>NC_080749.1:8570578-18570578 GCF_020826845.1 Diceros bicornis minor | reverse complement strand
ATGACATCCTCTCACATGGTTCAGCACTCCTAATAACAAAGAATGACAAAGATGATTTGGACACTGTATAAGTTACAACTCTGCAATTTAAATGCACAAAATATCCAAAGTATGATGTAAACTCAAGTGGCACATATAACAGTGCTTGGTCTGATCTCCATGCATCCTTGGAGCACATCCTGACAGGCAACCCCAAAGACCAGCTCCTCCAAGGTGACTGCTCTTTAAGGGACCCTTGCTAGAAGCATGGAGACATGAGACCTTCGGCCACCCTGGGCTCTATCTTATCTTGCCCTCTTTTAATTACTCTAGTGTGTCCTCATTTATGGATAGTTAACCTGAGCATTTAAAAAGTTGCCAACTAGGAGTCCAGGAGAATTTCTCCTTAGTTTTGATTTTCTCTCCTTCAATTCGGAGAGCTTTTTAAATCTGTCTACATTTATGACCAGCGAATATAGTGATTAAACTTTCTGTTAATGATCCCAATAAAAAGACTATGAGCTGTGGAATCGGAAAGCCCTTTCTGTCCCTACAGAAACTCCTTAACTTTGCTGAACCTCAGTTTTCTCACTTTTATAATGGACGTAAGAGAAGCTACCTCCATAAAGTTGTGGGAATTTAAACGAGATGATGTATAGGCATCCTCTCTCATGGTGCCTTGAACACAGGAAGTGGTCAATAAGTGGTATTATAATTGCTAACTCCACATGGACCAGTTAGCTTTTAATAAAAATAATAGTATTAACTGCTCACAAAAATTGGAACATCTCAATGCTAGCAAGCCTTTTGTAGGTATGATCTCCTGGTCTAAGGAAGACTAGAATCTATAGAATGGATCAACCAACAGAAATCTATACTCACTATTGAAAAGTAGAAGCCATGAAAACTGACCTTCTGTGGGGTCATCATGGCCTCATTTTTACATGCAAAGCCAATGCATTTGATTTGCTCAGACTATGTCTATGTAAATAAATGTTTGCTACTTTAAAATAAACGTATGCATCGTCACATTTGTTGCAAACCAATCTCGCTGAGTGTTGAACTTTTAAAACGAACTAGGATTTATTAGCTTTGGGTTGGAGGAAGCTGAAATACTCACATGAAAGATAACTGCTAGAGTAGATGGTATTTGGAAACACGTCATCTTCAATAGAAAAAGAAACTCAACGAAGCTAGGAAGAAGAGTATACATCTCTGAAATGAAATGCTTTTAAAGGTTTTTAGGGTTAAATGAAAAATAATAGATCATCAGGGAAGATGTAAAATTGTATGGTATGTAAAAGAGTCAAAGAGTCAAATGGGGGAAATGCAAATGTACATGATGGTGGCTGAGCTGGAGGTGACAGGAATGACAAAAATTGTCCTGTATCCTGTTCCAAATAAAGGCATAATTTTACGTTATAAGGCTCCAAATCTCTATGGAGCCTTTGCTCCATAAGAGCAGTCACCTTGGAGGAGCTGGTCTTTGGGGTTGCCTGTCAGGATGTGCTCCAAGGATGCATGGAGATCAGACCAAGCCTTCCTTTTTTGGATTCATTCCCACCTTATGCACCAAAAGTCATAGTAAGAAACCTATAGAATTAAGACTGGCACATTTCCTCCTGAAAGAGGCAATTCCATTGAGAATTTGTCATGAGCTATCATTTATTTAGGGATTATGGGGCACAAGGTAGGAGTCATGGCCAGGAATCAAGCACAGAATAAAATGAAGCTCCAGGATCAAAAGGTCACTCTTCCTATAAAGACATGGTAGGCTCTGACTTTTCCATCCTCCCAGACTGTTTTCCCCATCACTGAACCAGGTGTCACTCTTGACAGACCTTCCAGGACAGAGATGCCGCTGTTCGCTCTGAAACTTTTTGCTCTTTACCAAGAAAATAACAAATGTTTTTTTTCCATTTGAGGAAGAGACTTCTTCCTTCATCATAAGCATAGACATTACCCACACGGGTCCACAACTTTATTGAGGACCATCCTGGAGACTGGGGGATGGCACCTGAGCTCATCCTTGACCCAAATTTTTGGACCAACCTAACTTTTGTGACACAACAGGGACCCTATAAAGAGCCAATTCATATTTTACTTGATTTTAGGAAAAGCTTTCAAATGAGGAGTTGGTCATACTCTGTTCATTATGCCAGATGGCCCCCCAGTTCGCATGAATTTAACTTTGTCCATAACTTACTTGGTTATCATCCCTAAGCGGGTGAAGGAAGTTAAGCCATTTATAGTCACAGCCCACCAGGTGTATTCCCCTAGCATATTGTACAGAGAAATTGTAGCTAGGAATAGAATCCTGGGCCTAAATCCAACACTTTAAAATTTTGAGAGGGATTGAATTTGAATTTATTTTTAAAGAAAGGAAAACCTTGGGACTAAAACTTTTAAAAAGTTTTGGGTCAAGTACACATTTTCAAGGAAATGTTGACTACAATTTTCCACCACTCATGGGGTGAGCCAACAAGGGAGCAGTGTAAATAACATGTTAGCACAGCCAATGTGCTAACATGCACATCAAAAGAAATGTCCCTGGCTGGCCCCACAGCCTAGTGGTAATGTTTGGTGCACTCTACTTCAGTGGACTGGGTTCAGTTCCTGGGCGCAGACCTACACCACATGTCAGCAGCCATGCTGTGGCAGTGACCCACGTACAAAAATAGAGGAAGACTGGCACAATGTTAGCTCAGGGCGAATCTTCCTCAAGCAAAAAAAGGAAGATTGCCACAGATGTTAGCTCAGGGAGACTCTTCCTCACCAAAGAAAAAAAAAAGAAAAGAAATGTCCCATGAAATGTTGCATTCCTTCACTTCCTGATATTCTCAATATAACTTCATTTCCTTTCTGATTATTTTTCCTTTTCAAGTGAAGTATTTTTTAATATTTTATAGAATTAATGTATCTAATTAATCATAGTTTCATAATTTCACATAGCACAGAGTTAAACAAAAGTTTTTTTATCTTCATCCCATTTTTAAGTCCAATAAAGAAAAAAACGCCAAAAAAACAAAAAAGCTTGCCTTCCTTCTTCCCATCAGTTAAAAAACCTTATAAGTATATATTTGTAAAACCTCGAATTTTAGTGTCTTAAAATGGCTCTCGTTGATGGTAGGTGTTCTCGAGAGTATTAGTCTCCTAGGGTTGCTGTAATGTAATGAAGTAACACAAACTGGGGTGAGCTTAAAACAATGGAAATGTATTCTCACACAGTTCTGGAGGCTAGAAGTCTGAAATCAGGATGTCAGAAGGGCCATGCATGCTCTCCTAGCTTCTGGTGGTTGACGACAATCCTTGGCGTTCCTTGGCTTGTAGCCATACAACAGACAGAGCATGTCTGTCTCTGTCACCACATGGCTACTTTCCCTCCGTGTGTGTCTGTGTCTTCACATGGCATTCTCCTCTCTATGTGTATCTCCCTTCACATCTCCTTCCTTCTGTGCACGTCTGCCTCTGTCCCTGTCCCTCTTCTCCTCTTCTTATAAGGACACCAGTCGTATTAGATTGGGGACCCACCCTATTGCAGTATGACCCATCTTACCTTACATCTTAATTATATCTGCAAAGACTTTATTTCCAAACGCAGTCACATATACAGGAATTAAGGGCTAGGACTTCAACATATCTTTTTAGGGGACACAATTCGACCCACGAGAGTACTTTCAGCCAAAAAAACTGAAGATGACAGAGTAAAGAAATTAATTAGACTTTTGACTTCAGTAGGAAGAAATCAGCTTTGACCTACTGAGTTCTTAGGATTTATCGGTATCATGTCCCTTAAACAAGCAGTCATTCCTACCGTAATTCCTGGCCAGAAGAAGTGGTTGGTAGGCCAATCACCCTAGACAACTCAGATATATTTTTCTACCTTATATAATTAAAACAAGCAAATCAAAGAACTTTATTCACAAACTGATTGCCTTTGACACATCTGAATTTCAAAGTATTTCCACATCACTTGCAAGCACACTAAACATAGGTATGGAGGAACAGTTCCTGGGAAGGAGGGATGGCAGGGCTGCGAAAATGGGGAAGAATAAAATCATGGAGACTTTCTCCCTGATCGCAGTGCACTCATTAATTCAGCTTGTAGCAGAACACCAGGCAATACCCTGGTTTGCGGTGGGTTTCCATGTTGTACATTGTATATTGATTTAATTAGAAAAGTGTTTATAAAAGTGTTCTTGTTCTAGTGATACAACTAATTATTTCCTTTTGCCACTTGTTTCTCACAGTGCGATATGGGTTCATCACTTATTATTCATTGATTCAAGAATATTTATAGACTTCATGCTATTTAATAGGCAACATTCTAGGCATTGCAGATAAAGCAAGTTAAAAAAAGAGAGAGAGACAAAATCCCTGCCTTTATGAATTTTATGTTTTAGTCGGAAGACAGATAGTAAACACAATGTAATATAATGTCAAGCAGTGATATATGTTATTAAAAAATAAAGCAGGATGAGTGGATAGGAAATAATGAGGGCAGCACTTCAGAGAGAGTGATCAGATAGGGTCTCTCTAAAAAGGAACATCTGAAGAGGTTTGAATGAAGTGAAACATCAAAATTTGGTTGTTTCAAAGAGGAGCATATTGGCAGAGAGTACAGCAAGTGCAAAGCCTCTGAAGTAGGAGCATGCTTGCTGTGTCCTCAGACTATGATGGCTGAAACAGAGAGAAAGAGAGGGAGGAAATTAGGGTGGAGAAGAATCCAGGAGCCAATCACATAGGACCCTGTAGGCTGTGGCAATAACTTTAGGTTTCATTCTCAGCAAAGGGAAACCATTGGAGGATTTTGAACAGGGGAGTGATGTGATCTGATTTACAGTTTTTAAGGAATGTTGTGGCTGTTGTATGGAGAATAGGCTGTCAAGAGGTGAGAGTGGAAGTGCCAAGACCACTTGGGAAACCATTGTGATCATCCAGGCAGGACATGGTGGTAGCCTAGCCTAACATGGTAGTAGAAAACAAATGATGGAAAGTAACTGAATTTAGGTATGTTTCAAAAGTAGAGCAAACAGAATTTGATGATTGTATCGGTCAGGGTCTAGCATGGAATGAGAGCCATTCCAGGTCCTTCTGTAGAAGGAATTTAATACAGGGAATCACTTAGCCAGATAATGGAATAGCTGAGGGGACAGTCAGGCACTCCAGAGATTAGCAGAAGCAGGAAGTCACAATCATTCCCTAGGGATGAAAGGACAATAGCAGATGACATTAAAGCCCAGAAGCTGGGCCATCCAATGGGAACGAGAACCATGGGTGGGAGGGGCTATCTGGCAGGAGATAGAGCCACGGAGGAGAAGCAGCTGCTGCCGGGAACACCACAAGTCACAAAAAAGGGGAGAAATACCTTGTTTTCTCCCCTCCTCCTGCCATCCATGCTTCTGCCATTGCCTTCCATTGGCTGAACCTCCCCAGAAGCCAGACAAAGAGGGAGCCTGGGAAATGTAATTCCTCATGATGCAGAGCAACCAGGGAAAAGAAGAAGAATGCATCTGAGAACAAACAGGCAATTTACCAGAAGACTGGGGTGGACCTGCGGATGAGAGAAAGAGAGGAGTCCAAGATAACTTCAAGCTTCCATATACTAAGACATGGATATACATATCTCATATTAGCCACATATACTAAGAGATATATTTACCCCGTTAACAAATAGGTACTCTGATATATAAATATATATACACTTAGCATACACTTAGTGTCTATGTATATACACATACACCACACACACACACACTAAGCAGGGATGCTAAATAGCCTTCATCTCAAATTCTAAGGACATTCAATGAGCAGAGGTTGCCTGAATTATCGTACTAAGGATTCTGAGGCTGTATCCAGGTTCAGGGGGTGCTGGGAGGTGTATTACAGAAATTGGTAAGCAATGCCTGCTGTGGGCATGGGAGAAGGCCATTGCCATGTGAGTGCCAGGTGTTAGCTGTGTCTGCACTGAAGCGATGAACTCTGCATAGCAAAAGCAATGTGAGCCAAGCCCCTCACCTACAGTACCTCATAAACAGTTCTGTTCTCTTAAAGATAATGGTAACAGCCTATCATGAATCCCCTGTGGAAAGAAAGAGCCATGATTACACTGAAGTTCATGGAAAACAGATATTCTCATTCCCCCTCCTCCCAGGAATTTGAAGAGAACATCTCCTTGAATCAGCCCAGTGGATTATCCATTACCCTAGCAAATACACATGGTGACTCACACCAGCTCTGTTCTCTTTGGGCCTCTCATCTTTCTGCAGATGAATGCAGGCAGTTCATATCTTGGGGCCAGATCTTTGAGTTGGTGGTCTACTCTGCGGTTAATCTAGACTGAATCGTGTGTTCACTCAGATGTAGTGTGGCATTGCCCTCTAATTACAACCCCATGCCCTTCCAGTTATTTCCCTCTGTGCCCTGGAGTCAACCCCTGCAAGTGACCAGCCCCTTGGCAGCCACGGCTAATGTAGACCTCTGGGATGTTCTGTACCTCAGGCAAGCCTTCCATTTTGGATGGGAAATTCAGCCAAATGGGCTTTGTGAAGTAAAGTCAAGGATCTCTTTGGAAAGAGATTTCTTAAATGAAGTCAAGTGCTCATCCACCCAAGAGCCAGGCCATGGGTTTGCCTGTCTGCACCTCCCCTCAGGGTGACTATAGCCCTACTTCAAACATGCACACCCTGCAGGCTAAGAGCCACGGTCCTCACCTCCCTGTGTGTCTTCCCATGGCTTTTGTGTGTTGTGAGACCAATTTTATCTCCCCCAAATGAGAATTAGGGAGATTATCTTTAACACTCTGTTGATGCCTCTGGTGAACATAAATTCTTGGTTTAACTAATTCAGATAGCAATTTCTGTGATTATTACCTCAAAATAAAAATCTTTTAAAATTTTTTGTTTTTTTATCTCCAGTGGAATAAGAAGTTATTTTGTTATTCAAATAGGGTTCACTTCCTGCTGCTTTTAATACAATTTTTAATAAATATGTAAATTTTAAAATTAATTTACAGCATACATTGGGAGGCATGATTTTTGAAATGACAAAAATTTGATGGATTATAAAATTATCCCCCTTAACATCATCAGTCATAGTGAACAGAATGTACCAACCTCTTATCATTTTACCACTTTTTTTTTATCCTCTGTTAGGGACTCACTTAAAATTGATTATAAAATAGTATATTTCTTAGGCCATAATTCATTCACAGATTAATTAGATTCTCAGTTAATATCCCAAGATTGGATGGGACGGGAGCCAGTGTGTTTTGTAGTTGTTCGGAGTTGCAGGAGAGAAACCCTGATTGCTATTCCCAAGCGACTGAGTTTCCCAGCACTAATCAGTAACCACATTCAGACCACATAAAGTGTAACATCCTTCACCACGTTTCTCTTCTAGCTTGCTCGCAGCAAGAGATCTTTATTGGCCCTAACCAAAAGACTAAAATGCATGTAAACATTTTTGTGAGGGGTGATTCTTATTTTTGTTTTCCTTGCTTAAAATGACATTTCTGTAGCCATCCCCTGAAAGCATTAGGAGAAGGGGGTGTGTGTCTGTGTGTCTGTGTGTGTCTGTGTCTTTGTCTTTGTGTAGGTGTCCATGCTTAGCAGGCCTAGACTTAGACATCTTTTTCCTAGTCATTTTCCAATGAAGAGCAGCCTTTGGATTCATTTTGTGATTTTAAGTAATCCTTTTGATATCACCCAACAGGCATATTTAAGGATTTAAGGGACAGTTTGCCAGTGACTTCTTTAATACCAATTTAAGAAAAAGTATTTTTTCCAGTCACTTAAGAGAACTGTAGATAGACATGACAGAGAAACTGTACGCACTGAATCCAGCACAGAGAAACACCAGCCCACCCACATTTAACTAACTGAAACTCTGGGTTTTCACAGAGTTGAATAAAAAATAATTATCTTCCTCCTGCTTCCACACTCACTGTTGTAGCTGGTGCCAGTTCTGAAGTGTGAAAACTGCCACCTGTTACATTGCTTCTGCCCCTGTGCATTTCTCCTCTGCGCGCCAAAGGACACAGCCCAGGCCACACCTCTCCTGAGGTTTCACTTTGTCCTGCATCCGGGCAAGGCAGACACTCCAGGCGTCTCGAAAATCTCTTATATTCTTTAAGGACATCCAGTATTCTTTAAATTCATCCCCGTATTCTCAAACCTTCATTGTAAGGCAATTTCCCATTTTATTTTGTGAACAATGAGGAATTTTTTTTCCCTTCACGTAAAACTACTTGGATGTTTAAAAAGCCTCACGGATATATTCAGCCTTCCCCATTTGTAATACATAATATGATCCCCGTTTATTTCATGTGTTTTAGTCTCTAATCTTGCAGTCTTAGGGCTGCTGATTATTTCAAGGAGCTTGGCTTATGGCAATAGAAATGCTCCTTGAAAGTCATATGTTTATCAAATTTTTTGAAAATCAAAATCTATTTTCCTGTTTAGTTACTGGGGAAGTTATTATCTCTACTTTTTGAGTGAAGGAAACTTAAATGTCTTCTGTGTGATTAGACCCTTAACTACCCTTCAGGAAATAAATGCATGTTCCCCACCAGGCCGTACAGCATCTTGTCCTTGGAACTCAGTCACTTTCAAAGACGATCAAGGGTGTTAGGAGAGGAGCAACATAAGGAAAAATTATCGCAAAAAAAATGTGGCCAGTAAATAAGAAATATAATTATCATCCTCCCTTTATTCCACTAACATTTATGGCCCTCCTATATGTCAGGCGTGTTCTGGGCACAAAGGTTGCAAAGATAGATCAGGTCATGGTACCCATGTGGTAGACTGAGCCATCACAACAGTATACATAACAAAGGCTCACGGATGCCGTAACAGTCTGCACAGGGAAGGGAAAATAAGAGGGGCAGTGGTCAAGGATCCTGGTCAGAAAAGGATTCATAGGAGATTTTCCTCCACTCAAGTCTCTAGAGTGGGTATTGGCCAGCCTGAAAAGTGAGAAGGACATCCTAGAGAGAGGAAGATACATGAGCCGGAACACGGAGACACTAACTGCCTTTCTGGGCTCACAATTCAGCCTGTTGCCATCCTCAGCTGGCTGGCTAAATAATGTGCTTGATACCTATCTGCATGCTCACTGACTTGTTTTCAAGGTGCTGCTGAGTGGTTTCAATTTTATCTGTAAAGCCCCGGATCATTTGTATCCTGATGACTTCTGAGATTGCTTTCTCCCCTTCACCCCCACATTGCCACTGCATACTGCCTGGTGAGCCCCTGATTCGTGAGCTTGCCTGGGAATGGAGAACTTTCTTTCTCTCCTCCCCATTCTCCTTCCCTTTCCATAGAGGACTCTGTATCTTTGAAATGTGTTTCCATTTCATCACTGGCTTTTCATTTTGACACAGAAAAAAATGCTAAACTGAACCTGCCATATTCCTAGGTATCGACCTAAATCCAATGCCTTAAAAACTCTAGAAGGAAGTGGTATGCCCAGCAGTGACAGGTGCAAGAGAAGCCTGTGGAAACTCACAGTATCTTTATTGTGAAACTGTGTTTTGATTATTCCTTATCTTATATGTGACTAAGTTCAGAAACTCTTATTGAAGAAAGGCCCCATTTAAAACCAACTTTGGTAACTTGTACCCCCCTTCCGGAAAAATATCCTAAAGTATATGGTTTGCTGATGATAGTTTAAGTGGCAATAGACATGGCCTTCCCCACCCATTCCAGCCAAGCAAAGAGTAAAACATCCACGTAAGGTTAGGAATAAAAGCATCTTCCATTTACTTACTTTGTTTATGTGGTGACAGACCAAGCAGTGGCCTGTGTGTCGGGTGTGAGTTTACAGACATTAGAAAGTTTTGAGGCCAGCCTGGTGGTGTAGTGGTTAAGTTCGTGTGCTCCACTTCGGTGACCTAGGGTTTGCAGGTTCGGATCCCAGGCACGGACCTATGCACCGCTCGTCAAGCCATGCTGTGGCAGGCATCTCACATATAAAGTAGAAGAAGATGAGCACGGATGTTAGCTCAGGGACAATGTTCCTCACCAAAAAAAAAAAAAAAAAAGAATTGTCATTGCTATTCCTAGTCCTAAAAGAGTGGCTTTTGAAGTTTTTGTTTATGTTTGTTTTGTTTTGTTGGGTTTTTTTTTTTTTTTTTTGGAAGGGAAGAAGCAAGGAATTTGAAAGTATTATTCTGAGGGTATTTAACGTGGGTTGAAAATGCGCTGGCCCCAGGGTGGACAGCATGTCTATTCATTTTCATTCTGCCAGTAGCTTCAAGCAGAATGCTTGAATATCACCAGATTTTGATAGGCTGTAATACGGAAGAGTCACAAATTAATTACAAACAGGTTTTTTTGACCCACACATTTGTTTTAGATAAAGATTGGGAGATTTCATATATGAATTCCAGATTTCCATTGCTCTTGAAAAATCAGAAGTCTGGCAGCACTGAGCGCACATTTTCACTGGAGAAGACTCAGCTAGCACACGTGCAGGGGCAGTAGTGATGGAGAGTGGGAACTCCACAGCTAGACTCCTGGCTCTGAATCCTGGCTCTGAATCCTGGCTCCTCACAGCTGTGGGGCCTTGGGCAAGAAACTTAGCTCCTTGTGCCTCCTTTTGTTATGTGTTAAGTGGCATAAGTAAGGGTGCCTGCCTGATAGAGTTCTTCTGTCCAGTCTTTGGGGCAATAGCAAGTGCTACATAGATATTGGGTAATAAGCAGTAGCTGCCCCTCCTGGGTGGGTGCACCCCAGTTCACTATAGCCTCCACTACCCGCTCACACCATCCACACGTTTGTCCTTATATCGGACCTCCCTGGTGCCTGGCTGTGAGCTCCACTGGCAACAAATTTTCTTCCCCTAGTCTAGAACCAGGCCGTCCATCAGCCGTCTATGGAGAAAGGGAGGAGTTTCAACAAAGATAAGAAGGAGACCGAAGGAGTGTATGTGGGAAGGATCTTGTACCTACTCCGGAAACTAAGGTCTATGTCTTCAGTTGTCCACAGAGACTTAAGTATAAGAACCATAAAAGGAGAGACAGGGCCGATCCGGTGGCACAAACGGTTGAGTGCGTGCTCCACTGTGGAGGCCCGGGGTTTGCCGGTTTGGATCCCAGGCGCGCACCGACGCACTGCCTGTCAAGCCCTGCTGTGGTGGCGTCCCATATAAAGTAGAGGAATATGGGCATGGATGTTAGCCGAGGGCCAGTCTTCCTCAGCGAAAAAAGAGGAGGATTGGCAGAAGTTAGCTCAGGGCTGATCTTCCTCACACACACACAAAAAAAGGATGGACAGTGGACTCTTGCCCTAAGAAGGTGGCCCCTGTGAATCCCCAGAGGACTTGAATCACGGGAAAGTTGCTATTTCAACTGCTGCTCTCTACCTAGTTTCTAAGACCTTGCTTTCATGGGGAGAATCACAAGAGAATGGCTCCTTTCACCCCGTGAGTATCTGCTGCCTGGTGGGAAGGTGGAGATGTGGGAGGAGGAGGAATTCATGATGATTAATCTTAGCTCCTGGACCTATTAAACAAAAACGTGTTTTCTAGATTGTTGGAAGGCAGCATTAATCAGAGTTCCTTTCCTTTACTTAACTTGCTCACAAGTCAAGAGGTTAAAACTTGCTCTGCTTGTCATTAGCAAAACATCTGTCTCCAACGTTACTGGGTGAAGGGCTTAGGTGATTCCCCCAAGGTGCCTCCAAGGACACTGCCCCGGGAACCCTGTTGAATGGGGCCGCTGGTCACACATGAACACACGCACTGCCCCGTTTCACTTGGAGCGTGCTGCTGCCCATCCTGGAATGATCATATTGATGCTTTCACAAACATTTTCCCTCTGTGCAATTTTTATCTTGAGGCTGGAGAAAGAGACCGTCTCATTATTTATCTTGAGTGTTTGAGAGGCCTCCTTTGAGAAGGTCATTGTCTGCAACAGCAAAATAATCATGGGATTTCTGGAGAAGCTGGTGAAAGAAAAATGATTCATTATTTCAAGAATTATTTTGCCTTCAGTCCCCAAAATGGATGAAGGCTTCTAACAATATGTAAGAGAGAGCAAGGCTTAACTTATTATATGAAAGGTTACACTTTAAAGGGAAAAGAAGTTCAAACGTTACATTTGTAGCTCCGCTGTGAGATAACTAGGGTCAAGGCAGTCCATCTGTTACCCCGTGGTCTTCCGCATGTTATTGTACTACTGCTTTTGCAAGGGAGGCCTGCCTGCCCTCCTTCCCTTCTCATCCATTTGGACTAATGAGATTGGAAGAATTTTTTTAGGTTCTATTCAAGGAGCGCCCCCCCCCCCCCGCCCCGGTCCCTTTTGGAATGCTGGAACATATAGCATATTCGTTCATGCAGGCTCAACCTGACCCCATGTTCTTGCCATGTCACACAAAAACATGCCTCTTCATAGCACAATATATTTTACTGATGGGGGAGTGGTGGTGGGGCTGCTTGACTGCTATGAACAGTATCATGAAACAGACCAAAACGTAGTTTCTAATACAACCAGTGCATCCATGCCTGGTACCAAGACACCCATTAAGTTGGGTAATTTTTGCAATAAAGTTTGTTTGGCATTAGTGCAAACCAGATACCCAGCATGAGGCAGCTTGACTGATAAAGATACTGAATTTTAAAATGAAAACCAGAGAGGCTGAGTGATCAATATGACCTTGTCTACTCACAAGTCAGATAACTTATGGAAATAACGTAAAGACCCTGTGAACTCTTTTGCCTGACAGAAAGGTTTTAAATAATATTTTAAGAAAATCAAAAGCAGACATCCCCTGGACCTGCTGTACAGATTAGATCTGAAATGAAAGACCCTGAGTTACACAATTAACTATTGATTTTGTTGATCCACATTTAATTCTCATAGCAATCGTGTTGTGTTTACACAGTCGTGTGGGGCAGACATACTTCACATGGAGCAAGGCACCTTTCACTTTTACATTAATTTAAAAATTAAATTGTTCTGTGCATGTGAGACAAATTAAAGTTTATTTTTATTGTAGCGGATGGTTGACTTAACCCTCATAAATGGCATTAAGCCAGCCTTGGTGGTTCATGAAGAGAATAGCTTTTATAATGCAAGAGTCAGTTTGCCAACTGAATATATTGCAGGTGGGGCAGAGAGAATAAAAAGCATCTGCATGCTGCTTGGTACTAGAATTTTGTACTAAGGCAGCTATAATTTAATTTCCCTGCAGTTTAATTTCTTGATTTGATACACTTGGTAATATTTGTGGGTTTATCGCCTGAATAGTGCATCTGGTTGCTGCCCCTAAGAACGTCATCATTGTCATGTTTACACTCTCGCTCACATCACCAAGTTTCCCTCTGTCTTAAGAAGATAAGAATCTGAATTTGAGCAAATTGCCTGGGACTGGTTCAGATCAGGCAAGGCACTTGCTGGCTGAAGGAAGCATTTAAGAAAAGGATAGAGCCAATATCTATACCATCTATCAAGGGCCTACTCTTTTCAATATTTCACTCCCTGAGAAACTTCTTGTCTTGGCTATTGCTCCTGGATTTCCAGGAAGCAATGGCAGCTGTTACCTCACTCAGCCACGGGCCAAGCCTACGTGGAGGTGCAGAAGAAAGCCCCAGATGACTTAGAGCAGAGCTGCCTGACCAGGATGGCCATGGGATGTGAGTGCACACATCTCTGCTCTTGACAGAGAAAGGAAATGGCTTTTGCTGAAGTAAACAACAGACATCCATTAATCCGAGGGTTGCCCTGGTTGTTGATGCTGACCTGGAACCCGGGAGACCACGCCACTGCTGGTACATCTAGGGGCTGGAAAGCAGCTATGCTATCACGAGTTAGGTGAAAGGCTGAAATAATCTTATTTTATGTCTCTTCATCATGGAAAAGCAGACATTATAAAAAACTCGGTCAAGTCTATGAGTTCCAGAGGAAGTGATATAGTGAAGATAGATCTATTATAGTGACTATATTTATTGACATGCAATGAATATCAACTCCAGGAGATACAAGACACAGTGTCAGAACTGAGAAGGAAAGCAGAATAAAATCTAGTCCATGGCCTCAAGAAGTGTGTAATCTAATTGAAAAGTGAGACATTGATAAGAAAAGAGCCTATAAAATAGAATGGATAAAAGTTCAAGGTCAAATGGATAATTTGGCCATTTAGGCCAGGAATTCGTCGAGAGAGAGATCCCTATGGATGAGCTATTGTAGAAACAGAACAAGCAGCTCTTAATAACTAAAAAAAGGATCAAGTTATAAAACTTGATTACTATTGACAACAACATAGAATTAGAGAAAAGAGAAGAAATTCCAATTTAAACATGTTGAATTTAAGAGATAAAGCCCAGAATGGTTACGAAAGGTGAATGTAAACAGTAGTTGGTTAACCTATGAAAAATATTTGCCCTAATGATGTTTCTAGCTAAAAATGGAAGAAGATCAAAAGAAGCTAAGCAAGTTTAGGGAGTTATTTTGAAAATAGGATTGGGGTAAAGCGGCACATCCACAACTTTGAGTTTGACGGGATATTTGTGTTCTAGATGCTGCTATCAGGCCAAATAGCAGGCTGGATAGATTCTTCTAATTTGGTTCTCAGAGATTCATCTCCTAATATATCTGAAGCTTTGATCTATATTGACATCATATTAAAGAATCCTTAACATGTACATTCCATGTGAGGAGTAGCTTTGTCTCATATACCACCGTTATCTCCAGTGTCTAGAATACTGTCTACTACATAGTAGGTGCTCAATAATTATCAGTTGAATAAATAAATGATGTGATAGAGGCAGAATAATCTCTATTTAAATATTCATTGAAATCTGGGTAAAGAGTTGAAGTAATGATTGTTGCTGTCATATTGTGGCAGAGCAAGGGATGGAATCCAGAATGAAAGTGATTCCCATTGACGTTCTCCCAACTAGCCCATCCTTCCATTCTAGGACCCCCAGTGCTTACTGGGTAATGTGGACTAAGAGCGTCTTACCATTGCCACTATAAACTGGAATGCAACACAGAATGTAAAGCTTAATGTCTCTAAATCTTTAGAACAATTCCCACCAAAGAATCTTCTCTTTAGAACAAGGATTAATAAATTGGCACCAATTCTGAGTTGTCCTTGCTCTCAGGATTCAATATGTCCTTGGAAAATAACTTTATCCAAAGCAAAGACTGACCAGCCCTACAGTGGAAACATGAATTGCATTAGGAGATGAAGAGCTTAAAGATGAGTAGAGTGAACATTCTTAACATCCACAAATATCAGTGTGTTCCTGGATGAAACTTAGCTTAGAGTCCCATTTGATTCCATGGCCTCAAGTGCCTAATATGTTGAATGCCATAGTGCACCGTGGCTCCTAAATGGTCTACTAAACCCTGTTAGAAGTAATTGCAGGTACTGCCTAATTATTTATAGTAATTAGTAACATAGAATGTTTCTCCCTGGCTTTGCCACTCACAGCATACTTCACAATAAAAACTGAGCACTTTCAGGTACATTTTTATGATGTCCACCATTATGATGATATTGGAGATGTTCTTTTGGAAGGAGAACCTCCATGAAAAAAAATAGTGTAATCGTTTTTACACTTATCTTATCCCCCAAAAAAGTGCATTTTATTGTTTTCTTGTAAAAGCTGTCAAAAATCTATCACTCCAAAGTGAAAACCTAGCTATATGGTGCTGGAATATACAGATGGTTCCTCCATGCTGTATTTTCCTCTGACAAACTTCGTGGGCTCTTGATGCTGCAAACACACTGACATCTAAGCCAGACATGGCCCAAACTTGCTGGACAGATAGATATCATGTTGAAGACAGGGATGATGGAAAGGTTAGTCAAAGAGAAAAGTCTAATCAATCTTTTAAGTCAAGCAAGTAGCATATATATGTATCCATTTTTATTCATAATGGCACCTATAAATTAAAGACAGAAAAGCTTGATGCCCTCACTCTCATCAGCTGGAATCATTAACCTGACACTCGAATGAACAGACTGAGAAGCTCCCAGCCCAGAACCTACTCAATTCTCATTCCTGAATAAAATTTTCATTAGTATTATTGTGCTAGAAAAAGAGAAAGGCATCCAGCAACACAGATAAGCACGTTCCATTTAGTTAAGCTAATTATACAGGTTATTATCAATGAGCTGGCTTGTTTTCCCAATTCTAAGTCAGTATAAAACAGTGCAGATTTTACTTTTGGAGAAACTGACCAATATTGATCACATCTGATGCATTATTTAATGTGATCAACCTGCATTTTAAATTAGATTCATGGATCCACCCTCCATCTGAAAAACAAAAATCAAAAAACAAGTTTTCAAATGGGCATTTGAAGTTATGGCACTAACATTAGAGTTTGCAGAAATTCCAAACACGTCCTTTGCATAGTCATATAACAATTTTACCCAAACTTATAATTACATGCCTTTCCGCTTCCCAAATGCTTTTTTCTCCCGTACACAAAGTTTGGGATTTTCTTTGTGTTTCTTTTTTCTCTTCCCACAGAGGGACTTGACCCCACATCTTCCCCCATTTTCCATATATGGGAACATTTCCCATCTCTTTGATAAAATAATTTCTCTTTCCTTCTATCCTTTTGATCTAGTCTTAAATATGCTTTGTGGCCATTGGTTATCTCCAAGCGGAATTCCTTTCTTTCCACAAGGTGCATTATTTTCTAGCAACCTTAAGCTTCCTACTGACCTTCTCTCTGCTTGCTTTGTTTTTTTTTTTTCTTCAAAAAGTAAGCTCATTTTTTACCCCCTGTGGGTTCAGGAGTTCCAGCAAAGGTCATTGAAAGTCAATGATCATGGTAAAGGACAGCAATATAGTTGATAATATAGTCATAAGAGCACATCTCAGCTGAAAATTACTCTTTCTCCTAATAAAACCAGTTTGCCCTGGAGATACTGAAGAATCTTCAGGACCGCAGTAAGGAAACAGAGAGTGCCCCCAAGTGCCGAATCACACCTCCCAGTGTGTGGTTGGATGGAGAAAGTGGTTCTCTGTTACCAATACATCACATTAATTCTTCAGAAGGGCAAGTGAAGAGTAATGTGTCCAGTTGAGGTGATAGAGGGAATTGAGCACCAGGAGGAAGTCATTATCCAAGTTGGAATTTGACTGGGTTAGCAGGGTTAACACCACAACTATAGAGAAAAGCCTGGAGGGTCTCTTGTGTTCCCCAAAGGCCAATCTATCTATTTTCTATGTCTCATTCAGAAAGGAGCTCTGCTAGGAATACAGGAAAAGGTGGCATTAAAGAAGAGACTAACTAGTGCCTCTGAGAAAAGAGAAATGACATCAGCTGTGTCTTTTCCCTTGTGGTTGGCCTGCCCCCAGCAAATATCACTTAACGTAGACTTTGCAATGTGCACAAATCTTTCACTAAGAGACCCTGGATTAAAATACCTCCTCCCCATCCCCACAACAAGAGCATAACACTTAAGTCTGCCCTGAATCCATCTTTCCAGTGCCCCGTATTTTCTCATCAGAGAAAGGATGGGGGAAATCACAACTTCAACTTTAACCCAAGGCCCCGGATTAGCCAGACTGTCTCCTCTATTTGATTCTCTGCTTCGGAAAGGAAGCTCTCCTGTCTTTCACATCTGCTAAATCACCACACTCCTGTTTCTTCACCCATGGAGAGGTTTTTCTGCCCAACCTAAATCACTGCACTCTCTGAATTTTCTGCATCTTCTTCTTTTTTTTTTTTTCTTAATTACAACTAAGTGGCAAAGCATTCATGAAGTTGAATTTTTTTTCAATTTTTGCTTCCTGTGTCTTCTTGCCCCTAATGCACATATGACTGTTTAGTTAAATTCTGCATCATCGTACGTAATGGGAAATGTTGGGTGGTGGTAGGGGGTGTGGTGGTAACACTTCTTCCTAGTTTTCAGTGTTTCTTTCCATGTGGAGGGACCACTCCTGGTATCTCTGGACACCCCTCATTCACTTCTCCTCAAGAGAAGGAGAGGTGGCTTGTTTAATTAGAAAGTTAGGAGGGGAGCAGGGAGTGTTTAGGCCCATCTCCTGCTCTTCTCATCCTTTCTGTGGAGTCAGGCTGGCTGTGAGAAGCACACATTCTGTTCTGTCCCTTCACACCAGAGGTTTTATGGGAAGACACTTGCCCCCCAGCCCAGGGCTGCCAGTTACTAAGCCTGTCTATTTCTATGACCAGCATTAGGAAACCCACTTCTTTGTAGATAGAAGCTTCATTCTCCAATATAAGCTTTCTCAATAATAAAGCTGATATTTTAGCCTCCCACCAGCCTTCTTCTTTTATCTTATTCGTCAATTCATTCAGAACTAAGGTGGGGAAGACATTTATTGTGCCACCTCAAATTCCAATAATAGATGCCAGAAGATGCCCAATTAAGAATATTTTAGGGGGCCGGCCCGGTGGCGCAAGCGGTTAAGTGCGCACACTCCGCTGCGGCGGCCCGGGGTTCGCTGGTTCGGATCCCGGGCGCGCACCGACGCACTGCTTGGTAAGCCATGCTGTGGCGGCGTCCCATATAAAGTGGAGGAAGATGGGCACCGATGTTAGCCCAGGGCTGTCTTCCTCAGCAAAAAAAAAAAAGAGGAGGATTGGCGGATGTTAGCTCAGGGCTGATCTCCTCACAAAAAAAAAAAAAAAAAGAATATTTTAGTCATAGAGCTTTATAGAGCAAAAGATTCTAAAAAACTTTAATGTAAAGAAATTAAGGTTCAGAGGGGTTACACAGCTAATTAGCACATTACCAGAAACTGAACACTGGTTTCCAAATACCTGGGCTAGTGCACAGTGATTAGGACCCCCAGTTCTGTAGTCAGGCTACTTCTGCTTAAATCCTGATTCCCTAACTTAGTAGCCGATGTGTATGTGCCTAATATTTAAACTTCTCTAGTCTGGATTTTCCCATTTGTATAATGGGGATGAAAATAGTGTGGTCTCATAGGGTGGCTTTAGGGATTAAATGAGATAGTCCATGCAATGCATTCAACCCAGGACCTGACGCATAGTAAAAACACTTTATAAATGTAGCTATTATTTTCCTACCACATGTCTTCTTGAACTGATTGGCAGTAAATCTCTATAGCAATAGAGAAATAAGAAATTATGTCAATGAAGATACTATTTACATTCATTTGTGTTAAGATCTTCAGTCCTCTTTTTAGGGCCCAGCTGAGGAATGATACAGCATTTGAATTTCACAAATAGATTTGAATCTCTTTCTGGCATTTTATAATAGACATACTAACCAATATTTTCAAGATATAATCAAAGGATGGAAACTTCTTTGAAACAGTGAAAGAGTAGCCTTCATCAGAGAACACTAATCCATTATGCTATTTCATGAATTTGCTACTTGTTTCTCCCCAACTATGGGCGAGAGTTTCTGGCTGTATGTGTTTAACAAGTATCTGTTTGAAGCTGACATCACCAGGCATATATATTTTTCTGGTTTATCATTTGAGTTTTTCTGTATCACCTTATGTATTCTCCCCCTCTTTTCCTTATGGCAAGGGCCCATATTGCCTTCTATTTTATCCTCCCTAGTGTTCAGGATACACATTGGCCTAGGCAGAATCTCTACTCCATGATTATTGTTGACTGTGGGAAAAAATAGTATGCGTTTCTGTATTGAAACCCAGGAAACCAAGTTTCTAGGTCTAATTTCCCCTGGATTTCAATTTATGTGAACCACAAATTCCATAAATACCCCATGTAAAGTACAGCTGACACCAGCCTCCCTCATCTTCCAGACTGATGTAAGAGCAAAGTGAGATCATAGATTGGAAAGCTCTTTGGAAATAAAAGCTATTTATTATTTATAACCCAGGTACTGGCCTGATACTTTCCTGAGTCTGCTTGGGGTTCTAGAATCCCTTGGAATAGGCACATGACTATCTGTGTTTCTGTCTTTACAGTGATTCTGTCCCTTACAGAATCTAAAAGGGCAAGAAATGGACTCGAATGGACTACTACTGGGCGTGGACTAAATGGGCGACTACTGAACCTGAAGTTGTCTACAGAATGGTCTACAGATGCAATAGGGGCATATTAAATGGAAATTTCTTGGAATGCCCTCCTCTTTCTTACTGTATATCTTAATCCTATTCACCCTTCAAACTCATTCCAAGATCCCCCTCTTCTATGAAACTTACTCTGAGAATCAAGACCACACAATTATTCACTCAAAGCCAGTCACACCGTAGATTGGTTTGATTGATTGATTAACTGTTGGACTACAAGGAATTAAATTAGTTAGGGTAAAATTCTCAAGGGATTTATGGAGACTATGTCACTATCTACTTCTTGCTTGAATTATCACTAATAATGCCATGATTACACTAAAGACAGGAAACTATTTTAAGGATATGCAGAGCTGTTTATTTTAAACTTGAAAATATATTCTCGCCTACCCTGTTTAGTCCTACTTTTGTTCCCAAATGCAATAAAAAGCCCTACCAAAAAGTGAACTGTACAACTGTTGCCACCTATAGGTGACAAATATAGTATATTAATTTTATCATAATTCTGATGAAGCACAATATATAAAGGAAATGAAGATGTTTTATGGAGCCCACACAATACTTGTCAAACACTAATCTTTACTGGGTTTGTTATCATTAATATTATTGTTGTTGTTCTGTAATTTTATTTCAGATGCTCCCCATAAAGATAATATTGGCTGATATTTGTAAAGTTCTTTTTCAGGATAGAGGTTAAGAGTTTGGGCTCTGCAGGCCGACTGCCTGGGTCCAAATCTAGACTTCACCATGTGCTGCTACCTGACCTTAAACAAGATGCTTAACTTCCTCAAGCCTCAATTGCCTGTAAATGGAGCTGCTAACAACACCTACCCCATAGAATTGATGTGAGCATGAAAACAGATAATCCATGCAATATGCTTAGCAGGGCATCTGCACAGAACAGGCGCTCAATTAAATGCTAACTGTTATTACCATGATTAGTTTGCAAAGCACCTTCACATAGAGTGGCTGCAAACTCATGTGTGCTATCTTGTTACCATTCGACAGACACATCATTAGCACATTACTGTTTGGCCTCAATCACTTCTACTATTTTAAATTTAAATGTTACGTAGCTTCAAAATTTTAAAAATACCTGAGATCTGACAAGACATTGTTGAGGCTGGTTCAGAATGCTTCTAATTGGAGGCAGAGACGTAAGCTACTCTGGTGCCTTTATTCTTAGCTGGCAGGAACCGTGGAGAAACCCAAGCCAACAGTTGAGAATTTGCTGATGCTAGAGAAAGTTGAATCCGTCATCAAGTCTCCACTGAGAATCTACTGACGATTTAGCATTGGGCTAGGCCTTTAGGGAGGAAGCTGGAGGGGGGAGGGGCATACGGAAGTCAGGTAGTATACAGAAAAGAAGACGAAAACATGGTCTCTAGCTCAGAAGTTCAAACAATGCAAAGATTGTGATTTGACATATGTAGTGGGGGCTTTTGTTATTATTGTCTTGTTTTCTCTTAATATAAGCAAAGAATTAAAAATCAGAGGATTTTAAATATAAGCAAATATTGTTCTAGGTTTTTGGCCTCACCTTTAAAATGGAAAGATCTGGACCCACATTTCTGCACAGCAGCAATAAGCTAGATCTAGGTAGCCGCTCCTGGCTTTAGACTAGGCACACGGTCTTGAGCTGACCACAGTCCTCCTCACTCCCTATTGCTCCCCAACACTGAGGCTGAATGCCAATTTGCCCTCATCGTCACTCTTGTCCTGATGTTGTTCTTATAGTCAAGAACGATTTCTGTACCCATCTCTCATCAAAACTTTAAAAGGGAGACTGAGGAGGCCATGTGATTTTCTTAAAATGGGCCATTCCTTCATTTCCATCACCTCTCTGGCCAGTGTAGGCCTTTGTTATAATTAATTGAAGAAACAAACCTACAAGCATGAAACATTTAGAAAACGGGATGCACTACTTTTGTCCCATAGACAGCAGGTGTTTTAATGGTAAATCACTCTTTCCTCATCTCTACCTTAATACACTGACTTAAACTTGTCACCTGTTTGTCTTCCCGCCAAGACTACAAGTTCTTCTAGACTAGTGGTTCTCAAATTTTAGCGTGTATCAGAATCACCTGGTGAGCTTGTTAAAAACATTTGCTGGGCCTCAGTGTTTCTAATGTAGTACGTCTGGATGGGGCTCAAAATTTGCATTTCTAACAAGCTCCCAGGTGATGCTGATGCTGTTGGTCTGGAGAACAGTTTGAGAACCACTGTTCTAGTCTAAGAATCTTGTCTTACTATTATTCATTTATTGAGCACCTACTTCTATGTGACAGATTCTTAAGGTGTTTTATTTCTAATACTTACATCAATTCTGAAATAAAGGTGTGTCTTATCACCATTTTACATCTGAGGAAGGATGCTCACAGGACTCACACAGCCAGGGCAAGAGCAAAGCTGTGATTCGAGCTCAGCTCTGTCTCCTCCAGGGCCTCGACTTCCCCCCTACAGGACATGATTTTATTTAGCTGTGTATCCTCAGCACCAAAACCTTCTACCTGCATCATGGTAGCTTCTCTAATGAGTATTTATTGAATGAATGTGATCCACGTTGACCAGAAATAGGCGAGGAAAATGCTTGTGGTTCTTGAATGAAGGAAAAGGGAGAAGATATTCAGATGAGGAGAAAATTGCACTGAATGGCCTTTATTTACCTACATTTGGTACCGCAAAGCATTTTCCACTCTCTCCATGTATTTTTAGTATTGTACTATATAATTCTTTCTAAAAAAAGTCTAAAAATGGACATGGCACTAAAAGGGGCTCTTGCATGGAGTTATTCCTAACTATGGAGCCACTTTTCTGTCATCAGCTACGAATCTATTCCTCAGCCTGCCTCTGGTTTCAAGGTAGCCATTTGAGATTGAAAATTAGCTCCACGAGTAATGCTGCTGCACGTTAATAGTATAATGAAATAAGCACCAGTTCAAGTATGATTGTCAACTATTCCCGTAGAATTATGCCATTTCCCATAGCAGAGAGAAAACTCTGAGCCTGCTCTTAGGACACGAAGCCCGAAGCCATCCACTTCCGTATCTTTTTCTTTTCTCATTCTATTAAATATTTAGCACGTGAGAATCTTTAGGCTTTGTCTATGTCTGTTTTTCCCCGGATCAAAACATAATTTCCTCATTGCACCTTTGTACATCCCTTGTAACGTGTGAGGGTGGATTGGGGAACGGAACTGCGTATGTTAGAGCCTTGGAAGTAGCAATAGAGGTGGTTTGGCAAGTTAAGTGGAATATTTGGGTGACAAAATGAAAAAAAAATACCGAGCATCTTGTCCTTTATTACATAAGAGCATGGTTTAGTAGAAACAAGAGCATGGAAGGCAGCCAGACAGGAACTCAAATCCTGTTCTCTGTCACTTGCTGAGCAACCTTGAACAAATAACCCTGTCACTCTGAGCTTTGTTTTCCTCCTCTTTAAAATGGGGCCATGTAAGACACTGAACGTATTTAAGCCTTTGTGAAAAGACTTGTAGATAAAATACACTGTCTTTTACATGGTGGATGCTTAATAAACGGTAGCTATTATCAGCTCTAAGCCCCTGTCCCACCTTCTTTCTTGTGTTTGGATGGAATTTTTGCCTGAAAGAGGGAAAGAAGATGAAGATCTATTAGTGGCTTTAACACCTCCACACTTGTTGCTTTTTGCGTCTGTGCCTCCCTCTTTTCTCTCACCTCAGACCTTAGGAGACTCTTGAGCAACTGAATATATCCATGTTTATAGGGTTTACCTATATTATTGAACATTATTGAACATGACTGCTGTGTTTTATAAAGTCCTAGAACCTACCAGTAGCATCCTAAAAATATCCCTGTTTAAACTGGTATACTACAACCTCCTGGAGGGGAGAAGTTACTAAGGTTCAGACTTGTTACTATGATTCTTAAGCCTTTGGCCTTCTAGAATCTATACCCACAGACCTGGAGATCTCTTTCAAATATCTTAAAACTGGTAAAGGGACAAAATACAAACATGACAATGTTTCTCAGCTGTGTACCATATACTTAAATTTTATGGCAATTTAAGGGATTGTACGCCCCTTTTTCTTTTTTTACATATAACCATAGCTTCTGGGTGAAATTCAATCCCTATCCATATTTAGAAACAGGACAACTAATATTACTTAGTAAGAAAAGAGAGGAGTTGGAAACTTTGGTTAAGAAAAATAAGGTACTTTACCTGAACAAATTTCAAATGGATCCATTCAAAATGAAATTAAGTGGCACTTAACTGGTTTGCAAATTGGGACCTACTTATCTCAGTAAAATGATTAAAGTCTTGATTTATCCCTAAAATTGTCTTTATTATTACATTTAATTATACTAGAAGATTGTTAAAGACTTGTAGGTTCTCTCTACGCCTTTAAACTGTACTTTATACAGACAATAATTGAATATTAGACAGAATAACTTGATTTTCCGAAGAAATATGTTTCTAATATTTTCCTCATTTTATTGCAGAAATTGAAACAAGTTGAAGAAACAAAAGAAGATCCTGAGAATAGATTATCTAAAATTTCCCTGGAGTCATTCAATAAATATAACAGCAATACTGTGATTTTATTAGAAAAAGAGAAGAACTCTCTGGACAAAATTGAAGGACAAAAGGAAGAAAAAGAAAAAAATGAAGAGGCGTCTTTGAGTAGCTCAGACAGGCCTGGGGTAGACAATTTGGAATCTTTGAGTGATTCTTTATACGATAGCTTCTCTTCTTGTGCAAGTCAGGGTTCAAATGATGTATAAAGGACTTGTTTTCCCTTAGTGCGTTGGAAATGGAGCACTTAGGAAACAAGGGTGGGGAGGGGTCAGGCGGAGATGACAACAATAAACTATTGCAACACCAGAGCCTACATTGTCAGATTCACAGCAAGCCACTCACTGGAGCTTACTTCTCTGACAAGGCAATGATAGACTCCATTTGTTGTGTTTCATGAGGATGAGAAACACACCCATGATACAGAAGTCTTAATTTTGCACTTTTTTTTGAATACTTGTACAGAAGTTGTAAACTTTTTGAAAAAGAAATTATATTTGTAGCAAAAAAAAAAAGACAGCAATAAATTGAATCAGTGCCATGCTCTTGAAATGATGTACTAAGTCTTAGAAGTTGATGATAATATATTTTTTAAAAATTCCAACTACAGTTTTTGTTCAGCTCATTGTCCTAGTCCTCACATTATTTGTGGGTATACTCTGTAAAGCTAAAACAGGGCCTGCCAAAAACCAGAAGGCTCATTGTAATCTCCATCTCGCAATCTCAATTTGATATAAACTTTAATTCCAGTGCAATTTCAAAATTGTTGCCAGAGAGATTCGGGTTCTAGCAATACGTGTAATTCTGCTTCTACTGAAAAATGTAGAGTACTGACCAGTGACACTGATCGGAAGGGATGTGCATCAGAAGTGACTTAATTCTATTTTCTAGGTTTTCTCTCTGAACATTTCCTTACACCCTTCTTCTACTTAGTGCTTCTCTATGATCCTCAACATTATTTGTTGATTTTTATCTTCCTGCTCTTTTTATTAAAATCTGGGTAATTTAGAAATGAAAGCAAATTCCTATTTGCAATGTTCA
Source organism: Diceros bicornis minor (assembly GCF_020826845.1). Taxonomy (NCBI): domain Eukaryota; kingdom Metazoa; phylum Chordata; class Mammalia; order Perissodactyla; family Rhinocerotidae; genus Diceros; species Diceros bicornis. The sequence continues at coordinate 18,545,006 of NC_080749.1, read as the reverse complement.
CTTTTTAAAAAACAAAATGGTTGGTGCTATGGAAAATTCTCACTTTGTAATATCCTTTTTTTTTCCTACAAAGTCTGTTTATATGTAAGGATAAATTCTATTTTAAAGGTTATATGTATTTTTACTAGACGTGAACTATTTATAATTGCTTTTGTACAGGAGCTTGTAAACTAGGCATAATAGAATTTTTTTTAGGATCTATATGGTTACTTTAGTACATACTTGTTTCTTTAAAGAGTATTGTATGATCAGTGTTATTTGGTTAATTTGTGCAATTTGTTATATTTGAATTTTGTTATCTTAAATGAAAATTATGTAAAGTGTCATTGCCCTTCAGACTTTTAAAAATTCTTTTGCTTCATCTCTGAATAAAAGTCATATCACAATTGCACCCTCTGAAAGTGTAAGAGAACTTGTTCAAGGACCCTTCCGCCCAGTTAGTTATTTGAATCTCACACGTGCTCCAATGACAAATTCTCCAAAGGAATAAATAAACTGGCCTTTTTGCTCCAGAGATAGTAATTCAGCCGATTGTAAGATCAGGGTCTGCAGACAAGCGAGCACTGGTCAAAGCATTTCAGTCTCCCCAAGGGGTTAAGCCAACTAGAAATGAAAGGAAGAGGGGGCAGAGGGAGAGCAGGAGCTGGAGGCAGACATGGAACGATCTGTGCAGAGGAATTACAAGAAAGTCATTTAAGCTCATTTCCAGACCTTCTCTGCCAGCAGGATGGGAAAATAAATGATCAGCGTCCTGGCCTGAGAGAGCATCCTCCAAGCGGTGGCTTGAGGAGAGGAGGGTGAAGAGGGGCAAAGCTTACGAAGCTATTTCCACAGAAATGGATGCTCCCTAGGGATTTGGGGGACAGGGGTGGGAATGTGAGGACTTGGGGGCGGGAGCACCAGGGCTCTCTGGGCAGGCAAGCAGGCTCCGGTACCACCTGCTGCAAGGCAGCGAGGAAGCAGACATAGCAAAAGAAGCACCGTGGCGTCCCCAGGACTACTTAAGGTGGGTCGCCTGGCCGAGAGAGAAGGAATGAGGTGAGGGGAGAGGGAGAGGGCCGGGAAGCTGGCGACCGAGTCCAGGGCTGGGAAGCCGCGGTACAGGTGAGGACGCGGGAGTATGCACTGATAACCCGTAGCTTCGAGGAGAGCAGGATGCAGCTGCTCCGCCTTTTGGAGGAAGGGGATAGAGGAGAGCAACTCCCTTCTTCACCCCAATTTGTTTTCTAGTGGGAGCTCGCGACGGTCGTCCCCGGGGCGGCACTCTCCTGGGGTAGCCTACCAGGGCGGTGTCACCACACCCTCCAGCGGTGCGCGCAGGCAGACGAAGGGAGGGCTTCCCTGGGCGGGCGCGCCAGTCAGGGCAGGATCCCCACCACACCCCGCCCACCCTGCCACAGCTGAAGCCAAGCCTGCTAAGGACTGAGGGGCTTCTAGGAGGTAGAGAAGGCGCAGCTGCACGGGACACCTAGGGAGACTGCAGGTGTGCAACTTTGCCAGACACACGGGAGCGCGCCTCCCTCCCGCCGGCCTGTCGCAGCACCGCAGCCCCAGCTGGGTGGACCGGACCTTGCCGCGGGGAAACCGGCCAGCCCCGGGGGGCGCAGAAGACGTGGGATGTGCGCCCCTGCGCGCAGAGGGCCAGCCTGGCATGCAGACCTCCGTCCCCCCTTGTAGATCCGGTAGTCAGCGCCCGGCCGGTCTCCGCGGCACCTGCTGCGCCCTGCACACACTTCCTCAATCTCCAGCCTTCCAACCCCGGAAAACTGCACTCTCCTTCTCCCCCTGGCGTCCCTGTCCCGCGGACGTGCGGAGGCGGCAGAGGAGGGCGATAGGAAGGGGGTGGGGACGTGGAAAGACGGTCCCAGCCTTCCCCGCCCGTCACCCTCTCCCCAACTCGGCAGCCGTCACGTGGTGCCTGGAGTGGGAGGTGGGGAGAAGAGGCGAGACTTTTTGGGTGCTCTGGATCGCGGGTAGTTCGTTCAGTCTCAGCCGCCAACTCCGAAGACGCCGCGCTCTGCCCGGGAGCGCGCGCGAGAGGAGCGGCGACCCGCAGCCGGGAGTCCCGGCGCGGGCGATGCAGGCGCCGGCGGCGGCACCTGCGGCTCCTCTTGGCGGCGGCGGTCACCTCGGCGGCAGCAGCGCGGGCCCCAGCTGCCTCGGCAGCCACAGCCGCTGCGGCCCGGACAGCCTCCGCCGCGGTCCCCGCCTCTGATGCGCCTGCCCATCCTGGCCCCGCGGCTCCGGGAGGATGTGGGTCCTCGGCATCGCAGCAACTTTTTGCGGATTGTTCTTGCTTCCAGGTAAAAAGACGAAGAGGCCAGCGGCCGGGTCGGTCGCGCACACCCCATCTATCCGCCGGCCCCTTCACCCCCAGGGCGCCTGCGTCCGGGCCCATGCTGCGCAGGGGTTGCCCGGCGGGAGTTTGGCGGCGGCGGCGACTGGTGCCCAGAGGCGCTAGATGGGAAAGTCTCCAAGCCCCGCGCTGCAGGAGGAGAGGCGGCAGCGGCGGATTTGCGGGACTCGAGCTGCAGATGCTCGGGCTGCACGGTCGGGAGAAGAAGCTGGCCTGGGGAGGAAAGAGGGTTCTAGCGGTGCTGGGGCCTCGGCAAGGGAAAGGGGGCGATAGCCGCCGAACCCCGCCAAGTTGTCAGGCGTCTCTAGCAATGCGTAGGAGTGGCGCCGCCGACAGGTGAGCGGCGCTCTGGGCAGCCTATGGCCCCGGTGCGCCGGGACTAGGTTGTGGGGCTGGCAGGGGAGCGCGCCGAGTCCGGGGCTCATCTGCTCGGGAGCCGGAGGAGTTAGGTCTAGACAGGAGCTCGTAGATCCGAGCAGAGCAGCCAGGCTGGAGCGATGAGAGGTGCAAAAACATCTCGCTTCTTCTTTCCAGTACGGGACCGGCTCCCGACGGAGCTCTGCAGAGCTGGTACCGCGACCAGGGACCCTAGCGAAGCGGTTAGCCCGAACGCTGGGAAGAAAGGGCTGAGGAGTAGCGGCCCAGGGTGCGCGCGCGCGTGCACACACACACGCCCCTTCCCACACGCCGCGACCACCCCCGCTGCCGCGAGAACCGTCCCGGAGACAGGCCCGGGACTTGGGGCGCAGCCGCGCTTAGCGACCGGCCCTTCCTCCTGGGTGGTCGCGTAGGCAGCCTCGGAGCCACAGCACAGGAATGCTGACTTGAAAAATGAATTAAATAAAACTAAAAAGGTGTCTGCGAATGCAATCGCGAATGGTGCCAAAATAGTAATTAAGTAATTTGTAACCAATTAACAATTAGGCAAATCCTTTGCCGTAGACTGAAGCCGACGCATGTTTGTGGAGCCACTTCGCTCTGGGGTGGTACACCCCTCCTTTCAACTTCCATGGGGAAAGGCCAGGTGTGGTGTTGAACGGGCTCTCTGTTTCCGGGGCGTGGGTCCGAGGGTCGCGGGCAGAATTCCACTTTATCCCGCAGGACCCCGGGTGCCCGCGCCGCCCCCTGCAGGCTTCAGCCACATCCGCCTTACTTGCAGACCCAGGAGTGCGGATTCCTAGCAGCCCAGAGGTTGGATCTGCGGCAGGCAGAGGAGGGTCGTGGTTTCTGGGGTGGACTCTGTAGAGGCTGGATCTGAACCCGACTGCGTCTGTCCCGCAGGCTTTGCGCTGCAAATCCAGTGTTACCAGTGTGAAGAATTCCAGCTGAACAACGACTGCTCCTCCCCTGAGTTCATCGTGAATTGCACGGTGAACGTTCAAGACATGTGTCAGAAAGAAGTGATGGAGCAAAGTGCGGGTAAGAGCTCGGCAGCCCTCCCCTCCCCCTCCACCCTGGGCAGGGGGTGGGAGTGAGGGGGCCGTTAAATTATAGGAAAAGGGACTGACTTTGATTTAACGCACACACGCTGGTTATCGCAGATTTACTTTTACAATGCTGGAAAAATGAAGAGTTCCAAGTTACTTTAATCTCATTAGAGTTAATTATCAGGGCTTCTCCCCAAGGGACTCAGGAGGGGAAGTGCATTTAAATTAGTGGCTCTCCTCCTTTTAGTCAGTCCCCTCACCTCCCTCTGCTAAAAGCTGATCAGGAAGCTGGAAAATATATGGATAACCAGCTCCGCCTGGGCAACTAGACAGTAGCCTGTGAGCAATGTCAGCCTGAAATATGAAGCTAGTTGAAGTTCCCAGAGGTCAGAGCTTGAAAAATGTGTTTTGTCATAGAGCCACACCATATTTCTTTGAAGACCACTACAGGATCTTTATTTAATTTTAGAACTAATGCATCAAATTCCAGGCACAAATTGCCAAGATCTTTCAAAGGAATGTGGTTCCCAGCCGCAGAGGCTTAGCCGCTGGCTGGCTGGTGAGAGGGCTTGGGCATTATGCAAGGAAAGAAGGGGGTCTTGTGAGAGCAAACCTCACTCGCTCACTCCAGCTGACCAGTCTTCTCACTGAGATGGAACTCTCCAGCCCCTCCCAACAGTCTTGTCAGACATCAAATTCCCCTTAAAATGCAACTGGGACTTTGGGGGAATGGGTAGAACTGTAGCTTCAATTCCAAGGTCAAATCCATACGCAGAGACTTTGCCATTATAAGGATATTGAAAATATGGGAAATAGCATCACGTTGTGATTATAGTAAATGAACCACAGCCCTGCTCCTCTTTAGTTTGCTGAACTGGGCTGCCCACAGAGTCTGGTGATGGTATCAGGACTGTCAAGTGATGCCCTTAACCCACGGGCAGGTTAATGCAAGGGCTGTAGTTTTAAAGCCAACACCTTGAGAAAGTAGTTTCTTCTCAGAGAAGGGCCTGGAAATGCTCTGTTGCTAACCTCATGGTTATTGGGGAGCAGAGAGCTCGTCACCATGCTTTGATGTGTGTGATATGTGTGCGGTTTTAAGGCTGTTGTTTAGGTCATTATCAGCCAAGATGTGGATCCTTTCCACCAAAATTGCTCTTCTGGGAAGTCTGAGACATCATTGCTCTCAAGAGTAACCTGTCCCAAGAAAAGCAGCGTGCGTTGTTTTGTCACATGGGATTCCGGCTATTAAAAAAGCGAAGCAAAACTTAGTAATGATTCTTTAGCCGATACGGATATGGATGATTTTGACAAGTTGTTTCTTTTCTAACTGTGTTTGGCTCTTGAGCAAAAATTGACTGCCCTTCTACCAAAGGGATTGCTGTGATTTCAGTCAGAATCACTCTGAACACTTGATTGTTTCTTTCAGATATTTGCAACTTTCTTCCAGGCAGTAGTTTAGAGCCAGAACAAATGAGAATGTACTGTGGACACATTAGGAACTTCTTCAGAATCCTCTAGGCCACTTCTAGGCTTACTTGGGTATTATGTCGTATAACCTGGGATATGGTTTAAAACAAGGAGAGCAAAAGATATGAACCAAATTATAGACAGAAGAGGTGTCCTTTTTCTGAGAGACATTTCTTCCTCTTTAAAAGTGTATCTAAGATGAATACCACACACTCTGTTTTCCAAGTGCTGATTTCCATCTTGCTTCATTCCTCCTCCAAACCACACTGTAAAAAAGGCAGAGCAGGCATTAAAATGCCTCTTATCCATGTGAACCTTTAGCACAGAGAGTCTATAAGTGCCTGGACTGAAGTTGCTATTACTTCCATTAAGGTGGGCGCCTTGTCTCCAAACCAGGTTCCTCTGGCCATATGTCAAAGGTCAAGGGTGGACATAGACAGAATAAGGCAATCTCAATTGTGAAGTTTGAGAAACAGAAACAGTTGATGGACTCAAAGGAAAAACCAGTTATGAGGGAAAGGACTCGTTTTGTGCATGTGGAAACAGGGCATTTTGAGCCTGAATTCAATAGAAATTAGGCAAATGCATGTTCCTGTGTCAAAAGAGGGATGTTAAAGGCGGCTGAAGCTTCCAAGGCACTTCTATTCTCATGGCCATGTACTTGTTAGAGACCAATCCATTTAAGTGACTCTTAACTCTCCTCTTGTTGGGAGGGATGGAGAACCAACCTAACACTCTGATTGTTAAGTGACCGCAATGTAGTACAGTCATCACAGGACTAATAGCTGACTTTCGTTGTGTGCCCTATGCATCAGTCTCTTTCCTTCGAGCTTTTATGTGGAGTATCTCATGAAATCTGATAGACCTCTTTTGAGACCCTTGTTGCCCCCAGGCCACAATCCACCAGTATTTATTTCTATTGCGGGGTCAACTTTTCCACTCTGGGGAAAGAAAGTCATGCCTGTTAAATGATACTATTAGGAATCAAAGTCAGAATTCTTTTCATTTGATCAATAACATACATTGTTCCGAGAATCTTCATGTGTTAGAGCTGAAAGGGTCCCATGACTCAGAGTTAAGGGTGTACATTGGAATCTTCCTGGAAATTTTGTTCAAATCCACGTGCTTGCTCCCCCCCAGAAGGAGCCAATTCCGTAAGTCTGTATTATCCCTGGCCATGGGTCTTTTATAAGCTCCTCAAGTGACTCTGGGGTGCCCTAAATCGAGAACTACTGATCTAGGCCAACCTTTTTGTGTTATTGAGGAGGAAAACAGGGCTGGAAAAGTTAGATATCTGATCCAAGTCCACCAGCCAACAGTTAATAAGAGGCACCTGCTTCCTGGGCCAGCACCTTAAATAGTAAAATATACTGCCAGGTTTGCCTGAAAAGATAATCCAGGCAACGTGCTAAAGACTTAGACAATTTTCCCGTCTGCCAAATTCACCTAACAAGCTTAGTGAACTGGTTGAGTGGACAGCCAGGAAGTGGATATTGAAAGAATATGAAAACCAACCAGGAGGATTTTTAAAATTTGAGTGTTATGTGGACTGGCATTTTACATAGGTACAGAAAAACCAGGGTTTTAAATGGGCTAAGAGATTTCAATGAACCAAGCAAGTTTGACATTAAGCGGTAATGAAAGGCATTCTCTTTCCAAAAAATACCAGAATGCAATTTGCCCAGGCCTTCAGTTAGTCCTTTCTGGATTAAGTCTGCACACTTAGCTCTTAGGAATTTTGAGGCAGGTACATTTAATTTTCCATTGGGAAGTATATTTAAAATTAACCTTTCCCTTACCCCAGAGTGGTGTTCCTATTAGGTGCTGAGATTCTTTTCCTCTGCTCTTTCTCCCCTCAGTCATTTCTGGAGTAATAAGGCATGGCTGTGGGGCAGGGAAGGGTTGGTTCCACTTCTTTCGTTTTCCATACTAATTGATATTTAAATGTTTGCATAATGAATGACTTATTCTCAAAGCTCTGTTCTTAATGAGTTAGCATCTACTTACCAGCACCCTTTATAATGACATTTTTTTGCTCTTGCTTATCACTGCACTCTGCAAAATATTTCACGTATTGATTTTCATTTCGGAATAGAAGCCCCTCCACCCAGTATAAATTTTTAAACCAGAGTATAAAGAATGTGAATTTGCATTTGTTTGACAGTGCAATCTTGTAATTAGAGTTTTTCCTCTTGACTAGATACAGTGAAAGGGGCATGATTTAATTTTTATAGACTAGCCAATTTCTGCCCTTAGTAAAATATAGCTCTGTCAGTGAGCAAAATGTTACAGGTTCTCCTAAACCTTATTTAAAAGTTAAATGCAGTATATTGAGAGAAAGTTCATGGTCTGAATCAGTAACCTAATCGATCTCTTCACCCATCCTTTGCGACATGCATTAATCTATCTGTCCTGCAATACAAGAATTACTGATTTATATGCCATGTTGCATCTACATTATGGCTGTATAAGTAATGGCTATTCTCCTTTTGGATTAGTTAGTTGCTCATAAAGTTAGGCAGAGATGGCTCTATGATGCCTTGGATAGGTTAATTTTATGCCTTATTTTCTCATGAGTTAAATAAAGGACAGCAAGTGAGGACTTGATATCTCTAAAATAATCAGTCATCCACTCTTGGTAGAAAGAAATGGAAAGCTAACCATAGCCTATGTTTTCTTAAGTCTGTGGTCTACTTAATTTCACCAAGATGTAAAACAGTAGGTCCTAGTTTGTCTTTGGGGTGGGCTTGGCAGGAAGAAGGGCCAATTCTGCTAATCAATATTATATCACAGTCCCTTTATATCTGGATTCTTTTGTGTAAGGTGTGTTCATGTGCACACGCCCACACATAGCATATCTGTGTATGTGTGTATATTTTTACATTTTTACCTGTATATATTTACATACATACATATATAATTCTTATAAGAAAAAATGAAAATATTAAGTCCTCCTTCTTTGCAAATGTTCAGATCGTAAATTACTTAATCTGTGTCATATTGTAGACATGAACTTTTTTTTTTTCCAGAACAGCATTGTTAGGAGTACCAGTGATATGTGTCAGTCTCCCAGTGTCCCCTGTCTGCCCCGTGTCTGTCTTTCTCCTACCAGTTCTCTCCTGTTGTCTCCCTTTTAGACATCCTGCCTGCCATCCTTACTTTCTCACCCTCAAATCCATTTTGAATCAGTCAGATGGGCTGTCGACTATGCTCTAAGAATAAAGCAAAAGACAAAAATCAAAAAATCGTCATATTTTAACTTTGCCAGGGAGACTTCAACAGTTTAAAAAACTTTAAAATAAAAAAGATTCAGATGTCAAGAAAGATACCCTCGTATATTAACACGAGCCCTGCTACAAAAGTTTCTGTGTCAACTTCGATAAAGTTATGAATTACACAAGAAAAGATCCTGTGCCGTGAATGTCAATATCACTGTCTCCTTTCCAATGGGACACTAAAAGAACACCTTTCTCTTCTGGGCAAGACATTTTGCCCATCAGTTTGTTCACTTAGTTCTCGAGAAGCATCCGTATCTTTCATGTGGCAGGCATAGCTGGCTTCTGAGGAAGCATTTGGAGGGTGAATATCAAATGTCTTTGGTCCCTTGGACTCTCCAGTAAGTGAAGCATTTGTTTATGTTAACTTTCCAGCTGAACAAGCAGCCAGTGCTGACCTCCAACCTCCACAGATGAAACGTTGGGAGATTGATCTGGCTCTCCCATAGCACTAATTCCTCCCACTACGATTTCATGAAAGCTCCTGTCATTGATGGTTTTCCTAATGAGTTTAAACAGAGAGGCTTCAAAGCTGGGGTTTTTTCCCAAGTGAAAAATGAAACCAAGTATGAAAACAAAACACACCGTTTCCTTTCGACTTTGAAAAGGAAATCTGCTTCCCTTATATACTCCTGAAACAGAAAGATCTGAATCGACAGCCTGCTTCCTCTCTGCCGCCTCCTTTCTTTCTCTCTCTTTTTTCTTTTTTTTTTTTCTTTCATACTTCTGGAATGATTGACTGACTTAGGTTCTAATGCCCAAACCTGGCAAAGGTTTATTGGCACGCTATGCTGAAGTATTCAACACCCCAGCCCCTGTTTTTAGTTGTCGAATGGAAGAGGTGTTCAGCTCCATTTGGGGAGAGAACACCCATGTTCCAGGCTTCCCATGCTTGGTAACTTTGAAGAGGTGATTTAACTTCCCAGGGGCTTAGCTTCCTTCCCTGTGAAATGTAGAAACAGGCCACCTGTTTTCTTGTGAGATACAGCAAGACAATGGGAAATGCTGTCAGTATAACCATCTTAAGGAATCAGTCCTAAAAATGAAAGCCTCCCTGAATGCTCCCCAGGAATTGCTTTATCCACTCTCCATACCTGCTTCTAAAGGCTGGCCCAGATATCTTAGCCTGAGTTACTTTGTACACTATTTCCTCATTTCTCAGACTGAAGGAGTCCTTGAGTTTAACCTTTAATTCCTTATAATAGGATTCTAATAATTAGCCTAGAAGTTTCACAGTGAGATCATATCCTCACTTGGCAGTTGGTGAATCTGAGATGGAGAGAGGTTCAGCAATTTGCTCAAGACCATACAGCCAATGCGACTGAAATTCAAGTCCTTTCTCTTGCCCAGGATTTTTTTCAATCATTATAATGCCATTTCTTTTTTTTTCATTTTTAATAATTTTATTACATATAATTTACATACCATAGAATTCATCCTTTTAAAGTTGTTTTTAGTATATTCACAGAGTTGTGAATATAATCTAATTGCAGATATATATCTAATTCCAGAACATTTTCTTCATTCCATAAAGAAACCCTGTACCCGTTGGCAATCACTAATCTGGGAACCACTAATCTACTTTCTGTCTGGACATTTCATATAAATGGAATCATACAATATGTGGCCTTTGTGACTGGCTTCTTTCTTTTAGGATAATGTTTTCAAGGTTCATCCATTTCACTTCCCATTTTGAGAGGCATCTTTCCTCTGGCTTGTACAGGGATCTGAAGGGAAAGCTCAGGTTTGACAGATCCCTAAATTATGGAGTGGAGTGGAATGAGATGGGGTGGGATGGAGCATGGTTATGAACCTTAGAACTCCACTGGCTAATTAGCCAATTTGCTGAGCTGAACTAAAAACTTGTGCCAAAAGCAAGTCATTCCGGTAAGCTCAAAGGAATTCATGTTCGTCAAGCATCTGCTTTGTGCTGAGCACTGGGTTTTCCATCCATCGCCATCCATTAAAGAGTTTATCTGGGGGCTGGCCTAGTGGTGTAGTGGTTAAGTTCGCACTCTCCTTCAGCGGCCCCAGGTTCTTGGGTTCGGATCCTGGTCTCGGACCTATACACTGCTCATCAAGCCATGCTGTGGCGGGGACCCACATACAAAATAGAGGAAGATTGGCATGGATGTTAGCTCAGGGCCAATCTTCCTCACACACACACAAAAAAAAGAGTTGATCTGTTTTTCCATGAGATCTTGAATTAGTTTGTTAACCATATGAATCCTCAGGCACCTGGATGGGCTATTCCTGATGCCTGAAGCTCTTATCAGTGATCCCAGCTGCCATGCCGAAATCTGACCTCAGCCACAGGCCACAGCCCTCAAGAATCATGCACCTTTTAATCTAGAAGAGATCTTGATTTATAATTTTACAAACGAAAAGACTGGAGTGCAGAAAGGAGTTTTCTTTCCTGAAGGCTTAAGCATTGTGATCAGTCCATTTCTCTTCCTTCCCCTGAGAACGACTGGAAGGTGTAGCAAGTTGAGAGGGATTCTGGGGAGAGATTTTGGTGAAGGACATCCGATTCTGGCCTGAGCTGGTCATCTATAATGAGTACGGGGAAAATGCGTGAGTCGAGGCTTTTTCTCCCGAACCAAATCATTGATTATACCTTTTATGTAGGCAGAACTATTGACTCCTTTAAAAGTGGTAAATCTTTTTTCTTTTCTATTTCCTTCTCAAAGCCTAAGCTGGATTCTTCTTTGCCTTGTGGTAGAAGTGATTGTATGTGGACGGCGAGGTGGGGGGGGTGTGGGTAGCGGGGAGTGGTACTTGCTGGTAGAAGACAATGTGTTTTCCCCCCTCGGCACTCCACAAAAGGCCATATCCATAACTTAGGAGCTTCAATCAAATCTATGATGGATCAGCCTGCGAATAAACAAAAGAATTACGATATATGCCAGGAATTCTTTCTATCTGTGGTGAACTTTAGGTTCGGGCTATGTTGTGATTCGGGAACTGTTTTCACAGGCCAGAGCTGTAGGGCATGTCCTCGTGTTAATAAACTGCTTCCAATCTTCCGATTGCCTCCAACAGTACAAAGCAAAGCAGGAGATGGACTGAATTAAGTGCTTTAGATAAGGTGAAACCATAGAGAGTTTGTAATAAATTGCTTTTTTAAAAGAATGCGTTTAAATAGAATAAGGCAGTGATGGTTCAAGATGCTGATTTCGAGCTATATGACTTTGCAAACCATGAGAGGGATCCAGAGGCAAAAGTGATGAAGTGTTGTATTATTTTAAGGAAGTTGTGATACTTGGTCCAGTGCATTTCATTTCTCGCTGGACATGGACAATAGCTTTTTATGTCTTTCTATTTCTTGGACTTGTTCTCGAGAGCAGGGGAACGACAGGAGACAGTGCCAGAGGCGGAAGGCGCCAGGCGCGCAGAACTCAGCCTGCAGCCCTTGCGTGGAGTACTCGGCATGAATGCGAATATGCAGAGCAGTTTACCGTGCCCTCCACTGAGGCTTCTTCAAAGGGCATCAGTAGAAGCAAGTGTATTAAGTGACACTGGGTGATGGGTTTTATGCACTGTTTTATTGCTTATGCAAAATTTAGCAAACCACTTGGGTCTCCGGTAACTTCAGAGAATCTGTTCAGAAATAAGAGGCTAGGCATGTTGACTAGTTTTCCACCCAAACTGGACGTGCAACGGAATCTAGACTTCAAAGTGAGTCTGAGATTGTTTCGAGAATTTCCACGCCTTCAGAGGGAAAGGCAGCGAGTGGGCGGAGCCACACCTGGAGAGTGAAGCCTTAGGTAACTTTTTTTGAAAGATCCAACAACTTTCTGCTTAGCTTGTCACTGGCTGTTGGAAGGGAGAGAGGAATAAAGCAAGTCAGAAGCAGACGGTTTACCTAAGAGTGGGTTAAGATCGAGAGACTAAACCAATCCCTGTAAAACCTGGGTCTCTGTGTAAAAACCAACCAGGGGCCCTGCTTACCTGTGCCTGTTGAAAAGCGTTTCTAGAATTGACCTTCTTGGTGTAGGTGCCAACAAGAGGATGACAGAGGATGTTCTGACAATTTTATCTTTGTTCAGTGTTCTCCAGCAGTTTGCCTGACGCCGGATCCGTTCGGTGTTTTAGCGTGTCTTTTCCTAATCAAATTGAACTAGAGCTTCATTCACTGGAGTCCTCTCTTGGTTTTCATTTCTGTATACCAGCTCCTGAAAGGACATGGCTACGCCTCTCTCTCTGCCTGTCCTTATCCCTCACTGCCTCCCTCTGTCTCTCTCACACGTGCACACACACAGATTCACTCGCTCACTTGCTGGTATGCAGACACCCAATAAATACTTGCTCACTGAGTATAGTTGAAGAACTCAAGTTTCAAGCTAAAACAAATAGATTTATTGGCATTTAAAAAATATTATACCAGAAATGAGAGAGCTTAAATCTCTTAACATAAGAAGAAAAATAGAACAAAGATAAATTTAATATACCTTTTGCTTTTTAGTTAAACAAGAAATAGCCAACTAATGCCTGTTAGTAACAGTTGTTATTTAAGGAACAACTCTGAAGTGTAATCCACCTGTTTTTCTACTTTGTCAGCTTGCTTGCAAGGCTGAGCTGGCTGTGCTTTGAATAGGAGTGTTTTCTGGAAACACACATACGTATACCCCTCTACAACACCCAGCTAACTTGTCCACAGGTACCTCCCAGCCAATCCTGTCAGCTGGAGTTTTAAGTATTTAGAACTCTGTCACATGAAGAGATCTACCTTGGTCATGAATTCCATTAGGAAGAAGATAAATCCCCCCACATAGTCATACTCCTGCTCCAAACCTCTGCCAGCCCCCGCCCTCCCCCCACCTCTCCCACACAAGGGATGCAACTTTAAAATACAAATGGGTATGTTCCACAAGACAGAGGCAATCTAGACTTTCAGTTGAGGGATGTACTTCTAAACCATTTAGTTTGGGCAAATTAAACCACAGAAGGAAACAGAGGGAAAAAAAGACTATATTTGCTCTCCTACTGTCTTGCACTTACACTATTTCACCGGGCTCTAAGAATATAACTAACTGCTTGTATTCTTGCTTCGTTTACTGAATATCATTAATATCATTGTCTTACAACCCGGGTGCCATTCTCATGTGGAAGCCCCAAGGAGCTCTGGCTGCAACAGCTCCTAGGCATCAAGAAGCATTTCCGTCTGTCCCTCTCATTAGTCTATGGGGTGCAGCTTCCAGAGAGAATTAACCAGCCATTGCTGCTGCCAGATTCCTTTATGTTCTTGCCTCCACCTTAGACCTCACTTTCTGTATCACTTAAGAAGGCTTTTGGTGGCAAATAACAGGGGCTTAAGCCGTAAAGACATTTATTATTTACCTATTAAGATAGTGCAGAAATAGGTGGTCCTGGGGTTATTCCCACAGCTCAGTGATGTCAGCAAGGACCCAGGTTCTCTCCATTTCTCTACTCACTTTCCTAAGCATGTTGGCTTTTTGTCCTCAGGCTTTTTGCCTCTTGGTCACAAAGTAGCTGCTATATTCAGGTTAAAGGGAAGAAATAGCACCAGGGAGCTTTTATCTTCAGCTTTTCCTTTTAATAAGAAAACAAAAGCTCTCCCTAAGTCCCCCCAAGAGAATTCTACTTATTTTTCAGTGGTCAGAACATTGTCTCATGGCCACTACTTGCTGTAAGGAAGGAGGCAGAGGGTGGCTATTGAGTGGCCAACTGTCAGTGTCTACCAAATCACCTTTTGAGAAATCCATGCGCAAAATTGGAAAAATTCAAGCACAGTGCTTCCAGAGGCCCCTGGAAAAAGAATAAGGATGATTCCCTCTCCTGAACATCAACCACTCTTTTGCCTAAAATGAACACTGAAATGCATTGTCAAAGGACCTTCATCATGAATCATTGTCACATTTTAAAAAGAGAAAGAAACACATATGATAGCAAGTGAGGTCCTGAAGTTTAGTTCAAGACATATATGACATTACAGAATTTTGGTTCACCAAATGCTGAGATATGAGTATAACTAAATTTTAGTGTGAGGATATTTTCTACAGAAGAGAATACCATATTCACAGCAACAAACATAAGGGTGCTTTGGGTTAAATGCCTAGATGTTCTTAGCTCATCCCATCTGGAGCCATTATGCCACCAAAGCCTCTAGTTTTCCTACATTTGGGTGAATTTCTATGCAAGAAACTGACTATGAATCTTTGGGCCCCATGATGCTCACCTTACCATTGCAGAACAATAATCAGAAGGACTTCAAGGTTAAAAATGCAAGAGCACAGTTTCATAAGTCATTGAAGGACACTGTTAATATTGAGATAATAAGTCATGAATATCTGTTTCCTCAGTCCCCCATGGCAAACAGGGGAACAAAGATAGCAGCTGAGGAAAAGCAAGTGACTGTGCAGAAACCTTCTTGGCTCAGAAAGTTATAAATGAGCAGAGAAGTCCAAACCTAACGTGAAACTAAAATAAAGCTAACAATTGGCATCATACATTATGGGTTGGTTGGTTGTTTGCTATAATTAAGTTGGCATCAGTGGTTAACAGCCTTGAAAATTAAACTCAACAAAAAAATTTTTGAAAAGGGTAATCAAAGCCTTCTGGATAATGAAGTTAACACATCCCTACTATGAGGAAAAAGAATGTTCTTGCGGTATCTTGTTTTATGTCTGTTTTGTTGTTGTGGTGGCTGTTGTTTTAATAGGCACGTTTATTTTTACTCTTAGGGGTCATTGCAGCTTCTTAGCATTGCTCTCAATTTTCACTTCTACCAGTTAGCCAAGAGTGACTGATGGCTCAGCATCAGTATGGACGTACAGTGCAGAACTGGGCACTTCTCTTTTTTTTTTGGCCTTTAAAAAATAGATTATTAGCATTTTTGTTTGGTTCCTGTGGCCACCTATAGCTCAAATGGAAGGGGCTTCTTTGCCTTTTAAAATATTCACATCCTGGGGCCGGACCCACAGTCAAGTGTTTAAAGTTCCACGCACTCTGCTTGAGTGGTCCAAGTTCGTGGGCTCGGATCCCGGGTGCAGACCTACTCCACTCATCAGCCATGCTGTGGAAGCATCCTGCATACAAAATAGAGGAAGATTGGCACAGATGTTAGCTCAGGGCGAACCTTCGTCATCAAAAAAAGAAAAAAATATATATTCACATCCATGGCCAAGGAGAAGTACTTAAGAGCCAGGACACAAAGTTGTCCAGAAAAGAACTACCTTTTAGGTCTTCTCCTCTCTATGCCTGATAAACAGTGCCCCTCATGGCAAAAGTGTAGATAAGCCTCTTCTTCTCGAATTTGTTCACATTAGAATGCAGAGACTGTCAAAATTCCTCCCAAGGTGTTCTTTAAGAGAAAAAACAAACTTGAGAACAGATCGAAGATCTTTTTTCTCACAGTTTCTTTCAAAGCTCAGTGAAAATGCATATAGTTCATTCCAATTACCTGTTTCCAAGCATTTTTCTCTGAGGAGCTGTTCCTAGTCCTGCATAGAATATTTATTGTGATGTAATCATAACTCCGGTGCAGTAAGTGTTGGTTATTTTTCAAGTGGAGGAAGATTAGTCTGACTCCCAGATGGGCATTCACACAAGCAGCAGTTTACCATAGAAGTTCCACTTAGAACTAAATTGCATAACACGGGGTGAAACGTAATGGACTGTCAGAGGGTCTGTTCAGAAATTTCTATCTTTGTACCAGCAAAGAGAGCAGAGGCAAAGGAAACTATTGGAAAACATAATTGCACGATGGTCCATAAAGGGGAGAGAACACACACTTTATGCCTCTATTTTAATTGACTATTGGGGCAGAGACTAAAGTGAGAAAACTAGGAAAATAACTTATGTTGAAAGCAGGCTTATAGCAAGTAGGTTATCATAGAAATGGATGGCCCAGAGTTGCATGTACATCTGTGTGTGTGGTGGAGGGGGCACAATGCTCTGGATCCTCTTTCTGCCCCAATACAGTTCAACTCACCCAGCAAGGCAATGTTAGACAGTTATTGTTTATGATTCTCAGAGTCCTATTTGGAGTAGAAGATTAGTTGGAAAATGCTTCCCGACCCCACAGAGAATCACTGCTATAGAATTAAGTTCTAGGACACTGCGCAAACTGGGACAGATGGAACCTGGTGTGGTCCAGAGAGTGTCAGCCTTTTTTCCTACCCAGGTTCTGAGCAAGTTGAGGAGAACAACAAGAAACAAGGCAGATGAGGCCAAAAATATCACCATTGTTACTGAGAAAGACTAAGTTGGAGGAAATAGCTTTGAGATGCGAGTCAAATAGTATTCTATGTTAGCATCTCCAAATTAAGTGGTTTACCCAGTCACAGACAAGGCCAGAGAGAGGAAGTTTCTCTCCCTGAGGAGCAAGGCAGAACACCTGTTTGCTATGAGCCACTCACTCCAAGAAGGAAAAGAGGGCCGGCCCCGTGGCTTAGCGGTTAAGTGCGCGCCCTCCGTTACTGGCGGCCCGGGTTCGGATCCCGGGCGCGCACCGACCCACTGCTTCTCCAGCCATGCTGAGGCTACATCCCACATACAGCAACTAGAAGGATGTGCAACTATGACATACAACTATCTGCTGGGGCTTTGGGGGGAAAAAAGAGGAGGATTGGCAAGAGATGTTAGCTCAGAGCTGGTCTTCCTCAGCAAAAAGAGGAGGATTAGCATGGATGTTAGCTCAGGGCTGATCTTCCTCACAAAAAAAAAAAAAAAAGGAAAAGAAAGAGGATGAGAAATGTGTGCCCTGTTTATTCTTCGCAAATTTAACAATCAGATATGTCATTCCACCTCCCTTGGGGAAGGGGGAATAGGGGTAGAGAGAGGCCAGGAGTTACGCTAATTGAGTCCCCTTCCTATAGGAGGAAGCATCAAGAAGGGAAGAAAAACATCCCCCTATTAATCGTCCCTCAAGCTCGTCACACTGAAAAGTAGTCATTTCAGGAGCCCCCACAGCCTTTGAGGCATGAATGAAGTAATTAAATAGCATGGATGTTTGTGGCTGTGTCTGTCACATACACAGACTACATACACACTCACGATGTTGGTCATCGGCGTGAGCAGTGGCCAGGCGTGTTTCATTGAAGCACTTGTTTGGATAGAACATAGAAAAATGATATAGACTTGTCCCTCACCCATACCAATGTCTTTTATGAAAACTTCTTATTTTGAAATAACTTGAGACTCACAGAAAAGCTGCAAAAATAGTATAGAGTTTCCATATACCCTTCACCCAGCTTCCAATAATGTTAATAACTTGCATAACCATAGTACAATTATCAAAGCTAAGAAATTAACATTGGTGCAATACTATTAACTAAATCATTGTTTGTATTTGCATTTCACTAGATTTTCCTTTTTCTGTTCCAAGATCCTATCCAGGAGCACACATTGCATTTCATTGTGGTGTCTCATTCTCCTCTAATCTCGGACGGTTCCTCATTCTTTCCTTGTCTTTCATGATCTTAATACTTTTGAAAAGGACCAGTCAGCTTTTTGTACACTGTCTCTCAGTTTGGGTTGGTCTGATGTTTTCTCATGATGATTAGATTGAGGTTATGAGAATACTCAGAAGCAATGTCTTCACTTCTCACTGCATCATGTCAAGAGGTGTGTGATATCAACGTGTCTTATTACTGGTGATGTTAACTTTGATCACTTAATTAGGATGGTGTCTACTGGGTCTCTCCACTGTAAAATGACTGTTTTTTCCCTTTGTAATTAATAAATAACTTGAAGGAGATACTTGGAAACTATACAAATATCCCGTTTCTCCTCAAACTTTGCTCAATAATTTCAGCACCTGTCAGTGGACCTCTCCCTCATCAATTATTACTGTAGTGTGCTAATCTCAGTTTCTATTTCTCTCCTTCTGCATTTATTATTAGAATTCTTCTGTAAGGAATAGCTGTCCCTTCTCTTCCAAATATTTATTTCTTCAACTATGTATCTATATAAGTATGAGCTCGTGGATATTCACTTTATTCTCTGGGTTCTAATCTAGTACTATTGTTATTTATTTTGTTGTTCAGATTGCTCCAGCTGTCCACTGGTAGGTTGCTTTCTGTGTCCTTCAACATGCTTCATCCTTTCTTGAACACTTCATTATTTTTGCACTGCGAGATAAGATACTCCAGGCACATTTTGAATATTCCATCCCCCGGACCTATCACTTCTCAATAGCCGTGTCTTTTGAATTTAAAACAAAACAAAGCTCAATGTCAAGGAGGCTGACATTTCTTAGACACATACTATGGGTTGGCACAGACATGGGTGCTTTGCATGCATTGTCATCTTAAATATAACCATTTTCCACTGATATGTATAGTTTCTCCCTTTTCAAAAGAATAAACTGAGGCTTAGAGAAGTTCAGTGCATTATATCAGCGAGAATTCTAGTCTACGTCTTTTGGACTCCAGGGTTCATGCTCCTTCCACCAGGTAAAGAATTATTTCAGAAGCAAAATGAAATATTTTGCTATGAAACCCTATTTCATAGATGAGGAAACTGAGGCCAATAAATGAAAGGATCAAGACTTCTTCAAGACCCAGAACTTGATGGAAGAAATTAATGGAAGACCCTGATCTTCTGGCACTCAGCCCAGCATTTCTTTACATTCTAATACTTTTAGTAATTCTTCCCAGGTGATTTTTGTTGGTAAAATGACTAACAAATTCAGTTCTTATTGAAATGTTCTTTGCTTACCTTATGATCAAATATCATTCCCTGTTGGGTTTGCCAGCAACTATGATTGGGATTTTTGTGCCTAAGTGATCATTTTAACAGGTCAAGAAATAAGGCATCAAAGAAAGAACTGGACAGCCACCCCTCATACTACCAAATACCTTGTTAGTGAGCGACATTGCCACTTGAACTCCCTAATTATCTCTTTGGCAATAGAAATTCTTTTGAAAATGGTGTTTTCTGAAAGAAACAAAATCATTAATTTTTTTTCTTCTGAAGTATGATGTTTTTAAGAAGACTTGGAAAATCATAAAATTTTTGAAAGTACATCTAGAAAATTATAATTAAGCTCAGAAGGGGAGCAGGTTACCACATCAATATTTACATTGTGCCTTAAGAGGCTCCCTTGCTTCTGGCAAGCAGAAAATAAGAGAGAACAATAGAGCCCAAGCAACACTCTGGATCCGTCGTGGTTAAAACAAGGACTTGACAGAAAACAAGACCTGCTGAAACTAAAGAGGCTTCTTGCACAGATGAGGAGGTGGCTTCTGGCTATACTGGAGACACTGAAGAAAGGACCCAGGAACTTGCAACAGGGAGGTCAACTCCTAGTGACAGCTGCACGGATACAGAACCTCAGGGAGGGGGTCTGCTCTGATTTTCTTGCAGGCTTTTGGCTTTAAATATAACAGAACCGTAAGACACCCAAATGCAAGTTTTACTAAACGGACCTGCATCCTGCCCATGCTGGAAGCAACATTCAGGTAGTGGCTCCAACTTGGCCTTTCTTTCCTCATTTTCCCTTCAAGCTGTGGCTGTGTCTCCCGTTAGAATGTAGCCACTGCTCTCCACTCCTGTGGATTCCAAGCCAACTGCAGGGTTCGTATGTGTTGTGAAGAGCATACTTTCTATAGAGACAGTTAAATTAAAAATATTTTTAAATATGGATATAAGATTCTACAAATACTGGAAAACTAGCAAAGGCCTTTGGTAGAGTAGCTTTGACACTCCTGGAATCCAGAAAGATCCTTTGATATTCTTCAAAATGGAAATGTTCCAAGCTGTTGGTAGTTTGCTTCTCTCGTATAAATGGAGAGGAAAGATTGGGTGGAAGGGGTAGATTTCATAATGCAAAGGTGATTGGATTTTGATAGAACAGGGCCCCTTGGCCAAATCTGGCCAACGCCTATGTTATGAACTGAATTGTGTATCCTTAAAATTTATATGTTGAAGCCCTAACCTCCAAGGTGGTGGTATTTGGAGCTGGGGCTTTGAGAGGTAATTAGGGTTAAATGAGGTCATGAGGGTGGAGCCCTGGTCCAATGGGATTGGTGTCCTTATAAGAAAGGAAGAGACACCAGAGCTCTCACCCTCTCTGCACACACACAGAGGAAGGACCTGTGTGTATGAGGTCACAGCGAGAAGATGACTGTCTACAAGTCAGGAAGAGGGTTCTCACCAGAAACCTAATTTGCTTGCACCTTGATCTTAGATTTCGAGCCTCCAGAACTGTGAGAAAATAAATTTCTTTTGTTCCAGCCATGCAGTCTGGGGTATTTTGTTATGGAAGCCCAAGCAGACTAATACAGGCTGTTTCTGTAAATGAAGTTTTATAGGAGCACAGCCAAACCCGTATGTTCACATGTTGTCTACAGCAGCTTCCGTGATAGAATATCAGAATTGAGTAGTTGTGACTGAGACTATTTGGCCTGCAAAGGCCAGAATATTTACTATCTAGCCCATCATAGAAAAAGTGTGCCAACCTCTGGAATAGAAACCATATACACGGCATAGGTTTTGAATAGGAAAAGCCACCCCAGTGGGATATTAAAAGGACCAAAGGGAGGAAGACACCTTAGTGGGCAGTGGCCAAACTAGCGCTGGTCTGATCACCTCCAGGAGTGTCTGGACTTCTAACCCAGTCACCCCACATGTGAGCTAAGTGGGTGACAGTGAAGATTCCTACCCTCGACAGTTAAGTCCATGGAGGGCAGACCCATGGTGGAGGCCTGTCCTCTAAGGAAGCTGATAGGACAGATCAGTCATGACAGTGGGTAGAAGGGAAACAAATGTGGTCAAGGAAGAGTATGGAAAGCAGTGAGGAAGAAACTAGCTCGTCTCTCCCTCTCCATAGCAGTGGATCATCTGGTGTGTCAGAGGCTTCCCTGTGCTGCAGAGCAGAGAGGGAGTGGGTTGTAATGCAGAATGAAATCTTTGCAGATAGCAAAAAGACTTCTCCCTGGATAAATTACAGTGTGCATTTAGGGTTTGCATGTGCTCTTTCTCTCCCCAAAGTGGCATTTTGGAAGTTTACACCATCTGTGTTGGAATCATCTGGGCTGGTTCTGGGAATCTGTGTGTTTAAGGAATGCCCAGGTAACTCTTCTGCACACTGATGTCTGAGAACCCCTGCTTGAGCAGTTCCCGCCTGCTGGAGTTCTAGCACTTTCCTACCTGGGGAGTGGGCGTACCTTATGACCAGCCCATTAGTGGAGTGCACAGAAAAGAACCTGGATGAAGGAGGGTTTTGGCCAAAGTCATAGCACCACACCAGCAATTCAGTACATTACAGAGTTTTTGTACCTGTGTGCCACCAGCCAGGTCAACTTTGAGGCTTCTGGGCCAGAACACAAGCCTTGGAACCATCTTCTAACTCTTACTAACGTGGAATTCCAACCACTGTTGGGCTGGACTGACTTCAAGCGGAGTTGTTCCAGGTGCTTTTTATTCTGCCTGCTCAATCTGCGGTGACCCAGCTGTGTTAGGAGCAGGGAAAAAGAGCTGGACTCAAACAAAGAGAAAACACCATCGTTCTTCTTCCCCCCGTGTAATCAATAATTCAGCCCTGTAAAGCAAGCCCGACACCTGATGGAGTGCTTGCTGCAAAGAAGACAGGGGCCATCCAGCATCCGCATCAACTTCTAACACTCCTTTCTTCTTTCTCTCTCCTTCCTTCTGCCCTGTCTTCTGGTCCATGTTTGCTCTTCCTCCATCTGAATGTAAAACAAACATGTCTGCTAAAATGTGGCCCAAATATAGTCCAAGAGGAACAGGGATAGAGTGTCAACAGCTGTGTGGGGAAAAGAGGAGCCAGTCATTTTAAATGTCAGAGGAAATCAGTGATTGAACTCACTGTCCCCCCTGAGTGGCACACCATGGCGTGCACAAATTCAACTAGTAACCGTGAATTAAGGGCATGATCAGAAAATGCCCCACTGACAGATGATAATGGTAATAATAATAATAGCCACAGCAGCAGCAAACACATAGCACCTACTGTGTGTCAGGCACTTTTCCTGCTATCTTAATGTAGTTCACTTGGAAGGATCAGTTAGTGTCTATAAAACAGGACACACAATGGTACAGAAATGTTTTTATATCATCTATTTGGGTGAATTTCAATCCAAATATATACTTAATTCCAGTGTGAAGGGTACCGGTGATCTAATTCCTTTTTCTTTATTTCCATGTTTTTATGTTTTCAGCATAACTCTTGGAAGCAGAGTTGCCTTCCAAGTCTAATTTCACAGGTCCCAGGGAACAGGTACAATTGCTCCGGTGGAATGCCCTCCCCTGGAAGTAACCTTAGCATTTTATTTACCTTTTCCTTCATTCCTCAGCGTGCCCATCATTCACATCCTAAATAAGCCAGATTAATACGAATGACTTCCTCAGGGAGAACGATTTGTGGTATTTTTAAAGCAAGCATAGCCACCCATTTAAATCCAAGAGCCTCCAGGAGGCTGTCACCTCTCTAAAGACTTAAAGAGGATTAAAGTTTTAAACGCTGGGTGTCTTGATTAATTTGATGATAGCAGGTGGTGTGTTCCACACAAGCACACTTGTGGTCTACAGATTAGAGCCCTGAGAAATGACTTGGCATTGGCAGGACACATCCCTGGGCCCCTGCACGGTGGAGCGGCTGGGAGCCGGCCCAAGCTGGGATTAGCCTAGCCGTGGTTGACAGACAGTTCTTCATCAACCTGCCGAGCCTGCTCACTCTGGATCTGAATCCCCATTCCCAAGTCATAGCCTCTCACAGCCCTGCCTGTATCAACCAAGGCCTGGAGGTTTGCTTCAGCTTTATGTAACCTCTGTCTCCCAGGCCCCACCAGCCTAGCCACAAAATTTCAGTTACAATTAGTCAGCAAAGGACATGTTGTCATGGGGCCTCTGGGCCCACTTCAAATGATCCTTCTTCCTTCTGTCTTCTCCCCTTCCTCCCCTCATTCATTCATTTGTTCAATAAATATTTATTGAGCCCTATGTTGTGCCAAGCACTGTTCTAATTGCTGGAGCTACATTCTATTAATAAAAATACAATAGGAAAATATGTAGTATATTAGAAGTGATTAAGAGAAACCTCATGCAGGAAAGGGGCATCCCTCAGCTATTTGGGGAAGTCTCCAAAAGGTGTCTCGCTCCTGCTGTTGGACACTGCCTTCGCCTGCAGCGGGCAGCTGCCGAGAGCTCCAGGGCAGCCATAGAGGTGCAGGGAAACCAAACCCATGGCCACTACAGCCCAGCCACCACTTCCTGCCCACAGTGCTGCTGGAGTCACTCAGAGCCCTGGCACTCTTGGCCGAACCTGTCCGAGATTCCAGGGAAGCCCCAATGCCACGAAGCTGGGTTTTGTTCTGGCTCAGGTGGTGTGGACCCTTGTCTGCCACGCTGGTGCCACATGCTGCTGTGTGTGCCAGGTCTCAGAGGGTTCAGTGAAGCAGCTCATTCAGTTTATACTTTTCATTTCTATTAATTTGTCATCACAGATGCAATCCATAAATGTATTCCCACTGCAAAACATTCAAATATCACAAATAAATCAAAAGTGCTTCCTGACTACAGCCCATCCCTAAAGGGACTACCATTGCTCAGTGTATAGCCTTCTGGATCTCTCTGATTTTACGTAGAGACATAAACTCACACAGTTAGCTCTGTACACACACACACACACACACACACACACACACACACACGATGTAAGACCACGTATTGCATTGCCTTGTGTTTTTTTCTTACATAAATGGTACATTTATATATCATTTGGAAATTCATTTTTCCCAGTCACTGAGAACCAGATCAATATATGGAGTAATTCAATAATCAGTATGTTGAGCCAGATCAGTATAGAGCTCTGCACTTTCAACTGCTTAACATTCCATAGTACAATGTCCCATTTTCCTCTTAAGAACGTGCACATGTGAAAGTGTGTTTGGTTTTGAAGGGTAAATGCCAAGAAGTGGAACTGTTGGATCTGTACATTTTAAATTATTACAGATCCTTGCAAATTGCTCTTATGCCAATTTATACCCCACCAGCAGTCCCTGAGAGGGCCCTTTCTGGTTTACTTGCAGCCTCTCGTCTCTTGGGCCCAGACCTAAGCTCATGGGGCCTGGGTTAAAGGAAAAACGGAAAAATAGACAGACAGACACAGGTACGCTGAGACCCTGAGACTTGGGCTTGGGGCAACTCTTTGTGGCTCTCTTCTGGAGGGTGTGTTCACTCCCAGGAGCCCTCTGGTGGACACAGCTAGGAAGTGACTTGTGCTGCACTGGGAAAGAGAAGGCATCTGATAACATGGTTCTTTGGGGGCATTGTTTACTTTAGAAGGTTAAAAAAAGGTACTTCATGTGCATTGTTCTGATTTCAAATGGTAAAAAAGGGTCTACAGTGTTTTTTCCTACCCCTATCCCGTGGCCACTCAGTACGTCTCCCCAGAGACAACTGATATTTTCTCCTCCTTGTGTATTCCTCCAGAAATATTTTATGCATTTTTATGCAAAATGTATGTGTGTGTGTAATTTTTGCCATTTTTTCCACCAACGGAAGCATGTTATACCATGGTAGGCAATGTAGCAGAGTGGTTAAGAACAGAGACTCTAAAGCCAGGCCTCCTGAGTTCAAATCCCAGCTCTACCATATAATTACCTGCATGGCCTCTAAGCAAATTACTTAACCTCTCTCTGCCTCAGGTCCATCTGCAAAATGGACATTATTGCTAGAGTTAATACAAAGATTAAATAAGTTATTGTTTGTAGAGCTCTAAACATTGTATCTGGAATATAGTAAGAAGCTTGGACTCATGTTAAATAAAGAGTAAAAAAAAAAAAAGGGAAGAAGAAGAACTGTCCACTTAGACTTTGCTTTGTTTTTTTTTCCCCGATATTTGTATATATTGTGAAATTATCACTACAATAAGTGTAGTTAACATCTGTCACCATGCATAGTTACAACAAAATTTTTTTCTTGTGATGAGGATTTTTAAGATCTACTCTCTTAGCAACTTTCAAATATGCAATACACTATTATTAACTGTAGTCACCATGCTGTACATTACATCCCCATGACTTAATTATTTTATAACTGGAAGTTTGTAGCTTTTGACTCCCTTCACTCATTTTACCCATTCACCACACTCGGCCTCTGGCAGCCACCAATCTGTTTTTTTTTTTAGATTCCACATATAAATGAAATCATATGATATTTGTCTTTCTCTGACTTATTTTACTTAGCATAATGCCCTCAAGGTCCATCTGTGCTGTTGCAAATGGCAAAATTTCATTCTTCTTTATGGCTGAATAGTATTCCATTGTATATGTATTGCACATCTTCTTTATCCATTCATCTGTTGATGGACATTTAGGTTGTTTCCATATCTTGGCTATTGTAAATAATGTTGCAGTGAATATGGGGGTGCATGTCTTTTCTAATTAGTGTTTTCATTTTCTTCTGATAAATACCCAGAAGTGGAATTGCTGGATCATATAGAAGTTCTATTTTTGGGGGCGGGCCCCATGGCCTAGTGGTTAAGTTTGGCACACTCCACTTTGATAGCCCAGGTTTGGTTCCTGGGTGCAGATCTACACCATTTGTCGGTGGCCATGCTATGGCTGTGACTCACATATAAAATAGAGGAAAAATTGGCACAGATGTTAGCTCAGGGCTAATTTTCCTCAAGCAAAAAAAAACAAAAAGTTCTATTTTTAATTTTTTGAAGAACCACCATACTGTTTTCCCCTGGTGATGAATAATGTGATTGTCCAATGTCTTGCTGCTACAAACCACCCTGCAATGAATAACCTTATATATAGACATTTGGCACATGTTTGAATATGTCTGTAGGATAAATTCATAAAGTGGAAATCCTGGGTCAAAAACTATGTGCATTTGTAATAATGATAGCTATTGCCATGTTGCTTTCATGGAATTTCTACCTATTTACCCTCTTAACCGACAATGAGGGAAAGGGCCTGTTGGCTAAGACTCAAAATACAGCGCTGATCAAGTTTTTGATCTTTGCCCAAGCAATAAACAATAATGGTATCTCAATGTAGCTTTAATTTGTATTTCTCTTTATTATGGGTGAGACTGATTATCTTTTCATGTGTTTCAAAGCCCTTTTTATTTCCCTTTCTATAAACTGTTCATTTGCTTTCCTCCATTGTTTGGGCTATTATTTGTCCCTTACTGATTTCTAGGACCTTTTTACACATTAAGGAAATTTGCTCTGTGTGGTTTGAGTTAGAATTATTCTCCCCAATATTTTGCTTGTCTTTTTACTTAAAGTGGTTTTACTGGACAGGTTTTTTTTTTTTTTCCTTGTATTTTTATATAGTCTAATTTGTTAATCTATTCTTTAATGGCTTCTGGATGTTGTATCATAGAATAGCCTTCACTACTCTTAAATGATAAGAGAAATTTCCAGGTCTCAAAGTTTCTTTTAGTACTTTTATTATTATTATTTTTTTAAACATTTAGATCTTAGATCCACTTGGACTTATCCTGATAAGCATGTGAGTGATGGAACAGGTAAATAGTTCTAAGCCCTGACCTGGCCCTCCCCACTTAGGAACTTACCTGTTTCCTTTCAGCTTGAGTCTTATCCTACATGCATCTACACCTTGCTGCTTCAGATTCTCTCCTGTGGCTTTCTCACCAGTTCCACCTTTCCAGGCCACCTGACTTCTCCATGCCTAAACCCAGGGGCATTTTCTGAAGGCTGCTCAGCCGCCTGTGTGGTATTCCATCACACTCTCCTTCCAGGGAAGTTCTCATTATTCCCCAAGACCACTTCTTATTTGTCCCTGGACCTCCTCCCCTTCCCGTCCCGCTTGCTGAAGAGCCTAGAATGGACCCGGAAGCCTCTTCTTTCTCTACCTGAGGCCCTAGGAGAGGCGGTTTGTTTCCACTTCTTTTCAGATTATAAATGATCAGCCTTTCTGTCCCAGCCTCACCGCTCAGCCCATCCCATGTCTCTCAAAGGCAGTTTTACCTGAACATCTCCACCACTTCGATTTCAATCAAAAAGATGAGTAAGATGCCTTTCTTGTTTCTCCACGCCCTTTTTAATCTTGAATTTCCCCCTTTCTGTTAGTGTAACACCTCCTACCTGCTTTCCCTACCACCAACAACAGTTTAATACCAGAGCATTTTTCCTTTGCTCTTCCGGAATATCTCCAGCACAAGGCCTCCGTACCCCAACATCAGCCAGTTGCCCTCACTTACCTCGAGTCTGTTGTGTCCACATTTCCTTTCATCCACTTAGGAACCTCTTTAATCACATCCGATCTCACCCACAGCATTTCTAGCTCTAGTCTCTAAGATTTGGACTTCCCTCGTGGGAGGCTTATAGTGGCCTGTGAGCGAGGTAGCTGCCCTAAGCCTCAGGGCTCATGTACGGATCATTCTGGCACTCTCATTACTCCTGGGCCTCCTCATGGTACCGTGGCTTGGAGCAGCCAGCCAGTTAATCAACACACCTCTCTGGCATCAGATCCCCTTCTCTTTTCCCCCTCTCTCAGTCCAGTAAATGCCCCCTTTATCATGGAGCTCTGAACATTTCCCTTCAGAGAGTCTTTTTTGTGGTTCATGAACCACCAACTTGAGGGCTTGTACCTGGCCACAGATCTACACCAACCCCCTCAACTCCACACACACTTCCCTTATGAAGATAAATTGTTTCTGACTAAAGATGTGAGGGTCTCGGCAAAAGTACAGATTGTGGCTCTGTGGGTACATCTCTTTGTAACCTCATGCACTTTTTTCAGGTTTTTTTTTTTTTCCTGGGAAAGATTCGCTCTGAGCTAACACCTGTTGCCAATCATCTTCTCTATTTTTTTTTTCCTCCCCAAAGCTCCAGTACATAGTTGTATACTCTAGTGGTAAGTCCCTCTAGTTCTTCTATGTGAGCTGCTGCCACAGCATGGCTACTGACAGATGAGATATGTGGTTCCACGCCCAGGAACCTAACCCAGGCTGCTGAAGCGGAGCACGCTGAACTTTAACCCCTAGACCATCAGGGCTGGCTCTTCAGGTTTTTTTAATAAAAATTTTTGTTAATTATTTTTATTGAGGTGTAATTAACATACGACATTATATTAGTTTCAGGTATAAAACATAATGATTTGATATTTCTATATATTGCAAAATGACACCACAATAAGTCTAGTTAACATCTGTCACCATACATATAGAATTTTTCTTTCTTATGATAACAACTTTTAAGATCTACTCTCTTAGCAACTTTCAAATATGCGATACCATATTCACTAGTCACCATACTGTACATTACATCCCCATGACTTAAGTATTTTATAACTGGAAGTTTGTAGCTTTTGACTCCTTTCACCCATTTCACCCACACCATGCCTCTGGCAACCACTAATCTGTTCTCTGTATCTATGAGCTTTTTTTTTTTTTTTTTTTTTAGATTCCACATGCAAGTGAAATCATATAGTATGTGTCTTTCTCTGACTTCTTTTATCATCATGATGCCCTCAGGGTCCATCCATGTTGTCACTAATGGCAAGATTTCTTTTTTTTTTTGTGGCTGAATAGTATTCCATTGTATGTGTGTGTGTGTGTGTGTGTATGTGTATGTATATATACATCTTCTTTATCCGTTCATCCATCAATGGACATTTAGGTTGTTTCCATATCTTGGCTATTATGAATAGTGCTGCAATGAACATTGCATATGGGAGGGGGGTGCATATATCTTTTCAAATTAGTGTTTTTATTTTCTTCACATAAATACCCAGAAGTGGAATTGCTAGATCATATGGTAGTTCTGTTTTTAATTTTTTGAGGAACCTCTACACTGTTTTCCACAGTGGCTGCACCAATTTACATTCCCACCAATAGTGCACAAGTGTTCCCTTTTCTCCACATCTTTGCCAACAATTGTTATTTCTTGTCTTTTTGATAATAGCCATTCTATCAGGTGTGAGGTGATATCTCGTTGTGGTTTTGATTTGCATTTCCCTGATGATTAGTGATGTTGAGCATCTTTTCATGTACCTGTTAGCCATCTGTATGTCTTTTTTAAATAACTGTTGAGACCCTCTGCCTATTTTTTAATCAGATTTTTTTTTTTTTTTGCTATTGACTTGTATGAGTTCTTTATATATTTTAGGTATTAACCCCTTATTGGATATATGATTTGCAAATATTTTCTTCCATTCAATAGTTTGCCTTTTCATTTTGTTGATGGTTTCCTCTGCTGTGCAAAACCTTTTTAGTTTGATGTAGTCCCATTTGTTTATTTTTGCTTTTATCCATATCCAAAAAATAATCACTAAGACAGATGCCAAGGAGCATGCTATGTTTTCTTCTAGGATTTTTGTGGTTTCAGGTCTTACATTTTGAGCAAATTTTTTGTATGGTATAAAATTGTTGTCCAATTTCATTCTTTTGCATGTGGCTGTCCAGTTTTCCCAACACCATTTATTAAAGAGACTGTCCTTTTCCCATTGCATATTCTTTGAACCTTTGTCATAAATTATTTGACCATGTAAGTGTGGGTTTATTTCTGGGCTCTCTGTTCTGTTGACCTATGTGTCTGTTTTTATACCAATACCATACTGTTTTGATTATTGTAGCTTTGTAATATAGTTTGAAATCAGGGTGCTGGATGCTTTGAGCTTTGTTCTTTCTCAAGATTGCTTTGGCTGTTCAGGGTCTTTTGTGGTTCCATATAAATTTTAGGATTGTTAGTTCTATTTTTGTGAAAAATGCCATTGGAATTTTGATAAGGATGCATTGAATCTGTAGATTGCTTTGGGTAGTATGGACATTTTAACAATATTAATTCTTCCAATCCATGAGTATGGACTATCTTTCCATTTATTTGTGTCTTCTTCAGTTTCTTTCATCAGTGTCTTATAGTTTTTAGTGTACAGGTCTTTCACTTCCTTGGTTAAATTTATTCCTAGATATTCTTTTTGAAGCAGTTGTAAATGGGATTATGTTCTTAATTTCTCTTTCTGATAGTTTGTTATTAGTATATAGAAACACAATAGATTTCTGTATGTTGATTTTGTATCCTGCATCTTTGCTGAATTAATTTATTCTAACAGTTTTTGGGTGGAGTCTTTAGGATGTTCTATATATAATATCATGTCACCTGCAAATAATGACAGTTTTACTTCTTCCTTTCCAATTTGGATGCCTTTTTTTTTTCTTGCCTAATTGCTCTGGCTAGGACTTCCAACACTGTGTTGAATAAAAATGGTGCAAGTGGGCATCCTTGTTTTGTTCCTGATCTTAGAGGAAAAGCTTTAGCTTTTCATTGTTGAGTATAATGTTAGCTGTGGGTTTGTCATGTATAATGGCCTTTATTATGTTGAGGTATATTCCCTCTATACCTACTTTGTTTTTATCATGAAAGGATGTTGAATTTTGTCCCATGCTTTTTCTACATCTATTGAGATGATCATATGATTTTTATCCTTCATTTTGTTAATATAGTGTATCACATTGATTTATTTGCAAATGCTGAACCATCCTTGCCTCCCTGGAATAAATCCCTTTGATCATGGTGTATGATCCTTTTAATGTATTGTTGAATTCGGTTTGCTAATATTTTGCTGATGATTTTGCATCTATGTTTATCAGGGATGTTGGCTTATAACTTTCTTTTATGGAGGTGTCTTTGTCTGGTTTTGGTATCAGAGTAATGCTGGCCTTAACATGAGTTTAAAATTGTTCCCTCTTCTTTTATTTTCTGGAAGAGTTTGAGAAGGATTGATATTAATTCTTCTTTGATTATTTTGTAGAATTCATTAGTGAAGCCATCTGGCCCTAGAGTTTTGTTTATTGGGAGGTTTTTGGCTATTGATTCAATTTCCTTACTAGTAATTGGTCTGTTCAGATTTTCTATTTCTTCATGGTTCAGTCTTATACAGTTGTATGTTTCTAGGAATTTATTTTTTCTAGTTGTCTAATCTGTTGGTGTATAATTGTTCATAGCAGTCTTTTATGATCCTTTGTATTTCTGTGGTATCAGTTGTAAGGTCTCCTTTCATTTCTGATTTTATTTATTTGAGTCCTCTCTCTTTTTTTCTTAGCGAGTCTAGCTAAAAGTTTCTCAATTTTGTTTATCTTTTCAAAGAACTATGTCTTGGTTTTATTGATCTTATTGTCTTTTTAGTCTCTATTTCATTTATTTCTGCTCTGATCTTTGTTAATTCCTTCCTTCTACTAACTTTGGGCTTCATTTGTTCTTCTTTTTCTAGTTCTTTGAGGTGTAAAGTTAGGTTGTTTGAGATTTTTCTTGTTTCTTGAAGTAAGCATTTATCACTATGAACTTACCTCTTAGAACTGCTTTTGCTGCATCCTGTAAGTTTTGGTATGTTGTATTTCCATTTTCATTTGTCTCAAGACATTTTTTGGTTTCTCTTTTGTTTCCTTCTTTGACCGCATGGATTGTTCAGCAGTATGTTGTTTAATCTTCACCTATTTGTGAATTTTCAGTTTTCTTCTTGTAATTGATTTCTAGTTTCATATCATTGTGGTTAGAAAAGATACTTGATAAGATTTCAATTCTCTTAAATTTGTTAATACTTGTTTTGTGGCCTAACGTATGATCCTGGAGAATGTTCCATGTGCAATTGAGAAGAATGTATATTCTGTTGTTTTTGAATGGAATATCTTATATATATCTGTTAAGTCCATCTAGACTAATGTGTCATTTAAGGCCAATGTTTCCTTATTGATTTTCTGTCTGGATGATCTATCCATTGATGTTTCTCCCTTTAGGTCTGTTAATATTTGTTTTATATATTGAGGTGCTCCTATGTTGGGTACATCAGTATTTACAAATGTTATATCCTCTTGTTGGATTGACCCCTCTATCATTACATAATGCCCTTCTTTGTCTTTATTATGGTTTTTATTTCAAAGTCTATTTTGCCTGATATAAGTATAGCTACCCCAGCTTTCTTTTGGTTTCCATTTGCATGGAATATCTTTTTCCATCTTTTCACTTTCAGTCTGTGTGTGTCCTTACATCTGAAGTGAGTCTCTTGTAGCATAGAGTTGGCTCTTGTTTCTATATCCATTCCGCCACTCTGTCTTTTGATTGGAGAATTTAGTCCATTTGAATTTAAAGTAATTATTGATAGGTATGTACTTATTGCCATTTTGTTCATTGTTGTCTGGCTGTTTTGTAGTTCCTCTGTTTCTTTCTACTTCTCTTGTTCTCTTCCTGTGTGGTTTGATGACTTTCTTTAGTGGCATGCTTGGATTACTTTCTCATTATCTTTTGTGTATCTACTATAGGTTTTTGCTTTATGGTTACCATGTGGCTTACATATAACAACTTATATTTATAACAGTCTATTTTAAGTTGATAACTCAAGTTTAAGTACATTCTAAAGCTCTATGTTTTTGTTCTCCCCTTACCACATTTTATGTTTTTGATGTCACATTTTACATCTTTTTACCTTGTGTATTCCTTAAATAATTATTGTAGTTAGTTATTTTTACTACTTTTGTCTTTTAACCTTCATACTACTTTTTTAGTGATTAATCCACTACCTTTGCTATATATTTACCTTTACCTTTATCTAAGATTTATGCTTTCACATGTTTTCTTGTTACTAATTAGTGCCCTTTTCAGCTTACAGAAATCCCTTTAATATTTCTTGTAAGGCCAGTTTAGTGGTGATGAAGATCTTTAGCTTTTGCTTGTTTGGAACACTCTCTCGCTCCTTCAATTGTGAATGATAACTTTTCAAGAGAGAGTATTCTTGGTTGAAAGGGTTTTTTCCCCAGCACTTTGAATATATCATGCCACTCCTTTATGGCCTGCAAAATTTCTGCTGAAAAATGTGATAGTTTTATGGCAGTTCCTTTGTCTATAACATGTTGTTTTTCTCTTGCTGCTTTTAAGATTCTCTTCTTGTCTTTAACTTTTGATATTTTAATTATAGTGTGTCTTGGTATGTGTCTCTTTGGGTTCTTATAATTTGGAACTCGCTGGGCTTCCTGGATCTGGGTGTCTGTTTCCTTCCCCACGTTAGGGAAGTTTTCCGCTATTATTTCTTCAAACAAGTTTTCTGCCCCTTGCTCTCTTTCTTCTTCTTCTGGGACTCCTATAATGTGAATGTTATTCTGTTTGATGTTGTCCCTTAAATCTATCTTTATGTTTTTTCATTCTTTTTTCTTTTTGTTGCTCTGATTGAGTTCCTCTGCCCTGTCTTCCAGTTCACCAATCCCTTTTTCTGCTTAATCTAGATTGCTATTGAAGCCGTCTAGTGTATTTTTCATTGCAACTATTGTATTCTCCAGCTCTATGACTTGTTTGGTACCTTCTTATATTTTATATCTCTTTGTTGATGTTCTGTGTTCATCCGTTCTTCTCTGGAGTTTAGTGAGCATCTTCATGACCATTACTTTGAAATCTTTATCAGGTAAATTTCTTATCTCTACTTCATTAAGGCTTTTTTTCTGTAGTTTTATTTTGGTCTTTTGTTGGGAACATAATCCTTTGTTTCTGCATTTCACTTGACTCTCTTTCTTGGT
Source organism: Diceros bicornis minor (assembly GCF_020826845.1). NCBI lineage: Eukaryota > Metazoa > Chordata > Mammalia > Perissodactyla > Rhinocerotidae > Diceros > Diceros bicornis. The sequence continues at coordinate 18,511,014 of NC_080749.1, read as the reverse complement.
TTCTATGCATTAGATGAAACAGCCACCTCTCCCAGTCTTGAAGGGTTGGCCTTGCTTAGGAGATGAACCTTATTGTTCAACCCTGCCCTAGCTCTTGGTTGTCTCTCAAACCTTTGTGATTTTCTAAGCAGCCTATTTTTAATAGCTCCCAGTAGTTAGGGTGTGCCACAAACAGTCAGTATCCCAAAGGAGACGATCTCAGTCAGCCCCTAGATTCAGGCTGATTGGAAGCCAGACTCTCAGGCAGCAGCTTTTAAAGAATGCAAATATATACAGTCCTGTGGGACACAAGCATAAGCCCCACTGGCTACCAGAGCCAGGCAATTTGCAGGTGTCCCCTGGCTGGCAGTCAGAAAACTTGGGGCTCCCCTCATGCATTATTTATCTAACTAACCTAGTCCTTCACTGATCCTTAGCCCTACAAAGTTAGGCTTAAAATAAAAAATCCCCAGCCATGTCACTAAGTAAAAATGCAAATTGCAGAACAGCATATAGGATGTGATGCTATTAACAAATATGCACGCACACACACTTTATTTCTCCATGGGCATATATGTAAATATATAGAAACAGACTGGGAAGGAGGTATCCCAAATTGATAAGATTGCTTACCTCTGAGGAGGACCTGGGATTGGAAGAGGAGTGGTCAAGGGGCATTTTCACCTTATCTGACTGTCTGAAATTTTTACAGTGAAAAATATATTCAGTAAATATTTTTGAATTTTTAAAATTCACCTGAAAAAAGGTCATTGAAGTTGAACTGGCAAATGACAGTGCTTTTAATATTTAAGAATAAAAAGATAGTAAAATTTAATCTCCTAAAATGGGCAATGGATAGAAAATATAGAGATGATGGGAAATCTATAAAGGGGCAATGCCCTGTAGCATGTTCCTTAGAAGTCAAACAGCGCTCCTTCCTCCCCCCACACATCCTCTGTCCAAGGGCTTCATCTTAGCAAAGCAGCTACCTTCCAGGATGTTTTAACAGTGTTGGAAAATCAATGCTTACAAAGGTGCAGTTATAGGAAAAAAAATGACATAAAATTGCATGTTTTCATGTAAATTTAAAGTATTTCTTTACTTTCCACTTGGAAGTTTTAGGCAGTTCGATTCTTTACTGTTTCTCCTGCACTCAAAACAGCAGTTCTCTAGGGGGAGGAAGAGCACCCAAACCAAAGCCACACCTTGAAACCACACATCCCTGCAGGGAGTGAGAGGGAAAGGAGCCCTGGCTACTGGTGGAAGGTGTTGTGTTCCTCGGCTGTGCAGGCCAGCAAACAGGCTAAAGCCATTCACATCCAGGTCCAGCTTTAGTCATACATGTAATTGACAAAATAACTTTTGTCACATAATATCTCCATAAAAGAAAAAAATTTATTGATACAAAATGGCTACATACACATTTACACACAACAAAAGCTATCCTCAGAGTAAAGCTTCCCCACCAAAACACACATTTTTGTGGTTAACTGGCTGTCTGCTTTGCTATACAATGATGCAGACTTGAGGGTATGGAGCCGGAACACTAGGTCCATATCCTAGCTGCTCCACTTTCTAGTAGTATGACCTTGGGCAAGTTACTAAAGCTCTCTTGCCTTTAGGCTCCCTGTCTGTAAAATGGGGACTATCATGGGGGCCTCCCTTGTCGAGTTGTTGTGGGTAGTAAATGAGCTAGTATAGCCCTCTGAAGAGTGCCTGGCATACGGGAAAACACTTAAATAAACTTAGCTATTATTATTTTATTTGAATTGAGTCAAATCTAGTTTTAAGAAGTCAAATGATTATCCAACACACCCTAATTTGATGATTATGATAAAATTTGGACATGACACATGTGCTCCTTAAGATGGGACCTCCAGTCTTTCTTACCAAGACGCTCCTTTATGTGCCCACACCTTGTGTTATCAAGTGCTGGCTGTGTGATGTTCACTTGGCAAATGGTCATATGTTCTAAGGGCAAATCATCTCTGAGAAAAAGGCTGTCCTGGGCACACTGTCAGCCAGGCTACCCCTTCACCAAACCCAGTGGACCCCTCAAACCTGGGAAAAATCACAGCCCCTCCAGTAGGGATCTGATTTATTCCCATTTGGAGTTTATCTTTATTCAGAGAATGCCAGGATTTAATAAACATATAGTTGAGAGCCATCTCTCTGGGGTTAGTTATAAAGTAGAGATAAGATCTAGAAGCACAGCTTCTGATCCTCTCTGACATGAGATAGTTTAAAAGTAAAAAGCTCTGTGTCTAGTATACAGTGTGACTTTTTAAAAAAATGAACTTTGATTTTTGACAGCTCTTTATTCACTGGTATTAGCATCTCAAATAGCTTTTGAAACAATTTTGTCAATAGAAGTGAAATGACTGCCTTCTTCACCCTAGAGCTCATGTATTTGGGGGTGGGGGTGGGGCGGGGCTCAATGAAACAACCCGAAGCACCTCCTTGGTGCCACCAAGTGTCTGGGCTGCGGGAAGAGTGAGGCAGAGCTGTCTCTTGGGACTTGGGCTCAGAGGGACGCTGTCCTTTGGCCAGCACAGGTTAACCCAGCTCCTTTGGGTCTGTGTTACAGGGATCATGTACCGCAAGTCGTGTGCATCGTCGGCGGCCTGCCTCATCGCCTCTGCTGGGTACCAATCCTTCTGCTCCCCAGGGAAACTGAACTCGGTGTGCATCAGCTGCTGCAACACCCCTCTTTGCAATGGGCCCCGGCCCAAGAAAAGGAGCAGTTCTGCCTCGGCCCTTTGGCCGGGCCTCCCCACCACCATCATGCTCCTCAAATTAGCCCTCTTCTTGGCCCACTGCTGAAGATCTTAAGCTGCCAGCCTCTCCTGGCCCTTGCTCCCCACACTCCCCGAGATTCTCCTGGGTGTCCGTTTATTCTGGGTAGGGAGGGGAGTCTGGGTTCTCTCTCTCAGTTCCTTTGCAAATAATGAAAGAGCTCAGTGTAAAACGTTTTTGTAAGCTCTGAATAAATTCAGTCTGACTGAATTTTCAGTGTATACTTAAAGGAAGGAAGGGGATGGAGTGAAAGTTAGTTAGCCCTGCTCTCTCTAACCAGACTCAACCCTCAGAAGACAGTGGGGTGTCCATCTGCCTTTTCCAAGGCCCTTAGCTTCCACTCGTATTCCTGGTGGGGGCACAGTTTATTTTGTCACTGCTGCGTGAAGGTAATGTTGCTTTCCTAGGGGGACGGCCGGTTAGCACTCAAGGCTTCCTTACTTGACATTCACACTTCATGCTCCTGAAAACCATTTTCTGCAGCAAAATTGGCTGGTTTCGTCTCTGAGTTGGGCTCTGATGACTCGGGACTCAATTGCTGAGGCTGAGATTCGGGCTTGGCCTCAGTCTGAAAAGTGCTTAAGAAAACCTTATTAGTTCTCCTTGCAGAGGAATTGCGCAGGGAAGCCCTGAAGAGTAATGGGCGGTGCGCCGAGCGGGCGCTGTCCATGGTGGAAGCGACACGGGCGCGCAGGCGCTTCTCGTGGTTGGCGTGCTGCAGCGTCAGACGGCAGCGCAGTACCTGCCCGAACACCCTGCGGAACTGCTGCGAGGACACGTTGTACAGAAGCGGGTTGATGACCGAGCTCAGGTAGAAGAAGGTGTCCGAGAAGGGAAGGAGGATCATGTACGCCCGGAAGTAGGACCTCGTCCAGTCGTGCTTGGGTTTGGCCGCAGCCATGATCCTCCGAACCTGGTTAGGCATCCAGCAGACGGCCAAGGTCACAACAATCAGCCCTGAGCAGGCAAGAGGACGAGGGAGAAAAAAAAATAAACAGCATGAGAACAACAACAACAAAAAACAATATTTAGCCCCTCAGATCTGTGCTTACTGGCCAAGAAATGGTACCAATTTTTCAATGTTGTGCTTCACAGCTGCTTTTGCCACTAGCAGAAAAGAACTTAACACTGTTCCAGTGCTGAGGGAGTTGACTATGTTGAAGACCATTAAATGCTTTAGACAGTTTATTTATACCTGTTGATGCCTGTTAATTTTTAAAATGTTTTCATTGTTGTTTGTGTATCCAGGAAGCATTTAATGTAGTCCATAAATCTGGTTTTGTTTTAAAGAAATAGATGTACACAGTATAGCCATATCAGCTATGTCTGCATAAAGAAGACCCAATGATATTTTTAAGACAAATGGAAGTGGTGTCCCTTTGGTAATGAAGAAGCATATTTAGTGACACTGATTTTGCATTCGGTTTCAGGGGAAGCAAAATCAAGGCTAGCTTGTCACTGAGAATGTTTTTTGGACATATATTTACTAGGTGTGCATATTTATAATCATAATGCTCTTATCTGCAAAAGCACTTCTGCTTCTTTTCAAATGTTTTTAGATATATCATCTCATCCACCTTTATGGGGGGGAAAGACAATTATCCAAAAACAATGGAAAATATAAAACTTCCTTCTGGTTCAGCCAGTAACATGCTCATTGTCTTTTTGGCACTGAGCTGCAGCTGCAGCAGCCCAGAAATGATCAGGACCTAAAGAGACACCCCTCAGTGGCCCCCTAAGTGGATCAAGGGTTGCCTGTATGGACATATGTTTGCATGCCCACATATTTGCATTCCAACTTAATCAATGCTATAGAAATAGCGATGATTGACCACAGACAACTGATATCACAAGTGTCCTGAGTGTTTATCCACAGCAATCAAAAAAAAAAAAACAAAAAACCAACGAACCAAGAAAAGGGAGCCAAGACACCAGAATGTAAGCTCTCATGTGGAGAACTGGTATCTTAAAGGTGTGTTTTCAATTATCAATTATTAGCATTTCAAGAAATGCTTCCTCCGTCTCCTTAATACAGAAAATTCATTTTCAAACCTTCTGATTTTTCTAGGAAACCCCGGGAAGCAATTATTGGCAATGATCCCTTCCTGCCTCTGATCGATGGTAAATGTTTCATTAATAAACGCTCCAGGAAAAACAGCCACGTTCACACATCCAGAGTTGGCCCTCCTGCACACACCTGAGCATCCCTTGCCTGGTGGCAGAGCAACCCTAGGTGTTTTCTCTGGCACTGAAATAACCCAGTTCTCCCAATAACAAATCCTCCACAAATCCCAGCTGTCAGCAAAGAGAGCCCTGGAAACTCTGTTCTCATGTTAATTTCCAAGGATTTCTTCTGTTAAACCTCAGTCCAAGCTTGAAATACAAACTAATTTGCATATTTTTCTTGGAATTTGCAACCCTGAGAACACTCAGTGAATCTAAAAATAAAATAGGCAAAGTGACATGTTGATCTGATGAAAAGGTAAAAAAAAAAAAAAAATCACCTTAAGTCAAGTATATTCTGAATCACCTACTCACAGCTGCTGGATGGGAACAAAAATCAACATTTTTCTGATTTTTTAAAAAATACTTGAATAGGAAGTTGGAGACTTTTTTCCACTGCTTTGAGAAGCATGAGTGATTCAAACGACCTGTGCTATTCCAAGTGTGTTCTTAAGTTATTTATCCTTGTTTTTATCTCCTGCATCCCTGACTGAAAGGTTCATCTCATTAATTGTGAAGGAGCTAAGAAGCTCCCTCTACCTAGGGAAATGACATGTCTTCACCAAGTTTTCAACTTTTTTCTCTTCCCTGCCACTGAATTTCAGAGAACAAGTACAACCATCTTCATCTGAGGACTTGTTTCCTAGAATATGGAAATGGAGCACAGGGTTTTAGATGTGTGCTGTGCTACACCGTGGGAGGTTGTACTTCAGGCGGCAAGAATCAAGAAAGGCGACGAGAACCGCCTTGTACTTACCACAAGTGGAACACAGCACAGGTTTTAAAGCCAGCGGAAGAAAGGCAATGAGGATAGAAAGCAGTGTTGTGGAGCAAGAGAAGAGATGTTATCAAGTTGCTCTTCTTCTGTCTTTCTTTGCTTCTGTTCTCTTGATCTCTTGTTCGCATGACCTTTCTTCTTCTGTTGCCTTCACTCCCTTGCCTGGCATCATGTCCTTGATTGACCATCCCATCAAAAGCAGCAAAGTTCGGTAAAAAGCAAGACCCAGCATCCCAGCGTGAGGCAAGGAACAGATGAAGAGTTGTGGCCTAGTTTGCAGTTTTAGCCAGGAGAGAATTCTTGCTCTGAATTGGAAATCAGCTGAAGTAAATAAGCCGGGGCAGGAGGGGGGTACCTTAGTCTGAACAAGTAACAGAAAATGGGGAACCAGACCTGAGATTTTTTCAATGATGGGAGAAAGGCTTTCCGGGTGTAGAAGCTGGTAGATATGATAGCAAATACAAACTTAGAGAACAAGAGAGAAAGGAGCTGAGTCAGAGGTGGACAGGGATTAAAGACCAGGCATCAGACAGGTCTTAAGCGAGAACCAGGAATAATGCCAAATATTTATTGAGTTTTCCCTGCGTCAGGTTCTGTGCTAAGCACTCTGCTAATTTCCTATGCATGTCTCACTTCTGACAACAGCATGGTCAGGTCAAAACTGTTATCACCTTCATCTTACAGCTGAGGACGTGGAGCCCCAGAGAAGGTCAGTTGCCCACGTGCTATAACAAGGACTCATGCTTGCCAGACCCCAAAATCTATGATACATATTTTTTTCTCAAACACACAGTATCGTCTCTCATAGTTTCAGTTTGAAAAATACAGAAAATACAAGCAAGAAAGTAAACATGAGCCATCATTCCACCAAGTGGATATAAAGCAGCGCTGTCCACTAGAAATATAACGTAAGCCACATGCAAAACGTAAAGAGACGGGGGAAATCGATTTTAATAATATGTTCTTTACTGTGATATACCCCAAATGCCATTTCACATGCAGTTTCAACACGTGATCAATCTCAAGTTATTTATGAGATTTTTTACATTCTTGGTTTCCATACTAAGTCTTTGAAACCTAGTGTGGCTTTTACTCTTAGAGCACATTTCATTTGGCACCAGCCACATGGGGCTACAGTACTGGCAGCACAGGTTGAAGTAATCCTTCATAGCCCCTCTCCCACAGTGCAAGGCTCCCTGTTTCCTCCTCTTCTTATTCCCCCAATTGCCTCCTTCCCAGCCACATACTCAGAGAATCCTGTCAAACCAAGGAAACCCCCTAGCCTGTATTTATCATCCTATGATTCTGAGAAGGCAACCCAGGTTAATTCCTGATCATATTTCTGAGTATGCATTCTTGGCTCTAGTGGAGAACAGGTTTATCCAGTCTTTTTACATAAAGCCTTACACATAAGGGGACTATGAATTATCTAAAGCCTAAATAATTCTGTAAGCAGGAAATTATATTTGGCATTTCTCATTCTAAACCTTGCTTAGTCATTCTGGAATAACACAGATTGTGCCAAATACCTGGCAAGGCTTTTGGAGTGTATTTCTCTCCCCTCCACAAGAGGTGGGAAAAATGGCTGATACCTTTCCTCCTGTGCTTTGAAAGATAATTTTGTTCTAGGAAAATGGAGCATTGGGCATACAGGTACAGCCAATGGCAAATGTGAGGCATGTGCCCGTGGACAATGTAATAGAGGTCGGCTTCTGGTGGGAGGAAGGGGGGACCAAACCAGCCCTCTTGTAAAATTGGTCACTTTACAATGACAGGTAATTGCTCATTTTTACATTTGAAAAAAAGTTCATTATTTTAGATGACATATTCTTGAGAATAAATACTATGTCCAAAGGTAACTTTTTATTCGGGCTGTTTACAACTGGTTCAGCTCTAGTCCCAGCTACTCTGTAGCTGAGACAAAGCTTTAAAATCTTATTCACGCCTTAATAGAGTATATTAAAGATCTGACTAAATTTACATTTGGCTGCAATCAATTTGGACTTGTATATTACTTTGGAAAATCTATAATGCTTTGGTCTGTGTGGTGTAATGTGCAGCCTGCAGTTAAATAACTTTAGTGTGAACTTGAATGAAGATCAGTGAACTGAACTCAGTCATGCAAAGCAGGTAAAGTGTTTTAACTGAAGTGTTGATAGATCTGTATTGTCCTCCAGACAGCCTTGCACTCTGGGTTAAGAAATACCTTCATATCTTATCTGTTTTTCCACATAAAGTGCTTCCATTTTTCCTCCTTGATCACTACACTGAAATGACAAGAGCCGTTAGACGATGACACAGATTTATTCTGGGCAGAATAATGTTGTTTAAAAAACAGAAGTCCTGCAGATGTCCAACAAGAGCCCTCCCTGAAGCCTGACATTTCAACAGCATCTGCGTCAACCTGCTTGGTTTAGTCTTCAAAAGAGCAGTAAACTGTGCCACCTGAGACGTGAGCGCATCCAAACACCTGACACTGTTTTCTCCCCTCTAACCTTTGACGTGAAGGTAACTATTTGTGTGTTGCCCAGAAGTCATCTTAGAGTCATCAGGGAATGGGAGAGCAGGAGGAGACCTTGGAGACTGGCCATGGAACTCCCTTGTCCTACAAATGATGAAACTGAAGCTAAGTGATTCGCCCACGACCTCATGGGGTCATGATGGCAGGACCCTTTCTGCCTTGCCATACTGCTCAGAACACTGGATTCTACCCTAGATTTACAAGCCTATCATTATTTTTAAATGTAATTTTTTCAGTTTCAGGGTCAAGTGCTGAGCATTCAGAGGATGGCATGCAATGAGAGGCAGGTCCTCCCAGACCCTAGCTTAAGTCAGCACAGCACCTTCTCTATACACTGTCTGGATTCAGTTCTAGAACCAGGTCCCTCAAGAACAGGCACACAACAAAGCTCTAGAGCACATTTTTCCCTGAAAGGAAGGTGAAGTCCTGCCAATGGGAGCTGAAGAATGTTTGGAATACAAAGTATGACTCCAGGTCATGACCTCACGACCAAACCTATAAGAACACCACTGTCTCTCCATCTAGCCGTCTGTCTGTCCTGTTCATCTATCCATTCACCCTTCTATCTTACCTCAGTACCTGCTAGAAAAGAATACATAGCTTGTAGTAAGCCGAAAAGATCTGGAAATTTGATCTTTCCCCACGCAAAGATATTTTGTATGATTTAAAGAAATCTTACAGATTTGCTGTTCCCCCTGGTGTTGGAGTTCCATTTTACTGAATTGTTGAAGCCTTGGGGGTGCGGAGGGGATGTTGACGACAATTCAGGATTTCTGTGATTAGTATAGCTCGCCATCCTTTTCCTGCCCCAATATTCCAACTTCTCTCTAACCCTGACCACAGTGAGCAAGCAGGAGTTAGCTATCTCCCCCTCCCTTTTTTACCCCCAATTTAAGTTCTCTGGATTTCATTTAATCACTTAGCAAACATTTCTGGATTGGCTGGGGTCTGTTATAGACCCTGTCCTAGGCACTGATGATAAAAAGCTGAGGAGGACGGGGCAGCCGCAGCCTGGTGACTGTTTGCAAAGGGCCCTGAGAGCAGTCTGGGCAGAGTATTATGGCAGCAAAGAGAAGGGCTGGCTGACCTTCCCATAGGCGGGAACACTCAGACAGAAAATTAAAGGAGAGGAAGAGTTAGCCTGGAAAAGGGCAGCCAGGCAAAGACACAGCATGGGCAGGGGCTGGAGGCATGCGACCGTGGCTTACCTTCTGAGAACTGCAAGGCTCAGTGTGGCCAGAACAATGGGGTGGGTGGAGGCAGTGGGAAATGAGGATGTTAGAGAACACTCCATCAGGTTTTGTGGACAATAAATTAATTCGCAGAGGAGCATCTGCTTGTCAACTGACATTGAAATAGCAATTGCCAGTGGAAAGTAAGCATATGGTTAGTTGAATGAAGAGCCAGGAAGAGACAAATACATCCAATAAAAGGTTTTAGCACTTTCTCCATTTGTATCTTTATGTTTGCCAATCTGCTTCTGCCAGCCAGTTGAGACACTGATCTTACTCACTGACTTTGTCCAACCCGAGGAGCCCAAATCAGCACTAACCTTGGGTCGGTCTCTAACCTCTAAGACAGCGGTTCTCAAATGGGGGTTCCTAAAACAGCAGCATCAGCAGCACCTGGGAACTTGTTAGAAATGCAAAGTCTCAGGGCCCACCCCAGCCCTACTGAATTAGAGACTCTGGGGGTGGGACCCGTCAGTCTGGAATTAACAAGCCCACCAGTTGATTCTGATGCTCATGCAAGTTTGAGAACCACTAGTCCAAGAGAAGCACAAATTGAAGTGGAGCCTGGACCAGTGGGCATTTGTGGAGCCCCATCACTGTCGCATGCTTGCCTTTGAAGCATCACGTTTTGAACATCTGAAGCTTGAGCTGACAGTAACTGAGACCCGCTCCCTCCTGTTCCCCTCCTTGACAACCACCCTGCCAGTCTCTCTCATTCCCCAGCATGGCCCTCCACCCTGGCCCCGTCTCTTGCCTTTCTTCTCCTCTCCTTTCTCCCTCTGTCTCCCTTTCCTCTCCCTTCTCAATACTGCTTTCTTGTTATCCCTTTATGCTCTTTCTTTAAATGTATCTCCAGTAAGCAAAGCAATGGCATCTCTCCTTTCTCTTCTCTCTGCTTTATTTCTCCTCTCCATCTTTTCTCAAGATCATCATAGACCAAGCCATATACAGCCCTAGCTTATGTTGCCAGCACACACCTTCTCCCTTTCCATTATTTTCTTGGGTGGCTTTGAGAAGGTGACTGCATCAGCTGCAGGCGAGTTCCTTCAGAGCTAACAGGTGGCTTCCTGGGAGAGCGGTCACCACTCATTGCTAGGTTTGTCAAAGGAAAATGGAGAGGTTTTGGAAGCAATACAGATGGGATGTGAGGGACATGGGCATTGGCCATGCCCTGGACACCCCGCCCACTGAGAGGGAGCTCCATGTCCCATGTCCTCTGACCCTAGCAGGGCTTGCCTGGACACCTTGCAGTCACTTTTCCAGTGACCCATCAGCTTAATGACCTTCTTGCCCTCTTTCCTATTGAGAAATGTTCTTTAGGAGAAGGCAGAAGAGCTGTTGGGATTTGGTTTTCAGAGAAGGGCATAGGCCACAGTTTTAAAATGATGTAAAGGCCACAGATGGCTGCTTCTCTCCATGAAGAGAGACGGTTTGATGTCCCGTCTCGCCCTGGCTATTTGATGGAGCTCAGGAAAGGACTGTGTCCCCACTGTGGCTCCATCCACCATGTTGAGGCCAAAGACTCAGATTCCAAATGGCCTGCAATTTGCTAAGCATTTCATCCATCTCATTCTGCTCTAGAAGCTTCAGTGCAAGCAGAAAGACTATAAATCGCCACAACAACAAATATATATTTCTAAAACAAGCCGTCCTGTCTAGAAGCTGTAAGACAGCCACTTGCACTCAAAGTAAGCAGCATTTAGGGTTGTCATTGTGGTTTAGTGCCTCTGTTCCTTTATGAATGCATGGTAAATGATCAACTGGAATCCGTGAAATAAATATTTTTCTATGTGGATCTCAACTATATGCAGCTGTGTGGTTTCTATGCAGTCTGTTCTGAATCCACCGATAGTGAAGTCTCCAAGTGTGGCATAGCTACCAAAGCCTATAGCTGTTTCTCAGCAAGACAGGGGAAGCCAAATGCTTCCTCCCTAGAAACAGCACAGGAGTGGGTGGTAGTAATGAGGGCCATGATGCTCTCCACGCCTGCCAGGGAGGCTGTGGACCACGTGATGGCTAGACCATCCCCTCCAGTGGATCAACTCACACCACTCAGCACTGGCCATCCACTCATCAACACTGATTAACAGCAGAAATGCTGCAGTTTCTAATAGAATTTAGTTCCCTGCAAATGGCAGAGAACTAAACCTAGAATGCTAGCGCTGAAAAAACCTTCAAGATGAGTCTACTGTGAGCCAGCCGAGTCCCCACAGAAGCAGGATGAAGTACCCAAATTCACACAGCTCAGGAATCCAAACATAGAGGCTCCCAGTCTGGTGGTGTCTGCACTGGCCGTGAGCTCCCCTCAGAGCCCTGCGAAACCAAGCAGCCCTCAGAAGCAGCAGAAACTCTGCCAAGCCTGTGCAGCAGAGGCAACACGGGCATTTCAGGAGTGTGGAGACAGCGAACATGCCTGCAAGATCTTGCTCCCTGCCGCTCTCCTTTCCAAGGCCCCTGCTTGGCCCCTCCTGCAGCGGGACCCAGGGACCCTGGGAGAACCAGCGCTGAGTGCCTGTGACCAAGGTAGGCCAGGCCTAGACGGGCGAGCAGCCCCCCAGTCTGCTCTCTCTGGTCTCCAGGCCTCGGCACATGCTGATCTCTCTGCCTGGACCACATCTTCCTCCTCCTCTGCTCTTCCTGCTCCTCTCTTTTCCTCCCTCCTCCTCTCACCCCAACTGCCCATGCTTTGTGCGGCTCTTATTCTACAAGTTTCTGCTTAGTGTCACTGCCTCAAGGAGCCCTTCCTCGTCTCCACAAGGCTCTATCAAGTTCTCCACTATGAGTTCAACAGCACCTTTTACTCCTGCCCCTGGCATCAGAACACTGCAGTGTAAACTAGACCATCAACTCCATGAGGGCAGGATGCTCCATCTTCACTCTTGTATCCTCAGCACATGACAGAACATCTCTACATGGTGATTGCTCAATAAACGTGTGTAGGAGGGAGAGAGGGTGTTGGAGGTTCCAAGTGAGGGCTGAGTAGGAGGGCATTTAACATGCATTCATCTAAAGTACACGGAATCAATTTGAAGCTAGTTTCCCTGTCCAGAGGGATCAATACCAACCCTCCCGACAAGGGGCCTAGTGCCTGGATTATTTCCATCCTCCAGCCTGAGGGGAAGAGAAGGAGAGAGCGGAAATTGAAAGAAGGGGTCACCTTTTCATTCAAGCAAGACCAGAACCCCTAGGCCTAAGGAGGAGGTCTAGACAGGGGTTGAGGAGTCTTGGGTTCTGGAAGTGCCTTCCGAGGCCAGCAGCTTTAGTTTCCCTCCCCTCTATCTTATCCCTGGTTCTCCACCCTAAAAATTCATTTCTTTTACTCTTTCTTTCCAAGATGGCCTCATGGGGTACAAAAAGAGTACAGGTGAGGGTCAACAGATGAAACAAGATATAGAAAAGCCAAGTTTACCAGAGACATGTTGGAAGACATTCATTTGTCCCAAAATAATTCACTTCAGGGGCCCTCTAAGTCACAGTCCCCCAAGAAGATGCTATAAGTCTTTGTCAGAGAAGCTGCAGGCAAAGACCCAAAGCATAAGGGTTGGAGTCTGCAGCCAAAGGGGGAAACTTACAGAGAAATGAAGAGAAAACTCCTAGAAGAGCATCTGGTAAAGGTGGTGGGAGACTGTTTCTACATTATATGCAGTGTGGCCTCAGAAGAATGAAATTTCCTGAATGCAATTATAATCCTGAATTTCCATCTGGGCACAACTTGGTTGTAGAGGGAGAGGGTTTGGGGAGAGCAGAACATGAAGATGGCCAGATTGACTCCTCTCCTGCTCTATGCCTATAACAATTTTCCAATAACATATTCCCTGGTACTTCAGGCTTTGCCTCCACCTGACCTAGGCAACTCCACCCACCAAGAGATGCTCAGTTTTACTCTCTAAAGCTCAGGCTTCTTATCTGCAAAACGGAAATAACAGCAGCTGCTGGGATGATTAAATGAGATAATGGATATAAAGTGCTAAGTACAGTGCCAGGTAAGAGCCCATTGCTAGTTATGACCATCAGGACCTCCATGATCATCCCCACCTCTACCACTACCTCCACTACCATCACCATGACCTCCACCTCCATCTCCACCACCACCACCATCTCTGCCACCACTTCCACCATCATCACCATCTCCATCACCTCCTCCACCATCGTCACCATCCTCACTGCCACTAAGACAGCTCCTAGAGGTCAGAGAGCTTGAGGAGGGCTGACTAAAACCACAGGATGTCAGACACCTTTCAATCCTAAACTCACAGATAACGTCCAGAAATATGGCTTGACTTTACCAGGGTTATCCTGCTAATCAGAGGCAGAGGTATCCTGATTTCCAGGCCAAAGTTCTCTCCCATACCTGAGAACAGAGATGCCACCACTCTGCACTAAGGCCCTGACTCATTTATCCCTCCCTCAATATACACATATGGATATTTGGGGGTTAAAGGAGTTAGGAAAGGAGTGGAGGCTATAATAAAGGAGGAAACTGATAGAAGGTAGGATTACAAGAAGAAGAAAATATTCCAAATCCCAGGAAGACAGGAGTCCTGAGCATCTCCCCAACTCCTGTGTCCACACAATTCCTCTCCAGGAGGAATGACAATGGGCAAGGAGGCTCCATAACTGTTTAATCATCCGGTCAGTTAGGCTAAGAAGGCCTCCATGCCAAATGACCCTGATCCTTGCTTCTTTCCTCCCTCTCCACTACACCCTTCAGCACACATCCACTCCCACACGCAGTGCCCAATGGCCACATAACCACAGACTGAGCTATGGTACAGGGAGGCGGTAAGAGCTGGGATTTGGAGACAGTCAGATCTGGTTTTGAATCACAGCCCGCTACTTACCAGCTGTGTGACCATAAACTTACATCTCTGTGAAATGGATAAAATAATAGTATCTGCCTTGTGGAGTTAGTTATTGTAAGAAAAGCTAAAGGAGATATATGCATGTAAGTCACCAATCAGCGGCCCCAGGCTGGCAGTGGTACCAGCTAAAATTAACATAGTGCATGTACATTCCAGACACTCTTCTAAGCACTTCACACACACTTGCTTATTTCAACCTTACAATAAACCCAAGATGGCCACTACTTAATTTCATTGCTATTTAACAGATAACAAATTTGAGGTATCGATAGGTTAAATGACCTGCCCAAACTCACAGCTGACAAGGGCAGGGCCGTAAGTTAGACCCAGGCAGCCTGGTCGACTCCATGCTCTGGAACACTTTGCCCTAGCCACCACCCTCACCTGGCAAGCTCCTAGGGAGGATCAAAGATCAAATGCTTTCTGGGTCCCAAATTCAAATTAAGGTATTTCAATTCAAACAGCCACAAGTTCAGAAATAAATTTCTTCCTGTGGGTCTCATAGTGAAGAACAGAATCTCAGCTGTCAAGAAATAAAGACACTCTTTAACACATCTCGATGACAAGGAGAGGTAGCATCTTGAAAGGCCTGTTTACATTTAAAGTGAACACAATAAACTTTCCTGTTACTAGGAGAAGCGTGATGGAATTCAAAGCAGCAAACCAGCTTTGAATAGGAGTCTGGCAGGCTAGACTTCTGCAGGATGTCTGCTTTTATTTTATGGGAAGCAAGAACCTCTTAAAAAAAAAAAAACAAAGAACCTCTACCCCACCCCCTCTTCCATGCACAGGAAGAGTTCTGGGGAAGGATACTTTCCTATGAAGATTCATTTACATTCCAAGTTGAAGACTATCCTAACCCATCATAAACTGGCTCTTCCCCTCCCCATAAATACAATCTAGAATTTAGTTTCAAAGTAAATTAGAAAATGAGTTCAGCTCCCCGTTATCTGCTCATATCATGTAAGTTAGCAATGAAATTCCTGGAACAATCTGTAGCCAAATGCCAAGACAGGAGATAAAAAAATGAAATCAGCTGATGGGAGAGATACCAAAAGAGGTTCACAAAGGAGCAGGCCTCATACTGTGTTTTATTTAGAGTTGAGGTTCTCAACTGAAATCAGCAAAGCTCTCAGGAAAGGTGAAGAGATGGTATCAGGCTTCTAAGATAGGGTTTTATATCAAGAATGATCAGATGAGGATGCCTTCCTGCTAATGATTTGAAAATGAAATTACTGTTGCATGACATGATAAGAATAAACCCCTCCTGGTGGGTTTTTCTTTTAACAGGGACAAAAAGAACTTTGAGGAAATAGTCTTGCAGTTTAGAAACATTCAGTATAATCTCTTCTATCCAAGTGCAGAAGTAACTGTCAGAGATGCACATTATTATACACAGTAAATCCAGTCCAGTCCTATAATAACATCCTGCTTTAATTTTTAAAGCTATTCCTCATCTGTTATCTCATTTGCTGAATCCTCTGCCTGATCACCAAATGGCAGAGCACCCCTGCATGCTGTCTTCAGCTCTATACATTCTTCTCACTCCCTCTCCCAGGGCACCTCCTCCACGCCTCTGACTTGAAATACCATCTCTAGGGATACGCAATTCCCAAATCAGTGTTGTCAGCCTCAGTAAACATCCACAGCTAGACCCCTACAGCCAACTGCCTACTCAACATCATGGCTTGGATAGCTCATCTGCACCTATAATGGGACAGGTCCGAACTGAATTAATGACCAGCCACCCACCCAAACCCGCTCTCCCTCCACTGCTCCCAATCTTAATAAACTCGACTGCCACTCACTGAGTTTTTCCAGCTGGAAACATGCAAGTCATCCTATTCTACTCCCTCCCCCACTCCCACATTTAATCAATTCCTAAGCCTGCCAGTTATACCTCCAAAATCTATCGCCTTCTCGCGATCCACACTGCCACCAGCCTAATTGGGGCTGCCATTATCTCACGCCTGGACTAGGCAGAAGCTCCTTAACTGGTTTTGTTCAAATCACTCCTGCCCAAGCCATTCTCCACACAACTCAGCACCATCCTGTTAAATTGGAAAGTTCACATCACCCCCTTGCTTAAAACCTTTCAATGGCTTATTATTGACCTTAGAATAAGTCTCAAATCCTTGCAAGTCCTACAGGATCTGACCTGGCTTATTCCTTCAGGCTTTCCTGGAACTACCCTCCCTGCTGGCCATGTCTACTCCCCACACCTACCCCTTTCTTGCTTCTTGGATGCAGCCAACTCCCTCCTGCGTCAGGGCTCTCACCCAGCCAAGCTTCCTTCTCCTCACCTTGCTAATTCGTATTCATTTTTCAGTTCTCTGCTGAAAGACCACTTCCTCCAGGAAGCTGTCCAAGACCTCACGTTTCAGCCCCCATCGCACTGTACTTCCTGGCCATACTCCGTACACTTGGATGTATCTAACTTGGAATGTGTGTCTTTCACGTCAGTCTTCTCAGACATGTGAGCTCCATGGGGTTAGCGGCTGGGTCTGTCCTGTTCTACGTCTGCAGTGCTTGGCACAGTCTGGCACATAGTAGGTGCACAATACGTGTGAGAAGACCTGCCAATTTGACGCTCCTCAACATAGAGTGAGGAGATGGGTGGGGGCTGCTAGCCCTATTTTTACTGATGAAAAGGGTGACACGCATTACATTGAACTGATTTGGTTTAGATTACAAAGAAAATGTGTGGAAGACAGAAGCCTAAAACCTGGGATCTTCCAGTCAAAGATGCTCACAAATTCAATACATCATCCCCAGCATCACGTCTCCATGTTTGTAACTCTCTCTTCCAGAGATCCAATCCCACACCATCTCCCTGAGCTTAGCTGAGAGAAAGAGGCAAGTGTGAGGCCTTTCCCAGGAAAGGGGAAAGGTTGGATGAAGATTTTCATCCAACCTTTGTCTTGAAGGACTTGTGTAACTGTGAGCAACACATTCAAATCAGAGACACATGGGCTTTTGACCTGGAACGACCTCAGAGATGACAGATGAGTTTCCTTGCCTGTAAAATGAGGGGTTGTCTTAGATTTCAGAGGCCCTTTTCAGCTATAAAACTCTGGTTATTTAATTTCCCTGTACTCCAGGATCCTCATCTAAAAATTATGGGTTATACGAATCACGTTTCACAGGGAATTAAATTAGACACTATACCTATACTTTTAAGTATTTCCAGGCACACTAATTCAAGGGAATAAAATCACTCCCTTATGTAAAGTCCTCAGTGATGCCTAATTGCCTTCCCAGAGGGCTTGCTAAAAATGCAGAATCTCAGGCCCCACCCCAGACCTGCTATTCAGAATCTGCATTTTAACGAGAAGCGCAGCTGACGTGTGGCCTCCGCTCCAGTGTACCAGCTTCTTAGCATCACATCCAGGCCCTTCACCCCTACCTGCCACCTGTCCTTTGAGCCTTTCCACCTCTCCTCCTCCTGAGCCCCTGCTCCAGCTTTTCCAAATGACTCACATTTCTAGGACATACCAGGTCTTTTGCCCAAGACGGACTCTAGGAAACTCTTACCTGCTCAAGTATCCTCTCCTCTAGGAAGGGCTCCCTGACCGTTCAAAGAAAAGGGACCTCCCCAGACCTCGTCCTTGCTTGCATGCAGTGCAACCACGCTATTTCAGTGACGGATTTCCACGCCTGGCTCACTGTGAGCACCTGGAGAGCAAAGCCCACGTCCCTGCTGTCAACTCATGCCTAGTATAGCACAGATACACGTCTATTGAAAGTATGAAAAAGTTTTAATCCCATTAAAATATGTGCCAAGGTCCCATCCTGAATTTTTGACTAAACTGGAATCCTACTGTACTGATATATATACGTATATAAACACACACACATATATCTACATATACATCACTTTACTGCTTAGAGTAATGGTACTTAGAAAAATGATTTTGGACTTATAGGAGAAAAACCAGATACTACCTTTCCCAATCCCACCCTAGAAAGATGTGCATAGAATAGAGTGGCTTCAGGTTGTTTTAGAACCTGGATAGAGACAGGGCAGGAAGGCAGTGGGACAGCCTCATTCTTCCCCAGGAAGGCCACCTCCTGGCCTTGGGTGGGTGAGGAACAGGACTCTTCCTTTCTCCTGCCAGGGTGCTGACTCATGCGAGGCTAGAATTTGCAGGTCTCTCAGGTTGAAAGTGACAAGTCTATGAGCATCCTGAGCTGAGTTGGGTGGGGGGATGGAGAAAGATACAGGAGACCAAGCCCCTTCAAGCAAACCAGCCTACCCCAGGAAAGGCAGGCTAGAATGCAGAAGGTGGCAGAGGTCTCTGGGCACCAGCTCTGTGTGTCCTAGGGCAAAGCTCTACTTAAACGTGGCCAGTGCCAGGAGCAAGGTCCAGGTGTGTGTGGTAGGGGGAGAACACGCTGCGAGACGCATCTAAGGTGGGGAAGAGAAAGAAAGCACCAGGAGAAGAATGGTGGGAGTGGGGGACCAACTTGACCTGGTGCATTAGAATTGAGCATGGTCAGAAGCCCAAAGTATAACTCTGGAGCCACCTTACGATGTGTCTGCCTAGGTCAGAGCCGGCACAGCCAGGCACTCTTAACCACCTGATCACAGACTGGTCACACTTGGCTTTGGAGCACCTTACAGATTTGCCCAACCCCACCATATTACAGATGAGGAAAGGGAGGTCCAGAGCAGGTACGAGACTCACCCAAGGTCATATGGCTGCCCTTTCCTACCAGGAAAGGAGCAGGACCCAAGCCAGACCCATCCTCCTTTCCCACGGCCAAGGCTCTTTCTTTCAACTCTGATGTTCCTAACTCATACCGCTTTAGGCACTGAAGCCCTATTTAGAAGGCAGCACTGTGTAGTGAGGGTGGTTTCAGGATCAGGACCCCCTGGCTGAGAACCAGGCTCCTTCAGTGACTAGTAGTGTGACCCTGAGGAGCAAGTTACTTAATCTTCTTGCCATCATTTTCTTTGATTGCAAAATTGGGAAATTAATATCCTCCTTACAGGATGATTGGAATAGAAAATGAGATTATATGTCAATACTTGGCATATTGTTACTCAATAAATGTTATTTCCCTTCCTTTATGTTTCCTAGAATCCTGAGTTTGAGGGAAAGACAAAATAGTATCTTTGCCACCATCCTGCCTCAAGCATGGTATTCTGCACACTGCGGCACTGGGGTTGCACTAACATTGTAGTTGAGTGTACTACCTGAAGACAGCATCAGATCCCACAGGTTAAGGGCTCAGTCGGACAAGAGTGTTCCCATCCCACTTCAGATGCCAGTCACAAGCCCAGGTTGTCACCTGGGCTTCTGACCAACCAGCTATTTGCGGTTCCAATGACCCCCAACCGTGGGCTTCATTAATTTGCTAGAGCAGCTCACAGAACTCAGAGAAACATTTTACTTACTAGGTTACCAATTTATCATAAAAAGATATAACTCAGGAACAGCCAGTTGGAAGAGATACATAGGGCAAGTTATGGGGAAAAGGCTCAGAGCTTCCATGCTCTCTCTGGGGCACCACTCTCCCTGAATCTCCACAGGTTCACCAACCTGGAAGCTCTACAAAACCCGTACTTTTGGTTTTTTATGGAGGGTTCATTACATAGGCATGATTGATTAAATTACTGGCTATTGGTGATTGAACTCAGCCTCCAGCCCCTCTCCCCTCCCCAGAGGTCAGGGGTGGGACTGAAAGTTCCAACCTTCTAATCACATGGTTGGTTGTCCTGGCATCCAGCTCCCCATCCAGAAGTGCTTTCCAAAAGTCACCTCATTAACATAACAAAAGACACCTTGATTGCTCTCAGCACAGGAAATTCCAAATGTTTTAGTAGCTCTGTGACAGACAGGAGGACAAAGACCACATGGTATTTCTTATCATAAATCACAATATCACAGATGGTACAGTAGACACCAGTTTTTGTGCCTGCCTAGAATTAGTCCTCCGTTCCTCCAGTAAGAGCACCTGATAGTCCTTTGGGGAATTACTGTCCCTGACTCAGTCCCTGAAGTTCACCTTGGGGGTTGACTCTACTCTACATCCACAAAGGTAGATAGATAATGAAGGAGTGGACAATCAAAGTCACAGTGGCTGGTTCAGTGATGAGCATGGATCCCAGATTAGGTCAAAACCAGCGCCAGCCTTGGGACATTTGCTGGAACCACTGGGAAAGAAATACTCTGGTGGAGCTGCTAAACCAGGAAAATATAAACCTGTAAGCCTGTGACCATGACTGCCCAATATGGGAGAGCCTTCCCTGAAATTGATGCCAATGGAAAGGAAAGCAAGACAAAGACATAGCAAGAGAGAGAGGGATGGATTTCAACATTATTTGAGCCTGGATCTTGCCAGGCCTGAAATAAGATCCAACCATGGAATTTTCAATTACCTGAGCTAATTTTTTTTTTTTTTTTTTTTTTTTGCTTAAGTCAATTTGAATGTTATTCTCTTACTTCCAACCATAACAATCCCAATTACATAAATCTCTTTAATTTAGTGACCTGCAGATGAAATTCTTCCGCTTCCTAAGGTAACATCACTCAGTCTCTCAGGTATAACTTAAACCCCTCCTCCTGTAAATAAACGTTTTCTTTTGCCCATTTGAAGTAAAAGAGAGAGTGAGAGACAGTGGTGCCTGCTCTCCACCACTCATACCACTGAGACATTATTTACTTGAAGCCTGATTTCTCTCCTTTGTCTTTACTGACTAAAGCAACCCAATCCTTTCCTTTCATAGGAAATCTATACTTTGTTTCCTGTTGCAAAAAACTTTCTCTTTCTCTTGAATATCGCTTTCTCTTTCTTCATGCAAGGTATTTTTGGCTGTAGAATGTAGAGTTGGAAAGGATGTCAGAGGACATTCCAGTGGAGCCTTGTTATTTGGCCAATGAGAAAACAGAGGGCGAGAACTGAGATTGACCCCATCAACAGCCAAGTCTTTGACTTCTGGGTCGGTGCCTTCCCTCCACTCCACAATATTTCACCAGATATCAACACCTTGCAATGACCTTGCAGACAATGAAAGGTACTTATGGGCTGATTTAAATATTGAGGACTTACCAAAATGCCTTTCAAGAAAGCACTGCAGCCTTGGATTCTGGTTCCAGCTCTGTATTAACCAGCTGTGTGACTTTGAGGGTGTCATTTAACCACTCAAGATTTGTTTTTTTGTTAATAAAATTAGAGGTTGGACTAAGAGTATCATAAAATGTCAGAAGTTTAATGAACCTAAGGCAGATGGTGGACAGACAGACAGCTGAATGCTGAATCAGCACCACATGGGAATAAAAATTCATCCCAATACTGGATTCTGAAGGTGAACATCTTCAGAAAGATGCATGAAAAGAGGGAATTGAGAGGCCTGCAAATCCATGTACTACAAACATGGCTTACTTTTTTCTTCTTCTTTATTGTTACATGAGCCCTTGATGCCTTCAGATTTGCCTTTTTAAATCTTGTTAAAACTGGAACACACTGCGTGTTGATCGTTTGAGTTTTCCCAGTTTGTCTAGGATGATCTTGGTTTACACACTTGTCCCAATTTATCATTAGCTCCCTCCTCTTACTCTCAAAATTGTCCCAGAATCAGCAGGGGACTCATAGAGAATACATATAGCATTCCTACAGAACAAGATAAAGGCAGACAATCCAGTAGGAAAAAATGGGCAAAAGACCTGAACAAGCACTTCGCAAAAAAGACCATCCAAACAGCCAACAGACAAATGCAAAGATGTTCCACATAATGAAGCATCAGGGAAATGCAAATTCAAACCACAATGTGATATTACCACATACTCACCAGAATAACTAAAATAAACATACACAGAAATAAAAAACACACATAGGCAAGGATACAGAGCAACTGGAATGCTCATACACTGCTGGTGGGAATGTAACTTAGTACAAGTACTTTGGAAAACTACCTGGCAGTCTCTCCTAAAGCCGCACATGTGGATACCCTGTGACCCAGCAAGTCCACTCCCAGGGATTCGACAACAGAAATGCACAAAATATGTCCACCTAAAGACGCATATAAGAATGTTCATAGCAACTTGTCTGTAACAGGCCCAAACTGGAAACTACACAAAAGCTCATCAATGGTAGACTGTGTGGAGAAACTGGAAGATTCACACAGTGGGATACTGTACGCTCTATAGAGCAGTGAGAATCAGCAGAATACAGCCACACCCTACAATGCGAGTGAATCTCACAATCACCATGTTGAATGAAGAAGGCAGACACAGGAGATTATGCATTACATGATTTTGTGTACACAAAGTACAAAAACAGGAAAAGCTAATATGCTGTTAGGAGTCAGGACGATGGTTTCCCTTGGGGGGATAAGTGCAAGGGGACACAGTGGGAGATCTAGGGGTAGGGGTAATGCTCTGTCTCTTAATCTGATTTTGTGAATGTGCTCAAGCTGTAAACTTATAATATGTATACTTTTTATTGAAGTATAACATACATACTGAAAAGTTCAATAATATTTTTTTTAAAAAGTATTCCAGTGTGGACAATAAATGTCATGGTCACTGTTATGGGCTGAATTGTGTCGCACCACAAATTCATACTTTGAAGCCCTAACCCTCAGTACCTCAGAATGTGACTGTATTTGGAGATAGAGTCTTTGAAGAGGTAATTAAGTTAAAATGGGGTGACTGGCATGGGCCCTAATCCAATATGACCAGGTATCCTTATAAGAGGAGATTAGGACACAGACAAAGGGACAGCCGCATGAGGACACAGGGAGAAGGTGGCTATCTGCAAGCTAAGGAGAGAGGCCTCAGAAGAAATCAAACCTGCTGACCTCTTGATCTTGGACTTCTAGCTCCTAGAACTGTGAGACAATAAATTTCTGTTGTTTAAGCCACCCGGTCTGTGGTATTTTGTTATGGCAGCCCTAGGAGACTAACAGAGTGACCCTGGCTATTCTTGGCTTCCTTTTACGCAAGGTAGTGAGATTAAGCACTTTCCTGGGAGGTAGAAGAGGCTTGGGCTGCCATGAGTGGAGGTGAAGGGGGTGGTAAGGGGGGTGGGGACTTCTCCTCTATCCAACATCAGCTGCCAGGCTGCTTCTGGCTTTTCCATCTTCCAAGGGCCTTCCTCAGCTGAAGAAAAAGGGAGCGAGCCTCCTTCCTAAGGCAATTGTGCTGGCTTCCATCTCAAAGCAATCACAACAGTCAGAGCTCTGGGGTTTTTGCTTGAATCATCACAGAAATTTTTAGAGCTAGAAGAGACAACAGAGGTCATCTCATCCAACCTTCTCATTTTATAAACGAGGAAAGAAAGGTCCAGAGAAGTTAGGAAGCTCTCCCAGACTCACACAGCTACTTAGTGGCAGAGCCAGGACTAAATCTGCCCCCAACCCCGATTTCCAGACCAGGGCTTGTGCACTGAATCATTTTTGCCTTCCTCTGTTTAGAGGGCAGGACGTGGAGGAGGTGTGGAGGGAAGAGTGTAGCTTCCTTTACAAGCTTAACATTGTCCCTGCCTTTTGGCGCAGCACCTACACAACTTTATTGTCCCCATGTTTCCCCATCCTCTCTTCTCCCACCATCCCTTCTTTACTCTCCACTTCCCCCAACCATCACCTTTCAGGATTTCCTGGAAGTGTCTGGGACCTGGAGTCCAGGGTGCTGCATTCTTCCACCTGAGTGGCTTCAGGCAAGACACTGCAAATCTGTGCTGAGGCTTCCTCATCTGCTCATCAGGTACCCCCTGCCCTCTGGGTGGCTGGGCAAGCCTCTCAGATCCCCAGCCCAGGATCTTCCCCGTTCCCCTCACCAGGGACCAGGGGGGCCTGTGAGCATGAGCAGAGTTGGTTGGAGGAGCGGCCCTCTCAGTGTATCTCTCCTTTCCATCTCCAGCCTGAGCTCTGTGATGGGACCTCCCTAACACCCGCACCCCAGCACCCTATGGAAGGGGCTGGAAACAGACAAGAAGCCTTCTTATTTAGGATGAGGGAACCAAAAGGCTATGATGGATTGACTTGTCCAAGGTCCAGTGTGAGTCCTTACAAATTCAATCCTCACAATAACCTTGGAAGCTGAGCATCACTCAATCCACTTAGTAGACAGATAACATCAACTTGCCGAAGACACCAGCTCTATGGGCTGGATCCAGGGTTTAATCCTGGGTCTCTCGGCCTCCACCATACTTGCCCCTTCTGCTTACCCCAACTGCCCCCATTTGTACCTCAAAATGACAACTTGGCAAGTATTAGAGTAGATGGGCCATGTGCCCAGGACTGCAGGTGATAAAAGACCTCTCAGGCTGCCTGTCCCACAAGGAGCTGGCAGTGGTGATGGCAAAATATCCTCCCTTGAATGACTCAAGTAGAAAACAAAATAAAACAGTACTTATCACAAGTCAAAATGCACGGCTGACCCCGTCTGCTCAGACCTTGGGCACCGCAGCTCTGGGCACCGGCGCAGGGAACTGGAAGCTCTAAGGCACAGGCATCTGCAGCAATGCCAACAAAACTCTTCTTTCCCTGTTCACTTGCTCTTTAAGAGACACTCTGGAATGAGCTAAGAGAATTCCCTGGAGCTCAGGGACCAGCTTTCAGCCAGCCAGCTCCAGAGATGAGGCAGGAACTTGGAAATATTCCAGTGGCAGCTTGGAGAGATCTGGGGGCTGGAACCAAAGGAAAACCACTCAAGCAGAAGAGATGCATAGTAGGCCTTTCCAGATTTCTCTGGAGAGTGGATATATCAAAAATGTAAAGGCTGTGGTTGGAGGAGTTAAATAGGACCCACTGGTGATGGAGAGAAAGAGGAAAAGAGAGGGGTGAGGATAGTGTCTGGGCATGGGCGAAGTAAAGCAAACTTGGCCCCCAGAGACACTGGACGGGGGGCAGGGAAGACTTCCTGCAGAAGCAGAAATCCTCATTCCAGGCCTTCCCTGTCTGATATATCAGAATAACTGATCGCACCCAGGGGGAAAGGAGGGGCTCTGAGCTTCATGAGTCCCGGAAGAGGTGAGGTATGGGCACTGTGGGGCAGTGTTTGCAGCGAGCCTGGGGACAGCATGGCCTCTGAGCTTCACAGTCCCAGGAAATTGCAATGATCGGGGAGATGGGGGGAGAGGGAGGAGATGCTCAAGGGGGTAGTTGGAGCCTTCCTCCCTCCCCAGAATGTCCTTTGCATGATTGTGTCATATACCAAAAGGTGTTGAGAAACCCTGGCACAGAGCATCAGGAGCCATCCTGGGAAAACCTTTAATCCAAAGGGTTTACCCATCTGAGGCCCTGCTGCTGACATCTTGGGACCAACTGTGTAGGGAGCTGGGGCCTCTGGTCTCAGGAGGGAACTGTGTTGGTGGGGGAGGGGTACTGCACAGAAGAGCAGGCCACTTACTCCCCAGCATCAGGGAAACTCCTTGTTGAGAATGTCCAGCTGGACATCTGGCCCCTGGGCACCAAGTGCTTAAGAGTTTCTAAGGACCCAGGTCATTGATGATGGTTGACGCAGAAGGCCCCAAGAGGAGGCCCCCAGGCACAGGTCCCCAACATCCTCCATAGACAGGTATACCGATACAGTAGAGTCTACAGGGAGCAGAACATGTCCCTGTCCTAAAAGGATATGTGAGCTCAAATGACAGCAGGACACGGTCAGCTGATGACAGGGCAAAGCTTCATCAACTCCCAACAAGGGCTGAAATGACAGGGCATGATCCAGTTAGTTATTCATTCAAAACACACCAGTGCCAGGCACTGCTTGCCCCATTCCCTGCCCCACCCAGAGCCATGGGACTCCGGCCCATGCAGAGGTTGGGGTAGGGGAGCAGGACATCTTATGAACAGCCAGTGGATGGATCAGAGGGTAAGAATTCCAAGGGGATTGGTCTATAGCTAGAGAGTCATGGACTACATTCATAGTGGGGAGAGTCATTGGCCCCTTGCCTCCTCACCCTCCAGAAAAGGCATCGGCCACCCATGGGTTCTTAGGAGCTCCTGGTCTCACTTGGGCAAGGGATGGGGACTGAAGGCTGCTGGAGCCTGCAGCAGGAGCCTGCAGCAGGACAGGATCAGCACTGAGGTGACTGCGCAGCTAGGACACATAAGTGACAGAGCCCTTGGGCCACACCAGCTCTTCTATCTCTGGCCTGTGCACTCTCTGGTCCACTTTCTTGACCTCTTTGTGTCTCATCTGTAAAATGGGCTAATGTTGCCTGCCACAAGTGTTGGTTGGGCCCTTGGAGGCTGGAGGAGAGGAGGTAAGCTCCCCTTCCCCGCTGGGACCACGCAGCGGCTGCCATGGCCTGGAGACCCTCTCTATCTCATGCCAACCAAGCACTTAAGAAGCCTGCTGCGAGGACATTACTCACTCTTGCCAGATCTTTCCCTGGATTTCTCAGCCATCCTGCCCAGTGCCTGAAGTTGCTGCCACTGTAGGTGGCTGCTGAGGACACCCGTGGCCCAATCTCGCCCACAGTTCAGCCCTGACCCCAGGACACGAGAAGGTCTACATGTGCCCCTCAATGACCTCGCATATGGCTGAGTTGGCCTTAAGTCCAGAAGAAAGCATACTGGGCGGCAGAACCGGAATCCTAAACGCAGCACCCTGGAAAAGTCCGAGGCAGGGCGCAGCAGCCAGTGTCTCAGAGCAGAAGCGCTGTGAGCGGGCCCATGGGCCAGGAGCCCATTCCACAGACGAGGCCATCATGGCTGCGGCCGCTGCCTGCAGGGGGCGCTCTGGCAGGAGGGCGGCTGCTGTGCCGCTGGGATGTGCCTCACCAGCTGCAAAGCCTGCAGACTCTGAGGAGCCCGCGGGTACCCTTGGGGAATGTCTGCTCCAAACCAAAGCGAGACACAGGAGCAGGGCCCCCTCAGCCCCCAATACTGGTCGCAGGGGCTGTCGGTGCCCTTGGACTCTCTTCCACCTTCTAAAGGTCCGCGGTTCCATGGGGACCTCAGCGGCCGTGCGCAGAGAGCCCCGCATTAATTGAAGCTGGCCATTAAAGGCATTGCGAGGTTGGGTGAGGGTGATGCTGAAGATAGACATAAAGATAAAAATAGAGGAGGGTGGGAATGGGGTGGGAAATGATCAGAAAATTCAGGCCAGCCCATCGAGTCTGCAACCCCACCCTCCAGAACCATCCAGTATGCTGCTCAGGTAGGGAGGGGGCTCTGAGCACCCCTCGCTGAGTGATGGCGCATACCCCTCCCGAGTGCCCCAGCCCAGGCCAGCTCCCCCTCCTCCAGCAGCGGCCTTGATTTCCCTGGGTTCCTTGGGGCCCACACAAGAAGTAGCTGTATACTTAGGACTCCTGTACTCTCTGTCCCCATTTAGTCATAACAGAAGCTGTGTTCTCAATCTATTGTCACATTTATGATCCAGAAACCCCTATTTCCTGCAATCATCTTAAGTGACAATTCAAGGCTAAATGTACTTTAATGTTTTGTAATGCTTCTAAAGCAACATCTCAAAATTATAACACAGCCCCTGAAATTACTAGTCTGAGTGAAAGAGGGAATGAACAACTTGAAAACTAAATGAACATCCAGCAAATTGATCTAAGGCTTGAAATGATGAGATTCAGTCAATTTCGGTAATGTAAGTGGGAGAATGCTGGGGTGACCTTTGTCAGGTGGCCAGATGGCCTGGCCAGTGGAACAGACATTTAACTTAGAGGATGCCTTCTTTTCCCACCTTCCCTATTAATCAGAGAGGAGACAGCCAGAATCTTCTCTTCTGGCTTTTCCCAGAGTGGGAAAAGATGGGGCACGTTTTGGGGGAAGCAATTTCCCCAGACTAAGGAGGAGAATTTTGGAGAAGAACCCCAGTAGGGTAGGGGGCGGGGGGCAGCAATGGGCCAGAGGGAGCCGCCTTCTGACTTCCGGAAGTGGTTCTCTGTTAATTCCACCCATTTTGTCAATGTTACTTTGTGCCATTATCTCATTTTTTCCCAGCATTGCTCCTAAGTAACAGATGAGGACCCTGAGGCTCAGAGAGGTGAAGAGACATGCAAGTTCACAGAGTAAGCTGTGTGGCCTGTATTTGAATTCAGATGGAAGTTTAAAGCCTATGCTCTTATTTTACAGTAAAGAAAATCTGAACTTTTTAAAGAGTATTCAATTACAAAAAGGTTTTCATTAAAATAATAATAATAATAACCCACAGAACGAATGAAAAGATAAACTGGGGGAAATATTTCTTATACATATGACAAGCAAATGCCTAATTTACCCAACATAAAAAATACTTTTAGAAATACTTTTTAGTTTTCCTATTGGAAAAGATGACTAGTCCCAAAGAAAAACAGACACAGGACATGAACAGGCAATACTAATGGCAATAAACATATCAAAAAATAATTCACTTTACCAATATACAAAAGAAATGTAAATCAAAACAGCAATTAATTCTTATTTTCATCTTTCATAATGGCAAAAGTTTTAAAGATTGGTAATATACAGTATTAGTGAGGTTTGGGTATGGAAGTGTGGGAGAAGCATTCTCATTCACTGTTTAAAGAGAAAACCTACGCAGACTCTTTGTAGGCACCTTTGTAATATCCTCCAAAATCCAAAGGCACATACCATTTTCCCCAGGAACTCCATCTCTAGGACTCCAAGCCATAAAAATACCTACTCAAATATGCAAATATTTTAGTACAAGGAAGTTCACTGCCATAAAAAATTATTACAACCCAAATATCCAGCAACAAAGGTTATTTAATAATTATGGTATATCTACACATAGCTGTCAAACAAATGAGACAATTCTGTATGCACTGAAATGAACCCAAAGCTACGTTGCACTGTTAAGCAGAAAAAAGGAATCCACAAAACATATGCATAGTTTGACTGCACTCTTGGAAAAAAAAAAATCAAGGAAATGCATCTATAGATGGATCTATGTCTGCGTATTTGTGTTTGTATACAGAAACTTCTGGAAGAAAGGGCATCATGCTCAACAGTAGACACCACTGGGCAGTAGAATTGGGAGAGGGGAAAGGAGTCTCAGTTTCCACTTCATATACTTTTATGTGTTTTGATTCTTTAAAATAACTTTATTGGGAAAAACAGAGCCTTCTCTAGGAAGATGGCAAAAGATATTCTAGATTTATGCATGGTACCATTGGAACACTGCAGAGAAGCACTGACGCAAGCCCAGTCTGCCTTCAAGGAGCTCATACTGGATCGGAAAGTGACCTGCATTCAGACACCAACAGCCCTATAACAGGAGATCCTACAAAATCAGAAAGAAGATCCACGACAAGAAAGAACCATTTCATTCTGCAGAAGGTAAGGGGGAAAGTGAAAGGCTGAAGAGAGTTTCTTAGAGAGGTGAGGCTCACAATGAGCCTTAAGAAGTAGGATTTTGCTGGTTGAAAAGAAGGAAAAAGGAGTCCAGGAAGGGAGGACATGAGCTAGGCACTGAGAGAATGTAGAGACGTTTCATTGAGCAAAGCCAAGGGGACTGCTCATTCTCTGGTCCAGGCCCCAGCTACAAATGCCAGAGCTCAGTCAGTCCCATTGCAGGGCAGGGCTGCCGCCAGGCAGAGGGAGATGTAGACAGCTGGGCTGGGCAGAGAGAAGGCAGCCCCTTGCTAAAGGAATCCATGGAGGCTCAGCTTGGCCCATCTTTCTGGCCCACACTTAGAGCCAGGGTCACGCTTAAAGCCCCCTGTGAACAGATCAGACTGGAGAGTGGGGCTTCTCCAACTGTCCCTTTGCATCGCTCCCAGGATCTCCTCTCTACACTCCTTTCTTGGGCCCCTGGGTTCTCTTACCCTTTGCCCTCCCCTACACTCAAATCTCTGCCACAGAAAAACTCAATGGCTTTACCCTGCATGGTGGTAGATGCCCTCATGGGTATAAGCGCAGCTCAATGAGTATAGAATTCTGGAGAGTCAGATGGATCTGGGCCAAACCCTGGCTCTGCCTCTTCCTGGTTGGGCAGAGAACAACCTGTTGTAGCCCACTTTCTCATCTGCAAAATTGGGATAACACCATCAACCTCATAGGGTTGTTGGGAGAACAATAAATAATAATCAAGAATGGACCTAGCTCAGAACTCAGCATATGCCAAACTCTCAACATATAGTAGCTTTTATCTGGGAAAGGGAGGAGGAAGGCAGATATGGACTGAAAATATTTCAGGGTTCAGTAGAAAGATCACAGGGAAGGTTTTGGAAGGGAGGGGGCTTTCTGCATTCCTGTGTGATTTTCACCATGATTAATCTGTGCTGAAGGATCACCTGATAAAACTTCTGGGTCAAAACCAGGGCTGGGATTGGGGTGAGACAAGTGAGGTGCCTAGGGCACAAAATTTAAGGAGGAACTTAAATTTTGTAAGTGCTGAGTCAGCACCTGAGAATGAGTGCCTCCTTAAATTTTCCATGCTAGGTGCCTAGTTTGCCTGACTCTAGTCCTGGTCCAGGTCAAAACAGTGGCTTAGAAGTGATCCTCTAAGAGGCAGGATTTGAATTAAATAGAGATACTGCTTCAGGGAGAAGCAAGCAACTGATTCCCCTGGCTGAATAAATGTACTTATTTAAGGAAGAGAGGAGAAGGGGATGAGTGCAGTTACAATTAGTGACATAGGGACCTGGAGCAAGAGCTTGCTTTTACAAGGCCCTAATCTCACTGGTTAATGGGCCCCACCCCATTCCCTGCAATTCTCTAGTCAGCTGGCATTAACATACTCCAGGCCTATTCTCCAATAAAGCAGACTCTGTCTGGAGCTTCCCTGCTGCCTGGCCCATCTCAGTGGGGTGGAACTGTTCTCAGTTGAAAAGGCAATGTGCAATAATGCCTTCAGAAAGGCATGCAAGTTGAAGATAACACCAAAGAAGGTGTGGGTCTCCAGGTGAGACTGATGGAAGGAAAATCACCTGGTTGTTGGAGATGAGGGATTCTGGAGAAGTGCCCTGCAGAGCTTCATTCTGTTTTCAAATGCGTGCAATGCAAGTCTCTGGGTTGTGAGCTTATGGCTGAGTTATCACAGTTCCTGATGACAGATCATGAAAAATAGGTCTTTCCCAAGCTCTTTCTGGGCCCCTGCAGATGCGATTAAATCCATGGTGTCTGAAAACTTAAGAATTCACCTCTGAAGTTTCAAAACAGCAAAGCAACAAGACTGGGGTGGGGAGGGGTGTAAATGAAGGGAACCAGGGAGGAAAGAGGTACATGAGTCCAGGGAGAGTTCCCAAGATGGAAAGCAAACTTTAATTTAATTCTGGGAAGGAAAGAAAGCCAAAGATTTTTAAAAATTAAGATAAGTGGTCTTGAATCTTGGACCAAAAAACAGTATCTGGCCTGAGTTTTCTGGAGCTCTTGGAGCTTAAGATGATGATTTAAGAAAGCTATCCAGGACACTGCAATACTGGATGAATGGAGAGAGAGAGAGAATGCTAAAAGAACTGACAGCAAGAGGAGCTTCTGGGCAAAGGGAAATTCACACTGAACTAAGGCATTAATTTTGGCTTCAGGCTTATAATTCTGCAGTATGAGTACCATAAGTTGCTACCCAACTTATTCTGCATGGACCTCAGTTTCATATAGCAAGGACCACTCATCCATCAATTCACTCATTTATTCACTCACTCATTCACTCTCTCACACCTTTGTTAGGTGTCTCTTAAGAGGAAGACACTGTGTGAAATACTGGAGATACAAGCATAAAAGATATGATTTTTACCCTTGAGAACATCAGTCCAGAGGAAAAGAGAGATAACTTAACAACTGGAGTAGACTCTGATACTGATGAGGACCATGCTTCAGTATCTAGATGAGGAGGAGGAGGATGAACATGTCGGGGAAGAGGGAGAATCCCCCTCCACCCTTTCCCTTAAGGTTCTTCTGGCTGGCCAAATAATTCAAGACGGGTTAGCAGGAGAAAATAATAGCAAGTTTAATAACATGTATACATTGGAGAAACCGGGAAACTGAGTTTCTCAACACAATAGCCGAGATTCTCATCTTAAATACCATCTTCAGCCAAAGACAAAGGAGGATGTTGGGGGTATGGGAAGTCAGTTATGGGAGATTACCAGAAAAGCACGGTAAGCAAGAGTAAGGTTATTATGCAAATTTAAGGCCTCACCTTTCACAGTGATGAGTTTTTAGAGATGAGGTCATCCTCCCTTTTCCCAGTACAGAGAAGGAGATACCTCTACAAATAGAGATTTCCCTTATAAATGTAAATGTTTGTCTGGAAACGCCTTGCTGGGCCACCTAGAGCACGTGGCTGTGAAGAGACAGAATTTTTTAAAAGAGGGACTTGTTGGTGCCTTTCCTATTGTAACATCTATTTTACATTAGATTACAGCCATCATATGATAGTAACTCCTTCCTGGAACAGGTCTTTTATGTTAAATTCTTTAGGCAGTGGGGGAGGTCAAATGTCCGTCAGAGAAAACAATCAAGGCAAAGAGACATATTTCAGGGTGGCCAAATCTTGATCTCCCACAAAGACAAGGATGAGGATAATGATGAGGACAATGAAAAGCTAACATTTATGCAGTGCTTATGATATGCCATGCACTGTGCTAAGTGATGTTGATATAGCAATGAACACTGTGGAGTCTTTGTCTTTGAAGGGCTTATGGTTCAGCAGGGGAGACAAACTCATAAACCAGCAATTTCAGCCTAGTGTCTTGAGGGCTGTGCTTAACCACCTCAGATGATAGGCAATTCCCACTCTCTCAGAGGGATCAATGAAATCGTCTTACTGAGCAGTTTAAGCTGAGACCCGAAGGGTTCATGAGTTTTACCTAAGCAAAATGAAGGTAGGGAGAGTTTTCTGGGTGGATGTAACAGCACGTAGAAAACCTTGCACAGGGGCTGGGCCAGTGGCATAGTGATTAAGTTCATGCACTCTGCTTTGGTGGCCCAGGGTTTGCAGGTTCAGATCCTGGGTGTGAACCTAAGCACCACTCATCAAAGCCATGCTGTGTCAGCATCCCACATACAAAATAAAGGAAGATGGGCACAGATGTTAGCTCAGGGACAATCTTCCTCAAGCAACAAGAGGAAGATTGGCAACAGATGTTAGCTCAGGGCTGATCTTCCTCACCAAAAAAACCAAAATAAAACAGAAAACCTTGCATAATAGGGGAGATAAAAAAAAGTTTTACCGATATGTTTGTTATCCTTGCACAGGTGTCTATCTGGAGTGTGACAAAGCTAAGCAGGTAGCTAGTGCAATAAGACAAGAAAAAGAAATAAAAAGAAAAATGATTGAAGAGGAAGAAATGAAACTCATTCACAGACTACATGACTGTATACAGAAAATCCAAGAGCATCTACAGAGAAACTGTTAATATTGATAAGTGAATTTGCAAAGTCTCTGGATACAAAGTCAATTTTAAATGGTACAATTTGTAATAGCATTAAAAAAATAAGATATCTAGGAATAAATCTAAAAAAATATCAGCAAAACTTCTACACTGAAAACAATAAAATATGAGAGAAATTAAAGAAAGCCTAAATAAAAAGGCCTATACCATGTTTATGGATTAGAAAACTCAATGTTATAAAGATATAAATTCTCTCCAAATCAATTTTTGATCAATCAAAATCTGAGTAGATATTTTGTATATATTTCAAGATGATTCTAAAATTTCTATAGAAATGCAAAGGGATAAGAAGAGCCAAGGTAATCTTGAATATTAGGAGCAAAAATAAATGACTTGTACTACCAGATATCATGACCTATTATAAAGGTATAACACTTAAGACTATGTGATATTAGCACAAGTATAGACAAACTGACCAACAAAACAGAACAGAGAATCCATAAATTTACTTACACATATATGGTCACCTGATTTATGACAAAGCGACACTTCAGAGAAGTAGGTAAAGAATAGACCTTTCAATACATGGTGCTTGATCGATTGGATCTCCAAATGGCAAAAATAAATCTTGTTTCTAACCTAAAACCATACACAAAAGTCAGTTCCAGAAGGATTGCAGATCTAAGTGTGAAAGTCAGCTTTTAGAAGGAAGTATAGAAGAGCACCTGCTTGCCTTGGCGTAAGCAAAGATTTCTTTTCAGGAACTGATTAAAACAGAACCTGATTAAAACCATAGGGTCAAAAATTAGGAATGCATCTCTCATGTCAGCAAAGAACAAAGCAACCGAGACTAGTGGAGAGTCAAAGGAGCAGAAACCAGAGAGGAAAGAGATGCATGAGTCCAGGGGAAGTTCCTGAGTCGGAGAGCAAACTTTAATTTGACTCTAGGAAGGAAGGAAAGCTGAGG
This sequence comes from Diceros bicornis minor, assembly GCF_020826845.1. Taxonomy (NCBI): domain Eukaryota; kingdom Metazoa; phylum Chordata; class Mammalia; order Perissodactyla; family Rhinocerotidae; genus Diceros; species Diceros bicornis. Next base: position 18,476,408 of record NC_080749.1, on the reverse strand, counting down.
AAGGTGAAAAGATGTTTGGTTATTGCTTCTTGGAGCAAAAAACTATCTAGCCTGAGCTTAACATGGTGATTTAGGAAAGTCAATGTAGGGCACTGCAACACTGATGGATGGAGAGAGACACTAGAGCAACCATGAGCAAGAGGAGCTTCTGGACAAAGGGAAATGCACACTGAACTCAGTGTGCCTTTAGGCTGATAATTCTGTAATCTAAGTCTGTGTGCAGATGAGAAGCTCAGTTTTGGTCATAGGGGCATTTAATTGATTCAGCATGATAAAGGCTAATGTCTCAAATTAAACACTTCACTAATTGTTCTTGAGGAAGGGAAATATAAGATGTTTACTACTCGTAGATGCCCAAGGAAGGAAATTACTTTAGAACAAATGCAAGTCAATTTCAATAATTGACACTGTATAATTCAGGTCCCATGTGCTGAGGGCACAGGGACTCTGGGTGTTCTGAGGGTAGAATGGCATTGTTCAAGTTTCTTGGAGGAGGGGTGCTTTGAGCCGTATCTTGAAGGAAGCTCCTGTTTTGCCAAATCAGTACACTAGGTCTTCAAGCAGCTTTTGGAGCAATTTCCTACAAGAAAATTGGTCATAACAACCACAAAAGATGGATGGAGAAGCTTAATTGAGCCAAACTGAGATATGCAGATGGCTTAGTCTCTCCCTAGAGTTCTGAGGCTTACTGATTTCTCACCTAAATTTGCACTTACTCTGTCATTTGAAATAAAAACTAAATCAAGTGATAGACTGCTTCTAGAGAATAGCACTGGGAGAGTGCTCTACCTGAATTACTCTCAACTTGCCAACTTGGCAATCAATCTTCACCACCTGGCATGGTTGGGAATCTTTGACAGCCAAGTAAAAGAGGCCTAATAAATCCAGAAGCCAGTCCTTCTGCAGCCCTTTAGGTTGCAAGAAAAGAAAAATCATGGGATGCAGCCACTGGTGGAGCAAACTGGAAGTGAGGGATTTTCCTGCACCATGTTCTCCCATAAGGAATTAAGAAGAGGCACTTTGCCCAGACTCAGAACATAGGGGGTTAGGTGCTTCAAAATTCTGCAGACTGTGCTGTGGTGAAGAGACCAGCTCACTGGCCCACAGGAGCTACTCTCTCAGCCTCCCTAGAGATCAGTGGCCTATGATCTAGACAATGGAATGAAGGCAGAAGTGAATGCATCCCTTTCAGTCTTGGCCCTGGAAGTTTCCCACACCTATTATTCCATGCCCATTCCCGTTTGCCATTCTGACTCAGATGGGCTCAGTGACTTTGGGGGCCATGTTGACTGTGGCAGAACCCCAAGATGAAAGGATCCTACATTTTTGAATCATCATTTTGGGATGCCTCCTGACAATTCCTGACAATCAGGAATATCCATTTTGGATTTTACATGAGTGAGAAATAAATTCTATTGAGCCATCATACACGATACACTTTGGAGTTGTTTGTTACAGCAGTTAATATTATCTTAATTGATCCAGAATCTTCCTGAATGATGTCTAGAACACTTGGTTAATTTGACAGCTTTGACATTGAAGCCAAGGCCATTCTGGACCAGTCAGCACTGAACAAAAGAAAAGAATGAACCACAAGGAGCAGATAAGCATTTAGAGTCTCTGTGTGGACCTGACAGAGGTAAAATATTCCCATTCATTCAATAGTCCAGTGAATGAGAGAGGCAGGTAACCAGACCATTAACATAATGCAATGAATTATAGTAGAATCACTAACGTCTTGCAAAATCAGGAAAGGCTTTCAGACAAGGGATGTTTAAACTGAGTCGTGAAGGATGAACTGGCAGGTACCAGGCAGAGATGAGGGTAGAGTGGGGAAAGAGGAGGGCCTTGTAGACCAAGAAAGCAGGGCTTGCACTAAATTACAAAGCTGGAAGGTCAATCTGGCTAAAGTGTAGTCAGAGGTGACTCTGGAGAGGTATTCTAGAACAAGGACACAATAGAAGTGCCTCCAAGACCAGGCTGAAAGGTGTGGCCCTTCTCCTGTCAGGGTTGGGTGAAGGGAGGACTGGGACCAAACAGACTTGTATTGAGTGTGCCAGTGGCAGAGCAAGAATAGAGGGTACAATGGCAGAGAGTAGTGACAGGGCCCCTGCCAGGAGGGGCCTGCAGTGATTCTGAGCAGAGATGAGGACAGGCAACTAAACTCGCTGTGAGAAGCCCAGAGCCTGCTGCATTCAATATACCAGAAGCTCCCCCTGCTGGAGGGAGGCTGCAAGGGGCAGGCTGCACCTCTGCCTGAGAAGCTATTTAGAATAGTTAAGTAAGAACATTGATTTGGAAGTTAAACTAGATCCAGGTTCCAAATCCAGTTGCACCCCTTGGCTCGCATCTGTATGACTTTACACAAGTGACTTCACCTCTCTGAGCTGTTTTCCCATCTCTTACAACTGGGCTTTTCCCTTCCACCCCTATTCCTATCATCTGGGCAAAGTCCAGCACACTGATCTCTGTCTATGGGTCCCATGGCCTGCATACCTCAAATCCATTATCTGCCGTCATATCCTCTCCCACAGCTGAATTTTAAATAAGGCATCCAAGTGCTTTTGTACAATGTCACACACTGGAAAGCATCCTCTCTCATCGTTCTCTAAACAACAGCACCCCCGACCCCTATTTATGTGTTTAGCCATCTATTTATTTATTTATTTCAAAAGTGTATTTGGCCCCGTGATGCTGGTGGCCCTCCTGAAATACCACTGAGAGATCAATCATGAAAAGCCAGCTCTGCACCAAGGCGCTCAGTAATGAGCTACCTCATGCCAGGAAAATGCCATCTCAAGTGCTCATTGATTCCATCCGCTCTCCTCCGGCACCCGCCCCAGCTTAGCAGCGGAGGGAGCTAATGGCTGCTTAAAGGTGAGCTGAACCCAGATGTTCTCGGCGCCCCTGCAGGGGTCCCAGGGCAGCAAAGTGGCTGAGAAATTAATAAATGCACTATCTGTGGTCGCGTTGCCTGCACGCTGGGTAGGTTTTCTGTTTCTGAGGAGCGGTGGCCATTTGTATCTGCTTAGCGGTGGCCAGTGGGGCCAAATGCCAGCCGGTAACAGGACCACTGAGCAGGCTGGTGTTTGAACTGCAAACAGTCATTTGACAGATGACAAGGTTTTCTAGAGCTGAGTCAAAAAGAAACAGTGAGATTGAGACCTACACAGGAGAGATCCTGACAGCAAGGAGCTGACCAAATTGGGCCTGGAAATGACAGAAGCCAGGGATTGTGTGCCCAGAGGACATGTGCAGGGGCTCTTTATGACAGTGGGCACCTGGAGAGCTCATGCAGTAAATCTGTCCAACAATTTCACCGTTCTAACTGGTGCCTCCAACACGCCCCAGTTCTGATGTCCACTCTCAGAAACTGATTTCAAGGAGGTGTTTCATTGTTCTTGTTATTATTATTTTAAGTGTAATTACAACTCAAATGCTGAAAATCCAACTGAACAAATGCATCATTGTCAGCAAATGACTTTTACTTTTTCTTTTTAAGTGAGGGGCATTTTTTTTCTTCCTTAAATCGCTGATCTTCCAGTGAAGTAAAAGCGGAAGATTTAATTGCACAGAACTGTATATCATGTTTCTCCTCTCTGGAGGTTTCATTATAGGCCTGAAACCAGAGAATTACTCTGCCACCTCCTGCCTTCTCTTCCAGCTATATCTGGGTTTTAATAATTATTCATTAATTTCACACTATGATAAGATCCTCACTGTTTTGAAACGTTCTCCCTCTGGCCTTCATGCTATTAAAGACCCTGATTGCCTGCCAAGAGGGTAAAATTAAAAATCAAAGCACTACCTCTGAAAGGTTTAGTACGTGCCATATTGAAAGAGTTTTTGCACTTACAGCCATTTTATTGCATCAGCAGCTAGAGGGAAAGTGCAACTTCATGTTGAAATTGTTCTCCTTTGAAACATAAGTCAACAGGACCAGCATTGGGGGAATTTTGCTCACAGCTGTTATCACCTTTGGATGAGTGACTAGTTTCCCCAGATAGTATGTGCCTCTTGCTGATGTCAGACCTCAAGGATAACTTTAGACTGCAGGAGAGAACCTCCCTTAAGGTTCTCTAAATTACAGAGAAGCATCAATTGAAAAGGGCGAATCCCACGCAGACTGGCCCCTGAGGCCGTTAGGCCGTTAGAAACTTTTCTGCAAAGCCTAGAGCTACCCCGCCTCTCCTTTTCCTCTAACTGTGGGTTTCCTATTCCTTCAGGGCACAGCAAGAGACTGACTTTATGGTCAACCCAATAAATTTTACACAGGGGTTCATTCAATCTAGGATGAATGCATGAAGAATGAATGAGTGAATACAGAAACTTAGCAAGGATAGAAAAGGACAAGCTAGAATTTCTAAAAATACCAAACAGAACTAACATCTTGCAAATTTTGCAATTACTGTCACCCACTGAAATCTACAGCCCAGAGCAAGCTCGTACTTGAAATACCGAATGAGACCCAAATCACTTTTTCATGCATACAGTCTCTGCTTCCTTTTGGTTCTCCCCATGGAGCTCTCATCCACATCACCCCTAGCTTTTTAATAGCTTTCTCAGATACGGAGTTAGTGGGGAAAATATACATCAAGACCAGAGCAAGGTCCCACCAAACTGTCTTTCCCTGATGGTAGCAAACCAGTGCCTTGGGAAGAGAGTGACAGCATCCTCTGCCCTTGGGGCCCACCCCTGCATTCACCCCCCAAGAACTTTCTCGAATAACAGAAGGAAAGTTGGGGCTCCAGGATCCTAGGAAAAACTTGATGGTTAAACATGACCATTTTGGCTGACCAAAGAGGAGAGACAGGATAAAATAATCTGAGTCATAAGAATGGAAATGGAGAGCAAGGAAACTGGGTATCCACTGGATATGTTCAATTAAATTTGAGCTATTCAAACCTTCCATTGTTCCCCCCACCAACAGAAAAAACTCAAACTCCTGGAACCTAAGACCCTATGATCTGGGCCCACACAATTCTCCACTGGCCAACACAAATCCTCCACTCCAAAGAGAGGGCATTGAACTCTGAACAAGCTTGGCTTTGGTCTGTGAATTTGCTTATAGCTCTTCTTCTCCTATGAATTACTTAGGATTCTCCAGAGAAACAGAACCAAGAGGCTGTGTATATATAGAGAATTAGATTTATTTTAAGGAATTGGGTCACGTGATTGTGGTGGCTTGGTGAGTCCCAAATCTGATGGAGGAGGCCGGCAGACCAGAGACACAGGAAAAAGTTGCAGTTTGAGTCCAAAGGCAGCTGTGGAACTAAGAAGAGTGGATACTGCAGATGAAGTTTGAAGGCAGTCTGCTGGAGAATTTCCTCTTGCTTGGGGGAGGTCAGCCTTTTGGTTTATTCAGGCCTTCAACTGATTGGATGAGGCCACCCTCACTGGGGAGGAGAATCTGCTTTACTCAAAGTCCACTGTTTTAAATATAAATCTCATCCAAAAAGCACCCTCACAGAAACATCCAGAATAATGTTTAACCAAATATCTGGGCACCATGGCCCAGCCAAGTTGACATGTAAAATGAACCATCACAGCCTTCGTCTATGAATTCACTCATAGCTCTTCTCCTGCTATGAATACCTTCCTCACTTTCCCCAACTACTCCAAATTTTGCCCTTGCTTCCAAGTCAGGCTCAAGTCTTCTCTCTTCTAAGGGCCCTTCCTTGTGAAGGTCAGGGTGAAGCCCTGCTGTAAACAGTCTGTTTCTCCAACTAAATTCTAAGTATCCATATCTTGGGAGTTCCAGGTGCTCCTCATTGAACAGCGTGCCAGCTGGGCTCAAGGAGTATCTGCCAACTGATGGTCCACTGGGAACCTTGTTATCATATCCTCATTTTGGAAGTCCCCAGTGGTAGGCACACCCTGCTGGCACATGAAGAGTGTCAAAAACCTGTACAGACACTGTGGGACTCAACTTAGTCATATATAGTGAAACTAAAAAGGCTCTATTTCAATTGCCTATTGCTGGATAACAAATCATTCCAAAACATAGTGGCTTAAAATGAAAACCATTTTAATATATCTCACAATTCTGTGGATGGACTGGGCTTGGCTGGGTGGTTCTTCTGTTCCACATGATGGCAGCTAGGGCTGGACTCATCTGGGAGCTGCACTGGGCTGGAACATTCCAGACAGCTGCCTCTCGTATCTTGCATCTTGGTGGGGATGGTTGGAAGGGTGAGTTCAGTTAGCGCCCTGGGATGGTAAGACATTCTCTCTTTCCATGTAGTCCCAAGGCCTCCCTGTCTCCACAAAGCCTATCCATGTGACCTCTCCATGTAGTCTCTCCTGCAGTGTGGCCAGATGTTTTATATGGTTTCTCAGGGGCCCCCAAAAGCACAAAAGTGGAAGCTGCCAGCTTTCTTAAGGCCAAGTCCAAGACTGATATGGCATCATTTCTGCTACATACTATTGGTTAGAAAATGTCACCAGCCCAACCCAGATTTGTGAGGGAGGGACTATATGAGGACATGGAAACTGGGAGCCAGTACTGCATTAGGAACATACCTGTGATTTCTATTGGTGACAGAGTGGCAGGTACTGTTAATACAACTGTGGTTTGTTACCTAGATTCATAAGTGAGGGAAACGCTACGTTTCAATTAGAAGTTTATGGAAATAAAGATATGATTTTTTTCTATTATATCCTTAATTCATGAACCCCCTAAATTCTATCCCATGAACACTTATGGCTCATAGGACCCCAGATTAAGAACCCTCAAGTTAAGGGCTGAGGGCGCTTGTGGTAAGGCATTAGAATGTTGGCATAGCAGAGCACAAAGGGACCTCAGAGGTCCTCTAGTCAGTCTAGTTCAAGGTCACAAACTCAAGTGCCTTCTGAGGCCAGATGCCTGGGGAAGGGTGAGGAGTAAGGCAAGAGAGAGAGCTTCAGCCTGATGTTGAACGAGACAGAAAGTGCCTGTCCCCTCTAGAGGCATGCATGGTCACTCTGCTGCCCTTGGTCACCAGCATGAGGCCCCTGGTTCTCATTTGGTTCCTGCATTACACAGGAACAAAGGCCCAGGGAGCAGAAGGCACTTGTCCAAGGTCACAAAGCACGGGTCTAGAGAACTCTGGCCTTGGGTTTTCTTGGCTGTGACTCTAGAAGCAAGTCCCAGGATCCCAACACTGCCAGCTGCCTTTTTCACCGTGACATTGGTCAAGCCATCGCTTGTACACCATCTCCATTAACAGCCACCCTTGGAAGAGAAAGAAGCACTTACCACTAAGAACTATAGATAGAAAGCATTGCTGCCTCCTTCCCCCACACCCACTTCCCAGACCATCCCTAAAGACCCTAAACCCGCTCCCCAGACTATCCCTGAGAACTCCCACACCCACTCCCCAGACCATCCCTAAGGACTCCCACATCCCCCCAGACCATCCCTAAAGACCCCAAACCTGCCCCCAAGATCATCCCTAAAAACCCCAAACCCGTTCCGCCGACCATCTCTAAAGACCCTCACACCCACTCCCCAGACCATCCCTAAGGACCCCCACACCCACTCTCCAGATCATCCCTAAAGACCCCCATAACCCACTCTTCAGATCATCCCTAAAGACCCCCATACCCACTTCCCAGACCTTCCCTAAGGACCCCCACACCCACTCTCCAGACCATCCCTAAAGACCCCCATACCCACTCCCCAGACCATCCCTAAATTCATCACATGAGTTTTATCCCTGAAGACCTTTTCTCAAGACCTAGGACCATGTCTCAGTTCACCAAACCCTCAATTCCATCTTCTACAGAAAACCCGAGAAACCCACAAGGGGAGCCTCCATAGCCCTTGTTCTCAACTTCCTAACCTGGAAACCCCCACCTTTGCTGCTTCCACCCAGGGCCTTGTCTCCATAGAATCATAGTTTGTCTCGCCTCCTCCATCTGCACCGGCCTCTCCCACCCTTTCTAACTCATGTCCCGCCATGCCACACTCACCTAGTGCTCCCTGCCTCATTCTTACTGTAAATGATTCATAGCTCCCCCCAAGCAAACACGACTTTAAAAAGAAGACTCAACGAGACAATGCCTAAGGATGAGGACTGTATTCTGAAGGGTGACATTTCAGAAATGGCGGTATGTAGGTATCATGAAATACAAGTGCCTTCCTAATTACCCTTGCATAGGACTCATTTAGCAAACACGATTTTTAAAAATTTACTTTTATTAAAGACTTACTACTAGCTGGGCATTGTTAAGCACTTGGCATGTTTTATTTCAGTTAGCCATCACCAGGAGTCTAAAGAGCGATACTATTTTTAAGCCCATTTTACAAATGAGGAAACTGAGGCACAAAGGGGTTCAATAAGTCACCTATGTCCACAGCGCTATTGATGGGACCTAACCAGGACTTCCCCCTTCTTCTGCGGGACTAGAACACTTATTCTTCTGTGTCATGTTAGAATTTTGATTTTGCAGTTCCTTGGCCAAGTTGGGGGAGAAGAACCTGGCAGGGGAAGCAGCAGGTTGCAGACAAGACCCTCCTCTGGCTGGTTTCTCCTCACATCCTCTTCTCCCCACCCCACCCCGGGCTCCCAGCTCCTCAGGGGTGAGGCTTTGAATTCTCAGGTAGAGGAGGCCATGTCTTGGCCAGCCTGCCACAGCACAGATGACAAGTTCGCTAAATGAAAGTGACATCCGAGCCCATGAATACGTTTGTAAAAAGACAACTCAGCATCTCAATTTAACTCCAAGAAAATTCAATTTCACTTGGGAAACGATCTCCCTTTGGCCTCTGCTACCCTGCCCTGATGCCTTTCTTATTTAAATGTGTGCAGCTGGAACCTTCCACTGCTCAGCAGGCTGAACATCCCCTGGGGATTCATAATGGGGAGCAAGGCACTGCTGGATTCATTAAATGCCACAGCCAAATAGCACCAGTCCTCACCCAGGAACGCTTGGCAGAAGACACATTTTAAAAACCACACATAACAGAGGGGAAGATTAGCCTATGGGTTTCCTACAGGCATCCATCTTCCTTTGTACACCCACTACATCTTCCTAGGCCAGTGAGAAGGAAGGAAGGGACCAGAGAGAAATTGAGCAGACCTGAGTTTCCTGGACCTTTCTAGAGAGCAGAGATGCTCTGGGGACTTCCAACAAGATGTTCATTTGGGCTGTGCCAAGAAAAACTGAGCCATCGACCAGACCAACGGTCCAGGCCAACGTCTCTAGAACATGCTCATTCCTGCATCTGCATCTTTTTTTTTTTTTTTTAATTTTTTGTTTATTGCAGTAACATTGGTTTATGACATTGTATAAATTTCAGGTGTACCCAATTTGTAAAGGTACATGCACCCCTGTGCATCTGCATCTTTGATCACAGCATCCCTCCTTGCCTGTGATGGCCTCCCACCTCCTCTTACCCCACCCTCACCTACCTCCTCTTCATTTACGTCTTTCTGATACCTTCTTCTCCCCAAAGCCATGTCTCCCTAACCCCATCCACTGAGAACCTTCAGGACTCGTATAACATCCACAAACTAACAGCAAAGTGGTGAAAGGCACAAGGTCTGATGTCAGGCTGCCTGGGATCATGTCCCAGCTCCACCATTCACTAACTATGTCACCTTGGGAAAGTTTCTTTCATAAGTACTTATTTACTGTGCCTCCATTTCTCCAAAAGTAAAGTGAGGCAACTAGTACCTACAACATATGTATGTTTTAAAGATTGAATGGATAACATTTAAAGTGCTTAGTATGATACCTGATACATGGTAAGCACTCAATAAATGTTAATTATTATTACACAATTTCATTTCTTGCCCTCCATACTCTATCTATCCAATGTATCTTTGGCTTCAGCTACATTAAGCTGTTCTCCACTTTCCAAACACTGTGCATTTTTAAAGGTTTTGTCTTCTTTTTGTTCTTTCTGCCTAAAATTTTCTTCCACTACTTCTTTGCCTAGTAAACTCCTAGTCATCTTGCAAAGTCCAATTCAAATAACCCTTCCTCTGAGAGGCCTTCTTTAAGCAGCCCAGATAGACTTGCCCCTTTCTCTATGAGTCCACAAAATGTTATACATAACCTCGCACGTAAGAGGCCCTTACTCCTCTGCTTTATGGTTAGTCGTTTAAAAGTCGGTCTCTGCCATCAAACTGAAGACCTCTCAAGAGATGAGCTGTGCTCATCTTTGTGTCTGCAGTACCAAGCTCGGAGCTGGACGCTGGGTTTAATTGGATCCCTCTGTGTATGGGTTGTGTTCTCTCCCCAGGAATGTAGGCTCAGCTTCTTGTGATGCCAAGGCCAGTGTTTTTATGTCTTTATAGCTCAGAACTCAACGGTTTTTGTTGGTGATAATGAATGCCCTCAACAACCACAGCTTCTGATAAGCATTTCTTAGAGTTACAGTAGTTCAAACGAAAAACTTGTATAGTGGTTTTTTTTTTTTTTTTTTATCATTCTGGCAAGGGCTGATGGAACATCTATCATGTGCACAGATATGGGCTGCCTACAGTGAGGAGAGAGAAGGAGGGAGTGCAACAGATGATGAGACCAGTTGCCTGGTCAACAGACCTGACAGCTAGAGGGCAGTGCCCTGACCTGATCTTCTCATGTGTGATATGTTATTTCACACATACACAGAATAGCCTGAGACTCAGAGTAAAAGCAAAATCACACACACTATGAAGTGCATGCAGTAGGGAAAGGATGGATGCAAACTCAGTATGGCTGGGTTAGGAAGACGTTCCAGAAGGAACTTTCCAGAAACACACACACTTACTGACACACATGCACATACCCACAAGTATGCACACATCTTTCTCTGTCTCTCTCCCTTCCCACACCCAACATTCTGCCATCAATATAATGCATCATTTAAAACTCAGGCCTAAATACCAGTGTCTACTCTGCCCTTGGCATGAATTTGCGGCCTTGACCACTTGGAACGCTGTAGGCATAAAAAGAGTTTGTTGAAAAGAATGTCAACATTTCTAGCTTTTGACGAATAACTCCTGACTTCAGTGGATTTCAATAACCCATTTCATACACACATAGACAAGCCCACAAATGCACACCCTTTGTAATTACCTTTTGATGGGGCTTCTGCTTAGCCAAGAGAGCAGGAGCCTCCAAAATGCAGACAGGTGTGGATGGCCCCCTGCTTGGGGGATGACGTGGATGGACAGCATTCTTGGACAGACACGCACAGTATCTAAGAAGGATCCATTTACCCATACTTCCTCCATGGATAGACCTATGGTGTTATAAGAGTGACCTCAAATGTCACCTCCTTGGGAAGACTGCCACCAGGGCATGCCCGGCTTGGCAAGGGGAGTTGAAGCTGGATTCCAACCTCCCCTCACCCCCTTGACTGGGCCTCTTGGCAGGGCCCAACCTGCACAGACACATGCAATGGTCCTGCAGTCCCGAACCCACTAGAAATCCAGAGGGGGTGTGGAGAATTCACCAGTGCCCCCCCACCAGCACACCTTGCTCCCATGTTTAATCCCATCATAGGGCACAGCCTCCAGATTTAGCTCTTTATAAGTAATTAGCGCATTTATATCTGAGTGAGGACATATCAGAACTAGAAGGAACCTCAGGAACCACCTAAAACAGCTCTCTCATTTTCTCCAGATGTGGACACTGAGACCTCCATGAGGTGGAATGATTTGCCCACAATCCCACAATTTAGTTTGTAATGCTGAGACTAGAATCCACACAGTCCAAAAATGGAGTTTTCATCCCATGCAGAGAAAAGTTCTCTGCCCAGCCACCGATACCACCTCTAGCCTTTCTTAGGTGCCTCACAAAAACTGTTGCAAGGGCAGACTAAGGGACAGAACAGGATGGAAAAACAACCCAGACATCCCTTCTCTCGGAAAAACATGTCAAAACAAATGTTTTACCACGTTCTTCTGCTGATGGGTCAGCAGAAGCACCTTTACATATGAAGGAAAAACAGATCTTTTCCTCTACTTTTTAAAAAGTTTTATTTCTAAGTTCCCATGGGGAAGAAAACCATAAGCTCCTTTGGAAGCCTGTTAATAACACAGTCCTCCCAAGACTGTCATATCCGCCCCAGCAGGAACCTCTTCCTCCGCTCCCATTACAACCTAGACTCTTAAGAGCTCTCAGCGGAAACGGAGAACTCATTGTCCTCCAGTAAACCATCTCGCTCAGTCATGAGATGGTGTGGAGATCCCCTCAGCCTTCCTCCTGTTTATTAACTGACCTTAATGTTTTTTCATTTTGCACTTACATCATTTTCTGGCTGCCTGTCCCTTGCTCTCTGTGCTCAGATGCTCTCCATATGCTCCACTTGTGCCAACTACATTCTCAGTACTTTGAGGACAGGGATGTCTAGGTCTCCCACACAAGCAAGGTGCTGCTTATGAAAAATCACCATGTCCTAGACTTTCTAGCTCACAGGGATCCCTGAGATTGTCTGTCCAGTGGCTCTCAAATGCTGACATGGACCAACTTCACCCACAGAGCCTGTCGGCCCCTCCCCACCCCCACGAAAGGCAATCCTAGCCCACCTAGAGTTAGATTATTTTTTTTTAAATTAATTTTTTTTTATTGAGGTCACATTGGTTTATAACATTATATAAATTTCAGGTGTACGTCATATTTCGACTTCTGTATAGACTGCATTGTGTTCACCACCAAAAGTCTAGTTGCCATCTGTCAATGTACACATGTGACCCTTTACCTTTTTCGCCCTCCCCCCACCCTTTCCCATCTAGTAACCATCAATCTGTTCTCCTTATCTGGTTATCTTCCACATGAGTGAAATCATATGGTAATTGCCTTTCTCCGTCTGACTTATGAACAGACGTTTTTTCCAAAGAAGACACACAGATGGCCAACAGGCACATGAAAAGATGTTCAACATCACTAATTATTAGAGAAACGCAAATCAAATTACAATGAAGTATCACCTCCTGCCCACCAGAATGGCTATTATTAAAAAGACAAGAAATAACAAGCGTTGGAGAGGATGTGGAGAAAAGGAAACCCTCATACACTGCCGGTGGGAATGTAAACTGGTGTAGCCACTATGGAAAACAGTATGGAGATTCTGCAAAAAATTAAAAATAGACTTGGATTCTAAGCTTCTGCATAATTTCCAGGCTCCCTGGTGAATTCTGATATTCACTGAAGTTTTCTATCCAGTCTGCCCCTCTCTTTACAGAGGAGCAACCTGACCTTTCCATAGTTCCACATTGAGGAACTCGGGAATGCAAACCTGAACTCGGTTGTCCTGGGCCCTCTCCATGTGCTTTCCCCCATATCAGGGGGAATCATCTTTGATTCACATTAGGATTAGGGGCCTTTAAAAAAAAACATAAAAACAACCTATTATTAAAAAAAATCAAAAAACACCCACCCCAGGCCAATCAAATCAGAAACTTTGGGGGTGAGGCACAGGCCCTGCGCACCACTATCTTTTTTTTTCAAACCCCCATTGATAATTCTAAAGTGCAGCTAGACTAGACTCGAGTTGAGAGCCACTAGGCTTCACCAGGCCACCTTCAAGCAAAACTGATTAAATGAACACATGCAAGTAAATGCCTTAAGTAATACAAGCCTTAAACCGATCTGTACGCATCAGCCCGTGCCTAGATACTAATTAAAGATAAGGTCAAATTCTGCAAGGAGAGCAAATTCTCAGCCCCAAAAGGGGCTGCCACCAACTCCTCCTGCTGCCTGTGAGCTCCAGGCCAGCGTGCAGCAAAGCAGGCTGCCCAGCCCTCAGGAAGCCTGCCCACGCTGTCTGCTGCTCCAACTTGCTGCTGGTCAGTCTCAGAAACTAACTTACTGGTGAATCAGCTGAGCTCAGCTGGGCTGTGCTGGTTCAGCGTGCTCAGCACAGAACAACGAAGTCAAAGGAGCCAAAGCTGTTCACGTGCATGGGCGTTGGGCGTCAGGCATGGGATGGGAGCTCTTCTATGTGAGCCACCAAGAGGCAGGCAGATTCTCTCTCCTGGATTTTGAATTTGAGGACATTTCTGCCTAGTGGGTCCATAGTATTTGGAGCTCCCCACCCATGTAACCTGGTAGAGAAAGTTCCACAATCATTTTCATATTACCTTCTTGACCTGAGTTCCCCCCCCAGCTACCAGATGCTTATCAACTGATTTACAAATGGTCAATGAACACACGCCTAATGGGGAAAACTACCCATCCAATGCCCATCCTTTTACAGTGCTCAGCAAGGTTCACACACTCAGCCTGGTAAAACCCCCAGAATATCAGCCCACTAGGCAGGGTTTCCAAGAGATTTCCTGGATCCGTTGCTTCCTTCTCTACCTGACAAAGCGCTAGTGATTTCCGAGTCCACTGAGCAAATGCTTGATTGTCTTCTGGGGTATCGTCCAAGTGGTGCAAATGCCTTTACCCTCTGTCATGAGAAGAGAACACCAGGAAGGGCATGCTCTGTGCACCAGCACCACCCACCCCAGATAGGGCAGCTGACATTCTAGAAGGGAGCTTATCCCATTCAGTGCAGACTAACCCCAACCCAAGCCAGCTTTCCACTCAAATGTCCAGAAGCTAGAGGTCCAGTCCATGGTTGTGCCTTTACTATCCCTCTGCATTTAGACATACCATTAGATGAGGCCAAGAGTACAGAGTCTCTCAGCCCCATCCCAAGCTTCTGTACTCCTCTCGTCCTGACCAAAGCCCTGACTCATCTCTCCTTCACTTCTAACCTGGGCTCTTTATGATCTTGATGGAGGGGCAAAGACCACAGGACATACAGTGGAAACTAGCATGAGAGGAAATGCATTTCACCAAATGCAAGATTGAAGTGTATCAAGTAAACCCCTGGAGACATCCTTAATAAGCCACGGCAATATAAAGCTGGTTCTGCACAACCAGAAGCAAGGCAACGCTTCTTAGCCTGGGCTACACATAGGAACCAACTGGGGAGCTTTTAAAAATTACTGATGCCTGAGTTTCATTCCTATAAACCCTGATTTAATTCGTCTAGGGTTCAGCCTGATCATTAGGATTTTTTTTAAAAAACTTCTCCTGTGATTATAATGTTCCAAGCCAAGGTTAAGAAGCACTGAGGCAAAGGGACACTGAAAATACAGAGGTAGGGACCACAAGAGAGGCAAAGAGAAGGAAAGCAGAGAGGTGGGAGGAGGGAGGGAAAAGGGGAGGGATGAAGGGATGGGGAAAGAGAGAGACAGGGAAAAAGGAAGGAGGAAAGGAAGGAGAGAGATTGAGACGGGGATTTAAATGAAAGGAAGGGGAGGGGATTTAAATGAAAGGAAGGGGAATAGAGAAAGAGCGAGAGACACCCAGGGCAGGAAGGAGAAGGCGGGGGGAATGAGACAAGGGGGGTGAGCAGACTGATGGCGATAAAACAGATGGTTGGGGAGAGGAAAGTAGAGATGAGGATAAGAGAACAAAAAGAAAGAGAAAACAAATAAACTAAGACAAGATCCAGATGGCAGGGAAGGAAAAATAACTATTTATTGAGCGCTATGTGCCAGGCCCACTGTGCTAGAGCCTTGATAAAACTGAAAGGGGGACAGAGGAGGGGAGAAGAGGAGAGCAGAGCCCCTAGACCAGGCAACAGAGACAAAAGGAAGGAAATTTCCATAGCAAAAACGAAGAGAATCGAGCAGACACACACAACCTGTCCCAAAATGCCCAGTCAACAGCATTTTGTAACCAACCAATTTAAATAAAATCTCAATGGGGGCAATAAACCCAGGTTTTTCATTAAACCCAACTTGCTTTTTTTCCTTTGCGCATGCAATTAGTCTCTAGCATCCTGAAGACGTTCCTCCTTGCACTGTGTTGGGAGCAGGCCCCCGGGGAGAGCGAGTGGGGCTCCCAAGACCTGGGAGGTATTGCTTCTCCATGGGGGTGGATGATTTGGCCACTTTGAAAAGCCCCAAGTTCACTGAGGCTCCCTAAAATGAAGTCTTAACAGCAGCTCCATTTTGTTTCCTTTTCTGAAAACAATCAAAAAAGAAGAGGCTGCCGAGGGAGCCCAAGAGCACAGTTATAATTAAAGTTTCCTTAGCGTTTTCATTAGAAACCCGTTTTAGTGGTTTATACCTCGGCAGTAAACTCAGAGCTGCTGCGCTGCTTCTCATGGCTCAGGCTCTCAGTCGGAGCAGAAATTTGCTTTGATCACAACAAAGAATTGCACATTGTAATAACTGGGCCATAATGAGGGGGAAATGCTAATACTTCTGGTTACTGAACTGGCTCCCACTCTCCCCATATAAAGAATTATTTCATAAAAATTGTGCCTAAAGAAAATGATTTGAACCCACAATTAGCAGGAGATGCACTCTGAGTAAGCTTCAGTTGGGGGTGTCGGTGGGGGTGCTCTGTTGCTCCAGGTCTGCTACACAGCTTCACCCACAGTCACCCCCCTGATCCAGGACAGGGACCTGCAGGCTGCAGCTCTGAAGAAACAGAACGGGAACTCATCTCCCACTTGAAAGAACCAAATTTAAGCCCTTGGAAACCTCAGCTTTGGGTGCTAACTGCCCGAGGTCCGTGCTACAGGTGTCACTGCCCACCTGGCTAGTCCTGCTCCATTCAGACCAAAAGGGAAGACAATTCACCTCTGAGCAACCACAGTGACGACCACTTATACAGCCTCCACTATGGTCCATGCACTATTCCCCGTGCACCAAGTGCTTCACAAATAGTAATTTGTTTAATCCTCAAATCAACCCTATGCAATAAGTTCTATTATTAGATTCATCTTACAGATGAGGAAACCAAAGCACAGAATGGTGAAAGTAATTCCCCCAAGAGAGTTAAGTAGAGGGTGGATTTGGGTTAAAACCCAGCTGGACACACTGACTCCAGAATCCATCTTTCTATCCAGCCTTTAAAAGTTTCTCTCTCTCTCTCTCTCTCTGTGTCTCTCTGTCTCCCTCTCTCTCTCTATATATATATTCTTTCTATGTATATAGTCTGAGCTATATTCTATATTCTCTGTATACATATGTAATATATGTACATGTGGGTGTATATATAATCTCTATACACACACAGAATAAAGGTGAAAATTAATGCTATTATACAGATTACTCAGAACCTGAAATCCTTTGGACCCAGAGCCCAAGTGTCTGGTTTGGTTTGGTTTGGATGGGAGGTGGGGGAATGGGTGGGAATTAAATTTAAGCTTCAATTCACCACTATTAAATATTAAGTGAGCATTTACTATGTGCCACTTTCCATGCCCAGAGGGATGGGAAAGAAACACTAGATGGGACCAAGCAAAGTCAGGTCTACCCTGCTGTAGGATCCCTTAACGTTCCTGCCATAAGAATGTTACTATCTACTTGGGAGACAGGACACAGAGGTACAGGCCCACTCACACAAATCCACATAAAATCAACAGCAACACCAAGGCTCTGTTTAGACTTAGAGATCATTTTAGCCAAAAGGCACCTGGGAGATCATCAGATCCAACACTCTTGTTTTACAAATTGTGTCAAACAGCCCCAGAGGACGGAAATGACTTGTCAGGGTCACCTGATCCCTCTTCCCCTGGTTATGAGCAGTTCGAAGGCAGCACACGGTGAGTATGCAGTATCCCCAATGATACGGCAGTAGGTTATCCTCTGATCACTAAACAGGTAAGACTCACTCATGCCGCCTGTAATTAACCAGCCAACTGGGACCACCTGGACCTCCAATCAAGGTGACCTGGATGAAACATCAGGGGGGCAAGATGGGAAGGCTGACTTTTTAGGCAAAGGGAATGGCTGGACTGGAGGATAGAAATGGGCTGCCCAAAGCACCAGATGGAGCGAGTGTCCATCCACCAATGCCACAAGATCCCAGGATTCAGAGCCTCAAGTATATCTCTACTGTAGATCCCCTCTGCTTCCTGTGATTCTTCTCGTCCAGCTAGGACCTGTCCCTGAGCGCCAGACCTATTATCCAACTGCACACTTTCATCTTCACTTAGATTCTTAGTCATCATGTTAAATTTAACATGTTTAAATATAGCTCCTGGGCTCCCCAACCTTAAGCCTGCTCTTCTCTTCCCCACCTCAGTTAACGGCAACCCCATCCTTCCAACTTGTTCAGGTCAAAAACTTAGAAGTTATCCTGTAGGTGTTAGGGAATTTGGCTGGCCTTTGTCGCAACTCCTGGGAGCTAACCTATAAACGCTTGGAATTTCTGGAGTGACAGAAGTATCTTCGTGAGTAACTCAGAAACACCAACCACATGATTAGAGGGTTAGGACTTTAAGCCATGTGGTGTCAGCCTGACCTCCAGGGGGAGGGAAGGAAAGCTAGGCTGAGTCATGTGGACGGTGATTCAATCAATCACACCTGTAAAATGAAACCCCCCCCATAAACACTCTGGACACTGAGCTCGTGTGAGCCTCCCTGGTTGGTGATACTGAGTATTATCATATATGGATGTTGAGAGGGCAATGTGTCCCTAAGGATGAAGCCTTTGCATTTGGAGTCCACATAATCTTAACCCTATGCAACTCCTAATTTGTATCCTTTTACTGTTATAAAACTCTAATCATAAGTGTAGAGCTTTCAGTGAGTTCTGTGAGTCTTTTTAGTGAATTATCAAACTGGCGAGTGGTCATGGGTTCCCCAAAATTTGTAGCCAGCTGGTCAAAAGTGAGGGTAGCCCTGGGACCCCTGAATTTTCATCTGGTGTCTGAGGCGAGGACAGTCTTGTAGACGACTGTGCCCTTAATCTGTGAAGTTTGGCCCAACTTGGAGCACCTTGATACCTCTGTTTCTCTACATCCCCCATCCAATCTGCCAAGAAATCCTGTTGGTTCCAATTCAAAACATCTCCAGAATCTGATCACTTGCCACCATCTCCACTACTTCCACCCTGGCCTAGGCCACATGTCTCTCACTTGGATTACCGCATTAGCTTTCTAACCAATCTCCTTGCTTCTACTCTTGCACCTTAGTCTCTGCTATTCTCCACACAGCATCCAGAGGGAGCCTTTTAAACACTTAGTCAGGTCAGATCATCTCACTACTCAGCTCAAATCCTCCAATGGCTCCCCATCCAACTCCAAGAAGAATACCAAGTCTTTACCATGGCCCTCCAGGATCTAGTCCCCTCACCACTACTTTTCCTCTAACTTCATTTCCTCCTACCTCCCTGACTCTGCTCAAGCACACAAGCCTCACTGAATACATAAGGGATGCTCCCAGCCTAGGGCTCTGGTAGTTCCTGTGCTCTCTACCTGGAATGCTCTTTCCCTAGATACCCACTTGGCTCACTCTCTCACCTCCTTCAAGTCTTTGCTCAAATGTCACTTTCTCAGTGAACCTTTGCTGACCACCCTGTTTAAAATTGCTCCAATTGTTTTTGTTTTTTTGAGGAAGATTGGCCCTGAGCTAACATCTGTTGCCAATCTTCTTCCTTTTTTCCTTTTTTCCCTCCCCAAAGCCCCAGTAGACAGCTGCATGTCATAGTTGTACATCCTTCCAGTTGCTCTATGTGGGATGCCGCCTCAGCATGGCTTGATAAGCAGTGCATAGGTCTGCACCCGGGATCCAAACTGGCAAACCCCAGGCCACCAAAGCAGAGCATGCAAATTTAACTGCTGGCCCCTGCCATGTTTTAATTTTCTCTTCAGCACTAATCACCATTTGGCATGCTATACGTAATATTTGTAGTATTTGTTTATTTTCTTATGCCCCCAACTAGAAAATAAACTCCATGATGACAGGAGTTTTGTCTATTTTGCTCTCAATCTCTAGAAAACCTTTAGCATTTAATGAACCTTCAAAAATATTTATTGCACAAATGAATGAGTTCCTGTTCAGCAAGTAAATTTATGAGTACAATTTAGGCTCTCATTCATTGCTGATGGGAATGCAAAATGGTGCCGCTACTCTGGAAGACAGCTTGGCTATAAACCAATCACACATTGGCATTGGCATACACCTACTATACAACCCAGCAATCCCACTTCTAGCTATTTATCCAAGTGAACTGAAAAGCTATGTTCACACAAAAGCTTGTATGTAAATGTTTATAGCAGTTTTATTCATAATTGCCTCAACCTGGAAACAACCAAGATGTCCCTCAACAGGTAAATGGAAGAATACAGTTGAGCTTTTCCTCAGCACCCTTACCCATCGTGAATGTGTTGATACAAACACTGGAGTCCACGTACAGATGTGCTTCTTATTCTACATTTCCATTATAAACAATCAAATTGGCACTTGAGTTTTTATACACCGCTCTCTCCAAGTGGTTGGTGAGTCCATCCCTGAGAGATGGACCCACTCTCATTGTGCTGACAGTAAGGTGAGGGACAGTGCTCCAACTTGAGTGCCATCATCAAAGCAAGTTTCACTTTCTTCAATCTCTTGACCCCAGGCAAGTCCCTAACTCCGTGTTTGCCCTTGCGTTCCCAATGCAACGCCAGTCACATGGCTTTAAATCAAAGATTGGTAGACATCAATGCGCCATAGTTCCACTGGGTCCTGGTCCACTCTTTATTCTGCCCACGTAGGAAAAGGCACTGAGTGGCTGTCTAAGGTCATACAGATAACTGACCATCATCCCTGTGTGTGTGCGTGTGTGTGTGTATGTGAGTGTGAGTGTATATCTTCACCCTCACTTGTTCTGTTTTCTCCTTCTGCCTAAACCTTTCCCTTTCATTTCTATTCCTTAGATTTCACTTCTTGATATAATAATAGATAAAAATTGCTAGTTAGAAAATGCTAGCAATGAAAACCAGAGATAGGCCAATGTGTGCTCTAGTTAAGCATTACCGTTCAGCATTTTTGCCTTTGACTTTCATTCTGTTCCTCCATAGCTTCAAATTTTTGCTTGGTTTTGACCAAACTCAGTACTATGTCAAAGGACAAATGATAAACTCAGTTTGTAGTTTATTTCCACTGTATGAAAAAAAAATAGAAGCAGCTTAATTTTTACAAAGGCATATTTGTGGTTCAAACAAATTTTAACAAGAGCTGGCACACCCATAAGGATAACTGAGAAATCACCTCAGTCCTTTCCCCCCACATATTAAAGTACAATGCCTTTCCCACCTTCCCACTTCCCTTAATAAGACAAAGACCCAAACTCCTCACTGAGACAGAGCTGCCTCATATCCTGCAGAAGCAGGGAGAAAAGGAAAAACTACTTCAAGTATAATTTTAAGTCTGACACTTAAAGCAATGGGCACTTTTGTTTGGGAAATACTGATCTCTTGATCTGAAATATAATAAAACCAAGTAAGTTTTTAGTAAAGCTCTTTAAGAAAAGCAAAAAGAACCCACAAACTAGCTCAGTCCAGAAATAGAGGCCACTTCCACAGGCACTGCCCAGATGCTCTTTGATGTGACAGAGTGTGCAGGAGATCTCTGCTCTAGATAAGACACCCAGGCTGGAACTCAAAGAGCGTGGTGCCTATTAGTTCAAATGAAATTAGCTTAAAGGATATGAAAATTTTATCAGATAAGCAAAATTAATTGAAATTACATCTCTGCCTAGAAGAGAAGCATGAAGAAAAAAAGATCAGATACTACGTGACAATTAAAATGTCATTATGTATCCTGTCCCCAGTGATCCATGGGAGACTTGAGCAGGGAGAGGGGAGGCTGAGCCTGCTGGCTCCGCAGCTGATGTTGAGGAAATGTGGTTGCCAGGTAACTGGTTAGTAACCAAGGAGGCACTTGCCAGAAAGGCCTCCAAGCTTCTGTTGCAGACACAGCTCTGTGATTCCCCACTTGGACCTACCTAACACAACACAGTCGCAGGCAAGGTAAAAAGCTCTCGGTCAGCTAATTTATCTCTGGCTTACACAACTCCAAATGACTAATCCGATGGATTTTTTTAAAATTTAATCAACTTCACCAATCAGTTGCTTTGGCATTGCACAGAGTTGTTCTAAGGTAAGGCTGGAGCAAGAACATGCCAGGTTTGCCCTCCAGTCTTTTTTGCTTGGTTGCTCTATCTTCCCTCCTGTGGCTGATTGTATTCTCCAAAAGTTGCTGCAATAATATCTCCCATCCCACGTGCTCTTCTGCAATGTGGCTTTGTCACAATCCCATCAAGAGGTGCAGTCCAATCCTCCTTTCCTTCAGCGTGGGTGGGCGTGGGACTACGCCTACCAAGAGTGTATGGTAGAAGTGAGACTGTGTGAGCTCCATGGCAATGCATAAAACATGGCAGAGCTTCTGCCTTGTTCAATGAAACCTTCAAGCTTGGAGCTGTGAGCCTTAATGTAAGAAGACTTAATTCTGACTCCCTGGAGGCCACTATGCTGTGAAGAAGCCAAGTGAAAAGTAGTCTTGTCATTTGTCCCAGTAGCCCAGGTCCCAGACAAGTGAGTGTAGCAGCCTCCAGATAATTCCAGCCCCTAGCCATCAAGTCAGCACCCAGCCTCCATGTTTTCCTAGCTGAGATCTCAGACATCATGGAGCAGACACAAGACATTCCCACTGTGCCCTGTCCTCACTCACAGAAACCATGAGTATAATAAATTGGTTGTTGGGTTAAGCCAGTAAATTTTGGAGTAGTTTGTCTTACAACAATAGTAACTGAAATAAGACCCTTAGCCACTATGATATTGTGATATAATAAGAAATATATATTTGGTCTTTGTCCTGGCTCCTAGAAGAGCTTCTAAAACCTTGGAATTTCCTGAGTGACAGGGGTGAAAGAAGTGTTTTCTGTTATTCATAATAAGCCGCTGTAAGCCATATAAGAGCTCATGCTAATGAGTGACTCTAGGAGGATGGGGGCTGGTTGCCAGAGGAACCAATCAAGTGATTAGAGAGTTGAAACTTTCAGCCCCCTCCCTACCTCCGACCTCTGGGAAAGTTAGAGGAGCTGGAGACTGAGTTAATCACCAATGGCCTCAAGGCTTCAATCAATCACGCTTATGTAATGGAACCTCCATAAAAACCCTGAATGATGGGGATCAGAGAGCTTCTGGGTTGGTGAACACATTCATGTCTGGAAGGGCGGTACACCTCAACTGCACAGGGACAGAAGCTCCTTTGCTTCACAGCCTTCCAGACCTTGCCCTATGTACCTCTTCATCTGGCTGATCATTTGTATCTGTTATAATAATCCTTTATAATAAATGCATAAACAAGTGTTTCCCAGAGTTCTGTGAACTGTTATAGCAAATTATTTAATGTGAAGAGGGGGTTGTGGGAACCCCTAACCAAGTCAGACTGAAGTGTGGGTAATCTGGGAACCCACTATTTGCAACTGGTGTCTGAAGCAGGGGGCAGGGGGCTGTCTTGTGGGACTGAGCCTTTAACCTTAGGGGTTTGCACTAACTCCAGGTAGTTAGTGTCAGAATTGATTTAAACTGTAGGACACTCTGTTGGTGTCCACAGAGAACTGGAGAATTGCTTGGTGTGGAAAACCCAGACATTTTGGTGTCAGAAGTGTTATGAGTAGAGAAACAGTCTTCCTTTAGCCACCATTCCCTCCTATCCCCTAGAGGGATCTAGAGGGTACAGAGATCTTACCCCTTCCTGGAGAGGGAGAAAGCATGAAAGAGAGAACTCCCCCACAAAAGGGGTTCAGATAGGAGCCTGGCCAGTCCCCAAAGGCTTTTGATCCCAAGATTGCTGGCCACTTCCTGTCTTAATGAAGTCCACCATCTTCCTCATCACCATCACCAAACCCTCTCCCCCCCCCATCTTCCCTCTTCTCCAGTCACCAGATCTACCTTAGGCTAAATCTTGAAGCCTACAGGAGGGTGCCAAGATCCCATACTTCATGAGCTACACTCAAATTAAAGCTCTGGGTAAGAGACCTTGGCACCACTAGCATGAAACTTGGGAACCTTAAGAAAGCTGGTTTGCATTCATTAATCTTGTCACAACTCTTTATGCTCGTAATAACCTGCCTTCTCTTTTCCATCAGCAGAAAGTACATAGCCAGGGAAAAATAATTGATGTTAATGTTTTTTAAAGACAAACCTAAACAGGAAAGCAAAGATGTTCCCATTTTTTCAAGTATCTGACTACAGTTCAAGGCCAAATGACAGAAAAAATTTATACTTTTATGAAGGACCTTAACTTTAACACTGGCCCCAGCTACAAGATGCAGCTATTTTATAATAGCATCCTGGTTGTTGGCCTATTATGACAGAGAGTTAGCTAAAAATAACTGAAGGAATGGCCAAAGAGCCACAGGTCTCCTAATGTGCTATTGAATCTTAGTGTCTATGCTTTTGTGTGTTTGGAGACTTTTTATTTTTTTTAAATATAGCACAACTCCATTGAAACACTTGACAGCTTCCAGTTCAGCAGGTGGAGTGTGGGTGAAATGCCGCAATGATCAGCCTGGATTAGAGTCGCCCCAGACCATCCTAATCCCTCTGGAACCAAAGCTTTTAAATGTAGTCTCCACTGGAGGCCTTTAAAAATTTTTAACTGTGGGAACATATCTTCAATCTTTGAATGCTGCCAACCCAAAAACCAGATTCAATGTACAAACTTTCCTTACAATTTGAGAGGTGCCCAAGTTTTAAAATCCCACTCTCCGTTGCAGCCAATTAATGATGTCAGAGATACTTCCTGTCCACCTGATGGGCTGTAACTTATAAGCAAGTCTAAAGAACCAAACTAACCATTGTTTCCTGAAAAAGCTGGAAATATTACTGAAAGTCATTTTAAGCCAGGTAGAGGAAGAAACGAATGAAGAAACCCATAAATAGGCACAAATCTACAATTCCAGCCAGTTCCAAGACCCAGTGTTCTGTGCACCATGCAATACATGTCCCCTAGAATATCTCTCTTCTATAGAGATATAGATATAGAAGGCTATAACCCTGTGGTTTAAATATGGAATGTGATGCTTGTCAGACAGTTCCAGCAGCTTTGCTGTGGAAACAAACTGATCTCTATCCAAGAAAGCAGGAGCAAAAGTTGCTAATTGACGCCACATAAGATTTCCAGGGAACCCCTTAAGGGTGCCTCAGCTGGGTGAATCCTCAGGGGCGCCATCAAACACAGGTGGACATCAAGTTCCTCCTAAGGAGGGGATGACAGGACAGGAGCAACCCTCTTGTAAGTCAGCGTGCTCTTTCAAACTCAGATGCCAGTGCGTGCCTGCACATCAAACCGTGTTTTGCACTGGGGCTCGCGGAACCACGCAGGGCGCAGGGTCTGCACGCTGGAGTGGTGCAGTTAGCATCACCAACATACTGACTGCTCTGATCTGCAAACTGACTATAAATGTTGCACGTGGCCGGCTTTACTGTTTAGTAGCTCCCTCCCCTCCTCTTGTTTTAATTGTTGGCGCAGACAGCAGTGATATTTTACTGTCTTTCTTTGAGGAACACCAAATGCTACAACAGCAGTGTTATTAACACATGCAGTAGCTGGAGCCTGTTTGCCCCAGCTTCCCAAGAGCGGCCGCAGCCGTGAATCAGAGAGCACTAACGGGAGTGTTAATGAAGTTTCGCAGTGGAATTGGTCCCTCCTGAGAGAAGCATTAAAAACACATCGAGGAGCCCGATGGCTGTGGGTTGATTTCTCTTTCACCCCCCCCCCCACCCCAAAGTAACAGCAACTAAAGCCCAACTCCGGAGCCCCGGCCTTGCGGGACACAGCAGTCAGAGGTAGCAGCTGGATCACACCCTGAAATAGCGTTTCCAAATCTTCAGCGGCAGGAGGGAGTTAATGAAAAAGCATCGGTTGGTCCGGCCTCCGCGGGCCCCAGGGAACAGCGCCCGGCTTGTCCTGCATCCTGTCGTCCTGCTCCAGCTGCTACCAGTGTGTCAGGCTGATCCCTGCTGCTTCCTCCCCACCCCCCAGGGCCCCAGAGGGTGTCCCACACAGGAGGGGGAGGAAGGGGAGGTGGAGGAGGAAGAGGGCTTTCCCGGGAGCAAGTAGAGCTGGCGTGGGCGCCGGTGGTAGTAGTGCCGCGGGGTGCAGCCCCGCATCCCCCGTCAGGTCCACAGACGCAGACCCGCGCAGAGAAAGCTGTTTCTTGGCGACTCCAGGAAATGTGAGTGAGTGTAGTTCATGTCCATCACCCGAAGGCTCAGAGGGAAATAAATCCCTGCGCTTCGATTTATGCGGCCTTGGCTAGCGGGCTCTGCCTCAGCCAGGTAGGGGCTGCCGCTGGAAGGACAGGGACCTCCTGCGAGGCGGGGGTGACTCCCCTCCAAGGGCCCGAGGAGAGCCCAAAGGTTTCTGGAGGAGAAGGGAGGAATGGGGGATTAGGGGAAGGCCAGGGGATAAGGACGGGGACACCCCTCCCCTACCCCCACCGCGAGCGTAGTAAGGGCAAATGTGACTCCTCTCCAAGGGTCCAAGGAGAGCGCAGAAGTAGCTGGGGAAAAGCGGTGGGGGATGGGACTCGTTATCCTAAACAGGTGCAATACCTCTGAAGGCTGTGAGAGCGCTGGGTTTATTACTTCCTGACTCACACAGGAGCTCCCTGTATATTAAAGAACCCAGATACCAAAGCAGTGCAAAACATTGGTGTGTTTTTGTGTTAAGTCGTCTCTCAGAGGTTCTATGAATAGCCTTGTGGCCCACCACTGGGTCCTGATGGCTAGGGGGACAGGACAGCCTGGCCTCATCCGTGGCCTCCCCTCCCCCAAGCCCAGATCGTTGGCGAGGTTGTTGGGATCTGTGGCAATCAGTCTCCGGGAATTCTCTCTCCCGTTGTTAAAAGTCCATAAGCAGGATTTCACAGATTATCCCAATGAATGCAGCTAGATTAAAAGGATTATTCCAGTTTGGGAGAGTGAACACTGTCTGGTAATCATGTAATAGGCATCCCATTTCCTACCAAATTGCCTCTGAAAGCCTCATTTGCATCGCAGCCTGTCTGCTTTTCAAAATAGGATATTCTTTCTTAGAAGCCTGTAGAAGTAGGTGAGTCCCCCAATCCTTTTATCTTCCCTTTGGAAATGTAACCATTTTTTCTTCTGAAAGAACTAGAGACTTGGGCAGCCCTCCTCTCCTGGGCAGAACCAAGCAGCACCGGCTGCCCCCAGAATGGGGGAGAGAGTCCTGACCTCCCCCTCTGAACTCCACTTTTACTGCTCTGGGTATATCTCCAGGCTTTTCTGGGAAGGGAGTAAAGCCCTAGGTACCCTCTACGTCATCTCTTCTTCAGAATCTTCCTCATTTTACAAAACATTCAGTTGCTCGCGCACGAGGAGGCCTTCAGCAGTGGGTATTCTTCACTGTGAGATAGGTAGCTAAGTACACATGAGCGGGGATCATAGTTGGAGACCTTACTGCATGAGTGGAGTGTCTTGCTGGCATCCTACAAGATGCAGAGGAAGGGGAACTGAGACCCTCCTGGCACGGCCACCAGAGTCTGAGACCTTCAGCCACGACAATAAAAGTAATGAGCGCACAAACAACACACACAAAGCCTTCTGCTCTGCACCTCTAGAGGACATTGACCTTTCTTTAGTTTACATACAAATTCCATAGGCATCAGCCCCCTTCCACAAGGAATGACTGCCATGACAGTTCTGGAGATTCCCCTAGAAGGTCAAGAACTCCCCCTCCCGACGTGTGGGTGGAGGAAAAACCATTATTGGTGGATAACCAGATAATGCAAATTCCCTTCCAAACAGCCCAAATAAAAATAAAACTAACTCAAGACACCGGGCAAATGTGTTCTCTGGCACTGCTGGCTCCTCACTTGGAGTGTATCTGACCTTTCCTCTAATAAATCTTTGCTTGCTTGCTGTTGCCGTTGTGTTGGTGTCTGAATTCCTCTCTTACACTGACCAAGAACCTGGGTGATGGGACTTTTCAGTCTAGTTACAACTGGTTTGTCTAATAATTAACTAAATGCTTTCTGACAGTCTGTTTGCCTTAGACAGTAAGGCTCAGGCCTTTCAAGGGATGCCTTCCCTCCAACATTTCAAAAATAAATTGTTCTCTTATCCCAGCTCTCTGCCCCCAGGGCTTCCATTATAGCCATCACTCCCCCTTCCTTTGCACAGAGGCTGTGTGCCTTCTGGCCTTGGCCTGATGGGCACTGTCCTTCCAGATTCAAGTACAGCCTTTCTTTCAAAGGCTACTAAAATTCACACCCTTCCAAAAAAAGTTTCAACTACCTGTGGCCATTGTAAAACTTTCCACAAATTCTTTGTCACTCCCTCCCTGGAAAAGTGTGGCCTATGTCTTTTCCCTCCATGACTCACTTGTATAGAACCAAACTAAAATGGAGTCACTTATGTCAGGGACAAAATGGAGATGGTCAACGCAAGTGCATAAAGGAAACTTAACCTAACCTTACAGGAATTTACAGCTCTTCTCAGAAATCAGCCAATCCCCAAATGCCAAGTCTGTTCACGCCATCTCTGGACTTCCCTGTTCCTCTGACTTAGCTACCTTGATCCAAATAGGGAAGAAGACCACTAGGCAACCGATCAGATGAAAAAGCCAAACATCTTCCACGTTTACTGCTTGGACAGGCTGGACTTCCTCCCTCTTTACACTCCTTGCCCACAAACACAGCCCACCCTGAACCTTCAATGGACTGGCCTGTAGCTTGCTGCAGCTGGGGTCTCCCAAATTTCAATTTCTCTGCTATTCCCAGATAAACTCAATTTCTGGTGATTCAAACTTGCCTCAGTTTACCTCTTTATTTAGGTTGACACTTCTAACTATTCGAAGAATAGTTACAGCAGAAGTGACCTCTGAGGCTACATCAGCAAGAGCCACATAGTTTCCACCTGCTTCTCTCGGAACACCCGCTCAGAGCCCTGGACCGCCATGTAAGAAGTCGGCCGCCTGCCCTGAGGAAGCCCTGACTGCATGGAGAGGCCACTGTAGTGCTCTGGACAACAGCTTCAGCTGAAGTTTTGTTGACAAGGAGCATAACTGCAAGCTGTGTGAGTGAAGACACTTCCAGATGATTCCAGCCCCCAGGGGTCATGTCACCCCCAGCCATCAAGTCTTCTTGTCTGAGGCCTCAGATGTTAAGGAGCAGAGATATGTCATCCCTGCTGTACCCTGTCCTGACAGGTAACCCATATACTTCATCAGCATCATACAATGAGCCCATACTTACTTAGCCACTAAGTTTTGGGAAAGTTTATTACACAGCAATAACAACTGAGATGTCCCCAAATCCTTTCTCTTCCCCATCAGTCTGTTCCTCAGAAACATTCAGCCCTTCTGAATTCAGGGGGCACCAGAAAGACATTACCTTAATTGACAAGTTAACTAGTATTCTTACAACACTCTCTTAAGGTAGATTAAATGTGCCCAACTTTAGGGGACTGGTAACACGTTTTGAGAGGTATGCGTATGCTGGAAGGATCTCATGTAGGAAGGGTGTTTACTAGCAGAAAAGTCCAGAAGCTTTAAAACTTTTTGACTCACAGTAAAGGGATGCATTTTACATCATTACCATGTAAACAAACACCTGGCATGCCTGGAATATACTTCAAGAAACAGTATGTACTACTTGTGAAGAATTCTGATCTTCTCTTCAATTTCACTTTTTTCCAATGCTGGTTGTGAACCACTAAATCAATTTCACAACTCCCTAGTGGGTTGCAACCCACAGTTGGAAAAGTACTGCTTTAAGTAGTGAGGTCAGAGAGAGGTGTGGGAACCTGCCATAGCTGGGAGGAGTCAGGGAGGCAGTGGGCCAGCCATATTATTCCCCCAGCTGAGAGTCCCAGCCAGCTGGACTCCCAGGCCTCAGAGATGCTCAGCCAACTTGGCCTTCTTACCACCGCTGATAATCACTTGGGCTCTGTGAGGCTCTAAGGGTGGGCCCACCAAGTCCTGCCACTTGGTCTACACTGATCTTCCCCAGCTCCAGCCTGGAGAACAGAGCCAGCACACACTCATTGGCTCCCATGAGCAGCTCTGAGACGAGACTTCATACAGAATTGAAATAAAGCCTGCTGCCTGAAAGGCGAGTTGCAAATCACTTAAGAGTTATATTGTGCACTTTCTTCCTCATAGAGTCATGAATCGAAACACCATCGCTCACTAGGATCTTTGACACTGAAGACTGTTACTGAGGCAGGAATATGGTTTTATTCAGAATCTCCAGCATAGCCTCTTTCCTGCACGTTCCCTCCCCCAAGCAGTAAGGGCCCTTGGAGGTGACTGCAAGGAGCCCAACCAGCCTCCTCCTCGTCACCTGTAGCTTTAACTCACACCCAGTCGTGGCCACCTGCAGACAGTGTGTAACAGGCCCAAGGACAGATGGCTGGCTCCATCCCCGGCACGCCTATCACTTAATCACCTGCTCAGATATCTGCCAGGTGACTCCAGCAGCAGCAGGCAAAACCAATCTGTAGTTTGTCTCCTAACCACTGGGCCATCTGTCTTAGCTTGTTTAATCCTTTTGTTTTTTGAAACACTTGCAGTAAATAATGCCATGAAAGAACTCAGTACAACTGGAGTTCATGCCACGTGCACTCTTACTTGGCTAACTAGTTAAAAAAAAATGAATAACTTCCACAGGAAGATGGGCCCTGGGAGCACCATACTTCATTAGCCACTTAATAAAAGCTTCTCGATGGTGATAATTCCTTCCCCAAAGAGCGCGGCTGTGAAAAACACGATATTTTCTTTAAATATTTTTGCCTCCCTCCAGGTAGTCTGAGAGTCAATCAATCTATCTATCTAGCCCATGGGCCTAAGAGTCTCACTCTCTAGTGACCCAGACTCCATTTCCCATGAATATTGGGAGTCATGCCTGGGGGCTGTGAGGTCAGTGTCTGCCTCAGACATTTGATTCTCTTTTCTCGACTTTGATCTGCAGGGGGTGGGGTGGGAGGGGGCGGGGGGGGGGGGAGGCAATAGAGAGATGTAGGGAAAGGGGCATGAGAAAAGATTATGAGGTCATTAGCCCAGGGGCAAGTTTTTGTCCCCAAGTCATGTTTAAAAATAGCTGTAAGGACTTATAAAGCCATTACATGGCTTCTGGAATCCTTGGACCTATTAAGTGTTTTGCTAAATTTAACCAGGATTTTTTATTTTTCTTTATTCTTAGGGGGAAAACAAAGTCATTACTTTCCTGATAACTCTATGAAGACTCCCAACTGAGTATTGTGTCAAATGGAAACAAACATCTAGTAGAGGATTTAAAGGTTTCCTGCCAATTGCCCTTTCTTGCTCTGTCTCCTGTTAAATCAAAATGATTTAACAAAGTGAAACCCACAGAGAGAAAGTCATTGCAAAACTAAGATCCTTAGTGGGTTTTCATAAAAACTGCTCAGCCTCAGAGGTTTCCCAGCCACTGTCATCCTTTTTGCCCCTTCTAAACCAAAGACGCAGTAATGTTGGGTGTTTTTTTAAATCTTTATACTACTTTAAAGGAAAAGTCAGTTTTGCCTTTAATTTTCAACGTTCCTGATCAGAAGGAATAATTTTAAAGTTGGGTTTGGATATCCCACACCGTATTTCATTCTAATACCTGGCTTTGAACCTCTCTATGACTAAGATGTACCCAAAGAAACGTGCAGATACTCTGCACCACGGCCAATTAGTGTGATTAAGTATACAAGTAAATATATTTTCTCTTTCTAAAGACCATGTTTTTGACCCATGATAAGAAACATGAATTGGTAAAATTGACAGACTACTTCATAACCCCCTACACTTTCCTGCTCAATGTCCCTATGACTACATCTGTGTCGACTAAAAGGAACAGTTCCTACTGAGGGCAAACTTTTCAGGACTGGAAGTAAAGCCAATCCCAAACACATTGGTACCATCCCTTTTTCCAACTAAAGCAATAAAAGCAAACCTTTAATGAGAGCTAGGCACTAGGTGACCCACTGGATTCTTAAATAATCCTGAGCAGTTTCACTCTCGTTTTATAGAAAAGGAAACTATTAGAGAATTTACACAACCATCCTAAAGCTACAGAGGTAATAAGTGTAACCAGGACTCAAAGCCCAAACTTGGCCTCTAAAGCCCGTGTTTTTAATCATTTTGCTAACACCGCCTTTTGTAAAACTCACAATTTCCAAAGCTCTGAATTAACAGAAGTAGATGCATATACATTTTACCTAAAGTGAATGAAGCCAACATTTCTGTAACAAACTATAACTTTAGGCATTTTACAACCAGTATCCCAATATTTCATAATCCTTAGGTCTCATCACAGAGAACTCAGCTATTTCATTCCCCTCTTGGAACTTTGAATGTTAACAGTTACGAACAATTTAGAAATATAATATGCTTCATGCTAAAGAAGCCATTATTTCAGAATAAATTGGGAGAAAAATTACTCAACAGATTTCAAAAAACATTTGCTTACAAATATAACAATGAAAACTCAATTTTTAGTCAACTGAGTGTTGTAGACCACCTCCTAATACAATTAAAATGTCTGCCGAAGTCCGGCAGCTAACAGCAAAATATGTGAAGCAAAAACTGATAGAACGGAAAGGAGAAATATATAAATCCAGAGTTATAAATAGAGTCTTCAACACCCCTCTCTCAACAATTAATAGAACTAGAGAGAAAATTATCAAGAATACAGAACTTGACACCATCAACCAACAACATCTAATCAAAATGTATAGAACACCTCACCCAACACCAGCAAAATACACCTTCAAGTTCCCATAGGACATATGCCAAAAATAACCCATATCCCAGGCCAAAAAACAAACCTCAACAAATTTGACATAATTGAAATTATGCAGAGTTTCTCTGACCACAATAAAATCAAACTTGAAATCAATAACAGATAACAGAAAATTCTCCATACACTTGGAAACTAAATGACACATTTCTAAATAATCCATGGACCAAAGAGGAAGTCTCAAGAGGAACAAGAAAATACATTGATTGAACTGAAAATACAAAGACAACATATCAAAATTTGTGAGACACAGCTAAAGCAGTGCTGAGAGGAAAACTTATAGTACTAAAAGCATAGAGTAGAAAAGAGGAAAAGTCTCTAATAATCTAAACTTCTACCTCAAAAACCTAAAAAAGAGAGCAAAATAAACCCAAAGCAAGCAGAAAGAAGGAAATAACAGAAATAAATGAAATTGAAAACAGAAACACAATAGAGAAAATAAATGAAAACAAATTGCTGGTTCTGTGAAAATATCAATAAAATTGAAGAACCTCTAGCAAGACTAACAAAGAAAAAAAGATGGAAGACTCAAATTACCAACATCAGGAATGAAGCAGGGGATATTATTACAGACCTTGCAGACATCAAATGGATATTAAGAAAATACTACAAACAAGTCTACACAATGCATTTAACAACTTAGGTGAAATAGGTCAATTTCTCAAGAAACAAATTACTACAACTCACCCAAAATGAAATAGATTATTTTAATAGCCCAGTAACTTAAGAAAATTGAATCTGTAATTTAAAAACTCCCCCCAAAAGACATCTACACTGGTTTCACTGGAGAATTCTATCAAATATTTAAAGAATTAACAGCAATTCTACAAAATCTCTTCCAGAGAAGAGAAGAGGAGGGAACACATCCCAGTTCATTTTGTGATACATTACTCTGATACCAAAATCAGATAAAGACAGTATAAAAAAAGCAAACTAAAGAACAATATCAGTCATGTAATATAGGTGTAAAGATGCTTAACAAAACATTAGCAAATAGAATTCTGCAGTATACTTAAAAAATTATACACCATGACCAATAAGTTTTATTCCAGAGATGCAAGGCTGATTGAATATTTGAAACCAATTAGTGTGATCCACAGTATTAACAGGTTAAAGAAGAAAAACCACATGGTCATATTATTTGATGCAGAAAAAGCATTTGACAAAATCCAATACCCATTCATGATTAAAAAAAAAAAAAATCTTAGAAAAATAGAAGCAGAGATTGAGTTACCCCAACTTGATAAAGAGAATCTACAAAAGCCCTTTAGTTATAATTATAATCAATGGTGAAAGACTGAATGCTTTCCTTCTAAAATGGGGAACAAGACAAGGCTGTTTGTTCTCACCACTCTTGCTCAACATAGTGCTGGAAGTTCTGACCAGGGCAATAATGCAAGCAAGGAAATAAAAAGCATTCAGATTGGAAATGAAGAAGTAAAACTGTCCCTATTTGCAGATGAATTAGTAAGAGAGTTCAGCAAGGTCACAAGATGCAAGTGCAACACACAAAAATCAATTTCATTTTTACATACTAATAATGAACATGTGGAAACCAAAATTTAAAAGACAATACCACTTACAATCACTCACAGAAATTAAATACTTAGATGTAAATCTAACAAAACGTGTAAGACTTGTATGCTGAAAACTATACAATGCTGATGGAAGGAATCAAAGATCTAAGTAAATGGAGAGACATACTGTGTTCATGAATTGGAAGACTCAAATAGTACAGATGTCAGTTCTCCCCAAATTGATAGAGTCAATGCAGTTCTTTTCTAAATCCCCACTAAAGTTTTTGTTAATAGACAAGATTATTCTAATGCTTATATGGAGAGGCAAAGGAACTAGAATACCTAAAAGCAATTTTGAAAAAGAAGAAAGTGGGAGAAATCTGTCTATCCGATTTCAAGCCTTTTATAGCTACAATAATCAATACTCTGATATCGACAAGGTATTGTCACATAGATCAACGGAACAGAATAGAGAAAACAGAAATTGACCCACACAAATATACCCAACTGATTTTTGGCAAAGGGGCAAAAACAAAATGGAGAAAGATAGTCTTTTTGACAAATGG
Source organism: Diceros bicornis minor (assembly GCF_020826845.1). Classification (NCBI taxonomy): domain Eukaryota; kingdom Metazoa; phylum Chordata; class Mammalia; order Perissodactyla; family Rhinocerotidae; genus Diceros; species Diceros bicornis. The sequence goes on along the minus strand of NC_080749.1, from coordinate 18,441,796 downwards.
TGCTGGAGGAACTGGACATCATGGCCAAAACAAAACAAAACACCCTGGCCTAAACTTCACACCTTACATAAAATTAACTCAAAATGGATCTGAGACTTGACTCAAATGTAAAACTTTTGCGGAAAAAAGTGAAAACCTTCGAGATCTAGGGCTAGGCTTAGTTTTGACACCAAAAGCACAATCCATAAAAGGAAAAATTGATAAATTATATTTAATCAAAATTAAAATTGCTCTGTGTGAAAGATCTGGTTATGAGAATGAAAAGACAAGCTACAGACTAGGAGAAAATATTTTCAAATCATATATCCAACAAAGGGCTAACATCTAAAATATATAAAAAACTCTTAAAACCAACAGTAAAAAAAAAAAAAAGAAAAGAAAAAAACCCAAACAATCCAATTAGAATATGGGCACGTGAAGAGGATATACGCATGGCAAATAAGCACATGAAAGAAGTTCAATGTCATTAGCCTTTAGGGAAATGCAAAATAAAACCATAATGAGATATCATTGCATACCTATCAGTATGTCTAAAATAAAAAAATAGTGACAACACCAAATGCTAGTAAGGATTTGGGGAAACTGGATCATTATGCAGTGCTGGTTAGAATGTAAAATGGTGCAGTCACACTGGAAAACAGTTTGACAGTTTCTTAAAAAAGTAAACATACAACCCTATGAGTGTACTCTTGGGCATCTGTTTCAGGGAAATGAAAACCTATGTTCACACAAAAACTGCACATGAATGCTTATAGCAGCTTTATTCAAAACAGCCAAAATCTGGAAACAATTCAGATGTCCTTCAGTGGGTGAATAGTTAACAAACTGTGGTATATCCGCACACTAGAATACTGTTCAGAAGTAAAAAGGAACAAACTATTGATACACAGAGCAACCTGGATGAATTTCTAGAGAATTATGCCAAGTGAAAAAAGCCGATACCAAGAGGTCACATACTGTATGATTCTATTTATGTAACACTCTTGGAATGACAACACTATAGAAATGGAGAATAGATTAGGGGTTGCCAAGGATTAAGGACTCGGGGTGGGGGTGGGGGGGCGGGATGGCAGCAGGCGTGGCTCTAGAAGAGCAACACTAATGATCCCTGAGGTGAGAGAAATGCTGTGTCTTGACTGTATTAATGTCAATATCCTAGTTGTGATATTTTTTGTAGTTTTACAAGATGTTACCATTGAGAGAAACTGAGTAACGGGTACAAGAGATTTCTCTGTATTATTTCTAACAATTGCATGTGACCCTATAATTATCTTAAAATAAAAAATCTAATTTAAAACCACACAGGAAGAAAACACAGATGAGTGTTTAAATGATTGCAGGGTGAGCAGAAATTTTAAGCATAAAAATAAATGGATAAAATTATAAATGAAGGGGTTGGCCTGGTGGCACAAGCTGTTAAGTGCACGCGCTCCGCTGCTGCGGCATAGGGTCCGCCAGTTTGGATCCCAGGCGCACACCGACACACTGCTTGGCAAGCCATGCTATGGCGGCGTCCCATATAAAGTAGAGGAAGATGGGCACAGATGTTAGCCCAGGGCCAGTCTTCCTCAGCAAAAAAAAAAAAAAAAAAAGAGGAGCATTGGCAGATGTTAGCACAGGGCTGATCTTCCTCATGAAAAAAAAATTATAAATGAAAAGATTGACAGATCTGACTGTAAAACTCTTCAAAATTTTTGTAGGTAAAAACACTACCATAAATCGCTCGATGGAATACTATACTGCCATAAAAAGGAAGCTTTTTATGCACTGATAGAAAATGAACTCCAAAATCCAAGAGAAAAAAGTTATAGAAGAGTACAGATATTACTTTACCATTTATGTGAAAAGAAAAAAGGAATATAGAGTTTATTTATAAATTTTTAATATGTAGAATAAACTCTCCATATTGGTAACAATGAGTGATTTCACGAGGGGAACTAGGTAACAGGAGGGCAAGACTGCAGAGCAGACACTTCACTGAATACTCTTTGGTATTGTCTAATCTTGAAGCATGAGAATGTACCACTCTTCGAAAAACAAATTATTTATTAAATAATATTGGAAAAATAGTTATATCTTTTATTACAAAAGTTTTAAATACAAGGAACAAAGTAAAATGTTAGCAACAAATCTAAAGGATATTATAATATCCTTCATATATATTAATATATTTATATCTTGATCACCATTAAGTAAATGTGTAAAAAGCATAAAGATGATTTTCAGATGTTGAAATACAAACGACTAATAAACATGCAAAATAATATTTATCTTGATTAGTAATTAAAGATATGTGATTAAAGAGGCCATTTTGCCTATCAAATTGGCAACAGATTTTTAAAATAATATTCCATGCTGGCAAGAATGAATAAACACAGTTCTACTCTGCTGTAGGAACATAAGCTGGAACAACTTAGAATAAGATATTGGAAATAACTAAAATGACCAAAGAGGGGGAAATGTTGAAATACAGTGTGGCAGATCCTTATCCTGGATTATTATATAGCCATTTATGATGACTTGAAAAATGTCATTGGTGTACAATGGTCACGATATACTAAAAATGTCAGCATGTAAAACTGAATGTACAAAACTATCCCAATTAAAATTTTATAGCTCTCTAGTTTTGAATTTCTTGATTGTAGAAAAGCAATAAATACTTTGAAAAATAATTAAAACCTGGTGTTTAATTGACTTTTGCTGGAGTTCCAAAGATGTCTAATTGAAGTTCAAGAGGCTTTTCTTACCATTTGGTTTTTCTCTCAGCTCCTGCAAGTTCCCTTGCTAAAGGTGATTCTTTTCCTCTCCTGTTCCTTCTATCAGTGGCAGCTGACATTCGCATTCAGTTAGCTTCCGAGAATCCCTAACACAGCTCCGATTCTTGGATATGGAATCCTCTCCATGCCCATTGAGCTTGTCAATCAATCCACCATATGGGAGGAACCCACAGGGATGGATCTTGAAGTTCAAAGGAAGAGCAAAAAACAATTTATCCTCCAGGCATTACTTCCATTTTAGTTCCTGTGTCTGCCTCAATGGAAAGTGGCAAGTAGTTCCGATTACCTTCTTGTCACTCTACCTGCTGGAGGCCCTGTCTGCCAACCTCGCTGAGAGATTGGCACTGTGCCCTTGTGTAAATGTTCTGCTTGAAAACGCCTGGCCCTCGCTCCTTCCCACCTCTCCACATCACTCTGAAACCTTCCCGATTGCTTTTCTTATTTGGGAATCCAAGATGTCACTCAACAAAACGAGAAACGAGCAGTTAATTGGGCGATCACAAAAGCTTCCCTGCTCAGTTACTGCCACAGAGGAGGAAAAAGCAGAGGAAAAAGGAGGAAATGGAGGCTTTTGAAGGTCTTCCAAAATCTTTGCAAGTAATCTTATTTTCCAAATTTCCCAACATAATCTGTCTCTATGCCTTAGCTAGAATACACTTCCTAACTAAAAACATCAGGCTTGCCTCTGAATGTTTCTGAAGGGTGATTAAGATTTGGAGCAACAGCCTCACATGTGGGCAGTAGGGGAACAACAACTGGACAAAACAGTTGGTGGCCGTGGGGAGAAAGGGCCACCATCTCACTTCTATAGTGGACACCAGTTTGGGCCTGATCAGCATTCTTTCTTCTGGTAACAGAACCCACATCTTCCATTTAGGGAAATACTTCGTCCTGAGTCCACCCCCACTGAGCACGTGACCCAGTCCTGGTCAATGATGATATCTCATTTCCTTGGCCAAAATGATTCAGGGTTGGGTCAATGATTCAATGCAGACAACTCACAATTCTATGATTTCTTCCTAGGGCTATGGGGAAGAGGACTGTTTAGGCAGGATGGCTAGCTGGCAGAGTAGAAGCTAGTTACTGCTGGTGGCCATTCTTGCTACCACTTGGGAAAAGGGCCCGAGAGATTTGTGCCTGATAGAGCACAACAGCCTCCTATAGACATCTGGGATCACCTGGATTCAGCTATATGTGAACTCCTATTTTAAATCTAGCTTACAATGAGTTTTTTATCTCTTCTAACCCAAAGAGTTTTGGCTAATAAAGCTCTCAGGAGAAACCACTAACCTATGGGCCAATTGTGGTACCCAAGCTTGATCTGGATAGTTATGCATTGGGGTCACAGAGAAGGAAGAGCAAATCAAGCACCGGGTGGAGACTCTTCACTGAACTTCCAGCCCCTCAGGGACTTGTCCTCGAGTCCTATGAAGAAGGGACTTATAATCGCTAGGGGGTTAAGAGAAAGAGGTGCTGAAGTGGTTGGCCCACATGGCTTGGGGGCAGCTAGAGAAAGGGGCAAAGGGTCGGTATGAGCCTGCTTGGGCTGGAAGATCTGAGAAGGTCACTGGAGTAGCCCATACCTGCTGCCATGGAAGGCAGGTCAGGAGAGGAAGCTATCCCAGGATAGCCAGGAAGGCTTAAGGTAAGATGCACACATGAGCATCCCAGAGGGATTTGTGGACCAAGTTCTGGCAGGGGAGAGGCTGGGAGGTACTTCCTTCCAATCACTTCACTAGGAGGGCCCCCCACCACAGATTTACTGTTTATGACTCTTAAGATACCTGCCTAGCACCCCTCACTTGTTGTTTTGGCTTGTCCAGCCTGGGTCATGGGAATTTAGCTCATTCCTCAAGACTCAGCTCGAATCCTTCCTCCTCCCTAGGAGTTTACAGGCCATTCCAGGCCTCATAGCTCTTGTCATCTGGGCTCTGCTAGCACTTAGCATCTGTGCCATGATTTAGCACTTAATTATATAGTCTTGCATCAAATGCTCTGCTTTTTACGGGGTTAGTTTAATCTTCTCAAAGAGACCGTAACTTGTTTGAAAACCAGGCCTCTGCTCCCCTTGCTTAGGTGCTGTCCATGCTCCCCCACCCCAGGCCATGCACTTAGTAGGCCCCCAGCCATCCCTACCATCCACTGATTAAGATCCCACTCCCCACTTCCCAGCTGGAGCATTTACGGGCACTTACTTCCAAGGACAAGGGTAATGAAACTTCAATTAAGACGCCCAACTCTTTGATTTTAATTGCCCATTTAGTCTACCTGCCTATCTTTACAGAATAAGTTTCCTTCCCATGCAAAGCTCTTCACTCTAGGACATTGAAATGGATTTTTTTTAACCCCTGAATTTCTACTCTCACAAATTGCAGAGGAAAGTCCAGGTTATAGAATTTAAGATTTTTTTTTTTTTTTTTTTTTTTTTTTTTTTTTTTTACACACAACCAGAATGATCAACTTTTCACTGCAAAGTGATATTTATTTAACCATCCTGAATTTAAACACCAAATCAAGACATGACTCTCCTATAAACAGACACTCCAAAAGTACCTCCTTCCACTGGGTCATAGAATAGATTCAGATTGTCTGTGCAAGATGTTAATTCAAAAGACAGCTCAAATGTGGACACTAGGATGACAGCCTTTGTTTAATCGTTTCCTAACCAGAAGATACACCAGGGACCTGGTGAATGGAACGGGGTGAATGTGGAAGTGGGAATTTAAAGTATCTCATTAAGACTATTTGGGCAAAATTCATTCAGCAAACACTTTTGAGCTTCCACTCACAAAGCCCACAGTACCCACAGAGTAGAAGGCCTGCCTGTGGTGCCTGCAGTAAATGTTCACTACCATTGTTATTAGGCTCTGAAAAACAATAGCCCCTGCCCTCAAGAAGGGTCACGCCTACTGAAAGAGTGAAGGAACTTAGCCGAGGTCAAACCTCTCCCCAGTGGTGGCCCAGGATGCTAACAGAGGCACAGGCAGTCATTGTGCCCTTGGAGGGAAGTTTCAGAAGTAAGAAGAGAAGCCACATTAAAGCGGGTAGAGAGGAATGAGGGGTGTGGAAGGGGAGACAGTGAGTCTGGACAACTCTAACCATGGAAGAAAGGAGAGGCCCTGAGAAGAGTGGGATGGGAACATTAGCAGAGAAAGGGTATCCCCTTTTTCTTTTTTAGATAGAAGCTTGAACATATTTAAAAATGGATGAAAAAGAATAACTAGTAAGAAAGACTAAAAGTTTTGGGGAGAAAGGATGGTTGATAAAGTGATAGTACTAGATCCCTAGAAAGGTGAGAGGGGAAAGTGCTGGAACTAAATATGGACCAGAAGTAGAGACAGTAGAGGGAATATAAGAACAGAACAGGAATGATGAAAACAAGCAAGCAAGGCAGTGCCGCTGGGGGAGGGAGGATGCAAGAGTAGAGAAACTACAGAGGAGCAGAGATGAAGCTCAAAAGGAGAAGATCAAGTCTGAGCGGTGGAGGTGGGCGCCGGGGGGGTGGGGACATTTCATGTGGCCAGGAGCGAGGTGCTCATGGAAGTGCCAGCAGCAGGCTTCCTGGAGAAGAGAGACTCCCAACAGGGGCAGAAGTGATAGAGGGACAGGAAGTAGGGCAGTCAGAGCCTGGATGAAGGTGGGAAGGAGATAATGTCACTGAGCTGAGCCCGGGGAGAAGCCCCGAGAAGGGAGAGACACTCAGATGCATCATAGACACGGAGGGAGAGAGAAAAGTCTGGGTGAGGAGGGGATAACGGTCGTGAGGCTTCTGGTGAGCCCCGGTGAAGCCCCTTAGAACCAACTGGAGTGTCTGGTCTGATACCCACACCCCCAGTCCTGCTTTGAGGCACGAGGTGGGGTTGACAGGAGGCTGCAGGGAAGGGTGGGACACCCCGGTGTGGCCAGCACTCGGAATCTGGGCGACACTGAAATCCAGGGCTCAGCCCTCAACACTGGAGGACCCCATCCCTGACAGACTACCCAGCCCCTCTCCCCACCACAGCTCCTGGCCCAAGTGGGGTGCAGCCTAGGGAAGGCGTCACCCCACGGCTCAGCTGCTGCGCTTGCATAACGAGCAGCAGGCAGCTCCCGGCATCAATCTAGCCCATCAGCTGGCTGAGCTGGAAATAGAGCTCAGTTAACACCGGACCCAGCGTCTGTGCTGACTTGGCAGATCAACCTCAAATTATGTTGATAGATTCCAGGCAGAGGGGATTACAGGAAAAACCTGTTCAGTCTCTCTAAACTGTTACAGCAGCAGTCAGGCCTGTACTCTCTCTCTTCCTCTTTTCAGCTCTTTCACCTCTTGAGTATTGCAGCATAAAGAGAGTGAATACACCCAAAAGAGTAAAAACAGCCACTAATAGTAAAAACTTACAACATGCCAGGTACTGTGCTAAATCCATTGAATGAACTATAGCGATGAATCTTTGAGGTAGATGTTAACCCCATCATACAGATGATAAAACCGAGGCACACAGAGTTTGACTGACTCAGTTCACACCATTAGTAACCAGGATTCAAGCCCGAACCTGCCTGACTCCAGCAAGACGTCCCTGTCTTCATTCGCTTCACAAAGCACTCAGCAGCAGGCACACCTTTGCTAGTCCTTCTCCAGACGGCCTACCAGCAAGGTCACCGGTTCTTGGAGGCTCCTCTGTGGTAGGTGGGCAGCTTCATCAGAGTTGGGGGGCTTTACACTCAGCAAAGGTGCTGTGCATACCTAGCAGGGCATACTCTCAAAGGCCCCTCTGGAAACCTCGAGCCTGGGATTGTGACCTGCTTCTGGCCCGGGCCTGCTATAAGGCTGCATAGAACAGGCAGCCCTGCAAAGCAAGCCTGGAGGATGGAGGACTTCTCCATTTGACTGATTTAGCAGCTCAATGACATTGTTAAAACCTAGGTTCTGTTCAACATTGCAATCTGCAATTATCATCATAGAAACCTACACACTCTGGCGTGGATACTCACAGTCAAAAGATGCTGTTGCTCCAAGCATCTCATCCTTATCCAACAACTCCAAAGACCATGAAGGGGAAAGAAGGAACATCCCTTCCTAAAGGTGAAGAAATCTTTTTCTAAATCTTCCCCACCCCCATCCCTGTGTTCTCATGTTTCATTGGCCAAAATGGTATCACTTGCCCAATCCTAAATCGACCACATGGAAAGAGAATTGAGATACCGTGATTGTCCATCATGGCTGCACATTTTCATCACCTGGGGGCTTTGAATACCCACTCCAGACCAATTAAATCAGAATTTCTGGGAGTGGAGCCCAAGTATCAGCATTTTTTAAGAACTCCTCAGGTGTTTCTAATGTGCAGCCAAGTGGAAAAGCACTGTCTGGACTCATCAAGATTCACGACCTGGTGCTGAGACAGATGCCTGCAGAAATTCCGGGTTCTGCTGGCAGGAAAGAGGGCAGATGGAGATAGGTGCTGGGTAGGTCATCAACTGTGGCTGTCACAGCCAGTCCCGATGGCAGGACTCTGAAGGTGTGGAACACAAGACAGGAAAATGTTCATGGAAAGGAAAGTAGATTGGAGGAAAAGCTGAGGGAGGAAGAAACCACAGACTACGACCAGGGATTGTCTCCGTGGAGGGTATTACAGTGTGTGGGACCCAAGCTTTCATCCTCAACTCCTCCAAGATTTCATACATCACAAGACATCTCATGTATCACCCACTCCTCCCAGGCCCATCCTCATCACAGTACTGCATCCATGGTACCCAAACAATATTGCAAAAAGGTTGATGGGTCCTGGGGGAGGGAGAGGATAGTGAGAGCAGTTGGAGAGCAGCCTGAGAACTCTGCTAGTCAGATGAAAGAACACTGAAAAGAAACATTTTGAGATTGTTCTGTGGCCTAAACCTGCTTCTGGTCTCCTAGGAAACTCATCCAACCATATGTGTTCACAAAGAATCTAAATGGGACAAATGCCTCTATTGGTTCATAGGGAAGAGTCCTTAGGAAGACTGTGACTTGAGAGATATTTCTCTATGCGTATCCTTCCACCTCTCTTTTCTCAGTCCCTCTTATTGACAACTATCAGTGGTACCACCTTGGCTGAACACTGGAATCACCTGGGAAGCTTCTAAAAAAAAAATCCCAGTTGTCCAGGCTGATCTTCACATCATTAAATCAGAACTTCTTGGAGCCAGTCGTAGGCATCAATGGTTTTTAAAGCCCCCCAGGTGATTCCAATGTGTAGCCAAAGTTGAGAAACACTATCCTACATTCAAGATCCAAGTAAACCCACGAGTATCTTCAATTACTTTTTTTTTTAATGTATATAATGAGAATCCTCATCAATGAACCATGCAGTTGCTGGAGAGTATACCCCCAAAGTGTTAAGTTTGTAAGACTAGATAGAGAGTGGTGCCTCCTGAACTCTTTTTGCACAACACAGGATGCCTTTTTTCAAGATGGTGCTGGTAGCTACCAACCTGACGCAAGCCACAAAGAGGAGGTGAGGTGGAGGGGGAGTCTGCAGCCTGCCTACCCAGGACAGGGCACTAACTCAGGTTTGACATCTGTTAATAGGGAATTCAAAAGAGAAAATCACTTTGAACACAGGGTGAAATGAGAAGGGAAGGAAATGCCATTATCAATGACCCAGAAATTGACAATAATTGAGTCCATTAGTTGTATCCATTCATTATTTGTAATGTCACTCTGCATGTTTCCAGGGAGGGATGGCCACCTCTTGAGGCAACTGGAGTCACACAGGCAGCCGGAGAACTTAGGGATGCTCAGTTGGTGGCACTCAGCTGGGTCCTTGGTGTCAATGAGTTTAATCCATAAACTAACACTGCTACTCTCCCTCTAGCACAGATAATAACTATTTTTCCAGTGGGGAACTCCCACCTCAGCCACTTCAGGTCAGCCAGGAGGATAAATATGTTCCTGACAGGTTGTGTTTCTCACTTTCTCACGACAATAGATTTTTTTTCAAGGTAAATGGGCTCTGTTAGGACCTGTGGGAGGATGGGCTGCAGCCGTGGTTCTGACACTCTAATTCTGCGTATGAGAATCACCAGGGAGCTTTTACAAACCCTGATGTGGATGCCAGGCTGCATCCCACATCAACTACAACAGTATATCTGGAGGTGGGATCTGGGCATGGGGTGCTTGTTGAAGCTCCCAGGCGATTCCAATGTGCAGCCAAGTCTGAGAACCAGTACACTAGAGGCGTGATCTTCAACCACCCAGGCTACCCATTACGATCTTCTGGGAGCTTCTAAAACTACCAATGCCAGCATCCCACTCCCAGAGATACTTGTCTAGACCTGGGATAAGGCTTGCATCTTGGGATTTTTGAAAGTTCCTCAGGTAGGATATTAATATGCAGCCAGGGTGAGAAGCAGTGGGCTGCAGGGTGGCGGCTGATCGCAGCCAGGTGGTAGTCACCCTCACCATAACCTTGGAGGGGGTCAGACTCTCCCAGGGAACTGGGGAAGAAGGTCCAGGCCCTGTCCTACCTTGATGAGCCTGGGCCCCTGCCTGCTTTATTAGCTCTGTGGGTGATTCTTACGCCCATCCGCACAAGGTGGGGGAGGATGGTCCAGCGGGATCTCTCTGTGAGGAATGTGCACCTGAGCAGTTGCATATGCCCTGAATTTTCATAAACTGGATGCTAATTTTAAGTGCTTGAGGGAAGCATCAGTTTGAAAGAGTACTGTGGCAGATAATCTTAGTAAAATTAAGAATTTGTTGGTAAATATGATCACCCCCTCTCAACATTTGGTCTGTTTTCAAACTCTGTGTTCTGAACTAGTGATGCTTCAGGGCGTTTGCATTCTTGTAGTCTAAACTCTTTTTAACATGAGCTCCATCTTAACCTCATTTCTGGAATCAGAACGAACATTGGCATCTAATGTAGCGGGACCAATTTTATAACAGCAGGGTCAGAGGACAGGACCACCTTCGGCATGGCAGCAAACACTGCTCTGCCAGCCTTTATGAAATGGCTGCTTTAAAAGGGAGCATTTTCACCCATGTAATGTTCACATTTGTGTAAAATGAGAAATGTCCTAACAGCATATATTGTGGATTTAAATCTTTTGCTCTACAAACTCAGTGAGCTTTCAACTCTGTTTTGCTGCATGAGCTTGTTACAAGGTTCGAGATGTGGGAAGAGATGGATGGATGAATTCATTCTACATACACTGAGTGCCTTCTGTGCACTGGGTTTGGGCGCTGTGTAAATAGGAGATGGTCCCTGCCATCAAGCGGCTCACTCTACTGGTGGAAGCAGAGGGAAAGTGTTGTGGTGGAGGAAGCACTAGCTGAGGTGCTAGGAAGCCCAGGGAAGGAATATTTAACCTAGTCTGAGGGAGTTCCAGAAGGCTTTTTGTGAGTGATGACACCTAAACAGGATCTTAAAGAACAGAGAGAGGAATTGGCCAGGACTGGGGATGTGGGCCAGCTTGCATTCTGGACAGAGAACTGAGTCTGTGCACATGCAGAGAGCCTGGGGAGGTGGATCAGAATGGCCTGGGTAAGGGGCCTTGGATGGACCCACATGAGGTGGGGCTGCAGAATTAGGCAGGGCCGTTCATGAAAGGTCTTGCTTAACAAACCCAAAAAGGCTGGTATAACATGCCAAAGAATTTTTCCAAAGGCAGTGGGAAGTCAGTGAAGGAATTCTGAATGGGGGACCAAACATAATCCAATTTGAGTTTTAAGAAAAATGCTTCAGTGGCCATGTGGAGGATGGATTGGGGGAGAAGAGACTACAGCCGTGGCTCTTGACCTTGGCTGCACATTGGAACCATCTGGGTCACACCTCCTGAAATTCTAATGTAATTGGTTTGAGGTGTGTCCTGGGCATCAGGATCTTTCAAAGTCCTCCAAGTGATTCTAATGTGCGGCCGGGTTGAAAGCCGCAGGTATATGCAGAGAGGTCAGATGGAGGCAAGGGTGGTAACCTGCGTAATGACTGAAGGTATCTCATGTACTGAGGCAGCAGTGGAAGGGGGCTGAGGACAGGACTGTTGCTGATGGCAGGCGAGGCAAGGAGAGGAGTGAAGCATCACTCCCACATTTGGGGTCTGAGAGAAGGGGAGAGTAGGGGTATAATTCACTCAGAGGGGGACTCAGAGGAAAAGTAGGTCTAGGAGAGAAGAGGAAGAACAAGTTTTTAAATGTGAGGCACAAGCGTAGATATGACCAATAGGCAGAGAGATCAGGGGTGAAGGGCTGGATTCTTGTCAACAGCATAGAAAGAGTGGGTCAAGGCCCAGAAGCCCAAGGGAGGATGTTTAGGGTTAGAAGAGATTAAAGCTGAGACCAGACCACTGGGAAACGTTAACTGGTAAAGACTGGACACAGGAAGAGGAACCAAGAGGTTCTCAGCCAAGAGGCTGAGAAGGGCCCAAAAGAACCGAGGAGGCAGGATCTGGAGAGCCATGGGGAGACACGGCTTCCAGGCACCCGTGATCACCACTGTAGGGTGCTGTGAAGGACAAATAGGCCTAGGACTCAAATTTCTTGACTGGGCAATTGGAAGGCCACAGTTAACATCAGACAAGCCATGTCAGAGGAGTGGGAAAGGCAGAAGTCAGATGGTGGTAGTTGGCAGAGAATAAATGAAAAGAAGTAGAGAAACAGCAAGTGTGGACTTGCTCTTTGAAGAAATCAGGCTGTGAGAGGAGGGTGAGAGGTCAGATGGTAGCTAGACGGAGATTCAGGATCAAGGCCATTCTCTCAGTGGGGGTGGATGTAAGAAAGGAGAGCCCTGCGCATGTTTATAGTAGAGGAAACGGAGCTGGGAAGGAAGAGGTGGGAGGTATGTGCAAGAGGAGAGTGACGGATGAATAGAGGGCCCACAGGGGGCCACAGCCAAGAGGGGACACCTTCCAAAGCACAGCAGAGGGTTCAGCCTTGGGCGGAGGAAAGAACATCTCTGCCCGAGAATGAAGAGGGGCAGGCAAAGCAGGGGAAGAGGAGGTGGGCTTTAGGTGGGGAGAAGGGCATACCTCAAGAAAAATTCTGTCTGACAACCTTTCTTTTCTCTATGAATTAGAAGGCAAGACTTTTTGTTGAGACCATGATGGCAGGTGGTGGGTGGGAGATTTGAGGAAAGTAGTAAAAACTTAGTATCACTGCTGCTGGAATTGGCAGAGGGAGCTGGCTGAGGGTTGCAGGCAGCACTGGGTGCCCAGCAGAGGCTGGGAGTGGCACAGATGCTATAAGCAATATGAACGTGGGGATAGCAGAAATGTAACAGAGTGCAGCAATCAGCCCAAAGTGATAGGCCTTTGCCCTGGCCATTCACCCCTCCCTCCATCCTGCTTCCATTTTTTCTACACCCCATGTTCCACCACCACCCTGGACAGTGTGGGCTCCAGCCAGCAGCCTGAGCATCAGCCAGGAACTGGTTAGAAATGTATTAGCTCAGGTGTCACCGAGATCCTGTAACAAGATCCCCAGGTGACTGGATTCTCATTACCATTTGAGAACCACTGCTAGCTTATTCCAACTACAGTTCTTGCTGTCTTCCAAATACGCCATGAAACGCATGTGCTGTTCACTCTGCTTGGAACACTGGTCTCTCATTCTTTCTAGCCAGTTCTACTCCTCCTTTAAAAGTGTGTCAGTCTTCTCTCTGGCTTCTTCTCAAGACCCTGCTAGGGGGCAGGCCCGGTGGCGCAAGTGGTTAAGTGCGCGCGCTCCGCTGCGGCGGCCCGGGGTTCACTGGTTCGGATCCCAGGCGCGCACCGACGCACCACTTGTCAAGCTATGCTGTGGTGGCGTCCCATATAAGTGCAGGAAGATGGGCATGGATGTTAGCCCAGGGCCAGTCTTCCTCAGGAAAAAAAGAGGAGGATTGGCAGATGTTAGCTCAGGGCCGATTTTCCTCAAAAAAAAAAAAAGAAAGAAAAAGACCTTGCTGGGAAGAACTATTTGCTGCCTTGATTGTGTTTCCATAGACTTCATCTGGGTGCCGCCATGTTGCTTTCATTTATCCTCAGCCTCCAGCATAGTGCCTGGTATAAAGCCAGTGTTCTGTAAGGTCCTGTGTGTTCACTGACTGAAACCCAGGTCCCTCATTCCCAACTCTGCGTCCTACCCCATGCATTGTGACCACTTTCTGCACATGGAAAGTCATGCCTGTTTGAAAAAAAATAATTAGTGCTATAAATTAAGCCCCAAACTCCTCACCTTGTATTTGCCTGATATTGCCCCAAAACTTGGGAAAACATTATGTTTTTCTATATTTTTCTGTAAAAATTCAAAAAGCCATATCTCATTCTTTCAAATTACTTTACATGCCACTTAAAGCTCAGGTCTCAGGTCCCAACCTTGGGCAAATTCTTTTCCCAAGTGGCTATAAAGAAATGCAGTATTTAACAACATCAGAAGTTCACTCATTACTTAATTTTCCAAGTGTGGAAACCCCCTCTACTTATTTCTGAGTAGGAAACCTGTTTTCTAATACAGCAAGGAAGGTCAACTAAACTACAAACATGTAAGGCCTTTTAATCTACTCTGTAAGTTCCTGGGTATGAAAATCAGGTCCTTTGCCTTTTTTCCTATCCCTTCTGGGGCTTGGCACATAGTTGGTGCTCAATAGAGGTGTTTCTGATCAACTGAAGAGGAACTATTTTTCTACTTTACTTTTCACAGCTAAATTGGACCAAGAAACATAGATTAATCGTGGGGCAACCTGCTGAGCATGCTACTAAATGTTTATTTCTCCTTCTAGGTCTGCCCCTCTCTTTTGGAATTGTCTTTTTCAAACCTAGGACTCATGGCTGATCACTACTGCTTAACATGTGCTGTACTACTAAAATAACCTGGGGACCCAGGAGCCTCGGGAAGCAGAAAGAAAACAGAGAAATCCACTGCCATACAATCTCAAACCCACCACCTTATTAATCAAGTTAGGCCCTGAAGAAATAACTTCTTTCCCCCCACAAACATTTCCAGAAATGCTAATACTCAAGATGCTTCCCCCCTCACCCCAGCCCACTAGGACCTGCCAGTCACACTGTGTGGGAAAGGATCTTTAGCTCTGCGTCACTAACGTTGCCTTAGAAATTGCAAAAATTGAGAAATTCACAGCAAAAAAAAAGCATGTGCCATCAGAAAATGAGAATTTGTCAAGATCCAGAGTCATGGGGCCTTTGGTGCTTCCGGAACAGGTATGTGGGATTCTTTCAAATAAGGAAGCTGGGGGATTAACATGTGTCAGCTCCTCACGAGGCTCCATTCTAGCACTTTTCACAGATTATTTCATTTCATCTTCACAAAAGACCTGCAAAGTGGTATCGTTAGTCTCATTTTACAGACCAGGTAACCGAGGCTGAGAGAAGCTAAGAAAATTACCGAGAATATGATAGTACTACAGCTACCAAGGATGCTGCTCCCATAGGGGTCATGTTCTGCCTACCTCGAAAGCTATGCTTTTTTTTTATTGTACTGAATTGGCATGAGTCCTATTTTTCTAAGAACATGTCCTCTATATAACAAAAAAGAAGCATTATGGGATACCCCAAAAGGACTTCCTACAAAAAAAATCTTATTCCATTCTGTCTCATGGTAATTAAAATTCCCAAATTACTCACTCTTGGGTATTAAGGCAACTGAAGCTCTCTGTCAGGATGACAATGTTTTCTGCAATGGAGAGAATTCCAAATTAGAACTCATTAAATGTTTATTAAGTGTTTATTTTACCCAAGGCCCCATGGTAAATGCTATGGGAAACACAGGAAAAAAAAAAACAAAACTGTGCCCTCAAGAAGCTTACAAGTGAAATAGCAATTTCAAATCTAAACAACAGTTCAGAGTGGTAAACAGATGTCACCAGCCCTCTACAAGGTGAATTGCCAAAGAAATTCTCTAACTAATTTCTATAGGCCCTCAGACATTATACTGTCAATGGGAATCCTGGCAGCTCAAAATATGAATTTCACCAAAGTAGCACCTGTCACCCACCCTGAGGAACTAAGCCGTGGGAGAGGGGAGTTTTCAAAGAAAGGGAAGGCCAGAGAAGGCTTTGATGAAGAGGAGTCTCTATGAGGTTGAGCTTGATTAGAAGAGTGGTCATTGGAATTGACTGTACAGGTGGGGGTGATATATGTGGAGGTGGAGAATTTGAAAAGTCCCATTTTGTATTTGCCTATGCCATATAGAGTTAACTGCACAATTATATCCTGTCACTGTAGCTACTTCAGAAAGTCTCATTCTAAGTAGGAAGAAAATCAAGCCTGGTGCTTGACAGCCTTAGCATACAAAGGACTGGCTACTAGAATCACCTGGCGATCCCCAGACCCGACCGGGTCCACGGCTTTCTCAGAATCACACGTGACAAGGAAAGAACTTGCTTAGAGCCGTGGCATGCTAGAGCCAGTGTGTACCAGCTAAGGAGGGTCAGCTATGAAACATTCAGGAGTCTGGTAATAATTGGCCATGGTGGGAGCATTTACACTGTGGAAATAGGCAAAAGTCATAAATCAAAGCTTTTGCTTTTTCTTTTTGGAGAGTTGGCAGCACACCACTGCTTAGCACTGCCCATATACTGTCCTTTCTCTGATTTGTTCATTTACATTCTATCATTCAGCAAACCTCAAGCTTAAGATGATATGCATAATGAATTTAACCACTTGGTATTTAGTGCTAAGAGACCAAGGATGCATTTGCTTCGAAGCAGGTTTTCTTAAAGAGCACCAGCATCTCTACACAAATTAGATCAGTTGTTCTCAAAGTGTGGCCCTGGACCAGGGGCATCATAATCACCTGTGAACTTGTTAGAATACAAATTCTCCCACCTCGCCCCAGATCTACTGAATTGGGAACTTTAGGGATGGAGCCCAGCAATTTGTGATTTAACAAGCCCTCCGGATGACTGTGAGGCACACTCAAGTTTGAGACACAGAACTAGAGTACCCTCCCCCAAAAGTGAAACAAACTTTTGGCTTTTACCATTTATATGTTACTTGCACATTGTACACACTCATGCCTTGTAATTAACAAATTATCAGGTACTCCCTAAGTACCATTGTGTGCTACCTATAACATCTGTGTTACAGTCAGCCTTCAAGATGGCCTCCAGGCTACTTCCTGGTATTCATGCACTTTAGTCTCCTCCCACATTGAATCACCTATGGTCTGTGTGACCAGAGTGCTCAGAAATGCTAAAGTGTGACCTCTGAAGCTAGGTCATAAAAGGCCTTTCGCTTCCATCTTGGTCTCTTGGGTCACTAGCTCTGGGGGGACCCAGCCACCATGCTATGAGGACAGTCAAGTAGCCCTATGGGGAAGCCCGTGCGAATAGAACTGAGACACCAATAGCCAGCACCAACTTCCAGCCATGTGAGTGAGCCCCCTTGTGAGTGGATCCTCTCAGCCCAGTCAAACCTTCAGATGACCATAGACCCAGCTGACATAGGACCACAATCTCATGAGAGACTCTGGGCCAGAACCACCCCACCAAGCCCTCCTGAATTCCTGACCTATAGAAAAAGGCACTAAGTTTTGGGTAATTTGTTATATAGCTATCAGTAACCAATACACACTGTACCAAAAATGCTTGAAGGAAGCCGTATGTGGGGTTTGAATGGTACAAAGTTGTGTGAAACAAAGTCTTTTCCAAAAAGAAGCTTACAGCTTATATAGGAGATAAGATACATATGCAATAAAAGTAAAATTTTTAAAAGAATTATTACTTATTAAGAGATCACAAGTCTAGGGGAAAAAGGCTCAGGCAAATCCTTTGAAAAATGAATTATGCTGCAAAGTCAAGTTTCCCAGCCCCCTTAAACCCCAGAACAGCTTTTTAATCTGTTCCCTTTCTAAATATACTATATCCTTCCTCAGCTTTTTAAGCAGGGTGAAGAGGAAGTGATTGTTGTTGATGAGGTAAGGTGGTTGTTGTGAAAACCAGTTACACAGGGCACACAAGATGCCATCTTAGCTGTCAGTACAGTGTCAGGTGGCTGGCTGGGGATCCAGGGCTGCATATCAGTGACTGCCTTCAGCATACCTAGGGCGTAACAGACAAGACCAACTTCTGGTTTCTGGAGTCTTTGTAAATCCCCTCCTTCATTCCTCTACACAAACTCACGATTGTCCCATTTTCCTGGTGAGAAAACTGCAGCTTGGAGCAGAAAAGCGAGGTCACCCAGCTAATAAGTGGCAGAGCTGTAAACTCTGACTCAGAGGCCCAAGCTGCTTTAATCTAGCAAGTGGCCTTCAACGAACTCTCACTATCTTCAGAAAAGTCTTTGATGTCAGCTCGTGTAACATCATATTTTAAGGTAATCCATGTTCATTGTACGAAATCCAGAAGATATAAAAGTCAGGGTCCCCCGCCAGCCACCAGTTCTCTTCCCTGGAAGTCACCATGGCGACCAGCTTCTCACGTGTCCGCCTAGAGACGTTCTCCTGGGCTTGTGTTTCGATCCCTAGTCTTTCTCCCAAGAGCTGGGTCAAGCACTGCAGTTTCCTAACCCCGGGCCAAAAGGCAAAGGCTATCCTCCGGCAGCGTGAATGAGGGGCGCAGAAGCTGAAGCAGCCTGTCTCCAGAGGTATTATGCTGTTTGCTGTGGCAACGAGCACCTTCCGGGTTGACAGGACCAATGTCCTCTGTGGCCGAAGCACTGCCAGCCGCGAGGACCCCAGGCTCCTGACGTCACCCTCTGGGTACTCTCCTCGATGCCTGGTATTGTTTTTCTTCATGCAGTGGAAAGGACTCTCCCTCCCCTGGCCAAGATTCTGGTTGGGGCTTTCAGGGAGGGTTTATGCCAATGCTGCCCGGTCTTCTTTATCAGAAAATGATGCAGGGAGCCAGGTGGCCTGGGTGCAGGTTCCGGGTCAGTGAACTTGAGCTAAATCAGTCCAGCTCTCTGGACCTTGTGCCGGGCCTACCCTAGGGGGATAACAGAGCCAGTGAGGACAGCTATGCCTGTCCCTGGACCCCGTGTGCCCTGTGTTCTCCAGAGACCCACCACTCACAGCACTGGGAGGTCTCCTCACTTGTTAATCTCACCTGGCATCCCTTGAGGGCAAGGCTGTGTTTCTCCCCATTTCTCTCTCCTCAGCAGAGCACTGGACATGTAGTAAATACTCCCTCAAGACTGTTTGAAAGTCTTTCTACATACATTCAAGCATTCTTCCTGAGGCCACAACTCCCTTATTTTAAATTGTAACTTACCTTGCTCTATTTTTTATAGCACTTACTATCTTCTAAGCCGTTACAAATTTTACTCACTTATTATGCTCATTGTCTGGCTCCCAATGATGGTTAATTTTGTGTGTCAACTTGGATAGGCCATAGTACTCAGATATTTGGTCAAACACCAGTCTACATGTTGCTCTGGAGGTATTTTTAAAATGAGATTAACATTTAAATCAGTAAACTTTGAGTAAAGCAGATTCTCCTCTAATAATGTGGGTAGGCCTCATGCAATCAGTTGAAGGTTTTAAGAGAAAACAGACCGAGATTCCTCAGTTTGAGAGGGAATTCTGCCTCCAGATGACCTTCAGACTTGAGCTGCAACATGAACTCTAACGTGGGCATCCAGCCTGTGGCCTACCCTGCAGATTTTGGACTTGCCAAAGCCCACAATCATGGGAGACAAGTCCTTAAAATAAATCAATCTCTCTCTCTTTCTGTGTGTGAGAGTGTGTGTGTGTGTATACACACTAGTGGTTCTGTTTCTCAAGAAACCTGACTGATGTACTCCCCAAGACCTGCACCCCCAAATGTAAACTCCACAAAGACAGAATTTTCTTTTTCTTTTTAAATTTTATTTCATTGTGGTAAGAACACTTAACATGAGGTCTACCCGCTTCTCAAATGTTTAAGTGTACAATATGTTGTTGACTATAGGTACAATGTTGTACAGCAGATCTCTAGAACTTACCTTGCTTCACTGAAACTTTATGCCTATTGATTAGTAACTCCCCATTTCCGCCTCCCTTCAGCCCCTGGCAATTACACTCTTTGATTCTACGGGTTTGACTCTTTAGATACCTCATATAAGTGGAATCATGCAGTATTTGTCTTTCTGTGACTGGCTTATTTCACTTAGCATAATGTCCTCAAGATTCATCCATGTTGTACATATTGCAAATTTTTCCTCTTTTTTACGGCTGAGTAGTATTCCATTGTATGTATAGACACAATTTATCCATTCATCTGCCTAGAATTTCTTTTCTTATTTGTTCATTGATATATCCCAAGTGACTACAAGAAAGCCCATCTCAGGGTTGTGCCCAAATATCTGTTGAGTGAGTTCTGAAAACTGTAAAGCGTCATTGATATGCTACTGTTGTTTGACTTAACAGAATTCTAGGCACAAGCAACATTAAAAAATTATGTCGTTTATATTCTGAGATTTAAAGACCTGCCTAGTATTTCCTTTTAATGAACTTTTCATAAAATTTCTCCTTTAGCCTAGGTTGGAAGTTGAGCTACCATGCAGGTAAAAAGTGTTCCAGACATTTATTGTTTCCACAGGTTGAGTTCTATAAATGTCTGGCAATAGGATTTCTTTGTTATCCTCAGATAAGCCTTTGGCCTCAGATAAGCCTTTGGTACTGAAATAAGCTTTCACTAAAGATATAAAAAGATTATAGAATCAGACACTAAAAAAAAAAATCCCACTGCCTATCCTTGCATCAAACTTGTACTCTTAAAGTATCATATAAACATGAGGGACCTTGAGAGTTTTAGGGAGATATGGAATACTCATAGCTATTTCCCTCTTCTTTCTTAGCATTAGAAAGCCCTGGTTATGTGTCTAGTGCCAGAGAATAGATCATGATTGGTCTAAGCCTATTAGGGCCATCCTGTTCTCCATTTTTTCCAACTTCTTTGCATCATGGTCCAATTCTGGCCAATGAGATCCCAGCAGAAGACTTTTTGGGCATTTCTGGGAAAGTTATTTTCCCCCAGTGACAAAGAAGATGCAGTTGGTTCCACCCCTTCATCTTTCTTCCTATATCAAATGCAGACATGATAACTGGAACTGCAGCAGTCATCTTGTGACCATGAGGGAAAGGCCAAGAGAATCAGACATCAGTCCTGACATCATTGAGTTGCTGAACCAAAGCCAAAGCCTCCTACATACAGATTTCTTATGTCATAAAAATGATGTCAGAAAATTACGGATGGCAATATGTTACAACCACAAGCTTATCACAATAGAATAGGCACATGGTGCCCTTCCTCAACTTAAACCAGAGGAAACTGCTACAGTAGATCTTTTAATGCTTTAACAAAGCCACTTTTCCAAAATTACCCTGGTGAAATCTAGGATTAATGTTGGTAACATTCACCAAAACAACCCAGCTTAATGAGCATTATAAAAATGTTCTGGAAGGAAATGCAGCTGGGTATAATGGAACAATCACTGATATGTCAATCAGGGACCATAAATTCAAGCTCTAACTACTACTAACATTATTAGACAAGTCACTATTCTTCTGTGGGCCTCATTTTTCATCTACACAGTGAAGGAGTTAAACTGGGTAACCCTGGGGTCCCCTTCAGATTTGACATTCCATGTAAACTGTGAATTGAAATAAATTAAAAACTCACAAAATTCTTCTGTGGCTTCCTAATTTGCTGGCTGCTTTCCAGACACTGTATTTGACATTCTAATGCCTTACGAAAGTTTGGAAGGACAAACCCATCTGCATTTCCTCATGAATATATCCTGTCTTTTCAAAGCGCATTAGAACAAAGGTAGTAGCAGCTTCGTACCACGCAAACCACAGATGCAACAGAGTCCAAATGTGTTTTACAGAAGGAAGGAACCTCCCATAGTATAGTGCTGTTCCTCAGTATCCAAAGACTCAGGCCTGCCATCTCCCAGAATTGCTGAACCGTGGATGAACTGATTCAACACTTCCCTATATCCATCCTTCCCATGTTAGCTAGTTACCCATTTCTCTTTTTAAAATGAGCACGATCTTTTCGTGCTTTTGTCCTTGATCTTTCACTAAGGGAAGATTAAACTATCCACAATAGATGTCTCTCTCAGTACTTCACTCTTATGCTGCTTGCATATTCATTATTGTCCAGTGTGTTTATTATTCCATGATTTAGCTTGTTTTGTGCTGTGTGGTGAATTCTGAACTAGGCAACTGGGCTGAATAATTTGGTGGGCTTTCAGGAGGGTACCCTGATGACCCTTCCTTTTCTCTCCCTCATCAACTCCCACAGACCCACAGACTCGGTGCGTGAAGCTCATCAAAGCCACTGCACCGAGATGCTGGCATCGTGCCATGTATGGTCTGAGCACCGGGCAATCAGAGCTCAAAGGGGTACCTCCTGACCTCCGGAGCCCATGGTCAAGTGGAGGACACACATGAGTGAATACTGTGCTGCAGGGTTATTAGGGCAGCACAGAAGTAGATATATGCACCGTAAGCCCAGAGGAAGGCTACTTAACTGAATGGGGGAGACAGGAGGAGGGGGGTCAGGGCAGCCCTCCTCCCCCTAATGGAAGACTATTATCTGGAGAGTTTGTATAGTGCATGCTGGCAAATTCCAGCGTGCTCACAGAGGATGACTGCTGATGTTTCAACCCCTCTCCTTTCCCCCGCCCCCCACCCATCTTGCCTCTATTCTCTCTATTTTCCTGCCTGCTCTCACTTCCTTAGTAGTCTCAGCTTGTGTGGGGAAAGCTAGCATTCTGTAGACACCACCAGCCAACCAGGCTGCCCTGCTCCCTCCAGACCATCTGACCCCACACCCGGGACCCACCTTGGCCCTCCTCCCACGTGTTCCAGGTACTCCTTGAAGGGACCTGGAAGCCATCTTCTTACAGCCAAAAGGGTTTGTGTTTATAAATTTATTTACTTTTTGGATTGTTTCACAACACTGTGGATTCTGGAAGTATAGGATCCAGACAACCGAGGCCCTGCAGAGCATCGGCACTTTCCAAGTGAGCAGAGTGGAGGATGAGTGTTTGGGGCTTCCCGGGAGGACTGAGAAGAGCCTTGTAGTCAGGAAAGGGCAAGTCTAAAGACAGTGGCCAGAAGGCGTGGGGCTGGTGGGAGACCAGCAGGGAACTCACACCTTGTTCTCAATGCTGGCAGCCCACAGCTCTGCAGGGTCAAGGAAAGCAGGGGGGTCACAGAGAAGATCCTCCCAAATGATTTAAAGGCTGGACAATAAACCCCAGAGAGGAGAGAGAAAAAGGAAAAGAGAAGGAAGGGAAGCCCAAGGTCAGGTGGTTAATGCCAGTCTTTCCAGGCTGTGAAGTGTTCCTGGAGAGAAGGGCTTCCTCCTCTTCCTTGTTGACAGGATAAGCCTGGGTTGAGAGGGTTTCGTGGAACACCTGGTATCTCAAGGAGACTTCCCTGACAGTGCAGTTAACTCTTGGGTGACTGGGGAGGTGATGTATTCCCCTCTCTGGAGGACTTTTATGGGACCATCTATTCTTATCACCGCCTGACAGCTTACGGTGGTCCAGCTCGGAGGGAAGGTGGTTAAACGGATGCCCAGGCCACTTCACATCTTCAGACACTCTATTCTACCAAGTGGTGTCTGCTTGGAAGAAGTTGTATGGTCCCCAAGTTCCATCACAAAACCAGGGGTCTGTTAAACAAACATGTTTACTGGAAAACTCCAAGCATTCTACTAATATTAATAATTTCTACTTCCCTTCCCTTTTAAACTTAGAAACCAGAATCTTAATTTGTTAAAAATAGAGGGATATAAATCAGGAAAGATAATTCATTTTGGTCTTGTTACATTAGCCATTCTCTCTTAGAAAGTAAACTGGCAAGCTGGCTTCATTTTTTAATCTATAAAAAGTAGTTTTTATTATAAACATTTTCAACAATACTGAAAAAGAGAGGACAGTATAAGAAACTCCTATATACTCATCACCCTGATTCCAGATTAATCTGTCTAACAAAATTAGCAATAATTCCAAATGTCCCCAATTGGATTACTAGTTCACAAATCACATTTGGATTCACAATTGGATTGCTCAACTGGATTCACAAGTAGATTGCTCAAATGAGGATCCAGACAAGGATCTGCATTATATTTGGCTACATTTGGTTGTTATGCCTCTGAAGTCTTACGCCTTTGACTGTTGCAGTGACATATGGAGAATGACTTACATTCTGAGTTTGTCAGCTTGCCTCTTTGTGGTGTCATTTTATTTGTTCCTCTGTTCCCTGTATTTTTAGTAAATGGAACTTAGCTTTGCAGGTTGATTAAATCCAGTTTCAACTTTATTTTGCCAAGAATACTTCTTAGGTGGTGCTGAATGGTTTGTATTTCAGGAGGCACACAGTGACCGGCTGTTCCTCTCTTAGTGATGCTATCATTAATGAGCGGGTTCAGGAGGTGACAGCCAACTCCTCCCCATGTAAAATTCTCCATCAACCTTTAACTAATGGTTTCACCCACCGATGATCGTTGCCTGAATCAATTATTTCCCCAGGGATTGCAAAACGGGGATTATCTAATTCTATCATTCCTTCCACATTTATTTCCACCTTGCCACTTTACTCATATATTTTAGCTTCAATGCAGAAGAAATAATACAAAAATATGCATCCATGGAAGTGGCTCCTGATATAGGAATTAAGGAGCATCTCTCAGCTGAAACTACATATCTTGGTTTGGGAAGACAATGGTAGGTACAAGGGTGGAGAAAAAAAAGAGTCTGAGATTGGGAAACAGGAGGAGGGTTCTTAGCTTGGGGACCATAGGTCTTGGAGCCATGAAGGTTTGCACACTCTGGGTGACCCTTACCCTGACTATAAGTACACCCAGAGAAGCATCTGGCCTTATGAGAAGAAAAAATAAAACATACAGAACCAAGAATGGAGAAAAAAGGGAAACAGAAAGGAATATCCAATATGTGAGAAAGTATGTGAGTGCAGTTTGGAGACACCAGGGCATCATTGGGGGGATGGTAATAGAATTACATCCACATGCTCTGACAGCCCCACTGGGTGACAGGCACAGGTGAGACTCTGGTGAATGGAGGACTGTGCTACCTTCCTGACTCTACTCGCTGGGGCCAGGGATGGCCACTGCTAGCATCTGTAAGCAGCCCTCATGAAGGTTGGCAGGGAAGCCCAGTGCAAACCTCACCTGCCAGTTGCACTGTGGGGAAGGGCCAAGGGCCACCAACACTTGGAGACTGAGCCTGGCGTGGCACCTGCTGTAGCTATCCCTCCTCTGCCTGACTGCTCCTGAACACTGCCTTCTTTATTTCTCCTTCCAGGGAAACATGATCAACTTCATTTGTTCTCCTGTTCTCCTCATAAGCCCACCTGGAGAGAAAATTAATGCTGTGTCTGCTTACACAATCATCACCCTCGTAGCAGCTGCTTTGGGAGGAGCAGGAAGACCACATGGATAAGTTGCTCCAGCTGCCACTGTGCAGTAATCAGAATTTCCTGCTTACTAAATGTAATTCTGACCACACCGCCATTCTTGAGTCAGGAAGTAGAAAAGGCAGGAGAAGGACAACCTCTAAGGGAAGCAACAAAGCCATGCAAGGACCTCTGCTCAGCTTGGGTGTTTCAAAGGCAAGAGCAAAGGATGGAAAGAGAGGCAAGCAAGTCAGGATGCATTTTAAAAATATGTCAAGGTCTTATAAGACCTTGATCCAGATAAAATCCCCAAATTCACTGAGGTTCATGAGAAATAAAGAAAACATCAAAAGAAGGTTTTTAAATGATATTTGGAGCAAACAGAACAAAGGGACAGACCCAACGATTGGTGAAAGTGTGGTACAATTAATAGGTAACACAAAACAAAGTGTTAAAGTTTCAACTGGGCCATTATCTTCTCTAGCAATGAGAAGAGTCTGTGGATCTGGCAGTGGAGAGCCAGTGTCTTAGAAACCAGCTGAAGTCCCCATCAAGCCGGGAGATAGGAAGAAATTGTTAAGCTATGGCAACGTGATCAGGTGTCAGATTAGCAAAATGACATCTGAAGTGTGGAGGAATATTCAAGAAAAACTTCAGAGAATCTGTTAGTAACTCCCACAAGCTCCTGGAGGAGACAGGAGTTAGCAAATGCCCCAGGTCCAGAAACAGGGAAACGCCCATTTCAGAATGCGTGGGCAGTTCATCCTGACCTCAGCCTTCCTTAAAAATGTAAAATGGATTATTAAACAGATTGTTTATGAGCATCACAAAAAGGCACACTGATCTCTTGGCACCAATGTAGGTAAACTAAAAAGAAGTCATGTTCTGGACGATTTGTTACATGAGATTCTTAGGGCAAGTATCTTAGAAAGTCATTCTGAAGCTCTTAATTAAAGAAATGGTCCATAGTCAAAATGGAAGGATTAAGTAACAAGGTGGGGATTTGGTCTTGTTGCTTTTCAGTCATGTTAAATATTAAAATAGACACTGGGATCCCTAAGGAAACCTACTTCTATGTATGGAGGGGCGAAGCTTGGTAAACACGCAGCCTTAATCAACAGAGCAAACCCCCACTGAATGCCCTCCATGTACAGACTCCAGGTGTGACATGCTCTGGGCACCAAAGATGAGTAAGACCTTGCCCTGAACCAAAGATATCACCATCTGAGAGCCCCACAAGTAGACCCTGCAGCCCTGTGTGTGTCCATTTCTGTGTGTGCCAACCTAGGCTCCGCTGAAAGGCAAAGCCCTGATTCCTGCCCACAAGAAGTTCCTAGTCTAGCTTGGAATATGAGGGTACACTTGACACGACTATTAAGGAGAGAAAAAGAGACTTCAGCTGTTCTGAGACTTGGCAGATGGATAGGATTTAGAAAGAAAAGAACACTTGAGGGTGGTGATATAGGAAAAAGGCTGAACATGACATGCCCAGGGGAGAGTGAAGAGCCCAGTTGACTAGAATGAAGGATTCCAGTTCATTCATTCATCCATTCATCTGTTCAATCACTTATTAATGGCAGGACACTACTCTAGGCACTGGTACCATAAGGATGACTAAGACAGACTCAGCCTCTGGCCTCTTTAAGCTCACATTCTAAAGAGGATACAGGCAGAAAAGAATTAATTACAAAATCCATGTTTTTGGTTTCTTAATTTTTTAAAATACAGTATTTGATACATACAAAAAATATTTCATAAATGCAACTTGTAAAGCATTTACTGAATGCCTGGAAACTCAACACCCAACCCAAGCCTGGAACATCGCCAATGATTTACATCTACTTATGGGTATGACCCACTGTTTAATTACAGTTGGGATGAATGCTTAGAAGATATATATATATCAACGGCAGTGACTCACAGAAGGACCTGACCTAGTCTAGGGGGTGAGAGAAGGCTTCCGTAAGTCATGTGTGTTGAGAAATGAGAATGTATAGGCCGGTGGGGACTTTGAAAGATAGCCAGCCATGGGATTTAGATTGCATACTGATAGGAGGAGGAGTAGGAACAACAATAATGATAGCAGCAAAAGTCACTGCTATGTCTCGGAGACTTACTCTATATTCTGCTAAACACTGTACCCCCCACTTGATCCTTACAACAAACCTATATGGTAGATCTTGATTTCTTTTTTTTGTAATTGAGGAAACTGAGACTCCACAAGGCTGAGTAATACAGGCAAGGTCATAGAGCTGGTAAATTGAGGAGCTGACATGTAGCAAGATACTGAAAGAAAGAAGAAAAATTACATTTGCTGGCTTAGCAGAGTCAAATTCCTTTCACTTGACTGTTTTCTAAATGATGCACTTACAAATACATATTTATTCACTAAGTCTATCCATTAAACATCTAATGCAGGGCACTATGAGCTCAAAGAAGATGGTCTAACTCCCAAGGCAGATGGACCTTGAGCTAAATTTATAGCCAATTAGTGCTAGGAACCAACAGCATTTCCTTCTATGGAAAGTTGGGTTACTTTTCCAACAAAATATTATTGAACGGCAAGCCCCAAGTGGAATGTTCCAAAGACCTTTACCAATTGTGCACTGCATGTTATTTAAACTAAAAACAATGCTGTGAAAAACTGCACTTCAGCACAAGCCACAGAGCACACCAAATGGAACTGGCCAGCTGAAAAGGAGACACAATGATTGAATATTTTCCAGACTGTTACATCCTTGAAGGGTTTAAACAGTGAGGAGAAAGACAGGAAGGGGAGGAGGATGATTTAGGGTGTTTCATTTAAGAACAACAGGATTAAATTAACCTTGGTGGGGAGGGGAATGGCAGCGGGTGTTGGGGAAAAATATTATGCAAGATTCGAGAAGCTTCCCAAAGGAGAAATGTCCTTTGACATTTCTGCAGAATTTTCCAGCCCAGCAAAGCAGGCAAAGGCATCTATCATTAACGTCATTTACAAGCAAACTTGACAAATTGCTAAGAAAATATATTAGGGACCACATTCCTGGTTTTAGGATGGACAAACTAATAGGTCTTTTCTATCTCTAAATCAGAAAAAACTGGCTATTCTTTGAGATTTGTTTTCTTGCATCTTGTCAGTCTCATTTCCTCGACTTTAAAATGGATATCAACAAAGAAGTTGCCCAACTTGGTGTGTGGGTGTCATACCAATTATAGCTCTAATAAAATTTCAACCTACAGAAGGAGATGGATTGCACTACAATTTTTAAATGTCTATTAACTGAACTATCATGTTAATAAAGCCAACTTATTAATCCTAGTTTACTTATAATTTTCAGTCAGGCTGCAGAAATTCTAAATCACACAAAGCAGCCAAAAGATTAAAAGAAAATTTCCAGAATTAAAACCCAGCCGACCTAAACATTTATTGACTTCTCGGCATACTGAGAAAAATCAAAGGTTTGCTTGTGGGGGAAGGGGGATTGTGATAGGCCCAGCTTTACCAGCGCTGGAAATCATCTATAAGCCATGCTCATTACTTTGCTGTTTCAGAGACAACTCCCAGCTCCCAATTCACATGACCAGCATTAACGTTTGTGCATTGCTGCCCCCTGCTGGACATATGGAACCCATTTTGTCTAAGGCCCAAGGAAATACCATTTGTAAATTTCAATTACTTTCAATTCCCTTTCCTCCCATCCCCCACCTGAAATAACACTCTCCCCACAGGACTCTGTAAGGAGACAATTCCATCTGAGATAGTGGGCAAATATCCTTTATAATGCAATTAATGGGATTCCTCATTCTGCAACCCCAGTGACCCTCCATCAGCATGACTTGCCAGAGGCAGTGGAAAATATGAAATACATTTCCTTGCTACTCCAAGGACCACTTTATGAAAATATTCCATTGAATTAACATTAATTCAAGCACTAGTAGTTTTTCTTCTGAGGATCCAGGGGCAGCCAAAATGTTAGCCAGGCTCTCCCTCCCGCCCCTTCATTTGATATCTGTGTATGATGCCTCTTTCTTACTGATGAGGCTGCTGCACCCTGGAAACCAACCCATCTCAAAGCCTCTTAAGATGCAGGCTCTGCCTAAGCTCCAGAGCACCCTGAGCTGTCAATGAGCCCCCAAGGTGCCTGGTGGAACTGGACCAGGTCTTCATTTTTATAGCCAGGCTCCTGGAAGGTGGCATGCTTCAGAGAGTGGAGGGAAGGAAGAAAAATAATTTTGGTTGGGATGACCATGTCTCCACTGTGCTGAGTGGTAGGAATACAAGCGATAAGCATCCACCACTCGCAGGCAGCTTACAACTCAGCGGTCAGCGCTCAGTATCTTGTCCATACCAGCTGTGTCTGGCCAAGACTCAGGTCTAGGACCAGACTGAACAAACCCCTTCCAGCAACCCCTCTCTGAGTTTCTCTGCCTGCCCTTGCTATGCCCAGTAATCACCCCACCCCAGTGAGTTCCCCCTGGCCTGTGTGCCCTTTGAGGGGCCTCCTGCTATAAACCAGTGGTTCTCAAAATTCACTGGGGACTTGTCACAAAAGCAAATTCCTGGGCCCCAGCCCAGGCCAACTGCATTAGAAACTCTGGGGTGTGCCCAGTAATCTGGGTTTCACAAGCCCTCCAGGAGATTCTGATGCACACTCGAGTTGGAGAGCTGTTGCTATAAATATCTTCCATCTTTCTCCACACACCAGCTCCCAACAAAAACGTGTCTTGGCTATATCTCATTAATGCTGATGGGGAAAAGAAATGTAAGTCTGATTAGTCTTTATGCCGATTATTGATGCTGATGGCCTATTCATCCTCGGAGGCCTCTTTGAATGGGAAACCTCTTGGGAACCCTTTCTCTAATCCTTTAGCCGCTGGCCAGGAAAATGCAGTCCCTCCCTCTCTCCTGTGTAAGCTCTCTGCACTGGGTAACTACAGTCATCACAGAGTCTCGTCGTACCTTGTTATGCAGAGGGTGGTCCTGGACCAGCCTCATCTGCATCCCCTGAGAACCAGCTGGAAATGCAGCATCCCAGGCCCCACCTCAGACCTGCTGATCTGCATCTTCATTTTAGCAAGATCTCCAGGTGACTCATGGGAGCACTGAAGGGGGAGAATTGTCATAGTGGGATGCTTTCTGCACACTCATGCACACACATATGCACACCTCACACATGCATTGTGAGGTGGTTTTAGGACAGTCTGGGCCTTATTCAACTCTGAGTCTCTGGTATCTAGAGCGGGGCCAGACAGATTCACTCTCAGCATTAATACATGTTTGATGAATGAAGGCTAAGAGTGGGCACAGGATTTCTTTTTTTGTTTTTTGCTTGAGGAAGATTAGCCCTGAGCTAATATCTGTGCCAATCTTTCTCCACTTTGTATGTGGGATGTCGCCACAGCATGGGTGACGAGTGGTGCAGGTCCATGCCTGGGATCCAAACCCGTGAACCCAGGCCACCGAAGAAGAGCGTGTAGAACTTTAACCACTTGGCCACGGGGTCGACCCCAGGATTTTTTTAACGAGGGACTTATAAAGACTAGAATGACTGAACTTGGGAATAAACTCTGATAGTGTGTTTTCAAGCCCCATGGTGTGCAATGGAATCTGAGAGAGTTTATGGATGGGGGCCGTTCAATGCCATCACATTCTCAATTACAAATGACCAGGCTCTCAGAGTTTATAAAGCAGCTGCCTGGCACAGATGGCCTGGCTGATTTCTCAACCTCTCTGGGAAAGGGAGTGAAGGGCCATCAACTTAACAGTGACTCCTGTGGAATCTAGACCGAGCTCAAGTTACCGAGATGTCCTAGAGGTCAGGCCCCACGATGTCACAGATGAGGGGGCAAGGATACAAGAAGTGAAATGACCACTGATGCCCCCCAACCCAGTCTTCCTGCGATGGCAGATCAGGGGCTAGAACCCAAACTTGGGGCCATGCTTTGTTTTAAATACTAGCACTGTCTCAAGGCTAATCACAAATTCCTCTTCCCTACTCTTTACCCACCCCCACCTCCCATATCATCCCTGTATTAATGATATTAATTTGGCTGCTAAAACCTAGCCTAAGACTAATTATCAGGGACTTAAACAAAACAGAAGGTTTATATTTCTCTCGTGAAAAAGTCTGAGCAGGCAGGTGACCCACATGGCTCTTCTCGCCCCAAGCTCACCATCCTTACAATGTCGTCTCACGCACAGGGTAGAAACTGGACCTCCACCACCCTACTCGGGCTCTCGTAGTGAAAAGGTAGAATGATGAGGTGGAAGGCAAGCAGCATCCTTTTAAGGGGGGCCCTTAGCTGCACACATCACTTCTGCCCACATCCACCTGGCTAGGATTCAGTCATCTGCCTCTGAGCTGCAAGGGAGGCTGGGAAATGCAGACTCTAACTGGGTGGCCCTCTGTCCAGGTCAAACAAAGGGATTCTATTACTAAAAGGAGGCAGAGGGCATGGATGTTGAGGGACAGTCTCTATCCATACCCATGTTTCTCATTTAGGTGAGGCCACATGGGAGCTTGGCATCTCTGTTTTTGTTTTTGTTTTTTTTAAAGCTATAATGGAGAGTGGGGACTGGACAGGAGAGCAAGACAAGGACGTAGAGGGGAGGACACCTGATCACCCTGCATACGTAACTCACCACCCCTTGCATTAACAAATACTGAGCTTTGCAGCCTCTGCACCCACAACTCTTACACACACATACAGACCTACCTCAGAACACGAAGATTTGCACAGCTGCTCCACACCTGGGATTCAGTTTTCCCATGTGGGTGACAAGACGGTTGGGCTGGGGAAGCCATGGGCCCCTCCAGCTGTGAAGCCCCCTCATCTTCTCCCCTTTGGCCCTCTCTAGACTATGCTTTGCATCAATTACTTCTCTGGCCACAGAATTCCCATTCCAGCCTCCTCTTCCCTGCAACTCTCAAGACCCAGCATTTCCATCACCTTTTGCCTGAGGGGCCATTTCACAGTCTGGCCCCTGGCCTCTTAGATGCAACAGCTCACCCCATGGGGATATGGAGAAAGGACCTGAGCCCACGGAGGCACTCAGTGCTCAGTGAGGGGGAGGCAAACTGACCAAATGATCGAGGGCACGTGTAAAGCGTCTCAGAACAACGGCACAGTCTGTAGTGACAGCTTTCACTGGAGGACATTTCCCAGGCAGCCATCCTGACTGGCCCCCATACACATACACACACACACACATGCGTCCTGCTGAAACCACAGCCAGCCCTGTCTACTTCCACACAGGGCCTGGCTGCCTAGCCCCAGACTATTCATGTAGGACTCCAGAGACGACACAGATGCTTCTGGAATCCCAAGCCAACCCCTGGGTTTCACGTCTCCCCTCCCGTCCCTGCCCACATCTCTTCCTCCCCTTTCCAGATCTATGATAGGAAGTCCTACTTGATTTTGCATTTTTCATAGCAGGTTCATAACATTTCTAGCAGGAGGGGCTTAGAAACCAGCTATTCCAATCTTCCTGTTTTGCAGGAGGGGAAACTGAGGCTGAGAGGTTAAAGAACTTGTCAAGGTCACATGACAGTTCCAGTCACTGTTCTTGGCTCTTTGCACATCTTGTCTCATTGAATCTTCCACTCTACCCTACAAGGAAAATAGTCCTGTTATCTCTGTTTGGCTGATGAGGACACCAAAGCCCTAGGTGGAAAAAAACCAAGTCCAACTGCCACTGCCTCCTTCAAGATGGCCATGGCAATCAGTGAGATAAAAAGTCCAAGCCCTCTGCCCCGCCCCACCCTAAACCACCCTGTCCTCCTCTGCCTAGTTTCTTTCTGGGGTTACCCACACTCCTGCCCCTTCCTCTGCCTCAGAACTGGCCTACCCACATCATTTTCCTTAGCTTTTCCACGATGTTGAATGTTGTGAGCGATGAAGGAGAGAATTAGTGGTGCGGATAATAGAAAACCATGGAATATCCAAAATGTGTTTCTTTTGCCTTGGGAATTCAGGATATGATTTTAATTTTCCAGAAGGTCTATTATCCCAGTTCAGGCCCAGACTTGTTATAGAAAAAGCCCATGTCTCCTTAACTGACCCCATTTACAGAGGGAAGGGGGAGCCCAGGAGAGGCTGAGGCGGGTCACCCCAGAGACACCACCAAGCAGATAATCCACGGGGAGGACTGCAGTTGGCCGCCTGCCTGGGAGCATCACCAGTTGGATGGATCCCCCGTTTTGCAAGGATTCTTTTTCTTTCAAAAGCAGCTCATCTGGAGGAAGGAATCCAGCCCCAACCCCATTCTGATTTCACACCACACTCTGGAGTGAAAGGATGTGGTAGCCCTAGTCACTGGGCAGCCAGGAAACTGGCAGCTCTCAGCTGGCATTCACAGCGGTGGCAGCAAGATTGCCTTTAATAGCACACTTGCAGTGATGGGCAGCAGCTGAGATAAAATTACACACCCACAAGCCCAGGTGGCCAGACGAGGGCTGTTTTAACACGCTGAAATAAAAAAAGCCTTGGTGGTTTTCTCCCCTGCCCATCAATCTAGCCAAGATTCTGGAACGTGATGCTCTAGCCTCCAGCTCACAAACACCTGCGATCCTAAAACCCACGTGGCAGAAGCGGGGCGGGGGGTGGGAGGGTCTCCCACAGGAGTCAGGTGCTGGCAGTGTGGGGGGTGGGGGGGGAGCCGAGGAGCTGGCCCGGCAGTACCCCCTCGGTGCTCCTGTGAGATGGGGAGAGCTGGGTCTTCTCCTTTCTGACCGTCTCCCTCCCCAGGGGTCCCTTTCCTTGTTTCTCCGGGGCCTTGGGGCTCATGCTGCCTTCCTGTTCTCACAACCAACACTCTGGGAGCCCTTGCTATCAGCTTTAATAGGCCTTAATAGTAAATTCTAACTTTTATACTTTTCAGTGAAAGGAAAAGTGTTCTGCACGTGTTAGAGGAGTTTTCAGCACCTTGAGCTTGCGGTGCAAGAAGTGTGGGGGATGGGGGATATATAGGAAGTGTGGGAGACAGCGATGGGTAGGATGTAGCAGAGGGTTAGGCACATGGAATCTCTTGGTGCTCGTAACACTGACTTCCTTTTTCTCTGCCCATAGAGAGGTAAAGAAAAACAATCCTGTATTTGGCTTCTCTGCACTACAAGTTTCCTCCGTCATAATTCTTTGGCCTAGGATTACAGATTCCTCAACACGGGCATCTGATCTGCCTGGTAGCCTCCCGTGCTGACTGTACTTTTTCCAAAAGTGGTCAGGTATCTCCCATCCCTCACACTCCTGCCCTGTGATCCTGCCGCACCCCATCAGAAGGTGGGGTCTATTTTCCTCCATCTTGAATCTGGGCAGGCCCAGTGACCACTTTGAGGGATGGAATATGATAGAAGTGGATGCTCCAGCCATCTCAGCTAAGTTCACGTGGATCAGAGAGGAACCACCCAGCCACACGCTCCCCACATCCCGCTCCTCACATTTAAATTGTGAGCAAAATAAAATGGTTGCCTTAAGCCACTACTTGGGTTTGGGAGTAGTTTATTAAGCTGCACTAAATAATCAGAACAACTCTTCTGCCCCAGAATATTTTCCCTAATTGTCTAGCACCTTATTTGAAAACCCTCTATTAGTCAGCCCTCTGGGTTAATGCACGAAGTATCCTTGCTAACGTGTAAGTGGCATCTAGAGATCTAAACCCAGAGCCTATATCTCTACCACCCATCAACACCTGCGCAGTTAATTTAGGACCTAGTAGGACCCCCAGAAAATGGGACATTTCCCCCACACACCATGATATGGGGAGACAGGAGAGAAAACCCAGATTACGCGGGTGTCGAGTGTGGGGAGCAGCCTGGAGTATTAAGCCCTGGGGTAGGACACGGGGCACAGCCGTCCAGTAAGACCCAGAGGATCCTGTGAGCAGCACGGAGCCCCCTTTCCTGTTAGCCCAGGTCCTGTCTTGAACACTAAGAAAAATACACTTCTGAAATGAGTAAACAACGGCTCTGGGCTTCAGCTACAGGTTGAGCTGGGCTCTGCCTGCATTCTGAAGATACCAGGGCCGGCCTGCCCCACGAGGAAGGAAACCATTTGCTTGGAGGCCTATAGGAACAAAAACTTGCTGGGGGCAGAGTGGACAGGGTGGGGGGATCCCTTCCTGCTGAGGTCTATAGAGGTCCACAGTCTTTGGCTAAAACCCTGGGGCCAGGCATGTTTAGGAACTCAGAATTTCCCAGATTTTATTTTATTTTATTTTTTTGTGAGGAAGATCAGCCCTGAGGTAACATCCATGCCAATCCTCCTCTTTTTGCTGAGGAAGACCAGCTCTGAGCTAACATCTATTGCCAATCCCCCTCCTTTTTTTTTTCCCAAAAGCTCCAGCAGATAGTTGTATGTTATAGTTGCACATCCTTCTAGTTGCTGTATGTGGGATGCGGCCTCAGCATGGCTGGAGAAGCGGTGCGTCGGTGCGCACCCGGGAACCGAACCCGGGCCGAGGGTAGCGGAGCGCGCGCACTTAACTGCTAAGCCACGGGGCCCACCCAGAATTTCCCAGATTTTAGAAAGATGATACTGTGCATCTATTGTATGCTACAACACATCCCTGCAGCTTCCGGGAAAGTGTCCTGTAATCTCACACACACACACACACACACACACACACACACACACACACACATTTCTGCAGCAAAAGGCATGAATTTTCACACTTGGTTTGATAAATACCATAAATAGCCTCATACCAGGATGGTCCAGGTTTTACTGCCAAATAAGTTATGGTAAATTTCCAGTTTCCAGAACTTTTTGGGTCTGGGATAGTAGACCTTTTTCACTCAGGTTTGGGCAGTTTTCCCACCGAGGCCATTTCTCAAGATGTTACCGAAGAGGATGTTTCCAAGACAGATGCTGTGAAATGTTCGATGTCTGCTTTCTTGGAGCATTTATCTCAGAGGCTCCCAGGGAGCGGCCCTCCCCCCCCCTTAAAGCCCCGTCAGCTCTCCCCATCTGGCTGCTTCTCAGACAATGAAGGAACAACACGAAGGAACACATGTGTTTTGTCACACACATGCCCTGTGTCTCCAACTGGCCTTGGTCTCATGTCTAGAACCACTTTGTGCCTCCACCACCAGCTAGTACTGGGCCTGGCACAGAGGCAGCACTTGTTACACGTCTGATGGCCGAAAGGAAGTTCAATATGTCCATCTTGTAACAAGATGGGGCAGAAACAATCTCAGTATTTACAATCCCACTCCCTCCTCCCCCTTACTGTGTACATAGCATCAAGACCTGGGAACACAAAAGATGAGTCAACCAGGGATTCATTCTGCCCTCAGGCAGCTCACATATGTGGATGTGGCTCCATATGTGATGATGAGAACCAGGGAGCATTAAACAGACATAAACTATCCCTTACCTCGGATTAAATATAAAATCACTTGCATTACAATCCCTTACTGCTGTCAGACCCACTCTCTCAACAAGCCTGTCAGGAAGACATGATTATCCCCACTTTACAGATGAGAACATTGAGTCTGTCAAAGACACAATACTCAGGTAATGGCTGAGCTGAGCCTTCAAGCTTGTGCTCCAAATTAATCCTGTGCTCTAAAGTCAGGGATTTAGAAGTTTTCCCCAGCTGAGGGTGAGAGTGGGAGGGCCGGGGGGTATGACAGACGTGGGAAGAGAGAATCAGGGACCTTACGGAAGGTGTGGCATCTGCACTGCTGCTTGAAGGGCAAGCAGGATTTGAGCAAGCACAGATGGGGCAGCTGATGGCAGGGGGTGGCATTTCAATCAGGGGTCCCATGGGGGCAAATGCAGGGAGGCAGGAGAGCACCAGCTCCCAGTGCAAATTCCTAGTGGTCCAGTCAGGCTCAAGTGTAGGTTATATGAAGGTGACTTGCAGAAGAGAATGCCCTAAGGGTGACTTGAAGGAGTGAAGGGAAAGGAGGCTTTATCTGTAAATGATTTTCTCACACACACACACAAAATAATTAAAATGTGACAACATATTAACATGTGTCACTTTGAATACGCGTTATACTAGTCTCTGTGCTTTCTATGGCTTCAAAATTTATTTTAAAAGAAATTCAATCCGTGGCACTAGATTTTGTAGGCCCTTGTGTTCCAGGCTAAAGACTTTGGATGTATTCTGTGGGTGCCTTGTGAAGGGACCACTTTGTTGGGAGCGTGACCCAGCCAAAGCTGTACCTTGGGACAAGGATTGTGACAGTGTCTTGTAGCACCAGACTAGAGCAGAATGAGTGTGCAGACAGGGAGACCAGCCACAACACCTACTACAAGCTTCATCCAAGGGAGGAGACGAGAGACACGCTGGGAGAAGCTAGCCAACAACAAAGTGCAGGGTGTAGCTTGTTCCAGCTCCTGGCACATGGAAGTCAGAGACAGCCAGATGGGAGGGGGCCCCTACTCCCTGCAGAGCAATGCCCCAGTGCTGGGCTGGAATGTGGGCACCAGTGTCCCAAGTTTCCCCACAACGAATCTAACAGGGACTGGCAGGCAGGATACCAATGATCAACACGACCAGGTAAAGCCTCGTTCTGGGAGTGATGGATTGGTGAAGGTCGTGCAGCTTGACCTGGATAATTACAAGGGAAACCCAAGGCCCTCTCCATTCTCCTCTTCACAGGTGCTCTGGGAGCTCTGTCATAGCCCAGCTACGCCACAGCGGCTGCCACCTCTACAAAGATGGCAGCGCCCCCTACAGCAGTGTTCTCAAACCCAAGTGTGCACCAGAATCACCTGGAGGGCTGTTTAAAATACAGATTGCTGGGCTCCCCCTCCACAGTTTCTGATGCAGCAGGTCTGGAGTGGGGGCCAACAATCTGCTTTTCTTGAAAGTTCCCAAGTGATGCTGATGCTGCCTGTTGGGATCACTCTTTGAGAATTACTGCTCTAAAAACTCTAAGCATGGTCCAAACTCCGCCCCCAGGTAATGGGTACTCAACGTGCACCTCATTTAAGCTTCACAAAGCCCCTGGAAAGCAGCCCCCATTCATAGAGGAGGAAACTGAAGATCAAAGTGCTAATAAATTGCCTATGTTCACACAAGCAGGGGGCAGCAGGGCTAGGATCGGGCTCCTCTTTTTCTCTACCTTACTTGCTCTCAAAAGCTGGCCCTCAATGATGGCTGATAGAATTTCACAGATCCGAACTGAACAAAACAAAAACAATGTGAGTTTTCATCATGTTAACCATCTGAACTCAATTTAACGGATTGTTCCTTTTTTTCTAAAATAATCCTATTTTTATTTTAGGGAGTTAAAATGCTTCTATCAAGTATGTTGGCAAGAGATGGTCTTTTGCTTTTACTTTTTTCCTTTTTTAATGTTCCTACTTGGCAAAATAAACAGGTGAAGACCTAATTTCTGTCCTTTCTCTTTTTTAAAAAAATGCTGCTCTGTGAAACTCGGGCACGCTGCCTCCCAGCACCCAAGGGGCACCTGCATTTTACAGAGTAATGACGGCTCAGAGTGACTCTTCATGTGAGTAGGTGGTGGCAGAGCCACATGCCCCCTAGGCCAATCCTCTACCCATCGGCTCTCACACGTTCTTCAGAGGGCCCATGTGGAAGTTAGAGCCTCCTTCTCCCAGGGCTGCTGCTAGCCACAGACACAGGCCTAGAGGAAGTGTGAGGAACCTTTTCTCTCCACCATCCGACCCGGCATCCACCAGGCAGTCCTCGGGCATTAAGGAAGGTCCGTATCAGCTCAACTTCCTGCTATTTGCATTTATTTCTATTCTCAGCTGGTTGTTGGAGTCAAGGGGGTGGGTTGGTATCCCCACTTGGAGGCCCCTGAGTCAGACAGAGGAAAGCTCTGCTTCCTGGTCCTAATGCCATATAAACAAGTGGTGGCTTCCACTCACACCAGAAGGCAGTGCAGTGC
Organism: Diceros bicornis minor; assembly: GCF_020826845.1. Lineage (NCBI taxonomy): Eukaryota > Metazoa > Chordata > Mammalia > Perissodactyla > Rhinocerotidae > Diceros > Diceros bicornis. The sequence continues at coordinate 18,402,869 of NC_080749.1, read as the reverse complement.
AGCGTGTAGGCAGGTGGGCTCTGGTGTCACATCCTGGGGCCAAATCATGATCTCTCCCATATTGGACACGTAACCTTAGGCAGGCTGCTCAATGTCTCTCTCTGGCCTAGTTCCCTCATCCATTAAATCAGGATAATAGTACCTGCTTCATGGAGTAGTTGTAAAGATTAAATGCATTAATATATTTAAAGCAACTAAGAACAGTGCCTGTCATATAGAATACACTTGGATGTTGGCTTTTATTATTACTCAGTTCTTCACAATCATTATTGATGCCTAACATCCTCTCAGGTGCTCTAGGAAGACAGAGATGGATAGGATAAAGTCTCTCCTCTCCAGAAACTCCTTTGAACAAATAAAGAGTGATCTCATTATAGAGGAAAAACTATGTTTGTAGAAGCACAGGATAACATGGGAGCTAGGAGGAAGGGCAACATGAGAGGCGTCCTGGAGGGGGGGACGTACGTGTTGACCATTTACATCACAGTACAGGGCTGACAGAAAGGCTAAGGATGGTTTCCTACAGGACAAGTACTCTAAATCCCCCAGGGTGCAGGGCCATAGAGAATGTTCTGGAAATAGCAGAACCCCACTCCACATTTTGAGCCACATTGACACAAGCAACTATTAACTTGGCACAAAGGGAAGGAGAGGCAAGACCATAATTATTCTCAGCTCACATTATACAAGACAGAATAATTTGAGTAACTCTTCAATGTTCATAATTATTTAAGGGGGGAGAACACTTTGTTCCATTAGAGACATACACAGAAGAGGAAACCCAATCATGTGAATGAAGACACAGTACATTAAAAATGTAAATTAAGAATTAAAGAGCAAAACAATGGAATTCTGCCAATTTTTAAAAAATCACTATACAAATTGCTAATCAATATCCAGTGTCACGTTGGCTAATTTGTTCAATAAGAACAAAAAAAGATAAAGGTCCCACAGACGGAGATGAAGCAACCAGCCCGGTGAAATCAATTGTGTGCAAAATGTCAGAAAAAGCTTGATCCCTTGGGAGATACTCCCAAATATCCCACTGGGGAATCAAGTTAAGAGTTCTTATTCTGGATCTGGAGACCTGGAGGTGCAGGAGACCCACCTCTACGCTGTGAGTCAGGGGCAAAATAGGCAGGACCGAACAGAGTGATGAGGCCCCTTTCCTCAAGGAGCACACATTCTAGTGGTGGACACAGCCAACAAAAAAGGAAATAAATAAGCAAGATAATTCCAGGGAGTGTTAAATGCTATGAAGAAGATAAAAATGGACCTCACAGGCAGACATTGGAAAGTCAGGGTGTTAAGGTCACTTGCCCACCCAATATCCATTCTTTCCTTCTTTATTAACAGAACCCCAATTTCATTGGGGCAACATTTCCCAGGCTTTTTTACAGCCAGCAATGTCCATGCAAGAGTGCTTGTGGGATACAACCCAGACAATGAGGTGCCAGCAGAGGTCACTGGGTGGCCATCCAGGAAAGAAACTTGGAGATTTTCTCTTCACACTTTGAATTTCACCTTTCCCCCTTGTTCCTGCTTGAAAGGTAAAGCCATCTTGTAACCTTGAGGACAAAGTCCATTTTGCTAAGAACAGCAGAAGAGGAGGACAGACACTGATACATTGTGGTCCCCTGCGCCAGCCCTGACTGGCCCATTTTCAGGCTTTTTATTAGAGGAGAGAAACATAACCCCCAGTCCTGTTTAAGCCACTGTTCTTTCAAATGCCTTTTACTCATAGTGTAATGCAATTCTTAACTGATACAAGTCCCTATCTCTGGCCCCATCCTCTGCACTTTCCCTCATCAGAGACTGGCAGAGATACGCATGTGCGGTGGAGGGTGGACTCCAAGACCTTGGTCCAGTAAACCTGCCCCTCCCACTCCCTGCTGAAAATGCTTCAATGACTCCCATTGCCATCAAGATGGAGATTAAACTCCTAACCTCTCAGGCATCATCTTTCTATCTCCTCTCCTCTCTTCTCCATTTCCAAACACTATATTCCTGGTGGGGTCCCAACACCACATGGGACTGAACCAAAGCAATCCACTTTCATTGCCATGTGTTGAATGTGAGCAGGCGTTGGGCTAATGACTCAGCCTCCTCGTCACCAGTCTCTTCTTGAGGGGGAACGGCTGACCCTCAAGAGACATCATGCCTCATCTGCTAATAGAGAGGAAGAGCAGTACCCTAGCCCAGAAACCTCCGCATCATGGGACTGGTCCAGCCCATCAGCAGACACCCATTGAGCACCTGCTACACATCAGGCACCAAGCTTGGCACAAGAGATTCAAAAACAAGTGAGGCAGGTCTTATTCAGGTGGCTGACGGAGCACAGACAAACATTATGATTGACGCATGTACAGTCTGCTGAGGGTATTACAGCACTGAAGAGCACAGGCATTTAACCTGTCTGAAGTGAAGTGGGGAAAGCTTGGACACGGCTCTCCGGAGGAGGTGGAGCCCACATAGAGTCTCATAAAGGAGGAGGGCTAAAATTCTTGGTGAGGAAGAGGCCTCAGGAGGAGAATTTGAGAGAGCATTCGGGTAGAGGCACGTGGGGCTGCGGAGTTGTAGGGGCATAAATGATAAGTCAGAGGGAGGCAAGCAGGGAGGAAAAGAGAGAGGAAGGGAAGTTAGCAGGGGCCAGATCACAGGACGGCCTATACACCACTGTCAAGAAATACATGGTCTCTAACCCAAAGGCAGTGGGGAGCCATCTGAAGTACTTGTAGCTGTGAGTGATGGGCTGCCATTTGCATAGACAGATCTCTCTGAAGGCTGTGTGGAGGATGAATTTGAAGAGGACGTGGCTAGAAACTGGGAGACCAGTCAGGAACCTGGCAGCTACCTATTCACTCTGCGAGGAAAGAGGGTGGAAATCGCAGTGATGAGATGGTGCCAGGCTGAAGCCTGTCAGAGCGGCAGCAGAGGGCCTCCTGCACACGAGCAGCCTAATTCGTGGCTATCAACACCCACTGGAGCAGCCCTCATGGTGGCTCTCTCCCTCCTCCTCTCTCCCTGGCATCCCATTTCATTGGACAGTGAGGCTCTCCAAGTGATGAAAAGACCAGAGCTCGAGGCTCACTTCACACGTCTCCTCATTTGTAGTAATCAAGTTCAGTGACAAATGATGTCCTTGCATTATGCCTCTGAATTCCTATAAAACTTTTATAATATTAAACAATTAAAATACTCTCCTAGATTTAGGTCTGCGCTTTCTTCAGAAACATTGCCAGCAAGATAAAATACACAGCAGCTCCTTATTCCCCAAACATATATTTGACAATATGCTTCATGCTCTGTCTGATATCAGAGCAACAGCACTAGAGTCAGCCTTCAAAAAAATGTGCCTTTTTCATGGCAACAAATAATAATAATATTAAAAACCCCTCTTTTTTATGAGGCCACAATTGGTGAAGGCAAGCTCTGATAATAAGGAAACGGGATATTTATGAGGATCTATTCTGTCTTTATTAGTGTGGAAGGTGGATGGTGACAAGGAGCTGTAAGCCAATTCATAGAGATTGTAAATTTGCCAATGACTTGCAAGACTAACAGTAAAAATAAAAACGTAGTATCTTCCCATTCTTGCTATGTTTTGTGTATTCTTTATTGCCATTGAGCACCCAAAGCCCAAGCCCACCTACTCCAAACTGCAGACCCCTAAAGACAGAAATAAAACCTGTTACAACTGAAGAAATGCAATCCAGACCTGCCCTGTCCAATACGGCAACCACCAGCCACACGTGGCCATTGCTCACTTCAAATGAGGCCGGACTGAATTCATGAGTGAGGCAAACATGAAATTCATATCAGATATTGAAGACTTACTATAAGAAAAAATGTAAACTACCTAAGTAATATTTTTATATTTCTTACACATTGAAATAATCTTTTGGATATATTGAGTTAAATAAATTAAAATTAATTTCACCTGTTTCTTTTAACATTTTTAAATGCAGCTATTAGGAAATTTTAAATTGCAGATTTGGCTCACGTTATATTTACATCAGACAGTGCTCCAGACCACACAATTCACTCAAAAGGCAGCCATCACAGATGCACTGGCAGAGGAAGTCCATCTCTGTGGACCTCTAACAACTCATTAGATATTGCTCCACCAGGTGATGGAGCTGTCATGACACCCACGGACGGGACAATGAGACAACCCCAAGGTCCCTCACCTCCAGACCTCAAGCCAGCATTATCTCCCAGTGCACTGAGGTGCATCATGTTGAAGGAAATAAAATTGAATAACAATTTTTATAGTGAGCTGATTTTGCTGTTGCTCATTAGTAGCTGTGAGCAAAATTAATTTGAGCTTGATTGTCCCCTAATTGGAGAGGGACATAAATCCAGCTGAATGTGCTATTACGATGACACCTTGATCCTGCACAGTCTCACGCTTCTGCATTCACAATGCTCTGCACGAGAGGGGAAACCAGCTTTCAATAATTACAATAAAAATTACGATTATTGACCAAGAACATTATAACAGATGGGAATGTGCTAGGTCGTAACATATTTTCTCAGTAACAACATTGATCAAGTCTTCACTGAGTTAATATGTTAAAACCTGATTATAATGACTCAGGAAATTACCAATTGTTATTAAAGTTAAGAATATAAACCACTTATTATGCCAATACATTTATAATGCAATAATACTTTACCATTCCTCCCCAAACATGGCAAAAAAAAATAAAAGCTCCTACGGACATGTCACTGGTTTCCACATACCCATACGTGTATCTGACTTTCTTTATCTAAAGTTTCACCTATAAAAGATGTTGAACTGATGCTTGTTCAAAGAAAGATAGAGACAAAAAGGAGAGAGAAACACAAAAGGCACTGACACTGAGGCTGGTTTCTGACTTGCCATCTTTGCAGAAAGTGTGGCAAATGGTCTCCATACCTGAATTTTACCAATTCTTTTGATAGGTAAAAACATTCACTTATAAAACTGAATGTTTTTTAAGGTAAAACTGACCAGAAATTTGGAGATCAGTAACATAATTCACTCCAACTGAGAATTAAAAACATGTATCAGTGTCTAAGCATTTCCTTCAACCCAATCCACCTTCTCTTTTCTCTTATAACTGGAGGGCAGCAATTCAGATGAGATAGATTGGCTAGAATGAGAGGATCAGATTCAATTATGAAATCAATTTTGTCATGATTGAGGGAGAGCTCCAGTCACATGCTACGCTGGACACTAGATGGAGGAAATTCAACCAGAATGCTTCCCTGACTTGAGGGACTTAAAGACATTTTTTGAAAGAGTAATACATTTTCCAGGTGCAAAAATTATAAAAGTCATAAAACATATATGGACCCCCACCCACTAGCCTCCCCACAGCCCCAAAAAGGTAACTATTTTTATTAGGGTCTTGTGTATTCTTTCAGAGTTTCTTTTGCCTATATGACACAGGTAAATATATAGTCTTATTTTTCTCTCCCTTTTTTTCCACAAAAGTAGTCTAGTACATACACATACACACACACACCAGAGTGACTTTGCTTTTTGCATTTAGTATCTTGGAAATTTCTTCATATCAGTACATAGAGAGTATCTGCATTTTTTTAACTGCTGCATTGTAGCTCATTATGCAGTTAATTAACCAGGGCCCTACAGATGGGCATTTGGGTTCTTTTTAATCTTTTGCTATTGCAAAAAATTTAGGGACTTCTAAAACAGCACTGACATCATCCATATAAAATAATTCTCCTTCCTTCCTTGCTTCCTTACTACCTACTTACTTCTCCCTGCCCCCCTCCCTCCTTCCCTTTGCCTTTTTTCATTCACTCATTGGCTCCACACACATTCACTGTGTGTCTACCTGTGCCAGGTGCTGCACTAAGGTACCTGAGTGTGAAGGTTACGTCACACTGGCCCATCACAGGTCAACAGAGGAAGGAGGATACAGCTACATGTGGAGCCAGAGAGCGAATCACCCACAACCCACACTATTTTTTTCTAGGAAGTGACTGCAGGTACTGATGGGAGAACACCCCACCTGGAGGTTATCAGAGTGTGACCAGCTGAAAAATTCAGAGAACTTCCGACCTACTTAGCCTTGGACAAGCCCCCAGCACTGACATTCTATGCTCTACGCTTGTGGTGGGGGAAGAGTCAGAACAGGAAATGTAAACACTCTCCATCATTTTTAGGTAGTTTCCTGCCCCGTATTGGACACCTAAGCCCTCTTCTTGAGGCTCACCAGCAGCCTGAGGTAGCATTCCATATTCTGGACCATTCCAGGCATCCTTCTGCTACCAAAGTCTAAGCAGAGCCCACTCCTCATTCCCCAGAGATGGGCATCTGCTGACAAGCTCCGAGCTAGCCAGAAAATGTTCCACCCTGCTCAGAGGCACCACCTCAACTCTGGCAAGACGCACATCTTGCTAAGGAGGCCTGTAAAGGGAAGCCGATGACAATGACACTGAGAATCTCACATACACACCCCCCAAAAGCCTGGTGAGCAGGAGGTGGGCACAGGAGCAGGCCTCTGTGGGCTGGCCTGGCCCTGGGAGGTGGAAACCAAGGCTCAGGTGAGACAGGTGCCTGGGGAGGGCCAGCGGGAGGGAGTCAACAGTCGCTCAGTATTCAACAAACATTTATTGAGGGTACACTACCTTCCAGGCTCTGTTTTAACTGCTAGGAATACAGCAGTGACAGTCCTAGCCCTTGGGAGGTTACATTCTAGTTGGAGAGACAGTCAGTCAATAAATAAATAAAAGAAGAGCTCTGCTAAGTGTCAGGTGGTCAGCAGCTCCCTGCTCACCCACTGCCCACAGGCAGTCACTGTGGCCAGGTGACAGTCAGAGAATGAGGAACAGCAGGCTGGAGGGGGCCTTGGGGACATTGTGGGGCTCTCAGCAAAACACCACCTCCCACAGGTGGCTTGTCGAAGTCACATGGCAGGCTAATATCAGAGTAACCAGAGCTGGTCCCTGGCACCAAGAAGTGAATGAAGATCTTGATGGAGGATAACCATCACCACCATCAGAGCTACTATTTATGGACTATGTGTGGGGGGCACTGTACTTTCCCTTTGCATTTCCTTGAAAGCACTGTCTTATATGGCAGCCAGAAGTTGCTATTCTGCCCTGTAGGGTTGGGGGTGTGAGGGGCTGTGGGTGATTGAGCTGGAATATTAAAATTGTTCTAGTAAGAACTCAAAGAGAAAGAAAGAGTTGTTTGGGTTTTTCTGTCACCAAAATAGGATTTTTGGTTTTTTAGTGGAGTCATTAATCATGACTGCAGACACTGTCAAGAGATAGACTTGTCTAAATTTTTGTGGCATTTATTTAATATCTAGGGCCCAGCCCAGAGACTAAGATCATAGTCTCTTCTCAGAGTAGAGAGGAGTCCTCTTCCACCCATGCCTGCTCAGCTCTGAGCAGAGCTCCTGTGGGACAGAGGCAATGCAGTAGGGGGACCGCAAAGCCTGAGGCCCGTCCCTATGGGCTGAAGAACTGAGAGAGGCAGAGGGGCAGAACTAGAGGAAGAAATCGGGTGGCTAGCAAAGACCTGGAGCTCAGGTGGGAGGGATGTGGGGAAATTCAGCTCGATGTGGGGAAGCCTTCACCAAGCTGTCCCTTTCTCCAGACACGGCGGTGAGAGAACCTCAACCAAAGAGAGAGGTGGAATGCATGTCCCCTGGCTTCTAGAGTTTTTAGTGACTTGTTTGACCAATGCAGTCAGAACTGCCTGACTTCCAAGGCTGAGTCACAGGAAGTCTTGCAGCTTCCACCCAGGGCTTTTGATCCCTTACTCCTGGGATGCATCTTCCTGGAACCCAGCCACAGGCCACACAGAGGCCACATACAGGTGCAGCCATGTGATTGAGCCATCTCGGACAGAACAAGCCTCGTCGAGCCCCCTGGTGAATGCAGCCCCAGCTGACTTCACTTGGAGCAAAAGAACTGCCTGGATGAGCCCAGGCAACCCCCAGCATCATGAGAGATAACAAAAGGGTGGTTGTTTTAAGCCATTATGATTTGAGGTGGTTTGTTATGTAGCAATAAATAATGAAAATATTAATTGGCAAGTCTTTGTTTCCTAAGCACCAGGGGGATAAAAAAGAAGAAATACATGCATGCATCATACCTACATATATGGATATGCGTGTGTATGCATATATATGTTGCTGCATATGTATATATTAGAGACAGACAGCAAACAGCTAAGTGCAGTGTACATAGGTGTATGACAGTACTCTGTGTAATTACTCTGGGCCAGGCACTAGTAGGTACTTTATAATCATAACTTCACTCAATCTTCACAACCACTCTGTTAGGTGAAAACTACTGTTAACCCCAGAGTACAGATGGGGTCACAAAGGCTCAGAGCGGTCAGGTGAATTGCCTAAGGTCACATAGCAGATAAAGAGCAGAGTAGAGATTCCAACCTGATTCCTAAACTGGAGTCCCCAAACTCTGCTCTGCCTGAGGGAGTTCCACAAAGACCAACCATAACTACCAAGGACAGCCAGAACACACCCATACGAAGATTAGGGGTGTTAAGAGGCCATTAGAGAATGCCAGGAAGGAGGGCATCCTTTGAGGTGTCCTTGTCTCTGCATGAGTATCTCTTCCAGAATCCCTTCACTCTTCCCCACTGCTGGGCTGGGGTAGCGTGCTGAGCCAGCCCTAGTTACCCAGGCCTGTTCTCCCAGTAAATGGTTCAATACTCATCCTAATAACTGTAGGCTTTAGATTTACTTACAGCTCAGCAGCTCCTGCAAAGTTTACATGTGCCCAACCACAAAGGCAGAAATATATAATCACCCCTGAGTTGCACACTTAGCCCTAGACTGACAAAGAGCCAAGTTACAGGTGAATTCCCTTGGGAGAGGAAAGATGGAGCCCAGGCTAACACAGGACCAGCTTCTTACACCTGGCAAGGACAGGGTGTTGGATTTGGGGCCAAGGGTTGAAGAGGAGGAAAAACAAGACACACACCATGAGAAGTCGACCAGGAGTCCGTGTGCTTTGTGCTAAGCACATAGCACAGTGGTTCAGTGTATGGAGTCTGGAGCCAGACAGCCTGGGTTTGAGTCATCACTTTGCGTGGACTGCTGTATCTTAGTCTCCTCATCTGTAAAATGGGGATGACATTATCAAGGGTACCTGCCTTATAGAGCGGTTGGGAGGATTCAACAGCTAATACTAAGAAATGCTTGATTAATGATGCCTGGCACATAGTAAGCACTAAAAAAGTGTTTGCTGTTATTTGCCAAGACAGCAAATGCCCCCTGACCCTAACATGGCTACTTTAGGAAAAATTAATCACCTTCCCCCTCTGGTTGGCTGATCCACAAGCTTGTCAAAAGTGTTCCAGAGCCCTCCTGCGGCACTTCATGTTCTGCCTCATGAGCCTTGCCCGCAGTAATAGATAATCTTACCACCGCCTCCAGAACTGTAAAAACCACGTTGTCATTTTTGTTTAGAATATCATACAGAACTGAATTCAAGTTTAAAATACTTCATTCAGATCAGTAGAGTATTAAAGAATGCATTATAAATTTTATTTTTAATTATATTTAATAACATTCATATGTAGTCAAATTTGTACTTATTTCCATTTACCAAGTGATGCACACAGTTTAATTTACTCCAGATTCATTATGTAAGAAAAATGTGATTTGTTGACAATAAATTCCAAAGTGTTAATAAATAATATCTCAGGTTTGGTTGGGGACCGCATCTGTATTAAAAGGCATTGCCGCATCTGAAACACACAAACCCTGCTTTCACCGTGTGACGCAGGGGATTCTTGCGACGTGGACTTTAAAAGTAAACTCATTAATTTTTATAATTTTTGTGTTTTCCTTTTAGATGATGAGATAAAGGAGGCCTATTTCTTAGGCTTTGTTTTTTTAAAGGCATATCTGCAAATAACACATTTTGGGTAAAGAAACTCGTTATTCTGAAGAAATGAAAAGCCATATTAGATACAATCATCTCTATTTTTTCCTTTTAACAATGGCTTTGGAGTTGGGGAGCTACTCTGATGTACTATGTATGCATGGTGATCTAACGAATGCAAGGTACAATCTGATAAAGATCATCTTGAGGCATATTTGAAGAATTATCATGTTTATGGTCTTCCTTTATTTCATATATTTCATCAATGTTTATTATCTATTTTATCAGATCTATTGTGGTAGTAAAGTAGACAAAATAAAAATAAGAATAAAAAAGGACTTAACACTGTAGAGCAGTCTAAGCCACCATAGGGGCTAACTTGCAAGGAATCAAAATTCAAGTAACCTGTCAGGACTGTGTGTACAAACGTCCCGACCAACTGACTTGACGGTGAGCCCATTCATTTGATCCACACCAACGGCCCCATGGGGCCTCTTAGTCATAGTTGGGGGACATATGGATTTTAAAAAATAAAGTTACTGATTGGGAAACGCCTCTCTCATGCCCATCCTGGGTGTCATTCCTTGCATTCATGGCCAACAGCCTCCTGAGAGCTCTCCCACTGCCACATACAGGCCTCTCTCCTCTGAGCTTTGCCCAGCATGTCCCATGCAGGTGCTTCAGGATGTGGGCAGGTGTGTGCAGACAGGTGAGCCAAGGCAGGGCTGGGATAAAACATGGGGACAGAGTCAGAGGGAACTAATGGTCATGGGGCACCTGCCACGCCACCTGCCCAGTGCCAGCTCCTCCTCAACTTTCACGTGGTTAAGACCTTCCATCAGCCAGTTCTGTGAGGTCGGGATCATTATGCCTATTTACAGATGAAAAACCTGAGAATCAGAGCAGTTAAGGGATTTGCTCAAGGCCACAGCTATCCAAAATTTTGTTTTCAAATAATCATAAGGAATGAAAACATACTTACAATATAATCTTAGTAAAATACTATTTATAAGCATGTCTGAATCTACTGGGTTCTCAAGTTCAGACAATGAGCAATCAGATAGGAGGTGACGTGTGAGTGTATGTGCACACGAGTGTGAACATACTTGGAGGTGTGTGCAGGTACAACTGTGTGTGCATGAGTGTGTGCACACATATGTGGGTGTGTGTGAGCATGTGTGTACACGTGTATGTGTGTGTAGTGTCTGGGGTTAGGTTGGTATTGGTTTTAGACAGAAAAATACCAAATTTATCAAATGGTTATCTTTGAGGTATAGAATAGGCAGTGTCTAGGGATTTTGTTCTGCCTTGTACTTCTCTCCACCTTGTCTCTAATGCTCATATATTATTTTAACAATCAGAAAGCTTTGGGGTTTTTTTTGCAAATACAGGCAACACATATTAAGCTGCTCTTTACCGACTCTCCACCACAGCCCGGCCAGAGTCAGCCCGCCTCTCGGGCTGTCAGGCCGAGGTCTGGAGGTGAGGGGATGAATCACACTGCGGAGAAGACAGAGTGATCGGGAAGATTCAGGAAACAGCTCCCCCTGGTTTCCCAGCTCTCTTACCCTCTCCAGCAGTTTCTGATTCCTGCCTCCTCCTGCACAGCCTGGTCACTTGGATTTCTGGAGAGCCCCTCCCTCTGTGTCTGCCTCTCCTCTCCTGGGAAGCTGAGGACCCTGGGAATTGAATGGCTAATCCAAGCACCCAGAACCCTGCCCCCCAGGAGCTCTGGGTCCCACAGCTCCCGTGTGTGCACCGGTGGACAGTGGGGACAGAGGGTCGGAGAAGGCATTTCTCTGTCCCAGGCTGTCTGTGACTCCATCCTCCTCCACCAACATTTCTGTCTATAAAATGGTGAACCAGGGGCCTCTCCTGGGCTCCCAGCTGCTGAGAGCAGGTGACAGCCCAGCATCGCCCTCAGTGGCACATAAATATGATTTTTACTGCACTTTACAAGATGCTGTGCTTAGTCTCTGGGAAAAGCCCCTGTGGCTTGTGGGTTCCATTTAAATGTGCAGAAACGCTTGCTGTCCAAATGGGTGGCTTCCTGTCTTGCAGGAGAACTCTGCATCTTCTCATTAGGAAACTTAATGGGACCCTGAGCATTCAGCCTCCAGTTCTCACAGGGCAGTCCTACTTATGCACCTGCCTGGGGCCCAGGCAAGACCTCAGAAGCAGAAGTCTGTGTTTAGACAAGAGGCACTCTGTAGAGGCTTGACATTGTGCTTAGGAGGCTCCTGTAGATGAGCCTCTGCAGTTAGACAGGGTTGTGTAATAAAGCATCTGCCTGGCCTTTGTTCCTGGCTCATGAGAGACAGCCTCTAAGCCCTTGGAATTCCCCTGAGTAATAGGAATGTCTTTGTTATTTAAGGTGGGTCCCTCAGACCTCACCTGAGTTTATGCTAATGAAATGACTCATAGTGGGCTCCTCCATAGTTCCAGGATGGGGGCTGGCCATGCCAGAAGGACCATCCATGTGATTAGAGGGTTGAGGCTTAGAGCCCAGTGATATCAGCCTGACCTCACTGGGAAGAAGCGTGTATTGCGGGGGGGGGGGGGGGGGTGCAAAGATTGAATTAGATGATGTGGCCAATGATTCAATCAATCATGGCTGCATAATGAAACCCCAATAAAAACTGTAGACTCCAAGCTCAGTGGAGACTCCTGGTTAATTGCGCCCAGGGGGTGGCACATTCTGAGGATACAGAAGCTTTGTGTTTAGGACCCTTCCAGACCTCATCTTATGCATTTCTTCTTTTGTCTGGTCCTGATTTGTATCCTTTATAATAAAACTCTAAGCATAAGTACAGCCCTTTCCTGAGTTCTGTGAGTTATTCTAGTGAATTATTGAACCTGAGGGGGTCATGGGAACACCCAAATTTATAGCCAATTAGTCAGAGGTGTGGGTGGCCTGGGGACCCCCCAAGCTTGTAGCTGGTGTCTGAAGTGAGAGTAGGCTTGTAGGGGACTGTTCTCAACCTGTGAAATTTCACCTAATTCCAGGTAGTTGGTGTCAGAATTGTACTGCAGACTGTGGGGTTCAAACCCTGACTGAACTTTCTAGCTGTTCCATCTATTAGGGCAAGTTCTTATCCATTCCAACCCTCAGCACCTACATCTAAAGCAATTAAGGGTGAAAACACCTTATAAATGCTCAGTGATCGCTCACAAATATTATCTATGATTACTGAGACCCACCCCCTGCCGAGTGGCATAACAGGAACTTATGTCCTTGTCTTTCTTTTTCTTTAGTCTTGCAGTTGCTAAAGACCACTTCTGTCTCTTTTAAGGTCTTACCCAATACAGAATCCTCTGGTCTGACCCACACCTTTTCACATTTTGCTGAGCACTGTCTAATATTACTTCTTAGGTATTTGTCTATATTTCATGTCTATGTATAAATAAAATAACTGTCTATTTACATGTCTATTTATGAGCATATCTCGTGGAAACAGCTGGACAGTATTTCACCAAATTTGGAGAGGTATGTTGAGGAGATCTCACTTCAAATATAGGCTAGGCAGTGTATGAAAAGTTCCCTTGGAGCACTTTATCTTTTTTTTTTTTTTTTTTTTTTTTGTGAGGAGGACCAGCCCTGAGCTAACATCCAATGCCAATCCTCCTCTTTTTTGCTGAGGAAGACTGGCCCTGGGCTAACATCCATGCCCATCTTCCTCTACTTTATATGGGACGCCGCCACAGCATGGCTTAACAAGCGGTGCATCGGTGCGCATCCAGGATCCGAACCGGCGAACCCCGGGCCACCGCAGCGGAATGTGCGCACCTAACCACTTGCGCCACCGGGCCGGCCCCGGAGCACTTTATCTTTTATACCAAGAAAACATTATCTTAAACCCTTAAACAAATGAATTACATATAATTTTAATTGTGCTAGAATTTCACAGGTGTGACACGGAGACACCAAATGTTTTAAATTCTTTGAAGTCACTGCTTTAATTCTATTTTATCTGGAAACGCAAAGAATATATGACACACAAAATGTTCTTGTTAGAGCTAAAACTGAGAAGGATGCAAGAATCGTGAAGTCAGTCTGAGGAGAATCCGCGTGGGGCCAGTCAGGAGAGACGGGCTCTTCTGAGGGTGCAGGAGGGACACGCACCAGAAAAGCATTTCAGAGCTAGTCGGGATAGATGGTCTCTCTTGAGGGCTCCAAGCCCAGGGAGGATTCGAGCACCCAAGACAGGCAGCCGCCACCAGAGCTCCGGGAACTGGGGCCCAAGAGCCCCAGTGACTGCCAGTTGGGAGTGGCTTCTTTTTCTTTCACAAGTAATGGAAACCAGAGTTTCATCAAGGGACATTTTGTTGCCAGTCAGGAGACATCTGAAATGCATGTTTAGATGCCATGGCAGGAGGAAACAAACAATGGTTTTAGACTTTCACTTGCTAAAGAACCATGCATCAGTTTAATGTTAAAGATTGGCACAATTGTCACCTGTGGTTGAAGAGTGAGCCTGAGTGATGCTGCTCCCATGACACAGGTTGCAGCCTATGGCAGGGACCCAGAATATAGGCTGTTTTCCAGGTAACAGCTGTGCATTTCAACAGGGCAGAGTTTAGAGGAATCTTCATTAATATATTCCCTGGATACTGCAGAGACCTTCAAACCACTCCCTTCTCTCTCACACATATGCAGAGAGTACCTGTTTCTCGAGAACAGTCAGTAAGTGATTAGGGCAGAAACTCCAAACGCAGGGCTCAGATTTGTTGACATGCTTCTTCTTTGGCAGCTTCAGGGAGAGCAGCAGCAGGAATTTATGCACATGCACTCCAGACCATGGCACACGAAGTAAAGTGTCAGACAGAGCTTTGTTCCAAAGTAGGAGATAATTACAACTCTTAATTAGTTACGACAATTACACAAAAGTCCTATACAAGACCAACATTCATCTTTTTACTTTTTGCATAAAGATATATGGGCAAGAAAGTTAAGATTACGATTCCCGTAAAGGATCTTCTGCTCTCAATCGGGGCTGGTTTAAGAAGAGTCGTGTTTGAAGCTGGTACTAGTCATATGAGTTCTTAAAATTCTCTTCCCGTTGCCCACCCCTTTCTCCTTTGGCCTCTGCCACCTAACCAGAACCCACTCTTCCTCTCTCATTCAGCCTACAAAGAACAGGCAATGGAGGCAAGTGAAGAGCAGGAAGAAAGACCTCAGAGGAAAGCAGAGAAGGAGGACCCATGACAACCTCAAGAAAATCAAGAGAAAGTTCCAGTTGCTTGAGGATGTCCATTTTAGGAACCACATATTGGTTATTTGGAATACACATGAAAATGAGATGTTGACCTCGTGGTGACGACACTCTTAACGTGTATATACAGAGGTCTCTAACCACCCATACATCAGGATATCTTCCTCTGGAAAATCTCAGCAGTGATCACTGGCTTGTAAGACCAGCTTTGAAAGAGACGTATGAATAGGGATGTCATCAAATAATTGTTCCTGTCAGAACAGCAAATTTCCACCGAGGATGCATAAAAATGAAAGTAAACCTCAGAAATCAAACATATTTTAAGAATCAGTGGAAGTCAGCTCTTTCCCTCCTGCCTTTGACATTACCTTATGCTATTTCACACACTAAAGGCCCCAGCATTACTCAGCGACACCGGGGAGCCGTCAGAGCTCCCTAATCCGATTCATCCAGGCTGCTAACGGCTCCTGGCACGGGGCATGCAGGCCACACTGCTGCCCTTCCAGGAGGCCGGCAGCACCATGCAGCAAAGGCAGCCCAGCCACACCGACAAAGTGGAGTTGACAAGAACTCACATCGAATTTGCATGTATTTGCACAGCATGTCAGAAATACTTCTAATCTCAAACAGACGCGGAGCTGGGGACAAATGGAGAGAAAGCACAAAGGGTTTGGGAAAAGGGATGACTGAGCCTGGCGAAGGCCTAAATCTCCTCCCTGGATGACATCTACACTTCTGTTTTAATTGCCTTGTTAGCAAGGACCACCGCGCTATTTTTCAGGCTGCTGCCTTTGTTTTAAGGTAACTGATTTTTTTTTGGATTGTGTATTTCCTGTAGCAGCAAAGGGAGTTCTGATTAACACATTTGCCTGCTGGAGGCTAATATGTGTCTTCATATGCCTTAGTAAATAACAAGTAATTATGAGTTCCATATAGGAAATTTATGACACTGTACTCTGATATTAACCTGTCCAGCAGGAGAGCTTGGTCAACATGCTGAGCCAGGCCTTACCCTTATTTTTTGCAAGGAAGGGGCATAAACCAAAACGTTTCAGTGACAGGGGGAAAAGGCGAGCAAAACTGTATCAGGACTCTGCACACCATCTGCACTTTCATAGCGCACTAATGGGGAATAATTATACTGCTCCTGCCACCCAATAGCTGCACGTCTCTGGAAGTGAGACTGGCTTCCCAGGCCCTCCCAGTGGCTGTTGTCTGGCAGGGCTGCAAATTGGAAGTCCAATGCTGAAATGGCTCATTAAAAGAACCTTGAAAATCAGGGTTGCTCTTTGAATCTTAAAGACAGTAACGAGTAACTCAGCAGGCTGTGCAGAGAAAGCCTTCCCTTGTCCCTAAATTAATTTTCAGTGGCTAGAGACTGAAGAGGAGCAAAGTCTTGAAAGGTAAGACAGACAAGGGGAGGCAAGGAGAGTGGAGGAGGAAGAGAGGGAGGAGAGACAAGGGGAGAGGAGGGGAGAGATGGGAAGGGAAGAGGAGGGGAGAGGAGGAGAGAGAGAAAATACATTCTCTAGCCACATACAGATAAAACTTCTCCAAGACTGCTTCTCCAGAGGAACACTCACCAGCTGCTCCCTGGTAGGAAATTTAAAACTGTCAAGAAGTTCCATTTATTGCTGGCTGATGAGTCAGCAAGGAAGGTGCGCTCTGTGTGCCTTAAGTAGAATTGCAATCCAGCTTGGCCTCTCTACTGACGCTGAGGTCAGTGAAGAAAGCAGATCAGAATGGGCAGAAACAAGCATGCTTATCCAGAAAGCTTGGCCAGGAAAGGCAGGTCAAACAGCCAAGCAAGAGAGAATAGGTCCCGTCTGTTCTGACCTTGGCAAGCCTAATTCCAGCTGGTGCCTTCTTCCCAGCAGAGGTTGATCCAGATGTCCTGCCACCTGGCTCAGCGGCTACTGCCATTCTCAACTCTTTCTCAACAAATATGAGGTTTATTTGCACTATTTAGATTCTATTCCTTCTTCAAGGCTTTCATGAGGCCTTCTAGAACAAGCCAACCACACATGATGATCTCTCCTTTCCAATACCCCTATAGCTCCTCACTTGAACCATTTATGGTGACATAGCCTTGTTACATTATTATGCCTTTCCAAGTGTCTCTGATTTGTCAACAACAAGGCTGAAATCTCCTGGAAACCCACCAGAGCCGTGGATCCCCTCCTATCATCTGTAATCTCAGCCTCTCCCCCATTTCATTTCTCTTAAGTCTCAAAAACCAATTCCACACAGTTTCTTCTAGTTACCATCCTATCTTTCCCATTATTGATGTAGAAACTCATTTTGTTTCAAAAAGTATTTGAAGAAACTTGGAAAAATGCATTCAGGGTAAGGAAATCAGGGAAATGGAAAATAAAGTGAGGAAAAATAAACTGAAGCTAGAGTTGTGTTGACTGAATTCACACAAAAACATGTGCCAGAATGTTCTATCATCTGCTAGAAGTGGGATGCAAATTTGACTCAGTTGTCTGGTGACCAAAGAGAGGAACATAATCAGAGGGAAACATGAAAGAAGGCATAGTGTCTATGTGATGAAAACAACTCCACTGCTCAGAAAAAGCCCAGTCATGCCTGGAGTTAAGGCCTGAGGGAAACTTCTCCTCTGGGTCCCACAATGGGAGCCCTGTGTGATAGAGTAATAGAGTGAATAACAGGAATTAATGCCAACATAATGCCAGGCATTACTTAGTGAGGGGGAAACAGAGAGGAACAGACGGGACAGATGCCTGCCTTTACCGATCTTGGATTTTACTAGAAAAGAGTGAGGCAATAAACATATCCATGCCATATTGGTTCAATAGAGAGACTGGGAGAGGGGTACCTGAGATAGATATTCAGAGGAAGGTCTCCCTCAGAAGGATGTGGAGGCATCAGCCAGGTAAAGACTTGGACCATTTCTGTAACATCTCCTGGTCTGGCCAGTGGATCCAAAACCTGATTCAGGGAAAGCAACTCTTTGAGGGATGTGTATTTGCCCCATCTCCCATGACCAAGACTCTTGAAAGAATTTCCTACCCATGCTCTCTCCACTCCCTCACCTCCCAGCTGCTCCTCAGCCCCCTGTAACCTGCCTTCCCCGCCCCTCTTCTCCAGAGAAATCATACTAGCTACGGGGCCAGTGAAACCAAGCTGCCACCAGAAACACTTTCAGTCTTTATTTGATTGAAAGCGCTGGTGTGTTTGTTACTGTTGATCATTATCTACTTGGAATTCCCTCCTTTGGCTTCTGTGACCCCCATTTCTTCCTGGTTTTCCTCCTACCTCTTCAGCCAGCCTTTCTCCATCAGTTCGGTAGACGCATCTTTAATTTGCTTCTTAAATATCAGCCTGACCCTGAATGTTGTCTTCTCTCTGTACATCCTCTCCCTGATGAATTCAACATACCCAAGATCTCTACAAATGACTCCTATGTCTGTCTCTCGTTACAACCTACACTGTTCTGCTAATATTCAGACCTATGAGGTCAAGGCACCTCCCACTCAACACGTTTAAATTTATCCTTTCCAACCTGGTTCCTCTCCCTAATTCCCTACACTCATGTGGCCACCATCTACTTAACTGCCCATATCAGAAATCTCAGACTCATCCTTAACTCCTCCTTCTCACTCCTCCCCATATCTAATCCTATTGATTCCACCATCTGCATATATCTCTTATTTATTACCTTCTTTCCATGTCTACTAATGAAAATTGAGTACTTACTAATGTCAGGCACTATTCTAAGTGTTCCATACTTTACACATAATGTGTCATGTAAACTTCACAAGTATATAATGGAGTAAGCGTTATTAGCCTTCATATTCCACAGGGGAGAGCACTGAGGCACAGAGAAGTTGTGTGACTTGCCCCAGGTCACACAGCAAGGAAATGTGAAGCCAGGATTCCAATCCAGACAGTTTCTGACTTCAGATCCCACATACCATTACTATGTTTTATCACTTCTCACCCAGATGACTGCAATCACTTCCTAACCAATCTCCCCGCTTCCATTCCCCCCACCACCTTCTTCACACTGCTGCCCCACAGTGTGATCTATTGAAAAACTCAAATCTGAGCTCACCACCTCCTGCTTAAAATCGTTCCATGGTTTCCTCTGGCTTGCAGAATAAATTTCAAGCTCTTGGTCGTTTCATGCCCCTAGCCCACCCCTCTTTCTCCATCACACACATATACACCCACACAGGTATCATGTGCCAGCGATTGTGCTAAGATCTCCAGGCAATATAAAATGTGGCTCCTACTGTGAAGAAATGTACAAATTAAAAGTTAAACATAAGAATTAAGTTCAAGATCACAATTTAAAAAAAGAGGTCACAAGGCAGAATAATTCAGTGGTGAAGAGGGCAGACTCACAAGCCAGATGTTGAATATAAGCAGAATTGTCTCTCCAAAAAGATTTTTTTCTATCTCAAGCCGGCCACTTGTGAACGATCAGTTCAATTCTGGCTTAGTTTGAAAGATACTTTAATATTCCCATATTGTTCCAGTTCAATACTTTTAGAAAATGAATAGGCTTGGTTCTGGTTCAAACTGGCTTACTAGGTGTTGCTGTTTTGAAAAATCCTTGGTTCAGTGCTCAGCACAGTGGAAAAAAAAAAAAGATTAATTTGGGGCTCAGCTTGGTTCAAGGTTTGAAAATTAGAGCAGTTCCTTCCAGTCGTGGTTCACACTTGAGCTGGCGCCCCATTATGAATTCCCCTCTCAGGCCTGGTTTACGTGGTCATGGCCCTCCACAGAGCCTTTCCAGCCCGCCAGGCCCCACACATTGATCTCTACTCCCTTCACCCTAGGGCGGATGTTTGGGAACTCCCCAGCACAACAGTACCTCCTGGAGCTGGGAGCCTACCATCAGGGCAGCTCCTCCTTGGCTAAGCAGAGGCTATGTGGGCTCTGTCCAGTAAGAAGCAAACCCACCCACTCCCGTGAGACTGGTGCTCTGGTGTTCCCTCACCTTTTTCACGCCTCTGCTCATGTCACTTGCCTCTGGGGCCTCCCTGAACATCCTTAAAATAGCCACCCTTCCCTCCTCACTCCTCTCTCTTTCCCCTGCTCTATCTTTCTTGGCTGCATTGACCAGCAACTGGCCACTCTATAGTCTCTTGGCTTGTGCTGTCTCCCTCACTAGACTGTCAGCTCTGTGAGGTCAGGATTTTTGTCTTTTTCACTATTACATCCCACTGTCTGGAATAGTGCCTGGAATATAATGGAAGTCTATTAAATATATGTTAAATATTGATATTTAACAGTCTAAATCCAGAACTTATGATGAGAGATTTCCAAGGAGAAGCAGGATTTGGCCTTAAAGCTATATTTATTTACATTATGAAGAATAGCTCACTCTTAGTGGGTTTTTCTTCTTAGTGGGAACATCCTCTTCCCCTCTTCCTTACCATCTCCCGGCTGTCTCCAACACTAGGGTGAAGCAAAGAAAAGTATACGTGCATTAATAGGCTGCCTCCTTCCCTTCCAACCTTCCACTTCTCTTTCCGTTCTTAGAGACGATGAGTTCCTCTGGCTCTTCTCAGCTGAAGCGAAGGCCTTTGCACCCACAATGAGCTGGGCTTTAGCTGAACAGCGTGACTCACTGACTGGGTAGGACAGAAAGCAGGAGAAAGGAGAGGCACACAAGCAGCCAGAACAAGGTGCCTCGAGGACCACCTACTGAGACCTATAGCTCTCCACGACTCTCACGGGGGGTCTCACCAGAGCTAACGCTCTGCCTCCGAGCTCCTGGCCTGTGTCCAAAGGGAATTTGGGTCTGAGTCTCTTCTACTCTTTGAAGTAGTAGCTTTTCAGCTTCCAGTTATAGATTAGGTTTATATTTGTATTAAAAATGGACAAAACATATAGCACTTCTAACATGGCACAATTTCTTGCACTGTAGTACCCATATACAAGAAAATGATATGAAAAGAATTAGAACAAAGGTTTGATCCACCTAGTAACAATACTCTTATTTAATGATTATTGATGAAATAAATGTGTTCCACTCAATCCTTCCTGTCCACCCCCATTCCCACACACACACCGAATTGTTTCCCTCACCCAGGACGACCAAGTCAAAGTGAAGTCCATGGAGCTCTCTAAAATGGTCACCAGAAAGTCCTCCGGGAAAATTAAGAATATAACCACACAATCAAGAAAGTCCAGAAGAAAGGAGTAATTTATCTACTGACCATTCAGTTTCCCTGCTGGCCAATAAGGAAAGCAAATAGAATCTAAAAACAGGCTGATTTTTAGAAAGTTACATACTTTTTTTCTCTAGCTATTTTTATTATATTTGTCTTTGGTATTACATTTTCACTGGGATGTGTCTAGATGTGAATTTTTTATTTGACCTTCTTGAGATTTAATGGGTTTCCTAAGTCTGATTAATTTTATCAGTTTTGGAAAAGTCACAGCCATTCTGTCTTTCAATATTGCCTCTTTCCCAATATTCTCTTTTCTCTTCCTGAAATTCTCGCTCTATCCTACATGGCTCCTAACTTCTCATTTTTTCATCTCTGTGCCTCTCTGGACTGCATTACGAATAATTTCTTTAAATTTATTCCAGTTGACTAATCTTCTTTTCAGCTATGTCTAATTGGCTGTTAAATTTGTTAAATATAATAGTTAAACTTTGACTATTATAATTTTCACCTTGAAAATTTTTATTTGGTTCTTTGTCAAATCAGCCTGATCATTTAAAACCTCATGGGCTTTCTTATTCTCTGAGTCACTTTGTATATTACTTTAAACTTATTGTTTTATAATCTGTTTATAATTACTTTAAAATTGTTATTTTATAGTCTTATCATGCCACTGTCTGCAATCACTGTGGATAGGCTTCAGCTGTCTGTTGTTTTTAGGCTCTCACTCTTAGCACTTTGTCTCCATATGTGATTTTGTAATTCTTTTCAAAGTATAAGTTCATTTTTTCCCAGAACATTATCTGTGAGAACTTCTTGAGGCCTGGGCTACAGGTGAGTTCCTCCAAAGATCTGTTTCCTTCTGCCAGGTGGCTGAGGCACAACCAAACTGAACTTCAAATTAAAACTCAATTTTCCACCTGAGGTTTTTCAAACCACCCATACAGTGTGAGTTCAGGCTACACGCCTATGTGAGGGCATTCAGGTGTATGAACTCTTGTGTGAGAATATTTTCCATCCTTTCAGAATCAAGAATTGAGACCACCAACGTTCCTTGCCGTCCCCCGGGGCTTATTTCTACTTCATCCTTACTCTGAGGGTACAGCTGTTTGGGGTCCTAACTTAATGTAGGTTGGGATAGTGTCTCCAATTAGACTTCTCATTTTGGACAGACCAATTCGACTTCCCATCTGGGGCTTCTTTGTCTGTTTCCCACAGCTATTCCAACCAACGGTCAAGTTCACCTAATCTGGCAAATGCCCACAAAGGATCACAACACCTCTCTGATACCCACTTTCATTTAGTCTGTGGCCTCGAAGCTTCTTTACTTTTTGCCAGCTCATCAAAGCCTTTTGAAATATTCGTAAATGCTTTAGCCAGCATTTTTTACTTCTTTTAAGCAGGAAAGTCGTCGTCAGTGTTTCTCGTCTGCTAAACAGCTGGATAAGGAAGACACAGAATTCTCTTTACCACGCAGCCCCAAGGATATGTTAACATCCTGCAGTTGGCCACAGGCACATTCACTGGAACATTGGCGTCTGGAGCTGGCCACATGCCTGTAGCTGGTACAACACACCAGTGATCATGAGTAAAGGTGAAATCGCACTAAAAAGTACACTTTTAACTTTAGAGTTGCCTAAGGGACTGAAGATGGGTCATTAACCCAGGCAGGATCCAGAGCCTGTATTATGCATTCAATTCCTTGGGGTTAAGTATATGGGGCTGACTGGAGACATTCTTATCAAGGTCAAGAAAAACTCCTACACTCTGATCCACCAACTAACAAGAGGGCAGGTGATGTACTATTTGGATTTCCAGGACAGCATGTTCCCAGCCACCTCCAATCTGAGAATTTTGCAGTAGTTTCTATCCAAAGAACACAGGAAGGCTGTTATTCCTGCTCCGGGAAGCAGGTCTCCAGACGCCACAGGCCTTCTTGAGGCTTGGGCCGTGTGCCCTGGGAGAGAACAGAGGGCTAGAATTCTCAGTGGTGAATTTGGATGCAATTTGGAGCCACTGGTGATATCCAATGGGCAAAAAGACCGAAGAGCAGGCAGGTCCTGGAGTAAAACCATGCCAGTAATGGCTGAGGGTTAGATATCTTCATGAGAGCCATGGACCAGCCCGTTATTGGGCTCTGGTGTAACACGAAAAGCTGACACTAGCCATATAACCATGAGACCAGAACTGCCAATCGCAGCCTGAGTGATGGAGTTCTATCACGATGTGGAAGGGGCACAGCAGCACTCCATCATTACATGGAAGTGACACCAACATAGAGGGCTGCCCAGATTCCTGACATGTGTGCCATGCACCCACCAGTGAGCTGGATGAGGCAAAAGGGGCAGGTCATAAGTGTGGGCCAGAATCCATGGGCTTCCACTGATGGATGAGAGCTGCCCCTGTCCCTTGGCTGCTCCAACCATCCCACACACATCCTGCCCTAAATGTCCAGTGCTGACCAACCTATGTCATAACAACAACAATAATAATGGTTGACACATCCTTTACACTACTTACGTATCTACTACTGCTCTGACCACATTTAATCATTATAACAACTCTATATGGTTGTATTATTATTTCCTCTATTTTATAGATACAGAAGTAGAGCCACAAAGAGCTTAAGAAACTTACTCAAAGTTGTACGGCTCATACCAGGCACAGTTCATATTCAGAATCAGGCAGTCTTTTCCCCGAGTCTGTGCTTTCAATTGCTCCACTATACTGCCGTGTACCATGTAGCGATGTTCTTGCAGAACTAAATACTGTGTGTAAGATAACGCTGTAGATTAGTTTAAATAGTCACTAAGCACTTACACTGTGAGTCTTTCTTTCCACGGGACATACGGACGAGGTTAAATTCTGTTAAAGCAAGGTGAAGCCCTAGAGGAGAAACCGGCATTGTTATAAACTATTTTGCTCCAATTGATTTGTAATCTACTACTAATAAGGAATCTAGAGTAATAAAATCAGGAGCCTTGAAAATATAGGTACAACAGGCACCCAAAAGGTGTTAACGGTTTAGTATCAAAATATTGGTGTTTCTAAAGATTTTGAGCAGGAGTGTAAATCAATACATGGTGTAGTGCTCTCCAAAGATGGCCTCCACAATTCCTCTCCCATCCAGACCTAGAGCTCTTTCCCTCGCCTTGGATCTGGCCAAATTTTACTTGATTTGATCAATAGAATGTGGGAGAAGCAATGCTGTGCTAGTTCCAGGCCTGCACCTTAAGAAGGGATGGCAACTTCCACTTTTGTGCTCTTGGAAGCTGGCCATCCTCTAAGAAACCCAACTATACTGAGACCACCATGTTGTGAGGAAGGCCAAGCTTGCCACGTGGAGAAGACATACGGAGGAGCCCTGAGGCACCAGAGACGAGAGTGAAACCTTCTTGGGCCTCCAGCCTAGCCCAGATAGCAACCGCAGCTAAGTGGCACCACCATCGGGCAGAAAAATCACCAGCCAAGCCCTGCCCAAGCCGTAGAATCACAAGAAGCAACAAATCATGGATGTTATAAAGCCCTAAGTTTTAGGGTGGTCTGTTACACAGCAATAGACAACCAAAATACATAGATTAAGGTTATAATATATAGGATAGCTTGTCAAATCTGCTATAAGGCTGTTGTACATGAATAACAGGAGAAACCTGTGCTCAAATAAAGGTAGAAGAATAAAAGTTTAGATGCTCTTGGTTTGGATATAGATAAGTAACTTACAAAAAAAATTATTATATCACAAATGTACAAATGAATGACCATCATGCGTGAAAGATCCTACCCCATTCTGGAACTGAGCCCTGCTGTCACTGGTGCTGCCTGCCTGTCCCCAATAGCCACCATGTACCTGTGCAAACCCAGGCCTGGGCTCCAGTATCTCTCTCCCCCAAGAAAACCCAGCGACTTCTGAAAAAAAGGACTGACGGTGATTCTGGATCTCGGAGGGAAAGGCATGCCAGAGACATCTTGTTAACGAGGAGTTTAGGGGCACCAAACAGAGACATATTGAATGTAAAAACCTGTAATACTGGGACAAGATGAATGAATAAAAATTCTTCGAGTCCATAAGGCTGAAAGGGAGAAAAGGAAATAGGTCAAAATTATGGTCTGACCAAAATTATGACCTAATCAGTTAACAGCCAGTAGATGCTGATCAGTTGAGAGCAAATAGAGGCAGACGAGCAGGAGGAGAAGCTGAGCACTGACCCTTACACTTGGGACACTGGCAGAGGTCAATGCAAATCTATTATTTAGGAAAAATCAGCAACACTGAGAGAAGATCCGCAAGTCACTGTCCAGTCTAGAGAGATGTTTTGCTGTGTGCGTCAATATTTAACGGGTTTAAATAAGGCAGTCTCCCATGGCCCAGATTCTGTAATTACAGCTTTAATCTTCAGGGAAGCACCTCCTGACAAGGTCACGGGGAAGGCCTGGGAGAGCAAGCTGTGGCTGGGACATTGCCGTGAGTATCATATTCTTATCCAAGGTTGAGCAGTGGAGTGAAGGCTGTTGGATAGGAAGTGCATCCAAAGATAACCTGAATTTCATTTTAGTGTTTTCCTTCAACTTTGCTCCATTTCAGGGTCCCATTTCAACCATTTTCTGTACATCATAACTCAGTAGCTCCTTTTTAACACAATATTTAACTTGATAATGACTGTAAATGGAGGACAATTTTCCATGAGAGATATTCCATCAACATGCAATGAAATAAGTCAATGTTATATTACTCCTCACATAAATCCATTTCTACCACCTAATTGATGCTTTGCTTCAAAATCTTCAACCTGTTGTTAAGTGTGAGTCTAATAAATGCTTGCTTGTGATTGTCAAGGGCATATCTGAATTGTTTTTTATTTCAATGACATCTGTCTGCTCTACCATTATTTTTTAATATTTTGATTCTCAAAGGAGCAGAGAATCTCAATTTGTCCTCTAGCAGGTGTAAAACTAAACTAGTCAATGAAGAGAGCCAAACAATGACCTTGGCACTTTCCCTCCCCCTCATCTTGCCTCTCTAACAGACTACTAAAGAATTATCGAGAAAAGTATTCTATGCTAACAATCTATAGGGAAATTTGGGTAGCCCTTTAAGTGAAGTGGGTTTCCTGAGGCTGCCTAGAGAGACCCTTGGACAGCAACCTTCTAGTACAAGGAGTTGGGGACCATGGGCTCCCTTTCTCAACCTTTCGCCTTCTCCATCTGTAATGTTTGATGGCAAAAAATAAGGAAATCCAGAATATAGGAGAGATTGGAGAACCAAGAGAAGTACTGCCGAAGGGAACGAAATTGGGTGTTGGAGGTGGACACTCCTGGGTTCAAATTCCAGTTCTGGAGCTCACTAGCTCAATGTACTTATTCAACATCTCTGAGCCTCAATCCTGTCTACAACAAAATAATATCTATTTGCAGAATTGCTTTGAGAAGTAAATACTTTATTGAAAGTGTTCAGCCCTCAGTAAATGGAGCTGCCATTATTATGATAATGATGACTGACAAAGGTGCTACAGTTTACCACCAAAGAGCTGTAGGATTACACTCTTTCTACTCTTCATGGACCTCCAACGTTTGCTACACTTCTCCCCCCACTAACGCCTCATACTCTACAATATCCAGGCTTATTTTCCTACTTGCTAGAGATCAAAATGACTTTGAACAAAGTCAACAGAAAGTACGTATTTAGAAACATGATATATATTTAGTGGGAAGATTAGTACTGGCCAAAGTTGGAGGCTCCTTATAACATTTCTGAAGGGCGATTTGTTGATATGTATCAAATGCCTTTGAAAGTATATGCCATTGACATAGACATTCTATTTTTAAGGGGGTTATGCTAAGGAACTATTAATGGATATGCACAAAAATTAAGTTATAAGACTGTTTTCACAGTTTTTCTTAATGGTCAGGGCAGCCATATTTTTTATTGCCCAAAGCGGGACACTTTAGAGATAAAAAGGAAATGCTATTAACCAGTAAGCCTGGTGATAGTAGGTGTAAACCAGCAGTGCAAAATGGAAGCAATCTAAATGTCCAGCAGGGAGGATGTGTAAAATAAAAACTAGGTAACTTTTTAAAAAGATATTAAAAGAGAAAATTCAGGCATATGGAAAGATATACCCGATATATTAATAGAAAAAATCAGATTGCAAACCAATATGCATAGTATGGTCACACTAAAAATACGCACACACTTGTACAGACACACCTCAACAATGCTAACAGGAGTTATTCCTGAGTGGTGGGAATTTGGGCCATTTTTATTCATCTATATTTTCTAAAATTTCTATAATTAACATGTATTACATTTGCGGGGCTGGTCCCATGGCTTGGCAGTTAAGCGCACATGCTCCGCTACTGGCGCCTGGGTTCGGATCCCAGGTGCGCACTGACGCTCCGCTTGTCCAGCCATGCTGAAGCGGCGTCCCACATGCAGCAACTAGGAAGGATGTGCAGCTATGACATACGACTATCTACTGGGGCTTTGGGGAGAAAAAGGGAAAAAAAAAAAAAAGGAGGAGGATTGGCATGGATGTTAGCTCAGGGCTGATCTTCCTCACAAAAAAAAAAATATGTATTACATTTGGAATTTCCAAAAAAAAATGTTATTTACAATTTCTTAGTCAAATATTGTTTTTAAAACTCTTGTCTCAGAACATAGCCTGTTCTCCAGAGCCTACAGTGAATTTTCTAAGAGTCTGAGCCTTTCAGGGATGAAACATTTATGCAACGTGTTAAACAAAGCTCAATCTCACATCAGCACTCAAAACCATTTGCTCACAAATATCAGTAATAAAAATTCTTTCTGACACAGATGACACAATAAAGCCCATAAAATTGCATCCCATTACGGTCCCAGATTCTGGCCTTGGAAAGTAACTCCAAATGTTTCTTTTACCTCCTGGTACCACAAGCATTAAAAAGACACTTTGAGGTACTCAAATAGGTGATTATCTTTGTAGACCAATCCACGCCAGGGTGAAATCAGGCAATTTCATTGCTCTCCTTCTCCATCCTCGACAGAATTCTCTTGACTGTGAAAACATAGATTTGGAATTACAAATCTGCTATTGCCACCACTCCGGGAATCTAGAGGTGGTGACCTTATAAAGCACTGACATGAATACATTTGTAAACCTCTGGTCCTTGTGAAATAAGCTCACACCTCTGAGGCTGCTTCCAGCTTAGATGAATGAGATGCCATAGAAAAAAGGTAAGGGCATTTTGTCCATTTGACCAACTTGAAAATCAAGTTTCTAAGGAAAGAGACTGGAAAAACACTTTTTTAAGAGAGAAAAAGAGGATTTCGCAGTAAAAGAAGCTCAAAGCTCCCTAATTTTCACAACTCCTGGAGAACATTCAATCTCACATTGAGGGATTTGGTGAAAGAATTCATCCAAGACCCACATTCTACAATGAGCAACCCAACCTTAATTTGAAGAGTTAGGAATAAACCACTGAGCAAGGCCAACTAAGTAGCTGAAGGTCAAACACATGGAAAAATGAGAGAAAATGTAAAACAAACAAACAAAAAAGAGCTTCCAACAGCTCCTAAAACAGTGTCATCAGACCAGCTCCAGCACGATCGGCCACAAGCTATAGTCAGAATTAATCTGAAATCAGATTCCTTATCTCCCCACATAAGTCACTATTTCTGGGAAAGGCTCCATCATTTTCTCATTAGCACAGGTTGGGAACCTTAAAGACATCTCTGACTCCTGCTCCCTCAATCCAGCATCCAGTAGGTGCCAAATCTTGCTAATTCTACCTTGACAACGCCTCTCCTTTCCTCCTGCCCTTGCCCTAGTTACCCTGCACTAGGCCTAAGGGGACCACCTCTAAACTGATTTTCCATGTCCTCTTCACTCTACTCACACCACACTGCTACATCTATATTCTTTTTTTTTACTATGGTAATAAACACACGATATAAAATTTGCCATCTCAATCATTTTTAAGTGTACAGTTCAGTAGCGTTAAGTATATTCACACTGTTGAGAAACAGACCTCCAGAAATTTTCATCTTGCAAATCTAAAACTCTATACCCATTAAACAACTCTCTTTTTCCTCCTCCCCCACCCCCAGTCCCTGGCAATCACCCTTCTATTTTCTGTTTCTATTAATTTCACTACTTTAGATATCTCATATAAGTGGGCTCATACAGTATTTGCCTTTTTGTGACTGGCTTATGTCATTTAGCATAATGTCCTCAAGGTTCATCCATATTGTAGCATGTGACAAGATTTCCCTCCCTTTTAAGGCTGAATAATATTCTATTGTATGTATATACCACATTTTGTTTATTCATTCATCCATTGATGGACATTTGGGTTGCTTCCACCTCTTGGCCATTGTGAATAGTGATGCCATGAACATTATGTACAAATATCTCTTCCAGGCCTTGCTTTCAATTCTTTTGGCTAGATACCCAGAAGTGAGATTGCTGGATCATGTGGTAATCCTATTTTTATTTTTTGAGGAATCTCCATACTGTTTTCCATAGTGGTTGCACTATTTTACATCCACACCAACAGTGCACAACTGTTCCAATTTCTCCACATCCTTGTCAACACTTGCTATTTTCTGTTTTTTTTTTGATAGCAGCCATCCTAATGGGTGTGAGGTAGTATCTCACTGTGGTTTTGAGTTGCATTTCTCTGATGATAAGAGATGTTGAGCATTACATCTATATTATTATTCCCTATCTCTGGTCAAACTTCTTCCCTTTTAGAGGCTTTCTAATGAATAAAGTACAAATCCATTTCAAGGCCTTCCATAATTGCACCATGTCCGTCTCGTTTAATACTATCTCATTCCACAAATCTTCCACTTCAGCCCCATTAAATGCCTCATCATCTTCCAAACAGTTCTCATGCTTTCTTTTCTGCCTGAAAATATTTATAGCTCAAACGCCATCTCCCCTAAGAGGAGTCCTTTGTTTTCACAGTCAGAACTCTACATTCCTCAGCACTCAGTGCTTGCTCTTATGATATGTATCATATTTACCTTTTCCATACTGATTTATTCTCTGCTGTCATCTTACTTACTGATCAGAGAGTTCCTTACGGCCGTAGACTGAGTCCTGTTCAATCATCTATCTCCCACAGTGCCTGAAAGACTGTAGGCCTTCAATAAATAGTTGTTGAATAAAGGACTCAACATTTTAATGTGTTATCAGTTGATTAAGCCCATCAAAGTGTCTACAATTGCAAGTCAACAGTGCTGCTCTCTTTTTTTGTGTTGGGGAGCAGGGAAAGGTTTTAGTTTTTGTTTTTCAGTCATCCAGACTCATCCTAATTCTCTTGATCACATTATATAACTTCCAACTTAAAAAAAAAGTTTTTTGAATATCAAGTAGACCCCAAGTCTAGTAATTGAACAGCCAGCTGTTGCATTTACCCTCCTAGTGGCTATAAGCTGACATTTAAATATTCCTTCTTCCTTTCCAAATATTAACCACACGCAGCTGGTAACTTGGGCTCTGAAACAACTTCTGATGGAGTACATTTCAAATACAATTCTGGAAAATATTCAATTACTTCATTTTCATTTTACTCACTAAATTGTAGCTTCCTCTCAAGTTCAATTAAACTCACTTGAAATTAGAATTCACAAGACCACATTTCATTTAGATTTACTGGAAGATGTCAGGCACCAGTTAATTGGCCTTAAAGCAGCGTAGCCATGAGGTCCCTCCCAACTGAGCTCTGCATCTTTGCCACATAGATGTTCTCGTTAGAGAGCATTGATTGGATAGCTCATCCAGTATTTGGAGCCA
The DNA here is from genome assembly GCF_020826845.1 of Diceros bicornis minor. NCBI lineage: Eukaryota > Metazoa > Chordata > Mammalia > Perissodactyla > Rhinocerotidae > Diceros > Diceros bicornis. The sequence continues at coordinate 18,371,855 of NC_080749.1, read as the reverse complement.
ACCAATGGTTGTACAACAATCTGACAAATAAATTAAATGTAGATTTTAAATTATTTGTGTGCACCACACAGAGAGTTTCAGTCTGGGCCTAGCAATGGTCTGTGTTCCGTGGCCTGAAAATTCTCATTCATTTAAATGAATGAATAATTTTGCCAGATAATTCAACAAATATTTACCAAGAACCTACCGTGTGCCAGGCATTATTCCAGATACTTCGTTTATTCAGCAAGACTTTATTAAATTCCTTCTATTTGCCAGGCATTTTGCCAGGGATTGAGGATTCCAAATCACATAAGATATGATTCCTCTTCTCAAGGAATCTAGGAAATGTTTCAGGCTTACACTTGGTGCCTGTAGAAACAAGCCTTTGTGTTCCACAGTTTGTGACTTTTTTAAGAGTCATTATAAAGCTGAGTCCAAATTAATCCAGATTTTCTAGAACAGTCAGATTTCAAATAGTTTGTCCTATACCCAATTATGTTTGAGAGAGTTTCTCAGTTATTAATATGGTTAGTGCAAAGGGGATAGAATAAACTGCCTTCCAGTCTTTGTAGGTTATGGTCTTCATTTTAAATTTGTAAACTTGTTGGGATTAACTCTCTATTTGGTAATTCATGGTATCAAATACCTTTCTAAAGAGTGAGACCTCTCATCAGTATTTATTAAGTAGCCATAATGCCATCAACTCTTTGTGAGACAAAGAGCGAAGATGAAAGGAGAAAGGCAGTTCACATGTATTAATTACCCACATTGTATTATACTTGGTATATTCTTTTGCATCGGGTGTTTGTAAAGGGCCAGATAGTAAATATTTTAGGCTTTACAGACCATATGGTCTCTGTTGCAACTACTCAATTCTGCCCCGGTAGTACAAAAACAGCCAAAGACAATACATAAATGAATGGCTCTGGCTATGTTCCAATAAAACTTTATTACAAAAGGAGTGGAGAGCCAGATTTGGCCCTCAGGCCATAGTTTGCCCTGTTTTATACCATCTCCTATCTCTGCCCTTGGCACCTGCCAAATGCTCTACCTGAGAAGCCGTTCCCTGTGCCCTCATCTATGCACCTTCTACCTGTGCTTCAAAGTCCTGTTCAAGTCCTCCCTCTTGCTTTTCTGATTCAAGTTTAAGAAATTGTTGAATAAATAATAACTAGCTTTTCTACAGCATTTATACTCTGTCAAATTTTTTCTGTCTTACAACAACCTTTCAAAACATGCAATGCAGGTATTATTATTCCTACTGAGTCTGTGGGAAATTGAAGTGGTACGTCTTGAGGATCAGAACAGGAGCAGAAGGGACCACAAAAGGCTGCGGTTCCTCCTACCACACCCAGAACCATATGTGGGGTGTTGAATCTCGCTTCTTCAGAGGCTGCCCGAGAGGCTGGCAGCGACAACTGGGAGGGTAGGATAGTGAATGCCTCTGTGGAAAGGAATTGGCAGACTCAACCTCTCCCTTCCTCCCCACAATTGACTGTTCTAGGCCATAACAGCCTGTCCCACACAACTGAAAAAGTGACAACTTTACATTTGTTCGTGATATTGCGGCCAGCTTGGTAAAGCATCATATATTTCCCTCCATCCCCACCTCACTTCCTTTTTCCCCACATTCTCAGTGTCCTGGCATTATATTCCTGAATAAAACATTAAGGCATAAACTTTCCTCAGGCTTTGTTTCCCAGGGATCTAAGTCTAAGTCTTCAGTCTAAGACTTTGGAGTCAAAATGCTACTGTTGGGAGATAATTCTCCATGAATCTCTTACAAACGACATAGCCCTACTGAGTCAAAGAAAAAAGACTGTCTTCTGCCAGCATCCAGGAAACTGCGGCAGGCTAAGTTGTTGGCTTACAACTAGAGTATAATCTTACTCGTCACCATTTTTGACACCCACTTGTCTGAAAAAAGAAAGACTCCATTGCTGGTCACAACTGGGATGGTTACAATCTCTGGCATACAGTGACATCAAATTAGGAAAGCTCTCATCTGTAGTTGATTGAGATGAGGTGCAGGTAAAGCACAAGACATTGGAAGGTCAAATGGCTGCATCATTTGATCGATGGGGATGATCACTATAAAGATGATAGTGTGAAATGGTTATTTGTAAGACATTTAAAACCTCGCAAAAAGAAAATGAAATCAGGGCAGTTAATTGCCAGCTTAAGGCATGTTCTAAAAGTGTTAAGACTCTATGTTATTTTAAAAGAGACTCTCATCTCCTGCAACTGCAAGGCAGACTGTGCTGAAAATCAGGCCCAGGATATGATTTTTACACGTGGCAGATTTGCAAAGGAGATTAAATGTGCAGCCTCAACATGTCTCCTATGTCAAAATCAGAGCCCTAACAGGTAAGAGTGGGACTATGAAACCTGGGATGGGGACATTTGTGTGTTTAAGCCTGAGAATCTTGGACCCTCTGGGCCAACAGAGGAAGCCTCTCCCCTTTGCCAGAGGAAAATAGTTCCCTCCCTCCTCTCCCTACAAACTTGCCTAGAGACCATGTACTGATCTTACCTTAAAGAGGTGCATGGCAAAATGGCATTGATTTTCCTCAGGATCTGCCCCCACTACCCCTCAAGGCCTCTAGACCAATTACCAGTGCCAGGACTTACCACAGCCTGAGCCCAGACACACATCCCTATTCTAGGAAGTAATAGACTATACACCAAAGGAATTGTAGGACTTCGCACATGTGCAGAAGTGAACCTTATGGATGACAGACCGCAGGGCTGTGGACAGATAAGGGATGGTGATTGACATGAGACTCATCTGAGACTTGGAATTCAATGAGCTGATAAGGACACCTAGAGCCAGTCATAACACAATGCTGGGATGAGTCCTAGAAACATCGGCATCATGATGGCCTCCAGCAAATGGGATGAATTTGGAACTTCCTTGGCTCAGCTCTGAAGAAGGAGTCAGAAAGCTCAGAGAGGTGGAACTGTTACAGGATTTACAGGATTTACTGTGTAAAACCTGAGACTCCAGCACATGATTAAATTCTCTGGGAGAGCTCAAAGGACACTTCATTCAATAAGGCAATAAGAAATGTACTAATGATGGGGGCACAGGAATCATTGAGATGTTTTATGGTGGCCGCCCTCTGTAGGCAGGAGTTTGCATGAATATGCTGCCATGGAACCAAGGTATCTAATATAAAGGGGGTTTCAGAATGGCAAAGGCCAGAAAGCAGCACTTGACCATGAGAGGCAAGTGGGACGCAATTATCATAATGTGCAGCAAGGCTGGTGTAGCATTTGGGATGCCTTGACTGACAGCAATCTATGGTGATGGGTAATAGATCATGGTGTTCCAAGGGGCAGATAGATGGGCAGCTGACTAAGGTGTTGCTTGATTTGTATAATCAAAAATAAACATTTGGGCTGGCCCAGTGGCATAGTGGTTAAGTTCACATGCTCTGCTTCGGCGGCCCAGGGTTCACAGGTTCAGATCTCAGGCCTGGACCTACACATCACTTGTCAAGCCATGCTGTGGCAGCATCCCACATACAAAATGGAGGAAGAATGGCACAGATGTTAGCTCAGGGACTGTCTTCCTCAAGCAAAAAGGGGAAGATTGGCAACAGATGTTAGCTCAGGGCTAATCTTCCTTGCCAAAAAATAAATAAATAAATAAATAAATAAAACTGAAAAAATAAAATAGACACTGACACACAGTGGTACACACAAGAGCTGGTGAGCAGAAGGTTGATGTCAACCACAATGGAAAATCACAGTCCTCTCATCTATTTTCCAGATTTAAGTCAGTTCACACACCCAAAGCACTACACACAAAGTACATATTAGCCAAGCCCTACAATTCCTTTGAGGTATAGTCTATTACTTCCCAGAATAGGGCCGTATATCTGGGCTCAAGCCGTGATACGTCCTGTTACTGGTTATTGGTCTGGAGGCCATGAGGGGTAGTGGGAGCAGATTGAAGAGGAGGCTAGGTCTCCTTGAGGAAGAATTCTGCAACACCAGTGCAAATATATGCAGAAAATATTCCTCTGATTCTTCCCCCAAATAGACTTGTGACCATTTGTCAGGGTAAGTTAGCTTTTGAGAAAGGGGAAAATCTAGAAATTTCAAGTACTGTTAAGCATAGGGTCTGAGCAGACACTAATACCAAAGGACCTGAAAAATGCCACTGTGCTCCTCTGGTCAGAGTGCGGGCTTCCTGAAGCCATGTGTTGAGCACAGTTTTAGCCTAAGTCACAGTGGGCCTGATGAGCCCACTGACCACACTGTGGTTATCTCCCAGTCACCACATGTGTAATGGGGACAGACACACTCAGTAACTCGCCCTCATGTTTGCTCCCTGACTTGTGGTGTGAGAACCACTATGTTAATAAGGGCCAAATGCAGACCTCTGCAACTTCCCCCTTTTCTACCAAGATAATAAATTGGAAGCCATACTGCATTCCTAAAGGAACTGAAGACATTAAAGCCATAACCAAAGACTTCAGAGAGGCAGGGATGGTGGGCCTCATCACATCTCCCAATTCACCTCACTGGCCTCTGCAGAAACCAGATGGATCACGGTAGATGAACATAGGCTACTGTGAAATTAACCAGGCAGTAGCCTCAACAGCAACTGATGGGCTAGATATAATAATATCTTTACTAAAGTAGATCACTCTGGTACTTGGTATGTTGCTACTGAGTTGATGAATGCTTTTTTTCTTTCCATACCCATTAGAGATTGAATCAAAAGTAATTTTGACTATAGTACACCTTCACCATAATAGCTTTAGGTCTCTATTAATTCTCTCATCACAATCTAGTCCTCAGGGAACTTGACATTCTGCAGAATGTTTTGACACATTAGTCCATTATTTTGATGATATCATACTAATTGCACTGGAGAGCAGGATGTGGCAAGCACTTTAGATACTTTAATAAAAGGATGTACACGTACTGCAAGATGGGACATAAACCCTACAAATACCTGGGGCCTGCCACTTCTAGTGCTTCCAGGGGTTTGGGGTATTCCTGGACCTCCTTCTAGGGTAAAGGAGAAATTAGTGCACCTTGTACACCCACTACTATGAAAGCAGCACAGTACCTGTTGGAATTCTCTGGATTTTAAGGCAGCATTTAGCACACTTGGAAAAACTCCTCAAATTTATTTATCTGATGACTCAGAAGGCTGTCAGAGGACAAGAAGACTCTGCAGCAGTTGCAGACTATGGCACAAGCTGCCCCACCACTTGAACAGTATGTTACAGCCAATTGGATGGTGCCGGAGGGATTCCTCATGGATAAGGATGCTGGGCCAAGTCCAATATCAGATTTGCAGTGCACATCTGTAGGGTTCTTAAGCAAGACCATGTCCTCTGCAGCAAAGAACTACTTTGTTTGAAAAACATCTCATGTGCTACTGGGTCCCAGCTGAAACTAATATCTCAACTTAAACCACGTAGTGACTATGTGACCTGAGCTGTCCATCCTGAGCTAAGCATTACTACATACACAGAGTTATAAGGCCAAGCTGGTGTAGTAGCAATCCACTATATGGTTAAAGTGGTACATTTGGTACCAGTCTCAAGCAGATCTAGCAAGCATAAATAAATTGCATGAAAAGGTAAATTCTGTGGTCAGGTGACTACCATGTCACTTACTTCTGTGGTACCAACACTTTTTTTCCAATCCATACCCATGGCCTCATGGGGGATTCTCTATGACCAACTAATGGAGGAGGATGGACTCGGCCTGGTTCACAGGTGAGTTTCACCAAATGCTGGCATTTGAAATGGATTGCTGCTGTATTACAACCCATGCAAGGAGGCAAAAGTGCAAGCATGCATACAGCCATCCACTTCGTATGAAGGGAAAAGTGGCCTGAGTACAGACATAAACGTCTGGAAGTGGTAAATAGCTTGGCTGATAGATCAGGAGCTGAGAGGAATAAACCTGGAAATAAAAAATGGAGGTCTGGATGGACCAATAGAAGTGCTCAAAAAGCTTGAAAATCTTTGTATCTCACATTTATGCCCATGAGAAAGAATCCATTCCAGAAAAAGCTTCCAATAACCAAGTTAGACAAGATGTTAGTGGACATGAGTTAGCTTCTCCCCTCAGTCCCCTAGTGCTTGTTCAGAGATGGAGGCTATGCATGGGCCCAAGATCATGGGCTCCTTCTCACCAACGCTTCTGCCACTGCTGAATGCCAGTTTGTTAGCAGCACAGATGGATGCTGAGTTCTCAGTATGGCACGATTCCTTGGGAAGACCAGCCTGGTGGCCAGATGATTTCATTGAGCCCCTTTCACGTCCAAAGGAGCATGAGTTCATCCCCGCTGAAAGAGATACATACTGCAGATAGGGGTTTGCCCATGCTGCTTGCAATGCTTCTGTCAGAAATCCCAAGCAAGGGCTTATAAAATGCCTGGTCTATTGATGGTTATCCAAATAACACTGTCTCAAAGGACCCATTGATAGCCAAGGAAGTACAACAATGACCAGGGGTTAACTAGTCTTTACCATCTCCAGAGGCAGACTGCCTGACAGAATGGCATAGTAGCCTGTTGACAGCTCAGTGAAGGCACCAACTCTTTGAAAACAACTGTGCAGGGCTTGATGCTACCTTTCAAGAGGTGGTACAGGTATTGAAACAATGGCACATATGACACTACGTTCTCAACAGCTAGAATCAACTGATCCAGGAACCAAGTGATGGAAGTAGCAGAAGCCCCCTCACCAACACTCCCCTGACCCATTTGTGGACTTTGTGCTTTCTATCCCTACGTGCTTGGGCTCTACTAAGCTCCAAGGGAGGTCACACCCACCAGAGGGCACAGGAAGGGTTCCACTGAGTTTGAAGCTATAAGTACTACCAGGTCACTTGGGGCTCCTCAAGCCAGTAGATCAGTTTGCAAAAAAAGAAATCCTCGTGGGTTAAGCTTTACCAATGAATAATAGGAGACAGAAAGGTGCCAAGAAGTAAATTTTTCTCTCTTTGTCTTCCACCCTGATGGAATAATCCAAGGCATAGTGGTTCTGTATAGCCCATCCAGAGATGTCGCATGTGACCAAGAAAGTAGTTATATTTTCTTGTGATGCTGTGGCCATCTTGGTAGTAGACATCCTTGTTTCTACTTTGCCTCCTTCCCTTCCTTATTTCCTTTCTCCCTGAAACCCTCACTGTCCTGAGATTGCAGCTCTCAAGAAAGTATTAGCATGAAAGGAAATGAGGCTAGGTAAGACATCTACATGAGCACTGCTTTGCCAGGAGGCAGTGGGGAGGAATTGTATTCCAAGCCAGAGTTTAATGCCCTAAGGATCAGGCATGGATTGAGTCCTGCACAGAGAGAATGGACACAGACCCCAGATAAATCACAGGCAAGCAGGCCTACCGTAGTAGCCCAAGAATCCAGAGAACAAAATCAATCCCCTGTTGCCTTGGTGACACGTACACAAAGAAAGTGAGGTGGAGGGTTAGGAGGTTGTGGGTCAGCTCATCATTTAAGACCTAGGCCAAATGCTGACACCTCCTCCAGGAAGCCTTCCCTTGTCCTCTCTGTCTCCTTTTCTTGGGCTGGAAGAGGTGTCCCTTCTCTGTGCTTCCTTCACATAGCTGGATCCAAACATTTGCCTCATTTTACTGGATTGTCTATTTTCATATCTGCCTCAAATCACTTCACTGCTCAACAACCACAACGGCTCCCAACCTTACTCAGAGTAGAAGCTAAAGTCTTTATAGCGGCCAACAGAGCACTTTGTAATCTGTCCCCAACCCCATGTCTCTGACCTTTCCTCCATGCCCTCTCTGCTCCAGTCACACTGTCTATTCCTCCAGAAGCCAGGCTCTCTCCTGACAGTACTTCCAGTGGTATGCTCTACCTGGAACAGTCTTCCCCAGACATCTTCACCTCTAACTTCCTTGCCTCCTCAAGACTTGGTTTCAATGTCACCTTCTCAAGGAGGCCACCCTAACTACACAACTTAATATTAACACCTGCCTACCTTCATCTCCTCCCTCCACAGCACTCTCCAACCCCACTGCTAACAAGATGGCAGCCCCTCACATCTCCCCTGTAGAAATGCTCACCGACTGTGAGGATGTTATGGGGCACAAAGGTATTAACACCCAGTCCCTCAGCCTCAGGAATGAATGCATCCTAGACTGGAGGCAGCCATATCCTCTCATGATTACAGCCCTTGCCCACACATAAGGTAAGTGTTCTAAAAAGCCAAAGCACCTCATGTGCTCACTGTCTGCCTTCAGCCCCCACCTCGCCCATCACTTTCCAATAGTTAAAGACTTTGCATCCTCTGAACTTTAGAGACTTTTGTCATCTGCTCTGAGAGGAGGTAACTTTGCCATAACAGCGTCTACCTGTTGGTATTTTTCTCGTGTACAAGCACTTTGAGAGTTGCAGCCGCCTCTGGAGGGGGAGATTAGAAAAGGAAAGTTGCATCAACTGACTTTCCTCCAGTTAGTGCATAAGTGGGGCATCTCTAGCTGGTGCTCAGAAGAGGCTCCTATTAACAGTAATGGGCGCTCTGGATGTTTCAAAGGCAGAGCCAGCTACTGGATTCAGACACTCCCAGTGGGAGTGAAGGCTGCTGAACTCACTGTCTGGGGTGGAGAAATCACTCCCATTAGTTATTCAGCTCTGCCTCCTCCACTTCCCCTGCATAACCCAAGGGTCGTTTACATACACACGCTTGCTGTCTTATTAAAGCCAAAGGAAGCAGAGGCCTCAGTCTCTCTGCCTGTTTCTCAAATGTGTTATTTGCGATTCAATTTCACATGGCCTGCAGAGGCAATAAAGGGCAAAGGGAATTACCCTGTAATGTATTCCAAAAGTGCTCCCCGCACACCCACACTCCCGAGAATAACAATTTGCCAATATAACCTTTAATTAAATGAACAGAAATCATGCAGACCCCATGGTGTAGGAAGTCACTAACTAGAGGGAAATTATGTATGAGTTGCCCCCAGCCACTCATTTTAGCTTGAATAGGATCTGTCAGTAGGGGCTGTAAAGTGCTCTAAGATAAAAATGGAAGACTACCCTTTCCTTGCATCTGCAGGGCTGTCTGCAGGTGATGGAATGGGCCTCTGGCCACACACTGGGGCGAGGGGGTGGCATCATCCAGAAGACCTGAACGGAGCAGCTCACAGGAAGCCAAGAAACCCATTGTCCCAGAGGTGCTCCCTAAGGCCTTTGAATCAATTGGACAACTTCCCAGCAAAGCAGACTCTTGCCCTCCTTGTCACATCACAAGAGCACCATTCTCTTTGTAGGCAAAAGCATTTGATTCCTGCAATCCTAAAATGACTGCTAGATGACAGTGTTATCTTACCCGGGGAGGAGCAAAGACAAGCACAAGGTTCCTCTGCCTTCTCTGTCACTTGTCCCCTCCCTTCCACACCCACTGCCACTGCCCTACTTTCAGCCTTCATTATCACCTGACCAGATTACTGCCAGAAGGAACCCTGACCTGTCCTTCTTGTGCCAGCCACCTCTCACCCTCAATGCACAACCCTACCCCCTCCCACTCCACACACATGCCTATTACATGCCAGAACAACCAGCCTAAAGTGCATGTCTCTTTCCTGCTCCAAATTCTGCCAGAATCTTCCCTGCCCCGAGGATAGGGCTCAACCTCTCAGCCACATGTTCCAAACTCCATTCATCATTCTACTCTTCACCACCATGACCCCCATTCACATCCCTAGGCTCAGCCAAACCTGGACTATACCCTCCCTACTCCTGTCACCTCTGTGTCTGTTCACAACGTGCCCTCTGGATGGAATGTTGAACCCTACTCCTGCCCTCATCCTAATTTCCATATTTTTAAATTTCATATGCTCTTTATGGACTAGCCCAATGTTTCCACCTCCATGAAGCCTTTCCCCACAGGGGTTCATCTCTTCCTTCTTTATTATAGCTTCTCTCACATTCTATCTTGCAATATAGTTATATTTTCTCCTAGTCTAGAAGATAAACTCTTTTGAGAACAGGAAACATCTGGGTTATATACACATAGAGAAACCATAAGTGCTTAATAAATGTTGGTTAGGCAGAATTTCATTTTGAAGATTGTTTATTTTTGTGGGGCTTGGACACAGATTGGCTTTATTTAGCAGAGAAAAGAATCTCCCAGCATGCCGAGGATTAGCAGAGCGTTGGGGGACAGGACTTCTAAGGAGAGTATACCAGGGGCTGAGGCTTTGAGAAATGGGAGACATACAACAAGATACTCAGCAGAGTGTGAGAAAGAGGTGGAATATGACAGCTAGATTCTATTAGCTCAGGGCTACTCAGTAAATCAACTAATTTCTCCTGGGAAATTCTCTGAGGTTTAAGAGAAGTGGAAGCAGGTTCTCTCTAAAGGGATATGAAGAGTTAATCCAGGTAGACACTGCCTGACCCTTGGATCCCAGGTTTAGTCCAGCATCCCGCAGGAAACCTTCCTAATCTGGGCCACTGTGTTCCCTGCATTCGCTGACTTTAATACCATTAAGCTTAGTGCTAAATTACACGTTGCCTTTATTATCCATTAAAGTTTCATGGGATATACCCATATTTCACCAACTTGACTACGGAGAGATTACATCTGAAGCTTCTGAATGCCTGCCAGTGGCCGATGCCCTGCTAGGTACGAGTTGTGCTCAACAGCTGCCTAGGGACTGACGCACAACTCTTGTGCTTCCCATAAAGACTGAGACACTATAATGGCTCCACTTGGCTCCAAAAGAGGTTGGAAGAAATTTCTTGCGATGTTTGCTGTTGCTTAACATTTCTACAACTCCTACTAGGGCATCATTGTCAATTAGTAAACACATATAAACACCATTTTTTGACAAATACTCTTCAAGATTTAAAAAATTACAAAACATGAAGACAGTGGGCAGCCTTGCCATACAAGAAGAGTGAGTTCATAGTCTAACATGGGAGGGAGAGCTCCTACATACCTAAATATATAACAGCAAGGCAGGAGGTGCCAGCTCAGGGAGGCTGTGGAGAGGGCAAGTGCTGTCTGAGGGCAGATACCAGTCTCTGCTCTCTGAAAGTTTCCCAGGAAAAAAATAACCCTGAAATCCTCTTCTAGTCCTTCTCCATCTAAAGTTTTGTAGACTTGAAGAGAATACCAGAGAAGACTCAGCAACTAATTTCACACGGTAGGAATTCTCACTTGGCTTACCCTGCCTATGTGGTGAGTTTCCCGAAAAGGGCCCAGACCTACCAGCCTGGGGGTTATGCTGCCCTCTTTGTACTTACCAGAAGCCTGGCACCCCAGAGATTTTCTTAGCAGACTCCACAGAACTCGGTTGACCCTGGCCCTGTGAACAGTCCTCAGAGCTACAAAGCTTGCTGGAGCCCTCTCTGACCTTTCCTGCAAAGTGCATTTCATTACTGGCTGGAAGGGAAACAAAAACTAAATCACAAGGAAAATAAAATTGGAAAAAAGTACAATCCTACAGAAAGAATAGGCTTTTTCCCCTCTTTTTTAATATCCTGGTCGTAAACCTGCTAAGAGAAAATGATTCTGGATGAAAAATCAATTCAAATAATAATTACCGAAAAATTGAGAAAATATTTGAGGTAATTTACCTGTGTCAGTGACAAATAGTTCCCAGTCACTAAGTTAAGAAATGGACCCTTCCAAGTCCCTATTGATGTTCACGGACAAGGACTGCTCAGAGAGACTCAAGGTCAAGAGGATGCTAAGAATGGATGACCCAGGAGAGGCTCAGCTCGAGAGACAACATGTGAGGCATGGCAAGGAAATGGGTTGTAAACTTTAAGCTTTTTCTCATTATAAAGGAAATACTTGCTCATTACAGAAAATTTGGCCAATATTATACATAGAAACAAAAAAAGAAGCATCATTTAGATTCCCATCACCTGAAAGGGAATCAAATTTAAGATTCAAATTTACCTTGTGCTAGGCACCAATTAAGATGCATTATACACACTATCTTCTTGCACGACTGCTCTGAGTTTATGACATTAAGGATGAGGGAGATTAACTAATCTACTTGAGGTCACACAGTTATTAAGTGGCAGGGTAAGAAAATGAACCCATCTCTGTTAAATTCTAAATTCTATACTCTTCTTTTTATACAACCCCCTTCCCATTCTCAAATATTAAGCAGTGCTCCTTTAAGAGCTGTGACTACCCTAGCATGTTGGATGGGCTCCACCTTAAGCCTGCTGAGGGAGATTCATATGCCTCCTCCTTGGCCACCAGGTTCTTCGCCCCCCAGGGACTCCCCAGGAAACAGCAAGGGATGCAACAAAGGACTGGTGATAGCTGACGGTGTGGTCGCTCTCACAGCCACCTTCATCAGCAACACTACCAGTATGATGGGCTCGAAACAGGGTGCAGGGAGGCAGGGAGACAGCTCTGTGACTGACTGTCCCTCTGTCATAGTCACATGTCCCAGCACCCACTGTGCTCCAGCAAACTGGGTGTTGGCTGCCACCCGGTTTAAACAGATTTATTTATTTATTTATGTATGTATGTATGTATGTATGTATGTATGTATGTATGTGAGGAAGATCAGCCCTGAGCTAACATCCATGCTAATCCTCCTCTTTTTGCTGAGGAAGACCGGCTCTGAGGTAACATCTATTGCCAATCCTCCTCCTTTTTTTCCCCAAAGCCCCAGTAGATAGTTGTATGTCATAGCTGCACATCCTTCTAGTTGCTGTATGTGGGACGTGGCCTCAGCATGGCCGGACGAGCGGTGCGTCGGTGCACGCCCGGATCCGAACCCGGGCCGCCAGTAGCAGAGAGCGCGCACTTAACCACTAAGCCACCGGGCCGGCCCAGCTGCCATCTGGTTTAGGAGCACGGGACAAAGAGGACCTCTTTGGAGACAGGCCCAGTAATCTGTCCTTACAGATTTGTTCCAGGTGACTGTCGAGTTCTGGCCAGAGCAAAGTGGCTTCTTTTATGTTTGTTTCTGTTTTTGTCTCAATCAATGCCTTCTCATTTAGTTAAAGATGCTGTACAGAGGGAACCAATCACTTCCACATATTCCAAATTACCACCTGCTTATTACCAATTATATAAATCACACTCACAAATCCAAACAAATCTTGCTAATAAGCAAGTCAAAGCATCATTTCAAAACACTGGTCTAAAGCCACCAGGCCTACTAGGACCTCCTGGCTCTGAGAAAACATGACATTACTTCCTGTCCAGGCATAAAAGCTCTCAAGGTGATTTTCTGGTGTTGTCCCATGACACCTGGAATAGGCTCTATCTTCTTAGAAGACAACATCTATAAGAGAATAAGACTAATGTGCCAGGCCCCCCAAGACCACCCCTATGTTGGGAGATGTGCTAGAAGGACTCATAGGACACAGCATATAGTTGTACTCGAGCTATGATTTATTACAGTGATGTAGGAAGGACACAGCTTGATTGTAAGGGGAAAAGACACAGACGGAGTCTGGGGCAATCCGTGCCCAGGCTTCCTCTACTCTCTCCCTCCCAGGAGGGGCGACACAGAGCCCACTCTTCCTCCAGAAACAAAACGCAGCAGCATTGCTGCCCAGGGGAGATAATTAGAGACTTAGTACCCAAGATTTTTATTGGGGGCTGGTCACAAGCACGCCCTCCACCTAACATAACCAAAATTCCAGACTCCCACAAGGAAAGCAGGTGTTTAGCATAAACTATCTTGTCTGTACAAACAGTCCTGACACAGTGAGGAAGCTCCTGAGTTAGGGAACAGTCGGACCCTCCTGAAATCCAAGTTTTCAGATGCCAGCCAAGGACCAACTTGCAAGCAGACCTTTCTAAGGAGACCAGCAGCAGGCCTGCTAGGTTAAACTTTTGCTGCACAACTAAACACTGAAAGCCTTGTCTGTACGTATGTTGTCTCAACCAAGAAGAAGAAAATCAATCCAATTGATGGCTTGGCCGTGGGCATGCCACTCCTTGTAGATATGCTAACATAGCACTGCTTTTCCAGCTACCTTACCACTGCTTCAATAACAACAGCTATGTGATGTCTTATTTAACATCTGTCTCCCCAGCTAGAATCTGGGCTGGCTTTGTGAGTTCCTTCGACCAGCAAAACATGGTGGAAGTGACATTGTATGGGTTCCAGAACCTAAGACTCAAGAGGCTCTGCAATTTTTGCCTTCACCATCTTAGAATGCTGCGCTGAGATCATCAGCACATGAGGAAAACTGGTCCTGCCTCCTGGAAGAAGAGAACAAAGGTGGCCCAGGCTGAAGCTGGTACCAATTTCTAGAAAGGTAAGTGAGCCCATTTGGGATCTTCCAGCCTTACTGATCCTGCAGTTGAATGAGGGATCCCCAGCAAAACCAGCAGAGGAATTAACTAGCAATCTACAGAATTGTGAGAAATAATAAATCAATGTCGTTTCAAGCTAGTAAATTTTGGAGTGGTTTGTTATGCAGCAATAAATAACTGATAAATAACAGTGGGGTTTGTTTTTCTTGAGCCTTTCTCTGCACTCCTGCAAAGCTTCTTATTCTATAAATCGCGCTTGACTCCCCAAAGGAGGTCCTTCTTCTCTTCTTACCTCTGTGCCCCTGTCTTTCTCTGTCCACTTTTTTTTTATCCAGGACCAAAACTGATGCATAAACTGGGTTAATAAGACAAAACCCTCCCTGGCAGGGAGGGAGGGAGATGGGGGAGAGGATATCAGAAAAGACAAAGGAAACATACATACTCTTTGGAAAGACAATATTAATAAATCTTGTCACTATCACAAAACAAGAGCAGAAACAGAGAACCCATGGCCCTTGGGGACCCAGGACCACCCCCTTAATAAGAGAAGGCCCCCAAAATAAAAGAGAAGGCCTGCCTTCTCCCAGCTGTTTTGCACAAGGGAATAAATCATCCCTCAGATGGTGTCCTTTTCCTCTTTTTCTTCCTTCAGAGCACTGATTGCCAGCCATCATTATCTTCCTGTTAATTCACTTGCCTACTTTCCGCCCCTAACCACCCCCACAATGGGTTGTGAGCCTCAGGCCCCAAGGGGTTTGTCTGTCATGTTCTTCCACGGATTCCACCACCTGTAACAGCATCTGGTACCCAGCAGAGGCTCTTAAATATTGGTTGACTGAATGGATGAATTTATAAATGAATGAATGAATGGACAGAGTACAATTTTCTGGAAATGAGTCTATGCTAACTCTAGCCTTGGAGAAAAAGAGTAGGAAGAAGGGCTAAAGAGAACAGAATAATATTATTATTAGAAACTTAACACAATGAAACTTATACACTAAACCCAAGTAAAGATAATAATAATATCAGTCCTTACACAGCACACATCAGGTACTGCTCCAAAAGCTTTACGTATGTTAACTTTTCCTCCTCACGACAGTCCTACAAGTAAGTAGTTTTATTACAATCCCCTCCACTTCACAAATGAGGAAACCAAGGCACAGAGAAGGGAAGTAATTTACCTAATGCCACACAGCTGGTACACAGCCAAGCCTGGACTTGAACCCAGGTTGTCAGTCTTAGAGTCTATACTATTAACCACCATACCATACAGCCTCTTAAAGATAAGTCAGCAAAGCCTAGAGTGTTAAATAAACAAACACAGGAAGGAAGAGCTGGCGAAAATGGAGGGGCGGGAGGTGGGGAAGCAGTTTCTGTCACTGGGGTGTAAGATCTAAAATTAAGGATCAGTGTTAGGTGATTTCTCTCACCAAATGGTCCTCTTTATCAAACAGACCAAACACAGATCCTGTTTA
This sequence comes from Diceros bicornis minor, assembly GCF_020826845.1. NCBI lineage: Eukaryota > Metazoa > Chordata > Mammalia > Perissodactyla > Rhinocerotidae > Diceros > Diceros bicornis. The sequence continues at coordinate 18,356,149 of NC_080749.1, read as the reverse complement.
TTGCGAGTCGTAGGTTTCAGATTTGTGCTGGTTCACAAAACTATTCAAACAAGCTAATCACATCCTCCTGCAAAAAGTGGGGGCACCCCACCCTCTTGATAGTATGAAGTCTGCCTCCCACAGCCCCTGGTTGCTCCCTCTGTTCCTGAGTGCACCCCTGCATGGCCCTGAGTGGTGGGCAGTGTCCTCCTCCCCCAGACTAGGAGTATATGTGACATAAACTGCTATCGATCTCATCTGTCTGGTGACAGGTATTGTGTGTTTGGCCATCCCTCCCTCACCAAGGGGATGAATAGGAGGTGATTAAAATAGTCATGAGGATCAATTAGAGATGGAAATAGTAGATGGACCTCTGATGATCTTACTGCCTTACCCCTTGGCCCCAGCCAGCCTGAATGTGGCTTGTGCCATTAGGCGACCCACTAATATAGGAAGGGCCATAAAAAAGTCTGGGGCTCCCACTAACTTGCGTGGGGCTCCCACTGATGTGGTTCCGAACGTTTCAACCCCTCAGCATGTCAAGGTGACTATCACCAAGGCAATAGCTGCCAGGAGAGCCCGGGCACACGGCGCTTAACAGATGTTTACTGAATTAATACAGTAAAATGCTTTAATACTATGGTTAGTAAATGCTTTGTGATTAAGCTCTTTGCAAATATCCTACATATCCTACTGCCATTAAAGTGGTTATGGGGGAAATTACTTTTGACAAAAAGCTATGTGAAACCAGCAAGAAATGAAATTGTATGTGCAATATAGTTTTCACTAGATTTTTTAAAAAGCTAAATGTATGAGGAAAATGACCAGAAGGCCATAGACCAAAATGATGATAGCAATTGTGTTAGAAGCCGAGATTATTTTAAATGTTTCTTGTTCTTGCTATTTTCTAAATTTTCTGAAATGTGGTATGTCACTTTCAAAATTGAAAATATACTCAATAATATTTTAAAATAAGCTCCTGTTAGGCTGGAATTAATGTTGTAACAACATTTTACATGGCATTACCTCTAGTATGATGCTAGGCATTTAGCAAGTACTTAGGAAATACCTACTAGCAGCAATACAGAGAAACAGAGGACGCTGTGATATACTGTGGGAAGGACTGTAAGGTGAGAGCCCAGAGTTAAGGGCTCTAGACTGAGCTCTGTCAGAAGCTACTTTGTAACTACAGGCAAGCCACTTCATTTATCAGCATCTCATTTTCTTCATCTGTAAGAATGAGAATAATGCCCACAAGGGTCCTACATTATTATCCTAGGGCAAGAGTCATCAAAGGAGCCAGATGGTTTTGAAATTTTCTTGGCAGGGTCAGCCCCACTCTGTTTCTCATACATCTGAGATCCCCATCCCAAAACCCAGCACAAGCCAAGCATCTCAGATGCCCCATCCCTCTCTCCAGTCTACTCCCCTGCCAGGTATGCATGAGCTATACCAATGAGTTCTAGGATCCACCCTGGTAGCCTGTTATTGGCTTTGCTGACCCATATACCCAAAGCCTTGACCCAGAACCAATCCCCTGTCCAGATCTGGTTGTGCTCTGTAGTTATGCATCTCTTTCCCATCTGGGGTTACAGTAGTAGTTGCCTTATTGATATTAAATGAAATTTAAAAGACTAGTATTTCAGCAACAGAGAAGTTAAAGGTAAGGGAGGAAAAGGCAGAAAAAGAGAAATTATGGGCAGAGTTTTCAAATCCATCATGTTTTAGGCACACCTTCCCAGAAATTGAAAATTAACCTTTCCCTCCTCTTTTTTCTTATTTGGAGAAGCAACCATTTGTTCCATTGAGTCTCCAACTGGTTGAGGTCAAAGAGCCTGCTCTGGTTTGAATTACCATTTTAGCTTCTCTAGCCCTTTATCATATATGAACATCTCAGCTTGAGCACAGGCTCATTAATTGGTGTCAAATGCACATTTTCCATTTTGCTTCAATAGCTCCTTTTTTCCTAAAATAGTGTTTTCCCCCTCCACTCAGCTCAGCCCAGCCCAGACACCAAGCCTGACTTTAGCATGAGCTGACCTTCAGATGCCTCAGATCCATCCATCAGAGAAATCGTGCATCTGTGGTTTGTGGATTGTCATAGGAAGGGCAAGAGCAGCAAAGCAGGTCGGAAGAATTGCACAGAAAATGTGTTACTTTCAGCAAGTCACATCCTTCTCTGTGCACAAAGCACAGGAATTGGACTAAATCAGTTATCTTTAAGAGTCTGGGAGTGGGGGTGAAGATGGGGAGACATATTCCTAGGAGGTTTTTATCAGGATCACATAGAGGATTTTTGTTTGTTTTCAAGTACCCTACAATCCCAGGTTTCTAAATGCCTCTACCTAAGGAAGGTTGAGAGCTCCTATGAGAATCATTGGCTTAGTGATGCCGTTTACTTTTAGGTCTGACACTTTGGAATGTGACTAATGTTTATAAGATGTAGTCTACAAGAAACATCATCACATGATGACAAAGGCTCTACCTAGGGAGTGTGGTTTTAAAAGGAGTACTGACCTACATAATCCTCGAGACAACTAAAAGCTCAAGTTATTTCTGATGACACTGACCAATGGCATCTAAATTCAAGGAGGGTGCTTATCCACAGTTCTTTATCAGAGGTAGTGTGTGTGTGTCATAAAATCTTCATGACTATGTATATGTCATATATCATACATGCCAATTATACAGCTATCTAATTCAGTAAGAAGAATGCCCTGGAAGAAAATACACTAACTCAGAATTCATGAGGCACAATGAAAGCATTCCAAATATCATAGCAAACCATAGAGTAAGGAGATAATACATAATCCTGAATGTAGCACGTACCACACAGAATGACTTGTGCTAGTACTAGAGAGGACATAGAACATTTGTGCCCCCAGACTATGCCCCCCAATGCCCTATAATTTAAAGACATATATATACATATAAAAAGATGGTGCCATGCAAGGCAGTAGATGCCACACCCAGTAAGGAAACAGTGGGGGTTCAGAGGCAGATGGTCAGGGTAAAGCCCTCTGGTGACAAAGAATCTGACCTCACTTGGAAATCTGGAGAAGGCCAGAAAGGGAGGAGAAAACAGCTGCATCCTGGGGAATCAGAAATGTGAAAAAATAGACTTTATGTTAATAAAAAAAGAGATTGCTCAAAAACAGCTGAGATACTCTTTAAATGTGGTAGAACACAGTTTTCATTCATTCTCCCTTTTTCGATAATAACCCTAAACCAAGACATAAGCACAGCTTCTACCTTTGATGAGCCCAAAAGACATGGAACTTCTTATTTTTTCTTATCTTTTGTGTGAAGACAAAATACGAATGGAGACCAGAAGCAGAGAGAGGATACACTTGGGCTGCCATTTCAGAAGGAACAGGAAAGACCCACTCTAAGGTGAGGAGCACACCAAGAGGTATAGAATCAAAATTCCTTGTTTAGAACAATACCATGGAAATAGGTTGTAAATGCCGTCAGCTTGAGCCTCCCTGGACCCAGTTCTGTTCCGAGAAGGAGATGAAGATGAGTTGAATAAGGAGCCACACAGACATGTCAGGTGTGCAGGAAGCAGTCTTTCCACATGATGAGGGAGGAGAGAGATTTGACACTGTGAATGGCTCTGCAGTTGCTGGTCTTCATCCACTAGACAGAGGTGAAGACTAAAAGGACTCAAACAAAACACCAGAATGAAGGAAAATCTCTCCTTGAATACTGATTTCTTCCCTATACAAACCTCCTACAAATTATTAATAGCTAGTCTGGGGAAAAAAATTCACCTAATTCAAAACTAAGTCATCAAAAAGGAACTAATATAGGCTCTATAAAAAATATTACAAGAAAAATAAGGAAAAGAACAAGAAAAATGATGGCAAAAGATATTTGCCAGAAAAATATTGCCGTGGAACAGATACAAAAAAAGTGAATAAATACTTTGCCATGAATTTTTAGAAACTTAATGAAGCAATCACACATACACATACACAATGAAGCAGATATATAAGAGCTCATGGAAAATGTTGTACGACACAGAAAAATTTAAAGCATAAGCTAGTAGAAATCCGGAAAGAAGTAAAATTAAAAAAAAAAAAGCATAAAACCGTTATAGAAATAAAGGCAACATTAAAAGCAGCACAAGGAAAACAAGACACACCTAAGAACACAGAAAGGAAAAGACAGTGATAGGAAAAACGAGAAAAAAATGAAATGGAAATAAATGAAGAACTTAAAGAGATTAAACAGAAAATGATAGATAAGGAAGATTAGCAAAGGACATAAAAGAATATTTAAAGAAATGATTCAATAAATCTTCCCAGAAGTAAGAGAAGACTTGGATACATCAAAGGTCACAGAGAATCCAGAAAAAAACCGACAAACATGATCTGGTACATGTAGAAGACTTCAAAGATAAAGAAAGAATCTTTGGGCAGCCAGGTACCCCTCATTTAAGATGGGGGTAAAAAGAGATTGGCCTAGTGGGGCCAGTCTCATGGCCTAGTGGTTCAGTTCGGCATGCTCCACTTTAGCAGCCCGGGTTCGGTTCCTGGGCACAGACCTACATTGCTTGTTGGAGGCCAAGCTGTGGCGGTGACCCACACACAAAATAGAGGAAGACTGGCACAGATGTTAGCTCAGGGTGAATCTTCCTCAGCACAAAGAGGAAGATTGGCAACAGATGTTAGCTCAGGGCTAATCTTCCTCAGCAAAAAAAAAAAAAAAAGAGAGAGAGATTGGCCTCAGATTTTAACATTGCATCATTTACTATTAGAAGACCATAGGTTGATACCTTTGTAGCTAATTCTCAAGAAAACAAAGTGTGACTCAAAAGAATTTACACCCAGAAAAACTATCATTCATTATAATGGTAGCAAACCAACACTTCTGAACATGTGAGAATTTAAAACATTTTTTTCCTATGAGCCTGTCCTGAAGAAAGTATTAGAGGAAGAACTTTCCAGCCACCCAAGAGATGAATGGGAAACAATGACAAACTCCTAGAGAAGAATACTGAATCTCTTTCATTGTGAAGTAAGATTAAAACAAGTTGAGATTTATGATTTAAAAATGGGTTGTAAATGTTATAAACCCTTACACTGTAGATCTGATAGAACTAACAGTTATAGAGGAAACGAGGAAGAAGCTACAGTATTCATTATCTCCTATAGCTGAGAGGTAAAAATGTATCATGAAAAGCTGATAAACATAATTATTTAATAGCACAAAGGAAAATCCTAAGAAAACAGTATAACCACTGAAACAGAGTAGGGGATGAGAGTAAAGGAAGGAGAGGAAGAATGTACCAAGAGAAGGTTAATCTGACAGCTTTCGTCCCCGTTTAGCCTGCTGTCAAGCCTATCTCATATAATAACCTCTCACCTTGCTGTTCGTTGTCCCAGACACTCAAAACACTCACCTACCCGCTCATTCACTCATTCAACGACTATTCATTGAGCACCTAATATGTGCCAGGCACTGAAAATGGGGCAATGAGCAAAATGGACAAGATTCCTGCCCTCATAGAGCTTACACGTAATGGGGAAGACATATTACAGCAGTCCCCCCTTGTCTGCGGGGGATACATTCCAAGACCCTCAGTGGATGCCTGAAACTGCAAACAGTACCAGACCCTATATATACTATGTTTTTTCCTGTACACACATACCTATGATAAAGTTTAATTTAAAAACTAGGCACAGTAAGAGATTAACAACAACTAATAATAAAATAGAACAATTATAGCAATATATTGTAATAAAAATTACCGTAGATCTTAGCAACCTCAGCATGTGATTTTTTTTCTTTCCTTAAGTCGAGAACTTTTCCCTTTTCACTTAAAGGAAGCACTTTACGGCTTCTCTTTGGCATATCTGAATTGCCAGCATCACTATTCTGTGCTTTGGGGCCATTATTAAGTAAAATGAGGGTTACTTGAACACAAGCACTGAGATACCCTGACAGTGGATCTGATACTAAGTGACTGGGGTCAGGTAGCGTATACAGTGTGAATACAGTGGAGAAAGGGATGATTCATGTCCCAGGTGGGATGGAGAGGGACGGCGCAAGATTTTATCACCCCACTCAGAACGCGTGCAATTTAAAACTTATGAATTCTTTATTTCTGGATTTTTCCATTTAATATTTTCAGACTGCCGTTGACCGCAAATAACTGAAACCATGGACAGCAAAACCATGCATAAGGGGGAACTACTTATGTAGGAGTATAAACAAATAGCTATGCAATATAACTCCAAGTAGTGGTGAGCACTATGAAGAAAAATAAAACAGAATGGGGACAGAGAGTGACAGGAGGCTAAGAGTGAGAAGGTATCGGAGGCCAGCAAGAAAAGATGGGTGAGCCTGGACAATATCAAAAGGCAAAGCATTCCCCAAAGATGGAACATCAAAGATCCAGAGGCAGATAAGGACCTGGCAAGTGCCTGAGCTAGTCAGGCCCAGATCTAGGCAGCCTGGTTTCCCTCTCCATATTTAGGGAGTGTTTTACTCACCTCTGTACATTTGAGTCCTTCTCCCACACACACGTGCACACACACACTCACTATCTCCCACACACACGTGCACACACACACTCTCACACACACACACACACACATGCATGTGTGCACACCCTCCACAGTGGAAATCTGCTCTCCGTTTGCCTCCCATGCTCCCCACAGCCCCACTCTGAGAAGCAGCCTCCTGGTCCTCTCCCCTCTGACCTCATCATCTCTGCTCAACCTCGTGGGGGCAGCTCATGGTCTCACCAGCCCTTTTCCTTTGGCCTCTACCTGTGATCGCTAGAAAAAGCTGAAATCTGGGCTGAAAATCAGAGAAAATCAAGCTCATATGGCAAACAGAGTCAGGTTGCTAAGGAAAACTTCAGCACCTTTCACCAAATTGGTTCCAGAGTATTTTATAAGCAAACTAAAAACTAAACCCCACAGTCTGCTGAGCTGTTTGAAGCCTCAGAACTGGAGATACCAATTAAAAGGAAATGGTTGGCTGTTATTGATCTTATGTTCGCTCAGCTGGCTGGCAGAGGAGAGGGAAGAAGTTCAAACATGACGCAGAAAGCTTTCTCGTCTCTTCTCCAGGGCACTCAATCCGGCGTCTATTCCCTAGGCACCCACTAGCACCCAGCAGTCTGGCTGGGCTTCAGATGGTGTGGGCGAAGGAAGCCAGGAGGGAGGAATACACAGTTATGGAGAGGCCACCAAGAGCCAGTACCACGACAGGCACTTAATGCATGCTTTCCTGCCGAAATTTTACAAACCCCGGGCATAGGTAATAACAGTAATGCAGGTAAGAAAATGGAAGTTCAGAAGGTTAACACGTCAAAACACATACAGGGCTGGCAGCCAAGCTTCTATAATCAAATGCCCATTACAAAGTGGATGCCGGCAGGAAGATGGAGGTCAACCCCACTCACCGCAGGATTCTATGAAACACAATCACGAGAGGACGACAGCAGAAAGCCACCTGCTTTGCATGATTCTATGCTGGTCAGCGGTGGCGACTTTTGCAGGCATAATTACAACCTAGGGACTGAGGAGCTCCATCTAGACACCTATCAGATGGCTTCGATTCCAGCACACTCCTGCAAACCTCAGCACAGGAGCCTGTCACATCAGGCCTTCCTTAAGCAGTCCGGGACCTGGGCTGTGACCCAAGGATGCTGAAACTGAGAACATCAGTTATCATATGGGAGCCCTGAGAGCTTCATGCCACACAGCCACCTACAGCAAGTGCACAGACCAAATTCTGCCACTGACCCTCTCTGCTGAGTCTGCTTTGTTTTTCACCTGAGTTAGCCCAGTCACTTCTTCCCTAAAGATTATGAAGAGCCTTGAAAGGATTAGCATCTAGGGGATGCTAGAAGATTGAGGGAAGGAAGAGAGGTAGGGGATACGGGGACAAAATGTAGAAAAAGAAGTGAGACCACATTGTGCCTCTAGGAGAAGAGAGAAAATAATTCTAAGGTCCCTTGATATTCTAGGCAGAAGGCAGAGAAAAAAATGATAATAAATGCCAATCATCTAGGCTCACTGAAAAACACTTGAAAAAAAAGAATCAGTGCTTCATTACAAACACACTTGCTCTCAGTGCAAGTGAGGAACAAAGATGATGAGAACTGAAGTGGAATGTTTTTGAAAAGTAAAAATAACAAGAAAGGGCTGATGAGAAGCCCTCAACCCCAAGATAACCAAATGGAAATTCAAACAGCTCCATTAAGAAAGGGAGCACCGATGGGGCTGAAGTTTTTGTTGGTGAGGAAGGTGGTTTGCAGAAATCTTGAGAGTGTTGATGGCAGCTCTGGCTACAGTCACTGCCCACCTGCTATTACTCAGAAACTCAGTCGCTTGTTTTTGACTATTCAGTGCTCAACTCCGGGCTGCAAGTAGAGGGTTTAATACCATCTGTGGTGGTATTTGAAAAGCTGCAGTTTGCAAACAGCTTGCGGGGGTTTGCAGAGAGCTGACTGGGAGAGGTAAAGTTATTTTTCCTGAAATTTGCATCAACCCTTATAACAGGAGTCTGATCTCCCATTTCACCAAGGAGGGTACCAAAAAGTTGTCTGGGGCTGCACTGTCTGGACAGAAGGGGAGAAAAATCAATTTCAGATTCCTTGGGTGAGATTTTGCCACATGATCCAAGAAAGAAATGATTCTCACAGTACACTTAGAGGTGAGTTGGTGGCAGTGGGCATGAAATAGAAGAGGCATTGCAGCTTTCTGACCTAATGAAATAGGAAATAAAGTATCCCGAGGTTATTAGACCTCCTCATCAGGTGGCTGGCTCTCTGCATTAGTAAACATCCTCTAGAAGGATAAATGTCAAGAGAAAGACGTGACACAGGAACAAGGGAAGATAGAGACTGCGTCTCTGAATTCCAGCAGGCCTGGCATTAGCTATGAGTTAGGGTGGAAAGTCACGAGACCACGTGCATGTGACAAGCCCTCAGTGTCAACTAATCTCATCTCATCCATGGAGCACATTTTCATGGACAGAAGGCCTCCTTTGCCTCTGCACGCGCTGAAGCAAAAATCCAGACTCCCAAACAAAACTGTAGAGAAAGGCTTTCCCGTCGTTGTGTCTTCCACCATCCATGGCCTCCTGCTTGCCTAACAAGCGAAATCCAAAGCTATCCACACTACCCACAGCTTACTGTCTGCATGAGCGTGACTTACGACTCCACTGTCATCGTTGCGAGCTTACTATTCTAGGAAACTCTTGCTCAGGCAAATAACTTGATTGTTCATTATAGGAGCTTCTGCAGGACCCATCAACTCTTCCATAGACAGCATTCATCAACAGACAGCTTGCAACCTAAAATTCTTTGGATCCCTTGCCTCAAAGACCCTCACCTTGCTGTTTCCACCAATCCTAAACTGTTATATCAAGATCCTTACCCATCCGAATCCAGTCCCCACCACTGAAATATCCAGATCTGCCTTAAACCAAACTTCCAGTTCTCAGCAAATCCCAACCCTGCCTTCCCCCTCTTAGACACCACCAAAGCTGTCGAGGTGTTGTTCTCCCTTACTGCACAAATAATAAACACAGCTTTGTCTTAATAACGGATTGTGTTATTTGCAGGGCCGGCATTCAACAAAAGGAATCAAAAGGGTTAATAGCTTTATCAAAAAAACAAGCTATACTCTTTTTACTTTGACATTCTAAAGATTTTTTTCATGAATTCTTCTCTAACGACTCCAATTCTGCAAAAATCTTTTGTAACACCTCACTGTGCTCAGTGAAGGCTCTGAAAGAGGTCTCCTGTCCTCAAGCAGCTCGCAGTCTAATTGGGACACATTCAGTTAATTATTACAATACAAGCCTTTTGAGAAATTTTTGAGCTTGGACTGTGGTCAGACCACAGCGGAGGGTCACCACAAGCAAGACAGTGGGAAGCAGGCTTCAGCAAAAATGAGAGTCAAGAATGAAGGAAATACATGAAGCCTAAGAAAATTAAAACGTGTTGTCAGTTACAAAGCCCTACTGAAAATGTCGGCCAGCTCCTCATGTTCCACTCAGATTTGTTTTCTATTCCTGAAAAAGCTCTGAACTCCTTGGTACAAACTTACCTTTGTCTCCTAATAGCTAGGAGGCCCTCGAAGGATAGACTTTGTCTTTAAATTATCTTGTCTCTGCATGGGCAGAATCTGCTGTGCCTAGGACTTAGGAGGTGCTAGGAAATATTTAATAATGATTGGAGGGATAGGCACAGGTGAGGACTGAGGTATAGAGACCAGGCTGGAGGTTAGTGCAGCAGGCTGGCTACTGAGATTCTGCTGATGAACAATTTACAATCAGAGCTGCAAAATTCAGCACCTCCTTTGACCTGGCCATGCAGTACTTCACCTGTTCCACGCATTCACCTTGTCTGCCCAGCACCATCATACACCCCTTGTGACCAGGATTGGGTCGTTTCTTTGCTTACAAATGGAACATATGTTCAGGCCTAATCATGCTGTGTTGCATCTCAGGGCCATTACGCACACTGTGCCAGAAAAACACCTGCTCACCCAACACTCCACCTCCCTCCCTGCCGCCACTCAACCTCCATCACTGCCCTCCCTTCCACCCCCACCTCTACTCTATTCCACTTCTGCCCCATCCCACCTCTATTCCCGCCTCCCACCCCACCTTCATTCCTCCCCTCTTCCATTTCTGACCCTCTCACTCCACTCCTGCCCCCACTCCACCTTCATTCCTGCTACTCCTCTCCTACTTCCCTTCAGACTTAGCCTTGGCAGCATCTCCTCCAGGAAGTCTTCCAGGACCCAGGCAGAGGCAACAAAATCCTTTCTCTGGGGGAATTCTAGAATCACTGGGCTGTAAGTTCCCCTTGGCAGGGATTTTTACCCGCTTTGTTCTCTCCTGTATCCCTAGCACCTCGCACAGTGTGTGGCGCACAGTAAAAACTTGATAGACACCTGATGAATGGATGAGCGCTTCCATGGCACCTCACCACTACTCTGTCTTAGCACTTTTCATTCTGAATTGTAACATCTTGTTTATGTGTCTGTGTGTCTGTCTATCCCATTAAACTAGAAGAAAATAGAAGGCAGAGGCCATTTCTGAATGGACTTGTGCCTCTGAGGCCCAGCACATGCCTGGCACATAGAGGATGCTCATCAACAGATGAGTGATGAGCTGTGCTGGGCACTTGGTACAGATTCCCCATAAATGTATGTGCTGCTCTCATCTAGTGGTCTCTACACCAATTAAGAGAATTTTGAAAATGTGATTTAAAAGTTTGCTTTAATCCACTAACTGTCCCTGTTACTTCAAGCCTTGTCCACATGCTTCTCTGATGAGTCATATCTCTGCACTCCATCCCCTTCCTCAAAACAGCCCCCATCACTCTTGGTTTGCCATCCCTCGCCTAAACTTCCCTCTGCTGATTGCTGCAATTGCATGAAGGTTCATGGTAGTGGGCTTTGCCTGACAATCCCCAGTCTCTTCTGAGGCTCCCCTTGGACACTGATCTTTGACTCTTATCAGCACAGGAGCCCTGCCCTTGACTTGTACCTGGTACAAATACAGCAGTGGCTACTTTTTAACCTAGAAGTTTCTAGAAGGCAGATCAACATAAAGCAGAGCTCATTTCCCTATAGGGTGAAGGTTGTATTGGAGAGTTACATTTCAAGGTTGTTCTCAGAGAACGAATTAATAAAAAATAAATCACAGGTATGACCAACAATTTGTCATAGAAGCAAAGACACAACAATAAATCTCTGTATACAGTTTAAAAGCCTCATAAAACAATGAAAGAAAAGACCTAGAAAACAGGCCTAAATGGCTTGTACACAGCAATTATATGGGGGCTTCATTCACCAAGGTTAAGTTTATTAGATCATAAAATTTGACCTAAAATAAATATGCTTAACTCTAATATGTGCATTTATTAGTTAAACTGTTGATTACAAAATCATTCTCTTGCCTTGTTGAAATCAGCAGGGGTGTGAAGGAGTGGTTTTGATGCTCCTGGACTAATGAAAACTCAAAGCTCCCTAAGAGGTATAAACCAGTCCCTTCTTTTGCTCTCAAATTTCCATGTAACAAAAATGGCATTTAAAATCACCCCACTGTATTACACAGACTCTAGAAATGGAAATTATGGGGACTATGGGAACACAGGAAAAAAAATATATACATAACATTTCAAACAAAAAATCAGAATATAAATAATATACACGTACTGATTGGAATAATGCAATAGTGTGCGTGTGTAAGTTAATATGTCACAATGAAAACAGTTGTGACAGGATGATGAATCACGAATGATTTTCAAATAACTATTTTACCATTTTACAAAACTGTAATAGTGCCATCCAGTTTTAAAAAGACGAATGGGGAGTGGGGTGCTGGAGTCACTAGATGAACCTAAGAGTTGTGAGCTAAGAGCCACATGCAGGTCATCTGGTTCTTCGTAAATGGGATGTGTCAGTCACTCAAAGGTTTTTTTTTTCTTTAACAAGGACTGACTTAACATTTGTCCACTGGATGCTTTCCGATGTTCTCAGTTTATTTGAATCCGGAAGGGCCCCTGCTCCTCTGAACTAACTTACAGCAAAGCCAAAAGAAACCGGAGATACTAAGCCATTCCTCCTCCTTCACAGCACTCTCAGCTGATAGCTCTGGGCACTTCATCAATGGTGAGCTTGGAAACAATTACCAGGCCTAATAAATTTTCAAGAGCAGCTGCAAAACACCCTTGCTCTGAATTCCACAAGAAGGTATAATCCAGACTCTAGCACATGGATGAGGTTGGAAGCCTAATTCTATCACAGTGTTAGTGTGAATCGCATAACCCTGTATACTAGTAGCTAACAGAATTCAACTATTTGCAGGTGAGACTAGAGAATGATTGAATAATTTGGGTTATTCTGACTTGGCATCAGTCCAAGAGTACAAATGGAGACCCATATAAGTATTTACAAGTTACATCAAGCTACCAAATTATTCAACAAAATGTGTTCTATCCTCCTTCTTTGACAAACACACCTTCATAAAGACAAAACTTTAAATGTTTCAAGTTTTTTATATGATTGAAAGTTGCAAAATATCAAAGATGAACAAATTTGCTGATCATTATACATGTCTGGGTGTTCTGTTAATACTCCAGCAATGCTGAATGAATGATACAATAAAACTATAAATAATCCATAAATTATTATATATTTATTTCATAAAATTCATTTATCTTCCCTTCATTTCAGCAAAAACACTATTTATGTTGTTAAAAATCAAGTGTTTTAGGGGCCAGCCCAGTGGTGTAGTGCTTAAGTTCACAAGCTCTGCTTCAGCGGCCTGGGGTTTGTGGGTTCAGATCCTGGGCACGGACCTACGCACTGCTTATCAAGCCATGCTGTGGCAGACGTCCCACATATAAAGTGGAGGAAGATGGGAGGAAGATGTTAGCCCAGGGCCAATGTTCCTCAGCAAAAAGAGGATGGGCAACAGATGTTGGCCTAGGGCTAATCTTCCTCACCAAAAAAGAAAAAAAGTGTTTTAATGTTGAGTGTATTCTATTGCCAATAGTGATCTAAATGATTTAAAAAATAAAATGTGAGCCAGCCCTGATGGCCTAGTGGTTAAAGTTCAATGCTCTCACTGCTTCAGCGGCCCAGGGTTCATTTCCCAGTGGCAGAACCACACCACCTGTCTGTCAGTTGCCATGCTGTGGTGGCGCCTCACATAGAAGAACTAGAAGGACTTACAACTAGGATATACAACCATACACTGGGGTTTTGGGAAGAAAAAAATGTAATTGTATTCAGTGTATAAAATTTGAACATATTTTCCATCAAAAATTTGAATTACAGTAAATATAAAAATTCAATTTTTCTATTAAAATTAAAAGGCAAAATATTAATTATATTGTATACATACCAATTTAAATCAGTTATTTAAATAAAGCTAATTTTAATTTATTTCTAATCTAAATTAAATCTTATTAAATATTTTTAAAATGAAATTATCCCTAATTGTAGCAGTCAATGCCTTTCTAGCTGTCAATGTAAAGAATCAATTATCACCTAAAACTATACAGAGTTCAGTGATACGAAATTTTTAATATTGAAAAATGTTCCTTAGCCACCATGTGCAACTGTTAGGAAACCATGAGTATCCCTGGAACCACAAATTGGAACAAAAAGAGAAGCACAAAATGGGCACTCAGCACTACTGGGAAACCAGTGTTCATTATACAAGAATGCACTGTGTCTCTGCTACCTGAAAGGAAGAATTTGACAAGATAATTAATTTGTTTTTTCCTCCTACCTAAGCACTTCTGCCACTCAAATCTTCCTGCACTCCAAAGCAGAGGCTGACTCTGTTGTTTGCACTGGTATAACCCAAAAACCTTCACAACAGTCAGACGTGCTCACCTTTTGTTTCAAGGACACAGAGCAAGAGATGTGGGGAAGCATTTCCCTGAGGCCTGAGCAGTGTTAAACCCAGTCAAGAGAGCGGACGTTTCAAGTCACGGCTCATGAACCAGACTCAGTGGCAAGGCGTCTATGTGTTTACTGAGTTTGTGTATGTGTCTGTGATATGCAGTGTCTTCTAAAGCACAGGCCCAGGGCTGGAACCCCTCAGGCCCAAACATAAGGACCAAACTGCAGAATCTCCATGCCACTGAGGCATGGAATGACTTTGAGATGGCACATGGGAATCTACACTTGTCTCTATGGGCTCTTGCCACCATGTGCCTCCAAGAGCGTGAGCAGTCACCACTCCGAGTGCAATTGCAATGTCTCAAGATTCATATTTTTCTCCTAACAACTATTTTGCCTGCTTTCCAACTGAACAATCACATGATCTGTTCCAACACAGAAGGAAAAAGTAATTGGGTTGGACTTAATGAAAGAGGGTAGTTGGTCTCCAGTGTGGTGCCTTTCTGTCTTTCAAGGGCAACTGTGACTACACAGGCTTTTTACCTTTATACTGACTTTAGAACCTAGTCTCCAGATCAGAGAGAACTTCACTATGAAGGAGAAACACCCTTGGAGTAAGCGTGATGGGGGTTGAAGCAAAATAATCTCAAAAAGCAGGTGAAATTCAGGAGCCTGAGTCAGAGCACAAGGTAAGATGGTCCTCTGCTGAAGAATCTCTTTCTAGGGCCAAATCTTGGAGAATCTGAGTCTTAGATCATTAAGATACAGAAAATTTCCTATCAGAAGGTTATTGACAATGCCCCCCCCCCCATAAGTCCCAGTCACATGTAAATTTAAATTAGTTTAAACAAGTTGCTTTCCTCCTAACACCTAGTACAACAGCTGAATTGAAGAAATGGAAGCTTGGAGCTGATGAAGAAGAGGAAGAAAAAGAAGTAATTTGAGTGTATTAATTACTCCATTTATTAGGGCCCTTTCTGGTGCCCTTACACAGCCCCTTCCAACGTACAGCACCAATCCCAGCATTTCATTGCATTGGTTTGTTAAGTACAGATGTCTCCCCAACTTGAAAGACAGTCAAAGTCTTATTCTTCCCAATATTCTCAGTTCCTTCCTTAATAGGCGCTCAATAAATATTTGCTATCTGAAAAAAATGCATGCGTGCATGAAAAGAAGGTCTCTACTGGAAAATGAACCCAGTTTCTAAACCAAGAGTTTATAAACTAACTTTTGTAATGCAGCATATTTGTAAGCAGAGAATTGCCTGCCCTGACTACCAAACCTCAAAGGGTTTTGCCTCCTAGTTACTTACATACACTCCTCATTTCCTGTACCGGAAGCTCCTAGGGGGCACAGAGGGGTGAGGGGTATTCCCCCTCACTTTGGGCCTAGAGCAGAGGCTAGCATGAAACAGGAACAGCATACTTATTTTCAGAAAGAATCAAGGAATGAAGAATAGTGATAGTCACTCAAGGCAGGCTTCTAATGAACTATAAGGAAGCCTGCCTGGGATTGTAATTTAAATAGTAATTTCTGTTTGCTAAGGCCTTCACCCACATAGACAAAAAAGAGAACAGAGTGTCCTCCAGGAGGACAGGCCAGATGGAACGTTCATTAGTTTGGAGCACTCTGATCTCCCTGGAGTTGCTTCAAGTCTTCCCTACACGGGGCACATGTGTCTCTCATCTCCATTCTGATGTCAGCTGTAACTGAGCCACTTCAGTCTTTTGTTTTTGTTTTTTTTTAATGACAACCCTACCATTAATTATTTTTTAAATCCCAATGACGGAAAAGATTTCAAACCAGAATATGCTCTAAAGTGCTTTAGCTGTGCTCACCATTAATTCCTTCCTTCCCATTGACCCCGACGTCAGTGGTTGTTAAGCTTTGTTAACTGGTGGATCTCTCTCTAGTGTCCATCAAGTCATTAATCCAAGCAGTGGACTGGCATTTACTTGCCCACTCCCGGGACTCAAATGAACGTCCAGGGCATCTTCAGCTGCTCTTCTCCTTTCCTCTATCAATCTATCACCCAAATCACCATGCCTATCTCCTAAGATGCTGCCCACGCCTCTCAGTTCACACCCCTAGGAAGGTAGCAAAAGGAGGTTTGGAACCCAGCAGTCCAGCTCCAGAGTCCATGCTCTCCACTCAGCACCCCCTTGGCTCAGTCTAGCCAAGAAGCACAGCTGAGGCTATGGCGGGGCAGGTGGAAGCGGTTTTTCAGACCTTTCTGCCACAACAGTGCTCAGTGCAATTAACCACCGTCAGAAAACCGTCACCAGCTCTTCGTCCGACATTTCTTCCAGCAGTAGCACCAGCAAGAAAAGGACTCTGTCTTCTGGAGAAGGCTGGGGTTTGTGACCTGCTGTCAGCACAGTGCGACACTGGGCTGTTTCTCTGGAATTAGGGCTGAGCTTCAAGGAGTCACCTGCTGCCCACAAACATTCGCGGCCAGTGTTCTGTAGTCACAAGACGATGGCGTAGGAAGGACGTAAGCAGGTACCACGTTTTGGCACAGCCCATACCCTGACCACGCATCTTGAACTCCAATTCCTTTGTAGACAAACCTGTGAAGCAGCCTGGCGCTGCACCCCAGGAAGTGGGATCCCGCAGCTAACTGGGGACAGTGTGTGCTATCTAGTGGTATCCAAATTCTTTAAAAAACAAACAAACAAACATTGAGCCAAGCAAACAAAACTTAATCTGGCTACCTCCAGCCTCCAGGCTGTGCATTGTGAGATCTACTTTAGGACTCAGGAAAATGAATAAACACTGTGTGTTCCCAAAGATTTAAAAAAAAAATCACCTCTCTCATCAGAGCCATCTAAGACTGTATCGGAATGGAACCACTTCAGGAATGAGCTCCTAAACCATCAACTGAAGCAAATTAAAGTGTTTTTCCCAAAACTATCCTTTTTCTGGCAGGCATTCAATCAGGATATTCCTTCAACTTTCTGTTCTAAGTGGTAGTGTTTTGCTATATGGAAAAGATAAGGACAATCTCAAACCTAGCCAAAGGCATCTAATTTTCCAGTAACAAAGTCCCACCATTGTCAAGTAGAGCCATGTCTAAGCTGCCTGCACAGGATAACTTCTCTATTTCCAGCAGAGCTGTTAAAGTAATCTGTTCTCCTTCACAGCCATTTGCCAAGAACCTCTTGGCATATTGTCTTAGTGACGTCTGAAAGGCTATTTCTACCCACAATACCTTTATTTTGAGCTGCACATTAGCTTGTCATCAAGATGCTGTTACTGAAAAAAAAAAAAAAAGTAGCCACTCACCTTTGGTTTTCTCTTGATTTTTAAAATAAATGATGGTCTTGACTACATTGTGGTTTTCCAGGTTTAACTGCTTATTCAGGTCAAATTTCACATTGCGTGCTTATTACAAACGGCCAGGTGGAGCGTGAAGAGAAATCATGTTTGCAATTTGGCCTCCCAGGTTATTTACACAGGAAAAATGGAAAGCTGTATCACAGGGGAGTATTCTTACGAAAGTTATTAAAAATGGCATCATGGCTGTAGCCCAGCATTTTGGCATGTGGCACTAATCACTGATGTGCCACATGTCAAAAGAACTAAACCTATACACGCTCAGTGCTACATATTAATGGGCTGTGAGAAGAAGGCAGGGGAATTCCTGACAGCCACGTAACAAGGAAATGAGCAATTACGTGCATATTTCTCCCTCCTCTGCAGTGTGTAGGTGCTGTGTGCCCTTAAGATGTGACAGAAGGACGGGAGAATGACTAAACGGTGATTCAGAACTCAGTAAAGCCTTAAACACGAAACAATGATCGTGCACACTGGGGTCGAAGGCACAAGTTGGTAGACTTTTTCTGTAAAGGGCCAGATAGTAAATGTTTTAAGCTTCACAAGGCCCCAGAGTTAGTCACGTACGCTTTTCTTTTTTCCTACAATTCTTTAATTGTGAGCTGTACAGAAACAAGTCTTGCCCGTGTGTGGTTTGCTGACCCCTGGTCTAAGCAAATTAAGTAGTTGTCTGCCAGTGACCTCAGGCCAACCGAGCATGTAAAACTCATGAAAGCAGCTCAGCATTCTCCCGTTTGACTCGGAGCTATGGCCTGATCATACATAAGCATGGATTATACACGACTGGTTAGATCTTGCATATGTTTTTCTCCACTCCTTGAGTGCAACCATGATCCTCCTGGCCAGGGACTGAAAATGCCCCTTCAGATTAAGCTCAAATGCTGCCGCCTCCAGGAAGGCTTCGCTGACTGCTGCAGCACACCCATCCCTTCCCTGAACCCCCGATGCTCCCCAGTACACCAGGCTCTCCATATGGGCAACACTGCTTATGAAGACAGTTACTAACCTCTTCACAACACTTTATGTTTCACCAAACACTTTCATTGGCATTATCTCACTCAAGCTTCAATTGCAGCCAGAGAGAAAGGCTCCTACATGTCAAGTGTGTTGTCCACAGTCACATTAGTAGGAGGAGGCAAATAGGTCTTGAATCCAAGGCTATCTAGCTCCTTGCACCACTCAGCTGTCCCTGGTTCCCCCTTCACACGTCTGTCTTCCTTCCCTGAGGGCTTGCAATTTCCCTGACATCAAGAACCATGCCATAAGCATCTCTGTAGCCCTCCCAGACAGAGCCTGATACATACAGGCCCAGCACATAACAACTGCTCAGCAAATGCCTCGTTTTGACTTAGAGGTGAAGCCCAGGCACGCCGGCTGAGAAGACACTGAAGACCATTACAGTGCAAGGCGGGAGGGGAGAGGGAGGCAGCTGCTGCTCATCACCTGTCACCCACAGGCCCAGATCCACTCCTTCAGACACAAAATGATAGCCCAGGAGGTGATGCTGCGGGAGCAGAGCCAGGGGCCATACCTCACACTTTCTGGTCTCCTCCAAGACCCTCGTGCCCTCCCATCACACACACTCCCCGCGTCTCTCTTCCAAGCTCATTCCCGGGAGCATCCAAGAAGGAGTGTGGTGTAGTGCAAAGCTTTTCAAACTGTGGGTCAAGACTTACTCATGATCATAAAAGCAATTTAGTGGCTCAAGACTGGCATTTTCATTAATGAAATGAATAGAAAAGACCAAAATGCATTTCACATTCTACGGTAAGGATGGGTGAACATTGTACAGTGAAACTTTCGTTTGTTCTGTGTGTGCATGTGTGTACTGTGTTGCAATAGAAAAATTCAAGCAACTCTAATGAAGTGGTAATAAAATGAGCTCTGAAGTCCGTCTACCTGGGGTCAAATGAACCTCTGCACTTAATTGCTGCGTTACCTTATGCAGATTCCTTAAACTCTCTACTTGAATTTGCTTATCTGTCTAGTAAATAACTGTGCTCACCTCATGGGGTTTTTGTGAGAATTCAGTGAATGAATACACAAAGGTTCTTAGAACACCTGGCACATAGCAAGTACTCAAAAAAACAAAAAGTGAGCTAATATGATTAGTTCTCACAATCATCCACATGACACCACTGCAGAATGAGGGGATGTGCTACTGGTATCCCATTTGAGCGAGGGAAACTGAGGCAGAGAGAGATGAACAAAGCAGAGAAAACCAGGACCGAGTTTCCAGCTTCTTCTCTACCCATAAGGCAACACTATCCCATGTCACCGAAATTTCTTCCAGCCCAGGGGGCTCTTTACTAAGCGGAATATAATTACAAATATTACCTGCTACCAACATTTTGCTGCTTTGTGATGAGGACTGATGAGACACTGTCTATAAAGTGCTTAGAGCGCCTTGCGGACAAGTACAATATAAATTCAGAATGTCATTTTAACGTTCTCATTATTATTATTAAAATGGGAAAAATGGAGAGAACATAATTTTAGCGCCACAAGTTTTAATGGGCATCAGGAACGTGGATTCTGGGAACAATTGGTTACCAAGACGCCTACATCTCAGATCGACCAGCACGACGTAAGTAATGTCTAAGCCATCAACTTTGTTTATTTCACAATGAAAGTCATCTTTCCCTCCTCGGGGCTGAGTTTTTGTGTTTTTGGAAATAAAGCTCGGCTTGATGACACTTTTCCAAAAATTTATTTTGATATATCGATTGCCATGGCCAATAACGCTCTGGCCTTAGAGGTATGTGAAAAAAAATCAACATGTTCTTTAATCAAAAGCTCTAACCCAGAATGGGCTGCCAGGGCCTGGAGCTGCTCTTGCTCTTCCAGTAACTTCTCAAAGAACAAAGGTCAAAGGCAAACCATTTCAAAAGCATAGGGATCTCAGGGAGCTTCTGAGACTAAACCTTCTGTCTGGGGTGAGCATACAGCTAGAGCTACCTGAGAGCATTCCAGAGGCTCCTCAAAGCCATCAAGAATTACCTGTCTGGGGCTGCCACTTTTACTCTGTGAAAAGGAACCTAAAAAGGTTTTATATTGCATCAGGCAATGATACGTGATAGAATCAAACACAAATGTCCACACATCTTTACAATAAAGAGGAGGAGACTTCATAGACTTTCCGCTCCACAGATTACTTAAGACTAGAACCACCTCTTGTGTTATTTCTACAGAGATGTTAGAGACAAACTCCTCAAGTGCACCCCCTTTACGCTTCCATGAGGAAGTAAGTTGGGATTGGCTCAAGAAGATACAAGTCAGTGGCCCAGGAGGATTAGAACAAAGTTCTCTTGAGTCCTCAACCAGAATTCTTTCTATAATATGACAAGGTCACTATAAGAAACTAGTTTTTATTAAGGACCTACTTCATGCCAGGCACTGCACTGGAGGCCTCCATATACTTTCCACTGAAGATCAAATCAACCTTTGAGGTCAGAGTACATCCAGTGTAGAGATGATGAAACCGAGGTTCTGAGCCGCTGAGAAATTTGCCCGAGTTCACACGCACTTGTAAGTGATGGAAAGGGAATTGGAACATATGCCTTTTGTGCTGTTCCACAGCATTTCTTTGAAGGTCAGGAGACTATGCTCACGTACCACATTACATATATACTTTCCGGCATCCCTTTGCCACCTGTAGTAGGCTGGAAAGTGTTCCCCCCAAAATCAGGACCTAATCCCTAGAATCTGTAAATATAATCTTATAAAGAAAAACGGTCTTTGCACATGTGATTAAGCGAAGGATCTGGAGATGGAGCAATTATCCTGAATTAATAGTATGGGCCCTAATGCTATCAGCTGTATCCTTACTAGAGGGAGGCAAAGGGAGATTTGACACACAGAGGAGAAGATGATGTGAAGCTAGAGCAAGGAGAGATTTGAAGATGCTGGCCTTGGAGATTGGAGTGATGGGGCCACATGTCAAGGAATGCCAGCAGTCACCAGAGACTGGAAGACTCAAAGGAAGACCCCCCAGAGGTTGTACGGCCCTGCTGACACCTTGATGTCGGCCCAGTAAAACCAATTTTGGAAGTCCGGCCTCCAGAACTATAAGGGCATAAATTTCTGTTGCTTTAAGCAACCAAGTTTGTGGTAATTGTTCCAGCAGCCACAGGAAATGGACACCACTCCTGCCATCACTCACACCACTTGAGACAGAGCACTTATATACTTATGGCCCCGTCCACTGACCGTGAAGTCCATACTCTCTCTTATTCAGTGCATACAGCTCACGTCAGGTTCCTCCCACTCAGGACTCACCATCAAGAGGAGACTAGGAGGAACTGCTTTGGAGAGCAGCCTCCTCGCTTCTCAACTTGCAGGGAGAGAAAATAGGAACTACCCAAATGAGAGAATCTAACTGATATAAAAATCAAAGATTAATCAGCGTTTCAACATGAAACTAAAACATTTTCTCAACAAAACTCTTCACAAATTACTATTTTTTCCTTTCTTCAATAACTTTTTGAATTTCTGGAAGGCAATGAATGCACCTCATTTACCCCGTATTTTGTGTGGTAAATATCCCTGACATCAAAGGTGGGATTTACATCTGAAACGAGGCTTAAGGCCAATATCATATTAAGATAGAACTGGAAAATGCCCAAAGAAGCGGAGGGCACTTCTCACCCTGAGGCATGGCTGGAGACCTTTCCTCTCTGGGCCAAGGTTCAAACAGAAACTGACTTTGTGGTGACGAAAAGCCACAATCCAATACCTGGTCAGCGACCTGGGTGGATGAGTCAGGTTCCCAGGCAGGAAATATGCACCATGGATTTGGCATTAACCAGCCTCCTGATAGCCGAATTTTGGAGAGGGGAGGCCCTGCAGCTGGTCCCTCCTCCCCCGTACCTCTGACTCACACACTACGCTGACCTGACCCCTGGGAAATATCACCGAGGACTCAGGGAAGCGAGGAGATGCAGAGAGATAACCACACAAGAAGAGTGAGGGAAAGGCTGCACGGTGTGAAGAAACTCAACAATGACGGCGCTAATCCCTAAGCTTGATGAGGCCTCTGCAAGGGGTCCGATGTTTCTGCTCCTGGCACAGCTTTCCTGGGCACAGCATCAGCTCTCCTTGGGGACCATGCCTCTCATTGCATGCAGTCTGGCTGGCACTGTCCCTCATGCTGCCCTCATCTCAGCCTCACCAGGGAGCGGACACACAACCCCAACCAGCCCAAGAGTCTCATCCCTAAGAATCTGACCCTGTATGGAGTGACAACAAAGATGCGAAAATGCCTGAAGCTGATAGCTCCTTCATGATGGAGCCCAAGCAGGCTGTCCGTGAATTTCTTCCCCCTAGATCCCTGAACAGTCTGGTTCTTTAGCCTTTTCTCAGACTCTGTGAGCTACTCCTTATACTTCCAGAAAATTCCTTTTTCTTCTTAATAAGTCAGGATCATGTTTTTGGCTTTCAGTCAAAGAACTGGGGCACAGCCACCAAACTCAGGGTCTCCAAGGCCAGGCCCAGCCTGCCTTTCCAACTCCATCTTCCCCCACTCTCAGTCCTGGCCCCACGTTGGAATCACCTACAGAACTTAAATAATACAGATGCCCAGGGCCCCACCCCAAAAGATTTTGATGTAAATGGAGTGGGGTAGTGTTTAGTACTCCACAGGTGATTCTAATGTGTAGCAGGGCTGGTAACTACCTCTCATGACCCTTCACAGCCAAACCTGTCCATTCACCATCATCAGAAACCAAGGCAACAGCAACACTTCCACAGCTGAACTCCTCACGCTGCCTGAAACACACCATGGCCACATTAGTCTTCTTGCACTCCTTCCTGCCACTCTTCTTCTCAAAAGCCTTTCACGGCTCCGCATTGCCTCCAACATGCAGTCTAAATCCTTTAGGCTAGCTATCAACTTCCTCCGTATTTGACCCAATCTACTTTCCAATCTAGATTCAGTATTCACTGCTCCCACTCCAAGCCAATTATTTTATTACCTATTATCTGGACATACAGAGTTCTTAGTGCAAACAACAAAGTCCACTCCAGTATAAACTGGAAATGAGGCCACTGGTTTTTTCACATAATCCCTCAGAGGGCCAGAGAATTGGGAATGCAACCAAGAATCATACCATATAATCCCACCAGACTGTGCCAATGGAGACCCTACTGCAGAGGCACTGCCAACACCTGGCCTAGGACACTGCCCTTAGTTCTCCTGTCTTTGCTCTCTCTCAGTGCCACTTTGTCACACATTGGCCCTGTCCCCAAGGAGACTCCATGTGATTGCTGCTCTTTCC
Organism: Diceros bicornis minor; assembly: GCF_020826845.1. NCBI lineage: Eukaryota > Metazoa > Chordata > Mammalia > Perissodactyla > Rhinocerotidae > Diceros > Diceros bicornis. The sequence continues at coordinate 18,332,163 of NC_080749.1, read as the reverse complement.
CATCACTCTCTCCCAAACGAGAATCTCATGCCAGTGCAGATGACTGATGCAGCCCAGGTCACGTGCTGCACCCTAGCCACAAGGGATGCTAGGAAAGCAGGTTTCTGACCACCACCTTGGGGAAGCGGGCTCAAAGAGAGGGAAATTCTCCAAACATAAGAAAGGTACTCAAAAGCTCCTGGGGAGCCTAAAAGCAAGACAAACATACACCAGACTCGGCATTGTGGTTTCTTCCCTCCGCATCCCTCAGCACCCATACCAAGCCCCCCAGCTGGAGCACATGCTCTTTTAAGAGCCCATCTCTCTGCTTAGGGAAAGAACACGGACTTTGGAGTCAGATCCCAGCTCAAATCTCAATGGGTGATGACCTCGGGCAATTCTCAAAAGTGGGGATAATTCTACCCTCAGGATGGTGACGTAATAAGGAAGGCTGACCTTTTGGCTGGCTGGTCCCAGGGCTCTCGCCAACCTTGGTAGCAGAATCCTAGAGCAGAAGGAGCAACAGGAAGCACTTTGAACAAAACTACTTTGAATGAAGGACCAAATGCCTCATTTTCTGGGCTCCTCAAAGGCCCCTTGAATTTTCATACAACCTGAGGAAAGGAAGGCCTCCCCCCAACCTTTACTGAGACTAAATCTTCCCCATCTTGCAAATGGAGGCTTGGAGACTGATTTAAGTTTCTTTTAAAAATAATGTAAAGTTTCTTGTGCCTAAGTGTCATGGAACAAATTCCCACCTGTCACAACTATACAGAGTTCTTATTACAACTACAAGTAGTTCTTACTACATATGGTGAGTTTAGTCACTCCCAATTCATGATTTTCTATACTTTTTGAGTTACAGAATCCCCTCCAAGTGTTGTAAATGAGTGCTTCTCACGCTTTTAGCATGCAGAGGAACCACAGGAATCTGCTTACAACACAGATCCTAATTGAGCAAGTGTGGCCCGTGGCCCAACAATCTGCATCTTACAATTTCCCAGGTGATGCTGATGCTGCTGATCCATGGACAACACTGTGAATAACAAGATTGGAAACATCGTCTCTGGGATGGGTGAAATCCAGTTAACCACTCCATTAAAAACTCTGGTGTCTAGAACCAGTTTACTTCACAGATGGCTACTACCCTCCACTCTTCATCAAGGGTATTTGCGGGTGTGTGTGTGTGTGAGGAAGATTAGCCCTGAGCTAACATCCGTTACCAATCCTCCTCTTTTTTGCTGAGGAAGATTGGCCCTGGGATAACATCTGTGCCCATCTTCCTCTACTTTATATGGGATGCCACCACAGCATGGCTTGACAAGCAGTGCAGCGGTCTGGCCTGGGATCTGAACCTGCGAACCCCTGGCCACCGCTGAAGCGGAGCGCACGATCTTAACTGCTACACCACCGGGCAGGCCCCCATCAAGGGTATCTTTAAGCTTCCTTCTACAAGGCTCCACCTCTATACTTTGATGCTTCAACTGTTGAAATATTAAGCTGCTTGAAGGGGAGTAACGGCCTCCTGATCTTTACAGTCCAAATGATACCATGCACATTTTAGGCTTTTGCAAATACTTGATGAATGAAGCACCAAATGAAATGCAAAGACCTGCTGGTGTGATTAGAGCAGGGTAAAGCCAGTCCAAGAAGGCTTCCTGGAGAAAGTAGGCTTTCAAGAAATCCAACAATAAGGAAAACCCCAGGCCCAAGAAGGAAAACAGCCTGCTTCTAAGTAAGTCTCCTTCATCCTCTGGAAAGCAACCTTCAATCACCAAGGCCTCCCATTTGCCTCCCCTGTCAAGACCAATTTGAACTTGAAAAACAGTGACGACCCATCAGCTGTCCTTTAAATATACAAAATATGCAACTGTCATTTCAACGTGATGTTTAATCCTTCAGAATTGCAGCTACAGAAAGTAGACGCATACGTTTCCAGAAAGCTTTGTTTCTGTTGAGTATATCATGTCTTCCAAAGAATAATGTACATAAAGCCAGAGACCAAATGACTTGGGCTCTGCCCAAACACCCTGTATGTAGTCTTTTACTTCTAAGGTGAGCTAGATTGTTTTCCCCTTCACTAGAGAAAGAGGATGGCTTTTCTCTACAAGTTCAATGAACCTCATCACTCCAACTGGGCCTGACTCCCATTTCTGCATGCCTTTGGTTTCATAGCTAGTTACACATTTCACAAGTACAATAGCAATTTGATGCTGCAGCCCTGCCTCCTGATCCCCGTCTGTCAGATCTTGGTAACGCCACTGCTCTCCAACCACCCAGCCACCCTTGAGACGTGTAAAGCAGTGTGATAAGATGTCTAAAAAGATTCTGCCTGCCAGAATGGCTCTTACATGCAGTAAGTGCAAACAGGAAATTGTGTCAAGTTTCTCAATTGGCAGAAACCCTAACGTCAGAAAATGGTAAAGTCTGTTAGCCCAAGACATCTCTCTTATTCAGACGTGCTTCCAGCATTGGTGGTGGCTCCCCGCTCCTTTTTCCATTTGAAGCTAAATGAAGAAGAATGTAGGCACTCTCTCCTCTGGTGAAGAAGGCTCCAGGAAGCAGCACCTGCCCAGATAGATATTGATTTACCAAACATTCATCCAGCACCTACTAAATGCCAGGCTACATGGAAAAAGAGATATCAAAAGGGTGATAATTAGAAGACGAATCCACTACAGTCTTCCTCTTTGACAACAGAGGTATCAGCTTCCAAAATTACAGCTGGTGGGACTCAAACCTGTAAATTTTGAATTCCCCAAACAAGAGTCTAAAAGTTCAGAGAAAAGTCCATGGTGCCCTGGAACTTGGCAAACTTCCTAATTACTGAGCACATAGCAGGTGTTCAATAAATGGTTGGGGAATCAAGGAATGGCTGGGCCATAGGTGCAGTGCTTTTAAGGTGGGACTTTTCAAAGAGAAGCTTCTAGATATTGGGCCTGATTTGGAAGATATAACTAAGGCAGGACATGTGTTTACTTTGGAACCCCTTTATCAGAGTTCAGGAAATGTATTCGTTTTCCATTGTTATATAACAAATTAATACAAATTTAGTAGCTTAAAACAACATCTATTTATTAGCTCACAGTTCTGTAGATCAGAACTGCAGATACCACATGGCTGGGATCTCTGCTCAGGGTCTCAAGGTGTTTCCCAGACTGAGTTCTCTTCTGGAGGCTCTGGGGGGAAATCTGCCTCTCAGCTCCCTCAGGTCCCCATTTCCTTGCTGGATCTCAGCTCTAAAGGCTACCTACATTCCCTGCCAGTGGCCCCCTCAATCTCCAAAGCCAGCAATGGAAAATTTCTCCCTTACCAAGCCCCTCTTATGCTTTGAATCTCTGACTTCCCCATCTCTGACCTCTAGACCCAGATTTAAAGGGTCACGTGACTTGATTAAGCCCACACAGTAAATTTCCCTATTTTAAAGTCAACTGATGTGGGAACTTCTGCAAAATCCCTTCACTGTAACACCTCGGTTAGTGTTTGGTTGAATAAGTGGGAGCAGGTGTGTGTACACCAGGGTTCAGGGATCTCGGGAACCATCTCAGATTTCTGTCTACCACAGGGAAGGAGAGCAAAGGCAGGTAGAGATGAGGTGATTTCCTGAGGATCAGAGTTTGTGTGGTTTCTCTCCTTTCTAGGACCAGCAGCCACTGTTGGGGGATTTCAATCCTTGAACTTACCGATCAGTGCCCAGCCACTGTGTCCCCAGCCCAGCAGGGAAAATTGAAGAAACGTGAGCGTGTAACATCCCTGATCTCAGGGAGCTCCAAGGACAGTCAGGGAGACAACACCTGTGCCCTCATGTGAGAAATGTCTCAGATGGCTCATCATTCATGGGAAGATCAGTGTAGGAAGGCTTTGAGGAAGAAGTGGGAACTGGAAATCGTCATTGAAGAGGGAGCAAGCCATTGCACAATAGAGATAAGTTAGAGCTCAGATCCCTGGAGCTCCTCCTAACCAGAGCCTAAGCAATGTGGGGGGCTGGGGCCTCTGTGCTAGGAAAACACAAGATGCCGAGTGGAAGTAGAGTCATCCTCTGGCCGTGGAGGGCTGCGACAGGAGCAAGACACGGGAAAACCAAGAGCCAGAGGGCTGGCTAGTGGCGAGAAGAACTGGCCACTACCAGTGGCTCTACCAGGATTGTGTCCCAATGAAGGGCTGTCTATTTCACTGTGGGCCAGGCCTGAATTTTGACTCAAATTACAATGCAACAAATACCGTCTCCCCAGGGGCGGCCCCACAAATTTAAGTGTGCTGCTTTACTCCTTAAAACCGCTCAATGGCTTCCAAGAGGAAATTTCAAACCCCTTAGCTATGGTCTTATCTGGACCTGGCTGTGTGGTGGCTGATCTAGTCCACCAGGCTGGGCTCGTTATGCATTCAAGGGAGAGCTGAGGAGTGGAGCGATCCATTTTCACCCTTCACAAAGCCTGGCTTTCAAGACAATTGCCTAGCTAAAGAGGTCAAGGAATCCAGCTTCTGGACTCAAAAATGATCAACAATACCCTTGTACAAGGCAGCTTTTTTCTTCCCTGGGGTGATAAGCTCATGGCTCAGACTTGAGGGAGATGGCTACAAGTCAATGCAATTTTAGGGGGAAATAAAAACATATTGGCTGAATATTTTCAAAATATTGGCCCCACTGCGTCCTCTTTCCATTACCTTGAGTATCCTCCTGCTAACTAATGGCGAAAGGGCCTGCTCAGAAATCATTCTTAGAGTTGTCTCACTGCATTAACATCTTGTTAAATAGAGTTCAACCAGGACTGTTAAATACCACCCTGATCACTTTCATTTCATGGTTACTTCTAGCAGGTACATATGGTGAAAGCTGATATTCAGGGCTGATTAACATAGACTGTTCCTTTGCTCAGGGAAGATAAAATCTTAAGTGTTCTCCATGATGGCTTGACTTTTTGGAGGTCTAGGAGGAATCAAATTCCTTTGAAAGAGAGCATCTTTAGGTTCAAATTAAACAGAAAATTTTTGAGGAATGATAAACTTTTATAGGAATCCATCCCAAAGGGAAACAGAACATCGTCTCCCAATTTTAAGCTGAGGCTTGTTCATTTACATATTCATTGAATAGTCAATGAATATTTAACATATATTCACTGAATATCTGCTGTGTACCAGGCACTATGCTAGGATGGAGGTACAGTGTTGAGCAAAATTAGGGATAGCTCCCACCCTCAAGGAATTAGAAAGAAGACAGATATCAATTGAATGATCTCACAATTAAATGTAAAATCATAACTGTGAGTGAGTCTAGTTTCAAGGGGCGTTTAATCAAGTCAGGGAGGATGGGCTGAGCTCCCAGGGGAGATCTGAAGATGCAACTTGGTGAAGGAGCTGGTTGGTGGCAGGGAGAGTATGGAATAAGACAGAAAAGCATCTCAGGCAGAGGAAACAACGTGTACCAAGGCCAGGTTGTAGGAGAGAGCCTGGCTATGGTCCACTGGAGGAACTGAAGGGGGCCAGTGGGGCAGTGCAATCAAGGGGTGTTATGGACTGAATTGTGTCCCCTCAAAATCATATGTTGAAGCCCTCACCCCCAATGTGACAGTATTTGCAGATAGGGCCTTTAGGGAGGTAATTAAGGTTAAATGAGGACATTAGGGTGGGGCTCTAATCTGATAGACTGGCTTCCTTATAAGAAAAGGAAGAGATACCAGAGATCTCTCTCTGCATGCGCACAGAGGAAGAGCCATGTGAGGACTCAGTGAGAAGGCTGCTATTTGCAAACCAACGAAGAAGTCTCACCAGAAACCAACCCTGCCAGCACCTTGATCTCAGATTTCTAGCTTCCAGAACTGTGAGAAAATAAATGTCTGTTGTTAAAGCCATTCAGACTGTGGTATTTTGTTACGGCGGCCCAAGCACACTAATATAAGGGGAGAACTGCGCTTGATAAAGTTGGAGATTCAGCTGACCATGACGGGCCTTATGTGAAGGATTTTCATCCTGGACATAGAAGCCATGGGAAGCCACTGACGGGCTTGAATTTGATGGGGTTGGGAGCGGGGGCGTCAATGAGATCCAGTGGCTGCAGCATGAAGAACAGCCTGGAGAAGGCAAGACTAGATGCAGACATTCCTCCAGGGATGACACGTCAAGTCAAGGTCCCTCACCTAGAGAACAGACTTTCTGGAAACAAAGTAGAATAGGCATTCCAGGAGCTCAAGCATTTTGAAAGTGTTTGCAAAGGAAGGTGCCCACCAGAGAGCAGGACCCAGGTGAGGCTGAAGACTTATCTCTTTATAAGAATTTACAGTAGCAATGATGACCAGTCTTCTCTCCAGTGCTAAGCAGCCAAGGAGTAGAATTGGAGAGTCAGTTGGGTTGTTCCAGGGTTGCAGCCCAGCAGGGGAGGTGGACAGAAGGAAAAGGCAGTGAGAGATGACAGTGTCATCCAAGTGGTAGATCAGGGGACCTTGACTAGTGGGGCAGGATGGGGCTCCTTGACTTCCAATTCAATATTCTTCCTCAGTGCTGTCTCTATGCACAAATGGCTTTTAATCTGAGTGGTTTTAGCATTAATAAGCTGAATGCTTTGCTCAACTAAGGCTTCTGCTGTCTTATTACACTTTGGCAGCCCCCATGGGGCGTACAACTAAGACAAATGAACGGGCTTGCTAACGAATGAGGACTGGAATTCCAACATTCCTTTCCCAGGGAACTATGCATCTCGCCAAGAGGGAAATGAAATCTCTGAGACAGCCTGATTAAAAAAATAAAACAGCATTATTATATTTGTCTGCCAGGATGATCATAGGACACTTGCAATTTATGACAGCTATCACAAATAGAAAAATAAACATGAAATACCATTTATTACAGCCACGTCTACACCAATAAAGAGAGGAAGAGAAGAGAGGCAATAACCTGATACTTGAGGCAAAACTTTCTCCTGAAATATCCAAATATTTGACTCAAAATAATATCTGACAGTAAAAAAGTCACTAATTTTGATGATAGTTCCCTGAAAGACTGAATTGGCATATCCCTTTACATCACAGAAAAAGCCTTTGCTAAGAAAATTAATGACATAAATGTGATTGTAAGACAATATTTAAACTAGCCAAGAAAACAACTATTTAAAAATTCTTTTGGCACTTCAGAAGCATTTTAAGGCATCCCTTTCCATGTAATCAGTTGATATACACAAATGTATGTGTATATCAGATTGATTTTTCTATTAATTATATTTTGGGGTATGGCCTGCACACGGGGTGCAGAATTTCATGAAGTCAATGAAAGGGGAGCTGCAAAACCACGTAAATCAAGTGGCAAGCTACTGACGAATGAAGATCTGGCTGAACTAGACCAGTTCATCCTGAAAGAATGGAAAATTGACAAGGATGATGCTAAAACAAGTACTTCAATGAGGATGATTTAAATAGCAACGAATTAAGAGAAGCCCTTGGGAGAAAGCCCTCTTCACAAAGGCTATCATGCAATTTTGTCAGAAAAATTATGCGCTCAAAAAAGCACTTGTTTCTTTCTGAAAAATTATTATGAGTTAACATATAATTATAACCTTTGTTTTATAAAACAGAAGACAAATTTGTCTTCATAATTTTCAGCATTGTTTTTCACAATGAAGTCCCAATTGAACTTCTTTTCACATGAAATTTTGGATTCCATTTTAAGGAACTCACTTTAAGAGCTTTTTTCAGGTACTGATTATCATCAGATAAAGAGAACCCACTCCAACATGTCGACTTCTCTCTCTCTATCTCTCTCCTCCCCTCTATCTCGTGTGTGCACGTGACTTGACCTCTAAATCTGGGGTCTAAAAACTCAGACGATATGATTCTGGTCTCCTTCTCCCTGCTTCTCCCTGGCCCACCCCACAAATATCTAAATATACATAAACCTTCTTTTCAGAGTAGTCCATTATGGCAGCAATTCTCAATCTTTTTTCCATCCAAACACACCTGATGGATGACGTCCATACTCAAGATATTCTCCATGAGCAACCCAAGTTGATGTGTAATTCCTGCCACTATATGCAGCTCCTTCTCTTTCCCTCTGACTCAGGAAAACAAATCAGAATGCAAAAAAGTGTACCTATTATAGAGTCCTGAATCTTCTATGATGTTTCTTTAGTTTTGTAATTTCATAACTATAGTTGAAAGCCAATCATTGCCCTGCCGGATCTCTAGGAGGTAGCTGTAACCCAGTCCCAACCGCTTTATGCGCTTGGAAGTTACAAATTACAACTATACTTCCTTTAAACTACTCTGCTGTTCCACTTTAAATGGGTGACATTTGACAGCAAGCCACATGTGCGATAGACACAAACATGGGTGTCCATAGTTTGGGATGCCATATGCATTGAGAATAACTCCAAGTGAGAGTTCAGAAAGATAAGATGGAAGGTCTGGGAAAAATCTCTGGGAAGGAAGGCTCATTTTGCATATCCTCAACATCTAAGGATTAAAGAGCCAAACATACCAGTTCCTTTCCTCCAGAAGAGGCAGGAATCCAGACCACCAACCTCTGTTCTGGCATTGCACAAGTATTACCGTGGCCATATTAGCTGTAACCTAGCAAAAGGAAGGAAGTCCAGTACTGATTTCTCACTGAGCTGACAAGAGGCAAGAAGAGACACTCATGCTTCCAGGAATGTGCACCTTTACATTACAATTGCTTTCTCCTGCAAACTGCTTGAGAGCTAGGAGACATCCCAGCACCTCTTTCTCTCCCAGAGTTCCCAATTTGTTTTCATTATTCACCAGCCCAGCACTTCGACTAGACCGAAGTGCAACAGCAAAAGATGCAGAAAGGAAAATTAATATTTTCTACATAGACTTCCTCATCTTGGGTAGATTTACTAACTTCACTTTTGTTATGCAGAAGTTAGCATTTTTAACAGTGAGGGGGGAAATCCTTAATTATTTTTTCATTGCTTCAAGAACTCAAAAGACATCTTGTGCTATGTCGTCATTTACATTTCACATTAAATGCAAGAGACGTTTGAAATGAACAAATATTTGCTTTAATTTGATATATCTGTTAACTGAAATGCTAAAAAGACAGCTAAATCACTATATTAAATTCAGCGACTTGTAAACAATTTATATATTTATTTGTTCTGGATTAAAAATGCCCCAAAGCATAAGTTTTATGAGACCCACAAACTAAATTGCATTGTATTAATCTGATGGATGCAGGCCAAGATTTCTTCCTCTTCACTCCATTAACTTATTTTATTTTTTTAATTTTTATTTATTTATTTTTCCCCCAAAGCCCCAGTAGATAGTTGTATGTCATAGCTGCACATCCTTCTAGTTGCTGTATGTGGGATGCGGCCTCAGCATGACCGGAGAAGTGGTGCGTTGGTGTGAGCCCGGGATCCGAACCCAGGCCGCCAGCAGCGGAGCGCGCGGCGCCCAACCGCTAAGCCACGGGGCCGGCCCTAATTTATTTCCTAATTTGAGTTAATTAGTGAGGTTCCTATTTTTAAAAGTTCTTTGAAATTCGTTGGGAGAGGGGGATATTTGCAAGAACTGCTTTGAAAACCGACTGCAGAGGAAATGGGCTGAAGGCAACCAGTAAATTCCCCCAAGACATTATTGTGCATTGAGCACCTGATTGCCATTCAACAATCTTTATGCGGGAACACAGTGGGTGATTAATACACAGTTGTTGTAAGAAAGAGGGAGCGAACTAGAAGGAAAGAATGGGAGCAGCGGAGAGAACAAACTCATTCCAGGCGATTACTAACTGGATGAGATGATTTCCAAGGTCCTATTCATCTCGAAATAAGAGTCTGTGGCATTCTCATTTTATGTTACAAAGTGGAGACTGACTTTAACTTGGAACAATACCCACTGGGAGGAGAAGAGACATCTATTCAGAGAAATATAAAAAACCCACAGAGATTGGCCCAATAGAGAACAAAGATAAATCAATTAATTTTTACTTGGTCAAATGCAGCCTTAATTCCTAAATTAGAGTGGGAAGTAGTGTCTTGCACTGAAAAAAAAAAAAAAAAAAAAAAAAAAGCAAGGAAATTCATTCACCCTAAAGTATAAATTACTGCTAAAAGTTTAAGATATGCCTAAAGGTATATGAGGAAAGAGAGAACTAGCCTTTCAACAGATATTCAAGCAAATCCAATGTCCATTGCTTCCTGGAATATTTCAGGCAGCAGCCAGTGGGAGAAAAAGATTGAGTTAGGTTGTGTCCTTCCCAAATCCTGAGATGACGTTACCTGCTACCGACTCCTTCAACTTCCGGAAAGGCTGGCCCTAGGAGGCAGCAACGCCACCAGCCTAATGTAGGCAGCACCTTCCTTGTCAAAGTCCTGCTTTATCTCATTTTCCCTTCACCACGAGCCTGTAAAAGCCACAGGCAGACACTCATTTCCCTGCCCTGAGAAGCAAGGTGAGAATCTGGGAGCTGTACTTATGTGCATTGGAACTAGGTCTTCTCTTCTCTAGGCCTCCAATTCCTCCTCTATGAAATGGAAATATAAATCACCTAGCACAGCCCCCGATGCAGAGTGGGCATCCCCAAATTGCCAACTCCTTCCTCTCATTTTGCCCAGACACAGAGTAAAGTCAAGTCAGCTGTAGGGACACCCCAGCAGCCAGGGACAGGGCTGGGACAAGACCAGGTTCTTTCCATCTCTCTTCAACTGCCTTCAAATTTCCTGTCATGTCTAACTCCTGGCCCTGGAACCTGTTACTCGGGTTTCCCACACCAAAACAAACAGCTTCAGGATTTATTCCAGCCCCTGACACCACACTGGAAGGGGAGAGGGGAGAAGGGGAAACGTGTTATATCAGCTCCCTCTTGACTCTCACTCACACACCCACGACAACATCTTTCTCTTGTTTCTGCTAAAATATATTTTTTAAAACCCTCTGCTCGCACACATTTTATGTGTCCCCCTAAAAGCCCCGTGTGCCAGAGGGCAGCCACCAGGCCCCTCTTCTAAAGGCTTGGGGGCCTGTGGACCATGGGTCCTTCCCTCCTGACACACAGAAGGACCTGACTTTAAATATTTTCATCACAACAAAAGTTTGGAAAACAAATAGCTTTCTCAGCATGGGAATTGGGTATTTTGAATGATCAGTCAAGTCCCAGGAATCTGTGAAGCCAGATTGTTTGAATCAGACAGTCCAGCCCCCCCTGCCATGTTTCTCTGCTCAGATAAGAAACAGACCCACCACAGCAGAAACTCAAGAACTAGCTTAGAGAATGCGTGTCTGACAGCTCCGGTTTCTTAAGACTTGGTAGGAGATCACTTCTGGGGGATAAAGTAGCAGCCTGGAGAGTGTGTGTTCCTGACAGCCTTGCTTCTCCAAAGGAGGAGAAAAATGGAAACAAAATCTAGTTGCCTGAGAAAGTTTCTCCAGGGCAAGGATGGGCTTGATAAGAATCCTTTTTATCTCCACAGAACTTGGTCCTTCTCAAAGGACTTAACACCTCTCCTGCATTACCTGATTTGACCTTCACATCTCTCAGTAGTATTATCTCCATTTTACTCAAGATAGTTTGTGACTTGCTGGAGGTCGCAGAGATGCTGTTCTGGCATATACCCAGATCTTCTGACTCCTGGTCTAGTGCTCTTTTCACCATAATCTAAATCCCCAAAACATAGACAAGAAAAACCCAGAGACTCAGATCAATGCCTCTTCAGCCTCAAGAACTTAAGTTTACGCTTTTAAGGCAAGACTACAGGTTAAGAGGACCACAGGCAGTTGCAGATGGGGGTGGGGGCTGCTCCCAGGTTGCCCTCCACCCAGAACTCACTCAGGAAGATGATGGTCTGCCTCCTGGCCATCCTGCTCTCCTCGCTCTCCGACTTCCTCAGCTGCGGCTGCTGCCCCTTCCCAGCCAGCGTGCCCTGCTTGCTCCTCACGAGCACCTGCATCATGTTCCAGCACATGAAGGCCACGGAGACCAGGACCACGAGGTAGATGATGAAGGCGCCGAAGATACTGGACTGGAACACTGTCCAGCGGCTGGAGAGGCTGGTACAGATGGACATGTTGGAGGTCTCAGGTTGTTCGTGGTGGCGGGTGCGCGAGCGGTTGCAAGTGAGACCTCGGTGATTGGGCACGTTCACCAGGGGGTACTCAACTCCCATCGCAAAAAGCAAAGGCAACGCCACCAGGGCGGAGGTGACCCAAACGAAGCCAATCAGCAGCTTTACCTGGCAGGGACCCGATATGGCCTTATACCTGAAGGGGTGGCAGATGGCGACGTAGCGCTCAAAGCTGAGCGTCAGCACGTGCAGCAGCGTGGCGTAGCTGCAGGCCTCAAAGAGGAAAGTGTGAAGCTTACAGGACACGGTATAGCTGGGCGTGGTCAGGGGGTTCCAGATGATGCTATAGAACTCCACGGGCATGCCAATGAGGAAGACCAAGATGTCCGAGCAAGCCAGACTCACCATGTGATCTGTCACCTCCTTCTGCAAGTAGCCTTTCTTCTGCAGCACCTGGGTGACCCGAATGGTGATACTATTCCCCAGGATGCCCACCACGAAGATGACCACGTACACCAAGATGAGGGTGATTTTCATCCAAATGGCCACCTCGAATTCGGGGACATGGCTGTGATCGATGACATTGGAGCAGTCACTGCGGGGCCCTCTGGGTGAAGCCATGAGGAAAAGAGCCACGCCACCAGGTCCAAAAGACCTTCTTAATTTCTCTTCCTCCTTTCGGCGGAGCCCAAACTTCTGGGCTGTAACTCACCAAAGTGGGCGCAGGACTTTCTCTCACTCGAGATCACCTGGAAAGCTCACTTAGTATTTCAGCTCCTTTCAAGGAAACTTCCTGGAGCAGCCCAACCTAGCAGAGGCCCGGGAGGGGCCTGGGGGTGGGGTTTTGCTGTGTGTGTGTAGGAGCGAGGCGGGGAGAGCGCGGAGGGAGGAGGATCTAATCTCCGGGCAGGAGTGAGCCCTGCAGTCCCCAGCGCGCCGACACTTCTCCTCTTTGTCCCGGGCACGCTCCGCCTTGCAGCCCTCCGCTCCCCTCCGGGCTACTGGCATTTGCCGGCCCCAACCCACCCTCAGGGAGCACCCTTCCTGGAGCGGCTGGAGGCGGGGTGGTCAGCGATTAATTATTAACCACCGCTGACTGTGCTTAGCGGCGCCGCTGCAGACTCAGCCCAGCGGCGGGCTTTGACTCAGCACACAGGCATGGTTCCGAAATCAGATCTTGGCTCCCGAGCACCGGACGACAGGTGGCCCCACCGCCCCCGAGGCCACCGCGGAGCCAGCGGTCACGGTCTGCCCTGACGCGCGTCCCAGAGAGGCGCAGCCTGGGGGAAGCTGGTGTGCGCTCCCGGGATGGGGTCCAGAGTTGAGGCTGGGAAAAACAAACTTCCCCTCTCCTGCCCTACCCCCACTGCCACAGCTGCCCTAGGGTCCCTTCAAAGGTTGGGCCACCACCAGTTTGGGGGCGGCTGGACCCGGGCGCCTGCCTCCGTCGCGGGCCAGTTGGCCGCGCCGCCTTGGAAGAGCCAGCAAGCGCTCGCCTCCTTGGTGCCCTGCTTTCGGGGCCCTGGGGTGTTTCCAGTGAATGGTTGGGCTGTGCGCTGCCTAGAGACGCTGCCTCAGGAAGTGGCCCCAAGCAGGCTAATAGGATCCCTATTAAAGCCTTGCCTTTCCCCAAAGCCTTCCTGTGTTCTGCGCAGGACCCTGCCTCGCCTTCCTGCCGAGGGACCCGAGAAGCGCGGGGTCCCTCCTTTCAGTTTCACTCCACTGCTCGGACCCCTTTCTCGGCAGCAGCGGAAGTCTTGAACTGGGGCCACGCGTATGGATGAGGATGCCACAGTCCCCCAGGATGCGCCTGGTAGGAAGTACGTCCTCCGGAGGAAGCTCAGCCAGGACATCAAGGACAGCAGGAGGAGGCTGCCTGCTGTCCCAACAGGGCCAGAGTGAAAATGGCATTAGGGATCATATATCCCCTTTCTTCAGAGAGAGAGGAAAACCTCTAATGAGTCCATTTTCGTCTCCTAATTCCAAAATCAGAGGGAATGGTGGGGCGGGGAGGAGGGAGGCTGTCCTATGCATTGTAGAAAGTTTGACACCTACATGCCCCTGCCATGATAGTAAGAGCAAAATGTCTCCAGACACTGCCAAATGTCAAAATCGCCCCAGGTGGAGAACCACGGCCTCCAAGGAAGAAAATAGATCCCCTTGATCTGTTCATCCGAAGGGCCTTGAGCTGTGCCTGGGCTAAAAACATCCTTAAATTATCACAACCACCACCCTATGATATGATCCTTTTAGAGGTGAAGAAACCGAGGTGTCCAGAGGATAGGTGCTTCCCCAAGGCCATAACAGAGGGAGTGAGAGACTTGAAAATTAACCCAGATCTGTCAAAGCCTGAATCTACGGTCCTAACAGCCAGGGCATTCTGGAAACACAGTAGGTGCTCAGGAAATGAGTCCTGAATGAGGCACATAAAGATAACAGGGACTGTATTTTCTGAACCCAACCCTGGACATATGGTCTGAGGACCTCAGGGAATATTTGAGTTTGACACTGTCTCAGGGGAGAAAAAGCCACCTGGCCTTTTTACAATTAGCACCAAATGTGGCTGTAGTTATTTTCTCTCCTACTTGTTCTCTGTTAAATTACAAGCTCCAAGGCCAAGAACTATATCTTCTCCCTCTCTGACACCTCTCCACAGCACCCTAAATGTTATGTTTTGCCAGAGCCCTCCCCCACCCCACATGTGCTATTTGACCTACTTGCTGGCTGGGAAACTCCTAACTCATTTCCTTATTGGTGCATTGTGCTTAGCTAAAGGACCTTGATGGCCTTATAGCTATCCCACAAAGCTCATGTGGTTAAACACCGACTCTCGGGGCTTTTGTAACTACAGCTGAGAATCCTGAACAGACCCCTCTGCAGAAGACCCTGGTTGTTTGCTGTCCCAGAGTGGCTGAGAAGAAGAAGGAAGACCCCACCACCAGCACCAGCATACACACACATCCCTGCCCCTGCCCACGTCTGTCTTCTCGAGAGGAAACGTGCCAGGAACCTCATTAATATTGCTCAGCCCAGCCATAGATTCATCTTTCCTTTGAAATTCTCTTTTTGGGCATTGTCTGAGTCCCTATTACGTGCCAGGCACTTTCATATAATTCATTTCTTTCAGTCCTCACAAGGCTACAAGGTGGATGTGATTACCCCATTTTACAGATGAGGAAATCGAGAGTCAGGGGAATTAAGTGACCCACCATAAAGAGTCAGAGGCAGGATTCAAACTCAGGTCCGCCTGTCACAAAAGCACTCGCCACTCTGGAACGCCGTCTCTCTGTGCAGGACCAGACTGTGCCAGGCTGCATAGGGGCATTTTGGGGAGAGGAATTGTTTTGTCACCAGCCCTGAGGCTTCCCCCTCTCCCCAACTGTGACATGCCAGTCATCCTGCAATACATTTGATAATTCCAATTTGTTCTGCTCAGGCAAGATTTCCATTATTGTCCAATTTCTTTCATCAAATTTTTCTTTCCCAAAGTGTGAACAAAGATTACAAATGCTTGGCCAAACAGTGAGAATCAAGCTAATTAAAATTCGCTCCTTACAGTAGAGATGGAAAAATGCATTTTGGACGAAGGTCCTGGAGAATTAAATTTTCACTTCACCTTTGCTTTTCCTAAGACCAATTAAAAACTGTTTAATATGCTCTCACTTGTTGGTAGCAGACTGTATAACACCTGGCCTGGGTCTGTGTAATCTAGATATTTTTATTATCATACTTTTATAGAGGAAGAAAAGAAAAGGAATGAAAAGTGGGAGGAAAGACTACTTTTGGTACCTTTCATATCAGCTCTGCTCAGGGGTCACTCTAGGCTCTACACAAATTTATAGTCACATTTTATACATTCTAAAGGACCTTTGAGGTCATCTAGGCTAGTGGCTTTCACACTTTTTTTAGCACTAAATCTCACTTTTAAAATAAAATTTTAGGGGCTGGCCCAGTGGCACAAGCTGTTAAGTGCGCACGCTCCGCTGCAGCGGCCCAGGTTCGCTGGTTCGGATCCCGGGTGTGCACCGACGCACCACTTGTCAAGCCATGCTGTGGCGGCATCCCATATAAAGTAGAGGAAGATGGGCATGGATGTTAGCCCAGGGCCAGTCTTCCCTAGCAAAGAGAGGAGGATTGGCAGATGTTAGCACAGGGCTGATCTCCTCACATTAAAAAAAAAAAAAAAGATATAAAATTTTACATTGACACCCAAAGTAAAAATACACACACACACACACACACACACACACACGCACACACTTACACATACATATATATTGTATTTTTGTAAATTTAAATTTATTTGGTATGCTCAAATTGTTAAGATTTATTCATTTAAAGTTAATTAACAATTTATACCCTAAAAAGTGGATAACACCTTATTTACCAAGGTTCATGGTAAAATCACAGTGACTATACATTAAGCTACAAAGAAAACTTCAATAATTTTCAAAAATTGTAAACAGTATAGATAACTTTATTTATAATGAAAAATAACTAAAAAGGAATAACAGAACCAGAAAACTGGAACATAAAACTCCACCATCTCAAAAGAATTTTAAATCTCTGGAACAATTCTTGGTCAAAGAGAAAACAAAAACCAAAATTGCAAAATATCTAGAGATTAATGACCACAAAAATAGTGCATATCAGAACCTGTGGGAAACAGCTGAAGGAGTCCTTAGAGAAATATTCATAGCTGTAAATATTTGCTCTAATAAACAAAAAAGAATAAAAATAAATGAAGCTATAAAAAGCATAAAATTAAGGAAAACAATAGAGACTAATAAAGATCAAAGTAATTATGAAAGAACTAAATAGTAGAACTAGTAAATAATCCCCAAAACTGTTTTTTTTTTTAAGTAGGACTTCTGCTTCTGGCCATCAAGAATAACTAGTACCTGGGGCTGGCCCCATGGCCTAGTGGTTATGATTGGCATGCTCCACTTCGGCAGCCCAGGTTCGGTTCCTAGGCACGGACCTACACGACTCATCAGTGGCCATGCTGTGGTGGCAACCCACAGACAAAATAGAGGAAGATGGGCACAGATGTTAGCTCAGGGTGAATCTTCCTCAGCAAAAAAAAAAAAAAAAAATTCTCAAAAAGAATAGTATCAGAGTGGCCACCTGCCACCCCCACCCCACCATAGCACAGACTGTGGTCCCTCAGAGAAGAGAAACTAATGAGATGAGCCCTAGGATCACCCAGACTTGCTGCCTGGAGGCACTTGCCAGACATGGGGCAGGGAGGGGACCTTAAGGAGAGCATAGTTATCTCGCTGAGTTGAGGAGGCAGACTGGCATTCAGGAGGCAGAGGCTGCTGGACCTTACAGAGCAGAGTTCTGGGGGAGGGAGCTATACAGAGAAAGAGTCCACACAGAGGTTCTCTTGAGTCTTTGGCTCAATACTAAGTGGACGTGTGGAGATGGGACTCCAGGAACCGGGCAAAGCGTAACTGCTGAGGAAAGAACAACTACTGGGGGCTGTAAGCCAAAGGATTCCCCAAGTCTCAAAGAGCTGGGAGATGCTGAAGCTCCAACCAATGAGTGAAGAGACCTCATTGAACCAACCCTGGGAGGGCCAGACGTTAGCAGTAGAACTACAGTAGCCACAGAGCTAAGGCTACTCTAGACCCGCCTCAACAAAGACATTGACTCGAGCTGTCTAATAGAGTAGTCACTACTCACAGGTGGCTAGTTACACTTGAAATGTGGCTAGTCCAAACTGAAATGTGTTGTAAGTATATATTTTATACCACATTTTGAAAACTTTATATAAAAAAGGAATTTAAATATAATTGTTTTTATATACTGATTTCGTAGGGGAGGAAGACTATCCTCTACCCACTCTAGGTCCTTTCTGGCTGGGCTACAAATTAAATTGACATGAGACACAATAACAGGAGAAAATCAAACAAAGCTTTATAGCATGTATACATGGGAGAGACTCAGGAAAAACTGGGTAACTCAGCCATCTGGCCAAGGTTGTCATCTTAAATAGCATCTTCAGGTACAGGCAACGGAGGATATTGGGAGTAATGGTTTGGGACTTCAAAGGTAAGGAAGTCAATTCACACGGAGATGGAAATCAAATGTGTGTTAGACAATTGTTTACTGGGTCACCTATAGAGGATGTGGCCCAAGAGACAGATTTTCGATAAGATGGGCTTGTTGGTGCCTTTCTTATCACACCTGTTTTACATTATACTATAGTTATCTCATGGTATTAGCTCCTTCCTGGGACAGGCCTTCTATCTTAAATACTTTTAGGCAATTAGAGGGAAGGCCAAAGTTTCTTTCAGAGTTTATTGTTCTTAAAAATATTTAAGGCAAAGAGACACATTTTTGGGTGGCCAATTCTGATCCCCCCACAATTTCATGTTGAAATGATATAATGGCTATAATGCGTTAAATAAAATATATTATTAAAAATAATTTCAACTTTTTAGCTTTTTTAATGTGGCTACTAGAATATTTTAAATTATATGTGACTTGCATTTGTGGCTCACATGATGTTTCTATGGAGCAGTGATCCTACAAACAAATAGATAATGAAATAAAAGAGAAAGTCTAAGAAAAAACTCAAATACTTATAAGAATTTCATTTATGATAATGGTGACATTTTAAATCTGTAGGAAAAGACGGATTGTTCAATAATTGGTATTGGGACAATACGTTAGCCATCTGTAAAAAAAAAAAAAAAGAAAGTTGGATACCTACATCCACACTTTATTGTAATATAAATTCCAGGTGGATCAAAGATTAAAATCTTTGGATTTTAATCATTAATGAAATCATTAAATGATAGCATAAAACACAAGAGAATTTTAAAGATTAAATTGGATTTTTAATCTTATGACATAAATTCTAGAAGCTATAAAGAAAAAGGTTGATGAACTTTATTTAATAAAAATAAAGTTCTGCAAGGCAAGAAACACTGTAGCCAAAAGTAAATGACGAATGACAAACTTAGAGAAAATATATGCAATAGATATCACACAGTAATGAGTCATTTCCACACTGAACTCAAAGTGCATAAAAATCTGAATTTATTCCCCAAATTGATCCATAGAATCAATGTAATTTCCTCAATTAAAATTTCAAAAGATTTTTCTTTAAAAACTAGACAATCTGATTCTAAAATTTTAAATGTTAAGAGCCAAAAATGAGCAAGATACTTTTAGCAGGGGAGAGGACTTGCTCTACCAAATATCAAGACTTTTTATAAAGCTATATATAGTTCATAAGGCAGTGTGGTTTTGACATGGGGATAGATAAAAGAATGATACAGAAAAGATAGCATAGAAATAAATCCACATGTGTATGGACAGGATTTATGACAGAGATGGCACTGTGGAACAGTACAGAAGACATGGTTCTTTCCGTTGCTGTGGTAGTGGACTGACTCTCTGGGAAGGGAGAGATGCCCTGATTTATAGCATTTGCCAATATCCATGGTATAAATACTCCCACCATGGCTGATTTCAAGCTACCCACACTTTAACAATCTACTCACAAAACTCCTCAAATTTTAACAATCAACTCTGGTGAGTTCCAGGGCACCACTCTTCACAATAAATGCTATTTGGGACAGTCAAGTATCCATTTGGATTAAATTCATTAAGCAAGAAGATAGACAAGCCAATTTAAAAAATGCACCAAAGAGATAAACAGGCACTTCACAAAAGAGGAATCCATATGACAATAAATAATGAACCTCTTTAGTAGTTGGGGAAATGCAAACTAAAACCACAACTAAATACAACTACATACCTACCAGATTGATTAACATCTAAAGACTATAAAGACTTATAAAAATTATAAGAGAATACTATGAAAAGCTATATGCCAACCAATTCGACAATCTGGAAGAAATGGATAAATTCTTAGAATCATACAACCTTCCAAAACTGGATCAAGAAGAAGTAGAGAATTTGAATAGACCAATCACCAGTAAGGAGACTGAAACAGTAATCAAAAACCTCCCCAAAAATAAAAGTCCAGGACCAGACGGCTTCCCTGGTGAATTCTACCAAACATTCAAAGAAGACTTAATACCTATCCTTCTCAAACTCTTCCAAAAAATTGAGGAGGGGGGGAAGCTCCCTAACTCATTCTACGAAGCTGACATTACCCTGATACCAAAACCAGACAAGGACAACACAAAAAAAGAAAATTACAGGCCAATATCACTGATGAACATTGATGCAAAAATCCTCAACAAAATACTAGCAAATCACATACAACAATACGTTAAAAAGATTATACACCATGATCAAGTGGGATTTATTCCAGGTATGCAGGGATGGTTTAACATTTGCAAATCAATCAACGTAATACACCACATTAATAAAATGAAGAATAAAAATCACATGATCATCTCAATAGATGCAGAGAACGCATTTGACAAGATACAGCATCCATTTATGATAAAAACTCTGAATAAAATGGGTATAGAAGGAAAGAACCTCAACATAATAAAGACCATATATGACAAACCCACAGCTAATATCATCCTCAATGGTGAAAAACTGAAAGCTATCCCTCTAAGAACAGGAACCAGACAAGGATGCCCACTGTCACCACTCCTATTTAACATAGTACTGGAAGTCCTAGCCAGAGCAATCAGGCAAGAGAAAGAAATAAAAGGGATCCAAATTGGAAAGGAAGAAGTGAAACTGTCACTATTTGCAGATGACATGATTTTATATATAGAAACCCTAAAGAATCCACCAGAAAACTTTTAGAAGTGATAAACGAATATGGTAAAGTTGCAGGATACAAAATCAACATACAAAAATTAGTTACATTTCTGTACACTAACAACGAAGTAGCAGAAAGAGAAATTAAGAATACCATCCCATTTACAATTGCAACAAAAAGAATAAAATACCTAGGAATAAACTTAACCAAAGAGGTGAAAGATCTGTACACCGAAAACTATAAAACATTGCTGAAAGAAATTGAAGAAGACACAAAGAAATGGAAAGATATTCCGTGCTCTTGAATTGGAAGAATTAACATAGTTAAGATGTCCATACTTCCTAAAGCCATCTATAGATTCAATGCAATCCCTATCAAAGTTCCAACAACATTTTTCACAGAAATAGAACAAAGAATCCTAAAACTTATATGGAACAACAAAAGACCCCGAATAGCTAAAGGAATCCTGAGAAAAAAGAACAAAGCTGGAGGTATCACACTCCCTGATTTCAAAATATGCTACAAAGCTATAGTAACCAAAACAGCATGGTACTGGCACAAAAACAGACATACAGATCAATGGAATAGAATCGAAAGCCCAGAAATAAACCCACACATCTATGGACAGCTAATCTTTGACAAAGGAGCCAAGAACATACAATGGGGAAAGGAAAGTCTCTTCAACATATGGTGTTGGGAAAACTGGATAGCCACATGCAAAAAAATGAAAGTAGACCCTTACCTTACACCATACACAAAAATTAACTCCAAATAGATTAAAGACTTGAATGTAAGACCTGAAACTGTGAAACTTCTAGAAGAAAACATAGGCAGTACACTCTTCGACATCGGTCTTAGCAACATCTTTTCAAACACCATGTCCGACCGGGCAAGAGAAACAATAGAAAAAATAAACAAATGGGACTACATCAAACTAAAATTCTTCTGCACTGCAAAGGAAACCATCAACAAAACGAAAAGACAACCTAACAATTGGGAGAATATATTTGCAAACCATACATCTGATAAGGGCTTAATCTCCAAAATATATAAAGAACTCATGCATCTCAACAACAAAAAAACTACCAACCCAATTAAAAAATGGGCAAAAGACCTGAACAGACATTTCTCCAAAGAAGATATACACACGGCCAACAGACACATGAAAATATGCTCAAAATCACTAACTATCAGGGAAATGCAAATCAAAACTACAATGAGATATCACCTCACGCCCGTCAGAATGGCTATAATTAACAAGACAGGAAACAACATGTGTTGGAGAGGATGTGGAGAGAAGGGAACTCTCATACACTGCTGGTGGGAGTGCAAACTGGTGCAGCCACTATGGAAAACAGTATGGAGATTCCTCAAAAAATCAAGGATAGAACTACCATATGATCCAGCTATTCCACTGTTGGGTATTTATCCAAAGAACTTGAAAACACCAATTTGTAAAGGTACATGCACCCCTGTGTTCATTGCAGCGTTATTCACAATAGCCAAGACTTGGAAGCAACCTAAGTGCCCATCAAGGGACGAGTGGATAAAGAAGATGTGGTATATATACACAATGGAATACTACTCAGCCATAAGAAACGATGAAATCCAGCCATTTGTGACAACATGGATGGACATTGAGGGTATAATGCAAAGTGAAATAAGTCAGAGGGAGAAGGTCAAATACCATATGATTTCCTTCATTAAGTAATAGATAATAACAACAATAAACAAACACATAGGGACAGAGATTGGATTGGTGGTTAGCAGAGGGGAAGGGGTGAAGGAGGAGGACGAAAGGGATAATTTGGCACATGTGTGTGGTGATGGGTTGTAATTAGTATTTTGGTGGTGAACATGATGTAATCTATGCAGAAACAGAAGTACAATGATGTACACCTGAAATTTTTACAATGTTATAAACCAATGTTACTGCAATAAACAAAAAATTTAAAAAAAAAATAAAAAATAAAATAAAAAATGCACCAAAGAGATAAACAGGCACTTCACAAAAGAGGAATCCATATGACAATAAATAATAAACTTCTTTAGTAGTTGGGGAAATGCAAACTAAAACCACAACTAAATACAACTACATAGCTACCAGATTGATTAACATCTAAAGACGACTAATACCGTCTGTCCATGAAGCTGTGGGGTAATGGTGACTCTCATAATGTTGCAGATGGGAGAGTAAGTTGGTGCAACCACTTTGTTTTGTTTTTTTGTTTGTTTTTTTGTGTGTGTGAGGAGGACTAGCCCTGAGCTAACATCAGATGCCTCTTTTTTGCTAAGCAAGATTGGCCCTGGGCTAACATCCGTGCCAATCTTCCCCTACTTTATATGGGACGCCGCCACAGCATGGCTTAACAAGTGGTGTGTCAGTGCGCGCCAGGGATCCGAACCTGCGAACCCTGGGCCGCCAAAGTGGAGCACACAGACTTAAACGCTGTGCCACCGGGCCGGCCCTGGTGCAACCACTTTGGAAAAGAGTTTGGTAGCTTCTACTAAAGTTAGATATACACACATCTTGTGACCCAGCAATTCCTCTCCTAGGTATATACCCTACAGCTCATGTCACACCAGAATGCATGTAGTACAAGAATGTATATAGCGATATTGTCAATAATTACCCCAAACTAAGAAACACCCAAATGTCCATCTACAGGAGCATAGATAACAAAATGCAGCATATTCATATAAAGAGCTACCATATAGCCATGAAAATGGACACACCACAGCTGCAAAAATAATATGGTTGAATCTTACAATCATAATGATGCATGAAAGAAGCAAGACACAAAAGAATACATGAGTCCACTTATACGACATTTAAACAGAAAAAACAATAATATTTGGGGATATATATACATACACATATATAATATGTAATATATGTAACATATATATGGGGATATATATAATAAAACTATTTATTTATTTGTTTATTTATCTATATATAAAGCAAAGATGTCATTTCCATGAAAGGATGGAGGTCACCTCTTGTGAGTAGGTGAAGGTGCGTAACCTGGAAAGCGCCCATGGGAGGGATGTGGGGGCTTCTGAGTGCTCATAATATTCTATTTCTTAACCTGGGTAGTAGTTACATGCTAGTAATTGTATGATACTTTGCTTTGTGATTTTTTGTTATGCAGTTATTTATGTCTTATGGACTTTGTGCATGTTCTATTTCATAATATTGTGATATTAAAAAGGATGAACACCCACCTAGCCAGTTGGATCAACTGAGTCAACCCTGCTTTTCACCTTGTGGGATGACAGTGCTGCAACCAGATCACTCTCACAGTAACAATACCAGTAAGAGCTCCCATTATTAAACACCTACTGTGACAAGACACCATGCTTGTTCAATGCTCAAAGTAGTTGAGTGCCATTATGCCTATTTACACGTCTGTAAATCATCCATCAAGTGCCTCCTCTCCTGTCTACTTGGGACTTGGTCCATGGCCAGGAGCCTGAAGCCTGATTGTCCACATTGCTTGCAGTGCTCACTGTCTAGATGAGTGTAGGAGCTATGACAAATTGGACCCTGAGGAACCGTTAACATGTAAACTGGAGACTTCCTCCTTCCTTCCTTCACCCCTGGAATGCCATCTGGAAAACAGCCTGAAGATCCAGTTTCCTGGCCCATAAGAACAAAGATGAGGGAGGCCCTGTGAAAAATGGCATGTGTTTGTGAAGGCTCAGTGCGTTGATAGTCTTTCTACGGGAATTGATGGAATGCCACGCCACCTTGATTCTTAGGGGAGCCCTCTGGAGAGGCTTCACATCTCTCCTGGGAAAGCATATTCTCTTCTTGAAACACTTTTTATGTGAAGTTCCTTTTCTTTCCTCATCTAGCAAAAGCTATTAAGAAAAGAAAAAGTGTCCCATTGGTTGGGTAAGCTGGTGAGTTATGGTTTTAGATCAGCACATGTCTTTTTTCTTCCTTTAATGTGGATATTTTGAGCTTGCAGAAATGGACTCCTCGTTTGTAGGGGTGTCTCCCTGTTACCTGTAGGCTTTCCATCGCTGGGAGGTGGACAGTCTCTGAGAGCAGATTGGCCATTCAGTCCAGGGGCATCCAGTGGGAGAAAAGTACCCATGTACCCATCCCTGCTTTTCCCTGCTCTATGTCTTTGCATGGCTGCTGCAGGCCAACATGCACCAGAAAATGCCTAACACCTGGGCTGCTCCCAGTTGCATGCCCTGCACATTGCATGCTCAGAGCACAGGCAAACAGCAGTGCCTCAGCTTTCCATGCTTTTCCCTCATCCAAACTCTTACGAAGAAACAAAGACCCTTGGGCCTTGACCTCCTCATCTTAAAATACTGCAAGCAAAGAACAAACTATCTTTTTGTGCCTGGCATTATTTTCCCAGCCCACTTAGGAAGAAACCCTGCATGTCCCCAGCCCCAGTGATTGTTCAAGGTTATGGTAATTTTCAGCCTTGATGGAAATTTCAGTGGTGTCTTCACATAAAGTAGTCTTTGATCCACCACCTCTTGCTATGTAAACCTGCACAAATCAATTCAGGATTGACATTCTATCCATCCACCAACTTTCCTGAGAATGCTATAACATGGTGATTAAGATGATAGACTTGGAAGCCAGAATCCTTGGGTTTACATCTGGGCCCTTCCACTCAGCGTCTTTGTGCCTTAGTTTCCTCATCTGTAAAATGCAGATAACAATAGCACTTATCTCCTGGGTTTGTTGTGAGGATTAAATGAATTTACATAAAAAGTGTCTGGCATATAGTATGACCCATATATGTATTAGCTCTTGTCAAAGGGGCGATATAGGGCAGTGGATGAAAGTACAGACTCTGCAGCCAAAGTGCCTGAGTTTGGATCTGCTGTTCCCTAGCTGTCTCACCTGGGGCACTTTTCTTATCTCTCTGCATCCCAGGTTCCTCATCTGTCAACTTGAGGATAAATAACAGTGCCTATCTCAAAGGGTTATTTATAGGACCAAATGGCATAATAGACACAAAGCACTTAGAACAACGCCAGGCACAGGGAAAGTGCTGGGCAGGAGTGAACCATTATTAATGTCAAGTCCATGGTCCGTTAGCTGCTGCTGTTCATACTGATGAACCTGGGGCCCTGCAAGGTCCTGAGGCACATTCTACACACTCCAGCTACCATTACTGTATGCACTAGGATTGTTAGAGTGCTAAGTACATCTTGCTGAATTTCACTCAAAACTGATTCAGCATATCCTTTCTGGAAAGCACTATGGGGAATATAAGGCTGTAAGACAGTCACTTCTCTGACGGAGTTTATCTGCAAGTCAAGCCAGGAGCACGTAAATTATTAGACAGCAATTGCCAAGTTAATGGTGGCGGCAGTAAGAGCTACAGACATTTAAATGTGGCATCTGTCCTCAAAGGAGAGACGATTCAAAGTCTCTGAAAATTGGGGATGCATGTATGACATATCAGGAATCTTTATAACAACCAGATATTTCATCCAGCAGAACTCCCTATGTTCAAACAGACCACACAACACAGATAATTTACTGAACAACAGAGAATCTATACTCTCTAACTTTATCTTCACTAAAAATGAGCTTCGAGTGGTTTGCAGAGCTGTGGCAATCAAGTGACAACAGGCCAGCATAAACATATATTTTGTGGCCTTACGATGTTTTTCCTAAGTATAAAATCAAATGGCCACTCTAAGAGGGATTGCGAGCGTGACCTTAGTCACATTAGTATCCCATGTGTGATGGTGTAGTTAATCAGCCTATTTGACAGGCTTCAGAACAAGCAGCACCATCCCTGCTACTCCCCGCTTTTAAGTGTAGGCTTCCTTGTGAAACCGTCTGGTGCATTACAAACCAAACAAGCAAACAAACAAGAAGCACACCAATTTCCTGAACTGAAGTCGGCTACTCAAAGCCCCAGTTCCTTGTTTTTAAAAGAGCAGACAGACCTTGTCCTACACATGACTGTACTTAGTGCTGGCCACCCCCATGCTCCCACTCTCAGAGCCTCATTGCCTTTACCATTAGAGCTTGCAGCTTATGAGGAATCTGCTAGGTGGGTTCAAAAGAACAGAAAGGAAAAAAGCTGTGGAAGGCAGGGCCAGCTTAAGGTGGCTGCCTCAGGCACCTCAGCTGGGCTAAGCTGTGAGCTGAGAGATGCCTGCCTTCCTCCCTCAGCTTCCGTTAGGGGTGAAATGTGCATTCACGGGCCAGGTCAGCACTGTTGTTCAATGGGATAATGTTTGTTCTGAGTTCCAAACTTTTGAATACAATCCGTTTCAAGTTGGGAACAAAAGGAAAGACTTTGTGTTATTTACAATGTCCCCTGTCCTTACAACCATCTTCTCTCCATTGGGGAATATCTGCAGTTTGACAAATATGAGGAAGAACAAATGCTCTCATGATTCCTTTCAATGACTGGCTTACAGCAATAAACACATTTCCCATTGTTGCAAAGAAAGAAGTCAACAGAGAATGGAGGATGGGGACAGAGGCCACTAATCCAATTTCAAGTGGCAGCACCTCCCCATCTCTGTCTCGGAAAAAACAATCAAAGCCAATTATGTCCTCATCTCTCACCCTTCAAACAGGCTGGATGGAGACCCTTCGGAGAGAGACAAGGCTTTGAATGGAAGCCACTAGTGGCTCGAGGTCCATGCCTATGAAAAATGCATCCAGCCTGGATCCAGCACTCCTTGGCAGATGGAATCAGCGTTAGATGTTACATGTTGTGCAAGAATCAACATTGTAGCTTTGGTCTCTTCTTTGAGCTTTTGGGCATTAAGCCCAGAGTCAATCTGGATGTGCTCTGACAATTTTGATATTCAGTGTTGTCACCAGTCTATCCCATCATGGGCCGCCTCAGTATCACCAGCTCGAGTGTGCTGGCTGGGAGGCAGGCAAGGAGCAAGGTTGGTCTGGTCTGATTTGCCATCACTGCTAGCTTGGGCAGACAAGCACTTGGGTTTCATGTACTGACGAGCCATCAAGTGTAAAACCCCAACAATTTAGGAAGATTAGGATGCATAAGACACAATTGCTGCTGCCTGTCAGTCTCACAGGCTTGCTGGGGATGATGAACTTATACATACGAAACCCTGGAGGATAATCAGCAACCAGTATATGAATCACTCCCAGAAGGGGAAAAGAACAAACTCTTTGGTATGACATTTAATACCTGTTCCAACCTGCCCTCACTCAACTTTGCAACCTTACATCTACCACGTCTGGCAGATTTTATTTTCCAAAGGAGGCCACTGGCCACTCCAACATATATATAGGATATATGGGAAATATATATATACACCCCACCCCACATGCTCTTATTACGTTGTGGCTGACGCTTTTCCCATTGAGAGGTAGGGTCTAGGTTTCCTCTCCTTGAATCTGGGTGGGTGCTTGTGATTGCTTTGATCAATAGAGCATGGCATAGTGATGGTAGGTGACTTCCAAGGATAGGTCAGGAAAAGGACACAGCTTCCTCCTGGCTCATTATCTTTAGGATACACGTCATGGGAGCTAGCATGAAGAAGTGCAGTTGCCCTAAGCTGCCATACTGGAGAGACCTCGCAAAGAGACCTCATAGAATTAGAGAAATGTCTGAGGAGCCCCGGCTATTTCAATCCCCAGCTGTTTGAGTTATCCCAGCCCCATCGCCAGATAGATGAGTGAGTGATCCTTCGGATGATCACAGCCTCCAGGCTTCAAGCCACCCCAGTTGATGCCAAGTACAGCAGAGATGAGCTGACCCTGCTGAGCCCTGTTTGAATTCTAGATTCATGATCAAAATAAATATGTTGATCTTTTAAGGCATTAAGTTTTGGGGTGGTTTGTTATGAAGCCGTAGTAACTGGAACACCTCACATCCCAACACTGTGCTCCAGCAAGAATGGACAGCTGACTGAACCCAAGACCTCCTATGCATTTGTTCCTTCCTCCTGTGTCCCACCCACACCATGAATGTTCCCTCTTCCTGAAATGCCCAGCCCCTTTCCATTTATTTATTTTCCATTCATTCATTCATTCATTCATCTATTCATTCATTCAACAAACACTTGTGAAATGCCTACTGTAGGGATATTATAATGAATTAGACACATTTTCTGCCCTTAGGAAGTTCATAATCTAGTCCCAGAGAGAGACAGATGGAAATTGCTAACTGATGTGGATGTGTAGTGGTAGAGATAGCACCAAATCATACACACCCTTCAAGGCTCATGCAAATCCTACCTCCTCCAGAACGTTTTCCCTGGATGTCCCAAATCATACTCCTTTCTCCCCGTATTGAGATACTCAGTGATGTGCTCAGCTCACAGGAACTGATTGTACACATCTCTTCCCAGCTCTGTATTCACTGACTTCACATAAGTAGTTTGAAATTAATCATGGTGGGAGTACTTACACCACAGAAATTGGCAAAACCTACCAATCAGGGCTCCCCCCTACCTTTTTCTTTATGGAGAGCTGGTTTTTAAACATTGACCAGCACACCACTAGAGAGAACTTTCAGTTGGTATCCATCAGGGGTTAACTTTTGGGGTGGATGATGTTACATAAAAAATGGGTCCTCGAGGAATAACGCTCCTTTAGAAAATAATTAGAAGTGTTGGTGGAAAGATGATAAGGACTTCCTAAGACACATAGAGCACTGCTTGCAGTGAGTCACCTGGCTCTGCTGTGGACAGCTTGAGGGCTGCTGGATTTTCTCTTTTTTTTTTTTTTAAGAAGGACGTTGCAAAACTTTTGCAAGCCTGCTGAGGTGATTAGTGGATAAGCTTAAGCAACTCTAGGGGCTTCAGCAGTCAGGCACTGGAGAGAAATCTATTTGCTATCCCCTGGCCTTTGGCCACTAAAGCAACAGACAAGAGAATCACCTGTGCAATTCCTGCCTGCCCAGCTCTCACACCTGCCAATGGGAAAGAGCTGCTTCACTACTACGCCTACAATGTGGATGTGAGGTTTCCTCTTGCAGAATTTTCATTGAATGGCAAATGGTAATGTTCTCTGTTTGTCTTGGGTGGAATTGTGCCCTCTCCCCAAAAGATATTTTGAAGTCCTAATGGCCAGTACCTGTGAATGTAACCTTATTTGGAAATAGAGTCTTTGCAGATATAATCAAGTTACAATGAAATCTTAGGGTGGGCCCTAATCCAATATGACTGATGTTCTCATATGCAGAGGAGAAGAGACACAGAGATGAACACAAACAGAGGGAGGACTATGTGAAGATAGACACACACACAGGGAGAACGCCTTGTAAACTTTATTTACGAAAACAGGCAGTAGGCTGGATTTGGCCCATGGGCTGCAATTTTCCAACTCCTGACCCAAATTCTCCCCATTAAATAATAAAAGGCACATTTCCTCAATACTCCCCCAATAGGAGGACTGGTGACTGACAGCTGTCAGTTGAGTTCCTCTCCAAGTACCGTCCTCACATGAAGAGAGCTGCTTCATTCAAGGTCATACTCCCTTCTGAGGTCAGCCTAGATCCACTGATTGGTAGATATGGGGCATACAAGTCCAACCCCCTTGCTTTAATTGAGGATAATTCTAAAAGGCCATCCCTACTCTCAGCAAGATCAGCTGAGTCCTTTGCTATGACTACATCACAGCTCAACTTCTCCCTCTGCCCAGTGCTTCTCTCTTCACTCCCCACCAGGTGTTGACCCAAAAACACTCTGCCAATAAACCTCATGCTTGGCTCCCAGTGCCTAGAATAGGAGTCCCAGAAGAAGAGGGAAAATAGAAGACAGGAAATATTTGAAGGAATAATTAATAAGAATATACGAGAATAAAAGGTGGAAAATCACTAGAATAAAAAGGTCGAGTAAATGCCACAAAAGATGATAAAAAAAACCCTCATTATTCTGACACCAATTGGGTGTACCACAATTCAGTTCTGGCACTAACCTCCTGGGTTTAGTGCAGACCTCACAAATTAAGAGTTTAGTCCTCTACAAGACTATCTTCACTTCAGATACCAGCTACAAGTTCAAGAGGTCCCGAGGCCACCTGTACTTCTGACCGACTGGCTACAAACATGGGAGTTCCACAATCTTTTCAGGTTCAATAACTTGCTAAAGTGACTCACAGAGGGGCCAGCCTGGTGGCATAGTGGTTAAGTTCGCACACTCCGCTTCACCAGCCCGGGGTTCACAGATTCAGAGCCCAGGCGCAGACCTAAACACCGCTTATCAAGCCATGCTGTGGCAGGCATTCCACATATAAAGTAGAGGAAGATGGGCACGGATGTTAGCCCAGGGCCAATCTTCCCCAGCAAAAAGAGGAGGGTTGGCATGTATGTTAGCTCAGGGCTAATCTTCCTTACGAAAAATAAAATAAATAAATAAAGCGACTCACAGAACTCAAGAAAACACTCAACTATAATTAAATTTTATTATAATGGATACAGGTCAGGAAAAGCTAAATAAAGAGATACATAGGATGAAATCTGGGAGGGTCCTGAACACAGAGCTTCTGTGCATTCTCCGTGTAGAATTAGGGCACACCACCCTCTTGGCATATTGGTTCATTCACCAACCAGGATGGTCCACTGAGATTGATATCCCGAGTTTTCTTTGGGGTATCATTACAGAGCATGATTAATTAAATCATTGGCCACAGGATTGAACTCAATCTCTAGCTACGCCTCCCCTCCCTGGAGATAAGGCTGGCTCAAAATCCTAACTCTCTAATGACATGGTTAGTCTTTCTGGTGACCAGCCCCCATCCTGATGCTATCTAGGTGCTCACCAGGAGCCACTTCATTAGTATAGCAAAGACACATCTATCACTCAGGAAATTCCAAGGATTTGAGAAGCTCCATGTGCAAACCCAGGACAAAGACTAGACGAATTCTTTATTATTCAACACCTATCTAGACACATTAAAGAGAAATTGAAGATTTAAAAATAAAGCTGATTACCTACAAAGATACAAAAATCACCTTGATATCACACTTCTCATCACCACCACTAGAGAAAAGAAGACTTCTGAGTAATGTTTTCAAAAAGTGGAAAGAAAATAACTTAGATATTAGAATTGTGTGTGTGTACGTGTGTATACACGTGTGTTCAAATAATAGATCGTTTTTTAAAAAAATACTTCTATGCCACTTTATCGCATGTGTAGATTCATGTAGTACCACTGCTATCTTGATACAGAACTATTTTATCACTACAAAGATCTCCCTTAAGCTACCCCTTTATGGTCATACCCATCCTTTTCCCCCTTATCATCCATAATGCCTGGCAAGCACTAATCTGATTTTCATCTCTATATTTTGTCACTTTGAGAATGTTATGTCAGTGGAATCATACAGCATGTGACCTTTTGAAGTTGTTTGTTTTTTCACTCCGTATAATGCCCTTGAGGTCCATCCAAGTTGTTGTGTGTATCAATAGTTTATTCCTTTTCATTGCTGAGTAGTATTGCGTGGTATGGATGTACCGTGGTTTGTTTAATCATTCACATTTTGGTTGGTCCCAGTTTTTGACTATTACAAATAAAGTTGCTGTGAACATTCATGTACAAGTTTTTATGTGGGCATATATTTTCATTTATAGGAGTATAATTGCTGAGTCATATGGTAAGTGTATGTTTAGCTTTACAAGAAACTGCTGAGCTATATTCCAGAGGACCGTTTTAGATACTGACCAGCAAATGCATGAAAGATTCAGTTTCTTCACATCCTCATTAACATTTGGTATTACCATTATTTTTTATTTTAGATACTCTAATAGGTGTGTAGTGGTATCTCATTATAGTTTTAATTTATATTTCCCTAATGGATAGTGATGTTGAACATCTTTTCACATGCTTATCTGCCATCCATACATACTCTTTGGTGTAATGTCTATTCCAGTCTTTTGACCATTTTCTAATTAGATTTAGAATTTTATGTGTAGTTAAAACATCATTTATATTGAGGACACAGTAAAGATATTTTTAGACATGTTAGGTCTCAATAGACGTACCATAAAACTACTGTCTTTAAAAAGACTCTTGGAGAAAGTATTTCAGCAAGATGAAAAATAAATTCAAAAAAATGCTACAGGATATATGAGAATGGAGAATTAATAAAATTTAACAAAGTTCATGGTTGAGTAAAATGGTAAAGAGCAAAAGAATAAATATATCCTTAACAATGTGGAATTTAAACTCTAGAGATGAGAAGGGCTCAGGTTTGGGGAAAATGTAATGGAAGGTTGTGAACTGGGATGGTGAAGCCCCAGGAACCAGAGTTTAGATCCTACATTCCCCAACTAACTGGCTGTGCCGTGTTTCGTGTATGTGTAAGTTCCTGATACAGTACCTGGGGCGTAGTGGTCAACAAACATGAATTCTATGTAAAGAAAGTGCACACAGAGTCTCAGCATCGTGGATGTTAGAGTAACTAAGTGGGGTTTCAACACATATATGAAAGCAATACATTTGCCTTTATTTAAATCCTCTAACCCAGCCTCTCCTTTTCCTCTTCCCACCTCCGTAAGTATATAACCGTTAGGTCTGCCCACAATGCACAGCATTTGTGAAAGATGGCATTGGGGAAGGAAGGGGAAAGGGATCATCTATTTCAGGCTTGTTTAATCAAGGAAGACTTCCTGGAGACACTAACAGTTATGATTGACATTAACTGCTGGGGGAGAAAGAGCTGGAAAGGAACTAATGTTATAGGTGATGCTAGGTGCTTATGTACATGTACATATTCCCATTTTCCTAGGGTTCCCTAGGTTCTGAAATATTATCCCCTCTGCAGAGCATATGGATGGATGGAGAAGAGCTAGACACTAATTAGCTGAGTTTTCCTGACAGGTCCAATTCCCTGTGAGGCCATTACAAAGCACTTAAAGTTCTACTTCTAAAAGGGCTTAATTTTTATCTTGCAGATGTTGGGAGGTTTTGTTTGGAGGCCCCAATAACTATAATTGTTGGTGAAATGGTTTTGGACAAACAAGGCAAGGACCTCATGGGGAGCGCCCATCTTGGGCTGTTAAGGTTAGTTTCTCTTCATTACTCGGGAGCAACACCCCACTGCTTGATGATGAGACTATTTTCCGGCCATCTGAGGGCCAGCTGTTGAAGAAGCCTGCTTTTCCACAGCAGCCTGAGCTCAGCAGGTGAACACCTCCATCTCCAGTCCTTCATCACCCCTACCTTGTTCCACTCTACTTTTGAACTCTTCCCTACCGGAAAAGTCCTGTAATTGGAAGCTTTCTTCAGAAACCCATTGATAACCAGGACAGGAATGTATCAGCACTGTCATGAATGTGTCAACAGAGGTTTTGGAAAAAAGGGTTTGCAGCAAGACTACTGTGGATTTAAAACCCAGCTCCACTATCTTATCTTGGGTTCATAACCATTGTGATCCTCAATTTCATCATACATAAAATAGGAGTAATACCTACCTCGGAGAAATGATGTAAGGATTCAGTGAGATAAGGTGTATAATACATAATAGCAGGCACAAAGCATAACACTTGCTAATGGTTCCTTTATTTCCTAAGAAGTGGGAATGACTTCCCAAGAACTGGGAGGAGAGTCAAGTCACACTTAGAGGACCCTGGAACATGTAAGACATGGTTCCCACCACACCCAGCATCCCATTATAATTGAGATGTTCAGGAAAACAGATCTAGGTGATTCTTTGTGCGTGGGGGGCAATCACTGAATAGACTAGGAGGACACCAGACTCGTTCCTTATGCTAGCCAAAGATTCATGAGGCTCTCTGCCCAATGGAAGACTAATATTGAGCCAAATCAATGAGATTAGTTCCTTCAGAATTTGAACCAGGTCTCTGGAGCAGGGAATGAGCCAAGCCAAGAGAGAAGAGGGGATGCGAAGTAACAGAGACCACGTGAGCCACAAGAGAAGGACAAATCCATCCTGAAACGTGAAGCCATTGCTTGGAGCCACCCTGTTTCTTTCCTGTCTTCCAAGATCTGGTAGCAGCCCACGAGTTTCCCAGCACTAAGCCCCTTCTCTCTCAGTTGGCTTGAATGAGTCTGTTTCTTAGAACCAAGAAACCCTTCATATATATTCCATAACATACCTTAAAGTCAGGAAATAGAGTTTGCTCCTCTCTTTGAGAGAAATGGGTGTGCATTTCAGACTGAGTAGTCACTAACTATCTACAGAGGTATATGAATGAAAACACCTGGGATCTCCTAGAACACACCTATAGAAAAACACACATCAATAGAGCAAGAATGTGATTCACTTGGTACAGAGGCATTGGGCACTGGATGTTTATCAGGTTTTGTACTGACTTAGCACATGAACCTTCTTCCTAGCTCTTGGACTCCCCCACAGTGTGAATCTTGGTGGGGAGGGCACAACCAGTCATAACAGAAACATCACCTTTCTCTTCACCCCCTGGCATTGAAGGTGCGGGCACATGGCCTCAGGTCAGACAATGAGGGCTCACAGAAGGATTGTGAATCTCAAATGAGTGACAGATACATAAAAAGATCCCATTGCATTAGATGTGCAGCAGCAGCCACATATAGCAAGAGTGGTAACTGCAGTGAGTGCCACTGGGGAGGGGACAGTGGGGACTGTGTTCAGGAGCAGTGAGTGGGTGGGCTGAGGATCAGCAGGGTCTACAATTGCACAGTTGCCCATCAGGATTATTGCTGCTGTTCCTCCTCCCTTGGTTTTTCTCCTGGCTTTCTTTTGATTCTATGAGCTACCAGCCATCCTTCCCATAAATTCTATTTAAGCCTAAGTTATTCATAATTAGTTTCTGTTGCTTGCAACCATGATCATTTGGCTGATACTTGTTGCAAGGAAATAAATAGTCAATCTGGATGGGTTATTACAGAAGGTATTGAGGAGAGGTGAGATTTTAGCTGGGTTTTGTGCTCTTAAATTTTAGGCCCAATAAATGAAAATGACAGGCTGGCTGAATAGTGAGGCTTAGCTTGAGATAAGATACAGAAGGGATCAAATAGAGAAACAATCTGGGAAAGTCTACCCTAATCCCACTGTAGCAAATGCTGGCGCAGTGCAGTGCTACCAGGACCCCCTCAGAAGCAAGGCACTCGTTTCCCCAGCTACCAAGAATGTTGACTGCTGATAGATTGATCACAGCTGCACCCTCTCTGGATTCACCTCAGCCAAAAGGAGCTTCCACTCGTGGCAATGACTCCTCCCCAGGGACAGTTCACAGCCGATGACTGGTGCTTGCCTCATTTGGGGGCAATTCTAAAGGACTCTCACAGCTTCAGAGCTCTCTGTGGGTTCAGCTGAGGACTTTGATGTCCCTGCATCACAGTCCAGCTTCTCCCCATGTCCCCATGTCCCCATGTCCCATTTGGCTTCCTTCTGTCTCCCACAGGTCTTGTTCCTCATACAAATCTTCATCGCAGTGAGTTTTCCGGGAAACCGAACATAAGACCTCTAGCTACCCCATTTCAGAAACTCATTCCCCTCTTCTTAGACAGGCAGTCATGACTCTCATCCAGTGACATTATAACGTTATGACACCCAGCCTCTCTTTCAGGCAGGTGCTCTCACCAGCTCACTCACCACACCCTGAGCCTAAATCTGACACCACAGCTCCTCAGTGTTAGTCCACAGTAAAAGTAGAATGTTCTGGATAACAAAAGGCTAACCCATTAAAGACCACGACTAATTTTATATCAAACCTTTGGAACACAGTTCTAACACCTATCACATACATGTCTGTGGTGGGAAATCAGTTCTATTTGTGTTGTAATCTTTTTTTGTTGACTTGAGGTAATTGTACTGTTATATACATAGCAAAAATAGCCACCATCTATTAAATTCTATTATTCGTAGGAAACACATTATATTATCTCTGATACTTTTAATGATTCTGCGTGATTTTATTTTTTCCAGTGGTGTGCTGGTAAACTGACTCTCAAAAAAAAAAAAAAAAACTCCAATTTGTATCATTTACCAATTTCCATGGTGTAAATAATTGCTCCCACCATGACTTATTTCAAACCACCAACATGATGTCACGGAAACTACCACTGTGATGTCACTGAATGTACTGTTGGGAAAAGATTCCTTTTAGCAGATGATGTGTGAGAGGTTCAAAGAGTCTCCTTGGGATTCCTTCATTTGCAGAACATAAAATCCTTACTGACTTGTCCTTAAAAATAACAAGAAATTGGGGCCAGCCCCATGGCGTAGCGGTTAAGTGCGCGCACTCCACTTTGGCGGCCCGGGGTTCGCAGGTTCGGATCCTGGGTACGCACAGACACACTGCTTGTCAAGCCATGCTGTGGCGGCGTCCCATATAAAGTAGAGGAAGATGGGCACGGATGTTAGCCCAGGGCAATCTTCTTTGACAAAAAAGCGGAGGATTGGCATCAGATGTTAGCTCAGGGCTGATCTTCCTCACACACACAAAAAAATAATAACAAGAAATTAGTATCTCATATAAAAAGAAATCTGAAAGCATCTCCCTTCCAAGATTGGTTAACGTCCCTCCTCATATTCATCTTTGAAACTCAGATTCTTTCATCTTTCCATGCTGCCCTCTCAGAGTGCTGGTTCAGCACCCCTTATGGCCATGCAACGTTGTCTCAGTTCCAGGTACCTAGGACAGACACGTCAATATCCAATGAGAAGAAAAAAAGGAATGGTTTCCTTGTATGTGTCTTTTTACCAAAAAGAAAATCAGTACAGATTTTAGTACAGGTGTTAATACTTCTGCATATATCACTGGGCTCAGAAAACACACATGCTGACTCACATATAGAGAAGATGGAATTTTCTTTGCACAAGAGGAAACATTTTCTTTTCTTGCACAGTGATCTTCACCAATGTCCCCTGACCCTTTGCAGTATCCTAAATGCCCTGGGTCTCATGCACAGGGAGACTGATGTGAGGTGAGTAAGAAGACCCAGCCCTTGTCCTGTTTTATCACTGACCAGCCATGTGACTTCTCTCTCATTTGTAGAATGAAAAGATTAGATCAGCCGAGGTACAGAATTTTACGACTTTATATCTCCATGATCAAAGCCATCCTAGGATCTTATAAAAGTGACCCAGGTAATAGGGAGTGAGATAATGATTGCAGTGCACCCAGCCCAGTGTCAGGAGTGTATCAGATCTTACCTTCCTTTTTCTGTCTTCCCCTACTAACCTTCTCCCACTTCTGTGAAACTTCTGGGGGAAAAAAAAATTATAAGAGCATATCAAAATGTGAAATAAAACTCTCCGGAAGTGTTCATCAGCCATTATTAAGGGGAAAACTGTGCTTTTGGAAGCAATGTGAAAGCCAGTGGAAGGAGCCTCCCAGTCAACACTGACACTCTCTGCTCCCCTGCCTGGACTTATCTGCTGGTCAAAACTGTTAATGAGGAAGTTCCAGAGCATTCATTTGCTTACTTTGCTGCTAATGATAGAAATAAGTGGCTCCAATTTGACGTGGCAGGATTGCAGGGTGCCACCGGGCAAGTTTGCCATTTTTGGCACTTCCAGACTCCCAAAAGCTCTGGAGCAATCTGTCTTGTCAGCAAATTCCACCTTGTCCCATTATTCAGGGTGGCCTGCCTGCCCATCCATCCCCGACTCATCCCTGACAGCTGAAAGGGAGACAACACTGACAACTCAATGTAAAAAGTCACTTTTGAAGATAAGGGCTTCTGGGACTGAGGCAGTATGATAATGTGGAAAGAACAGGGCTTTCTCACCCAATGGCCTTGGGCTTAGGAAACAATTGCCAAGCACTTCCTACAAATTATCTGCAATACTCTGAACCACCATGAGAAGTTATGTTGTACTCATTTCATAGGTTCAGTAGATCAATGATGTTTGATGTTTGCCTAAGGTGACCCTGCTGACCCAGGATTTGATTCAGAGCTGCCTCACCATAAAACCTCCAAGTTTAATACTGGAACGGGACCCTGAGAGAGAAGATGAGGCTAGAGAGAGATTTGGGTGTCATCATACGAGAGTCAGTTGGTGGACCATGGCTATCTCAGGGAGAAGATCCAGAGGGAAAAGCAGGAGCCCCAAGTGTAAAGATGGGGATTTATCAGTCAGGGGAAGAAAGATCCAGAGAACCTAGAAGAACCAGAAGAGAGGTGAGAAAGGTGAGGAGAGGAGAGTTTTGAATCACCCTGTTTTGATTT
Organism: Diceros bicornis minor; assembly: GCF_020826845.1. Taxonomy (NCBI): domain Eukaryota; kingdom Metazoa; phylum Chordata; class Mammalia; order Perissodactyla; family Rhinocerotidae; genus Diceros; species Diceros bicornis. The sequence continues at coordinate 18,293,367 of NC_080749.1, read as the reverse complement.
CTCAAATGGGATCTAAAAAAGTGACAGAGTGATTTATCCACCATCCATCAAGCAGTTTCAGCTAAGTGCTTATTTCATAAACTCACAAACTGAGATCCTCCAGGGTGCAGGTAAGCAGAACCAAATGATGTGGCTGGCAAGAGGCAATGAGGAGAGGTGTAGACTGTAGAGAACCCATATCTGTCAAAAAGGGCCAGCCAGCACTCAGGTCCATCTGACTGTGGCAAAATCTTATAATTTTCTTCAGAAGGACCTGGAATTCTCAGTTTTTCATGTTCTGCTGACAAAATGGTTCAGCAGCTTGGAAGCAGCCTGTCGGCCACGAGTTTGCCGACTCTGCTCTAAAGGGTAAGAGACCCTTTCTACCTTTGAGCAATATAAACATTGGGGGCCGGGCCGGTGGCGTAGCAGTTAAGTGTGTGTACTCCACTTCAGCGCCCGCGGTTCACAGGTTTGGATCCCGGGCGCGCACCGATGCATCTTCCTCAGCAAAAAAGAGGAGGATTGGCATCGGATGTTAGCTCAGGGCTGATCTTCCTTGCAAATATACATATATATATATATATATATACACATATATATATATATATACACACAAACACCAACCCCAAGATTTCCCAGGTTCTGGGGAGCCCTAGGGCCCAAAGCTAAATCTAGTTTTTCATGTATACTTTTTAAGTTAGGGGGAAAATGCACGTGTCATTTCTGCGACGTGATCTGATTAGGCAAAGCAGAACTCTGTGGCGAAAGTAATTAGCGCTAAATCATGAGTATCCCAGAGAAAAATGGCACTAATGAGAAGCGTGTCTTATGATGAAGGTCAAAGGTAACATTCCAATTGCAGGTTAATGCCAAAGGACAGAAGCAGGGCATTTTGAATGACTTTGTGAACAAGGACTTTGACAGAAAAGATAAAACATGAGTAACAGTCAATGAGAAGTACAGTTCAGGTAGCAAGGGCCTTTCATTTTCCCTCTCAACTTTCTCCCTTAATGGGAACATGTTGGGGTTGAAAAACAACTTACTATATTTCAACTATCCAAAAAATTTTTTAAAAGAATAACTCATCTAAAGACAGTCATCACTTAATAAACCGTGGGAGAACTGGCTATCTTGAGGGCGATCTGAAGGAACTTTCATTTGGTATCCAGTATGTTTAAGGGATACCATTGAGCCCCCATCAGTCAATAGGTGCAAACAAAACAAATTTAAGGTGAATCTTCTTGATTCCTCTGTGTGTGTGTTCAGTTGTTTCCATGTGCTTATAGCACATTTCTCAAAGCCATACTTAAAAAGTTCCTTTGCGGGGAAGGTAGATCTACTGCATTACATTAGCTGCAGCATTGGTTTGCAAAGACTAACAGCTCTATTTCCTATACTGAAATGGATAATCTGTGTTAGATTCTCCCTGGTTCATAGTTTTGGATCCCTGGGCCATTTGAGCCCCATCTATAGTCTGTCTTCTAATTTCATAATCTAGGATTTGACATCAAGTCACCCTTGTTATTAGTCTAACCCTCAAACCCTACCTTTGACTCAGTTCTGAAACCCTGTTCTGCCTTGTACCCTTCCCAGCAATCCATCTCTCTGATCTGGAATCCTGTCTTACTTTTGGAAACAGCACCCTCACCCTCCCTAACTCTACCTAAGACTGATAACAGACTTCCCTGTTATTTAATGTCTGCCTGGACTTTCTAGTATTGCCTCCCTTGGCATCCTGGAGCAGTCATCTACCTGCCTGGTAGGATCCCTGCCGCCTTCTGACACCCCTTCCACAGCTCTACAGGCCTTATTGCATGAACTGCACTACTTATTGCCTGTTGCCATTTGTCTGTAGGGCTGTTTTGCATCCCAGCGGTACACCAGCCCTTGCAGCTAGGCCTATCTCCCTAGCTCCCACCTACACTAATGGTTAGTTCAAGTTCCACTGTCTGCCCCTTCCTGGCTACTATGACCCAATGCAGTTAACCAGACCATAACTGGTTCTGATTCAAGATACTACCATGGGGAACTGATACCATGGAGAACAATTCATAGGCTAAGTTAGATCTGCTTGCCTTCTTCTATTTCTCAGTTGCACTTTCAACATTGGAATGTTTGATATAGAATAAAAAATTTCCTGTTAGACAAAGGAGATAATAATAATTATAATGATACTTTAGGGCAGATTATATTGATTTTGAGTAATATATTTTCCAAGACTTACAAAGGAAAGAACAGACACAGTAGAAGCTGACAGTGATAACAATAACATCTCTTCTGAAGATACTATTTATTTTTTCAAAAGCACTCTCATTTAATTTATTCAACAAATATTTACCAAATGCCTGCTATAACCCAGACACTGTATCAGGCACCAGACTAGGCATGGAGTAAACAAAGAACAATAGGACATTAAGATAAAGTCTGTCTTATCAAGGAGTTTACATTCAGCTATCATTTACTACCGTGATTTTCTAACCACTTTTTAGCAACAAAATCAATTTTTCAAATAATAGTCTTACTTGACACACATATCAGTCAGGATAGGCTGGTTATGCTGCAGTAACAAATGACCCCAACATTCCAATGGCTTACACGATAAAGGTCTATTCTCATTCACGCTTCATGCTCGTCATGGGTCAGCTGAGGTTCTGCTTCACATCCTCTCTATTTCAGGATCAAGGCTGATGGATCAGCCTCTATCTGGAACACTGCTTGTCTCACAACAGAGGAAAAGAGAACATAGATGAGAATATAGAACCCATATCCTGGCTCTTAAAGCTTCTGCCCAGAAATAACACATGTCATTTCATTGCCCAGAGGAAATCTCACCACCAAACCTGGCATCCCCAAGACAAGGAAATAAAATCTCCAGGAAGGGGCAGCAAATATTTTTGAAGAATAAAGCACGCAGCACCTCAATTTAGAAAGTAAATAAACAGATTGAAGTAGCATCCTTCTTCCTGAGGAAACTCTATAGAATCTTAAGCCTCTGTGCAATTCAGTTGAGAAACCATCAATAGATTATCTAATCTGAAATTCATAAAAACCCTATGAAGTAAGCAGGGCAATTGTAATTGTCCCATCTGAAAGGTAAACAAACTCTCTGAAGCCCAGGAAATTTCCATAACTTCCCACTAGATGGACCAGGAGAGAGAGCTGTTGCCTCCTACTTCACAGATCTTCCCTGTATCCATGAAGTCTTCGTCATGACACCTGTGGAATGTCTAAAGCCCCAGGAAGCTGTCTGTTTCTTATCCACTCAGTTTGGGCACGACTGCACTTTGTCCTTGGTGGCCCACTGCAGGCAAGGCCACGCCATGCAAAATCACCCCGCAGAAATCTTGGCTTGGCTTGACCTTTGGAGCGTGCTTAAGACACATTTTGAAAAGCAGCAGACTGATTGTTTCAGCTCCGCCAGCAAGCAATTCAGAAAATGAGGCCTAAGAAAGGCCTAAAGAAAGAATAATTCCACCTGAAGAGATGGTAACAGTAGTTGGGTAACAGTGATGGCTAACAGTAGTTTTTCTTATCTGGGATATTCTTCATTGTTTGTTCTTTGGAACAGAAGCCAGGCTCCCTTCAGCAGAGGGTCACTGAGTACCAACTATGGACCAGGCAAGGTAGTAAGAACAAAGGTGACCAAGACACAGTCCCTGCCTCTAGAGATTTCAGAGGAACAGGGGAGACAGACTGGGAGATGATACAGTGCCATCCCTGTTTAGGAGAGGTTCCCCAGGACGCAGCCTCTGGGAGTGGGAAGGAGAAGAGGGAAGGGGGCACCCTTGACTTCAGAAGCCAGATGGTCAGCATTTGTGGGGTGAGTGAGGCTCGTGTTTACCAGCACCATCGATAGGTACGAACTATTACCCACGTGTAGGAAAGAGCCTGGACATGGAGTCATGAGGATCAAGCTTGACTTCCAGTCCTGTCATTTCTTTTCCATACAACTTTAGGCAAACCTCTAAGCCCATTAGATCCTCACTTCCTTGTCTATAAACAGGAAATAAGTGAGACCTGCCTTAACTACTTCACAAGGTGGTAGTCAGGGCCAAATGTGTTGTGAATGAGAAATTGCCCTGTCCAAGGTGAACTTGGCCTTTCTTCATTGTCATTCCTGACCCTTGCCTCAGCACACACTAAGGTAACAAACTCATTCGGGTTTGCCTGGACTTTCCCAGTTCTAGCAGTGACAGTCCCGTATCCCAGGAACCTCCTGAGGCCCAGACAAACCAGGACAATTGGTTTGTCTATCACATATTCTGACTAGAGGAGTTGTGAAGTCCCTGCTGGTCTTAACATTGTTTTAAATTTTCTAAGGTGTACAATTCAGTGGGGTTTTGTATATTCATAAGGTTGTGCAACCATCACAACTGTCTAATTCCATAACATTTTCTTCACCCCTAAAAGAACTCATTAGCAGTCAGTCCCAAGTCTCCCCTCCCCTCAGCTCCTGGCAACCACAAATCCACTTTCTATCTCTATGGATTTGCCTAGTCTGACTATTTCATATAAACGACATCAAACAATATGTGGTCTTTTGTGCCTGTTTCTTTCATTTAGCATAACAATTTCAGGTTCATCCATGTTGTAGCATACATGGTAGCATGTAGTACTTCATTCATTTTTGTGGATGAATATTCCACATTTTGTTTATGCATCAGCTGATGGACATTTAGAAACGTTTGTTTCTACTTTTTAGCTATTATGAATAGTACTGCTATAAACATTTCATGTACAAGTTTTTGTGTGACCACGTGTTTCCTTTTCTCTTAGGTGGTCATCTAGGAGTGAAATTGCTGAGTCATATGGTCACTCGACGTTTAGCTTTTTGGGGAACCACCAAACTTTTCCACAGCAGCTGCAACATGTTACATCCCACCAACAACGTATGAGGGTTCCAATTTCTCCATATCCTCACCAATATTTGTTATCGTCTGTCTTTTCGATTATAGTCATCCTAGTGGGTGGAAAATGGTGACTCACTGTGGTTTTGATATGCATTTCCCTGGTGGCTAATAATGTTGAGCATTTTTCATCTTATTATTTGGCCATAACACTCAAATTCCAAAATAAGTGGTTGTCTCACTGTGCTGAATCTCCTTGTTGAGAACAAGGGAGCTCTGGCAAGTTGCCAACTCCTGAACAGAGGAGAAGAGCCTCTGGGTTCTGCCCAGGACAAAGGCTAAAATGCCTGTCCATGGCTATAGAATAGTGAAGTCCAAATTCTTTCATGGCATCCAAAGCCCCTCATTATCAATCTCTAATTTCCTTTTACATTCTCAACCCCTTTTTTTCCCTATGTGAATGCTCCACTCCAACAGAGGAGATCTATTTATTGTCCCCTAGAATATATCACTCAAGTTTCCTTCTTTGGATCAATGACAAATGGGAATCTCAGTTCATAAACTCAAGAGTGTGAGAAATGTCACATCTTTTCATTTTATATCATTTTATATCATTTTATATCATTTATTTTATATCAACCAACAAGTTCTATCCCTAACTATTTTCCTGCAAGACTAGTGAGAAATTCTGCCTCAGTCATTTTGTGGACTCTCTTCATTCCTAGAAAGATGTCAAGGTTTCAGGGACTTACACATTGTCAAAACATAGAGGTAGGGGAGATGGAATATGATGATGAGGATTACCACAGAGATAACCACTGTCCTGGTTCTCATGGCCGCCTCAGTTCTGGTGGTCCTTCTAGGGCTGCCAGAGGCACTGCGGTCTTCCCCCAGGCTGCAAGCCCTGTGCCTAGAAGCTGTCATCCCTGTAAGCACCCCCCTCCCACACACATACACACACACAGTTCTGTCACAGGACTACATTCATGGACTCTACAGACTCTCTCCTTCTCCATGGAGAACTTCTCCTCACTCACATTCTTCCCCCATATTTTGGAAACCCCATGGGGGTGTTTCACATATGGGCCTGGGTGGTCCTTGGAGCCCTTCCTGGGCATCTCCATTTCCTCCTCACCTGCTGCTGGCCTCCTAGGGCTCCATGCTTCCCGGTTGCCTCTCTGGGCTCAATTGGCCTGACACACTACATAAGTAACTACTGTGTGCCTTTTGCTCACATTTCCTCCTGGTGTTGGAGGTCCTCAGCCACTTCCTCATGTCCCAGGCACCCCCAGTAAGTGACCTCCACTGTGAAACAAGTCCATGGCTCAAGGCACCTGTGCTCACCATGGCTTTGCAGAGATTGCATTGGTATGACTTTGTATTTCCTTTCATTTGACATTCTTCCTTCTAGGATTTAGCATGAATCTAAGAAAGGGGAGTCAGAGAACAATCTGAGGTGCATGTACTGTGCTCTACTTGAAATTCTTCCTCCTAGTTACCACGTGATCCAGCAGTTCCACTACTAAGTATATGCCAAGAGAAATAAAAACATATAAAATTTGTACATGAGTGTTTATAGCAGCTTCTTCATAATAGCCAAAAAAGTAGAAAGAACCCAAATTGATGACCCAGTCAACTGATGAGTGACTAAACAAATTGTGGTATATTCATACAATGGAATATTGTTCAGCCATAAAAAAGGAGTGAAGTGCTGATACACAATACAACATGGATAAACCTTGAAAACATTATGATAAACGAAAGATACCAGACACAAAAGTCACACATTGTCTGACAGCATTTATTTGAAATGTCCAGAATAGGTAAATCCACAGAGACAGAAAGTAGATTAGTGTTTGCTAGGGCTAGGGGGGCTGGGCAGATTATAGGGTCATGGCTAAAGGACACACAGTTTCTTTCTGGGGTAATGAAAACTTTCTAAATTTCATTGTGGTGATGGTTATACAACCCTGTGACTATACTAAAAACCATTGAATTGTAACTTTAAATGGGTGAATTGTAAAGTATGTGAATTATATCCCAATAAAGCTATTACCAAAAAAAAAAAAAAAATCTCCCTCCCTTCCGCTTTAACCCATTGTCCTTAGACCCAGTTTGTTAACTTGTCCTCTCTCTCCCTTAGGATAGGTTCCTTCCCAAAAGGTCCTTCCATCCTCTGTGCAAATGAAACCACACTTGACTTTCCAAACATATCCATGCACTTCTAAATTTGCAAAAAGTATACCACTTAGGCTGACCTCTAGTATCCCAGCTACAAGTGTTTGTTAATTGGGATACCCCTAGCTACAAAACAGTGCTTAAACTCCTGTCCTAGTTTGAAAGGAAATTAGCACCTGAGAGCCTTCTGCTTCTTCTTTGGCTCTGAAGTTGTTGATAAGTGAGAATATTTTCTGAAGACACCTTCCCCAAGCATCACCCACTTCAACCCACTTCTTCACCTGTGTCTCACTCTGGACTGAAGTGTGACCAGAGATGTGTCAAATGCACGTCTTCCCACATGCTTTTGTGTGAAGACACAAAGAATTGGTTCTACACTCTAGGCATCCAGGTCCAATTCATTTATTACGATACTTCATATCTTTTTGTGACCTCCACAACACTGGGCATGAATCAATTGCTAATGGGGAAAGGTTAATATTATTACACAGCAAATATGGCTGTGCCACGCAGCAGGGCCTTCATTTTTCCATCATGGTAGAGAAGTTGGAAGACAGAGGAAGAGTGTAAAAGATGCCCCTTTGATGACCACCGTGAAGAATGCTGATCTTACAAAAGGAGCTGCAGAAGGTGGTAGCTGGAGGGGAGATAGATGCCAAGGACTCAGGCCAGAGAAAGTGAGAGGTGCCATGTCAGAAGCCAATTTCATGAATGACTGAAGCATTCAGCCAGCATGCTCGCAAAGAAATTAGAAGGAAGCAAAATGAAGTGAATCAAAGCCTTTTGTAGAATCAATCGATAAGATTTGGTAATTAAAGTCTGCACAATGAGCAGGTCCTCAGGCCAGGAGGAGCACCAAAGCTGCTCCCCCTCCAGCCTTCTCAGCAGAGCCAATACCAACACCACCCCCATCCTCTCCCCCAGGCACACAGGGTCTTCAGTGACATCAAGTCAAGACTGCAGGAAACAGAGGGGGCCAAGTGGACTAGAGCCACCCACAGACTTGGGCTGGAGCACTCCCACGATTTCTTCAAAGAAGAGCTATCTTCCACTCTCTGGAAGATTTCAGAGTGAGAGGGGGAGTGGGGAGGAAGGCTAGAGTGTTGAGAAATGAAATTCCCAAACAGAAAGGGGGAGTTCATCTTTACCAGGAGAAATCCAGACCAGAGGTTTAGAGACCTATGAATCAACAGCACAGGATTTCAGAGATACAGCACAGAGGAACCAGAATTCCAGGGGAAAGGACAGGGATCAACAAGGATCTGAAGCTTAAGGATCTCCAGCTTGAAGATCCTGAAGGATCTTCAGGAGCACATCTTCCTGAAGGCCAATGCCAGGCCAGGAGTCAGAACCAGGTAGGCAAGCTAAGGCAGGACATGGTGGAAGACAGAGCTCAGGGCTGTTAAATGTTTCTCCAAAACTGTGCATGGGTCTCCACTGGTGGACTTAGGGAGCCCAGAGCTGCTCCCTGAGCTGCTGCTGCTGCTGCTGGAGGAACACAGGTGGCTGCAAGAAGCAAGTCAGGCTGACTTCCCGTGTGGGTTTTCAGTCGGAGCCTTAACGCATTAATAATACATCACAACAGCCTCACATAATGGCAAGAGTGACTGACCCCATAGCTCTCAGTTGCAGGTTCTGAGCGCCAGGTTAAAGATGTGACGTTCACTTGCCTTCTGCTTGACTTCATGTGACCTCTCCCCTGTAACATCTCTCCAGGTCAGAATCTAATTTCAGCAGGGCAAATTCATCATTTAATGCCCTTCTTGTGCCTTATTGATGAGGGAATTGTTGGAATAGGGCATAAGGGCATTTGTGGGCTTCAGAGAGAGAACACATCAGATTTTTAGAGTTTATGGGCTTCAGACACATATTTACAAAAGTATTAGAAGTCCAATACTGGACCAGCAGAGACAAACTGAATAAACTAGACTCAGGAAGAAAGAACTAGGTAGGTTGACAAATGACAGAAACAGAGCAAAGGAGATTTGCAAAACTAAAAAGATAGGACAGACCCAGACAAGTGGGAACACTGCTGAAATGCTAGTATTAGGAAAACCTGAGGTCAGGCCCCTGCTTTTCCCCGGAAATTTTATATGCCTCCTACTGGTGTGGTAACTGATGGCAGCTCAGCCAGCTGCCCCCATGATGAGCAAAGTAACTGGAGGCCCGGCTTCTGGCAGACAATGCCAACAATCACTGACCTGAGGCTCCGAGCCCAGATTGGTTGAGATATGAGACCACAGACATCTTTAGGCATGGCCACACCAGCTCACACAGGCAGAGGAGACCCCGCAATTTGAATGCTCTTCAGGAGGTGAGGCTTCCATGGTCTTCACTAGTTTCTTTCTTCTCACAAATAACAACTTTTGTTGAAAATTCTTCCCAGTGCCTAATGTTTACCTTCCAATTTCCTCATGAGCCCACTTTCTATTATTCCATCACAAAAGAGCTGGAGAGCAATGACGAAGACTCTCCTAGACCAAACTTTAGTCGGGCTCCTCTGAGCCCTCTTCTCGACTAGGCCTTGACCTTGGCTTTCTTGTCCTTCCGTGGCAAGCCCAGTTTTAGAAGAATCCTGTTAGGTCATCTCCCAACCCTTGATATCTGGTTACCCTTGATATCTGATCAGGTTCCCCATCTCCACCCTTGATGTCTAAGTCCATGGCCTGTCTTTAGCAAGAATCTTATTAGGCTAGTTTTACAAGAATCCCCCTACCCTTGATGTCTCCACTTAGTAATTTTCCATCCATTGATGCCCTCATTCTGCTCACTGGCTATAAATCTCCAGCTGTCTTTGCTGTATTAAGAGTTGAGCTCAATCTCTCTCCCCTATTGCAATAGAGTTGACTCGTTTTACAGTAGTCTTGAACAAAGTGTTCCTTACCATTTTAACAAATGTCCAGTGAATAATTCTTCTTTAACAACAGCTCCCATCATATTCTTTTCCAAAAGGGCTCCTTCTTTAAGAAAGATAGTAAGTGGCCCCATAGCTTCCTCATCTTCAATTTAAATAGTCTAATGACCATCACACTTCACATGGATCTTCTCCCTCACCCTCCTGGCAAAGTCTTTCTCTTCTGCCTGAGGATCTGATAGTTTTGCTGATTAACATGAATGGTACTAAATATCCTGAATGTTTCACTTGGAAGTTAAGTGGAAAAGCCAGTTGTGTATTATGGATCTGAAAAGACTTTCATTGGAATGTCTTGGAATGGAATTATCAAGTCTTTAATTAATTTGGTACAAAAGTTTATTGTGAGGAGCAACTCGGATGATGCCACTGCTCTGATAAGAGAGTGGAAGTGCTGCCAGTTGAACTGCTGCCATTTGAGTGTTTGAAAGCCTCGGTTTTACAGTCTTGAAGAGTCCCTCCTGCCCTTCGGTTACCTGGCAACTCACAAATGGGCTCTGTTGCAGACAGAAGTCAAAAGGATAGCCCAGTGACCACTCCATTGGTGTGTTCATCAATTGTAAATGAGACTATCATGCAGATAAGTGGAATACAAACGGTAGTGGGCTTTGTCAGCCTACTAAAGGAATCAGAAATTTCAGGAAAGTAAATGAAGAGATAAAATTAAAAAGACTCAATAAAGTGAAAGTTTTGCCCTTAAGAGAAAAAAATAACATACTTGGGATCTGAAAGTCCATTTTCTTTTTAAAAGTAAAATTTTTTCACCTCTTATCAAGAAGGAGATTAATCACTCTGACAACCCTAATCCCACTCTCCTGAAGGCTGCCAGCCCTTCCTAGAGCACCGCACACAGACGCAGCACCCAGTCCGGGTGTCAGGGCGTGGAGCACATGTCTACACCAAAACCTTAGCGTAGGGCACAGCTCTGTTTGAAGATACTTTGCAATTTTCAAGATTTTCCTCAAAATATGCTTTTGTTATAGGGAACTTTTCAGATACCTCCAAGGAAGATATTTTAGCATATACTTGGCTTTTGTAGGGGATGGAAAACTTTTCCTCTACCTTCTTAAATTCAGTGGCTGAGGGGCCTTTGAATTAAAATGACACCAGACAGATTAACAGGAGAAAAAAGCATATGAATTTATTAATTTTTAATATTACATGCATGGGGGCATCACAGTAGGAAGTTGTGGGGGATCAGAATTGGCCATCCCAAAATGTGTCTCTTTGGCTTGATTATTTTTAAGAACAAAAGACTCTGAAAGAAACTTTGACCTTCCCCCTAACTGCCTAAAAGAATTTAAGATAGAAGGCCTGTCCCCAGGACAAGCCATCACCATAGAGAACTCTGGGTATTGGTAGACTGGGAGGGTCCTTACTAAGCCCATTTTTATCAAAGTTCTATCTCTGGGGTCACATTGTCTATAGATGGCCCGGCAAACATTTGTTTATCAAACATTTGCATTTCCATCTCTATGTAAATTGTCTTCTTCCTCCCCTTTGAAGTCTCAAACCACTACCCCCAACATCCTCCTTTGTCCTTAGCTGAAGATAGTATTTAAGGTAGTGGTTTCAGTCATTCTGGCGAGTTACTCAGTTTTCCTAGGTTTCTCCCACGTATACATGTTATTGAACTTTGTTTGATTTTCTCCTGTTTTTCTGTCTCCTGTCAATGTAATTCTTAGACCAGCCAGAAGGACCTAGAGGGTAAAGGAATAGTTCCTCCTCCCTATAAAGTGAATACCTAAATGAGTAGTGAGATTTGAGAGCTTATATACTGATGGGGTTCAAGACATGCTACCCTAAAATATGGCAGCTTGGCATATTGAATACTTTAAGCTGAAGGAATTTGAGAAAAGGTGTGTGCAAGAAGGACTTTCTGACCTGCGCTTGAAGCAGGTCATAAAACCCTCCTGTGAGAGGTGCACTCCCTAGACAGAGGGAAGGAGCATCCTTATTTCTCAGACCCCTGAGAGGAATCTGAACGAATAGCCCTTCTGTTTGCCCCAATTTACTATGACAAGAGATTTTCACATGTTGAGGGATATGGGGTAGCTATTCTGGTTCAAACTGATTCAGCTTGAACTAAAGAAGCCTGACTTACGGCCTGTCAAACACACACTGTACATCTGTTTTAACTATTAAAATAAAGAATGCATACCTCCCACACCCACCAGTATCAGTAATGCCCATATTAGTACTCCTGAAGATAAATTCCCTTTCCCACACATCAGGGTCAAGTTGACCTGCCAATTTGCCACTAAATACCTCCTTGAAACTTTGATGAACATGTATCCTAGGCATGTTGAATGTATGTTCTTTGTTCTGAAAAGCTATAAAACTGTACTGAAAACCATGCTTCTCTGGAATGCTTTCTTCCTTTGTGGAGGCTGCCTTCCCAGATTATAGTCCTTATCTGGCTCAAGTAAAGGTTACCTTATCTCTCTTTCATCTATAGAACGGTTATTGGTTATTCTGCATCGACAACTACACTTACCTCATATCCTTTTTTGTCCTATCACATTTTTCCACTACTTTCCACTCTTCATCCAATCTACAAATGCTCAGGTTTAACCACCTCTTCAGGTCGTCATTTCCTTATGAAGTGTCCCATGTCACGTAAAACTTATGTTAATAACGTTGTATGCTTTTCTCTTGTTAATCCGCCTTTTGTTTACAGGGCCCCAGTTGAGAATGTAGAAGGGTAGAGGAAAAAGACATTTTCCTTCCCTACTATACCATCTTAGAAGGGAATGGGGAGGGGCAGAGGGGCACTTCTGGGTGGACAAACGTCTTCTTAGAAGGGGTGTAGAAAGGGCACTGTGGAAACACAAATGCCTTTTTAATTTTTTTTTTTTTTTTTTTTGAAGATAAATGAGCCCTTAGGAGACTAGGAAGGAGATTTGATCGTTTTGTAACAATGTCTGTCTGGATGTGATGCCCACTTCTGTCCAAGAAGAGAAGATGAGAGGTGCTCCCTGGGAGGGGTTTTAGCACAACTGAGGTCTTTCGGGAGGCTCTGCTTTTAGGCAGATAATGGATTTCAGGAACTCAAATGCCTTCAGCTCAAAATAATTCTTTTGCCAAAGTGGCGTATTTTGGGGTAGCGTATCCTGATCTCCTTCACTTTAAAAAGATTTTTTCCTGTTTTTATGAAGTTAATATCTGTTCTATTTTGTATATTACTTCCAATTTCTTTTAACATCGAATTACTAAAAAGTCTTCAAATGAACTTTGACTCTAACTCTCAGAGTTGATTCGTTGGAAAGGGAGGACTTTAGGGTGTCGGATCTGTGGGAAACTTCAGGAAAAATCTAGTCCAGAAGTTTCCAAGGCTTTGGCTGAGGCCACCGTCTCCCAGTGAAGGCTGACATGGACAGTCATCACACAAAGCAGATAAACCCCCCCCAGGCAAAGCTGGAGTCTGGGGAGGGGGCTGGAGAGGAGACTACTCACCCTTCCATGTCTACTAGAGATAGCTTGGCACCAGAGAACAGGTTGCGAACCACCGATCTGGCCCAGGGATTGGCAAGATTTTCTGTGAAGGGTAGATAGGAAATATTTTAGGGCTTGCAAGCCAAGAGGCAAAATTGAGAATATTATGTGGGTACTTATATAACCATTTAAAACATAACCATTTACAAATGTAAAAATCAATCTTAACTTACCAGTCATATAAAAATAGGTGGAACAAAAAGAAATACTATACGATTCCACTTAAATGAAGATCTAGAGTAGTCAAAATCATTGAGACAGAAAGTAGAATGGTGATTGTCAGGGGCTGAGGGGAGGGAAGGAACGGAGAGTTACTGTTTAATGGGTATAGGGTTTGGTTTACAAGATGAAAGAGTTCTGGAGATGGATGGTGGTGATGGTTGTACAACACTGTAAATGTACTTAATACCACGGTACACTTAAAAATGGTTGAGATGGTAATTTTTGTTGTGTATATTTTATCCCAATTTTAAAAAGGAGTGGGACTCAGGAAGAGAAGCCCCTGGATCTAGTATTTCCAGTAGTGACTCAGCTGCCATAGCCAGTGTGTGACTATGAGGGAGCCTAGTCTGCGCCAAAGCCAGAATGCTGAGACAGCAAAGTGGGAAGGCAGAGAGACCCTGGGCCTGGAAGACTTCATTGGGCTGCTGACTTACGCAGCCTGGAGCCACTCTCCCATCAGCCTTTTTACTGTTTTAACTTGTTGAGTAACAGTTTTTGTTACTGAAAGTTGTAAGTGAAAGCGTCCTAGTTGGTACAGCACTCAGTACGTGCTCGCTGTTATAACTTTTATGTTAGCTATTCCACTTCTGCCCTCCCCCTGCAGGTCTTCTCCTTCCTGGCTGTTTACCAGTTCACTTTGGAGAGCTACCTTCCAAATTTGCATGCTTCCTGATCTCACGTGAAGGCCTGACTTTGACCTGCTGCCTGTCACATGTGGAGAAGAGTGGTAGCTATTGTTCCCTCTCCGCCTTCTGGAAACATGACCCCCACTTCCTTTAAAGAGCCCTTTCCACATAGGATCTCTTTGACACAGTTGTAGGCACAAGATTCAGGCCTAATCAATCAAGACCCTTCCTAGGAATTTGACCGAAACCATCAGAGAAGAGGATCCCGTCTCCTGCGGTTTCTAATTGCATCACATAAGCCAAGAGTTGCTAGTGTCCCCTAGCCACCCCTGGCTCTGAGAGTCCCAGTGGCCACATGCCAGATCCTGCCAGCTCCTATCACCCCAGGCCAACTCACAGCAATCCTTCCTGCTGGCATCTGCAAAATCTACCAGCCCGAAGCCTAACCAAATGAGAGCCATGCCAGAAGCCCTCACCCCACTGGGAAGTAGAAGCTGGGAACAGTCCATTACTCTGCATCCAGACAAGTGTCCCTGCAGAGGGTGGGAGCTGAGCTGTGGCCTCCATCTCTATCCACCATGAGGCCACTTCTCCCAACTGGCCCTTCTGCCGAATTCCCTCGGGTATCCCCATTAGTCCTCTTTGGGGCAGAAGTCCAGCACCAGACCTCAGGGACTTGGCATGGAGTTCTGGTTCTTTTGTCTGGTTTCTGTCCATCATTTTTCCCCAGGGATGAACTTTAAATCTAGTATCTATTCTCAAATAGATTCTATAGAAAGACGATGAACAGACAAAAGCTGAGGACATTCCATTCTGCCCAGCTCATCCCATTCCTCATCCCTCGGTCACTGATCCAGGCTGGAGCCAGTCTAAAGATGGCCACACTCAGCACAGCCCCAGGCCTCCACCCACAGGCCCCCCACATGCCTCAAGGCTATGACAACTCCACACCATTTAGCACAAATGAGTGGAACGAGGATTAAATTTTACTTGAAGCTATGAGCTCAATATAAAAGTTCCCTAGGGAGTTACCAGTCTCAAGCCTAGAATACCTGCGAGCTCAGGAAGAAATTTCACACTTGACTGAGATTCTTTCATCAATTCCATTAAAATCAGCATAGCCATTTGCCAACCCTGCTGATTCTATCCTCAGAGAAAAAAGAAGACAATGGAAAAAGGAGAAAAAAAAAGAAATCTCAAACTTGAGATAAAATGAGATATATCTACTTTTCACAAAATCTCCTCCCTGAGTGTCCCTTGCATCAGTCCGGGTCCTCCAAAAAGAGATTTATTGGAGGACATGCCTCTGAAGGTTGAAGGAGAGAGGGAGCAGGTATAGCTGGGGAATGCCTTCACACCACAGTGCAGGCCTGACACCTGTGAACAGTGAGAAAGAAGGAAGGATGGGGCGGAAGGAGCATCATACTACAGTGCAGTTCTGAGAAAGCCCCAGCCAGGCTGGTGCAGAGCCCCAGGGCAAAGACTGCTCGGCAGAAGTGTCCTGCACCAGGCAGGAGACCCAGCTCTAGGGCCCTGTCATGCTCAATGTTGGCTGGGAGCAGCCTGGGGAGAGGATGACCTCGGCATGAACCCAAAAGTGCAGCAGCTGTTGCTGTCCACCAGCTACCTTCCTCAAGGCAGGTTCTCTCAAAGGCAGGTTCCAGTGAAGCACCTCCATGGCCACCACAGCCCCCCTATGCCTCTGTCTCCCCTAAATCCTAGCAGCATCTGCTGTTGCTCTGCCCTTCATCTTCACCAATCATAACCTGTCCTGCTCCCCAGATATCTTAGTTTATTAACCATTTCAATAAATACTGATTAGCAAGGAGATGCAGGAGATCCACAGAGATTAATTTATTCAAACTTTATCAAGCACCTACATACCATATGGGGATATATGATAAATTAGGTCTATGGTTCAAGAAACTCAAAGTACAGGCTAGAGGTTCTCCACATTGGCCACACATTAGAATGAGCTGAGAGCTTTAAAACAGGGGCCAGCAAACTGTGGACTGCAGGCTAAATTCAGCCCACCACCTGTTTTTGTATGACCCACAAGCCAAGAATTGTTTTTACATTTTTAAATGCTTTAAACAAATATAAAGAAGACTATTTCATGACATATGAAAAGTATACCAAATTCAAATTTTAATGTCCATAAAGTTTCATTGGAATGCAACCATGCTCATTCATTTACATGTTGTCTATGGCTGCTTTCACACTATAGTGGCAGAGTTGAGTACCTGCAACAGAGACCATGTGGCCCACAAGTGTGGAATATTTACTATCTGGCCCTTTACAGAAGAAGTTTGCCAACCTCTGGGCTCAGACATTAAAAATGTCTATAGGGAGGACTGACGGGAAGATGGCAGTGTAGGAGGACTCTGAACTCACCTCCTCCCATGGACACAACAAATTTACAACTACCCTTGGAACAATTGCCCCTGAGAGAGAACCAGAAACTGGATAAAAAGAGCCCCACAACAAGGGACAGTGCTGACTAGGGTGGAAGAGGCAGAAATAGCTTTCTGGAGAGGAAAAAAGCCACATTCTAGCTATAGTGCTTCACAGCCAGGAGCAATCTTAAGGTACGGAGCTTTCTCTGGAGGTGCAGGGGATCTGAGCAGGAGAGCTATGCCACAATAAGCAGCTTTTGAACTCAGCACAGCCGAGACAAGTGTCATAATATCTGGCTTTGCTGGCTATTAACAACAACAGGGAATGCCCCCAGAAAAACTATCGGACATAAGAGAAAGAAAAGCCTGCTGTCCAAGGGGCCATGCACAGATTCACCCATTTCAGAAAGCAACCTAAAATCACCAGGAAGAAAGATGCACAGTCCTTTGGTGAGAAGAGACTCACTTGATAGGTTCTGGGCACATCTTGGTGAGAGGCAAGATCCCCCCAGGCTGGGACCACCTCCCCAGGGACTGAGACATTGGCAGCAGCTGTTATTGTGACCTAGTACAGGCATGCTGACACACACTGGCAGATGTCATTGGAGTTCTTCCCCTGGCCTGTTAGCACAGGGGTTTGCCCTGCCCAATAGAGCATTGATTTAATCCAGGTCAGCCAGGATAGGCAGCCCACCCTAGGGACTGGTCCCACCCACTAGCAAGCGCTCCGGCAACTTGTGGGCCTGCATAGGCAGGGTGTGTGGGACCTCTGCAGTAGAGCAAGTAGATCCACCTCGGTAGGGTGGGGCGTGCTCACCAGGCAGGACTGCATGGATGGGGTGTGTAGACCCATAGGCAGTGGGGCTTGTCAGTTGTAGCAGACTTATGCTTCTCAAACAGCCATATAGGGGATCTGCACCACCTTCCAAAGCCTGAAACAACTGTGTGCTGCCATGCCTGGGGCCGGGCCCACCCAGCCACACTACTGAAAGAGCTGACAACAGCCTTGCAGGCCAGAGGCCTACAGCAATTGTGAGCCCCTGAGCCTAGTAACCAGCCACACTGGGGGCCTACTCACTTAACAGAAAAATTGTAGTAGGAATGTGCTATTAGACCTTCCAGTCAACTGTGCTGGGGCTCCCCATGCCTGATAAAGTGACTGAAGGGACAGTAGCAGCTACACGCAGCTGAGCCTTACAATCAGCCAGCCAGGGAGACAGCCTAGCCTTCCCAGGCACCTGCAGTAACAGCAACTCCACCACAACAGAAGGACACATGTAGCCCACAGGGGACACTCCTGGAACATTTGGAACTGCTGACAAGAATGAAGCATATTGTTGGGCCTCCTAAGGCATCTCTTACATAAGGGCACTTCTCCAAGATCAGGAGACATAGCTGATCTACCTAATACATAGATATAAGCACAGAGAAACAGGCAAAATGAGGAGACAAAGGAATATGTTCCAAATAAAGGAACAAGACAAATCCTCAGAAAGAGAACTAAACGAAACAGAGATAAACAATCTACCTGATAAAGAGTACAAACTAACAGTCATAAGGATGCTCACTGATCTTGGGAGAAGAATAGATGAATACAGTGAGAACTTCAACAAAGAATTGTAAAATATAAAAAAGAACCAATAAAAACTGAAGAATACAATAATGGAAATGAAAAATTCAAGAGAGGGACTCAGTAGCAGAGTAGATGATACAGAATTACAGCCCAGTGAGCTGGATGAAAGACTACAGGAAATCACCCAAACTGAAAAGAAGAAAGAATTAAAAAGAAGAAAGACAGTCTAAGGGACCTCTGGGACAACATCAAGCACACTAACATCCATAGTATAGGTGTCCCAGAAGGAGAAGAGAGAGACAAAGGGGCAGAGAATCTATTTGAAGAAATAATAGCTGAAAGATTTCCCAACTTAAGGAAGGAAACAGATATCCAGGTACAGGAAGCACAGAGAGCACCAAACAAGATAAGCCCAAAGAGGCCCACACCAACACACATTATAATTAAAATGTCAAGAACTAAAGACAAAGATAGAACCCTAAAAGCTGCAAGAGAAAGGCAACAAGTTACATACAAAGGAAACCTCATAAGGCTATCAGCTGACTTCTCAGCAGAAACCTTATAGGCTAGAAGGGAGAGGCATGATATATTTAAAGTGCTAAAAGGAAAAAACCTACAGCCAAGAATACTCTACCCAGCAAGGTTATCATTCAGAATGGAAGGAGAGATAAAGAGTTTCCCAGACAAGCAAAAACTAAAGGATTTTATCACCAAGAAACCAGGCTTACAAGAAATGCTAAAGGGACTTATTTAAGTGGAAAGGAAAAGACTCCAAATGCAAATAAGAAAATTATGAGAATAAAAAAACAAAGAACAATAAAATCACTGGTAAAAGCAAATATACAGTAAAAGTAGCAGATCAACCATCTATGAAGGTAATATGAAGGTCAAAAGACAAAAGTACTAAAATTATCTATTTCCAAGATAAGAGGTTGACAGATACACACACGTACACACAAAAGAGGCTACATATGGTATCAGAAACAAAATATGGGAGGAGGGGAGCAAAAGAGTAAAGCTTTTAGCAAGATGTCAAAGTTATGAGACCATCAACTTAATATAGATTGCTATTTATGTAGGTAATTATATATGAATCTCATGGTAATTACAAACCAGAAGTGTATAATAAATACACAAAAAACTAAGAGAAAGGAATCCAAACATAATACTAAAGAAAGCCATCAAACCACAAGGGAAGAGAGCAATAGAAGAAGAAAGGAACAGAGAAGAACTACTAAAACACCCAGAAAAAAAGTAAGAAAATGGCAATAAGTACATACTTATCAATAGCTATGTTAGATGTCAATGGACTAAATGCTCCAACCAAAAGACATAGGGTGGCTGATTGGATAAAAAAAATAAGACCCATATATATGCCACATATAAGAGACACACTTCAGACCTAAAAACATTCACAAACTGAAAGTGAAGTGATTGAAAAAGATACTCCATGAAAATGGCAATGAAAAGAAAGGTGGGGTAGCAATACTTATATCAGACAAAATAGACTTTAAAACAAAAACTGTAACAAGAGACAAAGAAGGCCACTACATAATGATAAAGGGAACAATCCAACAAGAGGATATAACACTTGTAAATATCTATGCATCCAACATAGGAGCACCTAATTATATAAAGCAATTATTAACAGACATAAAAGGAGAAATAGACAGGAACACAATAATAGTAGAGGAATTTAACACTCCACTTACACCAGTGGATAGATCATCCAAACAGAAGATCAATAAGGAAACATTGGCCTTAAATGACATATTAGACCAGATGGACTTAGTAGATATGTACAGAACATTCCATCCAAAAACCACAGAATACACATTCTTTTTGAATGCACATGGAACATTCTCCAGGATAGATCACATACTAGGCCACAAAACAAGTCTCAATAAATTTATGAAGATTGAAATAATACCAAGCATCTTTTCTGACCACAACGGTATGAGACTAGAGATTAACTGCAAGAATAAAACTGGAAAAGCTACAAATACGTGGAGATTAAATAAAATGCTACTGAACAATGATTGGGTAAATGAAGAAAGCAAAGGAGAAATCAAAAAATACCTGGAGACAAATGAAAATGAAAATACAACATGCCAAAATGTATAGGATACAGGAAGGCAGTTCTAAGAGGGAAGTTTGTAGCAATACAGGCCTACCTCAACAAACAAGGAAAATCTCAAATAAACAATGTAACAGTGCACCTAAAAGAACTTGAAAAAGAAGAACAAACAAAGCCCAAAATCAGTAGAAAGAAGGAAATAGTAAAAATTAGAACAGAAATAAATGAAATGGAGACTAAAAAAACAATAGAAAAATGCAATGAAATGAAGAGCTAGTTCTTTGGAAAAATAAACAAAAATGACAAACCTTTAGCCAGGGACTCACCAAGAAAAAAATAGAGAAGCCTCAAATAAATAAAGGCAGAAATGAAAGAGGAGAAATTACAACGGACACCTCAGAAATACAAAAGATTATAAGAGAAGAATATGAAAAGCTATATGCCAACAAACTGGATAATCTAGAAGAAATGGATAAATTCTTAGAATCATACAAGCTTCCAAAACCGAATCAAGAAGAAATAGAGAATCTGAATAGATCAATCACCAGTAAGGAGATTGAAACAGTAATAAAAAACCTCCCAAAAAATAAAAGTCCAGGACTAGACGGCTTCCCTGGTGAATTCTACCAAAATTTCAAAGAAGACTTAATACCTATCCTTCTCAAACTCTTCTAAAAAGTTGAAGAGACCTCATTCTATGAGGCCAACATTACCCTGATACCAAAACCAGACAAGGACAACACAAAAAAAGAAAATTACAGGCCAATATCACGGATGAACATCAATGCAAAAATCCGCAACAAAATACTAGCAAATCGAATACAACAATACATTAAAAAGATCATACACCATGATAAAGTGGGATTTATTCCAGGGATGCAGGGATGCTTCAACATCCGCAAATCAATCAACATGATATACCACATTAATAAAATGAAGAATAAAAAAATAACATGAGGATCTCAATAGACACAGAAAGCATTTGACAAGATACAGCATCCATTTATGATAAAAACTCTGAATAAAATGGGTATAAAAGGGATGTACCTCAACATAATAAAGCCGATATATGACAAACCCACAGCTAATATCATACTCAATGGAGAAAACTGAAAGCTATCCCTCTAAGAACAGGAACCAGACAAGGACGCTCACTTTCACCACTCTTATTTAACATAGTATTGGAAGGCCTAGCTAGAGCAATCAGGCAAGAAAAAGAAATAAATGGGATCCAAATTGGAAAGGAAGAAGTGAAACTGTCACTATTTGCAGATGACATGCTTTTATATATAGAAAACCCTAAAGAATCACCAAAATCTTTTAGAAATAATAAATGAATATGGTAAAGTTGCAGGATACAAAATCAGCTACAAAAATCAGTTGCATTTCTATACACTAACAACAAAGTAGCAGAAAGAGAAATTAAGAATACCATCACATTTACAATTGCTACTAAAAGAATAAAATACCTAGGAATAAATTTAACCAAAGAGGTGAAAGACCTGTACAATGAAAACTATAAAACATTGTTGAAAGAAATTGAAGAAGACACAAAGAAATGGAAAGATATTCCATGCTCTTGGATTGGAAGAATTAACATAGTTAAAATGTCCATATTTCCTAAAGCAATCTACAGATTCAATGCAATCCCTATCAAAGTTCCAAAAACCTTTTTCACAGAAACAGAAAAAAGAATCCTAAAATTTATATTAAACAACAAAAGACCTCAAATAGCCAAAGGAATCCTGAGAAAAAAGAACAAAGCCGGAAGTATCACACTCCCTAATTTCAAAATATACTACGAATCTATAGTAATCAAAATAGCACAGTACTGGCACAAAAACAGACACACAGATCCATGGAACTGAATTGAGAGCCCAGAAATAAACCCACACATCTATTTTTGGCAAGGGAGCTAAGAACACACAACGGAGAAAGGAAAGTCTCTTCAATAAATGGTGTTGGAAAAACTGGACACCCACATACACCAGAATGAATGTAAACCGTTATCTTACACCACACACAAAAATTAACTCAAAATGGATTAAAGACTTGAATGTAAGACCTGAAACCATAAAACTGCTGGAAGAAAACATAGGCATTATGCTCTTCAACATCAGTCTTAGCAGCGTATTTTCAAATACCATGTCTGATTAGGCAAAGGAAACAAAAGAAAAAATAAACAAATGGGACTACGTCAAACTAAAAATCTTCTGCATGGCAAAGGAAACCATTAACAAAATGAAAACACAACCTAACAATTGGGAGAAAATATTTGCAAACCATATATCTGATAAGTGGTTAACATCCAAAATATATAAAGAACTCATACATCTCAACAACAAAAACAAACAACCCAATTAAAAAATGGGTGAAAGATCTGAACAGACATTTCTCCAAAGAAGATATACAGATGGGCAACAGGCACATGAAAAGATGTTCAACAACACTAATTATTAGAGAAATCAAATCAAAACTACAATGAGATATCACCTCACGCCCACCAGAGTGGCTATAACAAGACAAGAAATAACAAGTGTTGGAGAGGACGTGGAGAGAAGGGAACTCTCATACACTGCTGGTGGGAATGCAAACTGGTGCAGCCACTATGGAAAACAGTATGGAGATTCCTCAAAAAATTAAGAATAGGAGCCAGCCCCGATTGCCTAGTGGTTAAAGTCCATGTGCTTCACTTTGCTGGCCCAGGTTCAGTTCCTGGGTGTGGAACCACACCACTCATCTGTCAGTAGCCATGCTGTGGTGGTGGCTCACATAGAAGAAGCAGAAGGACCTACAACTAGAATATACAACTGGGGCTTTGGGGAGGAAAATAAAAAAGAGAGATGATAAGATTGGCAACAGGTTTAGCTCAGAGCAAATCTTTCCCAGCAAAAAAAGAAAAAGAAATTCAGAATAGAACTACCATATGATCCAACTATTCCACTGCTGAGCATTTATCCAAAGAACATGAAAACATGAATGCATAAAGATATATGCACCCTTATGTTCATTGTGGCATTATTCACAATAGCCAAGACTTGGAAACAACCTACGTGCCCATCAAGGGACAAATGGATAAAGAAGATATGGCATATATACACAATGGAATACTGCTCAGCCATGAAAAAGATGAAGTCTTGCCATTTGTGACAGCGTGGATGGACCTTGAGGGTATTATGCTAAGTGAAATAAGTCAGATAGAGAAAGTCAAATACTGTATGGTCTCACTCATAAATAGAGGATAAAAACAACAACAACAAACAAACACATGGATACAGAGATTAGATTAGTGGTTACCGGAGGGGAAGGGGGGAGGGAGGAGGGCTAAAAGGGCAACTGGGCACATGTGTGTGGTGATGGATGGTAACCCGTCTTTGGGTGGTGAATGTGATGTAATCTACACAGAAATCATAATGTTGTACACCTGAAATTTATATAATGTTATAAAACGATGTTACTTCAATAAAAAAAAATAGTAAAATGTCCATAGGGTTTTGCTAGCAGAGGCTTGGTGAGGCATTGGTGAGAGCAGTTTTGGAGGCCCCTCAGAACAGATGCGGAAGCCAGACTGCCTTATGGCCCCCAGGTTGCTGATGCACTCATGTGCCTAACAAATACTGAATCCTCCTGACCAAGAAGAAAGAGAGGAAATGACAGATTTCATGTTGACAATCCCCTTTGGTGCCTGTACTTTAAGGAAAGTCTAGTCTTTTAACTAAATTAGAGTAAAAAATACTCTGGATTACCTCAGGAAGGGAATGTTTATACTACTTACTTCTCCAAGTAAACACATTCTTCCTTATTCCTAGATCCGGTCTTTCAAAACCGCCTCCAGCACTAACTCCTGTCCCTCTGCCAATTCTTTCAGACACGTCTCTCTTTTCCATCTTTTTGTCTTTGATCCTCAGGTTCTATCTGAAACATATATTCTGCAAAGAATCTTGGATGATACGTAATGTTGACATAGGTTTAAAATCACAATCACAACTTAGCACCTAAACAGAATAAAAGGAAGAGTCTTGTTTGGTTTAAATCAGATATGGATCTGGCCCTCAACAATATCGTCTAGTTGGGAAGTTAGGAAATGTGCATAAATAATGAATGTAAATGTCACAGAGGCTTAACACTCATCATATGGAAATCCAATATCACTCAGCCTTGGAGCGACTGGCGCTGGTGGGAGAAGGCTCCAGATTCGGTTGCTTTCCATTTTTTTTGAATTCTAAAAAAGGACTTTCAGGTGGAGCCCATTATTGTCTCCCAGCTAACAGCCCATAACCATCCCTTTCACACCAAAATTGCTTGCCTTGGTTTCCTTTGTTTTCCCAGCAAATGCTTTGGAATTCTCTCCACTGCAATCTGCATTTTCTCTTAGTGACTGTGTGTATAACCCTCTTGATAGAGAACTATTTTGTGTCTTCCTTTCAATGATAATCTTTAAAAATTCTTCTTTGCCAGTTATAATAAGAAAACTTCTCTTCAACAGCAATAATCAGCAAGTGAAAGATTTCCATAGAGCAAGAGTTTCATTTTTAAGATAATGTTTCTCAAACCAGGGTGTGAAGATGAATTCTTTTTTTTTTTTTTTTTTGTGAGGAAGATCAGCCCTGAGCTAACATCCATGCCAATCTTCCTCTTTTTGTTGAGGAAGATCGGCCCTGAGCTAACATCTATTACCAATCCTCCTCCTTTTTTTTCCCTTTTTCTCCTCAAAATCCCAGTGGATAGTTGTATGTCATAGTTGTACATCCTTCTAGTTGCTGTATGGGGGACGCCGCCTCAGCATGTCCAGACAAGCGGTGCGTCGGTGTGTGCCTGGGGTTCCGAACCCAGGCCGCCAGTAGCGGAGCGCGCACTTAACCGCTAAGCCACGGGGCCGGCCCTGAATTCTTTTTTTTATTTAACCATAGTAAAATCTACACAAGATAAAGTTTACTACCTTACCCATTTTTAAGCGTACAGTTCAATAGTGTTAAGTACATTCACATTGTTGAGCAAGCAGTCTCCAGAACTCTTTTCATCTTGCAAAACTGAAACTCTATACTCATTAAACAACTCCCCATTGCCCTGCCCCCCAGCCCCTGGCAATCACCATTCTACTTTCTGTCTCTATGAATTTGACTACTCTAGGTACCTTATATAAGTGGAATCATATAGTATATGTCCTTTTGTGACTAGCTTATTTAACTTAGCATAATGTCCTCAAGGTTCATCCATGTTGTAGCACATGTCCGAATTTCCTTCCTTTTTAAGGCTGAATAATATTCCATTGTATGGATATACCACATTTTTTATCCATTTATTTTTTTATGGACACTGGGTAGCTTCCACCTTGTACTATTGGCAACAATGCTGCTCTGAACATGGGTGTACAAATATCTCTTGGAGATCCTGCTTTCAATTCTTTTAGGTATATACCCAGAATTAGAATTACTGAATCATATGGTAAATCTACATTGAATTTTTTTGAGGAATCACTGTATTATTTTCCATAGTGGCTGTACCATTTTACATTCCCACCAATAGTACACAATGGTTCTAATTTCTCCACATGAGGATGAATTCTTGAGGAAGCATTTGTCTTTCCTTTAATCAAATGTGAGATGTAATACAAAATTCATATTTTGAGACATGGATAAAGAAAGTTGGAAGCACTTAAAGAATCCACCAGCACAAAGAAGACTGAACTGCTTGAACAAGGATTTTAAAATCTTAATTGTTGGCAGTAAATATAAAGATATATAAAGAAGGCTTGGGATGGAAAGGTGAACCCTAAGATGTCTCTCAAAAAAAAGTCTACCTGTTCCTCATGGGCTGGCAGTTGTTATGGGAAGGAACTGAAGGGGACAGAGGAGATTGGAGAAGATGAGATACAAATTGGCAGTGCCCATCAATAAACTCTTTTCTAACTAAGTTTGAGTCAGAGTATGGCTGGCGATCATGAGAAGTTATGAGACACCATGATGTCAACAAAACCCACAATTTGTGGGTCAAGACGTTTTCAGTAGCCAAGGAGGCCCAGCCTGTAAAAAGCGAGGTGTGGGGTTCTCACACCAGAGATAATAACACAAAGTGGAAAATGGGCAGCGGCACAGAAGAAAAATAAATTAACAGAAGGAAACATTTGTTGAGGGCTTTCTCTGTCCCAGATACCATCCTAGCACTTTTAATATTAATAGTTTTGTTCCTCTCACAACTCCAGGAGGTAGATACTTATTATGCTCATTTTGTGATGAGAAAAGCAAGGCACAGAGAGCTGAAGTAACTTGCTCGAAGAAGACATAGTTAGAGAGAGTCCAGGCAGCACCCAGCAGAGCCCAGATGTTTAACTAGAACTACACCACCTCCCACAAGTAAACTGCTGGTGGCATTCAAAGAAAGAAATCTTACTTCTTCCTAGCAGAGTCAGGGAAGGCTTCATGGGTGGTGGGCGATGAAAGATCTACAGGCTTTGGATGGTTAGGAATTAGGAGGGAAAAACATTTCTGATGAAGGGATAAACATAAAAAAGGCAAAGCATTATCTTTCCCTTTTCTCTCTGGTTTCTTTTTGAATGTAAATGGGATCCCTCTTCCAATTCTTTGCTCATGGTTGGCACTCAGGTAATAGGAAGTATGCCAATATGGACAGAAGTCGAGCTGAGAGATGCATAGAGATCTCACTTAAGAACAGCTTGGGAGCCTTCCCTGGCATTTCTAGTGACCTGAGCTGATGTTTTTTTCCTTTTTCGGTTAAGGTAGTTTGAGCTTCTTATTTCTTACTTGCCAATGAAAGAGCACTGAAGAACATAGCCTGAGAGCAACCAGTTGTGATAGGAAAATTCCACTCCAGAGCCGTTGGCAAACACCGAATCATCATTCCCCTCCAACCGGCCCCACCTTCTCTGGAATTGATGCCAGACAAAGAAAGTTGCTTTGAGCATGGTAAGGAGAAAATGTCAGGTATTCCCAGGACATCCCAGCAGTGGGCGGGAAGAAGACAAGCACACCATCCCTTCCTTAGGCTTCTAGATGCCATCCTGCTAGTGGAGTCTATTTGCCAATCATGTCCCCAAACCAGGCAGGCTCAAGGCAGCCACATCCTGGCAAGCAGCTGCAAAGTCAGCCATGCAGATGTTTAATTTAGCATTTACATTATTTCTTATATTAATAAAGGAAAAGATATGCCTTCTGAGAATGTTTTCAGAAGCACTTAAGGGAACAAAACACTTCATGGGTTTTGTTGAGAAAAGACACTGAGATGGAGAACCCACAATGGTTTTAATGCTCTAGTTCTCAAAGTGTGACCCCTGGGTCACAGTATCTGCAAGATCTGGGGATTTGCTAGATATGCAAATCCCCAGGCCCCAGCAGCCTTTCTTTAACAAGTCCTGCAGATGATTTGATGTCCATTTTAATGCACTTGAAAATCACAAAAAAAGAGAGTCAGAATTGTGGTTCATTCCATTCCTTCCATAAAAGCTCCTTTGGTTCATGATGCTCTGTGTTTTAACATAATCTAATTCTGCATCAAAAAGACAAACATGTTATTATATTTCACAGACGAGAGTGATCAGGCTGGTCAGGAGCAAAGGAGTTCAGCAAACATTCTCCTTTGCAACCCTCTCAATTAGTTCCAATATCACTGTTGCATAAAACAGCTCCAGGAATGTCAACACCTAGGAGAACTGTTCTGAACATCTGGCATTCTGTTCAAGGCTTCAAAAGCAGGACTATCAGTCATTTACATAGTAGGGGAAACATCCCCTCCCCCTGATGGCAGGAACATTAAAAAATCTCAGTGAGAACATGAGAAAGAAAAAGCACATTATTCTTCCAGTAGGCTGTGGAAGAAACGGAATTGGATGGGAGAGGAGAGGAAAGGATATGAGGACTGGGAGGATTGTTCAGTTTTGGAGGTGAGGAAGTTTACTCTTTTAACTCTTTCCGTTCCATTTGGCATCAACCTTCAACCTCTCAGTAGCAGGGACTTTGGAAGGGAAAGGTAACCCAGAGGAGCTAAAGATACACAAGCTAAAAACAAAGGAAGGGTCTAATCTAGGGTCTTACAACCTTTGAGGGAAGGAAACCAAACCAGATTCCCCAGAGCAAGATGATGGCTCTCTCTGACAGACGCTGCTGGCTTTCGGGATTTGCTGCCTTCTCTCAGGGCCTTGCCCTGTATCTGTTGTCCTTGATGCTCTTTCTGGATAGAACAATAAGAAGCTCCCCCACTCTCCTTCTGTTCACTGCCTTCCAGGGAGCAGTGCCAAGGTTTTGCTATGGAGACCGAAAAGTGAATCCTCTCCCTTCTCTTCAAATGTGTGGAAAGTAGAGGCAAATGTAGGTGGCTAACTGTCCTGGCACGTTGGTCCCCACCTTACGGCCGTGTGACTCAGCACACAAGTGAGTGAAGATCTAAAGGAGAAAAGGAAAACAATGCATTTGAAATGCTTTTCTGAAAAATAACCTAAGTTTAAGGATAAAAGTAGACACATCCAGTTGATCCCCAAATTCCAGTCAGTTTCCATCACTCTGTGCTACATCTAAGTGCCCCTGAGCTGCCTGTGCACAGAGTTTTCATCAACTAGCAAAGGTCAATTCCAGACATACATTCCATACACCAGGCTGGCCCCTCCAGGGTCCTCTTCACCTTCAGATGGGAGTAAGGTGACGCAAACAGTCCCAATCACGGAGAAGGGGTGGGGCCCCACAACATGAGCCCCACCAAGGGGGTGTCATGTGAAGGGAGCAAGCACCCCACCTCCCATGAAACAATCCCCTCCTAAATCAGAGCTGGACAACACCCACGCTCACAGACTGTCATCTCCTCTGTTCAAGGTCACTAAGCTCTTCACCTTCCAAAGCTTCTCTGAGCTTTTACTGTGTATATATGGGCAGACATTGGCAATTGCCACCTTCACAGTCTTGATACTGGGTTCCCTCCCCAAATGTTTGTGTTCATGACATTCTCTGTGCCACTCACTCAACTTCCTGTCAAGATGGCTTCACTAGGGAATGGGCAGAGCTCCCTACAGTGTTCCCAGGTCTCTCCTGCCTCAGCAGAGGGGAGAGCACTCCCCCAAACAGTGCAGGATCTAGTGCAAGGTGTGGACTTCTTAAAGAGAGGCTGGGCTGGAGCTGGAGTTCACAGACGTGACCATATCCTGCTTCCACTAGGCTGTGGTGCCATTGTGACAGGGCAACAGCTGCCCATCCCCACAAGACCTCCTTGCCCAATGATGGGATCCTGGCCACTCTGGCTTCTCCCAGCTCCCGTCGCATCTCAGCTCTCGGAACAGACCTCCAGAGGGGCTCTCTGTGTCCTGTCTTCAAGGATGCAAGACGCTCAGACTCCAGAGTATGAGCCAAATTTTTAAAAAAGGAAGAGACAAAGAAACAAAAAAAGAAAGAGAGGAAGAAAGAACCCATAGATTTTTCATCCTTTGCTACCATTGAACGGCATAAAAATAAAGGTGATAAAATTTGCAGACCTTCTGGATATGACCACAACTTTCCTCCAGAGTGCCACTGAAAGAAGAGAGAGAGAGATAGACACCAAAACCCCTGGCTGTTTATTCTGCAATTGTCCCTGGAGAAGGGGCTGTCTCCAGATGGTTCTGGGCAGGCAGTGAAGTTGATGGGTGTGGGAAGGTGCTGCCAAGAGGCCTTGCAATTGCCCCAAGCAGATTCTCGCCTGAGCTGGCGACAGAGCCACTCAGCTCCCTATCACACTGTCATCAATCATGAACTTGGAAAAACTTTCAGTGCTAGAGTTTATTATCAACTCTTAATGAAAATATATGGGTTTCACATAGTCTGAAAAGTGCGGAGTGTCTGAATGTGAAATGGCAAAATTGTTTGATTAGGTGCTAGGGCAAAAGTGATTGCCTGATTATCACTGGAGCAGAGTGAGGGGAAGGACCACAGCTCCCCAGCACCCCGGAGACAATGATGCATTTGCAGCCCCAGCACAGATGAGAGCAGCCTGCTCCCGGAGGTACCAGTAGACTTTGCTCAAAGAAAAATCATAAAAATGAGTAAGCTTTTATGTTTAGAACACTTACCTGGCTCTGGGAGGAGCACTCTACAAACCCAACTTCATTCAGTCCTCACATCAAGCCTGAAAAGTCGGAAGCATTATCCTAATTTTACAGATGAGGAAATTGAGGCTGAGAGACGTTAAATAACATGACAGGGGTTTCGCTAGGATTCAAGTCCAGGTCTGTCGGGTTCCAGAACTTGGGATCTTAACTAGGAGTTGGCAAACTTTTTCTGTAAAGGGCTGGAGAGTAAATATTTTGGCTTTGTGACCACATACCTCCTGTGTCTTTATTGTTTGTTTATTTTTGTCTTTGCAATTCTTTTTTTTTTTTTTTGAGGAAGATTGGCCTCATTGCTCATTGGCAACATCTGTTGCCAATCTTCCTCTTTTTCTTTTTTCTCTCTAAAGCCCCAGTACATAGTTGTATATCCTAGTCTTAGGTCCATCTAGTTCTTCTATGTGGGACATTGCCTCAGCGTGGTTTAATGAGTGGTGAGTACGTCCATGCCCAGGATCCGAACCGGCGAACCTCAGGCCACCAAAGCAGAACACGCGAACCCAACCACTATGCCACCGGGCCGGCCCCTGCAATTCTTTAAAGATGTAAAAACTATTCTTAGTTCTCTGGCAGAACCAAACCAGGCCACCAGCTGGATTTGGCCCACGAGTTATTGTTTGCTGACCCTGCTCTTGATCATGCTACCACGCTTCCATGTAACTTGTGACCTTGGGCAAGGGTGTCTCCTCCCTCTGTCACAGGTGTATCTTTTACATGGGTTTACAAAGTAAGCCCAAAATGGGAAATTGGAAAATGGGAAGGTGGTCTTAAGTCAACTTGCCAGCACCCTGGGAATTTTAACATTTACCGTAGTTACTACCCTAGTGATTTCTTTGTGCTTTTACTTCAGATAAACCTTTCCAAACTCTAAGGCTGTGAAATCAAACAGCAAGCTACTTCAAATCCTTTTTGGCACAGGGTGAGTGTAATTAAATAGACATAAATGAAGAGTACAAAATAACACCTAGCTGTTCACAGGAATTAGATGTGAAAGAGTGACATCATTTGCTAACTTCAGTCCACAACTTCTCTCCTTTAATGACTTGAATGGACAAGGCTAATTTTAAATGCGTGAAGCATAGGATAAATTAATTAATTCATTGAATGTTTAATTTATTGAATGTTTACTAGGTGCATCTTATCTTAATTAGCTCTCCCTCCAACTGCAAGGGTGGTATTATTCCACATATCCATTAGAATGTTTTGGACTGTAAGTAACAAAAGACCAATTTCCACGTGGCTCAAGCAATACAGACATGGCTCCCTTCACAACTAGAAGTTGAAAACACTGGGCAGACTCCAGGGATGGTTGATCCAGTTGCTCAACAGTCTCATCAAGGACCCAAGATCCTTCTGATTCTCAGCTCTGTCATCTATAATACTGGCTGAACTTTGAATTTTAAGGATGATTCTCCTCATCGTAGCATCTATGTTCTCAATAGATGGACCAGAGGAAGAGACAGAGAGAGGAGTCCTTCTCCCTCAACCATCAAATAAACCCTGTTCCTTTAGTCTGAAGGAGCAAATTTAGGAAAACAGATGACTAGAGGAATGCTGGTTGTCTTAGGCCCATATTCCTGAACAAATCATTGGCAAGTGGGATGGAAATTCTAGGCCCCTCCTTTGGAACTGAGTTTGTTTCAGGATAGGTTAGTTTTGCTCTGGTAAGAAAGAATCCTGCCATCTTCATGCTTCAGTCTTGTCTCTATGGTCCACTGGAGGCTCTGCTCAGCATCATGCGCACCATGAGGCCCAGACTGAACAACTATCTTGGGGCACTGCTGATCACTATAGTAGAGGAAAAGAGAGTTCTGGAAAGTCTAGCACTGGCAATGTAATTATCCATCCTGGAAGTAATACATATCATTTCCATTCACAACATCTTAGCCAGGACTGAGCATATTTCTCTACCTAACTACAAGGGGACCATGAACCCAGAAAAAGACAGAACCAGAAATTTTTGGAAACAGCACCAATAACTACAACAGGGGCCATCCTGTGCTACTACACAAATAAGGAAAGGGGAAATGAGTGTTGAGGAGTCAAATCCATCATATTGGACTTGTTACAAAGAAATAAATAGAAGCTCAGAGAGAAAAGTAAATATCCCAGAAGAGAGCAAAGAGACAATGAAAAGACTAGTCTAGCAGGTCTAACATTTGAATAACAGGAGTTCCCAGAATGAGAGAACAAAGAAAATGAAGAGAAAGAAATTCAAGAAATAATTCCAGAAGAATTCTCAGAACTGAAAGACGTGTATCTCTATATTGAAGGGACTTACCAAATGCCAAGCATAACGATTGAAAAGGCTACCACAGCAAGGTACCAGTATCAAAAAATTCTGGAACACCAGAGACAAGGAAAACATCCTGTAAGCTTCCAGAAGAAAATTTTAAAAACTGGTTTCACACAAATGATTTGGATACAAGATCCAGTATGGCATTGGATTTCTCAACAGCTTTGCTGAAAGCAGGAAGATAATGGTCAAAGCTTTCCCGGTTCCAAGAAAGAACTATTTCCGACCTAACAATCTATGCCCAAATTCTCAATCGAGTGTTTGGGTAAAATAAAACGTTTTGAGATGGACACAGCCGAACGATGATGAAGTGAAGTTTCAAGATGGCAGCTTGACAGAGAGCAGCCAAATCCAGAGTAAAGCGGGTGGAAGGACCCGAGGCAGATTCTTAAAGAAGATTAAATTAATAGTGTCTAATATATTTGAATGTATTGACAGAGATTTGCATACCTGAGGGAAAGTTTAGGATTGTATTAATATGTATATGGAAACTAAATAATTATTTTAAGTCAATTCCTAACTCTAGGCAATACAAGATGTTAGGCAAGAAAGAAACAATAATCACCAGCTACTGCATGGATTGGGTACGGTTAGCATTTACATAGTCATACCAATGCAAATCCTATGTGTAGCTCTAACAAAACTTATCATAGAATTATATTGGGAGGGTGAAAGCAGGGGTGGTGGGGGTTTGTGTGATAGGGACAAGGCAGAAGAGTGAGCATAAGCCAAATCTTTATCTTTCCTAATAGGCAGTCAATAGATAATGGCTAAAACTGAAAAAAATCAAGAAACAACAATATAAGCGGGTTATTTAGAGATATAGAGGTAGATACCAAAAGAATCAACTAAAATAGGGGCTGGCCCCATGGTGTAGTGGTTAAGTGCGTGAGCTCCACTACCGGCAGCCCAGGTTCGGATCCCGGTCGTGCACCAACGCACTGCTTTTCAAGCCATGCTGTGGCGGCGTCCCACATAAAGTAGAGGAAGATGGGCACAGATGTTAGCCTGGGGCCAGTCGTCCTCAGCAAAAAGAGGAGGATTGGTGTGGATGTTAGCTTAGGGCTGATCTTCCTCACAAAAAAAAAAATCAACTAAAATAGTTGAAATGGCCTCAAAGAGCAGGAAATGGTGGCAGATGCACAAGGGACAGCTATTTTTTGTAATAAGCCTTGAAGAACTATTTGGCTATGCACGTATACACTTTGATAAAATAAAAATCAAAATTTATGGGGCTGGCTTGGTGGTGTAGTGGTTAAGTTCATGCGCTCTGCTTCGGGAGCCTGGGGTTGGTGGGTTCGAATCCTGGGCGCAGACCTGCACACCGCTCATCAAGGCATGCTGTGGCGGCATCCCACATACAAAATGGAGGAGAATGGGCACAGACATTAGCTCAGTGACAATCTTCCTCAGCAAAAAAAGGAAGAATGGCAACAGATGTTAGCTCAGGGCCAATCATCCTCACCAAAAAAAAAAATGAAAATTTAAAAAATTACTAGAGGAGAAATGATAGACTATTCAGTAAATAGTGTTATAACAATAGAGGAGAAATTTAAATTATGCACAGTCTTTTCTGCTACAACATGAGTTTCTATAACACAAATTAGCTCAAACACTATTGGTAAACTAAGAAATTATGCCAGTATAAGGTGCAAGCCATTTTCATAGTCAATGTTTCCCAGCAAGTTCAAGTTTCTTCACTCAGGTAACAGAAGCTGACCACAACATGTGCTAAAACAGCTCAACATATGGTCCGCAAAGGAATACAATTCTGTACGCAGTGCCTGCTCACCCCACATTCTTTTGGTTTAGTTTGGTAACATGCTCATTATGAGGTTCCCTCAGTCTTTGCACATTTTTTATTATTGCTGTACTTAGCAGCCTCAATCTTTTCTTACTCTCCCAACTATCAGGCTATGCTCATTTTTTTCTTTATTAGGTAGAGTTCTGTATTAGCTGTAATAGATCATTATTTATTGGGCATTTAAACTGTCTTTTAAACTATGCTAGTAGCTTTATTAGGATTCTTATTGTCTTTTCAGTGTGCTGGTTACAAAGTAGCTTAGGTTTTAAGTGGTTGTCCCTTGACTTAATATTTTTCCATAAGCTCTACTATTTTTAGCGTGTGATTTTGTAGAATATGAGGTTTTTCAGGAAAACTTGATTGTGTTATAACAGAAATTCTTGTACCTACTTACTACCATATCCAGTGATTTAAATTCTAAACATTCTTTTAAAAGCTATAAAAATACAGTGTGCTATATAGAATTATAAGATGACCTCCAAGATTCCTGCCTCCTGGTGTACAAACCCTTTATAATCTCCTCCCCTTGAGTGTGGGTGGGACATGTCAATATGATGCCACTCCTATGATGATGTTACGTTAAGTGGCAAAGGCAAAGAGATTTTTGCAGATACAAGTAACAAGGATAATCAGTGACTTTGAGTTAATTAAAAGGGAAATTATCCTGGGTGGGCCTGGCCTAGTTAGGTGAGCCCCTAGAAGAAAATCTAGAGGTCAGAGATTTGAAGCCTAAGAAATTCTCCTGCTAGCCTTGAAGCAGCAAGCCACCATGAGTTCCACACCTGCAAGGAAATGCATTTTGCCATGGGAGCCTGGAAGAGAACGCTGAGCCTCAAATGAGACCCCGGCCTCAGCTGACACCTGGATTACCTGTGAGACCCTGAGCAGAGGACCCAGTTAAGTGATGCTGGGACTCCTGATCCAGAGAAACCGTGAGTAATAAATCTATGTTCTTGAAATGTGCTATGTTAGTAATAATTTGTTACACAGTAATAGAAAACTAATACATACAGAAACAAATTTTTTTTTTTTTTTTTTTTTTTTTTTTGTGAGGAGATCAGCCCTGAGCTAACATCCGCCAATCCTCCTCTTTTTTTTTTTTTTTTTTTGCTGAGGAAGACGGCCCTGGGCTAACATCGGTGCCTATCTTCCTCCACTTTATATGGGACGCCGCCACAGCATGGCTTACCAAGCAGTACTTCGGTGCGCGCCCGGGATCCGAACCAGCGAACCCCAGGCCGCCGCAGTGGAGCGCGCGCACTTAACCGCC
The DNA here is from genome assembly GCF_020826845.1 of Diceros bicornis minor. Classification (NCBI taxonomy): domain Eukaryota; kingdom Metazoa; phylum Chordata; class Mammalia; order Perissodactyla; family Rhinocerotidae; genus Diceros; species Diceros bicornis. The sequence continues at coordinate 18,257,609 of NC_080749.1, read as the reverse complement.
TGCGCCACCGGGCCGGCCCCCAGAAACAAATTATTTTTATTCCCTTCTACTCTTTTAATTATCTTAGTTTGGGGTAGGCTTTCCTCAAGAAGACACAGAACTGAGAATCTGTAAAAGAAAATTGATTACATTAGATTTCATGGTATTTTAAAACTGCTATATAATAAGAGTCACCATGAATAGCATTAAACACCAATAATGTGATAGAGGAAAATTTTTCCAGCACGTATACTTAATCACAGAGGGTGCAGACATGGCTGCTGAATAGATGGACCCTCAGTGTCCTTCCTGACATGATAAACCAGTATAGGTACAGTCCTGTAGTAGGGAAGATGAAGGGTAGTGTGGAGTATGGATGATGTGGAATACACTGGAATCTTTTCTTGCCATCCTGACAGCGCTGGGTCACAGGTGGGCTCCCAGTCAAATTCAGAGCTGGAACTTCGAATGTGTTTTTCCATAGTAATAATGATTTAGTAGCCTATTGAATCCACAGCACAGTGGATATGACAGCTCCAAGTTGGCAAGAAGGAATTTCTCCCCAGCCTCTACCAGAGGTGATGAGAAGTGAGGCTTCCTGCTAAAGTGACAGCAATGAATTCCCTGCAGTAGAAGAAGAATTTGAGCAACACAGCCATTTCACTTTTCCAGATCATCTAAAATTCAGTAGCATTTAAATTCACAGGAATGCACATGATAGAGACCCTAAGCTAACTGGAGAATTGGCATTGTTTCTATTAAAAGGAGAGAAAGGTAGAGCCAATAGAAAACAAAATCTAATATCTAGGCTGGATTGTTTAAAATGTGTCTCTTCCAACAAAAGTCCTGGGGACAGTGTGCGTTCACCCCAGTTTTCATTCCTATTCACGGTGACAGCCTGAACCGTGAAATTTAAAGATAAAGACATTCACCCTGGGAGTCAGGACAAACAATCAGCAAAATTAACTTCTGCTCCATGGACTGTGTTTGTGAAGGCAGGACACCAGACACAAACATTCTGGAAAGATTTTTTAACACTAACAACTGAAAGCACTATTAAGTTATCTTTGGGAAAAATATACCTAACCTTTGAGGGTGATATTTAGGAGTGACTGGTCACATAGCTACATAGTCTCCCACATAATGCCAGGGGATAAGCAGAATCCTGGATGCATGAGAGCCTCCTGTGGGTGGCATTTCTGAAGTTTGGGCCATTATATATGTTGAATAAAAAGGAAAAAGTAGGGCCGGCCCGGTGGCTTAGTGGTTAAGTGCGCATGCCCCGCTGCTGGCGGCCCGGGTTCGGATCCCGGGCACAGACTGACACACCGCTTCTCCAGCCTCAGGCCTCGTCCCACATACAGCAACTAGAAGGATGTGCAACTATGACATACAACTATCTACTGGGGCTTTGGGGGAATAAATAAATAAAATTATAAAAAAAAGGAAAAAGTAATTACCCAAATAATTTAGGCTTTTTCCAAATCTCTCACCTGGAATAACCGGATAATTACAAAAGGCTTATTTTGTATTCTGGGGGTATTTAGTGTGTGTGTTTGAATCATTCATCTGCATTCTTCCATTGTCCACTTCAGTTTTCTTATGCAGAAATATTCCAAGGTTAAGAAGATACCACCACAGAACTCTAAGAAAGTGTGTTGGAAACCACAGAACTCTAAGAAAGTGTGTTGGCAATGGAGTCTTGGATCACGGATCAAGTCCCCAGAGTTACGAGGAGACAACATCAGCCGCTGGACAGCCAGGGACTTCTTCACTTAAAGACCAGATAGACTAAACACAACTCTTTCTGGCCCTGTCAGGGGCACCGTTTCTTAGAGCCCAATCAAGAAATTAATGGCATTCTGTAGGATGCCTCAGGTCCAGCACTTTGCAGCATGCAGGGCAGTAATTATGCTCAATTATAGCCTAGCATGTGGTTTCTGGCACTATAAAAATATCCCCATGTCAAACCAATCTTCAAGGAAAAGAAGAAAGTATTTTGGCATTTTTCTACACTGCTAAGTACCAATTCCTAATTTAGTCTCCAGAGGGTTTCCACCATGTCAGATCCATCACCGGCTGCCATGAAATCCCAGGGCTAACATGTTAAGCGATGGAATCCATGTTTCCAGGGAACCTCAAGACCCATCCTGAGTCAGAGATGAACAAAGGATTCTTACTGCCCTCTTCTTATGGAAATGGATCCCCGTTGAGATTATATGATGAGAAAATAAAACAGAAGCAAGGATCAGAGGTGACCACATAGAAAAAGGCCCACATGTAGATGTGGGTTCATTTTAATGTTAAGGTTTCAGCCAAGCCTGCTTGTTTGTTCCTTCTTACAAGTGCACACCCACCAGCTATTTCAAAAAAGAATAGAGGAAGCTGTAACCACGGGCCGTCCAGGACCAGTTCAACTGACTCCATCTTATCAATAGAGTAATTAAGAGTGGTTTTTCAGGAACCGAGACCCCTTGTCCAATTCAGGTGAGTTGAGACCACCAACCCATCAACTGAGCCTGCACAAAAGCTCAATAAGTGAGCTTTTTGATGTCGAGGAGCTGAAAATTGCACCCTCAGATCATGGTAACACCACCATTTTGTGAACACACGTCCTGTGAAGAGGCATGAAGCTTGACTATGCTTGCGCTGATCAATTACCTCACTTCTCCTTATCTCCAATCATCTATCTCCACACTTCAGATCACCCTGCCCTTCATCCCATAAATTGTGCCCCAAGCTCTGGATTGACAGATCTGGAGACAGATCTGAGAGCATATGCCCCTGTCTCCTTGCAAATCAATCTCGTAAAATAAAGCTGACTTCTTTTCCCAAAAGCTAATACCATAATAAATGGCTTTTTTTACACTCATTGTGCAAGAGAACCCCAATTTTGTGTGGTAATAAAGCCAAGCCAAACCAAACAAAAGAAGCCAAGGGACAACAAGGCTAGCAGAGACAGAAGCATGTGTTCCCTACTCAAAGGAAGCCCTCCAGATTAGCACCAGGCTTCTCCCTGCCTGCAACTCTGGGCACACAGTGATACTGGCTCAACACAAAGTTGACATAAGGGAAGCCATATTGTAGAAAAGAAACCATATTGTAACTTTGAACGACCTCTGATTAACTAACCCAGCTGGATATGCACCATCCAGGAGATATACAGGTTCTGTAGATTTTATGGCCCCTCCCAGCAGCTATAAGTTGATAATTTGTTCTTTTGAGTTCCTTAGGAATGTGATGACCCCCAGGCAGAGAGTCTATGCTGATAGCCATCATCAATGACAACTGAAAGATCTGGGTATAGGGTGTTGCTCCGGTCTCTGATGCATATCCAGTAAAACAAAAGATTATTATGAACCAAGACCAGATGTCTGTCCCTACCCGGAGATCAGATGGATGCCCCCACCTGAAGACCAGATACCTCCCCCACCTGGAAACCAGCCCCCTATATAACTGGCCTGTAGTCTTTGTTCTGTAAGATGGCTCTTTCAGACCTTAGTCAGCCATCTTCCTCCTTGCTAGAAAGCTGTAATAAAATCCCTTTCTCTCCTACCACCTTGCCTCTCGATTATTGGCATGTCTTGCAGTGGGCAGAAGTCCCCTCCTTGGGCAGTAACAAGAGGATAGATTCCAAAGGCTGAGGGCTGAGATGCATTTTAAGAATTTGTTCATGCTCTATGATATTAAGAACATCTCAAAAACATTAGCTTCTTGTTTTCCATTGCTTAAAATGTATTCATACTGTTCAAAATGTAACAACAGGCCCAAAATGGAGTTGCTTATGCTAAGGCCCATGTCACCAAACCAAAACTTAACTTAATTACAGTTTCAGCTCTCCCAGAAATGGAATCTTAAACCAGTCAATCAGGAATCACTTGATCACACTAGTTAGGTAATCTGCCTGATAGACTCCTGCCATCTCCTAGAGGAAAGTAACCTTGCAATAATCAACCCACTTTTTTGCCTAGTATAATTTCCTTGTTCTTGCTCCCTTCTGCGTACAAAAGTCTTTCATTTTGTACAGCTTCTCAGAGCTCCTTTCTATCTGCTAGATTGGATGCTACGCAATTCATGAATCATTGAATAAAGCCAGTAAGATCTTCAAAATTTACTCAGTTGAATTTTGATTTTGAACGATGCTCACATATTTCAAGAGACTCCAATTTGGGCTGATTATCTAGGAAGCCCCACATTTCACCCTAACACTAGAGAGCAGAAGGCAGCCAGATGCGGGAGAGTCTGATGTGGAGGGGGAGGGAGAGGAAGGGTAGCACTCTGGCCAAGAAATTGACATCAAGTAAATTACAGATATAAACAATATATGATGAAATAACTATAAATATATACTACATTAAAAGAGCAAAATTATGCTTCTACCTCTAAAACGATCATAAATGAACCTAATATATTGATTATCCAAAGGGCCCCAGTGTTCTATAAAATGTTATATAAAGCATAATAACCCTGTTATAAATTTGATATAAAATTAATATGCCAGCTTCAAGCATTAAACACTTGATCTGCCTTTGTAGAATTAAGAATCAAGATCAGTTTAGATGTATTGAGAACAGAAAAAAAATTATACTTGGAATGTCAAAAACATAGCTTACTTTTCTTCCATAAACCATCCAGTAGCAGAGACTTTCAAAATCATGCCAGTGGGTCAGGGGCCTGTGTAACTCGACTTCTTGAACACACATCTTTCTGGAGGGATCTGTGACTCCTGAGTGGGTCTGCCATGCCTTAGGAAAGGCAGGTGCTAAGTAATATAGACAATTGCAACCCCAAGTGAAACTGAAAACTGGTGAAATTGGTCTGGAGTTCTTCTCTCTTCATCTCTCTTCTGTGTCTCCTAAAAAGTCACTCCCTTTCCTTTCTGGAAACCTACACTCCTGTGCTGCTGCTGGCTTCCCTGACTTGTCTCCATTCCCAGCTTCACCCAGGAGGAGAGCATTTTCTCACCTCCTCCCATCAAAATTCAGCTGCCTTACATCCCCTTCTCCTAGGGCTAATTCCCTCCTAAGAAAGGACGGGCAGCTGAGGCGTTAATTGTTAGTAAAGGCTCTCTGGGATGTCCTTAGCAAATCTCATTTGCATTTTGATAGAGGTTGTGTAGGCCTTGGTAGAGAAGTTAATAATGAGAGTTTCCTGAGAGCCCATTGAAGAAGATAAATTAGAGCACCCCTGACATCTACTGCTGGGTCCTCTTCCTCTCTGGGCCCATTAATGTTCTGCTCCCAAAAAATTCCAGGAGAAGTCAATTGTCACCTGTGGCTCTGAGCACTTTTCCCAGCATTCTGTGTGTCACTCCCTCCCGCTCCCCCGCCCACAGGCACACCTAGAACACATGACACACCCCTCTTAAGGGTGCTGATGAAACTCCCCTATCCTTACTGCATCAGACCCTCCCAAAAGCTATGGGCTCAGCACAGTCCTCTCGAAATCCCTGTACATCCCTGCAGTGATCAGGGGCACTGAGAACGATGCAAAGGAGAAGGACAGCGAGAGGTTTTGCATCTTAGACTCTGGTGCAATTTCACACTGTGCTGGGAATTACTAGATTCCTCATGACACCCCCCCACACACACACCGCCCGCAGTGTGACTGGATGCTCCGCAGCCTCACCAGGATGAGCCAGATGTGATCACATTAACATTAACACCTGAGCTCCCTAGTTCTAAGCAATCACTTGCACAGTCAGGAATTTCAATTCTTGTAGTTTTTTTTCTCCCCTGCTCCACGCATTGCTGGAGATCCCCAGGGTGTCTCTCACACGTATTACCATGAGCCAGCCTAGCTGCCTCTCACCATGAGCCTGTGTCCCTGAGGAGGAGACAGTCTGCTGCTCTGCCCCTCTCCACAGGGAAGCTGCTACCCACACTGGCCTTGACCTCTGGCCCACTGGAGGGTGCAGATCTGTGTCACTGGTCTCAGAAGAGTTCAACAGGTTCTGCTGGGAAACCCCACTGTAATAATTGTATCCTTCCTATCTCAGGAAGGATTCATAGTACCCCAAACATCATGGGGTTCTGGGATTCAGCATGCTGGGATGTTCAGGCCCCATATAGCTTTTTCTCCATAGCTGGTTTCAGGGTGGGTGTCAGGGTGTTATCCTTGGAAACCTACTCTCTTACTGTTATCAAGCCCTGCTAAAAATATGCCTTGCCATGCTGGATTCCTTCTTCCCAGGACTCACCCATCCTCGCTAAATCTGGGCTTCCATCAGACCTCCCTCCCAGGCATCATGGAGTTGACCTGCAAGCTGGCCTCTACAGAATATTTCTGAAAAGGATGGCTTTATTCCTAGAAATGGATGTCAGTCTTCTAGAGTGACTTTACTTGAAGGTCTTGGTCCAGCCCAGATACTGCCACAGAGCCCCCCAGAGCTCAGACCCATGTCCTTAGCCAAGCATTGGAGTGGTTATCCATGATGCTCTGTGAAGCTCTTTCTTACCAACAGCTGACACTGGTCTCAGAGTGTGCTCCTGTAATAGCAAGGAGAGAAGATTCCATCCCTGGCTGGAGTACTACACTGAAATGCTGCAAAGGAGTCAGGGACCAAAGGGGAAAGAGATGGCTGATGGAGACAGTGTCTTAGAGGCCAAGGGTGTGTGCACATTTATGGCCTCAAGTTAAACAATGCTTTGTTGATGGGGGCTGAATGCCGAGGTCTTCGGAGGCATTTTGTTGGATGTTGAGAATCACAAGGCTATGTAATTCAGATGTCTAACACTTTCTGGAGGCAGAGTTAAAAGTCTCTGCTTAAATATTGCAGAAAGCTCTAGACACAGAAGCCTCCAACACATCATTCTGTGTGTCCCATGCTGAAGCACTTGCTGCAGTCTTCAACCCCAGACTCTGCTGGAAGGGAGAGAGCCCCTCAGATCACCAGAAGGAGAATGCCAAACCATCCAAGGTAACAGCTGTGATCAAGACTCTCTCCTTGACCAAACTTTAGTTAGGCTCCTCTCAGCCCTCTTTTCGACTAGGTTTCATCCTTTGGCCCTATCCTTGACCTTCCTAAGCCAGTCTTAGCAAAGAATCATGCTAAATCATCCCCCCATCCTTGATATCCCATCACCCTTGATATTTGATCAACTACCTCACCACCCACATCTGAGGTCTAAGTCCTTGGCCTGTCTTGAGCAAGAATCCTGCTGGTTTGTTTAGCAAGAATCTCCCTACCAGTGCTGTATCTTAGTAATTTACCATCCACTGATGCTTTCATCCTGTTTGTTGGCTATAAATTCCACTTGGCCTTGTTGTGTTTGGAGTTGAGCTCAATCTTTCTACTCTACTGCAATAAAGTTGACTCCTACTGCAATAATCTTGAATATTACCATTTTAACAAGTGTCAGAATAATTTCTCTTTAACAGCTGAGACCTCTGTCAAAGCTGTGTTGGTCAAGGCAGGAAAGACTCCTCCTTTGATTCTCAGGCTGTAATGACCAGAGCTGCATCAGACAGGTCATCCAGGGATGGGGTTCTGGGATTTGGAGACTGGAAAGGACCAGGGAAGAAGCTGTCCCCTCTGGTCATCCTCAACCTCCATTCATGCTGCTACCAACCCTGAGGTTATACAGACTCTCAATGTGACCTCCTGAAAGTCAGGGGGAGCTGTGTCGGGGGTTCAGCATAGTGAGAAAAGGGGCCAGAGCTGGGTGGTAGAGGCCCTGGAGTGGACCCAGGGAGAGATGTTGGTTAATGCCCAAAACATACCCGGCTGTGTGAAGACTGGCATCACTTAGTGTATAGAAATATATGACCCCAGGGACAGAGTTCTGAGACATAGTAGAGTGCAAGAGACCCACCCAAAAGACCACATTCTGTTAACCTCCAAGAACAAAAGTTTAGGTGAGGTTGATGGAGATTTTTGCAGGTACTGTGAAGAACATTCTACGGAAAAAGGGAAATAAAAATTCTCCACACACTCTTGGAGGCTGTATTCTTCAGGACTGACAGTAACACAGACCACCTTAAGAGGAAAAAAGTAACCTATTTGCTCATGGAACTGAAAAGTGCAAGAATAGTGTTCATTTCAGGCAAAATTAGATCCGAGGGCTTAAAGAATGTTGTCTGGAAAATGTTACCCTGGCCTGCTTTCCTCTATGTCAGCTTCATTCTCAGGTAGGCGCCCTCTCCCTTTGTGGGGGTGAAAATGGCCATCAGCTGCTGTGGGCTTACAGTCTACAGTTTAACAATCCCAGGGGAAAGAGCAAGACTCTTTTTCAATATTTCTAGCAAAAGCCCAGGCAGTGATTCCAATTGGTGCAGCTTGGTCTGGTGCCCGTCCCTGGGCCAATTGCTGTGCCCAGGAGGACATGTACTCTGAGAGGCCAGGCCTGAGTCAGGACCTCAGCTCTGAAGCCTATGGGGGAAGGGACAAGAACTCCACTTATTTTTATTTTTTTTAATTATTTTATTGAGGTCATATTGGTTTATAACATTGTGTCATTTCAGGTGTACATTATTTTATATTAGTTTCTGTATAGACTGCATCTTGCTCACCACCAATAGTCTAATTTTTATCCATCTCCATACATATGTGCCCCTTTACTCCTTTTGCCCTCGCCTCAGCCCCTTCCCCTCTGCTAACCACTAATCTGTTCTCTTTATCCATGTTTTTGTTTATCTTCCACGTATGAGTGAAATCATACAGTGTTTGTCTTTCTCTGTCTGGCTTATTTTGCTTAACATCATACCCTCAAGGTCCATCCACATTGTTTCAAATGGGACGATTTTGTCATTTTTTATGGCTGAGTAGTATTCCATTGTCTATATATACCACATCGTCGTTATCTATTCATCAGTTGATGGGCACTTGGGTTGCTTCTACCTCTTGGCTATTGTGAATAATGCTGTGATGAACATAGGGGTGCATAAATCTCTTTGTATTGTTGATTTCATGGAGAACTCCACTGTAAATGCATGGATTGAGAGTGGGAGGGCTTAGATCTCTGAAGGAAAACAGTGAGCTGTTACCCAAAGAAGGAATGCTGGGCAGGCAAAACAAGTGTCCACTCAGTGGCCTGAAAAGCCTCCCCTTCCACAAAATTGCATTACAGTTAAATGCTGGAGCTCTGAAGATAGACGGATGTGTGTTTGAGTCCTTATAACTTATTAGTGTGAGCTCGGCAAATGCTTTCATTCCTATAGACCTGTTTTCTCATGTACAATGGGGATACAACCTCCACTGTGGGCATATTGGGAGAGTGAAATGAGACAATTCTAAATGTTCACAAAATGTCAGAATAGTCCCTCTTCCCAACCTCCTCTAAGTTTAGATTAATGGAATGAGGCTAATATCTTCCTGGCTATTTCCCCATTCCCTGTGTACTGTAGGCACCCAGTCAACATTTGTGGAATGAGTGTATGATGACAGAATTAATAAGTTTCTAGTGAATTTCTGCTCTTCAAATGTCAGCTCCCAAGCCTTAGCAAACAGAATTAGTCATTTCCCTCTCTTTACCTGCTAGCATTTGTTATTAACCCATCTTAGATCCCTGATCCACCAGAATGAGAACGAGGAATGTGTGTGACTCAACTCTGGATCCCATTGCTGGCCTAGTGCCTGGCACTGAGTACAGTGTACGTTGCTGAATAAAAAAGATTGCCTAGTCCAAACTCCTCAACAACATCCTTACAGATGTTGTCATAGAGGCCCAGGTAGGCTAAATAATTTGCCCAAAGCCACACAGCTTACTAATTGAGCCAGGACTTCTAGTGCAATACCCTTCCTTCTACTTCATACCACCCAGACTCTGTCTGCTTCTCTTGTACTGCCATGAGCAATGCACACCGCCAGGGATAAAGTGAAGTTCTTGGTCCTCTAAAAGGTAAGGCGCATCTTCAACATGGAAAGTCACCAGTACAGAGCAGCATCAAGTCCTAAATGAGTGTTCAAGGATCATTCACTTGCTCCATCCCACATATAAAAGCATTTTTAGTCTCAGACTTTTTCCTTTTGCAACCTCTGCTTCTTCCCAACAGCTCAGGCAGGGCTCAGCCATTCCTACCCAGCTCCCAAAATGCATGAACACCCAATACCAAACCACTGACAGAGGAGGCCACCAGGCCTTATTTGGCTGGAGACTGAATGATAAAGCCCACAGCAATGGGTTGTGAAGCTCTTCTCCACACTACTCCATCCCGTCCTCCATCTGAAAGAAGAGGCCCCAGGAAGTGCCAAGGCAGGCTCTCCCCTTCCCTAACTACTCCAAAACCCAATTTCCCAAAACTCAGGCACCCTGCCCAGTTCTACTAAAAACAGGATCTACCATTAACACACCCAAGACGGTTTATGCTATTCTCATTGGATACCATGAAAAGATATTTCTTTTATTCACTTATTTGTTCAGCTAACATTTCAGCAGCTACTTTGTGCCAGGCACTGAGCATACCAAAACTAATAAATGAATCATGAAGAATGTATCTGCTGGCTCAGGCATCTAAGTAATCCATTAATAGCATTTGTTTCAAAATCCCCAAAGCAAAGAAACCTTCTCATCGCCACCACCTCACCCCCACCAATTTTTAATTCAAAGAAATGCTTTGAAGAACATGTCATTAATAGCTTTTTAATTAAGAGTAAAGGTTCTTTCAAGATAAACTTGATCTTTTGACTGGCAAAAGGTGTTTTTCTTAAAAACAAAAAAAATGAGCACAGCAGGTGGGCTTAGACTGCTCTCTAATATTGTTAAAGAGAAAGTTGAGGTGATACGTTCACTGCCTCCTTAACACCAGGAGGAGAGGGTGCTTCTAAATTTAAAGTATGCTGAATGTTTTGATGTGAGAAGGAAGCAAAACATATAAGACTCCATCAAAAATCTCTTTTGGAGGAGCTCAGAAGAGCCCAGCGCAATTTTCTCCAGGACTCAGGTGCACGGCAAATACATCTCAATGAATTAACGTGGCTGTGCATAAACCACTTTGCTTCCACTCTCATTTGTAATGAATTCATTCATTTTGCAAAGTTAATGACCCTAACTTGTTAGCATTAGCTGGCTTCTGGAATGTTCCCCAGTATCCAAAAGCTCCTTCCTTATAAGGCCTAAGAAAGTATTCTTTTTAGTATAAAAAGGGACATTTTGGTTTCTCATTTATCCAAATATCTAATTTTCAAGTGAGGAAACTGAGGCCCAGAGTGTTTTGCTCAAGAGCACACAGCTAATTAGCACTAGAGCCAAGACTAAAATAAGTCTCTTAACTCCAAATTGAGTTACTCTTAAAGGAGCCCATTAAGAAACTGTATTCCTTGAAAGTTACATAAGAGTTTACCAATTGTTAAGGGTCTATTACGTACCAAGTACTTACATATATATTTTTTCTTTTAATCCTCACATAAAACCTCCAAGATAGGGGTCATTAACAGACGCCACTAAAGTGTTTAAATAATACTGTTATGTAGCACTTATGCTGTACTGAGTACTTCCTATATATTGTCTCCAATTTTCACAAAAATCCTGCAAGGTAACATCACCCGTGTTTTACAGATGAGAGACTTGGTTCTCTGAGAAATGAAGCAACTTGCTAAGTTCACACAGCTAGGAAATGATGGGACTGGATCCAAATCTGAAAGCCTGTACGCTACCCCTGTGACGCTGCCCATGTAGACAGCCAAAGACGTTCTTCCAACCCAAATCAACAGCATCAGAGACACTCCCCCTCAGCAGGCCTACTGTACCCCACAGAACACCCCACAGCATTGGTAGTTGACAACAATCACAGTGCAACTAGAAAAGACAGCTGGTGCTTCCAGATAGGGCTGGGCTCTCAGAATAGTGCTACCGTGTGAGGTGACCTTGCATTATGGTCTGTCTGGGTCTTAGCTTATTGAAGTCAAAAATCTGACCCTCTCTCTTCATTTAGGGGTCTCTCGTGCCCTTAAAAATCAATTCACATTAGTTATATCACAAAATAATACTCCTATGATAACTACGATGATGAAGATATTGATAACCATCATTTATTGAGTCTATGTTATATACGGTGTACTTCACCTCCATTGTCTCTAACTATTATGGAGATGGACCTACCTGCCTAAGAGACAAAGCCCATTTTCCGTTTAGGACATATCCTCACACCAAATCGTGGTGCTTATGAGTATTCTAAAGAATGTGAACAAAGAATCATCACAAAAGGAGATAAGGGTCTTACTTCACTCTGCAGTGATCTGTTGAATATCCTCTAGTGAAAAATCATTGTCAAAAGTTTATTTTCTTTATATAAGTTCTACTATAAGTATTTGACAGGCTTATTCTAAAATCAGAACTGGTGATATGATAATCAGTTCTCAAGTCAAGACTAAGTCTGTCTTTGTCTGTTTTTTTTTTGGTGCTCCTTAATAGTTATGACAAAACTTATGCTATGACGTCTAAGGTAACAATCTGGTAAGATTTAGGGAAATCTTGTCTGTGTCATCAGGTAATGACATATTTACAACATCCTATATATGTTACTTCTGGGAAGACTTAAGCAGTTAGCTGATCTCTTCTATTGTGGCTTGATTTTGACAATTTTTTGTCCCAGTATTTTGGAAATGAAACAGTGTTTTTTAAAATTTTTGTATTTCCTTATTTATTCCTTTGAAGTGGAGAGGGAAACCTTAGGTGAAGAATATAAGCTGGTCTTTGAAAAGCCAAAGAAGCTGTTGCTCCCAGTAGCCTTTGATCCCATAGCTAGTAAATCCAGAAGCTGGGATTTAATCTCTGGCAGATTGGTTCAACTGCACCATGCTGCTTCCATAGTTACGTTGCTAATTGCCATTAACGTGGAGACTCAAATGATTTCTTCTCCACATGTAAGCGCAGTTCAATTTCCCACTCCTGCTCAGTCCCATGTTTTGAATGAGAATGGAGTCGAGACTTACTGTAGTTATTCTGTGCCCCACCTTCGACACTGTTTTAGTCCAAGGGAGCCATATCACATCTTACTGTGCAGTGGCACCCATATCTCATTTTCGTCCACATCAGCAACCAAGAGCAACCTCATTCAAAAAAGTAAAGGCAGGGACTTATTTGGCAAGTGCTTCAAAACCCACCCACTCTTTTGCAGGCTTTGGCCTCTCGTGGATGGCTCTGTACGGCAAGATTTTGACAATAGGAATGAACTGGGGCACTTCAAGTAGAAGCCATTTGTCCTAAAAGATGGATAAATAGTGAAGAGTGAAGGTGCCAGTGTAAGTCCATCCTCTTGTCCCCTCTAGAGAAAAAATAATTCCAAATACTGGCTCTGGGTCTGTGGAAACACTTGATATATACATGGAGACATTTAACAGACTGATCAAAGAGTAGAGGAGGCCCAGTGCAACCTGAGCATCAAGACTATGTTCCACCTCGTTCCTCCTGCTTGAGCAAATAACCCATAGCTCAATTAGCGAGAAGGAGCTGTTGGATTTACTCATGCTTAAGGCCCTGTGTTGTTGTCCAAGTATACCAAGATAGCAGAAAAGCTAAACCCAAAATGTTGAGCTGATGTTAGAGACAGGAAAAGATGTAGACAGGATGTGAAACCCAAGTGCATAGAGTCATAAGTGAGCCAAATTCAGACACAACACATTTACAAATCCAGGCTAAACATTAGTAATTTCTGGGAAGTTTTCTGCAGATTAATCTCATCTATCACATACAGATTCTTGTGTCTTATCTCAACATATTGAGGTAAAGACCTCAATTATTGTGAGGACCTACGTGCCATTTTCTTCCACAGCTGCGCCAACATACACACACATACTCAAACAACATTAGTCTCATTCAAAAATTATATACAAACCAAATGTGACTGGGTATGGATTCAATCAGCCAAAAGTTGTTTGGAAAATTGTCTATTCATTTGGGGAAAAATAAATTTAGATCCTTATCTCAAACTATAAACAAAATTAAAATTCCAGGAAGATTGAAGATTTGAGCATAAAAAATAAAGCTATAAACATACTAGAGATGGTACTTCTAGCAATGGTAGCCTGAAAAGGTTGGAAGATCCTCTCCCCAAAAAACAAGTATAAAAGTATATAAAATTATTAAAAACAACAATTTTAGGACTGGAAATCAACCAAAGGCAAATAGTAAACTAAAAAGTGTTTATCCATGAAGCCTTCTCAAACTTCCTATATGAAGAGCAGGAGTCTGAGGCTTCTTGCCTGGGGAGCTCTGATCCCCCACCCCAGCTCAGTTGGCAACAATAGTGATTTTTACTACTAGGGTAGAGCTGGCTGAGAAAATCAGCATCCTGGTTGCCAGAGAGGCACACTTGATTTAGGGCAGAGAGCAAAAACTCTCACTGGTAGTGTTGTTAGTTCAAATAGCAAAGCTAGTAGAAAAAGAATGGGGGAAACCCATAGCTCTGCTAGCCTGAGGTTGTGGTCCCATTTGGGGAAGGGGCCAGATCAGCCAGAAATTTATGGGGAGCTCCTAGAAATGTCAAAGCTATAGAAGGACTAGATAAACTCGCCACACATCCTTGGCAAAACTATACACATGTGCAGGAGAGACTTGAGAGAGCCTGATGTAAAGTTAAAGCCAAGGCCGACTTGAGGACTGGCTGAACTTTGAATGCACTCCCCAAACCCCACACAGATCCATCAGTGGAGGGTGGAATTTTAAAGACTCAAGATATTTGAGCACAACTTCTGCTTAAATCATTGGTTGATCACTAAGCTATGCAGACATTGAGGTGACCCACATGAAGTTAGGCTAAAAAAAATAAAAATAAGTGTAAAAAAACTGAGCAGAGGCATCAGTGGCTACATATCTAAAGGAGACAGACTCTATACTTTAATTACAAGAAAGTAAGAAAAAGAAAGAGAAGAAAAGAGAACTTGGGGTAAAAATCAGAATCGAGAGTTGCAACAAGATATTATTTAAAATATCAAGTTTCAACAAAAATTATGAAACATACAAAGTAATAGAAAAGTGTAACTGTATTCAGAAATAAAAGCAGTCAATAGAAATTAATTCTGATTGTTGCCAGGTGTTGGAAGTAGCAGACAAAGATATCAAAGCAGCTATTATAAGTATGTACAAAGAATTAAAGGAAATTACATTAAAAGAATTAAAGGAAAATATTACAACAACAATTGAAAATAGGGAATCCTAATAGAGAAATACAAACTACAAAAAGAACCAAATGAAAAATTAGAGTTGAAAAATACAACAAACAAAATGAAAAAGGACCTTGAGAGTAAATATGAGATGACAGAAGGAAAAAAATCCATAAATTTAAAGATAGATTAATAGAAATTATTCTTTCTGAAGAACACAGAGAAAAAAGATGGAAGGAAAATGAACAGACTCACAGAGACCCTTGGGACAATATGAAGGATACCAACATATGTATAATACAAGTGCTGAAGGAGAGGAGAGAGAAAATGGGGCAAAAAAATTTTTGAGGTAATAATTCCTGAGAACCACCCAAATGTGCTGAAAAACATTGATAGGCAGATTCAAGGAGCCCAACTAACCTAAGTTGAATAAGCACAAAGAGATTCACACATCTAGTCAAAGATTGGCTGAAAGCCAAAGACAGTAAGAAAATCTTGAATGCAAAAGAGAAAAATGACTGCCATATACAGGAGAACAACAACATGTATATCAGCTTGCTTTCCATCAAAAAAATGGAGGCCAGAGGCAGTAGAATGATATATTCAAAGAGCTGAAAGGAAGAGTCTTAATATATGTAGCAAAACTATCTTTCCAAAATGAAGGCAAAATAAAATCAATCAAAGATGAACAAAAACTGAGAGAATTTGTAGGAATCAGAAATGTTCCTTAACAAATACTAAAGGAAGACTTCAGACTGAAAGAAAATGATACCAGATAGTAACTTGAATTCATAGAAAGAAATGAAGAGAGCTGGAAATGATAAATATATGGATAAACATAAAATACTGCATAAATAGGTATTATTCTCTTTTCTTCTCTGAATTTCTTTTAAAAAGTGATTGCACAAAGTAGTAATTTTAATGCTGTACTGTCGGACTTATGATATATATAGATACAATATATATGGCAATAATAGCACAGAAGAAGGAGGAAGAAATAGCGCTATATTAGAACCAAATCACTATATTTTACTAGAATTGTCATTATTAAACTGAAGCAGGTTGTCGTAAGTTTAGATACATATTGTAACCTAGAGCACCCCTAAGAAAATTAATTTTAAAAAATAGTTAATAAAATGATATAGGAATTAAAATAGCATACTAAAAATATTTAACACAAAAGAAGGCAGCAAAAGAGGAATAGAGGAACAAAAAAGACATGAGACATACAGAAAACAAACAGCAAAATGAGAGATATAAATCCAATCATATCAATAATTAAATTAAATGTGAGTGGATAAACACTTCAATCAAAAGGCAATCATTGTCAGCCTGGATAAAAAAGCAAGTTCCGACTATATGCTGTCTTCAAGAAAAAAACACTTTAGATTCAAAGACACAAATAGATTAAAAGTAAAAGAATGAGAGAAATAGATATACTCTGCAAACAGTTATAAATACCTGGAGTACCTATGTTAATATAAGAAAAAACAGAATTTAAGACAAAAAATATCACTAGAGATAATGAGGGACATTGTGTAACAATGAAAAGATCAAAACATCAGGAATCTATAATAATTACAAATAAATAGGCACCTAATGACAGAGTGCCAAATATATGAAGCAAATGACAGAACTGAAATAGATAATTTAGTAATTATAGTCGGAGATTCAAGTCCCTTCTCTCAGCAATTAAACTAGAAATAAAATTAACAAGGATACAGAAGACTTGAACAACTATCAACTAACTGTACCAACTAACATATACAGCACACTCCCTCCAATAATAGCAGATTACACATTGGTTTCAAGTCCACATGGAAAACCAAACATATTGGAAAGTATGAGTGCAGCTAGTGCAATGCTTAAAAGAAAATTTATAGCATTAAATGCTTAAATTAAAAAGAAGAAAGATCTATAATCAATATTCTAAGCTTTCACTTCAAGAAGGTAGACAAAGAAGAGCAAGTAAAACCTAACGTAAATACGTGGAAGCAAATAAAGATCACAGTGGAAATCAATAAAATAAAAATAATAGAAAAAAACAACAAAATAAAGTTGATTCTTTGAAAAGATGAATAAAATTGATAAAACTTTCACTAGACTAACAAAGAAAAAAGAGATAAAAGATAAATAACAAAATCAGGAATAAAGAGGGGCTATAACTACTGATTCTATAGAAATTGAAAGGATTATAAGGGAACTATTATGAATAACTTAATGCAAGCAAATTACACAACAGATAAAATGAATAAATTCCTAGAAAGACAACAATTACCAAAATTGACTCAATAAGAAATTAAAAATCTGAGAAGACCAATAACAAATGAGAAATTGAATTAGTAATTAAAAATCTTCCCACAAAGAAAAGCCCAGATTCAGATGACTTTACTGGTAAATTTTGTCAAATATTTAAAGAAGAAATATTGCCAATCCTACACAAACTCTTTCAGAAAATATGTGTATCAGTTTGCTAGGGCTGTCATAACAAAGTACCTCAAACTGAATGGCTTAAACAACAGAAATGTGTTGTCTCACAGTTCTGGAGGCTAGAAGTCTGAGATCAAGGTGTCAGCAGAGTTGGTTCCTTCTGAAGACTGTGAGGGAAGAGGCTGTGCCAAGGCCTCTCTCCTCAGCCTGCAGATGTCTATTTTCTCCCTGTGTCCTCACAGTGTCTTCCCTCTGTATGTGTCTGTGTTCAAATTTCCCCTTCTTCTAAGAACACGAGTCATATCAGATTAGGACCCTGAAACCAGGGGCCAATTTGCTTTGACTATATTCAGTGAGTTGTCTGTTTGCACAAGTAGTTAGATAATGCACTACTAAAACCCACCCAATAGATAACATCTCTGATGCTTGGGTCACTATGGTAACAGGTGCTTGAGATTTTCAGGAACTGAGAGTCAACTCCTTGTCCAGTTCAGGCTGGTTAAGACCACCAACTCATCAACTGGGTGGATGACTGAAAGGCTACCCTTTGATGTCAAAGAGCTGAAAACTCCACCCTCAGATCATAGTAATGCCACCATTTTGTGAACATGCATCCTATGAAGAGCCATGAAGTTTGACTATGCTTGCACAGATCATTGATTCCTTATCGCCAATCGTCTACCCCCATGCTTCAGACCACCCTCCCTCTTTATCCCATAAATACGCCTACTCCCCTCTTCTGGAGAGGCAGATTTGAGATGTGTTCTCCCATCTCCTTGCTTGGCTGCCTTGTGAATAAACCCTTTCTCTACTGCAAACTCATCTTCTCAGTGATTAGCATATTGTGCGGCAGGCAAAAATGAGCCTGGTTCAGTAACAGCCCCTCCTAATGATCTCATTTTAAGTTGATTACTTCTGTAAAGACCCTATCTCCAAATAAGATCACATTCTGAGGTACTGGTGGTTAACACTTCAACATATGAACTTGGGGGAGGGGCACAATTCAATCCATAACAATAGGTGAGGAGTAAACACTTCCCAACTCACTCTATGAGGCCAGTATTATCACTCAGATACCAAAGGAAGACAAAGACATTAGAAGTAGAGAAAACTATACACCAATATCCCTCATGAATACTGATACAAAAATTCCTTAGAAATAATATTAGCAAACTGAACACATTAATATATATTTTTTAATTACATACCATGACCAAATGGGAATCACCTCAAAAAGTATGGTTGGCTTAACATCTGAAAATAAACAAATATTATATGCCATATTAATAGAATGAAGGACAAAAATCACAGGATCATCTCAGCAGATATAGGAAAGACATTTGACAAAATCCAACACCTGTTCTCGATTAAAAAAAAAAAAACTCTCCAAAAGTAGACAAAAAACAGAACTTCCTCAACCTGAAAAAGAGCTTTTATAAAAACCTACAGGTGTGTTATACTTAATGGTGAAAGACTGCAAGTTTTCCCCCTAAGATCAGGAACAAGACAAGTGTGTCCATTCTTACCACTTCTATTCAAAATGTTACCGAAGCCTTTACCCAGAAACAGGCTAGAACAAGAAGAAAAAGCATTCAGATTGGAAAAGAAAAAGTAAAGCTGTCCTTATTCACAGAACATGTGTGTAGAAAATCTGATGGAATCTACAAAAAAACCTACTAAAAGTAATAAGCTTATCAATGTTGCAGGATACAAGATCAATATACAAAAATCATTTGTATTTCTACATGCTAGCAATGAACAGTCTAAAAATAAAGTTGAAGGGACCAGCCCCCTGGCATAGTGGTTAAGTTTGGCATGCTCCACTTCGGTGGCCCAGGTTCACAGGTTTGGATACCAGGCGCAGACATACACGCTGCTCATCAAGCCATGCTGTAGCAGCGACCACATACAAAATAGAGGAAGATGGGCATGGATGTTAGCTCAGGGCTAATCTTCCTCAGAAAAAAAAAGGGAAAAAAATGAAGTTAAGAAAAAATTTTCATTTGTGATAGTGATAAAAAGAATAAAACACTTAGGGAAA
This sequence comes from Diceros bicornis minor, assembly GCF_020826845.1. Lineage (NCBI taxonomy): Eukaryota > Metazoa > Chordata > Mammalia > Perissodactyla > Rhinocerotidae > Diceros > Diceros bicornis. The sequence continues at coordinate 18,238,119 of NC_080749.1, read as the reverse complement.
TATTAACAAAATAAATGTAGGACCCATACACTGAGAACTTCAAAATAATGCTTTTAAAAGATCTAAACAGAGAAGAAATATACCATGTTCATAGGTTGGAAAACTCAATATTGTTAAAATGGCAGTTTTACCCAAATTGATCTATAGATTCAAATGCAATCCCTATCAAAATCCCAGCAGGATTGTTTTTATAGAAATTAGCAAATTGACCCTAAAATGTATATAAAAATGCAAAAGACCTAGATTAACCAATGTAAGTTTGCAAAAAAAAACAAAATTGAAGAAGTCACATTACCTCATTTCAAAATTTGCTATAAAATACGATAATCAAGAAAGTGTGGTTCTGGTACTGGTAAAGATAGACAAATCATTCAATGGAAAAGAATAGAGAGCACAGAAATATACTCCTACATTAATGGACAAGTTATTTTCAACAAGGATACCAAGAAAATCCACTGTAGAAAAGACAGTTTTTTCCAACAGTGTTAATACAATCAAATATGTATATGCAAATAAATGAATTTAGACCCTTACATCACACTATATACAAAAATTAACTTAAAATGAACCGTAGGCTTCAATGTAGAGCTAAAACTATAAAACTGCTAAAAGAAAATATAGGAGAAAATATTTGTGGCCTTGAGTTCGGCAAAAAATTCTTAGATTTGACACCAAGCGCATGACCCATAAAAGAAAATATTGATAAATTGCACTTCAACAAAATTTAAACCTTTTGCTCTTCAAAAGATAACATCAAGAAAATAAAAAGACAAAACCATACACTTGGAGAAAATATTTGCAAATTATGTATTTAATAAAGGATTTGTATCCAGATCAGGCAAAGAATTCTCACAGCTCAATAATGAGACAGCAATTTAAAAATGTGCATAAGATTTTAGTAGACATATCATCCAAGAAAATATATGAATGGCTCAACATCATTAATCATTAGGGAAATGCAAATTAAAATCACAATAAGATACCACTCACTATCCAGCTACTACAATGCCTGTAATTAAGAGACTGACAACACTAAGTGTTGGTGAAATTCTAAAACGGTATAGCCATTTAGCAAAATAGTTTGTAAGTTTCTTAAGAAGTTGAATATATACTTAGCAAATGACTCAGCAATTCTACTCCTAAGTATCTACTGAAAAGAAATGAAGGCATATGTCTACACAAAGATTTACACGTAAATGTTTGAAGTAGCATCATTCATAATAAGCAAAAACTGGATAACACCCAAATGTCTACCAACTGGTGAAAAGAGAAACTGAATATGATATATCTGTACAATAGAATGCTATTTAGCACTAAAAAGGAACAATCTGCTTATATTACATCACCGATAAACCTCAAAATCATTACGCAAAGTGAAAGAAGTCAGACACAAAAAATTACATACTACATGGTTCCATTTATATGAAATTTCTAGAAAAGGCAAATCTACAGTAATAAAAAGCAGATCAGGGGGCGGGCCCGGTGGCGCAAGCCGTCCAGTTCACAGCGGCCCGGGGTTCACAGGTTCGGATCCTGGGCGTGGACTGACGCACCACTTCTCAAGCCATGCTGTGGCAGTGTCCCATATAAATTAGAGGAAGATGGGCATGCACGATAGCTCAGGGCCAGTCTTCCTCACAAAAAAAAAAAAGCAGTTCAGTGGTTGCCTAAGTCTGAGGGTGAGAGTGAGAAATAACTGCAAATGGATACAAAGGAACTTTTTGAGTTGATGAAAATGTCTTAAAACTGGATGGTTGCACGTCTCTACAGTTGCAAAACGAATTGAACAGTACACTTATCTTGGGTGAATTTTTTTTGCGTGTAAATTATATTTCAATAAAGCCTTTAAACTAACTAAAAATGAAAAAGTACTAGAATAGAAATAGAAAATTTAATGTATGTTTATTAAATACTGCAGAAACAAGTGATGTGGGAATGGATATAGAAAGATAAAAATAACATTTTAAAGGAATAACTGACAATTTTAAAGGAATAACTGACAAAGCTTTGAAAGGGAGGGTGAAGGAGAGGAAGGAATCAAAAGTATAAATTTTCACACCAGAAGTTAGTAGGCTGAGCTGCTCTAAGGGTGTAAAATATCACTGATAAGTTTGGTTGAGTTTGGTAGGCAACTGGAAATGCAATTGTGGAGACAAGTGTCAATCTGGAGGATGCAGATTTGGAAATCATGCACAGAGTTGAAATCATGGGAGGAATGAGATCATGAGAGAGGGTATTAAGAACAAGCAGGACAGGACAGAACCTTGTAGAACACTTATACCCAGGGACCTGAGGAGGAAGAGTTAGAATAGAGATAGCTATGGAATTTAAGAGAGAAAACGTCTCCTATGCCTTCATGAGACTCACTTTCCAGAAAAGACGCAGTGATGGCAAAGTCACATAGAAACGCAGGCAAGCACGAGGCCACAAACCAGCCAAAACTGTAGTATTTTCTAGATCATAAAGACAGAAAACACGATAGCTTTTGCCCTCTTCCCTTACCCCTTAAAAAAGATTTACTTAGAGATAGGATGCACCGAGGAACATTTTGGTTTTGGTTTGGTTTTGTTGTTATTACGTATTGTCTTTTTAAGTAGGTAGTACATTAACACGATTTTTTAAAATGAAGACAATATAAAAAAGCCATATAGGGCTTATTCCTCACCTCCCCATCTCCCAATAGATAACAACTTTTAATAGTTTCCTGGTTTTCTTAAGGGAGAAATTTTAAAAGAACAGAGGAATTTAGTAAAATGATGGAAAAGTTTGTGAAAATAAAAAGAGGGGAGTGCAGAAGACGGTGGAAGGGACAGGAGAAGGGAGACCATGGGAGAAGTAGCACATGGAGACTATAAGGTGGAGACGGGGAATTTTATGTGGGCCTTAGTTGACATTCTCTGGGTCTTATCCCTGTCCCAAGGGGATTCTCTGGCCCGCAGCCCTGTCTCCACCCTGCTTCCCTGGGCACAGCCAGACCCTGTTTGCTGGGACAGTGACGTCAGCTTTCTTCCTGTATCTGTGCCCCTCAAGAGCAACCCACTCTCTCTGCCTGTGGCCTCCCTCCCTGTGGGCAGGATGAGAATGCCTGGCTAACAGCTGCTCTGATTTTGAAGAGGTGTGGGTTTTCAAAACAGCATCAAAAACTCAGCTAGTAAATGCAATGTGTACTTCTAACCAGATCTTTTTGCTATAAAGGATGTTATTGGGACAATCAAAGAAACCTGAATTTGGATGGTGGTAATGTGTCAGTATTGATTTCCCAATTTTAACGGTTGTACTGTGGTTATGTAGGAGAATGGCCTTCTTTGTAGGAACTACTAAAATGTTTGCAGTGATGGCAAATCACGTTGGACAACTTACGCTCAAATGGTTCGAGGGGGTGGGGGACAGAGTACCACACGGAATTTTCAAATTGATTCAAAAATTTTAAAAAGCTGTCTGTTAGTGGGTAGGTTGGTATGATGCTATGTTTTTGGTTTATGGGTAACAGGCAGGAGGGAGGGAGGAAGGCAGGTGTCCCGTGTTTCCCATCCTGGTTTCTGTAGAACTCCTGTTAGTGAGACTGGAAGTAACCCCATTTGCCTTGCAAAATGTAAACAAAGGCATTACACTTGCACAGGGTAATAACTGCTCTCCTCATCCCCGCTCACAGCAGGACTCCAGTAATCAGACCAAATTAGCCCAGACAACGGCACTGGGAGGGTTTGCTCCGGCAAAGATAGGCAATTTAAGTAATTAGCCAGTCTTTATGGAAGGACCATTGCCCGGGCTCAGCGGGGGGCGAGGGAGCACATGGCTGGTATGCAATAAAAGCTATTCTTCATTTTTACGCTCTCTTTTTTTTAACACAAACTTTCAAAGCATGCCCAGGGAGGACACTTTTCCTCAGCGCCTGTCAGTGTGCCAGATGGAAAGCGGCTAATGGCTGAGCCAAACCAGCACATGCTGACAAGCTTTTGTTTCATTTTGGGTTTCGATTGTTTGTTTCCAAATGAAAACAGCTTCATTGTTTTTCCAGATTATAAAAGTAATCCATGCTTGTTATTAAAACAAATTTAGACAAAAACAAATAGGGTAGCTATAAAGTAGAAAGTTAAAATTATCCATAATCTTCCCAACCAGAGAGAGCTGTGGTTCATATTTTAGTGTATTACCCTTCAAGTTTATATAATTATAAATAAAAATATGATTATATTAAACTAGCTGCATTATAACCATTATATTCTTTATTTCTCCCTTACTCTATCGTGGGCATCTTTACATGTTAATAAATATAAATTCAGTACATCATACCACAAAGAAGCCTTTGCCCAGACAACCCAATAGAAAAATGGGCTGAAGATGTTAGCAGCCTTTTGGGGACAATGCCCAATAAGCATTAAAAGAATGCTCAGCTTGATTAGTCATCAGGAAAATTCAAATTAAAACCATGACCACTCACCAGAAGAGCTAAAATGAAAGAGACAGATAGAAGCACATGGAGGCAAGGATGTGAAGCAATTAGAACTCATACACCACTGGTGGGTTGTGAAATGGATCAACCACTTTAAAAAACTATTTGGCAATATCTATTAAAACTAAACAAAAGTATACATAGAGTTCAGCAGTTCTATTTCTAGATACATAGCCAACAGAAATCCATATACGTTTTCACTGAAACATAGGTACAAGAATATCCATAGCCTTATTATTCATAACAGCCCCCAACTGGGAACAACCAAATGTCCACGTATAGTACAATGGATAAATAAACTGGTACATCTATAATGGAATATTACACACTAATGAGAATGAATGGATCACAACTATACATAACAACATGGATGACTCTCACAAACATAATGTGAGAGTCCACAGAAGATTACACACTGCGCAATCCATTTATAGAAATGTCAATTGCAAGCTTACACGGTGAGATCAGGTGATACTTCCCAGGGGATAGGGACTGCAGGGGGCACATGGGGACCTCTGGGGTATGATAAACTTCTCTTTCTTGATCGGGGTGCTGGATATTAGAGTGCATTCACTAAATGAAAGTTTATCAAGCTGTGCTCTTAGGATCTGTGTATTTTTCTGTATGTAGTATGCCAATAAATATACTGCGCACAGTAGTACTACTACTAACATTATACTGGTCAAGTCTCCAAAGCCTGGAATCAATTGGATTATATTCAGACATTTTTTTTCCCACAAATTGTAGGAATTTTCCTATTTTTAAGGAAAAACTATATCCAAACTGCATACAATATTAATGGCATTTCCATTTTTAACCCTCTTCAGTTATTTTGACCCATATCCCCCTGTCGTCTCTCAATATGCACTGCCATGTTAAGTAAGGAAGAACCTCCCAATCTTTGGCCCCTAGAGCCACCCCAAAGGGCTAGAACTGTGGTTCTTATCAGGGGATACATGGGAATCACCTAAACTCACATGCCTCTAGGCACATGCAAGCTAGGTTGTTATTAATTGCACGTTGTCGAGATGCTATGGATTGCCACCTAGATTCTGCCTCAGAGCTAAGGCATTCATTTTCCCAGCTGCTGCGAGTGTTGCCTGTTGAGGACTCAAGCGAGTCCCTCCCCAGTAATTGTTCTCAGCAGAATGAAGCTGCCTGCTCAAGGTGATGCTCCTTCCAGGGCAGCCCACATCCAATGACGGGTCCATAGAGAGATACAAAGGCTGGCCCCGCATCAATGGGGGACAACTCTTCAGAGCTGGCCCACCCCAGCTCCAGGGTGCCCTATGATTTGGCTGGAGCCTCTCTTGAAACTACATCACAGTTCAAATTTTCCCTCTATCCAATCTCACTTCCCTTATTCCCTCCCAGGTGTTGTGTCTGAGAATACTCCCCATAAACCTCCTGTACACAAATGTCCATTTCAAAGTTGTTTCCTGGGGCACCTGACCTGAGACATTCACTTATGACAAAGAATTCAAAATACATGTCACATTGTTGTAAGCCTACACTGCCCAGGGTAGGCTTTATGGAGAAGGTGAGACTTTAAGGCCACACAGAATTATGATTTTGGAGATGCCAACTTAAAGCTTGCCAGTTAAGGAAATACCAGGAAGCCTAAGGTTAGAAGCACCGATGGGCAAAGTGAGTTGGGGAACCATTGCTAAGGTTGGTCCAACCAGAGCAGAATGGCTTTGTTGGGAAATAGAGACACAAGGTTTCATAGAACAGTTAGGGCTGGTTGGAAAAAAAGCTTTGACTTGAAATTGGTTTTAATAAAACAGGGACCCTGTGGTGATTTTTCAACAAGTGATTGACAAAGGTAAAGCTGCTTTTGGATGAATCTAGCAGCAACGTACAACACTGATTGCAGGTGAGATCAACAGCTTGAAGACCAGCATGGCAGATGGGGCCACAATCCTGGGGAAAGGCAGGACATGCCCAGACAGCAAATCGCTCACAGGGTGGACATAAGATGAGAGCCATCTTCCTATCTGAGGGGCCGTTGAGAAAGAGGAATCAGCCTTGCTCAGTGGGGCCACAGCAAGCAATTAAGGAAGCAAATATCAGTGAAATACAAGGAAACACATTAAACCAGAGAGCTATCCAACAATGAATTGGACTTCTCTTTGGCAGAGGTGAGCTCACATACCTAGAGACTTTTTTAAAAGAGGCTTGTGGTTTTTTATTAAAGATAAGAGGAAGCCAGCAACGAGTAGAAGGTTAAACTAGAGTTCCTTTAATCTGCCTTTTAAGCTTTCTGCAAAAATGAAAAGGAAATCTTAACTCTGCCAAGAAAGAACTGGCTACATTTTAGTGACTTTTGGAGATACGAGGTGAAGAAACGTTTTCAATGCCTCCAAGTTTTCAAACCCAGAGGATGGAATACAGGTGGTAAAATTGACCCCATTGTGAAAGTTTAATGATCGGCCCTTTTTTAGACAGTGAAGGTCTGACTTCACTTCCAGTTGAAATGGAAATGATGCGTGTGGTGTCCTGCACCAGCCACAAGACAGGAGCAGCACGGTAGGATCGTATGCCTCACTTCCATCCAAAGCTCACTCCCAATTTTCAAAATGGAGCTTCCCACCGCCAGCTGGCTCGCAGTGGCTCTTTCCCTTCATAGCCCCTGCACTATTAGAGGAGAAAAGGGATTCCTAGCAGCAGCAAGCCAAGACTTCAAAGTCTCCTACCGGTCTCTTTGCCGTCACTGCCGCATGAGGGGAAATGGAGGGTGTCCAGTGCTTCTGCCAGGAGAAAGTCAGCATCTTTGTGCTTACCTAGACATTCTTCAGCTTCTGATTACACCTGGACTCATCCCAGGTCTTTTAAAGAATCTATTAATTCATTGGGAGATTTTCTGGTGACTCAGTTTTGTTCTGGAGTTTGTCTTTTTGAAGACGTATCTTTATCCGGAGTTAGAAAAGGACTGCATGGCATTTTATTATATATATAATATACTTATTTTTATTCTATTTCTAAGATCACTTTCTTTTTTTTGCTGGAGACCTTCTGCTTTCTCAAGGTCGATTTACTTATTTGATTATACTGATATTTTCTTCTCCCCATCCCATCACCCTTCCCCAACCACTTCTCTGAGTCCTGTGTTTCTTCATGATTTCCCACTTACAGAGTTGATATTTTTGGTTCACACTTAAAGGAGGATAAAAACAGAAGGAATTTGGCTCACCTCCTTCTTCACGCTGTGTGCCTCCATCTTTGAATATATGACATTTGTTCCCAGAATGCCAATCCCGGTTGCAGTATCAATCAGAATGGCCTGTGAGCACAGGTATCCGGTCTAGTCAGACCATTGTGTGTTTTTACGTTTCCTGCCTCAAGTTCACGTGTCTGAGCCCAGTTTTGCTCCTGTTGCAGTGCTAACCACAGGAGTCAGAAAGGGGAAATCTATTTTCAATGGAGAATTTCACGTTGACGAGGAAAGCACTCTTTCAGCAAAAACAGGCCACAACCACAAGTGTTTTCCAAAGGGTTGAGAAAAAATTGCCAAGACACAACCTTAGAAATGTTTAAAGACAAGAGCAAGCTCTTCAAAATAGCCATTAGAGTCAGCCTGGGTGGAACATCAGTGGCGAGGTTTTCATCTCTGTCTGATTTCTCCAGGCTAAAGGACAGATATGAATGTGCTGGGGGGGGGGGGGGTTCTTTTTAAGGACACTACAACCCACTGCCCAGGGATAGGAACATTATCAGGATCCTTCCTGGTAAAACAGTGAAACTGCGTATTCATACAGGTTTGTGTTATTTCAGTGAGAGAGGTTCTAGAACAGACTTTTCCTTTAGAATCCTGGATGTGTAGACCTTCCCACCTGATGCTGGCTCATTCCTGTGTGAACGAGGTTAGGACCATTAGTTCAGCATCTTGGGGACCAGTTTGCTGCTCTGTCCCATGGCCACAGACCACAACTACAACCTCAATCAGCAATGGTGTGACTGTATTTAGTATGTTAGTAGTCACGAGAAAACCAGGTAAGAAAATACTTGTGTTTCAACTAGGAAAAAATATGTGCAATACTCATGACAATGTGGCTTTCTTACCCTGATCCCCCGTCTTTCCCTTCAGAAGGCACTTTTAAAATTTTAACATATATTTACCCAATTGTTTGGTAATATGTTTCCATCTTTTAACAACAGTAAATCAAATGTAGCCAGCCCTGGTGGCCTAGTGGTTAAGAGGCAGCGCTCTCACCGCCGCAGCCCAGGTTTGTTTCCTGGTCAAGGAACCACACCCCTCATCTGTCAGTTGTCATACTGTTGCAACTGTGTGTTGCTGTGATGCTGAAAGCTGTGCCACCAGTATTTCAAATACCGGCAGGGTCACCCCTGGTGGACAGGTTTCAGTGGAGCTTCCAGAATAAGACAGACTGGGAGAATGACCTGGCCACCTGCTTCCAAAAAAATTGGCCATGAAAACCCTATGAATAGCAATGGAACATTGTCTGATACAGCGCCAGAAGGTGAGAGGATGGCACAAAAAGACTGGGCAGGGTTCCGCTCTGCTGGACACAGGGTCGCTAGGAATCGGAATCGATGCCATGGCACTAACAACAAATATCAAATGTAGACAGGAATAAGTCTTCCTCACTTGTCTTACACACCCAGTGTCCACTCACCCTGCAGGAATCTACTATTCTTGATTTCTTATGAATCCTTGCAGAGCTTCTTCATATGTAGATAAGAAACATGCATATAGATACTTATTGTCCCAACTGTTTTACACACAAAATATATTCTGTTCTAAACTTTGCTTTTTTTCATTGAACAATATTTTTTGGAGAGCCTTCCAAATTGGCATAGAGAGAGCTTAATTCTTTTTGATGGCCTCATGGTATTCCATTTGTTCCACAATTTATTTAACAGTATCTGTTGGTAGACATTTGCATTATTCACAATGCTTTGCATTTTAAAAAAAGGTGCAGTGAATAACCTTATACATACATCCATGGCATGTTCCTGTAGGATAAATTCCTAAAAGTGGAATTAGGAGGGATATGCTTTTGTAACAGGTATCACCTAAATGCTTTTCATAGGAGTTGCCTTATTTCTTTAACATATAACATGGAATTTTGAAAAAGGATGTACCCTCACCTCACATCACATAAAAAATTAATTCAAAATGGAACAAAGACCTAAACGTAAGAGCCAAACTATAAAACTCTTATAAGAACACATAGAGTAAATCTTCATGATCTTAGATTTGGCAGTGGATTCCTAGATATGATACCAAAAACAAAAGCAATAAAAGAAAAAATAGGTAAATTGAACTTCATCAAAATTTAAAACTTCTGTGCATCAGAGAAAACTATCAAAAAAGTGAAAAGACAACCCACAGAATGGGAGAAAATATTTGCTAGCCATATATCTGATAAGGACCCATTATCTAGAATATAAAGAATTGTTGCAATTCAACAATAAAAAGATAAATAACCTAATTAAAAAATGAGTGAAGAATTCATATAGACATTTCTTCAAAGAAGATATACAAATGGCCAACAAGCACAGGGAAAGATGCTCAACATCATTAGTCATCGAGGAAATGCAAATCAAAGCCACAATGATGCACAACAATGTGATTGTACTTAATGCCCCTGAACTGTACACTTAAAAATGGTTACAATGGGAAATTTTATGTTATTTTACCACAATAAAAAAAATGTGAAGCATCAACCCTAAAAACAAAAACAAAAAACCACAATGAGATACCACTTCAACCTAGTAGGATGGCTATAATTTTTAAAAAATGGAATAAAACAAGTGTTGGTGAGGATGTGGAAAAATTGGAACACTCGTAGATTGCAGGTCAAAATGTAAAACAGTACAGCCACTGCAGAAAACTGTCGAGCAGTTCCTCAAAACATTAAACATGGAGTTACCATTTGGTCCAACCTTTCCACTTCCAGGTATATACCCAAGAGAAATGAAAACATATATCCACACAAAAACTTGTACATAATAATCATAGCAGTATTATTCATCATAGCCAAAAAGCAGAAACAACCCAAATGTCCGTCAACGGATTAACGGATAAACAAAATGTGGCATATCTATACAATGGAATATTATTTCGCCATAGAAAGGAATGGAGTACAGATACACACTACAACATGGATGAACCTTGAAAACATTATGCTAAGTGAGAAAAGCCAGTCACAAACTACCACATATTATATGATTCCACTTATATGAAACGTCCTGAATAGGCAAACATAGAGAGACAGAAAATAGATTAGTGGTTGCTGAGGGCTGGGGAGGATGGGGGGAACAGAGTGGTGAGGGTAACAGTGAAGGGGTGGGTGACAGTTGGGAGTGATAAAAAATGTTCTAAAATTGACTGTGGTGATGGTTGACAACTCCACAAATGACAACTCTCCAAATGGCAGAATTGTACACTTTAAATGGGTAAATTGTGTGGTATATGAATTCTATCTCAAGATGTTACAAAACAAATATCATCTAATTACTAAGGAGTAGATGCTGGTGATGGGGGGTGGTATCAGTGGTCGAGTTTCATGACTTAAGAGCCTATTGAATCCTCACCATTATCACAGTCCAGCACATCCAGGACATCCTCTGAAAATGCTCCATTTGAAGCCCTGGGAATCCAGGAGCACCAGCTGCCATTTGGTAATTTGAGACCAGGAAAATTTGCCAACCACCACATTCACCTGATTCGTCACCATTTAACTCTGCTTTTCCCATATTGAAATGAACTATAAAATGAGAGAAATGTGGCACTCTTGAGGCAAACAATTCTACACAGCAGACTACCCAAAGGTGATTTAAAACAGTAGTTAGAGACACATGCCAGCAAGTTATGTGATTAGTGGCTCAAGTGAGCAGGTGGGAGAGGGGGGAATGCTCTGAAGGTCATTCATCATTCATCTACAGAAAAGCACAACTTATTTATTCTATTGTTAAACTAAATTTTTGATTGACCTCATAAAAAGAGTTCCTGAAAATCAGTAAGTGAAAGACCAGTAGCCCATTGGGGAAAAGACATGAAAATACAGTTCATAGAAAAAAAATGTAAAAATAAGATTTAGATGTGAAAAGGTGCCCATCCTCCCACAAGAGAAAACTGCAAGTTAAAACTACCCCCAAATTCCATATTTCCCCCATCAGAGTGGCAAATATTAAAAAGCTTACTTATACAGTGGGTTTTCAGAGGTGTTAAGAAGAAAGACCCTCATGCATTATTAGTGTAAAAGTAAATTGGCACAGTCTCTCTGGAAGGCAATGGGACAGCATCTAACAAAATGCGCAATGCCCATATCCTGTGACCAGCGATTCCCCTTCTAGGAGTCATGCTGCAGATGCACTTTTCTCTTTCCTCTGTCTTTTCTCCTCTCTCTTCTAATCTCCACTCTATGCCTCAAGTGAAGTCAATAAACGGGTAATAATTCCCTTAAACTCTACAGAATTAATTTCTTTTTGACTATAGAAATTGGCAGTTCAAAAAAAGCTAGATGCCTTAATAATTAAAGAGAAACTTAAAAGTTCCTTCTATGAAGGTTCACAGCTATAAAAGTAATAAATGAAGCTCCCAAAATACTGCACTGTAGGTCGGGTTAATAATCCTATTCAACAAGAGCTGGCATTACTGGCTCTAGGAAGCTGAGCCCAGTTATCAGCATACGTGCTACCATAGCGCCCCCTGCTGGCCAAACGCGAAAACAAACTTGCGTGGTAGATTTTAGTCAACACTTTCTTCAAGACTGCTCTAAAAGCACTGTATTTCCTGTGACTTCCTGATTATTACCTCTGCTCTCCTCAAGCTCACAACTCTTCCTTGCATCAGATAGGCTTGCCTCCTACTTCTCAGTGAAGATCAAGATCTCTTGATATTCTAAATCTCACTTCCAAAGGGGATTTGCACCTTCACCTTTCTGTTTCCTGGCTGTTTCTGCCAAATCCTTGCTCCCTTCTTCAGTAATCTAGTTCTACCTGTTCTCCTCTTTCAGTCTATCTATCTGCCTCTGTACTGACCACTTACTATGTGCCCACACTGCACCTTGGCCTCACACCTACAGACCACCTGCCACTCCCTGTCTCACTGCCCCATCTCACCCGCACTTGCTCACTCCCCATTCCCTCCTTAATCCATGGCTTCTTAAAATGAGGTCTGTGGATCATCTACATACTACTCACCTGGCAGCTTGCTAAAAATGCAGATTCCTGGGCCCCCTGAATTAGACCTTCTGGAATCCTGGAACCTACATTTATAACAAGTACTCTCAAGAATTTTTATGTATGCACACACACACGAGATTTTATATATTATATATATATATATATATACTTTTTTTTTTTTTTTTTTTTTTACCAAACCATATGCTCTTGTCCAGAAACTTGCCATAGCTCCTAACCATCTAAAGGATTAAGTGCAAAAGACTCATGCTGGCTTTCAAAGCTTTTGGCAAATTGTTCAAAATATCTGCTGTCCCTTCCTGTATGAGGATTATATATCCCTACTCCATTCATGGCAGGCTTGGCCATATGACTTGCTTTGGCAAATGAAATGTGAGCAGAAGTAAGACATGCCACTATGAGAGCCATCGCGGAGTTCTGCCATATTCTCTTTCCCTCAGCCAGAACTGATGATATCCCAGAGAGGTCTGCTTCTTCAGCCTGGGCCCAGAACAAAGAGGCTGTGCAGCAGAGCTACAGCCAACCCATAGTGGGAACGTAATGTGAGCAATAAGCTTGTTCTCTTACTGTGATCGGGAGAGTCCTTTGTTACTGCCATCTTTGCCTAAGCTGACTGATACCAAGTACTTCACAATTTGCTTTACCAAGTCTATTTCCCATTACTCCCCAACACTTATTCCAACTCATGCCAAACTGGATGACTTCCTTTTCCTCAAACACTCACAAATTTTTCCAACTCTGTGCGGTTGTTTGCTATCTCCTCCCTACCAACCACACCTCTCAAAATTTGACCTCAGCCTTCAAAGTCCATCTCAAATGCCGCTAACTGTGTAAAGCCTTCCTCACCCCTTGATGGGCTAGGAACATCCCTTCCTTTCAACTTTCTATAATGGCAACTACTGTAACCTGTTTATTTTTGTTTTTTTTTTAATACTTTTCTTATCATCTCCCCGCAAAAGATCATAAACTCCTTGAGATTAAAGACAATCTTATTCATCAGTGTATTCACTGAAGCTTTGCAAATAGTAGGTATCCACACAAGTGTTTGTTGAATTAAATTAGCACTCTCAACTAGAGAACTGCTGTTTAATATATTTATGATGTTTTTAAAGGTAGATTTTAAAGAATGCTTAACATATTCATTGAAGAAGCAAAATTAAGATGCAACTAGAATTATTTCTAATAGCAAAGGTTCCTGCTGAATGAAATATAGCTCAGAGGTTCACAGTTTAATGAACCTCTGTGTGTGTGTGTGTGTGTGTGTGTGTATGTCTTGTAGTCATCTCCAACAATAACCAGGTTTTGACTTTCATCCCTTTCTCTCCCTCCCTAAGCCCAACAGGTCTTGAAGCAAAACTTCACCAAAGAAAAACAATGTATCATAAAGTTAACATTTCCATTATTACATTCCATATGCTAAAGGCAATGATTTTCAATTATGGCCCAAATCAGCTAATGTACGTTCTCATATTCAGGAAAACAGGCTTCCCTGCTTATGATTAAACTTCAACAAAATATAATTCCAATTTCAAGACAAATACACTTACCAAACCCCAATAACAAAGTGCTGCCCCTAAAATCCTCATAGCAAATAGAGTCCTTATTCTTGGTGACAGGCACCTGCTCCTTTGCCACCCTCTCCAGCTTCTATTAACCTAACACCCTCTGAAACATTTTGGCAGTAATTGCAAAGCTCGTTCAGGTTTTTCCGAATCTAATTTTAAAAGGATAGGAGATATTATTTTTGAACTGCTTATCAATCTCATGCTGTGTAATGTTTTACTACAAGCTGAAGGTAAAAGTACTTTGTACTTATTAGGGACACAAAGTTGCTTGCCAGAGCACCTCAAATCGGCCATCTATGCTAGAAAACATGTCATCCATTTAGCCTCTTCATTATCTCAGGAGGGGAAACATTTCTTCTACGAAAAACTCAAAATGACACAAAAGTACATAAAGATTCCCGACCTTTTGTCAGCCATTTGCCATCTTCAATATCAGCATTTTCTAAACTATATCTTGTGGAACGGACGCATCTCTAGATATATGGATAGATGTGCAGCTAAAAAGCGAGGGCTTATGTGGGGATCAGCAATCAAATAAGTTTGAAGAAAACTGCAAATTGGACTTCCTTCCCTTTAGGGAGTCATTGTTTCTATTGGATATTACAGATTTCACATGATGCTGCAGTAAAACAGGAGCGTGTGAACATGTTGCCCAATTTATTCGACCACGGAATCAGCTTTTGTTTTTATGTGTTGTGTTTTGTTTTGTTTTGGAACATCCGCTCAGTTAATCTCGTGGGACGCTAGTATTCAGCAAGACTTGAACTGAGAAATAGTTTCATGCAGGGTTATAGTTTTAAATAATCCATCTAAAATAAATGTCAAGAGAAAAATTATCTGAGTTGAAAATTCAGATTCACACAAGTACATCCAAGACTGAGTGGTTTCTCAACACTATTCAAGCAAGTAGGGATAATAGTTCTGAATTAAATGCGCCCAAAAGAAAACAGTCTCCAAGTTATGCCCTTATTTTGAATGTTGAAGTGCCTCATTGGACAATTAATTGAACTCCTGGGGTTTTTTCAGATTGGGTTTAGCGCAGCTCAGACTGATGCTGTCGCTCAAGGCTAGTCTTTTTTTTCTCTCCATTCCATTTATGGAACTTTCATAATGGCTGTTTCTTAAAGCACCTGATCCCATCCTCCACCCCTGCTGAGTGCATTCCTTGTAAGGCTCTTTGCCAAGCTCATGTAATTTATCATTCCCTACATAGGCCTAACTATTTGATTTCTTTTTGTGTATATACCAGAAATGTTTTCTGGCCCAGGAGGTGGAAACTGATCCCTCATTAAAATGACTTTAAAATGCACTCACCAAAGTCATATTATTTTTTTTAGGACTTGTCATCTTGCTTAGGTCTCAGGTCCTCCTGGAATAATGCAAGACATGTACAGATGGTACAGTGGTTGGTCTTTTAACAAAAGCATGACTATCTGCTATTTGTTTGAAAGTATAGGGACTTACCTGTTAAGAGTTTTTCCTTAATCTTTATGAAAGCAGTACCTGTTGTGTATTTTAGATTCCCTTAGCCAGTGGGTTGCGTCTATGTGGCTAGATTTGATTCTAGGTGTTTCTCCTCAATGCCAATTTAAAACCAAATATTGGTGGTGTTCAGCAAGATTCAAATGGAGGTGCTCAGACAAGAGGAAGGCCTACACCGCCCAAAGGAGGACATAATTGCCCCTTCAGAATGTCATATAGAAGACATCACCAAGACGGTTAGATGGGAAGCTCCTGACTTTCCCTCCTCCCATGGATGCACCAAATATACAACTACACACAGATTAATTCCCTCTGAGAGAAATCCAGAAAATAGTTGAGAGACTCCTACACTCAACGCACCCTACACACTGGGCAACTGAGAAAATATCTACATCGAAATGGGTAGGAAAAGCTGAAATACATTGTTGCCATAAACCCCACACTGGCACAGCGCTTTACAGTCAGGAGGGAACCCCAACTTCCAGCTTCTCCCTGAAGAGCAAGGAGTTTGGACCACACATCTAGTGTCCCAATTTTTATGGCTGCTACACCAGGGACAGGCCCACAAATTGCCTACTTCTGATAGCCAACAGGCTCAGCATTCACAGTCCCACATAAAACAAAGCAGCGGTTTTTAAACAGGCACGCAGCGCTTCCCACAGCTACACCTCCAGTCTCAGCACAGGGGGAGCAGGCGAAAATGCCCAGGTCTCAGTTTCTCCCTGGAAGGGATTTGACTGCATACTATCCCAGCTGCTGCCCGAGGGTCTGGCTTCTAATCAGCCTGCGTCTGAGTGCTGACTGGGATCCTCCCAGGAGCCTGAGTCAGTGGGCACTTTCTCCCTCTGGCTCACTCAAACACTAAAACCAAGTCACCAGCTTCTCCCTGGAAGGAGCTTGTCCCCAAATCTAGTGGCCAAACTTTTATGGCTGCCATCTGAGGGACAGGCCCTCAAATCACCTCTCTCTCATAGCCAACAGAGCTTGGCGTTCACAAGTCCTACAGGACCATATTAAAAAGAAAAGGCAGTTTTCAAATGGGCATGCAGCACTTCCCACAGCTATCCCCCCAGGCTCAGCACAGAGGGGCAGGCAAAAACGCCCATCTCCCAATTTCTCCCTGGAAGGGATTTGACTCCATACTTACTCAGAGGCTGTCTGAGGGTCCGGCTCCTAATCAGCCTCCATGAGGAAGCTGACTGGAATCCTCTAGGGAGCCTGAAACTGCTGGCAGGCACATCCCCTATTATTTCCCCCTGAGCTTGCACCAACACAAAAACCAAGTCTCCAGCTTATCCCTGGAAGGAGCTTGTCCACACATCTAGCACCCAAACTATCATGGCTGCCATCTGAGCGACTTGCTCTCAAATCACCTAGCTCTGGGAGCTGATGGGGCTCAGCATTCACCAGTCCCCTGGGAGCACACAAAACAAACGAGTGTACTATATGGGTACACCAGCACTCCTAATGACTGTTCCCTCTGGCTCAGCACAGGACGAGTAAGCAAAAACACCCAGCTCCCAGTTTCTCCTCGACAGGGCTAGACAGCATATTTAACATCCTGACTCTCCCAGCTGCTGCTTGAAGGTCACGTTTCCAATTAGCCTGCATCAAGGAGCTGATGGGGCAGGCAATGACTAGTTCTCTGGAGCCTGAATGAGCATGTAGGCATTTCTCATGCCTTTGGGAAAATGATGGGTCTTGGCATACCCTAATCTACTGGGAGCCACTAAGAACAAAAATGGTGTCTTGGACAATCACAAAGGTTTGAGAGGCAACAAGGAGCTCAGACCAGGCTGATTGACGAGGTTCATCTCCTACAGAAGACCAGTCTGCCAAGAGTAGGAGAGGTGGCTGTTTTATCTAATGCAGAAACCCACACAGAGAGACAAGGAAAGTAAAGAAACAGGGGAATATGTTCCAAAAAAAAAAGAACAAGATAAATATCCAGAAACTGACTTTAATGAAATGGAGATGTGATTTACCTCACAGAGATCTTAAAATAACCATCATAAAGATGCTCACCAAGGTTGGGAGAGAAATGCATGAATAAAGTGAGAATTGCAACAAAAAGAAAACATTAAAAAGTAACAAACAGAAATCATAGAGCTGAAAAATACAATAACCACGCTGAAAAATTCAAGAGGGGTTCAACACTAGACTAGATCAAGTGGAAAAAAGAATCAGTAAACTTGAAGACAGGGCAGTGGAAGTCATTCAGGGGAGCAAAAAGAAAAAAGAATGAAAAATAGTGAAGATAGCCTAAGGATTATGAGTCTTTCAAGAAATTAAGAAATTATTTTTCTTAATTCCTCTTTCTCAACACTTCTATGAATACATTATCCTGAATGCTTTAGCTTTTTTCCTGTCACTAAAATATACGTTTCATGTCTTATTTTCATATTTGGTTTTAAATAAGCACTACTGCTGCTCATATTTCCCTTTAGCCCAGTTTGAGGGAAGGAGGAAAAAAGAAAGGGGGGCAGTGGGAAGTAGATGAGGAGGGATGAGGATGAGAAATAGGAGTCCAGGGAAGGCATTTTCCCCCAATTCTTCTTTCTGGAGTGGACCCGAGATGGACAAAACCAATCTTGGTTTCCGAGTACTTCTTTTCTTATACTGGGACATCTTCACATGCTGTAATTCTGTTGTTTAAACACGTTTTCCATACAATCTGGCCTCCAAATGCAAGCCAGCTACTTAGTGCCTGTGCCAACTCTGGGCCTGCTGGACCTCTGTTCTTTAACTCGGAGGAGTTGACACCCAAAGGTTACATTTCCCAAGTTCCTGTGGCCACTGGCTTCCAGTCAGGTCCCGCCAGTGGGAGTCAATGGCAGAAAGAAAAGAAAAGCCTATTTCTTTACCTTCTTCACCTCCAGGTGCAGCACCTGCTAAGCCTCCTACTCTTCTCAGCTGTGGTTTGGCTTCGGCTGCATGACCCTGGCCTTGGGCTTGGCCCCACTTCCTCCCTTTGCACCTAGTATTGGCTTCCTGTTGTTGCTAATTTCTGAGTCACCTCAGTCTTCTGCTTGTCATCCCAGCTCTTGTAATACCTGAGCAATCAATTCTGTTTTAAATTTTCTCTGTTTAAAATTCTTGAGTAGTTTTTGTTTTCTTGGTGGAACTCTGACTGCTATAATACTCAATAAAATAGTGAGCTGTTCTAACTGTGGAGGAAAAACTCACGGGAAGGGCCTTATTATGAGATGGAATGTAGTTTCCTACATGAAACTTTCCCAAGAGTGATTAGATTATTTGAAGATTTCACCTTTTATGTTGGCTTTAGACCTCAACATGCATAAGATGCAGTTCACTGTGCTTAATGTTTGGTCTCTCAAAGCTGAACCATATTGTTCCACAGGAAGATCTATTTTATCAAATACCTGAAACACATCTTAAGAGATTTAGGCATGAAAGAATGAACGAGTGGAAATGTTTTAATAAAAGGAAACTTTAGCAATCAAATACTTGTTTGTACAAGGATAGATCTGAACTTTTTACGTATTTTTACTGAAATAGAAAATACATGCTATAAGTAGAATGTACAAATGATTTTACACAAATAACGCATTAAAATAAATCATACATATTTTACATTAGGTTATTCATTGTCCATAAAATAATCTTTCCCAAATTATATAGTATAAAAGTAAGCAATGTTGCAAATTGCCTCCAAAACTGGTATAGTTTTGGCCCTAAATCATAACAGAATTAGTAACATTAAGTAGAAATTAGAATTAATTTTACAATTATTTTTAAATTTTAAACACACCAGGATCTGAAAATACTCATTTTATTAAATAGATAGAGGAATAAAATTATCAAGTTTAATAACAAATTTGAGGTAAAAATCTGCATTAAATTATCCACACCAAGGAAAACACATTTAAAAGACTGTTTCCTTAATTTATCATAAACATTTCATCTTTCTAAAGTACTCTTTCATTACCTCTGGCCTCCTGGGTCTGGTAATTGAGCTTTTATATAAAATAATTCAATACTAACTACTACTTCCCTGGGAGTATTTGCACATAGCTGATTACTCAATACAGACCTATCAGATAAAATTAAAATGTTGCAACTTGACGAGAATGACGCACACTTGCCTTATGTAAAAACACATCACAGTGTGCTAACACCTGATAACTTCAGCTTTAATTTACTAGCCAAAGAGGACTGAAATTTTACTATAAAATTTTAGTTTAGGAAATATCTTAGAGGCAAAACAAACCTTCACAAGGACTTACCAGGTTGACTACAGATGAAAACTAAATAGAACCACGTGGTCCCACACAGGAATTGCTGCTTAACCTCTAACACGAATTTGATTATTAGGATCCACTTTAGATTACACTAGTTGAACTTTACCCTACATTGTACCTCAGCATTTAGTTTTTGGGTTTTTTGCCATTATCAGATATTTCATGTTATACTAATAGAGGGAATTAGCATTTTCAATGTCCTGTCTGCTTTCTTTCTAGCTTCTTTCTGTTCTGGTTTTTAAAATAGATATTACAAATGCAGTTGCAACATCCATCGTGTGGGGAAAGCTCTCCCACCCATGCCCCAGGGCTCCTCCTGTGGGCACCCAGCAGTCAGCAGTGTAATGGGAGCACACTGGACGGATGTAGATACTTTGTTCGATGTAGATACTTTGTTCGAGTTCCACATGCCTCCGAACTCAGCCAATTAGTTACATGTGCTTTTTATTGAATGTACTCTTCCCCATATTTATGGTAAGGCAAATCTAGATGGTGGGGGGAAGGCAAAAGCACCCTAGTTGTGATTATTTTCTTTACCAAGATGGAATTAAAGGATGAGAAAATCTACTAGTATTTTAGCCTCGTACTTTTAGCCTGGTCAATTTTTAAGATTATAAAATTCACAACAGTGAATACCCTAGTGACTATTTTTAAATAAAACACTGAATAATTCGCTGCTATATTAAATCATGCTCACAATTTTAGCTTGGATTTGTTTTGTAGATTGTTTAATGCTGTCTTAAAATCAAGAAGGTAATGAAAACTACATATTTTGAACATGTATTGTAGGAGGCAATGCAGTGGAGACTCCTTTAAGGCCAGTCACTTAGAAAAAAGTAGCCCATTTATCTGATACACTCAGCCTCCATAAAACCGTCATGGATTCAAACCGTGCTTGAATATAATGTCTTCAATGCTGCTTTATAAACCTGACTGAAAACTTTAGAGTCAAGATGCTAAGCCCTAACAAAAGCAAAACCAAAACCATGGTCTACGCAGTGTCACTGTTATCACTGCTCTCTCCGTAAAGCACCCAGCAGACATATGGTGTCTGGCATCGTCTCTTGAACTGGAGAAGTTTTAGAGTAACAGAATTTGAGCTGAGGGGAACATAGGAGACACTGGGTTCAGCTCGTCACTGTCCACTCGAGAAGAGTGAGAGGACTGACAGGGAATCAGCATTTATCATGCACCCACGCATGTGGGGCTGGGCACTTCCAACTTCACTGTCTCATTTCTCCCAGTCCCAGGTAGGCAGCACCAATGTCCATTTTATAGCTAAGGAGATGGAGGCCTACCTGCATTAAATAATGCCCCCCACATAAATCCACTAATGGGGAACAGGGGGAACCCAACTTCAAAGTCAATGCTCTTTCCTCAGAGTCAAGACTCACAAAGTGAGGTCCTGGGACCAGCAGCAGGGGCACGCCCTGGAGACTCACTAGAAACGCAGATTCCCAGGCCTTCCCGCAGACCTACTGAATCAGAAGCTGGGCTGGCCCACGAGCCCTCCAGGTGAGGCTTATGCTCGCTCAGGTCTGAGCCACCTCTCTTGAGCACGTTGTCTCTCTGAAACTTTACTCGGAGCATGTATATTAAAATACATACAACTTTACACTAAGCTACTACAAAGGTCAGAAGAACTTAGTACACTACACTTCACACCAGAATAATTCAGACAAGGAGAGCCTTCAACAAAATTTTGCTTTGGATGTTACATGGTTTAACTGATTGACATTGGATTTTTTCATAAGAAAAAAAATGTGAAAGCTATTCCAAATAAGCAAATACTGGTAATAAGATTCTAAAGAACTGTTTTCACCATGTGTCAAAAATAAGACTCTTGGAACAGAAATCTTCTGCCTGCCTTATAAGGGCCGCTGAAATTAATGGATACCCTCATGCGACTGACTCTGTATTACTTGCTGTAATTAAAACTAGGTGGGTATAGAACAACCAAGTAGAGAAATATTGAAGGCTTAGCATACAAGGATATAAGTTAAAGTTAACAAAAGTAGCTCTTAAGAAATAAATCACATATAAAATTAACATTTTCATAAAGTGCCTTGTTAAAAGTTCCAATTTGGAAGTTTTTCTTTTCCAACTTTAAAATATCATGAAGGAAATGTTGTCTTCATCTGAGTGCTTCTCTACCCCAAACCCCCAACTCAAAAATAAAATCACATTCATGTTCCCAAAAATTCACCGTTCTCATTGGCGATTTTGCCATTTCACAGCAGCCATTTCAGCAAATATGCCTAACTAGAGAGTACTAATTACGTTCCGTATGTAATTTTTCCTTAAATACATGCCAATGATTTCATTATTTGCATTCTAATAGTTAATGTATACTTCATATAGGAAATTTTATAGGAAAGCCTTTTTTTTAAATGCAGACATTAAAATGATGCTTAGTTGTTAAGATATATAAACCACAATTTTTTTAGATAACCAAAAAATCAGAATGAAAATAAGGTAATGTAATAAGAGTTAAAGTTAAAATAAAGATTTCAATAAAGATTTCTTCACGCCTGATGGCAAAACAAAAAAGCTTCATGTTAATATAACAGTAAATTCCTGAGTCATTATTTGCTTCTAATTTATAATGAACTCCTCTCTGTCCTCAGCTTATTAAAGGCTCTTAAGATTTAAAGGGAAATTTCCTGTGTACATACAGTGCACAAACTGTGAAACATGCTACTATTAATTTTTGTACAGATGGATTAGGCTGATACTACAAAAAAAGGAAATGTGGGGGTCTAAAAATTACAATTCTATGTAAAAAGTGTACCTCAATTTATCTAGATGGAATTTTTGGTAAATAACAAACACAGTAAAATAGAACCCTAACTTCAAATTCTGTAAACTGAAAATCTTAAATATGCCATTTCACCATTAAAAGAAATCAGCACACAATGTTAGCTAAGTTAAATCTGCAGATGTCACAGATAATATTCATCTTTTATTTCTCTTATTTCTGTGAATTCTTCCTAAAATATTACTTAGTAATAAAGAATATTTCAAAACGAAAGTAGGGAGAAATGTAGCAAGATTATAACAATTAGAATTGCTTTAAAGAAAAATAATATTTATTTGCTAATATGATTCCGGAAAAAATATTTTCTGATTAATTCCTACTTTATCCTTCTTTAAAGATATTTTGTTTCCTCAACAACACACTGAGGATTAGTGCTACAGACCTTACCATAGCGCCTTATGAAAAACCTTGGCTTCCAGAGAAGTCATACCTTGCAACCCCAAATTGGCTCTGCATGACTGATCGTAAAACAGGCATTAGCATTCTTCCTGAAACAAGGCTGTATACCTTTGGGAACATTCACATTTAACCTTGTGAGTTCACTTCTCTTGAAACAATAAACTTTAACCGTCAGCTGCCAGGGGGAAGATCAGTTCAATGTAAGGAATTAATTAAGTCAGGCTGACAGAAGCCAATAAATCAATTTTTTTAAAAATCAAAATTTATTTAAAGGAATAACTATAGGTGCATTACATATACCTAATGGTTTTTCTATGCCCCAAAAGGCATTCACCTAAGCACTTTTAAGGCTGCCTCATTTTTCAGTTTTGTTTTAGTAGAGATTCTGATGTTCATCTAACAGAAAGTCTTTCCTACAAAACAGCAGACTTCCTTCAATCAAGGTCATAATTTGAAACATTATACAATAATGAGATTTAAATTATGTATGGGAAGAAAAGTAGAAGACTGAAACAAGGTATTAGAAATTCTAATTTGCCTTTAGATTCAGAAAAATATAATCCCGGGCCAGCACTGCTCTAACAGAGAGGAAGGTCATTAGCAGTTACTTGAATGTAATCTCTTCCCAACATTTCCAAAGGCCTACAACGTGGTTGCTGTGATCCTAGGGCCTTGATACCTAGATTTCTGGGTAACAACAAAATGGGAAGTAATCCACCACAACTTCATTTCTTGAGAAGATGAACTCTTAACTACAAAGGTGCAGAAAGGAAGTCCTCAACTGCTCCCACACCATGGCTACAGTATTCAAATACAAAAACCATTTAGATAAATAAAACCTGAGAGAAAAGACAACAGGTGGGTGAGCAAAGCCACGTAATTCATACTTCAGTTAACCAATTTAATGGTGCTCTTCTGAAGAGGTTGTTCTTTGGGGGAAAAAAAGCAGCCTAGAGGAAGAAGACCTCCTCAAGATTTATCCAGCATGTTAACTAAGGCTTCCTACTTTCAGAATCCTCAGTGACAACACATGATCCTGTAGGACATGTGAACACAGAGCACATGAACAACCGAAACATTCGAAGTTCAACCTCCTTCCCTACCACAGGGGATAATTTAAAATTATGGAATTTCATCTCCACTGTTTTAACTATTTTATCCAGTAAATTTCTGAAAGTATTGGTGAACTGTCAAAGACCAAAAACAAACAGTAGTGGGATCTAGATAATGAACTTCAACCAAAATTAGTCTTTGAGTAATTGAAATGTTACTTCATTAAGTTCTTTTGAAGAGAATAATCTTTAGAAGTCCACTCTCTTCACATGCCTTTACCCCGTGTCAAGCCAACAAAATCAGTATTATGTTTAGCTTAACAAGAATTACTGGTGGCACCAAATTGGGGACCAGCTGTCTGTTTTTTAAATTTAATATCATAAACAAATAATTTTTTAAACTAATGTAATATAAAAGTTCTCAGGACAGGCAGAAAGATGGCTAAACTTCATTTTAGACTCATGGTAACACCAAAGCAATTTAAAAAATGTAAATAAGACAAACTGAAGCCAACACTGCAAAGGGAATTTTAAAAAATCAGACTTGTTAAGAAATGAACTATTCTCACAACACTTGAAAAAGAAATGGGTTCTGGATGAATCCAAAGCCTGGAAGAATCCTGAGACATGTCCACTCACGGATATCGACAGTGAGCAGGGTCCAGGAGCAATTGCACAATAACTACACATAAGACCTCAGTTTAAGATTTGCAATTAGGGCTATTTTATACTTAATTTCAGCTTGGTAGAGAAAAAATTCAAATGTAACTTTTAAAGTAGAATTTCTTCTTGCCTTCCTTCTTTGGCATTTTAACCATTAAAAATTTATTTAGGAAAACTAGAATTATTTACAGAAGCGGCATCCAGTTCTAGAGTAATTTGGCACATTTACATGTGAAAAAAATCAGAAACCAATTGATAGATCTGTAATACACAAATACATATATAAGCATTTTATTTTAATAATACTCTTTATCATTTCAATTTAAATCATCCCATTATGAAAACGTCTTAATTGAAGAGAGAATATTTCTTCAAAACTCTAATCAGAGCTTTATCAATTAAATGTACAGCATTACAGCCTTTAGAAATACATAATTCTTCATTTTACAATAATACTTCCCCTTTAAAAATCTGTCATGGTTTGTCACGGATTTAAAATATAAGGCACCTAATGCTATGAAAGGGTAATACAGTATATGTAGTGTAAGTGAACCAGATCTTTTCTCAAATATTCTTTTGTAAAGTCCCACCAAATTTGTGTGAACATACTTGTTGCATAAATTAAACATTTTTTGTTGTTAATTTGCAATGTTCTACAAAACTCAAAATTATAATCTGTACCTATTATAGGCAGCTTATTGTAGCATTTTACCTGTAAGAAATACTGATCTATATACTTAAATGATTTCTAGAAAACATTTTCATAATATAGTCCAGCATTCAACAAATAACATGTGAAAATAAAGTCTCCAGAACATTAAGATTTTATTCCTTGATTAGTTCAAATTATTTCATCAGCTGAATTCCTTGAGATGTGTAAGGCAGGTCGGTCCTTCAGATGGACTGTGGACTGGAAATTCCTATAACTGTAATGACACGTACACAGCTACAGAGGAAAGTACTTCATTATGAAAATGAAGAAAACAGATATGAGGAAAATATATTTTAGAGTTCCAAAGAACTGAAACTGTTATTTTTCAGACTAGGCACTGAAATATTTTTCTACAAAAACTTGCCAGAGATTGTCTCTTCGCTGTATAATGTTCCATTATCAAGCTAAAAATAAAAACAAACACATACAAAATCATCATTAGATTATAACTGTCATAGCTTTAATTTTCTATACTTTATATTTTAAAAAGAAAATTATCTTAACATTGAAACATGTATCAAACAAAGTATATGTACTTCCTAACTGGATACTTGAGGTGAGTACTAAGAATGAAGGAAAGTGAGGTCTGCAGCAACGTCAAAGGCTGACATCCACTACTACTACCTGAAGATCACATGACAACCATTTTATTCCCGGTATATCCCACCAGTCCCCTGCAGAGACAAAGACCCCTGCCCAGCCTGCCCTACTTTACTTCATTGTGGTCCATCTTCTTTAGTCTGCACTATCTCCCCTTCATCCAGCTCTCACTTCCAAAAATACTGAAACCTTGCCTGGGTGGGGGTAGGGTATGAGTGTGAGTATGGAAATGATGTACAGCATACCAGAGAGGGAAAACGCATAAATTGTAGCATTAAAAATCTTTAAAGAATAACTATGCGTATTTTTTCAAATTTAAAGATGGCAGATAAACACATATTTAGTTCTACTCTGTCCCCAAAACCTTAGTAAAAAGACAATAAAGGGATTTTTTTTTAAAGGACTAAACCACATGGACAAAGAGTAGAGCAGAGACAAGAAAACAGCAGCTAACTCTTAGCTAGCACTGGGGAAATATGACAAGATATCTCGGTAGGGAGGGGTGAAGAAACAACTAAAAACAGGAAGATTGGTACAAAGTTTATAGAAAAAGCTGTCAGACACACAGATGCCCCCCCCCTTTACTTTTCACAGCTAGTCAAGTGCCCCTTCTCCATCCCAGGAGAAGATCTGAGGTTTATTCTCTAAAAAGGGTGGTAACAGAGGGTCTCTGGACTGGGGAAATGCCAGGCACAACCCTACACGGCTCAGGTAAAAGTAACATTTACAGAGTTATAGCAGTGTAAACACTGGTTATGGCTCTATCTGGGATGAGGAGGAGGCAGGAATGACACAGGGCTGGAAGGCAGACAAGGGGGTGAAAGCAGAGGAGGCGGAACGTCAGAGTAGTCTGTCCTCACCTCCCGCAGTGGGGAAAGCAACTGAAGACACCTAAAACTGAGAAATCAAGAAAGCGAAGATAAGTATGGTACCTAGAGAGACAGGAGGGAAAATATCAGAATCGACTAAGAGTTTGAAGTGATTCCTGAGAAAGGGGAAAGAAAGCAGGAGAGGGAGTGCAGGGCAGAGGACAGCTCGCTGCTCTGTACAAGAAGTCCTATAGAACTCTAACCGAACTCCACCACGTGCACGTGTAACCCTCCTATCAGTGAAAACTAAAATAAAAAATGACCGATCAGGGCCGGCCTGGTGGCGCAAGCGGTTAAGTGCGCGCGCTCCGCTGCGGCGGCCCGGGGTTCGCTGGTTCGGATCCCGGGCGCGCACCGACGCACTGCTTGGTAAGCCATGCTGTGGCGGCGTCCCATATAAAGTGGAGGAAGATGGGCACAGGTGTTAGCCCAGGGCTGTCTTCCTCAGCAAAAAAAGAGGAGGATTGGTGGATGTTAGCTCAGGGCTGATCTCCTCACAAAAAAAAAAAAAAATGACCGATCAAAGAAAAACACAAAACCAAGACAATTAGCCTTAGGGCAGAGGTGAATTTACCATGAAGATAATGAAGCACAGGCTTCAAGGCCAATGCAGGTTCAAGGAGGTGACAGGAGTTGTTCAGTGCTCCAGTGAGGAGGGGAAGCCCGGCCGCCTCGGGAAACATTTCAATATAAACTGCCTAAAGTCATCTCTGAAGAAAGTGACCAGAATCTCCAGAATTTCAGTAATTTATTGCAGTCTGTCATTCTAAGTAAATACATAATCATTTCTGTGCCTGCTGAAGACATATGTTGGGTGTATTTCAAGCATTCATTTAGTGAAACAAAATATCATATACTCTTTCTGTCACGTAAGAAATATAAAAGATAATCTTTCTTAAAATTTTAAAAAAATTTTTTAAAAATGGGGAAGTGCTCTTGAAACAATGTTAACTGAAAAAGCACAGTCAGAGAATCAGGACATATACGCTGCCAGTTACGGAAAACACATACACATAGAGAAAAGACTGGATATACAGCAAAGTATTACATTTTTTTCTTTTATACTCAGAGAAAAAATATTTTTTCTAAAGTATATCATTAAATAAAATAATGACCCTTAGCATTAATAAAAGTAAAAGTTAAAACTTGGGATCATTTGAGTCAGGCATTAATGTACATACTTTAAACTTACCAAGTATTTAATACCTCAACAACCTTCAAGGGAGGTTCTATTGTAACCTCATTTCACAAATAGGAAAACTGAGGCACAGAGAGGTTAAGAACTTTGCATAAGGTCACACAGCTAGTACATGGAGAAGCTGGAATTGGATCCCATGCAGTTTGACTCTAGAGTTTCACTCCCTTAGCCTCTAGGCTGTACTGCCTCTCAAACAACTAATTATGGAAAATCAATTGTGTAATTAAGCAATACAAGAATAAGAACCTTATTCAACATTAATGCCAGCTAACATACAAACCTGGGCTACAGACAACAGCTAACTAGCTCCATCCTCCTGAGAAACACCGTGCATAGGAATGAGACTCTCACACTGTTCGCTGTCTTCCGGAACCCTTAAAAAAAAACAAAGGCTAAAGTCAAGGAAAGCTTTAGAGTTGAAAGGAATCCTTAAAAATGATCTATTCTACTGGCTGAAGGTGTGAGGTCAGAACTAAGACTAGGGCAAGATTTCCCAACAACTTGTCCCAAGTTCTTTTTACAGGAGAATGTCAAAAGCTTTCTCTCTTAAGAATAAAGAAATTGAGGGGCCGACCCAGTGGCGCAGCAGTTAAGTGTGCGCGCTCTGCTTCAGTGGCCCGGGGTTCGCAGGTTCGGATCCCGGGCACTGACCAATGCACCACTTGCCAAGCCATGCTGTGGCGGCGTCCCATATAAATTAGAGGAAGATGGGCACAGATGTTAGTTCAGGGCCAATCTTCCTCAGCAAAAAGAGGAGGATTGGCAACTGATGTTAGCTCAGGGCTAATCTTCCTCACACACAAAAAAAATAATAAAGAAATTGAAACAGAAAATTTAAGGCAATGTTATCATATTTTATCATGAATTTTGTTCAAACCAATAAAAGTTTTCCACATTTAAATTTGTTATAGCAAAACAGTAAGCAATCTGCTTTTACCTATGAATCAAAAACTTTATTTATTTTAATTAATTAATTTATTTATTTTTGTGAAGAAGATTGGCCCTGAGCTGACATCTGTGCCAATCTTCCTCTATTTTCTTTGTGGGATGCCACCACAGCATGGCTTGATGATTGATGTGTAGGGCCGCACCCGGGATCCGAACCTGCAAACACTGGGCCACCAAAGCAGAGTGCACAAATGTAACCACTACACCAGCAGGCCTGCTCCTCAAAACATTTTTTTAAAACAAATAGTTGTGAAGAAACTACCTGATCACCCAAAAGATCCGAACAAATTAATTTTATCTGGCATAGTACATGTATAGATTATAATGTTTCAATAATTCTTCAAAAAATAGCTAAAAGATAGGCCAGCATAATATGATTCCCCGTTTATTTAGAAAACGCTATTTTTTAAAAATTTATATTGGAACTAAGCCTACCTCTGAGTTCGATGTTTTCTGCATATAAAGGCAAAAATTCTTCTGATTCCCACCATCACAGGATCCCAATTATTATAATGGCATAGAAGAGTTGCAATAAAAAATGAAAAAAATACAGGGATAGCGCCTGCAAAAAATAACCAAGAAAACTGCACCTAAAAATAAAAGATAAAGAAAGAAACTCTACAATTATAATTAAGACAATTTTCCCCTTTAACATGGAATAAGTTAAAACATCAAGAATATAATACTAAGCATTGACAGCATATTAAGTACATTATTATTAAATATAAGGATTTAAGACTCCAATGTACGATTCCACTTGCTTAATTTACCAACAAAAACGCTTCTCGCTTGGAAAATAGCGTAAAGGAAAGGCAGGAAGGATGCTTTTCATTTATTAGGTAGGCACAGTACATCCGAGAGCAGAATTATGAAACTTCAAGCTTTTGTCTGACGCCTCACGTTGCCCATTTCTTCTTTATTGGTTTCTGCCTATTCTCAAGTTGATCCCTCCCCTTCAGTTTCAGAAGTCATCTTCAAAAACTCACATTTTTAAAAACTGTTATGCTATAGTTGTGATATGCTGTGGTATGTTACAGTTCTTTTAAGACAGTACTAAAAACAGATAAAACTCTTTAAGTGCAACTTTTGCAAACTTTTTATTAACAATTTGCAACAAATTCTAATCCTGATACTTAAAACGTGTTTGATTATCTAGTAACAAAAAAAAAAATTCGAGAGAAAATCATGAGTGAGTAAAATAAAGACTAGACACAGGAATGCTTGTACTAAGAAGCGCGAGCCAGAGAAGAGAAGCAGCAAGCCGAGCCTCAGCGGGGAAGAACCCGCCGACCACCAGGTCTGACCTTCCCATCCATCATGTATCAGGGTTGTCAAGAAAATTAAAAATAATGAGATGCCATAAAGTTACCAACAAAAATCACCCTTCCTTTCACTAGTTTACCCTTTATCATCTCGATTCAACTAAGGATCAAAAACAATTGTCAAAGAAGAAGCCTGCACCAATTAATACTGAGACTCAGCTGCAACACACTAGTTGTTTGCTCTCAAAATAAAGACGAAAACAGTAACTCCGATCTTTCAAGACAGGGAAGGAAAACTGTGCGTGCCTTCTTTAAGCGTTAAAAAACAACGAGGTTTAGAATCATAGGCAAGACTCCCTCTGGTGGGAAACATACACTAGTCCATTTTGGAGCACCGTTAGTCAGAGGTAAGGGGTTTTGTGAGAACAATATTTTTTATGACGGACTCACAACGCGTAACACAAGGATAATCACCAACAACTTTTAACATGCACAGCCTGCTTGTACGGTACACACACACTCTGGCTGAGTCAGCCTAAGAACACCCAGGAAACAGCAGTCAGTAAGAGAAACTAAAAGGCCTTTACATTGTTACCAAATTATTGGTATAACACATTCTTGGAAAATTTGTCAGAATACTGAATATTCTAGAAACATCATGATGCACTTAAATGACCCAAGATCAGAAAAATTATGAAAAAGTTATGACTAATGAGAGTTAAAAATGTAGATATAGTTGATAGAATGATTTCATGAATATTCAACTAAAACTCTATTTCATAACTGAATAAAAGCAAGCCTTATAAAGGTAGGTAAAACCCTAGATGACTTTTAAAGGCAAAGTTCACTTTATTTATTTATGTGTTACCACATCATAAAAAAATTCCAACTGGATTTCCAACAAGCTATGAAGACAATTTTTAAAAATGAAGACATTTATTAACAAAGAAAACTGCCTATATAAACAAAAAAAAGTCTAATTCCTGGATATATCTGAATATGAATCTGAATATGATTAGCGATGCTTCCTATTATATAAAATATCAATTATAAATAGGTTAAAATAACCAATTCGCTTTAAGAACAATAAATAATGTTAATGAAGCCTAAAATTTCAGAAACTATACATAACCATGGTCGGCTATTAGAATCAAAAAACCCCATGCAAGTTGATTTCTCCTGTCAACTTTTGTTTCTATTACAGTTCTGGGGCACACTCTGCTACTTTTTCCAGAAGGTACTCTTCCTACCCTTAATTCCCACTAAAGGCCCAATCTACTCATTTAACTGGTTGTCTAATTCTAGATATGAAGACAATCAAGAAAAGACTGTTTGGCTATGTTTTTCCAATCAATTACATATACATACATTTTCCCTTTTCTTGTGTTTTGCCTTCATCTTAAAATATTTGATTAAACAAATTACACAATCATTTAATAAAATTAGGTCCCCTGTGACAGTTCTTTTAAAAAATCCCTATAATTGGGGCCAGCCCGTGGTGTAGTGGTTATGTTCGTGCATTCCCCTTCAGTGGCCCGGGTTTGTGTGTTGGAATTCCGGGCACCGACCTACACACTGCTCATCAAGCCAGGCTGTGGTGGCATCCCATATACAAAGTGGAGGAAGATTGGCACAGATGTTAGCTCAGGGTGAATCTTCCTCACCAAAAAAAAGAAAAGGAAAAAAAAAAAATCCCTAAAATTAACTTTCAATTTTTATTTTTCAAATCTACAAAAGCTGACATTTTCATAATATCAATAAAGTTCATTTACACAGCAGTCTACCAAAATCCTCTAATAAACAGAAATAATAAATTGTTTCACTAGAACAATTTCGGTTAATATTCAAGATTATGACCCTGAAATGTGGAAGGACCTGGATATTATTTAAATCTATAAAAGAATCTAATATTTGTAACTTTAGTTTTATGTATATTTTATAATATCCACATTCTTTGAAAATGCATGGTATGTAAGATAATTAATTCTCAATTAAGGAGAAGATCCCCATTTTTAACCATGATAAATAAGTAAGAATTTACTGAACCATAAAACAAAGTTAAATATGAGCACAGAACTGTTTTTTAAATAAAGAAGATACATATCACTGAGAGTATTTTGCCTTTATCCTGAAAACTGTAGAAAGATATAAAGAAAAATAGCTGTAAAAATCTGATTATAGCCAAAGCAATCCTGAGAAAAAAGAACAAAGCTGGAGGTATCACAATCCCTGACTTCAAAATATATGACAAAGTTGGGGCCAGCCCGGTGGCATAGCAGTTGAGTTTGCGCGCTCCACTTCAGCAACCCGGGGTTTGCAGGTTCGGATCCCAGGCACGGACAAACGCACTGCTTGTCAAGCCATGCTGTGGCAGTGTCCCATATAAAGTAGAGGAAGATGGGCATGCATGTTAGCCCTGGGCCACTCTTCCTCAGCAAAAAGAGGAAGACTGGCAACGGATGTTAGCTCAGGGCTAATCTTCCTCTCTCTCTCTCTCTCTCTCTCTCTCACACACACACACACACACACATATACTACAAAGCTATAGGAATCAAAACAGCATGGTACTGGTACAAAAACAGACACACAAATCAATGGAACAGAAATGAAAGCCCAGAAATAAAACCTTACATCTATGGACAGCTAATTTTAAACATAAGAGCCAAGAACATACAACAGAGAAAGGAAAGTCTCTTCAACGAATAGTGTTAGGAAAACTGGACAGCCACATGCTGAAGAATGAAAGTAGACCATTGTCTTACACCATACACAAAAATTAACTCAAAATGGATTAAAGACTTGAATGTAACACCTGAAACCATAAAACTCCTAGAAGAAAATATAGCCAGTACATTCTTTGACATGGGTCTTAACAGTATCTTTTCGAATACAATGTCTACTCAGGCAAGGGAAACAAAAGAAAAAATAAACAAATGGGACTACATCAGACTAGAGAGCTTCCGCAAGGCAAAGGAAACCATGAACAAAATGAAAAAATAACTCACCAACTGGGAGAAAATATTTGCAAATCATCTATTCAACAAGTGATTAATTTAAAAATATATATAAGGAACTCATACAACTCAACAACAAAAAACCAAACAACCCGATCAAAAAATGGGCAGAGGATATGAACAGACATTTTTCCAAAGAAGATATACAAATGGCCAACACGCACATGAAAAGATGTTCAACATCACTAATTATCAGGGAAATGCAAATCAAAACTACAATGAGATATCACCTTACACCAGTCAGAATGGCTATAACTAACAAGACAAGAAATAAATGTCAGAGAGGATATGGAGAAAACGGAACCCTCATACACTGCTGGTGGGAATGCAAACTGGGGCAGCCACTATGGAAAACAGTATGGAGATACCTCAAAAAATTAAAAACAGAAATACTATATGATCCAGCTATCTTTGAATAAATATTCAGTATTTATTCAATGAATAAATCATGAAATCAATTCAAAGAGATTTATGCATCCCTATGTTCACTGCCGCATTATTCACAATAGCCAAGATATGGAAGCAACCCAAGTGCCCATCAACAGATGAATGGATAAACAAGATATGGTACACATATACAATGGAATACTGCTCAGCCATAAAAAAGACAAAATCGTGCCATTTGTGACAACACGGATGGACCTTGAGGGTATTATTCTGGCTAAGTGAAATAAGCCAGACAGAGAAAGACAAACACCATACGATTTCACTCATATGTGGAAGATAAACACAAGGATAAGGAAAACATATTAGTGGTTACCAGAAGGGAAGAGGGTGGGGGGAGGGGGAAAGGGATAAAAGGGGCACATATGTATGGTGACGGATAAAAACAAGACTATTGGTAGTGAACACAATGCAGTCTCTACAGAAACTGATACATAATACCATACAGCTGAAATTTACACAACGTTATAAGCCAATATGACCTCAATAAAATAATAAAAAAAGAATCTGATTATAACCTCTACACATTATAAGCCCCTGGGCTTTCAAGTATTTCCTTTTCCAATTATATTAAAAAACACACACACATACCATTTTGTTACTTAATACTTGGAGTTAAAAGCTTACAAATATTGAACTGAGTGATAAATGGCTACACTACATCTTTTAGCTTTAGCCAATGGCACACCTCTTTTCTCCCTGTTACCCTAGGAGCACTAAGGAAACTCCTCCCTTTAGGCTGCTGGGAGGGACACCCCAATTCTCTTTTCTGCAATATTATCACTGCCAATATTTATCACAAGAATCCTGGAATCCAGACCAGGACTTCAAAGAAGGACGCAAAGAGCACCTACCCTGCTGAGTCCAGATAGAAATGAGCATTCGTCGAGAAACAACATTATTCATGCATTGCTCATATCTATAGTAGTCTTAGCATAGTGTTAAGGAATCTTTGGAGTTTACCTTAGAAATCAAAACATTATTTATTTATTTATTTTTTTTGAGGAAGATTAGCCCTGAGCTAACATCTGCTGCCAATACTCCACTTTTTTGCTGAGGAAGATAGGCCCCGGGCTAACATCCGTGCCCATCTTTCTCTACTTTATATGGGACGCTGCCACAGCATGGCTTGATAAGCGGTGCGGGAGTCTGCGCCGGGGGATCCGAACTCACGAACCCCAGGCAGCCGAAGCAGAGCGCGAATACTTAATTGCTAAGCCACCAGGCTGGCCCCAAAACACTACTTCTTATATGATAAAATACATCCCCTACTCTATACCACTGACTTATCAAAGAACAAGTGGAACATAATCAGATCCAAAACTGTAGAACTACATATAAAGATATTGCCCTTAGCTTAGAAATTGAGAAAATAAAAATCAAAAAGCTAAAAATGCAAGAGATTACCCATTTATTTGGTCCTTTTTATAACTTTATGTGGTAAAGCACCTTGGGAGCGAAGGCATCAAGTATTATTTCATGGTTGTATCCCTTATAATTTAGTCACATCTCAACTTTCATTAGCTCTGTTTTAATAATATACCTAAAATATCCAATAAATAGTTAGTCTTACCTTTTTCATACACATGTCAGCTATTATAGACAGAGGTATTGTAAGGCTTAGTGCAAGTGTGCCTATCAACGATGAGGTAAGAAAGCAGCCCCTAAAAAGGAAAAAATGAAAATATACATCTCCATATTTAAAAAGTATAAGAACCAAAGAAAAACACCAATCAAAGACTATCTATCCTAAAATATACATGTGAGAGATCAGGAGCAAAAATAAAAGCTTAGGATGGACTGAGGCATAACAAATAATAAAGTTACTAAGATGATTCTTAAAGTTTATCTTCTAATATTAAAAATCCAAATATATAAGTATAAAAATTTCCAAGTATTTTATGCTATTTTCAAGATCTGCTTCTAGATATTATTCAGCTTTGGATGTATAGCTTATACTTCACTAACATTTTTTACAAAACTGTCAAAAGAGTTCTTATAGTTTTGTGATAAAGACACTTCGCTAACAAAGGAAATAGCTTTATTAAAACTGCAGGACAATACCTCACAACACAGACTTTAAGAAAGTGATAAGCCAACATTTTACTCTGTCACCAAAGCGTGAAAAAATGTCTCACTCTCACAAAAACTAAAATAGTCTTTAGATGTGTGTTGCTCTTTTGGTTTGGCTTAGCATCGAAAAAACTAAACGTTTTTAAAGGATACTTCCCTTTTGTTTTCCATTTTTCTACCAATTGTCCTAACCCAAAGCTAAGCTCTTCATTTTATTTTCACCTTGAGCTATCAATACTGGTATCAAATTTGGAAATATCAATCTGCATATAATTTTTAGTTGAAGGAAAAAATGAAGGAAAGCATTATACCAAATAGATAAGCCATTTAGAAAGACTAATAATTTACGTGTATAAGAAGAAAATGAATTATAGGCAAGATAAAACCATAATGTATATAATTAAGACTACAGACCCATAAAAATTATAGGCAAGTAAATTCTAGCTCAGTATATATTAGAATTAATAATGCTGTCCTGCAATAAAAGAGGCTATCTCTTGATAAAGGGTCACTCAAAGTATTCAAAAGAGGCTGGACACTTCTTATTGATGAGGTAAAGAGAACTCAAGTACTAGCAGTTCCCACTACTCATGAGCTGCTCTGTGAAAAGAAGGTTCAGGGGTCAAATATGTTTTCTCTTTTCAATGCAGCATATGTTCTTAGAGATTTATAATGCAAAGTACAATCCTACAGAGTTTGAGACAAAGTATTAAAAAAAAATCTGTTTGATTTATACCAGCCTTTCCCAATTTAGCTAATGGTTGAATCCTTTTGTCATCTATTACCATTTGAGGACACACTTTGGGAAATGCTGAGACAGAGGACTAGATCCTATCACCTAACATCTATGCTAGATGGTACAGTATATGGACTCATGGTACAGTATATAGTACAGTATATGGACTAGTGGTACAGTATATGGTACAGTACATGGACTAGTGGCACAGCATATGGACTTATCAGTACACTTGAAGTTTTTTTAAATAAACAATGAGTGACAAGTACACATCTTTAATTCACAAAAAAAATTCACAACTGCACTTTTAAATCTGGAGTTTACTACTCAGCACTGTATATATGCTGAAATTTTTTGTTCTATTTATAGTTAAATACACAATAACCTTGCCTTCCCCAAAAGAAGGGAATCATCATACATGCAAAGATTATGTCTTCTGATTTAAATTTTTATTTTTTATGATTTAAAAAGATACAAAATATATAGAGACATGCTTCTTATAGCTGTTTTGAGTACCGACACCACCTAGAATTTAAGGGATATAATGTTTGTTTCATTACTGATTAACTTACTGCTACTGAGTTGTTACCATAAGTACTCTTAAACGCTTGAGTGTAGAAGTATAGCTGAAAAATAAACTTTCTTGAGGTCCTGAAAAATCCACCCTAGGTAAGGACAAACATAGCTTTGATCATAATATATGACTTTGAGTGTCCAATTTAACTATTTAACAATAAACACTCATATACACGGTAATATAAAATTGTGTTCCCTCTGTGGAAAATGATTTTCGAATTCTCTATCAAAATCAAAGTCCACATGTTTGACTCAGTCTTTTCTAATTACTGGCATTTATCCTATACAATGCTTATATATATATATATATATATATATATATGTAAAGACATATATGAGGATGTTCAATGCCATATTATTTACAAAGCAAAAGACTGGGAACTTAAAATGTCTCTCAATAAGGAACTGGTAAAACACATTACGTTCTATCCATTATGTTAGATAATGGATTGGAACATAATAGATTAGAATACTACACAGGCTTTGAAAAAATGAATTGAATCTAAGTGCTGATATGTAAAGATTTACAAGACAACAATTTGTGGGGAAAAAAAGCAAAGTACAGAACAATATCCATAGTATTCTCCCATTTGTGTGTTAAATATAAAACAATTTGGGGGGGGAATTAAGAGACTGATACACACTTCCGTATGTATAGAAAATTTTGTAGAACGCTTAGAAGTTAAAAGTGGTTCCCTTTGGGGAAAACGAATGGAAAATTGGGGTAGAAGGGAGATTTCCTTTTCATTGTAGTCTTTTGCACACTTTTGTATGTTTTACTCTTTGAATTTTACAAAAGTCAAACAAAAAGAGAACGAAATATTCCAAAACGTTATTTATTTAAATGTGAAATTTTCCTTGGGAGCAAACTCAAAAATAGAGAGATTATATGTCACAACTCATATTTGATCATCTCCAAAGCCTACATTGAATTCTGCTGCACATAATGAAACTCTATTACATACGTTTATTCAAAATAAAGCTCTCAGGATGTGGAGAAAAGGGAACCCTTATTCATTGCTGGTGGAAATGCAAACTGGTGCAGCC
Source organism: Diceros bicornis minor (assembly GCF_020826845.1). Classification (NCBI taxonomy): domain Eukaryota; kingdom Metazoa; phylum Chordata; class Mammalia; order Perissodactyla; family Rhinocerotidae; genus Diceros; species Diceros bicornis. Next base: position 18,199,774 of record NC_080749.1, on the reverse strand, counting down.
TCTATGGAAAACAGTATGGCGATACCTCAAAAAATTAAAAATAGAACTACCTTATGATCCAGCTATCCCACTTCTGGGTATTTATCCAAAGAACTTGAAATCAACAATCCAAAGAGGCTTATGCACCCCTATGTTCATTGCAGCATTACTCACTACAGCCAAGACGTGGAAGCAACCCAAGTGCCCATCAACAGATGACCGGATAAAGAAGATGTGGTGTATATATGCAATGGAATACTACTCAGCCATAAAAAAAGACAAAATCATCCCATTTGCAACAACATGGATGGACATGGAGGGTATTATGTTAAGTGAAATAAGCCAGACAGAGAAAGACACTTCACTCATATGTGAAAGATAAACTAACACACAGACAGACAGAACAGTTTGGTGGTTACCAGGGGGAAGGGAGTAGGGGGGTGAGCACAAGCGGTGAAGGGGCACATTTATATGGTGACTGACAAATAATAATGTACAACTGGAATCTCACAATGTTATAAACTATTATGACATCAATAAAAAAAAGTAAAATAAATAAATAAAGCTCTCAATAAAGAATGAGCATTTTAATATTTGTAGGTGGCACAATCCATGTTTACTATGAGTCTCAATGTAATAAGAACCATACTAAACCCTTCTCTAGTCTACATTCCAGAGAATAATTTAGTTATTTCTTTCAAATATGTAAAAACTCCTTGCTTTGAAATTTTCTAATTTAAACTAAACTTAGAAAGCTAGAGAATATGAACTTGTATTAAAATACAATGAATATATAATTATTTAAAGCATATGGTTCATTGGGGCGAATCATATGAAACTGCAGTGAAAAATGGTTGAAGATCAACAATTCCTTACGGTTCAACTAAGTTCAATCAAAACACTACCAGTAAGTAGTTCTACCTGACCAGAACAAGAGCGGAGACAGGCAAGAGAAAGGACAGAACAATAGAGGTGATAGGACAAGAGAACAAGAGGACATATGATATATATTAATATATAAAATAAAATATGTAACTCTTTTTGGTTAAAAAAATTTAGCACCAAAAAGGCACATAATGAAACATAGAAAAATGAATAGGTAAACCAATTCTGATACCAAAGAGTTTTAGATAACAGTAAGTACATAAATTACTACAATATAAAGTATCTTTAAGTACTACATGAAGGGAAGTGAGTGCAGGGGATATGAAGAAAATAGAGTATTTCCTTAATTGGGGAGGGGCAGAAGTGTAGGCAGAGCATCAAGGAAGACTTCATGGAAAAGGCCATTTTGTTGCAATCTTTTGCAAGGGAAAACTAGTCAGTCTTAACTGGCATATAATAAAATTCATTTAGGATTTAAGTACAATTTGTTCTTTCTTTTTAAGTTCCTATTAGAAGGAAACTGGACTAAGTATCAAGCTCTATATTTGAAAGGTTTCTTAAACTCTACACATGACATTGTCTTCAAATTATTTCAGGATTATTATCACATATCAATATATTTGATTTTATAACATATCAAAGTATCTAACATCTCAAATTAATCAGAGTTTAGGGTTTACATATCTGGCTCACCCACATGAAAAATCCTGAGAATAAACAAAATAAAAAAGCCTATGAATAACCAGACATTCCAAAGTCCCTTAAATAAGCAAAGTCCCCTAGATTCTCACTTAGAACTCATGTTATTCATACTTGGTATATACACATCTTGTAAGTTTGGATTTCCGTTAGATAATGACACCTTTCATTTGGGTAACACTCTACTTTCTAAAACACTTTTATAAATTTAGGTCATTCATATTCATTCAACAAATATTTACTGAGCTCCTTCTGTGTACAAGGCACTACACTATGCAATGGGTACACAGAAGTTAAAAAATAAAAACAAAGTTCCGCTCTAACAGAGTTACTGTATTAAATTGTAAATGTGGTGTGGGGTGGGAAGGTGCAGAGGAGGGGCCATCAGAAGACAGAAGAAATACAAATGCTTAACTTATCCAAAAGTCAATAAACTGATAACTAATAAATCATAGGGTAATAAACAGTACATACCACAACCACAGGAACTCTGACAGAACTGTTCCAATAAGGCCGTTAACGATAATGCACATTAATACTACTTTATTGGGAAACTCAAAGTCCTCAAATCCAGTATAATGAAGTAAAAAGAAACCTGGCCATAAGAGCAGTAGATTAAACAGACCTACAAAACCTAAATATGTATAAAAAAGACAAAAGTTAGTAATTGTGATTTATTTAAATTTTCCAAACTTATAACTCTATAATCAAAAAACATTAGATTTTGCACAAAGGGCTCCAACAGGTTTCCTCGACTGGAACTTCTGTTTCTTTGTTAAGTCAGTCCTGTGGATAGCTCAACACCAGAAAAACTCTATCAAGCAACTGGTGATCACTGAGTCTTCAAGGTTCAACTATCCACGCTGCACGGAGCAACTACTGCCGAATAAACCACTTAAAACAATTCCAACAGAAGGGTTGTTAACCTTAGCTACTAATAATACAGTGTCCTAGAACTTAAAGAAATAACTAGGGTGTGTGTATATGAGTATTCAGCCTAAATTAATTATGAGGAACTGGATGGTTTGTTTCTGATTCAACTCATATACTTAAAGCACCTGTGCTATGCTAGGAATGTCAAAAGGTGCCAAGAAAGATAAAATTCTTGGTTCCTGCCTTCGCCGAGCTCATACACTAGTTGGTGAGACAACATACATACACAAATAGCGATTCAACGTATGAACTAAGCACAGACTACTTGAAAAGGAAGGCTATAAGGTTTAGTGGTTAAAAGTGCATGCTCTGCAGTCTGACCGCCCTGGGTTCCAATCCCAGCTCTACCATTCACTAGTAGTATAAGGTGCAGATGCAGAAGCAAGAACCTCTTTTAGGCCTCAGTTTTCCAATCTATAAGTGTAAAATAATATTTAATTAGGCTACTGGGAAGATTAGACAAAACACATAAAATATAGCTCAGTACATGGCACACAGTAAACAGTTAATAAAGGCTAGCTATTATCATAGGAATGTAAGTTTATATATGGCTATATACCTGGAAATGTGAAGATTATAAACAAAAAAATACTACAAGTTTGTGGTAATTTTTATTGCACTTGCTATATAGTTAAACATCACAGATCCACTATGAGATCCATGAGGTAACTATAGAGCTTTCTTAAAAGAAAGTTAAATTACAGCAGATTTATATTTTACACTTGCTGCTAAATAATAAACTAGTATATACGATGCCTAGTCAAATCTTCTTAACAGGGCTGGAGCACCCTCTCTCTATCTGCTGCTAAAGATTCACAACCATTGCCTTCTCTGAAGACCGTCCTGGAGAGCAAACAAGTCTGCCTTTCCCAGGAAGTTCCCACTCCTCCCCGCCCCCCAACAACTGACTGATGGGAGACTCACAAGGTTGGCCCTCATGGCTCAAGGCCAGGACAACTCTGAGGAGGGCCTAGACATATTACCCACTCTTGCTCCCCCTCTGCCCCTTGCCCCCACCCCTGCCAGGAATTGGGCCAAACCTCTACTGAGACCACGTGGTTCTTTCACCTTCTGTATCCTGCTTCTCTCACTTCCTCGCCGGTCTTTCCTGCAGAGCACTTCCTCAATAAGTCACCCGCACCAAATCCCTGTCTCACATCCTGCTTCTAGGAAATCCAACTTAAGACATATAATGATTAAAACAAAAACAAACAAAATGACACACACACAGGAAGAACTCATGACCTAAAAGGCTTGCATCCCATTAAAAAGGTATTCTAATTAAACACCAAAATTTGGCATTATCAAGAATCAAATCTATTTTCTGGTCCCTGAACTATCAAGTCTATAAAATCCCACATAAATTAACAACCTTTGGACCTAGAGACAAAGGTCCAAATCGCTTCACCTATTCTCCAGACCTTCCAGAATGTGGTCCACATACATTCCTGTTCTTCCCTAAAGTGAACACTCCAGCGCAATCACACAGATCTATTCGCTGTTCCCTGCTGTGCTTTGCTCACATCCCCATGCCCAGAGAACCCTCCACATCCCAATCCAAACTTCTTCCTCTCCAATCCTGTCTATCCTTAACCCAAGTCAAATCAACAGTGCTTTACCTATCACATGACATATGAAGAACAATCAAGCTACATGTCTATGTGTACTCTCACCAATAAGAGTAAATTAAGCAACTTTTCTTGAAAGTTGCCAATCTTAAAAAAGAACACTCAAAAAATATTAACATTTCATTCCATTCCAGATGGAATGTTCTATGACTCTAAAATAAGACATCATTAAAATTATCTTCATACTTAAGGTGTATTTATTGAATTCTATACCTAAAAGGGACTTGAGTGATCACCCAGTCTGGTGTCTTGTCAAAAGTTTTATTTTTATTAATCTTTAGGTGCAGATATTCAAACTATTTTTAGCAGAAAAATCTTTTCTACAAATTATAATGCAAAAAGCCTAACAAAGCAGAGATGTTCCAGCTGAAGCAGCAAAGGAGTCCAAGAACCAGACCCATGCATGCAACACCATCTTCTCCCCACCTTCCCAGGATCCTCTGTAAACCATTTTGGAAGCTACTCATCTAGTCCAATCACCTCATTTTTCAGATGAGTATGAGATAAATGAAGTTATAACAGCTAGATCCCAAGTCTCCTGAGTGGCCCTATAAGCTGTACTTTGAACTCTCATTACCAGGCTTCTTTATCTATTGATATCCGGATATCTTTTGGAAGATATCTTGTCAATGTGCTCTTCTTTTGCAATCCTACAGATATCACAGGTTCTTTACTGAGCTGCTTTTAGGCAAAAGAGTTTATAAATCATATTAGCTATTTTATTTACCAAGATTAAGAACTGATGCCAGAAACTATAATTGGGTAATGTGAAAATCTATGTCATAAAAGAATCTGAGTCTTAAAGACAAACTGTAAATGAAAAGCTTTAAATGGCCCACAATTTTTACTGAAAATAAGTACATAGACTGGAATAGTATTATGCATATTATTTTGGGGAAGTTTCCCCAATCCTACGCTTCCAACAATTCAAAAATGGCAAAATGTATAATACAACAGGTATACTCTCACATACTTATAATAGCAAAATCTGTCACTTCAATGAGGAAAATATCTGATCTTAAGACAGTAATACAAAAAAGGTGTTAGGAGGAATTTCTTTCTTTATCTCACATTGAGGGAATGGGCGTTCCCTCATATGTACACAACTACGCAAGACAAGGTAAGAGAAATACATTGAGATTGGACTTCATAATCTTTAAAATTTAATGGTTTTAAAGAATCATATGGAGGGGTGAGAGGAAAAGGTTTCCGTATTCGCTCCAAAAAACAAAACCCTAAGTTAATCATTCAGAGTAAATAGCCTCACAAGTTAAACATATGCTTACCAAAGAACATCGGAATATCCAACTTATCTTCTCTGTCTACTTTTCTCTTAATCATAACAATATAGACAGCATAGAGCATGGCTCCAACAAGAGACCAAATGGAACCTGTAAAAACAAAGATAATGATTTAAAGCATTTGTTCATTAACTCATTCAACGCACATTTACTTAAAATCTAACAATGTGCTAGCTCCTATTTCAAGAAATGAGAATACAAATATGAAAAGATAAAGTATATCCCACCCCCATCCATGTCCTCCAGGAGTATAGGAAGGAGTTTAAAGTGTAAACAAAAAAATGCAAAACATTCACTCAATGATCTAACCAAACACTTATATGCAATATAATACTAAAACTCATATAATTAACACTTTGCTAATTTTGAAATGTATACTTCCTATTTTCCCCTAAACAATTTTGACACCTGACACAGCTCAACTTAACAATGCTTCTTTCCCTCTCTAAGCTGTTGCTTATATTGTTCTCCCCACTGCCATATATCATTTTTAATACATATTCCATTACCATCTTCAAGGCCGTATTAAAGTCCTACCTCTGCTACAAAGCGTCCTCTTTCTACTGCACTGAATTTCCATCCTACTTGTCTTCTATTTTAGACAATTTAATACTTACTATAGTTAAATATGGTATTATTTTATTCTTTAGTGCCTTTATTTTGTAAATCTCACATACTGATTAAAATCAAGAACTCTTTGAAAACTGCAAACACATAATTTATACTTTTTAATGTTCCAAAATATTTAACACAATGCAGGGCTCATAGAACATGCATAATAAGTACCGATTCTCTTTAATATATTAACTCAGTCTCAAAAACATATAAGTAAGCCTTTAAAAACAGCTAAATAATGTGCTGTCTGCTAAGTCACCACATTCAATACTTTAATCAATTATCCAAAAGTCTAATGATTTATTAAATCTATTTTTTAAATTATTTTAAAACCTTTTTTTAAAGCAAAGTGAAAGCCCGTCAACAAAATCTCTCACACACACAACAAATACATGCATTGTTTTACACAGACAAAGATGCTCTGGGTGAGAAAGAGGTGAGGTAGTTCAAGGCACAGCGCACTGGGCAGTAACCAGGAATAGTTTAGAAAGCATTGCTCTATTCAATCAACTTCAAATACCTAAAGAAAGTACCCAGAGGGATGCCATTAAGCTAAGTTCTGATTACCTTTGTTTTTGTTAAATCTAAAGACTGGATCAAAAACTAAGTGTTCACCATAACAGTAACTGTTTCAGGCAAGAATCACAAGTGAATGACAAGATTAGTGGGTGCAAGTGGAGTCATGCGTGTTTACGACCGGATATGTTCTGAGAAACGGGTCACCAGGCGATTTCGTCATTGTGCAAACATCGTTAAGTATGCTTACACAAATCTAGATGGTATAGCCTACCACACACTAGGCTATATGGTACTAATCTTATGGGACCACTGTCCTATATGTGGTCTGTCGTTGACCAAAACATCATTATGTGGCGCACGACTGTATGATAGAAACAGGATATCTGTACAGTCTCAAAGTATCTCCCTATAAGATGCTTATTACTTTCAAAGGGAAAAATTAGTAACTTTACACTGGAGCAACCTGGCAGATATCACCTTAAAATCAACACCATGTGCCTTCTGATATGATATACTGATCAGGACATAGTATCACTTCCGTGGTATTCTTACCAAAAATGCACAAGATAAATTTAACCAAAAGGAAGTATCAGACAAACCCAAACTGAGGAACAATCTACAAAATAACTGGACAGTATCCTGTTGTAAAAGTGTTAAGGTTATAAAAGACAAAAAGAGACAGAGGCACAGCTCCAGATTAAAGGAAACTAAGGAGACATGACAACTAAATCCAACAACTGATCCTGGACCAGAAAAAGAACATTAGTGGAAAAAATGGTGAAATTTGAAAAGGATATACAGATTAATATTATTGTAATCAATGTTAATTCCTGATTTTTTAACTGTACTGTAGTTATATACGTAGTTAACAGAGAATCTGGGTGAGGGCTATATGAGAACTCTGTGAACTATTTCTGCATTTTTTTTACATTATTTCCAAAGGAAAAGTTAAAAAAAAAAAAAAAAGGCCCTGCTAGTGCCCACCTTCTGAGTGTGCACACGCGCACACACACACGCACACAGACATCATGATATGCATAAAACTTTCTTGTATACTCTAACAGAAAGAATACAGTGTCAGGTTCTCACTTACCTATTGTATCTCTTCCAGAAGATTTTTCAGACCCTGACAGGTTTACCAGCACAACACCTCCAATGCTGTGAGAATAAGTCATTACTGATAAGCAAAATAATAAATTCCCTAAAAGGGCTAATGATAAAGATAAAAATTATTTACAAATGATCAAGATTAATCTCAAATTTGGGTAAGACTGGCAAAAAATTTTGGGATTTAATTAATAATATCTGACAATATTATCAGGATAGTATGAGTGCTATACTTGTATTAGTTCGTTGAATCCTCACAAAATGTTCAATATTATAAGAAAGGTATTATTATTATTATTATTACCATTCCCCTTTTACATATGAGAAAACTAATGCACAAAGAGATGAAGTAACTTGACCAAAATCACACAGCTGGGATTGAAACGCAAGCAGTCTGCTTCCAGAGTCCAGTGCTCTTACTGGCTATGCTATCTCCTGCCTTTCAATTAGGGAAGAATTAACCAACTTGTCATCTCTCTTCCAATCTTTCTTTTGGAGATATACATATATTAAACCCATAAAAACCTAGCAATGGCACTAATTCTTGCTTACTGGTAAACCTTCAAGTAACAGTAAAACTATCCTTAAATATTTAAATAATTAAAAATCATTATTTTAATGCATAAAATAAGACAATTAACAATGTTGAGAAAACAGAGGTCATTCATTCATTCAATTGTTATTTACTGAGCTAAGCACTGGGGTACAGCAGTCAACAAGACAGATGTGACTCCTGTCCTCATGGAGCTTATATTGTCTTTCTATTTCTATGCATCTTGTAAACTGTATATATTTTTCAAGCAGATGAAATATTGCTAATTTTTAAAAAAATCAGTCTAATTCTTTCACCTACTGATTAGAAAACACAGGTGGCAGTGGGAGAGGAATACAAAAAAGAAATTTTTTCCCTTATGGAATTATACCATCACAAGTCAAATACTCCTATCTTTCAATTAAATCATCACCGTTAAATAACCATTGCTCAAATTCAGATTCAGCTATTATTTACTGAGCACCCACAACACGCTAGAAACCAGAGGTTTTAATTTCATTTAGACGATGATGATGATGATGATGATAATAATAATAATAATAATGGCTAAATATATTGAGCACCTACTGTGCATCAGACATTGTTTCAAGCACTTTAGAAGTTTTAATTCATTTGATTCTCTAACAATCCTTTCAGACAAATCCTACTATGATTCCCAATTTACAGATGAGGAAACTATGACACAAAGAGGCAAGAAACTTGCCCAAAATCTCAAAACTAGTAATGATGGCAGGGGGACTGGATTCCAGGTAGTTTAGCTTGAGGTCACCCTCTTTTCTGTCTCTCAACTGATGGAATGAGACATTTTAGCTTATCAGAAGATTTCCTTCAGGATTGTTACTATGTCAAATTCTTTTTATAACCTCAGAAACTGAATCTCATTGTATAAGGCATTTCAAAACAAAGTATTAAATAATGTTTAATACAGTACTCTTAAGAACATATAACAAATATACAAAAAAATTCTGAATAATGATTTTTCTAGACCACAGGTCAAGCAAACTTTTTTTTAAAGAGACAAAGAGTAAATATTTTAGGCTTGCGGGCCATATGGTCTCTGTTGCAAGCGAACTCTTCCATTGTAAGCTTAACGCAGCCATAGACAATCTGCAAACAAATGAGAGTGGCTGTGTTCCAATAAAACTGTATTTACAAAACAAGAAGCCAGCTCACCGTAGTCTGCTGACCCCTGTTCTACATCTACTTTAATGAGAAAGAGCAATGGATCTTGTCGAAATACTCTTAAGTTCAACATTTTAAATCCATTTCCTTCTTTTTCAAACCTTTCTTTATTAAGAGAGTGCAAAGAAAAGTTAGAAATTTGCACGAATTTTGAATAAAGTTGAATAAAACCTCATTTACTTCCCCAATATAAATATATTGTATTTCCCTAATACAAAAATATGTTTGGCTAAAACATGAGCCAATCATGCAAAAGAATAAATTTCTAGTGGCAAAAGTCTAAATGGTAAATTAGTAGGGTCAACCACTACCCATGGAAAGTACCATGGGTAATTAACCCTTATATCTAAAAGAGAAAAACACATAATAATAAGCTACCAGTTATATTATTGCCAAGTACCAGTCTCTAGGATAATCACTTTTTATATATATTCTCTCCAAACTTTAAAACAAGCCTGCAAAGTAGATGATACTATCATTATTTCCCCACCTATGAAATCCTCTGAGAGTTTAAGGGAACTGCCAGGGACAAAGAGCAGAGCTCTGATTCAAACCCAGCTCTGATAGCTAAGAAATGTTAATCTTTCTATTAAATCATTCTGCTACCTTCTCTGATTTCTGATTTTCTCTCACAAAAACAACAGCTTTATCAAACCAACACATCTTTTTGAGTATTCTCTGTGAGCTCAGCCCTATGCGATGACTTTGGTGACACAAAGTATAAAACAAGGCTTTGGCCTTCAAGGGTTTAAAATCTCATAAAGAAAACAAGACAAACATACACAAAGCTAAAATAAAAATAAAAGATTTAAAAATACTCATCAACAATACTGATGTTACACAATAATACAAAATTACCAAATGAATTATACTGAAAATAACTGAAAGACTGAGGCTAAGAATCAGAGAAGACTGCATGTTAGATTTCTAGAAGTGAGAGAAATAAAAAGCAAAACCAAAAGGGAACTTGTTTTAGGAAAAGGAAATAGAAACTTGGAGGGCTATAAGGATTAAGTGGCCACATTAAGTTAAATGTGAACATTAGTACAACACTTAGTAAGTCTGTTGTCACAAGAACAGGAGCCAAAGCTGCCTTGGGGTCCTTCTCTCCAGTTATCCTCCCCAGGAAGGTTTGGAAAACCAGTCAAGGATGTGACACAGGGCTGAATAGCATAATGCCCATTTAAAACTTTTTTTAACCCTCATCTTTCTTTGCCTATACAGTTTACTAGAATATAAACTATCCTCTATTACTACCAGAACTTTTTTAAACATTGCATTTTTAAGCAAACTAGCTAATATACTATATTCTTACCTTAAAATTACAGCTAATAGTTTAGAAAGAGTAAATCTATCTCCACTGTTACTTGGAAACAACGCAGCAAGGATTAAGGTAAAAAGTCCTTTGGAGAGAAAAGAATGAAAAAAGATATATTAGCTTAAATATTGTCAAAATGATTTACCACCAACTTGATTGTTTAAATAAGTAAATTATACACCTAACTTTTAAACTAATTTTTGTCATTTTTAAATAACTAAGAATAAGACTGCAGATACCTAGGATGAAATGTTCAAAGGTCATCCAAAAAACAGCCTCTAAACTAAATCATGTTTATCTCAACAATACAGATCAAGTATAGTTCTATTTATTTTAAATGAATCAGAGAGTTAAACTGAACATTCAGAGTTAGCATTCTGACTTCATCATAATCAAGCCTGTGTACTGAAGTTATTTTTACAACTTCAAAAATACTTTTCTTATCTTCCAGATTTAGAAGGTGATTCAATTTTAAAAATAAAATACCTTTCATAGGGCAAATTATAGTTCTGAAATAAGCAATTACATTTAGCCAAAGGGTCTAGAAAAAATCTTTAGCAAGAATATGTGAAAGGAAGGACAACTACAACACAAAGAGCCAGCCTATAAAACTTTAACATATCACTGTCTTAAAAATACTGTAAAGTATTTGAAGGAATATAAGTAGCACAAGGCAAGGCAGGAAACTATAAAGATTAAGTAGTTATAATACACTAATGTACATTAGAACAAATGTAATAATCTATAACAAGATAAAAATGTGTGCATATATATCTATCTATCTGAGAAATAAGTCTCCATTTACAATGTGGATTTCAAAGACAAATTTCTTACCAGAAGTTGAGGACAAAATATTAACTATAGCAACTTGTGTGTCCGCAAGTGCTTCTTGATATGAGAAATTTGCCAAAAACCACTAAAAAAAAGAAAACAAAGTGAAACCTAATGAATGACATGTTTATATTTGTTATTACAATTTACAGTCCTCTCCTTTTTTCTCCCCCTAAACATTTCATCATAAGAGGTTTTTTTTTTTTGAGGAAGATTGACCCTACGCTAACATCTATTGCCGATCTTCCTCTTTTTTTCTTTTTTCTCCCCAAAGCCCCAGTACACAGTTGCGTATCATAGTTGTAGAGTTGTAGCTCTTCTATATGGGATGTCGCCTCAGCATGGCTTGATGAGCTGCAGGTAGATCCTCACCCAGGATCCAAACCAGTGAACCCTGGGCCACCGAAGCGGCACATGCGAACTTAACTGCTACAGCACTGGGCCGCCCCCCAGAAGAGGTTTTAAAAGCTGCTTTGTATTGAAAAATCAAAGGCCCCAAAGAGGACATTTATAATCAGACCTAAGATCTTTTCTATCCAATTTCTCTTAAGAAATTAGCAATAGTTGGTTAAAAATTAGCATTCAGGTTTTTTAAAAAATGAGGCTAAAATTGAATATCAAATCAACTTTAAAATTTGCTTCATCTAAGTATTGCAAATACTCTATTAAGTTTATCTAAATCAAATTTAAATTTGGGGAAATTCTCAAACATTAAAATATGTACAGGTGAACACAGCATAATGAGAAATCTATTGAACAAGACGACACCTATGGGGATGGATGAAAGTAGCTAGTGGGGAGACTAACAGATAAAAGGCTATATTCACTTTGGAAATTTAAAAATGTCCAATGAAAATTGTGAATTTACTAGCTAATTGTGATTGTTTCTCTGATTTTCAGATTGGAGACATTATACAAAGGGTTCTCGTAACTCTGGATATAATTAAAGGAAGTTTTCTAGCTATGAGGATTTTTTTTTCTTCTCTCTTCTCTTTTCCTCATCTAGGCTAGGATATCCTTACATTCTCAACCTGTGCCTACACTGATTTAAGGAATAAGAAATAAGAGCTCTTTCTGATGAAGCCTAGTGTGTGTGTGCATGTGTGTGTGTCCAAAGTTCATTTATTTTCACTGCTATCAAATATTCTAATGCATGTTACCACAACTCATCCATTTTTCTGTTGATGGACACTTTTTGACTACTTCAAACAATGCTACTACAAACATTCTAGTACATTCCTCCTGGTGCATATGTGCGTGAGTGTCACTAACATACATACTAAGAAGCAGATCGCTGGGTCAAAGTAAATAAATCGCTTGTCTAACTGTTTTTGGCATCTCTTACTTAAACACATTGACTGGATAATCATATTCCACTAAAGAATGACTTGTCTCTATTAAGAGAGGAACATCTTTTGATCTCTCTCAGGACTTGTAGTTAAGTGAGTAGTATAATTATTACTATTGACATTTCAAAGAAGCAGCATAGACACATGATCTCAGAGCACTGCTAGAAGGTAGCAGACAGCTGAGAGACTAGTAGTCTCCATTCAGTCTACACTGTACTCAAGGCTAAAGCCAGAGTGAAACTACAGCAAAGTGATTCTGATTCCATCTGTAGTCCTCTGACTTCCTAGATAATTTCACTTGACTTTCTAAACAAATGAGGTAGCAGTTGGTAAGATGGGCAATATCAAACACATAGGACAATGGAAGCCACAATCTGCGTGTAGTTGAAGTGTGAGAAAAGAGGCAGAAGATTCTGCCCTTAATTATCTTTTGGAGAATTTCTGCAAGAACAGACAATGCTTACAGGGTGATAATTAGCTTTCTTGACACACTTTCCTTACCACTTTAATACCTAAATACTGTGCTCATTTTCCAAACAATCTCACTGGTCTCTGCTAATGCAAGATAAAGAAATAAAAATAGATCACTTAAATGGCAGCCATTCAAAGATCTAAGAATTCATCATTAGCTATGAACTCTTTCCATAAAGATCTCCCTATTCTCCACCTCTCCCCATTCTCTGGCTCTCAAACCTAAGCCACCTTCATCACAAAAGAAGACCTATCTCAATTACCCTCCAATAAAAATTATCCTTACAATGTTTCCTTTTATTATTCCAGAGTTGAGGACAACCACTTACTAATAATCTATCGCAAATAATTTATATAATATTTCATGGGTGGTAATTCATTTTAAAATTATCATAAAAGGTATTTTTGGTAAAGCCTGTATAACCTAAAAATATTTTCCAGAAAAAAATTAAAACATCATAAGCCCTAAAGAGACAAAAGATATTCAAGGAGGACTACCAAATGCGGTAATCATTAACTCCTTTTGACCTGCACTGTCCAGTGTATTAGCCACCAGCCACAGGTGGCTACTGAGCAACTCAAACACGGCTAGTCTGAATTAAAATGTTTAGCAACTGAAATTGAAATAAAAACTGAAACTGAAATGAAACAGAAATAGAAACTGAAATGAAACTAAAATGTTAGAAGATTTTAGTACAACAAAAGAATGTAAACTATCTTATCGGGGCCGGCCCGGTGGCACAAGCTGTTAAGTGCACGCACTCCGCTGCGGCAGCCTGGGGTTCACCAGTTCGGATCCCAGGCGCGCAACGACGCGCCGCTTGTCAAGCCATGCTGTGGCGGCGTCCCATATAAAGTGGAGGAAGATGGGCATGGATGTTAGCCCAGGGCCAGTCTTCCTCAGCAAAAAGAGGAGGACTGGCAGATGTTGGCTCAGGGCCGATCTTGAAAAAAAAATAAAAAAATAAAAAATAAAAAAACCTTATAATCAAGCTAATAATACTGACATTAGCATTGCATTATCTAATGTTTAAAAACGCTCAGTATAAACTGAAATCTTAAAGGCTCACTAAACAACTTTGGATTAGGCTACTTCCAATGATATATATATAAAAGAACACTGAAATTTGTTTTTTAAATTTGAAACTTCAGAGTTTTCACTAACTCAGACAAGTCTCTAATCTCAGCTTAGCCCAAAATAATATTTTGATATATGATTATTCCATGTGAAATCTTAAGCACATTTTTCAGTTTCTATATTAAAATAATAGAGAACCTATCAATAATATTACTAGAAATTCTGCAGAAATGTTTACTATGAGTACTTGCTAAAATATTTGACCACATTTACAGGATTCAATATACAACTGCAAAAGCACTTATTTGAAGAAATCAATGCATACAGTAAATTCTTATCTTGATATTCACTAGTGCTTGTAGACATCATAGTGTAAAATAACTCTATTCATTATTCTGACCATAGGGCAACGCCAAATTCTGAATATATGAGTAGTTGTAGTGTTACAGTATTTACTAAATTCTTTGAGGTATGACATTTATTAACTTTTATACTCTTAATTCCCCAATGATACCAGATAGCATAGTTTAAACTCATGATTAAGCAACCTAATAGACTTACACTTCAGTAGTATATTGTTGGTATTTACTGTCTTAAAATTCAAGTTCCAAACATACAATAAAGAGAAGACCTACCACAAAGCAAAAAAAAAAGCTAATTTTTGCTACTTGAGTTGCAGTAAGTTTCCCCACAGTTCTTAGTAAGGAGTCTTGTTCTTTCAGAGTAGGATATGACATGCGAGACAACTTAGCCTCCGATGCATGGCTTGAAGGAAGCTGTCGAATCTCCATGATATTACTGAACCTTACACGAGACTTTTTGGGAGCTTAAAAGGAAAAGTATAGTACAAAATTATTAAATGTTTCCCCTCGAATCCAACAAAAGTCACAAGTTTTAATTTACTGATAAGTGCATGTTATTTAATCCATCTATGATCAGATTTGGACAGTCAAAGAAAACTAGAATTATATTATTACCTGGGGCAGCTCTGCTCACTCAACGAGTTAACAGAAAAACATTCTCTGTTTTTCTGTTTTTATAGATGTTTTTTAAAACATCTATAAAAATGTTTTAAAGGTTTTTAAATGCGACCAATATTCAATCAAGGTTTCTGCAATTGTGTACATACACAACTGCCTGGTTCGGGATTATAGTATGATTATTATTTTAGCATTTATAGTAAAACTTTACTTGGATTTTTTCCACATAGATACTCAATTTATAAGAATTACTTTCCTGGTCAAGCATGTAGAACACTCCTCTATCAGTCCGTTCCTTACAAGAGGATATTATGAATAAATACTGTGCCCTATGGTGAAGCTGGCATTCTTTACTCAATTCACAGAACCAGCAAAACTCCTATAATTCGCTATCAAGGTCTTTGCTATCATGGTTGAAGAAGATATTATTCATTTTAAAATATATATATATAGGGAATCCATAGAGATTCCTGGTATTTGGAAACTATTTCTGGTTGAAATCATAAAAACTTTCAGTCAAATTTCTGGAAGACTATAGGCTGAGCCAACACTAAGTGGAACAGAAGAACAGTCAGGTGATCCCAGTCAACCTGCAAAATCACTAAGTTTTGGGGTGATTTGCATGAAGCTAAAATTTCCACCCATTTCTAAGTTATAAAATTCTCAGTTTTGCTTACTTTTTTCAGCATCCATGTTTGTGTTCTCTGGTTTTTCACTTGGAAGATCATGAAATTTCACAGGAACATACAGAGGTTCACTCTGGAATGTAACAGAAACAGAAACAAATATAAACAGCAAGTATAATAGTTGGTATATTGGCTAAAATTTAAGTGGATGGTATGTAGACACAGATACCACCCGAAACACGCCTGTTCACCACCATGTTTACACAGCATAATTTTCCCAAAATACATTTTCAAGGCTTAAAAAGGAAACTCAAATGATCCACACAGGTACACTGACAGAAAAGAATCAGTTTAAAGTCTAGAAATGTAAAAGAACAGCATTGGCACATTACGATATTGAACATTTAAATGTCATAAAAACAGACCTGTCCCTCGGCTAACAGATTACCTCCCATTGCTTTCCATTCATTCTTTTAACAAATACGTATTGAGCTCCTACTACGTCAGGAGCTGTTCTAGGGCCTGGGGAAATAAGATGAAAAAAGACAAAGTCTCTGTCCTCAATGACCATGTAGTCTAAAGGGGAAGGCAGACACTGAACAGATGATCACATATATGATATGTATGTATATCTGCCAAATTATTTCCTCTTATTACTTAAGATCCAACTAAAACCAAAAATTCCTGAAAACCTTTCTAGGACTAATAGGTAAGAAAAAAATAGCTACCACTTATCAGTTCTTCCCATGTACCAGGTACCAAGTCCAGTGCAGTTAAACATACATTTCTCATTAGTCCTTACAACCAATTCATAAAATGGTCTTTTTAAGGGACTTTTTTAGAAGCTGAGATATAAAATAATCAAGAGGTAGACAAATGAATTAAAGCCAGGTCTGTCTAACCATGCTCTAAAGATCTACATTTTTAAGTGGTTCTAAATTCCTCCACTGTTTTTACAAATGTTCTTCAGATGATCTGTGTTTAAGGCACAATTCTCCAAATGGGCTATTTCTTAGATTAACAGAAAATGTTTTTTATTTCTTTAATTTCTTCTTTAACTCCTGGTATAGAACTCTGCCAATGAAAAATATTCAGTAAATGAAGAGACAATAGGATCTGGAAATAGACATAGTCTCCTTGTTACATTGAACTTTTCATGATAGCATTTGGCTTAGAACAATCTGACATATCCATTTTACAATAATAGCAAAAATTAGTCGAAGAGTAGTTAGAAGAATACGCTACCATCTCAACTCTGCCTTCTACACTGATAGAGGCAACTGATATTAATCTTATTGATGCTTAAGATCCCAGAGAAAAGAAATTATATTTTCTCTAAGCTTCATAAACTCTTCACAGCACCTGGTAACCTACCCTGCATGCAACTGTAGTTCTAAAAGCCAGATAAACAAAAAACTGTACAGTCAATAAGGTCACCAAGCTAGTGCTTCATAAATTGGTCTTAAATTTTAGAGTAAATTTAAAATTTTTCTCAGATAGAATGTCACATTTGGAACAGTACAATTTAAAGAGATGCTTTAATGATGGTCTAAAAAGAATAGATTTTTACATACTATTTCTCCAACTAGATCATAAATGCTTAAAATAAGTGACTATGTTACTTATTTGCTTGCTATTCTCTCTCTCTTCCCCTCCCCAAATACACACTCTCACACACTAGAACATAAACTATATTTCCAGGGCCTAGAATAAGTACTTAACACATATTAAGTGCTCTTAAAAATTTGTGGAATAAATGAACAATCTGCTTATGTAGTCTCAGTGTCAAGCAAATACATATGTTTCTAAGTGATAATAATATAATAATGAACATGAACTGACAAAGCTGGTAAGAAACAAAGGACAAAGGACAGTCCTTTACTATTTTCAGTCCTTAACTAATTTCCTCTTCCACCAGAGGTAGCTGAATTACTTACTTCTAGGCCCCAGCTATCCCTAAGGAAAGACAGGAGCATGTTACAATTCTCATGGAAAGCACCCAGTACTGAGATATATCTATAACCTAACACAGCTGTGGTGCTCTCAGAGCTATTTCAGTCCTTCCCACCATGGCTCAACCCCACCCGCTCCACTCCTGATGAGAAAAGAAGCACTTACCAAAGAACTATTCATAGTTGTATCTGTTGTGCAAGTAGCAAAGTAACCTTCAGTATCTGCAAACTACAGATAACAGGACATAAAATTCAATTAATTATAAAGTAAAACTAGTGTCACAGCTCAAAGGAATAGAACCAGAAATCTAGAGTAGACTTATAAGAGTGTAACTATTATTAACAATAATAGCAGCTAACGCCAAGTATTCAACTATGCAAAGTAGATATTAACAACTTCATTTTACTGATGAAGAAATTGAGGCTGAGTGATTTCATCTAAGTAACAGAGCCAAGATTAAACCTCAAGTTATTAGTCTCACTCCAAAACTTAGGCCCTTTTCACAATATTATTATAACATTTCAGATTAGTAGGTAAAATAGTAGGGAAAGGATGGGCAGGGGGTTGGTGAAAAAGACAAATAACATCTTAGTATTATCATAAGAGTATTAACCTCAAGAACCCTTAAATGGATTTCAGGGACTGGACCACACTTTAAGAATGACTGTGCTAGTGCTGTATAAGCATGCCTGTATTCATATCCTCAGCTACCCTATCTTTATCCCTGCTTCAAGTTTGAAGAGGTTAAATAACTTGCCCAAGGTCACACAATTAGCAAGTGACAGAACAAGATTCAAACACCAGAGCCCATGCTGTTAAAGAACCCTAATAAATCAATAAGAAAAAGTCAATGTAGAAAAATGAACAAGACACAGACAACTGACAAAAGAATTCTAGTGTGCAACAAATACACGAAAAAGTAACCACAAACATGCAGACTAAACAAGATACCATTGTTCATCTATCAAATTGGCAAATACTGGGGTTTTGGTAAGGGTTCAATCTTATATATTGCTAATAGAGATATGGATTAGATATACCTATTGTAGATGATAATTTAGCAATAGGAAGCACAAGCTTTAAAAATGACATTACTGTTTTATTACGCTTTTAGGAATTTATCCTAAGTAAATAACTATAGATGTGTATAAAGATATTCCTATTTACTTATATCAAAAGAAAAAGTGAAAACAATCTATCAAGGATTAGTGAAATAAAACAGCAAAATATGATAACAAATGTTTATTTATTAGCCTAGAAAAGCATTCATGATATATTGTTAAGTGAAGAATAAAATCAGGTTAGAAAATGATACATATAGACTCAACTTATTTCTGCTATAAATAATTTTTTAATATATACACATAAATACATAGCTGTAAATAGTTGCAAATATTTATAGTGGCCTTAGAATGGTAAGATTATGGATAAACTATTATTATTCTTGTTACTATAATTTGTCTTCAACAATGAACATTTATCACTACGACAATTAAAAAATATGCTTAACATTTAAAAATGTTTCTATGTAATACTAAATTACATAGAAAGTTGTTCATGATATACTACTAAGTATAGAAAGTAAGTTACAAAACAGGACATAACAGTACAATTTCATTTCTGTAAAAAATAAAATAAAAATACACACATGAAAAAGAATGGCAGGATATATGCCAAAATACTGTCAGCAGTTATTCCTTGAGTAGTAGAATTTATTATTTTCTTCTTTTTATTCCTCAGTATTTTCTAAATTTTCAACAACGTACATGTATTTATACACATACAACATATTCCTACACGTAATACTATAGTGTCTATGCATTTCTATAATGTATTGCTTTTGCAAAGTAAAAAATATATATATTCATATTTTTAGTAAGTTAAATTTTTGTGTGCATGTGAGTGAACATTTCTAGGTATTACCTCAAAAACAGTTACTGAAAGGACTCTGACAAAAATCCAATGAGTACATTTCTCAAGAATGTACTCATAAGATAAGAAATAATGCTATCTTAGCCCACAAAAAAAATAGTACACATAAAAGAAAAGGATTAATAGAGACAGAAAGTAAAACAGTGGTTATCAGGGTCTGGGGGGAGGGGAGAATGGGAGTCACAGTTAATGAGTACAGAGTTTCTGTTTGGAAAGATGAAAAAGTTCTGGAGATGGAGGTTGGTGATGGCTGCACAGCAAACTGAATGTACTCAATGCGAGTGAACTATACATTTAATAATGGTCAACATAGTGAATTTTATGTTATACATATTTTACTACAATAAAAAAAGACGGGAAAAGAAAAAAGCAGTTAAAATGGTAAATCTGATGTTATGCATATTTTACCACAATTTAAAAAAGGAAGAGAGAAAGAATAAAAAAGAAAAAGAAAAAGGATTATAAGCTTCATTCTCAAAAATTCATTTTTATACTCTTCATTCTCAAAAATTCAGTTTCTACTTCTACAAGGAAGATACATCACTATATAAACTGCCATTTCTTTCAACACTATGAATCAGCATGTTATGTTACATCAACAAAAGAATATAATTTGATTAGCCAAACATCTGAAATACGCTATTTTCATTTTAATATATAAAACCTTGAATTATTTTGCTTCTACAATCAACTTTACAACTAATTAGACGATTCTCATCCAGTCTGCAAATGACCAAAGACTCCAGATAGTCCCCTTATTCCTTACTTTCATCGTCTTCTCCATATTAATTGATTTGAGCTAGTTCAATAACTTTTAACAACTCAGAGGATGCCACGAGGTAAGGGAAAGAAAGTGTTTATGACCTTTGATTTTTCACAAGATATTCTGATACCAAGGTGATTAGAAGAATAAATTTAAAATTTTGGACAAAAGTAGGCTTTTTTTATATCATGCTATCTTCACTTTAACTGAACAACTTAAAATCTAGCTGTCCTTCAAGAAACTAACACATCTTTAAACTCTGAAAAAATATACCCCCTCTCCAACAAATACTTAAAATTTAAAACTTACAAAAGTAGCATGCTTTCCTCGAAATCCTCTTGTACACTGTTGTCTCCATGGCTTCCAAATAATAAAGCCCAAAAGGTACAGAACAAACATAGATGTTTTTGCAAAGGTGCTGAAGAATGGTTTGTTGTACTGAGTAAAAACATACTGTAGAGGAAAAAGTTATATATACTATGAGATGACCTTAAACCTGATTACTCATCTCCAATAAAATAAGGCCATTACATGATTTTTAACTCTAGAAGTTCATTTGGACTGGAAAGATCAAAAAGGATTATAAAAATATTTTAGATTCATTTCTCAATATTGAATTTGCCTTGCATACAAAAGATAATATTCCCAAACAAAGCAACAAGCTAAAAAAGTTCTGTTCTACATTCACTGAAAACCTACTATGCAACAGTACTTGTGCTAGGGGCTAAGGAAAAAAAAACACAGGCTTTCCTGAGAGGATATATATATAAATATATATATATAAAATATATGTGTGAAGAATACACAGCATAATACACTGAGTACCATGATAAGGGTCTACAGGGTACCACGGAGTACCAAAGAGAGACAGACTATTTTGAAGGTTATGGAAGTTTCCCAAGAGAAACTATTCTTGAGTTGTGTCTGAAGGGTTAAATAATAGCCCAAACAAAGGAAATAGCATAAAGAAAGGCAATGAAACAGAATGGTACATGAACAAAATTGCATGGTTTTAATTTTATTAGGAAGTTATAAAAAAAACCTGTAATATTCATTTAAATTGGAAATATCAGTATGAACTCATGACTTTCTTCCCCCTAAAAAAAATTTCCTAGTTACGTGCACTGAAAGGCCTAGAAAAAACAACAACCCAGGAGGGATGAGCACCTCTAGAATCCAGATGGTGATCTGCATCATTTTGTACTAAAAGAAACCATGGGTTCTTGAACAAATGGCCACATCCAAGTATGGGGAAGGAAACGCACCAGATGAGCCTGGGCATCTTGGGCCAGAAAGCAAATAGGATGTTAAAGATTAATGGAGTCATATTAAAAGGACACTAGAGCCAATTTAAAGGAGCTCCCACTGGTCACAGATAGAACAGTTTAAGCATCAAAAGGAATAACTACAATTGTTTGAAACATATCAAATACACAAAAATCCATGAATATATAATGATACTCAAAAAATCCTCAATGGTTACTACCGGAAGTTGCTAGGCAACATTACTCTAAAATGAATAAATGAAAAAAATCAAGCTTTATCCAATCCTTCCTATATGAACCATGTTTCAGGATAACCAAATAGTGGTTGTGGAAAAGTTCTCCTTACAGAATTCCAGCTAAAAAATATAGAAGGAATGACCCTTAGAAAAATCACCATTTTATAACCCCTAATGAAATATTCTATCTGGGCAACATCAGATGAATATTCAACTATTACCTAAAGGTTGATAAGGAACTTTATAGTGCTCAAATTGGCATCACACAAAGTAAGATTTGCAGCCATCATATGCCTCATGTAGTGATGTCAAAGGATGTACCCAGTACCACCAAGGTATTTTTTCCTAAAAACTGAACCAGAAGCAAATCCAGACTTTACACCTAACTACCATTTTACAGGAAATAAAAGAAAGATGAGCACATTAAAGGATACCCTAAGGAAGCAATCAGCCAAATCCAGAATATGTGTGTTAGAGACAATGTTTGTGTCTCCCCAAATTTCATAGGTTAAAATCCTAACCCCCCAATGTGATGGTATTGGAGGTGGGGCCTGTGGGAGGCGATAGGTCATCCAGGTGGAACCCTCATGAACGAGATTAATGCCAAATAAAAGAGACCCCAGAGAACTCTTTCACCCCCTCTGCCTTGTGAGAACACAGTAAGAAGACTACCATCTAAGAACCAGGAAGCCAGTCCACACGAGACACCATATCTACTGGCACCTTGAGCTTGGACTTTCTAGCCTCTGCGATAAAGTAACTATACGAGTAGAAAGAAAAACTAGCTTGGGAACTCAAAATACATTACTACCAATAGGTCATCAATAAAGACAAAATAAAATTTAACTAAAGGCAATTACTGTACTTCACAGTAACGTTTGAATCAGCAAACAGATAAATGTGCATGCACCCATGCCTGTGCATAATAGTAACCTGTACACAAAAACTCCGATCACTTTCACTCATTCGTTCAAAAGCATTCTTACTTTCTACTAAATGATGACAAACAGCTTTTGTATCCTAGATGGTTGTTCCACTAAAAAACAGTATTTATAGAGAAAGAAATTGAATTTAGAAAAAAAAACAGAAACACCTTCAAATATTAAGAAAATGTGCATATATCTCACTTTCTAAATAACTCTCCCTAAAAGATACAAGCAAACTGTATGAAACAACAAAAAGAGTATCCTTTTAGTTTTACCTTGAATTGACACTAATTCAATATCAAAGAAAACATAAATAATTCCACAATATTCAAAATACTGCTTCAAGTAAGCATGAGAGAGAGTAATGACTACAGATACTACAGGTAAACAGTATTATTACTACATGCAACATCATTCCTAGACAAGACTTACATACCGAAGTCAGTTCTGAGGATGCCACCCATATCACATCAACAAGTAGGAGAACAACGATCCCAAGAACCATTCGCCTGCGCTGA
This sequence comes from Diceros bicornis minor, assembly GCF_020826845.1. NCBI lineage: Eukaryota > Metazoa > Chordata > Mammalia > Perissodactyla > Rhinocerotidae > Diceros > Diceros bicornis. The sequence continues at coordinate 18,176,127 of NC_080749.1, read as the reverse complement.
GTGAAACCACTGCTCTGGGAATTCATTCGGTTCATGATAAATACACACACCATCTGCAGTCTGTTTTTCAGAAAAGATAGATCACATTAGACAAGATTTTTGAAAAATAACCACATAAAAATGAGAAAATCAGTATAACAGCAACATTCGACATTTGTTAGCTAATGTTCAATTTTAAAGCCACACAGTAAATAAAAGGTGTGGAATTTACCTTACTTGAAAGGCCTTTCTGAGATCTTCAAGAGCAATGCCTGAAAACTTGGCAAATCTGAGTCTAAAAGGAGGTGAAGAACTCAGCGCACCTGAAAACAACAACTGACGCTAATGAAAACATCAACCACTCAAAATAAGATTCATCACATCTTTTTTACTCTTCATCTTCAAAGTGATCGCAAAGGAAAGAAAAATACCCAGGCGTGTTATATATACTTCTCACTTTTTCTCTAGACTTTCATGTCATCCATGGTACACTTCAAATTATATTCAGAGAAGTTCACAGCACACACACACACAAAAAAAGCAATATTGGGCCAGCCTGGTGGCTTAGTGGTTAAGCACGCAGGCTCCGCTACTGGCAGCCCTGGGTTCGGATCCCGGCACACAGGGACGCACGGCTTCTCCAGCCATGCTGAGGGTGCATCCCACATACAGCAACTAGAAGGCTGTGCAGCTATGACACAACTATCTACTGGGGCTTTGGGGGGGGCGGAAGGAGGAGAATTGGCAATAGATGTTAGCTCAGAGCCGGTCTTCCCCAGCAAAAAAAGGAGGATTAGCATGGATGTTAGCCCAGGGCTGATCTTCCTCACAAAAAAAAAAAAAAAAAGCAATATTCAACAGATGGCATATTTAAGAAGAGTTAACTACTGGAAAAAAGCTTCCCTGAGTTTCACAAATACAGAACTCCGCTGGCCTCGCTCGCCTCTCCCTTCGCTCTCTCCCGAGGAATCCACCTCCGGGGACAGTGTCTAGACAGGCGCCTCTTTCTAAGTGTCTTTTCTGTCCCCCATCTCCTCGGGTGGAGTTTGGTTATTTGACAGGAAGCGATTTGTTGTGAGTCTTAGGGACACGTTTCCAATCCCACCTCCGTGGGAAAGGAAAAGGATCTTCCATGCTCCCCGCCCCACACCCCGTCTCTAGATCTAGTTAACTTGGATCGAAATAGTAATTCACGAGGGTGGTGAGCAAACAGCTGTTAAGCGGAATCCTCCTCCTTTTTTGGAGGAAAAAAAAAAATCAAGGCAGTGACGCCTCCCCGGGGGGTGAGATACAGGCGGCGGCGCAGGAGAAGCTTCCCCAGTTGCAGAGTGTGGACCCGGCTCGCGCCCCTGTCAGCCTCCCCCGCACTCCGCCCTGGAGACCGTTACCATTTCGCTCAGGGCACCCCGGCTGCCACCAAGGGCGGGAGGTGGGGCCGTTCGCGCGCGCTCCGTCCCGGTTCGGCTCCAGGTGATTTCGGGGCCCTCCCCTGCCTGCCTACCTGGCCTTCCTGCCCCGCGATGGCGTCGTGGCGGCACCATGAGCGGACCCGACCCGGACCCGCCGCCGCCCAGCGCCACGGCCGCGGCCTCAGCCTCACAGCTCTGTCGCGGCGCCTGACATTGCGCTGCGCTGGAGGCCCAGCCCCTGAAGCCGCGGTGCCCCCCGAGGCTGCGCCGCCGACGCCGCCCAACTCCACTCGGCCCGGGAGGGCGGGGAGCGGGCGAGGGTAATCAGCCGCGCAGGCAGCGATGGCCGCGGAACCGGGGCGCGGGGACCAGCCCCGGACCCCGCCCCCGGCCGGCCTGCCAGCCTCGCGGCCCCGCCCCCGGCCCGACGGAGGCGGCGCGCGAGTGACGTCACGGCGGCGCGACGGCGGGACACGGGAGGGTGCGTCTGCCGAGTGGCTTTGCGGCGCCGAGGGGAGTAGTGCCAGGCGCAGGGCGCGGAGCGAGGAGACGCGGCTGTGACGCCCGGGAGGAGCGGAGATGGGGAGAAGTGGAGCCGAGCCCGGGGGAAGAAGAGGGAAGCGGGTGTGGGTGGCTGGGGCGGAGCAAAGGACGCGAGAGGTGGCCGAACCTCCGGATGGCCCCGCACTAGAAGAAGAGCTAGCAACTCCGTTTCCTACAAAGTTCGGCCACGAAAGTCTCAATATCCCTTTCTCGAGGAGACGACCGTAAAGCAAAGTGGCTTGAGAGACCTTTTGCTTTCTGAAACCTTTTGTATGTAAACTAGATCCCGGCTCCTGGAGTTAGAAGCCGTGTCCCTAGGGCAAGCTGCTTCACCTCCCTGGCCCTCAGTTTCCTCATCTAGAACATGGGTGTAATGGTAGATAGTACCGGCCTCATCTGTTTTTTGTATATATGCCAGAGTTACATGAGTTTACACGTGTGAAGGGCTTAGATAAGTCGTGGCATATAGTAAGAACTCCACAAATGTTATTATTTAACTGTATAGATTTGTTTCTTAACCATCTTTTGAATATTTTATAAGAAAAAAGGCTTGGCCTGCGTCCTGATTTGTTTAGAAAACAGAAACGAGACTAAAAGGTTCTGTAATTTAACTGGCGTTGTCTACCACCAGTGTATTTGTAACATCTTTATCGGATGTTGTGAAGAAAGTAAATTTTCTTCTAGAGTCACAATGTAGTGTATTTCTTACCTTTTACATCTTGTTTCTCTGAAATTGAATACACATTCACATGACTAATAAAACAATACCAATGGACACTTTTTGTGTGTTGATCCAATCATTTTCTAATAAACTATCAGCATCAAGCACTTAATAAATCATTCAGAGATCTGTCATGCAGTGTAGAAAAATCTTAACCATCTACTTGAAATTACTACTTAGAGGAAATATAGTTTCAGACATTAATCACATTATTGCAGCATCTGCTTTATTCTTTTCTTCCTTTTATTAACTTTCTTTAGGATGTCAGGCTCATAATATGCTTCAGGATTTTTATGCTACATTTTTCATATATAGACTGAAAAAATAAGAGCAGTATGAATACCTCCCAAGATCTGAATCAGGAAAACTTTGTTTTTAATTCTTAATCTGACCACGATTTGTTATGTAATCTTGAGGGTTATTCTACTCTCTGCTGTGTCTCAATTCTTCATCTGTAAATATGCTGATACTGTTATCTGTTTCTCAAATAATGCAAATGATAGTACTTTGTGAATATAAATTACCATTATTACCACCTGTTTCCAGAGCATCGGCTAGAGGAGAATGCTGGGATAGTCTTGTGATGCATACAGTAATTCTAGACTGTCTTTAAGTAGTCTGTAATCCTAGATTAATCTCGGTTAACATTTTTCCCAGCACTCTCAGAGAGAAATGCCGCTAGACTGCTCTGTGACAACAGACCCTGCTGTGGTTTCTGTGCTGTGGCACCATCCAGACCTCAGGCACTCCTTTCTTTTGTCTCCATGTATCTTGCCCAAGGCTAAGTCCTCAGGAACTTCCAAGTCTCAGAAAACTGCTTTCTGATCTGACTGCTTTCAGCTCTTATCTCTACATGAGTAAGTCTTAACAAACGTCTCTTTACCTTTCCCTCCGTACCCAATCCCAACTGTACATTTTCAAATATAAGTCCACAAGAGCAACAAGTTTTGTCTCTATTGTTCTCCTGTATCCTCAGCATCTAGAATAGTGCCTAGCACAAAGTTGACAGTCAATATTTGCTGAATGAACTTGAACATCCTGCAATCTTGTGACCTTTTTAAACCTCGTTCCTCTCCACATCTTCGCTTCTGTCAGTTGGTACCACCATTTTCCCAGTCTTACAGCCTTAAAAGGTTGATCTTTCATTTTTATTAATTTCCTTTTTACTCTTCAAAGGTGATCACTCTTTAAGTTTTTTGAAATCTCTTGACAGTAGACCCATAAGATTCATCAGGCATCAAGTCTGACACCTTCAAAAAAAATCCCCCGAAATATAGAGAATATAATTTCCCCAGTAAAGTATATATGCCACAATATGAACACAAAAGCAAGGTTGTGTGTGTGTACAGAGCAGTCACTAGCTAACTCACTCTTCTGTACTCCAGTGTCAAAGACTACATTTCAAATTCAAGCCCTAGTAAAATTACAAATGACTGTGTTGTGAGTCTTCGGGGCCTCTAGTTAACGGTTGAAACCACCTATAATAATTCTGTAAATTCCAAGTGTGAAAATAAATGAAGAACACCCAAATGATAACAAGCACAAGATATTTATTCAGAGCTTGCTATATATAGCAAGGCAGTCAGCCACCATCACTTGCGTTTGGCAGAGACTCAAAGGCGGGCAGCGAGTGTAAAAGCTTTATAGCAGAAAAAAGGAAAGGCTTCAGATGTGCCCTGACTGGAGGTTGCTGGCATGGGGAAGCTAGAGGAAGGCTAACTAGATGCAAGGCATCCTCTGTGGTTGGTTAGGGGTGCCTGTTTGCCTTTCTCTGGTTGGTCCTAAGTTGGAAATAGGACAAAAACTAAGGAAGCTGGCAATTACTGATCAAGTCCTGGCCATTTTGGGTCAATTGCCATACAGATGGTGCTTGCCTTTCTGGAATAATTGCTGCAGAGATTGTGGATCACAGTGGATCAGAGTTCTATTTTTGCGTATACTCTGGTCATTGTTCCTTTGTATATACTATCTCTCACAAGGGCGTACTGTGTACCATCATATTCTCTGCAGTACCTACCAGAATGCTGGGCACATAGCTCCATAAATATTTGATTTGATTTCCTTCTAACAATGGATTGGGGTTCAAAAAATTTTTTTTAATTATTGTATATAAAAGACTGCTTTTGAATTTGACCCTTACTGCATTTTATCGGGCAAATCATATGCAATAGTGGAAGTCATAAACTTGGGAGGTTCTGAGATATCTAAGGTACTACAGGTTCATTGTGTACAATCAAGTCCTAGATTTTAAAGGGTTTACAGGCAGGTTGGAGGAGCAGAATATCAACAGAGATTTGAATAAAAGTCCCAAACATCCATAGAATAGGCATCCCAAGACAATGCTTAATTGGTGGTCAGTCATTGCTATTATGCCCTTGAAGGCGTGGACCAGAGTTCTGAGGACATGATCTCTGCAAGTAAATGTAGTTAGAGAAGGCTTTAGAAAACAGGTGGATCTGAGCTTTATTTTAATGAGGGGCAGGATTTTGATGGGGATGGGGGAGAGGAATGATTTTTTTTCCTAGGAGAGTAAAAGAGTATGAGTACAGGGGAGGAAAAATTATTTTTCCTTTTACGCTCCTAGTTTCTCCAGCTGGGGTCCTGTAAAGTTAGACTGACGCAAGACAGATTAATAAGAGAAAAGCAAATAGTTTATTACCACGTACAGCGCACATCATTCGGAAGAAACCTCAATGAAGTGTAACTCAAATGGGTGGTGACAACTTGGGCTAATAGAGCATCTTAACAACAACGATAATCTGTAGAGATGTGACAAAGGAAAAGAGTTTTAGACTTTCAAGAGCAGCAAACCATGGGAAGGTAAATATATGGGGGAACTAATGGAATAAGATTTGTTTGCACAGGTCCATCTTAGCTTTCTGTGTACTTCATTGCCATGAAACTTCCCAAGGAGAGGGGATTTATGGCTGTCCTCATTTTTCAGAAGTTTCTGCTTTTAGTCAGATGGGGGAAGGTCCAGGAAGGCTTCGTTCTGCATATATTGATTCTTATTTGCCTCCAGCTCAAAATAATCCTATACCAAAGCAGCGTATTTTGGGGTGGCAAATTCTCATCCCCTAGCAAGAGAAAAAGATGTGTACAGAGGCAACTTATAAAACCGATTGGCAGAGCACACCATGTATGTAGAGAAGCCATGGGAAATAAGATCAGGTGAGTTCCAGGGAGGTTGTTGCAGCATGCTCTGAAAACTAGGCCAGGGCGTTTGGACTTTTAGTTTGTATGTGAGGAAAACCTAAGAGCTTTAAAATAAGAGAGAAACACTTCTAGTAAGTCGGAAATTATTGAGCATCCGCTTGATATCTACCAGTGTGGTGGTATTGTGGGGGCATAAGACGTGGGACCTGCCCTAAAGGATATCATGTTATAGACAAAATAACTACTGATTATCTGCTTAAGGCAGATATTTGCTAAGCTAGAAGGTACTGAATCTAAATGTACACCTCTAGTATCCTTTTAGCATGCTGTGCTGTGCTGGACACCAAATTGATGCTCATTTTGAAAATGGTCTCACTTGAGTATTACTTCCTTTTATATCTTAGTGTTGAAGCCATAATTGGCAAGGAACTAGAAAAGAAAATATAAGGCCCATCTAATTGATCCTGAGGAGTTTCAAATGGCACCCTATGCCTTCAACCAGCTGACCAGCGCCCTGCCTGCTGAATGGCCTGTGCCAACAGGCTAGAGGATGGTAATAAGGAGCTCGTTGACAGCCACACCCACTTCCTAATGTGATCTTGACCTCTTCAGCTTCTAACTTGCTCCCTCATCTCCCATCTTTGGCTTGTGTTCTGCTCCTGATACTTGAAACCTGATACCACTCACCTAGTGCAACCTTGGATCTTCCCTCTCCTATCATTTGCACCCACACCTGAGCTCCCATCTGCTGCTGGGCACTAAGTGAGCAACCCAGCCAGAGCTTCACAGTCTCTGGAACTCTTCCTCAGCCCATATGGCCCATGCACAGCCTGGGTTGCCTCGACTCTTGAGTGAGAAAATTTGAAAAAAACAGACTGAGGCTATGATATGTGTAACAGGTTGTTAGATGTGACTCTTCCTGTTGTCTCCTGCTTTGAGCAGAGACCCCAAAACACAGAACAAACAACAGGTAGCAAAGACAGTCATGTTCTAAAATGAGGTATTAGAACACAAGGTATCTATGTGGGACTTATACAGAGAGTGTCCTAATCCAGTTTAACCATCAGCATCATCAGTGGTAACTCATATCCAGGCTGTATATGTAGACTAAGAATCCATGAGAGGAGTTGAAAGATGGAAAAGTATGAATTTGTTTGAAGAAAGTTGCCATGTGACCTGAATATGCCCATCAGCATCCCCATAGAGATTTGGGAAGTGAGGTTCTTCCCTGCCTCAAGCCAAGCAAGAGGGGAGGCAGGCATTCAACGGTCTTTGCATATGTTCTCTCGAGTTTAAGGAACACAAGGACTGGTGCCCAAGTCTGGGGGCAAGAAGATGCAGCTAGAGCCTACAGGAGGCTTGCTGCTCTGATTTCAGGATAACGAAAGGGACTCTGACGGGAATAACCTATGTTTCCAGGCAGGGCAAATGAAGATGAATTTCTCATGGGCCAGAAGTAGGCCCCATAGGAAGGAGCCATATTCGGTTTCTTAAGGGAAACTCTATCCATTAGGGCTGCCTTGAGGGATGAAGTATCCCTAGCAGAGAACTACTCAGGGGAAAATTGTAAGTGGTCAGGTACATGAGACAGGACCCATGCCAAGGGAACTACAGGAAACATATTTCCCAGCAGAAGCATTACGCGAGAATGAAGATCTGCATTTGGAATATACCATATCAGTGGTGCTCTGGTAAAGGTTTAACAACCAGATGTCCAGGAAAAGAGCCCAGATTTGTAGCATTTCTGACTTCCATGAGATGATTCCATGGCTCCTGACTCCTACCACTCCCACAGCCAACTTCAAACTACCAATAAGTTTATATATAATTTAACTTTTAATGATGGCTAGATTTAACAAGCACCCAAAATTCCTGATGATTGAACAAAGAGCTTTTGCAAGTTGGTACAGGCAAACTCCAGCACACCACTGCACCGTTCCCAGAAGTCACAAATGTCAGATGACAGCCAAACCGTCAAGTAAGACCTTTTCTGTCCCTTACTTCGCTTCCTTCCTCTACCCTATCCCCTACCCATGGAGGCATCAGACTCAGCCTAGTGAGTGCGAGAGAGGAAGTAGAGCAAGATGAAGAATAAGAAACCAGCCAAGCTTCCCATCCAACTACAGGCTTTCAGGCCTGGAATAGCCCTGAGCTGGCAGAGAGTGAATCTTAAATTGAATGAAAGTTAGAAATTTTGTGATTATTAGACTAAAATGGACTTGTTAGTAGCTAAAAGTGTCCAGAAAAGCTAAGCAACATGGCTATTGTTTCTTCCTGGGGCAGCAAAGAACAAGAAGAGAAAGCAAGTTTACAGGGAAAGAGGTGAGAAAGAATAATGTTATTTTCACTTTATATCTTACAAAGTCTAGTTCATTCAATAAACAAATATACTAATTATATATTGTTGTGTAACAAATTACTCTAAAATGTAACAGCTTAAAAAATTATTACCTCCCAGTTTCTGTGGATCAGGAATTTGGGAATGATTTAGCTTGGAGGTTCTGACTCAAAGTTTCTTCATAAGGTTTCAGTCAAGATGTTCGCTGGTGGCATCTTCTGAAGACTTGACTGGGGCTGGAGGACCTGCTTCTAAGATGGCTCACTCCTAACGCTGTTGGCAGGAGGCCTCAGTTCCTTCTAGTTCTTGGTAGTAGGCCTCAGTTCCTCCTCAGGTGGGCCTCTCCACAGGCTGCTTGAGTATTTTCATGATGTATTGAGTATTTTCAGGTTTCTGGCTTCCCCCAGAGCAAGCAGTATAAAAGGGAGAGCAAAGAAGAAGCCACAATGTCTTCTGTAATCTAGCCTCAGAAGTCACACCATCACCTTTACTGTATTCTACTCATTAGAAGCAAATCACTAAGTGTAGCTCACAGACAATGGTGGTGGTGCGGGAGGGATTAGGCTCCACATTTTGTAGAGGGAAGCGTTGAATTTGTGGACATAGTTTAAAACCACTACAACCAATAAAAATATCTGAATAAATAAATACAAATACATGTATTTGCTATACACAAATACACATGTACTTGCTATAGTCAAGTTATCGTTTCAATATGCACTCATTATTGAAGGCTTACCCATGAATCCTTTTATCTCCATATAACAGGAGATCTAGCTTGAGTCTAAGAGGCATTCAGAATTACCTGAGAATCATTGGCAAACTGGCACCTGGTAGTACATGAAAATTGAGGTTTTTCTGGAACATGACTCATCCTAAGAAAGAAATAATTAGGGAGCAAGACCATGACACTGTAAGAAAGTCTTGGTCCTCAGAAAAGAGCAGCAATTCTAAGTAAAACATTGTATTAGTTTCATCTCTAGCAATCTCAGCCTCATTGAAGACTAGCAGAGAGAAGAAGGTAACAAAGAAAGGGCTGCTTCCTTTGAAAATTCTGTAAGAAATTGAGGAACAAGCAGCATTCTAAAAGAATCAAACAATGAAAACAGGGGTGCGTGTACCTTTGCAAATTGGTGTTTTCAAGTTCTTTGGATAAATACCCAACAGTGGAATAGCTGGATCATATGGTAGTTCTATCCTTGATTTTTTGAGGAATCTCCATACTGTTTTCCATAGTGGCTGCACCAGTTTGCACTCCCACCAGCAGTGTGTGAGAGTTCCCTTCTCTCCACATCCTCTCCAACACATGTTGTTTCCTGTCTTGTTAATTATAGCCATTCTGACGGGCGTGAGGTGATATCTCATTGTAGTTTTGATTTGCATTTCCCTGATAGTTAGTGATTTTGAACATCTTTTCATGTGTCTGTTGGCCATCTGTATATTTTCTTTGGAGAAATGTCTGTTCAGGTCTTTTGCCCATTTTTTAATTGGGTTGGTAGTTTTGTTGTTGTTGAGATGCATGAGTTCTTTATATATTTTGGAGATTAAGCCCTTATCAGATGTATGGTTTGCAAATATCTTCTCCCAATTGTGTTCATTGCAGCGTTATTCACAATAGCCAAGACTTGGAAGCAACCTAAGTGCCCACCAAGGGACGAATGGATAAAGAAGATGTGGTATATATACACAATGGAATACTACTCAGCCATAAGAAACGATGAAATCCAGCCATTTGTGACAACGTGGATGGACATTGAGGGTATAATGCAAAGTGAAGTAAGTCAGAGGGAGAAGGTCAAATACCGTATATGATTTCCTTCATTAAGTAGTAGATAACAACAACAATAAACAAACACATAGGGACAGAGATTGGATTGGTGGTTACCAGAGGGGAAGGGGGGAGGGAGGAGGGTGAAAGGGATAATTCGGTACATGTGTGTGGTGATGGGTTGTAATTAGTATTTGGGTGGTGAACATGATGTAATCTATGCAGAAATAGAAGTACAATGATGTACACCTGAAATTTTTACAATGTTATAAACCAATGTTACTGCAATAAACAAAAAATTTAAAAAAATAAAATAAAAAAAAATAAAAGAATCAAACAAAAAACATGAAATGAGAACCACACAACCTTGGTGCCATCAAGGGCACTGGTGGAGGTGCCCAGCAGGTCAACAACCATGCTGAGAGGTGGAAGCCCTCTGTGGTGCTCCAGAACGTACTGGTTTCACTCAGCGAGAGAAGGTTTACGTACATGTACATGCATGTTCACAGCAGCACTGTTCACAATGGCCAAGAGGGGAAGCAACCTCAGTCCACTCAGGCTGCTATAACAAAACACCACACACTGGGTAGCTAATAAACAATAGAAATTTATTCCTCACAGTTCTGGAGGCTGGGAAGTCCAAGATCAAGGCACCAGCATGGTCGTGTTTTGGCAAGGGCCCATTTCCCGGCTCATAGCCAGCGCCTTCTCCCTGTGTCGTCATATGGTGAAAGGAGCAAGGGATCTCACTGGAGCCTCTTTTTTTTCTTTTGGTGAGGAAGATTAGCCTTGAACTAATATCTGTTACCAATCTTCCTCTTTGGAAGATTGGCCCTGAGCTAACATCCGTGCCCATCTTCTTCTGCTTTATATGTGGGACGCCGCCACAGCATGGCTTGATGAGCGGTGCATCAGTCCGCACCTGGGATCTGAACCTGCAAACCCCGGGCCACCAAAGTGGAACGCGTGAATTTAACCACTATGCCACTGGGCTGGCCCCTACTGGAGCCTCTTTTATAAGGCATTAATCCCACTCATGACTGTTCCATCCTCATGACTTAAGCACCTTCTAAAGGTACGACCTACTAACACCATTATATTGGGCATTAGGATTTCAGCATATGAATTTTGGGTGGGACACAAACATTCAGACTATAGTACACCCAAGTGTCCATAAATGAATGAATGGATAAAAAAATTGTGGCACATATATACAATGGAACATTATTCAGCCATACAAAGGAATTAAGAACTGATTCATGCTACAACGTGGATGTACCTTGAAAACATTATATGAAATGAAAGAATCCAGACACAAAAGATCACACATTGTATGATTCCATTTACATAAAATATCCAGAATAGGTAAATCCCTAGAGACAGAACATAAATTGGTGGTTGCCAGGGCTGGGGGGAAGGAGAATGGGGAGCAACTGCTTAATGGATATAGGGTTTCCTTTTGGGATGATGAAATGTTTTGGAACTAGATGGGGGGTTGGTTGCACAACATTGTGGATGTACTAAATGCCACTGAATTGTTCACTTTAAACTGGTTAATTTTGTGTTATGTGAATTTCATCTCAATAAAAAAATTTTTTTGATTAAAAATAACTTTTAAAAAAAAGAGAGAGAGAAGGCTTGAATGTGAGCACATGTACAGAGCATCTAGAGACTCCAGAAATCACTGGAGGGTGCATAGGAAATCTTTCAAGGCATGAGATCCAGCATCAGGTATGTATGCAGGGGGTAGTAAAAGCCAGTGAACTAGAGGTAGAGCTGCTTCTATGAACTTGGACCCACTGAGAACCTGAACAGATTCAGGTTATAAGCAGAAGGTACCTAGAATATTGTCCTTACTATGAGTGGTCCATGCTTGGTAGTTCATGTCACAGAAGCTCAATTTGCCCATTCCCATTGGACTTGGAGAGCCATCTGTCAGGTAAAGGCAGGTTTATGTTTGGAGCCATGAAAGAGCCCCTCTCCCCTTTGGTAAAATTAACTAATTCATGAAAAGATTCAACCTACTAATACTAGGAACCATAAGAAAAAGGAGATTTTTATACTTGGTAACCTAAATATATGTCATTCCTTAGTAGCTAGCAGTTCTCCATTAGCCTTCTCACCACTTTAATCTGCCTGATTTATTCCCAAGTGTTTGGGGGGTGCAGGAAACCACCATCTCACCTCTCTGCCTTACTCCTAACCAAGTGAGCCAGCGCTTCCTTGGAAGTGATCCCATTGAAGGGGGCTTGCTTCTGTGTTCCAAGTTAAATTCCCTGAGAAATCCGAAGAGGACTCTGGGACCTGTGCTTCAGGCAAGCCTTCAAGAGCCTGGTTTTGCTCGTGGAACTCACAAAAAGAACTGTTAATAAGTAAAGTTTACTCGTGATGTAATAATTTTTAAATACTTAAAAGTGCTCTGTTATGCACAGGACATACTTTAGAAAGTGTTTGTACAAATACAGGTTTGTACGAATGTGTTTGTATATATTATTTACTATATAGTTATTTTACACCATAAGTTTGTAACACTGTAACTCTTAGTAACTGAAGAACAAAATATTCTAGAACTATAAGTCAAAACATACTATAAGTCTGAAAAGGTATTGTTTCCTATCATAGGCCCTCATATGGCAATTGATCAAAAAGTATTTATTTCTGCTCTCCTGTATGACCATTGCTAGCCAATGTAGGGAATAGATTCATTCTCCACAACTGTTTATTGCACACCTACTATGTTCCATCCTCTATTACAAATGGTGGACTATCTTAGAATGACCTTAACTTCAAGGCACTGGAAATATAGCAATAAACAAAGCGAATAAGGCCCTTGTATTCTGGACCTTATTTTCTAGAGTAGGAGGTAAACAACAGATAAGCAAATAAAAATGTAAATGAGTAGGGGCCGGCCCGGTGGCGCAAGCGGTTAAGTGCGCACGCTCCGCTGCGGCGGCCCAGGGTTCGCTGGTTCGGATCCTGGGCGCGCACCAACGCACTGCTTGGTAAGCCATGCTGTGGCGGCGTCCCATATAAAGTGGAGGAAGATAGGCACAGATGTTAGCCCAGGGCCGTCTTCCTCAGCAAAAAAAGAGGAGGATTGGCGGATGTTAGCTCAGGCCTGATCTCCTCACAAAAAAAAAAAAAAAAAAAAAAAAAAAAATGTAAATGAGTAAATACGGATTGTGATAAATGCTCTGAATGAAATAAACATGGAGATGTGATAGAAACTAGGAGAGGCCAGTTTTCAATGGATCTGTTACGGAAGGCCTCTCTAAGGAGGTGACTTTTGTTCTGAAGACTGAGATTGAGTCAGTATTGTAAACAGCTGTGGGGAGAGTAGCCTAATGGGAAAAACAAGAGGTAGGTTCAAGAAAGAGGACCAGGGGGCCAGCCCCGTGGCCTAGTGGTTAAGTTGGGCTCGCTCCGCTTCAGCAACAGGTTCAGTTCCAGGCACAGACCTACACCACTTGTCTGTCAGTGGCCATGCTGTGGTGGTCACTCACATACAAAAAGAGGAAGATTGGCAGCAGGTATTAGCTCAGGGCGAATCTTCCTCAGCAAAAAGAAAAAGAGGACTAGGTATGGCTAAAGCCTTGGTGGGCAAGACACAGTATAAGATGCGAGTGAGGAGGAAGGCAGCAGCTAACATGCAGGGTCCTGAGGCTCTTAGAAAAAGTTTGAACTTCCTTTTTAATACAATGGGAAGCCATTGATCAGTTTTAATTGCAGTGACAAAATTCTGGGTAATTTTGTTTTTAAATGACTCCAGCTGGTGCCAGCCCGGTGGCATAGTGGTTAAGCTTGCGTGCACCACTTCAGCAGCCGAGTGTTTGCAGCTTCGAATCCTGGGTGTGGACCTACGCACCGCTCATCAAGCCATGCTGTGGTGGAGTCCCACATACAAAATAGAGGAAAATGGGCACAGATGTTAGCTTAGGGCCTATCTTCCTCATCAAAAAAAAAAAAAAGACTCTGGCTTTTTATGAAGAATGAATAGAATGGTGGATAAAGAGGAAAGGGAGAGATCAGAAGGTGATTATGGGAGACTTGAGAGAGATGAGGGTGTCACGGACTTAAGAAAGATCAAAAATGTAGAGAAATGGACAGATTTGAGATAGGTTTTGAAAATAGAACTTGCTGATGAATTGGATGTGGTATTGACATGAAGAGTATTAAATATTGTCCCTACAGTGAAGACTGTCTGTGTATCTTTAGTGCCTAAAAGATTACCTTGAACATGCACATATTTGTTGAATGAATAAAACAGGTTGAGCATGTAGAAAGGTAGGAATGGAAGAAGAAATCCAGAATAATGTTATCAAATCCTACTCTGTGTGTTATCTATAAAAGCCAGTAGAGAATATCAAAGATAAAACTAGTGGTCATCTGTACCAGGTGGGGGGCAGGTGAGACATAGAATGGGATTAATAAATGGCAAAGTGGAGCAGAGTTCTGCTCCAAGCCGGGAAATGGGCTGAGTCAGGAACCAACTAATGATAAGGTGCAGCAACCACAAAACTGCCTTGCAGGAGGTAAGGGAGTATAAATCCTATTGAAAAGATCCTTAACTTCCCTCCTAAGAAATACATTTAAATCTCTAGGTTTCATCTTTTTAAGCAGTGAGCAATTGCATGTATGGATATTGTTAGGCTAGATTTTAAAAGCTAAACCTTGCAAAATCTAAAATACCTAGAGTGCTGCTTCACCCTCCAAAGTCCTCCTTATTGTGCTTTCAAGGGTTTTGAACTGCAGTTCAATTAAGATACAAAACAACTACTTTCAAAATCAGGAATTTGTGGGTGGCGAGAAGACCAGGAAGCCAGAGCTCACAGAAAACCCTCATCTTAGAATGACCTTAGCTCGGTTTCTCCCCTGGCCAGGAGTTTGACTCATTAATGTCTCCTTGGAGCAGCTGTGATCATTGAAACAGTATGGTTTTTGAGGTCATTAAATGTGAGAAGGACACATGACATAGGAAAATTTGAAAAATGTGGTTAGAGTCCACTAAAGTTAGCATTAACATCTTAGCAAATGTTAAGATAATATTTTTTAATACACTTTATATTTTTAGAGCAATTTTAGGTTCACAGCAAAATCCAGCAGAAAGTAGAGAGTTCCCATATATCCCCCACCCCTCCACACACACAGCCTCCCCCTCGACCAACGTCCCTAACCAGATTAAGATAGTATTTTCAACTTGGTGATTTTACATGCACACAATATTTCCATGCCTCTCTTGTCTGACAAAAATGTTAAAAGATTGCTTTTCACACTGGACGTTTGTTGCAGTGAAGACAATTCTCTGATAGTTTAGCATGACCGACCATTCAGTTTTCATCACAGACCAAGCCTATCGCTCCCCAGGGCCACTCAAACCAGCCCCCCTGCATATTCCACACAGGCTTTTCCTGCTGTCGGTGGGATGTTGTCAGCTGCCTTCATCCCACCACCATTCCTGCCAGACTTAAACTGTCAATCATCTTTTTCCTTAAATAAATGAAAAGAACAAATCTTCTGAAACTAATTGCATACCATGCTGGATTTACCTGTCTGTGTTTTAGAATTGGCCAACTAGGGCTTTGAACTTTGATTGAAATGTGGTTTTATTATAAAGATTAAATGGAGCCAACCCAACCCTTCCTTGTGCAATCTCTAGGAAAATCTGTAGGAAAACATAGTAGGGATACTGAGCAAATTAGCAGAAATCCAGGGCTTTGATTCATTAGCTTGCTGTTTATCACATACTTACTCTGTGCCAGATGTGATGCTTGCCACACAATAATAAATAAATCAGAAATGCCCCCTGTGCTTAAGGAGCTCAATCTAATGTGGTGGTTCTCATTTTATCCCCCCAAAAGACATTTGGCAACATCTGTAGACATTTTTTGGTTGTCACAATGGGGGAGGTGCTACTGGTATCTAGCAGGTAGAGGCAAGGGATGCTGCTAAACACCTTTAATACACAAGACAGCCCCATAAAAAAGAGTGTCAATGTGTAGTGCTCAAAATAGCCCCATCCCAAAATGTTAATAGTGCTGAGGCTGAGACACCTTGGTCTGATGAATGGAGATGTATTCCTCACAGATTTACTGAATAGTAAACTAAATCCTCCCCGGAGGATTCCACCTGCTGGGAATCCTCACTTAGAATGAGGTGTTTGCGGTCAATATAGATATCTCAAACTTGCAAACAGAAATAGGTCCAGCCAACATGAGAAGAATGAATAAGGATGTGCAGATGGTTGTGCTTACTGTCATGTTTTCAGATTCTTGTACAATGATTCTCAACCTAGGGACCAATGTAGAATCACATGAGGAGTTTTAAAAACTTTTGGTGACCGTGTTGCACCTTCACTTGGTGTCCAACAGAGAAAAGTGGAGCCCAATAGAGACAGTTGGGAGCTAACTGTGACCCTACATGTTCTCTTTTTCTCTTTCTATCCTTCTCCCCATCCTTCCTTCCTCCCTTCCTCCCTTCCTTCCTTCCTTCCTCCCTCCCTTCCTTCCTTCCTTCCTTCTCTAAATTCCTTGAGCACTTACATACATCTTATTTCACACATCACTAAGTATATCTTTGAAGCTATAGTCTAATCATTTCGTGAATGGAAATATTGTCCTCCTAAGAGATGACACAATGGGAAATTTCATCTCTGCATCTTTTTTGTCCTCCCCTGGTCTAATATAGTGCTAACCATTTAATAAGCGCTAAATAATTGGTGCTTGGTGACTTAAATAAGGGAAGGAAAGACCCATATCTTAACATAAAGGCTCCAACTGTAGAGATAGGAAGGGGGGTAGGCATCAAATATGTCATAAGATGACAACTAAACACAATGCAATAGATCAGAAGGGAAAACGCCACAAAGACTATTATTGGGACAACTGGTACAATTTGAATATGGACTGTACAGTAGATGGTAATATGGTATCAAAGTTCAATTTACCAAATTTGGTCATTGTTCTGTGGTTAGATAGACAGTGTCCTTGTTCATAGGAGATACATCAGGAAAGAGTAAAGAGTTACGGTAACTGCAACTTACTCTTAAATAGTTCAACAACACAAATAGTAGTAATAATAATGTATGCGTATGTGCATTTATATGTATATATAGCTAAAAAGAGATGGTGGTAATATGGCAGAATGCTAACAATTAGAGAATCTAGAGGGAAAGTGTATGATAGTTAATTGTACAATTCTTGGCAATTGTCCTATAAGTATAAATTTTTCAAAACAAAGAATTTAAAAATTACATACACATAAAATATTGTACAGAAAATTAACTTAGGCTTGGCAGTTGCTCGAATGTGCACAGCAAAGAAGAGTGAAAGAGTTTCCTGGAATGGAAATTATACCTTTGCCTTCTGCTATAAATGTGATTTACTTACGTGGCTACAGCAAGGTTCATGTGTGAGATGGAATTAAGCCAATTAAGGAAGTATTGTGCTTTACTTATTAGGCAACATATGCCAACACTACATTTGGACGAAAGCCTGTAAAACTTGGATGGAGAGGTTCTGTTGGATCTAGAGATTCAACTGTTCCAGCTGAAGGGACAGTGTCCAATTGCTTATTCCTACACTGTCAAACAAATTTACTTTTCCATTTTCCCTTGAACTTCTAAAGTGCTAGATCAATGGAGGAACATGGTCAAGGTAAAATTCCTTGGGAGAAATGCCTAATTCTCTTTTTCCCATCCCTCACCTCATTCACTTCACCATCACCTCAAACCCTGAAAATATTCTGACCTCCAGTCCAGTGCTAATTCCTTTAGACTACTAGTTTAATTTTTTCCTCGCATGGCACTCCTAAATATTCTGTATTTCTTCAAAGGCTTCTATACCCCCAATACCTGAAACTCTAAACTCTATCATGATCAAGAGAGATTCCAGACTATTTTATATTCTTATCATCTCATAATAGTGAAGAAGTAAACTACTCAACATCCCTATCACCCCAAGTTTGGAGCATCATTGATTGTTTGATTCATCGGATCATTCAACAAATATTCAATGAGTGCCAGACCTCCTCCTCTGTCAGCCTTCCAGCATCTCAGTAATGGGCCTACCGTTTACCCTGGGCAGGGGCAGTGTTACCCTTTATGCGTCTCTCTTCTTCACATTCATATTCATCAACAAATTCTGCCAGCTCCACCTTCAAAATGTCTGGAGTCTAGCCACTTCTCACAACCTCCATCCCCAGACCCTAGTCCAAACCACCATCACCTTTCACCTTGACTACAAAACTGACTGCCTCCTTATGGATCTTCTTCCATTCTTGCCCTATACAGTCTATTCTCCAAACTGCATTTAGAATGATCTTCTAAAAATATAAATCAAATCATATCACTCCAATTCACAAAACCATCCCACAGTTCCCATCACACTGGATAATCCAAAATTCTTACTGAGGCCTACAAGGCCCTAAATACACTGGCGCCTGCACACCTCTCATACCATTTACCACGTACCTCACAGATTCCAACCACACCACCTTCTTGCTGTCCCTCCACCATCCCTAGCTTTTCCTGCCTTAAAGCCTTTGCATTTGCCATTCCCTTCCCTTGGAACACTATTCCTGAAATATTCCAAATCATCTCCTCAGAGAGATTTTCTCCAATCCATCTAATCTAAAATTACTGTTCCCGACCCCTGCACATACACACTCCCATCACTCTTCGTTATCCTACCTTGCTGTATACTTTTTTTTCATAGCACTTACCACTAATTGAAAATACAGTATATATTTATTTATTTGTTTGTTTTACTGCTCCCTTGTCCTCTTGGGAGCTCTTAAAGACCAGGATTATGAGAGGGTAGACAAAGAGATTAACAGTTTGGAGGAGATCCATTCACTTTTCAGGGTGGGCATTACACATTGGTGGTGGAGTAGGTGCCCGGACACACAGGATCATCCGAGATGATAGGAAAGGCAACTGTGACAAAAATACCTTCTCTACTGGACCATTACATAGCCTGAAATTCTATTCTGATGGATTAAATTATTGTCATCTACATCAAGGTATTTTATTCTTCTTCAACTATTCAGACCATTAACAAGTTCTTAATGAATAATGTTCTTCTTTATCCTCAGTGCCTAGCATATGACTTGTACATATATGTATTCAATATGTATTTGTTAAATAAATGAATAGACTTCCCTCTTTGAGTTTACTACCTCATTTTCCTTGCCATTCATGTAAGTCTCTAGTCTGCATACCTCTCCTTTAGCACTTGAAACTCTGATCGTTCTTTTCCTACTTAATCACATGCCTGGATTTTTTTCCAGAAATAAATGTGCTAGCTACTGGTTAACAGCAAAGACCTTGGCAGCTGAGTTGAAGGGCATAGATGCTTTTCTGAAATCTAATCTCTTCAGCCTGATGTTCAAACTTGCTAAGGGACTGATTCTGGCCCATGGGTTCCAATGTATCTGCCCAACTTCCCAGTGAGCCCTGCATTGCGAGGTGGCCAGCTTTCTCCGTCTTCCGTGTCATTTTTACTCTCACCTTTGTAACCACTCATGTGTCCCTCCACCCCCTTCCTTCTTCAGCCCATGGAAATGACATTCATTCTTCAAGGTTTGGATCAAGGAACAACTCCTCCATAAATCCATTTCAGACCATGCTAAGCTAATTAATCTCTCTCTCTCTTCTGAAATCCTATAGCAATAAGTATTAGTACCACTTGTTTGAACACATAATTATATATTATCCTGGATCATAATCCAATTCTTCCTAAGCTTATTTTGTCCCTCCAGATTGACTGTATAAGCAGGGAATATATTTATTTTTCTCACATATTTCTTCTATATTTCATACAGAGCCCAGTTGGTTGCTTTTACACAATGCTAGAGCATTGTGTACCTATTGAATTGCATTGAGTAATGAACTAAATACATTTGACTACAGGAGAAATGTGACTGCCATCTAAAAGGTTTGCATAGTGCCGAAGATGAATTCTACTCCTTGGCATTAATAGCAAGATGTCACATTCTAGGCCCCTGTTTCAAGACAGAAGAGGGGATGAAGCTGGCATGAGACATGATGGTAGTCTTCCTCCCTTATCCTCTCTGAAGTCAGCCCTCACCAAATATGGCTTGGCTCTCTTTCTGAAATACAGTGAAAAAATGTTACCACCATATTAAATAATTTGAATTTTTAAAACATATTTTATACATAATTTGTCCTGGTAAAAAAAAATTTACTTAATCTTTCAACTAAAAATAAACTGTCTTCAAATATATTAAAAATTAACTCCTCATCACTGGATCTATCTATACATTATAAAATTAAGTATTGAATGCCTGATTTCAAGTCTGGAGCATCCTGTCATACCAGAAGCAAGGAAGCTATTAAAGATTACTTGGTCATGTCAAGAAGATTCAGGAGCAACTTCACAAAGTTGCTACTAGCAAAAGATGAGACAATTTGAGCAAAATCAGAATAGTAATTGCAATAAATTTTAAAATACCAATTAAGTTTGAAATCCATAAGTTAATTTTTTAAAATCTTATTAAACTCATTTGTTGGGCCAGCCTGGTGGTGTGGTGGTTAAGTTCACGCCCTCTGCTTCAGAGCCGCTCGGGGTTTGCAGGTTCGGATCCCAGGTGCAGACCTACACACTGCTCATCAAGCCATGCTGTGGCAGCATCCCACATACAAAATAGAGGAAGATGGGCATGGACGTTAGCTCAGAGCTAATCTTCCTCAGCAAAAAGAGGAAGATTGGCAACAGATGTTAGCTCGGGACGGATCTTCCTCACCAAAAAAAATCAAAAAACAACAAAACCCCTCATTTGTTACCTTTCAAAAATGCTAAATGTCAACTATTTTGAAAAACTAGTACATTTCTTTTTATAGAAGTATTCTGGCTAATTAATAAAGGAAGAATAATAATGGAATATGACTCTGATAGATTTTGTGTTATTGACCCAATTCTTCACTCCTGCTAGTATCCACAGCCTTTTCTCTGTAGCTTTGCAATGCCTTCCTGTTGAGCCGTCAGGGGTCAAGGTGGTCAGTCAGGACAACAGCCAAAATGAAAGCAATAATTAAGCCTTATTCACTTACTGCACAATGCAGGCAAGAGGCAGAAGAGAAAGACACCAACTCCCCAGTGTTCTGGTTTTCCCCATGGAACAAACCACACTGGACTAGGGTCAGGGGATGCCTTGCAGATGGGGAGAATAATCTCACTTCTGAGGAGCCAGGACAAAAGGCTCCTCCCATTTTGTGGATCCAGACACTGGAAGGAGGGAGAGGAGGAAGGGTTCGGAATGCAAAAGTACTGAGTCGAAGTGGAGAAAGATGCCTCAGCCAACACCCCATAAGGGGATCGTGGACGATACACCTGGGAAGTCTCAGCAGAGGTTCCCAGTAAACAGAATTCTGAATGGAGGCCCCTGGGCTCAGAAAGTGGCCATTTGTAAGCACATGGCTGGTGTGGGGAGGGGGGCCTGAGTCCTTAATTGCACCTCCAGAGACTGTAAGGTACCTTGTACCAAGTCTGGCATGAGGAGGGCAGCTTGTCCCCACGAGGCCTGCCAGACAAAGCCTTGTAATTGCCTATGGTCAGGCCTGAAAGGTCACACATAGGATTTGGGACTGGAGCCTACCTCTTCACCTCCCACTGGAGACAGGACTACTTTGCCACCTCCTGACTTTGGATTTGGCCAAATGACTTGCTTTGGCCCACAAGATGAGGTGGAAGTAATGGTAAATAAGCTAAATAAATGCTTATAAGCTGCTGAGATTCTTTGATCTTTTCTTATTAGTAATAGCTAACTGATACAATCTCCATTTTACAACCTCAAATTAATTAATGCATCTAGGCAATGATTGTCAATGGTTGCTAACATCACAGGAGATAACCTGATAAGATGTTCCTCCTAATAGAAGTATACAATGTCACCTATGAAACAGCCTTGCCACAGGTCCAACCTGAAACTGATCAAGCCTCTAGATCTAACTACCAATTTACAGGAAACACCGGTGATAGAAGAACATATTAAGCAATACTAAAAATCCAGATTGTGGGAAACTCTGAAGACAAAGCGTCCAATTTCTCAAACAAGTAATTTGAAAGAAAGAAAAAAGGAAGAGAAAAATCAAAGGATTGAACAAGATTTAGAGATATAAAAATCAGTTGCCATATATGGACCTGATTTAGATCCTAGTTAAAACAAAATGTCGAAAAAAATTATGGGACATTAAAGATGATTTGTGATTTGAACACTGGATATTTGATATTCTGGGGAATTATTGCTAATTATTTTAGGAGTGATAATGGTTTTGCGGTTGTTCCACTTATCTATTGCAGCAAACTTAGTGGCTTAAAAGAGCAACCATTTTATCAAATCTTACAACATTGTGGGCTAGGAATCTGAGCAAGGCTCAGCTGTGTGATTCTTCTGCTCTATGTGGCACCATCTGAGGTCGCTCACTGGTACTCAGTTAGCAGATGGGTAAATCTAGAGGGTCCAAGATGATTTTTTTCATATGTCTGGTGCCTTGGAGAGAAAGAATGGAAGGCTGGGCTCAGTTGAGACTTTTCAGCAGAGCCCCTAAGGGTGGCCTGCTCAGTGTGGCAGTTTCAAGGTTGTCAGACTTTACATGGCAGTTCAGGGCTCTCAGAGAATGTATCCCAAAAGATCCAGAGGGAAGCTTCAAAGCTTCTTAAGACCTAACCTTGGAAATGCCAGAATGATACTTCTGTCACATTCTACTGATCAAGCTTGTCACTACGGTCAGCTGAGATTCAAGGTGAAGGGAATTAGGCTCCACCTTTCAAGAGAAAGAGTGGTAAAAAATGTGGAGTCTTCTATAATCTACCACAGTGGTTATGTTTTAAAAAGGATATGCCTTATCTTTTAGAAGTATATACAAAACTATTTATAGATGAAAGGTATGATGTCTGGGATTAACTTCAAAATAACTGAGATGAGGAGGGGCTAAAAGTATAGATGAAATAGGATAAGCCATGAGTTTATCATTGTTGGAGCTGGTTGATGGGTATATGAGGTTCATTGTATTATTCTATTTTCATATATGTTTGAAATTATCCATAAAAAGATAGTTTTTAAAAAAAAGTTGTTTTCTTTTACCTGAAAGCTATACAATATGAAAGAAAAGGCCACTGGAAATGGGACTGTGTTGAAGGAGAAAGTTTCATTTCCTTAGATTACTTGTATACAATTGTATATATGGTATGAATTTTCAGATGTTTTATATTTGAAATATTGTCAACAATTTTAGTGGTCTGTAAAGTGCTTTCAATACCTCATACAGCAGAAACCTCAACTGGGTGCTTGATTATGTGGTTTTAAAAGTTTACTTTTAAATAGTTAGAGTGGTATAATTATTCCAGGGAAACAGTCAACTATTTTTCAGTTAAAATTTAACATGCTTTAATAACCACATTTTTCCTTAAGGCACAATACTATGATTGGATTTTTTCCTTCCTTTTATACCTGTCAATTATCAAGTCTCTAATCCAAGCACAACTCAAATGAATAACTAAATGAAAATAAGAATTGCATAACATCTGACTGTGTAAAATGTATACCGTATTTTCAGTTTCCCTAAACTCTGTGTAACCACTTATTTTCACATTCACTAGGTCTATTATTTAACAATCTGCAACTCTAAAAAATCTGTTTCTTGTTGACCTCTCTTTATATATAAAAATATAGAGACAAGGCCAACATTCACATTATTAACTATATGGCCAAATGTCCATAACTACCAAATTGGTATTGTGCCTGATGGAGGATCCCAAATCCACACAGAACCAGTACAACAGGATTTGATGCCAAGACTTATTGCTACACTATGGTAAATGGGAGTCTCAAAACAGCAGGGAAATTCCAGCGCTTTTTGACAAATATGCAGTGATTCAGAGGAAGAACAACTTGGGAAGAAGGCAAACGACTTTGACACTGGTGTCATGTTTGCATGTACTAACTTCCCTCCTCATCCCAACACTCCAAGGCATTTCATGGCAGATTCTCCTTCCCACAATGATCCCACATGATGCTGAAATAGGAAAACTAGAGAATGAATTAGAACTCAGAGTCACATGACCTTGGGGAAGACACTTACTCTTTCTGTGCCTCAGTTTCATCACATATATAATAGAGGTTATAATCTCTACCCTACCTACCACAGAGGACTATTAAGACTATCAACTTATACAGTGTTCTCTGAGACAACTTGGAAAATCTTATAGCTCTCTGTAAGTGTATCACTAGAAGTAGTATTCTATATAAATAAGAAAAGTTCTTCCTAAAGGAAATCTAGTGCTGTTTTGTTCAAAAAGGAATCTTCTTCACTTTCAATTCCTTTATTATTCTCTACCATTTTTGTTTAGGAAATCAGATGCCATCATCATGAAAAATAGGAAAAATATTTTGAATTACATGGACATGGAAGTGACTACTGGTTGCCTATTCAATATGCATTCTCTCCTTCGTCCATTCCACTAGAACCAAGCTTTTAATCACAGTGACAATGTGCCCAGCAAAAAGGCTATATTTCCTCCCCATATTTCAGCTAGTTATGATCTTGTGATTATGTCTAAAATTGTGACAGGTTATTTAGAGATGTTGATGCAAAATAACCAATAACCCTTCTATAGATAAGAGAAATATGGTGAGTTTTACTTGAGTCAGAGTGAGGATTATAATCCGGGAAGGTCTAACAAAGCGTTCCAGAGAAGCATGGTTTTCGGTACAGTCTTGTATCTTTTTAGAACAAAGAACATACATTAAACACACCCAGGATACAAAGTTTTAAAGAGGTATTTAGTTGCAAATTAGCAGGTTGACATGACCCTGATGTCCAGAAAGGGACTAATCCAGTCATTACCAATAGGGTGTTACCAATAGGGTGTAGGAGGGGAAGGATGCATTTTTATTTTAAGAGTGCATTCTTTTTTTTACTGGTGAGGAAGATCATGCCTGAGCTAACATGTGTGCCAATCTTCCTCTATTTTGTATGGGGGACACCACCACAGCATGGCTTGATGAGCGGTGTGTAGGTCCACACCTAGGATCTGGACTCGCAAACACCAGGCCACCTAAGCACAGCGCGCAAATTTAGCCACTACGACACCAGGCCAGCCCCGAGAGTGCATTCTTTACTTTAATGGTTAAAGCAGATGTGCAGTGTATGTTTGATGCACCATAAATCAGGCTTCTTTAGTTCAAGCTGAATCAGTTTTGAACCTGGATAGTTACCCCATATGCCTCAATTTGTGAAAATCTCTTGTCAGAGATTTGGAGATAAACACCAAACGATCAGATAAAAGAGTACAAATCACATTTTCCTCCCATCTCTCTCTCTTCACTGTGTGTATCTATGCTAGGCTTATTTTTCTTTATAGATACCAGGTTTCTCCAAACGTGGAGAAATGTTTCCATGAAACATAGAAAAATTTGAAGGGCTCATTCATATTAAAGTGTTAATGGCTAATAGTTTGGTAATGTTCAAAATCTTTAAGGTTGAATTTAATATAATTCCCCAATCAAAAGAAGGTCGAAGAGGGGCTGGCCCCGTGGCCTAGTGGTTAAGTTCGGCATGCTCTGCTTCAGCGGCCCAGGTTTGGTTCCTGGGTGCAGACCTATACCATTCATCAGTGGCCATGCTATGGTGGTGACCCACATACGAAATAGAGGAAGATTGGCACAGATGTTAGTTCAGGGCTAATCTTCCTCAAGCAAAAAAAGAGGAGGATTGGAAACAGATGTTAGCTCAGGGCAAATCTTCTTCAGCAAAAAAAAAGAAAAAGGGGTTGGGGGGAGCTAAGAGAACTCAATCCCCATAAACCATAATAAAAATCCAATAATGTCCAAAACTGATAAATGAAGAAATAGCAGTGTGATCTGTAACAAATAAAAGAAACAGCTAAAAGATTACAATCATGGAATGAAGAGTGCTGAGTTGGAGACAGAGTCTGATTGTTTTTCTTAAGGGGCAGATCATTCCTATGCTATTCTAAACCTTTAAACCTTTTGTTACTTCTACTATCATTCAAAAAAAGTCATGTGTACATATTAAATTGATTTTTAAAATTAGATCTTTTGGATAGTTATTGTTCTACAGTAATAATATCAGATATTTCCAGTGCCTCCATTTCATCTCACCCACATCCAGATGCTACTATATATTAATAATCTTCAAAATTTCACCAAAATTGTATTTATTAATTCAACACCTTAATTTTGTACAAAGATGTGCCTGCTTCTATTTTGCTATCCTAAACTTGCTCTCTAGGAGAGAAGTTGGAAGCCCTTGTGGAACAAGAGTGAACACCCTCCATACCTGCTAGGCTCCTGGTTCCTTTGGAGCAGAGGGACTACAGGTGGATCATTGAATATATCTTGGCTTACTTTGCATCATGTGACCACAGCTGAAATAAAACAAAAATTGATTTGCTGACCAAAGGCAACCAAAAGGCAACTTTATAGGTTGAGGTGGCCTTGTCCCCAAAATCAGTCCAACTGGAACAATCTATATTGGAGGGCAACTAATAAACCCGAATAGATTCTCTCTTAGGAAGATATGAATGCAAAAGAAAGTGCAGTTAGAAGAAGTGGAAAGACAGAACAGGTGAAATGGAGGTCTAGTAGAGGGAGATACATTCAGAGAAAAAAGCTAAATTGCATTTATGTTGGAGTTGCAAGAGTAGCAGCAGTATGTCTGCTTCTGAGGTGGCCACAAGCTTACTGAGCAACACAATTATCATTGAATGATGAATGATAGGTTTTACATGCAGTCAGTGTGTGCAAGTGCTGAGAGGTCTCCTTTGTTTCCTGTGTTGCCTAATTTTGAAAACTTACAACAAATATCTCTTATCTGAAATACATCTGTTCCTTCCAACATGAAAAAGATTGTGGTGGATGTGGTTGTGTGTTGCAAGATCCATCTCTCCCCTCCCCCGGCATTGTCTTTTCAGGAATACAGCCCTCATTTCTCCAGCTACTGGGAGTATTGAAGGCTGACAGATCTCAGCTAAATAACCAGAGGGCGGCCTCATTCAAGGTCACCGTCCTGGAGGCAGCCCTTGTCTAGAGATGGGATGGGAGGATAAAGGGAATGAAGATGCCTCTGCCTCAGTTAAGACAGGCTATAGGTCCAAAGCTCCTCAAGGGATCAGTTGAGTCCTTTACTGTGACTGGAGAGCAATTCACCTTTTCACTCTGCTTATTCCTGTTTCCTTCACTCCCCCATAGGTGTTGATACCAAGAGCACTCTCCTCTCCCCACACCGTAAACTTCCTACATGCAAATCTCAGATTTCCGATGTCTGTTTCTCTGGGAACACAACTTGCCACAAAGAACATGCTGGTTCTTATGCCAAATAAGACAAGCATGCCAGCTGTTTCTGTTACTTCTCCACCAACATCTCTGAAAGTTCCTGCCAGGCTTAAGGTAACAGCTGTCAAGCTCCTCTTCCCAAATGCAAGTCAGTTATCAGCACTAGTGAATCCAGCCAGCTCAACCTCTATAACTTTCTCCAGTACAACCATCGAAAATATCTCCCAGAACATGCAATGACGCATAAAAGCAGCCACCACCTTTTCAGCTGCCTTTGCCAGGGTACATTTGAGCCTCCACTATCACTGGCCAGCTAGAGACAATGAAGGTGTAACTGCAGCAGGGTATAGAAACCAATGCTTCAGGTGTGGATGCTCTAGTCCATGGACTCAAGAATGCCCTTCTAGAGTGGGTGTGGCCATCAAACAAAACATCTTGGCAAGGATGGCTTTATGTGAGCCATTTTGTTTCAGGTTGTCATCTTCAGGGAGATGTCTGCTGTACTTGCAGCTAGAAGCCCAAGCTTGAGAAACTCAGCTGCTACAACTAAGGATGGCAGTCTGGCCATCTCTTTGTGACCATGCAGACAAGCATGAGAACTATTCTTGTGGGAATCTAACTGCATTCAAAATGTCTGTGCAATGTGATTTCTTTAAAGCTAAGCCAAGAACTTTATTTTAGCCCCAACCAGCAAACATTTACAGTGATGGAATTAAGTAAAAGATATCGGCTATGTGTTATGAATGAGTGTCAGTGCACAAATGAGGTATCTAAGAAATACTACATTTCCTTAAATCAACTTACTTATCACTATGAGCCTCTCTCTTACCAGACTGGTGGAAAATTCAACTTCAATGACTTTGAGGACCTATCTCCCAAGGAGAGTTGGGCAAATGTCCTGGGCTGACATAGTGCCATGCTAGTTACTGTTGATTCACTCACCTCACAAACCACAGGAATGTCCTCTGGCTCTTCTGCTTCAATCCTCCCCACCCAAATACCCACAAAGCCATTCCTACACTTTCCTGCTGCCACTGCAAGGGAGCAAGGCCAAGGTACCCACAGCCCAGAATTGCAAATAGATTTCAGTGCCTTTGGGAACCTTTTCTCCCAGTCTTGGGGCTTCACAAAGAAATTTCTCCCCCTTTGTCTTCAAGGAAACCTAGCAGAAAAGCCCTTCAGAGCTCTTCAACCCTAGGGGTTAGGTGTCTACCAACCCTATAGAATCCCTTGGCCTTAGGCCCTTTCTGCTTTTAGCCCAGTCATAAACCCTGAGGCAGAGAATGGCAAAGCCTGATGAAAATGAAGGGGGAAGAGAAAATGTTGGAAGAACAAACAGAATTTAGAGATTCGATAAATTATCCTGCTGCCTTCCAATGGCTCTCCCTCTCACTCAGCCAACAACTGGGAGTCCCTAATTTGGCCTTAAAGTTCAACATGGCTTGACCTCCTGCTCCCCCTTGGACCCTGTCTCTTCCCTTGCACCCCCTCATAATTCTGCTGTAATCACACTGTGCTTCATCATGTTCCTTGAACTTGCTAACCTCTCTCCTTATCAGACCCTTGTGTAGCCAGCTGATCCCCAGGATGATCCCCAATGATCCCCACCTCATGGTATTCATGCCCTTATATAGTCCCCTTCTACATTGAATAGAGTTGATCTGTGAAACAATCAGATTTTGCAGAGATGACGATATGTGACTTCTGAGCTAGGTCATATAAGACATATGGTTTGTACCTTGCCCCATCTTGGACTGTTTGTTCTGAGGGAAGCCAGCCAGCCATGGTGTCATGAGGACACTCAAGCAGCCCATAGAGAGGTCCATGTGGGGAGAAACTGAGGCCTCCTGCCAACAACCAGCACATGTGAGTGAACCATTTTGGAACTGGATCCTCTAGCCCCTGTTAGGCCTTCAGAGACTATAGTCCTAGCTGACATCTTAACTGCAACCTCTTAGGAGACCCTGAGCCAGAACTACCCAATTAAGTCGCTTTCAAATTCTTGCCCCACGGAACCCGTGAGATAATAAATATTTATTGTTATTTTAAGCCACCAAGTTTTAGGATAATTTGTTTTGCAGTAATAGATAGCTAATACAGGCCTTGACATGCCTTCAGCTGGAATACTTTATCTCAAAATTCCTATACTTCCTACACTCCTTTAAATATCTCCTTGAAGGTCACCTTGTAATCAGGTCTTCTCTGACCACCTAAGTAAAAATAGCACCCTCTCCCCACTATGACATCGTGCTTGGTCTCCATTTCCCTGCTTTACTTTCCTTCATTGGCATTTATAACCACCTGACATACTATATATTTGTTTGTTTACTCTCTGCAGCCCATGATAAAATGTAGGCTCCTTGAAAACAGGGATTTGTTGTGTTCACTGCTGTATCTCCAAGGCTGAGAATAGTGTCTGTCCCATAGGAGGCATTCAACAAATATTTGTTGAATGAAGAAAGAAAGGAAATTAAAAGTCAACAAAGGCTCATCATGGAATCATGGGGTCAGGCTGAGCATATGAAACTCAACTTGTGCCTTGAAGACATTATTAACAGATAGTTATTGGGGTGCTATATTCCAGCTCTGGTCTAGGCAATTAAACCAAAGAGAGGGGTGCAGAGGTACAGCCTTGCAGGAGAACAAGGAGGGACTGAACAGATAGGGAAGTTTGAATTTATGAGGGAAAGCCATGAATGCCAAGCCAAGGAGCTTCACGGCATCTCTCAAAGCCCAAAGCATGAAGTATGATTCTAAACAGACCATAAAACTAATTTCAGAAATCAAAAAGCTCGATATTTTCATGTCCTAGTGTTTCTTCATGTAAAGCCAAAGGATGTCATAGTGTTAATGTGTTCTTGTTACACATTTCCCCTCAGTGTATAATTACTTTCATTGAAAGTCTTTAAGCATTTAAATTATAAAAGATTATCCCATTCCATGTAACACTCAGAATTCCAGAGAGAGGTTTGTGCTTTCAGGAATTCTGCTAAGCAGTTAAGGCCCAACCTTTGTAAAAGAATTCAATCTTATACCTATCAGAGCATAACACTGAATTAATGTCGATAACAACAAACAAGGATTTGAGTACAAGTAGCTATCTTCTGAAATATAGGTAGAGTGGACCACTCATGTGTATCAAGAGCCTCTTTTGTTTAAAGTGCCAGATATAAAACATTTTCTTGAGGGGAAAAGAATCAGAGGCTAGCAACCAGGGCAAGAAGATGAAAAAGGTTTTGTTAACATCTAGGCACTTACTTTTGGGTAGGGACTTTTTATTTTAACCTCGTTTATCCCTTAAAATACGTTAAAATATATTAGTACATTCTATCTCGTCTCATTTCCATTTATCTTTCTTTATCTTCCTTATTCTGACCACTGTATATTTATGTTTACTGAGCTTGTTGGTCCATGGCTACTCAGCATATTTGTTGAAGATCTGAAAGCAATGATTTCACTCTTGCTCCACTAGTAATATTATAACATCGACTCTACATTTTCCAATTGGGCTCTTGTCTTTATCTCTTGTTTAATATTTGGGCAGTAACTCTACTGGATATTTTCTTATCAGAGCCTCCTTTGCTGGCAACAAAGTAAATATTAATGTCTATTTCATTGTTTCACACCTTCTATAAAACACAATTATTGCGCAAAAAATGGTAAATGATAAAAAAGCATTCAATGAATAGCATGGTCTTTAATGCATAAATATTGTTACTTGCCACAAAATAACTCAAAATCATGCTTTGAACTTACGTAGTTCATTCTCTTTGACACATTTAAAGATTTGAAGGAAGACCAAACTGTATTTTCTCTATCTACCACAGTTCAACTGAGGGAGACAAAATGGCATAATGAGTGAAGCAAAAGAATTGTTCAGGAAAGGATGTTTTGTCTCTCGAAATAATACTCCATTCTTCCTAAATCTTCCTATGTAACCAGAATATGCTGAGGCTAATACCTAGAGAGAGAAGGTATGATATTGCAAGTTCTACCAAAATCTCACTGGATCTCCTAAAAGGACATTTCTGAAATTATATAATCATCATCTTGGCAGACTGCTTAACTTTTACTTAATGTGAAAGGAGAAAAATATAAAGCCATTCATACTTCTACAAGTTGACTTTAAATATATTATTGTCAAGCAATGGATTGTCTTCTAGAAGAGGACAAAAGGAAACACGTCTATAAAATCTAAGGACAGCCTTCATGGTTGTTCAATAAACCTGCAAATTTACCCGCCTGAGTATTACTCTAAGCATTGCAGCAGGCAAATGAATTTAACGTTATCCAATGAAAATTCATGCTCTGTGTGTGATTAATTATTTTAATTAGGAATTTAACATCTTTTCATTATCACATTGATAATATTGAAATATTGAAAAACTATTTTGAAAAACTGACAGTGTGATATTGAATGGGAAGGCCTTCTGAATTATAAAATTGGTGTAAAAAACCTATCAAATATTTGCAAATATGCAGATGAAAAGCCTTTAGAGAACTTAAATTGTCCCAATTAAATTAAAAATTTTCAACTTTAATGTGTACGTGGGAATGTCACTGCTAATGCCTGCAATTGGCCTCTTCTGTCAATATAGTCAGCATTGGGTTTTGTTTTGTTTTGTGAGGAAGATCAGCCCTGAGCTAACATCTATTGCCAATCCTCCTCCTCTCTTTTTTTTGTTTTCCCCCAAAGCCCCAGTAGATAGTTGTGTCATAGTTGCACAACCTTCTAGTTGCTGCATGTGGGACGTGGCCTCAGCATGGCCGGAAAAGCAGTGTGTCGGTGCGTGCCCGGGATCCGAACCCAGGCCGCCAGCAGCAGAGTGCACGCACTTAACCGCTAAGCCACGAGGCCGGCCAGGGTATCTTATTCCATGAACTTGCTGTCTTGTTCTACCTAGGTTTATCCTTTCTGCCCACTGTGATAGCTCTTCCTGACTACATTTCCCATATTCTCTTGCAGTTAGTTTGGTCATGTGACTGAGTTCTAGCCAATGAAATGTGAAGTTGTGCCTCCATCATGCTTTCTCTTTCCCCGATATCCCCACCAAATGGATACAACAATGGGGAGGCACTAGAAAATTCCTGGCCACAAGATAAAAGAGCCTGAATCCCTAAATCACTCCATGGAGGAAAGCCATACCCAACCAGGAACCCCTCACTGGATGGCTACATGAACAAAAAATAAATTTCTATTATATTTAGCCATTGCAATTTCAGATTTTATTTATTGTAGCAGCTAGAGTTACCCCAATATAATATTCTAAGCTTAGTAGTATTCCACCTTACTAGAAGAAACACACATACATATACACACACAAATACAAACAAATATACACAAATACACATCTACACTTTTCTTTTCTTTCTTTTTTTTTGGGGGGGGGGTGAGGAAGATTGGTCCTGAGCTAACGTCTGTTGCCAATCTTCCTCTTTTTGCTTGAGGAAGATTGTCCCTGAACTAACATCTGTGCTAATCTTCCTCCATTTTGTATGTGGGATGGCACCACAGCATGGCTTGAGGAGCAGTGTGTAGGTTCACACCTGGGATCCCAACCCATGAACCCTGGGCTACTGAAGTGGAGCATGTGAACTTAACCACTGTGCCACAGGGCCGGCCCCTACTTTTCTTTTTTATATTGCTAATGGGACTCTAAAATTCCACAGCTCTTCTGAAGTACAGTTTTGATAGTATACATCAAAACCATTAATTGTGTCCTTACCTTTGTGCTTAATTGTGCTTACCTTTGACCTACTTCTAGAAATTTATCCTGAGTAAACAATCACCACTGATAGGTGCAAAGATTTAGCTCCAATGACATTCAGTGTGGCTTTTTTTTTATATTAGAAAAAAACAGTAGGTGACAAAAATATCCATACTAGCAAATGATTTAAATAAATTTTGGTGCTTTAGATAACGGAATATTTGAGATAATCAAAATAATATTATAGAAGATTATGACATAGAAATGTCATAATGATACATTGTTAAGTGAAAACAAGTGATAATATAATATATATATAGTTTGGGCCCAATTATTTTTTGTAAATGTGTATCTGTGTGTGTGTATATGTATCAAAAAAAAAAAAATTTCTGGTTACCAGAGGAGAAGGAGGTGAGGGGAGGGCTAAAGGGGTAAAGGGGCACATATGTATGGTGACAGATGGAAACTAGACTTTTAGTGGTGAACACCATGCAGTCTATGCAAAAGCCAAAATATAATGATGTACACCTGAAATTTACACAATGTTATAAACCAGTGTGATCTCAATAAAATAATTTTTAAAAAAAGAAAAAGAAAATCTCCAAAAAGACTGAAAGAAAATACACTAAAAATATTACCAGTATTTACACATAGATAGTTGGACTAAAGGTGATTTTTAAATTTTGCTTTTATTTCTGTTCTTTTATTTCTTTTCTAAATTTTCTTCAATGAATATACACATTTTAGGTATATAATTGGGCGGGGGGGTGGGGGTGCGGTAATCCTCCTGCAGAATAGACTTTCCCCCAGGTTACAAAATGAGGATGCCAGGTGTCTGGTGGTGCTAGAGAAATTTCAGAAAGAAGTGGCTTCTTGAGGAAATGAAGATGATGGAGGGTATCCCAAATAGAAACCATTCCACAGTAACTTGATTCTGAAGAGAGCTGCAGAGGGCACTAAATGAATACTGAGTATGTTACATTATAATTTTTTTAAATTAATTAATCCTCACAGTACTCATGCATTGATTCTGGCCTAAGATCCACACATATTATTCTTATCCTAACCTCTATTTCACAACACTGCAAAGCCCATGCATGTGTCCAAGAGACCAAAGGTCATCGTGGGAAATGTATATTTTGTGTTTTTAATGTCCCCCTACTTCCTGCTTCTTTGTCCTTCTATTGTCTATATTTTCTCCTATTTTGTAATAATATTTAACGACCAAAAATCCAAAATTGTCCTGACTCATTAAGATTTGAACTCTTCTAACTCTAGCTTCTTTCAAATTGGACATGTGGTCTTGAAAAAGTCACTGCACCTCTTGGGACTTTGTTTCCCTTATTCAGTGAAAGAATTGAACCAGGGTCCTCTTCTACTCCAATATTTGGAGATTCTGTAGTAAAGAACTACCGTATGAAATGGATCTTGAAATTCACTCAAGGTCCCTCTTCCTGGGCCCCTGTTTCCTAACCTAAAAAATACCTAGTGCGCAGGCAAGGACCTCAAGAGAGAGTCATATCTGTGCCTAGGATCTTTTTCTTTCTCTTCCTTTTTCTCTTCCTTCCTTTTCTGCTTCCTTCCTTCCTTCCTTCCTTCTTTCCTTCCCTCCTTTCTCTCCCTTCTCTCTTTTCCTTCCATTCCTTCCTCCCTCCCTCCCTCTCTCTCTTTCTTTCATTCTCCTCTTGTTTTTCTATTTATGAAAAAAATGACAACTATCCAAATATGTTGATCACACTCCCATAATCAAACTTCACCAGGAGGATCTGTCAAGAAAAAACCTGGGAAAGAGTAGTTTCCTCTTGGTAACTTTCAGGAAAGTGAATCATTCAAGATGTCTGGTTGGTGAAACCCAAATATGGGCAGGGGCCTGTGTGGACAGCCACGCACATTGCCATCGAAGGGGCCTTGGTTAACATGTCTTCAAGCCAATTATGGAGTCCCTCCAGCTCACATCTGCCATGGTGGGACTGTGGACTTGAATGCTGAGCCACTCCTGCCCTGGGGAGCTGTCCTCTGGGCCTCCGCCTTCCTGTAGGGTTCAGTATCGCTGAAGTTCTTTTCTACTCTCCTCTATTTTTATTCTCTTCTGGTCACCAGTTTTTATTCATTCATTCTAGAGTTCATATGCATAAATATCATCTGTGTGACTCCACTGGGAAGAGAGTAGTGAGATTTTGGGCTTTGGGATCCTGGTAGAAGTGGGTTCCTTTTGTTTCCTCACAGTCAAATAACTTACGTCTTTGGGTATAGTTTCATTCTGGAGAGGTCCTCTGAACTCTTTTTGACAACTATCCCACTAAATGAGAAGAAAGGGGAAAAAAAAAACACTGTAGGGAAGCACTTCAGGATGCAATCAGGGTAAATAATGAAAGAAGCGAGCAACGAGAAGATAAAGAAATTCTTAGGAACCTAGAGAGGAAACTGTGTTCATCCATCTGAAAAGTAATTCCATCACGTGTATCAAGTTTATACCAAAAGGCTATATACTCAGTGTGGCTACCTTTCATCAAGCAGCTATCACATGCTAATAATTTTACATTTCTTCTTCACTTATGGGAATTAAGCAAAGAATAGATATAATCCCTATTTTACAGAAGAAAAATGATAGGTAAAAACTTCACCAAAGGTCACGGGGGTCTATGCTTCAGTTTCCTAAAAGGTGACGATGATAATGGCACCTTTATGAGTTGTGAGGACTGCAAAAGACAAAGTTTGTAGGGAGGTTTGCACCTGGCAAACACTTGATAATTTCATTATTATTTTTATTGCTAATGAGTGGCTAACTCTGAAGCCAGTGTTCTTTTTTCCTTTTTCTTTGGATTTAAATAAAAGTACAGTATGCACTTATAAATTTAAGTACAAGTGCAGAAAGAACAGTGCTGGAAAGCCTGGAGCAATATCAGAAAGAACAGCAATATGGCTCAGAAATAATCCCTGAGCCCATAAAATGCTATGTTGGGGACAGTGACCTGATCAATAGGCATGCAGTAACCTGGTCTTGATGGCAGTGATGTTGCTGAGAACAACCACCATAATTCTCACGGTGTAGCGCGTGCTACTAACACCCACTTAGTTACTTGCCCTGTCTGAAGATCTTCAACCACAGGAAATGATACAGATACTCAATATTTCTGCCTGAGAATGATAGTCCTTCCCATCCAAAATTTTATTTGCTCCTTCTTTAACATAACTCCCATCAGAAGCCACAATAAATATAGGTTTCATTTTGTTTTGTTTTTTTATAATTTTATTTATTTATTTTTCCCCCAAAGCCCCAGTAGATAGTTGTATGTCATAGTTGCACATCCTTCTAGTTGCTGTATGTGGGACGCGGCCTCAGCACGGCTGGAGAAGCGGTGCCTCGGTGCGCGCCCGGGATCTGAACCCGGGCCGCCGGCAGCGGAGCACGCACTCTTAACCACTAAGCCACGGGGCCTGCCCCACATAGGTTTCATTTTGAAATACATATTTGCAAAATAATTTTGAACAACAGCAGTGATTTGTGGTTGTCTCTTTTCACAAAACCTGAACAGGTCAGCTTACATTTTAAGTGTTTTATACTTTATATGTCTATAACTGTTACTTATAAGGTTCTCTAAGAACTTGGGAGCACGAGGATCTTTTTGGCTTTAGAAAACAATCATTTTGTATTTCAAGTGAAAGAGTAGAGCAGAAATAATGATCATTAACCAACCCCCAAAAGTGTATCTGGAGCAGCTCATTCTCCACATAACTCAAACCAAACTGTAATGTAAATATTTCCAATTTTCTGTATATTATGATGTTTTGACATCTTAAAAACCCTTTCTGACTGGGGAGAGATTGCCCTTCCCTGGGCTAGCCGGTTCTTAGAGATAGAAAGGGCCCAGCTGAGACCATGTCTTTGATATGCAAACTAACCAATTCAGAGCCATACCTTCTCTATCTGGCCTGTGCACCCCAGGAGGCAATATTCCTCTGCCTTACTCATCCCAGGGCCAGGTGACAGGCAACTGGGGACCATCCCTATAGCTTAGAGACCACCAAAATTGTTCAAATTAGCCAGTCCTACGTGTTTACCCTGCCCTGTCTTGCCTTTCCCATGGAAACCCCAATCAAGGCCATGGCCTAAACCTTCCCCTCCCTCTCGACTTCTGCCTCTTAATCACCCTGGTGGCTTTCTCATGTGGCCCTACGTGGCGAGCTATGTCTCCTGTCTCTATGACTTATGAGTAAAATAAACTTCGTTTTTTTTCCTGGGCCTCTCTTCTGTCTCCTCTTGTGTCCACACCTGACTGACCGTCTCATAAAAGAATACAAACATCACTCCCCTAAAAAGAAAAAGAGGGTACCCCGGCCCTTGATATAGAGGTCTAACTCTTTAGAATGGCAAACAAAGCCCTTCAACATTTTACTTTTTTTGCCCTATAAACTTGTTTCTTACCATATCCAAACAGCCACCCACCCAGGGACTTCAAACAAATTGCAATGTCCTAAACACGAATGCTAATTCTTTTAGGTCTTCTGCTCTCCCAGCCCTATATCCCTGGCCCAACTGGGGAAATCTCAATCCTTCTTTCTCTATTAAGCCCTCAGACACTATCTATCCCCTCTTCTCTTCCCTTCCTCCAGCTGCTCCTACTTCTGTAAAGACCTGTATTACAGCCTTGCTAACATTGTATTGCAATTCTTTGTTTACCATATGGAGGTTAAGAATTGCACCTTCAGGATTGGCCCCGTGGCCTAGTGGTTAAGTCTGGCACACTCTGCTTTGACGGCCCTGGTTCAGGTCCCAGGCGCAGACCTATACCACTTGTTGGTGGCCATGCTGTGGCGGCGACCCACAAACAAAATAGAGGAAGACTGGCACAGATGTTAGCTCAGGGCCAATCTTCCTCAAGCAAAAAGAGGAAGATTGGCAATGGATGTTAGCTCAGGGCAAATTTTCCTCAGCAAAAAAAAAAAAAGAACTGCATCTTTGTATATCAGAACCTAGCAGACAAGTCTTCAGTAAATGTTTATGGATCTAAAGGATAGTCAGCATTTGAGCTACAAAAGGTCTTCAGCATGCACCCAAATAGGGATATTATTAGCTCATCTATGCATTTACTGAGTGCCTGTTATGAGCCAATCAAGGTCCTAGGTCTTGAAACTAAAGCAGTGGAAAATAAACAAACAAACAAACAAAAAAAACAGATAAAAATCCTTACCTTTATGGTGCTTACATGGGAGTGGGGAAAGACAGCTAATAAATAAGTGCAATATATAGTTAAATGGTGATATGTGCTATGGAAAAATATAAAGCAGGGAAGATAAATAGGGTGTTTTAGAGAGAGAGTTACAATTTTAAACAAAATGGTCAAGTTAGATTAACACATAAGTATTGGTTAATAACCAAAAATTAGACAGTGAAGCATTTAATAGTGTATTCTCTGGGTTCTCCATTATATTCTGAAGAAACTCTGTACAAAATCTATTTGGAAAAAAGTTTATGAGAAATATTTCCATAAGAAATAAGGATATATTCCCAAGGCATAACCTTAGGAATATTAAAAAAAAATTTAGTACTACCACAAACACTAAGGAATGCTCGTGATTCTACTAACATTACAAAAATAAATGGAATACTGTGAATAATTTTATGCCAACAAAATAGAAAGCCTACATGAAATAGACAAATTCCTAGAAAGACACAAACCACTGAAACTCATTCAAGAAGAAATAGAAAATTGAAATAGACCTATAACAAATAAAAAAATTGAGTAAGTAATCAAAAATCTACAAACAAAGAAAAGCCCAGACCCAGACAACTTCACTGGTGGATTCTACCAAACATTTAAAGAATTAATGCCAATTCTTCACTAACTCTTCCAAAGAGAGAAGACGAAGGGCCACTGACCAATTTATTCTATGGAGCTAGTATTACCTGATCCTAAAACCAGACAAAGAAATCACAAGGAAAAAAAACTACAGACCAATATCCCTTAAAAACACAGACAAAAATCTTCAACAAATTATTAGTAAACTGAATACAGTAAATTATGAAAAGGATTGTACACTATGATCAGGTGCTATTTATTCCAGCAAGGCAAGGTTGGTTCAATACAAGAAAATCAATCAATGTAATATCCCTTAAAAGCAAAGGACAAAAACCATATGATCATCTCAATCAGCGCAGAAAAATTATTTGGTAAAATCTAGTACCCTTTCATTATGAGAATACTCAACAATCTAGTAATAGAGAGGACATCCTCAACTTGAAAAAGGGCATTCATGAAAAGAATATGGCTAATATGACACTTAGTGGTGAAAGACTGAAAAATGTTCTCCTAGGTCAGCAACCAGACAAGGATGTCCACTCTGGCCTCTTCTAGGCAACCTTGTACTAGAGATTCTAGCCAGGGCAATTAGGCAAGAAAATGAAATTAAAAGCATTCTGAATGGAAAGGAAGAAGTAAAATTATCTCTTCTTGCAGATGATGCTATCTGTAGAAAATCCTATGGAATCCACAAAAACACTATTAGAGCTAATAAACAAGTTCAGAAAGGTTGCAAAATACAGGATCAAGATATGAAAATTAGTTGTGTTTCTATACACCAGAAATGAACAATCTGAAAATGAAATTTAAAAAACAATTCCATTTATCAAAAAGACAAGAAATAAAAACTGTTTGAGAAGATTTGGAGAAAAGGAAATCCTTGTACACTATTGGTGGGAATGTAAATTGGTGCAGCCACTCCATAGTGCATGGAAACCGGTATGGTTGTTCCTCAAAAGATTAAAAATAGAACTACCATATGATTCAGCTATTCTACTTCTAGGTAATTATCCAAAGAATAAAAAAACACTAATTCAAAAAGATATATGCATGCCTATGTTCATTGCAGCATTATTTACAATAGCCAAGATATGGAAACAACCTAAGTATCCATCGATAGATGAATGGTTAAAGAATATTATTTATATATATATATATATATATATATATATATATATATATATATACACGCACAAGGGACTACTACTTAGCTATAAAAAAGAAGAAATCTTGCCATTTGTGGATGGACCTTGAGGGTATTATGCTAAGTGAAACAATTCAGATGGAGAAAGACAAATACTGTACGATTTCACTTACATATGGAATCTAAAAAACAAAACAAAGAAACAAACAAAGCAAAATAAAAACAAACTCATAGATACAGAGAACATATTGGTATTTTCCAGAGGAGAAGGGAGTTGGGGAGTGAGTGAAATGGGTGAAGGGGGTCAATTGTGTGGTGATGGATGGTAACTAGACTTATGGTGGTGATCACTTTTTAGTGAATACAAATATTGAGTTATAATGTTGTGCACTTGAAACTTATATAATGTTATATACCCATTTTACCTCAATTAAAAAAAAAGCAAACAATTCCATTTACAATAGCATCAAAAAGAATAAAGTTCTTAAGAATAAATTTAACAAAGGAAGTGCACAACTTACACACTGAACACTACAAAACATTGTTGAAAGAAATTAAAGCAGACCTAAATAAATGGAAAGTAATACCATGTTCATGGATTGGAAGACTTAATATTGTTAAGAGGGCAATACTTCCCAAACTCATGTACAGATTTCAACACAATCTTTATCAACATTTCCACTGCCTTTTTTGCAGAGTTTGTATGGAAATTTAAGGGACACGATAGCCAAAACAATCTTGAAAAATAAGAACAAAGTTGGAGAACTCATACATCTCAATTTCAAAATTTAGTACAAAGCTACAGTAATAAGACAATATGGTACTGGCATAAAGATAGACATATAAATCAATGGAATGGAATTGAGAGTTCAAAAATAAACCCTCACATTTACAGTCATCTATCTATGGTGAATTGATTTTTGACAAGGGTGCCAAGACAGTTCACTGGGGGAAAATTTAGTCTTTCAAAAAATGGTGATGAGACAACTAGATATCTATATCTAAAAGAATAAAGTTGGTTGCCATATACAAAATTTAACTCAAAATAGGTTGAAGCAAATGTAAGAAGCAAATGTAAGAAGCAAAGCTACTAAACTCTTAGAAGAAAACATAGGCTTAAATCTTCATGACCTTTGATTAGGCACTGGTTTCTTAGATATGACATCTA
Organism: Diceros bicornis minor; assembly: GCF_020826845.1. NCBI lineage: Eukaryota > Metazoa > Chordata > Mammalia > Perissodactyla > Rhinocerotidae > Diceros > Diceros bicornis. Next base: position 18,135,079 of record NC_080749.1, on the reverse strand, counting down.
AAGCACAAGCAACCAAAGAAAATATAGGTAACTTGGACCTCATCAAAATTAAAAACTTCTGTCCTTCAAAGGACACTATCAAGAATGTGATCAGACCATCCACTTCAAAAGAAACCCATTAACAGAGGCTGGCCCATGGCCTAGTGGTTAAGTTTGGCATGCTCTGCTTCAGCAACCTGGGTTCAGTTCCTGGGCATGAACCTACACCACTCGTCGGTGGCCATGCTGTGGTGGCAACCCACACGTGAAATAGAGGAAGATTGACACAGATGTCAGGTCAGGGCAAATCTTCCTCAAGCAAAAAGAGGAAGACTGGCAACAGATGTTAGCTTAGGGTGAATCTTGCTCACCAAAAAAAAAAAAAAAGAAACCCACTAGCTTTTATTCCCCATTTCCTCCAAAACCTCCAGCCCCTAGGTAACCATTAATCTACATTTTTTTTCTCTATGGATTTGCCTATTTAGGGCATTTCATGTAAATGGAATCATACAATATGTGATCTTTCATGGCTTCTTGAACCACAAAACTTGCTTCTTGAACTTAGCATAATGTTTTTAAGTTTCATCCATATTATAGCATAAATTAGTATTTCATCCATTTTTATTACCAAATAATATTCCACTGTGTTGCCATATCACATTTATCAGATGATTTGGGTTGTTTCCACCTTTTGGCTAATATGAATAATGCTGCTATGAATATTTCCTTATGAGGTTTTCCCTGGACACATGTTTTCACTTTTCTTGGGTCTATACCTAGGAGTAGAATTTCTGGGTTAAAAGGCAACTCTTTTAAAGAACTTCCAGACTGTTTTCCAAAGAAGCAGCACCATTTTATATTCTCACCAGCAGTATATAAGTGTTCCAATTTCTCCACATCTTCGCTGACACTTGTTATTATCTGCGTTTTTTTTAATTATAGCCACCCTGGTGGGTGTGAAGTTACCACTCACATGGTTTTGATTTGTATTTTCCTGATGTTGACAATCCCTTCATATGCTTATTGGACATATGTATATCTTTTTTGGAAAAATGTTTATTCAAATCCTTTGCCCATTTTTAAGTTGATTTGTCATTTTACTATTGAGTTGTCAGAATTCTTTATATATTCTAGATACATGTCCCTTACCCAATATATATTTTACTCTTGTTCTGTGAATTGTCTTTTTATTTTCTTTGTGGTGTCTTTTGAAGCATAACTTTTAAAAATTTGAGGGGCCAGCCCAGTGGCATAGTGGTTAAGTTCGGCATGCTCCATTTCAGCAGCCCAGGGTTCGCAGGTTCGGATCCCAGGCGCAGACCTATACCACTCATCAAGCCATGCTGTGGCATCAACCCACATGCAAAATAGAGGAAGAATGGCACAGATGTTAGCTCAGGGCCAGTCTTCCTCACCAAAATAAAAACATTTAAATCCAATTTATTTAATTATTCTCTTGTTTCTTGTGTTTTAGGTGTTTGTCCAGAGAAACCATTGCCTAATCCAAGGACATAAAGATTTATGTCTATGTGTTCTTCTACGAGTTTGATAATTTTACTTCTTAAATTTAGGTTTTTGACCTATTCTGAGTTAATCTTTATATAAGGTGTAGGTGGTGGTCCAACTTCATTCTTTTGCATGTGGATAGTCATTGGTCCCAGCACCTAGGACAGCATTTATGATGTTTGGCTTTCTGTTGATTATTTGGTGGACTGTATGCCTCTCTGTTGGTCAAGGGTCATAATTTCTCTTTGAATCTCCTGAAAGTATGTAGAGCAGTGTTTTTTCCATTCTAAAGGGTCATGACATTAACTTAGTGACTCATAACCAGTACTTTTAAAAAAATGAAATAGTATAGGAAAATATCGGATGGTTCAACGGTAATTAGGGCAGACTGTCTTTTGAGCAAACTTAGTTTTAGTCTGACGTCTGTGTGTGAGTGTGTGTGTGTGTGCAAACATGCCTGCATGTGCATATGTAGGTGTACTGGGTTGAAATTGAAAGTGTATTTCTTACATTTTATAGTTTGTAAACCTACAATAAGTTTGAAAGACATAGATCTGGAACACAGTGTCTCCCTCAAAATAGGTAATAAATGAAAAAAAAAATAAAAGAACTATCAAAGGCTGCTTTCTGTTTGCCTTTAGGTGTTTTGCCTTTCTTAGGAATGCACTTGTTGGATCAAGGCAGCTGGAGTTCCAGATATCAGGAGTCCCAGTTTCCTCATCTTCTAAGTTTAGAGCAGAGTAAACACTCCTGTGCCTCTCTAGCAGCAGGTGATCAGGAAGATAAGAAAATGCCAACTCTCAATAGGGACATTGTCTCTCCTCTGGCTGCTTGACAAGTGTAATTCCAGTTTTAGATAGGCAGTCTGAATCAAAGACTTGGCTTCTTTGATTTGTAGGACGAATCTAGTCAATCTTCTCCCTCTGGACATAGCCTTCCAACAACAATGAACCTCCCCTAAGACGAGCAGCCCTTAAATTAGTAAAGGAACAATGAGAAACCATTTAAAGTAAATAGTAAGTATAATCATAAATATAGAAGGCCCTAGGGAAATTAAAAAATATATATATTGGATCCTATTTAACAAGTGACATTTGATACAAGAAAAATTTTAAAATTAATAGTTGCTGAGTCTGTAGTATAAATCACAAGACTTAATATGTTAGTTAAGATATATGCTAATATAATCTGTGGCATCAAATATAGATTAAGTGCACCATATCTTAGTACTCCATCCACTAAATCTTTAAGAATCTTGAATCAGAGCTAATATTCAGAAAGTAAAGCAAAGCAGAAGTCACTATCCAAAAGGTTCAATTAGCAGGAGAAAAACTTTTAGAGTGGTTTAGAGACTTGCCCAAGGTTACACACTTCACCAGTAGAGAGCAAAGCTGAAAGTAGAACCCAGCCCTCCTGACTCCTCTTCCAGTGCTCCTTCTATTTTGCTGTTCTCTCTATCTTTCCTTAAATTCATCTGAAGCGTCTTTAATGAGATCTCAGTTATTGAATCATCATTCAATCACTAAAAATGATCTTAATTCCTACTATGTGTCAGGCAGTCTTCTATGACAAAGTCCCTGCCTTTGTGAAGCTCACTTTTAGTTGAGCAACAGAAAATAAATTAATAGTGAAGTTTCTGCAAAGATTATTACAATAATGTAGCATGACTTTAGTTCTTTGGTTAATAGGAATTTATGAAAGTGATTACATCTTTCTAAATAAAAAATATAAAACTGCATGGAGTATTGAAACCAGGCGCCAACTTGCTTTAACTATACTCAGTTAGTTGTCTATTTGCAAAAGTAGTTAGAAAATGCATTACTAAAACCCAGCCTATAGATAATATCTCTCATGCCTGTGTCACCACGGTAACAGGTGCTTGAGTTTTTGAGGGACTGTGAATTGACTCCTTGCCCAGTTCAGGCTGGTTAAGACCACCAACCCATCAACTGGGCCTGTGCAGATGACTGCTAGGTGACCATTTGACCTCAAGGAGCTGAAAACTTCACCCTCAGATCATGGTAATGCTGCCATTTTGTGAACATGTGTGAAGGATCAGAATTGGCCATGCCAAAATGTGTCTCTTTGCTGTGCCTTGATTATTTTTAAGAATAAAAGACGCTAAAAGAAACTTTGACCTTCCCCCCTAACTGCCTAAAAGAATTTAAGATAAAAGCCTTGTCCCCAGGAGAGGCCACCACCATAGATAACTCTGGGTATTGGCAGACTGGGATGGTCCTTGCTAAGCCCATTCTTATCTACGAAACATTTCCTTTTCCATTTCCATGTGAATTGCTTTCCTCCCCTTTGAAGCCCCAAACCACTGCCCCCAACATCTTCCTTTGTCTTTAGCTAAAGATGATCTCTAAGGTGACAGCTTTGGCCATTGTGGTGAATTACTCAGCTTTCCTGGGTTTCTCCTATGTATATGTATACATGATATAAAGCTTTGTTTGATTTTCTCCTGTTATTCTGTCTTGAGTCAATTTAATTCACGCCCCAGACAGAAGGACCTAGAGGGTAGAGGAATTCTCTTCCTCCCCTACGCATGCATCCTATAAAGAGCCATGAAGCTTGACTATGTTTGCACGGGTCATCAATTACCTCACTTCTCCTTACCTCCAATCATCTATTCCCATTTCTGACCACCGCACTCCTTTATCCCATAAATATCCCTAATCCCCATTTTTCTGGGAGGCAGATTTGAGACTGGTTCCCCCATCTCCTCATTTGGCTGCCTTGTGAATTAAACACTTTCTCTGCTACAAACTCATCATCTTGGTGATCGACATGATCATGTGGCGGGCAAAATGAACCTGGTTTGGTAACGTTATGAAAGTCTCAATTCCAGCTCAACTCACCTTCCTCCATTCCAGGTGTTTAACCATACCCAAAGATTGGAAAACATTGAAAAGATGTAGTTTCTTCCCTGCCCTGGGGTTACTCTGTCTCCCTGAATTGAAAGATTTAGGGAAGGAAATTACATCATAGACCATGGAATGCCTCAGGGCAGCTTGAGCCAAATTGCCTCTGTTCAAGATGAGTAGATTTACCTTGTTTTTAACCCTAAAAAAAAAAAGATGTGCAGAAAAAGAAACTATTTATTTCATTTTACAATCAACAATATCAACAACTCCTAGGAAAAGGGAAAATAATGGTTAGAGATACTGCTGTTTAAAGACGTGGTAAGTAGCTCCCCTTAGAAAAAGACTCTGAGCAATTTCAATTGATGTAGAAAAGTTCAAACATGAAAAGAAACAAGCAAACAAAACAAGTTAAACAGCTTCTCCAGTCTTGAACATTTTCAGAGTTAAAGTGGTTTACTCTGTTTGTCCCAGCACCACCTCAGTGAAGTGGGGTTGCCTTCCTAAAAGGCAGATGAGTGACCTAGGAACCAAGAAGCAGATCAAAACTTAAAGTTGGAAGACCATGATCACAGAAACAGAGAGCTACCTACCTTTCTAGAGGGCTGAAATAACAGAGTGGAATGTGGTAAATATTTTAGACTCAATTGGTTAGCAAAAATCTTGGAACAGACAGAGAAAAAAATCTTCATTCCAGCCCTAAATCCAAAGATATTCCTTTGGACACAAGTTACTTAAATTTGCCAAGCATGAGATTTTTCATTTACAAAATGGAAATGATAATAATATCTGCTTCATAGATAATGGAGTAACACACATTGTTGAGTACACAGGTACTTAACACAGTACCTGGCACAGCAGTAAACAATCAATAACTTTTATCATTAGCAATCACATCAGCAGCAATAATAAAACAAATTCACAGTAGGGGAGTTGGATCATCCAAGCCGCTGGAGAGCCATGCTAGGAATGGCGCCTGGAAACCTCATGTAACTCAAAACACGTGCAAGACATCCAGACAGAGTTTTCTCTTAAGAATAAATGTAACACAAGAAATAACAGTCTCAGCACACATAAACCTAGGCCATCACAATGCTTTCCTTATATCAAATTTACTCTTTAATGCACAACAAACAATATTTAGTGTGGGGAATTCACATTATTTCAACATGTGTGCATAAAGTGAAATTATAATAATAGTTTTCACTGTTCACTGTTTCAAATTTGCTAATTCAAATTAGTGTGAAATATAACTGCACTGTTTATCCAAAGTCTGCTCAATATCAGAGAGAGGTTATTATAAGAAATGAGTCATAGGGGAGTATATTGTAGGATTTCAAGATATATACTCTAAATAGAGAGATAAACAGTAGGACTGTAAATCTTGAAACGTCTAGAATTTAAATTATTGGAATTTCTTTTACAACTGTGAAGCCTATAAAAAGATAAATTTTATCTGCAAAGAAACCTACAGAGGAATGTGAAATGATGACAAACTACCACCCCCCACTCCCAAGACACTTGCTGTGATGCAAGACAACACAAAATCCTACCAACTGCATGGGCAAAAGCCAATTTTCTAATAAAGATTTATGATTGTGCCTGCAAGATTTGGATTCATGTGCTTCCATTTCCGCCTCATGGAGTTAGACAAAGCCCTACCAGGGAACCTGGTTTCCAGATTCCACTCTGAAAGCCAGGCCTTTAATCACATACTTATTCAAAGATCATACAGAGTGATATAGCTTTACTGCCACAATTCTGATGTCAGAAACTGGAAAAGAGAGTTTTAGTTTTGTTTTTGGTTTTTATAAGGAGGAGGGATTTCTTTTAGCTTATGATTCAGGCTTAAACCTTCAGTTTTTCCCATTTCAGCTTTCAAAATGGGATGTAAACACATAATTCACATGGCGGTGAATTATATTCATGGGATAAGATCCTAAAAACCTCACATAATTCAAAACTTGCATAATTCTAGACAGATTATTCCTGCAGAAGAATCAATATATAGTCATACATCAGTTAACGTCAGGGATACGTTCTGAGAAAGGCATCATCAGGCAATTTTGTCATTGTGCGAACATCATAGAGTGTACTTACATAAAACCTAGGCGATATAGGCTACTACTCCTCTAGGCTATATGGTACTAATCTTATGGGACCACCATTATGCATGCAGTTTGTCGCTGACCAAAACTTTATATGGCGCATGACTGCAATGTAAGAAATAGCATTCTCAGAATACATAAGGCCATAACATAATAGAGAATTTCTTAGAGCAAATTTCTAAATGCTTTCTTTAAACAATAAAATTTTTATTTATAAATAATTTTCGATTTACAGGAAGTTTTGCAAAGATGGTATACAGAGTTTCCATATACCCTTTACCAAGTTTCCCTACTGTTAACATCTAATATTACCATGGTACATTTGTGAAAACTAAGAAACCAACATGGGTACTATTAACTGAATGCAGGATTTTAATTGGATTTCACTAGTTTTTCCATCAGTGCTCCTTTTGTTGTTCCAGAATCCAATCTAATTTTAAGTAATTTTTAGTTTTGGAAGGATTCACATTATTTGAAATTTGTGCAAACTAATAACATTTTTATATCATGCTCTTTCACATCTATGAACTTTAATTTAGTATGAAATATGACTGCACTGTTTATCCAAAGACTTTCCATAGGGATTAACACAAGGATGGCTGAAGAATTAATCTACTGTAGTAGTCCAGGCCAGTGTTGTTCGAATTGGAATGGTGAGGAGAAGGGAGGGAGTGAATTTTGTAGTGAGTTTCAGCTGAAGATTTCATTTGAAGAAAATCACTAGTAAGAAAATCCAGGGAAAATATTAGAATAATTTAAGGAATGCTAAAAACAAACAAACGAACAAGCCAAAAACTGGAATGGTTATGTTATAAGAAACACTCAGAAAATTGCCTAGTCAGGCACCATTTTTCATATAAATAGTTTAAACTTTTTACTGCAAAAAGCATACAAGCAAACAATGTAGCCACATATATTGCAAAATATTCCCCATTTGCTGTTACTATTATTAAAATATAAAGAACCCTTACAAATTAATAGAAAATTTGCATTTTTAAAGAATGCAAATTAAGGGGCCAGCCCGGTGGCGCAGCGGTTAATTGAGTGCGCTCCACTTCCGCGGCCCGCGCTTCACAGGTTCGGATCCCCGGCGCGCACTGATGCGCTGCTTGTCACGCCATGCTGTGGTGGCGTGCCATATAAAGTAGAGGAAGATGGGCACGGATGTTAGCCCAGGGCCAATCTTCCTCTGCAAAAAAGAGGAGGATTGGCATCGGATGTTAGCTCAGGGCTGATCTTCCTCCCAAAAAAAAAAAAGAATGCAAATTAAACTGCAACATATATTTTTTAACATCAACCTGGTGATGATAATGCACAGTGTGTGTTAATGTGCAAAGAATAATTCACTCTCATACAGTGCTAATGGGAGTCAAACTTGAAACAACTTTTTATATGGCAACTCGGCAATATATGTGTTCAGTTACCTATTGCTGACTAATAAACCATTCCAAACTGTGGTGGCTTAAATCCACAACAATGTATTATTTCTCACATTTCTGTGAGTTGGCTAAGTGGTCTTACTTTGCATATATTGTTGTCCGGGGCCACTCATGCAGGGGCACTCAACTGTGAGCTCAGCCAGGGATAGAATGCCCAAGGTTTACTTGCTTCTCTACATGGCCTTTCTTTCCACCTGGCCTTTTATCATTCAGGAGCCTAGCCTAAGGATCCTTCATGTCAACTGGATTCCATGAAAGCAAAAACGGAAGCTGACAGACCTCTGAAGAACTAGGTCTGGAAGTGGTGGTATGAGGGATCTCCATGAGAGCCAATAATGCATATCTCTTCCCAACTCCGTGTTCGGTGATATCACATTGGTAGCTTGAAATCAGCCGTGGTGGGAGTATTTACACCACAGAAAATGGCAAATGCTGTAAATCAGGGCTTTAAAGTTTTTTTTCAAAGAGCTGATTTTCCAGAACACTATTTCCTGAAACTCATACAGCTTCACATCCACCACATTCTATCCAAGCAAGTCCCAAGGGGATCTCAGAGTCCCTATGGGAGGCAAAGCAGATTTCACCTCTTGATCAGAGAAGTGGCAAAGAATTTGTGGCCATATTTAATCCACCACAGTCTGCATTCTGGCCACAAATTATTTATATTCTTTCCACATGTAAAAAACTCTCACCACCTCCTAAGATAATTCAAAGTCTCATTCCATGAAAGCGTCAGGCTCAAAGTTCAATATTTCATGATCTGCATCATATCCAGATGTGGATGCAGCTCCTCTGGATCTGGAGAGCTATGAACTGTTTTCTGCCCCTCCCCAACCTCCCCCAGCTCTTTCCCCCCCTACCAGGAACACAGTGGTGAGAAAGGGCCAGGAAAACCACCATAGACACTCCCATTCAAGAAGAGGGAGAATAGGTCTATAGCAATTGTGAAATCTACCTGGAAATATGTTGTCAGACCCTCTCCTCCCAGGAATGGGAGCCCAGCTGGGGCTGGAACATTCAGAATGACTTCTTATCCTCCTGGGCTTCTCTAGGTGACCTGTCTTCATTAAAGAGTCTAGCCCAAGTTCTTTACAACATGGTAGCTGGCTTCCAGAGGGCAAAAATAGATACTACCAGGTCTCTTAAAGGCTAGGCCTGGAACTGGAATAGTGTCATCATATCTAGTGTTGCCAGATTTAGCAAATAAAAATAAAGGATACTCAGTTAAATTTGAATGTCAAATAAATAAATAATTTTCTAGTATAAGTATGTCCCATTTTTCTGTTTATTTGACGTTCTAATTTTAGATGGCATCCCGTACTTTATCTGGGAATCCTACTTTCACCACATTATGAAGGTCAAAGCAAGTCATTCAAGGATAAGGGAAGGAGACATCATCTTTTGCTGGATTAGTGGCTTGCTTGCACAGGGAGAGGAGAAGTTAATGGTGGCCATTTTGAAGACTATCACACTATAACAAAAGCCTTGAAAACGTGCATCTTGCTATAAAACCTGTGATTCTATTTCTAGGGATTTTTCTAAGCACACGATTAAAGACGTGCCAAGGATTCAGCTATGTGAATGTTCATTGTAGAATTGCTTATAATGGTGAAAAATATGAAACAACCTAGATGTACAAAGATAAGAAATAAATATATTTATTGAGCTCCAGATATGCAAGACACTGTGTTGAGCCCTGAGGATATAGTAAACAGCACGGAAAATCTCTGGCCTAGGGGATCTAAAAGGCTAACAGGGCAAGATTGACACTAAACAGACAATCATACATTTGGCTAATTGACTATCAGTGTGCTAACTACTACAAAGAAAAACTACTGGGTGCTATGGAATCATCAAGGGACCTAATCTACCGGGGACTGGTTTAGGAGAAGGGAAAGGAAATAAAGGGAAAGGATGAGGGAAGAGAGTATTGTGCAGAGTGAACAGCAGAAGAATTCTAAATGTATACTTATTTACATGGAAAGGTGATTATAATAAACAGCTAGATGTGAGATGCTCATTAGACATCCAAATGGAGATGTTATATTGTATTTAAATATACAAGTTGGGATCCTAGGGAAGGTTAGATTTGCAGATATACATTTGAGAGTTACCAGCCTATAATCAATAGGCAGTGATATAAGAAGAAAATCAGGGAAGTAGTGTATCGTGGAAGCCAAGAAAAGAGAGTTTCAAGGAGAGAGTGGTCACTTGGGGGAAATGCCACTGAGATGTTGAGTGAAATAAAGGCAAAAAGTGACCAATGGATTTGGTGACATGGAGGACACTGATGAATCTTTTAGAGATTTCAGATGTAGTGGGGAGGACAAAGGTCTGAGTGAAATGGATTGAAGAAAGAAAATAGGTGATGTCATGAGGAAAGCCATTTATTTGAGAAGTTCTGCTATGAGGGAGCAGGAGAATGGGGCAGCAGCTAGACAGGAATGGGAGGTCAAGAGTAGGTTTGTTGACTGTTGAAAACAATCCCCCAGAAAGAGGGAAATCAATAATTCAGGAGAGAGGGGTCTGTTTGTAGGAGTAAAGTCCTTGAGAAAGTGAAAGAGGATGAGATCCAGAGCACAAGGGAAGGGTTAGCCTTAGCTAGGAGCAGGGACATTTCCTCCCATAGTAGCAGGATGAAAGACAGGGAGTGGGTCCTGATTCCAGAAGCTGCAGAGAGACAGTGGAAGGAAGAGGAGAGAGTGTTCGTTTGCTTCTATTTCTCATGAAGCATGAATCAAGGTCATCCATGAGAAAGAGAGGGAGGAAGGGGGAGATTCGAATATGTTCCCCAAGTATACTTTACATTTCATGCTGATGATGCTAATTTGAAAATTATGCATGTGTAGACTCTCACTTACCCAATAAACTCTACAGTTACTCAACGTCCTAAACAAGAAGAGTGAAAAGGGAGCCATTATAAGTATCAAGAATAATAGTACACTAATCAAGATTAATTTACTGAAGAATTTTATCTAAAAGCCTTAGGGGAATTTAATAATCATGTATTAAAATTCACCAGCTTCAATTCAGTAATCAGGAAAATTTCTAAGTCATAGAAGGAAGTACATACCCATCAAAGTGTTGTTCAGAGTCATGCATCTTAGTCAGAGTTAACAGAAACCCAATGATGTCTGTTTTAGTGACTTAACCAATGCATTAAATAGCTCATTTCCAATAGAGATTAAGTAAATAATTGGATGATGCATTTATCATGACCAAACCAGACTGGACATGAATAGACTCTTGTGAGATAAAGTCAATGTGATAAAATGCAATACACTACCGTAAATTGCATAAACTACCTAAATTGACACTAAGAGTTGATACTCCTGGGAGTGTTTGTTCAGAAGCTATTAGAAAAAAATGCATTTTGAGAAGAGCTTTTGGGTCATCAGTGCTCTATATTTATAATCCTCAAATAATTATAGATTCCAGCACTTTGTCACCAAGAGAGAAATAAAATGAGGTTACCTCTTCTTTTCACTGATGTTTTTCTTTTTTGTCGAATGCACTAGAAGTTTCTTTGATGGGACACATCTCATTCAAAGGCTTAAATATAGATGTTAGAATTTTCAGACGGAGGTAAAAATGCATTGTGACAATTAAAAATATAATAGTAACATTACTCACAATGCAATACAAATTTTTAAAAGGGCAAACACTATTAAGCACTTACATACCAAGCATTGTTCTTTGTATTTGGTGTATGCATTATCTTACATAATCTTCAAAAATCCTAAAACACCTTTATAAGGTAGGTTCTATTATTATCTACATTTTTCAAAAGAGGAAACTCTGGTTCATCAAATCCACTATAACAAAAACAGGCTCTTACTAATATCGCGTAGCTGTTCTGTGCCAAGTATATTACTGTGTTCAGGGGATATTGTGTGACAAAAATGAATGAGGTCCCCAACTCACAGCCTCCTGGAGGAGATATATGGGTAAACAGATGACCTGCATTTCAATGTGGCATGTTTTGTGAGACGATAAATAATTAAGTCTGCTTGTAGAGTCAAAAAAGTTACACAAAGGAGGGGACATCTTAGCTGGAGCTTGAAGGATGAGCAACCCTTGGGAGAAAGGCAGGGGGAACAGGTGTAAAAGTACAGCTGGGACAAGGTTCTGACCACACCGGAAACTGAGAGTTCAACGTAGCTTAAGTAGGAAGTACAAGTTAGGGAGTGGTGAGAAATAAAGCTGGAGAAATAGGTGGGAGGTAGATTGTGAGGGTCTTGTATGAGGCTGAAGAGTTTGACTGAATTCTGTAGCCACCATACCGCAGCAGAGACTTGTATGCACTGAGCCACATGGCCAACTTTGATTTTCAGGAAGACAACTCGGGCACGAGCTGTGGTGCTTATTGGAGGTACAGACTGGATGCCTGGAAAAACTTAGAGTAAGTTAATGTCCAGGTGCAAAAGGATGAGAGCCACAAAGTATTGTTAAGTGGAGAAGCCACATCTATGATGTCTTTCTGACCAAAAATATTAAACTTTGAAATTTACTTACGTATCTGTATCTATGGATTGATGCTGGCAATTACCAGGCAATATCACCGGAAGGTTTTCAGCTAACTAAACAATTACATCAGAACCGCCACCAGGCTGATAGCAATCAAAGGTGCCACCCCAATATGAGATGCATTCTGATTTCAGATATGTTAAAATGTGAGGGGAAAATGTTCATTTAGAATGGGTAAAATGGGAGCATTGTGTTAACAGTACAGTAATCAAAATCTAACCACCTCTCCCTACTTCCAGTCCACCTCCTGGTCCACGCCAACATCATCTCCTTCCTATATTAGTACAGAAGTTCCCTAGAGGGTCTGCCTGTTCCTGCCCTTAGTATTCCATCCTCCCACCTCCTAAACCTATTCTCAAGAGCTAGCTAGAGTCAAATCATGTCATTCCTCAATTCAGGTGAGACTGGGCATGTTCAGGGCGGTATGGCTTTATGTTCATTGCAGCATTATTCACAATAGCCAAGACTTAGAAGAAATCCAAGTGCCCATCAACATATGAATAGATAAAGAAGATGTGGTATACACACACACACACACACACACACACAATAGAATACTACGCAGCCATTAAAAAAGATGAAATTGTGCAATTTGTGATAACATGGATGGACCTTGAGGGTATTAACGCTAAGCAAAATAAGTCAGGTAGAGAAAGACAAATAACATATGATTTCACTCATATGTGGAAGATAAACAAACAAACACATAGATAAGGAGAATATACAGGTGGTTACCAGAGGGGAAGAGGGTGGGGGGAGGGCAAAAGGGGTAAAGGGGCACATATGTATGGTGACAGATGGAAATAAGACTTTTGGTGGTGAACATGAAGTAGTCTATACAAAAACCAAAATATAATGATGTACACCTGAAATTTACACAATGTTATAAACCAATGTGACCTCAATAAAATAATTAAAAAAAAATCTCCTGTGGCTTCTCATCGCACTCAGTGAAAAAAATCCAAAAGCTTACAGAGGCTACTAGGCCCTGCAGGATCAAGCCCCTTATTAGCAGAATTTTTTTACTTTAATGAAGTCCACCTTATCAATTATTTCTTTCATGGAGCATGCCTTTGGTGTTGTACCTAAAACGTCATCACCAAACCCAAGGTCATCTAGATTTTCTCCTATATTATCTTTTAGAGTCTTATAGTTTTGCATTTTACATTTAGATCTGTGATCTGTTTTGAGTTAATTTTTGTGAAGGGTGTAAGATCTGTGTCTAGATTCACTTTTTTGTATGTACATGTCCATTTGTTGAAAATACTATCTTTTCTCCATCATATTGCCTTTGTCCCTTTGTCAAAGATCAATTGACTATATTTTTGTGGGTCTTTTTCTGGTTCCTCTATTCTGTTCCATTGATCTGTTCATCTGTTCTTTCACCAATAGCACACTGTCTTCATTACTGTAGCTTTACAGTAAGTCTTGAAATGGAGTAGTGTCAGTCCTTCAACTTTTCCTCTCCTTCAGGATTGTGCTGGCTATTCTGGGTCTTTTCCTTCTCCGTATAAACTTTAGAATCATTTTGCTGATATCCATAAAATAACTTGCTGGGATTTTGTTGACATTGTATTGAATCTATAGATCAAGCTGGGAGGAGCTGACATCTTGACAATATTGAGCCTTCCTATCCATGAAGAAGGGATATCTCCCCATTTATTTAGTTCTTCCTTGATTCCATTCTTTAGAGTTCTATATTTTTCCTCATATAGATCTTGTACGTATTTTCTTAGATCTATACCTAAGTATTTCATTTTGGTGGGTGCTAATGTAAATAGTAATGTGTTTTTAATTTCAAATTCCACTTATTCATTGTTGGTATTTAGGAAAGTGATTGATTTTTGTGTATTAACCTATATCCTGTGACCTTGTTATTACTGCTTATTAGTTCCAGAAGGTTTTTGGTGATTCTTTTGGATTTTCTACGTAGATGATAATGTCATCTGTGAACAGTTTTATTTCCTCCTTCCCAATCTGTATACCTTTTGTTTCCTTCTCTTGTCTTAATGCATTAGCTAGGACTTTTAGTATGATATGGAAAAGCAATGGTGAAAGGGGACATCCTTGCCTTGTTCATGATCTTAGAGAGAAAGTTTCTAGATTTTCACTATTAATAGTGATGTTAGCTGTAGGTTTTTTGTTGACAGTCTTTATCAAGTTGAGGAAGTTCCCCTCTATTCCTAGATTGTTGAGTTTTTCTTAGGAATGGATGTTGGATTTTGTCAAATGCTTTTTCTGCATGTATTGATACGATCATGTGACGTTTTTTCTTGAGCCTGTTGATGTGGTGGATTACATTAATTGATTTTTGAATGTTGAACCAGCCTTGCATACCTAGGATAAATTTCACTTGGTCGTGTTGTGTAATTCTGTTTATACATTGTTAGATTCCATTTGCTAAGATTTTGTTGAGGGTTTTTGCTTTTGCTCATGAAAGATACTGGTCCATAGTTCTCTTGTCTTATAATATCTTCGTCTGGTTTTGGTATTAGGGTAACGCTGGCCTCGTAGAATAAGTTAGAAGTATTCCCTCTGCTTCAATCTTCTGAAAGAGATTGTAGAGAATTGGTATAATTTCTCCCTTAAATGTTTGGTGGAATTCACAGTAAACGATCTGTGCCTGGTGCTTTCTGATTCCTAAGTTATTAATTATTGATTCAGTTTCTTTAATAGACACAGGCCTCTTCCGTTTGTTGGTCTTTGTTTTTTACTGCTGTATTTATAACACTTAGAAAAATATCTGGCACATATTTTGTGCTCAGTAAAATTTTTTTAATAAATTAATGAGCATCTACGAAATTTAATACAATTGAGAGATTCTTGGAATAAAAGTTCTCTTCATTTAAAAATTTCATTATAGATCATTAAGCCAAAGTATTACACACAATGCCAAAAGAATCATTACAATAGATTAAAGTTTCAGATAACTCAGATATTTTACTGCCAACAACTTTATTTCTTCTTCAAACCATAGAATTATAGTTAACAGAGTCACTATTATCTAAATGGAAAAAAACATAATGGATAAAATTTTGTTTGGGGCAGCAAACAGGGAGAAACATTGTGAACTGACATTCAAAAAGAGAAGAGGTAAGATCCTACATCTTAGGTCTGGTGTTCCATTTGTCATTAGTTCACCATCTGAAGACCCCATGCAGATGGAAACAAAATCCTACCGTCCAGTATGCAGGTGGCTTTTCCTTAAGGGTTTCAGAATATCAACAGAGAAATGGAAAGCAAACTAGAGAGAAATTCCTATGAAAACTAGGGACATTTAGAATGTCGTAAGCTTTCAACCAATTGTTATTATTGTTGTTACAGTTAGAGTTTTATGTATTCAGGGTACACTCTTGCACTCTGTATGTAAGAGCGAGGAAACAAATACTGATGAACTGAAAAGCCAGTCATCTCTTCCAAGAGGTTGCTGAGCTGCCCCAAGGCTCAGGCTCTCTTGGTTCGGAGGAGTTCAGGTTCAGAGGAATTCAGCTCTAGGGGAAGTTCTTAGAGGACTGTTATCTGCTAACCTCCAGTCTGCTACTCACTGAAGGACTCCTGGATTGATGTGCTCCAAATGAAGCTTTGTCTACTATTGATGTATCAATCCCACAAGTCCCCTCTCTCTAAAAGCAGCTTCTTCATACTCTACCTTTTTCTGAGCTAGAGTAGAATGGTATGGGATCATCTGACAAGACCTCTATTAGTCTGCAGTCTGGATGAGTGATAGAATCAACGATGGATACAATTCCCTTGCATCCTCTGTCTCTCTTGAAAAGTGCCCTGGTACTTTCATGCCACCTCTAGGCACCCTAAAGTTTTCCCCAATAGGGCTCATCCATCACTCAATATTTCCAGGACTTTTCTTACTTCCTCACTACACATCCAAACTTTTTTGCTTAAAATTCTGTAATGCTTTCTAACTAAGTTGATAAACTAAATCACAGGAACTGACGGACAGGAATGGCTTAAAGAATGGTGTTT
Organism: Diceros bicornis minor; assembly: GCF_020826845.1. Taxonomy (NCBI): domain Eukaryota; kingdom Metazoa; phylum Chordata; class Mammalia; order Perissodactyla; family Rhinocerotidae; genus Diceros; species Diceros bicornis. Next base: position 18,118,675 of record NC_080749.1, on the reverse strand, counting down.
CCCAGGCAACACATTTGTCCCTATTCCTACCAGTTCCAAATGCAACAAACTAAGGTGGCAATGATGGCTAATAGGCCTCTCCTGCTTTCTAATGTCCATCCCACAGCTGATCTCACCAACCCTTTCTTGCTGACTTGCCATTGGAGGAATAATTGTATTGCATGCCTGGACTGACCAATAAGTGAAGGATCAAGGGCCAGATTGATTGGCATCCTATCAGTTCTGCAGGAACTCTAAATCTAACATATCACAAAAGTTGAGTGGAGTTCCGGGGTAGAGGATTTTGGATCTGTTTATCACCTCACTGTAGAGCACCTGGGCCAGAGGTAAGTCCCATGACAACTTTGCTGTTATCAGAAGATTAATTTATCTCAGAAGTAACAGAAAAGGGGATGCTCAATGAACCTAAACATCTATCCACCCTGCAGCTGGAAACTTAGTTCACCTATTGGTAGTTTTGGTTGTTGGTTTGTTTTGTTTTGTTTTTGCTTGATTTGACTTGGCTAAATAGAAAACAGCTTGAATAGACATTTTTCCAAAGAAGATATATAAATGACTAATAAGCACGTGAAAGGATGCTCAAAATCATTAGTCATCAGGGAAATGCAAATCAAAGCCATAATGAGGTACCACTTTACCCCCACCAAGATTCCTAAAATAAAAAATAGAGAAAATAACATCCTCTTGGTGAGGATGTTGAGAAATTTAGAACCCTCATACACTACTGGTAGGAATGTAAGATGGTGCACACGCTTTGGAAAATAGTCTGGAAGTTCCTTAAAAGATTAAATATAGTATTGCCATATGACTCAGCAATTCTACTCACAAGTATGTACTTAAAAGAATTGAAAACATATTTTCACACAAAAAATTTTGCTTGAATGTTCATAGCAACATTACTCATAATAAGCAAAAAGTGAAAACAGCAAAAATGTCCATCAATGGATGAATGGATAAACAAAATGTGGTATATGCATACAATGGAATATTATTCAGCTATAAAAAGGGGTGAAATGCTAACACATGAATGAATCTTGAAAATTTATACTAATTGAAAGAAGCCAAACTAAAAGACCCCATATCGTATGATTCCATTTATATGAAATGCCCAGAATAGGCAAATCTATAGAGACAGAAACTAGATTAGTGGTTGCCAGTGGCTGGAGGGAGGGAGGAGTGGGGAGTGGCTGCTAATAGGTACAGGGTTTCTTTTGGGATAATGAAAATGTGCTAAGATTATGCTGCAAAATTCTGGGAATACACTAAAAGCCATTGATTTGTACTCTTTAAATGAGTAAATTGTATGATATGTGAATTATATCTCAATAAAGCCGTTAAAATTTTTTTTAAAAGACAGCTCTTATTTAAATAGTAGATGGCTGAAAATGTTATTTTTCTATCTTCAGCAAATCCATCAAAGCCTTAAAGAGGAAAAAGCAACCCATGTGGTCTCTAGGGCCAGACTCTAATATTAACAATGAATCCCGGGCTGGCCCAGTGGGTGTAGTGATTAAGTTCACGTGCTCAGCTTCAGTGGCCTGGGGTTCACAGGTTCAGATCCTGAGCAGGGACGTACACACTGCTCATCAAGCCATGCTGTGGTGGCATCCCACACGCAAAATAGAGGAAGATGGGCATAGATGTTAGCTCAGGGCTGATCCTCCTCACCAAAAAAAAAAAAAGAATGAAAAAGAATGAATCCCTTAGTACCGTGGTAGCAGTTAAGAGAAGAAAGTTACACTTTTGAGAGGAAACCCTGACCCTCTATGGGCCATGAACAGATGTGGTCTCCCTGTGCCATTTTAAGGCAAACCTGGAGCCATTGAGCTGCATTTGCACATCCACAACACTTCTATTATGGTAGTCAGACCTCTGAATTCTCCAAATTTGGGTCTGTAATCTTTCAGAATTTGGCACTACCTACAACGATCAGCTTGTCCTGGTTTACTCAGAACTTTACCAATTTTAACACTGAAAGTCCCACATTCTGGTGACCTCCTTAGTGCCAGGCAAATTGGGATGATTAATCACCTTAGGACCACCAGATAGAGGAAGTGGTCCATGGAGAGCAGCTGTCTGTATTTATTCTTGTAATCAACAGGCCATAGAGAGCAGAAATTATTACAATCTCTTTTGCTACAGAAAATGGACTCTCATCTTTTCCCCTGGGGTCCTGGGACCCCTGCTGTTCTAACCCAACTTGGAAGAATGACCAGAGTTCAGAAACAATCCAAGACAGTAGATGATAATTCAAGTTGAAAAGCACCAAAAAACACATCCACTGGTGGGATTCTATCTCACTCACGTGTCAGAGCCATGCTGGAAATTCACAGCACAATTTATAGTATAAATAGAATGCTTACCAACAGCAGAAATCAAATAAATCAGAAATCTAACCTGAACTTAAAACTATCGATAAAAGGTATTCATTAATGAGGGAGTCTTTCAAGCTGCTATGTGCTTCTCTGGCTAAAAATTTTCCTAGAAGCTAATCATAGCTCTCAGAAACATCCATTTAATAAAATTTATAAACTGTACTCAAACTAAAATCTGACCTATCAGGATGAGGCAATATAACACTAAAGGATTATCATTTTATCCATCAAAACTAAACTACTTGTATTCTCCAGGGAAGAAATAACGTCTATTCATAATCAGCTACCAACATTTAAAAAAACATAGTTTCTTTTGCAATGAGAAACATTAATGTTTAGAGTTTATGAAACCTCAGGAACAAAAAACAACCATCTGAAAATAGGTCTGAAGTATACTTTTCCAGGAATTTTATTCAGGCTCCTACATACTAAACAAGAATCTGTACAGGAAATGAATAAATAGTAGAAAAGTTTTATGCAAAAGAAAGAGTAAGTTTCAATAGTAACAGCAATGATGTAGGCCTACCCAGACAGTTTCTTAGCTTCTGTGTAGTTCATCCAAGTGATGTCCTAGGATCAGTTGAAGCAGACTGTTTTACAAAAATAAACTAATATAAAAACCTTTTCTCCAATATTCAGGAGAAGAAAATTACAACTTAAGATGTAATGCCAGACTCTTCCTTTTCACATGATGACCTTGTGGTTTCTTAGCTGTTACACAAAAAAAAGGCATTTAACCAAAAATGACTCAATTTGTTATATAGTTTATAAATTTGTTAAAAGGAGGAGGAACACTCCCTTTTTCTTCCTTCCTTCCTTCCTCCCTTCCTTCCTTCCTTCCTTCCTTCCTTCCTTCCTTCCTATCTATCCATCCATCTATCAACTATTCTGACTTTCTATAAGTGTGTGTGTGTGTGTGTGTGTGTGTGTGTGTGTGTGTGTGTTTTACAACTTGGCAAAGGCCAAAGGCATTTGGCTGTCTTGGAAGTCAAACACGTGTTTGTTACTCAGCTGATAAATCCCACATGACAATCACAGGACTAGTTGGTTGTTTTTTCCAAGGTGTCACCACATCATGCTTCTCCTCTAGCTTAAAACTGCTCAGCTTCAGTGATGTCCCATTTCTTCAGCAATACACTTCTTTGTCATAATATGAAGCCGATTCCATACTACTTCTATAATGAAACCTATAATAAAATCCCAGACTTAAATGGATAGTTTTAAACATCCCTCATTTGGTAAATGAGGGAAGCAGCAGTTGAGGAAGGCAAATTGGGTAAAGGATGTGCTTCTATCATCAGCTACTACAGTCCTTGAGGCTGACACGCCTATAATCAGTCCCAGAGCCCTCTGTCTCTATTAAGTCAAAATAATAGGGCTGTCTCTTTTTCTTTCACATTCCTCTACCCAGCCTGTCCTTTAGGACTTTTTCTCCTTCAGATCTAGTCTTAGAGCTCAGACGAACCTATTATCACCCAGATATGGTTTATTTTGACCCCAACCCCAGGAAGAGTACAGGATCCTGCTTTCTCTGATGATAGACAGACCTGCATTATCTCCCAGGACAGATGCCACACTGCATGAATTTAATATCTACAATGCTGATCATTTTCAAAACTAATTTGAGGTGAAAGAAGTCCCTATAGGTTCCTTTAGCTTTCACTCCTGGGCTTAATTGGATCAATGTTTCATTATTTCTTTCTTTCTTTTTTTTTTTTTGTGAGGAAAATCAGCTCTGAGCTAACATCCATGCCAATCTTCCTCCTATTTTTTCCCTTTTTCTCCCCAAAGCCCCAGTAGATAGTTGTATGTCATAGCTGCACATCCTTCTAGTTGCTGCATGTGGGACGCAGCCTCAGCATGGCCGGACAAGCGGTGCGTCAGTGCGCGCCCGGGATCCGAACCCGGGCCGCCAGTAGCGGAGCGTGTGCACTTAACCGCTAAGCCACGGGGCCGGCCCGCTGTTTCATTATTTCAACCGTGAGTTTCTCCACCCCGGGGGAAGAAGTTCCTCTCCTCAGGAAGGGAAAGTGTGGGAATGCTCGCCTTGGAGGAGTGCCTTATTTGACCCGGGACTAGGGAGAAGGAACTGAACATGCTGAGCTTAGACCCTGTGCTGTATCTTTCTGTTTCTCTTTCTTCTCTCTCCTCCAGAATCTCTCATTCCGTTTTCTCCATGAGGTACGCTTTCTATGTCAGGATCTGGTCTTGTAATGGGGAGACTTGACGTTTGGGATGGGTAGGGTCAATTCAGAGGGGAAGCTATAAGGAAGCCTGGTTTTGACTAATATCTATGCTCCATTCTCCAAATGGGCCCTTTGAGTAATAGGACTGAGTATTTTATTCTCCAACTGTTTGATTCTTGTGTCCACTTCTCAACTGGATTTGAACTCAGAGGCTTGATAGGAAATTATCACTTCTACAGAAACAAAGAACCCCCAAATCCTAGTGGCTAAAATAACAAAGATTTATTTCTCTCTCACATTACATGTTCACCAGGGCTCTGCTCATCTGCTTTGACTGCACATGCCACACAGTGGGAGTTTAGGGTTTTTAAAAATGGGTTCAAATTTTAGCACCTCTGAGTAACTTTATTAGAAAATAGAATTAGAAAACACGTTCAGATTTGAATGCTGGAATGTAATTACAAAGACTGTGCCAGAGCGGTGTTTTCAAACTTAATTCTTTCTACTGGGGAGCTGTATTTATAATAAACAATGAAAAGAAATATCATCTACAGTTGAATAGGCCTTTTCATATCCCCCGATTTGCTGAGAATTATTTTCGGGAATACTTAATTCAGAGCTTTTCTTTCAGAGTGTTGGCACTTTCCCTTTTCGGATATGAGTTATACTAGACCGACCTCTATTATTTCTGGATTACATGTCAGCGGTGGAAAATGAATTGAGTGCTTTGAGAAGAAAAAAATCATTACCAGAAAGATGAATAGACTGATTATACTGGGTTACTAAAAGCAGGGGCTCTGGAAAGACCATTGGTTTGATTTTTCCGGGAAACATGTCTTCTTGGATACTCTTCAGAGTTGTGATAAATTCCTCCAGCAGCAGGTGCAAGGTAGGTCTATTGATATGACACATTTTCCTGGCCCCCTGACTTCAAAGAGAGGTCTTTCTTTGCTATGTGATAGTCAAATGTGAAAACTACTTTGAGCTCTCAGATCTCAGGCATTTGGAAAAGAGTCAACAGCCAGCCAAGTTTACATATTTATTGCTATTGCCGTAGGATAGAGAGATCTTTTTTCAACAGATCTTGATAGTGCTATGCGCTGATGACCCAACAGCGATCAAAACCGACATAGCCCCTACCTAACAGAGGTCTCAGTCTTGGGAGAGGGAGGTGGATCTAGATGGGTAAATAGACTACAATTCACTGTGAGAAATACCATGATGAAGACACAGAAGGTGCTATGGTAATCTTATAGCAGGGAGATCAGGGAAGACTTCCTGAAAGAAGCAAACTTGTAATTCTGAGCAGGAATAATAGTTCTCAACCAGAGAGAGAGAGAATGAGCAGAAGCCTTAAGGTTGGAGAGAACATGGCATATTTGAAGGACTGAGAGAAAGTACATGTGCAGGTGAGGGAGAGAGACATACATTTTTTAGGGAATAATTGAGTAGGAAAGGAATGAGGCATGAGGTTAAAGTGTTAAGCAAATGCAAGATCATGGAAAGTCTAGCAAAACATGTTAGGAAGCATGGCCTCTATTTCCATGGAAATAGTCATTTACTGGCGGCATGATTGGATTTGTTTCTAGAGGTCACTCTAATTGCTATGTTGAAAATGGATTGGGAGAGAAAAAGTCCAGAGATAAGAGATAGAAAGACCAGTGTAGGGGCTATGTAGGCGTCCAGGTAAGACATTGTGGTCACTTGAGATTATATGTTGGCTGTGGAATGCACAAGATGGGCAGATTTGAGAAAACTTTAGAAGGCAGAATTGACGGGACTTGATGACAGATGTGATATGAATGGTGTAGGAAAGGGAAGAATCTAGCACGACACTGAGATTATTCAACACGCTGGCTTTATCATTAGATTGATAGCGGGGTCATTTACTGAAAAAAAAATTACTTCCAGGAGGAAGAACAGATTTGGAGGTTGAAACTTTGAATTCCATTTGGGACATGTTGATCTGAGGTGTATAGTAGACACTGTTGGTGACCCACGCGTATTGGCCTGGCCTGCCATTCAAGTTGCCTACAGGCAGTTCCTACAGGCGAACACAGCTTCTGCATCTCTCTGACCGAGGTCACTCTTTGGCCACTAGGAGTGAGCTTCGCTGCAGTGCACATGTAGTCAGACCTGAAGTTCCAGGGAGTTAACTTCCAGGAGTGACCATCGATAGCAAGGGACAGGAATTGATACATAAATACCTCGGCTTTCTTGTCCCTCTGTGCGTCAGTTCCAAGGCATCTTCCACCCAGTGTCTCAGAGGGTTCCCAGTCTCATTTCTCCTTCCCTTGGAATGCCTCCTGGGATCACTTCCCTCCAAACGAAACCATTTGCACCTAAACCGGAGTATCAGAGTCTAAGAAGAAGGTGCTTGTGACAGCCAAGTGGAGGTTCCGGAAGGCAAAATGGATATGAAGCTCTGAAGGGCAGGAGCAAAGTTTGTGTCGGAGGCATCAATTTGGGAGTCGCCAATATATGTTTTCTTGTTGAGGTTGTGGATGCAGATGATTTTCAAAAGAGTGTGTAGGAGAAGAGGAGGGTCTATCATAATAAATACCACTTAGGGGACGGCAAAGGAAGCACTGACCCTAAATGAGACTGAAAAGGAAAAGCCAGAGAGGTGGGAGAAGAAGCGGCAGAGTGTGGGACCACCAAAGTCAGGGGTGGGTGAAAGTATCTCAGGACAGAGAGGTTCTCAGAAGTCCATAAGAGAAGAACTGAAAAATGGTCACTGGATTTAGCTATAAGGAGGTAACTGGTGACGTTGGAGAATGCAATTTCAATAGAACATGAAGGCAAAGTCAGGCATCATAAGTTAAGTCACAAATAAGAAGTGAGAAAGTCTGGGCAGAGAGCATAGACTATCCTTTCAAGAAATTAAGCTCTGAAGGGAAAGAAAACAATAGAGCAGTCACTGGAGATAGATACAGAGAAGAGGGTTCTTTCAGCATAACGTCTTCAAATTTCTCTCTGATCTCCACTTCTGCCTCCCTCTTCTACTTAGTGATTGCCAAGTAAGGATTGCTCACCCAGGTAATCCAGGATAATCTCAGTATCTTCAAGTCAACTCATTGGCAACTTTAATTCTACCTGCAACTTTAATTCCCCCTTGTCATGTACCATAATATATTCATAGGTTCTGGGGACTTACGGATTCTTTTTTCTTTTTTTTTTTTTGTGAGGAGATCAGCCCTGAGCTAACATCCATGCCAATCCTCCTCTTTTTTTGCTGAGGAAGACTGGCCCTGGGCTAACATCTATGCCCGTCTTCCTCCACTTTATATGGGACGCCGCCACAGCACGGCCTGACAGACAAGTGGTGCATCCGTGGGCACCCGGGATCCGAACCCGGGCCGCCAGCAGCAGAGCGCATGCACTTAACCGCTATGCCACGGGGCTGGCCCTGGATTCTTTTTTCATTCAAAGTTCCATTTTTAATACTGTGTCATTATTGTGACACACAAATTATTGTGTTGTGTCCAATTTTTCTAGGACTAACCTCTCCAATTTGTGTGATAGTCTTGTACATAATACATTGTTGCACAATAGTATATGTTTGGCAGAAAGCAGTAGTGCTGATTTTTACTTTTAATTTATAATTTATATAAGAAACACATAACTCTAATTTTCAAGTCAAATAGGAAATATGTTATGTGGTAGAAAATAAATATTTACAGGACTTTTCCCCCAGTCTTCCTAAAATTGACAAAACAGCAGCTTGAGGAATATGGGGAAGCAATAACTGTTAAACACCCACGGATTTAGTGGCCATCTAAAGTCTTCCAGAGCATGCAGCCCATCTTGACTAATTATTCTTCTCCAGGCCAAGCTCCTGAAGTTCTCCATTGACACCGTCCCTCTAAAGCTTTAATGAGCCCTGTTTCACTCTGATCCGGGAGGGAAGGGAGAGGAAAGGTAGGGAAGCAGAAAGACGGGTGTCATAAATGTGCACAAGGTCCCCGGAGCATGACAACCAGCCGCTAGTGCAAGGCAGCCAATTAATATGGAAGCCATAGCCCAGGCTGCCTGCGTGGAAAGACGTGTTACCTGAAGGCTGCTGAAAGGCCCCAGCTGCTCCCAGCTGGAAGTACACTTCTTAAGCCACGTCTCCGAGTCAGAAAGTCAATAAAGTCTAACATCTCAGTGATGATTAGTTTACCAGATTGATTGGCGGATCAGCAAAGGATATAAGGGAATGGGACACCAGCCTGGCAGGGAAGCAGGCCGAGTCACCCAAGGCATGTTGTGGGTCAACCTATGCAGAGTAAAGAAACTGGGCACCAAAAGGGCTTCAAACACCTTCCTGGAACCTCCCACCCCTTCACGACCACATACGTGAAAATGACATTAATGATCTAGCATATGCAAACAGCTCACACTTCCTGAATACACAGTCAGCGTCAGACCTTGTATAGGTGCGTTATATGCGTTATCACGTTTAATCTCATCACCAGTTCAATGAGTTCGTTTAGCACCTACCATTAACAGAGAGGACAAGGAGGCCAGAAAAGTGCAGTTACTTACTTAAGGTCACACAGCTGGTACATTTCAGAGGTGGGATTCGAATTCAAGACTTCTGACTCCAGAGCCCTCCCTTTGAACCAGGAAGTACTTTATATAGCCATCTCTTCGGCAGTTTCTTTCTTAGTGGAGAGATGATTTGAATCATGAGCCCTTCTTGCTCCAAAACAAGTGGCTTTTCCTAGGGCTATTTGGGATGAAGTCTGGGACAAATGAGTGAAATAAGTAGGCTATATAAGAATACTAGCAGGGGAAATAAATGAACGACCAGTACGTGTTTTGTTCTATCTGCATCTCCAAGAAAATAGTTGACTTTTGACCACTTAGGTGAGATGTGAGGAGAATGTGTAACAGTTCATATCAGCAAATACTTACTTCATGTCATCACCAGGAACAAAGATGACATCTGGTATTTCACACCTTGTCTTCAGGAAGGCCTGTTCGACTTGATTTTCCTCTCTACCTTGGAGAGACGTGAGGTTGCTAAGCTGCTGTGGGGAAAGGAACTTGTGCTGGAATTGCATTTCCAGATCTGACACTGTCCTAGTATCCTGGGTTCTTCACTTTTTGTTGAATCATCCTCTTACCAGCACCGAGGGTGTGTTGTGACAATGAACTGTAAAAGGGTGTTACTGGGTGTGTTGTAACCCAGTAACCAATGATCATCCACCAGTGTCCACTGCTGGGCTTGTTCACATAGGAGGGCGGTTATTGTATGTAGCTGCACTGTGTTTCTGTAAAGACGACGCTGGAATTACTCCCGTCTTTCTGAAAGAAGCATGAGGAGGGTTAGGGTTATCATGTTGAAAAAGAATAGGACAATTATGGCCACAAAATCAAATCACCAGCAAAACCTTGTTAACTCTTGATATAGAAGCAAGATTTAAATGCTAAAATTATGGACTCTAATTTGGGGCTATGTTCTTGCAAGAGCCCCCACACTTTAGTGCCTGTTCTTTTAACTTTTTAAAATTTTATTTTAAAAATTATTATACAGCAAGTTTGACTTTTTTCTTTTGATGTAAAGTTCTATGAATTTTAACACATGTATAGTTTCACTCAACTACCACCGTGATGAGGATACATAACAATTCCATCACCCCCAAAACTCCATCCTATTATACCTTTAGAGTTACTCATGCCTCACCCTTAAAAACCACTGATCAGTTCTTCCTCCCTAGAGTTCTGTCTTTGAGAATGTCATATGAATGGAATCTTATAACACGTAACCTCTTGAGACTGGCTTTTTTCAATTAGCACAATGCTTTTATGATTCATCTGAGTTGTTGCATGTATCAATACTTCCTTTCTTTTTATCTCTGAGTAGTATTCCATGGTATGGATGTGTCATCACCATTAACTTCTTAAAAATTCATTAATTTTTTAAATTGAAGTTTAATTCACACACCATAAAATTAACCATTTTACCTTAGTTTTGCAAAAAAAAAAAAAAAAAGAAAGAAAGAAATGGGTCATATGATAATTCTCACTCCATAAAAAGATAACCTTTAAGCTGGAAACAGATTTTTGGACACGCCATGTTTGCCTACCTCTCCAGTAGATTATGTCCATATTTGGAGAATTTTTCAGTACAAGTTCCCTCTCTATCTGCTTACACTCATGTTATCAACAAATGTTCACTCCTTTCAACTGATTTCGGATTGGCTCTCCAACACTCTGTATTGTCTTTATTCTTTAAATTTTTTTTGATGGGTAATGCCTGTAAATTGCACAAAACACAAAATGATATACCTTGGTAAACAAGCCTCTCTTACCCTCTGTCTTCCAGCAACCCAATCCTCTCTCCAGAGCCAACAATTTTCTCAACTTTCTTAGGCACCATTACAGAGCTAGTCTATGCATTTACAAATATATACATATATCAGTGTAGTAAAAAAAAATGTATATAAACATATATAGAAGTATACAAATATGTATATACATATAAAATACAAATAGATGCATATAAAAATCAATGCATATACATGCAAACTCGCATATATTTTCCCCACACACAAATGGAGGCATATCCTGCCCAATGTTCTATACCTTATTCTCTTAACTTTCCTTCTCTTGGAACTCTTTTCAGAAAAGTACATTTAGAGAAGTCTATTAAGTCATTTTACTCTATTGTGTGAGTATATCATATTTTACTAACACATTTCATTACTTATGGTCATATATGTTGTTTCCAAACTCTCTTCTTACAATGACTACCTGTAATGAATATACCATTTTATTTGAATCATTTCACACATATGGAACCATCTCTAGGATAATTACTTAGAAGTGGAATTTCTGGGTCAAAGGGTATGTGCATTTCTGCTTTTGAAAGATAATGCCAAATTCCTTCAGGGAAGTCACATCACTTTACATTCTATTAACAATGGATCACAGTGTTTCTACATTATCTACATTTATTTAGTGACTAATTATTTTAACATAATTTCAGACTAATGAATATTCAATTATCAATATCAGGAATTAGCATTAATAGCGTCTCAATCTTTCTTTGTTTTTACGACATTAACACTTTTGACGAGTGTAAGTCAGTTATTTTGAAGAACATCCTTCAATTTGGACCTGTCTTGTCTTTTTTTTTCCCTATACCTGACCAGGCACTTTGTTGTTATTGTTCAATAGACTTGGGGCAAAAACACGCAGCTAATAACTTCTTGCCTTCTTTTTTAATGTTACACAATACATGGAACTGTTACATAATAAAGAAAACTTAGTGATAACAACCAAATTTGTTTGATTCTTGATTCAAACTAACTGTAAAAATATATCTTTGAGACAACTGGGGAAATTTAAACATGGATTTGGTATCAAATTATATAAGAATACGTTATTATTTTTGTTAGGTACAATTTTGGCATGAATGTTTAATCAAAGTTTATTTTATGGATGGTTACTTTTTTTAATTTTATTGAGGTCATATTGACTTCTAACACTGTGTAAATTTCAGAGGCCTATCATTTCTTTAAAACAAAGCACCAGGGGCTGGCCCGGTGACGCAGTGGTTAAGTGCACGCGCTCCGCAGCCCGGGGTTCACAGGTTCCGATCCTGGGCGCACGCCGACGCACCGCTTGGCAAGCCACGCTGTGGCGGTGTCCCATGTCCCATATACAGTAGAGGAAGATGGGCATGGATGTTAGCCCAGGGCCAGTCTTCCTCAGCAAAAAAAGAGGAGGATTGGCATGGGATGTTAGCTCAGGGCCGATATTCCTCACACACACACAAAACAAAATTATAAAAAAAAAACCAAAGCACCAACCACAAATATCTCAACCCAAAAAACAAGGAAAACTTGCCAGGCATAAAAAAGAATAAGCAAAATAAATGTTTAATACATAGTTAGTAAGAATACTTATCATTTTTTTCGTTTTTTGAATACTTACCATTTTTTGAACTCTTACTACATGCCAGGCACTGAGTTAAGCACTTTTCCTGGTGATAACAGCTAACATTTATTGGACACCAAATTTGTGCCAAAGTGCTAAAGGTTTTATATGCATTATCTTATCTATTCCTCAAATAATGCTTAAAAATATATACACTCCTCCCTGGTATATTAGTCTTTACATCAACACAGTCATAAAATATGATTTGTAGTATTTTTTTTTATGGAGTCAGGGCCCACGAGGACAAAAGTGCCTCAGGCCCCCGAAAGTCATAAAGTGGTCCTTGCCATAATCATTCCCACTTAACGGGTGAAACTGAGACTCAATAGAGTTAAGAAATAAAACTTGCCACACAGCTAGGAAATGGCAGAGGTGACTTTGGGATATAGGTCTGTGGGACTCCACCAATGACCCTTTTAACTATCATGCTATACACTACAAAACATTATATAGTAAGAATCTCATACTAAGTTGAGAAAACAAGTTGGTCACACATTAACCAGTTAGAAAATACTTCAAGGAAAGAATTTAATTAAATGCTTAAATGCAGGGGTAGAGCCAGATTATGTGGAACCCAAGGCTTTAACAACTTGGAGGATCTTCTTTAAGAGAAAAATACAAAATTATAAATAAAAATTAGGTACACAGTCTTGAAGGGGGCTGTCCAAGTAGGAGGCCCTCAAATGTAACTCTCATTAGCTTCATGATAAATCACCTTGTCTAAATGTCTTTGGGCATAAAGAAGGCCAGGGAAGAAACAAATCAGTGTAAGCCAGGTGTATCAGCAAAGGTTTTAAGAAAGAAATGGGACTTTGAGGTATGGCTCTGTTTTGGGCACCCTGAGTACAAAACATGGAGGGCAAGTATGAGCATAGTTTGTTCAGGGGAGGGTAGAGAACTCCACCTGACTAAAATTACAGCGATGCTGGTGAGAGGGGAAGCATGGGGTTTGCTGAGGAAGGTGGTGCCTATTTTAAATACCAGGATTGTAAGGCTGCTGCGAGTGTTTTTATCCTCCTGGGTCTTATGTCATTCTATAATGAAAGGCAACACTAGTATGAGGAATCTGCTGCCATGGGCAGGACTCTAGGAGAGGTAGAAAGAGGCAAAGCAATCTAATTAAAGGACTAATCTGGGTGTGTTTTAACAAGCACCTAATAAATTATAGGTGGCAGGGAGAAGGGAGGAGTGAAAAAAGGGAGAGAAAAAGGAAAGAGTAAGAATCAGAAAGGATCAAACAAGCAGATATGAGGAATAGAGGGAAATAAGAGTCAGTGATAATTTTCACATTCTGAGCCTGGATAATTGAAGGGATAGTTGTGAGACTGCCAGAAATTTAGGGGTTGTTTAGGTTTGGTTCTAGAGAAGTTTAATTTAACAACAAAAAATTGCAACAACCAAGCCACGTCCATCGCCAGAGGAAGCTGAATCCCTGGGACAGGGAGGCTTCCTGGGCAGAGATAGACGAGGCTCTGCTGGCATCATTAGCCTTTGCAGTGTTTTCCGCATATTATTCCCCATCTGATCAACACACTCTTTCTCAATCATGTTAACAGCATTAAGAACCTTGCAGTCAGGTCTCACTCTTCTTGCTGACTAGGAAGCATCTTGCCTTTAACATGGTTTTAGTTAAACATTATTAAGAGATTAGTTATAATTTAACTTTAAGAGTTCCAGCCTGCCCTGCTTCCTCTCCAAGTGAGTGGTCAAGAGGACCCCTCATGACGAAAATAGAAAGAAGAGAATGGATTTGAGAAGGCATTACAGAGCTATAAAAAATAGAAAGGGATATGGAATCAGAAAGAGGGTGGAGTTTTTTAATGATTCAAAAAATATTTACTGCATACCTATTATGTGTTAGGTTCTGTGCTTGGAACAAAAGCCCTTACCATGAAAGAGATGTAGTTCCTTCCCTGAAGGTATCTGAGTTCTCAAGGATGGATATTTGGAAAAGTGACAGAGTCAGGCAGAAGATTAAGAGCAGAAGATTCTAGAGGAAGGGGAGCAGGATGATAAATTTAGTTACAGCAATGTTAAATTTGTTGTTCTGAAAATGTGAAGTGGAAATGTCCAGCACACAATTGTAAACATGGGAATGGAGTTCGGGAGAGAAGCCACGGCAAGAGATGTAGAGTATACCGACCAGCATAAAGTTAATGCTGAAAGCAAACATGGGCAATGAAAGTATTGTTTCCAAGGCTAGTAGGGTAGTATGAGTTGAGCTTCTAACAGAGCTACAGATGCTTCAAAAATCAAGGAATTATACAGAATTGGTAAAGGAAATGATAAGAGTTAAAACAAATAGACAGGTGAATATAGCATAAACAAATCAGCCAAACTGGGAGGAAGGTCAACATTAGATCTTACTTTTTGAGATATAAATTTCCTTCTAAGGAATACTTTACCTACATCCCAAAATGTTGATAGGTAGTTTGTGTTGTTGCTCATTTCTAAATATTAACTCATAAGTTATTTCAATGTAATTTCTAAATTATATCAGTTAAGATAGATAGATAGATAGATAAATAGATAGATAGATAGACAGACAGACAGATAGATTCAATTGGAGGGGAATTTAATACAGAGAATTGATTCCACGGTGGCCATGGATTGAGAAGCCAACTGGAGACATTGAGGCAATCCAGAAATTAGCAACAACAGGAAGCCTTTATCACTTCTAGGTCTGGAGAGACAATGGAAGGAGGTGGCTTTCCCCAAGCTTAAAGCTGGAGCCATATGAAGTGAATTAGAGCCAAAGTGCAGACTGCCCAACAGAAACTGGGAGCCAAGAGTGGCAATCCATAGGAAGCAGGAAACATGCCTTTTCTCCTCTGCCTCCCAATCTAAGGTCCGTGCTACCAGTGTCTCCCATTGGCAGAGCCTACAAGGATGCCAGAGCCCAAGGGAGCCTGGGAATTGTAGTTCCCTTGTATAGGAGGAAGAGTAAAGGAAAAATAACACAGAGGAGTCGACTATCTTTTTGTTACTGATCTTTAATTTTATTATATTGTGATCAAATATCGTAGTCTATATTATAATGATTAGTTGGTATTTGTTGAGACTCACTTTGTGGCCTAGGACATAGTCAAGTTGTAAATATTCCAAGTGTTGTTGAAAAGAATGTATATTCTCTATTTTTTGTATGTGTGTGCAATATTCCACATATGTCCATCAGATTTGGTTTGTTAGTTGTGTTATCCACCCAATAATGATACATCTTTATTCATATAACAATTTTGATGGCATGAAGTCAGTTTCTGAAAGAAGTTTGTTAAAAATCTCATTATACTTATAGATTTATCAAATTCACATGTTGGCTATATGGAAAATAGTCTATAAAAAACATGAATGCAAATAGTTGGAAGGCTGGCACAGTGGTCCAAGTGAGAAATGATGGTAGGTTGGCCTAAGATGTTAAGAATGTGGAAACATGAATGCAAATAGTTGGAAGGCTGGCACAGTGGTCCAAGTGAGAAATGATGGTAGGTTGGCCTAAGATGTTAAGAATGTGGAGAGAAAGAGAAAGAGAGAAATTAATGCTGATTCCTAGGTTTCTGGGTTGGGTAACTGGATGGATGGTGAAACTATTCACATACATGGACTGCCACTCAACAGTGTTTTTCTTTGAGCAAACTGCATAAACTCTCTAGACTCAGTTTTTTATTTACAGAAATGGGTTTGATAGATTATACTTCATAGGGTTATTGTGAGGGTGAAAAGATAATATATGTAAAGTACTTAGCACAACATCTAAATAACTATTCAATATAAGGTTTTATTATTACCAATAAGATATGGTTAAAAGAGGGAAAGTTTGGATTTGAGGTGAGATATCAAGCTTTTCCGTGTAGGCTCATTATGTTTGAGTTATTTTTTAAGTTATCTTTCAATAAATAGGGTCTGAGTCATCTCAGCAAATACTGCTAAGGGATGAAAGAGGGTAGAAGTGAGAAAAGACAGGGAAGGGCAAAGGCAACTTTCAAGAAGTGGCAGAATCAAGGGAAGATTTTCTCGAGATGGAGAGAGTGGGTCATGGTTTCAGGCAGAGAATAGCAGCCATTTCAGAGGAAGACAGAATAACTGCCCACATGTACCTTCCTGCTTATTTTTTTTTTTTTTTGCAGTATCACAGTGTGTTGTTGTCTGGCTTGATTCTGGGTAAGGAAACCAGTCATCCCAAAAGGCTACAGAGAAGCAGAGCTCTGGAAAAAATTACTACAATTAACAGAGCAACATTAACTTATGGAACAACATTAACTTACCTTGCGTGTGATTTATCATACAATCAGACAACAGATTCCTCTAGTGACAGGTTGTTAAGAAGCCTGTATTAAATTTTTGGTGCAAGAGGGAAAAGTGATTAACTTGACGAAGATTCATGAGCACATATGTTTCCAGCTTTGAGCTACTGTGCGGAATGAAAACTGAAATTATGAATTCCATAGCATGCACTGCCTTGGCAGATTTTAGTGTGAGATTATGCATGACTACACCTCTCCCACAAGTTTGCACAGGCTTAGGAATTTTCTTATTAAGGTTGTTATGCAATCTGCATTTTAGCAAGAGCATACAAACGCAGGGAAAGAATATTCCCAGACATATTAATCTTGATTTATAATTATGTGTCCCTTTTCGCTGGGTTAGTGCTGAATTACTTTTCCTTTTCTGTATTGTTAAGGAGGAAAGCATTGCTTTAAGCTTATTGTAATTGGAGCCATCTTTCATAAACCAGTTTTACATCTATCACAAATAAATTATAAGCTAGATTCAATTATAAAGCCCTTAACACACTTCATATAAATAGAAGATGAAAAGCAAGTTCTATGTAAAGATAGGAGATTTAAGATGCACTTCTACCTCTTGCCTTCCTGAAACCCCACTGACACGATCAGTGAAGGAGTATTTTAAGGCTTAAACCTAACAAATGGAGAGAGCTGGAAAAGAGATCATTTTGGAAGCTGGAAAGCAGATGAATACATAGTGATAGAATAAGCAGAGCTGACAAAATTGAATCCAATCAAGCAGTAGAGAAAGCTAAGAACTAATCTGCTTTACAGAATATCCAAAGACTTATAAACTAATAGCAGCAGGTCTTTGTGGAAACGAGGGTAAAAGGGGAATGGACTCAACAAGAAGAATTGTTAGGAAGTCTGTTTTAGAAGGAATTGGGTCCCTAGACTCATCCCCATATCCGTGCAGTAGCCTGGAAACTGCTCCTTCTTTAACTGGCAAAGAGGGATGGTTTATTTTCAGAATGGAGTAAAATAGATGGTTCTGCACTGGAAAAATACCAGTGCAGTTGAGGGTGAGGGAACTGTACTAACAGAAAGGGATTAAATAAATGTATGCATATCAGCTACACAGACATAACATGCCACACCCGTCTTTCTCTGCTCTGAGTCCAGGACCCTGAGAGCTAGACCTTCATCCCCCTGGCAGGATACTGGAAGAGTCTTTTCTGGGAAATATGGCTAGTCCATGATGACATGACATTGGAAAAATACCGACATCAGAAGTTTCCCCATTAAACAGCCCACCCTGATGCTCCTACAGTAAAGCCTCACATCTTTACAGTAAACCATCCCATCTGAGAGCTTTCAGTTTGTGTTTTAGTATCTCACTCTTAAATATTATCAGATAAAAAGACTATGAGATATTTGAGGAAATCTTTTAGCTTGGAAAATAGAAAATAAAATAACGAGAAAAAAAGTAATGTGGAATAAATAAAGATAAAATAAATGTCAAAAACCTCACAAACAGAAGTCATTGAAACCATGAAATAACAGGATTCTACCCAAAAATAAACAAACAAACAAATAAAAAAATGGAAAACTCCAAAAACATAAAGAAGGTCTTGGAAAATAAATATAATAGCAGAAATGAAAACTTTCAAAAGAAAAGTTGGAATATAAAGTTGATGAATTTTCCAAGCAAAAAGAAAAGGAGATGGAAAATAGGAGATAAAAAACTAAGACAATTAGAGAATTGGTCAAGGAGTATTAGCATCCAAAAAACAAAAACCCAGAGAAAATAGAGGGGAAGAGATTGTCAGTTTCCAGACTGAGACATTTACCAAGTGAAAACAGACTCAGGCTAATGCAACAATGTTGTGAAATTTCAAACATTGAAAGCAAAGAGAAGATGCTGCAAGATTTTGAATAGGAAAACAATAATCAAGTTATACACATAGGATCAGCAATTAGTGAGACTAAAAATACTCCCCAAAACTTAGGTAAAGGAGATTGTTCTGTAGTGTAACATTAAAACTGGTTTTAAACTCATTTAATGGATCAAAGGCAACTCCCCCCAGTGAACACGCCTTTGCTAGCCACCAATCAACCTCAGTCCCTCACTTCTGAACTTCGGCCAGTCAGGGATGGACTCTCTCCAATAAACACTCAAGGAACTGCCATTCTGCAGATGATGGCAACCCACTAGGGCCTCTGAAAGTCTACCAGTCCCTGAATTCCTTGCTTCCCAAAAACCTTAGATGAGCTCAGCAGTCTGCTCTGCTTGGAGAGACGGTACGTGACCACCATGTCTCTCCCTTTCTATAGCAAGCAGTAAATTCGGCTTTCTCCTTTTGTTTCAGCTATTGAGTGGTGGTCTCATCATCTTTTGACACAAATTGATTTTTAACTTCTGAACAGGAGCAGTGGAAGCTACAAAGTAATGGAGAAAGGCTTTTCAAATTTTAAAGGAAAACAATCAACCACTTAGAATTCTACTCCCAACCAACTATCATTTAAATATGAGAATAGAAAGAAAGATATTTTCAGGGCCAGCCCCATGGCTTAGCAGTTAAGTGCGCGTGCTCCACTGCTGGCGGCCCGGGTTCAGATCCCAGGTGCGCAGCAACACACCGCTACTCCGGCCATGCTGAGGCCGCGTCCCACATGCAGCAACTAGAAGGCTGTGCATCTATGACACACAACTATCTACTGGGGCTTTGGGGGAAAAAAATAAATAAATAAAAATTAAAAAAAAAAAAGAAATAAAGATATTTTCAGACATGTAAGATTGTAAACAGTTTACTTCTCTTATACCCTTTCTTGGGAAGTCACTGGAGGAAAGCAAGCAAGAGGAAGATGTGGGTTACCCGAAACAGGAGTTCCAATATAGGAAAAAAGCAAAAGACAGCCTCAGGACAACGATGTAGAGAGTCCCAGGATGGTAGTTAGACCCCAGAGCAAACCAGTCCACACTGCAGCTTGTATCAGTTATCTAGTGCTGTCTAACAAATAAAGCCAAAATGCAATGGCTTAAAACAACCATCCAACAACAATTTAGCTCACAATTTTGCTGAGCAGTTCTTCTGGCTGAACTTAACTAGCATTACTCATGCAACTGTGGTCACTTGGCAGTTTAGCTGGGGTTGGTTGGTTCCAGATGGCCTCACACATGTCTGACAGGTGGCTTGGTGGTGGCTGGGGTCATGGGGGTGACTGGGCTATGTTTCTCTCCTCATTCAGCAGGTGAGCCTTGCTCTTCACATGGCAGCAGGGCCCCAAAAGCCCAAAGCACAAGGACTTCTCAAGTGTCTACTGTGTTATGATCACTAATATTTCATTGACCTAAGCAAATCTCATGGTCTAGCTCAGTATCCAGTGGGAAGTTCACTCAAAGTTACAGAGCAAGGGAGCACCGATATAGAAAAGGGAATTATTGGCCATATTTGTTACCAATCCACCACAAAGCTCATCAGAAGGTTCCAGGAAAAAATTCTTCAGGAAGGTGAAATTGGTAAAATGTACCTAACGTGTCTGAACATGTTGCGAGAGGATTTAGACAATTGTCAAAGAGTTTGGTGTTGAATTCATGATAAATATAAAGATAACTAAGCAAAGAAAAAAATAGGCAATTATTAACTCTGAAAATAACAAAACATTGTTTAGCAGATAAAAATAACCACAGTTTGCAACAGATTTAGTGGTAATTAGTGTTTACTTAGTCATAAATCGGCCAGTTAACACTGAATATTGAACTAACAAATATTACAGTTTGGCCATATTAAAAGAAAGATGGGGGGCCAGCCCTGTGGCGTAGTGGTTAAGTGCACACACTCCACTGCTGGCTGCCCGGGTTCAGATCCCAGGTGCGCACGGATGCACCGCTTAACAGGCCATGCTGTGGCGGCGTCTCATATAAAAGTGGAGGAAGATGGGCACAGATGTTAGCCCAGGGCCAGTCTTCCTCAGCAAAAAGAGGCAGATTGGCATGGATGTTAGCTCAGGGCTGATCTTCCTCACACACACAAAAAAAGAAAGATGGGGTGCAAAAAGTGGGTAGAGACAGTGGGGCAAGAAGGATAAAAGAGAGCTGAGTCCTCCTCTTCCACTCCTCTTCCTGAATGGAAAATCAAGAGATCATATCTAAAACTAGAAAGTCAAGAAGTAACAATACAGAAATGTTATCTAGAAAAATGGAGACAAATACCAAAATAATCAGATAAAAAGAGTTGAAACTAGTGTCTCCGGGAAAGAGGAAATGATAAGAGAGGGATGAGGGCCTGCTGTGTTTCACAACAAGCCTTAGAGAACTATTGGTCTTTAAAATTATCTGCATGTTAACTTAAATAGAAATAAAAAATGAAAGAAAAAGAAAGTGATCGACGTCTTTAATGAAGACTAATATGCAATAGTCTCTGTCTAATATCAAGTGACAAAAAGCAAGATGCAGAATAGTTTGCATACTATGCTATTAAGTGTGTTTTAAAAAGGGAAGGAGTGGCAAATATAAATATATGCTGGTATATGCACAGAATCACTTATCAGCACACTCCCATGAGTCTACCTTCAGAATAAACCCTGAATCCAGCCATCTCTCACCCCCATGGCTCTTATCCTTAGGAAAGCCGGCACCTCTTGCCCACATCAGGTCGGTGGCCTTCTCACTGCTTCACTGGCCTACCTGCCTCCACCCCTCAGTCTAGTCTCCACATAGCAGCCCAAGGAATTCAGTTAAAAGAAAAATTAAATCTCATCATCCCCCTGATCAAAATCCTTAAAGTTTTTTTCCAAGAGGTCAGATAAAACCCGACTCCTCACCAGGGCTCCACAGCCTCATGTGATTTGGTTCTGAGCTCACGTTCAACTTGTTCTAGTTCATTCTTACCTCAGGGTCTTTGTAACTCATGGCCCCTGTGTCTAGAGTGCTTCTTCTAGACACTGTGAGGCTGGCCTGTCCCTCACATCTCTGCTCGGATGTCACCTCCTCACAGAGACCTTTCCTAGCCTCGCTCTCTGCACCCTCCCTCCCCACACGCCACGGCCTATCATTGTCTGTCACCACACCCAGATTTGTTTTCCTTCACAGCACTTATCACCACTTAACATTTAATTCTATATTTAATATTTAGTTGTTTATGAGCTGTCTCAGCCCACAGAATGTAAAGTCCCATGAGAGAAGCCATATTTGTCTGTTTCGTTTTTTGCATTTATCCCCAAGTGCCTAAAACAGGGGCTGGGGCATAGCTGCTATTAATAAATTTCTTTTGAATAAATTAATAAACAATGCAAAATACACACAGAAAAAAAACCCCAACTATTTATAGCAGCTGCTTTGGGGAAGGGAGCTGGGAACGTGGTGTCGGGGGTGAGAGAGCAGGAGAGACTTACTTCTCACTTCTCTAGGTCCCTGGGCCCTCAGACTCCCGCAGCGCCCAGCATGCAGGCCGGGTCTCCACCTTCCCACACACCCAACTGGAGCGCTAGGGTGGATGGAGAAGGGAAACGTGACTTCTATTTAGACTTACTTTTTTCCTGAAAGAAAGAAGGCATTATGAACATTGAATTCACAGATATTGAGTACATGTATATAATTTATAAATTAGATTTTGAATTGCATGTTCAACATTTTTTTTTTACTGACCAGGGTATAACATCAAACAAGTTTGGTCTGTAAGTCTGGTCACAAGCCTGTAGGTCTCGTAAACAGCAGACGTGTGTGATTTGTATCATGCTGTTTTAAAATTGGTTGACTCAACATTAAAATCCAGAGATTTCACATAAAATTCCACATGTCTGAGTTTTTTTGAGACACCAGAGTTGCTGGCAGCACTGGGTCAGTGATTGGTTAGATCTGCGTGAACATGGGCCCCGTGAGAAGGTGCATGTGATCTCCTGCACCAGGTTTTCCCCAGTGGCTTCCTGTGGGTTCTCACATTCAGCTCACCTCACTCCCTGCAGGCAGTTTAGTTTCTGACCCTTTTCTGACTCTGTTTCTCAACCTCAGCCAAATCATTTGTACCTGATAGCAGTGAAAGTGTTGAAATTTGCTAATAATCGACTTACAAGAACAACAACAACAGATTGAATTCGGAGCTATCCCTATCTTAACACCACACTTACTCTTTTAATCCTGTTGAGTGAGAGTAATATGGGACAGAGTAGATGTTGGCACAACCACGAGCAACTGGAGAGTGTGTCCCTGTGAATCACATTCCCTGGGGTGTGTCTAGGCTGAGAGCTGGCTGAGAACCACTGCACTGATCTGTAGTCCACGATTTTGTACCTTGATACCCTAATTACATACAATCCTTTTTTGTAACATATGTATCTACAGCCCATAGAAACTTCTAAGGACTGCTTTGTGTATAGTACTTCTGAGTTCTTCAGAGTATTTAGTATTGAGCATATTTAATAAAGACTTGTTGGTTAAGTGATTAACATAAAAAAGCACGGATACAGCCAGCACTTATAACTTATATCACCATGGTTTGCATAGTTAGATATATAGAGATAGCAAAAGAAGTGCACTCACTCGCACACGTGCACACACACACACACACACACACGCGTATGTTCATTTAGTGGAAGCAGGAAGAACATCTCAATCACTTTTGTTTTCCCGTAGTGCCAGGGAAGTGGCTGTGCTGTAATAGGTGCACTACAGCAACTGGAACAGTGGATGAATTAATGAATGAATCAAGTCCACAATAACCATCTTGATGAATACCATAGATATTATTTATTAAGCACTACCTGTGGGCTAAGTCCTTAACATCATTTTTTCATTTAATCCTCACAATAATTATATATAGGCAGCTTTTTCTTTTAATATTATAAATGAGAAAATAACCCTTAGAAAAGAGAAATAAGTAGCCCGCAGCTACACCGCTGTTAAACGGAAGATCCAGGATTCAAACCCAGGTCTGCCCAAAGCCAGGGGGCTTTACCAAACAATACCAGAAAAAAAAGAAAAAAAAATCCCTCTGGGTGGGAATATGTTGAAATTTCTCCAGCAAAATATTCCTATTTAATGACTTAGTTGTCACTGAAAATAAACTACAAAATCAGTATATTCTGCAAGAGCAGAAGTTAAAGATGTTTTTAGCCGAATTAATAGCGGGGGAAAACAAAGGCCATTCAGAATAGACCTCAGGCCGCCAGGTTTAAGTCTATGGCCAAGAGAAGTTAAAACATTCACAGTTTAAAAACTTGATCAGAAATTAGAGATAACCTTGAAAAATAGTAGAAAATTGGAAATTACTTGTTACAAAAATGGCAAGTTGCTTCTTGGCCACAACTTCTATGTATTGCAAATAAAAAGCAGTGACTGAACCAATTTTTTATTAAATACAAGATCAAAACTCCAGTTTCATTCATCCAAGAGGGACATTTCCTAATGACCAAGGCACTGTTGGGTGAAAGAGACATAAACAGGCTCAGACTCGACCCCCAAGGAGTTTATTATCCACTAGAGGAGCTGCAGAGTCTACCCAGGGCTGGAAGAGAATGCTAGGTCAAATTAAGCCCAACCTGAGGTGGCTCCTGCCAGCCAGGCAGAGAATTTTGGACTGATGGCTGTCAAATGGAGAGCTTTGGGGCAGCACAGGGTTAAGAGGGTACTCTATGCCCAGGCTGCATACACCACCACACTCTGTGCATTCACCACTGAGAAAAAGAATGTGGTAACCAGAATCCTTCATAAGATAAGATAAAAGCCTTAAATAAATTAATCAGAATTGTTCTGAACATGATAAGATAAGGAGTTTAGATGACAGAGGGTGAGGCAACTACTGAATAAGAAGAGAGAGATGTATTTCTCCAGAAGAAAAGGGTTATGCAGTTCAAGGTAGCTTATTTAATGGAAAGGAAAATATGTTAATTAGATGGAAAGTCGAGTGTCTGGCGTGTGTTTGTGTGTGTGTACATGTATGTGTGCAGAATTATAAGTGAAAAATCAATTAAGAACCCCTAAGTTGGCTGGCAGAGCATTCATGAGGGGACGTGAGAAAGGTTTTTAGTTTACTTTTTAAATTTTTCTATTTTTTTCCTAATCAAACAAATAATACATAAATATATTTTCCTTGCAAAAATTATAAAAGTTACAGATCAAAATAAATGTCCCTTGGGCCTGCCCGGTGGCGCAAGCGGTTAAGTGCGCGCGCTCCGCTGCAGCCGCCCGGGGTCCGCCAGTTCGCATCCCGGGCGCGCACCAACTCACTGCTTGGCAAGCCATGCTGCGGCGGCGGCCCATATAAAGTGGAGGAAGACGGGCACGAATGTTAGCCCAGGGCCAGTCTTCCTCAGCGAAAAAAGAGGAGGATTGGCAGATGTTAGCACAGGGCTGATCTCCTCACAAAAAAATAAATAAATAAAAAACAAATGTCCCTTTGGCCACCTCTCAATCGTCCCCTGTCCAAATCCCAACACCTTCTTAACTTATATTTTTCCGAAATTTCAAGTGCAAGCACATGTGATATTTGAGCATGACGCAAAAAAAAAAAAAAAAAAACTCTCGGTAATAATAACACTAACTCCCTTTTATTAAGCAGGTGCAGCGCTGGACTGTTTACATATAAATTATTAGCTCAATCAGCAAATGTTTTGTGAGCAATTACTAAGTGCCAAGGACTAGGAGTACAACAATGACCTCAAAGAGTTCAGAACCACCTCCAAGTTTGTCATCATTTTCCAACATAAACTGATAAGGAAAGCAAGACTCAAAGATGAAGCAACTCCCCAAGGTTACTGTGAGGTAAGTGGTAGTGTTGGGATTCAAATCCTGGTCTGTGTGTCTTCAAAGGCTGACCCACCTTCTTCTACTACTACCCAATTGTTTTCAAGAGCAGAAGTTGCTTTAAATGTTTTTAATGAAAATGAAATAAAATTATCACATCACAGCTCAATGCAGAAAAAAGATAAAAGTGGAAGCACTTTCGTTCATTCAGTGACCTACCTATAAAAATAAATTTGTTCCCATCAAGAAGACTGGATGGAATTGCTTGAGGATTGATACCTCAAAGGCCCAAGTCTCCCGCTGTTAAATAGCTTTAGAGACAACTACCACACATTAATGTTGACAGAGATTATCAGGGTTGGTGAATTCCAAACCTGAAAGTACCTGCGAATTACAGATTACTGTCACTATCCCACTGCTTGTGACCCTCCATTGCTAACCCTAAACTCACTGGGACTCTGAAATCTGGAGTTGCTAAAGCTCTCCTTTGGTGACTGATGATCAACAAGGTTTGAGAAGCAATTCCAGTACAACTCTGTTCTGTTTAGTGATCCTTCTTTACCACCTAATCTTCTACCCATTGTCCACATCTGGAAATATTTGACTAGAATTGTACAATAGGGTCACTTTCTGGGATGCCCAGCATTTGTGGATTACCATCTTGAAATGCCTTGCTTTCCCTTCTTTGCTTTGATTTTGATTTTTCCTTTCTACCTACCCTTATGTTATGAACCACATAATCCTTTCTAGAATGATGTAGGTCTGATTATTCCTAGGCCCAGTCTAATCTTTGCTTCCTAGTTACCACTTTAATTTCTCATTCATTGTTGGTGAAATTTAAAATTTTCTTTCAGGTAATACCAAGCCTATTTGTTTCAGTGCCTAGGCTTCTCTATCTGATGGCTTAGCCTTGGCAAAATCCCATGCCCCTCCCTCTGCCCTGCCCATCCCCCCAGATCAATCCTGACTTCATGAATTGGACCCAGGACACTATTGTTCTTTGCAGCAATCATTTTTAGAATATCCCCAATGAGCAATTATCCAATGTCTGTTTATTTCTAGTCATGGAGAGCTCTCTTCTTCATGAAACAGCCTGTCCATTGTTGGAGAGTAATAATGGCTTAAAAAAAGATTCCTCCAGATCTTTACCTAAAACTAGCTACCTTATACTTTCTGCCCATCGGTTCTTCCCTCTAGCATAGTGGTTCTCAGTGTGAGCTCCAGACCAGCAGGATCAGAATCACCTGGGAACTCGTTAGGAATGCAATTTCTCGGGCCCCACTACAGATATACTAAACACAAACTCTGAGGATGGGCTCAGCAATCTGTATTTTAACAAGCTCTCAGGTGATTCCGATGTACTTAGTTTTGAGAACCTCTGCATTAGAAAGCAAGACTCTTCCTGGACCAACTTGCCTGGACACATTTAGCTTGATCTGGAGTTCGTAGTTCCATTGATGCTACAACCAGCTCCTAAAAGACACTTGATTCTTTCTGATATAGTTTATTTCTTGGTCTAAGGGCATACCATTTGTTGTATCTTTTTGAGGAGGTGGAAACAAGTGAAGCTTTCAATATTTTTAATTTCTAAATATGTCTAGGTTTTCCCAGGGAGGAAATGTTCTTCAGGCAAAGTTTGACAGCCTTTGGTCAGTTATAGAAAGCAGTCAGTATATTTCTAGCATAAACAGAACATTAATTCTTGATATTTAGTATGTCCTATAAAGATTTAATTGATAGAAGGTTTGGAAAATATATGAGAGAGATGATGGTTAGTTGTGGTCAACATCTAACTTAGTTAATCAAAAAGACTTCATGAGGGACATGAGAATTATGTTGAACTTTGACAGATGGAAGAAATGCAACTTAGCAGAAATAGGGATAAGAAATAGGGCAGAAATAGGGATAAGAAAAATGTTGCAGACAGAAGGTAAGATAATAAAGGTGGTCTAGTACATTGGGTTGGAACACTGGTTTCAGAATCAAAATGCCTGGAATTCCACCCCAGCTCTGCCACTTACAAGCTATGTGACTGTGCTTCACATCTGTAAAATGGAGGTCACTGTGCTATTTCCATGTGCTGGGCAGAATTCTAAGATGGCCTCAAGATTTCTGCCCTATGTTGTGCAAGCCCCTCCTTCTGAGTATTGGGTGGCATCATTGAATGTGATGGGATATCACTCCTGCCATTAGGTTATTAACCAGTTGTCTTGGAGTTAATCAAAAGAGAGATAATCCTGGGCAAGCCTAACCTAATCAGGTAAGCCTTTAGAAAAAGGTGAAGAGTCAGGGAGATTCTCCTGCTGCCATGGAAGAAAGCAAACAGCCCATGAGAGGAGGAGCCACATGGCAAGAACCTGAAGGTGACCTCTTAGAGCTGAAAGCAATCCCCAGCTGAGAGCTAGCAAGAAAGTGGGGACCTTGGCTACCTTGCTACGAGGAATTGAACTCTGCCAACAACCAGTGAACTTGGAAGAGGACCCAAGCCTCAGATGAGATCACAGCCCCAGCCAACACCTTGGTTTCAGCCTGTGCGACCTGAGCAGAGGACTCAGATAACCTGACCTGGACTCCTGACCCACAGAATCTGTGAGAAAATAAATTAGTGTTGTTTTAAGCCACTAAGTTTGTGATAATTTGTTATAGAATTATCAGCAACAGAAAACTAATGTACTACCTCAGAGGCTTATAATGAAAGGATAAGTGCTTCTAAAGTACTTACCATAGTGCTTAACATATAGTAAATGCTAAATAAACCTTAACTTAAAAACATTAGAAATGATTTTGGATGACCAAATTTGAGAAAGTAAGGCAATGAGGACAAGGGTCCTGTTGAGAAAGAGGAAGTTAGAGGTTGCTTTGTGAGGGAGCATGGTTAGTGATGCAGATGTGGCTAGTGGGAAAAGCCCCGTGCTCTTCGGGGCTATTTGGGAATATTAGGAGAGATGTATCAAGGCCCAGTGGCAGGAGAATTGAGGCACCTGTGGAAGAAGTCTCTGGGTGAGGTGGAACCTGAGGATCTCTGCAAGGCCACACTCATTGGGCCAGGGAGGGGTTTTCCCAGTTAGGAAGATGAAATCTTGTACGTAGGTCATTGTGCCAACTGTCGACCCTGAGGGAAGTAGTCAGTAAAGAGGCCTTCTTGACCAGCTGAGCACTGTTTTAGAGTTTCTCTTTCAGACTCACCCAAGGTTCTGTCCTCTGAGTGATGATTTCTCTTGCTCCACCGACAAAACCCTGACTTGCCACTTGGGTGTGTCCTTTGCTCAGTACTCCCCTTACCAATCAAATGGACCCCATCATCTGTTCTTCAACCACCGCCTTATTAAGGACCTCATCCTGAACTGACCCCACGCAAACCCTACCAGTAATCTCAGTTGCTTCTGACCCCTATAGGGTCAACTTCAAACATGTTCTATCACTACCCTGGGCCTACCTGATTGGATTCTTATTAATCTGACTGAACAGAGCCCTTTCCCAAAGAGAACACAGTTTTAGGAATTGACTGAAAGCAATTAATTGGTGGTAAGCTTTAAGATGGTTTGAATTTAGGAGAATCTAAAGTGGGAGAACAGTGACTAAACTGTCAAACTTACTTATTGAGAACAAAGACATGCAGAGTGCTGACTATTATGGAGATTATGGAGATATTATAGAGATTCAGAGAGTGGGAGGTATGGTTCATCTTCATCTACCCCATTTGGAAAATAAAACAGAACTTAAGAAATTAACAACACAAATCACACATAATAACTTAATATGGCAAAACAAGAGATGTTACAAGAGAGCACCTGACTGATTACCAGATGGATGGTAAGGATAATAACTTCCACACAAGTTCTAGAAGGGTAATATCACTGCGGGCTTTTTGGATCAGAAAGCATCATGGAGGAGGAGAAAAATTTTGATCTGCATTTTAAAGTGTAGGCAGTGTTATGGGCTGAATTGTGTCCCCTCAAAATTCGGATGTTGAAGTCCTAATCCCCAGTACTTCAGAATGTGACTATATTTGGAGATAAGGTCTTTAAAGAGGTACTTAAGTTCAAATGAGGTCATTAGGGCAGGCCCTAATCTAATACAACTGGTGTCCCCACAAGAAGAGCAAATTAGGACACAGATACACAGAGGGAAGACCATGTGAGGACACAGGGAGAAGGTGGCCATCTGCAAGCCAAAGAGAAGCCTTAAAACAAACCAATCCTGCTGATACCCTGATCTTGGACTTCCAAAATACAGAATTGTGAGAAAATAAGTTTCTGTTGTTTAAGCCATCCAGTCATGGTACTTTATTATAGCAGCCCTAGAAAATTAGCTCAGGCAGTATCTGGTATCATTTGCCCTTTGAATGCAGGGGAATTAATGGATTTTATAGGAGAAGCAGATAAAGAGAGCAAGCGAAGACACTGAATAAAAACAAGAAGATGAATTTCAGGAAATGGTAGAGATAAAAATAAATGAATAAGAAAAAGTAGACAGTGATTGCCAAGATGAATCTTTGCTGAGGAAATAGTACCATGACTACTTGTTCCAGAAGAGACACTCTTGTTTTGAGTCAATGGAGGAGAAAAGTTCATGAGCTCAATGCCTAAGAGGCCAGGAAGAAGTGAGAGGAAAGAACTTCCATGGAAATCCATGCAGGTAAATCCCAAAGGAAATGAGAAGCATCATGGAGGGTGCTTAAACTATTGAAGACAGCAGAATATAGGCAGGGGAAGTAACATGAGTCCTGAGATTAAAGGAAGTAAAACATTAAGAATCTAAAGAAGTAAAAGCAGTGCAAAGGAAGGCTCGAGGAGCTAAAAATAAACCACACACATAGGGGCCAAGTGTTATGTAAACCAGAAACAGGTTATTGAGACAGCATTAGATCACTCAAGGTTAGAGTCACAGTTTATGGGGATCAGAAAGGAAAGAAATAGGGTACGATTTTAAAACAAGAAACAAAGTAATGTGAGAAGAAAGACTGGGTTTGGTCATTTACTTTGTTTTTTCTTTTTTTTGGTGAGGAAGATTCGCCTTGAGCTAATACCCGTGCCAATCCTCCTCTATTTTTTATGTGGGATGCCTCCACAGCATGCCTGATGAGTGGAGTAGGTCTGTGCCGGCTATCCAAACCTGTGAACCCAGGCCACCAAGGGGAGTGCCCTAAACTTTAACCACTTGGCCATGGGGCCAGCTCCTGCACATTTACTTTTTAATCCTTTCTTGGATCCTCTAAGCCAATAATTTCCCCATTTTGCACCAAGTTTGAAACCAACCAGAATAATAAAATAACTATGAATGGAGAGAAGAAGAGTGATACATTCCTTTTTGGCTGTATTGAATAGATTAGATATAATTTACCCAGGGTGTAGCTTATGGACAAGCCATTCACCATATGCCCTCTTTTGGGGAAATCACAAAGCCTGTGGCTCCTACAGAGAGGGAAGTCCTGTTCCACACCCCATGACCTCTCCTATCCTTCCCTAGTCCCTCAATACTCGGTTCTTCCACCTCAGCTGACTGGAACTAGCAACACGCATGTAACCCCAAAGCAACCAATTTTTAAATGGGTTTTTTTTTTCTTTTTTTTGTGGTGGTTTGGCATAGAACCTCTGTTCAAATAGGGTATCATCAGGTCAAGGAGACACTATCTCCTAGAAATTTGAATGGAACAGACAAATTGTGAATAAATTGAAGCTTTGAGTTATCAGAAAAGATGAGTGAGCAATTATGAACAAGCAGGAGCCACAGTAAGCTGAAACCCAAAGGTATCTCCAAGAAAGTAGAGAACTTGGTGAGGAGAAATAGGAATGGTGCAACGCAGATGGAAGGATGCTGAGTCACCGCAATTATAGGATCCCTGAACTTGCCAAAGCAACAAGATGACTCAGATCAGTGACTCCTCACTGGATGCCTCTAGTTCCTGAGTGACCGCCAATGTCCAGGAGGCCCAGCTCCGTAGCTTTTCCAGAATTCCTAGCAGGTTCCTAAAGTCCTTACTTCCCTGAATATCCTCACAATACCCCTACTTTCATCACCCAAATGAACCATCATTCTTTGTAGTGAAAGGATATTGACAAACAACTCAATATAATATTGGCTAACATTTATTTAATACGTATTATGTGACAAGCATTAGGCTGTTAACTTTACACCTTCTAGCTTACTTAATTTTTGCAATAATCTAAAAAGCATCTTATTATTCTCCCACTTCGTAGATGAAGAAAGCTAACTTAAGAGAGGTTACCTCACTTGCCCAAGGTCACACAGCGATTCTGTGGCAAAGCTGGTTCTGAATCCAGATCTGCACAACTTTAGAGGCCAAACATAAAATTATATTTAACTCCTGTCAAGTTACTCTCTTTTTTGGAGGTCATTTGGGGACTAGATAGTGGGAGTCAACTATCCCAAGTCATAAAACTTGAGGAGTAGTCATCAGAGCGAACAGGGTAAAAAAGGCTCATCATGAATACTATGTGCTATAAAATAAAATAATCATGCATCTTGCTGAAACTGCATAAAAAAGAAGTTCTGAAAAGTTCCCCCAAAGAAAGAAATGGTGATGGAAAATTAATTACTAATTTCAGATGGATAATATGTGCTAGATGTATTATTTTATTCTAATAAAATGTTTAAGGAAAACACGTTTTTTTTCCAGTTTAATTTACCTTGATTTTCCTAAACTAATTTTCCTCACAAAGTCTTAAGCTCTTTAACAATGAATTCTCTACAAAGAGGTTTTTAGAAACCAAATTTGGATATAGAAGAGAGACTACTTTGCATTAAAAAAAGAGAAATGAAACTGTAGCGCTTAAAAAATTTATATGCAAGAAAAAGAGGCTGTGAAACATAAAATGCAAGATTCCAACTCTTTTAACTATGCTGAAGTAATAACTAAGATTCATTTCCCAAAAATTGGGAAATTTAGGGGCCAGCCTGGTCGCATAGCGGTTAAGTTCGTGTACTCCGCTTCGGTGGCCTGGGGTTCGCAGGTTCGGATCCCGGGCGTGGACCGATGCACTGCTTGTCAAGCTATGCTGTGGCAGCATCCCATATATTGTAGAGGAAGATGGGCATGGATGTTAGCCCAGGGCCAGTCTTCCTCAGCAAAAAAGAAAAAAGAGGAGGATTTGTAACGGATGGTAGCTCAGGGCTAGTCTTCCTCAAAAAAAAAAAAAAAGGGAAATTTGGCAGAGGTATATGGAGGATATATCTATTTGAAAATGAATAATAATGTTCAATATGTGTTAGCTTCATGAGGGCATAGATTTTTTTGTTTCCTTCACTGATGGATTCTCAGAAGCTAGATCAGCTTCTGGCATATAGCAGTACGCAATAAAAATCTGTTAAATAAAATGAATAAATGACCCCAATTTAAGACACTACTATTATTCTCTGAATTCTGTCCCTAAATGATACATGAATTTGAGCAAGTCATTTAGCATCTTTGAGCGCAAGTTTTATTTATTTATTTGTGAGTTTTTTTGGTTTATTTATTTATTTTTTTTAAAGATATTGCAAGAAGATGGGATTTGTCCTGCCAAATGTCAAAATTAACAGCATGGTACTGGGTAAGGAACAGGCAATAAATCAATATAACAGACTAGAAAATTTGGAGACAGATTCTTGTGTGTGTGTGTGTATCTCAAGTTAGCATATATGTGTGTGTGTGTGTGTGTGTGTGTGTGTGTGTGTGTGTGTGTGTGTGTGTGTGTATTTAGTATTCCACAAAGGTAGCATACAAAATCTGAATATGAAATAAAATGAATTGGTTTGAGACAAAAGGTTATTGTTTAGGAGAGAGAATAATGTTATTCTTTCTTATACCATATACTAAGCTAAACTCCAGATAGATCAAGAACCTGAACATTTTTTAATAAAAAATAAAATTATGAAACTACTAGGAACAAAATTCACAGAAATATTTTTATGACCTTAGGATGGTAAAATCGTTTCTTAGAGTAACACTAAATCATAACTAAAAAAAGAAGACTAAAATGTGAACAATTACAATTGTTTTACATTTAAAAGTACTATAAACAAGGTTGGGAGGTGAATGGCTATATAGGAAATCATAATTATAACATAAAAAATAAGGAATCATTAGCCATGATATAGAGAGAGCTACAAATCAGTAAGAATTATAAAAAACATATAACACATAGGAGAACAGGAAAAGAGAAAAAGCAGGAAATTCAGAGAAGAAATTATATAAATGGCTACTACATATAGGAAAATCTACTAATGGTAAATATATAAATGGTCCATAAACATGAAAATTCACTAATCATTAGCATAAGTTGATATAACATTTTAGAGGCCAGCTTGGCAATATGTTTCAATAGAATTGACTTAACTAAAACTGAAAGTATAGAGGAGAGGGTACTGGTTTTGAAGTTAAACAGAAGTGGGTCTAACACTTGCCTCTGCTTTTTACTAGCTGTGTGACCGTGAGCAAGTTGCTTAACCTATCTGAGTCACAGAGTGTGCATTGAAAAGAAGAGGGTAATAGTGCCTCCTAGGCTTGAGGAAGGATTGAGGAAATGCATGTACAGATTAGACTGAGGAATGATTCAAGGCAGGAAAATCTTGCTCCCCTTTCAGGAAGTCACAGTTTGGTTAAGGAGTTTATATATATTTCAGGGAAAGCTCTCAAGGAAAGCAGCAAAGCAGTGGTATAGTGAGTGAAGAAAACAGAGCAGAAGGAGCAAACTGTAAGTAAAGATTTGGCAGCATCAAGATGAGGAAAAGAAAAATAAAAAGTCAAACAAGAATGAGAGAAACACCAAATCCAAAACTATAAATAAAACAGATTAAAAGGTGGACAATTATGCACTTCAGAGTGCACGGGAAAATAAAAAGTGTTAGGAATTAGGAGAAAAAATTAGACACGTGAAGATGGTACCCATACACTGAGGCTAATGATGTTACTTTAAAATATTTCTGAAATTATCAAAGTAAAATCACATTACCAAAACTTTAGGGAAGTAGAAGATAGAAAAAATACTCCCCAAGTATAACACAATGACTATCATTTTAGTTTATTCCCCTGTAGTATTTTTCATAGGTATACTTTTTTATTTAGACATATTTCACGTATCATAAAATTCACTCCTTTAAAGTGTACAATTCAGTCATTTTAGTATATTCACAAAGATGTGAAACCATCACCACTCTCTGGGTCCAAAATATTTTCATCACCCCAAACCCCCAAAAAATCTCATTAGCAGTTACTCTCTATTCCCCATCCCTCCAGCTCCTGGCTCTACTTTCTATCTCTATGTATTTGTCTTAGGCATGTTTTCAACCAGTTGAATTGTGGGAGCCTTCCTTGTTTCACTTAATACTCTATCAGAAACAAGGTTTCCATAAATGGATAAATAGTTTTCAAACTTTTGTATAGAAAAACCATTTCTACAATGTTTGCAGAGGGCAAAAATTAAAAGAAAGAAAAGAAACAGTTAATAAAAACAAATAAATGATAATTCCAGGATACCAACTAAAGGATGAAGATGTAAATAATTTATTAGCAAGCTGGCAACATAGCTTAAGAAGTGAATATTAACTTGATCAGATGATTGAAGAGAAAGATATTTTCTTGGATCTGATGGTTCTACTATTGTGTTATCTTTAAAAAAAAAATTTAAATCAAAGCAGTACATGTGCACATTTACAAAAAAACAACGGTGCTGAAGAGCTTATCGCAAAAGGTAAGAATGCTTTGCAGTTACATCCCAGCCCTGCCGTACCCCTTGCTTTCCACCAAAACCCTGGGCCCACATTTGAGAAGCAAGCAAACGTAACTTTTTAACAGCTACAGTTTTTAAATTCTTCTGGGTGGTCACTTCCCTATCTCTCAATAATACAGTCATATTGCCACTTCTTTATTTATCAAACGGACAGACTTTATCTGTGGACTTCCTTCCTATTCTGATAGACGAGAGCTTAGTTCACTTACACCCTCCCCCTCTCAATATGAATGTCTCACTATTTTTAATTCCTCTATTGTAATCTTAGGTAATACTTTTACTTTAGTTCCTCTTTGTAACTTTCTTAATATATGTACTTCTGTTTCCTATTCCATAAACTGTAACCTGTATCTCTCAACTCCTCATTTTGTATAGGTACCCTCCCCTTTCATTTCCAAAAGTCTCTCACTGCTATTTTCTGTAATATCTCAACGAAAACATTCAAATGACTAGCACAATGGAATAAGAAATTTTAACAATGACATTTTAAAAAATTATGAAATAGTTCATGCACACAGACAATAATAGAGACTAATATAGGAACATACAGGCATCCACCATCAGCTTTATCAAATCTTAACATTGTAACATATTTGCTTTCCTTTTAAAAAAAGAAAATATTGCCAGTCCATTGAGGGCCCCTATACTAATGACTGGTTCTATTTCTCTTCCATCCCAGTGTTTTTCATTACATCAATACCTCTCTCAGTAATTCAGTGTTTATCACTCTAATACATGATTTTATATTTTTGACACATACTGTGGCAGCCATACATATGAAATATTATATATTGATATAATATATTATATTATATAAATTATATATTATATATCATATTATATAATGATAATATATATTAACAATGACATTTTCAAAAGTAAAATGGAAGCTACTGGGAATTTGGAAGCACTAATTTTTCTAAATTCTCAGATTTTTAGGCAAATCTTACTGCAAAGCAAGCAAAAAGTTCCAGGAACATGACTCATAAGGCACAAAATATACCATAAAGGGTAAAAAATAATAGCTTGGAGCCTTAAGAGGAATTATGCGATACATCAAAGGAGAGAAACAGGAGGTGATTTTTGATTTTGCACCTAGACATATCTAAGATTGGACCATCTGAGCAAAGCAATGAAGGGCTGAAATTGCAGAGGACATTCCCTTGCAGAGTTGCCTCACTACACTCCCAGTGTAGGTAGAAAGAGAATATCAGAAACAGAAGGCAAGGCTGATCCTTGTGGTGCTCAACAGTACAGATGAGACTTCAGAGAAATGAAATTTAGGGAAGAAGGGACAGAGATTTGTGTAGTGACCCCATTTTCCACTTATGTAGAAGAAATCACCATTTATAGCTAGAAGAACTGTAGCATCTACACTTAAGCACATGCCAGAGATAAGGAAGCAAGAGTCACAAAAGAAAGTTAAAAGAATGGGAGACAAAGGAGAGCTTAATGGCATGAAGAAATAAATGTAAGGACATTCATTGTTTTTATTACTAAATAGACTTTAAATTGTTAGAAGGAATTTTTTTTTAAGTCACCCATAATTCCCATATGACTATATAGTAATTTTTTGTTTCTTCATATTCCTTTCCAATTTTATCCAGCCCCCTCTACACACGTACACACACACACGTATACAATATTTATGCAGTTTTAATCATAGTATAATATACAATTCAGTATGCCACTTTTAAAATTGAGCATTTACATTGACACAATTTCTGTCATTAGACTTACTATCCTCAATGTCTGCATCTAGGACCTATTGTTTCCAGTTGCCTATTATTGTAAATATGCTCCTACAAGCACAGTGGGTATTCTCAGCATAAATAGGGGAAAGGATGCTAAAAAATTAGAAGATAAACATTTTTAAAAGAAAAAAGTTAAGTGTGGGAGATTTAGAAGATACCTTTGGGAGCCAGACGATTCAGCAGAATTGGGTCCCTGTTTCTCATACATTAATTATGTATGCTTTAGCAGGTATGCAGTTCTGCTCAGGGAGATTCTTAATTTTTTAATTTGAAGACACTTACAAATGCAGAAAAAATAGATGATGATAAAAATACACATGTACTCACAATTAATGTTCAACATATATACAATTTTTTAATGAAAGAATATTCCTGAAAGGTTGAAGTCTCCTTTGGACCCTTTTGCAATCACATGGGTAGCCTCTTAATGGCCCCAAGGAACAACAATGCAACTTAGTCCCAAAGTAGTCCATGTAAGTGGTGATAAAGGAACGAGGGATGGGTGTGATCTATGCAGAAAGACTTTACTCTTTAATGGGTTGCTGTTTCTAGCATAATTGCAATAATACTGTACGTTTGTATAATGCATTATAGTTTGCAATGTGTTTTTGTGGCCCATATAATAGAGAGATGTGAGGAAAGCTTCAACCAAGGCTGCCCCACTCCCCAAGAGTGGGTATGGAATGATCAAGTAGCAGCAACTGGGGAGGGCGCTTACTGGGACTGCCCAGAAAGTAGAGTCTTCGGTCCAGTTAAGGAATCTTTACAGGTTACACTACTTCAAGCTCTCTTCCTGTTAAAACGTGAGCATGATAAATCCTTTCTCCTTGGATCATTGTGATTAAGAGACAGCTCAAGGAGGGACAGCTTTAGGCATGTTGAATCTGAGAGCTCCAGCAAATATGCTAGGAACAGAAAATACTCTTGAGGACTATCAAGAGAGCAGTGCAGTGCAGAGAGCATCTCCTCACAATAAAGACAGCAGCACTTTCCAAAGTGAAAGCCTATTTGGAAGCTGTAGAATTGCATGGGGCTTTGAAGGTAAGAACAGGGGCTGCACACTAAGACCACAATACTGGGCCTCTTCAGGGTTATGGGCTGCATGCTGCTGGCAAACTATATGGCAAGCATGGTGAAGAAAATACAGATCAGAAAATAAAGATGGAAGTCTTAGAAAGGAAGAAAGGAAGGTATTTTGGGGGTTAATGTCAAAAGATCAATGCATACTGGGCCAGCCCTGATGGCCTAGTGGTTCAAGTTTGGCACTCTTACCACTTCAACAGCCTGGGTTCTGTTCCCAGTCACAGAATCACACCACTCGCCTGTCAGTTGCCATGCTCTGGCCATGGCTCACAAAAAAGAACTAGGAGGACTTACAACTAGGATATACAACCATGCATTCGGGGGTTTGGGGGGAAAAAAAGAGGAAGATTGGCAACAGATGTTAGCTTAGGGTGAATCCTTCCTTGCAAAAAAAAAAGATTAATGCATACTGACTCCAGTTTCAGCTTATGTAGAAGAACTCACCATTTATATCTACAATGTAGAAGAAGCATAGCTTCAGGCATATTTAAACACTTGAACATATGCTAGAGAAGCAGAAGCAAAAGTCACAAAAGAAAGCACAATATTTCTAATACATATATGTACATACATATATATACACATACACACAGACATATGTACATATGCACACACATACACATATATACATATATATATTTGTAAAACATAAATTTATGTATAAATTGAAAAGATCATTAAGAAAAAACAAAAGAATTAGGACAGACCAGAAATGTCAATAAAATCCATAATTTATTTCATTTTCACAAAATAACTGCTAGCTAGAACCAATATGGAGATCCTAATTAGTATCAGGTTACCCCCAGTAGAGTTGACCATTCCCCCTCTATGACCCCAGAGTACTTTTCATTTTGAGTCTTTTTTAGTGTCAGTCACAATCATGATGTGTTGCACTGTGTGTTTCATTTGTCCTTCCCTGCTAGGGGGCTTTGAAGTCCTTAAGAGAGGGACCATGTTCTACTCACCTTCGTATCTCTGGCCTCTAATGCAGTATTTGGCCAATATATGTACTTAGTATGTCCTTGTTGAAACCAAGCCACTGTCTGTCACAGAGAGATCAGTTGTTTTGTTGAAGCATCTTCTTCCTACCTTCCAGTCCAGTTCTCCCAGCTTTGTTCTCTCCTTTACACAGAGAATTAACATCTACCATGTTATGTTCACAGGGGATTTCTTTCCTTTCTTCCATAGGGAATAAAGGCCAAGTCTTTTCCAAGAGGCTAAGACCCTAATTCTTCGTATGTGCTGTTAAAGAAAACATAAAGACTATTAGAGACCTAAGATAGAGTGTGGAGTGGAAAAGCAGGGAACCTGACCCAGAGAGAGGCACAGGCCTAGGAGTCCCTCACAGATGAGCTTTAGGAGAGGAGAAAGGGGGTAGATCTTTTAAAGCCAAAACACTTAAACTGTTTCTGTCCCAAAATAGCAAAGTAAAAGATCTGAGCGATGTTGGTTGGCTGGTGATATCCGTGTTTGTTGTTGCATAATTACAGAGCTGATTGGGATGGTCTTCTTTGGAATCAAGGTATGAATCTGGGCTATTTTGGGATTATAGTATATGGTGAGTATTTGGAGAGTCAAGAGAACCAACCAGCAGCACAAAATGCTCTCTATTCTGGAGGAAAGAGAAAGTGAAAACAGTGAAAGGTTGAGAGTATCGAGGGTATAAGAAACTAACTCACTATATCTAATGTTTTATTGGTTTTGGTAGTGGAAAAAGCACAATGCAAAAACATGTCATATAGAGCCAGCCCTGATGGCCTAGTGGTTAAAGTCTGGCACACTCCACTTTGGCAGCCTGGGCTTTGTTCTGGGCATGGTACCACACCACTCATCTGTCAGTAGCCATGCTGTGGCAGCGGTCCACATAGAAGAACTAGAAGGACTTACAACCAGAATATACAACTATGTACTGGGGCTTTGGGGAGGAAAAACAAAAAAAGTGGAAGATTGGCAACAGATATTAGCTCAGGGTGAATCTTTCCCAGCAAAAGCCAAAAAAAGGTTACAGTAAAATATACATTAAAAAATGTGATATAGAAAATGTCTTTTATGATAGAATTCACTGAAGTTCAAATGAGGTAATACATCTGAAAGTGCTTCAAAAGCGTGAAGTGCTAAACAACTGTGAGGGATTATTTGTACAAGAAAGCTTTTATAAGAGAAACTTGAAACATTGGTATTTTTGCCTCTCTTTTAAGAACTGGAGCATTTTTTTTTTTATACTAGGGATTAAACAGATTTTTTTTATTGGGGTAACATTGGTTTATAACATTATATATGGAGCAGTTTTGAGAGTTGCTCCTTCCTGAATAAACAACTCCATTTATTTTCTCAGTTTGGCAGGATCAGGTAGAGAACCAAATTAGCCTTCAAAAGAAACTCTCCGGGTCTATATGAGGCTCCATAATCATACCCTGAACAGTGGCCAAGAAGGTTGGGCAGTACTTTTAAAGTATTTTTAGAAAAATACATAGTGAGCCTGATAAAGCTGTGTAATCTAAATTAAACATTAATGGCTTGCCTAGAGACTTTATACTAGTGAAATATTTTTACTTAAAAAAATAAATTTTCATTCTATCCTTTGTAAATATTCCATCTGCTTCCATTTCAGTTTTTTTCTGCCCTATCACACCCTCCCCCATCATCTCTCATTCTTCTCTCTCCAGCCTGACATCTCTCATTGTACTTAGGGAAAATGTTACTTTACTATTCCTTTCTCCTAGAACTGTTTCTCTGAATCTTTGAGGTGTCTGATCCAGCACTTTCCCTGTGAGTCTGAGAGCACATTGTGCCTTCTTCCTTTCATTCTTCTCTTCTCCGTGAAGAGAAGAATGAAAGAGAAGAGTTTCATTCTTCTCTTCTCCGTGTTCCCTTAGCCCTATCCCTATCTCCTTAGAACTCCAAATTCCCACTATAATGTCAAATAAAGAATGTTGTGCTATTCTTCCCACAAGGGAGCTTAAAATGCTTCTAATTACACTCTTTTCCCCATCCCTCCTCTCCTTTGCAATTTAGATGCAATGTAGCAGTCCAGTTTGCTTGACTCTCTTCCCTGATTTGTCAAGTCATTTTGATGGATTTCTATCTTCAGTGAGTCTTGCCTAAATAATGGCCCAGCACCCCAGTGTCTAAAAGAACTGCTTCCTAGGCAAAGCAAAAGGGCCACAGAGCTGCAGTCACAATGGGCTTTGCTATTCAAACAGCACGAAGTTGCTATTCAACTCTTGGTTGAAAAATAAATTTCAGTTTTATTTGCCTAAAAGATTCCCCTCTATTTTGTAGGATTGCAAGCTCTTACTTCATTCTGAATGTGTTCACAAATGATAATGAATGTAATCATAGGGGTTAACCATTTCCATTGGTCCAGAGTAATATTCTTCAAATAAAGTGGGGTCTGTGCAACTCTCCTGGGCAGTTCAAGTTTGAGACCTACCTGAGAAGCTGTGTTGAGGAAAGAAAATGTATGTGGCAGGATAGTATTTTGAACATTAACTGATGTTTTCTTCTTTTCCCATGTTCTTTTCTGTTTTCTCTACCCCTTCCCTCACTTAACCCTCAGGCTACTAATTATTTTGCCTTTGTTGCCTTAAGAAAAGAATGAAAGAAAACGCAGAGTTGATTCTTGATTTTTTTGGCATTTCAAAATGGACTTTCAAACCATAAGCAGGGAGGTGTTTAAGAGAAGAGTCTGTTCAAGGAAAAAGATTAAGCTTTTGAAATTTCAAAGCCAATGCTTTGAAAGGACTAAAGGCTTGGAGTGTGTACAGGCATACCTCATTGTATTGCGCTTCACAGATTTTTTTTTTTTTTGCTGCAGAAGATTCACCCTGAGCTAACATCTGTGCCAATATTCCTCTATTTGGCTTGTGGGTTGCCGCCACAGCATGGCTGATGAGTGGTGTAGGTCTGTGCCCGGGATCTACACCTGCAAAGCCAAAGCGGAGGGCACGAACTTAATCACTAGGCCACAGGGACAAATT
Organism: Diceros bicornis minor; assembly: GCF_020826845.1. Lineage (NCBI taxonomy): Eukaryota > Metazoa > Chordata > Mammalia > Perissodactyla > Rhinocerotidae > Diceros > Diceros bicornis. The sequence goes on along the minus strand of NC_080749.1, from coordinate 18,076,671 downwards.
GAAATTTGAGTTGCTGATTGCTCATGTTCACAATTGAGGTCAAACAAAGTGACATTTTGCCTTCTTGTTTCAGCTCTTATATTGTAACCAAGTGTCCTTTTCGCAGTCTATTTAATGCTATGTTTTTCACATTTCTATGCTTTTTGTTATTGATTTTGCTATTTTAAAATGGCCCCCAGGCATAGTGTTGAAGTGCTATCTAGTGTTCCTAAGCACAAGAAGGCTGTGATGTCCTTATGGAGAAAATACAGTGTTAGATAAGCTTCATTCAGGCATGAGCTATATAGCACTGTTGGCCATGAGTTCAATGTTAACGTATCAACGAAATATATTAAGTAATGTGTCTTTAAACAGAAACACACATAAACCAAAGTTATGGGTTCAGTTGACAAAAATGTTGTGACGAGAGGCTGGCAGGAACCTAACCCTGCATTTCCCTTAGGAGCACTGGTTCAGTATTTGCAAATTCAGAGCTCGTAGCAACTTTATAGACTATAACTACTGCAAATAATAAGAATCAACTGTATTTTAGAGCACAACACATAAAGTCAAATTTTCCTATTTTATGTTTTAGTTATTAGTGTCAGCTTATATAAATTTTTTTTAAGTATGATAGCTGTGCTATCATTGCCCACATTCTTGAAGTAGAAAAAATAAATCTTTTATTGGGTGCAAAAATGACTCCTAAATGCAATTTTAGAAGGGATGGACTTAGAAGAAAGCCATTGTTGATTTGAGTGGTTCAAATATCTTGCTGATTTCATAGCCTTTGAACCACTTATGAAATAGATAATGTGAAAGTAGCTACCAAGTTTGCAGTTCCTTTAGGAGTGTTTATATTTTTTATTAGTGATAAAGAAGAAATTTACCGTAATCTTTAGTAAGGAATTATGAGTGCATATCATTGTATCAACAACATGGAATTCAACCTTATTTGCCATTAATAAAAAATGCAGATTTTATGTTAATTATAAGGAAAATCAAGCATTTCTTAAGAATTTTTTTCTCATAACCCCAAGTGTTGCTACTATTTATGTTAAGGGGGGAATGGGTATAATTCCCTGTGATTTGTTACAATGTAGGTATTTCTAGGAGGAACAACATATTAAACTTTATCAGTTTCTTATTGTTGCTTTATATCCTTTTGGATCGTTGTACTTTATTAATAGACAAAGACAATTTTAGCCAATTATACCTCAGTGTGAATGAGTCTACCAGATGTTTTCCTGACCACAGGTTCTGCCAGAAGACTTTGGTGGAGAGAAATGGGTATGTGGGTGTGGAAAGAAGAGTTCAGCAAGAGATGGTGAGCTAATCTGTGTAAATGACCTGTTATGGGTTGAATTTTGTCCTTCTCAAAAAGATATGTTGGAGTTCTAACCCCCTGTACCTCAAAATGTGACTTATTTTGGAGATAGGGTCTTTATAGAGGTAATAAAGTTAAAGTGAGGTCATTAGGATGGGTACTAATCCAATATGATTTGTAAGGGGAAATTTGGAAACAGAGACAGACACACACACACAGGGAGACCGCCTGTGAAGATGAAGGCAGAGCAGGATGATGATTCTGCAAGCCAAGGAACACTGAAGATGGCAAGCAAACCACTAGAAACCAGGTGAGAGGCCTGGAATGGATCCTTCCCTCATAGCACTCAGAAGGAAGCAATCCCGCCAACACCTTGATCTCAGACTTCCAGCCTCCAGAACTACAAGACAATCAATTTCTGTTGTTTAAGCCACCTAGTTTGTGGTACTTTGTTACAGCAGCGGCAGGAAACTAATAAGTGGCCCATCACTGGTTAAAGAATAAAACTAGGCCCCTTTGTGGCTTCTAGTTCTGCTCGATTTCAATAAAACCAGAAAAGGATTTACTTAGAAGCTAGACATGATGATGAACTGAATCCTACCCAAGGCTTGGGTGAATGAAACCACAGCCTCAACATTTCACAGAGGGCAAAAGTCTGATCTTGAAACCTATCTCAAAGGATGGGTCACTCCTAGGCCATTTAGGTCACTGACGACTGTCTTGGACTCTTCTATGCAATGAGTTTGATTGCTTCTGTGGCACAGGAAGGTCAAATTAATGCAGAGAGAGAGTTTCTGTGGGGAGAGCAGCAGGGGTCTTCATTGTTATTTAACATTAGCAGTGCTAAATATGTTTTGTTACCTACTCTGGGTGCTGATTACATCCTTCTTTTGTGCAGGCAAATCTACTTGGAACTATTTTGGACTCAGCGTGGGCACGATTCTTTGTTCACACTGCTCCATTCCCCACAGTTTCCCTATTGATGAGAGATTACTAATGAATGAAGATAAGAACTAAATGAAACTGGCTTTTGAGAACATTAAATGACTCTGTTTCCATTGTATTATATATTTTCAACAGCAAGTTCATCAGTTATTTTATGTCTCTGCTGGACATTTTGGGATGTGAGCCTTGCGATACCTACGTGAGTTCTTCTGTGAATATGACAATCACAACTTGCCAGGTATCATCACCTCGTGTGTGAGATGGGGTCCAGTCAGAAACCAGAGCCCAAGTGAAGTAGTTCAGTTGAGGGAATTTAACACCAGGAACTAGTTACAAAGGTATGGAAGGGCCAGAAAGCCAAATCGGGGAAGGAGAGGTACTCCAGAGAGTAGCGATAGCAGAAAGCCTCGGTCTTCTATCCCTAGGGCTGGGGAGACCAACAGAGGAGCTGGGTTAACAGGGCCCTGGAGCCATTGTCCCTGGCTGGACCTAGAATGGGAATAGAGGAGAAGTAGCCACTGTGACAGAAGCTCCCTGAATCAGAGATGGAGAAATATATCTTAATATCTTGGCTTCTCCTCTTCTTCGGCCAGTGTTCCTACTTTATCTTTTTATCTTTCATCGTCCTAATTCCCTTTCAGCATAGGCAAGTGAGTCTAGGAAATTGAGTTGGCAAGAATCAGCTTCCTTCCATACAGACACAGTAAGAAAAGGACAAGGAATGAATGGATTTGAGAGCAAGTAGGCAAATGACCAGTACATTAAGGCTAATGCAGTATTTGTATTGCGTTTGGGTAGCAAAAGGTCAAAGCAGGTCAGAGAAGCCAAAAATCAGAGGTTGGGCAGTCAGTAAGGTATGATGGAAATTGCATACAGAATACAGGATCATAAATAGGAGTTGAGTCAATATAGAGGACTAGCACATACACATAATAAATTATAAGTAGGGAAGCATAAAGTAGTCTCCTGGAGATCAGGGAAACAGAAAGTTATAGAATTTCATGATAATTAGGCCATATCAAGGGGCTAGAACATCAACACACACAGGGAAGTAACAAAGGGTCAAATAGGCTTAGAGAGGTGCAATTCGTTATCTAGATGTAGGAATTCATTCCAAATAACCAGTGTGAAATGCAGGCATTAGAATCCAAAAATACTTTTCTTGAAAAAACTAAGAGTTTCTGCCAATATCTTCACCATTTTACATTTTTTGGTTATCTGAAGTTAATTTCCACATCTGCTTGGTAATTGTACTCAGAAATCACTGATATTAGCTTGCCTACTTATCATTCTCTTTCTCATGAGAGTAGATTATAAAGAAAAGTTGTGACTATGCATTTGAGTTTTCTGTTGATTTTAAACTCTTTAAGTAGGATGTTGCTCTTAGGTACTCAGAGTACCTAAGGTACCTTAGCTACTTAGGTACTTATCTGCAAATGAGGAAGGCAAAGATAATGCAGAATAAACAAAAAAGAAATCACCCAATCAATGAATAGAACAAAGGTTATACATAAAGAGTAACACAACTTTTAAGTTAGTCTTACATTTTCTGTCCTTATATTATTTATCCTTCATGGCAGTGACTCTTTTGGGGCTTGAGAAAAGCCTCTCATTTATTCCATGTAGCACCATATGAGGAAAAGATAAATAGATACTTGAAAGCAATCATAACACTCCACTTAAAAATAATCTCTCTGGATCCATATACGCTTATTTAGATAACTGAATTGAAAATTATTCCTTGTCTATAATTAATTAGATTGAAAGTTTTTAAAATAATTTTTTATTAGTCAAGCTCTTTTTGGTGGAATCTAAATTAATATCTGTAGGAGATGCCTGTTCCACTAATTACACAGGCATCTTGCAATAATTAATGTTTGGAAGAAAGCAATGTGTTTTTCATACTCTTATTCATCATAAAAATGTACATTTTGGAAAGAAATACAAGAAGCATGTAGAATTACAGAAATACAAGTATATATAATCACATACACACACAAATGAGGGCCAAAGCCGATACAGATATAATGAGGCTATTGTAGCTGGAATTATCTAGGTAATTAGTAAAATTCACTCACCTAGAAATGTGAGCATCAAATACGTGCAGGCACAAGGCTAGGCTCTGAGAAGATAATTTCTGGCTTTAGGAAGTTTGTAACCTAGAGAAAAAGCCTAAGAGGCTGCTAGGGCTATGAGAGATGACATCTGGAAGGGACCACGGGTGGCACAAAGATGGGAGGCATCCCCAGGCGAGGAGTTGTCAGCAAGTTTTCAACCTCAGGCTTCACAGATCTAAGCCTCTGCAACTTGACCAGCTCAGTCCCAAGCCTTGGCCTCCTGCCCATGGCAAGCTCCAGCCCGGTCTCACACCTTGAGCTAACATCACGCTTCTGTACACACAGCCACGCCTGCTGCTTACCTCTTACTCCCAGTTCTCAAGGGTACCCTTTACAAACTAGAATTCCACCCAGCCGCCCCCACACACACACTTCACTTCCCACATCAAAAAGATCATCTAGCTCTGCGGATTATAGTTCTCAGAAATATCTCTGAACATTCGCCTCCTCTGCACCCCCACTGCCTCTGCTGCAGTGCAGGTGCTCGCCATTTCTTAATTTGTTCTATCACAACGGTCTCCTATCAGGTCTCTCCATCTCCCGTTTTGACCTGCTCTACTGCAACTTTCCATTGGCAAAAGAGCTATCTTTCCAAAACATGTTATTCTCTTTCCCAGTACCTCTGATGGATCCCCATTGCCCACACACAGTAGTTCTCAGACTTGGATGTGCTCCAGAATCATGTAAGCAACTTTTTTTAAAAACAGATTCCTCTTGAATGACAATTTCCAGAAGTGGGGTCTGGGCAATTTGTATTTTTAACAAGTTCTCCCAATCTCTTTCCTGTCAGCCTGGTTCTAGCTGTGGGACCAGAGTTTTAGAACTGCTAGATAAAGTCCAAACTTAGCACACAAAGTCATTCACATTGACTCTTCCGCTGTACACACCCTGTACCACAGCCACAGTGGTAACCCACTTTTGAAACTCCCAGGGTTCTTTTAAGCCTCTGTGTCACTACACATGTTATTCTCTGCAGAATTGCCTTTCACATCCTTCTCCACCCTGGAAAGCATTCCCTAAGCATTCTTCTTGAAGGCTTCTTGAAGCCTTCCCTGATCTCTCAGCTGAGTGACCTATGAGTCCTCTTCTGCTTCTAAAGCTCTGTGCAAATCCCATCTCATGGTGTCCTTTAAGTTTTACTTGTCTGTTTCCCTTATTGTACTTTGACTTCTTCAAGGGGTGGGGCTGCAGATTACTCATCTCTTTAATCTTGGTGTCCAGCCTTGTTCCTGATTCATAAGTGGCACATAACATAAATAAATGAACGAATGGACAAATGAATGAGCAGAGTTCTAGTTATGCTATGATAAAAATTGGCCATGTATAGGCCATTCTCTTTATGAACTGAATAATTATAAACCTTCCAATACAACACTATTAAGTGAAGCTAGCACAAGCTCATCAGCATTTGAGATGAAATGGAAACCAAAATGAACACATGCTACTGCAAAAATATAATGATTGCTTTCTCAGTGCAGGATTGAGGGAATGATTAAACATTTAGATTAATGTAATGTTTGGCAGATAGCCAACATTTTTATTTTTCATTTGCCTTTGTGTTCATTTATGGGCTGACAATATAAACATACCCAATGCATCTTGGTTTTTTTTTTTGGCAAAGTCAATATTTTTCAGTGTATTTCTATTTTTATGCTTTTTCAGTATCCTCTTCTTCAGTTTTTTTTTTTTTTTTTTTTTTTTTGCTGAGGAAGATTTGCCCTGAGCTAACATCCATGCCAGTCTTCCTCTATCCTGTATGTGGGTCACCACCACAGGATGGCTGCCGATGAGTGGTGTAGGTCCATACCCAGGAACTGAACCCAGGCTGCCGAAGCAGAGCATGCTGAACTTAACCACTAGCCCACTGGGCCGGCCCCAGTTTCTTTTGTTTGTTTGTTTTTTAATGAACATATCATGAACCCTCAACCACTAAGCAAGAAATTAACACTTAGTTGTATCAGTTCACAATTCAATGTAAACGTAAATGGGATTTTTAACGGACTTTGTGTTTGATTCCCTTACATTCATTACCTATCTTTGGGTAATAAACACTTATTTTTCCCTTTGTGACTACCCCTCCTCCACTTTCTGTCCATGTGGCTCTTTTGGGGGGACTGATGAAAGGAGGGCATGTGACCCAGGCTGGGCCAACTGGAGTCACAGTGAAGGGCTCAGGGAGGACACCTGATCCAAGCCAGCCAGCGAGAGTCAGACCACTGAGAAAGATGGACTCTGTGCACTGGGGTTGATAAACTGTTAGAACGTCAGCCATTTCTGCCACTGTGTGAGTAAAGCTGCCTGAGAATGAAACCAACACAGTGGCAAGCAAAGCCAAAGGAGAAAAAGGGGCAGATTCTGATATTTTTGAGCCTTTGCATCCAGCTATGCCTGAACTCAGTTAGGAATTTATGCTTGGATTTAACCCTGGGAATTTACACTTATTTGAGCTCTACTCACTCTAAAGAAAAAATTCCTTTTTATTCTTAAGCTGGTTTGAGTTTGGTTTCTCTCATTTACCACCATAAGTGTCTTGACCACAGACCCTCATGCTAGATTTTATAGCATCATTGAATTTGTTATATTACACAAGAATTGTGTGGATTTTCAATATAGCTCTTATCTTCTATGAATCTCTAGAGATATATTTAAGTAGAAGTACTCTACTAGTTTGTTGTGAGATCTTAAATAAGTCACTTAAGAGCCAGTCCTGATGGCCTAAAGTTTGGCACTCTCACTGCTTTGGCGGCCTGGGTTTGTTTCCTGGTCACGGAACCATACCACCCATCTGTCAGTTGCCATGCTGTGGCAGCGGCTCGCGCAGAAGAACTATAAGGACTTACAACTAGGATATACAACTATGCACTGGGGATTTGGGGAGGAAAAAAAAGAAGAGGAAGGTTGGGAACAGATGTTAGCTCAGGGCAAATCTTTCCCTGTCGGGGGGGAAATATGTATATCTATATCTATATATATATATATATCACTTAACTTTCTGTACCCCAGTTTTCTCATTTGCTAAACTGGGGAGTTATACTAAGTCGCTTTCACAAAATTATTACTCTATGGATAAAACACTGACACTATGTTAGAGCAGTTAACTGCTATTTAAGGATCATAATTCCCTGCACATAAATGCTACAACAGTGTTCAGTGTGTGTCAGGGGCTGGGGGTGGGAGGAGAAGGCAGGAGGAGAAAGTTTGATAAACTTCATTTTGGATGATCTCAAAACAGTCAAATAATTTATTATTTATCATATTATTATTAGCTCTTTCTATAATTGGGAAACTTGTTCCAGAAATGTGAGAATTGTCACAGGTTGTCAAATTTACCAAAGGATAAAAATAGATATGTCAGAAAAAAACGTATTCACAATCCAGTTTCTTCTCATCAAACTGGAACCAAATGCACATTTTAGATTGAGATGAGAAGCCTGAACATTTTTCGCATATGTGTTTTGAAGAGGATGGTAATGTCCAAGACAGAAGTAGAAAAAAGCAATGAATATTTAAAAATTGGAGCTCCTCTAAAACTAGAACCAATTTTGATAAAAAAACATGATATGTTAACCTAAATGCAATGTACACATTGGACCACATTGAGATTTTAAAGAAATAAGAATGTACTTCTTTTTATCTTTCATTTAAAAAATAATCAAGCTACCATTTCCTGAAACATTTTTTTCTCTAACTGGCAGGTGCATATGTTTCTAAATGACTTCCAGGTCATCAACACCTAACAAAAGTCACTGCTATCCACAAAGTATTTGGGTTTTCCCCCTCAAATCTGTATTTTCTAGTTTTAGGTATTAATATTTAAATTAATGACCTGTTCCTATGACAGACTGAACTCACTCAGACTGAATTATCCTAAAAGATTTCTACAATTATGTTGTGGCAGTTGTGCTGGATTTCCAGTCTGAGTAACTTGTCAGTAATTTTCCTTCTACCTTGTTAGATTTTTTTTAAATTACAAAATTAATGTATATTCATTGTAACAAGACAGAAAATACAGAGTTCTAATCAAAAAGTTAATCTCCCCCTTGAATCTCATCCCTTTTAGGTCTCCATTGTTTCATGTGCAAACTTCCATATAGTTTCTATGTCTACACCACATATAAATATATACACGTATAGGGCCTACTCTTCCTTCCTTTCTCCTTCTCTCACTCCTCCTTTTTTTTGGTATTTTTCCAAATATTAGATCACACTACAAATCAAATGTCACAAACTGGTGGCCCGCAGTCTACGTATAGTGGGGAAAATCTTCTGTTTGCAAAACACTGGGGAAATTTAACATGAAAAACTGGAAGATCTGGAGCCACATGCCTACATGGTAATAATATTATTGATGCTGCATGGGTTTTTCAATTTAACATGGTCCTCCCCAATTCCTATTATTTGTATCTCCACTAATCTACCTTTTTATAGTACTGGCCTATCACCTATAAGCATTTGAGTTTATATCCGTCTGATATTACTTAGGAACTTGCTTTTTGTATTTAACATTATATCATGGTATTATCAATTAGAATTAGATTTAGCTGCATATAACTGAAAATGCCAAATTACAGTGGCTTAAACACTAAGAGTTTATTTTTCTCTCATGTAAAATAAGTCTGGAAGTGGGTGGTCCAGGGCTTCTATGGCAATTCAGGGTCATAAGTGACCTGAGCTCCTTCTATTTTTCAGCTCCACCTTCCTTAGGATTTGGCTTCCAGTCTCAAGGTCAGTTAATCACCCATAATGGCTGAGGAGCTCTAGTCACTTTCTTTGTGTTTCAGGCAGTAAGAAAAGTGGCGGGCAAAAAACCAAATTGGTGCTCCTCCTGAGTCAGTCTTCTTTAAAGACATATTCCAGAAGTTCCACTCAACTACTTCCTTTTATATCTCATCAACCATAACTTAATCACACAGCTACACAGCTGCAAATGAGATTGAGAAACGTAGTCTTGTGGCTAGGCACATAGACACTGAATAAAATCCAGGTACTGTTATTAAGGAGAAAGCATAAATATCGGTCTCTGCTACGTATCTCTGCAGGTCAACAAAGACATATGGAAGAGATTGCAAGTGTCCCTCAAGATCCAGGCTCCCCTTCTTCTAAGTCAAAAAAACCCTCAGATTTACCTGGTCACAAAGGCACTTGAAATGAAGGATAATTTCTAAATCTTCAAATTTTTAAATAATTCTTGATGATCAAAATCTTCTCTCCCTCCAAAATCAGTACTTTATTTTAAGGGTCACCAAAATGAGATTCCTAAGACTAATATACACAAATTTTAAGTTTTAATAGATATTGACGGTTAACCTTGTAGGAGGTTATAGCAATTCACATTCTCAGTAACAGTGTTCGTGCATGTCCATTTTCCTATACACTTATGATCATTGGATATTTTCTCTCCTTTTAAGTGTTGTGAATGATGGATGAAAAATCGTATCCGTCATTGTTTAATCTGTAGTTTCCTTACTATCAGCAACGAAAAGCCTATGTTAATTGTGCATTTAAATTTCCTCTGTAGGGAGTTTGTGTTGATACCCTTTGCCAATGTTTCTGTTGGATTATTTGCCTTTTTCTTATCATTTTTAACTATTAGAGATATTAATCTTTGTCCCAGGTCGTGCAAATATTTTCTTCTAATCTATAATTTCTAGAAAAAACCTTTAGCCAATGGAAATATAATTGTTTATGTAACCAAATCTTTCTGTTAATGGCTGTGGGTTTCTACTTTTACTTAAGAAAGTCTCTCCCATCTTGAGATAATACAAATATTTTCCTAAATTTTCTTCCAATATATTTATAGTTTTGTTTTTATTACTTGACTCCTTCATTCAACTAATATTTGTTGAGTACTTATTATGTGCCAGGCCCTCTTCAAATTCTAGTGGGGATGTTTTCTAGTTAGGAAAGATAGACAACAATCAAATAAACCAATAAATAAACAAGGCATTTCACCAGAGAATTAAAACATGGTGACATGGTAGAGTGAGGCAGGCTATTTCAGATTGGGTGGTTAGGAAAAGCTTCTCTGAGGAGGTGAGATTTAAACTGACTTAGGAATAACTAATGATTAGAGGGGAAGTCCAGGAAGAAGATGCTGTGGGAATGGCCTTGGTGGGTGTGTGAAGAGTGAGAAGGCTGATGTGGCTAATGCGTCAGGGAGAGGAGGAGACAAGTTGGAGAGCGAGGCAGGCACCAGGTGGGCTTAGCAGGCCACATGAGGAGTACGGATTTTACTCTGCATTGAAGATTTGTAGTCCATCTGGAATTTGTTTTTATATGTAATATGATATGAGTGTGTGGGGAGGAATCTAACTTTTATTTTCTTTCAAATTGAGAGTTATATTTATATTTATATACATTTATATACAAATATTATATTTATATTTATGTAAATATTTAAATTAAAATTATATATAAAAATCATATATATGAACTTTATATAAATATATTTATATAACTAGATTATTCATTTTTTGCAGGCAGTGTGGGGGACTAGGGTGATATCCCACAGAATCTGACCTCATTTCAAACACTATACAGATATCATCACTATATGAAATATATTTTCTGCTGAAATTAAACATATGAGTATAATATTTTTTTCCAAGGCATGTGGCCATTGAATAAAATCTTTCTAGAACTTCTTTTTAGACCTATGGTCAGAAGGAATTTATCAGTCATCTATGAAAACCAGTTATATTACTTTACAGTCACACAAAGCTTTTGATCAAAAAATATAGCCTTAGTTGATCAGCCATTTTATTCATTGGGCTTGGCTCTGAAAAAATGACTTTTGGACAAATCTAAAAATCAAATCTATCCACAAAGCGCCAAGATTGGTCACCAATGAAGATATTTAAAGGAATGTGCCATGCGCTCTGACAGCAAGTCTGAAGAAGACCTTCTAAAGATATTTTGCACAATAGTAGCATTAAAATAGTAAGCATGCAGGCCCCAACATGACTTTTTTGAAGAGGAGGACACGTATTTGGATGTTTTAGTCTGTATAAGGAAGAAGCAAAAGAGTCATTATTTTATAATTAAACCATATTCCTCTTGATCTGTCTGTAAGATCATTCTATAATTTATAGTACGCTTTTGAAAAATTCAAGCTTCATAACAACCCTATAGGTTAGGTATTCCTGTCAATTTGATAGATGAAGAAACAGATTCAAAGAGCTCATACTCAAGTCTCTTGATTCCACGTTCAGTGCTCTCTCTACACACTAAGTTAGTTGTCTAAGATCACACAATTTGAGAAGGGAGAAGTCAGGGTTCACAGGATTCACAGCCACCCACTCTGATCACAAGGCTATATGGACATCTTGACCATTTATCTATCTGCTTGAATTAATGCTCTCTGTGGAACTGATTGGTCTGCCAATTTGCAAATAGTCATCCTGCAGCAAGTACCTAAGTTGATTTTTTAAAAAATAATAATGTTTCCCATTTTAAAATAATGGAGATTAAGTGACGTGAATTTCTTGGACATTTTAAGATTCAGAGCATTTGCTAAGGGGTCAGAACTGGGTTTTGGTCTGGATTCTGCTCCCTGGTTTCTCTAAGGTAGTGAGAAAATCACTTAAACTCTCTGGGCTTCTGTATCACTTAGGGTTCTTAAATTTGAAGCAAGTAGTAGAAACTGATTACTGCTAACTTAAGCAAAAGGGGATTTACTGGAAGGATATTGCAAGACTCATAAATGCTGGAAAGGTTGGGGACCAGCTTGGAAATTGACAAGAACCAAGCACCCAGTTGACCTGAACTGAGAGGAAATCAGGGTGCTATTAGGGAGGAATGGATGTAGGGCAGTCAAACAAAACCCACCCATCCACCACTGCTTTCTTTTACTATCAAACAAGGTAATCTCTAAGAGGCCTTCTAGCTCTGACATCCTCTGCTTCTCTGTATTTGGAGAAGGGTGAGCAGGAAGGGTGCATATGCAAACAGGGCGGTCGGAAATGCTTTGGCCTGATGTGCATCTGAAGGTTTTGCACAGCTGAGCAAGGCTGAGCCACCACGGCAGTTCAGAGGCTGACCAATTTGGCATGTAGCAAGCAGGAAGTGGAAAGAGTCTTAAGCAAGCAAAGAGTTTGGATCGACATATTATGAGGAACAAGCACAAATGACAGTTTAAACAAGTGTTGGAAGCATCTAAACATTTCTAACAGTCACAGCCTTTACAGACAAACGACAGTCTGACTATGCAAAAGAGACTATGGTAGAAGGTTTCTTTATGCCTCTGAAATGAGATATGGTACCTAGCACTGACATGAGCTTCATATTTGAACGCAATGCACAAGCAAAGGTTAAACACCCTCTCAGATCACAAGTTGAAAACTGGCACCCCACAGGTCAGATATAGCCTTTAAAGAATTAGTTACCAACAGATAAAAATACAGATTTCTGAAATTACTTGAAAAAACGGAGGCTCTGGCAACACTGGGCTGCATAGCAACGTTTTCTATTGTCTTCTGTCAGGATGTGGGCTCTCCACATTGCCATACCTTCCTCATGGCCCTCTTCACTCACATCATCTGCCTGGACCCTAGGAGCATTAGTTTCTGACCCTGATGTAACTACTTCCATGACAACCCACCCACCCAAGGCCAGCGTGGGGGCAGCCATCTTGAGGAGTACCACTGTGGGCTTCCCTGAGTGACCTGTTCAAGTTCCTAACCTCTGTCCTTGGGACCCCTTTGGTAGGATCCTTCTACTCCTGACTTACTACCTGAAATGCTGGAAACAACCATTTACTCTACCCCAACCAAGCCACATCTTCCTCTTCAGTCAGAACCATCTTCAGGCAAGTGCTCTCCCAAATGACCTTAAATACCTGGTGGCGGAAAAGGCAGCAAAGAATTCCCACTTAGCATCTTCTGAAATGTAGGGGAAAAAACTCTGCCTCGGATCAAAGAACCACTTCTGTGTGACTTCTTGGAAGACAATCTCTGAGGAAAGCCTTCCCCGAGGATTATTTACTTATTTATTTTCTGTGAGTAGCTGAGGATGTGCTAGGCACTAACTGATGATGATGATGATTCCCCTAAGTAAGTCTCCTCTGCACATACCTGATCCCATCTGGATGCTACTCCTCACATAATTCTATCCCTGAACTACAGCACACAGTGTATGATATACAACCATTCACCTCACTGTTTACCTGGTGGGATCCGTTGCCTACAAAGCAGTCACATCTCTTGTTGAAACCTCTTTGATGGCTTCCAAGTTGCTTTTTAGGCTAAACTTTAAGATGCTTAGAGAAGTCTGCAAATCCTTGCATTGTTCCATTCTTCCTTATCTCTCAGGCTTCACTTCCTGTTGCATCTTTCCTGGCTTACTTCACTTTGATCACTTTGGGTCTTCTTTCAATTTGTGGAAGAGGCCAAGCTCTTTCTCACCTCAGGGTCTTGACGCTTGCTGCTGTTAATTCCTGGAGGCCTCTCCTTTTTCCTCAGCCTTTCCCCTATTTCCTACTACCCTTCAGTCCTCAGCTTATTATTATTATTATTTTTTGCTGAGGAAGATTGGCCCTGAGCTAACACCTGTGTCCATCTTCCCCTATTCTGCATGTGGGATGCCAGTACAGCATAGTTTGATGAGCCGTGAGTAGGTCCATGCCTGGGATCCGAAGCTGCGAACCCCAGGCCGCGGAACACGAGCGCTTGGACTTAACCACTAACCACTGTGCCACAGGGCCGGACCCAGTCCTTAGCTTTTAAATGCCACTTTGTCAGAGAGTTTCTCTATCTTCCCCTTCCATCCCATTCTGCCACCCCCTAAGCCCCATTTCTCATAGCCTCCGGCTCTCTGCTTTCCATGGCTCTTAACACAACTTGTATGTTTCTCCACTGAACTGTAAACTGTATGAAAGCAACGACCCTATCTATTTTGTGCCTACCGAATATTCAGGGTCAGCGTAGTCCCCGCCATAACAAAGAAGGTGAGCAATACTTATCTGTCAAATGAATGAAAAACCCATATTTTATCCCCCAGGCAGGTCTAACATCACAGTGTGACCTTATGAAGTGAATTAGACATCCTTTGTTGGGAAAAATATTTTTATTTCAGTCTCATATAAGCAAATCCACGTGGTTTATCAGAAGATAAGCCTGAAGAGGAAAGCTATAAACCTGGTTTCCCCAGGTAGGGTCCCAGACCACGACCTAGGAACTTGGTAGAAATGCAAATTACCAGGCCCCACTCCAGACCACCTAATCAGAGAACTCTAGGGGTGTGGTCCATCAATCTGTGTTTTAACAAGCCTTCCATAAATTCTGATGTACACTTAAGCCTGAAAACCATTGTTTTAGGCTTTCCAGTTTTTAACCTTCCTTTTTTAAATTTTTTTGGTCCTTAATCCTTGGTATAATCCTGCTAGTAGAACAGTAGAATCTTAAACTATTCCAGAGGGAAATCTTTGCCATCATCCAAAAGCCTTGAATAAAGGCCTATTTGTGTAGACTATATTACGTAGAATATATTCCCAGGTTTGCCTTCCTTGTGGGCACAGGCCTGCCCTCTGCGGGGCCTACAATCTAAACAACGTTGTAACACTTATAATGTGCAACGTTGTAACAACGTACAAGTGTAACTGAAAAAACCTCGGCACAAAGGCAGAAGAGGCCCAGCGCAAGCCTTTGTCCGTCCGTCCCCCGACTGCTCACCCTCGGTGTGATATCGCTCTTTTCCACCCAGAAAAGCAGCCACTCAGGTTATAAGAACGGTTGTGAGCCGCTGACAACGTTTTCAATTAGGCCGTTTTCCCCTGGGCACTGGAGAAGATATTCGTGGCTGCGGGACGCGGTTCCATTCCTCCCTCAACCTAGCATAGAAGTAATTGAAACTAAAAACCCTGTGCAGCTTCAAAAGGAGAATTGGAGGCTCGGGCTGACTGCCCCGCCCCTGCCCTCTGGAAAAACCCGAAGCGGATTTCATTAACGTCGGGATGGGAGCGGCGGCCGCCGGCCGCACCTCATTGCGCATGCTCCCTCGCCCCTCCCGCTCGGAGGCGGAAGTGGGAGTGCTCGCGGCCCGGGCCTGGCCTGGCCGGGGCGTCTGCACCGGCGGCCATCTTGGCTTCCCTGGGAAAGGCGGCGTGAGGGGAAGAAGTTGTAGGGTGGGGGCAGGAGTGAGGAGGAGGGGAGACAGAAGGGGAGGAGGCCGCGGCGGGGCAGGGCGGGGACTGCCTGCCCGCCTGGGTTGCGGAAGTGGTAGCCGCTGACCGAGCCTGCTGCTTTCTCGCTACTGCTTCGGCTTCCCGGCTCCCCCCGGGACGGAGAGGGCGGCCCGGCTGTGGATGGTCAGATAGCTCCTGCCTCCCGCCGCCAATCCCTGGCCGCAAGCAGCACGGAGCAGACGGCGGCAGCGGCAACAGCAGGCGAGGAGGAAGATGGCGGGACGGCTGCCGGCCTGTGTGGTGGACTGTGGCACGGGGTATGGGGGCCGACGGGCGGGGGTGGGGAAACTGAGGCGGAGGTAGGAAAATGGCGGGGGAGAGAAGAGGCCGGGAGATGAATGGTGCGGCAAGGTGCCGCCGCCGGCGGTGTCATTCCTAGCCCCGCCGGGCTGCGAGGGGTGGGGCCCGGAGCCGGGGCCTCTCTTGTCCCCTCGCTTCACCCTCTGGCACTGGGGCGGTGGCGCGGGGCTGAGAAACCCCCTGGGGGCGGCTTTCTCCCCCGACCCCTGCCGGCCCTTCCTCCACCGCGGTGGGCAGCGCCGCCCAGGGAGATGCGGGGACGGTCGCGCGGGGGGTGGTCGCCGAGCCCGGCGCACCCGGCTCTCCTTTTGCTCCGCGCCCCTTCCTGCCCGTGGGTTTGGGGACCGGGGGTATCGAGCGCGGGGACCGGCCTGGCAGAGGAGCGAGAAAAGAGAAGGAAGCTCTCTTCTCCTTGTAGGTTTTGCAAGATTGCTGTGACAACACTCTGCCCAGGGTGTGGGTGGGGATAGGGAAGACTCGGACTCTGAAAATGGGAACCTAAATCGGGGCTTTCAGTTGACCACCCACCTCCTCTTCCTTTTCGACTCCCGGTCTTTTCCATCTCCCACTGCGTTTTTACCGGTGAACCGAGTCACATTTTAATTTGAGAGAGGAAGATGTCATGTGTTACTTCTCCTGCCTCAAAAAAGTCCCCCAGTGAGCAAGCGCGCTGCAACTTCCTTAGTTTTGTCAAAGCCGCTTCCTGCCTCCAGTCTTTTATACCCTTATAAGGTAGTTTTTCGTTTCCAACCTGAACACTTCTTATTAGAACTTTCAAAATTAAGGAGATTTCAAATAGACTGAGTTACTGGTGCTGGGTATCAATTTATGTGAAGTTAAAAATATTTATTTGTGTTCCACGGGGAGGGAGGGAGGGAAGCACCCGGGAAAATAAACTAATTTAGGTTGTACGTGTTCATTCTGGGACGGTATCTTAAAGCGAGAAGGAAGGTATAGAGTTGTAAAGGGATGTGCTTGCTTTTCGAGCAGTTGTATAGATCTATAGTGTAGTTTACGAAAATACAGAATGGCGTTCAACTGGTCTTTCCTTTTGTATTAATAGGCATTTTGGGGAGTTATAGCACACTTTGTACTTACGTAGAAAATACTGTCTATATTTTGATGTAGAATGACTGCTTTATGTTACAACATTGGAAGTGTTTTTTTTTTTTGCGTGTGCGTGTGCCCTGTGCTGATGTATTATTACATCTCTAATTCCAAAGTACTCCAATTTTTTTGGGGGGGGGGGTGATTGTGAGAGGTGAATTGCCAGCCATTTTTTTCCCCTCTTATTCAGCAAACTATTGCTACTTAAAGGATGGTATGCTCCTCACTCTATTTGCTCTCTGTGAAATTTCTCTAATCTTCATTCTCATGACTTTATGCTGGTGTGGCAGTTTCTAAAATCCTAGCCCTGCATAGGGAAACAACTGATTTATTAATATTTTACCTTAGGAGACACCAGCCTAGTTTAGCCTTGGAACTTTTGTGTATGTTTTTTGATGGACAGCTTGTTAAAGTTATTTTTTTCTTAATCCAGTCTCATTTCTCTGAACTGTTTTTTTTTTTTTCTCCTTTCTTAGTCTTAGTTTTATGTTTAGGGTCAGTTTTAAAATTACATTTGGCTTGAGAAGGACTTTTCAGGTGTGTTTTGTTAAAGTGAAAAATACTGCTACATAATTAACATTGTATGCTTCAGAAGTTATTGGGTTGTCAATAAAATTAGTGTATATAATTGTCGCTCTAATAAATAACATAGTAACGTCTTAAGCAGGATGTTACTCTTTCTCTCTTCATTTTTCCTGTTTTGAAATACAGTTTTGGTTATTTTTGAGTTAGTATACTAGGCGGTTCATTGAGGTTAACTGTCCTTAAAGAACAAGGTAACCTTGAATTTAAAACAAACGCTGAGTGACCAGAAGGTGTGGGGAGAGGGGTTCAGTCTATTAGGTCTATATTTTTGTTTTAATTCAGTCTATATTTTTGTTGTAATATTTCAGTTATTACATTTTACATTAGTTTTATTTCACAAAGAGAGGTTGTTAACTGGACACTTACTATGATTTGAACGGAACTGGTTAGAATTCCCCGTTGCCCCCCTCACTTTTACCATCTTTTGCAATCTGAAATTCCACCTTTAGAGATCCATTTATTTTGGTCTTCGAAAGGTTTTTTGGTCTTTCCTGTTGCCTATTAATGCCACTCCTGGCAAGTTACACCTTCAGCTTCATTGGCACACAGAGGGTAGCTCATTGAAATTGGGCCTTCGATAAGCATCTCTAAATAAGGCCTCAATAGGGAGTTTTATGTTCCAGAATACTGTGGTCCCCATATGCAAACTGTGCCTATAATTTGTGTTCCTTTGTGCTTTAGAGAATGTATTCATCTCTTAGGTCTCTAATTACAATTACCCACTTAATGTAAGTGAAAAATTATAACCTGAATCAGGTTGCTTATTCCATTTCATTATAAGTTAGGCAAAGGTGACTGAAGAAAGTAGCCATCTGTGAAACTTGTTGGTCTTAGATAAGAAAAGCTGTAAGAGTTAGGAAACGTGAAGCTTAATCACAAAACCTAAAATTAGAGATCCTCCAGCAAAGATCCTTTATCTCAACATAAGGTAAAGAATCACCTAAGCTCAGATTATTTAAAAAAAATTCCTTTTGAAAAGAATTTAGAAAGAAATACTTCTTTCATATTGATACCATATCTACACACTTTTTTGTTCTGTATTGGAATAGTACTGTAGAATAAAATTTGGACACAAATTCTCATTGGTAGAGCTGGGTGCTTATGAACTAAGTTCGAACTCAAACCCGCTACCAGTGGCGAGGAAAAGGGTTTTTGACAAAAGCTTTTCTTAAAACATTGTAACACTTGTAAAGTTAAGATTATCCTGTTATTTTTTGCATGTTTTCACTCAAATTTCTTCAACATTCAAGCCAAATAAAGGAACTCCTTATGTACTTTTATTATGTTGTAGCTTGGTTACAGAGCTTTGCATTGTGAAATGTCCTTTTTCTCTTTATGTCTTTTTTTCCTGATAAATACTGCATTGGTAAATTATTCTCGGTTATGTTAGCAGAGGTTAATAGAGCCTTATTGTAGAATTCTTGGATTGATTCAGATCTAGAATAAATTAAGGAATTTCTCCAGTTGACTTGAATTTCTTGGCAGTCTTAAAATGTAAGCGTAAATGTTTTGTTGGAGTCAGTGGATGAGGAGCTTATTTTATTCATCTTGTGGCTACATTCTAGCAATTAGTACAGATAGGATGATCTTGTTTGAGAGAGTGGGGAAGAGCTGAGTAAGTGGGGGAAAAGGTAAGGGGGAAGTTCATGTGTCTTACTTGAACTCTATACATAGCATTTAATAATAGTGCTCTTTTTCTAGCCATCTCCAAGGGCAGAAACATTCACAGTAACTTGTTGTTACCAAAAAACTTTCATTAAAATTCTTATTCCTTCATGGGTCATGTTTTGCCTACTGTTTGAAGTAAGTATAACAGACATGGTCCTATTGAGGAGTCCAATTCCTCGACTTACCTGAAATCTCTCTCTCCTTTCCTTTCCTGCCAATCTGTTTTCCTGCCTGCCAATTTTGTGTTGAAATATTGACTTTGGATTACCTGTATATTTTATCTAATGAACTTTCCAGCCTTATTGTAAAACACAATTCAGAAATTTTATTTTCAAGCATAGAAGGGAAAGCTCCGCTAGTGGAGGACCTGCTGGCCAGGCTTTTTATTTACGTTATCTTATTTGATCTTGTGACGGCTGTTTTTACCTCGTTTTATAAATGAGAAAACAGGATTAGAGAATTTAAATTACTTTTTTAATGTCATGTAGTTAGCGGATGACGAGAGTTGCTATTTGGACTTAAGTTTTTCTAAATACAGGAACACTGTGTTCTCTCTATTACACCATGGGGAATCCTGAGCCCTTTTTCAGAACTATGGATGTTGCTTTATTTTTATTAGTCAACTGTTATTTTATTAAACTATTATTTTAGTAAACTATACTATTTTATTAGTAAACTATTATTTTATTAGTAAACTATTTATTAGTAAACTATTCTTCTTTAAAGTAATCTTATTAAAAAAATTCTAGCCTTATGCATTTAATTTAATTAATTAGAGAAACCTTTCTATGCAGATCTTTCTCACTTGATTTAGATTTTTTTTCTGGATATGTGAATTCCTAGCCTTATTTCCTTATCACTTTGCTTAAATTTAATCTTTAGAAAAATTTACTCTCTAGTATTTATTAGGAAATACTAACAGCTAACATTTGTCAAGAATTATGTCTCAGGCTCTATGCTAAATGCTTTGTAATATTTCATTTACTTTTCACATCAGCCTGAGAAGTATTATCTGCATGTTATAGACAGGAAAATTTAAGTTTAGAAAAGTTAAGCTACCTGCCCAAGGTATTGTAGCAAATAAGTATGGTAAAGCCACTATGCTATATAATAAGTAGTCTTACATAGAGGATGAGCCTTTGACAATTTTGAATCATTTAGATATTTTTAAGAGAATTCATATATGATGTTATAAAGGCAGAAAGCAGTGTTAGTAATTTAAGGCTTGCCATATACTTAGCAGCAGGCCAAGTGCTCTCTCGGAATTATAATGAAAATGTATAATACAATCTGCTCTCAAAAATCTTAATGAGACAAGAGCTAAAAATCATTAAAAAAATTAGGATAGTAGATGACTGCATTTGATCAAATGTTAAGATACGTGCTTTTCCTACAGTATATAGCTGTTCTGTAGGTTGTAAGGAAAGAAAGAGATTATTGTGGTCAGGAAGAGTTGAGGAAGTTTTAGTGAAGTAGGATATGAGCTCTCTCTCCTTTTAAGGATTTGGATGGATGCAGGGGAAGGCAGAGCATGTACAGCAGAAAGGGGAGGGTAGCTGCTATTTCTTTTGTTGCACCGCTCTCCTAACTTATGAATTGAGGACTAGGTAATAACATAATGCGGATCTAGATTATGTAATGTGAAAAGAAACTGACATTTATTGAGCACTTACTATGTACCAGGTGTTCATTATATGTCAGCAAAGCTTTGATTCAAAATAATTTTACTTGATAGAGAATAAAAATCCTCTAGTAGAGGAGTGAAATGTTGAAAATCGGGCTTTTAGAATATTTGCAGACGGTAATTGGAGTAGGATCAAATGTAAAAGAGGTATTTGGGATGAAGTTATGGGGCCTGGCGCATATTAGAAACTCAAATCTTTGTTGAATGAATGAACAAGAATTAGGGATGTGGTTTAAAAAAACTGCATCAGAAACACTCCATACCCAGTGCTCAGAATCTCAAGGGTTGGACCTAGGAATATTCATTTAAATGGCTTCCTAGATGATTAAGCAGCCCTCTCAGCATCTTCAGCAGAAATTCTGAAATAGGGTATTGGCAGTGGGAATGGAGCAGAAGAGAGAAATTTGGGAAAGGTTGCTTCTTTTGTTTTGTTTGTACCTTTCTTCTGGCAATTACATTGTTTTGTATTGTTTGTTTATGGTTAGCAAGGGCTTTATAATCAGAGCTGTAGTTGAATTCAAGGTTTGCCATTTACTAGCTGTACGGATGACCTCGTACACTTCAAACTCTGCTGGTCTTATTTTTTCCATCTGTAATTTGGAGATCATAGTATCTACCTTATGAGTGTCTTGTTTGTGTTTTCAGATAATGCGTGAAAATGGTTCAACACAGTGCTTGGCACATAGTAAGAGCTCAATACATTGTACAGTTATCAGTTAGCTCCCTTTTTTTATTGAATTGAAGTTCTTAAGGAAAGGAACACAGTGTCTTATCTCCTGCAGTGCCTTGCCCCCCACAATTCTTTGCACGGTCAAAATGTTTTTGCTAATTTGAGAGATGGAGGTATAGTTAAGACTTGGCAGTTGATTCTAGTGGATTGTAAATAGGCATCAATGAAGATTTCAAGATTGTGAGTTTGAGTGGGACAATAAGGGGGCTGGTTTTAAGAAGCTGAGTAAAATTGGAATTTGTTATTGAATGTGGAAGCCTGATCCATGATTGGAAATGTTCTAGAGGAAGTTAAAAATATAGGAACTTTAGGAATGAAGGTGGAGATTTGATAGTCATCATTATAATTTATAAATTGAAGCTAATAAAATCACAATTTAAAGAGAAAACAAAAAGACTGAATATTAATGTTCCTTCTTTAAAAAATCTTGGATGTGTGATCTGGCTTCTTGAGCATCACATTGAGAAGAATAAGTGAGCACATGTGGCTTGAAGTGGTGAGTCATCAGCTATGCTGACAGCCAATCTCCTATCTCATCCCACTTTTTAAGAGAAAATCTTTAGGAGGAGAGTTTAGCTCAAGGTAGGGCTAAATTTCCCTCCACAGTGTTTCTCCTTGTCCAGCATGCTCCTCCTCCCCTCCAACACGTGGAAACAACTAAATGGTTGGACTAGGGGCAGAAGTGTAGAATGGTTAAAATGTAGCTTCAAGCAATATCTTTTCTGAAACAAAATTTCCCTATAATAAAGGTATTTGAATGCTTACCTGTAATTCTATTGGAACTTGTAGCTTCTTTTATGATACTACCGATCTGTGGCATAAAGAGGCAAGAGCAAAGCAGTTAAGTAATAATAACACTACATTAACATGCTTTATAGCTTATCAAGCACTTATAAATTCATGAATTATTAAGTAACAGTGCAAGATAAAGTGAGTTACTGGATTAATGCTTTAAATTTGGGTCTTCAAGATAGGATAGTGATTACTATTATTTCATGTGCTGGTGGTTTTATATCTTTATGTGGGCCTTTATATTATAAAATATATAAAAGATACCTACATAATTGATTTAAACTAGAATAAAAAGATAAATAATGTCCTAATTTTTCCAAAGGACCATTTTGTGGAATTTTAATAATTTTCTTTCAAAATTTTTTTCAAAACCTTCCCAAACTGTTGATTTAAACTCGTCATTCTTACATACTCTTTGCAACCAGGAAAGGAACAGCCTTGGATTTGTGTGGTCATATATATTCTTTTTCCCTTCTCCTCCTCCTCTCCTCCTTATCCTTAACACACACCCCAAAAGGATATTTTCTTCATCTGTTCTGATGCCGAATATTCTGCCTTTAAACATTTTTTCCTTTAAGGCTTCTTGCCCTTTGTGAAAAGGCAATACTTTTGAGAAGGGTGTCTTTAAGTCTTTTTCAGTTACAGTATTTAGTATGAATGAAAGGTTGCTTACAAGGAGAATGAAAGTTTTAAAAGGGGAAATTAGGGTTCAGAATACCTTACAGTTTAGGGTTGGTTTTGAAACTGTAGAAATATAAACTGTTTTTAGTATTGGTCTATGATAAAACACAAGTATTTGCTTACTTAACATTTTAGAGCTCAGTATAAGTGAGCTTTTCTTCTGCTATAAGCATTTTTAAAATTCAGTTACTTTGAGGCTACAAAAATAGCATTTAATGCATATTTGTGAAACTTACTTTAGTGAATTAAGGGACATGCCTGATGACTCATAGAATTATGGAGTTGAAAAAGACTTTGAGAAATAATTTAATCCACTCTTTACTTACTAATGAAACAGGAGTCCAGAGTTGAGAGATGTCTTTCAGGAGTGTTCCTAGTTATTAATTGATAGCATTGTTGAATTCTCTTAAGTTTTCTTAAGAGTTCACGTTTATGAGTTAGAGTAGTTGAAATTTCTTCTTAGTAGTTGAAATAATGTGTTATTTGTAGTTAAAGTAGTTTTGGTTGAGGCCTGGTGCAACACATGCATCAGAATTCTTCAGTGTTTCTGTTGTAATACAACACATACTATATGGCACAAATGAAAAACTGTAGTTTTATGTTCTCCAACATAACATTTTAAACCAAGTTCAAAAACCATTCTCATAAAATGAATGCTCTTTTTAAAGAAATATGCTTTTTTATTGTTTCAGGGATTTAAATCTTAGATATATTTATTTTAGTTTTTGAATTTTAAAGACTTATTACATGGGATGTGTACAAATCAGCCATTTCAAGGTGCTTTAAGAGTTTTGTTTTTGAGATAATTATTTGTAACCTTTTCAGAAACCCTATGAAATAGGTACTATTATATAATCAGCATTTTAAAGATGAGGAAACTGAGGTATAGAGAGCTTAAGTAACTTGATCAAATAAATAGTGGATACAGTTAAGTTAGTAGATCTAGAATTTGAGCCCTGAGACAGTGTAATTCAAGAGCCCACTGCTCTAATGCCCCCAGTTAGGATATATCAACAAGGGTACTTAAATTGTTAACCCAGTTTTTCAAGTGTTCAAATTTAAACATACATGTTAACAAAAGGTCTCTATTTTTAAAATGGCTAGTTTTTAGTACAAATATGAAATACATAGGGAGGTCTTAGTGATCAATTCATTGAGTTGATTAACCCGAAACACATGCAAGTTAAATGACATTGAATTATTTATTAGCTATTTGAATATTACAAGGACATATATTGTATCTAACATGATAAAGCTGACAACTGCTGATTAATTCAGGGCAGCTCAATTAAGGAAATGATGCTTAATTACGTATAACTTCAAAATGAAGATATACATATTTCTGAAGCTGCAATTTGAAAATGAATAATTGATGCACGAGAAAAGGCATTTCTCATTAATGACTGCATAAAACAAAGAAATGAAACACTTGAAGTTAAGAATAAGAACTTAAGAATATAAGACTATAAAAAAGAAGTTTTTAAATTAGACTCAGAGGACTTAATGTTTGGTATTTGACTCTGAAAATAATGAATAGATAGATTAAGGGAAACACATGGGTTACCAGAAAGTAGATTTTCTTTTTTTCTAAAATAGAATTAAGGAGATTATTTCTGGAGTATATGATGAATTTGGATGCATTTTATCTAAAAAGCACACAGAGTGTTAGTAAAAGCTTGTATATTTTCTGTTTGAAAGTTTTTTTTTTTAAATTTTGCTTCATAATAATCTAAAAAGGTAGAAGTAACAGAGCAAAGGAAAGAGACTTTCTTGGGCTTTTTTCCTGTCTTTCCTTGGTTAATTTGTTATTTGTGTAAGACTAGTTGAGAATTTATTGCTTCCAAAATGCCTTTCAAAGGGACCTGCCTTGCTTGTTTCAAGTTGTTTTACTGTCAGGAAAGTTATTTAAAAAACAAAACAAGGGGCTGGCCTGGTGGCTTAGTGGTTGAGTTTGTGTGCTCCGCTTTGGTGGCTCAGGGTTCTCCGGTTCGGATCTCTTCGAATCCTCATCAAGACTGGCACAGATGTTAGCTCAGGGTGAATCTTCTTCACAAAAAAACAAAAAACAAAAAACCCCAAAAACCAAAACTTTGATTTTTTTAAAAAAGTGCAATAAGATTTAAAATTGATAGAAAGACTCTGTGAGAAGCAGAAATGAGAGAAATGTAACTTGTGGCTATATCAGTGAGAAATCTTGGATGCAAACAACAAATAATTCTAGCTAATATAAGCAAAAAAAGGACTTATTGAATGCATATGGTGTAGATCACAAAATTGGGAGGAAGGCTGGAGAACCAGGCTGAGAAAAGCAGAGAAAAAGGGAGGCCAGGTAGCAAGAGTCTGTCACTAAAGTTGTGCTGCAGGAAGTCTGCAGGATGCTGCATCTAGACACTGCAATATGAATTCTAAACCACCTCTTCAGCTTGTAGTTATTCAGTCAAGATTCAAAGTTCTGACCTAAGCTCAAATTGGCTAGACATAGATCATGTGATGTATAGTAGTTCACCGGAGTGGGATGGGTCAGTGTTAGTTCCCTCTTTCTATAAAGGGATGTGGAATTTTGCCTCCTGCCAAGACTTAATCATTGGTAGGACTCTTAGAACAGGAATAGGGATTTGATTCTGGCAGACAAAAATGAGCGTCCACTCTAGGGGAAAAGATGGGGATGGGAAAGTATGTTGCCCATTTTTGTGTATGTTGCCTTAAATTCCTAATTTCATTTTGATAACTGCTTGATCCATTACTATCAGTTTAAGTAACACATTCTTTTCCAAAAGTGCAAATACTCTTGTGAGTTTCACACAGTGCTTAAACAAGTGCAAGAGCAGTTTTTTTTTTTTTAAAGAATAATTGATGTTGGTATGAATAATGTGGGATTTTTCATTAGAACAGAGGTATAACAGTCTAGTAATTTCGGGATTAAAATATTTTGGAAAAGTAGGACATACTTGATAATGCAGTGATATGACAGGCTATTTCTTTAAGGATTGTTTTTTTTTGAGTAGTAAACTAGAATTATAATTAAAAGAATTTGAGCTGCACTCATTTTTTTTTTTTTCAGAAGATAATGGGATATATATATAAATAAAAAAACTAGGAAGGGAGGAAATAGCTTATGTGTCTAGTTTGTTTATAGTTGAAGAAATTGGTCTTCAGTAAATGTTAGTAAGCATCATCTGTGCAAATGGATACTTTTGCGATACTTTTGTTGTAGGGAATATAGAGATGAATAGGAAATGGTGCCTGCTTTTAGGAAGCTTATTTGTACACAAGTAATTATGATAATATGGTAAATGCTCTGGCAGGTATAAATGAAACTTTTTGAAATCAAAGGTGAAGGAGAATTTACATTTTCCAGGGAAAATGAAAAAAGGCTTCCTGGTAGAGATAATAACTGAAGTAGGCCTTTAAGGATGGGTAAAGTACTGATAGGCAGAAATAAGACTAGTGTATAAGCTGAGATAACTGGAAGGAAACAAAGTGAGGTAAGAAAAGTAAAGGTTGAATTTGGATTTGTTAGGTGTGATATGTTACAAGGAAGTAGTGATGTTTAATATGGTAGAAAGAAGTAGTGAAATGTTTGATATGGTACAGGAAAGTAGTGAAAGAGTCTGATATATGGTAGGTGCTCAGTAAGTGCTTTTTGAGTCGAAGTAAATTAAAAAAGATATGTTGGAGCTGGATTATGGAGGTTTGGAAGTCCTTGAATTCTACACTAACTTTGGTATTTATGTTGTAGATAGTATGAAACCATAATCTAACATAAACCAGGCTTATGAGAGTAGGAAGTATATTTGAGGACTTGATTATGGTGATTTATGATGATAAAAATAATAGCCAGCAGTTATAGTACGTACTGTGTGCCAAGCACTGTTCTAATTGCTTTACATATAGTAATTCCTTTGATACCTAACCTTATGAGGTAGGTACTGTTACTCTCTCTTACAGATGAAACTGTGATACAGAAAGTGTAAATTATATGCCAAAGATCACATAGCTAGCATGATAAACTATACTGTTAGTTCATTCTCTGGTTTTATTTTGGATATAACCACTCATGCTTAAGGGATACGGTACAGCAGAGCATTGACTTTGGAGACTGATAGATAGGGGAGTTCAAATCTAGATTTACTGTTTCTTTGAAGTGGTTTCTTCTCTGAGCTGCAGTTTCTCGAATGTAAACAAAGATAGAACATCCATTTTGCAGGGTTGTGATAAAGATTAGAGATAATAAAGTGCATAGCAAAATAGTTGACTATAATAAACAATTAGCCAGCCCTGATGGTCTAGTGGTTAAGATTGTGTGCTCTCACCACCACGGGCCAGGTTCATTTCTGATCGGGGAACCACACTACCCATCTGTCTGTTGTCATATTGTGGTGACTGCATGTTGCTGTGATGCTGAAAGCTACGCCACTGGTATTTCAGATACTAGCAGAGTCATCTATGGTGGACAAGTTTCAGAGGAACTTCCAGACTAAGACGGATTAGGAAGAAGGACCTGGCCACCTACTCCCTGAAAACATTGGCCGTGAAAACCCAGTGAATAGCAGTGGAGCATTGTCTGATACAGCACTGGGAGGTGAGAGGATGGCACAAAAAGACCAGGCAGGGTTCTGCTCTGCTGTACACAGGGTCGCTGGGAGTTGGAATCGACAGTACTAACAACAACAAAATAAACAATTAATGGCAGCTATCATTATAATTATTATATAAGAGTATTGAAAGTTATCAATTACTTATTTTACTGTTACAGTGTTTTCAGTTCTATGCTGAACACTATAGTATATACAGAAAGCTATGGCATGATTTTATATCTGAGGCTTAAAGTTTAGTTCTAGAGGTGAAACTAATGTATGTGAAATAATTAAGGATGGCACATGAGTGTTTGTTTCGAGAGATTAATTAAGGCTGTAGTATATGGAGGATGGTTTATGAAGAAGCTGAACTTGATTAAATCCTTGGAAAAGCATAAATAGGATAATAGATGGAAGGGAAGGAAGACTTGGTCAATGTAAGATAGGTAAGCTAAACTGAAAGCTCTTTGATGGCAGGATGTCTTTTTTGTTCACTCTCTCTCCAAGTTATGGCCTCATGCATAGTATTTAATAATCCCTAGTAAATATTTTATTGATGAAGAGAAGTTAGGAAGGAGTTTGGAAATATTTGAGGGAGGGATCGGTTAGGAGATTGCCCTACCTGGAATTGAGGTATTCTGTTGGGAGCTGTGGGACAGCAAGTAGTTTATTTGTTTGTTTATATCCTGCCTTACTTCAGAAGGGTTTTAAATGGGGCACAATGGTTTGGAATTGATTTGATGGGCAGTAGATTGTGTAAATCATTAAGCAGAAGATTGATAAAAGTTAAATTTATGCATTATTTGTCTAGTATTTTATTTTATTCTATTTTAAACAGCCCTTAGATATAATTCACATACTGTAAAATTTACCCTTTTAAAGTATATAATTGTGATTTTTAGTATTTTCTCAAGGTTGTGCAACCATATCCATAATCAATTTTAGAACATTTTCATCAGCCCAAGAAGAAATAACTAGTAATGAGTTCCTTATATTGGCTATTTCTGTACTATTTCCTTTGATCAGCCTAGCTGATCTTTTCAAAGAACCAGCTAAAATGTTAGCTTGTTAATTTTCTCTGTTTGTTTTCTTTTAACTTTATTTCTGCTCTTGTACTTAGTATTTACTTCTTGTATTTATTTTGGGTTTGCTTTGCTTTCCTTTTTCTAGCTTCTTAAGTGCAATATTAGGTCATTTGTTTTAGACCTTTCTATTTTTCCTGACATAAGCACTTAAAGTTGTAAATTTCTCTCTAAGCGCTGCTTTAGCTGCATCCTGCATTTATTTTCATTGTTAATCAACTTGAAATATTTTCTAATTTCCCATGTGATTTCTTCTTTGATTCATCAATTATGGTTAGTGTTTTTTATTTATTTTTAAAAATTTGTTCTCTCTGTTCTTTTCTTTCTTCTTTCCTGCTTTTTGAATTATTTGAATATTTTTTAGAATTCCATTTTAATTTACCTTTTGACTTTTTTTTTTTTTTTTGAGGAAGATTCGCCCCCAGCTAACACCTATGCCAATCCTCCTCTACTTTTATGTGGGATGCCCCCACAGCGTGGCTGACAAGTGGAGTAGGTCCACACCTAGGATCCGAACTTGAGAACCTGTGCTGCCGAAGTGGAGGGTGTGGAACCCTAACCCCTTGGCAACGGGGCCAGCCTCACTTAGCCCTCCTTTTGGCTTTTTAACTATACCTCTTTGCATTCTTTTAGTGATTGCTTTAGGGATTACAGTATATATCTTTAAGAAAAGTTACTCCTCATTGTTTACTTAGAGTTAATAATTTAAAACTTTGTGCAAGGAGTAGAAACTCTGCATCTGTGTAGGTCTATTAACTCTTTCTGGCTTCCCTATTTGGCTGTCCTTTTATGCTATAGTTGTCATAGGTATTACATCTACATACATTATAACCCCACAAGATAATGGGATTTTTGCTTTAGATAGTCATAAGTAGGTTAAAAAATTAGGCGGAAAAAATAGTCTTTTACATTTACCTAGCTGTTTACCATTTCTGATGTTCTTCTTTAATACCTCACTTTCCCTCTGGTATCATTTCCTCTCAGCCTGAAGAACTTTTTTTAGGCTTGATGGCAATAAGTTTTCTTTTATCTGAAAAATGTCTTTATTTCACTTTCATAGTTAAAGGATATTTTTGCTCCTGCAGACTTTAAAAATGTTGTTACACTGTCTTCTGGCCTCTGTAGTTTCTCATAAGAAGGTGGTAGTAATTTGAATTTTTGTTTCCTGTTAATTTTCAGAGCCATTTTTCTCTGGTTCTTTTCAAGATTTTTTCTTTATCTTTGATTTTCAGTAGTTTCGTTGTGATGTGCCTAGGTATGGTTTTCTTTGTATTTATTCTCATTGGGTTTTCTTGAGCCTCTTAAATCCATAAACTTCTGTCTTTCACTAAATTGGGAAAGTTTTCAGTCATTATTCCTTCAGAAAAGATTTTTACTACTCTCTCTCTCTTCTTCTGGGACTTCAATATGTCACCTTTTTCATATTGTCCTCCAAGTCTCTGAAGCTCTATTCTTTTCTCTTTGTGTCTCTTTTTAAAGTTTTTTTCCCTCTCTCTTCACAGATTGGATAATTTCTAGTGATCTGCCTTCAAGTTCACTGATTATTTCCTCTGTCACCTCTATTCTGCTGTTTAGCTCATCCAGTGAATTTTTTATATCTGATATTGTATTTTTCACTTTTAGAATTTCTATTTGTTCGTTTTAGAGTTTCTGGTGATATTTACTATATTATTAGTCGTCACAAGTGTGTTTTTCTTCACTTCATTGTGTTAGTCACAGCTGCTTTCAAGTCTTTATCTGATAATTCCAACATTTGGGTCATTTTGTCTTCTGTTGAATGTCTTTTCCTTGGAGAATGGGTTACATTTTCCTGATTTTTCATATGTAGAGTAATTTTGGTTTGTATGAATATACCACTCTTGTTTATTCATTCTCTTGTTGATGAATATTTGTTTTGCATCCAGTTTTGGGCCATTGTAAATAATGCTGTTGTGAATAAATGTGTACACATCTTTGTGTGGACATGTTTTTATTTTTCTTGGGTGTATACCTAGAAGTATCATATGGTAAGTGAATGTTTAAATGTTTTCCAAACTGGCTGTATCATTTTACATTCCAACTAGGAATGTGTGAAAGTTACGTCAGTGTACTTTTTTTTTTTTTTTTTTTGGTGAGGAAGATTAGCCCTGAGCTAACATCTGTTGCCAATCCTCCTCTTTTTGCTGAGGAAGATTGGCTCTGGGCTAATGTCCATGCCCATCTTCCTCTACTCTATATGTGGACCGCTGCCACAGCATGGGTTGATAAGCGGTGTGTAGGCCTGTGGCCAGGATCCGAACCCGCGAACCCTGGGCCGTGGAAGTGGAGTGCGTGAACTTAACCACTATGCCACCCGGCTGGCCCTCAGTGTACTTTTATTTTGTGAGGAAGATCAGCCCTGAGCTAACATCCATGCCAATCCTCCTCTTTTTGCTGAGGAAGACTGGCCCTGAGCTAACATCCATGCTGATCTTCCTCCATTTTATGTGGGATGCCGCCACAGCATGGGCTGACAAGCAGTGCATTGGTGTGCACCCGAGATCCAAACCCAGGCTGCCAGCAGTGGAACGCGTGCACTTAACCACTATGCAACCAGGCTGCCCCCCCTCAGTGTACTTTTAATTTGCTTTTTTTTTAATCCCATGGAGTAGAGCTTTTTTTTTTTTTTTTTTTTGCTGAGGAAGATTTACCCCCAGCTAACATCCAATGCCAATCTTCCCCTTTTTTTCTGAGGAAGATTCACCCTGAGCTAACATCTGTAGCCAGTCTTCCTCTATTTTGTACATGAGCCACCACAGCATGGCCACTGACAGATAAGTGGTATAGGTTTGCGCCTGGGAACCAAACCCAGGCTGCTGAAGCGGAGCGCGCTGAACTTAACCACTAGGCTACAGGGCGAGCCCCCTAGAGCATCATTTTATTTATAGCCATTTCTGTTTGTTTTTCTTTGAACGGTTAATGTCTTTTGCCTTTCCTTCTTCCTTTCTTCCCTCCTTTCATCTTTATTTCCTTCCCTTGTTGTCATCACCTTCTAGGTATCCTTTATGTTTTAAGGCGATTAACTCTGTCTCTGAGTGTAGATCATTTTTCTGTATTGGTCATTTTTCTTTTGGCTACCAAGTTTGAATAGCTTTTTTTTATTGTGCTAAAATACATGCAACATAAAATTGACTATTTTAAGCTTTTTTATTTATTTATTTTATGTGTGTGAGGAAGATTAGCCCCGAGCTAACATCTGTTGCCAGTCTTCCTCTTTTTGCTGAGGGAGATTGGCACTGGGCTAACATCTGTGCCCATCTTTCTCTATTTTGTATGTGGGACGCCTGCCACAGTGTGGCCTGACGAGCGGTACGCAGGTCCGCGCCCAGGATCTGAACCTTTGAACCCCGGGCCGCCAAGGTGGAGCACGCCAACCTAACCACTATGCCACCAGGCTGGCCCCCTATTTTAACCTTTTTTAAGTGTACAGTTTAGTGACATTAGTTACATTCGTATTCTTATGAAACTATCATCACCATCCATCTTCAGAACTTTTTCGTCTTCCCAAACTGAAACTCTGTACTCACAAAACAGTAACAACCTCCGCCCCACCCCCATCCCTGGCAACCACCATCCTACTTTCTGTCTCTAGATTTGATTATTCTATGTACCTCTTATAAGTGGAATCATATAATATTTGACTTTTTGTAGTTAGCTTATTTTACTTAGCATGATGTCTTCAAGATTCATCCATGTTGTAGCATGTATTAGAATTTCCTTCCTTTTTAAGGCTAATATTCTATTGTATGTATATACCACATTTGTTTATCCATTGATCTGTCGGTGGACTCTTGAGTTTCTTCCACCTTTTGGCTATTATGCATAATGTTGCTGTGAACATTGGTGTACAAATATCTGTTCAAGTCCCTGCTTTCAATTCTTTTGGGTATATACCCAAAATAGCTTTGCTGCTGGATCATGTGGTAATTCTGTGTTTAATTTTTTGAGGAATTGCCATATTGTTTTCCACAGCAGCTGCACTATTTTACATTCCCACCAGTAATGTGCACGGGTTCCAATTTCTGCACATCCTCACCAACATTTGTTATTTTCTGAGTTTTTTTGGTAATGGCCATCTTAATGGGTGTGAAGTGGTATTTCATTTTGGTTTTGATTTGCATTTCCTTAATTATTGATGATGCTGGGCACCTTTCCATGTGCTTATTAGCCTTTTGTATATCTTCTTTGGAGAAATGTCTGCTCAAGTGCTTTGCCTGTTTTTTAATTGGGTTGTTTGTTTATTTTGTTGTTGAGTTGCAGGAGTTCTTTATATGCATATTAACCCCTTCTGATTTGCAAGTATTTCCTCCAATTCCATTGCCTTTACACTCTATTGATAGTGTCTTTTGTGCAAAAGACACTGTTAGTGTCTGTAATAATTAGTGTCATTATTAATTATTAATTACTAATTATTAATTTTGATGATGTCAAATTTATCTACTTTTTTGTTGTTGCCTGTGCTTTTAGTGTTATATCCAGGAAATCATTGCCAAATCCAATGTCATAAAGCTTTTCTCCTATGTTTTCCTCTGAGTTTTATAGTTTTAGCTCTTAATGTAGGTCTTTGATCCATTTTGAGTTAAATTTTGTATGTTGTATAAGGTAAAGTTCCAACTTAATTCATTTGCATGTGGCTGTCCAGTTTTCCCAGCACCATTTGCTGAAAAGCCTATCCTTTCCCCATTTTGAATGGTTATGGCACCCTTGTCAAAAAATCATTTTTTGGTTTTATGTATATGGGAGAGTTTATTTCTGGGCTCTCTTCTATTTCATTAGTCTGTATGTCTGTCTGAATGTCAATGCCACACTGTTTCAGTTACTGCAGCTTTTTAGTCAGTTTTGAAATCAGGAAGTGTGAGACTTCCAACTTTGTTCTTTTTCAAGATTGTTTTGGCTATCGATGGTCCCTTGAGATTCCATATGAATGTTAGGATAGATGTTTCTATTTCTGCAAAACACATTTGTTGGAATTTTTCTAGGAATTAAATGAATCTGTACATTGATTTGGGTAAATAGCTTGCAAATGTGAAAGTTTATTCTAATGCTGAATCCTACACTAAATGATGGTATCCAAATGGCAAATATAGGAAAGATCTAAGCCATTTAATCTCATGTTTAAAAGCTTAATGGGAGGAAATGTTATCAAAGTGTCTACTAACTGTCTAAAGGAAGAGTTTTTGCTGAAGGCAACTTAGAAAGATTTTTGGGTGTGTGAATGCTTCTTGGCAGATTTGTTATATAATCTGATTAAGTATTGTCTTCTGAAATTGCTTAATTATATAAATGACTCTTTTGAACACCCAAAAGAACTTAATAGAAATTGCAAGGGTTGTGGAAAAATAAATTAAAATGCACTGACAGAATTTATGAATTCAAAACGAAAACTCACTTTGGAAAAGTAAAATTAAAAATGGTTCGCTGTGATCTTTAGTCAGTATTAGTTTTAATTCTAAAGAACATTATTAAAACTAGGAGAGGAACATGTATGTATGCTTAGAGAAATTCTTAATATGAAAAAGTTTGATTGATTTGAAATCTATTTGCATTATCACAAAAAATTTGAACTTTGCATGTGTCAGTGAAAACCAAGACCTTTTAGATTAAATAAAGTGATCATATCCTTAAAAATTATAATTTAAATGGTTCAAGTTATCAAATGCCAATTAACTGTGAGAAAGGAGTTTCTTTTAGAGAAAAAGTGAGAGAAATTCCTCTGCCATCTACTTATACAGTTTCTTCTCTATGGCGACTATCAGGAATTTGGGAAGTTCATTGTAAAAATGTCTTAATCAAATTAGCCATTTCATCTGTAAAACCTGATAGAATTAAGTGAGATTAGTGGAAGCTAGTTTACATTTGAAAAGCTTTTATTTGGAAGTTTTAAACAAATTTAGTATTTAATATCTTTCCTAATAATTTATATTTTCTTTTTCTTATATGAAGAAAATTTAAATGAAGTGTTCCAGCAAACCTCTTATAGCTATACCCAAATCCTCTCCAGTTTATTTGAATATGCTCTTCGAATAGTACCATATTTTGTGTGCATTGATATGTAAAGGATTGAAAACATACTTACTATTCCAGCTCATCCTTTTAGACTCAGCGCTACAGTTCCTTCAGATCTCCTTCCTAGACTCGTTTCCTCTCATCTCTCCTTCTCTTTCTACTTAGGTGCTTTCCTTCTCTGCTCATATATGAGCATTAAAATGTGTTTTTTAAGTTTGAGAGTTCTGTAGTCCTATTCTCATTTTTTTTATTCTTGAGACATTTTTTATATACTTTCTGAACTTTGACTCTTGTGAATTTTTTTGGAGTATTTTAAAAAACAATTTAAGTTTGCTAATGGTATAAGAGAGTGATTTTAAAGAGTCAAATTCTTGTTTTGTCATCTAGCACTTTGTTGTCTCTCCACGAGAGAAAATGTGACTTTCTGAGGGTTCAATCTAACTCAGCAAGTCTTTTCCAGATTTTAGGATATGACTTTCTGTATTTTTTAGATTGTATTCTATACCACAAACGTTTTTCTTTGACCCAGGAACCAAATTAATTTTTAGAGGCTAAGCAACTTTTAAAGTTAAGTAAACTAGGACATTTCTCTTCATATTTCTTGAAAATTGGTGAAAATATTGTCCTCTGTGATAATCATCAAATACTATGATTTAGTGGTCTGTATCCGGTGTGTCCAGACTTTACATGGTTTGGTTCTTTTGGGATATTATTTAAATTTTAAATCCAAGGTGGTAGAATATAGAAAATATGTTTGGCTGTTGACCCCCCAAATTTAGAAAATTATTTTGCTATGGTGTTTTAAATATAGTAGAAATGATTAAATGTTATGATTTATTCATACAGTTGATATGTTATATGTAGTTAGTTTTGTGTTTGGGAGAGGAGCATACTTGTTTTGATTATGTATTGACTTTTGTATTAAGTTCATTAGATCCTCCTTTTGGTGTTTGTTTTGAAAGTAATTTATTGCTGAATATGCTCAAACTAGGGAATTTGGTTTTGACCAGGAATGCAGTATTGATTAATCTGGTGAACTTGTTAAATGAAGGTTTCTTAAGAGAGTTTCTACTGTAATATAGTTTCTACTTCAAATATCTTACTATCATATTTCAGAGATGGTATTTACACAGATGAGAATAACAGTGTAGGCTTGTATATATGTTCAGGAGTGGTTGAGGTAAAGAGTTTATTGAAAGAAAGAATGACTAATAGTTAAAATTTCAGGAAAGACTTCATGGAGAAGTCCTAAGTTGTGGTGAGAGCTTTTTGAGAGGGTGTGGTATAAGCACAGATAATATGTGAAGGGGAAGTGTGCAAGTCATGTAGGGGAAAATGAGTAGCAAGCCTAGTGTGCTTTGAGCTGGGTTCATGGAAGCAAACGATGGGAGACACTTATAAAGTTAAATTGGGGCTTATTATGGAGAACTTTAATATTCAGCTGAAGGAATCAGAATCATAATTTTTTTTATCTGAAAGGAACTTTAGGAGCTATTTACAACGAATCATTTTACAGAAATGGAAACAAATTTGTACTCAATCTTTTTTTTTTTTTTTTTCCCTGAGGAAGATTTGACCTGAGCTAACATCCGTTGCCAATCTTCCTCTTTTTTTTTTGCTTGAGGATGATTAGCCCTGAGCTAACATCTGTGCCAATCTTCCTCTATTTTGTATGTGGCTCGCTGCCACAGCATGGCTGACAAGTGGTATAAGTCTGCTCCTGGGATCCGAATCTGCGAACCTGAGCTGCTGAAGCAGAGCACTTGGAACTTTAACTACTCGGCCACAGGGACAACCCCTGTACTTAATTTTGTAGGCAAGAGAGAGCCTCACTTGAAGGCTCATTTTTGAATTAGGCAGTAATTTTTAGGGAGATTATTCTCTTCTCCTTTGTAGGAGTCATAGAATTGGAAGCCAGGCGTTTTGTTAGGATATTGTTATGTATGATGACTTGAGCTGCTATGGTGACAAATGGAAATAAAAGTGGAGGGATTAGAGAAGGAATAATTAAGTATTAATCCTTTCACTAAGTGTTGGTCAGACAGAAGACTTTTAGGGTGTTGTGACTCAAAGAGTTTTGTAGACTGTCCTGTTTTAAACAAGTCTTTGTTTTGATAAGGCATAGTCCCATTTGTCCACTTGGGGGCGAAGTATACTGGGCTCCCTTCTTCTCAGTGCCACTGTAGCCTCTACTTTTTCACTGTTTTAACTGATTCTACACTCTTGTTTCAAAGAGGTTACAGTTAGTTTCAATGAATTCAGTGGGAACAGGTTATTTGTATCAGTTGATGGTGGTTTTTGTGCATTTTTTTCATCTATTTTGCTCTTTATTGCTATTTCTCCATTGATTTTTTTTTAAATTTTTTGTTTATTGCAGTAACATTGGTTTATAACATTGTATAAATTTCAGGTGTACATCATTATACTTCTATTTCTGCATAGATTACATCATGTTCACCACCCAAATACTTAACAACCCATCACCACACACATGTGCCGAATTATCCCTTTCTCGTCCTCCCTCCCCCCTTCCCCTCTGGTAACCACCAATCCAATCTCTGTCTCTATGTGTTTGTTTATTGTTGTTGTTATTTACTACTTAATGAAGGAAATCATACGGTTGTGCATTTGAGTAGTAAGTTCTTTTTCTGTCTCCAGGGGAGTGGGACTGTGAGCTGTTCAATCATGCTGACCTCCATCTATCACAGGAGTTCTGTTATACCACATATGAAGGTTTTACATTAATAAGAGACTTTGATTCGGAAGAATAAAAAAAATTGGCAGTGGAAGGGTGATAAAAATATCTCAGATATAAGCTATAATCTGAAAATCTTCTGCAGACTGACTTTGGTTTATGGGTAAAGGGATAATCTGTATTATAACTATAAGCATTTTAAAGTTCGGGTATCTGTATGGCCATTATCTGATTATTGGAGGAATGGAACATTTGGAGAGAACAGATGAATAATTAGAGTTAACATGTATTGAGTGTGTACTCTGTGCCAGGTGCTGTGCTTAATGCTTTATCTTGTTCTCTTTTTTAATACTCTGAACAATCTTGAGTTACTTCTTATTATACAGATGAGGGAATTAAGACTTAGGAATTATTATTAAATAATACTTGTACTCACAAGGGCAGAGGTAATCAACTATCTGGGAGGTTATGAAAGTTTTCATGTAGAGACAGTGATACTTAACCTGAATTTTGCAGGATGAGTAAGAGTTTAGCAGTTGCATTCTGCATTGAAAAGTGAGCATCTCCTGTAATTGGAACAGTGTTAATAGTGGCTCCGTGGCATGAAATGAGTTGGTCTGTTCAGAAACTGTCAGCAGTTTTTATGGCTAGGGAGTCTGGTGTGGTATCCAGGCCACTGGGAGAGGTTGTGAGCAGCCAGATACTAAAGGGGCTCTTTTGTATGCTTTGCAAAGAAGTTTTGTTTATTTATTTTTTAAACATGGACGTTGGGGAATCTTTGAAGGGATTTATTCGGGAGAGTGTTTTGAACAGTTTATGTTTTCCCCTTATTTTTAATGATTTAGTCTATTTGGCAGTTTCAGTTCTTGAACTTAGTTTTGGGGCTAAAATATCCCTCAAAGAGAGATTTTTTACCCCACTTTTATATTAGAAAAAAATTTCTGCAGATATTATTAGAATCCAAGAACATCACAGCAGTTTACCTGCCTACTGTTTAGTGGGTTTGAATATGGAATAATGTAAAATATTTCTCTTTAAAGCCTGCTCAGGTTAACAGGTTTTCCCACATAGCCAAAAAGTGTCTGGGTCTCTCTTAAGTAACCCTCAACATGCTGCTTGTCAAAGCTCAGCTTTTATAGTTTCTAATCAACATTGTTGATATTTTGTTATTGTAAGAGTGTAGGCTGAATTCACTGTGGCAAAACATTTTAAAAATTATAGTTATTTTTGAATAGTAATACATTCAAATGGTATGAAATGATATGCAATAAAAAAACTCCTTCTTACCCCTGCCCATCACCTACCCAATTCCCTTCCCCGGAGACAACCATAATTACTGATTTCTTTATATTCTTCTGGAGATATAGGTATTCCAGAGATTGTGTAGGTAACTCTGCTGTTACCTATACAATCAAATATATTTTATATGTTCTCACCCCTTCGCTTTACTTTTGTACAAATATAGCATACTTGAAACATTGTGCTATACCTTGCTTTGTTCAATTAACAATACATTTTGGAGATTGTCTCATATCAGTACATAAAGAGCTTCTTCAATCTGTTTTTAATAGCTGCATAATATTCCATAGTATAAATTTACATATTTGACTAGTTTCTCATTTGGTGGTTATTTAGATTATTTCCAGCCTTTTGCTGTTATAAGCAAGATTGTAGCAAATGACCTTATTATATGTTATTTTATACATGTGTGGATATCCTTGTAGGATCAATTTCTAGAGGTGGAATTTCTAGTCAAAAGCTGTGGGTATTTATAATTTTGAAAGTAGAGATGTTTAAATAAATTGAAGGTATGGAATTTTGTATATTATTTACCCACAATGGACTCTCACTTCAAAACAAATGGAAAGCTAAGAATTAGACTTATAATTGCTAAGATATTAGTGAAATCCTTATATAATTCTCTTTATATTGCAGGTATACAAAACTAGGATATGCTGGAAATACAGAACCACAGTTTATCATCCCTTCCTGTAAGTATTTCTTATAAGCCACAAATAAGCTGATTTAAAGATCTTTTGCTTAATAATTAAAGTAAAAGAGAGAGTCATTTCTGACACTCTGTAAGATTTAGTCCTTGAAAAACGTAGTTTGCCTAGTTCTAAGCGTGGCCTCATTTTTGCACCTCTGAATGTTCATTCCAGCTTTCTCTTTAGCTCTTCATTTACCAAATCTACCAGGTATCTCTTTTTAAAGACAAAAATGAATGAGCTGATAATTAAACAATTTTCTGCTTTGAGGGTATTGCTGTTGACAGTGTGTGGGTGTAACTATTAAGTAGTGCACCCCCCGTTACACACCTATGAAGACTGTGCGTTGATTTGTGGATATGAGCATTGTTTGCAGGGCCTGTGCTTGTTGACATCCCTGACAAGAGCCCACGTTTCAAAATAAGGACAGCATCTCATCTTAACGAGATATTGACTTCAGCTGTTTTCTAATATCTTATAACCATACTTACAGTGTTTTGTTTATCCTATTTTTGTTAACTTCACTTTTGCTGACCATCACCTTTCAGTAGTTTGTCTTTTAATACTTTTTAAAAAATACTCTCACAATTGGTTTGTTAGTGTTCTTATTTGTTAGCATGGGTTATGTATCTGGTCCTTGATGGGCATACTTTTGTGCTTTTGACTTTCAAACAATTCACATTTTGTAGGTTATGTAGTAACACCTCTGATCTACTTGTCCTCCTGCCAAATTAAGAGTTTAGCATATCAGATGACAAGCCTTTCGAGATATTGCTTGGTGGTGCTAACTCCTAGATGGTTTAATTTTGGGAATGCCACTAGTTTTGCACAGTAGTAGTTATGTGGCTGTTTGAGGTTTTTTGTGTATTATATTCTTATTAATTTATGAAAATAAGAAGGAAATGGAAAAATAAACATGCAGAAAGTAGTGAAAACAGCTTAGGTTTCAAAATTAGTGAAGTTGAGAACAAGGTAGAAATTATTAGGCTTGTCAAAAACTGCAGATCTTTAGTCTCATTTGGGCACTCATTGGACATGGACAGGTCAATTGTTTTGTCATTTGTATAGCAAGAACAAAATTAAATGTGTGAAATATGAGAAATACACTGTCAAAATTGTACCTAAAAGAGGAGCTTTTATATATTTTTTTCACTTTTGCACTTCTGATATATTTTTGGTATACTTTTTAAGGAATTGATTATGTAAGAACTTAGGCTACTACCTAAATCTAATTCTTTAATACCCAAAATGGATTTTAGGTGACACTGATGAAATAGCTCATTTACGTGAGTATAGTGGTCTTAGTTTAGTGGTACTATTGTCTTTTTCCGTGTTTTATTCGTGCATATTTGTTGTCTACACTGAAGGACAGGTTTGCTTTTCTTTACTTTTTTCCCATACTTATATGTCAATATGTTGATAGTTTGTTGTTTATTTTGAGAACTTGATGACAAATATTGGCTCTATTGCTGACTAATATGGAAGTACTTTTGTGGACTAGTACTTGACTTTAGCTATATTTGAGTTTAGTGTTAGACCACTGTGTATGCTTGTATTAGTTTCCTAAGGTTGCCAAAACAAAGTACCAAACACTGGGTGGCTTAAAACAACAGAAACTTACAGTTCTGGTGGAGGCTAGGTCCAAAATCCAGCTATCAGCGGGGCCATGATCTTGCTGACAGCTTTAGGAGAGAAACGTTCCTTGCCTCTTCCAGCTTCTGGTGTTTGCTGACAATCCTTGGCATTCCTAGGCTTTTATATGCATCACTCTAGTCACGTGGCTGTCTTCTCCCGTGTGTCTTCACATTGTTTTCCTTCTGTGTGTGGATGTTTTTGTCCATCTTTCCCCTTTTTATAAGGACACCAGTCGTACTGAGTTAGGACCCACACTAATAACCTCATTGTAACTTGAAAGACCCTATTTCCAAATAAGGTCACATTCTGAGGTACTAAGGGTTAGGACTTCAACATATCTTTTTTGGGGGGACACAATCCAACCTGTAAAATGCTGATTTTGTAATCTCTTAATTTGTAATCTTTTATAAGGCATAATGCTGTGATTAAATGTTTATTTCAGGAGATTACTGATGTGTTAGCTTTCAGTTTTGCAAAATTTGGTTTTGCTTATGTTCTTAAGTAGCTGTGTCTTTGTTGGAGGCCCGTATAATTTTGATCTTTTGAACCTTAGAATCTCATCACCATTGTATCCATTCTCTATTTCATCTCTTTGCGAAAATATGCAGTTTTAGTTTTAATGTCTTTCTTACGAGAAGTTGCAGCATGTTAAAAATTCATTTGCACTAGATTTCTGATTTTGGAGTTTTTTTCGCCCAGCCCATTTCAGTGCTGCAGGTGCAGTGTTTATAATTAGCAGATACAGTCGTTGCCACTGATGAGCATGGATATTTGACCTGGAAAGCCTGTAGATATCGTTCAAAGTTATTTTCATATCTTTGTTTTCCAGGAAATTTATAGTGAGCCATCTGGATGTCTCTGTACATTATAAATAAGTTGCTAGAGAAGCTCTCTAACATATAGAAGGAGTAGACTGTGGATTTAGAATTTCTTTCCTTCAGTATTTTCTACCCACCTTATTAAGGGTATAATTGTTATTAAATGAAAGTGTAACAGTTGAAATGCCAGATCAACTTAGGAGCATGTAGATCGTTATTTTGAATGAAGGACTACATAACTTGAAGGATTCAGAAACGTATAGCTTAATTAAGAAATATATAATAAGTTTTAGATCTAGAACTGTACACTGGATTTCTGAAATTATTTAAGGGGATTGTTGTGGCTTTTACCTAAATATTTTGAAATTTCCTTTTGTATATGTTATTAAAGTTTAACAGATCCCTCTGCCTGTGTTATGCTTAAATTACTAGCCCATAATAGTGCAAATAGGATAGAAATATGAAGAAAGCTTTTTAAAAAAAATTCCCCTTGCAATTTTTCTATTTTTGTTTGTTAGTGTTTTTCAGTTTTTTCTTTCTGATTGTCCATCAAGCATATGTTAACTTGGTGGGATTAAGATTTTACTCAAATCAAAATAGATCTTACATAGGTTTTAAATGTATAGCTGAAACATTCCCACAGCAGTGTTTCTTTTTTTGGTGTTTTACATTTGAGGACTTGTCTCTGGGTGGAGGTTGCGATTTCATCATGTTAAATGAATTTTGTCATCGGTTTCTTAGGACCTTTGTGCTTTAGTTTGACAGTTAAATATACTAGATCATGTTTTGTTAATAACATTTTATAATGGAAGAAGTATAAGTTTAAAATTTTGCTCACTTGAAAAAAATAAATTTTTTGACATGTATAAATAACTTTTATTTTAAAGGTATTGCTATTAAGGAGTCAGCAAAAGTGGGTGATCAAGCTCAAAGGAGGGTGATGAAAGGTGTCGATGACCTAGACTTCTTTATTGGTGATGAAGCAATAGAAAAACCTACATATGCAACAAAGGTATATTTTTATGATTTTTATAAAT
Source organism: Diceros bicornis minor (assembly GCF_020826845.1). Taxonomy (NCBI): domain Eukaryota; kingdom Metazoa; phylum Chordata; class Mammalia; order Perissodactyla; family Rhinocerotidae; genus Diceros; species Diceros bicornis. The sequence goes on along the minus strand of NC_080749.1, from coordinate 18,033,721 downwards.
AATATTTTCTTTCAAAAAATTAGTTTGTTCAGTGAGTGTGCCATCAAGAATTTTACTCAATTATAGGCCTAATACCCTCAATCTCTTCACAATAAAAATTCTTTATTCCCTGTGGTCCCTCCTAACCTTGTTTTAACACTACTGTTTTTTTTTCCCCAAGAGGAAAATTTTAGCCCATTAAGGGTACAGTATTTACTTTTCCATACCCACTAGATCTCAGAACCATCAATGTGGCTGGCTTTCTCTTACCTCCACATTGCCACATCTAGAGACATTTCCCTCCCGTCTTTATTCAGACCCATACCATTTCTCTCCTTTTTGAAGCTTATGCCATCTGGAAGTGCTGCTCTCTTTCTCCCTTTTTTCTTTTTCCCATTCTCATTCTCTACCCTTCTTCCTCCCTCTCCTTTTTTATTGAGGTATAATTTATATATGGTAAAATAGGTGAATCTTAATTATACAGTTAAAAAATTTTTGTGTCTAAAATCATAAAAGTTCAGGATATAGAGCAAATCTAGTAACCCAGATGATTTCCTTGTGCCTACTCCCGCAGTTACCACCCACACCCACACCAAAAGGTAAACATGACCTTTATTATCTTATTTTTAGACATTGACTTTGCCTAATTTGCAGATTTCCTCCTTTGTACCTCTTTTCATAATTTATTCATTAATGAACAACTACCCAGTGTAAAAATTTTAAAGTATTGAGAATAGAATGGTAAATAAGAATAATGGCTTCCTTGACTTCACGGTTATTATAATGTGGTGGAAAGAAAGACATTGAAGAAATAATTAGAAGTGTTATGGGGGTTAGAAAAAGGAAAGTACAGGATGCTCTGGGAATATATATCAGGAGTAGCTAACCTATTTTGTGAATTCAGAAAAGTCTTTGAGGAGCAAATCTTTTAAGCTGAGACTTGAGGAATAAAATAGGAGTTAGCTGGGTGAATTGTGTAGGCAAGTTTTTTTTAGGCAGAGACTCTAATGTTCAGGAAGGCTTTAAGTATGATGGAGCCTGGAACTGAATGACTAATATGCCTGAAGCATAGAGAATGAAGTGGAAAGAAGTGAGGAAGCTAGATAGGTAGGCCAGGACAGGATTGTTGGAAGTGTTAGGTCACGTTAAAGAATTTGAATTCTGTCCTATGGGTAACATTAATGCCTTTGACTAGAGGAATAATGTTAGTGAGTAAAAGCACAAATATTGAAGTCTGTTTCCTTGGGCTAGAGTTTTGGCTGTGCCATTTTCTAGCTTTGTGATATCATTCAGTGACTTAATCTTTCTGAGTTTCAGTTTCTTTATCTGTAAAATGAAGATATTAATACTTCAGAATTGTGGGGAAGTTTAATGAGATAATGCATATAAAACAATTGTTATGATGCTTTGAACATAGTGACTACTTAATGTGTATTGGCTGTTTTTATTATTTGGGGAAACAGCTTGATTCTTGGAAGACTAGACTATTGTAAAAGGTAAGAAACAGATGGAAATCGTGCATGTATCACACACACACACACACACACACACACACACGTGCAAACGTTTAACTTTTATCATGGAAAACTTCATATACAAAAGGAGAGAAAGGAATATAATGAACCCTCGTGTGCTCATCACAGAGCTTTATCAATCTATGGCCAACCTTATTTGGCACATTTCTCCTTGATAAATGCAGCGTTTATGTATTGTGCAATTTTTGTCTTTGTATATATCTTTTTCTGTTCTCTATCTACATATTCTTCCTTCCCCTTGCCAAGAAAACAAAATTGACAAGGTTGCTCCTTTAAGACCTTGCTTTGATATGACTTCAGTTATATAGGAATATGAGTCTTCCTGTTTTCCCTCAGAAGCCAAGTTGGTCATCTTGTCCTACATTATTTCTTTCAAAATTTACAATGTAATATTTGTATCTGTTTCTTCGCTAGACTGAGCTTCTTGTGGGCAGGATGTTCATATCCTTAGCATTTGTGGCAATGGTTCACAGTAGGTGCACAATAATAATTGATGAATAAATGAATAAATAACACTTAGAACATTGAAATATGCAAACCTCCAGTAACGTTATTAAATGAATAATGTAGTAAAATACACTTTTTCCTTCCCTAAAGCAAACTGAGGAGTAGAAATCATTTTATAGGTATAATGCCTTAAAACATATCTAAAAGGCTAGGGTGAAATGGGGATATTAGGGATTAAGAGATATGACGTTTGGTGATTGAGTAAACGACTGCAGGATGTTTACTTGTTCATTCAATAACCCATGCAGCCTCAGGGATTGAGTGTGTACTATGTGCATGGAACTATATTTGTTTCCTTTTCTGTTATATATATGCTTTAAATTTTTTGCCTAAATTTCTAATTTGCTTGTTTAAGTAATTCTTCATATATTCGGAATACTAATCTTATGTTAGGTATATGTGTTGTGGAACTATATTTTATTGCAGAGATTCACAGACTTTTTCAATGCCCTTAGTGTCTCAGTAAGATTTTTTACAATGCCACCTAGACCAAAAGAAATATCTGACAGTTCTGTTTGTTAAGTAGCTAGGTCTGAGCAACTCAGTAGCCATTTGAAAAAAGTAAGACACTTATTTGAAAGGACAATATTTTTATTTAGTTGTTAAATAATCACAGTGACTATTAGGATGCATGTGCCTGTTAGGCAGTTCACAGTTTCTCACACTTGAAATCAGATTGTACACCACCACCTTCATTTCTTATTTCACATGGATTTTTTGAGGGAGGTACTTGGTTTTTATCATAGCAACTGCTGGGAACCCAGCTTTTCAAAGAAGTGATGTTATTGAAAGGAATATAGAATGATCTAATGTTGACACTGAACTACTAGTAGGTATGCAGTGTCGAACTTATTTCTAGTATCACTTTATTTCCCTGGAAAATTTAAAATACTTTGTGGTGTCTTTGTGAATTTGCTGCAGTACCCTGGGCTCAGTTTTGGAAGCATGGTTCTAAATAAGTACAACTTTTCTTATAAAATTGTACATGCTTGATTTATGATTATTCTTGTTCTATACCTACCAACTGTGTTTTATATTAGGTACACAACAAATATATATAGGCACACAACAAATATTTGTGAAAGAGCTAATAAATTAAAGATTAAGGAAACTGTAATAAACTATAATTTTCATAGGCTTAATTTTAATGGGTTAAGTTTTCCCATTATTACAAAATTTGCAGAAATCCAGAAAGACCAGTACAGTGACCTTCCACCTCGATTTAGCAATTTTTAACATTTTGACATATTTTCATTATGTTTTTTAATTGAACCATCTGAAAATATGTTGTAGAAATAATTTTATTTATCTCTACATAGATAAGTGTTTAGCTGCTAAGAATGATCTACAGTATCGCTGTCACGCCTAAGAAATGCTATCCTTATCTATCCACTGATGATATCCCTGGGGTTTTTTTTTTAGTAGTTTTATTTATTTTTGATATTAATGAGATTTAATTTATGTTTTGTTTTTCGTTTTAATAGTGGCCAATTCGCCATGGTATAGTTGAAGATTGGGACTTGATGGAAAGGTTTATGGAGCAAGTGATTTTTAAATATTTAAGGGCAGAACCTGAAGACCATTATTTTCTTTTGGTAAGTACAAATTATAATTTCACTGAAGAAATTTTTGAAGAAACTTAATGAGAAAGTTTTCATCACGTCTGTACTTACTAGGGCATACTTTGTTTATTAAATTGTCATGTGTCTAAAAGACTTTGTTATAAAGCTGCATCATCTTTAAGACCATACAGTCCTGGGTTCCAAGAGAGTAGGAATATGTTGAAGCACCAAAGTTTAGGCACTTAAGAAGTTCTTTTGATAATTGATATGTAATCTTGATGATAGGAACAGTAAGTAAGGTTCAGAAGAAAGTTGGAAACATGGCACTTTCCTTTTTTTAATAGCTAGTGTGATTATTATTTCATTTGTAATTCTTGGTAACAAAAATGCAATATAATATAATTTTTAAATTTTTTTCTTATTTTTACCAAAGCGATGCATGTTCATAGCTTAAAAAAATCAAATGCTTTGAGATGTAAAACAAAAACAATAGCACTCTCCTTCCTCACCTCTCCCAACCATTGATTCGTATTCCTCAGAGGCAAATGCTTTAAACTTTTAAAGAGTTTTTCTTGATAATTATCTCATAAATTTAAACATGTTTCTTCTATTTCTTGGTGTTTTTTTTTTTTTTTTTTTGGTGAGAAAGATTTGCCCTAAGCTAACATTTGTTGACAATCCTCCTCCTTTAGCTTGAGGAAGATTTTCCCTGAGCTAACATCTGTGCCTATCTTCCTCTATTTTGTGTATGGAACACCACCACAGCATAGCTTGGTGAGCGGTGTGTAAGTCCACGCCTGGGATCCCAACCTGTGAACCCCGCGCTGCCGAAGCAGAGCATGCGAACTTTACTACTACGCCAGCGGGCCAGCCCCCTTGTTTGTTTTTTTAAATATTAGACACTATCTACAAACTTCCTAGTAGGAAAGATGAGAATTCTCTTCTTTTCCTTTTATCCCCCTTCTCTTAACACAAAATTCCTGTCTTCTCCCCTTCCCCGCAATATAGTTACATCATAATTTTTTGTTAAATATTCTATATTTTATTATGGTGATTTGTAAATATTGTTTATGGCTGGACCACATAAAGTTGAAAGAACTTTACAATGAACACCTGTATACCCACAACCTAAACTCAACAATTAATTTTACTATAATTGCCTTCTGACATCTATCAGGTTATCTGTCCATCACTCCATCTTATCTTTTTAATCACTTCAAAATGAGTTTCAGATGGAATCTTTTCACCCCTTGATACTTCAGCATGCATATCATCAACTAGAGTTCATTATTTGTTTACAGTTTTTTTAATATAACATTTACATGCTATAAAATACACAAATTTTAATCTTACCACTCTATAGGTTTTGAGCAGGCATTGGCAAACTTTCTCTACAGGACCAGATAGCAAATATTTTTGGCTTTTTGGGCCATATGGTCTTGGTCGTAGCTACTCAGCTCTGCTGATGTGGCAGGAAAGCAGCCATAGACAATACTTAAATAAATGGATTTGGCTGTGTTCCAATAAAATTGTATTTACAAAAACAAGTGGTGGACCGCATTTGCTCAGAATGCATGATGTAGTTTGCCCATCCCCTGTTTTAGACAGATGCATACATCTGGGTAATCTAGACCCTTATCAAGATATAGAATATTACTATCAGCCTGGAAAGTTATCTCACACCTTTTCCTGGTTAATCCCTAACTCCATGTCCTAGAGGAAATCACTGTTCTGATTTTTTCCAGCACGGGTTGGTTTTGCCTATATTTGAGTTTCATATGAATGGAGTCTTTGGGTAAGACTTCAGTCAGCATAATCCTGAGATTCATCCATGTTATTGCATATACCAGTAATTCGTTGCTTTTTGTTGCTGGGTCATATTTCATTGTATAAATATGCCTCACTATCCATTTTCCTGTTGATGATCACGTGGGCTGTTTCCACTTTTTGATTATTATATGAATATTTTGGCTCTTGTGAACATTCTTATACAAGGCTTTTTGGGGACATATGTTTTCATTTCTGTTGTGTAAATACGTAGATATGGAATTGCTGTGTGGTAGGGTAGGCGCATGATTGGTTTTACAGAAAACTTTCAGAACTTTTTCCAAGGGGTTCTACCTTTTCACACACCCACCAACAATGTGTCAGTGATCTAGTTGCTCTGCATTCTATCCAACATTTGGTGTGTCAGTTTTTCTAATTTTAGCCATTCTGGTGGGTATCTAAGATTTCTCGTTTTGGTTTTAATGTGCATTTTCCTGGTAACTGATGATGTTGAGCACTTTTTCTTGTGGTTATTAGTTACTTGTATATTTTCCTTTGTGAGGTCCTCAGATTATTGTATATAGAATTTCTGTTTATCTTGGAGTTCATAATTTAACTGCCTTGGTTTTTTAGGTTGCTTAATTTTGTATGTACCTATCACTAGTTCTTGAACACGGTTCCAAAACTCTTCTAAATAAGTTTAAACACATTTATATAGTAGTTAAGCTGTTAAAGGTTTTATATATGGAAAAAGTCTACTCCTAGTGTTTTTGTTTTTTACTTTCTTTATAGTGTCTTTTGAAATTAAAAAACATTTAGTTTGTAATGAATTCAAGTTTTATCAGTCTTTCTCTTTGTAATTTTTGCTCTTTAAATTTAAGGAATCATTCCTTACCTCAAGGTCAAAAAAATAATTCTTCTGTATTTCTTAAATTTAAAAGTTTTGCCTTTTGTGTTTAAATATTTGAGATAACACAAAGGATTGGATTGTCAAATCAGACTCATAAGAATCAGAGGTCTTACCCAGTTTCAAACTGTAATAATTTAAACAATTTAATCATGAGGCCTAGTCGAAACATGAAGTCCAGGATTGTGAGTGCTGTTCCCTAGATCCTTTCTAGGGTGTACTCTGGACCAGACTTAACCCATAGGTTTCTAAGTGATGAATATAGTCACATAACTTAAACTGAAGAGAACTGTGTAAACTTCTCCATTTTATACTCTTAACAATTATATAATGTCTATACCATTTTCCAGGAAGCTGTGCCATAAATGTGTAGAATCTTGGCTTATTTACTGTAATTGTAGACAAACCAGGTATATCCTGCTAAAAGCATTACACAGATGAGGATTCTTCCACTAGTAAATACCATTGGTATATTTGCCTAGAGGTCTGTCATTACCATGGTTTATTTTACAAGGTGATTTGACTGGGTCTTCTCCCTTTCTCCCTCCTTCTTCCCTTTCTCAAATGTTTACTCCTTAATGAGTGGTATGACATAGCAATTCAGTTTATTTTTCTTTTTTTATGTGATAACCATATTGTTTTCGTATGTGTATAGATCTGTTTGAGTTCTGTAGTTTTTCTTTGGTCTCTGTGTCTATCTTTGTACCTCTAAATTTAATGACTTTTAAATACAGTGTTTGAAATAAATTATTTCTTGCTTAAAAATTATCTATAAAGTTATCAAAATAATCTGATATTGTATATTTACAATGTTATTCAATTTAATAGACTGAACCTCCACTGAATACTCCAGAAAACAGGGAATATACTGCTGAAATAATGTTTGAGTCCTTCAATGTTCCAGGCTTGTACATTGCTGTGCAGGTAAGCAAGTTAATAAGTTAAGGTAAGCTTGACTCTTAAATTTTAATCTAGTTTAATTCACTCCTAAAATATATATATTTTTGCAACCTCAAAGCATATCATAGTTCTCTCCTGAATTGATAATTAGAAATCATATTATAGGAAATGGAGCTATTTAGTCAGTGAAAGAGAAATGTTAAAGGAAGTAAGTTAATGGTCTTTGGACATTTCAAGGCCTTTCACAGACAGAAATAAGGGAACTAATATTTATTGAGTATTTACTCCATGTCAGGAACTTACTATATACATATTCTTTTATCCTAGTAACGTTCATTGTGTCCATTTTTCATAGTGTGTTTTGATTGACTTACCTCTAGGTATTTTTGACCACCTTTTCCTTTGTGCCTCTCTGTATTCCATGTATCATAAATCCTTGTAATACTTTATTGCACTTAATTTGTATATATATATCTGTTTGGAACAGCTTCTCTGCCACCCCTTGGATCCGAACTCACCTCTTTCTTGTTTTTTTAACCCCATAGCAAATGTGATACCTGCCATATCACAAATGCTTTATAAGTATATAAACTATTGTGGTGTAGTTCTGTTAACCTACAATGATTACGGTGTGATACTGTGTTAAAAAGGATAGCCTAATATCTTTCTAGGTCCCTTTCTGCTATTATATTGTAAGTAGGTAAAATAAAGCCAGTTTAGCTCTGTTTTTAATTATTAATCATACATATTGTTTGAGGCTTGGATTGTATGAAATTTAGTTTTTTAAAAAAGAACTAGTTATGTTAATTTTTTTAATTTTCAAACTTTTTTTTAAAAAAGATTTTTCAGAGAGAAATGTTATTTCATCTTTGTTTCCTAATTAAATCATAGTATTTGGAAGTGTGCATTGGCTTTTTCTGTGGTTAAATAACTTGCTACATATTCCTAAATGCATGTCACACTTAGAAAATTTGGAGCTAATCTTATAAGAATGATACTTGCTTAGAGCAATCTGTGTATTGAATAATTCTGGTGGTTGTGTACTTCTCTACCTTACTTTCATCTTACTTTGTAACAGGCTAGCCCATAGAAACATAGTTTAAGTCTTGGCAGTCTTAGTACTGTACTATTTCATGTTTGTCTTCTACATTTTTTGTCTTTAGGAGACAAATGGCCCTCACTAAAATATGGAAAATTTATAACTAGCCCCCTAAAAGGAAATATAAGCCTATATGTTTGTCTTAATAAAATGTAGAATGTGAACAATTTTGTTGCATAACATAAATTAATTTTATGTATTTTCTTTCTGAAGATATTAAATTTAAAATTGAATGAAGCACTCCAGTAAAGTTTCTTTTCTATTAACTATTTATCTTTGTTTTTGTTTTTTGCCTATCTTATTTCTTTTTGTTCAAGGCTGTTCTTGCCTTAGCTGCATCCTGGACCTCGAGACAAGTAGGAGAACGAACGTTGACTGGTACAGTAATAGACAGTGGAGACGGTGTCACTCATGTCATTCCTGTGGTAAGGATATTTTAAAATTACTGAACAGGACATCAAATAACACATCTGGCAAAGTTAAATTTTATGAATTAATACCACTTTTTAGAAGTTTTAAAGATAACACTTTAAAAATTTGCTATAATTTGGTCATTTGGTTAGCTATAGGTATATTTTGCTCAAATTATTATTAAAATTTTATAAACATATTCCAAAATGTTTCATTTGCTATAGGTTTGTGCTGCAATTAGAAAATAATTTAAAAATTATTAGAAATAGTTTCTAATTCATAATTAAAAAATGATGAATTTCAGTATCTGAAATGGGAATATATTATGCCTTTCTTTACTTTTTTTTTTTTTTATAATTTTATTTTTTTTTTTCCCCCAAAGCCCCAGTAGATAGTTGTATGCCATAGCTGCACATTCTTCTAGTTGCTGTATGTGGGACGCGGCCTCAGCATGGCCGGAGAAGCAGTGTGTCCGTGCCGCACTGGGCCGCCAGCAGCAGAGCGTGCGCACTTAACCGCTAAGCCACAGGGCCGGCCCTGTGCCTTTCTTTTCTTAAACATGGAATTCTGTTTTCCAGTTTGGATGTGTCAGTATGTGTTAGCCTGTTGATAGTGTCTCTTATCCTTATTTAACAGATTTCAGACTGGTGCCTAGGTTACCTAAATGTTAGTCTTAAGCACATGACCATTAATGACTTTTGGGGAATTATTTTTTTGAATAAAAAGCTCAAATTATAATTGTATGTTGTGGTTTGTATTTAGTAACGTATATTAAGAAAAATGCATCAAACTGTATTATTGTCAGAGCGTTTTTCTGCCAAGGCCAATTCTTAATGACATATTAGGTTTTTTATTGTGCCTAATTCAAAATAACTACTTGAATTCATACTAATCATTATTAGGTGGATATATATAGAAAGATTTATCTTTTAAAATATTTTTTATATTATATTGATTATCGTGTAAGGATTGCAATTACTTTGAACTTTTACTTCTTCATTATTCTCATTCCTTTTTTTTTTTTTTTTGAGGAAGATTGGCCCTGCGCTAACATCTGTTGCCAATCTTCCTCTTTCTCTTTTTTCTCCCCAAAGCCTCAGTACTTGTTGTATATCATAGTTGTAGAGTTGTAGCGCTTCTGTGTGCTACCTCAGCATGGCTTGAGTTGTAGCTCTTCTATGTGCTACCTCAGCATGGCTTGATGAGCTGTGAGTAGGTTTGTGCCCAGGATCTGAACCAGCGAACCCCGGGCCACGGAAGCAGAACATGCTAACTTAACTGCTACACCACCAGGCCAGCCCCTCATTCCTATTTTTAATGCATCAGGCAACCTCTGTTGAGGATTACATCCTCAGAGTGGCTACTTTGGGATTAGATGTCATAATCCACCCTCCTGATATCATAATAGTTTTAGTAATAACTGCCCTGTTTTTAATAACAACTTTCTTGAGATATAATTCACACACCATGCAATTCACCCATTTAGAGTGTACAATTCAGCGATTTTTTTTTTTTTTTGTATATTCAGAGTGCATCCCTCACCACAGTTGATTTTAGAACATTTTTATCATTCTAAAAAGAAACCCTGTAGCCATTAGCAGTCACTCTCCCTCTGATAACCTTAGCCCATGGCAACTACTAATCTACTTTCTGTCTGTATAGATTTGCCTGTTCTGGATATTTCATATAAATGGAATCATATGCTATGTAGTCTTTTGTGGCTGGCATCATTCACTTAGCCTAACATTTTCAAGATACATCCATGTAGGATGTATTGTACTTCATTTCCTATTATTGTCAAACAATATTTCATTGTATGAATATACCACATTTTATTTAGCCATTGGGGGATAATTTAATATCTTGGAAACTAGGATGTGTCCAACGTTTGATGGCTTCTTATAGTTTAGTTGTCAGCATATTTTCCTTTCTCAGTGGTATATAGAGATTCTTAAAATTTTCATTTAAAATTCTCATTTAAACCTCAAAATCTATGATGGAGATTATTTTATCCTTTGAGGACCTCAGTTTACTCATTATAAAATGCAAATAGGTTGTGGGGCTAGAATTTGAACTGGTTCTGTCTCACCTCATCCTTTTCTTAACATCTACACAACTAAGCAGTAATATCAATATCTTGATAATATTAGAATAGATAATTTGCAAATAGAAGTTATCAACATAAAAAAGAATGAATTTTAGTAAGGATATTAAGAATTGGGTATTCCTGTTCTTTTTTCCTGCTTTCCTTTGAATTAGTGGGGTAGCTTTTATAATTCCATTTTATCTTCTTTATTGATTTATTAGCTATGCTATACTTCTTTGTTATTATCATTTGCTTGGTTTTGGTGGTGGTTTTAGGGTTTATAGTAAACATCTTTAACTTATCACAATCTAATTATAAATAATATTTTACTATTTCATAAATAAGGACTGTACAACAGTATGCTTCCCTTCTAATCTGTACTGTCGTTGTCGCTCATTTTACTTCTGTATGTTATAAACTCAATAGTACATTACTAATTTGTTTTGTTGTAAGTAGTATATTAGTTTTGCTAGGGCAGCCGTGACAAAGTACCACAGACTAAGTGGCATAAACAATAGAAAGTTAATTTTTTCACAGATATGGAGGTTAATCTGAGATCTAGGTGTTGGCAGGGTTGGTTTCTTCTGAGGCCTCTTTCTTTGGCTCGCAAATGGCCTTATTCTCCCTGTATCTTCACATGGTCTTCCCCCTGTGTCTGTGACCTAATCTTTTTTTTTTTTTTTTTGTGGTGAGGAAGATTGGCCCTGGGCTAACATCTGTGCCAGTCTTCCTCTATTTTTTGTACGTGGGATGCCACCACAGCATGACTTGATGAGTGTGCCTAGGATCCAAACCTGCGAACCCCGGGCTGCTGAAGTGGAGTGTGTGAACTTACCAGTACGCCACTGGGCCAGCCCCCCAATCTCCTTTTTTACATTAGTCATGTCAGATAAGGGCCCACTCTGATCACCTCATTTTAACTTAACTACCTGTTTAAAGACCTTATCTGCAAATACAGTCACATTCTGAGTTATTGGGGGTTAGGACTTCAACATAGGAATTTTGGGAGGGGACCGACACAAGTCAACCCATAATATATAGTCATCTTTAAAAGAGATTTTGAAAAAGAGATAAAGGTCTTTTTTTTTTTATTGATGTCATAATAGTTTATAACGTTGTGAGATTGCAGTTGTACATTATTATTTGTCAGTCACCACATAAATGTGCCCCTTCACCCCTTGTGCCCACCCCCCAACTCCCTTTCCCCTGGTAACCACCAAACTGTTCTCTCTGTCTGTGTGTTAGTTTATCTTCCACATATGAGTGAATTGTCTTTTTCTGTCTGGCTTATTTCATTTAACATAATACCCTCCAGGTCCATCCATGTTGTTGCCAATGAGACGATTTTGTCTTTTTCTTATGGCTGAGTAGTATTCCATTCTATATATATACCGCATCTTCTTTATCTAGTCATCTGTCGATGGACACTTGGGTTGCTTCCACTTCTTCGCTATAGTGAATAACGCTGCAATGAACATAGGGGTGCATAAACCTCTTTGGATTGTTGATTTCAAGTTCTTTGGATAAATACCCAGATGTGGGATAGCTGGATCATAAGGTATTTCTATTTTTAATTTTTTGAGGAATCTCCATACTGTTTTCCATAGAGGCTGCACCATTTTGCATTCCCACCAGCAGTGAATGAAGGTTCCCTTTTCTCCACATCCTTTCCAACATTTGTTATTTTTTGTTTAGTGAATATAGCCATTCTCACGGCTGTAAGGTGATATCTTAGTGTAGTTTTGGTTTGCATTTCCCTGATGATTGGTGATGTTGAACATCTTTTCATATGCCTGTTAGCCATCTGTGTATCTTCCTTGGAAAAATGTCTGTTTCATATCCTCTGCCCATTTTTTGTTCAGGTTATTTGTTTTTTTGTTGTTCAGTTGTGTGAGTTCTTTGTATATTATGGAAATTAATGCCTTGTTGGATATATGATTTTCAAATATCTTCTCCCAGCTGGTGGGTTGTCTTTTCATTTTGATCCTGGTTTCCTTTGCTTTGCAGAAGCTCTTTAGTCTGATGAAGTCCCACTTGTTTATTTTTCCTTTTGTTTCCCTTGCCCAAGTAGACGTGGAATTCGAAAAGATCCCTCTAAGACCGATGGCAAAGAGTGTTCTGCCTATATTTTCTTCTAGGAGTTTTATAATTTCAGGTCTTACCTTCAAGTCTTGAATGCGTTTGAGTTAATTTTTGTATATGGTGAAAGATAATGGTCTACTTTCATTCTTTTGCATGTGGCTGTCCAGTTTTCCCAGCACCGTTTATCGAAGAGACTTTCCTTTCTCCATTCTATGTTCTTAGCTCCTTTGTCGAAGATGTGTGGTTTTATTTCTGGATTTTTAATTCTGCTCCATTGATCTGTATGTCTGTTTTTGTACCAGTACCGTGCTATTTTGATTATTATAGCTTTGTAGTATATTTTGAAGTCAGGGATTGTGATGCCTCCAGCTTTGTTCTTTTTTCTCAGGATGGCTTTAGCTATTCGGGTTCTTTTGTTGCCCCATATGAATTTTAGGATTCTTTGTTTTATTTCCATGAAGAATGTCATTGGGATTCTGATTGGGATTGCATTGAATCTGTAGATTGCTTTAGGTAGTATGGACATTTTAACTATGTTTATTCTTCCAATCCATGTGCGTGGGATATCTTTCTATTTCTTTATGTTATTGTTGATTACTTTCAATAATGTCTTACAATTTTCATTGTATAGGTCTTTCATCTCCTTGGTTAAATTTTTTCTTAGATATTTTATTCTTTTTGTTGTGAGATAAAGTTCTTTTATATTTACTCACTTAACATTTCCATGCTCTTTATTTCTTTATGTAGGTCCAGATTTCCATCTGGCATCATTTTCTTTCTGCCTGAATGATAGCTTTTAACATTTCTTATAGTGCTGGTCTACTGGCTATGAATTCTTTCACCTTATGTAGTCTCTTGAAAAAGGCTTTATTTTGCCTTCGTTTTTGAAAGATATTTTTGCTTAGTATAGAATTTTAAGTTGACAGTTTCTTAAAGTATTTTAAAGATGTTGCCTCTACCGTTTTCTGGCTTACATTGTTTCTGAAAATAAGTCTGCTGTCATTCCTGTGTTTGTTCCTTTGAATGTAATGTTTCTTACGTGTCCAGCTGCCTTCAAGATTTTCTCTGTATATTCCTGGTTCGTTAGTTTTCAGCAATTTGATTGTGATGTATCTAAATGTGGTTTTCTTCATTTCTTCTCCTTGGGGCTTGTGCGTTTATTATATCTGTGGATTTGTACTTGTCATCATATCTGAAAAGATTTTGTCCATTATTTCTTCACATATGTTTTCTATCTCTCCTTTCCCTCCTTATCTTTGGTTTCCAGTTACATGTATATTAGGCCACTTGAAGTTGTCTCACAGTTCACTGATGCTCTGTTCATTTTTTTCTAATCTTTTCTCTCTGTCATTTTAGTTAGTTGTTATTTCTGTGCTTTTAAGTTCACTATTTTTTCTTTACTGTCTGATCTACTGTAACCACATTTAATGTATTTTTTATTTCAGATATTTTATTTTTATTCTTAGAAATTCTATTTGGGCCTTTTTGTATCTTCCATTTCTCTCCCTCTTATTTCCGTTGATCTTCTTGATCATATGGAATATACAGTAGCTGTTGTAATGTCCTTGTCTGCTAATTCTGTCATCTTTGGCATATCTGTTTCTTTCCCTATTGATCAGTTTTTCTCCTGGGCAGGTGTTGTATTTTCCTGCTTCCTTGCATGCTTATAATTTTTGACTGGATACTATATATTCACATTGTTATGTCCTGGAATTTTGGACTCCTTTAAATATTTTAAGTTTTTTTTCTGGGACACAGTTAATTTACTAGGAATCAGTTTGATCCTTTCAAGGGCTCCTTTTAAACGTTGTTAAGCAAGTCTAGAACAACCTTTTGCCTAGACCTGCTTTATCCCCACTGTTGAGGCAGTACTCTTCTATGGACTTGATGCCGTGTGTTTGAGGTCTTGCAACTCTGGCTAGTGGGAACATAAACTATTCCCAGTTATCTATGAGCTTTGGAGAGTGTTCTGCCCACTCCTTCCCAGAGGTTCTTTCTCTGGCCTTGTGTTTTCCTCACATGAATGTGATGATTCCTAGTCAGCTAAGGTGTTACTCTCTTCAGATCTCCAGAGCTCTCTGTCTGTGCAGCTCCTTCCACTTTAGTAGTCTTACTTGCAAACTGTAGCCACGTTGACCTCCCTGAAATCTGAATTCTATATCTGCAACTTAGTGAGACCACCAGACTCTGTTTGGGTTCTCCCTCCCAGTATTGCTGCCTGGCAGAGAGATGGGATGTTCATAGCACTCACCTTATTTGTGTTCCCTTCCCTTAGGGATCACTGCCCTACTCAGCCTGTTGTCTATGTCTGAAAACCTTTATTTCATATAATTTGTCCTGTTCTCTTTTTAAGGTGAGAGGATAAATCCAATTCTTAATATTCTCTCGTGACCAGATGAGGACATCCCTAATATTCTTTGTTAATGAAATTTAATTGTGCTACGTTATTTTACTCATATCAGTAAATTTCTGAGTTCTTTCTGCAGAATTTAATTATGATGATGCATGGAATGCCTCAGGCTTGTGAAATTGGTACCTACTTTATTAAGTAAAATTATAGCCAGTTTGTGCATTAATGATCAAATTTCCTACAATGCAATCAGATTTTTTACTGAAATTATAAAATATTTAAAAATAATATCTTAAGTCTGCCATCTAAAACATTTAAGATTTCTGAAATTTATTATTTCTATGTTATTGAGTCATTTCAGTTTTGGTTATATACTCTTAACGGTGGGAGAATAAATCTGTGTTTGTGGTCATTCTTGTTCATAATATCTGTACAGTGTTATGAATTCTATGATAAGTAAACTGCGAGCAATACAGTTGAAGGATAAAGACTAGAAGAATTCTCCTGGGAAAAAGCAGTGCTAGAGAATACAAATACATTAACCTGAGAAATTGGTCTTTAATGGTTAATTATTTAGGTTGTATTAATTTTTAAAACATTGAAAGTAAATTTGACACTTTTTTTTTTCATTTAGGCTGAAGGGTATGTGATTGGTAGCTGTATTAAGCACATCCCAATTGCAGGACGAGATATAACATATTTTATTCAGCAGTTGCTGAGAGACCGAGAAGTAGGAATACCTCCAGAGCAATCCTTGGAAACTGCTAAGGCAGTAAAGGTAAAAGTAACCATAAGAATGTAGTTCAGTTAGAAATTAAAATCAAATTTATAATATTAACATGAAAAATTCTTAAGTGAAGAACAGTACTTAAAAAAAAACTTGGTAGCCAGTTACAAATCACTACTCTTAATTATATTTGTGTTTTCTCTGTATTACTTGTAGAAATTATTGGAGATTATCAACCCTTTGCCTGTTCTCTCCACGTTTCACGTTTGAGAGAACTAACATGTAAGAACATTTATACCAATTGACTTGAACATATATTTTTGTGATTATTCCCTTTAGTAAAAATAATTAGTTCACTTCAGAGTCCTCACATCTCAATTTCTTCACTGAATTCTTTATTTTAATCCTAACGGTTTTCTCTTACAAAAGTTTTTTTGATATGATTGATTCATTTGGCTATTAGAATAGAGGTGATGGTTGGGTCAACTGATAGGGCAAATAGAAGAAAAATGTGAAGGCTATGTAAAGTATTTTAATAATTTGTCTGCTATATAAATCTTTATTATGTCAGTGCTTCCTGCAAACTATCAAAATACTTAGCATTGCTTTTTAAATTTATCGTTTGCCAGTATACCTAAAAAATTTCAATGGGTCTCTCACATATGTTTTGAATAAGTAAAAGCTAAACTGCCCTGGCAAAAATAACATTTATTTGCCTATCTTTGCATGATTATAGGGTTTTCTTGACTCGTCAAAGGTTAGGAATGGAAATGAATTTACTACTTCCTAGGTAGTAAAGGAATTATTAAGTGGCTGCCAAAGTCATCCCAAGTTTGTGGCATCAAAATTACACATAAAAAATTACCATGAACACTATTGTTTCAATAGCTTTGAGAAATCGGTGGGGTTTTAAAAAATAACAAAAACTCCAGAGATTTAAATCTGTTCTTGAGAATATTGATACTTAGTCTGAATGTCTTTTAAGGATCATCATTTCCATGCAGTTCCTTCTTCCAAAGTTTGGAGAAAGAAGACCTAATATAATTAAATTGTCCTTTGTTTTCCAATATTCTTTCACTTTATGTCTTTTGATTATCAGTAATAATATTTGCATCTCTCTTGGATAGAATCCTTGATGTATAAAAATATGTGAAATATATGTTTTTCTATAAAAAGCAATATGAAACTGCCAGTCAGGAATCCATAAATTGCAAATAGAATATTATAACTCATAACAGTTTTAAATTGCATTTTTGATGGAAGCTTTTACTTAGGGCATATAACCAAATATGCAACAGTTCAGTCTTGCAGGTGATATAGTGAAAATGAATATTTTATGTTTTCAACTTTTTTTCTTTCGCTCATTTACTTAGACCGTAATCACTTTTGTTCCAGATAGGTATTAATCTTAATATTTTATTAATTATTAATCTATAATATTTTTTGTGGTTGTATCAACTATTTATTCTCCAGTTCTGTGTATTTTATGCTTTCTCCTCTCTAGAATCCAAGCTTAATTAATTGCTGAAATAGTATAAAATGTTGGATGATATTAATGAATGTTTTCATGAAATAATATGAAAATAATAGAAATCAACTCTATCAAATCTTATTCTAGTCGTATGTGAAGTAAGAAGTTATGTGTAGGAGATGGGCTGCTTATTTATACTGCACATGTGATAATATCCTAACATAAAATTGTCTTCAGCTGAATTTCCTAATTTTATTTTCTGAAGATATTTTTTCGTTTGATTCTGGTTTACTGTAAATAAGCCATCCTTTTTTACTTTTCCTAAAACAGGAGGGAAAAATGACTCGTTTCTTTGTTTTTCTAGGAGCGCTATAGTTATGTCTGCCCCGATTTAGTAAAAGAATTTAACAAGTATGACACAGATGGAACAAAGTGGATTAAACAGTATACTGGCATCAATGCTATCTCAAAGAAAGAATTTTCCATTGATGTTGGTTATGAGAGATTCTTGGGACCTGAAATCTTTTTTCATCCAGAGGTAAGTGGTTTTTAGATGGAATTATTTTGAAATATTGAGCAGAAAATAACAATCAACTATAAGAAATTCAGAGAGAATTAATCTCAGGAACTTTCTTTGGTATACTAAAATACTGTAGTGACTCATATTTTTCAAGAAAAGAATGCCTTTGTTAAAACAGGCTAAACAGTTACTATTTCTCATGCATTTAGAAAATGAAACTTCTGCCTCTTTAATATTTGTGGCTTATGTAGTATCATGGAAAGGGAGGAGCTTTAACATTTATGGTCATTTAAGTAAAATATTTTGGAAAAGGTTCTAGAAAGTTGTCCTCCCCCCACCTTTTGTAAAATGATGATTTTACAAAGAACCTTCAATGGACTTTGACAAAGAACCTTCACTTGACTATCATAATAAAATATTTAACTATTAGCAAAATAGCCTTCTGTCTCCATGAAATGTTAACAACATATAGGCTGTATTAAATTAATGAAATATGTGGTTTTAATAATGAAAGATTCTTCTAGTAACTTAGTATAAGAAATTTAACTTTATTAATAGACTTAGTAACATTGAATGCCTACTCTGTTTATTTAGCATGAAGAGCAGTTATTTTTTAATATTGTTTTTTTTACTCGGCAA
Source organism: Diceros bicornis minor (assembly GCF_020826845.1). Classification (NCBI taxonomy): domain Eukaryota; kingdom Metazoa; phylum Chordata; class Mammalia; order Perissodactyla; family Rhinocerotidae; genus Diceros; species Diceros bicornis. The sequence continues at coordinate 18,015,179 of NC_080749.1, read as the reverse complement.
ATAGTAAGTGAATACGGTTTTCATGGTCTCAGTTTAAGCCTTAAGTATTCAAGATGAAAAATTATTTTAATTTGATCTTACCGAGCTCAAATAATAAGAGAGATGAATATGTAAACAGGTAGAGTTGCTTTAATGAATGCATGTACCTGGTGAGGCTATAAGAACAAAGAGCATCTAAGCCTGCTTGGGAGAACCAGGGAAACTTCTTAGAAGAGATAACAGTAGAACGGAGACTTAAAGGATGAATGGGTATTCGTTAGGCTGGTATGTTAAGGGGATATATTTCTGACAGAGGAGATAAGCTAGATAGAGGTCTGGGATGTGAGAGAGCTAGATAATAAAAGTATAAAGAAAGAGAGTGGTAGTTAGATGGTCTCCAGCAAGTGTTCATGGACCAGATCATGAGGGACTAATATACTGGATTCTGTAGTGCAGAAATGTTCAGCATGGAAATGATAGAGATTTATGTATGGTATTAGAAAGGTCACTCTGGTTGCACTGGGTCAGATAGGTTGAAACAGAGATGTGAATTGTGTTGGAAACAGGTGAGTTTATTGCAGTTTTCCAGGGGAAAGATAAATAATGTCAGTAGGTCAATGAGAATGAGAAAGGAAGTGAGAGAAAGACTACAATCAACATGACTTAATCCTGATTGCTTAAATGTGAGGGGAGTAAGAATATGAAGAATCTGTGATGATTTCTAGGTTTGTAACTTGAGTAGCTAGATGTGCCATCCACTGAAATTAAGAATACTAAAGGGGAAGAATAGATGAGGTAGACACAGGAGATGAGTTTATTATGCATCTTAAAAAGGTTCAAAAATGAACATTTGGGTTCTAAAGGTTTTGAACTGAGGTTTGTGTCCTCGAGTGAGGACAGATGTGAAGTCATTACCATATATGGGGCAAAGGAAGAGGTTGGCTAGGGAAAGGAGGTGGAGTGAGAAGAAGGGGAAGAATGGAGCCCCAGTGAACACTGCACTTTATGCACAGGTGGAGTAGGAGGAACCTGCAAAGAATACAGAATACGGAAAGGGGGAAGCCAAGCCAAGGAAGGGGCTGTGGTCCTAACATTGAGAAAAGTGAATGTTTCAAGGAGGAAGGTTAAATAGTGTTAGTTGCTACAGTGAGGTAATGGAGGAAACTTGAGAGATACTCATGGGTTTGTAGCATGCAGATTATTGGTGGTCCTAGGGAAGCAATTTCAATGGAATGGTGTTAATAGAGGCAGCCTGTTGAATTAGTGAGAGGTGAAGATTTGGGAATCGACAGTGTGGGCATCCTGTGAGGTGGCTCTGAAAGAAAAACATAGTGGCTACTGGAGACTGGTAAGAAGTCAGTTGCAAGAATAAGGCTGAAGTTAGTTTTATTTTTAGGAGAGGTTATTCCAGTGACAGAGGTGAAGAGTTAAGTCTGGGTACAGGAAAATGTGGGAACAAGCTGGGAAGGGCAGCAGAACAGGCAGGTAGTTGAGGAAGTTCACCATCATAGTTCATAGTTTTATTTTTTTTCATGAAGTAGAATCAAGCTGTTGTGTTGGGGGAAGGGATTGGACATAAGGTTGAGGGCTGGGAGACAATAGTGACTTTTATAATCATTAGTGAGGGGAATTGAGTGGGTGACTAGGGAATGCATATTAATGGTAGTGGAGCACCACTGAAGTTAGATACCCAAAACTTTTAGTCATGCAATAGTATTTTTCCCCCAGGCAGTTGTGGGAAAGGAGCAAAGGATTTTGACAAGGCAGAGGTTAAAGTGTCACAACATAGAGAAGAGAGGGAATCCAGAAGGCTGAGTTACTTAGAGATAGTGAGGGATGCAGGCAGGGATTGGCGATCATGATGAATTGGCATATAGTTGGAAATTGGGAATATGCACCAGAAGGATAAGGCATTGTGGTCAGGTAAGTGTATGGGAGTTTTTAAGATTGTAGATGGCAAATTTTCTTTGCAATTTTTTAAATAAAAGTTTAAAAGGATATATGCACATAATTTTAAAAGGCAGATAACACTGACAGGCTTAAAACAAAAATGGCAGCTCCTCACCTCCTGCTCCCACTCCCTCATGCCTTTTGTGTTCGGGAGAGCAACCGCTAGCTCTTACTTAGCCATTACTCTTGATGATGACCTCCAGATTTCCAAATACTGTGCTTGTACTTCTGCTTTTTGATATATCAATATAAATAGTTTATCTACTAACCTCCTTTTTAGATTAGTTGATTTTTTTCTAGACCCTCTTTTCCCTCAGCCTGTTCGTATGTTAATATTATATGTATTTGCTTAATCAATAGTATTATAGTATTTATAGTATTATATCTATGAATGTTGTTCACTTCTGATGCAGTAATATATGATTATTTTTTCTCTAAAAATTTAGGTTTTTGCTATATTTTTGTTTTGTTTCTTCATTTGTGTCATTTTGTTTGTTCATTTATTCATTCTTCCATTTATTCATGGGAGTTGTAATTAATTGCCTGGTTGTACAAGGTCTAGAAGGGAACCTGGGAGTCTCACTGTTCCATGTAGAGAATTTTAACAATTCTTTTAAGTCTTGTTTTACCTTTCTTTGTGTGGTTTCTTTTATCTTCAGTTTCTTGGAGTTTTGAAGATTCTACAGGGTGAATTCATTTCTTACCAGTATACCCCTCTGGAAGTACTTAAGATGTAACATTCCTTTTTTGTCCTCTAAACAGGGTTGAAATATTTTATTCATTATTTCCTTGCCTCCTCTTTTTGTCCTTTGGCATTTACCTTTCCTTTTACTTTCCTTCTGTCATTTTAGTGGGTATTCAAGAGGATGGAGAGAGAGATAACCAACCTCATGTAACTGGAAGTCAGGGTAAATTTTCTCATGGGGCCATATATATGTGAGTGGCTTAAGTAGAAATGGATTAAAGGTCACTTGAGTTAAGGAACCATCAATTGTTTTGAAGTTGAGATGTTAGAAAGAGATATTAAAACCCCAAGTTGAGGACAAGATTTAGAATATTGTAGGAGATCCTGAACCCAAATCCTAGATGAAGAGGATCATTACCACAAGATAGATAATAGCATGGAAGATAGGAGATATGTTGGATTTCAAAGGAGGAAGCATTTGAGTGGAATATTCTTTAGAGATGTCCTTACCTAATGTCTTGACTGTCTTAAAAACCCTGAAACATTAGATATGTAAATAAAATGTGTTTGGTTGTGTAATATTGCTTAGGAAAAGAATAGTTGTCTGGTTGTTATCTTGCTGCTGTTTCATATATTTTTTTTTCCATTAAGTAATCTTGATTGTTTCATATACCAAGTTTTTTTCATTAAATTTTTTAAAACTTTGAAACATCTTTTACTCTCCATAGCTTTATTTTCCTTGTAAGTTATTTCTTCTATGAGAAATATGTTTTCTTTTTAAGTTATTTTTTTGAAATCAGTTATGTATATGCACATTGTTTAAAAGTCCTAGTTATTTAAATTCTAACAAAAACCAGGAGTGCTCTGCATGCTTCTCTCCCTATTTTTTATTTCTAGAGGTAAGCACTTCAAACTTTTTTAGTTGATTCTTTTGGTGATTGTCTCCATAGCTGTAAATTGCTTTGGTTATATTGCAACTTCAAATTTTTTCAGTTTTAAAAGGCATTTTCTATCAACTTCCAGCTATGGAAGAAGAAGATGGCCTTTTCTCTCCTTCTGTTCCCACCCAAAATAGTACCTTTTCAATTCCTTTTTTCCCAATAGTTACATTATAATTTCAGTTAGGTCAAAATTTGGTCCTGATATATACGTATATATATGTTGTGTGTGTGTGCGCGCGCGAGGAAGATCAGCTCTGAGCTAACATCCATGCCAATCTTCTTCTTTTTGCTGAGGAAGACTGGCCCTGAGCTAACATCTATTGCCAATCCTCCTCCTTTTTCTCCCCAAAGCCCTAGTAGATAGTTGTATGTCATAGTTGCACATCCTCCTAGTTGTTGTATGTGTACCGCCACCTCAGCATGGCCGGACAAGCGTGCGTTGGTGGTGCCCAGGATCCGAACCCGGGCTGCCAGCAGCAGAGTGCGTGTACTTAATTGCTAAGCCATGGGGCTGGCCCCTCAGTCCTTATATTTTTGTGAACACAACATTTTATTTTATTCTGATTTTATTCAGGTCTGAGCCATGTAGTTTACCATGAAATATTTTCATATCCTATATTTTGTTTTCTGTGGAGTCACTAATAAATTGCTTAGTTTTAAAATAATTATCATTAATTTACCTTTAAACTCTGTCCACCAGTTTTATAACTGTCTTCTCAGGATATTAAGATACATGCGGTTTTTAGTCAATTTAATTTTCCAGATCATCTGATATGTCCCAATCTGAACCTGTTTCCTTTAACACCTGATGTAGAGTTGTCATATTCCTTCACCATCATTCTGAGGATTCCATTTGCCTCTCTCTTGTGTTGGATCCCTCTTTTCTATATCCTGTATCTTTCTCTTTCTTGCTGTCCACTTTTTATTTTGGTGGAGATCATCTGCCAATAGGAATCCTGATAAAAAGGATACAAGGGAGATGAAAATTTTAAAATCTTGCGTGTCTGAAAGTGTGTTCATTTTATCTTCACGCTTGTTTGATAGTTTGGGTATAGAATTCTAGATTGGAAATCATTTTCCTTCAGTATTTTGAAGCTGTTGCTTGATTGCCTTCCATGATAACTTGAAGTAAAAAAACCATTCTGATTTCTAAATCTTGTATAGGACCTGTTTTTTTCTCTCCAGATGCTTATAGATCTTCTCTTTGTCCCTTAGAATTCTGATATGCTGTTTATTTTCCCTTCTAGTTGCTCTTTGTCTTTGTGGTCTAATCTCTAAGTGATTTCTTCAACTTTACCTTCTGAACCTCCTATTGGATTTTTTAGTTTTGGTAACATCTTTAATTTTCAAGAGCTTCCCCACCCCTGCTTTTGAGCGTTCTTTTTTATGCTGTTTTCTCTCCATACTTTTGGGATTATGCCTTTTAAAAAAATTCTCTTTATTGGTGCTTTTAGTAGAGTGTTGGGAGAGAGCAAGTTAAGATATGTGTGTTCAGTTTACCATGTTTTCCAAGAAAAGACCTATTTTTTTATATTGTATGAACTGTGTCCGTTCACAAGTGAATTTTAAGGTTCTTTCTCCAGTAATTTTAGGTATTTCTGTATCATAGTTCCTCTGTCATTTGAAGGATTCGCTTGTTTTTTGTTTTGGCTAGATGAAAATATAGGCATCTGAACTTGAACACTGAAGATAAAATATATGAAAGAGTAGGGAAATTTATTTTTGAACTGCTAAATTCATCACAAATACTTGAAAACTGTTTTTAGAAGGAATGGGTTTGACACTTTGATTTTTTTTTTTGAAGGAAATTAAATTTTTTTGACAAAGCTATTTGGACTACTGTCTGTACTTGGGTGTATTCTCTACTCTCTAAATTTTTCAGGTGAGAAAAAAGATATTTCTCATTTGATAGCCCTTTGCAGTAATATAAAGACCTGATCAGTAAGAGGCATGACTCATCTTTCCGCTAAAAGTGAAAGAAATAGCCTAAAAATATTCTTAATAGAGACCCTAGGTTGAGCTTGTTAGTATTAAAGTATTGAATAACCTCCAACAATTTATTGTTAATTTGTTTATTGTTAATTCTTTTTTTTTTCCCTTCATTTCTTTGCTAAATACTTGCTTGCTGCTTTACTCCATGTTATTCTACTCTTTCTTACCTGGCGTTCTGCAGCATAATAGTCCCTGAGATTTTTCAAAAGATATACTGAAGTCAGACTTCATTTCTTTCTAAATAAGAATTTCTGTGAGTGGATCCAGGGTATGTGAATATTTAAAGGTTCTGTAAATTTTTTCTTTTGTATATTCCTGATTAAAAACTATTATGAGAAGGGCACAGAGATATAGCATAGGAATGAATGACCCTATCCCTGCCTTTTACTTGCTCATGGTATAGCGGATAAACTGTCTTAAAGGTAGAGAAAGAATTATGGGAAGGTTAAGCTCTTGTGCCTGTGTGTGTGTATATTATTGTTTCAGGTAAATACTGAAGAGTATGCTAACAAAGGACAATGTAGAGAATTTGCAGGTTCTGTATTGTTGATAACACTTTTTAAAATGAAGATCATAGAACATATTTCCTATCAAATTGTTAATGTTCTCTGTCCAGATTTGGAGGATTAAATCTCTTAAGCAAATGACAGGTTCTCAGGTTGAAGTATCATTATGGAATTATAAAAGTGTAATATTTTCAGAACTGAAGTTTCCTTAAGAGATTTCATAGTCTAAAGCCTATAAAGGTTGTCCAAGATCATGAATGTAATCATGGAAAATAAAATTTTTAGGATTTCAATTCTGCTGCTCATTCCAGTTAATCATCGACTAAGCCCTTCCATGCCTGTAACCTGAGCTTGTCTGTAAATGGCATAGAGAGCAGCTAAGTTGAGCTGTATCCTGCCATTTTTTCACAGAATAGAATATGGACTACCTCGGACAGATAAAACGTACTCTAGTCTATAGGTTGGGTTGGTTATCAAGGCTCAGTGTGAACCACATTTCTATACTCACTGTATATCCCTGTTAGGGTTCCTTAATACGTTCATCAGTGTGCTGCAAAAAGGTAGATTTTGGCTGATAGTTTTCTTTTCTCTTATTATAGTAATATAGGTCAGTAGAATTTTTGTTAGAGATATTTTACTTTACTAAATTAAAATATTTTGTATCATTATGCTTTGTTTGTTTTTTTAAATCTCTTTTCATTGTATGCCCATCCTCTAAATAATTTAAAACTAATTTAAAAACTGGAAAAAAATTGATACATACTTAATAATTATCAATCAACTGATTATAGAATCAGTTTAATGAAAAAAGGAATGTTGTCGTTCCCATCCGCACAACCTAATTGTAAAAATGAGAGGACAAGAGAAGTGGTTGGCAGCCCGTTTTCTAGATAATATTTTAAATTTTATTCATTTTCAGTAAGATATACTTGTTTATTTCTGACAAATAAGAGCTAGATTTTGACCTTTAATTTTTAAGCTAGGAAAAATTCTATCTAGCATTTCCTTTCCAATTTTAAAGAGCAATACATGGACACTTAGATATATTTTTGAAAAATTTTAGTAAAATGAGATCTTTGTTTCAGAGTGCAAGTTTAATTCGGAGGTTTAGCATTTGAAAACTTGATGTTTTTCCTTTTTGTAGTTCCCCTCAGGAAATATACAGTATAATTTAGCAGGGCCATAGGCATGCATGTAAAAATAAATGATGGGGAAGAAAGGAAGCCTTTTCCTAATATTATTTCTTCTTGTATAAGGTCTCTTTGTTGTATATAATAATGTTGCCCATTAAATTAAGTTTTTAAAAATTTATTATTTTCAATTTTTCCATTTCCATAATGATTTTAATTATGAACTTTCCGTTTCAAACCTACCTACCTAACCAGTCTGTTAAAATTCTTGAAAGTATGTTGTATAATACACATGTACCTACTACCCCAAATAAACACATACTAATATTTTAACATTTCTTGTATTGAGATTTTTTTTAACAAATAAAATATTACAGAAAGAGTACCTTCCCCAGACCCTTTCCTTTCTCTCCTTCCTTTTCATCCTTTCTTCTTCCTTCTGAAGTAATCACTGTCATGAATTTAGTGTATATTCAGTCCATGTTTTTAAATGTATGTGTATCCATAAAAACACATATTTTTAAAAGATTTACATGTATGGAATCATTCAAGTTTCTCTGAAGTTAGCTCTTTTAAAAATGAATTTTTAAAATTCTTTTATTTATTTTTCTCTATTTCTTTATTTGTTTTGTTTATTGCAGTAACATTGGTTTATAACATTGTATAAATTTCAGGTGTACCTCATTATACTTCTATTTCTGCATAGATTACATCACTTTCACCACCCAAATACTAATTACAATCCATCACCACACACATGTGCCGAATCATCCCTTTTGCCTTCCTCCTTCCCCCTGCCCCTCTGGTAAACCACCAATCCATTTAAAATTCTTTTAAAATGCTTTTGAGTGTCAATTATTTGAAAATAGTTTATTTTGACTATGGTATATCATCATGTGAATATACAGCTCATTCTTGTTATTCACAGTAGGTATTCTTGTAAAGTTGCTGTGAACACTGAATTATTGACTACTGAACCATGGCTCCTAGGGGAAATACAGGGTTAGGTTCCCGAGAACCTCGGGTAACAACATTTTTGTTTACCTGTAAATACATAACCATGTTTTATATGTGTTTCTGTTTAAAGACACATTATTTGATATGTATTGTTGATTCATTAACATTGAACTCATGGCCAACAGCACAATAAGTCATGCCTGAATAAAGCTTATCCAACACGTATTTTTTCTGTAAGGCACATCATAGCCTTCTTGTGTTTAGGAACAGTAGACAGCACTTCAGCTCTATATTTGGGTGCCATTTTAAACAGCAAAATCACCCACAAAATATGAAAACTGTGGCACTAAATAGATTGTGAAAAGGACATTTATAGTATGAAAGCTGAAATGAGAAGGCAGAGCACTGCCTTGTTTGACCTCAGCTATGAATGTGCAAGTCAGCCAACTCAAACTTGCACAGATCTGCGCATGTACACACCTATGAATGACTGTGAAAGCACCATGGGTGTTGATTTTAGGCTTACAAATAAATTTTAAGGAGTAGGAAAATTTGCAAATACCAAATCTGTGAATAAGGAGGATTGACTCTACAACATTTTATGTATTTCACACTCTGTTGATGGACTTATGGGTTGCTTTTGCTCTTATAAACAAAGCTGCAGTGAATATGCGTATATGTAACAGCATAGGGGTGTGGGAGTTCCTTTGGGGTTTGTTCTAAGAAGTGGAATTTAATAGTGTTTACATTTTCAATTTTATTAGATATTGCCAAATCGTTCTCCAAAGTGGTTACATCAATGTATATTCTCAGCAGTGTAAAGAGTTCCAGTTTACCAAGATTTTTGCCAGCTCATGGTATACATGTGGTTTACATTTTTGCTATTCTGATGGTTATAAAATGGTACACATCATCATTTTAATTTCTTCTGAAATCACTGATTTCAGTGTCTTCAATTTGAATCAGAGACCAGAATATATGATTTCTAAAAGTCCTTTTGTTTTTGAACTGAAAACTTTTTAAATTTTTTATTGTGGTGTTTAAGTCAGTAGTGATCTAATCTCTATCATATATCCAACTTTACTTTTCAGTTTGCTAATCCAGACTTTACTCAGCCTATCTCAGAAGTTGTAGATGAAGTAATTCAGAATTGTCCTATTGACGTCAGACGTCCTCTCTACAAGGTCAGTTTTTACAGCAAAATTGTTATTCAAGGTCCTACTTTTAAATTTTCTTTCTATTGTTGAATATTAAATTTAAAAACACCTCTCTTCATAAGGATATAATGGTTCTTTTATCTTTAAAATTTTTCTTCTTTCTCTTTAAATAAAGGTCATGCTTATTTATTTATTTTTCTCCTTTAATACAGAATATTGTCCTCTCTGGAGGCTCAACCATGTTCAGGGACTTCGGACGTCGCTTGCAAAGAGATTTGAAAAGAACTGTAGATGCCAGGCTGAAATTAAGTGAGGAATTGAGTGGTGGTAGATTAAAGGTTGGTTTTCTCAATTATTGGTGGGAAAGTTGAAGGTGCTTTGATTATTGTAATGGGGATGGGAAATGTCTGCCAACTTTTGCTCTTATTTAGGAAGATAAGAGGAACCTATCAGCTATTCTCATGGAAAGTGGTTAATATTATAAATTTATGTCCGTGATATTCTTGGTCATTTGATTCCTCTCGGATATTAACTATATTTCTGGAAAACATCCTTAGTTACAGCTGTGAGAAAGATTTTTTTGATATTTCTCTACACAGATAACTTATATTTAGTAGATTCCTTTCATATTCCAGGGATAATATTCTTTATGGATCCACAACATTTTAAATACCCCTGTAGAAAGACAATAAAGCAGAGTTGAGAGAGAGATGTTGATGTTGGGTGGTCAAGCCTGCTTTCACAGACTGACTCTAGCTTCCCACATAGCAGCCTCATAGTGTGAAATCAAATTGGTGGTTCAGCAAAATAACCTTTTTATTATGTGTCCTGGACTTTTGGGCTTGCTGTCAAAAAATCAAAATTAATTTTAAATTCTCAGATGTCTGCTTTATATTTATGAGACAAATTTCCAGTAAATTTTATGTTTTATCCTTGTTAAATGTAGAATATTGAAGCAAAACATTGATTCAGAGGATACATTGCTAAATCAAACACATTTTATTCAACTCGGAAAATTACCAAGAATGAGGGCTCCATCAGAGGCTATCACAGTCATTCAAAATTATTTAAAAGTAAAATACAGCACTCTGGGGTTTGCTCGTTAAGAAATTGGATGACTGCTGACTGTTTTTGGCCCCTAAATTTTGATTGTCTTAAACCTATCCCATGAAGTGCAATAAAAAGTATGTTTAAGTAGTTGGTTACTTTGTAATGACTCATTACAGATTCATAAAATGAAAAAAGAAATGCTGTTTTTGTGTATAGTGGTTCAATAAAGTAAAAATGTTTTAACGTATTTTTAAGCTTCTTGTACGTTTCTAAATGAGAAACGAAGGATTTTTTTCCCCCAGTGATGTCAGCACTGTACTGACATATCTAACAATGTACAAAAAACCCTGTATACTGGAGGACTCTGCCTCCTTCCCTTTTATTTTACTCGATAGTCATTTTTATAAATCATCATAATGTCTTTATATATCTATATCTAAATCTGGCTGCTTCTCTTTCAATTTGTAATTTTTAATAGCAACCAAATAGCTTTTTTTAACAAAAACATAAGCCATATCTTTTTATGACATGTAAGTTTTTGAACTTTTTATTTTGAAATAATTTCATTCTTCAGAAAAGTGGCGGGGCTGGCCCAGTGGCACAAATGGTTAAGTGCGCGCGCTCCGCTGTGGCGGCCCGGGGTTTGCCGATTCGGATCCCGGGCATGCACCGATGCACTGCTTGGCAAGCCATGCTGTGGCAGCGTCCCATATAAAGTGGAGGAAGAAGTGCATGGATGTTAGCCCAGGGCCAGTCTTCCTCAGCAAAAAGAGGAGGATTGGCAGATGGTAGCACAGGGCTGATCTTCCTCACACAAAAAAAAGAAAAGTTGCAAAACCTCATAGAAGGAATTCCTGTGTATCATTCACCAGGATTCCCCAAATGTTAGCACTTATCGTATTTGCTTTATTATTCTATTTCTGTAAATATATACATAAATATGTACACGTAACATACACATGCAAACATTATTTCTGAACTATTTGAGACTAAGTTGCAAATATGATGGCCTATTACCCCTAAATGTTTTAGTGTGTCTTTCCTGAAAACAGGTCATTAAAATTATGAAAATCACGAAATTAGCATTGATAAAATATATTATTTAGTTATAGACCTGATTCAGATTTCACTTGTTCTCCCATTATTGTCCTTTATAGCAAAAGGAAAGAAAATACATATTTTTTCTGGTCTAGGATCCAGTCCAGGATCACATGTTTAAATTAGTTATCCTGTCCCTTCAATCTGGATCAAGTCATGAATCTCTTTTGTCTTTTATAACCTTAACGTTTTTTGAAGTGTAAAGTCCATTTATTTTGCAGAATGTTTCTCAATTTAGGGTTGTCTGGTGTTTCCTCATGATTAGGTTCAGTTTATTCACTTTTGGCAGTAATATGACAAAAGTGATGTTCTGTCTCCTTTTTAGTGCATTGTATCACCAGACAGATGATATGATTTGTCCCATATGTTAACTTTGATCATTTGGTTAAAGTTGTGTCTGCCAGGGTTCTCTACTGTAAAAGTTACCATTTTTTCCTTTATATTTAATAAGAACCTTATGGGGAGATACTTTCAGACTATGTAACTATCCTGTTTCTCATCAAGCTTTCATCCACTGGTTTTAACATCCATTTTTCTTTCCTAAAATAGTCGTTACTGTGGTAGTTGCCAAGTGGTATTTTGCAAATTTCATCATTTCTTCTATGTTTTTTATTCTTAGTTTACTGTAAGGAAGAGTTTTCCCTTCTCCTTCATTCTTTCATTCATTCAGTAATATCTGTATGAGCTCTCGATTTCTCATTTATTCTTTAAGCTATATTGTCAATATCATTGTGATATAATATCAATATATCGTTAATACTGTTAATATTATTAATTTTGATGCTCAGATTTTCTCACATTTGGCGGGTGGGAGCCATGCATGGTGGCTTTTATCCTTTTGATGTGACCCCATTATTCTTTAAGCACTTCCTTACTTTCTGGCACAGCAAGATATTCCAGTCTCATCTTGCACTTTCTCCAGTCTTGGAATCAGCAACTTTTTTTAAAGCACCTTGTTGTTTTTAGGGAGAATTCTATTAAGGAACTAAGTTTTAGACATTGGGTATATTCATTGCTACTGGGAGGTCACTGCTTCTAGGCCTTCTTGGCACATGCACACACACACATCTATGTCTAGTTCTCTATATAAATTAAAAACTATGAATTCATACTGATACTGCCAGTCCTAGCCTTCTACCTTTCCATATTTATAATGACAGTGGGAAACCCTCTGACAGTAAAAAACCTGCCTTCCATTATCTACAGTATATTTATGTTTTTGCTCAATCCAGGAATATGTATATAGTAGTTTCGGAATTGTTAATCCATACCACTGTGAGAAATAAACCTACTAACTACCGTTGCGTATTTGCTTAGTTTTTATCTTAAGCCTGAGGGCATAGTCATAATACTGTGTTCATTAGTTACGTGGGTTACTCCCTTCCCCCACTTCAGTGTGGTTATGTTTTTAAAAAAAACAAAATTGGCTTAATTTGTTTCTTTTGTATTCTGTTTTGCCTGTGCGCTTCCTGCCTCTTTTAAATTAAAGTTTTATTTATTTTTGAATATGTGAAACCTTATGTTTTTTGTGTGTGTACAATTAAGATTAAATGATACAGAAATTGATATTTGAATTTACTATTGAACTGATCTTACTGTGTCTTTTAGCCAAAACCTATTGATGTACAAGTCATTACACACCATATGCAGCGATATGCAGTTTGGTTTGGAGGATCAATGCTGGCTTCCACGGTAAGTGAGATGAAGCTTACTTTTAAAATTTGATTTTTTTTTTTTAGATGTAAGAATCTGTCAGTACTTGTACAATTTAGAATAACAAGGGAAATTTCTTTAAATTTTATCTAAATATTGCATGGGAAAGTTTTAAAATTGGATACATATGTACATAGTATTTTAAAAAATGGAAGTCATTTAGATTTAATGTTCGTATTTCTCTTTGCTTGCTAGATGTTTTTTTAGTGAGCTAAATTTAGAGCTTTTAAATTTATCTGTAGGGAGAATTCTTTTAACCCTGTGGTAATACAGATATCAGAAGGTCGTTGGTTTTTTTGTGTAAATATTTAAAAGCATTAACGTAAGAGTTACATTTCATTGCACAGGAAGTATAATGTTCTAAACTGAGTAGAGGGAATTTTTTTAAGCTCTCTCCCCAAACCAAAACATCTTAAAGCCCCTTTAAAAGATATTATAACATCATTAGCCTACTGAATATTGGTGCTTTATCCTGTAGTCCACAGAATATTGAATAAAATGAAGGAGCTTTTATCTGAATTATTGAAAACTATACAACCTTGGATTTAAAACCCTTTAAAAATAAGAGGTAGAAGTTATTTTCTTCCTTAATTTTAGTCATCTTCAGTTGTGCCATATAACCTAGTTGAGTTTGTAACTTTGCCCTTTGAGAAATGAGATGAGAGACAGCATGAAATAGTCTGTCTATCCCAGAACCTGAGTGAGGAAAGCAAGTTGATCGAAGTTTCTGTAGCATGACTAAGTGTAGTTTATCTGTACATTAGATTAATGCTGCTGCTTTAGATCATTGTTTCAGTGTATGATGTGGGAAAACCTCAGCAGAATAGTCTGGGCATTTGAGAATCAACCTTCCATTTGTCAAAATTTCAAAATCCTCAGAGAAACAGATGTTGAGGAGGGAGATGAAGGGACATGAGTTAAATGCTCCTTTTCCTTTCTGATACAGATTTATAACTGATTTTACGTCGTCGTTGCTAGAACCTCTAAGCTTTGTTCAAGTACCATGGATGGACTAATAATAAACATTTTAGGTTTAACAAATTTATTTTAAAGCATATCAAAAAGCAGTAGATTTTTGACCTTTATAAAAATGTTTTTTATTTTCAGCCTGAGTTCTACCAAGTATGCCACACCAAAAAGGATTATGAAGAAATTGGACCTAGCATTTGTCGTCACAATCCAGTGTTTGGAGTTATGTCGTAAAATTGACTTCATAGTTATTGGGGTTAGGGAGGTGGGGAAGAAATAATCTTTCTGATTACCTGTTTTGTCTGGATGGCTGGTTTTGAAGTTTTAAACCTGACTTGAAATAATAAGACCAAACATAATTATACAGGAATATTTTAATAAGTATATCAACATGCGAATGTAGAGGAGAGCCAAAATGATTTAAGTGGTTTTTTTTTTTAGATTAAATATTTGAAACTTATATGTAACAAAAAGAAGTGGGTTTTAGTTCTTTCTGTGCCCTGATATTTTGTATATTGTTGAATTATCCAAGATTTGATGGGATTTATCGGTATGTAGATAGCTCTATAATGCTTGAATTGTACACTTCTAAGTGTGCAGTGCAAGAGCTTGTTTATATTTCATACTTTTTATACTTTGAGGAAAAAAAGTCAAAGAAAAACTAGTATTTGAGGATAAAAAAGTGACCAAGTAAAGGATAAATTCAAAAAATAGCCTCATGAGACTTGGCATACACACACACTCATGGGATTCCAGTTGTTACGAATTGCTTCTATCCCCTGTACCCCCACAATGATCTTCTTTGCAAGTGCTTTTGGAACTAAGAAGCTAGTATCTTGGATTAACTGATGCCTGCTTAGTGCTTTCTGATTACTCGCATTCTGTTTCTCGCTTTAAAGGAAAAGTAAAGACAAGACTGTTGGAACAGTATTGCAGTTCTGTAGTGTCATTTCTTATTAAAAATGAATAATTTGATTACCAAAATTGGTATATTTGAAGCCTAACACCATTCTAATAAAGGCACAAATTTCTTTTTAAGACTTGTTTCAAGCTCTTTAATCTCTTTATAAGTTAACTAATAAATCTATTTTCTTCAAACCTCTGCAATAGTTCTTTAAAATCACAACAGTTGGTTAGCAAGCTGACTTTTTTATGTGCTCTAAACAAATAATTGTGAACTTTTAATATGTTGAGTGCTTTCATTTTGATAACTGGATATCCAACTGATATTTTCATTTGTATAACTCATTTGCAGTCTGGAAATTTTTTTAGTGCCGGTCCCTGACATATCATGGAAAGTTAATTTTCTTTGCATTTTAAAATATCTGGATCATGAAGAAAAAGTGATAAAAATAAATTAAAACTGAATTACCTTTTCTAATGTTTTTTTTTTAATTTTAGAAGCAGTGTCATTCTTTGTGTTTATGTATTTTATATGATTTCTATTTCTAGTAGAATAGGGGGATTCATTGAAATGTCTATAATGTGTATGGTAGAAAAGCTCTTGTGAACTTGTAATGTTGCCAGTTTGTAGAAGACTAAAATGGGAGATATTTTATTGGTTTTTCAGAACTTAGGCAATAATACCAGTGAACACTTAAACTTCATTATCCATGAAAATAACACATAGGATTAGTATACCTCTATCTAAAAGTTAAAGAACATTTAAACTGTTTTTGTTGTTTTTTTTTTAATGTAAAGGTAGAATTGGGGAGTAAACTTTAGTTTTTATTTAGAATGAATCTGGATATTTAAAATTATATTAATCATTTGTGTGAATCTTATTTCTTTGTGGGAGTAAAGAACAAATTGTATGTCCTATGGTAGTAGTAGTCTCAGTATCAAAGATCTTTTTTTACTTGAAAAAGTATTTCATGAACATTGTAAAGAAACTATTAAAACAGTACCAAAGAGTAGATAGTGAAAGTAGGTTTCTTTCTCACCCTAGCCTGTCTCATTTTCTCATTACACTGTTAGAAATGTCTTATGTGTCCTTGTAATTTTCTGTGCATATAGAAATGAATATGCCTCCCTTATTTTACACAAATAGGAGGTTACTATATATGCTGTTCTGCACTTTGTTTTTTCAAAGATCTTTTGATACAGAGCTAAATTGATAAGCGTTAAAGATTTCATCCTCCTGGCCCAATTAAGTATTATTAGCGTTGTTATAAATACGTCTTTTCCACCCAGGATAGTTGAGTAGTAAACAAATAAGCTTGAAAGACATGTTTAAAAAGCTGCAGATTACAGTCTCATGATACTTATGGAAAGATGTTCTTAACTGTTTGATATGAAAATGTGAAAGTCAAAAATTTTCCTTTAAGCTCATGCTTGTTTGGGGAAGCAAGAAGTCTCCAACCTTTTCTGTGGGTTTTCTGATATCCCTTTTGCTCTGCTTTTCTAAGAGTGAGCAATAATATGATAGAAACAGTGCCCTTATTTCTTTACATCTTTCCTGTCATTGTATATCATTTCTTCAATTTGTAGCACTTTTGGTTGTATATCGGTAGAGGATGGCCAAGGGGAATCAAAATCTGTAACACTGATTTGATGTCAGGCTGCCTGAGCATAGTATACTGAAAAATCACCAAATTGAGGCCAGTGATTGGAATTTTTATTCTGGTTCTACAAATTGATGATATGACTCCTTCAACTTTGATTTTTTTGTTATTATTGTTAAAATATGGAAAATATATTTGTATAATCTTGGAAAAATTCTTTGAACTTTCTGGACCTTATATATAATTCAATTTATAACGGTGTTATGTGGATTAACAGTGCAATTTTTATATGTTGTGAGACTATAACCTAGCTCTTTCAATTGATTCATTTGTGGTAGTAAAGATGTTATCTCATGTCTCCTTTTTAATAGGCAGGGCTTTGATCAACTGGGAAATATTAATGGGCAGAAATAAAATAGATGATGGTTATCTAACTTGATGCCTACTCTTTAGTAAGTTTTCAAGTAATTGATGGCATTAAATGACATATACTGCAAATAATCACCCTCTTCTGATCTATCTTCTTTTCTGATATGAGATAAGGCAGTTATCTATTCAGGTCTCCCAATACAATTTTTTGGTTTGTTTTCAAAGCTACGTTAACAGATTGTAATAATTGTTCTTGCAGTTATTTCTAGAAATATCTTCAGAAATAATAATCTGAACTATAGGGATAATAGGCTATATTATGTTCTTTATTCTTTACTTAATTTCTACAGAGAAGTCCTAAAGAATATAGCTATAAAAATAGAAACTTTCTTCTCTCACATAACCCTAAAGAGTAGTACCAGAGTACTTGTAACATTATTGAGGAAATTATTTGTAGTGTAAAAGTTGATTTGTACCATTGTAAGGAGTGTTGTTGTTTCTCTAAGTACTGGACTAATCTGTCAGTAGTGAAGTCCAGTGTATTTCTGTACCAGCCCAGCTTTGGCTACTGTGACCTCCTACTCCCTGATCTCTTGTATTTCATAATCACCAGGCATGAGTGCCTCAGAGAGCCCTCTGTAGTGTCTTTAACTGTCAGCACCCAGATTCCCAACTTAGGTTAATGGACACTAAACATATTAGCTAAAATATATACAAACCAAAATATGTGCAAACTCTGGGAGTGAAACATTCTCCCACTCAGATTGGAATCCTGTGTCTTAGAACGTATCTTCTTATAATAGCACTTCGTCTATACGGTTGACCAAGGATAGAGTTGTTATCGAGAAGCTATGGGAAACTTTCACAGCAAATCCTGAAAATAAGTACTTGGTTTTTGTAATTCGGTCCATACCACGGCTGAGTTGAACTTAAGCAATAATTTTTACATCTGCTGAAGGGTCTTGAATCTTTTTATACTTCAGTGCAAAAGGATTTCTGCTACTCATTGTTGATAACTCTTCAATACTGTATAAATGTTCATCCTTTTTCCACATAATTTGTTTTTCAGCATAGCAGAACTTTCATTATAACTTGCTTGGTCTTAACAAAAATAAATTAAAATCTGTCGTTGTCTTTGGTGTCCTCCATGCTATAACCCAGTTTAACTGATGCATTTGGAACTTGGGAGCTGAGAGTAAATAATACCTATTTGAATTCAGAATTGTATTAACATCGCTCCAGTGGTCATAGGAGCAGTAAAAAAGGAACAAAAATAGAAATGAGTGATTTAGAAAAAATGGCAACTTAAAAATAACTTGATAGAAGAAAATTAGAAAATTAAAAATTATAAAAATATTGTTCTGTTATTTTAATTTAGCAAATGATTATTCTTTACTGTTTTTCAGTGTTCCGTCACTTTTGGTGACTTTTATACATTACATTAAAACTAAGATGCTGAGTCAAAGTAGTTTCACTTTTATTCAAGCACTACAGCTTGTTTATGTTACCTATATACTGCATCAAGTTTTGGTCTTCCAATCCCAGAGGCCTCTCTTGACTTCGTACTGTGGTTCAATCACTGTGCGTGAAGATGAATAAAACATTCTGATCTGAGCTTATAGGCTAGAGTAATAGTAAAGACACTGTCAGAGGAGTGAGGAATATTTTGCCCAGAGATTTGAGAGACGTCTTACAAAGCTTAGAATTTCTCTTCATAAAGATAGTGGTGGTGGTGGTGGTGATTTTGAGTAAAAAAACTCAGCTGGGTAAGGTGAAATCTACAAAATAGTGTGGCTATGGCTTAAAGTTAGTCTTGTGTGCACCTGAAATTCGTACTTAAAATCATGATAAATGTTATATCCAACAATAGTTGAAGAAAGTAATTCCACAGTAGGATGTGTCTTATTCATTTGGTATTTCTAGTGCCTTACATATTGCCTGGCACATAGTAGTGGTTCAGTAAATGTGTTTGATGGATGAATGAATGAGTGAATAAAATCCATTTTTCATTTTGAAATTAAATGAATTACTTGAGTATACAACTTTTGTTCGTTTAAAAATATCCACATGTATTAAAAAAGTCAACCTGAATTATTAAATTTTTCTATTCGACTAGTTTTTACCTTAAAAATAAAACTGACATTCTGCATAAGACAGTAGGAGATTATTAAGTGATCATAAATTTTCTGAAGTAGGTCTTCAGTAGTTCTTTAACTGGATCTTTGATCATTGTGAAATCTCCGTGGTGTAAATGATAGTGTGTTCTAATGCAGGGCATTGTACAATGCTGCCTGAAATGTCCTGAAATGTTTTGTAACATTCAACATCAACAGTAGAAACACTACTGATTTCTAGCTCTGGTTTTTGTCGATCAATTTTGATTCTCTCTTGTCCAAATCCCATTTTAAACCAATTAATTTAGAGATGACTTAATTCAAAATTTCCTCCATTTTCAGTGAATAGGATTCAATGGTTCAGTAGATTGTTAATCTTAGTCAGAGGTTTATTAGAAAGTTGATATCGGTGTTGGAACCATACAACCTTTCTCTTATTGGAAGTACATGCTATCTTTCCCAAATAAATTCTTAAGAATCCACTGTTCAGAGGATTGGGCAGTGGAAAATCTCAGTGAAATTCTGAGACTTGGTTTTTGGTGCCATAATGCTTAGTTGGGATATCATGTACATTTATGAGATGTACTAAAGTACTTTACAGGGCAGTTTCTACTGGAATAGACTGATTTCTCTTTCCCAAGACCTTGAAAGATGCATAAGAGTTTGGTAGATGGAGAGTACGTGAGGAAGATGTTTTAGATAGGGAAGAAACAGCCCGAGTAACAATTAGTAATTGAAGCGGGGGGCGGTGAGCATGTAGTTATAAGCAAGTTAGAGGAGTGGAGAATAAGATTGGAGGATATCTGCCATCCTCAAACATTGACTGAAAAACTTAAAATTGATGCGGTTTGAAATCATACACGCACACAGTTGATATCTGTAGCATTGTGGAATTTGCAGAGTTTGGTCTAGTCCAACTCACATTTTACAGATGAGGGAACACGATATCTTAAGTGACTTGGCAAAGGCAACATAAGTAGTGGCAGAAAAGGAACTTACTGGTAATGATTCTTTTTATGTTTTATTTATACTGAATAGCATATGGCTTATTGAATATTTTTTTCAAAATTTCTTTGGCAACATTGCTTAGCCCCTCTGACCCATTCTGGTGGAACAGCTGATAAGAACATTATTGGGCTAGATGCTGCTTGACGAGAGGGAGGTGTCAAATGATCTAAGTAAGTCTACCAAATTATGCATGATGCTCACAGTTACCAGGCTCAAGTATTGAGCTAATAGCAGGAGCCTAAAACTCAGTGAGTCTATTTGGGACTGAATTGGACATTATGAGGCAATGATCTCTTAAGAAAGAAAGAAGGAAAAAAGGACACTGTATACAGAACAACCGTTGGAACTTTAAACTGTCCTGATCTAGGCCAAGCGGTAGATGTGAGCTCTTGCCCATTTTTGTCATGTATCTCCAAACTGGTGCTAAATTTGTGTACCTCATTTCAGATCTCACTAATAATGAAAGTTAAACTTGCTAGTGACGTAACTGGGTTTATGTGAATTAGAAAGTGCCTCAACTGCTTTTAAAGACTGGGAAAGCATTTTCAGGCTACGAAAAAAAGTGAAGTTTGTGAAAATGTTATGAAACAATTCTTAGCTGTCTTTTAAAAATTCATCCCTTTCAGGATTGTCCAGCGAAAAAGTGGTTTAGCCCTTATATGTATGTATATATGTGTATTTTAATAACCCCAAGATCAAAGGTTTGCTAATAATGTCACATTCAGATTACATTTGAGTTTTATGTCTGTGGATATGCCTGCCACTGATAAATCTCAAAAGAAATATGGTTATTTGATCTGAGCGGTACTAGCTTTTCCTACCTATTGCTGTTTCTTCACCTTTATAAAATGGAAAGTTGCAACTCTGGCATTATTCCTTAGGACACTGGAAGCATGAATGAAATGGTTTTAAGTACTCTTTTTTTTTTTCTCTCAAGGAGAAGGGAATGACTTCTTAAACCCCAAGTAGACAACTTTTCATTCAGTTATTAGCATTCTAATCTTGAAATGGAAGTAACTATTTGCTTTTGACCTATTTCACAAAAAAGACAAACGCCTTTTCCAAAGACATTTGGCAAGAGATGGAAGGAGTGGCAGAGGCGGCTTTTGAGTTTAGTCCTTCAATCCGTCCACTAGATGTCTCTCTCTTCTCCCCTGGTCCATAAATGAATATATTTTACTTAGATTTGCTGCTATCAAAAACAAATTGGATTTGGGTTATGGAATAAAACATTTCATTTTCCCATTTAAATAAAGGATGTCATTTTCAGCAATACACCCATGACTTCAGTAAAAACAAAGATGTTTCTTAGGCTGTGGCAGTAATTCGTAGTGGGATTTGTTTATTCAGCAGTAATGATTTGGAACATTCTGTATGCTAAACACTGTTCAAGGTGCTGGGTATAGAGTAGTGAGCAAAGCAGATGTGGTTTTTGCCTCCTGGAACTTTAAAAGGATGTCCAAGCCACAGCAAAATATATTAAAATTTCAATATCAGAATCGTTTATATTGTTGTATTAAGGAAAGCCAGAAAAGGTAATGGATTGGGTGACATTCTAAACTTTTTTTCATCCTGGAAGTTCAGTTTTTACGGAACTTGCTAGTGTTACCCATGTTTCTTTAAGGTTAGACTTTGTATGATTTCTCTTTAGTGACATAGGTTGTTAAAAAGATGCAAAGTTAATAGCAAAGTCAACAAGGAAATGTAAGACTGATTTCCTTCCCTTAATTTACAAAGATGATGATTGCCTTGAATTCATCATGCAGATTTGAGGCTCCCATAAACTCATATCCCGCATTTTCCTATTGTTAATATATATAGTGTAAATGAAGATTTCTTACCCAGAAAAAAGTTCAGAAACTATTTCCGTTTTGCAACATGTGATCTGGAACTCCATGAGTGGTGTGTTTTACGTGTATCACACTGAGCCTTAGGTGATTGGTTTAGCAAGTTGCTCTTACTATTTTAGAACTAACCGTAGGCATCCTGATCCCGAAAATACTTGAGCTTTAGCATGTGAGTGGATTGTGACTTTGGCTTTATATTCCAGAATATATTTCCTCAGGATATACCCTCTGTTCTATGCTCTAATAATATTTAATAATTTAAATTGGTTAGTTATTTCCTAAAGAAAATCTCAGTAACTTTTTTTTTTTAACTGATCAAAGTCATACAATTATACCAAGAACTGAGAATTTATAGTGTTCTGAGCCCTGGGCATTGTGTGCTCTGGGTCACCTGTGTTCTTGGCTAGATTATTTCCCATTCCCAAGCAGCTTTCCTGCTTGGGCCCATTAGAGTCTCAGAAATGAGCAACAATAGCAAGAGGAAGTGATTAAAAAGTTCCTTATGTCAGTGGATGTGGACCATTTTAGCCTAAGTAGCAAAGAAATGAACTGAAGTTATACTTTATCAAACAAGCAAGCATATTTCTTTTCTCTGTGTGCTATTTTCCTAGAGCTTCCTCATAAAACCTGCAAAATGGACCAGATAGCACAAGCCTAACTCTTAATATCTGCCCCCTGCCCCATTCTCCAAGGCTATTGTGAGTTTGGGAGATGGCACTTAAGATTGAGATCAAAGCTGCCTGAGATTAAGTACAAATATTTTGAAAAATAGAGTAAATGTCCACATATTGCTTTGATAGTGCATAAGTATTTTAGGTAGCCTTGAGATACTTGGGAGCGAGGGAGCTTTCAAATTACACCAGGCAGGAGACCCCTAGCTCCAAGACATGACTGTAGTAATACATGTTGCTGCTGGTCTCAGGAGGGGGTTCCACGTTGAATGAAAACAAAGAGTTATTGCTGACATTTGTCATCACTGCTGCCTCTGAACGTGTGTCTTATGTGTCTGCCCTGAGATGAGGGCAGTTCCCCTAGTTGTGGCTGATCAATAGGGCATGGTAGAATACTCGGTAGGGAATGTTCTTTAAGAATGGTTTTCATTTAGTAATTAAATTTAGTTTTTATTTAGTAATCTAAATGTTGACTGATGAACTCTTGCTTGCAATTTGGTGCAAAGCAGAACTACTCTGTCATCTGGGAAGTCTTGTGTTCACCAAATCCTAGTAAGTTTACCCTAGAATTAAATGCATAGAGAAATTCTAGAGTCGTGTCTTTAGGTCTTGTGAACAACAGTTTTTTGTACTGTCTGTTCTCTGGTTTACACCCACCAGGCCAATTTACAAACAACTCCTTGCAATTGTTAAAATCTTATGATGAGATGCAGTGGAAAGTGTTCCTACGACACAAAAATCCTTTACTTAAGGGGTACTGTGAGGTTAAGAACAGTTTTCCACTCCAAATGGTTTTGTTATGTTCTCTATAATGGGTGTGATTGTTTAATGATGACATATTTGAGCTGAGATAATTGAACGTACATTATTTGAGCAATAAAGACTTGATAGGCTGTGCCTTTTTAAGCAATTACTGTATGCGTAGGGTGGGATAAGACAGCAAGACTGATTACTGTCACCATTCATGAAAAGAGCAAAATCTGAAAGATGCAGGTTTGAAAGTATCATATTGTTCACGTAAGCAGGATTTACATAGAAGGCTAACCCGTGTGCATAGCTGCCTATTTCCTTTGAAAGTTCCCTTCGTAGGGGCAACTTTGCTGTAATGGATTCCTATTGAAATCCTGTTAAAATAATGTTTCTTCCAGCTGAGGAAGAATGGCTAGCCTCCAGTTTTGCAGGTGGGGGATCTTTTTGTTGTAGAAGAGCTCCCTAACCTGCCACTTGGCCTAATCTTATTTTGCTTAGACCTGATGCACCCTCTTTAATGAACTTGAAATATTGCTATTTTTTTGTAATCAAATTCAGTCCAAAAAATATATTCAAGCGTCCATCACATAGGACACACTGTGCTAGACCCTTGGTGGGGCTACAGAGCACTGTATTTATAGCCTGGCTTGGAGACAGCCCTAAACCTGACTCACCAGAACACAGGGCAGTGTGTGTATTGGTTGTAATGGAGGTGAGAAAGTAAAAATTAGCTCAGACTGAGAAAATATAAATCTGTCTTGCCCTCCATCAGACATAGATAAAGCCAGCTGCAGGCTTAACAGGAAACAATATTTCTCCCAAGGACATGCTGCAGCTATAACGTGTCATAACAACTCCCTTCTAGTGACTACTGATTTCTTACTCACTGAGAAACTTTGTCTCTAAAATCACAGACTCTCAGGAATTTTGCTGTTTAAAATTATATCAATAAGAATGAAATATCCTACTTTTACAGAATTTATTTTGACTCAGAGAAGTGGCCTCAATTTCCAGATGAGGTGCAGAGCCTGAGATAAGGGGGTTGGGGATGCAACATTCCATGTCTATCTGAACTTTGTAGTTTCCAAAGATACAGGACGCTAGGTCCACTTCCCACTCCAGACCTGATGCTCGGCCCTTTATACACAGCCCTGCTTTGCTCTGAGGCTATCAAAATACTGATTTATTTCAATTTCACTTTTCCCCCAAATCGTGTAATTTTCACATTTCCTCCGTGTGCCGTCTCCTTCATAGTAATGGGTCAATAAACTTAACTTTGTCAGACTATCGGGTTTACTCCTGAAAGTCTTAGGTTGGTTGGGCGAGGACAGAAGTGCATTCCAAGTGTAAAGCGCAAAAGGATAAACTGATTGTAACTGAGTATTCAAGAACACTTCAAGAAGGCAGCTGCAATAATAATTTATTAGATGTCACTTTTTAACATTTTATTTGATATTACAGGTATGAGACCAAGTAAACTGAATTGATTTTTTTCATTTTGACAATTCTCAATTTAGCATTAAATATGTGTGTGTGTAATGTATTTACATAATATATACCTTACATATATCCCTGTATCCTGTTTTTTCACTTTTGATGGTTTTTTTGTGTGGATGCTTTTCTTCCACAAATATCTCTTCCTGAAGGGTGGAGTCTGTGCTTAAAATTCTGCCTGATTTTTTTCGATGTCTTGACTAGCGTTGTGCATATAGTAGATGTTCAATAAATACTTTCTACGTTGACTCAAAGAATCTTTATTTCTTACCTATTTCCTTGAGACTTTCCCCAAGTTTGAAACCTAACAAATTGTGGTATCCTCTTCATCACAATTCCACCTCTGCCTAATAAAGTACAAATTACCCTTAGCAATGAGGTGCTGTGCAATTGAAGCTTTTTATCGCTCCATTTGTCTGCAGTCACCTAAATGTCAGTGGAGAGATGTGTTTGTCATAATGTGCAGTAAGTGCAAATAAGCCCCTCGTTAGCAGTATCATTAGAGATAAAAGAGATACACGGGAACTCAGAGAGGTGATAAGCTGTCAGATTCCACTCTAAGGAAATACAGAGTGTCATTTGCAGTTGAAAATGTGCAGAAGTAAATGCACAATTCCTCATCCCAACCTGATTTGTTTTTCAAACCTCTGCGTATTTACTTTTGTTTATCCACATCTTTGGCGGGGCACGGTGAGATAAACCATTAATTAAAAATAGCTTAGGAGAACCACTAAAGTCATTAGTAGATCTGGATATAGCAACATCAAAAAGGCAGTCTCAGTTTACTAAATTGCCTTCAAAGTGGGCCTTGCCCACTACGTAGAGGATTGGTGGAGACACAGAAATCGCTGGCTGTCAGTGGCTGGAAGGGGATCTGTGTCACTGTGTCACTACCTAGACCTACAGTAACACTTTTCCTCACTTGAAACTGAGGTCTGCAAGTATTCATAAAACCAGCAGAAGTAGGAAGAAATAGAGATAGCGTTTTGAGTAACCAGAAAGGGTTTGATGCAAGTCCACATTCTGAATTAGCCCTGCTCTTTTCTCACAGGTGCCCCTCAGTTCACACTTGCTTGCATGCAGTTCTGAACACTCTGGTATCTGGTATTTGGTCCCTAATGACTGTCAGTATATTGGATGTTGAGCTGATGACAAGGGATTTATCCGTGTGCTTGTCCCCACGTTCTTCTGGGCTCACTAACTGGTTTGAGGAGCAAGATCATGTCAGTGATGTGCACACCTGGAACAGTTTTATTTTTCCCCACCTCACACACATGAAGGAACCAGGAGGGAGTGAATCCCAGTCGACTCTGTTAAATTCATTGTGATGCAGGATTCTTTGGTCTAATCGGGTTATTAAAATTGCAGTCTCCTGTCATTTCAAAGCTCCTGGCCTTTACCACAGCTCAACTTGGGCAGAGCTGCTTCAGCAACCTGGGGCTAAGAGGTCCCGGCCTGACCTCTCCCCTTGCCCTCTTTCCTTGTGCTTGCTCCATGAGGGGTGAGAGATTGGGGCGTGTGCTGTCCTTTCCTCCATGAGCTGTGGCTGCCAATCTGGTTTCTAATCCTGTAGATTCATTAGGCCCGATGGGTGGATGGTAGCCTCACTGACAATGCGGCCAGCCTGGGCTCCACTGACGGTGGTGAGTCTCCCGGGAGAGTCCGCCGTGTCTTCTGCCTGGAGGCTTGCCCACAGTTCTCTGAGGTGCACGTGGCACACAAGACTCACTCCTGCAGTGGCAGCCCAGATGAGCTGCAGACCCGCATCTCGTGTACCTTCCATGTCCCCAACAAGGCTGGCCAGACATCCAACTGGTGGATAAGATGCAGACATCTCCAAACATGAGGAAGAAATCTCTAGGAATCCCCTAACCTGAGCGAGAGTTTGGGGACAAATTGAACATTTCCGTTTCTCCATAGGAAGGAGAGAGAGAAGCCACGTTCTCAAGAGGAAAATTGTGTGAGGTAGTAATCCTCTCTCCCTCTGCAGCTGTCTTTATGCAGTCATGCACCGAGTAACGACATTTCGGTCAATGACAGGCTGCAGATGCCACGGTGGTCCAATAAGGGTATAAGGGAGCTAAAAGATTCCGATTGCCTACTGACATTCTAGCTGTCCTAACGCCCTAGTGTAAGGCATTACTCATGTGTTTGTGGTGTTACTGCACTTGAAGACCTTCCAGTGGGACAAGATGTGGAGGTGGAAGACAGTGATATTGATGATCCTGACCCTGTGTAGGCCTAGGCTAATGTGTGTGTTTGTGTCTTAGTTTTTAACAAAAAAGTTTAAAAAAAAAAAAAATTGTAAAAGAGAAAAAAGTTTATAGAATGAGGATATAAAGAAAAAATATTTTTGTACAGCTATACAATGTGTTTGTGTTTTAAGCTGAGTGTTATTACAAAAGAATGAAAAATTTAAAAGTTTATAAAGTAAAAAGTTTACAATAAGCTAAGGTTAATTTATTATTGAAGAAAGAAAATATTTTTTAATTAATTTAGTGTAACCTAAGCGTGCAATGTGTATAAAGCCTACAGTAGTGTACAGTAATGTCTTAGGCCTTCACATTCACTCACCGCTCACTCACTGACTCACCCAGAGCAACTTCCAGTCCTGCAAGCTCCATTCATGGTAAGTGTCCTATACAGGTGCACTGTTTTTATCTTTTATACCCCATTTTTACTGTACCTTTTCCATGTTTAGATACACAAATACCACTGAGTTACAATTCCCTACAGTATTTAGTACCATAGCGTGCTGTACAGGTTTGCAGCCTAGGAACAGTAGTCTACACCATATAGCCTAGGTGTGTAGTTAGGCTATACTATCTATGTTTGTGTAAGTACACTCTATGATGTTCGCACAATGACGAAATCCCCTAATGATACATTTCTTAGAATGTATCCCTGTCGTTAAACGATGCGTGACTGTACTATCTTTATCTGGCTGAAGAGCACTGCTTTTTAGATCATCATCTTATATGGCTCCCGATGGAGTTCCCTGATGCCAGACCGACCATTTCCAGGATGGTGTTCTTCCTGGTTGGATCGCTTTCACCAAGTGCTGCCTGCCCCAGTCCACTCCAGGAGTGGGTCTAATTTTCAGGACCAGATGTGTTGCCAGAGATGCCCTGACCTATGTTTTGAGCTCCTCTTCTGATAATTGACAGGAGGAATCTACACATATCAGCAAGGCCTGAATGCCCTGTCTTAAATAAAAAAGAAGATTCCCAATCATAATCCTAAGTCCTGGTTTTGATATTTTTCCACAGAAAGACTAAATTCTGTTCAATGAATAGGATTTTTAAAAAATGGTTAATAAAAGAAAGTGCTTAAAGAAGTATATCTTTTGCTACCTGGAAAACAAGGCTGCTGAGTAAAGACATAATTACTATCTACTGAGTATGTACTATACTAGAGCCAGGCAATGTTTTAGATACTTCACATTGAATACTAACAACCAACTCATGAATTGGGCATTACTAGCTCCATTTATAAAGGAGAAAATTGAAGGCATGGATGAAAGACTTGACAAAGGTAAGATTCTTTTGGATATAAGTAACAGAAAAATTCAATTCAAATGGAGTAATTAAATAAAGAAGAATGACATATTACATGAAGCAGTCTATAGGTAGGTAGCTCCAGGACTGATTAATTTGGCAGTCTACTGGCATCACCACAGACCCAGTTTTTCTCATCTCTCTGCTGTGCCGTTCTCAGCATGGAGGCTCTGTCATCAGGCTGTCTCCTCCCGTGGTTGACAGATGACGGTTGCTGTTTCAGGCCTCATATCCACATATAATCAAATCCAGCAGCAGAAGAGACATCTCTTCCTGGGTGGTCTTTTTTAAGAGAAAGGAAAATGTCCTACAAGCCTGCCAGAATAGTTCTCCTTATGTGTCAATGGTCAGAATTGCAACACATGTCTACCCTAATTTGAATGGATTCCAATGATTGGCTTAGTGAGAGACCAAGTGGAAGACTGTGGCCCCTGAAACAAAACTGGCTGTTTGGAAGGGGATGTGTGTGTGCATGTTGGATTATTGGGTCCACAACCAACAATGTCGGCTATACTCAGAGCAGGGCAGGGATTCAAACCCAGTCTGTCTCATCCCAAAGCCTGGGCTTGGCTCACATATTTCCCAAGCTCGTGGGGGTTTATGTGTGTGGCTATTTTATGAGAGTTTACTGTGTATGGCTATTAGAAAAATGTGACTAGAACAAATCCCAATTTTTGAGAGATTTACACTTGTAATTATATTTGTATTAGATAAGTATTAGAAGTTGTTCACTTTCTCTGAACATTGGCCAAGTGGTGTGTGGAGAAACTATGGTCTCGAAGAGTGAGACGTCCTAGCAACAGGACAGCAAGCATTTAAAATTTAGTTCCTCTGCCTGGTGTTCAGAGTCTTTTATTATATAGTATCCCTGTTACTCGCTCCTTACTGAGGAATGGTGGCTAATGAGTTTGGGAAGGTAGACAGATTGAGGAGGCCCTTGAATTTCAGGCTAAGAGATGTAGACTATTGTTTTCTTTAAGGAATATGGAGTCACTAAAGATTTTAGCTGAAGAAAGCTATGATGTCCACTGTGATTTAGAATGATTTGTCAGAGTGGATGAGAAGAATTTATTGAGAGAAAAATTAGAAGTCTTTACATTTGTAGGAGATATGACTCTCAGTCCACTGTGTCTGGTGTGCAAGAAATGCTAATTTCTTTATTTTCTTTAGCTTGAGTTTCCAGTTTTACTCTACTGGGCTGATAAGAAATTCAACCTCAATCATTACTTGGCACTCCTGCCTTCCCAAGGCTACTTTTGAATCTGGGAAGATTACTAGATGCTTCGGAGGCTTGAGAAGGACCCTAACGTCCACTCTGTTATGGTTGCACTGACATCTCTAAAGCCTGGTGGCCTCCTGTGGCTTAGGATATGGGAAGCTTTACGAAGTCTAGGACTCATGGAACTCAAGGTTCAGGTTCCCTGAAGACATCACACAGTCATCTCCTCTGAGTGGTGTTCCCTCTTCAAGGTGCTGCCATCAGTAGTGCCCAGGTAATTGCTCCCTTCACCCTCTTCCAGTCTCTGACCTCTTTTAAACTTTGAATTCAGTGAAATTTATAGACCTTATGTGTAGAGTTTGATGTGTTTGGAAAAATGGAATACCCATATAACCACACCCCAATCAAGACATAGAACATTTCTCTCACTCCAGAAAGTTCTCTGTGCCGCCTTCCAGTCAATCTTCCCTTTCCCCAGGGCAGCCATTCTTCTGAGTTATATCCCCATAGATTAGTGTGCCTGTTCTAGAATTTCGTATAAATAGAGTCCTCAGCTGCTTTCACTCAACATTGTGTCTGTGAGACTCACTCATATTGTTGGGTATAGCAGTTTTTCTTTTTTATTGCTTAGTATTACTTTTTTGTTGTTGAATACTACTTCACTTCTTTTATCTTTTAAGTCTCTCCCTGTCTCTCCTCCTCTTTCCTTAAAAGCATCCCTTCTCTCCCCTTGTTTCCCTTAAAGGCAGTAAATGTGCTTTCTCCAATGAAAGCCAGAAAGGCTTTACTGGAGACGAGGATGCTCAAAGTGTTCAGCTGTCTTCATTGGAACAGAGGAGGAAAAAGGAAACACGAAAACAGACAAATTAACTTCTCAATAAATTAGTCTGCCACATAGCCATCCAGAGAAGAGACAATGAGGGCCTGAATTAGAGTGGAGCGTGAGGCCAGGGTGGAGGAGTGGTTATGAGAAAGCTACTGCAGAGGTGGCATGGATGGAGTTTGGTGCACAACTAGACCTGGGCAGAGGCAGAGGAAGGACAATGCTGAGTAGTTTAGCCTGGGTGGTGACTGAGATGACTAAATTGGGGTGAGGATGGATGTTGGTGCCAACAGCAGAGAAAGGAGAAGGGCAGGTTTAGCATGGAAAATGATGAGTTCTGTGTGGTACCTGTTGATTTTGAGGGCTGGTTGGAAGGTAACCATGGAAATGTCCACTAAACAGGTGGAAATGGAGATTGCTAGCTCAACAGCATCATCAGCACTGAGGTGAAGATCAAGAGTTATACACAAAGAGGTGGATGCTGAAATCTTGAAGAAGGAAAGACAGTTAAAGGAGAGAAATAAGCCAAGGACAGGGCTTTGGAGAACACCATGCAGAGGGCTCAAGGAAGAAGAGGAATCAAAGGAGGAAGCAGGGGTGGTGACAGTATTAGGATGAGAATGCCAGAGAGTGGAGTACTTGGGAAACAGGAGAGCAAAAGATGTTAAGGAAATAGCTGGCAGAAATGCCAAAAGCTGCAGAGAGTTGAAAAAGATAAAGACTGAATAAAAGGACATTAAATTTCCCAACTGGAAGATCACTGGAGGCCTTTGAGGGATCAACTTCAGAAGAGAAATGGGAATTGAAGCAGCTTGCAAGGAGCTGTGGAGTAAGAGAGGGTGCAAAGATAGATCCATTAATTATAAATAGCTCTTTTCAAGAAATATGTACTTAAAGCAGTTAAAAAAAGGGGACTCAGTGGTAGCAGGAGGGAGAAGGAAAGGCTGGGGGACAGGTTGCGTGGGATTGTTTCCGGCAGCGTTGAGCACACCTGTGGGCTGAGCGAAGGAGGCAGGGTGAGAGAGAGCGGTTTCTGACTCAAATTCCCAGAAGAGGTAAGAGACGGTGGGATGGAAAGTGAGAGAGGGCTGAGTTAGCTCTGGAGAAGAGTGATGAGTGGGTCCTCTTCTCCAAAAGCACTAGAGGAGGAGAGGACAGGTGAGACATTCCTGGGTGGGGATGGAGCAGTTCCAGCTCTAGTGGCTTGTCCTCAGCATGACATGGCTCCTTAAGAGATTTTTTTGTTCTATTTATTCTGAATATATGAAGTTTATAAAATGTCTCCTTTAGGGTTTAGGAGGTTGCATTCCAAAGCAGCATTATGGCGGAGGCCTTTCCCAGCTGCTCAAGGCTGGATGGTTCAAATCACACTCCTAAGAGTCAATCTGTGACCACTCTATCGGATTTGTGGCAGATGGCAGCAAGCCCTAGATTAGGAGCCAAGCTACGATGTGTTAACAAGAGACACTGGGCACGTGTCCTTTGATCAGATTAATCAGGGACAGAACTACAGTTGAGATTAGCACTGGCTGGGAAGTTGGCAAGGCGAAACTGGGAAACAGCAGACTCTGAATTCAGAGGCACTTCTTGTTTGCATCCATTTTCAGGATTTTATCTGCAGCACAAAAGTCACTCCCAGAAGATTGAATGAGCTTCACAATTAATATGATGCTGTGGGCATACAGTTTGCTTAGGCTAGAATGATTCTGTTCTCCTCCAGTGCACACCAGCTGGTGGTACAGGGAGGCAGTGACACTGGGATGTTTTTTACCTGACCTCCAGGATCCTTGTTGTGTTCTGGAGAGTTGAACTTGCTAGAAATCTGGCTACCTCTTAACAGGATGTTATATTTCTTGAAAGCTCTAGCAAGTGTTCTCTGTATTGCCAGTGTAACAGGCTCAAATACGCACGAATTTAAACATGTGTAAATGGATTTGTTGACCTTTGAGGCAGGGGACACCGGTCCAAGGCTGCTCCCCTCGTTCACATTGTGGTGGCTTCTTTAGCCAATTACAGATTTTGTCATTGATACCGCTAGAAAAAACTGGCGCTTCCCATCTCCCTTTCCCACACCTGTGGATCTTAAGACTTTTAGTCAGTTCCTCATTTTACCGTGGCCTAACCTCAAACTACTTGTGGTGGGTGCTACAGGTGTTAACATACAAAAGAATAAGCAATATATCTAGGTGGCCATGTTTCTGGAAGATTACTGTACTAAAGGACACAAATTTTTCTAAATGTTTAGAAATCAGTTCCTAAAATTCTATCAATGCACTCTCAGTGGGGATAGTTCAGAAACTGGAGGCTGTAATGGCGTGTCTCCTTCCAGCTTCTATCTTCCGTCTCCCCTCGCATCATCATCCTGGTTGTTTTTTATGTGTAAATTCCCTCTGCCTGAAGTTGGACGGGGCACAGCGCTAAGCCGCTGGAAGATGTGCTCCAGGCCTCTTCGAACTCATACTCTCTGACAGATGGTGGCAAATTAAACTGGCAATTGAAAAAGCCAGAGTGTTTCCAGGCCCTCTGCTAGAGGAGTGAATCCAGAAAGGGAGAGGCAGGGAAGACAAATAGCTGGAGAGTGGCCAAAAACATTTGGTGCTCGAGTGCACACCAGTCGAGTCACTTTGGTCAATAAACACTTCCTGCACAGCTAGATAGAAGAGGCTACTCTATAGGCGCACACAAAGACCCGAAAGATCGACGTTTTACCCTACGTCTAGTAAGACTGACAACACACAGAGGGGTGTATGGACAGTTCTAGTCTGGGCCGAACGAGGAACAAAGTCTCCTGTAAGCGTGAGCCGAAAATTACAGGCGCCATGTGATAATATGGTAATATGTGTTGATGGGTGGGTCTTGAATGACATGAAGAGGATGAAAAATACAAAATTCTGGGGCCAGAAGGGACACTAGGCAATCCTCTCAATTTAAAGATGAGGAAACTGAAGCCCTTCAGTGAGATGAAGTGGTTTGTTCAAGGTCAAGGTCGCTCAGTTATTTGGTACTCAGTGATTACTAGTACTACTACTACTAGTACTAACAGTACAACTAATAATACTATGAATGATAGTAATAATAATAGTACTAATAATACTGCTGCTAATAGTACTAACAGTGCTACTGACAACTAAGACTATAGAGCACTTACTACATGCAGGCTACTATTCTAAGGGCTTTAGGTATATTAACTAATCTAATCCTCACAGCAGGTTATATTATTTTCACCTCCATTTCAGACATGGGAAAACTGAGGCAGAAGAGTACAAGTCCCTTGCCCAAAGTCACAGAACCAGTAACAGGTGAGATTCACACTAGGCAGTCGGGATCCAGAGCTTGTGCTCTTAATTTCTGAGCTACAGGGCCCTTCGGATCTCTGACTCCTGGTCCAGTGCTCCTTGTCCTTGATCTAGGCATGTCAGGGATTGAGGAGGCACTGAACAAGGGAGTGACATGATAAAAGTGATATTTAAAGGTGATGGGTGTGGCTTCTGTGGTCTGGATGGACTAAAGAAGAAATGGAGAAGGGAGACCAGGTAGAAGGTTATCTAAATACAGTTGTGATGGATATCTGGACCACAGCAGGAATAGAGAAGATTGCATTGGACAGGAATGATTAGTTAGCAATCATTCACTCCATAGTGTGAGTCAGTCTTTCCTCTTGATTTCCTTCTAGAAAACAAAAACTCTGACTGTAGAAGGAGAGAATGGAGAGAGTGTAGAAAACAAAAAAAGGGGGGGAATAATACAGCAAAGGGATGGGGCAAAGGAGGAAAAGTAGAAACGGAACAAATATTGATGACTTCCCAATATTCTTTACGTAGGTCCTGGTCTTTTGGGGATGGCTTAATTTACTTTAGGTAAATGCCAATGTCAATTTCTCATTGAACGAGGGAAAAAAAGAAGACAACAAGAAGATGCTGTCTCCGAGTGGGGCTTTAACAAGGTGGTAAGGATGACATCAGGATCCCAGCTGGTTCTCACAGATCAAGAGCTCCCTCAGAGAAGGACTTGCCACCCCACTGCTTGAGGGCCTGTCAGCAGACAGCCTTCCCCTATAGAAAGCCTCCTTTACCAAAGTCTTGGCCTTTGCCAGGAAACCCACATCCAATGACTGACTGATATAGGGGTATAAGGGCCAGGACTTCTTGACCCAACGTGGGCAACCCTGGCAGGCCTTTTACACTTCAAATCTCCCCAAAGGGGTGGCTGCGGCTCTTCTTGGGCTGCATCACAGCTCAGTTCTCCCTCTACCCATTCCTGCTGCTTTCCCCTCCCACATCTCGCCCAGTAAACTGCTCAGAGTCGGCTTCCTGGTGAACCCAGGAACAACCGTGGAAACTCTCTGGCTGTCTCATCTGTCATCCCACTATGACTCCCATTGTCCTGATGGGGAGTGAGTGTCTCCTCTCTCCATCACCAGGCACTTCCTCCCCTAAGCTGTTTACATCATAGAAGATGTTGGGAGAAAACTTGCTCTTCAGTCGGGGCAGAGATGTAGCTGCCTCCCTTCCTAGAACCTTCAAACAGGCCCAGAGCAGGCTGGTTTATCTCACTGCTAACCACAGATACTATATAGAGTAAGGAGTCCCTTGGAATGTTTTTGGTTGGAAGGGATTTTTCATTTCTGCCAAGTCCTCAGGACACTGGAGGTGCAGAGTCTGCCAGCTCAGGCTTCAGGATCTACTGACAGATCTTCATCATGTGCATGAGGCGTGTGTGTGTCTAATTGTAGGTAACCACCAGAGCCTGCTCCAGTTGTAAGGGGAATTCGCTGTTAGAAACAGTGCAACTAATGAAGCCCAGGGTCAGCACACAGCCTGGGACATGGAATGGTCCTGAGCACGGTCAGAGGCTCTCTGCAGCTCACTCTGCTCCAGGCTGGTGTCTGCTCTCGGTGGCAGGCCAGTCTTGGTTCCCTTCCTGTGTATGTGGCAGCACCCGCCCCTCAGCGCCGCAGTCCACCCCACCGCAGATCTAGCCGCACTAGTTCGTGGTTTCTGAATACTGGTTCCAAACCCCAAATCCCAGGAGAGTTAGAGTCTGACTGTCCAGCTTGAGTGAGGTGGCCATCCCTGTTCAACCGTAGCCAGAGACTTGTCGCACAAACATGGCAGAACCCCCCATCCCCATTTGGGGTACAGAGTCTCAGAAGAAGGGGCCATGGGGAACCAGAGAGAGGACCCCCACAACTGATGAACGACAGTGCGTGAATGTGTCCTTGGGGGGGACTCAACAAGAAGAAGGCTTTTGAATGAAGTATGACTAGATTTCACGTAAATGTCCGTGATAAAGGGAAGCAAGAATTATACATTGGGAGGAAGAGAATAGACAGTGAAATAGCTGTTTGAATTGATTGTAAACTGGACAGAGGAGGCCAGAAAACAGAGAAGACTCTTCTAGATGCTTCTAGTTATTTCTAAGAATAACTGTCTGTCTGTGGAGTCAAATATTTAAGGTAATCAGCCTGTGTTGAGTGCTGAGCTCTCATTCCATCGTGGAGTAGTATTTCCTTTGGCATGCTGCTAGACAAGCTGCCCTCAGGGGCTCATTTTCAAACACAGGGCGTGAGCAGTTTCCCAAATAGCCACCAGATGGTACCTTCCTACCAGAAATTGGGTTTCAGGTTGTGGAATTCCAAATTGTTTTTCCATCCCGCAGACAAGCTATAGAATCAGATGCCTGCCCTGGCCACAGCCAAAAGAAAGAAAGCTGGTAAGAACGAGTCTCGGGGGGGTGGGAGGTGGGGGAGCCTACAATGCTTTTATTTTCAAGAATATGGAGCAGAACTCGCAGTCTCCTTTTTGTGGTGGGGGCAGCCACTTGCAGGTGTGTGGAACAGTCATAGAGAAGGCCACGTGTGAGGGAAGGACAGCGAGGTTAGCTCCCCAGAGGACCTGGTTAGAAGCCCTCAATGATGCCTTTGTGTTGTCCCGCTAGTCGCCAAATACCTTTTGAGTCTGCACAGCGCTGCTGGAGTGCTCTGAAATTATAACCAGTTGCCCTGTAAAAGAAAGCCTTTGCTGGAGACACTTCTTCATTTGTTCAACAGTTTGGATTCAAGGGCCCAAGCTGTAATCTCCCCAGGTTGTTTAGCATCCCTGGACAAGGAAGGTAACTACTGTTTATGTAGGGCGACCATCTTGTCCTGGTTTGCCTGGTACTTTCCTGCTTTTAGCATGAAAGTAAAGCAAACCCAGTTGGCCAGTCATCCTGGTTGACTGGAATGTACACACTGGGTACAATGCCAGACCTTCACACACACTCAGTGAGCTGGGTGATTAAAGGCAGTGGGATAGTATTTTCAAATTATTAATCATTTTATTGCTGGAATTTTCTTACCAGACTCCCTTGTCCCATCTAGTCAGCAAGATGTATGTCAGGAACGGCCAAGTCTGAGAGTAAAGCAGTCTTTTCTTGGCTTTTGAGTTTCAGAAATTTAGGCCTTAGCCAATAGATTTGGGAGAACATGTGGTGAATGACACAACTTTCCCAGTTTGGAGAGAGAGAAGAGAGTGGTTGGGGGTGATGAGGGATTGGGTGCTGGTAGATCTCTGAGCAGGGAGATTGCTTTGCTCTTGTCCACCTTCAGCCAAGCTCCCTGGGGAGGTATGGGTTTGTGGGATCTCAGGGTGAGGGCTTCAAGCCCCTTTGCTGGGGAGAACACTGGAAGGGTGTGATCTCTGAGAGGAGAGGGCTGTATCCTCGCCCCAGAGCAGAGGACCGGAGAGATCCAGGTGACTTTGAGAGGCACAGAACCAGCAGGGGAAATCTGTGGGCTTGGAGGTAGCTCTCAGATAGTGTACTGGGTTGCATAGTGTCCCTTCCAAATTCATGTCCACCTGGAATCTCACAATGTGACCTGATTTGGAAATAGGGTCTTTGCAGATATAATCAAGTTAAGATGAGGTCCTACTGGATTAGGGTTGGCCCTAATCCAATGGTTTAGTATCCTTGTAAGAAAAGGGAAATTTGGACACAGAGCCACACACACAGAGGGAAGGTGGCCATGTGAGGATGGAGGCAGAGATTGGAGTGATGCAGCCACAAGCCAAGGAGCTCCAAGAATTGCCGGCAACACCAGAAGCTAGGAGGAGGCAAGGAAGGATTTTTCCCCAGAGCCTCTGGAAGGGGCGTGGCTCTGCTGACACCTTGATTTCAGACTTCCAGCCTCCAGAACTGTGAGAGGATAAGTTTCTGTTATTTTTAGCCATCCAGTTTGTGGTTCTTTGTTTCTGCAGCCCTCACAACTAATCCAGACAGGAATGACGATGCTGGAGAAGCAGTGAGTGTGGTCACACCTGAGGAGCAGGTGGGGAGAGCGAGGTCTTCATAGATGCCAGCTGAGGACCGCTGAGCACTGGATAGGCCCACCTTGGCACGGAATGTCTGCAGCGGGAGTCCTGAACTATATGAGGTGACATTTCCGACATCAGGAAGAATGAGGCTTGAAACAGAAATTAAGGAAGAAAAAAGTAAAAATTACTTTTAAACTTTTTTTACTGCTTGGGTTTGTGGACTAAAATTTATACCAATTACACACCCATTCTCTTATTTCTTCTCTGAAGAGTGAGGACCATTATCCGAGTTTCATGGTCAAGGAGCTGAAGTGTAGAGAGTCAACTGAGCCCACCGAGTGGTCCATGGTGGCAGTGGGGTCAGGCCTGCCTCTGCCTGCTTGCCAAGCCCTCCTGCCTTTCATGATCATTTCCATTTTTCCGTGCTGTGTGCCTGATATTTTGGCCAAACTGAACCGGGTCCTGTACCCTGAACACAACCCCTTGCTTTCTGCTCGAGCCTTAGACCAGGCTGTATCTCTGCGGAACAGGTCCTTCCTTTCTCGTTTCCTTTCAAAATGCTACCCGTTATTCCCGGCCCAACTCAGGAAGCCTTTCCAAGTCTCCCAAACCAGTTGGCATCTCTTTTTCTAGACTGGCAATTGTTTTGGAGTATTTTTGCGGGCAGCCCCTGCGTCTTGTACTTCTTTGTGTCCCCCATAAGATTAGCATGGCGCCCCCCTCCCGTGGTGGGTCTCAGTGCAGGCCTGTTGATTTGTTGGTGTGATCATTGCTAAAAATACTACTGTATCTCACAATGCACTGTGGACAGTACCTCTTGGTTTGTGGCCGAAGCAGGCCCTTTATGATTTGGGGTGTTGTCTCTTGCCCTGGCTGAACTGGTCCGGTGGACAGAAGGCTCTCTGTCATCAGGACCAGAATATCATAGGCACTTATGGGTGTGATCTGTGACCGTCCAGAAAGGTGAAGGAAAAATAAGCACTTGGAGCCTCTCTGTCTGAGGACCTGGTCCGCCTGCGATAGGGTTGGCTCTTCCTGCCTCCCTAAAAAGGAAGAGTGGGATCTGCAAGCCCCTTGGGCGGCCTGATCTCAGCACCTTGAGGACTGCCTTTCACTCTCCTGTCTTCCTTTGTCTGCTGATGCCTGAAATCCCTTGAACTGACCACACATACCTGCATTCTGGAATCAGAAATAAGATGTGGAAGGCAAGTTTTCCTGGGAGGAAAAGGAGGGATTTAAATGTTCACTGAGGTCTAAGCTGCAGATAGCAGATTCTTTCCTGAGAATAGGTCCAATTAGGGAGGAATTTCGGCAGGGAGAGAGCAGGAGGACCCTGGCCAGGACAGGGGCGAGCAGAAAGGAAGGAGCCGTGGGTGGTGGAAAGAAGGCCTGGGGACCAAAAGGTGAAGTTCACCTGCTCCCCTCTTTGGTGGTGGACACTGTCTGATACTGACATTCTGCACCAATGGATCTCTGACTTTCAATTTCACCAACCTAAAAAGTAATTTTCTAAAAATATTATGGAACACTGGAATTTATTTGATTAAATAAGAACATTAACAATAAACAAACCAACCAAAACCCCTCCCACATGTAATCACCATCTTTTCATAAAAGAAAGGATGTTTTAATGACAAAACAAGTCATTGGGAAAGACAATCTCAGAATAAAGTGTATTCTTTTAAATTGGATGATAGAGCTTTATGGGGAAAAAAAAGACTACTTTGCCCCATCTGCCTTCCTCCGCCGCGGGCCCAGGAGAATGTTGGAGAGACTGGCATCCTGGTTCCAAGTGGTTTTTGAGAATCACAGATCCACCCTGATTCTGAAACCCTGAGCAGTTTATCGTTCAAGACACCATGCTGCCCCCTGGTGGCCAAAGGGAGTAGCTGTAGCGGCTATGGGGGCTCACAATAGAGTACTTAGGACCTTGTCCCATTGATTACATTTTTTATTTATTTCACCCACCATTCCCTAAGCATGGGGTCCATGTGAGGTGTGGGCACATGAAGATGAAGAGAGCCAGGCCCTTGCAACTTTCCTATAACACTGACATTTCAAACAAAAGTTAGCAAAAATGTTCAGATTTGTGTATTGAAATGTCAACTCTCCGCTCATGTGATTTCACGTCACCTCTGGGTCTAGAGGCCCAGGATAGTCACAGACATCTGCGTCATGGAATGCGATCAATATCTCAGCATCAGAGTAGTCCTGTGAACTTGCGCCCAGCTAGCCACTTAGTGCTTTATCTCCAGCCTTGCCTGGAAGCCTGGGTCCCAAGTGCTGACCAAGCTGGGAAGTGACAGGCAGGGCAAAGTGGTCATGCTGTTTCCCCACAGGGCGTTCCTGCTCTCAGGTCTTCAGTAGTCTAAATCCTGCTTATCTGGCCATCCCTAGGGCAGGCTAGCCTGTTTTCCCTTGAAGTCCTTCCATGCCTGCTGCAAACCCACAGTGACCTCTATGCCCTCAGGAGACTTTCTACCGTCATTTTTTCTTACTTTATTTTCCAAGCAGATCAGAAGTTCCCTGATGGCTGAGGCTGTGTTTGAACAGTTTTCTATCCATCTCTCCTTCTCAAATTACATTCTAGAGCTCTCAATTTTCTCTTTTATTATGCTGAGAAGCTGCCTCCTTCTTTTCAAATATTAGGGCTACACGTAGGCCTCATCAAAATGTTTCCTCATGGAAGATGGGAAATAGATAAATCAGTACAGGCTAAGTTACTTGGCTGTAACAAACAATCCCCAAGTCTCTATGGTTTAAAATAACAAAGGTTTATTTCTTTCTAATACTACATGGCCCACGTAGGTCACTTGGGGATTGGACTGCCAGAATTAACGAAGAAAAATACAGGACGTCCAGCTAAATTTGAATTTCAAATAATTAGTGATTTTTTTTTTAGTATGTCTTCAAAAATACATACTAAAGAATTATTATTTTCTTAAATTTGAATTTAACTAGACATCTGTATTTTATTTGGCAACCCTACCTGGGGGCTCTGTGCCACATGCCCATTCTGGACTCAGACTAATGGTGTGTCCACTATCTGAATATCACAGAAAGAAGGGAAGGTGGCAATTTGCACACTGGCTCTTGAACTTTTCTTTTGGAAGTAATATACATCATTTTTGATCACATTTCTTTGGTCAGAGTGAGTCATCTGGCCATTTCTGTCCTCAAGGAGGTGGGGAAATGCAATCCTGCCAGGTGCTCAGGATGAGAGAGCACTAGGCTATTTGTGAACAGCCCAAATCGCTGCCCTGGTGAGATATTCTGAGAACAGCTGCTAAGAAAATACTACTTTCTCCATTTCATTATAATAAATTATATCGAGTATAATCTTTATCTTTGGGATTTCAATCTAATGGCTTACTATTGATTTCTAGTAAGCAGAAAAAGCTTTCCATATTCATTTAGATACATGAAGACAACTAAATGCTCCCCTTCATCTCTTCTCCACATTAAACACCTCCTCACTTTACCCCCATACTTTCCTCCTGTGATGTAGTTTCCACCTCTTTTACCGTCTAGTCTATTTATTTAGTTATCTCTGACTGTTAAGTGAATGTAGAGGGCAAAAAATAGAAAAAATAGTTTCTTGTAAGGAGAAACCAAAGATGACTTTTTGGATAACCTTTTGCTTTTTCTCTGGCATTGCCTACGATGACCAGTGGTTCCTCAGCGCTCGGCTACAGTAGAATCACCTGGAGAAATTAGCCAGTGAAGTAGAGGCTTCTCTGCTGGGAATTCTGATTCAATTGGCCTTGAGTGGGCCTGAGTGTCTGTATTTTTTTACAGTTTTGTTTTGGTTATCTACAGCTACATAACAAACCAACCCAAAACTAAGGGGCTTACAGTAAATGTAATCATTTTGTTGTTATCTTTCCCACTCCTGGAGGCTGACTAGAACGTATGAGAAATCAACTAACATTTTAAGAGAATTGTATGAACAAAGAAGCCACCAACCTGGAGTAAAAGAGATTGTACCCATTTGACACTTAAAACAACCTTTGGACCCTCAACCTGTTATAGGCAAGAAGTAGGCTGAGCGTCCTGTCAGCCCCCCAAGGAGACCATACAGAAACACGTGTTTTTTTTGCACTTCACAGATATTGCATTTTTTACAAATTGAAGGTTTGTGGCAACCCTGCATTGAGCACGTCTATTGGCATCATCTTTCCAACAGCATTTGCTCACTTTGTGTTTCTGTGTCATATTTATTTTAGCAACAAAGTATTTTTTAATTAAGGCATATACATTGTTTTTTAGACATAATGCTATTGTGC
This sequence comes from Diceros bicornis minor, assembly GCF_020826845.1. Classification (NCBI taxonomy): domain Eukaryota; kingdom Metazoa; phylum Chordata; class Mammalia; order Perissodactyla; family Rhinocerotidae; genus Diceros; species Diceros bicornis. Next base: position 17,973,115 of record NC_080749.1, on the reverse strand, counting down.
ACTTAAAGGACTACAGTATAGTGTAAAGATAACTTTTATATGCACTAGAAAACCAAAAAATTTGTGTGACTTGCTTTATTGCCATAATTGCTTTATTGTGGTGGTCTGGAACCAAACTTGCAATATCTCCCGGGTATGCCTGTATTCCTTTTTAGATATAGGTAAGGAAGAGGAGAGTCAAAAAGGAAGGATCTTCCAGTGGGCAGAGCCGAGGACCCTGGAGAACAGTGGGCTGGGGAGTTTCTCCCGATGAAAAGAATCAGCGGGGGCTAATCAAGGAATGTGTCCCACCCTCAGGGAGAGGGGCTGCTCACAATGTCCGCTTGGAGGGACTTGAGAATTACTAGGGCCATTGACTGCTGTGTACTTCCCATGTTTCCATTTCTAAATGGGAGTGTTTATTTTGTTACTGTCCCTAATTCTATATTGGGTTTGTGTGTGGGAGCAGATGACTTGTTTTCTAATTTCTTAGGTATCTCACCCAAAGGAGGCACATCCAAACCTGCTTCAGAGATGCTTGCTGTGTGCACGGATCCTGGACTATAGCTCAGAGCAGCACCTGGAGGGAATTTGGGGTCATCTCCCTGGGGGAGAGGTGAGTGTCCTCTTATGTGGGAAAGGGAGGGAACTGCATGTTTGGTGTCAGAGAACAGACTGTCGTGGATTATATTAATGTTCACCAACTATTGTGGCGCCCTTCTCTGCAGAGGTCTCCCTGGGGCAGGAGGATTCTATATCCTGGCCCTGTTGAATTCAGTGTGACCATTTAACTTGCTTTGACCAATGACATGTGAGTGTAAGTGACAGGTGCCACCTCTGAGCAGAAGGATTAAGAATCAGTGTTCACTTTTCCTTCCGCTATGACAACCAGCAATGTTCCAGATAGAAGCTGCCTTCTTAGTCTTGGTCCTGGAGTAAAGATGGTGCAAAACAAAGCCACAGCCAACCCACAGTGAATACAGCATGTGAAAAATTAAACTTTTGTTGCTGTAAGACCCTGGATGCTAATTATTAATGGAGAAGGCTGGGAGCCCCAAGAAACCTGAGAAGGCTTGGGTCCCTCTTGCACAATAGCTGCCAACTACAAAGAGACACAGCCTTTCAGTTGCCCGATTTTCCTGTCCTGTCTGTGGAAGATTGATTCCCCCTCCACATTTCAGCAGGTTTCCATCAGGACAGCAGTAGTTGACGGAGAGCCTCCTGGGGAGTGCCAGCCTGCAGATCGCTTCCTATCCACAGCTCTCATCTCCTTGGAGCAGAGACTGTAAGGGGGCTTTGGTTTCCTAGGTTCCAGGCTAATGAAAGCTGATGGACACGGCCAGATATTTAGAGATGGTGGCAAGTCAGGGGATACTTTGGGCCTTACCTGTTGAGGTTTTCTTTTGCCCTGGTGACATCTCAGTCCTGGCTTCCTCTTTACATTGGCAGTGACACTGGGAGGGATGAGAGGATGGAAGAGGTGGTACCCACAGCTGGTTCCACAAAGCAGAAGTGAGGCTCAGGTATTGAAGTAGAGTAAAGATGGCTGCAAATCCTTTCCTACTCATTTCCTTGAATCTGGATCAGCCTTGGTGGTCCAATAGAACCATTAGACCAACAGAATGTGGCCGAAGTGACCCTGCATGACTTCCAGGGGTCGGTCAGAAAAAGCCTTGCAGCTCCTGTCTTGGTCTCTTGGAACGTTCCCTCAAAGCCCCAACTTACTGTGTCAGAAGTCTGACTACTGTGAGGCCGCCATGTTGGCACCATGTGTAGGTGCTCCAGATGACAGTCCAGCTGAGCCAAGGCTTCTAGCTATTCCCACCAAGGCCTCCAGCTTACACCCTCCAGTCCAGCCCTCTCACCATCGAAATACCACAGACTGACCTCAGGTGATGCCATGTGGACTGAAATGTCCCTCAGTTAAAGTCAGCCTGAATTCTTGATCCACAAATTCATGAGATATAACAATATGATTGTTGTCTTAGGCAATTAAGACAGTGGGACAGATACATATACACTTAACAGTCTCCCCTAGGTGCCTGTTTTTCCTTTCCTCTTTACCCAAGTCCATCATGTTGCAGACCTGGTTGCTCCAACTAGCTTTCATAAGTGGGGAGGTATGATTAGCCTGGGACCTCCATCTTCAACGGGGATGGTCCAGATAAACTCTTCATTCAAACAGAGTTTGGGTTACACTGCAGGTCCAATTTTGTTCTCAGCTTAAATCCAACAAGTAATCAACCCAGTATTTAATGAGCACCTCACGGGGGAGGGAACTGTGCTGGATGGTAATGTAAAAGGTCTCTCTCTCTATATAAGGTAAAACAGCTCACTGTTGTTTAACAATTGCACTCACACGCTTGATTAATTTGTTCCCTACAGTTACCTCGTGAGGCAGGTGTTACTTTACTACACAGACAAGTAAATTGAGGCTGGGCCACATAGGTAGTAAGTGCCAGAGATGGGATTTGAACCCAGGCTTATCCACCAAACAGGCTACCAGGATGTTAAAGCCTTAAGAGATAGATGCAAATCTTCATTTTACAAATGAGAAACTTGAGGACCAGGAAGATGAAGCACTGTCGCTGCTGTGCTCCGTTACTAACCACGAATTCTCTGGCCAGTAGACTCCAGCTTGGTCCTACAGGCTCTGCAGAGTGCAGACCAAAGCTGTGTTGAGAGAGTGTCTTCAGAACTGTTGCTTTAGGGAGGGAGATGGAGGAGATGATGTCTGCACTGCCCTTTCTTGTCTGTTCCCTGGGAACGAGAGCCCTTGGTCATCCTCCTGTTTAGCTTCTGGATAGGGGGTGGGCTGTAATTTAGCAGATGAACAGTTGGTGGGCCCAATGTACTGGATTGTAGCATGAGCTTTTCTCCGGGGAGAGCATCCTTCCATGAAACCATCCCTCCCTGTGGTCTGGGATAGGTTGCAGAGATAGTTTCATCTTTGTTCCAGAGCGTGGAAAAACAGGGAAACAATAAATTGGTGGGGCTGTTTGTGAATCATGAGTTACTTAAAAGGCCATTCTTGGCTTGTCCTGGATCTTTCAGTCTGCCCAGAGGGCAAGATCCAACTCAGCATCCCTCAGCAGCAGGGGGAACTGCGAAACGGCTGGTGTGGAACATGAAATATTTACAAATAGAACAGGGACCCTGTGTGACTTGGGTAAAGAAAAGTCCAAATGGAGTCAGAAACTCTAAGTTGAAGTCTCTCTGGAGATTAAGTATTTATGAAGCACTTTGTACTCACAAAGTGAATTTAAATCATTTATCATCTAAACTCACAATATCATAGTAACACATAAGCATTTGCGCTATGGCTGATGATCCAAACTTGAACTGTAAAAAAGGGGACATTTTCATGCACTTGGGACCTTTCTAAAATGCTACTGTGAACCAAGATCTGGAATTTTTGAAATAAATACCTGAGTCGTGATCCAGACCCTGTAAGCCTGTAATTCTCTCCCATGGCGCTTCTGAAAGTTCTCCTTCTTCTGTTGGCAGGCAGAAGTGAGAGGTGGATTCTTCCTGATGAATCTCTAAGAATTCTTTCCTCTTTATTCCACAGCATAATGACTTGCCTTTGTGGAGCCCTTTGTGTTCTGAGACGGCCAGGTGACCACTGACGTGATTGAATACGTGTATGGCTGACAAGACCACATCACTTAGTTTTCACCCAGAATTCAAGGTGAAAACTGCTTTGGATCGTAGCAGGTGAAGCTGTTTGCAGAACCAAGGGCTGACTGTGACTCTTTCTGAAATCACCAAGAAGAGTCCAAGAAGCCATAGCTACATCTTATTTCTCTTCTGACTATTCAAATGACTCCATTTACAAAAAGACTTCTCTATTTAACCTACCCTGTCTTTCCAATGGCCTAAAACCCTACTTCACTTTTTAGTTAGAATCATTGATCATAGGATCTAAAAGGAATTTTATAGATCATTTAGTCCAACCTCTTATTTTACTGATGAGAAAACCAAGATTCTAAAAGGTTAAAAGGAAGACTAGAATCCAAGTGTTCCAAGTCTTCCTTCCACTCTCTATTTCAAAATCGTGTGCTGTTTGATGTTATTAAATTTGTTCCCATAGCTACACTGAATGCTTTTTACCTTGGATTTTCCTACATCCCTCAACATGCCTTGCACAGGGCTCCTCCATAGCACAGCCAATCCGCAGTCAACTGTTGATGGCTGCCCCCAGTGCTGTGTTGAGGAGGAGTCAGTTAGATACATCTTCCCAGGCTGGCCCTCTCTCACTGGTCAAGATTCTCCCCAAACTGTGACCTCTACTGAGAGGACTTGGACCACCCTAGCTAAAGTACCTTCCCTCTCTCATCTTCTCAGCACATTCTATCTCCTTTCTTTGCTTAATTGTCTTCCTAGCACCTCACTTTACCTGAAATGACCTATCTGTCTTGTGTATTGCCTTCTTCTCCCACTAGAATGTAAGCTCCAAGAGAGAAGGGACTTTATCTTGTCCACTGCAATGTCTGCTGTGCTTATTATTTCCTACGTGTGCTGACACGTAGAAAACACTTAGTAAATGATTAGTGATGTCTGCCATGGGCAATGGAGGGACAAGTCATGATGTCAGTGCCGAGCTTTTGTCATCACAGGATTGGTTGTTATTGGCCAACCAATCCTGGGTGCAAAACTGGTTTCTTCCTGACATTCAGCTTGATTCTGGGCCATCTCCTGATGACCATTTATTAGGTACTCTGAAAATAGGAATTTCCCTTAATTACCAATTAAGAATTTAAAAGGAGAAAGGCACATTTTCTGCTATCTCCTTTCCTCAAAAGTGTAACAGTGTCTTATTCATCACAGAACTTCTATGATATAACACAATTCTTTGCACAATAAATATTTATTCACTGACAATTTGTGTTTTTTCGATGTCATTTTAAAAGGATTTTCAACTTTCCTGTTAATCAGGAATAGTTGCACCATAGTACAACTAAACAGTACACAGTACACAGTACACAGTACACATTGGTGTAACTAATTGAGACTCAAGTGTACAAAGCCATGAGCAAGTTCAGGTAAATATCCAAATTAAACTGTTCTAAAGTAGAATGAACAGCATTTATTACCTTAGCCCTGGATATTGGCTGTTCTCATCCATCGTCTCCTGGAAGTCAATATTTGAAATAGGCTAGTGTGAGACAGGAGAGGCTTGATAAAAATAAAAGATCAAAGAGGGATTTAGTGTTTAGATATATTTATGAATTCATCTCTATTTCTTTTTATCTCTTTTTAAAGAATTGTGGTATATTTGGAAACATTTGTAGCAGGTAGAGGTTTTTAGAAATTGGCTCATATTTAACCCAATCGATACTGTTGTGTCATATCAAAAGGAAGATATGATTCAGTGCCCTGGTAAATCTGATTTAATATTCCCCGGGACTCTGGGGTTGTATACCATCTATACCCTCCTAAAGTTGATAGTGTCAATATGACCTGACATTTAATTATTTGCATAGCGTATTTAAAATTAAAATAGCAACAGGCTCTGAGCTCTTTTCAAGCTTTAACACACTCTCCTTTTAAAAATATATTTTTCATAAATTAGTCTGCTGCCTGGCAGGCCATCACATTCTTTAGTTCCTGTAATAAAAGGGGAATGGTGCTTGTGGGTGTGAAATGCGGAACGTGGAGGAGAACACCGTGGTTAAACAAGAGTGGACACTGATCAAGTCCATTAATCAAAATGCCTTTTAAATCTGCAATCCAGGGATTTTATTAAAGAGGAAATATAAAATGGCAGAAGAGGCCCAATAGCTGCCTGGGCAGGTCACATCTCAGAGCCCCTGGTTAACAGAATGTTGCTTTCAATGCGGTTTGTTTTCCCTGGGTAGCCTTTTGGAGTTTATTTGCTAAGGAAAGGTGGGTTTGAGCTGCAGTGTCTTCTTCTCACAGCTGTTGGAAAATCACCAGGTCAATCTTAGAGGAGCTTGCAAATCTCTTCAGGCCAGCATCTTATATTGTTCCATCTTTGGATTACTCCAACTCTCCTGATTTCCATGTAACACAAATAACTTCCCTAGTCCTTTTATTCCCCCAATTCCAATGTTCCATATCCAAGGCGACAAGGATTCCTAAGTACATTTGAAGTATATTTCAACCCTAGATGTTATGTCTATTGTCATGGGTGCCATTTAGTCATTCTTCAGTTTGTTCATTATTTTATTAATCAACTCATTCAAAAATATTTGTTGAATATTTACATCTAAGCCCAAAATTACATGTGAGAAGAAAGGTAAAAAGACTCCATGCCTATTGTCTAAGTGCTTATAATATGGTGGAGAGAGAGATCAACAAACATCTACTACAAAATACGGTGAGGTCTGGCCACCCTGGAGGCTCTGCAAGGTACAAGGGAAACACGCAGAAAGGAGCTCTGAAGTGTCTGGGGGTGGTGTCAGGGAGGGTCCCAGAGAAGTTCTCAAGTAGGAGAGGAGTTGGGGGGTTGGGAATGGGAGACGTATTGGGAGTGAATTCACATGCCAGGGAGTGGAGGTGACAGAGAGAACATCGCTTGCTCAGGCAGAGCAAGTGTGGCAAGAGTGAGGGACAATGAAGCATAGAGGTGTGGGCAGGCAGAGGTCAGGTCGTAAAGGATCCCTATGCCAGGGGATGATGGGAATCCATCCCGGGATTTTCAGTGGATGAAATGCATTAGATTTGTGGGTTGGAAAGACCATTCCTAGGGCAACATGGATGACAGGTGGGAGTCAGGAGAGGTTTGGGTGTGGGAGAAAACTAGAAGCTGAGCCCTTATCTGGGAGAGAAATGGCTAGAGCATGAGCTGATGAGAGGTATGGAAAAAGGAAACTTGGGACATGTTCTAGAAATCTACAAGACTAACACGAGTTAGGCCAAGTCTGGTGAGAAGGAGAACTTCGACTTGGTCGAAGACTGCTTTTACTTTGGTTTGCTCACAAAACCTCAAGTGAGCAGATGATATACCGTTTGTGACTTTAGAATGAAGGCCTCCCATTGCCTCTCTTGTATCTAGGGGTGCGCCATATTTTGGAGGTTTTGGCTGTCCAGTTAAGTGAGATGTCCATCAAGTCAGAGAGGCCAAGGACTGTGGGGTTCACGGCCCTGGCCACGTCAGCACCTGGAACCACCGATAGTTGCACACAAGGCAAGTCACACCCCTCATGCTAAAGTCTGAATTCTGGGTCTTGGGATTCTGGATTGAGCAATTTCCCCTTTTCTCTCCCTGTGATCAGGGCCTGAATACTTCTTAACGTACTTTGTGGTCTCTCTATGGGCAGAACCCACCAAGGCTTAGGATACAAAAAGAGTGATGAGCCACTAGGGGTGCAAGGGAAGAGTCTAGGCCATCTCCCCATCTTCTGGTTCGGGTGAACAGGTGGATGGTTGTTCCATGCATCCACCGCAGTGGTGAACATCATAGAAGAAGCAGATCGGAAAAGGGTAGAAACTTTAGGGCACGTGAGTTTGAGCTGTTTGTGGGACTCAGAGGAGATTGAGGGTGGAGTTGGAATTTGGGTCTTTCTGAGACACATTTGATATTAAAAAAAGATGGGATAGAAACCATTTATGTATGTGAGTAATGGGGCATGTGTGGGGCTCGGGACAGAGCCCTGGAAAGTATTCATATTTAATCAGAAAAAGAGTGTTATGGACTAAGTATGTTCCCCCCCAATTCATATGTCAAAGGCCTAACCCCCAATGTGATGGTATTTGAAGATGGGGCCTTTAGGAAGTAATTAGCGTTAGATTAGATCATGAGGGTGGGGCCCTCTCGGTGGAATTAGTGGCCTTATAAGAAGAGAAAGAGAGAGATCTCTCTCCCTCTGCATACAGGCACACAGAAAAGGCCATGTGAGAACATAGAGGGAAAGTGCTGTCCGCAAGGCTGGAAGAGAGCTCTCACCAGGAACTGAATCAGCCAGCACTTTTCTTGGGCTTCTAGCCTCCAGAACTGTGAGAAGTAAATTCCTGCTGTTTATGCCACCCAGCCTCTGTGGTATTTTGTTATGGTAGCCTGAGATAACTAAGACAAGGAGCCTATGAAAAAGAATGAAAAGACTGATGAGAGGGCTAAAGCGAGAAGCATGGGACAGTGGCTTCACGAAAGTTGAAGGATTAGATAGATGTAAGAAGAAATGTCATCCAACTGTGTCGAGAAAGACCCGAATCAGAGGTGTCTATTGGACTCTATTATTTTGGGCTTAAAGGCTTGTGTCGTGGCCCGTGTGTGTGATATGTGGCACCTTCAGGTGGGATAAACTGATTAAGAAACACTGTGAAGGATGTTTCTTACTTGATTGTGCCCATTCTGATCACCAACAAAGTTTTGATTAAAACTTTATGGCTTCTTGTCATATTGCAATGGTAGCAGCTATTCATTGCAGGAAAAAAAGAAAATTTAGAGTAGGATAAAGAAAAACAAAACATATGAGGAAAAAAACCTTCCATGATATTACTATCTAGAGAAGCTGCTTTTAAAATCTCAGGTTAGTGTATGTCCTTCCTTGTCCTTTCTCTCTCTCTCTATGCATTATCTATGTAGATGCATTATATATACATATGTATGGTGTAAATACAATGGGATTATATTACTTTGTAACCTACTTTTTCAACCTAATGAACTCATTCTATACCAGCAAATACTTAACCACAGAATATTTTTTTAAATGGTTATAACGCATAACAACCTCCTATTGTTGGGCATTTAGGTCGCTGTTATAAATTATATTGTAATGACTATCCTTATAGCCTCAAATTAATTCACATTCTTAGTTCCTTTGGTTCACGTTCTTAAAGTAGAATTGTAGGGTCAAAAAGTGTTCACACTTTAAAGAAAGCACAGTAGGGTCCACCTGTTTGTATATACATGAAATATCGAGATATTCTTGAAGTCAGAATTTGTTGAAAGTGAGTAATCCATTACCGTTTTTTGAAACCTATGTACAGTTCACCATACACATTTGTATAACATGTAAACTAAAAGGTTTACAGCAAATTCTGATGGCAACTTTTAGTTCTTTCCCACCAAGGAAGTGGCTAGAACGTGGACAGGGACAAGAGAATAGTCTCTTATAGATTATTTCAGATATTCTTCTGCTTATCACGTGCTGCGCTTATCTGTGCTGAATTTTTTGTATTTAGTTGTGTACTTGTCCAAGGTTCTGTCTTAAGGTATTGAATATTTTAAACTAGTTTCTATGGAAGATTTTACTGCTTGCTAGTTGCCTGCTTTTCTCCTGATGAGAAATGGCTCTGTGAGGTGCATCCTCTGCCTTTCCAGGTAGAAGTTCTGTGCTCTGTGAGGTGATGAGTAGGTCTGGGAACCATGGTGGTGGAGGGGCATTTTAAATCTGCTCTGTTGGGAAGAGTTCCCTCAAGGCGGCAGTCTGAGCTGAAACGGCTCCTTCACTGAGCTGTGGTGCAGTGATTTCCCATGGAGAGCTCGGCACGTGAGTGTGTAACCGCTTCACGTATTCACGCACTGAACACTTACCAAGGATCCACTACGTGCTGGGCATTGCTTGATGGAGCTGGTGAACAAAACAGACAACACCCTGGCCCTGTGGGGTTTCCATTCTTGTAGGGGCTTTAGACAGAAAATGAATAAAAGTTAATCAAAATAATATCACATAATTTTAAATGCCATAGTGGCAATAGAACAGATTGATACAGGAAGTGTAGCGGGGTAATGGTGGGGGGAATGCATCATTGGGTTGTGTGAGGAGGTGATGTTGGAGCTGAGAATTGAATAATGAGAAGGAACCAGCCTTGGGAGGATCTGAGGGAAGAGAGCTTAATAGAGAAGAACGTAAGTGCAAAACTCCCACAGGGGACAAAGTCAAGTATGTTTGAACCACAGAAAGAAGGCAAGGGTGTCTGGGTCAGCGTGCGCTCACAGAGGGCGGTCAGAGCTGAGCTGGAGGGGCAGGCCGGGAGAGATGATGAGGAGACTTGCGGGCCATGGTGAGGAAACCAGATGCTTTGAAAGTGTGATGAAGAGCTTGAGTGTGCTTTAAGCAGGAGAGTGACATGTCTGTTTTACATTTACAAAAGACTGTGGGAAATGGATTGCAAGGTAGCAGAGAGATCTCTTGTCATGGAAATAAACAAGAAATTTCTAGAAAGAGGAAATACTAAACTGTGTTGAATTCCTCTGAGAGGCTGAGTAAAATGAGGACAGAAAAACATCCTTTGGGTTTAGCAAGGTGGAGGCCATTGAGGACTTGGACAAGAGACCCTTCATTGCAGAGATCAGGATGGAGAACTGATCACAGTGGATTGAAGAGAGAAAAGTGCCCCAGGAAGAGACTGAGGGAGAAGCTCTGGGCTTGGAAACAGCCACACAGCTAAAGATAGAAGTAAGATAAAAGGATAAAAATGAGATCAAGGGAAAATCTACGTCCAGAGTGGGGTGGCCTCCAGCCCCCTTGCAAAGGCAACCAGAATGCTGGCGGCCATACTGAAGTGTGCAGGCCAGGAGGCTAGAGGACTTCTGCCTGGAGAAACTGTCTAGTGTAAGATGAAAGAACTCCAGATACTGACATGTGAGGAACCACAACAAGGAAGTCAGATCCCCGCTCCCTGACTGTATAGTGTGCCCCCGGTTAGCATGCTGCACTCTCACACGTATGGTTTCAGTCATGTTTTAGTGCCTCACTTTTAAACATGAACAGAAAGCCAATGAAGAACACATATTTAGAAGAATCCTCTATGATGAGAGACAGAGAGCAAAACAAACAAACGGGGGGTAAAAAAGAACCCCGAGAAAGCAGGCAGTGTAGAGATCAGACAAAACCTAAACTTAATATCTTCAGAGACATAAAAGATTTTACATACATAAAAAACAATAGGAGGGCCGGCCCCGTGGCTTAGCAGTTAAGTGCGCGCGCTCTGCTGCTGGCGGCCTGGGTTCGGATCCCGGGCGCGCACTGACGCACCGCTTCTCCGGCCATGCTGAGGCCGTGTCCCACATACAGCAACTAGAAGGATGTGCAGCTATGACATACAACTATCTACTGGGGCTTTGGGGGGAAATTAAATAAATAAATAAAATCTTTAAAAAAAACACAATAGGATATTATAAAAAAGGAACATTCTGAGAAAAATATAGATTAGAAATGTAAAATATGCAAAAAGAATTGGTATGTAAACTTAAGGAAATATTTTTTTCTGACTTCTTTCACTTAGTATGTTTTCAAGGTTTGTCCGTGTGTGGCATGTATCAGTACTTCATTCCTTTTTATGGCTGAATAATATTCCATTGTATGGATATGCCACATTTTATTTATCCACTCATCAGTTGATGGATATTTGGGTTGTTTCCACCTTTGTCTATTACAATGCTGCTATAAACATTCATGTACAAGCTTTTGTGTGGATTTCTCTTGGGTATATACCTAGAAGTGGAGTTGGTGGGTCATATTGTAACTCTATATTTGATTGTTTGAGGAATTGCCAGACTGTTTTCCAAAGTGGCTGCACCATTTTAAATTTCCACCCGCTGTGTATGAAGGTTCCAATTTCTTCAGGTCCTCACCAACACTTGTTGCTACATGACTTTTTGATTACAGCCATCCTAGTGGGTGTGAAGAGGTATCTCACTGTGGTTTTGATTTGCATTTCCCTGGTGACTAATGATGTCAAGCAACTTTTCATATTCTTACCAGCTATTTGCATATCTTCCTTGGGGAAATACTTATTCAGATCCTTTGCCCACTTTTAAATTGGGTTACTGTCTTTTATTATTGAATTGTAAGAGGTCTTTATATATTTTAGATACAAATCCCTTATTAGATATATTATTTGAAAATATTTTCTCCCATTCTGTGGGTTATCTTTTTACTTTCTTGATGATGTCCTTTGAAGTACAAAAGTTTTTAATTTTGATGAAGTCCAATTTGTCTATTTTTTCTCTTGTTTCTTGTGTTTTTGGTGTCATAGCTAAGAATCCTTTGCCAAATTCCAGGTTACGAAGATTTACCTCCATGTTTTCTTCTAAGGTTTTTATAGTTTTCGTTCTTACATTTAGGTCTTTGCTTCATTTTGTGTTCATTTTTGTGTATGGTGTGAGATAAAGTTTCAGTTTCATTCTTTCGCGTGTGGCTGTCCAGTTGTCCCAGTGCCATTTGTTGAAAAGACTATTCTTTCCCCTGTGAATGGTCTTGGCACTCTTGTGGAAGATCAGTTGACCATTAATGTATGGGTTTATTTCTGGACTCTGTATTCTGTTCTGTTGACATATATGCCTAGCTTTGTGTCAATACCACTCTGTCTTGATTCCCACTGTTTTGTGGTAAGTTTCAAATTGGGAAGTGTGAGTCCTCCTATATGCCGTCCTTTTTCTGGATTGTATTGACTATTCTGGGTTCCTTTGCTGTTCCATATGAATTTAGAATTGGCTTGTCAATTTCTACAAATAAGTCAGCTGGGATTCTGCAGCATTGGTATGGCATTGAATCTATAGATCAGTTTGGGGATTATTGCCATCTTAATAATGTTAAGTCTTCTGATCTGTAAACATGGCATGTTTACCTATTTATTTAGATCTTTTTAATTTCTTTCGACATGTTTTATAGTTTTCAGCATATAAATTTTGCACTTATTTTGTTAAATTTATTCCTAATTATTTTATTCTTCTTAATGCTACTGTGAATGAAATTGCTTTCATAATTTTGTTTTTGAATAGATTATTGCAAGTGTATAAAAATACAATTGATTTTTGTGTATTTATCTGGTATCCTACAACTTTGCCAAACTCATTTATTAGTTCCAATAGATTTTTAGTGGATTCATTAGGATTTTTTATATACACGATCACATCATCTGTGAATAGATAGTTTTACTTCTTCCTTTCATGTTGTTTTTCTTCACTAAGTGCTGTGATGGACTGAATATTTGTATCTTACCCCAATTTATATGCTTAAATCCTAACCCCCAATGTGATGATATTGGGAGGTGGGGCCTTTGGTAGGTGATAACATCATGAGGTCAGAACCTTATAAAAGAGACTCTAGAGAGCTCCCTTGTCCCTTCTGCCATATGAAGACAGTAAAAGACTAGTCATTGAACCAGGAAATATGTTCTCACCAGACAGAGAATCTGTTGATGCCTTGATCTTGGACTTCCCAGCCTTCAGAACTGTGAAAAATAAATATTTATTGTTTAAGCTACCCAGTATATGGTATTTTTGTTATAGCAGCCTGAATGGGCTAATTGCTCTGGATGGAACATTTAGTACAAAGCTGAACAGAAGTAACAACAATGGGCATCTTTGTCTTGTTTCTGATCTTAGTGGGAAAGCTTTCAGTTTTTCACCAGTAAGTATGTCAGCTCTGGGCTTTTCATAGATGCCCTTTATCATGTTGAGGATATTCCCTTCTATTCTTAGTTTGTTGAGTGTTTTTATCTTCAAAGAGTGTTGGATTTTTTCAAGTGTTTTTTTTCTGTGTCTATTGAGATGATCACGTAATTTTTGTTTTTGTTCTTTTGATATGATATATTATATTAATTGATTATCTGATGTTAAACCAATCTTGCATCTGTGGGATAAACTCTATTTGGTCACGGTATATAATTTCTTTTATATGTTGCTGAGTTTGGTTTGCTAGCATTTTGTTGAGGATTTTTGCATTCATATTTATAAGAAACATTGGTATGTAGTTTTCTTTTCTTGTGATGTCTTTTTCTTGTTTTGTTATCTGGATAATACTGGTCTGATAAAACGAGTTGTGAAGTATTCTTTCCTCTTCTATTTTTTGGAAGATTTTGTGAAGAATTGGTATTAACTCTAATTTAAATGATTGGTAGGATTCAACAGTGAAGTGATCAAGGCCTGGGCTTTTCTTTGTGGGTGGTTTTTTTTGATTACTAACCCAATCTTTCCTGTTATAGTCTATTCAGGTTGTCTGCTTCTTAAGTTGGTTTAGGTAGTTTGTGTCTCTCTAGGGATTTGTCCATTTCATCTAAGTTATGTAATTTGTTGGCATATGACTGTTCATAGTACTCCTTTATAACCCTTTTTATTTCTGTAAGGTTGATAGTAATGTCCCTTCTTTCATTTCTGATTCTAGTAATTTGAGTCTTCTCTCTTTTTTTTAGTTATTGTACTATTCTGCTCCAGAATTTCCATTAGATATTTTTTAAGAATAATTTTCATCTCTTTATTGATATTCTATATTTGGTGTGACATTGTTGTCATACCTTCCTCTACTTCTTTAATCATGCTTTCCTACAGTTCTGTGAACATATTTATAATGGCTATTTTGAAACATTTTTCCTTTAAATCTGATGTCTGGTCACTCTGACAGGTAGTTTCTGTTTCCTGGTTTCTTCCCCAGTGTATGGGTCATACTTTCCCATTTCTTTGCATTTCTTGTAGGAAACTGGACATTTTAGGTAATATAGTTTAGCAACTCTGAGTATTGGTCCTCCTCCCCTCACCCTGCCATGGCTTGTTATCGTTATTTGTTTAGTGACTGGCTGGATTATTTTAGTGAAGTCTATTCCCTGCCTTTTCCCACAGTGTTAAGCCTCTGATGTTGCTCCTTAGGGAGGCTCAGCCTTGAGTATGCCCAAAGTCACTCTAGGATGACAATGGTGCTGGTAGAGCTTCCTTCCACTCTTTCCACACACAGCTATTAAACTCCACCAATTGCCAGCTGATTGCTCTAGTGTTTCCAACAATGCTCTGAGGCGTACATTCCTCTACAAACTAATCCAATTAAATTGTAGCTCTTTTGCAGGAATAGTTTTTGAGCTTGGTGTTTGATGTTTGTTCTGATCCCAGGAAGGCTCCTCCCAGCTGTCTTATTCCTCACTTCTCTCCCGCAAACTAGCCAGCTTACGGTCTAGGCTGTCTCTTCACTGATCCATGAATCTCCTCCCAATTGCCTTTCACTATAATCGCCATTGTTCTTGGGAATGCTCTTAGGCTTGAATTTCTACATACTCTGTTGCAAATGAAGTCAGTTCCTTTGCAAGAAATTGAAGCTATCAGTTTTATGACCTGCTTCCTCCCCTAGGCAAAAATACCTGAGCCAGGACTCTGGAGCTGAGGGTAGGGATAATGGCAAGCTTTTCTTTGAGGGACACCCCCACTATAGGAGCTGAGCTCTTGTTAGGAGAGCAGCAGCCTAGGATCCTCTCAGGTTGCCTCTCCTGGTGCGGACCCACTTACTCATGAGTTGAAAAAAGGACTATCAGGACTCCAGTATTCTTGGGGTTCCACATCCAAGGTCAAGCCTCCTTCCCATGGGTGGGGACAGGGTGGAAGAAGGGAACCTCCACCTCTTGACTGCACTTGCCCAAGACTTAGCTTTGGCAGCAAGGTGCTGAGGGAAGGATAAGAAACAATGAAGTTTTGCTCCCAAGAAGGAGCCCTGGGCTCTTGGCTGCAGCAGTCTGGGCTGGAGTCCCCAACTACTGAACTGGGAGGAAAGGAGAGGAAAGGTGGAGTATTGGTTCAAATACCACAGCCTCTCACATTTCTTACTGAATTTTCATAGATTTTCTTGAATACATGCTTCTTTATTTGCCTTTTACCTGTAGGACCATTTCTGAAGTCTTCAAATGATTGTTTTTTAAAAAAATAATTCTCACCAATTTTACCGGGAAGTGAGTCAGTGACACTCCTCATGCTGTCATGCTGGAAATTGATTTCTTAATGGCTCAAACTTAATAGAGGTTTATTTCTTACTCTTATAGTAGTCTGGGGCTGAAGTTCAAGGTTGGCAGGCGTTCTGTCTCCCAAAGTCATTCTTAAGCTGACTAATATTGGCTCTGCCATCTTCAAAACTTGGTTTCCAAGGTTGTTCTGGTCTTTGCCATTCAATCTTGCAGGAAGAGGGAAGAGCATAGAGGAGTATACGTGGGGGGTTTGTAGCCCATGCCAGTAAGTAGGACATATCACCACCACTCATATTTCATTGGTGAGTAGAAATGATGTGTTTCACTCACCAACGGAATGTAAGTTGTTCACTCTGCAAGGGAAGCTGGGAAATGTAGTTTACCATGTGCTTAGCAGTTTCCCCACATGGGTCCTTTGAATTTTCTCATAGCTTATCTGTACATGAATTTATATTTAGTGCAATATAAATATAAATTTAATTAAAAACAGAGAATAGACAGTGAGAAAGTAGAGATAGGGCATATATAAATAATCCCTTCTGAGAAGTTTTGCTGGTGCCTTTTCTGGAGGGGGGAACTAGGTTAAGAGAATGTTATTAAATATAGAGATTCTAGAATATTCTTGTAAGCTGAGAATTGTCCGAGAGAGGAAACAATTGATAATGAGTCCTTGAGTTGGCTACCCTTAAAGACTATATAGACTCTCAAGAGAGGAGAGGGAAGAAAAGAGAAAAGTTTGAAAATGATCTCCTGTGCTAGTCCCACTCATTAGAAGGGAAGGTTGAGGATTTCAAAGCTTTCCCTGGAAGATTTGTAAGCAGATAAAAACAATGTTTATTGATCCTGACAAAGTTAACAAATTGAAAATTTCCAAAGCTAATTATTGTTGTTTTTCTAAAAAATCCCTTTGAAATGCTAAGAATTTTAATTAGGGTCATTAAATACAGAAACTCTTAGGTTGCAAAGAACAACCCACTGATGTGCTGAATATGGGTAGATAGCTGTTTATCAACGGACCTTAACCATGACATACAAAATGAGACCATTATGCAATGGGGCTGCTTTCACAAACTTTTATGGAATGGACTCCAATATGAGACAATCTTTTGAATAATTTTATGAGCAATAAAAAGGAGGCATTATGGGAATATATAATGGGAGAGGTTAGTTCTCGCTGAGAGAATTGGGATCAGCTTCAGAGAGAAAGTGGCATTTGAGCAAATTCTGGAAGGCTAGTAGGATTTTGACAGGGGGATGTGGAGAGAAGGCATCGTGGGCTGGGAGTGACAATATGGCTGGAAAGCAGAGGACCGGTTATGGGAGGGGATAGGAACTGGCTAAACTGTGGCTGGTGAACATGAAGAGAGGTTCAGCAGAAGGTAAGTCCAAGGAGGGAGGTGACAGCCACAGCATGGAGGGTCATGAATGCCAGTTTAAGAGGTTGTGTTTTCTACTCCTAGTTCTGATCAATGTTTAGAAAAACTTATCTATTAACACTGTGGAGGGGGGGGTGAGGAGGGGAGAAACGTTGGGAGCAGACTAGAAGGAGGTGACCGCCATGGTTTGTTCAAGAGGTAGTGAAGATGTTTGACTAGAGCCAACACAGAGAGATGTGGGGGAGATATTGAGACTCCCCTAAAGTGTGAGTAGGAGTTTTTGCAACTTCCAGAGGGGACAAAGTGGTGATCAGAGGTCTGCAGGGCTCTCTGACCCTTCCCCAGATGAGGAACAGAGAAAGTTTGAGATGCCATTTTAGAGCCAACGTATGGATTCTCTCACTCCGTACACCATCCTTGCAAACTCTCAAGGGAGACCAATCATTCACGTTGTTAAAGTTTTACACATTGTGGCATACATTTTTCTTCAAGTGCCAAATGTACCCACCAAGAAAGCACTGAGGGGATTCTCTGAGATTTGCAGTTGTGGCGTCGTTGCTTTTGTACATAGCCTTGGATGCACTGAGCTGGGTCTCCTCTAAGGCTGGATGCTGCAGCCTTGCCCCATGAAATCACCTCACCCTCACCTGGAAAAGTCCTGTTCTTGAGTGGGATTAAGTCACAAAGTTCGTCATAGGCAAACACTCTAGGTCAGCCCCAGAGAGCTGCCCTACCTGCTCTGGCTGGCTGATCCTTGGCATTTTGCTCCAAGCACTTCTCTCTGTGACTCTGTCATTGGCAAGCTCACTCTCCCAATCACCCAGTCCTTTGTTCATTCGTTGCCTTGTTTTCATGTAGCCAATCTTCACTGAGCACTTATAGGTTGTCTGCTTCACCGTGGGGGTCCAGCAGTGAAGCCCACAGCCATGGCCTTGGTGAGGAAGACAGGCAAACAGAAACTCTGTTTCTGTAAAACTCTGTGAAAAGCGCTCTCATGAGGGGATACACAGGGTGCTAAAGGAACACATGAGAGAGGTGTCAGGAACACTTCTGGAAGATCATGGCCAGGTAAGAACTTCAGTCATCTTGGATGAGTGTCCCTCCCATACTCCAGGCCACCCCTACAATCATCAGTACATTCTGTTGATTTTTCCCTTAAGGTCAGTTCTTTCCTTTCCCTTATCTTCCCATAAAGGAACTTTTACAATAGCTTCCCTGGGAGGCAGACTCATGGAAGCCACACAGGCCTGGGCACGCCAGCTGTGTGGTCTTGAGCAAGTTATTAAACTCCTCTCAGCCTCAGTCTCTTCAACTAAAAAATGGGGACATCAATGCCTTTCCCATAGATATATGATGAAAAACAAAGAAAATAATATTTTTAAAACAGCCTCAGGCCTGGCATTTAAAAGATAATCATTCCAGTCTCTTTCCTGTGCCTGCAATCACTTCCTCTGTTTAATATACTCTGCTCACAGCTGCTGAATTCATCTTCCCACAACTTTAATCTTATCTCTCCTTTGCTCGAAAATTTTCAGATTCTCATAGCATGTAGAATAGAGTCTGTGCCAGTCAAGAAAGAGGCACACACTCTAAAGGATGAGTGAAGAGAGTGTAAGGAAGGAGAAAGGTTCTGAGAGCACAGGACAGGGGCCCAGGTCACACAAGCCATTGGGCATCTGGAAGGTTCCATGAGGAAGTGACCCCTAAACTGAGACCTGAAGGACAAAAGGCAAAAAGAGGGATGGAGGAGGGGAGAGGTGGGAAGAACATTCCAGGTAAACACCCTCAAGGAGGAGGTAGCAGCTAGTATGGCTGGAGAAGAGAGCAGGAGGGAGGTGGGTGAGATGAGCCAATGGCCCGTCCAGGACACAGAGCCTGGTAGGCCAAGCATTTGTGGAATAATTTCCATGTGTGACGACACAGGAATGTTGTAAGCTGTTACTTGATTACATATCAGTTTCTCCTGTTAGAAAGGACTATCTCTGTATTCTTTATAGTAAACACCAGGAGTGCTCGAGAAGTTTGACTAACGAAGTGAACATCGTCGTAATTGTAGAAATGGAGGAAAAGAATTCTGGTAGTTGAATTTTCGGTTGTTTGGGTGAGAGCTGATTGAGGTTTCACTGCAATTCACCAGCCAGTGTCTCAGGACTGTTGCTGAGGCTGAGTTTGAGTTGATTTTGCTCTCCAGGAACACACAGATGTGACTAAAAAACCCCCATTATCCCAGAGTAAGAAAACTCGCTCTACCCCAGAGACCCAGACAAAGGGGAATTAAGCTCACTTGAACTTGACCCTGGGGACCAGAAAGCTGATGGAGGCTTTGCAGATTCTTGAGTGTCCATGGAAACGGGCAGGTTCTGGGAAAGTTCCTTCATGGAGAGAAGGGCAGTGTTAGCTTCTTCCTTTCCTCTGGACACCCTCGGAATGCAGGATTCACAAAGCAGCTGTCTATAGATTCACTCCAGACATTGGGCCATTTTGTGCTGTTTCTGACCTCTTCACTACCATCCACCCCTCTTGCTCTCCGGCACTCTATCCACTGGACCAGCTGCTCCACAAAGAGCCAAGGTTCAGTAATGGAGACACAAGTCACAGAACCAAAAGCCACGTGTCTGGTTCATCCTTGTTTCTCAGGGCCTTGGATAGCATCCTACACAAAGTGAAGGCTCAACAAATTTTTAGCAAAAAATGTGTGAAGAATGGAAAGGAACGATAGCCAAGTTCCCAGGTGGCCCTCTTCCTTCGAGTTGAGAAACAAAAGTGCAAGGCTCAGTCTTCTCGAACTTTAAGTGCATACAGTTAACTGGAGATCTTGTTCTGCTTCGATAAGTTTGGGGTGGAACTGGAAGTTCTGCATTTCTAACAAGCTGCCAGGTGATGCTCATGTTGCTGGTCCTCCGATCATCCATAAGGCAGCAAGGAAATAATGGAACAGCTGACCAAAGAGCCAAATTCCGAGAAAGGGCAACAGTCACTTACAACATTTTATCAATTAGTAGCCTGCCCAACTCACCTACAAGATAATTATGTGAGTTCCCACGTGTAAGGTTCAGCGCAGTTTTGGAATATTCATTTCATTTTCGCCTGTGGGAGTATATGGGCATACATACCAACCATATGTATTAAAAGTCATCTCCACACCAAAGAGATTAGGGGCAATTCAATAGCAATTCATAGCATCTAATTCTAAATAATTTTTTAATTATTTCAGAATCATCGAATAGGTGTAGTACTTTTTTTTTGGTCAAAGCTTCATCCATTCAAGAAGCATTTGTGGAATACTTACCATGGACCAAGCCTCTCTCTGGGCACTGGAAGGCACCTTGCTGTCCTCCTTGAGCTTCCATTCTAGTGAGTGAGACAGAGAAGTCAAACAACGACAGTATAACATGATGAATTATCTATACCAGTACTATACAACAGAAATATAACATAAGCCACAAATGTAATTTAAGATTTTCTAGTAGCCATGTTAAAAAAAGTAAAAACAAATAAATATAATTAATTTTAATAATATGTTTTAGTTAACCCAATATATCCAAAATGGTCTCATTTCAATATATAATCAATACAAAAAGGTATTAGTGAGACATTTTACTTTTTTCAAACTAAGTCATCAAAATCTGCTGCGTAGTTTGCCCTCACAGCACATCTCAGGTTGGACCAGCCATATTGCAGGTGCTCCATAGCCACATGTGGCTGACAGCTACTATATCGGACAGTGCAGGTCTCTACAGTGGGGTGGCGAGCGACTTCTCTGCCGGTGGAAGCTGGGGGTTGGGTTGTAGCGCAGGCTAAGGGTGGCAAGCAATGTCTGGAGGGGCAGAGAGGAGGTATGAGAAGCTGGCCCTGCCACCTGGCCCCAAGACACAGATGTGACAGGTGAGCAGCCGTCTCTGGGAGTGGCTGAGAGGGTAGGCTTGGTTAGAAATGGGGCTCAGCCAGAAATTCTGGAGCCCCGGCGGGGGGTGCCATCAGCTTCCCTCGGGCCGGCAGCTGGTTGTCAGGCTGTTGCATGAACAGGGGTGCGATGATTTTGGCTTCCCATTCTATCCCAGTGGACCTTGTTCTGAATGAGCCCGGAGCCTGGGATGGATCTAAGCCTTGGGATCCCCTTTCACAGAAGGGTCACTCTCTTCTATGCTGGAAGAAACTTCTTCCTTAGGGGCAGGTTCGGTGTGGCCATGTCCTGCTGCCTGCTTTTCTCTTGCTCTCCAGAACTCCGCGTCAGGGCTTCTCCTGGGGTAATGCCTCAGTGGAACCTCTAGCCCTTCAGGAAAGGAAGGAGTTGAGCTTAGCCAGTTCTTTCCAACAGGTACTCCTCACCATCAACTAGAAGTGTGGCCATAACCGAGGGTCACTAACTCTGGTTCTGACTCAGGGACCACATGGGCCAGGCACTGTGCTGGACCTTCTACAGACATGCCTGATTTATTCCTTTTAGTAAACCAACGAGCAGATATTGTTGTGCCCATTTTACAGATGTGGGAACTGGCTCTCTGAGAGGTGAAGGCAACTGTCCAAGCTCTAACAGGTGACAAGTGGTAGAACCGTGACAGAAACTGAGGTGTATGTGACTCCCGGGCCCCATGCTTGCTCCACAGCACGTGACCCCAAGCACAAATATCCCAGGACAATACCTTCCCCTGGAGATTCTCATCTTTGACTTTATAATGAGCCGACAAGTGCTTATTTAGTACTGACTGGTGTAAAAAATGCTATGCAAGTGTGTAGGACGTGGTTTCTGCTTTAGTTGCTTACATTCTAGGAAGGACAACATACAAAAGCCCGTGACAGGTGAACAAATATTGAAATAGCAAAAAGAGAAATCACAATAATGTCAGGAGAAATTTGTGAGGCTAGACACGTTCAGTTAGCATTTAAATTCGTGAAAGCTTTTTCTGTGGTTAAAGGAATGTTGAGCAGCAGCACGGAAGTGGGTGAGGCATATTTTGGGCTGGGGGCATGCCAGAGCCTTGCCAAACTTCCTGAAATCACACTTATCATTTGCCCAGGATTTAAAATCTTTTTTATTTCCTACCCTTTTCAGGACAAATATTTGGCAAAGGTGTCAAGCAAGGATGCTGGAGTCCCTGGGTTTCTAGAAGGCATGTTCTCAGCCACTGATACAAGCATCAGGGCATCAGTGGGCATCAGGAGACACCCCAGCCTTACATCCCGGCTGAGGGTCTGTGGCCACATTAATCGACGTCTCTAAACTTTGCTTTCCTCCAGGGCTGTCTCAAGGATTTAAAGAATTAAATAAGACGTTAAGTGTCTGTCAAGGTTTCTGAACTGTTTTATTTTTCTCTCTTTCCCCCTACACCTAATACTCTAACTAACCTTTGGGATCCTCACTTAACAAGAAAAACCAGAATTAATTTGAGCAGTTTTGCTACGACCATTCACAAGTAGTTGAAGATTGGAAATTTGTCTTAATGGAGAAGGGCGGGCAGATTCATATGGCACGCACTGTTTGTCTAATCTAATGTGTGCCAGGCACTGTTCCAGTCACCAGGGAAGACAGACAAAAAGATAAATAGGTATATATGTTAGATAATGATATCCAAAAACAGTAAAATAAAACATGAAAGGGAATGGGTGAGGGGAAGTTGGAATAATGACTAGGGTGATCAGGGAAGGTTTCACTGAAAAGTTGAAACGTGAGCAAAGGCTGAAGAGGTGAGGGAGCCAACCACAAGTTATAGATGGGAAAAGCACGCTAGGCAGAGGGAACAGCAAATGCAAAAGCCCTAATGGGGAGAAGCCTGGCCTTATTAAAAGAGTGGGAGTCTCTGTGTCCGGAGTGGAGTGGGCAAGCATCGTGCAATGTGGGGAAGTCAGAGAGGAAATGAGTGGGCCTCCTAAGTGCCTCCGAGGAGTTTGGATTTTACTCCTGAGTGTGTTGGGAAGGCACTGGCATTCAGAGCAGAGGAGTGGTATGATCTGGTTTCTACTTTAATGTGCTCACTTGGTTGCTATATCGAGAAAAGCCATAATGGGGGCAAGGGGAAGAAGATGGGAGACAACCTAGAAGGTGGTGGGTGATATGATGGTGGCTTGGACCAAGGCTGGTAGTGGAGGTAAGTGGATGTCAACTGGAGGCTTCTGGAAAAGTGTTTGATTTCCTAATAAAAAGAGAGAGACTAGGCTGAAGGGGCCCTGCTCGTTTAACTCTTCTTCATGGATGTGACAACCTGACCTGCAGCAGCCGTCTTGGGCCAAAAAACATGCTGAGACGTCGGCCAGGGGCGTTGTTGATCCCTTGAACCAAGGCTGGTGACTGCCCATCTCCAGATTTCTTGTTTTGTGAATAAGCAAACCTCTGTTGCTTGCAGCTGAATGCATCTTCAGTGACACGGTGCCCCCGGTGACGCCCTCCCTCTCCTGCACCTCTTCACTGGCACTCCAGTAGCCTGAAAGGCCAGAGTACAAGCAGCTCACAGTCTGCTCCAAAGAAATGAGAGGCCCCTGTATGACTGCAGAAGGAAAAGGAATCTGAAACATGCTCTCTCTTAATCCCCGTCCGTCTGAGCTAATCTCCAAATGGACAGAGTAATCAATTCAAGTTATAAATATGGCTTATTCAAAGGGCCGAATAAGTGGCTGGAAACAATTCCCCAAAGTGTGGTTTCCATTGAATAATTGAAATTATGCAAGGCCATGGAAATTTTTCAACAAATAAAATATGTCTGAGAATCTAATAAAGATACGTCTGCAAAAATCATTTGAAAAAGCCCGACTCAGCAATAAAAAATAAATTACATTTCTGTTCTTGCTATGGCTCCTTTTGGGAAAGAGCACATTACTATCCACTTTGTGGACAAACGAAACCAGCATATTTCAGAATAAATCACCCTCCAGATTTTAACCGTGAGGTTTAGACCATTAGATGATGATTTTACACTGAAAAAGAAATAGGAAAAAATTCTCTGACTTAATGTTCTTCAGATAATATATCAGCTGTTTTGTCTCCTCCATGGGGTTTTTTGGAACCCGACTTTTCCATCTGTGACTTTGAGGGACAGACAACTTTACTCTGAGATTTTGGAGTTAGTTCGGGCCATTTGGACCAGCCCTGTGGGAATCAAAGAGTTCACTGGAATCCCTTATTTCTATTTGCATCTTATCCTGAGCAAAAGGGCTCAGAGCAGCAAGTCCCTCCAAAGGACAAGCTAGAAAGTTGATTAAGGGAGAGTAATTTCTAAACTATGAATTTAAAGGCCTTCTGAGTCGTTTCTTTCTGTGTGATGCAGCTTTGTGTGTTGGTTTCGAAAGTTGGTTGGGGTTGTGGTTCCATCACCCTCCTATACTCTGCATATTGGTTCAAAGCAGCTTGCCGGCCACTTCTTAAATAAAGACCGTGTAGCTTAAAGCCACAATCTTTTTGCCTCTATTTCTTCTTTTGCAACACACTGTTTTTTGTTGTAGCCCCGGGTGCTGGCCTGGGGTTTGCTAACCGTCTTGGGGAGGGCAGGATCTGTGGTTTCCTCTTTCCAGGTGGGCATGGGAACTCAGGAGTTGCACATCCATGCTGGACCAGGCCAACGATATTTACCTCCAAGCAGATTCATTCCCTGGGAAACTTGGAATGGGAAAGTGATACAACCTCTCCTCACACTGGGTCCAGATTTCCTCTCAATTGAGAACTATCAGAGCTATGATTCCATTGCTTAAAGGAAGCCATTGCCTCTGGCCCCAAATTAAGATGAAAAAATCAGTTGTCCGTATCAGCTGCCTGCTGTGTTGGAGGCAGATCGTTGGGGGACTGAGGTGATGACAAGTGGCTGCAGTCGAAAGACAGGACTAATGCAAGGTCAAAGGCTGCTTCCTCCCAACACAGGTAACTGCAACTGTGGTCTCTGCCTCCATCCTGTGAGCAAGGGAAATGGGTACTTTAGGTTAAACAAGACCAAGGCTCTTGCTGGGATTGGGGGCAGGAGCGGGGAGGGACATGGAGAATGGTTGCTCTTTTCTTCCACGGTGAGGGCAAGTTTGACGAAGGTCAGAAATAGAGGGTCTTGGTGATAGAGTTTTGAGTACTTTCTGTCTGCCAGACACTGGATGAAACACTTTATATGTTTTAACTCATTTAATCTTCAAAACAACCCGATGAGGGAGCTACTCTTATCCCTGTTTTACAGATGAGGAATCAACTACTTAGAGAAGTTAAGTAACTCGCCCAGGGTCACAGGCAGCAGAAGATGCTATGGGATTTGGAGGCAGCCTGTCAAAGCCATCACTTTTAGCCTCCACAGGACTGCTTTGAGGGTGGTCAGATTGGCTTCTGCAAATGCTCAAGGTGTGTAGAACTGAGTTTCTATCTCGTGGTGGCCTCAGATTTGCTCTCTGACCCAGGCGTGAGCACCTGCTCCCTCCATTTCCCTCCCCAATCACCTCTCTGTAAACAATGTCTACTGGGGGTAGCTTTTGGTCTACTTGTAGTGGGGCGCTGGCTGGCCGCACACAGCTGAACCTGGCAGCCATGGGCCCTGGGGCAGTCCATTGGCCTCACCGTTTTCTCCCACCTCAGAGGCAGAGGTATCACCTCTGGTCCTAATGGCATCTGGTAATTCCATTGCGTATTGTTTGATTTCCTGACATGGCTGGAGGGGAGGGCAGTAGAAGCATCAGTCAAAAGTGATGCAAGAGGAGTGAGAGAACCCGATGGGGACCATCTGCTAATGCCCTGCTGCCAGGTCACCCAGGGGGTCGGGCTGCTGACTGGGAGGAAGACGGAGACTGAGATGGTTTCTGGACATCAGGGAAGGGTCCCTTTGCCCACCATCCATGTGCCCCCATTCCTAACCTGATTTCTGAAATTCCCTCGTTAGACATTTACTCTTCTATTTAAGTCCTCTTATCTTACCTCATCTTAAAAATCAGTGGTGGGTTATCTAGTAAAAAGAGAGAAAGTAGAAAAGTTTTATTTTGATAGAAAGATCCATATTTTTGAAATCAGAAAATCTCCAAGGAATTTATTTTAATTATACCACACATGTAAACTACGTGTAATTTCGAAAACTAACATTTTATTTTGAATTACATATGGAAGTGAGAGGTCAAGGTCTTTTTATTGCTTTTAGTGCTTTTTAGTGCTTTAGGTATAATCTGAGCCTAGTTAAAATATAAATGCTCTTGGGAGACTACAACTTTGTATTTGTTTTCTATTGCTGTGTGGCAAATTTCTACACATTTAGTGACTTAAAACAACACCCATGTATTAGCTTTGTGATTTTGAGCAAGTCACTGCATTTCTGGGCCTCAAGTTTCTCACCTGTAATGTGCAGTGGCTGAAATGGTCTCATCAGCTTAGACATTCTGAAACTTAGTTTCAAAATCACAAAAGATTCATTAGTTTTACAGATGGTTGACATTGCTTACAAGGAAGAGTGATGACAGGAATGAGAATGGCTCATTGAAATGGGACTCTATTGAATGTGCACTGCTGATAGAGCCCCGAGGGTCGCCTTAGCGTCTGGAGGGTAGCTTTCAAAAAGTAATTTATGTCGGAGGATAGGCAGGACAAGGGTGGCCAGACTTGTGTTCCACAATTTAATCCATTCAAGCACTCTTACCCCCAAGCATCTGGACAGAACTCCCTACCATGCACTGGGGTTTCAAAAATCAAAGTAAAAACCAAACAATTAACAAGGCTTCTTATATTTGGGAGCAGAGCAGGTGTGCAAGACATGAGTGCTGCCCGCCTGTATTTCCCGCTCTCCTCCCTTCAGGCACACAGTAAGATTCCACTTCCCAGCCTCTGAAGATGGACATTCCATGTGACATTTTTGGTCAATGAAATGTGAGTGGAAGAGGTATAGGTCACTTCTGGGTGGAGGTACTTAAGAACTGGTGTGTGGTTCTTAATGTTCTGCCCTCCCCTCGTACAGTGATAGTGCAAGTAGGCAGTGATACGGTGGAGCAACACCACAGACAGCTACTTGGAAGGTGCCGGAACTAGCAGCAAGCATACTTTGCATGACTGAGAAATAAGCCGTTGTTTTTTAAGCTTTTAAGATTTCGGGGTTGTTAGTTACTGCAGCGTAACCTAGCATAACCCGACTGGTACAGAAAGAAACAGACCACAGAATTTGGTAAATGGTAGAGATTGTGATCTAGAGAAATATCACTTTACTGGCAGAAGAAGGAAAGAAAAGTCCCAATAATCCAAATTCCTGGATGAACTATTTCGATTTTTCTTTTCTGCTCCCTCCCAGGCTTGAGGGTGTTGGTGAAGTATTAAAAAGCAGATAGCAGGGATCTGAAAGAGATGAAAAATTAGTCTGGATTCACAGATTGAACTGCCAACCTTTGACCAATGGAGAATTGGTTGGATTTGTGAGCTTCATTTTCTAAGGATATGCCTTTTGCAATATAATCTAACGTCTTCAACTGGTTTCGCTTGTTTTAGCTCTGATGGGCTGTGTGCAACAAAAAGCATTCGAATTCTGTCTTTCAACTAAACAACTTGGGATTTTTTTGAACTCTTGTTATGTTTGGGCTGATGTATTTTGGCTATCTTCTCAAAAAACTTTTCCTGCTGCTTCTGACTCAAATAGTTTTTTTGGAATATTCCCCTGAGCCAACCCTTGGCTCTCTGTCTTTCTATTCTTCCAGAAGAGAATCTATTACAAGCCAAATACCAACCCCAATATTTAAAATTTAGGACTTCCCTTAATGGAAATTGAGCCTGCATTGGTCTTCTTCATACCTCTCATTCCAGATAGTCATGCTCAGACCTCAGAAGAGATGACATGAAGTTCAAAAGCAGGTAGGAGTAAGTTTAGAAAAGATGAAGAAAACCCATTTGTTTGCTTGTTTATTTTTATATCAAGTACTAGATGAACTCATTTTCTTTCTTTTTTAAAAATTTAATTTTTGTATTGGCAACATACTCCTGGGGTTCAAAATCACAAAGGCGTTAAGTGGATATGCAGGTAAATGTGTCATTCCCACCTCCACGTCCCTGCCACCCAGTTGCCCTCTCCAATGTGATTAATTTATTATGTACATTTACAGATATATGTTATGCATAAATAAAGACGTGTCTTATATATCCCTCTTTTCTCCCTTTTATACAGTCAGTAGCATTTTATCCTGTTGTTATGCTCTTTGCCTTTCTTGCTTAGTGGTATATCTATCATGTAGATCTTTCCACATCAGTACATAAAGAGCTTCCTCGGGGCCGACCTGGTGGCGCAAGCGGTTAGGTGCGTGCACTCCACTGCGTTGGCCAAGGGTTCCCTGGTTCAGACTCCGGGTGTGCACTGACGCACTGCTTGGCAAGCCATGCTGTTGCGACGTCCCATATAAAGTGGAGGAAGATGGGCACGCATGTTAGCCTAGGGCCAGTCTTCTTCAGCAAAAAAAAAAGAGGAGGATTGGCAGATGTTAGCACAGGGCTGATCTCCTCACCAAAAAAAAAAAAAAAAAAAAAAAGAGCTTCCTCATTCTCTT
This sequence comes from Diceros bicornis minor, assembly GCF_020826845.1. NCBI lineage: Eukaryota > Metazoa > Chordata > Mammalia > Perissodactyla > Rhinocerotidae > Diceros > Diceros bicornis. Next base: position 17,944,664 of record NC_080749.1, on the reverse strand, counting down.
AAATTCTAAGTTCATTTAACCAAATTTCCTATTGATGTGCATTTAGACTGTTTCCCATCTTTGCTTTTGCAAACCGTGCTGCAATGAATAACCTTGTCTTTAAGTCAGTCTGCATCTGTGTGAGTATATCTGTGGAAATAATTTCTAGAAGTGGAATTGTTGGGCTACTGTATTAGTTTAATGGTGAGTTTAAGGTGTAGCTGAGTGAGACTGCAGTGGACTCAAAAATATATTCCCCCAAACCACAGTGGGCAGAGCCTAGCAGGTACAATTGTCCATGGTTTCAAAGTGCTATCACACCATTCACTCACTAAGTATTTATCTCGTGCCTGTTGTGTGCCCGGCACAACGTAGGTACTACAGATAAAGCAATAAACAGAATATGTAAGAATGATGCCTTCTTAACAACTCATGAGGCAGGAAGGGAAGTGTGGTGGTTAATTTTATGAGTCAACTTGGCGGGACTGTGGTGAGTAGTTGTTTGGTTAAAAGCTAGTCCAGATATTGCTGTAAAAGTATTTTTAAAAATATGATTAATGCTTACAATCAGTTGACTTTAAGTAAAACAGATTACCCTTCATAATGTGAGTGGCCCTCATCTGATCAGTTGAAGACCTTAAGAACAAAGACTGAGGTTTCCTGAAGAAGAAGGTATTCCTCAAGACGGCAACATGGAAACTGTTCCTCAGTTTCTAGTTTGCTGCCCTGCAGAATTCAGACTCAAGACTGCAATGTCAATTCTTACCTGAATTTCCAGGCTGCCCTACAAGTTTTATGCTTGCTAGCCCCCCTACATGAGCCAACTCCTTAAAATAAACCTCTCTCCCTATATATATATCCTATTGATTCTGTTTCTCTGGAGATCCTTGAATAATACAGGCAGGAATGATGATCCCCACCCAACTGATGAGGAAGCAGAAGCTGAGAGGGTACGTATCCCCCTAGAGCCTAGACTTCAAAACCAAAGCTCTTTCTACTGCCTTGCAATTTTATTAAAACTCAAAATAGGGTATACATAGTGGCAATCCCATCATAGAATACTAGGCACATCCATCAAGGTTCTACTCTATGGACCCTGCTGCAGGGAAGCCATGGGTTGAAGTATGAGGTCTCCCTGGCTACCACTGATTGGATCAGAGATGGCAGTGTGACACAACAGCAGCCAGTCTCTCTCATGCAGAGACTGAGCAAACAGGGCAGTAAACAGTGGAGCAGAAGCTGACGGGCTGTACATAAGGAGAAGGGCAGGCCATGAGAGGACCAATGCAAGCGGAAGTTGTAAAACAGTGGAAGAGTGAAGGAGAGTAGAGAATAGTCAGTAGAGAGAACTAGCAAATCCACTGTGAGACAGTGGGCAATGGATGGGGCGACCGTTGGGGGCACATCAGATCCTCACGATGTTGCAGTTCCGCGAGTATCCTTAAAATGAACCCACATTGTCTCCAGGAAACTCAGGTGAGCCTCTGCTTTTTGCAACTAATTTTTTCATTCCTGAAACAAGAGAACTTCATTCAGAACTCCAAAGACAAAACTTGAATAGGCCAGTTAGAATCTGCATCAATTCCTCTTGGAGTTCTAAGACTGGAGACAAGCTTGTCTTGGTCTAATTGAAGGTTGGGAAAGTGAACTGACCTCATTTTACTGAAATCCATATTTTATAGCTGGGAGGGAATTAGCGACCATTCAGGCCACACTTGATTCACTGGGATTGGAGAGTAGCAGTGGCTTTCCCAAGGTCACATGGAGGTTAGCTGCAGGGTCAGGACAAGAAGTCATTCCCCTCACCTTTGTCGCCTCTTCAGCAATGCTTGCAAAACAGGCAGGTTTACTTTCCTGATTTCTTAAGTTCTTGAAGCCATCTCTTTCGCTCTCTCTCTTTGGTGTTTTTAGAATTGTATGCAATTATGTACTTATAGGATCTTAGAAAAATCTCAACCCCCAGGAAATACTTTTTAAGTTCCGTATCAGCCCCCTTGATATGCAATAGAACAGGGAAGTTTCTTTAAAAAAAAAATTAAAAAGGAGAAAACCCCTCATATTCCCTGAGAACTGAATAGAATATGTTCAAGAGCTAATTTTGGGGTTCAACCCCAACCTTGTGACTTGTATTCATGAATGTCATTCAACAGGTGTGGAAAATCCAATTCTTAGGAAGGAATTGGGTAAGCTGCTTTCACATTTTAAGCAAGGAAAATCCCCCTGAAAACATAATTGGTTTGATCTCTATAATAGAGAGGATAAAAATTTCAGTGGCTTAAACAAAATAGATATTTATTTCTCTTTCACTTATAAGTCTAGTTTGGCAGTCTAGAACTCTGCTGTAAGACAGACTTAGGTTCCTTCTGTCTTGTTGCTCTTTCTCAACATGCAGCTTCCACCTCATGGTCAAGATGGCTGCTCTAACTTCCTCCATCATGCACTTATTCCAGCCAATGGGGAGTGGTAAAGGGGTAAGAAAGATAGGCTTTTTTTCTTTAAGGGCATCATCTTGAATTTGTACACATCACTGCTGCTCACATTCTATTGGCCACAACTTAGTCATGTGGCCATACTTATCTGCAAAGGAGACTGGGTAATGTAGCCTTTAGAGAGGCAGCCAGGTCCTTACCTGAAAATCTGTTACTATGTAATAAGGGGAGAATAGATCCTGGGGGATAAGTATCAGCTCTGCCACAGGGCCCAGGCATTGTTTTCCTTCTTTCTTTTTCACATCTGAGAATGATCAGAAAGTTCAGATAGTTATAGTTAACTTAATAAATATTGACATTTCTCACATCTATGTAACAGCAGTGTTAGGTCCTTTGGGGATACTAAGATGAGTAAGAACTTCTCTGCTCTCAAAATATTCACTCCTAGTTGTCAAGTCATATATTGCAATAATTGAGAGTAAAAAATGTATGTACTATGTTAAAAGAAGTTCTAAGAGCACTCTCTTCCTGAATTACTATAGGTAATTACTATAGGAATTACTATAGGTACTGTAGGTACCTATGTGGTGGCTTTGAGGAATTAATTTTAATATCATTATAACTTGGATAAACTGTGAGACACCTCAAGGCTCAGTTTGGACAGGGCGTTGCATTCAATGGAGCAGTATGGTGGCCAAAAGGTTATAAAAAATGTTTCAATTCTTTACTCAATTTCTTATTGAAATGGAAAAGAGGCTAGTGTGTTCTTAATACACAGCCACCCTCTTTAAAATAGTTTTTTCCCTCCCATTTCTGCTCCTTTTAATATCTTTTGCCCCCTGAAAGTCTTTCTCTTCCACTCTCATGTCTCTGTCCCTGAAAAGCATCCTAATGGTTGTAAAAATAATTGTTTTCTCTATTTTCCCTTTTGCCTGACCCAGAATCTCCGCACTGCAGGACAGCCCAGGGGCTGACCTGACTTGCAAGAATTCTTCCTCCTTAGATGCCAGAGGGAATAGTCACACATAAATTTCTGTCCCTGTTCTATAATAATATTTTTGTCTCTGTTAAGTATTGAGAATATTTACACTAAACGTGAGTCTCTTAACCTTTGAACATTTCCATAGCATTTCTCCACTGCTATTTTGGGCCTGAGCACAGTATGGTGTAAAGTATACTGACCTGGGGAGTCAGGAGTGGAGCTGGAGACCCAGTCAGTGACTGGATTCATCGCTTTGGGGAAGTGATTGAACACTAGGATAATTTGGTTGCTTAACCTGTAAAATAAGAGGGATGGATTAGTTGGATCTCTGAGGTCTCTGCTTCCGTAATAAGTGGAATCCTGAGTAATCCTTGCTGAGGTGAGGACAGGAGCGGAGTGGAGGAGAGGGCGTGGCACCATCTGTATTGCCAGAACAAGGCAACACAGCTACAGAAGGCTCTCCTTTTTCACATGATTTTCCGTGGAAATGCAGAATGTCCAGCCCTCTATGGAATCATGAAACATGTCCAGGATGGTTAATCAGTCTATAACAAAGAGAAAAACTTTTTTACAGTTTAAAAGGAAAGTCCATTCATCCCGCACTTATTGATTGTCATAGCTCTCTTTTTTCCTTCTTTCTTTCCTTTTCCTTCTATTAATCTTTACCACAGCAACTACAACTTGTGATTCCCAACGTGGCTGTGGCTTTACTGTGGCACCGTTTCACACGGGATGATTGTAAGGGCATGATTTCTGTAAAGGCATGAAATACTCACGTGTACATCAAGGTACCACCTTGTGTTAGCCTGCCTGTTGCAGTGTCAACATTGGGCTTTTTACTTTGGCAATAGCTATATTCAGATGAAATTTACATACCATACAATTCACCCATTTAAAGCATGTAATTCAATGGGTTTTAGTATATTCTCAGAGTTGTGCAACCATCATTGCAATCAATTTTAGAATATTTTCTTCACCCCAAAAAGAAACTCTTTACCCATCGGCAATCACTCCCCATTCCCCATTTCTCTAGCCCCTGGCAATCACTAATCTACTTTCTGTCTCTATGGATTTGTCTATTTCGGGCATTTCACATAAACGGAATCATATAATATATGGTCCTTTGTGACTGGCTTCTTTTACTAAGCATAATGTTTTCAGTGTTCATCCACATTGTAGTATGCATCACTACTTCATTCCGTTTTATGGCCAAATAATATTCCATGGTGTGGATACAGCACATTGTGTTTATCTATTCATCTGTTGATGGACCATAGCTTCCTTTTTTCCCCTCTATTTCCTCAAATTTAGTCTGAAAATTTTGCTAAGAAATGTTATAATTCTATAAATCACTAGATAGGAAGCCCACAGCTGTTTCTTTCACTAGAATCCATTTATATGCTGATTAGAGGGGCACCCCCAAACTGTGTGTGTGAAAACCTACATAAAAGCAAGCTGACCCTTTGTTAAGAACGTGAGACTCTGAGACAGACTGCCTGGTTTGGGATTTTGGTTTCACCACTTACTCTCAAGCAGCACTTAGCCCCTTTAAGCTTAACATTATCATCTTCAAAATGGGAATCATACTGCTACCCGTCTATGGCAGACTGCCAGTTAGCCCTTAGTTACCATTCTCACTTCCACAGTGATAAAGCCCCATTTTGGGGCTAGGTATATGGCTGCCTAGGATGGAGGCTGCATTTCTTAGCTCCTCTTTTGGCTGGCTATGGCCATGTCTCTCTCTTCTGACCTACGATATGCAAGCAAAAGCATCAGTTAGCAGCTTCTAAAAGCCTTCTTTTAAAGACTACTGGCGCATGCCCGTTTCTTTTTTTAACTTTGTTCCTCCTTCCATCCTGCTCCCTGGAAGCTGACGCTATGATCCTGGATCATAAGATCAAGGCCAAGACTGGCTACAAAGTGGAACCTGGTTCCTGAAGTGAGAGGCTGCAAGTAACAGAACCTAAGCCTGTGGCATAGGATTCATTGAAGTGGTCCGGTAGTAGGTGGGAATACACAGATATTGCAGGCTAGCAAGCTGTGAACCTTGCTATGTGGTGGCAAAACATTTGGTAAAAACTGTTCCCTGAGTTCGTTGGGAGACAGAGACTAAGGGGCAGAATAAGTCCCCAGCATGAGGAAATGGGTGGAAAATTTTTACAATGTGGTGTGTGTTGGCTATTTCCTGGCACTCTTGCCATGAGAGAGAAGAGCTCGGGCCAGGCTTAGCAGCCTGTAGGCGTTGGTGGAAGGGACAATGGCTTTGCTAAAATAGGACTCTATCCACATCCTGCAATCTAAGTCGACTGAGAGTTCAGTAATTGGAGTCCCAACAGGGCTGAAAACACCAAGTGTATCTGCATTGCAAACTGAAGTGGTCAGTAGTGGCTCTGAAGGGGCAGCTTTACCAGGACCCAAGCTCACTGCTGCAGGCCTTTCTCAAGCATCCTCTTTTAAGAGTTCTCTGCATCACCATGAGCAAAGAAAAACAATAATGGCGACAAAGATCAGGTAGAGTGTTGCCTTCCCTCGAAAGCCTACTGTCTCAGATGGCTTCAAGACGGCCACTATGAAGATGAAAGAGAAGGATATGGAGCACAGAGGCTAGTGAGTAACAGACGAGAGCAGGGGCTGGCACACTGCAGTCTGCCGGGCATATCTGACCTGCCGCTTGTCTTTGTATGGCTCTGACCTGAAAAGAGGGGAAAAAATGTGGACATTTGTTTTCTCTCTTATTATATGAGTACCTACATAATACTCTTGATTTTGCCTTTTAGCTCACTAAGCCCCAAATATTTACTATCTAGCCATTTTACAGGCAAAGTTTGCCAACCTCTAGCTAGTCTTAGGCATAAAGATTAGGTTTAGATAAGATCTTGCACACAGAGTGACTGCAGGCAAATAAACAGACAAGAAGCTTAGCGAATTTTTGAGGGTATTTTTTTGCTATAAGTAACTATTATCCTCACCTGCAAAAGTCTGTAATTGTTCAGCCCCTGAAGTAATGCCATTGATCCCAAACTTGGACCAACCCGAAGTGGGCTGTCAGCCTCCAAGAAGAGCACACTCTCCAAAGTCCACCTCACTCTTCAACGACAGCACGCAAAGTACCAGATGGGCCACCAACCACCTTACTCTGTGGCCTGAGAAGGAGCCTTTGCGACCCTTACCCTGTGGGATTTGATAAAACTACAATGGGCCAGTGACTGCTACATGTTTCTTCAGTCTCCCTTCCTATCGGGTTTTTTATTTGCCACTATTGAGTCTTATTCCATCATCCCATATTTCGTGTGTGTGTGTGTGTGTGTGTGTGTCCTTTAGTTAACAGATGACTGAGCTACGAGGAGCCACCGTGTTTCTGATGGACTTAAGGTGACATGACATGAGTGGATGGAACTTCAAGGTAGTCTCTAATCTAGTCCCAAGAAAGATGACACTAAAACCACATTTTCATGTATACATTTCAAACATTTCTATGTTGTTTGTATTTTATACGAAATACCTGTATAATTTTGTCTTAAAAATAGAAGCAGTAAAATAAAAAGGACTCTGCAGTACATATTTAGCTGTGGATAATATTTATGAGCTCTCTGCCAACTTTGGAAATAACAGAAGATAAAATTTTCACATTTTAATGCACAAACCTCAGGGATTCCATCCCAATTCATAATCCCTCTTGGGAAAGGGGTGAATTTTGCCATAGTGGTTTTGTGCTTCTAACATCTTGGATTTTTTTTGTTTTGCTAAACCAGTATCTTAAACTGGAACTCTGAGTTTTTTCTTTTGAAAGACAAGTAATTCTCACTAATTGATTACACAATCATTATAACTACATTTTACTAAGTTTAAACATTAGCACAATAACAACATCCTAGTGTTACCAAACTAACCCTACTTTTAACATTGTGGTTATTCCATTCTAGTCCTTTTTAGTATGGATTTTTTGACGGTTAAAATCATAATGAACAAAAATTTTGTGTCTTATTTTTTTACTAAATATATGTAAAAGAATCTTTCTGTATTTCTACATAATCTTTTTAATTAAACATTTCAATGGCTCATGTTCTATCTAGTAGAGATTTCCGTTCTAGGCATCTATTGCTGTTCAACAGACTGCTCAGAACTTAGTGACCTAAAATAATAGCAATCATTGTGTTATCTCTCATGGTTTCTGTGTGTCAGGGATTTGGGAAGGGCTAGTCTGGGTGGTTTAGGCTCAAGCAGTTGCCATCATATGGTGGCTGGATGTGGGACAGAAGGGGTGCCAGTAGCCGAGGGCTGGCCGGGCATCCACCTCTCTTTATGTAGTCTCAGGACATCTCAACATGGACTCTCCACTTAGTCTGGTTTGGGCTTCCTCACAACATGGCAGCCTTAGGATGCTAGCGCTTCTTATGTGGTGGCTCAGAACTCCAGCAGGAGTATTCTAGCAAGCCAGGCAGAGGCTTCATTGACCTTTACATAGTATCACTTCAGCCACAGCCTCTTGACTAACTAGCAATCAAGGTCAGCCCAGATTCAAGAGGAAGGAATATGTCTCACTGGCAGGGTGATGAAAGAATTTGCATAGATGTTTTAAAATTGCCACAATTCCATCAGTTTAGTTATTCTTTTGTTACTGGATATTTGTTTACTTCTGTTTTTTGCTACTATAATGAGATTGTGATAAACATCTTCATGGACATAGTTTATATTTTGTATGAAAGTAGGATTATCAGTCAAACAATATAATCTTTCATATGGTCCCTGAAATATATTGTCAAGTAAATTTCCAAAAGGACTGCATCAATTTAAAATGCTATATGCAATGTAGGTGACAATATTTTTGATACATTACTAGCAATGTAAATTATCATTAGACTTTTATTTTATTAACTTTATATGTAAAATGTGTACCTTAATTCTGTTTAATTTGCATTGTTTTTATACTTGGCAAAGTCATCTTTCATGTTTGTGAATTTTATCATCTTATTGTTTTCCTAGTTTATCTACTGGGGTCTTGATGTGTTTATTGCAAGTTGCATGAACTTTTATATGCTAAAAATATCAATCACTTCTATATTATATTTGCCAAGTCTATTCTTTTTCTTTCGGTTAATAATTTCCCTTGGAATGTAGGTGTTTTTAATTTTTTCTCTCCAATCTGTTAATCATTCCCTCTGATTTCTTCTACCACATTTATACTTAGAAAGTCATCCCACCTCCAAACTTTCCAGATGTACTAAATTATCAATTATCTGAGTGTCTATATTTATATTTTCATGTCTGGGGTTTTACATTTAGCTTCTTAAATCATTTTAAATTTCTTATATTACTTTGGTCTAAAGTTATTCTTCCCCTAATGCTAATCAGCAAAACCAACACTATTGAATATTTCTACCTTTGCCTTCATCGATTTATTGTGTCTTTTTATTACACATAAAATTTTTATTTTATAATGTGGTTTAATTCTGTACTATTTATTCCTTTTAAATAGTCTATTTTATTGCTTTCCTTTGTTACACTTATCTGTTTTTTTCTCTTAGATGAACTTTAGAATGACTATGTACTAAGTTTGATGAAAAGCATTTTTTGAGAATATGAGACAGCATTAAAATTTGAAATTCATCTTGGGATATTTGATCTTTTTGCAAGACTTAGTTTGCAAATACAGATGCACTGTATATCTCTTGATTTATTGAAACTTTCAAAAAATATCCTTTAATTTATGGTAACTCTCTCTATGTGTCCACATCCTTGATTTAAAAGCCAGGATTTCTTCTCTCTTTAAGGACCAGTGCAGATATTGGGTCAGACTCACCGACAAAAGTCTTCTGACTGATACTCAAGCAGTCAGGTTCCTCTTGAGCAATACCTTTAGCTCCTTCTAATTTTTTCTTTGCATTTTATATAGTGTCTGCATAATTTTTGTCTTAAAAAAAATTTGTAGACGTGATGTTTGCAAGCCAACCCATAGGCGGGGGTTGATGAAGTGGGGAGGGAAGGCTTGCAGATTTCAGTTCTAAGAAAGAGGAGGGGAGGGTGTAGACTGGTAGAAGCTAAGACAACTGCAATAGTGCCTAAGAAGGTACACGTGGGGCTCAGGGGACACGTACAACCCATGTCTCTGTTAGGGGCAAACGTGTCACAGAAAGCATGTCACAGGGACAGCATGGCACAGAAAGCGGCTATGATAGATATACCCCATCTGGAAATTCCGTCAAGCTTGGAAGCCTGGGCGCATTCCCAGTGCTCAGCCGAAAGGGAGAAGGCATCGATACTTTCCGTGTGGACAGAGGGGACCGCAGCTGCCAGCATGATGGGACATCAAGGGCTCCAGGAAAGGCCTACTTCCTACCTGCCGAGGTTATTTCTCCTCTATCTCCTGGATTATGCCTGAAACTTCTTTGAGAGGAACCTAAATATTGTACTCCATGGTCAGAAAAGAGGCTTAAAGTGCCTAGGAGCGAGGACTATGAGATTGAAGTATAAATGACTGAGAGCACATTCTCCTCTGATCTCTGCAGGGAGAAGGGCACTGGAGCACAAGGAGGAGTTGGGTGATGAAGGGATTTGATGAGGGGAAAGGCAAACAGAAAGGAACCAGTGGGGCAACAAACACCCATTGCTTTGGATTCACATCGTCCCCCCATGGCTGTGTCTGTGGGGCTGAGGATGTCAGGAAAGGGGATACAGGATGCTAATGCAGGAGGGCACTGTGTGGTGGCCCCCTTACCTCCCAGATAGAGGCACACTCGAGCCCCCTAATCTATAAACTCTGCCTTAGGTTCATTTTAAACAGCCTGTTCTCCAAAGCACTGACACAAACGGTCACACCCCTCTTCCAGCAGGATGACCCCACGCTAGAGCCATTTGAATTGACAATCAGTTCCAGTAAGCGCTGAGGGCTAGAGCCTCATCCAGGAAAAGAGAAAAAAAGGAGAACAAGGAAGGAGGAACCCAGTGGTGGGGGTGAGGTCATCTGCAGAAAGAAAGTGGTGCATAAAAGGTTCGGAAGTTACCAACTGCCAAAATCTGCCAGTGTGGTCATCTTTAAAGTGCACCGAGGAAACGGGATGCATATGCCATGTCACCACCAAAGTCACCTCTGCTGAGTGTCACGCTGAAGCCTGAGCCCCAGAGGAAGGCCAGCCGAAGCTTCCCCTTGTCTCAGACAAACCCTTACATTTAATGGTTAGGGAGCACATACATCACACACCATTAAAGCTGCCAGTTTCCATCTCTTTCACACCATTAGTAGAATAGATATATCATTAAAGGAAGTGAGTTACAATATAAAAATATGGTAATTCAGACTGTCAGGTCACAATTGACAGCACATTCGGGGAGCTGCTGTCTTGAGTTGTCTCCAGAGACCCTATATTTAGTGAAAAGACATTTCCCAGAAAAGTTTTCATAAATATTCTCCATGGGGAAAAATGTATATTTATCACTTCACATAAAAAGAAATCTAAAGTAAATGTTTTAGGAACTGACTTCTCAGAAAGTGAGTGGCTATTTTTAATCCATAGCTGGAAGAAATTTTCTTATCAACTTTATAAGAGCCAGGGAATGCTCTAGTCTGGGTTACCCGCAATGTTCGCAGCAGCGTTATCCTTATGTCTTCCCCCTTCTTTGTCCTTCCTGCAGCCATACGCCATACCCCATGTTCTGATTCTGGTGTTGAGGAGTATATTAATCATGTTTTTTATTTTCTGTATTTTATGACACTTTGACATCTTGGGGGACTTGCTGACTGGGGAGAGACTGCCCCTCCCCGGGTAAGACAATTCCTAGAGACAGTAAATGACTCCCCTGCACCTTTCACATGCAAACCAACCACTCCAAAGCCCATCCCCCCAGCTACCTTTCTTGGGCTCTCACACTCAGGGCCACTATCCCTCAGCCGTAATCACCCCACGGCCATGTACCAGACAGCTAGGGACAGCCCCTATGCTCGGGAGCTCACTGCAAGTGTTCAAACTAGCCAGTCCTAAACATGCTTAGCCTGTTTGCCCTGCCTCACCCATTCATTCCTGCAAAAACCATAATGAAGGTTCTCGCCCACTCTTTCCTCTTGCTCCGTGTGTCTCCTAGCAACACTGGTGCGTCCTTGTGTGGCCCTGTGTGGTGTAGTGTGCCCTTTCCTGTTGGGAATTGTGAGTCACAAACTATCTTTTCAATGTCAGTCCTCTCCTGATCTGTCGGCCTAATCATACCCGAATAATAATAAAACCTACATTTTAAAACAGAGAGGTGGAGAAATGTTCATGAATGGAGAATGTACATGAGAGGGAGAGAATGTTCTGCTCTCCTATGGCTCAGAGTAGTGGATTTAAGGATTATCCCTCAAACTGCATATAAATAATCCCAACAGGCCACTGCTTTACCATATTTAGTCTCGGTTAAAATGAGACTTTATTACAGTGCAATGAGCCATCCTGCACACTGTCTGAGGGAAACTGTACATTGATGAAAAGCTTTAGAATCCAGCAGCCATGGGAAAGAAGTATAAGAAAAATGAAATTGGAAAGCCTGAGGTTAGTGAAGGCAGGACCAGGCCAGTGTGGGAAGTTTATTGAGGAGAGAAGACTATAAAAAGGGAGCCAGAAAAGTCAGATGGAGAAAAAGTAGAAACATTCATTTCAGGTGGAATAAAATAGAGCAAATATAATCCAACAGAAAAGTAGAAACATTCATTTCAGGTGGAATAAAATAGAGCGAATATAATCCAACAGAAATTCTCTTAGGCAGAGCTCCGGGTTCTGATGAATGAGCTGGGCAGCATGATTGTCCCCAGAGACACAGGGATGAAGGATGCAGAGGTGCCTGTGTGTGAGGACCTCACAGTTTCTTAGGGTGAGCAGACATGGAAAATGGACAAGGCTACTCGGTGTGAGTGCTCCAGTCCAGGAATTGAGCACAAAGGTGGGAGGTCAGAGAAGTCATCCAATAGAACCAGGAGGCGTTTGCCTGGGGCAGAGTGAGTCGTGGAGGGCAGGTGTTTTGAAGAAGGTTCCAAGCAGAGCAGACAGATCGTGCAAAGGCCAGAAGAGAAAGTGAGCCAGGGAAGGGTTTACACAAGGCAATTTTACGGAAAGATTATCATTTAAAAAATTTTTAATTGTGGTAAAAATCACATAATATAAAATTTACCATCCTTACTATTTTTAAGTATACAGTTCAGTAGTGTTAAGTATATACACATTGTTGTGCAACAGATTTCTGTAACTTTTTTATCTTGCAAAACTGAAACTCTAAACCCATTGAATAACAATTCCTCATTCCCCGCTCCCCCCAGGCCCTGGTAACCACCGTTTTGCTTTCTGTTTCTACGAATTTGGTTACTTTAGATATCTCATACAATTGGAATCATGAATTTATCTTTTTGTGACTGGCTTATTTCACTCACATTTCATAATGTCCTCAAGGTTTATCCATGTCGTAGCATGGGACAGGATCTCCTTTTTCAAGGTCGGATAATATTCCATGATGTGTATATAGCAAATTTTCTTTATCCCTTCATCCACTGATGGACATTGGGTTGCTTCCATGACTTGGCTACAGTGAATAAGGCTGTAATGAACGTGAGTATGCAAATATCTCTTTGAGATCCTGCTTTCAATTCTTTTGGGTTAATACCCAGAAGTGGGATTGCTGGATCATATGGCAGATTTTCATTTTTAATGGTCATTCTAGTGACTGTGTAAAATTAATTGAATGGGGCAAATATTGGAGGCAGGAAGACCTATTGAATAGTCCAGGCAAGATATAATGGTTGCTAAAACCAAGGTAGCAGAAGTAGAAAGAGAGGAGTGGATGGATTCCAGGTAGAATGATTATGACTGTGTTGGCTGGTTAAATTGGAAGTATGAAGGAGGAGTCAATGGTGAGGCTCAGGTTTCTGGTTTGGTACCTGTGTGGATCATGGAGCCCGTCACTGTGGTGGAAACACAGGAGGAAGAGGGGGATTGGATCCTAACTGTGTTTTGGAATGGTGCCTTAGCAACAATGGGGGAGCATGAAGATGAAGAGCCCAGATTTACAGTCCCCAAAGAGAGCCTGGACCAGGGCAGCACAGCAAGAGTGGAAAGGAGAGTTCAGGCCTGAGGGAGCCACAAGTAGAATCTATAAAAGTGCCTGGTGACTAGTTGATTGTAGGAGCCTTAGCTACAGAAGAGATGCCTCTCAGAATTTTCATCAGATGGGTAGTGTGAGGCTAAGCTTCCTGGAATTTTAGTAAATATTTTGTATCGTTTTAGATAATTTGATTTTGAGATATCTATGGAACATATATAGATATCTAGTTGGGAATACCGGAATACTAGTTTAGTACTTTTTCATTAAAGTTTAGGACAAGGGTCAGGCTAAAGATATAGATTTAGAAGTCAGTCATCAACACGTAGGTGAGAAATGAGGTCATGGGATAAATGAAACTTAACCATGGAAAGCAGAACAGTGGGATAAAGACAAAAACTGGTGGAACATCAATGTTTTAGGGGGAAGGGAAGGAAAAAGAGCCAAGAAAGGAGAATGGGAAGGGTTTGGAATGGAACAAAGGAGAGAGTAGTCTTGGAGAAGCTAAGGAGGGACGAGAGAAACAGGGCAAAGAAGACTCTTGAGAATGTGGCCAAATCTGGGCTAAGGGTGTGTGAACAGAGCTGATGTGAAACGGGAGTGTTATCCTATCTCTATCTTTAGCTGCTTAACAAATCTTGTAAACATGAAGTTTTCTCAACTTGATGCTGGCATGTTTCTGTTACTCTATATATACTTATGGTTCCCAGTGGGGTGGGGGGTGATTTTGTCCCTCTGGGTACATTTTTGGTTGTCACAACTGGGGCAGGGATGCTTCTGGCCATCTAGTGGGTAAGAGGCCAGGGATGGTGCTAATTATCCTACAATGCACAGGATAGCACCCCTCTGCCCCAAACAAAGAATTATCGAGCCCAAAATATCAAGTTAGAAGGCTGAGAAACCCTGGTATAGACTTTGTGTGTTGGATACACTCATTCAATACATCTTCCTAAAGCCTCAGGCACTGTGTTTACACTGAGAACTGTTTGCCACCACATGGCATTCCAGCTCTTTCTAGTTTGTAGTTCCACAGTGAGGCCCCCTTTGAAAGTGGGTATTTGAAAGATTCTAGAGAGCCAGCCCACCTTTTCAACCAACCTAAGCTGTACATTAGCATAGTAATTTAGAAATGGTTCTTAAATGCCATAATGGACTTAAGGGAAACGTATTCAAAGAATTAAACATCTGAACTCAGCAGGATCACTCTTCCCTGGGTACTTTCCTCTCAACTGCTGCTGCGAGTCCACTGGCTTTTGAGGCTCGGAGTGAAACAGGGCTTCTAGCTATCCTCTCAGTAGTCTTTGAAGATTTGGTCCTGCTGATACTCTCAGGCACTCTGGCTACAGAGCCCTTGAGTTCTTTTTAGCTTAGGTTAGCACACTGGAGCTTTTCTTAATTGAGAACACTCGCTAATAACTCCATTTCCTAGAAACCAAACAGCATTAACTTCTACCGCTGGGCGGCTAAGCTTCCCAATCTTCCACATGATTCCTGTGGGTGCTCATTTCTGCTTGTCGATGGGAGGAGCTGAGCAGGAACACAGGATGCTTTGTGTTCATAACAACTCATGCCCATATGTTCATCTCACTTTCGCCTCCCAACTCTCAGAGCTCATGGTTGGAGGGTCCCAGTAAGGGCTCTAGAGTTGGACTGCCTGGGTTAGAACCTGCTTGATCATCCATCATCTGGATAACAAATGTGGACAAGTGACTTAATATTTCCTACATAAAATGAGAATTACTGGACCTCCCTCAGAAGGTTGCTTTGAGGATTAAATGGATAAATACATGAAAAGTGCTCAGAGCAGTGCTAATGTAGTGACATTAGTTATTAGACACTGTATTAGTTTCCTAGGGCTATTGTAACAAAGTGCCACAAACAGCATGGCTTCAAACAATAGAAATTTATTTTCTCACAGTTCTGGAAGCCAGAAGTCCAATGTCAAGGTTTCGGCAGGGCTGGGCTCCCTCTGAAGGTTCTAGGGAAGAGAACGTCCTTGCCTTTTACTAGCTTCTGGTGGCTGCCGGCAATCCCCGTGTTCCTCCCCTTGTACGTGTGTTACTCCAATTTTTGCCTCCAACGTCACGTGGCCTTCTCACCTGTGTGTGTCTGTGTATCTCCAAATACCCCTCTCCTCATAAGGACACCTGCCATTGGATTTAGGGCCTGCCCCTAATCCAGCAAAACCTCATCTTAACTGATTACACCTGCAAAGACCCTATTTCCAAGTAAGGTCACATTCCAAGGTTCCAGATGGACATGAATTCTGGGGGGGACACAATTCAACCCTCTATGGCACCATTAAGATTAATCAACAAATTCATATTGGTTTAGCAAGTGCTTCTCTTGGTAAGGAAGACCTATCAACATGTTTAGTTTTTTCAGACAAATTTTAAAAGTTGGTTCTTTAAAACACTCTGCATGCTGTAGCCTGAACACCATCCTGTAGAGACAATTTATAAAAAATCAAAAATAGCGTTTGACTCAGACTTCTTCTGGCAAGAGAGCTGGCGAGGAGATTTGAGTGGGAGGAAGAGGCTGAATCCAATTCAGCCTACCACCTGTCCACTGACCAGGTGACAGACTTCCACCAAATCAACTCAGGCAGCATAATTTGTAATGCAGAGAGTCACTTTTTTGGTTTATGCCAAACAGAATTGGATCTATGTGTTCAGAACGTTGAGCCCCACAGCGCCCCAGTGCAGCATCAGAAAACTCGTAGTAAGGCAATGGTGTTGGTCAATACCCTATTTCCAGGCAGAAAATTCATGCATATATCTGTTTAGGTGGACTTCCCCTCCCCTAGGTTTCCTCTGTGGGAGAGATTGCCAGGTGCACAGCATTTATCTTTGCATTCCCCAGTGTATGCTGCTTGAAGTCTGTAACAGGTCCAAGTCCAAGGCATGTGCCAATATCCTTCACATTCCTGTCGTGCGTGAGTCCCAGGCGATGCTTACCAAATCAGTATCTGAAGCAGTCAAATGCATACGATACCCATTTAACGCTCAGACAGAAGCAATCTGAGAACTTTCAACTTCTTTATATCTGTTGTTGCGCTCTTACGGGCACATCTTCTATAGCGGTGGTTCTCAAACCTTTCTGTGCATACAGACCACCCGGAAATCTTATTAAAATACAGATTCAGATTCACTATGTCTCAGATGGGCCCAAGGTTCTGCCTTTCCAACAAGCTCCCAGATGATGCTGATGCTGCTGGTCCATGGCAAGGGCAATGGGTAGCTTAACTTGCAAGGCTCTCTGTGAACTGCCCTCCCCAAATCCTTTCCGACAGGTGTGCAGCCTGAGAAAAGGTACTTGTGGAATAAAGCTTATGGAATGTGAGAATGAGAAATACCTTCACTGTCCAAGGGATGCATCCAAATATAGAGGAAAAAATGCCAGACCAGAAATTGGGAAATGGACATTGGCATTTAAGTCCTAGCTTTGCTACCGAGTAGCTGTATGATCTCGGATACATCATTTAACCCGTTAATGCCTGTTTTGTAACCTGCACCGTTGGAGGAATAGTGCTCCCTTTAACTACCTATCACTCAGAGTTGGTGAGAATTAACTGAAGTGATGTAATTTAAAAAACCCTGTGAAAAGAGTAAAGCACTGTTAAAGGTAAGTTATTCTCTCCCTCCACGCTGTCTAAAGAGTGAAAGGCTGGTATTGGCCCACGCAGGAGAGCACAGTGAGAGAAAATCTTCAGCCGTGGTGTCTGTATGTGCCTCTTTGAGAAACACATCCTTCAGGGTGCTCTAGGACAAACACATGTCCAAACATAAAGCTTTTATTAACAACTTCTAGCAATTCAATGTATTCAGCCTTCTCTCAGTTCTTTGTATGTGCAAGGCGTCATCCTTGGGCTGTGGATGTACCAGGATGAACAAGGCAGGCTCTGGACCTGGGGGAGGTGCTGTCCACGGTGAGATGGATCGTGGACCTAGAGGGTCCAATACAGAGTAGAGAGGATTACGTGTAAGAGGGTGAGGTCTTCACTGCCCGGGGCACTGAAGTACCGCGCCCTCCTGCTCCTTCCACTTCCCCACCCCTACCTCTTTGGCCCCACACCCTCCTGTATCCTGGATAATGAGAGGTAGTGTTGGTTAGTGGTTGAAGCCAGGGATCTAGATTTGAAACACAGCTCTGTGTGACTTTGGGCAGTTTATTTAACTTCTCTGTGCCACAGAGAGGCTCATACATACATTGGAGATAATATAATAGTATCTGCCATAGAGAGTTGTTGGGAGGATTTAAAAAAATTTAAGTATAAATTATATATATGTATACAAGATACATATATGTATGTGTGTGTACATATATATATGTGCGTATATATATTTATATATATAGACACAGTAAGCACTATGGGTTAGCTATTATCCTAATGTTGAATGAAAGGAGAGTCCACAGAAATCAGGAGGGGTGGGGCTCAGCCAGCCTTGGCCCAGGTGGGTGCACTTCTGTTCTGCTAGTGGGTAATCCACAGGCAGAGTACAGGGGACTGAGAGTGGAAGGCCCTGCCCCAGGCCACGAGATAGACAGCTGATGGAGCTTCCTCTTGGATACTGTGGCACCTTGAGTGGCTCTTTCAATTGATAGAGCTTGGCTTTCACCTTCGGGTTAGGCTCCCCTGTGGCTCCCTGGAGCGGGTACACAGTGACTCCTGAGCTGCCCCTCCTCTCACCCTGGTCCCCCGGGTCAGAACGTCTTGTCTCTCCTCCCTAATCTCTTCCAAGCTCACGCCTCACTGCACTCCCTCCTGGTGACCCTCTCCTAGTCTCCCTGAGGGTAGAATGGCATGGGGACGGGGTGGGGTCCTCCTTTCTCTATTCTCCTGTCCAATCCTATTGTTGAGTATACAGCATATTCCTTGCTTATCTCAGGTCTTCTGTTGTTTTAGTTGTAAAATATGCAAATATTCATTCCCTCTACATAACAACCCTAAGTCTCAAGGCAGCATGGAGGCCTTATGCGCAGATATAGGGGAAATGAAATCAAAAGTTCCTCTTCAATTTATGAAGCCTCTATATATACTGCAGGAAAGGTGCAAACAGGAAAAGGAGGGCAGAAGAGGGGGTCAGCAATCAACCAGTGCGTATTTATTTGTTGTCATTTCCAGACAAGAGACTGTGGAGACAAGCAGGTGGGATGAAGTCTGCAAAGCCCAAGTCTCCCAGCTGTGTGTGGCCAGGGAGAGACTGACCCCTCGTGAAAGCTGAGGATATTGAGGAGAGATGCCAGCTTCCTAGTTGTCACCTCTTCCGTGGAGCCTTGCTAGCTCTAACCTGGAGGAATTCATTCAACAAGGGTTTCTGGTAGACCTTCCTCTTTCACGATTCCAGGCCCCCTGAGAGCATTACAATGACTTATACATTTCTCATTATTGTCTGACTAATTACCTACCTCCCTTTTCTGTAATAGTGTGGATCAAAGTGAATGTGGCTTTCCATCAGAATCTCAGCTTGGCAAAATGAAAACAATGTGAAGTGGAATTTTGGCTCTGTCACTTACTGGCTATATAAACTTGAGCAAGTTACTTAACCTTTCTGAGTTCAGTTTTCTAATCCACCAAGTAAGAATGACAATACTTGTCTCGTCAGCTTGGGCTGCGAAACAGAATATCATAGAGTGGGTGGCTTCAACAACAGAAATTTATTTTCTCACATTTCTCAGGCTGGAAGTCCCAGATCAAAGTCCGGCGGGGTTAGTTCCTGATGGGAGCTCTCTTCCTGGATTACAGACTACCTTCTCCCTGTGTCTTCACACGGTGGAGAAGGAGAGAGAGCGAGAGAGAGGGAGGGAAAGAGAAATCTCTTCCTCTTCAGTCTTCTTTTTCTTCTTATAGTCCCATCAGATTAGGGACCTACTGTTATGATCTCATTTAATTGTAACTACCTCCTAAAGACTCCATCTCCAGATAAGTCACTGTGGGGGTCAGGGCTTCAACACATGAATTTGGGGTGGGGGCGCAATTCAGTCCATAACAAACTGCACGCAGCCGTTTGCCACAAGTTTTTTCCTCAGGGGAGGAGGCAGGACCAGAGGGAGGCCACCAGTGCCAGCGCCAGCCCTCCTCATTGAGGAGCACGGTCTGAGCTGAGTAATGCCCCCGCTAGTGGTACGCCTCTTCTAGGGAGCCCTGCTGCCCTTTCCAGCTGGCTGCTACCCCAGTCCGTGGATGTGCCCAAGAACCTTAAACCACAACAGACAGGGCTCTGGTTCCTGTCTTATCAGAAGGCTCTCAGGCCCCGGGGTAAGTTAGCAGAGGCAAATATCCACCAGGGAAGGGCATGGACTGACTTCTCCTACCTCTCATTACACAGCCCCTCGCCAAGACAAAGGCAGCTGGTTAGCCAATTCTTCCAGAATGAATTGGCACTTGCCTTAACCTAAATAAGTTAGGGAAGCCACTCAAATGCCTCTTTCCAGAGCAACAATCTGCTCCAAGGTGGTGTTTCTGACTCTAAAAATAGGAAGGGCTAGGACTTAAGAAAGTCTGTTTTCTTACCAGTAATTAAAAGTATATGTTCATACGTGACAAAGTTCTGCTTTACTGGGCACATAACTATATTTAAAAATGAAATAAAATCAACCCTTTTTTTTTTCTAATTGGGTTTATTGTACTTTTAGTTGTTATATGCAGGGCTCTTTGCTAGAAGCCAATCTGGAGAATGTGAGCAGTGAAAGACGAGGTTCCTGCTCTTGAAAATCTTCCAGTCTAGCTTGAAAGGCAAAGCAGACATAAGTGAAAAGATTGATACAGTATGAGACTTACTAACATTTCAGGGCAACAGTGAACTCCCTATCTGCACCTATTTCATAGGGTCATGGTGAAATTTAATTAATCAGTGAAGGCAGAGGTGGAGAAAGTCCAAGGAATATTGGTTGAATAGATGAATAAATGCGTATGCATGCATGATGGCCAATGGGGTTGGGGCACAGGAGACATAACAGCCAATGGAGTGGGGCTTGGTGGGCGTGGTCCTGGCTCTGGAAAAGGCCTTGGAGAGCACAGACCCTCTGCGTGGCTGAGTTGCAGCTGCAGCTGTCAGTCACTGAGCATTCCAGCTCTTTCCAGCTCCCAGAACACTTGAATTACCCACCCATTCACAGCGCACACAGGCAAGGGAAGATTGATTCAATTTTTTTTTGTCTTTCTACTTTTTGCCTTTCAATTGATAGAGCAGATGGAAATCTTTTTTCTCAATTACCCGTTGTCCCCATTTGATCTGAGTACATCTGGAAGGAGATTATTTGGATACATTTGCTTTTTAAAAAGGAGAATGAAAACAGGCATGGAGTGAGGGGAGGCTTTTTATCTTTTTTTTTCCCCTGCCTGCCCCATCCATATAGTTTCCCAAGAAAAACAAAGAAATAAACTCTTACAACATTAAGTCACAGCAGGGACTATTTCTGCTTCATTTCTTTCATCTCAAAATAAACTTAATTTATAAGGACTGGGAGGGCTACGGTGATATTCTACAATGCAAATAAAACGCAGCATGAACACATACACAGGAAGAAAGTTTTGCGCTGTAAATATATCCAGGAAGTTCAGAGAGGCATAAAAAATTGGGGCAGGCGCTAGAAATGATTACTTTGGAAATGAATAGCAATTTTCCATTTTTAAGAGAACATATGTTGCTACAGTTTTCTGTTCCAGGATTGACTGGAGGGTGGCCTTCAGCCAGTTTTTCCCCTGATTGATTTGGCTGGCTGTGTTGTATTGGAAATGCCCATGACAATGCTGTTTTTTGGGTATTTTCATTCCCACTAACTTCTCTTCTTGTAGCCTGAGCAGTTCAGAGCAGTGTCACCACCTAGTCTAATTCAACCATTTACCGTTTATTTCCTCTGGCAATTAAAAAGTGTGCTAACCCAGCCACCACTGACATACCAGTCGAAGCAGATCTCCCCCCACCACACTTTTCTGAAATTCCAGTTATAAGGCTAGAAGTAAGGATTGAATGATAAATCTTTTCCTGACCTTGCTATTAAGTCAGAGGATGCTATTAGGACAAGACAGAGATCTAGGACCAGCTCTCAACAAAATTGTAAGGGTAGAAAATTTGTCTTGGGTGCTGGCTGCCTCTTTTCTCTGCTGCTGGCTATTTTATAGCTCTCTGCAGGGTCTCTGTCTCTCATTTCCCTTGTTCCTCTAGTCAGGAGGAAGGTAGTCTGATCACTGTGTTCAGGCCAAGGTGTTAAAGACACAAGGAGCTACCAGTCTTGAGAATGCTTGAATTTATTAAATAATGCCTGCAAAGGGCATGGCTTAACCGAAAGGCATGTTAATGGTGGGATTTCAGATACAGTAAATTTTGGAGTGGAGAAAATATTTGGGGACATGAAAATTTCTTGACACTTAAAAAAAGGCATTATTTATTTACTTAGTTATCTATCAATTATCTATTTGTCTATGTATCTATTATCTGTGTATCTACCTAGCTGTTATCTAGCTATCATCTGTCTACCTATCTACCTATATATCTGTCTAGCTATCTGTCTACCTATCTATCTATCATCTTTGATCTCGAGAGTTTATTATTTATAACAACTAGACAGCTGTGCTCAGATATTTATGAGCTTGAGGCCCTCCTCGGCCAAGTCAGGGTGCTCCCAAGATGCTCTCCATGCAATGCCTGTGGACTTCTGACCTCTCCTCCCTGTGTGTAAGGAAGAGTCCACTTTCTCTTTCCAACTCTTCTCTCCCCTAGGTGCTATTTGGGGACAACTGGGATGTCTTTTTTTCTTACATTTGAGGCAAAATTAAGATTACTGAGGGAGAATAACCATTAGATTATCAAACATCTTAAACAGAAGCTGAATCCTGAAAGCAAATGGGGAGAAGCTTGCTATTACAAAGAATCAGTGAAAGAGAGACCCGATGATTCAATTTAATTCTTTAAAATCCTTTGAGTTGTTTAAATGGCATTAAAAACACTTTAATGGGGGCCGGCCCAGTGGCGCAAGCGGTTAAGTGCGCGCGCTCTGCTGCAGCGGCCTGGGGGTTTGCCGGTTTGCATCCCGGGCGCGCACCGACGCACTGCTTGGCAAGCCATGCTGTGGCGGTGTCACATATAAAGTGGAGGAAGATGGGCACGGATGTTAGCCCAGGGCCAGTCTTTCTCAGAAAAAAAAGAGGAGGATTGGCAGATGTTAGCACAGGGCTGATCTTCCTTACCAAAAAAAAAACAAAAGAAAATTTTAATAAAACTGACTATTTAATGCAGGGTTGTTGCCCCAGTGATTGTGGAGTGGTCTCTTAGATGATACAATTAAGGGGACTGGTCTGTGGAGGTAAAGACAATCTCTCTCCGGGGGTCTTCTTCCTGGAAAATACCATTAGATGATGTACGGGGGGTCTGGTTGAGAAGGAAATGGGGCTGGTCGCCTGCTTTCCTTCCTGTCTCTTTGGGACTCCCTTGTAAAGACCATGAAAGGGTCACTGCCTCATCCTAACGTAGGGTGCGCTCTGCGTCTGAGGCTGTTCCAGGGCTTTACCTGTATTAACTCATTTAGTCACCACAACTACCCCGTGATGTAGGGACTGTTATCACCCTGATGATGTGAAGGAACATAGAGAGGTTAAATGACTTGCACAGAGTCACAGATTCTGTAAGCAGCAGATTGGGCGTTTGAGCCCAGGCAGTGGTCTGACGTCTGTTAACCACTCCACGCCTCTGCCTCTCTTCTCACCCCCTCCACCCTGATACACTTCTCATCCATCTCTTACCCCACCATGTCCTCTATTATGGCTGTATCAACACTTGCCTCTTTCTCCACCACAACACCATGAATTTCCTGGGATTAGGAATTGTGTCTTATATTTGTGTGTGCATTTCTTATGATGTGTTGCTGGCACATAGTGAGTGAACAATACATGTTTGTTACCTTTATTGCAAAACCACTTCAGAGCACTTCCCTGGAAAAAGAGCACCCTGCGATCTTCTACTCCAATTGTCCTCAGCCCGAAGGACTGGGCGTTGAGCTGGCCTTGGGCCTTTCCCACTAGTCTCCACTGGGGAACCTGCTGGAATCTGGAGAGGAGCCCCTGCTGGGGCTGTGGACTGAGGTGGGCTTCTTGGGTTTGTTAATTTTCTCCTGAATAATCTTAAAATTGCCACCATTCATCAGGTGCAGATGAAATCAGAGAATCTGAGTGTTGAAAGAGATCCCTGGAAAGTACCTCAGGTAAATGATTGACCCACAGGACAGGTGTTTGTTTTCTTCTGGAAGGTCTTCACGGTGGATGACAGGGCTGTATTCCTCAGTCACTCATTGCTGATATCTCCTCAATTTTTATTCCTTTTTCTTGTGAAGGAGTGTGAGCTCTCATATAAAATTCAATATAATGTAGAAGAGTCAAATTAAAAATAACAGTAGAGCTCACACTTTGAAAGGAACAACAAGAATAGATGTTCCCAGGCATCTAGGATGTGCTAATTTAACAGTTTTTCATTGATCTTGGCTCTAAAAAGTGAAATAAAATTATGTAATTTTCCTTGTCAGATAAAAGAAATCCTACAAAATTTTGATAAATGATAAATGCTCCTTGGGACTAAGCTCAAGGTGGAATTTACCCACAAGGTCCTTCAAAAGGGGCATTTAGTCATTAGTGAGCAGTGTCTTTAAATAGGAACGATACCACTTTAATGGATGCCTCTTATATTAGGCCTGTCTCTGAGGCATATCTTACCAAAGACATTTCTGTGGGTCTTGGGAGATCTATACTGTGGTAGCAGAGCATTTGAGGGTATTCCAAGCATGTGCACAAACAAGAGGGATCACTCTGGCTCAGTACAAGAACCCTCTGGAGGTCAGCAGCACAAGTATTACTGTCCTTGTGTTTCATGCTGAGTAAGGGGTAGGCTTGGGACTTGCAGCCAGGGCTTCTACCCTGAACTCTTCACACTGGGCTCTGTAAGGTCCCAGTCCTTGGCTTTCTGATGACCTAATAAGGAAAGAGCCCAGAGACCCTAGGAAATCATGTGGTTGTCTTGTTCATTAGAGTGCTGTCTCTATATGCAGTCCACTGAGAATCAAATTACCTGGCAAATGGCTACAACACCGATTCTTAGTATTATAGAAATTCTGCAATGTTGATTAAAGTGATTGGGGACATAGAGTCACCATTCTGCTGAGAGAGTGACAAGTTTTAGGTCCTCACTCTGAAAAAATCACCCTAAATGGCCAATGGATCTTAGTTCCTATTATCTGTAAAAGGCCAGGGGTGGCTGTCTTCCTCTGGGCTGAGAAAGGTCTGGGGCTGAATCTGATCTTGGTGGATAGGATAGGTGATGGGTGATGGGGAGGAGGGGAAAGGGGCGCCAGCATATAGACATGTATTATTCAAACCTGAGACAGTCAATTTTTACTCGAAAGAAAAAAAGAGATACAGACATCAAAACATTGACAAAAGTATATGGTTTAGTCTCCAACCTCTATATCATCTATTATGAAAAAATGTAAGGCAGGTGTTACTAGCCAAAGGCTTCACTCATCAAAGAATCTTAGTATAATCCTGGTGAAATTTCTGATTTCAAATTTAGCTGCATCATTGGAATGGGCCCCCTAGGATGAGTGTGCTGTAAAGTACACCCTTAAGTGGACACATGAAATTACTTTATGGACAGGCTTGTTTATGAGAAACATGGAGAAAATGTGTCAAATTTAACTATCTCAGCTCTTGTGTAAAGAGAAGCTGAGCTACTCTTTTGGACAATAACTAGCTAACATGTTCACGTGCTTCTGATACTATTAGCTAACATTTTTTGAGCCTTTTCTATGCATCACTGTCCTAAGCACTTTTTGAGTCTTAAGGTATTTAATCTTCATAACATCCCTATCATGTAGGCACTGTTGTCATCCCCATTTTACAGATGAAGATAATGAGTCCTGATGAGGTTAATTACCTTGCCCAAGGTTGCCCAGTTGGTAAGTAGGAGAGCGAACATTCAACCCCAGGTAGTAGTCTAACATCATAGACTCCATCAAGTACAAAGTATAGGAAGAGGAGGACTTGAAAGACTAATTTTATGGCAGTTATTGGATGTCTATAGAGCCTCCTTCCCATCAAGGATGTCTGATTTGGGGTGGGAATCACACAGCAGGTGAGTTCAGGGTGGGGGTTTTATAAGCCTGGCTCTCTAATCCTAGGGTTGAGAGCTCCAGAGTCTGATACTGCCTTGTTTGTCTCTTTTCATGACAAAGACCTGGATGCCTGCACCCCATCTGCAGTTCTGCAGTGAGATAGAGCCATGCAAATTTAGGAGAATTTCCTGACCCAGCTTCTCAAAGAAAACTGGAATGCTGTTCCCCAAAGAAGGGAGGAAGATGCTGCTATTTGGGAAATAGCTGCTACCACAATATAAAATAGCACACATCCAACACACCCAGTAGCAGTGTGCCGGGGCAGTAGCTACTCATTAAATGGGCTAGGTCACGGTCATGTTTGGCACCATTTAGATCTGGGATTGTTTCTGCCATGGGACCATGACTCCATACTCTGATTCAGCACTAAAATGTCAAACTGTCCTTTCCCCTTCCTATTCCAATATCTACTATCCTAGACTGGTCCCTCATTGCCGTTTCTCAGGTTATTGCAATTACTTTCTATCTGCTTTCCCTATATCAAATCCCCTTATCTTCTAATTTGTCTTAAGTGCTAGTCTAACAATTAGCTTTGATAGCACAGATCCCATCATGTTACCCCAGCTAAAAAGTCTTCAAGAATTTCCCAGCTTCTTTTGCATAGCTTTCAAGCTTCTCTAAAATCTGACCCTTACCTATTTATCTAATTTTCTTTCCAGCGGCTTCTCTTGACACATTAGGCCCCTCAGCTAAATGTTTGAATTCTTCACCTCCTTGCCTTTGCCCAAACCTTTTTGTCTAGCTGGAGTATTTCCCGTTCTTCCCACAGCAATTCTACTCATCTTCTGAAGATTTCCGAAATACTGACTCTTGGTGATGCCTTCGCTGATCAACTGCATTTGCCTATGTGCTATTGCTTTGTTCTCAACTCCTTTTTATGTATGTATTACGTTTCTATCGCTTAGGATACTTAAGATTGAAGAAACAGAAACTAACTTAGGTAGCTTAAACAAAAAAGATAATTTGCATATGGATGCAGGCAGCATCTATCGCAAGCCCAGGGCAGGGACGCAGCCAGTCAACAGGAAGGTAACTAGGAATCAGGTTCACAGTTTCTCTCTCTGTCCCCCATTTCTGTGTACCTTCGAACATCTACACCATTCTATCTCTTCCTCTACATATTGACTTTCTCTTCTTCTCTGTTCCACAAGGTAGAAAATGTCCACCCTTCCAACTACAGAGTGTGACATGATTTTTAGTCCAATCTTTAATTCCCAGGAGAGTAATATAATTGGCCCATCTTGAGGAATATGTCAGCCATAGGTCCAGGGGGCCATACAAACATGGCTATTGGGGTCCACCAGGGGGAATGGGGGTGGGGGGTGAGCTTCCAAAGAAATGGGCACCAAGTCATTGAGAAGGATAGATAATTCCAAAAAGTTTCCACTATAGTCTCCACTAGTTTGCGAGGACCTCAAGAATACAAATTATATTCTCTTTTTCATTTGTTTCATTTTCTCTAAACTCTCATCTTCCCAAGGTCTAAATACGGCTAGTCTTATAGTGGCACTCAGTAACATAAGGTAATTTTGTTAAGGACAATATGTGTAGAAGAGTAACAAGTTGTTAGATATTACTGTTACTCTTGTCTCAGATTTCTGGTGAAGATTCCAATGGCTGAGAACAAATCAACTGGTGCCAAGTATCTACACTCGTAAGGCGATGTGCTAGACGAGACCACCTGGGCAGAGGTATGTAAAGAGACTGTGAAGTTGGTCTGTCTTCATCAGCCCATCATCCACTTCTAGCATATACAGGAGGGAGAGATTGAAGAGTTGAAAGAACCAATTTCTTTGGAGGGAGCTTAGAGGGTTCTGTGCATTTCTTCCGCCCTCATCAGTACTTTTCATTGATTTTAAACCAAATGGAGGGAGTTTCAAGAGAACTACTCAGAAAGCCTGGCCATATTCCTTGGAATTTGGGAGATTCAGAGATTGATATTTGATTCTTGCTTAAAGTGAGTAAAGGCAGGTGGCTGAGGCTGTGGCTGGCCAACAGCCCTGGGACAGCAGAAACAAGAAAGAGATGGTTGTGTCAAGAGTGACTGAACTTCTGCTGACAGTGGAATAAAGGAGAATATTTCCTGGAGTGATGTGGGCCTTATAGAAGGGAGATGGCTTAGGTGCATCTCTTTGGGTTCCTGCCTAGGAAGATCATCTGGAGGGTTGATACAACCCTAACTGAGAGATGAACCCCTGGAAACAGAAGTGGGGGTTAGAAGGAATTAGCCAGAGGAGAAACATTGTATGGGGCATCAAAGCTGGAGTCAAAAGCGGAAAATCCCCAGAAACCAGCAAAAGCACATCAGGAGAGGAAAAGTTTGCTTCAGACCTCTACAATGGCTAAAGGGCACCATCTCCAGATCTCAACTATGCCAGCAGCTAGTGAGTGCGAGAGGAGATGGAGCAGAGGAGAGACGCCGGGTGGAGAAGGTGACCACTCTCCTCCTCCACTGCAGGCTTCCAAGTCTGAAGCAAGTGCTAAATGGAGCTCAGGAGAAGGTTTAATTAAATAGGAGTTTGTCTATTAAATTGCCCTGTGTTAAAGTTGTATGATTATAATATTTGGCTGGACTGATGTTCTGCTATTATTAGTTTCCATTGGACATTTTCATCTAAAAGTGGCCAAAGCAAAGGGAATCTGCCTGAAATTTTATCAAAAGAGATGGTAAGGAATGATTGTGCTAATCAAACTTAGGGGGAAAGATGAGAAAAAATAAAATTGGTTTTTGCTTGCTTCCTGTTAAGTCTTGTCCATTCAATAAAACATTATTGAAATTCAGAAGGAGAGATCTCTGTGGGCAAGGATGATTAGAGAGAGTATTATGGAATAAGAAGGACCTAAAGCTGTGTCTTAAAAGGACATGTTGAATGCAGATAGATGTCTGACCGTGTTCTTTATTATGAAGCATTTGTTACAGAAACTCATTTTCTGTGCTCTTTGGTTCTTGAAACCTCTGAAGATTCTGACACTACTCAAACTGAGTTGGAACAAATGGACTGTGCAAATCTTGGGCTATTTACTGACCACTGGATAGAGAGCTTAGCTTGGCAGAGACTTATCAGTGACAGTCATAATGTCACTTGAAGGGCTTAGCCTGCATTCTGAAGTGTCTTGTTAAAAGGCAATGTTTGGGAAAACCCTGGGGATAGGTCAACACCCAAGGAAACATATCTCTATTACATAATTTGGTGTTCATTCAAAATATCCACATTTGAATTAAGATACCTCAAATTTGGTCAGTATAATACATATGTCACTGAAGGAGACTGATAGAGCGCATTTTTTTCAGAGTTTTCACATCTGACCTCATAAGGTCTGTGCGAGGAAGGGAAGGATGAGGATTGATTTTCTCACCTTATAAGGAAATTACCTGACTTGTTCATATTGACACTGTAATATGTCATAGCTCACTAGTATGAATTTCATTATACTGGAAATTCTTCTTCTGGAAAGAGGTATCTGAATTCTACCCCCACCAGGGTAAAGTTCTCCACAGGCAAGAGGAGGCCAGTTCTTATCTATTTCCATCACAACATGCGGTAGACTGCAAAAATGGTCACGAATTATTCCCCTTCTGCTATGCACGTCCTTTGGCAGGGCCACCCTGCACTGACTCTGGCTTTGAGACCACCTTTGGCCAACAGAACTTAAGCAAGTGCAACACATGCAGAAGTTTAAAAAGCACTTGTATATTTGGACTTCTTTTTTTGCTGTACTGGGAAATCTGAGACTATCACATGAATGAGCCAACATAAGCTGTCATGGGATAAATTGTGTCCCCCCTCAAATTCTTATGTTGAAGACCTAACCTCTAATATCTCAGAACGTGACTATACTTGCAGATAGGGTCTTTAAAGAAGTAATTGAGGTTAAATGAGGTCACTAGGGTAGGCCCTAATCCAATATGAGTGGTGTCCTTATAAGAAGAGTAGATTAGGACACAGACACACACAGGGGGAAGACCATGTGAAGACACAGGGAGAAGACGGCTACCTAGAAGCCAAGGAAAAAGGCCCTTAGAAGACATCAAACCTGCTGAGACTTTAAGCTTGAACTTCTAGCCTCCAGAATTGTGAGGAAATAAATTTCTATTGTTCAAACCCCCCAGTCTGTGGCATTTTGTTATGGTAGCCCCAGCAAACTAATACACTAGCTTAGTGGAGGATGAAACGTTGTGTGGAAGAGAACTGAGGCACTCCATTCCAAAGCCAGCCAAATTCCAGATGTGTGAGTGAGGCCTTCCTACATCATCCAGCTGACAGCTGACCAGATGTGTGAGGACGCCTAGCAGAGATAAACTACTAGGTTTGCCAAGAGAAGGCAAGAGTCCCCTGATGCTCCTTTCATTCATAGAGAGGCTTGCTGGGCTCACGTGGGTTTGTGTTCCAGGAAAGGAACATAGCCCCCCCGCTTTGTCCTCTTTTTATAGGTAACTGGGATAGTCCCTTTGTCAGTAGAGGGAAAAATAGTCTACTTGGATGCTGGCTAGTCTGGAAATAGGTGCCAACCTTTCTTTTAGGAGGTATTCTTGAAAGCCAGCTGTCAAGCACCAAGTGACCTCAGGCCTGTGGGAACTTGTTGCCCCTTCTGCCAGAAGCACTATTGTTGTGGGAAACTGAATCTCAGTGTAGGCCCTCTCATTGGGAGAAAGGTCCACATTGGTCTCTTGTCTGGTAACCCAGAGTAAACTCCAAGGGTCATTTTTGGATAATCCTCACCCTACCACACTTTGTCTGTGGAAACCCAAAAAAATCAAACAGAAAGGAGGAGCAGGCTGCATTTTAGATTCTCATTGGATTTTCTATCATCAAAAGGCAAATACTTGTTTTCCTGGTTAACAGATGGAAGAACCAAAGATAATGTCATGGAACTGTGCCATCGCTTATATATAAAGGTGATTGATTTTTCCAGTTAGTGGTGTAGATTTGCCCTGAGCCATTTACTGATTCTCACCAAATCTCCCT
Source organism: Diceros bicornis minor (assembly GCF_020826845.1). NCBI lineage: Eukaryota > Metazoa > Chordata > Mammalia > Perissodactyla > Rhinocerotidae > Diceros > Diceros bicornis. The sequence continues at coordinate 17,914,092 of NC_080749.1, read as the reverse complement.
GTTGTTCAGGGGAATACATTTTCTAAAATGGTGGGTTGGATTTAGTGCTGTCAGTGGCTGGAGAGTAGAGGAAAGTGAATTGACTTACATGGAGATCCCATCAGTTCACCTTTACTTACTGTTATCTTTCAACAAATTGAGCTAACCCACCCCTGTGGGACTCTCCCAATGTCCTATCTTTATGGTGATTGTTCCATACAGACTGTGAAGTCTGAAGTTTATTTTTTAATTTACCCTTTCACTTTTAGACTCAGATTTAGAAATTTGTGTCCATAAAAATGACTCTTTTGGATTATTTCTGCTCAAACTCAGCTCAACAACAACAAAAAAATTGAATATTATCTCAAAAGATCTTACTGTTTCCTTCCTCCCTCCCTCTCTTCTTTATCCTTGTCTCTCTCCCTTCCTTCCTTCCTTCTTTCCTTCCTTCCTTCCTTCCTCCCTCCCTCCCTTCCCCCTTCCTTCCTTCCTTCCGTCCTCCCTCCCTCCTTCCTTCCTTCCTTCCTTCCTTCCTTCCTTCCTTCCTTCCTTCCTTCCTTCCTTCCTTCCTTCCTTCCTTCCTTCCTTCCTTCCTTCCTTCCATATATTTTCAAGCACTGCAGGATCAATAGGTAATTCTGACACTACAAGAGCAGTTCTTCATATCGGTTTCATTCTGATTTCTGCTGGAAACTACCAACATTTCAATTTCAGTGGGAGTCTTTTGAAACCTGCTTAAAGATAATCTGTCTGCAGCCTTTGATTTGGAAAAATGGAAAAGGGAAAGAGAAGTGACTAGATTTTTAGAAGTTTTTGAGATCAAAGGATTTGGTTAATCCTTTATGATGTTTGCTATAACTTTATAAGTTCGGGTGTGCAAGGTTAGTCTCCAGAAGTCGTTTCCTGCTGACATTCCACCACTGTGTGGATGATGTTTCCTGGGTAAAAGTCTCGGGAAATCCACAAGTTCCCTTAGCTTTGGTTTAATGCAGTGGTTCTTACCCCAGGCTGCACATTAGAATCACCTGGGGAGCTTAAAATTTACAGAAGCCCACAGCCCATCCTCAGAGTAATGAAATCACATTTTCTAGGGGTGAGACCCGGGGGTCAGCAATTTTAAAGCTGTCCAGATTATGATGTACAGGCAGGATTGAGAACTGTTGAGAGAACTGAATCAAAGAATATAGAAAAAGCATCCCCATCAAACTATTCTCTTAAAAATATACAAAGTCATTGAAGTAAGCTGTGAAAATACTAGTACAAACATTACCTTCAAATAAGATGTACAAATTAGATTATAAAATTTAAAGAACTATAAAGACCTACGCATAATTCGGTACCATTTCTAACAGAATGGTCTATAGTTTCCCATCATTGCTTGATCTTTTCTTCTGTAAAATTTTATGATTTTTCACTCTGGTTTTCCCAAGTTTGAATAGATAGTATTCACTTAGAATCTTTCTGCTTATCGTCAAAAGTCTTCCCTCTCTGTGAATGTGCACCTATATTTAAGATCTCCCCATGAGCTCATGTCTGCAGGGGCTTTTTTTCTCTGCCACATAGTCAATTTACCCTCTTCTCAGGTAATGTGAATGAAAGCTTTGCTACTGGAGGTGTGGTTTGTGGACTAGCAGTAGCAGCACAGGGAGCCTGTTAAAAATGCAGAAATCTAGACCCTACTCCAGATCATATTGAATCAGAGTCTGCAATTAAACACAATTCTACGTAATTCATCTGCACATTAGATTTGAGAAGCACTGAACTGAAGAAACTCTTCTACTATTTTCTCATGTGCCTGTACACCTGGCTTTTACCTGTCTTTCCAGTGTAGGCATAAAAAGAAAACAAAGATTGCTATTAAAAACTTACATGTGCATGTGTGTTTCAAACATTTCTCTTTCAATTAGAATGGATTTTTAAAGCTCTATGGTCACTTTTCTTTAATGTTAATTGCTTGCTTATTTAAATTAAAAGTCATACTTCTAGGTGATCTACCACTTAAGTTTTGTTGATGACAACAAAAATTAAACTGTGACTTGACTGATAAAGTTGTTTTAATCAAGATTAGAGGATCTATTCTTGGCACGCTGCTGTGAGGAAAAGGACCTTGGATCCAGAGTCAAAGCGATGTTCCTTCATAACACTGCCCTTTGCTTCCCAGCATCAGGGGCGATTGTAAATAGCTGTAAACCTGAATTTCTTTATTTAGTAAACAGGATGATGACCTGCAATCCCTTTTGTCTTGGTGTGTTTCCTGTCTACTTTCCCCAGCTAACATGTTTGATTATGGGCACTTGGGCTTTGGGCACTTGGTTGATCTGTCAATGTTGGACAGATATGTGATGAATGTCCCAGGGTTTGGTCTTCGGATGTCTCTTCTCCTTGTTTACACTCACTTTCCCTCTAACTTACGGCTTTACTATTCATATGCTGATGACTCCTCAATGTATATCTGCATCCCAGCCCTCTTGCAGTAATCTAGACTCTTATATTCTACTATCTTCTTGACGTCTCCACTTGGATGTCCCAAAGGCATCTCAATTGTCAAAAGTCCAAAATCAAGCTAACCTTGTCTGCCAGCCTTTGTGCTCTAGTGGTTAAGATTTGACACTCTCACCACCACATCCCCTGGTTTCTTTTCTGGTCAGGGAACAACACCACTCGTCTGTCAGTTGTCACACTGTGGTAGCTGCGTGTTGCTGTGCTGCTGAAAGCTATGCCACCGGTATTTCAAGTGCCAGCAGGGTCACCCATGATGGACAGGTTTCAGCAGAGCTTCCAGACTAAGACTGACTAGCAAGAAGGACATGGCCACCCACTTACAAACAAATTGGCCATGGAAACACTATGAATAGCAGTGCAGCATTGTCTGATATAGCGCCAGAAGGTGAGAGGATGGCACAAAAAGACTGTGCAGGGTTCTGCTCTGTTCTACACAGGGTGGCTGGGAATCAGAATCAACTCCATGGCACTAACAACAAATCTTCTTTGCAAACCTGCAACTCAGCTCCTCCAGTCACTCCGTCCAAAACCGAGGAGTCATCCATGACTTTTCTCTTTCCTCCCACCCACATCCAAAGTTCTGACAGCTTTTTCTTCAGAACATACCCAGAGTCCCACCACTTCTCACAGCCCCCTCCTCATCACTACTGCCTGGTGCAAACCATCATCTCTAGCTGGATTGTGCTATCCCCTTCCTGATCTACCCTTGTCCTCTTCCATTCTATTCACAACACAGCAGCCAGGAGGATATTTTTGAAAAGTCGGCCCAAGCCAGCTCTCTGCTTCAAACTTTCCAGACACCACGACTCACTCAGTAAAAGCCAAAGTCAAGGTCCCAGATAACTTGCTGACCTTATCTCTAACTACCCTCTCCTTGACTCATTCTTTGTAGCAGCCTGGGTTTTCCAGAAGCAGACACTGGACATAGAGTTGGTGGGGCTAGATATTTATTAGGGCTCAAAATCTGTGGGAATAAGTGTGCTGGAGCAGGATAGGGCAAAGAGAGAGAAGTCAAACTGTGAAGCAGCTCAACAAAACTGCAGGCAACCCTGCGAGAAGCTTGGGAGCATATATGCCTGCCAGAGTTGCCTCTTATTGGGCCAAAATGTCTGCACGTTTGTACCTGCGTCATCAGCTAATGGATGAGTGCTTCCCTGAGAAGGCTGTGACCTGGTGGCTCTGCAGCTGAGGCACACCTTGAAGGAGCTGACTACTAGAGGCTGTCTACTGATCCCCGGGCAGTGCACGTCCATGTCCAATGCACTCTTCCTCAGCCACGTTGACTTCCTTAAATGAATCCAGCCCACTCTGCCTCAGGGCCTTTGCATTGGCAGGAATGCAATTCCACTAGATAATTTTCATATGTCTCGCTCCCTCATCTCCTTCAGGCCTCTGCTTCAGTGTCACTTTATGAGTGAGATCTTCCTTCCCCAAGCATCCTATTAAAAATAAAAAACTTCCACTCCTTCCTTTACTTTTCTCCATAGAATTTATTGCCATTTGATATACTATATATTTTATCCCTGACTTGTTATTGTCTGTTTTTGCAGGTAGAATGTAAGCCCCAAGAAGGCCTGTCACATAATAGGTGCTCAATAAATATTTACTTATCAAGCAAATGACAAAAGAAACTTTTGTTTATATGGGCTTGGATTGCAATGTATTTCCTCGTATTGGTGGGATGTAAAAATAACCTTAGTCTATTACCAGGGGCTCGCCAACATGGGCTATGTTCGCACAAAACTGTGAGGAAGGTGCTTCCGGTCATCAATGAGAAGTATTTCATGCACCATGATTTCCACAACAACAAGCGCGTGTGTGAGGAGATAGCCCAAGAAGAAGATTCTCCCAAGAAGAAGCTCCGCAACAAGATCGCAGTCTGTGTCACCCACCTGATGAAGCGGATTCAGAGAGGCCCTGTGAGAGGTATCTCCATCAAGCTGAGAAGGAGGAGAGAGATAGGAGAGAGAATTATGTTCCTGAGGTCTCAGCCCTGGATCAGCAGATCATTGAAGTAGGTTCCGACTCTAAGGAAAGGCCGAAACTCTTGGACTTGGGCAGTCTGTCCAACCTGCAGGTCACTCAGCCTACAGTTGGGATGGATGTCAAAACACCACGTGGAGCTGTTTGAATCTTTCTGCTGCGCTGTAATATTTTCAATAAACCTTGGATGACAACAACAACAACAGCAAAAATAACCTTAATCTCATGGTATCAGTAAAATCTTTTGGAACTACATTTATTAAACAAAGTTTCTGGTCTTGATTCCATGAATTTAGATCTGATCAAATTTATAATTGATGATGTTTTGAGGTGTTTATATTTCTCTCTACAAAATAACAAGTGTCTGAGATAATAAATAATGTAGAATGGTAAGTTTTAAAGAGATTAATGTTTAAACTGTTAAAGAAAATAAGTGTTCTAGAAGTACTTATTTATATCTCCACCTTGATAGGTTGATTAAAAATTATTCCCTTCTATTAATTGAGGTAAATTCTCCATTTTTACTTGGTAAATGATCTGGGAAGCACTCTGTGGATCTTATTGATGTTACTGTTATTGCTGGAAAGAAATAGAAATGTATTTAAAAATCTTTAATTTATATTTTTCCTTAATCCAGACAAATCTTCCCATAATTTGTTCTTTTGTCTTTTTGTTGTTTAATTACTAAACTTACTGTTTCGTGGGGGAGGGGATGACTCCAACTGCAGAGTTAGGAATGGGCTGAGGACTGTTTGGTTTGATGTTAAATGCTCTTTGTTAATATTGTTGTTGGTTTTTCACTTTTTTTGGTTGCGTTTGTTATAAACTGTGCAAAATAATCAGCAGCTTTAGTTAAAAATAACTTAAAGACTCCTTTCAACGTGCCTCTGATTCCCTCTCCCTTTGTGATTTTCCCCTTATCATCTACATTCCTTTGTGTTGCTTTCTCCTTAAATTACCCAAAACATTTCGCTGTATAACCCAATCACTCTCCCAAAGAAAAATAAATCCAAATCCAAATCCAAGTGTTCGAAAACTGCCCCTCCGATGGTCACCTCTAGTTCTGATTGCCAAGGTGATTTAGCATCTCTTTTCTCGTTCCTTTTCTGTCTCTCTCCATTGGTAATCTTGGTGTTCCCAGCGTGACTTTTTCCAAGAACTTCACCAAGAAGATCTCTTAAATGTTAAGACCTCTTAAGATCTCCTAGTTGTTCCAATGCTAGCTACATATCCATAATTGAAAAGAAAAACAGAGACAATTTCAGAAGAATCCAGTGCTTTTCAACACTGCTTCAAGGGACATTGAACATGCGATGTCTGCAATGGGGAGAGGAAAGACCCCCACGGCTTGCTGCCCGTGGCTCTGCAGAGCACAGCCATTGGGATAGTTCTTATAATAACCTTGTTTGATCTCAATCTGACAGTGATTTATGTATGTTTTTGAAAGTCTGAGAAAGACTAGAAGAAACTGATCATGTCTCTACACTATAAGTTTCCTAAGGGTCTTGCTCATTACTCGTCTCCCATCTCTACATAGTGCCTGGCACACAATGGCAGTTAATAATGACTATAACACCAGGATCGCAGTCCTTGTTTTACATCATTCTTAAATATGTTTGACATCATGTTATATAAAAATATTCAGAATTCAAAAAATACAAAAGATTATTTAAACCAAATATGTAATTAATTTCATCTAACAAATGTGTAAATATGTTATAAAACATGAAGTAAAAATATAATAAAACATAAATGATAAACATATTTCCATTCTAATTTAAATTATTAGTAGATAAAATTAATGCAATGAAGTGGTGTTAGGGAATCAAAACTACACAAAAAGTAATAAAATTTAATTTTAGAATTAAATCATTAAAATATTTTTAGGAAGAAACATCTTTAAAAAACAAGAAGTATACTAATACTGTCATTATTGAGTCACAGACAAGTGCGTTTTATGCAACATTTTCTAGCTGATGAAATGACCCTTTTTGAAACCCCACTAGAGGAAGGTGTGGAAAGGAGATAGTTATAACTAACTCCAAATATTTTCTTCTGACTACTTCATCTTCAAACAATTCCTTCCCTTCTAAAACATGTTGAGATCTTTTGAACTTTTCTTGTTTAACAAATGCAAACGTTTTTATTCCTACCAAGCTGTGGTTTTTGTTTCAAAGCAGGCTGCCTGGGTTTGTCCCAGCTGTCTTTATTTCATCGTGTGTTGAGGAGATTCCACTGCACAGGTGCCTGTATCAATTTGAACCCCATCATGTACGTATTCCTTTACGCAGACAGTCTTTGATTTAGAGTGAGACTCTTGCAATAGAGTCTTTGTTTCATTTATGGTCATTTTCTTACACTTATGGAGGGAAAGAACAATGCTTTCTAAATTATTCAAATTAAAATTTTAGTGCTTCACATCACTTTCCAGATATATTTCAGATTAAAATATTTTTTTAACTAAAAAAATTTGATTTTTTGGTATTTCACCAGCAAAATACCACTCTTCTGGCAATTAAAGGTAGCACAGAAATCCAGAATGCCAGACACCAACTGCAATCGTCAGTCAATACGTATTTGTTGGGTGAATTTGGTAAGTGCTTAGCCATTGGTCTGGTACTTTAACCCTCATACAACATTACTCTCCTTTCACAAAGAAAAAAACAGAGGGTCCAAGACATTATGGAACTTGCCTTGGGTCACATAGCCAGAAAACAGTGCACTTGATATTCAAACCCAGCTCAGTCTTCTGGCTCCAAGGACTCTTTTCCTTCCCCCGTGAGTGTCACCCTGCATTAAGTCCCACTGCCTGTAAGCGCAGGCGTCTGCAGTGAGCAGATGACACTATCTCACTGGAGGCAATCACAAATCCTCAGAGGAGGGGCTTTGGATGGCCTTAGGGGTCTCATCTCCCTTGGGCTCCCTCCTTCCTTCCCTCTATACCCTCCATCCTCTCTGGCTCTATTACACCAAGTTGCTCCAAGTGATCAAAGCTGGAGACCTTTGCCCACTGTCCCAGAGGTTGAAGGTGGGGACCCAGTTCTCTTATGATCAGTGTTGGCCTTTCAACCGTCTCAGATGGAATGTCTCAACAACAAACCTTTCTTTTGTTAATAACTATTCCCCTGGTGGCATAACTTTGATTAATTATTATGGTAATAGCCACACCCACACACCCACACACTAGGTGGGAGGGAACGAAGGGAGTGAACCCAGACCTACCTCACAAATGATCTTCCCAGTGACTGTCCTTTCGTTCCCTCTCACCCAGTCCTCTGTAGCTGGCTCACGTGAGGGCTGAAACAAGCTCAGAAGGCTTCCTCCTCCACATTTCATCAGCCAGCAGATCTCAGCATATCACAGGATTTGAATGAGAAGGCGACAGGTGTCTAATATTGATTATTGTTTTAAGAGAGAATGTATTTCATGTAAGTGATATCTTAGATGATAGCGGCTTTGGCCAAGCAGGCTGGAAAATCACATTTCTTAGGCAGGCTCCCGCAGCTCCATTTATTAGGAGACGATGCCCGATGCTGCTCCATTCAATCGCTCTTCAATTTGAAGCTGAGTCTCTTTGATGAGGAAGAAAAAGAAATCTCTGGGCTCCACATTATTTTATTTTTAAGACACCCACCTGGATGATTCGAGCTGTGCCAGGAAGATTCCTCTGTCCAAATCTAAAGCCTGATATTTGGGGGCCACAGAGTTTGCAATCCCAATCACTGGGCTCAGCATTGTTTTCCCTGCAGGATGTTTGTTCTTAAAAATCTTAACTTTTTTGCAAGGATAAACACATAAAAGTCTCTAATGTCTTTCTCTGAAGGATTTTTCCAGATTGTTTTCCTCTGTTAGAGGGTTGAGTGGAAACAATAGGGTGCAAGATTCTGAGAGGAAAGATTTAGTTGAAGTATGGAAATGACTGTGAAAAGGAACAAGTGAGAGCATCATAGGGACCAGTTGTCTGTCTCCTCAACTTGCCAACGGCCCATGCTGACTTTTGGGGAACACTCAGAATGCTCCAATGCGTGGGATTTCATTTGCTCTGCTCCTGAGGAGTTTTTCTTCTTAACAGCGATACCCATTTTACAGATGAAGAAACTGATGCTCAAAGAACCCAAGTGATTTTCTCAAGTTCACACAGTAACTATGCAGAACATTCTGGAGCAGAACCCAGATCATTAATTGCCTCTTTCAGTTCTCTCTTCAGGATAACACCCTATTCTTCATTATGCTTAATTTATGTGAAGGCATTTTTAAGAATCGATGAATCTTCAGATGTAATCAATGGCTTCTATAGATAGGAAAACACAGGACCCTAAATCAGAATCCTTAAGAATCAGGAATAATGATTCTGTCATATTCAGATTTTAAATCTCAGCATTGGAAATAGCTGAACAGGCATCCAATCCATCTCCCAGGCAACATGTAATCACATCTAGGGTCATCAGGAATATAGAGCTATTTTCTTATGGCTTCAACACATCCAGGCATGGGCAGCTCATTCCTTTGTTGGACAGCTGAAACTGTCAAAACAGTTTTCTTTCATCCTGAGCTGAAAACTGTCTCTCCATAAATTCTTCCAAAGACCTCATTTCTTCTCTGGAATTAGTCAAAAAACTAAATTAGTTTTCCACTTGGCAGCCCTTATAAATATTTACAGAGAGTTACAAAAAGCCTTCTCTTTTCCAGGTTGAAGGTCTCAAGTGCCTTTGATTGCCTGTCACCTGGATATTCTTTCAGCTTGGTCATCACTCCATTTTCAACACTCCAGTTTTTATAATCCAGTTTTCAACTACTTGCTTGCAGAGTAGAGCTCAGAACTGAAGGTAAGGACAGTAATTGTAGTTCAAATGTCATCATCACCAGCCTGTGCAGAGCAGCCATGTCAACAACGCTCTCCTCCTGTTCAAGCAGGATCTCTTCTTCTGTACATTTGAGCATTTGTTTTGTATCACATGAAAGAAGTCTCCTCCAGTGTATCCACAAAACGTCAGATCTGAAGGCTCCGTGACACAGCTTTTGGTCTCATCTTTTCCTGCACCAATTCTTACTGATTGATTTCCTCAACTGGGTCTCCAAAAGAAGCTGCTAAAGGCGCCCATGTGAGAATACTAATGACTCTGCCAAGGGTGCTCCTTCCCAGTGTTCAAGAAGCAGTGGTCTTCCTAGGGCTGGGCTATGTGTGCTGGTAATGAGAGAAAAGCTTCCCTTGAGGCTGGGTCACAGGTTTTGCATTCTGCTGGTTCCCAGTGCCCCAGAAAGACTCCTGTCACATTAGGTCCTCCAGCAGCAGGCTTCATCTTCCAACAAATATAGCCTCAGTCCTGGTGTGATGGACCATGTCGGGGCAGACACTGGACAATCTTCATCAGACAACCTTCATCCCCAAATTATCACTTCTCTCTCCCCTCAGCCTCCTTCTCTTTCTCAATCTTTTCCCTCTTTTCCCATTAGAAAATAACAAACAGAGTTCAGGGCGGAGGCAGGCAAAGGACTGTAGGGTTTGGATGGAAAAGAGGCAGCAGACGCACACTAGGACAACGAGGTATCAGGGAAACATGGGGGAAAGGGTGCTGTCCACCCAGACAGTGCTGAAGTTCCCGCTCAGCCAAACAAATTTCAGTGATTAATTACATATATTTTAACTGCAAAATAATGATAATTATAATATCCATCTCTTAAAGTTATCGGGAGGATTAAATAAAATAGTATGTTAAAGGCTTTGAACAGTGCCTGGTGCACAACAAATTCTCCGAGTTTGCCATACAATGATGGTGGTGATCAGCATTACTACCAGTGCTTTTGAAACAGCAAGTTTTGGGGAAAGGGATCCTAACAACAAATGACACTCCCAAATTCACATTGTCTCATGGCTATAATAAACACATAGAGATTTCTAAAGACTTTTTTAAATTTGAAATTTCCAAATTCTTCTATGATTTTCTATTATGTTTGTATGTTTTTTTGGTTTTGTTTTTTACTTCTCATGGCTAATTATCCCCTAAAAAATTCTTTAGTGAGCTTTAAAAAAATAATAGAATACTCACTTTCCTGACTATTCCAGTAGAAAGAGGGAAGGGATATTTTTTCATTCTTAGTAAAAACATCATATTTTATATTCTTTACTTTTTAAGTTCAAAATTAATCTAAGAAGCACATAGATTAAGAAGTTAAAGTACTCTTTCATCTTTCCCCTAATTTGATCCCCATAGGCACCTACAAAGATAAATATTTTTTCTTTACTTATTATCTTCTTTCTTCTCCACCATTCAAGCAATTGGCTAGGTTGGTTCTCAACATCTCAGATGAAAGGCAAGTTGGAGAGTGTGAAGTAACCTGTAAGGAATTCCTGCTTTTTGTTTTCAAAGCCTGAGCCTCTAATATAATCTAGAGAGTTTACAGAGGCAATAGAAGAAAAGAAGTACTTCTGGGGAAGCTCTGGGGTTGTCTGGGGCCAGGAGTGGCAACTGAGAGTGACTGCAAATGTTCCAAGCAATTTTATTGGGGTGATGGAAATGTTCTAAAACTAGATTATGGTGATGATTGAACAATTTGGTAAATTTACTAAAAACCGTTGAATTGTGCATATAAGATGGGTGGATTTTATGGTGTGTAAATATGTCAATAAAAATGTTTTTTAAAAATAAATAAAACAACAACAAACTCAGTTTGTTTGTTTATTTTACAGAATGCTGTGACTGTAGGGCTCTTTAAATTTGTTTGACATAAAATACATTTTCTGGGGTCAGCGCAGTGGTGTATTGGTTAAGTTTGTGCTCTCCACTTTGGCGGTGGCCCAGGGTTCACAGGCCCGGATCCTGGGAGCCGACCTACACACCGCTCATCAAGCCATGCTGTGGTGGCATCCCACATACAAAATAGAGGAATATTGGCACAGATGTTAGCTCAGGGACAATATTCCTCACAAAAAAATAAAATAAAATACATTTTCCCTTGTTTAAGCATTTGTTTTCAAACACTAACAAGTTTTTGGACATGTATTAAAAGTCATATTTTTTGTTAAGTCTATTACACTTTAATAGTTTTTGAAGACAACCTAGGTTAAGCAAAAGCAAAGTGCCATTGTTTATCTTTAATTGGGAATTGTGGGGAATTTGCCACACATTTTTTTTTAACTTTTATACTTTCTTTATACAGTAGTTTACTTTGGGGGAAAGATTTTCCTCTGGACCGTGAAGGAGGTGGAGGAGGGAGAGTAGAGCTCCATTTGTGCTAGAGCACTGGGAAACCAGGCCCTGTTCCCTAGCAGAGAGGTAGGGGATTGGAAAGACCCAGAGAGAAATTCCTGACGGATATGTCAGGACCGAAGAACAGGTATTCAGGGCACAGAGTCCCTTGCCCATGGTGTAGGGAGTCCTTGGAGCTGAAGGGACCGTGACAGCAAGAGCATTGATGGCTTGTGGAGCCAGTGTGGACAGGTGACTCATGACCAACTTCCTACCTCCACTCTCCTCCATTTCCCTGACTACGTAAGACCCCAGAACTGCGGCACAACTGGGGGTGGGGAAGCACTTCAGGAAGTCATGTTGAAGGGATATCGTAGTTCCAAACTCAATTGTTCTAGATACACTATATCTTTATTTTCTGTAAGCCTTCTTAGATTCAAAGGTGAGCCTGTCTCCCACAAGCTGGTGGAAAATAGAATATTGTATATTTTGTTAAAACACATGCAGAGACAAATGAGATCATATTTACATATCTCTCTGTAACTTGCTTTATACCTTAATAATTTATCTTTTTCTGTGACATAAAAAAATTATCATTTATCTTTTTTCTAGATATAATGTTCCACAGTATGGATGCTTGTAATATCTCAGGGTCTCAAGAGTTTGGCAAAATCAGGCAAGAGCCTGTATGGCAAGTCACATGGCAAGCACTAGGACCCAGAGGAGGATCTGGTGAACCCTTTGTATCTCACAGGTGACTAAGGGCCCAGCTCTGTCTCAATCCCTGCTGTGACTTTCCCTCATAAGCCACTGTACTAATGGTTTAAAAGCAGATGGGAAGGGGAGCTTTGCAGACCTTGCCTGCACTTGGCACAGGGTGCAGGTTGAAATAGCACATCTTCTCTAACTCCCTGGCTCTGCAGTTTTTTGTTTTCGTGATTAATGTCCAGTGCAAAGGTGAGTAATGTAACAATTCATTATAGTAATTCGAGTTATGGGGAATATATGGACTCCTTCACTCAGCATCCCTTTCTCCAACTCCTTGTCACATAAAAAGAATCATTACTTGGGAATACAATGTCATCAGCCTCAGGACCAAGCAGAGACACAACTCATGCACTCCAAATATCTCCACTTCCTATGGTTAAAATGAGACTCTTAGAGCCCTTCTTTGTAGGACTGGAGAATGCTGACTGGACTCAGAGCACGGTGAGGAGAGCTCTGAAAGCCTACTGTGCCCTACTTCTTTTGGCTGCTACCTAAGGATGATGGGTCAAGTATAAATGACTCACAACTGTCACTAACTTAATTTCACTCTTACACTGTATCATTATCACCCCAAAGTAAGTTCTGAGCTACCGGGAGAAGTTTGGGAGAGGGGTTAGGTGGAGAAACCTGATTGACAGTGGGAGGAGGACCTCCTGCTCCAATAGGTGCAGGAGAGCCTGGCCGCTGTCACCTTGCAGGGATGGAAGAGGAGGCGAGCAGATGAAGCGCAGATGAGGACCTTGGCACTGACTTCCGGATTCGAGGGGAGAGGTGGCATGCCTGCGTGGCTCAGGACCCCTAACTCCACCAACCTCAGAAGCAAGTGATAGCACACACCTTAGGGTTTCTATAAACTATATAGGAAAGGGGGAAAGTGGAATGCATTAAATCTGGATTTCCTGTTCTAGCCTGTGGGGTTGCAGTCACATCATTTTGGGTGTTTTAATGTTAACGGAAGTATTTCTGAATTCATTAGCTGGTGGAGTCCAAGACCCTGGGTCTCTCTTTTCTAGTCCAAGGTAGACATATTACAGTTAGAAGTATTAAGGTGCACTTGGATGGGATTGAGCAGTATTACAATCTTTCTTGAAAAAATTCCCTGTTGGTGGAGAAGTGTGCAAAAGTAAGAGAAGAGAGGAACTAGCTCAGCCCCTATTGTTCACTTGCATTTTGGCAAATAACTTCCTCCTCATGCATTGTGAATGTGTACACGCCTCTGTGTGCAAGTGTGAGAGAGAGGAGAGGAGACAGGAGGAGAAGGGAGGGGAAGGGAGACGAGACAGGAGGGGAGGAGAGGGGGCCCGCCCATCTATCCCACGGTATCTGGTCCCACAGGGATTTCCTGCCACATCTGAATCTCTGCCACTCCTGCCCCGCCACCAAACATTCTGGATGGGAGGGGGTTTAAGTTGAGGTGGGAAAGGAGCCCATATCTATCTTTCCCCTCTCACAGTCTCTGCGCCCAGGTCTGCCTATGCAAACGCATCCAATACATTGAATCCTGAGCCCAGATTATTATTCCCAGAGACGTATAAAGAACATCATCCAGCTCCAAGGAACAGCAGCGTATGTTATTTTTACAAAGTTCCTCTTCAATTTTATAACACCTAAATTTCAGAAAGAAAGTCTGTGTGCAATTTCTCTTTCTGTCCTGTGCACCCCACCCCAACCACATCGAGGCTCTCTCCATCCAGAGTATGTCTGATTGAAAATTCAATTCAACTCACTTCAAATATGTATTGAGTACCTTTATGTTGGCAGCAAAGTGATAAAAGCCATGGGGGGTACAAAATAAGTATAAAGCACAGTCTCTGTCTTCAAAAAGTCCGCTGTGCTATTGGAACCAACACAGAAACAAGAGAGCAACATAAGACAGAATATATTTACACATCAGAATGTGTTGTTCTGACATTAAGTGCATTGGATGTTCCAGAAAAGGAGTTCTCAGTGAGGGCCAGAGCTGTCAGAGCAGACAGGCTTCTTGGAGGGGCTAGAGGCTGGCGTGGGGCTTTGAAGGACTGGGAGCCTTCCACTATGTAGCAGGATCACACGCAAAGCTTTTCCTGTTGTTTCCGATTTTCTACAGAAGCCTCAAGCTGAAAACGACGTGACCTAATTACTCCCACAGTCTTAAGAGCTCACCAAGGAGCTGCCAGACCCAGGCAGGACTTACTTAAAGGTGGCCAGGACATCCTACGATCTTCAACACCCACTCCCCACTTCTGTGCCCCCCACACCCTCCCACCAGTTTATAAAAGGAGAAGATTTATAAATACAAGAGAGATTATAAAAATCTTTGCTGAGATTTTTAGTAGTAGGTGGTCTGCCTTGTGAGTGTGGGGGTGTTTCCTCTCCCTCCCATGTGGCGAAGGGCGAGGATGTCCTCCTTTCCCCTAAGAGAAAAGAGAGCCTGGCGGCTTACTCCTGGGCTTGACGCTTGCTAAACAGTGGAAGCTGTAGGCCCGCTCTGGGGCTGCCCCAGCACAGAGCGAGGAGGGGGAGTTCTCGGGAGAACTTGGCACAAGTCCCTGGAAGTGAGAGGGCATAGGAGCATAAAGACGGGTACCTACTTCTTGCAGGGGAAATTTGGAAGGTGGGGGCGGGTGGGAGAAGCCTGTGATGTCAGGGCTGTGGGGCTGCCTGCGTTTCTGGCAGTTGGCCTGCCAAGGATTGATCAGTTTTCTATGGACCAAGAGGATGCTGTGGAACATAAAGGCAGATTGAAGAGGGCGGCCTGTCGGGGGAGGACTCTCAGCCTTGAAAAGCTATGGGGTGTCTGAAGGGGCAAGAAGTGAGGGGACGGAGGTGACAGGAAGTCAGTGAAGAGCTCATCTCTTGTCTAGAAATCATGCAGCATGGAGGCCCCCCAGGCATCACCCCTCAAACCCACATGTAGCCCCGTGTGGAACACCTGTCACATCCAAGGTGCTACTGGTGAAGGGGACCAGCACTAGTTACGTAAGTGTGCCCTGCTCTCATGCCTCCTCCTGGATTCCAACTCTTGAGGAGGAAGGGAGACCAGGTAGAGAGGGATGGATCCTGGAGAGAGGCCATGAAGGGACAGGCCATGCTCTTTCTCTCTAAGCCACAGGTCAGACCTGAACTGGGAGAAGGAGAAAGGCTTTACGTTGCATGTAAGACTGGATTTTGTTTTATATTGGCAGAACTTTTCAATTTCTGAAAGGTGAGTCTAAATGATTCAAATGAGCCTCTTCTTATAACTGAGAGTGACTGGGAAGCTGTGGGAGCTGTTGGGCGTTTCCCCCTGGCATCCCACAGGGCCAGGAAACCAATTACAAAGAGGTGGGGGACCAGGAAGGGGAGTTTACGAAGACAGATGGGCAGAGGAGAGCCATGGGGTGGGGTGGACCTGAAGTGTGCTGGGGATCTCAGTGACCCGGCCTGACAGGATGGGAGGGAAGGGCAGGTGACAGGATTCAAGGAAGACAGGAACTCACTGTGAAGCCTTGAGATAGGACTTCAACATTTTTGAGAGGATAAGCAGCAGAAAGAGTTAACGCAAATAAACAATAAAAAGGAATATCCCACTACATGGGCAGGTCTCCTACGAAGGGCTCATTCTCTTCCTTCTTTCCCGAGCATTTCCAGCAGCTAGCCAGCATTTCTCCCTGACATGTGCTAGTTGGTTTGTTGTTGCCACATGGGTTTGAGAGTCTTTCTTCTACAACAGTTTTCTCATTTAGCCTTTTGGAAACAGAGGCCCAACTGAGGGGGATTTCTGGGAGGAGGGACACTCTACTCCTTTTCCTCACTCCCCATGGGGGCAGGAAAGGCCCACTGAGCCTGTATTTGTGTAACTGCACTTAAGTCAATGTGGACCCAGAGATGGCAGTTTAATTTCTTGTTTACAAAACAAACGAAGAACAAGAAGAGAAGAGGAGGCGTTTTTGTTTGTGAGGCATTGGGAGAGGTTCCCTAAAGAGTGAATTTCCAGAGAGCTTTGATGATGGTCCCTGAGCTGGAGCTTAGGGAGACATTGCTGCTCAAGGCAGCAATTGGTTGCTGTTTTATTCACTATGTACTGCTTTCTGTCTGGCTTGCATTTGCCTCTATAGCAGTTAAAAATTTGATCCACACTCGGGTCTGGGGGATGAGTAAGAAATGCCTTGTTTTTATAAACCAAATTTGTTCTGACTTTGAGCTTTAACTTTCTAGATGGTGAGAAAGTAGATCTCAGTCCTGTTTGGAAGGTTGCACCATTTTGGTGCAGGCACACATGGAACAGGGGAATGGGGAAGACAGAAGGGCCTCTGGTATAGCCCATCATTATGATAACTAAGATTCTCGTTGTTCAAACTTATGCTGCCCCTTTGAAGGTGGGTGACTTTACTGCTTCTCTGTCAAGCATTGGCATGCTGTCTTTGGCTACTGTTCCCAAGGCCACCTCCCTTAATGTTCTGTCTCCCCAGCATCCCTGAGCCAAATCTGGTACTTCTTCTTAAGGGTCTGCAAAACCTTGTCTCCTTTCCAGGCTCTTTTGGAAAGAGATACCAGCTGCTTTTGATATGGCTGCTTCCATATGCCCTGCCTAACCCCACTCCATTGCTCTGGGACCATTCAGCCTAATGGCTTCAATGAGCCATGGGTCTCAGACACACAAGTCTGGATGCGGGAAGGGAGTGTTATCTCCAGGGTGCCTCGGGTGCCTCTCAACTTCTCTCTGCAATGCAAAAACACACAAGAAAAGCAACACCAGGCCTGGCTCCCTTTTTGTATCGACTGGAGGGTGGGGAAGGAACATACCTATAGTTAGAAGTGAGAAACCACAAATACATTATCCTGTCACATCTGTCTAGTCTTTAGAGTACAAACAGTGAATACACTGAGGCAATTCCCAGCCAGAGACTTGCTTCAGCTATACCCTGAATGCTGTCAGCAGCTGAAGTTCTCAGCAAGGAGGGTATGAGTGCAGTGGTCTGGTGGAGGGGTCTGGGCTGTGCACCACGGTATTCTCTACAGCACATGCCACCAAGCATCTGCTATCAGCCCTCGCTGCCATGGCCCACCTGTCGGTTGTTACTCAAAACACATGAGAGAATTTGACAATGACACCCTACCCACTGCCAAAGACAAAAACAGAACAAGCAAGGAGATTGATTTTATTCAGCTTGAATGCAATAGGGAGCGAGCCCCAGACCTGAAGGCCAGAGTGTCTTGGCAGGGTGGATTTGCCTTAGACTTTTATAAGGAGGGGTAAGCACGTTGCAGATGGGGTGGTTTATAGTTAGGGTTGTTTTGTAAGCAGCAGAAGCCTCAGTCAGTTATCTGCACAGGAAATATTTTTTTTTTTTCTGTGGCTAGCTAGTTTCAGGGGAACAAACAGTTCTATTCATTCATGAGTTAAAGAATGGAAAGTTGGAGGATCGATGCTATGGGTGGAATCGTGTCCTCCAGAAATATATGTTGAAGTCCTAACCCCAAGTATATGTGAATGTGACCTTACTTGGAAATAGGGGTTTTGCTGATGTAATCAAGTTAAGATGAGGTCATTATGGTGGGCCCTAACCCAATATGACTGGTGTCCTTATAGGAAGATGTGAAGACAGAGACACACAGCAAGATGAACGCCATGTGACGACAGGGGCAGAAATTGGAGTTATGCAGCTGCGAACCAAGGAATGCCGCAGACTTTCGGCAACACCAGAAGCTGAGAGAAGGGCATGGAACAGATTCCCTCCTAGTCTTCAGAAAGCATGGCTCTACCAACACCTTGATTTCAGGCTTCTGGCCTCCAGAGTTGTAAGGCAATAAATTACCATTGTTTTCAGCCCCCCAGTTTGTGGTACTTTGTTACGGCAACCCTAGGAAACTAATGCAGGCTGTGCTCGCCTTGTCAACAGGTTCAGGCAAAAGGAGAAAGATCTGTGCTCAGCCTTGTCACAGGTCAACAAGGGAGGCACCCCCAGTTTTACAGGAGTCATGACAAAGGGTAGACAGTGCCACTTGCTGAAGTCATGTGGGGAGGGTGGTTCTTTTTGGTAAGCCATTTCAGAGATGCAGAAGGGTAAGGGGGTTTCTTAAGCATCACTATTTTCTGAGATCACAGGGCTCAGCATTGTCAATCCACTTAAAACCCATCTATGGATTTCTACTCCTACAAGTTAAATTCCAAAATTCCTAGTCTGATATACAGGGTAGGGGCCTCCCAACTCCATCAGCCTTGTCTGCCTTGCTCTTTCCTCTAGCATTATCCACACACCCCAACCCGACCCTGAGTGTTGCTCCACAAACACAGCTTGCTGTTCACTGGTGGGTCTTTGTTAGTGGCATTCCTTTTGCCTAGAACACTCTCCCTCCTCTTCCTTTTCTTTAGTTTCACTCACCTTTTATATCCATGTCTCTGAGGAATCTACCCTTCCAGGCCTCTCCTTTGGGATTTCATTGAAGCCAGTGCCCACCTCCAGAGCACTCCTCCCACTGCATTGAAGTAATATGTTCCTACTTTTCTCTTTCCTTTTGGGCTATAGGTTCCATGCATGTTCTCACTCTATCTTGAGCAGATGATAAATAAGTATTTGTGGAGCTGAATGAACTTTGTCTTCTTCAGACACCTCTCCCTGACCCTTAGAAATGTTTCCTCTTCAACACTTCATGTTATCTCTCTTTTTTTCTCCCTGCGAGCTCCTTCACTGCTGTAGGTTCAGCCCTAGCAGAGAGGTCAGATCTGTATTTTCAGGTTTCACTGCCCTCTCCATACAAGCATTCCATTTACAGTTTTAGTATTCCAGCCACAGCCAGAAAAAATATCCTCTTTCTTTTCATAGGTTTGAAACTATATATTTTTTTCATCACAAAAGTATCACTTGCTCATTGCAAAAAAGTTTTGAAACATATAGAAAAGCAAAAAACTCCAAGAACATAAAATCATCTATAATTCTACAACCCAGAATTAACTATATATTGATGTCATATCTCCAATCAAAATGACTATCATGTTGTACATTCTATTTTGTAAACTGATTTTTCTCACTTAACATTTCAAGATCGATTTTCCATGCTAATAAATACTCATTTGCCTGAAAAGCACAAATGCTTTTCAGGAAGGAATTTTTCAGCATAGAGACAATTTCACTCTTCTGGTGAGAAAAGCCCTTCCCTCCTTTTTTGAGGACAATCATATTTGGTTAAAAACTCCACAAGTTTGGAAATGTTAGAATTATCTCTCGTGGAAGGTGATATGGAGATTGGTGGCTAACAATAACAACTGAACTAAAAAGTAAAATGAAGAAATGTCTAATGTAGAAATGTAGATTCTCTCTTCAGTTCCAATGATTGTCTTTTTAATGTACTTAGGTCTGTTAAAAACCTAGCAGTGCAGACTTAGGCTAATGCACAAAGGCACTCGTCATCTCCCTCTCTCCTTCACCATCATCATCACCATCTTTACCATCACTACCACCAGCATTATCTTCATCACCATCGCCATCATCATCACCATCACTACCACCAGCATCATCTTCATCACCATCGCCATCATCACCATCACTACCACCAGCATCATCTTCATCACCATCGCCATCATCATCACCATCACCTCCACTACCATCTCTTTGTTTTCCTCTTCCCCCTTCCTTCCCTCCTCCCCCTCCCCCATCCCACCCTTTTCCTTCATGAATTTCATTATCATCATTCTCATTCCCATTTCAACTTTTATTGTTTAGAGGTTTTGGAGTTAGATGAATACTGAGGTACATGAGAACAGAAGAGACAAGGTTAAAAATTGGTGGAATACATTTAGGACTTTTTTCGAAACTATTTTAATCTTTAGGGCTGATTTAATTCTCTGATGTGGAAACCTAACCTGTGAGATAATCTTGATGTGACAGCTTTCCTTTCAGTCTGACCAGTTTTTTAAAAATTTCCAAAACAGCATTAGTAAAGGCAAGCCAGAGATGGTAATTTTTTTTTTTTTGTGAGGAAGATCAGCCCTGAGCTAACATCCATGCTAATCCTCCTCTTTTTGCTGAGGAAGACGGGCTCTGAGCTAACATCTATTGCCAATCCTCCTCCTTTTTTTTCCCCCCAAAGCCCCAGTAGATAGTTGTATGTCATAGCTGCACATCCTTCTAGTTGCTGTATGTGGGACGCGGCCTCAGCATGGCTGGAGAAGTGGTGCGTCAGTGAGCGCCTGGGATCTGAACCCGGGCCGCCAGTAGCGGAGCGCGTGCACTAAACCGCTAAGCCACGGGCTGGCCCAGAGAGGGTATGTTTGACTCATTTGCATTTATATTTGTCGAACTCACACACCTGCTTAATGTGTAAAGGTCAGGTTTTAGGCAGAAATCTCACATGGATCTCCCTGAACTATGGGGAAGTTTACCTGGCTGGATAATTTGTATGATTTTTTACAGAAGCAGTAGAGAATGAAATCCAAATCATAATATACAGACTGATGTTTATATTTTCTCCTTTGAAGAGGGCAGTAACTCTGAAAAAGATGTCAGGACTGATACCACAGAGCAGACACCTGGTGTCTCCAGTGATGGAAACGGGGTATTAATGAGTTCTCATTTTCAGTGACATTTTACCAGGAATCAATTAACCACAGTAATTACATCTCTTCCATTGCGTGCTCTGAGATGTGAAGTGCAGGGCTGTTGGGTTACTGTGTTTGTTGTGCATTTTTTTTTCTTGTATGACACCACTTTAAGCACTAAAACTTTGAGTCACTTCTTAGGTTCCTTTTGCCTTCTGGGTGTCACAGTATGAAGGAGAATTTTGCAAAGGATGATTTTTATAATCACGCAGATACTGGTGCATGCAAGTTAACATAACCCAAGACAACCAGACAGCCTTCACCATAGCTGGACTTTAAAAGGTAGCAGAAAATACAGTGGGGAGAGGACACAGAGCTAAGAACAGAGAAAGAGTTAAACCTTCATGCTAGAAACCAGAGTGTTTAGGAAATGAGAGATTGAATAAGAGGTCCTGGTTGGTTAACTCTCCTAGATAATGGAGTGAGTGCTGTTAAATGGAAATTTTTTGTTTTTGTTTTTGATTTTTGTTATTGTTGTTGTTTCAAAACTGCTGAAAAATTTTCTAAAGTATCACAGTTTGGTTTTCTAAAGTAAATAACCTTTCTATGTTTCACTTTCCTCATTGTAAAATTTGGATAATAATTGTACTTGCCTAATAAGTTTGTCGGGAAGATAAGTGAATATATGTACAAGTACTTAGGATGGTATTGAGTATTTTGTAAATGCTCCATAAATGCCAGTTATTATTATTTTATTAAGTCTAGTAAGCATAATTTCACATTTGAAAACTTGGAACTTATAGAGCCGTAGACCAGGTTTTTTTAAAAATAGCACTATTGTGTTTGTAAAATATAATGTATCATTGGGTAAAAAGTAAAACAGTACACAAAAATGAAAAAGCAAAAGAGATTTAAACTAGCTTAAATCTCACAAGTTCAAAGATAGCCACTGTTAAAATATTTTTGGAAATCCTTTAAATGTTAATCTCTCTATAAATAAATATGAATATATACATCTAATTTTACATTATTGAATCATAATATGTTCTTCTGCAGCTGACCTCTATCACTTATGCAGTATGTCCCTGATGTTTTTTAACCAGTCAATATGACCTCTGTCATCATCATTTTTAACAGCTGTATAATATTCGATCGAGTGTACAAATCATAATTCATTTGACTAATCCCCTAGTGATAAATATTTAGATTTTTTTTTGCTATTATAAAATTCCTTGTATATAGTTCATGTGTCACTGATTCATTTACTTCCTTATTGTAAATTCAGAGGTATCAAATTGTTAAGTGAGAAGGTTACACATTTTATATTTTGAATTATATTTTTGTATGCTCTTCCAAAAATGTCAGGCTAATTTGTACTCAACGTGAGTACTCAACATGGGTAAGATCACTAGGCAGAGATAAGAGTTGATGTCAGGGAGGAAGGATATTTCAATGGAAACAACAGTGTGAGCAAAAGCAGAGAGTTGGCAAATTATGTACTGTTTTGGGGGGAGTCTTCACATTTTTCTTGAGCTTGATATATTTCACTCAGTAACATCTTATGGAAACCCCTTTATATCAACTTGTATAAGCGATATTTATTCTTTTAAAACGTATGGTGTGGGTGAACCTCAATTTATTCAGTGTTCAGTCTTTTCACCATTATTGATTGTTTACTTTTTCTTTTTTTTTTTTAATCAATGTTTACTACTATAACAAACAGTCCTTAAATTCTGGTGGTGTTATTTATTTCTGTGGGATAGATTTTTAGCACTGGGTTTTCTGAATTGAAGAGTATATATATTTTAAATTTTAATCTATATTTTAATCAGTGTTTCCAGATTGCTTTCCCAAAAGGCTGTAACATTTTACACTCCACCTGAAAGTACAGTTTCTGCACATCTCACCCTGCAATAGGTACGGTACTTCTAAATTTATGTCAGCTTGATCGGTATAGCATCACTTCAATTTGTATTTCTTTGGTAACTAGTGAATTGGAGTACTGTGTGTTTGTTCGTGGACTATTTGGATATGCTATTCTGTGAATTAGACAAAAGACCTCATTTGTTTTGCCCATTACCACATTAAAAACTTTTAAATTTTCTATTCAAAGTATACATGCACATAGCAAAAATAAAATAATTCAGAGGCATTTATAGCAAAAGCAATAACCACTTCTCCTATCCCTCCTCGCTCTTATTCCTAATCCCCAAAGGTAGGCAACAGAATCCACATTGGCTTACTTAAGCAGAAAGTGATTTATGTCAGGGTAATAGGTGGTTTACAGAATTTCTATGTCCTTCAGAGATGTGACAGAGCCAGGAATTAACTATTTAGTTCAGAGAAATCCCCAAGAACATGATGGAAGTTTCTGGTAAAAACTCCTTTGCTCTGCAGCCTAGCACCCAGCACCTAAAATGTTAGGAATTAGGAACCAGAGAGCAGAAGTTGTGCTCAGCTGCCTCAGAATACAGCATCTCTCCCTGTATGGCATCTAGCAACAAAAGAGTGAGGAAGTGCAGTTTTTGACTTTCCGGTCTCTGCAGCACCCAGCACACCAAAAGGGGGTGGGAATGGGTGTCATGTGAGCCAGCTGCAGTGTCTGCTGAGGCTCTATCCCAGTCTTCCCCTTCTTTGTTTTCTTCTTTATTTTGTGGTAGTACCTCCCAAGTACATTACAACAAGGATGCAACTTGCTGAATGCCCCTCCTGAGCAAACTTCCTGAAACCTGTCAGAAAATGTGTTGACTTTTCCCTTGTTCATGATGGATAGTTTGTCTGAAGATTCGAATTTTAGATTCAATATTGTAATTTTCTACAGAGCTTTGAAATCAGGACTCATTGTCTTCTAAGCAATGCTGCTATTGAGAACTGCATTGTCTTCCCTTGTAGGTGAGGTCTTTTTTTTTTTTTTTTTAGTTTCTTTGGAGACTTTTGAGTCTTTTCTCTCATCAAGGTGTTCTATAACTGTGTGAGGATGTCTTTCAGGGTAAATGTTTTTATTCACTCTGCTCAACACTCAGTTGGCTCTTCCAAAAGAAGAATCATCTTTCTCTTCAGTTCAGGAAAATTTTCTTCTTTTATTTTGTTGATTATTTATGCTTCTTAGTTTTTTTTTCCTGTTTTGTTCCCCACTCCGCCCCCTAACTCCGACCTCCCAACTGCTGTTAGATGTTAGATGATGTTGGGCCTTCTGGATTTATCTTCAATTTCATTCATATTTTCTACTCTTGTCTCTTTACCTAATCTGGAGGTTTTTCTCAACTTTATCCAGGCTATCTATTGTATTTTTGTCTTACAAATAATTATATTATTTTCCAAGAACCTTTTTGGAATTGCTCCCTGTTAATAGTAGACCATTCTTGTTTTATGAATGTAATACTTTTAAAATCTTTTTTTTGTATTTTTTTTTTTTTTATTTTGCTGAGAAATATTGGTCCTGAGCTAACCTGTTGCCAATCTTCCTCTTTTTTTTTTCACTCCTCAAAGCCCCAGGACATAGTTGTATATTCTAGTTGTAATTCCTTCTAGTTCTTCTACGTGAGCTGCCACCACAGCATGGTTATTGACAGATGAGTGATGTGGTTCCACGTCCGGGAACTGAACCCAGGCCACCAAACTGGAGTGTGCTGAATTTTAACCACCAGGCCATCAGGGCTGGCTCTTAAAATCTTTTTGAGGATACTAACTAAAATTTTTAAATCTCCTTTCCCCACCTTCCCCTGCATTCACCTCTCTTTGCTCTAGGATCAGTTGTTCTGTGTGTTCTTCTTGACCTTTCTCTTTTGTATGGGAACCCAAGACCTTTCCTGGCAGACTGTTCAATTTTGTCAGAGAGTGTTTATCCAGCTTTATTCTCAGGGTAAACATTTCTGTGTTGCCATTTGTTTTAATTGCTAAGTATGTGGAGCCAATCACTGTAGCTGCTTTGAACTATCTTGCATCTAAAGCCTTATTTCTTGTCCTGTTTTTCGTTTCACTCTCTGTATCTCCTTATCGAGTGTGCTAGGCAGGATAATGGCCCCAAAAGATGTCCACATCTTAATCCCTGGAACTTCTAAACATGCTGCCTTACATAGCAAAAGGGACTTTGCAATGTGATTAAGAATCTTGAGATGGAGAGAGTAGCCCAGGCTATCCAGGTGGGCCCAATATAATCACACAAAGGTTCTTATAAGGGGTATGCAGCAAGGTCAGAGACAGAGAAGAGGTTGTGACAATGGAAGCACTGGTAGGAGTGATAAGGCTAAAAGCCAAGGCATGTGGGCAGCATCTAGAAGCTAGCAAAGGCGTGGAAGCAGATTTTTCCCTAGAGCCTCCAGAAGGAATACAGCCTTTGATTTTACCTCCATAAGACCCATTTCAGACTGCTGAGTTCCAAAACTGTAAGATAATAAACTGGTGCTTGTCTTAAACCACAAGGTTTGTGGTAATTTATGATAGCAGCAGCAGGAAACTAATATTCCAAGTCATGGAAAAACTGCAGATCTGAAGGGAAAGTCAACTCCTATCACCATGGACTTTTCTCCTCAGCATGTTCTGGGCTGTGGCTTCCTCCATCTATTTATCGACAAGGACAATCCCATCCCCGTTTTAACTGATGGAAGGCTGTGACATTTCTCATTGGTCAGCGGTCCACCCCTCCCTATGCCTAGTGCTTTTCCTTTTCTGTTTCTTTACGGTCATACAGTGGGCTTGAGAAGATGAGAAGTTATTGGTGTGCTTTTGAAATCATTGACACTCTGATAAATATGTGGGTTTACAGAATGCTGCAAAAAGTCTCGTTATTTTACAGTCACAGCTGTCAAAGACGGCCCATCAAAAGTAATTCTTCTACTCTCCCCCAGGCTCCCTGAAGCCTCACTTTAGTCCAACGCTGGTGTTTGTGAGACAGCTGGTAGAGATAAGCAAGGCAGACTCTGTGAATTGTGCAGAGTTCTTCTTCACAGAATGATAACTGGAGTGAAACAGCAACCTTGGCCTTGTCAGCTCCAGCCTCCAATCCAGAGAGCCAGCCTGTGCAGCATCTGATTTGAAATCAGGCCAGGTGCTGCCTCTCTCCTGGCCTGGGCATGGCCCTGCAATGAAGGGAAACATTGCTTTTCTCCAGGAATCTTTGGGAAAGTAATGGAAAGCTGGGCAGGCCTGCATGGGAGCCTGTGTTCTGGGGCAGTGACTGCTGTCTCATGGTCTTCTCTGCTCGTGCAGGCAGCGACCTTATTTCCTTGTTAAGGCTCATTATTTGATTACTGAGCTCAGCTCTCACGTTTCCTCAAGTTCTAAAGCTTTCTTGTGCTTTGTGGAGAGAAGTCACGTATCTGGTGGATTGGCAGCCTTGGCCTTAAAGAGAGAGAAACTGATTTCCCCCTCAGCGTGGCACAGTCCACAAAACACGTTTCTTCACCAGTCCTATCTGAGACTTGGAAGGTAAAATGCCACTTTCATAGCTTCATTGTTTGACTATTTCTACCATTTGAGAAATAGTGGAAAGTGTCCAGGTTGTAGAAGTCAGACCTGAGTTTAAAATTCAGTTCTGCCACTCTGCCCATGTGATTGTGGGTATATTTCTTAAACCAGGTTTTCTCTTTCAGTTAAAAAGATGGACGACATCTATATCATAGGCCTGTTGTGAAGATAACATGAAATAATGAACACGAAGTTGTTAGCAGATCAGTGTTCGTCCCCTTGCCTATATTGTAAGAGCTGGCCATGTATTTGGAGATGCTGGCAAGAGCTAATAGTTCTCATATACTTTTTATAGCATTTATTTTTTTCTGATTATGAACATTAGAAATGTAGGCTTATGTAGAGAATTTGAAAAAACGAGTATTATAAACAAAAGCCTCACTATCAATCTCACCCTCTAGAGATGACTACGATTAGCATTTTTGTATTTTTCCATTATTTTCATAAACAATGATAGAGCAGTTCTTCATTTTGCATGTAAAGCTGTAACCTGCTTTTCTCACTTAATGTTACACTGACACTCATCTTCGTGAGAGAGAGATTTCCTCTCTCAGCAGCTGTGGGAAGAAACCACATTCTTCGTGTCTAGACTTGGTAATTTTGGGTAGAAGGAATTAGACTGAGGAGGGGAGTAGAGAAGCCAGAGACAGGAGGCAATTTGACCCCTTAAAGGGCAACATTTTAAGGCAGTGAAATGTGATAGGTTGGTTTTGCAACCCTGTAAAGTAATTATGCTGGTATTTCAAGGTGACGTGTTTGGGGCATAAGAGATTTAGTATAACGATTTACTCTGGCCTGGCTGGACTTCACCCTGGACAGGCCAAAAACACCACCATCAGCCAGAGCTGCGAAGCCGCACTCACTGAACATCCTCCTGTCTATATCTCCTCATACATTTTGGAGAGAATGCATCATTTGGATCTATCTAAGTAACCAGCAGCTTCTGAAAAATGCATGCATCAAAGTGCTTTTTTTTTAATCAAACCTTGTCCCAGGCCTCTGCAGGAACAGGACAAGGAGTCAGCATGTGACGGTGTGTGTGTGCTTATAGAGGCAAGGTCCAGTGGCCCAAGGGCGATCACTAGGAAAAGTCACTTAGTGACCAGGGTCCTCTCAGGAATCTACAATAAGGCTCAACGGGCTGTCTGTGGATCCTCTAAAATTTTGTGTACATATATTTTTCTTGGAAAAGGGTCCAGAGGTTTCATAAGGTTTATATGGGGATCTATGACCTCCTTCCAATTATTAAGAGCTACTGACCTCAAAGAACGGGTAGAGTGCATATTCTGTAGGCAATTCCCAGGAAAAATGATTTCTTATCATCGAGCTTTAGATAAGGATCAGAGAATAGAGAATTTGGAGTTATGTTCTTTGGGAAGAACCTGGAAGGTAAATATTCAATATTGCCAAATAAGGGAAGGTTCATATGCTTTTATATCTATAATTATATTTCCCTCCCTCCCTCCCTCCTTCCCTTCTTTTTTTCCTTCTTTCTTTCCTTCCTTCCATCTTCTGATTTATCTATCATCTCTCTCTTTATATCTATTATCATTTCTGTTGAGAGACTAGTTTGGCTTTAGACAGAACTGTAAATAACTTATCTTTTTATTGCTTTCTTCATTGCCCATGTAAAATTGGGATAGCTTTTTACCTCATAAGGTTATTGTAAAAATTAAACTAGATAACATATTTGATGTAAAGCACTTAGCACAATGCTTAATATATAGTAAGTTCTCATTACATATTTGCAATTATAATGATGCTAAATGTTAACTATAGATATATTATAGCTCTCAGGCCATTATATGCTCAGAGGAATCTCCAATACTGTCTCACTCTGGCCTGCCTTCCTTGGCACTGTGCCGTATTCTGGAATACTGAGTGTTAATGATTTCTGTCTTTATGTTTCATTTCTTCAAAAATGTGCTCTCTCCTAGGGTTAATTTGTTAATTGATTGTTTGTATATTAATAACAGTTGAGTTAAAATCTGCGTGCAAGGGAAACTCAGTGACTAGTTTTGTTGGACTAAATGTCAGGATAAGCTGCATTATGCTCCATTAACAAATGATCTCAAAATCTTAGTGACTTAAAACCAGAGAGGTTTATTTTATTCTCATGCCACATGTCTCTCATGAGGTGGCTATGTATCTTCATCTTGGTTGACAGAGAAACCACCATCTGAATGTTGCAAGTCACCAGAGTAGTGGAGAAAAAGAGCTCTAGAAAGTGTCCCACTGGCATTTAAATCCTCCAGCCTGGGGATGCATGTGAGACTTTGAATTGCCACTCATTGACCAGAACCAGTCACATGGCCATACCCAACCACAAGGAGAGGGAGAAGAAGTACAATCCTACCGTGTACCTCGAGGAGTGGAAAACCAGAACTATTTGGTGAACTTCTCCATGACTAAAACTGTTGGTAAAGACAAGATTTTAGGTCATGTATGATACTCAGTTTTGAACATACAGGCTATTGGGCTTCCCTCAAGTACCACATGGATGACCACCTAGAACAACTTCCAGGTAAAATATGTAACTGCTTTGTAGGCCTGTGATGATATTCTGGGATGTTGGAGAAGAAGGAGAAGGAATTGCTTCCCTCCTTTGTTTTTCGTAATCATCTTGAGTTTGGGTTGGGTGTGTTGGGACTGGTGTTTATATGCTTACAGAAAAGTGATCTTTGGGCATAATATTCTCCTTGCAGGGTGTCTGAAATGGCGTAAGGAGAAGCCTTTGCCAACAGACATGGAAAGCACCTGTTCAGGGGGGAAGTTTTTAGCGTTAACTTTGGGCGATGTCTTTTGAAGGGGAGATGTAGAGAATTTCTTTTCCTTTTTGGCGACCAAAAGATAGCTGATGTGGAGTCTTAGGGAGTAGCAATATATCAAGATAATTTGGGCTAATTTTAATTGTACCCATGTCTTCCATGAGCTGAGAATTTTCTATTTCACAAGGCATTTTTTTCATCAATTATCTCTTGAGTCTTCCCAGTTATCATATGAATTTGGTAGAGATTTTTTTGTTTTAGAGATGATATTGAGGTACATAAAGGATAAAGAAGGAGAAAAAAACCCTCAAGATATTTACCGAGTGCCTGTTGTGTGCCAGGCACCCTGTGAGCCACTTTCACATATGTTACTTCATTTTAATCTCCCAATAGCTGTGTAAGTCATGTATTATTGTCAAATTAATAAGAAAACTGAAGCTCAGAACATTGAAACCGATTGCATTTGAACTGCATTAGAACCAAAGTTTCCTGATTGCTAGCATCTTCTTGGGCCATGCAATCTCTTTTCTTGCCTCACTTGGGATTGTTGGGACTGAAGGCATGTTTTTGAATTAGTGCTGCCTCTATTCATAGTATTTGTCCTTGACGCATTCAAATTTGACTAAAACGATTAAAGTAACTCTTCCATTTTGTTCGATGAAGTAATTACCGGAGCATCATAGAGAGGGCTCTGTGTTGAGATGGTTGATTACGCTGACATTCTGAACATGCCAATGCAACAGGAAGATTTTCTATGCCAGTGAAGCAAGATAAAAATGTCATCAGTGAATCTGGCCTGAGACTCAAAAACTGCTACATTCATTGGTCTTCTTTTTCCAGTTTCAGCTGGACTTAGTACAGATAACTTCAATAATTTGTCAAAAATTTCCAAGATCCTTGATTACAGATTAATAGGAAGAGATATTAGATTCAGCACAGTAGCATTGGCAATAACATTTTTAAAGACTAAGGTGACAAGATTTGTTTACCTAACAATACACACACACACACAGGTCTTAGGACTTTACTTGGGGTTTTATTTTTCATTATTCAATAGTCCTTTGGGATTTTCTAATTTGACATCTAAGTCTTAGATTATTTGCCAGAAAGACCAAAGGTCCAAGACCATGGTAATTTGACATTTTGTTGAAGCATGAGTTTGAACCACAGAGTTGGTGAGAAGTATAATTTGTAGAGTAAATTATGCATCTAGAAGCGAGCTCAGCCCAGAGCTCAACATTTGTATCTCAACCTACCTGTGTTTTGTACTCTTTGTCTTAGTATACAGAAATAATAAAGAAATTATATTCTGTAATAGTAATTGAGAATTGTTGTATTAAGGAAAGTCTAATCATATTCCTTCTCATATTCTTGGGCAGTGGCTTCCAAGTGGGTAGGGGAAAAATATGTAAAATTTTTATTAATATTTATGTTTTAACTCAGGGGTTGGCAAAATATGGCCTATGGCTGAACCCAGCCCCTCACTTGTCTTGGTAAATAAAATTTTATTGGTATAGAGCCATGCCTATTTGTTTACATATTGTCAATGGATATTTTCATGCTACAAAAACAGAGTTAAGTAGTTGCAACAAAGACCATATGGCCTGCAAAGCCTAAAATATTTACTCTCTGGTGCTTTAAGAAAAAGTTTGCTGACATCTGTTTTAATTTTATCTTTTATTTTTTTTTTAATTTTTTTTTATTTTTTTACTCTTTTTTTTTTTATTGGTTTATAACATTGTAAAAATTTCAGGTGTACATCATTGTACTTCTATTTCTGCATGGACTACATCATGTTCACCACCAAAATACTAATTACAACCCATCACCACACACATGTACCAAATTATCCCTTTCACTCTCCTCCCTCCCCCCTTCCCCTCTGGTAACCACCAATCCAATCTCTGTCCCGATGTGTTTGTTTATTGTTGTTATTATCTACTACTTAATGAAGGAAATCATACGGTATTTGACCTTCTCCCTCTGACTTATTTCACTTTGCATTATACCCTCAATGTCCATCCATCTTGTCACAAATGCCTGGATTTCATCTTTTCTTATGGCTGAGTAGTATTCCATTGTGTATATATACCACATCTTCTTTATCCATTCGTCCCTTGATGGGCACTTAGGTTGCTTCAACAAAACGAAAAGACAACCTAACAATTGGGAGAAGATATTTGCAAACCATACATCTGATAAGGGCTTAATCTCCAAAATATATAAAGAACTCACACATCTCAACAACAAAAAAACTACCAACCCAATTAAAAAATGGGCAAAAGACCTGAACAGACATTTCTCCAAAGAAGATATACAGATGGCCAACAGACACATGAAAAGATGTTCAAAATCACTAACTATCAGGGAAATGCAAATCAAAACTACAATGAGATATCACCTCACGCCTGTCAGAATGGCTATAATTAACAAGACAGGAAACAATATGTGTTGGAGAGGATGTGGAGAAAAGGGAACTCTCATACACTGCTGGTGGGAGTGCAAACTGGTGCAGCCACTATGGAAAACAGTATGGAGATTCCTCAAAAAATCAAGGATAGAACTACCATATGATCCAGCTATTCCACTGTTGGGTATTTATCCAAAGAACTTGAAAACACCAATTTGCAAAGGTACATGCACCCCTGTGTTCATTGCAGCATTATTCACAATAGCCAAGACTTGGAAGTAATTTTATCTTTTAAATTTTTTTTTTTTTTGGTGAGAAACATTGGCCCTGAGCTAACGTCTGTTGCCAATCTTCCTCTTTTTGCTGAGGAAGATTGGCTCTGAGCTAACACCTATGCCCATCCTCCTCTATTTTGTATGTGGGACGCTGCCACAGCATAGCTTGATGAGTGGTGCATAGGTCCGCCCCCAGGATCTGAACCCGTGAACCCCAGACTGCCAAAGCAGAGCGTGCAAACTTAACTACTATGCCACCAGGCTGGCCCCCCTTTAAATTTTTTGAATGTTTTATAGCGTACTTTATATAGTAGTAGTACATGTATGTAATTTATAAATAAATATATACATGTATATTGGAGGTGCATTTAAAAATCACTTACTCATATGGGGGCACATTAAAAAATGTTTAGAGACCGCAGGTTTAGGGCTTACTATTTAAGGAATACTCACAAATGATTGACTTTGTCATTGTGGTTAGTGTCATTGAAGGCACACATCTCATTTGGAGCAATGTTTGTATTTTTATTATGCAAATTTTATTATGCAAATGGGAGAAAGAATGAGCACAGTGGCACATTAAGAGAGGAATTGTGACCAAATATGAGGCACAGAGAGAGAGAGAGAGAGATGAAAAAAAGAGTGGAAGAGAAAACGAAAAGAGAAATAAAAGAGGAAGGCTACTGTGTAATCAGCAGGGCCTGCTCAGAGCTAGCCTACACTCCTGGGTTAGGTTCCACATCAAAATTAGCTCTAATCTGATTGTAGGAGGCAGCTACCTGCATGGTGTGATTTGAAGCATTTGAAAAGCTCCTCCGCCCAAGAAAGAAAAAAAATTCCTCAAATGGTTCTCTCAAAGCCTGAAATTCTCCCATTAGTCAATCCCTCAGATTATGGGATTTGAGGCTCTCTTTAAAATATCTTTCTATGCTGGGCAAAAGGGGTGACTGGGCACATGTGTATGGTGATGGGTGGTAATTAGTCTTTGGGTGGCGAACATGATGTAGTCTACATAGAAATCAAAATACAGTGATGTACACCTGAAATTTATAGAATCTTATAAACGAATGTTACCTCCATAAAAAAAATAAAAATAATAAAATAAAATCTTTCTATTCTGATACTGAGGCACAACACAGTACCCCATCTTCAGCCATTAACTCTTTTTGTTGAGTACTTGGTGCTCAGTTGCTTGGTTGACAAGTTGCTAAGGAGACGCTGAGTACAAAATCATTCTTTAGTTTTGGTAAGAACAAACCAACTCAGGGATGGCATAGATGGACCAGAGGTACCATGGCTGGGGGCAGAGAGTCTGATGGGGAAGCCTGTTCCAGGCAGCTCTGATCCATGGTCCATCTGCATGGAACAGAGACAGTCAGAAGTTGCTCTCCCTCAGCTTGAAGGTTCATTAGTCAGCGAGGTAATAAGGACTATATATTACCAAGGACCCAAGCCCCACTGAGAATTTCTCGTGTGTATATTAATCTGGGCAGAGCAAAGCCGTTCCAAGCTTAAAACTAATCTGCATTAATGAGCAGCCTCCTTGATTTCCATTTTTATGATGTGTGTGGCATGGTGATTTGTTTCTCTACCGCTCCCTATGGGATGGCTGCCTGATGAATCACTTTCTCTGAGAAGCTTGTCTGTGAGCAGTAACGTTGCAAATGGGTGCAAATCAAAAAATCTGTTATTATTTCATTAAAATGATGACATAGGCTCCTAGTTTCCAAAATTATCCGCTCTCTTCACACGACCGACTGAAGTTTCTGTCTTGCTGTGTGGGTGGGTGTTGAACCAGTCTCTGTGCTAGTGCTGTATGTCAGAAGATGCAGCTACTGGGGACAATTTTGACACATCCTGACTCTGCCAGTCAAGCAGGAGGGAAGGCTGTAGGAATTACCGAGAGTCAGATACAGGTATTTAGAGTGAATTGAATAGAAGAGTTTGGGACCAGGGCCAGATTCAGAAAGTCTGGAAAAAGTGGGGCAGGAATGTGGGGAGGAAGAGAAAGGGAAAAAATAGAGCAGAGTGCAGGTGGATAACTCTTGAGTTTTAAATTTAGGCCTTAAACCTGTGAGCACAAGATATTCCCCAAGATGACACCACCACCACCATCATCATCATCCGGTCTGGTACAATGCTAATGGCTTTATGTGTCTTGATTTTTAATTCTCACAGCAACCTTTCGAGGGAGGTGCTAGTATGTTTCTTATTTTTTTTGTTTTTTTAAAAATTGATATATAATTCACAAATTATAAAATTCACTCTTTTAAAGCACACATTTCAGTGGTTTCGTATATTCACAGAGTTGTGCAACCATCACCACTATCTGATTCCAGAACGTTTTCATCACCCCGAAAGAAATCCTGTACCTATTAGCAGTCCTTATTCGTATTCTTTCCTATCTCACAGCCCCTGGCAACTACCAATCTACTTTCTGTCTCTAGATTTGCCTAATCTGGACATTTCATACAAATGGAATCATATAACATGTGAACTTTTGTGACTGGCATCTTTCACTTAGCATAATGTTTTCAAGGTTCATCCATTTTGTTCACTACTTCATTACTTTTTATGGCTGAGTAACATTCCATTGTATTAATATACCATGTTTTGTTTATCTAATCATTGATACGTGTTTCTTGTTTTTCTACTTTTTGGCCATTATAGATAGTGCTGATATGAACATTAATATGCAAGCTTTTGTGTAGACATATGCTTTCAATTCTCTTGGAGAGGAATTGTTGGATCATATGGTAGGTCCATGTTTAACTTTTTGTGGAACTGCCAAATTGTTTTCCATGGTGGCTGCATTTTATATTTCTACCGGCAATATATGAGGGTTTCAAATTCTCTACATCCTCACCAACATTTCTCTTTTTGATTATAACCATTCTAGTGGATGTGAGGTGTTATCTCATTGTGATTTTGATTTGCATTTCCATAGTAACTACCGGCATACCTTGGAGATATTGTGGGTTTGTTTTCAGATGACCACAATAAAGCAAATATCATGATAAAATGAGTGGTGAATTTTTTGGTTTTCCAGTGCATATAAAACTTATGTTTACACTATATTGTAGTCTATTAATGTGCAAAAGCTTTATGTCTAAAAAAAGCAATGTACATATTAATTAAAAATGCTGTTTCACTTTCGTGTGTGTGTGTGTGAGCAAATGCCATGAGAAAAATGATGCCAATAAACTTGCTTGACACAGGGTTGCCACAAACCTTCATTTGTAAAAAATGCAACATCTGTGAAGTGCAATAAAGTGAAGCAGAATAAAACAAGGTATACCTATAATCATATTGATCATCTTTTCAGATGCTTATCGACCATTTTTATGTCTTCTTTGGAGAAATTTCTGTTTGAATCATTTGGTCACTTTGTAATTGGGTTATTTATCTTTTTATTGTTGAGTCATACTAGTTCTTTATATTTTCTGTGTACTAGACCTTTATCAGTTAAGTGATTTACAATTATTTTCTCCCACTCTGTGGGTTGTCTTTTCATTTTACTTATAGTGTCCTTTTAGCATAATAGTTTTTAATTTTGATGACATCAATTTATCTAATTTTTCTTTTATCACTTGTGCTTTTGTTGTTATGTCCAAGAAACATTGTCTAATCAGAGATCACAAAGATTTACTTCTATGTTTTTTTAAAAATGTGTGATAGTTTTAGCTCTTACATTTAGATCTTTGATCCATTTTGATAATTTTTTAATATGGTGTGTATATAATTTTTGTATATGGTGTGAGGTAGGGGTCCAATTTCATTCTTTTTCATGTGGATATTCAGTTGTCTTAGCTCTATTGTTGAGAAGACCTTTTTCCCTATTGAATTGTATTGGCACCCTTGTTGAAAATCAACTGACCATAAATGTATGTGTTTATTACTGGATTCTGAATTCTATTACATTAATCTATCTATCATGCCAGTATCAAGCAGTGTTGATTACTGCAGCTTTGTTATAAGTTTTGAAACTGGGAAGTGTGAGTCCTCTAAATTTGTGCTTTTTCAAGACCGTTTTGTCTATTCTGGATCCCTTGCATTTCTATATGGATTTTAAGATCAGCTTGTCAATTTCTCCAAAAAAGTAGCTGGGGTTTCGATAGGAAATTTGTTGAATCTGCATATCAATTTGGGAAATATTGCTATCGTAGAAATATTGTTTTCCAGTCCATGAATATGGGATGTGTTTCCATTTATTTAGGTGTCCCTTAATTTTTTCAATTATATTTTATACTTTTCAGTGTGAAAGTTTTGCACTTTTGGTTAAATTTATTTCTAAGTGTTTTATTCTTTTTGATGCTATTGGAAATGGAATTTTTTTCTTAATCTCATTTTTGGATGTTTCATTGCTAGTGTATAGAAATATGATTGATTTTCATACATTGATTTTTTTTTGTTTTGTGGGGAAGATCAGCCCTGAGCTAACATCCGTGCTAATCCTCCTCTTTTTTTGCTGAGCTAACATCTATTGCCAATCCTCCTCCTTTTTTTCCCCCCAAAGCCCCAGTAGATAGTTGTATGTCATAGTTGCACATCTTTCTAGTTGCTGTATGTGGGACATGGCCTCAGCATGGCCGGACAAGCGGTGCATCGGTGCATGCCCGGGATCCAAACCCGGGCCACCAGTAGCGGAGTGCACGCACTTAACCGCTAAGCCACGGGGCCAGCCCCCCATACATTGATTTTGTATTCTTAACTTTACTAACCTCATTTATTAGCTCCAGTAGTCTTTTTATTTTGTAGATGCCTTAGAATTTTCTATATACAAAAATCACGTCACCTGCAAAAAGAGATGGTTTTACTTCTTTTCTAATATGGATGCCTTATATTTCTATTTCTTGCCTCATAGTCTTAGCTAGACCTCCAGTACAATGCTGAGTAGAAATGATGAGAGCTAACACCCTTGTCATCCTCATCAACAGCTTTTAGGTTTTAGCTTTGCCACTTACCCATGCTGTGTCGTAAATTATATATATAAATTATATATATATGAGGTATATATATGATTTATGAGATTGCTGTATAATTCTATATTAAATATATAAGATTGTGTAATTATATATATCATACATATTTGTATTATTTACCCCACAAAGCTCTACTAGCTTGGACACAATGTTTTTCTGGGAAAATATGCTTAAATTTCTTACCAATAGTGAGCAAGAATTTCCTCTAGCTTGAAGTTGCCAATGATAAGGCTCATGGCTTGGGGCTGGGGTTTAGGAATGAAGGACTAGGAAGTAGGTTTATTTTTATTAGACACACACACGCAGACACAGACACACACATACACACACACACATACACAGTCAGGCAAAGCTTTGCCACTCAGTTGCATTGTATCACTAGTTTATACATATAAAATTTATGTATACACCAAATCATCTACTTCTCAGTTAAAACCCTTTTTCCTCTCTTCCTGTTCTTCCCCCATGGAGTCAACACTGAAACATGAAAGGTCTCACAGACCTAGGAGAAACTGCGAGGAATTGTACTCTGACTTGAAAAAATGTACAAGAAAGCTATGATTAAGTCTTTCATATATATGGTGACCATTTAATTTGTCATCAAACTGGCACAGTTCTGAGAGTGAAAGGGGAAATTATTAATAATTAAGAAGAGGCAGCAGATGAAAGCTGGAACTGGCTGAGAAAAACTGAGACATAAGTTCATGCTACTTATAAGAGAAGATAATAAAATATGTTTTTAAATATCTACTTTATGATTTGATTTGAGCACCAAACGTCATCAATATACTGCTTCTGCTTTATCTTACCAACCCCTGTTGTCTGATGAAATGTGAGTCTAGAATTACATCTCAGCTTATGTAATTCTGAGGAAAAGTTTCCAGGAGTGTTTCAATGTGCTCCCTTGCAAAACATCCTTAGACTTCAGTGTGTTTTTCGAGAAATGTGATTCACTGACTCAGAGTCTCAATAATGTAGTCAAGGATGTACTTCCTGAGCAATTTTTTGAGGAAAAACCGCTTAAGGTTCATGTAGCACACAGGCCTCTGCTAAAGCAGATTGTTTTTCTGGACCAGATCACAAGCCAGGATTTTAAACTTATGAATGGGTAATAATTTGGCTGCCTGCATGTCTGGAGTCTGAAACTGATGGCTCTCATTTAACCATCAGGATAGATCACAGGCAGCATCCAATTTACCAATATGAGGAATTCCAAATATTCATTAGAAAGTTGGCTCTTTGGCACTAGAGTTTATTTTCTCACTAAAACAGTGAGAGTTACTTTCCCAGGCTTGCCAACAGAGCCCTTTAAAACCTTAAATGTGTTGTATTATTGACCCCACAGAGCTCTGCTAGCTCCATTTAGACAACAAAGTTTTCCGTGAAAATGTGAACAAGGATTTCCTCTAGTTCCAAGTTGCTAATGATAAGGCTCATGGTTTGGGGCTGGGGTTTTGGGAAGGCAAGACAATGGAGTCTAGGGTGCTATATTAGTTTCTTATTGCTGCTGTAACAAATTACCACAAACCTAGTGACTTAAAGCCACACAAGTTTGCTATCTTACATTTCCAGAGATCAGAAGTCCTAGATGGGTCTCACTGGGCTAAAATTAAAGTGTCTGCAGGGCTGCATTCCTTTTGGAGGCTCTCAGGAAGAATTCTTTGCCCTTTCCAGCTTCCAGAGGCTGCCCACATTGCTTGGCTAATGGCTCTCTTCCTCCATCTTCAAATTCAGCAACAGCAAGTTAAGTCCTTCTCATGCTACCATCTCTCAAGGTCTCTCTTCTGCTTCCTTCTTCTACTTATAAGGACCCATGTGATTACATTGGACCTACCTGGATAATCAAGGTTCATCTCCCCATTTCTAGGTCAGTTGATTAGCAAGCTTAATTCCACTTGGAACCTTAATTCCCCTTTGCCATGTAAAGTAACATATTCATAGGTTCCAGGGATTAGGTCATGAACACCCTTGAGGGGCCATTATTCTGCCGCAAGTAACCAGGAGTCAGGGGTCCCATCTGAGTATCACATTCAGTTAGTTGCTAAGTTTCATTGATACTACTTTAGAACTCACTGCAGAAACATCCCTACCTTTTACTTCTCTCTGGCTGTTATCCTTACTGCTTCTCACCTAGTGTAAATGTGTAAAGAGTAAAATTTATTGCGCACTGAAGTGACCTGGGCAGGCCTCATGAAGGGGGCTGGCCTGAAGGAAGAACAATGAATGGACAGGACAATTTTCCAGAGGGGATATCTTGGGACAAATGTAAAGATTTCAACTTGTTAGGAATGGTTAAGAACAGGTGACAAGAAGAGATAGAGGCTCATGTCGGGGAAGCAAGAGGTATAAAGTAAGGAGATGATTCTGGAGTCTCTTGAATTCCAGCCTATTTTGGACTTGACTGTAAACTTGCTGGCGAGAGACAGAAACAAACATACAGATCGGCCTTCTGAAGAGCATAAGATTATGCTGTGTTCTGGCCAGCCTATTCCCGCCTGTGAAGAGGAACTGTAAGGCCTTGCTATTGCTCTGCTCTGCACCTCAGATGTGGAATGGAAACGCATTGAAAATCTTTAGTTTCACAAAGAGTCTGCTTTGTAAGCCACCCTAAGGCCCACCCTCTTTGCAGCATCTCATTCAAAGAAATTCCAGTCCAGCATCTAATAAAACTAGAAAAGCAATTTAAATCTTGATTTCAGTCTTGAGAAAATGCCAAAGACGGATTATCTGTTATGCACAGAGCCAAATTTTCCAAGCCCTGTTCCCTTTCCTTATCTCTCTCTGACTCCCATACAAAGATGAGTTTCTCTCCTCCTGCTGTCTCTCAAATGACTCAGGTCACACAGACTTCTTTGCTTCCTTGTCTTTCTCAGTCTCTTTCCTGTTTCCCTTCAATTTGGTGAAAATCCAGCTCGACTCCTGCTTCTTGATCCAGGAAAGCAAAGCCAGGTTCTCCTTGGTGGGTGGCGATGGGACAAGCTGTTGACACTCATATATTAATGTGTTTTTCCTGCCACATTTAGTTCTTTCAACCAAGGTAGAGAGCAGGGAGGCGAGGGCTGCTGGGTACACAGGGCCACTGGCAGGGCACTCCCCAGGTGGCTGTGGCCTTCTCCCGGCTAATGGAATCAGTGTTGTGAGGCAGCAAGTCTCCACAGAAGCGGAACCAAAGCCATCACCGATGGGACTGCAAGAGGAGGCGGAACCTTGCTGGGGTTTCATTTAAATGGATGCATTTTGCAAATATTGGATTTTAGCTCACTCAAGAAACAATTAAACTCCAACTGGTTGTACATATTAAATTATAACAGTGGTGAGGCAAATGAAGAGGTGCTTAGCAGATTTAAGTAAAGAATTAATAGAACAGAAATTGGTAGCGTGAAATGAGAGCCATGTCCATCGAATCTAATGGTGCATTACCCACAGCACCAAAATAGCTACGGTAGGTAGGCACAGCACTTATCTTCCTCGTGACACCTGATGGCTGTAGGTCTTAAAGAACTTTGCAAATTACCTTTCTAAAGTAATTAAATCTCTGCCTGGCGGTAGAGGGAGGAAGGAGAAGCCATCTGTAAAATAAAATGCAAAGACTCTCACTCTCTCTGTCCTTTTGTAGTGCTGGTGGGCGGGTTTCTCTCTCTGCTCCAACGTGCATTTTTGTGGAGCTGATAGGTGACCACTAACATTGGGTTAGTCCTCTTTGGGACCAACGTAAATCCCACCTTATCCGTGGAGTCTTGCTCATCAATCCTTCTAGAAGTGATTGCTTCTCCTGACCTACAGAAATACTTAATACACGAAAGTAAACACTAAGTACCTTGTGTTATTAATGGCCTGAGCTCCCCAATCAGGTTCTTGTCTTTTTCAGAATATGGAAGATATGTCTTATATGTTTGTTTGTTTTTTTCTGCAGCACCCAGCATGGTGTTTCACACGTAGCTGGTGCCAGGAAGAATATCAAAAATATTCAACAACTATCATAACTGGGGCATCAACCAGTCAGAACAGATGCTGAGGGCTAACACCCAGTACAGCCATGCCACTATGAACCCACTGAATGTCAGCCCTGTGGGATACAAAATTGTTCATGAGCTCATAAGACGGACCCAAGCCATGACTAATTTCTTCTTCTGGAACAGAGGGTGTTGCCAATATGATTAACATGACTGGAAATTTATAGCACCCTTATTTTATTAGTGGACAAACATTTTAAACTCACTTTCTGAAATGATACTGAGACTTGCAAATTGCATTTTAAGTATTGCACATAATAACAACATGATGACATTCATAATGACATTGCCAACATTTTTATGGTTCTTTATAAATTTTTAAATGAATATTCCTATCCGTGATCTTATTTTATTTTCTTAACAACTCTGAGATAAGTATGACAGATATTGGTATTCTCAAATCACAGATGAGGAAACATCCTCAAAAAGATAATGCCTTGCATATTGCATTATCAGCATACACACACACACACCCATGCCCACATACATACGTGCACAGACCTGTAAATAAAAGAAAGATGTATGTGCTCAGGAAGCAGAGAGACCAGAAAGCTAAAAAATCATGAGATTGGGGCCTGCCTGGTGGTGTAATGGTTAAGTTCGCACGTTCCACTCTGGTGGCCTGGAGTTCGCAGGTTTGGATCCTGGCGTGGACCTACTCACCGCTCGTCAAGCCATGCTGTGGCAGCGTCCCACATACAAAATAGAGGAAGATGGGCACAGGTGTTAGCTCAGTGCCACTCTTCCCCAAGCAAAAAGAGGAGGATTGGTGACAGATGTTAGCTCAGCGCCAATCTTCCTCACACACACACAAAAAACAAACAACACATGGGATTGTTTAAGAATATGTACAATGCAACACATCAAAAGTTTGAAGTATGGACAGAAACAGTAGGCTCCATCTCAGATGGATGAATCTTCTCATCAGAGCTGTATTTAGAACACAATTTTTGAGAAACTCAAAGTATGAAGCAACTTCAGGACTTTGGAGCATATATTTATACTTACATAATTTGTTAAAACTTCTCTGTCTAGTACAGGGTGCCATATCTTGGGATGCGATGATAAACTTCCAAAAGGGTCTTTGAATACCCTGAGATTATATCAGTACTTTATGTATATGTGTAGATGTGAACTTATCTGGGGTGTAAATCCACAGCTTTCATTGGGTTTTCAAAGAATCTGTGCTTCAATGCTTCAGGGAATCTCAATTACTTACTTGAAATGAGAAATAGAGTAGCACAAATTATGGTTTAGGATTACCACCAATAATTTGCAAATTCGTAGTGATATATGAGTTTAAGTATTTCATTAACCTATACACTCATCATGACTCAAGAATATATTTATTATCTTATATTTCAAATCTTCTTTTCCATGTTGCTTTTCTATTTCTACTATCTCCTGCTTCCTCAATCTCCTTTTCTCAAAGCCTTAATTTTGTGACTTTTGCACGGCTAGGCAATTTTACTCTTACTGCTTAGGGTACACAAGAGCTTGAACGACCCCACTAGAGAAGAACCGTACGGTTTGACCACAAGCATCCTCCTGGGTAAATACCATCACTCAGACCCTCAGATTCTCATTTAGCCTTTCCTATCTATATTATGCCCGAGGGTAGAATGATCTGCACGTTTCTTTCTATATTACCCAACTCATTAATTTTCTGATCAAGAGTAACTGCTATCAAATGATCACCTTGTTGGTGACAGTAACATATTGATTGGCTTAGCTTTCAAGTGGGAAGTAATAGAGGTTAATGGCCCACATCTGATTATACCTTGTTAATAGATGAGAGGGGATTGTTGAAAAGACTGGAAATCAGGGCATTTGGGTTCCGTCACGGCTCTACCACTGCCTGCCCTCAAAGTGACACCTAACCTCGTCTCATCTCTGAAAGGGTCGCAATTGTGAAAGGTCCTTCCTGACCTACCATTATATGATTCTTTAATAGGCCACCTAAGCACATAGACAATCATTTTGGAGAGATCTCCAACAAATCATAGATATTTTAGAGTTTCCAAAATGCTTGCCTCATCTATTGCTTAATCAGTGGTTTGTAAGAAATTACTGTGATTATTGAAGCACAGGGCACCGTTTTTACAGCTCCATTAAGAAGTGAAGCCAGGCTGTGGCCGGGCTGGCTCAATAAATCATTCGTATTGAGAATATATTTGTCAGTTTTCTTGCAGATTGTGTAATTATTGCATTGTTTTATTTCCAACACTCCTAAGTGGGGATTAGAGCTGACGTGGTAATTGAAAGAGTGTTCTCCCTTTCATAGCGTAGTTAGCAGTAATAGTGAAGAACTTTATTTCTCTCTGAAGGGTTTCCTCTTGCTGGCTGCCTCTGAGTTGCTAGACTTTCACAGAACCTGCCCTGGGCGGACTTTCCAGAATCTCTAAGACCCCACCAATAGCTGCTATAAGTTTAAACTGTTTAGAAGATGGAACAGACTGCAATTTGCTCTTGAGAGTTTGTTTAGTAAATTTCTGAAATATTAAAGGACACAGTATAAAAATTTTGAAAATTTTCAATTAGTAGATTTCCTCCTTCTTCAAGTCTAAGGGGACGGGGCGATGTGTTCTCCTCCTTCTGTGTTTCTTACTGCTCACCCTCTCTCCACCAGCACATTCAGGGTCAACATTCATTAAGCCCTCCCTGCGTGCCAGACCCAGGGCCCACTCAGTCAGTATCCATCACAATGCCCCTAAGGGGTACTCAGTATAACAGTCTGCATTTTATAGGACTGTGAGCTGATTGGCTCCAAATCAGGAGCCTGCCTTTTCCATCGGCACCCCATTGCTTCACAATTCACACTACTTTTAGAGGAATTTCTTTTCTCATTATTGTTAATGCTTTTCTACCTATAATGGCATTAAGGTTGACAGCTTTTCCCAATGCCGTTTCATCTCACCCTTATCATACACACACACACACAAATGGGCACATACACAATCACTCACACACAGACATAAGCACAGATACGTATGCACATAAATATCATAGAAGCTCTAATGCATACATATGCTTATGTGCATGTGTGTGCGTGCGCACACAAGCACACACGCACACACACACACTGCAAGTAAAACCTCCCGAGTCGCAAACAGTGCGGTTATCTGAGACCCCTGCTTTCTCTGGCCCTGAACTATGACTCCTGGTGTGCTCTAAGCCACCCCCCTCCCATCCCTGCTTCTCGCTGCTTCAGCAGTACATCCAAATTCCTGCATCTTCTGCCTCATGTTGAGGGTGGAAGCATGGGGTGAAGGGGTTAAGACGAAATGCTGTGCCTACATGCACGGAGGAGTTTCTAGGCAGATAGAAGATTGGAATTAGGGGTAAGGTTGGGTCTGGAACCTGATAGTGGGGTCTTGGGCTGACATTGGGATATAAAATCTTCCATTCAGAAACTCTAGGAATAGGATTGCCCCTGCAACCCGAGGTTGGGTGCTGGCCTGGGATTATACGGAAAAGAACCCTTGACTGTTCTTTCCACTGCTGCTTGCCCCCTGCCTTTCCAGAGGTGCTCTGTATCAACTCAGCAATAATGACACGAGATTCATAATAGTGTGATTTCAGAGGCTAACACTTTTCCCACTGGATGACTCATGTCAGGAATTCCCTTTGAAATGAACAAAGTCTCATGCCTTGTCCTGGGTTTAAAGATAAGGGGGACCATGTGAGTGTCCTCGGAGAGTTGACCAGGTGGCTCTCACCTGCATTGAAGAGCACCACGGTGTGACCTCAGAGCAATGGGCTGGGGCTGGGGAGAATGGTCTCATCTCTGGTGGCCTCAGCCAAGCCAGTTCTTCTCTCTATGTCTTACCTTTCCCATCTGTAAAAATTGAAG
The DNA here is from genome assembly GCF_020826845.1 of Diceros bicornis minor. Lineage (NCBI taxonomy): Eukaryota > Metazoa > Chordata > Mammalia > Perissodactyla > Rhinocerotidae > Diceros > Diceros bicornis. The sequence continues at coordinate 17,869,409 of NC_080749.1, read as the reverse complement.
GATTTGAGTTAGAAAATCTCGAAAGCGTTTCCATCACTAACTTCCAGATATACGTATTGTGATAAATTGACATGAGGCACTTTCACATTTTAATGGGGGTGGAGATGGAAAAAGGACAGGGAAAGGGAACCACCATCTGAAAGGGATCCAAATGAAGTAGGGACATTGGCCCTAAGGTCACTCCGTCTTACTTTAAACTGGTAAATCAAAACTTTGACCAGAGGCAATTTAGGTTGTGTGAGGCAGGGCATGTTCCTACCTCCACGGGGATATACATGGCTGCCAAAGTTTGATGAGGGGCAAGGAATCTGCAAAGGTATGAGAGAGACAAGGAAAATAGCCTGTTTTGTCATTTCAAGAGTCTCTTGGGTGCATTAGATTAGGCATCATAAGAACTGCAGGTATGCATGTCTCCTGCCAAGTGGGATCTCACAAGCTGTGTGACCCTGGGAAAGCTACTTAACCTCTCTGAACTTCAGATGATTCATCTATAGGTGAGGATAACCATTCCTACCTGGGAGGTTGCATGAGCGAGGGTTTGCAAAGCACCAGCTAGAGAGCAGGTCATACAGGGGGCTCTTCATGAATGGCCTCAGAGATGCATCCCTGGCAGAGACACCCGGACCCGGATTGTAGCAAATTCTATAGAGCAGAGACAAACATGAATGGATAACATGTAGCTCTTTGGTGCTTGGAAAGCAATTTACTTTTAAATATTCCTGCTTACAGGAGGCTTTCTAAAGGTCAGGTCTTCACAGTTTATTAAGCAAGATGATTAAATCATCTGGCAGTTTGAGAAGAAAAAGCAGATGGATTTAAATAACATCATCCTCACGACTGACATTTTCTTTTACAAATCAAGGTGAAATTCTGGAGTTGCTCATGTTATTCTCCAAAGGATACCGTGGTGGTGCAGGGCTGCGGTGCGGGTGGCTCGTTTCTTGTTTGCGCCCAGCTAGTAGCCTTGTTCCTGTCACTGTCAGTTACTGAAGAATCCATCACGCCCGGGACTCACTAGGGGGCATCATTTCCACTTCCTGAGGAGGAGTGGCAGGGGGTGAGCAAATTGGATTGATTACCATCTGCAGACAGGGTGAGAGCTTTGGTCCTAATCATGCTGGCGGGACTGCTGGGCTGTCTGATTCACTCAGCAACAGCCTTGCGAAAACGTGCAGAGTTAGGATTCCATGTGCTCACCTGGAAGTCTAGAAGCCATTCTGAGTTGAGCAGGCCTTCAGAAACATGGAGAGCATCTTTACTACCAATAAACTCCCAGTAATGTCATAACCAAGGCTCTGGATCATATGTTTTTCTTTATAATACGAGACATGCAGAAATCTATTTACGTGTGTGGCTTTCTGATATTGATTGAGATATTAATTGGTGTCTGTCTTGCTTTCTGTATTCCCCTTCATGCAGGTAACTGGTCTCGCACTTTGATTCAGGAGAGCCACATGGTCGGGTAGAAGGTAGAAGTATCCTCTTAGTCCTTCTGTCTTCGGTTTTTCAAAAGCTTAATTGCTCAGCTCAGGAGGACCTATAGAGTTTGTTGAGGAGGTAGAAGGAAAGAAGAAGTGATTCTGGAGAATCTTAGAGAAGCAAGAGAGATCAGACGACTCTCTCCACTGACCCCCACCCCACCCTGCCCTCTACTAGGCTGGGGGACCAGGGAGGGAGATCGTTTGGAAGCACTGAGATAACTTACTCACCAATCCTAATTTGTTCTATGCGTTTATATATCTATCACTCCTGGGTGCCCACTTCTGGGTGTATACTCCACTCTTACCTCCTCAAGACTAATGCCTTTGGCTCTTCTCAAGAACGTATGTATTGCCTGGTTCCTCGGTTCCTGGCAGATAGTGGTTTTGTGAAATATCTAGAATTTCTCTCTCTCTCTCTTTTTTTTTTGTGAGGAAGATCAGCCCTGAGATAACATCCATGCCAATCCTCCTCTTTTTGCTAAGGAAGAGTGGCCCCGGGCTAACATCCATGCCCATCTTCCTCTACTTTATATGGGACGCCGCCACAGCACGGCCTGACAAGCGATGCCTCAGTGCCCGCCGAGAATCCGAACCGGGGCCGCCAGCAGTGCAGCACACGCACTTAACCGCTACGCCACGGGCCAGCCCCTCTAGAATTTCTCTTATTGAAATTAAGAGTGCTCATTTTCCAGGATGATCAGGGGATCTGTATCATATAGCACTGAGCATCATTGGAGAAATTTGAACTGAAGACATGCTTTTAAATGCATTTAGAATAGGATTTTACTTTAAGGTAGAATGAATAGCAAAAGTGTGCAGTGCTTCCTATGGACTCCAACATTTCAATTTTATTACACTTTTATTGAATATTCAATAAAAGAATATGACACCCTTTCAAATAGTGTTCTTGTAACCTACTGTTATGAAGCTAAAGGAAGACAGATAGCAGATCTGTGCTATCAGCACAATTGGCATTAAACTAATTCTAGGACTTATATTTTTCCTGTATTGAGCATATTTTAAATGTGCAGCATTAAAATCCTTGGTTCCTAATGACTCAGTAATTTCACTTGCATATTGCATTGCATTCAACGGTTCAGCATTTTTGTTTTAGAACATTTATGGACTTGAATTGGTGCTATTGTTGGCTAGTAATAATATTATTTCCTTCATTCATTCCACAAAAATTTATTGAGTGCCTGCTCATTGCCAGACATTGCATTAGGCACTAGAGATGAATAAGACATACTATCTTCATTGTCAATGATTTTGCAGTCGACCAGGCAAGACAAACTCAGCTGACTCTATCCTAATGATTCTTGTTAAGCTCTACAGCAGCGTGAGGCAGAGGGCGATATGATGGTCACCCAATCCAGGCTTGTGGGGCGGGGCAGGGAAGGCTTCCTAAAGCAGAGGAGTAGGAGTTACCCAGGGAAAGGGCAAAAAGGAAAGGAGCACAGTACATTCAGAGACAGGTACATGTCAATTGGCTATGTCTATTTGACTCAGGGACATTTTCAGATTTCAAAACACAAACCGGTAACTTTTGGCTGAGTAACAGGTGCCATAGACAACCCTATCCAGGTACTGACCCCACTCAAGTTTGTAGTCCAGACTCTATCAATTAAATCATGCTCCTTTCACACAGAAAGAGTGAAGTTACTTTGAAAAAAATTACGAACGTGTGTGCAAAAATGCAGCATTTAACATTTCTGAATGGTGATTATTTTGTCCTGTCTTCCTGGAAAATTGTGGTACTTGCCCAACGGACCAACGCCTCCAGGAGAATCCAGCTGTCAGAGTCTGCACACAGCCCTCCTGCCCCTCCCAGTCAGGGCCCTGTCAGGCTGCTGGAGCTGGAAGTTATTCTTGTCCTCTTGCACAGCCTGAAGCAAGTCTTCGATGTCATGGTAGAAGAACTCTTCCTTGGACTGTCAGGTTCCGAAGAACAAGAATCACATCAATAGGGTCTTTAAACGCAATGGAGATGGCAAGTAGGGCCAGCACGTTCACTGGATTCAGCAGTTAGGAGGCTGTTGCTGATGTTGGCCTGAGCAGTTTCAGAGAAGCCAGATTGGAGTGGGTTGAGGAATGAATGAGAGCTGTGGAAATGGAAATCATGCATGGGGTCTTCTCAGTCAGGACTTGGCTTAATGTAGGACAGTGGAAAGGGGGTGGGTGCGGGATTGAGCATAAGTATAGACATTTGCCATGCTACCTATTGCACACTTTCATGCTCTTAAACCTGACAGTCACTCAAAAAATATACTTATACCTTTCAATTTCCCCCCTAATATCCATTGTTTACCAACAGAAATATTTTAACACACTTTGCCTATCATTGATATCCAGACAGAAAATGCAGTTCATTTTTTTCTCTTTCCAAATCATTAAGAGCAATACTTCAGGAAAATTCTTATTATTGTCGGCTTGCTGAAACAGGCAGTGTTCTGTAAATGGGCACTGCGTTATTACATGCATTTATTCTGTCTGCTTACACTCGGAGACCCTGGGATGCCTGTTTCCACACAGTCTGCCTGTCATTTCTTATGAGACCTTCACACATCAGTGACACTGATTATCTCATGTCACAGCCCATCAGTTGGCTTAACTCCAGAAGAATGTGAAATTGCCTAACAAGCCTCCAAATGTGAATGGCTCCACATTGGCCTAATCGCATATGATGTTCGCCCGTCTCATCTGTTCCCATACAGTGCTGCAACTCTCATCTGTTGGACAAATAGTTTCTGGAGCCCTGGCTTGGCTATCCCAGGTGTGTAGGATTTTTATGCCCATTCCCCGATTCCAGGGGTAATTTTCGTTCACGAAGTACACTGTTCCTACTGCACTGTACCATGCCCTTCTCCCTACTCTATAATATTTCCATCATCTCATTCCCTAAAATTAATCTGAGCAATATGGCAAAATTATTTTAAGCACAGGCTTTTAACTGTGTTTGGAGTGATAGAGCATATTGAAAGCTTTGGAACCTCAGTTGGGAATAATGCACACATCCCTGTATATATGTCCAACAAATTTTGCCAGTTTGGGAGTATAAGTACTCCATGGATGCCCCCCTCTCTTGCAGAGTTCTTATGCCAGAGTCTTCCATAATTCACTAGCTGTCAGCAGGGATGGTTGTGGTCAAAACCGCCCCCTGTGAAAGGGTGTACGTTTGATGAAGTGCAAGTCACTGTGGTGGATGCAAAGACGAATAAAATGATGGTCCCACCCTCAGTCCTGTGGGGAAATCAACAAGGCAGAGGTCCATAAATTGTATCAGACTTGCATATATTATATAAAAGATTGGGGAGCTGAGTATTATGAAGGAGGCTAACAAGGTTAGTCTGACCATTTCTTAAAAGAAGGAGACAAACACGTCCAGGATAAGTCAATGCTTTGTTCTATGGTCCAGAGATTTTGGGGGCAGCTGCTCCTTCATAGGAGTTGTATTAACTACATTTTCTTATTTCCTGTATTTTTGATGATCTGGCATTTGTGGCCTCTGACTGGGGAGAGACTGCCCTCCTAGGGCTAGTCAATTCTCAGAGATAGCAAAGGGCTCACCCACAGGAGCATGCCTTTCATTTGCAAACTGACCAATCCAGAACCCCTACTCCAAAACACCTGTCTATCTGGCTCTCATACTCCAGGAGGCGAGATTCCTTTGCCCTAAGCACCCAGGGCCAGGTACCAGACAACCAGAGACCTCTATAACCCAGAGGCCACATTTATTTTTCAAATTAGCCAATCCCAGGATGTTTCCTGTGGAAAACACAATAGAGGCTCTGAGTCATGGCTTTCTACTTGCCCCTCGGGGCTCCTGACCAAACCTAGTGCTTCCCCGTGTGGCCCTGTGTGGTGTGGCATATGCCTTGTCCTCTCGGGAAATGTAAGTAATGAAATAAAACTTCTACACTGAACTTCTTTCGATGGTATTAGCCTCTCCATGTTGTCACTCAGTCACCTCTATGAATTAAAATTCCACAGTACATTTTGAGGCAACAATGGGCTGTGAGGAGGAGGATGGCCCCCTAAGATGGAAAGATGCTTAAGTCTTGGGCCATCTGCTTCTTAGGGCTTATAAACGGTGGGGGTGAGTCTTTCCCCTTGCATTAAATTCTTTACAAAAGTATAATTTCTAGTAGTGGCATAATATTATACCTACATTTATACAATAACATTTAATCAACCTCTTGATTTATATAAAGGAATGTTGTTTTTATTTTTTCACTTATAAATATTTCTGTGATAAGCATACTTTTAGATAAAGTGTGAACATTCTTGTTTATTTCCTTAAAAATTTTAAAGATAAAATGACTGGATCCAATGATACATTTTTGCTGAGATGAAACGAGCTAAGAAGAGAGATGTTTCCTGAAAAATTCTGAAGATGTAGTCTATTTTTATTTTTACATTTCTCATTTTTAAAATAAGACTTAAAATCATGGTTTCCTAGGTAAGATAAACAATTTCCACACTGCTCACTGCTCATCCCCTGCCCAAATACTGGGCCAATTGCCAGTGGACAATTTTAAAAGTCACACATATTTTAATCTTTATAGTTAAATCAATTTACGTAACACATGGTCACTTCCCACACGTTAGTAAACACAGACAGTAAATTTGTTAAACAGTGATTTCATCCTTGTTTCTACAGTTCTTTTAAGTGTTTTAGCATGCCTGTCACCACTCTTTGTCACAACTGAGTAAGAGACCATTCCAGACCTCACAGACCACGTTATTTGAAGCAAACATTACTGAGTGAGCAGAGAACAGATGACAACAGTGGTCAGAATCCTGGAAATGTGCAGAATTAAAATGAGGTCCAAAATGTGACAGTACCTGTTTTTTAGAAGTAGAGACACTAGAATTTCTACATCTGAGTGAATGTGACTTCATTAACAAAGGTACCTTAGAGACTCTATATCCAGAAGAGTGACACTGCTATTACCTCTTGGGAGTATCCGTGTGGCCTGAAAACCTATGGCCACATTTTCTTGATATTCTTCAGTGGTAGCAAATCTTTATTCTTTGAAGGTGCATTTGCTTATTGACAAATGTCATTTGTTATTTGGACCCCAGTCTGAAGTTGTTCTGAGTCAAAAGGAACAATGACTTCCTTGAGGCAAAGTCATCACTTTTTTTCTGTAGCTTACAAACCGACTCTAAAGACAATTCCCAAAGAAAAGATTTTCAAAATATTTTGAGCAATAGCAGCAATACTGGCATGGACCTTTGGACTCCTAAAAGGATGACTCTGATGTAACATTTTTGGACACACACATGTGCATGTGCACATACAGTGATAGCCATGGGGCCAAAGAAGTGGAATGGATGTCTGCTAAGGGCCTTTCTAACTCTAAGATTCTTTGCTTCTGTTATCAATTTGGTTAGTCGAAGAAAGTGTGGAAAAAGTCAAAGCCAGCTTTACACCATCTACTATCCACGGTTGCCTCTATAATTAGTGCAAGAGGACATCTCTCTTGTGGTAAGCGGCCCAAATGGAAAAATCCAGTGGGGATAATTTCTGGATATTAGCAGAAACTGGTTGTGTTTAACCAAAGCTATGAATATTATTTCCAGTTTCTGATCATTATCTAAGTGAAATGGCTAAAATTAAACTTTCTTAAGTATCACAGAAACCCGAGCATCCTCCAGAGGAAGAGTCTGTGAGGGAAATGGCAGGCATTCCAAATCTGAGACACCTGGGCTTGGGATGACCAAGGCTCTTAGGGAAGCCACATTTACTCCTCCCAACTAGGAGACCAGCAACTGCTATTTATATTGTATCTAAAAGAGTTGGTTGCATCCTCGAGCCACTGCTGGGGAATCAGTCCCAGTCTTGCCTACCTCATGGGGTTGCTGTAAGTGTCAAAAGAGGTAATGCAGATAAGAGACCTTTTAAAAGATGTTTTATATTTATATTATCATTATTAGGTTATGAGCTATCTCATAGTATGAAGGGCATTATATAGTCTGGGAAATAGACTACTAGAGTGTTAAAAGTCAATCTGAGAATCTAGAAAAGGTGCTGCCAACTTAAGGGAATCATATCAAAGGTGGCTTCCGAGTTGGATGTTAGTGGCCTGACAGCAGGTGTTATGGAGAAAACTCAGCTCAGAGACATGAAATCCATTCCTCATGCCTTCACCTTCTCCTGACTGCTTATTCCCATAGTGGCTCTGCATTTAAGGTTGCGGCTTGGGGATGAGGTCAGGGGGACCCTTTTTCCCCCGTAGGGAGTCTCCAGTTGAGCTCTTGGGGCCACTGGGTCAGTTCTGTGACCTCTGTGTGTATGCCTACTTGGTATACTGTAGGACAGATTGAATTGGAAGAATTTTATGGTGCAGGGAAGAGTATAATGAAAGTGGGAACTACTCATTCATAACACAAATACACCTTGAGTTCTTATCATAAAGCATAAGATAAAGCACTAAAAGCTGGTACTGCAGAGGGGAGCATTAAGCAGGCAAGAAAATCAATGTAGACAGAAGTGAAGCTATTTAAAGTGGAGGGATGGAGGGCACAGGTTGGGTAATGGAAGTGGATAGGAGAAATTCTCTCAAATCTATCCATCCCCCACTACTGCTACCCCCTAGGCTAAGCTATAGTCATCTTCTGCCTGCGCTATGGGCCTCCTAACTGACCCACTAACAGACCCTCTGGTTCCCTTTTAATCTGCTCTCCTCCCTGCACTCATCTTTAACAACTCAAGGCTGATCATAACACCTCCGTCCCTATAACCATTTGTGGCTTTCCACTGGTTAAGATGGGAAGATGATAAGATGATCTTATCATGATGATACGCTGATAAGATGAAGACGAAACTCTTAAGCAGACCAGCAAGGACTGCATGGTCTGGTTTCTGCTTCCTCTCCACCTCATCTTGTACCCTGCTTTCCCTCCCAGGTTGTCTTTTAACTACACATTGGTCCTCTTTTCATCCCTGGTGGTCACCATGCTCCTTCCAGTGACAGGGACTTGCACCTGCAGTTCCTTCTGCCTGGAACTCTCTTCACATGTTTCATTTCCACATTTCTAGAGTTTAATAATCACTTCCTCCCAGAGTCCATCCTTATATCCTTGTCCCTGTCCAATCCTCAATTGTGGGTCTGCCCTACATAACCTGTGTAGCAGTTTTACATGCTGGACTGTGATGTTTGGCTATGATTCTCCCCCCTACTGATATGTTAGTTCCCTGATGGGAGGGATCTCCTCTGGTTTGGGTCACTGTGGTGTTCCCAGCATAACAGGCTCTCAAAGATACGTGTTGAATAACTAAGTAAAAACAACTAGAAATAATAAAATGCTACTCTAAGACTGGGCCAGAGAAATCTTCTGACAGATGTTGTCCTGACAGGGACATTGAGTGAGTTTATAAGGTTACTCACCTGTCTGCCTTATCTGCTCCAGATCAGCAGAAATTCTATTTTCTAACTTTGAACCTCTCTATTGCATTAGGAGTCGTTGCTAAAATAGGACTTTCTAAATTTCTTTAAATTAAACAGCTTGAAATTCTGGGTGGAAAAGAGTCTTTTTCTATAAAAGCAAATAATTTAGTTTAGGTGTTATTTAATTTGACCTACAAACCAAGAAAATGCTCACGGTCCATTAGACTTACTCAGGGGCTGGTTGGTGGTCCTTTGTCTCCCAAGCTGTTTGTTTCTTTTGCTTTGGCCTCACAGATATGACCATGAAAGCCAATATGACAATACAGAGAGAAATTCATGTACTGCAAGCAGATTTAGCTATTTTCTCACCAAATGTTGTTATGTTCATTAAGACTGAGCCCTCGTCAAAACAAAACAAAGGAGTCATTCAAGAAGACAGTTTGAAATGCAATCTGGTATTGCATTTCTGATAATGAGAATAAATCACAATTCTGACGAGTCCCAGTAAATAGGTTTTGACTTCCTTTGTAATTTTTGAATGACGTCCTTAACTTATTACTTATGTGTGATTTATTTGAAGGGAATACTACCAATATATTAAAGACTCCAAGCCTGAGAATCTTTAATCATCTCCCATCTCATCAATCACCGAGAGAGAACGTTGCAGGAGAGCACATACTGCTTTCCAATAAAACTTCTAAAGGCCTGGAGAAGCTGTGGAGCCAGCAGGGTTCGGATTTTATATGGCATTTGCTCGATTCAATAATGCTGGGTACCATTAAGTGGCAAGCACCATGCGAGTCAAAGAGGAAGGTAAGCGAGAATGGTAGTCAGAGAGCAACCTGAAGTAGCTGCTTCTGAAGGGTTATTCCATAGACCCGGGCTTCATAACAGCCTCACGCTTTCGTCTGGATACCGTAGAAGATTAGATTACAGGAAGTTAGCTCCCAAGACTGATGGCCTAAGGCCTGCAGCACAATCCCTGGCATGTGGTGATAATAAAAGTTGAAAGTAAGTGTTGAGAACTGGAAATCGATGCAGCTTCCTGTATTAATTTCCCCAAGGTTTATTTTAGGGAATTTTCTACCTAGGAAATCATAGTAAAGTCCTTTTCTCTTATAAATCAATTTCTCTAAAAATGGGAGCTTGGAGATTCATATCTTTTCAAGGTTTAACTTTGCTTCCAAAGAATTATGATTTGCTCTATGAAGGAAACCTTAAGCATACAAAACTAATTGCAGACCGGATTTTGCAGTATTCACTGAAGTCCGAAGTTTTAAATCATTTTCATAGATTATAGTGAAATGAAGGAAGGGAAATGATGTGAAGGCTGAGATGGTTATTTCTGTGTCTTCTTATAAGAAAAGTGTTTTATTCTTCACAATTGCTCATCCTTTGGAAGAAGGACCGATCCTTTAGATGGGAAAGACAGCTAATCATGATGTATGATTGGAAGGACACAGCAGGTCTCTGTCCGACCCCAATCAAGAAATAGCCTTCTGATTGGTCTGCCACCATGTCTGAAATTCCAACTATGATGCCTTAGTGCAAAGACAAGAATCTGTTATGAAAATGCCAATGCACCCTCCAGAAAAGGTAATATCTTATATCTATACCTAATACTAAAAAAACAAACAAAACAAGCAAACAAAAAAAAGCTTAAATTAGCCGGCCCATTAGCTTGTCTGTGAATTGGGCGCCAGAGAAGGTTCCAGTCTCTATATCTTCAGTCACAGCTGGACCACTACTTCTTAGTGACTTTACAAAGGTGACTATTGCATCAATCAGGGCATCATCTGTGATTACATGAGCACTAGCGTGTGTGCTCACAGAGGATGGGGTCCTGTCTCCCTCTTGGAGTCCCCAGCATGTAGCCTGTAGCCTGTTAGCACATAGTAGGCTCTGTAGTTCCTTTCTAAAAAGAAGACTACTTTTTTAGAGCAGCTTTAGGTTTACAATAAAATCGAGAGGAAGATACAGAGATTTCCCATATATCTCCAGCCCTACATATGCCTTGCCTCCCCTCCTTGTAAACATCATTCACCAGAAGAGTACGTCTTTTTTTTTTTTACCAAGGATAAACCTACATTGACACATCAAAATCACCTTGGGGTTCACTCTTGGTGTTTGGACAAATGTGTATTGACACGTACTCATCATTATAATATCACATAGAGTATTTTCACTGACCTAAAAATCCTCTGTGCACCACCTATTCATCTCCCTGCCCCTCTTCCCCACTGGCAACCAGTGACTTTTTTATTGTTTCACAGTTTTGCCTTTTCCAGAATGTCATATAATTGGAATCAGACAGTATGTAGCCTTTTTAGATTGGCTTCTTTCACTTAGTAATATGTATTTAAGATTCCTCTATGTCTTTTCATGGTTTGATAGCTTATGTCTTTTTAGCTCTGAATAATTTTCCATTGTTTGGATGTACCACTATAGCCCTTTTTACACAAGTGAAAATGAAACTAATAGATTCAGTTGGCCTGTGTTAAATCTTTTACATTTTAAATAAATTTGTTGCTTTGATTCAAATTGGTCTGTATGCATATACGCATCTCCTATTCTTTGCCATGCCACATTTCTACGCATCAGGTAAATTTTAAAAATTGATGTCACAAAATGAAGTACAATTAGAAAAACTTGACAATGCTGTTATATTATTAGTCACATATTTTAAGGTCATTTGGTGTAAACAATGTGCTGTGTATGTGGTTGGTTAACATCTGAAGAAAGCTTATCAAGAACCCACACTCCAGAGGTGAGTCCTTCAAAGGCTTCAAATTTTGTTACTTCTGACCTGCACAGGTGAGTTTCATTTGTCTGGGGGAATGCTAGAAGAAATTTTTCACTGGGGAAATTATTAGCATTTCAGGAAAATGATTGGCTAGAAAGTATAAGAATCTGGCAAATCCAGTAATGCACCACTTCTCAAAGAGCCCTGAAATAAAAGACTGCCTAATGGAGCAAAAGAGAAGCTTTACTCATTGCTGGTTGGAGGGTGTCTGAAAGGGAAACTGCCCTGTTTTCTGGCAGTTAGCAAGTTTTATAGGGTTACAGGCTCCCAAGTTAGGAGAAAAAGAAACAAGAAAACAAGAATGTGTCGTGTGGAGCAAGGCAAATTTTCATTTCTCAGTTCTCAGAAGTCGATGGTGTAAGGATGAGAAAATTTTGGAAAGTACACTTTGTGGGTTCCAGTTTAGTGAGGAAAATGAGCATTTAAGGAAGTCCAGAAGAGCACATTTTTTGGTTTTGGGTTTAGCAAGAAACATTTAGGCTCAAGTCTTGCAAATCTTGGTGGTGGTGGTGGTTGTGGTAGTGTTGTTGAGGGAGGGTGGTGCGTTATATATACATCTTAACCCTTCACACACCTATTCAGCAGTGTTCTAGGTCTGGATTTGTCTTGGTCTTGTGCCTTCCCCTCTCCCTGGGCATTGTCATCTGATCTGACAAGAAGACTAACAGATCCTGCTTTCAGAGCACTGTGGACTCTGCCTGGGAGCTCCACTTTTCATTCTAGGGGCTGGATGGATTGCTCTAGGAGAGAAGCTGGGACGTCCCCAGGCTTACAGAAACAGGGGGTGGGATCGATTTTGTGTTTACTTACTACATTTGTATGAGTGGCTGAATTCCATCTGAAACATTTTTTTCCCCATAGCACAGCAACTGGTAGCAATATATCTGCAGTAGCAGACATATTCCTAATCACTGGAGGTTCCCGGTATTTAACTGAAAATCTGCACATGGGTTTAGATCAGTTCACAACCAATATGGACAGAGAAAAGAAATTAAGAGATATTGGGTTTAACCGGGGCCGACACTGTCCTTGGACTGTTGGAGTCTTCATAATAACCCTACGAGATAAGAATTATAACCCCATTTGGTAGGTGAGAAAAATCTAGACAAAGAGGTTAAGTAATTTTCCCAGGGTCAGTGGCAGAGTTAAAATCTGGAACGAGGTCTGTTCAACATTCTCTTATTTCAAAGCCTAAGCATTTCCAGTAGCAGCACTTTCCCTCTCCGTATATGAAAGAAGGGATGTTTGTGAGTCCAGCTTGTAGAATAAAAGTATATGAAATCTCGAAGGCATTTTAATTTAGTGTTCATCCTTACTTTTAAAATACTTCTTCTCAATGTAAGTGAAAAATATGCTATGCTCAAATGCTTTGAAAAATAAAGTTTAGTTAATTTCATGTTTGTAGCTTGCTGAGATTTCCAGATGTGGTTAAAAATAAAATGTGTTATTTTGCTGTTTATGGTTTGGAATTTAAACTCTTTCGGAAGTCTGAATTATTTGAGGGTTTACAAAATTGTTGATTTTTTTCTTGCTCATTTTCACTGGGTTTGAAGTTGAAATTATCCAGAGTAGCAATAGCCTTGAAGTATATTCTCTATTCCATCAAGAAACACAACATGTCCTTTCAAAACTTAATTGAGCAGCACAAAGCTAATTAGCTGTCCGAAGACACGCCATTTAATTCACAGTCCAGCATTAATTTGTTCAACACAATGAGCTTATCTTCCATAAAAATGCCTTTGCCCTATGGCTTCTCAAGCAACTGCAATATACAAGAATGACTGATAACTCTTTCGTTTAAATGTGGTGGTTGCTTTTTATTCTCTTTTTTTTCATTTGGCCAAAAGAAGGATGAATAGCATGCCAGTTGTAATGGGAGTTTTTCTTGTGTGTGGTAAATTCGAAGAAAATAGATGGCTGGAAGATCATAGCATATAACCATCAGAGAAGTGGCAAGCTGTTAGGGAATGCAGCAGTCATCGGCTCCCAATCCTGTGTTTCATAGACCAGGAAATTGATGCTCAAATAAGTTCTGAGCATTGTCCAAGGTCGCTTAATAGAGTACGACATATACATATTACATACTTTTTTCTCCCTCGGGAATAAGGAAATGCTTTACTCTAAAATAAAGGCCTAGTTTGTTGTTTATTGGTTGCTAAATAGCTAAGCATATTGAGAAACTAAGGAGAGTGTTTCAAAACTGTTCATAGCCAGCAGGGCAATGTCTATCAAATGCTGTGTGTTCAAACCTACCCATTCTTCAAGCTCCAGTTCAAGCCTCCCCTACTCTCTGAATCATCATGAATCTTACCTCCTTAATGTTTTAACCACTCACTTTGGAGCTTAATCCCTAATTCTTTTAATAATTCATTGTGTGTGTGTATGCATGTGTGTGCATGCACATATGTACCAGATGTTAGAGGAAGTTTTGATTTTCTAACTCACATCATTACAACAGCCTCGTTCAGCTCATAGGAATAAGCTTTGGGCACAGATTTTATTTTATTTACACCCAAACCGCTTAATAAGCTTAGCATCTCATATCTAACAGCAGAGGTAAAGCTCAGGGTCAACAAACAGGTCCCTCGTGTTTGATCCAGCAGGGCATGCTTGGCAGAGAAGGGAACACAAGCCTCTATGGCTCTGCCTACACAATATTTACACCCAGGTGGGACATTTGCTTCTTACTGAGGTCAACAATTAGGCCCCCTGCTGGAGGCCTAATTCAGTGGAAATTTCCAAGTCCTTATTTTACTCGCCACAAGCTGTGACTTTGTCAATAAGACTCCTGGAGCTATGTCATTGAGTCCATGTTCTTCCTAGAAGTCAACACACCTTTAGGCACATAGTAAATACTACAAAGGTGTTTCTGGAATTGAGCGGGGAGCTGATGGAATGAACCAACATTCTATCAGTGTGGTCTGTTCCAAGTTCAATTAGTCACTGAGATGTTTGTTTGCGTCATTCCAGATAACCCGATTGAATACCTATTTGACAAAATCGAGAGCTTGGTGTTGCTCTTTGAAGGCACTGCTTAACAATGCATTGGTGATGACATTGACATTTTAATACCCCGTATCTGTCAGATTAGGCAACATTATGCTGCAAAAATCTCCTGAATCCCTGAGGTGTTTAACTGCAAGGTTTGATTTCTTATTAGCGCTCCATCTCCACTGAGGGTCAGCTGGGTGCTCCACTCCACATCTTCTCACCCAGACCCTCACTCCAGGACAGCCACTATATTGAATGTTGTTGGTCTCTGTGCTAAAGAGAAAGAGAGCTCTGGAGAGTGTTTCATTGGCAATTTAATGCTCTAGGCTGGGGGTGACACATGTTTCTTCTTACAACTCCTTGGCTAGGAGTAGTCATGTGGTCTCACCCAGCACAAGGAAGCCAGGAAGTGTCAGGAGGCCCTGGGTTCAACAGGCATAAAGCTGGCTATACTTGATCAGCAGCAGTAATGGCTACTGCACTGGGTACAGGCTGAACCACCATGGACAGGTAAGGCCCTCTGTACCCCAGTCTCCTTGCCTTTGAATTAGAAGTAACAGTGTTCTAACTATCACAACTTTTCAGGCTTAGCTTTGACAGCACTGGAATCATAGCATTGAGAGAAGGACAGGAAGCGGAGAATATCAGAACCAGTTAAAGCCAGAACTAGGGCACTGGATCTCTTGGTAGGGCTAGAATCCAAGAAAAGAAGCTGTCATCAGAATATAGGCAGGCCAACTGACGCCTGATTTCGGCCTCAGTCCATTAGGATAGGAGAGTGGAGTAGACAAAATAA
Organism: Diceros bicornis minor; assembly: GCF_020826845.1. NCBI lineage: Eukaryota > Metazoa > Chordata > Mammalia > Perissodactyla > Rhinocerotidae > Diceros > Diceros bicornis. The sequence continues at coordinate 17,853,944 of NC_080749.1, read as the reverse complement.
TGCTACCCAAAGTTGATGTTTTTATATTCTCTTGCAAAATCATAATCAATATACCTAGTTATTTTTCTTTACATTAAAGAAATGCAGGTCGAGGGTCTCTTTTAAAGGTAGATTTCAAATGGTTATTGCTCTTCACAGAGATTATATTAATATTCCCAGAGTGAGGGAAATAGATTTCGAATTTAGATATTTTTGAACCATTCAAACTTGTATGCAGATGAGAAATACTAAAATGTTGCTTTGGAAGTTGTCCATAGGTTTTTCTTCACAAGTCCTACATTTTGTGCCCAGGACACCGCTTGTGGATGAAACCACAGTGCATCGCTTAACCCAACCAGACGTTGTCACAGCGAAACGGATTGCTAGGGCACTGGTGATTTAATGACATAGTTCTGTGATGTCAAAATCTGCTTTTCTTTGTGTCCAGTTGATCTTACAATGCTAATTGCAAGTGATTTTTGGCAATTGTCGAGTGCATTTGATCTGGGGAGATCATTCCTTTCATTTCATTAAACCAAGTCCTTTCATCCCTTAATCTCACATCCTTCCTGAAAATTGCCTTAAAATCGGATTCTCTGGGTATTCCTTGGTATACATTCTAATATGTACCCATAAACGTAGGTTATACTATATTGAACACATTGGTCTGTTGCTTTGTAAGTTCTCCCATCACATTCATAAGTGCTTTGAACTTTCTCTCCAATGAGATGCTGAACTTTCTGAACTTGCCTTAGCTGATCTCTGCGCCTTTGAGGGCTAAAATATTCCTCAATACACAATGGGAGGGCAAGTCGTGTTGTTAAGTGTATTTCTAGTTGCAAAGCATCATATACTCTGGCTAATTTTAACAGAAAAATAATTTACTGCAAGGATATTGGGTAACTCATAGAAATGATAGAAAAGCTGGAGAAAAAGAGTTGGAAAAGTGCAGGAATTGAGGTAGTGCGGGGGATCAGAATTGGCCAGCCCAAAATGTGTCTCTTCGGCATGAGGATTATTTTGGGCTAATGAGGATTATTGCTTTTAAAAACCACAGACATGGGAGAAGCTCAGAAAATTAGAATTTACTCTTTGTAAGAGACATTTACATTTGTAAGGGAAATCTCTGGCTGTAAAGGTATCTCTCTTTTTGTACCAGGAAGAAGGGGGGGATGACTTTATATCTAGAAACTCTTATCAGTGCAGAAGGCAAAGACTTAAATCTGCATGGTAACTTTACTCTTGTTTACTGTGCTTTTCCGGTAATTTCCCATAGCTGACTCCCCGCACCCCCAACATCCTCCTTTGTTTTTAGCTGAAGATGATATTTAAGACGAGGACCCCCTCCATTTTGGCGAGTTACCCAGTTTTCCTGGGTCTCTCCCATGCGTACACGTTATAAAGCTTTGTTTTATTTTTCTCCTGTTATTCTGTCTCATGTCAATTTAATTTGTACCCCAGCCAGAAGGACCCAGAGTGGGTAGAAGATACGTCTTCCTCCCCTACAGTAACTTTGGGGATCCATGTTCAGAAACAATTCAATTGTCTTTGCAGGGCCCCACAGCTGGAATGAATGAGATTTAAACACTATTTTTTCCTTCTATCAGGATTCAAAGTCCTGGGAGAGCTCATCTGATTATCCAAGCTCAAGTCAAACTGCTCACGCTTTGTCTGGGGAAGAGAGTCACCTTGACTAACAGCCCCACCAGGATTGCATACAACAAAGGTGAGACGAGGCCCCCAAAAGAAAGCTGAGGTATTGTTACTTTTGGAAAAAGGGAAGGGAACAAAAAACCATAAAGGCCTGTTACAGGGAGTGGGAGGTTTGAGGATAAATGATTTAATTTGACTGTTTCACACTCGAAGTAATAGCTCTACTACCTTCCTTCAGCTATGTAGACCACACTGGGGAAAATTAGTGGGCTCTGGCCCAAACTGTATTTAGCCAGATTTGATTTTCCAATTAGTGAAGATTTCTATTGGTCTGGGATTTGACTTTGCTACCACACTTCTGATAAATTTGTATTAGTAACGGTAATATCTAGAGAGCAAAAAAGTTCCTTGGTTATAAATGAACACTTTTCATTAATATTTAGAGATTAAACTCATTTTTTATAAGCAGATGGAAACAAATGATAACTTGCCCTTTACTGTGCAAAATTAATAGCAATTTATCAACATTTAGGCAAACTTGAGGCAGGTTCTAAGTGCTAGAATTCGTTGATTAACGTTGTTTTCTTTTGTTAATTGACTTTTTAGACAACAGAGGTCCATTCAAATGACTATTTTCTGAGGATGTGGCTCCATCAGGGTCTCCGTTGTTTCCTGGAAACCACAGCTGTGTTGGCCTGAGATTAATGCGTGGAGAGAATTGTTTCCAGCAAAGGCCCTGTTGGGTGATTTGGGGGAGGTCCTTCTCTGACAGAGAACTTTAGATTCAAGGCTGATTGTTATAAGCTTTTGGATCAGCACGTGGGCTGCTGCTTCCCGTACACACGACATAGTAGCATTATTATTTCCACATGATTTTTGGCTTGTGCCAATCATGCTTCTCTACAGTCTTACCTGCTGATTTTATTTGTCTGTGTATTTGATCAACAAAAGTTGATTTCCTTTCCAGGAAACAGGGCCAGCTTCATGGGTCTGTGACCTGTGCAGTCACATAGGGCCCTGGGCTCAGAGGGGTCTCATGCTTGGTTTAATGCTCTGCTGTTGCCATCTTGAGATTCTTAGTAATTTTTGAACAAGAGGCCCTGCATTCTCATTTTTCACTGGACCCCACACATTCTGTAGTTGATCCTGTCAGAAAAAGATCAGCAAAAATTGCTCTATTCTTCCCCCATATTGCATTTTCAAGTTTGAACTTTTCTGCCAAAGTCCTGCTTTTAAGTTTCCTCATGTTCAGAGGGGAGGGTTCAGAAGATTCTCTCGTTGCCATCACTGAGGTGGGTCTCTTAAGTGTTAGAAACTAAAACACAGAAAATTAACATATTTATTAATTCATTAAAATAATAATAAAGTCATTACATGTGACATAATTGACTTTTTTAAATGAAAAATAACTATATTTTCTAAAAACAAAAAAGCTGTAGTGAGAGGAATGGCATTATTTTACTTTTGTGCAAATGTTTAGTATCTGGCTTTATAGAAAGCAGTTGTATTCTTGTATCTTGTTTCTACATTCATCTATTTAATTTGAATTCAATTGAATTATTTGCAGAAAATCTGGCCTCACACAAATATGTAGTTGGAAAAGGAATATTTTAATAGCCTTTTAAGATAATTGTGGATATTCTTCTTTGATATTACACTAAAATTCAACCAATGGTAATTTCTCAAAGATTAGTCGTGATGTGGGATCTGAAACCACATCAATCTGTAAATGCTGGGAAGCTGTTAAGCTCATGGTGATGATACAAATTTTCCAAAGTTCTAATTTTTATTTGAAAACTCAAATTTAATCATCGGCAACAAATATATTGGTTATTTTCCTGGAAGTGTCAGGCTCATTTCATTCAGTTTTGAGAAAATATCTGCTGGATACCCAGGTCTGAATAACCACAGTTTGCCAATTGTTCTTTTAAGAAACAACGATATTCCATGAAAAAAGTGGCTAGTTTGCTTGCAGCTTTAACAGTCACACACAATTTTTTGTTTTTGTTTTTACCCTGTTGTTTATTCTTTGGTATGCAGCAGAAGGGCTTTATGCAAACTTCCCATTTTGTTACACAGAATATTAAAAAGACATGCCTTCAGAGTTGTGACTTAATAAAATAAATAATGTTTACTGCTTCATTATGGACATTCTACAGTGCAACTGGCATTTTTGTTTTAACATGTGTGAGCGGTGGTGAAGGATACGAAAGCTACTGTTTCCTTGCCCTGGCCTTGGTTTGAGCTAAGGCATCGGGGGTTTATCCACCATTGCTTTGGGAACATCAGTGCAAATGTTGACACAGTAAAAAGGTAAATAATGTCTCACTGTGATTGTGAAAATAGTTTTGACCTTAAGAACCCCTTGAAAGTGTCTCAGTGGTTTCCTAGGGTTTGTGTATCATACTTTGAGAACGTTTATATTCTAGGAAAACAATTTTGTTAGTGTTAACTGGTTAGAAAAATTTTTAGTGGATGTAGTAAACTAATCACTCTACGTAACAAATCTTCATGGGGAAAAAAATACGCTCTGAATTCTCAACATCTGGCTTATTAACAAACTTTGAGAACCCAGTTGATATATAAGTTGGGGTTGGCCTGTATATTTTAATAGTTTGCATAGTGCACCTGTCTCCTAATTTACATGATGCTTAGTCTCTTGAAAGGAAGCAGGTAATTAAAAAACACTTAAAACAAAGTTAATATTCTCATAAGAATTAAAGGAAAAGAAAGAGACACATTTCAGTGAGTTAGACAAAAATCAAATCATGTCCTTTTGCTATAATGCATTAATATTCTCAATAAACATTTCTAGACAAAATGAATATGGTTAAAAAAAGATTTATTTATGAAATAAACAATAACAAAAAAAATCACTGAAAATATTCAACCAAGCCCTCCAGGACATTAACCTACAGGCATTGTTAATTCTATTCTTTATCTTCTTCATTATAGGAATTCTTGTAAACTAAGTAAGTTTTTCTTATACTCAGTGATGGACCAGATTTAGCATATTCTTCAATATTGGATGTATTATCTCCTAGTGCTCTCCCACCCCCTCATATTTAATGAGCATCTGCTGGATATATGCCACCTTTCTTTTGGAGGTAAGAAATTGCATAAGTGATGATAACACCCATGCAAGTAGAGTTTATGGTGTAATTGGCAGCTCGACTAACATCATATATGGGCCAACCAATGAGTCTGCGGATGATTCTTGCCCAGGTGCAAAGCAGGGGTAACTGAAAATACAAGAACTTTTATTGTATATTTTTGGGGTTTTTTTTTAGTTTAGTTTTTTTTTTTTGGAGCTAAGGAAAACATTTGATCTAAGTTTCATAAAAACACATCTTATAGGATTGTATATTCTTTATAGAACTTTGAAAAATTAGTACTGAATAGATCTTTTATCACTATTAATGAGAAAAACATTATAATAATATTTCAGACACTGACGTATTTTCCTAAGCCAAATTGCTATGTATCTTGTATAGTTATTGCCTTTTGTTGTAATTTCATCCATATAAATGGAACATACCTTTCTCAGTAATTGATTTTAAAAATAATAATATAATTCATAATAATCCAGTTTGATATTTTTAGGACTGAGTGTTTTTTTAATATATGCATATATATATGTATATATATATAAATGTATATTTTGCAAGAACACGTACAAAGACTTAGACATTAACAAATGAGAAGGGTGCCCCATGTAAAGGTGGGGGAGAGGAATGGGAGGAATAAATATATAAACAAAACAAGTGAGAAGCCTTGCATAGAGTATTGATAATATGTCATGAACCGAGGAGTATGGTCAGCTCAATCCTCTGCATTTTAAATCAAAACAAATTTAATATGTTAAATAACTAGATATAATATTTGTGAAGATATAGGATTTCAACCGTCCATAACTAGTCCCTTATTGTTTTGACTGGCTTTCACAATGATGAAACAGGCAGAAACTACTGAAAATCCTATTGTCTTCCTTTTTTTAATCACCCACATTGTTTAAAAAAACTTTTATTGTATAAGTTTTCAAGTGTTTGCAAAAGAAAAATATAAAGAACCCTTATAAACTCATCACCACTGAGACTCAGTAATAGTCAACATTTTGTCACACTTGTTTTATTTTTCCTTTTTTCTTCTTATATCTTAATGTGATTCTCACGTTAACATTTCATCCCTAAATCCTTCAGCATGCAGCTCTAAAAATAGTATTTGCCTTTCTCAATGTGTGTGGTAGACGCTGCTTGGATGCGAAAGGTAAATGTCTTTCACTGACTCTTCATCTGAGACCTCCTTGCGATACTAACCGACGTTTTCAGGCATGCTTTTACTTCAAGGCAAAATACACACCTGTGCTTGAGAAACAAATGTGTTCAGTGTCTCAGAATACCTGAGATACAGTTAGGTGGATAGGGGCCCAGGGATTGGCCTGCATCCTACCCTAAGGAGGGATGTGTGACATGTATTGTCTCACAGCACTCTAGGTACATGTCCCTCCATTCCTCTTTTCTTTCTTTTTCTTTTTAAAATTTTTACTTATTTGTTTTTGACAAATAAAAATTGTATATATATAAAGTATACCATGTAATGTTTTGATACATGTATACATAGTGAAATGATTACCACAATTAAATTAAATGACATATCCATCACCTCCCATTGTTACTATTTTGTGTGTGTGGTGAGAACACTTGAGATCTACTCTCTCAGCAAATTTCAAGTATATAATACATTATTAACTATAGTCATCATGCTGTACACTATGTCTCCAGAATTTATACATCTTATAACTGAAAGTTTGTACCCTTTGATCAATATCTCCTCTTTTCTCCCACCCCCTAAGCTTCTGGTAACCACCATTCTACTCTCTGTTACTATGAGTCTGACTTTTTCTTTTTAGATCCCACATATAAATGAGATCATGTGATATTTGTCTTTCTGTGTCTGGCTTATTTCAATGTCCTGCCAATGTTGTCACAAACGGCACGATTTCCTTCTTTTTAAAGGTTGAATAATATTCCATTGTGTGTGTGTATATATATACATATATATGTGTGTGTATGTATATCTCTCTCCAAATTTTATATATATAATCTTTTTTATTCATTCATCTATTGATGGACACTTACGTTGTTTCCATACTTTGGTTATTGCAAATAATGCTGCAATGAACATGGGAGAGCAGATGTCTCTTCGAGACAGTGATTTTCTTTCTTTTATACATATACCCAGAAGTAGGATTGCTGGATCATACGGTATTTCTATTTTTAATTTTGGGGGGAACTTCCATACTGTTTTCCATAGTGGCTATACCAATTTACATTCCCCCCAACAATGCACAAGGGTTCCCTTTTCTCCACATACTCACTAACACTTATTATCTTTTGACATTTCAACATTAGGCATCCTAATAGGTATGAGGTAATGTCTCATTGTGGTTTTGATTTGCATTTTCCTGATGATTAGTGATATTGAGCATCTTTTCATGTACCTGTTGGCCATTTGTATGTCTGCTTTGGAAAAATATCTATTCATGTCCTTTGCTCATTTTATAAATTGGGTTATTTATTTATTTTTTTTTTGGATATAGAGTTGTATGAGATAGAGTTGTCTGAGTTCCTTATTTTTTTGGATATTAACCCCTTATCAGATATATGGTTTGCAAATATTTTCTCCCATTCCGTAGGTTGCCTTTTCAGTTTGTCGATTAATTCTTTCACTCTGCAGAAATTTTTTAGTTTGATGTAGTCCCACTTGTTTATTTTTGCTTTCATTGCCTTTGCTTTTGGGATTATATCCAAAAAATCATTGCCAATATCAATATCAAAGAGTTTCCCCCTTATGTTTTCTTCTAGGAGTTTTACAGCTTCAGGTCTTACGTTTAAATCTTTAATCCATTTTGAGTTGATTTTTGTGTATCGTATAAGATAAGGGTCCAATTTCATTTTTTTCATGTGGCTGTCCAGTTTTCCCAGTACCATTTATTGAAGTGCCTGGCCTTTCCCCATTGTATATTCTTGACAACTTTGTTGAAAATTAGTTGCCCCTATATATGTGGGTTTATTTCTGGGCTCTGTATTCTGTTCCATTAATCTATGTGTCTATTTTTATGTCAATACCATACTGTTTTGATTACTATAGCTTTGTAATATAGCTTGAAATCCAGAAGTATGATGCTTCCAGCTTTGTTCTTCTTGCTCAAGATTGCTTTTGCTATTTGGAGTCTTTTCTGGTTCCATACGAATTTTGGGATTGTTTTTTATGTATCTGTGAAAAATGCCGTTGGAATTTTTATAGGGATTGTACTGACTCTGTAGATCGCTCTGGGAAGAATGGATGTTTTAAGAATAGCAATTCTTCCAATCCACAAAGATGGAATCTTTTCCCATTTATTGTGTCCTCTTCCACACATGCGGCAGTAGGGGCCAGCAGCGGAGGCCTGGCATTGTGCATGTGTGCAGCCTCAGAGGCCAGGGCTGACTGCAGGTGGGGTGGCCTCACTAGATCCTGGGGCTGGGGCATTGCATAGGTGCTGACTGGGGCAGCTCAGATGGGGGTGAGGGTGGTGGGGGTGGGGAGGAACTCAGGCAGCTGGAGTCTGCAAATGCAAAAACCCATGGAGCCCTCGATGGAAAAAGCTGTAGGGAGGCTTCACTGTCTGTGCTGGCTGTTGAGTTCCTCAGTGACAAAATCTGCTAGGATCCTCGGCAGAGCAGGCCAGTGAGAATGCAGTCGCTCCCACCACGCGGGTGATACTGGTAGTCTGCCTTTCTTCCTTGCTCCTAGGTATCTCTAGATGTCTCACCTTTGCTGGTCTCTGTGTGATGTGAAACCAAAACAAGTCCTTTGTGCAGTGTCCCAAAAGGCTGGGGAAGCTGGTTGCTCACCCCTCACTCCTTTTTCTGGTGAAGAAAACTCTCTTGGACCAGGAAGTTCCCTCTCAGTGCTGAGCAGTACTGGCCTGGGGAATGGGATGATGCGGGCAAATGTAATGGTTCTTCCTACCTTTTTGTGCTGTTATTCTCAGGTTTTGTTTCACTGTGTTGCTGAAGCTACTTAAGTGCACTCCTGAGCTCTCACAGAGCTGTTTTTGTTCATACATAGCTATCTAATTGTCGTTCTTTGTGAAGAGGGAAGCTGGGGTGTCCCATTCCACCATCTTAGTGATGTCACTCCTTATTTCTTTAAATTAAATTAAAACCAGCTTAAATTCTGACAGGTCACATTAGTACATGAAGAGGTTTTCATTTTGGGATGCCATCCTTCTCTTGTTTTCTTCTAGAATTCTGGGATGGCTTGGGGTAGCACTGGCCCAAGTGGCGTGTCTATCTGCCTCCCACGTGGGTGAGGTCCTCAGTAGAGTTGACCTGCTGTGTTCGCTCCTCTGTGCAGAGGTGGAGGAAGGATGATCCCACTCCGGAGGTGCCCTCTGTGATCAGTGGTACTCCTTCATTTTACACCACGTGCACTGTCATCATTCTCAGGGCAAAGCCATGGGACTAGGGACTCTTAGAGTATCATCTAAATGCTCTATTCTGAAACCAATTCACCATACAGACCCTATTTCTCTGAATCCCTTCTGGACTTCCTCTGCATAGAAGTAACTTTATTTCTAGAGCCTGGTTGGCCTTCCTGGTCACTAAGGCTTGATTGGAGAGAGTCTACTTCAGGTTGCCTTAACTCCCTGTCTTGGGAGGCTGGGGTTGATGTGTCAGCTCTTTTCCTTCCAAAGGCTGCCTACTCTATACTGAAATTAATTACTCTTTCTATAGTGAACATCTCTGCATAGCAGTGACCAAGGGGGTTAATAGCCTTATGGGGTCACACAATATTTTGTTACACCCCAATTCCAGGATGCTGGCTGACTACTCTTTTTCCTTTGCCTTAGGTGTTTCTTTGCAGGGCAAAGAAGTTGAAATTCTTTACATTAAAATGGATGTGAGAACACATATGCACACAAATGAATAAAATAATCTAGTGCATTTCCAGAACACATAACTTAATTAAAAAAATACTGAGCGGTAGATGTATTTCTTTTCAATAACTTTACACAAATGAGTATGCGATACCTAGGTAGTGAACTCTTTGGGATTGGCTGAGGCTGTGTCTTGTTTCTTTTGAATCCCCCAGGGCAACTTATTGTCTAACTCTAATAAACCTTGGCGCCTGACTGCCTCTGGTGGTGAGTTTGTTACCTCTGAAAGCCAAACTAACTCTTTGGTGACAATTTTGTTACTTACAACAAAGAGTTCATTACAGAGTTCTGATAGACTCACTGCTTAATCTCTATGGGAGGAGTTGCTAAGCAACTGAGGAGCTGGGGGTTCTGAAGGTTCAGACCTCTTCACACATTTTCTCCGTGCGCTCCCTCATAGCCCACATGGCTTCTGCCGTCATTTGCTAAAGCCACATGTCGGAGTCTCTATCCATTTCAGAACCCAGACTGCAATCTCCACTTCCGTAGTGGACAGATCCAGCTTGCTACCTCTCTTTCAAGTTAATATATAACATCTAAATATATTACCAATTTCTGGTTTCTATTTTTCCAGCCTTTTCAATGGAGGAGAGAGCATATAATTCATGTTTTCTCAGGTTTCTCCAAACTATGATACATTAGGATCATGAGAACAGAACCAACACCATTATTCTGCTTCTGCCTTTGCTAGAATTGCTGCAAATATACATCTCCTCAAATCTTCCAGCTAGTCCGAGAAGCTCTCAGACTGTGTTGTCTATGTTTTTGGAGCAACGTTCTTCGTGGCTTTTTATCTTCTGCCATTTTCTCCTTTCTTGCTCTAGCTGTTGGACTTGTAGGTTTCTGATTTGCAGAAGGGTCCCTCGAGTACCCTTCTGTCCTTTGGAGGGTTGATGGCTTTTGCCATGAGGCCTGCTGTGTGCCTGGAAAACAGCCCTCCACCCCAGTACGTGTATCAAGTTTGGATATGGGGATGCTTCCTGCTCCCTGTTTCTTAACAGATACGAAAATATTGAAATTGTGCATTTTGGTTTGAAATTATTGGTGTTTTCAAATTGTTATTTAGTTCTAGAATGGTGTCACATTTACTGAAGTAAGGTTTAATAACTACATAATAATATGAAAGGAACTCCACTTTTTACTTTTGTCTGCTGAAGAACATTAATCCCCTGCAGCACTTCTGTATCTGCTCCTCTGTTCTCTTGCATCTCACACTGCCTGGAGCTTCTCATTCACCACTCGCTCCTAGTACTAGACCCCTCTACCTTTACTTTCTCTCATTCCTCTCCTTTCTTTGCTATCCTTTATTTTGTAGCTCATCATAAGTCTTGGTGCTTCCTTTCATTCCTCCTCCAGATCCAGCCAGACCTGTCCATTCTCAAATCCTACAAGATAAGATAAGCTTTCTTTCAGAGGGCAAAGAGCAGGGCAAGGGAATTGATTCAGCATTATAGAATTGTCTTGTATGGGCTGGAGGGAGGAGAATGGTTGTGGCCATGCTTGCATGAATGCATTTTAGCTTATCCCCAGAGATTGCTTCAGTGGTAGAGCAATATGTAATAGAGACTATGAGCAAGAGCCCTGGAGTCAAAATTTCACCTTCAAACCCCACCTCCACCGCAAGTGCTCATCAAGACCCTGGGCAAGTTACTTAACATCTTTAAGTTTCAGTTTCTTCATTTGTAAAATGGGCTTTGGTGAGGTTGGATTCATGTAAAGTGCTCAATAAAGGTTAGCTGTTATATTGTTGGTTACCATCTCCTCTCTCCAGATTCTGACAGTTCTGGTTCAGTTGTGAGGAAGAGAGGGCATTGATGTGGGACCAGCAGGCAACCTGAGGAGTATAGACCCTGCTACACTTCAACTCTCCCCTTCCCTTTGACCACGGCTGGGCTTCTGTGTGTCCTGTGCTTCTTCTTTCCCAGGGTGAGCTCCCTCAAGATCCTTCAGCAGAGACACGCCTGGCAGCAGGCCCTGCAGACCCTCTGACAGGGCTGGACCTGTAGGGAACATACAACTCTTTGTGTCATTCTGAGACCTCTTGCTGGAGGTGGGACAACAATGGCGGGGGAGTCCTGAGTCCGAGATTCTTGTTCTGGGTCCACACTGATTAAGCTAACTAATCACTTTTCTTTGGGCCTCAGTTTCCCAACCTGTAAAATAAATATATAGGAACAAACATTTGTATGGTCTCTCTTTAAAACAATTATAATCCTTGTTGCTATGGGAGCCACTGGACGTTGATTCCATCCCTTGGCTTCCCCGTGGAGTGTTGTTGCAGTCCTGTAGGTGAGCAGACCCCTGGCTCTGGGTATTAGTCATTCTGCAGATATTCACTCTTCCCTCTGAAGTTCCCCTAATCCCCAGCACATCATCAGAAGAATTGCTCTATGCATACATTTATGATCTATGAATCATGGACGCAGCCACGATAACTGAAGACAACCCAGGAAGTTTTTATTAAGTGAGGAATAAAAAGTAATTTGGTGCAAAGCACTCTTTCTCATGCTCCAATATTTCTCAGCCTCTGTCAGCTCCGCTGGGCAAATAACGCGCACTGACTCCTGCTGGCAGCCCACTGGCCTCCCTGCCTTCGCTTTGTCACGGCTACTGAAAGCCGGCCACTGGCGGTTCTTCACTGTGCCTCCAATTGTTACAGTGTCAGGAGTGAATAATATACAGGTAGAATGTTCTTTCTCCTCAAATGGTCACAAATGGCCTGCCACAGTATAATAATGTATGTGAGCTTTCCCATAATGGTCAGAAAAGGTGGTTTGAATTTTGCAATCAATACTTTGTTAGTTAGTAGCATTTTACTCTCTCTATTAGAACCTTTTTTCCAGACAGCATCGTCATCCCCTCGAAATGAATTCTCTCCTTCTCCTTACCTACCCAAAACCCATCCCTAACTTTCTGTGACAACTTCAGCCTACTTAGACTACAGCAAACTTCTATTACTCTTAATCTCATGTGATTTTACACTGTAATTTATTCTTTTTCCCTAAGCTAGACTGTCAATTCACTGAGTAGGAGTCATATCTTCTACCCCCTTGTACTGGGTAAATGGTTGGCAGTTGATAAATACCTCCTAGCTTATAGATGAATGTTTGCATCCATAGTTATAGGTGGATGGATAGAAGACCAAGATGGTGAATTTGTCAGTTTTTGCTGTATAACCAACAATCTCGAAATCTCAGTGAGCACTTATTTCTCTCTCATAAATCCACAAGCAGCCTGTAGTTTGGCTGATTTAGGCTGGGCCAGGCTGGGCCAGGCTGGGTTCTAGGCTTCTCGCTGTGTTCAGGTCTTCTCTGCCCATCTGAAGGGGCAGAGGCTCTTCATCAACTAATATTCCTGGAGTGTGTTCTTCATCTATAAATATTCCATGGCGCAAAGCAAGTCACATGGCTCAGCTGATATCAATGAGGCAGGGAAGTTGCTCTACCCACTGTGGGAGGCACTACGAAGTTCCCTATTATAAGGACGTAAAGATCTGGGAACAAAAATCAAATCACCACAGATGGCTAGGTCATTGTCCTTTGAACTGGAAATGACCCTGGAAAATTATCCACTCCAGCCCCCTGCCTCCTGGTGTATGGACCTTGGCTCCAAGTGTGATCCAGGAACCAGCAGCATCAGCATCACCTGGGAGCTTTTTAGAAATGCAGAATCTCAGGCTCCACCTCAGACTTGCTGAATCAGATTCTTCATTTCAATAAAATCTTCAAGTGACTCATGTACACATTGAAATCTGAAGTTGTCTAAAACAGCATTTTCATAATATGTTCCATGAGAGACTAATAGGTGTTATATAGGAAGAAAAATGCTTCTGTGATTAAATAAATTTGGGGTATTTCAGGACTTCTCAAAGCTTTCAACCTACTCATAGAGACTGCAGATCTCTGAGATGGGAGGTTTTATTCATTTCCTAGGGCTGTCACGACAAATTAGCACAAACTGGATGGCTTAAAACAAAATAAATTTATTCTCCTACAATTCAAGAGGTCAGAAGTCTGAAATCAAGAGGTTGTCAGGGTTGGTTCCTTCTGGAAGCTCTGAGGGAGAATCTGTTCCATGCCTCTCTCCTAGCTCTGGTGGTTTCTGGCAGTCTTTCGTGTTCCTTGGCTTGTAGCTGCGTCACTCCAATCTTTGCATCTCTCATTACACGGCCTTCTTCCCAATATGTGTCTCTGTGTGTCCACTTCTTATCAGAACACTAGTCATTGCATCTAGGGTCCACTCTAATCAAGCATGATCTCATTTTAGCTTAAGTACTTACATCTGCTAAAACTCTATTTGCAAATAAGATCACATTCTGAAGTTCCAGGTGGACATGAATTCTGAGGGAACACTATTCAACCCACTATAGAGGTGGGGGGATGGGTATGGAATGTGGCATTCCCTTAACATAATTGCTCAGGGAACCCTTTCTACACAGAAGAGCTCATGGCACAGACTTAGCTGAGAATCACAACCATCCTAGACGTATGATTATTGGCTTTCTTCTGAGAGTTTTCTAAAATGGAACTCTACAAGTGCATTTTGTTGCCCTTTCCAAAGTGATCCCAAGTCTCACATGTAATTATTTATCAGAAGGAAATATGGCACTCAGATATATTTTATTTGGCTAGCTCATAAGATTGCATTGAGAAGTAGCTCCATTTTCAGATGAGGATTTGATATGATTATATGTTTTGGATGACTGATATTTAAAAGAAGCTAAAAAAAATATTAGTTCCTATTTTTTCTTTGCATGACAATCTAAACACTAGGGCTTCACCATTAACTCACACATGAGACTGTAATGATATCTAATATGAACCAAAATGACGGGATTAGAGAAGGGCAAGTTTGAATATGGCTTCCATTCTTTGAAACAGAACAGGTGACTGGTTCCCAAATCAAAGGAACTGTCTTCCTAGAGTGCTAAGATGTAGTGTTCAGGAACCATTGAAAGTTTTCCTGAGTTAGGACTTGTCTTGGGAATACAAGGTTTATTTCTACTTAGCCATCACCAACCATATGTGCATTTTTAATAAAAAGTTTTACTGGAGTAATTGTAGATTCACAGGCAGTCGTAATAAATAATACAGAGAGATCCTCTGTACCCTTTACCCAGTTTCCCTTTAATGTAATATTATGCAAAAAACTTGTGTACAATATCACAATCAAGGTATTGACTTTGATACAATCCACCAATTTTATGAGTTCCCCAGTGTTACTTGTACTCATTTATGTGTGTGTGTATTTATCTCTATAGAATTTTATCATAAGGATAGGTTTGTGTATCCACTGCCACAGCCAAAACACAGAACAGTTCCATCACCACAAGGAGCCCTCATATTGCTCTTTTTGAACATGCATTTTGAATTTAAATTATCCCAGCAAAATTTTCCTGAGTCATCTATGCTCATGGAACCCTGGAAATTATTCTGCTTGCAATGAACAGCCTCCCACACGAATTGGCTGGTTGAGAGTGCTAGTCAGCAGTTGTGCAACATTACAAAGTCAAACTGGACAGCAGAGGAGGCAAACCCATGCCCTTGGCCTCCTCCTTAGCATCAGGCACTAAGTAACTGAGCTAACTGGCCAGAGATAAGGACTTCCTTTCGAGTAACAAATTAACAGTTTCCCATAACTCCATTAATGCATGGCTGTGATCCCATGAAATTGCATCTCTGACAAACTGGCTGCACTAAAATTTACTCTATGTAAAATGATTGTGCTAATTACTTTCTCTTTATGCTTTTATAATCAGCTGGCTGGCAATAACATTTGCAACGTAGTCATGCACTAATGAGAAAAGCCATCCAATCTTATGCTGCAGGTCATTAGTGAATGGCTTCAGGGGTCAAAGGCTAACTTCCGGCTTTGGTGCAGTTGAAGAGGCTGGTGGAGCGCTCTTGTCTTTTTGGTTTTTTTGAAGCCTCAGGTGCTAACCAAATCTGGACATTGACAGAAGAGAGAGTTTTTCCAGACCTGGGGGCTTTTATAAATATTTTCAACCTTTCCCTCTTTGGGCCTCAGAATATTATGTAATTGGTAGTTTCTTTTGTTCTCCACATTCCATTCCATTCTTCCTCTTCCTCTCCCAACACACATACACAGAGGTGTCCAGGGCTAGCTTGCTATTTTAGATCCTGACTACTTTATACTAATGATTCTCAATAAGAGTGGTGTTGTCCAATGTGGTATTTCACAACTTTGTTGGGGCATATTTTCAGACTTCACAGTGAAAGTGACTAGGGCCAGGGATGTGAAACATCCTGCAATGCATGGGGCAGTGATGCACATCAATCAATTGGTCCCCATCCCACGAGTCTTTCAGATGCCCCACGCATCGTTCATATAGATGAAAAATCTGGTTACCATGACTTGAACCTGGAACCTAACTTCATTATGCTTATCAACACGAAATAGACACTGACTTTTCCAGGAATGTAACTGCTGTGTATGTGGACAAAAGATTGCATTTTGCCTTGTTTTGGAATTTAGTTGTTCAATGTTTTGGATAACTCATCTTACAATGGCGATGGTCATTGAGGAATTTAAGTTGTTAGCTTAGCACCTTTGTATCAGTCAGCATTTGGAGCTGTCACCCTCACAGTGATTCTGGGTATGGGTGCCGACTACTTCATTACATCTTCTAGTCTGGTTGTGCCTGAGCAGTAAATACATATGATCTTACTCAAAGTTACTTTTTAAATATTTTTCCTAAAGGTGTATGAAAGATGTGTGGGTAGGTTATATTATCATTAAATTTTGTCTCGGGATGGTAAAAGGGGTTTTACAAAATATTTAGTATTAATGAAGTTGCTGGGCTTTTTAGAGGTAAGAACCACTGCTTTAGAAGGACCGTGTAATAAATGATAATAAGAATAATAATGACCTCCTTTTCACCAAGACCTTCTCACTTGGGTTACTCTGACAACTGCCAGACTGGTTCTTCGACTTCTAATCTCATCTCCGTCCAACCCCCCTCTACCTAGCTTTCGAGTGCTTTTTCTGGAATGAAAATCAGATCATGTCACCTCCCTGTTTTCTAGTACTTCATCACCTTCAGGTGTTCTTTACCCGAGGTCTTGACCAGAATAGAATTGTATTGTAATACAATTGGATTCCTTTGTAATCTTACGCACTGTATTTTACACATATAAAAATATTTTTCTGAAAAGGTGTCCACAGATTTCATCAGACTTTCAAAGGGATCCATGGCATACAAAAGCATGAACATCTAGATTAAGTTTAATCCTTTGTATGTGTAAATGTCTTTAGTAGTTCTGGTCCTGCCCACTTGCCCAACTTCATTTCTCAAGCCTCTTCCTCTCCATCTTCTCCTTCTCCCACCATACACACTTGAATATTACTAGTTGGTCCTGAGGAGACGTGCTCTTCAACTTTGTACACATCGGCTGTAGGCTTTGGAATGCTCTCCTGATTGCCCTCACCTGCCTCAAGTGTCAGCCTGAGTGACAACCCCCAGGGCTCCAAGAAGCATCTCCCTGCACCCACTCTGCACCTGGTGTAGACTGTGATCCACTGTAACCACAGCATTTCATAGACATTGATTTCTGAGCTAGTTTCCCCAATAGATATTCAGCTCCTTGAGGTCAGAATTCATGTCTTCTGACCCCGGTATCCTCTGTGCCTAGGAAACTGCCTGCGAGTAGTAGATGCATAATAAAATGTGGTCGAATGACTGTGTCCACACATTAATTTGGGGTAAGATATGCCACAGCTCCTTGGACATAAGGAGGCTGATGAGGGAAGGGAGTCTGAGACTGCAGAATATAGACTGTGGGAAAACAGTAGAAATGCCTTTGCTGTTTGATAATGATGAAGTAATTTCCAAACCTTAGCTAGTGGATTTCTCTCCCCTGATATTCTGATATTTTATTCCTTCCTCTCTGTCCTCTCTCCCTGGGCTGAGACTGCTCTCTGTTCCACCAGGGGAAGGTAAAGGATGAAGTGTAGAAGGAATCCAGGGAGGTGACTAAGGCCATATAGAACTTCTCTGTGTGATGTCCCAAATCTTCAATAATGTTTTTAAACTGATGGGATCCATGGAGAAAGGTGACTTTTTATTGGCAAATGGTGGGGAGACGCATCTGGGCTTTACATCTAGATTGATATGGGATGAAACCAAGGCAGTGTGCAGCGACTCAGGCACTCAAAGACTGACAAAAACAGGGAGAAGATATCCCCAGGAATTTGCAGAAGCAAAAGAGAAAGTTCTGGGTTTCCATTAAGTCTTAGAATTGAGATTTGAGTCAATCTTAACCAGATCTGAAAGGGGTAAGGAACTCTGCCTGACATCTGGGTTGTACAATAAAAGACATGCTTATACACAACATCACTTCTGTAGTGTTCTTGTCAAAAACATGCAACTTCAATCTAATCATGAGAAAACATCAGACAACACAAATCGAGATATCTTCTACAAAATACTTGAGCAGTACTCTTCAAAAGTACCAAAATTATGAAAGTAAAAGAGAGACTGAGGGACTGTCAGAAATAGGAAGAGACTAAGGAGACATGACAAGTAAATGCAAGGCGGGATCCTGAATTGGATCCCAAAATAGAAATAGACTAGTGGTGAAAATTTGGTGAAAAAACATTTAAATGGTAACATTTAAATAAAGTCTGTAAATTTGGTTAGTAGTATTGTAAGAATGTTAATTTCTTGGTGTCAATAATTGCACGTTGTAAAGTGTTAGTGTTAGGGGAAGGTGGGTGAAGACTATATGGGTGCTCTACACACTATTTTTGCAAACTTTCTCTAAGTCTAAATTTATTTCAAAATTAAAATTTTAAATAAATAAAAAAGACACACTTATAATAATGTCCTTCAAATGCGTGGTCAGAAGTAAAGGATTGAGGTTTCATTGGCATTTGTCCCTATACTTCCCTCAAAGGTCTTCACTGTTGATCTCTAGAAAAGAACTTCATCGAGTGTTCTATTTCCTCCCTGTGTTAGTAAGGGTAGGGCTTGGCTGATCTCATAGACTTAATAGGAATTCAGTGGCTTAAAAAAGATAGATTTTTCTCTGACAGGACAGTTTGAGGTAGATGTGCCAGGGTGCCGGGCAGCTCTGTTGCAGAGATCATTCTAAGACGGAGTCCACGGGCTTCTTTTCGTCTGCCTTCTCTGACCAAAAGAGAGTTCAGTGCTCCTCACACTTCAACATGCAGGTGGATCAGTGAGGGAGCTTGTTAAATGAAGTTTCTGATTCTGGGATGGGGCCCAAGGTTCTGCGTTTCTGGTAAGGTCTGAGAGTAGCAAGGCTGGAAGGCATTGTCCTCTTTAGCTGCCTGAGTTTGGCTCTTTAGCTTGCATTGAGGTGGCAGTGTGGAGGAGCCCACGTGCCGGGTTTCAAGGACCAGGCCTGAAAGTGGCACATCACACCTCTGCTCATGTTTCACCAGTAAGACATTAGTTGTGCAGCCACGCCTGGTGCAAGGGAGGCCTGGAAATGTAGACCTGAGTGGGCAGCCATGGGCCCCATGTCCTGTGACTTGGGAGAAAGGGAGAAGGGATGCTGGTGGAGAACCAGCAGATTCTGTTACATCATCTCTGCTCGATCCTTTCCTAGTAGCCTGTTCTGGGGTGTCATTACATGGAGCAACTAGCCTCCATTCTCTCAAATATGGTGTTATAATGTGCTGGTTACTAATAGTTGGTAGAATATGAGAGTATCCAAGTTTAAGAACACACCTAAATTAGTATATGCAAACTCATGTTTTTCCTTAGAAGAATCACCCTCTCATATGCTGATGTGTCTCCTTAGATAGAAGGAAAATGGGTGGAGGTAGAGCTAATGTGCCAGCAAAACCATATATAAGACTCTCCCATTAATTTGACAAATATTTGGACACTCGATAATCACTGTACTTGGTGTGGGGAATGTAGCACTGAATGGGATAAGTATAGGAATCAGGCTTCAGTAGTAGTTGAGGGTGTTTACTCAGTAAACAGTCTGTCTTAGTTCAAATTCTATCCCTACCACTTAACCTTGGGCAAATTAGTTAACATTTATGCCTCACCTTCCTCATCTATAAAATGGTACCATAGTGGTACCTCCTTGGTTCTTATGAGGATTCCACAAGATAATGTATTAGCCACTACTATCACTATGCCTGTCCTCAGGAAGGTTACACTAACATTCTTCATCATAGGTGTCCCTGCAGAAAATAAACTCAGGATCACTGCTCTAGGGATTGTAGAGACCAGGACCCAAGAAGTTATGTGCCCCCTTTAAAGCAAAGAG
The DNA here is from genome assembly GCF_020826845.1 of Diceros bicornis minor. Classification (NCBI taxonomy): domain Eukaryota; kingdom Metazoa; phylum Chordata; class Mammalia; order Perissodactyla; family Rhinocerotidae; genus Diceros; species Diceros bicornis. Next base: position 17,834,060 of record NC_080749.1, on the reverse strand, counting down.
TGGGAGTCAGATGACTCTAAGAAAGGGCCTGCTCCCACTTTCCACCATTCCCATCGAGAGATGAATGGTTCCTTTAATAGAAACAAGCTCCATTTAACCACCAGCCTTCAACTTTCTTTCTTTGATGAGGTGTAAACATTTTGTCAACCTTTCACATCACCTCAATTTTGTTTCTGATGGAGATTACTCTATCAACCATACAATAAGCTTACTAGTAGCTGGTGGTCTTTTATTTCTCCTTTATCTCTGAAGAATTTCCTATTATTTACAGGAGTGAAGTGACCTTAACTTGCAGGATTTTCACATCCACTCGAGTTTAAGGCTTCTTTATGCCGCCCTCTCTCATACTGTGGCATCTCTTTTTTTTTTTTTAATAATTTTATTTATTTATTTATTTTTTCCCCCAAAGCCCCAGTAGATAGTTGTGTGTCATGGCTGCACATCTTTCTAGTTGCTGTATGTGGGACGCGGCCTCAGCATGGCCGGAGAAGCAGTGCGTCGGTGCGCGCCCAGGATCCGAACCCTGGCCGCCAGCAGCGGAGCACGCGCACTTAACCGCTAAGCCACAGGGCTGGCCCGCGACAGCTCTTACTTAGAATTCTAAACTACACTTCATTTTATATAACTCCAGTGATTCGGAATTCTCATTTGGACTAAGGTTGCAAAATAAGGCACAGTGTCATTATAGGTGACTCTTAAATGGAACGCTTCGAAATCATGTGTCAATTTTCAGGCTGCTTGGTAATTTTATGATTTGTTTCTTTGACTTAACCTAGGGAATAGGAACAAATGGCAAGGGGGTTTAGAAGTATGTGTTGGACACTGTCTTTTGTGGACTACACACTCTTGTGATAATCTGATGGATTTCATGGACTCCTTCCTCAGAAATATATGCACATATGGCAAATATATAAATTTACATAAAATTCCAGGGGTTTCCCACATCTCTTTAAGTCCATGCACTCCAGGCCAAGAAAATATCAAAATGGAACATCCTTGGAAATGCGGAGTTAATAGCAAATACGTGATATATTTGAACCCATATGTCAAAGGTTTTCTTTTAAATGAAACAAGTCAATATGGATTTTATTGAAGCAACTGTCAACATTTATTTATTTCAGTCATATTTTTAAACAACCCTTCAAAACTCGCTTTTATTTATTGGGCCCCATTAAATAGGATGCTGCCATTTTAAATTTCTGTTTGACTATAGGCCAGTCACCAGTGTTGTTGCACAGAACTGCACATGATAACATTGCCAGCTCCATTAGTAAATGTATCAATAGCTTTCATACTGGTTCATTTAATTAAATAGTTCTGTTGCATTTCCTGGATTATCTTCCCATCATCCATGCCTTTAATCAAGTGGAGAAAGCCTCCTTTTTGCAGATCAACACTCAGAAGTCTATAAGGTTGTGTCAAAACTTATTGAAATTTTGTTTTTATATATTTTGTTGTCCACATTCAAAGGAGTAGGCAGTATTTTGACCTCCTATACCTTACTGCGGGTTTGGTTGCAGGGCAGACAGTGGAAGTTACCTGCAGAGTTTTTTTCCTCAGGTTTGCTATTCAGAAAGCTGGAGCAAGGGAATTATGTTGGGGATGGGGGAGGTGAAAGCGAGCAAAGCAGTACAACAGAGATTTCACCAAGTACTAGGGAGGTCTGCATGGCCTTTGGTTCCTGTCATCACCTTCCTCTCAGTAACCTGGAGGGGAGCCAGGAGCTTGGTGTTGAGTGTGGGTGGAGGGAGTTGGAAGTGGATGGCTGCCTCGTCCATCTTCTGTAAGGACAGGTTTAGGACTCCCAGATACCTGCCCTGGACAGAGCTGGGCTTTAAGGGACCATGTGCATGTCGCAGTGACTCCTGAGAACCCAAACCAGAGGGCTTCTGAGAATGTTTACCTCATACTTGGGACATTCACAGGGCTCTCTGGAGAAAGAGTCTGAATAATGACCACTATTGAGCTTTCTACCAGAGCAGCCATGAGGATAGGGGGAAGCGTCAGAATCAGACATAGTATAATTTCAAGGAGATAAGGTTCCATGGCATACCTGCACCCCTGTCTGTGCAGTAAGATTCACATACATTCAGAAGACGCAGATGCAAGTCCTGCCTTTGTGGAGCTCACAGTGAGGTGGGAGAAATAAGACATAAATACGACACTGACACAGGCAGCAATGAGAAATTATAGAAATTCAGAAGAATGAAAAACATTTGTTGGACGGGATGGGGAAAAGTTTCATGGAAGTGGTTTCTTGAGCACACTTTGAAAAATTGGTGCAGCTTAGATGTATGAAAAGGAGGAAGAGGTCTTTCCAAGTGCAGGGAATAATGTGTGCAGAAGCATAAAGAGGGGCATTGTGAAGAATAAGAGGGTAGTTTGGTTAGGGGCCGGCCCGGCGGCACAAGCGGTTAAGTGCGCGTGCTCCACTACAGCAGCCCGGGCTTCCCCGGTTCGGATCCTGGGCGCACACCAACGCACTGCCTGTCAAGCCATGCTGTGGCGGCATCCCATATAAAGTAGAGGAAGATGGACACGGATGTTAGCCCAGGGCCAGTCTTCCTCAGCAAAAAGAGGAGGATTGGCAGATGGTAGCACAGAGCTGAACTTCTTTACAAAAAAAAAAAAAAAAAAAACAGGGTAGTTTGGTTAAATTGTGAGTTGCAACATGGGGACAAGTGAAAAATATCCTTGGAAAGATAGGCTGGAACCACACTAAAGATTTTTAGAGGAGATAGAATGCTCTAATAGAGAGACAGATAGGGGATCAATATCTTGTAGTCTATATGGCCTTGGGTAAGTTTCTTAATGTCTTTGAGTCTCAGTTTTCTTTATCTATGGAGTGGAGATAATATTACCTTGTAGTGTTGTGCTTAGAATTAGAATAATGATGACGATGATGATAGCTACCATTTATTGAGCACCAAGGTATCTGTGTCTGGCATGTACTGGTACTCAATAAAAGTGGCTGATATTGTATTGCATTATATTATCTTATGTTACGTTACGTTACATTACGTTATGTTATGTTATTGTATTGTATTGCATTGCATTGCATTACATTACATTACATTATATTACCACTCAGCTGCTCAGATATTCTGAGTGTGAGGAATCTACAGCACATACTTTACTAGTACTAGACTTTTCTAGGGCTCATCCAAATTTCTACTTCTTTCCTCTTGAGTACATAACTCCTTGAAATTAGGCATGGGCATGTAACTTGCAATGGTCAATGAAATGTGAGTGAGAATAATGTGCTACTCGTGTACGGAAGACTTTAAGCGATGGTGCACAAGCCTCTATTGTTTTTTTTGTTGTGGAAAGTCATGAAGCATTGTTTTGAGATGGTGTTATCAGATGGTGGTGTAGCTTCTGGCAGCCTGAGTCTCCAGTAATTATGATGAGCAAAGTCCTTTGCCACCTGCTGACCAGTGTAGACATGTAGTATGAGAGAGATATAAAGCTTTGCTGTTTTAACTCATTAAGATTTAGAGGATGTTTGTTGCTGTAACATAACCTAGTATATCCTGACTAATGCATCTTTGGTACAGTTCATCAATGCAGATACAGAGCATAGCTGTTTGGCTTGAAAGAGATAATTAGCTTTCCTTCTTATCTTAGTTCAGGTCAACTATGATGACTCTCTAAGATCCTTCCCTTTCACACAGTCCTTGGACACTAAGCTTGCTTATCAATCTCTTTTTTTCCACACCCAGAAATACTGCCTCCGTGGGTCTCTTTCTAATGCACCAAACTCATTCTTCAAGCAGTTCCTGTGCTAATTTCAAAACCCACTAATTGTATCATTTTTTTTCTTTCCTTTTAGCTATAAACCTAGTCTGTTTCTGTTTTGTTTCTTATTTGTCGGTTGGTCTGCCTATAGCAAAACAACTGATGCGTGTCCCATATCACCAGGAGAATTGCTATTAACCCCAAACAAAATGGTAATAATAATAGTACTTATGGAATGCTTACTACATAATAGGCATATGCTAACTCAGTACTTCGCACGTGTCAGCTTATTTAATCTTCACAACACCCTGTGGAGTACGTACAGCTCTTATCCCAGTTTACAGAAACTGAGGCAGAAAGCTGATAAGACTGTTAGGACGGTGGGCAGTCAGAACTCAAACCCAGGGATTCTGACTCTGCGGCCCTCACTCTTAAATGCTATATCACACCATGTCTCTTCAGGGTCCAGCTGTCATTTTATCCAAGGAATTTCTTTATTTGTGCACCCCTCTCAAGGCATCAATATAATCAGTCAAGCAACAAGCATTTGTTGGTTATCTCTCTCCTTCTCTTTTTCTCTCTTTCTTTTCTTCCACAGATATCATTAAGTGTCTACCATGCGTTCATATATAAGAAGTCATATTTTTAAAGTCTCAAAGAAATCATAATCTAGTTGAAGCAACTTCTGTTAAGTTTTATGAAATCATTAGAGAGTAATAGAATTCCAAATATACAGTCAAGTGCTAAGTTACTTGGTACAGCCTCACTGAATGAGCTGGAGAAGGAGAGATCATTGTGGCCTGGAGTAAGCAGGGCATATGCTTCCCAGATCTGGGCCTTGAAGGATGGATGGGAATTGGATGGTAGAAGGGAGAGAGAAGTGATAAGCAGGAATTAAGTTGAATCTGTGATTGATAACTGGATAATTGGAGGACATTTTGCTGAGAAAACACGATGGTAGTTAATTGTCTCAGCAAGCAGATGTGCTGGTAAGAACTATTTCTTTGAAACTACTTTTCACTGTATCTTAAAATAACAACAAGGCCTCAAATTATAGATACAGAAATTATAGAAATAGAACTAAGGAAGACAGATTTTTATGGGAAAGTATTATTCACAGGGAGTTAAAAGCTTTTATGCTTTATAGGAGCTCTTAGGGTTGAAGCAAATCTAGTGTTCATTTATAGCCTAACTCATTTATGCATTGCTGGGAGATTTTGCAAATGTAACCTCAATTCTGCCCTTCCCTGAACTCCGAGAATACCCCAGGCGGTATTTGTTCATAAAGGTGAATTTCTTTTTGAAGAGCAATTTGATGTAATTTTTGTTTTTCATGAAACCTATTACTATGTGTGTATAATTTGCAAGCATCCAGGGCTCTGTTTTCTCCTTCTGTAATGAGAGAACTGTGCAGTCATCTGTGCTTCTCTGACTGCCTGATTCCCAACCACAGTCACGTTTTTGGAAAGAAAAAGCGGCTGCAGTTGGAAGCAAAATCTCTTTTTTGGGTTTCCACCAAGATCTGCCACCATTTACCACTTAATCCAGTTGCTTCTCATGATCCAAGCGTATTTACTGAATCACCAGCTAGGATCCAGTAAGCCACCTCTTTCAATGCCCTACTTTTATTGAGTTTAGAATGGCAAGGGATTCCTGGAAACTATCTGATCCAACTGCTTTATTTTATAAGTGGGGCTCCAAGGTCTGGGAGAGGTGAGAAACCACTTGCCCACAGGTAGTAGTGACAGAAATGAGGACCTGGCTCGCCGGCCACCAGCCCTGGCTTGCCTGGATCTCCTGGTGAGATTGTGCTCTGAGAACTGGCGGGGGGATTAATGACTGATTGATTGTTAAAGACTTCCACAGAAAAGGTAACACAGAGGAAGCAAATTATGCAGTCATCAGTTTTCTTTGTTTGATCCTTCCACAAATCAAGCCTTTTTCCCTCTTGATTTCTTCTCTGTGGAGACATAGAGCCAGGCTGTTAGGGGAATAGATACAGCTTCGTATAAAATGATGTATTAATCAACAAGTGCCTACCAAGCATGGACTCTGTTCCCAGCCCTCTGTCAGTGCTATGAGTCATGCAGAAGGACAAGCCACAGCCCTGGCTCAAAAGGATGGTACAGTGTAATTCGAGGAGGCACAACTGAGCAATAGCAGGGAAGAGCACATGTAATGAGAAGGGCAGTGCCTTCAGAGGGGAAGAGTGGTGTGGTGACTCTGGAGGCAACTGGAGAACCTTCATGGAAGGAATGAGACTTGAGCCGTATCTACTGACAAACATGTAAAGACAGTACTAGGGTGCCTCCATTCTCTCTCTAGACTCCATCTTCTCCGTGTCTACACATACCCACCTATGGTCATGATTTTCCACTACAGTCCCGGTTTCAACTAATTTCATTCCATTAAATTATGTAAGTTATTGTCAACCCAAACATGATTTAATTTTTAATATGATTTAAGACTCTCCATATACATTCAAAAGGAGAAAATGCTTTGTCAGAACAAATAAGACATTTTCTTTTGCTTAGAGAATGTGGTTGCAATTCTCATTATTTGCATTTGCTATTTTTTAATTCTAATGTCTTACATTTTTACAATATTTTATAGTTTGCAGTGTGATTTCTCAATTATTATTTTATTTAATCGTAAAAGCAAACTGTAAGGAAAGTAGAATGTGTTAACATTCCTGTTTTAGAGATGAGGAGGCTGAGGTTCAGTGAGGTAAAGTGCTTTGCTCACAGTTACATAATGAGTGGAGACAACAGTATGTGAACACAGACACTTAGTTCCAGGCTAGGGCTCTTGTTCTCAACTTACTTGGTTAATTGTTTTAGTTGGTATTTTATTCTGTGGTTCTTATTCTCTATTTCCCTGAAGAATACTGTAAAGATAAAACCAGCCAATATAGTACTGTCTTCAAAGTACTTCACAGTACTATTCAATACCCTTGTACCATATACTACCATAGTACCATAACTATTCAATACCTTGAATAGTGCCAATGAAACTTTCAGAATGACAAGAGTTATTATTAATTCCAGCTCTGATTTTTGATTGGCTTTAGTCTACCATGAACTGAGCCTTTTTTGTAAACTTCTTTTCAGTTATACTGAATCTAAGTATGTATTCCAATTGTAAATTTTCCGATTGCTTCCCATTTTATTGTTTTTACTCAGGCTCCTGGGAAATTGAAAAAATACACATTACGTTTTATATTCGTGGCAGATGGTGGAATATTTTTATAGTTTTCAAAAAAAATCACCAATGCTACTTTCTGCAATGGTCGACATAGAGAAATGTGATGCCTGAAACTTTTTAAAATTAACATCACAGAAGAATGTGTACATTTTCAATCTTCCCTATCATGTTTGATCTCTGAAGGCAATTTTTTCCCTTGTGACAAAGTTATGAAACAGATTTCTTGTTTATTGTTCAAGGTCAGTGAGTGCCACTTCTTTATGTAGAGACCTAACCTAGGCACTTTGTGTGTGTGGTTTGTGTGTGGAGTGAGGGCTAGAAGAGAAATTGAAGACCTGGTCACTATTCTTGGAGAATACCCAATCTAGTTGGGGTGACAGAATACACTCTTTTCAAGTGGCATAAGAATCAATAGTCACTACTCTCCACTTTAGGAGAATTCATTCAGTCTTTCAAAATAGAATGACTAAGGCCGGGCCGGCCCCGTGACTTAACGGTTAAGTGCGTGCGCTCCGCTGCTGGCGGCCGGGGTTCGGATCCCGGGCGCACACCGACGCACCGCTTCTCCGGCCATGCTGAGGCCACGTCCCACATACAGCAACTAGAAGGATGTGCAGCTATGACATACAACTATCTACTGGGGCTTTGGGGGAAAGAAAATAAATAAATAAAATTACAAAAAAAAAAAAAAGAATGACTAAGGCCTTTCTGTGTGACAAAAAAAGGCATAGATAATGTTTTCTTTGACTTCTTGGTGTCTACAGTCTGGCTGGGGAGATTTCTTGTTCAGTTCACAAATAACTTATACTATAAAGCAATGTGAAATGAGTGACTTAAGAGAAGGATACTCAAATGAGGGCGAGAGCATTTCTGACATCTAATCATGAAGGACTTCTTGGAAAAGTTCAGATTTGAAAAGTATCTTGAAGAATGGATGGGATTTTTGATAAGTGGATTTGGGAAAAATGTGCTGGCATGTAGAAAACTGACTGAATGAGTGAGCAAATGCTAGAATATCCAAGTATACTCTGAAGCCAAAGGGACTGAGACATAAGGTGTGTGTGAGGGGAGGGGTGGGAGAGAATATCGGATACTAGAACTTGTGGTACTCAGAGCTTTATATCACCATTCATGACTTTGCTGTTACCCAAAAGTAGTGACTGAATTTACTGGCTGCTTTATTTTTTCAGGAAGTGGTTGCCCAGATAAGCTGATTAGTTTGGGGATGGATTATGAGGGCTTGGCATGATGACTGGCACATGTTCTTTGTGCTTACATTTTAGACTCAAATGACTCTATTCATTTATCCATCTAGTTGAAAAAGCTTCCAATAACCCAGAAATGTCTCTCTTTAGGGCCAAATGCAAAAACAAGTTTTAATGTTTACCTTCAAAAGGGTTCCATTCTGATCAAATAACAGGGTGCTGATTACATGTTCGGTTTCAACAATGTGTATGTGAGGTTTAAGTGTTGGTATAACTTTTCAAAGCTGGACAACGTCCGGCCAACATGTTCCAGAATGGTTGTTCTGGATGCCTGCAGGCATCTCTTCTCTCTGGTCACTGCCCTTGCCTGCCAGTTTTTAAGTGTTTTTAGTATCTTCCTCAAATATAGGCATAAGTGAAATACTTTTTACTACTTTGGGCCCAAAACATTCATTTTTAAAAATGCTGTGTTGGTGATATGTCATGGTTAGTAATATGTCATATTACAATGAATGGGAATAATTTTTATTAAAATTCTGATTGCTTTATGGGTAAATGCGTTAGAAATTCATAATGGTGAAATTATGCCTGATACTTGAACAATATAAGCAGATTTTAAGTTTCTTTTAGGATAATGTGACTAAGATGATAACAAAGTGAAGTAGACTCTCCCACATTTGTGACGTGTTACATGATGTTTGAGGCCCTGGAACCAGATTGACTGAGTTCACATTCTGACTCTGCCATTTGTTAGCTGTGTGAACTTGGGAAATTTCCTTAACTGCTCTGTAAAATGAGTATAACAATTGTGTATACTTCTTAAAATTGTTCAGAGGATTAAGTAATTTAATAAGAGGAAATCCCTTAGAGTACCTTCTGGTACATAGTAAGAGCTCAATAAATATTAGTAAGTATCATATTCTTATGATTACATTTATTTACTTGGACTACAACTGGGAAGTACATTGCTCTAAAATACACACACATATAGAGGAGGAACAGTATTTGTTTCCTTATAATACTTTTTATAATTACACCATCATTTTTGTTATACACAAAGATCTTGATTACCAAAACGTGCTTACATTTTTACTGCAATTCCTTGAGTGAAAGTGAAGAGCTGCTCTTCTAATCTCATCCTCTGTCCTCTACTTCCTGTGGGTGATGATGGCTTGATATTGTGCAAGGTTGCCTTCTCTCACTCACTGTCTCCTCAGCATTGTGTAACCCCCACCCAAATGTGACAGGGAGTCTTCCTACCTTAAAAGGAGTGGACGGTACTGCTCTCTGCCACCCTGGTGTGACACAGAATGCTGAGGTGGCAGATGAGAGACACGCAGGGCTCTGATGGAAGAACAAGCCTCTAGAAGCCATTCTGTGGCAACAGGTGAAGGAGGCTGTCAACTTTTCCTGAATGGATTAGAGCAAAGCCAACCCTTTTTGGAAATCAGGTGATAAAAATTCAGTCTTGAGACTAACTTTCAGTCAACTCGTAGAATTTAAGGTTTCTCCTGGAAGGATGAGCATTCTAGGCAGAGGGAACTGAATGTGCACAGCTGTTCAAGCGTCGTGTTTGGGGCCTGCAAAGACTACTGTATGGTTGAAGCGTAGAATAAAAGATTCAAAGTGAGCCAGGAGAGAGTTTGAAAAGCAGGCAGGGGAGGATCAAGGAAAACAACACTACCAGATATTAATTGAACACCGACTATGTGCCGGGGATTGCACCAGGAAATAATGTGGTCACAACCTCTTGTTTTCATTGAGTTTGCGGAACTTGAAGGACCTTGACTAGCAGGCTAAGCAGTTTGGATTTCCTTCTGCAGATTATAGGGAATGATGGAAGCATTTCAAGTGATGGTATGACATGATTAGTAAAGCATTTCAAAAAATCACTCTGATGGAGGGCCAGCCAATGGGAGCTTTGCTAGCTAGAAGTTCACTGCAGATGTCCACACAAAAGACGGCACAGGCCTAAAAGGCAGTGATGCAAAGCTGAGATATTTAGGAAGCAAAATTGATGGGATTTGATGACCAATTTTAAGTGTGTATGAGGTAGTAGGAGAGGGCTAAGATAACTCTCAGGATTCTACCTTGGACAACCAGTTATACATTGAACAAACATGAGAAATCAGTGACACATAAAGCTTCTAGAAGCCCAGCACAGAGCCCATTGAAGAATACGTACTCAATAATGCTGGCTGCGGTTAAACAGCTTATCCAGCGTTTGACCCGGAGTAGGTGCTTAATACCTATTAGTAGAAGGAAAGATAATATTTCATGTTTATTAAATTTCAGCAGTTCTAGTTCAACCAAGGACAAAATCTAGGAACCATATCCCAATATTTAAGAATGAATCAGTGCAGCAAGAAGAGAATTTGAAGACATGGTCACTATTCTTGAAGAGCATACAATCCAACTGGGGAGACACAATATGCCTATTGGCAAGTGGCATAAGAATCAATGGTCACTGCTCTATTCACCTGGGTAGAATTCAATCTGTCTTGCAAAATATAATGAGTAAGTTTCTTCCGTGTGACAAAAAGCCGTAAATATGCTAAATACTTGTAGGAGCTCAATATATATTAATTGGACCTAATTTTAAATCTACTCAACATTGCAACTATTTCATTTGAGACTTTGCCCCAAGGAATAGCCTTTCAGTCCCCTCGTCTGGGCTGGGTGTACTTGCTAGTTCCTGGTACTCATCTTATTTGGACTGTTACACAATTCCTCGCCCTAGAATGCTAGCCAATATTTCTATTTTGCTTTAGAGTTCACAAAGTCCTTTCAGCATTCACCAGTTACCTTGCCATTCATTTGAAAATTTTCCACCGCCTGGTGATATCTCTTCCATTATTTTCTTGATTTTATTTTTCAAAATTTTCTTGCTATTGGCTTTTCACATGTTATCTTCTATTCACAAGCAGACAAATCCACTTTCCTTGAAGTCCGGGTCACTCATTATATAAAAGGAATCAATCTTGGGTGCCCAAGATTGAGCAGGTGATTGCTCAATTTCTTCATTAGCTCAAGTTTTCTAGAACTTTCTGAATTTTTCTGTAATGTTACAGTTTAAATTATAAGCACCTGTTCTACCAGGTGGCAGAGAATTTATCTGAGTCAACTTGGGCATGCCCCTGCATTTAAGGTCTATAGGAGGTCCTTGAGTCCTCATTGGCATTTTCCCACACTGATGTCTTCTGAGATGTCCACTGTCCTGTTGGGTCTTGAGTTTGTCAATTACATAGGTTGTTGCTGCCTCTTCTTTCACACTCTTCTTTAAGGCCCCCAAGTCTGGCAACCGTCCTTAAATTTGACATGAAATTCAAGCTGCTGTCTCTCATCATGCTGGGTCCTGGGAAACTCAGTGGTGCTCTCTAAGCCACATCTGCCCCAACCCAACACATAGTCACTATGCTCTGGTGTCTTGCCCATCTCTCTGAAGCTTACACAGAGAAACGGGCATAGAGTCTCTCTATTGTGGATCCTCTAAACCTATGTAGAGTTTCTATCAAGACTCCAGCCCTGCCCGGGTGCTAATCAAGGCAGATCATGGAACTCCCTGTCTCAGGGACCCATAATTGGGTAAATACATGTTGGTTATTTTTTTGACTCTTTTTTTTCCCCTCCCGGGGGAACCTATATTTAGTCTTTGGGGCTCTAAGCCCTTCTCTGATCTGGATAGTATTTATGCTCTGAGTTCTGTTTGTTTACATTTAAGGGCTTGGCTTTTGAAATTCTAAAGAACTAACTCCCTTTTCCTTCCTCCACTTTCTGTAGCATTGTCCACTTCCTGAGGTATAAATTCAGAGTGCTTCAAGTTGGGGAAGGGAGCCAGGTGTACTTGGAAATAGAGATTTTAAAAAAGTCTTGGTTAATATTTCAAAACACTGCAGTATCTTGTCCATTTCTCTTCCTCCTCTCTCTTCCAGCAAACACTGGGTTGGTGATTAGGAGAGACTCTAGACAAGGTGATGATTTGGTTGTCACACTCTGAGATCTTAATCAAGCTGATCTTTTATAAGACCCACAGCAGTGCTTTTCAACTGCAGAGGATTTTCAGAGACTTTCTAGGAGATCTGACTCAGATTCATGGAGAGGAGTTGGAGATCGAGGAATTTGTTTTTAAAAAACGTCTTCCTGGTCTAGATTATCCATTCTCAAACTTTGGCACGCATCAGAATCCTCTGAAGGGTTTGTGGAAGTAGATTACTGGGCCCCACTCCAAGGTTTCTGATCCAGTAGGTGTGGAGTGAAGCCTGAAATTTTGCATTTCCAACCAGTTCCCAGGGGATGCTGCAGCTGTTGCTGGCCTGGGGACCCCATTTCGAAAACTGCTGCTCTAAGTGAATGGTTCTCACAGTTCGCTGAATTTTGGAATCACCTGGTTAGCTTTTAAAAATCTCAGTGCTGAGACTACACCCCACACCAAATCTATCCCAGTTTCCGGGGGTGGGAACCAGGCATCCATCATGGTCAAAGCTTCCCAGGAGATTCCAATGTACCCTCAAATTGAACACCTGTTCTCTAATCCTTTGAATCTTAAACTCCAATTGAGTACTCACATTACCTGGGCATTTAGTTTAAATGAAGATTCTGATTCAGTAGGTCTAAGGTGGAGTGGAGATGGGGCATTTCTTTCTTTTTTATTTCTTCAGATATAATTTAAGACCAAAAAATGCACTATATTTAAGTGAAGTTTGATGAGTTTTGACAAATGTGTACACCTGTTTCAGCACCACCGCAATCAAGGTAGAGAACATTTCTGTTACTCTAAAAAGGTGCCTCATGCCCTTTACAGTCAATTCCCCCATTCCTCAGGCAATCGCTAATCTGCTTTCTGTCGCGATAGATTAATTTTGCCTGTCCTAGAACTTCACATAAAGTGGAATTATACAGTATATATTCTTTTATGTCTAGCTTTTTTTGCTTGCTCAATAGAGATTCTTCACTTCTAATAAGATCTCAGTTATGTAGACTATATTTGCTTCTCCAAAGCAAGGCACTTAAGGATTTAGGTAGGTAGCATTTAGCCCAGAGACTTAAGCGTGACTGGTATTTATTAAATAGGATGTATTAAAATTATTTTTACTTTTTAATATCAAATATTCAAAATCAGAGGCTGCAAACAGTAGTTCTCAGACACACTGAATCAGAACCTGCATTTTAACTACATGCCCAGGTGACGTGAGTACTCACTGAAGTTTGAGAATTGAAGGGTTAGAGAACTGCTGCTCAGTTTGGGGGCACACTGGAATCACCTGAGAAGCTTTGACCATGACTGATACCTGGTTCCCCCTCCCAGAGGTTGTAATCGATTTGGTTTGGGTTGTAGTCTCAGCATTGAGATTTTTGTAAGGAAACAACTTGGGTGCAGCCTGTAGCAGGCATGAGACCCCTGGCAGAAGAGCAGGGAGGTGAATGGGGCAGGAGGGGCAGGAGGGGGCACAGCAAGGAGGCTGGGGGGGTCCAGGGGTGGAGGTTTGGTGCCCCCGCGGTTACACCAGGCTCTGCACCCTCACATGGCTTAGGTTTGCCCTCGTTTTTACTTTTATGCTTCTATATCCCAACGATAAGGTGCTTCTTCTCTCGACTTTGACAATTTGGGGAATTGCAAAGCTCTGAAGAAGGTAAGATAAGATGCCTGCAACTACGTTTTAGAGAAATGATGTGTAATATCCACTTTATGACATCTAAATGAGGGCTTTTTTAGCTGTTCCCCTGGGTTAGCCCACTGCTAACTTTAAAACATCCACATGCTTCACTCGTCTTTCATCATGTCACCAAATTTAAACAATACTTTGTTTTTATCTATCGTGTCCCTTGTTAGATGAGAGTATATTTTATATTTCTTATTAAATAGCAACAGTTATTTCTGAAGGTTGGTAATTTATAGCTCCACTACTAGGGAAAAACTGAAAGGGGTTGGTGGGAGAAATAAGCCTTTTGTTTTATTATGCTCTGGGAAGTGATTATGGGCGTAAAAAAATAAAAAAGTCATACATCCACCAGAGCTTATTGTATTATCAGGTAATACACCTGCCTCTCTGATAAATAGGACTCAGTAGAACAGTTAATAAAAGCCTGAGAGTTATTTGGTGCAGAAATACAGCAGTATAAAGCTACTCAAATGCAATCTATAGTGATGTTTTTCATCACGAGAAAGGCCTTGAAATTCGAAGAGTAATTAAAAGTGATGCTTTCCTCACCATCAACACAGAGGGAGGACAGTTCCCTTTCACATGGAATCTTTCAGGGAATCTAAGTCTGAGGAGTTGGATACTTTTGCAAACACACAAAAATAAAAATTCCCCCAATCACACTCATGTGTGGCTTTGCAATTTTACAGACCTCTTCCACACACATGATCTCTGGATTCTCACAATAACCACGTGCATTAGGCTGTACAGGCACCATCTCCGCTTTGCCGATGGAGACAGGAGGCCCAGAGACATCGAAGGACTTACCCGAGCCCACAGGCCGCCGCGGGAGAAGCTGGCTCCAGAACTCTATGGCCAGCCACCATCTCCACGATGTCTGGAAAAAGTATGTTTGTGATAAACTCAAAATACGTTTGTGATGTTGTGTTTTATAAAATGGTAGATCACGGAATGCTTGAGCTAGAAGTGACCACAAAAGATTGTTGTGATATCCCTTTGTCAGCAGGCAATGCCAGTCTACACCACCTAGGGTACTGCTGTCAACTCAGCTGTGGAGGGGCCAGAGTTCTGGAGACGCTCGGTCTCTTTCGGTGACTCATTTTTGTTTTTTTTAATTTGCATTTCTTTTTTTTTTTTTAATTTTTTGTTTATTGCAGTAACATTGGTTTATAACATTGTAAAAATTTCAGGTGTACATCATTGTACTTCTATTTCTGCATAGATTACATCATGTTCACCACCTCATTTTTAGAGTTTTTTCTTCATTTCTTTTGTTACTAAATTCTTATTTTCTGACTGAAATAATTAGTACGTACTACATACTTTTTTCTTGTTTCATTTTCTTGGAATTTGGAGAATAAATGTTCCTGATGTTCCGAATACGATCCTTCAGGTAGATGATGACAATTAGGCTACCTTCAGACCTAAAGGATATAGGACCCCGCAGCTCCAAAGGTGCTTCACCTGGCCTGTTGCTTTAATCCACAGAACAGCTCCTTGAAGTGAACACTATTCTTTGTGCCCATTTGACAGATGGGGACCCAGAGCTGGACGAGGTCAAGTGACTTGCTCAGGAAGTGCAGGAATTAATGCCTGGGATTCATCTTCGAGCTTTCTGTCTACAAATCTAATGCTCTTTCTACTTCCAGGCTTTGGTTTCCATCTTTTTAATTATTGTTTCCTTTTTACTTGTTTGTTTTGTTTTTTATCTAAACCATGCTAACTTTGAGTTCATTATTTGAGGAATTTCTTTCCTGCTGATTATTTTTTTTCTTTCTTCTTGATATTGCGGCGTCTACAGGAACAGTTTCATGGCATAAAAAAGGCAACTGTTACATTAGTCACTAAAGGAACAATAACAAATTTTATTTTGAAGTTTAAACACATGTATGGAAATGCCAACTAGATCTTTTGAAAAACAGGCCTCAGTGAGGAAGGGTGCACTGTGCCTTCTCAAAGGGCAGGCTGGAGCTGAGCACTTGTGTCAGAGTGCCGCCATCAGTGTTCCAGTCTTACTATGAAAGCAAGTTACCTTGATGTCCTGTGGTATTTAAACACTCAATTCAATTCTGGAGACACATTCTCATTCTGAAAATTTTAGCATCAGTCTGGAATTCGGTGGGATGCAGGTGGCACCAAATGTATAAATTTCGATCATTTGCACATATGTCATATAGTAGAAAACGCACTGGCTTGGAAGTTGAGAGATCTGGAATCTTGTTTGGCTTCTGAAGCTCTGTGACTCTTGATAAGTCACTTACCGGCTTTGATCTTTAATTTCTGTGAGGTCACTTCCTCCCTTAGCAAGTGGTGGTTTGGAGATTGCTGTTGCCTCGGCCTGTCTTGTGGGCCTAGAAAGGATGCAGGGGCCTGGAGCACGGGGACTCTGGGTGAGCGGAGGGTCAATTCTGGAACGAAATATCATGAGGAAGAGCATGTTGGAGCCAACATAAATAGTTTAGAAACAGCCTGCCTATCATGGAAGTTGAGAGAGGGAGAGAAAGAGAGAGAAAGAGAAAAATTGTATGGAAATAGCAGTTGAAGGTGTTCAAATGAAGTTAAGACTAGAATTTTTCCCTGAGCTGAGGTGGAAGTGGTTGTGATCGAATTTGTGGCATTATCAAAGCTGTGGCATGGCAGTGAGTTCTTTAAAGGAGATGGGGTTGGCATTTTCCCTGTGTGTAAAACAAGATACTACACAGCCACTTCATTTGCAAATACTAAAAAGTCTAATGATACCAACCGTTGGTAATGCTTAGAACAAGAGTAACTCTCATTCACTGCTGGTAGAAGTGTAAATTAGTACAGCTCCTGACACTATCTAGTAAAGTTGAAAATATGCATGCCCTATGACTAATTCCACTTCTAGAGAAACTCCTGCAAATGAGCGCAAGGCTAGATGTATAAGAATGTTCATAGCGGCAGGCTGTTCTTAATAGCCATAAATTGGAAAAGAAATGTCTATCATTAGTAGAATGACCATCATTAGTAGAATGAACATAGTGCTATAGTCATAGGATGGATTATGTTACAGTTATGAAGATGGATGAACTATAGCTATATACAAGAACAAACAGGGATCTCACAGACATAATGTTGAACAAAAGAAGTAAGATATTCTCTATATTTAGAGTTTGGGGGAAAACGACAAAACTAAACTATATTTCTTAGAGATGCAAAGCATTCAGAGGCAATAAAATCATAAATGAAAGCCAGAAAATAATTATTATAAAAGTTAGGATATTGATTACCTCTAGGGGAAGGGATTGATTTTGATCAGGGAGGGACATGGCAGATGGCCTCTGGGAGCTGGCAGTGCACCTGTTTTGTGGTTACCTGGGTGTGCACTTTATATGTCCATAGTCTTTAAGTCCTATGTATATGTTTGATGTCTTCTTCATGCCCGGTATCCTAACTTTCCAGAAAGAGAAACTGGTTTCTGCCTTTATGTGTATATATTCATGTGTAGGTATATGTATGCATTCATTGAAAAGCTGAAGCTCTTGAATGGTCTCAGGGTCACTATTCCACATATCTACACTTTCTGTACAAGATGAAAGGTGGAGTTATAGAATGTGTTGGAGACTGGTTGAAGACACATGGAGCCAAAACATTTTGTGGAGGCTTTTTTTTTTAATATCAATGTTTTCAATCTTCCTCTGTTGCCATTTTCTTTTTTCCCCAAGTAGAGAGATGATGGCAAAGCCTGGATAATGCTAAACTCTGATTATTAGATTACTAGATTACTAGAATCTTTTATCTTAGATGTACAAGTAGTCGACCAAAAAATTTATTATTCAAAATAGGATACTTTTGAAAGCGAAGGTGGCATTATTAATCGGGCTTACGTATCAGTTAATTACGTTATTAGTTAATTGCGTCCCAGGACTGAGACGTAAACCAGAACTGTCTACAGAAAATGGGATTGTATGGTTACCCTACCTATGACTGCCTGTGGAGATTCTATTGTCTTAACCCACGTGAGAGAAACGTTCTCTTTAATCAAACAAGAAGTATGATTTTCCCAAAGAATACAGAAGACAGAGCACCAGAAGGAAGCTGTTTCTTTACCCCCACCTCACTCCCAGAATTACCAGCTCTGATGCCCATTGTGACCATCATGTCTAGACTACCTGTATTAGTTTCCTAGAGCTATCATAACCAAGTACCATAAACTAGGTGGTTTAAAACAACAGAATTGCTTGTCTCACAAATCTCGAGGCTAGAAGTCCAAAATCAAGTTTTTGGCAGGGCCATGCTCCTTCTGAAGCTTCTAGGAAAGGATCTTTCCTTGCCTCTTCCAGCTTTTGGTGCTCCCGGCTACGCCTTAGCTTGTGACAGTGTCATTCCTATCTCTACCTCCATCTCCACACGATCCACTTTCTCTATGTCTCTCTATCCACATGAGATTCTCTTCTTATAAGGACATCAGTCATATTGGATTAGGGCCCACTCTAATGATCTCATATTATCTTGATTACATCTGCAAAGATCCTATATCCAAATAAGGTTGCATTCTCAGGTGCTGGGGGTTAAGACTTCAAAGTATCTTTTGGGGGGACACAATTCAACCTATAACATTATCCTTCCTGAACAAAAACTTTTTTCTTTTTTGCTCTTTTCTTTTTAGCACAGGCTTAGATGGGCTAGTACTTTGAAAGGAACTTTAGTGAAATTTAAGTGGGAAAATAACAGCACTATTTCCGAAGAACTGTTTTCAGTAAAAGCAGCAAAGAGTTCTTTATGTCAAGATAATCAGATTACCAGCGATAATGTCGGGGATGTTTGCCGCACTCTTCCCACCTGAGCTTCTGTCTGTTTCATAGATGAGACCTGTGGGAGCCATCTTGTTTTTCTAAGACTAGAAGCACTTGTTGTTTGATGTATCACCCTATTCACAGTCAAATCTCAACTTCCCCAAACTAATCCTTTTTTTCTCTTTCGAATAGTCTTTTCCAACTAATGACATCCCACTGAGTTCTATGGGAGGAATCTGTCTAGGTTACCATTAAGTGACACGCATAAGTCCAAAGTGGGTGATTTTGCTTTCCCTGACCAAGGTCCTTCTGAAAAATTCTGAGATAATATACTCTGTTTTTTTTTCTTCTTTCTTTCCCAGCCCCCACAGAGAACTCTGTATTATCATATTACACAACAGTAGGACCCCTCTTATCTGATGCAATTGGGACTAGTATTTGCAATTCGAAAAAGAGAGTTAGATTATAAAAATTATGTGTACACACACACAATTTTAAGGTAAATATGCAAATGTATGTTAATTTAACAAAATACAGAATTTTACATTGTTTAGAAGAAGTAACCTAATTTTTGCAGTATAGTTCAATACTTTTTAAAAATTTTGATAACATCAACTCAGGTTGTTCAATGTAAAAACTAATTTCTCTGTATCTTTATTTACTGTATTAATAATTTTTGTCTGTAATATCGATCCCGTATCTCTTATCGTCCTCCATCTTCCTCATTGTTAGATCCATTTGTTTCTGTCATGGGCAGTATGATTTCTGTTTCATCCCTAATTTCACTTTTCAGCATATAATCTCCATTAATCAGTTGTTGTTTGTTATCATCCTTCAATAAGTCACATATCAGGTGAACTACTCTAAAATTTCTCCCTCTTAGTGCTGAATAAATGAATATCACATCTTTTTTTAAACTTAAAAGTTACCCATCAGTTGCTATAAAATTTTTAGCTCTGAGAATTTTTTGACATGTGAATAATCTTTTGATTACGTGGCCGTGGATTTGTTGGTTGGAGTTCCACTTCATCTTTATTGCATTTACCACACCCATAATACATCCTTCATTATTTACAATTTGGATTATAAAGTGGGTCTAGATTTAATAAGATTGCACCAATTTCCTGGTTTTGATAATGAACCACAATTATCTAAGTTATTATCACTGGGGAATTGGGTGAAGGGTAATAGGAATATTCTGTACTATTTTTGCAACTTCTTGTGAGTCAAACTATTTCAAATAAAAATTAAGAAAGTGGATCTAGAGCTTGAAGACCCATGTGAAGACATCCGAGTGAAGTAATCTTCTGAATTTTTATATGTTTTATACCAAAACTTTTGTAACTGTCTTACTCATACCTATTTCAACAACAGCTTTTAGAATCTCACCTTTATTTTATTGTAGTGACTTATCTAAGCATTTAACTTAATTTCTGAGAAACAATCCTATTTTTCCACTCACTAGAGCAAAATGAAAACTAAAGGCTGTAATTATAGCCATAATCACAACTGGTGTAAATAGGATTATAAACAAGTAGGATTCAGTATAGAGCCACGCATGGGGCTGGAGTATTTGGATGTTCTTAGAATGTTCTGGCTTGCTGTAGGAATCCCTCCACACTCTTTCTAGAACTAGTAGAGAGTATAAATTTATCCCACAAGCTGATTACATGCAAGATGGTCAAGAATGCTTCTACTGTGTCACAAGTTTGTAATCATTTGATAACCATTCCCTCACACCCCTCTCACAGGCAAGGAAACTAAGGCCTCAAGACTAATAGTGATGGCCTAAAGTCATAGCGACTTAGAGGCAGCACTGAGCTTAGAACAGATTTTTCCAGTCTCTGAGTTCATGAATATTCCACTGCCGGTATCCTTTTGTTAAGGTCCTGACTGAACAGTCTGGCAGGAAGTGTGGGACTCTAATTGACTGAGTTAGATTTGTAGGCTGGGTGACAACACTGATTTTAGCTTGAGGAAATTTGCAGAACTTTTATTTTTTTGGCTGAAAGGCATGCTCTTTCTTGCTTGATCTTAAAAACTATATTCAGGTTTGAAAGCTTAGACGCTCTAGAAAACTCTTCTCATCACACTGAAAAAGAATGTTAAGCAGGTTGGAAGTCCTTTGAGCCTCCAAGTCAAATATTCTGGTCTCCTTCCACTGAGCGTGAAACTTCTCTAGCAGAGATGAATTGCTTCTTGAGAGATTTTACTTCCTTTTTGTTTTAGTAGGATTTACACTGCTGCCTTCTCCAAGCTGTCAACTTTCTCTTTGTGAGAATTTGCAGGAAGAAGAGTGATGGGGCAGGGAATGGGCAAAATCTTGGGGAAGTGCGTGAAAAAGTAATAGGAAATACTTGTGTTTGAAAAACAAGATTTTGTTTTCCTTTCCAAAGGAATTTTCTAAAAATCAATAATGTTTTACCAAAGAAAAACATACAGAACATTTTACCAACAACAATAGCTTATATAGATCTTCCTGTTTATTTTTAGCATCGCCCTGACCTGTTTGCACAAGGATTAAACATCATTCGAAAGTGAAAAATCCAGCCCATTATCCAGATGTTCAGAGCATCTGGATGGACAACAGAACACTTTTGCAAGATTTTAACCCTCCTCCCTCCATAAACGACCATGCTACCTGATAAAATCATTCTAGGGAACTGTAGGTTAAGAAATACTCGAAGGTTCTCTACAGCAAGACTTCTAAACCTTGAAGATGCTAGGTTCATTGGGAATCTCTAAGAGGATACTGCACTATAAAGACTCCTCAATTATATTTGGTAAAATAACTTTTTGAAATCACTGAATATCTCAGTTTTAATATTGCAGAGATTAGTTCAGGAAATGCTGATTTTCAAGCAACTTCAAGGGAAATGATTTTTCCCCCCTCTGACCTGATTCTTTAAACCGATGCCTCAAACAGAGTTGGAGGGACAAATACTTAGGGAATTATTTTCACTATTACTCCTTCAATATCACTCCCAGGAAAAGTAAGTCATTATTTCTCTCTAGCCCAAATGCAACCACTGCTTTTATGATCTACTTTTTGCGTGACTTCTGGTTAATTAGTTACTACACTTAATTTGATGTGGTGATTCATCAGTCCAATATTTTCTTTAAAAAAACTACCTCTTAAATGATAATATTTTCATACTCAGAAACTAACTCTCACCTTGTAACTTATTTTAAAGATGATATTGTACGTATATCTGCCAGAGTCTTTTATGAAAAGCTAATAAAAGTATACCCCAGTAGAACTGGGCTGGAATCTGAAAAAAAAAAAAACCTTTATAATATTACTGTTGGAGGATAGTAACGAGATCGATATTGTCTAGTAGGTGTTACTTCTTAAAGTTATGTTGTGGCCTAATTGAGGTGGAACTGGAGGCTATGGTTTGACAGGTTCTACCGTAGCAGAGCACAATATAAAAAGATCATGCTGCATTTGCCTTGCATTTGTCAGTTCCCATCATTTCTAAGAGTTTCTTATAATAATGTACAGTTGTTGACGTTGTAAATCTCTTACAAGACAGGTGGAATAATGGGAGAGGTGAAATGAGTAAAGTGTTTGGCATACAGTTGACACTCAGTAAAATGTTTAGTACCTAAAAAGATTAATAGGTTATAAATAACCAGCAGTCTTCTGCTTGTGGTCCAGAGGGTCTTCACTTAGATTGGGGAAGCACATTTTAAAAACTGCTGGTTCCACAAGAATGGCCTTGACATGCACTGAGAAAGGTGGTTTTAATTAAGGTTATGATGCTTTATCATCTGAACTTTGTTTATTGCTTCATGGCTCTGATTTATGAAGAGAAGAGGATAAATAAATTCTTAAATGTAAAACTTGGGTTGGAAGAATTAGAAGGAAAATTAATTTTAAAGTGTAACCAGGAGCATAAACACATTTGCTTCTGTCTGGGACCAAAGTAAACTTGGTTTCCACTTAGGAAGAAACCAAGGCTGTTGCTACATAATGCCAACATAACTGCCTATCTGTCAGCATGACGCTAGGACATCTGGATGCCTGGCTAAGGTTAAAGCATTTTCAGCTGACTCAGTCCATGCATATGGTATGAAGACCACTAGAGCCAAAAGTAGCACACATTCACTATTATAGGTTGTCTTAAGAGCTTTGCAACACAGCTTGTCTGATTTGATTCTCTGAGATGCTGAAAATGTCAAAACTCACTGGCATTTATTAAAAGTTGACTGCTTGCTTGTAGCCTATTTCTAGACATTGTCTGAGTCCCAAGAAAAATAATTATACATGTAAGTTATTAAAGAAAACTAACCCTATAGGTTATAACCCTAGAAAAAGTTGCGTGTGTGTGTGTGTGTGTGTGTGTGTGTGTAGGATAAATGAAGGATAAATCTCAAGTGGTAGGATCTTTTCTACAGCATAGACTGGGTCCAGGCTTTTTCCATGGTTCTGCCTTGATTTCAGCCTCTCTAGTGTTAGAAGAAATATTTCTGAAGCGTCATCTCTGAGGTGTTTTGCTCTGAAGAGCAGAATTTTCCCTTGGTTTCCAAAATGCTTAAAAATTCATTCTCAAGACAAAAGATAAGAAGTGTTGGTGAGGATGTGGATAAAAAGGAACCCTTGTACACTGTTGGTGGGAATGTAAATTGGCGCAGCCACCATGGAAAACAGCATGGAGATTCCTCAAAAAATTAAAAATAGAACTACCATATGATCCTGCAATCCCACTTCTGGGTATATATCCAAAGGAAATGAAAACAGGATATCAAAGAGATATCTGCAGTCCCGTGTTCATTGCAGCATTATTCACAACAACCAAGATATGGAAAACAACCTGAGTGTCTGTCAACCTATGTATGGATAAAGAAGATGTGGTATATATATACAATGGAATATTATTCAACCATGAGAAAGATGGAAATCTTGCCATTTGTGGAATCTTAAGAAAAAAAAAGTCAAACTCATAGAAACAGAGATTAGAAAAGTGGTTGCCAGGGGCTGGGAAGTGGGGGAAAAAGGGAGAGACAGATAAAGTGGTACAAAATTTCAGCTATAAGATGAATAAGGTCTGAGGATCTAATGTATAACACGATGACTATAGCTGATAATGCTGTATTGTATAATCGAAAATTGTTAAGAGAGTAGAATTTAAATGTTATCACCAAAAAACAAAAACAAAGATAAATATGTGAGGTGATGGATGTGTCAATTAACAAGATGGGGGGAATCCTTTCACAATGTATGCATGTATCAAATCATCATGATTATACTTTAAATATCTAACAATTTTATTTGTCAATTATACCTCAATGAAGCTGAAAAAAAAAAAAAAAGAATCCTAAGGGAAATTCTGTTAACGTGTTTTCCTTCCAGCTGTACTGTTAGGTCTCTAAGGGCAAGACTGCTGTCTTAACCAGCTTTGTGTACCCAGTCATGGGCATGCTGTATGTGCTCAGCAAACCTTTGCTGCATGAATCAATGGATAGATTGCTGGGCGGGTAGGAGAATGGTCAATCCCTTCTATGTGATGGCGACTGCTTTCCCCGCTGACTCTTTTTAGCCTGATGTTTCTCTAACCATGTTGTGGTTAGTGTGGTCCGTGGGGCACCTGCATCTGACTCATTTGGGGACTCTCTAAAAATGCATGTTCTGGGGCCGGCCCCATGGAGTATCGGTTAAGTGCTCGCGCTCCGCCGCTGGCGGCCCGGGTTCGGATCCCGGGCACACACTGATGCACCGCTTGTCAGGCCATGCTGTGGCGGCATCCTGTATAAAGGTGGAGGAAGATGGGCACGGTTAGCCCAAGGCCAGTCTTCCTCAGCAAATAAGAGGAGGATTGGCATGAATGTTAGCTCAGGGCTGATCTTCCTCACAAAAAAATAAATAAATAAAAATGCATATTCTGACTGAAACAGAATCTTTGAAGTTGGGCCTTAGAACCCTGCATTTTTAGCTTTAGCAAGTTCCCAGGTGATGGTCGTACACATTGAGATTGACAACCACTGTCTTAGTGGTTATGTAGCTACACTTCCCATCACTATGTAATACTTCTTAAGGTCACAAAGCTTTCATCAACGAAACAACTTGCAGAGTCGGAGTTTTGAGCGTTAAATTTTCTACATTTGGTGCCACCAGAGGAGGAGAGAGAGTGATCACACAGCTGTAATATCCTTCAGCTGGGAGTCACAAGCATATGAGATCTGTGATTAAATCCAATGAACAAAATTCTGGCCTCTATTTTAATACAAAACATTACCAAACATATGTTTCATAAAAAATGAAACAATTTAAAAGCCCTGTGTTTCAAAAAATTAATGTATTTAACATAACAAATAGAAGGTCTCTAGTACATATATGTATTTTTCACTAATTAGTTTGCTTCCTTTCATCGAAGGAAAACATATATATGACTTAAAATAGTGCAGAAGAGCTAAATAAAAAATTGTGCCTCTTTTGTCTCTATATAGTGTCACTTCCCAGAGAACATCTCTTTTAGCCATTTCTTCTTTTAGATCTGATGTTACCTCTATATTTGGTTAGGATGTATTTATCTACAATAGAAAATCCAAGTAAAGTGGCTTCCACAGTTTATATATTTATTATCCACTTCAAAAGAAGACTGAACATAGGCTGCTCTAGGTCTCAGTTAGCAGTTAAACAATTTAAAAAATTATTCCACCTCTTTCTAGTTTCCAGTTTTGCTATGTTTAATTCATTGTCTTTTCGTCATTTTGCTTGTTACCCCATGGTCACAAGACGGCTACTGCTATTCCATTATCATGTATATGTTCCAGGCAGGAAGAAGAACAAAGAAGTCTTGTCCTGCATCTGCAACTTTTATTAGGAAGCCCGTTGTTTATTAGGAGAACTTCACTGGACTTCCTCTTCTATGTCATCAGCTAGAACTGGGCCAAATGGCCTCCCCTAGCTGGGACAATCTTGACTTCAAAGGGAGTTTATTAAAAGCTGGCCTTTACACTAGGGCTCCTCAAGTGCAGAAAAGGGAGAGATTTACTCAGGGTGGTGAAATCTACCCTAGCCTCCTAACTTTCCTTTTGGCAGTTCATTCAGTGTCTTTAGAGAGGAATTCTCTTATTCTTGGTAGGAGATGTTTCTCATGGGAATATAATGTTAGGTGGGAAGCACAGATAGGGCATTGTGTGTGTGGGTGTGGGTGTGGGTGCGTGCACACACAAGCTTGCACGCATATAACAAGGGGACAGATAGTATGGACTGCTGACTAATACAGTGGCTGGTAGATAGAGCCTCAGTTAGTGTCCCCTCTTCAGGGCACTCTTTCTCACTCCTTTTCTCCATTGTCCTCGCGATGGATTCGAGGACAAATTCAAGATAAATTCAGTGTGTGGAATTTCCATGGGCTTTTGTGGGGCAGATGGCCCTTTCTCTTGGGTACAGCCCCTTCCTGCTTACTCTGGGCTTCCTAGTTACGTTCTGCCCCTCTAAAGGTTTCCATCCTCTGTCTGCCTTTTAGGAATTTGTTAACATGTCTTGTTTGCTGACGGTCTCTCTCCCATTCTCTCCATGTTTGGTTTTCTATCACTTTCATTTTACTGGAGTCCAAAAGTAAGCTGCTATGAAATCTTTTGTGCTAATTTCATTTTGAACCCCATATTATTTTTGAACTCTTTCTACGCACAGTCGTCCTTTCCTTCTCTCACAGGAACTTATGGTTTTAGGCTTAGAAAAAGTTTTCAGTTTCTTTCCATAGTCTTGATTCTCTTAACTTTGGTTTTCACCCCAGGTAGCTTTTCTTCATCTCACCAACTGCAAAGTGCTCATGTTACTTCCCGATCAGAAATTTCCTCACGGATGCATGTGGCCTAGCTGATAAAGTCCAGACCACACAGCTGACCCATGCCCATCCCTCCAGTCTCATCTCTTGTATTTCTTAACACCCACTCTGCTCTCAGGACAAACTAACTTGCTTGTCTTCTCCCCAACATGCTGTGTCATCTCTTACTCACTGTGTTGTCACACTAGCCTTGAAGGGCTCTGCCACCCTCCTCTCCAGCCTGTCCTTCCCCTCCCTGCCAGGTGACTCCATGTCCATGAAGGGCCTGTGAAGGTCTGTTTTCTTTGGGAATAAGGCCTCCTGTCTTCTATGTACTCGTGTCACCTTGTATTTTGTAGCATTTTTCATCTTTTTAAAAATTATTTATGATTTCCTTCCTGGGGCTATGCCTTATTTTTCTATTATTCTTCCTAGCTCAGGGCTAGGCACAGCGTATACTTCAAAAATGTTCATAGAATAAATTAACGGCTGCATTCAAATTTTCTTCTCAACCAGTTACATCCCTGCTCAGATTCTAGATATTTCACTCAGCTGAGAAGATATGCCTCAGCATTTTCTTAGCTCTGCCTCTGAACTATCTGAAAATACCACCAGTGGAAGCCCAGATCAGCCTTGCCATTTGCCTTCATTGTTTCCTAATGACAACTCTCCATCACTGCTGTCATTTCACTGGACTTAACCTTTAGAGGAGAAACACAGGGTAACCCCCATCAATCTTTAACCCCTTTATTTAATCTACCTGTACTGGTCACATTTGCTTATTAAAGTACAGAAAGAATAATGAGGTTTTTATGAGTCGTAGAGTCATGGAAATGTTGAGCTTCATGGTTCCTTAGAAATTACCCAGAAGAAACATTTCATCCAGGGATTAAGAGACTCTGAGACCCAAGATGAGAGGGAAAGTGCTGCTCAGGGTCATGCGGTGGGGTCAGTGGTAGAATTAGAATTAGTGCCTGGTTCTCCACACGCACAACTTAGTGAGAGCTTTTTCTAGTTTGTACTAAGTGCATTCACACACACACACACACACACACACAGACACACACACAGAGATATAGAGAGGATTTTCCAGTTATAGAATTCATTTTAATGAAATAGAAAATTAAACAAAAGTTTAACTACTTAGTGCTAATATATTTGAATTTATAAAACTGTATGAAATTTTTTGTCTTTAGGTGTTCCAACAGGGGTTTTTAGGGGATACAATATTAGCATTGTTCATGGGTAAATTCTTCATTATGTGGGACTGTCCCAAGCACAGCAGACCATTTGGCATCCTTGGCCCCTCCCAGTAAAATGTCAACAATGCTCCCTAGATGTGGTGATAACCCAAAAAATGCCTGCCTACATTTCCACATGTCCTGTATGGAGGCGGTATTGCCCGATTGAGAACCCCTTAATGATTTTCAGAGCAAAGGCGGTAGAGGGGGGCTGGTTTATGCTGATTTGCCTGATGAGAAAACTTTTGCCTGGAGATATTGGTTAACTGGTCTAAAGCCACAGACAGGGATCTTAGTAGCACTGGGACTAGACCTTTGTTCTTGTGACCACTGGTCTTATGCTGTTTCCATTAGACAACTGATTTATTTCCAACATAGCCCATACTACAGCCCACTCATAGATGTTCATGCTTGACCAGGAATCACCAATGTGATGGAGAGGTGAGAGGAGAAATCAAGAAGCTGAGTCCCAGAGAGGAGGGAAACAGGGAGGGAGAGCAGGTGAGTCCCTAAATTCCCCCAACCAAGAAAAGTGCTACCTGCAAGAACCTTTCCTGTTACTGAAACTCTCCCAAGGTCTGAGAAGGATGGAACGTGCCAAATTTGAGTAAGAAACATCTCTAAAAATGCAACTTGAGTGAACTTGGTCAATGCTAAATGATAGGAAAGGCAGAGATATGGCTTCTGCAGTGCATTGCTCTGTTCAAATTTTCTTATGATTTCTCTGCCCGATTGGGTTGCTGGATTAGAAATACCAATCATTTCCATAGAGGTGGGAACCAACTCATCCTTCTGGGTGGAGGTGGGGAGCCATAACTATTTAAACAGGGAATTTAGTGGAGAGCTGGCATAAGGCCGAGAAGTGTTGTTATTGCTCAAAGAACCTGGAAACTGCAGAAAAAGCCTGGATTTTGCCCAGGGATAACATGACAGGGTGTTTCAGTCCTGTTTGATTTACTTGAAAGGGAGGGAGAGGCACAGACAGCCTATTACAGAGCAGTATGGTTTGGTGGCATGGGACGCCAGGGTGGGGTTGGGTGGGAGGACGTGGTTTGGGAGACTGCCTTTTTTTTTTTAACTCTTTCCTTTACTCAGTGCATCCCACGTCCCTGCAACTCTGTCTCCCTGTCTATCTCATTCCTTTCCTGGGCAAAACATTTAACTCTTTCAAGGTCGTCTGTTAGGGGTGTGTCTGTGTGTGAAAATACTAACCTTAAAGGGTTGCTCTGACAATGAAATAAAATAAAAATTTGAAGTTTTCTCTCTGTTACTACACAGCCTCTGGACCAGGAAGACAGATTGCCTGGGTTTGAACCCCAGCTCTGCTCTGCCACTTATTGTCTCCCTGACGCCAGGAAAGTTATTGAAACTTTTTGCCCTTTAGTTTCCTCATCTGTAAAATGTGAATAATAATAGTACCATAGGAATGAAGTGAAGATTAAATGAATTAATATTTACAAGGTCTTAACAATATTTATAAGGTCTTAGTTAAAGGAGTTGAGAAATGATGTACATAGTAAGCATTGTATCTAGTATTTGTTAAGTACACACAGTAAGATAAATTAAAGAAAACTTCTCTCCACTCACTTTGTTTCATTACCTCTCCTTCTTGTTGCAATTCTTTCAAACAAAAATTCCATGTTGGGTTTTGTTTAGATGCTAACTGTGGCTAAATACTGGGAGAGTGATAAAGGGAAGGGAAAAAACAAAAAGAAAGCGGGTAGAGCAGGAGAGAAAGATCGGCCAGCTGTGGCCTTAATCATGCCATATGCCTCAAGTCCTCTGAGATGTTGGAAATAAACTCATGATACATGAGGCTTCTAGATACAGACTTTTAGGTCACGACGGAAGAGCAGGGTGAGGCATGCATGGCCAGGAAGTCCAGAGGCCAGATTGGGGACTGAAGGATGTTGGGTTAGGGGAGACCATCTGACTGTTTTCTGGAGGGTTTTTGGGAACATGCCTGTCTATTTGTAAGGAACCCTTTACCCAAAATGTATGGTCCAGTCCAGAAGAATCTAGTAAACATGTTTCTGATGTTTTTTGCCTCACTGTTGTTAGACTTTCACACATGGAGGAGACACCCATCCTGTCTGTGTTCTGGAGAGAGGCCAGAAGCTAATTAAAGATGAGCCAGATAGGATGCGGCTGGCCCAGTGACATAGTGGTTAAGTTCGCGCTCTCTGCTTCAGCGGCTTGGGGTTTGAGAGTTTGGATTCCAGGTGGAGACCTACGTATCACTCATGCTGTGGCAGCGTCCCATATACAAAATAGAGGAAGATGGACACGGATGTTAGCTCAGGGACAATCTTCCTCAAGCAAAAAGAGGAAGATTGGCAACAGATGTTAGCTCAGGACCAATCTTCCTCACCAAAAAAAAAAAAAAGGAGCCAGATAGATATGGCCTTCAAACTCCCCACCAGGTGCTTTGTAATTGTTATCTTGTACAGGGAAGGAAGAGAAAGGGCTTGTACTGGGGAGTCAGCTGTGTCGAGACACTTTACTCACACTGTGACGTAGAGTGGATGTGGTAACACTTATACTAACATTGAGGAAATTGAGGTCCAGAGATGATAAGAATCTTGCCTAAGGTCTCATAGATATGAGATTAGACCCAACTCTATGTGACTCCAGTTACATGATTAGTTTAGAGTAGATTTTTTACTTTAGAATGGTTTTAGAATTCCAGAAAAGTTGAAGATAGTACAGTTTCCTTATATCCCATTCCCAGTTTCCTCTATTATTAACACTTTACTTAGCGTAGTACATTAGTCAAAATGAATGAACCATTATTGATATATTATTATAAAGCTCATATTTATTCAAATTTCCTTAGTTTTACCTAATGTTCTTTTTCTGTTCCAGGATCCCATCCAGGATACCGTATGTACATTTAGTTGTCCTGTCTCCTTATGTTCTTCTTGGCTGTGACAGTTTCTTAGTCTTTCCTTGATGACCTTGACAATTTTGAGGAGCACTAGTCAGGTATTTTGTAGAATGTCCCTCAATTGGGATTTGTCTTATGTTTCTCTCATGATTAGATTGGGATTTGGGGGTTTGGGGAGACAGCCCACAGAGGTGAGATGCCATTCTCATCACCTCGTATCAAGGGTACATGTCATCAACATGACTTATTACTGTTGACATTGACCTTGATCACCTGGCTGAAATAGTGTTTGTCAGATTTCTCTACTGTAAAGTTGCTCTTTTCTCCCTCCTTTTCATACTGTACTCTTTGGCAGGAAGTCACTACTTACTTAAAGAAAAAACCCCTATACTTAAAGAGTGGGAGTTACATTCCACCTTCTTGAGAGCAAGGTACATACGTGAATTATTTGGAATTAGTCTGAGTGGGAGATTTGTCTGTTCTCCCCATTTACCATTTTATTTAATCACTTATTTATATCAGTATGGACTCATGGATATTTATTTTATAGTTTGGGTTATAATTAAATAATACTTTCATTATTTTGTTGCTCTTTCAGTTGGCTCTGTCGCCATTTTGACATACCTCCATCATTGTGAGTTCTTTTTTTTTAAAGTATTTTCTTACTTCTTGGCACCGCAAGATGCCCCAGGCTCATCTTGTATATTTCCTGACCCAGTCCTAGAATCAGCCATTTTTTCAAGGAGCCAAGGTCCTTTTACTGGACAATGATATTAGAAACCATGATCTGGATGTTGGGTGTGCTCATTGCTACTGGGGTTGTGTTGCTTCTAGGTCATCTCTGCTGACAGAGCAAAGATACATGTGTATACTAACCTGTTTATACACAGATATCTATAAACATTTTTGTATGTAACCATTGGTATATATATTAAATCAAACTTGAATTTGTACTAATGTATCCCACTAATCTATTACCACATGGGTAATTCCAGCCTTCTCTCCTTGCTTATCTGTAATCTCCCACTCCAACAGTGAGAAATCTGGCTCCCACAATCCTCCATTCATTTCCTTAATAGTTCAATTCCAGCATACACGTATAGTGATTTCAGAATTGTTAACTTGTATCTCCATGGGAAATAAATTTATCAACTAGAGTCCAGTGCATATGTGCAGTTCTTTTTGCCTTCAGTCTTACATACTTCACTCATTCCCAAAGTTACTTAAGTCAGCCCATTTCCTCCATCTCCTTCAGTAAGATTCTTTCATACATTTGTAATACAGCTAGATTTTTTGGTCACATCTGCATTCTATCCTCAAATCCCCCAACATCTTAAATTATTACTTTTTTTTACTTGCATACATTAAGTTTCACTCTTTGAGCTTTCAAGTTTTATGGCTTTTGATAAATGCATAGTCACCTGTCCACAACTACAATATCATACAGAATAGTCTCACCATCCTAAAATATGCCCTGTCTTTTTGCACTGCATCCTTGCCAGTAATTGGTGCTGCCAGCTTTTTGGATTTTAGCCGTTCCAATAAGTGTGTGGTGGTATCTCATTGTTTAAATAGGCATTTTCCTAATGATGATTGATATTAAGCATTTTTTCATACGCAGTCTCATGCTTATTTAAACTACACTTTCTTACTAGGAGTCAGGAAAGAGGGTCTGTGGCCAGTTGTTTGAGCTACATCTAGGGTGGTTGGTATCTGGACATTCAAATAAGTTTCCACAGTTTGGAACAAGTGATGAGGATGTGTTTCAAAAGCTGGCAACATGAAGGCATCTGGGCAGAACAGTGGTTGGAGTAGTTGCACCAGTCAAGAGTCAGGAATCAGGTAGGTAACAGGTAGGCATCTTTCAGGGATCTGTTCTATCCCTTCCTCTTGTCCCGGATGCACTTTCTACCTCTTCCTCCTTTTCCTTCTCCTTCTTAACAGCTTTATGGAAGTATAATTGTCATACAACAAGCTGCAGAAATTTGAAATGTACAATTTGGTAAATTTTGCCATATATATATACACCTGTGAAACCATCACTATGCTCAAAAAATGAACATATCTATCACTTCCAAAAATTTCCTCTTGCCCTTTATTACATCTCCCTCCTCCCCCTTCTCTGCACCCCCCACCATAGGCAACAATTTACCTACTTTCTGTCACTATAGATTAGTTTCTATTTTCTAGAGTTTTATACAAATGGAATTATGCAGTGTGTACTTTTTTTCCCCTGACTTCTTTTACTCAGCATAATCATTTTGAGAATCAGCCATGTTCTTGCACATATCAATAGTTCATCCTCTTTTTATTGCTGAATAGTATTTCATTGTATAGGTCATGCCACAATTTGTTTATCCATTCACAAATTGATAAACAAACTGATAAACAAATGGATCTGTTTGTCCATTATTGATAGACAGTTGGAGATCTTCCAAATAAAGCTTCTATGTACATTAGCATATAAGTCTTCATATGAATATATAGTCAAATGCTGCGTAACAACATTTCAGTTAACAATGGATTGTATATACGATGGTGATCCCATAAGATTTGTACCGTACATAGCCTAGGTGTGTAGTAGGCTACATCATCTAGGGTCATGTAAGTAGACTCTACGATGTTCACCCAATGATGATCTCTCCTAATTTCTCATTTCTCAGAACATATCCTCGTCCTTAAGTGACACATGACTGGATGCTTTCATTTCTCTTGTGTAAATACTTAGAAGTGGAATGGCTGAATCATATGGTAGGTATATGTTTAACTTTTTAAGAAACTGCCAAACTGTTTTCCAAAGTGATCGTAAAGTTTTACACCCCACTAGCAGTGTATGAGACTTCCTGTTCCTCCACATCCTTGCTAAAGCTTAGACCAATTATTTGCTTTAAATTTTAGTCATTATGATAGGTGTATCTCATTGTGGTTATAATGCTGAACATCTTTTCATGTGTTTATTTGCCACCTGTATATCTTTTTTAGTGAAATGTCTGTTCAAACCTTTTGCTTAATTTTAAAAATTGGATTGTTTGCTTTCTTATTAATGAGTTTTGAGAGTTCTTCATATATTCTAGATACAAGATCTTTATTACAGATATGGTTTTTTGTTTTTTAAGTATTTTCTCCCAGTCTGTGGCTTGTCTTTTCATTATCTTAACAGAGTCTTTTGAAGAGAAAAGTTTAAAATTCTGATGAAGTCAAGTTTATCAATTTGTTCTTTTATGGATCATGTTTTTGGTTATGTATCTAAGAAATTTTTGCCTAATCCAAGGCCACAAATATTTTCTTCTAGAAGTATTATGGTTTTAAGTTTTACATTTAGGTCCACAATTAATTTCAAATTAATTTTTGTATATGATGTGGGGTATGGATCAAAGTTTGTTTTTTTTTTGCCTATGGATATTCAATTGTTCCAGCACCATTTGCTGAATAGATTATCCCTTCTCCATTGAATTGCCTTTGTTAAAAATCAGTTTGACATTTGTCAAAAATCAGTTGTCCATATTTGTGTGGGTCTAATTCTGGACTATTCTGTTCCATTGAGCCATTTGTCTATCATCTTTATGCCAATACCGCACTGTTGTCATTTCCAAAGCTTTAGCATGTCTTGAAATCAGATAGCATTAACCTTTCAACTTTGTTCTTTCCCATACCTCTCTTTTAGCGTGTAATCTGCTATATTGCCATCACTAATTGACGCAGCTATTTCACCTTGCAGACCAGGACCCCCTTGTAGGCAGGAAGCATGACTTACTTATTTTTGAAAATCTAAACTAGACCATATCACTCCCCCACTCAACCTTCCATTGGCATCTAGTCAAACTTACACAAGGGCAGATCATAGAGGGACGTATTGGCGAAGGTAAGGACTTTGGATATTATTCTCTCTCTTAATTTCATTCACTGCCACTCTCCAGCCATACTGCTGTCTTTACTGCTGCTCCATACACACCAAGCACATTCCCTTCTCAGAGACTTTGCACTCCCTTCCCCCTCTGCCTGGAAAGCTCTTCCCCCAAGAGTCGCATTACTTGCGCATTCTTTTCACTCAGGTCTCTGCTCAAATGTACCCATGTAACCAAGGCCTTTCCTGACTCCTTTCTCTGGAGTGCCTTTTCTGTCATCTCTCTTCCCTCATCCTGATTTGGTTTTCTTCAGAGCACTCCTCTCTATCCAACATGACATTTTTTATTATATATTTATTAGTTTTTTTTGAAGTCTATTTCTGTCACTAAATAGTGAGGTCTCTATGAGGGAAGGATTTTTGTCTGCCTTTCTTTTTGTTTTTTCTGTATATCCAGCATTTGAAACTGTGGCTGGCACATAATGGACACTTAAAAAATAAATCTTTGTCACTCATTTCCTTAGTATAGTGCCTAGTGGATAAGAAAGTGTGCACAAAAGATTTAACATAGCAATTCCTACTGCTATTCTTAGAAAGTTCTGCTTGCAGGGTTGGTCCTTAGCTGGTATCTGGGAATCTAGATTTCAAGAAGGCTCCCACCATTCCTAGAACTGATTAGAGTGGCTCACTGAGTTTCAACTGTTTGTACAAACAATGTGGTTTATGCTGAACCCCTGCTTTCCTTTTGGGAGTCGAGAATTTTGATACTTGCTAGGCCGAGGGTACCTGCATGATCAGCCCTAGTAAATGCCCTGGGCACTGAGGCCCCAATGATTTCCCGGTAGACAACGTTTCACATGTGGTGTTGTAATTCAATGCTGGAGGAATGAAGCATGTCCTGTGTGACTCGCAGGGAAAAGACTCTTGGCAGCTTGTGCCTGGTCTCCTCTGCACTTCACCCATGCACCTTTTCCCTTTGTTGATTTGGCTTTGTATCCGCTCACTGTAGTAAATTATGGGTACAACTCTATACTGAGTACTGTGAGAAGTTCTCCTAGTGAATCACTGAAACTGGGGGTGGAGTTAGGGACCTGCAACACAGAAAGGAGTTTTTTTTAAATAAAAATTGAACAAATGGTCAACATTAAGGAGACTTTTCAGCAAGAGACAGGAACCTAGTCACGGAGACTGGGGATCAGGAGCAGCTCTGCAGTCACTGAGAGTTCTCAGTGATATAAGGTGAGCCCTAGTCTCAGATGATCTAGGATACTTGGCAGGGGCTGGGTGTTCTGGAGCAGTAGTATAGTGAGCTTGGCTACTGGTTCCAGGCTCTATGTTGTTAGAAGGATTAAGGTTAGTTCATGTGATACGAGAGTTTTACAGGCGAGCAGCACATGCAGGTGAACTGTAAGGCAGACTTGGTAGAGCTGCTGAGCACACACTGTGGATTTTGGGTCTTCATGCATCCCTCACATAGGGGCCACATTTGCTCTGGAGCCTGAAGTGGCTGAGTGTCACATGGGGACTAAGGGTAGCAGCTGTGAGGCCTGGCTATAGGGGAAAGAGCAGGTGTCAGGGCTGCAGCTCGCCTCTGAGGAAGCACTCCAGATGAATAGAAGGCTGGGTCTTTCAGGAGTCTCAACCATTCCAGGAATCAGTATAGTGATCCATACTTCCTACACGGGTCCCCAATATCAGTTGCCCCTTCCCTCTTTACCCTCACATGGGGCTTCATGAATGGATTGTGTCTACTCCCTTCTATTGAAAATCAAATGTCCACGTATAAAATCTTTTAGGCTGATCTAATTTTCAGCATTACAGGAGGAATTCAGGCTGCAGGATCCTATGTGGTGATGAATCCAAGGAGGGGAGAACTCTTCAGTTAGATGGCTTGGGGGCCAGGGTGTCTTGGTCTCTCCAAAGTTGTTCTGTGGGGTGCTCAGCAATGGCTAGTTCTCTATACACTCTTTTTGTGCCGTGAGGACTGAGAAATCCTTATGTCGAGATGGCAGAGCATCAGATCCAAGAATCCTGGATCATGAAGTTGCTGTGTGGAGGCCAGATGCCCTGGAAAACATCCCAGTCCTGAAACAGACTTTCGTAGGAGTAAAAAGTAATGTTTTGTTGTGTAGTTATGGAGTTTGCTACCCAACCTAGCCTATCCTAGCCTGACTAAAATACCTATGTTGCTCTATCTGTTCTGCTCCCTCTCCTCTCGCCTCCACGTCACCTTCCTAAACCATGCTAACTACCCTTCTATCATTCAGTTGTTAAATTTTAGCAATTTTAACCAAGCTTTCCAATAACCCCTTTGTCATAAGGACTTAAGGAAGGGATTTTGTTTGGGGGGAAGGGCAGGAGGGCATCTTTTGTTTACTCAGCATTAAAAACTTTTTAAAATCACAAGTTATATTCCTCAGGTCCTGTGAATGACTTAATTAAGCCACAAAGCTGTTGTACTCTTTTGAGTCAGGAAAAGTCCCCAGGACTGTCATTGTGCTATCGAGGACAGCTTTCTCTCTCTGCCGTTTGTCCCATTACTGATCCATCCATCATCTTTTCACATTATCTGCCCATCATCTACCCAAAGTGGGGAAGAGTGCCATCACCAAATATGGTTCCTCTATTTTAATGTCTTGTTTCTTAGCCCATTTTTCAGGGATCTCCTTTTCAAATGCTAACAACCGTAGATTAGCTTTAATAGCCTCTCTCATTAATTGTCTGGCCAGAGTAAAAATATGTCTTGAGAGACAGATTTTACTTCCACACGCCTCTGATAACGTCAGGGCCCTATGCAAGATCTCTAGCACTGCAGCCGACCCCAGAATACAAATTGCTCTTTCTGAGGTATTTGACTCCGTTCTTAGAGTAACCATCATCTCAGCTTGTCAATTTTGACATTTCAGTTAGTGGGCACTGCACATTTTTTATAAGGTAGGGAATTAATGGTATGTAAGGGGAGACACAGAAATATCACTCAATGTCGTTTACATCTATTCCGTCAAAAGGATGGGCAACAATCCATCATGGAATATTTAAGTGTCATCTTGCCGGGGGTGAAAACAGAGACAGCAGGAACAGTAATAAACTAGATGACCCCTTAAGGCCCTGTTCACTTTTAGGAGCTATAAACTGTCATATTCCAGAGCTGGAAGTACTATTTCAGATAATCTCTTTATCGACAAGGAAACCAAGGCCCATTGGGGTGATAACAATTGCTAAGGTGAGGTAAGTCCAGAATTTGGATTTTCATTCAACATTTAGTGACTTTGATCACTTACCGTGTGCCAGGCTGGGGCCACCATGTACAAACGTAGCGTTCCTGACCACATGGAGCTCGTGCCTGGTTTTCCTTTCATGTCTCTCCTTATATACCACAACAAATTGTCTCAAATTTGGAAGTGGTTTCACTTTTAGACCATTCTTAACTCTAAGATGCAAGAATGACCTAATGTTTTTTGCACCTTGATACTCCTTCCCTCAAAAAAATTCACACCTTTGGATTAAGCATTTTCCCTCCACCTGATCTTATTTATCAATGCAGAAGCTCTCTGGAGGGATCATACATAAAATCCTTAACCCTTTGTTGTCAGTTGGTTTCTCATATCATTTTTATAGACGAGAAAACCAAGACTCACAGAGCTTAAATTACATGCCCATTTCCCAGAACTAGTAAGTGTGTGAGTTGGCATTCTAATGTGTATCTGACTAATTCTAATCCATCTTCTCTTTAAACTACTTTAATATTTTAACTGCACATTTTTGGGTCATGCTCTAGAAAATCATACTAAATGCAGAATCTGCTTCTTCTCTTAAATTCTTTTTTTTCCGCAGGCAATTTCATTAGTTCTAGTTAACTTTGGGATATAGATTCAAAGAAATATTAGGGGTACTAATTCCCTTCAACGTGGAAACAGATAGTTTTATGGTAAAAAGACAGTGAGTGTTGGAAGCCTAGGATTTTAAATCTGTGAGTAAGAAGGATGAACAAGAAGGTCAGACTATTTGTTTGAGAATTACCCTCCGCGAGTGAATTCCGAACGGCACAACGAGGCTTGTTGCTATGACACCAAATAATTCCATATTCAGTGCAATGGAACCCCCATTTGTGTTCTTAAAAAATTAAAGCAGTTTTATGGATATTAAATGTTTAAGTGGCTTCAGCGGCTAGAAAGAAAAATCGTCTTATGAATAAAACAGGCCAGTGCCTGATGGCTTGTATGGAAAGTATTTGAAAAATGTGTTTGCAGAGTTGGGGGCTGGGCAGCTTTTGTTTTACAATGTGCAATGAGAGGAGGCATGGATGAGTGAATATATAAATGATTGTCAGCAAACTACAGAATGTAAAAATTGTGGGAGGGAAATTAAGTGTACTTCAACACATTTTTCCTGAGCATTTATTTTGAGCTCAGCAACATGCAGGGTTCTTGGAGCATGCAGAAGCAGCCTCTGGTGTGGTGTTTGACTGCATTCTTCCTTCATTCAAGGATTAGCTAGAATACCACTAACATGTTTGGCTATGTATCAAACAAACTCCAAGATCCCAATATTTTAACACAGTAGATTTTTTTTAATTAGGTTTATTGAGGAATAATTTCTATACAGTAAAATTCACCTTTTTTAAGTGTACAGTTCAACAAGCTTTGACAAATATTTATAGCTATGTACTCACCATTACCACTAAGATATAGAACATTTCCATCACCCCAAAAAGTTCCCTTGTGATCTTTTAGACTTAATCCCCTCCACCTCCAGAAACTGACAACTACTGCTCTGACTTCTGTTCCTATGGTTTTGCCTTTTCCAGAACATTATATTAATATTATATTAAAGTTAATATTACACTAATTAATATTACACTAATGGACTCATTCAGTATACAGCAGTCCCCTCTTATCCGTGGGGGATACATTTCAAGACCCCCAGTGGATGCTTAAGACTGCAGATAGTACTGAACCCTAAATATACTACATTTCTTCCTATGCATGTGTATTTGAGGTGTGCCAGCAAAACCAGCACAACTTTCTTTTTCCTTCTTCGCAATTTCGTGGATAGAAGATTTGTTCTTACAGTAGATTTTAGCAACCTCATCATACACTTTTTTTCTTTTCTTATTAAGTTGAGAACTTTCACCTTTTCACTTAAAGGAAGCACTTTATGGCTTCTCTTTGGCATATGTGAATTGCCAGCATTACTACTCTTGTGTTTTGGGGCCATTATTAGGAAAATAAGGATTACTTGAACACAAGCACTGCAATACCATGACAGTTGATCTGATAACTGAGATGGCTACTAAGTGACTAACAGGCAGGTAACGTATACAGTGTGGATACGCTAGAGAAAGGGATGATTCATGCTCTGAGGAGGAAAGAGCAGAACAGAGTAAGATTTCATCAGGCTACTCAGAACAGTGTGCAATTTAAAACTTCTGTTTATTTCTGGAATTTTCCACTTAATATTTTCGGACCACAGTTGACCTCAGGTAATTGAAACCACAGATAAGGGGGACTATTGTATAGCTTTTTTGTTTCTTCCTTTTTTACTTAGCATAATGCTTTTTTAAATTCATCCATGTTGTTGCATATGTCATTAGTACATTCCTTTTTGTTGCTGAGTAGTATTCCATTTGATATGCCACCTTATGTTTATCCATATACTAGTTAATGAACATTTGGATTGTTTCCAGTTTTTAGCTATTATGAATAAAATTTCTATAAATAGTCATGTGTAGATCTTTGTGTGGATAATATAATAAATTTTTATTTCTTACTTATGTAAGTGTTCAATATGGGTTTTCCCAATGTACAAACAGCTTTTTCCCCCTCATGGTGACTTGGGAATCTAGACTTTCGCCTTGTGGCTCCCTAAACATCTAGGGCCTTGGACCTCTTTGTTTTCAGCCATTGGATAGGAAAGGGACCTGCTTCTGCTACACTAGCCCAGAAAGAACATACTTTACTTCTGCTTATATTTTACTGGTAAGAAATAGACACGTGGCCACCGCGCGGGATGCAAGGGGGCTGAGAACGTTAGTCCCATGGACAACTCTATATTGTGGACAGAGGTGCATAAATTATTAGCGGACCGATATTTGTTGCTAACACAATTTATGTGTTCAGCAAATATTTACTGAGACCCTACCAAATGCCAAGCACTGTGCTAGGTGCTGGAGATAAAACAATGAGAAAACAAATAAACAAAAAATCCAAAACAAAAAATCTAGCCTTTGACATCTGAAGTTTACAGTCTGGATAGATTTCAGGGAACTACAATGTGTTTCTATATCCAGACAAAAAGTCGATAGGCATAAAAGTGCCATATCAGAAACAATGGGATATGGGATATACATGAGAATTATAAGACAGAAAATGAAGGAAAAATCATGGCAAACGGGTCAGGGAAATCTTCCTGGAGGAGGTAAGATTTCACCTGGGCTGCTAAGGATGTTAGAAATGTGGATAGGGTGTGGAGTGGAAATTTCAAAAGAGAGAAATGATCCAAAAAAAAGGAACACACCAAGACACATGCCTTGGGTATGCCTTGCTTGAGGTGGGTAAAGACATTTACCTGAATTCTCTGTTTTGTTAAGATGTCCACATGCTGCCCTTTAGGCTACAGTGCAAAGCTCATTTGGGTTGCTGTCTAAGGAAATTCTATTTATTGTGATTGTCTTAACGGCTGCTGCTCTGCTTTATGGATGGTGATCGAATGTTTAAAACGTGGACTTGCATACCCCATGGTGGTCAAGTTTTCATAAATTGAATAAGTAGTCCTGTCGCCTAGTGGGTGTTTTCTAAATATTAATAGAATTGAACAAATTAAGCCAGCAAGAAAGGAAGCTGCTTTTCTTCCTTTTACAGAACAGTTTGAAGAGAGATCACGCTGATTACAAATTAAACTGTTCACTGTCTAAATGTGAAGATTTATTAGCACGGTTGCTCTCGTATGTCATTGTATTATTCTAGATTCAGTGCGGGAAACAGAAATCTCTGATAAATACTTCAGTCAGGACGAGGAAATATTCCTATATTTCCTATACAGGAAACTAGGTGCTTATAAAATTATTCAAATGACTGTAGAAGCAGAAATCTGGGGGCCATCACTGGAGCTGTGATCGAGAAGTCAGGAAACTGCTGCCCCTGTGACATGAGCAGGTGACATGAAGTGGACCCTGGAGTTCAGCCACTGCTTGCACCCTCTGAAGAATGCCACTACCTTCATTTGCCCTCCAAATCTGGTGTGAGCTTAGCTCATTCTCAGAGCCTGTGTTTCATCCACATTCCTGGATCTAAGGGAGTCTAGGAAATGTAGATTTTAGTCTCTTATTCTTGTGATTTAGGGTGAACATAGAAGGCGGTAGCCATCATTGCTAAGCACCAGTCCGCAACACTTAGTCCAATTATCGTATTTATTATTCTGATTCCCTCATTTCCCCTTTGTCTTCCTTTATGGTAAGGGGAAAGATTTTTATACAAAAATATTATAGAACAAGAGATATTGAAGACATTATCATTATTATTATTTTAAATATAAGAGTTCTTCTATTCATATTTGATTACATTCTTATAAAAACCAGTATTAAAAGTAATAACTATTCTGAATTTCCCATGGAAATAATGTTATATAATGTCAGATATTCTGTGTCCTGGACACACTGGACTCCTCACACCTTGCTCCTCACACATCTTTGCTGCATCTTCCCCAAACCGTTTCAAATCAACAGTTAATGAGATATAGCTATTTTACTGAAGATTCAGTTGTAAGATAGGGAAGAAGATTCCTATTACCTCCTACTTAATATAATTGCTTGTTAGATCACTCTGTCTTCCCACTGAGCTCCTCTTCCTAGCCTGCTTCCCTCCTTCCCTGGGGACCTAAGAAATCCTCTCTATTGTGTAAGAAATGTAGCTAACACCCTCAGTTTACCTGTCTATACCACTCAACAAACAAAACCTGGATAGTTAGCCAAACTGTCATTATCAATTGTTACTCAAGCATGGCCTCTTGCCAGGGAGATGGGCAGATAATAGAGAGAGGTTTCTTTTTACCTTGCACTCTAAATGTTCAGCCAAAAAATAGTATATTCTTATAGAGAAATTCTGTCCTGAGAAAATGTTTTGTTTTTTTTTTTTTTTTGTGAGGAAGATCAGCCCTGAGCTAACATCCATGCCAATCCTCCTCTTTTTTTGCTGAGAAAGACCGGCCCTGAGCTAACATGTATTGCCAGTCCTCCTCCTTTATTTTTTTCCCTTTTTCTCCCCAAAGCCCCAGTAGATAGTTGTATGTCATAGTTGCACATTCTTCTAGTTGCTGTATGTGGGACGCGGCCTCAGCGTGGCGGGAGAAGCAGTGCGTTGATGTGTGCCCAGGATCCGAACCCGGGCCTCCAGTAGCGGAGTATGCGCACTTAACCGCTAAGCCACGGGGCTGGCCCTGTTTTGTTTCTTTTATTGCAGTTATTATAAGCCTTTTTTCTCCCCTAGGACAAAGCTCTGATAGTCAACATTTCAGAGAAATGATCACAAACTATAATTAATAGTATACTAGAAATAATAATTATATGGCATAAAACTTTTTAAAGTATACATTAATTAAACAAGACAATACAAAAGTAATTTAAATATGATTTAACTTAGATACTGTAACATATTTATATTTAATGCTTTTCAGGTTTAAGCACTTTTATGTCCCTGATCCTGTTTGAACACAAAAATGATATTATAAATACACAGGTCTCATATTTTTACTAAAATGCTGTGCTTTGGAATGCTGAGTTGTGAGGCTATAAAAATTGTGGCCAAGTTATTTCCTTTGTTGTTTACTATGGAGTATTATGAGGCACATTCTCTACATATTTCTTCTTTATATATTGTGTCTGATAGTCCCAACCCTATCCAGTTCCATAAAAATAATGATAATAATAAAACTGCCCAACTTTGAGTGCCTACTTTGTGCTGTTTGCTTTATAGACATTATTGGAATCCTCAAAACATTATAAGATAGACAATACAGTGTATATATATCCGTATGGAGGATTATTTCACTTTCCCCAGCCCAGAAAAGTAGCAAATGTTGGGAATACCATTCAAACCCAGAGTTTTTGCTCTTTCTTTTCTATTTTATTTCTTATATTCTATAAGCACAATCTGGACCCACAATGATTCAATTCATTTTAACCAACAGTTATGGGATGATAATAATGGTTAGCTAATGTGGGGGGCCCAGTTCAAAATGAAAATGCAGGGCTCTTTGTTAAATTGTTAAGATTTCAGGATAGCGACAGCAGAGCATTAAACCAAGTGCAGGGTTCTTCCAAGCATGGGGCCCTGTCATGGCTTATGTGACAGTCACTGTGCCAGGCTCTGTAGATACAAATGGAAATAAGAAATCTTCCTCCTACTTGGGCAGCTTCCAGTTAAGGGGTGTCAGGGGAAATTTCTCTTTTGGAATTGCCTATAGAGTCAGCATAACATTCTTCTCAATATCCTCAGGGGTGACAAATCTTTTCTTTCTGAGGGATAAGATTTCTAGGTATAGCCAAACTCACACTGCTCCAAGCCTTGTCAATAACTTGAGAGAACAGCCCGGGTAATTAGTAATGAAGCCTTAGGTCCAAAGCAAAATGTGACTCTGAAGAAGGAAGGCTGATTTTCTTGCAAGGCCCTTGACCTAATGCTGGGTATACGTTCGATAAAAAGTCTCCAAAGATATTGGCAAATGTGAGCGTTCACAGAAGAGGCAGACTGTACTGAAAGCAATGCTGATTTGGTCTCTGCTAGTTGGAAACAGAAGTTAAAATATATTATCAGTTTCAGCACCGGAAAGTCACGCTTTATATGCTTGGGAGATTGTTACCCTGGTATTTTCCTTTTAAAAACATTTCCCCCTTAGCACTATGAGTTGTGATAATCAGACTCACTGGGGACTGGTAATATTGCAAACAGACTAGTTCAGGAACAAAGATGAATGTGTGAATCCTGTGAAATGATAAAATGATAGAGCTGGATAGCATCCTTCGAAGTCATTCGGGC
This sequence comes from Diceros bicornis minor, assembly GCF_020826845.1. Taxonomy (NCBI): domain Eukaryota; kingdom Metazoa; phylum Chordata; class Mammalia; order Perissodactyla; family Rhinocerotidae; genus Diceros; species Diceros bicornis. The sequence continues at coordinate 17,789,718 of NC_080749.1, read as the reverse complement.
TTGGGAGAATGTCTCTTTCTCACTAACTAGGTCATGCGGATCAAATGAGACATGTGTGGTGATGTGCTTTGTAAAGTGGAGAATTAGAGAAATACAAGGAATTATATAGCCTCTTCTCATTTTACAGAGAACAAAACTCATCTCTCTGGGCTCAATCATCTGTCTTCTGACTCTCTTTGCTCTTCAAGGTTAAGCTTTTACTGGCTGGATCCTGTTCAACAACCACTGCTGGGGCACTTACATATAAGCCAGCCACTATCATCTCACCACTGCAGGAGTGGGCCCTGTTTATTTTCTGGGTGATGAATTGGACCTGCCTAATCCCTTGGCTTCCCCACTTTCTTCCCGTGAGTTAGAGGCTGGATGACTTACATTTATAGATTGGGTCAGCTATGAGCAAGGTGTGTGCTGGGAAAATGAAATGAAGAATGGACTCAGTTATTCTAAGGTATATTTTCCCAACCAGGCAAGGGAGAACAGTTTCTCTAAATAGGCAGGGCCCTCATCAGTAGCTTGGGCAGCTGTCAATTTTAATCAGCCTGTGATGTAGAGTCTGTCTATAAACGACTACAACCTGAGTCTCATGCCAGCCAGGGAATCCCAAAATAATCACTCACCAACACTCCAATTATGAGGTTCTCTCGCTGTCTCTCTCACTCTTGATCTCTTTCTCTCTTTATATAAACACTTTGGCTAAAACGGTTTATGGACCAAATGACCAAGACCATTTCTTTTCTTCTTGAATGTGTGTGTGTGTGTGCACGCGCGAGCGTCGCGATGATGGTCATAGTCTGGAGAATGTTTTATTGCTTGATCAGTTAAAAGGAAAGAAAAATATGTCCCCAGCATCTTGTTGTTTGTTTAATCACTAATTTTAGGTTTACTTGTTATTGTTAAGATATCAGGATTGGAATTCCTGTAGTGAAAATGCAGGCTCAACTGATTCAATCTTAAATAATTTGAGAATTTATTTTTTTAAACGATAAAATCTGGTCTGCAATAAGTCTTACCATCAGTTTACAAGCTTCTCCCCAAGCAATCCTATATTTGTAAAATACTCTTCTATAGTTTGAATCGATGCTTTAGATTTTTTTTTAAAAAGAGGGTTTAGTTTAGTATCCTCGGTTTTAAAATTTTTCATCTTTGTTATGAAGGATTCAAATAACAGCAACTTGGAAATCTTGGCTTTGAGGATTTTATTTTTAATAGAAAACAACTGACTGAGTGATGTCTTCCTTTTTCCAAATAACCCGATTTCTCAGGCTATCTCGAGAGTTTTATTTCTCTTTGATTTCCTTTACCAGTTTCTATCTTATCTCTCTGGATAATCAAATCCCCATAAATGTATAAGCCTTCTCCTTTGAAGTGGCTGCCATTGAGAACATGATAGCCTTCTTATCTCTCCCCCCGAGCCGCTTCCTCAGCTCATGCCAAGCCTCCACTGAAATGTATCTTTTCGTCCTCTGTTATGACCCAGCGCTGAAGCCACATTGTGTAATATTTGGGGATATGGTGTTTGTGTATATTTAACTTAAAATTACGTGTTTCGATAGACTGAGTTAACAACCTCACTGATTAGGATTTTACATCAATCAACCAACCAATCCAAAATATTTACTTAGCTGCTGGTAAGACTGGAGGCTAAGTCACATATTAGGAGGAATGTGAGGCAGGGTCTTTAGCTGCTTCTGAGAAAGGGTTGTTTTCTAGTACAGGCAGCCCTAGAGGTTTGAACTGCTGCCCCCAGAGCTCCAGGGAAAGGGGACTACTATTTGCTACTTTGCATCCCTTGCTACGCAGACACTGTACTTTGCATCTGTTGTGGTATCTTCACACAGTGTGACGTTTGTTGATGGTGGTTCCCCTCCCTATATTGCCAACTCCCATTTATCTTCGGATGTTCAGCAACTAGCACAGTGCATGGGGCATGCAATGCCTGTGTCTGGATGATTGATGGGGGAATGTGTGTCTAAATATTCGGCAAGATTCCCTTTTACCCAGTTCTGAGCTAATACCACATAGAATCCTGTTGAACTCTAGTGCAGCATAGTACCTGTCAGAGATTAAATGTGTGGTTTTGTCTCTTTTCCAGAAAGAGGTGCCAAAGATTTTCTGTGCTGTCTTTAGGTAGGATTACTCTCTCACACCTGTCCTTCCCTCCTCCCCAGCCCAAGGTAAACGAGCTTATGTTTGACATTTTATTCTCCCTTGGAGAAATCAACTTCTACTGTTCATAAAAGAGGATAGCCTGGACTGTTGTGGATTTCAGAGCCAAAGGGAGTAGTATACGGATCCTGAGAAGGATGGTGAAGGGAAGGTAATTAGAGCTGTGTTCCTTATGATGGCAGATTCCTGAGGTCATCTGGTTTCTGAGCCTGGTTTGCAACCCAGGAGTGGGTGGGTGCTGGAGAGGGGACAGTCCTGCAGTAACAGCATCACACCAGTGCCCATGCTTCAGGTGAAGTGGAGGCCTGACCCACGCTGTGTTCTGGGGAAGAGCTCCGCTGGCCTGTGGTTTGAGCCTCACTCCTGTCTATGCTTTGAGGAAGGTGCCTGCTAATCTTCTGGCCACTTCTTCCATGTCTGAGGTTTGGTGCAGACATGTGTAAATCTCCCCAGCTACCAACTTGTGGGTTCTGCTTTATCAATTTCCTCTTCATTTATTTGAAGATACTTCTAACCAATTTCATGTTCTGTATATGACTTTGAGACTGAGGTTTATATCCCCTATTCTGTGGATGGAGTGAGGAACAATGGTCAATTTTGAGCTGGACAGAGACAAGGTAAATGGAAAGTCCTATTAAAATATGGTCACCTCATTTCAATGGAACTAAAAGAAAGACTTTTTTCTTGCAGCAGAATAAGCATATTTATGAGGACATAAACTGCTCAGGCCCCTAGATGCTTCTAATAAAGGGAATATTTGCTTTTAATGTCCAGTACCTTCAATATCCATTCTGCAAATGTTTGCCGCCCCGTATTTACTCTTCAGCACCTCAGCATTTTCCTCACTTCTTATTCCTTTTATGGTCATATCTGCTCACAGGAGAGGGTGCGAAGTTCGTTGCTGTCTGTTGATTGATGAAACTTTAAACTAAGGAATGTCTTCCAAGAGTGCCTGTATTTTAATGAGCGTAGACCTGTAAGCCAAAGAATTAGACCTTAACAAATGAATTTTAAATGTTGGCAGTGAGGCCTAAGATATTTTGGAATCATTGTACATTTTTGGTTCTCCTGAAAGGTGGTGAATCATCTACCCCATAAGAATGGTTTGGAGCATCATGAGTCAGATCCATTTTGTTTAAAGCTCTCCTTGACATCAAAACACATTTTGCAGGAGTTTGTTAAGTATTCCTCCATGATATCAACCTCCATAGTAAAGAATGAGTCTTAAATGGATCTTTTGGGAAATGGCAGCCATAAATCTCCCATCCTCTTAATCACCATGCCCAGTGGTTGGAACTGAAGCCTGGAGAGGTCCCCCAAATTGCAACCTAATGTTTATGTTTGAATCCAGCTTGACTTCATGGGAGTCCTCGCTCGTTGTGGGGACAGGGTGGCCCTCCTGCTGGCTCATACTTGGATCTCTCAGGTTAGGGACATTAAAATGGTACAAAAGAAGATAGGGAGGATTAGGATGAGAAATCTTTAGCTCAATGCTTTAATCAACCCCCTTTTGTCCATTGGGCCCACCAAAAATTGTCTACTCCTTCTTGCCTTGTGGGATGTCTCTAGAATGCTCCACCTGAACCTGTCGGACCTGTTCACTCCATTTGTTTTATATTTGTTTACAGACTCTTGCTGGGGATTTGGTTCTCGCTGTTCATGGCCATCCCAATTGGATCTGAAACTTCCAAGTACCCCTTCATGCATGAAGACTTCAATGCCCCACAGCACACTAGCCCAAGCTCCCAGGCCCTCAGCCTGGATAGAAACCTGTATCACCGCTTCCCCAAATGAAGAGGTCAGACCAGAGGCAGGAAGCAGAGTAAGCTAGTTGTATTAGTTTTCTATTACTGAGTAACATACAAATTTAGCAGATTAACACAACACATTTGTTATCCCAGTCTCCATATCTCAGGAGTTTGGGCATGGATTATCTAGGTCCTCTGCTCAGGGTCTCAGGGACTTAAATCAAGGTGTTGGCTGGGGCTGTAATCTCATTTAGGCTCAAAATCAAATTCCAAGGTCATTGGTTGTTGGCAGAACTCAGTCCCTGTGGCTATAGGACTCAAGGCTGCTTGCTCCTTCAAGGTCAGCAAGCGAATCCCTCTGATTTCAGGGAGGGGCACAGTCTTTCTTTTAAAAGATTCAAGCGATTGGGTCTGGCCACCCTAGAATAATCTCCCTTTTGATGAACTCTAAGTTAAAGATTAATTGCATCTGCGAAATTCCTTTGCCTTATAATGTAACATAATCACAGAGGTCATATTCCATGATATTCACAGGGGTCCTCCCCATACTCAAGGGTAGGAGATTATGGAGGACATGCACATCAAGGCATGGTGGCAAACTTGGGGGCAATGTTAGAATTCTGCCTACCAAAATAGTGAAAAGAGCACGATCCTGGGAGGCAGACAGTCCTGGGTTCAACTCCTGCCCTTGGCCTTTACTATCTCTTAAATAATATTGTCTTTCTGAAACTTGTCAAATGAGGATAGTCATGCCTACTGTGCAGTCTTATTGTAGAGATTTGAGGCAATGCATGTAAACATCTAGCATAGGGAGTCCTCCATCAGCAGTGGCATTAACGATAGAGTGGAAGATACTGGTCTTGGTCAAGGAAGGAGGGGTGAGTAGAGGAGCAGTAATTCTGATATGTTATGGGCTTAATTATTGATGAAAAGTTTTGGAAGGCTTTTAGAATATTGAGCAACATCTGCAAGTCCATGAAAGGAGTGGGAATTTGCCAACTGATAACTGGGTAGTATCACATTTATTTTTATATTTTCAATTATTTCAGCCTAAACCAAAAAATTCAAACGAAGAAGATGTAAAAATCTGGCCCAGATCACACAAATTCTAAGCATTTGATTACAGGGGTAGATAGAATGAAAATGATTTTCTTCCTTTTGTAGTAGAATTTAATTTTTCTGTTTATAAAAGTAATATATGCAAATTATATACTACATATAAATATATGAACTACATGTAAATATAAGACAAACAATATTTCACTTAGTTCCTTTTCTGGGGTTTTGTCCTGTTCCCTTACTTGGAATGTATTCCTTTGCCTCCTCATTTTGCCTCTTTCCCTGTGCTTGTGTTTAGGTAGGTTGTAAATATAAGACAAACAATATTTCACTTAGTTTCTTTTCTGGGGTTTTGTCCTGTTCCCTTACTTGGAATGTATTCCTTTGCCTCCTCATTTTGCCTCTTTCCCTGTGCTTGTGTTTAGGTAGGTCAGCTATGTCTCCTGCTCTTGGATAGGTGACCTTATATAAGTAATGCCTTAGGAGGCCTGCAGTGTGCTTCTCTCAGTTCTCAATGTTCCAGGGGTGACCCCTATGTGGGCTACGTGTGTCCTTCTGTTGTGGCCTGTTTGCTCTCCCTGTAGGTGCCCAGGGAGGCCAAGTTATGCTCCTGGCCAGCTGTTGTAATGCTCAGCTGTTTGTAGTTGTTGTGGGCCCTTCAGTCTCTTTATCAGGTGTGGGGAGCCCCAGCACAGTTGGCTGCAAGTTCTAATAGCACATTTGTGTTGCAGTATTTCTTTTAAGTGAGTAGGCCCCCAGTGTGGCAGGTTGTTAGGCTCAGGGGCTTACAATTGCTATAAGCCGCCAGCCTTTAGGTCTTTTCAGCTCTCTGAGGATTGCAGCTGGGTGGGGCTGGCCTCAGGCACGGGAGCACCCAATTGTTTTAGACTTTGGAAGGTGGGGCAAACCCCCTATGTGGGTCTTTGAGAAGCACAAGTCTTCTGCAGCTGACAAGCCCTGCCGCCCACAGGTCCCCACACAGGACAGGCAGCCCACCCTAGAGACTGTCCCGCCCCGTGTGCGCGCCCCAACCTCCTGAAGTGGACCCAGTCTCTCCAAGGCGGGAGCTCCACACACTCCGCCACCGCCTCACACTCTCCACCCGCTCCATGTGCACGCCCTGCCCCACTGGAGTTGGCTCAGTTGCCAGGCTGCAGAGAATCCAGTCACCAATCTATGCAGGCCCACAAGTTGCCTGAGGGCTTGTTGTTGGGTGGGGCCAGTCTCTAGGGTGGGCTGCCTGCCCTGGCTGAGCTGGATTAAATCGGTGCTCTAGCGGGTGGGGCAGACCCTGGGCTAGCAGGCCTCAGGGAGAACTCCAATGGCGTCCGTGTCAGCACGCCCACATCGGGCCACAACAATGGCCGCCGCCAAGTCCCAGTCCCTGGAGAGGTCTCACGCCTCACCGAGATGCACTCAGGGCCTATCAGGTGAGTCTCTTGTCACCACAGCACTGTGCACCTTTCTTTCTGCTGATTTTAGGATGCTTTCTGAAACGGGTGAGTTTGCGCGCGGGCCCTTTGAGAGCGGATTTTAATTTCTTTGTGAACCAGCTTTTCTGGGGGTGCTCCCCAATGTTTTAGTAGCAGGCAAAGTCAGATATTATGCTGCTGGTCTCGATTGTGCTGGGTCCACAAAATGCCCACAGCAGGGGCGCTCCTGCCTCAGGGCCCCGCTCCTCCAGGGAGGGCTGCGGACCTGTGCGCTGCTCCCAGGCGGCCCTGAGGCGTTGCGGCTCGTGAAGACGGCGTTTTTTCTCTCCGTAAAGGAGTTTCTGCCTCTTCCGCCTCAATTAGGATTGTCATTTGTTGCAGGAGTTCCTCTTATCCAGTTTTCAGTTCTGTCTTAGGGGTAATTTTTCCACGAATAGTTGTAAATTGGCTGTGTCCGCGGGAGGAGGTGAGTTCAGAGTCTGCCTACGCCGCCATCTTGACTTCTCTCAAGACAAACAATATTAACATTTGGTTTGTTTCCTTCCAGTGTTTTCTCCTTACAAGGTTTATGTTATTATTAGTATCTTTCTATGCATACAATTCCAGATCCTTCTTATTTATCTTAACATTATGTCATAGGCAGTTTTCTCCATTTTTTTTTTTTCCTGAGGAAGATTGCCCTGAGCTAACATCTGTGCCAATCTTCCTCTACTTTATATGTGGGACACTGCCATAGCATCGCTGGTGAGTGGAGGAGGTCTGTGTCTGGGATCTAAACCTGCAAACCTGGGCCGCCAAAGCAGAGCATGTGGAACTTTAACCACTCGGCCACAGAGCCAAGCCCAGGTTTTTCCTTTTTTGAAAACTTTTAAATTAAAACCATCATTTTAAATGGTGGCACCCTTCAGAGGTTGCAATTTTACACTAGTTTGTGTAATTATTTGATTAATGCCTCTGCACCCCAAATGGAACATAAATTCTGTAAGAATAAGAACTAGGTCTTTTGTGTATCATTGTTGTATCTCTGGCACCTAACAGTACCCGACATGAGAGGTAAACAATAAATATTTGTTGAAAGGCTGAAAGAATGGATAAATGACTGTATCTTGTGGATTTACTTTCCATTCTATTATTGTTAAACACTTTTTCATTATTATAAATAAAGCTGCAGTGAGCATTGCACATAAATCATTTTCCATGTGTAAATTGGTTGCTTTTCTCCACAGTTTGGAGTGCAAACTACATGCTCCAGTTCCCAACATGCAATATGCGTGTACTCATCCATGAATACTATACTATTCATATTTGTTGTTAGTGCTGTCGAGTCGATTCCGTCTCCTGTGTACAGGAGGGCGGAACTCTGCCTGGCCTTTTTGCACCATCCTCTCACCTTCTGGCGCTGTATCAGACAGTGCTCTGCTGCTATTCATAGGGTTTTCATGGCCAGTTTTTTTTTTGAAGTGAATGGCCAGATCCTTCTTCCTATTCTTTCTTAGTTTGGAAGCTCCACTGAAACAAACCTATCCACCATGGGTGACCCTGCTGGTGTTTGAAATGCTAGTGGCATAGCTTTCAGCATCACAGCAACACACAGCCACCACAATATGACAATCTACAGATGGGTGGTGTGGTTCCCTGACTAGGAAATGAATCCAGGCCGTGGTGGTGAGAGGCCAAATCTTGACTACTTGGCTACCAGGGCTGGCTATACCATTCCTATAGGTGTCAAAAAATAAGCAGTATCTATAATTTTTTGATGGAAAAATCTGGTCTCATAGTATTCTCTTGGTTTGCAGATTATAACATAGTGCAAATTGGCTGTTGATTAATAATTGAATTTGACAGGTGAGGCCCAAAGTGGATAATTTACGAAGATGTTCTGTGTTTCCCTGGTGACTCCCAAGTGCTTGGGTAGCATCTGTTTTGGTAAAAGAGATGTTTTTATGATAAGACTGCAGTAGGCAGAAGCGTAAAAACGGACCCAAGATCCATGATTTAATCTCCAGAACCTGTGAATGTAATGAACTATTACCACCATGCTTATATCATCTTACGTGACACTGTTGACTTTAAGATAAGGAGCTTATTGGGGTGGACCTGATCTAATCGCATGAACCCCTTTAAAAATGAGAGTTCTCTCTGGTTGGTGGCAGAAGAGGAAATCAGAGTGATTTGAAGCATGAGCAGGTTTTGATGCACTGTTGCTGGCTTGAAGAGGGAGGGACCATGTAAGAAGGAATGCAGGTGGCATTAGGGAGCTGAGAGAGTCCTCTCACCGACAGCCAGCAAGGAAATAGGGACTTCAGTTCTACTACTGCAAGGAACTACATTCTGACAACCCTCTGAATGAGCTTGGAAGCAATTTCTCTCTAGATGTGGGCCTAGCCTGGCCAAAAACTTGATTTCAGCCTTAGGATACCCTGAATAGAGAGCTGTAGTCATACCATGCTTCTGACTTGCAGAACTGTAAACTAGTAAATGAGTATTGTTTTAAGTTGCTCAGTTTGTGATATCTTGTTATGCAGCAATTGATAACTAATACAAGTACCCACTCTAATGTTAAGCTCAGGGAAGCAGGCTCTCAGCAGCATAAATTCCTACAGATACTAGGCCTATATCAAAATTATCCATTAAACTGATCTCTGTTCTTAATTCTTGAAGGTTTGCAATGTTATCTTACCATTTGCAGAGAAAAATACTGATTGTTGTCTTCTTGAGATATCTCCAATCACTAAATGTGAAGATTTAAATTTTTGCAATCTCCTGCAACGTCTAAACGTGCCACATTCAAAATCAAAAGGAAATGTTTGAAACCAGGATTTGGGGATCACTTCTGTTAATAATGGAATATTGAAGTGGTTGTGCAAACCCCTGGCAGATAACAATTATAAAAACTGGCTAAAATAAAAAGAAAATGCTGAAAAGCATCTAAAAGCAGAGAGAAACTGGAGGAGAATTTGATGTCAAAAAAGAAAAACAAACAAAAAACAAAGCTGTGTGACAGAAAGAAAAGGAAGCATTGTGAATTGTGAGTTCATGGCTTCCTTGACCAAGGGCATTGCCCATCCCCCACGGCTATGGCTGGGTGGATTTCCTCTGCAGCCTCATAGGCTAAATGTGCTTAAAGACTAAAGGAATGAAGCTAGAAATATTAAGAACAAATCCTGGCAGTGCAAGAACCAGTGAAGAAATTAGACCCAAATTTTGCGTGTAAAATGCCCAAATCTGTGGCTGACAGTTAACTAAGCATGCCTTGGGGTAGACTTCCAGGAAGCATGGCAGAAAAACAGGCAGAAACCAGAGATAAATCTGCTCTTGAAAGATAAGATACTCTGTGGAGCCAGATCTGTGAGTTTCATGCTTTCCTTCCTTTCTTTCTTCCTTCCTTCCTTCCTTCCTTCCTTCCTTCCTTCCTTCCTTCCTTCCTTCCTTCCTTCCTTCCTTCCTTCCTTCCTTCCTTCCTTCCTCCCTCCCTCCCTCCCTTCCTTCCCCATCTTCCTCTACTTTATACGAGGGATGCCTGCCACGGCATGGCTTGATAAGTGGTGCATAGGTCCGCGCCTGGGATCCGAACCTGTGAACCCTGGGCCGCCGAAGCGGAGTGCGAGAACTTAACCACTATGCCACCGGGCCAGTGTAGGAGGGCATGAGAACAGGAAAGAGATAAAAATAGCTGAATACCCAGGGGGAAATAATGTTTACAGTTACATTCCAGGCAACTTACCTGCCTAACAACAAAAATCCAATAATTTTCAGAAGAAAATTTCAGAATCCAGTGTGGCTACAATGTATTATCTACAACGTCCAGTTTTCAACCAAAATTACTAAACGTATTATATATTGCTGTGCAACAAATTACCTCAAGAGTTAGTGGCTTAAACAGCAACAACAACAACAACAAAGTACTTATTATCACACATAGCTAGACTCTGGAAGAGGCTTAGCTGTATGGCTCCAGCTCAGGGTCTCATAATGTAGCTGTCAAAATGTTTGCTGGGGCTGTGGTCATCTGACGGCATGACTAGGGTGGGAAGATTCACTTCCGAGCTTAATCATGTGGTTGTTGACATGTATTACTTTCATTTAATCTTTAGTAATTTCAGATGGTGGTAGTCTCAGATGACAAAGCACAAATTCTGTACAAAGTCTGCACATTGGATATGCAAGACCAGAATTTAGAGTCCATTGTGAACGTCAGAGAGCCTCAGTCCACTTCTTTTTAAAACTTTAAATCATGTGTTGTAATTTTAATAGAGATTAAGTTAATATAATGTAGGAAGGTATGTGTGCGTGTGTATGTACATAATGTTAGTTGTGTAACTGAGGGCTCTCCAAGACCAGTCCAACTGACCCCATCTTATCAACAGAGGAAGTAAGAGTGGTTTTTTCAGGAACTGAGACCTCTTGTCCAGTTCAGGCCAGTTGAGACCACCAACCCATCAACTGGGCCTGAGCAAATGCTCAATAAGTCACTTTTTGATGTCAAGGAGCTGAAAACTCCACCCTCAGATCATGGTAACACCACCATTTTGTGGACATGCATCCTATGAAGAGACATGAAGTTTGACTACACTTGCTCAGATCATCAATTACCTCATTTCTCCTTACCTCCAATCATCTATCTCCATACTTCAAACCGCCCTGCCCTTCATCCCATATATTCTGTCCTAAGCCCTGGATTGGCAAGACAGATCTAAAGGCACACACTCCCTGTCTCCTTGAGGATCAATCTCACAGAATAAAGCTGATTTCTTTTCCCAAAAGCTGATGCTATAATAATTGGCTTTTTTAATGCACATTGGGTAGGAGAACCCTATTTGTGTGGTATCAGTTGGAATTATAGACTATTATGATGTTATGGTTTTTAAAGATTTTTAAAAAATTACTGAATTAATATATTGCCAACATTTAATTTAGAAGTAGATTTGTGAGTCACATAGTCTAATTTTGTAATTTGAATTCCAATAATTCTGGCAATTAAGAATTGAGTCTGAGATTATGATCTCATTTTTATTTTAAGCAAGAAACTATCACAGTGCTTGTGTTCAAGTACCCTTACTTAATAATGGCCACAAAGTGCAAGAGTAGTGATGCTGGCAATTCACATATGCCAAAGAGAAGCCATAAAGTGCTTTCTTTAAGGGAAAATGTGCAAGTTCTTGATTTAGTAAGGAAAGAAAAAAAATCGTATATTAAGGTTGCTAAGATCTACGGTAACAGTATATCGTTATATTAATTGTTCTATTTTACTACTAGTTATTGCTGTTGATTTTTTACGGCACCTAATTTATAAGTTAAACTTTATCATAGGTATATATGTATAGGAAAAAACATAGTATATGTAGGGTTCGGTACTATCTGTGGTTTCAGGCATTCACTGGGGGTCTTGGAATGTGTCCCACTGTGGATAAAGGGGAACTACTGTACCAGCCTGCACGGAGTAATGGCCCAATCAAAGTTAGTCTTATTTTTCAGCTCCAAGATCCTCATCATGGCCTTTTACCCCTTATAAAGTTTTTCCTGTTTCTTCATTGTTACACAGCAATGCAAAATATTTTTGGAGAATTATTGATCCCTTTATTCCATACCTATTTAAATTATGTGCCCTTGAAGTTATCCAGAACCCCTCTCCTAGGAAATGGTGGTATTGATGTGGGTAGATATTAAGTAGGATAAAGTAGGGAATGTTTATTCACTGGGATATTTAAGCAATTTCCAGAGGAGCAAAGTGACTGTTAATTAATCAACTCCTAAAAATAATAGTTTCTCCACATCGTACCACCAGTACCTGTTACTACATTTTTGGTATTGCAGACCTAGTCCCTGAAAAATATTGATGCTATCAGACTTAACTGTCTTTTCTTATTTCTCTTTATCAAAATTGGTTGATTTGGTTACAGTCAGATCAGATTGTCCCTCTTCCCTCCCCCAGCCCCTCACTGAGATTGCTTCCATTCTATATCTCTTCTCAATTTCCTAAATCCCTTTGTCTCTAGTTTCCTTCGGTGATTAGGGCATGCGTGACTAGATGTTTAGAAAAGATGTATTTATTTCCTATCATTCAAGGGCCACTCATTTTTCCTCCATGGAAAATGCTTTCTTTCTCCACTAGCCCTTCTCATTTGTACACACATAATGGCTCTATCCTCTCATCTCCCGCAACAAGTGTATAAGAAGAAAATATAGGGCAAGTGCCATGAACAATACTCAGCTAGAAGAACAAGAAGCCATGCAGTTGGTGCTCTAAAACCATTCCCCTGCCCTGAAGATGATGTTAGCACGAATAGAGGAAACAAGAAAAAGGCTGTTGGTGTTCTCCCTGGTACTCAAAATCTTGTGTAAAGATTCAACTGTGAGGCTGAGTCTAGAACTATCTCGTGATTGTCTTCCTCTCGTTTCCTTTCTTATCTAAGTCTTTTAGAAGGACTGATGTGTGGATGTAATTAACCTAAAATTAGAATTGTTCTGGCAAATTTGTCCTCAAAATGTGATCCTGACTGGCTGGCTGATGACTCAGGGTGTCCACAGAATGACATTTATCCAGAGGACTTTGCCAGTACTCCTGATCTAAACTCCAGTCCCCAACAGTCTTAGAAAGCAGCTTTTGTCTCCACACTAGGAGTGGGTGGAATAACAATAACCAACCTGGTGGAAAATGATGGATGAACTGCATTTGGAAAGGGTTCATGTGTACAGGGGAAATTTAATTAAAAATGAAAGTGTTGAATTTCAAGGATGAAGAAAGAATTCTAAAAGCATAACAGCATTAAAACAATAACAACAATCAACTAACCAACAATTAAAACAGGTATTTAAAAAGGAAAAGGAAAATCCGAACGGCCCTCTGACTTCTTTGTAATGTTAAATGCCAGAAGAGAATGAAACAGTGATTACAGCAAATTGATGGAAAAGATTATGCCCCTGAATTCTATCCTTAGCCAAGTTGTCATTCGTCTGAAAGCAACCAAAAAGGATGCATGGCCATACAAGAATTCAGGACTATAGCACTTATGCACATTTTTAAAAAAAACAAAAATTCTTTAAGAAGAAAGAAAATAAATGAATTAGTCAAAATAAATGGAAAAGAACAGCAAAACAATTACAAAGAAATAGGAAGAATTAATAAAGATCAAAGGACAATTTTATAAATTAGAAAACAGTACAATTTATACTCAATTCCAAGAGCTTATTTTGTGAAAAACAATAAAATAGACAAAATATTATGTAATCTAATTAGATAAAAAAAATACATGTGCAATTAGCAATGACAAAATAAACAAATTAAATCAATTATAGAAAAATACTTGGCAAAATTCTAGGCTAATAAACTTCACAGTCTCATTAAAATATATAATTTTTAACAAATTACCAAAATTGGTACATAAAAATGCAGAAAGTATCAATACATCAAAAACTCTAAAATAAATCAAAAGTTTGTCCGAAGAACTAGCTGCAGGAAAAGTGTCAGCCTACATGGTTTCACCCGTGTTTTATGGTCCTTCAAGAGATAAATGATGCTGATGTTATTTATACTTTATAGAGCACAGGAAAAGAAGTCCTTTGCACTAATTTTGTTTATTTTTACATGGATAGTGTAAGCCTGATAGCCAAAACTTGAAAGAGATGGCACAGAATAAAAACAAGCAAAAAACTCTAATTTCTCATTTATACATGAAGCGAAAATCTTAAATAATATGTTAGAAATACAAATCCAGCAGCATATTCAATGAATAATTCACCATGACTAAGTAGAATTTATTATAGGAAAGCAAGTATGGCACAATATTAGGAAATCTATTAATATAATTCGTGATATTAGCAGGTTAAGGGGAAACATTATTTTCATAGTTGTCAAATATGCATTTGATAAAATTTAACATTATTATTTAAAAAACAAAATCTTAGTTTTTGGGAATAGATGTATCCTTCCTTATCATGAGTGGGGTAAGGGGTCAACCTCAAGTGAATACCAGTTCCTGATTTACCAAAGGCTCCCTGGATTAGGTTAGGTCAGATGAAATAAAACAACAATACCTACTATCATCCTTACTATTTAGCATAGTTTTGAAAATGCTAGTTTATGCAAATAGAAATGAAAATAACCACAAATAAAAAAGTATGAAAATTGGAAAGCATGAAGTTATTATTTATAGGAAATATAACGAGGTGAATGATTATCTGAAAAACCTAATACAATCAACTGAAACCAGCTATTGGAAATAATAAGAGTTCAAAAGATTTCAATAATTGTTTTACTATATAACAACAATCATTAACTAGAAAATAAATTGGAAAGCAACTCTTATTTATAGTAGCACCAAAAAGAACAAATTACCCAGAAAAAAGCTGAATGTGTCCTGAAGCCATAGTGAAATTCCACTAGTAGTTGTCTCCAGCTTTGGGAAAAGATAGACCAGTTCTAATTCCAGTTCTTCCCCTTACTGGTGATATGACCAGTTAACTAATTCCAGTTTGCATCTCTCTCTGTGAAACTGAGAGAATAATATTTCATGGGGGTTTTACGAGGGTCGAATGAAACAATGTATCCAAAAATGCTCAATAAAATGCTGGCTCATTATTGTATGATCTATGTATAATCTTATTGAGAAAATTCCAAAACTCTACTGGCACATGGTAACAATCCATCCTGGGGAAAGTTAATCATCTGCTCAAATATGTATGTGTGAAGAGTATGCATAAGTATATTCTTAGTGGTTTCATTATAATAGAGAAAAATCAGAAATAACTACTGTCATTCATCACTTAATGGGGATACATTCTGAGAAATGTGTCATTAGGCGACTTCGTTGTGGTGTGAACATCACAGAGAGTACTTACACAAACCTAGATGGTATAGCCTACTACAGACCTAGGCTGTATGGTACTAACATTATGGGACCACCATCGTATATGTGGTCTGTTGTTGACTGAAATGTTATGCAGTGCATGACTATATACATCAAAAATAGAGGATCAGGCTGGCCCCGTGGCTTAGGGTTAAGTGTGTGCGCTCTGCTACTGGAGGCCCTGGTTCAGACCCCGGGCGCGCACCGTCACACCACTTTTCCGGCCATGCTGAGGCCGCGTCCCACATACAGCAACTAGAAGGATGTGCAACTGTGACATACAACTATCTACTGGGGCTTTGGGGGAAAAAAGGAGGAGGATTGGCAATAGATGTTAGCTCAGAGCCGGTCTTCCTTAGCAAAAAGAGGAGGATTAGCATGGATGTTAGCTCAGGGCTGGTCTTCCTCACACACACACACAAAAAGTAGAGGATCAATGAAACACATTATTATACATCTGAATCATGTAATATTTACATTTATTTTAAAATATGATATGGTAGTACATTCGTTGATATGTGAAGATTTTGACAATACATCTGGTGAAAAGACAAGTAAAAGTATAATTTATGATCCTATTTTGGTAAATATTCTATGTATAATCATATGTGTGTAACTGCAAAGTAAAAAGTACAAAGATATACACATTAGTAATGATTCTTTATGGATTTTCATGTTCCAGGCCATTGATTTTTTGTTTTTATTTTCTGGGTTTTCCAATAATTCTATAACAAACATTAATTCCTTGTATTAGTAAAAACAGTAAGTAAGAAACAGATTGCTTGAGGGCGTCTCTTGCACATCGTAATCTCTTGTCAAATCCTGCAGGCTGACTCCCTGTCTCCTGACAGAGCTTAGGTTAGAATTTACCTCTCAGTCTTTTTTTTTTGATTTACATTCTTTGGGAAATTAAACCCTACCCTCACATAACTGACACATTTCTTTACATATGTCAATATCTTGGTCAAGAATTGTTCCGACCTGGGAACCACTGTCTCTCTGATGTGATATGTACATCTCAGCTCTCATCATTCATTCAACAAACATCAACTGAGCATCCAGATATTATGCTAGGTGCTCAGTATGAGCTGTTTGCTAGGGGTCCTAGAGGGATCTGCCTCCCACTGTCTGGGTGGAGCGGGAAGGAGAGAGTCCACATCTGGTATGTACAATAGTGTAGATGGACTAGTTCCTCCCAGGTGAGATCCATGGATAAAAAGCTCTCTCCAGGTGACTTTTTCTGCCTTTCCTGAAGAAGAAGGAGGAAGAGGAATAGGGAGAAATGCATGATGCTAACATGGATTTTTTTCCTGTGGAAGGAAAAGAACAGGAGTATGGACACCCTCCCCAGGGAGGCGGTAATTGTCTAAAAGAAAGTCGCTTCTAACTACAAAGTCATATCCTGCTCCTAACCACTGTACTTTTGGGTATCTTCTGGGATCCCTGATGAGTAGTGTAGATTTTGCCCCTGGAAGTCTCTGAAATAAGGCAGAAGAGTCTATTAATTAAATGAACTCTGGGGCCAGTACATGCTCAAGGCTGAACATTCATTCCCAGTTCTATTTCCTATTCCAAATCGTGTCTAGCCATATTTTCCAATATAGCCCACCAGAGATACTACAATAAAATTAAATGACAACATTAAGATACTCCCAATAATAAAATGTCAAGAACACAGAAATGCCCCAAATTGAATATAAACACCCTTCCATTATCAAATTCCTGGGGAGAAATTAGTCCAAAAATTAAATTGCTTTGCAAGTTCAAGTGGAAAGGAATTGAAGTTGGAAATCAAATTTGCTTGCCCTTGTGAATTAGAAGTCTAATGAAATCAAAGTTCTCTTCCATTTCTTATTTTGTTCTCTTTTAGCCAAGGGTGGTCTTTTGGGTGGAATTGAGATTCTTTCAGCAGGTTTTATGGGAACGATTATGATCTCTTCAGGAGCTCAGAAGATGAATTAGTCCAACGCCAAATTTCTGATAATTCTCACTTTTAAAAGACTCCAGGTTAGTAAGACACTGATGATTATTAGCACTGGTCTCACCCCCACCACATTTAGAAGGCAGGCCAGTCCCCAGCCCTGAAAGCAGTGATTCCAGGCAAAGCTTTCTTTCCAGAACACAGTAAGTGATGCTGCCCAAGCTCGTGCAGAGACTTAGTGATTACTGAGAAGGGCAGCCATGAGTCCCAACTTCCCTGGGATATTCCCAGTGTGTGCCTCTCATCCCAAAGTAATGATCAATAGCAGACACTTTCACTCTCAAAATCACCTTGTTTGGAAAATAAATTATATGACCATCCTACAGCTGAAGGAAATTTGGATTTTAGCTTTATCAGGAAGTTGCTCAATTTATGCTAGTTTTCTGCAGTCCACCACCTGTAGATTAAACTTAACTGGGAGGAAATCTTCAAGCAGGAGGTAAATTTGGGCAATGTGCTCCTACTACATCCAGGGCAAGAAATCTACCTATTTATCCTGTGTCCTCTCCCAGTTTATTCCGTTTAGAAATTTGCCATTGTGTTGTATCCAATCACTGGGTCTTATTTGAGGTTCCTTTATTTTCCTTCAAGTATTCTTTTCACTTTTTTAAAAAAAGACAACTTTTTATAGCAGTTTTAAGTTTACCACAAAATTGAGAGGAAGGTACAGAGATTTCCCATTTAACCGCTGCCCCCACATATGCATAGCCTCCCTCAGTATAACATCACTTACAAGAATGGTACATTTTTTACCAAGAGTGTACCTACGTTGACACAATATAATCACCCAAAATCCATAGTTTACCTTAGGGTTCATTCTTGGTATTGTACATTCTCTAGGTTTGGACAAATATATAATGACATATATCCGCCATTATAATATTGTACAAAATATTTTCACCACCTTAAAAAATTCTTTGTGCTGTGCCTATTCATCTCCCTCCCCTCAACCTCTGGCAACCACTGGTCTTTTTATTATCCCCAATATGTTGCCGTTTCCAGAATGTCATCTAATTGGAATCATACAGTATGTAGCCTTCTCAGATTGGTTTCTTTCACTTTGTAATATGCATTTAAGGTTTCCCCATGTCTTTTATGGCTTGGCAGGTCATTTCTTTTTTAATGCTGAATAATATTCCATTCTCTGGATGTACCACAGTTTATTCATCTATCAGCTACTGAAGGACATTTTGGTGGCTTCCAAGTTTTGTCAACTATGAATAAAGCTGCTATAAACATCTGTGTGCAGGTTTTTGTGTGAACATAAGTTTTCAGTTCCTTTGGGAAATACCAAGCAGTGCAATTATTGGATTTTATGGTAAGAGTATTTTAGTTCTGTAAGAAATCACCAAACTGTTTTTCAAAGTGGCTGTATAATTTTGCATTCCCACCAGCAATGTATGAGGGTTCCTGTTGCTCCACATTCTCATTAGCATTTGGTGTTCTCAGTGTTCCAGATTTTGGCCCTTCTAATAGGTGTGTAGTGGTATCTCATTGTTGTTTTAATTTGCATTTCCCTGATGACGTATGATATGAAGCATCTTTTCATATGCTTATTTGCTATCTGTATATGTTCTTTGGTGAAGTATATGTTAATATCTTTGGCCCATTTTTTAATCAGATTGTTTGTTTTCTAATTGTTGAGTTTTAAGAGTTCTTTGTATATTTTGATAACAATTCTTTATCAGATGTGTCTTTCGCAAATATTTTCTACCAGTCTGTGGTTTTTCTTCTCATTCTCTTGACAATGTCTTTCACAGAGCAGAAGTTTTTAATTTTAATGCAGTCCAGCTTATCAATTATTTCTTTTATGGGTCATGTCTTTGGTGTTGTGTCTGTGAGATAGATATATAGATGAGAAAATTGAAGCCCAGAGAGTTGAAGTAATTGGACTCAGGTCATACAACTGATACTCAGGGAAGATAAGTCGTGAACTCAGATAGTTTTGACTCTAAAATCCATACACTTTTCCATGTACCATGGTGCATTAGTGAGAGGCTTTAAAAATTAGTATGGTTATACATTTCAGGCTTAAGTTATGATGATATTGAGAATAATAAATCCTCTTATATGGCAGAAAACACCAGCTAAACATAGTTCAAATCACAGATAAGAGGTCCTCATGTTTTATGACTCAGGGTCCAGATTTCCTAGGGGTTCACCTCTCACCACGTGGTGTCTCAGGTATTAAGGAGGCTGTAAGCCCTGCTGTGTGCTCACACCCCTTGCGGCAGAAGTAGACCTTTCCTTTTCTAGTTAGTGCCACTAAACTCAGATGTGTTTGCTGTCCATTTACTACGATGATAAGTCACTGATCCAAGTCCAGCTGGGAAGGCTGTACATTAAACAGCCAGAGTTGTGATGGGTGCCATAAAAATGATGAGGAAGTTACTGAAGGCCTTCTCCGTGCCTGGAAGGTACTAAGGATGAATGCTCTGTCTTCCGTTTTTGTACTATTGTAGGCAGGAGAAGATAAATATCAAGTGCTGCTAAAATCCACCTGTCCAGATTCCAGCAGGGAATATGGTGCTTAAGAAGTTAACAGTGTTTAGAAATTCCTAAGCCTGTCAGAATAATGAATGCAGCTAATAAACATTCTAATTAGTCAACTTGGAGAAAAATCTTGACCACTCTAGAGTGGACAGTTTCATATTATCCTGAATGTAAACCTTACCTTATCATAGACTGCTGTTTAAATGTTATTCTGTATCTTTTCTTGGGTTCAGACACCGTTATTGACTATGTAAAAAGCAGCAGAAAAAGACTTAATAAAAAGTGACAGCAGGCAGCTCTCCCTGCCGGCAGAGATTAAGCGCTTAGCTCTTAGCATTTCAATTACCTAAAACTAATAGAATAAATATTTTACAATATTATTGCCTTTTGGGGGGTAAAGCACTCAAAGGAAAAATTATACATGAAATGGGATTTTGTTCTTTTCTTAATGAAATAATTGAAAATGGATTTAGTATTCGAATGCGATCATTATAAAAATAAAGATACTAGAACTAGTATCAGTGTGAAGAGATCAGGCACAATATCTTGTATGTGTGGCCTTCGTCACTGTCATTTTGCCTCTAGCATAACTTTAAAATAATGCCCTCTAACTATTTTCATAAAACCATTTTAGCTGAGCTCAGATGATTTTATGATGGCATAAATTTATTAGGGTAATTTTTTTTTTTAAACATGAGGCTAGTCAAGAATTTCCATCTTCAGGGAATATAGCATCTTGGGTGTCATGGGGTTGAGGTATGATTAAGTTTACTCTTTGGCTAGGCTGTTGGTGATCCTAGTTTTTTGCTCTTCTTTGTCCCCTTGCTGATTTAAGACAGGAAACACAAATAAGCAACAGCTACCTAGAGAATGTGCTTTTTCAATGAAATGATACTTCTTTATTGCCTAGTGCAGGGGATTCCGTGCAAAGATAATAATGGATCTTCCCCATTGATGTGGAATATAGGGCCCAAAGATAAATTACCCACTGTTAATTTCAATGTTTGCTGTCTTTGGAGATAGAGAAATGGTCTATTTCCCCTTTAAGTATGTCATCTTTTTCACTAAAGTCAATAAAAATAATGTCAAATCTGAATTTGCAAATGGCAGGCATACTGTATAATGTCACATTATATCTGATGGCGTCCATTAGTTTATAGCTATTGTTTATAGAATTTACCATATGGTGTGTGTGTGTAAGTAGAAAAGTTTTATGCTGGAATTAAAATTCAAATATACCCATCATCTTTTAATAGATATCTTTCCCTATTCAATTGACTTACCCTTTGCACGTGGCATTCTCAAGAGACATCCCAACAGAGGCATGGATTTTACGTTTTTTATATTCATTTGTTACGTCAGTGATAACAGCAGATGATCTGTTTATTGAAATTGCATCTATATATGTGGCAAAATATCACTTCCAAAGAAGGCTTTTGATATTTTATCCATTTTTTTAAAACTGAGGATTTATGTATACTGGCCAACATGCATAGAATGAGAATTATCATTGAAATTAATTACCTGAAAAGATTGAGCATTTAGGAAAAAATATATACTTGAAGAACTAAAAGAACTTGTTGGACACTGAAAAACTGAGCAAAAATATTCTTGCCAAGGAATTTATTAAACTTTGCAAAATAGTATAAAGTAAAATTATTATGTAATTTTTATTCTATGATAAAAAAACTAATGATCCAGTTGTGGCCCAGATAGAGTAAGGAAGCGCCTAAGATCAGTACCAGAATCCAGACCTTAATGATCTAGAAATCTAATCCATCAGCGTGTTTGTTGAATTTGCTTCCTAAGTCTGTCCACTTCTCTGCAACTCCACTTCCATCAATCTAACCAAGCCACAATTATCTCTCTCCTAAGTCACTACAAGAAATGATCTCAGTTATTGCTCTTCTAGAAGCGTTTCTCAATTCAACAGCCAAAGTGATCAATTAAAGCTGTAAATCCAATCCTTTAATTCCCCTGCTCAGATTCTCCAGTGGCTTCTCATTACTCCAAAAATTAAATTCAACTCCTTATTATCCCACATGGCCTGGGCTGATCTGACTCCTGCTATCCCCACCACCTCATCCCCTACCACTCTCCATCTCATTCTCTTCAGCCGTTCTGGCCACCTTGTTCCCTATCCCTGGACTGCTCCTACTTTAGACCTTGGAAGATCATGCTCCCTCACTTCTCTGTGTTCTCGGTTCAAGTTCTGTCTCCTCTCAGAGGTCTTCCCTGACACACACTATCTTAGCACATTTCTTCATAGAACTTTTCAATATCTGAAATTTTATTGATTGATTTATTTATTGTCAGACTTCCGGTACTACATGGAAGCACTACAAAAGTAAGTACCTTACCCATTGTATTCACTATTCTATCCTCAGTTTCTAGAACAGTGCCTGGCACTCTGTTGGTTCTCAATGAATATTGAATGAATGAATGAACAGCTCTCAAATTTCTACTAGAAATTTGGGGATTTTTTTCTCAACCTGAGCACAGTGCAACCCCTTTCATTCCTAACTCACATCACTAGAGTATACGTTCTTCCCTGATGTGTTGATTTGAATTCTTAATTAGGAAACATTTTTATCCAATTTAGAGTGGCTAACTATAAAATAAAAAAGGGTAATGTGAAAACTTTTGTGATATTTAGGGTGGATAACATTTGTTTATTTTTAGTGACATGATGACCTAAAATTCTTCTAAATGTTTTGGGTTTCCCCTGGTAACAATTATCCTATGAACAGGGAACCCCTGATGTATTTTGATTTCAAAGCTTCAGATTGGACCTCCTGATTACCCACTGAATTCAGGGTTTATTATCCCACATTATTTGGTCAACTAATAGCATCAAAATTGTGGCCAAGATTTAGTCCCAGCACAACCCAAAGTGCAGCCCCACTATAGGTGCAGATTCAAGTCTCCTAGCTTATTACACTTTTCTTGACCCTATTATAACCTAGGAACTTAAGCACTGAGATTTCCGTCTGTTCTTTCTTTAATTTTTCCAAGATCAAGAACATCTTCCCAGGACCTCTTTCCGACTCTTTGCTCAAGGCTTGAATTACTCCTATTTATTTCCAGAACCTCCCTCATATGTGTTTCTACACTTGGGGCAGTCGGTAGCTTTTACAACTGATGCTTCTGATTCAATACTGAGCCTCTGGGTTGGATTGTCCTAAAAATTGAGTGTCTAGGTTCTTAGAAGTTCCAGGAACTCTGTAATATAAGGCAGAAGCACAGATTCTCTGTGAAGAATGAAGAAAAAAAGGGATCTTATGTAAGAAATTCTAGGAATGGTCTATATTGATGAGGCATTTGAGAAAAAAAATGATATTCTTTAAATAACATTTTACTTTATATCTATGGAAAATCTAAAGATGGTGTTAAAATTATGGAAGAGTTTTGATAATAATTGCCTGATGGATCTCATCACATAAATAGGTTTATACCAACTGCATTTATTGACATTCAAACATATTCTATAAGATTCCTCCCCAAATTCACTGAGTAAAAAATTCTCTCTCTGGATAGCTTTGTTTATATAATCATCTGGACCTGTGGTTTCGCTAAGATGTTCTCTACATCAGTTTATGTCAACAGTCTTCCTCTTTCCTAGGTTCATTTCATACCTCTAAGTCTCACAGGACTTGTTAAAATTTCTCGAATATTTCCAAAGGACTCATTGATATGAAAACATATTTAAACTATCAGTAATCAAATCATGTGACATTGTAAGAGTAATGAGCTGACAGATAAGTGAAACAAAACATAGATTCTAGAAAATGTTCCAAGAATATTTTGGAATTTAGCATTTTAAGTGAGTGGAGAAAAGACAGGTTATTCGATAACTAATTATTCAATAATTAATGTTGGAATAAGTGGCTAGACATGGAAAAAAAGCTAAGGCCTTAAAATAGTTCTAGATGAATCAATAGCTTAAATGTAAAAATTACATCGTATAAATACTAGATGAAAATATGGATGTTTGTGTTATTTTGAGGCTGAAGAAGGGCTTTTAAAGTATAACATCCCAGCTGGAAAACCACAAAAGAAAAGGGTGATATATTTGACTACTTAAAATGATAAGCTTTCACATGGAAAAAAAATGTCATGAAACAAGTTTAAAGATTGAAAAAGTAGGTAAAGTATTTGTGAAGTAGATCAGGATTAAAATCTCTAAAATATTTTTTGAAAACACAAAACTGCAAAGCATTGAGAAAAAGATTACTGTTACCATAGAAAAAATGTGCAAAAGACATAAACAGGTAATTAACAACAAGATAAATAAAAATGGACAATAAATGTGGAAAATCTATTCAACATTCCAGATATTCTATAACAGCAACAGCAGCTCGCCCCCCATTTATTAGATTTGCGTATAAAAAAGATTGGTAACACCAAATGTAAATAGAATATAGGAAAATGGACACTCTTACACACTATTAGTAGAGTACAAATAAATAAAATATTTTTCAAGGGCTATTAGGCAGAAGACACCAAAAAGAGTAAATGTGAATCCTTTTTGATCCAGCAATTCTACCTCTAAGGAATTGTTTTAAGGAAATAATGAGCCAAGTTCAAAAGATAAGTGTTTAATAATGATCATTATAGCATTGCTTGTAATATTGACAAAGAAAATAAGATTCAAGTTCAGGGTCCATTAATAAGGAAACAGTTAAGTTATGGCTCATTTATTTATTTTAAAATAATTAGGATTATTAATTAATATTAATTAATATCCATTAATAAGAATATCAGTCTAATACGTTAATTGACATAGAATGACAGCCACAATATAACATTGAATGAAAAAGTTGGCTGCTTAATGACTTATATAATATCATAACATTTATTTAAAAGTATTAACGTATACATATACATGATCAATATGATCAATTTTATGAGCTTGTGGTTTAAAATAAGATGTCACATCTTTTAAATTCTCAAATTAAAAGGTCCAAGTCTCCAGTTTGCCTCTAACCAAAAGGCCATTTCCTTTTCCTTGGTCTCCCTTTCCCATGATAGTTTCAGCACGTTACCAAGGCATTTTCCATGCCTCTAGCATCAGTTCAGACTACTTTTGGATCACAGCTGGAGCCAGATCTCAGCGATGTTCCCTTGAGATTGGAGACCACCACAAATACCACTGAAAACAAGTCCCTTTGGACAAGGTCACCAGTTACCAAGCCAAAGACTTGGGGATTATGGCTTTTTTTCTGGATGGTTGACACTGTCAGATCCACAGCTGGAGCATATCATAATTCCCATCAAGTCTGAGTGATATGACCAAGTCTGAGCCTCTAGTGCTGGTCACTGCTCCTGGCCCTAGAGCAGATTACTTCAAGAAAGCCCAAGTGGACCTCTGATAAGTGAGAAAGGAGTATTCCCACTGACCCACCTCTGGATACCCCCTCAACCTGGGCCCACATAGCCACTAGGGAGCAAGTCAGATTTGGTGGGTTCCAGTGTTCACCAATCAGAGCCCCAATCCCTGTGCCTGGAAATGCCCACTGAGGTTTTGTGTTACTCTATCCCTATGGAGATTTCTTTACAGTGATCTTGTTGGTCTTACTGGATCAACCCATTAAGTTCCTGTATCTTTCATTCTTAATGAAAAGTGTTGAGCTTTGAAACTTCCCCTCCAGAAGGTTCCATTTATAGCATTTTCCTCCCATATCTCAGCAATATTCCAACTCTGGATACTAGTATTATGTTTGGCAAAGAAAAAATTATAAAGTTTTGCTTGACACATATGCCATCCAATGGGAGAGGGCGGGTGTTGGAGAGAGAGTGAGAGAGAAAGAGAGTTATTTAAGGATGAATTTTTCACTCAAATTTCTACTGTATTATTTCCAGGTGATTTCAGGTGACTTTTTTGGTAATATTTTTTCTACCTTTTAGTTTTAAAAACGAGCATGTATAGCATTTTAAAAATAAAGAAGCTATATTTATTTTTGGAAAGTATGCAATTTCTCAAACCTCTTCATGCAAATTCTTGCTATGGGAGCTTAGACAAGTCATTCAATGATTCTAGGCCCCAGTTAACCCATATATAAAATGGAAGGGTATGATTACTTACCTATAGTTCAAAAAATGTTCTCTTATTTTCCTAAGAGAAATAATTCACAATGGTATCAATATGGCCCAGAATTCAGAGATGGACCATATCTTGAAGCATTTACAGAGGAGGTGGCAGAGCTCCACAGAAGGTAAGCAACTTCCTAAAGGTAACACAAGTCATCAGGGGAGAGCTAGGACCACATCCAAGTCTTTTGACACCACCCCCCCAAGTTGAGTGACTGCATTCCACCATTCTCTGTCCCTATGTTTTGTTTTCCATTTTAAAAATGAGAAGTTTGCAAGACGATCTTGAAGGTCTATCTCTGCTTTAAAGTTTAATGACCTTTGAAAAAAATTAATGACTTAGAAGACACATGAGACACCAGCTCGGAATACGTTGGCACCACTAGCTCTATTGACTTAAATGATCACATTTAGCCTGAGCTACTTCAGAATAAGATCTTTTATTTACCAGCTGCAGAGATTTATTTCCTTTATTTGTCTAGTTAAAAGCCATTGGAAAAAATGAGGCTGCTCCCTTACTATTCAAGGGGCTCTTATTTCCCTCCACTGCCTAATAGACTGAGGATGGTTGTAGGTGTTTTCATTCCTGTCACTTAGGATGCATCTGTAAAGCGTATTTTTCTTAGACTGCTCCAACAACGTCTTCAACCTTCTCAGCAGTCGCTTGCTCACTCTGCTTTCTTGCTTACCTTGGCCTTTTCTACCCACACTGCCTGAGACCACATTCAACCAAGATGGTTTGATTTGTCTGGACTCTCTCTCTGCTTCACTCATATGCTCTCCAGGACCTTCTTTCCATGATGATTTGTTGGGGGGCATTCTTTCAATCTGTAATATTCAGCAAAGTCATTCAAACTCTGTTTCATCTTAATAGTGGATTTTCCTCTCATATGCATATCATTATAACGTTAAACTTACTAAAGTATATTAAAACTTATTAAATTATATTAAATTAATATTAAACATTATAATATTAAACAGCCAAACTTTTAAAAAACAAAAGCTTTTAAAAAATCACCGCAGTAGTATTAGGATTGGAACTCAGAAGACAGGCCTCAAGAGGAAACACACGGCTTGCCTGGGACAGCTGGTCACCCTACCAGAATTCAGACGTAGTGAAATCTGGATCCCAATCCTGTGTTCCCTCCTCCTCCATCCCTCTCTCCTCCTTCCCCTCTTTCCTTATTCCTTTAATTTACTTATAAACTTAAAAAATTTTAAACTTTAAAAGAGTAATTAAAATAAATGTGAAATCTCCCTTCAGAGGGTCCTCCACCCTTCTCTCTTCAGTTGTAGCCACTAACATTTAGATGTATATCTTACTATTTTCCTACTTATGTCCTATATATGTGGATGTAAACTCATATCGAGTTTTTCTTTTTTGCATCAAAGTGAATTGTGATATATGTAAAAGTCTATGAATAGTTTTTTTCGTTTAATAACTCTGGAATATTTTTGGATAAGTAGATATAGACCTACTTCATCCTTTTTAATTCATACATGATATGAGTGTACCATAATATATTTAAACATTTTCCTAATAATGGATATTCATTCTCTCTTCAGTTTTATTGATAAAAATAACGCTACAATAATGTCCTTTAAGCACATGTACAAGTTATTTCCTTACAATTGTGCTGGATCAAGTTTGTGTGCCTCATCAGATTTGCTTGCCAGTGGTTTTCTGACAGATGCTGCTGGGTGAACTTCCAGTTAGCCTGGCACTAACTATACTTTCATGGGCCCCAGAGGGGAGCCTTGATCAATGCCAAACAGGGGCATTAGGGAGCTGGTGGATAAATTATTCTCCCTTCCTCCACTTGAAGCGCTGTTGCCAGATGTAGTGTATCTATGTGCCCTCTCAGGAGATGTGCTGTGTGACTGAACAACTAGGTGGGCTTTCTGCTAAAGCTGTGGCCAAATTCATAATACACCACTTTGTATTTGCTTTTCCTTCTTCCTCAGCTCATTTCCTTTTTTCCCTATTCTACTTTATTTTGGATGGTACCCTGATAAAACATTATTTGTACATTTTGCCTCAGGCTTTGTTTTCTAGAAAACTTGGGCTTAGAAAAAGATATATTTAAAAAAAAATAGAATTATTAGGTCAAAGGATGTGTGGGCTTGTGCTCATTTCACTACACCACCCTACTTTTTAATAAAATATATCCAATTACAAATGTACAGGTATTTTTGTTTTCATTATTCATTAATTATTAACATTTCCATCATGAATAATTATATTATTATATATAATAAAGTAATATATAGTTGCTTTTTGAGCATTCACTAGTGGTAAAGAATCTGTCTGTGTGTATTTTCAAGAATAATGTTGCATGAAATCCTTTAAGTGATCAATTCCAGTACTTTAATTTTGTAGCTAAATAAAACAAAGCCTGAATTAGTTCTTTATTCTTCTGTGAACTACACAGTGAAACAGTTACTGTTCTCCACAGAAACCATCTTTCAAAAAATATGAAGTAGTTCAAAAGAGCATCATTAGGACTCCCTATGTTACATTTTTTGTTATCGTTAGAAAGATGTTTGGTAGCATAAGCTTTCATAACCTCATGATGGAGAGATAACTTGAAGATTAGCCTTTTGCCCAAGTTTTAACATACTGTATAGAGGGTAGAAGGAATTAAAGGATGTTTTTCATCTTATTTAATGTCCCAGTTTGGAGTGAATATAGGCAAGGTGAGAAGTGGTTAGAATCTGAAATAAGTAGAATCTCTCAAAACCTGGGCAACTGAGGCTGATCTCTGGTTTGTCAACTCATCATGGTGTTCTTAGTACCATCACCAGCAATCCTAACCCAAATCCACATCTGTGGCTTTTGGCAGCAAGGAACATATAGCTCTCTCCACTGCATCTCTCACATGGTCTAGTAGGGTCTAGCAGTCTCTCTATGTGTATATTTTCAAATGGGCATATATTATTCAAAACACTTCATTTTCTGTGAGAATGTTGGGAATGGCAGATAACCTTTAAATTATGGATCTGGATCTAGAGTGTGACGTGCTGGGTCAGGCATGATCCTCATACACTTATCTTGTATGTGTTTACTATTCATATGGAGATAGATTCATAAAGGAAATTTCTATTGCACTGTTATTGAGGGCCAATTTTATGTCTTCTCATCCATTCATCTGTGTCTGTTTTTCTCAGTTGGCCTCACTGTCAGAATGCTTAAGACTCGGTTGGGCAGGGGACTGAAGGAAAAACTTGGATTTCTGGGAGCATCTCTAAGGGACATTTATTTAGATTAGGAGAGTGGGTATTAAATTAGGTGGATATAGGGGCAGGCCCCATGGCATAGTTGTTAAGTTCGCATGCTCTGTTTCAGTGGCCCAGGGTTCACAGGTTCAACTCCCAGGTGCGGACCTATACACCACTTATCAAGCCATGTTGTGGCAGGCGTCCCACATATAAAGTAGCGGAAGATGGGCACAGATGTTAGCCCAGGACCAATCTTCCTCAGTAGAAAGAGGAGGATTGGCAACAGATGTTAGCTCAGGGCTAATCTTCCTCAACAAAAAACAAACAATCAAACAAAAAATAGGTGGATATATGGGATTTATGTTAGATTTCCATATTTGCTTAAACTGCAAAAATGGATTATGTGGTGTTTTGGTTAACTGAAATCAGTGTACTCAGCCAACCATGAATGTGGGGTCTCAACACAGATGTGAGAGGAAGGGGAATTTTTAATGGAGTGGAAATATGTCAGCAATGCTTATAGTTGCCAGCAAGCCAGATACATCTGTGTTGGCTTAGAATGAGGTCTGCGTGGATTTGCAAAACGGAAACATCATTTGAATTCTAGCTAGATTAAAGACACTGATGAGTCCAAGCCAATTTTATCCTGTAATTGGGAAAAGTAGGGCTCTCTTCAGTAGTTATCTACTGAGACACCCTCCTTTGCAGTGCTTTATTGAAGAAGAAGCAGTATTTATCTAACTGCTATCATCCTGAAAACCATGTCTTGAATCTAGAGAGTTGCCACCCCTCAAATTGCAGCTTCCTGCTGGTGACTTAGCAAGCCAGGTCAGATGGCAAAGGAGAGAAAACTAAAAGCCCAGAGCACTCTTTCCATGATTCGGCATTCTCTCTGACCACTTCTTGTTTCTGAAATAAACAGAAACTTTATAGTAGAATCTTAAGAAAACATCTTTATTTTTCTCAAAATAATTCATGCACATGGTTACAGAAAATAGAATAGAATGGAAGGTCTTATAATGGAAAATAACATTCTTCTTTGAAATGTTAGTGTCTGTGAACTATTCTGGAATAATTATATATGATACATAACTTGAATGTATGTATTTTCAGTATTCTATTTTAGGAAATGTGATAAATTAAAGATGACTGCTAATTGTTTTACGCTTGTCGGGGGTCTATGTCTATATATCTTCCCTTTAAATCTGGGTGGGCTCTATGACTGCTTGGAACAACTGAATATGGTAGAAATGATTCTGTGCCAGTTTTAGGGCCCAGGCCTTAAGAGACTACAAACTTCTGCTTCCTGTCTCTTGGAATACTTCCTCTTGTAACTCAGCTGCCAAACTGTGAGAAAACGCTATTATCCCAATGCAGAGGTCCATATAGAAAAGAACTCAACTCATGGCCCTAGCTGAGCTTCCAGCCAACAGCCAGCACTAACTTGCAATCGCGTGAGTCTGTCATCTCTAAAGTGAATACTTCACCTCCACGTGAACTGCCCCCAGCTAATGCCATGCAGAGAAAAAGAATTTCCCAGCTAAGCCCTGCCCAAGTTCCGGACCCACGAAACTATAAGACGAAAAAAAATAGTGGCTGTTTTAAGCCACTGGATTTTGGGGTAATTTGTTATGCAGCAAAAGATAGTCATAAGAGGAGTTTTCATATAGTAGAAGAATGCAGATTTTGATGACTAGGAGATCTGGTTTCAAATTCTGGCTCCAACATTCAATAACTATGTGACTTTGGGGACAGCTATTAAGCCCCTCTCAGCCTTAGTTTCCCTATCTATAAAATGGCAATAATGATATATCTTTCAAAGGCTGTGGTGAGGATTAGAGATGTAATATGTAAAGTGACTATTACATTTCCTAGAAGATGATGATAATTCAATACAGAAGCAATTATTTGTTATTCATCAACCACTTAACCAATTCTCTGTACCTTCTTCTTCCTAAGCAGTTTTTCCAGATCAAGGTATTGCTGAAGAGGATGTCATTTTTGAAAATAAATTTGGCAGTATGATTCAAAGCTTTAAAATGTTCATATATCTTTCATCAAGTAATTCCATTTTATGACTCTATTCTAAGGAAATATTCCTAAATACTGACCATAACATATCCATACATGAAATAAGATGCTTATGCAGTTTTCTGATTTCTGCAGAACACTTAAAGAAATTAATTCTGTATATACATTCTTTTGATGTTCGTCATTGTGTTATGTAGACACACCAACCAAGGTTTGGGCTGGCAATGACTGAACCTCTCCTCAAGGTAATATCATTCTCAACATACTAATTCAGAAAATATTAACAAATATTAGGAAGGTTAAATACATATAAAATAATTCAGTAAAGGAGTGTGACTTTTAAGAAGTGCCTTTCCTTCAACAAATATTTATTGAATACCAAAAAAGTGCTAGACTCTAGGTAAGATCCTAGGAGAACAGAGATGAAACCACAGCCTCTACTCTTTCCTAGAGAGTCTAATGAGTGGTCATTCTTTGCAGAGTCAACCCTGTTTCTCATACACCTGATAAATGTCCTCACCTTGATGCCTTCATTGTCACAGTCTTTCTACTCAGAACAATCTCCCCATGTTACCAGTCAAAGCATTTTGCGTGACTTAACTTGAGCTCTGCCTCCTTCAAGCAGTCTTCCCTGGGTCTGTGCTACACAATTTCTGGCTCCTATGTATCCCTATAGGCTGACTTGTTGCAGCACTCACTGTCTACTCATCTCTGACTACTCTGTGTGGTTAGTTTTCTTTTTAAATGTCTGTGTACTATTTTCATAACTGGGTTAAAAATTCTTCATCAGTGCATCTCCAACGTAATGTTTCTTGTGTACATTTGAGACACCTGGACATCTCGTTAAAATACAGAATCTGATTCAGTAGGTTGAGGGTGAAATCCTAGATGCTTCATAGTTAACATGCTACCGGGTGATATCCTTGCTTCTGGACCTCAGACCTCACTTTGAATAGCAATAGTAAGGTTGTAGAGGGCAGGGACCACCATATGATTCTGTTTCTCCAGCACCATGGACAGGGCCTTAGATGTAGGAAATGTGTTCAATAAATGTTTCTGCTGGTGGTGAGAGACAAAGGAAAGAATTCAGACTTTGGAACAATATTGACCGAGGTTACAATATCAGTTACATTACTTAACACTCTGAACAATAATAGGCATTTTACTTATTTATGAAGCAAACTTGCTGAGTTTTTGTGAAGTCAAAATTAAATCATGTATTTTAAAGCACTTGGCATAGTAGTAGTATATAGCAAGGGACTGACAAATAAAAGATATTTCTTGTTAATGGTGATGAAGGAATTTTTTACTTTTCTAGACTCAAAAAGATTTCTTCAGTGATGTTGTTCTTGGCATTGCACAGAAGCAAATATTGTAATGGGAAAGAAGGTACTAATATAAGCTTTGGCTTGATTTTTAAAGATTATTGCATGTCTAGTTCATCAGTTCTAACATATATGCCAAGAGATACAGAGGAAAAAATCATGTTAAGTGAAAATGTGCTGGGTGGGTTACCACATGGTGCTTCTACTCCCTCACAATATAAAGTTGTCTCAAAGACAATCAAAGCTGAGTAATACCAAAGGAGAAGGCAGTGTTTCTGTCATCTTCTTGCTACACGGGTTCCTCCCCAGCCTGTTTGGCACAGATAATGTCTAGGTATTCTCCAGATGAAGCCCTGGCAAGTCCCTCAATAAGATGACTCAGTGGGTGAATACCAGGAGAGTTGGCATGAAGAATTTGGTGCTTAACTAACTGCATTGGAAAAGAAATTGCATGCTGAAGAAATCCCAATGCTTGCTTCCTGAATCAGCTCCCGTCATCCACTAGCAGAAAAAGTGGTTGCAATATCTCCCAGATTCAGACAGTTTGTATTTCAAGTGAAAGAGTAAGTTGTCTTTCCTGTATGAATTGTATATGAGCGCAGGAAAATAATTGGTGAGGGAAAGTTATTTTTTTAAAGAGTCATAGCTTAAAAAATGAGGAGAAATGATAGAAATAGAAAACTACATATAGAAACCTCAATGGATCTAGATGATAGTCATCAATAGTTGCTAAAACCATTAGATAAGAAACATTAGATGTGAAACTTTATAATAGATCAATCAAGCTGACACGACCTAAATTCAATAATTAATCTTTCCATCACTAAAAGAGGGGCAAATAGGACATTGCTTTTCTTTTGATGCAAGGCAATATGAAGTGTACAGAAACATTATAAAGTATGGTTGAGAAAAGAAATAACCCATATCTGATCAGGCCTCTAGATATAACTCCCAGTCTACAGAAAATATGGAGATGGAGGTCATGTTAAGTGACATCAAGAGAATTTAATCAGCCAAATCCAGATGTTATATGACAAATAACTTAGTTTTTTCAAATAATAAATAGCCAAAAAAGGAGAATTGTTATATATTAAGAGAGACGTATAGTACACATAATCTAAATGCAGTGTGTGGACCTTGTTTGGATACTAATTCAAACAAATCAACGTTAAAAAGATATTTTAAATAATCAGGAAACACTGAACTTGGAGTAGATATTGAGATATTAGGAATTATTGTTAATTTCATGATAATGCTATTGGAGTCATGTTTTTACAAAGTTCTTACCTGTTGAAATGTCTACTGGAGTATTTATTGATAAAAGATGCCCATCTTTACTAGGAATCAATGACACTCAAATTCAGAGATGCGGAATACTTTACTGGTTAGAGTAGCAAAAATTAAAGTATTTGTATTGCCAAGTGGTAGCAAAAATGGGAGTAAATAAAAACTCTTGTGCATTTGGTTGGAGTTTAAACAGTAGAACCATTTGGGGATCCATTTGGTAATATTTAGCAAAGTTGAGGGTGCATGTCCTCTATTTTAGTAATTTCAGGAATTTCCAGAATTTCCCTTCTAGCGCTGTGAGTCGGTTGATTTAGGCTAGATGGAAGCTCTGTCTTCTGCTTTGAATCTGGCTGGGCTTGAACCTCATTTAGATTCAGGTTCAGATCTGTCCCATGTTTTTAATTTTTTTTATCAATAAACTTTATTTTTTAGAGCAGTTTTAGATGTACAGAAATAATACTGAGGGTTTCCACATGCCATTCCCCTTACAGTTTCCCCTATTTTTAATGTCTTATATTAGTACAGTAGTCCCCCATTATCCACAGTTTCACTTTTTTTGGTTTCAGTTACCTGTGATCAACCACTGTTTGCAAATATTAAATGGAAAATTCCAGAAATAATTCATGAGTTTTAAATTGCACACCATTCAGAGTAGTGTGATGAAATCTCAGGCTGTCCTACTCTGTCCCGCCTGGGACATGAATCAGTCCTTTGTCCAGCGGCTCCACACTGTATACGCTACCAGCCTGTTAGTCACTTAGTAGCCATTTGGGTTATCAGATTGACTGCCTTGGTATGACAGTGCTTGTGTTCAAGTAACCCTTATTTTACTTAATAATGGCTGCAAAGCACAAGAATAGTGATGCTATAATTCAGATATGCCAAAGAGAAGTTGTAAAGTGCTTCCTTTAAGTGAAAAGGTGAAAATTCTTGACTTAGTAAGGAAAGAAAAAACAATTGTATGTTGAAGTTGCTAAGATCTACAGTAACAGTATATTGTTATAATTGTTCTATTTTATTATGGGTGATTGTTTTTAATCTCTTACTGTGCCTAATTTATATATTAAACTTTATCATAGATATGTATGTATAGGAAAACAACATAGTATATATAGAGTTCGGTACTATCCGCAGTTTCAGGTATCCACTGGGGGTCTTGGAATGTATCCCCCGAGGATAAGGGGGAACTACTGTATAGTACATTTGTTGTGATTAATGAACCAATACTGATACATTATTAACTGAAGTCCATAGTTTATCCAGATTCCCTCAGTTTTTACCTAGCGTCCATTATCTGTTCTGGGATCCCGTCTGGGATACCATATTACATTCAGTTGTCATATCCTTTAGTCACATCTTGGCTGTGACAGTTTCTTAGACTTTCCTTGTTTTCAATGACCTTGACAGTTTTGAGGAGTACTTTTCAGGTATAATGTAGAATACCCTTTAATTGTAATTTTTCTGGTATTTTTCTTATGATTAAATTGAGGTTATGGGTTCTGGGGAAGAAGTTCACAGAACTAAAGTGCCATTTTCATTGTTGCTGAACTTGTTCCAGCTTTGGCTGTTGGGAGCTCTTTCATTTGTCTCTTGTGTCCCTTTGATGTACTCCTATCAGTGTGTTTGTGTGTGTGTGTATTTTTGTTTTTTATTTGAGCACCTCTTTACTTTCTGGGCTGCAAGGTGCTGCAGGATCATCTTGTATATTTCCTGTCCCTGTCCTAGAATCAGCCATTTCTCCAATAAACCCTCATTCCTTATTGGAAAATGGTATTAGGGACCAAGATCTGAGTGCTAAGTGTGCTCATTTCTACTGTGGTGTCATTTCTTCCAGGCCCTCTCAGCCTACAGAGCAAAAATATATGTGTATACTAACCCATATTTACCCATATACCTATATATATTTCTGTATGTAATTACTAAGTTCTTACTAAGGTGGCCAACTCTAAGCCACGACCACATGTTCATTCTAGCTAGTTACCTTTGCTCATCTGTAACCTCCCATTCCAACAGTGAGAAACCTGGCTCCCACCATCCACTATCCATTTACTTAATTGTTTATTTTCAGTAGATATGCGTAGCATTGTCAGAATTGTTAACTCATATCTCATGGGAAACAATTTTATCAACCAGGGTTCAGTGCTTATATGCAGTTTCTTTTGCCTTTACTCTTACAGGTTACATTCATTTCCAAAGTTACTTGGGTCAACACATTTCCCCCTAACCTTCTTCATTGAGGTTGTTTCATATATTTTTAATACAATTCAATTCTCCTGTCATAGTTTGCATTGTTTCTTGAGATCCTGCAACCTCATAAATAATTTTTTAAAATTTGCATACATTAAAGTTCATTCTTTGTGTTGCAAAGATCTATAGGTTTTGATAAATGCATAATGTCATGTACCACCTTTACAGTATTACACAAAATAGTTTCACCACCCTTAAAATGCCTGTGCTTCACCTATTCATCCGTCCTTCCCACTTTCTAGCAACAACTGAACTTTTTACTCTCCCTATAGTTTTGCCCTTTCCAGAATGTCCTATACTTGGAATCCTAGAGTATATAGCCTTTTTAGACTGGCTTCTTTTACTTAACAATATGCATTTAATATTCATCTATGTTTTTGTAGCCTGATAGTTTATTTCTTTTTTTGTTGAATAATATTCCATTGTATGATGTATACCAGCTTATTTATGCATTCACCTATTGGAGGACATCTTGGTTGTTTCCAGTTTCGGGTGGTTATGAATAAAACTGCTAAAAACTTTTGTGTGCAAGTTTTTTGTGTAGACATGTAGTCAACTCATTTGAGTAAACTACTAAGAGCAAAGTTGCTGGATTGTATGGTTAAGACTATGTTTATGTTTATAAGAAATTGCCCAACTTTCTTCCAAAGTGACTGTAGCATCTTGCATTCCTACCAGCAATTAATGAGAGTTCCTAATGCTTTGCATCCTTGCTAACATTTGGTATTGTTTGTTTCTTGAATCTTTGCTATTCTAACAGATGTATAGAGGTATCTCATTATTGTCTTAATTTTCAATTTCCTAATGACAAATGGTGTTGAAAATCTTTTTTTGTGTTTGTCATCTGCATATCTTCCTGAGGTGTTTGTTCAGATCTTTTGCTCATTTTAAAATTGGATTATTTTCTTATTATTGAGTGTTAAGAGTTCTTTGTATATTTTGGATACAAGTCCTTTATCAGATATGTGTTTTAAAATTTTTTTCTCCCAGTCTATGGCTGGTTTGTTCAGTCTCTAAGCACTCATTTTATTTTTACTTCTGGGACTACAGATTAGGGATGATGACCTACCTGTTATTCTTCTAACAGCAATGGCAGAGCCTAGAGAGAAGACACTCAGCCTCACAATCTCATTAGAGGCTCTGATTGTGTCAAGTTTGGTAACATTGCATTGAGCAAGGAGAATCACATAGTCAAATCCTGCATTAATGAAATAGGGTAGTATTTACAGATGGAGGATAGGAAGGAATGAATACCCTTAACAATGATGATCTGCCACACCATCCACGAACCTACAATGGCTTTCTATTACCTTATT
This sequence comes from Diceros bicornis minor, assembly GCF_020826845.1. Classification (NCBI taxonomy): domain Eukaryota; kingdom Metazoa; phylum Chordata; class Mammalia; order Perissodactyla; family Rhinocerotidae; genus Diceros; species Diceros bicornis. The sequence continues at coordinate 17,752,477 of NC_080749.1, read as the reverse complement.
TTGTGTTTTATTTAGTGTTGAATAATTTTTCGGTCTTTCTGGAAGATCCCATCTGAGAAAGCAATCAATTCTGTATTTCTTTCTTTTACATAATTTTAACTTCCCGATGTTCACTTTGATCACTGTTACATGTATAAGAATTTACCCAATAAATGTCTCCTTGAGTTTAATTAAGTGAAAAAAGCTGGTTTCTCTCCACTACATTGTCAAACTTTACGTGTAATTCTGGTCTGTAATAATTGTCACAGTTGTCTAACAATTTTATAATGGATTGGTCTCTTATTACCAGTTTTTTTTTAGGTCATAGCTTCTCCAGCCATTCTGTTTATCAAAATTATTTCATAAAATGGCTTAGTTCTTGTACATTTGGAAATGATGTCTGCTTCTTTCTACTTGGAAAACAACTTGATTGGATGTAACTTTTTGGTTCACACTGTCTTGCCCTGATAACATTGTAACAGTTGCTTTATCATCATTATTATTGTTGTTGTGGTTATTGTTAACGTTATTCTCATGTTCTACTTTAAAAATTTAAACTTTACAGAAAATCAAAGTTTTTGACTATCTTACCAATCCCAGTACATTCTTCAAAGTATATCCGCATAACAATGCTATCAGCTTCGTGTGTTATCATTCAAGACCGTTTTATATGTCTTTAATGTCTTTAGTTACATATATATAATTTATATATATAAACATGTACTCCATTTCTTTTCTTTTCTTTTATTATTATTTTTATTTTTTGTGAGGAAGATCAGCCCTGAGCTAACATCCGTGCTAATCCTCCTCTTTTTGCTGAGGAAGACCGGCTCTGAGCTAACATCTATTGCTGATCCTCCTCCTTTTTTTTTCTTTGTTTTACCCCTAAGCCCCAGTAGATAGTTGTATGTCATAGTTGCACATCCTTCTAGTTGCTGTTTGTGGGACACGGCCTCAGCATGGCCGGACAAGCAGTGCATTGGTGCGCGGCCGGGATCCGAAGCCGGGCCGCCAGTAGCGGAGTGCATGCACTTAACTGCTAAGCCATGGGGCTGGCCCTCGATTTCTTTTAGCATTGAGCATCACTATGGAAAACTCTGAGAAAAATTTGACTTTTGAGCAGAACTAATTTTTTGCCCAGATGCCTCTCTCCCCCTTTCCCAGGAATCTTTCTTTAATGTTGAAGTTTGGTAACGTCTTTAAAAGTATATATCTCATTGTTAATCATTCTGTCGTTTTCCTGGAACATTTTACACATGCATGCATACACACATATGTGTAACAGTGGAAGAAATTTGTTCCAAGATATGACAGAAGAAAACTTTCTGAAAGAAAATATATATTCAGATCTATTTTTAGTTTAGAAAAATGTTTCCTTTACTGTATCTTTGAGTATGTTTTTCTTCCACTGTCCTGTTTTTAGTTCAAGAAGACCTATTATAGGTATATTGAATCTCCTTGTGTTCTGCATAAATCATTCTTCTCCTAATTATTATAAATTATTTTTCCAATTTTTTTTTTTCACTTTAAATGCCTAAAGCCTATCCCTAATATTCTGGATGTTTTTAGTAGAGTCAGTTCTCTTTTCACTCTTTATAACTTGTTTTTTATTTCCTTGACAGTTTTATTATATCTTTCATTTCTTTACTGAGATCTGCCAGCTTAGTATTCATTTTATATTTCTTTTTATATTTTAATTTCTTTTTATATTATTATAATTCACTTTATATTTCTTTTTCCAATTTGTTTATCTTTTATATACTCTCTAATTTCAAAGAAGTCATGCTTTCTACAATTTATTTGATATCATAAATTTTTAAATATTCTTATTCCCGGCATAATCCTGAAGAGTAGTCTTTATTCGCTTTTTGTTGTATTGTATTGTATTGTATTTTTCTTTTTATATTTTTGTCTATATTCTATCCTAATGGATTATAAATTATGTTTGTGTGGCTGTTGGGACTAGTTGTTGTCTGGAATGTATATGACAAGAAAGAAGTGCTGAGAAGTGAATCAGCAGAGAGGGCAGCTTAATTCCATATATGTTGTTTCCAAAACACCTTCTCGTCAACTCAGTTATTTATTCTGCCCCAAAGGTGTATCTTCTGTGCGCTCTCAGAGCACTGCTAGCACCCTCAGAGGAAGGAGGGAATCTCTGTGCTGAACAGCTCAGTCCAGTATAGCACGAGTCTCTCTCTCTCCTTAGTGTTTTATGTGTTTATTTTTCTTCAGCTGACTGTAAGAGGCAACTATAAAGTGGGGAATCTACCCAAAGATAACACGGCTGCTGATTTCCTTATTTCTCCCTCTCCCTTAACCCTGAGAGGAGCAAGAAATCAGTGTTGCATCCACAGCCTCTCAGCCCCTTGACCTCGCTGTCCTAAATAAGAGCACTGTACTTCTGGCTCTTCAATGTCTTGTTACACAATACAGAAAATTTTCTGTCATGTGAGAAGAAAAAGGCACATGTTATATCTTTGACTATTTCGTATATTTGATAAAAATTTAGCGTATTATGGGTTGTGGATATTTTATAACTTCAAAGGAGATGGGATTTGCTCCCCCACCCCCCATCCCTGTCTCTCTCTCTTTGTGTTATTTTTGCTTGGTGGTAGACATATCTTTATTTGACTATTTCTAACCAGATGTCTCCCTGTTTAAGTTTTATGAACATGTTTTTCTAAATTTTGGGAGTAAAAAAAATTCTACACAAGAAACTTGGAAAAAACATTAAAGCATAGAGATAAATAAATAAATAAGATAATCCATTACCTACTACCTAGAGATAACAGTGTTTATCAGATAACTTTTAATACTTTGGTGGCCCCATAAGTCATAAAAAGCCCTATAGATAGAAAATCTGTTTAACTTTGTTTAACCAAGTACCTAGTTGTTCACTTGATGACACCAAAACCCAAAATATAGCCAGTTACAAAAGTGATTAGCTAATTGATAAATCAAGAAATATTGGTCTTAAGCCTATTAGTAATATGAAAATTGCTAGTGACAACAAGAAAAACAAACAATTAAGAAAGATAAAGTGATTGCCTCAGATATGAGGATAGGAGGCATGAGGAGAGATCAGGCAGGAGACTTGTTTTCATCCTAAGATTTTCTGTATTATTTTATTTTTGTAACCATGTAAATGAGTTACTTTGATGAGATAAAAATCATTCATTAAAAATAAAAATTCAAAATAAATTAGATGTTACTGAAAGTAGGTGTAGTTTGTGTGTGTGCAAAATCCTTCATATTTTTTAAAATGCTTCTCTTATCACAGACTTTAGTTTTTAAATGTTAAGTTATATAATAGAGATTAAATAAAGAATAATGCATAAACCTCTATTTTGGTTATATTTTAAACATCAGCATTTCCTGGCGCGTATTGATACACTATACCTTCTTTCCCTAATTCTTTCTGATTCCCTGTGTTCTAGATCACATGCCTTAGATCTAATGTCTTTGGTCGTGTTGGTTTAAATACACAAATTTGTCAGTAAGGGCATATACATTTCATTTTCTGTTTCTCATAGAGTCTATTTGGGGAACATGGAAAGCATCCTTTACACTTGTGGATGTCCCTGTGTCTGGATTTGTAACACTAGGTTTTGCTGGGTCTTCCTAACACTTCTCTCAGGAGCCTGTAGTCAAGAAGTTCCCTTGCCATGCTCCTTGTCACCCAGGTGGAGGACTCCTGATTTTGAAAGGAAAATAAAGCAGAGGCATGTGATACACTTTCCAGGTCCAGATATCAGGCAAGCTTTTGACCATCCTTGGACAAATTTTCTTCATTTACACATGCAGGGTGTCAAACTGGGTAATTGGTAAGATCCACTAGGAATCTAAAATGCTTAGATTCTATGAAAGGGTGGGAACAATGTCATTTATGTCATCCACTCTGAATTACCCAAACAGTGGTGTCAGATTATTTAAGGCCTCTATCTCACACCTGTATTTGAAGAACACATATAGGGATTCACACAGATGTACATCTATGGAGTGCTTGAAACAAGAGGAGAAAGTGGACATGGGTGTCATCGAAGAGGGAAAACATATAAAGAAGATATTTTGGCTACTACTAGTTTCTGAAATATAAAGACATGAGAGTACTTAGGTGTTGTGGGAGTTTGAGAAATAAATGGGAGTTTTATCCCGCAAATCCAATCTCTTTAAACATTTGGAAAGACTCCAAGATTCCTAGGGAAAAAAAATAATAAAATCACTTGCTGAACATCCCCTTCATTTCAGGAGTATCCTAATTAGAAAATTGTGTGAATAATGAGGAGCTTTGCAAGGCTACATCCATCATAAAAGCAGGAGAAATTTAATCCCCCAGTCCCTGGAAAACCTGTAGCAATAGGCTGAGGCCATCTCTCAATAGGTTTAGAGAATTCACTTATTCATTTGATCAGTATTCTAAGTTCAAAGGATTCTACAAGCAAAATAAAACAAAGCAATAAAAACTCTTGGCATTTGTGTTACATTTGTTTTTGCCCCTTACTATCTTATTTGGTCCTCTCACAAACCAACTGAGATAGGCACACCAAGAATTATTATCCCCATTGAATAGATGGGGCAAATGAGGCACAGAAAGATTGCATGGCTCACCTAATACTGTGCAGCAATTTTTCACAGAAGTAGGACTAGAACCTGAGCTTCATGATCCTTTGACAATTTCTCCTGCTTGCTCACATTGCTGATCCTCAAATTCACTCACACAAGTGGCTCAAAGGAGGTGACACATATCAAGTGCCTGGTGTAGGACCCAGCAGGGAGTAGGTGTTCAATAAGTGGTAGCTACTCCTCTAGTTTCAGCCACTCCTTTGCAGGCCCCACTCTTTGGAATGCAGGTCCTTGTAGGGTAGAATTTTTCTCAATGATTCCTGCAGTGAGATAGAATTTAAAAAAATGACTTACCAGGCACTCTGAGAAAATGTAGGCTATGAAGTAAGCAAAGTTTTGCAACTGAGGGTAGCAAAACTAACCCCGTTCTTATTCTGCCAGCCTTTTGCTCTCAGGTTTCATTTCTCCCTATTACACTAATGTTCTTGATACCGGCTCAAAGCAAGGTTGACATGAAGGAAGCCATATTACAGAAAATAAAAACTCTATTGTAACTTTGAATGACCTGTGACAAACTAACCCAGCTGGACATGCACCCCCAGGAGATCTGACTGCTCTGTAGATTTTACGACCCCTGCTTGTGCATGTACCTCTCATCTGTGATAGATGATAACTTTGTTCTTTTGAGTTCCTTAGGAATGTGATGACCCCAGAACAGAGAATCTATGCTGGTAGCCATCATCAGTGAAAACTGAAAGATCTGGTGTGGCACTCCCAGTCTGTAAGACCAGAAGGTCAATATTCCTAACCCCCTCCCCAATAACCCAATGGTCTATATAACTGCTGTAAGATTTTATGCCCCCTTAAGATGGTTCTTTTGGACATGAGTCACCCATCTTCCTTTTTGCTAGCAAGCTGTAATAAAAAAAGTCCTTTTCTCCTACCACCTTGCCTCTTGACTATTGGTATGTCTTGTGGCGAACAGAAGGCTCCACGTTGGTCAGTAACACTCTCTTCACATCTATTCAAACAAGATATGACTTTTGGCATTAACATTAGCAAAATGTAAGTTGGTCATCCTAAGTAAATGAGAGGACTTCAGCCAGCATTTGCATTGCTTGAACCTTATTATTTGTTATTTTTTAATTAACTTACAGTCATGCATTCTGTAGACGTATGCCACAGATTTGTTTTATTTTCATTTTTTCCTCAATTAATTTATGTTGGCTTTGAGGCTCAGGAGTCATAACATTATTGTGTGAGGAATTTTGTTCCTTTATTATGACGAAGTTTCCATGAAATTAACTCTGCTGTTTCCTTCTCAGTAGTGTCCTCTGATGAATATTTTATTTTTCTCAATCGCTGGTGGTCAGCCTTGCTTGATATTTTATGGTACCTTTTTGAATAATAAGATGCACCTGAGACCTTTCAGAATCTCTGCCATAGCAGAGCAGAGCTCTGTGCCTTCATAGGAAATCCAGAGATCAGCCAAAGAAGCTTTTCTCTCTAAGAGCACAGAAAATGCCCAAATTTGGGGGCCCATAGATTGAGAACAAGATTCTCCTGACCTCCCAAGGGTCATACATTAGAAATCACCATGGCATCAGCAGAAGAAGGAGAAGGCAATGTATTCCACCAGGATGGAGATGTGTTACCAGGCCAATCGAGTCCCATGTCCTGAGATTACAAGGAACCGAAAGATTTCCTATTTACTCTCCTGTGAGCACAGAGATGGCTCTAGAACATTTGCTATAGACTATCTCCTGGCAGCCCCAAGGGCTATGTAGCTGCCTGTTTTTCTAAGGTGGGCATAAGTTCAGCATCAAGAAAGACCACAACAAGAGAGAAGGAGTGACAAGTGCAGGTGCAAGGCAAGAGAGAGGAAAACAATGGAGCAGTTACTTATTGCCAGACACTGCTGTGCTTGGTGCTTTAAAAGTATTATCTCATTCAATTGTCAAAATTGCCTTGCAATTGGGTTATGACCCCCAGTATACAAATGAGACTTCTGGCCCTTACTAACTTGTCTAACGAGCCAATGTCTGGCTTTCAAACATTTGCTGAATCAATAATAAATGAATGAATGTTATACAACCAATACAGGGAACTGATAAAGGGAGTTCCTCTCATCTCCATTTTATAGGAATAAATATTCCCCACTGCAGAGGGAAGACTTAGCAGACTGGGCACAGGAGCTTATGAAACAAAGTTATTGGCATAGATGCCTGGCAGGATGAGAAGGGTGCTGAGCCCCTCCTTTCCCCGTTGTGCGCTCTGCGGTCTGTCATCTACAAACCTGGAGTGCACAGCTCTGCGCACCTTCCTTCCCACCCCAACCCTGCTTTGCCAATGAGCCTCTTGGGGGGCTCTCAGCATTCAGCTGAGATACTTAGGGTGGTCCAATTGTGCATAATTCTGTGTCTGGCCAAGAACCGGGGACAGGAATCAAGGTCCTATATGTTTTCTGCCTTTTGGGGCACCTAGAGGTAAGGTAAGGCAGAGAATTGGGAACCTTAGGGTTAGGCAGCAAACATGAGTTTCATCTTTAAATGACATGGGATGTGCCCGGAAGGCAGTCCTTCTCAGAAGCTCTCATTTCCTTTTCAGGCCCTTTTTCTGCTAAACCTTGTGGTTTTCCAAATTGTGCTGAGAGCAAATCCCACATCCCCTTTGAAATGATTTGGTTTCTGCACTCAAAACTTCTGCTACTGTGTAGATGGTCTAGAGGGCAAACTGCTGAAAAAGCTTCTTCCTCTCAAATTAAAGGCTCTTGGGCAGGGGAAAGAGAGTGTGAGATTGTCACACCTGGTTGAAAGCAGGCAGATACCTCCAGCATCCATATCAAAGCCTTCAGTGTCCATGGTGACATTAATAATATGGCGAGTTTCTTGCTGATTTTCAACTAAGCAGCATTGTTTTTCCTGTAGTTAGGTCCGTTCCAGTGTGTGTTTGGCTCTAGGATTTCAGATATCTCCTACCAAAAGAATGTAAAAAGAATTAGCAGCATGCACTGCTTTTGCTTTGCTTACCAAAAGCAGTCCTTTAACCTAAAAAAATAGATTTTTCAAGTCAATCTTGGTTATGAAAACCTTTCCAAGGATTACTCATGCAGGCGTCGGGGAAGAGAGAGATTCCTCCTTTGCCCTTTCCCTTAAGGTTCTTATGGCTGGCCAAATAATTAAAAGACAGGTTAGCAAGAGAATGTAATACCGAGTATAATAACATGTATACATGGGAGAAACTCAGAAAGGAGCAGCTCATCATTCTGTCTAAGCTGCTTGCTTAAGTATTGTAGCTAAAGGTGTGGAAGGTGTTGGGGGGGTAGTGGTTTGGGATTTCAGAGGGGAAGAAGACAATTCACATAGAGATAGATATGCAAATGTTTGTCTGACAACTCTTTTCAGGGCCACTTATAGAGAACGTGGCCAAGGAGAGACAGAAATTTTGGTAAAATGGGCTGGGTGCCTTTCCTGTCTTTCGTATTGCAACATCTTATTTTACATTATACTATCGCCATCATATGATATTGGCTCCTTCCTGAAACAGGTCTTCTATGGTAAATTCTTGAGGCAGTTTGGGAGGGGAAACTCAAATGTTCTTCCTGAGTCTTCTGAGTCTTTATTATCTTCAGCTTGAAACAATCCACATACCAGAGTGGTGCATCTTGGGGTGGCCTGCCCTGAGCACCATCACAGATAACTGCTAGGGTGGTCTGAGTTTTTTTCTTTGATATTGATGGGCCCATTAGATGGAAATAGGGGACAGAAATTAGAATAGATACCCAAGTGAGACTTGGAAGTGGGGGTTGAGTGGGCTTTACCTCTCTGCCAGAGCAAAGGGCAGTTGAAAAAAGAACTCCCTCTAGTTTCTCTCTATCCCCAAGCTGTACTCTAGTCCAAGCCACTGTCAGGTCTCATCTGACCACTACAGAAACCTCCTAACTACTCTCTTTGCCTCCACTCTCTTCCTGCTCCAAATTAGGAAACCAAAGTGAGCCTGATACTGGCTCAAGACAAGGTTGACATAAGGGAAGCCATGTTGTAGAAAAGAAACGCTATTGTAACTTTGAATGACCTCTGACAAACTAACCCAGCTGGATATCTAACTGCACCCTCCAGGAGATCTAACTGCTCTGTAGATTTTACAACCCCTGCCTGTGCATATACCTCCCAGCAGCGATTAGATGATAACTTTGTTCTTTTGAGTTCCTTAGGAATGTGATGACCCTGGAACAGAGAATCTATGCTGATAGCCATCATCAGTGAAAACTGAAAGATCTGGTGTGGTGCCTCCCAGTTTGTAAGACCAGATGGTCAACATTCTTAACCCCCTCCCGAATAACCCACCAGCCTATATAACTGCTGTAAGACTTTGTGCCCTTTAAGATGGTTTTTTTCAGACATGAGTCGGCCATCTTCCCTCTTACCAGCAAGCTGTAATAAAAAAGTCCTTTTCTCCTACCACCTTGCCTCTTGACTATTGGCATGTCTTGCGTAGAGCAGAAGGCCCCATGTTGGGTGGTAACAAGCCTTTTAAACAAATACCAATCTAAATAATGTACTCTCCTGGTTGAAACCTTTCAGTGGCTTTCAGTTCCACTTGGTTTAAAATTCAAAATCCTACCATGGCCTGCCCAGCCCTGCAGATCCCAGGTCTCACGTCCATTGCTCTCCCCCGCTTGCTGTGCTCTGGCTGTGCCAGACTCCTATCAGATCCCTGGACTGTGTGAGTTTGTTACTGGACAAAATTAGGGTTCTCCTACCCGATGTGCATAAACAAGTCAATTAATTACGGCATCAGCTTTTGGGAGAGAAATCAGCTTTATTCTGCGAGATTGATTTGCAGGGAGATAGAAGGTGTGTGCCCTCACATTCATCTCCCCACTTCAGGATATGGGACAAAATTTAAGAGGTTAGGGGGAATATACTGGCATGCAGAAACACTGGTGGGACAGGTTTTGATTGGTGGGCTTCAAGCATTTATGGTAAAGTTCTAAACATTTATGATGAAGTTCTAAACATTTATGGTAAGATGGGGAAGGAATTTTAACATGGATATTCTGAATGACAGGCCTGTCCCTTCTGATAAGAGTCTGACTTCTAAGTTCCGGTCATGTCCTGGTCCTTAGGTTCTGTGGGGAAGAGAATCTTTGGTTTCATGGTCATTTCTGGTCAAAATTTCTTCTGTGCGTGCTCTGGTTGTGTGACTTTGCAAATTTTCTGAAAGACAATTTCTTAATTACTCTGTTGATAAGAAGGAGTCAGTTGAACTGGTCCTGGAGGGCCTGAGGTTACAAGTTCTTCCCCCTTCACAGCTCCCACACATGTTGCCTCACATCTGCCTTCACTCTCTTCCTCCCTTTCTTTGTCTAACCTCTACTAACCCTTCATGTCTCAGTTTAAAGTTGGTTCCTCAGAAAGTCTTCCCTGATTCCAAAATAAAAATATGCACTCATACTGTTTCCTGTATTTTCTTTTCATCGTATTTAAGATGAAGACTGTTTGTTAGTATATATTTTACGTGTTTGATAATATTTTTTTAAAAAGTCTGCCTTTGCACTGGTTTATAAACTCAGTAAAGCAAGAACTGAGTCTGTTTTATCCACCACTATATGCTTAGCACATAACAGAGTGCCTGACACATAAGAGGTGCTATAGATATTTATTGAATGAAAAAAAAAATGGCTTCTCGTGCCATCTGTCAAGTTTACCTACTCTCATTTTTAAAAACACTGAGTGGGATGCTTGGTTTCAGCCCTTGGATCAGCAGCCACAGCCTTGTTGGGTCCTTGCATGACTGGCTCCTCTATGCTGGCCTTGGTGGGCATGCTGCCTGCACCCTCCCTGTTGGGCAACTTCTTCCTGTCTTGATCCAAGGTAAACCCTTGAAACCTGACCTCGTACGATTGCTCAAAATGTGATATCTGATTGTCCCCATCTATTAGTTGTCTGAGCCTTTGCTCAAAGCCTGTTTAAATGGAACCCTTCAAAATCTTTGTATTGTATTTGTAAAGCTGTAGCATTCTGATAGATCCTTCTGAGGAGTAGCTGTAACCGTTTATATGCAGCATCATGAGAGTTGTTACCGCACCAGGTCCACTTTTGCCTGCTGCCCAGAAAGCCAATCACCGAGATGACAAGATTGCAAGAGAGAGAGGGTTTAATCACAAGGCAGCCAAGTGAGGAAAATGGGAGAACAAGTCTCAAATCCACCTCCCCGAAAATAGGGACTCAAGGGTATTTATGGGGAAGGGGGCAAGGTGGTCTGAAATGATTGGAGGTAAGGAGAGATGAGGTAATTGATAATCTGCGCAACCATAGTCAGGCTTTGTGTCTCTTCGTAGGACACATGTTCACAGAATGGTGGTATTAGCATGCCCTGGGAGTGGAGTTCCAACCTCTTGCAGTCAAAATGGTCCAGTTGATGGGTTGGTGGTCTCAATCCGGCCTGAAGTGGACAAGGGGTTCAGTTCCTGAAAAAAATAGCTCAAACACCCATTACCATGGTGACCCAGGCTCCAGGGAGATGTCATCTATAGGAACCTAGTGGGAGTCAGAGAGCATATTGCCCAAACAGCACAGTTAACAATGAGTAAGTTTATCATGCAGATTTAAATCCTCACCTTCCATTCTCATGAGTTTCTAGGTAAGGCCATCCCTCTCTTCTTCCTGGAACAGGGAAGAAGATAACTTTACAAATGTAGAGTTTCTTTACAAATGTAAGTGTCTCTCATAAAGGGTAACCAGAACTAAGAATGGGCTTAGCACGATCCACCCAGGTACCTGGCCATGTCTATGGTAATGGCCTTTTCTTGGGGCAGGCCTCCCATCCCAAAATCCTTTGGTCAGTTAGTGGGGGTGGGGGTCAAATTGTCATTCAGGCACAGACATATTTTGAATTGGCAAGTTCCAATCCCCCATAGTTACTAGCTGCTTAATCATCAATGGCTGTTTGCCAGTTTCAGAGTCAGCCCAAGTCTCACTCAAGTTCTTGTCTTAGCTCATATAAGTAGGAAGTCCAAGTAGAAATATTTATAAATTAATCTGCGTTGAAAATGTTATGGTTGTTGCAATTTACAAGAAGTCAGGCTTTTGGGATTCTCCAAAGTCATGTAACTAAAGAATAAAAATGATACGCTTTAGGAACAAAAGTATAAATAGAAGCATGATGGACATACCAACTGTGTATTCATCCAACTTTCCTCTTACCACTACTCTTGGTAAAAGCCAAGAGAAATCCCTTTTTTACAGATTCCTTCTGATATTGTGATTTCTAAGAAACATATATTTGGTCATTCAGATGATCAAAATATATTTCTCATATATATTTGGTCTTTGTCCAGGGTTCCTGGCTCATAGCTCCCAAAACTCTTGGAATTTCCTGAGTGATAAGAACAACAAGAGCATCTTTTGTTATAATATTTGGTTTCTTGTCCTCACTTCTTAAAATGGCTTTAAAACCATAAAGGTGAAATAGCTGTCGTGTTATTCATAACAAACCTCTTTCCACCACAACTAGGTTTATGTTAATGAGGTGACTTTTGGAAAGCATCTAAGGATGGGGGCTGGTTGTCAGGGGAACCAACCCAGAATAGAGGGGTGGAATTTCAGTCCTACTCCCTGATATCCCTGGAAAGGGGCTGGAGGTTGAATCAATCATCAAGGGCCAATGATTTAATCAGTCAGGCCTATGTAATGAAGCTTCCATAAAAACCCAAAAGGAGGGGGTTCAGAGAGCTTCCAGGTTGGGGAACCAGAATGCTTCCATGTGCCACCATGCTGGGCTCCACATTCCATGAGGACAGAGGCTCTTTTGTTCAGGATCTCACCCTATTTATCTCTTCACCTGGTTGTTGATTCATATCCTTTACTACCCTTTATAGTAAGTTGGTAATCTAGTGAGTAAGTAAAATGTTTCTCTGAGCTCACGAAGTCTCACTAGCAAATTAACTGAACCCAAGGAGGGAGTTGTGGGAACCTCTGATTTATAGTCAGTCTGTCAGAAGTAAATGTACCAACCTGGGCTTCTGATTGGCATCAGAAATGGAGGGCAGTCTTGTGGGACTGAGCCCTTAAGCTGTAAAATCTGATGCTATCCCTGGGAAGATAGTGTCAGAATTGAGTTGAGTTGTAGGACACCCAGCTGGTGTCCGAGTACTGCTTAGAGGTGTTAGAAATAACCCCCTACATTGGAATGGGGGTGTCAGAATCTTTAGTCCCGATTACAAATTTTGTGAAAACAATTGTTTTACCCTTGACTCTCCACACTTCTCACTTGAAGCTGACCCTCTAGAGAGCCCAACTATATTTATTCCTGAAATATCTTGCAAATATTGAAGTATGTTTAATACCTACAACACCAAACTATACTGATTTTGTTGCAAAGAATTCATCATCATCTTAATGCATCATGAAGTAAAGGGCAATGAAACAGAACATTCAAGAATGCTATTTCAATACCTTTTTCATTTTTTCTAAACAAAACAATCCTCAACCTCTCATTAATAAATGTTATGTGTGTGTTAGAAAGAAGCTCTCTGGCTCTAATTCATCTGATGGCATTTTCTATCACTGTAAACAAAATATTAGTGAAAGGTTGAGCTTGCTTCTGCCTTCCTCTTTGCCAACTTACAAAGGAAACCTTTACTGATTTGGTCATTAGAGTTTAAACTATTGAACTGAAGACAAATGTTCTTTAAACAAAGATTGAAAAGAAGAGACTGATAAGAAATTCTCACAAGGCCAGAACTTAAAACATTGATGATTATAGCTTCTCTTATCTGTCCCCAGAGTCTTTAGGGAGAAAATATGGCTCCAGATTTTCTGAAGATGCATACAGTATACACCAGCCAATGGGCTTTGGAAAACCTTTTTCTTTTGTGTTCTCCAACTTATTAAAAAGAAAATCATTTCTGAGTTTTGCTTTGTAAACTGAACTTTGCCAAACAAGTATATCCATGTGAGGCATAACTGAATGTCTGAGTCTCTGTTCCTTTCTGGGATTCCGCAAGCATTACTTTGAAAACAAACCCACTCAATCACTGTCAACACCACCCAAAAAGAGATTACAATGAAATCAAATTCTTCTTTTTCTTTTTTTTTAATCTGCATGGAAAAAGAGATGTCATTCTTAGGTGGGAAAATCAGTGCAGGGAATGGAAATTTTTCACTGTAGTTAGAATCTGAAGGCATTGAGAATCTAAGTAAAAGTGTAGGATGGGTGGGTGGCAATTTTCTTTAGGACCGAGAGTCTTACTAAGAACCGGGTTTGGTTGGAGACGACTGTATACAGTGTGACTGAAGTCGTGACTTTGTGCCTCACCCTTAATAGTTACAAAAGCCAGCCCAACATCAGCACAACACAAAAACACTCTTGGTGCTTAAAATTCCACCAGGAAGGTCCATTACTTGGGGGACAGTTGAATTTCCTAGTTTCTCAATTTCCTAATTCCTGGTAGTCATCTTTGTTTAAAATGTCCTCCCTAAAAAATCACAAACATAATAAGTAGAGGTTGGTAAGAATAGGGGTTGGGAACAGGGATGGGAGTAAGGAAGATAAAACCAGAGCCATATCAGCCCTGTTTGGGATAGAAGGGGTGGGAAGGAGCAAAGAAGGACCACATTAATGGGTTGCCCACTCCTGAGGGGTGAGTTGGATGATGAGAATGCACCAATCACCAGGTGTAACTCTTTCGTGGTTTTATTGAAATCAAGGACATCTATCTGGGTGGGGCAGGAAATTATTGCAATCCCTTTGGCCTCCCTAAAAATGCTCTAGACAACTGGCCTAAAAATGTTGGGAGAAGACACAGAGAAGAGGAATTATTCAAATGCAGGGTAATTGAATTTCTTGTTTAGCAGAGAGCTTTATATGCAATTTTCTCATACATTTGATGTGAAATTTACTTTGTGAAACAGCACTTTCCATTGAGGCCAAGGACTTCTTGGGGGCATTTGCTGGCCATGTGTATAACACCTCCAAAGCACTATAAGAGGCGCAGTGGGAAGAAGGAGATGCAGTCAGACAATAGGCCACAAAAGTGTCCATGTGTACCTGCATCATTGTCTGAACTAGACATGGAAAAGACAATTTGGAAAGAAAAGGCACATCTAGGAGCTAAGACAAAAGGGGAAGTTTTATGAGATCCTCCCTTCCTCCTACTCTTCCTGTTTTACTTCTGTGAATATTTACAGAAAATTACAATCCTGTTTTGTATTTTGAGAGAGAATGTAAATCTACCGGCTCCCAACATGCCACAGTCATCATTTACCACTGCCAACCACCTATGGATTTCCTATAAGCAGGGTTCACTCATTGTGAAAATTAGATAATTGAAACAATCTATCTGCTTCAGGCTGCTGACTTCAGGGGTGACACTTGCATACTGCCATGACAAGTAATTTTCAGAGTGAGCCACAATAGCTCACTGAACAATACATTGTTGCCCTGTTTTCTGTTTCAGGAAGACAAGACCTTTTTAAAGATAAAATTATTTATTTATTTATTTTTATTGGCTCCTGGAGATGACAGAACAACTTCCTGCCAATTAGTATTCTAGCCAGCCCCCTTTCTTCTGCATTATGATCACTCCCATGTTACAAAGGAAGATAGTGATAAAAGAGTACAATTCTGTCAGAGGTGGTCATCTGGGATTCCACAGTCATACCTTCTGGATGGCGACATATTGATTATTGTTCAGTTCTTGAAGGGATGAAATTAGAGCAGGTGGGAAATCCATGGCTTGTGTTGCTTCCCAAATTTACATGTGGTTTCTTCATCCAGGGGTTAATTATATTTCTGTATCTTTCTAATTGGAAAGAAAAGTCTTGAAACAACAGTGACACAGGCTTGGAATATTCTTTCTCTGAGATTTTGTAGGATTAAAAGCAGTCAGCAAAGCCAGAGGGGTCAGTAGAGGATGGGAGCCCTGTGAGAGCTGGGGCTGCGGCTGCTTTTCGTCTCTGCCTTGTCCTCTATGTCTGGAAGCGTTCGTGGCCCATCAGATGCACTAAATAGGTATTTTCTAAACAAATAAATGAATGAATGAGTGAAATTGCTCTCTCCCACTTCATTTCAGACACACTGGATTCTAGTGTCCTCCCCCTTTTCCTTCTCATCAAAACGTGCTCTTACAACTCCATTTCCATTTAACCGCAAGTTCCTCAAAACTGCTCTATGAAAAGAAGGTTATATATTTATGTAACTTTGGGAAATTGTGCATGCTAGATTCTCTTCTTGGTGATTGAAAATACCCATTGGAATATTAAGGGCTCTTTCTCCTGCAGTTAAAAAATCTGATTAACTTCACTTAACTCAACTTTTCCTAAACTTAGTTTATTCATTTTATTTCATTTGGTAAATATTAATCAAACATCTACCGTGTGCCAGGAAATGGCCTAGGCACAGGAAGTACACAGACAAAAGTCTCTGTCCTGTGGAATTTACATTCTAGCGAGGAAGGCAGAGAGTACACAAATAAATAAAATATTCAAACTATTAAATGGTGGTAAGTGCAGTGGAGAAAAATAAAAAAGAGAAGAGGGATAGGGAGTTGCAATTTTAAGCTGAGTGATTATTACTGAGGAGATGTTTGAGCAAAGACCTGAAGGAGGTGAGGGAGCAAGTCACTGGGGGAAAAGGCAGTCCAAGCAAGGGAAGCAGCAAGTGGAAATGTCCTGAGAAAGGAATAGGTCTGGAGTGTGTGAGAAAACCAAGATGGCCCTAGGGCTGCTGAGTGAATCTAAGATGGGGAGCACTAAGCGAAAATGTCAGGGAGGTGAGAGGGGTGGGGTTGGAGGCCAGGTTGTGTAGATCATATCTAACCACAAAAGCGTTTCACTGATTTTTAAGTACTGTCTCTTCAAATGTGACTGAGAAATGTTTCTCTTGCACATTTGGATCAACTCTCTATGATCTCCTCACATACAATTAAAAAACAAAACAAAACACAGACATAATTAAAAAAAAAATCAGGACGTGTTTTCTCGTCTGTAAAATGGGGAAAATAACGTTGTCTTTCTTTCAATGTTATTTTAAGAATTAAAAAAATAAATTATATATGATTGTAGGCATATAGTTAATACTCAATAAATGTTAGATCTCTTTCTTCTTTCTCTTTCTCAGTCCATCTCCCACAAACCATGTTGTCTGCCCACTCTGTTATCACGCTGCTATAGTACAAAAACAACAAGCATGATGTGCAGAAGCAAAGTCAAAGGAGAGCAAGCATGAAGGTGGACAGAACCAAAACCTTAACAGACAAAATGCAGTGGGTTTCACTAATGAAAAAGACGAGGAGACACTAAAAGGTCCCACACCAGGGGCTCAAGAAAGCAGACTGGGCAGCAGGGATCGAGATTCTGGGCTGTAAATGAGGCATAGAGTTTGACAATACACCACAATGGAACTATAGGGCACAAATAGTGAGGATGGCATCTCGAATCCACCAGGGAGATTTCTTGGTGAACATTAGATTGTTTCTAGGGGATAAATGGGAAGATGAGTGGGGCAGTTTTTTTTTTTTTTTTTTATTGATGTTTTAATGGTTTCTAACATTGTGAAATTTTGGGTTGTACATTTTTGTTTGTCCATCACCCCATATATGACTCCCTTCACCCCTTGTGCCCACCCCCCACCCCCATTGCCCAGGTAACCACAGTCCAGTTTTCTCTGTCCATGTGTTGGTTTATATTCCACATATGAGTGAGATCATACAGTGTTTGTCTTTCTCTTTCTGGCTTATTTCACTTAACATAATACGCTCCAGGCCCATCCATGTTGTTGCAAATGGGACGATTTTGTCTTTTTTTATGGCTGAGTAGTATTCCATTGTATATATATACCACATTTTCTTAATCCAATCGTCCGTCAAGGGACACTTAGGTTGCTTCCACTTCTTGGCTATGGTGAATAATGCTGCAATGAACATAGGGGTGCATAAGCCTCTTTGGATTGTTGATTTCAGGTGCGTTGGATAGATTCCCAGTAGTGGGATGGCTGGATCATAGGGCATCTCTATTTTTAATTCTTTGAGGAATCTCCATACCGTTTTCCATAGAGGCTGCACCAATTTGCATTCCCACCAGCTGTGTATGAGGGTTCCTGTTTCTCCACGTCCTCTCCAACATTTGTTGTTTTTTGTCTTGGTGATTATAGCCATTCTAACGGGCGTGAGGTGGTATCTTAGTGTTGTTTTGATTTGCATTTCCCTGATGATTAGTGATGTTGAGCATCTTTTCATGTGCCTATTGGCCATCTGTATATCTTCCTTGGAGAAGTGTCTGTTCATTTCCTCTGCCCATTTTTTGATCGGGTTGTTTGTTTTTTTGTTGTTCAATTGTGTGAGTTCTTTATATATTATGGAGATCAACCCCTTGTCAGATGTATGTTTTGCAAATATTCTCTCCCAGCTGGTTGGTTGTTTGTTCATCTTGATTCTGGTTTCATTTGTCTTATAAAAGCTCTTTAATCTGATAAAGTCGAGTGGGGCAGTTTTGACAGCTCATGTTGACTAGAAGTAGACACCCTGGCTGGAAATGTGGGGATATATAGATTCTGACAAGAAAATATTGGCAAATCTCTACTTGAGAGTTAGTTTCCCTATATCATAATCAATGCTAGATATTACCAGACTGTCAATCTGATGGATATGGAAATGTAGTTCATTGCTATTTTACTCTGTATTTCTCCAATTTTTACTGTCATTAGGCATCTTGTCACATGTTTGTAGGAAATTGGTATTTAATTCATTGACGTTTATTGAGATTACTTCTCTGTCTGGTCTTATTTCTTTCCTATAATGTTATCATTTATTTCACTGTTGCCCTATTGATGGTTCTTCATACTGTTGCCAGTCTTTGGTATTACAAGCAATGTTGCAATGAATAATCTCCTACTCACGTCATCTTGTACATATTTAGGTTTATTTGTTAGAAAATCCCTACAAGTAAAATCGCTGAATCAAAAGTATGTTTGGAGGGCCGGCGCCTTGGCTTAGTGGTTGGGTGCGCCCACTCTGCTACTGGCAGCCAGGGTTCAGATCCCGGGTGCGCACTGACACACCGCTTGTCCGGCCATGCTGAGGCCGTGTCCCACATACAGCAACTAGAAGGATGTGCAACCATGACATACAACTATCTACTGGGGCTTTGGGGAGAAAAAGGGAAAAAAAAGGAGGAGGATTGGCAATAGATGTTGGCTCAGGGCCAGTCATCCTCAGCAAAAAGAGGAGAATTGGCATGGATGTTAGCTCAGGGCTGATCTTCTTCACAAAGAAAAAAAAAAAAGTATGTTTGTTTAAAATATTTTGTGGGAAATATATTTTATTTTAATCATTTCTTCACTAGGTAATACAAGAACATATTATAATTTTTAAAAGAATCAAAGTGGTAAATTGCGAAAATTAAGTTTTCAGTCAACTTTTCCCTTCCAGCCACCCAGTTCCTTTCCCTGGGGGTAAATACTGCTATCAGCTTATATGGAATCCTTTAGAAATATTCCATGCATATATAAACACGTATGTACATAGGAGAATTCCTTTTATTTAGGCATATCTGTGTTTTCTTCTGCATTGTAGCTTATAGGAAGAAGATAGATCTTTCCAGGACACTGATTAAAACAGAGACACCAGGCTTTGGTGTAAACATTCCTGATAGGAATATATTTCTTTATTGTCTTGTCATTTAGACTTAGCTGTACACTGTCATCATGATGGATGTCACCAATAAAAGTGATTGTTCCATTAATTTCAGTATGCCCAACACTTCATTCTGAAGGAAAAGCTGGCTGTAGATATGGGGTCCTGCACTGTTCCTGGCCACAAATTTTTAAACTTGCTTCAGTCTGGATTGGCTGCTGTCTACATTTGGTACACAGCAGTTATACTGGGAACCCTCTTCACCATCATCCTGGTGGTGGCCTTTGCTTCTCTCTTGTGTTGTATCTCCTGATTCTTAGTCCCATATGTATTCTTTCTTAGTTTACTCCCTACTTCTGGTGAAAAATATCTTCCAGTAGCTGTCTGTGAAAGAGATGTATGGGAGGTTAATAGCTTGAGATCTTAACAATTTGAAGATATTTTCAATCTATTCTGATTCTTGATTGGTAGTTTGCCTAGGTATTGAATTCTACATTCAGAATTGTTTTTCTTAATAATTCTGAAGGCATTGGTACAGTTTCCAGTGTTGCTTTTCAGAAACCTGAAGACCCCTTTCCTTCTTACTGGAAGCATGAAATAGCTTGAAGTGGCTCCAAAAAACTGGGTTTTCACAATATTATGCTTTGGTCTATTTTTATCCATTTTGCTGGGTTCTTGTGGGTTTTTTTTTAACCTGGAAACTATCCTTTAGTTTGGGGAAGTCTTCTTGAACTAGTTCATTCATGATTCCTCCTTGTCTTTCTTCCCTCTTTTCTCTTCCAGGAACTCTTATACTTTTAACTTGTTCTGGATTGGACTTTCAATTTTCTTATCTTACTTTCTTAGTTTCATCTCTTTGTGCTCTATTTTCTCGAGATTTCTTCAAGTTTATATTTTATCTCTCCCTGAAGCTTTTGATTTCTAACATGCTTTTAATTTATGAGTTATTTTAATTTGTTCTCTGAATTTTCTTTCTTAAAATATCCTGTTCTTGGTTCATGGATAGAATATCTTCTATTATTACTCCACTGATATTAAAAAAATCATTTTAAGTTTTCTTAACTCAACAAATTTCTTCTCTATCTCTCCTAGTTACTTGATATTTTTCATTTATTTGTGTTGTTTCTATTTTTTATGTTAGAGGCTTTCCTCAGATATGAAGTAATCCAGGGTTGTCTGCTCATGATTAAGGATGAGGATTTAAAAATCTGATCAGAAGCTCTGCGAGTGTAGCTTAAGCTTGTTGTCTTGAAGCTTCACTATAGGGTGATCTGGATAAGCTATTTAAAGGGAAACCCCCAAAAGTCAGTATTTTTAGACTTTTTCTTTGGGGCTGGTCATATTCTTTAGAGAAGGATCTTTCAATTTCCAGAGGGTAGGAGTCTGGTTATTACATTTCAGGAGTAGCCTGGGGTCCATAGGCTGGAAGTTTCAGTATTCAGCATTCCGCATGCACACATTCCTTTAATTCCTGTGCTTTCACCTTGTGTCTTTCACTGTGACTATGGCAGGCTCTCTCCAGTTCAGAGATCCTCTGCAATAGTCAGCATTCTCCAGGGAATCGTTTATTATATATCAGTTTTTGCTCTGAAGCCCTTCAGTTGATTGGATGAGGCTCAACCACATTATGGAGGGTATTCTGTTTACTCAAAGTCTACCGATTTCAACGTTAATCACATCTAAAAAATATCTTCACAGCAGCATCTAGACTGAAATATGACCAAAAACCTAGGCACCATAGCTAAATTGACACACAAAAAAATTAACCAGCATACTCTCTTTTATCCTCTTCGTAGTAAAATCAGTCTCCAAATTTCTACTTGGTTTGTGCAAGGACAATCACAAACCAGAGCTGGGGAATAGATCTAGAAATATGATGACTTTTTGAACCGATTTTATCAAATCCTCCTCATTTTTAGTGCCCCCTTTTTAATCTTAATTTCATAGATATCTTAATTTTCATAGATATCGTAGATAGATATCTGTGCTTCCAGTTCCCAGGCCTTTGAGGATTATCAGGTATAAGTTAAGTTGATTTCTTACTGTTTTCATTGTAGGCTCAGGGTTTTGTTGTCTTTTATCAGTTTGCTTTCCAGATTTGAAATTATTTTTGCTCTTGTTCGTTCTCCTGTTCTCATTGTCTTTGTGATTCCACATCTTTTTATCCCTTTATTTTACATTTAGACAGGTTTGGTTAGGGTGTTATGGACTGAATGTTTGTGTTCACCCCCGAATTATATGTTGAAACCCTAACACTCAATATGTTGATATTTGGAGGTGGGACCTCAGGAGATAATTATTAAGTTTAGATGAGAGTATTAGGGTGGGTCCCCCATTATGGGCTTAGTGTCCTTATAGGAAGAAGAGAGACCAGGATTCTTTCCCTCTTTGCCACATGAGGATACAGTGAGAAGGCTGGCATCTGCAAGCCAGGAGGGGGCTTTCACGTGGAACCGAATCTTCCAGAACCTTGAGATTGGACTTCCTAGCCTCCAGAACTGTGAGAAATAAATTTCTGCTATTTAAGCCACCCAGTCCATGATATTTTGTTATAGTGGCCCAAGCTGACTGGAACAGATTTTGGCGCTGAGAAGTGGGGTGCTGCTGGAATAATTACCTAAAAATGTGGAAGCAGCTTTGTAACTTGGTAAAGGGTAGAAGTTGGAGAAATTTTGAGGTGCATGCTAACAGTATGGATGTTAGGGCAATTCTGGTGAGGACTTGGAAAGAAAAGAGGCGGGCTGGAAAGAAGTCTTCCATCTTCTTAGAGAATACATAAATAATCACAAACAGAATGTTGGCAGAAATATGGGCATTAAAGACCATTCTGGTGAAGTCTCAAAGAGAAATGAAGATGTTATTGGACAATGGAGAAAAGGAGATCTTTGTTATAAAGTGGCAAATAATTTGGCTGAGCTGTAGACTAGTGTTTTGTGGGAAGTAGACCTTGTGATCCTTAAATAGGATATTAAATATTTAGATAGATATTAGTTAACTATTTAGATGAGACTTCTTCTTTTTTTTTTTTTTGTGAGGAAGATCAGCCCTGAGCTAACATCCATGCTAATCCTCCTCTTTTTGCTGAGGAAGACCGACTCTGAGCTAACATCTATCGCCAGTCCTCCTCCTTTTTTTCCCCAAAACCCCAGTAGGTAGTTGTATGTCATAGTTGTACGTCCTGCTAGTTGCTGTATGTGGGATGTGGCCTCAGCATGGCCAGACAAGCGGTGCGTCAGTGCGCGCCCAGGATCCGAACCCGGGCTGCCAGTAGTGGAGCACGCGCACTTAACTGCTAAGCCACAGGGCCGGCCCTAGCTGAGACTTCTAAGCAAAGTGTTGAAGGAGTGGCTTGGTTCCTCCTGACTGCGCATAGTAAAATGTGAGAAGAGAGATGAATTGAAGAAGAAATTATTAAGCAAAAAGGAATCAGAACTTAAAGATTTGGAAAAATTTCAGCATATCCACATTGTGAAAAATGAGAAAGCTTGTTCTGAAAAGAACACTGAGTGTGGCCAAATAACCATTTCATAAGAAGATTATTATGAATCTAATCAGCCACTCTAGCAGAAACACTGTCAATATGAACTGAAGGAGGTAGAGATGGGACAAAATGAAGGAAGGCCATCAGATTTCTTAGACCCTACAGGACCAAAACATAGAGCTATTTGGCTGTGAACATGCCCTATTCTTCAAGACAAAAGAAGAATGACCCCAAAGCCAATTCATACATCAGGAATGCCCCCTTGGTTTCAAAGTGGAGGCCATTGTCTCAGTTTCAACAGGCCAGACAGTGGTCAGCCGGAGCCTCGGGGGCACGATTCCCACTCGGAAGAGCCACGGAGGTGGGACTGTAGCCCCAATGGATCTGGAAGGCAGATCACTGAACCAAACAGGATTATTCTTGAGCCTTAAGATTTAATGGTATTTGTCTTGCTAGGATTTTTCTGGGACCTATCACCTCTATCCTCCTTCCAATTTCTCCCTTTTAGAATGGGAATGTCTGTCTTATGCCTGTCCCATTATTGTACTTTGAAAGCATATAATTTGTCTGGTTTCATAGGTTGACAGCTGGAAAGGAATTTTGTCTCAAGATGAATCAAGCCATGAATCTCACTGGTATCTAATTCAGATGATATTTAGATGATACTTTGGACTTGAAACTTTAAAATTGATTCTTGAATAAGTTAAGAAATTGAGGCTGTTAGGATGGAATGAATGTATTATGCATTTGAAGACATGAATTTTGGGGGTCAGGAGCAGAATATTGTGGGCTGAATACTTGTATCTCCCTTAAATTTACATATTGAAGCCCTAATCCTCAATGTGATGGTATTTGAAGGTGGGGCTTTTGGGAGATAATTGGCTTAGTTGAGTGCATTAGGATGGGACCTCATGATGGGATTATTGTCCTTATAAGAAAAGAAAGAGAGACCAGAGCCTTTCTTTCGCTCCACCATGTGAGGATACAGCGAGAAGGCAGCGGACTGCAAGCTGGGAAGAGAACCCTTACCAAGAACGGAAACTACCAGAACCTTGATCTTGGGCTTCTCAGCCTTCCAGAACTGAGAGAAATAATTTTTTGCTATAAGCCACCTAGACTATTATATTTTGTTATAGCAGCTCAAGCTGACTAATATAGAGGGTGTAAAATTAGATTTATGTTTTTAATCCACTATCTTAACCTGGAACTTGCTTGACAGGTTAGTTTTTTGAGGGGACCAGGAATTGGGTAAGATCCAGAGCATAAGATACTGTTGAGAGGAGAAAGCTAAAGTGTGATTAGGGTAGGAGATCCTGGATAGCCCGAGGGAAACATGATGACCCTCGATGTCTTTGAAGTGCTGAGAAAGACCAGTGGGATTGAAGGTAAACATCACCTGCTTCATCATTTGATTTGTTAGCATTCCTGAGCCCAGGCAATGCTCAAAATGTTCAGAAAACTGAGAGAGATGGGATGTTTCCTTCTGTGAATGAACATGTACCAAAGAAGATTCCATTGCCGTTTTTAAGAGAAAGAGACTAAATTTAAAATGGGACTCGTTCGATGTAGGCCTTTGCTGAGTAATGAATAGTTCAGCATGTAATCTCACAGTTCCTTGTGGCATATTTTTAAGTACTATACTTGGAGATGACCTTTTACAGAGGTAAATTGCATATAAGAGGCTATAAGTGCCACATTTAATAATGCTTCAGGGACATTAGGAGGAAAGTAGTAGTTATTATTTGGTGATAGGGTCCCATTATCAACTTACAGGCTGCTTGATGAATAGTGAATCCAGCTTCAGCAACAGATGTCTCCTTCTCAAGCTTTGAGAATTGATCCTAACTGGCAGAGCTAAGCTCAATAAGGTAAGGGGGAAAAAGTAGAAAAAAACAAGGTATGAAATAAAAAACTGCTTGGACTAAGAAAATCTAAATGGTTCATTTAAAAAAATATTGACAAATGATTACGGAGAAATAGCAATCTTTGAACCAGAAGGGGATATAAAGGAAAAATGTAAGACTTGAAACCATAAAACTAGAAAAGAAATCCTTAATAGGAGTTAAGCTCCTTGACATTGGTCTTCGCAATGATTTTTTGGATTTGACATCAAAAGCAAAGGCAATAAGAGCAAAATAAATTAGTGGGACTACATCAACCTAAAAATGTTCTGCAGAGAAAAGGAGACCATCAACAAATTGGAAGGCAACCTATGGAATGGAAGAAAATATTTGCAAACCACATATCTAGTAAGAGATTAATATCCTAAATATTCAAGAAATTTGTACAACTCAGTAGCAAAAAAGCAAACAATCTGATTTAAAAATGGGAAGAGGACTTGAATAGACATTTCTCCAAGGAAGACTTACAAATGACCAACAGGTATTTGAAAAGGTGCTCAACTTCACTAATGATCAGGGAAATGCGAATCAAAACCACAATGAGATACCATCTCACATCTGTTAGGATGTCTGTTATCAAAAAGACAAGAGATAAATGCTGGCAAGTATGTGGAGAAAAGGGAACCCTTGTGCACTGTTGGTGGGAATTTAACCTGATACAGCTCCAATGGAAAACAGTATGGAGGGTCCTCAATAAATTAAAAGTGGAACTACTATATTTTCCAGCAATTCTACTTCTTAGTATATATCCCAAGGAAACGAAATCATTATCTTGAAGAGATATCTGTACTCCCATGTTCATAGCAGCATTATTCACATTAGCCAAGGTATGGAAATAATCTAAGTGTTTGTCAGCAGATCAATGGATAAAAAAAAAATCTGACATATATTACATTTTTTCTTAGTTCTCAGCTCAGCATTCTTTCCTTACATTAGACACTGAGAGGCACAGAAATAGATTCTTATAGAGGTTCCCAAGGTCTAACCCACAGATCAAGTAAATGATAGAGATGGAGAAAAATTCAGGTAAAAAAATTCTCTCTTCCTCTCATCCTCTTTTAGTTAAACTAAATAACAAAATAAACATGAAATATACAAGAAAACTTTCACCAAATCTACTTTTAAAATAACACTTTTGTGCTTTATTCTGTCATCTGAGAGATACAATGCTTGAATTAATGGGTCATTATCAGCCAGTAGTAATTATTGTGGATGCATTTAGTCAAACCTGGATTCTTTGTCCTTCTGGGGTTCTAATAAAATATTTAGGCTTATATTTCTCTGTCTTGGTTCTCATATTCTTATGTGACATCCTGAGTATTTGGACTCAGATGGTGGCAAACGTTATGTTTTCTGGTAGAGACATTCAATGTGAGTGATTATTGTTTGGAAAATCTTGCTTTTAGATTCTTCCATTTAGAAAGCTCTCCAGATATACTATAAGAACTTACAGAAAATAAATTTCAGTCAAGACATACACACTTAAAGAAATTTAAAATCATACAGTATAAACATACAAGAGTCAAAATGATTTATTCATCATTTTAGCTATTAGATAAAACGTGAATGTGAAATTAGCATTATTAGATTGATACCTCATCTGGTTAGTAACATAGTATTAATAGCTCAGTAAAGTCCATTAATTATTTTTACATTCCATATGACTAGTTCTTGTTTATAAAGACAGCCTCCAAGGGAAGGAAATACAGAGCCATCCATTACCAACAGGCAGGGATTCTGTGACTTTTTAAGCACCAAATGGAGTCTATGAGCCACATTAACATCTGATCAGGAGAGTTTCTAGTCATAATTAAAGTCACTGAAACAGGGTGTGCTCTATGAGAAGGACAGCCTGCTATAATAATAGTTAGAACAAAGCATAAAAATCCCTCATCTAACTTCCTCCTGGGTGTTTTCTATCAAAACTCCCACCTGCTGCCTCATTTTTTATCATATCATTACTCAGAAAAATGATTGTAGTGTGACTTGAGGTGAAGCATTTTGAATTTTCATTAAAAGAAAAAAAATCATTATGAAAGAATAAAAATCATTATATTGTCAGTAATACCTCTCTCACTTTTTCTTCCTTGAAGAGGATCTGCATAATTTGGGAGAAATGGACTGATTGTGTCGTACTAGGATTTCAATATTAAATTACATCACATTGAAACCATATAGAATTGCCATTTTTAACAGTCAAAAAGAGTAGAATACCAACAATTTTATATGGTTCATGTTAATAATGAGAACAGTTATTCATTGATTTTTTTATGTGTCAGATATTCTGCTATGTAAAATCCATATTTCCTTATTAATCCTCATAATAATCATACGAGTAGAGGTAGCAGATCTCCATCAGTTCCTGCCCCCCACCTTTGCCAAAGCCACCTCAAACGGACCTTACTAGGTGAATGAAGTTTCAAGATCAGTCTCCTATCCCACTCCCTCATCCTGCACTTCCTACCAGATTGCGTCTCTGTCTTGACATGAGTGCACCCATGTTTGACTATTCCATTGACCTACAGCCACCAGCACACAAAGAAATATAAAGCTGCTTTCTGTGTGGTGGGAACTGGCCTTTTTCTTGGGAACTGGCCTTTCTCCCACAGAGATAGTTGCAATTTGTAAGAATTTCAAGGTCCGTTGGGCGTCATAGTCTGGGACAGAGTGGCCATCTGTGCCGGGCTGGGACGATAACCAGGGAAAACAATGCACGTACACAACTGCCAGGCTGGGACAATAGCCAGGAGGCTCAGTGCACATATGCCACTGATAACCCTTTGTGCATGGGAACACTGAATGCTTGCTCCGTAAACTGTAACTATTTGTATAAACTGCTGGAAACTGAAGCCTGTTGAGAGTTCCACCTGTGGAAGAGACGCCTTGCCCAGGATGTGTGATTCCCGCCCAGCCGTGTCAATTGAAGGGACTCTCCTGGCAGTAGGGCATGGATGTTATGAGTAACCAATCTGATATGTTCTCTTTTCGGTTAACCTGGTGTTTCTGTTTCTGGTTGATTTGCCTCATTTCCCTTTAGCCGATGTGGATGTTTTCCCTTTCCAGTCAAGCTGATGTGTTTCCCTCTTATTATTTGACCTATTTGGATCTGTTTGCGGACTATCGCCTTTACTATCCTCTATATAATAAAATATACCTTCAGTCCGTTTGTTTGGAGTGGAAAGTTTCTTTCACGTCTCTGATCAAATCCCCCGAACCTCTCATAACAGTCTCCTAAGCTCTCTTTTACAGAAACGTTTGCAATCATACTGCTTAATATATAGGCATTATATCATCATACACACTTGACAGATGGGGAAATGGAAGCTCAGGGATTTGAGGAAGGAGAGAATTGGAACAAAACTGAGGCAGGATTTGAACCTGGGTCATTTGACTCAAAATGCTGAGCTCCTTCACCAACATCATAGAATCTCTATATTATATGACTTAATTTCCTGATAGAAAGCATTATGAAGGTGACCTAATCCATTCGGGCCAAATTGCTTGAATTTACCTTGTTCATGTAGTCAGTTGAGATGGATAGAGATGATTGCTCCATCATTGTCTTTGAGTGATGTCAAAGATAAGAACAGACCTCAGAAACTGCCTGGAATAAGTGATTCTCAAATGTTACTATGTTTCAGTGTCACTGGGGAAGCTTGCTACATGTAAAGTATTCTGGGTCTCTTCCCCAGAGATTCAAATCTAAGTGTGGGATAGGTCCAGAAAAGTTCGCTTTTCAATAAACAACCCAGGTGAGAAACTTCAGGAAAAAACTTAAACAAATGTTAACCTAGTCCGATTGCCTTATTTTATCTACAGATGAAGAAGGGGAAGTCACTCCAGAGATGTGAGGCTACTAAACTTCTCTGCTAGTAGCATCGATGCCAGGACCAGAACCTGGGTCTCTGGATTCCTAGTCAAATGGAATGATTCTTAAACTTTAGCCACAGACCCCAGAAATACATATATGCACTAAGTATTATTATAGATTAAATAAATAACATGGTCTCACACATGCAGTATTTATCAATATGCACATGCATGCTTATTAGCCCAATACGTTTATTTAAAAGCATTACTGAATTCAGAGTAGTGTTTTCATTATACATTTTCTCCATCATCAATTGGCAGAATTTCCTTTCAGCATTAAATAAAGGTCCTCATCTATAAACAGAGTGGAAGCCATGGTCCAAGGCCCTTTTCCTAGCTTTGGCTGCTGCTGAAACTTTTATAGTGGTCAGAAGTAGAGGCTGTAATTAGGCCTCCACTTGCCAGCTTGCTTAGATCAGCTAAGGACATTAGAAATCAGCCAAGGCCTGAAAGCAATCAAACTGAAGATTGGATGAAACTTCTACTGATATCTTCAAACAGAACATTCCCCAAAAGTCACCATTTCTAGACTAGCCTGGGTTGGAAATCTCAACTTCAGCTACGTAGAATAAACATGTACAACATGTCCAGTGCAGGAGTAGACCTAAAACAAGCCTGATCCTTGGACTTCTAAGGAGATGCTGTATGTTTGAAAATGTCTTGAATTCACCCAATGAAATGCATACTTGGGTTGTTTTGTAGCAATTCCTTGCGTGTGGTGAATAGGCAGACTGAACAAGAATCTCCAGATGAGGAATATGGAAAGAAGGATATGGGGATTGGACAGGAGAGTATAATAAACCTCTCCCCCCACACCCACAACACCACCATGCGAGAGGCAAGTGTGAGCTCCTTGCACTTG
This sequence comes from Diceros bicornis minor, assembly GCF_020826845.1. Classification (NCBI taxonomy): domain Eukaryota; kingdom Metazoa; phylum Chordata; class Mammalia; order Perissodactyla; family Rhinocerotidae; genus Diceros; species Diceros bicornis. Next base: position 17,723,186 of record NC_080749.1, on the reverse strand, counting down.
GTGAAATGTTCACACCATGTGTGGTGCAGTACCCACACCTACACAGGAGACTTGTAGACCTGGGAGCATGCTGTGTTGCCCCCCATAATGTAATCATCTCCATCAGTTTTCAGATGCTAGTTCATAAAGAATATTTGCATCCTTTAACTGTGCCTGTTGGTGTCTTTCCATCAAGCATGACCCACAGTCTTGTTGTGACAACCATGCACCCACATTCTTCTGGTGATACCAGGCAGGATAAAATAAAAGGGAGGGAGTAACAAGAAAAATTAATGGTAATAATGATGTTCATTGAGACATGTCATCTCTGCCTATTTCTGCAAGTCTCTATAAATCCAAGGCAAGATCTTAAGATGGTTACTGGTGCCCTGCAGAATTCTCCTCTGAAACCAGTTCTACAATGTTTGTTTAATCTCTATTTCCTTGTGCTCTGTACTCTTGATGCCCACTTTCTTTATTGCCTTTGGTTTGTTAGTATTTTTGATGGGCATCTATTGTTTAAGTTTCTTAGCCTATCTGGAAAGTCCTCCCCCTTCACTTTGGCCTGAATGGGTAAGGTCACCTTCATAGTGCTTCATATCAGCCAACAGATTCATAAAACATGGAGATACTATAATGTCAGTGAAGCAGCTCAGCATTTTGAGTTAAGATGAACCAGGTTCAAATCCTGCCTCAGTTATGTTCCAATTCTCTTCCTTCCTCAAATCCTTGAGCTTCCATTTCTCATCTGTCAAGTCTTGAAGCAGAGCATGGCCCGTTCCCGCTGCCTACTCCCAGTGCTGTAGCTCAGCAGGACTTCCTTGGTCTACCTGGTACCTCCCTTCACTGCTTCCTTGCTTAATTGTGCTCAGTGGCCCAGCGAGGTAGGGATCCAGCAAGCCCTGGCATCCTCAGACTCCCTTTCAACCAAGGCTTCAACATAGCATGAGGAGTTTTGAGGTGCAGTTATACCCAGGAAGTAAAATTGCGGGTGCTCATGAAATTGACTTGGACAAGGTTTCACTCAAAAATCTGCCTTTTTCAATTCCCATATGTTATATTTCTAGGCAAATCAGTTATTTCTTAGGAAATGAAGGACTACATTTTGGTAGGACTTCATAAATGACTCTGATTTTCAGGTGGAAATTGCCTGAAAGCCTGAACTAACTGCTTACCGTGAACCACACCCCAAAACTCTAATTCATAAATATGGTATGATCTACTTTTTAAAATCTCTCTATGGTGCTCAGTGCTTGGGTTACTTCCAACCACCAATATAGAGAAATTAAACACTTTTTTTTAAGGCCAATCATCTTCTTTTCCTCAAGTTTGTTCTTAAGCACCACATCTCCATCTGATGCCCTGCAGTTTTTTAGGACATTTTCTAAGTCTTTTGATTTTTCCTGGCCCTGACTTTACCCTGTCCTTATGTGACTGTCTATCCAGAAAGAAAAAAAAACACTAAATTAATATTAAAGCATATTAAGGACAAATGACTTAGACTTCAGGAGATCGTTATCAAATCAAATCTAACATATAATCATAAAAAACTCAGATCTAATAGTCTTGGAGGGATTGTAAGGCCTGATTTTGATTTTAAGTGGCCTTAAAAGATGGGCATAAGCATAATGACTATTTTTCTAATATTGCGTGACAACACGATTGCTTGATTTTGTTGTATGCACCCTTTAAAAAGCAAAACCATGCACTGACAAAGTGAATCAGTTCACATGTGCGAAAATAAAGAAACATTTACGTGGCTGGAAATATCCCAACTAAAGAGCCTATTTCTGAGAGATGGGTAAGAATTTTTGAGAACAAGATTCTTTGAAAAACAAAATCGTGCTAGGGAGGAGAGATGTGAGATCCTCTTGAATTTTTGGACTCAGATATAAATTGACTGATCTAAACATAGGGAAAGTTGCTTTGTAAATTGAAAATGCATTGAGATCTTTTACTCCCATTCCCATGGGAATGCATTGTTTGGGAGAAATGTGTCTGGGGCCATATTTTGTTTCGTTTGAAAGGAGCTTGAAGACTGAAAGGCAGAGTTGGTTCTGTTTTGATTATTGTAATGTGAACATACTTTTATTCCATGCAAGCCTGGTGACTCCTAGCCAGGAGAGAAATGTGCTTGTGTTATGAGAGATTTTCTGGATAAAGGAAGGAACACGTGGCAGCTGTAGGTTTTCTGCCATATTCTGAAATGCATGTAAAAATATGTTTGTCCTTTTTAAGGTGCTTCAGATATATATATCAAGCCCAAATACATCAAGTTTCCTATAGCTTTTATCCAGTAATCCTGGTTCTCAGAGAAATTAACTGATTTTTTTTTCAAAGCCTCACAGCAATTAGGTGACAGAGGTAACCACCATTCCCTACTGCTGCAAATGAGAAGGGTTTGGAATTGACTCAAGTTCCCAGGCTCAGGCTGACATTCATTCATTCATTCAAAATATACTTTTTGAGTTCCTGCTAGGTGCTGGGCACGGTTCTAATTGCTTGGTGCGTGCATCAGTGGACAGAAGCCATGAGGAATAAGTCTAATCCCCATTCCATAAGGAAAAGCCTTTAAATCTTTGAAGATAGCTATCTTTTTAGCACTGAGTGATCTCCAGGCTTACCAGCCTAATATATTCAGTTCTTTCTGTATATGATATGTCATCATCCTTTATAGGAAGCCTCATTAGACTACACATGCCAAAAGGATGTGGACATGTTTTTGCTCATCATTATATCCCCAGTGTCTGACAAATAGTAACACTCAATAACTGGTTGTTAAAAAATAATATGAATACATCTTGCTTATTTCTAGAACTCTTCTAATTTGGGCTGGAATTTAAACTGAATCTCTTTTAGCTCAAATTTATAAATTTACTTCCTGAATAATGATAGAAATCTTTTTACATTATGGGAAAAGATTGATCCTAAGGTGTTGTTTTAAGGAAACTATGCAAAATAAGAGCATAAGCAGAGCAGTCAGGTCAAAGGTAGTCACAGCAAGAAAAATTAAGTTTACAACTACAGGCAAATCAGAAGACCTGGAACCAGTGAAAATGAGCACTGCAATACATCAGAAAAGGGGTGGGGAAATTTGAAGCTTTAGGTTTATTTGTCCAAGTGAAGAATTTCTTACAAGAGCAAACCCCATTATAAATGATTTTACTATTATCAGCAGTATATCTTCAACTGTAGCTTACACCAGCAGAACCCACCATTTCTGCATGGATATATTTTAAATAAATATTTATATTTTCTCCTTTGAACTCCTAGCATTTAGGGCCAACACCAATTGTTTGTTAATTTACTTTTGTACTGTTCTCTGGCATCTCTTAAAATATTACATTGTTACATATTTTTGTGTTATTTTACTTTTTTGCACGCATTCTTTGTCTCTTTAACCAGAGAAAAGTTGCTTTTTGTAAGTGCGATGTTTTTCACTCCTTTATAGGTCTCACAAAGCCTACAAGAATGCTGTTGTATTAGTCTGAGTGAGCCAAAACGCTGTAACAAATAAACCCACAGTTATGCAACAGCTTAAATGCAATCTAATTTATAACTTATATCTTACTCATTTAACCAGGCTTGGTGTTTCTGTTCATGAACATGTGAATTCAGGGCCAGCAACTTTCAATGTCTAGTTTCTCCCACCCCAGGATTTTGTTGCCTCCTACATCAAGCTTGCAGAAGCTGAAAGAATTTAGAGGAGCCACATCCCATTCTTAAAATTTGGCTCACAAACACAAACATAATTTCCAGTCAGTATCTATCATTGGGGAGATGAGTCGTATGGCCACAGCAGGGCCATAGGGGACTGGAGGATGGTCCTTTCCTGAGCAGCCGCTTTCCAGATAGAAGTCTGCACTCTACAAGGCAAAAATGGATTTTGATGGACAGCTAGCTGTCTATGAAAAGCACAAAGCGGGATTTAACAAATATTTGTTGATGTATTTATATCAGCAGTAAAGATTAAATTGCTTTTATTTCTCCTTGGAACAGTGCTATTAAACATCTCGTAGAAATTTTAGAAAATTCTGTAGTAGTGTGCACTAGATTATGCATTTCTTTGACAATAACTTGAAAGATTGCTGATGTTTGTCTAGGGAGATGTGAAGCAATTTAATATTATTAATTGCTAACAAATGGATAAGATTTACAAGAATTGTCAAAGCTTAAAGCTCCAAATAATCATTCCTCACACAAGAAAATTTATTATGCCATTATGCTTATTCCTATCAGGGATCCTATAGTGCAATCACTGTTCGCTATTAAATTTTTATTGCACATTTAATTTATCTTTCCCTCTAGTGGGGAAACGTATTAGAGAATTCATCTGACACTAGTATCATCTCCCCTTCTCTTTTTCTCACTTCTGCTCCCCCTGAAATAGATAGGAATATATTTGTATCTTGGTATTAATTATACAGGAACTGAAGAGAACAACGCTCGCTGCTGTCTGAATGGAATTATCCAGCCAGAATTAGCTTTATGGAGAACCAAGTGGACATCCATTATAAACATCCATTTTCAGTGGTTTATAAAGAATTCTGAAAAAAATCCATTTGTAAGTTAAAGCTTGCTTTTCATCGATTAAAATAGAAAGCAATTTTGGTTTTCAAATATTAAAGGCAGACTGCTTGTTAACGGTTGGGATTGGGGGCTATTCAGTTTATAAAGTGCTGTATTGAAAATGAAGGTTTATGTTTCTGAAAGTATACCTTTTATACGCAAAGCTTAACAATCTTATTCCCTAGACCCCTGCCTGCCACAAGTGTTATATATAGTTGGATCAAGAGGAAAACAATGATACAGAGAACACCTTTTTCATCACCAGTGCTTTCTTCTTAACAGGGCCAGATGCAGTGGAAACACCCTCAGCGTTGGTTCAGTGGAATCATTCTCCTGACTTTCAGAAAGATTTCTAGCTCTCAGGCCTAATTCACTAGGACAGAAGTCAGCTTGTATTATTGATTCATCTGAAGCTTTGGTCTCTCACATGATTTGGAAACATGCCGCAACTATTTTTCTCACATTGAACAACTACCAAAGTTTTGTTTGTATTTTGGGTAAGAGCTTGAACATTACAAAATATCCGTGATCCCATTTCTAGTGTCTAAGTGAGGTTATATTTTTTTCCTTTGACTTAACACAATACTGAGGCCTGCTGAACTCAAGAGGGATGTGTAGCTGTCCTAACTCACCCAGGGAGAATCTCCGAACCCTTCACAGATTGGTGGTTATGACTTCAATACGCCTTCATTCCTGCTCCACCAGGAACACTTTCCCCTTGATCATGTTGAATGTATTTAGTCTACATATTTTCCAATGACTATATTTGTCTGTTTCCTTATAGACTTTAACATTAATGCTCTGGAGGACAATGTAATTAGTACTCTGGAAGAAATAGGATTTAGATCTGACATTTACAACATTTTAGTACTGGACAGTAGCTTGGGGCTTAATAGTTTCTGAGTAATTTTTCCATCTTTCCTTTATTACCTGAATGTAACAGCCAGTCAAGAAAGACTGAGCACCTGACCAAAATGGAGCTGCCTCCCCCATTCATCTTCTGAGGGCACTGTTCTGGAACTTCATAAATTACGTTCAGCCTTACACACCGTCCAGCGGGGCTTCCACTTTGGTCACGTCATCCTCCTGCAGCCCTCCTCTCTAGTGTCTTGTCAGCCTCAGAACCACCTGGAGCAAACTCTTCCTTTCATTGATGATGACTGTTAGGTACAATGCCAGGGCTGTGGCATCATCGGCTGCAAGAGGCTGCACCTTTCTCCGAGTGCCAACCAGCACACAATACTTAGTAGGTGCTCAATAAATGTTGTTTCTATGTTGTTTAGCACTTTGACTGATTTGTTCCAAAGACTTAGGAGGTCTTCCTTAGACGATTCCTGGCTCCTTCCTCTGAGATCCCCCCGAGACACACACACACACACACACACACACACGTGCACACTCACACATTCACCCAAACTGGTCTTAACACTGTTCACTGGTTGTAAGTAATAGAAGCCTACTCAAACTAGTCCAAGTTGAAGGAGGTGATTGTTTTAAAAATAGGACGGGCTGCAGAGGTACAGGAAATGGCAAGTCAGTAGTTGAGACTGCTCCTCCCGTCTTTCGTGGGCTTCTGGGAACTCCCGTCTAGGGCTTTCTCTACTTATTTGCTTCATTTTCTTAGCTTTTCTCTGCAGAACCTTTTCCTCTCAAGCTCACCTTCTCTGTTTCCAAATTAATTTAACTTGCAAGTAACTTGGTTTACATGGTTCTGACTACAGCCTTGACTCTGCGTGAATGTTTAGTTTAATCACACACCATCAACTGAGTTCAATCTTTATGTACATTTGTTCACATCCTTAAGTTCAGGCGGTGCCAGGAATCTGAGCCTGCCGACTGACAGTCTTCTGTAGCCAGGGTCAGTGAAAGGGAGTTGAAACTCTGAGCCCCGTAGAGTCATTCACTAGGGTTAGATGATTTACTTTATTACATAATTTTAAACCATGAATAGTTTCATTATTTGAGAATTTATAAAAGAAAAAGTAACAAGAACTACAGGAAAACAGGACGGTTTTGCCAAATGTCTTCAGGTGGAAAAGAAATAAAGGAGGATTTTTTTTTTCTGTTTCTTGTGTTTTGAAGAATTTCCCCGGGTAGAATCTAATTTATATTCAGAATTTAAATTAGTGATACAATCTGCATATTAGAAAAACCATCTTTTTCTTCTTTTACTAAATAAGTGTTGAAAAAATATTTAAAGAATATTGGTTTGAAAGGCTATCGAATGATATCTGCCAGCGTTCCTGTATCTTTCAGGTTGGCCGTGGTTTCATCTGGCACTCATAGCAAGTTCTGACCCCACATTATCTCTAAAAGCTGTGTTCAGGAAGCTGCCCAGCTTCCTGTGTCAGGGAATTGAACCCTGGCTGCCTGAACTGCTGGCTGAGACGCTCCCCTGGTCAAGGGAAGCCTTGGATGGAAGAGAAGCTATCAAGAAGAGGGGTGAGAGGAAGGGGGAGAGGCAGCAGGAGACCACCCTTTGTCTCTGCCAGCGTGATAACTGTCACCCTCCTACAGTCAGGGGGAAAATAGGCCACTGGACTGAGCAGAGGCTGGTCCTTTACCAGCTCTTCTGTTTTTTAGTTTGATTTCCTCCCAGCATGCTGCCTCTGTGCAGAGCCTCATAATGCCTTTCTGATTAGGTTTGGTAGCATTAATCTAAAGAACACGTTTAATGGCCTGAGCACGGTTATTTGCATGGATTTTTTTTTGGTAGCTGCTGACCTTTGTTGACACTGGGGGCCTTGAGCTTGCTAAGTCTTGCATCAGCCTGGAGCTCACATTCTCCTCTGTATCTGCAGTTGCTGCCCACCCAGCATTGTGCTTGCACAGGCGTTCTACTTCAGGATGACGGCCTGCTCTCATCGTGGAACTAACGCATGTGGCCAGAGAGTGGAAGGCAGCGGCACCTCCAGGCAAGCTGTCTCCCTAGCTAACTCATCACTGCCTCATGGGGTCAGACATCTCTGGTCCCCAGGGAAGTGACTCTCCAGCAGGGGTGGTCTCAGTGCACTAGTGATGGAGCTGCACTGTTTGGGAATTCCTGGCTGTAGCTGCTGTCAAGTGCTGAGAGCAACTGTCATCCATGGAGGGAGAGTGAGCAAAGGGCTCACCTTAGAAGCCATGTGCGTTCCTTTCCATATTTGGTGTCTCTTGATATGAGGACCTTTGCTTCTCCTGACTTCTCTAGTTCTGTAGAAGGCTGCCCAAGCTCTTCTCCCAGGCAGCAGTTCAGACTGGGAGTCTTGATGCTCTCTTTGATTCCTCCTTTTTCCGTAATACCTGTAGTCACTCTCATTTCTTCCTGCACAACACTACTTTCTGGACAATATTCCTCTCCCTAGCCAAGGCTCTCCTCACCCCACCCAACAAGACTGAAAAACAACAACAGGGAGCCAGTAAGAGGAGATTTTTATGTAAAGAACAAATCTCCACCCTTAATTCAGAGGTAACTCTGAAATAAGGCTTTTTACCTAAGAGAAGTAGAACAAAGCATTGTCACTTTTGGTCCCAAACTGATTTGTTTCTCCGATGATTTGCATGGTGGTTTCCTGGGGCACTGCTGCCTGCTACAGAAGTTCTTATCACTTGTCACTACCGCCAAACTTGGAAGGTTTTGGATTAGAAATTGAGTAAAGAAAAAGAAGAAGAAAATAAAACAGACAACACAAAGAGTATCATTAAAATGCAAATTCCAGCCACTCTACAAACTTCACTTTGTCTCATCTCCATGAAGCCATCTACTGCTCTAGCTCTAAACACTGATATTGTCTTCTGTAATATCCACAGATCCTAAAACTTTTCTGTAAAATATGTGGCTTAAATTACCATATAGCCTTAGGTCTGTTTCCAGGTCTTCAAACGTTTTTTCTCTGAATTGAAGTGGCTCTCGGGCCAGAGGTCGTATCCTATCTAGAGCAACCTAAGAATGGAGTGGATTGAGCCTTGAGCAGTTTTTCAGAGGTTCAATTACAAACTCTAAAGCAAGCATGAGGAAAAGCATATTATTGGAGTGAGTGTTATTGATGCTGTGATGAAAAGCATTATTGATTTATTTATGCCTCCAAATCATTCTAGAAAGTGATTTGAGACAGCTTATCTCTATCTATCTTTCTATCTGCATGCATACAATGGGATAAATTTTAAAAAGAAAGGTGAGGAAATGTTAGCAAAGGGAAAATGAAATCAGGAAAACAGGATAAACAGAGAGAACGTTTGATAACATGTAATGAATATCATAAGACACTCTGCAATTGCTGGAGATGAGCCTCAAATTTGGTTGTAAATTTACCAGCAGCCACAACAAAGGGGAAACACAATCTGTTGCAAAAATTATGGTGCCCATAAAATGAAAACTAAGCAAAGGCAGGAAAAGCCTGCTATTTCTGGTTCTGAGATCCCAGTGACCTGCAACTCATGATTCCTGAGAAGAGGCATTGACTTGATGCTGTCATTGGCAACATTTCGTCATTGCCAACATTTTCAAAGATGCATGTTTCTCAACATCCTCCAATGATGTTAGCAGCATGTAGTTCAACAGTAGTTCTATTGGGGCTCAAAACAGTGCATCGTGCAGCAGTAGTTTTCTTGCTGAAATCAAGAGTCCAGAAATTTTATGTGGTTTGTATATTAATAGCTTTGGTAATCAGCCCAGTGGAGGGCAGGCAGTTATGACAAACTATCACTAAAGTTATGAATGTGTACTTGAGTAGAAGGTCGTAAAACCTCCCCCAAGAGGAAGCCTGGATGTGCATTTAAATATATAGATAGGGAAGGTATCTCATTTTAAACAACTACAAAGTAATTATAAGGTAATGATTCATGACCATGTGTTCCATACTAGCAAAAAGGGTCAAACCTTATCTATAACTGCACATCTAAAATCATCTCAAGGGAAAGAATGAGGAGTAGAAAATGTTGGTTTATGCTTCTCCATGAATCTACACTTAGGAAATTGGATTGGAAGTTTTAGTTGTTTGTTTTGTGTTTTACCATATCTTGGCAGTGGCAGTACCGGGTGGTCTCATAAACTTTCAGAATACGGGCATGGCAGGGGGCTGGAGAGAGAAGGGCATAACACAGAGAATATTTGCTGAATTATGATGGGCTAAAGGAAACCAGGTATTGCGAAAGAGAAGGGGGAATAAACCTGATGACAGGAGAGAGACAGAGAAAGAAGGAAGAGAAAAGAAGGAAGAACACAGGGCAAGGAGAGAGGAAAAGAGGCGCATGTAAGAGGAGTAGAGAGAGAGAAAAGGGGGAAGAAAAAAGACATCCTAGACCTTAAACAGTGGTCAGCAATTTGACTTTCATGGAGGAAGATGTCAAAATAAAAAGCTTCCTCTTGGGAGAACAGGAGGTAAAGAGAAATGAGAGGGACTTTTCCTTCCCTCTCTCCATCAATCTTCTTTTTGCCTGATAGGTTTTTCCACGCCCCAGTACTACAATGACATGCTGCGGGAGGAGGACAGTCCTATCCAGAGGGACAGGGGGAGACAAGAGTTTGTGTTCCAGAATAGTGGAGACAAAGCCCAGAGGTGCTAGATTACCCAAGGCCTCATCAGCTCTGATAAAGAGTTTGGATTTTGTTTTACAGTCCATGTGGCACCATTGCAGAGTTTTACATACATGAGCAGTGGGATCGGATTTTTATTTCAGAAGTACCCCTTTGCAGCATTGTGGAGGATTGACTGGAGAGAGCGGTTACTTTAATTCTGCTTCCATATTTTTTGTGATGAGCCCTCTGATTCTTAGTATATCTTGCCATCCTGAAGTGGTGAGCATTCTTGCTCACATTATTTCTTCAAGAACGGTCTTAAAAAATGTCAAGAGTACACTGTGACAGACATCAAAGAACAACACGCCAGGCTGCTTTTTCTAAAATGCAATTTATAGTGAGTCATTCCTTGCTCAGGGATGACTTTTAATCCTCATTCCCAAGAGGAGAGGGCTAACTCATCAGCCACCATCTATGGACCCCTCACTCTGATGTCACCCTGGGCCCAAGGTATTCCCCATCCATTTTTCTCTAAATCTCCTCTCTAGTGAAACTGGTCTACTTGTTCCCCAAATAGTCCTGCTTTATTGATGCTCTTTTCTTTTCCCTTCCCTTCCCTTCCCTTCCCTTCCCTTCCCTTCCCTTCCCTTCCCTCCCCTCCCCTCCCCTCCCCTCCCCTCCCCTCCCCTCCCCTCCCCTCCCCTCCCCTCCCCTCCCCTTCCTTCCCCTCCCCTCCCCTCCCCTCTGTTCTATTGAGGCTCAGAAGTGGGAAGCTCCCTCAACTTCTCTCCTCTGAGCCAAGCACTACCCAAACTTTAAGGTCCGTATCAAATGTGTTCACCTCTAAGGAGGCAAAATAAATTAGAAATAGCGTGGTCCCTGGAAACAAATGTATCTGGGTTCAATATTAGCTTTTCTGTTTGTCAGCTAACTTTTAGTACAGCGTTACAACCAGGATGTTGACAGGGATACAGTCAAAATATAGAACATTTCTGTCACCACAAGCATCTCCTGTTGCCATTTTATAGCCACATCCACTTCTCTCTCACTCCACTTCCCTCCTTGACCCCTGGCAACCAATAATCTGTTCTATATTTCTATAATTTTGTGGTTTTAATAATGTTATTTAAATGGAAGTATACAGTATGTAACATTTTGGGATTAGATTTTCTTGACTCAGCATAATTCTCTGGAGATTCTTCCAGATTGTTGCATGTATCAATCGTTCATTCCTTTTTACTGCTGAATATGTATTCCATGGTGTGAATGTAACACAGTTTGTTTAACTTTTCACCCATTGAGGACATCTGAGTTGTTTCCAGTTTTGGCTATTACAAGTGCAGCTGCTATAAACATTTGTTTACAGGTTTTTCATGAACATATGTCTTCATGTCTCTGGGATAAATTCTCAAAAGTCCAATTGCTGGGTTGTACAGTAGTTGTCTGTTTAGTTTGTTTTTTTAAGAAAATGCCAAACTCATTTCCATAGTGGTTGTATCATTTTTCATTTCATTTCATTTCAAACCATGTATGAGTGATCTCATTTCTCCACATTCTCACCAGCATTTGGTGTTGTCACTATTTTTTATTCTAGCCATTCTGATAGGTATATAGTGAGATCTCTTTGTGGTTTTAATTTGCATTTAGCAAATGGCTAATGATGTTGAACATCTTCTCATGGGCTTCTTTTCCATCTCTGTATCATCTGTAGTGAGACGTCTCTTCATGCATTTTGCTCATTTTCTAATTGGATTGTTTGCTATTTTCTGTTGAGTTTTGAGAGTTTCTTTTAATGTATTCTAGTCCTTTATTAGATATGTGGTTTACAAATATTTTCTGACATTTGATAGTTTGTCCTTTTATCTTCTTAACAGGGTCTTTTACAGAGCAAAATTTATTTTTTTTATTTTGATGAAGTCCCAATTTATCAATTGTTTCTTTTATTGATTGTAATTTTGGCATCAAGTCTAAGAGCTAGCCCTAGATCCTAAGGATCTTGAAGATGGTCTCTCACCTTTTTTTGAAAAGATTTTTAGTGTTGCATTTTGCATTTAAGTCTGTGATCCATTTCAAATTAGTTTTTACATACGGTGTGATTCTTAAGGTGAGGTTTGTATTTTGGCTTTGGGTGTTCAATTGTTCCAGCACCCTTTGTTGAAAAAGCTATCCTTCCTCCATTAAATTGCTTTTGTACTTTTGTCAAAAATCAATTGTGCGTATTTGTGTGAGTCTGGGTCTATTTCTGAGTTCTCTTTTCTGTTCCACTGGTCTATGCATCTATCCCTCCATCAACATTATATAGTCTTGATAACTGGAACTGAATAAGAAGCCTTGAATTCAAGTAGATTGATTACTGCCACTTTATTCTTATTTGTCATATTTGTTTTAGCTATTCTAGTTCCTTTGCCATTCCACATAAATTTTGAAATAATCTTGTATATAGATACAAAATCTTGTTAAGATTTTGATTGGAACTGCATTAAACCTATATATCAATTTGGGAAGAATTGGTGTCTTTACCTTGTTGAATCTTCTAATCCATAACCATGTTTCTCCATTTATTTAGGTCTTTGATTTCTTTTATGAGCATTGTGTAGGTTTTTTTTTTTTTTTTGGTGAGGAAGATTAGCCCTGAACTAACATCTGTCGCCAATCCTTCTCTTTTTGCTGAGGAAGATTGGCCCTGGGCTAACATCCATCCCCATCTTCCTCTACTTTATATGGGATGCCACCACAGCATGGCTTGATAATCATGCCCGGGATCCGAACCTGTGAACCCTAGGCCGCAGAAGCAGAACACATGAACTTAACCACTACACCACCGGGCCGGCCCCCATTGTGTAGTTTTTAATCTGTAAATCTTGTACGTGTTTTGTTAGCTTTACATCTAAATACTCATTCTTTTTGAATGATTGTAAATTGTATTGTCCCTTAAATTTTGTTTTCTACTTGTTCATTATTACTGTATAGAAGTGGAGTTGATTCTTGTGTGTTGATCTTGTATCCTGTGACCTTGCTGAACTCACTTATTAGGTCACTGAGGGATTTTTTGGGAAGATTCTTGGGATTTCCTAGGTAAGCAAATATGTCATTTGCCAATAGGTACAGTTTTACTTCCATATTTCCAATCTGTATGCTTATTTCTTTCCTTGCCTTATTTCCCTGGCTAGAACTTGCAGCACTACATTGAATAAGAGTGATGACAACAGACATCCTTGCCTTGTTCCTGATCTAAGGGGAAAGAATTCAGTCTTTCACCATTATGCACCATGTTAGTTGTTGGTTTTTTGTAGATGCTCATTATCAAGTTGAGAAAGTTCTCCTCTATTTCTTTTTTCTTTCTTATTTTATCATCAATGGGTGATGAATTTTGTCAAATGCTTTTTCTGTATCAATTGATATTATCATGTGATTTTTCTTCTTTAGCCTGTTGATGTGGTGAATTATACTGACTGATTTTCAAATATTGAATTATCCATGCATCTGTGGACTAAACCTTACTGGTTATGACGTATACAACGTCTTTCATGTATTGCTGAATTCTATTTGTAATTATTTTGTTAAGGATCTTTGCATCTATATATACATGAGGAATATTTGTCTTTACTTTTCTTTCCTGTACTGTCTTTATCTGATTTGGTATCTAATACTGGCTTCATAAAATGAATGGGAGAGTGTTCCTCTTTTCCTTTCTGGAATTGATTGTGCAGAATTGGTGTTAATTCTTCTGTAAACATTTGGTAGAATTCTCTAGTGAAATTACATGGGCCTAGAGATTTCTGTTTTGGGTGTTTTTAATTACAAATTTAATTTCCTTAGAATGTGTAGGACTATTCGAATTATCCACTTCATATTGATGAGTTTTGGTAGTTTGCGTTTTTCAAGTAAGTGATCCATTTTGTCTAGTCATCAAATTGATATGTCTAGAATTGTTCATAGTAGTCACCAATTATCCTTTCGACATGTGCAAGGTCAGTAGTGATATCTGCTATTTCATTCTTGATATTGATAATTCATGTCTTCTCTCCTTTTTTCTTTGTTAGTATTGCTGGAGATTTGTCAGTTTTATTGATCTTTAAATAAAGAGTCAACTTTTTGTTTTGTTGATTTTCTCTATTGTTTTTCTGTTTTCAATTTAATTGATTTCTGCTCTTACCTTAATTATTTCCTTTTTTCTGCTTGCTTTGTGTTTATTTTGCTTTTCTTCTGTTTTTTTAAGGTAAGAGTTTATAGTATTGATTTCAGAATTTTTCTCTTTTCTAATGTATGCTTTTAGTGCAATAAATTTCCCTCTCAGCACTGCTTTACATGTATTCCACAAATTTTGAGATTTTTCATTTTCATTTTCATTCAGTTAAATGTATTTTTTTATTTCCCTTAAGACTTTCTCTTTGGCCCATGGATTATTTAGAAATGTGTTGTTTAGTTTCAATTATTTGGAGATGTCACTATCTTTCTGTTATTGAATTCTAGTTTTATTCTATTACAATCAGAGAAAACACTCTGCATGATTTAAATTTTTAAAAATGTGTTGAGATTTGTTTTATGGCCAGGAGATGGTCTATATTGGTATATATTCCATGGGCGCTTGAAAAGAATGTGTATTCTGTGGGTAGAATGTTTTATAAATGTCAGTTAGATCCTGTTGGTTGACAGTAATGTGGTTCTTCTATACCTTTGCTTGTTTTCTGTCTAGATGTTATATCAATTGTTAAAGAAAGTTGTTGAAGTCTCCGACTATAATTGTTGATTTATCTATTTCTCCTTTCAGTTCTGTCAGTATTTGCCTCACATATTTTGCAGCTCTGGTGTTTGGTGCACACACATATATGATTGCTCTGTCTTCTTGAGAGACTGACCTTTTTATCATGTAGTATATGTCCCTCTCTGTCTCGGGTATTTTCTTTGCTCTGAAGTCTATTTTATCTGATGTTAATATAGCCATTCCTGCTTTCCTTCGTTTGCATGATATATCTTTTTCCATCTATTTACTTTCTACTTGCCTGTATCATTATATTTGAAGCGAGTTTCTTGTAGAAAACACAGTTGTATCAAGTTTTTTAATCCACTCTATGTCTGTCTTTTAATTGATATATTTGGGCCATTTATATTAAATGTAATTATTGATATGTTAAGACTTATGTCTGCCATTTTATTATTGTTTTCTGTTTTTTTTTTTTTATTTTTCACCTCTCTGTTTTATTTTTCTTGCTTTCCTGTAGGTTACTTGAACATTTTTTAGAATTCCGTTTTCTTTTGTCTCAGCATTTTTGAGTGTATCTCTTTGTACAGCATTTTTAGTTGTTGTGATGGTATTACATTATATATACGTAAGTATCACAATCTATTAATGTCATCATTTTACCAGTTTGAGTGGAGTATAGGGACCTTTTCTCAATTTGTATCCTTTTACCTTCCCCCATTTGTAATATAATCGTCCTAAATATTTCCTTTATGAACATTTAGAGCTACATGAGTCAGTTATAATTTTCGCTTCAACTGTCAAATGTTATTTAGAAAACTCAAGAGAAAGAAAAGCTTATTATATTTACTGATATTTTTGTTTATCATGTTCTTTTTACCTTCCTTCCAAGTTTCCTTCTTTTATTGTTTCCTTTTTATTTAGAAAACTTCCTTTAGTCATTTTTTTTAGGGTAGGTGTCTGATGACAGATTCTCTTAGTTTCCCTTCACGTGATAATGTCTTGATTTTCCCTGTATTCCTGAAGGATATTTTCACTGGGTAGGATCTTGGGCTGACAGTTCTTTTCTTTCAGCACCTGAAAAATGTTGAACCACTTCTTTCTCATCTCCATGGTTTCTGATGAGAAATCCTCTGTTATTTGAATTAATTTTTCATTGTAAGTAAGGAGTCATTTTTCTCTGATTACTTTCAAGACTTTTTTCTTTGTCTTTAGTTTTTAGAAGTTTAATTATAATGTTTCTTGGTGTGGATTTCTTTTAATTTATCTTCTTTGGGTTTTACTCAGTGTCTTGAATCTGTGGGATTACATCTCTTGCTAAATTTGGGAAGTTTTCAGCCATTATTTCTTCAAGTTCTCTTACAACTCTGCCGTTTTTTTTACTCTCCTAGGACTCAGATGAAATGAATATTAGATTTTCTGTTATAGCCCCACAGGTCTCTGAGGCTCTTGAACTTTTTTTCAGTCTATTTTCTCTCCATTGTTTAGTTTGGGTAATTTCTATGTTCCATCTTCTAGTTCATTGATTATTTCCTCTGGCCTTTCCATGCTGCTGAGTCCATCCCCTAAATATTTTTCTTTTTCTTCAGTTTTTTATTTCTTTTTGATTTAATTTTTTTAAATTGGAAAATTTGTTGTTCTTTTAGAGTTATAGAAAAGTTGTAAGCATAAGATGTTGTGTGAGTATACCTATTTGTGTGAGTATAAATACACATTTATTTTTATTTTTTATTATTAACAAACTTTATTTTTAGTGCAGTTTTAGGTTCACAAAAAAAAAATTTGAGTGGAAAGTATAGAGAGTTTCCGTATACCCCGTCGCCACGCAAGTACAACCACAATCAATATCCCACACCAGATTGGCGCGTTTGTTAAAATTGGTGAACTTACATTAACACATCGTTATCACCCAATGTCTCTAGTTTACATCAGGGTTCACTTGGGGTGTTGTACATTTTATGAGTTTGGACATATGTATAACGACAAGTATCCACCATTGCAATATCAGACAGAATAGTTTTACTGCTCTAAAAATCCTCTGTGCTCTGACTATTCATCTTTCCCTCCTCCCAGTGCCTGGCAATCACTTTCTCCATAGTTCTGTCTTTTCCAGAATGTCATATAACTGAAGTCATACAGTATGTAGCCTTTTCAGATTGGCTTCTTTCATGCAGTAATTTGTATTTAAGTTTCCTCCATGTCTTTTCATGGTTTGTTAGCTTATTTCTCTTTAGCACTGAATAGTATTCCATTGTCTGGATGTATCGCAGTGGATTTATACATTTGTCTACTGAAGAACATCTTGGTTTTAGCAATTATGAATAAAGCTTCTATGAATATCTGTGTGCAAGTTTTTGTGTTGACATAAATTTTCAGTTCCTTAGGGCAAATACCAAGGAGTGCAATTGCTAGATTGTGTGGTAAGAGTATATTTAGTTCTGTAAGAAACTGCCAAACTGTCTTTCAAAGTGGCTGTGCCATTTTGCTTTTCCACCAGCAATGAGTGGGAGTTTCTGTTGCTCCTTGCTAGCATTTGGTGTTGTCAATGTTCTGGATTTTGGCCATTCTAATAGGTGTGCATTTTGTCCGTTTTTCAGTCAAGTTGTTTGCTTTCTTATTGTTGAGATTTAAGAATTCTTTGTATCTTTTGTATTATAGCCCTTTACCACATGTGCCTTTTGCAAATATTTTCTCTCAGTCTGTGTCTTCTCTTCTGATTCTTTTGTCATTGTCTTTCACAGAGTAGAAGTTTTTAATTTTAATGAAGTCCAGCTTATCAATTATTTCTTTCATGGATTGTACCTTTGGCATTGTATCTGAAAAGTTATCACCATACCCAAGATCATCTAGTTTTTCCCCTAAATTGTTGTATTTTTCAAATTTAAAATTTCCATTTGGTTCTTCTTTACATCTTTTGTTTCTTTGTGGGGAGATTTTTTTCTTTTTGCTAAGGGTTTCTATCTTTTTCATTTGTTTGAAGCATGTTTATATTAGCTCACTGAAGCATTTTTATCACGGCTGCTTTAAAATCTTTGCCAGATAATTCTAACCTTTCATCTCAATGGTATCATCTATTGATTTCCTTTTGTCATTCAGTTTGAAATCTACCTATTTCTTGGTGTGATAAGTAATTTTTGATTGAAATATGAACAGTTTTATATTTTGTTGTGAGACTCTGTAGATTTTATTTAATCCTTTAGTTTTAACTGGCTTTCTTTGACTAAATTCTGTTAGGAGAGGGGAGTGGTGTTGCCTCATTGCTGCCAGGTAGAGGTAGAAGTCCAGGTCCCCTATTTGTTTCCAATTATACCCCATAGGATGGACTCCTTGTTACTACTGGGCAAGGATAGGAATTCTGACTCTCCACGTAGTCTCCACTGTCAGGTCAGTGAGGTGGCCTTGTTACTATTGGGTGATGTTGGAGGACCAGATTCTCCAGTAGGCCTCCACTGAAACCACCTCATTACTGCCAGGTGGAGACAGAAGTTCAGGCTCCCCACAAAGTCTGCACTGACACCATGGTGGGGGTGACTTAATACTGGCTGGTGGGGATAAAATTCTAGGCTCTTGCCTGGCCTTCCCTGCCATCACCCTTGGGGGTATCAGAGTGCTTTGTTATCAGCTTGTGAGTGCAGAAATCTAGGCTTCCCATTCAGCCTTTGTTGTAGTATGTGGGGAAGGCCATGGTTTTTTCTGTGGTATTTGGCTGGAATAGAGTGGTTATTGTCTAAAATTTTACCGTCTTGCTAGGCCGCCCTTTGCCATGTGATTTGGTTAGGGATCTTTATTTGTTGGTCCATTTGAGTCTGTTGGTATTTCTGGGTTGCTGACTTCTTCAGCTCTAAGTCTGGGATATAAGAGACCTGAAGAAAACCCAGAGAACTCACCACTGTGAGGTTCCTTGGGTCTCAAAGTCCCCAGGCAGTCTGCCTAATTCTCTCCACTCTTTAGTGTCTTATATTTGATTTATATAAAATATCTACGTCTTTAGTTATGCTTAGTAGGAAGACGAGGGAAAAGTATGCCTATTCCATCTTCCTGGAAGTGCAAATTTTCTATGATAATATGCTATAAACCATTACGTATATGTGAAGTGTCTATCAAATAGCAGGAGCTAAATAAAAATGTTGCAAGATTATTTGCTAAAATATTAACTTATATTTCTCTTTCCTGGATTTCTTTATCATCCTAATTTCAACCTGATTCCCTACTTGTCAGATCATTGAGAGCTTCACAACCTTTATATTTTACAAATGAACTTTAGTGCTAGATTAAGGGCAGGGTCCATAGAGGAGTTTGTCTAGACTTTGGAGATCAACAACAAAGGACCAGAGTAAATGATGAGAAGGGAGCTTGACTTGGGTAGTCACATTTTTAAAAATAACCGGATTTATTTGAATAATGGAAGCTGAGGAAACCTGGCCATTGGTTTGCTTAGGGCTCAACTTTTTCTATAACTGCCAATTTGTCCCCTTTCTTCTGTTTTCACAGTTTCTTCTGCCACCTCTCTGAATTTTTAAAAAGTGCTTTTTTGTTTTTTAAATTTATCTCATATAAATATCACTATTACTGCTGCTAATGGGAAGATAACATTTTCTGTCTCAGTATTATAATTCAAAATTAATTTACTAATCTGATTATCAAACCTGGAAGTTGTCAGATTATTAGAAAGGTATCAGAAAAAGGATAAAAAGTACAAGTGAGATAATAGTGGGGCATTTTTTTTTACTCGTTTTTGTTGAAGAGTTTTCTCAGTAGAACAGATACAATTATGCAAGTCACTACTTACATTAAAAAATCATATAACTGGCATGTATTTTTGTATGTTTTGATTCTAATTCAGTACCTACAAATTAAGAATAATGCTTATTATTATTTCTTTTAAAATTACAGATATTTTACATGTCATTGTGGAGGATATGAAAAACATACAAATGTATAAAAAGGAAAAAGGAAAAAAACCCTGATAATTTCACTAACAGAAATAACCAATGTTAACATTAATGCACTTTCTTTCTATTTTTAAATCTCTGTGTGTATATGTGTGTACACATACCAACGCCCACACATATTTTATAGTCCAATTTCTGTCAAGTTGGTGCATACACATACAGACAATTTTATATTGTAGGCACTTTCCTATATCTGTAAACATTTTAAAAAATAATATTTATAGTAAACGTACCACCTTTTTATTCAACTATTTTTCTAACATAAATAACAATTTAATAAATTTCTTTATCACCAAAATCTTTGTCAAAGTTTTTAATTATTTGCTTAGGATAGATTTTTTTCTTTAAAAATCATTATTTGGAACACAAGCCTTTAAACCTTGAATGTCATATTACACAATTTATTGGCAGAAAAGTTGTGTCACTTTGCAAACTCATTAGAAAGACTTAAGGTACCTGTTTTATTGCACACTCACTAGTGTTGAGAAGTATTTTTTTTTTTAATTTTTGTTTTAAGATTTATTGCTAATATATGTACAAAATGATATCTTCCTTTTTAATTTGCTTTATAAATTATCATTGAGATGGAAAATTTATTAGCAATTTCCTTTGGTGCTTTTGTGACTTGTGATTCACATTATCCATTTTTCTATTGAAATTTTAATTTTTTTATCTTATTGATTTTTAGGACATTTATATATTAAGGACATCAAACTTTTGTCATACTTATTACAAACATATTGTTGCTTATTATTTCTAAGGTTGTTTTTATATTTTTGATATTCAAATGTTTTAAAATTTATTTAGTGAAATTTCTCTATCTTGTTATTTCATAAATTTATACTATGATTAGTAAGTTTCTACTCTGATTAGAAAATAAATATCATCGGATTTTCTTCTACCTTGAAATGATTATGTTGTTTATATTTAAATCCTTATTCTGCTGAAGTTCATTTTGGTGTAGGATATGAGATAAGATCTAGTTTTATTTATTCAACTAATAAAGCCATTGCTGTTATTTGTAAATAATATTTCCTTTCCATATTTATTTGAAATGGCACAGTTAAAACATCAAATTCAGACATATAGCAGTTGCTAGTTCTCAGTTTCTACTCTTCTCTCTATCCATCTATGTTTACAAAAGGACAATTTCAAATGTAACATTTTAGTGTATTCTATCATTTTATTAGATGATACTAAACATCTCTCTCTATTTCAGTTTCAAAATGGCATTAGCCTTTCCCAGTTGTCTACTCTTCAGATGAAATTTAAAAATTACTTTATCAATTCTCTCTCCCTCTCATACAAAACCAAACAAAAATTAAAATAAACAAGCAAATAAACAAAACACCCCTGGGTTTATCTAGTATCGTTTTAGTAAACATGTACATTTTTGGAGGAATTAGTTGACGTTGTGAGAATACCTAGACTTCACATCCAAGACTATGACATACATCACTCTTTATTCAGGTCTTCCTTTATTTCTTTCAGCCATGTTATTGCTCCACAGGCAAAAGGAGAAGTTTGTGTGAGGAAAAGAAGGCAGATGACACTACGGGGCTAACATGGGCCAAAGAGTCTAGCTCTCAGCCTTGAAATTACAGGCATATGCTTTTGTTAACACATCTGGAATGGGTCTGTCCCTAGGAAGAGGTTTAAATGAAATGTTCCCAGAAAACTGACGTATAAAATCAGAATGTCAGTTGACTGATTTAAAAAAAAAGAAATAAATGTAGAGGAAACTGGACACTCATGTACTTTGATCAGAACATCATCTCCTAGTTTGTTCGTTCTAGTGGGAGGTGATACATGAGCAGACTGCTTTGTGAGCCTGAAGTCAGAACAAAAGATTTGAGTTACATGATTTAAATACTGAACAAAACCAGGCTACACCAGCGTGATAAATCCATGCTTTCCATATGTGTACACCTGCAAAGCAGTAAGAGAAGGTGATTCTTCTGTTGTCTGTATTTTTCTATATGGACTATGTTTTCTGTGTTTTGTTTTCCTGTAAACATTTGGAAAATATCATCCTAATTCATATTATACTTTTAATTTTTTTATTTTAAAAATATTCTTAGGCTTCCAATTTAAGATAGTGTTTTGAAAACACATGCTTTTCTTCCCTCCTTTCTGCCACTCATTAAAATTATAATAAAGAATAAAAAAGGCATTGAGCCCAAGATCAAAGAGGTCCATCCGCTTATGAGAGAACTTAATAAATTGCTGGAAGACAGAAAACAAATGAAAGAGTGTTGTCTGATGATGAAGTGGAGAAAGATGCAGACTAAATACACATAGGAGTTTGCCCCAGAGAAAAGTGTCTTTTTGCTTAGCAGAATTCCAAGAACGTACCAGGGTTTGAGATTTGGGAGGTAGAGAGAAGTGAGACATGCATTGACAACAGTGGGCTCGGATATCAATACATAGAATTTTAAAATTGGCATCCTTCATTCCTATTTGGTGTTCAGAGTGGAGGCAACCCTGGCATTTCCCCAGGAAATCCCTCTCCAGTGCTTCCCACCCTCTCACTATGATGCTATTTCTGCTGACTCACACGTGTCTGCTGAACGCCAGTCCACCCACTTCCTCATTTGTGAGCACAGATCGCAAAGATGGAAGACAACTGAAGAAAGCTTAAAGCCTGAAGGAAAAAGGGAGACAGGACTTTAGAGGATCAAGTGAATTAGCTAAATTCTTCTCTTTCACAGAGTGGAGTTAATAGATGATATCAAATATTGAAGAATCAAACAATAAAAGTATAAGCATTTACATTAAAAGTATGTAGACTGAAAACTAGGAAAACAAAACTGAAATAATTAAAAATAATTGTTCCTAGATTTTAAAATTAAAAATAAAATTAGGATGAGTTGGGGTGATGGGATGCTATTTTTGATTAAAACCCTTCTGTACTTCTTGATTTTTTAAAAAACTTATGTATTTTACACAGAAACTAAAATATTTAATCTGTGAAACAACTTTACAAACAAAAGAAAAGGAGGCCAGAATAAAACTTATTTCCACTTACATCTCTTTAATTTTTAAAGTTTAAAGATGTCATCCTTTTTTTTTTTTTTTTTTGTGAGGAAGATCAGCCCTGAGCTAACAACCATGCCAATCCTCTTTTGCTGAGGAAGAGTGGCCCTGGGCTAACATCTGTGCCCATCTTCCTCCACTTTATATGGGACGCCGCCACAGCATGGCTTGACAAGCGGTGCCTTGGTGTGCACCTGGGATCCGAACCCGGGCCTTCAGCAGCGGAGGGCATGCACTTAACCGCTACGCCACAGAGCTGGCCCCAAAGTCATCCTTTTTAAGAGGAGCATCTAACAAAATATCTGGCACATAGTAGAGGCTCAAAAGTGTTTGTTGAATGAATGAAGTTATTAGAAGTTTTAAACTTTTTTCTCTTAGTCACATATTTCTTAGTTTTTGTTTAAATACTTTGGAATTTTAGATCTGTATTGTTATTTGTATTTTTATTATTATTCTATTTTATTTACATCTTCTAAACACAGTGGTTAACTCATTTCAGTGATCATAGCCTGTTCTTTTAAAGCCACTATAAAAAAACACAACTTCTTCATTCTTGAGTGTTTAATTTTGAATAACTTTTCCACGGGCTGGTCTGCGTCTTTAAGTAATTTTCTCAGAAAGGATATTTTGGTATTGGACTTTTTGTGCCTTTATACATCTGAAAATAAAAATCTGTGGCCTTTCCACACAAATGGCAACTTGAATGAATATGGAAATCTTTAGTTAACAGCTTTTTACCTAAAACTCTACACTATTTTGTTTTTTTTGTTGTGAAAGGGAAGTCTGAGTTCAGTTAGAATTTGGTTCTTTTGTGGTCTGTTGATCCTTGGATATCTGTAGGATTCTTTCCCTAGATTGAAATTTAAAACTTTTCTCAAGAAGTTTCTATTTTGATTAAATTTTCTAAATTCTTTGTGAGCACTTTTTGACTTGCCAAAATGAGGTAGAACAAATCCCAAATCAAATATCACCGGCTGTTCATCTTCTCCACTCAGAAGTGCCTTGTTTTTACTTTTAAGAGGAGGAGTACTTTTGAATAAGTAAAAGTGGCTTTTGGATGTAGTAAAGGGTAAAGAATCACCATGTCAATGAAGTATATAAACTCCACAGATATGTTATATTACCGTGGCTTACTAACAGGATAACTTTTCCTTTAGCTAACTATCCATAAGAGAAACCAATACATACAGAATGGCTGTGATGTCTAGCTCCATGCAATTTATTCAAGATATGCCAAGGAATTTGATAACATGTCAGTAAGTGAAAAAGACAAAGAACTCATCTACAGTTCCACAGGACTGTGTCTAGTTGAACATTCTATTTATTAGTCTGAGTGTCCCTGGTATTCTTGGTACTTTTCAAGTATCTTGCTGCCTCTCACTGAGTCAAAAATAAATTCAACAAAGGCAGAGACAATACCCACTAATTGTCTGCAGCCCACATAGTGGGACACATAGAGGGTGCTCAATTATTTTTGACTGACAGATGTGCTAATCATTCACTTGGATAGGTAGTCTTGAAGAGTGTCCCAGCTTGAACCTAAGCTCTATTTACCTGTAATTTAGGTATGTTTTGAAATGTTCTGTGGATAGATATGTTGACCCTTTCAGGCCTTTGAACCTTGCTACTCACAGCATGATTTGGGGAGCAGCAGCATCGAGGTCACCTGGGAGCTTGTTAATAATGTAGAGCACAGGTCTCTTTATGTTCTACTGTATAGGAAACTGCACATTACGTTTCAACAAACACTGTTCTTGAAGATTCCTACAACAAATACATCGCAAAGAAAGAACTGAAGTATGCACAGGGTATTGTATGCGATGAGCTCAATAAAACAACGGGGGAAGTTCAAATCTGTGTGGACTTTGAGTTCAGCAGTCTCCTGCAGCTTTGTGCCTCTGGCTTTGACAGCTACAGGAGACAGCTCCAATTTTTTAAAAATGGGCCAATCAGTTGAATAGTCACTTATACAAAAGAAATCCAAATAGTCAATATACATGAAAAGTATAGTCATGTATAATTAGGGAAATGGGAATTAAAACTATACTTAAATACCATTACATACTCACTAACTAGGCAAGGAAGTACCAGTATTAAAAGAGACATTGAAGGTACAGGAGAGTGAGGAGATGAATAATAGCATGTGATCTCAAGAAAGCAAAAAGTCGTGGATCAGAACATAGGTATAAAAGAAGAGAAGAAGGAAAGACTGGATGCAGATGAAAGCAATTTTGTAAATGACAGGACAGTCATCTGTGGGCTCCATTTTCTCTGTGTGGTAGAAAGTGAGACAAAAACTAGCCTTCTTGGCAAAAGGAAGCTGACAGTACTTTTCCTCTCTATGGCTCCAACCTGCTGGGTGGAAGCCTCTTGCTGCCACAAAGCCAAGAGCAGCAGCTATGCAGATGATGCCCAGTGCAGATGCCACTGTGTCCACCAATTCCAGTATTATGGGCAACCTCACTATGCCAAGAGCTCTGGAGCTGTCTCCTGTAGGACTCCACGCTGCCTGCACCAGAGCTGCGGGAGGCTGCTGAACGCAGAGCCCACACAGATTTTAACTTCCCTCTGTTGGTTCTTGAGCTTCTAATAAACATTTAAACATAAACATATATTTCTCTTAAAAAATAGTTCCTTTGACTCCTCCTTCTGCATTAATTATGCTCTCTTTCTCCTTTTTCTAAAATTAGATGCTTTTATCATTTTGAAGCGGGCATATGAATATTTTCATTATCTTAAAGTTATTTGTTTATTTATGTTTTTTTCCAGCTTCAATGAGCAATAATTGCCATATAACATTGTGTAAGTTTAAGATATACAATGTAATGATTTGATATATTCCTCCTTCTTTAAGATAAACTTCTTAAAATTTCTTGCAATCATTACTTTCATTTCTTTATCTTTCATTCTTTTTATTGTCACTGAAGTTTTTTGTGTGTGTGTGAGAAAGATTGGCCTTGAGCTAACATCTGCTGCCAATCTTCCTCTTTTTGCTTGAGGAAGACTCAGTGAGCTAACATCTGTGCCAATCTTCCTCCATTTTGTATGTGAGATGCCGCCACAGCATGGCTTGATGGACGGTGTGTAAGTTCTCACCCAGGATCTGAACTTGTGAACCCCGGGCTGCCGAAGTGGAGCATGTGAAATTTACCACTACGCCACCAGGCCAGCCCCTGTCACTGATTTTTAAAGCTGTGGTATATAATATAAAAGCAGAAAAATTACATAGTCATCTATGTGTGTATGATTAAAAGATAGTCTAGAGGGCTGACCCCGTGGCGTAGTGGTTAAGTTCACATGCTCCACTTCAGCAGCCTAGGGTTTGTGAGTTTGGATCCTGGGCAGGGACCTAACATAGCATTCATCAAGCCATGCTATGGTGGCATCCCACATATAAAGTAGAGGAAGATGGTCACGGATGTTAGCCCAGGGCCAATCTTCCTCAGCAAAAAGAAGAGGATTGGCAACAGATGTTAGCTCAGGGCTGATCTTCCTCACCAAAAAAAAAAAAAAAATATATATATATATATATAGTCTAATTTTTTATGTTTTTCAGGTTTAGAAGAGTAGAATTACATTGTGTGTGTGTGTATATATATATATAAATATATATAAATTTGTGTATTTGTGTCTTAATCCTTTTACTCAATCTTACGTTTATGAAATTCATCCCTATGTTGGGTGCAGCTCTAGTTTACCCTGTACACATCTGTAAGAGTTTCTACAGGGCATATTCCTGGGAATGAGATTGCTGGGTCATAGGTCATATATCTTTCATTTGCTAGATAATGCCATATATTTTTCATTCCATTGGTCATGTTTGGTGTGTTCCTTTTGTCAACGTCCTCACAAATATTTGGTAGTGTGAGACTTCTCACCCTTTGCCAAGTTAGTGAGTGTGTAATGGTATTTAATTATGGTTTTATTTCCCATCTCCCCGATTATACATGAAACTATACTTTTCATGTATATTGGCTATATGCACTTCTTTTATATAAGTGACTATTCAACTCATTGGCCCATTTAAAAAAATTGTTCTTATTAATTTATAGACACTTTTTATATATTCTGGTTACTTGTTTTTTTAAGTCATTTCTGAGGCAAATATCTTCTACCAGTCTGGACTTATTTTTTCATTATCTTTGTGAGCATAAGTTTTTAATTTTAATGGAGTTGAAAGTATCAGTATTTTCTTTTATGGATAGTACTTTTTGCATCTTGTTTAAGAAACTGTGTTTTTAACCAGAACTTCTGAGGAATTATCTTATAAAATTTTTATAATTTTACCTTTCATACTTAGATCTTTAATCTACCTGCATCTGATGGTTGTGTATAAAGTGAAGAAAAGGTCCAATTTTATTTATTTTTTGTAGGAACATCCAATTGTCTAAGAACTATTCATTGTAATGTCTGTCATTTTCTCTTGTCTGCAATGCCATCCCTGTCGTATCTCAAGTATCCATTATGGATAAGTCTGTTTCTCTGCTCTTTATTACATTAATCTATTTGTCTACCCATATTTTATTACCATAGTTTAAAAATAATCCTAATATATAGTAGAAGAAGCCCTCCCAACCCATTTTCCGTCTTCAAGAGTGTCTTGGTTATGCTTGGCCCCTTTGCATTTCGACATATTTTAGAATATGTTTTTCAAATTTTGTAAAAGTAATCTTACTAGAATATTGTATGGCATTACATTTAATCTATAAATCAATTTGAATATAATTCACCTTTTTAATTGTGTTTCAATCCATGAAAATAACATATCTCTTTGTGTACAGGTACTGCACATGTATTTTTAGCCTTGTTTCTAGATTTGATACTACTGTTAATGGAATGTTCTTTAAAAATTTTTTTCTAGTGGTTTGCTCTGATATTTTGAATATCAATTGTTTTTATAAACTGATTTTGTATCCCACAATGTTGTTGTGTTCGCATATTGTTTTAAATAATTCATCTGTAGGTTATTTTTGGATTTTCTACATATATAACCATGTCTTTTTCATGTAGACACAGTTTGTATTTTTCTTTTCCAATTCTTATACAATTTTTTTCTTTTTTTATTGAGGTATAATCGACAAAGTTGTAAGATATTTAAAGTGTACAATGTGATGATTTGACATACATATACTTTGTGAAAGGATTCCCACCATTGAGTTAATTAACATATCCATCACCTCACATATTTACTCTCTCGTTTTTTCAGGGAGTAACACTTAAGTTCCACTCTCTTAGAAAATTCAATTATACAGCACAGTATTATCAACTATAGTCACATTAGATCCTCAGACCTTATTCGTCTTGTAACTGAAAGTTCCAACCCGTTTATCAGACTCTCCCCATTTTCCTCACCCCTCCTGGCGACCCCAGCCCCTGGCAACCACCATTGTAATCTCTGTTTTTATGGGTTCAATTTTTTTGTTTCAGATTCACATATAACTGATACCATTCGGTATTTGTCTTTCTCTGTCTGGATTATTATACTTAGCATAATGCCCTCCAGATTCATTTATACTATTGCAAATGGCAAGATTTCTTTTCTTTTTAAGGCTGAATAATATTCCATTGTATATATATGCCACATTTTCTTTATCCATTCATCCATCAGTGGACATTTAGGGTGTTACCTTAACTTGGCTATTCTGAATAATACTGCAATGAACATGGGAGTACAGATATATCTTCAAGATAATGATTTAGTTTCCTTTGGTTATATCCCCAAAAGTGGGAATGCTGGATCATATGGTAGTTCTATTTTTAATTTCTTGAGAAATCTCCATATTGTTTTCCATGTGGCTGTACCAGTTTACATTCTCTCCAGTAGTGTATGAGGGTTCCCTTTTCTCCACATCTTCACCAGCATAGTTGAAGGTGTGCCAAAATCCTTCAGTGTCCCAAAGGAGAGGATCATAGTTAGCATCTAGATGCATGCTGATTAGAAGCTGGGACCTCAGGCAACAGCTGGGAAAGTAGGCAGTCAAACCCCTTCCAAGGGAGAAACTTCCCCAGATGGGAACTTTTGCCTGTTCCTCCTGTGCTGAGCCCGAGTATATAGCTATGGGAGGGTGGGAGTGCTTCTGCATCAGCTTAAAATCTTTGCTTGCTCTGGTCCCATCCGACTTGTGAATGTAAGCCTCGTTGATTATCAGAACTAGGTGATTGGGGGGCCTGTCGGTCTGAGGGCATCCATAAAGGTTGGAGTGCTAGATGTGTGGACAGTCTCCTTCCAAGGAGGTGCTGGTAA
This sequence comes from Diceros bicornis minor, assembly GCF_020826845.1. Lineage (NCBI taxonomy): Eukaryota > Metazoa > Chordata > Mammalia > Perissodactyla > Rhinocerotidae > Diceros > Diceros bicornis. The sequence goes on along the minus strand of NC_080749.1, from coordinate 17,694,207 downwards.
CTTGGCTTTATTATTGGAGCTAATAGGAAGGAGAAGGTGGGAGAAGTGTTCGCTGGCTCTTTCCGGCTCCAGGGCCATCACAGCCAGCACCTAGATGTGTGCTCATTAGAAGCTGAACTTCAGACAGTAGCTTATTAGGTATGTTGTCAAACCTCTTCCAGGGAAAGACTGGGTGATGGGCATTTTTACCTGGCTCCCTCTGTGCTGAGACCTGGGGGGATAGTTACTGAGAGTGTTCTCATTTCCTTTAAGAGCTGCCTCTTTGCTATGGTCCTGTGTGACTTGTAAACGCGTGCCCTGTTGACTTTCAGAGCTAGGTGACTTGGGGGCCATCCGTTGATTTGGGGCACCAGATGTGTGGTCCAAACCCTTTGCCTCTCAGGGAGAAGCTAGGAGTTTGGGGTTCCCTCTCAGTTTTATGGTGCCGTGGTGGGGTAGGGCTTGTGGTGAAAGTGTGTCAGCCATTCCTACCCGTTTTGATGTGAGTATTTTCTCCATGGTCAGATGCATAGGAGTCACTCAGCTAGTTTTAGGATTTCTCTCAGAAGGAATTGCTCCGCAGTAGCTGTATATTTGGTGTGTCTGTGGGAGGAAGGAAATTCAGGAGCCTCCTATGTCGCCATCTCGGTTTGAAAAGCTCCAATTCTTACAAATTTTATTTCTTTTTTTAATCTTACTACATTGATTTAGATCTCCAATATGATGTCAAATTAAATGGTGATAGTGGGAATCCTTGTTTTATTTGTGGTGTAAAAGGGAAAGATTATAAATATGTTTTGTCAAAGTTTTTTGTATATACTTTTATTTGGATTAAGGAAGTTCCTTTCCAAAGTTTTCTTCTTTTTTTAATGAATGTATGTTGTGTTTTACCGAGCTTTCTTTCTGAAACCACTGAGATATAACTATTCTGTAATCTGTTACTGTGGTGAGTATATTAATTTTCTAATATTAAAACATTCTGATGTTAAAATAAAAATTCGCATTATAAACTAGTGTTTTCTTTTTGATAGATTGATGCTTTTGCTTTGTTAACATTTTGCTAAGATCTTTGCATGCATGTTAACGAGTAAAAGTTATCTGCAACTTTTTTTACATTGTCCTTTTTCTGCTGTCATATCAAATCTATGAAATGCTGGCCTCATAAAATAAGTTGAGAAATGTTCCCTCATTTTCTATATTTTTTACTCCTTTTCTATACTTACTATGTAATATTTAAATTATTTTAAAAAATATTTGATACAGTTCCATGGTGAATCATGTATTTGCCTTTGAATTTTTGTGGAAAATTTAAAAAATTACTGATTCATCCACTTTAATGGCTACAAGGCTATTGAGATTTTCAAATCCTTCTTGATTTCGTTTGGATAAGTTATATTTTTCTTGGACTGTGTACGTTCATTATAATTAAAAAAATTTTTTGGCATAAAGATGATTTTAATTTCTTTTTATTATCCATTTAATGTCTCTAGCATCTGGGGTAGTGTCACTTCTGCATCCTTTTCATTGGCTAATTGTGCTTTCTCTCTTATTTTTTTTCAATAAGTTTTACTGGAGGTTAATAAATTTTATTAGTCTTTGCAAAAGACTATTAATCATCTCTATTGAATGTTTTCTTTAGCAATTTATAGTCATATTTTTATTATTTTTTTTTATAACTTCAGTCAATTTAGTGTACTAAACTTTTTCTCATTTTTTCCTTTCCTTTCTCCTGAGGAAGATTCGCTCTGAGCTAACATCTGTTGCCAATCTTCCTCTTTTTTTTGCTTGAGGAAAATCAGCCCTGAGCCAAAACCATTGCCAGTCTTCCTCTCATTTTGTATGTGGGTCGCCGCCACAGCATGGCTTGACAAGCAGTGCAGGTCCACACCCAGGATCTGAACCCGTGAACCTGGGCTGCCGAAGCAGAGCACACTGGACTTAACCACTATGCCATGGGGCCAGCCACCACTTTTTCTCATTTTTTGAGATGGTATCAGATTCTCTTGACACATACACTGAGATGGAATTTGTAGTATAAGGTGGGAAGAAGCGGAATTAAAGCACAGGAGAAGCTGAACTGTGATGTAGGCACTATGAGCCAGAGCCAACTTGGTGGGGAGATTGAGCAAACATTGCCCATCAGCGTATAGTCATGCACTGGGTTTTCGGCATTGGGCTGGGCTGTGGAACACCTTCTGTACTCAGTTATTTGATGTGGGCATGGCCTTAGGGTAGCCAGCTCTTTGCAGCTGAGGCAGATCCTGAGGGAGCTGACAGATGAAGATTTCCTGCTGATTGCACTACCCACAAATGAGCTGCAAGTCCCTCTGTGAAGAAGGATCTGGGTCAGATGGATACTTGTTAATTTCCCATTCTTGTTTTCTAATACATGCATCAAGTCTGTAAATTTCCCCCTAATTTCTATTTTATCTGTATTCCACAACGTTTGCAGTGTAGTGTTTTTTTTACTATTCAGGACAAACGTTTAAATTTTTTTTCATGACTGATTTCCCCTTTGACATAGATATAGCTAGAGGTATTTTTCTTAATTTCCAAAATATATAGTGTTTTGGCTAGTTATATTTTTTGTTATTGATATCTAATATCTAATTAATTACACCATGGTAGTAAATATGACCTGTATGATTTCATTCTATTAAAATTTGTTGAAACTTACTTTATGTCCCAATATTGGTCATTTTTGTAAATGATGTCCTGAAAAAGAATGTATATTCTAGAGTTGTTAGATGCTGTCTAATTGAGAGGATGTAAACAGGGTCTCTAACCATCAGAAAGCATGGCTATCTGTTAGTGACTACTATGGATTCCCTCCTTTAGTGTCCTTTAAAATGTAAGCAGCCTTTGGAGTGTGAAGTCACTAAGGCCTTCAGTTTGTATATAAGAATGAGCTAAATTATCGAGGGAGTGGGATTTGTGGGAAAGGAGGTAGCAGTTGGAACCTATTGGCATGTGGTTTTGTCTGAAGAGGGAAGATCTGTACGGATCTCTGTGGAGGATGAAGAAGGCAAATGCCTGAATGAAAGAAGAAAGGAGTTTCTATGAGAAAGAAGAAGAAAAGTAGAGGGGAGATAGGAGTACTTGGAAGGCAACCTCTGCTCACAGTCTGCCCTACTTCCTTCTTTTCAGAAGACTCCATGTTTTCTGACTGTGTAACAATGGTGACTTTTATTTGGCAGCGATCTTGTAAAAATAGGGTTTCTGATTTGGGACACCTTCTTCAAGGAGTGTGGGGAAATTATCCGGAAAATAGTTACAGAATTAAAGCATCTGAAATACTCTGCTCATCCCCACCTGCTAGGTAATATAAAACAGTAATAATATGAAATAGTAATAAAAATGTCACCCACTGGATGGATTTTCCTCCCAGTGTTTTCCCTGTGTTTGCATTCTACCTGCATTCCGGCTTCCCTCCAACTCCACAAACCCCAGGAGGGAAGGGCAAAGTAGAAAGAAGAAAAAAAGGAGTTTTCTGGCTTTAGTTTTCAATGTCCAGGGCCTTTTGGAACTCTGAGAGGAATCAGAGTAAGGTAAGGAAAAATATTAGGAGAAATGGGCTTTGAGAAGAGTAGGACTCCTCCTGTATAAGAAAATTTCTCAGACTAGGGACAGTGTAGGAGCAGGAGAGATACTGGGAGCAGAGTTTGGTGAGTCCCAGAGAGATGGCCTTGCTTACTGTTCCTCTGACAGGAACTTGGAGAGGGACAAAACTCTACCAGTTGGAGAGGTTCTATATTTTCTTTAGATAACAGTACTCCAGAGAGGGAATGTCTGCTATGCCAGTCTCACATAGCTTTCTTTCCCAGCAGGGCACAGAACTGACAGAGACCCCATGGAATTAAGGAACTATGAAGATGGGAACTAGGAGAGTGTCAACAGTGACCTGATGGCTAAAGACCAGCTATTTCAGTGCCTATCTGTGGAACAGATGCCCCTATCTGACTCCGCACCTTGGAACCACATAAATGGTTCTCCCAATTAGAGACAACTCTATGGAAAGAACAGAGACCCCAAACTAGCAGAGATTGGGCTTCCATCACACAGGATGCCTAGAAGCTCAAAATATAATTTACACACACACACACAAACACACACAGATCACTGTTTATTGAAGACAATTACACATAAGTTTATTGTTTTTACATACTTCATTTCACTTAATCCCCACAACAACCCTGAGATAAGGGCATTGTATCCATCTCATAAATAAGAAACAATGTCAGAGAACTCTCTTATTCTTTAATGTAAATTTTTGGGAATTATCAGTTAACCATTTATCAAATGTCTACCTTGCATAAAACGTTATGAGTCCAAGATTATGTTATGAGCTCAAGAAATATAAAGGAAACACAGTTTCTTACTCCAAGGGACTTTAATCCAAAGTGGGGTTGGAGAGAGAGATATGTGTACACACAATGCAAGGTCACAAAGACTGGGTGTGGAATTAGTCACCTTTAAGGATGTCCAAGAAGAGAGCTGGTATCAAGGTGTGGACATTTCAAAGTTCTGTCACAGCAGTACAGTTGATCCTAGAGAGTCCTATTGGAGTATGAGGAGAGGAGGGATAATATAGGGACTTATTTTAAATTTATTCTCATAATTGGAATATTGATTCTAGAATATAGTGAATGAATGAAAGTTCAAACACAGGATCTGAAGGAGGTAACCACATTTTGTAATGGTTCCTTAAAACTATAGGCCAAAATTCTAGTAACAAAGCCCCAGATTTCAGGGTGGCCCATCAGAGAGGAGAGCTGTCATTGTTAGACATCCATTTAGCCATTTATGAAGAGCAAGGAGGGATTTTCTGAAATTTTGATTTAGGGACACAGAACTTAAACTCAGAGCACTTTCTCTTCTCTGCTCTCTAGTTTTCTCTCCTTGGTTGCATCATTGTTCTTTACTGACTGTTTTATAAACTCACATTACCTCAGCTTGGTTAAGGAAAGCAGTCTTTAATCCTAGAAGAACAGATAGGGACCATTAAACCCTGGGCCTGCTTCCTGAGACAGATTATGGGGCCACCTTCCTGGAACATCATACTAATGTTATGGATTCTGCCATCACTCATTCTGTTCAGAATGCATTAGGACAGTCGGTGTGACCTTAATGCCCCTCTCAGATTTGTGTTTCTTTAATTCTGAATAAAACAATCAGCTTGATTCCTTCAGGGGTGGATTTAAGATCTGGCTCTGTGGGGTGAGGGAGGGTAGGTGCAGGTCTGTGAAGCTTTCCTGGTTCTTCAGTTAGAAATAACTCTTCCTTTCTCTGTGATCCTGTAGTGCTTATTTATTTATTTATTTATGATGGTCCTTGACACAGTCTGAATTTTTCTTTTCTTTCTTTTTTTTTTTTGGTAAGGAAGATTGGCCCTGAGCTAACATCTGTGCAATCTTCCCCCATTTTGTATGCTGGACGCCACAGCAGCATGGCTTGATGAGCAGTGCGTATGTCTGTGCCTGGGATCTGAACCTGTGAACCCCAGGCCACCAAAGGGGAGCGCGCGAACTCAACCACTATGCCACGGGGCTGGCCCTGAAGGCAGTGATTTTTACTTTTATTTTGTTTCACTGTTGTAATTCCAAATGCCTAGAACAATGCCTGTCACATAGTAGGCACTCAACTAATATTTTTTTAATAAATATTTGAAACTGAATGAAGCAGGAAAAACAAAATATGAATGTCTTTCCAACCCTTGTAAGGGATTCTTGGGGAAAAAAAAAAACAGACAGTTATCACTATGGAACTATGAGAACTGAAGCTAGTTTGTGGGGCTGTGATGTGAATTTGCTTTTATTGGTCTGTAAATCTTTTATTTTCAAATATAACACACAGGAAAAGTGGGTAAAACATAAATAAACAGTGTAATGGGATGAATTATAAAGTGAAACCTGTGAACCACCACAAGGTCAAGAAATAAAACATTGCTAGCATTCCAGAAACTACTCATGTGCTCATTCTGGAATATCTCCACCTCTCTCTACCTGCTAGAGGTAACCACTATGCTGAATTTTATGGTAATCACTTCCTTGCTTTGCCTTATAATTTTAGCACCAACATATGCATTCCTTGACATTGCTGTTTAGTTTGTATTTTGTGAACTTAATATAAATAAACAATATATTATATTATACTATATATATGCTTTTGCATTATGCTTTTTTCACTCAGTGTTACATTTATATGATATATTCAAGTTGATGCACCCTGCTTTAGTTAATTTTCTTTGCTGTATTTTGTAAACACAGCATATTCTGCTGCTGAAATAATTTTTCCCTATGCTTTGGCTATAAAATCTATGCTGCTATTAAACTTATCCACCTGTATCCTGGTGCCAATGCATCCATGTTTCTATGGTATATTTACCTAGGAGTGAAATTGCTGAGTCATAGTGTATTCCTGATGTTAACCTTAGCAGATGATGCTTTACATTGTCAACAATACTAGACTTTCACAGATTTTTTATTTTGGCCAATTTGATGGGTCTGTATTTGTAGTTTGCTGCAGTTTCTATTTGCATTTCCCTAGTTACTAAAGAAGTTGATCTTATTTTTATTTTATTTTTTGCTGAGGAAGATTTGCACTGAGCTAACATCCATGCCAATCTTCCTCTATATTTTTTTAGTATGTGGACCCCTAGCACAGCCTGGCCACTAACAGAGAGGTATAGGTCTGTGCCCAGGAACCAAACCAGGGCTGCTGCAGTGGAGTGCACCAAACTTAACCACTAGGCCACTGGGGCTGGCCCAGAAGTTGATCTTATTTTTCTTGTTTATAGGACATTTGGTTTTTCTCTTGTTTAAAATAGCCAGTTAAGTCTTCAGCCTGCAGAGTTTTTTCTTTGTTTATTTGTTTTCTGAGGAAGATTAGCCCTGAGCTAACATCTCTTGCCAATCTTCCTCCACTTTATATGTGGGTGGCTGCCACAGCATGGCTGACGAGTGGTGTAGGTCTGCACCCAGGATCCGAACCCACAAAACCTAGGTCACTGAAGTGGAACACACCAAACTTAACCACTATGCCTGAGGGGTGGCCCCCAGCCTGTTGTTTTTATTGATTTGTCTAACTTTTTCTTATCAATTTGTAATTCCTTGTGTATTCTAGATACAAGTCGCTTGATAGTGATAGGATTAAAAATATCTTCTCACATTCTGTGGCTTATTTTTTTCACTTTATTTATGATATATTTTAATAAGTAGAAGTTCTTAATTTTATTGTTGTCAAGTATATCAATATTTTTCCTTATGAATAATATTTTTTGTGTCTTTTATGACCCCTTCCCCAAGTGACACATGGGCATTTTTGCCATATTGAAAGAGGCTGTCCCTAAGTACAACTCACAGTTAAGAGGAGAGGAATTAGGTTCCACTTTTTCATAGGAGGAATCACAAAGACTTTTTAGACATCTATTAAAATCCTTATACATGATAAAATCAGTTTTAGATTTTCAGAGTTTTTAGAGAAAGGGGACTAGGATACATTTAAAGGAAGAAAGGCTCAAGTTGAGAGAAAGAAATTGTAGATATTGGAGAGAGGAGAGATCAGAACACATATGTTTTATCTTTCATAGGTGTGACCTTTTCCTTTTGCACCCCAGATCTTTGAGGGCAGAGGCTGTGTCTAGCAGAGGTGGACACATAATTGGAGATTAGTAAGGACTTACTCATTGGCTGATTTGTAATAAATGATTCTTCAATGCCTGACCAAGCTATCTGAAGTATCTATGGTAGGTCTTCCAGTGGATCTGATTAATTCAAGATATTGATTGACCTGCTCTAAATACTGAATTTAGGGTCAAATCTTAACCAAGATGCTAAATAGAAGAAATTAATTTCAGGTCAAAACTGACTATAGTCAGGATGATTAGAAGCCCCTGTTGCTTCTGCCTTTAGCCATCTAACATCCTGCAAACTTTCTCTCCTATTTCTTCCCCTTGAAAATTAGCCATCTTATTTTCCTATTCTCATTCGATCTGTCAGATCTGGGGAGATCTGTCAAACCTATCCTTGATGGAAACTTAATAGCTTAATAGAAAATGATTATGTCTTGTGTTTTTTTTTTTGCATTTTAATAGAATATTCTGGAGACTCAAAGCTTTAATCTAAAATAATGACTTTCTTATGAGTACAATAACGTAGTGTCCACTCATTCATATACTTGCTAATATCCAAAGTGTTGGAACAAACGCCATTAAAAGACATGAGCTATTCTATTTATGGGCAAGGATTCTGCAGTCTAACTGTATTCCGCTCTGCCTGCTATGCTCATTTGCCCTTGAATTTATCCAGACCCAAACCAGCAGCATATTTGGCTTTGCACTTGTGTTTTCATGCAGTCTGTGACTTTCCTTCTCTTCCCAATTAGCCACCTCTCTAATCAATTTAATCCATCTCTGACAGCAAGCCATATTTTCCTACCTTGTTGATGAGCATGTCATGTGGAACAGAGTCAGAATATATTATGTCTATCCCTTCCTCCCTGCATACAAGGTCTGCCTCTCTGTCAGAGGAGGCAGTTGAATTGGTCTAAAATGATTTGTTGGTCACGAAGTCATGCTGGTTATTACCCATCATTCTGAGCCCTTCCTTATGCTTGGAAATTGATTAGGTATCTTGATCTTGTAGTTAATGTACTTTTTGTCATTGTTTAGAGCTGGGGACACTCCAGTGCAATCTTGGACTGCTGTGAGCATTCATTTACCATCTATCCCCCATTCCTTAAAGATAAGGAGCTCATTTGTTTCACAGTTCAGAAATTCTCCAAAAGAAAAGTTAATGCTTCCAAGGACTCCTGAGATACCATATTAGTAGCCAAGATTTGGTATCACAAGAATTAAAAGAAATTAGGTTTTCTATCCTCATCAACTGGAAAGACAGCCAATATTTATTGAATCCCTGCTATGTGGAAGGCATTATGCTACTAGGTTGTGTGAAAGGTACAATGATATTTAAGATGGTCTCAAATCTTGTGTTGTCTATAGAAAACATGAACACATAGGAAGATAATTGACAATGATATTTTGTGTGGAGCACAAAGAAAAGAAAGGCCATAAAACGTTTTAGTAGGTTGTATGTTACTAATTATCACATTTTCTTTGTGTCTGATTGTCCAGCTAAATTGTTTCAAATAATAACCCAGAAACATTATTTGTATTTTTCTTTTTGAATTGTTGACTGCTTCCTGAATTTTTACTCATTATTTTCCTACATTTTCAAAATTTTTAGTGGTAGTGAGGTTGATTTCTTTATGTTCTCATTGTCTTTACATATGTTTCCTATTGTTTTATCTATCTTTCTGCCTTTCTATCTTTTTCTCTTTTTAGCTTTATTCCTGTGCTCAGTTATGGGCTTGTAGGTATGTTCTTCCAAGATGAGGGCATTTTTCCAAGATTGTTGATTGTAGGGTCTCTTGGGAGCTCTCACTGTTCTGTTCCAATAGAAGCTTGGTAATACCATATTATCACCGTCAACAAAATATAAGAAATATAGCTCTTTATATTTATATTTATAAAAATCTACCACCTTATGAAAGAACAACATAAAAGATTGGCAAAAAATATCCACTGACCACCTTTGTTTTTTATAAATTTATTTTAAAATACAGTTTAGAATTGGAAAATTAAGTTAAAAATGTCTCAAGACAGACCAGAACAGTTGTAATTATACTCAACTATTAGCAATCACTTTTCAACTAAAATTCTTAAATAAACTTTAAGGAAATATCTTCTATATCACTTATTGATAGGGCTTCTGCCATTAAAACTTCCTAGATCATGGGTCGGCCCCGTGGCTTAATGGTTAAGTGGGCGCGCTCCGCTGCTGGCGGCCCGGGTTCGGATCCCGGGCACGCACCGACACACCGCTACTCCGGCCATGCTGAGGCTGCGTCCCACATACAGCAACTAGAAGACTGTGCAACTATGACATAGAACTATCTACTGGGGCTTTGGGGGAAAATAAATAAATTAATTAATTAATTAAAAAAAAAAAACTTCCCAGATCTTGACAGTTGGGGAAAAGGATATCAGATGATATTAGGTAATTATTGTTAATTCTGTTAGGTGCGATAATAATATTATAGTATAATATAATATAGATAATATAGTATTAGGTAGGAAATTATTTGTTTTTGGAGAAGGATGTTGATCTACTTAGGGGTAAAGTATAGTGATATATGTAAATTCCTTTGAAACGTTTTGGCAGTATATAATGCATGCATGTGTATATATATATATATAGATAGATATCTATACATATGTATGATTCTATATACATATATATGCATATACATGTGATATATATATGAAGTCTGAAGTCTTGGGCCCAGAGGAGCTTTTTGAAAGTTTTTCTCCCCCTCATTTTCTGATCACTGCATCCTTTCATGTCTTCATTACACCACAATCTCCTTTAGTTTTTCACTTACACGTCATTAGTTTGCCTGCTGCTACTGGCTCTAACTAACCAGCCCTGATGGTTTAGTGGTTAAGATTCTGCTCTCATGGCCGTGGCCCAGTTTCATTTTCCAGTCAAGGAGCCACACCACCCCTCTGTCCGTTGTCATGCTGTGGCGACTGCGTGTTGCTGTGATGCTGAAAGCTATGTCATCAGTATTTGAAATACCGGCAGGGTCACCCATGGCAGACAGGTTTCAGTGGAGCTTCCAGACTAAGACAGACTGGAAAGAAGGTCCTGGCCTCCCGCTTCCGAAAAAATTGGCCATGAAAATCCTATGAATAACAGTGGAGCATTGTCTGATACAACGCCAGAAGGTGAGAGGATGTCGCAGAGAACAGGCAGGGCTCCACTCTGCTGTACACGGGGTTGCTAAGAGTCAGAATTGACTCCACGGCGCTAACAACAAACTGGCTCTAATTCATTTTTCCAGTGTATTAATCTCAATTGCATATCCTATCGTCCAACCAATGTTTTGAACCTCACTCTGTCCTTTAGTCTAACTCTTCTCCTTGTTGCCAGGTGAAAAGAAAAAGAAAAGGAGGCAGCAGGGGACCTCCTGTGTTTGCATCAAAACTGCGACACATCCATGCTCCTCCTCTGCTTTCTGCTTCTCTCTTCTGTTAAAATACACATGGAGTGTGACAATGAATTGTTGGTGAACAAACTAGTGAAAAAAATCAGTAAATGAACGCTTCAAAGAGACAGGTGTCCCTCCAGAAAAATTTATTGAATCTATAACGATGATATTTAAAAATCTGCCGAAGTCCTTCTTGGCTAGAGACATCTTATGAAAGTCTTTCTTGAGAAGGCTTATGTTTTCTCCAAAGAAAAAAGACAGCAGCATTTCAAGAGAGAGTTATATCATGCTACAACTTGACTATTTTCTTGGCATAAACAACACTTCCTGGAAGGTAAAGTGTTAAAGTAGCTCTAGTAATTTTACAATTCTATTCCAACGAAGCAAAATCATTTAGTATGATGTAGGCTGTTGAAATCCAGGCAAATGCTAGCATAGTGAATTGCACAAAAGGGCCTATGAAAAAAGAATGCAGATCAATAATTGATTTTCTCTCATTTAAATTTTTTATTCTCTGTCAGTCAAGGTACAGACTAGAGGGAGTGAAGACCTTTTTAAACTCCCTGCTTATTTGAAGTGTGCAATGGATGGATAAAAGCAAGCTTCTTCCAAATATAATTCTCTTGCTCTCTCATCATTTTAAATCTGTGAATGTGAAGCACACAGCAGCACAATTTTTGAAGTACATTAAAAATAACAACTGTAAAAAAGATCAAACTCAAGTTAATTAAGGGGAAGTATGGGCTAGAGTATAAATATGATGTATAAAGCACATAAAATATACTTTTTCTAGTTCTCGCTCATTCATTCATTTGTTCAAAATTTTGTAGCAGCTTAGAGTTGTAAAAACTTTAGAGGTCTTTTAGTTTGACCTTCCATTTTTAGGACTCCTAAGTGTGTCCATCTTGTCTCTATGTGCTGGGAGGCTCCCACTGTATGAAAGCTAGATCTTTCTATTATTGGACAAATTAGATTCTAAGAAATCCTTTAGTTACATTGGACTACAATCTATTTTCATAATTTTTGCTGATGGATCTTGGTTGTCTTTCAGGGCTGCAAATAATAGCTACCAAAGCAGGCATTATGCTAAAGAAAAGTGGTTGTCGAGTGTGGTACCTTGGCCACCAGCATGAGTTTCACCTGCCAACATGTTATAAATGCAATTATCAGGTCCCACACCAGAAATATTGAATCAAAAACTCTGGGTGGAGGGGGCAGTAATCCATGTGTTAACAAGTCCTCCAGGTGATTCTGAAACTTGCTAATGTTTAAGAATCCCTACTTTATTCCTCTTATGAAATAATGAGTTTCATTCTAGGATGGTTTCTAGAACTGCTGTGACCTTCTTCTGAATCCAAGGTATGGATTGAATAAATAAACACAGGAGTCGATCTTGTTTTTTTGAAAGTTCTAAGTCCACCAGATTCGATTCCAGAAGCAGCAAGCTCCATATCCTGATTGATCAGATCAAGGAACAAGAAAAAAGGAGAGAATTTTGTCACTTTGTATGTGCAACTTAAGCAAAGTGGCCCTTTCTGATTATTATCAGCACCGTGGATCAAAAGTAACTACTGTATAGGAAAAACGCAAAGCAATGACAAGAACAAAACATGATGGTGAAATTTTTCATTTTCTTTTTTGTAAATTAGGATTTATAATTTTTTTTGATGCTTTAAATGTCAGAGAAAGCCTATCCCTGGTGCTTTCTAAGTCTAATTAGGATCATAATAAGTAACTGCTAGATTGGATCTACTTTATTCTTGTTACTCTGTAGATGAGGAAACTGAGTGTTCAAGTGGATCATTAGCCATCCACATGGAATTTATGGTCAAATGCATCCAGTTACAGTGGATTCTGGACCCAGAAACAGCCTGTGGATTCCTAATTCTCCATGCTTTCTCATCCACATCAGGCTTCCTTTCTCTTCTTGTTCTGGATCTATTCTTGTTACCATGGAAGCCACAGAAATAGAGCAGCATGGTGCTGCACTCTCAGATTTGGAGCAGTTCATGGTTGTGAATGTGGCCTGGCTCATCATGGTGCAAATGTAAAATTCCAAAAGATAAATGCATGAACAATCCAAAGGAAACAGAAAGGTACTGTTCACCAGACTATCTGTTTGTTTATTCATATGCTCATTCACTCATTTACTTTCCCTGTTCAGTGATTTATTTAATAGACATTTTCTTAGGATCTATTATGTGCTCAGTTTTGAACTGCTAACTGTGGGAATATTGGTTGTTATATATGGTTGAACATCACTTCCATAAAGGTATGGACTGGATTTTATACAATTTGTAAACTTGACAGTGATTATGCATTGTCTTACCAATGTTCAATTAATATTCATTTGATGAATCAATGCAGAAAGAACAATCAAGAAAGAAAATTTATGTAAGTGCCCCTTCCCCACCTAAGAGTGGAAAAGGCAGGAAGAGCTGCCATAATCCAGAGAAGGGAGAGTCAGCAGAGGCTTCAGGACCAGAAAGCGATGTGGACGAGGCAGAATTTGCACTGAATGTGGGAGTAAAGGAAGTGACTTCTAGGCTACAGAACATAAATTAAAGATTTCAGGGGCTGCCCCGTGGCTTAGTGGTTAAGCGCGCATGCTCCGCTGCTGGCGGCCCGGGTTCGGATCCCCGGCACGCACGGATGCACCGCTTGTCCGGCCATGCTGAGGCTGCATCCCACATACAGCAACTAGCAGGATGTGCAACTATAACATACAACTATCTACTGGGGATTTGGGGAGAAAAAGGGAAAAAAAAATTAAAGCTTTCAGTTCAGAAGGACCAATGGGGCATTTGGGGGACATTAAAAATGAAGATATTATTCATCTAACATTGTAACTTGGGCTCCTTGAGTATCTATATAGCACCCCAAAAATTACACATCTGGATTTTTTGAACTTACAGAGAAGAGGCATTAAAATTTAAGTTCATAAGTGATGGAAGTATTTGTGTGGGAAGAGGTTTATGGTATTTGATATTATTACGATATTTGCCAAGGCCCCTCTTTGCCAGAACACTTGGCTTTCTGATTTTCATTGCTGTGCACTGCCCACTATGTTTATCTGTAGAACAGTCATCGTTTACTGAGCAACTGTAATGAACAGGATAGGGTGTGCTTAGGACAAGAAACAGAGAAATATAAGAACTGTTGACTACGTTAGCTCCCAGGCTTCACCCCTCTGACAATACCTGTCTCTGTTTCCAAATGACCTGCTTTAATTAGATACATGTTGCTAGATTATGGACAGCAAATTAAAATGTTCTTGGGATCAGGCAGGTAAAATATGTGACTGAAGCAGGTGTAGGCACATATGCTTACCTTGGACAGCTGGAGAAGTTTTGCCTGTACAGAGAAGGCCGCTGCTACAGAGACCCAGCTACTTATTGCCATAATGGATTGTCAGTGTGGTTGCCATGTATTCTGATTTTTTCAAGAGGAACTAGGAATATGGATTCTATGTGAAGCCTCCCAATTTTTAAATATTGTCTCCAATTTACAAAACATTGTATTAGACACACAAAACATGACTGCAGCCCTCCTTTGGACTTGGACTTCATTTTATAAATTTTGAAACTAGGTGAATCTTAGGCACTTCCAGGAAGCAAGTCTTTGGAGGAATATCTGGACATTTGGTGTGGAATTCTGTGATCTTTCCCAGATACTATAATCAGCCTCTGACTTCCTAGGAGCTCTTGTGTCTGCTTGATACTGTAGGAAGTCTGATTGGCAAAATTTATGTCCAGTGAGCCTCCTGTGAGGGAATTTGATTTGACATATGTCTCCTTCCAAACCTCAAATTGTGTTTCCAGCCAGACAATGTAATAGTCATGACCAAGATGTCCCCAAATGCTGCTAAAAGTTGTGAGGATTCACTGAGGTTTGAATAAAAATGGTAAACCTGTTTTTATGGATTAGAAATATTCACCATCTCTGATCCAGACAATAAAATGAACCAATTATGCATTTTAAAAGTGCCTGCATAGTCTTGTACTGTGCATTTATTCTGTATGTTTATTATTCTTTGTGACTTCAGTTTAGACTGATTATAAAGACAATGGTCTTCTGCATTACAAAATGATCATTTGTTGTAATTTTTCTAGAGTGGTGCTTCTCAATGTTTTAGACCATGACCAAGCATGATGCTTGCTCCCTAGTACAGCACACACACAAACACATACACACACAGAAACAAAACTTGAAGGAACAATTTTTACTCTTACTACGTAAAATGCACTGTGGTAGTTTATATTTTTATCTTTTCATTTCTCTTCTAAACTTGCCGAGTATAAACTATTCCATTCTATTACATTAATAAATCATGAGAAAGAAGTTACAATTCACTAATGAGTTGCAACCCACAGTTTCAAAACAATTGTTCTAAAATACATCAGTGTTTATAGTGATTCTTGCTTGACCTGACTGCCCAAGGTCAATGCTGGACAAATTCTTATAACAACAACAACAAATAGAAAGGAAGAGAGAGAGAGAGAAGGAAGGGAGGGGGACAGAGAGAAGGAAAGAAAAAACAATTCCAATGGACAGTGCCAATTCTTTAGTTAGTTCTCACTTAGTTCTTTAGTTAGTTCTTAGTTGAGTTAGTTCATTCATTTGTCCTAATATGTCATTAATCGAGCACGAATTGAGCATTAGTTGAGTCCCAGTTGAGATTGGGATTATCAGTCCAATGTAAAAATAGAGCTGAGACTTTGAAAATGGGCAAAAATCAGGACAAAATAACAGAATTTTATTTCTGTAAAAGGATATGGTATAAGTAATTTCAGGGGTATTAGAATAAGTAAAGGATATTTTGGGGCAGAATGTTATACTGGTATTTGGTCTGGAATAACAAGGCCCTATCTGGTTTTTGAAAATCTTGAAAGTCTAAATCATATTGTGATTGATTTCCTTTTTTGTGAGATTTACTGTATCTAGATCAACCCTGGATAATGCTGATGTTTTTGTTGTTGCTGATGATAAATGTAGTAGCATTTATAGTGCCAGTCACTAGACTAAGCAGTTTACGTGCATTAGGTTGTTTAATAGCTCGCATCTTGGTTCTTCCTTCTCCACCTGGCTGGACTATTCTTCCCTCACATGCAGATAGCTCTCCTCCCACTTGGTCCTACATGCTCCCAAGACTTGCTTCTCTGTAACTGTCTTTGCCAAGTGCTCAGCGAGGGCTGGTTGGTGGAGACAGAGGGAGTGGTATGTGGATTACCCTTGCTCTATTTATTTTCATGGACCATCTATTACCTTCCAGGCTTTGTACAGGGCCCTGTAGGGAAGTAAAAAGCCATGGGTATGGGTTAAGTATGTCAAAGATATTTCAGAATAAGTAGTGCGGATTATCTATAGACATCAAAACACAACCCGATCATCATTTCTTACTCCTCAACTTACTTGAGTTGTAGTTTATCAAACTCTGTCTTCATGTTGCTTCCAAGACGGCTTAGGCTCCTGCTTCTCCTCTTATCTTTCTACTTCTACTGACTCTTTCTCAGTTTTTTGATTTTTTGTTTTCTTTTATCCTCCCCCTCCTTTTTCCACTTGTTCCTTCTTATCTCTCTGACCTCTAAATGTCAGAGAGCCCCAGAGCTCAGTTCGTGGACTTCTATTGTTTTACTAGGGAATTTATCTAATCTCATTACTATCTAGGGGAATTTGTCTAATCTCATTACTGTAAATACCATCTTTATGCTGGTGATTCCCCAAATTTGTATCTTCATCTCAGAATTTTCCTCTGAACTCGAGATCTGTATAGACCTCTGCCTACTTGACATCTACACTAAATGTCCAAAGGGCATTGTGCAGAAAGGAGGTCTGGCAATGGAGTTAACACAGCAAGGCTGAGACTGCTATCCTTAGAAAAATTTGCTTACACAGTTGGCTGTTGGCTGACATCTAGGAACTTGACCCTCAGAGTGTTCCCAGTCAACAGTTAACTGATAAGAGTGGCTCACTGTGTCTAAATTGTGCAGACAATGTGGTTTATGCTGAATATGTGCTTTCCTTCTGGAAGTCTGAGACTTTGTTGTGTGCTAGGCAGAGGATGCCTATGTGTCCAGCCTCCAGTAAAAATGTTGCGCACTGAGTCTCTATTGAGCTTTCCTCGTACACAACATTTCACATGTGTTGCTATCACTTGTTGCTGGAGGAATTAAGCCTGTCTTCTGTGTTTCCCCTGGGAGAGGACTCTTGGAAACTTGTGCCTGGTTTCCTCCAAACTTCACTCCATGTGTCTTTTCCTTTTGCTGAATTTGCTTTGTATCTTTTTGCTGTAATAAATCCTAGCCATGAGTACAACTATATTCTGCATCCTGTGAGTTCTTCCCATGAATCATTGAAGCTAGGGATGGTTATGGGGACCCCTTACACAGCCATCTTAAAGTTGAATGTCCAAAATTGAGCTCTTGATATTCTTATCAATCAATCAAATAAAAACAAACAAACAATCAAATAAAAATGATTCCCACTGTGGCTCTTCTTATAGTCCTCCTTACAGTAATCTTTGTTACTGCCAATTCCATTCTTCCAAGTTACCCAGGCCAAAAATCTTAGCATCATCCTTGATATCTCTCTTTCTATCAAAGCCCACACTTGATCTGTCAGCCTGTCCTGTAGGCTCTAGTTTCTAAATATAACTAGACTTCAACCAGTTTTCACCAACCTCACTGGTACCATTCTGGTCCATGCTAACACCTAATTGCACCTCCTAACTGATCACCTAGGTTATTTACTACAGTATTGTTCAAGCAGTCAGAAAATCCTGTTAAAAGTTTAAATCAGATTATGCAAATCTTCTGCTCACGAGCCTCCAATAATTTCTCATTGTATCTCTGAGGAAAAGCCGAAATCCTCACTATGGTCTGTCCCATCTGGACCACTTTACTTCTGTCCCTCCACACTCTAACGCTCTCTTCATTGTCAGACCTCTCCAGCCATGCCCCTCTACAAACCAGGCAGGCACTGCCCTGGGGCTCTTGGAGGCTTTTTAAGTTAGTATTTCCTTTGCCATTTCCATTTCCAGGGAAATGTTCTTCCCCTGATTATCACGTGACCAGCTCCACTATTCAAATGTCACATTCTCAGCAAGGACTACCCTACCCAGCAGTTTATATCTTGCCTCCTGCTTTTTTTACTTTGATATTTTTATTTTCTAATATACTAATATTAGCTGGATTGTGTCCCCCAAAACTCATATGTTGAAGACCTAATTCCCAACATGACTGTATTCAGAGATAGGGCCTTTAAAGAGGTCATTAAGGTTAAATGAGGTCATAAGAGTGGGACCCTAATCCAATCCAATATGACAGGTGTCCTTATGAGAATTAAGGAAGAGACACCAGGGAGGCTTGCACACTGAGAAAAGGCCACCTGGGCAAATAGCAGGAAGGTGGCCATCTGGAAGCCAGGAAGGAGGCCTCAGGAGAAACCAAACATGCTGACACCTTTATCTTGGGCTTCCAGCCTCCAGAATTGTGAGAAAATAGATTTCTGTGGTATTTTTTATGGCAGTCCTAGCACACTAATATATATATACTAATTATTTTAATTATTTAGTTTGTATGCTGCCTATTTCTCTCATTAGAATGTAAGTTTCATTTTTATCTGTTTTACTAACCCCTGGAATTCTCAGTACCTATAAGGTGCCTGAACCATAGGAGAGATCAATTAATATTTGTTGAAAGGATAAATAAATGGTGAGAAATCAATTCTAGTCTACACTGCTGTACTTTTATCCTTGCGTTGCTGTAATAGATTGCACAAGTAGTTCTACTTTTTCCCTCCTTCTCGTACATGTCCTTTGCAATGTGATTTTGCAGCTCTTCTTATCAAAAGGTGAAATCTCTTTCTTCATCCATCGGATCTGAATTGGCTTTTTGACTTACGTTGACCAATAAAATATTGTGGAAGCATCAGTGTGCCAGCTCTGGACCTAGGTCTCCAGAGGCTTTGCCTGCTTCCATCCCGTTTCTTAAAACTGTCTTTGTCATGAAAGCAAGCCCAAGCTAGCTTACTGGAGGACAAACAACTATGTAGAAGAGAGACAAGTCATTCTAGCTGAGAACATTCTAGACCAGCCAGTCCCCAACTGACCTGCTAGCTGACCACAGATATACAAAAGAGGCTACGTTAGATTGGCAAAACTCAGCCAAAATCGGCAGGGCTTCTCAGCTGACCCATAGATTAGCGGACTACAATAAATATTTACTCTTTTATGTCAACCAGGTATTAAAGTTTTAGTTACTACAGCATTATAGTGGCAATAGATAATTACGTATATGACGTGACCCTGAGAAGTATTTTGTGTGCCAGAGATGTCTTGTCTTTGAGAGATAGCCTAGCTTGAAAGAATGCTCATGGGCTCTGTAATCTGATCAAATTAGGTTCAAATCCCAGCTCCATTACTCAGGGTGTGACCTAGTGCAATTTACTTAACCTTTTGAGCTTCTCTTCATAATTTATAAACTAAAGATAGGAATAACTACCCACAGATCTTTTTCTGAGGATTAAGTTAAAAACTCACATGTCAAACAGCTAACACAACTACTGCTGTTGATCTAAAATATATCACCACAATGTTGTAAACCAATGTTACTGCAATAAACAAAAAATTTTAAAATATATATATATCACCAACTTCCCCTAATAACTACCTATGGCTCAATCGCTCATAAATTGATCTAAATGCTTGTAGAAGCTA
The DNA here is from genome assembly GCF_020826845.1 of Diceros bicornis minor. Taxonomy (NCBI): domain Eukaryota; kingdom Metazoa; phylum Chordata; class Mammalia; order Perissodactyla; family Rhinocerotidae; genus Diceros; species Diceros bicornis. The sequence goes on along the minus strand of NC_080749.1, from coordinate 17,674,463 downwards.
TTTATAATTTTTTCTCATTAGACCCATCAGCCTGGTATACTTGCTATTGACTATTCAAAGCTATGCTTTCTTCTAGCCATTCTAACTGACATCTTTAACTTCAAGAGGTGACCGTACAGCTGATAGTATAAGGTTGAATGACCTGGTTCATTTACTCCATTTGTACCCTTCATGATTGTATTGGCTTAAACCAAATACCTTGTCAATTTTCTATTTCTGAACTAAAGAGGTCTAATTTCTAAACATCGACGTAGAGAAAACTGGACACTGCTGCTTCAGAGCCTTATACCTGGAAACTGACTGAGATATTCCCAGAAGCTCTTGGTTCCCTCCGATAAATCCAAGTGAAATATGGGCTTCTCAGTGCAAGGACAGAGGTCCTCGAACTGCCCATTCAAAGTCCCACAAATCTGCCTGTTAATCCTTAGGCAGCCATTTTTGAATATTTATTCTTTTATTTTATGCACTTTCTTCAATAAAAGCTAGAGAAGCAGGTTAAATTTGACGTAATGTCTTGGGCATTAGATTTAATTCAGAGAAATGTTAAAGAGAAACAAGTTTTCTTTTTTTAATTTAATTTTATTTTTTTAACAGGAAGTTAGCTTAAGCACTGCTTTCAGATGAAAGCATTCTATAACTGACATCATTTTTAAGTGCTCTATATTGATTAAACACTTTAGCTGGATTTGTAAGTCTGATCAGAAAATATGAGTTGTAAATCAGGATATGATTTTTCCTTTGATCCTATTTTAGCTTTCTCTTTCTCCTTTGGGTTAGAGGATGGATAAAAATTGATGATAACTTCTGATAAAATTTTGGAAACCAAAATCCATTTGATTGGTAATGATCTCTCTAGTAGAAAAGCTTAACATACAATTTTGTTAAAATGCATGAACAGGGATTCATTGTTACTTGTTTTCTCAAGAATACAATTGATTTCCCATATTAATCATCTGTTCAATAAACTGTCACTCCTCTAGTTAAGTCATTAAAATGATTCCATTTCAAGCACTTTTTAATCTAAATTATGAACTATCATTTTAGAAAGAAAACTTCAAAAATATAAGATTTCTTGTTTGAAAGCAGGGACTTGACTTCTCCTTTACACTTTACTAGTAGACTATAAAGTCAGGGTCCTAAGGCAGCTTCCATATTTCTGCGGTGCTATTCATTATACTTACACTCAGATAAATCTAAACATGCACCTATAAAACCCTCCAGTTCTGTATAACAAGAACATTCAGTATTTGGAATACAACACCATATTTTATTGTGGCAATGAGGATACTGTTGTGATTTGGGTGTCTATTCCTCCAGGTCAAGTGGGTCTCTATTCCTCCAGGTCAAGTGGACAATTGAGAAGAATTGATTGTGTGGTTGATGAGTACAGAAAGCCATTTTTTATCATGATATTTGGTGCCTGGATGACATGACAATCTACATTATTTCTATCTTCTGGGTCTAGATTTTATAGGGCACTATTTTCAAGTAGACTGAAGTTGAGAATACTTAGCTAAGGTATCATAAAGTCTAATATTTTGCTAAATATAAGCACCATCCAAAGATGTAGAACATAGCTAAAATGTTGGAATTTATTCTTCTAAGCTTCCTCCTTTCACAGGTGGAGTGGGTAGCCTATATTTAGAAAACTACACATTAAAATTAGCAATAGATTCCAGGTGTTCTTATACCCTGGCCGGTGCTTTTTCCTCCATTTAAAAGGAAATGTGCTTTCTTGCTGGTAGGCTGTTGGAGCAAGGGTTGCCTCTGGGTGGAAGGGTAAGTGTGGAGGGGGTGGGAGGAGAGACTTTAATCAGTCTCCTCTTCCCCTACTCCTAATACCCCCCACATTTCTGCTCCTGGGGTGTGTGTTTAAAGAGAACATCAAAGGCAAACCTGATCAATAGAATGGAGAGCTAAAAGTTCTGTAGAGCTTTGGCAACCCAAGGGAGCTACAAAGAGAGGAGGGTTTGCAAGCTAATGCAAATGCTATTTTATCCCTAACTTCTTACCTTACAGCAGTCACAGGCTTCTTTCTAGCTCATCTGCTAACTCCACACATACACAGTATAACTGTAAAGCCCTGAGTATATCTATAACTGTACCCTAGGCAGTGTACTCCCAAACTGCAATTTTCTTTTCTTTTCTTTTTTTTTTTCGTGAGGAAGATCAGCCCTGAGCTAACATCCGTGCCCATCTTCCTCTACTTTATATGGGATGCCCCAACAGCATGGCGTGACAAGCAGTTCATCCGTGTGCGCCAGGGATCCGAACCCATGAACCCCGGGCCTCACAAGCAGCGTCCGCACTTAACTGCTTGCGCCACTGGGCTGGCCCCTCAAATTGCAATTTTCAAGCAAAATGTTGCTAATTGATCTGGACTGGTCTGACCTTCAAGTCCAAATCCCAGTGTCAATCAAAATTATTGGGGTCTATTGCTAATTAGCAGAGATCATTTTAGATATGTGTAATGAATGAGCAATGAACGAAAGAGATTACCCAAAAATAATCCTGATTATTTTTTATCGGACAGAGAGGCAACATATGGCTTGAGTTGGGGGACATAGTGGAAAAAAAATTGTCTTCACTAAGATCAGAAATTTAAATAATATTTTCAAAATCATTATGACAATGCACTTAGTGAAATTTTTTATAAAGTGCAAACGAGTATACAATTATGTAATAAAATAATTGTTCCTTTAACCCCACATTCCAGAGGTAACTATCATCTACTTTCTTGGTCATCCTTCACCAAATTTCCCATGCATATTCATGCATCTATTTATCTCTCTCTTCATCTATTCATCTATCTCTTCGTGTATGGCAAACTTACTATTCTCATGTTTCTGCAGCTCAGCTCAGTGCCTGGCATGTAGACAACATCTGCTGATGCTATCTGTTACTAGTACTTGCAGATTTTAGTGACGTCTCTCTCTGAATCTTCCTTTTTTCCATTCTTTTTTTTTTTTAATTTTTTGTTTATTGCAGTAACATTGGTTCATACATTGTATAAATTTCAGGTGTACATCATTATACTTCTATTTCTGCATAGATTACATCATATTCACCACCCAAATACTAATTACAACCCATCACTACACACATGTGCTGAATTATCCCTTTCGCCCTCCTCCCTCCCCCCTTACCCTCTGGGAACCACCAATCCAATCTCTGTCCCTATGTGTTTGTTTGTTGTTGTTATTATCTACTACTTAATGAGGGAAATCATGCGGTATTTGACCTTCTCCCTCTGACTTATTTCACTTTGCATAATACCCTCAATGTCCATCCATGTTGTTGCAAATGGCTGGATTTCATCGTTTCTTATGGCTGAGTAGTATTCCATTGTGTGTATATACCACATCTTCTTTATCCATTCGTCCCTTGATGGACACTTAGCTTGCTTCCAAGTCTTGGCTATTGTGAATAATGCTGCAATGAACACAGGGGTGCATGTATCTTTACACATTGGTGTTTTCAAGTTCTTTGGATAAATACCCAACAGCGGAATAGCTGGATCGTGTGGTAGTACTATCCTTAATTTTTTGAGGAATCTCCATACTGTTTTCCATAGTGGCTGCACCAGTTTGCACTCCCACCAGCAGTGTATGAGAGTTCCCTTCTCTCCACATCCTCTCCAACACATGCTGTTTCCTGTCTTGTTAATTATAGCCATTCTGATGGGCATGAGGTGATATCTCATTGTAGTTTTGATTTGCATTTCCCTGATAGTTAATGATTTTGAACATCTTTTCATGTGCCTGTTAGCCATCTGTATATCTTCTCTGGAGAAATGTCTGTTCAGGTCTTTTGCCCATTTTTTAATTGGGTTGGTAGTTTTTTTGTTGTTGAGATGCATGAGTTCTTTATATATTTTGGAGATTAACCCCTTATCAGATGTATGGTTTGCAAATATCTTCTCCCAATTGTTAGGTTGTCTTTTTGTTTTGTTGATGGTTTCCTTTGCTGTGCAGAAGCTTTTTAGTTTGATGTAGTCCCATTTGTTTATTTTTCTATTGTTTCCCTTGCCCAGACAGACATGGTGCTTGAAAATATGCTGCTAAGACTGATGTCAAAGAGCATACTGCCTATGTTTTCTTCTAGAAGTTTCATAGTTTCAGGTCTTACATTCAAGTCTTTAATCCATTTTGAGTTAATTTTTGTGTATGGTGTAAGGTAAGGGTCTACTTTCAATTTTTTGCATGTGGCTATCCAGTTTTCCCAACACCATTTGTTGAAGAGACTTTCTTTTCCCCATTGTATGTTCTTGGCTCCTTTGTCAAAGATTAGCTGTCCATAGATGTGTGGGTTTATTTCCAGGCTTTCAATTCTATTCCATTGATCTGTGTGTCTGTTTTTGTGCCAGTACCATGCTGTTTTAGTTACTATAGCTTTGTAGTATATTTTGAAATCAGGGAGTGTGATACCTCCAGCTTTGTTCTTTTTTCTCAGGATTCCTTTAGCTATTCGGGGTCTTTTGTGGTTCCATATAAATTTTAGGATTCTTTGTTCTATTTCTGTGAAAAATGTTGTTGGAACTTTGATAGGGATTGCAGTGACTCTATAGATTGCTTTAGGAAGTATGGACATCTTAACTATGTTAATTCTTCCAATCCAAAAGCACGGAATATCTTTCCATTTCTTTGTGTCTTCTTCAATTTCTTGCAGCAATGTTTTATAGTTTTCAGGGTACAGATCTTTCACCTCTTTGGTTAAGTTTCTTCCTAGGTATTTTATTCTTTTTGTTGCAATTGTAAATGGGATTGTATTCTTAATTTCTCTTTCTGTTACTTCATTGTTAGTGTGTAGAAACACAACTGATTTTTGTATGTTGATTTTGTATCCTGCAAATTTACCGTATTCGTTTATTACTTCTAAAAGTTTTCTGGTGGATTCTTTAGGATTTTCTACATATAAAATCATGTCATCTGCAAATAGTGACAGTTTCACTTCTTCCTTTCCAATTTGGATCCCTTTTATTTCTTTCTCTTGCCTGATTGCTCTGGCTAGGACTTCCAGTACTATGTTAAATATGAGTGGTGACAGTGGGCATCCTTGTCTGGCTCCTGTTCTTAGAGGGATAGGTTTCAGTTTTTCACCATTGAGGATGATATTAGCTGTGGGTTTGTCATATATGGCCGTTATTATGTTGAGGTACTTTCCTTCTATCCCCATTTTATTCAGAGGTTTTTATCATAAATGGATGCTGTATCTTGTCAAATGCTTTCTCTGCATCTATTGAGATGATCATGTGATTTTTATTCTACATTTTATTAATGTGGTATATTACATTGATTGATTTGCGAATGTTGAACCATCCCTGCATACCTGGAATAAATCCCACTTGATCGTGGTGTATAATCTTTTTAAGGTATTGTTGTATGCGATTTGCTAGTATTTTGTTGAGGATTTTTGCATCGATGTTCATCAGTGATATTGGCCTGTAATTTTCTTTTTTTGTGTTGTCTTTGTCTGGTTTTGGTATCAGGGTAATGTCGGCTTCGTAGAATGAGTTAGGGAACTTCCCTCCCTTCTCAATTTTTTGGAAGAGTTTGAGAAGGATAGGTATTAAATCTTCTTTGAATGTTTGGTAGAATTCACCAGGGAAGCCATCTGGTCCTGGACTTTTATTTTTGGGAAGGTTTTTGATTACTGTTTCGATCTCCTTACTGGTGATTGGTCCATTCAAATTGTCTACTTCTTCTTGATCTAGCTTTGGAAGGTTGTATGATTCTAAGAATTTATCCATTTCTTCCAGATTGTCGAATTGGTTGGCATATAGCTTTTCGTAGTATTCTCTTATAATCTTTTATATTTCTGAGGTTTCCCTCCTAGAACCGCTTTTGCTGTATCCCATAAATTCTGGCATGTCTTATTTTCATTTTCATTTGTCTCCAGGTATTTTTTGATTTCTTCTTTGATTTCTTTGTTGACCCGGTCATTGTTCAGTAGCATTTTGTTTAATCTCCACGTATTTGTGGCTTTTCTGATTTTCTTCCTATAGTTGATTTCTAGTTTCATACCGTTATGGTCAGAAAAGATGCTTGGTATTATTTCAATCTTCTTAAATTTATGGAGACTTGTTTTGTGGCCTAATATGTGATCAATCCTGGACAATGTTCCATGTACATTTGAAAAGAACGTGTATTCTTCGGTTTTTGGATAGAATGCTCTGTATATATCTACTAGGTCCATCTGTTCTAATGTGTCATTTAAGGTCAGTGTTTCCTTATTGATCTTCTGTTTGGATGATCTATCCATTGGTGTAAGTGGAGTGTTAAAGTCCCCTACTATTATTGTGTTACTGTCTATTTCTGTTTTTATGTCTGTTAATAATTGTTTTATATATTTAGGTGCACCTACATTGGGTGCGAAGATATTTACAAGTGTTATATCCTCTTGTTGGATTGTTCCCTTGATCGTTATGTAATGCCCTTCTTTGTCTCTTTTTACAGTTTTTGTTTTAAAATCTATTTTGTCTGATATGAGTACTGCTACTCCAGCTTTCTTTTCATTGCCATTTGTGTGGAGTATCTTTTTGCATCCCTTCACTTTCAGTTTGTGATTGTCTTTAGGTCTGAAGTGTGTCTCTTGTATGCAGCATATATATGGGTCTTGGTGTTTTATCCAATCAGCCACCCTATGCCTTTTAATTGGAGCATTTAGTCCATTGACGTTTAAGTTGCTATTGATAAGTATGTACTTACTGCCATTTTTTTTAACTTTTTTTTTCCTCAGTGTTTGAGTAGTCCTTCTCTGTTCCTTTCTCCTTCTATACAGAATTGATGGTCTCTTTAGTTTGACCTCTGTCTGAAAGCTCTACTCGTTAACTCCCCTCCTCCCTTCTTTTATGTTTTTCATATCATATCTAACCTCTTTTTTGTGCATTTGTATCCATTACCCTCTTATCATGGAAATAGATAATTTTTCCTCTTTGCGGTCTTCTCTTTTCCCCTTAAATCAGCTCCTTTAACATTTCTTGTAGCACTGGTTTCTTGGTGACAAACTCCTTTAATTTTTGGTTGTCTGGCAAATTTTTGATCTCTCCTTCCATTTTGAATGATAACCTTGCCGGGTAGAGTATTCTTGGCTGTAAGTTGTTTCCTTTTCGCACTTTACATATATCGTGCCACTCTCTTCTAGCCTGTAAGGTTTCTGCTGAGAAGTCAGCTGATAGCCTTATGGGATTTCCTTTGTATGTAACTTGTCTTTCTCTCGTGGCTTTTAGGATTCTCTCTTTATCTTTAATTCTGGACATATTGATTATGATGTGTCTTGGTATGGGCCTCTTTGGGTTTACCTTGTTTAGGCTCTCTGTGCTTCGTGTACCTGGATGTCTGTTTCCTTCCTTAGGTTAGGGAAGTTTTCATCTATTATTTCTTGAAATAGATTCTCTGCCCCTTTGTTTCTCTCTTCTCCTTCCAGGACACCTATAACACAGATGTTAGTGCGCTTGATGTTGTCCCAGTTGTCCCTTATATAGGTGACCTTATATAAGTGATGCCTTAGGAGGTCTGCAGTGTGCTTCCCTCAGCTCTCAATGTTCCAGGGGTGACCCTTATGTGGGCTACATGTGTCCTTCTGTTGTGGCCTGTTTGCTCTCTCTGTAGGCACCCAGGGAGGCCGAGGTATGCTCCTGGCCATCTGTTCTAATGCTCAGCTGCTTGTAGTTGTTGTGGGCCCTTCAGTGTCTTTATCAGGTGTGGGGAGCCCCAGCACAGTTGGCTGCAAGTTCTAACACCACATTTGTGTTGCAGTATTTCTTTTAAGTGAGTAGGCCCCCAGCGTGGCAGGTTGTTAGGCTCAGGGGCTTACAATTGCTGTAGGCCTCCAGCCTTTATGTCTCTTCTCAGCTCTCTGAGCATTGCAGCTGGGTGGGGCTGGCCTCAGGCATGGGAGCACCCAACTATTTCAAGCTTTGGAAGGTGGGGCAAACCCCCTATGTGGGTCTTTGAGAAGCACAAGTCTTCTGCAGCTGATAAGCCCCACCACCCACAGGTCCACACACACAGTCAACACAGTCCTGCCCCTTGTGCATGCCCTGACCCCCTGAAGTGGACCCAGTCTCTCCACGGTGGGAGCCCCACACACTCCACCACTGCCCCACACTCTTGACCCGCTCCTTGTGCAGACCCTGCCCCACTGAAGTGGGGTCAGTCGCCAGGCTGCAGAGAATCCAGTCACCAATCTATGCAGGCCCACAAGTTGCCTGAGGGCTTATTGTTGGGTGGGGCTAGTCCCTAGGGTGGGCTGCCTGTCCTGGCTGAGCTGGATTAAATTGGTGCTCTAGTGGGTGGGGCAGACCTGGGCTAGCAGGCCCCAGGGAGAACTCCAATGACATCTGTGTCAGCACGCCCACACCAGGCCACAACAATTGCCGCTGCCAATATCCCAGTCCCTGGAGAGGTCTCACCTCTCACTGAAAACTGCAATGCACTCATAGCCTATCAGGTGAGTCTCTTTTCACCAAACCACTGTACACCTTTCTTTCTGGTGATTTTAGGTTGCTTTCTGACACGGGTGAGTTTGCACTTGGGCCCTTTAAGGGCTGGTTTTATTTTCTTTGTGAACCAGCTTTTCTGGAGGTACTCCCCAATGTTTTAGTAGCAGGCAAAGTTAGATATTATGCCACTCGTCTCGATTGTGTTGGGTCCACAAAATTCCCCCAGTGGGGGTGCTCCCCGGCTCAGGGCCTGGCTCCTCCAGGGAGGCTCTGGACCTTTGGGCTGCTCCCAGGCGGCCATGAGGCACTGCGGCTTGTGAAGGCAGCGTTTTTTCTCTCCAGAAGGGAGTTTCTGTCTCTTCCATCTCAGTTAGTATTGTCCTTTGTTGCAGGAGTTCCTCTTATCCAGTTTTCAGTTCTATCTTAGGGGTGATTTTTCCACGATTAGTTGTAAATTGGCTGTGTCCGCAGGAGGAGGTGAATTCAGAGTCTGCTTACGCCGCTATCTTGACTTCTCCCCCATTTTTTCCATTCTAAGGCAGCAGTTAGGCCTGTGATGTGTCGCTTTTCTCTTGATCACTTGCCCACCACTGCTGACAATAAGTGGCATCTGACCCTGTGTTAGAATGAACTTTGGCCTGATCTAAAGCAGTGGTCTCAACCCTGACAATGCTTTAGAATCACCTGGGGAGCATTTAAAAACTATTGATGCCTGACCCCTGACCCAGACTAATTAAATCTGAATCTTTGAGGGTAGTTCCCAGGCATGGCTGGTCTTTTAAAGCTCCCCAGCTGCTGATAATGTGCAGCGAGACTTGAGAACCACTGGTCCAGAGTTTCAGCTTGTCGAGACCACTTTGGATCCCAATTCTGTTTTACTATATCATTTTAGTTCTTTCTCGTAGTTTTGTATTACGTATAAATTTGATAACCATGCCTCCTGATTTCTTCATTCTTGTCACTGGCAGAAAATCACTCTGCTAACTCTTCCTTTTTGTTTGTTTATTTTTGTGTAATTCGACTCTTATTCTCTAAAATCAAGTATAGAAAAGTTCCTGGTAAATTTAATGTTTGGTGGTTAATTTTATTCTGTATAACCAAGGCTTTATGTATTAAGAAAATTACATGACCCCAGGGGACCAATCTACTTCTGTGTCTGCAACATCAGTTTTGCTTACACTGATTCCTCTTGATCTCTCTTTCTCGCTCCTCTTGGAAATTTCCAGGCTAGGTTGCCATCTTTCCACTATTTTACTGAGAAATATATATGTGCCTGCATGAGCATCACCCAGCTGTGATAACCAAAATAATGAAATCTTCACCAGGGCTTTGGCCATTGGTCATTTTTCTAAGACTAATGGATTTACCTGCAGCCCATATTTTCTATGTTACATCAGGCAGACTTGCCATGGGCATGGCTATTTAAAGCAAGTTAAGAATATTTAGTATGCATTTTTTTTAAGAAAGAGAAAATGTTTTGACAAAGTTGTTACTGGTGGGGAGCCACCTAGAAGATTTAAAGGCCTCATATCACCTCTGTCTCTGATCTCATGTGACACGTTCTGAGATTATGATACAGCAAGTTCTTACTTTTACAAAATGCTGTTTCTAAAGAGATACCATTTTTGCAGCAAAAAAGTGAGTGTGTAAAAGAGGTGTTTCAAGTCAGATTGGTGAGTGGGCAAGGGTGACAATTATTCCTAGTGGTAGAGGAGCCACTGAAGCCCCTGTCCATAGGGCGTCATGTGTTCTTTTGGGTGGATTGGAAAGGACGACGAGAAGTGGGGCAGAGGATAACTGAGGCCTGAAAATGGAGGAAGTGGCTGTGCGTTGTGAGTTAGCAATAGAATTTTTTTTTTTCGAAAAACACTAATTCACAGGATTCCTCTGGATATCCCAGTTTTTTCCCCCATTTCCTCTACCCTCAAACGATTTGCAATTCAAAGGGGGCAGTTTCATTCGTTGGAGCCGTAGTTCTCAACCTTATCAAACAACATATCATTTTTATAAGAAATAATTTGTGAATTCCTCTTTACTATCCTGAAATATAAACATATATATGTGTGTATATAATAACCTAACTATACGCTAATTAAAAGTATCATTATAATGTTCTAACTACAATATAAAGAACAATAAAAGAAAAAAATTATGATGAAATAATATGTACTTCAATATATAAATGCTCAAAGACGCACAATAATAAACACTAGTACACATAATGAATAGTCATTTCCATAGTTGTTATTTCTACGTGAAAGCATTGTGAATGTGGCAGCTACAAATGCAAACTGATACGGGTATGTTGATTTTATTACAGACTCAAGGATCATGAGTGATGTTGTCATCAATGATATAATTTTCTGAGAGAATGAACATCTCTTGGCAAAGTTTAAAATAAAATAGAGTACAATCTTCCCTACATTTGTGTAACAGTTGAATTCCAGAAAAAAAAATCAGTTAATATTAAAATCTTGCACATATACTACTGTTTATAATCAATAGCATCTAGTCTCAGATGCTTAAAATTAAATGTATCCACTCATAAAAATGGTTTAAAAAAACCCAAACCTAACAATACCAAGTGAGGATATAGTGCAACGGAATTCTCATACATTGCTGATGGGGTTGTAAATTGGTAAAATCATTTTGGAAAACTCTGTGGCAAGGTTTACTAAAGCTGAACATAAGCCTACTCTGTGACCCAGCAATTGTACTCCCAGGTGTATATACTCCACAGAAAGCAGTCTGTATGTTCACAAAAGTCATGTGCAGGAATGTTCATAGCAGCCCCAAATGAAAACAAGCCATGTGTCCATTACTATTAGAACGGTAATTTATGGTATATTTATACAATAGAATATGCTATAGCAATAAAAATAAACAAACCACTGCTACATACAATAATACGGATGCATTTCACAGACGTAATGTTATGCAAAAGAAGACAATCATAAAAGGGTATGTAATGAATGATTTCATTGATATGAAGATCAAAAGAGGCAAAACTAATCTGTGGTGAGAGAAGTCAGAATAGTTGTTAACTCTGGGGGCAAAGAAGGACTGGGGGAACACGAAAGAAATATCTGGGATAGGGGTCATGTTCTCTATATTGTTCTAGGTAGTAGTTACACAGCTGTATTCATTTGTAAAGTGTTTTAGGCTATATAATTAAATTTTTGAATTTTACTTTAAAAATATTTATAAGGACAAAACAAAACATAAGATTCATCTATATGAATGTCTAGTGGAACATTCTTTTGGATAGAAATATTACATGGATTGTAGGGCTTCTAGAACCCCTGGTTGCTGCCCATTAAACTCCTGTAGTATTACAATTAAAATGTTCACACAAAATTTCAAATTGTTTCCTAAAAGGCAAACCACTCCTGCTGAGAAACGCACTGGGTTTGAGACATATTATAAATAAGATGTCTCAAACCTTAGTAATTTCTGTACCACTTGAATTATTACTGCTTAATATTTTTCCTTAATTTTACTTACCTTTTTAATTTAAATGTATGTATTTTAAAATAAATGTTATATTATTTTATATAAGTAGAAAATCAGTCTTATTTTGCAAAGACAGGTAGTAATTATAAAAACAAATTAAATGGCGCTATTATATTCTAACCAAGATCTGTTGCCCACAAAACCTCTTAGGATAACACTTGTTTCTTTTGGTTAGTGTTAGTCAACATTAGAATGAAGTGAAAAGCAGAAGAGCATCTTTTGACCTTCAGAAACCTCAATTGCATATAGTTCAACCTAATATGAGTCTTTCTCATTAACATAAACAGAACATTTGAAAAACAATTGCAATAGTTCCCACTCCAGAACTATTTATTTTATTACCATTTGTTACATGAATTGTGAGCAAGTACAACTTCGTACATCTTCAATCATCCTGCTTTTTTCTGAGTCTCTCATGGCAATTTAAAAATAATCCACATTGGTGTCTTTTTCTAGGTGAATAGATTTATACTCCCCTCAACTTTGCAGCAGATAGTTAGATTATTTCTAAAGATTGAGCAAACATGGGAGTTAGAGTAAGGGCTGGGTATGACATTTTACTTGGGTGGCAGTGAGTGAGTGTTAGGGGAGTGAGTGATCTAGGCCAAGCTATGTCTATCAACACAGTGCTTCAAAAGAATGCTCGGACAATCAATACAAATAACAAGAAATCTCTAATTCTGTGTTGATTTTAGGTAAAAAATTACAATCAGGAACCCCCTGCGTAGGGAAATTGGTATAAATGACCACATATAACACTGATTCTCATAGCGCTCCCAATTTCAGAGATGTATCCTAACATACTAATGTGATTCAATGTTGTTTGATCCTACTTATGGGTACCACACAAATAATCACATGAATCAACAAAATTGTGTGTGATACCCCTCACATGTTGAAAAGTGTGACTCAAGGGAAAAAGATCTAAACTCCAAAACACCTGAGAGAAAAGACTGCAATATTAGGTTGCACTCTATGCAATTGAGGTTTTTGAAGGTCAAAAGCAGTCAATTATTGGCAATTTCATATGTTTCAAAATAATACTTGGTAATCATTATGACTTTCTTTGTATATAACCATAGTGCAGTGTGGTCCTGTTGGGTGGAAAGAAAATCAGACTGTGAGTCAGGATCCAGGAGCAGACTCTACCATGACCATCACTCTTGCATGTGGAGAAAACATTAACTAGATTTGTGGATCCTAAAATGTGCACCATTGGCCTCTGTGAGTCTGTGGAGTTAATGAAATGTGTTCTCAAGTCCATGTTCTCATCAAGCATATTCTGCAGAAAGAATAAATTATACTTTGCACATGTATGTGTGATTCCATGATGATGAATAAAGTATAAATTAATGTACTGAATTTATACTAGAATTTTATATCATTATATATTTTACAAATTATATTAAAAGGTAATGATTGCATTTGAAGAATATTCCTAATATTTTTTGTTCATCAGTGTTAAAAGATGGAACTGTTTCCCGTCATCAATTACTAAAATAATATTGAAAAATGCTTTGAGCAGCAAGATCCAATTAATACTCAGACAAGAGGCAAAGAACAAATCAAGGGTGAGGCCATTGGTGTTTTTGCTTATCTATGTGACGCCTAGTAAATATTTTCATGGCTTATGGAAAGAGACTAAGGATATGCTCTATGGCAGAAGCTGGATAAGCTCATGTCTGAAATTAAGTCTTGAGAAAGATGAAGAGGCCAGTCTGGAAAATAATGATCAGGGTGGATCTTTGCACTTAGAGCTGAATAGACTCAAATGAATAAAAAGCCAACTTGAGTTTTGAGAGGGTTATAACACCAAGAGAATCCCCAGCTTGGATTAAAATAGTCTGTAAATATTCAAGACTTAATGTGATCTTTAGGGCTTCAAACTTCTACAAATAGAGAGCAGACTGAGACAGCTTTTCAACCCCTTAAGGGAGCTTCGGGGTTTTCTTCATACGGGGTCAAGAAGGACAATGGGAAATAAGGGGTTCCCAGAGGGCAGAGCCAAGAAATACAACTGGAGTCTAACTAAAGATCATTCCCCAGCCCTAGGGTAGTGGGCCCTTGCAACATCTGCCCAGCAGGATTTCAGATTTGCTGTAGCTGGTGATTCTGGGTGCCTCCAATTCTCCTTTCTGAATGGGATTGTTTATTACAAGAATTCTGCCCCTCTTCAACCATTGTTTATTGGATGAATGAGGGGCATATAACTTGTCTTTTTAGTTCATAGGTTTCCAGACCAAGAGGAGCCACATCTAGATTGGACTGTAGGTACTTTCAAGAAGTCCCAGAAATTTGTCTTATGCTATAATTACATGGGCCTTTTATGACTTTTTTCCAAGGGAAAATGAATGTATTTTGGATACACGAGGGAAGGAAGTGTATATTTGTAATGATCTGTGGTAGATAGTATGTCTTTCTCAGTTATCGTTGCTCTCCTATGAGAGAATTACACATTCTACTTCTTTCAAGTCAAGCTTAGTCATGTGACTTACTCTGTTTTGCTGCTGCCACAAGAATTACATTCACAGATAGAGACTTTTCCTTAAGCCTGGGTCTCAGAATGAAGAAGGCATGGAACAGAGCTGCAGTCAACCCTCATCTGACATAAAACACAAGCAAGAAATGAACATGTGCTGTAAGCCATTGAGATCTGGAGGTTATAGGCTACTGCAACATAATGTAGTGAACACAGGTTAATACCGTCTCAGAGCTAACTACAGCAGAGCCAAAACAAGAACAAGGCTATTGATTCCCACTTACAGAGTTCTTTTCCTGGTATCTCAACTCCTTTCATGAATTCAGAGTATGTTTGAATGTTTCAAAGGTGGTTACAGTTTTTAAAATACTGTTGTTAGGGTACACACGAATATTAGAATATTCAGATGTTTGCACAATCCATCAAAGTACACTCAGAACATGTCTACACAACCAAGTTAAACAGAAAATGGAAGCAATTGCCGGACTAATTTAACTTCTGATATCCCTTGTTTCAGTTATCTGGATGTTTAAAGGGAAAAATATTTAAAAATTATTCATTTATACTCTCTTGGGTTTTAGACTGACTTACGTATAGATCATAAAATTTCTAGATTTCCACTAAAGCCAGTTTGAAATACGATAACTCTCAGAATGGAACACTAGATAAAAATGGACTTTTTCTTTTCCCACCTGAGAACTGGTTCCAATAAAATCCTGACTAAATTAACTAGAAATCCTTGCACAAGGGTCTAAAACCACAAAAAAAATCATTGCAGGGAATAGTCTCGAATTATCACACACCATTGCCAACTACTAAAAGTAAGACTCACAGCAGCATCATATTTTAGTGTCCAACTTGGAGATATCATTTAATCACTTTTATCTCACATTTGGATTGTCTTGTTTTATGGAACTGCCTTACCCACTTTTTTTTCCCTATGAGTTAATGAGCCTAATGTACCACTGTCTGTGTTCTGAGGTAACTGCAACTTAAATATATTCAACCTCAATTGTCCTTTATTAAGGGAGAAGGTCTTTGCTTCACGGCTGAATCTGAGAGCTGTTTAGGATGAGCTTGTGTCTTTATAATAAACCTGCTATGGAGAAGCTGCCATTTGGCTCTTAAAATGTTTTATTGTAGCAAAAATGTAGCCACCTATATTCATTTTATTTTCCATTGTTCCTATCCTATTCTCCTATTCTCTTAGTTTAAATGTTTTTGTTTTCTTTTGGGTATTTTTTTCTTCCAAAGGTGATTTTTTTTTTCTCCTCCACGTTTTAAAATAAAAATGTAGCAAATCTATTCAAGAATCCTTGAATGTCAAGAAAGCAGAGAAGATTTTGTGAACCATTTTCTAAATGAGAGAAAAAAAGGGAATTAAAAGAAAGAAAGAAAAGTATATTGTATCTCAAAAACAGACGGAGTTTGCCCTGGTTTTTGAGTATAGATTTTAAAAAATTGTGGCCCAAGTAGTGATGGTGAAAAGACCATCACACTGAGTCTCAAGAAAGCAAGGTTCCAGCTTGGGTTCCTCAACTAGCTGAGAGCACGACCTGAGGCAAATCTTTCCTCCTTTCAGTTTCCTTATCTGCAAAGGAAGCTATTAGATCAGTATCTAGTTATCTCAGTTTTCATTTGTCACCTTCTATGATTCTAAAGAAATAACTTTAGGAAGAGGAACTATTTGGTCTAAAGAGGGGCTTATCCAGTGTGTGTTCAGAGGCAGGTGGTCTTCATGATATTAGAGGTGTGCTGTCCAAAGTGCCTAAAAATTCAAGAGATAAAAAGAAAATCTAACTATTTTCCTAGATCAAGGCAATGTTTAATGCTCCAAACGCTTCTGGTAGTGCATTGCTGTTTTTATTTTTTGAGAGTTCAGCAACCCTTATTGGAAATCTTTAAAATAATCTTTTCTTAGTTCTGTTTTTATTTTGTTTTTCTCAGACCTTGAATTGTCAGCCACCCAGCATGAAATGTAAGTTATTTTTTGTAAAACACGTTAAAGGAAACGTACCCATTCTGAACCTTTCTGCAGAAAATGACCTCTTGCCTACAAAATTGCCAAAGCATTTGTGTTAAAAGAGTGTTCTTTTCTCCTAGAGGCAACTTGGTATATTTTGCTTTATGCCCTTGACATGTTTTAAAGGTTAAGAAAATGTTCGATGTATTTCTTCTTCTAAAGTTAAAGGAATCACTTCATCAGATACGGCTGCTTAATGTTTAATACTCTTTAAAAATAATTAGAAAGCTAGAATCTGTGAGGGAACAAGGTTCAGTTTTTGCGTGAAGTATGATTTGCATATCTGCTGCTGGTGCATATTCAATATTGTTTGGGGAAGTTGACACAGTTTAGGGGAGACGGTAAGATGAGGGAGGGGAGAACTTGAAAAGTCAAGTCATTTCTCTGTGACTCTCTCCCTGTGGGGCTATCTTCTTTGACACTCAGGAGATATAAAATAAGAAAGTAACATAAGCATCCTCTAAGCCATAGCTTTATTAACAATTTTCACTTTCGCTTATGCAAATGAGAGCTGAAAGCTGAAAGAACAAAGGGGATTAAATAAGAGCACTGCTCTTGAATTTTAGCTCTCTGAAGTTTTGAAAATAAATGATGAGTTTGAAATGAGGTTTTCAAAGTGAGTTTGGGGTTATTGACTCTTGGTCCAATTGTAAAGGTGTGGCGACATAGAAAGTGAGCGCACTAGACCCCACTCCATCCCCTCAGGCTAAGCCACAGAGGGAAGCTAAGTTGCTTTTTTTTCTTTCCTCTCTGGCCCTCACTTTCCCACCCTGTAAAAAGAAGGCGTTGGAATAAATGATTTTTAGGGTGCCATTTTGTGACGATTTTTAGGTTGTTTTTCAATGTCCCTATATTTTCTAAAGATTTTTTATTTATTTATTTTTTCCCCCCAAAGCCCCAGTAGATAGTTGTGTGTCATAGCTGCACATCCTTCTAGTTGCTGTATGTGGGACGCGGCCTCAGCATGGCCAGAGAAGCAGCACGTTGGTGCGAGCCCGGGATCCGAACCCGGGTCGCCAGCAGTGGAGCGCGCTCACTTAACCACTAAGCCACGGGGCCGGCCCCAATGTCCCTATATTTTCAGTTCTCTTGACCCCTAGAACTTTCTTGATATTGTACCTTCTAATGTTGGGAGAAATAGATCTAGTGAATAACACTTAATGTGCTACCTTCCAAAGGTATTTAATTATTTTTTGCTGTCATTATTGTGCATTTTATTTTTAATTTGGCTGTTAACACCGCAACATTTTATCATTATTGATTTATGTCAACATTCATTTAGATTTATCTACAATTTTAATCACTTGTTTGCTTTTCATTTCTTCTTGTATTTCAAGATTTCTACCTGTGATCATTTTTCTTCTGTTTGAAGTCCATGCTTCTTCAGAATTCTCTTTAGCTGGGCTTTGCCTCATATTCTAGTTTGCCTGAATATATTTTTAGTTGGAGCGTGGTAAGTGCTCTATTAAAGTAAGCCATTATTATTATCTGAAAATATATAGTTTGTTTACTTATTTGCTTACTATTTATTTGCTCCACTAAAATGTAGGCCCTAAGAGGGCAGGAGCTCAAATTGTCGTATTCCTTGTTGTCCTCCATTGCCAAGCCAATTGCATAGATCATTGGAGGTGTTCGTTGAAGTCTGAATGTCTGAATGAATTCACTCATACTCTCACCCGTTCTTTCATTCTATACATGTTGAATGAGTATCCACTGGGGGTCAGACACAGTGCTGGGCTTTGGGATTACAAAGATAAATAAGTCTCCGCCTTTGTACTAATGGGGCTAACTCTCTCATGGGAAGAAGTTAAGCAGAGATGTAATTGAAATACAATGTGGTAAGAGCTCTATTATGAGAAATCGTTGATCATTGATAATTCCTGGGGACTGGTGATACGGAACAGGAAGATGCTTTTGAATAAAGATTCCCTAAACAACAGTTTATATTACTAACTTGTAAGACTGACCCAACATTTTGGCTTCTGGAAGTGATCTTGGGTAGGTTGAAGAGGGAAGTAGAAACTTGGTTATCTAGCTCTCCTAGATATCATTAAATTTTTACGGTTCAGGGAGGGTGAATTGGTGAACGAACAGGCATATAACACTGAAACTAATGAGTTGAAAGAAATAGCCTGGAACAGAAAGAACTGCTATGTTGAGAGTGGCCACCTTAGCCTGCAGAGAATGATGATCGTAGATGGCCGGTATTTCAGGCTGTGACAAAGGCACTTTCAGTTCAGGATGGCTCTGTGGAAACAGAGCAATATCCTTCGGAGTTTTCCTTTACTGAACTTCCAACAGAAGGACCTTGGAGAATATTTTAGGTAAGGAGAAGAAGCTAGGCATCATGACACAAAGAAACAAGCCAGAATTTTGAATAAAAGTATTAAATTCTAGCTTCTCTACTTCATAGCTGTATGATATTGGATGAGAGACTTGACCTCTCTGACTATCTTTTTCCTTATCTTTAAAATGGGGATAAAAACATCTACAAGATTGTTGTGAGCATTGAAACAATGAACATAAAATATTTGGTACTGAGTATGCCTTCCTAGTCGTTATTATTAATATTAATTAATTAAATGACAGTGGCAATAAATATGTATAATAAATATGCAAATTAATATGCAAACTAGTTTGAAACTCTTTGCTACTATTTTTATTATTGTTGATAATTTCTGCCTCACGTGCTAGCAGCTTCAGCTCCTTTAACAGTCAGCGGTTCAGGTAGGCTGTGGTAGCAACCCTGCCCTGTTTATATTCACATTAGTATACTGCTACCTGCTTGATTTTGTGTGAAAGGATTTCAGGAGTCATGGAAAAATCCATCAGTTGCCAAATTCTATCCTGGAGTCTGAAATACTTTCGCAAGGGCAATGACCTTCCCCTCCCCAATTAAAGCTAAGACTTAGACATCACATTCTTCTTGGAAATCTTTCTTTGCTCTCTCTTCCTCATTTGTCATTCTACCATCTCCCCTACACACCTTCTAGATGAAATTAATCATTTCCCACTCTATGTAGTTTGTCCACATTGCTTACATTTACCATAATTTATGGAAACTAAAATGTTATTTATTGAAAGATACATGTAGATATTAAAGATGTTATAATGTGAAAAAATGTGAAATTGGTGAAATGTGATAAATTCTAAACTAGGCTGCAGGGTCTTTGAAGGCAGAAACTATATTCAAAGAACCTGGCAAAACTCCAGGTTCATTGGGCATAAATAACCAGTTTCAGAATTTTTCCTGTGGGTTGATTTAGATAGCTGGGCTTAGAAGAAGGTAAAGAAATCATGAGGACATTTGGGAGTATGTGGTTAGTGTTGCTGGGAATGAAAGGAGGGGGAACATTATGCAGGGCAGGGAGATAGCCATAACAGAAGACAAGCATCACTGATATCCAGCTTTGATGAGGACCCTTCCTACTAAGAGCATATTTATAGTCTTAATTTTGCAACATTTTCAAGAAATATGGTCATTTCTATAACCCTCCCCAAATAACTTGGAATATTTTATGCACATAAAAATATAGTTTTAGATGGAAGAATCCCAATGCATTTAAAGCCCAAATGCAAGAAAGCATGTTCTCATACCAGTGAATTCATTTTGTAAATAGATGCTTATAACAAATTATAAGTAATTATAAAGTAATCGTGTAAATGATTAAGTGATATTGAGTTAATATGGCATATATTTATAAGGGATGAATCATCGTTATTGAGCTTTTTGCAATACTAATGCTAATTACCAAAAGATGCATTAGAGTTTGGGAAAAAAGCTTTACTAACCCATGCCTGAGGATCTCAGGAGCAAATGAGAAATGTCAATCTGTAACCCATTTGTGTTAGATATGTGGTATTTTTCTTGATGTATTGACCTTTTCTGAAAGGTAAATTAGATTAGTTCAGCATAGTTTGTTCTTTGTGAACCTGTGCTGGTGCCTCACGATAACTGCTTCTTTTGGCAGAAATCTGGCAGGAATTATCAGCCATTGCATTAAACTGTCTCCCTAACTCCTAAAGTGACCTTTCCCAACTATGAAAACCTGGACCACAATTACGCACCTATGGGCTACTCATATGTATCATTATTCCATCATTTCTCAAAGATGACTGATATTTGTTTTATGATCAATTTTGCATTGTATTTTAGCACTCTGGGTATAATTATTGGGATTGCACACTTGCATTCTTTTAAAGCAACTAGTTATTTTAATTCCAGCTAAATTTAACCAAAATTTGCCCACCGATCCAAAATCTTTAATCTGGCATTTGAGATTTCCCAACCGTCATAACCAGAAGTGATGCACCTTTCTTATTGTTAACCATGACTCAAAAGTCTCAAGAACGTTCCTTCCAAATGAAATGCATCAGAATTCACTACACTAATGAGTATTGTTTTATAAAACCCTCCATAAGTTTTCTTGAATCAGGAGTTAAGGTTTGAGACAGTAGATTTACATCTACCACTGAGTAAGGGAAATGCACGTAACTAAAAAGCTTGTTTTAATTAAGCAGAAACCTTTGTGCTAATGAAGAAAAAAGGTTGAGGAACTCTAGCCAAAACCAGATTTATCATAATTAACATATATCCATTTTGTTTTCTCTCCTCTATATCTGTGCTTATGCAAAACTTGCCTGAGAAATGATAATTGAGATATAATTGAAAGATGACTAGGAGTTAGGAATTAACCAGGTGAGAAGTTGGAGAGGGACATTTCAGGCAGGTGAAACCACATATGTCACCCATGTGAAGCTGCAGGTGGGAAAGCCATTTGCCATTGGAGGCATTTAAAGGTCATAGGGCCTAGTACAGAGAGCAAGGGAAGACTGGCATGAGATGAAGCCGAAGGCCTGGTGTGACTGATGAGGTGTTCACAGAAGAGTGATAGTGGCGGGACATGGGGTGAAAAGCAAGGCTACTTCCAGGTTCTGAAGGGCTGTGCATAAAATGCCCATGGACTTAGAATTTGTCCAAAAGTCTTTATAAGCATTAAGTTCCCAAGCAGGTTACTCTTATTTTAGAACGATCACCCTCGGGGTAGCTTGAAGGATAAGTGAGCGGAGAGAAACTGGAGGTGGGAGGACATCGAGGTCAGAAATGTGCGTTAGGAGGCAACCGTAAGGGTCCAGAAGAAAGACGGTAGGAGCCTGACCCAGGACAGCGAGAGAAAGGGGACTCCGACTGGTGGAGCTGGAGGAAGTTCTGTGTAGCCGAGGGAAACAGCTGAGTTCTTAGCCTAAAAGAGTGGAAATACATCACAGAAGGAAAAAAAAAGAATAGGGAGACATTGTTTCCCTAAATCCCTTCTGTTATTTGCATAATAATTTAATTTTACCTCCCAGATTCCTATGCCCGCTCATCATGGCCCTCAGTGGGGCTGTAGTGGCCGTCAACACCGCTACTTCAATGCCAAGTCCAGCTCCCACTGGGGTTCTCCACTTCCAGGCTCATGACAACTTAGGACATAATTGAATCACATGCCTGGACCGGGACATTTTAAGTGGGACCATTTTGATTGGCAGTCTTTTATTACTGCGGAAATAATAAAAGTGACCCAAACAGAGTCAGTATTAAGGTGCCCAGGAAAATGCTCATGCCCAGCAATCATAAAGAAGTAAGTCCCTTGACTCTCAGGCCACCCAATGCTGAATTCCTGTGGTGGGCTCTAATGAGACGGCCTGGAACTGGGCTGTTAAAAGCTGTGGAGGCAGGAAATGGAAGGCAGTTGATAAGTGACCGAAGCAGGCTGAGACAGTTAGAAGACAGAATCCTGACTTCATTGACTGGTGTGGTAGTCCTGCAGGAAGAGGAGTAGGTGTCTTTTAGTTAAAAGAATGAAATCCCTTCTTAAAGAGACCAGTGGTAGATGCTCTCATTTCTCATCTCACCCAAAAAAAGCAAAGGGAGTCCACTTGATAGGGAAGGAACAAATGGGTCAAAACTAAGATTAGGACATAATCCCTCAGCAGCCAAATGGTCTTTAGGAAAGGGGGACAGTGCTGTGGAATAGGGACTTTTTAAAGTCTATAAACAGATAAAATCTGCTTTCAAAATTCCCATTTATTCCAGAAAGAATTAAAAATTTGGAGACTGGATACATTAAATAATTTAGCATCTTTATAATTTATAATAATATCTTTATAATTTAGTATTTTCCCCATGCTGACATTCTATTATGCTCTGTTTTCTAGCATATACTATAAAAGGGCATATCATTTTACACATACACACACACACACACACACACACACACCCTAAAGGCCTGTGCCAGTATAAAAGGCCCCAGGGCCTTGGGTGGGCTGGGTGAAGTGTTGCCCACAGGCACTGCAAGCAGTGTAATCAGAGTTGTCCATGAAGGAGGGAAGCCCAGAGCTCAGACCTGGGGAATTGTTTCAGTGCCAAGCATCATGAAACAGCAAATTAGGAACAGGTCTAGAAATGGAGTATGAGATAAGTTGAAGGGAAGGGTTTAGGATGGAGCCTATAAATGGGGTGATCGTGTCAGGAGTCTTTTCTTGTTAATATTGGGTTTGTGGAGAGAGGTGGACCTGCAGTCTAAAGACACGGGGCATGCTCAGACAATAGTAGCAATTTGCCAGGAATAAACGAACATCTAGAGCAGTGATTCTCAAAGTGTTGTCTCTGGACCAGCAGCATCAGCATCACCTGAAAACATGTTAGAAATGCAAATTATCAGACTTCTTGCCACGTCTACTGAATCAGAAACTGGGAGGTGGGACCTAGCAATGTGTTTTAATAGGCCCTCCTGATGAAAGGCAATGTGGAAATGTATCCACATGGGAGGTGCTGAGGGGGACAAAGGCAGGAAAGAAAGGTATGGGTTGGGAAGAGTGGAGTTTTGTTTTAAGTAAATCTGTCTCCTCTAGGTGTAAGTGGCATCCGCTTCCCTTCTCCTGACTCTATGAAGGGTGGAAGAGGAGATAGCAGGAATCCTAGTGCAATGATCTGAGGGTTATGAAAGTAGTATAACAAATTGCCTTTAGGAAATTATCAAGCTGGTACCTACTTTGTTATTTTTCCCCCACACTCCTAATATAAATGTAAACCATAATTAATTAAACAAAAAATCTGCTACATTGATTTAGATGGAACTCAGCTCAACTACCACTGATTAGTATAATCACCTTAGATGTGGAGGCCACAGAATTCTTAGGAGTGGGACACCTTTCAAATCTTCTCAGCCAAAGAAACTAAATAGCTCCTAATTCTTGCCCCCTCACTCTTCCGAAGGAGTTTAAGTACCTCATGGGGGTTAAGTAAGATTTTTCAAAGCACTATTTGAATGATATTAACTTGGAATATTTTCTTCTAGCCCACAAAGATTTAATTTTTGAATATGCTTGATCATTAGCACAATTGGTGTCCTCAGTAATAATCTGAGCTGCCAACATCCATGCCCTGGTTACCTCTGTGCTCTGCTATTTACAAGCAGGTTGCAAGGAGCTCGTGCAAGTCATTGCATAATAATCAATTTGCTTTGCTTTCCTTCTAGATTCATTAAAGTGTCTTTGAGGATGCCCATTAAGCATGCATTTCTCATCAACTAAGTGGTTCAAAATGAGGGCCTTTGAACACTTCTAATTAGCTGTGTAAAGTTTAGAACAAAGTTAACTGAGACCCCAAAAGACTGTTGTTTGGCATTTCAGGCCCCAGATTGCTAGTTGCCAAGTAATGCAAAATCGAGAGTGCAGTTTTTCTTCCCTGAAGATCTCTTTGAAAAACCAAGATAAAAGGAAGTACATTATTTACAGGAGTTGTCACATTTGTGGCTAACAATTGTTATTTAGGTTAACTCACTTGCATAAGAAATGTGTTGCCTCACTTGGAGAGTGATGACTAGATTTTGCAAGCCCTGTAGGCCTTTTCCAAGACTTGAGCCAAGGAAGGGCTAAAATTGAAGAGCTTGTTATAGTACTCCAGAATGGAAAATTTGTCTTTTTTGGAGGAAAGCAACTGTAAAATAAACTCCTATCTAGCTACCGGAATGGAGGGGCCTTAGCAAGATCACCTACAAGGTATTTGAAGGTATTGAGAAAATGGGTGCTCTCTCAGAGATCTCCTCTTAGAATAGTGGTGATTGCCAACCTTGGCTGTGCATTGGAATCACTTGAAGAGCTTTGGACAAATGGTGATATCTGGACCCCACCCCAGACCAATTAAATAAAAATCTCTGCTGGTGGCGTAGCCAAGTCATGGTTATTTTAAAAAAGCTCCTCAGATGATTTTAGTGGGCAGCCAAGGTTGAGAATTATGTCTTACAGTCTGCTGGTCATCATTTTCTGGTCTCTAAAGAATAAATATTGAGTGACCGGCCCCGTGGCTTAGCGGTTAAGTGCGCGCGCTCCACTGCTGGTGGCCCGGGTTCAGATCCCGGGCGCGCACCGACGCATTGCTTCTCCGGCCATGCTGAGGCCGCGTCCCACATACAACAACTAGAAGGATGTGCAGCTATGACATACAACTATCTACTGGGGCTTTGGGGAAAAAAAGGGGGAGGATTGGCAATAGATGTTAGCTCAGAGCAGGTCTTCCTCAGCAAAAAGAGGAGGATTAGCATGGATGTTAGCTCAGGGCTGATCTTCCTCACACACACACACACACAAAAGAATAAATATTGGGGCCTATTTGGGTTAAAAGGATGTCCCTTCCACTTCCTACTCATTAGAGAATAACCATTCCTCTATTTCTTTTTCAGAGAAGTAGCACAGATTATCCAAAAGTCACTGTGTGTTTTATTGATTGCCTTGTTAACTCTTTCAAAATGTCATCCAGCTGAACTTTGCATAAATAAATAATAAAATTCGTTTGCATTCAAACTAATCTTGTAAGCATTCATCCACTAAGTATAGAGATGCATTTTTGGGGGGTTTGGAGGCTACTGATCTTGCAATAGGCCCTCAAAACATGGAGTAGATAGGCAGTTGAGAGTCAACTCTAATTAAGATATAAA
The DNA here is from genome assembly GCF_020826845.1 of Diceros bicornis minor. Lineage (NCBI taxonomy): Eukaryota > Metazoa > Chordata > Mammalia > Perissodactyla > Rhinocerotidae > Diceros > Diceros bicornis. The sequence goes on along the minus strand of NC_080749.1, from coordinate 17,649,027 downwards.
TATTTTGATGTCCACAGATTTTTCCTTAGTACATTAAGGTTCTAGAGAGTTGATGTGGAAGAACCATGGCCCATACAGGTGAATTAGACAGAGGCTAACACATGGCAAATAAAGGCTCTAAGTAGATTTCAGCTGTGGTCCCAGATACTCTGCACTACAAGTTCACTGGAATTCCCAAACCTTGGTAAACTGGACTTAGAAAATCAAATCATCCATGTCAGTAAATGTAAAAAATTCATTTAATGTAAATGTAAAAAATTATTTAGTTCAGGGGTTGCAAACTGACTGCTGTCATTTCCTCAGTCAGCTTAGTGTTTTAAAACCTTAAGCCAGTGTAATTCTTGGAGGGTCGGTGTACTATGAAACAAGAGCCAAACAAGATTTGATATTCTTCTGGCTGTTTTGGTCAAAGTGGTCTTTTGGGAAACATGTTTTCTTAACGTACTTTTCTCTTATCAGGGCAAACTGAGCAACATCTCACACTGTGTTTCCCCTACAAATATAGCAGATTAATTCTTAAGACCCAGACAAATTTACCACTAATAAATATTTAACGGTGTGAGATAATGGAAAATATATACATTGGCTTCTGCCCCCGATTCCTGGCAAACGATTCCTAAAATCCCTGTAAATTCCTCAGTGGTAAGAGCACTAGGAGCACATTTTGTTCTAATGAGGAGATTCTGAGTGGGCTCTTCAATGGCTTCACCAGAAAGACCAAGCCATAATTAGAACCTTTGAATTTTCAGCCTGGCTTCCCCCTGTCATAACTTCTCCAGAGAGAGGAGAGGACTGGAAATGGATTTAATAATTGATCATGCCTACGAGAGGAATCTTCCATAAAAATCCCAATATTACGGATTCAGTGAGCTTCCAGGTCAGTGAACACATCCATGTATGCGGAGAGTGACTCACCCCAACTTCACAGGGACAGAAGCTCCTGTGTTCGGGACCCTCCCAGATCTTGCCTTATGTATTTCTTCATCTGGCTGTTCATCGGTATCCTTTATCATATCCTTTAATAAACTGGTAAACGCAAGTGTTTTCCTGAGTTCTGTGAGCCACTCTAGCAAATTAACCAAACCCAAGGAGGAAGTTGTGGGAACCTCTGATTTATAGCCAAGTTGGACCAAGTCATGGGTAACCTGGGGACCTATTACTTGTGATTGGCATTTGAAGTGGGGTGGGAGTCTTGCGGGACTGAGCCCTTAACCTGTGGGATATGACACTATCTCTAGGTTGATAGTGTCAGAATTGAGTTAAATTGCAGGACACCCAACTAGTGTCATTGAAAATTGCTTGGTGGGGGAAAAATCCCTACACAGTTGGTGACCAGAAGTGTCAGAAGTGAAGCATTCTATATGAGTAGTAAAGGAGACACATAGGAGGCAGAACTGTAGGTTTTTCCAATACAGAGAGCAAGTGTTATTGTCTTATACAGTTAAATATTACTTGTCTCCTCATTTAGATTTTAAACCCCATGTAGAGAAGAACCACTTATACTTCTTTTATACTTCCCACATTACATGCAGTATAGTATTATACATATCATAGTTGTTAAGCACATGTAGGGGGATGAGTGGTCTATTGGAGGCCACGCAGAGACGTGTGTATGTTACACATAAGGTACATATATATATGATATATACCTGTATATAAGTGGGGGAGTCGAGGGGAAGAACTGAAGGGCATTCTTAACATATTATGAGTATTGTCCTTGCCCTTGCCAGTAGAGCGTGTCACCAAGTGTAGAAACAGGACTAGTTTAAATGAATATCATAGATAAAAGACTGTGGATGTTCTCACTGCATCAAATGCCCTACCTTCACATACTGACTGCCTGGTGGGAGATGAGTGCCCCGTACTAACATCTGGTAATAAATATTAAATAAAGAATGAAAACAAAAGTTAGTAAAAGCATTTTTTTCCTCCTTGTCTTAGGCCTTGGTTCAAACTAATTTCACTGTGTCTTCTGTAGCTTCCTATGGTGTAGAATTTTATTTTCTGGGAAATTGCAGACTCTCTTTCGAAGAGTATATTAAACAATTATTCTTATCATTGAAAGCTGCTCTTTGACAGGTATGCTCAGAGGCTAAAGAGAAACACCTTTCTCTGGAGGAAATGGGAAATAAGGAGGAAAGATTTCAAGATATAATTCTAATGTGTTACAGTCCAGCTATACTAGAAAAAGGTGATGAATAATTCAGAAGAAAATAAAGTACAAATTTGGAACCTTTTGTGAGCATACTAGCAATCTTAGAAAAAGAGATAAGTAGACATAGAGAAGAATCTAGCTAGATCATTTGATGTTGGCTTAGAATTCAGTATTATTTTGTTTGAATTCCAGTTCAGGCCTGGTTCCAGTCTAGACTGGCCATGGCTAAAGGGTGGGAGGAGGGAAGAGTGAGCATGTGGACCAGAACTACAGTGGTGCGAAGTATGTCTCTTCCTCTGTGCAATAAGAGGGGGATCTCTGATTTCTGTCTCTGCTTTAGTCATGGTGGTGTTTACCTAGATATTGCTAGCATCCTTTGATAGGACCACCTCATGAACTCCCAGAGTTGTCTAAACCTGACAGATAAATTTAATGTTGAAAAGATAATAACCATATAGCCCCTGCGTCAGAGTTCAGTTCAGCTTGTTCAGGAGTGCTTTGACATTCTAGTGTCTAGTCCCTGCTTGCTATTCTAGGCCTATGAAACTGGCTTGGTTCTTCTTGTCTTAGCTCAGCCCTGGAGTGGGAAACCATGCCTACATGAGAGATCCTACTAGTGTTCATGAAACTTCTATTTAGCTTTATTCTAACCCATATGTTCCCCCTCCCAGCCAGAACTGTCCCATCTCTACCCATGAGGAATGGTGATTTCTCTTTTTCATCTTTCTCCTCAAATTCAGTGCCCTGTGAGAATCTCAGATTATTTTCATTCTCCTGGATTCTTCTAGGTGAATGATGATTTGGACATTCCCTCTTCCTCCATCATCATTAGGGCAGATTGGAATCATTATGAGGTTGGCTGGGAACTTAATGATTCAGAAAGTTGAAGGTCTGGGAGACTCGCTGGCTGCTTTCTTGAATCCTGGTCTCTATTAGGCAATTGGAAATATGACTTCAGATGCTTTGCCTGGGATGCCTTCAGAAATCATTATCACTTAAGCTCATATTTCAGCTACCATGAAATGGGTAACTTGGACAGAATTATTCTCTCAGAACACCTCTTTCATGAAATCATATACCAAAATTGTATGCTTTTAATAAACATTTAAAGTGATCCATGAACATTCTGAAAGTCTTTCTAGTGACTCTCTCTTGTATGGAATACGGCCTCTGAAAGTTGGGAGAGGAGGTTATATATGCAAAGATGAACAAACAGGTTGTCATCTTATGCTAAATCTCAGTGAAAGAAAGAAAGAGAAAAAAACCCACCTTATTTTAAAAAGGAAAAATTAAAATTTAAAGAGCAAGTAAAAATAAATATGATCTTCTTAGTGTCTTAGAAGAATATGTATCTTGTTGCTACAGGGAAACACCCTCTTGCTATTGTGATTTTAGAGAAGCCCTCCACTTTCTGCTGGGTTGTGCTCTGAAAGTTCATTTGTAACTTGGATTTTGGTGCTTGGTGACTATAACAATGTTATAAATAACAGTGAGGTCCCCTGGCCTATCCACTGAGTCTATCGAATTCACAGAGTAGCTGAAAGATTGCATATTTGCAACATACTAAAATCCTCAGTGTTGGTTCTTGAGAAGAGTAAATTTAATTAAAATCTAATTGGGAAATAGATGCAGATTTTTTAAAAATTCTGAAAGGACTTAGGAGAGTCTTCAAGGAGCTTGGAGGTCAAAGATATTTCTCTTATTTTTATAGTTACCATGTGACTTACTTTTTCTTTTCTTTTCTTTTTTTTTTTGGTGAGGTAGATCAGCCCTGTGCTAACATCTGCCAATCATCCTCTTTTTCTGCTGAGGAAGACTGGCCCTGAGCTAACATCCATGCCCACCTTCCTCCACTTTATATGGGATGCCACCACAGCATGGCTTACCAACCAGTCCGTCAGTGCATGCCGGGATCCGAAACGGCGAACCCCGGGCCACCGCAGTGGAGCACGCGCACTTAACTGCTTGTGCCGCCTGGCCAGCCCCAACTTCCCTTTTCTTTGATTCAAGTATTTCTCTCCTGGGTAGAAGTAGAGATATGATTTTTTATTTTTATAAAGATATGATTAAGATCATTTTTATAAGATATGATTAAGATCATCTTTTTGTTTGCTTGGTTTGGTTTGGAAGAATATGGGAGAGGAGAGGAGATTCTTGAGTTGGAAGAGAGATTTTTCTGTAGTAACTTTGAAGTATTGAAAAAAAAAAGAGATGATTAAGAAGAATAAGGACAGATAGATAAGAAAAGGAATTCTTGAGATGACCTTGTCTAGATTGGCAAGAGGAAAACAAAAAGCTGATATGATTGTTCAGGTCTTGCTTTGCACAGTTCTGATGGGCATGGATTACAGTAACCGCAGCTGGTGTTAGGTAACACCAGTCCTGAAAATACAGTTCAGATCTCAGTTACTGCAGTATATTAACTGTGAATATTTACATGCAGAACAAACTGCTGGTAGCTCTTCAATGTTCAAATCACTAAGTAAATAACAGATGCACATCATGGTCAGTGGCCGATTATTCACTTTTTTAAAAATCTGGTCGCTGCACATCTATTATTCAGTTCACGCACAGAAAGCAAGTCATATAGTTATGTTGAGTCCTTGTCTCCTGGTGATGAATCCACATGCCTTTTTACACAAATGGGTAATCAAAGGAGAGAAGTGGCCCAGAAAGTTGAAAGTTCAGTAAAGAAAGAGGAAGTGATAATGCTGGAAGAGAAATTCAAATTGAACATAAATGGAGTTGTAGCACCACGAGTTGACCTTGGGAGTGTTGACACTGCAATCTTTCAAGAGACTGCGTACGCAGCCAGAGAAACTAAGTGAAGGCAAACTTACTGACACAAAGTGGTTGTGATAAAAAGGGTGAAGATGTACTAGAGAAAGTGATGCCAGTAAAACTGTTCAAATTAAAGGAACTCTTGGAGATATTTCATAACATTGAAAATGCAAAGGGTAAACATTGGAAGCTGATCCAAACTTAATAAGGAATATGATAATTTGCCAAGATCTAGAAAAGAAGCTCCTTCTGTATTGTACGTTACATGATGAGAAAAAGAAGGGAAGCACTGTTCAAAGAATACTTGATAAGTTTTAGACTTGATAAGTTTTTTACAAAGATATAAAATGCTTTAATTTTCAATGTCTCTAATGTTTTAAAGTATAGTGTACTAAATAAATGTTTTGCTATTTTTCATCACTTTATGCATTTATAACTGATAATAAGGTTTTTAATATTTTGTCATTTTTAAAGGTCATAGAACAATTATAAGTTTCTCTATTAAAAATTAAAGATTACCTTGCATAGTATCAGCTTGCACAATCATTTTTATGGTCCTGGACTACCATGCAAATGGAGGATTGCCTGTATTCTCATTAAAGAAAAAGAACATTGAGTCAGATCTTTTACTATGCACAAATGAGATGGTTCTGTTGGTCCTGGACAGCTGGATTGGGTAATCTTCACTCCCTGGGAACCCTTGCATACAGGACGTATGCAAATTAGAGTCCTGGAATTTGACTCTACCCTGAACCAGCAGAAATAACCTTCTACCTTAAACCAAGTTCTTAATGGCTTAGAATCACAGACTCCTAGTTTGGGAAAGGACATTATCTGGTTGCAGTTTACAGATGGTGAAACTGAGGCCCACACAGCCTTCAAGTTAGAGACTCATCTGAGACCACACAGCTGGTTTGTGACGGAGGGTTAAAGAGAACTGAGATCTCTTGTCTTCTGGTCTACCCCTTTCTCCTCTGAAAGAAAAGCAGAGTACATCCTTTGTGAGACCACTATGGAAGATGTTGGGGAGGAGTCTCCCTGCTCACTACCTGCTCCTGTAGACATAAATAACGGCTGTATTGAAAATGCTGGCTCCCTGTGAATTCCTCTGTTTCCTTTTAATGCTTTAGTATTTTTCTACCAGCCTTAGAGTGCCTCAGAAGAACATTTGAAATAGGATGAGATTCCCTTGACATTGTTTAATCAAGATCTTTTTCAAGGTAATTTCTTAAAAGCTGTTTAGGTTGTCCCACTAGATAAATACCTGCTGATGACTATTCTACTCCCCCGCTAATTCCTGAGCTTTTCTTTGCCTGATTGCCTATTTAGTTTGTGTAATTTAAAATTTTGGTGTCATATTTGTCTTAACTTTCCCCTTTTGTTTTCTTCTTACCAGAGGCAAGCAGATAGATAAGGAAGAACGATTCATGAATCTTTCTAGCTTGAAATTGTTGTCCCTTTTTGTTTCTCTTTGGAATTTAAATAATTTGAGGTGAATAAAGGCGTGAATAAGGGCTGCTGGTATGGTTTTGGAGTTTGACTTTTTTGAAATTCAGTGCCAAATCACGTGTTGAAATTTCTCATGAATTCAATAATACAGTTCAACAAGCACTTATCGTATTACCCTGTCTTCTTTATAGTGTGCATCACGATCTGAAGTTGCTATTTATAGTGGCTATTGACTTCCTATTTTTGATTTTTCTTTACTCATATCTAACCTCTGGCCTTGTCTATCTTGTTCACACGATCCAAGATTGGTGCCTAGGACATAGTAAGACATCCAAAAGTATTTACTGAATATTTAATAGGTAATAATAATATAAATGAATAATAATTAATAACAAATAAATTAAACGGTGGGGACCATGACAAGTATTGGGGTTATGATGATGAATAAAACACAGTTCTTGAACTAAAGGAGCTCCAATATAGTCGGAGGAGGGAAGCACATATGAAAGGAAATATATTGCAATGCAGCAAACAAGAAAAATGGAGCAGCAAGTTAAAGAATAAAGAAAGCGCAGTGGAGAGAGGGCAGCTCAGATCAGGTGTGAACTTTGTTTTGAAGGAGGGCCAGGGGCTCACTCAGCGGACAAGGAAGGTGGAAGGAGGAAAGAAAATTCCATGGAAAGGAAACAGTAAGGGTGAAGCCTGAAATACAAAAGAACAAGATATTTCCAGAGAACTCTCATTGCCCTGTGGCATTGCTGGAGCACAAAGCGGGAAGTAGGAAACGTCAGTAAATGCCACCAAGGCAAAGGCAGGGTCAGACCGTGAAAGAGCAAGTCACAGCGTCAGCTAATAATTTCCCAGTTTCTTCTCGAAAAGTGTTGTGCAAGTATTACAGTCGTGAAGCGGTATAAGGCACGGATTTTGCAACAATAATTTGGTTGGGGAGACCTGAGATGAAGCTAAAAAATATAAATGATAGTATAAATTAGCATATTCAAAGTACCAAAGAATCTTATCTCTACACCTTTGCGTACTCTGTTCCCTCTGTTTGACTACTTGTAGTTCTCTGCCTGGCCTATCCTACTTTTCTTCAAGACTCAACTGGGCCATTTCTTCCCTTGGGAAGCCTTCTCTCTTCTTCTAGATTGGCTAAATAACCCACCTCCCCGCTCCAACAGTGCCCTGTTCCTCTCTACGTATCATAGCACTTATCTTCCACTGCCAGTAGTATTCTTATGAATGCCCTGTTCAGCTCTGGAGATGTCTTCCTGAAAGAGTGACTTAAGTGCCTCTGCTATGTGGGTCTTTATAGCATAATCCTGAAGGACTACGTTCTCAGTATTTTATGAGGGCAATTGTTTCTGTTTTTTGTTCTTTTCAAGTTCCTTGAAATAATGATATGTCTTACACATGTTTTCTTCCACTTATTATAAGTATGGTCAATTCTTCCAGGTTGTGGATGGATTTTTGATAGATTTCATAATGTCAATGTATGACCAAACCCCCTCTGCCTGCTACTCTTTAGTATCAGTTCTCTCGGCTATTTCCTAGAAAGCACTTTCTTGAAGAGTTTCCAGTGGGACATTTCTCGTGTGTGTGTGGATATGAGCATATATATGTGGCTGACTTAGTGTCATCAGTTGTACAACTTTTGTCAATCATTATGGGTCAAAATTGTCCTATATTGCATAAAGTAAATCATAAAAAGAGAAGTCTCAGTAGAGTGAACAACACACTGCAAAATAAACTCACTGGAGATAGCAGAGTTCTCTTCAGCGGAGTGTAGAGACCAGGTGGTTTGCTAATTTTCATTGGTCTAGAATTGTGCAGTTTGTTCTGTTTCTCTAGTTCTCATTGGCTGAGAATATTCAGTAATTCTTATGCATGATAATACTAAGTATAAAAATGTTTTGTGATAATTTGCTTAATATATACTCTCTCCTTTTAGAAAAATAATAGAGTTAGATGGTGTTAGGCGTTAAGCTGGATATCTGGTATATTAGTTTCCTATTGCTGTTGTAACAAACTTAGTAGCTTAAAGCAACACAAATTTATTATCTTACAGTTCTGGAGAACAGAAGTCCAAAATAGGTCTCACTTGACTAAAGATGTCGACAGGGTGGCATTCTTTGGAGGCTCTAAGGGAAACTCCATCTCCTTGACTTCTTCAGTTTCTAAATACTGCTTTCATTCATAGCTCATGGCCCCATCTTCAAATCCAGCAGCACAGCATCTCAAATCTCTTGGACTTTGACATCTTCTTCTGCCTCTCTCTTCCACTTTAAATGACACGTGATTACATTGGGCTCATTTGCATAATCCAAGATAATCTCCTTATTTTAAGGTCAGTTTATTAGCAATCCTAACTCCATCTGCAACCTCAATTCCCTCTTGCCATGTAACATAAGATTGTCATAGGTTCTGGGGATTAAGATGGGGTGTCTTTAGTGGGAGCGGGGCATTTTTCTCTGTACCACATCTGGTTACTTATCTGTCTTTCCAATAGAAAGTGACTCTGAGGGCTATGATTTTTCGGCTTCAGCATCTTACAATGGCTCTCTTTCCCAGTAGGTACCAAGAAGTAGGCTGCAGGACTTCAGAGGAGGAAGCCATCCCTCAGAATGTATATGATCTGGAGGAGGGCATCTTCAAGGAAATGAGGCTTCATTTAGGCCTCGAAAGATGAATATTATTGTTATTAAGAACAGAACAGGGATGTGCACTATCTAACGAGGGAGGGCAGAGGGAGAAGAGGTGCAGAAGAAAGAATATAAAAGGCCTGTTTATAGAACTATGAGCAGATTGGTGAGAGAAATTTGTTTTCCTATGAACCAGGGCTTTCAATAAAGCATCAGTGTCATAGGATGTAAATGACATTTGCAATTACATTTCTATTTCTTCTTCATGGCTGACTGAGCCTCGATACTGTTGGGGTGGTGGGAGATGCTAAGGAAGGAAGCATACTCTGACTCAGCAACTGAACCTTTATGAGTCTCTTATTTCACTTGGGTATGGTGAAGTGGAGAAAAACAAAGTCAAGAATGGTTTGTCCCTAGCCAAGGACTCAATAAGAAGTCTAAACTTTGACATTTCTTAGTAAGCATTCTCTCCTTTCCCCAAGTTTCCAGAACAGTCGCCATATTAACATCCATCTCCATCTCCAAAAAACCTGTGATTGATGGGCCACATGTCACACAAGGCCTGATGCAGGCCTGTGGCACTGTGCTGGAGGCTGCTGATCAGATACCCCTCCATTTGTTAAAGGATAGACTGAACCTTTCAGAAAATAGAGTCTTTTGAGTAAGAATCCAAGGTTACTATAGGAATCAGTTGTCATCTAATCACAGAAGACCCATTTCTGCTTTTACTTCCTTTTTCTCAAGTCTCAACTTGATCATTGCAATAGTTTTACAGCATTTCTCCCTGCCTCTATGCTCATTTATTTCCTAGTAGCCAGAGAGAACTTTCTAAACTGTAAATAGAATTATTTCACACCTTATCTTAATACCATTCAGTGGCTCTCCTCTATCCTTAGGATAAAGTCTAAATTCTTTAGCAGTGCCTTCCATGGATAGCTACCTCCTTAGCCTCAGCTCTTATTATTCCTGCTACCCACCATCTACTCGCATATTCCACTAACTGTTGAATACCACCATTCACCCAACAAATGTGCATTGAGCATCTGCTTTGTGCCTTTGCCTGTGTTCCTCAATGCTATAGAATACTATTTTCTGCTTGTTGGCCTGGTGAAGACCACCTTGGCTAGGACCTTAGCCAGAATGTACCTTATTCAATGTGAACAGAACAGCTTCAGAGCATTTATCTCTAGGACCAACCATAAAGGGAAGAAATATCATCAGAAAAGCAGAAGGCTTGTGTAATTGTGCCTGGATCAGCATAACCTCTGCCTTGCTACTTCTGGCCATGTTTTCAGACACTGAAGCCTGGTTCCAAATCATCCATATAATTCTGGATTAGGTCTGCGGATCTGGCTTCTTTTGTTATTGTTGTTACCTTAGAGTCTGAATCCCTGAACATCTTCTTGTTCTTCAGTCTTCTTTCATGGATCCGACAGCTTCAACTTTTAGACACTCAAAACACAGAATATACGATTTTATTATAATTTTTGAACAATGAGTAATTTCCCACACTGTAAGGGCATGTGGTCATTCCAAATCTCTCTACACCCTCTTCTGGAGTGAAGATTTATTTAGAGTCTAAAATAGAATATGATTGCTCATCTAAGAGTCATTTCTCTGTGACTTCAAGGTGATATTCTGGTACTGCCCTTTCTTAAATAGAGAGAAATATGAGACATACTGCTCAACTTGACTAATCTGAGCTACATAAGTATCTACTACCTCATGCCCACACAAAGGAACGTTTAGAGGCTGCAGCAGTTTGAGTTTGCTAGGACATACTAATCTGGTTGGCTACATTTATTCTGATGATTTGTCTTGGTTTCCATCCTTCAAGATGGAATCTCACTGCAATTTTTATAATCTTCCTTTGTCTACTTATTTATCTAACGGCTCCAGACTTAGCAACCCTTCAGTAAGGTGTGAGTTCCCCCAGTATCTTTGCAGATCATCTGGTAATTGCCAGGTGTGAAGGAAGGTGTTAGGTTTACAAGGACTTTCCCATTAGTCAGGTGCTGGGTGAGCTGGCAGGCTGGGTTCTTTCCATTGAGGGTAGTCTTCCATTAAGGACAGTCAAAGTCCTTTCCATTGAGCTTCTTTCAGTATAAGTGAGGGTAGGCAATCCTCTCTCAACCAAAATAAAGGGAATCACTTGAGCTTCTCTGGTCAGATTTCCTCAAGGATGGCTGGTGTGGGCAGGATTAGGTCTATCCACAGCTAGGAGCAAGAATAGTTCCTCTTCATGTACTAAAACTATCTGTAGTGGATGTCTAATTTTTTGCCCGTATGCATCTCCTTTCTTCTGGTAATAACAAACTTGATAATTCTTTTAGGGGCACCTGCCACATAATTTCAATACAAGTAGATTAGGCATGCTAAACTCAACATCCAACCCAAACACTCTCTACACCACCTAAGAGCATGTCTTTGACACTAAACACTACCCTCTATCATTGATAAATGCGGATTGGATGTTTCTCTCACTGGATAAGTTCCATCGATCACACATTACTGAACCTCAGCACAGGGATCTAGAGTTTCTTCAGTACCTGCATTGGGATTTACTTGCTCCAGCTAGCGCAGAGTGAAGCTTACAGTTGCTGGAAGCCAGCTAGGGATGGAAGGTGATATCAACATTACTGGCACCAGCCATCACTCATATGGTCAGCTAGATTATTGTAGTATATATAGCTATGGGTTATAAAGACTATCTTTGGTTATGAACAATTTAAACATTTCCTAGAAAGTTGAGGTAGATTTTTGGCCCACACCATTGCAATACTATAACTTTTATGAGTCTTCTTCCACATGCAAAAAATGGTTAATGTTCTCCCCAAAATGCTATAGCCTGGTAAGGCAAAGGTTATTTTATTACTGAATTCAGCTGATTTTTTTTTTGTCTGTGGCATCCCATATGGAGAACATTAGATAGACTTTGCATAAATCTTCATTTTTCTTACTGGAGGTTGAACATGGGCCTTGGGGATCCCTGACAAATCAGGCATTATCTGTTCATATCACTCTTCCAAATGGAACCCTTGGACTTGTGCTGTTTGGTTCCATAATGAGTTGCAGGTGCTGAGAGAGATTGGCATAGCTCTCCTTAATTGCTTGTCACACGGCTAATCTGACGAGGGGGACATCAGCGCCAGCGAGACGTGTTTTAAGCAGCAGCAGCTGGCAGTTTTCTCACCCATGAACTGAGGCAGATTCTTGGGCTAAGAAGTTGGAAGATAAAAATGATAGCGATTCCTCTCTTTTCTTATAAATAGTTTTAAAAATATTAGTTGGAGTCTGGCTTAGGTTTGTGAATAAAAAGAAAGAAAGTATGATGTATTTAAAAGAAAATAGACTTTGGTGTAAGAGAGTCTTAGGCGAGACTCCTAGTTTCTCCCCGTTAGCCGTGTGCCCTTCAGCAAGCTTTTCAACTTTTCTGAGTCTCAGTTTCTTCATTAATAAAATGGGGATAAAAATATCTAACATTATAAGGTTGTTAGAATTAGTGCTAACCTAAATACCACACCTAGCACAGTGGAGGCCAGTGGTTCTCAAAATGAGGGCCCTGGGCCGGCAGCATCAGCATCACTGGGAGCTTGCTAGAAAAGCAAATTCTTTTACTTCTCCCCATTGTGTCTCCCGACTTGTTGAAAGAGAAACTCTTCAGCCCAGCAGCCTGGTTTAATAAGCTCTCTAGGTAATTCTGATGCAAGCTAAAGTTTCGGAATTACTGGTATAGGCCTTCAAAAAATGATTGTTAAAGTGAATAAAAGAGAGCCAAGATTCAAAATGTTAAGTACGTACGAGAAGTCAGATGTTGAAGTCAAATCTACAGAAGGAGTGAGAAGAGTTGATGAGCAAGGAAGACCAGGTAAACCCCGTTCCAAATGAAGTACAGTGGGATTCTAAGCACACAGTGGAATGTTCTTGGTAGAACAGCCCCGTGAGACACTCCTGGGATTACTGGTCAACCTGTAAACACCATGTTCCCCTTGTTTGCTCCTCAGCTGACACTAGAGTTACTTTCCTTTCATGTCGGATTGCTCTCAAATCTATCAAGTTTTCTGGAGTCTTTCTTTTTTTCCAAATAAATAATATTTGGATTTAACTTTGGAGTATTTGGAATTTAAATGTAAACTTTTACAATGAAGTAAGTTTACAGAGATCCTATTTAAAGTAATGTAAAATATTTTATATTGATAGAATTGTGACAGAGCTTATCTCTGAAGGAGAGTAATTGCTATGTGATAATTACAAATTTTATATACGGCCCTGTTTGTTATCTTTTAATGAGGAATCTAAATGTATTTAACTTATGCAAGAGAAATTGTAACATGAACAACCTTTTCAATATTAATAACAATACCTAAATTTTATATAGCTTTTTACAGATTCCAATATGTCTTGACATTTATTCACTCAATCTGATTCTTACTCACAGCAGATCAAAAAAAGAGTGTGAGTTCAGCATTCTCCAGTGTTTTGAGGTTAAGGCTTTATAACTGTACAAAATTGAGACCACCAGCAATTGGGCATCAGCTGAGACTGTGGGGTGCTATGTCATTGCCAGACCAGGGTCCACAGCACTTGTGAGAAGGAGGATGACGAACACCATCTGCCCGGGCTCAGTCTGAGAGAATTTCTCCTATAGTCAGCTGGGGTGCCATCCACAACCTCCTGGAAATGCTCCAACCTTGTAATTATATTCTGCCTCTCAAAATCACGCTTCATCTTTCTAGTTGAATAATGCTCCATTTCATCATGCTCATTTTAGATACACTCTCCTCACATTCCAAGAGTTTAAATAACAGGCATCCATCACAATGGAGGAGGTATAAGAAGAAGAACAGCTCTCTAGAATTAGGTCCTACCCCTGGAGGCACCTCCCAGCAATCAGGCTAAGACACCCCACAAGGGGTCTCTCTCACCGCCTCCCCACACCCACAAACACAGTTACCAGCTTCTCCAATGCGTGCAATCAGAACACTGACTGGCCTGAAGGGCAGCACCAGCCCATGGGAATGTGGCTTGCCGATTAGGAAAGAAGGAGCTTCTTTTGCCAGACTTTCTTTTCAGCTTCACTTCAGAATCTTCATTTAGTTCTTCACCTGCTTTAAGCAATATTTCTGAAAGAAGAAACTGTGTTATTTAGGAAAATTGTTAGTTGATGCTCATATGTTGCCTTCGGATGTTATCCCTTCTCAATTGCAGTGGGAAGATTCAAAGGAAATAGTAGATTTAGTTCCTCTCACCACTCATTCAATAAATAACCCTTGAGTACTTACTATGTACAAGGCAACGTAGAATATGGAACTATGAATCATATCTAGAATCTGTCTTTAAGGAACATAGGATACAACAACAGGCTGTGTTTACTAGTCTGATGGCAAGTCCTCCCTAGAAGCACATCCTATGTCATGTAAAATCAATGCAGATGTCAAGAATCTCGGGTAGCATAGAGTCAGGACAGAAGGCCGTAAAGATGAACCTTAGGATAGAGATGCTTCCACTGAACTGTGCCTATTACTGTTGAAATAGTTCCACTGGAGACCTGTCTTTTTAAAAGACATCTCTAACTCAAATGCTTTGCAATAAAAAGGAGAAAAAGTTTCAAATTTTAGAAATACAAAAGTAAATGCAGGGCAGCTTCATACAGTGTGGGGATTGTGCATATACAACTCCTGGGGGCACCACTCACATCAATTGTTGCATGTCCTACAGTGTACGGCCTGTGCAAATGTATGTGGCAGCTCTATGTGAATCCTTCTGCAAAAAAATACAAGCAGACTTTCTATGAAAAGATGATTTATACCTCTTAATTTAACTATTGACAATTTGGAATTTACTTGTAACCAAATCAGATTTCTGGTTTCTTATTGCCAAACCAGATTTTAGGCAAATCTTCCAAATATGGAAAGACAAAATTTCTATACTGTCAACTTTCTAATGAAATGCCTTAGTCCTTACTCTTAGTAACAGTCTCAGCCTCTCCATCTCTCTAGATATCCCAACAAGGAAAATTCTTCTGGGCTTTCCTCTCAGGGTCAATGCACATGATCTTTGACATTTTTTTCTTTTTCATCACAAAACCTTTCTGTTTTATATGATGCTCCCTTGTCACATTTCTCACTGCTTGATCACTGTAAAGCTAGTTCATATTACAGTATTGAAGACGTTAGGGTGCTCTATAAATATCCTAGATAATACACACTCATTGGACAAAGCGATCTTCTCCAAATAACACTTTAACTTCCCTGTCCTCAACTTGTGGGTTTTTTTGTTTGTTTGTTTTTTGCAAAAGCAATTTTCTGTCATAACCTTTGTCTTCTGACCCTCCATCCACATTTTGAACACTCCATTCCTTCCTCTTGTGGTCACTCTCACCCTAACTTCCTCAGGATCTCCCTTCAGTATAAATTCCAAGTTTAAGTCATTCCCCCATCCTCATCCTTTGGAGCACAGGCTGAATAAAGGTGCAGGTTGGTGAAAGGGGACTCTTCCAGAACAGTTGGTGATCACCTTTGGAACACTGGGACCTGTGGAGTAGAGGGAGAGAAGTAGATGGGAAACTGAGGCCCCCCAAGGCAGAGAGGAGGGGTGTGACTCTCCAAGTTGTTCAATGCATTCTCATGAGAGTAAGACATAGACTGTCTCTTTATGACTCCCATTTCTAAGTATAACTTTTCTGTCAGATGTGTGTACTGTCAATGCACATAAATACTCATTTCCCAAGGAGAAACATTAGTTCTTTGTCTAAACCCCTAAAGAGGAAAATAAATCATTTTGAAGTGCCCTGTAATTTGCAGTGCCACCTCTTTTTAGTGGAGTTAGATTTTCACATTATTATGTAGAGAAATAGTTCCTGTTCTACCTGGTTTGTCCAGAGAGCAGATCCTCAGGAAAATGAGTAGAGAGAGTATAGGTCTACCACTTTATTGGAATGTTTAATCTCATAGGATGAGCATGAGAGATAAAGGAGTGAAACAGAGCTGGAGGGTCAGCATTCTCTAGAATGCCTTAGGGAGGTAACAATCGTCAAGTGCAACTGATTGATTAATTCCACAGGAGAAACTGGGTCTTAAGATCACCCACGGGGGTGAAAGAAGGAAGAATTTATCTGCTGGATCCTGTACCCCACTTGTCAAAGTTTAACAAGAGGGAGTTAATTTCCCCATACTTTTAGATTGTACGTGTGTGGAGACAAGATCAGGTTCTATGATGAGTTCAATAAGGAAACTTGGGATGAGAGGCCAGAGGGGCACTGTGTGGGCAAGAGGCAAGGCAGTGAAAGCTGTGCCCATGTGAAATAGTGGAGCCCAGATATCAGTGAGGTGAGGGGACTCTATGTGGTCCACAGGAGGTATCTGATACAGTCTCTGAAGCTCCCCTGCCTCTCAAATTATATTTCTTTGGACATGAGACAAATTAGAAACTAATTTATAACTATACCATGTGTAATCGATTTTTCTTCCTTCCTTCCTCTTTTTCATTGTATAAAAGAACACTTGCCACTATTTTTGCACACACACACTCCCCAATAGTACCAAATATGTTATACATAACTATTCCTTAGCCAAGTTCTACTCCCCAAAGAAACTACTTTTTAAACATTTTCAAATAAATATGACTTTACTGATTTTTTAAACAGTGACATATTGTCACTGTTTAAAATTCAAACAACAGTGACAAGTATAACAATGAAAGTTAGAACATTACTTAAAATCTTGCCACTGAGAAATAATCATCATTAGCATCAGGTGAATAGCTTTTTAGACAACACTCTAAATATAAAGGTGGAGATAGGTAAAGACATAGTTAGATAAGTGATAGATATAGATACGATTTATTAAATGAGATAACGCATTATTTTTTGTAAGTTGCTACATCTATTTTCCATCAATTTTTACAAAACAAAAAGAAATAGAAATCCAATGGAAAGGATTGTGTAAAGAAGTATAAGGATTGCACAAATAATAGATAAGTACTTTTTTTAACCACAAGAGATATTTATCTTAAATATTGTAAGATATTTACAATCTAGTTAAAAACAAAAGCATATGAAACTCAGTAAGAATTTGCAGTGATTATATTTTTTAAAACTTCTTGTTTAAATTTTATACCATACCAATTAACTTTCTACTATAAAAAATGAAGAAATTAGCACTCTCAGATTTTTTTCACCTTTTTTTCCTCTCTTCCTAGTTTTCATTGTTGTATTATTTTTACAATTTCAAGGTTTATAACAATCATAGTCTGTTCAGTAAACATAATTCCCACAGTTATGTAATCTTACTTCTATATTTAATTGAATTCAGCGCTCGTAACCAGTCATTTTGCAATCCTTTCTCTACTCCTGAGTTCTTTTTTTTCATTTGTTCCTCAGTTGGCTGGATTTTAGTATCAAAATGGCGTCTAGGAGTTATATTCCCTGAGTTCATGCATGCTTAAGAACATCTGTTTGTTGTCTTTATGCTTAAAGACCAAATAAATTTGGTGGGATATTCTTAGATCACCTTTCTTTCTCTCAGATCTCTGTAGATACTGCTCCATCCTGACTTCTGTATTGACTATTAAACTAGCCTTTTGACTATATCATCTTAAATCATCTTTTGATTGACTGGATTTGTTTGTGAAATATTTTCTTTTCTTTTTTTTTTTAAAGAAGGGCTCGGATACATTTACCTGCACTTTTCTGTATTTGAGAATGTCAAACTATTGTCTTTAAAGTTGAGAGACATTGGTGACTATTGTTCCCTCAAAATTCAATGCCTTTATTCTCACTTAAAGGGTTGGTTCATTCCTCCTGTTACAATAATTATATAACTTTGCTTATTGATTTCCAGATACTTTATGATTATTACCTCCTTAATTACATTGTCACAATAATCCTGCATGGACCATACTGTCATCCCCATTTCATTGATCCAGAAGTTGAGGTTAAGAGAGGTTAATAATTCTCAGGGCCCCAGACAAGTAGTGGAGCCATGATGTCTGTACAGGCCTACCCATTTCCAATGTCTCTCCTCTTTGTTCCCTGCCATACTGCCTTCTCCTAGAGGTGGAAAGTTAGAATAAGACAGAGATGAGGCAATGTGAGGCATTGTCAGCATGGTGGATGGGAAAGGAAAGATGATTTGCTTTCTGAATTCTATTACCAGACATGTAAAGAAAATAGTATTTCCAAGAATCCTGAAGTCAAAAGTAAATAATGCTAGTGAAATTGAAGAATATTTCTTAGCCCTATGCCCTATGGATGATTTCTTTTCAGGTTGACAGTTTCTTGGAATTCTACTGGCTGAGCATAATGTACTTTGCTCTAACATGTTACTATAAAAAAATGTCTTCTGTTTAGGAAAATTAAAGGCATTACATCAAGATCCATACTCTTGTGTCAGTTTCGTTATCTTGAGTCATATTTAATAGCTGTAATATTTGATATCTGTTGTTATGATTTCTCCTTTGGGGTTGGTATTTAAAATATTCCTTAAGCCTAATCAATTCATGTGATTCTATATCTGACAAAATCAGGTGCCTTTAGTCAAATGACAAAGCAGTGAGCATCTGTGAGCAGAGTTCAAAACAGCTAGAACAATAATCATATTTACACACATATAATATAAGAGTTAATGGTTTGTATATCACAAATAGAATACATAACCCTGGTAGATTGGGGCCTTTTCATTACTTAGTCTCAGGGAAAAGTAGAGACATTAAATTATATGATGTACAAAAACCAAAAGGGTTTCATTCCCATGGGAAACTAAAGTTGCAGATTCTGAGTCTCCATTCAGCACATTCAAAAGAGCTGCCTGGGTCTTCAGGATGAGCTTGAGGGCAACTTGACAGTGATAAATGCTCTCCTCCTCCCTCCATGACCTCCCACAACACTCATCCTCTCTATTACCTCTTGGTACCTCATCGATTGGTGGCATTAATTCTTTAATTGATTAATTTCTTACTTATTAACATCCACCAATAGACATTAGCTCTGGAAGGGACCATGTATACACTCCACCTTGTATAGATCTTGGCAGATAATAGGCATTCAAAAAATATTTGTTAAATATTGTGTTTCCTGTAAGTCTTGTCTTCTGAAGTAAATTATAACCTACCAAAGGACAGAGTTCACGGTTTATACTCTGAATGGTCCATTGGACCCAATAACGCTGAGCTGACAGCAGGATCTCAATGACGACTTGTTATATTAAGTTGAATTAAATCATATGGAATATGAAAGGCTGCCTTCCTGGCTTCTGGCTCTGTACTTCCATTGTGCTTTGTGCATACCTCTTTTTTAGCCTCTAATCAACTCTATATTAACTTTTTGTTCCTACATCTGGCTGTCTCTATGTTTTACACTCTCTGAGAGAAGTATTTATATCTCATTCTTCTTTGAATAATTTTGCACATAGCAAAAGATGAATAAAGAAAGTGAACTAATATTCTATTAATTGGCTACTATGCCAGGCATATGGCTGTGCTATATGCTTTACAAATATTCAATAAGTCCTCACAAATCCTATGAAGTTGGTAATTTCATCTTCATTTTATAGTTGGCAACAGTAAAACTTGATTGCGTGCCCTAGATCATGTATCTGGCACGGGCCAGACCGGAGATGGGACCCATATCTTTCCAACTCCAAAGCCCTTACTCATTCCTTTACTGTGCTGACACACTTTTGCATTATTTGGTGAGCTAACTAGTGGGAACAACCATGGTAGGCTACAAGTGGAGCTCTTTGTCCTCCCCACAGTAAAGTCTGAATACTTAGGATGTTCTCACTAGGGAATCATTTTCATTTCAAACTGATATATTTAAGCAATACTTCTTACTCCTATTTATTAAGACTGCTTTATTCAAGTATATCCTTCCTAATTTTAGTAAACTTAGGTAAAGTAGGACATTGCATTGGAGAACATTTATGTTTTTAAAATCTTTTCTAGTGAGATATATGCCAGAAAACTCATCTTGAAATCACTAAAGATAGGTTACCTCATTCCACCAGCCCTCAACTCCAAAGATTAAGTGTAGACAACTTGGAATAATTTAGACCACCTCCCTTAGAAAAGTAAATTACCTTTGAGTAACAAGAGTAGCTTCCCTCGAAAGGGTAGGGATAAGGTCTCCTGGAATTACTGATGGCAACTCCCCTTGGGAGGGTTAGTGAGTATCTCCATTACCCAGGTGAAAGAGCTGTCATTAGACTTTTGGGTTTTCAGAGTTTAAAAGGAAGTGTGGCCCAGGGAGGGATGGAGGAGAATCATTCTGCGTCATCAGGTGATAGGTGCTTTAATATACCAGTCTTTAAACTTGATTAGGGCCACCCATGGACGCAGACAATTTTAAGGCTATCAGTTTCCAGATCCTTAATTTCCATATGTGTACATATATTATTCCTAAAATTTATCTTCCTGAGAACTTGCATGTGCTCAAAATAGTGGTTCTTCTACTTTATGAAGGAAAAACATATTTGTTACCAATCACCCATCCCAAATCTTACAAAAGTGCACAGCCCCAGGTTGTAAAAAAATCTAGACATCTAAGAGGAGGGCTCCTTTAGTAAATGAGTCACTATAAACTCTCAGGGCTTTCAGTCTTTCAGTATATCAAAAATGTTTGCGATAAGGTTGATTGACTGTTTAGAAAGTATTTGGGGCTGTATTGGGATTTCTGATTTCAGGTATATGGTAGAGTGGGATGGTGGGACTAATTACAATATTCATTTAGTAATTTTCCCTCTTCTACCCCATAACTATTGTCAAAGAATGCATTCCTCTGAGGCAGAGTCCTGTAGGAGCAAAGAAAAGAGACTATCACTAAGAAGCACTGAACACGAAAACTAGCCCTTTTCCCTGTTTTTAGAAGTAAGCATTTCTTCTCAGCTCTTATCAACACTTACTCTTATGATCTGTAATGTGTTAGAAAGTAAAGCACCTTCAAACAGCTGAAGAATTAGAGATTCTTTTAAATGATTTGCAATGTGTTCCAGAATTACAAAAATTTCTGATTATATTCAACAAAATATACCAATTTAAAAAATTACATGAATTCTTTCATGTTTGGTATAATGTAAAGTTTTTTTTTAAAATCAAATTACAGCATTAATATTTCTTCCAATTGCAGGCATTCCTGATTGGGTTTAAATTTTCTGCCTCCAATAACAAGAAAAAAATGCACGTCCTAGGTGCGATTAGTTTTTAATAGTATATGCCTTTCTTTATCATAAAGTATGCCCTAAAACTTTGATTAGGAGACTTAAAAACTAATAAAATTATCTCTCATTTAAAGATGCCATATTATATTTAATTTAGTTATTCTAAAAAGCTATACACCAGAGTTAGATTTATCAAATACACATATATGTATCAAAGGAATACCATGCTTTTATTAAATTCTTTGCTTCCCAAAGAAATTAAATTTTAGCTATCAGTTATAATACATTATTACAAAAATGATAGGTTACATTTTTACTTATTTTAGATTTACATAATTTCAATAAGATTAATTTTATCTGTCTTTCATAATATGATCTGCAACTTATCTAAGTAGTTTTTATAAAATTCCTCTAAATGATTATTAACATATTATTGAATTGAAAATTATAGTCTGGCTTGTGGATTGGCTTGAAAATGGGGACTAGCTTAGCCAACTAGCTTATATGTTAGTTTATCCAACATAGTTAGGGTATATTAATTTATTTCCATGAAAGGACTCAGCTAAATCAGCAGTGTCAAGGTTCAGATAAAAATAAGCTTAAAGGACTTGAAAACATAAAATATTGTATCAAAAAATATTGTGTGAATGAAAGATTTAATAAAATTAAAACATTTCAATTTTCTGCAACCTCTCTGAGAATATTAGGTTATAAACAGACGCCTCTAAGTGAAAGAATAAAAGGTGTACATAATAAATCTTAGTACAATGGGGTAGTTATGAAAACAACTGGGTAGCAAATCTTTTTGCTAGTTGAGTGGTTTTTCATTATTTATTTTCAACAACCAGAGAGCAGGGTATTAAACTTTCCTCCTATGAGGCAGTTGGATTATTTAGGAAAAGAAAATGAATTTGGCTGTGCTTCCGCCCTGAGTTAGCAGAGTGGGAGGTATTCAGTGACATAAGCAGGGAATTATCAGTTAATCCATTGGTTCCATGGAATAAGCAGTTTCTAAGTATTCAGGAGTATTGGTACCTGGTAAATGCCTAATTAAGGTATTAAAGAAAAATAAATGTTTTCAATCATTCATTCCACAAATGTCTTGAATGTTGACTATGTGGAAGTTGTCCCACAGCCTGGTGGTAAAGCACTGCACGTAAGACACAGCCTCAGTCCATGGAGACTCCCGTTCAGTGGGCAGAGTTAGGCAATAAACAGAAAAGTATATAAATAAGATTTAAGATTGTGGTCTTCACTATGAAGAAAATAATACAAGGGAACATAGTAAGAATTGACTGGGTAAGGATGAAGGGATTACTTCAGCATGGGCAGTCAGAGAAGTTGAAAATGGGCCGAGCCCTCTCTGACATGAAGTAGCAGCCGAGTGGCAACCTCTAGGTGAAGCGAAGGGCAAGTGCAGACACTTGAGGTGGAGATGAGCCTGGACTCTTAGTCAGCCCTACATCTTAGGTAATAAGAGGCACTTTCCATTTTAATGGCTCTTTACAATTGACACAGACTTCACAGACCCTGAGATTTCTGAGTTCCGTTGCTTATCTTAACTGCTCATTCTGCAAGAAGTAATATTTCTAGAATCCTCACTGCCCATAGACTCTCAAACTAGAAGTTTTCCCTCCCCTTCTGCCTGCTTTCAAAATTAGATACAAAGAAACACAACTTTTATTTTTGTCTGATCATCAAGTAATATATGTCTGTCATGAAAATGTTGATGGAAAAATGAAAGACAAAAAATATAATCAAAGAATTACAGCTTTGAAGAAAATAATACTGAAATATGTTGAAAAATACTGAAGAAAATCCAGTGAAAAATATAAAGACAAAAGGCAAAAACAGATGGAATTCCCATTCCTGGAATGAATTGCTATTAACGCTTTTGTGAACTTCTTTTCTTTCTTTCTAATCTTTTTCAAAAACAAACATGCACACACATACAATTACACATGCATACATATAATGAACAGTGTATTTTGTTCATTTAATTTTAGTCTAATACCTGCATATTTGTCTATCTATATCTTTATCATCTGTCTGTATCTCTATCTTTCTCTCTATACCTATACCTATACTTATACTTGTCTATCTACTACCTATCATCATACATGGAAACAAGGAAGAGAGGGACTTATTTAGTGCTATTATAGAGACAACAGGTGTCTTGAACAGCTCCTGTGATTAAGCCTAATATACCTATACACTATTACTCCTTTGTTTAGATTAAGGCATTGAAAAATCTATTCATAAAATAAATAAAGAAATCTAATAAAATCAAATAGTCATCTTAGAAGGTACCACTTTGATTCATTATAAGTCACTTTATTCTCACTTAGAATTGCCTTTTCATGTTAGTCAGTTGGCACAACTCTGCCAAGAGACTGTTGAGCATGTGCTACTGACATTGGACACAACCATTTATGAGAGACAGGAAATATGTGTGATATGAAGCCTTTATTTTCTTTTAGTACACCTTCCTAGTTCTCTAGAAAGATTAACTATTTCTTCCTTTTTGTCCCTACATATATTTAATTGATGGCACATATCCCTTATTGCATTTATTTGAGTAACAGAAGTGAGCTTCCTACATGAGGCAGGTAAAAAAACATCAAATTTCTTAATTTTTCTAAATCATTAAAAAATTTTCTAAAATTTTTAAATTTTCTAAATCTAAATTTTTCTAAATCTAAGATTTTCTAAATCTGGATCCAAACCCTTGCATGAGACAGTATAAACTAATTCAGTTTATGCATTGGGGAGTTTCTTCCCCTCCCTATAATAATACAAGAACCCAGTGATTACCTGAGAAAGGTGGAAGGAACTCTCTCATGACAGCCTCTCATCTAAGTGCCTATTTCCCAAGCCCTTTTGAGCTACTCAAAGGCATGACTTCATTTCTAGAAAGGCAACTCCATTTTCTTTGTGACTAGGGTAGATCTACCAATCTTTTCCTTAGAATCCTTCGTATGTGGTTTTATCATTTCCCAGTAAAGTTTTCTTCCTCCAGTGAGAGGAGCATTGAGTATCATTTACAGAAAATCCCCAATCCCATATCCTTATTCCTTTCCATGGTCTTCAGGTATCTCTCCTTTTTTCAGATTCCCGCTTCAGTCTTTCTCATTGGTTCCAGACTCCCAAAGAAAAATCTGGGATAAAAAGGATGTTCAACTGCCCTACAACTTCTAGTTTTGTCCCCCACACCAAAGTCTATGATGATTCCCCAAGAGTAAAAAGGTAGAGATATAGAGGAAATTCTTTAACTTAATCTCCATAATGAGAAAACAAGAATTTAGCATCACAATAACCTAGCATGTTTGTTTACATGTCTATGTCACTCTACAGTTCTGGAAGCCATCTAGCTCCAGATCCCCCAAACTAACATAATGGTTAGCACATAGTAATGTGTCCAACAAACGTTTGTTGAATAAATAAATTCATTCATTATTGCTTCTGATTTAAAAACATAATAAGATACAACATTTTATAATTTCAGTGTGTCTCCATTACCCACAATTTGGGGATCAAGGTCCTATTTCTGGCCAAGCTACTTTTCCCATATCTATAGAGAGACTGCATGGTAAACCAAACCTTTGAACATTAATATTTTGGGAGGTTCTGGGAAGAAGAAGGGTTTAAGAGACTGAAACAAAGAATAAAATATCTGGGTAGTTGATTGTTTCCCTTGAAGAAGACTTCTTAGAATGAAATATTTTATATCTGCTCTATTGCAGTTTTCCACACACATGAGGCATTAATTGTTGAAAAATATTTTTGTGGCTCTGCCACAAGGCAAGCTGAGACCTCGTATGGGCTGGTGGGGAGAGGAATCAGCATGGGCTGGGAGAAATTTTCAGGGCTTTGTGTTGACCCCTTGCACAGACATGGTGGGGGTAGTTAGCAATCTAAATCAGTGTTTAAGTGTCTGAGAAAACTCCGGATGGCTCTGGGCTCACATCAGTCAGACTCCTAGGCAAGCTGATCTTGTGGGTGGGATATTGCAGCAGGAATTTCTAGTGGTCACAAGGATCAGCTGAGTTATTTTTAATGTCAATGAAAAGTGATTTTTGCAGGTAGAAAGGACTGTTTATTAAGTAAATTTTAATTTAATATTCAAATTACTAATGTTATAAAATTCAAAACCTAGATTAAAAAACACTTTGTGGGGCTGGCTCCGTGACCTAGTGGTTAAGTTCAGTGCCCTCCACTTTGGCGGCCCAGGTTCGGTTCCCAGGCACGGACTTATACCACTTGGTGGCAGCCATGCTGTGGCGGCAACCCACATATAAAATAGAGGAAGATTGGCATAGATGTTAGCTCAGGGTGAATCTTTGTCAAAAAAAAAAAAAAAAGAAAAAGAGGAAGATTGGCAACAGATCTTAGCTCAGGGAGAATCTTCCTCAACAAAAAAACAAATAAAAAAACCACATTGCACGTAATTTCTTAGCTTCTTTGAACATATAGTGAAATTTGAGTGGAACGTTTCCTTTTGTTTCAGAATTCCAGTGGAAACCTTGAAGTGGAGAATGATAGGGAAGTGCTAGAGCCATCTATGTAGGACTCACTAAAACATAGCAAAACTGGTCGTTGGACTTTTATCTCCACTATCCCCTTCCAGTGGGATGGGGACGAGATGGACCTTCCCATGGACCTTCCATCCATGTAGAAAGAGGAAAAGGAATTATGGAAAGATAGAATGGAGGGAATTCCTAGGGATATAAAGGCTTTAGAATTCCCTTCCCACCCCCTTCTCATTTACCTAATCCAAGTGAGAAGGATCCGAATAGTCTACTGGAAGAGATTGAGAGTGCCTGCAAGGAGGGACCTTGGCATTTTACCCAGAGGCTGGAAGTCTACTGAGGTGCAGAGAGCCCACATGACGGTATGTGCTGAAAGAGTTCTTGGGAGAACCTGATATATGTGCCTAGCGGTTTCGAGAAATTCCGAAAGACTGAAGCGAGCATAGGAACTCCTGATGACAGAGCAAAGAGAGAGGGCAGAAGTAGGGAAAGCCTATACTCCACAGTTTGGCAAGGCAAGGATGCATGTGATTCCCCATGCAGAATGAATGTTCAGGAAGCAAACTTGGCTGAAGTCAAATTGAAAGACTTTCTGCCCAACGAGGCTGCCTGCAGAGCGGTGCCAGAATCCTGCACTTGTGCTGAGGTTCAAGGTAATTTCCTTCACTGCTTGATTTTTTTTTATGATACTCCCTTTATTGACTGGATTCTACATTCCCTCCCCAGATAACTGTACAATTCTATGGTCATCTTCCTGATGGGAATCACAAAAGAGACCTGTAATATAGTTTTAGATGCCTATCAGTTTGAAGCAGATTCTTAATCCAGCAACTGATTGAGAGGGACCAACCCACACAGGTAGAGACTGAGAAGAGTTAGGTCTTGAATCCTGGTGAGCCTCAGGGAAGAAGGCTGGGATTCAGTGGAATAGAAGAGTGGATCTGAGGCTCTAGGGAAGTTATGATCGTCAAGATTTTTTTTTTTTTCTTTTTTTTGCCCAACCTGATTCCAATGTGCTGTCCTTAGACTATTCTTTCCTAATTGTCGATTTTTTTTGGAGGGATTGGAATAGCAATAATTTTACTAGTTATTCTTTTTCAACAGATTTATTTTTCTTATCAGAAGACATAATCAACTTTTTCTCAGTTTAGTGATGAAAATGTGATTGCTGGAATAAGTCAACACCTCTGTGGGTGCAACCTGCAAATAATCAAACATTGCTGGGTTCTGATTGGCTAGAAGTGGAAAGTGGTCTGATTGATCTGAATGTCCTATCAGTGATGAAAATCATAGGTGTGTAAGCTGAGGTGACCACTCATGACATCAGGTGATTTTGCTTTATGCTTTAAAAGCACATAAACACTTTTTTGTTTTAAAAAAATCTGATAGTATCTACTTCCACAGATTCTGCCCTAAAAATGCTTCCTCTAGAAAAAACTAAAAATATGTATACATAAATGTTGTATAGCTTATGCAAACCACAGCTATGTGAATAAATATAGATAGTTTCAAATGCAATAGAGTGTTTTGCTTGCTTATGTTAAATTTGAGAGTGGAGAAATGGAGATAGAAACATTAATCAGAGGATATCATGGCCCTGCGCAAGGGTCCCTTAAAGTAGACCTGTTTGTAGGACATTAAGGGAGAAGTCTGGGTGGTCAACAGCTTGGTGGAAATAAGTTTGGGCAATAAGTGTACTTCTTGTTGGTAGATACCTAGAGAAACTTTACTGACTTAGGGAAACCAGACCAGTTCCACACTCCACACTCTGGTTGTTCTGAGACTTTTTATATATTGCCAAGCATAGCTTGCATTGGAACAGAGTCAGGACACAGCTGACCTGTGTGGTGGAATTCCTCTGTGCTGGCAGCCAACCAGGGTTGAGAAAAGAGAGAGACTATTATACATAAAAAAGAATTGGAGCAAGCACATAGAATTAGTGAGTGATCAAATGACAAAAAAGATAGAATTATGAAAGCAAACAGAATTATAATTCTATTCAGTACTCTAGCCTGAATTTGGTGTTCCCTTTATCAGTGCAAAAAGATTGATGCCCTTTCCCAGGATAGAGGAGGGATGTGAGAAGTTCCTCAACTGAGAAAAATAGCTAGGTTTTTGTGCACTTAGAAAAGTTTGTAAGCTTTTCATGAGTAAATATTTATCATATGGAATCTTTGTTTTGTTTAAAGTTTTGTGATTTTATTAAAATTAAAGCCATTGTGTTAATCAGGAATGTATTCAACTGCAAAATACAGAAAATCTGATTAGCTCTTGATGAAAAACCTAAAAGCATATTTGCCAAATATAATGAGAAGTTTGGCATTAACAGTTCAGGGCAGGTGGGTTTAATAATGACCTTGAGGACATAGGCTTCTCTCACGCTTCTATTCCACCATCCTTAATGTATTGGCATTTATGCTTGTAAAGGTTACTTCATGGGTGCTGGAAGCTGCCACATCTCCAGGCTTCATGACTGCATTCCAGACTGAAGGACAGGCCTTTATAATCATCAGGCAAAGGAGAAGGGTGTTGAACATGCAAGTTGCATTAGCCAATCTGTACTATTAGGCCACAGCCATTCTAAGGATAAATATCGTGTAAGCAATTATTAGACAACACAATATGTTTTAAACTATTAATATTTCTCATCTCCCAAATATAATAATATGAAAGCTGGGGGCTTTAAATATTAATTGCTTTTCACATAATTTATCTTAGATTCAGCCTATGCTCTGTAAAAAAATGGCAGAGTGAGTTTTACTCAGGCATAGCAATCAAGTTCTATCATGAATGCCAACTCCAGTCCATCAGAAGGGCTGCCAAGACTGCCATGAAGAAATGGATTCTGAGGCTGCCTTGAGGCCTGGCAGGAAAGCGGGCCCTGAGATTTGCCATGAGGGAAAATGTTTGCCAATGAGCTGAGTGTCTGTTCTCCCTTTTCTGTAAAATTCCGTTACAATATAAACCCTTCCCTGGAAATTGTATTAATTTTCCTCTTTCCCTGTGTAACTCTTTTAATGCCAATATTTATGAAGAAAGGTAAACTGATGCCTTTCCTAATTAAAATGAATTCAGGTTGAGAAGCTCTTATCTTATAGAAAAGCAGGCCAGGTAGACTGTCAACTAAACTTGTTTCTTTGAGATTAAGGAATTCAATTAGTCTTTGACATATCACCATAGTTGTATATAAGGAACGTGCCAAGGAGTGTGGGTTGTCATATTAATTATATTGGAGTTTATGCTATCATTCTCATAACCAGTTATCAGTTGGAGCAAAGCCTATGTCCAGAATAGCAACCTTAAATTTCTCCACTCAAAGATAGTTCTGCTCAAAATTATCCATTCATATAAATGAACATTCATATTCCCTTGTATTAGTCTACTCAGGCTGCTATAACAAAATACCATAGAGTGCATGGCTTAAACAACAGAAATTTATTTTCTCATAGTTCTGGAGGCTGCAAAGTCCAAGATCAAGATGCTGGCAAGGTAGGTTTCCTTCTGAGGCCTCCTCTCTTGGCTTGCAGGCAGGATCCATCTTGCTGTGTGCTCACATGACCTCTTTGGCGCGTACGGAGAGGGAGTGTAAGATTTCTTGTGTCTTTTCTTATAAGGACACTGATCCTACAGAATCAGAGCTCCATTCTTATGACCTCATTTAACCTTGATTAACTCTTTATAGGCCCTATCTCCAAATATAGTCACATTAGGAGTTTAGGGCTTCAACATGCAAATTTTGGGGGGGCTGCAATTCAGTCCATAGCATCCCTATAAGATATAATTATAGGGAAGTTATAATCCTAAAACAGAAGACGTATTTTTTTTTCACTCTAGGTTCAATAAAATACCTTTTATTCTAACCCGTATCATAAGTCATGATATCCTCAATCCACAGAATGTTCAAGGTCTTTAAAAAGATTTGTGAGGAAGCATGAAAAGCAACCCAAATACACTTTTCATCACAGTCCTATTTGGCCAGAATTATTCATCTTGAGAGGTCACCAAGAATGATAAATACCAGCAGTCCAAAGGGTAAGTTATTTTCTTCCACATAAACTTTAATCAGTTTTATGATGTTTAATTCTTGTTTTAATTAGACATCAGAGAATATTGAAAAATTCCCTCTAATGAGACTTTTTTTCCTTCCATGAGAGATGACTTAAGTAATAGGGCTTGCCAAGTATATATCAGCTCTTGATCAAGGAAATACTTCTGAGCTATTTAATATAATATTTCAAACTGGGGCCATAAACAAGCCACACTGATAAATTGATCACTGTTATTTAGTAGAGAAAATATTGGACTAGAAATGTAGGGGAAAAATCACAAAAAACAGTTTTACATCTGATTGTCTCCAGTCTCCTAGAATAAATCCTAAGAGAAGAATGGCCAGTAGAAAACGAACAAGAGCCCTGGGACTGAAAGGCAGAAGATCTGAGTTTGGATATATCACCACTTAACGTTTCTGAGTCTTAATTTCTTTGTCTGTGAAATGGGACTACTAATTCCTATCTAAAAGTAGGGGTATATGAGTATGAATATATTTAGAATTGTGTCAGCCACATAATTGGTATGAAATAAATTTGTACTAGATGATAAGTCCTGCGTGGGCAGATATGTATCAGACTAATAGTTGTAATTCCAACATGCCTTTGATTTTTGATTAAATAAATAGACACTCAAAGAATGTTTGCTGAATGAATGAGAGAATGTGTCATAGACAAGTGACTTACCACCTAGTTTCTTTTCCTCCAATATGAAGAATTTGCCCTAAGTGATCTTCCAGCTCTTGTAATTTATGATATTTTGATTAAGAATAGGATTCAAATTCACAATTCTTAAGAGTGATATGACGGAGCAGTTAGTGGAAATCTCATCTTAGGCACGGCAAAGTGTGTGTTAACGGATAAGCCACTTAACACTTTAGGAGCCTGTGCAACAATTTTCTCTTTTTGGATTTCTCTTGTCAAAATTACAAAAGTAGTGCATATTTGTTGAAAGTGTGAAGAAATCCAGTCCTGTATAATATTTAAAAAAAATAAAAGAAAGTCTTTCTTTCTCCCATTCTTATTCTCCTTCATGTCCTACTTCTTAGGAATAAATGATGACAAAAGTTTGATGCATATTTTTTCAGATCTCTCGCTCTCTCTGTTTCCATTTCACATATTCAGATGAAGGAATTGATGGATAGAGTATTTTTAATGAATTATGCCAGAAGTAGGTACATTTATATTTTATAAAGAAGAGAATAGAGAGAAAATCCCCAAAGAATGACTCTGCATCATACAATTGGCTGTATACGAAACCAGTGGGGTGTCTAGGACCAGTCCTAGTGAATCAATTTTTTGCCCAGAATGCCTCCTCTTGGCATGCTGTAATTATATCTCATAGATGACCTCCTTCTCTATATCTACCATGGGCTAGCTTGATGCTGATTAGGCTAGTTGAAGTTCCTTCCTTCTTTTTAAACCCAAATTTGCCATTAAATAATGAAACTGTTCAACTGACCAATAGGGTGGGTTGGTTACTCACTGGCTAGGGCATTGGGCATAGTTACTAAAACTGAGCAGAAATATGGTTTCAGGAAATGTAGACTTTAACAGATGAAAATCTAACCATGTTTCATTATTTTAATACATTTTGCTTTTTTTGTAGAAATAAATTTCCTGCTCTTGAAACCATACTTAGAGTTTGCCTGAAACTTATCACTGAGAAGTTTACATCCCAGCATTACCAAAAGCTGGGGGTGGATAAGATTTTAGAGTTTTCATTGTGAAATTTTGTGCCTCCTCCGTCTGCTTCTGTTTGCCTTTGGTCATTTGGGCCTTAGTACTTCACTGCTGGTCACTGAGATTTAAAATGGAGAGCTGGGACATGGCCATATGTCTCGCGTTTTCCTCAAAAGATTCACTTTTAAATGTGCTTAATTGTTGTGAAAAATTTTGACTATTTTCTCTCTGAAAGGGGAAAAACTTTCCAGCACCTGAGCTGAGAGGATAGGGACAAGAGGATTTAAAGGAAAAGTAAGAGAAAATCTCAGAGACTGAGAGGGTCAGGACAAATTGCTACCATGAATATCAGGGTTGCAGGGGACTCTGTGCTGGGAGGCAGTGCAGGAGTTAAGCTTTGTGGGTTAAGATGCTCTGGAACATTCAGCCCAAACTCAATCTGCAATATCTCTGCACTTATCACATGTGTAGTAAACATTGAACACAATCAAAATCTGTTCTAAAACTTTGCAATCCATCAACGTTATTAGTTGAGTAGCTACAGCATTTCTCAGCCAGCGCTTATTTGTTGGTAGCGGATTATCAAGTTAAAAGCACTGTTATGTCCTGCCTTGAAGGGAAAAAAGACACCTGAGACAAACCACAGGATACCTGCCAAGGTGACTGGTACCTCGACCAGGTGGGCTGGAATTCAAGCTAAGCCATTCATGAGAATCTCAGAGCTTTCACTCCGTGGTATTGCTACTGTCTTCTTCCTGCTACTTACTTCCTTTTTCTGAGTCACTTCTCAGCATCAAGGGCCTCTGAAGAACATTCACCTGTCCATTCATTCAACCAGTATTTATTGACCTTCTATTAGATGTCAGCCACCAGACAACGGTGATGAATAGGTGATGCTGGGAAGTTCTGATTGCTATTCACCGATGGAAAAGCCTGAGTAATGGAGGTATCAAGCAGACTTGGGTTTCAATACTGTCTCCAGTGTTTAGTGGCTCTGCTGTTTACTAGTCCTTATGAAGATTAACCTCTCTGAATCTCAATTTCTTTATTTTTAAAATGCAAGCAATTTTACTTGACACATCTTGTATGGTTACTCTAAGAATAAGTAACACGTATAGAGTGCTAGGAGAGAGACTGATTCATAGTTGTGACACCATAAAAATTTTTTTCATTTCCTCCTGTCTTCTAGTCAATATGAGTCCACATCTGGATATTAAAATAGTGTGAAGGATGGATTCATCAACTTTAAAGTTATTAGTTTTGCTCAGAGATAAGTTCAAAGACTTGAAATAATTTTTGTAGCTCCTCTAAGATCTCAATTACCCTGCCATTTGAACAAATTTCCATGAGAATGGGGGTGGGCTGGCAAACATGGGAATGGAGAAGCAACAAAAACCAATAGCCTGAGCATTTTGCCAGAGAGAGAGAGAGAGACAGAGGGAGAGAGGATGTGTCTTGTAGACTTTGCCTTTCTTCTTTGGTGTTATTTAATCATTGTAGCTTTACTGGAGTTCTCCGGTAGGCATTTATTACTGATATTAGGGCTGTTCTTTTAACTTTGTAGTTCCCAGTGATGCAGAACAGCTGAACATCTGATCGCACCATGCCATTTTGAGTTCACTTAATGTTCTCTATGTCCTAGGTGCCGTAAATAAAGAATCAGTGTATTTGGAGATTTACTTTGGAGCCTTGTCCGTCTACTGTGTCTTTAAGTATAGGCAAGCTGAACTGCAGGGTCTGCATCATTCTGCAGTCTTTGGCCTACAAGCCGAAGACAGTGAAGAGATTCTCCGGGAGTCTAAGGCCTCTCTTAGCGCTGGCTGGGGAATTTTAATCAGTGTATTGCTGATCCTTATGTGCCACACCTCTATGTGGATGAAGACAAAGCTTTTAGACGATACCAATACACATCTGTCCACAATCTTATGATGTGTGTGTGTGCGCGTGCGCGCGCACGTCACCCCTGTGTTTGAGTAGCCTCTGCCATATCAGAACCATACTTTTAAAAGGGAATTTTACATTTACTAGTGTTTGAGTCCCCATAAAGCAGGAGTAAGAGAGCCACATCTCATTTGACTCCCTTGACATTTTCTAGCACATTTAACGTATGCTTTAGAAAGAGCTTTCAAAAACAGTAAACATTAGTATATAATGGGTATTACATTGCTACTGTCATCTCAGCCATATCCTGATCAAAATTCTTTGTTATCCTGTCACTTGAGTCACTAGCACATCTATTTCTTCTTCAATTCCTTGCAGTGATTTTCTCTTTTGGATTTCTCTTGATTTGACACTCTTTCTTAGCTCTTTGCTAGTTGACTGCTCTAGTCTTTTTAACTACTTCTAAAGAACATTCTAGAATTTAACTAGGAAAACGTCTCTTTTCCTCTTCAGTATAAATACCACTTTTACCTTCCATTTCTAAAATTGCAATGAGGTAGCTGGAAATTACTGCAAAACTGTTTTTTTTTCTATACAGTTTGTTCTCTAGGTCCTAATGTGCTTTCACCATCTCATACGAACATCAGCTGGTGGAGGGGTGGCTCTTAAAAATTATTATTTTTTCATGGCCCCGCCTGAGACCAACTGAATGGGAAGTTGTGGATAAGTGGCTTCTCAGATGATTTTAATATTTAGCCAGTGTTGGCAACAAATGGGTCATGCTTTCATTTTTTAATTTAACAATTATTTATGAAGACCTTATGACGTGTTATCAATCCCTGAATAACCCCGCAATATCCAGTTTTTCAATGAAAGTGGTAAAGACATTTTTGGTCCAAATTACAAATCTCTGAGTTGAACTCTCAAGTTGCCAACTGTAAGCATGCATATTGGTTCTCTGTACAGTGAACTCTGCCTTAGGCACTGCTTTCATCAGGCAAATGGCAGAGCTTTATGTTTTGCCATCTCTTACCACACACTTAGAAGCTGTCCTTCATCATGATTGCGGTAGGGGATATGTAAATTTGCATATTTGTCCTCACACATGGTTCTGGATTGCAAGTAATAAAAATCCATTTAAAGTAGATAAAGCAAAATTAACCAATTAAAGAGAACCTTATGGAAACCAAAATAAAGAAGCATTGCTGGGCCTCATGGTGTCTTGGAGCCAGGAATTGGAGAGTTGAGGGCCAGTCTGTTTCTCTGTGTGTCTCTGCATACCTTCTTGTCTTTTTTTCTGCTGCTGTTCACATTTTCTCGGCTTTGGCAAGTGTGGTCCAGATGTGGTTGCCCTTGCACCAACCCCAGCTATTCAGTTTTTCTGGCTTAAGTTCTTAATAGACACTGACTGTTTTTTCTGTTTTCCAATTCTAAATTCCAGAAAGAGAAGTTTGTTTTGTTTGTATGTCTCTATCTAGTCCCATTAGCTGTAACCAGAAGGAATGGGCTCCTGGAGTCTGTTTTTTCTTACTGGAGGCTGTGAGAACAAGTTTTCTGAGGAGTTAAGAAAACTGGAAGGAAAAGATTGCCATCTCTAGCACAATTCTACACACACATGCACACACCCCACACATATGTACATATACAATATCCATTCTTAAAAAATGATATGCAGGTTGGGAAACTGAGGTTGAGAAGCCAGTATGAAACAGAAGAAAAGCTTTGAGGTGAGAGAAAAGAGACAGGCACTCTTGAACTGGCTTTATCACTAATTGTGGTATCATCCTGGGCAACTGCCTTACCGTCTCTGAATTTCATTTTCCTCATCTATAAATGAGGGGGCTGGACTAGTGGTTGGTTGTGTGCTTCTGTAGCACTTGTTATTTAAAAAAAACTAGTTTAAAAAAACTAATGGCCATCATATTCACTCTCCTCCTTCACCTAAAGCAGTGGTTCTTAAATGTTTTGGTTTTAGGAACACTTACATATTTTAAAAACTTGAGGAACTCAAAGAGCTATTGTTTATATGGGTCATTTCTATGGATGTTGACTGTTTTGGAAATTAAAACCAAGAAATTTTTAAAAGTATTTATTAATTCACTTAAGAATCACAATAACATGTCCATTATGTGTTAAGTAACATATTTTTATGAAAAGTAACTATAACTTCCAAAACAAAATAAAATCTTCTTAATGTCTGCCTTAAGAGAAAACAGATGGATTTTCATATTTATTTCTGCATTCAATATGTTGCAATTTGTTGTTTTGTTTGAAGTGCATGAAGACAAAAGACGTCACACAATAATGCGGTTGGGAAAAAGAGGAGTATGTTAATAGACTTTTCAGATACGTGTTGGCCTTTTTCTTTGATACCACACCAAAACTCTACTAATGGTAGTTTGTTAAAAGTTAGTTGCAATGTGGGATCTGAAACCACATCACTATGAAAATTTTATTGGTCTGTTTTGTACTTTGATTGGATCTTTTACCATGCATGAATCTTTAATATCATGCATTGGTCACTTGGAAAATATTGGTTCACTGACTTATTTAGATGTTCCAAATGTTGACATATTTTACCATATAAGATAAAAAAATCACATTTGTTCGTATCACCACCAGTCTCATCAGAAAAGTCTGTAAGTATTGGGAGGATGTTAAGCTTATGATAGATGCAGTTTCCTAAATTCTAATTTTGGCTTCAAAGTTCAGATTTTATCATAGGTAACTGATATCATCATTTGTTTTCCCTGAAGTGATAGGCTCACTTTGTTCATTTTAGAGAAAATATCTGTCAAAAATCCAAGTCTGCATAATCATCGTTTGTCTTTCCATTGTTCTTTCAAGTAAAAATGCTATTCCATTGAAAAGCAGCTAGCGAATTTACAACTTAATTGCACAACAATTGTACTTTAATTAGTAGTAGTTCTTTATGCGCTGTTTCATTAAGAACAATCTTTTGATGAACATTTTGTATAGAAGCATCATAAGAAAGAATGTGTGGGAGGTAAATATTTTGTGATTTGCACATCTGAAGATATCTTTATTCTATCATTCTACTTGATTGATAGTTTGGCTAGTTATAGAATTCTATGTTAGAAATAATTTTCCTTAAGTATGTTGTTCTGCTTGGACTACCAGTTTCCAGAATTGCTGTTGAGAAACTCACAACTACTTTAGTTCCCGAGGGTTGATGTATAACACGTTTATTTCTCTCCTGTGGAGGCTCTTAGCATCTTTGTCCTCAATACTCTAAAATTTCACAGCGATTTTGTTTTTTTTATATTGGGCACTCAGTGGCCACTTTCAATCTGAAAAATCTGACCCTTCCATTCCTAGAAAATTTCAATAATTATTTGCTTGATTATTCTTCCTTCCTATTGTTTTCTTTTTTTCTAGAATTCACAGTATTCATATATCAGACCACTGCAAAGAAGTCCTCTAATTTTATCTTTTCCCTCTCTTTAAAAATATTCTATTTAAGTGAGTTTCCTCAAGCTTACATGACATGACTATTTAAATTCTGATATCATGTTTCTAATTCTCAGGAGCTTTTTTTTTCTTTGAATGCTCTTCTAATTTTTTAAAGAGCATTCCCATCTTGTTTCATGGATATATCACTCTTGATAGTTTCTTTTTGAATTTTTTTTCTCTTTTCATAGACCTTATTTCTTCCAAATTGCTTTTTTTCTATTTAATTTAATCTCTCTTAGACGTAAAGAATTACTTCAAATGTCTAGTAATCCTTAGTTTTCTGCTCATTTTTTAAAACAGGTGCTCATAACGTGATTAAACCTCTGAGCACACAAATAAGGCTTGTGGACTTGGATCTTTTTTACAGGGTGATCAGGGTGGGTTGTTAGGGTCTCTTGATGTCAGCGTCTTTGGGCTTTTCCTTGGAGCAGACTCTTCCAATCTCTTGTTTGGAAAATACAGATGTGCCTGCCAGGGTTCTGGAAATCAAAAAAGGGGAAAAGCGAGTTGGTCAGCATTCCATATGCATTTGGTTACTTAATCTCACTGTTCTAGTGTCCCCTTGTGCTAATACCAACTGTTTTACAGTCTCCAGAGTTGAACTCTCCAGAAGTGCACAGAGAAACCTCCGGAATTTGCTGGAGTAGAGAAAGGACAGTCCCCCAAATGCATAGAGTGGGGAAGGATTCTAGGGATCTAATTATTTCTGGAACAACTTTAAACCAATTATTATCTTGCTCTTCATTTAAACTCCCTTTCACTCCCAGTTCCAAAGGTAGTTAGTGTTGTCACTTCTTGGATCTTTTGATGATTCTTCAGTGCAAATATGATTGTTTCTCAATTTTACATGGTGTTAGCTTAAGCTTCCACTGCTTTTAGTTTGCTAAATCACTTACTACTCATCTTTCAGTCTTCCAAAAATTTGTTACTATTGAATCCTCTCTTGTACTTTCCATCCTTGTAAGTTTATAACTTTAAAAAAAAAATCTCTTTACTCATCTGGTGGATTTTCTGGAGTGAGCAAAATTACATGCATATATTCAATTTGTTATCTTTTTCTGCATTTGCCATTTCTTATATTTTAGAGGAGAAGTGAACTGCCTTAAGCACCTAGGTGAGTAGTGTGGACATTTCAGCCACCAGCAATAAAGGAATGAAAACTTGGAACTTTTGGTGATCTTTAACCTATGCAGTGTAGGGTGCCGGTCCTCTGCCAAGTTGACCTTGATATTCTTCCAAAACCACTCTTTGGCATTACTGCTGTGACCTTTTCAGCTAGACCCTTATTTCTCTAACACATCTTTTTATTTATCTTTGGTCCACTCGTGGTCAATTCTTCTCAATAGCTGTTTCAACCTTTTATTATATTCCTCTAGCCCAATCCCCTGCCTCATTCATTCTCAGCAGATTATGATATTGCTATATGCTATGCTATCATATTTAGTATAGAATCTGTTCATGTACTTCCAGTTCTCACCTCAATATGGAGACAGATCTGCAACTGACTTCATATAAGTGTCTTTTTTTCCAGTCTCCTTGGAAATAGCTCTTCCTCATAAAGGCTGGTCTTGCCACTGGTAATGCTAACTCCAACACCTCAGATTTCCTCTGAAAATTGCTGCATTATTTTTTTCCTGTTTCTTTCCACTTTTCCACCTGGTGAACTCCCATGTCTCATCTTTGATGACCCAGCTCATGCTTCATGTTCTCTCTGAAGCCTTCTTTGACCATACACCCTCAGAGCTGGTGGCTCCATATTTGGCACCATCATTTGATCTTGCCTCCTCCATACTTGAATGTGAGCTCAATGAAGAGGATTATTATTGCTTACTTTTGTACTGCTAGTGCCTAGCATGTTGCTTAGAACATAGTAGGCACACAAAATACTTTCTCAATCAACCAATGAATGCTTTAAGTATTGCACTAAGAGCTGGAAACTGTTGGAATTCAAACAGTGCTTCAATAAAAATTCCTTAATAGTAAAACATCTTTTTAGGATATTTTCATTCTAAATCATTGCATCATTTAACTCTTAGGAGCCCAAAAGGAACTAACACTAATATTGAACTGGCTTGCCCCCTAAATACAAGAAGTATAAAAGTCAGAATACTGTAGAAGAACTTAAGTATTCTTTTTGAAATATTCAGAATAAAATATAGCTTCCTTGGTGTTGCTGCCACCTTTATTACTGTTACTCCAGACACTGTGTATTTTGCTTAAATTTTTTAATAAGCTCAGTAGCACATCTGCTATTTGGTTCCCATGCTGACTCATATCTGATATATTTGTTGGGAGAGAGGATAGAAAGATTTAGTAATATTTTTAGAGAAAAGAAAAATTTGGAGTTTCTATAGACTTCGTGTTTTAATAGTAATAATAACATTTATTTATATAGTGATATTACCTTTTCCAAGCACGTATTTTTTCTCTTCACAGCTAAGTTTCTTAAGAGTGGTTTATACGCCTTGTGTCTATTTTCTCATCTTTTATTCCCTCTTTGACCCATTGAAATCTGATGTCTACTCTACCATTCCACCAAAAGCGCTCTAAGGTTAAATGTGACTTATTTGTTGCTAAACTTAATGAACAGACTTTATTTGATCAATTAGTTACCAATTAATATTACATGCTATTATTGATCCTCTGTGGGCATAGCATGCATTAAAGTATTTCACGGTGTATGAAGAATTTTGAACCATAATCTTATCCCTCAAAGAACTTATGGATAAGTTAATAGACATAAAAAATTACAGAACTAAGTTACTAAAGTCAGAATGTGATTAAAATCATAAAAAAGGCAAAGATAAAAATGTCAGGAAGAAGAGGTCGGCTTTATTTGGGGAAATCAGGAAGAAAAGTTGCGGAAAGAGATAATATTTTAGACCACCGTGGAAGAATGTGTAATGATTGGGAATGTCAGGAAAGGAATAACATTAACATTTTACCAATCTTTTTGCAGAAGTTCAAGGGTAACATTCCAGCTTTGATTTTAGGATTCTCCTGGAACGGATGCAATGACTAAGATGGAAGAGAAGATATTCTGAATTTGTGTCCTTTAATTGCACTCCCCAAAGATTACAAACATTTAATTTTTTTTTAACACTTCCCCTTGGATTTTTATTATAGAAGACTTGTCTTGTGACCACAATCTTGTTGAGATAGAAGAAAATTTCCAAATGAGCACCCTGTTCTCTTATACAATGTACAAAATGCTAAAGTTACAAACCACACCTGCTATGGCACTTCTTTGCTGCTGAGAATGTAAAATTTAGTCCCCCAAGTTGGACACAGTTGAAGATATTTGTTTACTATTTGTTTACTATGGAAAAGAGACGGGACTAATCCTGGAAGTCAAAGGCTCTGCACTCTGCTGGTTGGGAGGTGCAGGGCATGCAGTGGAATCCAGGCCTGAATGCCTAGCAAATCTTCCTAAATGATAATAATGATTGCTTTATTGGGCTCATCAATTATCTGCCTTAAATGTGAACTCCTTGCAGATCATAAATGTTGGGACACTCCTCAGAATGGGAAAGATTGAGAACAGAAGGAATGGGTGACCAAGGAGCTATAGTCAAAGTTCCTAATAGTCAGATCCTAGAACTTTAGAATAGTGTAGGGTGGCTTGGAGGACTACTGTCACCAACAGCTTAACTGTATGAAGTAGTCTGTTCCTGGGTATCCTGGGAATTATAGTGCAGTGGATTTCTTGTGTGCATTTCTGTTGTTACAATGATTTATGACTCTCTCCATAGAGAGAATTTATTGAAGGCATTTGTCAGCAGTTGCAGAGCAGAAATTGTTATGCTTACATGAGGAGTTCCTCCAGTGTTTATTTCTATGTATTCTATGTATTCATGGAAAAATCTGTATATAGAACTGATCATTTCTATGGCACTTTTGGGGGTCCTGTTTGCTGAATTGTTTCAACTGGAGAACTAGGGGTGAGGAGAGCTCAGAAAATCTCTCATGAGGGAATCATGGCTATCTATTTTGGTGTTCTATAAATTTAGAGTTTGGATCACATTTTTAGCTGGCAGTTTTGCAAAGAGAATTATGCTACAAAACATAAATGTCACCATTAAAAATGAAAGCATAAGAC
This sequence comes from Diceros bicornis minor, assembly GCF_020826845.1. NCBI lineage: Eukaryota > Metazoa > Chordata > Mammalia > Perissodactyla > Rhinocerotidae > Diceros > Diceros bicornis. Next base: position 17,608,136 of record NC_080749.1, on the reverse strand, counting down.
TGAATGACATTGGCAGAGATAATGTTGTGTCTTTCCATTGGTGTGGAACTCCACTTTGGGCAAGAAATAATTTCCAAGATGTTTATGTTTGGTTCTAGTTGATGAGGAAGAGGGGGAAGTGAAACCTGTCAGGAATGTCAGTCAACTGATCTGTGACAGTGATGCATCCTAAGGTCCATTTGCATCATTTGTAATGCATACCCAGTGTACTTGGAAGTCAGAGATCAGCCAAATGTCCACCCTGAGGAGTTTGTGGTGATGTCCAAGAGATGAAACAAAGAATGAAGAGTGAAAAAAGTCAGGAGCCAAATCTAATAAAAGGAGATGCGTAGAGGGGCAATTCACACTCATTAATGGCTATTGGGTTGGTTGTTATTGGATGTGGGAATAGGGAGCCAGATTGAGAGAGTGACTGACATAAGCTAGACAATAACTTCACTTACTTATCAATTCTAATCTCTCGTTACATCTATCTGGCTTTAGACAATACTTCATGAGTGAGTGAGAATAATGAAGCACTTCATTATTTAAATGGGAATATAAATTGAAAATGTAAAGCAAGTGCTTCCCAGATGAAATTGACATATATCTATGGCTTTCTAAATTATCATCTTCATGATTCCGTCAACATATTGTTTAGTTGGTATATTATGTGACATGATTGTAGATAGGTGGGTTCTACACAGTGTGTTACGTGGTAGTTGACCTCCTAAAATAAAAGTGAATATAGATATTTGTGGGTTTTTTTCCATAAAATTGCATTTTATTGCTACTTGAGTGTGCATAGTACTATTGTTGGGCTCTTTTAAGCAGTGCCTGAAATGGTTCCTGTTGAAAGAGTGAAAACTGAGTTTCACTTTTTGTTATATTAGTGGAGTCACAATGCTTAGAAGGATAAAAAGATCTGTCTTTTATTGGTATAGCACAGTGGTTTGGCATATGTATTCTGGATGTAGTCAGACTTGCCTCCCCTGCCACCTACCAAGGCCCCTGGCCCTTGCAGAATTCTGTATATCAGTGGGGGAAAAACCCATACACTTAGCTCACATTCAATTTTGGTATTTTCTTGCAAACAAGGATTATTGTAGATGTGTATCCTACTCTTGAAGAATCCAGGAAAAGATACAATGAAAGCAATGTTAATAATAGGACACATAGGATAAGGAAATTCTGTCTTATATCTATCTACAGTCTCTTCCAAGTGAACTTGCCATAGGCTGTAAAGCCTCAAATGTGAGCATGCTGGTATCTTGAGGCTGGCTGGCAGAGATAGGCATATGGCTCTGCGGTATGGAAAAAGAGCAGCAATAGAGTTGTGGTTGTCATTAGGGTTGTTCACTACAATTCTGATTCCACTCCTCTTTGGGCACATAGTAACAGTCACTTCCTTATTACCTAAACTTGGGTGTGACCATGAACTGGCTTTGGCCAATGTAATGTAAGTAGAGATGATATGTGCTATTACTGGGCAGAAGCCTCTAAGTGAGAGCATGTTTTGCCACATTTCCTTCCCTCTGCCATGTTGATTATGGAAGCTCACATCAAGACGGAGCCTCCATCACTCTGAGTTCCCTTAGATGGGAAGAACCTCCATGCCAACCTAGTATTGGCGTATAGCATCTTGAGAATTAAACTTACATTATTTTAAGACACTGAGATTTTGAGGTTATTTATTATTGCAACATAACCTTGCTTATTTTGACTGAGAGTTGTTTCTAGGAAAGATCAATTCTTAAAGACAATGAGGACCAGGATTCGGCCAGTGACATCTACTTGGGTGAATTCAGGGAACAATCTGAACCTGCAAAGACATCAGAAGCAGATATCATTTATGGAGAAAAAGGCAGCAGTCAGTAATTAGATGAGGGCCTTAAGTTCCAAGTCACTGAAGCTGACAATTTGAAACTGCATTTCAGTTCTAGCAAAAATTGTATATGACTCAGTGGACAGATCAAGCAGAAGACTGGGATGTACATAGTGGGTGTTAAGATGAGAAGGTGGCTTCCTCTATGGTTACCTAGGAACTTGAATTTTCTATAGTGCACCCCAATTATCAAGGAAACAGCCTAATATCCTTTCAGATATCATTCTCATTGACTAAGGCCCTGGGTTTGCCTAAGCTTGCAATTAGCAGGTCATCCTTGTGACCAGCTGGTTAGGGCTAGGGCAGACAGGACCTGAGACAAAGAACAATTGGTGGCAAAGCTATCTAACAACGTGACAATGTTTTTTCTAAAGGGATGTTTTCATTAAGCCAATTCTAGCTTTCTATTTCCCTGATCAAACAATTGTTGTTCAAGAAACATTATAGTCATATTTCCTAAAATTTGTAGCCATCTTCCTTATCCTTTGATGAGGAGCGTGGAAAAGATTCACTCCTAATTTTCCACAAACTGTGGAACCCAAAAATAACGTATTTTTTATATAATTATCACTAGTTTTGGTTAAATCTGAAACTGATCCTTTGGATTAAATTGCCTAAAATTTCTAGTTCACTATGATACACTGTGTAGTGTTTCCTGAGTAGATCTAAACATTTTAAAAAATCCTACCAGGTGAAAAACTGTGATGAAATTTTGCAGGTGTTTTCATACTAAACATATTGAACCAAATACATCTCAATTAGAATAATTGTATATAAATTTATTTTTATTAAATGATATTTATAATTTCCTAGCATTTGGCTAAAATTTTTTTAATCTCTATCTTCTCTGGTTGTACATTCCAAGTGAATGCATTAAGACTGAGCACATTTCACAAAATTATGAAAAAATCTATACAAATGAAATATAAATGTTTTAAAATTACTGTGATTTTCATTTTCTTGATTTGTGAAATGATAATGTAACAGAAAGGTAAAACAATGGCCCAAATCAAACTTGGGTCATATATTTTGTTCTGAACAATTGATTTTTCTTTGGACTTAGGGTTTGATATAATGATAGGCTGGGAGACATGGAGAGGGAGTATATGGTGTATACTAGTTATCCCATCCTATAAATATGTGTTTTCTCGTTTTCATTTATAAAATTCAATATTGGGAAAAGATTTTAGATGGATTATGACTACTTACCAATAGGTGGTAATGCCAACGTCTTTTTTGCATCCTAACTGCAATCCAAGTAGGGATGGAAGACAGTTTTGAAGAACTGTGGAAAAGGAATAAAATCTCATGTGACTACAGTGGTTGCAATCTGGCCACGCATGCCCTCTCTGTGGGAGGCATGTAAATGTTGGCTTTCATTGTGCCCAATTAAGAGTCCTTGGAGTGTTGATGGTACTTTCCATACTGTATAGTTCTCTGATTTCAATGAGGAACTGTGTCTGAACTCTTGCTCCCCACCCCTCTGGATACTCCCATGCCCCCCACACCCATTCTACCTGGAGTACCCAGATAATTTAGTTTGGAGTTTCCTCAGATATCTAGTACCAAGTAGTTTCTAAGAAGAGCTTAGCCAATCCTACTGATGTAGAATGTTCATTTCTTCAGAGATAATCAAACTGCTAACTACATGTTGAAATGTTCGTTAGCTTGTTCACTGGGCCATATACTTTGTATTGTTTTTACTTCATTAATATCTTCTCTTCTTGTTATTATTTTCTCCTCTATACTTTGAGTTTATTTTACCATTCTTTTTATTACTCCTTGAGATCAATATTTTGCTTATTAATTATTAATTTTATGCCTTTCTGCATTTCTAATATGTACATTTAAATATATACAGTTCCCTCTAAATACCGATTTAGCTGCATCTCACAAATTTGATATTTTTCTATAGTTTTTGAATATACAATGTTTTAAAATTTTTAATATAAATTCTTCTTTAATTTATGGATTATTCAAAGCATCACTGTCCAATAAAAATATAATTTTAGTCACAATTCCAGCCACATTTTTTATTTAAAATTTTAACTTTTAAATCATAGGATTTCTTGGTCCTTTGGTTGTGTTCATTGTGGTGCTTTGATACAGCTACCCCAGATTTTTGGACACAGACTTTGTCTGGTTCTTAGTGGCCCTGTCTCATTGTCCATGATTTTTTTTTTGATTCCTCTAATACTCCTGCTGTTAACCTTTCTGGTTTCAGCCTATCTTGTCTTGCCACTGTATAGTCCTTACCTTCACTGTGCTACTAGAGCTATCACCCTCTGAAACTCAACATTCTCAAACATTTGGGCTACTGTGCAGAATGTTTAGACCAATTTTCTATTTGGAACAGGAAATATTTTTGAAAAAATAATATATATATTTAATTATGTCATCAAACTTATTAGTTTATTCATTCTCATGCTAGAGTTTATTCATACTGTTCTTGGCTCACTCATGAAAATTTCATGAAGTTCAATATTATAAAAATGGCATTTTATCAGCGGAATATATTTCTGATGAGTAAACTGGAAAGGAAGAAGTAAAACTGTCACTATTTGTGGATGACATGATTTTATATATAGAAAACCCTAAAGACTCCACCAAAAAACTATTAGAAGTAATAAACGAATATGTAAAGTTGCAGGATACAAAATCAACATACAAAAATCAGTTGTGTTTCTACACACTAACAACAAAGTAGCAGAAAGAGAAATTAAGAATACAATCCCATTTACAATTGCAACAAAAAGAATAAAATACCTAAGAAGAAACTTAACCAAAGAGGTGATAGATCTGTACACTGAAAATTATAAAACATTGCTGAAAGAAATTGAAGAAGACACAAGGAAATGGAGATATTCCGTGCTCTTGGATTGGAAGAATTAACATAGTTAAGATGTCCATGCTTCCTAAAGCCATCTATAGATTCAATGCAATCCCTATCAAAGTTCCAACAACATTTTTCACAGAAATAGAACAAAGATTCCTAAAATTTATATGGAACAACAAAAGACCCTGAATAGCCAAAGGAATCCTGAGAAAAAAGAACAAAGTTAGAGGTGTCACACTTCTGGATTTCAAAATCTACTACAAAGCTATTGTAACCAAAACAGCATGGTATTGGCACAAAAACAGACACAGAGATCAATGGAATAGGATTGAAAGCTGGAAATAAACCCACACACCTATGGACAGCTAATTTTCAACAAAGGAGCCAAGAACATACTATGGAGAAGGAAAGTCTCTTCAACAAATGGTGTTTGGAAAACTGGACAGCCACATGCAAAAAATTGGAAGTAGATCATTATTTTACACCATACACAAAAATTAACTCAAAATGGATTAAAGGCTTGAATGCAAGACCTGAAACCATGAAACTTCTAGAACAAAACATCGGAAGTATGCTCTTCAACATCAGTCTTAGCAACATATTTTCAAGCACCATGTCTGTCTGGGCAAGGGAAACAATAGAAAAAATAAACAAATGGGACTACATCAAACTAAAAACTTCTGCACAGCAAAGGAAAGCATCAACAAAACGAAAAGATAACCTAACAATTGGGACAAAATATTTGCAAACCATATAGCTGGTAAGGGGTTAATCTCCAAAATATATAAAGAACTCATACATCTCAACAACAAAAAAACTAACAACCCAATTAAAAAATGGGCAAAAGACCTGAACAGATATTTCTCCAAAGAAGATATACAGATGGCCAAGAGGCACATGAAAAGATGTTCAAAATCACCCACTATTAGGGAAATGCAAATCAAACCTACAATGAGATATCATCTCATGCCCATCAGAATGGCTATAATTAACAAGTCAGGAAACAACAAATATTGGAGAGGACGTGGAAAGAAGGGAACTCATACACTGCTGGTGGGAGTGCAAACTCGTGCAGCCACTATGGAAAACAGTATTGAGTTTCCTCAAAAAATTAAGGATAGAACTATATGATCCAGCTATTCCACTGCTGGGTATTTATCCAAAGAACATGAAAACACCAATTCGTAAAGATACATGCACCCCTGTGTTCATTGCAGCATTATTCACAATATTCACGTTATTCAAGTCTTGGAAGCAACTTAAGTGCCCAGCAAGGGACAAATGGATGAAGAAGATGTGGTGTATATACACAACGGAATACTACTCAGCCATAAGAAATGATGTAATCCAGCCATTTGTGACACATGGATGGACGTTGAGGGTATTATGCTAAGTGAAATGAGTTAGAGGGAGAAGGTCAAATACTGTGTGATCTCACTCATAAGTAGTAGATAAAAACAACAACAAACAGACACATAAGAGATAGATTGGATTAGTGGTTATGAGATGGGAAGGGGGGAGGGAAGAGGATGAAAGGGATGATTAGGCACATGTGTATGGTGATGGATTGTAGTTAGTATTTGGGTGGTGAACATGAGAACATGATGTAATCTATGCAGAAATAGAAGTGTAATGATGTACACCTGAAATTTATACAATTTTATAATCCAATGTTACCACAATAAGAAAAGTTAAAGAAAAATGTTGCCCTTCAAAAATACATATGAGACAGGGGCCATCCCTGTGATGTAGTGGTTGGGTTTGCTCCCTCTGCTTTGGCAGCCCAGGGTTCGCGGGTTCAGATCCTGGGTATGGACCTTCGCACTGCTTGTCAAGCCATGCTGTGGCAGGCATCCCAGATATAAAGTGGAGAAAGATGGGCATGGATGTTAGCCTAGGGCCAACCTTCCTCAGCAAAAAGAGGAGGATTGACAACAGATCTTAGCTTAGGGCTACTCTTCCTCACACACACAAAAAAAAATTGAGAAAAAAATACATATGAGACATACACACTCAGCCTAGGCCACCTCTAATACTTTATAATAAATGCTGGAAAATAGTGTCCTCCATCAATTCAAGCCTACTGGATCTCTTATTTCCAACTATGATATGTTCATCCTAGTCTGTACTGATGTGACAATGGGGACTGGAGATTCTGCAAAAACTTTGTTTATAAGTATTTATGATTTTTTTTTTTTTTTTTTTTGTCTACAGTGTTATTTGAGGCACAGAAGTAACTATTTGGGAAGCTGAAGTGGCATGCACTAACTACTAGTTTGTCCTAGGAAATAAAAAAATATATATGTCCTCAAGGAAAGAGGTAGTTAAAAATAAAAAAGAAAGGAAAAAAGAAACTATTTTCTTGCTTTGGTGCAACATTCAATAACTATTGTGTTTGAAAACTTTTTTATATATCATAAGCTTTCTCCCAGCTTACAGAAGAGTCAATCTCTTGGCTGGCTGTTACTGCAGAATTTCTTAAATATCCACAGAGAATGTCAATCCTTTACCATACAGATGTAAAAATCTGCAATCTTAAATCAGGCAACAGGTCTTTTTCCAGCATTTACTGGTGTTTTGGCTGCAAGTACTATCTAGGAAGAAACAAAATTTAGTATCAGAATGAGAATGAATTTTGGTTAAAAAAAAATCCAGATAGAGAGAGAGAAAGATTTCTTTTGCAGTGAAAAGTTGTATAAACTGGCTAGAATCAGGGGAATTGAGAGTATCCCTTTAAACTGTGGTACTGCAATTGATCTCTGTATGTTTTCTGGTATTCGTCCCTTTGGAAGGAGAATGAGAGCCAAGATCATTGGCTGCGCTGTGAAGCTGTCACATCTCAGTTCTGAAAAGGCACAGTGTAAGTGAATTGAAACAGTCTTTAGCTTTCTATTCCATATCGCCAAGAGCTTTGAGAATGATGAACCAAGTGAATGCTTTATTTAGGGCTAAGTGAGATACAGATCCCTCCAGTCTGACAGCGTTTCAGCCTCCGGAGTGAGAAAGCAGCAGAAGCAACAGCAGCAGAAGCAACAGCAGTAGCAACAGCAACAGCAGCAGCTCGTGCTGAAGTCCAGTAAAGAAGACTTGATCTCTAGTTCATCCTGGAACTCCACCTGGGATCGTGCACTGTCCAGGGTCCTGAAACATGAACCAAACTGCCAGCGTGTCCCATCACATCAAGTGTCAGCCCTCGAAAACAATCAAGGTAGGACCCAGATTTTCTCTCTTCTCACTACTTCTGCCTATGTATCTTCATTCATCTACCTAGCACATGAACATTGGTACGGCAGAACACTGACAGTGGAGATACCTAGTTGGTTTGAGTTGGAAATAAAAGTTGGATCTGAGAGAAGCATTTGGTTCTGTTTGCATGTGTGCGTAGACGGAGAGAGTAGTTTCCACTTAACTATTCTTTTATCTTGATGACTTTTGCTTTTTTGACTGAGAATCTATCAGTGCTATATTTCAGGAAGAAAGTTTAGCGAGCTTCTAGAAGAGTTTCTAGTCCATGTCAGTTTTCTTGGTGGAACTGGTGAAGAATTTACGAACTACTGGAAACAAATAATATTAACTTAAATACAAATTTGATAACAGTATTTCATTGTCATATGGATTTAGGACTTCTCATCCTTTCCAAAGAAATGCACATTCTTCACTGTGAGCGTTGAACTGATGGTTATACTAAAGTGACTGTAGTGAGTGAGTATAAAACGTATGTTCTTGAGTATGCTCCTATATAATTCAAAACCAGTGAGATAATTGGAGACACTCTTTAATTCAGGTGCTTGTTTTAAATTTGAGGCTTTTATGATATGGTTAAATGAAAAGGACCAAGCTCAAAATTTTTCTCTTCTGTTTTATTTTTAATTAATGTTTACGTCACTTTCTTTGTTCTTTTTTGGGATGTTTTTACTTACAAGGACACATAAATAACCAGAATTCCAGTGAAGGATTTACTCTATCTTGCCATTTATCTGTATTAGATTATTATCTGTGTGGGTTCTTTGCATCTCGGGGGAAAGTGATGGGTTCCTCTGGAACTCTTTTATGGAAAAAAAATTGATAACCAGGTGGATTATCTTTAGTTACTGCAGTCTCTAATTCACATACAATTGCGTATCTTTTACTGAGATTCCAAAATTTGAGAAGACTTGTTTTTTATGATTACATTACTTTTTGGTTTATATCTCAGGCCTTTGATAAAGACTACATAGACTGTAATTACAAAAGGAATATAATTTTCAGCAATAAGTCTCTTTCTTGTGAACTTACCTACCTTTTGTCAGAGTCTTTCAGTAATAAATAGACCATAAACTGTACATTTTCCTCCATTTATCTGCAAATATTTTTAAAAGCAATGAAGTTTCCAGAATATATCAAATGATGCATAATTAGACTCCCATCATATATAAACACATAGAGTTAACTGAAATCATGAAGAACCCAAATTTAGATAATTTACACCATCTCTAATGGCAAAAGCAGAATCTTTTCCAGCATTAATTTTCTGCACTGTGTCCAAGTTTAGAAATAAAATGCTGAGCTTTAGGATTTAAGTTTTTCTCTGCGTGTCAGATTCCCACATATGTCAATTATATGAGTATACCATCACCAAACAATGTCAAAACAGTACATATATGACAGTCCACATTGTAATATGTAAAATCTAGTGGGAAATTCGTGTTGTAGCCTAAAGTCAGATAGAATTACGAACTGGCTATCTACCTTTGAGTATGTCTAGAAAAACCATAAAATGACCAGTGGTTTTCTGTTTATGTGTTTGAGGTCATAGGAATCAGTGTTTTATTTGCCCTTTAATTTATTGAGTAAGGACAAATGAATGCTACTTTCTGGAACTTAAAATCATTTCCTTATTGGTGCTCTGGCATTGACTGCCCTCAGACAAACTGTAGATGCAAAAAAAAAAAATATATATGTTTCTAGTGTAAGGGTTTTGCATCACTTTGCTGATCTTGCAGATGCTGTTTTTTTCATTCTAACTGTAGCCATCGAATTGAAATGAAAGGCATCATAAAAATTGGACAAGCCACCACTTAGCAATGTATTATATTAATGGCTTAATGAAGGAATCTTGAATCAAATCTCTGGGTGATTTGGTTAATTGTACAAGTTAAGTTCTTTTGTGCCCCCCCGTTGATATTGCTCTGGGGAGCAAAAGATGCTTGTGATGTTCATAAAGTATATATAGTTGCAAGCATTAAACTATTAAGGGAGTAATTACTTGAGTATTTTTCAATTTGCAACAGTAAAAAGGGATGAGTGGAAAACTCTCTTACTTCAAATTATGTGCCCAATTATGAAACATTTATGGCTTTTGGAATTTATGCTAAAAGTGGCTATCTATATTTAGGTAATGCATTAGCCTATGAACAAAATGCAGTAACAACCTAAGGAAAAACCCTAAGATGAGAGGTTTTTGGAAAGCTATGAGATATTGGCGCTCAAAAGACTCTTTAAACTTTTAGGATCTATGTTCTTTTGTTTTAAGTCTGGTTTTTTAGAGTGAATTTTTCCCTCACTCTTAAAGTTACTATCTGAAAATTTTAAATAAAACTCCCTTATGGAATCTGGTTGGCCGGCAGATAACTATAAGTGACCCACTTTGGAGCTCTGGAAATATCCAGATACTTAATAACTTGTAAATTGCTCCATTTTAGAATTTCTAAAACCTCTAGAGACTTTTCCCCCGTAGTTCAGTGTAATAATCCTCTTGGGAATTGTTCCCTATTGTCAGTGTAGTAAATGCTGGCTGTTCCTTCTCTTGACAGTTTACTGCTGAAAAGAATGCAATGGGAATGAACAAAAATGAATTGCATTGGCTAAAAATAGCTTTAAAGCCCAGAACGTGTAGGAGGAGAAAGAACAGAGTAATGTGTGTGTGTTTTCCCCACTGGAAGTTTAAAAAATGATGATATTTGCAGTGGGTCAAATTCAGCGACTGTTGCCAGTGAAGGTGGTTTGTGGTCATGGTGGTGGCAGAGTTGAAGAAGGAGGGATGGAGAGGAGTCATAATGGAATAAAATGAGCAACGTTATTCAGGATGCTTGACATTTGTTTTTGTCATTCTGGCCATTCTCCAGCTCAATCAGTTCCTGACACATTTTTTCTGATGTACTTGAGCAGGTATGTTTCCATAGCCAAAACTGATAAGAGAGAACAGAGCAGAGAAAGACAAATAAAGGTGCCAGGCGTGTTCTCAGATGACTTTGGATGGAATGCTGAATGCAATGCACTCATAAAACCCTCTCTCATTTGAGAGTTTGTAAAGCAATAAAACTTTTCCTGAAATGACTGCAAATCTTACCATCAAGGTAGCAGCACTCTGAAAAAAGACCTTTCCCTCTGAGATCTGTAATGGAAAGTTTTAGAGACTCTCTGGGAATGCTAAATACAGATCTAATCTTGGCTTATTATAAAGTTGATTTCTGAAGAATTGTTTCCATGCTGGGCAACAAACTTAGATTTTTCTTCCCTATCTTGGCTTCTCTTATTTACACTGAAAGCAAATTAAAACTTCTAGTTAAATCTCTGGATTTGGTTTACTTTTTTTCCAGTGGAATTGCAAATTTAGAACTTTGCCTAAAAAAGTGAGAATTTTTTTTTATATCTCTCATATTTTAATATAAATCTAGCATCCATGTATGTCTAAGGCTAGTAGAGGAAATCATTTATCCTTTTTTTGAAGTTAGAATTCGTGTGTGAATTATCCGAGTTGGTGATTCCTGGATCAGGAATCATATATATTTTATTTTATTATGGATACTCCAAAATATAGTATACAATATTTATTTACTTTTCCCATCTAGTGACCCATTCCTATCAGTCTCTCTCCTTCCCTTTCCCCTTTTCAAAACCTGCCTGATTTATTCTATCACTACCTTCACATCCAGGTTCCCAGTTCTATGTAGAAAAGAATCCCAAGACCTAAAAGTTCTAGTTTCTTTCTACATACTCCTGCTGGAGTAGCTGTAAGTTTTACAAAATATATTTGAAGGAGTCCTTAGGATTTTTATTGTATTCAAAGTAGAACATTTATGAGCAGACAAACACTTGCTTTTCATGATAATTTTGACTGCCTTTTTTATTGTAATATTGAAGCGTGATTATGCAAATAAAGAATTTTCCCCCTTACTATGTCTAGCCCACAGCCCCTTCCAAAATCGTACTATAAGAAACAGGAGATAAAATAAGGGAGCAAAAGAGAATGAAAATCTTATCACAAGTATTTTTTATTAAATCCGTAGGCTTGAGGGCATGATGGGTAGATAATGATTTCTTTAGCAAATTGGTATTTTGGAGTGTGACACTGTGATCAGCTGACAATGATGAGGTTGGAATTGCACCCACTGACATCTTACTGATTGTTAATTCCACACCCCTAGCCTAGAGAATGGGCACCAATCTGTATTTCACATGGTGCTTGGGCTGGTCTTGCAATTTAGACTTAAAGAGTATTTTATAATTAAATATCCAAATTACACCCACAAAAAGTTAGAAATACAAAGAGCATAGAAGAAAAAATTCCACCTCTTTATGTCATCACAATATGCAAAACGTAAGATCCCCTCAATTTCACTATTACGTAAAATTCTAAGTGCAAAAGATTATGATATGCTTCTATATTGTGCCTTGTCTTAGAGAGTCTTCTTAGTCCTAATCTTAAGGACTTTAGTCGTACGGGAAAAAAAAGAAAGAAACTTTATTAAATTATGATCTCAACACAGACTCGGACACTCTAAAGGAAGAGTTATCATCGGTATTCAGTGAACCCTACAGTTCCATTTGGCAAGGTACAGATTTTCCTTCAGCATTAGGAGAGTGGGCCATTCTCTTAAGTGGTGATATTTGAAGAAGCCAAAAGAGAAGACTTAACAAAAATTAGAATGAAGGATATTGTACATGTGAGAATTTTTTTCTCTCTCTTAGAAATGGTCTACATCTTTTTAATTATTCTGGCACAGCTTCTTCATATGCTTAAGGCAAAAATCACAGCCTGTGATAACCATGAATAGAACCACAAGTTACAAATACTGCTGATGACCAATTCACAGTCATTTATGATTTGCATTTGTAACCAAGTATTTAAACTTTAAAATATTATAGGACAATTTTATTTCAAATGACTACAAATTCAATTATTTTTAAAAGGAAGCATTCAAGATTTTTATTTTCTTTTTAATAAAGAGTGACAATGTTATAATAATAGGCCAGTTTTTGTACTTTATTAGCTTTTTTCTTAGTCATATGGCAAGTTTCTTTTTTTTATTTGACATTTGTAGTGTCTGAATGGCAATTTCTACTCTGAAGAAGTGTTGTCATAAAATGTATTTTTGAGGTAAATTTGAAAGGTTTTTGAAAATGTTTAATATTACTTTATTTGGTTTTTGGAAAAATAAGGTGTAAATAATTTCCTAGAAACTCATGTCTTGGTCAGGTGGTAAAGATATTCTTGGTGATAAATTTGTGATGACAAATCACTAATTCACCCTGAAAAAACATGATTCTACAAATGTAGCATGGAATAAATAAGCTAAAGTAGTACTTCTCAAGTGTGGTCCCATGGCCAGCAGCACCAACATCCTCTGTGAACTTGTTAGAAATGCAAATTCTTAGGCATACGCAAACTTAATCCATTAGAATCTCTGGGGGTAGGGCCCAGCAATCTGTGTTTTAACAAGCCCTCTGGGTGATTTCACATTCAAGTTTCAGAAACACTGAGCTAAAGCACTACAAAATAAGACACATTTGTGCTATGGGCTACCTGAAAGAATTGTCTGTGTTTGGAGATCACAGATGCAGCCTGAACAACTTCAACATAATATTTAGGGTTATTAAATAACATAAATTCTGTGAGAGCTGAGATCTCATTAGGTCCATCTTTTTATCCCTCGCAGGGCTTACTTGACGCAAAACCTTTCACACAGTAGACATTGAATATATTTTTGTTGATTATTAAATGACTGTTAAGTTCTATCAGCTTTAAGATGAACTAAATAAATGTTTAAGACCATGTTTAATAGGTAACCAAATGAGAAGTCTCTCTCTGTTTTTTAAATTCATAGCAAATTTCTCAAAAAGTGTACTGGCATTTTGTTTGGCTTTCAATGGTTTTGTTCTCTGACTTTGGTTTGAGGCCATCTGGTAATTAACACCTTTTGGTAACTAGGGAGATCCATAGTCACACAAAGCAGACAGTATGCTGGACAAGTGTCTCCCTTCTTGCCAGCTTCAGCTGTAATTTAGCAAAACATTGGTAATCAGGACTATTACTATATTCCTTTCTCCTCTTCATGAATGTTCTTTAGCCCTTGGATATATGCTATGTTGGTGGGATATAATTGGCAGCAGAATACCACAACTGGAACAAAATTAATCATCATTTTCGAACGTGACCTCCCAAGGACAGACTTGGCATAGTGTTTTGCAGAACTAGATTTAAGCTGGGTGATAAGCCCTGAAATAAAGGGAGTTTACATTTTGCACAGGCTTATCTCTTGGAAATTCTTCATAGAACTTATATTTTTGTGTGTTTGTTTTTCACTTACCATGGGGAAGAAAGATCAAACCTACACAGCCTACTCTACTACCTGCAAATGGAGCATAAGGCAGATTGGATGGGTTTTCCTTTGGAGGGTCATCCTTAACTTGAATTCTCACTTTCCCTATACACAATGAATCATATGGCCTTGGGGAAGGAAATTAACCCTGTTAAGACTTTTCTTTCCACTAACAGAAGGGCAACAAACTTAAATTATCTCCCAAAACAAAAATGCTACGTAAGTGCTTTTTATTATAATTTGTTCGAGTAGCAATTCTTAAGGGATATGACATTTTCATAGAGAGCTGAGTGAGAGAGTGAGAATCAATTTTTATGACATAAAAGCTGAGAATTTTATTTGCAATTATTGTTAACTATAATGATGATAAAAACTCATTTTGAAGTCACCAGGGAGCTGAAAAGTACCTTCTAATATTGTAGTAACATCTGAAAGATTTCATCATGGACCTATATCCGGAAGGTAGGGAAAGGAGACTGAGTTTAAATGCCATCTAAAAGAGTGATTAATTCAGTAAAAATTGTAGTTACTCATCCCTGTGCTGTGCTACAAAAATGGGAGATATCTAGGGTAGCTGTATGGTTGTACATGTGGTTGAATTGAGAAGTTTTATCATGATATAGATACAGCCTTCCTACCACCTCTGGACTCACTGTTTCCTTTGCCGCATCTACCTTTCCACACAATGGTCCTTTTAACAAATTCCTATTCTTACTTGAAATCTCATACATAATTTTCTCGATGAAAGTTTTAAGACTCCCCTAGACAGATAGTTATGATCTCAACTAATCACCTATGCTCTCACATAATTCTCTGTGTCTGCTTAATAAAAATTAATCTTCTGAGTTATAATTATTTATTTCCATGTAACTCTCTCCATTGGCTTGTAAAGGGCTCTTAAAGGGTCTCCATCTTTTATTCTTGGTGATTCTGGTGCCTAGCCCAATATATGATGCCTAGCAGGTACTCAATTAAGATTCTTTGAATGAAAGTCAAAGAAGGTTATAAACTCATTTGTCTTCCCAAGAGATGCAGCCTGGCTTTAGAGTTCAGAAACATACTAGTCCTCCCTGACTTAAGCAGAAGTAACATTTTACTTTAAAATATGTAAGCAATATTTGGAGAAATGACAAAGGGGCCTCAGGGCTTGTGACAACAGATATGCTAATCCTCTTGAGGATGAGTGGCTTCTACTTTGCATTATGAGTGTCCTTCTACATTAGGGTTGAGGAAAGTCTGTGTCCAAACAGAGACAATCTCTGTCCCTCTGTTTTGAAGCTTGGGTTAGCATAGCAGACACAAGTTGCTGCTGATGATAATGGATGGGACGTTTCGGGGGACTATTGGCTCTGGCACTTTAGTGAGGCTCTTTCTGCTCAGAAACCTTAATTTTCAAGATGAATCACTGCTGCTGGATTGAAAAACATCACTTCTCACAACTCTGGTTTCCAGGATTTTGCCCTAAGAAAAATGTGCTCCACTTTATTTTAATGGAAAGTAAATAGCATGAAAATACTTATTGTATTTAATAGATGCACCTTTTTACTTGAATAATTTTTTTTGAGACAGTGAAAGAATTAGGGCAGAGAGGCTGCAAGGCAGGTATTCTTGATTAGGGAAGGGCAGCTATGGCAAAATTTTTCCTTTATGTAAGTCCTCTGAAGGAAATAAAATCAGATGAAAGGAAAGACTCGAGAAATGTTGACTTTGGTTGATGGGTGAGCATAGCATGGCATGATGGGTAGAGACTTGGACTTACTCTTTCATTGTTTCAGTCTTTCAACATTTAGTGAAAGAGGATTCAAATATGAATGGAGTGATACTCCTTGTTTTTAAAGAGGACAGCCTAGGATACAAATATATACAAAGAGATAAACGTTAGGTGGGGCAAATACAAGATTTTCCCGGTGCATTCACAAAGCCCAAATCAGAATCCTACATAGGAATTAGACTGATTTAGAGAGGGGAAGAAAATATTCCAGGTACAGAGAAAACATGTGCAAAAGATGAAGAAACAAGGCAATATAACTGTTATGAAAGCATTTATTAGTTGAGACTGACGATATTATAGAGTGCAAGTGATTGGGTGGGGTGAGAAATAAGGCTACAAATACTTATGTGGGGCTGGACTTTGTGTTATCTTTCAGAATTTGACTGTATTCTGAGGGCAAAGCTGAAGGGTAAATAGTGCAAAGACGAGATCATGAGGTCTAAATTCAGGATCCAATTCTGTGACCTTGGGACCCATTCCTGAGGTTTGTGTCTTTAGGTAGAAAGTGAAGATGGTGACACATTCCTAGTCCCTCTTTCAGGATAGTCCAAGTATAAGATATTATTAGCCTGACAGGTGTTCCTGAAGGTAAATCTTAATAAGAACAAAAGATTTATTCATTAGCTTGATTTAGTACCACCCACTATCATGAATGCTAATAATAGTTGGTCTTTAAAGACTTTAATTTCTTGGTGACTTTTTAGTCCCAAAGAGTCTTTTTTGACTAATGACAATCATTGGGATGTACTAAAATTTTCCTTTTTAATATTTGAAGATAATATACAGATAACTGTTTCTCTGATATATTGGTTGCTGATTGTCTTTTCAATGTCCAATGTGCATGAATGACCTCTATCAGTGGCATTAGCTTTAAATATAGAGGGTGCCTGGAAATTTCAGATGTAGAGGTGTGTGAAAGTTATTTCCTTCCTAGTCTCCTAATTACATAAGCCATATGTCTATTCTGTTGGAAACAATTAAGGAGATTGGATGGTTTGGAGGGAAAAAACCAAAAATATGTACCACAGAGATCTGCAAGATATATTTTAGAATTCAATGATTGTATGATGTATCCCATACTGTAAAAGACGGGCAATACTGTGGTTGAAGTATTGTTTCAACAAAGGTGTAATAAAGTAAATTATAACATTGTCTCTGATTGCCTCACAGCAGAGACCTCTTCCATCACTTCTGAGCAATTGGGTGGCAAGAGAGTGTCCCCATATTATCTCATTCAGACCGCTTGTCATCTTTGATATTAAATGACTAAGTATCCAAGCAATTTTGCTTTGTGTTTTCTTTCTTTTTTTTTTTTTTACATGTCTTTGGGCTCTTTTTTCTTTGGGGAAGATGAGGGGAAATAATGGTGATATTCTTCATCAAATAATTAGAGTTGCTCAGGGCCTATCACAGTGACCGCTTCTCTGGTACCTCTAGGAACTTGGAGCCATTAAACCCTCAGGAACATTTAAACACCCAAATGCCTCCAAGGTTAAGAGGTAACATAAAGATTATGGTTAGATGTACAGTTGAAACTGTGGTAACTGGAAAGAGCATGCCCAACTGAAAGACGTACCAGAGCAAACCCCCTCCCTTTGCTAAAGAAATACCTTGAAGGGGTTTTTATGATGAGACCATAGAATATACGGGATCACACCAAAAATAATTTTAAAGGGGGCTCGGGACCTCTGGATTGTAACTTCTGGCTGGATTGTAACTTCTGGCTGTGTGTTGTTGACAAATACCATGGGTTTAATTACCAGATGCTGAACCAAACAGACTTATGTCTCCCACCCAGTCCTCTCTCTTGACTTCTATTCTTAAATGCTGCTCTTTACTCATTATTGTCACTTAGATGTCTAATAGATACTATAAAGTTATTACATTAGAATCAGGACTTTTGATCCTTGCTGCCTACCTCTCTCTCACCTAACTTTAAATGATACCACCATCTTCTTTTCAGAGATTCAAGCCAAAGCCTAAGGTTCATCTTTTCCTCTCTTCTCTTCAATCCACCGTCCAATCCATCAGCAAGTCCTACCCGTTCTACCTTCTGAATGTATCTAGTCTAACCACTTCTCTCTGTCTCCACCACCATCATCCAAACTCCTCGCACACTCGCATTTCACCTGAATTATGGCAACAGCTTAAATGGACTCCTGGTTTCCAGTATGCCTTACCACAATTAATTCTCCACTCACCAGCTGAGTGGTGGTTTTAAAATGTTACTCTAATCACTTTGTACACCTGGTTTAAATCTTAACTTTGTTTTAAGAAAATAACCTCAGATCCTTAACCTTACTCTGATGACCCTCAGGTATCTGGCCTATTTTCTTCCCTCTGACCATATTGTGTCCCATTCTCTCCCCCCACCCCACCCCTGTGACTATTCTCCTACTAAACTGGCCTCCTTTCTGATCCTGAAACAAGCCAAGCTCTTTGCCATACCATGATCTTTGTGCTTAATGCTTCCACTGTCTGAGGACTCTGTCCTGTCACCTCCCATAGCACCTGTCTGGTTTCAACTCAGGCCTCTTCTGATGAATTCCACTCGTCTAGGATGTGGTCACCACTACATTAGTGCTGCAGAAGCTCATAACCAGAGGTGATAATTATCTTGTGTTATGCTGATAGTGCTGCTGCTAAAGTCTACCAGCCACGGGGGAGGTGAGGCACTCTTAACTCCCTGAAGCCTTTTAATTTCTGTTATATTCTCTATCAGAACCCTCGTAGAAAAGGTTATTTTATTAAATATATATATATATGTTATATAGGTTATTTTATTATTTATCTTTTATTTTATAAAAGAACCTTTCTGGATTCTGTTTTCCAATTCTTTGCCTATCAATGTGTTAATTCAACAAATATTTATTGAATGCACAATAGATACAATGTTGCACAAATGAGGATACCAAAAGGCATAAGACACAGAGCCAGTCTTTAAGAAGCTTACAGTCTGGTTTCTTTTCCCCTCTCCCTTCACCTGGGATGAAGGAGGAGGACATGGAAAACTAAGTCAGTGATGGAAATAGAGTGTGAATGTGCTCTGGGAGATCAGAGAAGGTGCCCCCTATTCCAACTTGTACAAAGGAATAAACTTTGAATTGAGACTTGATGGGGAAGCAATAGAAATCTTGAAGAATCTGAGAAGAAAGGGACATTCCAGACGCTGGAATGTGTAAAAGCACCCAGGAGAGGGAGAGAACCACCACCATCATCATCGTCGTCTTCATCACGTCATTACCATTGTTAAACGAACACACTGCGATACACACAGTTCTAGGTTCCTTTATGGAATATCTCTAATTCCCATGGTGACTGAGCAAGGAAGGAGTTATTCATCTTATTTTATAGATAAGGACATTAATTTGCCCAAGGTCTCCCACACTGTAAGAGGTGGAGCTCGTATTTGAGCTCAGATAAGTTTGCTACGAAACTCAAGCTGACAGCTCAGGTTTCCTGGCTCCTATTTTAGAGTTCTCTCTGCTCCTTCACGTTCTCACCAGTTCTAAGGTTCTAAGGAAGTAGTTGCTGTTACCCGGGACCCTCTGCTGTTTTAAGCCTCTAAGTTGAAGTTTATTGTTTTCTCCCACAGGCATGCCCTGTGTCCCTCCTTTTTGCCTGCCTGGTAGATAGTCCTCATCATTTTGAATTCACTTCACAGGAATTCACCTCTTCTCTGAAGCTTTACCTCTTCCTCTCTCCCTCCTTTCCAGCCCCAGGAAGACTGCTTGCTTTATTTTTACTGGACCTACAACACACCATTGCCTTTATATATCTTTATCTGCTTACGCTCTCCCTTCACCTTCTTCATTACCCTATCCACCTTCCGCCATACGTCTCGTCTACAGTCAGACTGCAGGCTCCTGGAGGCACAGGCAGTATCTCATCTGTCATTGTGACTGTAGTGTCTAACACTGTCCCTGGCGTGGAGTTGATGCTCAAAAAGGGCTTGCTGAGTGAATGAATGAGTGAAGACCATTCAATGTGAGAATGATATGTTACTGCTCCAGAATATTCTTCATAATATTAGTGTTTTCTTTCATTTGATATATAGTCACATGGCTCTCATTCCGGCAGAAGACATAAGTAGGAGAAAAGAAGTCAAATATGTTCTTGGCTTTTTCAAAGGATTTTCTTCTCTATTGTGTGTGTGTATGTGTGTGTGTGAGAGAGACAATATAGAGTTGGATTTAAAAAACGTAAATACAGCTGTGTCGGCTTACTGCTAAATTCTTTCATGAGTGTTTAGCTAGAAAGGTTTTTTTTGTGTGTGTGTGAGGAAGATGGGCCCAAAGCTAACATCTGCCAATCCTCCTCTTTTTTGCTGAGGAAGACTGGCCCTGGGCTAACATCCATGTGCATCTTCCTCCACTTTATATGGGATGCCGCCACAGCATGGCTTGCCACGTGGTGCGTTGGTGCGCGCCAGGGATCCGAACCAGCGAACCCCGGGCCACCGCAGCGGAGCGCGCGCACTTAACCGCTTGCGCCACCGGCCACCCCCTAGAAAAATTTCAAAAGTGAAGAAATCATTTTTTTAAGAATAGGATTTTACACGAGAAGAAAATATCTTCTGAGCACCTATCCTGTGCCAGAAATTCTCATAGCAAGAAATTCATTTATTTTTCACCACTTTTCTCCGAAGGAAAGAAATGGGGACTGTATTTTAAATAGCTGGTCTTGGTCAAGCCCTCTGCCTTCAGTATCTCTTTTAACATTGCAGGACAGACATGATCCACATATTCTAGCGAAAACTATTAAGGACTTAACCATCTGAGTAAGGAAGGGGTAAAACTGGGCCTCCTCGCTGTCCTGCCGTGTCTCCACAGTTCAAGCCCCTTCTGTTATACTACATGGTAATACTGCTTATTGAAAATATCCAACTTAAGGAGTCTTCCTTCTAAAACATATAGGCACTTGATTCCCCAGACAATCACTGCATGTTGACAGATTTGCCTTTATAAAGTCTCACATTTTCACAGTCACCACTACACTTTAAGTCCTTACCACGTATCACTAACAGATGGGGCCGACTGGAAATAGCAGAACTGGCAAGCACGAATTCAATGAGGCAGGAGAAACAATGCAGAGTCCAGAAAGTGAATCTCATGGGAATACCAAGTAGGGCATAACACCATAAGCAAATTTCAAAGGATAGCTTAGGGTCTGGGAGAGACAGTTCATTCAGGAGCAAAAGCAAGTTCACACAGGTACGGATGAACAGTGATTTTAAGTTTATTTGGACTAGTGATTTCTTAGCCTTAGAGACCCAAGCAGAAGAATCTGTAGAAATTTGGGCCTAGGTAAAGCCAGAGTAAGAATATCAACAATGGTAACAACAACAGAAACACGTGTGTTCCAAGTATTTGCAAAACATTTTTAGGTAGCTTCCTATTGAATGCTAACTGCAATCCTGTAAAACACGTATACTTATTGTGGATAGGATATGATGAAATGAAGAAGGAAATATGTGGTGTTGGAATAAGAATAATAGCGGTATGTAATGAAGTAAGTATTCACTATATAGTTTTATAAATTGCAATAGATTTTGGAAACTGCTAAGAGTGTGGTTGTGATTATCTGGACTAATATTTGGAGCATTTAAAGTGCTGGGCTGAATTTTTCCTGGTCAGCAAAATAGAGCAAAAGAAACAGCTTACCTTCTGGATACCATTTGAGAGCAATAGGCCAAGGACATATATGAAGTTAGGACCAAATGAGGCAAAGACAACAACAAATATCATATCACAGTGCATGTGTTTTGCTCCTGGCCGCTATGGTTGTAGAGTCCAAGTTCTGCTGCTGATGACACAATAAGGAAGCAGCAGGCGAAGGTGCAAAACACTTGGCAGAAGTGGAGCTATACATGTCCTATCTAGCTTCATCTGGGGGGAAGATTTGAGAAAGAACTTGAAATGAGTTTGTGGAATAGACCAAGAGTAAGAGCTAGGAGGGTAGTCTTGGGTAAATAAATAAAAACTGAATGTTCAGATGATACCAGACACAATGTTTCTGTTATATCTTCCACAGAGACTCTGTCAGTCAATACAAATAGACTTAAGATTTCCTGTGTCCACTTGGTCTCGCTTGGTCTAACTCAGAATTTCTCAACCTTGGCACCATTGACACGTTGGACCAGATCGTTCTTTGTTTTGAGGGCAGTCCTATGTGTTGTAGGATGTTTAACAGAATCGCTGGCCTCCACCTGTCAGTAGCACCCTCCTGCTGCGACCAAAGGGTCTTCAGACTTTCCCAAGTGTTCTCTGGGAAGCAAAATCACCACTGATTGGCATCCACTGACCTAACTGGTGGCCATTGCTACAGGCAAGGAATGTCTGGGACTGGGAGTAAATGTGACTCATTCTGGTCTCGTGGATTTTTTAAATTGAGAGCTACTGTGACAGTCTATCCCAGAACCTTTCTGACACTGACGTTGGTTGAACCAACCAAGGAGCACTCAGAGTATTGAATAATTATCATCCAGGGTTTATAGAGGGAGGAACTGAGTCAGAGAGCTAGAGGTCTGTCTCCAAATCATGTGGAAGAACTGACACTTGAACTCCAGTCGTAACACTCAATAGCCTGTCTCCTTTCTCTACAAGTGGCTTTTATCCTATGCTTTGCAGAACCCCAAGCCTTAGGTATTGAAGGAAAGGCAAAATAGGTAGGCCTTCGAGTCTTCCCGCATTTCCACCATAATCCTACTCTGACCTTGGCCAAACAACACAACTATCACCATCCTATGTTGATAATCATTAATGCTCCCATTAAAATAATAACAGATAAAATCCCCTGCTTTATCTTTTATGCCTGATTGGACTCGGAGAAGACAAAACCAGTCTTAACATAGAGAGAAATCCAACAATATTCCTTATGTGTTGTTGGAAACCTGTTTTCAAGAGTAAGGTAGGCTGAGGCTGTAGGGGTATTAAGTTTGCCAGTGTGCAAGGTAGAAAGTAACAAGGACTGGGACCCAAAAAGACTGTTTCAATACCCATTCCTGGTCTCTTTCCAGAAAGAGTCATCTTCTTGCCTCAATATTTCAGTCTTCTGGGCTACCATGAGCTATTCTGCCAAAGTTGTCTCCTGGCAGAGCCTTGAAAATTATACCCCGTTCTTGAGGATCTAAATTCTTATCCCAGTAGCATCTTGCTTGGCAATCCTCAAATTCTATATTAATCCAAGAATTTCTAACTCTTTCATTTTTCGTAAAATCATCTCAGGGCAGGAGAAGTACAGCTTGACCACTCATGTCTCCTCTATCTGCCTGTCATGATATCTGAAATTCTACATTTTGAGATTGACTTTGTTAAATAAAGAGATTGCCTTTCCTAGTTATCATTTTCTTAAAAGTAGATGAACTTGAAAATTTTGACATTTGTATACTTTGTCAGCCAAAGACAAACTCTCTATTTCAGGAGGCAATATTGCATACTTGTTAATTGTGTGCTTTGGAATCAAACGGCCTCAGTTCATATTCCAGGTTGCCATTTTTAGCAATATTATCTCAGATAAGTTTTCTAAATTTTTATGAACCTCATTTCCTCATCTGTAAGGTGGGGTGATAACGCTCTCTGTATTAGAATTATGAGAATTAAATGAGATGATACATGTAACACATTTTTAAAAATGCTTAATAAATAATAGCCAGTTCCATTGTTATTACTACTCTATTCCTAGGGGCCATCCTCCATGCATATTATAAACTAGAGAGATCATTGATAAAAATAAATGCAATATTGGAGGTTATCTTGACAATTTCACAATCATCTCTGAGTTATTAGAAAACAAGGATTATAATGAATAGATCAATAAAATATAACTATAGTAAGAAAAATGATATTAAATCACCCTGATATGAATCAAATTCTTACTGTAATAAACCAGTACAGTCCCTATATTAGGCATTTTAAAATATGATATACTTTTATCCCTATTGTAAACCTGGTCTTACGTGGATTTGTCTTCTAATGGAATTTCCACCATCTTGTTTGACTACTACTTCCAGAGGACCAAGGATTTCCAAAAGAGTGAATCTTGCCTTACGTGTTAGAGAGGACTTTCAAAAAGAAATGCTAACGTCACTAAAATTTATATCAAGAATTAGATATTTTAGATATAAAAACTGGATTATTAGTGTGTTTACCTAAATAAATGTCTTCTGACCAACATTTGATTATATTCTTAATCTGGGTCTTAGAAAGAGGAGAATAGTATAGTCAAATTGCTATTACCTTTACTAATTGAGTAAATTCTAGAAATGTTAAGAAAGTGTAGCACAGAGTAGTTAAATAAACAGAATGAATGTTGAAACATTTGGTTCTTAATGGCTGCCATTCCCTATACCATGCATGTTCTTACTGTTGCTATGACCTTTTCTGTTAGCCAGTGGGACGTTGTACCACTGGATGATATAACCAGTGATCTGGCCATTATGACAAGGCAGATTTTGCTCTAGGGATCTAAATTGTTAATACCCACATCACCGATTTTGTTAACCAGTGGTACATGTTATATGCTGCATGACAATGTCAGGGGTTAGAACCACCAGTCTCTGTAAGTGGACCTTCCATAGATCTAGAAAGACACAGGTCCACTTACAGAGGCTGGTGTCAAAAAATTTTATGAGACTTTGGAAAATGATGTATTTTTTCCTTTCTTCTTCCCTAGGCTTCTGTCATTCTGTAACACGTGCAAAACCAATGGAGTCAGCTTGAGATCGCAAAGGGAATGATCTCTTCTCAAAATAGGTTATATTTTATTCCAGAAAGATAAAAACAATTTAAATTAAATAGCAATGGATAATCATTTAGTTTATCATAAGGCATTGCCATTCCTATATTACATTTTAGCTATAAAATCTTTTATGTTAATAGTTGTTTTCTCAGTTTATATGTCACTTAGTGTATGACCTTCTACTGTTACTTTAATAATGCTATGGCTGTTTTTCTTCTTCTTCTTTTCTTGAGTTGTAGGAAAGAGAGTCACATCCTGCTATCACCATGGCTTGCTTCTGCCATTCACTCCTGGGGAAACTGCTTGGCTGCCATGGCCTGTGTAGTGACAGGTTATGCCTTGGTGGACATAAAGTGCAGTGAGATTAAAGCCATCCTCATCTCCTGAAATCCTTTTACAAACCATCTACTCAGGCATGTTAAACCAAGGAAACTGTCTTCTATTTTCTCTCGCAGATCATAACCAGCAATATGCTAGGGTGATAACAGGGCAGGATATAAAAAAAAATAGAGTACTTTGTTTCCTGAAAATCATTCCATTGCAACCAAATACATTTAAGATGATTTCTTTTTAATTTTTTTAAATTCTAAGGGTATATATTTGTGTGGAAATTTCTGAGGTTTTTAAAATCCTTTTGGAAACTTCCAAACAAAAAATTCAAAGCTAGCAAACCTCAGTCCTTTCTTATATTTTGTTGTACTACTGACTGTTTACAGTCTATAGGTGTTTTGCATATAATTTGATTGGATGATATATCTAAATTTAATTGTCACTCCCTCCCTACAAAAAAGCTCATTTGTCTGAACTGCCGTAATTCTGAATATATAATGATTTATATGTGCCTATGGTAGCTGCCTAGTGAAAAAGAAAAAGACTGCTGAACAAATTCAAAATTTAAACAGGATAACACAGAGTGTACGTTTCAACTACTTACGTAACAAACTTTTTTCAAGCTCTCCATGTTAGTGAAAACATAGAACACTGAGCATTACTCTTATCTGTTCATTAAAGACCAATTCTATTTTAGATCCTTGTTTTCCTACAGTAGGCTTTGTAGCTTAGTGTTGTTACTTTTTGCATATGAAACTAATAACATGGCATCTTTTTCAATTGACATCAGCCTTTCACTAATTCCGAATGCCTATTCTTTTAATTAACCCAAATTAGAGATTATGTTTTTCCCCAAACAAAATGCATCCTTACATCAATTAAATGAGAGTTTTTGATGAAATGTTCCCTAACAGAGAGTAAGTAATAGAGATATAATTGTTTGTAGATGAAAAATAACTGCCACTTTCATGGCAAATGTGAGTTTAATGCAGATGATTTCCATGATTATGAAGTGTTTTATGTGGCTTTTTATACCACTGGTTTGGAAGCATTCATAGTACCGGTTGAGGCAAAAGCATCTTAATGTTTGTTTTAGTGTTTGGCAACAAATACAGTCTATAAAATATGTAGTAGTTAATATTAAAAGCTCGTGCCAGATTGTAACATAAAGAGTTTATTCAATCTCTTTAAACGCATCAATTTAAAGCTTCATCTGAATGAGTTCTCATTTAGCATTTGGCTTTCTTATGATTTTCAGCAGATAAGCAGTGGGGAAGTTAGGGGGTGTGTGTCACCAACCCCCCCCTTCCCCACATTGGCACAGCCTGCAAACTGAGAACTCTTAATGAGCCTTCCCTGCTCCTCCTTTTAAGAGGACTGCTGGTGGCAAGCACCTTCAGTGCCCATAAGATTTGCTGAGTGAGCAGAGCACAAACAATGCTCCTTCTGATCCATCTAGGTGGGATGGAGAAGGTGGCGAGAAGTACCATGCCTATAAATCTCTCCTGGTCTGTTGGTCCACCAGGAGAGACAATTTTCTTTATCATGGTTGTGTTTTCTCAAGGTTGCCCTTGCTTAGGATTTGATTACTTGCCTCCATTCATCAACTCCCTTTTCCTATACACTCCCCTCTCCCAATAATAATCATGTAACTTTTAAAAATGAGGTAGTACAATTCTTTATTACGTTGCATTATGTGCTTGAAGAAAGAGAATCTAGAAGGCTTTAAGAAAGACACAGTGATGTCTTGCTGGTGCGTGGGGCCTGTGCATGGGGAGACAAATGCTTCCTTATCATTTTGGTCAGACATCTACCAGCTTTGGGCAAGTTATTTAAACACTCCGTGACTCAGTTTCCTCATCTCTAAATCAGAGAACTAGGAACAATACATGGAAGTACCTGGTGTACCAAATATGATAGACGATAGCTTCAACATTTAGATATAAGAAGAATGGAAAGGGGAAAAGAAACAAAAGGAAAGAAAGAGGGAGGGAGATGAGAGCTGTGTGGAGGCTGGTGGGCTGGTTAGGAGATAATGATACCTGGACCATCTAATATACAGTGCTCCTCCTTGTGAATGGAAAGGGAACAGGACAGTGGTATTCATCCAAATTCATCACAGTTGAGATATAACTGGGGCAGACTGTGCTGATGTCAGGAAAATGCAGGAGCAGGATGATCAAAGCAAACACATGTGGAGCTTTATTAGAACAGAACTTTGTCCTACAATACAATGTAATTTTCTCCTTTAAAAAAAAAAAACCTATACATATATATTTTGCTGAGGAAGATTCTCCCTGAGCTAACATCCGTTGCCAATCTTCCTAATTTTTTTTTTTTGCTTGAGGAAGATTCACCCTGAGCTAACATCTGTGCCAATCTTCCCGTAGTTTGTATGTGGGATGCCTCCACATCATGGCCAATGAGTGGAGAAGGTCCACGCCCGGGATCCGAACCTGTGAACCCTGGTTGAAAGCACGGAACCTTAATCACTTGGCCACGGGCTGGCCCCTAAAATATATTTTTATTTTAGAGTAGTTTTATATTTACAGACAAGTTGCGAAGATAGTACAGAGAGTTCCCGTATACTCCAACCCAGTTTCCCCTCTTGTTAACATTTCACATCATTACGATAACATTTGTCACAATTAAGGAGCCAACGTTGGTACATTACTATTAATTCCATGCTTTATTCAATTTCATTAGTTTTTCCCTAAGGTCCTTTTTCTGTTCCAGAGTCCGACTCACGATACCACATAACGTTTAATCCTTATGCCTTCTCCTCTAGCATGTGACAATTTTTCAGGCTTTCCTTGTTTTTGATGACTGTCACGGTTTTGAGGAGTCCATTATTTTGTACAATTCCTTCAAGTTGGTTTTGTCTGATGTTTTTCTCATAGTTAGACTGGGGTTATGGGTTTGGGGGAGGAAAACTTCAGAAGTGATTTGCTATTCAATTCACATTACGCCAACGGTGTATGCTGTCGACAAGACATTGGTGATGATGTCAACTGATTACCTGGCTAAGGTAGTGCTTCATGTTTCTCCCTTGTAAAAATGTTCTCCCCTCCCCTCCCTTCCACACCTTACTCTTGGTGGCAAGTTACTAAGCATAGCTCACACTTAAGAGATGGGTAGTTATGCTCCATCTCCTTGAGAGGAAGGTATCTACATAAATTATTTGAAATTTTTCTATTCTGAGATTTGTCTCTTTTCACTTGTTTACTTATTTATTCAATCATTTATTTCTATCTGTCTGAACTCATGCATATTTATTTTATACTTTGGCTTATAATCCAATACTACTTTATTTTATTGCTCAAATTGTTCTAGTTTTGGCCATTGGGAACCCTTTCAAGTTGGTACCCATGTCCCTTTGACATACTCTCATCATTTTTACTTCTTGAACGTTTCCTTACTTTCTGACACTACAAGATGCTCCAGGCTTATCTTGTTTATTCCCTACCCTGGCCATAGAATCAGCCATTTCTCCAGGGAGCCTTGGATCCTTTTATTGGAGAATGGTATTACAAATCAAGATCTGGGTGCCGGATGTGCTCATTATTCCGGGGTGTTGTTGCTTCCAGGCCTTCTCAGCAGACAGAGCTAGGAAATACATGTGTGTGTACTAACTTACACGTATATGCATATCTATAATTATTTCTATATCTATATATATGTATCTATATTAAATATTTGAACATGAGTTTATATTGATGTTTTTAACTCTAATGCTGTACCACATGGATCATTCTGGACTTCCCCCTTTGCTTGTCTGTACGACAGACAACAACAGTGAGAAACCTGACTTCCACCACTGGTCATTCATTTACTTGCTTGTTCGTTTCAGGTTTAGATGTACAGTGGTTTCAGAATTGTTAACTTGCATCCCCTTGAGAAACAACTTTACCAATTAGATTACTGTGCTTATACACAGTTGTTTTTGTCTCTAGTCTTATAGTTTCCATTTATTTCCAAAATTATTTAGGTCAACACCTTTTTAGTCCACACTCTTCAGTGAGGTTATGCCATACTTTTATAATACAGTTAGATTCTTTTGTCACTGTGTACAGTCCATCCTGAGATCCCCTAACTTGCTAG
Source organism: Diceros bicornis minor (assembly GCF_020826845.1). Taxonomy (NCBI): domain Eukaryota; kingdom Metazoa; phylum Chordata; class Mammalia; order Perissodactyla; family Rhinocerotidae; genus Diceros; species Diceros bicornis. Next base: position 17,578,914 of record NC_080749.1, on the reverse strand, counting down.
TTATTTTTTTAAATTTGCATGCATTAAGATTCACTCCTTGTTCTGTAAAGTTCTATGAGTTTTAACAAATATGTAATGCCATGTATCCACCACTATATTACCATACAGAATAATATTTTACCACTCTTAAAAATCCCCTGTGCTTCATCTAGTCAATGCTCTCCCTCTCCAACTCTCCAACACCTTGTAATGTCTCATCAGGTTTTTGTCTCCATATTTTTCCCTTTTCCAGAATGTCATATGAATGGAATTATAGAGTAAGAAGCCTTTTCAGACAGGCTTCTTTCACTTAGTAATATGCACTTAAGATTCACCCATAATGTAACATGGATTACTAGCTCATTCCATTTTATTTCCGAGTAGTATTGTCTGTGGATGTATCACAGCATGCCTATCCATTCACCTTTTGGGGAACATCTTGGTTGCTTCCAGACTTTGGTTATTTTGAATAAAACTACTATAAACAGTCATGTGAGGGTTTTTGTGTGGACATCAATTCAAATTTGTTGGGTAAATACCTAGGAGTGCAACTGGTGGGACATAAGGTAAGTCTATATTTAGCATTATAAGAAATATAAGAAAAACTGTCTTCCAAAGTGGCTATACTGCTTTGTTTTCTTACCAGCAGTAAATGAGAACCCTTCACTAGCAATATTGGTATTGTCAGTTTTTTGGATTTTAGCCACTCTAATAGACATGTAGTGACATCTTGTAGCTTTAACGTGCAATTTCCTAACGACAAAGGACATTGAGCTTCTTTTCATACACTTATTTGCCATCTATATATCTTCTTTGATGAGGTGTCTATCAGCTCTTTTGCCCATTTTTAATTAGGTTGTTTGTTTTCTTATTGAGATTTAAGAAATCTTTTTTTTTTTCATATTTTAGACATCCTTTATTAGAACGTGATTTGCAAATATTTTCTCCCAATCTTGGCTTGTCTTTTCATTCTCTTAGCTGTGTCCTTCTGGGAGCCGAAGATTTTTTTTTTAATTTTATTTTCATCTTCTTTTTATCCACAACTATATCCTCTATTATATATGATGGTTCAACTTATTTTTAGAGTAAATTACATTAATTTCTGTTGCTCTATATAATTTTATGTAGTATTATATTTAAAAGAACTGCTGTATATGGAGTGCTACAGCTCAAAATCTTAGTTTTTCCCATTCTGCATACAATGAAAGCTGTGTCTGTCAGAGCTGCCATACAGGGCACCACTAATCATCCAGAAACCAGGAGAGCAGGCCCAGGACTGGAGGAAGCCTATTACATTCTATATAGGGTACAACTACCATGGACATTAGACTCAGGGACCTCAGTTCAAATTCTACTCTTAACATTTGCTGGTTGTATGAAAGTGGGAAAATTGCTTAACTTCTCTGAACTCTGGCTTTCTCATCTGTAAGATGAGGACAATATCACTCAGCTATTTTTAGGGGCATTTGGAAGACTATATATAAAGTGTTTAGCACAGGGCCTGGCACAGTGTAAGCACTCAGTAAACGTTAGTTCACACTTGTTTTTTCCTCTCCTTTCATTCACATTTTCTTCCAGCCTCTCCTGATTTTCCCTAGTGGAACTTCTTACTGTACCGCTAGTTTTCTTCCACCATTTCTATTACAACTCAGGATATGCCACTTTGAGGAGATTTTCTATTTCCTTCTGCACTGCAAGTGGCTCATCTTGTTGAGAAGATGATCTTCCTGTTCCCACCAAATGGCTGCTCTAGAGCTTCCTAAAGTCTAGATCACAGTACTTGAACAGGTCAGGGAGTATCTGCTAAAAAACAACACATCTGCACACTTTCCTTTCTCTTTTATTTCACTCCATCACCAAGACCTGTCAATTTGACTACATAAAGATCTTTTCAACCAGCCTACTCTATGATTAGATAGAAAGACTTAATATTATTAAGATGATAATTCTACCAAAATTAATCTATAAATTTAATATAATCTGAATTAGAATCCCAATATGATTTTTTATGGACCTGACAAACTTATTCTAAAATTTATTTGGAGGAGAATATGTTTGAGACTAGCCAGGAAATGTATCAAAGCATTCTATAAAACCACAATAATTAAATCAGTCTGATACTCACTATCTGTATTTTACCAATAGAAAATAATACCGTAACCATACATATATATGTATATAGTATGTGTGTGTGGTTTATTCATATATATACATTATGTGTGTATATATATGTGTGTGTGTGTGTGTGTGTGTATATATATATATATATGTAAGTGTATATAATGATAGGATTTCAAATTATCCAGGAAAGGATGGACCATCCTGGAATGTCTGTATTGCATGATAATCCCGGAGCCAGACTGCCTGGTTTGAATCCTGGCTCTGTCATTTCCCAGCTGTGTGACCTTAGGCAGGTCAATTAATTTCTCAGAGTATTACCTCAGTTTCCTTTTGTACTAAGTGGGAAAAAACTAGTACCTACCTCAAAAAGTAGTTGTGGCGGCTAAATAAATTAATGTAGGTAACAAGCTCAGAATAGCTGTTGCCCCTAAGCACCAATAAATATGAACCATTATTTACTATTCAAAGTGTAGGGCTTAAATAGTTGTCTAACCGTTTTTGAAAAATAACCCCTTAGTGCCTGTACAGATCGGTGCCCATCCAACTGTTGATTTCTTTTGATATCAATTCATCTTGACTTTCTAAAATAAATAGACAGTTTTAGACTTTGTTATGAAAGAAGAAGTGATAAAGGACTCTTTAAGAAATACCTTTTTTTAATATATTATCCAAAACAAAAACTGCAAACTCAATTGCTTAGAGGGGCAGCAGGCAAATGGTTGAAGTAGACTGGATGGAGAACGTGGTAAAATGGAGGCCTCACAGCCCATATGAAAAAGACAACTGCTTTTCAACTGATTATTGCCAGGCAGAAAAATGAGTTCACATTTTTCAAGAGAATCTGAAAATTTGTATTTTCATGCAGTTTTCTGTTTCTAAATGTTGACAAGTAACTCAAATTTTCAAACATTGTGAGGAACAAACAAAACATATGTCTGTAGATCATAGTTGGTTCATAGTGTTTGCCGTCTAAGACTTAGAATCTTTAGACTACTACGCTGTCTTCCTGCCAACTTGTACATCCCCATTGTGCCTTTCACACTGCGACCTAAATCATAACAGCTCAATACTTGTTTTTTGTTGAATCAATTTTATTTTCTTCCTGAGTCTTTCTGATTCTAATCAATGCTTTGAATCATTAATAATACCTCTACTTGTTAGCCATTTATTTTAAATATAAGGTGCTGTTAGGACCTCTACATATACCCCTCTGATTCTTATAATATTCCATCAGGTTGTTCTTCTACTTTTATAGATAAGAAAACTAGGAGGCTAAGTTACTTTTATAAGATCCAAGGCTTGTGGCCAGGATGGACTTGATGCCACATTGTCTAGGTCAGCCCTTTTGAATGAGTTAAAGTTCAGAAAATTCAACAAGAGGTCCAGATCTCTCCAGGGTGTAATGTCCTGGCAACAGCTAACTGGAGGTGCTGACCACATCTCGTCCATCTGGAAAACCTTTCCCAAGACCATTCTGTTGAATGACCTTATCAGGTTTACAGCTTAGAATGCAGAAAATACAGGATAAAAGAAGTCTTCCACTTACAAATGAGTAGCTTTTGAAATGTTCATTTGTAAATCAATTGCTTGGAACTCAGAATTCATTTCCCTGCAGAAACAGTTACAAATGCTGGTTATGTTTCCCCTGAGGCTTATCCACAAAAGACTATTTAGCATTAATGTATCTGAAGTAGTGTACATTTGCCATGAAAATATGTAAAAAATAGAACTCTTGTAACTCTAGTAATTAAATAAAAGAGAAAAAAGTAAAATTGAATGAAAACTTTAAAATGTATTTTGAATGCTGATGCAAAGGAAAGGAGGATTTCCCCAGAGGAGGGTGTAGAACTTGGAACATAATTTTGCTGGGATTTTAAGGGGGGTTTCTGGACACTTTCAAAGCACTTGAGAAATTAATGGACTTATGTCCTTACAATATCTGATTTCATTTTATGACTTCTAGATTTTTGAACCCTAATCTTGACACAATTAAATGATGTTTCTGGAGTCCATTTTAGATGAAAATGAAAGACATGAAAGAGAATAGAACAGGAGAAGATAAATGGAGTTAGGTTTTTTATGATGCAGTTGAGAGAGTGAGCAAGAGAAAGAAACTCCAAAGATCATGTCTGTGTTTCCAAAGCCATGACAAAGGTGGAAATAGCTGGAAACTATGGGCAGTGGAAGGAGAGGAGCATAATTCTTGATTGCTCATGAGAGAGGCAAAATTATGCTGGTGGCAGGGACCTTTTCTCTGAGAAATCCCAGAGGCTGTTACTGTTTTAGTCCATCATCTCAGGGTATCTTGATCATAATCCATGGCAAATGGAGGAGTAGTACAGAGTTGAGATTGTTATTGAGCACTAAAGGACTGGTGACCCACAAGTGGGTCCTTTTGCCCAGGGTCACTCACACCAGTAGAATGAGACCGGGTTTGGAATAACAAAGTAGAAACTTTATTTGTTGCTCAGTGAATGGAGGAGGCAGAGCTTGTGCTCTGAAACATCTCCTCCCCAAAGGGAAGGTAAGCAGGATTCTTATGAGACACGAAGGGGCGAGGGGTCTCTGCATCATTGCTTGGGGTGGGGGCATTTGGAGCATGCGTAGATCTTCCCTTCTTGTGCACGGTATCTTTTGCACATGTTTCCTTTTGCACAGGTCACCCCATCGCCATCTTGGACCTTGCTGGTGTGGACTGGTTGTGTGGTTTGGCCATCTGGCATTGTTCTGCCTTGGTTCCTATAAACAAGCACAAATTAAAAATAAAACATTAGACATGGAAAATGTTTTAGGGTCTTCCCTGGGTGACAAGATCACAAGTATAAAAACACTGTTCAAATTAGCTAAATATTTAGAATTTTGAATATTTATTAAACAAGAGGTGGCTTGGACCTCAAAAACAATCAATACGGTAGTTTAGTGCTTAGGTTTTATCTTCCATCTTATTTAACTTTCAGCCAGGAGAGTGAAAGATAGAGATTTTCTATATATTTTAGATGGCCAAATGGTTGCATGGGAAGTTGAAGAATGCTGAACAATCTTCGGACACTTCCACAGAGCGGAAATAGTCACAGACAAAAATGTAAACAACAATGTAAAATGCATCAACAGAGCAGAGGCCCTTCCTGGCAAATAGAGCTTTATCTAAAAGTAGAGAAGAAAGACAGTTGGGAGAGAGGGGTCATTACGGTCATAGGACAAAAACAAACCAGAGTGAAGAAGCTAAGAACTAATAAGACCAAACAAATGGGCACCAGGAAGTGCTATGGGCAGGCATGCAGTGTTTCCCTTTGTCTTGTAAGATGAGGTTCTTCCCCACCCTCTGTCATTTTGTCTGCCTGGGTTAATTGACCAGTCAGACTGAATTGTTCATCAACCAGTCTGAACTAACAGCAACACAGAAACATCAGAAGGATGTGTTATCCCATATTATCCCAGTGCCTGAAGAATGTGATTAATGCAGTAGTTATAGGGAATTTTCAACCCAGCTGTAAATACTTCTTTTTTAATCACTTGAATCGAGATTCTGGTTTCCATTGGGATTTGTTATTAAAATTTTCAGTAATGAGAAAAAGAATCAAGAATTTCTTGCCTCTAAGAGTTCCCATACACATCAACTGAAGGATTGTGTTCTTTTTGGTAACTGAAATTAAAATCCATATTTATTCATTTTTCATTTAAAGTTGCAGGTTCAAGTCAGCTTTCAATCTGTGGGAATTTTAAAATAGATAAAAACATAGCTTGGAAGAGGCATGCTTTGTTAAAGTGACTATTTAAAAAATATTTAAGATGATGTTGGAAATAAAGTATTTTTTAAATCCCTGTATTATCCCCCAAATAAAAAAACATGTATATTCACTTTGCATTTTGGTAATTAAAATCAAGTGAATTAAAAACTGGCAAGATTAGAGTTCTAGAAATAATAGAAGGAATTTGTATCATATATGGGAAATATGGGAAATTTTGTCTTAGATAGTCACAGTTTGGTTGAGATAACCAATTATCCTGGTCTAAAGAATTCTAGGTTGATAAAGTGGTAGAATTCCCAGAATTTAAGGAGCTGCCTCCTAAATCTTTCCTTACTGATTTTGCACTGATCATTGCCACAGGTTTGCAAACTATTTATTCACCTTTCTCTAAAGGACCTTAGGTTGCCAAAAGAGAAGTCACCCTCATATTGCATGTATTATTTTAAGTGCACCTGGATAAGGGTAGTCTGTGCAGGGCAGGTCCAGGGAATAGCAGTTGGCCTGAGGTATAGTATCCATCCCCTACCAGCCTGTGTGCTGTCTGTGGTTGATTCTCCTTTAGCATTTCTTGTATTGTAAATAGCCAGTGTAGACTTATCAGGCAATTAAAACAGTCTTAAAAATACAAGCTCATCCATCTCTATTGCCTGGAGTTCTCGCATAAAGCTATTGGGACCCAATAAATGCTAATCCTTTACTAAGCATCATAGCTACAGAGGTATTTCCTTTAGGAGTGGGAGATGAGAAGGAGTATGCTGAAGATACTCACAAATCTCATCTTCACCATGATTCTTTGTTGATTTATTCACTATATGTTCTTCTAGAAAATTCACAATTTACTTGGCAAATGCTGTCTATATTCATATATGTGTTATCTTCTCTTTCCTAATTAAATTCTGGGCTCCTGTAAATAAGGGAAGTGTGTTCTATTTGTTACATTTTTCTTCTCCCACATCAACAGGAGCCAGGATATCTTACTTACAGACACTTAAAAGTGGAGTACAAAAAATTTCATACAACTTTCGATTAGTATATACTGTCTTCCTGGCTGATTGCCTTATACACGCAAGATGTATTTCACCAGCTAGGTTTTAAGCACCTCATTGGTTGAGCTCTTGTTTTACAGTAATGCTATAACAGTTTGGGTCACTTATTACTGTTTAGCACATTGTAGGGACAGATTAGCTTCTCAACAAACAGTTGTCAATTAGTCAAAGATGGAGGGGAATAGGAGAGAAGAAAGAGAAATGCAAGAGCTTTTGGATTAGTCTTCAGCCTCTAAAACCCATATCATTATTTCAAAGCTTAATTACATGTTCTTTTCAGTACATAGCACATCATTTTATTTGTTTCTAGTGTCGTTGAGTCGATTCCAACTCCTAGCAACCCTATGTACAGCAGAGAAGAACCCTGCCCGGTCCTTTGTGCCGTCCTCTCACCTTCTGGCATATTATCAGACAACGCTCCTCTGCTATTCATAGGGTTTTCATGGCCAATTTTTTCTGAAGTGGGTGACCAAGTCCTTCTTCCTAGTCTTAGTCTGGGAGCTCTGCTGAAACCTGTCCACCCTGGGTGACTCTGCTGGTATTTGAAATACTAGTTTCAGGCCTAGCTTTCAGCATCACAGCAAACACAGTATGACAACCAGACAGGTAGTATGTTTCCCCGACCAGGAAACAAACCCTGGCTGTGGCGATGAGAGTGCTGAATCTTAACCACTAGACCAGCAAGCACATCATTAAGGTATAATAAATAATGCTTCCTCAATACTATTATTTAATGAAGAGTAATAAAAATATGATGCTGGCAATAAAAGTTGTTCCGTTGTTACCTCTTTACCTCCTGGTTGGTGAGCAAATGCTATAAAGTCAAAATGGGAAGTAGTTTAAATTTGAGAGATTTGGATTATTTTCCTGGCTAAGTCAAGAGGCCATTTGTTTCCTTTATGCAGTCTAAACGGTGTTAAAGGATTAGAGCAGAGGAAATTCCAGCATTGCTGTGCTATGAGATAGATTCTTGGATAATCAAATAGAGCTGAGGACAAGATTGAACAACCTGTCTCCTAGGAGTTTCTACCTAACTTCATACCTGCAACTTCTCCATTATTTTATTTTCAAGAACCAATACAAATAAACAGGGATGATGACATATTTCTTGAAGATAAATGGTATATTTGTTTTAAATTTGGTAGTTGATGAAAGAATAGTGTTTCAAAATTTAAAAAAGATCCCCAAAAGAATAAGGATAAAATGATATAGGTGTAATTGTAGTTACATCTATATCATTTATATATAGTTACAAACGTATCATTTTATTCTTATCCTTTTGAGGATAAGAATGAGAAAATTTCTTATTTATTTCAGTCCCTTATGTGTCCCTTCTTGTCTCTTTAAATGATTCTACACACAAGCTATGCATTGCCAGGTCCATGAAAAGAGATGGGGCAGAGATCAACAGGCACATTTCAGGGCCAGGAAGGCTGAGAAATTGGAGGTTCAGGCAGGTAATAAAAGCACCAGGGATCAAATAATTAGTGGAGATCAGAACTCTCAGGACCCAGGAATCCTGTTAGACAACATCACAAAGGGAATTTGGTACTATAGACCAGGACTGGTAGGATTTGACACTCATCACAACATCAATAATCAGTATTGTGGGAAGAAACAAAGCCAGACATCTGTAAAAGCGGTGAGTTCAGATTTCATTTAGTCATACTATTTCATTAGAGAAGAGACCTCCATGTAACCTGAGTTTAACTCAATGAAATAAAAGATAGGACTGCTTAAATGCTGGGTGTGCTAGATGAAGGCATGAAGAGTGTGAAGGGGAGATTTGGTCCATACGACTAGGCCATCTGGGTTTGCTAACTGACACTTATCCAGAGGCGAAACAAATTTCTCCTTTCTTTATAACAGGAGGTAGTGGTCAAGTTGGGGCAAGGTGCCCCCTAAAGTTAGCCCCTCCGCTCCTGCAGGCACTGGGAGCAAGAGCTATTTCCTTGAATGTTTATATTCCAAAGAGATGGCTCTCAGGTCCTGGAGGAGACCTTTCTGGGTGGTATAAGATTTATATCTCAAAGGGACAGGAAAGAGATTTATAATTGATAACTTTCTATAGTAACTGTTTTAAGAGGGGGTTCAGGGGCCGGGCCTATCAACAGGTTTTGCCTGAAATAGACAGTAAATTCTCCTGACAGCATTGAGCTTTCTCAGGCAGGCATTTTAAGAGGAGCTAGGGTGGGCTGGCCCTGTGGCTTAGCGGTTAAGTGCGCACGCTCCGCTACCGGTGGCCCAGGTTCGGATCCCGGGCGCGCACCCGTGCACTGCTTCTCCGGCCATGCTGAGGCCGCGTCCCACATACAGCAACTAGAAGGATGTGCAGCTATGACATACAACTATCTACTGGGGCTTTGGGGGAAAAAAAGGAGGAGGATTGGCAATAGATGTTAGCTCAGGGCTGGTCTTTCTCACAAAAAAAAAAAAAAAAAAAGAGGAGCTAGGGTGATCCTAGGGACATGACCTTAAGTTGTTAGAAGCCATGCTCGAGTTTGGTCAAGTTTCTTAGGGCAGGGGTTTGGATGGAATCTTTGTGCTGAGGTCCACAGTCCTTACAGGTCAAGGTCAAGGTCAAGGTCTGGTTGAGAAGAGGGCTCAGAGGAGCCTGAGTTTGGTTAAGGAGGGAGTCTTTGTCAGTAGCTTTTTTTTTTTTTTTTTTTGAGGAAACTCAGCCCTGAGCTAACACCCATGCTAATCCTCCTCTTTTTGCTGAGGAAGACTGGCTCTGAGCTAACATCTATTGCCAATCCTCCTCCTTTTTTTTCCACAAAGCCCCAGTAGATAGCTGTATGTCATAGCTGCACATCCTTCTAGTTGCTGTATGTGGGATGTGGCCTCAGTATGGCCGGAGAAGCGGTGCGTCGGTGCACACCCGGGATCCCAACTCCGGGCACCAGTAGCGGAGCGCGCGCACCCAACCGCTAAGCCACGGGCCGGCCCCTGTCAGTATCTTGATGAAACCTGTCTCAGAGGCAGATTTTCCTGTTGTATTCTCAAAGAGGCTGGGGAGGAGTGTGCTCATTCTGAAATACTGAGCTGTGGACAAGACAACTGGTGTGAGAAAGACTGAAAAAGCTGTCATCCTAGTACTCTTCTCACACTGGATTTAAGTGACTTCCCGGCCCAGTATTTGTCCTCGTGTTGTCTCAGAAAAGTCATAGCCAGGAAGAGATGGTAAAAGTGGTTGTTAGACTTATCTCCCTCAACTCCTAATCATTTCCCAGAAGACATGAGGAAATTAATTGGTAATGGAGATCTCTCTAGCTAGCGAGAACTTTGGTATGTTTTATTAGCCTTGTGATGTGTTTCAGCACTATGGAAAGAGGCAAAGATAAATGCCAAAACTAGCTCACAAGAAAAAGTTGGTGGAAAATCACATATGGTCCAGGTTTATGTCAATAATACAATGATCTTGATACTCTTCTACCTTAGCTGATGCCTCCTATTGCCATAGCAACCACATCCCGTAATAGGCTACTCCAACTCACAGAGTGACTCAGCACTCTCCTTTCCCCTTGTGGGTTGGAAGAGATGAAAGATACTGATCTAGAGAACAGCACACAGCAATCTGAGCAAATTCTTTGGTGGTGTGTGTCTCACTATCTGAGACCTGTGTCGATCCACAGACACTTTCTGCCAATCTTATTGATTTTTTTATCCTTTGGCCTTCTTATTCATTTATAGAATTAAGTCTAGACAGACTTGCCCCACCTGTATAACCCCAATTTTCTTCTTTTTATTTGTAGTGGTAAGCAATAGATACAATATATGGATATAATTTTTAAAAAATGAATGCAAGGTGAGGTGTATGGCAGCCACTGCTATTATAATTACATACTTACTTTTCTATGACTAATCAAGTTACTATTATTAATAATAATTACTCCTCTGAAAAAATGCTTATGTTTGCAACAAGAACCAACGCCTACCTTTTGGACAAACTGCATTAATTTAGGAACTTTGTTTAAACTAATACTGTGCTTCTAGATACTTATTTGACCCCAGTTATGGCCAAATCTGTTCTGCTGGAGTGGCTTGCTTTTCCTACAATGTAAATGTAAAGATTTAACTTTTTTAGGTTACTTTAGTAACCTAAAGAGATGGTTGACCAGATTCACAGATGTAGGCAAAAGTGAGTTCATCACAGGCTCTCAGATATATATTTAAAAGATGTAAGATTGTTTATAGTAGTGAAAAATTGTGAACAACCCCAGAACAACAACATTAGAGAACTTGTTAGATAAAATATGGTAAATCTATACATATACATGTATACATATATTTACCGTATATATGGTAAATCTATACAATAGATGCAATGCAGTCTGGAAATTGCAGTACCAGAAATTGATGGTAACTCTGTCATTTTTTTGAAATGAGAAGGTGTTATGATACATTGTTAAATGAAAGAAGTAGCTTTCAAATTAATATGAACACTGAAAGTTAGTTGTTAGAATATACATATATGTTATACACACACAGATACATAAATATATACATACACAAATTCAAATGAGTCTTCCATTTGCCTTGGCAAAAGTCTAAGAGGATGATTTGTAATTTTGTGTATAGTTTTACTATTTTATAATTGTTTTTCTACTAAAAACCTATGCTAACAATGTAACTACCAAAATAAAAAGAATGAGGAACATAAAATCACAATTTGCTTTTCCCACCCACTATGTTAACAAAATCTTGGACAATCACACTGGCCCCTCTTCTGGTTCTGGGCTCGATCAATTTTCTATCTAATCATGATAGCTGGAGAAAATAATAGTGCCTGATGCTACAAGTGTGGAAACAAGATTTTGTTGGCACAGCCCACCACTGTGTCCCGTTTAGGGAACCAAGTAAACAAAGGGCTCTAGGCAACACTGGAAGAACTCTTAACAGAGTACCCCAAATTCAGACCCTCAAAAGAGAGGGATAATCAGTCCTAGCCTTCAACCTGGAGTGAAAATGTGCCCCACAAAAGCAGGAAGGTCACCCTAAGGTGAGGGAAAGACTAAAGGTAAGTACTGTGCTTCACTTTACACAATTTTGGTGTTGGTAGAAGAAAAATACTCTTGCTGAGTAGCTTTTTCTTCCACTGATAAGGCATTTCCTAGGTATCCAAAAGGAGAGCTGCAACTCGGAGACTCTCTTTGAGAGTCATGGTAGGGGCTATCCTCCAGAAGGGCTTCAAACTCTTAGGGAAGGGTCATCAGCACTCTGACCCTTGAAGGTGAGCAGAAAGAGTGGTCACCTGCAGGACCTGGAGGACTTGCCGTGTGTAGTGTGGGGGCTTCTGTTTCCTGTTTTAGCTGTTTTGGCCCGAAGATGCCTGGTCAGCTTGAAGAGTCTCAATTCCATGGAGAAAGAAAGGAACCTGTAGAGCATTCAAGTCAGCATCCCTGGGGACACAGATGGAGCCAGAGTCCCCGATAATGTGGGTGGTGTTTGCACTCAAACCTCTCTGTGACCTGGATTCTTAACCTTTGCAGTGGTTGATTTGTCCTGAAAAAACAAGGCTTAAATAAATAAGATCAGCCCCATAGCACAGTTCAGCCACAAGTGTGCTTGCTTATTTCTCTGTTTTCTCTATTACATTGTCAGCTTTTCAAGAAATATCTCACCATTGCATCCTCCAGTCCTGGCACAAAACTGTTTAATAAATAGTTATTGGATGAATGAATGAGGGCAATATATGATATTTACTGATTCCTTATGTCTATAAATCAGGCCTCACATTACTGATACATGGCAGCACTATCTATACTCAGTTGTTATTGCCATTTGTATTCAAAAATAACAAGCTTTATTTCCTTGCAAACATACTTTTCAGTCTTGGAATTTTCATTTATTCAGCCTGGTTCCATCTTTCTCTCTCTCTCAGGTCCTGTGTATTAGAATCACCTGGGATGATTGTTAATAGTGCAGAATCCAGGGCCCCATCATAATCTGTAGATGTGGGATCTGAGCATCTGCATTTTTAATGCCTCTGCAAGTGATTCTCATGGATGCTAAAGTTTGAGAACCACTGCTAATCTGTTTAGTGGTATTCATATCACAGTTTTATAATGTCAGTCTGAAAATGTAGGGTATCATCTAGTAACTTTTTTTTAAACAACTTTTCCTCTCCCGAAGATTGTAAAATAAAATAGAGTAGCGGAGAGTCAGGGTGGTAGAGGTGGGTGGATCGATAGGAACTGTTTCTTGTGACGGTAACTTGATAGTCACTATATGTTGCAGTTGGAGTGAATTGATTCTGTTCAAAATTTTCCTCTTCCTCAGAGTGTTCGGTCAACGTTTTTTGCAGGCTTCTTGCAGTGTGCTGTTTCACAAACCATCAGAGGCACTTAGAAGGGCCAGGGGTCTTTCTAAGCATATGAAGGCTTAAGAACTTTGAATCTCATGGGTGGAAGTAGTTTTCAGTGAATTGTTTGTTCTTCCGCTTTAATATAAGACACAGTGCCACTCACCGCTGGAATCTATCATTCCTGCTTATTGTTTTGAAGCCAGAATATTTTCAGATTCCTGATGTACTTTACTAATGAAGGCTTTCATTTTCTAATATGTATTTAATAAATCTCTATTCATTTATCAATCTTAAGTACAGAACACCAAAGAAAGGATATCTGCAATCACAGATACCATCAGGCTAAATTATTTTTAATTAGCTGGGTATTGTTATGAAGAATACTCTGTGAGATTACGATCTTCAAGAAAAAAGCAGGCATGGAAGAGTGCACATCAAATGAAAAGTAGTTGGCAGAACTACTTTTTGATCCATTTTTTCCCTCCTAGAAATATGAATGGCTCTCAGACTTTCACATGGATTGTACATTGGACACCAATGAGGCTGTTTGACCCTAAGGCCTAAAAGGAAACAAAAGTAGATGGTGGCTCTTTTCTGAAAACAATGAAATTCCTGTCTTCCTAGTCAAACACACTGTAAAAACAGCTGTTTTCATCTGTGTGTTTACATGAGTATTGAGTCCTCTGACCCTGGTCCGTGGAAATTCAAACAGGAAGTAAACAGGGTATGTGCAAGGGGAGCTCCTCTGTGGGGTTGGTGATGGGGTGGTGGATATTGTTTTTCTTTTTTAATCAAAGTGTAACAAACATGCAGAATTGGTAGATAAGTACACAGCTCAATGAACTGTCCATAAGTACCCACATTTGTATAACCAGCATCCAGGAAAAGAAACAGAACATGACCAGTACCCCAGAAACCCTCCCTTTATGCCCCCTTTTAGGAACTACTCCTCAAAAGGATAACTATTATCCTGACTTCCAGCATCATAACTTAGTTTTCACTTATTTGGTTCTTTTTATAAATGTAATCTTATAGAATATACTCTTTTGCGGCCAGATTCTTTGCTCAAGATAATGTCTGTGGGACCAACGTATATTTTTGTGTGTACTTGTGGTGCATTTATTCCCATTGCTCAATAGTATTACATTTTATGAAATACCATATATATGGGTTCTTTCTATCAGTGATGGACTATTGAGTAGCATCTAAATTTGGACAACTGAAAATAGTACTACTATCCAACTCTTTTATGAGGCCAGTATTGCCCTGATACCAAAACTAGACAAAGGCAGTATGAAAAAGAAAGCTACAGATCAATATCTCTCATGAATTTAGAATTAAAAGTCCTCAACAAAATATAAGCAAATTGAATAAAAATGTATAAGAAAAATTATACAGTATGAACAAATAGGATTTATTCTAGGTATGAAAGGCTGGTTCAACATTGAAAATTAAGTAATGTAACCCACCACATCAACAAGCTAGAGAAGAAAAGTCATATGATCGTATAAATTGACCTGGAAAAATAATTTGACAAAATATAACACCCATTTATTGCAGGCACTGTCCACAAGAATAGAAGGTAATCACCTCAGTGTGATGAAGAGCAACTATAAAAAACCTCCAGCTAACAACTTGCTTAATGATGAAAGACTCAATGTTTTCCCCCTAAGTAATATGAAAAGAATATCCACTCTCACCATGCTTATTCAATGTAGTATTGGAACTTCTGGCCACTGCTATAAGGCAAAAACTAAAATAAACAAGAAAAGAAGGAAAAAAGCAGGGAAGGGTGAGAGGGAGGAGGGAGGAAGGACATAGCTAAACGAATAGCTAAAACCATCTTGAAAAATAAAAATAAAATGTAAGGAGTTACTCTATCTGATGTTAGGCTTCCTAAAGCCAAAAAATCAAGATCGTGTGGTATTGGTGGAAGGATAGATACATAGATCAATGAAGTAGAATAGAAAACCTAGAAATGGAACCACACAAATATGTCAAACTGATTTTTGACAAAGGTGCAAAGAGAATTCAATGGAGGAAAGACAGCTTTTTTGACAAACGATGCTGTGGTGATTGGACATTTATCGGCAAAAAAATGAAGCTCTCCCAAACTTCTCACTCTTTATAAAAATTGACTCAAAATGGATCATGAACTTAAATATAAAACATACAACTACAAAGCTTTTAGGAGGAATAGCAGGATAAATCTTCAGGATTAGGGCAAAGAGTTCTTAGATCAGAGACGAAAAATATGGTCCATAAAAGGAATAAAGGATAAATCAGACTTCATCAAAATAAAAAAAAATTTTCACTCTAAGAAAGACTCTCGTTTAGAAGATAAAAACACAAGCTACAGACTTGGAAAGAAGTATTTGCAAGCTACATATCCAACAAAGGACTAGTATCTAGTACATGTACAAAACTCTGAAACCTCAAAAACACAAAAACAAACAATTCGAATGGGCAAAAGACATGAAGAAACATTTCACCCAGGAGTATTTGCAGATAACAAATAAACACACTGAGAAAATGTTCAACATCATTAACTGTAAGCTAAATGCAAATTAAAACCACAATGAAATATCACTATAGACCTATCAGAAGGGCTACAATTAAAATAGAGACAACACCAAATGCTGGTAAAGATATGGAGAAACTGGATCATTCATACACTGCTGATGGGAGCGTTAAGAGGTACAGCCACTCTGGAAACATTTTGTCAGTTTCTTAAAAAAATAAATAAGCAACTACCATATGACCCACAATTATGCTTTTGGGCATTTATCCCAGAGAAATCACAACTTACGTTCACGTGAAATTGGTACACAAATATTAATAGCAGCTTTATTCATAATAACCCCAAACTGAAAAAAACACAGATGTTCTTCCATGAGTGAATGGTTATACAACTGTAGTACATCCATATCATGGAACACTACTCAGCAATCAAAAGGAATGGACATAACAACTCATATGAATCTCCCAGAGAATTACACTTAGTAAGATAAGCCAATCACCAAAGGTTACATATTGTATGATTCTATTTATGTAACATTTTTTAAATGACAGAATTTTAGAAATGGACGGATGAGTACTTGCTAGGGCTTAGCAGGAGGAAAAGAAGAGGTGGATGTGGTGATAAACGAGCAACGTGAGGGATTCTTGTGGAGATAGAACTATTCTGTATTTGACTGTGTGAATGGGTGAACCTACACATGTGGTGGAATGGCTTAGAACTAAACATGCGCGCGTACACACACACACTCAAGTACAAGTAAAACTGGAGAAATCCAACTAAGATCAGTGGATTGCAACCATGTCAATATACTGGTTATGATATTGTTCTATAGTTTTGCAAAACGTTACCATTATAAGAACCTGGGTAAAGGGTACATGTGATCTATCTGTAGTATTTCTTACAACTGCATGTGAATCTACCATTATCTCAAAATAAAAAGCTTAATTAAAAAATAGTATCACTCTAAATGTTGTAGCTTGTCTTTTAGTAAACATATGTATGTATTTCTGTTGATTGCATACTTAGCAATGTAATTACTAGGTTATAGGGTACATCTATGCTCAGTTTTGGTGGATACTGCCAAGCAGTTTTGCAAAGTGGCTGTGCCAAAGTGTATTCAAAAGCTAGTGAACGTTTGATGTAGGAGGAAGGAACAGTCATAGGGAAGAGACTGCTTTGGAGCTGATTTTGTTTTTCTACCTGCTTCTCACCGCTCCTCGCCTTCTCCATTCTCCATTGACCAGTTTTAATTTTATCAACAGCCTGGGTAGTTTCATGCAGTCCCTTACCTCGACTCCTATGGACCATTTGCAGTCTTCTTTTAACCCTCCATAATCTTTTGTATCTTAATAAGTGATATACTGAAGTATACACCAATGCGTTAAACCAGGGGTCCCCAAACTGTAGCCCGCAGGCCAATTTGGCTGGCCTTCTGCTTTGTAAATAGTGTTATAGGAACACAGCCACACCATTTATTCACATATTGTCAGTGGCTGCTTTCACACTACGATGATAGAGTTAAGAGTTATGACAAAAACCTTAGGGCCAGCAAAGTCTAAAATATTTACAATTTGGCTCTTTACAGAGCGTTTGCCTACTCTTTTTTTAAACCATCACAAAGATCTATCATGTAATATATAAATAGAATTTTAGAGTAAATACAGAGTTTTTTCCAATACTCTTATGTTTTATATATGATGCATTTGGATAGAGCAAAATGAAGTGGTAGAAGTGTTGTAATATGCCTTATCAAATGAACTTATTAGCAAATTGCTAACGTACCTAACTTTCTTGGAATCACATTTAAGGCCTATTTGAGGCAATATTTCTCTGCTGAATACTAAGGCAGTGGGAGTATTGAGCATGTATAATGTATGCTTTAGGAGGATGCTGATGAAAAATACATGGAACCAAATGATAAACCTCTAGTAATTTTTGAAATCCATTGCAGCTACTGTGCATAATTGATAAATATGTGCTGATAACTAGAACAATATTGGTTTAATGCATATGCAGCATGTTCAGAGGGAGATCATATTTTATGAAAAATTTCAAATGTATCTCTCTTTCTCGCTAAGATCTAAATATAAATCTGCTACTTAATTCAGTTTAACTTTTTTTTTTGTTTCTTTCTTTAAAGGAAGCTACTTTTAAAAAAATAAGGTTTTCAAAATAGACCTTTCACTATAAGCTATGAATTTAATTGAATCTATTTTTACCTGTTTAAAAAAATACAGTAGAGATAGATTCTTATGATTTATAGCTCTGTGAATTCCATCTTAAGTAGAAATGAAAATTATGAAAGCCAAATATATCAGTTATCTATTGCTGAATAACCACCTCAAAACTTAGTGGCTTAAAACAACAATCATTTATGACTTCACAAGAGTCAGGGTCGGTTGGAAAGTTCTGCTGATCAGGGACAGGGTAGGTAGATCTTGGCTAGGTTGATTTGCACCTGTAGTAATATCTAAACTGATTGGTGAGTGAACTGGAGGTAGAAGTATGCCAAGAAGGGAGTGCAAAACAGCCTAAGGTAATACTAGTCAACCATTTCTTTTTTGTAGGAGCCTTGTTAATTACTTTTAATTACTTGTTAATTTCATGTCTTTTTTTAAGAATTTCAAATAGAGATTGTTCCACTCTTTTTTGTCAGAGATCACCTATTGTCCAATGCACATTTTGCTCTCTATATGGTTACTTGTAAGCAACTTGTTGACTTTGGTTTGAAGTTTTCAAAAATAAACCTCCTGCTTGGTAACCTACATCCTGGATCTTGTAACTTCAGTCACCAGGTTCATTCCTTGAGTCAAAAAAACCTCACATCATCTGTACCTCTTTGGCCACACAAGATTGATTCTTTCAATTCAGTCTGACAACTTAGCAAGAGAAAACAAACAAATTAATTAAATAAATTATTGTGCTTATGGGCCAATTTAACAAACAATATATTATACTTGCTTTTTTTCCCCCATTTTTTCAAATAGCTCTTTAGAAATATGACCCAAGAGTTGGATAAATGATCTAAGTAATATGATAACTAGATTGATTGACTATTTTGTTATTACCAAGGATTGTCTAAATTCAAAAATTTTTAATGTTCTAGAACATAGTGAGACACTTTGATTGGGTCAATTTGATTTATTTGTTTTTTCTCAGTCTTCAGAGTGTTGAATTTGATGAGAGGGTAGAAAATGAGGTAGAATTAGGTTTCTGTCAAAAAGGAGAGACCTCAGTGCACATCCATCCAAGTATGTTTTCTTCCTCTATCATTCGGACATGTTTGAAAATGTCCAATGACTCCAGCATTCAGCTACGACTTTAAAACAAGTGTCATGAAGCCTTCATAAATAACAATATGATCGAACCTTTTTTATATATAAAGGAACAAGATGCCAATCACTAACTGTATGAAACCCTAAGGTGCTTCTTGGACAATAGGCAGTCTCTGCAGAGCAGAAGAGAACAGTCTGCACTTGAAGTACTTGCAGCCTGTTATTACTACAAGCACCTTGTAACAAGCAAGAACATTCAAAAGAAAAAGAAAAAATGTGTACTAAAATTATTGCAGGCTGCTGTGTAATTTCTTTTTGGTCATAAAAAAGGGACAGGTTTGGCAGATCTTGGCGACTTGCGAGATACTCAAGTATACTTAAATATACTCACACTTGCGAGAACCTAGATTTCATTAGAAGCCTTCATGGCTGCACGTGGAATCCAATCCTTCCAGGGCTTGCAAACCAGAGGTCCTCACACAGGCTCCGTTGCCCAGCACACACCGTATTTTAAATAAGATTCACATAAAAATCTAGATTTCTAATTTGTCTGAAAAATCTGAGTGTCTGCCTCTCTGCAATCAACATGCCCGCATTTCTGAATTTCTTGAATTGCAAAATCGTCTGGAGTTGAGTAGCAGCACCTTTTTTTGTCACACTCCCGGAGCATTAGATCCTATTGGCCTGGGGACAACTTCACTCATTTACCTTAGCTGCCTAGCCCCTGGAGATTTTTGAGTCAGAGGAGTTTGTGTTGCTCTGTCAGACTGGCCATTTTTTCCCATTCCTTTTGACCAAAGCAAATACCATGAGGGTCATGGCATTGCAGAACTCAAAGGAGTGACTTCAGCATTGGAGACCACAGACTCTAATTATGCCATGCAGAGGCTGGGAGCCTGCCCAATGCCCAACCCCAGTTCTTAGCCTGGATCTAACCTGAGGTGTCCTTAACTACTCTGACTCTCCTGAGATCTCTCTACCTACTCCACACCTGCAGTTAGATTTACACCATTTTGCCTTTAGAATCATGGAACCAAAATGAATCTGAACCTAGGGGAAACTGAGGTCTATAGTGCTGGAGGACTTTCCTGATATGACCAAGCGCTAAGTGAAGGAACCATTTAGTTAGACAATAAGCTTTATTGCTCATTAATCAGTTCTATGGATTATTTTTAAGTTCTTCAATGGCAGGAAGTAAAAATGTATACTTTCTTTTGTCTGCCATAGGTTTTAGCCTACAGCTGGTAACATAAGACCTTGCTACTCACCGTGTGGTCCAAGGTCCAGCAGTGGCATTCTCTAGGAGCTTGTCAGAAATACACACTCTCTGGTTCCACCCAAGACCTTCTGAATCAGCTTCTGTATTTTAACAAGATCCCTAGGTAATTCAGATAATGCTCATTAGAGTTTGAGAGGCACTGACATATATACAATCAGAGAATGTGCAAATAAATATGTAACATAAGATAGAAAGACCACAAAACAGAAAGACTAATATAGAAAGACTAACAATTCAAAACCTTCCATACAGGAGCTTCATGGAGTTCCTTCCTGGCTTCAACACAGAGTAGTATGTGGTTTTTCTGCTTTATTCATCTGGGTTCTCCTACTGTTTTGTTTGAAGAAAGGATTCCGAAGGTTTAAAAAAAACAAAACTAGACTAAATTAACCACTGTTCTTGTAGCACAAACTGAGGAGAGAAAATAGAAGAATAAGGGGGGATTAACTAGATAACGCTCTGTAGAGTAGGTTGGTAAATTTGAATGGCCGTCGGTGGTATTGAGAAGCTGACCACAGTGTCTAATTGGAATTATAACTTGAATCTAAGGAGCTTGCATTGTTGTGGTTGTTGTTGCATCTTTTCTGGAATGTCTGGGATCCTCTCTTCTTCCCTTCTTTAGCTCTCTCCCCAATGTTTTCCTTTTCTTCTCCCTCACTGCATTTTTTTTGTGTGTTGTCAATTTCTAAACCGGACTCTAAAAATCCCACATGCCTGACTGATGAGCTGATTCTGATAATCCAAGATCATCTGGTCTTCCAGCAAAGGAAAGCATGAATACTTTAGAGTCGGAGATGGGAAACATCCCTGAGCTGAGAATTAAATGCTACCTTGTACAAAAGAGGGGTCGGGGCTAGGGCACATCCTCCTATCCCATTCCTCCCTACTCATACTCAGGCACTCAAGTTGATGAGCTTGCTTATACTCTCTGATCCAATTTGAGAGAACGTTGAACTGTCTGGAAGATTCATTAGGGCCACATTCAACCACCAAGTTAGTCATAGAAGAAACAGGATATTGATATTAATAGGTTGGTTGTAATCCATACTAAAGAATAGTGGAAACCCAGGAAATGGTGCTACCATCCTGGGTAGATCAGAATGACTGGGCCAGGATTTCCAAAAGTACATTTCTTTTTTTGTGTGTGGTGTCGACAGAGCACAGTATTGCATGCAACATTCCAATATTTTTCATAACATTTGGGGACATCTATAAGGGAATTATTGAAAAAATTGCATTTTCCTTTTTTCAAATTTTAAGAAAAAGAAAAGGCAACATTTTAGATAGAATATTAAACATTGAATTAGCTTAAAACATCCAAATAAAATGTATTAAGTCTTTTTAACAAGCTTCCTTCCAAGAACATAATGTTTTATATCAGGTATTTCTGTTGAAATAGCTACAAGTGATTTTTGAGGAGGTTAATTTAATGATCATCTCTTGTAATTCTTTATCATGACAAGTAAATGGTCTCAGATATCAGGAGCTTATGTATTACCGTTTTCTCCGTTTGACTACAACTCATTTCTTGCCATTCACCAAAATTTAGTTTCCTTAAATTATACATCAAGGGAGTTGTAGCTTTCTAGCTCTAATGATTTTGATTTGTCCTTTTCTTTCAAGTGAAAATACAGTGTCGAAAATACTTGTGATAATACAGGCATATGGATTTTTTATCAATTTTTTCATATCAAGAATTTTAAAACAATAATGAAGCTTTTCTCCAAGAATACACAGATATTATTCTACTAGTGTTAACAATTCTTTTTCAGAGTTCCAATAAAACGCTTATTAAACATTACTAATGAACCATTTCAAACTCACTTTTTCAAAGTTGAGTTGTTGTTTTGAATCCATAACTTTTGTCAGTAAGTGATATACTTTTACATGTTTTTTGCAATTTTTGGCTAAGTTCATTCTGGTGCTCAAAAATGTAAGGGAAGTAAGTCATTTTTTTCCTAGCTTTATTGAGGTATGATTGACAAATAAAAGTTGTATGTATTTAGGTTACACAATGTGATTTGTTTTAGGTTTACAATGTTATGATTTGATATACATATATAGTGTGAAATGATTACCACAGTCAAGTTAATAACATATCCACACCTCACATACTTACCTTTGTGTGTGTGTGTGTGTGTGTATGGTGAGAACACTGATCTACTTTCTTAGAAACTTTTAATTATACAATACCGTAGTTTTATTAACTATAATCACCATGATGTACATTAGATCTCTAGAACTTATTCATCTCAATAACGGAAAGTTTGTACCCCTTTACCAACATCTTGTAATATCTCCCCCATTCACATACTAGGCAACCTCCATTTCACTCTCTGGTTATATGAGTTTGACTTTTTTAGATTCTACACATAAGTGAGATCATACAGTATTTGTCTTTTTCTGTCTAGCTTATTTCATTTAGCATAATGCCCTCAAGGTCTATCCATGTTGTCACAAATGGCAGGGTTTCCTTTGTTATGGCTGAACAATATTCCATTGTATATATATACCACATTTTCTTTATTCATTCATCTATCCACAGATGCTTAGGCTGTTTCCATATTTTTACTATTGTAAATAATGCTGCAATGAACATGAGAGTACAGATATCTCTTTGAGGTACTGATTTCATTTCCTCTAGATAGATATGCATGAGTGGGATTGCTGGATGACGTGGTAGTTCTATATTTAAAGTAAGTCACTTTTTGAAACCAAACTTTAAAAGTACTTTGGGAGACCTGCCCCATGGCTTGGCGGTTAAGTGCGCGTGCTCTGCTACCAGTGGCCGGGATTTGGATCCCGGGCGCGCACCGACGCACCGCTTCTCCTGCCATGCTGAGGCTGTGTCCCACGTACAGCAAGTAGAAGGATGTGCAGCTATGACTTACAACTATCCACTGGCGCTTTGGGGGTGGGGGTAAGTACTTTGGATTTAGTGATAATGATGTGCTCTTACAACTAGTTTCTTGAGCTCCACCTCCTACTATTATAGAAATCTCATAGAAAAACTTTGTTTCATATTTTGCCATTGTACACACTTCAAGTATTTTCCTGTTTTGACTAGATACTAGTGCAGTTTGTCTGTGGCAATTTGTTTGTAGCAAATGAGTCATAAATGTTGAAGAAGAGACGTATCAGGCACACAAAAATTTGAGAGAATTCTCATGTTGCCTAATTATTCATGTCAGCTTCTTTTGTGGTAAATTCTTTGTCTTATAAATATGGTGACTTCAGCTTTAATCAAAAACATTCCAATTGTGGTGGGAAAATAAATGTCAAGTAAAATTAAATCCATATAAGAATAAAGTTCTCAGGAGAAATGATGATCTTTATAGTTTCAGAAAATTGATTTTCTGATTACTGGCCTATTAAGTTTCATTTAATTTAATCATGAAAATTTTTAAAACTTTATAAAATGTAATTTTTAAATGATAAAGGCCTATAGTTTCTTTAATAAATCAATTTAAACAATTTATGTTCATTTATTTTTATCAGAAATAAAAATTTGTATAAACCAACAATAATTATTATGAAATTCCCTCAGACTTTGATTAATTTTAAACATCACAGGCTAATAACATGTAAATAAATCAAGAGATAGAAATCTACAAAATTTACCACATCAGTTACCTTTTAAATATCAATATCTAATAAGAAAGCATGATAAATATCAATAGCAATCAGACATAACATCTAGATTAATAGAGAAATCATGAAAATAAGAACACTAAAGGGAAAGAACTGCAAATAATTTGCATGCACTAGCCAACAGAAGAGCTTTATTCTTGGTAAATAAATTACAGATCAGTTGGGGTGATTCAACAGTAAGATGCTACATGTTATTCCCATGAAGTCTTCATTTGCTGAAGTAATAATTGCTAAATTCAAAAAGTTACATACAAACAGGGTTCAAATGTAATTTCAACTTCAAATTTTTGAATGGCTGAAAAAACAGTCTTTAAATTTTTACCATTTTATGGCTTTTACCATCAATTTACAAATTTAGCCATCAATATGTCATGGCTGACCTGTATGTCATTTGTTGACATTGGCTGAGTAACTTTGACTTAGAGGTGAAATGACTGGGCAGGGTGTGGGACCGGATGGATTTTAAGCCAGGCTCCACTGCTTACTAGTTATGTGATCTGGGGTAAATTACTCTGCGCCTCAACTTCCTCACCTATAAAGTGGTGATAATGGCAATACCTACTACATTTTAGGCTCACACAAAGAGTAAGTGAGTTAATACATGTATTTCACTCCCAAACAATGTTTAACACATGGCAAATGCTCAATTAATGTTATCGATTTTTATTAGTAATAGTAAGAGTTTCACTAGTAATAGTAATGGTCGTATTGAAAAAGAGGCCCATGACCAATAAATCTTCAATTAGGGCAGAATTAAGCATTTCTTAATTACAGAATTTTCATAGCCTTTAATATACTTTTAATTTGCAATGTGAATCTCTAAGGGAGGAGGGCACAGTGTGTAGTGTTTTCTAGATTTATATAGACATAAGACACTAGTTTTGGTCCAAGGATCTCACGTGGACGCTGCTCTGCAGAATGCAATTTGGAACACTCCAGTCTGTTGGCGTCCCCAGGACTAAACTGGCCTCTGCAACGTCCTTTCAATAAGCAGCTCCTTTCGAAGTTCAGTTCCAGCTCTGGTCTGTGTCCTCCACATTTGGAACCATAGCCTCGTGCTCTTTGTCAAGGCTAATTTAGCAGATGGTAAAGCATGATGGAAATACAACAAGCACTTTTTGATCATGCTAACTAATTTTACATCATCTAACACATTAACTCAGTCCTAGATTTTCTTGGTTCTTCGAAGCCCTCTGCCAGAGAGAACATTTGGAGCATTTGTTCCCTCAGACACCCTTTGGCTTACATGTGAATATTTCCATCCTATTTGAATCTGTTTTCAAAATAAAGCATGATCAGAAGCTGCTTTCAATGTTTGATCAGAGTCCAAATTCCCTCAGAAGGCTTTGTGAAATGTCATCCATGCCCGGATCCCTGACGTATTTATAATGTTCCTGCTGTATCTTTCTCTCTTGCACCTTTACTTTTTAGATATACATCCCATTCTTCTCTCTAGGAAGGAGTGCAACCAGTATTAAACATATAGACAGCCTTCCTGGGAAGCTGCCAATAGACACGTAGCCTGTGGGCCAAGTTCCGCTGTATCTAACAGCCATGGCCTATGAGGCAAGTGACAGTAGCTTCCCAATCCAGATGAGCAGAGAGGGCTGCATTTGCTGTACCTGGAATTCCGGCATCTGACCCTTGTGTCTTGATAAAATAATACCAAGTACACTTAAACGGAAATCGAAGTACTTTTCTCCCACGTCTCTTCAGTACTAGCATCAACTCCCGGGAAGTGCGGAGTAGCAGGTAACCCCTATTTATGAACATTCATCCTATTACCATAGCACTCAAAGAGTTACATTTTAGCTCCTCTCTCAACCAGCGGCCTGGCAAGAGAATTGTCTTTTTTCCCCTACCTTGAATTTGAGAACAGGGTACATGAGTTTGGTTGGACTAGCTCCTGGAAGTAAAAGTACCTCGGACCATACACAGCAAGTGATTATTTTTCAACCAGCAATCTCTGCAGTAAATACACAGTCTTATGGGCACGTAGGACGGCACATAGACCTGAGTCTGAATGCAGCTCCAGCACTTATCAGCTGTGTCCTTTGGCAAGTTTTGTTAACCCCTCAAAGGCTTAGTTCTCTCAATGGGCCGATGTTGGGATTGAAAGAAACAATGCATCTAAAACCCGTAAGAAATGTCTGAACAAAGTGAAATCTCAATGTGTTATTACTATACTACAACAATTTATTGGTCCAGGACTTTTTTATTAGGTCAGCATGGCTTCTCCACTAGAGACTGACTATCAGTACATGCCTTCTGAAGGATGTCTATTGCAGCAATAGCACTTCAAAACATGTGTTTTTCTGAAGGGTTAATTTCTCAACCTCTGGCCACGTCCTACCCAGAGAATCTTCTGCCCTAACGGTCCTGTTCTGCCTTTGGTACGTTCTCCAGCCTTGCTCTCCCTCCTCATGTGCCTCTTGAAAAATGAGCTTCCTACTGTAGGTGGGTTTTGTTCTACACTTTCTTTCTTCATAGCTCTGCACAGGCTCTTTTCACTGTCCTGCCAGCTTTGCAGGGAATGAAAACTTGAGGGAAGGGAGAGGGAGGAAAAAGGCCCCTGAGAGGGAGCCTCAAGAGCTTCAAATCCATCATCAATTTGAGGAGACTTGACAGGTATTCAGCGGGTCACCACTGTGAATTGGACACAGCCAAGAAAAGCTTTGTGGAGGAGGCAAGACTTGAAGAATTGATAGAATTTGGCTAAATGGAGACACAACAGGGAAGCTGGGAGGGCAGATGAGAAGAAATAATTCTGTTGAGTGTAGGAAAAAGTCTTGGATTTGGAACTTTAAGATCTAGGTTTGATTCATTGCTTTGCTTTTCCAACTGTGTAATCTTCGGCAAGGTATTTAAAAACTCTGAACCTCAGTTAATCCATGATATAAATGTGGGCTGGTCTGTGAGAGCGTGTTTAATAAAAATTAGTTGAATTGAACTTTATAGATGAGACTTTTGTAGACATATTTAACTGTAAGGTTTTTTTGTGTGTGTGTGAGGAAGATTGGCCCTAAGCTAACATCTGCCAATCCTCCTCTTTTTGCTGAGGAAGAATGGCCCTGGGCTAACATCCATGCCCATCTTCCTCCACTTTATAAGGGACGCTGCCACAGCATGGCTTGACAAGCGGTGCATCAGTGCGCGCCTGGGATCCGAACCGGCGAACCCCGGGCTGCCACAGCGGAGCGCGCGCACTTAACCCCTTACGCCACCAGTCTGGCCCTATCTGTAAGTTTTTAATTGTGATATTATTTATGGTGCCAAGCTATTAGTGTTTTAAAATATAGTTAGAATCGTGATATAAAATAAGTATCAAATCAGACCCGTAATTATCATTAAGGCATTTTCAGGTGCCTACTATGCCCTGGCAAGCTCATACCTTAGCATTTTGTCCTTTTTCTTACTTCTGATTTATATTCAAAATGCTTTAAGACATTTTAAGAAATTTGCCTTCCGAAGGAAGCCAATTATACCGAATGGACTCCTGCATATATAATTCCTTCCATTTAAAATTATCTTTATCCTCTTGAGGACCAGAAAATTGTTAAAATTTTAAAAGTTCAAATTGTTTAAAATTTGAAAACTAGAGAATATAGTGAAGGAATGAAACATTACAAGTAACTTTTTCCTACTGAAAATTTTCCTTCATGACATATTTGTTGAAAATATCATTATTAATGGCTTCATATTATTTCAAGGTGTGGATATCGTGTAATTTATGTCACCATTCTTTGAAAGGTGAACATTTAGTCTGTTCTCGGTTTCACTATTGTCATTAAACCTGCAATGGATATCTTTGTATAAAAATCAACGTCCATGGTGATTCTATTTCTTTAAATCTCTATAAAGGAAGGAGAATAGATCTTTTTCATTTATAGGTTTAAAAACCCGACTTGACCCTCCAGTTTGTTATGCAAATCTTTTCTGCAGCAGAAGGAGTGCCGTTTTCCTTGCATACTAGCAGAAGTGGTTCATTTCCATTGGCAATTTACTTAGGACCTTCTCCACCAAATATGGCATATCTTTAGGAGAGTGTTAGCTGTTTTGCTGAGAATATTTTACTCACTGAAGAAAAAAAAAACAAAACATGACCTCAAAATAAATGCAAGTCAGGTAAATTCCGGAAGAATTAATTTTCAGATATTTAATTCTAGAATGTAATTAGATCACCTTGAAGGCAGATTTAATGAATGTTCTCAGATTGGGTATTCATGAGACAAAAAGGATTTTCCTAAGAACTGATGAGCATGTTTGTGTCTTTTCCTTCAACGTTTTTTTCTTTGTACATGTAGTATTCATGGAAAACAGTTGTAAGACCTCAAAAAAATAGAATGATGAATGAATATAAGCCTTTGATCAAGAACTAGGAAGGAGTATCATCCCTTTGCCAACTCTGTTATCAGATGCTCTGCGTAGGGTCATAGGTGTTTCACCTCTGTCCTGGTTAAGGGACATCAGTTGAGTGCATTTGTTGTAACTGGATTGCCTTGTGCATTTTTACTTAAAAGATTATTTTTACATATCTAATTAATGTATTATTTTAGTGGCTCTTTTCTTTAATAGGAACTATCACACAGAAATTCTTTAGTCTGACAAAGAGACATGTTGGATAATTTTTTCCCCAAAGCTAATTTTCTGTTTTAAACCACCTTTATGAAATGTTAAAAGCCCCTATGAGGGCTGTTAAATGAGCCATTAAGGTTAAGTTATCAATAACCAACTAACCAAAATACCTTAACTTTCTTTTAATTGAATAATAGTAACCACAATCGTGGCACACACACGTGTAACTGCAAAATAATAATCATGCAATGAGCATCTAAATATTGAAAATAATTTCAATATTTAGTATTGAAAATGCCTTTTGCTTGCAAGGAAGAAAGTAATAAGGTTTATATGCACATGCTTATATTTTCCAGAACTAGATGCAAATACTTTTCACTTCAATATATTCCTTTCTTTACAACAAACTAAATAAAAACTGTCTTAAATATAAGCTAAAACAGGTTGCTTTCCAAAGGAAACTAATTGTATTAATAATATCTAAGTGTATAGGGTTACTAGCACACTCAGTCACAACAGAAGCATTGAGTACACTTGGCTGTGGCTCTGCATTAGGGTACAGCTACTAAAGATACAACTTGAGATGGAGAAATAGCTTCCTCTCTTTGGAAATATGTTATCTTCACTCAACAAATGCTTATTGAGCATTTACTATGTGCCCAGATGCCCTGTAAAGCTCTGGAAATACAGACATGAGCAACACATACATGACCCTGGTTCTCCAGAGCTTAGATTCTAGTGGATACTACCACAGGCACACTGGTAATAAGAGAAATAATGGACAGTTCCTGTCTCAAGGTCATTTAATTCCTAACAGGTCATTTAATTTCTAGGCCTATATCTCAGCAGTAAAATGGGAAATATGATATGACAAACCACATAGAGACATTGTGAGGATTAAATGAGGTAATTTATGTCTGAGAATTGGCACAGAGATTCGTCTACGGTGGGCGCTCAATAAAGGCTGCCTACATGATGGTGACACTGATTTTCAATGTGGTCTTCTGTGTAACTGCTCTGGGGTAAGAGTGTATGTGAGATGCTCAGTGTATGGGGAGGGGCAGAATATTTCCTAGCCTGTGAATAATGAGAGAGGCATGAGCAGGGAGTTGGAAATGGGAGGAGGCCCTGGCCATTGTGTGCTGCATTGTTATAGGCAGAGCATCACACCTAGGAAAGCTTCATAACCAATCATGAGATACAGCAGCAGAAGCTATGCGGAAAAGATAAAGAGCTGCTGAGAGCAGAGTAGCACACACTGACAAGAATGGTGCTGAGTGGAGGGTGGGGAACAGTGTGGTGTCAGCCTGCTTGAAATCACTAAGGTAAATGGAGAAAGTCAGCTTTTGCTGTGGAACCCGGAAAAGGGACAGAGGGCAGAGACAGAAAGGACAAAAGAGAGTGGAAGGATAGTGGGAGATGAGGGATGCTTGAGTATAAGGAAGATGAGGGTGTTACAGTAGTTCAAAGAAGAAAGACTCCGAATTCAGAATAGTGGTTTGCCCAGAAGTGGGTGGAGCACGGGCAGGGGTGGAAGAGAGGGACTTACTTTAATGCCGGTAGGAACCAGTAAGAGGAACTGGAGGCCCATAAACAAAAAGGGACTTGCCCAAATCTCTCAACTGACAAGTTCAGAAATCTCCTATCAGACAAGGATGGAATGGATTGCAAGAAACTAGCAGAAGACAATCTTAGCAATTCCAACTTAGAAAGATTAGAAGATTCACTCATTATTGTAGAAAAATTGAACAAGGAAAATGAATTATAATTGAAAAAACGATAGTTGGGTATTCTTTCAGTTTAGTTTGAATGAAGTTAGGATATGACTGTGTGATAATTGTTGAGAGATATAGAGGACAAATTGAAGATTGTTCTACAAGTGAGAAGAGGAGTAAACATACTTCCTTCCACTTTTACTATGGAAGATGGTAAAAACCATGTGGCAGATAGAGCTCTGAGTTAGGAGACCTGGCTTCTGGTGAAACTCTGGTGAAATTTTAGGAAATAATACTTTTTCTGGGCCTCATCTGTGGGTATTATATAAACAAATATTTTCATTTGTATTTCTGTGGACTCTAGAGCATACCCTAATATTTCATATTATTAAGTGCTTAATCATCTATTTTAGTGAAGGAATACTTCAAGAATTTAGGACAGTGGCAGGTGAATGTAGACAGGAATAAGAAAAAAATGTCAGGAAAAAAATAATGGTTAAGAGCTGAACTCTGGAGCCAGATTGCCTGGGTTCAAATCCTGGCACTGTGTAGTCTGATCCTGGGCAAGCTACTCAACTTCTGATGCCTCAGTCTCCTCATGTATAAAATGGGAATAATAATATTATATTCCTCATAGTGTTTTTGTGAGGATTAAATAAGTTAATATGTGTGAAGCTGCTTATAGCAGAGCCCTGCACATAAAGAGCACAGAATTGCTACTAAGCTCCGTTGAAAAGATGAAACTAATGTGAGCTAGGTGTTAAAGATAGAAAGATTTGGAAAGAGATTCCGGGCAAGGGAAATAGCATGTGGAAAGAAAGAACCAAGTACAAGTTTGGTACCTGGAATGCCATTTTCTGGAGTAGAAAGAAACCAGGACTGAATAACAGAGGACATTACTTTCCAGTACAGAGATTCCTACTAGAAAGATTAGGGAGTGCAGTCATAGCTACTAAGCATATTATGTCTAGCTCTGCAAAGATAATGGGTGGGAAAATGCTGGAGGTTGTCAAAAGGAAATGGCACAACAAGCATGCATTTTGGGGAAGCTGGATCTCATAGTCATATTCTGGTTGAATACACATTTATTAAGGCCATTTGGTCAGGGGTACTCTGCAAGAATAAGGTAAAAGATAGAGAGGATTTTAGGTAACAGTAGTTCTGATGTACTCCAGCAGGTTCAGTACTGGTGATAGAGTGGGCCAGCATTTAGGTCATGAAAGGTTTGGGCCTTCCCTTTGGGCTTTCCCATCTAAATCACAGGTAGGTGGTACTGGGGTCACTGCAGAGTTAATTTTGTAGTGAAATTGTCTGTTTTTTTGTGGAGAACTTTTGTGGAGAGCTTTTATGAGATTTTGGAGGTCTTTTGGAGAACCTGTGTCTCTGGTTCAAATGGTAGCCAGATAATTTGGGAGAAGAACGAGCAATTAATCTCATTTTAAAAACTTTAAGTTTTATTTGTAGGAATTATAGAAATATTTAAAAATATATTCGTGAAAATCTTCATGGGTTATTTTGTATATGTTTTTCTTATAATTTTTTATTGTTATAATAGATGTCCCCATCCATAGCCTGTCACTGGAGCCTGTGTGATGCTGGTATTTGAGCAGGTGCAGAGTCATCATTTTGCTGTAGGTCCGTTAATTTAGAACTCTTTAAAGAGTGCCTATAAGAATTCAGCTACATTCAACTCATCTTATCTACCTTTGCATTTGCCACTCTGATTGATTCAAGTTTTCTTTTATATCATAAGAGAGCAAATATCGAACTCTGTGAATGTTGCCCTAGCTCTGGGAAACCACTTGTAAGCATTTGAAAACATACAGTCTTTCTCCATTATCTCATTCTTCTGCTTATCCATCATTTTAGAAAATACCATCCATGGAAAACTAATTCCTCAGAAAACTCAAGCTGTGATAAGATACTGAGTTTGGGCATAACACAATTTGATAACTAAGATGGAGAATGTTCTTCTTCTTTTTTTTTTTTTTTTGTGAGGAAGATCAGCTCTGAGCTAACATCCATGCTAATCCTCCTCTTCTTTTGCTGAGGAAGACCAGCCCTGAGCTAACATCCATTGCCAATCCTCCTCCGTTTTTTTTCTTTTTCCCTTTTTCTCCCCCAAAGCCCCAGCAGATAGCTGTATGTCATAGTTGCACATCCTTCCAGTTGCTGTATGTGGGACATGGCCTCAGCATGGCTGGACAAGTGGTGAATCGGTGAGCGCCCGGGATCCGAACCTGGGCCGCCAGTAGCGGAGTGCGCGCACTTAACTGCTAAGCCACGGGGCCGGCCCTGACAATGTTCCTTTACAAGAAGTAGCGAGGGGAGGTTTTATCCTCTATAAAATATACCAGAAGAATCTACTTGGCATTGGCTATCAACAGTGATAGGCCATTAAAAGATGGGACCATAAAGTGACATCTCAAAAACATTTGGTAAATTGGCAACTGGAGGATAAACAGGGCTATGTATCTTGGATGTCCAGATATACTAAAGGTTGTTGGATGAAGTAAATAAAGCCATCCTTTTGGTGGTTTCTCTATTAGCTGAAAAGAAAATGCCAGGTATAGTTATAGATATAGATAGATAT
Source organism: Diceros bicornis minor (assembly GCF_020826845.1). Lineage (NCBI taxonomy): Eukaryota > Metazoa > Chordata > Mammalia > Perissodactyla > Rhinocerotidae > Diceros > Diceros bicornis. The sequence goes on along the minus strand of NC_080749.1, from coordinate 17,546,103 downwards.
AGATATAGATGTAGATGTAGATATGATATAGATAGATATAGATAGATAATATCGTTTTTCTCACCTCTCCCTCTTTTCACAGCTTTCATGTTGCCTTTTGGTGACTTCTTCCTTTTTGGGCACGAAAAGTTTTAATATCCCTTGTATTAGTCAGTGCCCAGTCAGGAAGGTAGAAACCATACCACATATTTTAACAAAGACAAACTATGACAAGGAAATTGGTTAAACAAATGTTGAAGGACTAGCTCTAAAATTCCACAGAGCTAGTAACTGTAGGAAGCAGCTACCACCTCTATGGTTACAGGTGGTGGAAGGAGGAGAAGGTTTGGGGTGATGAGATCCAAGAAGCTTGGAGGAGGGGCCCAGAAAGCTGGGATCCAGACTTCTGGAGGGAGAGGCTCTGTGCAGTTGGTGGTGCTAAATCAGAAAGAACATTACGTGGGACCTAGACTTCTAATGAGTGGATACTTTGCCACCAGTTCTACTATTTCTAAGGGGACACAATGCGGCTGGTTTGGGAAGACCCAAAGAAGAGTAGAACTGGAACCAACTGCTGCTGCCAGGGCGAGGGGCCGTCGTTGAAGTGACACCTGCAGCAACAGCAAGCAAAACTGGAGGAAGCAAGTCCCTTGTTTCTCCTCCAGCCTTCTGGTCTCCTGCTAGTACCGCTTGGCAGAGCCTGACGTGGAACCTGCTGGAAAAGCAGAGATATGTTTGCTGAATCCCAGCCTCAGTGTCATCAAGCAGAATATGGAAGGGTTGGTGTTGGTCTGGGGGATAATAGTTAAATGACAGCACACGTCTTTTTACCAAGTTTTACTGTAATAGAGTATTCCTAGTAGAAGTATTGTGGAGACTCTCTCACCGTGCACAGACATGTATAAAAGTGTCTAAGAGGAGGGTGAGTGGTGAACCATAAACTAGGATGAGGAGAATGATTCAGGGAAAACCTAATGTCTCTCTTTCCCCCATTACAAGTCAAGAATTTTATTAAATCCTTCAGATTATCATCCCATTTAATAAACCCAACAGCTTTATTAGGGAAGTGGGATTATCTTTATACTGCAGATGAAAGAAAATCACACTCAGAGGATTTAGGTAATTTCAGTCAGTGAGTAGAGGGTAGGATTCTAGTCGAGATCTGCCTAATAACAAAGGAAACGTTGAGCTTTCCTCATCGGCTAAAATGTAGAATAAGGCGGGGCCACGGGGTCATAACTACAGGGAACAAACAAGTCGGGGCACAGAACAAGGCAAGGGAAGGTACTGCTACACAGAGGGACCTAGATTCTAAAGAGATGCCCATCAGGCCAGGGCGTACTGAATTCAGTTGCAGTGCGGGGGAGCAGGGGAGTTAACGCTCTTTGGGGTGAGCCCAGAGCAAGCGAGATCAAGGGATGTTAGAATGTGTGGATAAATTTTTTTCTCCTTTCCTCTCTTTGGATGGAGTCTTTAGATTTACAACAACTTCATGTGGCCTCTCTGAAGATGTCTTGCAGGGCTGAGCAAACAGCGTCTCACAAATTCTGGCCAGCTCAGTAACACGTTCTATTATATTTGCTTCCTCCTACACTCCTTTTCTCACTCTTGCTGCCTTGGGATTGTTCTCTCTAATGAAACAGTAGCACAATAAGCTTCTGCAAAGGCTTTTTTTGGGGAGAAGGGGGAGGTTTACTGGGTTGTGGGGAAGGTCTCAGGCTAAGATAATGGGACACACATTTTTCTTTGCACCCAGAAGTAATCCCAAATATTTATCATTTCAGGCAATTAGATGGAAGCTATAAGTAGATTAAACAAGATGGGAAGAGGAGTTTTGAGGGAGAAGTGAGGATAGATCTGACAGCTCTTGCCTTTATGGAATGAAAACTTACCATCCTGCAGATGATACAAAATAAATAAATAAATTTCCCTAAATGAACCCTAATGTGTAATAATGTGCTAGCCTTGTAGAACTTTTCTATTGCCCATTCAAACTTCTGTTGGTGTTCATACAATCCAATATTCTCTCAATAGCCAACTCCCTCTCAGAATTTATGATTCATCTCTTGTCTCCTCCTCCAGGAAGAGTTCACTGGCCTCTCTCCTTTCTGCCAATCTTTTGAGAATATTAGGGCACCCTCATCTATGTTTCAGAGATCTTTTTTTATTTCTATCATGGCATAAATTATTTTGTTTCTGCACAATACGGAGAGATCCTGAAAGCAGAAACTATGCCTTGGTCAATGCCGAATTTCTAGAAGCTAACAGAAGCCTGACACACAGTAGGCAATTAATCAATATTTGTTGACTCCATTGACTGAATTAAACAATTTGTGAGGACCCTTCATCAAGTTCCTAAACTTTTTAATTACGCTATTGGACAAATACCAGGAGAAAATTGCTGAATCAGTCTCACATTTTGTGTGAATGAAATATACATTTGATGATGAAATATGATGGCAACAAAGATTCTATGGTATTAAAATATTTATGTCTTTGGTGATTTTCACAACCCCCACTACTTTGTTATTTGGGTTAAGTCTTTGAAAACCCTGATATAATGCTAATTTGGAAGCATCATACCAATATATCAGATCAGATTAGTCCCAATTCTCTGCAAAATAGTCATAGAAATCAGATTTGGACCCAGTCAGCCTAACATCAAAAACTGTCTTGTCTAAAAACAAGACCTGTCCACCCTGCCACACTACTGTATTCGGATAATAAGTGTCTCGAAAGCAAAGAAGAGTAGATTGGCCTTCAGGATCCAAGAAAAACAGAGAAAACAAAGGGTGAAGGAAAGACAGAAAGGAAAAGAGATTTGATGTACTAGAAACAAAAACATTGAATCTGAAACACTTTTGTTTTGGAGTGTGTGAGAGAAAGGAGCCCAGGACAGGTAATTTGGTTGGGAAGAATATCAAGGTAGGAATCCACCTGGTGCATGGGGTTCTCCACGGAGACTGTCAGTGGCTAAGGGCAGTAATGAATGCTCAGAATCGAGAGCCACAGAAAGGGCACTGGAGAGATTTTTCATGCACTTCACAGCTGTGACCAGGAGGTTGGCCTAGGCAATTTGCTGTAGAGTAAGAACTGTAGTTATCAGATGAGCAGTCATTTAACGTCCTGAGAAATGTCTTCAGGTCTCGTAGCTTTTTTTTTGTCAGAAATATATAGTAGTTAAGAGTGGATAGTCTGCATATGCAGTAAAATCTGTCTTTTCACCTTGGCTTTACCATGTACTGTTTGGCCATCTCAGGCTAGTTCTTTAATCTCCATCTGCCTCAATTGTCATATCCTTAAAATGAAGATAATAACAGGATCTACTTCAGAGGGTTATTGTGCATGTTAGGGAAATAATGCATGTGGAGCCCTTGTCCCAGTAGTAATGGTGAGGGGTTAATAAACGCTCACTGTTTATCATGTTGTGATTTTTAGAGTCCAGTTCTTGCAGGTAAATCTTCCAGCTTTGTGTTTTGACTCACAAGGATGCATTTTTAAAAATTTTGAATGATTCCTAATCCTTAGTAATATGGACTTCTGCTCCCTAGGACCTAGAAAATAATCACTAAATCACTAATTTTCCCAAAGCTGCTAAAAATCCACCATATTCTAAATGACCTTTATCAAGTGCTGTCCCAGTCTGAGGAGGCGGGGGAGTGACTTGAAGGTGAAATACCCCGTTAGCAATCCCCCAGGTGAATGGAAAATTTAAAATAATATTCTAATGATTCATTGTACATTACTACGCCCCATTAGGTGCCTACATTACATCTTAGGGTACAATCAATACCTGTCATCCTGCTTATGGCTTTGGTGCTAGAGCGGTTCAATTTCATTTTGTGATTCTCATGCCCATGAAGCTGTAGCTCAGGTGTCATACGATAAAATATTACTCAGAAGTACATATTCACTCTTAAAGCATAGTGGGAAATAATTGATGAAGAAGGTGTCTTTCCATCTGGCCAAACACTATTAAAGTAAGGGTACGATTGATAAGAGAAAAAAGTAAGACCAACATTCTAGGAAACTTTTTAGTGGGTCCATATGAGAGCTTGTGTGTGTGTATATTCTGTACTCAAAAGAGTTCCTTTAAAAAATTTTTTCAAGCATTTAAACTATATTGCTATTTATGAAATTTTAATATAGAAAAGACTAGTTCGTGGATATACCTGTTATATAAAGAGAGTAGTGGTATGTAGATATATGCTTTTTTTTGTTAAAAATTTTTTTTAATTATTTAGTTTTAGGCTATGGCAAAGCTAAAGGGGGAGACTCCAAAGCAGCCATGGGTAAGTAATTAACCAGTTGTCATCATTCTAAACAAAACTAGAGAGTTAGCTAAATAACCTATGTTCTGAGTGTTTTCTTTCAGAATTGGAATGCCAACTGACTTCCCCCTCTTTTTCTCATGTGGGTGCCATCATGGAGGAACCCCAAAACACACTCCAATCAAAATATCTTCCCCACACATTCTACCGAGTAGAAAGTCATTCGAGTTAATAGAGTCCTGTATTAGAATTCAAACACCCCATCATCTGGTGACTCATGCTTTAGTGTGAATTTTTGGAAATGTTAAATGTATGATTTCTTTCCAAATTGAAACCAGACAAAAATGTGAATTCTGCTTAAGAGAGAGGGAATGGAACACTATTAGGATTTTGGAACACTATGGGGTAGGACAGACCACGGAGCTTGCCACAGTGTGGAGCTTTAGATAGACAAAAGACAACAAGAAAGTGTGTGTGGGCATGTGTGTATGAGTGTGAATGTGTGCATCTGTGTGTGTGCATGATGTATAAAGAAGCCAAAGAAAGCCCTAGAAATAGACGTGTAAGAGCTTCAAAAATGAATTTAACTGGCCCTGCTCCTCTGTTTAAGATGCTGTTGGCTGCGGACACCCTTTGCAATGACTGGAAACTCACCAATAACATGCTGCCTCACACACAGATGCTCCAAGAGCTCCCAGACTTGCCCAACTTTATAAAAGGAGGGACATATACAATTCAGTACATCTGGTGACATTCGCTTTGGGATAAAAAAACATACTCCTGCGACAGTGGCTTTTTTCACATAGGGAGGAGTTTGTCCTAAAAATAACTGTGAAAAAGTGGCTTAATTTGATCATTAATATCTAATTATGTGCTTTATAACCAGAGTTTATTGTTCTGGAGTTTCAATAGATTATAATAATTTATTTGGTTTCTTTTAAAGGATTGAGAAATTCAAAGACCTTGATACTCATAGTGTATTATAGCTTGGAGGGGCACTTTTTGGGTTTTAGAATACTGAATTGAGACTCATTCTACAGAATATGCACTGATACTGGACCTGAGTTTGAGATAAAGAGGATATCCTGAAAGGGGGAGAAGGATCTGGACCCAAATAATATACTGTTTTACTAGAGTGGTTGTGAGAAAGGAAGGGCAGTGAGTGTAGGATAAAGGCAAGCGCAACCATCACACAGAAATGTGAATTCTGATTGGGATGGTCTCAAAATGCTCCAGGTTATTGCAAACCTTGATGAGACCAGCCGGACTATCCTGTTATTTTCTTTTATGCTGGATATTGTCAGACTTTTATGCCGTGAAATATAAGGCACTAGAAAGTTCTTTTTTTTTTTTTTACAATTATTCATCAATTTCTATTTTATATAGATTTGGGGGTACTGTAAAATGTCCCTAATAAGTTTTAGAATGCCTATGAGGGGAAAGGAGTGAGATGCAGTGAAGAATTTACCTTGATTGTTGCAATAGATGTGCTTTAACCAAGCATAGTAATGTGAAGCCTCTGTTTTCTCCGTTTGTTACAGAATCAGGCACTATTCCCTCCCCACTGTCGCAATAAGTAGTTAGAGTCTTCCTCTAAGGTAAGACTGGTGTGGGGTGCTCTTTATTGTGTAGATTTCTGACTTTCTCATTTCAGGCCTAAAGTTTAGAATTTTGTTGAAATACACAGGATTCTTCAATAGCCTTCTATTTATTTTCCTTTCATGTGTTACTTCCTATTTCCAACTCATTTTATATGTTGCTATGAGACGAATTTTCTTTAAACATGACTTTGTATTTTGAGCAATTCCTTGTTGAAGAATATAACCAATTTTTTGTGTGTAATCTACATTTCTATTCCCAGATGTCAAGGTCATCTTCAGTTTGCTCCACTTGATCTCATTTTAATTTTCTGCCCTTCTTCTGTATAAAATGTACTTTTCCCCCCACTGAAGCCCTTTTCCTCAATATCTCTCATGGACTTCATGCCATTCCCTTTTCCCAAGAGCACCCACCCCACCTTCTTCTTCCTTTGTAAATCTACCTGAGTTTTAACTTTCACCCTAATTCCCACCTATATAATAACAAAATAGCTAATACTCATTGGGACTTGACAATGTGCCAGCCACGTGTTCCAAGCACGTGTCATGTATTTTGTTGTTTAATTTTTACATCAACCTTATAAGATAGTTCCACATTCTCATTTTATAAATAAGGAATTCGAGGCACAAAAGAATAAATTGCCTAATAACACAGCTATTAAGTCACTCAACTGGGATATAAAACCAGGCTCATCCTAGACAGCCTGCTAAACCCTTCTGCCACCCTCCTGCCTCTTCCCTTCACAGTCTTCTCTGAGTCTTCCAGCTCACACTGATTTCCTCCAGTATGAATTTCTATGGTAGCTTTATTTGAAACCATACAATCTATTATTTCATTGTGTCTATTTCATTTGTTTTAAATTTTTTTCTGGGAAATTATACAGCAAGATTTCTTAAAATGAGTTCTATGCCTCATTCTACTTTCTTTCCAAAACAGTATACAGTCCCAGCTCATGGCAGGAACTCATTAAATACTCATTTGTTTTTGATAGATAAGGCAAAGATAGATCTCCTTCCCTCCAATTTTACAATAATTGTCTTGATTTTGTAATTCCCTCTGGCAGTATAGACTAAGAACCTTCAAGTCTAGTGATATACTATAAAGTATTTTAAATTCCATGTATATGATCTACAAAGTAGGTCTCAGCTTAGGTGACAGTTGACTAGCATTCTGCAAAGGTTTCTGAGTTGGGCTCCAGTAGGTCTGAATTATTCAGTTTTCACTTGACATTTTTCTGAAACAATTTTTTAAACCTTCCTTTCCACATAAACATCACACAAACCAGAAAATCACACCATTTGTAATATATGCATATATTACACACACACGGCACACAGTTATAGTCTACATGATAGGAGACACTTTTCAACTACCTTAGATTCTCCTTAATGGGCACCAGAGCGCACATCTTCAAAAAACATGGATGTTGGCTTAAAAACTCAATTTCACCATGTTTTAGCTGATTTTCCTATCTTTTAACCAATAGGACGATCATGGTTTGAGGAAATACTGGTTTTAATATTGGATTCAATCTCAAAGAATGGCTGCTGGGAACAGAGTCTTGGGAATCAGGCAGACCTGAATTTAAATCCCAGCTCTGCCACTGACTAACTGGGCAACCTTAGCAAGAAACAACCGCTTCTTAATATCTAAAATGGGGATAATAACATCTACTCTGCAGGGTTGTTGTGAGAATTAAATTCAGTAATGCATACAAAAAAATTACTTAGTCTACTTTCTGCCATATGGTAATTGCTTACTAAAAAGTTTTTATTAGTAGTAATAATAATATTCCTTGAACACAGTAATTGACACATGCTGACTTGCCTGAAAATATAGCATGTAGAATTTGTAGATGACTCTCTCTCTTTTCACTACTTTTTTTCTTTCTTTCTCTCTCTTAGCTTTTTAAAAAACTTTATTAAGGTATAATTTATGTACGATATAATATATCCATTTTAACGTACAGTTTGATGGATTTGGGTAATTACATGCAGACAGCTAAGCTCCACCACAATGAAGACAGAAAAGAGTTCCATGACTCTAAAAAGTTGCTGCATGTCTGTTTGCTGTCAACCCCCCCGACCCCCATTCCCATGTCCAGGCAACCACTGTCTGTTTTCTGTGACTGTGGTTTCACCACTTCTAGAAATCTGTATAAATAGAACCTTACAGTGTGTAGTCTTTTGCATTTGATTTCTTTCACTTAGCATAATGTTTTTGAGATTCACTCATTGTTACGTGTGGTAATATTTTAATCCTTTTTATTACTGAGTAGTGTTCCATAGTATGAATATATCACAGTTTGTCTATCCATTCACTGGTTGATAGGCATTAGAGTTGTTTCCATTTTTGGCTTTATGAATAATGTAGCTATAAACATTTGAAGACAAGGCTTTGTGTAGGCTGACTCTCTTTCTCATAGAGATTAGTGTGTATGGAAAGAGAACAATGGGTCATAATGGAAAGCAGAGCACACCGTGCCGGAATCATAACATCTTTGTTCTGGTCTTCTCTCTGCCTCCAGTAATGATGATAATAATAATGAAGCAGGCATGCCCTTCATTCATCTGGCCTGCTTACGTCCTCTTCTCAGAGAAGATGTTCCCACAGCCTCCACTGAGCCAGTTACTGTTGCCCCATCTCAGCCTTGGTTCATTGAACTAAGATAGACATCTGGCTCAAGCTGTGCCAAATGGATTTTCTCCCTTGAGAGTGTGAAATACAAAAATAGGAGCTTTCAGAAACAGAGGCTTTGTTTACTTGATTAGGTATGCTTGAACTAGAAGTAAGGTGGACTTGGCTGGGATAGCCAATTTGTGTTAAGTACTGAGAGAGCAGAGACCTCCAATGTGTGACAGAGAGAGAGAGACAGAAAGAGAGGGAGGGAGAAATGCAGCAGATAAACACCAAGAGATTAAGTGACAAGACAGAGAAGTGACCCATGGCTATTTCTCCCTCTTCCAGTGTTCCAAGACGCCAAGCAATCAATTCCTTCTGGATCTTTTGCCTAATGTCCTGATAGTCCTCTAGTGTCCTCTGTCTTTGGTCTAAACTAGGTTCAAAGGGCTTTTGTTTCTGACAAACATATCAACCAAATAATCTCTGACTGAGACAAATCGTAATTGTTATGAAGATTTATTGAGTCCTAACCGTGAACCAAATACTTTAATAAGAATGTCTTTATTGCTCTCTTAAATTTTACCCCCACAACAACCGTATGAAGAAGGGTTTTTCTTTTTATTTCTTTTCACATTTTACAAATGAAGAAACTGAAATTCAAAGAAATGAAATAATTTGTACAAGTTTATGTGGTTGGAAGAAAGCAGATCTAGAAGTCCCTGCTGGAAACAGTGCTCCATGCTGGACCCTCACTGGTGAAATGAAGGAGGTGGCTCAGGCACTAGGAAGCTCCCTCAACTTGGTGATCCCCCATTTATATATCTAAGGGAGTGAAGGGAGTAATAGGCGATGAGAAAATCCTGTCTATGGACTCTGCTTTCTCTGTGAATCTAGATCATTTGCTGATAATGAGGGCAGATAGAGTACAGGATATTTGAAGAAACCCATTTGTGAATACTACAGGATGCTAGTTTAGGAGTGCAGGAAAGTTATAAGCATGTGTGACTATATAGGACTATATTTCATATATGCAAAATTTAGAGAAATATAAATATTCCCCTATTGCATGCTTGTTTGTTTGTTTTCTTGTGTATTTTATGGAGGGAACAGATATGATTTTTAAAAACCTAACCACTTTATTTCTGTTCCTTATTATAAGTGAATGGGGTGGTAAGGACTTGGCAGAGGGAGTGAAATGAAACAAGAGCAGCAGGACACAGGAAAGAGAAGAGGAGGGGAAGACAGGGAGGAGGAAGAGTCTTCAGGAGTTATGAAGCTTGTTCGGAAGTCACCCACAGTCATTCCCCTGGCCTGGCGCACTTCAAAGGCAGATGGCGGAATGGGTACAGTACATGTTTTAGTCACGCTACTCGGATATGAATACAGACTTTGCCACTAATTGCTGGTCTTTTGTCAGTTTTGGTCCCCTTATCTGAAAATGAAGATTGTTAGACCTCACAGGCTTGCTGTAAAAACTAAATGGGTTAATGTAAACAAAATACTAAGCCTGCTGCCACACAGTAGGTGCTCAGGAAATATTAGGTTTCTTATCACTACTTCCTACTGTTCTTTGAGACATTCATTAGTTTTTCAGCTATTTCCCTTTAGGATTTTCTCTGATGTGGATCATCAAAGAGGTTCTCAGTGGAGAATATTATTTCATGGACTGTGGTGGGGTGACCATTCTACTCTCGCACTCAAATTTAGGTAAAAATTGGCCAAGGACTTCTCTGTAGTTATTAATTTAAATTTATCAAAGTGTCTTTTTAGTTACAGGTGACAAAGGGCTTGAATATGTGGTTTAAAGCATTAGACACAGAGAGTATTGAATCTTTCTATGGTTCAGGGATGATGGGTATGCCTGGACCATGAAGCTTAGTGAACGATCCCTTCTGTGGAATATATAGAGGAGGTAAAAGTAGGGACTAGTGATTCAGTCTTATCCTATACCAACAGTAAAAAATATATATATATGTATATGTACATATTTATATTCATATGTGGATATATCTCTAATACATAGAGCTTTGCAAAAAAACTATTAGTTGGTTGTTTTCTGTATTTAGCCTTGAACATTCTTCCGTGCAAAGAAACTTCATAAAATCAATATGACTCCAGGAAAGCATTAGTGTGAACTTGTGCCTTGAGGGAAGGCGTGCTTATAAATCACAATAAAAAGTTCCATAATTGGACCCTAAAATGTTGTGCTAAAGACAAACATAGGCTTTTGACATTTGTCCATTTCTTCCTGCACTAAAATGAGCAATTTAAAACTGGCAGAAAGGAATGACTAGTTATTTTTGAGGACAGTCCACTGAAAGTACTGCAGAAAAAAAGTGTATGTAAATGTCTGAAGCTGATGTCAGGGAAACCCCAATAAACCTGAGTTAGACATTTCACAGGACTGGAGTTTGGCTTTTAGAGCACTCCCAAGCTAATTGAACTCAATTATTGGTCTAAATGCTGTATAACAATCTGTAGTAAGTGGAGACAAGGAAGATTGGCCTCCATCAGGTTTTACCACACACTGGCTCCCAAACCTCACAATAATTCAAAGTTCTGCTGTGAATTTTCTCCACCAAGTGATCCTGAGCTCACAAGGGGAGCCTAGGCATGATGGCATCACCCCCAGCACAGGATGCTTCCTCCAGGCTCACGCTGTCTGTGAGCTTCAAATTGCTTCTTGCTCTGTATTGTTTCCAGAGATAAGTTTTCCATAAATTTTCTTCCTTGCTAGAAAAGCTTATATTGCATCATCTACTTTTAAAAGTAGCAATTCAAATGATTATCTGTAAAGATCTCCAGGCACTTGTGGAGATGATACTCATCATTACTCTGAAAAGATTGCTGTCTTTGAACCTATCAATGACGTAGAGTTACTTTTATTTGGGAAACAGCACAGAAATAAGTAGATAGCATAGCCAGGCTGCTCCTGCCATTGGTAAAGCTCTAGTCTTTCAAAGAACAAACATAATCCAGATGATCTTATTCTGAATAAGTGAACCCCAATGTTAGTTTAGTAACCTGGGAAAGGAGTCAGGCTTGTTATTTGAAGGGTCTTTCTCCACAAGCCCCAACCAATGTCCTTCTCCTTTCACATTTGGAGGTCTCCTTGTTCCTAAAATAACCCCCAACATCTCCCCACACCTTAGGACCGATGATTTCATGGGCGTCAATTTGTCTCACTGACTTGGTCATACAGAAACAGTACCTTATGCTTTTATTCATCCTTTGGAAAGCCTAATGTGCTTTCGACAAACCTGCCAACATGCACAAACTCTGTGCCCTCAGTTTTCTCATCTGTAAATAAGGAAAATTACTAGAAGGAGTAATTGTGCTACCATATATAAAAATGCTGCACACAGTCCTTGGAGGGCCATAAGCACAGATAAAAGTAAATTTTTCCCTCTCCTTTCAGCACAATGCTATGCATATAAACAAGTATATTATTTTCCCTTACATATCATAAGTTAGCCAGAGTTTTCTCCTTAACTTATGACTCCGAGAATATTAATTTACCACCAGCAAAGCATGAGCGTTTTTAGAACTGGGATATGAGGTCCTTTGGAGACATGTAAACGTTCCCGGTACCAGCAGCAGACCTGTGTGAGTGTTGTCCTCAGCATTGGAGCAGAGGCTGTTTGGCAGCACTTTCTCATTGAGGATTGCCGGCACCTCTGACCAGCATCCTCCAACATCCTTGTGGAGAAAGATCAGAGACAGGTACTATGTAAAAGGCAGATCATTGATTGAACATTCGTCTGTTTGAGGAGCTGCGTTTCACTGCCTGTGATGCCTTTTAAAGTGGAGAGGAAGAGAAGAAGGAGGAAGGAGGAGGAAACCAATACTATTTTGACCTGCTTAGGTGTGACCCGCACACTTTGGTCCTTTTAGTCATAATGAGAAAGGAATTTCAGACACCAACACAGAAAAACCTGCTATCCAGGTTAGTTCTCAATTAAATGCAATGCACAAAAAATAGTTAAATATTATCTGCATTGTTTTCTGGTCTTTGCCTAAAGATGGAAAACTCCAGTTTTCTGCATGGTCCTGAGGCTCACCTTGCCGTTGCCCACTTTTTTGTGAGGAAGATTAGCCCTGAGTTAACATCTGTTGCCAATCCTCCTCTTTTTTGCCGAGGAAGCTTGGCCTTGGGCTAACATCCATGCCCATCTTCCTCCACTTTATATGGGACGCCTCCACAGCATGGCTTGATATGCAAGCAGTGCGTACGTCTGCGCCCCGGATCCGCTAGGCCACCAGGAGGACCCTGACATTTCCCATTTTTGATGGAAGTGCAGACAGGAGGGTGTGCCCACAGCTGTCAGCCAAGCACCTTTAGGGAATTTCTGAGCTATCAGCTACAGCCAATGACAGACATGTTCTCGCCCTCCTCCCTAGGCTGAGAATGGATATAATTATAATGTAATTAGAGACTCTCTAGGTCTTAATCCCATTATCAATTGCTCAAAGAAGAGCAAAGCCTTAAATAAAAGGATACACCCTTGTCTAAAGAAGTTAGGAATATTTGCATTCCACAGGGCCAGACTGCGTGATCCCTGGCAAAGACTGGGTTTTGCAAATGTTATTTATTGTCCCTTAAGTCAAACATGTAGATCTCTTACATAAAAAAATACAATGACTTTTTCTTAGAAAAATAGCTACAAATGTGTTTGTATTCTCTATTGCCATAGAAAGTATAAACTGTTCCATAGTGGAGGCAGGAGAAAAAGAGGTTCAGGTTCTTATCAGAATATTTGCCCGAATTCCCCATAAGAGTAATAGGAGTTACTAAGTATCATGGCCTTACTCCCAAACTATACTCAAAGCATTCACTCGATGTGGTAATAAGGGACAGCAAGTTGTGTGTAGGCAATATTATACAGCATGCTACGGTTATTCAGCAGATATTTGATTAACTGGACTTTAGGTACAAACTTTTTCAAATAACTAGATCTTCTTTTTCTGCATACTCTTTAAAGAGAGAGGCAAGAGATGAGAAACGTGCTTGGAGTGAGGATTTAACCCTCAGACAATTTCCAATTTTATCCTAGGATCAGCTTTACTTTCCAACATTTTAAATCCATAGCCTTTCATGATGAGAGTGAACGTTGAGAATGATTACCGCCGTGTCCTCCCAGAACCCAATTTGTCGTAAGATAAGAGAATTTTAGTGTTAGAAGGAGGCTTTGAGGCCCTGAGGCCCAGGCTTCTGGTTTGCCCCCAAATCCCTTTTCAACATCTCTGCAATGGGCATCTGGCCTCCGTGCAGTGTTCTAACAAGAGCAGGCAAGAGGTCTAGGGTACCTTGAACAAACAGTAGGCAGCTTATTGAAGATATGATTTACAAACAGAGCTTTTGGTGCAATGTATTCTGATACTATTTTTCCTAAAAAGAAAATGCTGATTTAGATGCAAATAAGAGACTCTGTTTCCACAAATGGATAGAAAATAGTTCAATGTGGACCCTGAAAAGTCTAAATTCAAATATTGTCTATCCAAACATTTGTTAAATTAATTAGTTACCATTTGGAACCAAAGGTTGTCCCCAACCCAATTTCATTGTAAGAGAAAAGTCCAAAATGATATAAAACACAGTTTGCTGCTTCTTTTTTTTATAATTTAATCTTAATACACAGCCCTGTACAACCCCACCTCTCACATCATACTTCTTCTAGCATTAAATATTCAATATGCCCAGGATACTTAGGTTGCTTAGGGATCTCTCAGTGCAGGTGCTGTAGACGAGACATGAATTGTAGCCACTCTTCCCTGCGTGCTCTGGGTCACTCGGCTCCATGTTAAAGTCCGTGTATCCCCACAAGTCCCTATTCACACAGGTGTATAAATGATGATTCTGTAGAATCTGTGTTAGAACCACCCAGAGGACTTGTTAAAACGCAGATTGCTGAGCCCCTCTTGAGTCTTTGATCCAGTAGATCCCAGGTGGCGCTCAAGAATCTGCATTTTTAACATGTTCCCAGGTGGTGCTGATGTTGCTGGTCCAGTACCAAGAATTTGAGAACAACTGTTCCAGAAAAAAGTCACTCGAATGATTTCACTCTGGTTAAAGGTGGTGAGGGTGGAAGAGGGCATTGCCCTGTACCAGCTGCTGGGTACACCAGGCAGGGGCATGCTATGCACACAATTTAGGAAATAGTGCAGATGGAATTGGGAGGTTTAAATTTAATCTCCATATCTTAAGTCAGAGAATCAGATTCATTAGAGCATTTTTTTTCCTTCAAAGTCCAATCTTCCAGCCCTGCTAGGATGAGGCTCTGATGTTTTCTGTTTTAGCTACTTCTGCAGCTCTCCCAACCTGGAAAATATGAGCAAAGATGGTCATTTGGTTCCCAGGACTTACTCGTTAGCCTTTGGACAGCAATCAAAAATATATTTTAAGGAGAAGGGGGAAAATATGTACACCAGGAGAAATGCTTTGTATCAGACTGGCTCTATACTTAGGTTCCCATGGAAACAGGATTATAACTTAGTGATTTGCTTTTCTTTAATGTAGTATTGAGGAGAAAATGACTCTCTTTCATTATTCAAACGCTTTGCTTGTACTTTACCAAATTACAAGAAAACAATACCAATGGAGGCTTCTAAATAGTTTAAACTGGTTTACCGCATTAACTCAGAAGAGTGCCTCATTTAAAAATATAAATGGACTAGAACTGTTTTGTGACAATAAATTATTGAAAAATTTTTAACTTCTTTCTTTGTTTTCACAAACTACTGATGTTTAGCACTCAAAGAAGCTAAATCTTTACATAGAATCTATTGTAGGAATTTTTGAAAGCCACATGATTGATTTGCATACAGATCCTGCCAATGGATACAAAAAGATTTTCCTCTTCTTATGTTGTATTCATAGAAAATTTGATGGATCAAGGTCAATACAATCAATTCTTCATCACCTTCTCCATATGCGGCTCTTTTCTCAACTAACTTGAAGGCATTTTGTACCTTATCATTGATTTAGTGAGATCTTCGTTACATGACAATTCATTTTAGTTTTCATTGTGGATTTGATGCCACAAGAAATAACCAAATTTTTAGGGTTTGAGAGGTAAAACTTCTGTTTAAAAGGTCTATCACTTCGTGGACAAGAGTCTACTTCCACTGAGGAATCAGCGTCTGTCTTCACCGTATGATAAGAAAGACGCCAAGGAAGCCTGTGAAACATTTGACTGATATTTTTATCACTAATTTACATTAGAGTCTCTAAGGTCATTATGTGAATACAAATACTATTTTGAAATGAAAACACATTAAGCTATCTTTAACCTGCAAATTATTCGATCAGCTGCCTCAGGTGTATGCAGAGTCTGCGAGGGTAAGGAACAGAGGACATCTGATAGGAAAGCTCAGTGCTACCCCGGTTGGTGAGGTGAATGCTAGGCTGCAAAGGGGAGGCTCCAGGATGGTGAGTGCCCGGAAGGATGAAGCCAAGGAACCAGGGAGGACCTCTGAGGTTTAGCGCCACTTCCTGGGCAATGTTTCTAGAGGCAGTTGTCAGTCTCCTCTTTTGCGCTCACTCCATTTGTAGATCCTTCCTCAAAATCTTTTTTAAAAAATTCAGCATTTTCAAGTCTGGTTTTATAATTTCAAAAATAATCAGGCTTAATGTGAGCCATTCCTTGCTTTCATATTAATTCTCTAAGGGTCAGTCGGTGGGCCACCTTGGACTGACAAATCCTCTCCTTCTCTCTACTCGGCTTATTTTGCCCCTTCTATTTTTAGGTACAGATTAGTCAAGACTGTGAAGGTAGAAGTTCTGAGTGAATGAGTTTTCAGGAAGATGGTTTATATTTTAGATTAAATTTCTTTCTGGGATGCTTGCGTGACTCCTGGCAACATGGCATATAGTATAAAGTTTTGCTTCTCCAAGTGTGCTCCCTGGACCAGCAGCATGACATCACCTGAGAGCTTGTTAGAACTGCAGAACCTCAGGACCCTCTCAGTCCCATGGAACCATAATCTGAGTTTTAATAAGATTTCTAGGTGATTCATGTGCTTATTAAACTTAGAACGTTATTGGTCAAGAGGATTGGCATCGAAGCAGCGTATCTTCTAGTCTCAGCTCTACCACTATCTAGCTATAGGACCCTATACCAGTCAGCTCAGTGGTTCAAGCGGTGTTCCTCAGAACCCTGTTCACTCAGCTAGAGTTCCTCAGAGGCTGAGTGATGAGGTCAGGGACTTCCGCCTGAGCCCCGAGCAACTCTGTTATAAGCTTCTATGCACTAGACTTGAACATAAGACACTGTTTGAAGAAAAGATTTGCCTGCAAAAGAGATTTGAGGCCACTGTAGCTGAGGAGTTCTAAAGTCACTTCTGATCTAAATTTTCTGTAATTATAGTATCACTCATTGATAAGAAATAATTTTTTTAAATAAAGGAAAATAGGGGCCAGCCCGGTGGTGTAGTGGTTAAGTTCGCATGCTCCGCTTTGGTGGCCTGGGGTTCGCCAGTTCAGATCCCAGACACACTGCATATCAAGCTATGCTGTGGCAGCGTCCCACATATAAAGTAGAGGAAGATGGGCATGGATGTAAGCCCAGGGCCAGTCTTCCTCAGCAAAAAGAGGAGGATTAGCAACAGACATTAGCTCAGGGCTAATCTTCCTCACAAAAAAAAAAAAAAGAAAAAGGAAAATATCTCTTCATTTATATACACATCAGATCCTGAGACGGACAGTTTACTTGCCTCTAGGAGGTTCCATGAGTAGGACAGAGAAACTCAGGCTTCCTGTCACTGAATTTCACTGTTTTTCTCAGTCTTAGCCTTATTCTGTCCTGATTTTAATCTTTTTGCACTGCAGGAGAACTGTTTATGAGACCTCATGATACTCTCTTTTATTTAGTCATTTTATCAGTACTGGTTATTTGAGTGCACCCTGGCCCTCAGCCATACACTGGCCAGTGCCATTCACTTCCTATACATTGATCTAGAAAGGATTCAAAGGTCTGAGACACCCAATGATATCCTACATCTCAGGAAGCAATTTCCAGTCCTGCACACCCCAGTGAGCTAAGGAGGACCAAACTCCCCAGTTCATTTTCAGTTGATACTTTCTGTGACTGAGTCCCTGAGTCATAATCAGAGTCACAGCCATAGTCCCTGATCGGATTTGTCTGCATTCTACAGGGAAAGACGGCACCTTAACAGCCTAGTTCTAAATGCAGCTCCTTCTTGCCTCAAAAAAGCAGCAAATGCACTTCCCAGAGTCATACTGTGGAGCCATCGTCCACCTTTTATATTTTCCGTCTGATAGCTGCATCAGTCTATTACTTATTTATATGTTTATTGGCTTTACATGGCATATTTCCTCCAAAGAACTCAGGCAATTGAAGTTTTTGTCTTAGAATTCTACAAAATATATCCGTACTAGTTCACCTGTGGGATTTACATGAAGTCATTTTACATTCTCCTTTATGTATTGTGGTGGGGTTATCGTAAAAATACTTACTTCTTTAAATCTTCTCAGGAGTCCATATATTCCCCTTCAAAATACAACCAACAAGAAAAGAGAAAAATGTACTGAAACAACTGACCAATGTTCTTTTCTTAGAAAAATCAATCTCATCAGTAGCTCATGAAATTAAATTTCTCTGATCAGGAACAAAGCAGATAATCATCGCTTAATAATATTTATGGATGATAGAAATGCAGAGTAAATAAAAGTTGTCTCTAAAACTATCATCAAACTCTTTAAAACTTTTTTGTTTATCTCAAGGGGATTTATGAACTGCTGGTTTTTGGAGGGTTTTTTCCCTCTCAATTTCTGTTTAGGCCTACACACAACAGAGGCACTTAATAGCTATTTGGTGAATGAATAAGGGGTGAGTAAATGAATTAAGTAAAATACAGATGATCCCTAATTTGCACATAATGCATTCCTAGAGACTACTTCATAAAGGCTTAAGGGCAGAATGCTTACTGCAAGTATGCTGCTGCTTTTGTCTGTAGAAATTTTTGGAAATTGATAGCAGATAAAATAAGGCCAAAAGTAAATACAGATTTTCATTGGTAGTAAACAATAATGGAATGGTAAAGCAGCGGCAGATGAAGCATGGGCATTGTATAGAAAGTGGAATTCTAGTAAAAGATCATTGGATAAATGCAAAACTTGCTTCCCTTTATGAAAGTATCCACTGATAAGAAGAAAAAGAGGAGAAGAAACTCCATCTTCTCCATAGAAGTGTGCCAAAAGCCAATCCATTCTTCTCTCCATCTTGAAAAGTGTGATGGATTCTACAAAGCTGCTTATCAGAGTCCCTTGAAGAGATAAAAACTAACAGCAAAGCAAAAAGAAGAGGATGTGTGAGATGTGGGGCTTGACTGAGAACCAAGCTGAGCAAAAGAGAAGTGCTAGAACCTGAGGAGAACCCGCCTCCAAATAGGAAATGTGGCTGATCTGGTATAAAAGTGTTCTGAGACCACATACCTGAGTGGAAACCACTGGCTTCTCTAGATCACACTTTGCTCACACTGTCCTCCATAAAATGGTCTTTTTCATGGACAAATCACCGGTTTGGGCAAAACTTTCCTCAACCCAAGAAGAACAATGAGAAGAAAATCTGACACAAGATCTATAGAGAAGAGAAATATAGAAAACAAAAGGCAACTTGATAACATATCAGAAAAAGAACTGAAGAAGAAAATGAAAGAAAAATATATTTGTCGTACTTTAAGATAAAGTGAACGTAAACTATTTGAAAACAGATATCAGATGAATAAATTAAGACTTGCACATCACATTGAGAAGAAAAACAGGTAGGCAGATCTTAAGAAAGGAATGAAATGGAAGAATCAATCTATCAAAGTATATGACCACATAAATACATAAAGAATTAAAAAGACAATGCTGTATTATGGTTTACAACTGCAAGCTTTCAGTCTCTAGGAGTTGTGTTTTATCAAGAGAAGGAGATGAAAGGGTTCTGCGAGGAGAAAGGGTGGCGGAGGGTCGATTTTTTGGAAGAAAGCTCACCAATGAGCTTTATGGAAGTGTTCTTAGCATCGAGCTATTATTCATGTTGTCAGATGTGAAGTCACAATGACCTCCGATGGTCAGCATATTAAACTATTAAGTGTTGCTTGATGGCCTCCAGAGATTCTGCCCAGCTCATCCTACCCTTCTCTTCTCCCCACCCACCCCAGTGATCAACTCACCTCGGATGCCATGTCTCTAATAACAGTCTGGAACTTTTAAGCCCCGAAGATCAGTAGGTGAGAAACAGGGCACTTTGTGGGTGATGTTGAATAAAAAGAAAACATTGACTCAGATTAAGATGAGACTAGAAAGAATCAATTTGAGATTGTCCCGTGTCTGGGACACACCAATGTCTCTGACATATACTAAGGAGCACACTGAGTCTCAAGAAAGGACTAGAATGTGGCATTTTGCAAATTTAGTTTACAAGGGGACCCATTGTTTGCTGACCATCCTATGGCCTTAGCATTCTACAAAAATATTCTTTAACAAACACTGGTGTTGGCACTGAGACCCAGTGAGTTTCCAAGAAATATAGGTGAAGGTGACATTTGTGTTTTAGCATGATAATTTTTAAAGAAATGTGGAGGGTGGTTCAGGGAGGGAAGAAAATGTCAAGGAGGCCAATTAGGGGCTATTTATTCTGAGTAAAAATGTTAAAAGCCTGAACTCATCTTAGCAGTCATTAATGCAACCTCCCAGCCAAGTGCAGGATCCCACGTTTCTCATGGAAGAACCAAGATGCTTCTTTTCCACGACCTGCTAATGTAAACTGATGTGTGAATCTAAGCATTGAGGATGTTTTCCTGCTATGGAGTGGAAATCTCTCACTGAGAATTACACCCATAGTGTAGTTCTGCGCTTTGAAGTTATTCGTTCACTCAACAAAAAGATTTATATGCCAAGTGCTGCCTTAAAAGGGAGAAAACAAAGGTAAAGAAGACGTGGTCCCAGCTCTTGAGGAGCTTAAAACTTAGTGAGAAAACAAGACATAGATGATCAAGTTTTGTTGTAATAAATTCCAGGAAAGAAACACTACAGGGAATTTAGAGGAAGAGGTGAATGACTGCCTGGTATCCTGAGAGGATTCATGATGGCTTTCTGGAATATTCCTTCCTACATTTGAGGGAGACAATCAAGTCCATTCTGGCCTCTCCCCTTTTGTTCTCATGAATATACCCCAGTTCTATAATTTGTTCTCATATTACATGACGTCTAAATTCCTTTAATCCTGTTCCGTCCTCCTCTGGAGATTTTGTTGTTTTCTAATGTTTTTCTCCAACATGGCCTTCCAGAATTGACCATTACTCAATTGTGATCTGATGAGGTCACAGCATGAGGGCTGAGCATGAGGGGAACACAGAATTTAGCATAGTCTGCTGGAAGGTCTGTGTGTGGAAGGTTTGCGGGTATATTCGCAATATCTCAGTCTCCCCTTTTTGAATTCTTCCTCATATGTTTAACTCACTTTCTAGGCTTCCAGAAACTTCATCCAGTCTTGCTCTATACCCCACTAGAAAAAAATAATCAGTTAAACTCATACACACTGATATTAGCACATTAATTCAAGCATGTTCCTATTGTAAAGGTATTTTTGGAAGAAAGTAATGCTAAACCCAAAGAAAAATCCCTGAAGGCAGAGATTTTAGGCATCTTAGTGGAAAATACATATTTGGTAAAGGGACCCTTTTTAGTACACTTAAGTCATACTATATATTTGATTGCTGATTTCACGAGTCTGGCTTCTAATAAAAATATTGAAGAAAAGCATGTGTTAAGAGTATAATATAATAATAACAGCTAATATTTATTGCATACTACGTGAACATCATTGTGCTAAGAAATTTTAATCATATTATGATCATTCAATTCCAGCAACAACCCTATGAGATACATAAGCCATTATCTCCATTTCACAGAGAGGAAACTGAGGCTTAGAGGTGTTAAATATTGTACAAGGCCAGGTGAAGGAGACCTAGTTTTGGAATCAAGAAGCTTGGATTCCAGTTTTGATTTTATTACTTGCTATGTGATTTTTGAACAAAGCATGCCATACCTTGAGCTCCCATTTCTCATCTGTAAAATGAAGGAAGTTATCTAAACTATTTCTCAGGTTTGTTCCAGCTGTATGGTTTCATGTTCATCACCATGGAACTGTCTTGATTTAGCAGCTAGTCATATCTGAAAAAAGGCAAAATCACTAGTCTTTCTACACTCTTTAGCATCCTACGTCTATACCTTTCCCATGAAGCATTGCTTCACATCTCCCTGCCTATATTCTCTTTGTCTTCTAAACAGTAGCTGTTCTTTCAAATGTCTCCCTCTATTTTAGGCATGAATAAGGTGCTGAAAAGCATGAGATATGAGCATAATTCAAGGAAATCAATAAAGTTAGGAACCTTCATGTGTTTTACTTAATCATGTCTGACACTGAAAACAAAGTCATATTTTATTGCCTGAGAAGAATGTTCTTTGGCAAACTGTAATTGTAATCTGGTTGTGAACAATGCTTATTCATCATTTCTGGGACACTGGTTGGTGTGCCAGCCAAAGGGACAGTTGACCTAATGTGCCTTAAGCTTCATTCCTCAACAGCAGTTATATTGTTGTGTCAAACCACCAAAGCAGAGGTACTTTATATTGGTCCACCAGAAAATATGGGCTCTTTACTTATTTCACTTTCTGTTCTCATTGATAACTGGGGGAGAGGTTGCACATTGATAGCCAAGAGGATAAAT
Organism: Diceros bicornis minor; assembly: GCF_020826845.1. Lineage (NCBI taxonomy): Eukaryota > Metazoa > Chordata > Mammalia > Perissodactyla > Rhinocerotidae > Diceros > Diceros bicornis. The sequence goes on along the minus strand of NC_080749.1, from coordinate 17,523,892 downwards.
CCTCCTGGTACTTGTTTATGATATTGTTTCCATTTCACAATCTCTGCTTGGACTCCTAAAATGAGGAAAGGATCAAAAATCACAGAACTATTTGGAATCTGCTACCATAAGCATTCTCTCCATGAACAAGCTATAAAGATGGTAATCATCTAAGATATCCCATGGAAAACATTTTTATGTGCCTTTATGTTTCAGAGATGGATGGGTATTATTTTCAGTTATAGCTATACAGTGATCTTTCCCAAACTGTGGATGGTTGTTCACTTTTCCTATAACACTCCACCTTTGATGTTATATCATTTGCCCACCTTTTAAAGTGTTTTCTCTGGGAAATGGTCCATAGTTTCTCTAGTTTGTGTTTGAGACCCCTTCTCAGGGCTCCCTTTGGACACTTCAATTACCTCTATCAAAGCTTTTACCACATGAAATGAGATGTAGTTATGATTATGAGATCAATCTTTAGATAAGAGTTTATTAATTGTCTACTCTATGACTAGCCCTGTATAAAATGTGGAGTCACTAAATCCTGGAATCATTTCTTTTCACCCAGGTAATTTTTCAATAATGCCTTTTTTTCTCTCAATAAAAAACTGAGTTTCCCAAAGACCAGAATTCTGATAGTTTACCGAACATGATGATTTACAACCTATCATGTTTCACCAATCTACCTTTTGTCAAAATCCCAATCAAAATGGGAATATTCCCTAATATCCTGTATTGGTACCATGGGAAGGTAGGAGAGTGGGACTGTTGTCCAATGTGATTGGTCTTGTTTTCTCAGTCATGAGAATTATGCATTAATTTATCCTCTGAATTATGAGCAAGAAATTAGTATATCAGGCTTTATAGTGCTGACATAATGCCACACAGCGAAATAAGGACATTTGCTTCTAGGGCAGGAGTAGGTAGAAAGATATTAGCAGAAATCCTGGATGTATACAGCGGGTTCTAGTGAGAAGACTAACAATCAGAAACTAATTTGAAACAGTAAAGAGGTAAAGTCTTCAGAGATGGAAGGTGGAGTGTCAATGCGAAACTGGATTATATCAGGAACTTCCTGGAAGATGAGCCTGAGAAAGGAGCAGCACATCCAGCACCATTTCTGTCAGCCTCATCCCAAGTCATGGGCAATGGAATGGCCACCTCCCACACACACCACAAGCACAGGCACTGCAGAGAAGTAGCTACAGAGGAGACGCTAGCTAAGGGATCCATCTGGGTGCCACTGTGATCTTGTGGAAACACAAGCCAGTGGATTTCATAGGCAATGGGAGAACATTACGTTTAATGCCCAATAGTCAGTTAGAGTGCTTGGGACTCTATTCTCAGACACAATACCTTAGAAAATCAACTTTCAATCACTTTGTGGGAGTGAGTGTTACTGCCACAGGGTCTAGCTACTCACCTCATTCTTGGTGAGGGATATGGCAGCCTAGTCCTAGCCAGATGCTCAATTCAAAGTCTAGGCTGAGAGTCAGTGCAGGGAATGCTCTAATACATCCACGTTCTCTCCCCAGCACCCCGGGTTAACTGATGCCGTGGGTTTGTGGGATCGTGGCCATGGTCAAGGGCTGCACCTGTGGAACTCACTGCAACTTGATAGTTTGTATGGATTTGAGATGACCAAAATTTTATTCAACATCTACACTGATGGTCTCAAATATACTTAAAATTCAGTATATCAACCGCTGAACTCAGCTCTTAACATCACCACACCCTCCCCTTCCTCCTCTGGGATTTCTTATCTTTGTGAAGAGTATCAGTGGCTATCTCATGGCATCATCATTGCACCATACAGAGTCTGAGGAGAAATCCTTGCCCCCCTCCTTCTTCCTCATCCCCGCAAGCAATTCATCACTGAAGCCTATTGATTTTTGCCTCCTAAGTGTGTCTCCAAACCATTCACTACTGTTCATCTTTAAATGTGGACAACCATAGGAATCTGCTAACCATTTGAGTTTGTTATCCTCTATTTGCACCCCTCTCCCTAGATCCATTCTTGGCCTTTACCTGCCATGACCTTGACCTATGGCTCCATGTGGGTCTGGGTGGGGGCACGGGCAAGACAGCAGCATTAGGAAGTGGAGAGATTAGAACATTTATCTCCACTCCCTGCTCTGTCAGCTGGCCCCACTTCTGCCCTGACTTGTACCAGGCTCTGGTAAACTCCTGCTCCCTTTGTCCTTTCAGGCTGAGGAGGGCCAGTGGCTTGCTATTCCATTTTGCTTCCTTAATTTTGCTCCTGTCAGTGTAAACAATCCCTTTGCTACTTTTTCTTTAGGCAAGTCTTGTTGAGTAAGCCACCCTTTTTCTTGCAGAGCACTGAATGATCCACTATTTCCCTCACACTCACTTTTGCCCACTTCAGACCTTCTCCATATCACAGGCAGAGTGATCTTTTAAGGGCAAATTTGACCAAGTCACTTTCCTGATTAAAACTCTTGAAAGGCTTCTTGTTGCTCTCAAGATAGAGAGAAATAGGGGCCCCATGGCCTAGTGGTTAAGTTCGGTGCACTCTGCTTCGGCAGCCCAGGTTCAGTTCCCAGGTGCAGACCTACATCACTTGTCAGTGGCCATGCTGTGGTGGTGACCCACATACAAAACAGAGGAAGATGGGCACAAATGTTAGCTCAGGATGAATCTTCCTCCAGCAAAAAGAAGAAGGTTGGCAACAGATGTTAGCTCAGGGTGAATCTTCCTCAACAACAACAAAAAAAAGAGAAATAACTGTAACGTGGCCCACAGCCTGTCTAATCTGGACCCTGCCTGCACCTCCATTGTTACTTTATCTCTCATTGGGCTTCAGCCATGTCATTCTTTTTCAGTTCCTTGAAATTGCCACATGGCATCTCACTTTAAGTGTCTTCCTGAATTCTCTCCTCTCTTCAGAACTTCCTCTCTCTTTTCTTGCTCCCTCCCATCCCTAGTCTGCAATTTTGCATTGAATGTCTCATCACAGGGGAAGCTATCCTTGAAATGTCATTCCACTCTTGCCACAGGAGTTTGACTCTCCAGTTAATAGGCCATAGGACTTATTTAAGACATAGTTCTGTATATTTGTTTCAAAGCACTTATCATGGAAATAATTATATATCTGTGTAATTGTTTTATTGATATAAAATAAGTTCAAGTGTGTGTGGAGGTCTGTTCCATGTGTTGTTTTTCATCATTTTATCTGCAGCACTTTGCACAGTTCATGGCACGTAATTGCTGTTTTATAAATATTTATTGGATGAATAATAAAAAAGAAATGTCACTAGTGAAAGCCAACCAGAACAACAAAAATAAAACAAAGAATGTTTGAATGAGGCAGCAACAGCAGTGAAAGTAGCTTCTATGATTATTATTTAAGTAATCTGTTGTGAGTTAAACTGAAAACTGACTTGAGGAGTTTGGGAATAAACATAACCCATAATCAGAGAAAAGGGGCTCATTCAAAAACAGTTAGCGGCTCTCAGGTCAATGGCAGGTCTTGAATTCCATTTTACATGAACATCCACAATAAAATCTCAGAGCACAAGCCAATAACTCAACTACTCAAATCCCCTCCAGGGTTTCTTCCAAGTCACTCTGCTGACCTCAGCTCATCACTTTTGTATAATGATTGCAGCAGAAGCATTGTGGAAGTTCTACTTTCACTAAGATAGTCAAAAAAAAAAAACACTAGAGGCTTAATTATAGTATTAATTCTTAAGTTTTGTGGCATCAACAAAACAGGAAAATATACTTTTGAATCATCAAGTTTAGATATACCGTGAGAAAACCACTGATGGCCAGTGAGAGATACTGGGGAAGCTACATTATTCATTTTTATATTATGTAAATATCTAGTCTAGAATACTTTACATATGTCAGTTGATAAAAAATAGACATGATTTAATTGAAACCTCATTATAGGAACTCTCTTCATTCAATAATTCTGAGAAGCAGGGGGCAAAGATAGTCTATAGGGGGAAGCAAGAAGACCAGCTATAGTATTAGAAAAGATTGCATTTGTGCCCCAGACTGAAATGCCTTTTCCTCAAACATACATCCAGTCATTCGATGTTTATGAGCTCCTACTATATTCTAAGCACTGTACTTGTCACTGGGGGGAAGAAAAGAGGAATAAATAAACTGGGGTACTTGCATGGAGAAGACAAACACACCCTACTTTCCTTGACATTGAACTCAACTCACTCTTGGAAGCCCTCCCTAAGTATTCCTGTCTTCAGCAGTCTCTGTGAAGACTTCTAAAAGGTGCTGCTTATGTCACACATAACCTCTTTCTTGATGATGGTGACTGAATAAGTGTTTACCCTATTATGTAAGTAGAACCAAATAGAGGTTCATTGAGGATCAGTTGGGTCCAAAAGCAAAGAGCTTTGAAAAGTGTACGGTATTTATTTTTACTTTTACAGATTATGATATATTACATAAATAGAAGAGTGTATAAAACATATGCACCATTTACAAATAATAAAGCAATCATTTATCCATCCACTACGCGGCTCAAGAATTAGAATATGGCCAGTGTTTTAGAAGCCTCCTGTGTGCCTCTCCTTGATTGTATTTCTCTGTTCCACCCTCCAGAAGTACTCATTACCCTGATTTTTGGGTTAATTGCTCCCTTGTTTTATTTATCATATCATCACCAGTGTAAGTATTGGCAAATAAAATATAGATTAGTTTTGAAATTTGAGTAGCTGTATGAAGAAAGGACAATATTGCCACTATTACATGAAGGCTTCCAAAAGAAGATAAACAGAATAGAATCTGAGTAATCATGTGGCATCACTCATGTTCACATGAGTCTCCTCTGGAGGACATGTGGCAGGGTTAAGATGTGGACCATGTACTAGACATCCTGCAGGAACATGAGCGGGGGAGTGGGTGGCTCTATATTTTCTGCTTCTGAATTCATCATGCTCTACCTACAACTGTTAGGCGTAGGTCAAAGATGAACATCTCTGTGATGCAAAGTAAAGGTCTTCAACTGATTCAGGAAGCAGGGCAGTGTGAAGAACAGGAAATTCATTAGCACATTGTCAAGACAAACCAAGACGACCTACGAATAAGGGTCAAGCTTACCTGGGCATTTTATTCTCTGGTAAAAAGTAAGTGGATGGTGTTGGCATCTTAGTGATGGCAGTCCTCAGTGTGTCTGTCTCTTGGGATGCATTGGTTCCAACTCTACTGGTTGCCCTCTAAATGTGCTGCACAGCTATCCACTAAGATTGCATTTTTTGATTTCCTAATGGATTCTTTCATCCTTTCTCCTGTGTTGGATGACCTACCTCCCATGTCCTCTTTTTTGGTTCACTCTCTCTCTCTCCTTTTTCTTTTTATTTGTGGAGGGTGGAACTCATACTCCAGTATTTCTTGAGAAAGGGTGAGAGGGAAGTACATTTTTTAACCTTGCATGTTTGAAAATATCTTTGTTATAGCATCATATTAATAACTACTTGCCTGAGTATAGATTTTAGATGAGAAATAACTTTCCTTCAGAATGTTAAGGGCATTTTTCCAATGTTGTTTGCTTCCAGGGTGATTGTTGAGAAGCCTGAAGCCATCTCAGTACTCTATATCCTTTGTGTAAGTCTCTTCTCTCCCCCACCTTTGAAGTTTATACAAATTTGTGATTCCACTGTGCTGGGCTCTCACTAGGCCCTTTAAATCTAAAAACTTTTGTAGTCCATTTCCAGGAAATTTTATTGAATAACTTGATTGATGATTTTCTCTCTTCTGTTTTCTGTGATCTCTTTTTCTAGAACATCTATTATTTGGATGTAATCAACTAATTTTCTGCTTTTCTATTTTCCATCTCTTGTTTTTCTGTACTTTCTAGGATGTGCCCTTAACTTTATCTTATAACTCTTCTATTGAGATTTTCATTTTATTTTTCTGTTTATGTTATGAATTTCCAAGTTCTCTTTTTAAATTATAGGAATGTTTTTCTTGTATATTATGTCTGTGCTTGTTTCATGTCTGCATTATCTCATCTCTCTGAGACTATGAATAACTGTTTTCATTTTTTCTTCTTTTTTTGGCATGGTCTCTGTTTTCTCTAAGCTGCTTTTATTCTATTTGTCACTTTGGTCTCTGTATTCCATGCAAGAGAGTCTTCTCTAACTTTGAGGCTTTCCTCTAACTCTGATATCTGGTAAACCTAGTTGCCTGTTTATGATTAAGAATGGGGTCGTAGAAGGTTATATGAAGCTCTGTCTGGTAGGCTGTCAACTTGAGCTCCTTTCTAGGAGAAGGCTCAATGTCTTTGAGACTTGCTTCCTATGCTGGTCAGGCTTCCCATAAAATACCTTCCCCTCTTCCTCCTACAGCCGTCAAAGTCTGACTGCCCGGGCTTTTCAGGAAGCTGACTTGGGGTTTCAACAGTCAGTATTCTTGTGCAGAGTCACTTATTTCCTTTGGTTTTAGTATGGTATCCACACCCTTAACTGTACCTGGTGTCCCCAGGAACCCTCTGTTTTACTTTTTACCTTTTTTTAAGGGAATAGGCCTCAAGAATTTTATGGTGTAGCAGAAATCTCTCAGTATCATGAGGCTGGGGAAAATGACAACTAATGATTTACCTGATTCTCAAACAATTTCACCTGTGCCTCCTCTTTACTTTAGCCTCTTCCTGCCCCCTCACTGCCTGTCCCTCAACTCTACAGTTCCAAAATTGCCTGCGACTGGCATTTTTTGACCCTCTTGAGGACTCTAAGATATAACTTCTGTTGTTTCTCGGGTTTTCTCAATACTGACTTAAGCTTCAACTTTCTCAGTTCTGCTAAGATACCTTTTGCTCATCTGCTTTTCAGCTTCCAAAATGTTGTTGCTATTCTCTCCTTTCCTATTGTCCCAATTTGTGTGGGTTTAAGACTTTACAAAGTTTATTTACTATAAATGTAGTGGGTTTCATGAGGAAACAACATTAAATGCATGTGTTTAATCTGCCATCTCAACTCATCACTCAGCTGGTGTAATTTTAATGTTAAGCCTTCACCCATTCAACAAATATTTCCTGATCTCTTTTAAGTGGAGAGTAATATCATTTTGCTTTCATAAATCCTAAGACAACTACTTTTGTACCATTATGATACTCTTTCCTTATTATATTTAGGATAGTCTAGCTTTCTAGCACTGATTACTAGGTAAAAGTGGTAGTTAGCTAAACTAGAGAAAGCAGGTTAACTCTCTACTCTTAATTTCCTTCATATCTTAGTAGTTTCTCCCTCAATCTAGCACTAGAATATGATATAGACAAATTAAAATAGTCTCTAAACTAATTAATCCTATTGGACCCCCAACACATACCCTTAGTCTTCCTCCAATATTAAAAGAATTACTAAACCAAGGGGTTGCCCTTAATCATTGCCTATCTCACCACTTCCTTATCCAATTATTTACTGAATTTGGATGATTTTTACCTCTTGAATATCTCCTGCATTTGTTCTGTCAAATGACGAAACTAAAACAATTTAAAAATGAGTTTGATATTCTTCATTCAAGGGAAAACAATCCGTGGATTGGGGAGTGTAGTGCCTCATAAGAGGTGGAGCACTCTTGATGAGGGGTTTTGGACAAGAACGACTTCTGTAAAGCATCAGAAGAGGTGGCGTGGAAACAGCAGGATTGGTGAGGTCGGGGATTTCCTTGTAAGGCTAGCTGGTCCTACAATGAGCTAGCTAAAGCAGAGTTGGAGGACTGTGCTTGGCATATGCTAGGTTTTCTTGATGGTGAGGTGTTTCCTGTAAGTGCAGGCTGACTGAGGTTTAGACTTTGGACTGGGCCACTGGGGCAGCCTCCATTTTGTGGGTCCTGATGTGTAAATTAACTGTATCAGTTCCTTCTCTCTTTTTCCTACTGCACACCCTCAAATCCATCCACTTCCTTTCTGCCAGACTGAATTTTCTGAAATACAATATGACTATGTCATTTTCCTTTGTAAAACTCCCACATGAATCGTTATTGCTTTAATAAGGTCCAAACTTAGAGCGGCATGCAGAGAGCTGAAGGATTCCCCTCCCCACAAGTGTCTTCAACCTCATTTTCTCTATGGCCTTCCTGGCATGTGGCACTTCAGAGAGACCACACTCACACGTGTATTTCCGTGGCAGACACCACGGAGTTTTGTGCTGCTGTGCCTTTCTAAATGCTGCTCCTCTGCTTGGAGCGCATTCCCTGTCCTCTCTCTTCAGGAGACATCCTTTGAGACCAGCTTGGGTGCCTCAAGGAACCTCTCACCAGCTGACTTGGAGTTCCTGCTCCACACTTCCAGAGTCCTCTGGACATCCTATTGTTCCGACCCATATTGATATGAATTGCTGAACTCCATGCCCTGGCAGAGCTGCCCTGTTTTTGTCTCCCATGTGTCCTGCATACTATCTGACACATAGTAGAATGTTTCCTGCCATGATAACATTGAAACTGAGGGCTGCCAACAGTGGAATTTTTTTCATTTAGGGGGATATTTTACCCACCTCCATAATTATTTGAACCATTTTGATTTAAAATTCACTCACTGGCCTGGGATTGAAGTAACTTTGGTCTATTCCTAATTAACTGTTTAACCCCTTTGAGTTGAAATTATGTCGTTTTTATAGTGATTTGATGAGATATCTATAATTCAACTCTAAAATTTTTATCTTCCTTATAATCTCTCTGTTCTTTTCTGCTACTTCCCCAAAAGATGCACCCCCTTTTCTGGTGTCTCCTAGTTAAATTTGCTTTCAGCAAGCTCCCAATAAGTCCATCCAAGGTTTTAGCTAAAAATTTCAAATACACTCCCAAACGTGTTTTCATTACTAGGCAGGACTCTGGATGCCTGAGAAGTCTTATAGCCCCAAAGACTGAAGGTTCCTAAGGAAGGGGCACTTGAGAGTGCTGATTAGGCTGTTGGACAAAGGCACTCTACTAGGCGCCCTCCCCTCCCACCCACTAAGTGACCTCACAGCATGCCTTAGGTGTGTGCTGGTGTTATAGAGCATTGTCTCCAATCCTGCTTTTTTTATTACACCCAATGCCCTTGCGGATGAGAGTTGGGTAAAAACAGTCGATTAGACTCCCATGAGATCTGAGGAATAGATGTTTACTTTAGTAAGTTTATTCAGAGAATAGTAAGCACCTGGGAAGGTAAACTGATTACAGAGATAAAGCAGTTAGGATCTCTCAGGGGGACAGGAATGCATTCAGACCGGAAAAAACAGTTGTTCCTTTTTATATAAGGAAAATCATCTCAGCGGAAATAGGTTGTTTGCATTTTCAAGGCAGCAAACTCCCTTTACAGCCACACCATGCATGATGCGGAGGAGGTGAGGAAGCTTCTTCATTTTGTCCCTGATGTGCACAAGGAAGATCCCTCGGGATGAATCATCCTGGAGCAGGAAAGATCATAATAGCAATAATAACAACAATGCATCAATGGTTCTCAAATGTGTCCATGGGGCAGAGTGCGCTTTTCAAAGGGCACTCATTTCTATTCCATCTCGTTTGACCATTATGACAACCCTGGGAGGTACATAAGGTGGGTATTATTATCACTGTTTCACACAAGAGGATCCAGAGCTGTGGAGGATATAGAGTTATTTGTCCAGAATTACAGATCTAGTTAGTGGCAGCTTTGGAGCCAGAGCCCAGATTTTCTGAGAAATGCTGTCACATAAATGGATTATATGCACTGCCTGCCCACAGAAATGCCCAGGACATGGAAGAAGCTCAAACCTCCCTCTCATTTGGAAGTCTGTATCAGTGGCTCTGGAGGTTTTCAGATTCGCCTGGCAATTCTCAGAAAAGGACAGAAATGCAAACTGGGAAATTCTTTAGCAGTAGTTTATCAACACTTGTGACCATCTTAGCCAGAAGAATTGGTGTCTTTCTTTTCTCGGGTTAGCTGCTGGGCTTGTAAATCTCCAGAGCGAGATTAAGGATTGTTTGGTGGCCTTGGAAGAATTCTAAATTGTTTCACTTTTTTCTTGATGCAAAGAAGAGCATAAGGGGAGGATTAGTGGCCTGGTTCCTCGGGCCATTTGTCTATTGACCTGGTATCCAAAGAATCTGCTTATTCTGCTTGATGAAAGAAGAGGACTGGAAAGTGTTGTCCAGATTTTCCAGCTACCACAAACTCCTCTGCATTCTTTAGCCTATCAGCTTAGAATCCTAGGTTTTCCGGGCTTGAGAGATAAGGTACAAACCCTTCATTCAACAGGGCAGGGAATTGAGACCTAGAGAACTGAAGGGGTCACCCGAAGTCCAGAGAGCTCGTTCGCAACAGAGTTGAGACAGAATCAAAAGAGTGAGTAATAGTAATTTCTAGCTACCATTTTCTTAGCATCTACTGGGTTCTTGCTACTGTCATATGCACTTATGTATCTATTACTTTATTGACTGTCACACCTACAAATTGAGGGCTATTATCCCCATGTTTTAAGCAGGATAAGTTAGGCCAACTTGAGGTAACAACGTAGTGCTGAAATCTCAGGGTCAATGACGTAACACAGATTTATTTCTTGCTCATACTGTAGTGGATTAGTGGGTGACAGATAGGGTGGACGGGAGGTACTTCTCCTCACAGTCACTAAGGACCCAGACCGAGAGAGTCTCCAGCTTCTGGTAGATGTACCTTATAGAGCATGCACCTCCCAAGTGGGTAGAACACAGAGATAGCTCACACCCATCTCTGTATTTGGGGCTGTAAGTGCTTCATATTACTTTTATTCATGGCCCCTTCACCAACTTACTTGCTTGTACCAATCGAAGTGCAAAAGAGCTGGGATGTGACTGTCTTCCTTGTCCTTCAGAAGGAGAAGAGAACAGATATTGATGAGCACAGGAGAGGACCAGCACCCTGATCTGCCTGCTTCTACTGTTACCCTTCATCAATCTCCACAAAGCAGCCAGGGTGATGTTTCTAAAATAGACATTTTATTATTTCACAACTCTGAAGGAAACTATATTTCCTTCCCATCTCCTTAAAATAAAATCCAAGCTATTCCGCAAGGCCTATAGACCTTGCCTCATCCAGCCCTTTCCATTCTCATCACACTCTCCCCTTAATTCACTTTACACTATCACACTTGTTTTCTTTCAGTTCTTCAATATCTCAAGAACTTTCTGTGTTCAGGGTCTTCCCACATGCTGTTCCCTCTCCTTGTTTGCCTCTCTGCTTTCTCTTTGCTTAGCTAATTCTTATGTATCCTTCATGTTTCAGCTTCACTGTTATCTTTGACCAACTGTAAGTTCCACGTGCATAGAAATCATGACTGTTTTGTTCTCTGTTGTATATTCAGTACCTCATACAGTGCCAGGCACAAAGAAGCTACTCAGTGAATATTTGTGGAGTGATCACACGCAAGGATGAATGAACAGAGGCCTCCCAGACACAATATTACTCTTAGTCATCAAAAACACAATGATCTAGCCATAGCAGATAGATCACTTAGAACAGTAGTTGTTTATATTAAGTTACTAGTAATATTATTATAATAAGTAAATTATTATAATATGCTTTTTGCCAGTAATGATAATTCCAAGAATTTCTAATTTATCACCCCCCTACTGTACATTGTCAGTGTATATTTTAATTTTTTTGAATATTAGAGTACACAATAGAGATGGAAACCTAGGGTTTGAGTGGCAGAAGGAATGTGGAACATATTTTTAAAGGCAGATACCACTAATTCAGCTTTTTTGGTGAGACTGATGGAGTGATAATATTTTCCCAATAGAAAATCAAATATAGTCTGACAAAGGATTTTTGTGTCATTTCCAAGTGTGGAGAATCATCTCATAAGAGTACTTTTGACACCATTATATTGACATATCTAGGGCAATGTGATAGTTTGGAAGGACAATGACATGGAATATATGTTATTAGAACTGTCATGGAAAATCTGAGACGGATGGTTGTCATCTAGTCAGAACTCAACAGAAAAAGTCATTGGAAGTTTTGTTTGCCTATTTTAAAAGGTTACCAATGAATGATACATCAGTAGTATTAACAATTCAAATATATACATTTTTTAATACTGGAATGTTTTGTATATACTTGATAAAGTTAGCAAATCCTCATTAAAAGAATTTTGGAAATTCCTTAAGTATTCCTGGCCATGGTTTTAAAATGATTTAGAGAAGTTATTTCATTGGAATAATTAAAGTAAAACTTAATATTGAGTTTCCTTGGCAATGTAGCATTCAGATGGAGCCACACTAAATATTCCCTGTCTGTTGTAGCCATCTCCTTAATGACATTCGTCAGCATATATTAAACACTAAAATTGTTTATGCTATTTCATTATTGTTGACTTTGATTTAATTACATTGAGGCTTAAATGAAAAGGAGTAGAAACTAAGAGCCTTCACAAACACTTTGTTATGTAACAGTTCCGTGAAAGGTCATTCAACCCTTGCCCTTATCTCTGAGTATGCCCCTACCAGGTTCCCCCACTCCTAAAATCAGACATGAAATAGTATTGTTTAACCTCTTCTTAGTCCTATCTTCAGAAAAGGCTGTGAACTGCCTTCAGAAATTTGCTTCTGAAACTTATATACCCTTTCCCCAGCTCCTGTCACAGATTAAGACCAGTCTCTTTGGTCCTTTAAATACTATGTCACCTCTACATCTCTAAGAGGTGAATATAGCCTTCAGGAATGTTTCAAGTTAGAACTCAGAAACTTCTCAATGGAGCTATTTGCTCTTTTGGGAAACAGCTTCTCTGGTGGGTGATGTGACTTCTGATGGAGGCTGTCACAGTTTTTCTCAACCACTCTATTTTGTTTTCAATGTACAGGAATCTTCCCTCCTAAAACTCAGGATTGGCCTTATACTCCCTGGGTATGCTCAGGAATCTGGATACTTTGGGTCTGAGTCATTCATATTCCGTCCAGTGGTTTATGTTAGGGTGCATTCAGGGTGGTCAGCACTGTGAGGTGGTCTTTACTGGCCCAACCTCTACTTTCTGTGCCACCTTCCCCTTTGGGAGAGTCCCATTCTCCAAGCGCCAGGCGCTCCACGCCCTCCTGCTTGCACACCTACCCGCCCTCAAAACCCGCTTCCAGGAAAACATATGGCAAGCTCCTTCTCTCAATATACAGATGGACCATCAGATTTCACATTCCAACCCTCCTAAGGCATTTGAGTAATTGCAGAATGCTAAGCTTTAAGTCAAAGAAATTAATCTTTGTCATTTATAATAGGAAAAAAATGGAAATATTTTAAATGATTAACATTTAGGGAATTAAGTAAATTATGACATATACATGATGATACGCTACCTAGATATTAAAATTACATTTACAAAGTGTTTTAATTTTTTTCCACATACAATTATTAAACATTTTAAACTCATAGAATTTTAATGGCTAAAAAATCCTGATGTTACATATTGAGAAAACACAGCAGGAAGCACTACAATGTAATGAAAACTATTTAACATATCACAGAAAAAGACTAGAAGGAAATAGTTGCCTTTGTGTAATGGGATTATGGTTTTTATTTTAATTATTGAAATATTCCTCTGTTATTTTTGCTCTGAGGAAAAAAATGTGGTTAAAAAGAAGGAAGGGAGGAATTCCAACAGGAGAGTTTTAACAACGAGTTTCTGCTTGTGTGTCTCTGTATCTCCCTGGATATCTTTATCTACTTCCATCTGCTCTGCTTATTGGGTACAAATAGCATGCAAGTCTCACACAGGCCCACGCCGGGGGAATGCCTTCTTTGCCTTTCCACAAGGCTGATTCCGGATGAGACGCTGAGAGATTTAGACCTGGATTTATATGTCTTACCTTACTAATACGTCGAGACCTTTGGATTTCAGCCTCCCTAGCATCCTCTGTGTTGCTGAGGGATGGAGTTTCTGGCCCTCTTATCTCTTAGTATAGAGGAACAAGAGCTTTGGCATCAAATCAGCTTCGGTTGTGGGTGACTCCACCGCTCGCTAGCTGGGTGACCCTGGGCTATCTACCTCTGTCAGTAAACCACAGCTTTCTCATCTGTAAAGTGGTAGTGAATACTACCTTGCTCTCACAGGATAAAATGAGGAAATCCATGTAAAAAAAAAAAACTTAGCATAAGTTCTCAAAAATAGATAGTTACTTTATTTCTTTTGACTCCTAATTGCGCCATGCTTCCAAAGCTGAGCATCCTGAAAGAGTGGTAAAACCCAAGAATGGCAGCTGCCTCTCATTTCTTAGGATGAGATTTTCTTAGGAGTCTCTTTGGCTCCACTTCTTGTTCTCCACACATGTCTGAAACCTTGAATAAATAAAGTCCTGGCTTCATTCAAGTAAGCCCTGGTTTTGGTCAAGAGAATAGTGAGTTTTCTTTTCCAAGTTAATAGAATGAAATTTAAAAGATGTTTTCCCCACAAAGACTAGATTAATTCTTCTAGGGGCTTTTTCCATTTCCTGAGGAGATCATGGAATGTGAATAACAGTACTAATTGTCAAAATTCACTTGTTACAAAAACAAAGTTTTCATTTTCTTACCATTATCATTTTTCTTTTATAAAAAGAATTAACTTAAATCACTTAGCTCCTCTTTTTGTTTCCTGTTTTCTGTCGTCTCTAAGCATGGGCCTCATCTTGTTTTCAATGCTCAGCTAAGTGCAAATCTAAGGTCTCCCCTAACGCCTCTTGCCCAAGTGCTAATTTCTATTATTCTTAACCCCAGTCAAGCCCCATATTGACGGCATCCTCAGTCTCTCAGCCCCTCAGCCAAAGTTGAAGAATAAGTAGAAGACAGCTGGAGGTAAAAGGTAATCTACTCCCTTTCTTTCTAAGAAGATTTATTTCTTCGTGGAAATCAGTTAAGAGTAACTGTTATTTGTTCCTTTGATCCTAATGGTACATCCTGCCTCCTGGTGGTTGAACAAGATTACATTGTTCGCTGTCCTTTGGAAATATTGCTCATGGCTCCTCTGGGCTATGGGAACAGGGAGACAACAAAAGATAAGGTCTCAAATCTCTTCAAACGCTCCCCACGCTTGCTCTACTGCCAAGTCATTAAGCAAGGCAAACTCCTCTCCTGTATGGGCTGTTAACTTTTATTTGTTCAGTGCTGCTCTTAAACATGGCTGGCCTGAACTCTAGTTTCTTCCTGGATGGAGAAGAGTACCCAGCATCTGCTTTGATTGCAGCAAGGTCTGCTAGTCTGCTAGCCAGTCTCAGGTGAGCCTTGAGATGTAGCTTGGTCTTTTCAGCCTCATTCATTCCTTTGTGAATTCATTTTTCTAATTCAACAGATTTATTTTGACCACCTAATATTCAATCATTCTAGGTGCTAGAGATATATTAGTGAATATAGCAGATAAAAAAAAGAAATCTTCACCTTTCTGGAGCTTACTGTCTAGTAGGAGGAGGGCGTGGAAGGTAAGTATTCTGTGCAAATTACTGTATATAGAGTATTAGAATGTGATAAGTGCTTTGGGAAAAAATAGAATAGGATAAGGGAGATCAGAAAGTTCAAGTGGAGAGGTTTACGATTTTAAATAAAGTGGTCAGTGTGGGTTCTGTTGAGAAGTGAGTCAAGATTTGAAAGAGGTGAGGGAGTGAGCCAAAAACCCATTTGCGGAAAGAATGTTCCAGGCCAAGACAAAAGTATTGTGGTGGAAAAAAATCAAGACACACTTCTTAAGAATTTTTTATATTCTTGGCAGTAGTAATCATTGGAGGTACACAGACGAATCAAGTATGTTTCTAGCCTTCAAGGAGCTTTACTCTAGTATAGGAAACAGATCCAAAATAGCCAATTTCCATATACTGTGATTATTGATAAAGCAAAGAGCTAAGGATGCTATAGGATCCTTATAGGATGCTATAAGAATGCTATAGGAGCGTCAAAGAGATTTGGGGAGGGTAACATTGCTAATCATTTCTCTTTGCCAGCTTTCACTAAACAAGATTGACTAGACTATAGATCACCATACAGAAAATGATAGTATTTTCCTAGTGTTGAAAAAGGATTCAAATTTGTTTGGGAAAGTCTATATAAAACATCCTGTTTTTGTAGATTTTCTGCAAAAAATAATTTATTAAAAGATGTGAGGAATTCTCAGTAAAAAAACTATCTCACTTAGCTTTGTGATCTTCCAAAGCTTATTGGTCAATGAGATCCTTGGGAAAGGCTGCTCTAAATCAAGTTCCATGTGGACAGTCAGTTAAGGCAGTGACGGGCTGGATGTCAGGGTACCCTGGGCCTGAGATAAGAGCCAAACTGGATTCAACCCAGACACATCCTCTCTTGAGTCCCCATTTTCTTCATACATAAAATGAGAAGTTTGTCCTAAATGGTCTGTAAAAGCCATTATGGTTCTGATCTGAATGAGTCCATAGAATTCTTTCCTTGAGGCCATATGGCAAACCCAACATGGATTTATTTATTCCATAATCTTTATTTCCTAAGTACATCTTGAGGAGCTACTATGTGCTGTGCACAGTTCTAGGTTCTGGGGCTACAGCAGTGAAGGGGAGAGAGAATGTCCCTTTGGGAGTATACAGTGTATTAGGGGAGACAGATGATAGTGTGTAAACATATAAATAAAGTCATTTCAGCACAGGGGTAGGTGCTGTGAAGAAACAACAGCAACAACAACAACAAACCACATGGTAAAGGGAGAGAGTAACGGGATGTGGGGGAAGAGCCGTGTTAAACTGGAGAGTTAGGGGAGGTAACCGAGGAGGTGGCATTTGAGCTGAGACCCGAGCAGTAAGGAGGAGACAGTCCTGCAGTAATGAGGGGGCAATGTTCCCAGCAGAGGGCGCGACAGAAGGAAAATTCCTGCAGCAAAAAGAGTGTGGTGAGTTTCAGGTGCAGAAAGAAAGCCAGCAGGGCTGGAAGGCAGAGAACAAAGGTGAAAGGGTATGCCAGGGGTCGGTGAACTGTTCCAGTCAAGGATCAGACAGGAGATAATTTAGGCTTTGTGGGCCACAGTGTCTTTATGGAAACCATTCAACTCTGCCAGTGTATCCAAAGCAGACACAGAACTTAAAGTTGGGTGTGGTTGTATTCCAATAAAACGTTACTTACAGAAACAGACTGGATTAGATCCCAGGGCCATAGTTTGCAGACCGCTGGGGCAGGCCATCAGGTTTCGCGCTATACGTAGTAACCAGATCACATAGAACCTTGTAGGTCATGGGAAGGAGCTT
This sequence comes from Diceros bicornis minor, assembly GCF_020826845.1. NCBI lineage: Eukaryota > Metazoa > Chordata > Mammalia > Perissodactyla > Rhinocerotidae > Diceros > Diceros bicornis. The sequence continues at coordinate 17,506,768 of NC_080749.1, read as the reverse complement.
CTACATCATTTAAGCATGATGAGATTTACAGAATGTTTTCAGCAGTGTAGTGATGTGATCGGATTATATTGTAAAAGGCCACATTTAACAGTGCTAGGATTGTAGGGGCAGGGGTGCCAGCAGGAATAAAAGTCCCTAAAATGGGTATAAAAGCACAATGAATGTGATGGCTGCCCTCAACAAGCTCACCATTTAGGTGGCGAGACATGGCAGAGAGAGGACTATTAAATATCAGCATATTAAAGGCTCTGAGAAGTCCTGCTGAAAAAGAAATTCTTTCAGCTGTGTTTATCATAGTGCTGGTGTGTACTGTGAATCTCCAAACAGGGACTATAATATGTGTGTGTTTAACTCACCAGTTGATAGAATTCTCCTCTTTTCTTTACTTGTGCAGAGTAGCCCTGAGATTAGCTTTTATTACAGAGTACAATGGGAAATGTTGTATGGGGTTAAAACTAACGCTAAGAAATAAGACGTAGAGAGTCTTGAACACCAGATCGAGTTCAAAGTTGTGATGATGTGTGTTTTTTCTCTCTATTGTCCTATTTTTTATTCCCTCTCAATCCTGCTGGTAGTCCATAATGACAGTCATTCATTTGTTCATTCATTCACTCATTCATTACATCATAAACTCTATGCATGTCTCCAACCAGGTCACTGACCATATTAAAAAAAAAAAAAATGGCACACAATATCTTTTCTCTAGGAGCTTCCAGTTACAAGGAGCTGCCTTGGGATCCATCCATGACTGGTATCAAGGATTCTTGCAGGGAGCACTAAGCAGAGGAAAGACTTCCTAAATCCTTGTTAGTTGATGGAATAGACTTTAACGCTTAAGAAAGAGTTTAGGCTTGCATTGTCCAATATGATAGCCACCAGACAAATGTGGCTGGTGAGCCCTTGAAATGCAGCTAATCTGAACTGAGAAGTGCTGTCAATGTAAAACATACATTATATTTTAAAGACAATAAAAAATTAGTGAAAATATCTCTTTAATAATTTAATAATTTTTATTAGCATTTTGGATATACTAAGTTCAATAAAATATATTATTAAATTAGTTAATTTCACCTCTTTATTTTAACTTTTTAAAATGTGACTGTTTATGTTTTATGAAATAGTTCTGATCCCACCTGCAAGAAAACTCAGTCTTATCTTGGATCTCCTTTGTACCTCAATCCACGGAGCAAATCTCACACGTGCAAAACTCTTGTGAGTGTTTGATTTTGCTGCTGCCACTTCATTATGTGAGACACTTGTGCCTTGTGTTATGTGTGGAAAATCCACAAAGAAGTTCTGCTTTGAGATAGATTCTTGGCTTGCAAACTCATATTGGTGGTCTTTGTTTCTTTTCTGGTAGTCGTTCTGTGTTTCATTTCCTCTGCCCCCATCCACAGTAAGCAACACCATCAATCCCTTCTTGAGAGTCAGACTTCAGTGTTACCCAGGCAGCCAAACACTCTTGCAGTCAATGCCCCCGCAGTGTGCCCAAAGCGCTGAAATGTTTTTCCAGTCTGATGATTTTGAATTTTCCCTCAACCAATACTTCCGCCTCCAGCAAGAACGGTCAAGCCCACTGTTCAATTTTAAAGCAGTTGGTGATACCCGTATCTCCTAAGGCAAAGCGTTCTAATTAGTGATTTGCCACCTCTGCTGGGTGAGTACACTTAATGGAGGCTCAGTGTGCTTCTGATGCTGAGATTAGGAGAAAAGTCACTAGAAATATTGTCTGGCACAACCTTGTTTTCTAAGGAAAACTAAATACCTTCCTTCCTCAGCTAACAAAATGGAGAATGGAGGTGGGTTATAGGATTGAGAAATTAAGGGTGTGATCTGTCTGTCAGGGTGTATGCTTATGCTGACCCCCATCTTCCCACTGCATGTGAGAGCAGCCATGTACCGGCTTTGGAAAGCAATGTGATTCCATGGCAAAAGCACAGATTTCAGAGTCAGATACTCTTCAAGTTCCAGCTCCATCACGACCTGTGCACGTGTAGGGCCAGCATCTTGTGTGTGCAGTAGCATAAGCCCCATCCGAAAGGCACCCTGCTTCTGGAGTTTAATGCTCTGTCGTTGTCATTTCAAAATTCTTACTGATTTTATCTTTGAATTTGCGTTTTGTAAGTGAAGTGCAATGGGGCATTGGAGCATGCCTCAGCTCACTGGCCTTCTCACCACCTGCCACTTCCCACCTCCCCAGGGCACCACTTTGCCACTCCCCTGCTCCTGCCCAGTGATCACTGCTGTTCTCTGCCCCTTTGGGGCCTGGAGGCAGGCCCCGGGAGGATTCAGGTTGAGAGCACATGCCCGGCCTGCCAACTTGTGGGGCTGGACCCCAGGTGCCATGAGGGCCTGCACCTGCTCCTGGGGAGTGTAGCATTAAGGAGCAAATAAAATAAACACATGACAGATCAAGAGGGAGACCACAGAAGAAATGAAAGAGCTCTTTTCCTGCTTTTTGAATAAGAGATCTACCTTTTCATTTTGAACTGGGCCCCAGCAAATTTTGTAGTTGGCTCTGGCTGTGTGACTAAGAGAAAGTCCCTTAGCCATCTGATCATCTGTGATGGCTAGTCAAGGTCAGGGTTCAATCTGAAAAGCGCTATGACATATGTGTGTGTGTGTGTGTGTGTGTGTGTGTGTGTGTATTTATGAGTATATATGTATTTATATGGTTATATACACAGGTATATACATATGTATGTGAGTCTGATACATATGTAGATATAGAGAGTAGCCTTTGGAGACTGACTGCTTCCCACAGTAGTGGTGCACCTTTACCTGCAGGGGAGGGTATGGTCAACAGAACGCTGAAGGTACTGAAGCCATTGCTATAGAATAGGGTAGAAGTGGACCACTGGACAGATGTCACCTCTTCAGGGGAGCACAGCTACTGCCGTGCCTTGACCCAGTGGGCGAGGGAGCTGGTGACCACATCCACTGACCTCTCTCTCCTGCTGTCCTCTCATCTCCTGTGGTGACTTCCTCAGGAAGAATAGACCGGAAGCCACACTGCAGGGACCACTGTTGATTTATCCACAGAGATCAGCCTCCCACGGCCAGAACAGGGAGGCGAGGGAGGCGAGTGGAGGGCAAAGGGAGACTGCCTCGCTCAGGTCTAGTATACACAGAGCTCTAGTGTGCTCTGAGGATCACATCAGATAAAATATGTAAAATACTTTATAACTGTAAAGTACTGTTGAATAGAGGCAGAGACATTCATTACTGGTATTCATATTATTTATCTCTCTGGAGAAGCTGGAGCAAGTTGGAATTCGGGTAGTGGGGCTGGGAGAGTAAGGGAAGTCTTGCTGCATTCTTGATTCTGTCACACTGCCATGCTCAGAAGTGGTGATGTTACGTAAGGTACAAAACAAAATTCCAGTGACATAGCCTCAAAATCAGGAATACAGAGATCAAGGGGGTGAGGACACTTGGATTCTAATCCTGGCCCTGACGTGTTTCTGTAGGACAATTGAGCAAGTCACTCACCTCCTCTAATCCTCCCCTTACTCATCTTTGAAATGGGATGACTAATAACAGGCTAATTGTGAGGATTGGCGAGAGAGCAAGAAACTGCTTTTATATTCATGCATCTCCTCCTGGGACAAGCCTGGAGGGCCAGGTGGGTGAGTCTCTGAAGCAGCAGGTTGTTTCTAATCATCTTCTACTTCACTTTTGGAGCTGCTTCCCAGGCGATGCTGAAAACACATAGAATTGGTGGCTGTGGGTCTGTTAGTTCTGGGACCTGTGGGGGCGGTGACCCCCAACAGACAGAATGAAATGACATCACCTCTCTCCATGCACGAGTGTTCTATGTACCAATTGCTTGTAATGGGTGAAGAAAAATTGTTTCTTCTGCGAAGTTTCTCCTGCGGCACGTATACGAAAGGTAACTCTAAGAAAGAGAAGTTGAAATGTGAAACATCTTGTTTAGTTCTAAAGAAAGATGTGTTTAAATACTCCGATGTGTGGCTTTAAAAAAGGGGTGGGAGAATACCTATTAAACAGAAGCACATGAAAACAGAAATATAAATCAAAGCAAGTAACGTTTAGTTTTTTTACTGACTAAATTCGTTTCGTGTTAGCAGTGGATGGTGAAGGAGAAGGATTAGAAATGCATTGTTTTCATTTGGGTCACATTTTGGCCTCCAGGAAACTTTCATGTGATAGCGTACACAGGCATGAAAGGAGTGGGTGGGTAGGACGGGAGAAGCACATCCTTCTCGTTGGCCCAGAATCACTCACTGACTTCTGCATCAGTGTCATATGGCAGGGAGGGATCCACGGCGTGGGATAAGACTCCACTTAGAGAGCCATTTGCAATGGTCAAGCCTTAGCTCTGGGTACTTAACGTATTTGAGAAGAAGAGGTGGCCAATTTACAGCCTCATTTGTAAGCAGATCATAGAAACTATATGGTCTATATAAACAGGAAGAGGGAGGGCAAGGATGGCTACCATGATACTGGTCAGAGAAACTCTGACCTGTAATGGACTCGTTCCTGTACATGACACACAAAGGTTCTTAGAGCTAAAAGGCCAATTAGAGATTATATTCTGGAAAGCACTCATTTTACACAGAGGGAAACAGCCCAGGGTGGTGGATGGGGTGATAGGGAGTCCAAGAGAAGGCCAAGGATCACAGGGAAGCATCTTACCTCCTTCAGAGATTATCACATCCCCAAGCCTATAACTTAGGGTCCATCTCTGCCCCCATCCATTCTGTCACCTCATTCTAGATATTCCACTCTCAGTATCTTTTGAACCCATTGTGTTCTGTCCTTTTCTGTGGCCACTGCCTTAGCTTCTGATCTTCCCTATTTCTCACTTAAATTACTGCAAGTCTCCTCAGCTTTCTAAAATGCTGGTCCAGAGATTTCACTGTATTAGTTACACTCCCCCAACATTCCTGCATCATTCTCAAGATAAATTCCAAGCTCCTTAGCATAATACAAAAGGACCTCCATGATCAGACTTGATTTTAAGAATCCAGTCAGGGCCGGCCTCGTGGCTTAGCGGTTAAGTGCGCGTGCTCCACTACTGGCAGCCCGGGTTTGGATCCTGGGTGCACACTGACACACCGCTTCTCCGGCCATGCTGAGGCCGTGTCCCACATACAGCAACTAGAAGGATGTGCAACTATGACACACAACTATCTACTGGGGCTTTGGGGGGGATAAAAAAAGGAGGAGGATTGGCACTAGACGTTAGCTCAGAGCCAGTCTTCCTCAGCAAAAAGAGGAGGATTAGCACAGATGTTAGCTCAAGGCTGATCTCCCTCACAAAAAAAAAAAAAAAAAAGAATCCAGTCATATGACATTACATATTTGCCAGATACCATTCTATGTCCTCTACAAATGTTCCTCATTTGATCATCACAACAACCCTATGACATGTGTTATTATTTTCCCTATTTTACAGATGAGGAAAATGAGGAACAGAGAGATTAAATGATTTTTCCAAGGTCTCACAGCTGGCAGGGGGCAGGGCCAGGACTTAGACTGGACATCTGCCTTCAGAGTCTATGCCCTTATCCTCTAGGGCCTGCTGCTGTACACTTTCCTGTCTGAGCCAAGTCCTTCTCACCTCTGGGGTTACATGCAGGCTATTTCCCCATCTTGAAACAACCCTTGCCCTTTCCTTTACCTGGATATCTTCTGTTTATTTATTATTTTTTAATAGGCTTTATTGTTTAGAGTAGTTTTAGTTCCACAGCAAAATTGAGCAGAAGGTACAGAGATTTTCCATTTGTCCCACTGCCCCCGCACATGCATAGCCTCCCCCATTATCAACATCCCCTAGAAGAGTGGTGCATTTGCTACAATTGATAAACCTACATTAACACATCATTATCATCCAAAGTCCATAGTTTACATTAGGATTCACCCTTGGTGTTATACATTCTATGAGTCTGGAAAAATGTATAATGGCAAATGTGTCCATCATTATAGTATCATATAGAGTAGTTTCACTGTCATACAAATCATCTGTGCTCTGCCAATTCATTCTACTAATTCCTGGAAAACATTGATCCTTTTACTGTCTTCAGTTTTGCCTTTTCCAGAATGTCACGTTGTTAGAATCATACAGTACGTAGTCATTTCAGATTGGCTTCTTTCACTTAGCAAAATGCATGTAAGGTTCCTCCACATCTTTTCATGGCTCGATAGCTCATTTCTTTTTAGTGCTGAATAGCATTCCATTGTCTGGATGTATCACAGTTTACTTAGTCATTCATCTACTGAAAGACATCTTGGTTGCTTCAAAGCGTTGGCAATTACATATAAAACTGCTATAAACATCTATTTGGAGGGTTTTGTGTGGACATATTTTCAGTCCTTTTGGGTAAATATCAAGGAGCACAATTTCTAGATTGTATGGCAGGAATATGTTAATTTTGTAAGAAACTGCCAAACTGTCTTCCACAGTGGCTGTACCATTTTGCGTTCCCCCCAGTAATATACGCGAGCTGCTGTTGCTCCACATCCTCACCAGCATTTGATGTTGTCAGTGTTGTGTATTTTGGCCATTCTAATAGGTGTAGTGATATCTTATTATTGTTTAATTTATATTCCTCTGATGACATATGATGTGGAGCATCTTTTCATGTGCTTATTTGCCATCTGTATATCTTCTTTGGTGAACTATCTGTTAAGGTCTTTGGCCTATTTTTAATCAGGTTATTTGTTTCCTTCTTTTCGAGCTTTATGGGTTTTTGTTTTTGTTTTGGTATATTTTGGATAACAGTCCTTTATCAGATGTGTCTTTTGCAAATATTTTCTTCCATTCTGTTGATTGTTTTCTGTTTATTTTTCAAGACTCACTTAAAGCACCACACAGGGTCTTCCATAAACCAAGACCCTGTCTGAATTGGTTGCATGACACGTTACACCAGATTGAAATCCCTGATTAATTTGTCAGTGTCCTGAACAAACAAGCTGTGTGCTCTTTGAGGTCAGGGAAACTATCTACCTTCATCTCACTTCATCTGACCCATGTAGATACTTGAATAAAGAATGGTGTGAATGATCTTTCAATTTCTAGCTCTGACTCTTGCCTATTAGAGAAATTACTTCTCTCTGAGATTCTCTTTATGATAGGGATAAACAGAGTACTTCCTTTACACAGTTATTTTGAGAGTCAAATTGAATGATGATTGTAAACCTGTAGCCCTGGGCTGTTATGTAATAGATGCACTGCAAAATCTCCTCTTTGAGACAATGCAATGCAGCTCCCCCCACCTCCATCTTTTTGGGGCTTATTTTACCATCTGGACTCTTGCTCTCCACCAAAGATCTTCTCTTTTCTCTCATCACAATTGTCTCATAGTCCTCCTTGTCCATGAAACTTTCCTTAACTAAGTAGTTTGCTTTGATCTCTCTTTATCTATTTCCTAAAACCTACTCTCAGTATGACCACCTCTGGAACAGTCCCCCCACTCCCCACCCCCTTTAAAAATTTGACTATAGATTTATTTCTCTTATATCCTCAGTGAGATTGTACACCCTTAAATGGTCAAGGCTATGATTTCTAGTTCTTTACTATATTCACAACTCCGGCAGAACGACACACGTTCACCAAATAACAAACATTTCCAGAGCTAAAGTTAATTGAAGCGCGTTCCTTTCCCAGGTACTTTGCTGCCTCCTAGTGTTGCGGCCAGGCTCCAGGCTGAGAGAAGTTTCCTCTGAGTTCCAGCTCAGTCAGCACCCTCTCTATGGTGACAAGTGTTGCAGACAACAGACTTGAGAGAGCTGACTGCTGCTGGAGACAAATTCTCTCAGAGATGCTACTCTACTGCCACAAACAGAGCTCCGCCATCCTGCATCCTAGACCCGGTCCTTTCTGGGGGGACACCTTTGCATCATTGCTGAGCTGAGTATTTGTGGGACTTCGGCAGCGAGTTTTCAGAGGCTTCCTTTCCCTACCTCAAATACCTCCCTCTGTCTCTCTCTGCTGATCCCTGACCTGATTGCTGTTTGGAGATTTTTATTCAGGCTTAGATCTTAAGGCTACAGTGTAGCACATGTTAGCATTCAAATAACTTTGGGAAGAATAAAATACACACTCCTCCCCACCCCCAATTATCCAGATTGTAAACAAATTTCTGATCCTGCCAAGAGAGGTTTGAAAGGCTCCTGCTCTCTGAGAAGGTAAAATGGGGTCACTCTGGTTGGACACAAAGCACAAGAAAAGGGGAGCCTATGCACTTTCTAGATTTGCCAGGTGTTATTTTGGCTAAGTATCCACAGAGATAACATAGCGTAGTGGAAAGAACATGAGTTTTGGAGCAAACACTGAGTTCAAATCCCAGCTTGTTTAATCATTAGCCCTGTGATGTGTGTAAATGTCTCAGATTCTCAGCTTTGTTGCATGGCTCACAGGGTGTTGTGAAGATTGAAGGAGATAATATACGCAAAAGCAATTAAAAGCATGCTAAGGGGTTCTTGTTCCTGAAATTCAAAGAGCATAGCATTTGTGGGAGTAGAATGCATTGATTCCCACCACAAAATTTGTTTCTGTAGTTTTCAACTGCCTTGTTTGTCTCTAGAACTTAATCTCTTGGAGGGAAGAGATGACGTCTTTAGTTTTCTTCAGTGTGTCAGCACAGTGCCTGGCACTGAGGTGTTCAGCAATGTTTATTGAATGAATGAAATGCCTACGGCTCAAGATGCTGAAACTTTTTAAATTTTTATTATACATTCTTATAATTCTCAGCCTTTATCTTTAATCTTTTAAAGTTGGAGACTAATGATCCCCTACATTTGCACCCCAATTAAATAGACTTTCCCCCATGTATCCCCTTTCCTTTGATTTTCTTATTCAAAGTGTGAGCCAGTCGTCATCTCCTCTTGCTGTTTAGCCCTCTCACCAGCTCTCAATCAAAGCTCCCAGATGTGGCTTTCATTGCCTGTGACGTTCTTTAATTTCACTTGTCTTATCCATAATCACATCAAGCCACTTATTTGTTAATAGGCTGTTTGGTGGCTTCACAGCTGGAATTACTGTACATCACGTTTCATTTCCACAAGGACATTCTTTATTCAGGTCTGCCTTGTGCATCACTTGTCTTTTCCTCTTGCCAGGCTGAGCCAGCTTCTCCCAATGTACCTCCCACATCAGCTGTTCATGTTCCCCCTGTGGTTGTCACTGATAATTTCCAGGTTAAATCTTATAAGTGGAAATTTGATCCACAGCTGGAATTGAAACACAGCTCCTTCAAGTTATTACCACAGTCTGTTCCTGGGTAGGTGGAAAAGCTGAAGATGATAGATTTCAGTGCCTAGGAATCATAATACCGTCCATCTGATGATGACTAGGGTGGGGATTGCTTCTCCCTGGGGAGAGTGATATTTGTACCTTTTCACTCTGGGTCTGTGTCAGGGGGATTCAAGAGAGGTGAGTGGTTTTCAGTAGTTTTCTGTCATTTTATGAGAGATGAGTTAGATAAAGTGGTAAGGTGGACTGGACAGCAAATGAGTTATAATGATTGACCAGCCATCCAGGCTGTCAGCTATCTCAAATATAAGGAATCTTTTTTCCAAAGCAGAGACGTTTGATTTCTTAGATTCAAACAGTAGAAGTAAGGGCAGATAAAATAATAGGTTTATTCATTCAAAAAATATTTATTTGAAGATTCCATGGTACCAAAACCTATGCAATAACTTTGATTTATTCAATGTTAATTAATTCAACAAATATTTATTAAATATCTGTCACTATTCCAAGATTGAGAATATGAAGTCAATAGAACACATAAGATTCCATCCTCATGGAGCTCGCCTTCTAATGGACAAGGCTGATAATTACAAGAAAACAGATAAATTAGATGATTTCCATTGTGTTAGAAAGAAAATAAAACAGGGAAATGTGAGACTATCTTGAGTTGGATGGTCAAGAAGAACTTCTTATTGAAAGGTTTATGTTTATGAATCCATAATTGCTGAAGGACATTTGGATAATTTGATGGATTCTGAATTGGGTCCAATTCTGTCCATACCCATGTTTCTTTCATTCTCATCCCATGTTTTCCTTTCTGACCCACTCCAACCCTCAGTAACCATCCTGAGATCAGGAACTCTGGGGGGATTTCTCCTTAAAATGTCAACAACATCTATTGAAGCATCAATAGAAGGTGCCAGGACTTGCCCCAGATGTAGGGGGTGGTGAGAATTGAGCTCTGAGCTGCAAGGGGTTCTGGATTCTGATCTAGTTCACCACCAAAGGTGTATCATCTTGGGCAGGTCTCATCCCCTTTCTGGGCCTGAGCTCCTCATTTGTGGAGTCAATTGAGCGAGATGCTCTATATAGCTCCATATATAGGAGGCCACATACCTGGCATCTTAAACAAATAGTCCACGTGGGAGGAAAAAGGGAGCAAAAGTTGGCATGAGGTCATGAGGGATCAAAATGAGGTTCTCAGTGCCACTTCAGTACCCTCAGCTTCCTCACAGTTGATCTGACCTGGTGGGTACACGTAGGGACAATCTCTTATACAGAACATACTATCAAATAAGTAGTGTGATGACATACCCTCATACTACCTCTCTTATTGTCCACGTCAGGGCTTTAACACCCTACTCCCCACCATGAACTTGACTCTTCAAAGGTTTTAAATCTACCTTTAATGGGCTGGGCATCCTCTGCCCCCTTGGATATTGGGGCATTCATATAAATTTGCTTTTCTGATTTATCCTTTTGCTATCATTCTGAGCTGAAAGCAACAAAGGTAGGAAAAAGGACTCAAACAGGTAAGTATTTAAAAAAAAAGAGCAGATGAGGGACAAGGAACACAATTAGTGTCCATGGGCTGCTGCCCCTAGCCAGTGAGTCAACAAACATGATGCACCTGGGCGTCAGGGCGAAAAGAACACTGAAACTGGAAAGGAGAAGTGCCAATGACAAATTAAGCCATCACAATGTTTTGTGGGATTGGTCTTGGGTGCAGAACAAAGGCTCTCAACCAATCCCTACCTCCCTCCATATACAGTACATAGTGTGTACATTACAGTACACTATATACTATATTCTATGTAACTCATATAGTAACTCATATACATTGTAGTGTACACTCAGAATAGAGTAGCGGTGTGTTTCTATGTGCAGAGGACTCCAGCCCTGGACTGTCTGAAGTGGCTCCTACTGGACATGTCAGCTTCCCTTGTTGTCTCAGGACATCAAGACTGGTCAGACCAAAAGTATCTACCGAGCAGCTACTATATACCAAGCACCATTCTCAGCAATAGGGACTCAGTAATGAACAAGCCCAGCAAAAATCCCTGCCTTCAAGGGGCGTAGATTCTAGTGGGGGAGACAGGAAACAAATAAACAGATAGGCAAATATATTAAACAAATAAATAAATAGGCAATTTCAGATATCGATGAGTACTCTGAATGATGTGATATAGATAATGGCTATCTGTGTAGCTTTTGATCTCTGAGGGGTAGAATATTTGAGTTCATTCATTCAACACAGATTATTAAGTATCTTCTATGCTCCAGGCTCTTATCTAGGCTAAAAGGATTCATCAGTGAATAAACCAAACAGCTCCACACTCAGGGAGCCTTCTTCTAGCAAAACAAGATAGAAAAAATAAGTTCAAAGTGCAGTTATTATACAATTGGTGCAATAAACTATATAAATGTTTAATGATTCATATAATTGATATATATATATACACACTATAATCCTTCCTATTGTTTTATTATACAACAAGCATCATGTGTAAGTATAGTCATAACACAGATGATGAAAGGGCAGAGCCATATGAGAATTTGGGAGAAGTGCATCTCAAGGAGAAGGGGCAGAAGTACAAGACAGTGTGACAGGTATGAGCATGGTACCCTGAAGGCACAGGAGCTGCCCTGTGTGACTGGAGCAAAGGGAAGTATGATTGGGATATGAGGCTAGAGAGAGAGACTGGGTCAATTCCAAGGGAAAAGTCTGGAAAAGTTTTAAGAGGGAGGAGAGGTGTGGTGAGATCTAATTTAAGGTTTAGAAAATTCTCTTTGGCAGCTGTTAGAGCATTGACTTAGGGGCAAGAAGGGAGGCAGGAAGGTTGGTTGGGGAGCTGTTGCAGAGGTCTAGGGGAGAGATGGTGATGGTTTGGACTAGGGCTGTAACAGGACAAATGGTGAGAAATACATATATATAACATATATGTAATTAGAGTTGTGTGTATATATCTGATGACTACATGACATGTATATATCACATATATATATGATGTAGAGCTGACAACACTGTGGGATGGGAAGGAAAGAGAGAAAATAAGGTTGTTCCCTAGGTTTGGCCTGAAGAGTTGAGTGGATGTTGGTGCTATTTACTGAGAGGGAGAAGGCTGTGTTGGTGGTGAGGAACAAAGCTGGTGGAGACAGATAGATAGTTCAGTACCAATGTTTTAAAGTTTGACTTTTACAATGTACAAGTGAAGTAAATAGATATGAGGCTAGAATTTTGAGGAGACAGGCTGGCACTTAGGAGGCATCTGTGTCAAGATGGTATTTAAGGCCAGGGAAAGGATGAGATCAACTAATGAAAGGGTATAAATAGAGAAGAGAAGGGGTTTGAGGACCAAACTCTGGGACCAAGATTTTAGGATCTGGAGGTTTAATAGCTGAGGTCCAGCAAGGGAGAGGGAGAAGGAGTGGCTTTTGAGATCGGAGGAAAATTCGATGAGTGTAGCATAGTAGCATTCTAGATCTGTGCTAAACAACGCTGAGAAGTTAAGATGACAGAGTTAAACATTTTTCTTGAGCAGGGATATGGTTATTGGTGACTGTAGAGAGTGTTTGGGGGGACAAAAACTAATTGGAGTGAGTTGAGGAGAAAAAATGGAAATAAGAGAGTGGCAACAGGTAGTATAAATGGTTTTTTATCTTTTTTTGAAAAATTTTGCTGAGAAGAGAAGAAGAGAAAAGAGCTATTTATTAGATCTCTACTCGGGGTCTAGAATTAAAATAGATTCTGTGAGGGATATGTAACGGTGAGAAAAGTAGGGGTGAATTCTGAGGCTTTTTTTTTTTTCTCTACAGTTGGTCCCTAGGTTAGCCTGCAATGAAATTCCTTTAGCCAGAAGGAGAGTGGGGAAGGCTTCCTTCAGAATGCTGAGAGGCTGCAGCTCTCCTGGCTCATCTTCTGCTCACAGGTAGTGAGCAAGATGGTTGTGCCCCAAGTCAAACTTGGCTTCCCTGACAGCCCCTTCTCTGCAGCCTTGTAGAGTAAAAGAAGGTAGGCAGGGGCATATTAGAAACAAAGCATTTAATAAATTGTCCTAATTGTGACTGGGGACATGGAAGAGGCAAACTGAAAATAGAAGTGGAGATTAATACAGACATCTCTCCATGTAAATGGCTTCAGAAACCTGCAGATCCAGAGGGAGTCTGCCCATAACATTCTTATCTCTCCTCTTAGTTAACAAGTCAGCAAACAGGGTCTAGCTTATATATTCAGTTATTATCAATAGGTATTCACTTCATCTGTTTTTTTCCTGGGAGGAGGCTGGAGGATTGAGCACTAGTGGTCAGTCTTCTGCGAGTAGACGTTTGTCGATTATATAGAGAAAACGCATTATCATGCGTTTGTATATCAACTGTGCCTTGTTTCTAGAGGGTGAGTTCTAGATTGTCTGAAATAATGAAAGGAAGGAGTGTGGATAATTGCCACGTAATTGATCTATTTAGGGCTCATTCAGACCACAATCATGACAGTCTCCTAAATGGAGCCTTATTAGTAAGTCAAATGTTCTCACGGAACTCTTCACACGGTATGCACTTCCGGTCTTGATTACAGTCTTGAATTCTCTTTCCGAATGTCCATCCTTCTCCCTCTGCACATCTCTCAGCACCAGATCTTATCACCAGAGCATCTTTCTTAGAGATCTTTTCCACACTCCAGGTGGTGAATTAAAAAATTCACGAGCATGACTGGAAATGAAAAGTTGGGGAACTACTTGTTGTTCAGGAGAAGCTCAAAAAACCGTAATCACCTCCATGCAGTATTTATTGACCTCCAAAATTGATAGTGGATGTGAAGACAGAGTGACCTGAAGCACGCATCGTCAGCCTATCTTCTGATTGGCTGAGAGGTCTTTGGAAGTCCTCTGAGCAGTGGATTCACTTTAAGTCAAGCAAAAATAATTTTAAAAATTCATGACTATCTCCTACCCTAGCTTTGTTCCCCATAAATGGACTCTCTTTCTTGACCTCAAACACATCAAGCTTTTATTTGGCCTCAGGGTCTTTGAACTTTCTGCTTCCTTTACTCAAATGCTCTTCCCCAAGCCCTACACATGGTTGGTGCTTGAAGGTCATCTTCTGGCATCAATTTACATGTCATCCTCTCAAAGAGATTGTCTCTAGACAATCAATTTAAGTCAATCTCACCCATGCCACTTTTATTTCATTTATAACATCTATCTCAACTTGTTTACTCTTTGTTCATTTGTGTGTCTCCTCCATCAGACTATGAGCTCTTTCCAAGAAGGAATTTTCATCCTTCCTGCTGTATATACTGAGTGCCCAGCACAATGCTGGACATCAGTTGGTGCTCAATAAATATCTGTTAAACAAAATGGCCAATGTGAATGGTATAGAGAATATATGTTTAAAGATATACTTCAAAGATTTTTGCTGACTTTCTGAACACACTGTCCTCCCATGCCTTAAGCACATTGGGGACAGGACCACATGCTCTTCCTGCCTGTTCCTCCTCCTGTCACACTGTCTGACACATAACAGATACTTAATAAATATTTGTGAAATCAATGAGTGACTCAAAATTAATTTGTATTTTGTATTTCAATATAGTCAGAAGTACATCTCATGTCCAAAAATAAACATATTCTTGTGGATGCAGCTTAGTGTGGTAAGCAGAATTATGTCCCTTCCCCCAAAGATGTCCATGTTCCAATCTCTTAAACCTGTGAATGTTACCTTGCACGGCAAAGGGGTCTTTGAATATGTTATTAAGGTAAGGATTTTGAGACGAGGAGATTATCCTGGATTATACAATCTGTCCCAATGTAATCACAAGGGGAATGAGGAAGGCGGGAAGGTCAGAGAGAGAAAAGGAGATGTGATGACAGAAGCAGAAGTCAGAATGATGCAATTGCTGGCTGGGGGCCACCATCCAAGGAATGAGGGATCTTCTAGAAGTTGGAAAAGCAAGGAAATGGATTGTCCCTTAGAGCTTACAGAAGGAGTGCAATCTTACCAACACTTTGATTTTAGTTCAGTGAAATCCGTTTTGGACTTCTGACCTTCAGAACTGTAAGATGATAAATTTGTGTTATTTTAAGCCACTAAGTTTGTGGTACTTTGTCACAGCAGCAATAGGAAATGAATATACTTAGTTCCTCACATCAAAACTACACTCTAGCTCTCTTCACTCCTACTCCCTATTAGGTAGATTTCCTAATTAATAGAGGTGGCATCTCAAGAAAGAGAGTTCTGGATTGTGGGATTGTTCCACCAATCTGCATGGATTGTGAGGAAGTAGATCAGAGGTGTGTGGACATTGGTGATTGGAGATGGTAATGAGAGGGGATAGAGCCCAGAGGGTGAGAAGTTACTCCTCTCCCAATTTGGCAAAAAATAAACTCTGTTCCTGGAAAATCACAGATATTATCTTGGATTACAAAAAGAAAGAAAAAGAAAAGAAAGAAGGAAGGAAGAGAGGGAGGAAGATAGGAGGGAAGGAAGGAAGGAAGGAAGGAAGGAAGGAAGGAAGGGGGGGGGAAGGAAGGAAGGAAGAGGGGAAGGAGAAAATGGAGACTATAATATGTCTTTCTCAGATATGTACCTTTGGCCTCTCAAGCCTGCACTTACTTTATGTGCCATTTATAGAATGATTTCTTCTAAGGTCTTTTTTAACGCTAACATTATTTGAGTCCATCATCAAGGGTTTTCTTTGTAGGATAAATTTTGGTCCTAATGATTTAAAATAATATGCAATTGATCTTAGAAGTCATCTAATCTGTATTGTGATTGACATTATGAAAAAGCTATTATTGGTGAGCCACGGGCTATATTGTGGGTGTTGGGAGGAAGAGGAGGACCGTGGAAGAGAAGGAGCCTTTACAGATAAATTCAAGGTTTTTCACATACATGATTAGAAGATATAGTAATGTTGACAGAAAAAGCACAATCCTTGGAGTTAGAGGAATTATCTAGAACTCACATCAACAAGCCATGCTCCTCCAGCCATAAATAAAGTTTTATTAAAACACAGCCTCGTGTATTCATTTATGCATTGTCTGTGGCTATTTTCCCACTCCAAGGACAAAGTTGAACAGCTGTGACAGAGACTGTATGGCCCATAAAGCTTAAAATGTTTACTGTCTGCCCCTTTACAGAAATATTTGCCAACACTTGACCTAGAAGAATATAACACACATTTGTTGGTGTTGTGTAGTATAAAGAACATGGGAATAAATTGTAACTCTACCCACTTACTCAATTTGGGACCACTGGTCAGTCCATCAATCTCTCTGAGCTTCAGTTCCTCATCAATACAATATGACTAGTAATTCTTTCGGCATGTATGTCCCACGAAGGTAAGGACTTAACCTTTTTATTGTTGTACTCCAATACCTAGCACAATGCTTTGTAGGCATTCAATAGATTTTTTTCAAATAAATTGCTATCTACCGCATAGGATTACTATGAAGATTATAAATAATATATATAAATCATTTAACATAATTCTTGGTATATAGTGAACTAAAAATAACCAGTACTAAATATGTAGACTTGCATTTTGGGAATATTCAGGTAGCAACATGTAGTAGCAGTTGAATATGTGGGAACTCAAGAAAAAAATTTGGACCTGAAAATACAGATGTGGATGTAATATACTTAGAGGCAACAGGCAAAATCACAAAAGGAGATGGCTTCTTGAGGTTAAGTGATTTATCTGAGGCATTATTAGGCTACGGTGTACGCAATTCAAGGTTCCTGGGATATCATGTGCCCAGGATCTGGAATATCAGGCCAACAGAAACCAAAGATTTTTCAGGGAGAAGTTGTAGATTCAGGCTAGTGTCAGGTAGGAAGACTTGCTGGCAGAAAGACCAGGTGTACACACCCTGTATCTACATAGGCTTAGCACTGGTCCAGGACGAGAAGGGAGTTGGACCCAGTGATGGGTCAGGTCAAGGTTCCCTACAACGACGCTCATGTACTCTACCATCTATTATGTTTCCCTCCACTACCTCTCCCACGCAAGCCTCAGTCCTCAGATTACAAGGCATTGTTGAGAATGCTGTATTTTCACCAGGTTACAGAAACAAGGTAATTACAGGATACAGAAATCATCCAAAGCTTCTAGAAGAAAAGGAATATGTATGATCATGTGCTAATGCGGATCCTCTCTGATGCCTCAAATAAATGCATTCAGTGTTGGAAAGCATTGGTTTGATTCGTCATATTTAACTATTCGTCTTCACTGACACTTTGGTGAAGAGCCTCACGCTTCAGGTAATGGTACCGCTCACGACTCTAACTGGATTCCTGGCTCAGAGGCTGCTGGGCATCTCAGCTCTCTTGCTGGCCCTGTGCCACTGGAACAAGGAAGAGGAGGACTTTGTTTGCTTTAAGGAGAGAAAGGATGGATCTCTTTCCCCAAAATAAAACACACACACACTCACACACACACACGCACACACTTTTTAGCTGTAGATACATCATTCCTTTAGCAACTATTTCTCTCTTTTGAGACTACTCCTCCCCATCTCCAATTAGAGAGAAGGAACTTTGCAGTTTGCTTTTAGAGAAGAAACAAATATTATCCTTGAGCATCTATTCATCACTTGTGAGACAATATTTTTTCCAATTAGAAGGAACTCCTAAGTCTATTTTAGACAAGAAATAAATTCTCCTTCCCAAAATTCATTTTCAGTCAAAATATGCCAGCTGGGGGATGTTAGAAATTCTACTAGGTTTATCTTTATAAACTATCTAAGCTGCACTTGCTATAAATGGCCTCTGACACAAACCATTCTAGAAGTTTATGAAACAGCACTGAACCAAGTCTTTTTGACCACAGACTTAAACTTATTTCATCACATGTGTGTTACAGACAGAGAGCTAAAAAATATTTAATTAAGAGCATAAACTCATTTAACCTAGCAAGTAAATAACCTCAACTATTGAAGATAAAGTGCTAGCCTTGAGGAGAGCAATATACTCCACTCCTTGGGGGTTTTATTTTATTGGATTATGAGACTCAGCACTGGGTAGGCTTGGGAATTTAGTCATTCATGAATTTGACCAGCATTACAGGTATAGTTTTAAGGGTGAGTCAGCTGAAAGTTGGAGGAGTCTGTTTGGGATTCAGAGAAAATAAACAAATCTCCTCACCTTCCACTCTAAGTTGCCTTTTCTATTTTGAGAGCAGAAGGCTCTAAATCTCTACACTGTTACAAAGAACATTTACTGTCATTTGAATGTGTCCCTTCAATTCCAATCTATTCTGAAAGTATCTTCCCTACACCACTCTGCTTTAGTAAATATTTATGCCCCAATCATCTCAAGTCCACTGGACCCCATCACATGTGTTTCAATTATTTAAAATCAGGACAGCATCTCCTGGGCAGCTAATGAAGTCTCGATAGATATACATTATTGAAGCATATTGTTATTTATTCACCTAATAAATCAAGCCTGTTGGGGAGACTAGATGCAATTCAAGCACTAGAAATGAGGAATAATGATGGCATAGATCATTTCTGAATCACTCTAGCCCATTTTACAGCCTGCAAAATACACTGAATTCCATAAAAGTGACAAATGACAACATTGTAATAAACAGCTATAGTTTGTGCATTGTGTATTGGAGCTTAGATTCATACGAAAGCTCTCTGTCAAAAGGGTGGATGATGAATTAAGTATTGAAATCATGCTCTGTAAAAAGGAGTTATATATTTTCCATTTATCTTGATTTCTCATATGGCATCAATGTGCTTAAGTATATGTAACCTTTCCAAATTGAGTTGGTTTAATATTAAGGAAAATTGCTAAAAAATTGTTAAAGAAAATTTGGTATGTTTGGAATTCCTTCTTTATTTCCCTGCTACATTTTTGTAAGACTTTTAAATGCTCCCTGGATGCTCATTCGCATTAAATTTTTTGAATTAAATTCCCAGAAATATGCAATAATATTTACAGGGCTTATTAAAAATGAATGTGCTATATCACAGTTAATATTACTGTTCCTCATCCAAATTAAAATGTTTGCATCAATTAAATATTAAATATAAGTTAATAGAGCCCCTCCACTCTGAAGGGTGAATTTAGACTTCCAAAATGATGGACCGAGGAATGAGTACACCTAGAATTTATCCAAATTTCCTGAAATTTAGGTGAAAGCTCAACTACTCTCTTTATTATTGAAAAACAATCATTAGAGGAGTAAGGAAATACAAACAGTATGATATTTATTTCTGCTATTTATTCCCCACCTTGATAATATGGCCACAAAATGATTAAGAAGAGGAGCAACCCCAAGTCATTACTTCCTGAGGAGATTATTTGGTTTTTCCCAGTCACGGAGCATGATTTCATTTTTTTTTAAAGTTTGCTTTGTGGCACACTTCAGTAGACCAGACTAAATAAGCAAGTCTGAACATCAGTCAGCATGAAAGTCATAGGAACAAAGTGAAAAAATGAAATGCATCTCGGGTAGTCTCTATTTCTCTTGATGCCCACCTGACATTACACTTTCTCTCTGCCCTCTGCTGGTCGGCCTCTTTGCTGTATTCTTGAAGCCTTCCTCAGCCAGTTTGCTAACTCATAGGATAGAGCTCTCAGGGGAGCTGCAGTGTGATGGAAGGAGAACCAGGTTTGAAATACCAAGACCTGAGGTTTGGCACTAAGTTCTCCTATGATTTTAGGTAATTTACATCTCTGTGCTCTAGTTTTTCCAAATATAAAAAATGAGTCCAGGGGCCGGCCCGGTGGCGCAAGCGGTTGAGTGCGCGCGCTCCGTTGCGGCGGCCCAGGGTTCGCTGGTTCGGATCCCGGGCGCGCACCGACGCGCTGCTTGGTAGGCCATGCTGTGGCGGCGTCCCATATAAAGTGGAGGAAGATGGGCACGGATGTTAGCCCAGGGCCGTCTTCCTCAGCAAAAAAAGAGGAAGATTGGCGGATGTTAGCTCAGGGCTGATCTCCTCACAAAAAAAAAAAAAAAAAAAAAAAAATGAGTCCAATGCTGCCGTCGGGTGAGGATTAAGTGAGATTACCACACAGTTTTGAAGCGATGCTCTAAAGTGAGGTGTTATTTTATTGACACTTTTTACATCTTATCTCCCGAGTTAAAAGTGTTAATTCTCTCGTTTGAATTCCATCAACAGGCAGTATACCTTGGGCCCCTTCCCTTGACTGTACTAGGTCACTTTATATAACACATTTATTTAATTCTCATGACAGCAGGAAGGTAAATATATTCTCTTTACTTAACTGATGAAGGAAGCTGCCTGCAGAGAGGTTAAGGGGTATTTCCATGATCACTAAGACAACGGTAGAGGAGTGAGGTGCAAGCCCAGGGTGGTCTGATAGCAAACATCTGTTCTTCCCGCTACACCATATTCATTCTCATTAATGACTGTTGTTCCTTTAGAAACTGTATACTATGATATAAAGTACCCAGCATCGTGCAGGCCTTCATACAAGTTGTGAATGAATAAATCAACAACTGAGGACATAGACTTTGCTCCCAATATCCTGAGTTCTCCCTTGGCACCAACACAGTACCTTGCACACAGTAAGCAGGAGGGCGGAGGAAAGAAAAAGGAGAGGGAAAAGGAAAAAAAATGGGGGAGAAATGAGATGAATGAATGAAGGAAGATAATGGTGGGAAGAACGAGAAAAGGCAAAAGAGTGAGAGAGAATGAATCCCTCAGGAATGATTTCTGTGCCATCTTATGATAAACTTGTACAAATATTTTCCTGCTTTCAGGCTTTGGTGAACTATTTTTCGGTTTTTTTAAATCACAAAGCAGAAGAGAGAGATTTAAAGATCTCCATTCACAAGATAACCTTTCTCCCCTTTCACGCATTAAAATTTTATTCAATTTCAATCGCTTAGAGTGGTGTGGACCAAAGATGCTATTATTACCTTCTGGAAACGTGGCATGGGTCTGAAATGAGTCACATGAGCAATAGACTCAAGTGCATCTCAAGTGCAAACCTCTGAGCTCAGCAGGGCCTCATCTTGGAGTTAATAGCGAGAAGGCATGTGAGCCTGATGGTGGAAGGGCTCATTGGTTGTGGTGCTCCTGGCTGGATTCCTGTCCTGCAGGGACAGGGACTCTGCCACTGCCTTCTTAACCACAGTGGACCAAGTAATAACAGTAGGTCATGTGTTTTCTTTTGTGTTGCAGGTACTGGTCTTCCCTTGTAGTGCTCAAAATGTGTAGTATAGTGCAGGGCATGAACTACATCCTCAGGAATTGCTTATTGGATTGAATTGAATTGAACAAGCAGGAAGGAATGGAGTAATAGCTCTGTGTCACCACACTGCTCTCTTGATCTAGTCTCTCATTTTGTCCCCAGTATTTAAAGCATTCATACTGAGTCATGGCGACAAGCCACTCTCTTTGGATGGGGCTTCTTGAAATGAATTTTAGTTAAGTTTAGCACGAATGGCCATTAGGAAACCAACAACATAAACGCATTTCTCCTCTGTACTTAGCAGATTATTTAGTGAGGTCAACCGTGGCTCCCTTGGAGGGGTGAAAGCAGCCACGGAAATCAGGGTGAGGCACACGGAGCAGCACATACCTGCCCTGGGTGTGGATCTTGGCACAAGGAAGCGTCATAAACAAAATGTCTGGCCCAGACATCAGAAGGCCTGCATTCTAATCTCACACCTGCCACCTATAAGCTATATGACTTCTTGGTGTGTAATCGGATCTCCTCCTGCCATAGATTTCTTACATTTAAAGTGGATGTTAGTTAAGTGTCTGCTGTGGGTCAGACACTGTGCTGGGCACACATGATCTACTCAACTCACAGGGTAGTTACAATCATTCATTCATTCAATGACTATTTATGGAGTGCCTTCTGGATGCTAGGCACTCTTTTGGTTGCCAGTGACACAACAATGAACAAAAGGGACAAAAATAAAAAATACTAGACTTTATAGTGGCGGAGGTAGACAACATGGAAGATAAATTAGAATAATGTGTGGCATGTTTAATAGTAGTGGGTGCTAAGGAGAAAGATGCAGCAGGGAAGGGAGATAGAAAGTTCCCAGGGTTTTGTTTCAGTTCCTGAGGGCAGTGATGGGGTGAGCCACGTCAGTGCCTAGAGGAGGAGCATTTTGTGTAGAGGGACAAGCTACGGCAATGGGGCTGAGAGAGAATAATTACCATGCCAGGACCATGTCCTACACAATGAAAGGCTTTCTTTAAAGTGATGTGGCATTATCACAGTAAAAGGGAAGATCATATTTTTATGTAGGAATAATTTTAATTGTACAGAAAAGTTGCAAAGAGAGCACAGAGAATTCTCATATATTCCTTACTCAGTTTCCCTTATTGTTAACATCTTGCACCACCAGAGTACATTTGTCAAAACTAAGAAAACTACTTTATTCTAATTTCACCAGCTGTTCCATTAATGTCCTTTTTCTGTTCCAGGATCCAATCCATAATATGACATTACATTTAGGAAAGACCATATTTTAAACTCAGATGTTCAGCAGATTAATTTCAATCTCCTTGTACCACGTGGCATTTGAAAGGCAGTTGGCAAACACTAGTTCAGCCACTGAGTCTCCCTTAAGTGGAGTCCAACACGGTAGAAAGAGCTCTGGGCAGGTGGTCTGGAGCCCTGGGCTCTCATTTCAGCTCTGCCACTAACTGTGGCCTTGGACAGCTCTCTCTTCTGGATCTGAGGCAGGTATCTCCTCTATAAAATTTGCAAATTTAGCTTAGATTTCTAAGATCCCTCCAACCTCTTAAATTCTGCCCTGGCATTGTCACGACATCCGTGTCTTCACGTAAAGAAACCTCAAAAATTATGTGACTGGTTTCCCTAATACCAAGCAGGGATTTGTTACAGAACCAGATTGGGCTGAAGAGAGCTTCAGAGCTGCGCTGCCTCTGACTACACAACTACCTCACCCTCCATCCATCCCATCTCCCATCCCCACACCCTATTCCACTCAATAGGTGTTACCGGCTAAGACCAGCAACGAAAAAGGGACTATTCTCAGTGTTTTACTTGTGTTTCTCATAACACCCTTAGGAGGTAAGCACTATTTTTTCCCTGGTTTACCCATTAAGGTAGACAGAATAAAGGCTCCCTAAAGATGTTCTTGTGCTAATCCTCAGAACCTGTGAATATGTTACCTTACACGGCAACAGGGACTTTGCAGATGTGATAAAAGTAAGAATCAGGAGATGGGGAGATTATCCTGCATCATCTGGGTGGATCTGACGCAATTATCAAGGTCCTTGTAAAAGAGAGACAAGAGGTCAGAGGGGAGAGAAGATGCTATGCTGCTGGCTTTGAAGAGGCAGGAAGAGGCCATAAGCCAAGGAATGTAGGAGGCCTCGATAAGCTGGGGAAGGTAAGGAAACACATTCTTACTGGACCCTCCAGAAGGGATGTAGCCTCCAGAATATAAAATAATACATCTGTGTTTTTTTAAGCCACTAAGTTTGTAGTAATTTGTTACATCAGCAATAGGAAACTAATATACCCACGGAGGCTAAAAAATGTGTCCAGGATTGCATAGCTGGTAGATGGTGCAATCTTAATCTGAATCTAGGCAGTTTATATCCAGAACCTACATTTGGAGTCACTAGGCCATCCTGCTTCATTGAAGTAATAAAAAGTTTTACCCATAGGTCTCTTGTGAAGCTTGAGGAACTACATGGAGAATACAGTGTTCAGTAGATACAAGTATTATCCTTTATTAGTATTATAATGAACACAACAATTTGCAGTGCTAGTTCACTCACTACTTCTCCATCCTGGCACACTCTCCACCCATTCCAAAACCTCCTCAAACCTGAGTCCAACACTCCCATGCTCAATTCTGATCTGTTTGACTCCTCAACAAGGGCAATGAGAATGACAATGACAAAAATAACCTCATGCAATTTTATAGCAACTCATCCTTTTCAAGACTGCTTAGGTAGACACGATCATATTTAGTTTTGAGTCCAACACCCTTGAGAGTGAGACAAAGAAGGCCTCATTGGCCCCAGTTGTGGGTGTGTCTGTCCCTCTCTGTCTTCGGCTTTTCTTTCATTTGCCTTTTGCCTCCTTACTGTTCTATACCACTGAGTCCATGTCTCTCCCTCCACTTCAGCCTTTTCCTTTCTTTTGTAGCAAGCCAGAACAAAGCTGTAATATTTATTGTCATTTAACATATAAATAGAATTTATGTGTTTTTAATATAAAGACTAGAGCAGTAGAAGGTATTATATTTTTCTTAAAATGCCAAACAAACAAACAAGCACAATTAAGTTATTTTTTTTAACGCGACATTCGACTGCTTTTTCTCATATTTTGTGTTAATAGTCCTGGATATGATAAGTTCCCCCAAGGAGAAAAGGATGTGTGGGAACAGAGCAATTTAGGCACAGAGGCCTGGCTTAGATGTGCTGACTTTTAACACTGACTGAGAAAGTCTCTTCGAGTTACTGAAGATGAAATTGCAGATTTTGGCCACTTAATTGATCCTCTTCTCTACTTGTTATCCATATGAGAAGGTAGTACTAGACAAATCCTATGAGAGTGGGGAAAAAAAACACCTATTTTTCTATTTGCTCTATATTTGGGCTTAAATTGCTGCAGTCATTCCCTGAGGGAATTCTGGAGGAACTGCAAGTTACAAATAAATACTCCCAACTTTGCTTTCCACAGCCTCAGCATCTTCAGCCCCATAAGAGATGCTCTGAACAAGCAAACGTGCTTTTAACTTAGCTCTAAAATATGCCCTGATATGTGGGAGCTATTTTTAAGACAACAGCAAGGACCTGACAGACTGATATTTACTGGAACGCAAATTGCCTCACGTCTTTTCCGACCTCGCCCCACAATGAGGCCCCATCAAGTTATTATTGTCCCCTGGGAAAAGACATTTTGCATTGTCCTGTGTGTTACTGCTCCCCCTAAAGATGCTGGCCATTTTTTAAGC
Organism: Diceros bicornis minor; assembly: GCF_020826845.1. Lineage (NCBI taxonomy): Eukaryota > Metazoa > Chordata > Mammalia > Perissodactyla > Rhinocerotidae > Diceros > Diceros bicornis. The sequence continues at coordinate 17,481,614 of NC_080749.1, read as the reverse complement.
TGGGTAATGGGGAAGAGAAAGTGGATGAGAAAACAAAGAAGTGGGAAGATAGCAAGGGCCCTGCATGGAAGAAAAACAAAAACTAAAAACTGCAAAATGAAACAATGGCAAAAGAGCAAGAGAACTAGAACTACAGTGACACACACACACCCCGATATCTATCAATCTATCAATTATCTATCAATAATCTACCTATCATCTATTGATTATGTATCTATCCATCATGTAGGAGGCAGGAGAAAGAATGGCATATCTGAACTAAAGCAGATCAAAGTAAGAAAACTAATCTTTGTATTTCTTTTGTCAAAGAAGGTAAATATGTCAAGAAAGTCCAACTGGGGATGGGAGGCTTGTCTCTTCTTTACTCTCAGAATGCCTCTCCCCCTCTTTGTGTCCTCATCCATGCCAGGTGCTAAATTTTGAAAACAGGATTGTGAAAACTATTCAAAATATTTGTGAAAGACTAGGTTTGTCACCAAAGACTACCCAGGTGCTCACAAATCCTTTTCTTATTACACACTGAAGAGCCAAAAACGTGGCCCAGAAGCCAGGAACGCTGGAGTGTAGCTTGTGTATTATTTATACCTCACTCAAAGGTAAATAGAAAATAAAAGTTCTACAACTTCAGTATCGCTGTGAGACCCTTAAATCCGACCAGCATACCTCTAGGTGTTCAACCATCCAACTAGATGTTCGGATATAACTCAAAAGATTCCAATATAAGACACTTTAGGGAGGGATCTTGGCAATAGGTCCAAAGGAGAGAGAATGATGAGAAAACTTGAAATCATGACATGAGGAATAGAGGAAGGAATTAGAGATATTTAGGCTGGAGTAAGGCTGACTCCTGGGGCATGTAATACGTGAAATACGTGAAAGGCTGTCATGGGCAGGAGGCGTTAAACTCATTTCATCCAGTCATAGACTGGTGGTTCTGACACTCTTCACCAGGGCTCATCTATGGACAATATTTACATCCACAAGTAAAGGCGATTCCTAGCTGGATACTGATTAGATAAGAAAGGTTTAGGGCAATGTGTAATCCCAGCCCTACTTCTAACCCCACCTCATTTCTCTCCCAGTGGTATGCCACCTCACAGAGGACACGATTAGGACTGATGGAGGGAACCAGAGGGTGGTAGATTACCCTCTACCAAAAAATGAACTTTCTATTGATGAAAGTCCTGATACGGAATTGAACTGCCTTGGAGAGTAGTGAGTTCCCCATGGTGGTGTTCAAATAGAGCTTTCATGACTTTCTGTCAGGAACGAGGCCATGCTTTTATTTCCAAGTTTCCAGTATCTTATAATTATTCTGGAATGAAGACACCAAATTTTGTTAAAAACATTCTTTGGATCAGTAAGTGTTCAAGAAAAATAATGGACTGAGTGATTACTCTGTGTAATATATAGTGCTGTGGGAAGAGAGAGAAGCTCCTTTCAGATACACATAAGAGTGGGCACAGGGACAGCCAAAGCCCTGCCGGGCATGTGGATCAAGAAATCAACTGAACACAAGTGCACTCAGAAATATGTCCTGAGAATGGAAAACAAGGACGGCACAATTTTCAATTAAAAATAAATCACAGGTAAATTTTGTAATGAAAAAGAAATTTATGCATTTTGCCCAAGAGAGAATTAGTTCTATTTAAAGACAGGCAGTGTGCTAAGCACTTTACACACACACCAATCTTTAAAGTTCTTACTACTACCTATTGTAGTTGAGTATGACTAATGGGTTACTCATTCAGGAAGCAACAAAGCCAGGATTCAAACCTCAGTTGGTAGGGTGCTGAAGGATATTCCCTTTGCCTGTTCCCCAATGGGCTCCTACCACTCTTCACACTTCTGCCAATCATAGCATGTGGCACGTTGTACTGTAATTTTATACTATTGTCATCAATTTCTTTACTCATCTCTTCCTTACTTGAGGACAGACATCTTTACTTATTTGTCCCCATATGGCTAATGCCTCTCACTACTACCAGCATATAGTTGACGTTCCGTAAATGTTTGTTGAATAAATGGAAAGAAAAAGGAGGCAGACACACTAGAACCAACTTTAGAAGGCAGAAGTGAAAGGCAGACCAGAAAAATGATATTAGTGCCAATGACATTTATATTATCAAATGGTATAAAGATATCTCTTAGGCTCACTGTGCTATCCAATAGATTAGCCACTAGCCACATGCTATTTAAAATTAAATTAATTCTAATAAGACAAAATTGAAAATTTTATTTCCTTGGTTGCAATATTCACAGGTGGCTAGTGGCTACTTTACTGGATAGTGCAGACATAGAACATTTCCATCATCACAGAAAGTTCTATAGGACAGCACTGAAAGGGAACAAAAAAGCAGTACAATGTTTCGGGAGAAATTTTAACAGAAGAAAATTCAAATTTTGCGTGGACTAAAATACAGCAGGAGAAAAAGAACAAAGATGAGCAAGAAGTACCACAGGAAGAAGAGAGTCCTTGCAGAGGAAAAACAAATCAAAGCAAAACAAAACTACTGATATCAGAAGAAACAGACTAGTCTGAGGTGCCCCAATTGTAATAGTTCCTCAAATCCTACAGACGCTAAAATCCATCTACCCTATGCCCATTGTGTGCTCCTGGCCCTCCTTGCCCAGCCTCAGTCCCACAGCCCTCTGATATAATCACTCCCTCCCTGACACCTCAACTCCTGAGCCCTCTTTTACATCTTCATTCTGCTTAGCAAAGCCTCCACCCTGCACGCATCCAGCTCTTCACTTCCTCACGCCTGCGCCTGCGCCTGCGCCTGCGCCGCTGAATGCTGCTGAAGAAAAGCCTGTTGTCGTGCCGACTGGTTGTACATTAAATTCGTGATGACTGAACTTATATCCTTAACTTATGCCCACAACGCTGACAGGCAATCACGCGTTTCTGTTGTCCATTCATTCTCCCTTTCCTAGGTGACGATTTAAACCTACTCTGCTCTCCAGCACCTCCTCCCTCACCCACTCACACAGCTGGTGGCCTGGCTTCTATTTTGCTGAGAAAATGCAGACGAGAAGAGAACTGCCACAGCCTCTGACCATCACACCTACTCCCTGCACCCGTGTCCACATCCTCCCCTCCCCTCCTGTTACCATGGGTGAACGGTTCTCTGAGGCTCGTCCTCTGTCTGAGCACTGCATCTCTTTACTTTCTGCTGCTCAAGTTAATCGCTCCAGTAACTCTCCCACTTCTCCTCGGCACCATCAATTTCTGCTTTCTATCGGATCATTATCATCAACATATAAACATTCTGCAATTTCTTCCGTCTTAAAAAATCCTGTATTCATCCTCTATCAGCTTTCCTTTACAGAAAATCTCCTTGAAAAAAATTGCTTATATTTTCTCTTTCTCTTTCCACTCTTCTCATTCTCTCGTAATACCAAATTAATCAGAATTTTTTTTTCTACTACTCCATGCAAAAGTACCTTGTCAAGGATACCAGTAACCTTTGTAGTTAAATTTAATGACAATTCTTAACCCTCATCTTATTTGATTTGTCAGTAACATTTAGTTCAGTGGATCAATTTCTTCCCTCTCCTTGAAACACCTTTTTTTTTTTTTCATTTTATTTCCAGGGCACCCCAGTCTCCTGGTCTTTTCTTCATTGATTACTCTGTTTCAGTTTCAGTTGTTGAGTTCTTTTCTCTCAGACTCATGTTCATGTCTTTCATTACCATCTATAGGCCAATGACTCCCAACTCCTATCTCCATCATGTATCTCTCCCCTGTCCTCCCAACTCACACATCCCACTGCCTTCTCTCCTTCTCCATTCAGACACCTAATAGCCATGTACCTCCAAAAGTACTTTCACTGCATCTTCATTCCTTTCAGTTTATGGCAACCGGCAACTCCTCAAAACGCTAGAGTCATCTTTGTCTCTTACCTGTCTTTCACATTCCACAGACAACCCATCTGCAAATCCTATTGGCTCTACCCTCAACATGTTCCCATAGTCTGAATACTTCTCCCCACTTCTACCTCTTCTACCCAGGTTCCAGCCGCCTTATCTCTCACACACCTCATTACAACCTCTTTCTAACAGTTCTCCCTGCTTCCATACTTTGTCTCTATGGACTGTTCATCTGACAGCCAAAACAGTACTGTTAAAACAAGGTCAAATCAGGGCTTGTGAAATTTCTCTGCTCACTAAGCTTCAGTAGCTTTCATCTCACTCAGTGAAAGCCAAAATCCTTATAGTGGCCCACAAGACCCTACAAAATCTACAGCCTTCCCTAAATCCCAACACCCCTGTTATCTTACCATTCTCACCTTGTACTTCTCTCCCTTGTACTTTGTCCATTGAAGAAAAACCGACACCCTTGTCGTCCCTTGAACTTGCCAGATATGCTTTTAACTCAGGGCACTTGTACTTTTTCTTGCCTCTGCCTGGAATGTTCTTCTCCCAGAAATTCACAGGCCTCAGTCACTCATTTCAGATATTTATTAAAATGTCACTTAATGTGGGATACTGAGAGAGAAGAGACCAAATGTAATTTTTTTCCCAAGAAATTATGGTGAGCACATTACGGACACGTATAGCTGTGAAAGAGCTGGATCTATATGTAGAAGAAAACTATCCAGAGACAGGATTTCCACTTAACACTCATCATGTAGTTTTTGAAAAATAGGTGGTATATTAGTTGATGATGAACCATAATAAACTTTGGATCATTTACAATATATTATAGTATAGTACATATACTACATATATATAATATAAATACTATATAATTATATACCATATCATACCATATAAGTGGATGACCATTACCACTCAGCTCTCTCTTATGCACACAAACACACATTACACACACACGTGCATACATAAGGAAGAGAATGGACAGTTTTAAAGAACAGGGAATCTTTCTCATTTCAAAAAATAGCACTATACTTTGTAAATAATTTAATTTTATAAAGATGAGAAAATTGGAAGCAACTAAATTGTGACTCCATGGTTAAATACTTTGAATTAATCTACTCATATAGATTTTAAAGTGATTATTTAAATAAATATGCTAACAGTCTGTAACAAACTCAACAAAATGTGATATAGGCCAATAGATGCTAGGCAATTTGTCTCTAGGAAAGAACACAGATTGTGAAATAGAAGACAAAAATAATATCTATCATTCTGTAGTAATAAACAAAATTAATTCCTCAAAATCTCAGAGAGTTTGTAACGGCATAAAGAAGACAAATTCCTATTAGAACATGAAAAGTTTAGAAATATAAGAAAAATGATCAGGAGAGGCAGATCTCTCCACCCCATTCAATCTGTCCAACTCTGGTGACATGTGCTAAATTAGAGTCATAGCATGAGCTTTCAGGGAAAGGAGTAAAGCTACAGCGAATGATAAATGCCTCCTGATGTTTGAGTTTAATGAAGGAGAAGAAGGAAGAAAACCAACATTTGTTGAGACAGACAATGTGCCAGGCATTGTTATTGCCTTTTAAAATGTGATAGTTCTCACAACTGGTCCATGCAGTAGATAATGTTATCTCTTCTTACAGATGAAGAAACTGAAGTGTTTGGTCAAGCTGAGATTAATATCAAGTACTGTTAGATACAAAGCCTGTACTCCTTCTACTCTATCATCCTGGAGAATTTAAAGACAAGCTGAAGACATAAAAGTGGAAACTATAAAATTCAAAGAACAAATAAATGAATTTGTATGTTAGGAACTACGGAGATATGAGAAAAAATAAGGAAATGAAAGATCAAGCCAAGCCCAAATAAATTCATGACCTATAGGCATTTTATAATTTTATTTATTTATTTATTTTTCCCCCAAAGCCCCAGTAGATAGTTGTATGTCATAGTTGCACATCCTTCTAATTGCTGTATGTGGGACACAGCCTCAGCATGGCCGGAGAAGCAGTGTGTCGGTGCGCGCCCGGGATCCGAACCCGGGCCACCAGCAGCAGCGCGCACGCACTTACCCGCTAAGCCACGGGGCCGGCCCCCTTATCGGCATTTTAGAGTGTAGAAGAAGAAAAGAAGAGAAGGCATTAATAAGCTTATGTAATAAAAAGGGGATTTGGAAAGATGATCCTGAGAGAATGTGACTAATGGAGGAGTTCTTTATAGGTCAGTTTGGGGAACAAGAAAAGTGCAGGGAAAGGAGAAAGGACGTGATCAAAAGCTGTCAAAGAGAGAAGCAGAAAATAATCCAAAAGCAGGCTTCTGAGCTCAGGAAACCAAGAGCATGAACCATTCCTTGGAGAGGAAAGTTGTGTTGGGCCTGCTGACCTAGTTTCTGAGTTCTGAGAGGGTTTTGAGGACTGCTAGGAGAGCTGTCTTCATCTTCTTGGACCACTGCCCAGGGGAGAAAGCAGACTCACATATGGAAGGAATGCAATGAGTAACTCTTACTGACTGACTGATAGTGTCAATAATGATGAGAAAGAATGAGCAGTAACTGATATGAACTAAAAAGTAACTGCAGTATTCGTTTCAGGAGTCTGCTGCAAAGCTAATGTTACTCAAACTAAGTGTCTGGAAAAAGATGATCCTTTGCTGGGAAATTTCCACTCTCCAAGGGATGGAGGCATTAAAGAATCATTATTACATTTGATTGTGTCACAGTGAAAAGCAGACCAAGACTAATGCCAAGAGATGGTGGAGAAGATAAACTGATGAAAGAAGTGTGACATTTTATTCCAAGCAGACCCAAAACACTATGCTTGATGCATTGGTGGAAAAGGAAATGAAAGACCCGGGGCATTTTGTGGCCAAGGGCAGTAGTGTCTGTGAGAAAGGTCAGACAAAGGGAACTATACACATATGTATTTTTTTAATTGACAAAAGGAACCAGCAACTGTTAATCCGCTACTGTGTGCTATTTCCTTTACTTGCATTATTTTAATTGTTCTTCACCATGAATTTGTGGGTGTTATACTCATGAAACTGATGGAAGAGTCATGTTTTGCTCAAAGCTCCAGGGCTCATACGCTCCTAACAGCTGAACATCTGATTCCAAGCCTGGCCAGCTGGCTGACTATTGTCCCTAATCCTTCCACTAGGCCAGACTGCATTCAGATGATAGGCTTGAAGATGAAGACAGGAAAAAGGGAAAGAAAAGTTCAAGAATATCAGAGATGCATGATAACATAATAACAGATGAGCTGGTGGTTGTGATATGAAAAGAATCACTAAAATTCTTTGGGACATAGATGAACTGGGATAAAGTAGAAATTCCTTATCAACAATCTACTGTTACACCCAGTGTGATGTTCTTAGGGAGAGAGGTGGCAGTGCCAGGATGGTTTTGGCAGTGGGATACCAAAATCTTAACAGTAAGGAAATGGCACACTCAATGGGTTTAAGTGAAGAGAGTTTTAATGAATTTATAGAATGCATTTACAGAAGTGCAGGAAGAATTAAAGGATAATGAAATGCCCAGGGACAAGCAATATTGCAAATCCCTCAATTTTCTAAAAGATAGAGGTATTCAAGAATGATTATTACATTTGTTTATATTACAACCCCTGGTCCTGAAGAAGGGTAAAGACGGAATGGTATCATTGGAATTTGTTCTCACTGGAATTTGGTAAGAGCTACACATTAGGAGCATTGCTGGAAAGAAGCTATAGTCTTAGAGTAACCCAGCCACTGCCAAACCATAGGCTGGCATGGAGGTCCCTGGAGCTGGGATGGATCAATACCCCCATCTCTCTCTGGTCCAACCCTAGGATGTCTCATCAGGAGGACAAGAGAGCTCAGGTAAACAGTCCATAGAGATGCTCCTCTCAGGTCACAGAGCAGGGTGTAGGAGAAATCTGGAATGATAAACAAGAAAAGCCAGCACATGGGGCTTTAGCATCTTGGAGCTTTAGAGTTAATTAGAACACTCACTCTCCCTGAGCCATCCCAAATAAAACAACACCAAACAAAAACACAGCACCTCTTTTTTTTGCAATTGCATACTCAAGACATGTCCTTTGGCATGACATTCCAACAAAATTACTGCCTCTAAGCCAACCTATATTGAAATTCTGCAGTCACCGATGGACAGGGGAAAAATGCTTTTCCTAGAGAGGGATGAGTAAACAGAAGACAAAGTAAGTAATCACTGCCTTAGGTAAGAGAATGTCAGGAATGCAAAGTTGATGGGGATGACGTGGTAAAGGGAGCATAGAAATTAGGAAGAAGAGCAGGCAAATGAATGTTACAGGAAAAAAATTGTATGGCATTTTGTTCAGTGGAAAAAGACAGAGAAAGAACAAAGAATCACCATCTGGGGATAAAGTCTCTGGGGCTGCAGAAAGGTGGTGTTTATAGTCTTTCTCCCTGTTCTCTGCAGCAGTTTTCAACACTGAGTCAGGACAAATGTCTGTAAAAAGGTGATTAATGATTTACACCTCACAACAACCTAGTGAGATAAGTTTCATTATCCCCACTTTATAAATGGGGAAGTTGAGTAATTTGTCCAAGAATGCACCCCTGGTCATAGGTAAAGCTAGGAATCAATCTCTTTTCTGCTCATTCCCTTGGCCAACAGGCCTTCCTGCAATGATCTGCAGATCATTGAGAAGAGATCTCAGCCCAGTGTAAGGATTGGAGCAGATTGGGGGTGATCAATATCACACATCCGAAGAACTAGCTGGACACATCAGCTTCCAACAACCTACTCTTGTTTACTCAGGGTGAACAGAGGGGTCCTTAGGAAGTCAGAGCTGTTGCTTGGATGATGAAGGGTTCTCTTTTGGTGTACTATCCTAAAGACCCATACCCTATACTCTTAGACATGTCTCCATTCTTAACAAGCATGATGGCAACTGTATTCATTTGCTAGGGCTGCCTTAAAGTATCACAAACAGGGTGGCTTAAACAATAGAAATTTATTGTCTCATAGGTCTAGGGGCATGAAGTGCAAGATCGAGGAGTCGGCAGTGTTGGTTCTTTCTGAGGACTGTGAGGGAGAATGTGGTTTGCTGACAATCTTTGGCATTCCTTGACTTGTGGAAACATCATCCTGATCTCTGCCTTCACCTTCACATGGCATTCTCCCTATGTGTCTTCTCTGTGTTCACATTTCTCGTTTTTATAAGGACACAGGTCATATTGGATTAGGGCCCACCCTAATGACCTCATCTTAACTACTCACATCAGCAATGACCCTAATTCAAAATAGAGTTACATTCTGCAGTACTGGGGTTTAGAATTTCAACATATGAATTTGTGGGGGATATAATTTAACCCATAATAGCAACCTATAAGTTTGTCAATAGGTTCTAAGAAGAATTGGTTCATAAGGCTTCATAAGGCTGAAGATTCAAGAAAAAAAGATATAAATGAAAGGAAAACAATGGACACTTAGAATACGGCTCACAAGAACTATGATAGCCAATATCTGTACAAATGTAATTGGCTTTGGTGCTGAAAAATCAATTATGCGAATATGTGTAATGTGCAAATACATTTTATGATAACTTCTGGGACTCAAATGAGATACCATATGGGATGGCACTTTGCAAGCTGGGTGATGTTCAGATTAAGGCATTAATTTTATTGTCATTACTATGTCTTTATTTATATAGGTAGCTTATTTTTACTGTTACATTGAACATTTCTCACTTATATGGTCCATTTCTTTTTACTCAGTTACATTCTGGATTAGTAGTAGATATGTCTATTTTCTCCTAGGAAACTGAGCCTCTTCACTTTTTTTTTTTTCTTGATTATTCTAAAATATCTTTCTTAACTCATTTAAACGCAAAGTAATGTCCTGGCACTGGGTTCTTCAAATAATCAACTCCGACTAAACAGCTCACCAACAAAAGGAACTTAAATTGTCAGCACAATCAGCACATTGACTACAAACCAGTTCACATACTGATCAATTAGAAGTTGAGACAATGTGGTGGATGCGTCAGTCAGATTTGTCTGGTTCCAAGGACCTTTGGCTGTTTTATTCTTTGGCTACTAGCATGAATTTTCCTCCTCAATCATAACCTGCTCCCAGGCTGTCAGGTATCCCATACTCTTATATTTTAATTCATTTTTTTGCAGAAAATAAAAATTAAGGGGAAAAAAACGTATTTTGAGTTTCTGCATTTAACTCAGAACTCAAATATTAAAACGCTCTTTTGATTTCCGTGAAAATGAGAAGCTAACATAAGCATCATAACCTCTGCTTTTCCTAACTCTTACCTTCCCCTCTTCATTACTCTCAAATGTGGCCACCCTTCACTGGAGACTTTAGTAATCTACAAGTTAGTTCATTCATCCAAAACATATTGAGCACCCATCATTTATCTTATACTGTGCTAGGAGCTAGAGAGAAGATGAGGCTGTTTGGTAAGTTTAGGATTCGGTAGATTCAATGTTATTGCTTTGATTAATGACCAAACACACAGACTTCCGATATGCAGTACTTTGCAATTTTGAGGAGGCACAGACTTGACATATGCACTGCTGGGCTGTGAATGGGAGCCTCTTCCTCGTGAGGGAGCGGAGTTGACTGCTCAGCACCCACAGCTCAGTGGCTTGATTGTTTTCATTTTGCCACAGCCTTGACTCTCATCAATTTTTAATTTCCTGAATTTTATAGGGGGAAATAATGTACTGTAATGGCAATCACTGAAAGTCTTAAAGTGTATCTCTCAAAAATGCCAAATCTTGGGGCCGGCCCGGTGGTGCAAGCGGTTAAGTGCGCGCGCTCCTCTGCGGCGGCCCGGGGTTCGCTGGTTCGGATCCCGGGCGCGCACCGAAGTACTGCTTGGTAAGCCATGCTGTGGCGGCGTCCCATACAAAGTGGAGGAAGATAGGCACCGATGTTAGCCCAGGGCCGTCTTCCTCAGCAAAAAAAGAGGAGGATTGGCGGATGTTAGCTCAGGGCTGATCTCCTCACAAAAAAAAAAAAAAAAAAAAAAAATGCCAAATCTCGTTTCCCCATGTGAAATATAATAAAGGTTTATAATCTAGATTAAGAGTTTAGAAATAAGTGCCTTGACATTTTTAGCCCCTAAAAGAATCTTTTTTCCCTCCTAAACTTTCTAGAGAATCTACAGTTTACAACCAACCAAACATCAAATTATTTATCAAGCAGCTACGTGGGAGCTGCCATATTTGCAAAGTGACTTAACAAAATAAGTGTAGGACCTGGCTGTTATCTTCAAGGAGTTTATAATCTACTTGGGGAAATGAGACGGGTTTCTTCTCATGGCACCAACACAAGTCAAGAAAGCAGAGGATGATAAGCAACAAATGAATATTTCCCCATGTGCCTCATTCATTATCAGGAGTCTTCAGAGCAAGACTACATCTAATCACCACCACAAAAATACCTTTTTTCCTAGAGCTTTAGAATAAGGAGCCTCTAAGTGGGCCACCTGACAGAGTGGACTTATCAGTTGAGAAACAGAGGTGAAAAGGACACAGGCAGCAGTTGCAATTTGAAATGTGAATTTGTTTTCTAAAAGCCTTTCATTAACAAAATTTTGTGCAATGAAAGGGCAATGACAGAACTCACCTACTCTCTTCCCTTGTGGGTCAGATAACATTTAAGAACTTTAAATTTCTAACCAACTTGAAATTGCTCAAACTGGGCAAGGGAGGAGATTAAAATCCTGATGACAGAAAGTAGTGTTACCATGGAGGCCTCCGTCCTCCTGCCAGCAGAAGCAAATGTATTTTCTCCATTTACAAACATCTCCTTCTGGCCCCCACCCTTCCCAGGCATTTGGTTGTGATGTGGTTTGGTTTGACTGATTAATTTTAGTTCTTCTGCTTCACACAAGGTAGACAGTGATGAATTGATATATTAAAGATGTGATTAATGGTTTCTTTCTATTCTGTGTAATTATCAGGTGATAGTTTCAATGAGAAATGCTAGAAAATGAAACTTTTCACTCCAGATAACTATCCATCCTGTCTGGAAAGAATAATGGGTCTCTATTTTCAACATATTACTGTAGAGCAAGGCCACAAGAGAGAGAGCACGCTGGTTTTGTGAGTTTTGTAGAATAAGATGGATTTGGAAGAGTGCTCATCCCCAAAGAAATTCGTGGAGAGGAAATCTCTGGAAAAGAAAACTTTAAATTTTCCCTTACCCCTGGATTATTTTACCGGTTCCTACCTAGTCTTTCCAATCATTTCTATCATTTGATCCATTTTAGAGATTGCTTTAGATTGATACTCCTAAAGCACTGCATTAATCATATCACACTTTTCCAGAAACCTCCAACGACTTCACATTAACATAAGAGGAATAACAAAATCATCATCACGACGCTGAAGACCCTTGATAAAGGACAAACTGTTTTTGTTGAACTTGATATTTTAATTTCAGTCCTCTGCTCTCTCAGGACTTATCACCTTATGGTCGTCTTGGCCACCAGGCTCCAAGAATGGGGAGCCAAACTTTGGGCCTTTCCCTTTTTTTTTTTTTTTTTTTGGTGAGGAAGACTAGCCTTGAGTTAAAATCTGCTGCCAATCCTCCTCTTTTTGCTGAGGAAGACTGGCCCTGGGCTAACGTCTGTGCTCATTTCCTCTACTTTATATGTGAGACACCTGCCACAGCATGGCTTGATAAGCGGTGCATAGGTCCAAGCCTGGGATACGAACCTGTGAACCCTGGGCCGCTGAAGCGAAGCACAGGAACTTAACCACTACGCCACTGAGCTGGGCCCTGGGCCTTTCCTTTTTCTCCACTTGTTTTTAACTGTAAGGAAAAACTGTAGACAACTTTAATATGAACCAAAAGATTATTAGGCTTCTTCAGTGGAGAAATTATGTATTGTTTAGAGCACATCCCCTGAATTATCTGACTCTGGGGGGTTTGTGCATTTGATTGTCTTGGAGCTATTATACAACTTTGTGGAGTTAGAAGTTAACTTGTGAAAAATAGATAGTACTACAAATAATTCTTTTCTATTTACACACAGATAAATTCTGCCCATTGGAGGTTCAGCTGACTTTCTTCTCTCCCTGTGGAAGAAGCCTATTTTGCCTCTATTAGGCAAATTCATTTAGCATTCTTGATGGCTTTTATGCTGGGTCTTTGGATTGTCCTTGAACCTGTTATAACATTTGTTTCCAACTCCCTTACCATCTAATGAGTTAAAAAAAATTTTTGACACATTTGTTTTATATTTATATCAGTACTCATGATTTACCTTTTTGAAAATTATCCTTTAATGTCATCTACCAAATTTTTTTAATAGATCTTTTTTTTTGGAAAGCAGTTTTAGGTTCACAGTAAAAATGAGTGGGAATTACAGAAATTTCCCATATACCCCCTACTCCCACACATGCGCAACCTCCTCCACCATCAACATCCAGCACCAGCGTGGTATGTTTGCTATAATTGATGAACCTACATTGACAAATCATACTCACCTTAAGTCTATAGCTTACACGAGAGTTCACTCTTGGTGTTGTATGTTTTGTGAATTTCGACAAATGTGTAATGATATATATCCACCATTATAGTAATATGTGGGTTTTTTACCACTATTAAAAAACAAAAATAAAAAAAAAAGAGTTTCACTGCCCTGAAAATCATCTGTGTTCCATCTATTCAACCCTCCCTTCTCCCAATCATTGGCAACCGTTGATCTTTTTACTGTCTCCATAGTTTTGCCTTTTCCAGAGTGTCATATAATTGGAATCATACAGTATTTAGCCTTTTCATATTGGCTTCTTTCACTTAGCAATATGCATTTAAGTTTCCTCTATGTCTTTTAATAGCTTGGTAACTCATTTCTTTTTGGAATAATATTCCATTATATTCATATACCACAGTTTATTTATTCATTCACCTACCGCGAGACATCTTGGTTGCTTCCAAGTTTTGGCAATTATGAATAAAGCTGCTCTAAACATCCGAGTGCACATTTTGTGTGGACATATCTTCAGCTCATCTGATAAATACCAATGAGCGTGGTTGTAGGATCATATGATAAGAGTAAGAAATTGCCAAACTGACTTCCAAAGTGGCTGTAGCATTTGCATTCCCACCAGCAATGAATGAGAGCTCTCGTTGTTCCACATTCTTGCCAGTTTTAATATTGTCAGTATTCTAGCTTTTGGCCATTCTAATAGATGTGTAGTGGTATCTCATTGTTTTAATTTGCAATTTTGATACATGATGTGGAGCATCTTTTCATGTTTATTTGTTATCTGTATACCTTCCTTGGTGAGGTGTCTATTTAGATCTTTCACCTGTTTTTTAATCAGGTTTTTATTGTTTTTTTTTTTTAATTTTTTGTTTATTGCAGTAACATTGGTTTGTAACATCGGTTTATAACATTGTAAAAATTTCAGGTGTACATCATTGTACTTCTATTTCTGCATAAATTACATCATGTTCACCACCAAAATACTAATTACAACCCATCACCACACACACGTACCGAATTATCCCTTTCACCCTCCTCCCTCCCCCCTTCCCCTCTGGTAACCACCAATCCAATCTCTGTCTCTATGTGTTTGTTTATTGTTGTTATTATCTACTACTTAATGAAGGAAATCATGCGGTATTTGACCTTCTCCCTCTGACTTATTTCACGTTGCATTATACCCTCAATGTCCATCCTTGTTGTCACAAATGGCTGGATTTAATCGTTTCTTATGGCTGAGTAGTATTCCATTGTGTATATATACCACATCTTCTTTATCCATTCGTCCCTTGCAGCGTTCATTGCAGCGTTATTCACAATAGCCAAGACTTGGAAGCAACCTAAGTGCCCATCAAGGGACGAATGGATAAAGAAGAGGTTTTTGTTTTCTTATGGTAGACTTTAAATATCTACCCAATTTTTAATATTTAACTCAGAGTTTTCAATCTTGGCTGTCTATTAGAATTACCTCTAGAACTTTCAAACAATAAAGGTCTGACTTCCCTACTTCCTTACTCTAGATCAATGAGTCTCCAACTTTGTAAGCAACAGAATCAGGACCTGTTACAACCCAGGTTACTGGGTCTCACCTCCAGAATTTCTGATTTAGTAGGTTGGGGTGGGACCTGAGAAACTGCATTTCTAGCAAGTTCCCAGGTGATGGTGTTACGGAACCAAGTGGGCTTGCCTCCTGGTGAGTTAAATAAGAATCTCACAAGTAAAGTGTATTTGCAGCAAATAGGAGGACACAAGGAATCATTTCCAAAGTCGTGGCATCCCCGAACAAAGGGAAGCAGGAACTTTTATTATGTTGGGGAATGAATATTCAAAAGGGAGAGGCAGGCATTCGCTCACACAGGCTTCCCACATAATGAGGCCTAAGCTCCTCCTGGAGAGATCTTTGCATTAAAAATAAGGCAAAGATCATGGGCATAGCTCTTGCGGTGAGGCTCGGTCAGTTTCAGGATGGCTGGTGGTTATATCTCCTTAACATACAAAAGGAAAAGAAACAACTTGGAAAAGCAGTTAATTGCTTCCAAACCCACCCTTGAGTTTCTCGAGGCACCTAGTTGGTGACAATGGCACCATTGCTCTAGATCAGGTGAATCAATTTTTCTGAGGGTGCTGGCTGGGTTTAGGGATTTTTGAAACTCTCCATAGGTGAGTCTACTGTGTAGACAGTATTGAGATCCACTAGAAGACTGACCTCACAGTGTCTTCTCTGTTTAGCATAGATTAGGTAAATTTCTTCAGCCTCGTCTTTCTCTATATCACCCTGCTTTAACATCTAATTGTATGTCTTATATATTGTTTACAATTACCTGTTTAAGTGCATGTGTTTGTAATCATAACTTGGAATTGTGTTTTCTAGGTTAGTTTTCAAAAAGATGTTTATTTCCTGCTTTATATTTTTGTTAATAGACCACTACCAGATGGAGAGTGGTGCCAGAGTTGCAACCTCATGATCTTTAATATTATCCTTCCAAAAGCTTAACGAAGAAGGGAAAACTCAACAATTTCTACTCAATTTGGCTGTTATCCCTTTAAACAGAACTTTTTTTTAAAACATTTGGACAAAATAATGAAATTAAACAAAGGATCATAGATTTAACCAGCGGATTGTAGTCCATTTATTAAGCACAGAACAGAAGGTGTGTATACTCAGATTTTAAAATGAGTTTAGACCTGCCTAACCTAAAATGTAGATGAGTCTGACTCTTTGTAAAATTTAAAATCATAACTTCTTGCCAAGAAATCTGGGGATGCTTAAATGAACCCTTGACTCCTTAAATTGGACTTCTCTGAGGAAGCAGTTGACAATATTAAAGGTGGTTTTATTACACCATAACTCTTTGAGTTCTTTCACTAAAGGAGGGAATTATCTGCCATTTTAAATAAATCCAAAGATTTATTTATTATTTACTCAGATCTGCAAAGCTGAGTAAAGTCTATTCTCTCTTCTATAAAATAACATATTTCAAAAGATGATGAGATGTGGAGTAACCTCTAGATAGCATTTGGTTGCCTTCTCATTGATGTTCAACTGTTATGACTCACTGTTTAATATAATTCTCGTTCTCCTTCAGGCTTTTCTTTTATCTCACTATAAAATTTTTTTGAAAGCAAATATCATTCTGAAGTGCACAGATATATAAAAGTCCTGGTGTGTTAAGACTCTAAGATATTTGCCTGGTAAAGAAACAATAAAAAAAAAAAAAAGAACAAACAAAAAGAAAGAAAACAATCATGAAGGATTCAAATGGATATTCCTTATTTATGTATTTTGAAAATCATTAAGTTGCCACCTTAGCACTTCTGGCTAGCATTCTGAACATGCGTTTGCCTCCTTGCCTTGTTACTTTGATTCTGCTTTGAGACAAAGGCTGAAAAAGAAACATAGTATGTGTGTTTATGTGTGTATAGTTTTTCTTTTTCTTTTTCTGGTTGGTAAAAATTAATTCAGAAGCAATGGCATACTTGTTAAAACGGAAGTTAAATGTAGCAATTACTGAGGGGTGAACTTCTTTGCTTAGAGTTGACAATATCAGGTCACGTGATACATAGCTATTTTTTTTTTTAATTGAAGGATCACTTATGAACATTTACAATAGTTAGCCAGTGACTTGAGTAGAGACTGCATTGGAACTTGTTGTGGCCTGACAAATGCAGGTCTTAGACTCTATCACTAGACATGAAGAGTGCTTTGTTTCTGTGAGGGAAAAATGGAAACTCAACAAGAATGCTCCAGTTGTATAGGCTAGAACCCTGGTCCCATCAGGAAGACTTGAAGGTTTATGGGATAAGGGAAGTTCTGGATCTCAAAGTGGGTCACGCTAGAAGCCCCTCAGGACCAAGTTTCAGCATTTGGACTGTGGAAAAAACTTCTCAGACTCAGAGTGTGAACTCAGAGAACTTGTATTCATTTTCTATTGCTGTGTAACAAATTATACACATTTAGCAGCTTAAAACAATGAACATTTATTAGCTCATGTCTGGCACTGCATAGCTGGAGTCTCTGTTCAGGGTACCGCAAGGCTGAAACCAGGCTGTTAACTTCTTTGGAGGCTCTGGGGAAGATGCCATGTCAAAGCCTGTCCAGTGTGTTGACAGAATCCAGTTCCTTGGGTTTGTAGCCTGAGTTCCCCAGCTCCCTGCTGGCTGTCAGTGGGGGCCGCTCTCAGCCTTGAGAGGCTGCCTACCTTCTATGCCATGTCTCCTGTCCTTTGTCTCACTCTTATTGAATCTCTCATTCTTCTTATCTCTTCAGTTTACTCATCTCTGACCCCTAGTCTCAGGGCTCATGTGATTAGTCCAGCTCCACCCAGATTATCTTTCAATCCTAAAGTCAATTGACTTGGGACCTAATTACTTCTGCAAAATTCACTCACAGTGACACCTAGATTAGTGTTAATTGAATGACTGGGAGTAGGCTTGTGTACACCGGGGGTCAGGAATTTGGCAAACCATTTGGAATTCTGCCTACCACTGAGCTAAGGCTATAAGCTCAAGTGAGGAGCAACTTTGTCAAGCTAGCAGGTAACCTGATCAACGAAGCATCACTGCAGAGCAGAGTGGACATTTATGGACAGATAGAAAATTATATCATTTCAACAGCAACACAGTACAACAGTTAAAGATGAAGGCCATGATTACCATCAGAATTGGAGTTTTGCTCAGCTTTGTGTTCCTTTAAGGGCTGAACATTTTGGGACAGAGTGTGCCTTCAGCATTTGGGGGAAATTAAAGGTTGGTAGAGTCTCAAGAGGTGATAGTGGGCTTGCCGCAAAAAGAACACATGGAAACTTTAAAACGATGTGCTTCTATTTGTATTGCAAATACGTGCAGGAGGTCATAGCATTTAAACGTTATTTTTTTAACTTGCTATAAGATCTTGCCCATATTGATTCCTGATATTTGCTATATAACACATAAGGGACAACCTAGTATAATGATTAAGAGCATAGTGGGATTTGAAATCCCCACTTCATATCTTACTCACTGCATTATTTGGGCAAATTAACCCTAAGCCTTAGTTTTCTTTTCTATAAATTGGGAAACATAGTAGTACTGACTGTGTAAAGTAGTTATGAATAGTAAATGAAGTACAACATGTAAAGGGCTTACAACAGACTTCAGTTAAGTGCTTGATAAATGTTCTCTATGTTCAGTATAATTTGTCTAGTTACTAAGCCACATAGGTCTTGGGCCATTTTTTGAACCAATTTTCCGTCATAAAGAATACAGTCAGAGTGGATTTGTTCATTTACTGTCCATTTGTTCATTCAATTATCCAACTCATATTTATCAAGTTGCAAACTAAGCAAAAGAGATACCAATTTAAATGAGAAATAAATCCTTGGTCCTTGAAGAGTTTACAGCCTAGAGATTCTAAAGGGAATCATTTGTGCTCTCACCCAGTGCCATTTCACCTCAGATTTAAAGAAAAACCTAGAGAGAATATAATGCAGCTTTAAAATAGAGCAATAAAGCAATTTTATTCCTTCCTCAAAACAGTCTAAGCTCTTGGAGTTTAGGGACATGATTTTACACAGTTTTGATTTCACCAGAATTTAGCACGATGGGAAGTGCATACTTAGTAAATTGGTTTGAACTAAAAATACTAGAATTGTCCTTAGAAAAATAAGCAATAGTATTTGCCAGTACCAGCATCTAATGATTAAGTATCATCTTAAATAAGAAACATATTGATTTATTACATCAAGATTATGGGCCTAAAACACAAGTCAGAATAAAACAACATTTACTGCAATCTATGCTTTTACATAATGCCTCTAAACAAGGTCTTAGGTGTTTTAGAAGCTGTGCTATTTTAGCACAAAATTATATACTGCTGACTTTTCCCCCATTCCTTCTAAAACAATGGGGATCTACTTTTGTCTCATTTACTGAACAAATAAAAAGCCCTAGATTTGGTGAGCCAGTAAACAAGACTCATTTTAAGAGAAGGCTGAAAATCTATCCTCAAAATAATTGGAGAGGATGACAGATGTGTATACCCAAAAGTGTTCCTCACAACATCATTAGCATTTGTGGAAAATTGTAACTTACCTATATGACCAGCAAAAGAGAAATGGTCAAGTATAGTATAGGTCAGTCACAAGATGGCGTATTACGCAGCCTTTGAAAACGTTTATGAAGAATTTTATCGTGAAAGGCATGACATAATGTTAAACAAAAATAAAAGCAGAGTACAAAATACATGCAATATTTTCAATTATCATAATCATATTTGAAAATTTTTCTTTTAGGTAAAGAAGCTGTTGGCTATTTTATTTCAGCCAAACATCGCTTCGAGAAACTACTGGCACAGTGTTTGGCTACATTGTGGTGCAATTTGAAGGATATAGTCAAAGTCTCCATAACCAACTGGCTGAAAGCAGAAATTATACAGCTAGGGATTTTTGTTGTATATTGTTGGTTGGCACTCAGCATCCAGCTCCATCTCTTTCTGTTGAGTTTTCCTATTCTGTAGAAGTAGGAAAGCTAAAACTCACATTTTCCATTCTCCCTTAAAGCTATGACTCTGGACGTGAATTTGGTTCTGCCAGTTAGATATACATCTATGCTATTTGGAAGTAAGGCAGACGTCGTTTCTCTGCTTCTTTTACAGAAACTGGAGGTGTAAAATTTTATAGTAGCCCCTTACTAGTGAGCATTCTGTAAATTTTTGTGGGTTTTGAGGGCAGTGGCAGTTTCTTGATCCAGGCATCCATATAAGTCTAAATCCAAGTGTTGGCTTGTAATAGAGGAAATAACCTCTCAAGTAGGTCAGTTCTAGCAGTTCTAGATCATTCCTGAAGACACAGCTTATAGAATGACCATCCAGTGCCCTAATAGTGCTGTAAACACCTGATGCTCTTTGTTAACTCCCTTTCTGCTGCAAATACTGAGTGGTTTCTGTTTTCTATCCTGAACCAAAGAAGGACAAATATAGGTACAATGTGAATTCTGTAATTAAAGGGAAAATTTTACAATTTTAAGTAACCCCATTGATTATGCTTTGGCATGAATATGTTTTCAGCTCTTTTCCCATAAGAAAGTACTAATGTTAAGTATATTTAGGTATCTAAATCTCGGGGTATGGGGGGATGGGTGGAAAACATGCTTGAGGAGGACATTAACTACACCTACTACGGACTCTAAAAATAATTTCAATCTATCATATTAATACATTGAATAGCTGTTTTCTGGTGACACAATTTTCAAACATAAAATTAATAAAGGAGTTATAGGTATGTAATCTAGAATGTTGATGCTTTAGCCATATACTCCTTCTCTTCCTCTATTCCTGCCCGGTTAGACAGGATAATTAGTCTATGGGTCCCCAGTCACCTTGGCCCAGGTGAGAAATATGTCAATCTCTCTGAGGTTGGAGAGAGCCTGCAAATCTAAATAGTTGGGAATATAATCCTTTTAACTCAAGTCGACAAGCATTTATCAGTTACCTACTGAGTATCAAATAGATGCTGAAGACCTGATGATGATTCAGATATGATCCTAACTCTTAAAAAGCAAACAAACAAACAAAAACTTTTAGTCTCTTGGGGGAGATAGGCACATGAGGTGGCATACTAGTAAATGTTTAACAACCAACCTTCTGGGTGGAAAAAAAGTATGAATGCATACATGTACATAAGCTTATTATAAATATTACTGCTATAAAGAAGGTATGGTACACAATTTACAAATAATAATAACAAAATATACAATGTTCTTTATTATAAATTTTATATAGCTAACTGCTCCTCAAAGAATGCCTACACTGGTTTTTGGCTGAACTCTTGTATCTATAGGCAACTGATGGTTGCAAATGACAAACAAGCCATTTGCAGTCCCAAAATGAATAACCACTGATGTTTTTGTTTATGTTAACAAGTAAGATGACAGGGAAACAAAAAAAGATGCATGTCAGAACTTTCCTTATTCATCAATGACAGAGAAATTGTTTTACTCAGTTGGGTAAAAATTTTCAAATCCTAAAAGACTATTTTTAATTTTTTTTGTGTTATTCATAATGCAACATCTTGGAACACAGTAAATTTTAAGTTTAGTCTGGATTATTAACATTTTCTCAACCATTTTCTTAAGTCTAGACAATCAGTGTGGCAACAGGAAAGCCCTGATTTGTAGTGTTTGTTGATTTTCATGGTGTAAATATTCCCATCATGGTTGATTTCATGCTACTAACAGGATGTCACTGAACACAAAATTGGAAAGAGATTCATAGTAGCACATCATTTATAGTATTTCCACCATACATATAAGATGGAAATAAAGAACTTCAAAGCATATATAATAGTAAAATGTAATAAAAATAACTAGGAAGGAATGAGCTTTGAGCATTTATTAATTTAGTTTTTCGTATAATTTATTTCATTGTAATTTTATAGAATTTATTTTTTAATAATTGTTGTGTTTAACAATTGGTTCTCAAAATTCCTTAAAATTTAAGGATCCCCTCTTGCAAGACTGTACGGGCCAGCTCTGGAACACCATTGGACGTGTAACAGGTGCTAAAGGCAGAGTGGAGCACAAAGAAAAGAATAGTCATCTCTATGTGGGAATGTCAGGAAATAAGTCCTGAAGGACGAATGGATGTCAGTCAGGCAACATTAGGGCGTGCAGTGAGTGGCTGTCTCGTGAAGAGGAAGCAGAATGGTCAGTGGCATGAAGCATCACGGCATCCATCAGGACCTGCCCTAGTCTCTTATGATTAGAATGTGGTGAGGTCTGCAGGCGCCAGAATGGGAAGGACCTTTTAGGTCAAACTGAGGAGTCAGAATTTCCTCTTGTTTGTGATTGACAGACTTTAAAGAGCTTTACAAACAAGCTGATGTTTCAGATTTGTATTTTGGAACAACAGTTCCAGCAGCATTGTGGAGGGTAGAGAAGAGAGAGGCAAAGTCATAAGGCAGGAGGCCAAGCTGGTCCCATCACCACTGAACCCTCAGTGCTGATGTTCACCCTTGTACTTGTCTTTGGCCAGGACCCTCTCCTTTCCTTTTAGCATCTCTTTCAGATTTGATTCTCTCCTCAGCAAATCTCAGATGCAAACCTAAACAAATGAGGGAGTTTTCCATCCACTCACCCAGACTGAGGAGGCTCAAAATGTTTCCAACCTCGTCCTAGTCTATGCTGACTTTATAGAGCTATGCTCAAAGAGAGATTGTTAACTAAAACATAACTATACCTACAAATTAGGAAGAGAACTCAAATTAGGTAATATTTGTTGATGTTTTTAGGGAAAGCGATACTAGAGACTTTAAACATTATTTGCCTCAATGACGATAGTAGTGCAGGCAGACAGTGTTGAGAAACATACTCAGAAAATAGAAAATTTAGTTTATTTTTTTAATAATTTTATTTATTTATTTTTTCCCCCAAAGCCCCAGTAGATAGTTGTATATCATAGCTGCACATCCTTCTAGTTGCTGTATATGGGACACGGCCTCAGCATGGCTGGAGAAGCAGTGCATTGGTGCACGCCCGGGATCCGAACCCCGGGCCGCCAGCAGCGGAGCGCACGCAGTTAACCGCTAAGCCACGGGGCCGGCCCCAATTTAGTTTATTTTAATTGTGTATTTAAGATGTATGTAGCGCAAACATATACTAATCGTTTGTAATGGAATGGGTTTCCTTTCAGAGGTCCAGCCCTTGCTTTCTTTTTAGGAAGTTGAAATTAGAGATGAAGGCCCTGTGATTTCTGGCGACAGAAAGAAGAATGTACGCAGTCCTGCCTCTGGGGCACTTTCCAGATTATGACTCGAAGCTGCTGGGTCCCTGCCTATGCCCTCAACATCTGTCCTTCTTGTTCGTCTCTTGTTTTCCCTTCAGTTTATAAAGGAATATGCACCATTGGCATTTGGGGAAACTGTTGGTCACCTGAATTTATTTGGGGGAGGCTAGTATTTCTAGACAATTTTGGTGCCTAGGTGACGGAATGCAAGCAAGAAAATCAGGACTGAGCTTTTGATTTGAAAATGACTGAATCCAGTCTTCAGTCTTAGTAAAGCTATGCTTCCCAGTTGCAGGATTTCATGAGGAATATGGTCGTGGAGCTGTGGAATGCTGCAGGCATCATGTGCAGAGTTGAAACAAACAAATAAACCTTATCAAAAAGCTGTCACCAAAAGCAAGGAAAATAGCAAAAAAAAAAAAAATCCACATAAACAAAGGCACAAAAAAACATTTGAACACACGTTCATGCTGAAAAATAACCAAATAAATTGAAATTAAGACAATGGTGAGATATCTTACATACTGTTTAGTGCATATACAAAATTGAAGGCTCAGTAAAATATATACTTCCCTACACTGCTTTTGTGGTGAACATTTTACAAAAAAACTCAACGGCCTAAAATGTTTGTGTATATTGGAGATGCATGGGATTCTAGAACCTGTGTTCATAATTGCTGTATAATGCTGCCTCCTTCTGCAAACTACTAAATGTCCTTGTTCTTCTTTTTCCGATTGGTTTATTTATAATTCCATTTTGTTCTACATAATATGTTAGGTCTAAGTCTCTTCTCAATAATACACAACAAAAAAGACCCTTTTCTCTCATGTTGCTTTTAGTAATGGAAATTTCATCAGCAGTTAAACATTTACTCATCCACTCCATTCCCCAAACTATTTGAGGCACCTTACAACAAAATCAAGGACATTTAAAACGACAAGAATTCAGGAACAGGAAAAAAAATAAGTTGTAGTGAGCAGTACAGAGCACAGGAGGAAAATTAGAACACTAATATAGAAACTGTAAGGAACTCTATAGATGGAACAGTAGAGTTACAAAATTTCTCAACTGGGGTTAAAAGTCAAAGG
Organism: Diceros bicornis minor; assembly: GCF_020826845.1. Classification (NCBI taxonomy): domain Eukaryota; kingdom Metazoa; phylum Chordata; class Mammalia; order Perissodactyla; family Rhinocerotidae; genus Diceros; species Diceros bicornis. The sequence continues at coordinate 17,457,402 of NC_080749.1, read as the reverse complement.
GAAAGAACCTGGATCGGTTCCATGGGTTTTATTGCCTTAGTGCTAAGAGTTGCTTTTCATGTGAGACTTCACGTGGGGCTGTGACATGCAATGTACAGGTAATGCCTCCACAGCAGCTTGAGATAAATGTCCTAAGGAATGTCTGAGCCTGCTTACCTTGCAGCATCCATCCCTGTGGGTCAGAGGGAATTGTTTTAGCCCTTCTCACCCCCCTGGAGTCTACCTCCACCCGCAACCTGTCTGTGATTCCCAGTGACCCTTATACCTATTGTCATTTGCTGTATCCTAGAAAACAAAGGGATCTAGTTTTCCAGCATCAGAGATGGTAGGGCAGCTGGGGTGTGGGGATGGAAGAAGCAACAGGATACATTGTGTCTCCTCTCCCAGCTCCCTCCCTCCTTTACTTTGTTGCATACCCACTTGTAACAAGATTCAGCTGGAATCCCCGAAGTGCCTTTGCCTCACCACACTTTGTCATGGTTGTCATCTTTCTCACTGCATCTGTGAACAAAGCAGAAAGTGTGTCCTGGTATATCAGGATGAGCCAAAGCTACCCAAAGCTACCCATCTTAACACAGACACCTGGAGAAAGAGGATAGAGGCAGGGGTTACAAATCTGACTACAAAACGGTTGAAGAACAACGTAGTTCTTCATTGAAAGTCTTTGGGGGATACAGACAAGTAAATTATACTGTTCATTCCTCAGCCAAATATCCTAAAATTTCCTTATAGCTGTCTCCCATTTTCCCAATGATGTGCTGCCTTCCCTTGGGCCCTGTCTCTGTGTCTCTTTGGGTTGTTCTCCATCTGCTCTCTCTGTCTCTGCTGTAGTCTTTCAGGCTCTGTAGTACTTCTTGATCTCTCTCTCATTTTCTCTTCACCAGTCTGTTTGTCTTTCTGTCTGTCTCTCTCTCTTTCCCCTACTCCCCACGTGATCCTCCTTCTGCTTGCTGTCTCCTTCCAGATCATTCCTTCTTTCTATCTTCTCTATGCTTTCTTATGTAAAATCTGACCTCTCTGGGCTTTTGTAATTAATACATCTGATTAGGAAGGGAAAGAATGATTATAAACATTACCTTTTTTTTTTTTTTTCCTGTCACACATCAAATTTCATTTCTCACATTTCCTAGAGTCAATCCTCCAGCTGAATTCACCACTTCCTCTACCCTTCCTGGTGGTTGGATAAGCAACAGATAGCACATTTACGGACTAAGTACTGAAGAAGAAAAGGAGTCTATTTGAAAGGGCAGGAATTAGAAAGAGAAAAAGACTCATAAAACCTTTCCTATGTAGCACACCACTATCCCCACTCCAACCGGGGACCTGAAATTTGTGTTGCCAGTCATCAGAAAACTGACCTACCATCAATTGTGCTTTTGAGCATGTATGTCTCTGGACATACGCAGAATGGCCCAGAAACTGTGGGGAGCCCTGTGCCTATAACGAGGCTACTGAAAAATTTGTATCTCAAGAAAAGTATTTTTACCATAACTATATTCTATTCTGATTAATTTTTGTTATTTTAATGATGGTTTTGATTTTTAGTAATACTTTTGTCATCATAAAAGTGGAAAAGCAAATCCATATGGTCTGAGGTGGAGAATGGGGAGGAGTAAGCCATTCAGCTAGTGACTTTTCAGACCGGCACAGACCAGACAGCTCCCAGATGCTGGGGTATGCATTCCAGATGAATCTCCGTGAAGGCACTTCTGTGTAGAGCAGAGACATCGTAGCCCAAATAAATAGCTTTTCCATGTCCAGGAAGAGTCAAGCATATGACCTCAGACACATAGAGCAATGGATGACCTGCATGTCCCCTACGTGATCCTGGGTCATTATCTTTACTTTCACTAGATTTTGATAAGAGGAAGAGATTTAATCAGTGATTCATATGCCCAGAACAGTTTGCCAAGAGTTGCTATTAGCAGGAAATCAATTCAGATATGTCATTTTGAGGGTGAAGCTCCTTGGTATTTTTATGCCTCTTCACAAAGCTAAGAGGCATTCCACCACCAGCCCTTCAGAAAAGGCTCCCGAGTCACCCAATTTCACCTGAATTTGGGAGGCATATGTCCAAAAATCACTTATGAATCAACTCCGACTTGAAAATATACATCTTTTTATAGCCATTGCTTCCTCCCTGAGCTATTTCTTGAAAATTGTGGGGAAATTGTTACTTTTTATTGGGCCCATTTGCATAAATTGTGTATGTTTTTATTCTGTTTTATATTTGCCTATCCTTCCTCCTACAAGGTGTTCCATACCTAGACCTCTCATGCCTGTGTTTATTCATGGTGACATTATGGCAGTCTTCACCATTTGGTTGTCCAAAGAAAATGGAAATTTAAAATCTAAGTTGAAAAGAGAAAATCTAGGTATCTTTTAGTCTAGATTTCCAGAGGCTTGGAGAGCCACTAAACCTACCGTCACGACGACGAGTAAACATAAATATGTGTGCATTGAGAGCTCAGTGATAAGAAAAACACGTGGATTTCTTTGTCCATGGGTGTATCATGAATGCTTTTAGTGTTTCCTTTCTATTTTTGTGTGTTCATTTTGTCATAATACAAATAATAGCAGCTATAATTTTTTGAGTAATTGTTATATGACAGGAACTATGCTATGCATTTTACACAAATCATCTCAATTTTTTACAATTATCCCACACAGTATTATTATCTCCATTTACCTTTTTTCCCCAAATGATAAAACAGCCTGAGAGAAGTTTTAAATAAGTTTCCAAAGTCACAAAGTCAGTAAATCATGATATGATACAAATAGGCCAAACTACTAGTTTGGGTCTTTTAACCATTTTCTCTGCTATTGTCACACTGTAATTCTCTTGAATCTATTGATCATATTATTTCAGTGAAATTCTACAAACACTTATTGAAGATGTGCTGTATGTAGCCATTGTCCTAGTCACTGGGGCTACAGAATGAAGAAGTGGACTTTTAAGTGTACAGAGCTCACATTCTTGTCGGCAAGTCAGAAAAGTGAACAAATGAATGTAACACAGGATAGTACACATAATAAACAAGTAACAACCAGTTAACTAGAGGTGGTTCAGATCAGGCAAAGTTCAACTACATTCTAGTGTCCCAGAACGTTCGCTGTTTTGTCCTGGCAGAAACAAATGAGGACAATGCCATTCCAGAAAAAGGAAAAAGCGTGTACAGTGGCACCTAGTGGTGAAATTGCATAGAACAAAAAACAAGACCACTAGTGGTGTTGGACAGTAAAGAATGTGTAGATGAATAGTGGGAATGAGGCTAAAAATAACCTTATAGTCCAGTCTTACAAGTTTGGATTTGTTCCTGTAGGTCATAAAGACCTGTGTGAGGAATTGAAAGCAGAGCAATGATCAGAACAAGTCATACTCAGAATAATTATAGGTCAGCTAATTGTTTCCCAAGAAAAGATTTTAGTGAGTTTTGTTTTATTTTGTTTCACTGGCAAGAACATATTCAGTAGAATTCTCTTTCATCTCAGTTGATATCTCACCAGATGTTAGGAATGAAAAATTCTGGGTGAATTAAAAAGAATGGTGAAGATTTATCAGTCTGTTGAATACATAAAATTTTTGTTCAAAATTCCAATTACTTAAGTGATGGAAATCTGGCTCTCCCTTAAGAATACCACTTCTCTTGAGGCCCTGATGAGTGCAGTTTCCATTCTCCTGCACTACCGGTGTTTCAGCACAGAGGAAAATATTTGTATTCTTAAGGAAATCATATATTTAACTCCTTTTGAAGTTCATGGCACTTAAGTTAATCCACTTTTTCCCCTCAATGTCTTTGTCACCTATCTATATACCAATTACCACCCAATAGCTATAGAAGACTTTGGAACTTGGTCCATGACCCTCCTTTCTACCTCAATTCCCACCATGATTCTTGGCCACTTCAATATCTTTGTGTGTAACCCATACGATATAATAATCTGCGAGTTTGTAGAAGGAAAAGCATACTTCTGACTTTGAGAATAAGGGAAAATTTCAAGTAAGACACATTATGTCACTCTGCTCTTCCAAAGGTAAATAAAACTGTATTGGTCAAAAATTGGGGTCTAGAGAGATCTCCTAGATGGAAGAAACAGCACAAGGAATGGCATAGTGTAGAAAGGATGGCAGAAAGACACAGAACCGTGTGAGATTGAATCATAGATGATATACAAAGGGGCAGTGTGACGCAGGGCTAAGAGAGCTAACTTGTTTCTACATTTTGGAAGATCTCATTTTGATATCAAGAGAAGTCTAAGCTTCATTTAGCTGGCAGTGGGGGAGGAGGGGTGAAGATGTTTGAGAAGAAAAATAAAATGATCAAACTAGGCTTTAAGATGAATGAATCATATTTCTTTAGAATGGGAAAGCGTACGGAGAGAGGGAGACGATAGATTCCAAACTGATGCTCACACTTTTGTTTACAGAGAAATGTATGGATAAGATTATCTGGGGATGGGGGCACAATCTAGAAGGAGGACAGCATCTGTAACCACATCTTGAGGAATGCTAGCAACTAACTCAATAGGCTTGGATGAGTACTCAAATGAACTTGAAATGATGTGGCTGGAGAAGAAGGAGGGAAACGAGGAGGACGCTTTGTAATGCCAGGTAATGGGAGTATGCTTTAGGTAGGAAACCCTCAACAGTGCTAAATGCAAAGATGTGGGCCAGAGTACAACTATCAGCTCTAGTATCATGGGGGTCATTAATGCTCTTAGCCAGTTATTCACCTGTGTGTTTGTTAGTTTGATTGAGAGCAGAATCCAGGTTGAATTCGGTTGAGGGTAGTGCTTCACAGTGAGACAGACATGAGGGAGATTTTGTAATAAGTACTATTGGTAATAATTAGGAGGCAGACATGAATTCAAATCCTGATTCTCAATTGACTATTTGTGACTTGACTTCTCTGAGTCTTAGTTTCCTCATGGTAGATAAGGAAATGAAAACCAATGGGTTTATATGCAGAATAAATGAGATAATAAGGGAATTATTGGATAGCTTTACTTGTGCTAGACCTAAGTACTCAGAAATGGTTAAATTACAATATTATTTAAATTTGGAAAATGGTAAAATATTAGAGAAAGGAACAACAGGTGTAAAAATAACTATAGTTTTGTTTTGACTGAGAATAAAGTTGCCATTAAGAGAAATGGGGAAGTCAGGAGAGGACAATGTGGCTTAAAAGAGAAGAGGATGAGTTAGATTTGTAATTTCTTTTTTTCACTTTTTAAAGATTGAAGTAAAATATACACACAGTGAAATGCACAGATACTTTGCAGTTCTATGAGTTTTGAAAAATGGTTACATTCGTGTCCTACAAAACATTTTAAAGATATAGACTATTCAACTATTTCAAAAAGTTCCTTGCCGGCCCCGTAGCTTAGCGGTTAAGTGCACGCGCTCCGCTACTGGCGGCCCCGGTTTGGATCCTGGGTGCCCACCCACGCACCGCTTGTCCGGCCATGCTGAGGCCGCGTCCCACATACAGCAACTAGAAGAATGTGTAACCATGACATACAACTATCTACTGGGGCTTTGGGGAAAAAAAGGAGGAGGATTGGCAATAGATGTTAGCTCAGAGCCGGTCTTCCTCAGCAAAAAGAGGAGGATTAGCATGGATGTTAGCTCAGGGCTGATCTTCCTCACACACACACAAAAAAAATTCCCTCATCTTCCTTCACATTCAGTCCTTCTACCACCACCCCCAGAGGCAACTACTGTTTGATTTCCACAACCATAGATTAGTTTTTCCTATTCTAGAATTTCTGGAGTCGGAGAGTATGTACTTTTTGTCTCTAGCTTCTTTCAACATAATGTTTTTGGGGTTTATCTATGTGGTTTTGTGCCCTGATAGTTTGTTCTTTTTTTATTGCTAGATTTTAATATATTGAAAATACCACATGGTTTTTTGTTTTTAAATCTGTCTGTTCATAGACACTTTTTTGGTTTCCAGTTTTAGGCTATTATGAATAAAGTGTTTATGAACATTCCTGTAGAAGTTTTGCTATGCAAGAAATCTTTAGATACCCAAGTCATCTAGAAATTCCCCTATTTTTTTCCTAGAAGCTTTATAGTTTAGCTTTTATGTTTAGTTCTGTTATTCATTATAGATTTAATTATTGTGCATAGTTAGAGTTAGGCATAGAGGTTCATTTTTTTCTATGTGAATATCATGAGCTTCAGTGCAATATTTGAAGACTTTTCTTTCTCCACTGAATTGCTTTCAGATTTTTCTCATTACCTTTGTTTTTCAGGAATCTGACTATGATATATCTAAGTGTGGTTTTCTTTATGTTTATTCTGCCAATCAATTATTCTGCTGTAGAAAAGAGCTCAGATTTTCTTTATAGATCCTGTTGGAAACTTTTTCAGAGTAATTAATCACCATGGAGGGACCTCGCTGTTTTTATATAGCATCTGTTTATTAATTCATTCAGTATTTATAGATACCTGATATGTGCTTGACACTCGAATAGACATTGTGATAGGTAGAGGCAGACATGGTTCCTGACTTCATGGAGTTTAGAGATGAGTTAGTATATTCTTTCATGCTGTTAATTTGATGGTTGTGTAGGTGCCACGAAGTCCTCTAGTGAACCACTTTAGTTTCCTGATTCCTGGACCAAAGCTGCTAACAGATAGATCTATTTCTTATACTTGATATTCCATAATCTCTCAATCTCGTGTTCTTTTCTATAAGGAATGAGGATGGAGATAGGATTCTGTAGATATGTAGCACTCTGGATGTGGCTTTACAGTTATTTTTATCTTTCTGTTTTAAAGAGATTGGGGAGTAGGGTGGGTCTTTTCAGTATATGGTATTCCATATATACAACCTTGAAGGATTCCATTTCAAGTTTTAATGACAGTATAAGCCGTATATTGAAAGACAGCCAATAACATCCATCTCTTTAAATAAGTACGCTGCAGGGCTGAAATAACTTTGGCTTTTAAACTTCATGAAGCCTGGGTTAAACTCTGGGCTATGTTACATCTGAGAAATACAGACCTCATTTCACCTGTTCCACACTACAGCTGCGGTTTTATTTGGAAAATTGATGAGGGCATTACGTTCTGAACTCATGTTGATTCTAATGTAAATAAATGGCATCATTACTTCATAGTTGGCAGTGCCACTAATCCAGACCTTAAAATTAAGGGTTATCTTGTTGATTGGGGGAAAATTAAGGCAATCAACTTTCAAGGCTTTAATAAATGAGATTGAGCACTTAAAAATCATTTTCAACCTGGCTTTAAAAGTAGATGACTAGAAAATCAATAGCAATAATACATGCCCATGGAAACAGAATGGGCTATATTTATTTTAAGGATGTGTTCTTCTGTTGTTTGGGCTGAGTTTATGAATATGCAGCTTAAAAGTAAACATATAAAATATTAAGCATATTTTAACAGGAGAATACACATTGTATATTTTGGTGGTAGTTAATATAAGTAGAGCTATGAAAAGTTGAATTTTCCAAAAAAACTGATGATATAGGCTCGGTATGCCTAATGTAAATTCATGAAATCAAAAGTTTTCCTAGGAAACTAGAGGTATAGAGGACTCAGTCCTGTGCCTATATGCAATACTTGTGTGTATGTGTGTGTGTATATGAGTATGTGTGTATGTGGTATGTGTGTGGTATGTGTGTGTGTGTACAGGTTATTAAATTATAAAATATTAATGATTAAGCTCAGAAACTATCCAAACTCTGTCCAATGCTAGAAGACACATTACTCCTTAATCACCACTACCACCAACACCACCACCACCATCATCATCCCAGCTCACACTGAGCCTTATTGTATGCCACAGAGATGCTGTGCTAAGTGCCGTTTAGCATGAAGTAGCTCCCACTAAATGTTTGTGAATTAAACTCCGTGTTATTCCACGCTGTACGTCCAATAGTGATCTGAACAAAATCAGTATGTGCTTTGAATTGTTAACAACAGAAGGCAGATATGTGCTCTCGTACACGTTTGGGGAAGTTTATTGTTCAATTTCATGGATATAGAATGGTGTAAGAGAGAATAATTTGTAAAGTTATTTCATGCATCAATAACGTGCTTGGGAACACAAAACTGGCCACTCCAAGACAAGGCTTTTGGTAATTTATACTGTTGCTGTTTGCCTTTAAGTTTAGGGCAGATTTGTGAAGTACTTCAGAAACAATAAAAGAAATTGAGATTTGCACACGTATGTGTTTGGAGTTGATGCAAATAAAACTATCAACACTAATCTGATGTATATTTAATGAGATACCTGATTATTAGTGTGCTTCATTGTAAAAATGAAAAATAATATGTCAGAATAGTATGTTCTAGATAGTCCTCATTGTCTATCTCACCATCCCCAGCTCTTGGGGCCCTGGACAGAGCAGCCGCAGGAGTTCTGAGCCAGACAAATTCCTCCTGTAAATGTAATCATAGGCATAGTAATAATAAAAATGATTCTAATTTTTTTCAATCTTATTACATACTAAATTCTATACTACATACTGAACATATATATCTCACTTTATTTTAATAAAAGCACAGCGAGATAGTTAGATGCAATTTTCAGAGGGAAAAACATTTAGGCTAAAGGCTTTAAAATAAGGGCAACATGATATAATGGAAAGAAGATGTGATTTGGAATCAGATAGACTCAATTTCAAGTCATGATTCACCTCTTACTACGTGATCTTGGGAAAATTACTTAACTTCTCTGCATCCCAGGTTCTTAAAGCATAATATAGGGTTACTACTGCCTCCCTGTTATGATACTTCATTAAGATATGTATGTAAAGCTCCACACATGGTACCTAGGACATAGGAAGGCTTTGTAAATATTGGACTTTCCTTCCTCCATTCCTGGGACCCACCTCCATAACTACACAGTGAATATCCTCATGCAGTGTTCACTCTGTCTTCAATGAGGAAAAAGGAACAATGACCAATGATTCTCTATATCAGCTAAAGGATGTGGGTGGAGCGGAAAGCCTATGCATTTTCTTTATCCTCCTCTCCTCCCATCAGGGTCTCAATCGTCCTAATGATGGCTTTGTGTGAACTGGGAGAAAGCAGCACCTCCAGGCAGACACAGCCCCACAGAAGACAGTTTGGTGAGCACATGGCCTCTTAGTCTGAAGAGAAAAGTGTGTTGATGTCCCCAAGACCATCCCTAGGTTTGATGATCTGCTACAAGGACTCTGGTTGCAATTTATTACAAAAAAAGGATACAAAGCAAAATTAGCAAACGGAAAGGTGCATGGAGTAAAGTCCGGAGAAAACTGGGCACAAGCTTCCTAGAGTCCTCCCCCAGTGGAGTCACACAGGACATACTTAATTCCCTCAGCAACAAGTTGTGACAACATACGAGAAATGTCTTCCAGGGAGGCTCATTAGAGACTCGGGCTCAGGGTGATTAGGGGCTGGTCATATTGGCACCCTCTGCCTGGCATGTAACAAGATTCCAGAGACTCCAAAGGAAAACAGGTGGTCAGTATAAACCATGCTGTTTGCATATACAGTTTAGGAATGGCGAGCTGTTCTCATCAGGGAACAGTGGGAACCCTCCTGAGATCCAAATGCCCAGACTCCAGCCAAGAGTCAACCTTGCAAGTAGGCCATTCTATAGATAGCGGTCTCAGGCCTGTTCAGGTTATATTAACACTTGCTACCATGGTTTCAGGCTATGTTAACTCTTACCTGTGTAGAAAGGCACTTTTCTTGGGGAAGACACCTTCCTGTGCCAAGACACAGGAATTGGAGAACAGGATACAGATGGATTTTTGCTCCTACCCATCTCCTTGGCCAGGTAACTTTGTGCATAATGAACAACTGCCCAGGCTTACACGGCTGCCCTGCCTTCTAGGAGAACCTCACACGGAATAGCATGCTATGTGACCTGCGCTATAGGGGCCACTAATTCCTCCTTCACTCTCATCCTTTAAATATTGACTGATCTAACTTTTCTCACAACCCAATTTACCATCTCTGGAGCAGCTCTTTCCACGTATAGCAGATTTGATGAATGTTTACAAGAGCTTTGGATGACTTCTGCATTGATTTCTGCCCATTTGATGCTGATTGAAAAACTTAAATAAGATTCCAAATTTATTTTGTACTTGAAATTCCTTAGCCCTTTAGTAACTATTATTTACGTCTCTCTCTCTCTGTTTTGTTTTTCTTCAGTAAGCAGCTCTATGAGGTAATTAGAACTGTGATTCCAAAGTTGATGCTCAATGTAGTTAAATAACCGTATCAGGGAAATTTGTTGGAAAGACTTGGACCAGAACACAGATTTGCTGTTCCTTGAATGGGCATCCTTTCTGCAGAATCAACTTAACATCCTAAAAGTAAGCTCACGGAAAGACTCAAAATAGATAGATAGTCTCAGTCCAATTACAGACAGTCTTTGCTTTTGTGACCTGCTGTAGCAGTAGCAAGTCCATGGGGGCTCTAACCAAGGAGGTCACTGTCATGGTGGGGTTTTGGAGGCCTGAGCTAGATTAGTCAGGATGGCCAACCACTCTAGGGTGACTGGTAGCTAAGAGCATCTAATGATAAGTCCAAACTAGTACAAATGATCATGGCCCAAGAAACTGTATCTAGTCATAAATCAAAATTCATGAGTGAAGAGAGAGGTAGAAGAACTCAAGGTATGATGGGGTGGATGTATTCAGGAATGAAGCAGCAAGTGAGGAGCAGAGTCAAAAACAAAGACAGAAATCTAATTACTTTGCCAAGAACTGGGCTTTGATGTCCACTCTCTATATCTAAGTCTAGCCTATTTTAATTCAGACTTTCTCCCTCTTGTTTGAATACAAGTTATCTAGTAAGTGGGTGGCTTGTCTGTTTTGAAACCACTATTTGTCATGAATAAGGCTTAATTCATTCAGGTTTCATTCACTCTCTCACAAATGTTGAAATAACCATTTGGGCAGGAGAGTTAGTTTTATAGAGACATCCCACTATAAAAGATATTTAGTATTCAATAAAGCTTGCAGTCCTTTACCTTAATGTTGTGTCTTAATATATTGATTCAGGTCTCATTGGAAATCTGAGACATGAGTTCCATGATCTATGCACTTAATAAACTTTTAAATAATGAAATAGGATATACTTGCAGGGCCAGCTGTCTTTGTTTCTATTTTATGCCTGCACTTTTATGAGCTTGATGATTAGGACTCAGACTGGCCCTTGGCAACATTGTGACGGTAGCAAAGGTCTCTCCAGCCCTCTCCTTACTTCTCTTTTCACCACCCTTGCTACATGTAAATTCTTTCTTTGGCTGCCTGATGCTCTCACACCACTAGGATTTTAGTATTTGCCTCTTCCTTAAAGGATTTGCCTTCCCCAGGGCCATCCCATATACTAGAACACGGTTTAACAATATTTTGAGAGTCATTTGTTAAGTTTTCAACTTTTTATTTCTTGTAGGGAAAGGTCTCATCCATCAACTTATGCATTTGAACCAATCTAGGGTATAGTGAGTGGGAGCAGTGGTCTGTAAGAGAAGAACACAGATGCAATACAGCTGCTTCCTGGAAAAACTTCTGGACATATAATCAGACCTCAAACCTCCACATCATCAGCACAGTGGGAAGCCTGGCCTCTCCCACACACTTTTCCTCTTTACATACCTTTTATGAGGCATGTTACATCTTATAAATTCTGTCCCATTTCAGAGGAGTTTTTGATGTTCATTTCAACCTGGACTGTCTTATCTAAGTGCCGTGCCTGAGAAGGACACAAAGTGTTATCAGTTATTAAGACTAGTCTGGCCAAGGAAACAGATCAGGGTAATTTTTTGGAAAGATGGGACCATACATAGTCTGTAAATCCTGAGAATGGTCATCGGTTCTGTGTTTCCCAGTCTAGAGCATCCAAGGAGGTGGTCCTAAAATGCAAAGAACCATAAGAGCTCTGAAGAAGCACTGACAGAATGATGGAGAATCAGAATGATGAAGGTTGAAAGTTGTGGTGGATGGTTTTGGTCATGAGGTCTTTTAACTTGAAACCTTCTTTTTAGAAAATTAATTCTTACAAACTTTGTCTTTCCTTTAAAATACAGGTCCCCTAAGATGGGTCAAATAAAGAACAGGTCTCTCACTGGCTGTTACAAAAGAGACAAAATACCACTTGGAATGATAGGTCCAGGGGGACCCAGTTACCCATGCTGGAAGCAGAAGATAGCAAGAGGAAAAGACAAAGTGTGGTCCAAAGAATAAACTGCTGATCCTGTTTTGATGGATGGATACAGCTGAGGGGAGAAACAATTTGTAACTGGAAAGAGAGGATACATTGTGTATATGTGAATGTGCTTGTGTGACAAGAAGGACCTTGGCTTATAACGGGCTGGACTTAGACGTGAATCTTGTCTGCCTCCATGAAACTGTCCATCCATGAGCCTTAAATCTTGTACATAATGATGATAAGAAGCTCCAGCCTATTCATGCTAAAGCCCCCCTTGTATATTTCTTAGTGTTGTCCTTATCCATTCTCTTGGTGAGTTTACTGGCTATGTGAGCCTCTCACTTCATCATCTCACCCTAGCACTCAGCAAATTTCTATAGAGCACTTAATGAGCCAAGAACTCTGCCAGGCACTGGAGTATGCAGTGAACAAGGCACTTTCTATTAAACAAGGTAGCCACTCCTATAGACATCAACCTTGAGTGGGGAAATACTTTCCCTTCTTTGTCTTGTGTTCTCTTCTTCTTACTGGGAAGATGCTGCAGTGCTGGACTTTTGTTTGCTTTTGTTTCTTTATAAAGACTTCCAGACTCCTCCTAGGTGATTTGGACACAACGTCAGTCTGAGGGCCAACTCAACCCCCAAACTATTGTTCCTGGGCCTGTCAGGTTTTTTTTCTCTCCGGGAAGAATTCTGTCTATCCAGTGCACTGCTTGGGGGATTAAAGAAGAACCTTACTTCGTGACAGTTTATAGACCCCAAGCCTGTGACCAGGCCATGACCCACAAAGTCTCCATACACTGTCTACCTCAGGAGGCTCTCAGCCATCTATGCAACTAGCACCATCTCCCCTAAAACCCTGGCGATTACTTTGGGACTCTCCAAATATAGGTATTTACTGGCTCTGACTAAGAGAGTTGGCTTGTGGGGGATCTAAGTGAGGTGATAGCCCTTATCCGTAGTGAGTTACAATCTTTTGAGCAAACACATAAGAAACAATAAGAGAAGAATAGAGGATAACCAGGTAGTTTAGATGATTAGTGCCATTTAAATCCCTATTCAAAGTAGTCATACTTTTATCACTAACCAAGTACAGATTTCTTCTCCAAATTCCGGAAAAATAAACAATTGTAAGTGATAGTAGGGTGAGGCCAGAAAAGACACGTATAGGAGAGGAGTTAGAGGAGGCAGTGGGGATGACAGATAACTTGCAGCTTGAGAAATACAAATTAGGACATATGATGATGACAATTCAATATTTATTGAATTCTATTTATAACACATCTCTAGGAACTATCTCATTTTTTCTCCATATCAACTCTAAGATATAAATATTACGTGTCTTATCATAAGGTTGCCCAGAATGCAGTTTGGGAGGTTTTATGGACCATTACTTTAATCGAGGATACAATTCCAGGGACAAGAGTGAGGGTTCCTTACTATTTTCTCCATTTTACAGGTGAAGAAAACTGAGGCTCAGAAAGCTAGGTAAATTGTCCAAAGTTAAAACCTAGTAAGTGATAGGGAGGAAAATTTAACATAGAGAGAGTTTCAACTGCTCTATCCAAACTGCCAATTACTAATTACTGATAGAAAGATTCCCCTTGAAAACTTTCAGAAATTACCCCATGAGGTGACCTAGACTAAAATTTCAATGAGTGTCAAAAAGAATTTTAAGAAACCCGTGAAAGAGAAACCCTTACTAAATTATCACAGGACAAAGGGAAGTAGGAGGCACGTCTTTAACCTGGGAAACATTCAACTAGGACAGCCATACCTTCAATTCCGAACACCTTTGATGCCCTCACCCTTCAGACACGTTAGAGATCTGACTGCATGCTGGCATTCTGAAATGTCCTTGCCCATATTGCAGACGAAAGGGAAGGCCGTGCTCATGTTTGTTTAGCACCTGCTTTGTGCCAGACACCGTGCTCAGTATTTCACATGAACAACATTGCAAAGTTGGTAACAGTATCTCCATTTTACAGAAGATAAAACTGAGGCTCAGACAGAGAAAAACTCTTTGCTATCCCACATTGTCCCTATGGTGTAGATAACAGTTTTATATTTTGATTTTGGTCTATATTGGCTTTCTAGACCAATAATCTAGAGGAGGAGTTATAAACCCTGACTGGGCATCACAATAATTGAAGAAGCCTATTAAAATTAGAGATCTCCAAGCTTCACCTCAAACCTGCTGCGTTGGACCTTCCACAGCTAGGGGACCATATATCTGCAATGTGACATATTTCACAGGGAGTTTGACGGGAAGCCAAGGTGGACACTCAAAAGAGCAGGCTGAAAACAGTGACTATGCTCTTAAGCTGCATGAAATACATATGTAGAACCAGGTTGGGAGAGAGGACAGTCATACTCTTTTTTGTATAAATCCTATCAGAGGTGTTTTACATTTGGAGGAGCTTACTTGAAGGGCCAGGTTCAGAAAGAATGACTTTGCTGGGGATTAGGGACAGTGTCCAGGGGACTCAAGACAAAGCCAGACCCAGCCCAAGAGGCTGGCTGCTGGGGACGTCTGGTGAGAGCAATTCTCTCACCCACGTCAACCCAGTAAGCAAGCAAATAGCTTCTCCCAGCTAGGACTCGGTGTTGTTGGAGGCAGAGAATGGGCGTGGTTTCTAGAACAGGCCCTGCTCTTTCTGCCCTGCGTTATCCTTGCCCGGCCTCCCCAGCAGTTCAGTTTGCGTCTGGGCTTTGCTCCCCTCCACTGCCAAATCCACAGCACCCCCAACCACCACCCCTCTCCCACACACACAGGCTGTTTTTTCAGTAGGGCAGCTGTTTTCTGACATTCAGCACTGGGCGATCATAATCAGATACAATTTCCCAACCACACGAGTGCACGCCTCCCGCAGCCTCAGGTATAATTATGAAGGCTGTCCCAGCACCCGCCGCCTGCGCTGTACTTAACAGGGAGGGATGGCCTCTCATTCTCTATTAAATGTTTTGAAAGAAAACCCACAGGCGCGACAAAGTTCAGACGCCAAGCAGAAATATGAGTTGGAGCGTCCTTGCTTTGATAGGCATATGCAAGTTTTAATTATCTACTCATCCTGGATTTAAAATTATTCGTTTTGCTGTAAAAAGCAGGGAGTGGTGACAACTTGATTTCATGTGCACACAGGGAATGGAACTGGTTGAGAACATTGTCCACACTTCAGTCACTGTCACTTCTTCCCTTATTTTTTCCTTTGTAATGTTTATTTCCCCATTCTATGAATAATAAATACAGAAAATATAGAAATGCATAAAGATGAACAACCTATGGTCCCACAGCTCAGATAAAACTTCTATTAATATTTTTATATATTTCCATCCAATCTCTTATTCATTCACACATACAGACAAAGTAAAGTTATGTTACAGGGCTGGCCCCGTGGCTTAGCTGTTAAGTGTGCACACTCTGCTGCTGGCAGCCCGGGTTCAGATCCCGGGTGCGCACCGACGCACCACTTCTCTGGCCATGCTGAGGTTGCGTCCCACATACAGCAACTAGAAGGATGTGCAACTATGACATACAACTATCTAATGGGGCTTTGGGGAAAAAAAGGAGGAGGATTGGCAATAGATGTTAGCTCAGAGCCGGTCTTCCTCAGCAAAAAGAGGAGGATTAGCATGGATGTTAGCTCAGGGCTGATCTTCCTCACACACACAAAAAAACGTTATATTACAGCAGTTTTATACTCTGATTTTTTGTTTTATATTACATTATGAGAAAACATTTATTCATGCCATTAAATACATTTTAAAAACAACTTTTCTAATAGTTCTATAATATTTTATTCCATGGTCATATTCTTATTTATTTCACTTATTTTGTTGTTGTTGGATATTTAAATTATTCCCAATCCTTTGCTAATTCCTTATAAATCAATAAATCACCCAAGATAATGGTGAAGCTCACCCTATGTGTAGACACTATTCATGACAGCACAGTGTAAGGAAATGTGCATAGGCTTTGGGGACAGAAAATCCTAGGTTGAATCCCAGTTCTAGCACGAGTTCTGGGGGTTTTCTCATCTGTAAAATGGAGCTCATGCTAACTGCCTCACCTATTTTTCCAACTTTTCTCTCTCCACCCTAGTACAAACCAACTCTGTTAGCTACTCGTTTCCTTCACACACTCGCTCACACTGCTTCTCTAACCTCGCAACTGCACACACACTCACACCTCCTTTTTAAACTTTACTTGTCAAGGTCAAATCTGAATCCTATGCAACTTCCCTTTATTCTTGCTCTGCTTCATCTCTGGCGCTTCCCTTGCTAAATCCCACACGGACCTTGCTTCAGGGTGCGCTCATCGCCTGTGGTTCTTCGGTCATCTCTCATGCCTCTCCAGGGACCCTCTCCTCCCACCCCCAGCTCCCTTTTTGTCCCGTGTCTCCTCATGCTGAGGAAGTCATCTACAGCCTCAGCTCTTCTGGAGTTTCCCAACCCCAAAGCACAGATGGGGCTGAGCAATCTTCCTTGATAATTTTGTAGCCTGAAACCATGCTACTCTAAGTGAGAGAAGTCCTATTTCAAACTTTCTGATTTTGAATGTTTTTGCTGATTTTTTCCCTCAGTATTTCTGGCAAAATTTCCATCACACATCAGGCTTTTCTTTCCTTTCTCTTCACTATGCCTCTAGATATTTCTGCCAGCTACATGTGCTCAGATGATTGGAGTTCTCTTCAATGTCAGTCTATCCTAAACCTGATTAGTCTACAATATCTACTGAGTCGGTGAGATTTGTTCCCTAATATTAGAAAAAAAACCCAAAAAACAAACCTCAGAGTGCATGCCTACAAAAGGCAAAGTAGTTGGTAGTTGATATAAAAAGCCTGAGTTCAATTTCTGGCTCAGTCTCTGATCAGCTATGTGGCTTGAGTGAGCCTCTGAGCCATATGTTTCTTATCCCTTTATATGGAAATAACACTTGCTAATTCTTAGAGTTGTGCTGATTAAATGAATGAGATACAGTAATGACAGGAAATCACTTTGATTATTAGGAATATTCTCAGCTATCTGTTATTTTTACAGAAGAATCACATAAAAGGATTCTATTGAAATCTGATGAGAATATGTGCAATATATATGGTTATTGATATTTGGTATTTACATCAAAGTATCTAATTACTAAAACTGTTATTAATAATGAAACAGAGGCTGGGGTCATGGAATTTATCTCCAAATCTCCAGCAGTTAGCACAGTTTCTAGCACATGTTCAGCTCCCAGAAATTATATGGAATCGAATTTATAGTGGAATAAAATTTTAGAAGCTTTGACATTTCATTTTTAAGCATCCAATCTATTCTCCACACACAGATTAGCATTTTTTTATGACAATGAAAACACTGGAGAAAGAGAAAATTATTAGATTATGGACATTAAATTAATGAAAGAGTCATAAAAGATTAAATAACCTAGATTAGATTTCATTTTTTAGCAAAAGCACCTGGGGACCAAAGGGGTTCCATGAATTGCCAGGATGCAGAGCTTGAGAGGGGCAGAGTTGGGGTTATAATCCACACCCCAACATCCCCCGCTCCATACAGGGTTCTTCTTTCTCTACCAGACCACCTCACCTCCTTTTGTCATTGGAGCTTTCTGTGTCTTTCAAAATCCTATCTACATATCTAAAGTAAAAATAAATTTAAATTTAAATTCATGTTAATTATTGATCAAATTTGCAAAGACCTTCCAAGTATTTCATTATTGTTATTAATTATTGTTGTTCCTCTCCATCCACCCGCTCACCTGCACCCTACCCCAATTTCTAAAGCTTGGTCTTTTTTTCAAAGAACGCTTTTTCACAGAGATGAATCCCTAGTGGAGTTTATGTTCTATGTCAAGCTCCTTTATGAATCTGTCTAAAACATCTGAGGAAGAAATCCCAGGGCAGGAGGAACTTGTATTCATGCATCTAATTAACCTTTAATTGTCTATGTGACTGCCTTGCAGTTCAATAGTTGCTTGATTTTCATTATTCGTCTAATTAGTGTGGTTTAAGTGGCTTTTGATGTCAGATTTTATTATATCGGTTTGCTTACACAATTTCAGGAAACTCTAGGGAGCTCCAATACCGCGGTAACTCTTAAGTGCTATATATCTGTTTGTTATTTGTTAATTTTTCTCTTCAGAAAAGAAGTGCTTTGACCTATTTTTCCCACTAGGGTATATAAGTAGTCTATGAAATTCCATAATGATAGTAAAAGCCTTTCTGTTAAATGTGCATCAATTATCCATACAGCAAGTCAACTCTAATCGTTTTTCTACCCAGTAAGCGTGCAGATTGACAGACTTGATATTCTGAAAGAAGTGGACAGTGAAAGAAATCCCTGAAATACTTCAATTTAGGGCAAGCTAATGAATATGGACATGTTTATAGATAAGGTTCTATAGCCATACAAATAAAATTTGTTACTTAAATCTATGGTTTGTAGTTAGTTGAGTGTCTATAATGGGGTGGTTAAAATTTAGAATAATCAATTAGATGTGCAAATCTTATTCCCCACCACTGACCTCTTTTTTTGTGTGTGTGAGGAAGATCAGCCCCTGAGCTAACATCCATGCCAATCCTCCTTTTTTTTTTTTTTTTTTTTGCTGAGGAAGATCCATGTCCATCTTCCTCCACTTTATATGAGACCCTGCCACAGCATGGCCTGACAAGCCATGCGTTGGTGTGCTCCCGGGATCTGAACTCGGGCCATCAGCATCTGAGTGCGTGCACTTAACCGCTACGCCATGGGGCCGCCCCCTGACCTCTTTCTTTTACTTTTGCACACCCTGTTTTAATTCCAAATGAAGAGTAAACTTGCTTTCAATCATGTAATTTGCATTTTCTTATGTTGGTGTTCTTTTCTTATTCCACAAACTTTCTAAATTACTGAAAATTGATATGAACACAATTTAACTAATTCTGTCCATATAGATCAGTATGGTCTTCTCTAATATTGACTACGATTATAGTTTCCCTTAGCTTCTCGGAGGTCTAGCTTTATTTTGTCTCTTTTCCCTTGGCTTTAAAATAGAGGTAGCAGTTTGACTCATTTCTAGATTCTATCTCTCTCTCTCCCTTTTTCTCTCTCTCTGTATTAGAGAGGTATAAAAGATCCAGTGCTTAACAGAGTCCTCAATTTATCACTAATAGTCAAAATGTTCAGTGGTAATTGCCTTATATATGGAAACAACGGTATGATACAGAATGAAAGCACCGGGGCGTGCTGTCTGATGTACAGAAAAGGAACCAAAAGTAATGGGTTCTATTCCCTACATTATCTTTGATTTACTGTTTAGCCTTGGGCACATCATGCTTCTTATCCTCTCAACGTCTTATTCTTTCCATCTGGAAAACAAAGATAATTGTACTTGTAAGCAGGGAAAAGGGCGCACATGCCATAAATTTCTTTGGAAGGAAATTATTTGCAAAACTCATGGGTTATTCTGAAATATAATTCATCTCACACTTATTGAGCACCTTTTATGCTCTAAGGAATGTGCTGGGCACCAGGAATACAAAGATAAGTTTGACATTACATTGTTGCTCATTATCTGACTGGGTGAAAGAGAGAACTGGACTCAAATGGGTTTGAAGCATTATCTGGAATCTCATGATAAATTCAGTGAATTACATTCATAAGAATAGTTTGTCTATTAATAATCTGAAGAAAGAGAGTGAATAGATAATTAAAAGTTTTATGTGGTAGATTGGATTATTGTTTGCAACTTTTTACTCCCTATTGTCGAAGAATTATATATTAACTGTCTCTGCCATGTGACTGTGTTGCCTCCCATTAAAGTTGGCAAAGTGAACATCCCTCTTCCATTGACTGGTTTTGGTGAGGTGATTTGCATTACCCAGTGGGATACAGGAAGAACAAACACTGCTAGCTCTGAGCTGAGCCTTAAAGACTCATAGGAAGTTTCTGCCAGCCTGTTCGGATTTCCTACTCTTCGCCAGGAAAAGACCATGCTCTGAGTAGCTGTTTCTCCTTAGCTTATGCCAAGAACAAAGAAATACAGAGCAAACTGAACTCCACCCAAAACCTGTATTCCTGTCCAACCCAACTCATCCCAGTCTAGACCAGCTGAACCTCAGAGCCACCTAGGAGCATGAAATAAACAGTGTTAATGAAAGCCTTGGAGATTTGGGGGCCGTTTGTTACACAATATTATCATGGTTAAACAAAAAAGCTGGTTCATAAAACACCTTTTTATAAGCTCAAATGAAATTATTGCCTAAGGAAGTGGTCATCAATGAATGATAAAGGTATTAGATGAAAGACTGATGGGGAGTTGAGTGTTTGCATTGTATCAGATTATGACACCAGAGATTTCTTGCTGGGCACAAGAGAACAAGCATAACTTCAATGGAGAGATCAAGACTACCTTAATCTAGTGCGTCATTAATTAGGGGACAACCAAACTCCATAATGCATCACATCAGGTGACACATAAATTCCACAGCATACGCTATGAAGTGTTTTTGCCAAAATGATTAATTTGAATGTAGTAAACTCCTAGATCCAACTTTCCCTTCACCAGAAAAATTTAGTACCATATATTCTAAAGGACAACTGACTTGTCTTTTCAACAAGCCATGTTGCAAAAGAAAAAGTGAGAAGGAGGCAGAAAAAATATAGCAAACAAATGCAGTGTGTGGTTCTAGAATGTAACCTGATTTGAAAAATTCAGCCATAAAAGACCTTTGAAGACAATTGAGGAAATTTAAATACGGGCTGGCTATTAAACCTTATTCAGAAATCATTATTAATTTTGTTTCGTTTAGTAATGATATTTTAGTTAGAAAAATGTCTCAACTTTTAGAGATACATACTGAATTATTTAGAGTTTATAGCTCAAATGTATGTAATTGACTTGAAATTATTTCAAAAATAGGTGTTACAATGGCAAAGGTTAATGTCTATTAGATTTGAGAAAAAAGGACACAAGATGTTTATGATTCTATTCTTTTAAAATTTCTATATGTTTGAAATTTTTTTAAATAAAAAATACCAGTGACAAGGCACTTAGGACCCAGAGTAAAATCATTTAGGATGTCACTTTCTATGCAATCTGCTCCTAAATTCAGTGTTGTTTGTAGTGTCCTCCAATTTATTTTACCTGTTTAAAGCCTGCACCCAGAAAAGTTCAGTGAGCTGCATGAAGATTGGTACTATGTTTCATACTTGTTTACACTGAGCCCAAGCATTCAGTAGATATTTGCATAAATACATGTTAGCCATTCTGTTACAGATGCTGTAAAGAACTTCCTTTTCATTAGTGGTTATTACATTAGTGACTATATGGCTCTCCTTTGTCCTTATCCGTGGAAGCACAGGCTATGGTAGTGTGACTTCTCTTCCTAGGAATTGGTTGATTAAATCAGTCTAAGCAGTGTCCACTTGAACCACTAGTGAAGCCCGTCAACAGCTGGTTAGAACTAGTTAGATATCAGCCACCACAGCTGTTTGAGATTGCTCTACATGTCAGATAATACAGAGAGATAGGGAACAGACATTACGTTTGAATGCCTAATGGATCTACACAATTGCTTTCTCTAGGTCTCTACCATGGACCAAATGTATTTTGAAAGGAGGACGATTATGATGCAAATAGATATCAAGATACTCACAATGTTGGTTTCAATAATAATAATGTGTCCATCACATTAAAGTCAACAGATTAGTTGCACCACTTTTTTAAATCCTTTAATCAAGTGTCCCATACTGCCGTGTAATTGGCAAAACACTGGAATGGATTAACAGGTCTTGCAAATTCCTCAAGTGTACAGTTTTTAAAAGGAAATACATAATAATTTCAATACAGCAATTAACCATAAAAATTCACACATTAATGTCAACTACACTGGTTTCTTTCCTAGTCCTTATAGCAACACAGAACTCAAAAAAGCGAGACTGTCTTGAAAAAGATGAAAAGTAGTGTTACTATCACACAGATATAATCTTTTTCAAGTATTAAATAATGAAAATGATGATGCAATCATTCATTTTGAACCAGCCATGTCCCAGGAAACACAGTAGACACTCTGGGCGTACTATTTATAATCTTCTCATTAAAACCCTGCCAGATCAATAAGCTATTTCCTGTTTCTTTTTTACAGATGAGAAAACTAAGGTAGAGTGGAAAATAAATTTTGAAAGATCATCAGTTAATACAAAGCTGAGTCAGAATTTGAAGTCAGGTCCTCTGGAATCTAAATGATGCATTCTTTCCACTGCTCCTGATAGTATCTTAAAAAAAAATTTTTTTAAAGGTAACGGAGGGGGGGAACCAAAAGTCTTGCATGTTTGCAATATTATTATTTTAAATAACAATAGTTCTGGTGGGGCTTAAAACATTATGAAACAACAAAAAAGTAACAAATCAATAAGCTAGTACCATATGGACTGAAGCTTTACATGGAAGACTAAATTTTTCAATTTTTTATGGCTTTAGGTAAATTAGCACCAGATAAATGTAATCAGTATAAAATAAAATGGTATTTTAAATCAAATACCTGGGGGAATTTAAGCCAAAAATAGCACTCTGTATATGTGAGACAAACGGAGGGGAGCTGTTTTTTTTGTTGTTGTTTGTTTGTCTTGTCTGGATAAAAGGCACAATTTCTGTATCACTCTTAATGTACAGACTCAAGCTTGAGAACTCAAGTTTGGGCATTATCAGGAATGAATGATACTGATTAGAAAGATGTAACAAGGGAGCAATGGATCAGCACAGTGGAAAGGAAAGACTGCTATGGAATGTTGGCAGGGATTTATTCCTTGCCAATAAGACTGACTGAGTGATTTAGACCTTGTCGTTTAGGAATGAAATAAGAGCCTCTGGGTAATTGTGAACAGCATGGATTATGATGAGTAAACATAAGAAGGATTTCAGAATATAAGAAAAATGGAAGAAAGTAAAAAATTTTTTTGCAGCTTAAAAACAGTTGAGAACATGCAAGTATAGTTAACAATAAGTATGGAAATATTTAACACAAAGTCAAATATATTCTAAGGAATCTAAAAAAAAAAAATAATATAACTTCCAAATAGCCAAGTGAAAATGCAAACACCAGAATATTCTTAACATTTTTCCAAACATCAAAATATTTGAACAATTTTACCTTATCCATTGAAAATAAGAATTCTATTTTGTCTCTTCCTACTCCAACCTACAACCCTGAATGAATTAGTCTTCTAAAGAGTTGCTTTCATCAGGTTACACCCAAGCTAAAAAATAAATAAATAGAAATTGACAGAAGCTTCTCTTTACCCCATCAGGTCTATGACTGTCAGATAGGAATCTGTTCCAACATGCTTGTCAACGTATGATTCTCTAAACTCCTTGCGAATACATTGTCTTCAGTTTCTGCTTGGCAGTCTCTCTGCATGGGGCTCAGATTAAAGGATCTGGGAGCAATTTCTATAAACATCATCTTTATCACCACGTAGACACCAGCACCCCATCACTACCAGCACCGCTTCCCCTCCTCTTGCTGCTATTACTATGGCCATGCAACTTATTTTTTCTATTTAAACCAACTTTCCCCTTCCCTTTCTACTTTAGCCCCAAATGAAACCCTCATACAAATTAACCCCTGTTAGGGCTGTTCATCAATTATTTAAAAGGGTCCTAAAAATCTCAGTTCATGCTTAAGTTGGGACTCCATCTACCATATTAATTTACATTAAATTTAGTTGTTGATGTGCTTATCTTTTCATATCAGATTATGCAATTTCAGTAGCAGAAATAATTTTCTGTTAATTTTTCTTTCTCAGTGCCCACTCAATGCTTAGGAAAGCATGTTATATAAATGGACAAGTCATCAACAACCATTTATACAAAAAAACTTGAAAATATAGCATAGAAGTTAAACCTCTGACCTCAAAGGTTTTTCAGTGTAGTAGAGGGAAAGAAACATTTATACACAGAAAGGCAAAAGAATGGATTGTGCACCAATGAGCAGGACTTATCTGCTAGATCTATAGGAGGTTAGGGGGTCTGAGGGACCCACCTTGCAGGAACATTTGAGAATCAATTACAATGAGAAATAAGGAAGAAACTTGAGGCAAGGAAAATAAAAGAACACAACTGGGCTTGGGTATGTCATTTGCAGGGTATAACAGTGAGTGGACCAGTTTGTCTAAAATGAAACCTTCTACATTGGGACATGGAGAGAAAGGGAATTGAGGTGGCTGTTAAGATGATGCTTAGAGGCCGGCCCCGTGGCTTAGTGGTTAAGTGCACGCGCTCCGCTACCTGCGGCCCAGGTTCGGATCCCAGGAGTGCACCGACGCACCGCTTCTCCGGCCATGCTGAGGCCGCGTCCCACATACAGCAACTAGAAAGATGTGCAACTATGACATACAACTATCTACTGGGGCTTTGGGGCAAAACAAAAAAAAAAAGGAGGAGGATTGGCAATAGATGTTAGCTCAGAGCCCGTCTTCCTCAGCAAAAAGAGTAGGATTTGCATGGATGTTAGCTCAGGGCTGATCTTCCTCACAAAAAAAAAAAAAAAACATGATGCTTAGAGGCTGTTAATTATTGCCTTACTTGAAATTGTCACTTCTCCTATTCAGAACATTGATTTAACTGATCATAATGGATTGACATTATGATGGCTTAATTGAAGTTAAACAGAGAAAGCTAGTATTTAATTATGGTTGGAAAAAAAACTATTATAGAGTATTATAAAAACCCTGAATGTACCTGTCACCTTTACCCCAAGAATTATCTGGAAACTCCCTTTCCAATCGACAGAGCAAAAATCATTTCTTCCACAATTTAAAGAGTATATTCAGTATTCCTACAGAAAAAAAAGAAAACAGTAAAACTACTCAAAATACTATTAAAAATATATTGCAAGTAAAAAAAACAGAGTGTATTCAGAAGGTTTCAGAGGAAAGTACTAGGCCAATTAATGGGCAAATTGAAAATTTCAGATTGCGTCCCTGCCCCTTCCACCTACGGCAAAAGCCTCCTTTATCTATTCTTATAATGGACTCTGCCACGGCTGAGCAAATATTCAGCACCTCACTGACCTATCCAGGATTTTCTCATTCCTCTCTATATGTACACATTCATTAATATCTTAGAAGCTTTGTTTTTGGCAGTAACTACATGATGTTCCTCAAATCTGGTGGAATTGGTAAAATAAGAATCTAATATCTCTATCAAGAGAGTATCAGTGATTGAATCTAATTTTTCAATTTTAACCATTATTAAGGTCCTGAGTATAGGTGAGCCAAAACGTGGAAACAGATAAGAAACGCTGTTGGGTTCTAAGAAAAGAGACGCACCTTGTCTAAGCTGTCCTCTGATTTGGGTCTCCACTGAAAATGAAACCAATGGGAATAGGACGGCAAATGAAACAAGAATCAGCATTGGACTTGCCCAGCTGGATAATTAGGCAAATGCTTATTATATGTGGCGTTCTCTTTTCCCAAGGGTAAGAAGACAATTGTAATGCTTAGCTGTTGAACTTCTCTAAATCAAACCTAATGCCATTTATGCCCTCTCCATTCCCCAAATAACATAATCATAAATCTTACATTTGCTAATGTTTATTGCTTTCCCAACTGTGTGGGAAGAAGCCCTTTACCTGCACCATCTTATTTAAAATTCTTACGTTTCCGTATAGGTCCCTCACTACAAGTTCTATAAGGCTCAAAAATGGTAGGTAATTTCCCTAAAATAATAGATTCTAAATGGTGGATATTGGGCTCAAATCCAGGTCTGTCTTCAAAGTCTAACTTCTTAATGTCTATTTTACCTATAGTGAATCATTATCTTCAATATCCATATTAAATTCTAATACTTTTCTGGATACACATATAATCCTACTGCATATGACAAAATCCATAGGAGTTACAAGGGATCTTCAAAAGGCGTTCACACCATCCTTACGGAGATAGCAGTGTGACTAAATCTCTCTCCTGTACCTCCTGAACTTTCCTCCACTCCCTAAGTAAATAAATAAATGCATAGAGGCTGTTTTATTTTCTAGGCACAGCTTTCCTCAATTAATCATTTCAATACTTACTACCTCTTCTGCGTGTGCATACTTCTGTACGTGTAACCCAATATTCTCTAAATGTGATTTGATCTCACAGCCAGTCCAGAGACTGTGCAGAGTGAGTGGCTAGTCCTGGGCTGGGTGCGGGAGCAGGGCAGAAAGAAATGATCTCAGCACAAAGGAGCTTGAAAATTAGTTGATAAGACAAAGTATTTTCACATCCAGCATGTTGAGGCTGTACTACCTGTGTGAAAGTAAGTGCTAAATTGCGTAATGGACTCTAACACCAACAGGATTTCAGAGGATACAGATGAAAAGACAGGAGTAGCAGAGGATGATTTCCTATGTGAGATGAGCCTATCCTTGGCCTTGATGAAAATTAGCTTCTTTTGTTCAGTGCCTATTATTTGGCAAACAATGTGGTGTGGGGCAGATACTTTACTTATACTTACTATTTGATCTTCATAAACTAGGCATTATTGTCTTTTCCCATTTTACAGAGAAGGAAATTGAGGTTTAAAAGGAATTATCAACTGACTAAAATCACACTGTAAGTTTTTGAATTGAACATTGTCCCCATGTAATCTGAATCTGCATTTATTGCTTTTTGAGTTACCTTACAATTGTCTCAGTGATTGTTGTATATTGCATAGGTTATATTTATTACTTCTTGCCCAGAAACCATTGCCCTTTTTGGTAACAGCTCTTCTACTTTTCTTTGGGAGACCACCCCACCTCCACTCTCAACGTGTGTCCTTCAAGTAGTTCTGACATCTTTCCATCAACTCCAGGGTTGGGCATGTGACCTAGGTCTGGACAATCAGCAAAACCAGTTTCCTGGGTCACAGTAGTTAGTTCAGGTGGTATAATTGACCAGGTATATGTATTGAGATAGAAAGGTCTTCTTTCTCTTAGAAATTTAAGCTCTGTGGATAGGAGTTCATGGTTTTCAATTGTCATCTTGTCACCAAAAGTGAGAGAGTATTTGAGTAGGAGACCATTAGAAAAGAAAGCAAAGGTCTGGGGGCCGGCCCAGTGGCACAAGCGGTTAGGTGCTCTCGCTCCGCTGCAGCGGCCCAGGGTTCGCCGGTTCGGATCCCGGGCACGCACTGATGCACTGCTTGTTAAGCCATGCTGTGGTGGCATCCCATATAAAGTAGAGGAAGATGGGCACGGATGTTAGCCCAAGGCCATTCTTCCTCAGCGAAAAAAAAAAAAAAAACAGGAGGATTGGCATTGGATGTTAGCTCAGGGCTGGTCTTCCTCAAAAAAAAAAAAAAAAGAAATCAAGGGTCAGGTGACAGGAAAAGAAAGATTTGGGCACCAGGTTTGCTTGCCTGGGCATGCATGAATTAACTTTTCATTTTTGTCTTAACCAGTTAAGTTTGAAGTTCTGCCATCTAAAACCAAATGAACCCAAACATGTAGGGAAGGCATTACAAGAATGATTGACAATTTGGTGGTGGCAAGATGAAACAAGGCTAGAACGAGGCAAGTGGCATGTTTTAAATGAAGGCATCAGGATGTCAGGCTAAAATGAAGTGGAAATGTTGTGTAGGAGACAGTAGCAGTCAAAACCCTTTTCATTAGCTTCCACCTCTCACAGAAAAGGGGAATTTGCCTGACCTAGGCTGATAGCATACTGACATTTACAGCCAAATAGAAAAAATGCACTGAATACTAGAATGCACTGCAGGAATAATGTGCATCGTATGTCTGTGATAAAAATAAAGACAGATATAATTGTAGTCACACTATCACAAATAGAAAATCTCTTGTGAAATGTACTTAGAGAAACAGCCAATGTTTTATGCATATTAAAACACCCTCCAAAATGATATGCCTGCCAGCAGCACCATAGTTCATTTTAAAAGACAAATACATTCTAAATATAAAACGGATGAACTAGAAAACACATTGTTTGTTCAAATTGTATTCTGAGGTCAACCAACATACACTCCTAGTAGTTCCCTGCAGTTTGAGGCATTTTTATAAAACTGATTTTCGATTGAGATTTTCGAAACACCCAAGTCTGGTCAAAACCTTTCCTGACCTTATTCAACCAAAAAGTGGCAACATTTCTTTCTTTTTTTTTTTTTTTTATCTTTTGTAAAAAGCCTCACAACAGCAAAAATAACCAAGCAAATAGGTCAGTGGAGAGCTACATAGCACAAATAACTACTTTTGGTTTTTTTCTGAGAAAAGTCAAAGTGTCAGTCTGTTCCAATAAATGGATCTAAATCACAAGAGTTAATTCAATCTAAACTTTTTTTGTTATGCTATCTAAAAATTTCCGTTGAGGAATATCTTTGCTTTAAATAAGTTATTTAAATTAGTGATTAAAATTTCCCAAACAGTCCAATTCAACAAATAGTTACTAAGCAATTACTATGTGCTCTGCTCTATTTGGTATTTAAAATAAAAGACAAATAAAATTGATTCAGTCCATCAAAGAAGGGCCTTAGTTTCCTCATTTCCTCAGTTTAATATAGATAAAGCACTTTAAATAGTGACTGGTGCCTGATATATATTTTGTAAATGGTAGTTATTATTACACTGTGAATATATATGTTCTGTGAATGGATATATCCGTTCACAGAACTATGAAAGTATTGAACAGGGAACGGCTAGCTCTGTCTTGGCACTAGAAAAGTCTTCACCAAGACAGGATAATTTTAGGTAGATCATTAAGGATGAATAGAAGTTCACTAAATGGAAAAATGTGAGTAACCTCTCTAGGGAGAGACTGATGGGTCAAAATTCTGGAGCCGTAGAAGAGTTTGGTAAATTCAGGTAATGATGAGCTGGCCACATTAGGTCTGAAGGGGTGCTTAAATTTCATGCTCTGGGGCATAGGGAATAATTGAAGCGTGTTTTTTTTTTTTGCAGTAATTGAATTTTTTTTGCAGACTAGTGGTATAATATAGTTTAGTTTCAGAATTGCTCCTGAATTATCATATGAATATTAAAGTATAGGAGTGGCATGGTATGGAGTCAGAATTGTCTGATTCCAGGCCCCATCTGCAATTTAGTGATTTCTCCTTTTGAAATGTGATTAATAATTCTTATCTCAAATTTTAACTTAAAAAGACATTTATAGACCCCCATATGCATTAGGTAGTATGTGGTGCTTTCCTATATGTATATTGATGAGTAAATAAGACGTATGCATTATAAAAGTGTTATACAATATGATGACTATGTTGATGTCCATTTTAAAAGTTGTTGGCTTAGTTAATAAGTATCAGACTTTGTTGAACTCCTTAATGAAAATATTGAGCGTAACAAAAATAGTGTAGTATAACAATACTATAATGAACCTCCATCATCCATCTTCAGTAGTTATCAACTCATGTCAATCTCGTTTCATCTATCCTCCCACTTACTTCCCTTGCTCTTTGAGTTGGTTTGAAGCAAATTTCAAAGAAATATAATTTCATTTGTAAATAATCAAACATGCATCTCCAAGAGATAAGGACTCCTTTTTAAAAAGCATATCCCAATACTTTTATCACACCCAAAAAAGAATTAACAATAATTCTATAATATTTTTGAATATCCAATTTTTGGTTGAAATCTTCAATTTGTTTGAATCAGAATTCAAATAAGATTTGTGTTGTAGTTTTTAAATTTATCTCTAATATCTTTCTTCATCTGTTCATCTCTTTTTGTTTCTTTGCAATTGCTATTTTTCTTTTGTGTTGTTGAAGGCACCCAGCTGTGTGTCCCATAGTTTCCCAGCTTATGGATTTTGCTTACTGCATTTCTGAGGTGTCTTCTGGCCCCAATATTTTCTGTCAATTGTTGGTTAGATCTAGAGGCTGGATGAGATTTAAATATGCCTTTTTAGGCGAGATTGTTTCACAGGCAGTGTTGTGTATGTTTCATTAGGAGGTACTTTATGTTGTTTTGTCTCTCATTTTGTGATATTATCAGTCATTAGTAACCATTATGTAAGACTTGCAAAACGGTGGTAATCTAATTCTATCATTTCTTCTTCATTTAAGCTGAGATATTTCTATAAAGAGAAACCTTCTCCTTATCAACTATTTGGTTACCCTGAGATACAACAGGATAAATGCTTGATACTTTTTATTTACCAGCTTTCAAAATCATGAGTTGATACCTTAATAGTCTCCAAAAATAATCAATGGGTTTTTAAAAAACATCATTATAAACTAATGGATTGAGAAACATTTGATGTGTTACAAATCATTGCACTTGCTAATCTTACAGAAGCCCTTTTCCCATCTTTGCTCAGTGGGAGCTAATTCAAGTTGGCACTTTAATACTGTTGGGAGCTTCGTTTCTGATATATAAGGTACTCCTCTAAGCTCTTCTGTTGTATTTCCTGCTGCAGACCTGAGATTCCCCAGTTTTCCAAGAAGCCCTGGTTCTTTTAGTAAAAAGTAAAATTTCTCCAGAGACTAAGATCTAGGAATTAAGAATGCTTATTCCTAATGTGTTGGTGATTATTTCTAGGTCTTTTCACTGACAGAGCAAAGGAGATTTAAAAAAATAAAATAAAATACACATGAGTTTATACTAATGACTCCAATTCAAACTCAGGGATATAGAATTTTAATTTACTTCCACCAATCCTTCATTTCCTTACTCTGACGTCGAAAATTCTGGTTCTCAACAATACAAAGGTAGTCACTTTGCTTTAGCCCACACTACATATAAAATACACATTATAAAACCACCACCAACAATATTATTATGCCAAAATGGTTTGTGACTTATTGTTTTCGAAGTTCTTTTTGTCCTTAAGGTATAACTCACTACAGATGTACAGTGAAGATACTGTGTGTTATGATCATTTGGAGTGATTCCTCTCTCTATAGTAATGCCACCCATTAGATATGTAGCTAGATTTATTTATTTCCTCTTACTTTTAAAATTTATGGATTTATTTTTCAATTTAAATTATATTTTATAATTATGTAAACTATGTACATGCTTCAAAGTCAAATCTACAGAGTATATTCAAAACAACAGACTATTGAGATATGTGATATGTTGTTTAAGCTGCTTCCTTTCACCAAGGAAGTTTGGGGGGCAGTTGCTGGATGAATACTTGTTTGAAATTTCTAATTTCAGAAAAGACTTAGGGGTCACCCATGTAGAACCAAGTCTCATCTGTGATGAAGGGAGTTGGCTGGCACAGAGTACCAAGGGAGAGTCACAACGTGAAAACACTTCAGAAACCGCTCAGATCTCTATTGCTTAGAGAAAAAGTACACTAAGTACCAAGTAATATTATGAAAGTTTTGGAAATGAAATAAAAATATCAGCCACAATCTTCTTCTACCTATTTGATATTTTATGTATCTGTTTTACAGAGTTGACATTAAGAGATTGCCTATTACTTGCTATTGTGTACTTGTATCTGACATTCTATCACAAACAGTTTACACATTGTAGCATACTCTTCCTGTTGTCATTTTTTTTTTATTGATGTTTTAATGGTTTCTAACATTGTGAAATTTTGGGTTGTACATTTTTGTTTGTCCATCACCATGTATATGACTCCCTTCACCCCTTGTGCCCACCCCCCACCCCCACTGCCCCTGGTAACCACAGTCCAGTTTTCTCTGTCCATGTGTTGGTTTATATTCCACATATGAGTGAGATCATACACTGTTTGTCTTTCTCTTTCTGGCTTATTTCACTTAACATAATACACTCCAGGCCCATCCATGTTGTTGCAAATGGGACGGTTTTGTCTTTTTTTATGGCTGAGTAGTATTCCATTGTATATATATACCACATTTTCTTAATCCAATCGTCTGTCGAGGGACACTTAGGTTGCTTCCACTTCTTGGCTATGGTGAATAATGCTGCAATGAACATAGGGGTGCATAAGCCTCTTTGGATTGTTGATTTCAGGTGCGTTGGATAGATTTCCAGTAGTGAGATGGCTGGATCATAGGGCATCTCTATTTTTAATTCTTTGAGGAATCCTCCATACCGTTTTCCATAGAGGCTGCACCAATTTGCATTCCCACCAGCTGTGTATGAGGGTTCCTGTATCTCCACATCCTCTCCAACATTTGTTGTTTTTTGTCTTGGTGATTATAGCCATTCTAACAGGCGTGAGGTGGTATCTTAGTGTTGTTTTGATTTGCATTTCCCTGATGATTAGTGATGTTGAGCATCTTTTCATGTGCCTATTGGCCATCTGTATATCTTCCTTGGAGAAGTGTCTGTTCATTTTCTCTGCCCATTTTTTGATCGGGTTGTTTGTTTTTTTGTTGTTCAATTGTGTGAGTTCTTTATATATTATGGAGATCAACCCCTTGTCAGATGTATGTTTTGCAAATATTCTCTCCCAGCTGGTTGGTTGTCTGTTCATCTTGATCCTGGTTTCATTTGTCTTATAAAAGCTCTTTAATCTGATAAAGTCCCACTTGTTTATTTTTTCTTTAGTTTCCCTAGTCTGGGTAGGCATGTCATCCGAAAAGATTCCTTTAAAACCAATGTGAAATTGTGTGTTGCCTATATTTTCTTCTATGAGTTTTATAGTTTCAGGTCTCACCTTCAGGTCTTTGATCCATTTTGAGTTAATTTTTGTGAATGGCGATAGCACATGGTCCACTTTCATTCTTTTGCATGTGGCTGTCCCGTTTTCCCAACACCATTTATTGAAGAGACTTTCCTTTCTCCATTGCATGTTCTTAACACCTTTGTCGAAAATTAGCTGTCTGTATATGTGTGGTTTTATTTCTGGGCTTTCAATTCTGTTCCATTGATATGTGTGTCTGTTTTTGTACCAGTACCATGCTGTTTTGATTACTAGTGCTTTGTAGTATGTTTTGAAGTCAGGGATTGTGATGCCTCCTGCTTTGTTCTTTTTCTTTAGGATTTCTTTAGCTATTTGGGGTCTTTTGTTGCCCCATATAAATTTTAGTACTCTTTTTTCTATTTCTGTGAAGAATGTCATTGGGATTCTGATTGGGATTGCATTGAATCTGTAGATTGCTTTAGGTAATATAGACATTTTAACTATGTTTATTCTTCCAATCCATGTGCATGGGATATCTTTCCATTTCTTTATGTCATCATGGATTTCTTTCAATAATGTCTTGTAGTTCTCATTGTATAGGTCCTTCACCTCCTTGGTAAGATTTATTCCTAGGTATTTTATTCTTTTTGATGCAATTGTAAATGGTATTATCTTTTTGAGCTCTCTTTCTATTAGTTCATTATTAGCATATAGAAATGCAACTGATTTTTGTAGATTGATTTTGTACCCTGCAACTTTGCTGTAGTTGTTGATTGTTTCTAATAGTTTTCCAACAGATTCTTTAGGGTTTTCTATATATACAATCATGTCATCTGCAAATAGTGAGAGTTTCATTTCTTCGTTACCTATTTGGATTCCTTTTATTCCTTTTTCTTGCCTAATTGCTCTGGCCAAAACCTCCAGTACTATGTTGAACAGGAGTGGTGAGAGTGGGCAACCCTGTCTCGTTCCTGTTCTCAGAGGAATGGCTTTCAGTCTTTCCCCGTTGAGTATGATGTTGGCTGTGGGTTTGTCATATATGGCCTTTATTATGTTGAGGTACTTTCCTTCTATTCCCATTTTATTGAGAGTTTTTATCATAAATGGATGTTGTATCTTGTCAAATGCCTTCTCTGTGTCTATTGAGATGATCATGTGGTTTTTATTCTTTGTTATGTTCATGTGATATATCACGTTGATTGATTTGCAGATGTTGAACCATCCCTGCATCTCTGGTATAAATCCCACTTGATCATGGTGTATGATCTTTTTAATGTATTGTTGTATTCAGTTTGCCAATATTTTGTTGAGGATTTTTGCATCAATGTTCATCAGCGATATTGGCCTGTAATTTTCTTTCTTTGTATTGTCTTTGTCTGGTTTTGGTATCAGGGTGATGTTGGCCTCATAGAATGATTTAGGAAGTGTTCCATCTTCCTCTATTTTTTGGAATAGTTTGAGAAGGATGGGTATTAAATCTTCTTTGAATGTTTGGTAAAATTCACTTGAGAAGCCATCTGGTCCTGGACTTTTATTTTTTGGGAGGTTTTTGATTACTATTTCAATCTCTTTACTTGTTATTGGTCTATTCAGATTCTCCATTTCTTCTTGGTTCAATTTTGGGAGGTTGTATAAGTCTAAGAATTTATCCATTTCTTCTAGATTGTCCAATTTGTTGGGATATAATTTCTCATAGTATTCTCTTATAATCCTTTGTATTTCCATGGTATCCGTTGTAATTTCTCCTCTTTCATTTCTAATTTTATTTACTTGAGCCTTTTCTCTTTTTTTCTTAGTAAGCCTGGCTAAGGGTTTGTCTATTTTGTTTATCTTCTCGAAGAACCAACTCTTTGTTTCATTAATCCTTTCTACTGTTTTTTTGGTCTCAATTTCATTTATTTCTGCTCTGATTTTTATTATTTCTCTCCTTCTGCTGGCTTTGGGCTTTGTTTGTTCTTCTTTTTCTAGTTCTGTTAGGTGTAATTTAAGGTTGCCTATTAGGGCTTTTTCTTGTTTGTTAAGGTGGGCTTGTATCGCTATGAGTTTCCCTCTCAGGACCACTTTTGCTGCATCCCATATGGTTTGATATGGCATGTTATCATTTTCGTTTGTTTCCAGATAGTTTTTGATTTCTCCTTTAATTTCATCAATGATTCATTGGTTGTTCAGTAGCATGTTGTTTAATCTCCACATTTTTGTCACTTTCCCAGTTTTTTTTTCATGGTTCATTTCCAGTTTCATAGCCTTATGGTCTGAAAAGATGCTTGTTCTGATTGCAATCTTCTTAAATGTATTGAGGCTTGCTTTGTTTCCCAACATATGGTCTATCCTAGAGAATGTTCCATGCGTGCTTGAGAAGAATGTGTAGTCAGCTGTTTTTGGATGGAGTGCTCTGTATATGTCTACTAGGTCCATCTCGTCCAGTTTTTCATTTAATTCTAATATTTCTTTATTAACTTTTTGTCTGGATGATCTATCCATTGCTGTAAGTGGGGTGTTAAGATCCCCTACTATTATTGTGTTGTTGTTGATTTCTCCTTTTAGGTTTGTTAATAGTTGCTTTATGTACATTGGTGCTCCTATGTTGGGTGCATATATATTTATAAGTGATATGTCTTCTTGATGTAGTGTCCCTTTTATCATTATATATTTCCCTTCTTTGTCTTTCTTAACCTGTTTTATCTTGAAGTCTACTTTCTCTGATCTGAGTATGGCAACACCTGCTTTCTTTTGTTTGCCATTAGCTTGGAGTATTGTCTTCCATCCTTTCACTCTGAGCCTGTGCTTGTCTTTAGTGCTAAGACGTGTTTCCTGAAGGCAGCATATTGTTGGGTCTTGCTTTTTAATCCATCCTGCCACTCTGTATCTTTTGATTGGAGAGTTCAATCCATTTACATTTAAGGTAATTATTGATATATGAGGGCTTAATGTTGCTGTTTTGTCACTTATTTTCTGGTTCTTTTGCATTTCCTTTGTTTCTTGTCCCATTTGTTTTGGACTGCCAATTCAGTTTGGTTGTTCTGTCTTATGATTCTTCTAGTTTTCTCTTTGTTTATCATATGTGGTTTTGCTTTGATTATTTGTTTAGTGGTTACCTTGAGGTTTGGGCAAAAAATCTTGTGTATGAGATAGTCCATTATCTGATAGCCTCCTATTTCCTTATACTAAGTCAATTCAGTCACTTTCCTCTTCCCCTTCTAAGTTGTTCTTGTTATACCTTATTCTATCTTGTGTTGTGGCTGTGTGTTTACAGTGATGAGGTTAAATTTATTTTTGGTGAATTTCTTCCTTTGATCTTTGAGTTTAGTATTTAAGCGGTTGCTAACCTATTCCGGTAAAGATCTACTATTTCTCTGATTTTGTCTACCTACTTTTCTCCTTCCTCCAAGCTTTGTGTTCCCTTTCTCTTCTTTTTTTCAGGCCTGAGGGCCTTCTTGAGTATTTCTTGTAGTGGGGGTCTCATGGCCATGAACTCCCTTAGCTTTTGTTTATCTGGGAGAGTTACTATTTCTCCATCGTATTTGAAGGATATTTTTGCTGGATAGAGTATTCTTGGCTGAAAGTTTTTGTCTTTCAGTATTTTGAATATATCATTCCAGTCTCTTCTAGCCTGAAAAGTTTCTGTTGAGAAACCCGCTGAGAGCCTGATGAGAGTTCCTTTGTACGTTATTTTTTGTTTTTGTCTAGCTGCCTTTGATGTTGTTTCTTTGTCGTTGACCCTGGCTAGCATTACCACTAGGTGTCGTGGTGAAGTCCTTTGTCTGTTAATATATATAGGTGTCCTGTTGGCTTCGTTTACTGGTATTTCCTGCTCCTTCCCCAGATTTGGGAAATTTTCAGCTATTATTTCCTTGAATAGGCTCTCTGTTCCTCTTTCCCTCTCCTCTCCCTCAGGAATACCTATAATTCTTATGTTACATTTTCTAATAGAGTCAGATATTTCTCGGAGTCTTTCTTCATTTCTTTTTAGTCTTAGTTCTCTCTCCTCTTCCATCTGGAGTATATCTGTATTCCTATCCTCTAAAGTACTCATTCTTTCCTCCATATTGTCAGCTCTGTTCTTTAAAGATTCCAGATTCTCCTTTATCTCCTCCATTGTGTTCTTCATCTCCATCAGCACTGATTGGTTTTTCTTTATGATTTCAATCTCTTTTGTGAAGAAACTCCTAATCTCATTGAATTGTTTGTCTGTGTTGTCTCGTATTTCGTTGAGTGTTTTTATGATAGCTATTTTGAAATCTCTGTCATTTAGTTTATGGATTTCTGTGTCTTCTGGGTTGATTTCTGGGTGCTTGTCATTTTGTTTCTGGTCTGGTGATTTCATATATTTTTGCATTGTGGTTCCTGTGTTGGTTTTGTTTTTCCTCATCCTGGAAGTCTCTGGTTGCAATTTCCACCTGCCGCCACTGTCTGGTGGTAAAGGGCTGTGTAGTCTAAGCCCCCTGTGCTCTGCCCCGGTTTTTCTGCTGCAATCCGCAGTTTTTTTGTTTTTTTTTTCCCTGCTGGGATCCACGGGTCCAGTTGTTTGATGAGGTCTGCCTCAGATCGCTAGGTCTGGTCGGTTGAGCTGCAGAGTCCGGGTTGCGGGGAGGGGGGAGCTCTCTCTTTTGCCCCCTGGGTCCCTGACGTGGGAGGCTTCTCGTTTGCCCCTCTTTATCCGCTCTCTGGGGTGCTCAGATGTTGATGGTAGCCCTGTGGCTCCTCTGAGTCCTCTGTGCGGGAGTTTCCCACTGGCTGAGAGAGTCCAAAGAGCCACGGTTTCCCCGCCGTGGGCCACCCCTCCCCCCTCTCTGGGATCGCTGATCTGATGGGGAGGGAGCGGAGTTCTCCTTACCTCTCCCCACTTCCTCCGGGGGCCCAACACATTCCACTCTCAGATGTGCGGCAGTGTGGATCCCTCTGCTCTAGGTTTTCACTGTCTGGGATTCCGTTGTTGGTCTGTGACTGTTGCTTTTGTTGTATCTTGTCG
Source organism: Diceros bicornis minor (assembly GCF_020826845.1). Classification (NCBI taxonomy): domain Eukaryota; kingdom Metazoa; phylum Chordata; class Mammalia; order Perissodactyla; family Rhinocerotidae; genus Diceros; species Diceros bicornis. Next base: position 17,419,718 of record NC_080749.1, on the reverse strand, counting down.
GGGGAAGAGTTCACGGGAAAGCTCACTCCGCCATGATGCTGACGTCACTCCCTGTTGTCATTTTAATGACTGCACACTATTCCATCTAGTGGATGGACCTTACTTTAATTAGCTGCTGCACCATTGTAGAACATTTAGGCAGGTTCCAATTGTTTTACTGTTATAATAATCTTGCAATGTATACATGTGCTTTTTAAAAATAATCTAAGCATTGTCTTTAGCCATGGCAGCAGTGGCAAGTAACATTTTTGATCATCTGGGTGCATAATACTTTATGAGATCTTGTTCACCAATTAGAGGAAATATTTGCCAATTAGGATGCAAGGGAGAGTGAAAACATCAAATATTATTTTTAACCAGCTGCCAAAAGAACAGATGGAATCCAGTAGTATCTGAAACATTTGACCTGAAGTTGCCCTCCATGACCAAATAAGTCTCTTCTCAAGATACATATATTTCCCTGCTCCATGGAAAATGTGCTTTCATCATTCTCTCCTCTTGCAGATCATACTGTATGATCTTTACTACCTTACTAAAGCACCCCATGCTAGAGAAGTACAACTGAATTAATCTTCCCGTACATCTAGATTTCCTTTAGAGTAAATGAAACCTGGCAAACATGATGCCAAAGTCATCGGCCACAGCGCTAAACCCCAAAGGAGCTCTGTGGTCTTACATAATAATTGCACAACAATCAGGAAGGCTGATAGAGGGGATGAACTGGGAGCATTTGGGGGATGGAAGTAACAGCACAGTCAGAAGAAAATATGGGGTAATAGGTCTAATTGGATATAAGCTAGAAGACCCCAAAGAACACTTGGTACAAGACCTAGAGTGTTGCAGGATCCTTGAGTGATCAGGCCCTGGGATCTCCCTAGATGGGCGTCTTAAAACTGCATTTAAGTCAGAGGTCAGCATCTGTGTAAACTTAGGGCTGTTAGGGTGCAGGGCTAAGAATATCCTGAGAATGGGTTTCGTGAACCATACACAGAGCTGTGACGGACAATGACTCTCAGAAGATGGGGCATGATGTCTTCGGAGAGTTAATTTCTGGATAATTTCAGTTGTATGGGATGAGGTGCTTTCGACATTCCTGGAGATGTTGCCATGGTTGGTTGGAGATTGAATTTTGCAGATCACTAGTGAAGAGAACTTTTGAAGATGTAAGTGAGTGAAGACAGAGCAGTAAAACTTACTTTTTAGGGGCCAGCCCTGTAGCATTGTGGTTAAGTGCACGCGCTCTGCTTCAGCGGCCCCAGGGTTCGCGGGCCCAGATCCTGGGCGTGCACTGACGCACCGCTTGTCAAGCCATGCTGTGGCGGCGTCCCATATAAAGTGGAGGAAGATGGGCACGGACGTTAGCTTAGGACCAATCCTCCTCAGCAAAAAGAGGAGGATTGACATTGGGTGTTAGCTCAGGGCTGATCTTCCTCACACAAAAAAAAAAACACAACTTTTTTTAAACTTGTTAGTCATGTCTATCATTTAAACTCAGAGAGGCATTGTTGGGGTTCTAGGGAGTTATAATGCAAGTCTGTGACATTAATTTTCTTACATTGGGCATTGAATCAGATTAAATAAATAATTCTGATTTAAGATGTGGTGAGGTCGATTTTTTCTAAATACTAAGAGTGTGGGTTTTTGGATGTTTTATGCTTCAGAGGTTTAATTCCTGCCAGATTAATTTTTTGTAAACCAGAAAAAGTGTCTATATTTTAAACTAGACATTCACGTTATTCATAAAGCCATTTTTCACCAAAGACCATTCTGCTGAGATTTAAATGGCTAGGACCCTAGTCACATGAGGCATGAAACATGTCTAATAGTCCCATCATTTTATTGGAATATTATTTCATTTAAAATGTTACCAACTTCATTGTGACATGAAGACCAAGAGAGAAAGACCAATTCAGCTGAGATAATTTGCTGGAATTTTTCATTCGCGAGGTCTTTTGCCAACCTTCATCATTAACCTGGCCTTTAACAACTTGTGTATTCTTACTGATAGCTTGACTCTCATCTTGAACTCGCCAATCTAACTGAAATTCTCCTTTCTTGAGATAACCTGTGAACTGCTTCATCAACCATCTGAGCAGCAGGAGAAATCCTAGACAAGTAGGGTGGTAGTGATGTTGAGATGTGCTGAAAGATCCATAAAAAGGGGTCCTTGACTAACTCTGGATGCTCAGGAAGCCGTTTTATCCTTCCGTGGAACCATCTCTTAAAACCAGGTTTTGAAATACCTGGGAAAGTTGATGAGACAAAGGGTGGAGATTTGGAGTCTTCTTATCTCCTTGTCTTTGTGGCAAATACCAAACTTCACTTTTTCCAAGACTGTTAAGAAGGACAGCTAAGAGGAAACCTAAGAGTTTATTTAGGATAATTGTTTACAATTCTTTTATCATGACGCACAAGACAGATGGTAGATCATGTGCTACCTCTTCGCACGGGTTATTTTAAATAGCTCCTCAGGTGTTTCGGATGTGCAGCCAAATTTGAGAAAAACAGGCTGGTGGAAAGAAATTGACACAAGGGTCATAAGTCTTTGCTCTGGCAAGAACAAACTACGTAATCTGAGACCTAAGGTTTAAACCTAACAACCTCAAATTTATATATCTTCATTTATAAGATAAAAGCTTTAGAGTAGAAGATTGCTCATGTTTTGGGATTTTTTTCCTTAAAAATTTCTCTATCCCTCTAGCCTCTAAGATCAATAGTCAGCCTGCTTCTCTGCCTTTGCTGAATTATGTAATACTCTTCAATCAGGCTAACTGGGCCTGACTGATTACAGAAAAACTTTTAGATCATTCAAAATCAAAATGGCAATATATTTGAAAAAATGCTTATTATATACTTTTCAAAATGGTTCTAACAAAAGGTTGGTTAAGTTTCTTAAGATACAAAGGACTCTTACTAACCGATAAGAAATAGGGCTTGGGTCAAGAATGAAGAATTTATAAAGAAATAACAATGAGTAATAACATTTGTAAAGAAATTCAATTCTATTAATAATAAGATAAACATAAGTTGAAATAGTAACAGCGTAGCTTTGTGATTGGATCTCATTACTTTAGCCAAAGTGAAAGAACGAAGATGCCCAGTGGTAGTGAGATGGTGAAGCTTTTGCCTGGCAGGGGTGGTATTATTAATTGGCATAGCTATGCTGAGGAAAGATTCAACAATATAGACCTAAATCTTAAAAATGTGCTTTCCTACTGGACCAGCATTTCTAGGAATTAGAGTGAGAAGATAATTAATCAAATATTCAAAGATATCTATACAAGGATGTTCATAGTAATTGGTTTTTAATATTCAAATCTAAAAACAACTTCAATGGCCACTGATTAATAAATTTTGGAATATCCTTTCATAAGACTATAATATAACCACAAAAAATAATGACGTAGATGCATGCTTATCTATATAGATGTTTGATATATAGCAGTAAGTAAAAAAAATTTCTATAAACCATATATATGTACATATATACATATAAACATAAATAATAACTGCATAACTTGATAAAATTTGAAAGATTATAAATGAATATTTTAACAATAGTTTTCCCTAAAATGATGCTATTTTTTCTCTTTGATTATCTATATTTTATAATTGGGTTCTAAAATTTAAGAATAAATAATTAACTTTTTGTAAAATTCAAAATTACTCTCTTGTAGACAAACATATAAGAGAGCATACTATTTCAAAATGTGCTGTTGTTCTCTTAAGGGTTTATTTTGAGCTCTTTGAAAACCTCAGAAGGACAATTGGAACTACTGACTGAGGCAGAGATTTTTTATTCTGTCCAGTTCAGGCCAATACTAACAAACCTAAAATAATTGCAAAGTTATAGGGCAAGTAGAGTCTGACTTGGAAAGATGAGTTCATTAAATGAAAGCCTAGTTAGTATCCATTCTCCTACCCCCTCATTCCATTTCATTTTTTTTTTTTAGGTGTGATATTTGTACTATGGTTATGTTTCTAAACAGAGTTCTTTCTTTTAGAAATACATGCTAAAATACATATGAATATAATTATATAGTATCTGGAATTTCCTTCATAATCCAGTTGTGGGCGAGTAGGTAGGAGTACAAATGAAACTAGCTTGCCCAGGACTTGATAATTGTTGAGGCTGGATGATGGCTTTATGGATTTCATTACAATGTTCTCTCTTTTTTTTTTTCTGTGAGGAACATTGTCCCTAACATCTGTGTCAATCTTCCTCTATTTTATATACGAGATGCTGGCACAACATGGGTTGATGAGTGGTGTGTATGACTTGGAAGCAACCTAAGTGCCCATCAAGGGACGAATGGATAAAGAAGATGTGGTATATATACACAATGGAATACTACTCAGCCATAAGAAACGATGAAATCCAGCCATTTGTGACAACATGGATGGACATTGAGGGTATTATGCAAAGTGAAATAAGTCAGAGGGAGAAGGGCAAATACCCTATGATTTCCTTCATTAAGTAGTAGATAATAACAACAATAAACAAACACACAGAGACAGAGATTGGATTGGTGGTTACCAGAGGGGAAGGGGAGAGGGAGGAGGGCGAAAGGGATAATTTGGCACATGTGTGTGGTGATGGGTTGTAATTAGTATTTGGGTGGTGAACATGATGTAATCTATGCAGAAATAGAAGTATAATGATGTACTCCATTTCATTTTAATTTGATCATTTAGAATTAAATGAGAGGATAAATATATTATTATAAAAAAGATGTTATTAGGAAACTTCCTGTCTCAGGTTTTGTTTAAACCCCAAGAGAATAGCTGCCAACCACGCCCATGTGGCCAAAGAGAGGCATGTGGTGCCAGATCACCAAAGCAGGACTTGCTAATAAGGTGGCCGAGGACCAGTTTTGTAACCCTTAGGGGACCAAGCACCTCTGGTCTATAAAAGAGATTTGAGAGGTTGAGAGAATTTGCTGTAGATTAGAAGAGTCTTAAAAAAGATTTGTCAGACTACCGTGTGCTTCCTCTAGCACGTCCCTACCCCTCCCTACCATGGAGGAGAGGTGTAGGAGCTTTCCCTAATTTCAAGTGTAAGGAGAGAGGCTTCAATGGGACTAGTTGAAAGCTTGATTTGTGTCCCCTAGAGCTGGGATGCTGGTGCATTGGTGTCCAGTGATGCCTGAAAGATGGAAAAGCTAGAGATTGTGGCTGGCTAGTTGTTCTCATGCAGAACAAAGATTTACTGCAATGAAAACTGCTCAAATGTCCAGAGTTTATCAAGACATAGTTAATGGTTTCCCGGGATCAAATGTGGCCAGGTTAAGGGAGAGCGACAAAGAGAAGGTATGTAGGGAAAGAGAGAGAGAGAAAGGGAAAGAGGGAGGAAGTGAGAGAGGCAGACATTGATTCTGGAATTATCTTAGATGGGGTGAGAAAACCTCAGTAGAAAGAGGGAGATGTTAAATGTTAAATCCTCCTGGGGCTGAGGGAGGAATGAAGAGCCAGAAGAGGCGCATTTGCCAGCAAGGAGAGAATTGCAAAAAAGGTGGCGGAGTCTTTTACAAACCCACACATGTGCCCCCACTGAGAGTTAACTTTAAAAACTTGCCATGCTTAAAGATAACGTCACTCAGTGAAAGGCAATACGTCCCCACTGCCTCATCACATTCCCCCTGCCCTGCCCCTGACCTCTGCCCCAGGTAAGCCTGTGAATAGGGATGAGTTGAACTGGGGAAAACGACAAAGAAGTCTCTACTCAGGCTCTCCTTTTCCATGCTTGAGGCTGGTCTGTCTAGAGGAGGAGAGAGATGGTTTTACTTTAAAATAAGTTGGAAGTTTTGATTACTCCAGCTGTTACTGAATTGAGAGTACCCTTTGGGACTAAAGGGACTGGAGGACTTTTTGTTATTTGGGAATGACCAGCAAACTCATGGGCCTGCCTGGGTGTCCATACAATATTAGGAAAAAAACTAGCAACATTTTACCGTATTTTTTTCCTCTCTGTATCTCTCCTCTATTTATATTTTTCATTTAAAATAAATTGTAGACATCAAGAAACTTCACTTCTAAATACTAACCATGCATTTCCTGAAAATAAGGACAATTTCTTCCAGGACTATACTGCTATTATCAGGACTAAGAAAAGTAATTATCAATAATTCCATATCATCTAATATCTAGTACACATACAAAATTTCCCAAATGTTGTACTAATGTCTTTGTAGCTCTTATTTATTTATTTAGCTTATGTCCAATCTGGCTTTATACATTTGTGGTTAAGATCTCTTTAGGCTCTTTTAGTCTGGAATTTTCCCTCCATTGCTTTTTGACACTGCATTTTTGAAGAATCTAGGATATTATTTTTGTAGGATGTCTCGTAATCTGAATTTGGCTGGTTGTTTCATCTTGCTACATTTCAGCATTTTCCTCTATCCCCTATACCATCATATGCTGCATAGTGATGTTTCGTTCAATGACAGATCACATATATGACGGTGGTCCCATAAGATTAGTACTGGATAGTGTACTAATCTTAGTACTGGTACCCACACACTATACCTACCTATTGTACCTACCTACAATACCATCTAGGTTTGTGTAACTCTATGATGTTCACACAAAAATGAAATCACCAAATGACACATTTCTTGGAACATATCTCTGTTGTTAAGCAATGCATGGCTGTATTTTCCACAAGCTTAAGTAAATCAGCTTCAGGTTAAACATTTTTTTTCTCTCTCTCTCTATGACATAATAGAAAATACACATATTCGTCTCTGCCCCCTGGGTCCTGGGACAGAGCTCCTAAATCCTTGTAATTTCCTAAGTGATCAGAGCCCTAGGAGCATCTCTTGTTCTAATATTTGGTCTTTGACTCTGTCTCTGACACTGGGCTCCTGAAACTTTTGTAAATTCATAAGTGATCAGAGCACTAGGGCTTCTAATTAGTATCTTTTGTACTAATGAAATGATTCTGGGTGGACTTCTGTGTGACTCCTGGATGGAGGCTTGTCACCAGCAAGACTAAGCCGTAATTAGAAGCTTAGAATTTTCAGCCTGCCCTCCATTTTCCAGAGACAAGAAAAAGGTTGGAAATGGAGTTAGCAATTGATCATGCCTATGTGAGGAAGCCTCCATAAAATCCCAGTAGTAGGGGTTTGGAGAGCTTCTAGGTGGGCAAACACATTCATGTAACCAGGAGGGTGACACACCCCAACTCCACGGGGACAGAAGCTCCTGTGCTTGGGACTCTCCCAGACCTCACTGTATGTATCTCTTCATTTAGATGTTCATCTGCATCATTTATTATATCCTTTAATAAACTAGTAAACTTAAGTAGCCAGCCCTAGTGAGCTAGTGGTTAAGATTCAGTGCCCACATCGCTGCAGCCCAGGTTCATTTCTCGCTCAGAGAGCTCCACCACCATCTATCTGTTGTCATACCGTGGCAGCTGTGAGTTACTGGGATGCTGAAAGCTATGCTACTGGTATTACAAATACCAGCAGAGTCACCCAGGGTGTACGGGTTTCAGTGGAGCTTCCAGACTGAGACAGACTAGGAAGGACTTGGCCACCTACTTCCGAAAATATTGGCCGTGAAAACCATGAAAGCCATGAAATTGGCTAGGAAGAGCCGTGGAGCATTGTCTGACATAGTGCTGGAAAGTGAGAGGATGGCGCAAAAAGACAGAGCAGGGTTCTTCTCTGCTGTACACAGGGTTGCTAGGAGTCAGAATTGACTTGACAGCACTAACAACAAAACGTTAAGTATTTCCCTGAGTTCTGTGAGCTGCTCTAGAAAACTAATCCAAATTGAGGAGGGGGTCATAAGAACCTCCAATTTATAGCAAAATCAGACAGAAGTTTTGGGTAACCTAGGGATCTACTCTTTGTGATGGGCATCTGAAGTGGAGTGGGAGCAGTGTTGTGGGACTGAGCCCTTACCCCGCGGGATCTGACACTATCCCCAGCTAGATAGTGTCAGAATTGAGTTAAATTGTAGAACACCCAGCTGATGTCAGTTAATTGCTTGTTGATGCGGGGTGAAAAAGCCCCACATATGGTGACCAGAAGTGTCATAAGTGAAGTATTCTGTGGAAGTAGTTAAGGAGATGCATAGAAAAGAAACACGGGAGAAAAGAACTGGGTTTTTCCCTACACAGGAGGTAGACTGAACTGAGTTTTTCATTGCACACATTCTCTCTTTTGCAAGAATAGTTTATAGGTGATGCTGGGTATTTCTTAATATGTCACATCAGATTATCCTACTATTAGAGATCCTGAATTAAATCACTTGGCTGATACAGTGACTACTCCATTGTGATCTTCCACTTTTCCCCTTGTAATTAGTAAGAAATCTGTGAATCCTCTTTCCCCAACCACTTCTCAACTAACGGTTTAGCATTCATTAGTGATACATTTTTTAATCAACCACAATATTATGGGTTTGCAAAATGGTAATTTTACAAAATATTTTTCCTTCAATGTTTATTAGCAGGTGTTTTTTCTGTAAAAAAAGTCTTCCTTTTTATTCACTTTCTTTTGTTTGAAAATCACTATGGACTTAGGGGTTTTAATTTATATTAATGGGTTACAGTTAATTACTGTCATGATAATTTTTACGGTTATATTTATTCCAATTTTGACAATGGATGGTCCTTCAAGCTGGCTGTATTATCCATTCTTTTTTTTTTTTTTGGTGAAGGACATTAGACCTGAGCTAACATCTGTTGCCAATCCTGGTCTTTTTGCTGAGGAAGACTGCCCCTGAGCTAACATCTGTGCCCGTTTTCCTCTATTTTATGTGGGATGCCTGCCACAGCATGGCTTGATAAGCGGTGTGTAGGTCTGCGCCCAAGATACGAACCAGTGAACTCCAGGCAACCTAAGCGGAGCACACAAACTTAACCACTATATCATAGGGCTGGCCCCCCATTATCCATTCTTGACATGACTGTAATAGATCCTTGATCACTTCCTTGTGCCGAGATTCCCTGGTACCCTCCAAACCTCAGACTTGGAATCAGTCCTTTCTCTAAATAGTTCTGGTTCTTTTCCATGGGAAACGATAATTAGAAAGCAAAATCTAGGTGCTAGGTATGCTTATTGCTACTCAGATATCATTGCTTCTGGGCCTTTTTAGTGGACAGAGACAAAAGAGCTATTGAAAAGGAAATTAAGTACTTTGCAGTGATATTTCCATTACAAATTTAACACTATAGATTTGATTTTTCATATTTTATTTTGTATTTTTTTCTTTGATTACACTGAAAATCTTGGCTCTTAAGATTTTTTGTGGATTTTAATTTCTATTAATGGGTTATAATTTGCTTTATCCTAATTTTGTGTTTGCACATGTGTGTATTTTTATTTAATTTACTGAGTGAAATTTAGATACAACTTCTCGGCAGATATACTTTGCAGATATATTTTAAAAGATACCCTGATAAGAAAATACAGAAGCAATACTGTGTTGAAGAGTTATTTGAAGCATTCTTTAATCTGCATGATTTTGTTATCAATTAAATTCATTTGTTTCTGTGTTAAATTTTAGCATTTTCTATTTTTTTCTTTCTGAGATGATTTTATTTTTCAGATATGCAAAACCTTTACATGGTTCAAAAGTTCAAACAATACAAAAAGTATATTCAGAGAAAGCTCACCTTAATTCCTGTCCTTCTCACCTCGTTGCCCACACCCATAGGGAGCCATTTCCTTCAGTTTCTTATTTGTCCATCCCTATTACCCCATCATGAACTGGTCACGGTGACAGAGGATTTATGTGCCCAAACACATTGGCCATAGAGTGATGGAGCCGTGAATCAAACCAAGGCGGCCTGCCTGCAGAGGTAGAGCACTCAGCTCCCTAGCCAAGGCCCTACTGAAGTCACACTGTGGGAAAAAACAGGCTTTGGAATCAGCAGGTTCTGGCATTTACTATCTGTGTGATTTTGGGCAACTTCCTTAACCTCTCTGAGCTTCATTTTTCCCAGTTATGAATTAGGAATAATAACGCCTGCTTTGCAGAAATGTAACAAGGATTAGAGATAATTTACGCAAAATAGTTAGCAGATTGCTAGGCACATAGTAATTACTCAGTGAATGTTACCTATTGTTATAACTAGTGAAGCCATAATAATGTCAGTCATACAGAAGAGCACTGGAAAATTTTACTGTTGAGTTTTCATTGAAGTATGTTGTGACCTGATTACATTGTGACCTGATTACATTATGTTGTTACCTGATTATTTAGTAAAATTAAAATTTCCTAAGAATTGGTGAACTTGGATTATTGGGCCAAAAGTGAAAAAAAACAAACAAATAAGCTTGGGTTTGGTAGTTCATGACTTCAAAAAGGTTAAAAGAATCTCAGAGGATTGTGCTGACATGGCTTCGTTTTTCAAAATAAAGGTTTTAATATTTTAGTGAAAAAGAAAGTTCTGCTGCTACCAGAAGGAATTAGAAACAATTCAGGTAATTTCTGACTAAAAAGTCTTGCTTACATTTTGTGTTAATTTCCTCATTGTTTTCCTTCTCTGTTTTCAATATAAGATATTCTTATGCTCCTTATGTTTTAAAGAATTTTCCTCCTGTGTTTAACACAAGGAAGGTTGAGCCATGCAGAGGTAGAATTTAATCTGTATAAAATCCTCTTAATAGCATGGTCTAATTAAGATACCCATTAAATTCATGTAATGTTAATTTAATTTGGAGGCAAATGTAATTGAACGCTATTGGATTTCTTTTACCATAAAATTAACGCTGTGGACATAAAATAGATGTGCTAATTGGATATTGTTATCAGAAATGTTACCTGAATGAAAATCATGACTGCTATCTTGATTGAAATGCTTGTTTCACAGAATGAGACATGCTGAGCTTACTAGGTTTACTTGCTAAGCATAATTTATATGAAGCTGTATAAGCAAAATTGTTAGTGACTGTTTTTCTGAAGACAAAGGTCATTCAACAGTTTTTTTCCTGACGTTGGTAAATGCCTTGGCCCCTGCCTGAGAGAGTTTGTTATATTGCTGAACTTTATAATGGTAGATTGAACACGTTGACTTGCATTAAAGCAGCAGATTTCAGACTTTTTGATTCAAGACTCTTTTACACTCTTAAAAATTATCCAGGACTTCACAGAGCTTTCACTCATATGGGTTTATATCTGTTGATAACTATCATATGAGGAATTAAAATTGACAAAAAAAATAAAATATTTATTTATTAATTCATTTCAAATCTGAATAATAAAACCATTATATATTAACATAAATAGCATATTTTTAATAAAACATAACTATATTTCTCCAAAAAGTACTTAAAAAAGTGACATTATTTTATATTTTTGCAAACTTCTTTAAGTTTGGCTTCATAGAAGACATCCAGTTTCTACTGTCTTTCTCTGCATTAAATGTGCTGTGATATGTTGCCTTGGTTGAAATATATGAAGAAATACAGCTTCACTTAGCTATGTAGGTGGAAAAGTGAGAACTATTTCACTAGCCTTTTTAGATAACTTGTGGATATTCTTCTTTGATACAATCCCCAAACTCTACAACTGGCAGTTTCTTTCATCTGCTACCAGTCTTCCTCTTTTTTTGCCTGAGGAAGCTTAGCCGTGAGCTAACATCCATGCCAATCTTTCCTCTGTTCTTTTGTATGTGGGTTGCCGCAACAGCATGGCTGGTGAGCAATGTAGGTCCACGCCCAGGATCTGAACTCACAAACCTGGGCCACCGGCGCAGAAGCACACAGAACTTTAAACACTCAGCCGTGGGGCTGGTTCCTACCAGTGGGAATTTCTTAAAGAGCAATTGCAGTGCAGTATCTGAAATCATATCAAGGAAGTTTTCACACTCTATTACACTTTGAACGGGCTCTTTATTCACGCATGATTTTGTAACATCACGCATTGGTCATTTGAAAAATATTAGTTCACTGAATTACGTGGATCTTCTAAATGTTGACAGACTTTATTATAAAATGTAAGAAAATTACATATGTTAATATCACACTGTTCTCATCAAAAAGGTGTGTAAGTACAGAAAAGCTGTCAGTGTCTGGGTGGCAGATACACATTTTCCAGAATATGAATTCTTACTTAAAAGCTGTCAGCTGTTTTCTTTGAAGTGACAGATTCACTAGTTCACTTTTGAGAAAGTGTCTGCTAAGTACCCAAGTCTGAATAACTATACCTTTTAGTAATTCTTTCAAGTAAAAATCACATTAAATTAAAAAAAGGAGCCAGTTAATCTTATAACTTAAACAATTGCCCAAATGCTTTTCCTTGAAATAACCACTGTACTTCAGTGTGCAGCAGAATTGTTTTATACAAACTTCCCACTTCAAAGAGATATTGAAAAGATGTGTAATCAAAGGTTGTAAATAAAATTAATAATTTTTTACAGCTTCAACAAAGATATTCATAAATACTATTGGAATTTTTGTGTGTGTGTGTGTGAAGAAGATTGGCCCTAAGCTGACATCTGTTGCCAATCTTCCTTTTTGCTTGAGGAAGTTCATCCTTGAGCTAACATCTATGCCAATCTTCCTCTATTTTGTACGTGGGATGCCACCACAGCATGGCTTGATGAGCTGTGTGTAGGTCTGCACCCAGGATCCAAACCCGTGGACCATGGGCCGCCAAAGCAGAGCACACAAACTTGACCACTACGCTACCGAGCCAGCCCCTACAACTGGCTTTTTCTTTTTCCTGCAAGTGAGTGGTTTTGAAAAATATAAGGACTACTATCACAGTCTGGTGCCACTGCTTTGATTCATGCTAAGGCACCAGCAGTTTTACTCACAATTGCTTTTGCATCATTACTACAAATGTCAACACAAGGAAAAGGTAAATAATGTCTTAGAATTATGATGGAGACAGTTTTTACCTTGAGGACCACCAGAAAGTGTCTTGGGAATCCCCAGCAGTCTGTGGACCACGCTTTGAGAATGCTGTAGTAAGGTCTAGGTTTGCCCAGATGTTCTTGATTCAGTGCAGAGATGACATTGACAAAGAAAGGTGAGCCTTCTTCTATGATGCCACCCACACAGTGAGACTCTGTGGCCAGTCCTTGCCTGTCCCAGGCCTTTTTCCTTCTCTCCACTCCAGCTTCCACATGTCAACAGCTGCCTAATGAACAAATACAACAAATAAAATATTTTTGCCAGATTATTGGGGGGGGATGGGGATAAAGTGCAATAGATTGCAAAAATTTTTAAAAACTTAGAACAAGGGAAGGCTGATGTGAGCAGATATTCAGGTATAGCCCAATTGAGTTTATTAGCCTCGGCTCTCAGGATGTGTGGAGCCTGGGGCTGTATACTCTGAAACTTAGCTGTGGTATTATAAATATATACACCCATAAACTTTGTTTCAAAGAGTTCTCTTGAGAACAGACATTACTATTGTCATTTATTTCCAGTTCCCGTATCCCTGGTGCCCAGGCCAGAACAATACAGTTGGAGGTTGGTGTGAGAGCATATCAAATGATCCTGCTGGCTTGTTAGGGGTTGACTCATTCATTCAAGTCAGAAACAAAGTATTCTGCAGACATTAAAACCTGTACCTCCTTCAGTCTTCTACCGCCCTTTTCAAAATACTATTTAAACTACATATTGCCTAGAAAGAAATTAGAAATACAGATTACGTTTCATGTTCCTTGAGAATTTGGAGGTGAAGATGAGCTTTAGCAGGAAGACCAAAAACTTTCCTGGCCCCAAATACATACAATGTACCGCCTTAGTTGGTTTTTGATATAAGATTTCTGGGTCAAAAACAGTCCAGAAATAGGACTTCACTTCAAATATTTAGAGCGTGAGGAGAGTGAGGGTGAATAGAACAGTTTGGAAAGTTCAAATCATGGTGGAACTTTTGCTATTGCCTCATACTTGGAAAGGTGACTGGAGATAAACATGTGGGAAGAGCCATTAGCAAATTAATGTACGTATTGTACTTTGCTTCAGTCCTTGGTTTTTATTATTGTTTAAAGAGTATTGTTTTCCTTTGACAAATTTGGAAATGATGTTTGCGAAGACGAGTGAAATTCTAATCTCTTGTGCTTCAATATCCTTAAACAATCAAGAAGGTTTTACTTAAAAGATTTAGCCTTGAATTAAAAGGCTAAACAAATGCATAATATTGATAATCATGTTTTTTTCACACTTTTTGCCACATAGGTAAGAATTACTGGGTGAAAAGGAGTTTTTATTTAGAGCAATCTCCTTATAACCTTGCAGGCTTTGAGAAGATCTCCTGATCTGTTACCATCACCCTTGTCATCCAGTCCACACAAGAGTTAGTTAAGTATAATGCAGAACAGGCTGCCAAGGGAACAATCAGGGCCATCAGCTCATAGAAACTGCATTTAAGATTTTATTTTATAAAACAAGTAATTGGTTAATTTGCAAAGAATATTTCAAAATAAAAGCCTTTATTTTGTCTTGGGCTCTTCTAAAGATACTGGACAAATATTTTTTTTCTTTTTTCAAGTTATTACCCTATCATAGATTGTTTTCTTACTTGCAGAATAATTGTAAATCTCGAATACTTCTCCTTGGGGAAAAATGAGATTCCCCAAACTGAAATCACTTAATGTCTGGAATGAAAACATTGCTGAAGGTATAGTGATTCAGTTTTTCTAAGATTCCAAAGTTATTGTGGAGAATTCTGTTCTTCACTTTTTCTGAAGTAATTTTGGAAAGAAGGAGACAGAGGAAAAGTAGGACAAATGTGGTGTAGTTATCAGAACATTGGATTGTGTAGAATGAGACTTAGATTCTGCTGCCATTTCTGTCTTTAGCACATTGTGACCTTATGTGGATTTTGGGAACGTAATAGGCAAATGATTCTCTAATTCAAGATCCTCTGCGGACAGGTGGAGAATTGGAAACAATGTCTGACAAGCGGTTCAGGTGGACAGTGGGCTCACTCACTGAAGCCTGCTTCAATGGGCCTTGGAAAGCTGAGTCTGAAGCTGGTCAGAGAAGGTCACACCCTATGTGGCACTCTCTGGTGTAACCTCAGAATAATGCCTTCTCTCGTTCTAACAGCTTATCTTCCTTGCCTGTTTTATTAGACACCAAGCTATCTGATTTTTTGACCTACAGTTAACTGCTTCCTATGACCCAGAAATAACTTACATCAGCTCTAGTGTATGCAGCAGTATCTCTGATTCTTCCATAGTGTAAATAAAGAAAACTAAAGAGGGCACACCCAGCCAAGCCTTAATTCAGCAACCCAGCTCCATCTAAAGCCCTAATGACCACCTCATTGTGATGGTCATTCCCTGGTCCCTCATATCTCTATCCTCCTCTCTGTTCGCCTTCAGGGTGACATCTTGCTCCACTGCATCATGGACACCTATGGTAGCCCCAGCCTTGAATGTATTTCTACACATCAAACATATAGAAAATAAGGGAGAAAACTATCTTTGGGAATCCCTTGGCCCCATAGACCAGATTTCTCTTTTCCTCACCTTAACTTTCTTTCTTGCTGTGCCGCAGGGAAGGGAGAAGCAGAAGACAAAGTATCAAGTCAACTCGATCTTGAAATGAAGGGGAGGGAAGTGCTCTTCCGTCCCGATAATACTCCAGAAGAGCCAAGCATTGTAGGAGCCTCAACTGCAGGATCTGTTTGGCACATTCCACACCTCTATCAGTGTTTCTTTCATTCTTTAATTTTCTGTCTGTCTTGAAGAGGAGAAAGCCAGAAGAGATTAAACGTATTGTAAGCACTGACGACATTTTACGTAGGTCAGCTCATTTAATTCTCACAACAATCCTAGATGACAGTTGCTATTGCCACCATTAAATAATAACAAAATGGTGGCTCAGAGAAGGTAAATAAGTTTCCCAAGATCTCATTCCTAGTAAGTCTATCTAAATCCAAATTTTTTCTTCTTCTTTCCGTATCATACTGTTATCCAGTTATTATATTCTCTTCCTTTCTCAATAGTTTTTCAACTCAGACCTCTCTTTTTTCCGCTGTTAGGTCATTGTTCTTGGCACTGCTTTCCATATTCATGACCGGTAGTGTCCTTCCCAGCTGTATAAGGCAATGAAGAGCTTTTTCTTATGGGATTTCTCAATGGAGAAGTCATGAATGGCGCTGTGCAAGGAGCCCACTTCCAAAGGATCCACACTTATGTTAATAGATGAAATGACCTGGTGGATGCTGCTAAAGAGGGCACTACTTAAAAATATTTTATAAAATATTATTCTAAATTTTAAAATGATCTCAAGGTCTTGCTTTTTAACTTGAAGTCACTGCCACTTAGCCGTTTGATAACGATTCCTGGCCACAACTAAAGTCTATTTCAAACTGATTAGTGTTCTCTAATGAGGAACTTTATAAAGTCCTGATAAAAGCCCACAATTTAGGAGTTAGAATAATTCAGTGAAATTAACCATGTAAATGCTCAGTGAAGCAAATGATTAAAAGAAGGAATGAATAAAAAATAAAGATTAAAATGGATAAAATTATATTTTGTCATTTTTGGTATCGGTTATAGGTCATAATTAAATTGCGACTCAAAAAACACAAAGCCAACCTCATCACTCACGAGGTGTGGGAGATAATGTGGACATGTTTTCTTAGTTTTAGAGTGATGAAGCAGGTCCTATTTTTTCACTTTTTTAAACAAAAATCACTCAATGCATCATTCTTTAGTATTTGCTTTCTTTTTTTTTTTTTTTTTTTTTTTTTTTTTTGTGAGGAGATCAGCCCTATGCTAACATCCGCCAATCCTCCTCTTTTTTTGCTGAGGAAGATGGCCCTGGGCTAACATCTGTGCCCATCTTCCTCCACTTTATATGGGACGCCGCCACAGCATGGCTTAGCCAAGCAGTGCGTCGGTGCGCGCCCGGGATCCGAACCAGCGAACCCCGGGCCGCCGCAGCGGAGCGCGCGCACTCAACCGCTTGCGCCACCGGGCCGGCCCCCAGTATTTGCTTTCTTGATGATCACTAAATGCAGCTACTCTTGATGTGGGATAATTTTAAGCCTTTGCCTCGCTAATAACTTCAGACATAGACCTGCAGCCAGAATGGAAACATTTTTGCAGTAGACAGACAATGAGGACAATGTTTGGGTATATAAGAAATAATCATATTTATAAAGTGAGATTTTTTTAAAAAATGCTTTCAGAGTTCTCTTTAGCTTATTGAGCATCTTAACCTGCAAGACCTCTTTTTTAACATTACGCAATAGTGTAAGGAAGCTGGTGTAGGTAGTATCATCTCCATTTTACGGGAGAGGAAACTCAAGATCAAAGAAGTTAAGTGACTTTCTCAGGTTCCTCAACTAAAGATTTTGTAAGAACTAAGATTCAAATCCAGATGGGTTGACTTAAAAGCCCAAATTGTTTTACCTAGACTGCAATGCTTCCCACGAGTTGAATTAAACAAAACAAAATTGAACCAAGAACTAAGTAGGATTATATTGTCAAATATATCCTTTTTACATGATTAAGTAGCTACTAGATACCAACATTGCTCCCAAAGGCACCGTGCAGGTGGGTGAATAAGACAATGCACATGCCCTCCAGCTGTAGGGATGTCAGCAGCTATGAAAACCACAGTAAAACAACTTGCTGTGTTGAGAGCAGCGGGAACAAATAACCAGGGGAGCAGAGTGAGGAAGTGAAAACCTCACCTTCAGGAATTTCACCCAGCCTAGGAAAAAACCCTCCCTCACTTCCAGTGCATTTCTTGACCAAACATCTGCTTAACACATATTGAAACCATCGCTGCTTTGTTGTAGATACCAGTGTTTGTGTGAGTGAAGCTGGAAACAGAGCCCAGATCTCATGAGTCAAAGCAGAGGACCTGCTTGGATCTTTCATGCAAATAATCACAATAAGCTAATCATGTTTTCATATTCTGCTTTATTTCTATCTCACTTCCAGGGCTGTCAGTAGGCCCATTGGTCACTGGTAGCCTCACAAAGGACTTTATACTTGTTCCTGTATAAGCAATGAGTCTGTGAAGACAGAAGTTTTAGTATGAACTCAAAACCTTTCAGTCAACCACATTCATCTTTCAAAACATCAAACTGCTTCTAGACACATAAAACTCACGGAAGGACAGACCCACTCTTTCTTCCCCATGCTACTGTAGTGTCCCAGGGAGGCTGCTATTCTCATAGTTTCAGTCCACACTACCTAGTCACCTTCATGGATGATATTCCAAACTTCTTGATGGTAGTATTGACCTTAAACAAATATACAGCCAGTTATTTCTCCAGCAAAAATGGGTTTATTTGGGATCAGCAAAGAATTGCAATTTGGAGTCTGCAATCACAGCAAGCCACATGCAAGTCCCCCAGAAGCAAGGGAGGAGAAACTTTTTTATAAAGGGGAAGTAGAAGTTGAGAGGGCTATTGTAAACAAAGAGTTCCAGGTGTAGTGGCCTTTCCTTGGCTAAATTGTGACAGTTTATCATTGGCTGAGCTTCTGCGGTCAAGAAAAGGAAGTCTGTCTTCTTCCTGTTGAGCTCTGCTGTTGACGTAGGGCATGAGAGCTCCCTGTTTTGACCTCTCAACTCCAATTTAATGAGATTTCTGCTTGTTAATCTGACAGTAGCCAGGAGCGAGAGGGCACTCCAGGAAGAAAGCTGACACAGTTCCCAATTGCTAAAAGCCCTTATCCTCTCTCTCATAAAGCAATGTCACCCGGTAGAACAAATGGGGCAATGTAGTTGCACACTTAGTTTATTCACCCTGGTACTAAATCTGCTAGCATAAGACAGGGTGGGCTGCTACCATTTCTAAGGCTCTCTCGAGCATACAGGATGCTGATAAGCTTTCTATTTGATCCAAGGTCTAGCCCATGTGAACTTATACTTTAGCTTCTGCCTAAGCCATCCAAAGCTCCTTCACAAGCCCTCCTCTAGGTGAAGTTCACCAGACCATACATCATTCCTTCCCTGACTACTATTTCATTCATTTGCCTGTGACTTTTCTCAGATAATATTATTAGTTTGAGGAGAGGTCACTGTAGTAAGGGCAATCATAGTGGTTTCTATACTGCTGAGTTATAGGCAAATCCTCTGTTCATCTTGGTTAAATTCCATCCGGGTTCTGGTTTATTTCTCTTTTTTGAAAGATTCACACTATTTGCCCTTCTTCTCACTATCTTGTTTATATCTTACTTACCAAAGCCAATTTTTCTAACCTCACTCATTTAATATATTCTACTCACATTAAACACAGAATTTTTCTCAGTATACATAACTGTGTAATCATGACAGAACATAGTTTTATATATGTATATATACGTATACATATATATGTAGATTTGACACCAGTTGTATGTGTTTTGCTAAATATTTTATATCTTTAAAAAAAGACCTCTTCTCTCCTGATTGTCACCCCTCATAACTTGGAATCTCAAGTTTCCTGAAGTGGGGCTGGTGGTTAATTTTCATGGCTGATGGGTCTAAGTCAGTGACTCGCTGTTTCCTCGGTCATATCAGCGTCTCTGGGTGCAGGGTTCTGAAATTAGTGTTTCTAAAAGCTATACAGGTGATTTTAATGTGAAGCCGAGTTCACAGTGTCAGCCTTGGAAAGGTTGGTTGATTTGACTCAAAGAATGCTGGGCTCAGAAAATTGCTTGTCTTCATTTCTTCAGTCAATATTTATTGGACACAATTATTCAATAAGCTACTTAAATTAAATGCCTTGCCTAATGTGGGGTGACAGTGGTAGCTCTGAAGGTAGACAACATGCTACTAACTATTATCATTTCAGAAATTCCTGATTGAGTGGATGGAAGAACAGGGCAATTGTTTTAGTTGCTGTTTTACTAATTCTCTAAGTATAGGCATACAAAGATACAAAGTTCCCCTCCCACCTTCTATTTTCTCTTGGTGAAATCTAGTCATCACAAATGCAAACTAAAGCCCTAATATACGCTGGACAAACTCTTGGGGTAAAGTAGTAAAAATGAGAGACAGACTCTACCTTGGCAAATTAAGACATTTAGCAAGTATTTTAAGTGTGATGAGTGACATGAAGGGGAAGACCAGGACACTCACTTCATCTAACAGATGTACTAACCTGGTTTTGAAGGTGACAGAGCACATTTTTCTTTTCTTACAAGTGAGTTATTCCAAAGCGCTTTTGGTTAGAACCCCCTTAAAAATCCCAGACCTATTTATTGTTCCCTGTACAATATACTTTTGCTTGCTATCCATCTATTATTTTCACAGCTAAATTAGGTATCCTAAGTTAGGCCCTAAGAAAAATGAACTGGCCTAACTCACAGGTCAAGACAGGTGAAGATTATTTGAGGTGGCAGGACGTGGATTTTTAAGGAATTTTTCATGGAAATCTGTTTCTTGGGATTTCCCACCATCAGTGGTTCTCATGCTGTTGTAGCATGAGAACTGCCGGTATATCAGACCACTCTTATAGGATGAAGACCATATTCTGGCTCAACTTTTTCTCTCCATAAAAGCCAATTAGGATGTTTCTAGGTTAGTTTTGAGTTTGTTCTTGACATTTTGGACATGTTGGTATAACCTCTTGTGTCTAAGTTCTGTGTCCTCACAGTCTACGGCATGAGGAACAGAAGGCTCTACCCTGCATGTGTGCCCAGCAGAGCCTGGGTGACCCTCTCTGTTTACACACTGGTCTTCCCACTAGACTAAGTTCACCAGGGCAGAGCTCTTAAGATGGAAAGTCTTTTGTTTCTAGGGCCCTAACTATTTCTAACTTCTACGGCATCTGTGGAATAAATCAAAGTATCTTTGTAATTCCAAAGGCAGGCCTTCTCAGAAGCTGAATAAGAAATTAAAGGAGGATTAAAAGCATTAGTTTTGCATCCATTCAGAGCCGTGTGTGGGCAGTGGAGGGCCAAGCCAGCCCTTAGTGGCGCAGGACCCCCACATCGTACCAGGAGTGTTTCCTATCCTCCCCTCTTCATGCATATGGATAGACAAATTGAATGGAGAAAGCATTTAACTGGAATGATGATCTAGAATGGAAGAAGAGGTCAAAATGGCAGGAGTACACAAATGAGGAGAAACATTTCACCCACTCTGCCTGAGTGGTGAGGTGTCTAAAGGCAGACTGTGCAGGTATGAGTGTTGGGGCATTTTTGTTCCTGCTTTCTCTCCTCTATCTCTCTTAACCATCTCCCTGCTCCTGTAATTCAGAAGAGTTCCCCAAGAACAAATTAATCTAATGCATTCTGTCCTAGACACATATCCATATTATCTGTCTCTAAGTTCCCTTCCAAAAGAGATAAATGAACAAGAAGGAGACGGCACTAAACACTATTCATTTCCAATTAAAGCCTATATATGTTATTTCCCAGCATGTTTTCGGTGGACTCCCTTTCAGGATTCTATGTCTGAATCTCTGAATGCATCTAGTTGGGTCCCCAAGGGAGCTTTCCTTTATTATAGGAAACTAGACTCTGACTTTCTGAATACTTATGACCCCTAGTTTGTGTGTGTGTGTGTGTGTGTGTGTGTGTGTGTGTGTGAGAGAGAGAGAGAGAGAGAGAGTGTATGTGTTTGCGTGTGTGGTTATTGTTGGTTTTCCACTTTGAAAAAATTCTGAATAATTAATAGAATGTTAGTGGTGAAAGAGACTATAGAAATTTTTATTCCAGTGTTTATTAAATTCATTTGGCAG
Source organism: Diceros bicornis minor (assembly GCF_020826845.1). Classification (NCBI taxonomy): domain Eukaryota; kingdom Metazoa; phylum Chordata; class Mammalia; order Perissodactyla; family Rhinocerotidae; genus Diceros; species Diceros bicornis. Next base: position 17,398,109 of record NC_080749.1, on the reverse strand, counting down.
AGGACCATTACCTAATATTGAATCTTACAGGCACATTAAACATGTAAAATAAATACAGTCTGAGCTGGTTGAAGGGAAAGGTAAGGCTAGGTTTCTTGGACTTTCTCTTCAACCCATTCCCTTACTCTCCACCAAGAGGTTCTTAAAGCTTGTCTTTGGAATTGTGCCACTTCCCAGAAAGATATTTTAAACACCATAGACCCAGTGAATGCCTCCTCATTTTACTGAGGAGGAAACTGAGATTCAAAGCAGAGGAGGGCCTTACCACAGGTCCCACAGCCAGTTAGTTGCAGTTCACACACTGGACTCCAAGCCCAGTTCACTTTCTGCTACACTGCATTGCTTGGCATCACGTCTTCTTGCAATTAGCTGTGTTCATTGACTCACAATATATTCAATAGCACCCTGAGGAAAGCAAGCTGAACATATTTCCAAATCAGCGAGGGCAGCTGTGAATAAGAATAAAGTTCCTGGGAAGCTTATGGGATGGCTCCAGGTGTCCATCCTTCTACTTTCCCTTTGCTATTACTTTCCCTGTCTCAGAGGGCCCATTTCCCACTGACTGTCCCTAGGGGTGAGCAGAAATTGAATTTGTTTAATTTAGATTTTCTTCAGGTTCCTTGGCTTGCAATCAGCACATCTTTGTACCCTTACCTCTACAGCTGTTCTCTGAGCAAAGCTGAACTAACCAAGACTGCTGAAAATGCCAGAGCATTTTATGTCAGAGAATTTCCCCAACGGCTTTGATATACTTAAAGTAACTAATTTAATTGGAGTTGTAAGGCGTCAGATAATAATGATATCCTTTGGCTGTGTTCTATTTCTTGTAACGAAATCCATAATGGAAAGGAAAATAGAAGTATATTTGGGAAGAAAATCCATTGACTTTCCTGTGTAGCAGATAAACATGTGGCATCCTGAGTAATGGCTTGACTTTGGTTTTACCAACCTGAGTTCCATACTCTAGTTTTGGAGTTCCATCTGACAACACCTAATCTCAGATTCAGGAAGGAGGATTTGGTAGATACGGTGTGGTGTCACAGCTGTAGGGTGGGGAAAAATTGGAGATCTCTTACTTCAAAGGGCAGAAATGGCTGTAAAGCATGAAAAGCCATCCAATAACCACTACATTTTATTCTCTTTTTGTGGTCTTTATGGCACTGGGCATCAGCCCACGGTGTGCTTCTTAATGGTAACCCTCCAAGAAGGAAGATCTCATTATCAATGAAGAACACCACACAACCATCGTTTTTCAACACTGCATTACTATGGCAACCCTTAAGTACGTGTGGTATCACAAAATTTCCCTACCCTTAACTTTTTACTTATTCAGAGCATCCTGTTAGTTTACATTAAAAGAAAGAAATTAGAGAGATGATGAGGAAAAAAGAGGCTTTAATAGTTGGGAAAATTCTATTAACTATAATCAGGATGGGAGTCTCTTAGAATTAAATTGGAATTTCAAGGTCACAAGTCCTACCAATCCGTCCTCTTTAAAATCAGCTTCACGTCATCCTTACAGATGAGTACACGGATCCTGCATCCTAAATGACTGCTTCACAGAGATTTTATTTGGAATTCTATTGAAGATGTTATTGTTCTTCCTGTCTCAGGGCCTTTGTCAATGCTCTTTCAGCACCCGGAAATTTCTCTGTCTTCTTCTTTCCCTTTATCTAGCTAACTGCAACTCATACATTAAATATTTTCCTGGTATTTTTAAGAAATACTTGGGTGGCTTAGAGTGTCATTTAAGATCCTCCATAGTTTGATTACCACCCATTTATTTTTTTGGTCTATCTCCTAATAAACCACGCTAGTTGCCTAAATGCCCTCCCACCTCCTATTATTTGTGCTTGTATCACCTACATAAATTTCCTCTTTCTACAGAAATCCTTCCACTCAGAAGTAATAGGTTTTTTTCTATTCACTCACATGCACTTTGCTTGTACTTAGTCACATTCTGACTAGAATTACAGGGATCTGAAAGTAAATGTCATCTTTAGGTCTGTCTGTATGTTTGAGGTGTTTTCTCCAATTAAATTTTTGTTACTCCAGGGTAAGGACCAGACTTCATTCATTTTTGTACCTTCCATAGAACTTTCAGTGAATGGCAAGAGATACTCAATGGCAGTGTTTCTCAAACTTTAGCCGTCTTCAAAATCACTTGGGGAGCTTGTTAAAACACAGCTTGTTGGGCCCATCCCCAGAGTTTCTGGTTCAGAAAGCCTGGGATGGAGCCAAAGAATTTGCATTTTTAACAAATTCAGGTGATGCTGATGCTGCTGACTCAGGAACAAGACTTTGAAACTGCCATTCTATGACATTGTTCTCAAATGTGGTTGCACATTAGAATCTTCTGGAAAGAGTTTTTAAAAAAAAGACTGTGCCTGGGCTCCACTCAGACAAATTAAACTAATATCTCTGAGGGTGGGGCTTTTTGATGAAAAGAGAAAATCAAACACAACTACGCAGATGATTTTAGTGTACAGCTCAGATTGAACTCCACTGTTCTACACAAATATCAAGTGAAGAAGTGGAGTCTTGAACAAGAGAGAATGCTTGCTGGCAGGCCAGGCTAAAGCAAATGCATAACCTCGTAAGCAAATGTGAGTTAGGGAGTATGTTTCACATTTGAATGTGCTTACAATTAAGAAGTAGATAATAAATCTGGGATGTGTCTGAGGTGCTGCTGGTCTAACAAGCTCCCAAGTAATTACAATTCCTGAACCACACTCTGATTAGCAATGAGTTCCATGAGGGCATCCATGCAGAAACAGGGTCGGGACAAACAAGGGATGAGAAAGGCAGGTGGGTAGAGGAGACTAGGAAAGGGAAATAAGGCTGGAGGACCCACATCCAATAATGCTTTAGGAATTCAAGAGTAGAATGGAAGAGGAAGTGCTGGGAGATTACTTGGAAGCCATAGGTTTAAGACTTTAAGTGAATTTGTGAAGAAAGCATCTAATCTTGACAAGACTGGCCCAGACTAAGTGTGTAATTTCTACCTGATTGAGAAGGCAGGCATGTGAGCAAAAAGGCAAATGCAGCTTCTAGAGGCACATCCTAACAGAGCCCCAGAGAGATTTTATTAAAGCCCATGGGCTTTCTTCATCTTCTTAGCTGCCTTAGTTGAGAAGGTAATTTCCATTGCAAAAAAATAGGATTTCGCTTTATTCCCAGTAGTTGGCATTTAAATTAGTCATATAGAATGTGTTTCGGGACCAACTTGATGAGCAGAGATTGTCTAAGCAGCAGGTGCATCAGATTCATTTAATCATTTAACCACCTACCCTGCAAATATTTCAGCTTTCTTAGTCAGGTTGACTTTTATTTGCAAAACACCTATCTGAAGGTGTGTTAGAGTAGATGCCTAATTGATGGTGCCTGTCAGATTTTATGCTCTATAAATGCCAAGTACATTTTCCCCAAGACTGCTCTTCCCTGATCCATTTCTCCAAAGGAAGCATTTGAAAGAAATTTAATTCTTCAAAGATTCTAAGCAGGACTCACTTTCTCACAGATTTTAAAGCTCATGTTCAGAGTGAGGAGGAGAATTATAGTCTCCAGACTCCGCCTAAGTCCATTGTACCCTGACATCTCACCTAGGAAAGATATGTGAGTGCAGAGAGGAAACCTCTGCTTCACCGATCTTCTCTCTCTCTCGTTAGAAGAATCTGTGTGTGTGTGTGTGTGTGTGTGTTCTCTACCTGTAGTGGTTTGAATGGTGACACCTCCCCTCCATGCAAAAGATATTTCCACATCTTGAAACCTGTATATATGACCTTCTTTGGAAAAAGGGCCTTTCCAGATGTAATTTATTTAAGGATTTTGAGATGAGATCATCCTAGATTATCTGAGTGGGTCCTAGATCCACTGCTAAGTATCCTTATAAGAGACAGAGGAGGAGAAGACAGAGGAGAAGGCCAGGTGGAGCTGGAGGCGGAGACTAGAGTGATGCAGTCACAAGTTAAGGAATGCGTGGAGCCATCGGACACTGTGAGAGGCTAGGAGCAGAATCTCCCCCAGAGCCTCTAGAGGAAGTGGGAGTCTGCAGACACCTTGATTTTTGCACTTCTGCCTTCCAGAATTATGAGAAACTAGGTTTCTGTTTTCTGAAGCCACCCAGTCTGTGGTAATTTGTTATGGCAGCGCTAGAAAACTAATGCACTACTCAATAACCTGGGAGGAGGCGGGGATGGCGGGAAGAGGAGAAAAGGAAAACAAGTGCCCAGGGCCTCCTCAAGGTCATTTTGTTTAAACTTTATTTCCATGCATTTGTTGTGTCTTCCAAAGGGGACTTCTGCTGACAACAGGTTGTCAACAACCCTTCAACAAGGCAGAGCCTTTCTTTACTTCTCTCCTAACCTTGAATCCAAATACAGCTTGGCGGCTCCTGAAGCTAAGGGAACTCTCTGTGGGTGGGTCGGTGGAGAGTGGTGTGTTTGTGTGTAAGTTGCAGTCAAAGTCTTCAGGTTAAAACAGACCTCTGTGGACTAAATAACATGCCTGATATTTAAAAGAACATTCTCTGTGGGAATTCCCTGTATACCAGCCAGGGAATACTGTTAGTATTGAATACTGGGCAGTGAATACTGTTACTTTTTCGCTCACAAAATAGGCAGCTAGAAAGGTACTGAATCTCCTGGGAAAATCCACAGCCCTCCGGGTCTATTTCCAATAGTCTGGTTGATGTTACCAGTGTCAACACAGCACCTTCTCACACTGGTGTTCAATCTCGCTGTGGAATCATTAGTTTTTATCTCTCAAATATTATTTGGGAATTAATGAAAAATAAAAATGATTCAGATCTGGCTCATTTTTTCCCCATCCTTTCTATCCCATTGCCATTCAGACAAAGACCTGCCGCTTCTCTACATACAAGTAAATTGTACTTGATATGAAATTCTAGATGCTTCTTCTCATACTTGGGTTTTCAGGCAGGTAAGCAATCTAACTAGACCACAGATGAGCTACCTGAGTTTAAATGACTCCAATTATATAAAATTTGACTCCTATCACTGTCTAGAATATTCAGTACTAAGTATTGGAAAGAAGGAGAACCTACCTACTATTGAGAATGATTTGTAATAATTTAAAACTGGAGAGAGAAGCAGAGAACAGAGTCAAATTCTGTAAATGAGGAAAACTTAGCCCATGGAAGCCAGGAACCCAAACTATAGAGAAGACAACCGAGAAATCCTGTAGTCTTCAAGTGTTGTAGCAGGATTTAAAGCAGAAGATATAAACTGGCAATCTCTGGGCCAGGTCTGACTTGTGTATGTGCTGTTGAAAAATTTAACCAATATTTAAAAATCAGTATATTTTACATAATAATATGGATTTTTTTTTCTTGAAAAGATTTGGATGATCTGGCAGCATTGGGCCTGCATCCCTGCATTGCCAGGAACTGGGTTATGGCTGCCCCTCTCAACTCAGGATGTTGTCTGAGACCCATCCTGTAACCTACTTGACCAATCACACTAAAGCCAGATGTAGTTGAAAGAGGAAGGAGCATATGGACTGCAGTGATTGGATGAGACCTTGAACATGTTCATGAGGCAAAGCACCATAAATTAAAGGAAAGGGATACCATGAATTCTATTTTCCAAGAAATGGATGTGGAGTTGTAAAATTAATGTTAATTTTGGTTCCCTTTTTCCCAACTCCCCACTCTCTGGCCATACTTAATCACTAACTTGGTGTTAGATCTTAGATATTACTTAATATCCTTGAACCTCTAGTGCCTCGTACACAAAATGGAAATAATTATAATACCTACCTCTTAGGGTTTTTGTAAAGACTGAGAAAGACAATGTATGACAAGTACATAACATAATTACTGGGGCATAATAAGTACTTAAATAGTCATTATTAACATGATTGTTTTTTAAAAAATGATATTACTTGTGATTAATGACTGGAAATGGAGGGTTTCAAACAGAAAACCCGATGCTGAGTGACTTAGGCCACCAGTATAGTTGGAAATTATAGGAAAGTTAGTTACTGCTCTATTACACTAGCCCTTAAAAAAAAAAATGTGTGATGTTTAAAGAAATTGCTTGCTAAATTTCCGTATGGCCACAGTAAAAAATTATGTTCCATTCTCACAGCATGAAAGCAGTTAAGGCAAGAAAAGTATGTTTAGATGTTTGAAGAGTGCAAGTGTCTGATGGGTTGAGAAATGAGATTAACCCTTCACTGACTAGGGCTCCTTTTTCTGTGAGGATAAATTCTTTAGGAAATAGAGTTATGATGACTCGTGGAAGCAAACAGTGACGGTGTTTTCTTGTTTCTTTCTTATTTATCTTTCTGCTCCAGGTCCTTTTTATTATTAAGTTTAACTTCTTTTCTTAGTCAATTTGCTTTTTGGTAAGATCATTCTTAAAGTATTCAGTTTACATAATTAAGTGTGGTTTTGTGTTACCTTTTATATCCCAAGGTGAGGACCTCCATAGGATCTAATTATTTTTTCCATTGAAAAGTTGTTTCACAGACAGAAGCTATAGATCAGGACTCATTACAAAGGCATCTCATTATTTTTAATGAGCAATTCCATTATTTCTGACTCTGCTGAGAGTGGGACATAATTCTGTCAAGGAAAGAAGCTTGTTAAAATTTTGTGGTCAGAAATGTCTGACTTCCAGTCAAACGCTGTAGTACAGATTATTAAGTTTAAAGACACAATCCTATAGGTTAAGGTGGGCTTCACCAAGGTGTATTTATATAGAGGGCATTCTTCCTTTGAAAGAATAATTTGATATGTTGTGATTCAGTGTTATTTGTGTGTCTTTGAAATTCCTCCCAAAATGAGTAATTTTCAGTAAATGTTCTCATTATTTGAATCCATTAAATTAGTCAAAAATTTTCAATTGCAAAATCTTTGTCCAAATCAACTGATAGCTCTAAGACTTGGTCTGGGGTCTAAGAAATCTCCATTTTCTTGCTTATCTGTGGGGTGTCTCTGTTATTAAAATTTAGACAGGCAATGAGTTTGTCCAAAATTTTTTTGGAACAAGATCAACGGAATGGGGAGAAGAAAAGGGAGACATATATTTTTAGGGCAGAGGAAACAGTGATTTATAGAAGATAAGAAGGAAGATAAAAAAGAGGAGAGAAAGGAAAAATAAAGTCCACATAAATTGCTTATCGTTGATATCTTGGAAGTAAACCATCCTGTAGCAAATACCTGCAATCTACTGTTCCCATAGCCTTCAAAGGGAGAAAGAGGCACCCAAACGTAATTGAACACCTGTCATGTAGTATTGTACTTGGTGATAATGATATGTATCAAATAAGATAAAATTTCTATTTAAAATTGTAGAGTGTATTTGTGTGTGTGTGTGTGATTTTTTGTGGTGGGGGATACTGTATGTAGAAGAATGGCAAGTAATGAGTGGAGAGAAAACAGACAATTATAATAGAGAATAAATGCATACAAACATCTCAGTGCAGCTTAATTCTATTGCTACTTTGAGTAAAGAAAAATACACTCAAAAGATAAATTTATTAATGACTTAAGAACAAAGAGTCATACAGCCTAAGTGGTCAAAACCAAGTTAAGAGAAAACAAGTTAAAAAAAAAAAAAAAAAAGACAAAGATCAACTGCATAAGCACCATTTTGTCTCAAAATCTTTGTGATAAAGCTTGGGAAATAGGACTCTGTATATGGGAAGAGCATAAACCTGGGCCTGTCAGGGATCTGAAAAGCCCATACAGTTGGTAATATATGGTTCTTCATTGCTCCAAACCTAGAAGATTCATGTGTAGGTTCAATTTTCTGGTAATTCTTCATAGGCCCAGGCCTTTTAAGATCCAAAAGATATGTTATAATAAAAAGTTGATTAGAAAATTTGTAATATAACTGATTCTATTTCTATTTCCATGTTCTTTCTTTTTTTTTTCCTATGGTCATTAACATACATTTAAAAAGGAATGGATTTTTGTCAGCTTTAAACTCAACCTTGAATGGCCAGAAATAGGCATTTTCCCCCCTATTATGTTTTAAATGACAACCTTTCAGTGCACCCTTTCCTAACTAGTCATAATTTAGCTTGATAACTTAAAATATTAACATATTAGTCATTAGCTGGTATTATTTGAATTTTACATACTTGTTTAAATAAATCCAGCTTGTCAGATCTATATGCTAATTATTTTCAATGTTTTTTCTTTTCTCTATAATTTAAAATCATAAAGTAAAAATAATTTTGTCCTTTACACACAGTTAATAACAACCCATTGTGAGAAGGTAAGGTATAATTATTATTCAACATGTTTATTTTTGCCAAAGAGCATGTTACTAAATTTGACAAAATTTCTTTGTGTATGATATGGGAGACCAACTCATTAAGCAATGTGTTGATCAGATATATTAGCCTGTGAAAAATTGATTAAGCTTCTTGGTGTTTTATGAAATTTGAGCACAATTTTATTCACGTATAACCAGTTTTGGCTTAACAATTTATGTGTTTATTTACTCTGCGAATATTATTTAAGCCTATGTTATATGCAAGACATTATACTAAATTCTATAAAGTTTATCAAGATGAATTATGTTTCAACTTCCTCCCTTAAAGAACTTACAGTCTATAGTATGCATATGTATAGTTACGTATATATGACTGCACAGCACTCACAAAAAGTGAAAAAGAAAAGCAGACTTTTATAACAGGTACAAGGGGATAAATTGAGTATCATTTTCCAAATGTGTCCCGTAGCTGTGCTATATATACTAAGGAGGCTGAGCACCCAATTCCAGGGTGTGGCGGGGAGGTTTTCCCCACACCACCAAGCAATTCTCGGACACAATCTATTTGCCCTATACTTCAACTTAATGCTGATACTATCTACCTGGAGATAGGGTCAGATCCCACAGGTTAAGGGCTCAGTCCCACAAGACTGCCCCAGCCCCCCACTTCAGATGCCATTGCAAGCCCAGGTTATCACCTGTGCTTCTGACTAAATGGCTGTAAATCAGAGGTTCCAATGACCCCCTCCTTGGGTTTGATTAATTTGCTAGAGCAGCTCATAGAACTCAGAGAAACATTTCACTTACTAGATTACTGGTTTATTATAAAAGAATATACCTTGGGAATAGTCAGATGGAAGAGATGCATAGGGCAAGGTATAGGGACAGCACGTGGAACTTCCATACCCTTTCAGAGTGCACCACACTCACCAAATCTCCATATGTTTACCAATTTGGAAGCTCACCGAACTGTCCTTCTGGGTTTTTATGGAGGCTTCATTACATAGGCATAATTGATTAAATCACTGGTCATTGGTGACTGAACTCAATCTCAGCCCCTCTCTCCTCCCCAGAAGTGGGAGTGGGGAGTGGGCTGGAACCAAAAGTTCCAACCCTCTAATCCCATGGTTGGCTCCACTGGCAACCAGCCCTGTCTTTAAGTGTTTTCTAAAAGTCACCTTATTACTGCAAACCCAGTTGTGGTGAAAAGGAGTTTGTTATGAATAACAAGACACTCATTTCACCTTTTTGGCTCTGCAATGATTTCAGAAACTGAGGACAAGAGACCAAATATTATGACAAGAGATGCTCCCATCACTCTTATTGCTCCAAAGGTTTTAGGAGCTCTGTGCCAGAAACAGGGATGAATATGAGATATATATTTCTTATTATAAATCACAATGTCACATATACCCTATCTTGGTACCTGCTATTGAATGGAAGCGTATCTTCTAAAATGTGAGCAGACACTGATTGGTGTCTGACATCTTGGAACGTCTCTGCCCAAGGAATGTGTATGGCAAGAGGGTCTCAGAGTCCTGGTCAGATAAATAGATATGAGAAGAGACTATGGATAGTTTAAAATTCTCTAGTAAGTAAAAATTTTAAACACAAAATTCAAAAGTGAATGTTCCAATGAATTGTAATAAGGGTGAGGGAATTGTAATAATGGTGATGGTCCCACTCACCAGGGACTATTGCCTGATCCCTGCACTGGCTGTACGTGGCCTGACACATTAGGGATGGTGCCTCATTTCTGATTTTTAAAAACTCCCCATACCAAGCCAGGTAATAGGATTTGGTATCCGGCCCAGCTAATCTATTTTTATTTTTTCTCAATTGTCCAAATATTTATGATTCAGAAAACAATCGTCCAAGAGTGAATCCACTGTTTCCTGCAATAATGCTCCCTTAATGAAAAATAATCTATTTTGTAGCTGTAGTGGGTTGAATTGTGTCCCCAAAAAAGATACATTGAAGTCCTAACTTCCAGTACCTCTGAATGTAGCCTTATTTAGAAATAAGGATTTTTTCAGATGTAATTAAGCAAAAATGAGGTTACGCTGGATTAGGGTGAGCCCTAAATCCAATGACTTGTACCCTTATAAGGAGAGGGCAATGTGGAGACACATAGACACTCATGAACAGAGGGAAGAAGGCTGTGGAAACAGAGGGAGAAATTAGAGTGATGCAGCTGTAAGTCAAGTACCACCAAGTATTGCTGGCAACTGCCGGAAGCTAGGAAGGAAGCATGGAGCAGATTCTCCCTCAGAGCCTTCAGAGAGAGCATGGCCCGCCGACACCTTGATTTCAGACTTCTAGCCTCCAGAACTACAAGAGAATAAATTTCTATTGTTTTAAGCCACCCAATTGTGGTACTTTGTTCCAGCAGCTCTAGGAAACTCATAAAGGAGCAAAGAAATGGGGAAAAAAATGGGTGGGCTCTATCAGTTTCCTACCTGACCACTATCTCCAATAAATAGACTTTACATTAAGGGATTGTTGTATCAAATGTGCTTAATATTAACAGCCTGAATGTGTCAGCTGGAGAAAATTACGATACTGTTTTCTAGAAAAATTAGGTTCTCTCATTGACCTCTGCGTAGATCTTGTGGAAAGGGATATCCATGGGAATACCATGTCTTACCAAAAATCAGTGACCACCAGGATAACCAGTGTCACCTGTGACTCCTGATCTTGTGCTGGAGACAAGATACCCTGTCTAGATCTTGGACATGAGCTACTAGAAAGATTTACTCAGTATCTAGAATGGCTTGACCAAGTATTTCTTTCTTTTTTTTTTTTTTTGAGGAAGATCGGCACTGAGCTAACATCTGCCAATCCTCCTCTTTTTGCCGAGGAAGACTGGCTCTGGGCTAACACCCATGCCCATCTTCCTCCACTTTATATGGGACGCCGCCACAGCATGGCTTGACAAGCGGTGTGTCGGTGTGCAGCCGGGATCCGAACCGGGGACCTCTGGGCAGCCGCAGCGGAGGGCGAGCACTTAACCGCTTGCGCCACAGGGCCGGCCCCTGACCAAGTATTTCTTACAAAGTGCAAAGGCCTTGGAAATAGTAGACTTAACTTGATTCCTAACTTTGTAACTTATTAGAAAGTGACCTTGTGCTTGCTGAAGAACCTCTCTAGACCTCATCAGTAATATGAGGTTTGTAGGAGGTGATCTTTAATGTCTCTTTCAGATCTATGATTCAATGACTCAGTAGATGAATAATTTCCTTAAAATAACTCATAAAGAATCTGAGTTATGCAACTGGAATTTACAGTTTACTCACCTGTAAGTAGAGGCTTTTAAATAATTTTAATTAGTTCTTGCTGAATTATGAAGCTTATTTTGTTATTGTTAAGTTGCATTTTGTTATAAATGAACTGCAACTCTTACTCGTAGATGATTTTGCTAAGAATAAAGGGAAAAGAAGTAGTTTGAATTTCAAATTTCTAGACCATCAAATGTGAAATGAATATTTAAAGATGAACAATAAAATTAGGCTACATTTTTGAAAAATATTCCTGCTTGCTCAAGTCAGAATTATACAGCCATGACCTTTAAAATAAAATACAGAGTTTCAGATAAATGCAGTAGTTGTAGATTATAGTTTCTGGAGAATTCTGCCCAAAGTGATATATGCCCATTTGTCTTTCCTTTCAAAGAATAACAAAAAAAAAACCTTCTTTAAGTCAGATGAGTGTTCTGGAATGCTAAAATAATATGAATGGCTTCCATTCTTCCGTGTTAATATGGATTCCTCCCAAAGGTTTATAATCTTTGATATCCAATCTTGCTTAACTTGGCATTTCAAAATTCTCCAGTAGATTTGCATCAGAATATGATTAACTACTGTGGAGTCTGAAAATAACTTGAGGCTGCTTGCTTTGGCTTTCTCTTGAGATCGCATGCTACACTGAGTGGTATATTGGTGGCAGAATCAAGGTAAATGGGGATAGAAACAAGGTAAATGGAGCATAAGTTTCCCATAGCAAATTTAATTTTGCTTGAGATATCATAATACATGCACATAATACACATGAAAATTACTCCACAAACCGGGGCATATTTGTTAATGTCATAAAAGCATCAATGGAAAAGAATCTGAATTGTGTAATACAATAGTATTGGGGGGAAATTATCACACAATTTGTATGATAAAGCAGAAGGGAGACAGTGTCCCTGGAAGGATTCAGACAATACAAGTCAACACAAAGCATTCCTCCATCTTAGTCATCTTATATCTCATCCTATCCACATTCATTAGCTAAGTCACTCAGGGATCTCTGTTTCCTTTATGTGTATATTTTATTCTGCTGCCCACCTGTAGTGCAGATCAATCTTTGAATGATACAAGAAAAGTATGAGAGAGATACAAGGGCACTTATAACCCACTATAGACTCCTTGGCATTTGGACACTCAATAGTGTCCTCATGGTACTTTACGTGAATTGGCACAGTGATAAGATTTTTGCTAGGTATGTTCCAACAACACCATGTAAACATCTCTTCCTCACTGAAATAATGACACAGTAATGAAGATTCCTGCTGCATAACGTGTAGGGGGGTTAACAGAGGAGCTTAATTGTTAAGAGCTTGGGCTCTCTGGAGCCATACTACCTGGATTTACCCAGCTCTGCCACTTACTAGCTGTATGACCTTGAGCAATTTACTTAATCTCTCTGTAGATCACATGCCACAAAAAGTAGGATGGCGATGATAAGAGGACCTTCCTCTGAGGACTGAGTTAATACATGCAAAGCACTTAGAACAGTGCCCTTAGCATAATAAGCACTTGATAAATCATAACTGTTATTTTTTTATTTTTTTTGTGTGTGAGGAAGATCAGGCCTGAGCTAATATCCATGCTAATCCTCCTCTTTTTGCTGAGGGAGACCGGCTCTGAGCTACCATCTATTGTCAATCCTCCTCCTTTTTTTTTTTTCCCCCAAAGCCCCAGTAGATAGTTGTATGTCGTAGTTGCACATCCTTCTAGTTGCTGCATGTGGGATGCGGCCGCAGCATGGCCGGAGAAGCGGTGTGTCTGTGCGCGCCCAGGATCCGAACCCGGGCCGCCAGTAGAGGAGCGCGCGCACTTAACCGCTAAGCCACGGGGCCGGCCCATAACTGTTATTATGAAGGAGAGTATAAAGATGGGTAACTAAAGAGGCAATTTGGGGGAAGGAGCATAAGTGTGCATCATCTGAAAACATCCCAGGGAGCAATTGTAAAAATTCTACATTCGAATCTTGCAGTTTGAATAGTTTAAACTTTGGGTACTAAGTTGGAGTTTCTCGTTGTGGTTGACCAACTCTGAGCAGGATAAATTGAATTTTGATTCTCCATACTTTTGCTCTCACAGCTAACTCTTTCAGAGCTGGACTGTGGAACTCAGGCAGCACATGGAAGTTAAATTCTAGCCTCGTTATCTTCCCTCTCACTGAAGAAGCATGTGTGTCAGTGTAAAGTTAGCAGAAGGGTCGTAGCAACTTTGAGAGACTCAAGAGTGTAGTTGAGAAGGAAATGGTCATCTCATTGGCAGAGTTTGTAGCCCCAGCCATAATCAGCGAGATGGAGAGGAACAGTAGCACAGGCAAACAAAGGATCGTATGGGTGCTGCAGACAGGTGTCTGGAGTCTCCTGAAATAGCACAGGTCTCCTCTAAATTCATAAGTACCTTATAACACAGTGGTTAAGGAAAAAAAGTATGCTGAAAAGTGTATTTAAATATTGCCACAGCACTTTGCCCTGTTGGACCTAGTAACCAGAGTGGGCCCCAGTGACCAGAGAAACCAGCACAAAGTTAGGAAGGTGGTTGTCCTACTGTTTGAGATAGAACAATGACTCTGTCATTCATGAAGCACCTGCCCAATAGCCTGACCAAGTGTAGTCTCTCTACAACCCTGCCCTTCCTTCTCCTCACCTGCTCATCATCTCTGCCAAAAGGGAAATGAGCTAGTTCTTTTCATGCATGCTTTCTCTTCTTTACCATTTCTTTGCTTGTGATGCTACCCATGACTGCTGCAAGAGATAACACAACTCTTCCCTAGACGCGAGGCCACTGTGTCTGTTGCTGGTTCCTTGCTTCTTAGCAGAGGTTGAGGTGACCCATGGCTTCTTCACATCTGGTGAAGAATGAAGGAAAGCTGTCTTTTGGAATGACAGACTAAACTTGGGTAAGACAGACCTTACAAGAAATCTTTACTATCACCTGGTAAGAGGAATTAGTTTGCAAGTTGCCTAAATAGTAGAGACACTGACATTCTAATTGTGAGCTGCAATTCCTAGAAACACAAAACCTGTGATCCCTGGTGATCGCAAGAGGATGCTTGTTCCAGTGGAGGAGAATCGGGCAGATTGATGCACTGGAGGAGCCATGTGGCCCGACCGCTCTCTCTCATAGCAATGACCGTATTGTGATCACACAGTAACGTATTTTCAAATTTAGGGGGAGACGGAGTCTGTGGGAGTTCTTTTTACTTTAGTAGCCTAAGTAGAATAGGAAGCTCATGGTTCTGACCATCAGAGACTACATATCACTAAGCTTGAACATAATTAGAGATCTTAACATACAGCTGATCAGGTCAGAAGCAGTATTATATCTAAAATAAAACTCAGTTTTTGTAAACCTGTATGATATTGAGTTTTATTTTAAATATAATACTAGTTAGTGGGACTTATTTTTTTATCTTCAGGACTTAGAGTTTTGCTCCTCAGTGAGCACTTCATCACAGTGTAATATCTATCTTACTCGTGTTTCTATCTCTAATGCATAGCCTAATGCTAGACACATATTAGGCATTTAGCTTTTTTTTTTAAGTGGATGAATGAATCCATCGAGATAAAATTAGTGTTCTACTTACATAAACATTTCAGTGAGCAGATTAAAAACGTAAAAAGGAAAAGCCAAATACATTGTGATTTTCCATTATATTTTATTTCTAAAGTTGACATAGTTTGGCTGCTAGGAAAAAGAATACTGGCTGAGGGAAAAAAATGTGGCATTGTCTTATTTAGCAGAGCTGAACAGCGGCCCCTTTCTTTTGAGTGGTGAAAACAGGAAGCCCTAGACCCACCAGTAGGAACCGTATGATGAGTGTTCAGCAAACACCCAGATTCTTCCAGTTTTGACTGTAAGAGGAGAATTTAGAACCTGGTCTCTCAGCTGGCCTCAGATATATTAGAATTAACATTGCATATTTGCAACCTCTAAAGTTGCATGTATGTGAAAGACTGTGGGAGGGAGACGGAACCAGAGAGTCAGTGTTGGAAGCACCTTACAGTTCATCTACATGAGTCTTTTTATCTTTCAAATGTGAAAACTGGGGTCAGGGAGGGGTAGTCATATACAACTTTTCTATGGAACAGAATACTGTTGCAGCTGTTAAAGTAAGAGTGAAGACTGGGGCTCATCATGGAAAAAGGCATATGATATAGTAAAGAGTAAAACACTAAAGTCTGAATGTGCTTTAATTGTAACTACATAAATTTATGCTCATGGAAAAGATTACTAGAGACTTTTTTTTTCTGCTTCCAAACATTCCCCTGTTGGAGGTTGGGAAACATTTTCTATAAAGGGCCAGATAGTAATTTGTTTCAACTTTGCAGGCCAAGGGACCATATACTCTGCATTTGTAGCACGAAAGTAGCCATAGACACTATGCAAGTGCATAAGCAGGAGTGTGTTCACAGGCTGTGTACAATAAGGATTGGTCTAACGGCCACAGTTTGACTACCCATGCTTCATTCTTCAACACGTTTATTTATTAAACAAATGTTATGTATCAGGCATTACGCTATATACTGGGATACAAAGGTGAATAAAATCTGATTTTTATGTCCGAGTACATATATCACAGTCCAAACTATGAGCATTGCCTTATTTTTACATTAAAAAATCATCCATGAGTTATTTTTCTTTTTATCTTGTTGACTTCTTTCTAGTAGATATAACCTGAAGGACGGGCTCCTTCTTCTGACATGCCTTAAGAACCTAGGGAACAAGGAAATACAAATGAATAAGGTATGCTTTTGAGTCTATATGAATAATAATTCCCCACTGAATATAAATTACCCTCATAATATGGGGTTAATATTATCGCTTAGCTCTGCAAAGGAAAAACAGAACTGAGTGTTTATGTTGAAATTTGCCTTGAAAGACAATGGAGTCAGTGAACTACAGAATCCTTGTGATCCTTAATGGAATATTCATGCTTGGCAAATCCCAGTCTGTGTGCTGTTATTGCTCAAAGTGAGCTCAGGGGATATTGAGTGAATGCTGCTAGAGAGGAGATAAGACTTCAGAAAACAAGAGCGCGAACAGAAACGCACATTTTTACAAAGAGCTAAATTGTGTGAGTGCTAATAAGAATGTAATCTAAGTTTAATCAGGAGCGCCTTGTAGAAGTGGAGGAAGTACAAACCTGAAGCATTCTGATGGCTTTGCCAGAGGATGTTCTATATGCTGGAACTTGGACAAGAATTCTTATCAAATAATGTTGTGATTTTGAAAAATATTCAATGAGTATACACTGATTATCTTGTGTGTCCATAAGCCAGTGACTTCCGGAGGTTTGAGGAAGAGAAAAAATAATTTTTGCCTAAGAGATGGCCCAGCGGGAATTTAGCAACCCAACTTATAGAATGTTGATCATGAGCTTCCTTTTCTCCACGTGGAAATTTTGTTAGCTCTCTGGTTCACATGAGACTAGGTAGCAGAGGAAAAAATAATTTCAAAAATCCTTTCTGTACCACATGAAATAATATCTGAAAAATGAACAGTATATTATAGAGACACCTTCACTCAGAGACAGAGCTGGTTCTCAAAAGGTGGGTGAATTTAAGCGTCCTTCAAACTGATGAAGAGAGAGTTAAGCCTGCTGGTCCCATGATGTTTTATAGCTAGGCACACTTTTCTCCTACTTAATGATTTACATTGTGTGTGCCATCTTGTATGCGTCTAACATTGATAAGTTTATCTTTGGCAAAGGCCCCCCTACTCATTCAGTGCTCACCACTTTGATGTTGTATTGTTTCCAAGGAGCACTGGAGAGAATGCAACTCTGGACTACATCACAAATTCCCACTTTGGTGACCTTGGACTTGTTGCTAAACCTCTTTATGCCTAGTATTCTTTATCTTTAAAAGTGGATAAAAGTAATACCTACTTTATGGGTTGCTAGAATTACATAAGAAAAAGCACTTGAAGTACCTGACAGATAGTATCTTTTCACAAAAATTAGGAAGTATTAATAAGAATACCAATACAAATATATTTATGGTTTGCAACTAAAGTTTAAGCAACAATTCTGTTCTTGTGCATATTCTGAAATTAATATCTAATCTTTTCTTGAATTAGCAGCAGGCTAATAAGGCATTGGATATTATTAATAATCTTGGAGCTAAAAACTTGGATTTTTTATAAATTTATTTTGCCATTTAGCGTACTACGTCACTGATGATTTTTCAGTTTAGAGGTAGAGTTATTCACATAATATGTGGCCATATAATTTATCAACCAAATAGGGTCATTTGTAAAAGTGAAAAAGGTATTAAAATAATTTAATTTTATAATTTTTAGAATATTTATTGATTAACGCACTGGATTTATTGTTTTTGTAGACCTATATGATAGTTATATTCAAAAACTTCAGAAATAAAATTCTCTCTAAAAATAAAAGTAGCAAATCTATTTTATTAAAGCAAAAAAATCCTACTTTATATTGATTATTTGGATAGTTAAAAAAATAGCATAAGTAATTTAGTTATTCTTGGTATACATTTCCATATTTTAATAAAATTCTTATTTGTATCAATTTCATACCATATTGCTGGTATATTTCTGAAGAATGTATAGTCATTTGCAATATGGTCTTATTTTAATTTGTTTTTCTTAAAAATATGAAATCTGCTTCAAAAATATGTAATCTTCTTCAAAGTTGTTTTTTATGGTTAATGAATTTGAAATTATTGACACCTTCAATTGGCTCTTTACTGTAGAACTTGATATGTTTAATTGAGAAAATATTCTTTTTCCATTTGCTAAAGTCCCTCCTAAGCTCAGAAAATTCTATTAAATAGAAAATATTCTCAATTCTAATTTTTTTTTTTTTTGTGAGGAAGATCAGCCCTGAGCTAACATCTGCCAATCTTCCTCTTTTTTTTGCTGAGGAAGACTGGCCCTGGGCTATCATCCATGCCCATCTTCCTCTACTTTATATGGGACGCCGCCACAGCATGGCTTGACAAGCGCTGCATCAGTGCCCGTCCCGGATCCGAACTGGCGAACCCTGGGCTGCCACAGTGGAACATGCGCACTTAACCACTTGCACCACCGGGCTGGCCCCTCAATTCTAATTTTTTCATATTAAAATATAAAAATATTTCAACCTAATATTTTTTGTTAGGTTTTGTCTTTTATTTGTTTTTGTTTTGCCTCGCTTCTAGCTGTTTTCAAAAACAAATATTTTTGCAAAACAAGTTTTCTCTCAATAATTATTTTATTGTTTTTCCAAATATTGACACTTCAAAACCATTGGATTTCTCATTTTTATTCCACTCTGGTACAGACCATAAATTTAGCCATCTAAAAATGGATTCTCTCTACAAAAAATAGATTCTATCAAAAGATTCTGTCCACATTTGAAAGCACAATTCAAGAATTTCAAAATTAAATCTTGTATATTTTCTATGTCCTCTATGTTTAATTTATGCAATTCCTCCCTTGTTTTCATGGGTATAAATTTCAATATATCCTATTTTCAAACTTTGTTTTAAATAACTGAAATATGGTATAAGCATCAAAAGGCTAAATTTTTTTCTATTTGTTGAATGCTTTTATTCAATATCTACAACTAATTACGAACAAAGTGGAACCAAAATACAGAGGAAAAATTTGTCCCCTCTAGAAATTAGAATTCAGTACCACAGTAGGACATTCAGGATGATTTACAAAGTAGCTCTTCAAAGTGGCAAACATTTCTAAAATTTGTTTGAATTTCAGAATCCAAGGAGCAAGGAGAAATGCCTACTTCCAAGTTAAACTAAACTTTGCATTCAAGTTCTTTAGCAAGAATTGTGTAGTTGAGTTTTTAACAACCATGGTTTTCCCATTGCTTGGTAAAATACTGCAGATAGTTTAAGCACAAATATGAATGATGTGTTTACCGTAACTAATTACAAGTAAATTCCCTGCTCCATAGATTTATTAATTTAGTAAGAACATTGTTTCTACCGCTTGCAAAATTTGTATTCATATTATTATCTTCAATGTTCAATATTTTCATGGAAAGCAATAACATTCTCAAGAATATATGATGCTTCTCCTTGGACGCTGTGATGGTTAATTTTATATATCAACCTGTCTGGGCCATGGTGCCCAGATATTTGACCAAACATTATTCTGGATGTTTCTGTGAAGGTGTTTTTATGGATGAGATTAACGTTTAAATCATGGGACTTTAAGTAAAGCAAATTATCCTCGGTAATGTGGGGTCTCATCCAATCAGTTGAAGGCCTTAATTGAACAAAGACTAACATCTCCTGAGTAATAAAGGAATCTGCCAACGGATTGTCTTTAGTCTCAAACTACAACTCTTCTCTTGGTTTCCAGCCTGCCAGCCTACCCTGAGGTTTTGCATTTACCAAGCCTCCACAATCTTATGAGCCAGTTGCTTAAAATAAATCTTTCTCTCTCTCTCTCTCTCTCTCTCTCTACACACACACACACACACACACACATACATGTATACATATATCCTCTTGGTTCTGTTTCTCTGAAGAAACTTGACTAATACAGACACAATTAAGTTTTTAAAGCTCTACTTTGGTTTCATGAACTGAAGGAAAAAAAAATAGAACCATTATGGGAATTAACTGACTTTCTGTTTGAGGAGTCTGACAACACTGATATAAAACTGGACTCATTTAACTGTTTACAAAGTTCTTCTGCTATTCAAGTCAGTAAATTAACAGCTACCATTTTGCATTTTGTCTTCGTACATGAAAACTTGGAAGCAAAAGTGAGCAAGATTAATCTAGAAAGCTACTAATTCAATCTAAATAAAAAGTCAAGTTTCATAAAATGTTTTATAAACACACCTTCTGCTGCTGCATGTATTAAATCTTTGTCATCAAGCACAGTAGTCTTAAATTAACTATAATATTTGAAGCCCAAGGAGGCACTTTTTAAGTAGACTTGTGTTCTCCAGTTTTAACATGATCAGTGATATTGCTACAATTCCCATGGTGGATGGTGAATAATGACATGTATTTTGTGAAAGTTATATCACCAACTTTCCTGAGGAGCATAAATCTAATCATTAATTTTTTATTAAATGTACTTTTTAAATTTACTGCTCCTAAAATGGTTTATTGTAAAATAAAAAATAAAGGAGTTATAATTTTGCACCATAAAACAATGAAACAACCACTCTAGCAACATACATTAGACTACTCTATCACTTGCTAAGGCGGGGACTTATTGGCCTCTATTTCCCGCTCAAATTTCATATAACTTCTTCCAATGTTTCCTTCATTTTCCACTGGCCTTGCTGACTAACGTCTTGGTGGCTTGGGCTTTCAAGACCATGGAACTTTCAAGGCCATGGCCATGGTGAAAGTGGATGTACACCAAGTGGGTCAGCCGGGGTGGTGGCACCACATCCTTCTTCCACCTTCTCAAGGAACATGGAGAGTTTCTGAGTGTGCTTCGTGTTATTGGCAAAAGCCCGGCCTGTTTTACCTTAAAAGAGTTAGGTTGAAGTGATGTTGCATTTGAAAAGGCTTAGGAAAAGAAGTCAAGTGTTGCTGCTTGTCTTTAGATTTAGCCACCCGTTAAAGCAGGAATTCTGTTCCCTGAGCATCTGTCTTACGTATAGTAAGAGAGCTCATGGCAGAAACTCACAGTACAAAGCAGAGAATTCCCAAACCCACGCCAGAGAACTCCTAAACCCACACCAGGTTGTTTGAAGGCAACTATTAAAAAATAGCATTGTTGAAAAAGGAAAATTCTGGGACAAATGCCAAACCAGAGAGACGTTGGGACAGCAGCTTTAAATTGGGACTGTCCCAGGCAAATCGGGACACATGATTGGCCTATACGTGAGTCACGACCAGACTTTCTGAATTATTGCCACTCAGGAATGATTTATCTGCTACACCTCAAATATTTGTTACTTCCAAGTTTAATTATCTCAACTTTCATTTCCATAATAATTATGCTCTTCATGTGTGTTCTTAAAATATCCTGACTGCTTTCATAGTTGTTGGAGATTATGAGAATAACAATATGAATAAAATACTTCAAAATTAAACCCAAACTCAGAAAACATAAAAAGGAGACTAAGGTAAAATCTGATGCTTGTTCACGATTCTCACCGCTAACCATTGGTGTGGGCAGAAATAATGTATTTTGCTATGGAATGTAGCCTTATTCATATGTGTGAAAGTAAATAAGTTGACAGTTCACTAGAGGGGGAATTTCTTGTTTTAATACTATTGAGTAGATTATACAGAAAATTCAGCCCACATGAAGTTACATATAAAAAAGATTGAAAGATATGACCCATTGGAGAGATGCTCAATTCCAAATCTGTCTGTGCCCACAAACTGAAAAGCAGAGCATTTAATTAGCAGGGAAAATCTTTGCTGACCTTTTTTTTTTGGAATGACCCTTCCACTCTTCTCTGATAGGAGAAATCTTACTGTGTATCCAGTTTCAAAAGTCATACCTTTCATTACTTACTCTCTCCCCCATGTTTTCATCACACCTTGTACATACACATAACGATTCAGTCATCATGTTCTCTTATAGATACTTGTTTATGTTTAGGTCTTCCATAGGACTTTGTCCAGGATAAGGCCATGTCTTAACGTTCCTTGTATCTGAACATCCATTTAGTGTTATTTAACACAATAATTAGCTCAAGACATGTTTGTTGAAAAGACTTCAAAGTTACATCCAGGGCCGGCCCGTGGCTTAGCAGTTAAGTGCGCACGCTCCGCTACTGGCGGCCCAGTTCAGATCCTGGGCACACTGACGCACTGCTTCTCTAGCCATGCTGAGGCCGCGTCCCACATACAGCAACTAGAAGGATGTGCAACTATGACATACAACTATCTACTGGGGCTTTGGGGAAGAAAAAAAAGGAAGAGGATTGGCAATAGATGTTAGCTCAGAGCCAGTCTTCCTCAGCAAAAAGAGGAGGATTAGCATGGATGTTAGCTCAGGGCTGATCTTCCTCACAAAAAAAAAAAATTAAAAAAAAAAAAACAAAGTTACATCCACTTTCTGGTCATAACAGTGCTACCAATCATCTTGACTGAATCCCACTTTTTAAATTCAGATCAATTTATAATATTAAAAATTTCATAAACCTCAGTGTGATAGTTGGACTCCTACTAACCATAGCTTGAGACAACAGTATCAAAAGCTACTCTGATTACAGTAATGCTTTTAAATAAATGTATATGCAAACAGCATTTGTGTAATTTTTATAAACTAGTAATACAAACATGTGTAAGGCCAATTGTTCAGCCGATAGGAATTGGTGTACATATATGTTTCTAGAAGACTGATAATAAATACGTTGCTCCTAAAGAGGACTTTGCTATTGTTGGTGGGGGAGATTGTTTTATGTCAATGAAGGAGTTACATCTTCCTGCAGAAACTTTGCAACTTTCACAGTACAGATCATCAAATTCACAGAGCTGGGCTGATGACACTCTAATAACAAATAGCAATTCTCTCATAAAAGATTTTATGAACTATTTTCTTCTTTTCTACTTTCTACCTACAGAAGAAAACAATTCAGTTCAAGTACTTAAAATGACATATTTAGATTTATTTAGTAATTTGTCATTTAGGCTACCTTTAAAAAATCAACATTTTTGATAAGTGAAACTGGTTTTCTCCCGTAAAATGGCCATTATTTTTTTTAATTATGAAGAACACAGTATGTTTCAGGGAGAAAACATGTTTAAAGCATCTGCTTTTGACAATGACATTAGACTTTTCCTAATCAGAGCCCCCATTTAATGTCTGCAAAATTTAAAGGGTGTCTTTATCTAAGCATAAAATTGACACTTGCCAACATGCAGAACAGGTTGTGTTTCTATTTCAAGGGAAAATTGTGTTTACCCTATTACCTATCATCATAATACCTGTCTGAATTGTTGTTGTAAGTCATTCATCATCTTAGAAGTAAATAATTTTCTTGATGTGTTGTAGGAAAAATACATCAATACAGAGAATGATGATGGTGTGATTATAGTAATTATCACATGTAACACAGGTAGTTACTGCCATTTAATTCTGTTCTCATTCATTGTAGAGCTAGTAAAAGTCACATTAGGGAGAATATACAAGATGAACTAACATTAAGGAATTTTTGTTCACTAGAAATGAGAAGAATAAAAGGCTTTGAAGTAGACTTGATTTACAATTTTTTTTGGGCTAACCTCTAGGGCAAATTTTAATTACTGATATTATAGTGGGTTGAGAGAGATTAAAGTAACTTTCAATTGAGAACAGTATTATAAATAGTTGTCCAAAAGATGAGAAAGTAAAGAAGACAATAGACTTTAAAAATATCCTATTTTTCCAAAAGTTATGATAATTTGTGTCACTGATTATCATTTTCTTTCACCAGACCCTGGATTATTCAAAGGCAGAAATCATGGTATTTCTATTTTTTCCCTAATTTCTGACAAAGTGCCTGTATATGGAAAGCAATCCATGGCGTGCTGGGTCAGGCTCATGCTGGTTTGCGAGAGCTGACTGTTGGATTTTCAGGAACTGTAGAAGCTGTTTGCTGTCACCTTAGTAGCTTGAAATCAGACACGGTGGAGCTATTTATACCATAGAAACAGGCATGGAAAGGACTTTTCCACCAGAGAGCAGATTACTACACATTTATTAGCATACCACCAGAAAGCATTCGATAAATGGTGAGTGAACAAAGAATGAGTGAACGGTAAAAAAAAAAAAAAAAAAAATCATATTGATAATCTGAAATAACAAAAAGAAATGCAAACTACTCATGAAATAAAGACACAGCATTAAATAAGATAAAATCCGTGTAATTTGGTGTCAAACAGGCTTTCAGTTCTAATTTGGGCTATGGCTCTGACTAGTTGTGTGTTCTTATACAAGCCATTTGAATTCTTTGAGGTTTAAGCCCCTTCATGTGAGGGCACAATAAGAAGTCTGCAACTTGACAGAGAGCCCGCCCCCATCATGCTGGCACCCTGATCTTGAGCTTCCAGCCTCCAGAACTGCTGCTAACTAAAGGCCAACAAATATTATCTCTTTAAAGTGGATAGTGATGAAAATGAGCACTAGTTATCTTTTAGAACAGTCAGTTTAGGCGCTGGGACAAAGGACGAATTGCACCTTGTTGACGCAGAGACGACGTGTTACGAAGGCAGTCCAATTAAAGTAAAACTGGCAATTTTGAAAATGTCTGTACAGCCTGTGGTTTCTCTTGGGGGCTTTGATATAACATCACGTGTGGTCTTATGGTTAAGTGTGATTCAGGGCCTGTGCACGTTAGTGGACAGCACTTAGTAGCTGTGGAGGATGATGCAGAGTCAAAAGACGAAGAGGAGGAGGATATGAAACTCCTAAG
This sequence comes from Diceros bicornis minor, assembly GCF_020826845.1. NCBI lineage: Eukaryota > Metazoa > Chordata > Mammalia > Perissodactyla > Rhinocerotidae > Diceros > Diceros bicornis. The sequence goes on along the minus strand of NC_080749.1, from coordinate 17,373,225 downwards.
TATATCTGGAAAGCGACCTGCTCCTGGAAGAGGTAGCAAGGTCCCACAGAAAAAAGTAAAACTTGCTGCTCATAAAAATGGTGAGGATGAAGATGAAGATGAAGATAATGATGATAATGATTTTGATGAGGAGGAAGCTAAAGAAAAAGCTTCCGTAAAGAAATCTACATGCAATACTCCAACCAAAAGCGCACAGAAAACAAACCAGAATGAAAAAGACTCAAAGCCATTGGCACTAAGATCAGAAGGTCAAGATCCTTCAAAAAACAGAAAAAAACTTCTAAAACACTGAAGGGACCTAGTTCTGTGGAAGACTTTAGAAGAAAAATGCAAACAAATATAGAAAAAGGTGGTTCTCTTCCTAAAGTGGAAGCCAAGTTCATCAATTATGTGAAGAATTGCTTCCAGATGACTGACTAGGAGGCTGTTCAAGATCTCTGGCAGTGGAGGAAGTCTCTTAAAGAAAATATTTTAAATATTTAAAAATTTTAAATTTAAATTAAAAATTTTTTAAATATTTAAACATTTGCTAAAATTTTTTGTCGTTTCATTTCTGTAACAGCTGATATATGGCTGTCCCTTTTATAGTGCAGAGTGAGAACTTTCCCTACTGTGTCTGCTAAATGTTGTCTAGGTTCCACTGCCAAGAATGGGTTGTCCAAAATGCCTGTTTAATTGTTTTTGTTTTGTTTTTAAATACAATCTGGTTTGTTTTTTTTTTGAGGAAGATTGGCCTTGACCTAACATCTGTTGCCAATCTTGCTCTTTTTCTTTTTTCTCCCCAAAGCCCCAGGACATAGTTGTATATCCTAGTTGTAGGTCCCTCTAGTTCTTTTGTGTGGGATTCTGCCTCAGCATGGCTTGACGAGTGGTGAGTAGGTCTGCACCCAGGATCCGAACCAGCTAACCACAGGCCGCCATACTCGAACGCATGAGCTTAACCTCTATGCCACTGGGCTGGCCCCCAAAATGCCTGTTTAGTTTTTAAAGATGGAACTCCACCCTTTGCTTGGTTTTAAGTGTGTGTGGGATGTTATAATAGTACTGGCCATCAGACAGATGGAAATGGCTGGGAGACAAAAATATACGTGTGAAATAAACTCAGTATTTTAGTAAAGTCAATAAATAAATACATAAATTTTTTGAGATATAAGTAACTTGCTCAATGGTGTGTGTATCAATAAGGGAAGGTAATAATGCTCACCATATAAGGATATAAGGGAGATTAAATTTCATGATTGTCTAAAATATATGAGATTGAATCATAGAGAATTTTTTATATTTGTATAGATCAAAAACAGTTAGGTCTCAGTTATTTCACATGGCTCCACTTTTATAGTAAGTGTGCAATAAATATTTGAAGGGAGAAATAAGGAAAGAGAAATAAAGGAGGTTACAAAGAAAAGAGAAAGAATATAGAAGATATCAGAATTTTATTTAACAAAAAAATGTTTTTTAATATGTCCACATGCATCCTGCCCAATCTTCCAGTTCGCTACTACAGTCAGTGACTTACACAACAAAAACCAACGTTCTCGCCATTTAACTTAAGGCTTTGAAGCCCGTAGAGATGCTTTCCGAACTGTGCGATATGTTTCCTACAATTTAAATGTGTAATGTGTATTAGTATATTGTAATCCTTTGACAATGGTAGTTCATTCAGACTATATTTTTGGGACCAAGGTAAGAACACTTTTTAATCTATTTATGTAGTTAGCTAACTAATTTTAAAAAGCAATACATGTCCTTCATAAAAAAAAAAAGATCCTAACCATAGTGAAGTTTAAAATAGCTGTGTGTCAAGGATAACACATGTAAATATTAATTAGAACATATCACAGATCACACTGTACATCTGTGCATCTGCAGAATGCATTTCAAACTAACAAGCATGCCATGGACATCTTTCCATTGAAAGTTGAGAGATCTATTTCATCTCTTATATTTTATATAATGTTCCATTGTATGGATGAGTCAAAGTTGACTAAATCAATCTTCTCTCACTTTTGGCTTTCATGAACAATGCAGCAATGAACATTTGTGTGTATATACATCTATGTGTGTATAAATATATCTATGTATATATTTTCTCTATATTTATATACTATATTTTTTAATATTTTTATTTATACATACACAGTTACATATGCAGGCACACATATATTGTTTTCATACATGGATAAATATTCATGTATGATAAAGTCTTGGATTCGGAAATGCTAGGCAAATGAGACTTTCCATTTCAAATTTGACCACGTATAACTAAATTGTTCTCCAAGGAGGTTGTGCTAGTTTATACTTTCTCCAAAAGAATATCTTTTATCCATATATGAAAAGTACTTCATAAATCATCTCTGGAATATTTGCAATTTGATAGATGAAAAAACTCTTTTTAACTTGCATTGATTATTAATGAGGGTGACCATCTCCACTTGTATTTGTCGTTTTTTAATTTGTTTCTCTATATTTCCTCTTCATATTTTTTGCTCATCTTTCTGTTGGGTTGTAAGGGGTCTGTTATTTTTTTTAAATATATTTTTCTGTCAATATTTTCCAAATGTTCACAATTTTTGATTTTCCTTAACTTTCTCTGTACTGCTTTTTACTATGCCAACATTTAAAAAATTTATGTAGTGAAATCTGTCAATATTTTCTTTAAAGATTCATATAACACATATATAAATCCTCCCACTTTTCAATATTTTATATATATGTTTATATTGAAATCTTTGATCTGTCTCGAATTTATTTTGGTGAAATGAGTGAGCACTGACTTATATTTATTACCCAATGACTGGAAGCTATCCCAATGACACTTATTGAATAATCCATCTTTCCCTTGTCTATTTGAAATACTTGCTTTCTCATATTCTAATTGTCAGTGTGTCTTGGGTATATTTAGACTTTCAATAATTATTTTCCAGTGATTTATTCTAGTTCTGCACCTACATCATCCTGTTGTAATTTTGGTTCTTTTATTACTGTATGTTTCAATGTTATTTAGCACAAGACCTCTTTCATTATTCTTTTTTTTGGGGGGGGAGCAATCTACCTGGTTATCCTTAAAATTTTCTTTTTCTGGATAAATTTTTAAATATCTTGACACATTGCAAACTTAAACACAGACACACACACACACACACGCACACACATTGGAATTTTCATTGGGCATACACTCAATTTAGTGATTGGTTTAGGGAGAACTTACATGATGCCAAATTGAATCTCTGTATCCAAGAACAAGAACTTGCTCCATTTATTTAAACCTCTCTTGCTTTGGCAGAGTTATTCATGTGAGTCTTGCATATTTTTAGTGAAGTCATTTTCAAGATTTTTTTGCTGTTGCTTTTGTGAATGGGATATTTTTAAAACTGCATTTCTAACATATTACTTGTGTGGTATAAAGGTAAGGTATTTTGTATATTTTTATCTTTGCTACTATTTTGAAATTCTTTAATATTTCTAAGACCTTTTTTAGTAATCTTCTCTGGGTTTTCCATTTGTGTTATTGTTTTTCTCGTATTATGTATTAAATATTTTCTATCTTTCTCTAGTCTAATGACATTGGCAAACAGTTCCAGAATTACAGCAGGAAAAGCAGGTATCCTTATCTTAAACTTAACTTTGATGGCAAGGCTTTTAGGATGTCATCAGTAGACAGGATATGTACGGGTTGGTGGGATGTGTCTTATGCATGTTATCAAGGTACAGCATCCATCAGCTCCTAGTTTCTTACATTATTTTTAAAATTTTATTAAGCATTTATTACACTTTCCATATGTTTTGTTCCACACTATTTTTAGGGGATAATAATCACATTTCTAGTCAAATTTGGGATATATCTCTATTGGTTACATTCTACTGTTCTTTTAATATGCTGCTAAAATTGATTTGCTAATAGTTTGTTTTGAATTTTTACATAGATAATCATAGGTGGAAGATGTTTGGGATTTTCTTTCCTGGTCCTATATTCTAAGTTTTCCTAATGGTACTACTATAATTTTGTAACAAAGAATTGGAAATATTTCTCTTAGTTTATATGAGTGGTTCTCAAACCTGGCTGCGCATTAGAATTTTAAAAACCATGAACACTTAAAAATTACTAAGGCCTGGGTCCCACATTAGATCATTTACATGTAGGTGGAGGTGTCAGTGACTTCAGTATAATATAGTCTCAAATTTCTTCTATTTTTGCCTAGTGTTGACCATGTATGCCGCCTTGACTCATTCTTTCTTTTTTATTTTTTAAGTCCTTATTTATTTATTTATTTTTTAAATTTTTTGTTTCTTGCAGTAACATTGGTTTATAACATTGTATAAATTTCAGGTGTACATCATTGTACTTCTATTTCTGCATAGATTACATCATGTTCACCACCCAAATGCTAATTACAACCCATCACCACACACATGTGCCGAATTATCCCTTTCGCCCTCCTCTCTCTCCCCTTCCCCTCTGGTAACCACCAATCCAATCTCGGTCCCTATGCGTTTGTTTATTGTTGTTATTATCTACTACTTAATGAAGGAAATCATACGGTATTTGACCTTCTCCCTCTGACTTATTTCACTTTGCATAATACCCTAAATGTCCATCCATATTGTCACAAATGGCTGGATTTCATCGTTTCTTATGGCTGAGTAGTATTCCATTGTGTATATATACCACATCTTCTTTATCCATTCGTCCTTTGATGGGCACTTAGGTTGCTTCCAAGTCTTGGCTATTGTTAATAACGCTGCAATGAACACAGGGGTGCATGTATCTTTATGCATTGGTGTTTTCAAGTTCCTTGGATAAATATCCAGCAGTGGAATAGCTGGATCATATGGTAGTTCTATCCTTGATTTTTTGAGGAATCTCCATACTGTTTTCCATAGTGGCTGCACCAGTTTGCACTCCCACCAGCAGTGTGTGTGAGAGTTCCCTTCTCTCCACATCCTCCCCAACACATGTTGTTTCCGGTCTTGTTAATTATAGCCATTCTGACCGGCGTGAGGTGATATCTCGTTGTAGTTTTGATTTGCATTTCCCTGATGGTTAATGATTTTGAACATCTTTTCATGTGTCTGTTGGCCATCTGTATATGTCCTTTGGAGAAATGTCTGTTCAGGTCTTTTGCCCATTTTTTAATTGGCTTGTTAGTTTTTTTGTTATTGAGATGCATAAGTTCTTTATATATTTTGGAGATTAAGCCCTTATCAGATGTATGGTTTGCAAATATCTTCTCCCAATTGTTAGGTTGTCTTTTCGTTTGGTTGATGGTTTCCTTTGCTGTGCAGAAGCTTTTTAGTTTGATGTAGTCCCATTTGTTTATTTTTTCTATTGTTTCTCTTGCCCGGTCAGACATGGTGCTTGAAAATATGTTGCTAAGACTGATGTCGAAGGGTACTGCCTATGTTTTCTTCTAGAAGTTTCACAGTTTCAGGTCTTACATTCAAGTCTTTAATCCATTTGGAGTTAATTTTTGTGTATGGTGTAAGGTAAGGGTCTACTTTCATTTTTTTGCATATGGCTATCCAGTTTTCCCAACACCATTTGTTGAAGAGACTTTCTTTTCTCCATTGTATGTTCTTGGCTTCTTTGTCAAAGATTAGCTGTCCATAGGTGTGTGGGTTTATTTCTGGGCTTTCGATTCTATTCCATTGATCTGTGTGTCTGTTTTTGTGCCAATACCATGCTGTTTTGGTTACTATAGCTTTGTAGTATATTTTGAAATGAGGGAGTGTGATACCTCCAGCTTTGTTCTTTTTACTCAGGATTCCTTTAGCTATTTGGGGTCTTATGTCGTTCCATATAAATTTTAGGATTCTTTGTTCTATTTCTGTGAAAAATGTTGTTGGAACTTTGATAGGGATTGCATTGAATCTATAGATGGCTTTAGGAAGTATGGACATCTTAACTATGCTAATTCTAGCAATCCAAGAGCACGGAATATCTTTCCATTTCTTTGTGTCTTCTTCAATTTCTTTCAGAAATGTTTTATAGTTTTCGGTGTACAGATCTTTCACCTCTTTGGTTAGGTTTATTGCTAGGTATTTTATTCTTTTTGTTGCAGTTGTAAATGGGATGGTATTCTTAATTTCTCTTTCTGCTACTTCGTTGTTAGTGTATAGAAATGCAACTGATTTTTGTATGTTGATTTTGTGTCCTGCAACTTTACCATATTCGTTTACTACTTCTAAAAGTTTTCTGGTGAATTCTTTAGGGTTTTCTATATATAAAATCGTGTCATCTGCAAATAGTGACAGTTTCACTTCTTCCTTTCCAATTTGGATCCCTTTTATTTCTTTTTCTTGCCGATTGCTCTGGCTAGGACTTCCAGTACTATGTTAAATATGAGTGGTGAGAGTGGGCAGCCTTGTCTGATTCCTGTTCTTAGAGGGATAGCTTTCAGTTTTTCACCATTGAGGATGATATTAGCTGTGAGTTTGTCATATATGACCTTTATTATGTTGAAGTACTTTCCTTCTATACCCATTTTATTCAGAGTTTTTATCATAGATGGATGCTGTATCTTGTCAAATGCTTTCTCTGCATCTATGGAGATGATCATGTGATTTTTATTCTTCATTTTATTAATGTAGTGTATCACGTTGATTGATTTGCGAATGTTGAACCATCCCTGCATACTTGGTATAAATCCCACTTGATCATGGTGTATAATCTTTATAACGTATTGTTGTATGTGATTTGCTAGCTTTTTGTTGAGGATTTTTGCATCGATGTTCATCAGTGATATTGGCCTGTAATTTTCTTTTTTTTTTTGTGTTGTGCTTGTCTAATTTTGGTATCAGGGTAATGTCGGCTTTGTAGAATGAGTTAGGGAGCTTCCCTCCCTCCTCAATTTTTTGGAAGAGTTTGAGAAGGATAGGTATTAAGTCTTCTTTGAATGTTTGGTAGAATTCACCAGGGAAGCCGTCTGGTCCTGGACTTTTATTTGGGGGGAGGTTTTTGATTACTGTTTCGATCTCCTTACTGGTGATTGGTCTATTCAAATTCTCTACTTCTTCTTGATCCAGTTTTGGAAGGTTGTATGATTCTAAGAATTTATCCATTTCTTCCAGATTGTCGAATTGGTTGGCATATAGCTTTTCATAGTATTCTCTTATAATCTTTTGTATTTCTGAGGTGTCTGTTGTAATTTCTCCTCTTTCATTTCTGATTTTACTTATTTGTGCCTTCTCTCCTTTTTTCTTGGTGAGTCTAGCTAAAGGTTTGTCAATTTTGTTGATCTTTTCAAAGAACCAACTCTTGGTTTTATTAATTTTTTCTATTGTTTTTTTAGTCTCTATTTCATTTATTTCTGCTCTGATTTTTATTATTTCCCTTCTTCTACTGATTTTGGGCTTTGTTTGTTCTTCTTTTTCCAGTTCCTTTAGGTGTATTGTTAGATTGTTTATTTGAGATTTTTCTTGTTTGTTGAGATAGGCCTATATTGTTATAAACTTCCCTCTTAGAACCACTTTTGCTGTATCCCATAAACTCTGGCATGTCGTATTTTCATTTTCATTTGTCTCCAGGTATTTTTTGATTTCTTCTTTGATTTCTTCGTTGACTCAGTCATTGTTCAGTAGCATTTTGTTTAATCTCCACGTATTTGTGGCTTTTCTGATTTTCTTCCTATAGTTGATTTCCAGTTTCATACCGTTGTGGTCAGAAAAGATGCTTGGTATTATTACAATCTTCTTAAATTTATGGAGATTCGTTTTGTGGCCTAATATGTGATCAATCCTGGAGAATGTTCCATGTGCATTTGAAAAGAATGTGTATTCTTCGGTTTTTGGATGGAATGCTCTGTATATATCTACTAGGCCATCTGTTCTAGTGTGTCATTTAAGGCCAATGTTTCCTCATTGATCTTGTTTGGATGATCTATCCATTGGTGTAAGTGGAGTGTTAAAGTCCCCTACTATTATTATGTTACTGTCTATTTCTCTTTTTATGTCTGTTAATAATTGCTTTATATATTTAGGTGCACCTACATTGGGTGCGTAGATATTTACAAGTGTTATATCCTCTTGTTGGATTGTTCCCTTGATCATTATGTAATGCCCTTCTTTGTCTCTTTTTTACAGTTTTTGTTTTAAAGTCTATTTTGTCTGATATGAGTACTGCTACTCCAGCTTTCTTTTCATTGCCATTTGCGTGGAGTATCTTTTTCCATCCCTTCACTTTCAGTTTGTGAGTGTCTTTAGGTCTGGGCTGTGTCTCTTGTATGAAGCATATATATGGGTCTTGGTGTTTTATCCAATCAGCCACCCTATGCCCTTTAATTGGGCCATTTAGTACATTGACGTTTAAAGTAGCTATTAATAAGTATGTACTTACTGCTATTTTTTAACTTTTTTTCTCAGTGTTTTAGTAGTCCTTCTCTGTTCCTTTCTCCTTCTATGCAGAATTGATGGTCTATTTAGTTTGACCTCTTTCGGAAAGCTCTACTCTTTAACTCCCCTCCTCCCTCCTTTTATGTTTTTGATATCATATCTAACCTCTTTTTTGTGCATTTGTATCCATTGCTCTCTTATCATGGAAATAGATAATTTTTCCTATTTGTGGTCTTCTCTTTTTCCCTTAAGTCCGTCCCTTTAACATTTCTTGTTGCACTGGTTTCTTGGTGACAAACTCCTTTAATTTTTGCTTATCTGGGAAATTTTTGATCTCTCCTTCCATTTTGAATTATAATCTTGCTGGGTAGAGTATTCTTGGCTGTAAGTTTTTTCCTTTTAGCACTTTAAATATATTGTGCCACTCTCTTCTAGCCTGTAAGGTTTCTGCTGAGAAGTCAGCTGGTAGCCTTATGGGGTTTCCTTTGTATGTAACTTGTCTTTCTCTGGCAGCTTTTAGGATTCTCTCTTTATCTTTAATTCTGGACATTTTGATTATGATGTGTCTTGGTGTGGGCCTCTTTGGGTTTATCTTGTTTGGGGCTCTCTGTGCTTCCTGTACCTGGATGTCTGCTTCCTTCCTTAGGTTAGGGAAGTTTTCATCTATTATTTCTTGAAATAGATTCTCTGCCCCTTTGTCTCACTCTTCTCTTTCCAGGACACCTATAACATGGATGTGCTTGATGTTGTCCCAGAGTTCCCTTAGACTGTCCTCATTCTTTTTAATTCTTTTCTCTTTTACCGGTTCAGATTGGGTAATTTCTTCTAATCTTTCGTCCAGCTCGCAGATTCGTTCTTCTGTATCCTCTACTCTGCTTTTGAGTCCCTCTAGTGAATTTTTCATTTCCAGTATCGTATTCTTCATTTCTGATTGGTTCTTTTTCATATCTTCCATTTCTTTGTTGACATTCTCACTGAGTTCATCTATTCTTCTCCCCACATCAGTGATCATCCTTAAACACTATTAGTTTGAACTCTCTGTCGGGTAGGTTGCTCATTTCTGTTTCACTTAGTTCCTTTTCTGGAGTTTTGTCCTGTTCACTTACTTGGAATGTATTCCTTTGCCTCCTCATTTTGCCTCTTTCTCTGTGCTTGTGTCTATATATTAGGTAGGTCAGCTACGTCTCCTGCTCTTGGATAGGTGACCTTATACAAGTGATGTCTTAGGAGTCCTGCAGTGTGCTTCCCTCAGTTCTCAATGTTCCAGGGGTGACCCCTATGTGGGCTATGTGTGTCCTTCTGTTGTGGCCTGTTTTCTCTCCCTGTATGGTCCCAGGTAGGCCGAGTTATGCTCCTTGTCAGCTGTTATAATGCTCAGCTGTTTGTAGTTGTTGTGGGCCCTTCGGTCTCTTTATCAGGTCTTGTTAGCCCCAGCACAGTTGGCTGCAAGTTCTAATACCACATTTGTATTGCAGTATTTCTTTTAAGTGAGTAGGCCCCCAGCGTTGCAGGTTGTTAGGCTCAGGGGCTTACAATTGCTATAAGCCTCCAGCCTTTAGGTCTCTTGTCAGCTCTCTGAGGATTGCAGCTGTGTAGGGCTGGCCTCAGGCACAGGAGTACCCAATTGTTTCAGACTTTGGAAGGTGGGGCAAACCCCCTGTGTGGGTCTTTGAGAAGCACAAGTCTTCTGCAGCTGACAAGCCCTGCCGCCCACAGGTCCACACACAGTCAACAGTCCTGCCCCATGTGTGTGCCCCAACCTCCCGAGGTAGACCCACTCTCTCCACGTTGGGAGCCCCACACACTCCACCACTGCCCCACACTCTCCACCCACTCCTTGTGAACGCCTTGCCCCACTGAAGTTGGCTCAGTTGCCAGGCTGCAGAGAATCCAGTCAGCAATACACAGGGCTACAAGTTGCCTGAGGGCTAGTTGTTGGGTGGGGCCAGTCTCTAGGGTGGGCTGCCTGCCCTGACTGAGCTGGATTAAATTGGCGCTCTAGCAGGTGGGGCAGACCCTGGGCTAGCAGTCCCCAGGGAGAACTCCAATGGCGTCTGTGTCAGCACGCCCACACCAGGCAACAACAATGGCTGCTGCCAATGTCCCAGTCCCTGGAGAGGTCTCACCTCTCACTGCAATGCAGTCAGGGCCTATCAGGTGAGTCTCTTTTCACCACAGCACTGTGCACCTTTCTTTCTGGTGATTTTAGGTTGCTTTCTGAAACGGGTGAGTTTGCTCATAGGCCCTTTAAGAGCCGGTTTTAATTTCTGCGTGAACCATCTTTTCTGGGGGTTCTCCCCAATGTTTTAGTAGTAGGCAAAGTCAAATATTATGCTGCTGTTCTCGATTGTGCTGGGTCCACAAAATGCCTACAGCAGGGACGCTCCCGGCTCAGGGTCCCGCTCCTCCAGGGAGGGCTGCGGACCTGTGGGCTGCTCCTGGGCGGCCATGAGGCGCTGTGGCTTGTGAAGGTGGCATTTTTTCTCTCCAGAAGGGAGCCTCTGCCTCTTCCACCTCAATCAGGATTGTCCCTTGTTGCAGGAGTTCCTCTTATCCAGTTTTCAGTTCTGTCTCAGGGGCAATTTTTCCACAAGTAGTTGTAAATTGGCTGTGTCTTCGGGAGGAGGTGAGTTCAGAGTCTGCCTACGCCGCCATCGTGACATCCCCAGACTCATTCTTTCTGATTGAGCAGAATAAGGGATGCAGCACGGACCAGTAGCCAAAACAAGCATCTTCTATCTTTCTCTGGAACAGGACTAGGAGACGTTACTCAAGGTATTGGCCCTTCAGGACTTTTACAATGTATCTATGACACTTCTGTAAACAGAACAGTTAATCACACTAAACTAGTAGGACCTTGAAGTAATAGCAGATTCTGCTGCCTGAATATCTGATTCTGAACCCATTATTTTCCCAGCCACCTCTCTGTCTCCAGACCTTATTTTTTCTGTGTTGCCTTACCAACCCCTCTGTTTCCTAGAGTGAAATTGATCTTTCATGCTTAGATTCCCCCCTCTCTATGATAACAAATTTGCTGTCCTCCAAGATTCTCTTTCTCACTCTTCTCGTGTTCTATTTCCCTATTCATATTGCAAATGTCTCTCTGCTGGTTGTGACTGCACCATATTGTCCAATTTGCCTCAGAATTCATCCCTTGAGGGCAACCTTCTTAGCCAATCACTACTCCTCTGCTCCCAATTTAAGTTCTAGACTCTCTATGGATGCCCCTATTTTTTGGATAGTTGCAGAAAAATCAGTCTCTTGGATAACTTTCACAACTATTCTCATTCTTGCAGAAGCACTATCATCTGGTTAAGAGCTGACTTCAAATTCTCTTGGAAAAATCATAGCTAAATAAACTCACCGTCTTTAACATCCCTGTTATCTTCGGTCACTCTGCAAGATATAATTCACTAGGTTCATCCATCCATTGTGTGTTCACATTTCCATATGCTCTGAAGTTCTCCACCAAACTCACATCCTGTTGTTCTCACTCTCAATTTTGTTACTTCTTGCCATTGAGTTTCGTGGCAAAAACATAAGCAAGTGGATTAAACATAAACAAATGGATTCAATATAAACAAATGTCATTATATTCTCAACCACTTCGCTGACAATGTGATTTTTCCCTCTGGCCTGACTCATTTTCTCTGTGTTTTCTCACACGGACTTGTCATTTCTCCACCCTATGCACTTCTTTGTAAGGATTTGTCTCAGATGATTAGTGATATTGAGCATCTTTTCATGTACGTGTTGGCCATTTGTATGTACGCATACATTTGTATGTATGTATCTTCTTTGGAAAAATGTCTGTTCAGGTCCTCTGTCCATTTTTATATCTGATTATTGGTCCTTTTCATATTGGGTCATATGAGTTCCTTGTATATTTTGAACCTTAACCCCTTATCTGATACATGGCTTGCAAATATTTTCTTCCATTCTGTAGGTTGCTTCTTGATTTTGTTGATTGTTTCTTTTCCTGTACATAACTTTTTAGTTTTATGTAGTCCCACTTATTTATTTTTGCTTTTTTTGTTTGTCATATCCCAAAATTTTGGAGTCATATCCCAAAAGCTGTTGTGAAAAGCAATATCAAGGAGATTTTCCCTATGTTTTTCTTTAGGATTTTCAATGTTTCAAGTGTTACATTTAAGTCTTCAATTCATTTCAAGTTAATTTTTGTGAGCAGTATAAGATAGCAGTCCAATTTCATTCTTTTGCATGTAGATATCTAGTTTTCCCAATACCATTTATTGAAAAGACTATTCTTTTCCCATCGAGCTTTCTTGGCTCTCTTGTCAGATATTTGTTGACTGTATTGTGTGGATATATTTCTGGACTCTTGATTTTGTTCCATTGGTCTAAGTGTCTATTTTTGTGCCAATACCATACTGTTTTGATTACTATGGCTTTGATATATTTTGAAATCAGGAATTGTGATGCCTCCAGCTTTATTCTTCTTTCTTGGGATTGCTTTGGCTGCTCAGGGTCTTTTGTGGTTCCATACAAATTTTAGGATTTTTTTTTCTGTGAAAAATCCCTTTGGAATTTTAATAGAGATTGCATTGAATCTGTAGATCACTTTCAGTTGTATACACAATATGACAATTTTAATTCTTCCAGTTCCTGGGCACAAGATTGCTCCTCATTTATTTCTGTCTTCTTCAGTTTCTTTCATCAATGTCTTATAGTTTCAATGCACAGATCTCTAATCTCTTGGGTTAAATTTATTCCTAAGTATTTTATTGTTTTTTATACTATTGTATTTTTTCTTTACTTCTCTTTCAGATAGTTTCTTGTTAGTGTATAGAAATGCAACTGATTTTCACATAATGACTTTATATCTTGCAAATCTGCTAAATTCATTTATTGTTCTAACATTTATTTTGGTGGAGTCTTTAGGGTTATCTTTATAGAAGGTAGTGTTATTTGCAAACAGAGGCAGTTTTATTCTTCTTTTCCTATTTGGATCCTTTTATTCTTTTTCTTGTCTAATTGCTCTGGCTAGGACTTCAGCACTACGTTGAATAGGAGGGACCAGAGTGAGCACCCTTGTCTGGTTCCTGATTTTAGAGGAAAAGCTTTCAACTTCTCACCGTTGAGTATGATATTAGCTGTGGGTTTGTCATATATGGCCTTTTTTATGTTGAGGTGTGTTCCTTCTATACCCAGCTTGTTGATAGCTTTTATCATGAAGGAATGTTAAACTTTGTCAAAAATTTTTTCTGCATCTATTGAGAGGATCATATGAATTTATCCTTCATTCTATTAATCTGCTGTGTCACATTTATTGATTGACATAAGTTGAGCCATCCTTGAATCCCAGGGATGAATCCCACTTAATCGTGGTGTATGATCTTTTCAATGTGTTATTGATTTCAGTTTACTAGTATTTGTTGAGAATTTTTGCATCTATATTCACCAGGGATATTGGCCTGTAGTTTTCTTTTCTTGTAGATCCTTATGTGGCTTTGATATCAGAGTAATGCTGGCCTTGTAAACTGAGTTTGGAAGTTTTCTGTCTGTTCAGACAGAAAATGTCTCCTCTTTCATTTCTGACTTTATTTATTTGAATTCTCTCTTTTTTTTTCTTGGTTAGTCCAGCTAAAGGTTCACCAATTTTGTTTACTTTTTTCAAAAGAACCAACCCTTTATTTCATTGTTTTTTTCCATTGTCTTCATAGTCTCTATTTCATTTATTTCTGCTCTAATCTTTATTATTTCCTTCCTTCTGCTAACTTTAGGCTTGTATTAGTCTTCTTTTTCTATATTTTGAAGTATAAAGTTAGGTTGTTTATTTCAGATCTTCCTTTTCTCTAAATGTAAGCATTTGTAGCTATAAATTTCCCTATTAGAACTGCTTTTCACACATCCCATAAGTTGTGGTATGTTGTATTTTCATTTTCATTTGTTTCATGATACTTCCTCATTTCTCTTTGATTTTTCTTTGATCCATTTGTTGTTCAGAATTGTGTTAATTTCCACATACTTGTGAATTTTTCCATTTTCCTCTTGTTATTGATTTCTATTTTCGTATCACTGTGGTCAGAAAATATATTTGATATGATATCAATATTCTTAAATCTAAGACTTGCTTTGTGGGGGGCCAGCCCCATGGCTTAACGGTTAAGTGAGTGCACTCTGCTACTGTCGGCCTGGGTTCAGATCCCAGGTGCACACCGATGCACCACTTGTCCGGCAATGCTGAGGTGGCATCCCACATACGGCAACTAGAAGGATGTGCAACTATGACATATAACTATCTACTGGGGCCTTGGGAGAAAAGGGGAAAACCAAAAGAGGAAGGCTGGCCATAGATGTTAACTCAGGGCTGGTCTTCCTCAGCAAAAAGAGGAGGATTGGCATGGATGTTAGCTCAGGGCTGATCTTCCTCACAAAAAAGCAAGACTTGCTTTGTGAACATATGATCTGTCCCAGGTAATATTTTGTATGTGCTTGAGAAGAATGGATATTTTGTTGCTGTGAGATGGAATGGTGTGTATATGTCCGTTAGGTCCATTTGTTCTATAGAGTTATTTAAATCTACTGTTTCCTTATTACTTTTCTGTCTAAAGGATCTATCCAATGTTGAGACTGGGGTATTGAAGTCCCCTAGTATTGTTGCATTGCCATCTATTTTTCCTTTCAGTTCTGTTAATATTTGCTTTAAATATTTAGGTGCTCCAATAATGGGTTCACATATATTTATAATTTTAATATCCTTTTAATTAATTGGTCCTTTTATCACTGTATAGTAACCTTCTTTTTTTCTTATCACTGATTTTGACTGAAAGTCTATTTTATCTGAAAGAAGTATAGCCATTCCTGCTCTCTTCTGGTTACCATTTGCATGGAATATCCTTTTCTATCCCTTCACTTTCAGCATTTGTATGACCTTAAAGCTAAAGTGAGTCTCTTGTAGGCAGCATATTTTTGGATCTTATTTTTTATCCATTCAGTTACTCTGTCTTTTGATTGGAGAAATTAGTCTATTTAAATTTAAAGTAATTGCAGCCTGGGTTGGGATCCTGGGCATGCACCGACGCACCACTTCTCCAGCCATGCTGAGGTGGCGTCCCATGTACAGCAACTAGAAGGATGTGCAGCTATGGCATACAACTACCTACTGGGGCTTTGGGGGGAAAAATATAAATAAATAAAATTATTAAATTTAAAGTAATTATTGATAGGTAAGGACTTATTGTCATTTGGTTCATTTTTTTATGCTTATTTCTTTTCAGTTCCTTCATTCCTTTCTTCCTCTCTTGTTGTCTTCCTTTCTGATTTATTTTTTATAGTGGTATGCTTTAATTCCTTTCTCTTTGTCATTTGTGTATCTATTATGGGTTTCTTTGTTGTGGTTACCATAAGGCTTACATAAAACATCTTTTGGATATAACAGTCTATTTTAAGCTAACAACTTACCTTCAATCACACAGAAAAACTCTATGTTTACTTCTCCTCCCACGTTTTATGCTATTGATATCATACTTTACATCTTTTTATACTGTGCATCCATTAGTAAATTATTGTAGCTAAAGATATTTTTAACGATGTTAATTTTTAACATTCATATTAGAGATAAAAATGATTTACACACCACCAGTGCAATTTGACTATATATTTACCTTTACTGTTGAGTTTTATACTTTTATTTGTTTTTATGTTGTTACTTAGTGTCATTTCATCTCAATCAGAAGAACTCCCTTTATCATTTCTTGTTAGGCAAGTCAAGTCAGGCAAGATGATGAACTCTCTTAACTTCTGTTTGTCTTGGAATGTCTTTATCTTTCCTTCATTTCTGAAGGTTGGTTTTACTGGATATAATATTCTTGGTTGGCAGTTTTTTTCTTCTAGCACTTTGAATATGTCGTCCCATTCCCTACTGGCCTGTGAGGTTTCAACAGAGAAATCTGCTGATAGCCTTATGGGGCTTCCTTTGTATGTGATGAGTCATTTTTCTCTTGCTGTTTTCAAAATTCTCTCTGTGTTTGCCTTTTAACATTTTGATTATAATGTGTCTCAGAGTAATATTCTTTGGATTGATCTTGCTTGGGGTCCTTTGAGCTTCCTGCACTTGTATGTCCATCTCTCTCCCAAAAGTTGAGAAGCTTTCTGCTATTATTTCCTTAAATAAGCTTTCTACCCCTTTCTCTCTCTCTTCTCCTTCCGGGACTCCCATGATGCAAATGTTTATTTGTTTCATGGTGTCCTATAATTCACATAGACTTTCTTCACTTTTTCATCCTTTTTTCTTTTTCTTCCTCTAACTGGCTTATTTTAAATGGTCTGTCTCCAAGTTCATTGACTTTTTTCTTCTGCATGATCAAATCTATTGTTGAAGCTCTCCATTGAATTTTTTTAGTTCTCTCATTGTATTCTTCTGAACTAGGATTTCTATTTGGTTCTTTTTTATTGTTTCTATTTCTTTATTAAACTTCTTGTTTTGTTCATGCATAGTTGTACTGATTTTGTTTAGTTGTCTATCTGTGTTCTCTTGAATCTCATTGAGTTTCTTTAAGGTGATTATTTTGCATTCTTTGTCAGGAAATCATATATCTCCATTTATTTGTTGTCCGTTACTGGAGCTTTATTAGTTTCCTTTGGCAGTGTCATGTTTGCCTGATTCTTTGTGATCTATGTAGCCTTGCATAGGTGTCTGTGCATTTCGATGAACAAACACCTCTTCCAGTCTTTACAGGCTGGTTTCAGCAGGTAAAGATCTTCTTCTATTGATTCCCTGGGCTAATAGGATTACCCCTAGAATTTTATTCATGCTAGATTGGAGCCAATTTTGAGGTTGTTGCTGGATCTGCAGTGGGGTCCACAGTTGGAGTGCTTATTACCAGGGCCTCAGGCAGGTGTGGATTCCATCTGGTCCCTGAGTGGATGGGTCTACTTCCAGTAGTTTGTTCAGTAGAGTGGCACTGGGACAAGTGTCCATTTTAGGGTTCACAGTTGGGTACTCAGTCGGTGGGCCTATTACCTGCTGTATGGATGTGTGTGGCTCCTGGTAGATCCCAGGGAGGGTTCCTGTCTAGTCAATGGATGGGTCCCTGGCTGGACAAGACTGGCCCTGGATCATGGCTGAGAGGTCTGGAACAGAGGCACAAGGATATTTCAGTTTCTACAGCCAAGATTGAGGTCTGCAGACCTGGCTATGGAGTCACAGATGGATGTGTCACCCATCAGGTCCCTGAGTGGGCTGGATTACCTCCTGACTGTGGCTTGAGGGGCTACAGCTGAGGGCCCCTTCTGGATCTTTTGAGGTGCAGACATGAGTGTCTCCCACTGGGTCCTGTGCCAGCAGGATTGCTCACAGCCTGTGGCTGGAGGGGCTTAAACTGACAGGTCTACTAGCAGACTTTGGCTGTGAGGGGGCTACAGCTGAATATAGGGACCTTTCAGGATCTCCAGGGCCACAGGCAGGAGTGTCTCCTGCCAGGTCCTTATGTCAGCAGGACTGTTCACATCTGCAGCTGGGACAGGCTGAAGCCCAGTTATATGGTCTTTTCAGAATCTATAATCTGACTGAATTTTGCAGGCTTACCTCCAGGAGCTCCCGGACTGTGGAATAGAAGGGCTAAAGCTGGCTCATGGGCTACTTCAGGGTCTACAATTGGGACCAAATTCTAAATGCCTATTATTAAGCATACTCATGGGTGGGTGTGACTCCTGCCAGGTCCCCTGGCATATGGTGCCAGTAGTAGGATCAAGGTAAATGGGCCTGAGGCCAAGTCCTCAGGGGTACAGAACTGTTTCCAGGTATGTAGCTATTACCACAATCTGCAAGTCAGCCACCTGGGTGCAAACCTTCCTTCTCAAAATGGCTCTCTTTGGTCTTGAATTGCACTGGGGTTTCACAGTCTCCTACCTGGATCCCAATGTTCCCTGGAATGCACTTTTGTCTGTGCTTAGATGTCAAGTTATCATTGTTTGTAGGAGATACAAGAGAGGGACATCTTATTCGGTCACCTTGCTGATGTCGCTCTATTTTTATGTATTTTTGTGTGTGGTGAGTGAAAAGCATTCAAGTTTATTTTTGTTTTCCAAATAGATATCTTATTGTTTCAATATCATTTGTAGAAAGTTATATATCATATGTATTTTATATTTATTAGGATTTTGGGCCACATTCGAATAAGAAAGACAAAAAAAAAATGCCCTTGGAAGAACAGCAGAGTTAATGGAAATGATATTATTATATTTTCTTTCTGGACTACAAGTTTTCTCTTTCTCTCTCTCTTCCTCCCAACCTCTCCCTCCCACTCTCCCTACAAAGAGGTGTTTGATAGATAAATTAGGTAACTGTTCTTTGCATGAGTGAATTGTTTGCATTGATACTCAGTGCTTGCATATTTATGTCAACACTTTCTGATTATGTTCCATTTGTAAAATTTAAAATCACAAGTTCAAACCCAGCTCCAGGAGATAATAGATGAAATATGAGGCAAGGAAATGGGGAGGATGTCATGCTGATTGCTTTCTGGAAGACTCAATTTGTAAGCTAGTGGGAACCCATATCTTTTCCAGTTAACCTTTCTTGTTACACTTTCTGCACTATTTTTCTTCTAACACAGAAATTATCACGGGGATTCATGGGCGATTGTTTGATTCTCGGAACTGCATATGTTACTTTGTGGAATTTATAACAGTTTTCCACAAACAATTTATTAGAGCTTGTTGTTAAATGCCCTGTGAAATATCTACTAGTCCATATTCTCACAAAAATGTTGAGACTTTTCCTCCATATGCAGATTCTTTCTTGGTTACATTTAATCCTAATACTGAGATATTCCTACCAGAGATGTCAAGGAGGATGGTATCAGCCCTTCCCTGTGTTCTAGGGTCGTCCCAGCTCCAGTAACATCTTTCTATTGTATTACCTGCTGTTTAGTGAATTATTAGCCATCTGCTACTGGCTTAGTACTGTGATTTAAGTATTGTATCAGGTGGGTACAAAGGGTAAGAAGATAGATGTTAAACATTCTCCTTCTCAGCGTGCCACTTAATTTGCGTGACATATTACACCTTGTAAGCTCTTGTGTCTGTCACCACACCCTCTCTACCCCTAACCTAACTTGTACAACAAGTCTATGGTATGTTGTTGATTTAAATTCTTGTCCCTTCCATAGCTCAGTACAGTGTCTTGGGTGGGCAGATAGTTTCTAAGCCACATGTCAATTCAGATTGCTAGGTAATGATAACTGACCGTACTAGGAAAAACCTGCGGCCAATGCATTTGCTACTCAGAACTCATCCCATAGGGAAGATTTGGTGACTAGTGATTTGGTTTCTGTTTTTGTTATTTTTTTCTAGTATCATATTAAAAATATTTTTTCATACATATAACATTTTCCCATTCTATGAAATATACTCAGTTATAACAAGTTTAGATCAGATTTTTTAAATCCTCATTGAAAGCAAGTTTACTAGTGAATTTATTGCATATCAATACTAGAACCTATGGATACTCAAACCTGAATTTCATATTCCACTGTAACATATCAAGAAACAAGGAATCTTGATGAATTAGTTAGACTTACAAGACTGAGAACAGAAGATATCTTGCTTAGTTTGAACTTAAAATTAAGTCTTTTGTTTTATTTTTCTAATAATTTAAGTTTTTCATGGAATATGTTAGAAAATTTGAAAAGTAGAGAAGGAAATTTTAAATGGAAGAAAAATGACTTTTATGACCCTATCCTACTTACTATTAAAATTTTTGCATATATTGTTGCAGTTTTGTTGTTATATGCATATTTTTATAACATAATTAAAATTATACTAAATAAATGATATATGTCCTATTTGTTTCACTTATCATTACAACGTAAGCATTCTCTGATGTGTAAAAATTCTTTATAATATTTTTGTGGACTAATAACAGTCCATTAAAGGAATGTGTTTACTTCACTTAACCATTCCTAATATTGTGCATTTTTATTGATTTCCCATTTTTACCACAATTAACAATGCCCCAGTGAATGAAACAATGTATTTTAGATTATTTTATTTTACCAGAAGCTAAATTCTTGGAGCAAAGGAAAAAAATATTTTAAAGTTATTACTAAAAACTCTGTTTTTAAATAAACAAGTGAATGTTATAAGGAACATCTGCGCAGTGTAGCTTTTAAACTTTGTTATTTTTCTAAAAAACTGAGTCATGTGGGGTGGTGGCAATGAAGATCCCATCCTAGCAGATAATTTTTCAGTGGCTTTGCACTGGCTATGATTCTGGACTAGACGCACTTTTGAGATCTCCTGTTGTGATAGGTACCACGGTAGTGAGAAAAATATAGAAAAGTCTTTATTTTCAGAGAATAGTTGATCCCAGTAAAATGCAGCATCAAATTTCAGACTATATGTTGTATAAACATGCTTATTGAGATTTCTTATAGAAAAAATAGAACTAAAAATTATGAAAATAAATTATATAAGCTAACATTATATAAAATTTAGCTTATAGTTGCAATTTTGTATGATTATTGGAAACAAAAAATTTTCCATTTTTCAGCATATTTTTCTAAATTCAAAGTTAGTGTAACCCTTCATTTCATGGAAGACTTTTGCATCATGTTCGTAAAAAGGGTCCTTTTTACAGAAATCTTTCAGTACATCAGCAGTTTTCCCATGCGCCTCTGTTAATCTTTTGAAATTCAAATTATTCTCCTTTGAACTGTCTTTTTATGATACTCCTCATCAGTTTCTTGATTTCCTCTTCTTGCTAAATGGTCTAGTTCTGTTAGAAAGTCATTTGTCAATGGCTTTGCACACGGTTCTTCAACATCACTTTTATGAAATCCTGGATCATTTGCAAAAATGTGAAGTTCCATAATTTTAGCCAGTTGCACTTGTATTTTAAACGTGATTTTTTAAATAATAAAATGGGAAGAGGTAGATAGTGGTAAGAAGGGGGAAATGTTTGAGTTCACATTGATTTGATAAATCATCAGTTAATTAGCAAATATTTTTGTGTTATGAGTCCTAACCAATATTATAACTTTAGGATTGTGGCTAGTGAATGTCTGTATATTAAAGGCCGTGTGTGTGTTCTGTCCTTGTGCTCAATCTATCCTTCCAATCTAGTGTATGAGGTTACGTTTCATCATCAGGAATGGACAACTTAATGAAGATATTCTTCACAGTAACCATGAAGCTTAGCTTTATTGAAAATGGTGGTTCTCAACATTGGCTTCACATTAGAATTGTCTGGGGTGCTTTTAAAAAATGCCAGTGCCCAAGCCACACTCAGATAAACTAAATTAGAATTTCGGAAGGTAGGACCCAGTCATCAACGTTTTTTTAAGTATCCTTTTAAAAGGGAAAATATGAATATGTACCACCATCTTCTGTACCCTTAGTCACTAAGAATTCTAATTAACTGTGCTTGGAGATTTGGTGCCCGAGAATCTGCCTTTATAATTAATCCCTATATGACTGTGATATAAGTTGTCTTAGAGAACATTTTGAGAGAATGCTGATCTGCACGGACAACAAGTAGTAGACAAAGAGGTAGATTAATTTTATCCTGTGAAATGGCAATATTCAATTATTTCATTTCAACTTTTACTTTTCATTTTCCAATTAATATCATCAGACATCTATTTTTAACTCTCCATAAGACAGTGGCTACTTCTGTAGATAACAATTAAAACTACTTAACATACCAACTTTACCTATTTTCTGGTTAGCATTGTTGGTTATAAAGGATTTCAATTCATCTAATCAAATATTGGTGCATTGGTATGTGATATTTTATCTATATATGGAATTTATACACACACACAGTGTCATAGCCATAACTCATGGAACAATTAGCATTAAAAAAATTTCTAGATCAGTGCTTCTACAACTTAGTTGTGCATCTGAATTATCTGAGAATCTTGTTAAAGTTCCTGTTAAGATCTGATTCAGGGGGCCAGCCTGGTGGTGTAGTAGTTAAGTTTGTACGCTCCTCTTTGGCGGCCCGGGTTTCACAGGTTTGAATCCTGGGCGCAGACTTATGCACCACTCATCAAGCCATGCTGAGACGGCGTCCCACACACAAAATAGAGGAAGATGGGCATGGATGTTAGATCAGGGCCAATCTTCCTCACCGAACAAACAAACGAAAAGATTCTGATTTGTATGACTGGAATGAGGCCTAAGATTCAGCGTTCCTAACAAGCTTCCAGGTTTCTCTAATGCTGCCCAATTTTGGACCAAAATTGGAGGAAGAAGTCTTATACATGTGCTTTTCTCATAGGAATAGATCCTACAGGATGAATCATTCTTTTGAATTGACTCTTTATAATCTTTCCATAATTAAATATAATTGAAAATTATATTTAACTACTATTTATTGAGGGCCTTCCATAGACAGAGCACTTTAAATGTCAAACACATGACCCTGTTTATTGTTCCCACTTAACTCCTCAGTTAAGTTTTCCAAGAAAGTACTTTGCCCAAGTCCACATAGTTTGAATTGGCAGAACCATAGTTTATACATAGATTCGTATGATCTCAGACTCTATAATCTTAGCTACTGAGCCATGTTATCTTGCTCTGGTTCATCTGCTCCCTACCACCCCTTCAGCCCAAGCTTTAAAGTTTTCTCTTTTTTGGTAATGATCAAAGGTGAGTATATGAACTTCATCGCAGGTCACATATTGCGCACTGAAGATGGTTGTCCAGACAAGACTGTTAACTGTTAACATCATTGTGGATACATAAAAAAGTAAAATATGCAGCTTTTATTGCACATTTGGGTAGCACCTCCTTCCTGTACTCAAGTCCTTTTAGGCTTTCTGGATTTGGACTTCTTATAGGGAAAATGACATTATACCCCTATCTTCATTTTTGGATGTAAAAATAGAGGAAATAGATGATCAGTTCCTTGGGAGCTGAAATGGATCTTATAGGATCTACTCTCATGGAAAAATAAGTAACCTTTATTAATCTCCTACTCTGTGCTGGATATTGTGCTAGTTACTTCATGCATAGATTATTCCACTCAGTCTTCACAAGCCACTAAATTATTATCTTCTACATTTTACAGGTGAAAAAAAACTGAAAATCAGGGGTTAAAAACTTGCCTGCAGTTAACAGCTGCTAAATGGCTACAGTAATGTTTGTCTTCTTTGTGAATCAGTATAGTTAAAGGAATATAGAGGTTTTTTTCTGTATAAACTGCAGATAACAATTTGGAACACATTAGATGAATATGTCATATATTGTGCTAAAATAGATACGTTTTTATTTTAGAACAAATGAAAGCATGTTTAATCTGATCATCGCTGCAATAACTCTAGCCTGATTGAGATTCATGAGAGTGGTTATTTATGTGAGGCAGATAAAGTAACATTTTATAAAAGGCGCACCCAACCACCCATATTTTCACATGTGATTTATAAAGTGAAAGCTTCCTAAAGTGAAAGATATGGAATGTTTTATTTGCTGTATTTTAACATTTGTAATAAACCAGAACATGATGAATAAATCAGGTTATATTGATTAGATTTTTGCTTCAGTCAGTTATCATTTTACTTTCTAAATGCTTATGGCTAAGAGCAGGAATTAAACAAATGGCTTAATTACTATGATAGGAAATATCTTCAATTCCAATTGGTAGCCATGAAGATAAAAGCAGACATAGTTCAGTGATGACTAACTTCTAATTGATGGTAAAACCGTGAATATACCATAAAACCTGTGTTTGTCTTGCTTTTTCTGGATTAGGTCAGTTTTCCAAATATCTGAGTGGTCGTTTCTTTTTTTGTTGTTATTGTTGTTTTGTCTCATTTTCCCTGAAAATTGCTTTCAGTCTAACCCTGTATTTCCATAGGAATTATATGTTCCAACTATGGGAAAGTCTGCAACTTAACTAATCCTGGCTTCTCTTACTTCACCAGATGATGATGAGTTAGTTTACCAGAGTCTGGCCTCCACCGTGTGCGCTGGTGAATGATCCTTTCTCTTCTCTTCTCCTCTTGCCCGCCTTTATTTCGTTTCTGCTCACATATTGCAATTATTATTTACAAATTTTCTCTACTAGATATAAGCACTTGAGGGCAGCATCTGTTTTTTTTTTTTAATATTTGAATCTGAATTTAGGCATAACACAATAGTGAACACTCAATGAGTTCGTAAATATTGGTGGAATTAATAATTATTAAATGCTCTTGCAGAAAATTGAGTGAATGTTATTAACAAACTATCTCTAATTTGGGCTAGATAATAGTAAAATGATAATTCCTTTTTCTTCTCTACTTTTGCTCTCAAATTGATCATGATGATATGATTTCTAGGGAAATTAACCCTGCAGGGTAAAAGTTGTCATTTTAAGGGCAATTCCTTATATTTTCATTTGGATCAGACACATGGATATGTCTCTTTAAAAGAAGTCTTTTCTCAGAGCTGGCCTGTGGCGCAAGCGGTTAAGTGTGCGCATTCGCTGCGGTGCCCCAGGGTTCGCCGGTTCGGATCCCGGGTGCGCACTGACACACCGCTTGTCAAGCCATGCTGTGGCGGTGTCCCATATAAAGTAGAGGAAGATGGGCATAGAGGAAGATGGGCATGGATGTTAGCCCAGGCCAGTATCCCTCAGCAAAAAAGAGGAGGATTGGCATCAGATGTTAGCTCAGGGCTAATATTCCTCACAAAAAAATATGAAAAAAAAAAAGTCGTCATTTCTCAGCAGGTTGTTTCTGACTAAGAATCCATTTGTGTCCTCAAACAACTGGAGACCTTCATTGTGTTTTAGAGCGTGGATTTTCCACGTAGCAGTGGCCATAGTAATATTGTACATGGAGCTGGAACGTGGTTTTCAAACAAGGTCTGATTACACCCCACTGGTTCATGAAACTCTAATGCAGGGCAATTGTTTCAAAACATTTTATTTGTGAAGACTTCAAATGAGATTTCTAAATTTTATTTGCTTGGAGCGGGGATTGAAATACAGAGAGGCGGAGCTGAGATCTGTTGCAGTGATATGAAAAAGCATCTTGGCTTCTAATGCAGAGAACATTTCCTGGGAGAACCATAAATGGTCTGTGGAATGATTCCTTTTCTACCTAGTATGATAGGAGAATAATTGCTTTCTAAAAGGCCCTGCTGTTATTGTAATGACACTAACTGGTATTCTTCAGGCCTCTCTTGTTTATATTGTAGTATTTATTTAGAACTAAATGGTAGAGGACTCTTGGGCTAAAGAGGCAATCCAGGATGTGAGTTGCCTGCATATTTTGTCCAGTTAGCTTCCTAGAGAGATAAAAAAATAAAAATAAAAATAAAAGGTTTTATTCTGTACTAGGAAGAACGTGGATTTTGAAAAAGGGTCTGGAATCAAATCACAGCTGTCCCACATACTAGTTGTATGTCATTAGGTAATTTTTATAAACTTTTGGGCCTCTATTTACTTATCTATAAATTGGAGATAACAGTAGTTCCCTAAGTGGCTCTGAAGATTAAAAATCTATATATACCCAAAAAAGCCTACCTATCTCTGGCACATTAAAATATTAATAAATATGATTTACTCTTCTATGGCCAAATACTGTATGCCATTGGTGGTATGGTATTAAGGGATGTTTACTGCACTATCACCAAAATTAAATAAAAAATAAAACACTAAGTATTCCTATTTCAGAAATCTTTTTGCATTGTTTTAATTAAGAAACATTCAGTTTTGACAGCTATACGTGATCAGGAATTCCTGATGCATTATAGGACTTAGACTATAGGTCAGGGGTCAGCAAACTATCTAAAAGAACCAGCTAGTAAATATTTTAGGCTTTGTGAGTCATGTGGTTGCAACTACTCAATTTTGTCATTATAATAGCATGAAAGAAGACATAGACAATATGTAAACAAATGAGCCTAGCTTTACTCCAATAAGACTTTATTTACAAAAGCAGGTGGCTGGCCATATTTGGCACATGACTACTGCAGTATATCATAGTTAGTATAGTTAGTGATTATAGATTATTAGGTAGTATTGCAGAAATGAAAGCACTACTTACCACTTGAAGGGTTGTACGTGTGTGTGTGTGTGTGTGTGTGTCTATGTGTGTTTTATTTCTGAGTGTGTGGGAGTGAAGAAGAGTAAGCTGTCAGTCCTGCTTATAATGCCAATTAGGACAACAGGAGGAATTTAGATAATGCATCATAAATTACTTCTCAGAGATATATCTACTAGAATGTATTTTTAAGAAGGTTTATAAAATCTTACCTAGGGCTCTCTAGCTCATTACAATAATGCTTCAAACTCTAATATTGTGCAATCCTAAAATTTTAAGAATCAAGAAGGTAAATCTCTCTTTCTATTATAGTGTTTCTCATGGAGCAAGGACGAGCCTCAGTGTAGATAACCTCTAGCTAAGTACACTCAACATATTGAAATATGTTGACAAAGTGCAGGTTATAGGAAACAATTCTGCAGTTCATGACAGGATTCTCCACAGGTATTTTTGAAAAATGAACAACTCTCCTAAGATATTTAAAATAGGATATAATTGATGGAAATCAACTTGCAGAGTCTTATCTAGAACACATCTGTTGGCATATCTGTACTTTATATTTTCATTTAATTTTCTCTTGAGGTTTATATATTTGAAGATATTTTCCAAATACTGTAACATCAGTGTCCAGGCAAAAGATATTATGAATAGCATTTAAATTTAAAGTGAGGGAGTGCTAACATGCAGATTTTAATAAAAACTTTTGATGTTTCTGCTGCTGATGTCCTTCTGGAAAACTCATGCAACATTATTCCATTGTTTTCCTGATTTTGTGATCACTCCAGCCCACAGAGTTATTTTCTGACTTGCTTCTCTCCTGTGTGTTTACTACCAAAACCACCCTATCTAGTTTTATCAACTCAGCTTCTGTATTATAAGAGCTTCAAGAGAAGACTGCAGTAGTGTGTTCTCTCATCACTCTGGTTCCACATCGTCCATTCTGTCTTAGAAGTAGAAATTTATTCTCTAAATCCTTACTTTTTAAGAATTCAATATTTTGCCTTTCTTCTTTAAAAGCTAATTGCTTATCTCTTCAGTCCTTACAACAAGAGGTCAACTGAATAAAAATGTGTGTTAAAGGGTTAGTGCAAATCTGTTGTTTAGGGGTTATATTAATGCAATGAAATAATTCTCGATAAGTGTAGAGTACAAGAGTATAAAGTACCAATGAATATAGTCCTGAAAAAATAATGAAGCAAATTGATTTTTTTTAATCTGTTAAACCCATTTCCTTCAAGGTTGTTTACATAGGCTATTCAAATATATAGTTGGGGGCCATTCAGTCAACTACATTTTCATTGAACTAAAATTACAAACCAGGCACTGTGCTAGGCCCTAGAAAAGCAAATATGACTAACATATGGCCCCAGCATTAAAGGAATTTACTTAGAGAGGAGATGAATTTTGACTACTACATAGTAGAGTCCCTCATGTAAGGAGAAGTCATTCCATGTTTTCTGATTCTAGGACTCAGTCTCTTTCCATATTGTCCATATCATAAATTATATTCCTTATTGTTCTGTACTTAGATTATAACAATTAGTCTTGAATTAAGATGTATCTCTCCCAAAATACCCATCTTAATCCTGCCTAAATTATTCCAATTTTACCCATTTTGCAAGTCCCAGCTTAAATCTTACTTTTTCTCAGAAGTCTTTTCTCAATGTTCAATCATATCAGCCAATGGTGCTTTCTTTGAACCGCTCTAATACAGTTTTTTTGAAAATACCACATACTACCTGGTACAAAGTCCATTACAGTCTAATGTCTGGATAAGTTTTGCTTTACCAATGGAACCTGATTCATTTTGATTCTTCCACACCTAGACTCTTGTGTGTAGTGAGAACTCTCACTCTATAACCACTTTTAGATTCCATTTGCTTTTTCTTATGGATATGATTAAGGCTCTTCTCCTCTGATTCTCCATATTTTCTACTGTTAAAATAGCATTTATCATCTATTTTGTGGGGACCAGACAGACTCATAAGTTTATATGAGAAACAAAACAACAGTTACTTTTCATTAGCTCGTCCAGTAAGATCTAGTTCAGAGATGCTTATTGCTATAACTCTATTCCTGATTTCTGAAAACCTTTTAAAAGAATTGTCTCCAGGGATAAATGGAGGTTCTGTGTGGGCTGACTCTGTTATGCAACAGCAGGGAATATCTGTGTAAAAACAAAAAAAAAAACCCATGCTTTGAAAGAATACATTTTACTGAAGCCTACAGTAGATCAGAGTAGACTGAATATGCCTCAATGTTCAAGTTTTAAAATTGTTTTGGGAAAAGGACAGCCTATTTTTATTTCTTTGTCATCCAACATTGTTATCATGAGAAACAATTAATTTGTTGTGCTTTATGCTCCTGTTATAATCTATGTTGTGAGACAGAGCTGTGGCATTTTATTGTAATGATAAGAAGAGATAAATAGCATTATGGTGCTATTTATATAAATAATTACATTATTTCCAACTATGGACATCCTGCAAAATTTAACAAATGGCTGACCCGGTTTTTTGACAAAAGCAAAGCTTAGAAGAGATGACTTAAAGCATTATCAATTGTTCAGTCCCATTTCTTCAGTGGAAGTGTTGATAACTAAGGCTTCCGTCCTAGACCCTGCTGTTCTCATGTCCAAGATGACGTAATCGGCATTTCCTAGAACAATCAACAGGACTCTTAGATTAGTTCTCTCTCCTTCTCTCTCTCTGAAGATTAAGACCCCTTCACAACTGTTCTTCTATCTAGCCAAATCCAAATCATTCTTCAAGACTTCAGACTGGCATACATCTTCCCAGGATTCACATACCAGTTGGAATTTGGAAACATGGTTTTAGAGACTCATTCAATCCTGGGATTCTGTGGTTTCATGATATTTTAGTTTACCTTGATCATTCCATTTTTTCTTCTAAATCTAATAATACTTTCACTGTGCAATAGTCACTATCAACTATTTAATTGTAAAACATTATTTTCTTGTACTTTGCATAAGCCCACAGTTCCACATGTTTACCCAGTAATTAATTCTAAATTGCAATTGTCAGGTTGTTATTATTATTAGCATTATTAGGCTTTCTATAATATATAACAAATATTTATTTAGTCCCTGTCGTGTACCAGGTACTGTGCTAAATGCTAAGAATATAGAGGTGGGCAAAAACAGAAGTGGTCTCTGTTTTTATGGAGCTATTTGTGTAAGTGATGGAAATAGAACCCTCATCCAGGTCCACTCTACTCTAGACATAAGCTCTTCACTACCCAGTGTGCCCCCTTTTAAAATAGTTTTTGGTTTTGTTCAATTAAGAATGTGATAGGGATAGTGAGTATAAAAGAAGCTCTAACTTAGTCTGTAGTTGACTGACTCCCTTCTGCTCCTAGATGACAATGCCGCTCTTCTCCTCTTAAACTCCCTGCCCCTGCTACCCCGCCTGCAGAAAGCTCAGAACACTGGCCCATTAATAGTGACATCCCAGCTTTCAATATTTACTCTCCTGGATCCTGCAGATTTTCTCACTTTCCAAAGTCTGTTCTTAATGTGTTCAAACCCACTGCCTAGGTGAGAGGTGACCCGTGCTATCATTTCTACATCATGGCACAAATACAAATGCTCATATTTGTATAGGACCATGGGGTACTATAGTACCAAAGGCCCAAAGCCTCTTGTGGCCTATGATGATAGGTTCAGGGATTCCGGCTGCCCCAAACTTATTCTGGCACGCTGAGTGGAGAGAATCCTTGTCTCAGCACCCTGTAAGCCATTCATAACATTCCAGGTAAGGAAAATGTTTTCTTAGGCTATTTGCAGCTCAGGTTGGCTTTAATGGGTTTTATTTTTCACGTAACCTGGAGTCAGGCCCTGTGGGAGTTGGAAGCCAAGTGGGCCTTCCTGACAGTTACATAGAGAGACAGCTCTGAGGCATTTTCTCTTTCACCTTCTGACCACTTGATGAGAAATGGCAGTTAAAGGAGTTGATTTCACTCTACCCCTACTTCACTGTAGCTCATAATGTGGCGTGTTCAAATGTTGTTCAAAGGTTGGAAAGAAGCGGATCCTGCAGTATAAAGAGAAATAAAAAAGGCAAAGACAAAAGGGGACAAACAGGATGAGGTTAGCACATGACAGTGCTTCCTGTCTCTCCTTCTGGGCTGGTTTCACGATGCTGACACACCAGGGTGGCCGCCTTCTTCAGTATTTTGTTAAAGGTCTCCGACTGAGTAAGAAACTTGACTGTACTAGGGGACACCAAACACCCAGCAAGCCTTTGGTCTTACCCAGGTGCCCATAGCTGGGTTCTGTGCTTCTGTTCTCCCATTCACCACATTTTGCCAGAGGAGTCCAGTTTGCTTCAGACACTCTGTTACCTGCTCCATGAACGAAAGGGGTTGGTGGATGGAAACGATCATCATTTTTACCAAGTGAATGCAAGAAGGACCTACCCTCACTTCCATTATGAGATACCTGTGCTAACATATTTGATTCATATGTGTAGGTATAGTTTTTAATAATTTCTGTTACATTTTCAGCATACTTAATGTTGTGTTTGTAAAACTGAGCAGACTCTACCTAAAAAGCCCACAGAAACGTATTAAGAGTTTGTGGCTGATTGTGATCAAATTATTAACAATTTAGTGAACATCACCTAATCAAGTATGTCCCTGTCAAGATCAACAAGAATTTCCCACTGACTGAATCAAAAGGACACATTTTATTTCTGTTTTTACATGAATTTTCTGCATTGCCTGACACAGATTGTTACTCCCCCTTTTCAGATACTCTAGTTTTCCTTCTTCTAAATATCTGGTTGCCCTTTCTCAGACTCTTCCTTGGATTCCTCTTCCTCTGTTTAGCTTTGAAATATTATTATTTACCAGGTTCCTTCTTCACTGCACCCTCCCTAACTCTGCCCCCCTGCCTGTTCATTTCTCTGCTCCTATGACCTACTCTTACCCTAAAAGAGATTTCTCCTTTCAAGCTGTAGCTATTATATTGTTGCCTTTTTCCAGTGCATTATCCCCACCACTACCAAACTTGTTTTTCTAAAGCATAAATGTAGCCTATTTCTCCCTTGCTTATGTTCTTTGATACTGTCCCCATCACCCACATCACCCACTCTTGCAGCCGCCCCTACTAGAGCACTCCACTGTCTTCCTCGAGTGCTATTTACAGTTCCCAGAAGAAGACATGAACATGTGTTTCTTCCCACATAGAATAAATGCACCCTGCACTCCTTCTCTACCTCATCAACTCCCAGTCATCTTCAGAAGACAAGGAGTTGGAGGGGAAAGACATGCACTCGGAGTATAGTCTCAGACCTTACTTCTCATCCCAGTTCTAAAACTTCTGAGCCAAGTGGCTTTGGAAAATTACCTAACTTTGTTAAGTTTCTATTTTTTTTATCTGTTTTACAGATAAGAATAATAATAGCTACTTTAAGAAGTTGTGAGGATTGAGCTACATATGTTAAGTTCTTTATTGTTTGGACTTTTTAAGCAGCAACAGCTAAACTCTGACAGACCAAAACAAGAAACAGTGATTTATTAGCAAAACTATGGGACCTCACAAAATCAAAGAAGAGAATACCAAAACAAGGATAGATCCACAGATATAAAGAGCTAAAAATGAGAACATCATAACCCCAGGATTTATTCCTCCTCTCTTTTTATTTCTTATCTCTGTTTCTCTCTCAGTTGCTTTGGATTCTTAGTGTCTATGACTCCAAGAGATAGCATTTACCCTGTTAGCCCCATAAGAAAAGCTGGGGCAATATCTTCGATTGGCCCAACTTGGGTCATGTGTCTAACATTAGACTCCTCCCTGTGGTTGATAGTATGGGGCACTTCAATGAGCTCATCTTGAGTCACGTGCCCACCCGTGTGGTAGAGGGCATGAGCTGGGCAAGAATGCAGCTACTCCTGTCAGGTACTTGTTTGCTCAATATACAACACACTTTTCCAAAAAAAACACTTTCCAAGGAGCCTCTATCTAATACAATTCAAGCATCACACATGCACTCACTCACTCTCTCCAATTAGTAGACAACTCAAAGCCAAGTCCAACCACTGCAACTAGCCCTAAGTTTAGGGGGTCTCTGTAATGTGTAGTCTTTTTAATGATATGTGGATTTCACACTCATTAACTTGCAACATATGAGTAAAATCTGTATATTTAACACTCCTCAGACACCTATTATACAACGATGGTGAGGAAACAGAAAAACATCAATTAAAATTTCCATATGGGAAAAGAGAACAGAATCTTCACACGTCTGTCCATTGTTGAAGGAAATAGTGTACACTACTGGACAGGGATAGTAAGGAGCACAGTTGGCTCACTCAAGGTCTTCCAACTGATTTCCTGTTCATCCTTGCTGGATTCCTCATAAGCCCTTTAGGGTACTTCTGCCAAACATTATTCTTTCTGGCCACAACTGAGAGGAACTTCAGGAAGGACTACCTGGGAACTGTACCTCTTTAGCAGTCCTTTTATGGTATGGTCACAGGGACTAGTAATTGCCTTAGAATTTAAATATTAACAGATATATCTTTGAAACATGTTGTATTCCTTTAGTAATTCAATTACTTAAAAGCCAAAGTGGCCACTTGATTTAAGTGTTTCTATTTGGGCATAGTCCTTTTGTTTAAAAACCAAAAGCAGAATTCTTGTTCAGTTGTGAAGGGGAGGAAGAACTATTCCTCTCCCCTTCTAAGTTCTTCTGGCTGGTCTGAGAATTAAATTGACACGAGATAGAATAATAGGAGAAAATCAAACAAAGTTTAATAACGTGTATACATGGGAGAAACCCAGGAAAATTGACTAACTCGCCAAAATGGCTGAAGCCACCACCTTAAATACCATCTTCAGCTAAAGACAAACGAGGATGTTGGGGATAGTGGTTGGGGACTTCAAAGAGGAGAGTGGCAATTTACATGGAGATGGAAAAGCAAATATTTGGTAAACAAATGTTTGCTGGGCCATCCACAGACAATGGGACCCAAGAGATAACTTTGATAAAAATAGGCCTTGCTAGGTGCCTTTCTGTCTACCACACCTAGAGTTATCTATGGTGGTTTCTCCTTCCAGGGACAGGCCTTCTACTTAAATTGTTTTAAGCAGTTTAGAGGAAAGTTGAAGTTTCTTTCTGAGTCTTTTGTTCTGAAAGATAATCAAGACAAAGAGACACGTTTTGGGGTGCCAAATTCTGATCCCCCACATTTGTAATCTTTAAATCTGAACCTTGACTTTGTAAATTCTATCTTTCATAATAGTCTTCAGGTTTTGTCCATTCTTCTAAGACTCATGCCCCCCGACCAGCAAGCCCCAGTACATAGTTATATATTCTAGTTGTAGGTCCTTCTAGTTCTTCTCTGTGAGCCACCACCACAATGTGGCTACTGACAGACAAGTAGGGTGGTTCCGTGCCTGGGAACTGAAGCTGGGCTGCCAAAGCGGAGTGTGCTGAACTTTAACCACTAGGCCATCAGGGCAGTCTCCTTCTAAGACTCATTTTAAAAGATCAACCCAATCCCAGCCTCAGAATCCTAGATGAGGTACTAAGGCAGAATTAACAACTGCCCTGAGCTCAGCAAGAATCCCTGAGACCTGGGCATTTCTGTTGAAGAGACTATAATCTCTTTTAGACAAGGCCTATGCCAGGAAGTGACAGTGAGGAGCCCGGGGTTGGGCCTCCCAGTTTTCTTTGGCTGCTGCCATGTCCCAAACCTCTTCCAATTCCTTTGCGTGGCCTCTGTAGCACACATACTACGCCATTCCCACAACCACACCTGGGAACATGCAGTTTCCCGTCTTCACAGAACGTCTTTTCTTCTCTTGTCTGTTTATTCCAGTCATTCACAACTTCATATTCCAGTTGAAGTATTCTTTTCCTATAAGGCAATATTTTTTCTAACTCTGTCTAAAATGGAATTTTTTCCTCCACTTAACAACCAAGGATGACAAATTTAGCACTTTATCCTACAATATCTTGTGCTACTCTTTGTTCCTATGTGTGAGTCACATCACCTCAAAGAAATTCAAAAGGAGAAACACGTTATGCAATTCTCTTTTATTTTCTATGGCACCCTGTTCAAGGTGGAATATTAATTCACTCACTCTGTTATTTATCTATCAGGAATCATTTATCATTTACATAGTATTTGCCTGTTACTATGATAGGGCCTTGCGATAGAAATATTAAAAGCACAGTTCTTGAACTCAAAGCACTCATAATTTAGTGGGTGGGACAGAGAATGGATTGGACAGATAGAGTAAACATAGATAATATGCTGTGATGGCTGTATACACAAGGCACGAGGAGAATCCTGAGAAGTCTATATAAATAAGCAAAAGGAGATCTTGGAAGTCTTCATGAAAGAGGTAATATTTGATCTAGAACGTGAAGGACTAATAGGAATTAGTCAAATGGAGAAGAGGGTGGGGCCCAACACATGGAAAATCACAGAGGCACAATGCTTTACAAGACATACACGCAATTCAGCAGAATCAGAGCAACAATTCTCATTTATTTTTCCTACCTGCGTGCACCTGAGGATTAGAACATATTCCCTGTTGCTGCCTTGTGCAATGACTCAGGCAGCAGTGATTCATCCAAGAGAGGTGGAGGAGGATGTACCATTTTGCAGGAAATACAGCAAAAACACCAAACTGTGCTTGGTTGGAAAGGCCTCCCAGGGGAGTCTTGGTCCTAGGAAATAGTGCTTTCCCCTTTTACTTGAGAATTGCTCAGCTAAAGGACTAGATTAGTACAGAAAGCTGGGGAAAAAGTTAGGCCTACAACGAGTCTCTTTTGTATTCTGGGTATATAGAAGTAAACAAGCTCTAGTTTTTGTGTATGAGGAATCTACAGTCCAGGTGAACTGACAAGCGCGTATAGGAAGATAAGACCTGTGATAGAGATGAGCACAGGGTGCAATGTGTCAGAGAAGAGGAATTAGGGAAGGCTCCCTAGAGGAAGTCATGCCTGGGCTGAGTTTAATAAAGGATGCTTTATTAACAGTTACCACATCAACAAAAGTAAAAAGCTAGAATTATAGGAGGATATATATTCTTACCTTAGCTACATCAGAAACCTGGATGGTGTACTGGGTCATCAAGGACATATTCTGGTAAATTAAACTCAGAGTAACTTTGCTGAAAGACTGGAAGCCATCAGCTCAACAGTTGTCTTATCCTGGTTGATTTGCTAAAATATGTACATATGTGAGATACAGTTTTGAAAAAATTCTAGGGAGGTTAAGGAAGCTGCTAGGTGTCTGATGGGAAGGGAAAGGAGGTTCCACTGACCAGGAATGAAGTATCATGTCTAGGATTTTGGAAGTTTCTAAGATGACGTTTGTTTTTCTCATAATTTTGACTTTGGCCAGCTTTACTCTTGGTTAAAATAAAAATAGTAACTAAAAGAAATATTTCACTAAAATATTATCAGCCTATGTTTTATTTAGATGATTTAAGCTCTAGCAGAGATCTGCACTGTGAGAGAAGGGACTCTGGATGAGTCAATTGTGTGGTGGGGATGGGTGGAGAGCTGGCTTTAGTGGAAGACGAGAGAAGAGGAAGTCCTGGTGGGCCAGGTATTGCACAGTGACATTGAGCATCCGGGGACCATGATAAAAGAGATGTGAATTGGGCAAATTTACCTTCATCTACTTTAGTTTTCTGGAGAATTGACACCAAGACATGGATTATAGTAATTGAATGTGGAAAATGTGTGTGTATGAGTGTGTACGTGCATGTGCACGTGTGTTTATAGAGGAATGGAGAGTAATGAGAAGTTAGCACGAAAATTATTCAGATACGTTTTATTCCAGTGTTGGAACTTCTGGATCATATTGGAACCACTTAATAATAAGCAGGAAGAGTTAAATTAGTTTCAGAATCCACAGTATTGATTTCAACATTTTATGGGTTCAATTCTCTTGTAGTATGTTGAAATTTAGAATTTTTTTTGCACTACCTCTACTTGAGTATTTGGGTGGGCTTATTCTTCTATTGGCATCTTAAAATGTACAATATTTATGTAACATATTTTTGTCATGGGTTGACATTTGTGTGGGAGACATCTGCCCGCCCTTAAATGAGGCTAGCATGCCCCTTCCTAAATTGTCATTAACATTCCAGGGTATTACTCATTCCTTAGCCCAACCGTGTTTTTTTCAATTCTTGAGGTGTCTCCATTTTTTTTCAGGAGATATTTGATAATATACATGCAAAACTAACTTTAACGCTTACTAGATAACATTTAAAGAAAGATATCTACCACACTGTTTAGAAATTCTGAGTGTGTTTGTGTTTCTATATGTGTGTCTGTGTATGGTGGAGCCAAGGAAAGTACATTCTAAAATGAGGGTTAGTAACATTATTTTCTTTGGTTTTCCTCTCAGAGCTGAGCCCAAATAAACAAATATCAGGAACATTGCAGACAGCAGAACATGCACTTTGGAGTAAGATAGAGACTGAAATCCTAGCATTGCCACTTACAATCTGTGTAACCTTGGGAGAGTTACCTAACTTTCTTTGAACTCAGCTTAATAATTTTTAAAATGAGAATATTAAAAGTACTCTCCTCATAGAAGTGTTCTGAAGATTAAGACAATTACGAATATAAAACGTAGCACAGGGCCAAGCGCATGACAAGACCTCAAGAAATTTTATTTCATTGATTATAAGACACAGATTTTCTCCCACATTTTAATATCTCTGTAGAGAGGATATGTCTTACCATTTATAGTGTCTTATAGTTAATCTTACAGTTGATAAAGTATAGTATTATTATTTAAATATATGATTAATAATTGAAACATAGCATTTAGTTAAAAAATGTTAGAAACCCACACTATGGAATCAGAAACCAACTATCCCATTGGGTATAGTTTTCAGTGAAGGATAAAAACATGAGAAATTTGCAAAAGAAGGTGGAAATAATATATGTTCTCTCCATTTTGAGTTTACTCATTTATTTTTCCACGAACATTTCTTTGTTGAATGAATAACTATGTTCCAGGTTCTGTGTAGATCAAAGAGCTAAAAGATGAATAAAACATAATCTTTGTCTTCAGAGACCTAAGACATGTCTCATACAAGACAGCAGAACCATATAAATACACTATCAGATGTAAGTACCTAAGCTGAGAGTTTACATAGAAAAAGGATCTAAGCCATAGGAGAGGAGAGGATATGGAAAGACATAACGGAAACTTTGATTCCTGAACTGTCTTGACAGACTTGTAGAGTGGGTCAGATAAAAGGTGAGGGAAAGTGTGTTCTAGGAAGATGAAATGTAAAAAAGGACTTGGAGAAGGAAGAGAACATGATCTTTCTGTCTCAGGAAACTACATGATGTTTAATTTGGATGATATATTTGGGGGAGTGAAAAATCAAAGCTGGAAAGGTAAGAAGGGTCAGCTCATGAGGACACTGCATAATCATGCTGATAGCTTGGACTCTCTCATGAGTTAAATGTAAATACTCTGAAATAGTATAGAGAGCAGGGGTGATATAATCACAATTTTATTTCCAAATATTTCTCAGAATGAATTAAAGTGGACAAGGTTAGAGACAAGAAGAGCAGTTAGGAACTTACTGTGATAATTCTTAATAGTGGTGCTAGAGATGTAGAACTGGCAGATTTGAGAGATTATTAAGGAGGTAGAATCTATAGGACCTGGTGATTAATTGGATGTGAAATAGAGATAGAAGTCAAGTTTGAATGAACACATCTCAGTTCTTTGGACTAGTTTATACACCATTTGCGTGACCCATGGTGCCTAACACAGTGTTGGGTCTATGATAAACTTTTGGTAAACAGTGGTACGTTGGCTGATCACCCATTGCTCTGGAAATTCTTTGTGTATTTCATAGACAGGTGACCATAGTGAATTAATATGTAATTATCAAGAGAAAAAATATCCCTGAGTCAACATTTTAGAAATGTTCAATTGTGTAGAGTGGATTTTCTCATTGTCTTTTTCGATAACAACATGGTGACTTGGAATATAACATGACACTAAGAAATAGCAAAATAAAAAGGATCTTTGAAGCAATTCCTTTTATCTTGCCTTATTCTTAACGGAGTTTCTCTGGTCTAATTCTTTTATGGTCCTGCGGAGAATTACATTTCAAATTCTATAATTGCACAGGAGAATTGGAGTCTTGTAAAAATTTAGAGTACTCTGTTCAAAAGCAATTTTTATTATCAACTCAGCCTATGCCATGACACAGCCAAAGACATTGTTTAGAGCATCATTAAAAGAACCTTTTTAATATGACTGCTTTCTCTTGAAAAAATGTAGAACATTCTAATTTAATATTACCATATTACTACAATCGACTATATATTTGTTGAATGTCTTATCATATGGTATTTAGGGTATTGAACCAACACAAAATATACATGAACTTTATCAGTTTTCATTTTCCCTTTACAAACCAAGAACAATATTAAATGACATTTTATGACATTTGATAGGTATTTAAAATTTGTTATTGCGGCTGTTCAGTGAACCATAAAATACAAGTGTAACAGGATGGCTGTGCTTCCATTGTGAGCAATACAAGCAAGAAGCACTGAAATGAGCGTCCTACAATATGCACCCACTTGCTATCAGTGTCTGGCTCCTCACCCTCTGCCAAGTTCATTATCTCCTCCGTGCCGAAATTTGTCCAAATGAAAAATTAGGAGAAAAGAAAGAGTAAATCGATACTTGCCTCTAAAATGATCTGAAATCCAGGCATGGAAAATCTTACACAAGTTTAAAAGACCGGTTTATTAACTGCTGCCCTCATTTGCTTGAACATACTACAATGTTCTGTGGGAGAGTAGCTGAGAGACTGATGTAATAGTCCTTTTCACACTTTCCATCCAGAAAGATGGTTCTTTTATTTGCAGCTAAACTATTATACCCAGAGCCTATGGCTGTTTGGCGCTTTTAACGATGGAAATTTTAAAAGAGAAACAGCGAGTAAAATGTGAATATGTCCTCTGGGACATTATTTTATTACTACATGTCCCTTATCATTTAGCAAACTAGATGCAATATTGAAAAATTCAGTCAAACAGTTTGTTTTCTGGCTGGTTGGCAAAGAATCAAATTATAGGTGCTGAAAAAAATAATGCTTAGCTAACCTAAGTAGTGTGTGTACGTGTGTGTGTGTGCCGTAAGCTAAGTTAGAGAGGTGGATGAAAAGGGTCATCAGAGGAGAGGCAAAAGCCATTTGGCTTGAAAAAGCAGCATGGCATTGGGGAGGAAGAATAGGCTTCAGAGGCTAGCAAGCTTAGGTTTAGATTATGTCACTTTTAATGTATTATTAATTTATGAGCATTAATTTCTTCAATGAAAAAAATACACGGTCATACTAATAGCTCAGAGAGTTTTAAGAACCAAGCAAGATAATGACAGTCAAGCACAGATCAAGATCTCTGCCACATTGTTGGCACTCAAGGAGTGGCATTCGTGCTCACTTTTAATTAAGGGAGCTGTTGACAAAGCAAAAGTTACCTGGTATAGCACTAGGAAGATAGCATGCCCCAACATCCCCAGCCACCTCTTGAGATAATGGGTCAGGTTCTTGTTTGATGTCTCTTTCAGGTGAATATGTTCGAGCTGCCTTAGGATGAATAGAACCTCTGGGTTATAACTGATGTGTAGAAAAGCCACCAGACATAGCCCTTCCAAACTGCCTCACTGCCCCAGTAGGGACTCGTTGGTGCATATCAGTAACTCCTGAACTGAGTGGTGTTGATTTGAAGACATTAGCAGAAAGGGAATCTAATGCACCAGAAAAGGGAAAGATATCAAGGTTAGTTGGTAGAAATAAAACTAAGTTAATAAGTTTATGGTAAGTTATGTAGGTAGAAGAGATCATGTTATAATTAACTAAATGGAGAGGACACTACAGAGAGACTAGTAGGATTGAATCAGCATTGCAGTAAGTTCAACCTAAATATACCACTTTGTTCTCTGTTAACTGGAAGTCACTTTCCAGCCCTTACAGCAGAGGCAGTGGTAGACCCGTTCAAAATATACTTCTTATAATTTTAGATTTGATTTCTATATTTCCAATATTATATAAATATTTATAATTTCACTGTGGCTTGTTTCACTACTTATGTAGTTGATTTCATGTACTGTATATTTTATGTTCCATCACATTTCAGATACTTATAAATGTTCTCTTCTTGAGGGTCACATCTTATGTGAAGACATCTAGATTTCAAAATGGAATTAAAAGAGGGACATTTTTTAACGTGAAGATGGGTGCAATGAACTTTTAAAATATTCAGTCGGGGCTGGTTCAGTGGCGCAAGCGGTTAAGTGCCCGCGCTCTGCTGCTTTGGCCCGGAGTCCACCGGTTTGGATCCCAGGCGCGCACCGACGCACCGCTTGGCAAGCCATGCTGTGGCGGTGTCCCATATAAAGTGGAGGAAGATGGGCACGGATCTTAGCCCAGGGCCAGTCTTCCTCACAAATAAATAAATAAATAAATAAATAAATAAATAAATAAATAAATAAAATATTCGGTCATTTCCCTACAGAGTGAGTGTAGCTTTGTGACTCTGCTTCTAAAGCATCATTAATATAATCACCATAGCCTAATGATCAGATATAAAACACTCATGTTACCATTTGGCTTCACCAGTTTTGATGGTGCCCAGGGTCCCACCAAACTTTCTCCAGCAGTGCTGGATGTTTCTCCTGGGAAATGAAATTAACCAAATGAACAACGGTAGACCTATTTTACCAGAGGTAGACTTTACTCTGCACAAAGTTCTGAATGTTGAAGGTTCTAAACTCAATCAAACCTCTCACCATAGCCTGGATATGTGTTCCCAGTCTATGCTTCAGCCTTTTTTCTTTTCCTTGAAGATTGTATTCTTGTTCCTTTTGGGTTCATTCTAATGCGGTGGTCTTCAGACATCTTATCAAGGCTTCATTTATGGTTTCACAAAGCCTTAGTCTGCTTGAGTATTTAGCTTAGAATATGTCAAACTGCCACCTCCCTCTCTTAGTGCACACTTTTGGGGTCCTCTACTTTCTTTTCCTCCTCCAGATAGCCAATTATTTTTTTAAAAAAATATCACTTTTCATCTTTTAGCTTTAAGCGTTTGTTATTTTTTAAAGATATTATAACTTACTGTTCCTTTCTCATATATTTTATAGCCAAAAATTCTAGATATGAGCAGCCTTTCTTACAAGATAGCTCTAACGATAGTATATTTATAGTTCAAACAAACTCTCTTACCCACTTATTATTTTATTTATTTATATTTATTTAATTTTGTTATAAAAATGTAAAATAGTAAAGTTGGAAAGTACCAAAATAGAGAAAGAAGAAAATTAGTCATTTTTTATTTCAGAACTCAAGAACAGATCATCTTACATTTTTAAAAGCATTTTAGATGTGTCATTTATATTACAATTCAGATTACAACTCTGCTTTTATCCGCTGCTATAGTACAATTGAAAGTTCAACATTTTGCCTCTTATCAAGATAGTAATTTTCTACCTAAATCCACAAGGGTGTTTAGAAAACATGAACACATTCTTCATGCACATTTTTATATTATTGCAGGAAAAACACCTTCAGAGACATCCATTCCCCCTTCCTTTACAGGGTCATAGGAGTTGGGTTAGGGATGGTGGGCCCAGTGGCAGGACCCTTGAACTCACTGAGGGTGTGTGGTTGCCAAACTCCCAGAAGGCCCTTAATGATCCTCATCTTCTGGTGACTGCATCCTCCGTATATTCACCTTCCACACTGTACTCAAGTTAGTCTGTGTGGCCAAAAGCATATACCAGGAGTGATAGTATGGTACTTCCAAGATTAGATTTAAGAGAGGGCAGCTTTCTTCTTTGTCTGTCTGTCTGTCTCTCTCTCATTGCTCTCTTTGAGGGAAGTCAATGCCATATCATAAAAAGATGCCCACACAGAAAGGAACTGTGGCTTGAGCCGAGAACTATGTGAGTGACCCATCTTGGAAGTGGATCCTCCAGCCCCAGTCAAGTTTTCACATGATGGTAGACCCATCTGACA
The DNA here is from genome assembly GCF_020826845.1 of Diceros bicornis minor. NCBI lineage: Eukaryota > Metazoa > Chordata > Mammalia > Perissodactyla > Rhinocerotidae > Diceros > Diceros bicornis. The sequence continues at coordinate 17,330,850 of NC_080749.1, read as the reverse complement.
TCTTGGCTGCAACCTCATGAGAAACCTGAACCACAACCACCGAGCTAAGACTCTTCTGGATGCCTGACCTTAGATATTGTGCGAGATAAATGTTTGTTATTTTCAGATACTACTTTTGGAGGAGTTTATTGCACAGCAATAAATAATTAATACAAAGGGATCAAGGGATCATGTGCTTCTTGCTATGCTCACAACACATGAAATCAGAAAGGAAATAGCAGCCCCTCTAAAAGAAGGCTTGATTAAATTGAAGTCAGAAGAGTAAGTCTTAATCGGTCGAGGGATTTTAGAAAGGGGAGTGAAAGTTTGGCACATTGAGAACAAGGCTATTAAGAGTGACATACGGTCTGAATAAGTCCCAAGTGCAACTGTCCCCTAGCTCTTTGCATGTACCCAGCATGCGTTTGGAAAGATGAGCTTGGTGCATTCAAATGAATGAAGGCAAGAGGGTCATAGCATATTTTGAATACTGTTTGAGTAAGTCAGGGGTGTCTTCCAGAGTGATAACTGTCCCTCATGATAAATTTCCTGATTACTATCTTACCATGTTTATGATCTATATATCAGACTACCTTAAAATATAAGTTCCATTGGTAAAGAATAATCAATTTCCATTTTTAAATGCTCTCATGATATGTTCAATAATCCTACCTCTTACTTGCGAGAGATTGTATTTCTTTGTAGACAAATAGCTTTTTCTTTTTAAATGATTGGATGAGTTGGACCTTCTGATCCAGTTTAAACCTATAGCTCTATGATTCTGTCAGTATACAGGCTGTTTTAAGTAGGAGGACATAAAAAGGACATAAAACTACACATCATTAAATGGTGATAAATCTAAGATAATCTATGAGAATTGTATATGTGTGTATATATACATATATACTCTCTCTCATCATAATTTGTCCTTGTGACAGATGTCTGTCTCTATACATAGATCTAGCTAGCTAGCTACGTCTATCTGTCTGTCTATCTAGTTTAACTATCTATATAGATTACATATATATAGAACAAAGAATAAATTATGATAAATTAATTTCCAGGCATAAAAATAAAATGCAGACGTAGGAGACTTCCACTTGGCCATATATTAACAACTTTGGTCCACAGTGATCTTTGAAAAATACAAATATGACCATATTATATCTTTCCTTAAAATCTTCAATAGCTCCTCAACACATAATGTAAGTATTCCTACCCTGAACTTATGGATCCTTGCAAGGTCTATGGTCTTTTGGGGAATTTCTGATCACACTGAAGGCACTATTATAGTAGAATGAAGATTTGTTCCTCTTCATCCTCATATCCCCATTAGAGAATTTACCACCCTTCTCTGGAGCTCTTGGCTCATATCTAAGTATGAAGAAGGAAACCTTAGCAGTTTTGATAGGCAGAGCAAAGAGGCAGAGGTCGTTAACATTGAAACCCTAGAATTACGCCTTAAGAGGAAGTCAGTATTAGTAGGAGAAGGTTTGTTTATTAAGGCAAACAAATGAAACAACTGAGTTAATGCAGGACCTGAAGAATGGAATTAAGCAACTGTGAGCTGAGACCATACAGTGTGGGAAGAGCAGAGGGACCAAAAGAGAGAGGGACGGGGAGAGAGTGCAAAAGGACCACTGTGTTGGACTCTGTATGGACAAATAGGAGAGTATATATCTAATTTTTTGCAATGTATGTATAGGATAATGTTGTATACAACAAATCAAAATTTAATTCAGATTTGTTTAACCACATAGGGGACTTAGTGGCTACCATAAAAAGAAGGCCCAGTGATAGGTGGGCATCAGGGCTGTATTGATTCTCTGACTCAAAAGTACCGGTAAGATCCGTGTTCCTTTCCACCTCTTTATCCTGCCTCCCATGGTACCAGCTTAATTCTAAAGCCTGGCTCCCCATCACGATCACAGAATAAGGCTGGTAGTAACCCCTGGGGCTACTAGGTCCTTAACCATACAGATGAAAAGAGAAATTGTGCAATTTGCTTCTGGAAGCCCTCCCAGAAAAGCAAGGATGCTTATTTCTCAGAAGCCTTTACCAAACCTTTTCAGTAAATCACTTGGTCAAATAAGTGTCTCCTGCCGTCCTCTGAATCAATAACTGTGGCCAAAGGTGGAATTTTGATGAATATCTTAAACTGGAACTACATCTCCTACCACAGACCCTAAAGATTGAGTCAGTTTCTCTCAAAGCATTTTTCTGTTATATGGAAGTGTAGCTGTTGAGATGAAAATTGGGCAAATCTCCAAGAAAAAAGAAACAAAAACAAAAAGCTGTTGATGCTGGAGAACTAGCCAGCACACCCATTACTATTTCACCCTGTAGGGACTCCACGTGCTTGTCTGATGGACTGAGTGATTTTTTTTTCTGGCTACAGACTCTACTTCTCACCTTTCTCAGTATTAATGATATTTTATAAAATGTGTGTGTATGCACCTTTTCTTGAAGAGGGTGTGCATAATTTTACTGGAAATTGAAAGAAATCTGTGATCCCAAAATGTCAAGAATCCTTGAGATTTACATCAAGTTCCTGTATAAGCCGGTTCTTGTGTCTCTTCCAGTGTTTCCCCACTTCCACCCACATCACCAACACAAAACCATTGCCAACCTTTCCGTTTGTCACCTGAGCATTTCATGCTTCAGGTTCTTTGACCATGTCATTTCCTTTTACCTCTTCTGTCTGGTAAACCCTAACTAACTCTGCCTTCAAGACTGACTACCAGTCCAACCTCTCCAGTGGAGCTTTTCTTTATTACTCTCTGTTTGGGAGCAGAGTCGATCCCTCTCTTTGGTACCCTAAGTGCCCCATAATGATAAGTACATACTCAACAGTTTTGGGACTCTTTGTATGTTCCATTGCCTAACAAGATCCTGAGAAATTTAAGCACAGGATTTGTGTCTTTCCTATTCATCTTTAGATTAAGTGTCCTGGCTTGTTAAACCCTTATTCAGTGAACAGATGACCATTGGTAGGCTTAGTTGTCAGTGAAGTGACAATAGAGAATGAGCAGGAGCTTTGGATGGTGCACTACTATTATTATCATAACTCTTCAGAGAGTTTTTTCTCACTCCTCGGTTAGGACCCAGGTATCTACAGGATGATATGGTAAAGATAGATCTTTGAATAAATGATGTAATCTCATTTAAGTTCTTGGGAATTCACACATTATGTCACTAAATCTAGCTAAGAAATATGAATCTTAAAAGTTGACATTTATTGAGTGTTTTCTATATGCTGGGCCCTGTGCTAAGGGCTCTACAAACGTTATTTCATTCGATCTTTACCAAAACCTCAGGAAGTGGGTTCTATGATTATTGTATCTATTTTATCGATGAGAATGTTTAGGTTTACAGAAAATATGTAATTCACCCACTGTCCTACTATCTATAAGTAGAGAAGACAGGATTTGAGTTCAAGTCTCTCTCGCCGCAATTAAGCCCTTGAACATCAGTCAAAGACCACACTTTAAGGCTCTCTGTGTGCTCGACATTTTATTATGAAATATTTTTTAACTCTTATGACAATCCTGCAATGTAGGACTCATTATTCTCATTTTGAATGTGGGGAAACTCAGATTTAAAGAAGATAACTAAATTTGGAAAAAGAGCATAATCTGTAACAGTCAGAACACAGTGAGAACATTGACGTGCTCGACACCCGAGTGCATGCAGGCACTTTTCAGTCAAATCCAGGAAAGTGGAGTGCCGGCCACATCCAAGGAATTGTTTTCATGTGTGTGTCTGGAAAGCTGAGGCTGTTGTGAAAAGAAGTCTCTGCATTGCAGGAATTTATAGCACTGCCAAGATGGAAAAATAGGGTATTATAGAATCTCAGAGTTGGAATGACTATGAGGTCATCTAAGAAAATAATGTGAAAGTTAAATACCAATGAAAAATTTAAATTGCATTTCAGCACAAGCTTAGAAAGATATCTCTGGATAGAAGGTGATTAATTTTCTATTGGATGAATAATTATAAATATGGGCACTTGGGGGAGGGATTTGAGCTCAAGCTTCACTCCCTGTGAGGAAGCCACTCATCTGAAAGCCCATAAGTGACCTCATTGTGATGTAATGTGATAGTCAATTTCTTTATAGATCAACCCCACTAGACTATAAGTTACTTGAGGGCAGGTAAGAACCAAGTGTTATTTTTTTTCATTCCCAGAACTTGACTCAATTTGTGTGCTTGATAGGTATTCACTAAAAATTTATTGCACAAGTCCACCATCACTCTAAGTATGAGAGCATGGTCACAAAAACAGAAGAACCAAGTTTTGAAATGAGGAAAGGTTTTTGATAGGTTAAGATGATGTGGGGAGGTGTTCCAGAGGATGAAATGATGTGAGCCACTTCATAGCATCAGAAGAGAATCACAGTGGATGCCCTCTGCTCCCAGCATCTTCCTGGTCCACTGGTAGCGGGTGGCCATTACTATCTGAGAATGGCCCTGCAGATGGGACACAGGTGCCAGAGGATGTTATAGGTGAAAGGGAGAACCTTGGATTCTAGAGGGTCTCATCACGGCTCCAGGGTTGCTATGAGGCACCCTGGAAAATACCCTACAGGAATAATCAAGATTTGTACTCTATTCTGAGCTGTTAATTATCCTATTATGTGAAACTGGATAAGCCATTTAACTTCTCCGAGCTTCAGCTTAGATACTAGTAAAACAGACATTATTATATAGTTTAAGATATTTGGCCTGGATCTTAAATGATAAAATCCTACCCTGGTTTCCCATATGCTTGGCTTCTGCTCCATAGTTCATGAAGACACTTCAAGACAAAAGCCCATTGCCTTACTAGCTGGCACTATACCCTTGCATTCCCTTGTCACGTTCAACCCTGATGTGGCCTGTCACATGTGAGTCACGGCCCCCTTCTGGCAGTTAGCAGGCCTAAGCAGCCTAATTTATTCTTTATTTCCTTGAACCCATCCTGGATTCTCCCTCTTTGCCAAGAGCAGGATGTAGCTCTAAAATGAGGGGCAGACCCGGACCAACCAGCTGCACAGATGAAAAGAAAAGAAGTAAATCCAAAGGAAGCCCCTAGAAGATACTTCACAAACAAAATGGAGTCTTATAGCTGTGCGCTTCTCACCACAATCTCCACTATCTTTGTACTTTGAGCAGTTTGGAGCCCATTTTGTCTTTGACCTGTATCCAAGTCCCTCTGCACCTGGGTGTCAGGAAAAGAGGGTGGGAACAGGCATCGGCATAGAGATGAGCTTCTCCTTGAGGTTGAAGTGTGTCACCAAAAATGTCATTGCTGGGGCTGGCCCTGTGGCCTAGTGGTTAAGTTTGGCGCACTTTGCCTCAGCAGCCCAGGTTCACAGGTTCGGATCCCGAGCAAGGACCTACACCACTCATCAGCCATACTGTTACTCACATATAAAATAGGTGAATATTGGCACAGATGTTACTCGGGGCTAATCTTTCTCAAGCACAAAAAAAAAAAAAGAGGAGGATTGGCAATAGATGTTAGCTCAGGGCTAATCTTCCTCAGCAAAAAGAAAAAGTCATTGCATTGCTGGTAAGATTAAATAATTAAAATATATGTGAAATCACTTTGAGAAATTGCTATACAGAAAGCTGTGTCAGAGCTAGGTGGTTCTATTGATATAGGAGTTTTACATTAAAGATTTATTCCTATAAATAAACAAAAAAGGCGTATCTAAATCTTTTTCTCCTTAAGAGCTATGCTCCTCATTCTGAGAAAAGCAAATAAACCATTAAAAAAAAAAGATCCAGAAAATTGTAAATAAGTGCACAGAGCTGCAAAACAGGCCCTAGATCACAACTGTGATTTTACAATATATCTTAATAAAAAGACTAAATTACTTTTCATTCTCACAGACATAAATTTGTTTCTAGCCTTGCCCAAGTGGATTGATATACTTGTTTGGGTGTAATTTCCACTTACCTTTATATTAAAATAAATGAAAGTGAAAAGGTCAAGTTTATTTAGAAAATTGTTAGCTATCCTTGGGAAAAAAAATAATTCAGCATGTGTGATTTTAATCAATTTTCATTCATTGTTAAAGTTCACACAAAGTTTAGCTTGATGTCAGTGGGAAGTGGAAATGGTGACTAGTTTTACAGGCACAGTAAATATACCTGAATCTAAAGTCCTCTAGACAATATTGTTAATAAAGCATATTTGTCTGGTTCCATAAAATAGAAATGTTTAAATTAGAAGAGCTGCTTGCTTAGATGCTAGGTTAATAGGAGCATTTTCAATTCTCAATCTTCATTATTTACAATGCCGAGAGGGAAAATTGACTTGAACACACTGTCTGGGCTGTAAATCAGAGTAGTTACATAATGTCTGAGGAGCAGCCGCAGGGGAAGAACCTGGAAGAGGGAGATCCCAAAGAAGGGATTTGGGCTTTTGCCTGCTGCTGTTCAAGAATGGGACAACACCACAAGCTTCTCCAAGTTTTCAGTTAGATCCCCACATAGTGCTGGGGACCAGGAGGGCACCGGGGCAAGGTTTCGTCCTTTTATGGTTTGATGAAGATTAGGAATAAGGTGACACTAGGCATGATGTATTTGAGAAAGTAATTCATGCCCATAAATACAAAACAGATAAAAATGGAATTAGCTACTGGAGCTGTGATAGTGCTGGTGATACATGTGCTGGTGACAGAAGTAGTCCTCATGATAGAGGATCGGAAATGGAGTGGATCAGGGCGGCCTGCACTAGTATACTCAGGATTAAGGGAGGAAGTAGGTCTTAGTGGGGGAGGAATTGAAGAGGCTGATAGAGCTGGAATGATCATTCCAGGCCTTGGAAAGCACGGCCGTGAGTAGAGAGGCAGGGATAAGGATGCCGTGTGGTGGAGCTGTGTAGAGGCTGGCCTCATCTGCTATGGCCAGCGTGTGTGTGTGTGTGTGTGTGTGTTGGGGAGTTTGATTGGCTAAGACAAGTTGGACCTAAATATATAAACCAAATAATGGCTATCTCAAAAGAGAATGTTGACTGATTTCAACTATTTGTAGGGTCATTATGACTAAACTTTTGGACTATTACCATGGGTGTCCCTCAGTAAGTGGTAATATTCTTTTGTAAATAGATTTAAAAATCCCCCCTCTCCCTTTTAGGCAAGTGTGTGTGGGCGCATATGGTGGCTTTCAAGCATGTAATATGCCTGCAAGATGAGGAGGTGTAGGTGACAAAAAAAAAGAAGATGGGTGCTATGGACTGTATTGTGTTCTCCTCCACAAACTCCATACATTGAAGCCTTGACCTCCAATGTGACTATATTTGGAGACAGGGCCTTTAAAGAGGTAATTAAGATTAAATGAGGTCATAAGGGTGGGCCCTAATCCAATAGGACTGGCGTCCTTATAAGAAGAAGAGATACCAGGAGTATGCACACTAAAAGAAGAGGCCAGGTGAAGACACAGAGAGAAGCTGCCCTCTGCAAGCCAAGGAGAGAGGCCTCACCAGAAACTACCCTGCCAGCACCTTGATCTTGGACTTCTGTTCTCTAGAACTGTGAGAAAATAAATTTCCCTTGTTTAAGCTAGCCAGTCTGTGGTATTTTGTTATGACAGCCTGAGCAGACTAATACAGGGGGTTACGGTCAAATAGCAACGACAAAATGGAAAATCAAAAGGCAAGTTGAGCTAGATGCCTTCATGGATCCAGCTGGAGGACTGTGACTTTGTCAGCAGATTGGAAAAATTTAAATCCTAACCTAACATAATTTTCCTCTCAGTACCTTTTGAATAGCCTTGTTATACCAGGTGCGCTATAAATATATGCAAAATTCATCATTTTAAACCCTTTTTTTCATAACTTTCTGAGAAAAAGCAGAATATATACATAAGAACTTTGTTCTGTCTTAACTTTTCTATAAATAATTTATAACTCATATCAGTCTTCTTGTTTTACTTTCCTTAATCACCATAAAGTCTATCATTTGGAAAAAGGAAATGGAAACATCAACATATTTTGTTATACTTATACTAAGAAAACTCTGGCAAACTTGTTAAAAATAATACACGTAAAAAAATCAGGAAGTATAAAGGCCTACAATTCAACAATGACTTAACTGTTGAATTTATAAGTGAAAAAAAGAAAGAGAGACAGAGAGGACAAGAGAGAGAGCAAAGAGTGTACCAGCTAGGGTGTTTTCAGTGGCAAGTAACAAAACATTCACTACAAGCAGACTTAAATGATAAAGGTCCTTATGCTTTAGTTACTAAGAAGATTGAAAGTGTGTGTGCTTCAAGTATGGTTTGATCAGGGTGCCAACTCTATTTCTGTGTTATTCTCTTAGGTCCATGTGTCAGCTTCATCCTTAGGCTGGCTTCTCTCATGGTAGCAAAATGTCTGTATCAGTTTCAAGGCTTCATGTGAATATTCCATGTAGAGAGGAATGAGAGAGCAACTCTGTTAAGTAGATTTATGCAGTTGTCCACACTGACCCCACGGGTCATGTTTTAAACTTTGTGCAGATTAGCCTCCTAAAGATATTAGCATCTTAACTGTCAGTGAAAGCTCTAGGTCACTGAAAAATATGCCTAGCCATATCCTTTGATCCAAGAGTCGTGTAAGAAACAACCTAGATACTGTTCACAATTTGGTTTAGAGATATACAAGCCTATCTGGTGCAGTGCGTATATTGGAGGATGTGTCCTTTAAGAGGCTAAACTGTAAAGAGACACAATAGGACCTTGTGTTAGTTCCTAAGGCTGCTGCAACTAATTACCACAAACTTGATGGCTTAAAATAAAAGGAATTTGTTCTCTGACAGTTTGAGAGGCCAGGTTCCAAAATCAAGGTGTTGGCAAGATTGGTTCCTTCTGGAGATCACAAGGGGAAATCTGCTCCATGCCTCTCTTCTAGCTTCTGGTAGATCTTGGTAACCCTTGGTGTTCTTTGGCTTGTAGATGGCGTCACTCCAGTCTCTGCCCTCATGTTCATGTGGCCTTCTCCTCCAGGTCTCTGGGTCTTCTCCTTTTCTGATTCATCAGGACACTTTTCACTGGATTTAGGACCCACTCTCAATCCAGGATGACATCATCTTGAGCTCCTTAACCTAATTACATCTGCAAAGACCCAATTTCTCCATCAGGGCACATTCACAGATGTAATGGGTGTTAGGACTTGGTTATATCTTTTTGGGTCCACTCTTCAACCCACACAGACTTCTGGGAGAAAATCCCCATGAGTGAAGATCCAGGTGGGGGATGTATAGAGTTTCCGGGCACGTCTTGAGTCTGTGCCTGATATTCTGGCAAGGAGAGGATTGTGGTTTAAAGCACTGGTCTCCCAAGTGAGGAGAGGTGAGAATATCTTGGAAATTCTATTTATAATTTTGTTCATCTAAGAAAGTAAGAAAAGAATGAAGGTTTTCTACTATTGAGCATATAGTTTGACATCATGGACCTCACCAGGTCTGCTGATCACATGGGCAGGCACAGCATGGTACAAGTGGCATCCTGAGTAGGGAGGGGAGATCTGTTACCATTCAAAATTGGGGTTCTCTGCCTGATGCACATAAACAAGCCAATTAATTATGGCATCAGCCTTTGGGAGAGAAATCAGTTTTATTCTATGAGATCAATCTGCAGGGAGACAGGGGGCATGTGCTCTCAGATTTGTCTCCCTGATTTAGGATTTAAGGCAAAATTTAAGAGATTAGGGAGAACAGGCTGGTACATGGAAATGCTGGTGGGACAGGTTTTGATTGGTGGGCTTCAAGCATTTATGGTAAAGTTTTAAACATTTATGACAGGGTTCTAAACATTCATGATGGGGTTCTGAACATTTTTGATGAGGTGGGGGAGGAATTTTAACACCGGATCTTCCTGAATGAGGGACCCCTCACTTCTGATAAGAGTCTAACTTTTAAGTTCCAGTCGTGTCCAGTTCTTTGGTTCTGTAGCAAGGAGGATCTTTGGTTCTGAGGTTGTTTCAGGTCACGATTTCTTCTCTTGCATGTGCCCTGGCTACGTGACTTCGCAGATTTTCTGAAAGGTAATTCTTAATCACTCTGTTGGTAAGAGATGGGGTCAGTTGAACTGGTCCAGGAGGGCCTGTGGTTACAGTTCCATACTGATGAGGGGCTGACTGGCATGTCTTCATTCATCTACTTGCTTTCCGTGTATTGTAACCCAACGCTGTTTACAAGGGCTCCATTAAGTGGAGTTATGAATATTTTCCTCTTTTAATTAAGATGACCCTCACCAAATGAACAAATGCCTTGAAATATTGCTACTATTTTAAGATAATACTAACAATGCATGAATGATATAGAATAAATAGAAAGAGCCAACACTTCTACTCTTCTCATGGGCTCTTATCAGCCCCAAAATGAAGTAAAACCATGGTAATCTAATCAGATCTGAAAAGCAATTAGTTAACAAAATTCTAAATTATTAGGCAGGAATTATTTGTATCATGAATTTATATCCTCTGTTATTAGTTGTGACCCTCATCTTAGGTCTATGATGTGTCTTGAGACAATAGTTATTTAAATGTACGTATTATGGGAGTATGAGCTCAAACATGTTTTATTATAGAGAACACAATTTATAAAGTTTGGGGGCCACTAGTTTAACAGAAATAATTGCGCTGCTTGGGATCCGATAGCTCTGCTTGAGAACCTCTCTGAAAAAAAATGGGTCATGAGGGCCTGGCTAGCCCTGTGGGTAGCTGGAAAACAGAACCATGCGTCAGCAGCCCGGGATAGGTCAGGAATTAAGTGCTCAGCTTAATGTGCTGTTCTGTTGTCCAACGTCAATCAAGCAGAGCAAAGGCCAGAGTAGTGGACCCACAGACTCTACTCATGTCACAATTCACTCTCTCCACCTCCAAAGTCCCTTCCCCATCACCACCACCGGCACTTATTAAAGGGCACTGTAGAGACAGAAACTGATTACCCTGCTGCTCTAGGAGGCAGTGCCCTGAGGACCACTATCTGTAGTTTGAGTGCAACTATGGCTCAGCTGTACATAGTTGTGGTGAAAGAAGGGAGGAAGGAAGAAAGGCAAGAAAATGGAAGAGGGGGAATTTGAAGCTCGAGCTGTGTGATGTGAGAATCCCTAGCAGCATTCTCCTTGAGCTCACTTAGTTGGCAGATATTTACTGAGTGATCCCTATGCGCAGATACAGGGAGAATTCGTATATAAACAGGTCCCACGTGGTTTCCCAAGCCTCATGGAGTTTACAGTCAGTGTCAACGTATTTCTTCCCATCTATCCTCTCACCTTTTCCATTTGTACTCGTCCAGGAGTGTTTGCCTTAGATCCATTTTTTCCTCTTTCTCTACTCTGCCCCTTATCACAAGGAGCTGACCCTTCAGGCTGTTTCCCGGGCTTCATTGTCAGCTGCTTTACAACTGGGCTCCACTAAGAGGAGGCATTGGCAGGAGATTGGAAGGTGGGAGGAAAGGAGAAACCAAAGTACTTTCTCCCTCTCTCCAAGCCTTAGGGACAGCTCAGCACTGGCTGTTTCTCTTCCCTGATCCACCTCCTACCAGTCAGGTCCATCCTGATTCCTTTGGGCTCTGGTAACATGGCGTTTTTCTTTTTCTGCTTGTCAGCTTCTTAATCACCGCTATAAACAATGCCCTGCCTTGAATTTCCTCTGTTTAAGTACAAGTACTAGTTTCTATTTCTCTGGTTGGACACTAATACATCCTTTAAATTAGAAGTAAATAGGTGATCATTACTGATATTATACTTTACCACTTAGTTGCATGGTGTTTTGCATCTGCCTATGATTTTATTTTCAGCCAAAATATTTTCTAGACACTTTTCCCCTTTGCCTTAGGAAATTGCCAAGAACGAATTTCATTTTCGATATCCTAAAGGGATAGTACAAGAAAAGAGATGGAGTTGATTGATAAAGCAAAATCCAAATTTATAATTGGTGAATTGCAGATCAATCTATATGACGAAGATAGGTCCTAATAAGATTTTTTCCCCTCATTTCCTCTTTGCAGAGAGATCCCTGAAAGCGCATTACCTTTAATAGGAAAGTTTTATTTATTATCTTTTAAACGTTTGGAAGGATGAGAACTTTAAGGGGAAATTGAGAAGAAGATGAGATTAGTAAAGGATTTCATGCTGGGAAAGAAAGATATATAAAGTAAACCATAGTGTGGTCTTTGCATATGCAAACGAAGCATCTGACTTGTTTTCAGGAGGCCACATTCTCTTGATCTTTTCCAGTAATGGGGAAGGTTTTATTGATACATTCATTCTCTCGCCCCTCCAAATCTACCCTTTCATAGAAGAATGCAAAGAGAGCCTGTTTTTGTAAATCGTTTTATCAGCACATAGCCATGCTCATTCATTTGCTTATTGTCTATAGCTGTTTTCATGTTACAAAGGCAGAGTTAAGTGGTTACAACAGAGACAGTGTGGCCTGCAAAGCTCAAATGCTTACTATCTGTCCCTTTATGAAAAAGTTTGCCAGCCTCTGCTATAGGATAAATTGCTTGTTCTTAGAAGGTAATTTTGACCCTCTCTCTTTTCAGGTAAAACATTTCTTCAGCACCTACTATGCCAGGTACTGTGCTAGATGCTATGCCCAATAAAAGCACAGATAAGAGTAATCACTGTAGTTAAGGAATTCATCAGGTAGTAAGAAAAAGGTGACACCTGCATATATAGGTAAGACAAGGGAGTAAAATGGCTGCTAGCACAGATGCAGATAAGGATTGTTCCAGAAAAGAAAGAAATTGCTCCCAACTAAGGTGGAGGCCAAATATTAGGGATAAGGATTTTACTTTCTTTTCAAAGCAGGAAGGCACAAGGCCTCCTCGGCATATGGAGGAAAAAAAAGACTGGGAACTGTTATTTGTGCTCTAAGTTTAGCTTGTTGCGCCTCACATACTTCCAAGGAAAGCAGGAAAAAAAAAGATTAAAATCAGAGAAAAGTAATTTTGGAGTATAGTCAATTCATTCATCCATTTAGTCATTAGTGTTCGAGTGCCCTCTCTTCCACCCACTGTCCTGTGTGCTGGAAATAGGCAATAAACACAGCAGAAAAGGTTCTCGCCCCCAGGGAGCTTCCATTTTAGTGGGTAGGTATTGTACACACCTCCAGCTCAGCAGAATGGCAAAGATTCCCATCTGAATACAGGGAAGACTTTAGGGGGATCTTCAAATCAAGACACAAGGAGAATGCATAATAGTGTTGAGGATTCAGGGGAGCTGAGAGTTGAAGAACATGGGTTCAGGATTCAAGCTCCCTAGGGTGGCATGAAGTTGCCCTTTATCAGCTGTACGACCTTGGAAAAGTTATCGAATACCTCTGTGTCTCAGATTCCTCAACTTTAAAGTGGGGATGATAATAGAACCTATGGTAAGATTGTTGTAAGGGTTAAATGAGGGCGTGTTTGCAAATTTCCTGGAAGAGTGGGTGCCTGGTACATAACAAGAGCTATGTGGTGTTTATTAATAGAAGAACCAACCCAACCCTTTGCTTTTACTCTGAAACTGCCCACATTTTGGTTATTTTTTTTAATCTTTTGGGATATCTCTAATGGGATGAGTGAATAAGTCCGAGAAGAGATAAATGTTTTGCTCTTTATTTATATTTTAAATGAAAGTACTTAGGATCATAAAATCAAGCTAGCATGAAGTTATCATTTAAACAGCGTGCTATGCTTTCTCTACTTCATCTGGAATAATTCACTCCATATATACAGCACTGCTGTTTTTGAAGGTCCCAAAATACTTCCTTTGAAAACATGCAATTTTCCATTGAAATACAAAGAAGAGCAAAACCAAATTATAACCATCATCGCCATCTAACATTTACTGAATGGCTACTATATACCAGTCATAGAAGCTGCTCTAATATATTTATTAACTCTTTTTCTTGCTCATAGAAATTCTATAAAGCTAATGCTTATATCCACATTTTTCAAATGAGAAAGCTCAGGCAGGCAGATAGCTAACGTGATGTTCTCAAGTCACATGTGATGCATGAGACATGCATCACATCCCAGGAAACTTTGATCCAAAGAGTGTGGTCTTTCCTCCCTGTTAAATTGTATGATCTTGTTACCACCCAATGTGGGGCCTTGTGCTCGCCGCAAGACATGCCAATAGTCAAGAGGCAAGGTGGTAAGAGACAATGGACTTTTTATTACAGCTTGCTAGCAAGCTGGCCTTTGGATGTGGCCTACTCACATCCAAAAGAACCATCTTAAGGGGGCACAAAATCTTACAGCAGTTGTATAGGCCATTGGGTTATTGGGGAGGGGGTTAGGAATGTTGACCTTCTGGTGTTACGGAGTGGGAGTGCCACACCAGATCTTTCAGTTTTCACTGATGATGGCCATCAGCATAGATTCTCTGTTCAGGGATCATCACATTCCTAAGGAACTCAAAATGCAGTTATCGTCTTATCAAAGCTAGGAGGTACATGCAGTAGCAGGGGTCATAAAATCTAAAGAGCAATTAGATCTCCTGGAGGGTGTATATCCAGCTGGATTAGTTTGTCAGAGGTCATTCAAAGTTACAATAGGCCTTCTTTTCTACAGTATGGCTTCCCTTATCTCAACCTTGTCTTGAGCCGGTATCAATCTCAAGGACACATGAACTGAGACCATAACATTTAGTACACCTAAATATCTTCCTTTAATAATAGGGTGTTAGTAAACCAAATTATAATTTTTCTATCATTTATCAATCATAAAAGCATGACATATTTACTATAGAAATTTTGAAGAATTTAGAAAACTATGAAGAAGATATATAGCAACCATAATCCTACCTACTAGAAATATTCATTATTAACGTTCTTATATATTCTTTTAAACTTCTTCCTCTGTCTTCTTATACACACATACATACTTCCAAATGGTTTCTTACTATATTATATCTTAATTCAGATTTTTTAATGAATTTGTCATTAAGAGTTTTATGTGTCATTGTTTATTTTATTTTTTATTGAGGTATAATTGACATATAACATTATATTAGTTTTAGGTGTGTGATTTTTTTAAAAAAAACATTATTTCGATATTTGCATAGTGTATTTGTATATTGGTAGCACAATAACATTTAACCCAATATTTGAATGCTTTCATGTTTTTACAGTTATGAATAATTTTTAATGAAATTTTGATGCAGTCTTTGACTCTCTGATAATTTCCTTATGATAAATTCTTATACGTAGAATAGCTAGGTTAAAGGATAAAATTATTTTAAGACTACTGATATGCATAGACAAATTGCCTTCCAGACAGACCACGGTTAAGTCAATGTTAATTCATCTACTTCCCTATTTAAATACAGAAACATCTATGTAATATTCCCACTGTAATCACCAGGAACTTATTTAATTTATGATTGGCACTGGACTAAACAGTGCAAAAATATCTAAGACAGCATGCTACCCACTTTCCAAAATGTATAATGCAAGATAGAATCATTCAAATTATTATCCCTTCACTCAAAGAATATTTGTTGAGTGCCCACCATTTCCAAAAAGAAAAACGGTAAGGCTAGGTACTAAAGGTAAAAATTGTAGGTGGTGTGTGTGTGTGTGTTGGGGGGAGACGGTGATGTGGAGCATTCCCAGGAGTTTCCTAAAGTCTTATAAAATCTATGGCTATGACAAGCATTCTGAGTACAATGATATCCTCAGCAGTATGGTGATAGCCAAAGGTTTTTATGGGAAAAATAATCTACTTCCTAAAATACAGAAATTAATTTCTAAGCAACATTTCACAATTCTATAGTTGATTAAATTAATGTTTATATCTAAAAAATAGATAATCTAGTTCTGGATCTAAAAAATAATCAAGTTCTAGTTCATGTAGCCCTGATACCCTAGTCACAGCTGATGGTATCATAGTTGACCTTTGACTTCGTGCCAACCAAAGTAGGCACAAAGAGAAGCAGAGAAGATCAAAGAGTAATTCAGTCGTGGTGATGGCTGAGCACCAGAGAAAAGCCTAAACAATGCCCGTAAGAAGGAAATGATGAGCTTTCTTCACGCAGAGGCCTTGCTTGGCTCCTTGAAAGTTCTTGAACTATATTCTAGTTTCTGTAAAGCTCGGGCATATTTGGAGTTTTGGTTTTTTCCTGAAGATATTTTTAATGTTTTCTCTGGGTTTCTTTGAGACCTGGATTGTGGTAAATCTTCATTATTTGGATATGGTATTATCTCCATT
Source organism: Diceros bicornis minor (assembly GCF_020826845.1). Classification (NCBI taxonomy): domain Eukaryota; kingdom Metazoa; phylum Chordata; class Mammalia; order Perissodactyla; family Rhinocerotidae; genus Diceros; species Diceros bicornis. The sequence goes on along the minus strand of NC_080749.1, from coordinate 17,314,699 downwards.
GTTTGATGCAACCTGAGTAAGCCTCTATTTCTTGTTATAAAAATAAACTAATAGGGGCCAGCCTGGTGGTGTAGTGGTTAAGTTTGTGCTCTCTGCTTTGGCAGCCTGGGGTTCACAGGTTCAAATCCTGGACATGGACCTACACACCGCTCATCAAGCCATGCTGTGGCAGCGTCCCATATACAAAGTAGAGGAAGATTGGCACAGACGTTAGCTCAGGGTCAATCTTCCACAAGTAAATAAATAAATAAAAATAAAATAATAAAGCAAAATTATTTCTGAGTGCTCTGAAATATCAAGCCTTTCCCTATACTCCATCTGCCATCAACAATAATTGGGAAGACAGAACAAAGAAACAAAAACCCAGCAACTAAAAATGAAGAAGAGAAAAATATTGATCTTATTTCACAATAGTAACAGTCCCTCTAGAAAGATAAAAGTCATTTGTAAGAGTTCCTTTCAATTTAAAAATTATGAGTTCATTAATATTATAGTACATCTCTAGCCTCTACCTATCTGAGCTCCTGAGGACCATATAGAGATTTGATAGTGGGAAAAAATATGGAACTAGAAATCTTTCTGTTATCTGTGAGCAGAAAATGGGCTCTATGAAAGGTATTGCAAGAGGCATTGATCCCGCTTGAAATTAAGACGGTAATTAAGCACCAAAATAATGGTAACAATTGAGAAGAAAATGTCCTCTAGTGGAAAATTCTCAGTAATTCAATTTGTGTTGATATAAATAATCTTCTCCAACTTTCTTTTGAGTGATGTATAATCTCTTAATGGCCAGGTTGTCAGTGGGAGGAAAATTAATGCTTTATTCATTGAAAAGGTTCGAATAAGAAAGGATCATCTTCCTTGATTGAAAGCAAAAAAATTCAATATTGATACGTTTAAGACATTCTTTTCCATATTTCTCTGAAATAAGTTTGAATGTCTCATGAAAGACAAATATTTTATTCTTCCAGCAAAAATTTTTAAGACTTTTAACTAATAATAGTCTGAAAAATATTAGAACGGAGGTACCATTAGCTTTATATTGAAATTCCTAGTATAAAAAATACATGTTAAAAATTAAAATGAAAGCAATTATTAGAGCAAAGCTATTGTTAACCAGAATGCAGCTAATCAGAAATTTTAGTTAATTTAGTAAATTACTTTTTTCAGGTACACAAAAACAAAACACATACACACTCAAACATACACAGAGACACACATAAATAAAGCTGGTATATTAATTGATGGATGATTACTAATACGTCAGTAAATATCCATATACATCACTAGGTACTCAATTCACACAATTAATTTAAGAGAATATTCCCTCTTATAGTATGATCATGGAGATGATAAATACAAATGATAAAATTAGAAAATAACTCTAGATGCTACTGGATTACCAAATAAGTGGTGTAGATGTCTGATTTTCATACTGGACTGGAGGCGCATCAAAAGCAGTGCACTAATATTAGCAAAATTCCTAATGGAAATGATTGCCTTTTTTAAAAAAAAGCTTAAGGCTCGAGCTAAGATTATCCTTTATCACTAAGGTGATCTCCAAAATGTTTAAGAAAAAAAATTGGAGTTACTACTAGTTTGCTTAGAATTATACACTAAATTGTGTTTGACATAAGAACTAATGTTTTGGTATGTGTGACTTGGTGAAAGAAGCTTGGTGTTCTTTGGTACAAACAGTAAATACAGTTAACATGAAGACATGGAGCTAGAATGTGTCCTGGTGACACACTGGTCATCTCTTCCTTAATCTTCTGCATCTACACCCCCAAAAAATGATCATGCGGTCCTAGGTTGTCTTTCCTCATCCAACTGAACTTTTTCTCTTCACCGAACTGTACATAGGAAATAAGACTTGGTAAAATACATAATATAATCAGGAAGAAACATGGACCACACCTCAGTTATGTAGCAACTTCAGCTAAGGGGCAATCCTTCTTCTTGAGCAGTCTGGTTAAGCAGTGTCTTACTGTATAAAAATAAAATTATAATTATAATTATGTCCCGAACTGGTTTATCTTTCTTACTCAAGAGATCATGGGTTAGAGTGGATAATTTCTAAGGTCTCTAAAAAATCATAGTATTTTAAAAGTGTAAGGATCCACTATCTAGGGAAGGGTGGTAATTAGCATCATTAATCCCATTTTAGAGGTGACTCAAGATGTTAAAGAAACTTGCTTAAATAACGACTACCATATCCATATTTATTCAAATATAGGGCATACAAACATTTAAAAACACAACCATCACCACCTGCCTGTTGAGAAACAGAAGAGAATTTTGACAGTCATTGCTGCCTAGGTCTATGTGACTAGGCCATGCATGAAGGGCTTATTCACATCAACACACTTAATTTTGCTGGTAACACCGCAATTATATCTTAATTTATTTTTATATTCTTAACTTTCTGTTAAGATTTCTTTTAACATTTTTATTAGGAGACCACTTTGCAATGAAAAGTCATTGCGTATGAAGTAGACAGCATGCCACACACTGAGCAAAGCAGTTAAAGGCAATAGAAAGTATTTGATCTTTCAGAGTAAGTCTGAGACTTCTCAAAGACCACTTTGTGATTGATCTATGTGTCATCAAAGACTATTACTTATGTATAGAACATCTATCTGTCAAAAGTGTCTTACTGATAGTCTAGAAAAACTATTCAACTTAATTTTTAGAAATATATAATTCAATCAAAGAAAAAGAAATGAAAGTATAGACGAAACCCTGTTTTTGTTCAATTTTACCATCACTTCTGAAGGGGTTGAAGAAGTTAAGATCTTGAGTTTGGGGAAGAAAAAACAGCTTTCCCCTGTGAAGCTTCACAAACCCGTGGTTGACAAAAACGTTTATGGGATTTGTTAGATTATACATGTAGAGAAGTTTTAGAGGCTGAAATCTTGCTACCGAAAATAAAAGCGGTAGCCTATGTAACAAATGCCATAATCAGGTGGCTAAAGAAATCGTGTCTTTCCCCCACCACTACCTTCCCTCTCCCAAAGCTGTTATTAAATTGTTGGTTCATTTTACATTAAATGGTAATTTAGAATTAAAGAAAATATCAATTGACAATAAAGGTGGAACTAGAAATTCAGGGCCCCAAATTTCAAATCCAGTAAACTACTAAAGACTTTTATATCTACTCATTTGTCCTGCTCCTATCTTTTGCAAAGAACCTTATATAAGTGTCTTAAATCTCTGATGAGACATAGTGTAAGAGACCATTGTTATTTTTTTCAAGAAAGTTTTGAAATTTGTTTGGGTGAATTAGTTACTATTCTGACACATAGAGCTAGAGCTTGAGGCAACATCAGTCTCTTTCCCTGCTTGTGGGCAGGCTTGCATCATCCCAGAATAGATTGTTACCTAAAATCTAAAAAGAGGAGTCCACAGTTCCACAGAAAAATGAAAGCTAGTGGTTTTCAAATATTAATTCATGCATCCAAATAGTATCATTACCTCTTGGTTTCGCTTTTGTCATCACACTGTGTACATCTCCAGTCTTACACTGTTCAATATGGTAGCCACTAGCCACATGTCGCTATTTACATTCAAATGAAATGAAAGTAAAAGTTCAGTTCCTCTGTTGCACTAGCTGCATTTTAAGTGCTCAATAGTCAAGTGTGGCTACAGGCTATGGTATTAGACAGATATAGACTGTTTCCACCATCACAGAGTGTTCTACTGGATGTGCTGCAGTTTAGTTAAAAAGGAAATCTCTTCAAGGATTCTTGAATGCTATTTAAAATGAACATTGAGGAAAATGATCTTCCCTCAGGTTGTAATCAGTAGATGTAGACATTTGCATGCAAAATTTGTGAGGTGAGCTAGTCATAGAATTTTATAGTTGTAAGGACTCTAGGAGGTAATTCAATATAATTCCTCTTATTTTACTGTTGTGGAAACTGTGGTGCAGGGAGGGTAAGTGTTTTCAGTAATGTCACCTAGGATTTTGTGACAAAGTTTAATCATCAGTATTGGTAGTGATACACATTCACAAATTTTGAAATAAAGGATATAGATTGAATTCTTGCACTGAAAATAGGTAGAGTTCCCTCTTGAGCAGATCCAACCTGGCCAATGAGCCCCCAAGAGATCAAATTCAAAGTTCCAGTCTGAGAATTGTTGATTTATTATTTTCATCCAGCCACTCCAACTATTCTAGTATTGGGTTGATTCAATCCGGAATATCCTCTAAATGTGTTGTAAAATACTTTATTCAGCTTTCGAAAAACATTTTACTTTTGTGAGGTGTCTGTAGAGCTAGATTTGAGACCGGTTGAGGGTTGAGAATCTGCGGAGTAAAAAGTAACAAGAGAAGAAACTACTAAGTTCCAGCCTCGGTGTTACTCCTACACTTTTCCTCCTTCAGCTTGATACTGAGTGTCAGGCAATTTTGCATTTAAATTTCACATTAACATTTACTAGCATTGTGACTCCTAGTTCCTCCAGGCTGCTATAACAAAATACCACAGATAGGATGGCTTATAAATAACAGAAATTTATTGCTCACAGTTCCGGAGACTGCAAGTTCAAGATCAAGTGCCAGCACGGTCAGATGAGGGCTCTCTTCTGGGTCACAGATTTCTCATTGTCTCTTTATATGATGGAAGGGGCTAGGGAACTCTGTGGGGTCTCTTTTATAAGAGCACCAATCTCATTCATGACGGGTCCACCCTCATGACCTAATCACCTCCCAAAGGCTCTACCTATTCATACCATCACTTTTAGGGGTTAGGATTTCAACATATGACTTTTGCGGGGGTGGAAGGGTCACAAACATTTGGACCATAGCAATGACCTTTCACAAGATTAGGCATATCCATTACTGCCTGCCTACTCATCCCCATTTCTGCAGTAAGCTGCCCTGCCCTTAGTCCTGCTGAGTCAGAGTGTCCATGTTCACTGCTTCTCCAACTTCTTTAACAAGGTCACAGGTGCACAGGTGTGTGCAGAGGTGGATGCCTGATTCAAAGGCAGCTGATTCATAAGCGGGCCTATGACATAGGACTAACATGGCCTAGTTCATGAGGATGAGTTGAAATTTGCAACTAGGCTGTTAAGAGACAAGGCTAGTTAGTAGTGACAGGAATGGCCATAATTAAGGGTTGCCAAGATGCAGAGAGAATTGGTGAATGATTTTGAGCTATATACAAGCAGAAATGATCAAGTGTTCAGAAACTGAAAGCAGAGAAGTTGGCGAAGATGGAGGACAGGCATGTGGAGAGAGAGATTGAGAAAGGGACAGACTGCTTCAGAGAAGCTGGAAGTTGCTCACAGGAGACAGGGCAGCTGCAAATTCTGAATGAGGCCCAATTCCAGTTTATCTGAAGTTTGGTTTTCTGATGATATTTCTTTTTTGGGTTTCTATGAGCTCTGGATCTCTTTAATATAGTTTCTCCTTTTAAGATTTTTGTTTTTTTGACTTGAGGTAATTTATTAATTTTCTTACCAAAAGGTAATTTACAACCAAAATGTTCCTATCTAAACCAGGGCTATTAATACCCCTCTTAATAGCTTGCTGCAAGATTAAAAGAGAAAATAAAGATGGCATCCCCTAGAAACTCAGTACAGTCATGCAACACTTCATGTTGGGGATACGTTCTGAGAAATGTGTCATTAGGTGACTTCGTTGTTGTGCAAACATCATACAGTGTACTTACACAAACCGAGATGGTATAGCCTACTACACGCCTAGGCTATATGGTACTAATCTTATGGGACCACCATCTTATATGCAGTGCATCGTTGACCAAAATGTTGTTGTGGAGCACATGACTATAATTCTTTTTAAGGTAGTCAATTATATTTGGAAAGAATGAGATTAGATCAAAGTTATTTCCCTAAAATTAATGAAAAAAAATTAGGGTTAAGATAACATCAGAGTTTTCTGAAATTTCTCATTAGTCTTCTCTGATTTCCAGCATCCATTACAAATATTACCCAGAGGCCATGTGCTAATAGAAAGAGGTCATTAGGAAGCCTGAGTTTTGGACCACTTCTATGGTAGAGATTACTAATGCACACCCACATCTGATCCTCCTTTTCTTCCTGGACACATGAAATACTGCATTTCCCAGACCCTTGCTCAAGACCATATTACTAGTTCTGGCCAATAGATTATGAGCAGAATTTACACAGGTCATTTCTGAGCAGGGGCCATGACTAGCCCTGGTAATCCATCAACTCGCTTCATCTATCACAGTGATTCTAAAAGGCACGTGTTGAGACAATGAAGCCACAAGATAGAAACTGCAAAGGTCTTATAATGTCATGTCTTAGAAGAAAGTCGTGTATGAGAAGAGAACCACCCTGCCAAGCTGCCCAAATTGCAGCAGAGTTTGTATAAGCAATAAACACTTTTAAATGCTAAGCCACTGTCATGTTGCACTTTGTATGTTACACAGCGTAACCAATCCTATCCTGACTATGCTAATTTGCAATGCTTAGATGAAGAAGCCACTGCTTTTCCCTGTGCTCTGGTTTCCTCGTGCATATAATAGAAGAAGTTAGATGAGATTGCCTCCAATGACTCTTCTAGGCTATGCATTCATTCTATAATTTTTTTCTAATGCCTGCCCTACTTATCTTGCAGATTTACTGAGAATATGCTTTGAAATTAACAAGGGCCTTACCGATACATTCTTATAAACAAAAGATTTGCTGTCAAAGCTGTCAGCTTCCAAAAAGATATTGCTATTTCTGAAACAAGTATTTGGAATGACGTCAATTTTAGTTTTTAATTTGGCTATGTGTTTTTATCATTTTCAGTGGGAAGATTTGAATAGACTTTTCTCCTTTTGAAAGGAGAATTTGAAAGAACAATTTTGAAAGTGCAGATAACCATAACTGATTAAGCAGGTCTGTTAGCTGTGCTATGGCTCTTCTTTACTTGTTTTTCTCTATTGCACAGTTGTGAACTTTACCTCTGGTGTCCTTGGCTAGTACTCTAATTCTACATGTCAACCCTGCCCAAAGGTGCCTGTCTTAGAGAGTCATTGCCTTAACTTGCAGAAGCATGCTTATAGTATAATGCATAAGTATGGTCTTGATAGGGAAGGATGTGGCTAACTCCTCCACACTCAGTAGCACATGATAATCCCAGAGAGAGACTAAAGATGAAAATATCACTTTGGAAATCCAGTAACTCTCAGCTTAGAAAACAACAGTGGAATGGTGAGAATATCCAATTATTTGCATCCAGAACAACTTAAGGCTCCAGTTCTGAATCTGTCACTTCCTATCTGGGTAATTTTTGGCAAGTTATTTAACTTCTCTAAACCTCAGCTGTCTCCTTTGTAATACGGGTTAATAGCAAATATTTTGCGGTATAGTTGGGAAAGTAAAATAAGACAGCTTATCTAAAGTACCCAGAATAATGCATGGCTCCATAAATAGCTACAAATGCCAGTTTTCTCATTTCTTTTACATGAGAAAGGTAAAGGAAGACAATAGATGGTACTTCCCAAAGAGAAAGGCCTGGAGAGAGAGAACTGTAGGACTGAGGATATCATATAGACCCGGAACATGGAGAGGAGAAGCCAACAATAAGACTCATAATTTTTCCCTGAACTGGCTCTAGCTCTAACTATTTTTATTGACCATGATATTTAAAAATCCTTACAATGGCACACTGCTTTTTACAGATTTTTTCCAGCTGAATTTTTAGGAAACGAGAGCTAAGAATCTGAGGTATGGAAAGAATATCACTCCGTTTTATTTTATTTTATTTTATTTTTTTATTTTTTTGAGGAAGATCAGCCCTGAGCTAACATCCATGCCAATCCTCCTCTTTTTGATGAGGAAGACCAGCTCTGAACTAACATCTATTGCCAATCCTCCTCCTTTTTTTTTTTCCCCAAAGCCCCAGTAGATAGTTGTATGTCATAGTTGCACATCCTTCTAGTTGCTGTATGTGGGACGCGGCCTCAGCATGGCTGGAGAAGCCGTGTGTCGGTGTGCGCCCAGGATCCAAACCCAGGCCGCCAGCAGCGGAGCGCGTGCACTTAACCACTAAGCCACAGGGCTGGCCTAATATCACTCCATTTTAAAGATAAGCTCTGAGGATTCTGAAAATTTTTCAGTCATTCAACTAGTTAGAATACAAACCAAAAGGAAAACCTAGGTCTTAAAACAACCAAGTCAGTAGACTATTCCCACCCTTAAAGCCTTCTCTTCATTATGTCCTGTGTTGTGTTGACCAGATGGTACAAAGAGAATAACAAGACAGCTTCTGCCCTGAAGGAGATGAAAATCTGATGAAGAAAATCAAAAAAAAAAAAAAACCAATTTCAGTCCAGCATGATAAGTACTATAATGGAGATAAGCAAAAGTTGTTAGCGAAACCAGCAGTGGATACCCAAATCAGCAAGGGTGGCAGAGTTCATGTGCACGTTTGTGAGATGGGGGTGGAGAATAAGTAAGTCTTCCCGATAAGATGTTCCCTAGCTCTTTCAGGCTAGTTTTAATGTTAGGCAGCTTCCCACAGGACTTAGGCAGGGTTTCTGATCATCAAACCTCCCAGCCTCCATCATGAAAGACGTGAAATGTTAGACAAGACCTCCAAGACCAACATTCTATGTTTCTAAACTTAGAATTCCTTTGGACTTTAAAAGTTTCCATTTTCAAGAGACCTTTGTTAAAATGCAAATTTCTGGCAAATGTTTAACTTTATCAGCCAATACCTTACTGAGAATTGGTAAGCCTTTCTGTAGTCTAGAGGTAGAGAGTTAAGAGAAAGGAGCAAGGAAGGGAATGGTGGTAGCTGGAGAGGTGAATAGCACCAAAGACAACTGTGTTAACTTCTCTTTTCTGGCCAAGGCTGGGCAGGGCTTCTGTCAGCCAGTCAGTGAACCTTTGGTTCAGTTCAACCCTAATGGCTCCAAAATGTAAAGTGAAAAAAGAGAAGAGTCCATTAGCCCAGAACAAGTTGGTCAAGAGGACTGAAGCACAGCCATCTATTTTCCTATTTGCTAGCAGCCTATTTGAGAGTTTGTGGGATGATGATTGGGTCCTTATTGATCCCTGCTGAGAAGTGAGACCCAATCTACCACTCCTCATTCTTTGATATGTGTTCTCTTTCTTTTCTTTGATTAACCTTTCATTTGTTCATTTCTCCATCCTCTCCAACAAGGAATTTATAAAGCCTCAGGAAGAAAACTTATAAACTCATTTACAATAAGCGTAAATAAGTTAATATGTCATGTCCAAATAAATAAATGTCTAATGACTAAACTCAATATGACAATAACGGTACTCATTTGAATACTAGAAGCCACAGACTTTACCTCATAGACAAATTTTCCCTCTGCATATTCATATAGAAAGATAGGCCCAACAAAAGTGATGAATCTGGACATTATAAAGGGATCATGGCCATTGGAATGAGGAATATGAGATGTACTCTCTACATGGGTTGATGGATGGCTCTACTATCTACCAAGTCATCTAAGCTAGAAAGACAAGTCATCTCTAATTCCTTCATCCACTTCATCTTCCACATCCAGACTCTTACCACGTTCTTCCCATTTTGATTCTGGACTCTTCTTGAATCCATTTTTCGCCCCATTCTTTCCCTGAAGCTCCTGCTTTGCATCAAGCTCTCTCCTACTCAAATTAGGTGAACAGTCTCCTTGTAATATCCCTGTCTCCAGTTTTGCCCTGCTTACATCCATCTTTCACACAATTTCCGGGACTTAAGGGCCACATCTGATGATACAACTACTCCTTGAATAGCTCCACATCTCCTGTAGAAGAAACTCTGAGCTCTTCTCCAAGGCATCCAAAGCTTTTGATGATAGGACGATGATGAAGATGATAAAGATGGCTAACATTTACTGAGCATTACTATGTGCCAGATACACTGCACTAGATGTTTTTATATATATTACTTATGTAGGAGAGGAAGGCATATTCTTTTACCCTCTAGTTTCTTCTGGCTGGTCTAAGAATTCAATTGACATGAGCCAGAATAACAAGAGGAAATCAGGGCCGGCCCCGTGGCTTAGCGGTTAAGTGCGCGCGCTACCCTGCTGGCGGCCCGGGTTCGGATCCCGGGTGTGCACCGATGCACCGCTTCTCTGGACATGCTGAGGCCGCGTCCCACATACAGCAACTAGAAGGATGTGCAGCTATGACATACAACTATCTACTGGGGCTTTGGGGGGAAAAAATAAATAAATAAAATCTTTAAAAAAAAAAAAAAGAGAAAATCAAACAAATTTAATAACATGTAAACATGGGAGAAACTCAAGAAAACTGAGTAACTTGCCAAAATGGCTGAAGCTACCACCTTGAATACCATGTTCAGCTAAAGACAAAGAAAGATATTGGGGTTAGTGGTTGGGGACTTCAAAGGGGAGGAAGGCAGCTTATATAGAGATGGAAAAGCAAGTGTTTGGTAAATAAATGTTTGCTGGGCTATTTATAGACAATGGGACCCAAGAGAGAACTTTGATAAAATGGGCCTTGCTAGGTGCCTTCCTGTCTACCACATGTAGAGTTATTTGTGGTGGTTCCTCCTTCCTGGGACAGGCCTTCTGTCTTAAATTCTTTTAGGCAGTTAGGTGGAAGGTCAAAGTTTCTTTCTGAGTCTTTTGTTCTTAAAAATGATCAAGCCAAAGGGATACATTTTAGAGGGGAAAATTCTGATCTCCCACACTTAATCCTTAAATAGTCTTCTGAAGTGGATATTATTATTCCTTTCATAGAAGAAGAACCTACTTTCAAGGTTTGTTTGCCTGGCTAATAAGTGTTGAAGAGATTTGATCTAACGGCAGTCATTCCCTAGAGTGTGCGCTCATAGCTACTATATTACACTTCCTTACCTCTCCTAAACCAAAATGATAAGGAAGAATAAAGTCTTCTTTTTACCTTTTAAGAGATCCAGTGTGTAACTGAACAGAAGTGTTTTCAGCAAAAGTCCTTCTACAATTCAGTTGGGAAAAGCTAAACTAGCCAGCCAAGTGGCTCGGAGAAGCCAGTGATTCCTTAAATCAATGTTCAAACCCCCAGAGCAAGCAGCACTGGGATTGGTTTGTGCTTTTAAACACTGACTTCCTCAACTTTTCATACAATTCATAATTTTATCTCTTTTGGGATGACACTTTTAATCCCTCTTTTGTAGACCAAATGCAGGTTTCCAAAAGCCACTGGCAAATAAACATTTTAAGTTAGACCTGGTGGCACTACCTTGCAATCAATAGTTCTGTTTTATCATTATCTCCATTTTTGTCTGTAATGAAATATTTGTTTCTGTAACTATTGGAAAATTTTACATTGCTTTATTTTTTGCTTTAAATTATTTTTGGTGTCAATTGTAGAAAAATAGAAAATAAATATGCAGAAACATCTATTTGGCAGAAACAACAAGGGAAATCATTGGAGATGTTAATAGCATTGCTTTAGCCTCAACTGGACACCTTTTAGATTTAAGCAGGCCACCTGTGTTTTGAATTGTGAAGGATAAAGAGAAACTCAAGAATATGCTTGTATTCCTGGAAATATTTCATAAAAAGATATGCTCCAAGTATGATTAGGACTCTCTAACACTATGAGACTCTGGGAATGGAAACTTCTCCTTTTAACATATGCAAAAATGGTTTGAATAAAGCGTAGTCTATCTTCATGCATGTTTTCAGAAAGGCATTTCTTAGAGCAGAGCACACATATGGTTTTCTAGATTTTCTGCATGGAATAGGAAGGGATTCAAATGTTTGAACTCCCATATTCCCAGCATCATCCTTTTCATTTACTTAAAAATCTCACTCCAAGAAACTGTTTGCTTTTCATTCCTAATAGCAACAGTGTGCTATTGGCCTGGTGCTTGATTTGCTATGGAGCCAGTAGGCAGCGGCCTCTCTGGGGGACACTGATTAAGCAGGAATGTGGGGAACAGGTGGACTGCTGGGAGAGCCAGTGGAAGTAAGCCTGCGAGGAAGACAGCAGCAGCAGATAGAAGCTTAGCCTGCCTCTGACGACAAGGTCTTCAGAGACTCTTCCTCCAGGCTGACTTTACAGCCGGGAACATCAATCCCCCTCCTGACCAAGGGCTTATTAACATTCTGAATCCTGCTTTCAATTAAATTTCTCGAATGCTCGTTTAGTTTCGAGTTAATAAGTCAGGATTGGATGTCATGTATGATCCAGTAGGTTGTTTTTAAAGGATAAAAATTAAAAAAGCCCTGTGATAAGTTAAGTGGCAGACTATTCCTGTGCCAACATGGCACCCACACCACTGGCCATCGTTGGCTTAGCAAATGGACACAGGGCAGTTTTTAAGGTATTTTTCCTAATGGATGATCTCAATCAAATATTAACTCTTAGGAAAAGAAACATATTGTTCCCTGATAGCTGCACCAATTCAATCAGCCTTTTTCATCCAAATTATTCAGGGTTTGTGTAGTAAAGTACTGCTACAAAGAGGGAGCAGAGGTAGTTCTGAGGTGGTACTGCAGATAGGATCTGTCAGGCTCGGAACACCTTTTTTTGAGGTGATAATGCTAACAATAAAAATAATCACAGTGAATCGCTATTTATTGTCTATTATCTGTCGGTCACCGTGGTCAGCACTTCCTTATAAATCCTCATTTAATTATCACACCGATCCTACAATGAAGAACTAATATCCAATTTCAGATGGTGAAACTGAGACAGAGCTTAATTTGCCCATGATCAAAGAGCTTGTTTGTGCTAATAGATAAGAGGCAATTGTATAAATAAGAGTTGGTCTTTTTCATCTTCAGTCTTCTCTTTTCTCTCTTCTCTATCTTCTTGAGAATCTGAGAAGACAGTGTGGAACAGGCTTAGTCAGCATTGAACAGTCTCCTGATAGACTTACTGGCTAACAGTCTACTAAGGCGGAAGGGTGATGAGGTGGGTGACAGGCAGGGAGAAGGATCACGGGGCCCTTATCATGTTGGAAGACTCATGAGGAGAAGATGCAGAAAATCCTCACTTTCCCCTCAAGATTGTGTGTTTATGCCCTACCTACACTCCTAACCCAGGGCAGTGGAGGATTGTTGAAAACTCTGGGGCTTTGGAGTCAAAACCTAGTTTGAGCCCCAACTATTCCTTTTCCTACTTATGTGAACCCAAGAGAGCTATTTTATCTAAGCCTCAGTTGTTTTGAAGGCATGACTTTCCCTCCATGTGGTTAGAAACATTGACTGTTGGTCGCAGGGGTGGGTACATCAACCAGGCTTGGTCAATTATAGTGTCCCATTCCCTTGGATGCAGAAAGGGTCCAGAGATGACCTTTGGACTCCTGTAGGCCAGGCCTGTCCAGAGAAGTGAACTGTGTTTGCAGAGAGTCCCAGCTCTGTCAATAACATGCACAGCCTTGAGCTACCATTTGACCTTTCTCTACAGGTTTAAAATCATGTGATTCGGTTAGATTCCCATGATTCCAACAATCTCTACTAGTATATTCTACTTCCAACAGGGTCCGATAGTCTATTACTCCATCTGAAAGAAAATATCCTCCCAGCATTTTACTCAATATAGTTAGATTCTATAAAATATCAGATATGGGGGGTTTTTTGAGGCAAAATCTCTGTTAGGTGGCTATGAATAGCTAAAACAAAGAGATTTTTTAAATGCGTTTTATAAAAAGACTTTGTGCACTGGGGTTCAGAAGTCTCTTTTGAAATAGTCTTTGAAAAACAACCCATTCACAAGAAACTGTGTAATCTTTGGTATTTTTCTTTGCCACATGACTCCAGACCCATAAAGGGAAGGAGGTTTCACTGGGACAGAGTTTATAAATGCTGAGGAACTGTGATTACAGCACAAGGGCTTGGTATAGAAATGTGCTAACAGGAAACAATAAGTCGCATTTGAAATATGAGGCCCAAGGGAGAAAAGGAATTCACAAAGTAAAGAACATTAAAATAAATACTTGCTGAGTATATAATCATTGAACAAAAGACACAACTTTTTAATATACGTTTTCACTTGACAATCAGAAGGTGGCAGCACTGCTCACTGACTAGACATAGAGTAAGCTCCAAGGAAACCTGCAGAGAGAATAAGCCATTTTGTAGGTTATAAGCAGCAGCCAGAAGTTTATAGCTAAAGATGAAATGATTATTGGTAAAATTCACCCCTGAAACCTCCGAGCATGTTTGGGAGTTTGCCATGCGGACCCAGCTGTGAATAGCTTTCACCTCCAAGGATGCAATGAACCCAGAAGCTTACCGGAACTACGAGTGAGGCTCTGGACAATTTCTGGCCTTTGGTCAAATTTCTTTCCATCAGAAATAAAAAATAAAGGCCCAAAATGTGGTCCCCAGACCCACAGCATCAGAATCACCTGGTAATTTGTAAGAAATGCTAGTTTTATGGCCCCACCTCAGACCTACTGATCAGAAGTTCTAGGGGTAGGGTTTAGAAATCTGGGTTTTCCAAGCCTTCCAGGTGATTCTGGTGCACACTCAACTTTGGGAACCAAAAGGGTAGGTATTGAGACTCCTGTTGTTATCCATACTTCAATATGTGGGGCAAATCTTCACACAATAACTTGCTGTAGGATTTACCAATTATGTGGTCTTATTTATAGCTTTAAGATTTAAATAGCTTCAATAGCAAGAGTGGGCAAAGAAGGGTAACCTGAAATAAAGTAATACCTCAAAATTGGACCAGAACAATCAGTGAAAAATGTAGGAGGAAACTAGGTTTTTTCCCCCACATCATTTGAATTTCTGCCTACTTGTCAAAAGCACAGAAATCTTCATGAAAATTACTTTAATTTTCTCTATTAGAAATGTTTATAACTTATTCCTTAATACAATGTGAAAGAAACCTTTGAAAATAATTTTTAATTGTTCTCAGATAGAATAAATGCATAATAAAAATATAATGCAGGCTAATTGTCCAAACAGAAAAAAAAAAAAGCTGGAGGTGAAAAGCCAATTATACTTAAAAAGCATAAAGACTCTTGGAAGAAGTAATTTTGCCACTTTAATGGGCATTGACTGAAGTCTAGTCCAGAAAAATTCATTTCTGTTTTATTCATTAGTTGTGTGGTTTTACAGTGGATGGTAGATAATGAGACCATTATTCCATTACATAAAAGAACACAACCACAGAGAGCAGGACCACAGACAAAACACTCAAAGTGGTGGCTGGCCATTCTCAGAGGACCTCAGGAAGGGAAGTCTTTTGCTGTGGCCACAAATTTCCAAGGTTCCATCTTAATTTGGTAGATCCATAAAGTTCATTTTGGCGTGACATCCAGACTTGATCAGTCCCTCAGAGATGGTCTCTTTTTAACCAAACCCACAAGAGACCCATATCAACATTACCTATCACGCAATTTTTTTTTGAATTTGCTATGAGCAACAGAAGTAAAGAGCTAGCCAGAGAGTCTGTTAGCTGATCTACCCATAGTCTCCTTGGCAAATCTAAATGGAGAGTCACATTAAAATTAGAAATGCTCTTGATGAACATATTATCAGATCATAAGAAATTAGCTGGGGATTTTGATATTCTAATGCATCCATCTCTGCTGTGGAGATAGAGTTGTCAAACAAACTTGTTATTTGTGTTTGTGAGTTGCAGCATTATTACTGCTGGACATTATGTATTCTGCTTCTCTGGCTGATTTGTCCATGTTCTATGCTCAACTTCCCCACTCAGTTGATGTTTTCTTTTTTCGGGTATGTGAATATCATTTATTAGGATTTAGTTAAGTGGAGTCGAATTTCCAAGAATGCCTTGGTGCTGGGAAATATTTTGTCTTTTTCATCACTGATTAACAGCTCTGTAGTGCTACTTACTCTTCCTAATAATAGCTGTCACGGTTGAGTGCCTCTTGGTGCTAGAACCTTGGAATTCCAGAGGGCTTAGTTGTAGACTCCTTGAACTTTACGTTCCAATCTGAGAAAACAGGCTATTTAACAAGCCACTACAATTCAGTAGTGTGGGACACGCATTGAGAGGGGAAGTAGAGGGCTATCATGCATAAGAGAGATAGCTAACCTTAATATTGAGATTAGGAAAATCTTCTTCAGGGAAGTACTTTCTAAGCTGAGTCCTAGGCTAAGGGAATGGGGGAGGGAGGGAGAAGGGTTCTAGGCAAAATCAGTGGCAGATGCTAAACTCCAAAAGGAAGGCAGAATACAACAAATTTGATGGGCCAAATGCATTAATATGGCTTCAGCACAGAACAGAGGGAGTGGGGAGAGTGAAATGGGGAAAGATCATGTTAGGGATGTAAGCTAGGGCCAGATCAAGAAGGATTTTGTTTACGTTGCCAAGGAGTTTGTTCTTTATGCTGATGGTTATAGTGAGCCAATTAATGGTTTCCAGCAGAAGAGTGACTCAATATAATTTGTATTTTACAAAGCTCATTCTGGCTATAGGATATACTATGGATTGAAAAGGAGTAAGACATGAGGGAAGAATGCATTAATTTTTTCTTGTTTTGTTTGTTTTTCAGTATAATCATTTATGATAGCTAATAATAACAGCTAATAGTTTGTTTACTCTTAGTATATGCCAAGCATTTTACATGAATCCTATTTAATATTTGTAATAATGTTATAAGGTAGTTTATACTAGTATCACCCTAATTGTATGGATAAGAAAATTTACTGTTAGGAAGTTTAAATAACTTGCCCAAGGTCACACAGCTGGTAAGTGTCGCAGTCAGGATATGAACTCAGTCTCTGCTCTTATCTGCTGTATCACTCCCTCCATGCTAGAGGAGAAGAGGTCTGAGATAGTTGGTGGCAGCAGGAAAGCAGAGAAGGCCACACATCTTAGAGCTATTAAGGCACTAGAAAGAACAGATTTTGGTAATTGCTTGAAGGTAGGTGGTGGGGCCGGTAAGGGAGATGGTCTGAAGAAGTCTTAAGGTGGCTCAGGGTCACTATAAATTTTGCTCCCAACTTCAGTTGGACCCTTTCTATCCTTGGACAGTCTTTTCACTTATTCCCTGGCCTCATCTCTTTTTCTTCACAGCAACCATCTCAAACCCTCTCCACTCTTCTGTGGATGCTATGCTAGTCCATCTTTCCTCAATGTCAGTAGGTGATTACATTTCGTACTTGTTCTGGATCTTTGGCTAAGATTGGTGATGCTGTCCTTTTTTTTGCCGGGTCCAAATTAATTAACAGGTTCTTTATCAAAACATTTAGAACATAGTATGAAGAGACAGGAATCAATGAAAAACAAGACCTCTTTATTTCGTACTCATAATAGTATCAAATAATAGCATCTATTTCCAGCCCTGGTTTCTCAGCCTTTTGCTAGAGGGCTTTTGTTCTTTTGTTTCCAATGCCTGAGCTGATAAGACTTCCAGCCTCAGGAGGGAAAGATAAGCAGAAGAAAAAAAAAGTTCCTCCACAGTAGAGCCTTGCGAATATGACTTGGTCACTTCTTTCTCCAGAAATGGCAGCAGGCTGTCTGACCCTCTCCTTTACAGTTTAGATGACTGATAGTGATGATATCCAGTAACAATTTTTATTTTCTCATTTAGGGCCAGAAAGACTAGCTTTTGCCATTTTCAAATAGAATTATTCAAATAGAATTATTATAGAGTAGCAAACATAATCATTCCAGAGAAAGATCTGGGTGCTTCCATTTCCTCCAGAGAAACAACTTATATAAATTATTTCCTGAGATAAATGGGCAAAGCCTTGTGATATCACACTTTAGAAATATTAGTTTATTAAGCCTATCTCTTCCCACACGCAGGCAGGATTATCACAAGAACATGTCCAAGAAGGTTTCCTGAAATATTTTACCTCTCAATTGTTGCTATTATTTGGAGCAGATAGAAATAATAATCTTTGTGGCATGGCGCATGCATTACTTTGCTAGAGCTGACACAACAAGATACCACAGACTGGGTGGCATAACAACAGAAACTTAAGTTCTCACATTTCTCAAGGATTGGAGTCTGAGATCAATGTGTTAGCGGGTCTGATTTCTTCTGAGGCCTCTCTCCTTGGCCTACAGATGGCCGTCTGCTCCCTGTGTCCTCACATCGCCTTTTCTCTGTGCGTGCCCATCCCTGGTACCTCTTCCTCTTCTTATAAGGACATCAGTCAGATTGGATTAGGACCCACCTAACAACCTCATTTTAACTTAATTACTTCTTTAAAGACCCTATCTCCAAATACAGTCACATTCTGAGGTACAGGGGGTTTGGGCTTCAACATGTGAATTTGTGGGAGAGGCAATTCAGTCCGTAAAAGCACATCCTTGTATTTATTTTTATTGTTATCCAAAAACAGCAACAACAAAAGAAAAAGAAGAAAAAGAGCTCTGGCTCAGAAAAAATATAGATCTATTACATAATGACACCAAGTGTGATAACATTTCCGGGCTTGGAGACCAGAGAGTTTTCAGTGTTTACAAAAAGGCGGGAATGAATTTTTTCTTTGAGCTAGCTCTATTTTAGTATCCTTAAAGTAAGCAAGTGTCTAGAAGTTTCAAGACTCCAGGTAACGTAAAAATCTTTGAGATAGTTTTCACTATTTTTTCTTTCTCTGTTCTAAGAGATAATAAACATATTGATTTTTTGTGTGTGTGTGAGGAAGACCAGCCCTGTGCTAACATCTGCCAATCCTGTGCTTTTTTTTGTTGAGGAAGACTGGCCCTGGGCTAACATCCATGCCCATCTTCCTCCACTTTATATGGGACGCCGCCACAGCATGGCTTGCCAAGCAGTGCGTCGGTCTGCACCCCGGATCCGGGCCTGCGAACTCTGGGCCGCCACAGCGGAGCGCACGCACTTAACCACTTGCGCCACCGCGCCAGCCCCTAAACATGTTGATTTTTATCTACACTGGTTCCATCCCTCCACTTATGAATTTTTTTTTAATGTCCAAGCAAATCAGCTTTTCACGAGGGTAACAGAAGATTTTGCTTATAACTGCGCATCACCATCAAAGGGGAAATATCCTGGCTGTTTCATAATCTTTCACTGTAACTTCCAAGAGTAACTCTGCAGGCATTCGAGTTCCCAAATGTAAAATCCGAATTTCTCAGAAAGGAGCACACAAATCTTGCTCATAATTAACAGTTTGTTAATTAACGTTTTCTAAGATGGATAAAAAATGATTAATTAGAGTGATTATTAGGGGTCATTAGGACTTTAAAGGAGAATCTTCTCAAGGTTCACTCCCACAGACATCGCCACCTCCCCAAACCTCTCTAGATCGACTCGTGCACTTATGTTTTCCCTCCTAGCATGTGAAGAGGTATCTCAGGTCTTTTCCAAGTCTCCTTCAACTATTCTCAGGCCTCCTTCTTCTCCCACTTCCTCCAGGATTTTGCAGTTTCGACTCTCCCCTTTCCAGGCATCATCCCACACCTCTGCATGGTTTCCTCCTCCTAAACTGCAAGCATGCTCCTGCCTCATCACAGTTGCATAATATTACAATGAATCTATCTGATACTGGCTCAAGACAACGTTGACGTGAGGGAAGCCATATTGTAGAAAAGAAACCCTATTGTAACTTTGAATGACCTCTGACAAACTAACCCAGCTGGATATGCACCCTCCAGGAGATCTAACTGCTCTGTAGATTTTATGACCCCTGCTTGTGCATGTACCTCCCAGCTGCGATAAGATGATAACTTTGTTCTTTTGAGTTCCTTAGGAATGTGATGACCCCGGAACAGAGAGTCTATGCTAATAGCCATCACCAATGAAAACTGAAAGATCTGGTTTGGCGACTCCCAGTCTGTAAGACCCAAGGGTCAACATTCCTAACCCCCTCCCCTATAACCCAATGGCCTATATAACTGCTATAAGATTTTGTGACCCTTAAGATGGTTTTTTTCAGACATTAGTCAGCCATCTTCCCTCTTGCTAGCAAGCTGTAATAAAAATGTCCTTTTCTCCTACCACCTTGCCTCTTGACTATTGGCATGTCTTGCAGCTAGCAGAAGGCCCCACGTTGGGCAGCAACATATCCACAAGTTTGGCTAAATTCTGCATTTACCAAGTGCAAAAACTATCATATTTATCCTGTGTCCCCATTGCCTTGCATGTTTCCAAGCTTTTTGTTGCTCCTCAAAAAACATCTGATGAACGAATGAATGAATGAATGAATGAACATCCATACAGGGCAAAACATCCAGGGAAAAGTTAAATAATCAGTTGAACATGTTTTAATGATGCCAAATAATTGGATACTATGTAGAAAAATAAAATTAAATGTTTGATTTCATGAAAGACAGTCTATAAAATTAGAAAATTTTATAGTGAGTTATTTGGATAATGAAATTTCAAAAACATCCAATACTGATAATTTGGGTCAAGCTTACTTTCCCCTTCATTTCACTTGGATAGAAGTGGGGTGTAAATGATTGCAAAGAGGATGCAACTTTATTCTTGCTTCTGGCTGTGAGCTACATGGTGCAAAGGGAGGAAAAAAGCCTAAGCATTTTACTGCAGTTTGTTTCTGATAACCTGGATTTTTGTTATGATAGAGAAATAGTTAGGCCTTGAGAGACTCCTAGAATTTTCAGGATTATATTTAACAGTAACCCTAGGCTGGATAACTATCTAGTCAGTCAATCTTTCAATCAATAAGTGTTTGCTGAGCTCTTACTAAATGCACAGTAACTGTGTTAAATACTACAAAGAATATGGAAGCCTGTATGAATGTCCCTTCCATAATTGTTGTCATCTACGTTGATTAACAAAAGCAATAGATGTGGAATAAATGGGAAATAGCAGAGAAGAGATGGTTATGGTCTTTAGGAATTTTTGCAAACTGAAAAAAATAAAGCAAAATAGTTTTGTTATTTTCTGCTCCTAGTGGTGATTGGGACAGGTGCTTATAATATGCTAGATGTTAGTTGTTACCTGCTTATGTAACTCACCTCACTGGAATTTAATCAGACAAGTCTCCATGGAGCAGGAAAAATGTAGTCAGACCTTGTCCTCTCCTAGTTGGAAGGTCATGACTGTGGCCTGAACTTGTGTCTGACTGAAGAATGCATACAGGTATCCCCTCCATCAGTCTGGTCCCAGAAGACATCTTTCGGTTTACTACAAGTGTTTAAGGAAGGATGCAGCGGTCTGTGAAAAGGCTAACGTTTCTGTGGTAGAGAGAAATCTGCCTGACAGATAAACATCCCTCCAGCCTTTCCTAAGCCCTATTTGTAAAGAAAGCTTGATGGAAAGGGAAATCTGTAACACTTCAAGGAGAAACAGTAGAGAGATACAATCAATAGGAGGCATCCCTATTCCCACCTCAGGAAATCCAGAGATCTGTGTGCTCTTATTTCAGAAGGCTGGCATCCAAGAAAGTCACCTGATGACTTGCAATTACTGAAGCCACAAAGGACAGCACAGGGCAGTGCAAAAAGCATGAGACTGGGAATCAAGTGACATGGATTCTCCTCTCAGCCCTGTCAAGGGCTAGCTCTGTGACCTTGGGCAAGACACTTAAACCTGTTTCTTCAGCAATATGATGCAGATTGTCTTACACATTTGACAAAGCTTTTGTCAGAGTAGAATGAGATAAAATATGTAAAAGCACCCAACACAGTGCTCGGCACATAATAAGAATTAAAACCACAATCATAGTTCAAGATCTTTCTCGTCTATGAGCAGGCTGCCTGCCTGGATGATTGCAGGAAGGCTGGGAAGCTCTTTACCTGCTGTTCCCCCCTCACTGCTATGCTACACCCCAAAGCACATAGCTCCTCAGCTGATTGCTTAAATGGCTTAATGAGGGACAAGCTGTTTATTCCACTCCTAGTGGAAAAAATAAAGACTGGGAAACAGAGTGGCCACATAGCACAGGGTTAAAAGGGGAACTCGAGCTGGGTGGCCTGTGCTAAAATCCCTGTTCCACTATCACCTAGCTGTATGGACTTTCGAGTGAGCTAATTTTTTTGAACCTCAGTTTCCTTATCTGTAAAATGAAGGCAGTAGAAATGTGGCGTAGAACATTTGAGCTGGACTAAGATAGAAAAGGAGAAGGGCAAGTAACTGCCCACTGAGTCCTGGCCCTTTCTCTGCCCAGGAAGCACACATCCATGACCTCTGATGAGGAGGCACGACTCATTAGTGCTTGTGATAATTGTTCTGGGATCTCTCCACTGTTTCTTTCTCTCTCCTCTTCTGAGTCTGTTCTTCCTTCCATATGTGTGAGATGCTCAGGGTGCCTTGCGGACGCCCAAGAGAACCCCCCTGCAGCCCTCACCTAGCCTAACGCAAGACAGGGATCTCCCACAGGTCTTAGAAATACAATCTCCCCTTCATCTCACTCCCAGTTAAGTTTCCCTGTTTCCCAGCTTGAGGTTTCAGCATCTCTATTTGCCAGCAGGATTAAAACATCAAAGACTCTTAATCCTTTGTCAACATCTGATAAATAGTTGCCATGCTATAAAAAGTTTTCTACATATTACAAAAATGTACACTAATCAAAATAGAGGAATGTTCATAGGAGAAATTCTTTGAGAGATTTAGGTGCAGGAGTCTTTCTTTCCTAACAGCCCTTTCACTACCTTTTCCACCTATTCATAAGTCCTTTTAGGAACAAGGCAAGCCATCATTCATTCACTTGATACATTTGGTTATTCGTATGAATGACAATTGAAAGTCAAGGTAAATTTCTGTTCTTAAAATGACAACACAGTAGACATCTGTCAATTTTACCTGCCAGGCATTCATTTACATCCTTCTAGTGATAACACTTAGATTGTTCCTTGGGGAACTTCTTCTCAATGCATACAGTCCTATTGAGACTGTCAAACTTGGGGCCCTGCAGTCCTAGGATGAGGGGTGGGAGGTGCTAGCTCAATCAGCCTATCTCATCTCAAAATATGTGTTTTGAGCCAAAATGGCACCAGGTTATTTGGTCATCATGAAGTCTTGGATGTACATCTGTCTTGCTGCCTGGATGTTCAGAGATATCTTGTTCCTATCTTTTCTATTATCAGGTTGTTCAACAATTCCTTTGATTCTATGGGCTAACCTCTTCCTTCCAATAAATTTACTTTTCATTCTAAGCCAGAATGCATTTCTATTGCCTGCAACCAAATACTCTAAGTGATAAATCTAAGGAAAATACAGCATATTTTTAAAGGCATGATGTTGAAGGCAGAGACAGATTATGGCAATGAGCTTCCCATAAATTAATTAGAACTTTTATCAAAAGAATGATCAGGTTGTCTTCCAGAAGTTTAGTCTTAGGCCAGTTGTTTAAATATGGGGTCTATTTCCTTCACGGGCTAGTTTCTGCAGCATATACCATACCTCCACCATAGACTCTATAGACTCCATGACACTCTCTGATCATCTTGCATTATTTGAATTCGGGAAAATTGTTCAGGTTTCCAAATTTTTGAAAAATTACTCAGAGTTCCAAATTAAAAAGCTAATTTAGGGTCCGGCCCCATGGCGTAGCCATTAAGTGTGCGTGCTCTGCTGCTGGCGGCCCGGGTTCGGATCCCAGGCGCGCACTGACGCACTGCTTGTCAGGCCATGCTGTGGCGGTGTCCCACATAAAGTGGAGGAAGATGGGCACAGATGTTAGCTCAGGGCCAATATTCCTCAGCAAAAAGAGGAGGATTGGCGTGGATGTTAGCTCAGGGCTGATCTTCCTCACAGAAAAAAAAAGTTAATTTGCTAAGAGACACTTAGATATCAGATGCTTTATATATTGTGGCATTTTTATCGTAACAATAATTATATAAGGCAATTTTGTCTTCAGTTTTGTGTTATAAAGAACCTGAAGCTTAAATAGGCAAGAATTATTGAGCTTATAAATAACGAATTTAGAGAGGAATCCAGTTTTCTTTGATGGCAAAGCTCTATCTCCTCTGCCTATCTACAGAAGCTACTTCCCAGGCATCTGTAACCTTTTTTACCTGAACCTAGCACAACAGAGGAGCATCTGGTTTCAGGAGGAATAAGGATGACCTGATCCTCTTTCTATAGTTATTCTTGGAGTCCAAGGTAACTTCTGGGCAGTAGCAGAGGCCAGAAGAGAAGTACAAGGGGAGAGCAGGACTGGTGCCGAAGGCTGTAAGAGAGTATCAAGGGGGAAGGAGTAGTGAGGACTGGGGACTCATGCTTAACATTCCTGGAGGACAGCCCACCCTCTCTCTGTCCCTCACCTGGGCCTGTGGGGTCAGGAGGAAAGGAAGAAGAGGAGTCTAACCCCTTGTTATATGTTGAGTTGTGTCCCCTCAAAAGATGTGCACCTGTGAATGAGACCTTACTGGGAAAGAGTCTTTGCAGATGAGGTCATTAGGGCGGGCCCCAATCAAATATGCCCGATGTTCTAATGAAAAGAGGAGAACACCGGGAGAAGACAGAGACACACAGGGAGAAGATGATCATGTGAAGACAGAGGCGGAGATGGGATTTATGCAACCACAAGCCAAGGAGTGCCTGAGGCCACTAGGAAGTGGAAGAGGCAAGGAATAATCCTCCCCTAAAGGCTTCAGAGAGAACATGGCCCTGGTGACATCTTGATTTTGGATGTCTGTCGTTCAGAACAGTGAGAAAATAAATTTCTGTTGTTTTAAGCCACCCAGTCTGTTCTCCTTTTTTACAGCAATGCTAGGAAACTGACACACTCTTCATCAGCAGCCCCTTCTCACCCGTTATTAATTCTGGACCCTGGTCTCTACCTACTGAAGTATTAAGATAGAGTCTGAGGCATAAGCAGCCCAAGGCCAAAGGGAAAGGAAGGAAAAGAGGGCTCTAGCCACCACCAAAGGGAAAGATTATTTTGGCCATAGAAGGAATGTCTGGAACCCGACTTACCAGTCCAGTGACATACAAATCAAGGCAAGCGTGCTGACTCTCCAAGTGGATTTTTTGGAGCTTGCTCTTGAGGTCTTTGTGTCAAGGCATGTTACATAAAATGTGAGTGAGCTAATATTGCCCAAAAAGCTCAGCAGATTCGTGTTTAGAAACATGGCAAAACCTAACCCATGTTTATAGATGGCTTCTAGGATACTCACTAGGGATTCCCCACCCCTCTCCAGGAAGAGAGCAATGCCATGTTGTGAGTTTATAGATGAACAGGAGAGGACCACGGAAAAGTGGAATTTGCTTTAATATTTAAAAAAAAATTTTCACATATCCAGACCTGAAGACTGGAAGAAAACAGAAAAACTGATTTTAACTTGTAAAGTTAAGAATGGGAGTAAAGGGAGGTAAGATGGAATTTTTAAATCTTGAAAAAAACAAAACTATTTTAGTAATAATCAAGTAGAACACGTAGAACAGATTGTAGTTTTCAACAACAATTCTATTCTTGAGGGTTTTATTTTTGAACAAATGTACTCAACTTCAAATACCTCATAATTGTGATGAAGGAGATGTCATTAAGGCATAGATACAATTATTACAACTTCTATAAGTGAGGAGAAGCAAGATATATTCCAAATTCTGCAAAATGTAAACCCTGTAAAAGTGTACTGAGAGATGGTCCAATGCAGCAGCCAAGACTCAGGCTCCCAAGCCTCCCGCTGGGTTTGGATGGCAGCTCTGCAACCAACTAGCCGTGTAACCTCTCTTTGCCTGCTTCCTCACCTATAAAATAAATATTATACAATCACCTCAGTTTGCTCATCTGTAAAAGATGTGATTGTAAGGATTAAGTGATTTAACATTTATAAAATGTGTAAAACATGAAGTTTTATAGTGCCACATAGAAAGTGCTTGATAAATATTAGCTTTTTTTGAAGAAGAGGAAGAAGATTAACACTGAGCTAACATCTGTTGCCAATTCTCCTCTTTTTTTTTGCTGAGGAAGGCTGGCCCTGAGCTAACATAATATACGGGACACTGCTACAACATGGCTTGATAAGCAATGCGTAGGTCCGTGCCCAGGATCCGAATCTGTGAACCCAGGGCTACTGAAGTGGAGCACATGAACTTAACCACTATGTCACCGGGCCAGCCCCTAAATATTAGCTTTTGATAATGCTGTCTCCTATAGCAGGATTGTCGGTCTAGGTCTTTGATCTTTTCCTCAGGTAGTTTAAAACTGAAGGTAATAGGGCCGGCTCCGTGGCTTAGCGGTTGAGTGCTCGCGCTCCGCTGCTGGCGGCCCGGGTTCGGATCCCGGGTGCCCACCGACGCACCGCCTCTCCGGCTATGCTGAGGCTGCATCCCACATACAGCAACTGGAGGGATGTGCGGCTGTGACATGCAACTATCTACTGGGGCTTTGGGGGGAAAAAAATAAATAAATAAAATCTTTAAAAAAAAAAACTGAAGGTAATAATAGAATAATATGTAGTCTAAGCAAGACACAAAGTTCTAGACTACAGATGCAGGAAAGCACACCTTCAGCAGAGGGGAACCTAGGATACTTCCTGGAGATGGTGGCATCTAAACTGGTCTTGAAGCAAACTGAGATTTAGCCAAGCAGAGTTCGAGATGCAGAGAGGGATTGGCACAATCAAAGCACAGAACAGTGTAACGATTCTCGGTTGACTGAGGGGGATGCACAGAGATCAATAATTGGATATGTACATAGCTGGAAAGGTCCAGTGGCAGTCATGCCTTGCTGAGGAGTCTGAACCTTATTTATATGGGCAACAGGGAGTCATAGAAGACGTTTGAACAAAGGGTGACAAGATTATAGCTTCAATAGTAAAAAAAAAAAAAAAATTAGTATATCTAAATAGACTATATCAGAGGTGTGGGAGGCTGTAGAATGAGAGACCAATTGGGAAGCTGTTTCCAACAATCAAATGAGAGACAAAATCGGTGAAGACTGAATTGTAGTTGAATTTGGCGTTGGAAGGAGTAATGATTTGCAAGTATCAGAAGTAGAATGGCCTGTACTAAGACTGGAACATAATGATCAGGGAAGGAGTCAATTCTCAGCAGGAAGTAGGAGAAAATGTTAAATAAAGCGAGCTGTCTACACTGGAATATAAATTTGAAATAGAAGCAGTTATCCAGAAAATGCAGGCTAAAAAATTGATTTTTCATGAGGGCAAACTACAGTCTACTGGCCAAATCCTGTATGCTGCCTGTTTTGTAAAGTCATATTGTAACACACTCACTCTCACCAGTTTATATTTTGTCTATGGCTACTTTTGTGCTACAAGGGCAGAGTCAAGTAGCTGTGACCAAACGGCCACAAAACCTAAAATAGTCACTCTCTGGCCCTTTACAGAAATCATTTGCTGACCTCTAATCAGGAATATTCTGATATTGAGGTAAATTTCAGAAATTGAATTAGCTCATGTAACCACTTTGCCATTCCTTCTTAGGGTGTATTAAAAACAGTTTCTGAAATTTCAAAGACTTTAATTAGAGGCTTGGGAACTAGCATTGGAGAGAAAAACGTGGAAGGAGGATACACCTGCTTCATACCAGTATTTTCTACTTTATTGACAAAAGGCGGCCACATAAACATAAGCAATAATAGATTTTGTTTTGTTCCACCAGGGAGAGAAAAATAAAAGGAATGCATTACCAGATTATTTTAATTCAGCCACAGAATTTTTTAATCAAACCTGAACTCTAGTCTTTGTAGGTGAGTTCATATAGAGCATAAAGAAATACAGGGCATGGTGACTGCCCTTTAGGAATTTTTGAATCTCCATAAGCAAATGTCCATATGTGAAAAACAAATGAAAAAAATATAAGGCAATATTGACTATACAGAAGGAGAATTAATGTGAGAATTAATTTCCATTTCTTTCCTTCTTTCCCTTTTTCTTTAAAGTTAGGGGTAAAGACAAGTGTCCACAGAAACTAAATAATGTTTTGAAAATCAGGGCTTTTTAAATAAAAATCCAGATATGGGGTTTCTCTTGAAATATCGGAAGGTCTGGCAACACTGGGCTGGCTGACCTGGCAATTCAGGAGGCCCTGCCCTGGGTGGTGGGTGCCCCTTCACGTGGGAAATGTGCTCCTCTGTTCACACAATTCCTATCATTCCTTCTTGTCTCATGCTGAGCCAGCTTCACTTATTTATATCACCCATTGGTCTTTCAAAGCGATTGATCTGCAGTCCTTGATTTAGAAGCACTGTAGACTTGTCACTGGTGACTAGTAGGAGAGAAGGGAGCCCCTGACAACGTGCCTTGCTGTCAGTCCTTTGACTACTTCTGTGCCATCTCCCGCTGCACGTTGATTTTATCTTTCCTTTTCCTTATTTCTGTCCCTTGTTTTCCACCAGCAGGAAATTGACCAAAGAGAACTGGACAACTGCCTACCGTTCCCAGACTCTCCTTTCTTTTCTCTTTCTCTCATCCTATTTTCTCTTGCTCTGATCCTTTACCGAAATGTCTTGTGAAATGCCAATAAAAATAATCATGGTGACACAAAGCTTGATAGATGTCCCAGAGGTTCAAAGCACAGAGTCCTCTTTGGCTTCATCCACTAAGTTCTATTTCTGCTGAGCCAAGTGAATTTAATTTACTCATTCATTTCCTCTGACCCCATTATCAGTCTTTCTTTTTTGCTTCCTTCCTCAGCTCCTAAAGCAAAAAATCAAAATATTTTTAAACAATTTTAAAAGAGAATTTAAAAATCAACCAAAGAAACGAGGGAACTACAACCTCAAATGGATAAGTGACCTGCCCATAGCTACAGAGTTTAGTTATGAGCAATCTCCCCTCAGGAGAGAGAAGCCTGCGAGACTGGACTTGATATCTCTGGAGCCTGGGCTGGTTGCAGAGAAGAGGACAAAGGCTTCTAGAGGGCTGTGGAGGGTGGGCCTGAGAATGATGCTGGAGAAAGTGTCCAGACTTCTTTCCTCCATTGTATTTGATGAGCAAACCCCACAGGAGCCAGGACAGACGTTGCTTAGAACTCTGAAAAAGGAATCGAAGCAAACTGCTCTAGGAGTTTTCCAGTGACAAAATGAAAATGGAAATGTGAATGAATGTCATAAAGAACAAGGTGCCACTATCTTTCTCCAGCTGCCTCATGCCCCCTCATCATTTAAGCATAAAATGGGTAAAAATCAGAAAAGCAAAGTTTAATTCACCAATGAAACATTGTTCCTGAAACTCAAGTTGAAACATAAAAGAGACTTCCAGGCTAGTCACAATATGTACTTGTTTATATACATATTCTTAGTGAGAAAACGCTCTAAATATCACATAGCTAGTTCTGAATGAATTTCTATGCCATCTTAGAGTAAGGGTTAAGTGAAAGAGTATTCTCTCTTTCCCTCATTAAGCAACCAAAATATAAATAAGAGAGGGATGGGGGGAGAGTGATAAGAATGCCTTTTCCCATCCCCACGCCCCGGCATTTAGATGTTTGTCACACACACACAGATTTATTCCTTTAAGATGCATCTTACCTGACAACTTTCCTTTAAGAATAATAAACTGTGTCCTTCACTAGTAAAAATGAGTCTTTGGTCTGTCTTCATTTTTATCAGTCGTTTATCCTTTGTAAGGGTGATAAGTATGAGATCTTTTATTTAAGGGCTGTTGAAAGGAATTTTAGACACAAACACTGTACTTTTTGAATATGAATGTACCAAAGTCATCCCCAATGTAAATTTTCCAACACTTAGTTGCATTCAGTTGTGTTGACATAGAAACATTTGTGACTTACAGCCTTAGCAAGCATTAGCATGTAGGCGTATGTATAGCATTTTTTAATTATCAAATATACAAAACCACATAAAACTTATGAGTACATTTTAATAAGTGGTTCTAAGAAGAAAATCTGTAAAACCATTGCTAGGTCAAGAAATACAACATTTTTGGAAAAATATAGAATGCTTCCTGAGTTTGCACATTATCCTTGGGCAGAGTCTGTGCTCTCTTCTCTGGATCATTCCATTTGTAGATCACGTGCTTCCCAGCCCTGTGTGTTTTTTATTTTTCTTGGCCACCCCACTCTCATTTGGTCATTTTGCTGCTAGCAAAAAATACTTACTTGACTTTGCACTTCTATTATGCCTTTGCTAGGGAACTTTTCCCCACTCAAACACTGGATTATCTCAGTTAGCTAATGCATCTCCTTGAGAATTTGCTCTAAACCAGAACCACTCAAATTATGGTCCATTAGTGCTGAGCTGTACACTGTTAGTTACTGGACTGCTCTGAAATTGAGTATAGAGATTGAGAGTAAGCTCTTAAAATGTTTATGGCAATTTGTCGAAGAAATTTTATGACTCTTGAATCTAGTAATAAAAAAAAATGGGCCTTGTATTTTGTATGTCATTTTTATTTTACTTTTCTAGAAATTCATTTTTATACTATTTTACAAAGGTATATATCCATGAAAAATTGGAAGTAAAACAAAATGAAACAAGCAAAAATCTGGCCCTTCAGCAGGATAGTTTGGAAAACAATGCTGTAAAGGAATAGAAATTGCTTGCAGAATACTTTTCACTTAGTGGATCCTGTGAGAAATAGGCACCATGGACAGCCAAAATTCTGCAGTGAGGACAATGGGAATTTTCCAATCTGAGCAGAAAACCTTGGCATTCAAACCATGTCTTTTACGAAGACTCAGCTTGTAGAAAGAATGGACTGCTTTATTTGTTTGTTTTTACCAGTGTCTTCTGTGCCTCACGACTACCGATCCATTAGTGGTGGGTCAGAATTATGAGATTTACATTGATATATAAACAAGAGGACTCGTCCCAGCACTGCTTTTAGTTGCAAAAATATTTAAAATACATAAACACCAAAGAACAAGGGTTTAGTATACTAAATTATGGTGCATACAATGATGACACACCTTCAATCATTCAAAACGCTTGTGGTAAAAAATCATTATTTGTCATGGATGGATACTCTACATAATGTTGCGCTCAGAAAAAATATTAAGGTACAAGGGAGTATATTTAGTATGACAAATTTTGGTAAAGAAAATATATGTGTTCTCATGTAGAGAGAAACATACATAAAAAATGTTCTCAATAATTATTCTTGGGTGGTAGAGTTATGTATTATTTTTGAGTTTTTTCTTTACGCTTTTTTGTGTTTTGTATCAAATATGCTTTCTTTGTTTCATTTTTGTTTAAAATATCTGAAAGAAATTGGGTGGGTGGGGCAGCTAGGAAAGTTGATGATGAAAGTAATGGGGCCGCTGAGAAAGATCAGGAGTCAAGTATTGCAAGACAGAGATGTGATGAAGGCAAAGTATGCGGGAGGCTGAGTGGAGAAGAGGAAAATAATCTGTGCAATGACACCAGAATTCTGGAAGCTGTTTAAAGAAATGATGACTGGGCGCCACCTCAGACCAAACAAATCATTGTTTTGGAGGGAGGGGTAGGCATCAATATTTTTAACACCTCCCCAAGTGATTCCAATGTTCCATCAGGTTTCAGAGCCATTGGGATAGATGCCAGTTCACCTATTCTACCAAATTAGTCCATGTTGGCTGGCTGGCTTTCAAGAACAGGAGTTCCAAGGCACAGGGCCAAGACTGGAAATAATGAGATTCCCCTCTCACGAAAGCATTGTCTCCCTTCAGTGCTGAGGGCATAAGGCTGAGGATTATTTGTGTGTGATTACAAATTTTGGAAATACCAGTTGAAATAACCTAAGCATTCTAAATATTAAAAGCTAATTCTTTAATGTGATAAAGCTATGATCTAGAAGTTGAGTGGAGTGATAGCTTTCGGGTATACAGAGCTACATCTAAGTCAATCCTCTTGAAAATGTTAATTAGCACCAAACAAAGAACAATGGAAGAGGTTTGCTTTCTTCCTTGGAGACCAAGACTGGGACAAGTCATTTTGCATGTGAGCTGAATGTGGAAATGGCAAAGATATTTAAATAACAAATTTTAATAGGTTTCATCCCACTGGGAGAGACACTTTTGATTATCTATGACCTATACCAATTATCATGATTCTCCCACCGGCTGACCATAATTTTAATAACTAATCAAACTCAGCCCGCAGTTCTGTGAAATGCCAAATATGCACAAGTACTTTTGCTAGTTACAAAGCTAGTGCTTGCTACCTGACCTTTTACCATTTCTCCAACTGCTTATTCACACTCCAGCCACATGTTTAAATGCTCGGTGTTCATTTGGTCCTTATTGATCTTAGGCCGCTACCTGTTTGGGCTGAGAAATGACCTTCTGTGGACATCTAGGGAGGCCTGCCCTTCTGTGGGAAGAATTCCAAAACAAACTTGGTTGGAAATTTAATGCAGATCTAAAAAGGTGGCCTGTGATGTTGCATGTAGCGGAATGAGATACAGTAAGTCCCCGGCAGTGGTCTAAGCCCAAGCAAGTACATGATGCAGTGGTGTTAACCAATGAGCTAGCATAAGGTTAATGAGGGCAACCAGATTGAAATAGGTGGCGGGCTCCTAGGAGATTTCCACACAGCTATCTCTCTCTAGGTGTCAATCCATTTCCTCTCTCCAGCCTCACTCCCCAGGTTGTAACTTACATGTTCATAGCTTATGCTGAAAACCTCATTAAAATCCTGTTCACTTACCCTGTTCCATAATTTGGTGTCTGCATCCTTGACTCTACACCCGTGTTTCTAAAACTTTAATATGCTTACCAGTCACCTGGGGATTTTGTTAAAATGCAGATTGTGACTAGGTCAGTGGGTCTGGCATGGGGCCTGAGATCTGAATTTCTAACTAGCTCCCAGTTGATGCCTCTACTATTGTGCCAGACCACACTACGAATAGCCAGGCCCCAGCAGTGGTTCTCAAATGTTACTGTGCATCAAAACTACCTGAAAGGCTTGTTAAAACTCAGATTGCTGGACCCTACCCCAGAGTTTGTGATTCAGCAGTCTGGAGTGGGGCCAGGAATTTGCATTTTAAAAGTTCCCAAATGATGCTGATGTTTGGGATCCACACTTTGAGAACCACTGCCTTAGACCATGCTGCTCCCAACTGAATTCAACTGTAACTCCTCAGAAGGAGGGGCTGCTGCCCCTTCCCCTGAAGATGATCTGCTCCTTCCTCCTTTTTTGGCAGTTTATTCAGGAATGAGAATGGGAAGATAATAATCTGACACTTCAGCTATCTGTAAAATAGAAAGAAAAAGAAAATCTTCCAACCTTTTAGACACTGACAGGCTATAGCAATAGAAAAGAAAAATAAAACAAAACAAAGCAAAATAAAACCACACAACCACTCTGGTCACAGCCTGGAAGAAAAAACTGACAGATGACATGTCTAACTGCCGTCATCTCTCAGTCTGTACCGTCAGTGCCTGCTCAACAATCATCCTACAGCCCCTCGTGCCTGGAGCTGGATAGTAGAGAACAGCACTTTGTTACCCACTGTCATGGAGCCTAAAGAGACAGGACTCAATGTCCTCTCCATAGCAGTGGTTCTCATAATTTTGTAGGCATCAAAATTCTCTAGACGGCTGTGAAAGCACAGATTGTTGGTCTGGGGTGGGTCCTGAGAACTCGTATTTCTAAAGAGTTCTTAGGTGTTATTAAAGCTGCTAGTCCCAGAACACACTTAGAGAACCACTGTTTTAAGGAACAAATTAAAGGTCTCCCTTGCTTTACTTGCTTAAATTTTCCACCAATTAAGTCAGAAAAGGAAACTAAAGTGTTACTTTTGCTGATGAAGCTGATACTGGAAACTGTGATATAGGCGTAATTCAAGTTTGTGTGGCTTTCCTAAGGCTGACCTCCAGAATTAGAGGGACATGTGCATCCCTTCACAGGCAGCACTGAACCCCACAAGCATCACCTTATGGGGCCCTGCCCCTGGAAAAC
This sequence comes from Diceros bicornis minor, assembly GCF_020826845.1. Classification (NCBI taxonomy): domain Eukaryota; kingdom Metazoa; phylum Chordata; class Mammalia; order Perissodactyla; family Rhinocerotidae; genus Diceros; species Diceros bicornis. The sequence continues at coordinate 17,281,052 of NC_080749.1, read as the reverse complement.
AGACGGTGTGCGGAAGCAGAGCTCAATGCATGCTCCCTGCAGGCAGCTAGCTCCCAAGAAAATGAAGCGAGAAAGGACGGAGGTAAGCAAACTCAGTTCCTTCTGTCAAGCTCATCAATCAGGTAAATCACTCCTCACTCCCAAGGAAAGTAGGAAATGAGGGGATAGAAGGAGACCAGGAATGATAAGCTAATGGATATCCTTCCTCTGAAAACAGAAATGGGCAATTAATTAGTACTCTCCCCACAAAGAACCTAAGGCTCAAGCTTGCCAACCCACTCCCACAGCAAATACCAGGCTAATGTTTCCCCCAGTGAGTTTAATTAGTGACTAAATTAAGTTCAAGTTCTATCCTGCTTTCGACTAGTTGCTTAACCTCTCTGTGCCTCAGTTTTACTTCTACACATTGGTGATAATAATAAAATCTCCAAAGATTACTGTGAGAATTTATATCTAGGAGGGACTCTCTGTACAGCAATTTCCCTTCTCTTTCTTCCTTCTTCATCCTTTAGCCTTGTGACTTAATACAATGAAATATTTCATATTGTATTTGACCTTGAAGAACTCATAATCTTGAGGAAAAGTGCACAGATATGTGTTGACACAAATAATCCATAACCAATCTATAAATCAAAATTGGGGTGAGTTTATTATGAGCCAGGTCTAAGGACTAGCCCAGGGAAGGCAGGGCACCAAAGAAGTGGGGTATACAGAGTAGTTATATGCCATCTTGGAACAAAGAGCATACATCACATATGACAAGAATATCTCTTTTACTACTGTCACGAGATACTTAGCTGGCACAGCAGGTCAGTGGTCAGCAGGTCAATGGTCACAAGGTGAGCACAGCAGGTCAGTAATTAATCCTTAGTTTCCAGGAAGAGATGCTTATCCTTAAAGAAATGCTGATGTGGGGGGAAGCTACAATCCTATCTTTAAGGGCATCATTCTTTGCTTTGGGACATTGTAAATGTTAAAGCAGATGTACAATGCATGCTCAACAGGCCATGTCAGGCCCTTTTGGAAAAACAAGGTCAGGCTGAATTAGTTTTACACCAAATAGCTTCCTCATATACTCTAATATATACTACTGCTTTTCATTTATTTATCATACAAAAATGTTAAATACAGCATAAGTATTGATGGGCTAAAAAGAGATTAATGTGAAGATTAAAGGAAATAATATGTAAAATGCCTAATGAAACTCTTAGCACATAGTTTCTAAGTTCAAAATATAAAACATAGATAGATAGATAGATGATAGATAGATAGATAGATAGTTCAGACTAGTTCAGGGATCTAGAGTTGTCTTGCAGTGGTCCCATTGGAGCATCATGGCTTTGGTTGGCTGCAGAGGAAAGGCAGGCTGTTAGTAGCAGGAGAGGGGAAGGACAATTTAGAGATGGAGAATGATGTGGGCAGAGGCTTAGCACAGAGGTTCAAGGAGCCAGTGAGACAGGCATCCAGACTTGGATGGGGTGATCATTTGTTCTGCTCATAACCAGTTCGAGTCCTGAGCCAATCACCGGAGTGAACAGGTCCCCCATCCCAAGTCTTTTGTAGCCATGGCCCATCCTAGCTGCCAGTACCGAGAGCACAAGGAGCAGCAATTTCTCTGCCTTTTATGTATAATGACTCGATTGATTTGAATGTCAAGGCAACTCTCAAAGTCTAGAGAGCAAGCAGTCCATTCTCTGCTTGAGTATAGTTATTTTTCTTTCTTTAAATCACTGATTCTCAACCTTGGCTGCACATTAAAATCGCCTGGGAGCAATAAAAGTCATAGAAATCCCTTGGCTCTCCCCCCAAATCATTGAAATTCAAATCTCAGAGGGTGGAGCCTGGCATTTGTATTCTTTTTAAAAGCTCCCCATATGATTCTAATTTGCATCCTGGATTAGGAAACTCTGTTCGAGGCCAAGGTAGCCTTCTCCTTTACAAGGAGATGGCATTTCTATCATTGATATTCTCAGGAATGATTTAGAAACAATTAACAGCAATTGACCGGACTGTGAGTATTCTATGGATAAGAATGATACTTGTATGGGATTGTGAAATAAAATAACAAATGAAAACATGATTTTCAAATATAAACTGGTATTCTGATTTGGGTGCAAAATAGTCTGGCAAACAGAGTGACCGTATTTAAATAAATGGTTAAACTTCAGTCATGTTAGTAAGTTATACAAGTTATTTTGCAAAAACAGAGATTGTGGATACAGTAACAGCCTAATAAAAACGTCGATGTGACTGAGTTTGGATTAGGTCATTTAATGCAGATTTATTTTTTAAATGATTAATAGCTCTCTAATTGCATGTTTTTTTTGCTAAAGTTGTAAGCTGTTTAAATAAATATAATGGAGAAATCTATTTTAGTTAGCAGGACTGGGAAATGAACCTGTATTAGTGTCCAGATTCTTCTTTTCCATTCATCCATTCATTTACTCATTCATTCATTCATTCAACAAATATTTATTGAATCCCTTCCTTTGGGTGCCTAGCACTGGACTATGAAAGGGTTACAGTATTTGTGAGTAAAACAGAATTCGTTTCTGATCTCTTAGCATTTACAGTCTAATGGAAGAAAGACAGTGAATAAGGAAACAAATGAAAGGTTGTACTGAGTGCATGAAGAAAACAAACGAGATATAGTTATTAGAAGAAACTGTGTTTGTGTCGGGGAGGGAGTTCCTTACTGTGATAGAATCTCAAGGTCCTCTCCACCCTTCTGAGCCAAGATGGCAGGGTGAGGTGGAGCCAATTGTCAGACAAGGAGAGCTGCTGGGCAGAGGACACCAAAGCAAGGAAGGATTTAGGGTGTTCAAGGCTCTGAAAGAAATACATGCCAGGGGCCAGCCCAGTGGCATACTGGTTAAGTGTGCGTGCTCCACTGGGCGTGCACCGACGCACCGCTTGTCAAGCCATGCTGTGGCGGCATCCCATATAAAGCAGAGGAAGATGGGCACAGATGTTAGCCCAGGGCCAATCTTCTTCAGCAAAAAGAGGAAGATTGGCATCGGATGTTAGCTCAGGGCTAATCTTCCTCACACACATACACATAAAATACATGCCAAAATAGAGAGTTGTCACAAACATGCCTTCATTATCATTTCTCTTATTTTCCAGCTGTATTCTTTACATCTTTTGTGTGCCTTTTTTTCATTTTAGCATCAATTGAAGTCAACATTTATTATTTCCCATGTGTGAGGAGTTGATAGGCTGTGAAGATGCAAAGAAGAAAGGAAAAAACATCTGGTGGGAGGAATTATAATGTAAGAGAGGCATTACATACAGTATATGAAGGTATGTTGGTTCAGAAAAAGGCAAAGGAAGGTGTCTAGCATTACTTAGGGATCTGGAGAACCATGCAGGAACTTATCCATAAGAAGGGCACTGTAGACTGGGCAATCACGGTCATGATCCAAGGTTGTTTGGTTGGCAACAGTTGAAGTTGGAGGGAAAAAGTACATGCATTTAAATAGAAAAAAAGTGTTTACACCTAGATAAGAAAATTGAAGAACCAACTCAGTTCAGCTTTCCACATTTGTTGCTCAGAGAACAACTATTCTAAAATAGTTTACCTTCAGAACTGATTTCACAGTGGTTCTCAGATCTGGCTGAATGTTAGAGTAACCTGGGGACCTTCAGAAGAGCCCTGGCGTCTGTGCTCCACCTCAGACAAATAAATCCAAATTTCAATGGGTGGGGCCAGGGAACGACACTGGACACTAAGAATACTTTTAAGAAAGATTATAAATTGCCCTCTCTGCCCTCACAGAGCTTCAGTCTTTATAAACGATAAACGGTGTCAATCCAATACGGCAATATGGCAAGAACACAGTGTCTCCCTCCATCTCTACTTTCCTTAGCTCCTTCCATGTTCACTGTCACACATTCAGAAATTTCTAAGTGTGTGCTCATGAGTTATTTTCCTTGCCTGAAACACTACACCAGATTTTTTTTCTTTTTTATGACTGGGAAAATTCTGCTCATCCTTTAAGAATCAGTTCAAATATTATCTCTCAGGTGAAATATTTATTCATACTTCTAGGAAAAATTAATTATTTCTTGGCAAAACAGTATGAGAAAAGCTCTGTTGAAGTACATCTCACACTGGTCACCATTTGACTACTCTAAATATCAGATTATAAACTCTTCAAGAGCTTAGTTGTATTAAAATGCATAGCATCTGGCTTGGTGCCCACAATACATTAAGTCTTGAATATATGGAGGAAGGACAAAGGGAGGGAAGAAGAGAGGGACAAGGGACACAAGTAAATAAGAATGAATAAACTAGTTTGCACACTGGGGTGCCTTTGGCAGTCAGGGTTGTTCAGGTAGCAGAGACGTCAGAGAAAGAGTATAAAAAGGGAAAATAGGCATGCCAGAGAGACTTTACTTATAAGAGTGTTTTCAACATTTTTAACTTATTACGTGATCTTTTTAGCTTTAGAATACTGTCTTCAAATAAACTCTTATTAGGTAGCCTGACATAAATAATAGAATTTGGTGGTTCTCAAAATGTGGTCCCTACACCAACAGCATCCCAGAACTTGTTAGAAATGCAAATTCTTACAACTCACCACAGACCTACTGAATCACCAGATTTTTGGGGAGGTGTGGGTACCCAGAATTCTGATTTTACAAGCTTTTCCAGGTGTTTCTGATGTGTGCTAAAGGTTGAGAACCACTGGCATAGATACAAGTAGAACCACTTCAGTTGAAGCATGGTTGATCAGTAGCTGACAACTCCCACACCCTATCTGTGCTACACACTCCCAAATACAGTTCTGTGGGGACCCTCTCCATAGAGTCCCCAGGTTCTCACAGAATAAAATCTAACAGGCTGGCCTTGCAAGTTTGGGTCCCCGTCTGTGTTAAACACAGTTCTCGGTGTTGACAGACCCCAGAGTTCTCATGGTTCTCTGCTTATGTACTTTAAGAGGAGTTATTTCTAATGGTTAGTTTTAGATGTAGACTTTTCGCAATTCACACAACACGTTTAATGATTATCAGAACTTTTGCCTGAAAAAACTTCAGTTAAAGCTGTTACCAGTTTGATATGTGCAGCCAGTTTAACCCTGTACAACCTTTAACCAAACAATTCCTTCCTAACACTGTCACCTTCATGACTGGCCATCCACGCTTCTGCAGGTGCTGTTAACCTAGCACATGCTGAATGGATCCCTAAGCTACCATTCCAGTGAATCAGATTTTAGGTAGTTAAAATCCTTATTCTGAGACGCAGTCTAATCTGAGGGTTTTTTCTTCCTCTACTTAAGAATTCATAGCGTGTTAATTTAGCATCCTTCCTCATTACATAGTTTCTGAGTAAGTTATGTAGTAATGATGAGTGATAAATCAGATGGCCAGGCTTATATTACTCATGACATTTTAATAGTATTAATCTAGGATAGCTTTTAATTGTCCATTCTACAGTCTTTAATGCTAAGAAGATATAGATGATTCCATTATTCTAATTGTATTTCAAATAAATGTATGGGCTCAAAATTTCCCTCTAACTCTGTAAAAAATAAAGCTAAATTAGAGATGTTTCTATGCATGAAAAAATGAATTATTTTACAGCAAAAGCTTGATTAATCACACTGGAAAATAGCATGAACCTCAGTTAACTGTATGTTGTCTTCACTTAGCTTGTTGGAAAATGACAAAGGATAGAAAAATAAAGTTTCATCATGAAATTTAAAACAGTATTTTAGAAAACATTCAAAGCAACCTCTTATGCTTTTCATTTCTGTAATCTAGTTAAGTAAAAATTAATGTTCAGGTAGCCTTGTGGTCCAGTAGGATTTTTAGTTATAAAACAAAAAGTTGATTATTTTCAAAGGCTCCATTTGCAAGACAAGAAATGGACTAACTCATTGTCAAAGGATTTTTATCAGGACTATTGAGACAAATTGAGTTAATTTTGAAGTTGTCGAAAAGACCACTTTCCAAGTGTTCTCCTTAATCAAACTTTTATTACAGTAACTGCATGTATTGATCATGTTTAAGAGAAAGAGGGAGTCATCCAGAAAAGTAAAATTTCCAAATAATTGATACTTTCCATATCATCTACCAAAACTTTTGTATATTAACCATTTTGGTTGTGGTCAAACCATTTGTGGCCTGATCAAACAGAGGACAACAACTGTCTTTAGATGTTCCCAATAGCATTGGCATCATTCATAAGAACATGGTTAATACAGTAGTACCTAGGCTATAAAACATTCTCATCCTTCAGACAGTAGAACTCAGTATATTTCTTTGCTTCTACACTAAATAGTCCCAGACTAATGGTCTGTAAATCTCAAAGAAAAAAAGAAAAGGACAGAAAACTCTTTAGTTTTATCTCCTCTTTTTGCTATCTCTGAGTGCCACTATAGTCTGGAGCAAAATTTTCTACAAAGTTATTTGGATCCTAGTCTGAAAGTGGCTCTGCCCGTCCTACTTCACAACCAGAAAGTTGTGGGGATAAGGCAAGTCATTTGGACCAGAAAAGCAGAGCACAGAAGATTTATAAGTGTTTAGGCAGCAGTCGGTCAGAGGCCAAGGAAATAAGTTGAGATCAAGAGAGCAGAATGAGCTCTCTAAAGTTTATGCAGTTAGCACCTGGGAAATTGCCAAGAATTGGAGGGTCAGAACAAAATGAAAAGTCAAAGCGCCAGGCAAAATAGTCAGCAACTAGAGATTTATGGAAATTGAAACAGATGGAAGAATTTGAAAAAAAGAAACAATATTTGGAATTGGATATAAGGAAGGGACACAAAAAGGGAGGCAATTGATAGATCTTAGCTTCAACATTCATTATGTTTTAAATCCTTCATCCACCTACTTCTCACCATCTGCACCACCACCACCCTAATCTGAGCTATCATGTTTCTTTCATAAAGTCTGCTACTATCGATGTCTCTCTAACTAGCCTCCTCAAGCAGGAGCTGCTGTTGCTGGCCCCCCAGATCCTCTTTACCAGGCAGTTGTGCCCACCCCCAGCAGCTGTGAGCACTGGCTGCTAGTGGTCTGCAGTTACACCCTCCACTAAGAATTATCCTCAGTATATAGGGAAATACCAGGGAGAGTGCACCCTTCCCTCCGCATGTATCCTGCAGCCAATGTCTGACTGATGCTGACATACAAAAGACCAGCTCCCTTGCCTTAAGGTAAGATAAATCTGTGATGCTGTGCATGCTCCAGAGTTTCCTGAGGAATCAGGCTGAGTGCAGCTGGATGTTAGCTAAACCAGCTCTTCACTGAGCTTCGAACGTGGCAGTATTCCAGTTTCCTCATTCCTTACCTTACAGGTTTTTCTTCTGAGCTCTCCCCAACTTGCACAAGTACCTCTTTCTCAGGCCCTGCATCTTGGAAACCTGATATAAGATACCCTGACTTTATGTTTGTGCTCTATAGCACAAGTGAATACAGTTATTGAACTTAGGATAATGACATATGATTTGCCAAAATTGTATTTTTAATTTCTTTCTAGAGAGAAGGAATTTCATATCATTAAAATGAGTGAAATTTGTATTGAAAGAGAAAGGCATAACTCAATTCTGACTTCATAGAGATGGAATATTATCCTGTTTCTTACTGATTCTATTTGGAAAATGTTTGAGAGACTCTGAAAATGAACAAATGAAGAGAGAAAAATGAAGACTGTTTAGAAACAAAAAAGATTTTTTTTTACAAGAAGTAAAGCAGAGAACTAAGAATTCTTGTTGGCTACTTTGACTTTTTATGGGTACATGACATACAAAAATAAATTATTACAATATTTCAGTTTTTTACTATTTTCCTCGTGTTACAGCTGAAAACACTAAGAGTTAGATGACTTAATAAACTTGCTCGAGATCGCATAACTAGTAAGTCTTAAGTTGTCCTTTGAATCAAGGTATCTGACGCCAGATCCTTCCTATCTTTCCCTCTGCAGTGTATTTCGAAGGGCATCCTAAGGAGTGCCAACTGGGCAAAATGCTTAGGCAGAAAAAAAGAAAAAAAGGAGGAGGGATAGTTTTAGTGATTTAAGCAAATGTGGAAAACACTACATATTATGCCCCTGTTGAGAGACAATTCTCCCTGGATCTCTCATGTGTTTATACAGTCTTTCAGGCAAAAGCATTTTAAGAATTTAAGAATGTCAATTTAGGAATGTTTGTATAAGGGAGACATTCTAGGATAATAAAGTAGAGACGCTTCCCTCCCCTCCCGGGAGAGATTTGCTTGTATTCCTGGGTAACAAAGATAATATCTCTCTCTGTGGTGGATGATAGATGGGTTTGCTAGCAGTCCTCTTCTAAGATTGGGGGTTTTCTAAGCTCAGTGTTCCTCAGATGTGACACAGACTCGTGGGCCCTCCACCTATCACCCCCATGGGCCTTGAGGGGTAAAGGGACTGAGGAAAGCATGGCACTCATGTTGTCTGCTGTGATGGGAATAATAAACTCTCTATCCATTTCAGCTCATTCTCTCCTTACCAGCCAAATCTGTGGAAATCTGCAAGACAATCTAGCAGCTTCCCACAATGCTACTGCTTAGGAACTGTGTGACCACTTGGCAATCCCCCTCCCAGGAATTCAAAACTCGAAGGAAGGGCTCTAAGAAGTCTTCTAATAAGGAGACATTCATTTTCTCTTTTACCTAATGTGACTCGTTTTCCTCTATTGCACACTGACATGGAATGCAGCCCACAGTGGCAGAAAGGCAGATGGCAGAGCTGGTTTGAGGGCTCAGAAATAACACTATTTTAGCTGCTACTTTCCCTGTCTCACTTGAAGGTTGATTCTCCCCATTCCAAGCACAAACAGAAGAATTCATGAGGCAGATGCTACGCCTCCTCTGAATCACTGCCTTTATTTGCTTTTCCTGTATCAACCACCTTCCTAGTTTTAGTTACATGGCTTGGCACATTCTTGAAGTAAGGAAAAATTCATAACAGAGATTTTTCTCCTCTTAAACAGCAGCTCTGGAGGAAGCCTTAAACATTAGATCAAGAATCCACTGGATGTCTCTGCTTCTTCTACATTTTTTCTCCTGCTTACTCTAATTGCTATGCAGTGCTATCTAACCTCTAAAAGAGAATCTCACTTTCTTCTCCCTCCTGTTGCATTTCTGGGTATAACGGTAAAAACAACTAAGAAGCTGAAATAATGTGATGTGAACCCTCTCAAAGCCGGTCTGAGAATTCTGTGAGAAGATCTATCAAGTAACAGAAAAGAACTCAGCTGGAAATATACATTGGGAAAATAAATTGGAAGATGGCTTTAAATGCTCTTGAGTGGTCCCAAGGAATATAAAAGGAAGCAGAATACAAAAAATGATAAACAAAACTTTCAGGGTTGACTCAATACGTAGCTCTTAAAATAGCTGTGAGCTTCCCTCCTAACACACAGCGGGCTTCCAATAAGCAGATAGACAAATCGAACAATTAGATGCTATGAGGAAGCATCAGAACAGATCCATAACATAACATTCTGAGTGGAGCCTTAACCATTGTCTGAATAAAAATGGTGCCAGGCAAAAGACCTACACAAAATAGTAAAAATACTCTGTGAAATATATTCCTTTATTGAGCATCTCTGATGTGTCTGATGGTTTCATGTGTATAGGGATGCTGAGATGAGACACAGACTTTTCCAAAATCTAGAAAAGGAAACAGATGAGCAAAATAGTTAATAAAATATGGTTTGGTAAGGGTTATAAAAGCAAGGTATATGTGCTGTTGGGAGATTGGGGAGAAAGGTGTTTCACTCAGACACAGGGTATAGGAAGGGCCTGAGTCCTGATGTAAGTCCTTCTGGATTAGTAAAAATTTTGCAGGTAAAAAACCAGAGAATAGAAATTCTAAGAAGATGTAGTGGCATGTTCAAGGGCATCAGGTTGTGAAAGGGCTGGTCCTGTGGAGATACTGTAGGTTAGTCTGGTTAGAGTGTTGAAAACACATGAGGACAGATTGAGAATTGAATCTGGAGACCAGAAAGAGGCAAAATCATGAAAGATCTTTCGTATGATGATAAGGGACTTGGGTTTCATCCTGAGATGAAACTGTGTTTTGTTAGGACCAAAAGCTTGTTTCTTTATGCAACTACTTTTGGTAAATACTGCGTAAATTGTTACTGGATGCCTCAAAGTTTATTACTAAATGATGTTGTGGTGAACATCAGAAAATGGAAGGATAGTCCATTTAATCTGAAAAACTGCATATTTTTATATTATTTATGCTGCAGTGCTTGACATATCTCACTGTGTTTTTCATTTCCTTGCAATTGCCAGCCTCTTAAATTGCTATTTTTTTATCATGTTTCTATTACATTCAGATTTCTTTCTAGTCGAGTTATTCCGAGGAAATAAAAAAAATAGTTTTGATCTGAATTTTACTGGCATTAGGATTCATCCATACAATTAAAAAACCTAAAGTTTGTGCCTAAAGAGGAATTAGAATGCTTTCAGACTTTTTACAGAACCAAATTTCCTTAAGTCTCTACCATTGCTTAAATTTGTCACTCAACTAATGTGTATGAGATCAGGAAATTACAAGAGCTGACATTTCTATTTATGATGTAAAGGTTTACTTAATTAATGATATTTGTCCTCATGAAGGCCAATAGTGCATCGAAATTACAAAAAAAAATTTAAAGAAGATGAATTTATAGTATTTATTTTGCTTTAAAAAGTATTGTTGCCATATATAGATAACACTTTGATATGTTAAGAAAGGAAACAACAGTTAAATAAACCACCAATTAGATTGAGGAAGAAAGTGTTTCAATCCTATACCTATTAATGTAACACTTTTGCTTAAATTTTCAACTTATATATGTAATTTTAGAGAAGAAAACACTTCACTTCTAATGAGTATAACAAGAATATTAGAAGGAAAAAAAATCGCTACCTGCTATAACCTTGAGGGGTTAGGCTTTTGTAATGTAACAAATACACTATCTAGACTGTAGAGGTATGATTTTAGCTTTTGAATGAACATGGTTTCAAATGATTTGTCTATACTGGGTCAATTATTTCAATCAGGAATCACCAACTCCATATGTTCAGCAAATTAGTGGCCTGTAACATGGCATATTTTCATTTTTTTTCTTTTGATTTTTATTGTTTCACAGGTAGGCTAACCTCTGACCATAATCAGCTTTTAAAATTTATACTTTATAGTTTTGATCTATTTTTGCCATACAATAATCCTATTGTTGTTGTGGTAAAAGATATGCGTGTTAGGAAGTATGTATAAAACTTTGATGTTCAAAACACCACAGCTTTGCTCAATTTTTTGAAGGGAAATTTTTTAAGGAAATGCTGTCTAAATATGATCCTGATACATCCCAAAGAGGTTATGAATTGAGTCATTTATCTACTAATTTTCATTAATTTATTCATTCTTTCATTCATTCATTAACTGAGCATTATTTGAATCATTAAGCACTTCTAAGGGAAAACCATAACAAATATGAGAAATGGAGCCAAGAACATATGCTTCTGGCAATATAGCAGAAGAGATGTTCAGAAAGATCCTCCTACTATAGTCAAAAAAAATCTTAGATCAATTTTAACAAACATATATTTTACTACATTCCTAAGATTTTAAGAGAAAAAGAAAATTCTCCAATGGACTAAATACATTCACAACAATAATAATTAGCTAAAACTAAAAAAAAATAATGTTAAGCAATTTTGAAATCTCAGTTTACATTGAGGCATTTATGCTATATAAGATCTGAGATTGGGAAACTAACATGGGAGTCTCACTTAAATGTTGGAGGTGAAACTGGGACTCTGCATTTGGTTCAGACCATCAAGGAGGGCTAAAGTGGTCCCAGGTCAGTAACAACCTCTGGCTCCCAGCATAAGCGATCAAAATCTTATCTGTAGGAAATCTCCATTTTTTGCTCTCAGGAATTATACTGATTGAATTCAACCTAATGTGAGCTCACAAATAAAGTCAAAGTAATAAACATATAAGATATAAACCACCAGATTTGAGAGTCCATGGAAATAACAAACATATCTAGATTTCAAAGGACTTAAGACACTGAAATTATTAAGTATAAAATATAAAATAATACATACAAAATGGTTACATAAATAAAAGCTGAAATACAAAAATGAGCATAGAATAAAAAATTATTGTAAATAATTACATAGATTTGGAAAAGACCCAAATAGAACTCTTAGAATTAAAAACTCTAGTGGTCATTACACACCTATTAGAACAGCTAAAACAAAAAATAGTAATAATACTAAATGCTTGTAAGGATGCAGAGAAACTGGATTTCTTAAACATATCTGGTAGAAATTTAAAATGATGTAGCCACTTTGGAAGATTGTTCATCACCTTATAAAACTAAATGCGCAATTACCATTTGACCCAGGAATCACATCCTTGGGCACTTATCCCAGAGAAATGAAAAATTATGTTTGCACAAAAACCTGTAAACAAACATTCATAGCGTTTTACTGGAAACAACCCAAAAGTCCTTCAATAGATGAATGGATGAACATGTCCTGGTACATTTGTACAATGGAATACTGCTCAACAATAAAAAGGAACAAGCTACTGATACATGCAACAGCCTGGATGGGTTACAAAGACATTATGCTTCATGAAAAATGTAGCCTGAAAAGGTTACATACTGTATGATTCCATTTCTATAACATTTTTGAAAAAATAATAATAAAATTATAGGGTTGGAGAGCAAATTAATGGTTGACAAGGGCAGGCATGGGAGTAAGATTTGAATATAAATGGAATTTCTTCTTGGTGATGGAACAGTTCTGTATCCTGATAGTGGTGGTGGTGGTTACATGAATCTATATATGGGATAAACCTGCAGAGCACACAAAACACACACACACACACAAACAAATGGATTCATGTAAAAATGGTGAAAACTGAAAAATGTCAGTAGACTATCTAACAGTATACCAATGTCAATTTCCTGGATTTGACATTTTCCTCCAGTTATGTATGATGTCACTATTGGGGGAAACTGGTGAAACCAGGTACTTTTATTGTAACTTACCATGGACCTAAAATTATATCAAAATAAAAATTTTTAAGAATACCCTCTACGAGTGGATTAAAAGCAGCTAAAAATGTTAATAAACTAAAAAACTGAAAGATAAACTTGAAGAAAATAACAAAAAAGAAGATAAAAATATGAAAGTGATGTTGAGACATGGACGATAGGCTGAAAAAGTCTAACATAGGTCAAATTGTGTCCCAGAGAAGTGACACTCTCATGACCTCATGACCTCATCTAATCCTAATTGCCTCCCAAAGGGCCCATCTCTAAATACCATCACCTTGGGGGTTAGGGCATCAACATTTGAATTTGGAGGAGGGAACACAAAAATCAGTCCATAACACTCACTAAAAGAATAGAAATAAAGAGGAAAATGTGATTTATCCAGTAAGGATGAAATAGGAAATACAAAACACTGAAAAAGTACAAAATAAAGAAAAAGTATGAATAGCACAATGTTTTGTTAATCTTATAAACTGTCTTCGGAAAGCATATTCTAACAAACAATTAAATAAAAGTATTGACTAAAAGAATGACAGAGATAAATTGAGAAAGTAGTGATAAGTGATACAGGAGAGTATGTGGGATAAAGTGAACAGTGATGATCTCTGGGAAAAGATGGCTTGGGGGCTGGGGCCTGAGGAATGGGTTGAATTTGAGTAGGAAGGGAATTATATGGAGGAATAGCCAGAGCTGATTCTTGGCATATGATGAAGGGGCCTGTATTAGTTTTCTATTACTGCCATACCAGATTACCACAAGTTTGTCAGCTTAAACCACACAAAGTATTATCTTGCATTTTCAGAGGTCAGAAGTCCAGAAGTCAACAGGCTAAAATCATGCTGTCAGCAGGGCTGAATTCTTTCAGGCTCAGGGGGAGAATTCATTTCCTGCTCATTAGTTGTTGGCAGAATTCAGTTCCTTGCAGCTCTAGGGCCCATGCTTCCGACGTCATGCTGGCTGTCCAGAGAGAGCCATTCCTATCCTCCAGAGGCTGTAGCGTGGGTTGGCTCCTGGCCCCTTCCTCCAAAAGCAAAGCCAGTGGTTTGAATCCTTTCAAATCGCCTTTCTCTGACAGTGCCAGGACAGATTCTCTAGTTATAATGATTCATATTATTGGATTGGACCTCCATGGATAATCCAGAATACCCTCCCTTCTCAAGGTTCATGACATTAACCACATCTGCGAAGTTCCTTTTGCAATGTAACGTAACATATTCATCTTTCCTGGGGATTAGGACATAGACATCTTTGGGGGCTATTATTCCACCTACCACAGGGACATCTGGCAGAAACAAAGAATCTAATTTAACAGATATAGGATATGCACGTTTACCTGGATCTGTCTTGAATGAGGGCTCCAAAATGGGCAAGATCATGATACATTTTGATCTTTGAACAAAGTTCACTTTATCTGAACCAGATCATTGGTGTAAGATTGTAGTGGGAATCTCATTCCAGATCCTGGCAGGCATTAAAAGCTACTTGAGGAGTTTCAACTTTTCATAAGGGTGATGGAGAGTCTCTGACATATTTTTAGGCATCAAGAGCAAGCCCAAATCAGAGTGGCATATTAGAACCATCTCTCTGCTTGCCACTTAGAGAATGATTGAGAGGTGGAAATCTAGAGGACAGGATTAAGAAATCTAGTTTGAGGGCTTAAATTAGAGTAGAAAGAGGACCATGTGAAGAAGCAGAGAGATGTGGCAGAATACAACCTAGGAGTCAGAGTCCGAAAACTTGGGTTGGACTAATGGGTTGTTTTGCAGTGGGTCCTGCTTGTTACACAGTCAGGAATTCTGTGAGCTGATTGTTAAACTGTTGGCAGTTTGAAATCAGCTCTGGTGGGAGTATTTACAGCAGGAAATCTGCAAATGCTCTCTCTCTCAGTCTCCCAGAGCCAGATTCCCAGCTTACCAGTGGTGGAGTGGTATGGAAAAAGCCTCATCCTTTAAACAGGGAAACTCATATCATTGCTCATCCCTTCATAAAGCTGTATTAAAGCTCAAGATGAAAATGAGATCGTACACGTGAGGAAGCAAGGTGGTCAGAAGTTGCTAAACTTTGTCTCGATGCTCTTGCAGTCAGAGAAAAGTAGTAACTGGTAGGATCCTATGAACAGAACAGAGGTCAAATTTTATGTCGCTAATAATTTTTAGCAGCTAAAACATGTTCTCATTACTAGAGTATGATTCATTTGGATAACTGCAAATAGAAATATAAATACATATGTTAAAGAACACAGTTCCTCGTATGCAAATATATACATATGCAGACATGCACATACACTCACACACACATAGAGGGTTAAGGAGACTTACAAACTTCTCTTGATCTTCCAAGTTGATATCCTATTAAGAGACTGGAAAAGAGAACATGTTGAGATTAAAATGCCAGTGTTATTCTGATGAGCTGATTGGAAAATAAGGTGTTAGACCTTTGGCCAAAGGAGTTAGCTTGCTCTACCCCTGAACTAGACCAAAACAACCACCTAATCTCAATTTTAGACAATGCTGAAAAACCAGAGTCCTCCCAGCACAAGCGAAGCCTTCCGCCATGCCCAGAGCACAGTGACCTGTCTTTGTTAGCAGCCTGGTTCTAAAAGACAGAGAAAAAATACCAAAACACTCATGCCAAGTTCCTTCCTCCAAAGTCAGCAAATCCTATGGAAAACATTCTTCCCTGGGGAGGAGAGAGAGAGGGGGAGGAGAGGAGCAGGAGTGGGACTCTAGAGCAGTGGATAAGTGTTAGCCAAGGGAACCTCATACTCCTAGGAGGCTCCCCTGTAATAGAGACGGGGGGATTTATATTATGAAAGGAAAAAAATCCCAACGATGCTATAGTACTGTTATTTTAGGGATGACATTAATTTTTATGTTAGCGTAGGAATCTACATACATGCTAGTAGCAGTGGTTCAACTACATGGAGACAGGAGAGACATGAGAAACAATATTCACACAATGTTGGTAAGAAGATGGATTGATCCCAACTTTTGCAAAAGAAAAATAGCAGTATATTTTAAAACCAAAAAATGTGCGTTCCCTTTGTTCTAGTAATTCCACTTAAAGGAGTTTAATTTATATTTAAATAGAAAATAAACACTAAACGAAGACATACAACTTGGAAGTTTATGTCATTGGAGAGGGAGGGAGAACAGAGACTATAAAAGATACAAAAATCTTTTACATAAAGCATAGCTTCGGCCTTGAATAGCAATGCTATTCTTCATCTCTGAATTTATTTTATAACCTAGGTCCCACTTATAGAAATTTTGCTGTTTTTCTTTCATCTGTAGGTCATTTCTCTACAAAGAATAATCAGGATTTCCAGGAACTACTCACATAATCAAAAATTGTGAAAAAAAATGTTTTGCCTCAGCATTGTCTCCTTGACAGCCTTTAGTAAGAAGTAGTTATAAAATCAAATGAAAAAAAAATGACTGCAATAGGGGAAAGATGTGTTAGTGTCAGGTAGACTAGAGCGCTTTGGATATCAATGTTATGTTATTTATGTGGTATCTAAACACTTACGCACTTTCTTGTGATTGTGGCTGGTAGGTGTCATTCTTCAGAGCTAATTCATTTAGAATACATTGAGAAGAAATTCTGTGAGCAGCAATAACTAAGGAAAATTGAACTCTTGAACTTTTGTCAGAGAATTGATTCCACACATCTTATGTATTAACCTAGAGGAAGCTGACAACTTATTACATCCTGAATTTGTTTCAGTGAAGATTTTGGTTGCATAAGACATCGATACAACTGCAGTGGTGTGCAATATGGCTGACTGATGCCAGTACTCAGGGGGCATCAGTTCCTCCTCAGAAGTAAGTCATTCCTCACCTGGACTGCTCCCTCACAGCTAAGTCACCTGAATACCCCTCACTGTTTTGCCTGTCTGGTTCATCATCCATTTACTGATTCAGCAGACAGGATCATCAGAGAGAGTCCATCCTCATAAGAATAAATGACTTGAGAAAGACAAAGTCAGTGTGTGGCTTCTTCTTCAAAGAATGCAATAGATTTTAGATAGATAAAAACTTGGATGCAAAAAAAGAGTAATTATTTCTGAAAGGATCTCCTTTTCCTTTTAGTGATAACACCTATATGTCAATAGAGGAAAGGAGACTGCATCCTGGCATAGGGGGAAATCCACTTGTTTAATGCCACTTGACCCTCGGCGTTGACCTGGAAAGGGGAACATGTGACTTTTAGTCCTTAGAACACGTCCAAGAATTGCATATTTCCATAGTCATGCATAATCTTAATCTGATTTAAGGCTAATAAAATGTTAGGCATTTGTAACTTTTTAAAAATATGTAAGTCCCATGGCCTGAACATATAGCAAGCACATAATGGATACTTCTGGTTTTTCCAAGGAAGCAGGTTACTTCTTATAACACCCTTCATCCCTAGGCCAGTACAGTAGGGTTAATAATACGTATCAAGTAAGATTAACTATTAAAGAAAATTCTTCATTCTAGAGTGTAAATGATTTCTCTTTATAGAATTTTTCCCCAATTCTCACATTATATCAGGATTACCCTAATAGTCTCTGCCAGGATGTAAATCTTTTAGAGCAGAGGAACATAAAATTATTTTTTTACAGTACGTTGCACCAAATCTTTGTCTTATTTATTCTATTTTCTTTAAAAATAAAACAAAACATATATTTGACTTAGTCAAGCTTTTATCAGACAGAGAGGTGCATATACCTTGGCGGGCAAACAATTGTCGTCCTCGTTCACAATATGGGAGGTTTCTCTGTAAATATTATTCTATGTGGACTAATTTTCCCTATCTCAATGTGTTTCTTAAGTTTTCCCCCTCATACTTTATTTTCAGCTAAAACACACATTATTGTACTGACTCAATCTCATTTTAAGAGGCAGGGTGGACCATAGCGTTAGGGCCGTCTCAGGGTGGCTAAGCATTAACTGCTTTCCTTCACAGTTTTTTTTAAGCACCTGTTGAGCTAAATGCTAAGATGTAGAACCAAGTGGATCTGGTCCAAGTTAACCTAGCATGGATAGGAGTTTGACCAGAAAAAGGCACAAGCGAAATTTTGGGGATGATATATTTGTGTGGAGTGTGTTTATTTCAATTGCTGTGGTGGTTACACGTCTACACACATTTGTCAAACCTCATCATGGACTTTTACTTTGTGTAAATCATAACTCAACAAACCTGATTTTTTTAATGAACATATATAATGGGTTTCACACATGATACAGAATCAATAAACGTTAGTTTCTTCCACACCCTCTCCCCAAAGGAGCTAAGCCTAACAGGTCTTAGATTAATGTCCTTTATCTGGTGAGGTATAATTGGAAACCAAAGCAAGCATTTTCATTCTTAGCACATTTCTAAGCCCTTTGTGTTTTCATAAAGAAGCAGTGCAGACTTGTGGTCTGGTTTTAGGAATTTGAACTTAGTAAGTTCCCTTGAAAATCACTGCAAAAGCCTAGATCTGAAATTTACTGAAATCCAAATACAATCAGCTCATGGAGTGATTCATATAGATACAATCCCCATTTTTTGTCGCTTGTTCTTTAAATAGTCAACTGCCAGTGCACAGAAAACAAAATCAAATAGAAAAGTGAACATCAGTAACCCAATGGCTAAGAAGCATCAAGTATTTGTATTTATATATTTATTCATTCAACACACCCATTGTGGGTCATACTCTGTGCTAGGAGTTAGGGACTCGGGGATGAATAAATAGAATTTCTGTCCTCAAGGAGCTCATACTTTATAATGATCGAGAGACATGTATGGTGAAATTGACAATCTCGTGAAGTCTGAACAGTTTCTGGGCAAGCAAATGCTCTTCATTCACCGCATGCCATAGCCAGCCTATGCGCATAACAGTAAGTGGGGCCTTGAGCCTTTTGTTTTTATTACCATGTTTGTTAAAGTGCAGCATATTTGGACCTCTGACAGGAAAAAAAAGAAGATGATCTTAAGGCACACTTGCCTACTAGAGGAAGAAAAAGAATAAAGAGGCAAGATGTTTTGGGGAACTCTACTATAGTCAAATAATTTTATTTTAAGGAAAACAAATCTACACTCTAACACTAGCTTAACATTTTTACAAGGAAATTGAAGAAACATTTACAAAATGTTGAACATACTTTTGAAGTTCAGAAGTTAACTGTGAAGCAGAAATGACTATATTTGTCATGATTACAAATAGTGATATGTGCTCTATAAGTGCATTGGGATGTTCATTGATGTGCCGGTAATGAATAAGTAATAGCAATGACTGAGCAACATCAGTGGGCCAAATCTTCATATGAATTTATAAAATATAGAAGCCCTACAGGGGTTAACTTCTTTTACTGAAGCATAAAATTCAATTACTTCTTTGATCTAATGCTCACCTATTTTTCAACTTTATCTCCTATTAATTATGGGCCAGACCCTGTTTTGAACTCTTCATATCATATAACTTAATTTTCTCGGCAATCCTTTGTGGTAGGTATTATTGTAATTCTTATTTTAGGAATAAGAAATTTGAAACCCAGATAGATCAAGTGACTTACCTACCTAATGTGACACAACCAGTAAATGGGAGAGATGGAATTTGAATTCAGCCAGTCTGGGTCCTGATCCCCATCCTTGATTCCAATGATACAATAAGAGCATAGATAGAGATGCAACTAGAGGATGGACACTGTATATGCATCATCTAGGTTAGCCTTCACAATAACACTATAATTTACTTACTATTATTATCCTCATTTTATACATGTAGCAGCTACATGTCATGATGTCCAAGGAAAGATTAGTAGTAACATATACCAGGAGAATCTACCTCTACAGTTCAAGCCAGTGTATCGCTCACATTGAGATGTGCCAATCTAAATATCTAAAAGTCCTTTCCAGCCCTGAAATTCATTGATTTTAAAAGGAAGTTGATTTCTGCAGCTGGTGAGGATAGTCTTATGTTGGTGCCACGTTTAGAAATGTCCTAAGCCATGCACAGAAATTCAAGGATCAACGTTTCTATCCCACTTCTGGGCACCGTGGAAATCCTTCCTTCTTATCAGCCTCTCTGTAATCTTGCTTAAGCTGGATAGATTTCAGTCTGAGGAAAAGTGCTAGAAGGCTGAAAGGGCCTAGTAAATTTTCGTCCTCTAAGCAATGTTAGTATGAACTCTTAAAACTCATTCTCTCTGAGTATATGACAGCAATAACTAGAAAGGTGAAGCCAGAAAATAGAGGATATTCACATTTCCAATAATTAGAATCTCAGCACTCTTTGTTTAACCTTTTGAATTATAATCAAGAAGCATCTCATTAATTCAACACAATTCATAAAAATTGGGTGCCTCTGATGTGTCACACACAGTTTTAGGCTCTGGCAATAAAAACAACAATAGGCAGTCCTAGATCACAAGGAACTACCACTTCAGGTGACAGAGAGAGACATCTAAATGAATAAATTTACAATCTTGGTAATAAATTCACAGAGGCACATGGGAATTACCCCAAAGGAGAGAATGGTCACTGTGATTAGATGCATGAAGCAGGACAGAATGGAAGCGAGGGGAGAAGTGATCAGGAATATCTTCCCAGAGAGTTGACAATGAAATGAGTTTTGATGACATTAAGGGAAAACACACTGATTGTAGATATAGCTATGGATATAGACAAAGAGTTAGACAGTGTTTTAGAGGAAAAATTAGACGCAGATACATGTTAGCTGTCATCGAGTTCATCTAATTGAGTGAACAACTGGAACACAATTAGAGAAAGCACAAAAAGTCCTCAGTGACCTGATGCCTGGCTTCCTCTCCTTTTTTGGCAGATCCTCTCATTGCGCCATAGATAAACAACCATGCCATGGCATGTCACACATCCATGCCTTTCAACCCACCACTCCGTCTGATTGAATGACCTTTGCTGCTCATGTAGAAGGAAAAAGCCCACACAACCTTAAAGTTGCAGAGCTTCAAGTATTTTGTCAAAGAAAACTTCCCTGATTTTCATCTCCCAAATAATTGATCATTCCTACTCATGTGATGTCTCTGTTTCTAGCACATACATTCATTACAGCAATTATTACCCAACATCACATAATTTTCTTAAATTGAATGCTTATCTTTCTTATCATTCCATAAGCTCTTTGGGAGCTGGGACTGGATCTGCATTGACACCGCCAGTGGTGTGATGGAGTTGGCATATATAAGCTCAGGAGAACCGATAGTTATGTAATGAGAATTTGGTGAGCTATTTGTTAAATCTTTGGCAGCTTGGGATCATCTATGGTGGGACTATTTATACCATAGAAATTGGCAAACACTACAAATCAGAATCTCTTCTTTTTTTTTTCAGAAATTCAGTTCACCAGCAATCAATAACTATATTTCCTGGGTCTTGCTCATTATGGTAAACAGGAAATTATTCAAGAATGTTTGTTGGATAAATAAAGTAAATGATATTAGAGCAAGCTTTAAAGTAACACATTCAAGTTTCAATGATTTAAATTAATTAAAGTTAGTACAAAATATAAGAGTGATGAGTAGTAGAGAGGAAGGTGAGTAGAGAAACCTCTCTGGGCTGTGAGTTCAGAACTGTGAGTTCTGAAAAAGGAATCTAAATTGTCAGAAAGGAGACAGAGTGATGGTAGAAGGTATTGTGGCCGCCAAAAAGACTATTTAAAGATTAATCTTCATGTAATTAAAAAAAAAATAGGTATAATAATTCCTACCACATAGAATTATACAAAGATAAAATATATATGAAAATGTTTTGTAAGCTATGTAGTATATAAACTATAGTTGCTATTATTGGATTAAAATCACTTGATACAGGCTTTATACAATATGTTAAGATGTTCTTTTCTTCAGAAGCCAAGGGGACAGACTCTCTGAAAATGGGTAAATTTATTGTTTTTAATGACTGTATTCTCATCTATTTTTTGAAATTCTTAATATAAAAAAGAGGAAAAGACCAAAAAGTCATGTTCAAACCCTATAATTCTATGCCCTAGGCAATACTGCCCTGTGCTAGAAATGGCTGCCTCTCTTCCCACTCCAGCTTTCCCTAGGACTTCCATGGGTTTTATACTCTACAAATCATGACCCTTAGGAACATGTTACCCACAGACATCTTTGAAGAGATTTCTGTCTTAGTCTCTTCAGACTACTATAACTGAACTAGCATAAACCAGGTAGTTAAACAACAAACATTTATTTCGTAGTTCTAATGGCTGGGAAGTCCAAGATCCAGGTGCCAGAAGATTCTGTGTCTGATGAGAGCCCACTTCCTGGTTCATAGATGGCTGTCTTCTCGCTGCGTCCTCACATGGTAGATGGGGTGAGAGGAGCTCCCTGGGGTCTGTTTATAAAGGCACTAATCCCATTCATGAGAGTTCCACCCTTGTTTCCTAATCACCTCCCAAAGGCATATAATATAATATAATAATTTTGTTAAATTATATGCAAGTAAGATGTCTTAAATGTTTGCAATAGGTTGGTTAATCTATTGACATAAGAGAAGGACATTTTAAATTAATGAGCTACCTAGTTAAATTACTTTAATAAATTCTTATTTTGAGTTATTATGAATGAGAATTTTGCACATGTTGAGGACAGATATTAGACACTTTTTAACTCAAGAACATTACAGTGTTATTGGGAAGAATATTCTAAGTACCATTGTCAACTACTAAAAAGAAAATGGAGAATGAAATATTTAATTCTCATGTGCTTGTCCTGTCTCTCCCACTAAGATAGAAGTTTCAGAAGGCAAGGAATGTGTTTAACATCTTTTTTTTTTCCCTTTTTTAACCACTCTTAGATTCTCACAAAGTGCTATCTATTTGTAGTTAACAAAAAATAGTTGAATAAAATTAAAAAGCAAATGAATAAACACAAAATAACTTTTTACAGAGAGGGCATAACAATACCAAGAAACTTCCATTCAACCACTGAAATCTCTCTACACATACACTTCAGAGGCAAAAAGTTCTGGTTTTTCTAAATCTCCTTGTTACATCACTGTTATCAGTTTGTTATATAGTTGATTAGAAAAGCTCACAGAGGCAAGTTGCTTTTAGTATATGCTTGAATGTTTCCAGATGAATTCAAAATGCTGTTAAAAATGTCAGTAAGTGATTATCTGTGGATTATGGGATTCACAGCTTAATATTTATTTATGCATGTATTCATTTATCTTTGCACAAAGAAGCACAGGTATACCCACTCTTTGTGACATGGTGCAGGCATGTGAAAAGATTCATTGATAGCGGTTTCAGAGCAGATGATACAGAAGCCCATATTGTTTTTCCACCAAGAGATATGCTGGAACCAGCAGAGCTTGACGTGCTGTGAAAAGCTTCCTGGTAGAGAGAACCCCACTGCTGTGATAGTCTACATATGTAGAGAAAGGGAAGCAGGGAAAGTCTAGGTACACAATAATGAAAGCATCTTGATACGAAACATGATCTTTTAAAAAAGAGTCAAGTCTCCTGAGCTCAACCTCCGCTGTCTGCCCGCTCTTCCACTGAGTTATCTCAGGTCTGTGGAGCCAGCTTCTCGCTCAACACCTGAAAGGGAGAAAGAAATGAGTGTCCACGACCATCCACATTTGTCGCTCCTCACTCGCGTCTTCCAAATTCTCCATAATCCTCATATATCACTTTCTCAATAAGAAAATACAATTGGTTTTTTGTTTTTACAAGGCACATTAAATTTTGTAAGATACTTTTCATTCTTTAAATCTTTGTCACAAATGCATTATCCTGTTTTATCCTTAGAATAACCCTTTAAATGTAGCCCAAAAACAGGTATTCTCTTGATTCATAACTGAAGAAAGTAAAGGAATTAAAATGACCCAAAGTCACTAAGTTCTTCAAAGTCAGCTCTGACAGCCGAGCCTCAGTAGACTAAATTAAAATTGTTTGTGTGCGTGTGTGTGTGTCCTACATTTTCTATGAAATCTTCATACTAGTTATGAGAATTACTAGTATTCTATTTTCCTTTTTGTTTTGTAGATGAGGAGAGATGAAGGTTAAGATATATATATATGTGTGTGTGCGTGTATATATAATTTATATAATATACTATATTGTGTGTGTATATATATGTGTGTGTGTATAAATATATATATTTAACCATGCCACAGTTCCTCATTTTTACATTCGGCTCTTACAAAAAGTCAGAGAAAAAAAAATGCCTTAGAATTACAATATTGGGTTTGTAGAATCTGAAGGCACCCATTTGAGTAGGGGAGAAAAACAAGAGTTATACTGACTGCTTTAGAGGGGACATGGAAATCAGATGATCCACTGAGTGTAGTTATTATCAAGACCAGTTTAACTTCTCTTTTCATTTTATTGTCATGTTTACAGATTTAGAGCATTCAGATCCATAGTAAACAGATTGCACAAAAGTAAGTAATTAAGTGGGTAGTGACTATAGTAGCATTTTATGTTAACTGCATCCTTAAAATAACTGTTACCATATCCCAGCTTTTCTTGAGAATAATTTCAGTATTTTCAAATTAGCTGGTTTCACTAATTTCACTCAGTGCCCCCCACATAGCACAGTGGAAAGAACACAGAGTGAGGACCAGTGGACTTCAGTCTGAAAACACTCCTCAGCTTTCTGGTCAGAAGAAGAGGGAGGGAGCATAGTTCTCCCCAACATTTCTACCATTCAGTGTCTATATAATGATTAAACAAGACAACGTTGATAAAATATGCTAATCCAAAAACATAAACCATTTCCTTTACAAGGAAAATTAAAGTACAAATTGGAAACAAAAAGGATCTATGAGCAAAATCATTAAAATTAAAAGCTAGTTTAGTAAGGATTTAAAGAAATTTAATGGTATACTATAAAAACTAAATTAAAGCATCTAAAAGTAAACAAGATTTGAAAAGACCTTTAACTCAGTTATTGGCAGTACAAAATTGCATCAAAGCAAAAATGGTAAAAACAGAATTAATTGAAAAAGGGAAGGTGCTTAAATAGAAGTAAACTAACAACCAATGATAAAACACACCAAAACAGCAACAAAAATAAGCATTTCAGAATTAAAATACACACAAAAACATTCATAGTTAAACTATAAAGGCAACTATTTTTGTTCTTTCATTTATTCAGCAAGTCTGGACTAAGAACAGGTATGACAAGAATGAGTGAGAACAATTGGCCTGCTCTCACAGAGCTTACATTTATAGAGACAGGAAACAGATATTAAATAACTAAACACATAGACATAAAATAAGCACATTTGGCGTTTCTTTTGTGCCATTTAAAATACCCCCTATCCTGGGGCCGGCCCGGTGGCGCAAGCGGTTAAGTGCGCGCGCTCCGCTGCGGCGGCCCGGGGTTCGCTGGTTCGGATCCCGGGCGCGCACCGACGCACTGCTTGGTAAGCCATGCTGTGGCGGCGTCCCATATAAAGTGGAGGAAGATGGGCACGGATGTTAGCCCAGGGCCGTCTTCCTCAGCAAAAAAAAAAAAAGAGGAGGATTGGCGGATGTTAGCTCAGGGCTGATCTCCTCACCAAAAAAAAAATAAATAAATAAAATACCCCCTATCCTATCTCTTACTCCAGTCACTGCTGTAGCGACCAGCTGTGTGAAGACTTTCTCTTTCAAGGCAAACTGACAGCACCTCACCCTTGTAGACGCACAACCCCAGGGCGGGGAAGTTGATGCCTCTGAGGCCATCACTGACAATGGTGGTCTGGAGCTGAGGGGGAACTTCTGAGATATCCAATAGCAAGGTTCTCAGGAGGCCCACTGGGATCAGGAAACCGTCCTGTAGGGATGGCCAGCCTGATAATGTGGCCTTTTTGGCTTTCTTTCCTGTCGTTTTGACTCCATCTTCTATCGCTCACTTTACAGATAAGAATCATCAAAGAGGTCATGTAATTTACCCAATGTCGCTCTGTTTATGAGGAACAACAACACCTGTCTTAAATTCCTTTCTTCAAAACTTAAGCCAGTTTTTAAAAATTTTCTTCTATGTCTTCTTAAACCTGCCTTCCCTTCTCCCTTCCCTCCAAGGACTTCAAAATAATCATGCCCCTTCTAATGTGAAGATATCAGTAGTGATTGCTTATTAAAACCTTCTCAAGTATATTCACATAGAAAAATATTATTCCAGAGGACACAAGGTTGATCCCAATTTGCTAATCTCTAATGGTAGAATTCTAGGCATCTTCATTCCTAAAATTGGTGAAGTCATTCTTTCCCCAAATCCATAATCACAGTAGGTAGATAGCCACTCAGGTATTTCCACACAGGCACCAATAAAATCTCCTTGGTAATAAAAATTAAGAATAATAGTCACTCCCATCTTGGGTTGGTTTCAAGTACATCAATAGAACAACTTATAGAACTGTCACATTTTAGGGAAAATTGCAGAAAGCAGTATTTCCAGTCATTTGCTAACTGAGCCAGAAATTATAATAGCACACCAAATTAGATTGAGCTGTAAAAGGAAAGTATTCACATTACTCTTCTCTGCCCTTACAATATGTATAAGAAGCTGAAAAGCTAGTAATCTTTTCGAGGGGGAGACTTAGTAAACTTTTTACAAGTCTTTTACACCCTTGGAGTTGTATTGTTGCTTCATTTATTTTCCCTTGCGTCCAATCACCTTGCAGCTGCAATAACTTAGTGACCTTCTAGGGAGAGTGGTGTGGGACTCCTTACTGGTCGCTGAATGATTGAAGCAAATACACAGCTGAACTTTTTATCCACACCACGTCCCTCCTCCTATTGTATTTTTGAGTTTTATGCGTTTTATAAAGTTCGTAAGGATAGAAAGCATGCTGCTTATTTGGCGGAAGCGATAGAAATAGGGCATGTTTGGTTTTTTCCCCCCTGAAATTTCCCTTACCAAGTTGCTGCCTGGTCTGAGGTGAGAAATGGCTGTCTCTCACTATGGTAGGTGTCCTTCTGCCTGTTAATCACGTAAGTTGTTGTTGGCAGCTCTGCTCATGGCTAAGTCTTACTGTTGCCTGCTTCGAGAGTGACACCCAACGCAGCCCTCTGTTTTCTGGTGTAGAAAGAGCCTCTTCCATGCAGGCGAGAGGACAGTGACTGAGACAGGAATGTCAGACACCATCTTTGAGCCACATGATTCACACAGACATGCACAGCTCCTTAAATTAGAAAACCTGAAACACAGGTGTCAACATACAAGCATCTGTGTCTCCAAATCGCAACCTCTGAGCTCAAAAGTGTTCAAAGAGAATATACTCTAGGGGCAATTTATAGGGCCCTGGGAGTTCAGCAATGAAGAAAATGGAGTCCCATCCTTGAGAGATTACAGTCTAAGGAGGTAAAGAATTTGTAGATTGGATTTGAAATTCAGAATGCATTTTGCTTTACTAATGCCATTACGTTTGGAGCCTAGTTTTAACATGTTAACCTATGAAAGTTGACTTAAACTATTAAGAAATTAAGTAAACCACTAAGGAGAATAGTCTAAATTTCAGATTCCGGCAGCAATAAAAAAGTGGAAGAAGGTAATTCCATTTTTTTTTAATTTATTTTTATTTTCCTGAACTCAAGACCAATAAATAATATTTAAAAGCACAGTTGGTCTCAGCACGCAAAGCCCCACTTTCATTTTCATATCCCTTCCTCCTTCTTTCTTGTGCCAATACCCTGTGCCCAGCCACTCCTATTTGAAGAACAAGAGCGGTAGCTTCATGATCTGAAATTAACTGTTCTCCTTTCCAGCAAAGCTTTGATTTTCACAGAGTAGCTAGTCTCAGCTGTGTAATAGGGGGAAAATAAGCTAAGTTAAATCACTCTATAGTATAAATGGCTGATGGAACGTTTGTTCTCCTAGAGATATTAGCCTTTTAAATGTAAGTCCTCCTTTATTTAACTTTTTCCCTCAGTGATTCTCAAACTTGTGTTTGATGCATCATACCCCTTTGGAAGGACTCCTATAAATACATCTAAGCACCCTCAAGGATAAGAGGATAATGGTTGGGGAAACACTGCTCTGCTTCAGTGATTCTCAAGGTGAGGGAGTGGAGAGCATGAAGAAGGTGCCTGCAGATGGTGAGGAGTATTGGAATTGGGCCAGGGTGCGTTTTGAAAAGAATTAAAGCAATATTGAAGTGTAACATCATGTTTAGAAAATGAAAAAAAAAAAATCACAATTTCTATAACCCAGATTATATAAAGTAAATTTTTATTTTAAAAAGCCATTGAAAATATGCAAAAAACACAATAATTCTCAGGTAGGGAAATGTCTCTTTAGAAGTTCATTCCAGAGCCTCCAGATGTTGATTGTATCAAAAGTGACACAAAAGAGCATTGAGCACCCATCTGGTTACTGGTAATTTAGTTCATATCAAAGTGAAGTGAAACAAACAAACCCCGGAAGAACCAAACAGAAGTATGGTGTTTTGGTCAAGAAAGCCCCCTGGGGCCGGACTCTGCAGAAAGTCAGG
This sequence comes from Diceros bicornis minor, assembly GCF_020826845.1. Taxonomy (NCBI): domain Eukaryota; kingdom Metazoa; phylum Chordata; class Mammalia; order Perissodactyla; family Rhinocerotidae; genus Diceros; species Diceros bicornis. The sequence goes on along the minus strand of NC_080749.1, from coordinate 17,252,589 downwards.
ATCCACGGACTCTCCATCTTTTCACAACTGCTCCCCTCAACCATTTTAACCACACAAATGAAACAATCTAGACCTTTCCCATAGCGGCCATGGCATTTATTCAACAGCATGTTGAGCATCTATATGCCAGGCATAGTTCTAGGAACTGGGGATACATCCTACTGTCTCTGGTGGAGTTCACAGATAAAAGGGAGAGTCAGTTGCTGATGCGTACTGTGAAGGAAGCTAAACATAAAAATAATGGTATGATAGGGAATGGCTGGGGTAAGAGTGGGGGATTATTTTGATTTTCCTGGTGGTTGGGGAAATCTAAGGGGTGACATTTGAGCCCAGGTTGAATAACAAAGACCTAGCCCTGCAAAGAACAGGAGAAAGAATATTCCTGGTGGAGGGAACAGCGAGCACAAAAGCATGGGGGCAGGAATGAGTTCAGCCTATTCTAAAACAGAGAGAAGAAAGCCAGTGTGAATGATGGAGGGTGACATTGGAGAGAGGGGCAAAACCTGGAGCCTATAAAGCATTCTGGGTCCCAGTAAGGAATCTCATTTTTATTCCAAACGCAGTAGGAAGGCATGGGCGAGTTTTTCGCAGGGGAGCGGCAAGAGCTTACTATTTTTGAGCACACTTTTATAATAAATTAAGTGCTCACATATCAGTGACTGCTCAAATATTATGAGGATTCCTTGAGACAACGCACACCTGAGGAACAGGACTGTCTTACTGTTCTCTAAGGTGGTGAAGCCAATGGAACACTCAGCTTTACTGTTAGGACCACTGTCACCAAGCTATGCTTTGCATGCTTGAGCTATTTTGTGCATGATCTCCTAAGACTTCTGAGGTGAAAACTCTCTCTCTCCCTATTTAGCATTCACTTGCAATTTCTCTGAACTCTTTTGTGGGCTACCTGCTTTGCTATAATCTTTTGGAGTATTTTAATGGATTTTAGAAGAGCGTTAAATCTCTGCTTTGTAAAGCCTTATTCTTATCCTCAAATTATCTTAATTCATACCTTCTTGCTATGATAGTTTAATTGAGTGTAAGATATAAAGCTAATTTATTTCACATTTTTGCTTTAATAGTTTTCACCTTCTTTATTGAAAAAGTAATTACTGAATTCCAGTACAATAACTTGAAATTACTTTTTCTAATAACACATATTATCATGTCACCATCTGCAGAAAATACTTTGAAGTACTCCCAACTTTGAGTTACTGGAAGTGAGCTTAAAATTGTTAATGTGAGAAAATTACTAACTGGTTATCTCAACACTGGCCTTTTTATTTATTTATTTTTAAATTACACATTTGCCCATGTTTATTGAGAAAAAACTTATAAAATATAGAAAAAAAAGGTACGTATTATCCCAACACTCAGATATAAATAACTCTGGCATTTCGTTGAAAGTCTTCCACATATATTTTCTATGTACATAACACATATACAAGTACATTTTAATGATGTACTGATATTCGATTATTTATATGTACTATAATTATTAAATTGAACCATACAAAAGTGCCATTCTTTTCAGATCATAAGTAATCAAATACCAATTATTTCAACATGGCTCAACATAATATTGTAACAATTTCCATATTTTTAAATGTTTTATTTATTTTTAAGTTTTCACTATCTTGAGAAATGCCATTTACACACACCCTGTGTTTATCTAAATATATATACATAAATTATATTTGCACATTTGCCTAATAATTTCTTAGGATAAATTCTCAGTAGTTGAACTGGTGGGCATGGAAAAGAGCAAGCACATTTGTAATGTATGTAATATATATTTCCAATTTTCCTTTAACTTATTTATACACCAGCAATATACTAAAGGTTGCTCATATCCTCAGCAATACTGAGTATTATTCTTTTATTGACCAAATCTTTTCATTTGCATGTCCTTAACTTACTAATTAAAAGAATTAAACATTTTCCATAATATTTTTTCACCACACCTGGCCCTTTCATCTTTTTTTTTTTTTCCCCTGAGGAAGATTCATCCTGTGCTAACATCTGCTACAATTTTCCTCTTTTCGTATGTGAGCTGCCACCACAGCATGGCCACTGGTAGACGAGCGGTATAGGTCTGCACAAGTGGAGTGTGCTGAACTTAACCACTAGGCTACAGGAGTTGGCCCCCTTTAATCTTTTTTTAATGGCATCTTTCCACAGGCTGCCATGGATCCATGCACTTTGTTCTATTAGCAAAGCATTTCCAGGCAGGGTCATCCTTAAGGATAAGAAAGTGGATTAAGTAGGTGCCATGGGACAGTGAGATAAGCTGTGGGGGTCAGAGGGGGTTCACCATTATACATTTGGAAAATTAGCTGCAGTTTGAGGGTCACTAATAATCAACCAGCCCGTCATACAGATTTCATCAGGCTCTTGTCTAAAAGCCCCTCAGAAACCTTCTGGAATCAGAATCTTCACCAGGTTAAGACATACAGACATCTGGGTTAAGAGCCATCAATACAAATACTTGGGAATAGTTTATCTGAAAAACTCATAAGCGATCATGATCCGCCACGCAAAAGTAAGGACTTGGAAGTCTATGCTCTGCTACTCGAGTAGCAGAGGAGTACATTTCTTGCCTAACTAGAGCTTTACAAGCTTTATAGGGAAGAAGGACAAGGAAGAGTAATGGTAATTACTGAGCAAGTGACAAAACATTGGCATGTTAGGATTTATTCCACGAACTCATCCACAGACCTAGCCCTCACTCCCTCTCACATAAGACAGTAACCAAGGATGGGGGGTAAATGATCAATTCTAGAATTGCTGAAGACCTTTTCACTCAACGTGAGGTCCCTGGATCAGCAGCATGGCATCATCTGAAAAATTGTGGGAAATGAAGAATCTCTGGACATACCCCAGGACCTGCTGATTCAGAATCTGCATTTTAACAGGTCCCCCGAGGAATTCACATGCATCATAAAGTGTGAGAAGCCCTGATCTAGTAGATAAAATTTGCAGAACCTGGAGATAGGTGATATGTGGTAAATCAGAGAGATCATGGGAAAAGAAACCACTGAGTTTCTGTCTTCCTGATAAACAAATGTATTGTTTATTGCACAAGTGGCTGGAGATGAGAGGTTAGGTAACGGTCCAAGGTAGTATGGTGTACAGCAAATGAGTGTGCAGTCCAGACTTCTGTGATGCAGAACTTTGGAGAAGGGCAAGTACCCACGAGTTGGATTAGTTTGTCTTTGAGGCATTCAGAAAGGTTTAAGTAATTTTCTTGACATCATTAAATGAAACAATGCACTTCAAGTGCTAACAATGACTCCTGGCACGTGGTATGCAGACAACCAACTTTACCTATTATCACGGTTATTATCATTGTCATCATTGTTGTTTGTCAAGTAATTGGACTACTAAAGGAAACAATACATATTACAGAACAATACTGTGCTGATAAGGGTGTGGTATGATTATATAGGCCAACTTAATTACTGAAAAAAAACAAAACAAAAAGTTGTCACTTTTAAAAAGCTCAGCAACAGAATATCCCACATCAGCACTTAGTGGATATGCTTGCAATTACAGCCATGGTGTGGAATTCCTGATTACTCAGCTTTTGCAAATTGAGGGGATAATAAATAGCACAGAAAGGAAAATGGTTACTTCTTCAAAGACATATAGAAACAAACATCTAATTTTCATGTTATGCTTATTTAATTAGGTAATTTACTGTAACATATATTTATCAGACCAGAGTATAGATAAAAGGAGGCTCTTTTTCTCCTTATATCATTTTATGAGTATTAATTTACACTGCACAAGGGACTTGCTGATTCTCACGTAACGATGCTGGTGATTGAAATTTACAGACAAAAGACATAAGCGTGAGTATAAAATACAAGAGGAGGGCCGGCCCCATGGCTTAACAATTAAGTGCGCGCGCTCCGCTACTGAGGGCCCGGGTTTGGATCCCGGGCCCGCACAGATGCACCGCTTCTCCCGCCATGCTGAGGCCGCGTCCCACATACAGCAACTAGAAGGATGTGCAACTATGACATACAACTATCTACTGGGGCTTTGGGGGAAAAAAAATAGGAGGAGGATTGGCAATAGATGTTAGCTCAGAGCCAGTCTTCTTCAGCAAAAAGAGGAGGATTAGCACGGATGTTAGCTCAGGGCTGATCTTCCTCACAAAAAAAATAAAATAAAATAAGGGGAAAAAGAGGAGGGGAGAAAACATATATTTAAGAAGGATGAAGAGTGACTTGAAGAGGAGCGAAAACACTGTTCTGGTTGAGTAGCCAATTCATGTCCTGGGAGTAAAGAAACCTAAACTCACGTGTGAGGTCACACCAAACAGCAAAGAAGTCTTCCAGGTAAACTAACCTCTCTGGGACTCCTTTCCTCCATCTCTGAATGGCGAAACTGGAGTCAGGTCCAATCACCTCAGAAACAGTGGAGAAGTCCAGTATTGTCATGTTCTGTTCTGGAGTCAGGGCAACTTGAATCTGGTTCATCCACTAAGTGAGCTCTGTGACCGTGAACAAATTAATGTCTTTGCAGATTAATAAACGTGTGAATGCTAGGCCCTGAATAGAGTAAACAGTGCTCAGATTATTTTCTAAAAAGCTGCCATTGTGACTTAGGAGCTGCTGGGAGAGGAAAATGAAGAGAGGAAGCGAGTGCAGCTTTGGGCCTCCCCCATCACTTGCTCTTCAGCACCTCTGATTTTTACTTTTTACTTGGACTTCCAGGTGAGAGTTTGTTTGAAAACAGATTTCCTCTGGAAAAAAAGTTTGAAAACTATAGTACTTATTTCAGTATCTTATGCAAGAAAACACCCCAGGTTCTCAACTCTCCTGAATGTACCCACTATCTGTGTTCGTCGAGGAGAAGCAGATGCCTGTAGATTGTTGAATGTAGGCTGTGGCTTAGTTTAATGACCAATGAACATGGTCAACAGGGAATAAACAAGGACGGTTAGTAGTCAACTGGAGGAAAACACTGGAAACCTGCTACAACGTGCAAATATAAATAGATGGCAGGCATATTTACTGTAAAACACAAGAGAGTTTAGTATTATAACTATTATTTAGAAAGTTAGGAAACAATTCCTCTGATAAAATGCTAAACTCTAGGTTTCTAAATACTTACATCATTGAATTAATATTTTCACTTTGCATCTAGCAGTTGAAGACACCCAATCGTGTCTTCAAGTTGTCATGCTTCTGCTGATTTCTTTATGAGATATGAGTATTTTCAAAAGAAACTGACAATTTTAAATTAGCATAGCCTATTTCCAGGCGTTTTAGATAACTGCATTTATTGGTAATTGAGATCTAATCTCACTTTATATTTTGTTTTCATTATATACTGTGAAAGAAGAGCTATGATTATGAGATTGTGGATAAATAAACCAATCAAATCTTTAGGATGTTGGTTCAGTGTGAGACTACAATGCATGGAGCACCATTTGAACGTGATGTACATTAGCAACTAACACAAGGGTTTGTATGGGTGATGGAGATGGTGAGATGACTCATAAATAAAGCACTGCTCTGAAGTATGCCCACTTTGAAAAGTTATGCACAATAAAATTAGTTAGGAAACTGCCAAATTTCTCTTTAGAGTTGTCATCTATACATAAAATCAGATGTCTCAAAAAGGAAATAGGTAAAACTATTATGCAGAAAAGAATTAACATAGCAGGCCTATGTCTGCTATCCTTAGGCCTGCTTGCAAGGTTTGCCCTTGGCTGGCACCTGGGAACGTGGATTTCAAAAGGGTCAGTCCCTGAAAGAATGGCTCAGTGTACTTAAACCGTATATGCAAGCAATGTGGTTCATGTTGAACACCTGCTTTCCTCTGGGCATCTGGAGTTTTGGTCGACGCTAAGCAGCAGGTGCCTATGTAACCAGCCCCCAGTAAAAACCCCAGGAACTGGGTCTCTAATGAGCTTCCCTGGTAGACAACACTTCACACGCGTCATCATAGCTCATTGCTGGAAGAATTAAGCGTGTCCTGTATGACTCTACTGGGGGAGGACTCACAGAATCTTGCATCTAATTTCCTCTGGGCTTCAATCCATGTGTCTTTTCCCTTTGTTGACTTTGTTTTGCATCATTTCACTGTGACAAATTACAGCTATAAGTATGACTAGAGTCCTGTGAGTCCTCTTAGTGTAACATTGACCACCAATGCAACTATATTATTGTGTTCTTTTATATTCACTTAAAGAACAGATATTAATCAATTGCCTACTAAACATCAGACTTGGTTCTTGCTACTGGGGGTACAGTAGTGTTCAAAAGAGATAATGCCCCAGCCAAAACTAAAGGATGTCATACATTGTCTTAGCAGAATGCTAGAGTGTCCTACACAGTGGTTATTTGCGCTCTAAGTGCCTACTTTGGCCATCTACAAATTACAATCAAGCAGTCAAATTAACAAGATGATTCCTAAAATACTACTTCACTTGTTGCACACATAGACACAACTTTTCACTTCTGATGCCGTGCTAACTCCCTCATTCCCCATCACTTTGGTGCCTATTCATTACGACCAAACTATGTAATTTTTCCTGGATTGTTTTGTAATTATTCTCCAGTGCCTCATGTGGGTATGTTTCATCTCTCTAGTAAGTTGAGAGCAAACACAATATATTTTTTATTTGTTTTTTTATGCTGTTTGCTCAGATTGGTGTCCTGCAGACAAATGTACTACAAAAACATTTAATTTTTAAATGTTTCCAATGTATTAAAATTGTTGCTGCATTTCTGCTTTTGAGCTTTACTTTTAACCTCACAGTCAAAACAAGTTCATATTATATTTTACTTTTGGATTTTTCCAAAAGAACAGTGACTAAAGGATGGCATTTTCCCCTCGGGCTTTAAGTTATCCGTGACTAGTAATTCCGGTCTTTGTCGAGCTCTGAGTTTTGGTCCAGTTCCTGAGTCATCACCAATCCATGCATCTGTAACAATGCACAATGCTCAGAGAACTTGTCACTTCAGTCACATGGCCATGAAGAAGAACCACAGACATTTGGCTCTCATGAAAGTTGAGACAAAGTTCAGAGGCAGAACCACTCTCACACAGACTTCATAGAACTTAGAGCGTCTGAGAAAAGGAAAGTGTTTTGCTCTATTATTCTTGCTTGTTTATATCCCGCCTGATCCAAAAGTAATTTTAGGCTGAGAAGCCAAAAGACAGCAGTGAGTTGCAGGGGCATTTGGGGAGTGAAGGTCTCAGAGGGAATTTAGACTTTCAGTCGTTTTTCAAAGTGATTTGGACGAGTCTTGCACCCCAATTATTGGGTAAAGTGTGTCTTTGCTGATAATTGAGTAATCTATTTCCCGACTACAATAATCAATCCTCAAACAAAAGATTATGATATCAGGTACTGTCTCCCTTTTTCAGTCATTCCATGTCATTGGGTGAGAAACAAGATGAGTGTATTTTAGAATAGGATACATACATCAATCAATGCTTTACTGGACTACATTTATAAACATATTCTCAGTCGTAAGCCAAAATTACAGTTTTTAATTCCCTTTTTATTGGCATCATTAAACATTGTTTGGCCTCAGAATGATAAAATGAATTAATTATATGTCAAAGAATGATAGTGTAAGTTCTAAGTGCATTGCTTGAGGCATATATCACTATTAATAATTTGGAGTTATATAGTAATCATTCATATTTTTGTTCCTATGGGACTGTCAGAGTATTTTGTATACCATTCAATTACCTATCTTTTACTTGTTTGGTCTTGATTTGAAAATTTTTTAAATTTATTTTTCACAACTTGTCCCAGTGTTTAGGGATTTAATAAAATTTGGATTTATAATTATTAAAACATAGAGCTTTCTTCTCTTAGGTAAAGAAACTTTTATTCAGAATTCTAAGTGAACCACTAAGAGCATGATAAAGAATTGTGATCTCATTGTAATTAGAAGTCCTTTGTCCATATGTTAATTTAAGCATAGCGCATTGTTCTAAATTTGCCCATTGCAGACATTTATATATGTACCTCAATATGAGCATTTTGCCTCCTGAATTTAGGAAAAGTATTTTGACCCACTATAAACATAAATGTCTGTTTCCTGTGTAAAAGTAAGAGTTTTCCTTAGGACTATTTATAATCCAGCAGTTTGGCCAACCTGACTTGAGTTGGAAATCTTTGGCCAGCTAAAAGCAATATTTATTTCAATATGTAACTGATGCACCAGATGGGAGGTCACTTTCTGAAAGTTAATAACCCTTCTCTTGGTTAGATGCTATAGCGGTGGAAGAAATAAGAAAATTCTTAGCTACTTTGATCATAGAACCCTATTTGAACAGATTCATAGCTGAACAATCCAGATACCTAAAAGAGTAAAACAGAATGAGAAACAAAGAGCAAGTCAAGATTACTTTTCTGTGACCCCAGCATGCTCATCAGAACACGAAACTGGCAACAGAGCCCAGAGCTTCCCCAGTTCCTTAGTTAATTTTAGTTTTCACAATTAATGTACCACCAGGGATCCAGTGGCCTCCAGATTCTTCCCAGAGGCATCGAGGCTAGAGAGCTCTTTCTGAGTCCACTACCTGATGTTTAATGATGAAGTTCTCCTTACTTGGGTCCTGGCCTCTCATTAGCCCTAATTTGCCTGCAAAGCAGGTGATGTGTTGTCAAGAACTTAGGGACTTGGACACCAGAGTTCTGGGATTAAATATTTGTTCTATTTTTTACTCCTTGGGTGATCTTGGACAAGTTACTGAACTATTCCGAGCCTCAATTCTATTTTTAAAATGAAAGTCAACATTCCCAGGTAATGTTGGACCATTCAAAAGAACATCTGTGCCAGAAAGTAAGGGAGCAGTCAATAACTAAATGTGTAAAAAAGGATGATAACATGTCAAAGGGATACAGGAACCAACCTGAACAAGTTCCCAAAGACAAAAGCTGGGACAATTTGAGCAACAAAATTAATAACATGGCACTAGATTGCAATCCAAAGTATAAAATAAATATACCTGACTTCATACTGATATGAACAAATGATTGAATAAATAAATAGATGGGAGAGAGGCAACAAATTGTCTCTCCAGGAGGATTCCAAGCAACAACATAGGTAGGTATTATCCCCTCCAGGAAGTGAACTGTATTCACATGCCTCATTTCTCTTTGAGTGGGGCCTGGACTTAGTCTCTTCCACAGAATACAGTATTCAAGGGGAGGGGGGTGGTTTTTATAGTGAAAAAGCCAGGCAGGTACTACTGTAACCAAAGTGATCAAGGTAAACATCACCCTGTATAAGTGATGTTGATATCATAAACTCTCTGAAATGAGTGAAGAAAGGGGCACTTTACCTTCTTGATATTCCTCCCCCAAACCCATAACCTAAGTCCAATCACAAGGAAAACATCAGACAAACTCAAATTGACAGGCAATCTACAAAATATCTCACCAGTAGTTTTCAATCTGTTAAAGTCTTAAAAAGCAAGGCAAGACTAAGAAATTGTTGTAGACCAGGGGAGTCCAAGGAGACATGATGACTAAATCTGGTGTTCTGGATGGGATCCTAGAACAGGAAAAAAAATCATTAGTGGAAAAACTAGTGAAGTATGAATAAAGTCTAAAGTTTAGTTCAAGTAATGTACCAATGTTGATTTCTTAGTTTTGACAAATGTATCAAAAATGTTAACATTTGGAAAAATTGGCGGGTGTTTTATGAGAAATTTCTGTACAAATTTTACAGCTTTTCTGTAAATCTGAAATTATTCCAAAATAAAACGTTTATTGAAGTAGGAAAAGAAGAAGGAGCAGGAGGGGGACAAGGAGAAGGGGAGACAGAAACAAAAAGTCACTTCTTTTATTCTCCTTTTTGCTGACCCATATTGAGAACAAGGGCTCTCAGACTCCAACTACACACTGTGTGATTGCATTTACATAAAGGTCAATGACAAGCAAAGCTACATTGTGGTGTTGAAAGTCAGGATGGCTGTTACCCTTGAGAGAGGGGATAGTGACCAAGAGTGGGCTTGAGGAGACTGCCTGGGTTCTGGAAATGTCCTGTTTCTTGCTCTGGGTGCTAGTTATATGGATGTGCTCACTTTGTAAAAATTTATCTGACTGGACAGTTAGGATTTGTCTGTTTTTCTGTCTGGATAGTATACTTGAATTTTTTTTTAAAGTTTATATTAAGGAATAAATGCCAGAGGGGAATGGAGAGTACAGGTTTAGAGTTCACCGAAGGACTAGACCGTCTCTCTCCTCTGAGTTTCAAATTGGTATGCTACTGACTGTATTAAAATTAACTCCACCATCTTCTCAGGGTGATCTATAACTCAGCCTGTACATGTTGCCCTTCAAATCCTAATAGAAAACAGAATTTGCAGTGGGACCCCCTCATTCACTGGATCCTACCTTAACTATTCGGGAGCCAACAGTCCATTCTGATTACTTCCAGGTAAGAGTAGGGCACGGTATTTAGACAAGACCCGCCATAGACAGGAAAGACGTAGTTCCTAATAACTCTATGCTAAGTCCACCTGCGTGGACTCATATATAGTTTCTTTCCAGCCTCAGTTATTTTTAAATTCTTTATCTTATCCTGGGAAAAATAAGAGAAAAGGCATTTCTCTCTTTCTGAGCCATTCAATTAGAGAATAGGGCATTCATTTTTTAACATAATCTGAGGTCTGTCTGTAAACAGTGTCAGGCAACTGGAAAATATTGCTATTGCACAGGGGAAAATATGGAAGCAGTTTTTGACTCAAAGTTACTACTCACTTAGAGCAGCCTCTCCCATGAGAAATACCTATCAAGTAGCTTTAAAATAAATTGGAAAAAGAAGTAGAAAAAAAAGGTAGGGGGAACAGGAGGAGTGAATGAAGAGTCAGCAAACAAGCAGGTTTCCATTTAAAATTTAAATTGGCAGCTGGCACTGTCTGAATCATTCTGCACTTAATATAATTTGAACTGGATAGATGATACTCTCGCATTTTGAAGAGGCAAAGCAAAGCCTTGAATATGAGGAATGTACAAACCTCTGTTATTTTGCCTAGCTCAATTTGACATACTTCCTTTCACTACACTTAGAAGAAACTGAGGTGTAGATATTTTAGTTGTTTATTCTTCGTCAGCACGATGCACAAACGATGTGAGTGCAAGATTCAACCCACATGAAATGTGACTCCAAACTATTAAATGAAGTTATTGATACAAGGGGCAAAAACAAAACCTTGAACTTGTGATTGATTGAAAGGCAAATATCCAAATGTAAAAATTAAGCTGGGCCCAAAAGATAGTCATCAATACTAAAGTTATCATACTAGTAAAAGTTAATCAGTTAAGAATGATACGTAGAAAAGAAAATTCAATTAACATCAAAAATAGGTAAATTACTCTTTATAGATCTGAGAGAATGTGCTTTATTTCACCAGAACACTGATTTTTTACATTTATTTCAACTAATATTTGGAATAGACACATCTCAAAAACATAAACACTTCACATACAAAGAATACTAAAATTAGGATGGAAAATAGAGAAAAAAGAGGTGAGAGCATAAGAATCTATGAGCAAGACATTCTGACAGGTGTATGAAAATACACAGTGTCTTAGACGCATCATATGTATTCTATCATCTCACATATTAGAGAAGGGAACTAATAGTTATTGTTCTTCTAGAGAGAATAGGCATTTTGCCTTTGTTACCACATTTTGTCCTCATGATGCTGAGAGATAGGTGTTACTATTCCAGTTGTATACATGAAATAACTGAAACTTGGAAAAGTAAGTAACTTTAGGCCCAGACAGCTAGAGAAATCATTAGAATTTGAACCCGGGCCTTATGTGAGCCTGAAACTACTGCTTTTGTGCAACACTTTGCTGACTGTCAATTTTCATTGACTACCAGTGAAAATACAGGTCTTAGAAAAGTCTCAGGGGAATTTGAGTACTTACTTAGAAGCATGAGGAAGAAAATGAGGATTTTTTTTAAATGGCATCCTTTTCCTGAAAACGCCTTATGATGGTACAGAAGATAAAAGAGAAGAAAATAAATAAATGATAAGTGACACTAGGGGGTGCCATTTATCCTAAAAGAGTGGGCAACTAAAGGCAGTCAGGTCCCAACTTCACCTCTTTCCTTCAGGAGCATCGTTGGGATGTAAAGAGAAACACAAACCTTGAAACCATCCTATTGCAGTTTGGAGTCTAACTCTACACAACTATTTGTGAATTTGCCTGCCACCTCTATGCTTCAGTTTGTTAATTTATGAAGTGGGAGAGAGAATGTCTACATCATTGGGATTCATTGTGAATATTAACTAAGGTGATACAGATGAACTGAATATAGTATCCAGACTACATCAGGCAATTTAATGTTACTCCCTCCTCGTTTCATAAACTTTATCTTCAATAGAGTGAAGGAAACTGACAGCAAAGGACTGGGGTCATTTGAGCTGCCTATGGCAAAGAAGAATTACGAAATCCTGCCAATTATTCAGCATCATGTGGATCAAGCATACAGATATTGATCTACTCTTTTTTTCTGTCCAGATGCTCCTGTCCAGGGGTGAGGTCCAGAAAGTACAATCCTACTATGTGCCCTCATGGAAGGAGAACTGGAAACATTTGATGAACAGCGCAGGTACTGCATGTACGAACAATGTACATGAAGTTACTTGTTGCTTAAAGATCAAAGACTGAAATATTCAAAGTGGAATTGCTTGTTCATGTGGATCCAGATCACCAGTTTCCAACTTTCTACTTTTCTATGTGAATGAGATCTTTATGGAAATATCTCCTGGTGTCTGCAGTTCACTGTTTCCCTAATTCTAGGTATTAATAGGGTGTTAGAAATAGAAGAGAAATAAACTCAATAATCGGTCCAGTATTACTCACTACTCATTTAAGGTGTCAGCCTAGAGAAGACAAATATTTTATGTGAATTCAACAAGTAAAAGAATATAAATTATCGAGTAACCAATATCTTAAATATATAAGCAGAGAATGTAATCAGGCATGAGGTTCCAGGAAGGGTGTTTCCACAGTTGTACATAAATTAAAAGGAGAGGGCAAGTATAAATATAGGTAATAGGGATGAAAGTATTTAAACTTCTAAAATATTTAAATGCAGTTTGATTACAATCCAAAACAACTTTTTCTGCCCTGTCGTCTGGTGTAACTAAATATAGCCTTGCATTCTGGTAGATCAGAGATGTATCTACTCAGTGGATAATTAACCTCTTGTATCAAAAATAAAACGTACAAATATCACCTCATTAATAGGATTGTATCCTAACTATTACCTGCTTTCTTTATGATCTGGAATAATTCACAGACTATTTAGAAATCTAATGTCCAGAATAGAATATCTAAGGCTGGGCTTCAGGGCTGTTGAGTGATGTGGGTCAATAATGAAAAGTGACTGCTCCTGGATTTTAGATCAATGAGCTCTGAAAGAAAATAAATGAAATAAAAAGATCTTGGGATTGGGGAATTTGCTAGTTGTCTCATTTTTACTTTCCATATATTCTTCTTAGCTTTCCTTACACCTTAAACCACTGTGTTCTCACCAAGAAGATAACGATGAATTTTATTCTCTTAAGTGAGTCTATAATTCTATCAAAGGCAAATGATAATACCATAATCCAATTACTCTAAGCATCACCTATCACTGAGTTCAAATGTGCTCACATTAACATAAATGTTCAAAGTACGAGAACTCTTCACCGTTGAGGAATTTAACATTTCCCCCAGATTTTCCAGAACTTACCAAGAATATGTCCAATCAATATATTGCCCATCTCCCAGTCTTTCTCTGAATTTCATGAGAACTCAAGGGCATTGTTTGTGAAGTGCTAAGCATTCTGCTACCTTCTCCTTTGGGCATAGTAGTGCTCTTTGCTACCACTCTGGTACCAAAGGGTATCAATGCAGTATTATGCAATTTAGGGCAATAGGAATGAGGTTTGGGCAACTCCTCCCCTTAATTGGGTTCTTCTTGATTACCTGCCTGCTGAAGCAGATGCTTGGCCCAGACATGTACAAAATCCAACATGAACAAACACCTTTAGTCCCTACTCTAGCCCATTTCTTATGTATCAATCAAGACTGACTAAATTATGCTACTCCCAAATCTCAGTGACTTAAAACCAATATGTTTCTTTTTATCTCCTGTAAGAGGTCTATCACAGGTCAGCAAGGGAGCTCTGCTAATTGGAGGCACTCAGAGACTAAAGCGGGATGATTACCCCATCTCAAATTCTGCTGGTTCGTTTTTAATGGACAACTAAATGCTTGACTTGAGAGTGACACGTCACTTTCACTTACAAGTTATTGGCCATAACTTTCCCATGACTCCACTCGGGGGAGGGGGGAGGTCTGGGAAGTACGATCCTACTGTGTACCTTGATGAAAGGAGAACTGGAAATATTTGATGAACAGCACTACCAATTTGCAAATGGGTTCAAAACCAGGCTGAGAGAAGACCCTTGAAAGCCTGTTGCCTGTATTATTCGCCACTATTTCTAACTCCTTCCCCAAACCTATACCCAGGCACCTCTACACCAGGCCAGCCCTTCTTCAGGAAGTAAACAAAATAACCCATCCATCTCAGGAAATCAATTAATGCAAAAAGACGTCTGAAGAGATTCCCCACTCTCTAGGTTCACAGACTAATCTAATTTGGACTCAGCGAGGAGATCTGAGTATAACACAGTCTTATTTCTGAAAGATGTTCACATTATAGGCTATTTTAAAAGCTGATTTTACTCTCACAAAAGCATTGAAGATTAAGTTAATCGCGTTTGACAGTATGGAGCTAAATCACAGAAAGGTCGCGTGGCTTACTTATGCCTACCAGGCTAGTTAATGGTAAAGTCTAGTTTATAACTTTCCACTTTAGGCCTAAATATTCCTTTCTTTCTGGACCATTTTAATTCCTTTTCAAAAAAAAAAATGGAATAAGTGAAATTGTATGCTAGAGGCTATAGAGAAATTTTTTTTCATTTTAGTTATATTGCATTTTGAAATGAAATGAATGAATAAATGAAATGAAAATAAACTTTTTCATTTTAGTTACTGGGAATGACAGGTGGAAGTTTGAGTAGAAGAAGTAATATTTAAATCTTAATGAATTATTATGAAGGTATTAATTGCTTAATAATCTTAGTAAGCTGTCACCAGATTTTTAATTTTTCATATTTATTAATCCCAAAAGTACATATCAGGAAAACTAGGCATATTACAATAAAACTAAATACTAGTTGGTAACGTTGAAATGCATAATAATCTCAGTTAAAACCATCACTATCCAACCAATAATTCAAGTCAAAACTTATAATCTTTCCAGACTCTTCTCTTTTTTGCACTGTCCTATCCCTACCTAGTCCAGCAGGAAATCCTACTAGCTCTTATTCCAAAATATGTGGAAACCAACCTGCTCTCACCATCTGCACAGCTAGTCCAAGCCCCCAGCATCTTTCTCATGGAGTATGGAATGAGCCTTGCAACTTATTTCCCTGGTTCCTCACTTGCTTACTGGAGTCATTTTTCACCCAGAATCCAGAATGATCTTTTTCTAAATACATTTTTATTATCAAATATAACATACATACAGAAAAGTACATAAAACACAGCACTTAACCAGTTATTGTAAGGTGAACATTCACATAGTTACCAATATGATTAAGAAATAGAACAATATCTATACCCGGAAGCATCAGAGCTAAGTTTGTTTTTGTTAGCGCCCTTGTGACAATTCCGACTCCTAGCAACCTGTGTACAGCAGAGCAGAACTCTACCCCGTTTTTGCACCATCCTCTCACCTTCCGTCGCTATATCAGACAATGCTCCACTGCTATTCATAGGATTTTCATGACCAATTTTTTCAGAAGTGAGTGGCCAGGTCCTTCTTCCTAGTCTGTCTTAGTCTGGAAGCTCTGCTGAAACCTGTCCACCATGGGTGACCCTGCTGGTCTTTGAAATACCAGTGGCACAGCTTTCAGCATCACAGGAACATGCAGCCGCCACAGCATGATAACTGACAGACTGGTGGTGTGGTCCCCTGACCAGGAAACAAACCTGGGCTGTGGCGGTGAGAGCACTGAATCTTAACCACTAGACCATCAGGGCTGGCTCAGGGCTAGGTATCCCTGATCAAAACCACTTTTTCCCCTTACATGTAATATTTATCTTGAATTTTATGGTAATCACTTTCTTGCTTTGCTTTATATGCACCCTCAAATAATATAAATTTTCTAACTTCTTTTTTAATTGTATGTAAACTGAATCATATAATTTGTATTATTTTTATGTCTAGCTTCTGTTATGATATATTTATCCATGTTGCTTGTGTGTTTCTGTGGTTTCGTTGATATAGTTATTCCAGTTCTCTATTGCTGTATAACAAACCACTCCCACTGGCACTCCAAAGGGCATAAAATGAACAACTATTTTACTATGCTCACAGATTCTGTAGGTCAGGAATTCAAACAAGACACAGCTTGCAGACTTGTCTCTGCTACAAAATATCGGGGCCTCAGCTGGAAAGACTCAAATGTCTGGGGACTGTAGTCCTCTGGAGGCTTCTCTCACAGTCTGGCAGCTGGGCCAAGACGACTCAGCTAATACAATAGGTCAGAGAGCCCACAAGTGTCCTCTAATATGGCTTGGACTTCCTTACAGCATGGTGGTGTCAGGGTAGACGAATTTCTTACATGGCAGCTCAGGACTCCAAGAGTGAGCGTTTCCAGCAGCTTTAGGCAGAAACACATGCCCTTTTATGACCAACGCTCTGAAGGCACATGGCATTTCCACCAAACTCTGTTGGTTAGAGTTGCCACGAGCCCAACTAGATTCAACGGGAGGATGCGTGGATCCCATCTCTTGACTAGAGAAGTATCAAATAATTTCTGGCTGTGTTTTAAAGAATGCAATAGTATTCTATTTTACAAATATACTATAATTTACTTATCCATTCTATTCTTTTGTGTGTGTGTGTGCGAGGAAGATCAGCCCTGAGCTAACATCCATGCTAATCCTCCTCATTTTGTTAAGGAAGACCGGCTCTGAGCTAACATCTATTGCCAATCCTCCTCCTTTTTTTCCCCAAAGCCCTAGTAGATAGTTGTATGTTATAGTTGCACATCCTTCTAGTTGCTGTATGTGGGACATGGCCTCAGCATGGCCAGAGAAGCCGTGCATCGGTGCATGCCCGGGATGAGAACCCAGGCCGCCAGTAGCGGAGCGTGCACTTAACCGCTAAGCCATGGGGCCGGTCCTCCATTCTATTCTTAATAGACATTTGGGTTGTTTCTATTTTGGACTATTATGAAAAATGCTCCTATAAACATTTTTGGTGTGTATTCTGGTACACATCAGCAAGCATTTCTTGAAGAAATATAGACAAGAGTAGAATTGCTGGGTCTTCAAGTACGCAGTTTTCAACTTTACAAGATACTGTCAATATGTTTATCAAAGCGATGGTACCAATTTACCCTGACTCCAAGCATAAAAGTAGGGAAACTCTTGCCAACATAGAGTGATCTCTTTAAATGCCCTACAGAGATTCCAACAGCATTTAACATAAAAATTAAACCCTTTGCCATGGCCTACGATGGCCTATATGCTCTGGTCTTTGCACGTTTCTGTGACCTCATCACCTTGCACATCACCTTTCCATAAAGCTCCAGCCCCACTGCCTGCTTTCTAGTCCTGAAGCAAGACAAACTCAGTCCCTACGTAGAATCGTTGCACCTGCTGTTTCATCTGCCTGAAAAGCTCATATCCTGCAGTTCAAATATCTGTTCCTCAGAGACCGGTCTGACCACCGATCTAAATTGCATTGCTCTCCTAACCCCGAGTCTTTCTCCTTCATGCTATTCCATTTTTATCAGATTATATATTATCACATAAAATTATCTTTATTTATATTTATTTATTTTGTATCTCTCACCATTAGAATCCACAGTGACTTGAAATGTGTAAAAGACTGTTTTTTGCATTAGTGCATTGTTTTTTATAATAACTAAATGATTGAGTAAACTTCCCTAGGTTTTTGAAAACAGAAGCTATATTTTATATTTTTCTTATATATTTATTTATATGTAGTGCTTGAGATATGTAGATGTTCATTAATATTAATAATTTGGCTAAAATTAATGTTGAAATTAAATGAACTCTCATGGTCTAGATTGGGTCTCAAAATTTTGAGTTGGTAACCCTGGGGTCTGAGAGATCACTAAGAACTATGCCCTTTCCTGAGTGTAAAAAGGCACTTTAAAGAATAAAACTCCCGGGCCAGCCCCATGGCTTAGCGGTTAAGTGCGCGCGCTCTGCTGCTGGCGGCCCAGGCCCGGGTCCCGGGCGCGCAGCGATGCATTGTTTTTCCAGCCGTGCTGAGACCGCGTCCCACATACAGCAACCAGAAGGCTGTGCAACCATGACATACAACTATCTGCTGGGGCTTTGGGGGAAAAAAATAAAAATAAAAATTAAAAAAAAAAAAAAAGAATAAAACTCCCTTGACTGCCATCATTATCCATTTTCCCCTTTTAATTTTTTCAGGCTTTTCCTGTTGTCTCTCCCCCATCCTTTGATAGATAATGCTCAAGTCTCTGCTGCAGGCTATTAAGATGCTGAAATTTGACTCCAATATTTCTGAAACTGTGATAAAAGTAGCAGATGGTAGAAAAATTGTCTTTTCAACATAGCAAGTAGCTCTTTGTTTTTCAATAAATGGAGACTTAAAAAAGGTTTTGGTGCAAATTTGTCCCTTTCTATGTGACCATCACATGAATGAGTCAGTTAATTATGTGAATTTAAAACTTCTGAAATGAAGACCGTTGAGAAACTATGTCTGAAGAAACTGTCTTGCTCTGGAGAAAGATATAAACGGTCATCTTAGTTGGAGGCAGTCACGTCTCAGCGGAGTGTGCTTCCTTCAGTGTGGTGACGCTCAAGCTTTAGCTGCGCTGGACTTGTTAAAACACGGATTGCTGGGCCCCACGCCCACAGTTTACTCGGTAGGTCAGAGGGTGGTGGGGCCTAAGAATGAGCCTTTCTAACAAGTTCCCAAATGATGCACGCTGCTGGTCTGGATGCCACACTAAGAGAACCACTGCTTTCAGACAAGCTGTTCTTTTCTCCTCAAATCTCTGAATTCTTGCTCTTTAATCTTCCCCATGATTCCAAAGTCCTATACATAAATGCTGAATTTTATCCCCAGCTCCAACCTCTTTTGGAGCGCAACTCATATTTCTAAATGATCAGTAGACATTTCTAACTGGATGAGATTTTGACAGTTCAGACTCTATGACCTTGGGAACATCCCCTAAAATCCAGCTCCACCCCCTCCTTCCATATCTTGGCAAATAGTGTGCCCTTGTTTCTCATGTTATCCAGATTTAAATCTTTTTCCACCTGTTTTACTTCCACTCAATCTTTACTTTTGGTTTACTTGATTATCATGAATATGAAGAGTGATTTCTAGCTGGATAACAGTTATTGACGACAGATACATTTATCATTGTGGACAAAACACCTACACCAGCTCTTTCTGAATCCTGGTGCACAGATGAGTCCTGGTGGCTGAGCAAGAGCCTCCTGGAGAAGTTTAAAAGTGAAACAAAGATTTCCAAGCCCCATCCCAGGTTTACAGCTTTGAACCAGAAATTGTGAGGATGGGGCCCAAGAATCTGCATTTTTAAAAAGTATACCTTGGATCAACTTTTGCAAACCACTAATTTAGACGGTGGTATAAGGTATTTTAATGCCACTTGCTCAAGTCTGGAGTAATCCAAGCCTGTTCAACCTTCAAAAGGACTAGGTTGAAACTCACGTTTTCCAACAATATCAGTAGTTCCAAGTCTTCTTTATCCAACATTCACTTGGTGTGTGCAAATAGATGTTAGTTTCATGCTGCTACACTGGGGTTATTTTCTTTATTCCCTGCTGATACCCACTTTGAAACTCTGCATGCAAAAAACCATGGATAATGATGTGACACAGAGAAGGATCGTCACCTTGGGTTTCCCTCTGAGCCTCTTTTGCTAGCATTCTTCAAGTTTGCCACAGCAGTTTATTCACATAATTGATCTTATCTTTATTTGTCAATGAAACTAGCCCAGAGGTTTTCCCCAGAAGACTTTTCTGATAACATGAAGGCACAAAAGAAAGGGCATCATGTTAAAAATAGAATAGATAATATTTTCCAGGCAAAATGATTGTCCCTGCCTGTTGTCTTTCTCATCCCCAGATTTCTCTTTAGACACATTTTTTTCCCAGAGATTTCTTCAAAAGCAGAACCCGCAGGGAGGAAAACAAGCCAAAGCTCTGTGGCCTGTCGTGAAGTTTCACAGCACGGAAGGGGCTGGGAGGACATTCTCTGCCTCTCCTCCCCAACAACAACAGCACAGAATCTCATATTCAGATTTCAATTGACTGGAGAGGGGGAAACAGAAATTCTGCAAATGATGCAATTTAATCAGTGAAATACAACATTTCAAAAAACCTAAAGTAATATGGTGAAGAGGAGATATGTCAGACAGTGAATGACTAGAGAAAAATTGAAGTGTTTCTTTAGCATTCTCATTGTCTTCTCTCTGTGACATTTTTCTTGCTCCATGCCTTCTTTCCACCAACACTATTGCCACCAGCGTCTCCACCACCACCGCTATCACCTCTACCATCTCCACCACCACGACCACACCATCATTATCACCTCCATCACCGCCACCACCACCATCATCACGATAACTTCCAATTCCAACTCCACCACCATCCAAGGCCACCACCATCACTCCTCACCCTACCACCATGACCCCACTGCGCCATTTTCCCAGTTCCTTCCTGCTCACTTTCCATTCTCCCTTCTGGGGAAAAGATCTCACTACTACTATAGTTTAAATAATAGGTGAGGTCTGATCCATGTGCTCTCTCTACAATAGAATTGAAGAGATCCAATTTTCTTCTGGATTCACATGAGTGATGCAGATTCCCCATTTTTCTCAGGTCGGGCTTTCAAGAACAAAAGCTCTCAATAGGAGAGGAGGTCTGGAGGCCTAGTATCTCTGCTCTGCACTTCCAACCCTTGTGAGATCTGTTCCAGGTACCATTCAGCTTCGCCCTGGGTTCCTCTCCACAGGTTTCCAAACTGAAATCAGACCTGTTTAAAACAAAATCAAAGCCTCTGTGAAGGAACAATATCAAAAGACGCTCCTTTTGCCTCGAGATAACACCTGCTTTTAACTTTTAAAAAATTTATAGAAAAATATGGAAGTCTACATACTCCGAAGATTGTTGTTTACAAGAACCATTGGTCAGCACTGCGGGAAATTTGAAGTTAAAAAGCTACAAGACCATAGTTGCTGTATTTTAAAATCTCCAGTTTTTCTCAAATTGACTGTGTATATCTTTCTCTCAAGAAACATAACACAAATAAAAAACCATGTGGCAGCAATATCTTTGTTCTTTATCCCTGCAACCTGCTCCACTCTCACTTCTACCCCCACAGCCTTTAGGGTTGTTATTTTTTTCTATTGTAAACATTCCAAGATGAGAAACTGGGTGACTGTCACAAAAACAAAATAAGAAAGTTCACAGCTCTGCTCTCATAAATATGTGGTTTGGGGGTTACATATGCCAGATCTCCCGTTTACAGAACAAATACTACATGCTTGGGTAAGGCCCCAGGAGAGAATGCCACCTGTGTTGTTCCAGTTTCTTGAGGGTTTTCCGGTGCCCCTGAGTGTCAGTGTTGTGTTATGTACATGCAGTGGGTAGCAGGCACCATGTTACTCATACACAATTAAGCCTCATGAAAACTGAGTTCCGTACAGGAGGCTACTCAGCTGAGATTCCTGCTAGATGTATCATAATCACGATTCAAGTAGTCTGGATATGGAACACAACAATCCCTGAAAGGATCTTTGTGGGCTTCTTAAAACAAACAAAAAGATGCATTGATAATGAGTGAACAAACACTCTGGAAGGAGAATGATATACAATTTACCACAAATAATCATGTTAAAAAAAGCATATATGCAAAGGAAAGAATTATGCCAACTAGTCATAGACAGATTTGATTTTAAATCTTAACCACAAACTAGATATGTGAACTCTGATGAATCGGCTTCTCAGTGATTCATTTTCTTAATATGTAAAATGAGAATTAAAATACCCGTATTGTAGACAATATTTGCAAAGTGCTTGGATCCATGCATAGTAAGCACTCAGTCAGTAGTGTCGCTACATACTTGGGGTCCCCCTATGAGTTTTTGTTCCTCCTCAACAGCACGGCGCCTAAGAAAATAAGTCTGGTATTGCTGGTTGGTATCTGCAGCTCTTTTCTCCTCAAATCTCTGAATTCTTGCTCTTTAATCTTGTCCAAGATTCCAAGGGCCTATACATAAATATTCAGTTTTACCCCCAGCCCCAACTTCCCTTGGAATGCAACTCTCATATTTCTAAATGATCAGCAGACATTTCCAGCTCGATGAGATTTTGACAGTTCAGACTCTATGGCCTTGGGCACATCCCTTGTAACCCAGCTCCATCCCCTCCTTCCGTATCTTGGTAAATAGCGTGCCCTAGTTTCTCATGTTATAGAGATTTAAATCTTTTTCCATCTGTTTTACTTCCTATCAATCTTTACTTTTGGTTTACTTGATTATCGTTAAATATGAAAAGTGATTTCTAGCTAGAGTAACAGTTGTTGATGACAGATACATTTATCGTGGTGGACAAAAGACTTACACCAACTCTTTCTGAAATCTGGTGCGGAGATGAGTCTCGGTGGGCTGAAGAGGAACCTCCTGGAGAAGCTTAAAAGTGAAACAAAAATTTCCAAGCCTATGTTGTTCTTTATCCCTACAACCTGCTCCACTCTCTCTTCCACCGCCACTATGCTGTTCATTTTTCCCTCAAAGCCCTTATGCCTTATTCTAGTCTTGAGTCTTTGTGCAAGGTATGGCTGAATGGTGCTGTAACACTCCAAGACTCAAATCCAAGCATTTGTTGTCCCCGGCGTCTTTGGCAGAAGCGCTGTATCTGTGGGATTCACATTATTCTTCACCATATGGCTCTAGGGTGGAAAGGAGAGGAAATCACTTTCAGTGGGAAGAGATTTTCTTGGCTTGGAGTGGAAACTGACTATGAAATCCTCATCAGGAATATGGCTGTCATGATACTTCTTTTCTATTACTATTAAATATTTCCCTAGTGACAATAGCTGGAGAGGAGGGAGCCGTGTTTAATAACTTCACGCTAAATATTGTGTGGCTTACACTGGCATACATACATAAACACACACACACAACCCCCAAGCTGGCCATTAACTCAATAGCTATCTATTCTAAAACTCTACTCCTTATCTTATTTTAGTTAATATCAGATGATCAATATTTATTGAGTGCTTATGTGTGTCATTGTTTTGGTAGACACTATGGTGAATAAAGAAAAATATTAAAGCTTGGTCCTTGCCTTTATTTTATTATTTTTTTGTTTTTTTTGTTTATTTATTTTTCCCCCACAGCCTCAGTAGATAGTTGTCTGTCATAGCTGCACATCCTTCTAGTTGCTGTATGTGGGACGCGGCCTCAGCATGGCCGAAGAAGCAGTGCGTCGGTGCGAGCCTGGGATCCGAACCCGGGCCGCTAGTAGCGGAGCGCTCACACCCAACCGCTAAGCCACGGGGCCGGCCTGGTCCTTGCCTTTAAAGAACTTATAGAGTCTTTGAGGGAGCCAAACAGAATCACTTGATACCAATTAAAGACAAGTTATCATTTAGAATGGTGGTGATTTTCAGTGATGTGAGTTTTCAGAAGATGTCAATGGGTTAATCTGTTATTCTCTTTGGAAAGGAGAATTAATGAACTAAGGTTTGGAGGCTTTTCTATGTCCAAATTGAGCAATTGGGTGAGGGCTTTTTATTCCCCTTCTAGTTACATCTTATCTCTTTACATCTCTGGATCTCCAGTTGTATTTTTGTTTTCCTATGGAGCAGCACTGTACAATGCCTCATATGTAATATGTAATTTAAAATTTTCTAATAGCCACAATTTTTAAGTAAAAATAAGCAACTGGAAGTCATTTTAGTCATATATTTTATTTAATCCAATATATCCAAAATATTATCCTTTCAGCATGTCATACCGGTACATTTTAGGTGTCCAATAGTCACCAATGGCTAGTGGCCACCATGTTAGATATGACAACTCTAGAGAATCACCACCCAAAGACCTCAGGGAGACCTGAGCATCACCACATCTCATGTTACAAAAATTGCTGACTTCCTTGATGGAGGTTCGGCTTTGCAGCAACAAGAGAGATTGTCTCCTGTCAAGGGCCTTCCTTTCTCATTCTTCCTCTGTTTGTCCACAGTGGTCCAGGTGAGAATCCTGTCATAGTTCTCAGCCCTTCCTTCCTTCCTCCAGTTGTTGCTGCTGCTGTTGCACTGAAGATGAGTTCAGAGCTACACCTCAGAGGAGTTAGCACAGGCTTTGTAGTTGGGGCTTGGGGCACGAAACATGCCCCAGACAGACAGATAGACTTGGCGGGTGTTTAATTAGGATCATGGGTGAGGGAGAGGGAGTAAAGCAGTGGCAGGAGAAGGTAGCAAACCTGAACAGAAGGATCCTCCCGCCCTTCTGCTCCCTCTTGCTTCAGTGCTCAATTAATGTGATCTGCCAAATCCCACTTCCCCACATGGGGGTGGTGCTGGCAGGTGGCAGGGTCAGAGAGTCAAGAGGAGAGAGAGTCTGATTTGAGCATTTTCAATTACACCACATGACTTTACTTATATTTTGGATACAAGTTAAGAGACAAGGAAAATTCTATTTTGTTGCTTGATCTGAAATTATTTGTATCTAAGACATTCATTTACTTGAAAATCATCCCTTCAGCATCTAAAGCATGCCAAGGACTGAGATAAGGGGCTGGGGGCACAGGGAAAGATAGGAGCTGGTCCCCGTTCTCAAGGGTCTCTGTTGTACACTGTACAGAAAGTTTGGGTGTGTCATCAAACCGAAACTTTCTAAAAACGTCTGTTCCTTCATTGAGAGTGTCTTTGTAGCAGAAGGGCTAAAATTATTCCTGCCTTATTTTTACTCAAATGCTGTGTGCTTCTTTAATTGCCCTGCAGTAAAGTTTGTATCTAAATGAACAAAGTGAATAGGAACAATTATTCTGTAACCAAGGTAGAGCTGCCAAATGGTTGACCTTCTGATAGTGGAATTTCAGACATCACTAAACACACAGAAGATGCATTCAGGGGGACAGATTGTCTTTCTGTTCCCCCAGTTATATCATTACTATATAAGGCAGCAATTGAGGTGTGCAGTCTGGCTCACCGAGAACCGGCAATTGGGAGTCAAATGTCTCTCATTTCCCATGTAGTCGCCAACCTCTTAGATTTGTGCAGGTCCCAGCTTAGCCACTTGCCTTTTGATCTCTGGCCAGTTATTTAACTCTCTTAGTTTTTATGTTTCTCACCTCTAAAATGAGACCAATTATTTTATCCAGCTAGATATTTGTTAGGAAGAAACGAAATAAAAAGTTATCTGTGAAAGCATATCTCCTAGAATGTGTTCAGGATTTCTAAAGTAAATATAGATCACTTCACTCTCAGGTAAAAATGAAAAGTGTCTTCACTCCCCAGGTAGAATAAAGTCCAATCTGCTTAGCATGGTCTTGACCCTGCACACATAGACATGGTCTCCATCCACTCTCCACTTCACATGCTGCACTCCAGTCAAATGGGCCTCCAAACTTGTTCCTGCCTTAATCTCTGGAACTAGCCCTTCTTTATCTTTGGAATGTTCTTCCCCAAGACCAAAAGTCAACAAACTTTTACTGTAAATGGTCAGATAGTAAATATTTTGACGTTTGGGGGCCTCTGGTCTCTGTTGCAACTACTCAACTCTGCCATCTACTCAACTCTCCCGTTGTAGCTGAAAGGCAGCCACAGGCAATACATAAACCAATGCGCATGGCTCTCCTTCTCTGTTCCGATACAACTTTATTTACAAAAATAGGTGATGAGCTAGATTTGGTCCATGGGCTACCAGAGTCTGCTGACCCCTGCCCTGGAACTTTCCACATCTGGGTCTATCTGGTCATTTCGGTCTCAGATCGAGTAGGATCTGAGGCCTTCCTTGACCATTCTATCGAAAGTCTCTCTGTCCCATCTCTTGGTTTTATTGCCTTCCTACTGTGTATTTATATCTTAAATTATCTAAGTTATTCATTTGTTTCTTGATTTATGATACGTGTCCATTTTCCATACCGCTGTAATCCCAGTTCCTAGAACGAGGTCCAGAACAGAGTCGGTGGTAGGTGCTCAGTAAATTTTTTGCTGAACAAATGAATAAGTAATTTACCCACAGGAATGAAATTCCAGAGGGAAAATTCCAAAGTTTAGTGGTAGGAAGTTAAGATACTGTGGGGACAGTCAGAGCACATGAAGATCAGAGACTGTTGCAAATTATGAATCTCTCCACATAATCTCTCACAGGCAAGACTTCTAAAAAGCCAGACCTATGTGAAACAAAGTAATTTTTTATTGTTGGTATCTGGGCACAGTGTAAACTGTGAATATCACTATTTTTTTTCCTGGCTATGAAATAAATACGTTGGTCATCACGGTTCAAATCAAAGGCATAAGTAATTCTAGCTCATTAGCAGACTATGTGTGTTGAAATGGTATGACGAAGGCTTTTAAAGGCAGCTTTTAATACGATAAGACAGTCTATACCCTATGCAATCAATCAGCGTTCCAATCAAACACCAGTTGCATGGCTTTGCAGTAGACACTGAGGATACCAGCAAAATGAGGCAGCCTTTGCCTTCTCTGCCATCAAGAGTAATTATTGTAATGGGAGACAAAGATTAGATACATAGCAATCGCAGCATATCAGTCAGTGTCCTAGCAAAAAGCAAATAGCTTTCCCAAAAGGCTTAACCAAAGAGAAGTTAATGAAGCTATGACAGTACCACACACAGAGGTGAGGACAAGGCTAAAGAAATCATCTGGGAAATATGAGGCACTCAGGGACTAGCAATAGTTGAAAGTCATTCCAACCCTTTGACCGGAAAGAATTAATAAAGGAATGATATTACCAGAGCCCAGCTGAGGATCTGGGGCCTGCAGGACAGACCAGCCAACGGGAGCTCTTGCCACAGAGAAATGTGCTCTTAGAAGGACCTCCACAAGGCAGCCTTTCTCTCCTTCCACTCTGCCAAACCCAGTAGGAAGTCAGGGTAAGAGAGATGTCATATGCAGTCTATGGAGCCCAGGTTTCCTGGACACCAAGTAGGATTGAGAATTGATCTGGCTTTGGGAGCTGGGGAGAACAAATGAAAAATAATTAGTATAGTAGCTAAGAGTGGGTAAGCTAGGTGCAAGAGATTGCATGTTGGAAATCTACATTTACTCTACTGATCTTATTTACTCTGCAATGCATGAATGTCAGAAAGTATAGGATCAAAAAAGCTTTTAGAAGTTTGTATTTTTAATTCTTAAGGAAGTAGGTCAGAATAGTTCCAGGATTACTGGCAGAGTTTATCTAACTCAAGCCAATCCATATGAAGGAAATCAGAGTCTCAAGGGATTAGGAAACACCTTTCCACCCTGATGCCTCGGGAAGAAACATCCAGAACTAAGTATAATCTTTTTCCTTGGAAGAAGAAACCGCAGAATAAAATCCTCCATCACCAGGACAATATTGAATCCTTGTTATTGCCTAAAACAGAAAAGAGAGGGATCTCACATATTCCTGGTGGTGAAGGTTAACCACTTGTAAGTGATATTTCCTCTTTTTTTTTTGGACTATTGTTAAGCAAAATAAAATCTCTTTTTAGTTTACCAAAACAAAAATTACAAAACCAGATCCTTTTACAGTTCATATTACGGATCTTTGAAACCAGCATCTTAGGACTATGATATCTAACAGAAGGTCACTTTGCTTTAACATCTACTGGAACGAATACAGATTAGATGCTGATCCATCTCTTTTACAGATTATATGCTTGCTTAGAGGATAAATGCCAGGCTATTCCTATGAGCCTTTTCTACCATAGGCATCCATTCTTCTCACCCTCCATTATTATGCCAATGCCATTTCCTTTTTTTTTTTTTTTTGAGGAAGATCAGCCCTGAGCTAACATCCGATGCCAATCCTCCTCCTCTTTGTTTTTGCTGAGGAAGACTGGCCCTGGGCTAACATCCATGCCCATCTTCCTCTACTTTATATGGGACGCCGCCACAGCATGGCTTGACAAGCAGTGCGTCAGTGCACACCCGGGATCCGAACCCACGAGCCCCGGGGACGCCGAAGCGGAATGCATGCACTTAACTGCTAGGTCACCAGGCGGGCCCCAGTGCTATTTCTTAATAAGTGAAAATATATTATTTTGCATCAAATTTCTTCAAGCAACTATATTTTGAACTCTTATTATCAAATGATAACTTTGATTCTCCCAAAATAACTAGTTGCTTTTTGAATTGACTTAAGTGATAGATTGTCTAACCTTGTTGCAAAGTCTTGGTCCAAGCTGTTGCTGAAGGGAAGGAAATGAAGTGCTGGACATTTCCTTAGGGGATTTCGAGAACACAGCTCTTTAATACCAAGGTGTTCATCCTTCATGATTTTCATAGTTGTCTTCAGGTGATCCAAACAACTCGTTTTATAGTTCTCTCATCATAGATGTTACTAAGCTCTTTCTAAAAGAGAAATTTGGAAGAAAAAGGAATCTGTATGCAATAATTTCAATAGCCTTCTATTCGAAATTCAAGTGGATTTCAGTGTTATTCTGGCTTAGCCACTAACTAACTTTGTGACCTTAGACAAGACACTTACCCTCTGTGGTCTTCAATTTTCTCATCTATAAAATGAGAGGGATGGGCTAAGAGGTCCCTAAAGCCCTTTATAATTCTAACAGACTGATTATGAGTCTATGTTATCCCTGGAAATATCATGAAAAATAAAAATAAAACTGATTGAATTGAAAATGATCCAACAGTTACAAAGAAATATTTAACATTGTAGTCATGAACTCACATCAGTTAGTCTTTTGGCTCTTTAATTTGGGAAGCAGATGCTTGATTGCTCGTTTAAAGCCTGTGTAAAAACCCAGCCCAGCCTTGTGAAAGCTCAAAATCTTCTTAAACAGGGATGTCAATTACATAATTTTCTAGACCTAGTAGTTTGGTTGAAATTAACCCACAGCATATTTGAAAGCCTTTTTCTTTTGTGAGCATATAGCATATTTCCTATTTCTCTTCTCCTGGGTATCCATTTGTTATCAAAACCAGAAGCACAGTGTGGCATCCAGTTTGAAGTTCAGTGTCAGCAGAGGTTACATTTGTACATTTCCCAGAAAAGGAACAACTATTGTCATAGGAGAGGATTAATGTGCGGCCATTTTGGGTCCTTATTATAATCTTTTCTTTAAGAATGAGGGATTGGAATGTTAATGTATTCAATAATCATGAATTATAAAAGTATGCTATACCGCTTTGACCTTTTCAACATTTGGTAATTTTGATTGAGTGGCCATTCTGAGTCTGTTCTTTTTAACAGCTCTATTACTCTGTGGGAAAAAGGAAGGCTAGCCAGATTTTGAAAATACATTCGTTCTGAAGCAAGAGTAGTAGTATTTAGTTTCAATATGTCAGACACAGTGCTGGGTGTTTTACATAACTTTTCTCGTATAATCCACACAACATCACTTATGAGATAGTATTATTATCAGATGAAAAAATTAAGGTGCAGGGAATTGGCCACAATACTTCAAAGGTAAGAGAGAGAGGCAGCAATAACTCCAGGACTGTATGATACCAGTGTCTATGCACTTTCCAGAGTATCACAATCTTTAAATTTTGAAAGTTGTAAGTATATCTAGTGTGCATTAAACACAAGCAAACATCTTAAAATATTGTCTTATTCTAGATTAAACTTTCAGCATTGATATCTCTTAAGTACCTATTAGGTGCCAGGTATTCTTCTGTGGCTAATAGAGATAGAGTGATAACAAGACCAAAATCCCTACCTCAAGTAGATTACAGCCAAGGAATGTATCAACTCAGGATTAGGGGAACACATGAGGGATCATAAGGCACCCAAAGATGGGCGATTTAGGGGTGCTGGTACTTAATGTCTCTGCCCAGATCTTAATGAATAAGGGAATAAAATAGTGTTACTGGAGCTCGGTAAGAAGTGAAACAACAGATGATGGGCTATCCAATAGGAAGAATATTTCTGGAGGTCTCAACTACTTCCAAAAAGAAGATGCTAGGATTGGAAATGAGGGAGGAAGAAATACCCCATTCGCTCTTTCCTGTCCTCTGTTCTTCCAACCATGCCTCCCATTAGCTGAATCCAACCAGATATCAGCCATTGCAAAAACCCAGTCTGCAAACGTCAGCCTCTGGTGACTCGACAGGGCAAAGAATGGTGGAAAACAGACTGAGGGAGGCATGTAGGACCACAAGAAGCGGCTATTCCAAAACAAAAGAGTCGTGTGTCTCAAAGACAAAGTCAGGTTTCCATTTCTTTCAAAACAGAGTAACTGCCTGCAGTTTTTAATTGATTTCTTTTCCCAGTTTCTACACATCAAAAATCTCTGTGGAGTTTTAACTAGAGCAACCTTACATGTGAAATACTGAGGGGGAAAAATGGTACTAGGGATAATAGGATGAACTCAAATCCATCTGTGCTTATGACCTAGGTATTAAGAGTGAGAATTGAAAGAAATATTGTTCTTCCTAATTTTGGTGTAGAGATTCCAATCCTACATTGCTCTTCAATTACTGAGATAATAGCATATAACTGATGATGAATTCATAGATAACATTGAGGGCTCTGTACCTTTGAGAGATTGAGCAAAAGAGTCACGATATTGATAGTCCATCAGAACTGAAAATGAGGGCCGGCCCCGTGGCTTAGCGGTTAAGTGCTCGTGCTCCGTTGCTGGCGGCCCGGGTTCGACCCCGGGCGCGCACCAACACACCGCTTCTCCGGCCATGCTGAGGCCGCGTCCCACATACAGCAACTAGAAGGATGTGCAGCTATGACATACAACTATCTACTGGGGCTTTGGGGGAAAAATAAATAAATAAAAATTAAAAAAAAAAAAAAAAAGAAAGCTCTAGGGCCGGCCTGGTGGCATAGCATTAACTTGCACATGCTCTGCTTTGGCGGCTCGGGGTTTGCAGGTTCAGACCCCAGGTGCGGACCTACACAGTGCTTATCAAATCCATGCTGTGGTAGCGTCCCATATAAACTAAAGGAAGATGGGCATGGATGTTAACCCAGTGCCAATCTTCCTCATCAAAAAGAGGAGGATTGGCAACAGATGTTAGCTCAGGGCTAAGCTTCCTCCAAAAAAATAAGAAAGCTCTATATCCTCTCTAATAGAGATGCTGTTGTGGCTAAATGAGAGAGGTGCTCCTATAATGAGAAAAATGAAATACCACCCTTCTGAGTGGTATTCTCTAGCAAATAGGCTTAAGAGTAGATTTTGGTTTGATTCACTCAACAAGTATTCATTAAGAATCTTCTCTGTGCAGTTAACTGAATGCTGTGGAAAGTATAAAAGTTATCACCAAATCAACAGTAATCTCAGGAAGAGGAAAGCAGTTTTCAAGAACTTCAAAGAAGCACACTTTCTGTTGAGAGCTTTGGTAACCTCATCTGTTGGCATAAAATCTATCAGGGGTCTTCCCAGTAGGCTCCAAGAGTGACTACATTCCTCCCCCTCCAAGAATATAATTAGTTTAACATTTAATATCTCTGACTTCCTCATAGGTAGAAAATGCCATGAAAGAAAAAACGCTGGGGTGCTGGCCCGGTGGCGTAGTGTTTAAGTTCGTGTGCTCCACTTCGGTGGCCTGGAGGTGGCAGGGTCAGATCCTGGGCTCAGACCTACACAACACTTGTCAAGACATGCTGTGGCGGTGTCCCACATACAAAATAGAAGAAGATTGACACAGGTGTTAGCTCAGGGCCAATCTTCTTCACACACAAAAAAAAGAAAACAAAGAAGAAGAAAAGAAGTACTGGGAGCTAGGAAGGGGAACATATAAAATTTGAGAGGGAAACATTTAGCCTGGTTTGCCTTTGATATAAATTGTATGCCTTCAAGTTCTATTTCCTTTACTTTAAAGTGCTGACTGGATGAGTCATTGGCCAACTGGGACCCAGGGTGGCTGCTCAACCAGGTATACTTATTTCAATTGTGTATATGGTTGGTCTAGGATTTTCTTGGGTTAGGGAATATTTCCTGAACATAAAGAAGTTATCTTTCCTGGTTCTTTCCTAAAACTACTTTCTTACCAGCTTAAGCATAATGAAAGGGAGACTCAATTATATGTTGCCTAAAATAATGATCATTGAAGCATTCTGTGAATTTTATGTTCCCTCCACCCCAAACACAGACTTGGGATTCGAGATGAATAGACACATGCAGTTTAATATGATTTGCCTTTTTTTATAAGTGGTGAATCTGATGGAATAGATAATCAGTTTAGTGACCTTGAGGTATTTAGTTGTAAGTATGAAGGGTTAGCATGTGATGCTGGATAGCCTAAACAAAGGAGAGTATGAGAAGGTAAAAAAACTAAAATTGTGGTCACTTCTACTGGTGAGGATGGAAGATGATTAATAGTGTAACAAAGAAATTATCATGGTATTTCTATTTTCCATAAAACTGTTTTCATCTTCCAATTAGAAGTTATTCTTGCTTTCCAAAAGAGGAGAGTATAAAACATCTTCCAATTGTTGCAGTAATTCAGGCAAACTCAAAGGCAGATAGCAGAGCATTTGGAAAGGAGCAGATCAAAATTCTATCTCAGAAAACAGAAAAACATTTTCAATGAATAATCTGCTATCTAACATTATTGCAGTGTATATAAGATATAGAGTGAAATTTATGCACTAATTAGGAAGAGAGGTTGCAAAGGCCATTGAAATGGTAACTGAAACTTAATGTTTAAAGTCTGAACTTTGTGAAATTACAGACAAGAGACTGAGAAGTCTCTCTAAGTGATAATACATGTGATCAAATATGGATACAACTATCCCAGGAAAATAAATTAGGAGAACTCAGATAATAAAATAAGTGAATTAAGCTGGACTAATATATAATAAAAACAATTTATTTAGTTACAGTATTGATAAATAATGTTTCAGAGCTTTTAATAGGCATGGGAAATGTTAAAATAGAGATAAATACGTAGGAGTACCCATACTTAATAGATTAGCAAGTATTTTTCCTCAAAGCTTCAAGGAATAAGTGTTTTTGCATATATACTTTGGGAAATGTTCTCACAGGAGGCATATCTGACCCAGGTAAAACGGTAAGCATTATGGTTTCTGGAAGGGACAGGCTACATAAACGGCGTCCCTTCCAGAAAATTATCATAACGCCATTGATTAACATGATTAGCAAGTTTCATTTAATTGAACGGGCTCTAAAAGTAGAAACTTGATCTACATTGATCTGATTTAAACAAAAGATTATAAAATAAATAAAAATAAGTATTCAGTCATTAAAATTGAAACTGGAAAGATTGCAGAGAACAGGAAGATCAGCAGGACGTGGTAGTCTGGAGAGGAGTGTAATCATTCCTGTTGTGGAATTAGACCGCCTTAACCATAATCAATGCCGGTTGGTGACAGATGCTTTATGGAAAATGATTCAGCAATTGTCCAATTCTTGAAGCTCTACATAAGAGAAAACCAATTGTAGATATTGGTTTGTCTATGGATTCCCTGAAGGGCACTAGCTTGGTGATTCTGGCTAGAAGAGACAAGGCCACAATTGCAGCTCTATATCTAAGTATGACTGAAGGCCATCAGCTGGTTAATAGTTGTCTGCATCCAGTAAAGATGCTTATTGTACCTGGACTACTAGTAGTCTCCTCAAACCACTTATTTTTGGTCTACTTAATTGTTAATTCAATTTTGTGTGTGTGCTGCCCATGGGCTTAGTCCATTAAGGTCTCTTAGCATATCAAAACTTTCCTTTTGGGGGCTGGCCCAGTGGTGTAGCATTAAGTGCACATACTCCACTTCAGCGGCCCAGGGTTCACAGGTTCGGATCCCGGGTGCGCACCGACACACCGCTTGTCAAGCCATGCTGTGTCAGGCATCCCATATAAAATGGAGGAAGATGGGCACGGATGTTAGCCCAGGACCAATCTTCCTTGGCAAAAAGAGGAGGATTGGCATCAGATGTTAGTTCAGGGCTGATCTTCCTCATACACACAAAAAATTTTCTTTATGTAAAACTATATAATCTATTTAGCCTGGGTGTGTGCGTGGGTGGGAGAGGGGTCTAGAACAAGCACAGCTGACAATTTGTGAGGACTCCAAGCACTCAACATTTCTGTTTCCTGGTGAGCATTGCTGCCTTTCAAAGACCAACACGCAGAGTTACTTCCCCATCTGGCAATAGCACTTCCAGATATGAAAAAAAAATGTACCTTGATTTTCACCATTTTCTTATTTTACAATAATAACAAGCATATTTTTACTCACACATACAGTAGCTTTGTTTTTCTCACTTTGTAGAAAAAGCCACCTTTATTTATTTCTTTATTTTTATTGTCACAGTCAAAATGAAATTTGCTTTTTCCATTTACTTTGACATTTCAATGTCTACATGCTATTTCTGGAAAAAAAATAATGGTATAATTCTATGAACAGTTCTTTCAGAGACAAAGGAGGGAAAACACGGAGAATAGTGCAAGTTTCACCCTTTAATAATGGTCAAATATTCTCAAAAGGCTAGTTATATGAAAAAGTTTGATGTAAGAGGGACAAAACATAAATTTTATGTATAATGGGATAATTCCACATAAGATTAATTATAATTAATTTATTTTTATTAGCACTTCTTTCTGTTATTGTTAATTATAGAAACATAGCAATATAATTAAAAATATAATTAAAAGATAAACTGAGGCATATTAAAAATGTTAAGAGTCTATTTGAACAAAAATCAATTCCAATAGGGCAGCATCCAATCGAGCAGATAGAAAAGAGCTCTGAGGAGCCATCCAGAAAGAAAGACTTTTATAGGCAGAAAGGAGCAGGAACAAGTAACTTATACTAGGCAAAAAAGTAGGTTGGTTATTGCAAGATTACTTTCTTTAGGGGATGGCAGGAGTCTGTCTGTCAAGCAGATGACCTAACTAGTGCTGATCAAGTGATTCTTGATTGACTGGTTTAAGATTCCATTTTTTGGGGAGAGTGGAAACTGTAATTATCTTAAGTAACAGTTTGGTGATGTGAGGCTTAGCATAAGCAATTCCATTTGGGGCCTGTTGTCTTGTTTTTAACAATATATATATATTCATATTAAAGGGAATGAAGACTATCCTCTACCCACTCTGGGTCCTTCTGGGTGGGCTACGAATTAAAATGACATGAGACAGAATAACAGGGGAAAATCAAACACAGCTTTATAACATGTATACATGGGAGAGACCAGGAAAGACTGGGTAACTCAACAAAATAGCAGAGGTTCTCTTCTTAAATAGCATATTCAGGTAAAGACAAAGGCGGATGTTGGGGAAGGGGGAGTCAGCTATGGGAGATTACCAGAAAAGCACAGTAAACAAGAGTAATGTTATTTTACAGATTTAACACCCCGCCTTCCACATTGACAAGTTTCTAGAGATCAGGTCATCCCCTCCTCTTCCCAGTACAGAGAGGGAGATACCTTTACAAATGGAGATTTCCCTTGCAAATGTAAATATTTGGTAAACAGAATTTTGATAATAATGGGCTTAGTGGGGCAGCCTGGGGGCTTAGCGGTTACACAAGTGCTCCTCTACTGGCAGTCCAGGATTCAGATCCCGGGCGTGCACCGACACACCGCTTCTCTGGCCATGCTGAGGCTGCATCCCACATACAGCAACTAGAAGGATGTGCAACTATGACATACAACTATCTACTGGGGCTTTGGGGAAGAAAAAAAAAAAGGAGGAGGATTGGCAATAGATGTTAGCTCAGAGCCGGTCTTCCTCAGCAAAGAGAAGAGGATTAGCACGGATGTTAGCTCAGGGCTGATCTCCCTCACAAAAAAAAAAAAGAATGGGCTTAGCAAGGACCCTCCCAGTCTACCCATACCCAGAGTTACCCATGGTGTTGGCCTGTCCTGTGGACAGGCCTTCTATCTTAAATCCTTTTAAGCAGTTAGTGGGGAAGGGAGGTCAAAGTTTCCTTCAGAGTCTTCTGAACCTTTATTGTCTTCAGCTCAAAATAATCCTCATACCACAGTGGCACATCTTGGGGCAGCCTTCCCTGAACCCCATCAATATATACCTAAACACAACACATATTTATACATGCACACAAATAAGAAGTCAATATTTATTAAGAATTTACTGGCTTGTTTGTGGTGGGACTACAAAGATGTATTATATTCATTTTTTCTCTCAATGATCTTGTAGTTTTTTTTGTTTTGTTTTGTTTTTTGTGAGGAAGATCAGCCCTAAGCTAACATCGTGCTAATCCTCCTCCTTTTGCTGAGGAAGACCAGCTCTGAGCTAACATCTATTGCCAATCCTCCTCCTTTTTTTCCCCAAAGCCCCCCAGTAGATAGTTGTATGTCATAGTTGCACATCCTTCTAGTTGCTGTATGTGGGACATGGCCTCAGCATGGCCGGAGAAGCGGTGCGTTGGTGCGCACCGGGGATCCGAACCCAGGCCGCCAGTAGCAGAGAGCGTACACTTAACTGCTAAGCCACGGGGCCGGCCCTCAATGACCTTGTAGTTTAGATGGAGGTGATATAATATACATAAAATTCCTAGAGTAGTGCCTTCAGTGTACAAAGAACTCAATGAAAATTTGTGGAATAAGTGAGTGCATAAAACAGAAAAAATACAAAGCTGTATGTACTGTCCGGTGAGCTAAAGACACTATAGAAATTTCAAGAGTTTAAAAAAAAGTGAAAGAAGCCTGAAGATCAATGCATCCATTGATGTCTTCATAGGGAAGTTGGCCATTGAAATGTCTAAGGTTAAGTAGTATACAGGCACGTGGCTGGAATGCAGATGTGTGGATTGGGGCAGGGAGGTTGAGTAGAGAGAGAGAAGGAAGAGGTTTGTTTGTTTGTTTGTTTTTTAAAAGAGAGAGAAAATACGTAACGCAGGGTATAGAAACTTTTGTGTAACAGAGTGAAAAAAGTATGTTCAAGGGAAAAATAATAAATAGACTTGAAAAGAACAGGGGGCTTGTAGATAGAGGAAAATCAGAATATAAAAATGTATATATCTAAGGTCTTCAGTAGAAGTAG
Organism: Diceros bicornis minor; assembly: GCF_020826845.1. Lineage (NCBI taxonomy): Eukaryota > Metazoa > Chordata > Mammalia > Perissodactyla > Rhinocerotidae > Diceros > Diceros bicornis. The sequence goes on along the minus strand of NC_080749.1, from coordinate 17,215,324 downwards.
ACTATTACTAACGAGTGTAGCCATTTACAAATTGACATGTAAGACATTCTTGTTTAGAGAATGACAGAAGACATATGTCTTCTTAAATAGAGAAATATATTTTAATTGCATCAAAATTTTCGTTATTTTTTTTAATTTTATTTTATATTTTCCCCCAAAGCCCCAGTAGATAGTTGTATGTCATAGCTGCACATCCTTCTAGTTGCTGTATGTGGGATGCAGCCTCAGCATGGCTGGACAAGCGGTGTGTCAGTGCGCACCTGGGATCCAAACCCCGGCCGCCAGCAGCGGAGCGCGCGCACTTGACCGCTAAGCCACGGGGCCAGCCCCTTGCTATTTTTTTTAAAGTCCCTAAAACAGTTGAAGTTTGATACTATGTTTTCTAAGACCTATTAAAAACATTGAAATAGCAACTACGTCTTTCCTCAATAAAAACATCCATTTCAGAATCCATGTTATCCCTTCTTTCTTTCCCTACTCCTACTTCTAAGCAATCAAGTTGAATTCAAGCTACTACTGCAGTCTGTCTTGAATCCACCCATTTTCCTGTTATTCCCAAGGTCTTTGGGAATAGTGGGAACCTATTAACTGCAACCTCTCACCGCCTTTGACCGCTGTCCTCTCCTGGGTTCTCTACCAAAAATGCCTCCTTTGTAATCCCTTCACCCTAGCTAGGTCTCTCATATGTCCAGTTTAATTTTCACAACCATATCAGAATTTTCTGTATAAACTCTAACATGACTACACAATGTCCCATGTCATAAGCCTTTAGTCACCCCTTATTGCCCAGAAGATAATGCCAAACTCCTGAGCATGGTATTCATAACTCTTATAAGGTGGCCATCCATCACCTCACCTAGACTCTTTCTCATTCATTTATCCCATTTACACCGAGATTCAGTCAACCGGCTTTGCATTTCCCAAATATTCCATGTGCTTTCCAAGCTCTGTGGTGTTTAGTCATACCCTTACTCTGCCTAGCATATCCTCTTTTCCTTCTTTTGGCTGGAAAATTCCTATTCACCTCTCAGGACTCAAGTAAAATGTCACATTCTATTTAGTCACTCATTGTAAAATATTGTGATCTCTTAATTTTTCTTTTTCTATTTATATACCACTGATTACACTGAATTATTTACAGGAGTGTACCTCTCCCCCTTCACCTTACACCCAGCACACAAAATGCCTGGCACATAGTAGGTTCTTGTGAACTGCTGAAAGAGATTGTTTTAAAATTGAGGCAGATAAAACAACCTACTATTTTTTAAAACCACTTTCATCTTTCGTCAATTTCTTCATCATAATGGACGTTTTCCTATATCTCTGTCACATATAGAGAAAGATTGCATAATTTATTTATTAGGCCTGATAGAGAATCATTTTTACTACATTAACATAGAAACAAACTCAAACAACTTGTCAAATTAGATGAGCAATTGATTTGAGCATTAACTCTTTAGATTGCATTGACCAAATGGGTTAGTCATTTTTAAATTTATAGTTAGCTGATCATTTTTAAAAAATCAGCAACAAACATTTCTCAAGCCACTTGTTTAGTGTTAGGCAATCTGCATAGCTTTTCATGAAAACTTTCATTTTCCAATCTACAGTGGAAAATTTAGACTATGCAAAGATATTTTTGTTATATTTTTCAAAGACATCAGAAATATATTATTAAAAAATAGATGATATGGCAATAAAGCATATTTTATGTGGTAGTAGAAGAAATGGGGAAAATAAAACATATTAATGTTATAATTATAGAACTCCACTGTCTCTGCTTTCTCAAATTTTTATACTAAAAGTTTTTTAATAGAATATACCTTTAAAAATAGTTCTCTTATAATAGGTTCGTGCATTTATGTCCCATATTTCACCATAGGGGATGTTTGTAATATTCTTTTGGAATGAGAAACGGGTCAAATACCCAGCAGTTTAGTATTTCACATTTATGAACAGAGCCACCAAACTGAAAATTAGCTTTGGGTGTTTCACAACCTAAGACCAACTCAGAAATACAGGCTTTTGGAAAGCAAATAATTATGACCCAATTTATAGAAACCACATTTATTTTTTGTGGGAAAGAGGAGTTATCTACTAGGTTTTAATTACAGGCATTGAGTGTCTCTAGCCAAAATTGTCAGTTTGTGGTGCATTAGCATGAAAGATCATTTGGGAAAGCTGGGTTTGCAGAGAAAGCATGAGAAAAAAGGACATGAGATGTAAAGAGTTAGACATTCTGCACATAATTTGCAAAACCTTAAGCTCATCAAAGGAAGAGATCAAAATTCTGTTTAATGGAATTGGAAATTAAGATGCAGAGAAGTACAATTTAGGTAAAATATAACATTGATACTTCAAATAGTTTATCAGCAGCAAGAAGACTAAAAAGAAATAGATTGGCTGTATGTCCAGATAAGGTTTGCTTTTCTCTTGCTTTTTCTTTAAAAAAAAAAAAGAGAATCCCTGAATATAAATGGGACTTTAGACAAAAAACTAAGAGACTATCTTGTTGATGCCATCTTATCATATTCTTATCTACTCAAGATTTAAATTATTTCAGAAGCTCATTTGGACACATTTAAATGAGTGACATCTTTTGCTTAAATTTATTTTTGATGATTTATTTCCCGTTTTTTCTAACTTTCCAGAGCTGAATTGGTCCTCGGTTATGAAACACACAAAGCAGTTCATGGGAGAACATTTTGAAATAGCTTTTTATTTCACAATGAAAATTAAGTCACATAAAGATATGTTCTTAAACAGATTATAACTTTCTCAGACCTTGCTGAGAGTAAAACTTTAAGAATGCACTGCATCACGCTGTCATTGCCAAAGTCTCTGGAAAAGATATTTCCAGGTGTTCTCCCACTTACTGCTTAGAGTTAAAACTAATCACTTATAAAAGGAACTTTATCCAACAGTAGCTAACATTATTTTTTCCTTTGGTCTGTGAATCTGTCCAAGAGGGACTTGGTTTTAGACAGAAAATCCTAACAGTAAATGTACCCTTAACTTAACAATACGATTTTGAATCGATGTAAAATTTTTCATCAAAATTGTGAGAATCTTCGTATATAACTTAGGATAAATGGGCAAATATTATTTTTCCTACTTACAGAAATATCTAGAAACTTAATCAAATATTTGAAATTGAAATTTTAATCCCATGTATGGATGTATAGATGAATGGATAAACAGAGAGTGATCTAGAGGAATTCTGGAACGCCATATCTATACACCTCTTGCCAAAAAAATGGTGACATGAATTAAGGCTAGCTAAGCATATTCCTGTTTTCTAAGAAATTTCAAGTGATTAAATATTTGTACTTTGAAAATGTAATTTCTACTTGAAAACAAAATGTAGCCTTGAAAATAATATACACATATATTTATATATATATACCGTGTGTATGTGTGTACATATATATCTATATATGCAGGCACACACATTATTATACATACACACATGTTTTATATCCTTCGGAAATATAATATTCTAGTTGTAATTCTGTTTCAAATAACTAAAATTCATATATTCAAAATTGTGGCAACAAGGAAGACTGTTTCTTAGACCCATCAATGAAAATCTTGGCATTCTAATCCTCCAGCTGGATTTTTCTATGGCATATTCATTTGGCATAATTTTCTGTAAATTTTATAATCATATCATATTAGTTACATAATTTACTAAGTCCATTTAAAGAAACTTTAGATATCATTTGTGGAAGAAATAATCTATGATGTAAGAGTTATTTATACATTCAAATAAGTTAATTGTTTTAAAAAAACTATTTAAATGAATCAGGCTAAAATGTGTACTCGCCTAAAAACTTCAACTTTCTTCAATTAAATTATCTAGATGTTTCCCAAGTCTTACCTTATATCTTTTCCTTAGTAAATAATCTTTTATATCATTAAATTCTTTCTCTTCAATGCCAAAACATCTTTATTTAACAATGGGAGTGCCCCCAAAAAATAAAATAGGGAAAGCTTGAAGGCAGCAACCATAGTTCTTTCTCTTTCACACACACAGGTGGAAAGTATGTCAGATCGAAGGCTGTGACATAATTTGGCGCACTGAACTTTGGTTGTTTGAATTATGCTCTCCAGAGTCAGGCAGCTCTAGGTTTGCATCCTGATGCTGCCAGTTGATTTCTCTAAGCCTCAATTTTCACATCAGCAAATGTGACCATTGTTCCTTATCTCATTACACCCCTATGAGGATTCCATGAAATGAGCTGCTGCATGTAACACATTTAGTTCAAAGCCTGACACGTAATAAGTATCCAATAAACGGTATCTATAGACAGAGAAACAGAAGGACAAGAATTGATATACTCAGAATCACAAATCCTCTTTTGTCCTGTGGAAGCCCACAGGCAAGAAATTTCTGTGACACACGGTAATGCTTTTCTTCTTATTAGTGACCCAAAACCAATCTGTCAAAGCACAATGATTGAGTTTGTAGAACTGTTGCTAGGAGATATATATGTATATATGTATACATGTAAAAAAAAAAATATACACACACACACATATAAAGTAGAGGGAGGTGGGCACACATATATGTGTGTGTGTGTATATATGTTTACTGATTTTTTTCACATTAGTATTTAATCAAATCATGTTAATGACAAAACAAATATGTGCTTGTTTTATTATTCGTTTGCTTAGTTCCTGCCAGTGCATTCTGGCTTTTCTAGCTGCAGGCTGGTCACTTTTTCCACAAATCCATCTAATCTGGCTGGTCCTGGTGGGACTCAGGCGTGTTGTCAGCTGAGGTCAAGATCTTGTTTCCTAGTCACTAAGAGCAGATTACTCTTAGTAAATAGAGCAGAGGATCAGATTTACCTCTACTTAGAGTAAAAGCAGACTTCAGAATCACTTGTGAAAATCCTTGTCAATCTGACAAATACGAATACCTGTCATGTCCCCAACAGGCTATTAAACTGTAGGAGAAAAAAGTGGTCCCTGTCACTGAGTTTACAATCCTATCAGAGGGAAAAGGAAAAAAAAGGAGACTGTATATAGAAAATTAATACTCAGTTTTCTGCTGAAGCATAGAACCAGAAATCTTTTTACTTTGAATCCAGATAGCTGAGAGAATCCTTTTGATTCCATGACTAGTATTTTTATCCCCATCTGTCTTTTATCCCTTTTCAAGATTAAAGTAGAAAAAGAGCTGTTATCAGTCACGTGTGGGTTTGGATACTTGTGGGTGTGATATTTTCGCTCTTATCTGGAATGCTCTCCTTCAACCTCACCCCTAACTTTTCCCCCAGCCCTTTGGCAATTCCATGCAAGGCTACCTAAAATATTCCCCCCCCCAATAAAGAATCTGCTGAATCCCCACCAAGAAATAATCCTTTTTCCTCTGCCTTGCACAGCTCCTCATGGCACTGCCCTATTGGTGACACATGGTACATTCCATTGTAGTTAATTCATAATTATAGTTATATGACAGTTCTCTAGTTGTCCTTCTTGAGGGCAAGGTTCGTATCTTATCCCCCACAACAGTTAGTAGAGTCCTGAAGATAGCAAGTATTTAAAAAATATTGGTGAACCCATGAACACATTTCAGTAATTTCGGTACTTCAATCTGGAATGTTAATTGCTTTCACTCTGCCTGTGTAATGAAAGCCTCTGTTTTCTGTCAAAAGAAGTGCAGATCTCAAAAAACAAGTAGAGAAAATAGAGGAACAGCTAAGTAGCTATGTGCTAGTCAGCTTGGACTAGTCTATGCTGTGGCAACAAATAAACCCCTAAACCTCAATGGTAATGAATATTTATTTCTCACATGATCTGCCACCCATGTTATTGCTGGAGACAATTTTACCAATGTTTACTGTTGAATAAAACATTCATTATTTTCCTAGCCTCTGATACCATTTTCTTCATGCCCCGTTGCCCAACTCCTAAAATAATGCCACCTACTGTAGGTTTGGGGTACAATAGCAGCCCACTTATGATATCAATTTATGTTTTAGTCCTAGTGGAATAAGTAGTGCTGTGGTAACAAATAAATGCTAAAATCTCACTGGCACAATAAATTAATGGTATTTTCTTATTCATGTAAGTCCAATGTGAGTGAGCCAGTGGATCTCCTCTATCTTATGGCTATGCCATCTGAAAAATGTGCCTTAAGGGCACCACACTTGGGGTGAGAGAGCTGAAAGAGCATGTGGAGTACTTTTAAGGGCTAGACGTATAAGTGGCCATAACACTTTCACCAAATCATCGGTCACGTGCATCCTAACTCAAGGAAAACTGGAGGAGCACACACTTGGGAAGCAATAACAGCCTCTGCTATAAGATCCTATGGTGACATTAAATGTTTTTCTATTTCCTAAGATAATATTGATATTAAAAATTACTGAAAGACAAGGGCTGGCCTGGTGGTGCAGTGGTTAAGTGCGCGTGCTCCTCTTCGGCGGTCTGGGGTTCGCAGCTTCAGATCCCGGACGCGGAACGTCGCACCGCTTCTCAAGCCATGCTGTGGCGGCGTCCCATATAAAGTAGAGGGAGGTGGGCACACATGTTAGCCCAGGGCCAATCTTCCTCAGCAAAAGGAGGAGGATAGGCAATGGATGTTAGCTCAGGGCTAACCTTCCACACACACACACACAAAAATTACTGCAAGACACCTTCAATTTCTCCCCGAGACCATGCCTTATGTCAATCCAACAGATGCTGAAGGCATATTTCAGGGGTTACCACGGGGCGTCCTTGCATCTGATCACAGCAGATTTCTTCTGGGTCCTGGAACCTGTCATATTCCATCAGTGTAGATTGTTTCACCCCTCTCCATACCATTTATCTCTCTAGGTTTGAGTTGGCTGTTTCCTATCTCATATGTTCTTAGCCTTTCCTTATGCCTCTTCATTTAGATGTAATTTTACGTTTTAAAAAAATATTTTGAGAATATTTTTGTTAATGTTAATTGTATTTTAGACCAATACTCTGTGTTTTTAAATATTATGATATATATTTTAATGCTGCAACATGATCTCAATTCTAATAACAATTTTGACAAGTAAACTATTGAAAATCATCCTCATAATTACCAGAAATATTAACTTCATTTCACTGCAACTTAACTGTTGCTTGCCTTATCTTACCAATTATATCTGGGATGGCAAAATTGTATAATCTGTGTTGTTCCATGGGGAATATCTAGATAAAAGGCAATTAAATACATCCTATTAAAATATGGTATGAAAGAGATGGATTTAAATTGGAAAATAGCTTCCTTGTGACCTTAGAATTTCTAGATTGATAATCAGATAAATCTACAACAGGTCTCATAGAAGGTGGTATCAATTTAAGTGACTTCATTCAGCTAAACTCATACAATATTTCCATGAGTTACTCTGTATATCAAATTCTATTAGCGATCGTCAACAAAAGGTATTAAGACAAAAATAATAAAGACATTTGAAAAATAATTATTGCCCATTCAGAGCGAAAATAGTATTATAAAGAAAATGAACTCTGCCAACTTAGTGATTTTTGTTAATTAACCAAAGATTTTCTTTTCATGACTTCCAAGGAAATTCTGAGGCTTGTCAACCACCAGACATATTAACTTTCTTCTAAAACTACTTTATTCTGTTGTCATTCTACAATTTTGTTTCCAAAATTGCTCTTTCTCTTCCTATTCATTTTTCTTCTCTTCTCTTTGTACCTAAATTGAGAGAAAATCAATTTTAGGACTGTGAGAATGAAAGGAGGACATTTAAAAGATTACAAGTCCTTGTTTATAGTAAATTTTTCAGAAGAAAAGATTTAAAATTCTAACCATTCTAAGAAGATATCTAAGGATATAAGATTTTAAGAATTACTTTAATAAACTATTGGGTAGCATTGCATACTCGGGACCTACAACCAAAAAGAGAATTTGGGCAATTTTATGCATTAAAATGCAAGAGAGATCTGCTGATCTACACAGCATTTCAGGAGGTGTGGTGATTCTCCCCAAGTCTATATAAAGCTGAATTAGAGCAATATCTCTCTTTTCTATGAAAATCCCTATTAGGCTTTCACATAAGACTTTTAAACAGTAAACCAATGTTTTCCTAAGTCAGTCTGTACTCAGTGCCAGTTTATTTATTTATTTGTGTGTGTGTGAGAGGAAGATTAGCCCTGAGCTAACATCCGTTACCAATCCTCCTCTTTTTGCTGAGGAAGATTGGCCCTGGGCTAACATCCGTGCCCATCTTCCTCCACTTTATATGGGAGGTCGCCACAGCATGGATTGACAAGCGATGTGTCTGTACGTGCCCGGGATCTGAACCTGCGAACCCCGGGCCGCCAAAGCGGAGAGCGCGAACTGAACCCCGGGCCGCCAAAGCGGAGAGCGCGAACTTAATCGCTACGCCACTGGGCCAGCCCCCTCAGTGCCAGTTTTAATGAAATCCCATGAAAATATTCATAAGGCATACATACCTTGTGAGCTGGCCCTTGAAGAGTGGTTAGGGACTGAATGTACGGAGAGAAGTGTTTCTTTGTTTGATTTCATTTGGTTTGGTTTTCTCCAGCTGAGATGATCAGTAAGAACAATTTTTGAAAGGAAGAAAGAATCCAATCAATAAAATGGGAAGAATAAGGAAACCCATTGCTCAAGGAAGGGGTGTGCATACAGAGGGAAAGAGGAATTACATCCGGACAGTTATCTTAGGTTGTGGAATTTGAGTCACAGAACTGGGAATCAAATTCAGAATTTTCTGGCTCTGAGACCCACACTCTTTTCACTGTGTTTCTCTGCAGCTAACTAAATAGATCTCAAATTTTAAAATAAGCTCAAACCCCCCGAAAATTAAGAAATGTACTCCCTTTTCATCCATTTAAAATAGGGAAACAAGTTAAAAGAAAAGCTCCTTTAAATGTCAAAATTCAAAGCCTTCAGTTTAATTTAATAGATTTATTCAAGAACAGTTGTCACTGTTTAGTTAGAGGTTGACTATTGTTTTTCATCCTCTAACTGTGTTTGATGCCAGCAGTCACAGAGTATTTATGCTTTCTGGTTGTTTTCCCCCACTAATCAACATAAGGGAGAGGAATTTTATTGTCACACTATTAAACAGCATCTTTGACAAGCTTGTGGTTTTACTGTGATTTTTCCTAAGCATTAGAAGTGACTCATTTAATTATAACTAGAATCCTGGGCAGACTGACTTTTCTTTTTTTTTTATAATTTTATTTATTTATCTATTTTTCCCCCAAAGCCCCAGTAGATAGTTGTATGTCATAGCTGCACATCCTTCTAGTTGCTATATGTGGGACGCGGCCTCAGCATGGCCGGAGAAGCGGTGCGCGGCTGCGCGCCGGGATCCGACCCCGGGCCGCCAGCAGCGGAGTGCACGCACTTAACCACTAAGCCAGGGGGTCGGCCCTGGACGGACTTTTCTTATCCATCTCTACATCTGCTCCATGGGCATACAAAATCAGCCTTACATATGCAAAATATATTAAACTGACAGGCTACTCTACCAGACTGGGAGCTCCTGGAGACAGGATATATGTCACATTTATTCCTGTATTCCACCCTGAGCCTAACTCAGAACCACACAATAGAGACTCAATAATATGTTTTGATTGTATATTGTATTTTTTAAACTACACTGAATTTAAGCAATTACTTACCATGAAACAATAGGTATTAACTAGTTGCATACCAAGAAGGGAAAAACAATCAAAACAATTGTGTAACTAAATTAAATTTCTGATATTTTTTCCCCTGATATTGATTTATAGATGTAGTATCAGATTAAATATTATTGAGATTCAGGCAAGCTTATCTTTAGCAAGTTGGATCATTGACCTATGGGTCTGGTAGCCAAAAAAATTGATACCAAGTAAGACTGAGGAATCTAGGCAGTCAGTGAGGTTGGTTTTGGAGGTTTGGGCGTAGCTTGTGGTCTGAGGCAGACATCCATTGGACAAAACCAACTTGGACATAATCCAGTCAAGAATTGCCTCCAGGAGATTGGGTTCAGCAAATGGAACTAATTTATTTCAAATGGAGATTCAATGGGAAAGCCAGGGATGGGTAATGGGTTGAGTTGATATTTTTCATATGGAGCCAAATTACAGATTGGAGTCTTTCCCCAGAAGACAGGTACCACCTGGAGTTCAGAGTCAACTTTCAGGATTGAAGAAAAATTACAATATTAGACAAGTTAACATTTATCCTAAGGAATTAAGAATCAAAGTGAAAATTTAATTCTATGGACTAAACCAGCACAGAATGTAGACATGGAAAGCTACGAATTGAGGCTCCACAGAAATCTAGGAATTGCTGTGGTGCCTCAGATTGAGGTTCTCTCTGGCAGAAAAGGAGTCTCAGATAGTTGGAGAGAATAAGAGAAGTACATGTTGGGGTACACTAAGTGAAAGGAGTATGGCTTGACTCCAAGACTGACTTGTGGAGGAGGAAAAAGACAGTTAAATCATTTGCTTAGTCAGGCTTTGCATGTAAATTGGACTAGAACTAGAATGACCATACAATTTATTTTCCACACCAGTTCACTTTTGAGTGTGGAAAGAAGCACTTTAATGATTATGTCAGGACCACATATGAAAGCTTGAATTGTCACCTTAACTAGAACAGAGTGGACAGAAGGTAGTGGGAGCTGAGTTTCTAGGATGTTTCTGGGAGGAGTGAAGGTGATAGAAGTATGAGAAACTGGATTATCTTTGGCAACAATTATATCTTATCTACATGTAAAGATTATTTTGTCTTCCTCCCCAGAAGGCACTAATGACTAGACTAGATGGGATGGAGCTAACGATACTCTGCCAGTGATGTCTTGGAGGTTTGTAGTGGGCCCATGGGAGGAAAGCCGGCAGGAAATTCTTCATGGCCATATCCTTTGGGATTTCTGAATCAGTCATGAATTAGATGTCCAGGAGATGAGTGACTGAGCCTACAGGACAAGAAGAAAGAGATCAGTCAAGATGCTGAGTAACTTCCCATGAAACCAATGCATACAGATCAGAATACAAGTAGATAGAGGTTTCCCTTCCCCAAGAGAATCTCTGAAGTGACGATGCAAGAACATGTTTTTTCACGTCTTAAGGATACACATGTGGGGCAATGACATTCGTGGATTTTCTATGAAGGTAATAAATCTACATAATTAGGTAAAAGTATCAATTTTGTTTTATTATTTGTCTTATTTACTGGAAGGTTCATAGAAGTTCAACAACTTGTATTTCCAAGCTGTATGGGAGACTGCTAAAAAAAAATCTAGGAACGCCTAATAAAATATCACAAATATCTTTAAATGCAATTCCAAATTGCCAGAAGTTAAGGGAAATCCCAAGAGACAAAAATAAAGAGACAATTAAACACCTGAGACACACAGTGACAGTAGACTAGGCAGAGACCTGAAAGAGTGATATGCTCAGTAATAGGGTAGACTTGAAAAAATTTGCCCACTGACAGGGAGATAATAAGGATGTCTGGATTAGGGTGGGAACAAACAATGAATACATCCTCACAGCATTTGTGTTTTTTATTTACACTAATCCCTTGCATGACTCTGAATCCTCCAAGATGAAAAGTGCACTTAAAAGTAATCCTAGGATGATGATGCCCACATGATTCTTGGCCAAAGCCAACACAAAACCTTGTTGGAAGAACAATGTCCATAGGACTTTTAAACAAATCTACATAGTACTCATGTTTCTATCATTGGTTCTGTGGAGAATTTAATGTACAGCCTCAAGAATATTTTATGAATTGCTATTTTAATTCTGGTTTGAATCCTTGTCTTTTACGATGACGCATAACGTTTTTGACTCCATGCCTTCCTGAGCTATGATCAACAAAATAAAGATAATCTAGGAGTGGACAGAGTATGCAGGGGACAACCAAAAAAGTAATCTTCTATCCCATGCTTATTTTTAGAATCTGTTCTTAAACTTCAGTGTGTGTCGTTATCCTTCGCAAAGCTTATCTATATTGACCTTTACTATCCTTTTTAACATCTTAAAAGCGTCAATCATATCTCTGCTCTTCAATGTCTTTTCTTCAACTATTGTAATATCAGTTTTTCTAGCTCCCAGAAGTAATATAAGCTCCTTTCCCATTTATCCTTCTGGTCCCATCAATCCCTTCTGCGTCCTCAATGTCTTTCCTGCAACATTATGCCTTTCCCCACTGAGGAAATTTGTCTCAAAAGGTAAGTCACTGAGTGTATTTAATCAGCCACCATTATAGTGTCTGCCTTCCCAAGACATGTTTGAGCCTATTTCATAAATTTATTGTTCTTAAAAGAAAACCTAATTTCACAATGAAACTACCCAATCCCCTTTTCATCAAAAACCAGGGTAAAATATGTCTTTGGTGTAAACAATACTGTTCAGCCTCTGTGATCTAATTGGGATTACTTTACACTGTATGTTCTCTGAAATCATTCCTCTTGGGCTTCCTATTAAGAAGTATTGCTTTGATCTCATTTCAGTCCCCTTTGGTCCTCAATTTCTTCTCTATTTTATCTTTCTTTCATTCATTAGAGTGGGCACATTCCTGTAACCTAAAACAGGCAGTTGCCCCCCCGCCCCTGGTATGCCATACATAATAATCTTGGTGTGATGTTTGTATGCTTTACACTTGATCCTTGGAACAACTCTGTGAAAGAGGAGGCGTGGCGACTAACACCCAAAAGATGAAGCTTCCTCAAAGGCTGGATGACTTGACCAAGATTACGTAATAGGTTACACAGGAGCCTGAATGCGAGACCAGATCTCCCCTCTCCTACTTTTCCCACTAAACTGATAACCTGAAAATTAGAGATATTTTTGACATCTGAGTCTAGTATGGGGGTATTACAAGGTTCTTGATAAAGCAGAGTCCCTTTTTATGACTATGGGAACAATTAGATTTGCATATATTTGCATAATCATGTCAGAGGCCCCAATATTCAAGTACACAAGTTGAAATCCAGTAAAGCTATTACATGGTTCTCCTAAGAGCTGCCTTTGGGAGTGTCCAAGAACATTTCTCATTGTGTGAAAGTTAACTTAATCCTATTGCTTTTTTTTTTTTTGTGAGGAGATCAGCCCTATGCTAACATCTGCCAATCCTCCTCTTTTTTTTTTTTTTTTTTTGCTGAGGAAGACTGGCCCTGGGCTAACATCTGTGCCCACCTTCCTCCACATTATATGGGACTCCGCCACAGCATGGCTTGCCAAGCAGTGTGCTGGTGCTTGCCCAGGATCCAAACCAGCGAACCCTGGGCCGCCACAGCAGAGCACACACACTTAACTGCTTGCACCACCAGGCCGGCCCCTCTTTGTTTTTTTTTTACAATTTTTATTTTTTATTTATTTATTTATTTATTTTTTTGTGAGGAAGATCAGCCCTGCGCTAACATCCATGCTAATCCTCTTCTTTTTGCTGAGGAAGACCGGCTCTGAGCTAACATCTATTGCCAATCCTCCTCCTTTTTTTTTTCCCCCCAAAGCCCCGTAGATAGTTGTATGTCATAGCTGCACATCCTTCTAGTTGCTGTATGTGGGACGTGGCCTCAGCATGGCTGGAGAAGCGGTGCGTTGGTGCTCCCCCGGGATCCGAACCCTGGCTGCTAGTAGTGGAGCACGCGCACTTAATGGCTAAGACACGGGGCTGGCCCCTAACTTAATCCTGTTTCTACTTTCTCTATGATCCTTCTTTATCAATCATCCTTCCTTTTTCCTCCTAGCTTCAGTGATATATGCTATTAATTTTTATATTTATATATATAAATTGAGTACTTAGGTAAGATAAAAGTACATGAATTCCAGAAAATAATTGATGTAAAATTAATCTTGAATAGAGTCAGGAGTGAGAGGGCATAATAGGAGGAAGACAATGTTTACTCAGTTACTTACCAAAGTTTGTACCAGCTGTATCACAGGCACAGTCTCAGCAGACATTCTCTTACAACACTCGTGCAATGCAGCAATGATAGCATATCACTTATTTTACAAGAATCAGAAAGAGACTCTGAAGAGTACATTTAGTTGTTAGTAAATTAAAGGAGCAAGATTCTAACCCAGGTATGTCCAATTCCAAAATCATTGCCATTCCCACCACATCAAGCTGCTTTATGTGATAAGGTAGCTCCACATATGACATCACCTCAAGGTTCTACAAGGCCCTGGCATCTAGATCAATCAATCAAAGTGCATAGACTTCTCTCACATATGGGATACTGAGAAGGACAAGACATATCTTCCTAATCAAGAAACTTACAATCTCATTAGGAAAACAAGAATAACAGATATGAAATGATTAATAAACACTGCATAATAACTTAATAATGTGCATATATGGAGATGGGGGTATATAGGAACTCTCTGTACCTTCCACTCAATCTTGCTGTGAAACTAAAACTGCTCCAAAAAGTAAAGTTTATTAATAAAAAAAAAATGGGCAGAGTTGAGGATTCCTTGGAGTTCTTAGCTCCCAGAGTAAGGATCCTACCAGAATCACTAATCCAATCCAATGCATATAAAACCTCTCTGTGAGGCAGAGAGGGCCACCAAGAAGAGGCCTGGGATCTAAGCAATTTTTAACAGCGTTTTAGTTGTTTCTTAGCAATTTTTGTGTCAGTAGCTTCCCCCAGAGTGTTGCCTCACTCAGCTGGATGGTATGTGAACCACAAAATGAATTACAGTAGCTTTGCAGGTTGACATCTGCAAAAGATGTGATGAAATATCTTTAGGTTGTCAAGAGGTGTGAAAAATCCAGCCATTGGAATATTGCCAATCACTTCTAAATTGACATTTTTTCAGGAAACATGTTTCCTTTCTTGTTTCTCCCTCTCTCTTGTGGCAGGGTTCATGTTTAAGGTGTTAGAAGAGACAAACTCTATCCGAATCTGTTTATTTCTCTAGCTGAGACCTTGAAGAATAGACCATGAGGGGCTGGGGAGATAACTGCTTTTTTTTTTTCATCATGGCATCTTCCTTCTGACTCACTGCAGATATTTTTTTCTCGTGCAAACATATTTTTATATACTGGATCTAACCAAGGACGAACTTAAGGAACAAGCTGCGCTAACATAACCAAGCTGGGGACCAACCCAGCTCAGTGTTCTACTATTAATTTTAGCATAATATGTCATGGGAATAATGTGCCTCTGAAGGTGTATTAATAAAATCAGTTATTAATTTCCAAAAATTCTCAACAGGATATATTTACCTTGAATTGAGGCTAAGAACCCACTTTCTCTAATGCTTGCTCATTCCTATGATGTATTATATTGAAAAATCAAAATGCCAAGCCATGCCATTCAAGTTGTTTTCATGAATTTAAATATGCTGATCAATTACTTGACAAATACCCTAGAGGAAGGCTGTGAGGATCTGCTTGATTACAATGTGTGGGAAATATGAGTCTTTAAGAAACAAAAATCATCTCTCAACTGCAAAAACAGATCTGAAAGTCCACAACAGAATAATTTGCAGGGAAACTTAATTGTGTTAAGTTTTTATCTCTTCCTTCTCTTCCGTAATTTAGACCAGAATAGATAAAGTGCAGTTTTACTGTTTTGTAAATATAAGCTCCACATTCAGATTCTGATGTTTCTGTTTTAAGATGAGAATTCAAAGAAAGCCAAAGTGTTAGTCCTCTGGGTTCCTTTCTGTACCAGCACAAACCTGATTATAGTTGAGACCTCATAATACTTCCTGATTTCATCAGACACCACATTGTCCATCAGTAGACTGGAAAAGTGTGAAGGAGAAAAAATGTCTCTGTTGACCACTCTAGTTACTCCTGGCTAAGTTGTCTTCAAATTGTGCTTAACAGGGGTCAATATGAGGAAAGGAACTGATTACATGTGGTCAAACGATCAGTTATATGAGTTTGATTGTCACAGGTGCCAAAAAATCTTTCTAAAACACAAATCTGATTGTACAATTCCCTGCTTAATTTTTTTCATTAGCATTGCTATCCCTGCTTGCTTCCCAAACCTTAGCACGGTATGGTCCCTCTTTGCTTTCAGAACCTTGCCTCTTGCTGGGCCTTGCCTCAAACTCTGTTCTTTGCATACCAATTTCTAACAGCTCTGTCAATCACAGATTCCTTCACAATTTCACACTTGGACTATCTACCTCTCTATTCCCCTCCTCCAAACACTGGTCAGCCTGATCCACTCCTGCTCATTTTCTTTAAGTTCCAGTGCAGGAACGATGTCTGACTTTCTTGAGGACCTTCCATCTCTCTTCCTCTTTGTGTCCTAACTGCTGTCTTTGATCATTGAATCTATAGCCAGTTCATTGGTAAATTCTTTGGGAATAGGACACATTCTTATTCCTCTCTGTACTTCCAACCTCCAAAACAGTGCCTAATGCATTCAAGACTATAGATAAATATTTCCAGAAAGACTGTTCTAATAAATGACTAAGCAAAGAAACAGTTCATCCGTAGAAAATAGATATTACGTGAGTGTATCCAAGGACAGCCTTTTGCATAAGTGAAATAAGTAACTACCTCATTTACTTACTTTGTGTGATTTTAATAGTCTTGGTAAAAGCTCATCTGTATGAAAGTTATCTCTTAATGGGCCTGCTACAATAGTCTTCTTTATGTAAAGTCATTGGTTTCACTAGCTAAAATGCACAAAATAAATGGTAGGCCAATGTCATATATAGGGAAAGAATATTGAAACCATGGTTCAGGCAGCAGGGAAAACTAACCTTGCCTGTATCCACTAACATTAATGCACAATAATGGTAATGATGATAATAATAATAACAACAATCCAAACAATTGAAAGAATTTAAAGACAATGAGAGGGAAACTTATAGGTGTTGTGATAAAGTCGATGTCAAACTGGTTAACCTCACTCATGCAGCCAAAAAGTATCAGACCTGAGAAATGGTGTTATATGTCTAGAATAACAAAGCCCAAACGGGGCCAAGATACATGGCCTTGTACCCAGGTGAGATGGGAAACTAGAACCAATTTGGGACATTTAAAGGGTAGCTCAAGTCCATAAAACAGAATCTAGATGAACTTGGCCAACAAACATAATGACCAGGAAACTTGCCATCTACCCCACTGTTTGTGGAGAAGACACTTTCCCGTGAGAAACTGAAACTCCCTGTCTGGTGCTGTGCATGGAAACGGGGCCGGATTTACTCTACACTAGCCAAAGCCAAGAATACAATATAGATATGTATCCAAGATTCATGAAACGCTTGGGGTTTTAA
The DNA here is from genome assembly GCF_020826845.1 of Diceros bicornis minor. Lineage (NCBI taxonomy): Eukaryota > Metazoa > Chordata > Mammalia > Perissodactyla > Rhinocerotidae > Diceros > Diceros bicornis. Next base: position 17,198,116 of record NC_080749.1, on the reverse strand, counting down.
CAAGGGAAATTTAAAAGTAGTCCCCTGGGGCTGGCTCCCTGGCACAAGTGGTTAAGTGCGTGAGCTCTGCTGCAGCGGCCCGGGGTTCGCAGGTTGGGATCGCAGGCGCGCACTGAGGCACCATTGGCAAGCCATGCTGTGGCGGCGTCCCATATAAAGTGGAGAAAGATGGGCATGGATGTTAGCCCAGGGCCAGTCTTCCCCAGCAAAAAGAGGAGGATTGGCAGGTGTTAGCTCAGGGCCGATCTTCCTCTAAATAAATAAATAAATAAATAAATAAATAAATAAATAAATAAATAAATAAATAAATAAATAAATAAAAATAAATAAAAGTAGTCCCTGGGGACACATTCACAATCCAGGGCACATAGTACTCAGAGTAAACAAACTAGCTCCAACCAAAAATGAGTTCTAATAAAAATTACCCTCCCCTTGAGGAGATAAACAACAATAAGGAAGAGTCAGAAGATGCAAAAGATGGAAAAATGATTCCCCAGGGACTATAAATAAGGAAACATTTGACCTTCCAAAGTTTTGAGATTCAAATACATGGGGTCACATAGATACCACTAGGATTTTCATCAAAGATGAACTTGCTGTGAAGTTAAAGAAAATGAAGTCACTGTGATAAATATCATGCCACAATGACTACCTAAGTCTTGTCTTAGCAGAGGTCTGTTTGATTTGAGAAATATTAAGAAGGCTTGCGTTTCAGGGGGAAAAGATTTTAAAGGTCAGAAAGTTTTTAGAGAATAAGTGCCTACTAATGAATGACTTTGAAGACACTTTATTATAGTAGCTACAAGTTATTGGATTCAGTGAAAATCTCTCGGTGCCCATATTCATGTTGCCCATTTGGTCCTGGATTCGTTGGATCTGGCTTCAGTCTGATTCTTCACATATACATTTACTCAGACTTCCAGTCTTTTATTGATTGAGTTCCATGCGGCTGAGCGATGCCCCAGCCCCTAGCCTCCCTGAAATACTTGCTCTGAGTCTCTTTGTCTTTACTTTGCTGTGTCTGCCATGTTTTATGTATGTGGGGTGGGGCTGGAGGATTTATAAACACTTTTTGCTTAAAGTCACTTCTTAAAAGAGATCCATGTTCCACAGAAAAGTGGATTTCAAAACACAAGTAAATATTTTCTCCTAATAGCAATAGCCAAGAGGCAGTTCAGGAACAACATTCTGTGTAATTACAATATTCCTAAAGTAATCTAATAATACATCATTTTCATCTTAGTATTCTTGTCCCTAATCCCAGGCACTTTTTATTTTTAGGGAATCAGTTGCCTTATCCTATCACTTTTGAAGAAAATTATATCAATCTTCACCTAAAATAAGACTAATTGAAAGGCTATTGAAGTCACATTCTTTCTTTTTATGAACAGAATCCCTTAATATGAATAACAAATATTGGGGATTAAATAAACTACTGCTTATTCTTTTTAAAAATTTGCACTTCCTGACAAATCATTTTTTATCTTTTTTGTGAGGAGATCAGCCCTGTGCTAACATCTGCCAACCCTCCTCTTTTTTGTTTTTGCTCAGGAAGACTGGCCCTGGGCTAACATCTGTGCCCATCTTCCTCCACTTTATATGGGACGCCGCCACAGAATGGCTTGCCAAGCAGTGCGTCGGTGCATGCCCGGGATCCGAACCGCTGAACCCCGGGCCGCCGCAGCAGAGCACGCGCACTTAACCGCTTGCGCCAGCGGGCCAGCCCCTGACACAAATCATTTTTAAAATCATTATTATCTTACTTTATGAGGAAAACATTTCATTGTTTCCAATAATGACTCATTTTTTTTTTTTTTAAGCTGCTAAATGTCTCAATGCAGATCTTGGAGACTAGAACTAGAAGGAGGAGATGAGTAAGAACTTTGTGGAGGATGCTCAAGCTGCTTCTCCCCAATTTCTGCTGCCAGACTTGAGAATGGGGGATCTGCTTCTCCCTGTGGGCACCATAGAGGTTCAAGGAGGAGGAAGTACACACTACGCAGGGGCCTCTTCTCCCCAAGACAAGAAGAATTCCAGAAGACTCACATGCCAGACACTTCACATTACTGTTTATTGCATTTAGTCCTAAGGGTATGTTTCCCTCCTGCACTCTAACCAGCAACGTTATATTAGTGTATTTTTTTCCATATGCTTTTTAGTTTCTTTGGAAACCTTCCAGTGACTGTTTTGTTTAGAATGTTTTGCAGGAGAGGAAGATATACCATTTATAACACTTAGAATCAGAAATGTTTATGTGATGTGAAGGAATTCTCTAGACAGAATTTTATATCACTGCTTCATTTTGATTTAGTACCTTGACTCATTTTTCCCTCATTATTTTTTTATTATAGAGAGGATAAAAGGCTGGTGAAGGGAAGATCAAAAGCTAATTAAAAGTAATCAAAAACTTTTCTTTCTAACATTTATTCCTGATGGCAATTCTGGCTAATATCATTTGTAGCGTTTTTAAAAATCAATGTTTGGAAAATTATTACCCTTATCCTTATTCAGGGTTTAATGATTTCCTTATAGATATTGTTAGATGGGAGTTTATGTGTGTTATTGAAGGCAAGGCTAATACAATTAAACTGCCATGTGCTGAATACTTATTCTGTATCATGAAGTACCAAGTACGTTAATCTGTAGTTTACTTGGACTTAACCCTCATTGTAACACTGTAAGTATTAACATCCCCGTTCTACACAAGCTGTTTCTATTTTGGGTTACTATTTTCATACACTCAACAAGATATTGAGCACCAAATATGTGTCAGGCACTGTGCTAGATTTTAAGAGTTTAAATAAAAATGAGTAAAATTCCTACTGTTAAGGTTCTCAGTTTATTGGCATGATACAAAATGCGATTTAGATATTATAATATACCCAAATTGTTTGGTAAACAACTGTCGGGCTTAGTTACACCGTAATTTACATAATTCTATACTTTGACTCAACCTGCCTTAATGATCCTTTAATGCAATGGTTTTAAGCTATGTGGGTAATAAACCTCAGCTCAGGAAAAGCATGTCCCCAGCCCCACAATGCACATGCCCATAACTAATTGTAATAGTATTGTAACAACTAATACAAGTGTACCTACAGTGTCAGGAGACTTGGGGACCTCTAGAATGCCATCTGGGAAATCTCAGGGTTCAAAGATGAGTGGAAAGAACATCAATGAGAATGAAAGTTGTGCCTGTGACCTTTCCCAGAGAAGAGAAATGATCCCTTTGGGCCACTGTGCAACCTTCAGGGACATCTCCGAACTGCCTTTACTCCATTCTATGCCCACTCCAGGGCCAGAGTCTAGGCCCTCATTATCTCTCGTTTACAACATCATTTACCTCCTTTCTGGCCCTCCTGCTCCCATTTTTTCCTTTTTCCAATTCATTATCTAAATTGCTGCTGGAGTTATTTTTCTGCAAATCTGATCTTGCCACTTCCTTTCTTAAAAATTTCAAAGGCTCTTGATGGCCCATGGGGTAAACTATCAGCTCATAACCAAGGTGTGCATAGGGATTCATGATCCGGACACTGCTCACATTTGCAGCCTCACTTTCCACCATCATAGTTTCAGCCATGCCATCTCCCAAATATGCTATGCCTATTTTTTCTGCAAATTTTTACAGCTCCTCCATCCTTTCTTTGAGTATAACCTCTTGTTTCTATGTTGAACTCCTAGTCACTCCTATTGAGCCTACAAGGCTTGGTTCAAGCATCACCTTTCTGGACCTTCTAGGATTCCCATTCTTGGTCTGCTTACTTCCATGACAGGACTAGTAATACTGTGCTATAATCATCCCTGAATCGGTCAGCTGAAGCTGCTTTTGATTACAAACTGTGCCTATTTATATTTATATTCTAGTCATGTATTCAAATGCCTGGCACATAGGAAGGACACAATAAATATTTATTTAATGAATTGATATAAACAAGGCTCTCTATCTGAAAAAAATCCAGATGTTTACTTTAGTTCTCAAACATGCTACTCCATGCTGCTTCCAGATTCTCTGAAGTGAATTTTTTGTGATAAGAATTCCAAACATCTGTACAGGTTGTTTTGTGATCAGATGGCTTTCTGTCTGGACTCAAGGTAACCTTCCACTACACTTAAAAGTAAGGCATATTGAAGGCCTGGCTTGGTGGCATAGTGGTTAAGTTTGCACACTCTGCTTGGGCGGCCTGGGGTTTGAGGGTTTGGATTCTGGGCGCAGACCTACACACTGCTCATCAAGCCTGCTGTGGCAGCATCCCACATACAAAATAGAGGAAGACTGGCACAGATGTTAGCTCAGGGACAATCTTCCTTGAGCAAAAAGAGGAAGATCAGCAACAGATGCTAGCTCACAGCCAATCTTCCTCAACAAAAAAATAAATAAATAAAATAAATAAGGCATATTGAGCTAAAGAAGCCAGATAAATAAATATTTATGGTATGATTCTATTTTATTAAAGTTTAAAAACTAATTTATGATGATAGAGGTCAGAATAGTGGTTATCTTTGGGGGACCGTGGTGTCTGGTGAGGGGCCTGAGATGGCCTTCTGGGGTGTTGAAAATGTTCTATAACTTGATCTAGGTGGTAGTTACATGCATGTAAATATATCAGAAAATTCGTCAAGCTGTCAGTGAAATATCATTACTACCACGTCTACTAGTAATGACTTTCATAAGTAAGGCTGGCTCTAAGACTTGCATTGTGATATACATCAGCAAGGCCACCATCTGAATCAGCACTAAAAGGAGGACATGGTTAATCAGCTAGAGAAGTCTTGAAACCATTTTTGCAAAATTTCAGGGGTTTTAAGGACCCACTGAAATCGACCCATGGCTCTCATCCTCTTAATTTTTATAAATAATGTGACCATTTAAAATATGTCTGCATATCAAATTCTTTGATATGCCACCCCTCAAGAGCGGGGTCTAATTTCCCTCTACTTAAGTGTAGGCTGCACTTAGTCACTTGCTTCTTTGAATAGAAGAAAGCTAGTGAGAAAGGATGAAGTGCAATTTCAGAGACTAGTTTATAAGAAAGCACAGAGGCGTCTGTCTTGTTCACTCTCTCTGGGATCACTCACTGTGGAAAAAGCCAGCTGCTCTGTGGTGAAGGGCCCTATGGAGAAGGCCACGTAGTGAGGCACTGAGGCTTCCACAGCAGCTTAGGAGAAACTGAAGCAGTCTTCCAACTACTGCGTGAATGAGCTCAGAAGTGAATTCCCCAGCCCAGGTCAAGCCTTCAAGATGCCTGCAGCCCCAGCCAACATCTCAATATAACCACGCTTGGCGAAGCCACTCTTGGATTCCTGACCCCAGAAACTATAAGATAAGAAGTATCTGTTGTTTTCAGCTATTAAGTTTTGAGATAATTTGTTATGCAGCAATAGATAACTAATATATATTGGGAAATGAAGGCCCAGAGAAATTAAGTGACTTGTGTGGGATCACACAGGGAGATTGTCATAATCAAGATTAGAATCTAGATTCCTCTCTTATACTGCCTAACTCCTAGAGCTGCTGTGAATCTTAGAAGAGATATTTTTGTAAAGCATTTAGAACAGTTTTAACACATAGCAAGTTGTCAACAATGTTAGCTTTTTAATTATTATTCTCTTTCACAATTGACTTTTACCAGGTATAATCCAACATAAAATAAATGTTAAGAGTTTATGCCTTCACCTTAACTCAAGTGTCATTAGGTATTTTGCACAGAAAGATAGATAAAGAGATCTTCCATCTCCAGTGTTCAAAAGCCTAAGACTTTTCAATTTGTCTGAGGACTGATGAAAAACGTAAATCTCCTTTGGCAGAGAAGCCTGTTGATGCTCACAAGCTTCAAGAAGACTTTACGATCTCTGAGGAACAAGAACAGGTGCCAGAGGGCAGATATGACCTTGAGAGATAAAGAAATAAGGTTTGAAGAAGCTCTCGAGAAAGAAAAGCTGTCTTTTCCTTTGTTATGGAAATTGTAAAGATTTGAAGGATAGATAGGGTTCTTTAATATTGCTCTTGAGCAGTCAAAAAATAGAATTAGGTATTGGCTAACCTGTAGGGGCATCAGATATATGGCGTCTTCATTTCTTTTATGTTCCTTAATTTGTCATGGAAAAACATTCATATTTTGTCATATTTAATTTGGGGGGCAGAAATTTGGGAGTGGATATCTGTTTATTTCATAGTGCGAGAGTATGTACACCTTTGTGTGTGTGTGCATTTTTATAAACCTATTTCAATCCATAAATAATTTATTTTTTCTTTTTCTTTTTTTTATTGAGGTATAATTGACATATAACATTATATTAATTTCAGGTGTATGACATAATAATTTGATACTGTATACACTAAGCAATGATCAACACAGTGAGTCTACTTAAAATCCATCATCTATTTTTCTTGTGATGAGAACTTTTAAGATTTACTCTCAGCAACTTTCAAATATGCGATACAATATTACTAACTATAGTCCCCATGCTGTACATTGTATCCCCAACACTTCTTTATTTTATAACTGGAAATTTGTACCTTTGGCCCCTTTCACCCATTTTGACCATCCCCACCCTCCATCTCTGGCAACCACCAATCTGTTCTGTATCTATGAGCTTTGTTTTTTGTTTTTTGTTTTTTTTTTTAAATTCCACACATAAGTGAATTTGTACAGCATTTGTCTTTCTCTGTCTGACTTTTTTCACTTAGCAAATGCCCTCAAGGTCCATCCATGTTATCATAAATGGCAAGATTTCATTCTTTTTCATGGCTGTATAATATTCTATTGTGTATATATACTGCATTATCTTTATCCATTCATCCATCAATGGAAACTTAGGTTGTTTTCATGTCTTAGCTATTGTAAATAATGCTGCAATGAATATGGAGGCTCACATATCTTTTTGAGTTAGTGTTTTCATTTTTTTCAGATAAATACCCAGAAGCAGAATTGCTGGATCATGTGGTAGTTCTACTTTTAATTTTTTGAGGATTTTCCATACTATTTTTCATGGTGGCTGCACCAATTTACACTCCCACCAACAATGTACAAGTGTTCTCTTTTCTTCACATCCTCACCAACACTTGTTATTTCTTGTCTTTTTGATAATAGCCATTCTAACACGTGTGAGCTGATATCTCATTATGATTTTGACTTGCATTTCCCTGACGGTTAGTGATGTTGAGCATCTTTTCATGTACCTGTTGGCCATCATGCCTTCTTTGGAAAAACGTCTATTCAGATCTTCTGCCCATTTTTAATCAGATTGTTTGGATTTTTGGTATTGAGTTGAATGAGTTCTTTATATATTTTGGATATTAACCCCTTTTCAGATATATGATTTGCAAATATTTTCTCCCGTTTGTAGAGTTACCTTTTCGTTTTGTTGATAGTTTCCTTTTGCTGTGCAGAAGCTTTTTTTTTTTGGATATAGTCTCAGTTGTTTATTTCTGCTTTTGTTGCCTTTGTTTTTGGTATCAGATTCAAAAAATCATCACAAAGACCAATGCCAAGAATCTTACCACCTATATTTTCTTCTAAGATTTTTATGGTTTCAGGTCTTACATTCAAGTCGTTAATCCATTTTGAGTTAATTTTTGTGTATGCTGTAAGATAATCCACAAATAATTTAATGCAAAAAGATTACTATCTGGGTGAAATCACTGGTCTGCTTCTCCCTCCAACCTTCAGTGAATCCACAGAGAGGAAAAAGGATGAAAATTATCTATTGATATACAATAGAAACTCCTTTTCTGTTTCAGGTAGATTCAATTTGAAATTTGTTCAAGAAGAAGGTATGTCAGGGAAGAAAAGAGAAGAGAGAGGAAAGTGGAAGGGAGGGAAGGGGAAGATAGAAAGAAAGAATGAAAGAAAGAAAGAGAAAGAAAGAAAGAAAAAGAACAGAAAAGAGGGAGAGAGAGAGATAGGGAGTGGTTAAGAAATTCATACTAGAGTGAATGGTAGTAACTCAGATCTCCACTGTAGAACCTGACTGAAAACACCATTTGACATAAGACAGGCATATATTTTAGAAATCTCTGGTATAATATATGTTATCCAAATTAAAATGTATTCTTTGAAACTTCCCCAAACTATCTGTAGTCTGTATATGAGCACAACTTCCTTCTCTGTATGACATTAAAATTGTATAAATCTCAGAATGTTTTTGTCTTTCCCTCATATACAGACCAAGGTGTTCCTGTTATCTAGTCTACATATGACATACAAAGCTGAGTAGAGACAAGTAGGGACTCCATCCACACCCAAAGATCAGTGTCTTACATCATAGAAATAATTTATGAGGAAATTTTAAAATCTCATACCTCTATGCAAGTTATGGATTCTATTTTCTTTTTGTCAGTTCTAGTTTTTCAGTGGCTTATCTTAGTACGTAGTCTTAGATAGGATGCTCCGTTATCTCAGATCTGACATAAGCACACTCTGGGCAATTTCTTGAATATTAGTGTTGCAAGGAGCATTTGACTAAGGTCACATCTTCAGACACTCCTGAGGTTAGAGGAAATGCCACAGAAGAAACTGTTAATATTTTCCTCCAATTGGCAGATTATTTGCATCCTGAATATATAAAAATTTTTAATGAACCAGCAAGAAAAAGGCAGAAAAAAAAAAGAAAAATAGGAAGAGATTTGAATATTTCAGTAAACACTTACATAAGAAAATATTGAAATGGCAAATACGTATTTTAAAAGGAGCTCAACTTTATCAGTTATCAGTGAAATGCACATTAAAATTCCATGAGATGTCATTACACACCCACTAGAAATGGCTGACTTCTTAAAACAATTGAAAATACCAAGTGTCGGTGAGGACACGGAGAAATAGGAAGTCTCATGAGATGTCGGTGGGATGGTGAATAGGAAAAACACCTTTTGAAATTGTCTTGCAACATTTCCTAAAATTGAATACACATACATGCTTGACCAGCAATTTCTTAAGATTATATAGAATAGAACTATGTAAATATGTCACCAGAGACAAGTAGAATTTTCAGGGCAACACTATTTGTAAAGAGCTAAAAACTGGAAATATTTCAAATGTTCCTCAACAGTATAAATATTCATTAAAAATAAAATACTATATAGCAATGAAAATGAATGAATTACTGCTACACGCAATATCAGAGATCTCATAAGTGTACTATTTTGTGAAAAAAGCTAAATACAAAAGAAGACATAGTTGCACAAATTTCTACATTTGTAGAAATTTCAAAAACATACAAAACTAATTTCTGGCATTAAAAGTCAGAATTGTGATTACTTCTGAGTTGACAGGGAAGGTACAGGAGAGCTGATTCTATTTTTATCTAGTTGGTGGTTATAGGAGTATGTGCACTGTGTAATAACTCTAGCTATACACTTGTGACGTGCACTTTTCTGTACGTCAAGCTATAAAACTCAATGGATGATGATAGTAATAATAGTAGTAATGACTACTATTTTTCAGTGCCTTATGCCTATCCATTATAATAAATATAATATAGCAGTTAATTCTTATAATAATCTTGCTGGACATTTTATTATTCCCTTTTGAAAGTAAAGATACTAAGAATCAAAGAGCAGATGTAACCATCTAGAATCTCCCAGAGCTAGAAATTGGCAAGACCGGGATTCTAATCTAGGTCCATCTGAGTTCAAAGCCTGTAATTTTTCCTTCTATACCTGCCAAATTTTCAGTGAGTTTGGCCTCTAGTATGTCCAGTAGAGATTCTAGATTGATAAAAGATCCATTTATACACTATATAAAAATATTGCATCCTTTTCCCTATTGTAGTCTAGAAAAAGAAAATGTCCCTGGTTTTTGTGAAGGAAGTTGTCTTTCCACCCTGGCAGGAAAGTTTTTGGATAGCAGTGTCCTTTTCAAAGCCTTCCTGTCTTCTCACCTGCTGACTGGCCTCTTGCACACCTGAACTTACTAATCAGCAGGAAACCGCATCCTCTAGCGATGCTGTTGCATGTAAGATTTCCTGTACCTGTTGGCCCAGCCCCTTTGGTTTCTTTATCCAATCAGCCACCCTATGCCTTTTACTTTATTTTTTGTGTGTGTGAGAAAGATCAGCCCTGAGCTAATATCTGCCAATCCTCCTCTTTTTGCTGAGGAAGACTGGCCCTGGGCGACATCCATGCACATCCTCCTCCACTGCACATGGGACGCCCCCACAGCATGGCTTGACAAGCGATGCATTGGTGCGCGCCAGGGATCTGAACCGATGAACCCTGGGCTGCCGCAGCAGAGCGCATGCACTTAACCGCTTGCGGCACTGGGCCGGCCCCCTATGCCTTTTGATTGGAGCATTTAGTCCATTGACGTTTCAAGTAGCCATTGATAAGTATGTACTTAATGCCATTTTTTAATTTTTTTTCTCAGTGTTTTAGTAGTCCTTCTCTGTTCCTTTCTTCCTCTCTTGCTCTCTTCCCTTGTGGTTTGATGGCTTTCTTTAGTATTACGTTTGGGTTCCTTTCTCTTAGTTTTTTGTGTATTTATTATAGGTTTCTGGTTTGTGATCACCATGGGGTCCATATACAGTAACCTACATATATAGGAATCTATATTAAGTTGATGGTCTCTTTAATTTGACCTCTGTCTGAAAGCTCTACTCTTTAACTTCCCTCCTCCCACACTTTATGTTTTGGATATCATAGCTAATCTCTTTTTTGTGCATTTGTATCCATTACCCTCTTATCATGGAAATAGATAATTTTTCCTATTTGTGGTCTTCTCTTTTCCCCTTAAATAAGTCCCTTTAGCATTTCTTGTAGTACTGGTTTCTTGCTGACAAACTCCTTTAATTTTTGCTTGTCTGGGAAACTATTTATCTTTCCATCCATTTTGAATGATAACCTTGCCAGGTAGAGTATTCTTGGCTGTAGGTTTTTTCCTTTTAGCACTTTAAATATATCATGCCACTCTCTTCTAACCTGTAAGGTTTCTGCTGAGAAGTCAGCTGATAGCCATATGGGGTTTCCTTTGTATGTAACTTGTCTTTCTCTTGCGGCTTTTAGGATTCTCTCTTTATCTTTAATTCTGGACATTTTGATTATGATGTGTCTTGGTGTGGGCCTCTTTGGGTTTATCTTGTTTGGGGCTCTCTGTGCTTCCTGTACCTGGATGTCTGTTTCCTTCGTCAGGTTAGGGAAGTTTTCATCTATTATTTCTTGAAATAGATTCTCTGGCCCTTTGTCTCGCTCTTCTCCTTCCGGGACACCTATAACACAGATGTTAGTGCACTTGATGTTGTCCCAGAGGTCCCTTAGACTGTCCTCACTCTTTTTAATTCTTTTTTCTTTTACCTGTTCAGCTTGGGTGATTTCTTCTAGTCTTTCGTCCAGCTCACAGACCCGTTCTTCTGTATCCTCTGCTCTGCTTTTGAGTCCCTCTAGTGAATTTTTCATTTCCAGTGTTGTATTCTTCATTTCTGATTGGTTCTTTTTTATATCTTCCATTTCTTTGTTGACGTTCTCATTGAGTTCATCCATTCTTCTCCCAAGATAGGTGAGCATCCTTAACACTCTTTGTTTGTACTCTCTGTCAGGTAGGTTGCTCATTTCTGTTTCACTTAGTTCCTTTTTTCGGGCTTTCTCCTGTTCCCTTACTTGGAATGTATTCCTTTGGCTTCTCATTTTGCCTCTTTCCCTGTGCTTGCGTTTATGTATTAGGTAGGTCAAGCTACATCTCCTGCTCTTGGAGAGGTGACCTTATATAAGTGATGCCTTATGAGGCCCAGCAGTCTGCTTCCCTCCGCTCTGAATGTTCCAGGAGTGACCCCTATGCGGGCTACGTGTGTCCTTCTGTTGTGGCGTGGTTGCTCTCCCTGTAGGTGCCCAGGGAGGCTGAGCTATGCCCCTGGCCAGCTCTTGTAATGCTCAGCAGCTTGTAGTTGTTGTGGGCCCTTCACTCTCTTATATCAGGTGTGGGGAGCCCCAGCACAGTTGGCTACAATTTTCTTTCCTTTTTTTTTTTTGTGTGAAGAAGATTGGCCCTGAGCTAACATCTGCCAATCCTCCTCTTTTTTGCTAAGGAAGACTGGCCCTGGGCTAACATCCATGCCCATCTTCCTCTGCTTTATATGGGATACCGCCACAACATGGCTTGCCAAGCGGTTTGTCGGTGCGCGCCCGGGATCCGCAAGTGGTTTGTCGGTGAGCGCCCGGGATCCGAACCAGCAAACCCTGGGCCCAGGATCCGAACCGGCAAACCCTGGGCCGCCGCAGCGGAGCCTGCTCACTTAACCCCTTGAGCCACCAGGCCGGCCCCTGCTGCAAGTTCTAATACTACATTTGTGTTGCAGTATTTCTTTTAAGTGAGTAGGCCCCCAGCGTGGCAGGTTGCTAGGCTCAGGGCCTTACAATTGCTGTAAGCCTCCAGCCTTTAGGTCTCTTGTCAGCTCTCTGAGGATTGCAGCTGGGTGGGGCTGGCCTCAGGCACGGGAGAACCCAACTGTTTCAGGCTTTGGAAGGCGGGGCAAAGCCCCTATGTGGGTCTTTGAGAAGCACAAGTCTTCTGCAGCTGACAAGCCCTGCTGCCCACAGGTCCACACACACAGTCAACACAGTCCTGCCCCGTGTGTGCGCCCCGACCTCTCCATGGCAGGAGCCCCACACACTCCACCACCGCCCCATACTCGCCACCCACTCCTTGTGCACGCCCTGCCCCACTGAAGTCGGCTCAGTTGCCAGGCTGCAGAGAATCCAGTCACCAATCTATGCAGGCCCACAAGTTGCCTGAGGGCTTGTTGTTGGGTGGGGCCAGTCTCTAGGGTGGGCTGCCTGCCCTGGCTGAGCTGGATTAAATCGGTGCTCTAGCGGGTGGGGCAGACCCTGGGCTAGCAGGCCTCAGGGAGAACTCCAATGGCGTCTATGTCAGCACGCCCACACCAGGCCACAACAATGGCTGCCGCCAATGTCTCAGTCCCTGGAGAGGTCTCACCCCTCACCGAGATGCACTCAGGGCCTATTAAGTGAGTCTCTTGTCACCACAGCACTGTGCACCTTTCTTTCTGCTGATTTTAGGATGCTTTCTGAAACAGGTGAGTTTGCCCATGGGCCCTTTAAGGGCTGGTTTTAGTTTCTTTGTGAACCGGGTTTTCTGGGGGTGCTCCCCAATGTTTTAGTAGCAGGCAAAGTCAGATATTCTGCCACTCATCTCGATTGTGCTGGGTCCACAAAAAATGCCCACAGAGGGGGCGCTCCCAGCTCAGGGCACCGCGCCTCCAGGGAGGCTGGGGACCTGTGAGCTGCTCCCTTGTGGCCGCGAGGCGCTGCGGCTTGTGATGGCGGCGTTTTTCTCTCAAGAAGGGAGTTTCTGCCTCTTCTACCTCAATTAGGATTGTCCGTCGTTGCAGGAATTCCTCTTATCCAGTTTTCAGTTCTCTCTCGGGGGTAATTTTTCCACGAGTAGTTGTAAATTGGCTGTGTCCGCGGGAGGAGGTGGGTTCAGAGTCTGCCTCCGCCGCCATCTTGACTTGTCTCCGGCCCAGCCCCTTTGGATGAAGGGTTAGGCAGACTGTTTGCTGGGCCCCGTTTTTCTTCCAGTTCTTGTCCCCCATTTTTGGATGTTGGCTCCATTCTCTGGAGTTCACATCCTCTGTCTCCTCACAGCCATTCCAGGCCCTGGAAATCTTCCTTGGGCTTTTCTAGGGGGGAATTTGGGGTGAGAATTAGTAGTAATGCTCACGTTATAAAGACTCACAGATAGGAAGGATTTAGCTGTTAGGAAAAAAGTAAGATAACTGACCAAAATTAAGTCCATAAAGAAACTTTGAGATGAAACAGATAAACAGTCCCTAAGAAACAGTTGTCCTTACTTTAATCAGCATTTACCGGGTTAACATTCCACACTAGGTTGAAAGCTGGCTGCTGAGTTTTTGTGAGGCAGGTACAGGGTAGTAAGCTCTACCTCCTTATTGTCCACAGACCTTGAGAAAATAACTTGGCTTTTTGAATCCCAAGTTTCTCATATATAAAATGAGGATAAGGATGGCTAACTCATAGCTCATGACAATTTAATTTAATGAGGCAAAGTATGTAAATGTGCTTTGTGAATTACAGAAAACTCTGAAAATATAGAGATTTAATTAATATTATCATTTAGTTTTTAAATCTACTCCCCATCCCTGAAAATTCTAGGATACGATGTTACATTTTAAGTACCTTTGTATCTTCACTTCTTTTCCTTTTTTAAAAAAATAATTTGGAGAAATGATTCGAGTTAATTCACCATGATCTACCCAATGAAGTTGATTGCACTATCTCCTAGCCAATAGATTATTACACAAATGTACATCGACTTGTCAGGGTTAAGCTTTTTTTTTAAAAAGTGGTTTGCAAAAATGGCAGCGTTCTTTGTGCTTCACTTAGAGCAGTGATTAAACATGTGCACTATCCACTGAAACTCTGAAAATGATCAGATCATGTCATGAGTGTTGCAGTTGTGAGTTGAGTTCCAGTTAAGGTTTCAGTTAACATGTATAATAATTCCAGAATTACTGTTATATCTACCTAATCATAGGATGTTGATGATGCACTCTATGGGTGTTCTTATGCCTCAAAACAAGCCTGTGAGGTACTTTTTAATATTCCTATTATATATGAGTGGAGAATTATGGAAATCTGTCCAAGAGAATTTAGGAAACTAGACAGCTACTAAGAGGCAGACCTGGGATTTATATTGAATTAGTGTGACTCCAAATCCTTCGTTCTTGTCCGTACACAGAGTCTATCTACATAGCCTTTCCTTTGTTACAAATCTCAACAGGAATATCATCTGAGACTCAACTTGTGTTTACAGAATGTCAAAATAACTGGTTAAGAAATGAATTATTTAATGAATCAGTAGTTTATTAAATGTTCATGTGAACACACTATATTTTTGACAGATTTCATATTTTACTTAATTGAAAGCGAATTTTGGGGCCGGCCCCAGGTCGTAGTGATTTAGTTCCGCATGCTCCACTTCGGCGGCCTGGGTTTATGGGTTCAGATCCTGAGAGGAGACCTACGCCGCTCGTCAGCTGTGCTGTGGAGGTGACCCACATACAAAACGGAGTAAGATTGGCACAGATGTTAGCGCAGGGCGAATCTTCCCCAGCAACAACAACAAAAAAGCAAGTGAATTTAAATTTATATTCTAACAATCAGTCAATTTGTTTTAACAAATTATGCAAGAGAAGAAATAATCAAACAAGTTATTTGATTTATTGTATCAAAAATACATTATAGTTGATTTGAAATAGAACTCACATCTTCTAAACTTAGTGCAATACTTTTCCCACACAACACAGAAATGTATGTATTTACATATGTCTCACAGTGGCTCTCTTTGTGTCTATCGTCTCTCAGTTCATCCATCCATCCATCCATCTATCTAGGATCTCTGCCTCACAGTGATTTCGGGCTTTTTTCACTTCTCAGTCAGTTGTTTGACATAACTTTATTGATTTTTAACTGAATTCTTGGAGTTTATTGATGGTTTTACCATCAATTACCACAATTTCAGGTTTAGTCTATACCAGGGCTTCTAAAACATTAATTATGCACATGAATCATCTGGAAATCTTGTTAAGATGCAGCTTCTGATTCAGTAGATCTAGCCTGGGGCCTAAGATTCTGCCTTTCTAATAAGGTCCTATTTGCAGCCTTGCTTCTGGTCCTTGGACCACACTTTGAGAGGCAAGAGTCTATGTAGACTGCATTAAGTAACAGATTCATTCTTTCGAAAGAACTTTGAGTTGTTTCAGGGAAATTTGGCTTCTTATCTTAACTCTTATAGAAATTAACTACATGAATTAACGACGTCACAAATTCTCTAGGTTTTGATTTCTTTAAAGTTACATGTGGTTGTGTGGTTTCATGGTTGTCCCTATCTTGGCCACTTTCCCTGATCTCACATGCAATCATCATATTAAAGATAACACCACTACTGGTTACACTAACTTGCTGAGGACTTGCCAAGTGCCAAGCATTGCATTAGGAGCTATATATACATTATTTCATTTTCATCTTCACAAAAACTCAACAAAATAAACACTATAGTCTCACTCTTATTTTTTATTTTTTTATAATTTTATTTATTTATTTTTTTCCCCCCAAAGCCCCAGTATATAGTTGTACGTCATAGCTGCACATCCTTCTAGTTGCTGTATGTGGGACGCGGCCTCAGCATGGCCGGACAAGCAGTGCGTCGATGCACGCCTGGGATCCAAACCCCGGGCCGCCAGCAGCAGAGCATGTGCACTTAACCGCTAAGCCACGGGGCCGGCCCTAGTCTCACTTTTAAATAAGAATATTGAGGATTACAGAATAGATATCTTTTCCTATACCACAGGGTGATTGCTACTATAACTAGAATTTTATTTTCGTAATTTATAATTTTCTGTTTAAAATTATATTTTATATGATTTTTTGGTATAGTTTGTAAGGATATTTTTGTATAAGCATGTGTATTTGACCTTAGTGGCACGTATTTATTTGTTAACATCTTGGCCACAATTTTTTAATTAAAAAAGCTGAAATTCTGCATTATAAATGAAATTTTCAAACTTTGACTTTGGCTGCATAACAAAACGGAAGATAAGCTTCATTATTTAGTGACAAAATTATTGAATATTATTATATGGAATATTATGTCTTCTTTTTACTTTAGCTTACATCTTTATTTTCCCTATTGTTTTTTTAACTTTTTTATGGTAATGCAGTCTCATGATTCAATATTCAAAGTACAGTAAAAGGTATCTGATGAAAAGTTTCCTCCCAGTCCTGTCTCTGAGCCACTGGATTCTCCTCCCCAGAGGCAACTAATATTTGACTAGTAAATTCTTCCTGAGATATCTCATGCTTATATAAGCAAAGATCTTTTCTCATTTCTCCTTATTTGTTTATTTATTTAAAGTTTTCTTCATGAGGAGCTAGGAGTTAAACCCAGGTCTCTCTGAATCAAAAGCCCACACTTTCAAACTCTACAACATTACCACCTCCCTCTTTTCAATAAACGATTTGTGTAAATATTTTATTACAAAAGGAAAATATGTAGGTCCAAAGACTGTGCCTGACATGAACTCCATTATTTCCTGAGATCCTGGCTTGCAGAGAGCCACAGCCCTGCTGGAGCCAGAGAGCAGGCAGGCTGCATCCTCCCCCGTCAGCACACTTCCCATGGCCAAACTCCTTGTGTCAACATGGCACCAGAGTCTGCGACAGCAGACGCAGCAAAACTCAGGGACGTGATTCCACTCCTTCCCACGGGATATAGGCACCTAACCTTGAGTATTGTGAGTCAGTAGTCCATACCACAAAGACCATGCCAAATACTTGGAAGTCCCTTTTTCTCAAAAGTTAAAAATACGATTCTCAACTAACTGAAATATGTTTTCTAAACAAAACAAACAACCACAAAAAAATCCAATTAGATATACCAGTAAATAAAGAAAATATCATTATAATGGTGCTAATTTATTTTTCACTCAAGTATCAAAAACACTCAGTGAATAAGTTTAAACAAGTTGACTTTTGAACTAAATTCATAAACAATTTCAACTCTACGACACATGGAAATGTGTACCAGATAAGGCTGAATGAACAAGCTAGCAGACAGATTTGTCCAGCCTTTGGGGCCAGTCCCTAGGTGGCTTTGTTTGGGCCATAGTTTGGCAAGTTTGATATTCCTCACTAAGCAGGGTGTGATTTGTATAGCTCTTATTTTTCCTGATGTAGGCTCTTACAGAAAATAGCTAAGTAACTCTAAACAAGTTTCTTACGACCACTCTTCTGTTGTCATTCTTTTTATCATCTATAATATAAGGTGCTTGAACTAGATATCTGTAGTATGTTTTGAAGAGACTGGAAGTTCACTCTTTGATACTTAGATATAGGGCTTAGGAAAAAAAAAATGTAGATTACTTAGCAGTATGCTATTCTGAAAGGAGAGAGATTCTGTCTCCACAAAAAACGCAAAGCAACTAGCTGACAATTTTTAAAAGTCAATCAACTCAAATAGTTTTATGTGCATGTAGTAGGAAACCAAGAGTTTGATTAATATTTTCATTCCAGGTCTACTGAGCTTTGCGTCTTTTATAAAAAATGCCTACAAATCTGCAGATAGTCAAATTCAGAATTTTATTACCTATTTCAAAATTCCTCTTCTCGATACAGCATTCTTATAGGCAGCAATACCAGACTTAGGATGCAAAGTCCAAGAAAACAAAGGCAAAACAAAATGAACTTTTAAAACTCTACAAATACAACTCCATCTGGAAACCTATCACATACAACTGTCCAAGTGGAAAACAAAATTTAAAAAGACTAAGAACTCACTGCTCGTGTAAGATAAAAAGAATTTCTCTACCATAAGATGCTGGCATTGCATTTTGCTACCTTCTCCCCAATGTTAGAACAGTGTGATACAATATTGGTGACGTATGCTGGCCAAGTGGAAAAAACCTAAATCTCACACTCAGGAATGAGGTGCTGACAACTTTTTGGCAGATGGACTGTGATTTTCTCTCCTATGAAATCAAAGACTCTAATTAAAATGGTTCTCGGATTTTGGAGCAATGATAAAAGGAAAAAGAAGCTCCATGAGGAGCAGACAGAAAAGTTAAAACAAAAAAAAAAGAGAAAAAGGGAAAGAGAGATAAAGACAGATAAGAAAAGTGTATCAGAAATAAATGTGAAAGCTACAAAGCGGCCGTTCAGATGAGAAAGTATAGAAAGAGAAACGTAGGGTGAAGATTATTCGGACAGGAGCAATGTAGAAGAAGCAATGATATTTGACAAAAGTCAGGCTATGATGCGTGAAGTTTATTTACTCTTTGTAACAAACAAATTTCTCATTTTACTGCCTGCTTTAAGCCCAGTTATGTGGTAGCGTACATTGAGAGTCTTTACTGTAGGACAGAAAAACACCAACTTTTATTTTGTAGATTTGGTGTGGTTTCCTTGGTTATTCAATAAATTAAGCACTACGTATGTTCCACAGACTCTGTGGTAGGATTCGTGGTAGGTAAGTAGGTTTACCAGTGAGAGCGTGGGTGTGTGAGTGTGTGTGTGCATGCTCAGGCATCTAAAGAGCATCTCAAAATCAACATATGTGTGTTAATATTCTGGGTTAACTAGGCATTCTCAGTGCTCCATGTGTCCCCTTGAAACAGTTATTCTGTGCCTTGATGGCTACCAACTCTCAACTGAAGATAATTGACTAGCTTCCTGGGTAAGTTAGCCAGAATCTGATTCCTCATGGGACAGTATGCTGGGTTGTTCTATCGTCAACTCAGTTATTCCGGGAACTACATTTCTAGGGATACTTTTTCTGTATGGTCTCCTTTATCTGAAGGCTTAGAGTTGAGTGAAAGTAAAGTCATGTGAGTTTGGGAAGGTGAAGTGCAGCAGGAGCCATCGTGTGAAGATCCCTGTTAGCAGTGAGGAGAGACAGACAGGGAGGTATGGATGGGCTCTGGTTTATCTTCACTCTTCCCTTCTCCACTCTCAGCTTTCCTTTCCAATTATCATCCCTGCTGACCAACAGAGATGGATTTCAGGTCCAACACCAGACAAATGGCTGACAGCCACAAAGCACCAAAACCTGTCATAGACTTCTGCATCAGCCTCTTTCATGATCCCAATACACGTGTTTCCCTGCAAGCTCTGACTTGTTCACCAGCAGGAGGACAGGTTAGTGATTTTGCTCCCCTTTTTGGACCTTTACTTCCCTGGCTCCTCCCACAATTGCATAAGTTCTAATTACTAAAATTAATTTATAATTTCATAGAAATTATGGTGGTCCTGCTTCCCTGAATTAACCCTGATTAATACAGACAAGATTGTGAATACAGAATAAAGAATACATGAATACAGGATGGCCTATACTGCTGTGTGATTTAAGGCAAGACAAAATCAAGTCAAAGTTCAACTACTACTTTAGATACTGGAAAGAATACATGGCTATGGCCGTGATTGAGGACAGCGCATTTGCATTTCCATTCATTTATTTTTTGTTTGTTTGTGAAGAAAAGCAGCCCTGAGCTAACATCTGCCAATCCTCCCCTTTTTTTTGCTGAGGAAGACTGGCCCTGAGCTAACATCCATGCCCACCCTCTTCTACTTTATATGGGACGCCGCCACAGCATGGCTCGACAAGCGGCGCATGGGTGTGCGCCCAGGATCGAAACCGGCGAACCCCAGGCCGCTGCAGCGGAGCACGTGCATCCAACTGCTCGTGCCATCAGGCTGGCCCCTTTCATTCATTTGTTTATAATTAAAAGGAAAAAATATGGGGCTGGCCCAGTGGTGCAGTGGTTAAGTGCGTGCATTCCACTTTGGCGGCCCGGGATTCCCAGGTTCAGGTCCCAGGCATGGACAAATGCATTGCTTGTCAAGCCATGCTGTGGTGGCATCCCATATAAAGTAGAGGAAAATGGGCTAACACATGTTAGCCCAGGGCCAGTTTTTCTCAGCAAAAGAGGAGGATTGGCAACAGATGTTAGCTCACAGCTAATCTTCTTCACCAAAAAAAAAAAAAAAAAAAGGAAAAATTATTTTTCTTAGCAGTACAACTCCCACTCCCGGCCATGCCTACCTTATCCCTCTGCCTGTCCTTTACACATTAAGGGGAAGATGTGGATGGATAATTTGACAAACTGCTTGGCTCAGGGGCTGAATGTCTCAAAGTCATGTTTGCATTGTGCAGCTGGTTGCTCATCTGCCTTTTAGAGAATGTCAGTTCAGTTGATAGAAAGACTTATTTTTCTCAGGGGACAAGAAATTTGGGGACAGAGTTAAAATGCTAAGACAATAGAGGATATTAAAAATATTGATTTAGAAAAAAATGGACAAAATAGAAAGGAAGAGCCAATGCTAGAAGAGAAATATAGAGGAAGAACAGAAAAGACCAATAGAGATTTTTATTAAGTTGCTTGCAGTATTCTATGAGATATAAACTCCATCCTTTTTTTTTTTTTTTTGCTGAGGAAGACTGGCCCTGAGCTAACATCTATTGCCAATCCTTTTTTTTTCCCCTTTTTCTCCTCAAAGCCCCAGTAGATAGTTGTATGTCATAGTTGCACATCCTTCTAGTTGCTGTATGTGGGACACGGCCTCAGCATGGCCAGACAAGTGGTGCGTTGATGCGTGCCCAGGATCTCAACCCAGGTCGCCAGTAGCAGAGCGTGTGCACTTAACCGCTAGGCCACGGGGCTGGCCCCATAAACTCCATCTTTCATTTTCCTATGGAAGCCAATAAAATCAACATTTCTCACTCTTTTGTAGGATAGATTTACTTTATCAATGTGACATTTGCATTGTGAATACAAAAATGGATAAACAGTTCTTGAGTGCTTATCCAGTCACTGTTCTAGCACAGGGAATATGATGCTGACTAAGAGAACATATCCCCTACCTTCCAGCCTTACAGTAGTCAAGACTGAGGGGAGGGACATCTTTAGAAACTCACAGTCCAAGCATAAAATACAAGTTATTAAAGGAAATAGGGAAGGAGATCAAGAGAATGCACACAGTCCCACAAGCTCTTAACAGCTCACTGAGAGATATGCTTGAATGCATCATAGCTAGACACTCCATGGATTGTGCTCTAGGAGAGGGAACCCGCTCCTGTGCTGCTGCACTTACTGATAGAGATCTTGGGAGGAGTCAGAGAGCATGCAATCAACCAACCGTGTAACAACAGGAGCTGTCGAGCCTATGAAACACGTTGCTGGAAAGAGCCATATCCTTGGCTTGGACCTCGGTTGGCAGGGTCATGTGCGTGCCAGTGCAGTATTGGCTACAAACCTTGTGGCTCTTGCTGCTAATCCAGCTTGTTGCTCAAAGTGGAAGAGAGGTAGTCACAGGGGACATTCAGCACAACAGACTTGCTTCTCCTCTGCAGTTCTTTTCTAAGAAAGTATTTATTTGGATAGTTAGGGTAGAGAAGTGAAGGATGAACAGCAGCTAGCATCCAGCTAACTCAAATCACTACATCTTTATTTATTTAGTAGGACTCCCAAAGTAAAATGGCTGAAATCAAGCCTAGGACCTGCGTGGACATAGCCTCTTCTACTTTCAGCACTTCAAACACAAAATTCCAAAGACTGGTATAAAGATATCAACACTGGAAAGAGCTCCCAGAACAATTACAAAGAGAGTCACTCAAGTTACATTCAGGGAGCTACATTCTGATGTGGTCCGACAGCACAGTGACCCATCCACCAGGTAGTTATGAAAGTCCTCCTTATTAACCACTGGAATTTGGCCCGGGCATTACCTAGACAAGTGGCATGAGAGTCCATTTAAACTAATTTTCCCTGATATATTAGTTTAGACAACGTAGAAGCTGTAACAATATTCTGTTTTCTGAAGATATGCACCTCATGTAACTTGTTAAGTAAATGAATGACTAAAATGCACTGAAAAGCCCTATTTAAGTGGCAAATACCTAGTACTTAATTTAAAATACATTACCTGGAGAAGCATTTTAAAATTTCTCAAAATGAGGTTAGCAATGTCTCATATTTTCTCTCTCTCTCACACACACACATTCTGATAGGTATTAGTCTTGTTTATGCATCCTTTTGTTTCTTGTATTGAAAAGCATCTAACACACCTATTACATCTTATTTTTATCGGATTCCTTATAGATATCAGTTCAAAAATAAATGGCAGGTCTCTAGAGCCACTTCTCTATAGGTAACTGCTTGCCCCAATCTTTACAAAACAATTCTCACAGTTTCCTCTTGGAAGACAACTGGTCATCCTAAGAAATAACATGAGAGGATCTTTTTCTATAAAAACAAAGGTTTCTTTCTAATGTGAAAGGTCATTCTAAGAAATACTAAAATCTGGGAAAATATACAAAGAACAATAATTCGTCCTAGACTTGAGAAGTAGGGATGGACACTTTGTATATCTATTCTAATTGTAAGCAAAAGTTGCTGAATATTGATACTATGGAAACAGAGGCAGATGATATTAAAGTTGTGCTGTGATTATAAATTATATTTTCATATTGAGGACTTCTAGGTTTTTACATACCCTAAGAGAAAGCAGTTTCACTGCAGGAGTGTCAGAAGGAGGGTGAAGCATTAAATCCTGAATATCTTAGCTATCCATACTAATTGGTCTAAAAATGACAGTTATGTAAAAATCTCAGGGTCAGAGATCTGCATTATTTAGTGGTGGAACAAGCTTTCAATTCTTTAAGTAGAATGAAGAAATAAATATTTGCTGCATGACTTGCTTGCAAAAAAGGTGAGATAAATTCATAAATAAATCTATTACAAAGCCTGACTGAAGACTAATGGTCTACTTTACACATTAGGGCTTAAAATGCAGCACTCAATAATGGGAAAGGCATTCTTAATCTCTTCACTGTTACTTAATTTAATATGTTGAGCAACAAGTTCATTAATCATTTCATATTAATATTCAAGTGAGAGAGAAGATGCTGGGACACGTTGTATTCCAGATAGCAATTCCATTTGACTAGGCATTGTCTTAGGCATGATGGGGAGGAAACAGAAAGGAAGATTAACTTTCTGATACACCTATTTCTGCTTCATTATTCCGAGTCTTTTCTGAACCATTAGGAAAACTTAACCAGAGGAAAGCCCATCCTGACATCTGCACAGTTTTAATGTATAAAATCTCTTATTTAAAATTTATATTTGTTTATTCAAAAGACAATTACACATAAATCACGACAAAGGAAGAATGGTCATTAATTTCATCTTAGATTTTCACTCACGTTTGGGGCATATGCTAGCTAATGAGAAATGAAAAAGAAAATTATTTATTGTTATCTCATGCTGGGCTCTGCACTTGCTTTTTTATATTGTTATCTGATAAGTTAATATATATGTGAAAAATCCCCTATGTTCTATATATTTTATGCAAAGTATTTGTATGTGAAAAGTGTAATATAAGAAAGGCTCTATGTAATTTACAATATTTAGGTTGCCTGTTGAAAGATTAAATAGATTGTTATTAGTAAATATGAAGCTTTATGAAATATTAATGATAATGCGTTGTAAGCTTTAGAAACTTGATCTTATTTAATTCTAACAACGACACTAGGAAGTAAATATTTTTATCCCTATTTAATAGTCAAAGCAGCTGAGGTTTAGAGATGTTGAGTAACTCACCCAAGGTCACACAACTAATAAATGGTGAAGTCAAAAAGCAAAATTTAAAGCCTGTACTTTAGTTATATATGCAAGAAATGGAATGAGTGATTTCTTCCGTAAATTTGTCACCAGCATTTAGTAGCCTGTGTCTTAGAGAAAGGGGAAAATGTGCTGCACTAAAAGTCTAGAATTTTCCCTGACCTCTTTGGTTATAAGTGAAGACTGGAGATTCCCCTAAGTGTATACAAGGCTCATTAAAAGCTCGTATATGATCACATGCACATCAACACGCTTTGTTCTTTACTGGCTCATTAACATTCACTTGGAGCAGCTCTCTATGTTATGGGAAGTTGTCACTGGTTCCCTCCTTGACCCAACATGTAACTGTCATTCATTTCCATGAAGAATTTTGTGTTCTGTGTTAACGAACAAGGTATAGAAAATGAAACTCAGGACTCATTAAATTTCTTTGCTTCCTTGAAGATCTTTGTTTACTTCTGGCTTACATTAAAGTGAACTGTTTTCCTCCAAGATCTTATTGCCTCCTCTAAAACAGGGAGATTCTTGGAGGAGCTCAGGCACGTAGTTAGAAATCTGGGTTAGACAGTCCCTTTAGCTCACTCTTGCTTCTCACTGGCATCACAGAAGATCCTCATCTTTTGAATATCTTATTCAATGCAATTTGAGTGGTGGGAATTTTTAATTACCCTTCCTGGAACCATTTATTCAAAAATTTTTATTCTACTTTTCAAAAGATAATGCAATCAAACTGGACTTATTGGATTTTAAACATCTTCCTGAACACCTTCCTTTTAGGAACACATATACTAGTCATGCTTTTTAGCTTCTTTTGCCCTCTGGGCTAAAAGTTTCATCCAATTATGTTGCTACAAGTTTCCTTATAAGTTAGAATCTCATTAGATTTTATGAAAAGTTTCAGTAATATGCAATGTATTGCAATTATGAGCTTTGGCATCTGTCTTAATATGATCTTGCACAAACTTTGAGACTAGTTATTTATGGCTGTATGTCTCATTATGCACCAGGCTACAGCTTACTAAAACTGAAACAATTTTTATGCCTACACTATGTCATGAAAGGAAATAAGGCTCTCCTGACAGATTGCTCTTTTTCCTTCTAAAGAAGTCCAAGAGCACAGCGAGATGTTGCTGAAGGCATCCAAAGGAAAATGAGGTCATTGTGTCACCAGTAAAGGCCCTT
The DNA here is from genome assembly GCF_020826845.1 of Diceros bicornis minor. NCBI lineage: Eukaryota > Metazoa > Chordata > Mammalia > Perissodactyla > Rhinocerotidae > Diceros > Diceros bicornis. The sequence goes on along the minus strand of NC_080749.1, from coordinate 17,172,790 downwards.
GCATTGTGTTCTCTCAGGCTTCACAACTGACTCTCAGCTCCCCAGGCTCAGAAACCCAATTTTGTTGGGAGTATCCCAGACTTGATTAGATGTGAACACTGAATCAAATTAACACCACTCTCATGAAATGATGTTCGAAACAAGAATGGCCAGCTATTAATTTGCAATTAGAAAGATTACTGCTAGAGGAATCTGATACTCACATCTTCTGGTCAATATTTTCCTCTTGCGGCCCAGCACGTTAAAGCCAAATTATGGTCAAAATCTGCTTAACATTAAAACAGGGTGAATTCATGATGATTTGAATATTCAAGAGCCTTAAGATAGTATAGGCTGATGCAGTTATCTCAAGAACTACTTGCTACCCAAAGCATACAGGTTGAGTCTGTGATGAGGACCTGTTCTCCCAGGGCACTGCTTGAGCAGTGCCAAGATTTGTCTCTGCCTCCTTACTATTCCCAAGTTCTATCATTAACCAATCCATTTTTTTGATGGACACTTGATTAAAAAATAGAGCTTTTGATGCGGTCACGGTTAACTATTACTAACCTTGGGATCATTATATTTTAAGAGGTTTTTGTAAAAAGGACCATTATATCTTAAGATGATTCTGACCTCATTCGTAAGACGTTGATTTGTAGTTTAATCCTCCAAGGGCGATTTTATTTTCCCTGATGTATCACCTTCACCTTCTTTTTTTTTTTTTTTTTTTTATAATTTTATTTATTTATTTTTTTCCCCCAAAGCCCCAGTAGATAGTTGTATGTCATAGTTGCACATCCTTCTAGTTGCTGTATGTGGGATGCAGACTCAGCATGGCCGGAGAAGCGGTGCGTGCCAGGGAACGAACCCAGGCCGCCAACAGCAGAGCATGCACACTTAACCACTAAACCACAGGGCCGGCCCTTACCTTCACATTCAGTTCAGTCCATGACGGAGTGCGGGAAATGGTCGATTTATCACATAGCACTCATGAGGCTAACTCCAAGAGACAAAGAATAAGCCAAAGGCACATACTCCATATGGTCAGACAAATCATACAACATCTACCTTCTTATTAGGTTAAGTTGGGATGATTCCCAGGATTCAAGGTAGATCTGGAAGATGGACCCCCTGGAAAAAACAAAAACTTACACCTGGATCTGACAGGAATTTCAAGGACACTTGATCTGGGACTCAGGATGAACTTTAAAATGGACGTAAACTGAAAAGAATTGTTAAATGAATCTTGTGAAGTGTTTATGATCAAGAGTTTTAGGGTCAGCCAGAGCTGGCTCTGCCACTTTTTAGCTGTGTGAATTTGATTAGCTTAAATAACCTATCTGTGTCTCTCTGTTACCTCTGCTGAAAAACTAGGAAAATAATAATGCCTCCCCACAGGGTTGGGGGGGTTAAAGAATAGAGTTCATGAAAAGATTGAGTTCAGTGTCTGCACCATAGAGAGCACTCATAAATGAAAGCTGTTGTTGCATTTTTTTTTAATTTTTTTTTTTTTTTATTTTTTTCCCCAAAGCCCCAGTAGATAGTTGTATGTCATAGCTGCACATCCTTCTAGTTGCTGTACGTGGGACGCGGCCTCAGCATGGCCAGAGAAGCGGTGCGTCGGTGCGCGCCAGTGATCCGAACCCGGGTCACCAGTAGCCAAGCGCGCACACTTAACCACTAAGCCATGGGGCCGGCCCTGTTGTTGCATTTATTGGATTTAGGTGTTGGCTTTATTTTATTTGAGAAGGATTATCAGTCAATGGCTTAAGAGTAACACTTTGCTTTATTTACAAAATAAGTATATACAATAAGGAATGAGTTTGGGCTTTTATTGGACTATGAGATGATATATGTATATATTCCATACTTAATTTGAAATCCATAATTTGAAAGCGTATTTCGCTTAACTGATACGCAGGACTAGCTGTAACAAACATATATGCCATAGAGATGAAACAGTTGAGAGCGCAGATCCTGGAGCCCAAAACCCTGGGTTTTAATGCTGGTTTCTTCCCTTGCTATCTGTATGGACTGGGTCAAGTTACGTACCCTCCTTGTAAGTATAAAATAGGAATAATGATTGTAATTCTCCAGGAGTTGTGAGAATTAAATGAGTTAATAAACATAAAACACCACAAAGAGTATCTGGCCCATAATAAGCACTACATAAGGGAAGCTATTATCTTGTGGTTGGTTTTAGTTAACCAAAACAATATGTAGACATCAGTTTTTACTATAAATTGGATCTCCCATTACTCTTCCTACTCTAAAGTCTCATTTCCTCTTCTATCCAAAACAGAATTGCCCATCATATTTCTGCAGTTTCCTTGGGACTTTTCCAAGTTGCTTTTCCTATGAAACCCTACAATCATATGTGAAGAAGTAGCCAAGTATAAACTCAGGAATCCTGCAGTCTCCGTAACCCAACCCCGTACCCTATCTTTGCCACTGTAGGAACCTATTTTGTATCTACGGGAAAGAAAAGAAGAAAGAAAAAGAGGAAGTGTGGGAAAGAACAAGCAAGCAAGCAGGAAATCACCAAGTTCTAGGACTGATAACTAACTATATTTGTGGGTTCACTAGTTGGTAGTGGTGGGGGAGGATGCAGTAATATCTGTGATAGTTATTTACACAATCATTCGTTCAACAAATATGTACTGGTCACCTTCCAGAGCCTGCACCTGTTGGCTGGTGAATGACAGATAGAAGCCACAGCCCTTTCCCTGGAGAAACTCCAAGTCTCTGAGGGTGACCAACTGTGTTAGTTTGCCAGGGCTGCCATAACAAAGTACCATAGACTGTGAGGCTTAAACAACAGAAATTTATTTTCTCACAATTCTAGAGGATAGAAGTCCAAGATCAAGGTGTCAGCAGGATTGGGTTCTTCTGAGGCCTCTCTGCTTGATTTGTAGATGGCTATCTTTTCCCTGTGTCTTCACATGGTCTTTCCTCTGTACCTGTCTGTGTTCAAATTTCCTTTTCTCATAAGGACACCAGTAATATTGGATTAAGGCTCATCCTAATTAGCTCATTTTAACTTAATTACTTCTTTAAAGACACTATGTCTAATACAGTCACATTCTGAGATACTGGAAGTAAGGACTTCAACATATGAATTTTTGGAGGTACATTTCAGTCCATAACACAGACTAATATATGGGTGATTATCATATAGTGTGATAAGTATGAAGATTTAATAAGTGTATGATAATATGGGAGCCTAACTCTGACTGGGGAAGAGGGGTAATGGGAATTGAGGAAGGAGAGGGTGAGGGAAGGTAGAAACCCAAGGACTTTCTGCTGGTTCCTCACATCTGGGGACACTTGCAGTCTCCCAAGTGGTCCCCAGGTCACCACCCAGGCTGTTCTCTCCTCCCACAGCTCTTTGAAGGTTTTTAGCTACAGGAAAAGAGACAGGTAGAAAGTCACAGTTACATAAGAACAGTCAGAATGAAACTCATTCCTGATATTTGTAGGAATCTGAATTAATATTAACTCAAACTTGTAGCTTCCTTGTTCCTCCTCTAATCTTGGACATGGTTCTCAACAAAGAACGTCACCCTGAACACATGATTTTTTGTTCTTTACAACAGAAATATAGCATAACAGTTAACTTTGATTCAATATCCAGTTTTGTCTTATTAATTTGTGGCCTTAGGCAAACTTCTCAAAGCCTCGGTTTTCTTTTTAGTAAAATAGATATAATAATAATGTCTCTTTCATAGGGTGTTTTGTGAGAAATAAATGGTATAATGCATGAAAAACACTGAATACATGCTTGACCCAGAGTAAACATTCAATGAATTATATTTCCTATTTTAGCACAGAACACACAACAGTGATTCTATGTAGGGATGAGAATGTCTGGAGACTGTGTAGTTTAAAAAATTTACTTCATATAGCAATAGAATATTTTAAGTGGAAAAAAAGGTCTATTTTTTGGGCAATTAGAAACTACAGAAAGTAGGAAAGTAGAAGGGAAACTCTTGACTGGAGGAGTATACAAAGGCTGAAGAGACATTAAAAGGTGAAGATATCTCCCTAGGAGTGAGTGTTACAGAATCTCAAGAAAATATGAGATTTTGATAACTGTCACAACAGAGGGTAGGTTTCCATTTTTGCTAAAAATGGACTTCAATGATCAGGTAAAGGTAGGACTTAGAGATAATGAAACATCTTTATTAACTTATGGAATTAATGCAAAGTGCATTTTTGTCTCAGATGAAATGCCTGTTTGTTTTTATTTTTATTTATTTATTTATTTTTCCCCCAAAGCCCCAGTAGATAGTTGTATGTCATAGCTGCACATCCTTCTAGCTGCTGTATGTGGGACGCGGCCTCAGCATGGCCGGAGAAGCAGTGCCTCGGTGCGCACCCGGGATCTGAACCCCGGCCGCCAGTAGCGGAGCACACACTTAACCACTAAGCCACGGGGCCAGCCCAAAATGCTTGTTTTAAGTATATTTTCTCTTGCCATATGACATCCATCAGGATCTTTCCATGAACATAGCTGGGGGGGATAATGAGACATTTATTACAGCTTAGTTAGGTTTGTTGTAGAACTTATTGATTAAATAGTTGTGAACCCTCAAAAGCAGAGGCAGCATCACCACAGGATCAGAGAAAAAGGAATGCCAGCAATATCCACTCTCCTTTCCTTCTCTTTTGACCTTCTCTTTCTTTTTTTTTCTTTTAATTTAAGCAGCACTCACATGCTTTTCTTTGTCTTTCATTTATTGTCTTATTGAAGATGATAAATATATGGCTTCCCTAGTTACGGTCATTGGTGCTCCGTGGAAGATGACTGGTATTTACCTTCTAGCTTTCCATGTTTGGACCATGTCAAATAATCACCTCACCCCACCCAGCCATTGCCCTTTTTTGGAGAAGTTGCTGCCATGACCCACTTCAGAAAAAATTCCATCATTCCTTTTAATAGGGAAAAAAAAATGAGGAAACAAGACTTAGGCCTATGAAGCAATAACAAAGAAATTCAAGATGTTTTAAAAATTCTAAGTGCCCCAAATTCTTTTCCAATTAAAATGTGCTATATTTATCACAAAAGGGAGAAATTAAAGTGGATGGAAGAGTCCTAAGGAAGATCTAATAAAGGAGGTGGAGTTCACTCTGAACCTTGAAAGATAAAAAAGCTAACCTGTCATACTAAACTAATAAGAGCTAACATTTACTGAGTTCTTAGTACGTGTCTGGAACTGTACTCAGTACTTTTAAATTTTGGAAATCACAACACCTTTGTGATATATATTCTATTATAACCTATATTTTACAGGTGAGGAAATGGAGACTCAGTATTGTCAACTTGTCCCCTGCCACCCAGCTTGCAAATCTTGGAGCAGCCTTTTGATCTTGGACAAAGATAGAAGGCAGGGGGTTTCTTTGCTATTCAAATATGCCAGATCAAAGAGTCCTCAAAGTCACATCATTATAAAACAATAGCAACAAAAACAAAAACATTGAGACACAATCTACCTGTAATCTGGGCATGAAGTCTTATTCTTCCACAAGAGCATTGTTAGAAAGTGTGGCTCTGGAATACAAACTGGAATTTTGTAGTTTGTTTTTAACTCATATTCATCTCAATGAACTTGAGTCAGGAGAAGTAACTATTAAAGGGTTGGGAGTTATTTATGCCAGCGATATCATGCTTTTCTGCAACATTCATGCATGTATCAGACACTTATTGAACCCCTGTGTTGGAGCCTTATAAAGGAGAGGAGACATGGTGAGAGGGATAAGACCTGGTTCCTACTCACAAAGACCTCATAGCCTGTTGGGAGAGGAGACATGTACATGAATAAATTACAACATTGCACACTGAGTGCCATAATGCAAGTTGCTAGATTTTCTTCTTACTTCAGCTTATTGCCAAACTAAAACTAATATCTTTATTTTGGCTCTGACTTGGAATAAATCTTACTTTGCCTCCTGGGACAGTGAAAGCTCTGTTGAGAAAGTAATGAGTTCAGCCCAAATTCTCAGCAGTATGCTTGATGAGAAATAACAAATTTTGAAAAGAAAAGGAGTAAGGCAGTTCAGCTTACTAGAACTTGATCCAAATATTCAGAGAAAAAATCAGGCTCTGGTTATCTAAATAAGCAGGTGGAGACAGTTAAGAAATTAGCATAAGTTAAATAATGAAACATTCATTATTGCACAACTGAATTACTGAAATCCTTGGCATAAACACATTTCAATGTCATATGTTATTTTATTGTTGCTAGTAGAAGGGATTCATTCATGTATAATTTAAAGAGATACTTTAATTAGAATATCAATTATTTTCAAATATATATATAAATAATAAAAAAATAGACAAGGACATCTTTAAAGCTGTAAATTTCAGCATCACTGTATGTCTAGTGGAATATGACATTTTAGAATGAGTTTTTCAAAGTTCCGCTATACTTATATACTTTGAATTTTTATAGAGTAGAATATCGGAATCATTTTTTAGGTTTTTGATACTATATTCAGTGTTCTTGCAAACTACAGATAAAGTAAATGACTGTTCAAATATTTGACAAGGAGTTTATAAAGAAAAATATGAATGATATAAAATACAGAACATAGCATAATGAAAAACCACAGCAAATACTTTCTGTTTTATACACTCATATTTCTCAATTTCTATAACTATCCTCTAAGATATTATGCAATATTGAGAGACAGATGAATTGATAAGACATAGTGAAAGGGATATTCGTTATTGGCATAACGAGCAGAGCAGGAAAATCCACAGTTCAGAGCAGACAAGGAATACAGTTCTTTACTCTCTCTGTTCAACAGGCCTCCATTCACAATTTGCTCCCTAATTTGTAGGGGAGCCTCATTCAGCCTACAGTTTCCCTCTGATTATGGGATGCAGCGTAGCTGGAAGGACATGCGCCCTGTGAACTCCAAGGACTTTGGATTTGAATATGGCTCTGCTCTTTATCAGCTTTGGGATTTTGTCAAGGAGTTTCATTCTTCTTTTATAAAATGAGAAAAAGGCATATATTTCATATTACTCTTGTGAGGATTAAATTAGATGATATACGGCATCACATGACTATCCACCCTATTTTACCAGTTACTCAAGCCCCAAACTAGCTATCCTTGGTCCCTCACCTTTGATTGAGGCTTTCACTGGAAAGTCCAGTTAACTTTGACTCCAGAACAAATCTTGTATCTGCCCACTTTTCTCCATCTTCCCTGACACCTTCTAGACTAGGAATTCTCCACCTTGACGTTATTGATGTTTGGAGCCAGAGTCAGCTACATAATTTGCAGGGCCCAGTGCAAAATGAAAATGTGGAGTCCTTTGTTCAAAATGCAGGGAAAATGTGACATTAAAGATTCTAAAACATTGGGGCTGGCCCCGTTGCTTAGCGGTTAAGTGCGCATGCTCCGCTACTGGCTGCCCGGGGTTCAGATCCCGGGCACGCACCAACGCACCACTTCTCTGGCCATGCTGAGGCCATGTCCCACATACAGCAACTAGAAGGATGTGCAGCTGTGACATACAACTATCTACTGGGGCTTTAGGGGGAAAAATAAATAAATAAAGTTAAAAAAAAAAAAAGATTCTAAAGCATAAAGCTTTTTCCATTCTTCTGAAGTCTCTCTCTTTTCTTGTCATGGTGTTAATTTTCTATTTAATGTTGTTCTAGTAAAGAAAAACTAAAATGTTAAATTATTGGCATGAATTTTACCATTCATCTTTATATTGTACAATGCCGGTTTTAAATGCAAATATAAGAGCGTTTAACTCATATGCAGAATCATCAAAATTACAGTTAGTATTTCATAGCTTGTGTATGCATATGTGATTTGTTCTTACCAGAACAGTGGAAACACTGCACAAAATTAACTCAACTACTTTTATTTTACTTCTTGATGTATGCAATTTTGAAATTCATTCCGAATAAGAAGAAAAAAAAAGGAAACAAGGATTGTCCTATCTTTCTTTTGCTGTCCTTCAATATCGTCATTTTCTTTTTATAATTTTATTTATTTATTTTTCCCCCCAAAGTCCCAGCAGATAGTTGTATGTCATAGCTGCACATTCTTCTAGTTGCTGTACGTGGGACGCAGCCTCAGCATGGCTGGAGAAGCGGTGCGTCAGTGCGCGCCCAGGATCCAAACCCGGGCCGCCAGCAGCGGAGCGCGCGCACTTAACCGCTAAGCCATGGGGCCAGCCCGCAATATCATCATTTTCAAATAAGTTGTTGGCTAATACAGGGGAGTATTGAGTAAGAAAGGCTATAAAATATTCCTTGGTCCTGTATGTTGCTGAGAAAGTCATTGCCTTCTTTCTGCATTGGAAACAATTTCAAACACAAAGTATGGTCACTTGAGGCTCTCAGGCTCTGCTTACTCAATTGTAGATGTTAACATGGTTACCTTATACTCACTTTGAGTCTCATTAAAATTCCACAGATCATGAATCCACTGGAACACTGTGTTCATCAAGTACGGCAAACCCTATGTATCAATGGGCCAGCAAGGAATGGAGAATAATCCTATTGGACATATTTCCTCTGCTATAGGCATGCTTTATCATCCCAATGGACTTCACATACAAATTAAAAGTTCAAAGATAAAATTATTAAGAATTTCAAGCCAGCAACAGCAGAACAATAAATCTAGTGTGGGTACCTTCTGAGTGTGGGCTGTCACCTATGAGATTGCACAGGTCACAAGCCCATGAAGTTGTCCCTGTTAACACTGGATAATTCTTTTTGTGGGAACTGTTCTGTGCACTGTAGGATGTTTATCAGCAGCCTTGGTCTCTATCCATTAGATGCTAGTAACAACCTCCCCCATCCCAGTCATGATCATCGAAAACGTCTCCAGACATTGCAAATATTTCCGGGGCGAAATGCTCTTCCCTTCCATTGACCAACACTGCTCTAGACCAAATCATCATTTCTCTTGCTTGTGCTACAGCCTGACCACCTAACCAGCCTCCCTGGATCCCAAGATTTTCATCTCACATTTGATCTACTGCATACGAGAATGATCTTTAAAAAGATCTGTCATTCTCCTGCTTAAAACACATCAGAGCCCACACCTCCCTCCCATGCAAACACATACACACATATACACCCACAACCATCCCCACATCTATAATAAAATCCAAACTCCTTACCCTGGCTCAAAAAGCCCTCTTTAAATCTTATCCCCAACTACCTCTTCTTCGCGTACCTCTACTTTCATTTTGCCTCCTGTACTCACTTAGCTCCCTCAGCTTTCTTCATGTTTCTCAACACGCCAAACTCATACATACATCAGCACCCGTGTACCAGCTTTGCCTGTGCCAGAATGCTCGCCACTGATCTCTGCATGGCTGACTCCTCTTCACATTTCAGAGGTTAAAAATTACTTCCTCAAAGTGAGCTTTCTTGACCATCAAAATAATATAGCTATCCAGTCATTCTCTATTATATCACTGCATTTGTATTTTCTGCACAACTCTTATCTCTGTTACTTTTTTCTCACTTAATTATTTATGTGTCAGTTGTCCATCTTCCTTCCCCACTGAAATAAAATTATATAAAAACCGAAATCTATCTATTTGCTGTTGCTCTCCATACCCCTAGTACATTGAGCAGTGAGTGTCTGGTACAGAGCAAGTGTTCAAGAAATTACTGCTAGATATTTGTGGAATAAGCACAATGCCTGTTACATACTAATTGTGGAAAATATGGAAGGTTAAATGGTCATAATATCTCTTTTCTGTCTTCTCATATAACATAATTTTTTGAGGCTCACCACTTTGAAATTTGAACCCAGCTCATCCTGGAATCCCTTTTTATTCAACAGACTATGACAGTCACTCCTTATATGTATTATTAATGACTTTGAAGGCTATTTTGTTTCACATTTCAGCTTGCACAAATCTTGGAGGCCAGAAGCTATTCTTCTGTGTCCTCAACACAAAATTCAATATTGCTTACTCTATTGGAAACCCAGCTAATGTTTGTGTCATTGGAGACATTTTTGTTGTTATTGTGGCATAGAAAGGATACTAGACTGAGAACCAGGAAATTTAAGGTTAAATTCTTGGTTTTGCCACTAACTAGCCTTATAAATTGTACTAACTCCTTCTCTAGCTTTCACCTTTTTCATCTTTAAATGTGGGCAGAGTCTTTAAAATTCTCCAAGTTCTAAAACTATATAGCATTTAGAAAACTTGTAAATATTGTTTTAGAATAAGGAAATCTAAATTTATCAGGGAGATGCTATGGCAGGTAAATAATAGGAAATAGTCTCTGGTACTATATTTATTTTATAAAATCCTCTAGGGTTGGTACATAATCTTATTTAAAAATTGAACCTTTGGGAAACTTTCAGAAAAAACATTTACCCAAAATTAAAACATTAATTAAAATATGTCAGACATGTCAGAGTAAAAGCAAATTAATTGACTTTAAAAATCATCTCCTTTTTAATGACCACATTGTTAGGAAAGCCTATGTGAAAAGAATTGATCTTGCTACAGTAAACTCCAAAAATTAAACAAATAAAACCTTATCTCCAGTATAGTTCTTCAATTTCTGTGTGTGTGGAGAAGGGTCGGGAGAGTGTACATACAAATGGATTCCTTCAACCCTTAATGAAGACAAGATGTAGTACTTGCCCTTGGCAAAGTTGTGGTTGACCATTCGTCTTGGTGACATTCTGTCAATTCTCTATCACCCCAATCTACCTTCCATTCACCCACCATCAATTTCCACTTGAGGGAAAAGATTTACAATTGTCAGAAGCCAAGCAGACTCTTCAAGGTGCTGTAGGGCCGTAGTCATCACATAAGAAGGGACTGAAGAGAAAGACAGAGGGAGGTAGTTGGTATTATTTGGCAAGTTGCCCTTCTGGTCATCTCACTCTACTCTCCCCTCCCCTGACTGTGCACCTGGTTCTGATATCAGCACCCTGCTGCGACTATGGGTATGGAAATCCCATAGTGGATCTTCGTTCAGTCCTCACAAACACCTACGATTATCCGTTGCTATCTCCCTTTCCTCTGCCTCCTTGGTCAGCGATGTAACTGACCACTGCTTGTGGGTTATTGATAGGGTCAGCAGTGCCCCCTGTTGCTGTGCTGTCTATTTGCCATGATTCTCTGATATTTGTCACATTAGGTTCATGACTTTAGAGTTGGATAGCGTTTTATTTATTTACTTATTTTTATAATTTTATTTATTTATTTTCCCCCAAAGCCCCAGTAGATAGTTGTATGTCATAGCTGCACATCCTTCTAGTTGCTGTATGTGGGACGCAGCCTCAGCATGGCCAGAGAAGCGGTGCATCGGTGCGCGCCCAGGATCCGAACCTGGGCCGCCAGCAGCGGAGTGCGTGCACTTAACCACTAAGCCACAGGGCTGGCCCTGGATAGCATTTTAGAGTTCATTTTTCTAAAGCCTTATCCACTGAGGAAATTCTCTTTATTATATCTCCAAAAGATAATCTATCTTATAGTTTCTGCTTGAACCACATTCAGTGATAGGGAACTTACTAGTTTTTTAGGTAGTTCATTCTGCTGTTAGATGTATCTATTTGGCGGAAAGTACCTTCTGATCTTGACTCAAATTAGACTTTCCTCTCACTTCCACTCACCGATCTCAGTTCTATCCCATCTGAAGTAACACAGAACAAGATTATTCCTTCTTGGAAACCATCAACAAAACAAAAAGACAACCTAACAAGTGGGAGAAGATATTAGCAAACCGTATATCTGATAAGGGGTTAATATCCATAATATATAAAGAACTCATACATCTCAACAACAAAAAAACAAACAACCCAATTAAAAAATGGGCAAAAGATCTGAACAGACATTTTTCCAAAGAAGATACACAGATGGCCATCAGGCACAAGAAAAGATGTTCAACATCACTAATTACTAGGGAAATGTAAATCAAAACTACAATGAGATATCACCTCACGCCTGTCAGAATGACTATAATTAACAAGACAAGAAATAAAAGCTCTGAAGAGGATGTGAAGAAAAGGGAACTCTTATACACTGGTGGTGGAAATGCAAATTGGTGTAGCCACTATGAAAAACAGTTTGGAGATTCCTCAAAAAATTAAGAATAGAGCTACCATATGATCCAGATATTCCACTGCTGGTTATTTATCCAAAGACCATAAAAACATGAATTCATAAAGATATATGCACCCCTATGTTCATTGCAGCATTATGCACAATAGCCAAGACTTGGAAACAACCTAAGTGCCCATCAAGGGATGAATGGATAAAGAAGACGTGGCAAATATACACAATGGAATACTACTCAGCCATACAAAAAGATGAATTCTTGCCATTTGTGACAACATGGATGGACCTTGAGGGTATTATGCTAAGTGAAATAAGTCAGACTGAGAAAGTCAAATACAGTAGGATCTCACTCATAAATAGAAGATAAAAACAACAACAACAAACAAGCACAGAGACACAGAGATTAGATTGGTGGTTACCGGGGTGGAGGTGGGAAAGAAGAGGGCAAAAAGGTTGACTGGGCACATGTGTGTGGTGATGGATGGTCATTAGTCTTTGGGTGGTGAACATGATGCAGTCTACACAGAAATCAAAATATAATGATGTACATCTAGAAAAAAAAAAAGACTACTCCTTCTTTCCTAGGTGTCGCATTAGTTATCATGTTCCCCTAAATCAGGGGTTGAAAACTCGTGTCATGCAGCCTGAATGAATTCACAATTATACTTTATTTGGCTTATATAATGATGCCCCTACTCTGTATTTCAAAGTTTGATTGATATATTTTTATTTAGCTATCATTTATCATTTTAGCTATCATATATATGCTTACTATGTCAGTCATTTTTAAAAATGTTCTACAAATAATAACTCATTTGCTACTCATAATAGCCCTCTGAGATAGAGTTCTATTATTCTATCTAAGTTATCCCCTTTATAATAATGAGAAAACTGAGGCACAAACAGCACGTCAGCAATGAAGCTGCACCCTTCAAAATATTAACATTCTATAGAGTAACCTGGGTTTCTACTTTTTCTTGAAGCATGAGATATTCTAGTTATACTGAGCTCACAGTCCCATAAGGCAAGAAAACTACAGGAAGTGAGGACCAGCATCCACATTTAGATGGGGAAATGGGCTGTTCAGTTTGCCTCAATTTTAAACCATTTTTCTGTACTCCCTAGCCTACCCACTTGTAGAGGCTTCCTGCCAATGTCCTCTAAGTATTGATGACATCAGAGCCAAATTTTATCTTTTCTGAGTTAAATGTATTTTATTCAACTACTATTCATGGGTTTAGAGTTCAGAGTTCGTGGATGAGGAGAAATAGCAGAAACCTTAGTATAGACAAAGATAGATTTTAGGAGGCTCGCTTGTACTTTCCTTTCCTGTGCTTGACCTGATAATAAAACAATTCATAAAGGTCATGGAATATGAAAGAATTCGAGACCATATAGAGTTAAAATTATTTGAATGCATTTTAATAATGTCAATAATTTGAGATCCCATGGGGAATATGGCACTGTGAATATGATAAAGACTACTGGCTAGACTTTCCGTCCCAGACAGGGGCTGTTTGATGATTTTACTCTGTTGAATGGATGTCTTTGCCATTGAGAATGAGGGAGGAAACAGCAAAAACTACCCTTTAAGATGTTAGATGAAGAAATTACTAAGTCATTTGTGGAATCAACCAATCAAATGTCTATGAGATAACAGTGAACTGTAGGGGATGCTGGATCAGAAGTTTCCTTATTTAAATATAGACAACATTAAGTAATAATACATTTAAAAACTTTAGCCTTAATTACTCGTTATGATTTCATTTGAATACTTCTAGAGAAAAAGCTGGATATTTATATACTACAGATTTATGTGTAAAAGTTGCTTTCACATACCCTTCTTCCTTGGATTCATACTATAAGTCATCTTTGGCTAGGTAGAGTCAGCGCCATCAATATCCTCATTTTGCTGTGTGGGTTTTGCTTTATCCTCTTTTTAAAAACTCTTCTCCTTCTGCCCACAGTATTGCCATGTATACAAAGCATTCCAGGCATCTGAATTCTGGCTCATGAAATTCTTCCAGGTCCAATTTCCCTTCTGCGTGTTCTGATCCTCTGAATGCACTGACACCCCTCCTTTCCCAAACCCCTTTGGCCTCAAATCTTTGATTCATTTCTTTAACTAGCCCGTATAAACGGAAATTCTGGTTTTGGATCATTTGTATTGGATCTCCCCTGGCACTCACATGGGACTTTAAATGCAGGTTGCAGACCTCTCCTAACACCCGTGGGCCAGTTCTAGGCCCGAGGCCCATGGCCTCAGTCCCAGTTTAACAAGGTAAGAGATCAGACAGTATAAAAGAGAACCAAACAAGTTCAGTTATTGGGCCAAGATCAGTACTGTGTTGGCATATTTTAATTAGGTTTGGCCACAAGTAATAGAAAACCTCAAAATCATAGTGGTTTAAACACGAGAGAAATGTTCCGAGACTGTTCAAGGATAGTTAGGCACAGGGTCAGAGAGCGAGGCTGCTTCTACCTTATGGTTCCATTATCCCTGTTCCCATTCCCAAGAGTACCTCAGGGTCCAAGGTGGCAACTAGAGCTCCAATCATTTCATTTGCACTTCCAGCTTGCAGAACACAGAAAAGGACCAAGGAGGCCAAGGACGTAAGAGCCCTTCTGAAGCTTTGCAGTCATCTTGAGTTTGAATCTTAGATCCTTCAGTTATATGTCCTTGGTTGAGTCATTTAACCTCCATGAGCCCACCATTCCTTATCTATAAAATCAGGATATAAATTTACTGACCTGATGGGTCTTTTGTGACATTTAAATTAAATCAATCAATTTAAAGTATATAGAACTACCTGTGCTTGATGCAGAAAATTATCATCATTAACAAAATCATTATCATTACTTTTATAATTATTATTAGCTGATTAGTTGTAAAATTTTCTTAAACTCTAGACTTTTGTTACCGTAGTCTCTGTTCTTTGTATGTTACATGTATTTAAGAGTTACTATAGTTTAAGTACCCGGTAACAGGTTAACAAAATCAAATTTATTCTTCTTTTAATAACTAACTATTTAGTGACCAGGCTGTTTCTTTCCCTCTTCCTTTGTACGTATTTGAAAGTATTTTTGTTCATATTGTCTCCCATCTCTGCTTGCTCATGCGTATCTCTGACCCAAGATTAACATTTAAGAAGAAAAGTATTACAACTCCAATTGTCTATTTGGCCATATTTAATAATGAAATAGTGAAAAACCTGGAGAGAGAGAAGGCCACTGGTTATCTAAATATCCCACCCCCTTACTTGTTGTCGTCATGAAGAAATAAAATAAAAATGACATTACTAAGAAACTTTAAGGACAAGCAAAGAAATGAAAAAAGTTCTTCATGAACTGATCAACATGGGACAGCCCAGTGGCGTAATGGTTAAATTCAAGCACTCTGCTTTGGCAGCCTGGGGTTTGCAGGTTCAGATTCCAGGTGTGGACTTACACACCACTCATCAAGCCATGCTGTGGCAGCGTCCCACATACGAAATAAAGGAAGATGGGCACAGCTGTTAGCTAAGGACCAATCTTCCTCGAGTAAAAAGAGGAGGATTGGCAACAAGTGTTAGCTCAGGGCCTATTTTCCTCAGCAGAAAAAAGAAAATAATCAATAAAGACCTCAGAATAGGAAACAATCAAGATGATTTTAAAATGACTAGTCAGACATTTGTCAAGAGAGGAAAAAGTCACTCAAACTGATTAATTAGCTGGATTCACTTAGACAGTTGAACTTACTTCCTTGAGGACACGGTCTAAAAGATGCGTTGTATACCATGCTCTTCACGATGAAATATACTGAGTCAATTATTCCTCCATTTGCAACATATATGACTGATATTTCCATGTTGAAGGAACAGGATTTACCAGGAAGGTGTGTGATTCTCTGCCCTAGGAGTTATTGGAAGTTCGGCAAATAATTTTCTTATCTAGAGTACTGAATAATTTATATCCTTTGGATTTTAAAGATGATTCAAATAGTAGATGACTTTATAGGTGAATTGTTTTATCATTTATTTTCTACATTTGTCTCTCTCCCCACTTCTTCTCTGACATTAAACTGAAGTTAACACATATTTATTGACCACTTAACCACAGTACAGGCAGGGCACACCTCTAAATGTTTTACAACTTACAGTCCCTGCCCTCAAGGAATTTACTGTCTAGCAATGATTAATGTTTTTGTTATTTCACTAGTTTTCTGCTCAATAAACTGTCTGCTGTTATTACTATTATTATTATCATCATCTCACAGATATCTTCATTTCCCCTTAGCACTCCATTATAAACCTGACCAATTTATCTAAACTCTTAAAATTATCTAATTTAGCGATCTCTGAGGAATATTAGGAGTTGAAAAGAATGAAAATTAGACTCTACATGTGCAATGTACCTTTTCTCTCACTAAAAAAGCAAACAGTTTGCATAATTCTTAAACGATTTCGAAGCCCAAATGCAAAAGCTGCAAATGTGCTGAGGAAAAATGTTACAACTCACAGTCTCCATGGGGGTGGGTGGGTGGGTATCTTAGTGGTAACTGAAATAATTGACAGAAGGAAAAAAAACAGGAAATGTGGTTTAGACTTGATTTAAGAGGGTAAATAACTCAAGAGGACTTTTAAATAATTTTGCAGGAAATGTTGTGGCATAAGGTGACCATGTCCTCTCATTGGCGGAGGTTCCCCATGCTGTGCTGTCCATGTACTTCTCTGCAGGCTGTGGGATGCTGGGATCTTTTGAATTAGGCAGAAGAGACCATGCTCAGTAGTTTAGAGAATTTAGGACTAATAAAGACAAAGATGATTGTATATAACAGGATTTCAGGATTTTAGCAATCCCAGTTTAGATGACAAACGCCATCACATAAAGTATTTTATGACAACATATAATAGAAGAGACTGTACTTATGCCCCAAGGAGCTTTTTCACCTCCATTTTACCTATTCTTAGGATCTGTACTGAATAAGTGAGGTAGTTGAAGCTATGAAATTTAATCCCTCCCAAACACTAAGGGAAAAATGGTGAATAAATCTGCATAAAAGACATCCACAGCATAAAGTTGAGGAGCTCAGCTTACATGTTAATCATTGCTTTGTGCTGTTTGCAAAACAACCACCAAATTTGGCCTGAGACAAAATAATATTGCCTCATTAACAAATTTGGCAGTGCTATAGTGACAGTAATCACATTTTTATTCTATTTTCATATTCAAGACTTCAAAGAAGCTTAAAAAATATTCATTAATGAAGCAGGTTGCAGCATGCCAACGAAGAGCTGCCTCAGCACTGTCATGTATAATTTTGTGAGCGTTATCTAGGAGGGCAGAGTTTACTTTTAACTGTAGGAAATACACACACACAAAGAGACACGCCAGATAAGATTAATGAAAATGTTCTCTAAAAATAAATAAGTTTCTCAATAAAAGGGAAAAATAATCCTACAGTGTACTTTGTTGTTTGGATTTTAAGTGCTATGGTCAGTCGTTAATGAGCAATGTTATTATTATTTTTTTTTTTTGGTGAGGGAGATCAACCCTGAGCTAACATCCGACACTGATCCTCCCTTTTTTGCCGAGGAAGATTGGACCTGAGCTAACATCTGTGCCCATCTTCCTCTACTTTATATGGGACAGCACCACAACATGGGGTGACAAGTGGTGCGTTGGTGCGCGCCCGGGATCCAAACCTGCGAACCCTGTGCCACCGAACTGGACCGTGCACACTTAACTGCTCGCACCTCTGGGCTGGCCCCACGAGCAATATTATTTAATGAACATTCCAAAAACTGAATTTTTGATAAATACAGTTGTATAAAATAGCAACAAAGTACACAAAATGTGCCAGGTTTTTCAAACATTAAAAAAATAAAATGAAACACTTGTAAAAGTAAAAGATGTAATGACATGAAGGAGACAGACATATCAGTTTCAAAACCAAATACAATGCATATGTTGTAGAATTGTATGCATTCATATTGAACAAGGTGTGAAAATGAGAAAATCAGAAACTGGTTTCTCAAAGGAGATTTAGGCAAAGGACAAGACTGGAGCAGAAACGTGTGCTAACAGCTCCCTGAAGGTCATTCTTTGCTTATCTTTGTGATGTTGATGTGACTGCAATTCTGACACAGATTTTGCTTCCTTCACCTTAGCTTTACCTCACATCTGATCACCTGTGTTGGAAATGGAGCCGACATTACCTGCATATTTTGTGGATGGTTTCTGTGTCTATATTTATAGGCTTAAAGATCCTAGAAAATAATTTATTTTGACTTCAAAATTAAATCAGAAACCTCAATATAGAGGAGGAGGAGTGGCCCGTTGTGCCATCGATGATGGGTAACCCTCTTTACTTTCATATCTGGCATTTGGCTGGGGTAATGGGAGAAAATGAGGCCCCTTGTCTCCAATGTCTAGCAGATACCTTTTCTCCAATATCTTGAAGAAGCTTAAGTTTCTTCACATGGCATTTGGATTCCAAAAAAATCAGGATCTTTTTGTGCATTGGATCTAATTGATTATATTGAATCTGCTTTGAGCCATCGGACAAGTCATCTATCTATCCATCCATCCATCTATCTATCTGTCTGTCTGTCTGTCTACCTACCTACCTACCTACCTACCTATCTATGAACTAATAGGTTCAGTTAACGAGGCAAATTTAATAAAAGATAAGAAGTAATTGAGTGACTTAGGCTACAGCCAAATTAAATTATAGAGATTAAGAAACCAGTCCTTTGGTCATTGGATATCATGCCCTCGTTTGTCCAGGGAATATTTTTTCTTCAGGGAAACTCAGAGAGGCACCAGAGATTTTAACAGTCCATAGCACATGTGCTGAAAGCAAATAAACTGAGTTGGGATATATAGCAATTGGCCAGATCGTTCACAGTGTCCTAAAGCTGTAGCAGGCAAGTGACCCATTCTTCCCCCTGCAACAAGTAAGTGTTTATATGCATGTTTGTTTTAAAATTTATTTACTATCTTTTTTCATAAAAGATTTGGAGTCATTTATAAATAATGCATATAATGAAATAAAATAAATACCTAAAATAAAAAGGAAAAATATCTAAAAATCAAGATCAGGAAAAATATGAGTTATAATAAAAAACCAAGTAGAAGAAAAGAGAAAATGTAAAACTTATTCAAGAGTGTCAAATCCACACAGTTGCTATAGTTTACTTTCCTGATGGATGAAACTAAAAGATAAGAATAAACCAATCTAAGTCTTCTCTTTAAGTATAGAAAAATGAAATAGCTATTGTTTCAGTTAATAAACTTTTACCTTGGCTGCTTAGTTCTAAAATGCTAAAGTTTATTTTCACATCATTCTTTGAGACCAGGAAGTCAAGTTCTTACCTCCCAAACTGTAAATGAAAAAAATGCAGGCACAGAAAAATTAGATGCTGAATCCAGAATCACACAATTACTTACTGAAAACTTTGGGATTCAGACCAAGTACATTGGCTTCTGGTCAAGGACACTTTTCCTAATCTCCCAAATTCATCCTTTGCTTGAAGACTAGATGAGGAGCAACTACATGTTGTCTGACGTTAGAGGAGCCTAATTTTGCTTCCCAAAAGTCAAGTGATACAGAGATGGTCAAGGATACATAGGCCTGCGCTGTTATTTCTTATAGGCTGTGTTCACAGTATCCCACATAATGCACAGAGGATAGTAGAGGCTCAGCAAGTATTTATTGATTGATTGACTAATTTCCCTCCTATAGCATTCATAATTTCCAAAACAAGTTAGTAGGGTGGGACACCATGAAAAGATATCATTCTTCCCATGAGCAGCTAGACTTTCATTTTCAGTGAGCAAGGAGTAAATAAATCTGAATAAACATATTGTTAATCGTTTAAACATGCTCATTTCAGTTCATTTGGCCGTGACCTGGCTCATTTTACTTGGCCTTTTTCAATGCATTAGTAAAATCCTTCTTTATTCACTTGGTTCATGATAGAATATTCCTGAGAGCAGTAGTTTGATGGGAAATAAAAAATAGAGGTGTATTTACAATGCTGACACTGCTTTTATAAAGTAGCTGAACATCAAATGATGCCTTAAGATATGCCAGAGCCAGCCTGATCTCACCTACGCTCAGGATGAAGTCTCAGATGACCTTACTCACATGTCTGACATTTGGCTGGGATAATGGGAGAAATTGAAACCCATGTCTTAAACATCAAGCAGATATTTAGACTTCTTCACATGGCATTTGCATTCCAAAAATATCAAGAGAGTAAAAATGAAAAAGTAAAACAAAACCAAGTACTTTACAAGCCTCTGCATGCATAACGTTTGCTACTGGGAGGAAGTAGAATCATCGTGGTCCTTTTTTTTTGTAGTCTCCTATAATGCTAGCTTCATTTCAGGTTTTTATAATTGCCTTGTAAGACACAAATGAGTTATTAAATTGACTTGGCTCTTTTTCTTGTTAGTGTATGAAAGATATCTTATAAATCAAATGAATAAGAATCTATTGAGGAGCCATTATTTTTAGGGCACCACACTAAGTGCTATGGGGAGGTTAAAAAGGGCCCCTACATGATTCAATTAGTTTATCATATGTGGTGGTCTCCTTGACCAGATCATGAGATTACTGCTGTAGGGGAAGAAGACAATTCCTCTATCCTCTAGGTCCTTCTGACTGGTCTAACAACTAAATTGACACAAGACAGAATAACAGGAGAAAATAAAACAAGGTTTAATAATGTGTATACATGGGAGAAACCCAGGAAAACTGAGTAATTTGCCAGAATTGATGTAGCCACCACTTTAAATACCATCTTCAGCTAAAGACAAAGGAAGACGTTAGGGGTAGTCATTTGGGACTTCAAAGGGGAGGAAGACAATTTACATGGAGATGGAAGGACAGATGTTTGTTAAGTGTTCTGCTGGGCCATCTGTAGACAATGTGACCCAAGAGACAGAACTTTGATAAAAATGGGCATGCTGGTGCCCTTCTGTGAATCATACCTAGAATTATCTATGGTGATAGCTCTGTCTTGAGACAGGCCACTATATCTTAAATTCTTTTAGGCAGTTAGGGGGAAGGTCAAAGTTTCTTCCAGAGTCTTGTGTTCTTAAAAATAATCAAGCCAAAGACATACATTTTGGAGTGGCCAATTCTGCTCTCCCACACTGTCAATGTTTTAAAATTTTTTTACAGGTTGGACAGATTTTGTAAAAGAGAAACTTTACTGCTACTAACCATTCTTTTAGAACTGGAAGACCATTGCTCACAGAAGGCGCAAAGCAACAGAATGTTGACAATCCAGTGCTATAAACTCAGTGCTACTGCTAGAGTGGGTTGAAGCTGGAGTCAACAAGCAAATATTCCCTACCTGTGGCCACTCCTTCACTTTTGTATTTTTAACATTTAGTAGACATGAGAAGAAATTGATTTTTCCATTAGAAAATCTTTATTTTTATTAAAATATGATGGATTTGTTATGCACACTTGGTATAACATGACTTTTTAACTTATTTGAGTTTGCTTTCATTATACTCTTTTTCCATTCCATTGAGTTGTTAGTTCTCTTATTATGGAGTTTTAAGAGTTCTTTGTACATTTTGGATGACAGTCCTTTATCAGATGTGTTTTTTGCAAATATTCTCTCCCAGTCTGTGGCTCGTCTTCTCATTCTCTCGACATTGTCTTTCGCAGAGCAGAAGTTTTTAATTTTAATGAAGTTCAGCTTATTAATTATTTCTTTTATGGATCATGTCTTTTCTGCTGCATCTAAAAAGGCATCACCATACCCAAGGTAGTCTAGGTTTTCTCCTATTTCATCTTCTAAGAGTTTTATAGTTTTGTGTTTTACATTTAGGTCTGTGATCCATTTTGAGCTAATTTTTATGATGGGTGTAAGTTCTGTGTCCAAATTCATTTCTTTGCATGTGAACATCTAGTTGTTCCAGCATAATTTGTTGAAGAAACAATCTTTGTTCCATAGTATTGCCTTGGCTCCTTTGTCCAAGATCAGTTGACTGTATTTATGTGGGTCTATTTCTGAGCTCCCTCTTCTGTTCCATTGATCTGTTTGTCTATTCTTTCACAAATACCATACTGTCTTGATTACTGTGGCTTTATGGTAAGTCTTGAAGTCAGATAGGATAAGTCCTCCAACTTTGTTCTCCTTCAACCTACCTTCAATTTTAACTCTTTCTCACATCTCATGAATAAAAAAGCAATTCATTCTAGACATCATTTTTTTCAAACATAACACTGGCAGTAAAACCTTTTCTAAGCTCTATTTGATACTTTATCAAAAATTTGAATCTCAGGTTGCCATTGAACATTATATGTTTTTTTATTAATATAATGATATAGAAAACCCCATAATAGTGCCTACAAGATAGATTAAGTTTCTCATGGAATCTGTCTGTATTGCAGTTTATATTCTGAAAAATATCACAATCTGCAGGTTGAAATAACTTTGGCAGTGATTATAAAAGTATTTCTCTATTGAAGATATAGGCCTAGATATATTTATTACACCTGTGTTAGCATCAGCCATTTCCTTAAATTTTCAAATATTATTTTATTTTCACAAATTATCAAAAGTCTGTATGTATAAATTTCATCTACATGTATAAATTTTCTTCCCTGGAAATTGTTGTGACTACTTTTCTCCCTTTGTCGTGCAATGCAAATTCTGCAGTCATGTACCCAGATGCCTAAGCCTAGATATACTGACAACTGATATATGACGAGTTATTCAGTTGCACATAATACTGAGCTGTTTTAATGAATGTTTTCTCATTAGCTTTTCTCCTCCTCTCCTGCTACTTGCCATTTCCTCCAGTCTGGTATTTCTAGGTTTGACTCATTTTCTTTCATATTCTCTCTATTAGTACGGGTTATTCATTTTATTTTGCTTTAATTGACACTCATAATAGTGTCTGTTTCTCTCTCTCCTCCTTGATTTCTTCCTTTCTCTCTTCGTTGTTTCCACCCAGTTCCCAAATTTCTCCCCATATACAGATTGCCCAGGATCTCCCTTACTTTGCTAGAAAACTCAAATAAATTTCCTTTGAATGTTCGGTCTCTTCAGTAATGACTGCTACTAGTGAACATTTTGTATATTGGGATTTCAAGTTAAAGGGGATTTATGGTATGATTACAAATAAAGAAATTAGTTCAAAATGCTTGGGTTAGTGACGCAGTGAAGACTAAAATTTAGATCACTCAAGATAGGCTCAATGGGAAGAGGTATAACCTAACTAGGAAAAATTTGCCGTGGGATTATGTCCTCTTAGATAATGTTCACTTTTCCTTGGACACCATTTGGATGTAAATATGGATTTTTTCTAGTTTTATAACTACGAATATAAAACTCCTTAAGAGCAAGGTTAATGCCTTATACTGAGAAGATCCCCATAAGTCTTGGGGCCTGTTTCATCTGCTGTCTTTCAACACTTGTGCCATCATGGGTAGCAGGTTGCTCACCTCCTCTGAAGTGGAAATCTTTCATCTGTAAAAGGGTGATAATTATATGTACTTCAGAGAGTCTTCTGAGGATCACAGCATCAAGATCAAGGCACTACCATAAATGCTATTGCCATCCCTATTTCACCATTTGGAGAAAAATACTGTATGGCGTATTGGAAAGCATAGGAGTTGGTGTCAGTGAAAGCTTGAGTTTGAGTTTAATTCATGGGACATACTAGTGGTCTGACCTTTATGTGTCATTTATGCCACATGACCAGGCCTCTCATCTAGAAAATGAGTATCATAATTGTTACCTCTGTATTATAAGACATCAAAACCAGTGTTCAGCACAGAGTGGCATCCTCTAGTTCTCCTTCTGAGCATAGTTTTCCAGTACAGAGAATGTGTTGATTGATTGATCCCTATATTTTTGAGTGCATCATTAAAAAAAACACTAGGTCATTAGACTGTAGTAGATAAAAGAAAAAGAAAATGCGTTTAATATAGATGTTGACACAAAGTGACAAGTCTCAAAAATGTTCATGTGTCTGTACAATGATTAAGATTAAAGAAAGTTTTACTTTGAAAACTAAGTTTGGTAACTATATTAACAGAAAATATAAGTTGATCAAGGAAGCTCTAGTTAACACAAAGGATTTCATGTTGAAATTATTTTGCAGATAGAACTTGAAGTTCATTTTGAGAGTGATTTAAGATTGGATTAAGGTCCTCAATATGGAAATCAAAGAAGGACAATTTTCCTGCTTAAAAAATTATTGTTACTTTTTCTATATTAAAGCATCTCCTTCTGTAATGTTCTGAGAGACTGAAAAGAATTTCCTTTTTAGATTAAAACCCACACAGGATCTGCATATTTCTCTTCTCAATTCCTTCTTGTGATGGGGATGTCATCATGAGACAGTCCACCAGAGACAACACACCGAGAATCTCTTCATTTACACACATGCTGTGCAATCAGCCTTAGCTAGGGAGGATCTGCTTTGGGAGTTATCTCATAATCTTTTTGGGGGGATGAATTGTGTCCCCCCAAAATTGTTATGTTGAAATCTTAACTCACAGTACCTAAGATTGTGACTGTATTTGGAGATACAAATACAGTCTTTAAATTTGGAGATACCTCTTTAAAGAGGTAAAATGAAGTAATGAGGGTGGACCCTAATGCAATATTACTGGTGTTCTTACAAGAAGAGATTAGGACACAAACACGCACAGAGGAGAGACCATGTGAAGTTACGAAGGGAAGAAGGCCATCTATAAGCCAAGAGAGAAGCCTCAGAAGAAATCAACCCTGCCCACACCTTGATCTCACACTTCTAGCCTCCAGAATTGTGAGAAAATAAATTAATGTTGTTTAAGACCCCAGTCTGTGGTGTTTGTTATGACAGCCCTGGTAAGGTAATGTATCCTTTTTCATACTGTCTCTAGCACTGGATTTAGAAAAATCTTCCATATTATTTTATTCCTTAAACTGTTCAGTCTGAAAAAGAATCTTCAGATCTGGATTTGTGTGACTCTAAGTAAACTTTAAAAATTTCACGTATATTTTTACATATGTTGCTAATAATAAAACTATGACTTGAACCTAAGATCACGTCATTGCCATTTTTACTCATGATAACATAAGCTTTGGGCTTGAATGTACAAATTTTTTTTTTTAATTTCCATATAACATTCCAAGCAGTTAACTTTGTAGGGCAGTTTTATAGAGCCATTCTTTTTATCTTTCTGCATAGCATTTGAGTTTTTATGGGAAACCCAAAGAAAATCATTATCTTAGGAAAAAATGGTTTTTTCAACTTTATCTAACTCCAAAATGTCCAAATTAAAACCTATGAATGAAGTCATCATAATATTGCTTTAGGACATCTGGAAATTTGACAGATGATTGTCAAAATTGTTCCATTCTTTATTCATGTTTTGCAGTTGAAAGTAAGAATGACTAATATTTTAAGACATTTGGCAAAAAGAAAAATACACACTATACATCTTTATTGTGTGTGTTCAGATGTCCTTAAAGTCAGCATTCATTTGCAAATGTCCAGTGACCGGTGCCAACCTTGAGAAGACTATGGATAGAATTCCACCAGGGCTTATTGGGCTGACATGGTAGCACTTGCTCTGCCATCAGGCATGAATGAACACGAGAATACACCGTGTCATCCTTCCTCAAGGATTTCACAGCCTGGTGGAGAGATAAACATGGTTTAATGTCATTTAGTACAATATGAGCCAAGAAAGGTACCTGTGTATTCCAGTGCTGATCAACAAGCTAGAAGAAGTAATCTCAGGTCGACTGATGGTGTTAGCTGGTAGTAAAATAGATTTAAGGCAGGAGCACATTTTCTAAGTGATTTTGTGTCCTACAAGGCAAAGAGAAAATGTGTTGCCCTAGAAAAAGGAGATAATTGGAAAAAGGCAATTTGATCATGAAAGGTACAAGAAGCAATATTGTGGGGGAAAATAAAGATAGGAAATAAAGTATAAAACTACCCGCCCGCTCCCCTCAATGAAGGTAGAGGGCAGGAGCCTTGGAAGGTGGAGAGCTTGAAATAGAACATACACAAAGGGGAAAAAAAAATTGAATTTTATCCACAAATGCAGAGCAGCCCTCAATATCTCCAAGCCAACTTCTCAAAATTTTATAAAAATAAACCACAATTAGAGCAATTTGAATTATCACCCATTTGTTGTTGCAGCCAACATTCGGATACTTATTAGCATCTTTCATTCCTAAAGCATGTATTGAGTGCCTATTAAGTCCCAATAATTCAATGACAAATTAAATCAAGTTTGGAGCCAAGTGAGGCATTGACAATGTATATCCACTTAGAAATAACAATATCTGAATTTCCCCTATTTATTGAGTATATTCCACGTGTAGAGCACTGTAGCAGGGTACAGTTTGGACAAATGCTGTCACTCTGCTCAAGAAAACACACCAAGTTATATCTGGCACGTGTTTTCTGCTGCCAGTAGTTCTGGAAACTCACATCATAAAGAAAGACACTATTGTGAAAAATCAAAACTAATTTTTTTTTTAAAGAGGAAGAGGGAAAAACAAGTCCTAGACAAATTCCAAGACCTAAAGGAATGCTCACCCCAACCAATTCCGTGGGAGGGATATCTGTAGAGAGTGACTGGCAGCCAAGCATCCAAGTAACTGTGTAACAGTGAAGAAATCTGAGCATGGAAAGAGGCAAGTGTCACAAACAATAGATATTCCAAGGACATGTTAAAGTTCAAGGGGAAAAAAGGCACTAGCGGGTCTCAGAATAAACCTTGTCACAAATTACGTGACAAATGCTGTGTGTCACTTATACTTAATGTGCAGTTAGAAACGTGATTCTGGCTCTCTTTAGCCTCAGGGTTATAATGAGTTTGATGTGGCACACAGGTGTTAAAGCACCTTAAAAATGTTAAACACCAGATAAATTATAAGGTTTATTATTAAAATTAAGCCTAACTGCATCAAGAAATGCCAGAAGTAGATCGACATGCAGAAGGGCTGTCCTCAAGTATGTGGCTATGGTGAATGAACCAAGGATGAAACATTAGTCTTAATTGTGCCCACACATAAAGCCATTGCTACCAGCAGTGCTTTTATCAAAAAGGAACATAATCAGTCATTAGCAGACAATCTCAAATCAAGGTAAGAAAATCATGTGACCTTGCTGAAGAGTCATTTTGCAACATCTTTAAATGCATTTTTTTCTGATGGATGATTAAATAGGCTGTTAATCTCCTTTTACTATGAGTGATTGAAGGACGCTGAGTCAAAACTACCATTTAGATAAGAAGAAGAAATCTGCTCTTATCTTTCAATATCATACCATATGTTACATGATGATTTGCCTTTCTTGGCAGGATGTGCCTCCTGCTGAGGATGTCCGTCTGTCTATAGGAATAACATATGTCTTTTTGTCTGGAGCTAGTATCAAGTCTCCAAGAGGCAGAATCCTTAACCTCCTTTAGAACTAGAACCTCCCTACCATCTCTCTGCACTGGAAACTAATAACCCCACCAAAATGGTTGGATGTGGTTGGAAAACTCTCCCCACAACTAATGTTTGAAAAATTTCATACTCGTTTAACAAAATGAGTGAATGAACGAAAAAATTCATTAGACACTAACTCTTTTTGCTAAGTACTACGGACCACACACCACATAAGGATAAGCCTCAAGGAATGTATCAACTTGTAGGAGAGAGAATTCATGTATATCAGTATGTCAAGATAATATTTTGTATTAGCCATCTGCCTCTGCTACCCCTTCCAATCTTCCTTGTACCCTAAAACCCTGTCCTGGCCCCCACAGTGTAGCCAATTTGACTTAATATACCAATTACCTAGTATGGAAGCTCTCAAAGGAGAGCAAAGGGAAGACAAAGTGAAACCCTCAGCTCTTAAGTTCAAATGATATGATCCGTTGAGTTATTAGACAAAAATTAAAAAAGAAAAAAATCTGTGATCCAATTTATTATCTCTCAACCAAAACTAGACAGGATCCACAGACTGGGTGAGAGCACGAGGCCGAGGACCGCACAAAGGGGAATGGGGTCCATCAGGACAGCCCTCTGAGCACAGCTCCCTGGGCGCCGTTAGCAAACAGCTCGAGAGCCAGCGGAACTGCTCGGCTCCTCGAGAACCTCATGTCTTTATGCAGATAAACCCTGTACGTTGTCTATGACAAGGAGGCATATTAGTTGATCTTATCTTGCCATTTGATGCAGACGGCCAACCAACTGCAGCATGTAGCCTTGTAATCGCTCAGACTGCTCAAACTCCCACCCCCCCACACCATATTCTTTCCATGTGGACAAGTCTCCTTCCCAGAATCCAGCACAGAGGATGGAGCCCTGAACACCAGGAGAAATGGTAGTGACAAGGAAGGAAAAAGTTCCCACAACTAGGGAAGATGGGATTTAGCAGAGCCAACTAAAGATCTTCTACTGAGCTGAGGCAGTGGTAATACCTATGCCCATTGGATGTGAGTGTTTCCTTAAATGTATTCCATGGACCACCAATATACTGTAAGATAAAAAGGTGCTTATTATTAAAAATTATTAATTCCATAGTTAAACAACCTTTCAAATACTTCATATTCTAAATACCTCTTTGAATGTGTCAGGGCTCCAAGAAATATATACTAGGGAAAAATTACAATTTCGCAAATTTAAGTGATCATAGAATTCTTTTTCAAAAAACACCAGTCTCACAGTACACTAGTGCTTCACGTAATGCAATTTGTAAAACATATTTCATCGTCAAATATACTGCACATCTACTATGAGTTAAACACAAAACTAAAATAATGAACTAGAAAGCATTGTGAGCCTTTTAACGGGGATTCAGATCAAATGTTATGGAGGTTCAAAGAAGAGAAATCTCCTTGTAGCCAAGGCAGATGGCAGAGGTTTCAGTGACACGGCATTGAGGCTTGGTCTTGAAAATCAGTCAGCTTTTTGACATTTGGGGGTGTTGTGGGGGCAGAGGGAAGTTATGCCAGGATGAGGAAATAGCACAAGAATAGGCACAGCCATGGCAAGGAGAACCAGCAGGAGGAAGAATAAGTAGCTTATCTTGGCTGTGGAATTAGAAACTCAGCGTAACAGAGATATCAAGGTGGAAGAGGCTGGCTGGGACCAAATATGGAGAGTTGTGATTTCCAGAATAAGAAATTTGATCTTTACCAGGTAGAAATAATGACAACATTCTCCAGGTTTATAAACATATTAGTAACACTTTTAAAGCTTGAACTTCATTTCATCAAATTAACATATTATTGATAAAAATATTCTCATATTGCATTCATGAGTAATATAAAGTCAACCTTCCAGTTAAAACTGTGAAACAAAAAAAAGTTTTTTTTTAGCATTGTCCTTTGCTCCTGCCCTTGCAGTCTTTCCAGGGTTAAGTCTGGCCCTATTCTCCGACCAGATACAATTTAGCACCCTGCCACCTAAAAATCTTTGCTACCCTAATTCTACTTCCCTGTGGATATCTTCATTTTTCCCATCTCTCTCTGCTATTCTCTCCATACCTGTCCACTTTTCAATTATTCCACATATTTAACAAAGTCCCATGAGAGAAGAGTGTCCAGCTGCTGCACTTTATTTAATAATAGCTAATATTTATGTAATGAGTGTTGCTATGTGGCAATTTTTTTTTTGCATGCATTTATTTTATCTTTAAAGGACCTCCATGAAGTACACATTAATATTACCATTTTGCAGGTGAGGGAAGTCAAAGTATGTTGTACAACATAATCTAAGAATTCCAACTCATGGCTGCCAGATTACAACGGCTGTGCACACTTTTAATTCTCTGAGAACAATTTATTGCTGGGTCTCCAGAAACAAAGTTGCTTAACCCTTAAGTAACTCTAATTAAAACAACAACAATAACAAAGTTTAAGAGGTTAAGGATCTAAATTTAGCCTTAGGAAAATCCATAAACTCTTGAATGTTGACCTAGTCCCTCCATGCAAAAGATCACTGTGCTAAATAACTTTGGAATTAGCTAAACTTAAATTCACCCTATGACCAATATCTATTGAAAACATTAAATGTTCTTTTTTTGCCTAAAAGATATTTATGAAGTACACCATATCAAAACAACAGAATAGTAACTACAATAGAGTATTACTTTTTAAAGTAACATGAGCCCAGGCAATTTTCCTTAACAATTGCTTAACAGATTTTTTAATACTTGACTTTATATGGTTATCAAAATTACTTAATAAGAAATTAACCAAGTCTAAAACCCACCTACAATTTACCAGAATAAACTTCAGAATAAATATGTGATTACATATTTAATTATTTTTTAAAAGCTTGAATTAGGTATTCATAAAAAGATGTAAAAAGACAAAATAAATGAGTAAGTAATAATATGCAAAAGATGGGAAATTATGTAGTTTATGGAAAAGAGAGATTAAATATAGAAAAGGAATAATGTGATGCCAATTAAGTAGGGTAAAAATCTAGTTGTTCTGTGTTGCACTTACTAGAAATATAACAATTAGGCAAGTTACTTAAACTCTGTACCTCAGTTTCCTAATCTACAAAAAGAGATGTAATAGTTCCTACTTCATATATAGTTGTTGAGAAGTTAAAACTAGTTAATGATTGTGAAGGACGGAGGAAGTGTTAATATGTAGTAGGAGCCATAATATAAGTATTGACTACTATCATTATTACTAAAAAACCTGAAAATGAAGTCTATGAGTATTTAGCATATTGTTTGAAAATAAAATAATTTAGTGTGGATGCTAAAATACCAAACGTGCAAAATCCACAATCAATGAAAAATTATGCAAATGAGGCTGGCAATAGACTCGAGAATAGAGAGATGCGCTATGGTAATAAATAGAAACTCATCAAATCCCTTCATTTTCTTCATAGGCACAAAGTAGGATTTCATTTCTCAGCCTTATTGCAGTTAGGTGAAGCCATGTGTCTGAGTTCTGGCCAATGGAATAGGAATAAGAGATATGTAGGCCGTTTCCAGATGTAAAAATGTCACACTTTCCTACAGGACTCTCCAAGCTCTTTCTCTTCCTTCGTATCCTGGACAGATGCCAAACGATCCAGTGGAAGAGGCATTGGAGAGCTGGGAGCTAGAGGAAGCCTGGGTCCCCTAATGACTATGGAGTGCACAGCTTCCGCTCTTCAATCTGGCACCCTAAATGTTGGATTGTATTATAAAACATGAATATTTATTGTTTTAAGCCAATTAGGTATTGAAGTTGTTTGTCAAAGGAGTTAGTCTACTGCAACTGATACAGTAGTGAAAAATTATTCAAACAGGATTTAGAACACTTGTGTCCAAACTGTACTTCTAACGTTTCCTAGCTGTGTAACTTCAGGCAGTTTGTTTAATCTCTTTGATTTTTTTTTTTTTTTTTTTGCAGTAAAACTCCCTTCATAAAAATTCCAAGAATTAAAGAGTATAGTTATAGAGTTTGGAATAGAGAAGGGCCTCTATAAATGGTAGTTAAATCTAGATTTAACAATAACTTAG
Source organism: Diceros bicornis minor (assembly GCF_020826845.1). Lineage (NCBI taxonomy): Eukaryota > Metazoa > Chordata > Mammalia > Perissodactyla > Rhinocerotidae > Diceros > Diceros bicornis. The sequence continues at coordinate 17,141,262 of NC_080749.1, read as the reverse complement.
TTAACACTTACACAACAATGACATTATCTATACTACATAGAACAATTGGTTAAATCATGTTTTTAACAATAATACGACTATTTACTTGGCAGAAAGGTTCACTTTTCAATAGTATGTGTTGGTTTCACATAGATGCAGCTCTCCAACTGCATTCTTCAGATACATAGTATCAACATATTGAAGAAAAGAGCAGAGTTTTATTTTCTTCCTGATGTCTTTGTACCAATTTGCCCAATCTCTTCCCTAATAGACTAGCCTGCATTTAACATGCACAACAATGGCAGGTCATTAATTCTCTAAGTCTCTCCTAAATCAATCCTCTGGATGTGGACTAGAATCTTAATGTAGTTTTGGTAACTGGGAATTTCATCTAATTTATTACATGGAGAGAGGTGTGACAGGAAAAATGCATGTTAACTATTTAGATGAATGGTTTGTTTTTTTTTTTTTAGGAATTCAGGAAATCATTTTCTCTTCAAAACAGTCATGAACAGATAGTTACCCAAGGCAGGCTATATATAGTAGCTTAATCAATATAGAAATTTTATATATGAATATACTTTTATGTATGCATGCATTTCACACCTAATTGTCATCTATTTTCTAGAGTCAGCTAGACAGTGGTTAAAAGCAAGTTTAGTTTTTTTTTCTTTTAAACTTTTTATTAGGAAATATACAACCAGAAAAAATGCGTTAAACATTGATGTAAAGCTTAACAGTTTGCTATTAAATAAGCTATTGTGTAACTACCACCTAGAACAAGAAATACAACAGTGCCAGCACCTCAGAGGCTCTCCGTATGCCCCTCCCAATTAAAATTCCTCCCTCTCTCCTAGATGAATCCACTCTCTTGACTTTCATGGTAATTAATTCCTCACTTTCCTTATACTTTTACCACCGAACTATACATCCTTAAACACTATAGTTTTATTTTTATAGATTTTTGAAGCTTACATAATGGAATCATCACTGTTAATTTTTTCTTTTCTTTTTCTTTTTAACTTTATTTATTTATATTTCCCCCCAAAGCCCCAGTAGATAGTTGTATGTCACAGCTGCACATCCTCCTAGTTGCTGCACGTGGGATGCCGCCCCAGCACAGCCGGAGAAGCGGTGAGTCGGTGCGCGCCCAGGATCGAAACTGGCCCACCAGCAGCGGAGCGCGAGCACCCAACTGCTAAGCCATGGGGCCGGCCCCTATTTTTTTCTTGTTTTCTTTTTTACCTCAACCATATATTTATAAGATTCATCCATGTTAATTCACATAGCCATTGTCGATGCATTTTCATCGCTGAAGAGATCACAATTTTTATATTTATTTTACTATTGATGGACATTTGGGTTGTTTCAATTTGAGGTTATTACAATTGTGCTGCCATTAACATTTTATATATGTCTCTTAATGGTCATGTGTATGCCTTCTATCAGATGTGTACCTAGAAGTGAATTGTTAGCTCAGAAGTGTATAATTTACATTCCCGCTAACAGATTACGAGGCCTCCAATGGCTCCCTTCCTTGCCAACACATGGTGTTGTCAATCTTTTTAATTAGGCAGTCTGGTGAGTGTGTTGTGTGATCTTATTGTGGTTTTAATTTTTACTTGCCTGATTACTAATGAAATTGATCACATTTTCATGTTTATTAACGATGTGGAGTTCCTCATTTGTGATGTGCCTCTTCAAGTTTTTGCTCTTTTACAACTAGGTGGTTTATCTATCTCTTATACATTTGTGTGAGTGCTATGTCTATTTTGGATACAGTCTTTTGTTCATTTATATGCTACAAATATTTTCTCTCATTCTGTGGCTTATCTTTTTATTCTCCTCATGTTTTGTTTGATCAACAGACGTCCCTAATTTTAATATATGATTTATCAACATTTCTTTTATGGCTATTGCTTTTTGAGATCTGTTTAAGACTTCTTTTACAAACTCAAAGGTATTCTCTTATATCATCTTCTGGAAGCTTTGTAGCAAAATGTCTTTCAAATTTAGGCCTATAGACACATGAAGTTGATTTATGTGTATGATGTGATAGAGGTATCAAATTTAATTTTTTCAAATGGATATCCAATTGTTCCCACACCACTTACTGAAAAACCCTGTCTTTTGTTTTTACTGCTCTACAACACCACCTTGGTCATAATTCAAGTGTCTACAAATGAAATGAGGTACTTCTGGACTCTGTAACTGTGCAGTTATCAATTTTCAATCCTTGTAGTAATACCACGTTTTCTTCATTGCCATTGTTTTAAAATAAGTCTTGAAGTCAAGTTGAGAAACTCCCACGTTCTTCTTTTTAGAAGAATCTTGGCTATTATTGGCCAGCTATTTTCACATACATTTTAGAATCAGCTTATTAAGTTTCACTCCATCCCCAAATAAAAAACATTCCTATATTTTAGATTTGACTGCATTGAATCTCTCCATGAATTTGGGGAGAATTGTGCTCTTTATAATATTAAACAGTCTAATCAATGGGCATACATTATGGATTGAATTTTGTCACCTCAAAATTCCTATGTTGAAGCTCTAATCTCTGATGTGACCATATTTGGAGATAGAGTCTTCAGGAAGTAATTAAGGTTAAATGAGGTCATAAGAGTAGGGCCCTAATCCAATAGGATTGTGACCTTATAAGAAGAAGAAGAGAGAGAGAGATCTCTGTCTCCACATGTGAACACTGAGGAAGGACCATGTGAGGACACTGTGAGAAGGTGGAAATCTACAGGCCAAGAGAAGAGGCTTCAGAATAAAACCTATCTTGTTGGCAACTTGATCTTGTACTTCTCAGCCTCCAAAGCTGTGAGAAATAAATTCCTGTTGTAAGCCACCCAGCCTATGGTATTTTTGTTATGGCAGCCTAAGCTGGCAAATACAGATTTTGGTATCAGAAGTGGGATGCTGCTGTAATAAATACCTAAAAATATAGACGTGTCTTTGGAACTGGGCAATGGGTAGAGGCTGGAGGAGTTTTGAGGTGCATAGTAGAAATATGGACATTAAGGGCAATTCTGGTGAGAGCTTAGAAAGAAAAGAGGAAAGCTGGGGAGAAAGCTTCCATCTTCTTAGATAATATATACGTGATCATGAACAGAATGTTGGTAGAAATGTGGACATTAAAAGCCATTCCAGGGCCGGCCCCGTGGCTTGGCGCTTGGGTGCGCACGCTGCGCTGCTGGCAGCCGGGGTTCGGTCCCGGGCGTGCACCGACGCACCGCTTCTCCAGCCGTGCTGAGGCCGCGTCCCGAGTATAGCGGCTGGAGGGATGTGCAGCTATGATATGCAGCTATCTGCTGGGGCTTGGGGGAAAATAAATAAATAATTAATTAATTTAAAAAAATTAAAAAAAAATGCCTTTACAATGAGGTTTCAAATGGAAATGAGGAACATGTTATTGGAAACTGGAGGAAAAGTGATCCTTGCTATAAAGCGGCAAAGAACTTGGATAAATTTTGTTTGCGTTCTAGTGTTTTGTGGAAAGTAGAATTTATGAGCAATGACATGGGATATTTAGTTGAGAAGATTTCTAAGCAAAGAATTGAAGGAGCAGTATAATTTCTGCTGACTGATTATAGTAAAATGTGAAAAGAGAGAGATGAATTGAAAAAGAGATTGTTAAGCAGAAAGGAATCAGAACTTGAAGATTTGGAAAATTCTTAGCCTATCCATATTGTAAAAAATGAGAAAGCATGTTCTGAAGAGAACACTAAGGATGCGGCTGGACTATCACTCGATGAAGAGTTCATGGGATTAAATGAGCAGAAACACTGTCAGTTTGAATTGGAAGGGATGGAGACGGGAGGAAACGAAGGCAAGCTGTCAAATTCCTTAGATGTAACAGGACTGGCTGATAGAGCTATGTAGCTGTGAAGTATGCTTTTCTTCAAGAAGAGGGAAAAATGACCTCAAAGATGATTCAGATATCACCAGGGCCACCACCTCAGTTTCAATAGGCCAGACGGCCTCCTCATGGAGTCTTGGAGGTGGGATCACTCAGCAGAGCCAGGGGTTTCTATTTCTAGATATTTGATATCTTTATCTTATTATATATGTTTGGTAAGATCGTATTTTCTGTTTATTGCTGGAATATGGAAATGGAATTTTTTTATTGACTTTGTATCCAGCAACCTTGCCAAACTTTCTTATTAAATTATAACAATTTATCCGAAGTTGTTTTATATTTTATATCCAAATAATTTTATCATCTTATAGTAGTAACTAGTTTTATTTTTCTTTCATTGCTTTTTATGGCTTTACCATTCTGACGAAGGCCTCCAGTAAAATTTTGGAAAAAAAAAAAGTGGTGATAGAGGATGCCATTATGTCTGTTAAATACAAGCCTTCAACATTTCATCAAGTATGATGTTCACTTTTTTTATTTTTACAAAAACATATATAAAATTCCTTTCTACTACTAAATAGTTTTATTGAGATATAATTCACCTACCACATAACTCACACATTTAAACTGTAAAATTTGATATTTTATGGTATGTTCATAGAGTTGAGGAAACATCAAAATAATCTAATTTTAGAACAGTTTCAGCATCCCCCAAAGAAACTCCATACTTATTAGCAGTCATTTCCACTTCTACCCTAGGCAACCACTTATCTCATTTCTGTCTCTATACATTTACCTAATTTGAACATTTCTTATAAATGGAATCACACAATATTCTTTTTGTGTGATTGGCTTCTTTCAACTAGTATAATGTTTTCAATGTTCATACATTTTGTAGCAAATATAACTACTTCATTCTTTTTTTGTTGCTGAATAATATTCCATTTTATGGATACCCCACATTTATTTATTCATTCATCAATGATGGGCATTTGGGTTGATTCCACTCTGGCTATTTTGAATGGTACTACTATGAATATTTGTATACAAGCTATTTGTGAAGACATAGGTTTTCATTTCTCTGAGGAGTATAACAAAGGAGCAGAATTTGGGGGTCATATAGTAGCTCTACATTTTTGAAGAACTGCCAAACTGCTTTCCAAAAATGTTGCACCGGTTTGCATTCCTGCCAATATTCTATGATTGTTCAAACTTCTCTACATCTTCACCAACACTTGCTATTCTCTTGTTTTTTATTGTAAGCATCCTAGAGATTGCAAAATGGTAAGTCATCATGGTTTTGATATGCACTTCCCTAATAACTAATGCTGTTGAGCATCTTTTCATGTACTTACTGGCCATTTGTGTATCTTTGTTGGAGAGATCTCTATGCATATACTTTGCAGTATCACATCTTCACTTCCTTGGTTAAAGAAGCATGCACATCTTTACTTCTTTGGTTAAATTTATGCCCAAGCATTTTATTCTTTTGATGCCGTTTTAAATAGAACTGTTTTTGCTTTGGATTGTTTATTTAAGTATATACCCACGTGATTGATTTTTTTCTTAAATTTCAGGTGTACATCATTATATTTCGATTTCTGTGTAGATTACATCATGTTCACCACCCAAAGACTAATTATAATCCATCACCATACACATGTGCCTAATCACCCCTTTTGCCCTTCCTCCTACCCACTTCCCCTCTGTTAACCACCAATCCAATCTTTGTCTCTATGTGTTTGTTTGTTGTTGTTGTTATCTTCTATTTATGAGTGAGACTATACAGTATTTGACTTTTCTCCCTCTTACTTATTTTGCTTAGCATGATACCCTCAAAGTCCATCCATGTTGTCACAAATGGCCAGATTTCATCATTTTTTATGGCCAAGTAGTATTCCACTGTGTATATATACCACCTCTTCTTTATCCATTCATCCTTTGATGGGCACTTAGGTTGCTTCCAAGTCTTGACTATCATGAACAATGCTGCAATGAACATAGGGATGCATATATTTTTATGAATTTGTGATTTCATGTTCTTTGGATAAATACCCAGCGGTAGAATAGCTGGATCATATGGTAGTTCTGTTCTTAATTTTTTGAGGAATCTCCATACTGTTTCCCATAGTGGCTGCCCCAGTTTGCATTCCCACCAGCGGTGTATGAGAGGCCCCTTCTCTCCACATCCTCTCCAACACTTGTTATTTCCTGTCTTGTTAATTATAGCCATTCTGATGGGCATGAGGTGCTATCTCATTGTAGTTTTGATTTGCATTTCCCTGATAATTAGTGATGTTGAACATTTTTTCATGTGCCTTTTGGCCTTCTGTATATCTTCTTTGGAGAAATGTCTGTTCAGATCTTTTGCCCATTTTTTAATTGGGTTGTTAGTTTTCTTGTTCTTGAGACGTATGAGTTCTTTATATATTTTGGAGATTAACCCTTTATGAGATATATGGTTTGCAAATATCTTCTCCCAATTGTTAGGTTGTCTTTTCATTTTGTTGGTGGTTTCCTTTGCTGTGCAGAAGTTTTTTAGTTTGATGTAGTCCTATTTGTTTATTTTTTCTATTGTTTCCCTTGCCCAGTCAGACATGGTACTTGAAAATATGCTGCTAAGACCAATGTTGAAGAGTGTACTGCCTATGTTTTCTTCTAGAATTTCATGGTTTCAGGTCTTACATTCAAGTCTTTAATCCATTTTGAGTTAATTTTTGTGTATAGTGTAAGGTAATGGTCTACTTTCATTCTTTTGCATGTGGCTGTCTGGTTTTCTGAACACCATTTGTTGAAGAGACTTTCCTTTCTCCATTGTATGTTGTTGGCTCCATTGTTGAAAATTAGCTGTCCATAGATGTGTGGGTTTATTTCTGGGCTCTCAATTCTGTTCCATTGATCTATGTGTCTGTTTTTGTGCCAGTACCATGCTGTTTTCTTTACTATAGCTTTGTAGTATATTTTGAAATCAGGGAGTGTGATGCCTCCAGCTTTGCTCTTTTTTCTCAGGCTTCTTTTGGCTATTTGGGGTCTTTTGTTGTTCCATATAAATTTTAGGATTCTTTGTTCTATTTCTGTGAAAAATGTTTTTGGAACTTTGATAGGAATTGCATTGAATCTGCAGATTACTTTAGGAAGTATGGACATTTTAACTGTTTATTCTTCCAATCCAAGAGCACAGAATATCTTTCCATTTCTTTGTGTATTCTGTTTCTTTCAACAATGTTTTATGGTTTTCAGTGTACAGATATTTGACCTCTTTGGTTATCTTTATTCCTAGGTATTTTATTCTTTTCTGTTGCAATTGTAAATGGGATGGTATTCTTAATTTCTCTTTCTGCTACTTTGTTGTTAGTGTATAGAAATGCAACTAATTTTTGTATGTTGATTTTGTATGCTTTGAGTTTACTGTATTCATTTACTTCTAAAATTTTTTTGGTGGATTCTTTAGGGTTTTCTATATATAAAATCATGTCATCTTCAAATAGTGACAGTTTCACTTCTTCCTTTCCAATTTCAATCCCTTTTATTTCTTTTTCTTGCCTGATTGCTCTGGCTAAGACTTCCAATACTATGTTAAATGAGACATCTGAAAGTGGGCATCCTTGTCAGGTTCCTGCACTCCCTGCCCCACAGAGGTGGACCCACTCACTTCGCTGCAGAGGTTCCAGGCACTCTGCCTATGTGGGCCCACAGGTTGCCCAAGGGCTTGCTCTTGGGTGGGACCAGTGCCCAGAGTGGGCTGCCTGCCCTGGCTGAGCTTAGTCAGTACTCTAGTGGGTGAGGCAGACCACTGCACTAACAGGCCAGGGAAAGAACTCCAATGGCATCTGCCAGCATCGGTGTCAGCATACCTGTACTAGGTCACAATAATGGCTGCCGCCAATGTCTCAGTCCCTGGGGAGGTCTCACCTCTCATTGAGATGAACCCACAGCCTATCAAGTGAGTCTCTTCACCAAACGACTGTGCACCTTTCTTTCTGGTGATTTTAGGTTGCTTTCCAAAATGGGTAAATTTGTGCATGGGCCCTTTACGAGTAGGTTTTTTATTCCTTTATGTCTGATTGCTTTGCTGAGGGCATTCCCCATTATAGTTAATAAGCAGCAAAGCCAGATATTATGACATTTGTCTTGGTTGTGCTGAGTCCAAAAGCAGCTTATTGTGGTAATGCTCTTCTGCTTAGAACCCCCACTCGTCCAGGGAATGCTTCATACCTTAAGATTGCTCCTGGCCGGCTGTGAAGTGCTATGGCTCAAAGGTGGATTTTTCTCTCTAGAAAGGAATTTCTGCCTCTTCCACCTCAGTCAGCACTGTCCCTTGTTGCAGGGGTTGTTTTTGTCCAGTTTTCAGTTCTCTCTCAGGGGTAATTGTTCCAAGAGTAATTGTAAATTTGTTGTGTCTGTGGGAGGAGGTTAGCTCAGAGTCTGCCTTTGCTGCCATCTTGACACCATCTCCATGATTGATATTTATATATTGATCTTGTATCCTGCAACCTTGTTAAACTTGTTCATTAGTTCTAATAGTTTTTAGTGGATTTAGTAAGATTTTTCTATTTACAATATTATGTTATCTGCAATGCAGATTACTTCTTTCTTTCCAATCTGAATGCCTTTTACTTTGTTTTCTGTTGTATTATTCTCATTAGATCCTCCAATAAAATGTTGAATAGAAGTAGTGAAAGTGGATATTTTTGTCGTGTTCCTGACGTTCTTGTGAAAACATTCAGTCCTTCACCGTTTTAAGTATGATATATTAACTTGAGTTTTTCATGGATGTTATTTATTAGTTTGAATAAGTTCTCTTCTGTTTCTACCTTGTTGAATATGTTTGTCATGAAAAGGTGCTGAATTTTGTCAAATTCTTTTTCTGTGTCTGTTGAGCTGATCATGTGGTTTTTGTCCTTTTATTTATTAATATGGTGCATTACATCAATTGATTTTTGTCTGCATCCCTGGTCATGGTATGTAATCTTATATCTACGTTGCTGGATTTGGTGTGCTAGTATTTTGTTAGGTTTTCTGTGTATATTCACAAGAAATATTTGTCTGTAATTTTCTTGTGGTGTTCATCTTGTTTGATATTAAGGACTTATAGAAGGAGTTTGGAAGCATTCCCTCCTCTTCTATGTTTTGGATGGGTTTGTGATAGATTGGTTTTGTCTTTAAATTTTTGGTAGAATTCACTAGTAAAGCCATATGGGTCTGGACTTTTGTTTGTGGGAAGTGTTAAGATTTCTAATTCTTTCCCTTTACTTGTTATCAGTCTATTCAGATATTTCATTTCTTCTTGAGTCAGTCTTGGTAGTTTGTCTTTTTCTATGAATTTTCCCATTTTGTCTAAGTTAGCTAAGTTTTTGCATACAGTTATTCATAGTATTCCTTTATAATCATTTTTTTTTTTCTGTGAAGTCAGTAGTGATTTCAGTAATTTGAGTCTTCCCTATTTTTTTCCTTGGTCATTCTAGATAGTATTTGTCAATTTGGTTGATCTTTTCAAAAAACCAACTTCTGGTTTACTTGACTTCTCTGCTATTTTTTCTATTCTCTATTTCATTAATTTCTGCTCTTTTATTATTCCGTTTCTTTTTATTGCTTTGAATTTAGTTTGTCTCTCTTTTTTCCAGTGTCTTAGCTTGGAAAATTAGGATTTTCATTTGACATTTTTCTTCTTTTTTAATATAGCATTTATAGCTATAAATTTCTCTTTAAGCACTGCTTTGGATGCATTTCATAAGTTTTTGTATGTTATGTCTTCATTTTCACTCATCTGAAAATATTTTCTGTTTTCCCTTCTTTGATGCATTGGTAGTTTAAGAGCATGGTTTTTAATTTCCACATATTTCTGAATACCTCAAATTCCTTCTTATTGATTTCCAATTTGGTTCCATTGTGGTTGGAAAACATGTATGATTTCAATTCTTTTAGATTTTTTGAGGCTTGACTTATGGACTAGTATGTAGTCTATTCTGGAGAATACTCTGTGTGTGCTTGAGAAGAATGTATGTTCAGTTTATTGTGTACAGTGTTCTATACATATGTGTTAGATCTAGTTGGTCTACAGTATGGTTTAACTCTTCTATTTCCTTGCTGATTTTCTGTCTAATTGTTCTACCCATTATTAGAAATGGAGTGTTTAAATGTTCAACTACTATTGTTGAATTTTCTATTTCTGCCTTCTGTTATGTCAGTTTTTGCTGCATGTATTTTTGGTTTCTGTTCTTAGGTGCTTATACATTTGTAGTTGTTATATCTTCCTGATGGAGTTTGAAACTTTTATTATTATAAAATATCCCTCTTTACCCCTAGTAATATTCTTTGTTTAAAAGTCAATTTTCTCTTAAATTAGTATAGACACTACAGCTTTCTTATGGTTGCTCCTTGCATGGTATACCTTTTTCCATGCTTTTACTCAAAACTAGTTGGTTCTTTGAATCTAAAGTGTGTCTCCCATACAAAGCATATAACTATATTTTGATTTTTTTATCCAGTCTAACAATCTCTCACTTTGATTGGATTATTTCATCAATTCACATTTACTGTTGTTATTGATATGGTTGAATTTACATCTGGTATTTTTCTTTTGCTTTTCTATACGTCTGTCTCGTTTTATTCCATTGTTCCTCTTTTACTGCTTTCTTTTTTATTCAATGAATATTTTGTAGTATAACATTTAAATTCTTTTAGTGATTTTTATTTCTTTATTTTTTTAAATTTTTTGTTTATTGCAGTAACATTGGTTTATGACATTGTAAAAATTTCAGGTGTACATCATTGTACTTCTATTTCTGCATAGATTACATCATGTTCACCACCAAAATACTAATTACAATCCCTCACCACACACATGTACCGAATTATCCCTTTCACCATCCTCCCTCCTCCCTTCCCCTCTGGTAACCACCAATCCCATGTCTGTCCCTATGTGTTTGTTTATTGTTGTTATAATCTACTACTTAATGAAGGAAATCATACGGTATTTGACCTTCTCCCTCTGACTTATTTCACTTTGCATTATACCCTCAATGTCCATCCATGTTGTCACAAATGGCTGGATTTCATCATTTCTTATGGCTGAGTAGTATTCCATTGTGTATATATACCACAGCTTCTTTATCCATTCATCCCTTGATGGGCACTTAGGTTGCTTCCAAGTCTTGGCTATTGTGAATAACGCTGCAATGAACACAGGGGTGCATGTACCTATGCAAATTGGTGTTTTCAAGTTCTTTGGATAAATACCCAACAGTGGAATAGCTGGATCATATGGTAGTTCTATCCTTGATTTTTTGAGGAATCTCCATACAGTTTTCCATAGTGGCTGCACTAGTTTGCACTCCCACCAGCAGTGTATGAGAGTTCCCTTCTCTCCACATCCTCTCCAACACATGTTGTTTGCTGTCTTGTTAATTATAGCCATTCTGACGGGCGTGCGGTGATATCTCATTGTAGTTTTGATTTGCATTTCACTGATAGTTAGTGATTTTGAACATCTTTTCATGTGTCTGTTGGCCATCTGTATATCTTCTTTGGAGAAATGTCTGATCAGGTCTTTTGCCCATGTTTTAATTGGGTTGGTAGTTTTTTTGTTGTTGAGATGCATGAATTCTTTATATATTTTGGAGATTAAGCCCTTATCAGAAGTATGGTTTGCAAACATCTTCTCCCAATTGTTAGGTTGTCTTTTCGTTTTGTTGATGGTTTCCTTTGCTGTGCAGAAGCTTTTTAGTTTGATGTAGTCCCATTTGTTTATTTTTTCTATTGTTTCTCTTGCCCTGTCAGACGTGGTGTTTGAAAAGACGTTGCTAAGACAGATGTCGAAGAGCCTACTGCCTATGTTTTCTTCTAGAAGTTTCACAGTTTCAGGTCTTACATTCAAGTCTTTAATCAATTTGGAGTTAATTTTTGTGTATGGTGTAAGGTAAGGGTCTACTTTCATTTTTTTGCGTATGGCTATCCAGTTTTCCCAACACCACTTGTTGAAGAGACTTTCTTTTCCCCATTGTATGTTCTTGGCTCCTTTGTCAAAGATTAGCTGTCCATAGATGTGTGGGTTTATTTCTGGGCTTTCGATTCTATTCCATTGATCTGTGTGTCTGTTTTTGTGCCAGTACCATGCTGTTTTGGTTACTATAGCTTTGTAGTATATTTTGAAATCAGGGAGTGTGATACCTCCAGCTTTGTTCTTTTTTCTCAGGATTCCTTTAGCTATTTGGGGTCTTTTGTTGTTCCATATAAATTTTAGGATTCTTTGTTCTATTTCTGTGAAAAATGTTGTAGGAACTTTGATAGGGATTGCATTGAATCTATAGATGGCTTTAGGAAGTATGGACATCTTAACTATGCTAATTCTAGCAATCCAAGAGCACGGAATATCTTTCCATTTCTTTGTGTCTTCTTCAATTTCTTTCAGAAATGTTTTATAGTTTTCGGTGTACAGATCTTTCACCTCTTTGGTTAGGTTTATTGCTAGGTATTTTATTCTTTTTGTTGCAATTGTAAATGGGATGGTATTCTTAATTTCTCTTTCTGCTACTTCGTTGTTAGTGTACAGAAATGCCACTGATTTTTGTATGTTGATTTTGTATCCTGCAACTTTACCATATTCGTTTATTACTTCTAAAAGTTTTCTGGTGGATTCTTTAGGGTTTTCTATATATAAAATCATGTCATCTGCAAATAGTGACAGTTTCACTTCTTCCTTTCCAATTTGGATCCCTTTTATTTCTTTCTCTTGCCTGATTGCTCTGGCTAGGACTTCCAGTACTATGTTAAATAGGAGTGGTGACAGTGGGCATCCTTGTCTGGTTCCTGTTCTTAGAGGGATGGCTTTCAGTTTTTCACCATTGAGGATGATATTAGCTGTGGTTTTCTCATATATGGTCTTTATTATGTTGGGATACTTTCCTTCTATCCCCATTTTATTCAGAGTTTTTATCATAAATGGATGCTGTATCTTGTGAAATGCTTTCTCAGCATCTATTGAGATGATCATGTGATTTTTATTCTTCATTTTATTAATGTGGTGTATTACGTTGATTGATTTGCGAATGTTAAACCATCCCTGCATCCCTGGAATAAATCCCACTTGATCATGGTGTATAATCTTTTTAACGTATTGTTGTATGCGATTTGCTAGTATTTTGTTGAGGATTTTTGCATCGATGTTCATCAGTGATATTGGCCTGTAATTTTCTTTTTTTTGTGTAGTCCTTGTCTGGTTTTGGTATCAGGGTAATGTCAGCTTCGTAGAATGAGTTAGGGAGCTTCCCCCCCTCCTCAATTTTTTGGAAGAGTTTGAGAAGGATAGGTATTAAGTCTTCTTTGAATGTTTGGTAGAATTCACCAGAGAAGCCGTCTGGTCCTGGACTTTTATTTTTGGGGAGGTTTGTGATTACTGTTTCGATCTCCTTACTGGTGATTAGTCTATTCAAATTCTCTACTTCTTCTTGATCCAGTTTTGGAAGGTTGTATGATTCTAAGAATTTATCCATTTCTTCCAGATTGTCGAATTGGTTGGCATATAGCTTTTCATAGTATTCTCTTATAATCTTTCGTATTTCTGAGGTGTCTGTTGTAACCTCTCCTCTTTCATTTCTGATTTTACTTATTTGTGCCTTCTCTCTTTTTTTCTTGGTGAGTCTAGCTAAAGATTTGTCAATTTTGTTGATCTTTTCAAAGAACCAGCTCTTGGTTTTATTATTTTTTTCTATTGTTTTTTTGGTCTCTATTTCATTTATTTCTGCTCTGATTTTTATTATTTCCCTTCTTCTACTGATTTTGGTCTTGGTTTGTTCTTCTTTTTCCAGTTCTTTTAGGTGCATTGTTAGATTGTTTATTTGAGATTTTTCTTGTTTGTTGAGATAGGCCTATATTGCTATAAACTTCCCTCTTAGAACTGCTTTTGCTGTATCCCATAAATTCTGGCATGTTGTATTTTCCTTTTCATTTGTCTCCAGGTATTTTTTGATTTCTTCTTTGATTTCTTCGTTAACCCAGTCATTGTTCAGTAGCATTTTGTTTAATCTCCACGTATTTGTGGCTTTTCTGATTTTCTTCCTGTAGTTGATTTCTAGTTTCATACCGTTGTGGTCAGAAAAGATGCTTGGTATTATTTCAATCTTCTTAAATTTATGGAGACTTGTTTTGTGGCCTAATATGTGATCAATCCTGGAGAATGTTCCATGTGCATTTGAAAAGAACGTGTATTCTTCGGTTTTTAGATGGAATGTTCTGTATATATGTACTAGGTCCATCTGTTCTAGCGTGTCGTTTAAGGCCAATGTTTCCTTATTGATCTTCTGTTTGGATGATCTATCCGTTGGTGTAAGTGGAGTGTTAAAGTCCCCTACTATTATTGTGTTACTGTCTATTTCTGTTTTTATGTCTGTTAATAATTGCTTTATATATTTAGGTGAACCTACAATGGGTGCGTAGATATTTACAAGTGTTATATCCTCTTGTTGGATTGTTCCCTTGATCATTATGTAATGCCCTTCTTTGTCTCTTTTTAGAGTTTTTGTTTTAAAATCTATTTTTTCTGATATGAGTACTGCTACCCCAGCTTTCTTTTCATTGCCATTTGCGTGGAGTATCTTTTTCCATCCCTTCACTTTCAGTTTGTGAGTGTCTTTAGGTCTGAAGTGTGTCTCTTGTATGCAGCATATATATGGGTCTTGTTTTTTTATCCAGTCAGCCACCTTATGCCTTTTAATTGGAGCATTTAGTCCATTGACGTTTAAAGTAGCTATTGATAAATATGTACTTACTGCCATTTTTTACCTTTTTTTTTTTTCTCAGTGTTTTAGTAGTCCTTCTCTGTTCCTTTCTTCTTCTATACAGAATTGATGGTCACTTTAGTTTGACCGCTGTCTGAAAGCTGTACTCTTAACTCCCCTCCTCCCTCCTTTTATGTTTTTGATATCATATCTAACCTCTTTTTTGTGTATTTACATCCATTACGTTCTAATCATGGAAATAGATAATTTTTCCTATTTGTGGTCTTCTTTTTTCCCCTTAAATCAGTTCCTGTAACATTTCTTGTAGCACTGGTTTCTTGGTGACAAACTCCTTTAATTTTTGCTTATCTGGGAAAATTTTGATCTCTCCTTCCATTTTGAATGATAACCTTGCTGGGTAGAGTGTTCTTGGCTGTAAGTTTTTTCCTTTTAGCACTTTAAATATATCATGCCATTCTCTTCTAGCCTGTAAGGTTTCTGCTGAGAAGTCAGCTGATAGCCTTATGGGGTTTCCTTTGTATGTAACTTGACAATCTCTTGTGGCTTTTAGGATTCTCTCTTTATCTTTAATTCTGGACATTTTGATTATGATGTGTCTTGGTGTGGGCCTCTTTGGGTTTATCTTGTTGGGGCTCTCTGTGCTTCCTATACCTGGATGTCTGCTTCCTTCCTTAGGTTAGGGAAGTTTTCATCTATTATTTCTTGAAATATATTCTCTGCCCCCTTGTCTCGCTCTTCTCCTTCCGGGACACCTATAACACGGATGTTAGTGTGCTTGATGTTGTCCCAGAGGTCCCTTAGACTGTCCTCACTCTTTTTAATTCTTTTCTCTTTTACCTGTTCACCTTGGGTAATTTCTTCTAGTCTTTCGTCCAGCTCACAGATCCGTTCTTCTGTATCCTCTACTCTGCTTTTGAGTCCCTCTAATGAATTTTTCATTTCCAGTATTGTATTCTTCATTTCTGAGTGGTTCTTTTTTATATCTTCCATTTCTTTGTTGACATTCTCACTGAGTTCATCTATTCTTCTCCCCAGATGAGTGAGCATCCTTAACACTCTTAGTTTGAACTCTCTGTTGGGTAGGTTGCTCATTTCTGTTTCACTTAGTTCCTGTTCTGGGGTTTTGTCCTGTTCCCTTACTTGGAATGTATTCTTTTGCCTCCTCATTTTCCCTCTTTCCCTGTGCTTGTGTCTACGTATTAGGTAGGTCAGCTACGTCTCCTGCTCTTGGATAGGTGACCTTATGTAAGTGATACCTTAGGAGGCTTCCAGTGTGCTTCCCTCAGTTCTCAATGTTCCAGGGGTGACCCTTATGTGGGCTACGTGTGTCCTTCTGTTGTGGCCTGTTTGCTCTCCCTGTAGGCACCCAGGGAGGCTGACTTATGCTCCTGGCCAGCTGTTGTAATGCTCAGCTGCTTGTAGTTGTTGTGGGCCCTTCAGTCTCTTTATCAGGTGTGGGGAGCCCCAGCACAGTTGGCTGTAAGTTCTAATACCACATTTGTGTTGCAGTATTTCTTTTAAGTGAGTAGGCCCCCAGTGTGGCAGGTTGTTAGGCTCAGGGCCTTACAATTGCTGTAAGCCTCTAGCCTATTAGGTCTCTTGTCAGCTGTCTGAGGATTGCAGCTGGGTGGGGGTGGCCTCAGGCACAGGAGCACTCAATCGTTTCAGGCTTTGGAAGGTGGGGCAAACCTCCTATGTGGGTCTTTGAGAAGCACAAGTCTTCTGCAGCTGACAAACCCTGCCGCCCACAGGTCCAAACACACAGTCAACACAGTCCTGCCCCGTGTGAGCGCCCCGACCTCCCCAAGCGGATCCAGTCTCTCCACGGCGGGAGCCCCACACACTCCACCCCCTCCTTGCTCCTTGTGCACACCCTGCCCCGCTCAAGTCGGCTCAGTTGCCAGGCTGCAGAGAATCCAGTTACCAATCTATGCAGGCCCACAAGTTGCCTGAGGGCTTGTTGTTGGGTGGGGCCAGTCTCTAGGGTGGGCTGCCTGCCCTGGCTGAGCTGGATTAAATCGGTGCTCTAGCGGGTGGGGCAGACCCTGGGCTAGCAGGCCTCAGGGAGACCTCCAATGGCGTCTGTGTCAGCACGCCCACACCAGGCCACACCATGGCCGCCGCCACTGTCCCAGTCCCTGGAGAGGTCTCACCCCTCACCGAGATGCACTCGGCCTATTAGGTGAGTCTCTTGTCACCACAGCACTGTGCACCTTTCTTTCTGGTGATTTTAGGATGCTTTCTGAAACGGGTGAGTTTGCGCACGGGCCCTTTAAGAGCCAGTTTTAATTTCTTTGTGAACCGGGTTTTCTGGGGGTACTCCCCAATGTTTTAGTAGCAGGCAAAGTCAGATATTATGCCGCTGTTCTCGATTGTGCTGGGTCCACAAAATGCCCCCAGCGGGGGCGCTCGCCGGCTCAGGGCCCCGCTCCTCCAGGGAGGCTGCGTACCTGTGAGCTGCTCCCAGCGGCCGTGAAGCTGGCGGCTTGTGAAGGCGGCATTTTTCCTCTCCAGAAGGGAGTCTCTGCCTCTTCCACCTCAGTTAGGATTGTCTGTTGTTGCAGGAGTTCCTCTCATCCAGTTTTCAGTTCTGTCTCGGGTAATTTTTCCACGAGTGGTTGTAAATTGGCTGTGTCCACAGGAGGAGGTGAGTTCCGAGTCTGCTTACGCCGCCATCTTGACTCCCCTTTTAGTGATTTTAAACTATACTTTTCAGTTACTTTCTTAGTAGTTTCTCTAGGGCTTACAATGTACATCTTAACTTATCAGAATCTACTTCAGATTTATACAATCTTAATTCTAGTGAGATAAATACATTTTAATCATATAAAGCTCTATTCTCTCCTCCCCCTTTTGTGTGCTACTATTCAATATTTTATCGTCTATTATGTTTCTATTAAGGATTTTTCTTTGGTAGATAAGCATATCACTAAATTTCTTTCTTTTTTTAAAAATCAGGAATAGAAATTACATTTACCAAATGCTATTTCTGTATCTATTGAAATAATTGTATAATTTTATCCTTTAATCCATTAATGTGGTCAATTATCTTGCTTAATATTCCTTTGCTAAATCAACCTTGCATTTCTGAAATAAATCTATATTGATCATGATGTACTATTATTTTTACATAATGTTGGAATTAGTCAAGTAATATTTTACTCAGGATTTTATAATCATATTTGTAAGCAAGTTTGGTTGAATGATTCTTGTCATATTTTAGTATATGTTACCACAAAATTGGGGTTTATTCTTTTTTTTTTTTTTAACAGCTTCTTAAGGGATATTTTTAAGAACAGTGTTATTTCTTTCTTAAATCTTTGGAAGACTGCTCTAGTGCTTGTATCTTGGCCTGAAACTTTCTTTGATAAAAGATTTTTAAATAATGTATTTAGTGGTTGTTAATAGTTTGCTAGTCTTTTCTCTGTCTGTTAGCGTAAGGCTATTTTTCTCAATAAAATATATTGTAGTCAAGCAGACCTACATATGAATCTGGGTTCAGCCACCTATCAGTTATGAAACTTAGAAAATTTGATTTCTCTTTCTGACCCTCAGTTTCCTAATCACTGACATGTGGACAATTAATAGTACCTACTTCATTTCTGATGGAAGGTTGTCTGTTTAGAAGACCCCTGATGGTACAGATTATCTAAAACTCTAGCTTAAATCTGTAAATAAGTCTTGAGCTAAAAGTAAGTAAGAAAAATCCTCAAACAGTCTAAAACCTCAAGAATACAGGGGTGGCTTTGACCTTCAGGCATCTGTGAATCACTGGAGGCTTAGAAGTTGGGCACATAAAACCTGAGACCAAGGAGGATGAAAACTCAAATCACGGACCACACAAAAATCCAGATTCCCCAGAAAGTAATACCATCAGTGCAATTCTAGGAAGAATCATGTCATTTTGAGGAAGTGTGTGGAGATGTATATCTTTCTCAGTCTAGACCTTGAGGAAGGTAGGAAAAAAAGTTTTCTCTGAGAAGGCTTAACTACAAGCCAACAGTCATTGAGTCAGAGCCAGAATTCACACCATTTTTGTGTCTTGGGAAAAAATCTCAAGTCATAATTTGTGTTTAAAGTTGTTCTGAATTGGCAGTGTCCTAGGTATTTCGCAGGAGCAAATAAAAATCCTTTTTGTAGGGACGTACTTTCAAGTCAGGCCTAAATGAATTTACACAGAGAAATTTCTAAAGGACACAAATTTATACACATGCACACACACACACACATCAGGAAACACCTAAGGAAATAAGCCACTGTGAGCAAGAGTCAGCAAACACAACAAACTACAGAATCAGAGCTACAGGCTACAGAGACCGCATATACTAGAACATAGTAGAATCATCCAATACTGAATATAAAATATATATTTAAAGAATTAAAACACTATATGAGGAAAGCAGAATGATGTTATGATTTTGATGGGCCCTAGGCACTTGCTTTTGCCTTTGTAGGCCCCTTCCTCCATATGTGTGTTTGTGTGTGTGTATGTGTGTATACATATACATAAACATACATATGTATAAATTTATACTTTATTTCTATGCTAGTATAAAGAAAACTATATTAATATTATAAATCAAAACATTTTCTTCAACCTAAAAGTCCTTTTTTTTCCCCTTCTGATTTTAAAATAAAAAGTAAAACATTTTTATAGGTCCCTAACCTGAAAGTGTCATGAGTCCTAAGCCTGTGCCTACTGTATCTAATGGATAATCTGGCCCTGGAGGAAGCAACAAGAATCTATCAACAGCCAGATTTGGAAAAGAACAAAATAGAACTTCTGGATTTTAAAACATTCAATTATAAAAGTTAGAATCTTAATAGATAGCCTAATAGCAAATCAGACACAACCGAAGAAAGAAACTATAGTAAACTGAGAGATTTTTTTTAAATATCTAAAATGCAGCAGAGAAAGAAAATATAAATAGGAAATGAAGAGACATGGAAGAAAGAGTAAGAATATCTAACATACATCTCAACAAAATCCCAAAAGGATAGACTAGAGAAAATAGGGCTAGACAATGACCAGGAATTTTCCAGAATTAATTAAAGAAATAAATACTCATAGTGAGGAATATCAATGAAGCCCTACAATGTGGTAGTGGACCTCAATTAAGATAGAGATGATCCCTTCAAGATAAATGCAAAGCTGAATTTCTTAAAATAAAAAAATAATTAATTAAAAACTAAAAGTAAAGGATGTCCTTAGTCTTCTCAGAGACCCTAAATGGAAACATAAATGGCCAGAACTAACAAATACAATTTGATAATCTAACTGTTGGTCAGCAAAATGAATAATCAATTCTATTTAGAATTAAAAATTCAACATGGCACAATTTCTTAGATAATCATTGGCAGATAATAACCAGGGGTTGTACATAATCTAAGAAAGAATTGGTGACTGACTTTAGAGCAAATAAGACGTATTAACCACGATTTATTGGTATGAAAATTGAGATGATTTGTTTTGCCAGGTTTTCTGAAATCTTTTTTATGTCTATTGAAATTTCGGTGTTTATTGTGGGCCTGAGTCATGTTACTTTTCTTGGCAGAGGTAGTTTCAATATATTTTCATTTGTTGCCTATTTGGGATGGTGCGAAGCTCTGTTTTGTTTAAAGCATCTCTTCAGATTTACCAAAAGCCTCTGAGTAAACTGTCTGCCCTTTATTCTGGAATTAATATCTTGTTGTTACTCTTAGCAGAGCACATCTGCTCTGCATCGCAGCATTCTTTACGCTTTTGACAATTACTAAGTTCCAAATAGGCATATTTTCTTTCCTTGAAAACTGATAATTTCTTTAAAAGTCAAAAGTGTTCATAGAATCCCCTGTCTTTTAGCATGCTCTTACCTATTTGGAGAATTTTAAATCCAGAAGAGATCTCAGAAATAATGTAGTATAGCCTTCTCATTTTACATCTGAAAATCTGAAGGACAAGGCCATTTGTTCAAGGTCATCTAGTATTTCAGGGGCATATCCAAACTTAAAACACTTTTTCTCATTTCCAATCTAATAATATTTTCACTACATTCTGATTTTTTTCCCCCTACTGGGCAATTTGTAGGTATTAGTCACTTATTTTGTACCTAGAAGTGTGCTGTGTGGTATGGTGAGATACAGAAGAAGAGATATATATATGTACATATAGAGAGATATTTATATACACATATCACCTTCAGTTTGGAAATCCCAAAAAGTTTTGTACCTAGGAAATCTCTAAAAATAGACTCTAAAAATTTATCCTTCAAAATATAATTGTTCATGCTCAAGAAAATCAAATGCTATTTGGAATATAGCACTTAAACTTTAATAAGTTTATTCAACTTTGCTTTGAGCTTTGTTTTCTAAGGTAATCTAGAGATTCATTTCCTTTGACTTCTTCCCTCCATGAAGGGAAGTAGACCTTTGAAGAAATGTATGGCTTTTTCTTGCTATTTAACATTCAAATGTGGCTACTATCTGAACTATAGACAAGCAATTTGTATTTCTGTGTATATACCTCATTCAGTAGACGCGAAGCTCTGATAAATCAAAGAAGATACCTAATATGTTCTTTTTATTCCTTCAAGAGACTAGTATGGATCTAAGCACATGCTATAAGTGAAACAAAAATTTGAAATCAATAGACTTCCCTTTGTCCCCCATTTATAGAAAATTCTCACTTTTGAATTAAAATTTTCTGATATTTTTATGTTCTCTACTTTGCTTGAATTTATCTTTCTAAAAGTTGTCTTGGATATCCTTTCAGTGTCAAGGTGACAAGTAATAGCCTCCAAGAGGACACGCAATCCGTTTTTGATTGATTTTCCGTGTATAGCCCCAACGAATCCATTTACTCATCTATTCTTCAATAGAAATTTATGGAATACCCACTCTCTGCCAGGCATGTTGCTTAACACTAAGAATAAAACATAAAAGAAGACAAAGATCTCTGTCCTCCTGGATCACAGTAGGAAAGATAAACAATAAGCAGGTAACAGATATAACAATTGAACCATCTTGGTGAAGGTTACAAACTTGGTATTGTGGTGGAGACTAGGGGAAGGTGAGCAGCTGTTTTAGATAGGATGTTCAGGAAAGTCCTCTCTAGAGCAGTGACATTAACCTGAGGCCCAAATGCACAGATGAAGCCGGCCATGCCAGAGCTGCAAGCACAATCCCAGCAGAGGAAATGGCAGTGCCAAAGGCTCTGTGTGGGAAGGAAGCTTAGTGGTCAAGGAACTAAGAGGCGGCTAGATCACGCTGGGCTTTGTGGGCCACAGTAAGTAGGTTGGACTCATTCTACTACAACGGGAAGCCTCTGAAGTGTTTTAAGCAGATGAGTGACAGCGAGATTAATGTTTATATAAATCAAGCTTGCTGCTCTGTGGAGAATGGATGGGAGGAGGCAGCGTGAAAGCAGGGAGAGGACTTAGGAGGCTGTAGGAGCAGCCTCCGTGAGGGATGGTAATGGCTTTGACTAGGTGTGGAGCTGTAGGGAGAGTATTTTAATATTTCCGCATAATTAGGGCTTTCAGAGCAAACTTTACTGAAACTTGGGAACTGGCCTTAAAAGAACAAGCATTACAAATTAAATTATGACTGATTAGATAGTGATAGACCGTCTAGAAAGATTTACCACCTCAGAAGGGTGTATTTACATTGTAGGGAGGGATGAGGCCCTGGGACCATAGAGATAATCTTACGTTATAAAGTTGGATAGACTTGAATTATCTTTCTCCTATAGACATATATTTACATTCCAAAGGGTAAGAACCGAGGATCCTTCCTACGCTGAATTTGTTTATACTAGGGAGTGAAAGCTTTCTCTCCATCTGTCAGGAGAGAAGTCAGGATGGCTTTCTCTCTCTTATATAACCACCCAGATTCATATATTCAGTATTCCTCACTTACCATAGTGACCCTGTAGTATAGCATGACATCCAGCTCTACAAGAATTGGAGCAACGAGGATACAGTGCAGGTATTTCTATGAATAAGCAATAATTAATCTGTCTGTATTCCAGGAAACCTCATGTTTGCATTTAAGATAATATTAATAAATATAGATATTTAAAAAAACAATACTAGGTTTGTAGAGATAAAGAAAAGTAGATGGACTTGAAATATATTTTTGTAGTGATGTGAAAAGACTTTGGGGTGAGTTAAATGAGGTTTGGGGAAGGAAAGGAAAGAGTCAAGGATGACCCCAAGTTTTATTTAAGCAACTGAATGAAGAATGGCATTATTTACTGAGATGAAGAAAGACTAAGTAGGACCACATTATGGGTGGAACAATAAAATCCTATTTGGCCAACTTAAGTGTTAGATACGTATGAGGCATAAAAATAAATTGTCAAATTATGCAATTGGACATGCGCAACTATGTCTAGGAGAAATCACAATATGTTGTAGTTTTGAGGGAATTTGAAATCACATAGTCACTCTTTTATCTAATAACGGTCTGAAACCGGCTCCCTGAGGGCTGTAAATATTCAATAAGAACATGATTACCCTTAGACCTTGTTCCCAACACAGACACAGATGAAAAGTTAATCTTGTTAATTTGCTGTTTTCATGTTTAACCTGAGAAGTGACTCAAGTGTCACAAGGATTTATGAGCTTGTTTTGCAGAAGAAAAAGAATGCCTTTAAGGAAACTATGACCACCAGGTAACCAGCCCCCAGCTGCTGCTGATGCCCAGAAGTCTAGTTGCCCAAGGGCTTATTTTGAGTGAAAGTAACTGGAACTTCCCCTTTGTTTCTCCAAACTCCACCTCCCAAGCACTTTAGCTCTATAAAATCCCCTCTGCTTTTTCTTCCTTTTTTAAGGCAGATTTGAGAGGCCCTATCCTGCTGCCTTCTTGTTTTGGCCAATTCAAATAAATCTTTCTCCATCTCCAAGCACCAGTCTCAGTGATTGGCTTATTGCTCATTGGGCACACGAACTTGAGATTAAGAGGTTTGGTATCAGGTCCTCAGTTATTCACAGGCAGGGTATGCTTCCTGAAAGATAAACAGTTCAGTGACTACTCCAGTTGCTTAATGTGGTCAAAGAGATCTGAAAGAATGAACAGAATTCCAAAGAACTAGCCCACAAACTAGTCTTTTGACTTTGAAGCTGCAAGACCAGTAAACGGTTAACATCTTGATCAAGTCTATAATTCTGTAATTCTGTGATTCTAATTAGTGTTATGAAATTTTCATCACTGAATCCATGTTGATAACTCCAGTTGCAACTACATCCATAATCTTCCTGGAAGGTTAAACTGAGCCCACTAGACTTTCTTCTTAACAAGAGATAATATAGCCAAATCTTGCAAAAATCATCAGTTCTGTTAACTATTGCTTCAAAACAAACAACCCCAAAATTCTCTGGTTTTCAATAACCATTATTATCTGCTATGGTTCTGCTGGTTGACTGGCATAGCTCGGTCATTTCCTGTGTAACTGCAGTCAGATAGTGTTTGGGCTGGAGTCAACTGAAGACACCTCAATCACATTTTCAGTGCTTGGGCTGGGATGATGTGATACTGTGATGTATTATAAGAAATATACATTTGGCCTTTGTCCCCATTCCTGGCACAGAGCTCCTAAAACCCTTGAATTTTATAAGCGAGGAGAGCAATCAAAGTGTCTTTCATTATGTTAATGATGTGACGTTTGGAAAGCACCTAAGAATGTGGCTGGTTGCCTGGAGCACCAACTATGTGACTGAAGTGTTGGAGTTTTCAGGCCCACCCGCTGACCTCTGGGGAGGAGAGTGGGCTGGAAATAGAATCAGTCACCAATAGCCAATGATTTAATCAATCATGCCTATGTAATGAAGCCTCCATAAAAAGCCCCAAAAAACTGAGTTTGGAGAGGTTCCAAGTTGGTGAACACATGGAGATGTGGGGAGAGTGGCACGCACAGAGAGCATGGAGGCTCCCCAACCTTTCCCTGTACCTTGCTCTATGTGTCTCTTCATCTAGCTGTTCCTGAGTTATATCCTTTTATAATAAACCAGTAATAAACAAAGTAAAATATCTCTCTGAGTTCTGTAAGCCACTCTACCAAATTAATCAAACCCAAGAAGGGCATCATTAGAATCTCCGATCTGTAGCCTGTCAGTCAGAAGCGTGCAATTGGCATTTGAAGTCAGGAGGTAAGTCTTGTAGGACTGAGTCCTCAATCTATGGGATCTGATACTATCTTCAGGTAGAGAGAGTCAAAATTGAGTTGAATTGAATTGAGCTGAGTAAGATACCCAGCCGGTGTCCAAGAATTGCTTGGATGTATGGGGGAAAACCCCCATACATTGGAATTGGTTATCAGAATCTTAGATGGCTAGAAGAGAAGGGTGCTAGCTAGGCATCTCTCCACACGACATTTTTATATAGCTAGCCTGGGCTTCCTAACAGCATGGAGATCTCGGAGTACAACTTTTCTCATGGCAGCTAGCTTTTCTCAGAGCACGTGGTCCAACAGACCTAAGGGGAAGCTGTAATGTTTCTTCTGATCTAATCACACAGCATTAATTACACAATACTCAGTTGGTCAAAACAGTTATAGGGCAGCCCAGATTCAAGGGTTTGGAGGAATAGATGCAATATCTCCACGGCAGAATGGCTTGCTTGTAGAGAGATGGAAAGGATTGCTAGCACCTATCTTGGAAACAATCTACCGCATCTGCCTGAGCATAGCCTGATTTGAATGGAAAAGAATATTGTTAATTGGAGGTTCTAAAGTAACAATTTATAAGGCTGTGCTCTCACTCACCTCTGACACATAGTCCTTACAAGTACTAAGAGGCCGATGTATCTGATAGCATCCTACTTTGGTCATTCCTTCTCCCATCTTCACATATGCTGTCCACTATGGTTGCAAGAAATGCAAACTCTACTCACTGTTCTTTCCTCAATTCCTGCTTGTTTCCTCACACCTCTACTTTATTTTTGGTAATTCCACAGAGCTCAGAACTCTGCAGTCTACTCTAGAACAGTGATCTTCACACCATATTTGAGTACCCATGTCAATACATGAACCTGTGGTGACAAAAGAAAAACTTTCCATTGGTGTGTTTCCACCAAGAGTTTTAAGGGAACTCATTTCCGTATCCTCAACTTTCAGATATGATCTTTGCTAGAACCAATTAACTTGGGAATAAATCAGCATTCACAACAGCCTTTCTCCCAATTTACCAAACATAAACAAACAAATAAAACTCCTCACCCATACCAAATCTTACTGTGATGTTGTAAAGCCTTCCCTGGGTTGTAAAATCCACTAGGGCATCAAAGGAGAAATTGAAATATTGGCTTAAGGAAAGTATATTTTAATATTTAATTTAGGCAACATAAATTCATAGGATTTCCTGTCTTTTCTTGCCTTGTATATTTCAATGAGGGAAGGTTGAAGCTTGCTATTAGAGAAATATTTTGGCCTATTTGGGGATCCATGTAATTCATACAGCTGAAGCTGTGGATTAGTGAAGCTGATTCTTTGAAATGTAGTTGGAATGCATGGAAGGACTGTTACATTTTTCAAAGTGCATTGTGTAAAACACATGGGTAAAACATCTAAATAATGTATTTCAGATATCATGTGTTTAATTCAACACATAGTTAAAATTTATTTTATCGAATCATATCACGAAATATTCATCCCAGTTATATTCACTCATATTATTTCATCTTAAAATAGTTTCTAGCTGCTATAAATAAGGAATATTAATTTAAACTCATAATGGAAATATTTAGACGTCAACTTAAAAATGTGTAGGGAATACACAGTTTATCAAAATTCGTTTGGGGGTTATATGAACAAAATGACTTGACTGCCTTTGCTCTATACTTTATCATTTTATTTATCAGGCATTGTTGAATTATTTGCTATTAGTTTAACTTTACTCTGGACGGTAGGTCATATTAACGCACGGATATATAGATGTATATATAATAAATAGATACTGTATATCTATCTGTCTACAGCTACCATAATGCCTCATATTTAGTACACATTCAATGAATGCATTCAATGTACATAGGAATAAATAGATAAATGAGCAAAAGGACAGATATATAGGATGCAGTGGTTTTTCTTTATTTATACTTGTATTGATTTTTGTCTGAGCCACATACTCCAGTACTTTTTGAGATTTAATTCATTTATCATGATGTTGTTATCCATTTTCCAAAGTGTTAGACATAATAGCTGAACAATGTATAGGTTATGTGTTATTTGATTTACTATTTAATATTTTTAATAATAGCTTTATTGAGATATAATTTACATAGCATAAAGTTAACCCTTTTAATTTTTAGTGTAAAATTCAGTGGTTTTTTTGTGTACTTATGGAATTGTGAGATTATTACAACTAATTTTATAAAATTTCAGCACTCTAAAAACAGACTCCATACCCAGTAGCAGTCACTTCTCTCACCCTAGGTAACCACTAATCTCTTTTTGTTTCTATAGATTTGCATATTCTGGACATATTATATAAATGGAACCATACAATATGTGGCCTTTTGTGATTGGCTTCTCTGATTTAGCATGTTTTCAAGGTTTATCCATGTCATACCGTGTATCAGTACTTCATTTTTTAAAAATTGCTGAATAATATCCTATTATATGGATATACCACATTTATTTATCCATTCACCAGTTGATGGGCATTTGGGTTGTGTCCACTTCTTTGGCTATTATGAATAAGTTGCTCTAAGTATTTATGTAGAAGTTTAATATGGACATAGGTTTTCATTTCTCTTAGATATATACTGTAAGGGAGGGAGAACTATTCCTCTACTCTTCTAGGTTCTTCTGGCTGGTCTAAGAATTAAATTGACATGAGGCAGAACAACAGGAGAAAATCAAACAAATTTAATAACATGTATACATGAGAGAAATCCAGGAAAACGGAGTAACTCGCTAAAATTGCTAAAGCCAACACCTTAAATAGCATCTTCAGTTAAAGACAAAGGAGGGTGTTGGGGGTAGTGGTTTCGGACTTCAAAGGGGAGGAGGGCAATTCACATGGAGATGGAGAGGGAAATGTTTGGTAAATAAACGCTTGCCATGCCTTGCAAAGACAATGAGACGTAGAGAAGACTTTGATCAAATGGGCCTTACTAGGTTCCTTCCTGTGTACCACACCTAGTTTATATTGTACTGTAGTTATCCACGGTATTAGCTTCTTCCTGAAACAGGCCTTCTATCTTAAATTCTTTAGGCAGTCAGGAGGAAGGTCAAAGTTTCTTTCTGAATCTTTTGTTCTTAAACATAATGAAGCCCTGAGAGACACATTTTGGAGTGGTAAAGTCTGACCCCTACAATACTTAGGAGCAGAATTGTTGGGTCATGGGGCAACTCTATGTTCAACACTTTGAGACACTGCTGTTTTCCAAAGTGGCTGCACCATTTTACAATCCCACCAGCAATGTACAATTTCCCATTTTCTCCACATCCTCACCAAAACTTGTTGTTGTTTTCCTTTTTGATTTTAACCATCTTCATGGATTTGTGGCTTTGATTTGCATTTCCCTAATAACTGGTGATGTTGAGTATCTTTTCCTGGACTTACTGGCCTGATTGTACAACTTTTTTGGAGAAAGAAATGTCTAGTCAAATCCTTTGCTCATTTTTTAAATGGAATTATTTGCCTTTTTATTGTTAAATTGTAAAAGTTCCTTTTATATTTTGGATACAAGTCACTCATCAGATATGTGATTTGCAAATATATTCTTTCATTCTTTGGATTGTTCTTCACTTTTTGTTTAGTTTGTAGCACAATTTTTAAAAATTTGGATACAGTCCAAATTATCTATTTTTTCTATTATCACGTGCTTTTGGTGTCAGATCTAAGAACACTATTTGATTTTTTTTTTATAATTTATTTATTTTTTCCCCCCCAAAGCCCCAGTAGATAGTTGTATGTCGTAACTGCACATCCTTCTAGTTGCTGTATGTGGGACGTGGCCTCAGCATGGCCGGAGAAGCGCTGCGTCGGTGCGCACCCGGGATCCAAACCTGGGCCGCCAGTAGCGTAGCGCGCACTTAACCTCTAAGCCATGGGGCCGGCCCAACATTATTTGATTTTTAATTAGCCTGTTGGAAATCAATATAAATCACAGTCATCCTAATTCGCTTGCTTTTTGTGGCTCCTCTCACTTACAATGCAAATCCTACAGACTTCCCAAGATCTTTAGCTGGAATTGCCATGTGTTTTCTCTAAAACAAGTCCCAAGTCCTTAACAGAGCTGGGCTTACCAGAAATCGCTTTCCCGCTGTTTAGTTGAGATACACAGGCACTTTGTAAAAGGATTTTTGCTTAAAAAGAAAGAAAGAAAATGTGCAAAGAAGAAGAGAGAAAAAAAAAGAAGATAAAAACTGAGAGTCTCACCAAATAAAGAGTATCTATTTTAAGGTAAAACTCAGGAGCATTAGAGAGCACAGTGTATTTGGGAAAGGGAAATATGGCTTGTCTGGTAGAGGAAAAACCAGCTGTGGGGGGGAGGGGATCTCCCTCATCCTTGGGGTGGGGCTCTCAATTGACCGAATGCATTCCAACCCCTCAGGGTAACCAAACAAAACACAACACAAAACACAGCAACAGGAGTGAAATTAAGTTTGTTGGTTTTTTTTTTTTTTTTTTTTTTGTGGCAGATCAGCCCTGAGCTAACATCCATGCCAATCCTCTTTTTGCCAAGGAAGACCGGCCCTGAGCTAACATCTATTGCCAATCCTCCTCTTTTTTTTTCCCTTTTTCTCCCCAAAGCCCCAGTAGATAGTTGTATGTCATAGTTGTACATCCTTCTTGTTGCTGAATGTGGGACGCTGCCTCAGCATGGCCGGAGAAGCGGTGGGTTGGTGCGCGCTGGGGATCCGAAGCCCAGGCCACCAGTAGCAAGCACACGCGCACTTAACCGCTAAGCTGTGGGGCCGGCCCCAGGAGTGAAATTAATTGTGATCATTTTGTTCTGAAAAGCCGCACTTCTCACACTTTAATATATACACAGATCACCTGTTACAAATACAGGTTCTGATTCAGCAAGTATGGGGTAGGGATTGAAATCCTTCCTTTTTAACAAGCTTCATGGGATGCTGATGCCGCTGTTTAGGGACCACACTTTGAGTCTCAAAGCCATAAAAGGCAGAAGGGAACAAAGAGTTAATTTTCTCTTTCGGAAGGGGACAACATTTCACTTTTCAATCAGGCTCTGTTTATGGAGATGATCTTTTTTGTGTGCATTCAAATTTAAAGGTCAGATCTGTTTTCTTCTTAGCAGCTGCGTGGGAATTGCTCCTCTTGCAGTTCCTGTACGGGGTTTGATTACCTAAGTGGACCAAAAAGCTATAAAATAGCTTGGACAACAACCCTTCCAATAGCATCCCACACTCAAGGGTTCAAACAAACTCTTAGCAGGCAAGCTTGCAAAGGCAACTTCAGATTGCATCTCTGGTCCAGAAACTATCTCCTCCCAGAGATCTTGGCTGTGTGTGTGTGTGTGTGTGTGTGTGTGTGTGTATGTGTATGTGTGTGTGTGTGCGCGCACACATGCATGTGTGTGTGTGTGTGTGTGTGTGTAGGGAGTTAGATTTTAGACCCTGCCACAAATACTAAAGCTCCCTGTATGGAGAAGGCTGTCTTCAAATGTACCGCTAAAAGTATCCATAGGCCAGTCTAAGGCCCAATTGTAAAATCTAAGTCTGTCCTTGGTAACTACTGAGACAGTCTGACAAACTGTCCTGAGTGTCTAGCACATGCTAAGCACACTGTTGATGTCCTGAGGGACAGAGATTAACCATTTCTACTCTCAGAATCACACAGCTTGATGGGGAGACTGACAATTAAATAGATTATGGCAACATAGTAATTAGGGGGGTAAAACAGAGTTAAGCGCAGGTTGGAATCCTGTCCAATTCAGCCTCTGCAGGCAGAAAACTCAGGAATAGTGATTGGACTTGGTGTCCCTTCCTTTCTCTCTTTCCTTGCAAGAGTCTTTATGCAGCCCAAGAACTCTGCTGTCAAGAAGAGAGGGTCTAAGGAAACTCCTTTACCTGGTATTACTGATGGTGGCATATCCTCTGATACTTGGTCCAGGTAATGAACGTGCATTTCCAAAGATTTTCACCACTGCAAGCTATTCTTAAAATCAAGGAATGCATTGATAATAATAGAACTTCACCTGTTAGGAAGGGAGAATATTTTGGAGCGAGGGGTCTATTCTAGAACAACTGGGATGATTGCTGACATTTATTAGAAGCTGGAGCAGACCAGGAAAGCCCTTCCGTGGAGCAAGACGTCTCCTCCAGGACTGAGTTCATTTACTCGGCCTGGCCTTGGATGTCGGGATTAGAGACAAGCATCAGGGAAATTCAAACTGCCTGCTGCCCTGTTCAACTACAAAAGAGTGATTTGTAGAAGTGACAGGTCCTTTTCTCCCTCTGGGAGAGAAAGGTAAGCCATGTGTCTCCTGCATGGACTCCCTGGTAGGTGACTTAATATGGAATTACACCCCTGGAGGAAACAAGTGAACCCTTGATCACTAAGGTCAGATCTGCAAGGCAGCGAGGTCTAGACGCAAAGACAGGTGAGAGCTTAAACCAAGACATGAAATAATTTTCTTCTTCGACTTGGGAAAGATAAATTTCTGAGTAGCATCACAGGCTAAAGCATGACTACATGAATGCACCACTCCGTCTGATGTTGGATTAACAGCCCTGGAAACTAAGTTTGTCTCGCACTTAGAACTAGGCAACTGGGTAGCAGGAAAGGCAGTATGGTGGGAGTAGAAGGAACATGGGCTGTAGTCAGACAGACCGAGGGAAGAAATCTGCTGCTGCCGTTTATTACTGCATGTCCTTGGATCATAACTTAACCAAGCTGCATGTCAGGGTCTTCTGTGAAAAAAGAAAGTAACATCTGTTATCAGATAGGCTTAATCCATAAAATACTGGAAACCCAGTTAAATTTGAATTTCAGATAAACAACGAATAGTGTTTTAGTATATGTCCCAAATATTGCATGAGGGCATGGTTATTCTAAAATCTGTTGACTGTTTGAAATAAAAATTTAACTGAGCATCCTGTGTTTTTGTTTGTTAAATCTGACCACCTTAGAATCAGTATGGTACTCTAGTTTAAGCTGCAGTGCGTTTAACTCTAAAATTTCAATGGCAAATTCCATTCAACCATTTGTGTTTCTCTAAGTGTGGTCCCTGGACCAGCAGCTTCAACATAACCTGGAAACTTTAGAAATGCCAAATCTTGAACCCAGACAGACCTACTGAATCTCTGGGGGGGGGGGGGGGGGTAGGGCCCAGCAATTTGTATTTCCACAAGTCCTTCAGGTGATACTGATGAACTGAAATTGGAGAACCACTGTACAGATTTTCAGAATGTCTAAAGACTAAGCACATGCCTGTCCTGTGGCTCAACAATTCCATTACTAAGTATATACCAAGACAAATGAATGCATTTTCCACCAAAATACATGTATGGAATTTTCCTAATAGCTTTATACTTAATAGCTTAAAGCTGAAACAACCCAAACATCCATCAACAGGAGAATGGATAAATTGTGGTATTTATAACATAGAACACTATACAATAATAAAAAGAACAAATTGCTTATATGTGAAACAATCTGGGAAAATCTCATAGACAGCATTTTGAGTGAAAAAAATAAGATACAAATAAAAATGTTTTATATGATTTTATTTATACAGCATTCCTAAATCAGGTAAATTTGACCTATGGTGATAGAAATCAGAATAGTAGTGAGTGGGGTGTGGGTGGGTGGTTGTATTGACTGGGAAGGAACATGAAGGAACCTTCTGAGGTGCTGGAAATATTCTACATCTTGATCTCATCATGGTTATACTGGTATATGCATGTGCATAAATTTATAGAATATACCTTAAGATTAATGCACTTTATGTATGTTACACCACAAAAATAAAATATAATTAGTATAACAAATTTTGATGGCTAAAGAAAATACTTATACCTCACTCTTGCTACATGGTTTTAAAGCTGCCTCTCATTTAACTTGGCCCAGCCAGTCACTTGACCACACCCGCTAACAAGAGGGCAGAGAAGTGCATCTTTCCCGGAGGGAGAGATAGAGCAGAACATGTATGAATAACCTTACTGACTTCAACATATTTACTTCTTGGAATTCTGTGTAATAGACATCCTTTCATTCATTCATTCTGATATTCATTTGTTCAGCGAACATTTACAGATTACTACTATGAACAAGGTGCTTTGTTAGGCATCTGGTATAAGATAGAATGGTCATGCTCTTATGGAGCTTATATTCTAGTTAGAAAAAAGACATTACAAATAAATTATGAGAACAATTAATTAGAGTTGTGATAGGTGCAATGGCACTTTGGCCACTTACCCTGATCATTTTCTTCAGGACCTGGTACCTCTCTTGTAATCAGGCAGCACCAGCTGAGGTTTGCATGATATATTCTGAACCATCCTTTCGCACTCTGGACAACGTTCCAGCAGCTACATGAGTCGTCAGCAGCTCCATAGATGAGACAAAGAGTATCACTGCCCAAGCCAGTGTTTAGGGCAGGGCACTGAGATTCTAAACTGCATTAGGAGCTGAATGCAGAATCAGAATAATTGAGTAGGCACAAGAAAGTCTAACAGGGCTTAACATTCACTGCTGAAAAAGTACATAATCCAACAAATTATTCTGGAGAATTGACTACATTTGCAAGAGTGGAAGGTAGAGGAATGTGAAGCCAGAAGAACAACAAAAAGTCTGAAAAGGTGAGAGAGAAAATAGCCAGAAGACGGGCCGGCCTCGTGGTTTAGCGGTTAAGTGCGGGCGCTCCGCTACTGGCGGCCTGGTTTCGGATCCTGGGCGCGCACCAACGCACTGCTTCTCCGGCCATGCTGAGGCCGCGTCCCACATACAGCAACTAGAAGGATGTGCAACTATGACATGCGGCTATCTACTGGGGCTTTGGGGAAAAAAAAGGAGGAGGATTGGCAATGGATGTTAGCTCAGAGCCGATCTTCCTCAGCAAAAAGAGGAGGATTAGCACGGATGTTAGCTCAGGGCTGATCTTCCTCACAAAAAAAAAAAAAAAGAAAGAAAATAGCCAGAAGAATATCAAACATCTGGAATAGAGGTTCTCATACTTGATTCTGGTCTGTTAACCCAGGTTGCTTGACCCTATACCCAGAGTTTCTGATTCAGCAGATCCAGACAGGAGCCTAAGACTTTGCATTTTTCATAATTCTCAGGTCCTGCGGATTCTGCTAGTCCCTGGACACACTTTGAGAATCACTGACCTAGAAGAAGAAAATGTAAAATCGAACTGCTTTCACTCTCTCCCTGCTTTGAACAAGCTGCTTTTATTCTAAAACAGGAAACTGAAAAATTCTACCTGCTAATGCTATTATTTTTCCAAATTCCATCATTAAGATGTAGGGATGTGGTGACAGTGACACCTCATACTGTCCTGGGTCTTCCTTGAGCCCACTACAAAGACATTGTTAGCCATTATTTTCTTTTTCATTGTGTAGAAGTGCCTTGCTTTAAAAAAAAATGTATTTGTTGGGTTTATACTGCAAAGGGCAACCTGTTGTCCAGGACCACAAGACCAGAGCTGGATCCAGTTATAGAAGATGACACATAGCAGATGGTCATGGAGGCCCTCCTGAAGCAGAAGCTAGGACCTCTAGTGGTGAGGAAGGGAGGTTAGCAAAATAGTGGGGCTAGAATAGCTAAGTAATATCATGGCAATCATTTTCACATTGCAAATATCTTTTCCCCAAGCCCTTATAAAATAATACTTTAATGTATTTTTCTATTAGCCCTAAACAATTGATAAATTATCACATCATCATTATAATCATATTCACTCATAAGAAGACATTTATTGAGCCTTTAATGAGTGCTAATCACTGGTACAGATTTTGGAAATACACTAATGAACGAATAAATCTACCACAGGCACTTAACTTATAGGGATATTTTTCTTAACTACAGTCTTTTAATCATGTCACTCATTCTCCTGTCATCACGCCCCACTGTCACTCATTTTAGTCTCTCCACTTTGGTTACAACCTGTTGTTCTGCTCTCATCTCTCCCTACTGTCCTGATCAATATGCCACTTGGCTTGCTCTTTGTTCATTCCTTCTCTCCTGTTGAAAAGAAAGATCCTCTCATTGCTTTTAAGCCCAACTCACCCTTCTCCATCCTTTAGGGTCCATATAAACTGCCTTTTTTACTGAAGTCTCTTACCTCCACGTCAGCCCAGAGTCAGCACTCTCTCTCTCCAAATTTTTTTTTTTTTTTTTTTTTTTTTTTTTTTTTTTTGTGAGGAGATCAGCCCTGAGCTAACATCCGCCAATCCTCCTCTTTTTTTTTTTTTTTGCTGAGGAAGACGGCCCTGGGCTAACATCTGTGCCCATCTTCCTCCACTTTATATGGGACGCCGCCACAGCATGGCCTACCAAGCAGTGCGTCGGTGCGCGCCCGGGATCCGAACCAGCGAACCCCGGGCCGCCGCAGCGGAGCGCGCGCACTTAACCGCTTGCGCCACCGGGCCGGCCCTCCAAATTTCTTTAGGACTTAATGTGCCCACTAGGCACTTCAATGTATGCAGTGTTGAATTTGTATTGAACCATGTTATGTGTAAGTAGTACTCTCCTCTTGCAATTTTAATTCATTGGAATTATGGATAAGATTTGCTCTCCCTTCATAGAATTGTCCTTCTGCAGCAGTGTCATTTAAAGCTGAATGATTCCTCACAGGCACTATGATTGAAATTTAGTCATTCTCAAACACTTTGCTGATCAGAAATAATTATCCGAGTTGTTTAAGTGTATGTGTGTGTTTTCAAGTGCCAACTCTAAACCAACTCTCTCAAAATTTCCAAATGATGTGGCTTGAGAAACCATATTTTAAACAAGAGCCTCCAGTGGATTTCATGAAGAAACAAGTTTGTGAACCTCCAGGCTGTACATTTGAAAAATCTAGGGAGTGTATAAAAGACATCACTATCCCAGAAAAATTAACTCAGAATCTCTGCAGGTGAAATTTCCCTGGCATAAGTATTTTCTAAAAGCTCCTTGAGGGGTCTCAATAGGCAGCCAGGGTTGTGAACCACTGTACCATCTAATTTAAGCCAGTCAGTGGAAACAGGGACTTTGGCACAAAATCTAGCCACATATATTTCCTCCATAGGGGATGTAGGGAGAAGATCCTTAAATTAAAAGAATACTAATTGTCAATTCAATTCTGATAATATAAGTAATAAATATTTATTTTGGAAAATATAGAAAAGTATATAAAGTCACTCATAAAGTCAGCATTCAACACTGTGGTCTATTTCATCCTAGCCAGTTTCCTCTTATATTTTATAAATAGATAGATAGATATCCAGATAGATATTTAGATAGATAGATAGATAGATAGATAGGTGATAGATGATAGATAGATAGACGGATAGACGGATAGATAGATAGATAGATAGATGGATAGATAGACAGATAGACATCTTGCTCTGTTGGATGTTAGTAACAAAATTAGTTTTATATTTAGATACTATTTTAATATACCTTTTTTCTGCTATTATAAAGTATATATTTTTACATCATTGTATTTTTCTAAGGTATAATTTTAAAGAATGCCTGCCGTTAATGAGTGTAAGAAATTGTTTAGCTGAAATTTTTTTTTCCATATGTTTTTCCATTATAAATAATGCCACCGTAAATATTTTATACATAAAACTTTGTATACACCACCGATCATTTCCTGGTATTATGGAAGAGGTTACCTCTTCCATACACTATAGCCTCTTTATCATGTAGTAAAACATGATTATTTCTTAAATAACTAGAAGTGGCTTTCTGAGTTAAAAGATGATGATATGATTCTGAGTTTCTTTTCAGAAATATGATAGCAGCTTACCAAAAATGCATGGAATTACCTGTGTCTATTGCTGTCATTAACACAATTACTTAGAAACATATTTAAGCGGCTGATTTTCCAGTTAAATTTGTACCTAGTTGTTTTAATTTGCATGATTAAGGAATAGTGACTTTGAGTATTTTTTTCCTAGGCATTTGTCTAGTTATTCCTTTTGAGAACTGTCTATTTATACTTTGCCCTTTCTTTTGGAAGGAGGAGTAATTTTCTTAACCATTAATTTGTATGAATTCCTTATAAATGTTGGTAAGTTTATCATCCCTTTTTTTCTCTTATCGTGCTTTTTTCTTCTTATGCTTTTTTTTTTTTAATTTTTCATGATTTTTAAAGCTTTATTTAGTCAAAGTTATCAATCATTTCTTTCGAGGTTCTTGATTTTGATATTATGCTTGTCTTTCCTAATCCAAGTTCAGATAATTATTTATTCATTTGCTTTTTAATTCTCTTATGCCTTCATATATAGAATATAATTTTCCCCGCATGTCACCATGTATACATAAATAGATATGTGTACTGTGAGTCTTTTAATTCTTGTAGAACATGTTGCAATAAATGAGCTAGACATCTTTTTTTCATTTCTAGAAATAATTATCCATTTCCCTCAGCACCAATCTTTAAATAGTAAAATAGTTTTGTTTTTTTTTATAATTTTTATTTATTTACTTTTTTCCCCCAAAGCCCCAGTAGACAGTTGTATGTCATAGTTGCACAGCCTTCGAGTTGCTGTATGTGGCATGGGGCCTCAGTGTGGCCGGAGAAGCGGTGCGTCAGTGCGCACCCGGGATCCGAACCTGGGCCGCCAGCAGCAGAGTGCGCACTTAACTGCTAAGCCACGGGCCGGCCCCTTAAAAATAGTTTTACTTATTCTAATTTGTGTACTACTTTTATCATATACTGAATTTTTTCTACACCTTTTTTTCCCCTCCATTTTCTACTTTGTGTAATTGCTCTGTCAGTTTATCCTGACACCCATTTCACACTGTTTAAATGATTTCAATTTCATAATGCATGTGAATACCATTTAGCACAAGCCCTACCTTATTCTCTCCTATAATAAATTTAAACAATTCTCGCAAAACTTAAGATGTTAGAGACAATAAAAGGTGAACTCAATATAGATAAAATCCATCATAAATTTCAACTCCTATCCAACAGTATTTAATTCAGATTCCCCTTTTAATTTTGAAGTACAGTAGTCCCCTTACCCATGGTTTTGTTTTTTGTGGTTACAATTACTCCTGGTCAACCACAGTCCAAATATATTAAATGGAATATTCCAGAAATAAACAATTCATAAGTTAAATTGGCATTCTGAGTAGTGTCATGAAATCTCCCGCCATTCTGCTCTGTCCTGTCTAGGACATAAATCATCCCTTTGTCCAGCGTATCCAGGCTGTAAACACTACTCACTCATTAGTCACTTAGCCATCTGGGTTATCAGGTCAACCTTCACGGTATCCTAGTGCTTGTGTTAAAATAACCACAACATCGTCTGCTCTTGATATAAAACCATTGACATCACCACGGCTTGGTGATCCTCCTTCTGACCTATCATCAGAAAGTCAGTAGTAGCTTAAGGCTACATCACAATGCTTACATTAACACTAGACGGGTGTGTACAGTACAATAAGATATTTTGAGAGAGAGACCACACTCACATAACTTTTATTACAGTATGTTATAATTGTTCTATTTTATTATTAGTTATTGTTGTTAATATCTTACTGTGCCTAATTTATAAGTTAAACTTTATCATAGGTATGTATGTATAGGAAAAAACATAATATATATTAGGTTCAGTACTATCCATGTTTCAGGCATCCACGAGAGTCTTGGAACGTATCCCCACAGTTAAGGGAGGGACTACTATATTTCACTTTCTCCTACTCACGTTATATAAACACCCTGGAACTTGTGTTTAGTTATCTTAGGATAATTTCTGTGATTTCATCCATTTTCCACCTTCTCTGCTTAGAGCTTAACTGTTAACTTGACAAAATACTTTATATCTATAGCTCATACCAGAAATATTAGTCAGCTGGGGCTGCCATAACAAAATACCATAGACTCAGTGGCTAAAACAACAGAAATTTATTTCTTCAGTTCTGGAGGCTGGAAGTCCAAGATCAGGGTGCCAGCAGGGTTGGTTTCTGATGAGAGCTCTCTTCCTGGCTTGCAGAAGGCCATCTTCTTGCTGTGCCTCACGTGATGTTTCCTTAGTGAGTGTGCATGGGGGGAGAGAGAGAGGGAGAACGAGCTCTCCAGTATCTCTTCTCATAAAGACACTAATTCTATAGGATCAGGATGCCAACTTGATGATCTCATTTAACTTTACTTCCTTAGAGGCCCCATCTCCAAACACAACCACACTGGAGGTCAGGGCTTCAAAGCATATGAATGCTGGGGAGGACAAAAACATTCAGGCCATAACACCAGATAATTCTTAATGAAATCAGTATTTTACCTTATATACAAAATATAATTCATAGCAAAATTTTCTGAAATACATTATTGCAGAAATTGAGGCACGTGGGTCTACAATAGATTATGGAATACATGTCCAAAATATTCTAATTGGCACTCATGGTAAAAGACTCACCCATGGTCTCTTGTGACATTTAATTACTCACCTTGTTTATGCAGTCTGGCAACTCCTTTAAGCTTATTTTAATCCCTGGCAGTTGGGAAAACATTCATAACATACGTATAAGCAATTATTTCTGAAATGCCTTTCTTCTAGAAGCGTGATTAATCAAAAGGTTAATGCACAATCTAATATAGTCCTTTCTGGATCAAGCCTGTAACTATTACACTGTGAAACTCTCAGAAATTGCTCTATTCCACCAAGAAACTTAAACTGCTCTTTGACACACAACCCTTTGGATAGACTATCTTGTTATGTTCTAGTTGATACAGTAATCAGTTAGAACCAGACACATGTTTATTACCAGAGCAAAATAGTGCGTCTGCTCTAGGGATCAGAGAGAGAGATTCAAGATTTGACAGCCGTAGACTTCTAAAACCAGACTGGCCTGAAATGAAAATTTGTGTGAGCTAGAGCACTTAGTGTTGTGACAGTCCATTTACATCTAAATATCGGAATCTTCACCAGAGACCACTCAGAAAAACTGCTGTTTTACTAAGATTGTTGCATGTTTGCATTGATTCAGCCAATTAGCAGCAGCATAGCAAACCCCAGACCAGGGTATGAAGCTTTGTCTTTACCTTGTGTTAAGGGGATATCAATTAAGTAGAAAGGAAATTAAAACGTCAGGCCTTGATAATATAGCA
Organism: Diceros bicornis minor; assembly: GCF_020826845.1. Taxonomy (NCBI): domain Eukaryota; kingdom Metazoa; phylum Chordata; class Mammalia; order Perissodactyla; family Rhinocerotidae; genus Diceros; species Diceros bicornis. The sequence goes on along the minus strand of NC_080749.1, from coordinate 17,101,464 downwards.
TTAAATGATACACTGAACTGCCGAACAGCAAAGCCATTATGTTAACGGTATTGTATGGTACTATGACTTGTGTTTACTTCTGTGTCACACACATTTTATTCTGCCCGTGCTTTCCAGTCTCTGGCCTCTTAAAATGATTAAAAGCTGTAATTTTTCCTTAAATATATCTCCTATGTCACTAATTACATTCTCTAGACTCTTACATCCTTATTCATGTGACCATCGCTTGTGTTTTACAGTGGAACTATTGTCAGCTCAACAATCTAGCTGTAATGCCAGGTGAGGCCACACACTCTCAATGCTAAATCACATTACTAAATATTTTTTTCTTGGAGCTTGTTTTATCGACCACTCGGGAAAGGTTTAATTGTCAAGGTGCTAAATGGGAATCCAAAGAATTTGTTCCGTTTTCTCAAGCAAATTTAAAGCTGCTTTGCTTAAAAGCACGTGATGATGCCTGTGGTGTGTGAGATATCAAAGACTACGTGACACTACTCAAATCTCAATGGGCAGCACACGTCTTAAGCACCAATCCTGTCGTCAACTGCCCACTCCCAGGACATTGGCTAAAAGTTTCAGATTTCCTTCATTTTTTAAAATTTTTATTTATTTATTTTTATTTTATTTTATTTGTTTTTAGTGAGGAAGATTAGCCCTGAGCTAACATCTGTGCCAATCTTCCTCTATTCTATATGTGGGACGCCACCACAGCATGGCTTGATGAGTGGTGTAGGTCTGTGTTCGGGATCCAAACCTGAGCCACCAAGGCAGAGCATGCCAAATTTAATCACTACAACACTGGACTGGCCCCTTTATTTAATTTTTGTGCTTTAATGTTATTTTTTTTATTGAGGTCATATTGGTCTATAACATTGTGTACATTTCAGGTGTACATTATTATGTTTCAGTTTCTTTGTGTTCACCACCAAAAGTCTGTTTTTTATCCGTCACAATACATATGCACCCCTTTAACCCTTTCTTCCTCCCCTTGCCCCCTTCCCCTCTAGCAACCACCAATCTGTTCTCCTTATCCTTGTGTTTGTTTATCTTCCACATATGAGTGAAATCACGTAATATTTGTCTCTGCCTGACTTATTTTGCTTAGCATAATACCCTCAAGGTCCATCCATGTTGTCGCAAATGGCACCGTTTTGTCATTTCTTATGGATGAGTAGTATTCCACTGTATATGTATACCACATCTTCATTATGTATTCATTCGTTGTTGGGCACTTGGGTTGTTCCCAAGTCTTGGCTATTGTGAATAATGCTGCAATGAACATAGGGGTGCACATATCTTTCTGAATTAGTGTCTTCATGTTCTTTGGATAAATACCCAGAAGTGGAATAGCTGGATCTTTAATGACTCTGAGTTCTTATTTTCTTTTGCCTCAATTAAATATCATTGTGTTCTAAAATCTCAATATCAAACAGATACTCACAGTGGCCTCTCCGTGAGCAATCACTGTTTATTCCAAAAACAAACCAGATGTCCCCAGGAAATTAGTTATTCCTCAGTGATTGCAAGTTAGGGAAAAGATTATTTTCTAAGTATTAGACTATAAGGGATACACTAATCATAAGCACAATAATAACATTTAAAATGTCGAGAGTATTTCATGATTCTCCAGATAATACTTGATTTTTGTATATAGGAAGAATATGGTTCAGTGGGCCTAAAAGTTGCCATATTGTATTGCAACAGATGTTAAATTCTTGAGATCAATTCAATGTCATGAAAATACAATCTTAATAGATGACAAATAGCTATCATTCACTTACCATTGATACTGGGTAATAGACTCAAGGTTGATAAACACATCTCTAGCTGCCTAAAAAGGCACATCCCTAGCTATCAGTAATTATTGTTTGTATTCATTCTGTCACACCCATGATGACCTCTAGGGGGGGAGCTGAGAAATGTAAGGATGTGGTAGAATTTTAGAAATACCTGTACACAAAGGCTTTGGGGACCAAATGGAATCAACATAGAGAAATGTAGCTCAGATGACCTTGGTTCTGGGCATTTTGTCAAATCAAAGATTATATCACTACACAATTGTTAAATATTTTGACCAGCTCAATTGGTTAATTCCACATAGGGAGGATGGTTGGAGGACTGGGCCCATGAGAAGTGAGCCAAATATGTCTTTTGATTAAATTGATCAATTAATTATTTTTCAGAATTATTGTTTTGCTAGTCAATATGCCTCCACAGCTACTTTAGGCTCTGCTGCTTTTATGTCCCAACTCCAGCATTATTTTCCACAAATATTTCTAAATTAATTGATTTGCCCCTCATGCAGCTTCAACGTCTATTGCTCTTGTCATTCTCTTTTATTATAAATACATCTGTGCTCATTATATCCTGGTCTATGTAATACAAATTATATATGCTAAAGAGCAAGGTCCTCAGGGCATTTGTTTTGAAACATCATAGTAAGTCATGTTTTCTAACAATTAGGAAGAAAATTGAGTTAAATTGAAATAATTATTTTCTTTCACTCTTTGTAAAATAAACTTTTTTTCTGAATATTATTTAAACCATGAATATAATAGAATATATAGCAGTTTTGAAAAATATTTTAAAAATCAGCCATCATTCCAAGAAAACTATCGGTAAGATGTTGCCATATTTCTTTTCTAAAAAAATTGTTCAGACTACAGTATGTAGAAAATTTCCTTACTGTAGTTACATAAAACTTTATAGCACAAATATTTCCCATGTTGTTATTATTTTGCTTTCAACATAATATGTTATGACTGCACAATATTCCATTGTGTTAGTATGCTATAACATTTATTTTTTTGTTATCATTATATAGTTCTATAATAAACATCTTAAGGTAAAATATTTTTTTTACCTTTTTTTTGGTGAGAAAGATTGGCCCTGAGCTAACATCTGTTGCCAGTCTTCCTCTTTTTGCCAAGGAAGGATGGCCCTGAGCTAACATCTGTGCCCATCTTCCTCTATTTTGTATGTGGGATGCCGCCACAGCATGGCCTGGTGAGTGGTGCATAGGTCTGAACCTGGGATGAGAACCTGCAAACTCCAGGCCACCAAAGCAGAGCACGTGAACTTAACTACTATGCCACTAGGCTGGACCCTAAAATATTTTTTGTTAATTTCAATTTCTGTGTAATAGTTTTCCATGAGTAGAATATTTTGCATTTATACATTAAAAATATTTTTGAACACAGAGTGACAATTTGCTTTCACTGAGTATGTAAATTTAGGGAGAAGATTATTGGTATTATTAATAATGCAATTTGTAATCACATTCTTGACACTATACTATTAATAATTTGATTCATTATCACATCAGTATAGTGATGCGTATATAGTGGTGAATAGACTCCAATTCCACTTCAGTTTTTACCAGTTTTGGACAACTTGTCTAATTTGACAGGAGAGTAATGGTACTTCCATTTCATAAGCATTTCTTTTTCTCTGATATCAGTGAATTTGCCTCATGAGACTGTTAAATATTTATATCCCATTTTTTTAATCTATTATTGTTTACATCCTTTACCTACACTTCAGACATTTCTTTCCTTACTAAGTCTATTAGATTATATTTTTTCTTACCCAACTGTGGCAAATATATGGGCATAATACTTTGCACCAGGAATTATTTATCTCGTTACCTGAAGCTTTCTTGACTCTTAAGACAGCGTTACAGATGCCCCTCTTTCCACTGGAAATATATAACACAATAATAACTACCACTGTATGAGCACTCAGGTTTTTACTAGGCACTTTACATATAATATCTTGTACAATACATGTTCCACAACAGATGTTGAGGCTGAAGAAAGTTTAATAACTACTTGATATTTTGTTAGATTTGTATTTTTGTAATATTCTTATCAGTTTTCAAATCAAGAATTTATTAGCTTACTTAAATGAATTCAAAATTTCCCCCCATTTATACAGTTTTTCTCCTTCATATTGGTAATGCAGTGAATTGCATTGACTGATTTTTGAGTGTTAAACCCACCTTGAATTTCTGGAACAAATCCATATTTTATTAACCTTTTTATATATTGATGGATTTAGTTTGCTAATGTTTGTTTAGGTATTTTGTTTTGTTTTTTTGGTATCTATATTAGTGAGATATAGAGGATTGTCTTCTCATTTTTTTAAGAGTCTTATCAGAAATGTGTATCAGGCTTTCTCCAGCCTCATCAATTGTGTTGGCACACTCTTCCTTTCGCTGTAAGGGTTATATAGAATTGGTATTATTTCTTCCTTAAATGTTTAGAAGAATTCTCCAATGAAGCCTTAAGAGTCTGTATTTTTCCTCCTGGGAAGACTTTTAAATGCAAATTAAATTTGATAAAGAAATCTAGGAATATTCAGATTTTCCATTTCTTGTGCCAGTTTTGGTAAGTAGTTTTTTCAGGGAATATGAACATTTCATCTAAAAGTTCAAATGTATTGCACTATTTTTGTCTGTTTAATCACTTCATGAGTGTCAAAATAGTCAAGTGAAATTTTTTTTTAATTCTATCTTTTTTAGTTCATCATTTGCTGTCATATTTTTTAAGCCTACTTAGATCTGCATATATTTTCATTATTGATCCTCCTTTTTTTTGTTAGCTCTATTTATCAGAATATAGTATCCACTTTGATACTGCAAACTTTAATTTCTATTTTTTTCCTGATAAGAAAGTTGATATCCTAACATTATCTTCCGTAATATTGACCTTGTACAAATTTTTTCCAATTAATAAATCTCTTGGTGATAATTTTTAATGGACCTTTTATAAAACTGAGAGATAAACTTTATATTTGTGACTTTGGATTTCAGTTCTGTTAAAATTGCATAGTCATATTTATTTCTGTTAGCTTGTTTCAGGTATTTTATTTTCTATACTATAGTTTTATTTTTATCTTCTCTATATTTTCTTAACTAAAACAAATTTTCCTCAGTTAGTTTTAATTTATATATTCTGCTTTTATTATCCTCCTTTTTTTCTTTCAACTTTTACAGGCCCATACATACATTTATTTTTCCTAATCTATTTATAAACATGTTATCTATCTATAACTATATATCTATATCTGTTTATCTATCATCTTTTTCCCTCCAAATAAGGAAAGTTCTTTAGCATTTTTCACCACTTATTCTCCTTCCTTTGCCTGCCATCCCCATTCTAAAACAAGTTTTTTTGGATATCTTCTTTTCATCATTGCTTTGGTTAACATTAAAATTTCATAAGTTATTTACTTTTTCATATTCCCATATTTCTTTGCTTTTTACTGCAGTAACTTTTTGAAAAATCCTTTCAAAGAAGATTTTAATCAGATGAAGTGTCTGAGCCTGTGTAACTGGAAAAATCTCTTTATTTTTTAAAAATGATAATTCTGGTAGAAATACACTTTAGGTTCGAAGTCCTTTTTTTACCCCATGACATGTAATTTTTTTTTCTGTAGATGTAAGATTTTTCCCTCAGGAAGCTTTTAGAATTTTCTTTTGGCATTTGATGTTATTAAATTTAATTTAGTATGTTCACAAATCTTCTCCCTACCCCCTTATCTTTTTGGTTCAATATTGTTAAAAAACAAATTCAGCTGAGTAAATTTTACAGATCTTATTGGCTTTATTCAACAATTCATGAATTGAGCAGCATCCCATCCAGCAGAAAGAAAGGAGCTCCAAGGAGCTGTACAAAATGAAAGACTTTTATAAGCAGAAGGGAGCAGGAAAAGGAAGTTATACTAGCAAAAAGCGGATTGGTTATGACAAGGTCATTTTCCCTTATGGGTCGGAAGGGGTCTCTCAGACAGATCGCCTCACTAGTGATGACCTGTGAATCCTGATTGACTGGTTTAAGATTCCATTCCTGGGAGAGGCTGAAACCATAATTAAGTTAAATCTAGATTTGGTGACATGGGTGTTAGCATAAGGGACTTCATTTGGGGCCTGTTGACTTGCTTTTAGCAGTATATTATGAACCCCTTTAATCTGAGGTCTTAGTTCCAAAAAAATCTTGGTCATTATTTCTTCAAATATTCTTTTCTTATTTTTTGTGTCCTGGGACTATTATTAAATGAATATTAACATTTCTATTGATAGTCTTCATATCTCTTACCTTTTCTCTTATTATTTCTATTTCTTTATTTTTGCCTCCTGGGAGAGTTTCTGGACTTACTTGCTCAGCTCACTTGTTTGTTCTTTAGTTGAGTCCATCTGGCCATTTAACTCTTCAATTAATTTCTTAATTTCATTTCTTCTTTTTCATACTCAATGTTTCTATTTTGTTTGTCTTGAAAATGATTTGTTTTTACTTTATCTTTCCAATATTACTTCTTATCTCCACAGGGATATTTACAATGTTTCTTGTGATTTTAGGAAGAGAGTTAAACACTTCAGGACAGAGGGCCTGGAATATCAAAATGCGAGCTGAACCACTTCCATTTTTCCCCCTCCACCCACTACTGACCATCCTTTTCCCTCAGGGATGTTTTTATTTTATTTTATTTTTTGTACTACCCTGTCAAGTACTGCTGTTCTTTCTGTGGAAGGAGCGAGTTTTGCAGGGAGCACATCTGTTGTTAACCACTTTCCACTCCAGCAGGGCTCTAGGTTTTCTCAAACGTGAGTGTTTATCAGAACTACCAGGCAGGCTTGTCAAAACACATATTATTTAGCCCCACCCTCAGAAGTTTGACTCACAAAGGCCCATCTGGTTGGGGCCCAGGAGTTTGCATTCTAATGTATTATCCCAAATTTTCTAGTTTGGGCTGGACTAGTCCTACTGATTTTCTTTCTGGTTGCTTTCTCTCTCTCAGTGCTAATGACAGAGGTGTTGATTCACCCAGTGCAATGGTGAGTGGAGGTTGGGGAGAAGGAGAAAGCAATGTGTGAATCCCCCCCAGCCTCAGCTCTGGACCACTGGATAGTTTCTCTCATGTTGACACTCGACTATCTTTAATCTCCCCAAAGAGTTTTTCACCGTTTTAATGTTAGTATATATGATCCATCAAATGTCTTGTTTTCCTGTGGCATCTCCCTTTAAAGTAGATTTTAGGATAGGGAGCCAGCAGCCCAAGTTGATTCATCTTTTCAGAAATCTGAAGGTTAATGTAATTTAAAGGAAATCCTGAAAAAGCCATTGAACACTATGTTTATATATTCATATGCCATTCAATTACTTTGATAACCACTTGAATTTAAAATGATCTTTCCTAGCTATCTGTAGCTACAGTAATGTAAATTCAATACCTTCTTGTCTACACCAAACAATGTATTTCAATGATATTACTTTCTTCAACATCCTTTTGTCATTGATGTCAAATTGGAAGATTACTGCTCTATGTGGGCAGAGGAGTGATGATTTGAATTTTTTTGAACATAGCACTTTGAGTAATTTTTAGATTCTAACATCTGTACTACTTAGAAAACCTCTGAGTTTTCTAGCCATACAATGTGCCTTTAGCACCCTATTTAGTTACTTAGGTTCTATAGGGACAATATTAACAAAAGAAAGATATGTTTCTCCAGAACCTGAAAGATTTTGCCAAATCGGTGACAGGGTTTCAAAAACTGAAATATGTTGGAATCTTTTCAAAGACTGGAAAATAAATGACACGAAAAAACAATATATGACGATGAGACAGATGTGAGCTCATATCTGGTAATGAGGGTCCATAGACCACTTATTTAGCAGGTTGGACTAACATTTACATTTATGTCAATTCTATGGATTATAAGGAAAGCATCTCTTGTTGGGATGACAATAGCAAGATACAATGCTACAATGAAATCTAATTGCTATTAGCTATTGCACTGGAATGTCAATGAGAGGCTGCTTTGTTCAAAAGCTGGCATTGGCAAAGTTATTAAATTGGTTGATTCATCAGGGAATATAGTACATTAGTGAACTTTTCAGCCATGACTGAGCGTACGTATTAGAAAACATGCCTTTGTAAGTTTCCAAAACCATAAATCAAGATAAGATTTAGTACGCAACACTCACAGGAAGGAGCAATCGTATATTTTACAAGATTTAGCTCAAGAAAGCTAAACTTTCCATCATATTTGGGTTAGTATTTCATTTTATAATTTGCTTCATACTATTGTCATGTTTATTATATTTAGTTTTTGTGCAGAAAACTTTATAAGGAAGATGTACATGATAACTGAGTGATAAAAAGATGGTCCTGGCAGATTTCTATTGAGTTTCCTCTGTGCTTGGTAAATAAATTGAATTTTTTTGACTTTTAATTATAAATGCTTAAAAAGTGATTGTAATCAACCAACTTTGCATTTATTTCCCAGGGTGCTTCCATAAGTAATTACTCTAGGTTATTATAAATCTAAATATTGTAAAATACCCTAAAGCTATACTGAAAATGTAGCTTTTTTTTTTTTGCTTTTTTTTTTTTTTTTTTTTGTGAGGAGATCAACCCTGTGCTAACATCCGCCAATCCTCCTCTTTTTTTTGCTAAGGAAGACGGCCCTGGGCTAACATCTGTGCCCATCTTCCTCCACTTTATATGGGACGCCGCCACAGCATGGCTTGCCAAGCAGTGCGTCGGTGCGCGCCCGGGATCCGAACCAGCGAACCCCGGACCGCCGCAGCGGAGCGCGCGCACCCAACCACTTGCGCCACCGGGCCGGCCCCTGAAAAATGTAGCTTTTTAATAATGAGCAGATAGATTTTTTTTTTAAGTAATAAAATAAGAATTTTATTTTCTTATACTATTCCAGCTCAAATACTTCCTTGTATCAAGACTTCTCTGGTCTTTGTAAGCTGAATTAATATCACTCTTTTGGATTTTATTACTTTGGTTTACATTTATCAGAGCTCTTTACTCATTTGGCTCATATTAGAGTGTTTCACATACTCATCTATCCCACTGTTGCATTTGCCAGTTGAGAGTAAGAAGCACACCACATTAATTTGAATTCTACTTTCTCTTTTCCCTAATACACTGACAGGCATTTAAATCTTCAATATATTTTGTAAGTAAATTAATATTTATCTGATATTAAATATAGGACTTAATAAAATCTTATCAAATGAATGTTTTGACATGGTAATAATTATTATATTAGAACTATATTCCTTAAATATTAACTGTTGTAAGTAGCTTACTGTGATTAGAGATATAAACATTAGTTATTGGGCCGGCCCCGGGGCTTAGCAGTTAAGTGCGTGTGCTCCGCTACTGGCGGCCCGGGTTGGGACACGGGCGTGCACCGACGCACCGCTTCTCCAGCCATGCTGAGGCTGCATCCCACATGCAGCCACTAGAAGGATGTGCAACTATGACATACAACTATCTACTGGGGCTTGGGGGAAAAAAAAAAAAGGAGGAGGATTGGCAATAGATGTTAGCTCAGAGCCGGTCTTCCTCAGCAAAAAGAGGAGGATTAGCATGAATGTTAGCTCAGGGCTAATCTTCCCCACAAAAAAAAAAAAGTATTAGTTATCAAACTAACATACTAGCATGTCAATAAAAGACTTTTTTTGGAATGATAAAATAATCTAAATAAATAATAAATATACATTGTATATGGTAAAGTTCTCATGCATAAGTTTATAAATATAAGTGCATATATATAAATTGCATTATATAAATTCATATACATATATAGAAAAATAGAAATACATTCACAAGAAACACAGGAAACAAAACTTTTTTATTTTCAGCAATGCATTCCCATACAAATACACATAAATACACATTCCTATATTGTTTCCATGATAAAACATAAACATGTTAAAGACAGTATGACGTGTTAGTGTAATTACCATAAGATTCGAGAATTGAGTTCTAATCTCAGCTACAACAACAGTCGTTTAGAAAGTGATCTATTTTCCCTAGTCTGAGATATCCTGCTTTGTAAAATTAGTGTATGAAACTCTCTGATCTTTTGAAATATCTGTGCCAAATGGAAAAGTCTGGTCTGGCCCTAAATCTGTCTCTAAGGCTACCATGTTATTAGCACTGTGCTAGGAGCTCCTGGTGTCTACGTATATAAGGACGTGTGTGTGAGACAACATGTGTAAAGGGATAGTGAGACAGGAAATACCCACAAGACACACTCTGTCCTTCAGGAGCTACAATTTTGCTGGCATAAATCTAGGTGCACAGGACTTGCAATAAATAAATAGTTAGGACATGCCTGGGGTTCCTTAGGTTCTCTGGTCAGCCATAGCCTTTTGAGGAGGAGTGTGCCATCTAAACTGAGACTTAAAGGATAGAAGTAGTCATTCCTGGTTACCAGGTAAAGCTTTTCTGGCAAATGAAACAGAAACTACAAGTGCATGAGGTAGAATAGAGCTTGCTAGGTTTTTGTGGTGGTGGTGGTTGTTTTGTCCTATGTCTCTGTAGGTTATTGAGAGAGAATGCATCAGGGCCCAGCAATCCAAAAATCTTTTATAAATAACATGTTATTTATAAAATGTTAAATAATTTATGCAAACTTTAAAAAACATTGCAATCTTGCTTAAGATAATACAACAATAGAATTTTAGACCTGCGAGCGACATGTGCATAACTGTAGCCCATTGGTTTTCAAAGTCTGCACTATGGAGCCCTTAGGCTCAGTGTACCAATCCCATAAAGCATTTAGTTAAAATTATATTAATAATATGTATCTTTTTCATCATATTTAAAATTGTGATGTAAAAAAGAAGCAACTTCAAATGAATTATAAACACAAATTTTAACATATTAGACACTATCAATATGATGACTTTTGCTCCAATTTGACTTCATTTTCTGAGTATGAGGACTTGAGAATAAAGCTTTTCCTGCTCTCCCATCTATGTTCATATGTGTGCACACATACATCGTGTTTAGAACTAATTTTTATTTAGAAAGGTTGCAACTCAGTATTGGTATTATCCCAAATCAAGGCCTACACATGTCTACTTCCACAAACTTATAAAGATAAATATCCTCTCATAGCATGTATATGTCATGCTTCATTGAATTCGAGGTAAAGTTTGGACACAAATTTTTGGTATGTGCTATAATTATAGTTAAAAATAAATTGTTCAACAACAAATAAATACAAAACACTGATCATCTTAATAAGACTATACTCCAGAAAGTTTTAATGTTTATTATTTGATAAACTTTGATTCAATTTTTATGTTTATGATAAATAATGTGATTCGTTTTTAGAATTTTGAAGCAAGAAAACTTTCACATTCTGGAATCATTTAATTGAAAAGGTATATTAATTATAAATTAAATTGTTTAAACCATTTGCAACTATTTGTTTGTATGGGTCAGGATTTCTTGGAATTGTTCAACCCAAACAAAATAGAAATAAAATAATTCGTAATGCTGATATAATTGTTACTGTGATTCATAACTTTCAATTTTGCATAGTGGTGATTCACAACTTCTTAAATTTTGAGGTTATTGGGATAGCCTCGTTTAATTGAATGTTTTCAGATTAACAAACGTAAAAATTTGACATTATGAGATGAATTTGTAGTTTAAAATTTTGCTTTTATGTTTTATATATTTGAGTTTCATTTAAGGAATGCTTTTTAAAATTTGCACAATTAAAAAAGTTTATAAATCACTGAGCTAGATCACCCTTGTCTTCCTCCCAGCCATGTAAGAAGGAAAGCAAGTGGTGTTCAAATGGGGAAAGAGACTCTCAAGAAGTCTTCTACAGACTAATTGTCATTTTTTAACAATTTTATTGAGACATGATTCACATTCCATACAATTCACCCATTTGAAGTGTATAGTCCAATGGTTCTTAGTATATTCACAATCACTAATGTACTTTCTGCCTCTGTGGATCTGTCTATTCTGGACATTTCATATAAATGGAGTCCCATAATATGTGAACTTTTGTATCTGCCTTCCTTCACTTAGCATGTTTTCAAGGTTCATCCATGTAGCATGTATCAATACTTCATTCCTTTTTATTGCTAAATAGTATTCCATTGTTACTATATACCACATTTTATTTATCCATTTATCAATTGATGGGTATTTGGAGTTGTTTCCATTTTTTGGCCATTGTGAATAATGCTGTTATGAACATTTATGTATAAGTTTCATTTGATCATATGGTTTCATTTCTCTTGGGTATTTACCTGGGAGCAGAATTGCTGGCTCTCATGGTAACTCAATGTTTAACATTTTGAGGAACTACCAAACTGTTTTCCAAACTGGCTGGTACATTTTACATTCCCACCAACATTTTTTCACATCTTCATCAACACATGCTATTCTGTCTGTTTTTTTTATTATAGCTATTCTAAGAGGTCTGTCATCACAGCTTTGATAGTCATTTCCCCAATTGTTAATGATATCAAGTAGCTTTTCATGTGCTTATTGACCATTTTTATATCTTCTTTGGTGAAATGTCTATTCAAATCCTTTGCTCATTTTTTAATCAAATTATTTATCTTTTTATTATTGAGTTGCAAGACCAGCACTATATGACAATTCTACAGGCCAGTTTAAACTGTGGTCATCATTTTTGTGTAACCTCATTTCTAATTAGGAAAAAAATTAACCAGGCCTCTGGTGCTAAGCAATGTTCATCATATATGCGAGTATCCAGCAAGAATATATCAATTGCTGATACTACTATTTGAAGATATATAACTCCATCTCCTACCAAATTGTCAGCTGCTATTTTAGTGCCTTCACAAAGGCAAGGTGATTGTTGTTTTATGAACTTTCACTCTTAAGAAGAAGGAAGTTGAAAACAAAGATGTTGTTATCATAGCTCTCATTAACAAAAGCCTGTTTCCAAAAGAAAATGTTTGCAATGGATAATAGAGGTGTATGCATTTAGTAAATACTGCCAGTGTCTCTGGATGTACAGAGTGTATTTTGTTCATATATACACTTTTGTTGGATGGGATATGATGAGTTATCTGTGACTATAATTGATGGAAAACTAGAGTATTGGAATATTCTTTGCAAAGTTAATATTTTTTACAGCTGTTAATTTTATTAATTTAAGAAAAGATAAACAATTTTCTCATACATTTATTTCAAGTATAATTGAGAAAACTAAAATATGATTTTACATTTTTAGCTTATACAGGTAGAATCTCATTATTTAGTCTCAAGACGATTTAAATGAAAAACCAGTTGCAATCATAACACTCTGCACAGTGGTGATAGGTTATACCCATACAGTTTCTGCTCCAATGCAATCCTATTTTAAGAAAATACTATATGCTGTTCACTCACTGGACATTCATTGTAATGGAATGTCATTTGTATAACCAATGTGAATTGTAATCTTCTGTCAAGTGGACATGTGTTGAAGTACAGGTGACTTTGACAAAGATTCTATACGTGGTAGCTGACCCATGTGTTTTGCTGGCTATCCAGCTCAAACGAGTTCACTAGGTAGCAGTGGTTGATATCCTACCAAAAATAGACAAGAATAAAATCTAATTAAACTTTTGTTTGGATTTAAGCAGACAGTATTGAAATGCCAGAAAATATGTGACATCTGCCAAGCAATGACCCTCTGCACGCTCTTATAACACCTCATGAAATGTAACGAGAGCGTTGACCACACTATAACTGTATCTCTGTGTCTGTGTGTTTGAATGTAGCTGTGTGTTCCACTAAAAGCTGAGAAATATTTAAGGGTGTGGAATGCGTGGTTTACCTTCATTTTGCCAGCACCTAGTACAGCGTCTGGCATATAAAATGTACTCAATTCTAGTTCATGAATGGATTACTAAGGCTGCTGCTGTTTGAGTGGCTGCGCCGCTGCTGTTAACACTTTCCCTAGTATTGTTAACTATTTTTTTTATAATTTTATTTATTCATTTATTTTTTCCCCCAAAGCCCCAGTAGATAGCCGTATGTCATAGCTGCACATCCTTCTAGTTGTTGTATGTGTGATGCGGCCTCAGCATGGCCAGAGAAGCAGTGCGTTGGTGCACGCCCCATCCGAACCCAGGCCGCCAGCAGTGGAGCGCGCTCACTTAACCGCTAAGCCACGGGGCCGGCCCTAACTATTGTTTATTGAATGTTGATTACATGCTATGATCTTTCTACTTTATTTCATTTAATCTTCACATGTATGTATAATATTGGTACTCTTGTTATCTCAATTTTATCAAGGAAAAAAATTGAGTCAGAGAAAATTATGCTGGAAAGATATTTAATATCCTTTTATCAGGGTGGATTATTTTGTTTATTTTTGTGTTTGTGTATTGGCTCGTTTGTGTGCTTTGCGTATACAGTTTCTTCAGAAAATGCAGAGGTAAGGAGATAGGATCTAGCGTGTGTTTCAAGGATAAGTGATTGTGCGATTTGGCCACATGAGGATTTGCTCTATTGCTCGTGTGTCGCTAGGGGAAGGAGAGTGGGGATATACACGTGACTTTTGAGTTTAAGCATCTGAGAGGAAAGATCATGTCTTTTTCTTTTATTTGCCTTTCTGCTCCAAACCACATTACAAAGCTTGTCCAAAATGAATACTCACTAAATAGTATTGATAGGCAGTCTACCTGACACACATCGTTTTGTTGAGTGAATCATAATGAAAATACTTTGGGTTATGATGTCTGCCCTTTGAGAGGACGAGAATTTAAAGTAACCACAGTCTATCTTAGCCTGCTGGAGATATGGATCTCTTGGCACCTATTTGCATAATCTACTTATGGAAGAGACAGAAACAAGGAGCAAAAGGCCTGCAAAATGATTTGCTGGACACTCGTGTTGAGCTCTAATTTAAATCACTTGGTTTTCTCAATTATTCTTCCAAAGCTTCATCTGAATCCTTCTGATGCTAGATGTACTTCATAGGGACAATATATTTCCGTAACTTGCAAAATCTTTAATGTAAGATTTATATATCTTCAGCAAGATAGATGAGAATAATTACTTTGAGTCTTGTTAAGTTCCTTTGAGCAATGCTGTTACAAATTTGTGTAATAGAAGAATTAAAATGTCATGAGATATATTTCTGAGCATAACAACCTTAGAATTTAAAAACATTCTTAAGTACAGTATATTTTTTAAACAAAATCCATGGATTATCTTTGCATATATTTACACATGAGGACAGCATGGCACTTCTGAAATTTTTACTTAACACCTGGTAATACTGAGACCCAGATTTCAGGTTCATTTTAAGTGTCATTGTTTTATCTAGAGGCAAACGTTTCACCATAGTCACAAGGGCACTGTAGTTTTTCTGTTTTTTGTTGTTCTTGTTGTTGTTGTTGAGGAAGATTTGCCTTGAGCTAACATCCTTGCCATTCTTCCTCGATTTTGTTTGTTAAGACTGTTTCAGGTTAGATTGGTTTGTGGTCTATTGATGCTGCTGTAAGTATATTTAAAGGGAAAGTGTACAATATTGTCCAAGAAGAGAAACACTCTGGCAGCTCCTGGGTCTTCGTGGTGTCTACACAATAAAGGGAGGGAAAGTCAACAGATTTCTGCCACTGCAGAGGTGAAACAATGTTATGTTACATAGTTCCCTTGAAGAAACTAAATTTACGGCAGGATAAGGGGCTAGGAACACATAAGGTTAGATGCTGAGCAGAGGAGAGAAAGGCTATGCAAGATTTACTTTGACTCTTGACCTCTTGTTGGAGTCGTATTAGTAAGGAAAATGGAAAATGAGAGACTATAATTTAAATTACTCTTCTAAATTGAAAGGACTAATATTGCCCATGATGTATTAAAATAACAAATTACTAGCATTTCATATATTAACAAAATATGTTTGTTTCAAATGTCAAAGATTTTCATAAATTCGCTCACTCATTTTTTTCTTTGAAAGAATGGAGTAAAGAAAGGAAGCCTGGTTCAAAACAGGGGTCTCTTTAGAAGAATTCAACTTTAAAAAATCAATAAAAGTCCATATGATATTTATTATTTCAGTGGAATCAGATTTATACTGCAGTATTGAATCACTTAGTGTTCAACCAGAGAAGCAGAACCACTAGCAGATTTTATCTTTGTATATATATCTACATACAATATACGGATTATACATAGGGATTCCATATATGGATATGTATATGGATTATATAGAGAGAGATTCCACATATGGAATCTATATGTATAGATCTATATATATGGACTCTCTATATATGGAATCTATATATGGAATATATAGAATCTATATTTGTAATCTATGTATGGAAAATATGTATGGAAAAAATATGCATATATATCTGCAGAAGCTGGAGTCTTTTATGACAACCTAATCGCATACCTGGCCCAGGAACTGGGAAAGCTGAAGGAGGATTCAGGACAAGGCGGGGCAGTTGTAGGCCCAACCGCTGCCTCACGCCAACTAGGTGAACCAGCCGGTCAACAGCAGTGTGTGAGCTGCAGAAGGCTGTTCCTTTCCTCCTACTGTCTAAATCTCCAGAAGAATCTCTCTAGTGGCCCCTTCTAACGGAAAATATACAGGAAAGAGAATTCTGGAAAATTGTGGTTCAGCCTAGTTACCACAAATATAGTATTTGAGCATGTGGGACCAAGAATAGAAACATTAGGCTCCAGTCACTGCCCTATTACTGACTGTAGGATTTGCGTGGAGTCATATAACCACTCTGTGCTTCTTTCCTTAGTCTGTACAATCCAGTTAACAACTGATAGTTGTGAAGATTAATGTAGATGCTACGTGTTAAACGTATTAAAATAGTGTTGGACTGATCCTGACAAGTAAAAACACTGATTTTATTTATTCATTCCTTATTAAAAAGCAAAATAGATGTTATTTTTTAGTTAACTTTTTAATAGTAAAATAACGTTTTTCTAAACCGTGTGTAACCTGGAGTTAAAATATTCCTGAGACTTCTAAAATACCTCAGTTAAAAAAATTGTCTTTCGTTAGTAAAGTTAAAACATCAGATGAAAATTTCTGAAAGTATCAATAATATCCAGACTATTTTAGTAAATGGTACTTAAAATCACAACTTAAAAGACCATTGAGAGAATCCAGATTTATCATGTATTCTGAAAAAAAAATAATAAGGAGAATTTGCTGTGAGAAAATTGCCTAAGGAAAAAGACAAAACCCAGGGATCCAATCATTAGATTGAATATACAAGAAGTAAAAAAAAAAAAACTTATAACACACATACAACCAGAGATGTAAAATTTCTGTGGTGCACTAAAACACATTATAGATTCCCTTCCCTCCGTAACCAGGGTGATGCTCTGTGCCAATATAAATATGCAGTTATTAAAGCTCCTGGTACAGCACAAAGCGAAAGGATTCAAAGTAAACGCTTCCCGCAGCTCTCAGCGGCTGCCTCAGCAGGAGTTGGGCTGAGCTGGAGGGTCTGCAGAACCAACTGAGATTTCCAAGAAAGCAGTGAGGCGGCGACTTCACCCAGACGGTCTGGTGGCAAAGGATTTCCTGAAGATCAAATCCTGAGGAAGCAGCAGAGCTCCACAGATAAATGAGAAGTGGAGGGTGTAAAACAGAGACCTAGCAGAGCTGAACCAGGGTAGGGGTTTTCAGAAGTGGAATCTGCAGACAGCCTTTGTCTTAGTCTTTTTGAGCTGCTATGACAAAATACCATAGACTGGGTGCCTTATAAATAACAAAAATTTATTTCTCACAGTTCTAGAGGCTGGGAAGTCCAACATCAAGGCATGGGCAGATTCTGTGTCTAATGAAGGCCCGCTTCCGGATTCATAGGTGGCCATCTTTCTGCTGTGTTCCATGCACTGTGGAAGCAGGAGAGCCAGCAGAGGGTGTGGGCACAGAGGCACTTGCGATGGGTGTGGTGAGAGAGTCTGTAGAGGCTCTCTGCTGAGTGGTTTTAGGTGCTCACTAGAATATGAAGCTGAGACTAAGGCTGGTACTGAGGGTCAAAGGATATAGCAGATAGTGTGAGAGTGAGAATGGACTAGAAGAATATAGTATGATTGCCAAACTGCACTGTGGACCCAATGAAAGTTAGTAACAGTAAATTTAGAGTCCCAATCATTACTGCTTTGTGCTTTTCTCCAGTCATCTATTTTCAGCTGTAAAATGTAGATATAGTCAGGGGGCTAAGTTTAATCAGGAGTCTTGTATATCAAAACAAGTACAATGAAATGTGGGGTAGGTGGCAAAGGAGTGGGAATGTATGCAAAGGAGTGATTTTGACTGATCATTTAAGCAAGGAAGGAAGGAAAGTGAGAGGTGGAGGGAGTAGGGAGTGAAAATGAAGGATAATGAGGGGCCTTCCCTGGTGGCGCAAGCGGTTGAGTGTGCATGCTCCACTGCAGGGGCCCGGGGTTCACAGGTTCAGGTCCCAGGCGCGCACCAACGCACCGCTTGTCAAGCCATGCTGTGGCGGCATCCCATATAAAGTGGAGGAAGATGGGCACAGATGTTAGCCCAGGGCCAGTCTTCCTCAGCAAAATAAGAGGAGGATTGGCAGATGTTAGCACAGGGCTGATCTCACAAAAAAAAAAGAAAATGAAGGATAATGAAAGGCTGAGAGATTTGTACAACCCAGTGAAGCAGAAAGACTATTTCTATATTTTCAAAACTTATTTGTCCTAAGACGCATCAGTCTTAGTTATTCCATCTGCTAAAACATCTTCAGCTTCTTTTTATCCTTTTTGCCACTGCCTTATTTCAGGTTATCATTATCATTATTCCTGGGGCATTTTCTTTGCCTCTAATCCAGTACTAATCAAAGTACAGTTCACAGACCAGCAGCAGGAGCATCACTTGGGAGTGTATCAGAAATGCAAATTCTTGGGCCTCTATTTAGGCACACAGTGAATAAGAATCTCTAGGCATGGGGCTCACATAATTCTTTATGCACAAAACATGTGGAAATTACTGCCCTTACTGCAATCCATTCTTGTATAGTTACCCAAAGGATTTTCCAAATAAGCAAACCTCGTTACGTTATGCTGCCTCTGAAAATTTTTCACTGGGTTCTCTTTACCTAAAGCATAATATCTAAAATTCCTTACTTAGTCTATTCCCTTACACCCACCTTATGATCTAGTTCTGTTTTTCTGTATCTTCATGCCTTAACGTCTCTTATTCTCTTTGCTCTGAATGGTCTTCCATGTCTTGCTACACAGACAGAAACAAATATTACTCAGTCTTTACTTTTAAGCTGAGACCTTTCCTGGTTCCCCTAGGTCAGCTTAGGTGACCTTCCTTCTTTGCTTCCATTGAATTTTATAAGCATCTCATAATCTCATTATTTTTTGCATTTATTACTCTCTACTAGAAAGAAGAGTCCTTGATAGTAAGGTTATTTTTCTTTTATCTTTGTAGTTCAGCATCTAAAACCATGATTAGGCATTCACTATATATTCTTGGAGGATGAGTGACTGACTAAGCTATTCCAAAGTAAATGGCTTCTGAATTCAGATGCTGTGCCATGTCCAAATCTGATTCACAACAATTTATTATGTGTTGTACATTTCAGAAATAATGAACAATCTGTTTATAGAACACATTTCTTTGTACCAGGTCACTTATGACTATATTAAATAAAATATTTATAATACTTTTATTCGTCATATGGTAAAACAAAATGTTTACTAATTTTTCAGTAAGACTTTGTGATTTGAGTGAATTATTTTTCTTGAACTATATAGAATTTTTTCCAAATATTCAGATTCTTTCCTCAAGAGTACCCTTGTGGTCCCTGGAAACATTTGCTCATTCCTTTGTCAGGGCAATACAACTAGTCTCGTGCTTTTGTAACACGGTTTCTCAGTTGGAACAATGATTGAATCCATGAAAATGACTTCATAAATTTTATGTTCTGGACAACTAAGCCAGCCAGGCTCATTCAGATTTCTTAAGCAGTTCATTTCGTGGGACCATACTAAGCAAACACTTTACTATTAATCTCCATCCACTGGGCCACTGACTCATTTAAACAAATGATAAAATATTCTTGGGCAATGGAGATATAAAATGACAAAATAATTAATCTAGGTATATCTATAATTAATAGCATAACTTAAGCGATGTCTTTTCATTTATTGTTGGTGAATTAATAGAATCTGACAGGTAAGCCACCAAAGATTTTGGTTTAGTTTCAGCATTTCTGGCTCATGGAATATACTTTTCAAATAGTAATGCAGATTCATGTTAGCCTTGAATTATTACAGCAAATATGTGACTACTTTAAGAAATCAAACTACATAATACTCCTATTTTAAAGGCATATGTAAATTACGGGGCAACTATTCATTTTGGAAGAGGACTACTAACTTTACAAAAGGATTCATATAGCTTCCTCAAGTAGTATTTTTACAATATAAGTTCATTGTTTAAATTTTAGTTTGCCTCAGTTGTACAGAGATTATAGCCAGGATATACAGACATACATGTACACACTAAATTAAATGAACCTGTGGAGGATCCTTTTACAGAGTTACATACCCCTCAGATTGATACTTCTGAGGATTTTCTGCTTGACTTTCTGAGATCTTGCACATGGCAGATTATGTCACTGCTCACTGATGCCTGTGTCCTCTCTTTTTCTGGGCACAAGCTGGACTACAGTTTCTAGCATCCTGATAGTGATGTGTGACCACATGATTGAGTTCTGGTCAATGCAGTATGAGTGGAAGCGATATATGCCTCTTCCAGGCAAGGCCCAAAAAGCATCTCTAGCCCTCTTTTCTTGTCATCGGGCTGAATGTACAGGATTCCGAGGACCTAGGGGAGCACCTGGCTCTGAACTGGTTCCAGGGAACAGAAACCACCCACCCTCCCAGTCCCCACCAACCCTCATTGAATGCCAGTGTGATTGAGAAACTTGAATTGTCTTAAGCCACTCAGATTTCAGAATTTATCTTTATAAGCTAGTATTAATTCACGTCACTGGAATCTATTCTCTGTAGCCAAAAGTCAGTCTTCTCCCACCCTTGACTCTTTCTCAAGTGTGGTTGAATGTCCGGGCCCTGCTTGGCAAAGGTGACTTAGAGAATAAAAGAGCAAAACTGAAAACTTGGGCAGAGATCAAGGCAGAGTATGGCCAAGGTTAGCCTGGAGCATGCACAAGTTTTCAACATGATTGCTGGCCGGCTTAGTTACGGCCTTATGATGAAATGAGTGGAAAATTAAAATGGGAAAATAAATCAGAACTTAAGAATCTAGATATGGCTTAAATGAAGGTGAAGTTGGAGGCTAAAAGGAAACATGGTTTCTCTACTCACAATACTTCTGACACCAAATGTGTGGGGTTTTCCCTCGCATTAAGCAATTCTGATATGGACTACCCACAGTTAGCCAGACCCCACAGGTTAAGGACTCAGTCCCACAAGACTGTCCCACTCTTCAGATGCCAATTGCAAGTAGAGGGTCCCCAGGTTTCCCACACTTCTGTCCAATTTGACTACAAATCTGAAGTTCCCATGACTCTCTCCTGAGATTTGATAATTTGCTATCATTGTTCATAGAACTGAGGGAAATACTTTACTTACTATTACCAGTTTATTATATAGAATATTATAAAGGACACAAATGAACAGGCAGATAAAGAGGTACATAGGGTGAGGTCTGGAAATGTCCCAAGTGCAGGAGTTGGGGGCACACCATCCTCCTGGTACACGTGAATGTGTTCACCAACCTGGAAACTCTCCAAGCCCCTTTGTTGGGGTTTTTATGGAGGTTTCATTACATAGGCGTGGTTGATTAAACCATTGGTCATTGATAATTAACCTCCAGCGTCTCCCTCCTCCTTGGAGTTTGAGGGGTGGGGCTGAAAATTCCAACCTTCTAATCACATAGTTGCTTCCTCCGGCAAGTAGCCCTCATCCTGAAGCTAACTAGGTGACCACCAAGTGTCACCTCATTAGCATAAACTCAGGTATAGTTGAAAGGGGCTTATGAATAACAAAAGATACCCCGTCACCCTTATCACTCCACAAGGAGCTCAGTGCTAGGAACCAGGGACGAAGACCAAATATATATTTCTTTTTATATCACAATATCACAGAGGCAACGAGGGGAACTTTTTCTAGAGGTTTGTACTAGATCAGTTTATTGATCAAAGCAATATTTTAGCAGCTCAGATCCTATGTAGCTCAACCATATTTTAAAAGCCCCTCTTATAAGGATGAAAACTGTTTCCTATATTGGTAGTGTTCTCATTTCTCAAACTCTTGCAATATGCATTTGATGAAAGTTATATGTTGTCTTGGCACATTGAAGAGAAACTGGCAGTTGAGATATATCATAGACCGGCCAGATAGTGGCTCATCTCCTAGCACGGGGGATTATCATCATCAGATTATTTTCTCAGGACAGGGGATAAAGTCCTGGCATCTGAGTTTTATCTAAAACCACGCAGCTAAACAGAACTCCTTATAGTCAAAGTTTTTTCTCTTGACTGTGTATATTAGCAAATATTTGGTTCTTAGTAACAATGTGTTAATGCAGCTTTGCTTACTTCACCCCAAATTAAATTACATTTTAGCAATAAATTGATTCAATTTGTTTGTTCTTTCATCTAATCCCAAGATTATTGATCTCTAGTAACTGGATCCCAGCCCTCAAGGGATTCAAACCTTAATGGAGTAGACAGAAAGTGATAGATGACTGAGAAAAACACAGGCTACTAAGATAGCACGTAGGATGTGCATCTAACCCCGACTAGGAAGTTAAAGGACAGAAAAGGGAAGGATTTGTTTAGGAGATCATTAGCATACGATAGACAACCGACCAGATAATTCAGACAAATGCATGCGTAACATGCATTTTGTAAAGATAGCCCAGACTTTGTGGCTCAATACATATTCAATTTGAATAAAAGAGTGAAATTGGAGCACCTCCTGTGTGTTAACACATTTAGAACTCACAAAGTTGACACTCAATTTGAGAGATAAGGAGATTGATTCAGATTTTGAGGTCAAATTTGGGTACCACAGATTTATGGTGTGCTAGCCACTTTAAGAAACTGAATTTTTACAGCCATAATTTAACTTGCTAGGTTACTTCATCTATCTATTTACCTATTGTTTGGCAAAAAGATGAACTAGATTATAACCATATGGTACCATTATTGGTCTCTTGGAAAAGGGTTTTTGTACCCTCTTAAAACCACGACCACGTGCTCACTTATATTTTGAATCTGCTTTAGAAGGAATAAGACTTTCTTTCTATTATTAGAGATATAGCCTTAGGTGTAAAAACACCATTGGAAAAAGTGACACATTAAAATTGATTCACACAGAGATATAAATGAGTGCCAACCTTCATTTAGTTTGCTGTGACATAAGCAAAATTATACTTTAGCTGTATTGTAACTGAAAAGTAAAAGTTGCAGAGAGCAAGTAGACATCAAAGAAACAGAGAAAAATGCTGTGAAGTTTTACAAGAAACATGAGGAAAAAGAGGCAAGGAGCCATGAATAAAATTCTGAGACAATTCTCATTTTCTTTAAGGCATAACCTATTTAGAAATTTAATCTTTCATTATTGAAGAAGATAACCAACCTTTAAAAGTAGTTGTTTTTCCAAATTATATTTACATTTGTTTTTTATTTGAGACAATCAAGTTTTGCTCATTCACTTTCATGCTAATAATTTGCAGTAGTAAAATGGCTGAAGGACATTCTCTGGTTTAACCACGACCTGCTATGAAAATCAAGTCTGCAAACTTGGATTCATTGGTATCATTCACTATAGCAGCACAATTAAAAACCAAGTTTCACTATGATGAGTAAGTTGGTTCTCCAGAGTTTAGTCACTGTTTTGTTAAAACCTCATTTAGAATGAGATTGACTTAGATGGTAATCACAACCAATCGCTAGTCCCTCTTTGGGATTCACTTTTTGTTATTGTCCTGGAGAGTCATCAGTTTTGAACTTGTTCTAATTCATTTTCCTAACAAGTGTTAGTTTACATAGAAATAGGTCCACACACAACCAATTTGACTGAAATACAGTCTTGTGTTCCTTAAGGATGGGGATAGGTTCTGAGAAATGTGTCATTAGGCAATTTTGTCACTGTGCAAACACCATAGAGTATACTTACACAAACCTACGTCGTATAGCCTACTACACACCTGTACTATATGGTACTAATTTTATGGGACCAGCATGGTATCTGTGGTCCATCATTGACCAAAACTGTATGGAATTTGAAGTTAGGAAAACATTTGGGTAGAATAGACTTCTGAATTTCACAGATTTCATGTTTATTCCTGAGTAGTTTATAAATATACTCAAGCACAAATTTGATTATTGTGTGTTATTTATGTAGTAGAAAGGATTGGGGTTCTTGACTAATAAATAAGGGTGTTAATAAGGTGTGATTTAAAGGTGAAGGCTCAACCCAGCCTTCACCTAAAAAGACTTATTTGCTCACCTGGCAGGAATTAAATGAGATAGGGTGAGCCACAGGGTTGGTGGCTTCATTGAGTCACTGCTATTAAAAATCAATCACATTTTCCTCACGGTACCAGTTTCATCCTGTATTGATTCTCCTTATGGCTAAAGGATGGTTACCATTAACAACAAGGGCCACATGTTTCCTTTTTATATCTGAAAGCCGAGAAAGAATGTTTCTGTCCAGCATTCTAATTAACAAAGTGTTCTGTGATTTAACCTGATTGAATTGTCTAAGTCACATGTCCACGTTTAATACCGACTGTGGTTAGGGGAACATAATTTGCTGATTATATTCCTCTGAAGCACATGGGCTTCATGGCAGTAGAGGAGAGGTCTTAAGGTTCTTTTGGAAGGAGGAAGGGGTCAATATATGCTAATCACACAACCAGAAGTATCCACTGTAGCCTATTGACTAGCATCCCAGACTCAATCAGGCTTTGCTCTTCATTGCGTCTTTGTTTTGTGTTTTGTGATTTTGTTTACTTATTTTTAATTTTGTAGTTAATGAATAGTAACATAATGATAGTGAAAATATGTATAGTAATATATAATATATAGTAACAAAATATAGTAATAAAATGATAGATACTTATCATAGAAAGATAAAAAATAGATTACTGAATACATTAACATGTGTTTATTTTTTATTGAATATAATTTTAAACCTCTTTCTATGCATATATATGTATATAAGAATGACTAGATAGCTATATGTATAGTGAAAAATAGAGTAAATTTTATTTTTTTGTTTATTGTGGTAACATTGGTTTATAACATTGTGTAAATTTCAGGTGTATAATTTAATATTTTAATGAAATATTATGTAAACTCATGAAACACAAAGTTGAAAAAATATGACTTGTATCTATGAAAACTAAATGGAATGCTTTTGAAAGACCTAATACAATTAAATTTTCAAAAATTTTTGTAGAATTAATGTGGGAAAGGCAACTGTAAAACATTGGGATAAGACTTAAGAAAAAAATCTAGAAAGATTTGCAATCAGACTACTTTGCAAACATTTTTAATGTGAATGTCTTGCTCTTTAAAGAAAATAAAATTGTAGAAAATATGTTGTGGTATGATTACTCTGAAAGGAAAATTTTGAACTTCAATTAATGGACATGTACTCAAAAAGAAAGCTTTATCCTACATCAAATAACTGGTGAACACTGACAAGTGAAAATATCTTTAGGTTAACATAAAAATATTAAGATATGCTTTTCATTCCTATTTTAACTTTAAAAAATTGCTTTAGGGCCGGCCCTTTGGCTTAGCGGTTAAGTGCGCACGCTCCGCTGCTGGCGGCACGGGTTCGGATCCCGGGGGCACGCTGAAGCACCACTTCTCTGGCCATGCTGAGGCCCTGTCCCACATACAGCAACTAGAAGGATGTGCAGCTATGACATACAACTATCTACTGGGGCTTTGGGAGGAAAATAAATAAATAAATTAAAAAAAAATTTGCTTTAAATGAGAGTACTTCTAATTTTAAATTAGAAACGTAAAATAAGCCAGGTAAATTTTACTTGATGTTAATGGAAGTAAAATTATTGGAAGTAAAACTAAGAAATTGCTGAACTTTACATAAACATTTTTTATTACGGGAACTTTTGAAAAATTGCTCAGAAAGTTTTTAAAAATTATGAAAATTATTAAAATAATTTAAACCTTTCATTTTTACAATGTTAGTTGATGTTTTTGCTGTGAAAGATATGGTGATTAGGACTCTTTCTCTTGCTACTTCTTTCTCCCACCTTTCTTCTCAATTTTGTTGCTTTATTTAGCATTTATATACCATTCCGTGTCTATAATTTTCCTGCCACTTTGTCTACGTGTTATGTTTAAGTAGATTCAATGCTTACTACTAGCTTTTCTACCATGGCATCTCAATTTTTGAGTAATTTATCTCTTAGCTGAATTTCACCATTGGGCAGTTTATTTTTTTCCAAAAAGAACATGAATGCAATGCTCCCTGAAGGCTTTTTTTGTTTACCTTTGAAAATGTCTGCCTGTTGCCTTTTACTCAAATGACAATATATTTGGGAATAACACAGAATTATTGAATCATACTTTCCCTTTTGAACTTTGTCGATAGTTTTACATTGTCTTTTAGCATAGAATATTTCAGTGCAGAAATTTAAAAACAATCGACATTTTGTCCCTTTTAAGTGAATTTTTTTCTGCCTACAGAACTGCAAAATATATTTATTTATCTTTGAAGTCCATTAAAAAATTAGCTTGGATAGGGTCAGCCTGGTGGCATGGTAGTTAAGTTCGGTGCACTCTGCTTCAGCGGCCCAGGGTTTGCAGGTTTGGATCCCAGGCATAGATGTACACCACTCATCAAGCCATGCTGTGGTGGAGTCCCACATACAAAATAGAGGAAGATGGGCATGGATGTTAGCCCAGGGCCAATCTTCCTGAGCAAAAAGAGGAGAATTGGCAATAGGTGTTAGTTCTGGGCCAATTTTCCTCACCAAACAAAACAAAATTGCTAGGATATATATGCATACTGGTTCTTCAGTGATAAATTTTCCTGGTATTTTATTCATTGTATTTGTTTAGTCTGCAGATTCAATGTTCTCTCATTTCAGGAAATTTTTCCCTGAATTACCTTCCTCAGTACTAGTTTCATTTGTTGGATTTCTTCTTCAAGAACATCAATGATCTTTATGTTCAATCTTGTTTGTCCGCTTTCCATATCTATCATCTTCTAATTGTTTTGATCTTTCTGTCTCTTCCTTTGCATTCACTCTGGTTATTTCCCTCCATGCCAGATATTCACAGAATACTGTGAATGGAGTATACTGTGAATGGAGTATTCCCTACTCCATTCATTGTGGCTTTCATTCATTTGTCAGATCTATAGTGGAGTTGTTTTGATATTCAATTTGTTTTGATAGTTTTTATTCTGTTGTTAACTTAGTATTTTCCCTTTTTATTGAATTTATATTTATATTGAATCTATTTTTATCTTATGCAGTTGCCTCTTTCCTTTGTTTTATGTCTTTTGTTATGTTCCCCTCAACACACACCCCACCCCTGCCCAAATATGTTTGCATAATTATCATGCCATCGTTAAAATCTTGTTCATCTGGAATTGGGCAGCTCTATTTACTTCCATATAATATGAATGAATTCTTCTTCACATTTTAGTCATCTTATCTAGTACCTTGTTTTTCTCTTGAAACTATAATTTGAATGGTGGATGTTGAATTTAATCTACTTTTCTATACCTGGGGTCATGAAAACCAGGAAGGGGGAGATCTTGGATGAAGCTGAGGCCATTCCTTGCTGGAGCAGAGCTCTATTCTCTTCTTTAAAATTGTATGTTTTGCACTAGAGTGAACTGTCCTCTCCAGGTAGGCATCCCCCAAATCAACAACCCGCTCTAACTAACTCCTTTTCTTCCCTCAATAGTACTTTACCCAGTTCTAGATTCTTCTTTTCTTTCTTTGGTTGCCACTTTGGGATGTTGATGTTTATTTGCTGTTGGTGAATCTTGCCAATTTATATTTAACTAGTTTTTTACTTTTTGAAAATTTGGAAGAGAAAGATTTTGCAATACTACTTCCCATTGACATCTTAACCCCAAATTCTCTGCTCCCTAAAGTAATACTGATCCTGACAAAGATGAACTAAAGAGAAGAAAGGAAACAGAGTGAGGGTCTTAGAAGTTTTGGAATAACTGAAGATGGCATGACAAAATCAGCAGTGGTTTGGATCATTGCCATGACCTAGGCAATGTTATCTAATAGAAATCTCTATGACCATCAAAATGTTCTGTGCCTTTACTCTCCAATGTGGTAGTCTTTAGCCAAATGTAGCTATTAAGCGCTTGAAATGTGACTAGTGTAATTGAAGAACTGAGTTATTCTATTTTATCTTAATTAATTTAAATTTAAATCTAAATAGCCCAAGTAGTTAGTGGCTACCATATTGGACAGCTTAGCTAGTGGTGCTCACATTTTGGCATGTATAACAAGTCCCTTTGTATGGATTCCTGGGCTCCAACACCAGTGATTCTCATTCAGTAGGTCTGGGATATGGCCAGTGATGCTGATGCTGCTTGTCCAGGGTACCACACTTTGAAAAACACTGCTGTAGGTAACCAAGCTTTCTTTGTAGATTAAGAACACATGATCCATAAAATTGTCACAGGAAAAGTAGCAGTTGGTACAAAATGGTGATATTTAACAATATAGAGATGCTCAAAAATCTCCATACCTAGCCTCCAGTAAAAAACAAAACACTACCCTTTGTTCTTTCCTCACGGAAAATAACCGCCTTGACTGTTTCCCATGGCTTTCTGTTTTTACCTGGTGTCCTGTGATAGTAGAGACACAATCTTCCAAGTCCTGATTTGAGTTTTAAAAGACCTTTTAAAATAAGAATTGCGTTTATTTGCAAATAGAAAATAATGATACTAATATTTTAATATGGATATATATTCAAATGATTCTTCTATGACGTTGCTAGATCATTTTATCACTAATCCAGGGAAGGTAAATCTTTTGAGGATGGGGGATCTTTTATTTCATACACGCTCATCACCATCAGCAATGTATTGGTTGTAATTATTTCCTCCCTTCACGTCTACCCCTAATACACTCTTGACATTTCCATGTTGCTGGACTATATAATTCAGTATGGCTCATCTCACACAAATGAGGACACTTTGTCACCTTCATACACAGAGAAAAACACAGCCCTGTATTTCCTAGATAAATAAAATTGGCCACATTTTCTTCCACTGAAATAATCTCATCATGTAGTTTTATTGGTCCAACAGATTATCATTTTTCGTAAATCAGTTGGCTTGGGGAACCATTTTTCAGTAGTGTTTTTCAGAGAGATTTGCTCCAGCTTTAATATTTAAAGTGGGAAATTCCTTTATATGACTTTATTAAAATGTTAACAATGCACATGAAGAAAGAGAATCAAGATGATTGTAATGGTTTCATTTAGAAATTTTTATTTTTAATTGTATGACATATCCTATCAGTTCTTTCCACCAGTTTTGATGTTTCTTATCACTTGTATTATTGTTTTTTGTTTGTTTGTTTTTTAAGTCGAGTGTCTTTTTTTTGTGCATGTGAGGGAGATCAGCCCTGAGCAAACATCCATGCCAATCCTCCTCTTTTTTTTGCTGAGGAAGACCAGCCCTGAGCTAACATCTATTGCCAATCCTTCTCCTTTTTTTCCCCTTTTTCTCTCCATAGCCCCAGTAGATAGTTGGATGCCATAGTTGCACATCCTGCTAGTTGCTGTATGTGGGACGCTGCCTCAGTATGGCCCGACAAGCGGTGGGTCGGTTCGCACCCGAGATCCAAACCTGGGCCGCAGGTAGCGGAGCGTGAGCACTTAACCGCTAAGCCACGGGGCCGAGCCCTATTGTTTGTTTTCTATCCTGTTTATTGTTATTATTTTTTGAGTTTCATGTTTAGTAGGCTTTACCTCTTTTACCTATGGATTTGTACTCAGTTACCTTAAATTTCTATCACTAGTTGAGTAAACATACTTGATATTTGGTGGTGTTTACTGAACAGTCTGTCATATTTAATAATGTGTAAATATTATGGATATATAATCTCATAGTTTGAAAACTTTTTAATACAAAAGATACACTCTCAGCCCTGAAAAGAATCATGAAGTGAGATTTATTTAGGGCTCATTTAAAATTTTTGCAGCATGCGTGCATGAACTACTTTGAAGAATAAATGATAAACAGTCAAAATTAATTAACTACATTAGTAAATATATGAGAAACTTAGTAAAGAAGAATCATTAAAACTTAAAAAAATACAATGTTAATTATATAAACTGCGTTTAGACATATTTCTTTTACAATATAGGTGGGCATAGTCAAACATGTTAATTTTCTGCCTTCTGGCATAAATGTCAATTGATTTCTTCCCAAGAAAGTGTTATCAATTTCTATCATCTTTTGTAATCACTAATATATAACCTAATGATTTTTTGTGTGTGCTAGATCTCCATTAGTCAACTGTAATGAGGATAATCTCTCTTAGGTGCTTTTTTTTTTTAACTAACTATATTCCTTTACTTTCTATCATTTTTCTTAATTCCTCAATCGCTGCCCCTCTGTGAGGGCAGTGACACGAATGCAGTGTGTGTCTGTGTGTCTGTTTTATTGCTTTATCCCCAAAATTTAGGAAAACAGATGGAAGCAAATGGAAAGAGTAACATTACATGAATAACTATGAATCTCTTCTTATTTGTCTTTTAATAATTAATATAGTCAGAATCTTATGCTTTCTAATAATATCTACAAGCAACTAATAATATACCTTAAATATTGCTGTTAAGGGGCTTTATTCTACAGTTGCCAAGATTCCATCAACAAATTTCAGGGACAAATGACAAATTTTGAAAAATTCTTTGTAACCTACATTGAACAAAAAAGAGAAAAATCACATTTTATAAAGAGCTCCTAGAATTTAGAAAGAACGAAGGAATGCTATAGAAAAGTAAAGAATGTGATTAGGAAATTCCCTAAGATAGAAATCCAAATGGCCCAAACCCAAACGCAGTCTCAATTAAATAAGTGAACGTCCTAACAAGACGACTCAGCAATTTTTAACCAACAAGATTGGCAAAATGTACAGATGAATAATATTTAGTGTTTCAGAGAGTATGAGGTATACAGGCACTATCATATACTATTGATAGGAGAGTAAATTGGCCCAACCATTTCAGAGAGCAATTTGTCTGTATTTCTCAAAAATTTAAATGCTCAAATCCATTAACTGATTAATTCTTCCTCTAAGAATCAGTCCTGAAAAGACCTTCAACAGGTGCTCAAACATGTCTGTGCAAATGGTCCCTGAAACAGTGTATGTAACAGTAAAATATGGGAAACAACCCCAAGGTCAATCATCGGTGAAATAAATTATGTGAAATCAGTAGAATGGATGACTTGCAGCCATAAAGAAATAAGAAAATTTATGTAAAAATTTATCATTTACTGAAAAAAGCAAGTTGAAAGACAGCAGATCTAGTTACAATTCTTTTACTTTTTTTACAGAAAAGATATATACATGTATGAATATATATGTATGAACCCATATAAGTGTAAGGAAAAGGTTGAAGGGGAAGAACTATCCTCTACCCACTCTGGGTCCTTTCTGACTGGGCTACAAATTAAATTGACAAGAAACCAAATAGAAGAAGGTAATCAAACAAAGCTTATAACATGTATACATGGGAGAGACCCGCTGGGTAACTGAGTATCTCGACAAGATGGCGGAGATTCTCACCTTAAATACTACCTTCAGCTAAAGACAAAGGAGGATGTTGTGGGCGGGGGGTAGTCAGCTATAGGAGATTATCAGAAAGCACAGTAAACAAGAGTATGCAGATTTAAGTCCTTGCCTTCTGCACTGATAAGAATTTCTAGAGATAAGGTCATCCTTCCTTCTTGGTACAGAAAGGGAGATCCCTTTACAAATGGAGATTTCCCTTATAAATATAAATGTCTCTTACAAAGGGTAACTTCTACTTTTCAGAGCTTCTGTCCCTTCTACAGCTTCTTAAAAGTAACCAAGCCCAAAATAATCCTCATGCAAAAGAGACACATTTTGGGGTGGCCAATTCTGATGTCCCACAAGGTCTACAAGGCTACACTCCAAGTTGTCAACTATGCTAACCTCTGAGAACTGGGACTGGGTAGCTATGTCAGAGACTTTGATTTTCTTAATTAATTTTTTTGTTTGTTTGTTTTACAATAAGCATGTGTTATATTTGTAATTTTTTATTTAACTTAATGCCAATAACATTTTATATTCCATAGTGTAGAACAATACATTATTCTTACTGCTTTTTATTTCAAGAAAAATTATTTAAATAAATGCAGTTTATCTAAATATGTAAAGTCATTTTTTTGCCTGAACTGAATAACATAGCCAGGCCAATTGATTATATATGCCATATCAAGAAAACTTTCAATAACATGCAGAAGCTTTTTTGGGGTGGGGAGGGTAATATAATAATTTAAATTATTAACTTTTCTTTAAATGTTATAAATAAAATAGATTTTAATTTACAGCATTGTAGACCATTAACATTTCATATTGCTCTATTGCAACTAGTTATGCTAATTTATTTTAGAGATTCTTTAACTCTTCCTTCTCCACACAAAGCTTATAACGATCTACGAAAATCTCATAGGAACAGAGCCAATAAATTGTGATGAAACCATTTATAACTTTCCTGTTGTTCTAATCCCACAGATTTTATTGTTGTCATGGGGGTGATTGTAATGAAATAGTGACTAATTGGGGTAATTACAAGCTTTCTTTTAAAATTAATGAAGTTTCAGCAAAATAACAAAATAATAAGGAAAATAAAAATTATATTTTTACTTCAAATATAATACAATTTTTCAGATTGAACTTTTAAATATAAAAGAGCACTTTTATTACTTAAGCATTATTATCCTACTAAAATATTATTTCTGTACATTATCTAGCCTCTAGTGATTTTAGGTTTGATATCAAAACCTATTTTCTTTGAAACAATATTAATGACACTAATCAGAGCTAATAATGCAGTATACACTTGACTACTAATTCTGTGGTTTTTTAGTGTGTGAAAATTGGATATGAAGAGAATGCCAGTGATTCTCATTGCTGCAGAGACTCCCTCTCCATGATTTTAAATCAGAGTTACCAAATGATCCAATTTCTCCCTAGAAAGATTTAATTAATTACATTTGTTGAAAAGTTTAACGTTCTTCCTAGATGCTTTATATGGAAGACTATTTTATAATTAAATGTCATATTATAAAGCTCTTCCTGCTTTTGAATTAACTTATTAACGGATATTGAATTAAAAATCATAAAACTTAATACTAACTGGTGAATATTTCTTGAATCTTAAGTAATAAACAGTTGGCATATGAACATTCTTGCTGAAATATAGGACAGCTTTAGTGGTGAATACATTTTTCTATTTAAAAGTTTTTATGCTGATATAATATAATTGGTCCCATTAAGCCATTATAATATAAATTGCATTCCCCTAAGGTCATTTTAGGCTTTACACATGGTTGAAGGCTTTCATCCACTATATAAAATGGAGTGCCGTCAATGAATTTTACTATTGAGTAGGGCACTGCCTAGTAGACTGAATAACCAGAAAAGTGGAGAAAAAGCAAAATAATGCTAAAAATAGATAATACGTATATAGAGCTTACACTAGCCATGGACTTTTTAAATTGTCTCACGCGTATTAAATCATTCAATTCTGATAATAATCTAAGAACTTGATCCTATTATCAGGCCCATATTAGAGTTGAAAAAGCTAAGGGATGTTAGGTAATTTCCCCAGTGTCATACAGGTAGCAAGGAATTAAGCTAGAGTTTGAGACCAGATAGTGTAGCTCCACAGACCACGTGCTCTGACCTAACCAATAGGCTCCATGGCCTTTCTGTACAAACTACCTTTGGGTGACTGAAATAGGTACTTGGGATAATCAAGTGTCATATAAACTGCAGACACAGATGGACCCAAGATTTCATAACTTTAATTTGCTACCACAAACCCATTTGCCAGAACTTGGAAGTTCTGGTTCCTCTACTTATTTAATACTTTAATAGGCCATACCAATAAATCTGATTTGGTTCTATTTTGCTGCCACTCAGTGTTAAACTCTAAAGAGATATAGTTGGTTGCTTCTAAACTCCTGCCTGACAATTAATGCAGAAAAGGATAAGCTTTCTCACCAGAATCACTGATGCTTAGTCTTCTTCTAAGAGCCGCATTTTTCTTGCATTTTTGCTAGAATGTGTATATTTCATTTAAAATACAAACCCTGGGCTGCGGAGTGGGGTGAACCTGATGCACATTTGTGACTGCTGCTTTTGGGTTCAAAAGGTCAGATTGGACTAGAAGGAATAGTACTTAAGGTGACTGCAGGTTGTAACAGATTTGAGCAAAAAGAAAAAGGAAAAAAAAAAGGAACACAAATGGTCATAGCTGCAAGTTAGCACAGTGTATCAATCCCACGGGCATGTTAAGAATAAAAACACAAAAATTACTAGTAAAAAGCCTATCTGTCTGTAGTTTAAAATATCTATTAATTGTAATGAAAAGACCTCTCAATTGCTAGTAATACCAAATCCATTTTAAGTAACTTTTGTATTCTCCAACGTATTTTTCTGCTAATATTCTTCTCTGTGCACAAAAAATAAGAGGGTAAAAAAAGAAGGAAAAAAAAAATGTTAGTCACCATTGTGCATTACCTTAGTTTCTTCTTTCCCTCATTTCCCTGCTTTGATGTCAGAGCCATTAGGAAGCCCTGAGCTTCACTGAGAACAAAGTTCGAATGTAACCACTTCTCCCAATTTCCCTTCCCCCAGCTTCCTAGTCCAAGGTGGGACTCTCTCTCACCTAGAGCACCGCCACAGCCAGCCGTATGTAGATTTGCACAGCTTCCACTCTCGCCATTGCTCACACTGTGCTCCATGACACACTCTAGAGATTTTTAAATTAGAAATGAGATCATATCACTCCCCTGCATAAAATCTATTTTACTGAAAAAGAGAAAAATCAGTGCATTTCCATAGACCATAGAATAGAATCCAAACTGCTTTTCAAGGCCCAATGACTGAATAATTTTGGCTTTCTCTAACCTCATTTCATTTACTCTCACACTTCCCCTCCCCTCCCTACACTTAGTATTTCCAGTTATACTATTCTCCTTCTAGTTCTCCAATTAGCCCACACACTTTCTTCTCACAGGGTCTTGCACTTTTTTCCCTTTGGTCTGGAAGCTTCTTCCCAAGTCCTTCAATGTCTACCTCAATCTCCTTCAAGTCTCCACTCAGTATCACCTCCTCAGAGCAGACTTTGCTGGGCAGCTATTTAAAAGAGGACTCCTAAATTACTTCCTATCTTATCACCCTGTATATTTTCTTCACAGCAATTGAGACAGTCTAAACTATCTTGCTTACTTATTTGATTAGATATGTGTTGTCTGTTCCACTAGAATGTAAACTTGACCAGAGCAGGGACTCAGTCTGCCTCCTTTGGACGGTGCTGAGTACAATGCCAGGCATAGAGCAGGCATGCGGTAAATGTCAACTGAATGAATGAAATAGGTGGTGAATTAGGTCGAGGGAAATAGCCCAGGACTGATATAATGGATGATGAACGTGTTCTTTGCACGTTTGTTAGAACAGAAAGACAGGCTGGAGGAAGTCACATTGGAGCTGAACCCCGCAAATGTATTAAATGTTGAGGACATAGTAAAAGAATGACTGTTGTTATATATATAAAACAGTGTGTGTGTAATATATATAGTTTTATCCTTTCATGAAAATGCACGTTGTATATGAGTCTTCAAATTTAATCATAACATGGCCATAATTAAAATAGGAAAATAGATTTATAAAATTAGCTAAAAAAATTAATGCACATACTTCTGAGCGTTCAGAATTTGAAAACTTTAAAAGGATGCCTTGATCCTCAGTGTCAGATTAACTAAAGACATACTCTGTGATGTAGCTGTCAGAGTGCATGGTTAAGTAGTCTTTATAATTGAAATGCGTGCACGTAATTCATGTATCATAGTTTGAGACGATAAACCTACAGCAGCAATTGAAATAATTTTGATTAAAAGTGAACCTGTCTTTTTTGAAGTTAAAATAATTAAATAGTAAAATATGACAATTTAATAAATGTCATATTTATATTTTATTTTCCTTTTATTTAAAGTCCAATAAGCCTATTCCAGAAACTTTAAAAGCATTGAAAGGTGTGACAAACTGAGATCAAAATGGCTATTGTTTGTAAGTGTAGATTTTCTTTTCAATTTGAGCCAGACCTTGAGTTTACAGTAATCACCACAAAACTTAAGGCTTAGCAAGCTTTTAAGGAGGAGGTCATTGCATTCATGTTCTTTCCAGGATTCTCAGTAATATCATTTACACCCTGCTTCCCTGAAGTTCCATCTCATAAACCCTTCTGGATGTAATTATGTAGGGAGTATAAGAATTTGCAAATTACTCCAAGAGAGTGATCATGATTTTATTTTAACTGCCACGACCAATCAGATCTAAAGAGCAACTTATTTATAATGAACACAAGTCCATAAAAATAACAACAAAACTACCAAACTCATCATTTAACAACAAAAAGGTAAATAATACAAATAAATAGCATAATTAAATAGAGGTAATGAGAATCTAGGCATTTAAGAGTATCTACAAAAGGCTAAAGATGACTTTTACAAATGCATTACTATAGGATAGATTTTCTAATTGCCATTAAGGATTTTAGAAAAAAATTACATGCCAAAAACTCAATTGAAGTGTGCACATATCCAGATGAATTTTATGTGATGCAAATTATACTTCAGTGGAGCTACCAGAAAAGTTAAATCCTAGAACTTTTTTCCAGCTCCATCTCTGCTCCACATCATCAACTTTGTTCACTCTATGTCATAAACACTTTCTCTCATACTCACCATGTCTTTCCCTTCCCAACCTTCTCCTGAACCCAAATTTCATCACCTGTTTAAATTATTAATTCTCTTCTAGGGCCTTACACTTGATATAACCTCTCCAATATTGAGCAAGTTTTTCTAAGTTATAACTTTATATAACTTCACTGCTTGATTTCTCTCCTCTCCTCTCCTTCCTTCCTTTCTTCCTTTTTTCTATTATTTTATTTCTGGCTATATAACCCTTTACCAAGAAGAGTAATAAGCTGACGGCATATGTGTGAGAAAGAGAGATGGCAAAAAGCCAAGACTGTCCTTTCTTCTAGTACCTTGTTCCGAGATTCTTCAGGACATTATACCATAAATTATCATTTTTTTCTTGTACACTCCTACTTAATCCATAGTCTAAGCATGCATTCATACTCAAAACCTTGCTTCTTAATAAAAAATCTTTTTTTGACTCCTTTTCCCAAGATACATTCCTTTTTCTTTTCTTTCTCAATAACATACCACCAATATTGTCTACACTTTCTCATCTATCAGCTTCAGTCTGGCTTTTTTCTACATCGCCATTATGAAACTTCTTGTGAAAAGGTCACATACGACCTCTAAACGGTTAAATGGTTGAATGGTTAGTGGTATTATACAATGGTTAAATTGTATAATTAGCCCTTCTGTCTATCAAAATACATTGTTTCTTACATTTTGTTTGAACCCAATAAATATTTAGAATTTGTAATAATTGGGATAGAGCTAACATCTCTGTGATATTTTCAGATTCGTTCATTTTCAGTGGCAAGCAAACTTCAGCCTGAGTTGACAGTGAATTAGTCAATTCAAATCCAAAGATGTTTATTAACCCCTTGCTATATTAAAGGTGTAGCAGACATACAACAATAATCTAACAAACCAAATAGTATTATTCCCTAAGAAGATTGTTATATAGTGGCAAAAACAAACATAAACTAAATTATATTACTAACCAGACTGTGATGATAGAAGACAGAGAGCTACAGATCAGAGAAATCAGTTATTCTGACAGGACGTTTGGTGGTGGCAATGTTTTTTACTCCTTTTTCTCCTTTATTTTTCTTTTTTAGTTTTATTGAGGTTGAATTAATCACATTTGTCAGTTTATGGAACATTATCATCATGGATCTATGCAAGGCTCTCTTATACTTGAGCTATTTATTTAGTCCCTGCAAATTCACTCTCCACTGAGGAAAATTTTATAAAGGGGATCATGTGTGATCTGGACCTGGTGGATGAATTGGAAGTCCACAGGCAGAGGAAGTGAAAGATGCTCCAGAAGGAGAGAGAAGGTGAACGTAGGAACTAAGAATTGATTGTTGCTTAACTCTGGGGATAGTGATAGAACATGTGTCTGGAAAGATTGTTGCAGCCAAGTTGTAAAGGGCTTAGTATCTTGTGTTAACACAACCAATAGCATGATCAAAGAATTTTGAGCAGATGGGTTACTAGATCAGATTCATGTAAGATCACTCTAACGGAGGTACAGAAAATCTATTTGAGAAACCTAACTAGAGAGACTAGTTTGTAGATGGCCCATTATGGAAATCATAATCACAATTAAGATTTAAGGTAATATTTCCCACTGGTACAGTAGCTGAAAATAAAGCAGCGATCTACTTGTAATTAATCTTTTCTCACTGATCCTAGAGGCTTTGTACTAAAATTCTTTCTAAAATGCTTGGTTTTGCCTACAAACGTGTACTACTACTGGAGTTTTTGGTTGTTTTCAGAAATATAGAGCAAACTTTATCAGTTTATTCATTTCTAATACTAAACCGTAATGGATCAAGTTGTAGAGTGGAAGACTTAACTTTCTTAACTTGCCATACATCTTCTGTGACATGTTTTCCTTCCTCCTCCTCCTTCTTCCCTCCTTCTCTTCTTCTTCTTCATCTCATCAAAATTATTCTCATCATCACTAATGATGTGTTTTTCTTGTATTTGTTTTGTTGTAAACTGTACTTTTCCTTCCTTTCTCTGAATTAGTTGCTATCAAGGTGAATAACTAAACAAACCTGCATTAATTATTAATGTTCCTTGTGCCAAAGCTAATTAGTTTTCTTTTGTTGCACAATTTAAATAGACTGAAGTCTTATAAAAAGAAACAGCTTCTTTCTTTGTAAAACTAACACATGTATGACCATATAATCATAGTTCGGACATATTAACAGTGCAATTTTCAACACAGTCACATACAGAAACTGGAAATGGGGAGATGCTAAATCTTCTCTGATGACATTCTATTAAAATCTAAATTGGAATGTGAGAAAAAATTACTTGAATACATGTTTGTCTGTCTATCTGTCTGTCTGTCTATCTATCTATCTACCTATCTATCTCTTTTCAGCTCTCCATCTATCTATTTTACTACTTTCCTGACTTTAAATTTGTTTGTGATTCTCCAATTTCCTTTTTTTCTACATGTTACGTTTATCAACAGCGGAGATTTTACACTTGAGTTTGCTCTGATTTCTTTATCATTCTAAATACAATTATTTTCATGCCCAAGAGTTACCTGATAACTTCCTTCTATTAATGTCTTTTTCCACATTCAAGTATTTAAAGCAGTAACCTTTTTTCTTTTTCCTTTCAGCACTTTTCTATGTAAGAGGCTTGATTACTTTAAATCTGAGAATCTTTCCCGTCATAGTTCAGACACTCTTTTGAAGTTAACATCTTGTTTTTTCCTGAAGATAGTTTCTGCTCCTTCCTCATATTCTTTGACCTCAGACCAGCCTTCAATAATGCATTGAATTTGCTGTCTCTAGTATTGCTGCTACTAATATTCCGTTACTGTTTCTCTTGCTCTGTGGAGACTCAAGATCTTAGTTATTTCTCAAAACATTTTTTAATAGGCTTTTATTAGCACTTAACATTTATAAATAGCAAACAACCAATGGCACTTCTGTTGCATATACTATATAACAAATAAAATTTCTATACATTGAAGAATACATTTGTTAAAAGATACATTTTTATGATGTCTCTATAAATGAATAACAGATGAGACCAAATCACGATCATACAAACTGAGATTATTTAGAAATTTTTCAGAATATTCCATATTTTTATCGGTAAGTGTAGATTTGGTTATGCTGCAGTAACGTATCAACCCCAAAATATCAGTTTCTTAAAGCAGGAACATTTTACTTCTATCCCCACAACCATAGGCTTGGCCAACTGTCCAGGGCAGCTGTCTTCTCAGTTGTGACTCAGTAGTCCAGACTCCATGATCATCAAGGGAGAAGTGGAGAGTTCTGGAGTATTTACACCAATAATTTAAGTCATTGGCCTGCAAGTGATTAAAGTTACTTCTCCTGAAAAGCCATTAGCTAGAATTATTCACTGGTTTTCACTTAAGTAAATGGCAAAAAGGACAAGGAAGGATAATATCCTTGAGTAGTCATAGAAATTGAGAATGGGTAATGACTAGAAATTTCTACCACGACATTTACAGTGGACCTCTATCTTAGTGCTGGCACCATATTAGCTTTGTTTGACTGCATGGCTACAAACCCCAGGAGGTAGATTGAATTATTAGCAACTAATAAAAAAAGAAACAGAGAAAATTTATTATGGATGAAGCATTCCAAGCTTGATAAATATACATAAATTAGCTGGAACGAGAATAAATAATGCAAATACAAGGAAAATAAAGAGATTATATTGACTAGAGGACAGAAATAATTTTGAGAACTTTATGGAGACAAGCATGGGAAGAAAAGAGAAACAAGTAGCAGATGGGAGAAATTGTGTGGAGACTTGGTGATGACCATTAAAAACACCAAAAGACAGTATCTGAATATAGCCATGTTCAGGCAAGTCCACAGACAGCAGGGACCTAGCTGGGCAGAAACAAGGAATGGGCTGCAGAGGTATGCAGCAACAGACCACCAGCACCTGTGTAGAGTGAAAACCAGGTCGAATATAACAAATAGGAGTCCAAAATCAATGGCCTGAGAGCTGACTCATGCCGCATAGGGCTATTGTGGAAGCTGGGGTGAATAAGGAACTTTGGTTGAGGAAATAAAGAAGTGTCAAAGAGGAAGGACTTTCTGAGGTCCTAATAGGACCACTATGAGTGCCCAGAGTAAAAATGCTTTCTTCCGCACGTCAGCTTACAGGTTCGTCTTTGTTTATAGTCAGTAAAATTTTAGGCATCTGCCTGGTTCACAAAATAACCAACCCTGGCTTCTTGTTCAGAGCTCCCCAATGGGAAGTTCTTGAACCTGAAATACATTAATGTCAGCCTCCTACAGAGAACACCTAAAAGTTCTGCCCTCCCTGCCCCACAGACAGCTGAGATTTTCTGCACCCAGGGTAACCAAGAAGCGTCTGAAAATAAATAGCAGGTTTCAGATCCTGGGCTAGTCAGCAGATCCAAGAGACATCCAAAAAAGAAATGAGCAGAGTTTGATAACTGAGTTGCCTTAGTGGGGAAAATAATAAAAAACAGAAAAAGGAAAAGGAACTAAAAAGAGTTTTAAGATTGAAGGCTTTGGAAGGTATTGTGATACCATCAATAATTACAGAGCATTAGCCTGTGAACTCATTATGGATAGTCAGTGGTATCTATGCATGAATACTTTATTTATTCCATAAACTTGGGTGTCACTGTGTCAACAACTCCACAGGGAAGAAGGGGCCTGCAGCTGCTTTCTCTCTCCTATGTTAGTTTTCCTCATGGTCACTTTCCAACTACACCCAGCTATTTGCAGTTCTCTGAATATGTCATGCCCTTTAACATTTGTACTCAAGCTATTTCGCCCTTTTTGGAGTGTCTTTCTCTCTCTCATTTATCCTTTACTTCTTAGATCAGTTGTCACTCTGTGAAACCTCGGAATCAACAAGAACAACTGCAGAAATAATCATTCACTGCTTTTGTCCTACAGTTCCTGGGATCTGCTCCTAATATTCCATTTGTCACGTTGCAGTCTACCATTTAGCTGCATCTATTCTCTCTACTACACCATGAGTTCCTAAAAGTGGG
Source organism: Diceros bicornis minor (assembly GCF_020826845.1). NCBI lineage: Eukaryota > Metazoa > Chordata > Mammalia > Perissodactyla > Rhinocerotidae > Diceros > Diceros bicornis. The sequence continues at coordinate 17,059,670 of NC_080749.1, read as the reverse complement.
GCTGAGACTTATTCTTCATTGCCTCCTTGGTACTTAGTACAGCCAGAGAGAGTAATACTTTTTTTTTATTTCATGGATGAATGAATAAATCAGTGATCTACCCTTAAGATCTTTCCACGTCAAAATCTGATAACATGTACACACAGATTTTCAAAGCTTTAAAGAATCAAGTTTAAATAAAATCAATAAACTGAAAATAGTACTATCATTATATTTAGGCTGTAAATTCAATGAAGATATTGGATGAAGTTTGATTGTGTATTTATTCAGTGTGATTAATGTTTTAATGAAAGTATCCATTCCTTTTTACATAAAGCCAAATTTTATCCTATGCACATGATTTGTATAGCATGCATGTGCTTGGAAATTCATGTTATCTTCCCTTTAATTTACTCACAGTTTGCACGACTATTTGACAGTCTTTGTGTGTGTGTGTGTATACACATGCATGTGTGCACATGGGTTTGCACATGTGAGTGGATTTTAAGAAGCAATTGCAAAGCACATGAAATCCAAATTGACTCTCCATATATTTGCATGGCAGCTGACTCATCAGTCTCACCATTTCCTCCTTGATTAGCCTTATCTCTCATCACCATCTTCTTGAGTATTGCTCCATGTTACTGATCTGCACCTCTACTGTATCTCATCTTCCCGCCATTAAATTCACTCTTCATGGGACTAACTTAGGCTTTATTTCGGGACAGTGATTTCATTTTCATTAAACCAAACTAGAAAACCCAATTCTCTAGACTCTGGTTTTTGCTGTTGTTGTTAACTTACAATCTTATGTTTTTGCTTTGCCTCTGCAGAATCTAGTGGTTAGTGTATATGTATAAAATATAAAAGCGTATTTTTAATGCACTTGAAAAAGTGCGTTAAAACTCTGGGTACAAGAAGTGGGGTAAATGTAATTACTATGTAGAGTAGCATAGTATTCTCAAATTACGTGAGAAAATTATCTAGGGAAAAATCCTTTAGATATATGTTTTTAATTTAAAATGACTGTGATCAGGACTAAGTCTCAAAAATACTGCGAAGCAGTAAAATGTATATTGGGAACTTCCATGGCTGCCTTTTCACAGCCGTCTCTTCCCTTTCATGCACCTGGTGCCCTCTGGCTATCTCACTGCTCCTCCTCTCCCACCCTATTAAAATTTACTCTAAGGAGAATTATCCACCATGGCATGTACACTCTCCAGAGTGTGGCTCCCAATTTCCTGTCTCTTAGATCCCCAACTGCCATTCTTCAGCACTCATGCTGTCCTTGTCACCCACATCTGCACTTGACATACTATCGTGTGCTATCCTTATAGCTACACTTACCAATTATACTCTTTCCATATATCCACATTCCACATATTCGCAATATCTGAAATGCTCTTATTTCCTCTGGGGACCTGGCAAATGACACTTTATCTTTAAATCTCAGTTCCTCAGAGATTACCGGCTCCAGAAAGATTCCTCTTACAACATAGCAGTTTTACAAATTGAATTACATCTATTGTCTACCTTATCAAGTCTAATATTGTACTTACTACACTGCATTTATTTCTGTATGCAACTTTTGTGTTAGATTGAAAAAATGTTGGTAAAATTCATTACCCTTCTCTGTTTCCTTCTGCAATGTTACTTTGTGGTATCTGCCCACTTTGACTCCGAGCTGGGCCATGTGAATCACTTTGGCCAATGGAATGTTAGCAAATATGACGCAAGATGAGGCTTGAAATGCACTTGCAGACTGAAGCTTATTTACTCTAGCCTTTTGCCATTGCCATGAGAACCTGCTCAGACTAGCCTGCTGGAAGATCAAAGACACATGGAACAGAACCATGTTGTCCCAGTTATCTCAGTCACGGCCATCTTGGACAAACTGACAACCAGCTGACCAGCAGATACGTTTGCTACACAATGTTATTGTGAAAAACATAACCCATATGATTACAACTTTGACTCCACTCTGTAAACTACTAGGGAGTGAGGACTCTATGCCTTGATTAACTCTGTTTCTTTCATACGTAGAACAGGAGTTGACCTAATATATTTTGGTTGGATTGAACTTGTTAAATGCCATTATTTTCCCTTTCCCAAAGGAAGTGAATTCTATATCTTATTTCTAATAGGTAAATAAAAAATTTGGTCTTCTGCTTAAAGAGATTCTAAACAAAAATAAAGATACTGGGAAGAGAATTGTATAATCTCCCTAAAGTAATCAACATATGCAGATGACTAATTCACCTGCCTCTATAGCCAATCTTCAGCTTGTCAAAGAGAGTCAAAATTATATATTTTTCCTCAGTGGTCTTCACGCAATGTTCTGTTTTTCTCTAAAACTGATTGTGAAAATTGTGTCTGGCTGGTGGGGAGGGGGAGACACACTTTAGAAACACCATCAGTGTTTTCTCGTCTTTCCTCTAGTGTACACATTAGACTCTGTCCATTTTCAATGTAAACTGCGTGTATAAGTTAAGTGTCTCTGCTATTCCTTGTGCTTGATAAGATACTATTTTTCGTAGACATTTTTAGAATAAAAATTACCTGTAAATTTGCAAGTCTGATAGGTATAACCAAATAGATAAAACTCTCACTTTTATATAAATAATGAAAACTATACACTTAAGATACAAATGTGAAAAGATTAAGAATGCTAGGATTCAGCTATTTGGAAAGATTGCTCTTAGCCCCCTCACAAAGGCCTTTTCTTTCAAGCTTTGAAAGAATCAATCTATGTAAGGATATTTCTCTAAGCTGCTAGTGCAAAAGTAATAAACATCAAGCTTACAGATGGGTGTGGAAACTGAATGGCTTTGCTTTGCTTCCAGGGATTTAATTTATTTTTAATATCACAGGTGGCTTGAAGCGAGGTGTAATCATCTGTCACTCTTCAGTTAAATCCTATACCCTTACATTTGAAATATTCTTTGATCTCCCTACCTGTAAATTGCATTCTTCTTTTTTTGTCATAGACTGTAGTGTATAAATATAATAATGACATTGTAAATTGCCCAAGAGGGTGGAGAGTTTATCCATTTAAAAGATGATTGAGAGACAAAACACATGCAAATATTAAGTCAGACATTCACTTTTTTATGTTTTTTCCTTCTTTTTTGACTTCAGTTACCAAAAAATAGAAATTGTATGAAATAGAGGTTGAAGACAGCTTTTAATGTCTTTAAAAGACACCAGGCATTTTCTTTTTTACTGGCTTTATATTTTAGGCAATATTGGTACTTAAATCTATAACTCTGTGGTTTTCAATGTACAGGCTTAAGTATTCAGATTATCGACTGGGCAGATCCATAGTCCAAATTGAAATTTTCTAGATATATACTACGTTAATAATATTTTAATTTGTAGTAGCATGTCTTAGTTAACGACAAATTTCCTAAGGGAATCACTGAATTTAGTTTGCACTATTAGTTTATGTTAGGAAAAGTGGTAGGTAGAACAATAATTTTTGTTACTCCAACATAAAAGGGTACCTTTGCTTCCCCTAGTCAATATAATCATTACATCGTTTATAAGAAATTTAAATATTGCAAAAAGATGTCAGCTTTCTTGGATAAAGGTCACAGATGGGACACATTTCTGAGAAACTTCTCCTTTGAAAAATTGTAACACTACAATTATAACAAACCCAAATTTACATATATATTTTACAAAGAACCAAGAACTGGTAAAATGGTAAACAAAAGAAGTCAATATGAAAACAACCTTGGCTGAGTAAATTATAAATTCTGGAAATGGGAATGGTGGGATGGAAGGAAGAGCTTCTGTTTATATGAGGGAGGAGATCTGGAGGGAAAAGGGAAAGTGGTGTCTGCTTCTATAATCTCGAGGGCAAAGAGTCTTGAATTTGCTGTCACTCTGCTGAATGATTTTACATATGGAGGTTCTTTGTCAAGTCCCAGCTTGCTTCTTTTCTCTAACAGGAGCAATAATCACTGGTAGAGAACATTCTAAGTTTTGAATGGGTTCAGAACCACTAATTTACGAGAGTTTACAGAAGAGAATTGTAACAGCAATCCAAACCAGCAAAATTACATAGGAAGAGTGACATGAAGCAACTTTATTAATTTCTAATATTTGGCACAATCAGGCTGAAATTGTGTCTATATTTACAATGAGTTGACTGAATTTGTCTATTTAGTCAGATTCTGGCTTTGGAAGAACGACATGCATGTGTTTATCAAGTCCTTGCTTTTGAATTTCTATTTATTACTTATACGGCTGACAGTACTTACTATGAAAACCGCAAAAAGGACTCAGTCTGAGATCTCCATGCCTCACATGTTTCCATAGAAAGTACTTGAGAGTCTAGTAGCCAAAGGCTGCCCCAACCTGAGCAGGAGTTCTTTACAGTCTCATAATATGAAAGCAACTTTAACTCCAACCTGGGCGTCTAAGGTTTGACAAATATAGCCTTAATGGTGCTCACATAAAGCAGTAGGCAAATTCATAATCCAAACCAAAATCTATTGTCTTCCATAGGTGTCTTACCTTAAGAATACCTAACTTTGAGGTAGTATGTATTTTTCCTCTTTTGCGCTTTGCAGGAACTTTATAAGGCAGTAGTTAGGGCACAGAAAATTATAACTGTTTTAAAAGATGAGAAAACTAAGGCTGAATAGTCAATTGCCTTGACCAAGGTAGGAAGTTGTTCTCTAGTCTATTGCCAAGGCTAAGTCGAATAACAGCCTTCTCCCTCCATTGTCAGCATCTAATTGGATAGAATATTAAGAACATTGCTTGCTACTATCTGTAGTGGTGAATTGCAAGAGAATCCTGCCCTCATGTTCAGCAAAAGACACAGTTTCCGGTTTTCTTGAAAATAGTACGGCATTTTACATGGACAATGGATGAGTTGACAGGGTGTATGCTAGAATATATTACTTTACTGTGCCCATTGGAGAGGTTCATAGTATTTTCAAGTTATTTTCTAATAAATACTTCTCTTTCATATAAATTCTGTCCTAATAGTTATATTGTTAGAATAAAAAATTAATAAATATATTAAAGAACTTAGGACTTTCAAAATAATCCTGTTTGCATTTTTGATGATTTATTTCTCTGAATACTACCAACTCTATTTCCTGTTTCTTCATAATACTTTTTTTTCTTTTGAGGAAGATTAGCCCTGAGCTCACATCTGTTGCCAATCCTCTTCTCTTTTGCCGAGGAAGATTGACCCTGGGCTAACAACCGTGCCCATCTTCCTCCACTTTATATGGAACGCAGCCACGTCATGGCTTGATAAGCAGTGCGTAGGTCTGCACCTGGGATCTGAACCCAGGAACCCCAGGCAGCCAAATCGGAGCACGGGGACTTAACTTAACCACTACACCACTGGGTGGGCCCCCACAGTACTTTTGGATACGTTGCTGCAGACTCTTACATCAAGAATATATTACTCTCTAGGTTTAATGAAATTTCTTGCTATAGTGGGCAGCAAGCTTTAAGTTGCAAGTAAAAAAGAAAAAATGAGCTAATTTGTGGTACCAACAAGGGATAGTGCAGCACTCTGGGGCTACTAAGAGCAAGGAATTATTACCATATCTTGGCCTGAAGAAGAAAGAACAGAGCAGGGAAATTACAGAAGGAAGCTGCATGGGGAGGATCCCCAGCAGATAGAGTGAGCCTGCTGATCTCATTCTCTGAAACCAATCAGAAGCCGGTGGAACAAAGATCCTAACAATACATCTGTAAAAGTCAGCTTCTTAGGGTGCAGAACTAAGGGAAAAAGGGTGAAGAGTAATTTAGATGCACAAATAAAAAAAATGTAATAGATTATAACTCATCATTCTTTTTATATTTTTAAATTATATTTTCCAATAATTCTGTATAAAACTGGTACGCATTTTATAATCCAGAGAGAAAACACGTTTTGATTATCTTGGATTAAGGGTGAGCGTAGATATGTGCGTACACACAGAGACAAGCAGAATTCCATGATTCCCTACATCTCACCAGCTCCCCAACCCAACTCCCTTGACACACACATCTCCTATACATCTGTGATCTTCTCATCTCTTCTTAAGGGGAACTTTTCTGCTTTACAGTAAATTTGGATTCTAGTCCCAGCTCTGCCAAATTGTTCAATGACCATGAACAAGTCGCTTAAAACTTAGGCTTCAATTTTCTCTTCTGTACCAAGAGGAATCTTTCAGTAAAGGTTTTAATGAACCAATTTCCCTGTAACTTTTTTTTTTCAGACACAAAGTTCCCTTTTTTGCTCCCACGTCTAACGTCTGTAAATTATCTTTGATTTCAAAATTGTTCTATGTCCTTGAAACACATCAATCTCATGGTATGCTCAAACTCAAGTAAATTCTATGATAGAGGAAATAGTAGGGGCGCTAAAATCAGAGTACACTAGGTTCAAATCCTAGCTCAGTCACTTCACTGCCTCAAATGGTCACAATAGCTTAATTTAATAATAATTAATTAATAGCCTCCATTTCCTCATCTATTAAACAATGTCATCATAATCCTTGTATTTGTTTCCTATTACTGCTGTAAACAATTACCACATATTTAGTGACTTAAGCAACACAAATGTGTTCTGTAGATAGGAAGTCCAGTGCAGGTCTCAACAGGCTAAAATCCACATGCTGGCAAGACTGCCTCCCCTTCTGGAGGGTCCAGGGGAGAATCCATTTCCTGTTCATTCAGGTTCTTGGCAGCATTAGTTCCATGCAGTTGTAGAACCCAAGTCTCTCTTTCCTTGCTAGCTCTCAGCTTGGAAAGCCCCAAGAGACCTCTCTCTGTTCCTAACACAAAACCCCCCGTATCTCAGAATCAGCAATAGGAATCCTTCCCAAGCTGTCATTTCTCAGACCTTTCTTCTGTTGTCACATCCGTCTCTCTGACCACAACCAGGAAAAGTTCTCCATTTTTAAGAGTTCGTGTGATTACATTGATCCCACCTGGATAACTCAGGATAATCTCCCCATTTCAATATTTCTAACTTAATCACATCTGCAAAGTCACTTTTGTCATGTAATGCAACGTATTTACTGATTCTGGGTATTAGGATGTGGACATCTTTTGAGGAGTCTTTATTCTGGCTATCTCAATCCTGAATTCGTTATGTCATTATAATGAATAAATGAGAAAATGCATTAAAATATTCAGGATAAAAGGTTTGAAGAAAATAGATTGTCAACAAATGTTGAAACTGTGACAGTACATGTAGTGTCATGAGTAGGAAAGCGGTTAGCTACCTCTGTGATATAATTTCAAGAAAGTGAAGTGTTTTTTTGATCCAAAATATCTCACCTTTTGACTTAGTGCTTGAAATGTCACCAAAAGTCATGTTTTCCTTTGGGTGCTGAAAAATGAAAATCTTCCTGGAATAACTAAGCACTGAAACAGACATTTCATGAAGTATGGGGAAGTTGTTTTGTAAAGATGTAACCTCCATGAGAGCAGAGACTTCGTTTTGCTTACTGCTGTATCCTCACTATTTATAAAAGGAGCAAAATAAATATTAGTTGAATGAACGTGAGACTGAATGTGTAAGTGAGTGAGTAGGGAGAGCAACCTTGAGAGAATAGGTGACTGGTTTCGGGGAGAAGAGAGAGGCAGACTTCAACAATATAGCCACTGCCACTTCTTGAGACTCTTGTCCCTCTCCCAGATTGCCTCCAAAAGTCCCTCTGAGTTCTTCTGAACTGCTCCATTCTCCAGGCCATCCTTCATTTTACAACTAGAATGAGATTTCTTTAGCCAAATCTCATCATTCACTTACCTGGTTAAATTCCAACTGGGGATTCCTTTTGCCTGTTGAATAAAACCAAGTTGCTACAACACCCTTGAAGATCTGGCCCTGGCCACCGTTTTCCTCATACTTGGCTCTGCAGTTGCGTGAAAAGTTTGCTCTTTCCTTGCTCACCTCTTGTCGCTACTTATCTTGAGGCCTTTGTCCATGCCAATTCTTCTGCTTTATATACTCCTCCCTCTATCCTTTATATACTCCTCTTCTCCCAATACCTGAACTCCAGTGTCACTCTTAGAGCATCTTCTGTGTTGTTCTCTCCCACCCCAGAGGATGCTACATCTAGTCACTTGGCTCTCTCTTCTATCAAGTCCTCACAGGGGACAAAACTTTATTTTGTTCTTTATATTTCCATTGTCCCTCTATACTCAGCACATGATAAGAATCTAAACAATAAATGAGCGAACAACTATCAAACAACAGATATCCCACTTTGCATAAACAGATGTTAAGAAAGCCAGACACTAAAAACTTAAAGGGCACATTTCTACTTTGAGATTGCATACTAGTGCCCCTAGCATACACAAGTGGGGAAGGGTGACAAAGATAAGTTTATTCTCCCTGCTTTGCAATTGTGTGAGATACCCACTAGCTGAACCTAACCTCTAGAACCTTTCCCTTTGATACACGTAAGGTGTTCCCCAGGAGGGAAAAAATGTCTAGCAACAAATGTTCCTTCTCTCCTCTCTCCCAGTTTTCAGCACTATTCTGCTGAAGGGCTACTGTAAAATCGGAAAATTTGACAGCCAGTTAGGAGAGGAAGCATGTTCTAGAAAGCATGATATGATCTGAGACTGTAAGATCCTTAATTGCAGACAATGGTTCTTGTTCCCCTCTGTTGCCTCGGGGCCTAACCTATGCCTGTCTCAGAGATGGAAGTCAGGCTGTATTTGTTCAATGACTCAAGATTCGTGGAGAATGAATTCTAGGCACAGAATGACCATCAATTAACAGTGTCAGCTTGGGAAAATTTGGTAAATGTTCTGAGCTTTGGTGTTCTCATTTGCCAAATAACAATAATATCTAATTGCACAGAATAGTAATAGGATTATATGATATGACAGCTAAGAATACTTACTCAACTATTAGCTTTATATGATATGCATATGACTACTGAAATTTATTTTTAAACAGCATATTCACAAATGAAAAGGCTAATAAATCCATGAAAAGATTCTCAAACTTACCTACCAGTCAGAAAAATATAAATTAAAATGAATATGAGATATGTTTTCTTTGTCCTTCAGATTGTCAAATTTTTTGAAATTTGATATCATCTGGTGCTATTAAGAAAATTATACCAAAAGCAGGTGTTTATTGCAGGTGGGAACAATACTGCAATATTTCTAAAAGAAGCAGGACTTCCAAAATTTTATTTAAAGATTCTGCTACTTAACATTTTAAAAGATGTACAAAGTTATCACAAGAAGTCAGAGTGGTATTGGATTTTCTTTCATTTATTGTATTGTTAGTTTTGTTTTAATTTAAATTACATATGTAGGAGTAAAAGCATGTTATAATATTTTCAGTACTTAGATTCCAAAGTCTTATTTTAGCTTCGGGTGAAAATGTAAATTGCTATAACCTGGTGATATCAGTTATAATTAAAAATATACAGAGTATTTTATACCCAGCAATTCCAATCAGGAATCTATTTTATGGCAACGTAAGCACAAATAAATAATTTTATATAAAAGACATTTCTTTTTTTTTTTATTTTATTTTTTATTTTATTTTTTTTTAATTTATTTTTCCCCCAAAGCCCCAGTAGATAGTTGTATGTCATAGCTGCACATCCTTCTAGTCGCTGTATGTGGGATGCAGCCCCAGCACGGCAGAAGAACCGGTGCGTCGGTGCACGCCCGGGATCTGAACCTGGGCCGCCAGTAGCGGAGCGCACGCACTTAACCGCTAAGCCACAGGGCCGGCCCTAAAAGACATTTCTGTGGTATTGTTTGAAGAGAAAAATCTAAAATCAAGCATATTTCATCAATAATAAAAAGTTGATAAGTTAAAGTAGATACATCTATTTAGAGGAATAAGAATGTATGAGTATTCATCTGGAGAGATGTCCATGGTATGCAAGTGAGAGAAATAGAAAAGCAAAAGAACAAAAGCAAGTTTCAGAGTAACATAAGTGGTAAAATCACATTTAAAGAAATACAAATTTCGTATATGTGATAAGTCTTTAAATAAATACAATGATAAGTTTGGAAAATTATACATTCGAACTTCTAATTTGGGTTACCAGTTGGGTTACCCAGTGGATGAGTGTAAGAGTAGAATGTTAGAAGAAATACTATTCATTAAAAAAAAATCAGTTATACATTCCAGTTTCAAAAGCATATAATACTTCCTGATAAAAAATCAAATAAAGTTTAAGAATAAAGTTTAAAATGCTAAAATTCATTAGATGTGGGAGTATTGATTGAAAAGGGGAATAAGAAAAATCTTGGGGGTGATAGAAATATTCTTTATCTTGGCTGAGGTAGAAGTTACATGGGTGTACATATTTAGGAAAACATCAAATTATACCTTTAAAATAGGTGCATTTTATGGTATGTATATTATACCTCAAGAAAGTATATTTTTAAAATGAAATGGGAAGGAGTTATAGAAGGATTTATTTTTTTATCCTCCACCCCCACACTTACACGTGTCCCAAGAGCTGTTGGAAGTTTTGTTCTCTTTGCTTTGAATTGTTTCAGTGCAGGTAAAAGAGTGAGTGAAAGGGTGAGTGTTGCATTTATTACTCTTCTAAACAATTCAGTCCAATTTTCCCTGACAAAATGTTATGTTTGTATGTATATATGTATATTTTTTACTGCTGTTATTTTGAACAAGAATTTTTTTTTTTTTTTTTTTGTAATTGATCAGTCCCTTTTTCCCCCTTGATCAGCCCTAAACTCAGAGACAAATTACCAGCTCAATTACATTTAAGCTAGTATATTTTATGGTCTTCACGCTTGTGTTTTCTCTTATACCTTCTTCATCTCTTATATACAAGGACCTGGTGTTGAGCCACCAGGCTCAACAAGGAAATTATTTTTTCCTTGTTTTTACTAATTCACTCTATGTACTTTTAACAAATAAATTGCCTAAAATAATTTGTAGAAAAATAAAGTCATACAATCTAAAAATCTAATTCATCAAGCTTTAATTTAGTTGTTGTTTTACATCTAGGACTGCTTGGGACATAAAGAGATAGAAATAAATACACATGCACACACACAAATTAGGAGATATGAGTCCTGCAGTTGAGAATTGTTACCATCAACATTTTTCATTTTTTGAGTGTTAACAACACCAGAAAAAAAAAAAAATTCTTCCAAAATAACTGTGTTCTGTAATGTGGAAAAGAAAAACAAATCTAGTTAATTTTTTTAGAAGACTTTTCAGTATCTGCAGTTAAGAATAAATTTGTATCTTTTATGTTGGTTCCTTTTGTCATTACAGTAAATAGCCTTGGATATAGCCACTCTGTTGCTCATAAAACCCATTTGATCTGTGTTTATCACTTGCTCTGTAAGTAGGTCTTCATTTCTGTTTGTTGCTACCATGGTTATAAAATATACTACTATAACAGTTTTTAAACGCACAACAGCACTATAAAACAATATCTTTGGTGGATATTTAAACAATTTTAATGTTGAGGTAAAATAATTTAATTTCCCACCCATATGTTGAATGTTCCTAAAAGCATTAAAAAAACTAATACCGGGGCGGAGCGATGGCACAGTGGTTGTGTGCATGCTCCGCATTGGAGGCCGGGGGTTTGCTGGTTCGGTCCCCGCCGCACACCGACACACTGCTTCTTAAGCCATGCTGTGGTGGTGTCCCATATAAAGTAGAGGAAGGTGGGCACGGATGTTAGCCCAGGGCCAATCTTCCTTGGTAAAAAGAGGAGGATTGGTATCAGATGTTAACTCAGGGCTGGTCTTCCTCACAAAAAAAAAAACAAAAAAACTAATATGCTCACACCTGAAAATATCCGAAATTCTTCTAAGCTCATTCATGCTTATGAGTAATTCCAAAACCAGTCCAATCATTGCCATTATACAGGAAGAAAATAATTAATACCTGGTAGCTCTCTCTGCCTTCCATTGTTTCAGAGCTGAGAAAATGAATACACATTTCAGATCTTGGTTTGTGGCATGTGTGACTTTGGGTGAGCAAGAAAATAAGTAGAATCCATCAATGAAACTTTGAGATCCATTGATTCGTCCTACTCCACCTTTACACTTTCTATAGAGCTAAATTAACATTCTTTGTATTTTTATATCAATAAAAATGTTATTTCTATTTGTATTCAAGATCTGCCTTTCCTCATTTTCAATGTTAACCATCAACATTTAAATAACTAGTGTCCGATTCTGACATTTTGAAATATTTTGAAGAATTTTAAAAATATTGTAAAGTGAATTGTGTTACATCTTTAATTTGTAAGTTAAATATTTAGCATGAAGAAATGGAGAGTTTTAAAACAATTACATCATTTATGTAACATGAGTAACTCACAAAACAGCCACAAATTATTGAAAAAAGCAAACATTTTATGTAAATATTCACCAACATTTTTCATATATGTATTCTTTATATATAATATATTTTATATATTATATATTATTAGTTTATTCATCAGTCCAACAAATATTTGCTTAGCCCTTACTGTATGTAGGGAATTTTGCTATGCGCTTAGGGTACAAAACTTGGCAAGGCTACTTTTTGCCCTCAAGAAATTTTATTTTAAAGAAAATAAAATAGATATTTAAAATGTAGTGTGGTAAGTATTCTGATAGTGAATAGTAGGTTCTCTAAAACTTTCCAGTTTACCTTTAGTATGCCATCTACTTCTTCATTTTGTTAAAATAAAATATAATTGAATATCTTTGTATTTTTTTGATGATTTTGCCATTCATGATTGATTTCTGCAAGTGTACAACTTTATGATTTTCATAAATCTTATTTTAAAAATTCTATGTCCAGTCAAGTAAAGGTAATCCAGAAACCTAAGCGCCAAGCTTGTAATAGATGGTAATGCATCATGACAATGTGTACACATGGATGTAACAACAGAATCGAATTTTAATTTATTCCTGCTGGTAGATAATAATAAGAAGTCAGGCAGACTGATGTGCAGTTGCTGTTTATCCAGTCACTCGTTGTTTGTGACTAAGCACAAAGTGTGAGACTTTCTTTCTGCCTCATTAAATAAGTTAATCATATAAATCAGAGGGAAAATTTTTAGCAAATATGGGTATAGTTTAAACATGAATGATGCATTTTTCATTGCTGAGAATAAAAACAGATGTGGCAATGCCTAGGTGTCAGTCACAAAACATTACCATTCTCTAGTATCTAATGTGAATGAATGGAAAATTAAAAGGTCAAATTGATATATACTACTCTCTGTAGAACATGATCACCAATAAAAATTATTCTGCATAATTAAAATAAGTCTAAAGGGCTCAAATGCTGTGATAAGAATTGAAAATGAGATGCATATCATTCCTGTAAATTGCACTGAGAGACTTTTTCAACAGAAGCTCCAAAAATCCATCATTTAGTCAATGAAAAATCCCTTAATATATGTTTAGTAAGTTCATGTCAATAAACTTGGCATAGCTGAATCCTTTTATTTTTCCCAACCCCTCAATGTTCCACGTAACTTCTACTATTATAAGCAGTAGGTGCCAGACAGGAGAGGCAGCACCTGAAAATTTGATGGAGAGAAAGAGAGTGAATGGAGAAGATGTACAGATGGCCATTACAAGAAGAATAATTAAGATAGTAACTCTGGAGAAAAATATGGGCCCAAACTCATTGAGATGTTGTATTTTCATTTTTAATCAGTCCAAAATCCTTTCAAATTTCCCTTTTGATTTCTTGTTTAATTAACAGTGTGTTTAGACATATTTTATAAATAAATATGTTTCAAATATTTGGGAATTTTCTATTTACATTCAGTTATTCATTTCTAATGTAATCTTCTTATGGTCAGAGAACATGCATTGTATGATTTTAAACATGTTAGATTTATTGAGACATTTTGCAGCTCAGAATGTGGTCTATCTTGGTAAATGTTTGTGTGTACTTGTGTGTACTTGAAAACAATGTACATTCTGCTTTTGTACAGTGTTCTATGAATGTCAATTAGGTCAAGTTGAACCCTAGTGTTATTTACATCTTTTATATCCAACTGATTTTCTCTCCATTCTGTCAATTATTGTGAGAAGCGTCTTGAAATTTCCAACTATAATTGCAGATTTGTCTATTTCTCATTATAATTCTATCATTTTTGCTTCATGTATTTTGCTTCATTATTAGGCATACAAACATTCAGGAGTGTTATGTCCTCCTGATAAATTGACTCTCTTTATCTTTGCTAATATTCTTTGTTCTGAAATCTACTTTGTCTAATAATAATATAGCCCTTCCAGCTTTCTTTGGTTTAGTGTTAGCATGATATGTCTTTTTTCATTACCTTACTTAACCTACTCGCATACATTATTTCAAGTGAGTTTCTTGTAGACAGTATATAGTTGGGTCTTGGTTTTAATCTGATCTGACAATCTCTTATCTTCATTTGGCATTTTTAGGCCGTTTACATGTAATGTGAATATTAATATGCTTGCTATTTGCTTCCTATTTATCCTATTTTTATCTTTTTGTTTTTGTTTGCTTTTTTGTGAGGAAGATCAGCCCTGAGCTAACATCCATGCCAATCCTCCTCCTTTTTTTCCCTTTTTCTCCCCAAAGCCCCAGTAGATAGTTGTATGTCATAGTTGCACATCCTTCTAGTTGCTGTATGTGGGACGCAGCCTCAGCATGGCCAGACAAGCGGTACGTTGGTGCGTGCCCGGGATCCAAACCCAGGCCTCCAGTAGTGGAGCTTATCTTTTTTCCTGTTTCCTTCTTTTCTGCCTTCTTTTAGATTAAATGATTTTTAAAAACTATTCCAATTTATCTCCTTTTTTGGTTTGTAAGCTTTAACTTTTTTAAAATTATTTGTTGTGATTGCTTTAGGACTTGTAGTATTCATACATCTTTAATTTAATTTAATTCAATTTTCATATATAGTATAAGAATCTTCCAAAAGTATACTTCCATTTATACCATCCCAGTTTTTGCACTATTGTTGTCATACATTTTATTTCAACAATTTTTTTAAACTCTTCAGTATGTTGTTGCTACTTTATTTTATTTTATTTTTGTGTGTGTGAGGAATATCGGCCCTGAGCTAACATCCGCCAATCCTCCTCTTTTTGCTGAGGAAGACTGGCCCTGGGCTAACATCCATGCCCATCTTCCTTTACTTTAGATGGGATGCCCCACAGCATGGCTTGACAAGTGGTGCGTCGGTGCGCGCCCGGGATCTGAACTGGCGAACCTCGGGCTGCCGCGGTGGAGAGCACGCACTTAACCGCTTGTGCCACTGGGCCGGCCCCCCAATTGCTACTTTAGTTTGAAAAGTTAACTGCCTTTCACAGAGAATTAAATAATAATAAAAAAAATCTTTCTATTTTCTTACATACTTCCCATTTTTTGTTGTTTTTTATTCCTTTTAACTGATGCAAGTTTCCATCTGGTATCATTTTCCTTCTGCCTGAAGGGATTTCCCTAATACATCTTGTAGTACAAGTCTGCTGGTTATGAAATTTAGCTTTGATGTGTGTTAAAAAACTTTTTTATTTCACCTCAAATTTTGAAAAATATTTTCACTGAATATAGAACTCTAGGTTGACAGGTTTTCTTTTTTCTTTCGATACTTTAAAGGTATAACTCAACTGCCTTTTGACTTCCATTGTTTCTGCTGAGAGGTTGACTGTTGTTCTTATTTTTGTTCCTCTATGTAGTATCATTTTACTCTGGCTGCTTTTAAGATTTTATGTTTATCAATGATTTTAAGCAATTTGGTTATACATGCCCTGGTACAGTTTTCTTCATACTTCTTGTGGTTGAAGTACTTCAAACCTCTTGGATCTGGGGGTTTACAGTTTTCATCAAATTTGGAAAAATTTTGGCTATTATTTCTTTAAAGATTTTTTCTGTTCTCACTCTTCTCTCCTTCAAATTACATGTATATTTGGCTACTTGAATTGTCCCACAGTTCACTGATGCTCTGTTTATTTGTTTTTCTAATCTTTTTGCTTCTGTATTTCATTTTGGATAGTGTCTATTTGTCTTTATGTTCACTAATCTATTTTTCTGTAGTGCTAATCTGCTGTTAGTCCTATCCGGTATTTTTCAGCTCAAAAATTATTTTAATACCCTTGTGTTCTATTCTATCATGGTGTTATTTCTGGGAAAATTTCAATTGATTTTTCTTCTCATTATGAGTCATAGTTTCCTGTTCCTATGAATGTCTGATAATTTTTGATTAGATTCCAGAGACTGTGAATTTTACCTTTCTGGGGTGTTGGATATTTTTGCATTCATATAAATATGATTAAGCTTTCTTCTGATACAGCTAAAGTTATTTGGAAATAGTTTGATCCCTTTCCATTTTACTTTTAAGCTTTGTTTAGCAGACCAGAGCAGTGTTTAGTCTTGGTCTAAGTTTGCCCCACTATTGAGGCAAAATTCTCTGAGTGCTTCATCCAATGTCTTGTATATTATGAGGAGTGCTTCTTTCCCTGACTCAGGAAGTTTCTTTAGCTGAAAACTTAAAGGGACCCTCTGTAGATCTCTGGAGGGCTCTGTTTATAGAGCCCTCATCTTTGCCATACTCTGTCACACAAACTCATGCAGCCTTGCCCTTCTATGACTTTTAACAACTATTTTTCCAGCTCAGGGAGACTTCAGTGTTCTGCCTAATTTGTCTTCTGTGCACCATGTCTTAGAGTCTCTTTAGAAAGTAAGGTCAGGCAATCTTAGGGCTTACTTAATTTACTTTCCATCTCTCAAAATCACTATCCTTCATTGCCTGATATCCAGTGTCTTGAAAACCATTGTTTTATGTATTTTGTCTAATTTCTCGTTTTGGTTTTGGTTTGGTTTGGATTTGGTTTCGTTTTTAGTTGTTTCAGGCATGATGGTAAATCTTGTCCTGTTACTCAGTCTTGTCTTGAAGTGGATATCTGAATTCATTGAAATTGTATATTGACCTTAGATTACATTTTGCCTCTTAAGGTGGGGTTTACTTAAGAATATAATTTTCCAAGTATGACAGTCAATTTATAATGTAAGGAATTATTCTCTAATATTTGATTAGGATATCATTTCAGAATGTAGCCTCACAATTCTTGGGATTTCATTGTTATTGAAAACTTTTTGACATACAGTCCCTAACTGGAGGCTCCTTTGGTGTAAAGAAATTGCCACTTTTCTCACCTAGATGTTTCTCACTCAGAAGCAGTCTAAACACCATGCAACAGACTTCTTAGATACTCAACAGTCCCAAAATGTCTCATAACTTTTTTTCTCCAGAAGAAAATATCCTAAGAGCTTACACTTAGAAGAATCACTTAGGGAGAATGATTTCTCCTGTCAATTAAACATACATTTGAAGGTAGAGAAAAATAGCCTGAAATAACTTGATGAGATACAAACTCTGGACAAGCTCTATGTGGTATCATGGCACTGATTGATCTCACTTGGTTGATGGCTAATGAGTCTTACAGGATGTCTAATTGGCTTATCAGAGAAGATGACAAGAGTTTGCTTGGTTTAATTGTATTCAGTCAGGATGCATTTGAAATCTAATTAATTAATTTTTTCCTCACCTCTGTTGACCTTTAAGAAAATAACCATAGGAAACTTCCTAGATCATTGAATCTTTGCTTTCTGTAAATTGAAGTCATTCTTCTGCATGCAGATTGAATATTAAATATAAGCAGTTTTATAGATGTTTAGAGTGCTGGTAAAAGAAACAAATAGAAAAGGTGAGAATTTATTCTGTTTATCCTTTTCTCCAGTGATTTCATGGAAGAGTAAATCTTTACGAAAGCTCTCAAAAATACCTTATGAATGACTTTTTATAATGTGAACAATGCAGCTTGTAGCAGTTTAGCATTTCTAACCTTGCCATCTGACTTAGGGGAAAATCTCTTGGCTTTCTTCATGTCAGGTTTCTCACCTGAAATATAGCCATAATGTGTTTTGCTCTTGTATGGACTACAAGTAGTCCATACTACTTGTATGGACTACGTAAGATAATCATTGTAAAAATCACTTTGAAACACAGGCTACCCATTACATACATACATAGTGTACAACCACAGTGATATGTGTCATTGCTGAGTTGTTCCTTTATAAATGCTTACTATACCAGTAAAATGCAAAGCTTGAATCTGTCATATACAATTTTCTTATAAAACTCTCTAAAAGAGTCAGAATAGGAGAACAAATTACTCTTTGGTGTCAATATAGTCTGCATGTGAGTGAGACAAAAGTGGTTAAAAAATAAAACAAATAGGTGGTATTTGCTAACATCAGAAGGGACTATCCTGGAATTCATTTTTCTTAACAATGGACAGAGACCTTTTTAAGTCATATTTACTCTGGAAATTGCCTTTCTTCCTATTAAAATGCCATGAGTATCCATACAGCAGAGCCGAGACCATGCAAAGCTGAGAAATCATTCCCAGAGTGTATCACTGCAGCTGGCATTTTGCACAAAGAGATGAAGAAGTAAAAACCTAAAATTTTAATATTATACATTTCTTTGTAGTTATTAGAAAGAGTTGATCATCATTCTCTAAGTCTGTAGCTTGAACGATTGCAGAGACAAAGACTAAAAAACCCCTGAAATTAAGTGTTTGTGATTAGTGTGATTCAGAATAAGAAGAAAGATATTTATTTACCATAGCAACAAATGACTGAGTATTAATATTCCTTAGAGATATAGAATGTTTATGTTACCATATATAAAAATATAAAAATAATAAAAGAACATTTCATGTATATTTAGAATCTAGCTTCATTGCTAGGTAGCCTTCACAAAGCTTTTGGTCTCTTTTTCCTTCTTGTTTTATCACAAAGATTAGTGATTCTGCTCCTTTCCACAATGGCTTCTTGTGCTTTTCTCTTGAATATAACAGTTAATTCTTGGAGAGCAGTTAACCAATAGTAGTGTGTTCTGTTCTTACAAGCCTTATATCATTTGATTCTTCTAGTAACACTGAGGGTAGGTACTATTATTTTCCCATTTGACAGATACGAAACTGAGGCATAAAGAGGTGTAGTAACTTCTTGGCTCATACAGTTGATAAGTAGGAGAGCCAGGATTAAAACTGAACTGCTTGACTCCAAACTCTGAAGTCATAAACACTGTGAAATACTGCCTTCTCTCACTTTGTCGCCTCCCTTGGGACTTTGCTCCACCAATAATCACTCTCTGCACCTTGCTGACCTTCTGTCACTTACTTTGTACCTTTGGTTTCTCCATCTTCAATGGCTCCTTCTGCTCTGATTGTATGTTAAAGTTTTTTCATTTTTTCAAAATTTTAGTATTACCATGGTTCTTACCCTCCAGCTCCAACTCCTTCCCGTGTCAACATCCTCAAATCAATAGTCCGCTTGGCCTCTATTTTCTCACTTCCCATTCACTTTATCACACTGATCATGCAACTGAAATGTACTCTTAAAATTTACCAACAACTTTCTAATACCCGAATTTTTATTTTCAGTTTACATACTACTTAGATTGTATGCAAAATTTGGCAATCTTACCACAATATCCTTCTTTAAACATTCTCCTTCCTTATCTTTTTCTTCCTAATTTTCCTTCTACTTCATTTTGTTCATTTTTATTTTTTGTCCTTTCTCCCTTTTCTTAAGTATTTATGTCCCAAGATTTACTTTCCCCTCTTCATGTACTACAAAGCGTCATTGATCCGTGGACAAGAAGAGCCCTACATTTATATCTCCAGCCCTGATCTCTGTCTTCAACATGGGAACCATGTTACCAATAGCATGGTAGACTTCACCACCTGAATGCTATGTAGGCTTCTCAAAAATTCCTAAAACCAAACACATTATCTCCCACTGCTCTCAATATTTTCTCCCTTCTCCTTTATTCTCTATATATGAAATGGGAAGCATCATTCAGTCATCCAAGCTCAAAACTCAATACCTTCCTAAATGAATTAAAACTCTTAAAATGTTCAAAAGAATCCCAGCACATTGTAAGCTCTCAATAATTATTAATTAATGGTAATATTACCTTTAACTTATCACTCTTCCTCACTTCCCATATCAAACTGATCTCCAGTCTTGACTGGTAAGTCCCTGGAATTTCTCCTTCTCCCTCCTTTTCACTGCCACTGCTTTAGTTCTTTCTCACTGCCAATTTTAAAACAACTGAACTGCTCTCGCTGACTTTAGAGTCTAACCATGCCCATTCCATTTTCCCACTGCCTACAGAGTTATCTTGCTAAAATTTAAGTGGGATCAGGTACTCTATGTGATAAGTTCATTAATCACACTATGTAAGGCCTTTCCCAATCTAAACACAAGCTACCGTGCCAATAACACCAGTTGTCATTTACTTCATATCATATTCCATGCTGTGCTCTAGCCAGAATTGCTTTGCAAACCTGAGACTAACCTCTCCAATGCCCTAACACATTATTTACTCCATATTTTCTCTTTCTGCCTGGAAGACTCCTACTTAATTTTAGTCATAAGCTTAAACATAAATCTTTCGCTACCTATCTCTCTATCCACTTCCACCCCTACCCCCATAAGGCAGAATGAAGTGTTATCTCTTCAGAGTTTCTATGCAAATTTTTTAGAAATCAGTTTTATAACACAAATCTTTAACCAATTTTTTCTATAATATTATATTTTTACAATATGTTATTTTTATTATACACTAATTGTGTAATAATGAATTATAATTACAATATATCTTGAAGGAGAAAATTCAGTTTTATTTATCCTTGTATTTTCAGAACCATTCACATATTGGGCATATAGAAAATTCTCAAAACATGTTTATGGAACAAATAAAATTAAACGACTTTTAAATTTCACCTCCTCAGCCAACCCAATGTTGAACTGTAATTACAGTAGATACTTCCTTTATAATCCACATCCTTCCTCTCATCCTTTAAAATTCAAATACCTGGAGTGTGAATTGTTAGGAAATCTGAACCATTCTATATCTCATTTTCCTCCACTATAAAATGATGAAACTACTTCATACGGTTGTCATTGATTTAAATACGTTTATATACATAAAATGATAGTGTATAACTAGCACATGATTAGCATCTAACAAAATTAACTATTACTATTATTATTTTCCTATTCTTTTTTCCTCTGATACTTTGTGTGAAATGCTTCCTATATATGGGTATTAATGTTGTCTTAGGTTTTTCTCACCTAAAAGGGAGAGATTAGTGATTTCTGTTAAATGAAAAGAGATATATGTAATTAAGCCTTCTAATGCTCTTTGGTGAAAAATGAGAGTTATAGCAGAGTAATAAGGATTACTATTATTATTATTTTGGCATTATCATTGTTATTATAAGAACAAGAAACTTTTAGTCAAATTATTACAACCTCCTGTTAAAAAACTTAAAAAAATAAAAAAGTGACGTTTAGTTATCACACACTCTAAAGGGATAACAAAGGAAACATGTGGATAAGGCATTGAGATGCTCGCTTCTATTTTCCACCTTAGTGCCTAAATACATAAACTGCTTTGCTTTTTTTAGATTCTCCTCAGTTAATGCCACATCTGACCACAATTAGTTTTTTGTTGTTGTTTTACGTCGCTGTTTATTTTTTCAAAGTGCTTTATCCTCATTAACCCATCATCTATATGTAAATTACTATGAAATATCTGGACATAAAGTTTTCTTGTTGCAAGTTTTTTTGAGGGTGAATTAAAGAAACTCCCAATATTCTATAATAGAAACACATTAAAATGTAGAACAAAGATACATCAGTGAGCTGCCCCAAATCTGCAAGATATGGACTACCTCTCATCACTCCCTTTTTTGAGCCTCGGGATCAAACTAGCTCTGAGAGAGGACAGTGTGATGTTTTTCTGAGAGGGAAAAACAGTGGGAGCCATTGCCATTCTTCTCACTTTCCAAGTGGATTAAGGTGCCAGGAGAGTCATTTGTCTACCAAACTCAGACCAGAACTCATTAGCCAAACACATATCATGTGAGATGCAGTGAGCAACATTCAGAGGAGTGTGTGTTGACAAACTTAAAAATAATCTTGTCTGAGTACAAATTTTCTTAACAGTTATGCCTTATCATTTAGTTTGTACTTCCTGAATATTATTGCTTATCTATAATGAAGAACTAGAGGATTATGAAGGAAAGAGATAAGTAATGAATATCCTCAGGTTGTTACGGAAAATCTTTGCAGACTTACCACACATATTACATATACACGCATGTGACAAAAATACTTTTTTGCTTTCTGCTCACATTCTTTCTAAAATTTCTAGTAAAATCCTGGATAATTCATTCATTTTTGTTGCTTTCAATTATAATGTGAATTTACATTTAGCAGCCAGTAATTTCCAGGAATTCTGCTAGCAAGAGAAACTTCAGGCAAAGAAGACTGCCTTAAAGCAGCTTATATTTCTTGTGCAGTGATTTTCAACAGGTAGCCCTTAGACCACCTAAGAGAAGGGCCTTGGGTATTTGTTAACCATGTCGATATCTGGCTTCACTCCAAATTATACTTTCTGTGTATGGGCTTCTGAAGTCTACATTTTTAACAAGCATCCCAGTTGATTCTTTTGCTCTTAAAAATTTGCACACTGATCTACTGCTTTGCTGTACAAAATATGGTTTGAGAAACAACAAATGTATCAGCATTTCCCATCCCAATACCTTCTGAATTTAGAGTCTGCATTTTAACCTGTTTTCAGCTGTTTCACATGCACTTTTAAGATTGAGAGGCACTGGTCTAGTCTATATGATTTCTGAAGTCAACCATAAGATGAAGTCATGTGATCTGATCGAGGAGTGATGTAGGAGACATGACTTAAATTTTCTCCAGAACTTGAATTCCACCATTATCCATTATCCTATTTTAAACATTTCTCAGGTGAAACTGTTTAAACTACTATACTTTACTTGGGTTTCTTGTTTGTTTTTAAGTTCCAATTGGCAAGGGAAATGTAAAGAATAGTGATGCACTGGTTGGGCTGGTCCATTAAAGCCTGGATACCTGTTATCAGCCTGGCGCAGGGGTATATGGACAATGAATATAGATAGAAGATATGTATTACAAAACTAAGAGAAATATCAGAAATCAGAGCTAGTGCAACCTGTCTTTAATCATCCATTCATTCATTTTATTCAACAAATATTTATTAAACTTCTTCTATGAGCCAAGGATTTAAATAGCATTTAAAGTATTAATAAAAGCAAACATTATAGACCATTTTTACTATGTATCAGTGACTCCTTAATTATCACAAGTGTTGTTGCATTTAATCATCACAACCCTATAAAGGAAGGACTGTGGTTACTGCTGTCTTACAAGTGAGGAAGCTGTAGCCCAGAGAGGTAGAGTAACTTGCTCAAAGTCATCTAGCTAAAATAAATTTTATTTGGAACTTGAATCCAAATCACAGCCCTTCCTTTTTAGCCTCTATGCTATGGTACTGCACGAGGTGCCAGCAATTAGATCATCAAAGCGCTTAATTAGACACAGGTGGAAAAAAATGACAAATATGCTACATATGAGGCATTTAGGAGGTTCAGTGGAAGCATAGGAGGGAGCAAGAATTCATGGGTCTACCTGGAGGAGTCAGAGAAGGCCAGAAGATGCTTCCTTGTTACATGCACAGAGAAGGGGAGCCTATGGAGCGGTATGTACACTAGCATAAAACGTGAGAGAACACGCCATGTGTAGGCAAGTATAAATTTCTTGGTTTTGCTGGAGTGTAAGTTTTGAGAGGGGAGAGAAGTGGAAAATGATGGACAGGAAAGTAAGGGCGCCAATACCGAGGAGAATTGTGTGCCATATCTAGAATCTCTGATTTATCCTGTAGAAGATGCAAATCTATTGAGTAGTTTTGAACAGATAAATCCTTAGCTTTCACTTCAGAGAAATTAATTTTTAAAGAATGGTAATTAATCATTTAAACTTTTAGATAATAATGAATCCAAACAGTTTGTTATTGTACTTTTTAGTCTTCTGGGTAAGACATAAAGGAAACAGCTGTGTTGCCGAGAGAGTTTGTAGGCATTCTGGCCAGGAGGAAAGGGTAAGCATGACATGATTTTTTATACCAGAGGGCAAGACCTTCCTAGCAGTTTTTTGACCTGGCAAATTAAGTGTGTACACTTTTTTTCCCCATGAGTTAGTGAACTCAGTTGCTCTTCTTGTAGGTCAGGTGCGTTCAAAAAACTTATTTTGTGTTTACCGTCATGAGCACGGCTGGTGTTTAAGCCATCATTTTTTTTTTATAATGGCTAGGTTGTTTGGTGCTTTAGGGTCCTAGCGACTACATATTCTTGGGCACACTAACTAATAATGCCAGACTCTACTGACATACAAATGTACCTATCTGTTAGCAAGTGTCTATAGGGCAATTTCAAGCAATATTTTACTAACAACACCAATTCCTAGTATTCAAAAACATGATACTTAGAAACTGATGAAGCCATCTGATGAAGCCATCCAAGTAACCATTCAAAGACCAAATAAATATAAACACAGATGATGCTAGAATCTTATTTTTTCAACCTCCCTCAGGTCTATTCAAGCCACATACACATATATCTTCTTTTAAAAGAATAAATAAATATTTTTAAAGGTTCTAATTCCAACTTGATTTAAAAATGAACTAACTCATAATTGACTAACTTTTTTTAATTGAGTAAATTTAGTTACAATTTCAGGTACAAATCAAAGGGAAAGGAGAAGATTTTACCAATAGGTGGTCACGTCTATAACAAATACTCATCCTTTTTTTTTTTGGTATTCTTTGATCACTGGGCCAATAGAATAAAATTACTTACTGATGCAATCTTTTTTAATTAAGTAAATTTCAAGGAATACCAGTTCTCCTTCCATTGATGTGATTTCCATTATCTGGTACTTGAATCATAGGAGACAAATAATCACTGGGTTCCTACTTTGAGTTTAGTATGGCATTCACCCAGGAGAGAAGGGTTGTTCATCATTCTTCCTAACTATGAGATATTGCCCATGTGATAAGATAAAACTAAGATTTCCAGCTTAGTGATTTTTTTTATGACCCAAGTAAGGATATGAACTTTAGGATCTCTGCCCTTGTGCATTAACAAGCTATGTTCTTTGTACATTTTTCATAGTAACAGTGCTGTTTTGTTCTTGCTGTTTCTTTACTTTTCTCCTTTTAGTATCACAGAGGAGTTCCTTCACTCTGTTTCTTCCACACAGTATATCTTTCTAGGTCACATCTTTGCTGCCTCAGGAATTTTAACGAGAGTTATAAATCTATAGTGTCCATATACCTGGAAATCTCTTCCTGACCTTCTCCTTCATCATTTTCACATGAGGATTTGGTATGACTTTGAGTAATGGTATGTTTTAAGAAAACACGTTATATAAATAGGCGGTGCCCTTTGTTACACAATGAGGATGCCATGAGCCTGCTGGTCCTCTGCCAACAGGCCATCCTGTTGCTTGTTGATTTTTTAGTAGTAGAGTCACCATTATGAAGCTCCTACCTCCTTTTCTCAAATTAAGCTGTGTTTTTCTTGCTGCCTCATTATTTTTCTCTCAATCAGGAACCTATGATTTAGTAGAAAGAGCATTTGAAATCAAGAAAATGCAGGTTTGAATTCTGGTGTGGTCACCTACCTGCTAAGCCATTCTCAGTTTCCACATCTGTAAAATGGATAAAATAAAGCCAACCTCAAAGGATTGTTGTAAATTTTAAATTATGTAAAACAAGTAAAATGCTAAGATTTTATCAGTCAAAGACTAAATTCTCATAAATACCTAATACTGTTGCTATCATAATATTTTGAACACATTTTATTCTTGATTGTTGACTCACAGAGTGTTAGAACTGAAACATTTCTTAATTTCAGCCTCTTATGTTGCAGATCAGGAAAGCAAGGCATAGAAAGGATAAATGTGTTGCTCAAAGGGCAGATACACAAACAGAACTAGCTTTGCCCAAACCATCTTGATACTTCAATTTCAATTCATGCCATAATCCATTTTACAATGTCTGCCCCATGTTAATATTTTCCTACCAATAGTATCATTCCTTTTCTCACTTCATAGCATGCACTTGTGGACCATTTTGAATTGGAATCTAATAATCAAGAAGTCTGTTTAATTCTAAAACTAAACATTAGACTCTGTCTAATGTTTTATGTGAAAACCTTGGACTTTGTGATATTTTGCATATTAAATAATTTCGTAATTTTAAGAGTTTATTTTAGGAATGACATACACAAAATTACTTCACTGAGGAGTGTTGTCTGACCAAAGCTACACTTACAGCAGAGAGACAGAGCAGGTTTCTCTGGCTCAATGATGCTGGAATATATTTAAGCCTTTCTAGCCCAACTAATTAAAATATTTTGTTTAAGGAGTTCTGAGGGCTGGACTATTTTTTTGAGAATCTCTAACTGATACTTCATGTGCTGATAGAGAAAAATTTATTGTGTCTATTTTTTTCTCCTTACAATATAATGTGATTTGCATGACTGATCTAGCTAGTCTTGAATACCAGAAAATGATGCATAATCACATGAATCTTGAAAAGGTCAGATTTATTTGAAAAATCAGTTGATTGGACTTCAATGAACTCACTTTCCAAGATCACAAAATTTGAGAAACCTCATTGTTTTGCTAAGCTGCTTTTTGTAAGCACCCTTGTCACAATATGTATAAATACAAATATTAACAATTCGTGTAGCTATTGTTTTAAAATGTCTTCTTCCATAGAAAACACATCAAGCTTCATAACTTTCAATGACTAACACCTATCATATATGACTACCAAAGATAATATAGTGAACTCTCAATTATTCAGGAATTGACCAGTCAATTGATATATTCACTGGGTTCTTGATTTTTCCCTCTCTCTCCTTGCTAAATGTCTTGTGGTCACATCAGAACTCATTAGCAACTCAAATAGAATGAAAAAAAGAAACTAAAGAAAATCCAAATTAAATTATTATCTTTTCATTAGCAAATTATCTTTTTAATTTAAAAATTGTGGAGGGCCGGCCCCGTGGCTTAGCTTTAAGTGTGCACACTCCGCTACTGGCGGCCCGGGTTCGGATCCTGGGCGTGCACCCACGCACCGCTTCTCCGACCATGCTGAGGCGGCATCCCACATACAGCAACTAGAACCATGTGCAACTCTGATATACAACTATCTACTGGAGCTTTAGCGGAAAAAAAGGAGGAGGATTGGCAATAGATGTTAGCTCAGAGCCGGTCTTCCTCAGCGAAAAGAGGAGAATTAGCATGGATGTTAACTCAGGGCTGATCTTCCTCACACACAAAAAATAATAATAAAAAAAAAATTTTAAACTATTAAAAGAAAATAAAACAAAATAAAAAATTGTGGAGAAAACATTTAAAACATTTGAAACATTGGCTTTTATTTGGCTTTAATACATATGTAATATATCAAATTTCTTCCTCCTCACTATTTCTGTGGTCATCAAATATATATTTTGATCAGATAAAGGACGCAGGTAACAATTTTGATTTATCGGTTTTGTTAGCTCATGGTTTTTTGTTTTGTTTCATTTTTTTTCTTTTACTAATTTGATGAATATTTTCTCAAGTTTGTATTTGCACAAGAGAAACATTTGGTGTATGTTAGAAGACTGTGTGTGTGTGTACACACATGTCTGTGTATTTTGCTTAATGTCAAAAAAATTCAAACCATTGTTAATTTTGAATTGACCAGCTGTTTTTATGCAGAAGCAAGGATAATAGACATTTTGTTGAGATAAAAAGAGAACATAATGTTCTAGCAATTAATCAAGGTGTTAGCAATTTAAAATTGTCTCATCTGTAAAACCATCATTTTCACAAATGATATTGTCTAAAGCAATGACAGAATACAGTTCTGGTTACAAAAGATATAAATTATTATCTAATGAAATAAAGATAACTACTCAAAACCATACCATTTGAATTCTTGGAAACTTTAAAGCTTAAAAAGATTCCTACCCTTCACACGCCATGGGCATTTTTAATAAGCCACATAGTATGATTCTCAACTTGGGTGAGAAAATAAAATAGGAATCTCTCCCTAGAGCACCATTATGTATATTACATCCAATTAGGTCTGTGCTAGCCCTGTGAAGTTATTGTAAATCAGAGTGGGTGACAACAATTTGTAATTTTCAACCAGAGAATCCACCTTAATTTGTAACTTCAATAGTGAATGTTTCACAGTAGTAATTTATTTTGATAGAGGAGACATTAGAAGATACTTTGTAAAGGCTGAAGACCAAAACATTCAATTGTCCAAAAATATTATGGAGAGAAGGGCATATCCAAATATAATTAATTTAAACATAAAATGACACTATATTTGTGGCTGAATTTATTATCATTATTTCCCCAGTTCTCTTCAATCTTTGCATAAATTTACCATATATGACTTGTATTTTAGTTTATACTTTCTGTTCTTGCCTCTTGTGATCTTTTTTTAAAATCGGAATTGCCATTTCCTTAATATTATTGCAGATTTGAGTGTGTGGCTATATTTAGTATTTTAATTTTGTTTTTTTTTTTCTATAAGCTTCATCAGCAAAACACCATCTGGTTCATATTAAACATGGACTGTATCCTCCTTCAATCTGGTTGATGTTCAGAAACCAAAGTTGAAGTGATGTCCCTCTATGTTATTTTTTAATCATGTGTTATTTACAGCATTTGAGAATTAACAATTTTAATAGTTGTAACATGTGTATATCATTCTAGTGAACAATTAAGATGAACTTTGATCCACCGAATACATTGAAAACTTTATAAATTATAAATATGCTGAATAGATAGGTGACTCGTATGCCAAAGTTGAATAAATCAAATGTTTCAGCATTCTCTTGATTCTTCTAACCAGTTATCTGATTTCTACAAATATATTTACACTGTCCCCTCTAAGTCCATTCGTAATGTCATTGCTCTTTGCCAGCAATAGTAAATGTTAATTAAATTTTCACTGTATCAGTCACTATTATGATGTGATTGAAAAAGCACTGTGGATTCAGTCTAATCTTAATGTTTCTCAACTTCGGAAAATATTTGTCTATGGTCACATTTTCATTAGTAATAATTATTTTCAATCAGATTTTAACCACTTCTGTTTCATCCTTTTAAATCAGTAAAACTTCAATATGTTTCCTCCTTTCTTGTTTTACGAGTCTAAATGTTGTAGAACAACAGTAATCAATGTGATTCATACACACATTTTAGTATGTACAAGAAGGGCAGCAACCTTCACATCTAAGCAGTAAATTAACAATAAAGAAACATTAGACATGCAAAGGAATACTCACTTGTATCTTCCAAATAACATAGATTAAAAAAGTGAATGCTTAATAAGGACAGTTTCTAAAATTAGAAAATCTGAAAGTAATAGTTATTATAGATATCAGCAACTAAAGAGAGGCTAGAATATTTCTTGATGATCCTCACCTATCTCAAATATCCCCTACCAGCCCCCAATAAATTCCTCTATTCTCAAACTACTTCCCACCTGGTTACCCAAATCTGACTTCTTACTCACCATCCTTTTCAGTCCTCCATCCTTCCTGAATTGTTCCCTCATCTACTGTGCCCACAGTTTATTCTATGCCTAGAAAATAGCAATAGCCTCTATGTATGTAGCTCAGTTGCATAATTTTCTTACTCTCTAGTGATATCTCATCTTTTAAATTTACTTTTATATATACATGTCTTATTACCTTAACCAAAGTGTAAAGCCATAGAGGACTGGGAGTATGTTTTATTCTTTTGGAATGCCCAGGACAGCCGGTACAGTGTCGTGGCTAACAACCTATTGTATGTCTACACTTAGATGTTCCCAGCGCATCTAAAATTCTATCCATCACCAGCTCTCTTCCTTTTTTCTATGTTTCTCAACTGCATAGCTCCAGCATGCCTGTCATTGGCCAAACCAGATAACGGAAGTCATCTTCCCTAGTCCAATAAATCAATGTTTTATTGGTGTACTTCAAGCTTTCTGTTTCCTCCAGTTGTCTGCAAGTAAATTAAAAGCAGAGAGTTTTGTATTCTTCATAGTTTTAGCCCCAGCAATTAAAAAGAATATGTTTAATAAATATTTTAATGAGAAAATGAATGGTTGGATAGATAAAAGGCTAGATAAATAAGTTTTAATAATAATAAATGTATCAAAGGAATGAGCAATGAAATTTATGTAACAGATACAATGACATATTATGTATTTTCTTTCTAAAAATGTATCTTAAATCCACTTAATACTCACTAATTTTAGTATTATATAAATAATGATAATAATGATGAAGGTGGGCATCAAAGATTATAAGAAGTAACATTGAAAACATTGTATGCACTATGTCCATTTGTACCACCATCAAAAATGCCACTAATTGCTGATTTTCTAACTAAGCTTGAGGAAAAAGAGTGTATTAGACAGTGGAAAGCTAGTTCTAGTTTCCATTTCACCACCAAAACTATCTACTTATAGTTTTTCATTCTTTATCCTTATCTATGCAATGAAGACAATATTTGCTGATTTTATAGCAATATAGTTATGAGAAGTGAAGCAAGATGTTGGAAATGATTTTAAACTCTTAGACTACAGAAATTTGATACGTAGCCATCCTTTTTCTCGATTTTAATTTATGTTTTTCCAATATCAGAAAATAATGTTACCCTTATTCTTATGAAGAGCACTCCAAATCTGAATCTTTCATTCCAGCCAATCTGGTACTCTTACTATATCTCAAATAGTCCTGGATGTCATATGTGAAGGCATTATAACATTGTGCATTTTTACACTCTTCCTCCTGAGTTCAACTGACAATTTGGCTCTGATAGTTCCCCTTTTCTTTATCTTCATAGACTTTTTTAAGTGACATATGGATATATGTAAGTCATCTCAAATCTTTCTTGGAGTAGGCTAGGGAAACAAGTGAGCCAGAAATCATGAAAATAAAATTCCAGTTAGGAGATAAATGGAAAGGAAAACATATTTTCTCAGCTATCAGGTTATATTAATTTTTTTAACCACCACATTAGGATTCCAGTAACTCTATAGAGTGACTTATTTCAAAAGAAATTCCCGGCCGGCCCGTGGCTTAGCGGTTAAGTGCGCGCGCTCCACTACTGGCAGCCCGGGTTCGGATCCCGGGCACGCACAGACACACTGCTTCTCCGGCCATGCTGAGGACGCATCCCACATACAGCAACTAGAAGGATGTGCAACTATGACATACAACTATCTGCTGGGGCTTTGGGGGTAAAAAAAAAGGGAGGAGGATTGGCAATAGATGTTAGCTCAGAGCTGGTCTTCCTCAGCAAAAAGAGGAGGATTAGCATGGATGTTAGCTCAGGGCTGATCTTCCTCACTAAATAAATAAATGAATGAATGAATGAAATTCCCAACAGAGCAAAAATGGCAGAGGAAGGAACTTTAAAATTTCATCTCTCCATAAAAACAATAAAAAATCTGGTAAAGGCTATCTGAATGGACTTTTTCACTACACTGGGAACTAGCCAAAATCCTTCAGAAATCAAGCAAATGCTTAATCAAGAAACTCCAGCTGAATCTTGGTAAGGACAGTGATTTTTGTGGTGTTTTAATTTGCTCTGGTTCCATCTCTTACTTCTCAACGTAGTGGTGGCACTGAAAAAGATATCCTTTATTTCCAGTACAAGTATCATTACTGGAGGGAGCAGAACAGACCCCATTCACAAAGAACTATAGTTGCTTGTTTTGACCTGCCTGGTATCTCCCTGGAGGACTAGCTCAAAACGCTGCCTTAGTCTCTCATAACTTGAAACTCTCCCAGTGCTGAGGTGGCTATCAAGGGGGAATTTTTCAAAAACATTTACGGGCAGACATATTAGTTACTGTTGCCTGGGGCAATAAGTAACAGTTGGGGCAAACAATAGGCTAACCAAAGCTTGGTATAAAAGACTGGAGAATGAGATGTTTTGAGGAATAAAGGCTTTGAAAAGCTGCAACATACTCTAGGAAATCTAGAAGGCTACACATAGGCACAGGGCAGTGCAAATGCTCAGGAAAGACCTAAAAAGGCCTTAATCTCTGACTTCTGGCTAAACTTCAGGCTCTGTGCCAGCAGGAAGTAAATACTAAGGCAGAGATGTAAACTGTCTGGCTGGTGTTGAAGGAACGACCCAACACACACAGATAGTCTATCTCCAAAGTCTGGTAGATTTTTTTGGTTCCAGGCGTGTAAGGAAATCTCTATTCAATCACTAGCTGACTACTAATATAACAGAAAAGAGACTTCATTGGCCATACATGACAAAGAATACAGACTTTACAATATTATTTTAGAAAAGCCACTAAACAAACAAAAACAACTACTACAACAAGCAGCAATAACAAACCCTGGGGAAGGGGAAGAATTTGAATTCCATAGTTGCCATATTATAATATTCAAAATGGCCAGTTTCCAACAACAACAACAAAAATTAGATATGCAAACAAATAAGAAGTTACGGTTCATGCACAGGAAAAGAATAATTAATATAAGCAGTCCGTAAATAATCAGGCATTGGTCTTAGTAGACAAAACTTTTAAATCAAGTATTTCAAATACATTCAAAGAGATAAAGGAAATCACATCTAAAGAACTCAAGGAAACAATAAGAACAATGTCTCACCAAATAAAAAATATCAATAAAAAGATAGAAATTGTTAAAAAGCATCAAATAAAAATTTTGGAGCGGAAAAGTACAACTGAAATGGAAAACTCGCTAGAGGCACTCAAGGACAGATTTGAGCAGGAAGAAGAAAGAATCAACAAACTTGAATATAGGTCAATTGAGCTTATAAAGGCTGAAGAACAGAAAGAAGAAAGATTGAAGGAAAATAAACAGAGCCTAAGAGACCTGTGGGACACCTTCAAGCATGCTAACACACATAATGTGAGTCCCAGAAAAAAAGGAGAGAATTAAAGAGGGAGAAAGAATATTTGAAAAAGTAATGGTCAAAAGCATTCAAAATTTGATGAAAAATATTTATCTATACATGTAGGTAGCTCCACAAACTCCAAATAAGATAAATCCAAAAAGATCCACACTGAGACACATTATCACCAAACTGTCAAAAGCCAAAGACAAAGAGAAAATATTGAAAACAGCAAGAAAGAAGTATCTTACCATGTACAAGTGATCCTTAATAAGATT
This sequence comes from Diceros bicornis minor, assembly GCF_020826845.1. Classification (NCBI taxonomy): domain Eukaryota; kingdom Metazoa; phylum Chordata; class Mammalia; order Perissodactyla; family Rhinocerotidae; genus Diceros; species Diceros bicornis. The sequence goes on along the minus strand of NC_080749.1, from coordinate 17,026,577 downwards.
AAGAGCTGATTTCTCATCAGAAATCACTGAGATCAGAAGACAGTGGGATGACATATTTAAAGTACTAACTCCCCCCCAAAAAATAAACAATCTGTCAACCAAGAATTCTATATGTGGTAAAACCATATTTCAAAAATGAAGGAGAAAGTAAGATATTCTGAAATAAACAAACACTGACAGTTTTTCACTAATAGACTTGCCCTACAAAAAATGCTAAAGAAAGTCCTACAGACTAAAACAAATGGACGCTAGACAATAACTTGAATCCACACAAAGAAGTTAAGAACACTTGTAAATGTAAATAAATAGGTAATTATAAATCTATAAATGCCTTTATTGTTTGTAACTCTTCTGACTTAAAACATGATAGCTAGCATAAAAAAATTATAAATCTATGTTGATGGGAACACAATATATAAATTATAACAACAGCAACATAAAGGTGGCGAATGGAGCTATATAGGACCAAAGTTTTTGTATGCTATTGAAACTAAGCTGTTATTAATCCAAACTAGAGTGTTAAAAATTAAGACATTAAATTGTATTCCACAGAACAACCACTAAGAAAATAACTCAAAAGTGTATGGTAAAAGAAACAATAGAAAATTAAAAGGGTCCACTAGAAAATATTCCTTTAACAAGAAAGAAGGCAGTAATGGAGGAATTGAGGAATAAAATAGCTAAGACATATGGAAAATATATATAAAAATGAGGGTAGGAAGGCCTTCCTTACCAGTAGTAATTACATTAAATGTGAAAGAAATAAACTCACCAATTAAAAATCGGAGATTGGAAGAATGGATAATAAAACATGATCCAACTATATTCTGGCTGTGATAGATACATTTTAGATTTAAAAACAAAAATAAGTTGAAACTACAAGAATAGAAAAAGATATTCCATGCAAATAATAGTTAAAAGAGAACTAGAGTGGCTATACTAACATCAGACAAAACAGATGTTAAGACAAAAATTGTGTAGGAACTAAAAAAGGTCATTATATGATGATAAAGGGCCAATCCTTCAAGAAGATGTAAAAATTATAAACATATATGCATCTAAAAACAGAACCCCAAAATACATGAAGCAAATACTGACAGAATTGAAGGGAAAAATAGACAATTCAGCAATAATAGATGGAGAATTCAACCCCCTTTTCAATAATGGATAGAATAAGATAGAAGATTAGCAAGGGAATAGAGGACTTGAACAACATTACAAACCAACTGGACCTACCAGACATGTATAAAACACCCCACCCAACGACAGCAGGATAGACATTATTCTCAAGCCCGCATGGAATATTCCCCAGGATAGACAATGTTAGGTCACATAACAAGTCTCAATAAATTTAAATAGATTAAATAATATAGAGCATGTTCTCTTACAACAATAGAATGAAATTAGAAACTCATAAAGGATGGAAATGTGGAAAATTCACAAATATGTGGAAATGAAACAACATAATCCTAAATAACCAGAGTGTCAAAGAAAATATCACAGGAGAAATTAGAAAATATTTTAATTAACAAAAACAAAAACACAACATACCAAAATTTATGGAATGCAGTAAAATCAGTGCTCAGAGAGAAATTTATAGCTGAAAACACATGCACTTTTTTAAAAAATCAACTCAATAACCTAAACTCCACATTAACGAACTAGAAAAAGAAGATCAAACTCAACGTAAAGCAAGCAGAAGGAAGTTAACAATAAAGATTGCAGATAAATGAAAAAGAGTTTAGGAAAAAACCTGGGAAAAGTCAATGAAACCGAAAGTTGGCTCTTTAAAAAGATCAACAAAATTGTCAAACCTTTAGCTAGACGGACCAAAAAAGAAAGTCAGATTACTAAAATCGGAAATGAAAGTGGGAACATTACTACTGAACTTACAGAAATAAAATGATTTTAAACATAACAAAAGTATGCCATATATTTAGATAACCTAGATGAAATGGACTAAGACCTAGAAACACACAAACTACCAAAGTGACTCAAAAAGAGATAGAAAATCTTTTTTTCATATAGCAGCAACTTTATTTTATTGTTTTTAATTTTTGTTTATTGCAGTAATATTGGTTTATAACATTGTATAAATTTCAGGTGTACATCATTATACTTCTATTTCTGCATAGATTACATCATGTTCAACAACCAAATACTAATTGCAACCTCTCACCACAGACATGTGGCGAATTATCCCTTTCACCCTCCTCCCCCCCACTTCCCCTCTGGTAACCACCAATCCAATCTCTGTCTCTATGTGTTTGTTTGTTATTAAGAGATAGAAAATCTGAATAGACTTGTAACAAATAAAGAGATTGAATCAATAATCAAAAATCTCCCAATAAAGAAAATCCCAGGACCATTGGTAAATTCTATAAAACATTTAAAGAAAAATACCATTACTTCTCAAACTCTTCCAAACAATACAATAGGAGTGAATACTTCCTAACTTATTATGTTAGACTTATAATACCCTGGTACCAGAGCCAGACAAAGACAACACAACAAAAGTAGACTACGGATCGATAACCCTTATGATATAGTCAGAAAAATCATCAACAGATTACTAGCAAATTGAATCTAGCAGCATATTAAAAGGATTATACACAATGACAAAATAAGATTCATCCCAGGAAACGAAAGGAGGTCCAACACTTGAAAATAAGTTAGTGTAATACATCATATAAATAGAATGTAGGAGGGAAAAAAACACCACATGATCATTCCAATAGACCCAGAAAAATTTTGGCAAAATCCAACCTCATTTTTATGATAAAAATATTCAGCAAAATAGGAATATAATGGAACTTTCTCATCGATAAATGGCATTTATAAAAAACCTATAGCTGCTTTCATACTAGTGGTAAAAGACTGAAAATTTTTCTGCTAACATCAGGAATAAGCCAAGGATGTCTGCTTTCACCACTTCTATTCAACATTCACTGGAAGTTCTAGCCAGAGCAATAAGGCAAGAAAAACAAATAAAATGCATCCAGCTTGGAAAGTAAGACACAAAATTGTATCTATTCATAAATGACATGGTCTTATCTATAGAAATGAGTGCACTATTTTTGTTTTGTTTTGTTTTTAGTTTAAATAGTTTAAATAAATTGAATTTAGTTTAAATAAATTGAATTTAGTTTAAATAAGTTAAATAAATTGTTTGTTTAGTTTAATTAAATTTAATTTTAAGTAAAATTAAGTTTAATTAAATTTAATATAAAACTGAATAAGTTTATTTTTTTACATACACACATAAAACAGAAAACCCTAAATAATACACAAATATACCTATTAAAGCTAATAAATGAGTTCAGCAAAGTTGCAAGATACAAGATCAATATATAAAACCTCAATTGTATTTCTACACACTTGGAGAGAACAATTCAAAAATGAAACTAAGAAAACATTTCCATGTATAATGGCATCACAAAGAATAAAATACCTATGAATAAATTTAACTAAGGATGTGCTAGATAGTACACTGAGAACCACAAAACATTATTGAAATAAGCTAAAGATCTAAATAAATCAAAAGACATCCATGTTTATGGATTGGAAGATATACTGTTGTTAAGATGGCAATACTCTCCAAATTGATCTACAGATTCAATGCAATCCCTATTAAAATCCCACTTTCTTTTTTATTTTCAAAAATCAATAAATTCATCCTAAAATTTATGTGTGGTTGCAAGGAACTCCAAATATCAAAACAATCTCGAAAAAGAACGAAGTTGGAGGATTCACACTTCTTGATTTCAAAACTAACTCCAAAGCTACAGTAATCAAAATAGTGTGGTACTGGCATAAAAATAGATATATAGATCAATGGAATACAATCGAGAGTCAAGAAATAAATCCATATATCTATGGCTAATTGATTTTCAACAACAGTTTAAGACCACTCACTCTGGAGAAAGAATAATCTTTTTAATAAATAGTACTGGAACAGCTGGATATCCACAAGAAAAAGAATGAATTTGGACACTTATCTCATACCACATACAAAAATTAACTCAAAAGAGATTAAAGACCTAAAACTATTAAGCTCTGAGAAGAAAACATAGCTGTAAATCTTTCTGTGCTTGAATTAGGCAATAGTTTCTTAAATATGATGCCAGAAGCACAAGCAACAAAAGAAAAAAAGGCTAAACTGAACTTAAATTTAAAAATTTATACCTCAAAGAACATTATCAAGAAAGTAAAAAGACAACTCATAAACAGGAGATAATATTTGCAAATAATATACCTGATAAGGGTCTAGTATTCAGAATACATAAAGAATGTTCACAACTCAGCAAAAAAAGAGAGCATAATTGAAAAATCAGCAATTGATCTGAATAGATACTTCTCCAAAGAAGGTATACAAAGTGCCAATAAGCACATGAAAAGATGCTCAACATTATTAGTCATTAGGGAAATGCAAATCAAAGCCACAATGAGATACACTTCATACCCACTAGGGTGGCTATAAAAAACAAAAGCAAAATGGAAAATAAGTGTTACTGAGGAAGTGGAGAAAGGAATCCGTGTGCATTGCTGGTGATAGTATAAAATGATGCAGCCACTATGGAGAACAGTTTGACAGTTCCTCCAAAACTTAAACATAGAGTTATCGTATGACCCAGCAATTCCACACCTGGTTATACCTAAGAGAATTGAAAATATATGTTCACACAAAAACTTGTGCGTGAGTGTTCATAGCAACTTTATTCACAATAGGCAAAAGGTGGAAACAACCCAAATGTCCATCAACTAACAAATGGGTAAACAATATGCGGTATATCCATGCAATGGAATATTATTCAGCCATAAAAAGGAACAAAGTACGATATGTACATAAGCTCTGAACACATTATGCTAAGTGAAAGAAACCAGACACAAAAGGCCATATATTGTAAGACTGCATAAATATGAAATGTCCAAAATAAATAGGCAAATTCATAGGGACATAAAGTATATTAGTAGTTGCAAGGGACTGGGGCTAGGGAGAATTGATAGTGACTGCTTAACCATTATGGGTTTTCTTTGAAGGATAGTGAAAATGTTGTAGAATTAGTGGTTATGGTTGGACATCACTGTGATTTTACTAAAGATAACTGAACTGTACACTTTAAAATGATTTAAATGGTAAATTGTATCTCAATTTTCAAAAATTAAAAAAAGAAATTTTTAATAGAAATTTTCAAAATAAATACAAATATGGAAAACTGTGTATCTCATGGCCTATTGTGCATTCTATATAAGGTTTATTTGAGTGAAAACTTCATTCTTTTAGACTTTTCATCTGAAATTTGTAGCATCTCATGTTAGGGTTTCCCAATATCCATTTGTAGAATATTGTCGAGTATGTTATATTTCCTACTAGACTATATGCAACTTGAGGGCAAAAACCATTTTTTGTTCAATTTAGTTTACTGTCTGCAACTAGCTTAGTCACTTACAATTGATGGGCATATCAATAAATAGTTGTTGGATGAACTAATTAATCAATGTTCTGTCTTGGAGGGAGGAAGCTAACACATTATCATTAGCAGTGCCTTACCCAACTTTTGCCTTCAGATTCAAATACAAAAAATATGGTTTCTTGTCATAGTTACAAATAGAATGGAACAGCCAATACGTCTTAGATTCATGGAGATCATTCAATTGATGAACATAATGCTAACATTTGAGTTAATTTTCTGGAAAACCTTACCTTATATAGTGTGATCAGTTATTATCATCTTTGATTTCAGTACTAAATGCTTTGTGGCTTCTCAGAGTCCTAGAATAATGTAAAAGAAGATAGAAAGTCCACTTTCTAGTAACTGAGAATTTTAAGTCTTTATGTAGTTGACAAGAATGAATGTCATGTTTGACTCTTGCTTCCTAATGGCAATTCGTTTTTAAAAGCATGAGTCTCTTGAACTCAGTTCTAGCATCGTTTCCATACCTGGTTCTTCATTGCAAGTGACACAGTGGACTGTCTCTTCAATAGCATTCATGCACTATTGGATTTATTTTTGTAGTTTCTTGTAGCAATCTAAGTTAAACTAAAGTTATAACTAAACAGCTAAAGTTAAAATTCACTTTCTTAATTTACCTTTTGGTCTATGATAGTCTCATGCCTGATCTTTATTACAAATAAGTATCATACTTGCTACACATAATTTCTTTTCAAAATATAATGTTTGGCTTCTACTTTAACTATGTTTCTTTGCTAACATATTATTATTTTATTTCAGCATTACTTTTGAATTGCCCACTCTCCTTTAATAATAATGCTGCTATTTATTTTTGTGGTGCTTGAAATAAAACTATGCAATTGGTCTGCCTTGTCTGCCATTTCTCATATAACTTGTTTTCTTTCAGTGAGTCTAGCTTTTACTAAAACAAAAAGATGGTACAAACCACTAATGACTTGACTCCTCCAGGCCCCTGGAAACTGTGTTTTCCATTATTGTCTTGAATTTCCATAGAGCCCATCCTGGTTTTCATCTATTTTTTATAAGTTGTAGAGCTATGCAACTCAACAAAAGAAGTAATACAAATAAAACTTACTCCAAAACTACCACTGGAAATTTTTGTTGTTTTGAAACTTACTATAAGAAGTGATAAATGTAACAGAATTCCTAATAACTTATCAATGTCATTCTTGGAAAAAGTAGTTTTTTTCCTCGATGATAGGAGAACTCACTTTCCTTGACAAAGTGTTTGATAGAAGATAAACAGCAGGCTAAGAAGCACTTGAACAGGTAACTTTTAAGGAGCTTTTCAAACTTGAAATTCTATTATTCTCCCAAGTTCGTAATTTTTATACTAAACGTCAAAAATAAAATTGGTATTTGAAGAGCAAACTATCTGAAAATGTTTATTTTCAGCCAGTCGTCCAAGAGGGATTTCAAGGTGACTCTTCACAATTGCTGGTAGAACTGGCATAATTTGTCTGCCACCTGCTTCTAGAACGGAGGTCTGACTGTATCTTGTTGCACCCAAGCCACTTTAAGGGAGAATTTGCTCATAAATTCATATTTTAATATTTTATAACGTTACTCACAAATATTTGCTATTTGGCATTTCCTGTCACATAAAAATGTAGGGTTTTGTTGATATAATACTAAAAATGTGTCATATTAGACTCACTCTTTTAAAAATTAATCTATCATGCAGCATCTAAGACGTACAGAATTTATCAAGAATACAATGAATAGCCACATCTACTTAGTCCAGCTTAGTAAATAAAATATTGCCAAAAGTCAAATCTCCTTTATTTCTTGCTTCCAGAACATCTCCCCCAGAGGTAAACATAATTCTCTATATGACTTCCTTGAATTTCCCTACATATTTACTGCATATTTATGGATCTGTAAGCAACAACCTGGGGTTGGACAGTGGGGCATAGAGGCTACAACTCACAGAAAGAACGTATGAGTCAAGGACACTGTAGTGTGCAGACCAGCATGAGCAGAATAGACCCAAGATGTCATTGAGGTACGATTACGTCCAGAGTCTGAAAAATGTGGGTCACTGAGGAGAACCATGGTTATCAGATCCTGGATATCTAAGAACGATATCAATGTAAGTCCAATGTTGCTCATCCTCTCTCTCCAAATGGCCTAAAATGGAAGTAAAGGAGTGGGACACTGAGACAAAAGGGGATGAATGGAAGGAAGAGGAGGAACGGAGGTAGCCAAAATGGGGACATCGACTCATAGTCATGCCTACCTTTCCAACAACCTTGCTCATTGAAGTAGCCTTCATCCCTTTCGCTCGCAACAAAATTGCCTAAAACAGTTTATAACCAAGAATACAAGATAAGTTTTCATTTCTTTTCTTACCACTATGACATCTAACATTGTGTCTCCACAAATGAAAGCAGTTTGATAACAGAAATCACTTCAATTACAGGTGTTATTTTCTCACCTTAGGTTTAAAAGTGGACAACCCTCTCCCACAAAAAATAACAATAATTAAACTGTATCTTCTTTAAATATTTTCTAGCAAAACTGATATCTGGTGTTTTACAACTGAAGCTGCTATTCTTGACTCCATTAGACATGAGATAAAAGAAGACATGCCAGGACACCACCTTATCCCAGCAGTGTATCCCATATCCCCCTTATCCCCTCCATGTGCCAGTCTACTTGTTCTGCTGCCTGAGATGGGAAACGAGTTTTCTCTGTAAAATGTTCTCTTCTTCTTTCATTTGTTATACATGAGAAAAATTATTCTAGAGTTGAATGGTGGCATGGAGGGATTATGAAAACAAAGCTTTACATTTAACTAAGGATTTATAAGATTTTTGCTTTTTCACGTTCAATATTTCAACTATAAAAGTAGGTAGATGTACCAGACCCCTTTATGAGATGAGGTCACCAGGACTTGGTGACTTGCCAAGAAGGTGTGGAGTTGCTGTTTGTACTGCGTGAGATTCTCTTTCTATGGAAGAGACAGAAGGGATATAGGTTTTTTGTTTCTTTTATTTTTCAGTCAATGTGCGTGTGATGGAAAAAAATGAAACAGCAAAGATATAAGGATGTGGTAAATTATTCACTGTAAGACTTCAAAAAGCAACTACTTTATAGATAGCAACCTCATAGATCAATAGATAATGGGCATAAATAAGATTCATAGAATTTAGGAGTTAGACAGGGCTTTTGAGGTCATTCAGGGCAACCCCTCCCAAGGCGCAATAGTGTCCCAACATCTCTGAGATAAGGTGGGCAAGGCCACACCTCCCCCTCTGAGTTTGAATATGGGTGAGAATTTTCACTTGGACTCGGTGCAAGCTTGCTTTCTCTTTAAGCAGCAAATAAGCAGTGCAAAAACTATACAGAAGCCAAGGAGGTTTCGGGTCTTAAAATTCTTGCTTTGTTCTTACTGGGGCAATCTTCTCTTATCTGCACCTACTCTGGAGGGCTTAGCAGATTTCCTGTTTTCTTCAGTCAGGGCTTTCTATGGGCAGGCTTGTTCATGATCTAACACAAGAAATAACCCAGACTCTGTAAAAACATCCCCCATAAGGGATAGGTGACAACACCATAGAATTTTCTCTTCCATTTTGGGAAACATTATTGTCAGCCTTTCTTCTCTAGCTTTCATGTTGAAATCAAGACTGAGTATGAATCTTACAACAGCAAGAAATATACTCCTTAAAGACCCCCAGCTTCTACTGCTCTGTTAGCAGAATCTTCCTTTCATGGAGACGTGAAATCCATCTTTTAAATTTCCAACTTCTTAGTACAGACTACTTAGTAGTCTGAAGCAGTACAGAAAAAGCAGTTGACTTTTTCTGTAAGCCAACTCTGTAAATATTTCCATTATTACCTCCTCTTCATAATCACTCCTAGCTTTGGTCTTAATCTTTGTTTTCCTAGTCCCCAAATTCTGATACATCTTCTCCCATAAGACAAATTCTTTTGAGTTTGTGTGCACTTAATTAACACACAATACCATAAATATTAAGATAGGCAGAAAGAAATAATTAAATGAACATTAAAAAAGAAATGAAATTAAATGAATCAACTCTCCCATTCTCTACCATTCTTCAGAGTTTAGTAGCGTATGATTTGGGAACTCATTCGTGACATCTTGTATTATTCAAACAGGTTTCATCTTCTGATCATGTGCTCTCCTGAAATATTTTTCTCCTTTCTGACTTCATCATGGATTATTAATTTTCCTTTCTAAGGAATGTTCATTTTATGTAAATAGTAAGCTGAACTTGGTGGGATGCTCCTCAAATTCTTTAACCTTAGAAAATGTTCCTGGTAATGTATAGAGATGATGCTAACCCCATTTGGGAGAACAGATTCAGTATATCCACAACCATACATTGCCTCCACGAGGGTCCAGGCTTCCTGCTGCATTTCAAAATGAATTAGAAATTCCTTACTTCCCTTTAAACAATTAAACCAGGATCTTTTTTTTGTTGCCCCGGAGACGTTTTAAGACTCTTAAAATTCTATTTGTCTTCTCCCTAGCCATTACAGCTAGAAGGCTATGAATTACCACAATTAATAATATTGTTAAATGACAGAAATCATTATTCAACCTCATAAAAATAACAGAAAAGGAAACATAGGGATTTCCCTCCTATTTAGACACTTATTTAAGAAGCCTCTGACCTCTGCAGAAGTTTCTGGGAAAACTTTTATGTTTTCTCTATTTGTTATTAAAAATTCATAGACAAATACAGATGAAAATGACTCATTTACTTTTTTTCAGTCATGCCAAAAGTAACCAAATGGCTTTTGAAGCTGTTAGTTTCCAGTTGCTCTTTGCAATGGAAAAGTGCTACCAATTTATTGAGAGGGAGGCATTATGGTGGTATCCAATAATGCAGTTTAAGCAATAATTTGCACACAAATCACAAATTTATTACCCTCTATGCAAAAGCTAAGCCATTGGCAATTTGTAAATATAGACTTACATTGAGTTCAAACTTAAGAAATTTAAAAACGCATGCTAATTAAATAAAATGCATAGTATCTATAATTAGGAAAAATAATAATAGTGATGATGATGATAGTAATGACGGTAGCTGGATAGCACTTGTAAAATTGTTTTTACAGTTTTACAAGTTTGCTAGGCACTCTTTATAAGTGCTTTATACAAATTGATCCATTTAATCCCCTCAAATACCATATGAGGCAGATAGTATGATTATCCTAATTGAAAACTGAGAAAAATGTTAGGCAGTAAACAGCAAGTGCCAAGGGTCTGAGGTGAAAATGAGCACAGAGTGTTGGAGGAACCAAGTGAAGGTCAGATGCTGATAATTGTATCTTTCACATAATAATATTTTATAATTTCTGTTTTCATTTTCTTTGCAGTATGAGTTATTTTAAAATATATTAAAATTTCCAAGTAAAAAGATATTTGTTATTCTTATTGGCTATTTTTGGCTCTTTTTAATTTTACTTTTTAAATATTTTGTTCAGAGAATGTGGCCTTCTGTTGTATAGTTTGTTTTGATCTTAATTGTGATCTATTACGTGAAAATTTTAAATGTTCTTTCGTGTATGTTTGAAAAAATTGTATTATTGTCTTAAGAGTGCAGCTCTCTCTCTGTCTCTCTCTCTCTTTTTCTGTACATATATATGTATAGCTATTAAATCAAATTGTTGTTTAAATTTTACTATGAATGATTTTACTATTTAATGATGAATCTAATATCATCATTAAATACATTTGGAATGAAATATCTCAAAGGTTCTAAAATTTAAGGATTAGTAAATTTTTCCTTATATTTCTATCAGCTTAGTTTTATATAGTTCGATATTATATTTTAGGCACATAAGGTTTCATGATTTTACTTTCACCAATATGACATATTTTTAGCTTGTCCCATTCATCATTTTGTTTTCTGATTTTATAATTGGTTTCATAGTGCTGGTGCAATGCTTGTTCTGTGTTAAAATTTATCCTATACTTCTCCCATTATTTTATTTTCATACTTTAGGTTATCATATGTTAACTGTCTCACTCTCATACAGCATATAGCTAGATTTGGGACTGTTGTTAATTTGGCTTCTTTCTCTCTTTTATCTTTTATTTTCTTTTGCCTGATGTTAGGATCTTTGTTTTATAATAAGGAAACATAACTTATTTGTGTTTATTGTACCTACTAACTTAGCGTTTGTTAGGTTGGGTTCTCCAGACTGCAGAGCCAGAGTCGAAGGCTTATGTGCTTCTGCAAAATTAGGGAGTGTGACCCCAGGGAGAAGCAGTGAGGTCAAGCGGTGGGAGGAAGGAAGGCGGTAGAGAACGTGTTATTGAGCTGGTTACCACAAAGGAAAACTGATGCTTGACTTCAGAATCACTCTCTCGGAAATTGTATGACTCAGAACAGTATGCTTGAGGGAAAGAGGTGAGAATTTCTACACCCACTCCTCAAAATTCTGGCTGATGGGGTATTAATTCCCCCCCCACCTCATATTTTGGACGGACATAAATGAGCACTCAGCAAGGATCCTTAGCTTCCTGCACTTGTATGTGAAAGATAAAGCACTGGGAACAGGAGGCATGAATGAGGCACAAGCAAGGGCATCGAGGTGACATGCTGTGCGGTCACACCTGTAGATGTTGGTCATAGTCTGCTTGGAGCTGGTCATTACAGAGGTGGCTGAGAGAAGAGCAGGTGGGTCTGAGAAGGTAAATGAATGGTGCATTAGACGTTTTTAATATGGTCTTCTTCCTGACATCTAATTGGGTTTCTTTTATTTTACTTTACTGAATTGAATTGTCTTTTCTCTTTTTTTTTCAAGTTTTAAGCATTATGCATCATATGTCTAACAGTTACAAATGTTCGATACACACGTTTATACTATAATTTTTGAAGGATAATTTAAATTAGTATCTATTTAGAAAATGACTGTCACATACTTTTGCCGTCCTTATACCGTGTGCTCCATCTCCACCAGTCACCCCACGTTGACATTCTCAGGGCTTAATTTAGTATTAACAAAATTTTTGCAATATTCCTAGATTATTAAACATAATTGTGGTACATATTTATTTTCTGAATTCCTGGGAGAAATCCATTTTGGGGTTTACTAGTTTCTTTTTTAGCTCTATCCACTGCTCAATTCAACCCATCAATTGAGTTTTCTATTTTATTTCAATTGGAAATTACAAGTTTAAAGGAAACTGTCTTTAATGGTAGCTGGTTGGTATAAATTGGTATAAACTGATAAAGGAAGAGTGGCCCATCTGCTCCAATAATCACCCTGATGAATGATCAAGTGGCCTCCGCCTTGCTTAGCATCCAGTGATGCTGATCCTGGAGGTCTCCTAGACCGCTACACCCTTAGCAGAGGATCTTACAATACAAAAGATTGGGGCTCTGTTTTCTCATGTTTATTTTATTTTCTTCATAGTTGTTTGTAAGCTCCTTTCTAAGTTCCAGGGATTCCTCAAAATTTCTGGTTCTCGGACGGCCCTCTCCAGTTTCCTGTGCTCACTTTAAAGATCTGTGTGTGTGTGCGTGTGTGTGTGTGTGTGTGTGTGTGAAGCCTCTTTGTCCAGTGGTACATCCCCTCCTTCTCTCTCTCTCTTCGTTTGCATCTTCTCCTCCATCCTACTATGTTCTCTGGCTTTTTCTCATCTTATGGGATTTTGAAAAATAGCAGAGTAGAGTTGTGTACTCCGTCTACCCCTTTGGTGCAATCTTCAGTATGCTTTCTAATTAAGTATACACTTTTGTGACTCTTAGTTTTCTTTAAAATATATTTACCAAAAGGAAAAAAAATTAGATTAATTGAGTTAGTGCATCTGAATATATTTAGTGGATAATCTTTTTAATTTTAAATTATGGTTACCTTAGCGTTTGCTCAGATATTGTCTGCCATCCTGTAGTGGATAATACTTAATTAAACTGATACATTGATAAACAAAAAAGTGTTTAGATCTACCATCATTCTAAATTATGTATCTTGACAAGTTGCATGTTATTGCCTAAGACAAACATTAAATGCATAAACTTTATAAAGTATAAACTGTTTACATTAGTTTAATCTAGTAGAGACATCATAAATTAGTAATTTATTAATTTATATATCTAAATGTCTCATTCTGTGTCAATCATGTTACAGATTATATGTTCTTAGAATTGAATGCCAGTTGCAATTTTTGTCATACATGTGGCTGCATATGTACATATTTATATATGCATATGTACACATTTATATCCCTGTATTTATACATTATTTCATTACTAGGGGTTACATTCAAGGATATTGAAAAAAGGGAAAAATAAAAATAAATATATGAAAAAAGTTAAGGTAATTATTTTCACAACCTAAATACAGAATTAGAGCATGCTTCAGAGATCTAATGAGGTCTTGGGTCCATTACATGGCACAATTGGTTTAAAATTATAATCTCTCTCAAATTTTGAAAATTAAAAATTACCCTCAACTTAAAGCAAATGGTAATGACAAAGTGCTAGAATAACATATGACACTAACCAAATTGATTCCAAACGGCCACCTGTTCCTAATACCTATAATTTCCTCAACAGATAATGATTGGGTACCTGCTGCTCAGCACTGTGTTAGGCAATGAAAGTATGAAGATGGATCAAGGAACAAAATAACAAGCCAGAATGATTCTATTGTTGCATTTCTCAAAAAAATTAGTGAGATAAGAAAGAACAGTAGTAGTATTCTTATTTTGTTAAACACTGGGTCTCACGGTCCAAATACAATGTGAAACTATCAAAGTAATTAAGGATGTCAAAAACAACGTTTCCAACCAGGTCCAGGAACCTTAGGGATCTGTGAAGATCATAATGGGTGTTTTCCAGAGTGTTCAGTCATTTCCTTTCAGAAATCACAGTGTTACTCTCAATATTCCCAATAAGATGGCAAAAGCTAACTAAAGGATCAGTAATTTTTGCTTTTGTTGGAAATGCATTAACTCTGTCTTTACTCAGTTTAGCATAGCCGTGAGGTGTACAGGCTTTAACATCAGACAGATCCAAATTTAATTTCTAGTCTCTTAAATTACGTGTTGGTGAATATAGGCAGATTACTTAACCTTTTTGATAATTTTTTGTGTTTTCTCATTTAGCAAATGAGCATAATAATCTCAGAAATCTAATAGTTTCTTTGAAGATTATATATATATATTATATATATCAATGTGTGTGTATACATATATATATAAAATTCAGCATAAAATAACCATCCTTATCTGTAAGTGTTCAATGTGGTGTTTGTTAACAAATTGAGTGTATATGTTTATATGGTGTCCAAATTTAAATAAAATAGATTTGATGGCCGGCCCGTGGTTTAGCGGTTAAGTGCGCGCGCTCCACCGCTGGTGGCCTGGGTTCGGATCCTGGGCGCCCACCGACGCACCGCTTCTCCGGCCATGCTGAGGCCGCGTCCCACATACAGCAACTAGAAGGATGTGCAGCTATGACATACAACTATCTACTGGGGCTTTGGGGGAAAAAATAAATGAATAATAAAAATAAATAAGTAAAATAAAATAGATTTGAGCTTAATACCCTGGTAGGTAGATTTATGTCATCGTAATCTACTAGGATAAATGTGGATGCTCTAAAACAAACAAACACAATGAAAACCCACAGGGTCATAAAAGTATAATGAGAAATATATTATTTAGTGATAAGAGAAAATACATCATGCAAATGTGGCATTAAATATCTCTTAGATTTAAGAATATGCTTGTCAGCTATGCAAACGCTAGTCATTATTTCTTAACAGACTCTGATCCTTAAACAGCACACAGAAACAGTTTCTACATTTTGCTCATTTAGTACATTATAGTATTGTAATTTTTTAGATAAAACTAAAAAGAACTAGATCACACTATCATCTTTGATAAATGTTCAGAACGAATATGTGGCAGAGAATTATTAAACAGTACCTCAAGCACACTCTTTCCAGAGGGCAATAGATTATTTAGTACCATGTCAAACCACATAAGCTAAATCAGATATGATAAATTACAATAAAAAAGCATACAGATGTTTTGTACCTGAACTCTAATGCTCAGTGTAAAACAGTGTTATAATAATCCATCAGACACATTTATTAGCATGCTAAGCTACCAATTACCATAGTATTGGCTATCAAACAGATAATAGTGTATGATTATAAAAAAGATGTAGACATTATTCACAGCATATGGGTTCATTTAGTCTTGGAATAAGTATAAAGATAAGTGTAAAAGTACTCATTTGTTAATTAAATGTGTTTTAAATTCACTATTGTTAACACTTGCTGGCTGCTTCTCTTTGCCTCCCAGAGTTTTAAATAAAAAGTGCATTAAACAACTTAGAATTTTCTTAAATTTATTTATCAGTGCACTTAGCCTCCACCTAATAAAAATGTGTATTTGGCTTCAGGCATGAAATTTCCCAGATAGTCGAAAAGAGATCTGCCAAATCAATGCCAATAATTTTCTAAGTATCTTGAAAATTAATATTTATAAAGGACAAAAAGGTTACTTTCCTAACTTTGCAATTAAATGACTATTTTCTCTTCATGAATAGAAATTAATAAATCAATGTTTATGCAATTGTCTGCTTGCCAATTAAACACTTATCTTAGAATTCATAAATATCCTTGCTCTTCAAGGAGTCAGCATGAGAGAATTCTTTCTTTTTTCCCTTTTTTTTACGACCTTTCTTCTGCCTACTTTTCCCTTATTCTTCATCTTTATTTTTTCTTGTCCTCTTTGTTCTATACTCCTTGTTCTTTCCCTTTCTTCCTCCTCCTCCACCTCCAACACTGTGAGGGACCAGTGATGAACTCCTACAAAGCAATGTAGGGAGCAGCAGGGGAGGGGGTAGCTGAGGCAGAGGAGGGAAGCAATGTTCATAAGGCCTGATTGCTTTAGTTTAAAACATTTAGAAGCTGAGAGGGAGGAAGTTTCCTGGCCCACAATCTGGGGACTCAAAAAAAAGTTTCCATTACGTTTTCTCAAACAAACAGAAGACGACACGCTCAAATTGCTCAATGTCATTGGCAGTGACACTGAGACAAGGCCAGAGAGCGAAGAGCCAGAAAGAATAAGAACAGCAAGGAGAAATTGTCCAGTTGTGGATATAATAGAAGTTCAGCTCATAGCTGAGCTAATGAGAGTGGATCTGAAAAAGTCAGGGAAGATAGAGGGACTACAAAGAAGAAAGATGCTGCAGGATTCAGCAATAGGTTGGAGAAGGACAGAAATGAGTCACAGATTGGAAATGGAATAAATGCACATTTATGTGTTCTTTCCCAGCTGTTTTTTTAAAAAGCACATACATCACCTGATGGTTATCTGAACGAGAGCCTCACTGAAGAGGATGACAATCAGACTAAGCCAAGCAGACAAGTAACATTGCTATAGGGAACAGTCCTAGAAACAGGTTTTACGATTTAGCATAGATATGTCTTTTTTCTTAAAAGAAACAATCTTGGCTTATATTTTATTCATAAGAGCCATTCTTTACTTTAGTGCCTTGAGTGATTTTGGCTGTGTGTAGATGTGAGTATAGTAGCTTTAAATTCACCTGTGCCCTTGAAACAGCAGCCGTAGTACATTCAACATTGTTACATTGCGTGCTGCTCTTCTGCCTTCTTTGTGAGCCTATTATGAATCTCTTCTTTTCAGAAAATTGTGTTCTGGCGCTATTATTGAATTAACACTTTGGTTCAATGTATAGAGACACATAGACATACACACATCTTGGAGAAAATGTGTAAATAACTCTAGAACAGCAAAAAAGTCATACTCTCTATGAAGAGCATTTCAAGTGTCTGCTTACCTGAGTTGCAGGGAGATGCAGGGATTTATTAATAATGAGTGGACATGATACATATTAAATAGAAAGTAAAAGCATATATTTTCTTTCATATAGAATCAGTAAGCATCATGTTTCTGATTCTGCCTCCCATATTAGATAATAATTATTGTCTGACTAAAATTTAATATTCATCTGTATACTAAATTTAAAGACATAATGATACATTCCCAAAAAGAATTTGAGCTGCACTTCCCAACATTATCTGCACATTGGAATCCCCTGGAGAGCTTTAAACATACTGAAACCTGAATTTCACCCTGAGAAATTCTGATTTTTAATATTTCCCCTGGTCAAGCTCGTGCATAATCACGATAGAAAATCACTGTATTAGGGTCTGCCTGTGACTGAAAAGAAAGTCTCTTCTCTAAACCTACCTAATGATAAAATACAACGTTGGAGAAAAGTTCCTTCTGAACTTTAGATATGAAATCAACCTCATTCAGTTTACAATTCTGTCACTGAATAATGCTGGTAATGAGTTAACCTGGGCCACGTCTACTTTGAGAGAACGTAGTCTATAAAGAAGAACAGGGGTTTGAGAACCAGAGACTTCAACTGGGGTATTGGCTCTGCCGTGTACTATGTACCTGCTGAGATACTTTGGAAAATGGCTGAATCTCTTCTAACATCAGTTTCCTCATCTACAAAGCAGAGGTGATTAAAAAAAAAATCCAACAACCCAGAGGCTGTTCAAATTAAATGAAAGATAATATGTGTAAGATTTAGCACACAGGGAGTATTCAGGGTGTAATTTTCTTCTCCTTTACTACTGAATTGTAACCTTTTATATCCTCCGGTGCTCCTTTAGTATAAAATAGGCAAAGTCAAGTGAAAGTGATCAAAATCAAATCAGCTCATTTACTACTTTGGCAATATCTCTGTAAAGACTGGGGAGAAGGTTGGCACTTTTAAGTTTTAAGGGAAGGAAATGATTTTTTAAAACACACAAAGCAGAACGTTTTTGTCTTAATAAGTGCTATTCAATTTAAAATGGTTACCTATGAGAGCTATGAGGTTATTCCAAAGATACTGCTGCTGCTGAAAAACAATTCGTAACCACACACATGAAATTGTTTTCCAGAATTTAGGGCACATAAGGCAGGATGACGATATAACGCAATTGTATAGTTGTAGGGATTTGAACCTGAGAAAAACAAGCAAGTTTCTTGACTCCATGGTTTAGTTTTTAGAGGGAGATATATTTTGATCATGTAATCCTGTAGGTAACTGGAGCAAATAAAATGCTACAGATAGGAGGCAAGCAAATACGGAAACAGGAGACTGTTTCCCAGGTAACCAAAGTTGTCCAGGTGAGAGAGGATAGTACCCTGGACTAGGGTGGTATGGTGGAGATAGAGAATAGTGGATTTGTATGAACTATTTGGGAAAGAGAACTAACAGGATTTGCACATAGAGAGGATTTCTGTATGTACTATTTTAGAGGTAAAATCAACAGGATTTGAAAGAGAAGCCTGTGTGTGATACCAATATATCTGACTTGAGTAGCCAGCTGGGGGTATTCAATAAAATTGTCACTGTCGTCTTCTCCATAAACACCACTAGCTCCCTGATTCTCTTCGTATGTGCAGTTCTTAAACACTTATGTACAATGGAATGGATCAAATACTATGTGAAGTAAATGGCTGCTGTAATCTAATATATAACTGCATAATCAAAACATGAGTAAAATCTTTAATCTGTTTCATTCACCAGGTTTTAGCTAAATAATGATAATAATTATAATTCTGATTCACTAATAAACATTAAAAGTATTATGCAATCATTGATGAAAACGTACCAGGTTGACCTTGAACTTCAAGGAAGGATACAAAAAATTATGCTGCTTGGGTCAGACACATGGCATCTGACTCTACTGGTAAACTAGGAAATTGGTCAAAATATCAAACCATTCTTTAGCTGCCTCTAATTCCCTTTTCAAAATCCCTTAATATCATAGAACTTTAGAATTAAAAATAATATACTAACAACCTTACCTAAGCTCCTCATTTAAACTTTATAAGTGATTTTTTCAAATTATGAGCTCAGAGAGGTGAAATGCCTTGATAAAGTTACATAACAACCTCTAATCTTTACCTCTTCTACCTGATCTTTAGGCAACCTAGGTCCCTGTGGTGTGAAGTCCTGCCAAAACATGCTGACCCTCTTGCCCTAAAGAACAGCTCAAGTGATCAAGATTTTGCTGCCCACTTATTTACTCTAACATATTACCTATTATTTCAGGACTTTCCTCCTTGCTAACTAATCTGGTAAACTCATTAAACCAGTACTAATAGGGGCTTAATGACCTATCCACCCTAGAAATTATTTGCCCAAGAGAGAAATTTTTCATCCAGTTTCTTCCTAAGTCTCTCAAAATGCTACTCTATAAGCATTACACTAAGCTTCTGAAATGCAGAGGGCAAAACAGAAATAATCTTAGAGTCTTTTTATTTTAATTCACTTAGATTCCCTTAAGAAAACTCCTCTATCACCATCCACCCCATAAAGGTCTAAGACAATCCCACTCACCACTTATATTCAAAGACATTAGCACAGCATGCTAATGGAACTAAGGCAAATACATAGGTAACAATTTGTTTTTAATGCCTATTAAATATTGTTAAATTATAAGGAAACATTTTAGAAAATATATGTGACATTCAAATGAACAACAAATGATTTCATTTCACACTAGTCAATATTAAATTAACTCCATATTACACGAAAATGTTAAACGTTACTGAAATAAGCAATAAAAGAAAATTATGCTGTAATCTCACAAACATCAAGGTTGGAAATTTGTTGTTAAAAAAATGATTAAAGCAAATATTGTAAAACCGTTCTAAAGTCATTTAATTTTAAAATAGTTAAGGGAAAATAACATCACACCAGTAGTTCCATTATGTGTCCTAAATCAATGAATAAAAGAAACACACTAAAATAAAAGAAACACACTAAAGGCATAAACAAATTGCTATTTGTACAATGCAATGCTTACTAAAGTTTATTTAAGCAGTACACTGAAAATCTAAAGAACATATAGCGTATACAAATGCTAACTTTTAGAATTATGTTTCAAAATTAAAAATTGAAATAATTAACCAAAGGGATTGCTAACCTAAGCAGTCTTGAATTTGTAATATACACATGTGATTGGTCAACTGATACAAATATTTAAATTGTTTCAAATGATGGGCTTGATAAAAAAAAAGGTTCTTTTGTCTTTATACCCATTTCCATTATTTTCACATTTGGATTCAATTAAAGATGTGTTTAAATATTATAGATAATTTAAATTACTCAAGTGATAAGTTAAATTGCTAAAAGTGTAACATCAAAATTACTATACAATAATATTTTGAATAATTTGACCTCTTTATAACCATGCTCAATAGATAGTTAGGGGTTACTTGATTAATGGGTGATTTTGATTTAGATTAATTCTAAGATAAACTTAAGGTCATCCTCTTTTGGTGGGTTTTGTTGTTGTTATCCTTGTTTTTGCTTCATCCAATAAATCATTAAGACACACATAGACTTAATTGAGCACCCACTCTATAGCATGCTGGGGGTACAGAAATAAGAGATCCTCAAGGAAATCACAGCTTAATGTGGAAGACAGACAAACAAAGACACATTGTGTGGCTTGCTGAGCTTGGGGACGTTAAAAGAGCACTAGGAGCCCAGAGGAACTGTGTGTGCTGAATTTCGGTCATCATCGCTTTCTGGAAAGAGCATTGCCTGGATTGTGTCTTAAAAGATTAGTACTTGCCAGCTGGAAAAAGTGGGGATGAAGGGGGCAGTAAAAATATCCCAGGTAACCACACAGCAGCAGCCAGTACTCGGTAGTCAGGAGACCATGGTGCTCAATTTAAGTGATGAGATGAGCTTAGATGGAGTGGGAGAGAAGTGGCTAGAGAGAAAAGTCAACACCAGATTGCAAGGGCTCTCATGTCATTGTAAGGGCATGGCACTTGATGACCAGACAGAGGAGTCCTTAAAAAAATGTAAACAGGGAAAAGGCATTATCAGATTTGTGTTTCAGAAAGCTCATTCTAATTGCCTCATTGTTGAGCATTTCCTACAATTCAAAGAGTCAAGTGGCTATGAAAGGAAGTTGTGTGATGACCTCCCAGTGCTCTAATCATGACTGTAGAGGGAGGAATCAGAGCCTGGGCTACATTTATGGGTACTGGCCCCCTATATGTTAAACTACAACAATGAAGGAAAGGATGTGAACTTGTTTAGTCCTTTTGTTTCTTCCTCCTAAAGATGGAGATAAACCAAAAGAGCTCAGGAATAGAAGTGGAAGTTCACTTGAATTAGAGGTCTGCAAACTATAGCCTGTAGGCCACATCCAGCCTACTGCCTATTTCTATAAATAGAGTTTTATTGGAATCCAACCACATTCCCATACTTTTACATACTGTCTATAGTTATTTTTGCAATACAACAGCAGAATACACAAAAGAGACCATATGGCGAAGCCTAAAATACTTACACTCTGGCCCTGTACAGAAAAAGTTTGCCAACCCCTGACTTAAGAGATAGTTAGCCCTGAACGCGTGTTTTTTTCACATATCTCTACTTTCTTTGCTCTTTATTCCTTCTTACACCTCAGACATACCTGCGATCATTTACTTTCTACCTGGAGTACGACCTTTAGATTTTCTTTAGTGAAAGTCTGCCATGATGACACCTCTCACTTTTGTTTGACTAAAATATCTGTTTTTCACCAACATTCATGAAATGTTTTGTGAGTTGTAATCATTCTCTTTTAAGCATTAAAGAGATTTTTTTTTCCTCTATCATCTGTCTTCATTGCTGTGAAGAAGTCAACTGTCAGTCTAATCTTTGTTCCTTTGAAGATAATCTTTCCTTCATTGTTTACCTCTGGCCTCTCTTAAGATTTTTCTCTTGGTCTTTTTTTCCCCTACAGTTTCAATGTAATATATTTAGTTACATATTTCTTTTTAATTATCTTGCATGGGATTTATGGGCTTCTTGAATCTGCAGATTACTGTCTTTCAGATCTAGAGGATTCTCAGTCATTATCGCTTCAGATATATCTGCTGTCCCAGAGTTTCTCTTCTCGCCACCTAGGACTCTGAATACATAACCAGACGTTGTTATGGTGTCCTCTATAGTTATTAGTCTCTCTCATGTATAGTCCTACCTTGGTCTTTCTGGATGGAACTCTAGATAATTCTTTTCAACCTATCTTCTTTAGATTCTTTCAACCAAGTCTGTCTTTAGCTCTCCTTGGTTTATTGTTAAGCCCACTCACAGAGATTTTAATTTCTATTATGTATTTTTTTAGAAGTTTTATTTTTTTCTTTTCAAACCTGCTGTCACTTTTTACAGTTCCCAGCCCTCTGCAGACATCTTTAAGTTGGTCCTTCATTTATTTAAACATTGTCAGCATAGTTGTTTAATAGTTGGTGTTTGGGGCCGGCCCGTGGCGTAGCGGTTAAGTGTGCGTGCTCTGCTGCTGGCGGCCCGGGGTTCGGATCCCGGGCGTGCACCGACGCACCGCTTCTCCAGCCATGCTGAGGCCACATCCCACATACAGCAACTAGACGGATGTGCAGCTATGACATACAATTATCTACTGGGGCTTTGGGGGAAAATAAACAAATAAATAAACATTTGAAAAAAAATAGTTGGTGTTTAATTATTTCAGTACCTAATGCCTTTGCCTTTTGCTGGGTTTCTGGTTTTTATTTCTGCCTTTTCTGCTTATCTTCACAGAGTCTAGCATGTATATGCACCTAGTTATCATTTTTGATCTGATGAACATTCTATTTGAAAAACCGTTTTAGGATTATTTTGACAAATGATTTTTTAAAGAGAAAGTCCATTATTGCATCAAGCTCAAGACTTGATACAGATAATTCAACGCATGACTGTCATTCTACCCAGGCTCTGCTGTTTCTGGTTCATCCTTAGCCTGAGGGTAAACTCTTCAAGGTCTTGGCATACCAAGAAGAAGGAATCCCATTAGACTTCTCAGTTTAGTTGAATTCTGGGCTTTGATTTTGATCTCATTCTCAGAAGGCCTCTGCCAGGAAGTCAAATACCTTCAGGGCAAAATCAGTTTCTGTGCTGGCATAAATCTCTGGGTTTTCCTTAGTCCTTCTTTTCTGGCCTGATAATTCTTTACTGTCCTATTGTCTGTGTGAGGCTTCTAAGAAGCTCTTTTGTAATATCTTATCCAGATTTTTCAGTTGTTTTCAATGGAGGGTGTATGCCAATAATCTGGCCCTTCCATTACCAAAAAAAAGAAAGTCTTCTGAATATGCGTTTTAAAGGTGAGGATATTAGGTTAAATGAGGCCTTAGCTTTCTGTTAAAGAGAATTCTGCTGCTGCTGCTTTCGTGGGGCAAGGGAAAGTTTCTCACTCTTTAGCTCTCTGTGGACTTAAAGGGCTGTAGCAAGCTTCATGCTCTTTTTGCTCTGACATTATACAAAGCTCGTGCTAAAATAACTACTTGAAGCCATTTTTGTTCACAAATGGCTATGGCTATGGCAGATAACCAGAATTCCAAGAAGTTTTTGCTGGTGCTGAGTAGATTGATAGAACGGCAATTCATTGCAGCCTCTCCCATCAAGATATGAAGTCTATTTCTCCACCCTTTGAATCTGGGCTGTCTTATATCTTACTTTAGTAGATATAATGGTACAGAAAGGATGTTATATGTGTTCTGAGCAGGATTTCATGAATCTTCAAGAACTCTTGCTTTTGGAACCCTGTGAACTTCACATGAGCAAGCCAGTGATAGACTACTGGAGGATTTGAGACCATGTGAGTAGATGCCCCAGTCACTCAGCCCAGGGAACCTCCCAGCTGACTACTGATCCATGAACAATCTCACCTGAGATCCACTGAGATCCGTCAGGTCTGGCCCAGACTAGAAGAACCAGGTAGCCAAGCCCAGCCAAGATTGCCAATCTGTGGATTCATAAGCTAGTATCTGGTTGTTGTTTTAAGCTACTAAATCTAGAAAAGGTTTGGTTTGCAGAAAAAGCTAACTTATATAGCTATATTACCTTATTAATATTATTCTTTTAAAGTCACTTATAACCTCTTAATTGTCAAATCAATGAACATTTTTCAGTCCTCATCTAATGAGACCATTTCACATCATCTGACGCTGTTGATTACTATTTAAAAATCTGTACTTTCTTAGTTTCTGTGACACCATACCTTCTTGCTTTTACTAGAATGTCAGTACTGTTCTTTCTCCAATTCCCTTGTGGATTTTATTCTCCTGGTTTTTCCTGTAAGTGCTAGCATTTGCCAAGTTTTCATCTTCTTCCCACTTCTCCATCCGTAGACTCTCCTGTTGGCTCTCCTCCATTTTTTTTCTTTCAACTACCATCTGTATGGTCATGATAACATAATCTATTTCTTTATACGAAACCTCTTCTTGCATTACAGACTTGAATATGTAATCTGACAGTTAGCTGACAGATAGATATATGTCCCCAGGCCCTAAGAGTCCACATATCTCAAACTGTATGATAGCATTCTTCTCTGCCATCTGCTGGTTGGGTGACTACTCCTCTGTTTCACATAGTGTCACAGCTAGTCACTCAGCAACCTCCTAGAGAGACCTAGGCATAACCCTGGACTCTGCTGGACTCCATCCTCTTCATGACATTTGTGTCCTCTCTATTTCTATCACACTGCCCCGGTGCAGGCCTTCCTTTTCTCTCTCCTGAAACACCAGTAGCTTCTTGACTAGTCTCCCTAACTTCACTTTATTTCTCTTATAGTCATTTTAAACTTAGCTGCCAAAATACATTATTAAAAAAAAAAAACAAAAAAAAACCTCTCAGAGGCTTAGCATTTACTGCAGCAAATTTGGCAAATGATAAGCACATATGCCACCACAACTATTTTCTCTGCCGCTGACTGTCATCACTAAGCCATTCCTGCATTATTTTCATGTTAAGCCTAGAATCCAACTCTACACAGGCAGTCACTACTATTGGGTAGGAGATAGCTTTAAAGCTGAAATCTACTTGCCTTAGGATTGTCAAAGATAAACAAAGTTGGACACTAGTTAAAGTGGTAAGGACAGATTTTAATCAGCAATATACTATTGCAATAGAGAAGAGCCCAGCATGAACCGAACTCAATTTCGATTGGTACGGAGGTGATTGGGCATTTTAGATGGAGAATGGGGAAGCAGGAAGAGGGGCAAACAGGGCCTCTGTAGAACCAGGGAAGTGAAAAATAACAAAGGACTTGTCAGTGTAAATGCTGCTTAGGCCAGTTGTGTCTGCTAGCTGGCAAATATGAAGTTAGGCTTCTATCCTCCTACAGAGTATGGGAGACTGAGGCCCTATCCTTCATGGAGACTAAGTTTCAAACGAATAGCTTTCAGGTCCTGGAGAAAGATATTCCTGAGTGTAGGAGATACATATACATCTCAAAGGGACAGAGGAAAGATTCTCAGTTGGAAGCCCTTTTTAGTAAATGCTTTAAGAAAGGGTGCTCGAGGGCCTGACTTCAGACCTTGGCTAAAACAAGCAGTAAACTTTTTTGAGAGCCTTAAGTTTTCTCAGGCAGGAACTTTAAGGGAGGCTAGAGTCATCCTAGGGATAAGGGCTTGAGCTGTTAGAAACTATGTTGGTGTTTGTTTAATTCTTTTAATGTGCAAGGAAGACAGTGGACGAAATCATTTGTGTGTGGAGTCTGGTTTTTGTAGGCCAAGTTTGAGAACTAGTCAGTAAGAGGGCTCAGAGGAGCCTGGGTAGGGTTTGGTCAAGGAGAGAATCTTTGTCAGGATTTAAGTTTAAAATCTCTAACATTATATTGTAAGAATAGGGTGAGCGCTCGATAAATACGTACTGATTGTTCCAGTAAAATATATAGCAAGTAACCTCCAAGCTCAGTGGCTTATAGCCACAATAATAATTTACTTTACTCAAAATTATAATTTGGGCAGGGCTCAGAGGGGAAGCCTCATCTCTGCTCCATGCAGCTTTAGCTGGGGCAGCTCAGTTGGGGCTGAAGGATTTACTTCCAAGATGAGTCATTCACATGGCTGGCAAGATGGTGCTCACTGTAGGCTGGACGCTCAGCCAGCGCAGTTGGTGAGGAGGAACGTCTATTTCTCTCTATGTGAGTCTCTGCATGGGGTTGCTCAGGTTTCCTCACTGAATGGTGGCTAGATTTCAAGAGCAAAAATTCTGAAAGGCCTGGGCTATATAGCAGTTCTTAGGACACAACCTGGGAAGTTCCAGAAGGCCACTTTCATCATATTTTATGGATCAAGCAAGTGTTAGTGCCATCCCAGATTCAAGAAGAAGGGATTCTGTTGAGAAGACTGCCAAAGATTGTGTGCCCATTTTTAATCTACCATGCTGAATGCCTGAATGAACGGACTCAATGAAAGATTTTTTATTAACTCTTCTCTCTGTATCTTCTAAACTAATTTTTCCATTTCTTCCTGAATATTTTATGCAAAAATAAACAAATAAAAATCCAACCACTTGTTGTCCTCCTCTTATATCCTCCTTTCTTTGCCTCTGTGTCTCTGTTGATAAGATATTCTTTACCCACAATGTCGGTCCATTCTTCTACTATTCACTCTATATACCATTACATGTCTTTTAGGATTCAGCATAGTTTTCTTTCAGGTATCCTTTTACAAAACATCTAGACTGGCTTAGATGCTCCTCTTTGTGATTCTGCCAAACCCTGTATAGATCCCTATAAATCTACTTGTATACAATTTTGAAGCTTTTTGGTGACGTGTTCATTTACCGCATTAGAACTCTGTGAATCAAGTATAGTATCTTAAGTGTTCTTATATCCCCAGCATTCAGTACAGTACCTGACAATTATAGACACTCAATGTTTTAAAAAGAAAAAAAGAAGGAAAACACTGACCTCCTCAAACTCCAATAATACTTGTGGACTCAACATCATCTGAGAATTGGTCATTCAATCAGGATTATGATTCCAAAATGACTATGGGCTATAGGCAACATTTTCTCGTATCTCAGGGAAATTCCTGAGGAGACTTATTCTTTGAGGACAAATGTTGTTTGACAAAGGGTTGTGAAATCAGGTTCATTGCTCTCTCAAATTCTGCCTAGTACTATGATTACAGTGCCCAAGCAGCTTAAATTTCCTGGGCAAGAGTACACCAGGCTATAATAATTCAGAAGCTGTTTTTTGTTCTTGAAACATATGGTGCTAGCTCAGATTTATCTTGGGAAAAGCTGGTCAGGAAGAGAAACTGCTGAAAAGCTGAAATCTCTCCCAACAGCTAAGGAAAAGACGGAGGGGCACTGGCGCCCTTCCTCGGAGAGCTCAGGCTCTCTGCCAGTTTGTGATCCATATGCTGAACCCGGAGAGCTGCTTCAGTTCTAATAATGATTGCCTCGCGTTGGGGGAGGCTGAGATTCCCCCAGAGGCCTCAGTTTCAAGCATACCTAAATGCACTCCCTTAGAAAACACAGCCTCAGAGAAAGGGATTCGCACTTCTAAGAAAAGAGTTTATTTTTATTCTTCCTGGTTACAGAGTTGCAAGTTGGCTTGTTCAGAAAGAGTTCTCTTTTTGCACCACACTGATGTTTAGCTGGGCGCAGCATTTACTCTGAAGAGAGCACAGAGCACCTAATGTGGCAACAGAGAAAATTGCTAACTGTTCCTGGCTTATCTCTTGTAGAAGAGTTTGCAATGAGCTAAGACCACCTGAAATGAAGAACATACTGAGAATTCAGTCTGTATTCACCCGTGATTTATTATTTCATTATAATAGTCTTAATTTGAGCCAACAAAGTTTTCCCAGGGAATAAAAAAATCTTACTTATTTATGTGCTCTTTTGAAATGTTTGCTTGTCTACTCAGGCAATCCCTTCCCCCACACCATCACACCATCCGCTCCTCCTTCCCTTCTCTTCCCTTCCCTTCTCCTATTCTCTTTTGTTCTCTCTCTCTATGTGTGTGTGTGTGTAAATTAAATACATAGTTATATGTAGATATATGCATATATAGTTATTTACTATTTGCATATATGCATATTAATATAAATGAGACTGTCTGGTTGAGTGAATACAATAGACCTCATGAGTTGAATTTCATACACTCAGATTACTTCCACACAGGAGAGTAAATGTTAGTTTCCCAGCACTTAGAGAGAAAGATAGGTTAGTAAGCATGTGAATATTACATACTCAGGGGAGGAAGTTTTAAGAAAATATTGGCAATAGTAAAAGGCATATAAAAAGTTAGAAAAACCACCAAATTAAAAAAGGGCAAAAAGAATTTGCTATGTTTCTAGGAGGAATGGTGGTATATAAATATTGCATATTTAGTTATAATAGTGGATTAACAATGGAGAATGGTTGAAATGAGAAAATATTCTGATTAAATATTTAATGATTTTTAAAAGTAGTTTATTCCAATCTAGATAGCTCATACTTAAAGAGGCTGACAGAGTAAAGACTAGTTTTAATACATTCATAACACTAATTTCTAATTAGCTTATCAGAAGAAGCATGTTCTGTACGGAAGGATATCCTGATTTCTTCTGTATATAATACAATTTTGGGATGTGTGTGTGTGTGTGTTCACATCTATTGTGTTATAACTGAAAGTATGTCATTTGCTGGAGCAGGTTAAATATTTCCCCTTAAATATTAGTACATTTAGAAAGCCTTTTTCAGGAAGAATATAAATGATCGTTTCAACCCTGTGTTTTCCAAATTATAATACATTACTCTAATCTGAATGAATGAATTTGTAGTACTATATTTAGAAAACACGTAGTTAAAAAGAAACATTCTAATAAAATAGTACTTCACAACAAGCCAAATTTCAAACTGAAAAATCAGAATTTGATGTATGTGAATATTTGGCCAATTCCATTAAACTATAGGGTAGGAAATCTCAAAGTCCGTCCCCCCCACCATCGAAAAAAAAAGTTACTCCAAAAAATATATACATATGCCATTCAAATCTCCCTTCCCAGACCTGGCTTATGTAAATGCTGTTTATATCCAAACTATTCTATAAACAGCTGAAAATAACTTACTTTACACTACATAAATAAATGTATTATATACACATTACACACATATACTACCCTCCCCCCAACATATACCATCTTCCAAACTGTGCTCTCAACCCATGAGGACAAGCAGCACAGGATATATGGCCTGTTCTAATCCCATGAATATCAGCCAGTCACAGTACAAACATGCTCAGCCAATAAGCACTATGTGTGTTGGTCCAAGTTGAGTGCATTCTTTAATGTATTTTATTTATTTTGCTGCACTCTCTCGTGGTGCTGACATTTATCTTATCTTATGGTAAACGGTTTTGATCCATAATGGTTAAGAGAAGCTGAACGCACCAAACCAAAACACCCAGCTAAATATGCTGGATGTTAAACTAGCAGTACTATGATGGCGGTAGGTATCGTCAAGGAGATGGTGGAAAGAGGAGATGAATGTCAGAGATTGGTAGAAATATTTTAATAGTTTATGGGTGTCAAAATAACACCACTCCATCAATTGGTATAAATAACTTCTTGAGCAGTGGTCCTCAAACTCAAGCATGCATCAGAATCACATAGCAGTCTGATCAAACCACAGATTGCTGGCCCCACCTCCAGAGTTGCTATTCAGTAAATCCAGGGCAGGGCCTGAGAATACTGATTTCTAAAAGTTCCCAGGTGATGCTGATGCTGTTGGGGAGCACACTTTTTGAATCATTCTTCCAGAGAAATACCTAGAGGGTTCTTCAATCTAGATTTCCTCAGAATTACTAAAATATTATTTGACAATTGTTTGAGAAAAACAAAAATGGTGCTACCTACATAATTTCCACACAAGGAATAAAAAACAACTTAAAAATGTAAATGTATATATAATGGGGATTATATTAATTCCATATTTCTTTTCCACTGAACAATTAGTAAAATGTTAGGTGAGCTTGTAGCCAAATTTAACTAAGAAAAAAAAAATCTTAATTCTGGCATGATCTGGATTCCTGGACATGGTAGACTTCCACACTCTTGAGTGCACTCTCATTTTAGCCACCCACCCTCAGAGCAACATCCTGAAAAACTGTCCTCATCCAAACCTGCTCTACCTCTTATGCCTTAAATTCTGATATACCACCCTCTCACAACCTCCTCGAAGCTTGCAGACTTTGATTTCCTCTTCTTTTTTTTCCCCTCTTCTCTCAATTTCTCAATTCATTCTCTTCGGCCTTCTTTGTTTTTCTGAATACACTTAGACCTTCATGGGCAATTATCACAATCGTCAAGAAATGACCATTTCTTTCTTCTATTAGAAACATCCTTGCTTTCTTGTCCTTCACGCATAAGGGCAAAATAAGCCAATCTAATCATCTTTTTCCATTTGACTTCTACATTATTAATCATTGCTAAAAAAATATGGTAAGACCACCAAGTGAATTTGCAACTGAAAATGTGCTGAACTCCAGTGTGAGTTGGGCAGTAGTTGCACATGTCCCTAATTTGCACTTTCTGCCATTTTCCACAATCTCCATTTCAGATTTTCATCACTGAAGTCCATTTCTCACCGCCTTCTCCCTCACACTCTGGAAAAACATTTTTCCTCCGAAAGCACCCAAGTTAATAATAATAATAATAATAGTGGCCACCAGCCAGTTTTCCCCTTGGACTTCCTTCCCCCTTTCCTAGGCTGGACTCACGTCTTCGCTAATCTCTGCCTCATTGTTTTCTGCTTCAGAGGAAAGCTAGAGCAGAAGCCAGAGCCAGCACAAAGGTGGTGTTGAATAAGTATCCCATTTCACTTTACATGTCTTGTCACCAGAGGAGGGCCTGGGAAAGTAGACAGCACTTAAATGTTCGGAAACAAAGCCTATCCATAGCAGTCTGCACTTTTGTTTACCATCAAAAGAGCAAAAACAAAAACAAAAACTCACTCTATTGAAATCATTTCTTTCCTGGCTTGTCTCCTAAACTAGACGGTGAGCTTTTCGTTCCCTGTGATTCTTGCCTTTCATCTCTGTCACCATAAGCTCACTACCTGATACTACATCACAGGGACTGCTCAGTAAATGAATCAGTGGGGCATTCCTCTTTTCTCATCGTCTAATTTCTGCTGATCCTCACTTTGTGCTCTATAGTTATTTCCCCTCAGTTTTCTCTACTTGACTATTACTTTTTGTATTATGTTTCATTTGTTTATCCACTAGCCAAATGTTTACATTTTATTTAAAAAATATATAAGACCTAAAAGTGCAATGAAATATTCCTCTCGCGGGCCGGCCCCGTGGCTTAGTGGTTAAGTGCGCGCGCTCCGCTGCTGGCGGCCGGGGTTCGGATCCCGGGCGCACATCGACGCACCGCTTCTCTGGCCATGATGAGGCCGCGTCCCACATACAGCAACTAGAAGGATGTGCAACTATGACATACAACTATCTACTGGGGCTTTGGGGGAAAAATAAATAAAATTATTAAAAAAAAAAAAAATTCCTCTCGCCCAGAGGTAATCTTTGCTGACATTCATTAAGTGACATTCTGGACACAGCTCTATGGGTATTTAAAACTTGCAGTCCCTGGGTCTTACACTGGTCTTTTCAGTTGTTATGTCTCTTTCAAGGAAAGTGGTGGTGGGATGGTGGTAAATTCTACCTGGCGTAGTTATTTAAGATGAACAGAGTGGAGATTAAAGTTGGGCGGGTGTGGGAGGGTGCGGGCCCTTGCCTTGGAATAACCTAAAACTTCCGTTCCTGTTAATTGTTTCAAATACCCTCTCACAAAATCTGTTATGTCTTTGGACTTAGGAGCAGCTCTCTGTTCAGCCTTTGGCTTTCAGGGCAAGACTGCGGCTCACAGTGAAGTCCTATGATGTGATCAGAGGGTCACTGCTTCCTCTTCCTCCTAACTCTCTTATGTCCAATCATCTCCCTGTGCTAAAAAGCAGGATTGAAGACCCTAAAATGCTACATCTGCAGGGGTCCACTTAGGACACCCTGTCATGTTCTGCCTTGCAGGTTTGGGTCTGCACAGGGTCACTCTCCCGTCCCCCCTTGGACCATGCACACTTCTGGACTTTGTCAACACTCTCCACAAAGTAGTACTCAATTGTCTTTTCAGGACCATGTCACTCATTTTTGGAGAAATCTCAGTTGCCCACAAAGTCTGAGGAGATAAATATCAGCTTTAAGCATCTTCCCTAATTTTTGTCCAAATTTTAGTGTGGAATTTTTTTAGTTTTAGTTTCGCAGTTAGAACCCTTTTTTGCCGTGTTGAAACTAATTGTGCCCCCTTCCGCCCCCCTGCCCCATGTGTGTGTGTATATATATATATATATATATGTTCAATGAGGCTTAAGGGAAGAGGGTAGAATAAAAATGGCTTGAGTCTGCCCTTTTTCATCGGAAGCCCTACCAAATTACTTTGAAATTGTCTTTATGAACAATGTACTAAAGAGGCAAAATTAACAAAGGGAGAAAAAAAACCTGTTTGTAGTTCTACTGTGCTCTGGGAAAGACTTTATTTTATTTTCGTTTGACCCGCAGTTCAGTGTCTCTCTTCTTTGAGTATACATGTTTAGCCCACTTGCCTCTGCATTGTGTTGTCTGGTGTTGTAGCTTGTTTGTCATTTAGCACTGACAGTAACAACCTGTTAGAAGGGTAAACTGAACACTGTCGTCATGGTGCTCTGATCCTTTCCGGGCAACGCCATTAAACAGTCCTCCTGACTCTGGCAACCTAGGGATTCTACCGATAATAATACCTGCTGCTGCTGCCAGTGAGCGCATCTGTCTTGCCAGGCACTCTGCTGAGGGCTTCCGTACATTCTAATCACTTCAGCAGCCTGGGACTTGTCTGCTACACCCACATTTTAGAAAAAGAAACTGAACCTCAGAAAGCTTAAATAATTTGCACCACTTCATCACACTAGTAGGTGGTGGACACTCTCTGTTCAACTCTGTTCTATATTCTTGAACACCATCCAAACTAATACCAAATAACTCACTTTCCAAACAATCGGTGTCCATTTTCATGTGATTCACACATTGTCGCCTCAATAATTTGTTCATTTTATTGCTCATTTCCAGAATGATCTTGCCACTCTTTTTAACATAAAACAGCCCATCTATTCTTAAAGAGCCAGTTCATATCTCATCTTTATCTTGCCCTTCCCCTGCTTATCCCAGCATGAAGTACTGTTTCTTCTTCTATACTGTGCCACTAAGGTATGTCTGTTTCTAATACTTATTTTTAACGTACCTGTTCATGGTAGAAATACACTTATCAGCTTAGTTCTCGGAGTTGTACTGTGTATCTCCTACCCTATCTAGGACAGGATTGGTTTTTGTTTTTGTTTTCAGTACTTGATCTCAATAAATAGCGTGAAAAGGGGAGGCATGACAAGATGAAAACACAATGTAGGATTTGATACAAGAGAACTTAAGTCCAATTCTAGCATTTACTAGCTATGTAATATTAGAAAATGCAACAGGAGCCGCTGGACCTTGTATTGTCATTTGGGAAAATGGTAATAATAATAAAACTCCTTGTTTTACCTTCCATTGTGTTTTTAAGAGAGCATCAAATACAAATAATGGATGTGGAACTGTTTTATAACTCATAAACTGCTATGTAACTATTTTATCATTGCTAATAAAAAACAGTTGATTGACTTCTCATCTAATTGACTTTTAGGCATGTACATAGTGGGCAGTAAAAGAAATTCAAAGCTAAGACTGTGAACCTAAAATATAGTTGTAGTAGTTATTGATACTGTCTTTCCTTCAGCTGAAGTTACCTGGTTCTGCCTTGCCTCAGGCCTTTTTCACCAGCCATTAAGATAAAAGGCTAGAAGATAAAAACCAGGAAAAATTGTAGAGGTAAGGTAAAAGTCTAGCTAGAATTCAATGAAGCAAACCAAGATAAGTAAAGACGCACCTTGGAGATGGGGTAGAAGATTTGTGAAAACTGTTAAAGTGACTGACTATACAGAGAAATAGAGTTACTTAAAACATGTGAAAAGTAGGTGCTCCTGTTGAATCAGCTGATGTGAATTGTTACATTTACGTAATTGTATACATCATAAAAAATATTGTAAATATCAACAATGAGTTAATGTTGATTCGACTAAAATAAAAAATACACTATAGTAAGGACTACACTATACTTTATACTATTATTCACCAATTGTATGAATAGTTGAAATTAAAAAAGAAATTTCCAATTTTTAATCCAGAATTAAAATGGGTAGTTATAAAATATTTATTTTGCTTTGAAGGGAAACAAATTTGGAGAAACAGCAATAATTTGGTGTCACATTATGCTTACAAAACAGTACGTACTTAATAAATATTTGTTGAGAGAAACAATGAATGGCAGCCACTGGCACACAAGCTAAATGGCCTTTTTGGGTAAAACGCAAGGCTAAAACAATGATTCTTTTGACTCATAAGTGCTGAGACATTAATTATATTTCAAAAATAGAACTCTAAAAAAAATAAACTTTAGAGAAATGCATAAAATGTCACCTAATATTTTCATTGTTCTACTAAACGGATTCGTTGTCGTTTATGAGAGGGTAATTATTGCATCTTGTCTCTTTGTGTAGACACATTTGTCAACCACTTTAAATAGATCATCTTTTCCTTTTTAACCTTCTAACAATGGAGAAATTCTTCTTTGTGTCCATGAAATATAGAGTTTCAAAGATATTTTATGAAACTGAATGGGTAATTTAGGGATAAAAAATGTCATATATATCACAGTGTGATTTCTTTTAAAACTGAGTGGGAAGCATTTAAGACTCAACTGCTGTTTTTGGGGGGTATCAAGTAACTTTGAGATATTAAGGAGTGAATTGGGAATGATGGAGTTCGTGTTTCTGTTCAATGTAAAGAGAAACACGTTCATATAGTAGGATTACTCACTGTTACTTTACGTGGTGACGTGCAAATTACAACCTGGAATGTGTCATTTCAGTAGGAGTCGTCTATTCAGAGTTAGAAATGTGACAGCCCCTGACCTTTGTTGGTATGCTTTACCGCGACAAAAGCTCTGCAGATGTTATTCAATTTCCAGTGTGAATTGACTGAAAGTGATAAAAGAAGTCAAATAGCTAGACTGCAGTATATATTTTGGGAAATAGAAAAATTGCTTTCTTACCTTCAGCAAACTTTCTCTTTGATCACAAGAGTCAAAAGGCAATCCTCAGTCCTCTAACTTACAACAAACAGGTTGTAAACTACTTCAATAGTATAAATAAAATGAAATGTAAAGGTGATATGCTGCAAGCAAAATGAGGAGATTCTTTTGATTTGTGAGCTTCTTGTCTTAATTTTTACAGCCCTGAACCTAGCATAATACCTACTTTGAAAGAGAAGCTCCATGAGTGTTTATTGAAGTCAATAGAATTTGATTATTTGCATCTAAATGTAGTTGAATTACCCAAGCAATTAATTTAGCTGAAGTCGTTCTACTTAGCTGAAAGTGACAAACATAGGATTAAAATGGGCACAGAAATAAGTATACCAGAGTTTTGCAAACGTTTTATGTAAAGGGCCAGGTAGTAAATATTTTAAGCTAAGAATATCAAAAAGCAAAATCAGGGATATTATGTGGTACTTATATACCTATTTAAAATGTAACCATTTAAAAATATATAAACCATTCTTAGTTCACAGGCCAAACAAAAACACGCAGCAGGTGTATTTGGTCCATGGACACCTGCTGCGTGTTTTTGTTTAGGGGTTTGCCAACCCCTAAAGTAGACCGTTGTGCAAAAAATTTGAAGATTTCGCTTACATAATCGACCTAAATATTTCTATAGATTTGGTCCTTCATGTGCACATTTATAGACAAAATGTTAGTCAGGTGATGGCTTGAAATCAATTTCTTGTGTGAATTTGGAATAAAGAATTGAAATGAACTGTTTAATTATGCCTTTATTTCGCCACATAAGATAGAAAGTTCTGGGACAAGTGAGTGATGTGGATAATGGGGCTTCAATAAGTGTAGAGAGTCTACTGAGAATGATCTCGTCAGGAGAAACATAATCAATGGAGTTGAAAATGCACCTTAGAAAAAGGCTTGATTTCGATAAAGGGAAAATATCCTTCCTGGCAGTAGCAGGAAGTTCCTAAGCAAATGGGCAGTGGGAACAATGTGAGGGTGAGTTAGTTGGAGCAGGAGTCACTGCTCCCTCTTCTGACATGTCAGGCCCTTGTCCCTAAGGTCTGACTTTTGACATAAGAGCATCCAGCACTGGGAAACCTTAGACACAAGTGAGATCTATTCAGGAAACTGTGTTGCACTTTGCCAAAAGGAATTCTGCACTTCTAACAAAACAAAACATGCAATAAAACACACACAAACAATGGAAATTAACTTTAATCAATTCATTTCTGTATTTTAAATGAGATTAGACTTGTGGTATATTAGTGTTGCATTATAAAAGGAGCCGCATGCCATTTTCCAAACTGTAAAATATTTTACATATAGTACCTCTGAGTGGCATGATAGTAAAATTTAAAAGAAAAGCTGAAAAAGTATGGAGATGGGTGAGGCCCTTAACCTTTCTGAGCCTTAGCTTCCTTTTGGGTCAAGTGAGGAGACTTTACAAAATGATTGCTAATGACCTATCTTTAAAGTGCCAGGAAGACATGAACTTTTTATAAGTTAAATATCTAAAGTGCAAAATTACTCTCCGAACCACCCAAGGTACACAGATGTATACATATGCATTCGTTCAACGTCTAGACCCATAGTTCCCAAACTGTGTGTCCAAGTGCCCCAGGGCACCACAGGGAACTCACAGCAACCCCTGTCAGACACTGTGCAACCTACTACATGGAGGGAATTCATTTTCAACATAAGATCACTACGTTCCCTTTAACCATGTCATATCTTTTATGAACCGGCTTTCTGGCAGTTGCTGTGACAAACAACAAGTACCATGTGAAAATCAGTGTGCAACAGGAAATGAGAATAGTGGTGTGCAATCTGATTCCAAGATGTGAGAAGTTGCACAATGACCAACAGGTTGTTAGGACATAAACAATTATTGAGAGTTTTTGGACTTAACTACTTAATAAAAGGATGTCAGGTATTTTGTTTGTCCTGGTGACATCATGAAAATATTACTACGACGCTAAGCATGTTCTGAACCAAGAAAGTTTGGGAACCTCTGTGATTATGTATAAATTATTTCTAGGTTACATCTTTCTAGTACATTTGATTTTTTCTAAAGCCAATTAACCCAAATATTAAGTATATATGTCATCATAAAGCTAATTAACCCAAATATTAAGTATATATGTCATCATAAAGCTAGTTAACCCAAATATTAAGTATATATGTCATAGTAATTGTGATTCAAAAAACAATCACATTTGCTCTTAATCTGCAGTGTTCTAACAACAAACTCAGATAGGTGTACAATAAATTATCCACTGCCTATTAGAGGTAAGTGTTCTTAAAGAATCATGTGTCACCCAAAAACACAATTTGTCCACAATAACATGGTAATAGTATGGTGGGGAAAGGAGAGAATTTTAGTTATACTCAGGAAACATTGCGTTCACTATGCTCTTTTTAATCCTTTGCTATAATTCTATGTATTCCTATGTATACAAGGAGAGTTTACAAGTGTGGGATGAGTGGTGGGTGGAGAAAGAAAGTGAGCAGAGAGAAATCATTGAGGATGAAACATCTGAATGGCCCATATACATGAAATCATTAGAGGAAGGTCATATTAGTGAATATGATTCTGGTCAGGTGGTCAGTAAGACTAGAAAACAGATGTGATCAGGGAGAAAACTGACCTTTCCATGAGGGTATGGGAAATCCTTTAAAGGAAAGGAAAACTTCAGACTTATCTTCATGTGCCAGTTGTGAAAGACAAAATTGAGCTTCCTACTGGAAACAAATCTAACATTATAATTGTACCCAGGTTGCAGGGGGAAACTGACCTCAGCACGAATTAAAATATGGCCCAAAGTAACAAATCCAAAAAAACAATAAGAAGGGTCATTACTTTCCTAAGTAGAAGGAGAAAAACATCTCTTTTTCAGCAGCATGATGCAATGCAGAGTACAGATGCAAAGGAACAGATGTTAGTGCATAATAAGGCACAGAAACAGGAAATCAACACCAGCAGAAAGGCCGGTGTTTTAAGAATTGATCTTAACTGCATGCAGAAAGAGTCAGAGGAATTCCCATAGAAAGTCAATTCCTACGGCATTAATATGATTACGGCATTAATAAATACACCCAGTCCAGTGAGGACAAATTCAGATCCAAAGAAAAGTTACTATAAAACCAGACTCCCAAATTCAAATGACACACAGCCAGGGTGGGCAGCAAGAATGAGAGGATGTAGGTTGTATGAAAGAGCAGTAAACTAGAGACTGCTGCTTAGTCAAAATGTATCAGCAACTTTCGAGCTTTTTTGGGTGATCGTCAGGCAGGAAAGATGTACCTTTATGTCAGATCTTCTAACTTTTCAGATAAGCCAGAAATCTAGATTTTTATGTGAAATCTACTAATCTTATTATATTGACAATTAATTAAAAATAAAATTTTGAATACAATAGAGATCAAAGAAACATGTGTAGACCAAAGTGAAATTTTAGTTTTGTATACTTTTTGCTAAAAGACTTCACCAATCCTAGCATGTATAGATTAATGTTTATTTGATAAGCAGGTTTTTTATTATGTAAAATATAATGTGTGTGTGTGTATAAAGAAACAGAGTAAGAGAGAGCAAGTACAATGACCAGTTTATCACGAATACTTATTGTCATAGTCTGTTTGGGTTGCTATAACCAAATACCACAGACTGGGTAGCTTATAAACAGCAGAAATATTTTTCTCACGTTTCTGGAGGCTGGAAGTCCAAGATTAGGGTGCCAGCGCGGTCAGGTTCTGGTGAAGGCCTTCTTCTAGGTTGTAGACTGCTGACTTTTCTCTATGTCTTCATGCGGTTAAAGGGGCCACAGACCTCTGTGGGATCTCTTTTATAAGAGCACTAATCGTATTCATGAGGGGTTCACCCTCATGGCCTAATCACCTCCCAAAGGCCCCATCTCCTAATACCATCACATCAGGCATTAGGATTTCAACACATGAATTTAGGGGGGACACAGGCATTCAGGTCATAGCATTTAGAAAATTTTGGTTTTATTCCAAATGTCTTCCAAGCTACCTGTTAGAGGGATGGCAGTTTCTGGGCTGGCTGTTGAAACTGGACCAACTGTTTTCTGAGAAGTCTTGGTGATGTAATCAAATTAAGCTGCATTAAAGCAGAAGACTGTTTGAAGAAGGCTTTCATAAAGAAACTATATATTTTTGCCTTATATGCAATCCTCACATTATTTTAAATGTAATTTTCCAGCCAATAGCTGGAAGCAGAAAATTAGAAAGAGAAAATAAAATCTGAAGATGTTTCTAAACAGTCATAGAATTTTAAAAAATCTATTTGATCAGTTGGTTTAGGGGCAGCTGTTCCATACAACTATACTTGTCAATAACCCAGAGAGCACTGCTGTATTAGAGGCCTGTATAAGTAACACTAGAGAATGACAAAGCTATTCATCAATATAGGTTAAGTTATAATCCACATATTCTATATAGGAAGACAGGATAAAGTGCCAGAGAGCAGTGAAAAATTTCTACCATGAATATTTTCAAGTTTTAAAAGATTTGTATTTGAAGTCCTGGGAAGCATTTATACATGGAACATTTCATTTCCTGAAATTGACAGATAATATAATATCAATGTAATCTAGAGTACATTGCAAAAAAATGGTCACAAATTGCTTCAATTTCCATATGATACCCTTTTAAAACGTGATTTCACTAATCCTCCCAAGAAGTAGATTCTTACAACCCCTTAAAACTTGATTGGTCTCCTGACTTGCTTTGACTATTAGAATTTAATGGGTGTGATATTACAAGTTTAAGACTCTAAGCTACCTTCCAGCCTCTGCTCTTGCTTTCTTCGAATGCTGCCCTAAAAGCACCTTGAGAAAAAATTGATGCTAGTCTTCTTAAGGATAAGAGACCAAGTGGGAGAGGTCCCAGGTGACAGTCAGCAGCAACCACTGGACACAGGAGACAGGCTCTCTCGAACCATCAACCTCCTGCTGAGCAACCAATGACTGCCACCATGTGAGTGAGCCTAGGAGAGAGCTGCAGAATAACTATCCAAATGGACTCAGCCCAAACTGCCAACCCTCAGGATTTGGAGCTAATAAATGACTATTGTTTCAATCCGTGAAGTTTCGGGATAGTTAGTTACACAGCAAAAGATAACTAATAGAATGTGTATATATCAGGGGTCAGCAAAATTTTTCTTAAACAGCCAGATAGTAAATATTTTAGGCTTGTGTGTCATACAGTTTCTTACACAACTCCCCATCTCTACTGTTGGATTGTGGAAGCAGCCGTAGATAATATATAAACAAATGAACGTGGCTGTGTTCTTATAAAACTTTACAAGAAAACTGGCCAGCACACAAGTTGTAGTTTCTTGAGCTCTAATATATATATTTTTATGTGCACATTGAATGTGTGTGTTTATATGCTCTCAAGAAGTCTACACATATATGAAGAGTTTCATTATTGGTGAATAATGTTAGAATAAAAAGTAAATATTTAAGTAGAGAATGGGGAGAAGGAAGACAGTAGGTAGATTAGAGATAGCCTGGCTCCAAAGGAATGAAGACCATCAGTCAGAGTGAACAGCTAAATAAGTTCAGTTAAGTTCAGTATATATATACACACACACACACACATATATATATACACACACATATTTATGTATATATAAATGTATATTTATGTATATACAAATATACATATGTATATACATATGTATTATTGTCAGTTTCTCTAAGACACATTGCTAGCAAGTTCATTCTTTTTTATGGCAGCAGCTCATTTCAGATGTGATAGATACCTAATTCATATTACCGTGAAACTTGTAAAAAGCTTTAGGATAAATAAATCAATGAATATCCATTTTAAACCTGATATTTCTCAAGTTTAAATTCATTCCCTTGGTGCTATCTCTTAAATAGTAAGAAAAGGTTTTGCTCAGGCCGAATGGCTGCCTAATCTAGACATTATACTCTTGTGAACATAACCACTTTGATAGTGAGGAGATAGACAGTCTGGTAGAGATTAAACTGAGACAGCTATGTGCCTGTGTGGCTGACATTCAATTGGCCTTGTTATCAAGACCCAAGATATTGTAACAATTTCTTTATATAATTAAATGTGATAATAGTAATAAAGCTGTTGCAATCTGCCTGGCAGAGACCCTCAAAACATCTTTTCCACTTAATAAATGTTCTCCTAACTTCATGTTAAAGATTGTGTCTCTAATCCCAATTAAGGATCAAATTTTTTAAATATGGATACTTCAGATCTGTATCTGTATTGAATTCTAATGTGAAGATCTTTACTAGAATGCTCTGAGAGAGATTAGAAATATTGATTCTCATTTAAATACTCTTAGATCACAAAAATCTCACTAATGAAGAATTTCTTTAGATAATGATTCCTATTGGCTAGTTAACAAACTATATCATGAACATGTGATACATTAATCCCTCGATAAAAATGACCTGAAATCTCTAAATGATAAAAGTATCCCTTTTCTTTCTGCCTGTAATTGATTAAAGTATGGCATTAATGAAATGTACAATTCTTGCTCAAAATTCATATGGGCATAACTTTTAAGGTACAGTAAGGCTCCAAACTTTTTAGAAACCATATTTGACTTTCATAGGATAAGAAAGAGAGAGAGGATTGAGTCATCCTGAGTGGTAGAGTGACTATAGCTAAAAAATAAATTTTATCGTGCCACCTTATTTAGATAGTTCTTCTTATGGCCGAATTCTTCTTGTCACTCAAGTCTCAGTCTAAATACCACATTTGTAGAGAGACCATTTTGACCATTGTTTTAGTTTGGGCTCTCCAGAAATTAGACTTTGAGACAGAGATGTGCAGGTAGAAAGTTTACTGGGCAATATCCTTGGAATTAACACCCATGGAGGAGTGAAGGGAACAGAATTGTCCAGAGGAATGCAGTCAACATTAAGGCCTCAGCGAATCCATCTTTCCCACTAGGAGCTCTGGTGCTGGGATTTTATACAGAATTATCCCAACTTGCTGCAAAGGAGTAGATATTTGTACCTCCTCATCAGCCAGTCGTTGAATGAGGGGCGGGAGCTTAACCTTGGGTGTTTCAGCTCTCCTTGGCTGAGGGTAATTCTCAGAGGAACGTCCTGGCTACAAGCTGTCAGCCAAAAATACTCCCAGAAGCTGCGAGAGTAAGAGCCTCAGTCCTACCAGATGATGTACAAGAGCATCCACTACCTTCCACTCCCTGTGCTACTCAGATCCTTGTGCTTTGTGTATTATGTTCTGGGACCAGCTCCTCCAGAATTTCTGGGGAAAACACACAAATGGTAAAT
This sequence comes from Diceros bicornis minor, assembly GCF_020826845.1. Classification (NCBI taxonomy): domain Eukaryota; kingdom Metazoa; phylum Chordata; class Mammalia; order Perissodactyla; family Rhinocerotidae; genus Diceros; species Diceros bicornis. Next base: position 16,983,792 of record NC_080749.1, on the reverse strand, counting down.
GAGATGAGCTATAGCTCAGGCACTGCAGCTAGTCCAAAGCCATAAATGATACTCATTGTTTCCCTTCCTCATTATCATTTCTAGATTCCACTCACCTTTAGTTAGGGTCTCTGCTAATCTAGTAGCTTACAAACTAGGTTTTGTAGAACGTCATACCTCAGGGGTCTGGGCTTATTTACTATAAGCTTCTCAGGCCTTTCCTGTTTCACTTATCTGGTTACCCTAAAAATTTGACAAGAGACTACCAAGAGATGCCTGGTGAGTCACCCGGTAAATCATGTGGTGGCCATGCAAACTCTTTTCTGTCCCCATCGTGTAACAGTAGCCTTACATTCTCCTGATGATCAAGGTAAACTGCCTTCCTAAGATGACTTTCTTTCTTCATCTGCTGGTCTATCAGTACGAGAAGCCTGAAGTGACTTGATAGCAGCTATAGCTTAAATTTTAATGAGGCACTTGTGACCCTCTGCAATCCAGGACCTCTAAACATATAGAATCAAAAATTGTGGGGACAGAAAGCACAAATTTCCTTAGGGGGTCACTGGGAGATATGGTAAGTGAGACAATCCCTTAGTTTCCATACCACATATTATACCTCTTGAGGACAAAATTATACATAATGGTCATTGAGACATAGTGCACATTTTATCACGGAGGATGGGGCCCCGTCCTCTGAGTGTATTATCTCTAAGCTGGAGTCTCAGTTGTGCCTTTATGAACATCTTCTGTTGCTCTCTAAGGCAGACAGTTCCTGAGTGCTGTGGTATGTGATGGATCAGTGGATCCTATGGTTATCTTTTTGGATTGGGTTACTTGGTTCAATATGATGTTATGTGGGGTTCATGTTGATATATCAAACACTCTTTAGTCCATTGTATAATGGTACAGATTGAAGCTCTGTGGGCTGGAAAGGCAAATCCACTCTTGAGTATATGGACCATTCCAATCAAGATGAATTTCTGTTCCTTCCAGGGTGGAAGGGATTGAATGCATTCAACATGCCACTAAGTAGCTTGTTGGTCTCCTCAAAGATTGGTGCCATATTGGAGGTACACCATGGGTCTCTGTTATTGGCAGGTTGAGTATTCAAAAGTGGCAGTAACTTGATCAAACTGGGTAAATGTGAGCTCATACTATTAGGCCTATGCACAGATTTCATCCCTGCCACCATGGCTGCTCTATTTATTTGCCTATTGTCCCAGCACTGAGATAGCAGTTGAGAGAGGCTAGCTGGCATAAGCTGACTCACTTCAACTTGGTTAATTAGTGCCTCTTCTATGTTGGATGCTCTCTGTTGAGTGTTAACCCATGACACAAAGGTGTTCACACTTTGTGACTACCCCCATAGATCCATCCACATACCTATTCCTCATATACATTCTTTTTTTTTTTTTGAAATTTTATTTATTTATTATTTTTTCCCCCCAAAGCCCCAGTAGATAGTTGTATGTCATAGCTGCACATCCTTCTAGTTGCTGTACGTGGGACGCGGCCTCAGCATGGCAGGAGAAGCGGTGTGTCAGTGCGCGCCCGGGATCCGAACCCGGGCCGCCAGCAGCGGAGCATGCACACTTAACTGCTAAGCCACAGGGCCAGCCCCTCATACACATTCTTTATCTTAGTCATTTACTCTGTCTCCTTCCAGGCCCCTGACCAATTAGTCGGGCCATTCACCGCAGCCCGGGAGTCTCTATATATATATACTCTTATTTCAGCCTGTTTGTCTTTCCATACCAAGTGGAAGCACCACTTGAAGCTCTGCCCACTGTGCAAATTTATTCATACAGATATTTTTCATATTTTCATTTTTAGTTTGCATCCATATAAGGAGCCAACCACATATGGCTGAACTCGGTCATTTTTCTCCTCTGTCAGCTAGTCATGATGGTCCTCTTCAGGTAGCTATGAGCCATAGGTGTGAGTTGAGAAAGAAATATGGGTGTAATAGTGATGGATGGCTATGCTCCCTGCTTGTGCATCTAGTTGTACTCTCTTTCCCTGCTCTGACTCAACCCAAATGTGCAATTTCATCTTACGATGAATTTCTTCTGAGCCCATCTCACCTTATGACTTTTTGAGTCTCTCAAAAATCAATTAATGATGGAAAGAACTGGCTGAATGATCACTTGAATATCTCATAGTCAGTTGACCTGTATCTTCTGGGAAATGTTTTTTGAATAGAGTACAATTCTCCACTGCAGGTGGCACAATCTTATACCAGAACCCTTGACATCTATGTTGTGATTCTCCTACTAGAGCTTATGGTAAACTCCAGGTGGCATCCTCTCTCACCACTGATACATGTAATATAGAATCTGTTGGGTCATGTGGTCCAAGTAGTAGAACCACATGCATTCTGGACTTGCTACAGGGCAATTGTATGCTCTAGTTCCCAGTGAAAATTGACAGCCTTTCTGTCACCCCCAAAGAAGTATTCCTAAGTGTGAAATATGCTATCTCTAGAATCCAAAATGGTGCGGTACTACTGTCTTTTAATTTGGTTAGATTGTTCAAAGATGCCCCAGACCATTGGATTCTTAAAAATATCACTGATGTGGCTGGCCCCTAATCTTCATAGAGTTTATTTTCCACTTTCTGGGGCACATGTGTCTTTCCAAGACCCCTAACACATTTGTAACTTCTTGCTATTCTGGTCTAATTAACATAATGTCATTGACTAAGAGGACCAATATGCAAAAATATCTGGGTACCTGAACCAATTCTGCAGAATGTCTACATGGTCCAGATTTCTTTTGACTAATTATGAATAGGAGGAATGGGGAAGTTAACATAGCCTTGAGTCAAAACAGTAAAGGTATGGTGGGGTGTGTTAGTTTGCTCCGGCTGCTATAACAAAGTACCATAGACTGAGCAGTTTAAACAACAGTCATTTATTTCTCACTGTTCTGGAGACAGGGAAGTCCAAGATCAATATGCCAGCAGATTTGGTTCCTGATGAGATTTCTCTTCCTGGCTTGCTGATGGCTGCTTTCTTTCTGTGTCCTCACATGGCAGAGAGAGAGAGAGAGAGCTCTGATCTCACTTCCTCTTCTTTTAAGGACACTAATCCCATCACGAGGGCCCCACCCTCATGACCTCATCTAAACCTAATCACCTTTCAAAGGCCCTACCTCTAAATACCAACACCTTGAGGGCTAGGATTTCAAGATATGAATTTGGGGGACACAAATATTCAATCCACATCATAGAGGAATGCTGGTAAAGATTTCATTCATTGACTAAAAGAGAGAGTCATAAAGAAAAAGATCATTTTGCAGCCCCAGTCACCACCCCTCCACATCCTGCCATCTCCATATCTTTCTGTCACATATGATTATAGTGCCTAAAACTATGGCAACCACTTTGTGGCCATATGACAATAAACATAAGGACAAAAGAGGCAGTGCACTGAAAATGGTGGAAGGATGATAGTCGCCCAGGATATTGACGATAACCTTGAGCTGCAAAATCTTCCTAGAATTTTTATGTTAAGAAGATTTTTCTTACTTGGAGCTGAAATAATTTGAATTAGTTAATGTAACAATAGCTGCTATAAAAATAAATTCCAAAACATCGATAGCTTGATACCATAAAAATTACATCTCTCTCACGTAACAGTTAAAACAGGTGTTTCCAGTTGAGTGATTCTCTTCCAAACAATGATTCTGGAAACAAACCTTCTTTCAAATTTTGGCTCCATCGATCTTCAAAACTTGGCTTCCATCTGGGGATCACCTAAATTCCACACTTGGAAAGGGGGAAAGAATATGGAAGATCATGTGAAGGGGAGGAAGACTATCCTCTACCCACTCTGGGTCCTTTCTGGCTGGGCTACAAATTAAATTGACATGAGACCGAATAGCAAAGGAAAATCAAACAAAGCTTTATAACGCATATACATGGGAGAGACCAGGGAAACTGAATGACGACAAATGGCAGAGGTTCTCATCTTAAATAGTATATTCAGGTAAAGACAAAGGAGGATGTTGGGGGTGGGGGAAGTCAGCTATGGGAGCTTACCAGAAAAGCACAGTAAACAGGAGGTTAATATGCAGATTTAAGTCCTTGCCTTCAGCAATTGATAAGAGTTTCTAGAAATAAAGTCATCCCCCCTTCTTCCCAGTACAGAGAGGGAAATATCTTTACAAATGGAGATTTCCCTTACAAACGTAAATGTTTCTTACAAAGGGTAACTTCTACTTTTACTTGGTTTTCAGAGCTTTGATAAGAATGGGCTTAGGAAGGACCCTCCCAGTCTCTCCATACTCAGAGTTATCTATGGTGATGCCCTGTCCTGGGGACAGGCCTTCTATCTTAAATTCTTTTAGGCAGTTAGGTGGTGGGGGAGGTCAAAGTTTCTTTCAGAGAAAATAATCAAGGTAAAGAGACATATTTTGATGTGGCCAATTCTGATCCCCCACACATGCATGAAGAGTTTTTAATGGATTAGGCCTAGAACAAGTGCACATTACTCTCCCTGCATTTTCTAAACCATTTATTACTTTCAACTGGAAAAGAGAATGAGAAATTATTTTTCCAGAAAGAAGTAGAAAGGGTGTGATGATTAGCTGAGATGTCACAGTTCATTTTCATGTGCCTCAAATATCCCTTTGCTGCCTTCTTCCGTGTACTAAACACATTCATTCCCTCTAGAGACAACCCAAAGTCCCACCCAGCTATTGTCTGTAGCTCAAATTTCAGAATTTTCAGGCGAGGTGCAACATTTTCATTCAGATCCAGATTTGGCTCTTCATGATGTAGCAAATTATCAACCAAACTAAAATTTATCTGCATCCTGACCTAATAACCAATAATGGACCCAGCAGACAGTAACTGAAGTGAAAATTCTGATTCAGGAAAGGAAGAAACACAAAGCAATCCTTGGTCCATAGCATTTATGAAATCTCATTTTATGAGCCATGAAGGCTTCCTAAATGAGGAGTGGAGAAAGTTCTTGATCAAATCTCGATTCTGTTCTCTTTCAGAAATTCCTTTTGTCCAGTGTTCTCTGTGGCTCCTGATTCTATTCTCCAGGATGACATCTACAGTGTTTTTAGAAAAAAACATGTAAGGAAGAATATTTCTCACTGTATGCTTCCTTCTCCTGGAAAATTGTGAGCCCAAGAGTTCTTTTCAGGCTCCAAATGCCGAAGGCTTTTTTAAAGACTAAGTTTATGGAAGTTTTGGCAATACAATTCCTTCAAAAACTTAGTAGGCATGTGATCTATTTTATACCAGTCATGTTCCATGCACTTGTAATCACATCCAAAGCTTTCCTAGACATAGTTCTCAAGCCTGATTGACTTCTTTACTTGTTTACCTCCACACTTTATACCTCAGTTAATGGTGCTGATGTTGGGCTTTCTGGCACAATAATCTTGGGTGAGATGAGCACAGCGTTAATCTGATCTTCGCTTCAGGGATTCATATGAATTGTCCTTTATCAATCAAAGTGTCTTTTCCTCTTATCTGTTACTGTTAGTGGTCTAAGCAGTAAACTTTGGTCACTATTTGGCACTCTCACATCTGGACTATTTTTAATTTCTTTTTATTTCTTTCAGCAATTCAGCCAATTCTTTCCTGAATCAACATTTTCTTATATTACTATTTCAATAGGCACAATTACTCATACGCTTTCCAACCATTTTCACTAGAGGTACAGGCTAAGTAGGCACCTGATCTGCTTCCCAAATTACTGTGGACGACAATTTTACCGAATGGTTTACAAGTACATAACATGGGTCTCCATCCGGCCTGCTTCCAATATCAGTTCCCTTGCTGCTTGCTACCCAACCACTACGCCACTCTAGCATATTTTAGACATTATGACAGTACCCTTTGTTCTGGTACCAATCTCTGCTTTAGGCTTGTCAATGCTGCTTACCACTATCAGAAATAACCATGTTTATTTCTTGTTTTTACTTGTTTATTACCAGCCATTTCCTACTAATATATAAGTTTTATGGGTTTATTGTCTATCTTTCAGCACTTTATCCCCTGTATCTAGAACAGTGCCTGACTCATAGCACACACTCAATATATACCCATTTAACATATGAATAAATAAGTAGTTTGCTTGGCTTTGCTCTGTTTCACAGCCAAGATTATACTTCTAGACCTAAATACATGTCTTGCAAATGTTTTTCATACCATAGTATAAGATATTGGTGATATATATATATATATATAGTTATATATATAAACATAGCAATCTAGAGTATCCTTAGTAACAGTGTAAATGATCTCCCTGGTTCTTCACACTAAGTGAAGTCTCATCAGTGTGATTAAGAGGTAGTCTCTTTTTTCTTTTCTTTGTCAATAATTCAGTGAGACACCACTGCTCTCCAAAATTGTTATATAACAACAAAAATATCTGATCAACTAAGAAAAAATTTACTCAATCTTTCCTTTTGCTAGAAAAAAAATCTGTTTTATAAAATGAATGTTTGCCTGAATTGATTGAATTTCCCTATGGTTAAAAGGAAAGAATTGAGTTTACCAAAGATGACATAGAAATGATTTTATATTTTACTATTTGTCCTTAACACTTACTCAGGTCTAGGTCTACATCTCTATCAATTGTGTTTTCTTATAATTTTTCTCTTAGATTGTTACATTGTGATTCTAAAAATCCATATGATTTAATACATCAAAATGGGTTAGCACAGTTGTAGATCATTGACTACGTCCAAAGTCTATTAAGTTAATATCAAGCCTAGGCAAACAAAATCTTTATGTTTTGTAACGAAACATGTACTGAAGTTAAGCATACACATCTGATGAATCATTCACTCTTCTGTTTGCTGTTTCTTTTTAATTACACAAATTTTCAGTGATTATATTGAAAAATACACAGGCAAAAACTCCAAATAAACAAGTGAGAGTCCTTGGGAGAGATATAACTTACTGATGGCAACACAAAAGTTTTAATTTTTTTATTATTTTATTGAGGTCGTATTGACTTATAACACTGTATAAATTTCAAGTGTACATTATTATATTTTAGTTTCTATATAGATTTTCACCACCAATAGTCTAGTTTTTGTCTGTCACTATATATATGTGCCATTTTTCTTTTTTAGTGTAACTTAGATGTTTTCAAGCATAGGTCAGATTAACTCCTGACATAACCTAATTTCTTAAATTTTGTTTCTTAGCTCTAAAGACATGAACATACATATAATTTCCATCACCTAAAGCTATTTTGGCATCATTGTGATGGCCTACTGTACTTCTGCAGATTACTTTATCTCCTTTACTGCTTTGCAATTCTTCCTGTCAATGCCATGTCTCTGATAATGTCACTTTGAACAGTCATTGTGCGAATGCTTAGAATTACTGATAATTTCCACAGATAGCATCTTGTAGTGAAATAGTAAAGGAATATTTTTCTATTCTGTGCAAGTGTCTTACAGTGACTGATTTCCTACAAGATGGCTTTCTTGGCATCCAATGCAAGGACTCTAGTCCCAAGAGAAAACTGTATGAGCAAATTAGAAACGGATGAAAAAGTTTCTTACAATAGAATTGCATTGGAAGATGCATTCTCTCATAACAAATTCCTAAATTCATCTAATCTCTAATGAACAAAGATTATCATAACTCCAAATACAAAATTTTTGAGGTAGGAGACATGTAAAAGCCTTTTGTGTTGATAATTTTTATATTACTTTATTTGTGCATTATAACTTGAAGGGACTAGAAAGCACCTATTTGAACTATTACTTGGTCTAATTAAGTATCTACAGAGCTGAATTTCCTTAAAATATTAAAACTCTAGGCTTAAAAATAAATTATTTAGTAAGAGAAAGGAGAAACAAAGAAGCTGATGTTAAATACAATAAGGAAGGAGCAATAAAAAGGTTTTTGGATTCATTACAGCTTTATTTTTTATTTTTTTTTTTTTTGGTGAGGAGATCAGCCCTGAGCTAACATCCGCCAATCCTCCTCTTTTTTGCTGAGGAAGACGGCCCTGGGCTAACATCTGTGCCCACCTTCCTCCACTTTATATGGGACGCTGCCACAGCATGGCTTACCAAGCAGTGCGTCGGTGCGCGCCCGGGATCCGAACCAGCGAACCCCGGGCCGCCGCAGCGGAGCGCGCGCACTTAACCGCTTGCGCCACCGGGCCGGCCCCTGTTACAGCTTTATTTACTTTTATTTTATTTTATTTTTTAAAGGCTATTCATGAGGTTGACTATATGTCAGATGGCTAGAAACTTAAAGCCTATAGTGTAAAAGCCAGGCCCATAAATTTGGACAGATACTGTTTTAACCATGACTCAGATTAGATAGATAGATGCATGGATGGATAGACAGACAGACAGACAGACAGACAGATAGATAGATAAATTGGTAGATAGAGATATACACACATATATATGTTATGCTACATACATACATAGTGCAACATCTTTTTCAATTCAAATCAAAATGCTCTTATGCATTACTATTTGATCATAAACTCAAAATGTACTCTAAAACGCTAATTTCTAGAAAACATAATGCCTAAGGCAATTTTACAGTACTTGTAATTTGTCCCATTACTGTCTTACTTATTATAATTCCAAAAGATTTATAGAATATTTTTAGTCTTTTTCAGAAAACCTGAAACATGCAAAATTTAAAACAAGATATTCTCTTTTTGAAAAGAATACATTAATATATTCTTATCTTTGTTTGCAGGGGAAAAGAAATTGAAGAACATTTATTTTATTGCAAATTATTAAATATGCACCTATCTTGATCCACATAAGCTTTTGAGATTACTTCATACAAGATTAATCTTTTTATAATCATTATTGTTAATCTGATCATACAGGATAACATTGATTCACTCATTATTTTTCACCATCCTTGTTTTCTCTTTCACTGGGCTATTTCCCAGGGTGATATATGGACCCTCTTGGATATTTATCCCTGGAAAAAAAAATATACCCATTCCCAATAGGTGCATATCTTAACTAATGTAGATGAAATGTGCAGAAGAAGGAGATTGTGGATTTGTGAATCTGGAGTAGGATCAAAGAATCATAGCACTTCTAGACTAGAGTTTTCAAACTTAGATGCCCACAGAGGCTTGGCAGGAAATATAAATGGACTGAACAGGCAGGTGTAATCCAATAGACTGTGGTAAACATGAAAGCCTATGCCCCCTCAAAAAGGGAGAACTTCTATAAAGGTCAAGCAATTGTTTCCTTGCTGAAATGTGGATTAGATACTACCAGCCTAGGAAGAGAAGTCAGAAATCCATTTTTTTATGTCAAGTCTCAATTAAATGAAGACACATATTCTACATGCTTTTTTTTTAATTGAAATTCTATTTTAGGTTAAATGTAGTATTTTGATTCTGTCCTAAATGGCAGAGATATCAGGACATTGTCATTCATTTTTGTTGTTGTTGCTTATGCTTTATTATATTACATTATATTATATTATGTTATTATAATGTCAAATAAAAAATGAATCAGAGTTAAAAAGAAATTTTATTCAACAAAATTATTGTAAAGGAGTTGGAGGAGGGTCTAACACAATAGGAAGAACATCTAACCATGAAATCTGCCGGCTTCTCAAAAGTTAACCAGAAAAGGGATCGGCCCAGTGGGGCAAGCGGTTAAGTGCTCGCGCTCCGCTGCAGAGGCCCAGGGTTCCCAGGTTCAGATCCCAGGTGCGCACCGACGCACCGTTTGTTAAGCCATGCTGTGGCGGCGTCCCATGTAAAGTAGAGGAACATGGGCATGGATGTTAGCCCAAGGCCAGTCTCCCTCAGCAAAAAAGAGGAGGATTGGCATTGGATGTTAGCTCAGGGCTGGTCTTCCTCACAAAAAAAAACAAAAACAAAAAACAAACAACAAAAAAAAAGTTAGCTAGAAAAGCTCTTTTCTTTATAAAGACCAGTAAACAAAGTTACAAAAAACTAGGAGTGGGGAAGTAGATGAGCAAAGGTGAAGTGGTGGGACAGTAGATGAAAGAATGTTTATCCTGAGGTCTGTCTATTCTCAGGATGGGACATTAAGGGGGGGTTGTCTGCAGGCTCAGGCTGAGGGTGGATCAAATTCCAGATGCCTGGGAGGAGGACAGAAATTTAACCAAAGTTTGGTTACAAGCATTTTGTTCTGATTGATCAGTGGAGACAAAACAGTTCATCTCGTGGTTTACAAGGCAAAGAATGGGAATTTAGAGGGCCTGTGTCTGGTCCTGTCAGAGGTAGACAAGAGGCACTTATATAGTCTTATCAAAATCAATGGGAGGGGTGGTTCCTTGCAGTAAATCTTCTGCTGAACACAAAGGGGTGGAGGGATTGCTTTCCAGATTGCTATTGCTGCTTTCCAGAACTACAGAGCTCATAAAATTCAACATTGTGAATAAGAATTTCACAGTGAGGTACAAAGAGAAAGCCAAAACGAATCCAAGTTCAAGGAGCTAGAATCCCATTGGAGGGATGTTCCCTAATACAGCTCAAGAAGATAATCCATACCTGTAGGACAGCAGTTCTCAGCTAGAGTTGATCCCTTCACCCCTTCCCTGCGACATTTGGAAACATTTTTGGTTGCAACAAATGGAGGTGAGGATGCTACTGGCATCTAGTGGGTAGAACCCAAGGATGCTGCTAAACATCCTACAAGACACAAGACAGCCCTGCAAGAAAGAGTTATCCAGACCAAACTTTCAATAAGGCCAAGGTTGAGAAACTCTGCTTGGGGGAAAAAACCAAAAGTTTGGAATTAGAAAATTCTCTGCCGTTTTCTGGCTATGTGGACTTTCTTAAGTAACTTAGCTAGTTTGAGCCTCAGTTTCCTTATATGTTAACTGGGGACAATACTATTTATTTCACACAGATTGTTGTAAGGATTAATGAAGCAAAATCTGTGTAAGCACTTACCACAGTGCCTGGCAAATGAAAGTCAGGTAGAAAATATTAATTACTTATTCATTTCCCAATTCTCTTTCCATTTTTTCACATTGGCTCCACTGGACTAACTCTTTTGGTTATCACCCATTTCCCAGTGATTGGGAAGAGAGACTAACCACAAGAATCTAGGGTAGGGAAGACAGAGAACAGAGTTTTAGTACCATCAGGATTAGTTTTATGACTTTAGGCAAATCAACCTAATCTCTCTGTGTTTTAGTTTTCTTAACTATCAAAAGGATGAAAAGACATTTTCCCTTACCTGTCTCAGGGATGAAAATAAATGAGTTAATAGGAAAATCAATGGCTTGCCCAGAAGAAATGATCAATAAATGATTTTTACTTTGACATGTGAAAGCACTTTCAGAAGTTATGAACATTATCTAAATTGAGGGATTTAAGTGGCCATTAAAATTTATTTCACTATAATTTATTTATCCAGTCTTGTGTTGACAAGGGTGCTCTTTAATTTTTTAAAGTTATATTTTAAATTAAAGAACTATCTACAAAATTTTTTAAAATATGTGGAGATGAGTCTCAAATGAAGAGTACAAAATTCCTCACACACTCATATCCATTTCTACTCTGGATAGTTAATTTCTTTTTATAGTTTCTGAGTTATATTTCTTTGGGTAGTTTCCTTTATATATTTAAAATAAATATTTTAATTTTTTTCATGACTCACTAATATTAGACAGTATCATTTGATTCCACTCTTCAAAAGATTAATCATATAGTGACTTACCCAACTATATATCTCTTTTCCTTCCTCTGCTAAAGTTTGTTGTTTATATTATTATTTCAAAATTTCAAAGTTTTAAAGGGCATATATGCATATATACAATACAAGTTTTCTGGGGCATATATACATATACACAATACAAATACATACATATATACATACTCTGTGTATGTGCTCTTTTATTTTAATACAAAGGTCCTGAAAGGTTCTTTTGCCCCCAAATGTCACCTCTATTAGCCTCAAATTCTCATTATATTCATAAGGTATATTTTTGATCATGTTTTCTGCTGTTTTCTTCCCATAACCTTCCTAGCTTTTACTCCTCATCCCCAATCCCACACGTTGGCCCAAGAAAGACCCTTCAAATCTGATTAGTGATCAATCAAACCATAATGAACTCATTCTCACTAACTTTGAATGTGCATTAAATCACGCACATCCGTCTTCTCCATCTCTATTCCTCTTCTATCTCTTCTCTGTAGGTGGAGGAACTCACCAAGGGCTAGGTTTCCAGAGCTGGCCACCTCATGCTTCATCTCATCTCTACTTCCCTTATCTATGTAACCAGTCTAAGATTGATAAATCCTTGAGGTAAAGATTTTTGGTCAACATATAAGGTCCCATATAGACCACTCAAAAGTAGACTTTTTGAGAGTTGTATATTAAGATATAGGGCTTATGTGCAGCCCTTAGTATTATGTTTTTGTTTTTTATCGTTGTTACATACTGCCAGTCGGCTCTGATTCTTGGCAGCCCTATGAATGAGTGATGTTCACAATGTCCTCATCAGCTCTACTCAGCTCCTGTAGACTCATGTGTATGGCTTCCTTTATGGAGTCAATCCATCTTATATTTGGTCTTCCTCTTTTCCTACTGCCTTCTGCTTTTCCCAGCCTTATTGTCTTTTCCAAATAATTTTTTTGGTTTTGGTTCTTTTTTTTTTAATTTATTTTTGTGAGGGAGATCGGCCCTGAGCTAACATCTGCCAATCCTCCTCTTTTTGCTGAAGACTGGCCCTGGGCTAACATCCGTGCCCATCTTCCTCTACTTTATATGGGACGCCAGCACAGCATGGCTTGGCAAGCCGTGCGTCGGTGCACGCCCAGATCCGAACCGGTGAACCCCGGGCCGCTGCAGCGGAGCACACGCACTTAACCGCTTGCGCCACTGGGCCGGACCCCTGGTTTTGGTTCTTATTTAACTATTATTAATTTTGTATATTGCCGTACTGAAAACACAGACAAAAGAAAATATGTATGGGGCCGGCCCAGTGGCTTAGCGGTTAAGTTCGTGCGCTCCGCTGCTGGCGGCCCGGGTTTGGATCCCGGGCGCACACCGATGCACCACTTCTCCGGCCATGCTGAGGCTGCGTCCCACATACAGCAACTAGAAGGATGTGCACCTATGACGTACAACTATCTCCTGGGGCTTTGGGGGAAAAAATAAATAAATAAAAATAAAAATATTAAAAAAAAAAATATGTATGACGGGCAGGCATTTGATTTAATAAATACGTAACCCTAATTCCTAATAGTAATCATCCATACGTTCTGCTATGTTTACCTGAATCCATTTAAAATTGTAAATATTTACAAAGAATAAAACCCACTTATCAATTAGCCTCCACCAAAATTTTTTTCTCAAAGGATTATGTTCGCAATTTAGATTATCTTCATGTGCCACCAGACTCTCCCCCTATCTTTACTCCCCAGCCTGCAGAGGATACTGCATTTTAATTGTAACTCCACTTATTTCACTCCTACTAGGAGAAAATAGAAGCACATTTTAATACAAGTGAGTATTTTTTTATACAGGTAACATTAAAGAAAGCTTAATTTAAATAATAAAATTTCCTTCACATAATTTTTGCATTTTATCTAATATTGGGAACTAATATTAGAAGTAGTAAGAAATTACTTTTGACATGCCTCTCTCCTCATTATGACATTCCAATGTGTTTCTACTTTGAGATTTAGAAGGGTAGCATTAACACATTGGCATAGATTAATTTCTTAACTTAACTAGAAAACTCAAACAAGGGAAGTGGGACATAAATGGTTTGTTAAGAATCAAGAGGATCCAAAGCATTCCGTTATCTGCAAAGGGTACACCTTATTAATGTGCCACTTTGAGAAGAGGGGAGCAGCCATAGTGTAGTATGTTAGTTTAGTACCTATGAAGGTACAGGTATTCTTGCCTATGTGTATGGTGGTATGTGTGCACTGGGGAGCTGGGAGGAGATTTGCTGGACATGTTATAGAAAACTGTTCCTTCTTCATAATTTTTCCAAGGGCTCTTTTTTGCTCCCCAACGTCACTGTGTCCAGAGGTAGTGAAACTGTAGAACATTATTTGAGTAAATGACAGAGCTCTGGGAAAAGGGTAAATGACCTCAAGGCAGAAAGGTGTGAAGAGGTTTGCCTGGGCTTCAGAGTCTGTCACTCTGTTGCTGAGGCAACCATTGCTAGCGTAAAAATAAGATCCATGGTTACCTTTATGGTTGTGTTGAGTTGTTGGGGAAAAATTAGAAAAGAATTTGGATCATCCATTCTCAGGAGACCTGTTTGAATCATTGAAGCTTAATGTCATTTGTCTGTATCTTTCAACTATGCATTCCACATACCAATTTGCTTAAATGGTGGATGCACATGCCAAATCTAATTATCCCTTATCTCACAAAGTCATTAATCATTCCTATCCATTATTCATTGACTACCACAGCTACTCCAATCTTCAGTACATGAAACTTCAATACACATTAGAATGCCGTGTTTATAAATGGCGTTTATCCCTGCAATGCACTGCATGGCATTTCTTAGATGAAATATTCTTGGCATGAAAATTGGTGGTGTATTTTATGTCACTCTCCTCATAATCTGCAAAAATAATAAAATAAACAGTATGCTAGAAACAATCATGAAGCTGCTGATAATTATTCATTGTGATGTTAATTAGCACGGAGGAGTGAAAATGTTGTGCAACCTAAACAGTATCCAAGAATCTCAAAGCACATTGAAAAGAAATTGGAAGTTATCAAATGCATCAGCAGGGGAATGGTGTGAGGGGAATATTTGCCTAGTTAAAAGATAAAAATAATGTGAAGCTGGGGGTAACTATAGCATTCTCTAGCTGTTTAGCATCCTCAATTGCTGCATTCTACACAATTCATATTGCCCCATATGTATTTTGATCTTTTTGTTTTTCTCCAAAATATTTGAGTGGTACTGAAATATGTGTAAACAATGATCAAGTTCAAACCTTATTTTTTTCAAAGACACTTACAGAGTCTATGGCACAGCAGAGATTTGAACTCAGATCTCATGACTGCAACCCAGGGCTATTTCATCCATGGATGGTAAAAGCTGTAACCAAATTTTTCAGCGATTCCTACATAACCAGTTACTATACACGGTACCATTACATACTATGTTCACTATTGAAAAGGTTGATTATTTATCTATATTTATATCTATAACATCCATCCATCTATCTATCTATCTATCTATCTATCTATCTATCTATCTATCTATCTATCTATCTATCTGGAAATCAAAGCTCATCAGGGCTTTGTAACTTGCTCAAGTGTCCTAGATAACAAATGGGTCGGCCAAGATTTGAATCCTAGACTGTCAGGACTATAATGTGCATCTTTCCAAACACTCCACCTTTTGTTAGTTTCATATAACGCTGGACAAGTAAGAAGAAATTACTCTTTCTTTATAATATAAACTAATGTAAAATTAATGTTAAATTTCAAAGATTCCATAGAGAACACTTAAGTGAGAAAACAGAGATTCAGAGAAGGTTACTGCTCTGCAAAAATATATATATTTATTGTTAAAGCTGAGTTAAAACACAAATTTCCTAACTTTTAATCTTGTTGATGTATTTCTACAACATCACATTTTCCTCTTGAGTTGCTCATAATTGGAATATCATACCATCCTTTTCTTTTATTTTTTCTTCTTCTAGCTAAAATCTATACATATTGGAAGATTGAGCTCAAAACTTTCATCTTCTGCAAATCCTTACCAAATTTTCCAATACACAGAATTTTCTCTTTTCTTGGAACCAGCAGAAAATACAAATGGTACAATTAATCTTTTCTTACTTGCTATATCTTTTATTTCTCTCTCCTGATAATCACTCATCTTTTCTTAAACGTGTTCGTATCTTGTCCCACCAGCTAGATAGAAAGTGCTGTGAGAAGAACTTGTACACTTCCTTGTAGCTCCTCCCTCTTCCCGTGTATTAACGTTGCCATGGTAGGCCCTCAATTAGTATTTGGTGATTGCTTGATTGATACTTGGTCATGACAGAGAATGAATTGTTTAGTTTATTTCATTTGCAAGGTACGTCAAGTCAAATAATATGTGCTTTTATCATTGAAAAGGGAAAAGAGAATTACGGAAGTTGGAAATTCACTTCCTGCTACCTTGGAGGTGGAAAGTCAAAACAGCAGTTTTACCAGCCAGCTTTTCCTTTTGTGTGCTTCTAGGCCAATGAGCTCAGTATTTTAACATGAGTTGCCTGAAAATAACTGCTAGTGTTCATATTTCAAAATGTGTCCGTATTTTACATATTTTTTCACACCTTTGGAGCACTGACTTGTGCCTAGATTCCTGAAAAGGGTTTGTAAGCTCACCACATGATGAAAAGAAAGATGATGAGAACTGACCTGATCTTGTTGAAAACATTTGTGAAGGTATAGAAATAAATAGGTACAATTAGACAATGAAGCTTAAGAGAGGGAAAAAGAACTTAAATGCCGTATTTCCCTTTTGATCCTCTCGCTCATATAATGATTGCCTCAAACACCTTCAGTGTAACCATGTTGGGAGGAGAGCAGAACAACATCGAGGAGAGAAGAAATACTGGAATAGGAAGTGAAGCCAGATTTCTGAATGCAAGGATCTTCTAAGATAGTTTTTCAGGAATGATTTTGCATGATAATAACTTTTGACCTAGCAAAAGCCTTCTCACCTACACCTATTCTTTCTCTGGGATAGGGTCCAATTTTGATAAATGGCACCACTATCCACCCAGATGATCAAGCCCCAAGCCTAGATGTTACCGTTTATCCTTTTCTCTCCCTCACCTACTACATCCAATCAACCACCAATTTTTGTTGATTCTATCTTCTAAATATCTCTTGATTCTTTCTACTTCTCTCCAGTCTGTTACTGTTGTAATAGTCTGCACCAACACCATCTCTTATGTAGTCTATCTACTCCTTCAAACTAATTTCCATCCCTTTCTACCATCAAATAAGTATAGAGGTTAAGATTGCTAGCTTTCAAGTCACACTGCTCACTGATTAGCTCTGTGACATTGAGCAAATTGCTTAACCTTTTTGTAAAATGGAAATAATGAAATCCACATCACTAAGTTGTTATGAATATTAATATGCTAGTACATGTAACACTCCTAAAGATACCTGGTGAATAGGAAGTCCTCAGCAAATACTGGTCACTATTATTGTACCCAACAGATCTAGTGATATATAAAATGAATATCTGATCATTCTCTTTTCTAGCTTCAAACCATTCAATAACTTCACATTATTTTTTGAATAAATTCCAAAATTCTCAATATAGCTCCAAATGAGCTTGCTTGATTCACCTACAGACATCTCTTCAGCCATATCTTTGCCATTCATGTGTTCATTATCTGACCTCTGGTACTACTGGTTTAATTCAAATTTCTTAGACATACAGGAATCATTTTAGTCTAAGCCTTTACATGTACAGCTTCCTTCCACCTTCCTTTGGCTGGACCGTGTCTCATCTTCCCTGATATTCTTTCAGAATCCAATTTAAAGAGCACTTCCTTATGGACATTTATTATGTGACATGATTGTGTGACTACTCAAGACTAGATCAAATTCCCTTTTATATGCAATTTCATAATACCTAGAATTATAATTAATTAATTACATGTGTAATGATATGTTTTTGTACCTCCTATCATGTAAATTTTATTACATTAAGTTTATGGTGAAATGAGCAACATCTACTTGTTAACTATTGTATCACTAGTGTCTAAGCAGTGTCTGACATCTAGCTGTTGTTTAATAAATCTTTATTAAATCAGTCAATCAACCAACCAATTAGAAAAATAACTGTACAGTTACTCTGATTCTGTTCTTTGACTTTCTAAGGGCTTCATACTGGATCTACTTACCAGAAGGAGAACACCTTAGAGATAATCCATCCTAAACCCCATTTTACAGATTAACCCACCAACTCCATGCAGCAATATGAATAACGCTCTCTTCGCTTTCTCCTGTCAAAAGTTCACTTGCTTCCCTGTCTACTGTCACTGTGGAAGGAATCCCAAACATTAACCTGGGCATTAGTGGAGATGAGTTGGTCAATTTATAAAGTTGTGCATTGCTAAGAGTATTAATCCAAAGGTCCAAAATTCAAATGGTAGAAGTAATGAGATCAGTAAAATACTAGGATAAAAAAAAGTCTTGGGACCATAAACAAGTATTTCCCCTACCTCATCTGTTTAAAATTATCCCTGGGCATGAAATATAAACCGTGATAGATATTGTTAAAGATTTCTCACACTAATTCTAAACAAGGAAAGGCAAGATAAATGGTAGAAATTCAGATCTTGGCAGGTGCCTTAAAATCTGACCTGTTCTTGTTCTTGCCAATATGGAAAAAAAAATGACATTTCCAATTTATTTTGTGTTTTCTGTGCTTAGGCAATCTTGACTGAGTATGAATGCTCTCTTTTTGTCAACCTGGAGTAGTTGAAGCACATTTATTTAAAAGCCATACTAATGATATAAATATATAAAAGCATACTATCACCTGGTTAGGAATTACCAGGCAAGAGAAAACTTTATATTTGAAGTGAAGAAGATATGGTGTATATATATAAATCAGTTGTTTTTTACACTTAAAGTTCAACTTTCTTTTTGTTCTTGTTGTTCAGATGATCTCTCTCTTGTTCCTTTTTGTGTGTCACAGACATTTATATTCTTCTTTTTCTGAGCTAACCTTTCCCTGATTACAGACATTGTGCTAATTATGCACTGTGATTCCAGGGTTCTGCAAGCTGGCTTTGTTCCCACTGCTGCAAAGACACACAGCTGCATCAATATTCGGTAGGGAGTTCTTGAAAACAACCTAAATGGCATTTGGGAATAGATCTTCCTCCAGTGGGTAAATACCTATTCAAATCAACAAAATATACATTCAGTAAGCATATTTCTGAAACGCTACAGACTTTCCAAATGAGTCTTTTTATAATGAAAGATTCATAATATGCTAATACAAATGTAAATATTGTACCAGGTCACATCTAAAGATAGAAAAGTCTAGTAAGTAAAAATGCCCATTACCCTGGGGCTTTGATATTTTCTGCCAGAGAGGATGCACGGTAGTATCACTTCCTAACTGTAAAGAACCAGAAAGTTTTGTTGCTGTTGTTTCTGTTTTGTTTTGTGGATACGTATACACAAACTGTAGAGTCCTGAGTGTGCTTTGTTTCTATTGAATTCTGACTCTCTTGCTAAAATGATTAATTCCTATTTTTAAAAAATCAAGAAATATCACACAAGTATTGGATTTCTGTCTTCTCTTGAAAATCTGCCAACTCTGGGCCCCATTCCTGCTTGTGCGGTGGCTGCTGCGGAGTGGTGGCTGTACCCTCAGAGGGACCTGGGATCTCTGGTTCAGCACCCTTCCCTGTCTGTCTCTGCCTCCCACACACTGAGGCCTAGAGTCAGGTACCATTTATCTATCATTTTCCGACTGTTAGAGTGGAAAAATAAAATTTTTCTTATACCTGTATTTCCATCAAGGGTGGTAAAATTAAAAATGGACCTAGATGGCTGTATGTTTTAAATAAAAGGGGTGTCATGCAAGGAGATAGTATATTTCTTTGTGGAAGCAGAGAACATTCCATGTATTTAATTTGTAATGATGTCTGTGTGAAAGAGTGCATGTTCAACACCTCACCCACCCTACCTTGCTACACACATTCATATTAACTTATTTGCCTCATAGGAGGTTATTTTACAGCCACTATGACATAGTGTGAGCTGACTTTTGTAAAATGAGTGTGTGAACATGTGTACACTTAGGAAAAATTGACAAAGGATAGTCCTGATGTCAACTGCATTATATCTGGTCAGTGGAGTTATAAGTGATTTTAATTTTCCTCTGTTTACTTTTTTATGTCATGAATTTTTCACCATGTGCTTGTGTTATTTTTGAAAACAGAAACAACAATGAAATTTTTAAAAACTTGAAGAAATGATTTGGTGAGAATGTTAAGAACATATTCTCTATTTGTTCTCCTCCAGATGGAATTAATGCATATTTCAATCTTCATAGAACCTAACCCAAAATACAAGGGTCTTTATAATCAGCCTTGCCAAATTGATTTTCACTCAATCAAAACCCTCCTCTCCAGGCATATTGATTTTCTCATTGTCGTTTAAACACAACTGAACCCTGAACTGTTTCTTTCTCTACATTTTTATTTATTCTGTTAACCCTCTCGACTTCCATTCCAACCCAGAATACCTTATTTTGTCAGTGCACAAAATACTCATGTCATTCAACACCAGCTCAAACTCCTAATTGATGCCTTCTTTAGATTCCTGAAATGATCACTGGCTTCCCTAATTGCACTAGACTGACTATAGCAAACAGTTTAATCTTTACCATAATATTTCCCTATTTGTCCTCTGAGGAATACTAAGTCCTTGAGATAGTAATAGTTTTTATGATATACAAGGTTCAAAGGTTTAAAAACAAAACAAAAATCTTCAGAAAGCTTTGGTTTAAACAAAGTTAACCAGATTTATTTACTACAGTAATTCTCAGAATCATTAAAATGTGCATGCTTTCTTATTCATATTGAAGAAGAGAAGTTTTAATACATGGTATTTTACAAACTCTTAGTATCAAACTCCTTTTTTAGTTCATATTTTCTAGTAGATTTTCATGGAATACTATCCTGCAGAAGACTATTTGGGCAACACTAGTTCATAATATAGTTTTATGTTTATTCCTTGCTTCCAAGCCAATTAGCAAGTCTCTAAAGACGCTGAACTTGTTCTGACCAATCTTTTTGTGCTCTAAAGTCCTTGAACAGCTATGAGCACATGGTATGTGTACAACAACCCGATGGAGCTAAGAATGACAGTAACGATGTGTTATCCATTGCCTAAGATAGTGGAGCAGTAGCAAAAGGTGGGGAGTGGGGTGTCCCAGATTCAGTAAATGAGGAAATGCCTAAAGGAGCACGAGATAATCTCTGAACATCTAACACTGTTTCTCTTTTCATGATACTTGCTCCTTGTGTCTCTTCTGTCTGGACCAAATGATTTCAGACTCATGCTTCATGCAGCTCTCCGCTGTGAAAGAGGCTTAAAGAGATAGGATCACGTCAAAGCAAGGTGCAGCCTCATTTTTCCCTTTACTATTCTCACATCGATAGGAACGTTACATCTGTCATGTCTTCTTTTAAAGATGAATGTAAGGAAGGTGGATGACAATGCACTCAATATTTGTTCAGTTTCCAAATGAATGGCAAGTTGAAAATCCGTAATGAAACCTCCATACAAAGAAATTAATCCAAAGAAATATTTGAGCTGTCTACCTACTGTCTGTAACAGGTGGGACTATTACTTATTTCTGAAGTGCTTACGTATCTATGTATTAATTAATAGCATTTCTGTTCATGTTTTCTTGTACATATTATGATATTCTTAAACTTTCAGAGACTGGATTTAATGTGCCTTGTTCTACATTCTGCTAAGGAGAGGCATACGCAGATTAGATAAGAATTTAGTACATTCCTAATGAATACATGAACTATTTGTAGAATGCATTCTTGTGGTTCCTCTTTGTCATGTTTAACTATCACCTTTTCTGTCTTTTGTCAAATTATGCCCTTATTTTGAACTTAGACTGATTACACCCCAAAACCCATTTGCCTCAGGCATCTACTTTCCTCTATGTCCTTATTTCTCAAAGGGTGGTCAGATAACCAGAAACATGGGCATCACCTGAGAGCTTATTTGAAATGCAGAATCTTGGATCCAACCCCAGACATAGGGAATCAGAATATGCCTTTAAACAAAATCCCTTGGTATTTCTTATGCTCCTTCACGTTTGAGGAGCTATCTTCTACGTCTCTTCTGGCTTTCCCCTGTGGTCTCAGGCACATGGCTTATGGACTTCTCTCCTTCTCAACTACTCCTGTTGTCCTGGGAGATTTCTTCAACTTTTCTCTCTATGTTCTCCTTTCAGCAAGTCAACTTGCTTGGGACCCTCTGAACCACATTCACAATTAATCTTCCGCCCAATCAAAACCCTCTTATCCATGTATCCTCCACTAGCCTTCCAAAAATAAAAGTTTCTTCAAACCTGCCTTCTCTAGAGCTAGCTAGCTCAGATAGAATTTCCTTCTCCTTCAAGATTCTCTGAAGAGTAGCCTACTTCTAGGCATTCTTCGGTTCGTTGTCTGCCTTCCTGCTCCATCATTCTCCTGAAACTTCTTAAAGTCACAATTACTTAAAATTGCTGAACATGTTGAGCATTTTCCAAACTTCAGTCAATGCCTTACTTCTTTTTTTTTGGGGGGGTGGAAGATGAGCCCTGAGCTAACATCTGATGCCAATCCTCCTCCTTTTTTTTTTTTCCTGAGGAAGATTGGCCCTGAGCTAACATCCTTGCCCATCCTCCTCTACTTTCTATGAGACGCCGCCACAGCATGGCTTGACAAGCGGTGCGTCTGTGCCCGCGCGGGATCCGAAGCTGCGAACCCCCAGGCTGCCAAAGCGGAGCGCGTGCACTTAACTGCTAGCACCACCGGGCCGGCCCCAACGCCTTACTTCTTAAAACTCTCTTTTCCCTCAGCCTCTGTGGCATAATCCTTTTCTGATTCTACAAAAATTCAGATCTTTCCCATTTCTCATTTCTCATTTCCCCACCTCTACTTTCATATTAAGTATGTTGGATACAGCCATCCATCCTCAGCTTTCTTCTTTTATCTCTCTACACACTTTCTATAAGCAATGTTACCTACTGCCAAATTTCAGGTTTCAACTACCAAATTCAGTGCTAGTGGCTCACTTTCTCTATGGCCATGCCTTTCCTCCTGAGCTCCAGACTCATGTCTCTCTCTGCACGTCAGATATCTCGCCTCATAAATATGCCCCAAACTAAACTTATCTTCTCCTTCCTTATTCCATTCTATATTCCTTAGCCGGGCTGGTAGAATTGAAACATTTTTCTCAACTCATCCTTCCCTTTATTCTCCACATCCAATTATCTCTGAGTATTGCCAATTCCACTGTCTTAACAATTCTCAGATCTATCTGACCTCTCTTATCACATTGTTACTGACTCAGTTCAGTGTTTCTTTATTATTCTTACTTGCACTACAATAATCATCCCCTACTAGATTTTCTTATTCCTCACCTGCAGGGTTCTTTCCAATTAATCTTTCTCACTTCCTCCAGAGTGAAAGAGCTTCCTTCCTCAAACTGTAGTCACCTCAATGTGTTTCTCTGCAGGGCCACAAGAGGCAAGGAAGGTCTCCTGAGGTTACAACAATGTGAAAGGGACAGGAGGTAAACAATCCGAATGAGATGTGGTTTCTCAGGCAACACTCCCTTCTGATAACTATGTATAAATGAAACTAAGGAAAAAGTTCAAATTGATTCTGCGTCAAAAATATGTCTGCAAATTGTCCTTAATACTTCCTATCTTAGCCTTTACCTAGTGATTCTTAAAATAAACTCCACCAACTACCCATCCAATTTAAGTATGGTTCATTCATATATGTGAAACCTCTTCGCCATTTATATCTTTGCTTTATACCTAAAAACTCTGCTTAGGGACGGCCTTCTCTTATTCCTGAATTCTCTACCCCTAATTTTCTTTTTCTTTTCCTAAACCTTCCTCTCTGAAGGGAAGTCTGGGAAATTGTCTTATAGTTTGAATTCATGGGCTAGGATCAGGAAAAGGGAATTATTCCAGGAGTTTGTGAGGGATTCCAGAATCTGTACAGAGAGAAACCTCAAAAATCGCCACTATATGAGCCAAAGAAGGGGGTCAGAATCAGCAAAACGGCCCATCATCCTGGGCCTTATGAAACCAGCCATTCAAGATCCTGCCAGACAAGAGCAAAATCGATCACTTGTAATTACTGTGGGAACTTGCCTAGAATGAGCATGGCTGCCTGGGACCAGAACCCACGTTCAAACACTTGGTAGTGCAGGGGTCAGCCTGCAGTGTTTACGGGACCTGGATGGGGCAGGCACTGTCCCCTATACCTTTGCTATGTGAAGCATATTCTTTTTATTACCATTGTATGTCTTTTTCTACATTAGAAATGTATCCATGTGAGAAAGCCCAACCTAAACAAGGATGCTTAGGTGTTCTCCAGGTTAATAATAAGGTGACAGCAGTTCCTGGCAGAGAGCCTGGCAGCTCCTGGAGGTGAGGAACTATGTTATTCAAAACTGTCTTCTCAGGGCCTGTCACACAGTATACCCTCTAAATGAATTAATGTGTGAGTCTACCATTTGTAATGACAAATTCTATGTATCTGCAATTACCAAGTAAGAAATGTGGGATAAATGCTGAAACCAATATGAATGACCATACAGTTGAAACAAATGGAATAGAGATGAAACTTGTGCAGATTTAGCTCCCGTTACTGTGGTGGTGTTCATCTAGCTAGTGGAGCTTTCATGGATCAAAAACATTGCTTCATTGGATGCCATTTGGTAAATGGAAAAATTTCTGAATGTAACTGTGAACTACATGACCAATAGGAAAACTAGTATGCAAACTTGAAATTTCATTACCTGACTACTTGAGCTGTTAGAAACGTTCCATCTAATCAAACCAGTAGACAATCTGATATTTTTAATATGCACTCATTAAACCCTTCCATGTGGAGAGATTTGGGGACATGTTCAAAATATTATCAGTCAGAAGAGTTATGAGACTTATTAAAGAATCCAGAGTCATTTCCACAAAAGTAAATGTATACTGCACTGTTTCCTTTGTATTCAAATACAGAAGCTAAGCTTTATTTTGCTTTCTTCAGTGCTAACATGTATATATAAGTTCAGATATGAAAAGTGATATTAATGGATACTCTTTAAAAACACAGATTGATCAGAGACTTTTCTCTTTAGGAACTTAAAGATCAAGGAACTAAACTAACATCGAGTTCCTATTAGATTCCAAGATCTGTTATTCATAGATATTTAGATAGGTTTTCTCATCTGATTGTAAAAAATCTATAAGTAGGTATTATCAATAGAGAAGAATGAGGAAAAATAAATGAAAATAACAGCAACTGAGTACTTAATGCCAAAAACTTTATTAGGCATGTGAAGTATCTATTATCTAAAGTTCGTTTTGCAGATAGGGGATCCTGTTCGGAGATGATCAGTGACTTGCTTATAGAAATGCCACTCAAGTGGTAAAGGGGGAATATGAAGCTTTGCCTACTTGATTTCAAGCTCCCCGAGCTGTTTTCATTATAAGCACCTTCGATCTTTAAGATCGGTGAAGACCATTTTGGAGACAAGTAAACTAAATAGCTTATCTATTTGTTTTTTAATCAGGTCTGTCTGCAAAGGTGGCTTCCAGCTATTTTGTATTCTCCCACAATGCCTAGTACTGTGTTCTACCAGATTCAACAGTCAATAACTTCTTGCCGAACTGATGGATGATCTTTAGTGTGCCATTAAGGAACACTCAAGAAAATCCAAGAACCGCTTTGTCTCCATGGTAATAAACAAATGGTTATGATGAATCTTTTAAAGGAAATTAAAGTATCCTCCTCTGGAAACATACTTAGTAAAAATGAAAATTTTATTATTATTTGTTTTGTTTTTGAGACTGTAGACCTTAAATACAGTTAAATAGGTAGTACAATGGGAATAGAATTAGAAAAAACATTCTTTTATGAGATATGATAAAGAATAATAATTATTTGATATATAGATTTAAGTATGAATTCACAGAAATCCTTATAAAGAAATAACTGATTTACTGTCCTATGCTTGAGTATCCAATAAAATATCTCTGAATAGATAATTTCTTATATATATGCTACTCATCAGTATACCCCAAATGAGTGTAACAATTTGGAACCTATCCTCTAGACATGAGGGAAGGAGCTACTACTTATTATGTCTGCTCTGCATTAGGCAGCTGGCTAGGCGGTACACATAGACTGCCTAATGCTGATATTCAAGACAATCATATAAAATATGTCTTAATCACATTTCGATGGGGAAACTGAGTCAAGGAGAGGTTAAGTTTGTTACCCAACTCACACACCTTACTTGTTAAGGCCAGAATTTAAATCTGCGTCTCTGATTCCAAAGTCTTTGTCTACTCTACTTTTAGTATGCTAGCTCCAATAACTAAAAATATAAGGCAGACACAGTGATGCAAATAGAGCCTTCACCCAAAAGGATCAAAGTAAAAGTGTGAGGGATAATAAAATATTTACAGTATCTACAGGGTCAAGGATAAGGGCATTTTTGGGGAAAAAAAATGACTGGAAGGAAACACACCACAATGTAAACAGTGGTTTCACTGCATTACATTACATTTTGTTATTTTAGTAATGGAAAAATTTGAACTCATAATAAAGCAGGATAAGTGCATTTTAGGACATGGCTTTACATCAAATTGAAGAATTCTAGGAGAGGAGCCATGCGATGCCATCGTCTAGCTTGGGCAGAGGGAAGGAACCTTCCACACTGCTGCTCTGCCAGACTATGGCAGCACTAATTTGTGAAATTACACTTTCCTTTCAAACCCAGGGTAGGAGAGTAGTTATGGCTGGGTGAGAACATGAAGGAAGAGAACAGTGGTGAAGGCTTCTGCTTAGTATTGAACAGGCCAGCAGGCACAAAACTGATCAGGCAGGCAGAATGCTAGATGTTGGAGACAGAAAGGTAAGCAATCATGTAGGTAAGTCCAGCATCCTATGGGGCAGATGGCCGTACTCCTATAGGGTCCTACTCCTTTACAGCTCCCCTGAGAAGGGGCACGTGAGCGCCATCTCACTGTATTCACGTGCCTTCTCCTTACAGTTTTGATCATGAAGCACAATCCAGAGACTGTGAAGAGGAGAGTAGAATAGTAATGACAGCAAATAGAATTTAGTAGTTTTTATTCTTTCTCCGACATGGCTTTTACTCCTTCCTTCCTTCCTTCGAAATGTCTGCATCCTGCATGAATGCCCCACTTACCTCCTTATGCACTGACCAGGTTTGGAGAATATATTGATTGTTAATATTATCGATTTTTTATCAATAGCGTCCAATTCATCTGTTTTATTAAAAAAAAAGCTGAGGTTTTACATTCCATTTTTACAACCCCCCCCAAAAAGAAGCCACCAGCATTGTGAGAGTGCTGCTAGATTGAATGGCCTGCCCGGTAAACAACTGTTCATGATTTAAAATGGAACATTCTAAAGTTCAGTGAAATCATTTCTGGTCCTGAGTACAATGAACATTTGTTCTCTTACCTCCTGAGAAAGTTGACCTGAATATGGTAAACTGGGGTCTTAGTTCTCCTAGTGATAGTGAGTGGTGATACCAAACCTCCAGCCTAGCCCAGGAGATAATTTCCTGTGAGTCTTTGAGGCTGGGTGTTCAATCTTTAATGTTTTACATGTAATCCCAGATCATTCTGCCAAAAAGGCTTCTTGACTTCCATTTCAAGGATCAAAGGCAAATTTCCTCAGGGTTTGTGACTCTTATGCCGTAAATTAAGGTGTAGGATAGTCACAAAGCTTTTCTCACTTCCCTCTTTAGCTTGAGCAGTCGGGCCTGCTAATTTGGCCTCCTACTGTCTTTCAGAATCTTCCACCAGAAAGATTTTTAAGAAGCAAAAGGCAGAGCACTTAGGCAAGGAGATTACTTTAATTATTTATTTTTAAGAAGTGTAAAGAACTGAGAAGAAAGAGAGATGTCTTGTGTCTTTAAGAAGTCTTTCATGGATGAATGTTTAGGGTACAAAACAACAACCACTTTATCCTGAAAAGAAAAAAATGTGAATACAGATCAGGATGCAGCAAAAACTCTGAAGAGAATTTTATATGCACCCAAAACCTTCTAAGCATATCTATGTGTGTTAGATTATCTATTAGGGAACACGGGGTGGAGTCCATGACTGGAAGAGGGCACCTGTGTGAGTTCTGTCTCAGTATTTCTGTGACAATGTGGATGTGCTATTGGAACGACTGGCAATGTTTTTCTAGCTTTTATGTATTCTCATAGTATTTTCAGGGACACATCAACTGGTCAGAGTTGCAGTTATGAGTAAGAAAGTAAGGCCATAATATTTCAAAAATTATTCTCCCTAAGAGCTCATGTATATATTCTCAAGAGATATCCTCAGGCATTCAGTCAGAACCAATGTATTTTTGTGTTATGACCTATTCTACCAAACATGGCTATCTCACCTCCCAGGTCAAAACAGATTGAAGGGGAAATGCTGCTAGCAATCACGAAAAATGAAGGGATAGATGGAAAAACCGTAAAGCAGACATAGAGATTTACACAGCCAAGCAGTGTGAGGACACCTATTTTAGGAGCCAACAATTGCACATAGGCTAATAATCTTTGGGGGCATAGCACAGAAATTGTTCCAAATGTTGACCAAAGTCATTATATTTAAAATCCCTAGTCTAAGAAAGAGGAGAGCAATGTAATAATTTTAGAAAACTGTCTATCCACAATATTTTAAAATATTTTCACTTAAAGAGAACATTTCCCTTACCAATGATGTGGGATAAATGAGATGTTATTCCATTTGGGTTTGAGATTCAGTTAGCTCAGTGTTTTTAGCATTAGGTGCAAGAGGTGGCTACTCCCTTTTATGGCCCAGATGACTTCACCCTCTCTTAACAAGGCAGTACCAAAGCAGTTAGCATGCAAACCATGAGTGGGTGTGTGTGGGGTGGGAGGGAGGAATGGGTGTGAAGAGGAGGTTATCGGTACTAAGGGAAAATAAACTCAAAGGGCATATCCAGCATCACCTTTGTATGTGAAGGGCACCTATTTGGGCTTTCATTTTTTGATAGGGAGTGATAGAATCACAACTAATACAATAAATAAATAGAGCTTTAGAGAATGCAATAAGAGTCCCAACTCTGGCAGTGATTTGATTTGCTCAAGCACATCTATCTGACTGAGCCATCTGGCAGGGAACCAGCATATCAGCACAGCAATGGGTGTAGCCTTGAGGCAGGATAGCCCCTTAGCAAACAGGCTGGTGAGAAAGTGCCAGATGTGGCAGGACTGAGGCTGGTCAGCTACAAGGCTGTAGAGGCTGTCAACACAGAAAGAGAAATGAGTGGTCCATATCACTTTGTCCAGAGTGTTTGGCCAGGCCAGGCATGGAAGGTGCCCAGGCTCAATACCAAGGAATTGTCTAACAGCAGGTGGGCTAGGCAAGAAGGGAAGTCAGGCTCTAGTTAAGAGGACACTGACTAGCACTGTGGTTTGGAGAGAAGTTCATTCACAGTGAGCAGGAAGGGGCGCTACAAGAGGCAGAAACCTTCCTCCAGCGGGAAGAATGATTAAGAGATTGATGGGACTCCAACTAAGAAAACCTATGGAAGGACAAAAGAAGTAGAAAGGTCAATAAGGCAGGGTATGGGGAATGCTGTGATTTAGGGCTTATGCAACCAACTACATTCCAGATACATCTATGCTATTAGACTATTAGATCAAGAACTAATTCAAAGTTCTATTCAGCTGTGAGACTTAGGCTTCAATACTTCCCAGTACGTCACATTTGGCTAGGCCAGCCTTCCACAGAGAAATGAGAGTCACCAGTAAAGAGATACAGATATTCAGAGCTTTTAAGAAGGAAAAGTAGAGGATATGACGTAGGGATTGGCAGAGGCACTGGTATGCATTACACTGCATTATGATGGACCTTATAAAACTGGAACAAATACATTGTTTATTCTAATTTGCTTTTCCAAAAGTTACTTAAATAAATACTTGCCATGCTTCATTTCTCCGCTACATGGGGGGGCTGGGGTGGCTATCTGGAGGAAAAAGAGAAATCTTATCAATTATTTTTTTAGTACCCTATTGAACAGACCACTGTGTTTTAATCTGGGACAGAGGGTGGAAAAACGGCATCTGGTTAATCAGAGGTACATAGATTATTTGGTGATACAACTTAACTGTGTTGATGAAATGAAAAATTGTGTCTTCCCTAGAGCAGCATTATAAAGCATCCTGTCTGGTACTTAAAATTGATTGTGCATTATATTGGTTAAAGAGTGGCATTTTGAAATTAAAATTAGGGCTGATTTGCATTTGTGTTGAGATAGTTGCACATGCATTTAACAACAAGTTTTTTGTCTTCTAGAGCACATTTAGTTTTCTTTAATTTATATTAACTCAATGTTTTTACTCAACATTATTTTAAAAGATAAAATGAATATGGATATAATTACTCACAAGGAAAATAACTCATGAGTGAGAACTATTGCTATATATTTCATTTGGTAAAATAAAACACAAATGTATTTTTTATTAATTAGAGTACGCGTGATACCCCAGTAAATATACCAAGGTGATTTAATTTTTTTAATTGACAGTTTTATAAAACATCGGGAAGCATTATATATTATTCATTTTCACATCTAGAGTTGCATTTGTAGATGCTCTCAGGATCCTCAATCAATATCTGCTTATTAAGATTTAAGCTCCATGACTTTGTTGCACTATGTTTAATTCAAGTGTATTTCCTTGATTCACAATCTACAGTAAATTCTTATTGCTTAGATCTGGGCAAAATGTCTTTAAAATTATCAACAACATCCAGGTAGTAGAAAAAATGAATTTCATATTGATGGTAAAGGAAAACAAACTGCTACATGTAATGCACACAGATTTATTATATAAATAAGCCTTTATTTCTTCTTCAAATATGATTGAGAGCTATATTCTTTCTAGAAAATTCCATTTTCCAAGACAATGTTTGCAAAGACATTATAATAGCAATTAAAATAGCAACTAGTCCAGTACTTAAAACAGAGACCTTGAAAATATACATAAAAAGAACAGAATAACTATCCTATTTAATTTATGGTATATTACAGTATCTTTGAAAAGGAACTCAGGGGAATTAGTGTTCAAAAATTTTAATCACATGAGTGAAAAAAATATATTGCTGTTATAGAACTCATGTTATAAGATGGTGTCAGAGACAAAAATAACAGGGAAGTTCATAGATTTTGTTTTCAATTTTTAAGTTACTTAGTGTAAATCATCAAAGGACTCTGGGAAGACATTCTCAATTTCTCTGTTGCACTCTCTCTGTCGCACACACACATACACACCCACCTTAAAAGCTTCACATTTTAAAAGGCCAAGCAAATACTACTAAGACGGTGAAATATATAGTAAGCATCTGGTTGTAAATCTAACCATAATCATCTAGAAAGATCAGTTATAAAATGGACATTTTGGGCTGAGTATCAAAGGTTTAACGAATTAAGCTTTGTCAGGCAGAAGAGGGAATAGTGTTTCAAAGCAGCCAAGAGGAGAGAAGCAAATACGGGAACTAGCTTCTGTGATCCATCTGGGGATCTAACAGAATAGCCTATAATTGAAAGATAGATCTAAGAAGTGAAAATAATAAGCAAAATCTTGAGACTATTTTGTTATAAAATAACTTGATTCTGTGTTAATGACACATGACTCAATCTCCTACCATCAAGACACTGATCTCTCTCTAATGAAACCTCTTTGCCCCAGACAAATGGTTCTAGGCCAGAAAATCTAAACTCTACAAGACTAGATGCCACCAGGGAATTCAGACATCATGATACATATCTATAAATGCCTCCCAAGTGGCAGACCTCATGCTGGCTACTTAGGGCATGGAAGTAAACCCAGTAGACAAAGGCCTTGAGATTTGGAGTTTATGTTATACCAGAAGAAGAGAGATGATAAGCAAATAAACAAATAAATAAACATGTTCCAGTGGTGATGTTTTCATTAAAAAAAAAATGAACCAGAGTAAGGAAGAGAGAGAGTAACAAGGATGCTATTTTAAAGAAGGTAGTCAGGAAAGATCTTCCTGGCACAGTGGCATTTGCCAGAGACTTGGGGGAAGTGAACAATGACCTACGTGGATTTCAGAGGGAAGTGTGCTCCTGGCAGAGGAAACAGCAGGGAAGCTCAGAGAGTTTCCATTTAAGAACCAGCAAGGTGGCCAGTAAGGCTGCAGGCGTGTGAGCAGGGGGAGAGTGATGGACGATGATGGAGGATGATGGCCCATAGGTAGTGACAGTAAAAGGGCTTGATCACTGACAGCCTTTGGGGCTGCTCTAAGAAATTTGGCTTTTGCTTTCACTGAGGCAAGAGGCCATTGGACGCTTTTGAGTAGAAGAAGGATGTGATCTGGCTTCTCTTTTAAATAGCTCATTATGGCTGCTCTGAGGAAATTGAAGGGAAGCAAGAGTGTAGGAAGGGATAACAGTGAGCTTTTGCAACCATCCAGCCAAAGATGCTAATAGCTTGGACCAAGTTTCTAGCAGAAGTAGTATAGTGAGAAGTGGTTGAATGCAGGATCTATTTTGAAGTGAGGGTCAATGGGATTTGCTGATGGATTGGATATGGTATGTGAGAGGAGAGAAAAGTGAAGAGAGGAGTAATTGATGACTCCAAGTTTTCTAATCCAAGTAATCGGCAGGATGGAGCTGCCATTTACTAAAATGGGAGTAGATTATGGGAGGGAGATAAACCGGGAATCCATATTTGGGCATGATAATTTTGAGATGACTAGTAGACATTCAAGGACAGAGGACAAGATGTGAAGTATTTATCTTGGAAAGCAGGACAATGAATGGAATAGAACAATATTGTAAGATTATCAGATAGCACTAAAAATCAACCAGAGTTTGTGAATTTCCCCAAGGGATTCTAATGTTCAGCCAGGAATAAAAACTGTTGAGTAGGACAAGAGGGTACGGATATTTGGTGAAGTGGTTAAGGCTATCAAAATCATTTGGAAATATTTTGCCATCTACACATTATAGGGGTGGTATTGCGGGGAGGGGCTGCACATTGTGTGGCTTAGAAAAGTTCCCTAGTTGCATCTCAGAGCTTCTTCTAAACATGAAAATCACTAACATAAATGTAGGAGAGAAGTTTTTTCTAGCTTCTTTCAGGAGCATTCTCAGACTAATACTCAGAAATTTGAAATTTATGAAAGGATGCAAAGGAAAATTCACCAAAAATATGTTATGTCCCAGACGCTGTGTTTGCTGCTTTTCACTTATTATCTTAATTGTTCCTGCCAGCATGCTTTTGAGATGGAGACTCCCAGCTCTATTTTAAGGGTAAGGAAAATAAGGTTAAATAATTATACCTAGTTAACACAGCTAGCCTGGGATAAAGTAGGATTTTGTCTTACCTGCAGTCATTTCTATCTGAAGAAGTTGAAAAGATGCTTCCAAGTATTTTGGTATAAGATAGAGCTTTAATAACTTGTTTGAGTGTGTACTATCTATACAATAATAGGTTCTGGAAAAAAACACTTTAAGGACTGTAAGCTTCATGAGGATAGAGACCACACTGTCCTGTAAACAAGTATATTCTTTTTTTTTTTTTTTTGTGAGGAAGATCAGCCCTGAGCTAACATCCATGCTAATCCTCCTCTTTTTGCTGAGGAAGACTGGCTCTGAGCTAACATCTATTGCCAATCCTCCTCTTTTTTTTTTTTTTTTGCCCCCCAAAGCCCCAGTAGATAGTTGTATGTCATAGTTGCACGTCCTTCTAGTTGCTGTATGTGAGACGCGGCCTCAGCATGGCCGGAGAAGCGGTGCCTCGGTGCGCGCCAGGGATCCAAACCCGGGCCCCCAGTAGCGAAGCACGAGCACTTAACAGCTAAGCCACGGGGCCGGTCCTACAAGTATATTCTTATACTCATTCATTCATCCAACATTCATTTAGTGCTTATGATAGGCAAGCAGCTATGTGCTCCATAGCTGAATAAGACGCAGTTCTTGTTCTCCAGGATTTCCTATTCTGTCCAGAGAGGCAGATAATA
The DNA here is from genome assembly GCF_020826845.1 of Diceros bicornis minor. Lineage (NCBI taxonomy): Eukaryota > Metazoa > Chordata > Mammalia > Perissodactyla > Rhinocerotidae > Diceros > Diceros bicornis. The sequence continues at coordinate 16,950,045 of NC_080749.1, read as the reverse complement.
GCACACTGTTTCTGCTTTAAAGGCTGTACTCCTCTTGCCTGTTTAATATTCATCAACCGCCTATAATCCTGGGCTTTGCAGAAATCATTCACTGCTTTCTGCAGTGATCAGTTAATCAAGCAAGGCCACAAAGGGGCTCAAGCAAGGGTGGTAGAAGTCTGGACTCCAGAATTCAGGAAAAGCCCCTGCTAGCCAGAGCCCAAGTTTCTAAATACAGACAGAGTCAGAGGCTGAGAATAAAGCAATATGTGCTCCTAGGTAACCTGAACCAGGGAGCTTAGCCCCAGGAACGGAGATCAGATGGAAGCCCACAGTGCTGATCTAAATAGAGGCAGACTATGTTTAGAAATTCCAGCTCAGAAGTACAACTGTTTCAAAGAGGAGAATTATGGCAGAAACTAACTAAAAAGCAGGGACGGGCATGGCAGGGCTCAGAAGCTCCCAGAGAAAAAGGGCTGACTGGGGAACCCCTCTGTAGATTCACTTAGGTCTCACACTCTTCTGAGTGGGCTCTTCAACTTTCTTTATCAGCACTCAGGGAAAGAGGAGCCTGGGAGTGCTTACTGCTGCACCAGGAGGAGGAGAGGGCTACAGTCCCCCCAGTCCCCAGCTCAAGTTTCTTGAGAGTCCCTCTTCTACTTCAGTCCCTTTTTAAAAGCTGCCTCACTCTGAGTAGTGTTTTCTCTTTCCAAGAGTGCCTGCCACATTTGGTGGTGGTATGTGTCCTAGATCTGCCTAGTTGCCTGGGTTTGAGGGCTGGACTTTGGAATTGAACTTGAACTTTTATTAAGGGGCAGGGCTCTTCATCTATTTTTCTTTGGTAATCTGCTACTCCTGGACAAAATCCAGTGTTGAGCTTTCTATAACTGGGTTTGAGATTTCTGAAGGTACTCAGCCTAGTTCTCCCTCCTGCATTCACCTGCCTTAGGATATTGCCTGGTCCTGGGAGGGACAACAGGCCACGCCATGACAGCTGTAGATGAGGCGAGTGCTGTGAGGCTGGCTGGAGTTGCCCTGGGTAAAGTAGAACAGCAGGCAGAGGGGTGTACCGTTTATACCTAGTGGGATAGCTCTTCGCTACCACATGGCTGGGCAGATAAACTACAGCTCCTTTCAGAGGCTGGAGTTGAAGCATTAGTTATGAAACTGAAAAAATGTATAGGCAGCTGGAAGTGATGGTTCATGATGATTGTTAAAACAACAGTAAGACTTCCCAAGCTAAGTAGATATTTAAGGTTGTAGGATGCTTGGTTAGAACAGACTTAATCAACAGACCTGAAAAAATTAATAAAATATGAGATGAAATACATGGCAGAGAATGAATGGATCTCATCAGTGGATGAAGCACTAGTCAAGATATAGAATAATTTCCACAAGGCTATGAATTCTGTGGTATGCAGTTAATGCCAGGAAAAGCACAAAACGTTTAAAATGCACTGGGATCCTAAATACGTGAAACGCATTGCAGAGTCCAACAGGCTTGATCCTGCTGAGGATGGCTATACCTCAGTAGAGTTTAGTCTTCTGAACCTCAGATCATTTATTCGATCTGATGGCGTAAAGGTGTTTGACACCATGGAATGAAGTGAGACCATGTTGGAACAATCTTCCCAGACACTCAAGAGCCCCCTAGCACATCTCATTCTGTTCTTTTATCTCAGTATCAGTAGAGGGCAGAGAGCCTCTCAGATGCAGCTTCTGCCAATCCACGGATTCCTTCAGCAGATCTTCATGTGGTCTCAGAGGGGTGGTCTTTTTTTCTCCATAGCCTGGCTCCAGATCCACTTCACACCGTATGAAGGAAAGTAGTGGAAGAAAATACAGACACCCTTTAGGCTGAGACCCTCTATGTTACACTATGGCAGTGTATCATAAGGGTTGTATACAGCATAAGGTAGAATTCACTTGATTTGTTTTTCAACATTTAAAACAGTAAAACTTTTTAACATAAAACTATTTGGCCCACTCAGTTACTTGCAAGAAGGTGGGAAGCCTCTGAAACACTTACAAATCCAGCCCCCACAATTCTGGGACCTGGGAACTAAAACATTTTCTTAGAAATACCAGCACAAAGAAAATAAATATTATTACCCTGGGACCAGTACACCTCACTCTGACTGATACTTCCAGTGTTGGTGTGACCACCTTCCCTCTTTCTAGGATTTCTCTTTATTATGAATTGTACCTTACTTTTTGACCATTCTCATGTGCATGGATTATTCCCTCCCCATGCACAGGTTAGGGTTCAGAACAAGGAGTTACTTAGCTCTTACCATGTAGCATATTTGAGTCCAGAACCTTGATGTTTTTAGCTTTAATATTCATCCTGGACCAACATTCCTATGTAGGCTTTTTATTAAAAGCACGGCCAACTTAAATTTGATTTTTTTAAAGCAAATTTTGACTGTTTATATATAAAAGGAGAGAGGGAAAGATTAATATGCAGTTGTTGAGTGTATGTCCTATAAATACCAATTAGATCAAGGTGTTGATGCCATTTTTCAGCTCATATATGTTTTACTGATTTTTTTGTCTAATCGCTGAAAGAGGGCTGGTAAAATCTCTGACTAGAATTATGTATTTCTCCCTTAAATTCTTTCAAATTTTACTTCATATGTTTTGAAAGATGAGGTATTGTTATAGGCTGAATTGTGTCTCCTCAAAATTCATATGTTGAAGTCCTAACCCCCAGTATGTCAGAATGTAGCTGAGTTTGGAGACAGGGCCTTTAAAGAGGTCATTAGGGTAAAATTAGGTCATATGGTTGGGCTCTAATCCAATACGGTATCCTTAGAGGAACCTAGACACAGATACACACAAAGGGAAGACCATATGAAGACAAAGAGAGAAGGCGGCCATCTGCAAGCCAAGGAGAGAAACCTCAGAAGAAATCAAACTTGCTGACACCTTGATCTTGAACTTCTAGCCTCCAGAACTGTGAGAAAATAAATTTATATGGTTTATACCACTCAGTCTATGGTATTTTGTTATGACAGCCCTCAAAAACAATACAGGCAGTTATAAATTTATAATTGTTAAGCTTTTGATGAATTAAGACTTTAACAATATGAAACGCCTCTCCTCATCTCTGATAATACCGTTTGGCTTGAAATCAATTTTATCTGATATTAATCCTGGCACTCCATTCTTTTTATGCTTACTGTTACTTTCAACTTATTTGTGTCGTTATATTTAAAGTGAATCTTTTATAAACATAACACAGTTGGGTATTTTTTTAACTCATTTTGACAATCTCTGCCTTTTAATTAAAACATTTAGTCCATTGACATCTACTGTTATTATTGCTATGGTCGGTCACCAATGATTGTCTTCTATCCTCAATGTCACATTTTTCTGTTTCTTCATATGTTTAATAACTTTTTATTACATTCTACATATTTTGAATGTTATGTAATGGAGACTCTGCATTCTATTATAGTCCTCCAAAGAGTGTTGATATCTTGTTTGTTTTATGAGGCGAATAACTTGATGGCACCCAAACTGCAAATTCTGTTTTTAGGTAGAAGCTCAAAATTCAGCTAAGTTCTTATATTCTTAGGTCACCTGATTAGAATCTGCCCTAAATATGTATAGTTTATGGGCCAGTTAGAAAATTAAGCAGTTTTTAAATGAAGTTTTAACTATCCTGCAAGATGCAGGCTGAAGCCTTCCCTCGGGCCAGATGCTGTGAAATGGAAAACTCACCCATTGCTGCTCCCTTCTTCCAAGTGTTGGCTTCTTTCCAGAATGTGCCTGCTTTTGTCATTCTTCAGTGCCTTCAGGTAGTTGTTTTTTGTAGTTTGTCCAGAGTTTATAGTTATTACTTTTGGAAAGGCAGTCTGATAGAAGCTTATTCCAGAAATAAAAGACAGGTAGGAAGAAAAATGAATGGGAGAAGGGAAGAAGAAAGAAGGGAAGGAAAAGGAAAATCAGAGAGAAAGATTTCCAAGCAAGTAGTGGGCACATGTAAAGACCTGAGAGTGGGTGCCTGAGATCCAGTCCATCTGGGTAAATGACACTAAGAGATGGAACAACCATCTTGTATGAGCCTGAACCAGAGAGAAAAGTGAGCTAGCGGGAAAGGCAGAAACCCAGGCAGTAGTGAGAGGTATGTGACAGACACACACAATGATTGTGCCCTTATGTAATCCCCTCCTCTTGAGTGATGGCTGAACCCATGACTTGTTTCTAATGTACAGACTATGGCAAAGGTGACGGGATGTCACCCTCTTATTTATGTTATGTTATATTAGGCCATGTTTAGCAGACACAGAGTGAGATATTATCCTGTTGACCTTGAAGAAGCAAGCATCACTGCCTATGAAGAGGGTCACGTGGCAGGGAGTCACTGTGGGTGGCCTCTAGAACCTGAGGGCAGCCTCTAGCCAGGAATCAGGAAGAAACTCGTGTCCTTGTTCATACAGCTGCAAGGAAATGAACTCTACCCCAAACTGAGTGAGCTCGGAAGCCGATTCTTCGCTAGTCCAGTCTCCACATGAGAACACAGCCCAGACAACACTTTGATTTCAGCAGTGTTAGATCCTAAGCTGAGGACCCAGCTAAACTGTGCCTGGATCCTTGATCCATGAAAACTGTGAGATAACCAATGTGTTTTAAGCCCCTAAGTTTGTAGTAATTTGTTATACAACATAGAAAATTAATATCAGGTATAAGGCAAAAACACTGTTCTTGAAAGTTCAGAGTATCTCAAAGGAGATCAGGGAAATGGCTATCCGATCAGGATACCCAGGAATAGGAGGAAGAATGCACGCAACAGAGGGACCAAGCAGCATCGACTCTGACTCAAGCTTATACCTACAAGTAACCCATCGGGGCTCTGGAGGTGACTTCAGTCCAGAGGTGGTAATCAGGAAAGTTCAGTTGTAAGAGGGGATGGAGAAATGGGGTGAGGTCCAGAGGATTATTAGAACTCATCAAGGGAAGACTGATAATAAAAAAGAAATTTTGACTATAATTAAGAGAAATAATGAAAGACCATTGCAAGAAAGTCAGGACATTGATGAATATCTAAGAGACAGACAGTGCAAACATTTGGAGGGCCTATTATATGCTAGAAACTTTGCTAAGCATTTTGTAGATGAACACTATCCAATAAAAATATAATGTGAACCATATATATAATTAAAAAATTTTTAGTAGCCACACTAAAAAAGTAAAAAGAAAGATGTGAAATTAATTTTAATAATATATTTTGTTTAATCTAAAATATCATCATTTCAATTAATAATCAACATAAAACGTATTAACAAGATAGGTTCTTTATTATTTTTTTTTCAGGGGAAGATTCATCCTAAGCTAACATCTGTTGTCAATCTTCCTCCTTTTGTCTTCTTTCCCTCCTCAAAAGCCCGGGTACATAGTTGTATATAGTTGTAAATTCTTCTGGTTCTTCTATGTGAGCCACCACCAGAGCATGGCTACTGACAGATGAGTGGTGGGGTTCTGTGCCTGGGAATTGGACGCAGAACTGGTTCTGTGTCCAAACAGAGCATGCCCAACTTGAACCTCTAGGCCTGGGGGCTGGCTCACCTTTCTTTTTTATTTGTACTAAGTCTTCAAAATCCAGTTTGTATTTTTCACCTAGAGCACTTAGTTCAAAATCAGCATTCTTTCTTTGATATCATGTTTTTGTATTTAGGCACACAAATAACACCCACCTTCTTATTGTTTTATTTTGTTTTGTAATCACTGCCTTTATTTATTTGTTTTTTGTTTTTTTTTTCTGAGGAAGATCAGCCCTGAGCTAACATCCGTGCTAATCCTCCTCTTTTAGCTGAGGAAGACCGGCTCTGAGCTAACATCTATTGCCAATCCTCCTCCTTTTGTTTCCCCAAAGCCCCAGTAGATAGTTGTATGTCATAGTTGCACATCCTTCTAGGTGCTGTATGTGGGATGCGGCCTCAGCATGGCCAGACAAGCGGTGTGTCGGTGCGCGCCAGGGATCCGAACCCCGGGCCGCCAGTAGCGGAGCGCACGCACTTAACCGCTAAGCTACAGGGCCAGCCCCCACTGCCTTTATTTTTAAAAGCAGTTTTAAGTTTACAGAAAAATTGAGTGGAAAGTACAGAATTCTCATATATCCCTCACTCACCCTGTACACACAGTTTCCTCGATTATTAATGTCTTTCATTAATGTGCTACTTTTGTTATAACTGATGAGCCAATATTGATATATTATTATTAATTAACTGCTATAGTTTATATTAGGGTTCACACTTTGTGTTGTATATATTATGGATTTTGATAAATGTATAGTGACATATAGCCACTGTTGCAATATCATATAGAATAGTTTCACTGCCCTGAAAATTCCTGTTGCCCCACCTACTCATTCCTCTTCCTCCTCTCCCAAACCCCTGATCTTTTTACTGCCTCCATAGTTTTGCCTTTTTCAGCATGTCACATAGTTGGAATTATACAGTATGTAGACTTTTCAGATTGGCTTATTTCGCTTAGCAATATGCATTTAAGGTTCCTCAATGTGTTTTCATGACTTGACACCTCATTTCTTTTTATCACTGAATAATATTCCATTGTATAGATATACCACAGTTTATTCATCCATTTACTACCTGAATGACATCTTGGTTGTTTGTAAGTTTTGACAATTATGAATAAAGCTGCTATAAATATCTGTGTGCAGGTTTTGTTTAGGCATAAGTTTTCAGCCATTTGAGTAAATACTAAGGCGTGTGATTACTGGATCATATGAGTATGTTTAGTTTTGTAAAAAACTGTCACACTCTCTCCCAAGTGGCTGTACCATTTTGTACTGCCACCAGCAATGAATGTTGCTTCCTGTTGCTTCATATCCTCACCAGCATTTGTTGTTGTCAATGTTTTGGATTTTCGCCATTGTAGCAGGTGTGTAGTGGTATCTCATTGCTGTTTTAATTTGTAATTCCCTAATGCCATATGATATTGAGAACACCTACATTTTAACAACAACTAGTACCACCACTATATTACATTCTTACACTCAATGATCACTTCCTGTATACCAGGCTAAGCACTTTGCATGTATTTTCTCACAACGCTGTGAGCCAGATAACACTATGATTATGCATTTTGCAGGAAAGGAAACTAAAGTTTAGAGAAGTTAAATACATTGCAAGTAAATGTTAAACCTGTGACTTTCCGGTTTTTCTGACTCCAAATCTCATCTCTTAACTACTACATCTTTTTTTTCTCAAAGTGTGATCCCTGAATCTCTTACTTCAGAATCAACTGTATATTGATAGAAATTCAGACTCCTGGACACCACTCTATTACATCAGAATCTTCACAGTGGGGATGTGGAGTGGGAGATTCTGAGGTGCACTGAAGATTGAGAACTACAGCATTATCATACTAGGATTACTCAAAGTCCAAATAGAAGTTTTGATATTTTGTTTGTATCTTGCTTCATGTATTTCTCTTTGAAGTATATTTACAAAAACACAATTACTTATATAAAATAAACTATATTGGAATCAGTAAGAGAAGATCTTAAATGTAGGTGAGTAGGTTCTTCACTATGTCCCCTGACTAGAGAATACTATCAAATTTTTTCCCCACAGCTTTCCACACTGTATCTGAAAATTTCTACCAAAGATTCTTATTACTAGTACAAGCACTTGGGTATGGATTTTGAAATAATATATCTGAATGAGGAAGACAATGAAACTAATAGTTATAAGAATAAATGGGAGCATAGAGATAATTTTGATAACAGGAAAAAAAACAAGTCCTAGTGTATAGCTACTATATTTCCATCTGTGCTAGATAAATTAGACAAAGATCATACAAAATACTTCTAGTGTTACGATAGATTTATCTACCTATATAAGTCTATTTATTGCCTTTTTATTGAGTGTATGCATATATATATATTTACATATATAAATTTATTTTATAATAATTTTATATATCATGTATATATAAAATATGTATATATATATAAATCATGCATACATATAAAGGTTATAGTATATGACACAGTAATTTCAGGCCAGTCAAAAAATCAACATAGCAGACATTCTATGAAACCTTATGGATTAAATTAAACAGACACTTGTTCTTTGTGGCTTTTCATCTAAGACAGGGGATTATAAAGGATATTTGCAATAGCATCCCCTGTGTCCAAATTCCTGTTATGCCTCTAAATAGCTGTGGAATCTTAGATATCATCTTTTAAGCCTCGGTTTACATGATTCTAAATGGAGGTAGGGATAACATCTACCCCATAGAGTTGTTGTATTAAAAGCATTACACAGTGCCCTATTCACATTAAGCACTCAATAAATGTGAGTTATTATTATTTTCACTATTATTATTATTCACAGGAAAAATTCAAATATGAGAATGGACTTGATAGAGTCGTAGAGTGGGAAGAGTGCTAGGATGCTAGTGTGACAGCTAATGGTGTAAGGAAATAAATGATACGTGACAAACGCATGGCGTAGAAATGGAGTATTCTAGGAATGGAAGAAGAAATCACTGTTCACTGGAGTGGGCAGGGATGGCTTCCATGAGGAGTCTAAGTGAATTTGCAAATGATTGTAGGTAGAGAGAATGTACATTTGGAGGGGGTGTCTTTTCAGGGATGTGCAAATTCAGAGATTTTAGCACTTCTTGGCAGATGGAAGAAGCCCATTTGGACCCTCAGACACAGTCTCTGTGAAGATTTTGCATATTGAGCAGACATAGTTTCAAGTCAGGTGCTGCATAAGAAAGAAGCTTGGACACAAGTGAGGAGAAGGCATCATGCTAATACTAATCGAAGCTCAGCTTGAATAGCAACTGCACACCCATTTATAGCTAGAAAATTGCAGACCAAGGACTATAGCCCTTTAAAAAGCATGCCACTGAGTTTGGGAAGGCAAGAGGCATAGCCGCCCAAAGCCACAAATCCTGCTAAGAAGAGCATTAATTGTTCTTTACATCACACAGCCTGTGTAGTTCTGTAATCAATAAGAAAGAGTGGGCTCGGACTGGGACTTGTTCCTTTTTCCACGTAAATTTGGAATTGAACAAATAGACCTCAATCTACAATTTTCTCCATGGTGTCGAATGCAGGCTAAATTGATACAGTATTTAACAGTATGCAAATGAGTTAATGGCCTTGAGATGAGGATCCCAATGAGGATCCCCAGTGAGACATAAAGTACCTTTCTCCTTACAACCTCTTTAGACTGTCTTGGTGTTTGCTATCTCTGAGGAGTTCTAATAGCACAAACAAGGTTAGCATTCTGCTTTAAGTGCCATAAACACATTTTGGAAAGGCAAGAGTAATTTTATAGCTGTGCGTACATTGGAGAGCGAGCATGACCCTGAGAGCTGGAGGTTTACCCTCACTTTAAAAAAAAAACTATTTGGAAGGAATTGTTCTAAATGTAGTCCCTATCTTTTACTTTATATTCTTTAATAGTTACCCTTTATTGAGTGTTTTTTGAGATCCAAGAACTCTATTAGGCACTTTTTAAACTTTTATTTTAAAATAAAACACAGATACAGAAAACCACACAGAATTATTATAAGGCAAAGACTGTTTTAACTATCAACCACGTCAAAGAATAAAACATGTTAGCTACCCAGAAGCTTCTTCGTATGGTCTGTCCTCTCTCCCTCCAAAAGTAGCCACTATCCTGATGTTTATAGTAATCATTTCCTTGTATTTCTTTATGATTTATCACTTGAGTGTACATCCTGGGACACTATAGCTTAGTAACCAATTTTCAAATCCATCTGTTTTTTTAACTCCATTTTAATCAACATTTCATTCCTTCCCTCACCTGCCACCAAGGAGGAGTTCCTCTTTGTCTCTTCCTTAAAATGTATCTGGTGATGAACTTGGGCCACCTGCCTTGTTGAGTGTGCCCCCGGGTGGCGTTGCGATTGTATACTCATGGTGCAGCTTTACGTGTTCTTTTCCCTGTATATCCTACAAAGGGGCAGAGGACCTCGGTCAGACTCAGCTTTGATGTCTTTGGCAATACTATAGGTAGTGTTGTGTTCTTTTATCAGGAGGCACACTGATACTTAACACATCAATCCATTATTTTATGGGAGATTCCAAAATGGCAATATTCTAATTCAATCCATTATTTTTATACATTAGCTTGAATAATTTCGTTTATTAGGAGAGGCTTCCTCTCATCTACAATTTGGTTACCCAGTGGTACAATTCCAAAAAAGACAGAATCAGTGTTTGATTCTCTTCTTTTACTTGGTTTTCATGATAATAGATTGGTTCCCTGTCAATTTCAAGATCGCTCTCTTGAATTATTGTTTTTAGTATTTGTGTCCCCTCCCACCTCCCGGCCCCTTGTCCCCCCCACCTTGCGGCCCCCTTAGTTAGTTCTCCCATTCAGGAACTCCCATAATTTATATGTTGGATCTTCTTTGCTGTCTGCAATGTTTGTTGCTTTCTCTTGAACATCTTTGTTTCTTTCTTCATTTCTTTTTGATTTATAACATTTTTCTCCTTCCTACTTGGATTTCCTTTAGAGTCTCATTTTTTGTGCTTATTTACTCTTATATTACTCCTAGATTAGTCTTTATTTCTAACATGACTTTTTAAAAATTCCTTATTCTTTCTTGAGTTCTGTCCCTTTATTTCTGACTTTTTCAAATTCTGATTAATGTTGTTTTTTCACATATTGTATAATTTTAGTAATGTCCTTTAGCTCATTTTGAAATAGTAAGTTACAGTTTTGAAAATTTTTTGAGGATGACTTTTTGGCAAGCTTTCTTTGTCAACAGCAGAAGTTGGCAAACTTCCTGTAAGGTGTCAAAGAGTAAATATTTTATGCTTTGAAGGCCATATGTTCTCTGTCACAAATACTTAACACTTCACTGTAGCTTGAAAACAGTTATAGGCAATATGTAAATGATTAAGCATGACTATGTTCCAATAAAACTTTATTTATCAAAACAGGGAGTAGGCTGGATTTGGCCTATGGGCTGTAGTTTGCCAATCCCTGGTCTGTTGGGATATTATTCTCCTTTTTTCTTGTGGCAACTTTGTTTTTCAGGCTAAACTTTATATGGAATTTGACTGTGATAGTTTTCTCTTGCTCATTTTTATGTGAATTTAGTTTTCTGGAAGTTTTAGATAGTTAAAAGTTCAGATAGGCTTTCCGACTTCAAAGAGATCTTTGTTTTCAGGTAGTCTTAAAAAATATGATGGCTTATGCTCTTAGATTTCCTGGATCTGTTCACTTTTTTTCTCAATTTTCTCTTTCTTTGATCCCTATTGTCTATATTCTGTTCAATTTTGATTCCACTTCTAGTAGTTTTTCCCCAGGATGGGTTCTGTGGTGGAAAGAAGCCCTGGCAGGTCAATTTCAAGAGTTCACAGGATCTAGACTGCCCCCGGCCAACTTAGACCTTCACATTGGCCTATTAAGAACTATGAAGTGTCAGAGATTTTACAAGGCTTACAAGATAATAAATCATCCTACCAGTTTTATGGATATATTCAAAAGACATGAGACTCTTGGGTCACAGACAAAAAGCTTTACTGCTCGTGCTACAGCAAAGAGCATGAACATCAGCATAATTGTGTGAGCTTTCCTTGTCCTCAAGTCCCATGAGGGTGAATGGTTGGGCCCAGATGGATGCCTGCTCACACAGTGGGTTGCAGTATAGAAGAGAAAATCTGAGCTGAAGGAACTCAAATCTTCTATAATGGGAAATAAAAATGCCGTCCCTTTCTTCCAGAGGGCGATAGTATCCTTTCTGTACTGGAGAGTAAGCATGCCTGCCCTTTGCCCTGGAAGGGACTCAATATCTATCTTTCAAGACTGTGAACAAACCTGCCTTTTGCTCCAGAAGAAGACACTATTCCCTCTCACCTGGATAACTGCTACATAAATATCCATTAAAATATATTCTAGAACAAAAGACTATTTCTTACTAGTAAGACATGCAGAAATGTGAGAGATCAATGGAAAATTGACTCCCAACAGGGCCTCTTTCACTCACTATTGGAATGCACAAAACTTCTCCTAGTTCTGTTGGATATTCTTATATTGATCCACGACGCTTTCTAGTGAATATCTGCTAACTATGTTGGGGTTCTCTGCTTGAATATTTTGGGATCGTCATGTGCGTCATTTGCCCTACTGCTTCCCTTTACTTTTCCCCACATAGTTACCAAGGGCAATCAGGCTGTGTGGCTTTTGGTATTTAGGAATTTGTAGAGGTATTTTATTATCTAGATTTGTTGTAGATGTTGTACTTTTGGTTTTGATATCTAGTTCTCTACATAGCCTAAACCCATGCTGGCATCACTGCAGTCCATCTTCCCAAAATAACCTTGTCTTTTACGAAAAGTATGCCAAGCCTGATTTCACTTTTTTTGAAGTCCTCATTTTGAATATCAACTTTACTATGCTATTACATCGTTATACTCTAAGATCCTACTGAGTTGCATAGGAATGTTTGCCTCTCTTCCCCTTCCGCCACACTAAGTGGTATTAAGTTGTTCTATTATTTTAAGTAGAGGTCCAATTTTTTCTTTCTATAACATTATATATTTCCCCTTCTTGCTATTATTTGTGTATCCCACCCAACAGCAATTCCTCTTACTCTCTTTTTGAATATGTGGTTCAAAGACTGGTGAATCAGACAAACAAGCTTATTTAAAAAGTGTGCAGAGGACGCAAAGCAAAAATAACTATGCTCTGGGATTGGGCATGATCCTAGAAGATTCTATTGACTTTGTGATAACTTTGGCATTATATTTAAGACAACAAAACATTGTATTTGATGTCAACATTTCCTCGTCGTTTTAGCCAGCATAGCTACTCCTCCCTCAAATTCAGTATAAGATTTTATATATTAGGGGGAAAATAGAATGTATTAGAAGTGGCATTGCCAGTGTAACTGTTATCACCAAATTCATTTCTTCCTGTGAGTTCTCAGCACTAGAGGCTTAGTATTTTACAACACATAATATCTGCTCATAAGCAGTGGAAAATTCCAAGTTTATCTGGCTTTTACTTAATATTTTAGAACGCAGCAATATCTGATGAGCCCTTACTCATATCCAGTTTCAGCAGATCAGAGGAATAACAAGATTATGTAATTCCTACACATCAAATAGAGAAAAATGAAATATTCTAAGACAATAGAGAGGCAGAGAATATGTATTTCTTCTGGATGACCCTGTTCAATAAATTAAAGGAAAATAAATACAAATTCGTAGTAAATTCTGAGAGGGCTTAATATTGAGGGTGTAAGGAGAATGATTTTTCTTCCAAGTTCATTTTCTCCAAGACCTCCTCGACTTAAGCAAGGAGACTGAAACAGACCCCTACCCACACCCCTGCACATACACACACTGTGCCTCAGTCCCTAACAGGCTTTCTTTCCCCAAGAATTTACAGTTTAGTAAGAAAGATAAGATGTCACTGTGACAATTAGAATGCTGAACAAGCTAGTATAGAATAAGAAGGAAAACTGTGTAGTGTGGTATACACTCCAAGAAGAGCTAACGAAGAGAGTCCCTGTGAACTTGAGTTAGGAAAGGATGTGAGGGGAGCTGGGTCCTAACAGATCAGTTACATTTGGGAGGATGGAAAAGTAAGTGGAGGCTTTTCCACAGGGAAGGGAAGGGGTACTTAAGAGAACTGCTCATCCAGCCTGTGAGGCTATTTTGATATCCTATCAACTAGGATTAAGCGTTCATACAAACACTGCTGAGTCAATAAAATAGAAAATAGCTAATTAAAAGGTGTTTCTCTAGTCAGTGATTTGTATAAACTGTGATATTTGTTATAGATTCTTTCTGCCTTCTCCACTGATGCTTACTGTCTAATTGTTAAGTGCAAAAATGATAAAGTATTACAAGAAAATGTAAGTTTGAAACTGATTGAAAATATCACATATAAATTACCTAGAGAGGAACAAGGACATTAAAAGTTGGACTTAACTTTTTAAAATTATATAAATACACAGAATATAGCCAAGGGCAGAAGTAATACTTAGGACCTAACCAATAGGAATTAAGGTATTTACAAGATAAATAATGAGTGACTCAATTATTCTCCCAAATAGATACAGATAGATGAGAGGTAAACAGATAGATGAATATAAAAATATAAGAAGTGATCTACATCAATAACAGCAACTCATCTAGGCTAATAGGTTAAACAGTGTTCAGTAATGAGAGATGTATCTTAATGTGCCTCATTACAATAGAAGGCACATCCCAAGATGGCCTGAAACTATATTTGCCTAATCTAAACAGATGACTCTGTATGGTGAAAGGATTGGCTGTGAATAGAAGGACTTGGCCTCAATTTTGTTGGAGATGGTAGAAGAATAATTCCCCGTGTTAGAAAGTCAATTGGTGGAGAAAAATGCCAGGGGCTCTTTAATGTCAGTGGATGCTGTGGAGCTGTTTCACCTAAATCTTAGACTACCCCTTGTTTCCAAGAGGAAAATTCATGAGGGAGTCTGAATCTAGTACCAAATTCCTAAAAATAAATTAAGCATGGTGAAATAGTTACAAAAGATGGATAGTCTCCCTTCCCTCCAAAATTACTCAAGACCTCACAATAGAGTTTTCTCTTTCAATTCATGAAAGATTTTCCTGAATGAGAAATGCGCTTTGTGCTGTTCTAAGAAGTATATGAGGAAAGAAGTCAGGTAACCATTATGAAGTCTGAGTGTAAAAGTCTCGGTAATAATGTACTTTCCAAGGACAGAGATAAAGAGGTTATTTTGAATCATCAGAAAATCTAGTCTTGCTCAAGGAAATGAGAAATACTAAGTTCAGAGAAATTTATTCATCAAATTCAGTTTCATTATCTGAAAAGAACAAATGTTAAGCCAATGTTTCTAAACACTCTTCCACATCTGACAACCTTTCTGTCATTTTCAGACAGAATCTGATTCAGGGGACTTGATTTTATTTCTAAAGAAATGTGAAGATTAGAAAAAAAATGCCCACTAATATCAGCCAAAAAAGATAGAAGGACTTTTTTTTACTATGCCAACATAACCAATTCATTAAATAATTACACTTCAAAAAAAATCAAATAAACGCAGACCTCTTATCAAATATCTAGTAGGTAAAACTAATAATGACAACAGATGAACTTTCCACATTCTCAAGTTGTTTTGGTGTTGCGATTCAGCTATACATACGGAAAGAAAATATTACATGGGAAAAATCTTATGCATTGTTTTCCTGTCTTTATACCTTTATATATGTCATAGAAGGTTGTCAGGTTAAAGGAAGATGTGAGGTGTGTTAATATAATAGCCAGGGAGACACTATAGCACTGGATCTCAGTATGAATGAGCAGTTTGTCTATAACTTCAGGTCTCCAGTGAGCAACAAAAATGGCTCTTAGGATATTGCAACTCTGTCTGCTTCCACCAGAGATCATAATTGGGCTATGAATTTTTACAACAGGAAAGTCTTCCTGTCATAGACAAAGACTGACAAAAAGTTTAGTTAAATTAATGCCAAAAGAATCTCAGAACAGTGTGAATAATGTACATGGATATCACTGGAATAGATAGGACCTTTACTTTTTTTTTCTTTTTTCTTTTTTAAATAAATTTTTGGGATAGTTACTGGTTAGAGCTTCTAAAATATAACTTTTTTTTCTGAGGATTCCTCAAAATACTGGTTTTCTGCCCAATGACATGAGATGCACTTTGGGGAATTCAAGAAGCCAATTGAGGTGAGTAGGGGTGATTTATAAATCAAAAGCAAATGATAGCAGAAGATGTGAACTAAAGCTATTTCTTGATCTGTGAAAAGCTAATTGCACACATTTCAGGCCAGCCCTCTGAAGGTACAGCTCATGAACTCTGTCTTCCGGATGCTGTGCTCATCACAGACACTCAACAGAGGACTGGTTAATGCTGGGGAAATCTCCATCAAGGTGGCCTTTCCACGACACTGCAGATTCACCTCAGGAAAGAGAGAGAAGAGAAGGGAAAAGTAGGGAGAGATTCCGGGCAACTAGCTGCTTACCGAGTCCTATTTGCCTCATCTAATTTATCTGAAAATGAAGAGTTTGTCTCTAAAGGCTACCCTGCTTCATAAAATCTCAAGGGACTTTTGTCTTTCCCTAACTTATCAGAGTTTAGCCAGGACTTATTTGTTACTGGTTGCTGTTAAAGTGGATTTTAGATTTTTTGGTCCTGGCTCTACTATTTGATATGGAAGATTGAGTACAGCACACACGACCTAAACATTTTGGAAACAACCCATGCTTGCCACTGACGCTTAAACATTTTAATGATAATCTTGAATGAATTTCATTATATTCTAAATTTCATAACCTATCATCAATTATTCATGTTAATAATTCTAGGTAAAATGAAAAGTACTTCATTGGCATTTCACTTTTAAAGAATCAAATATCAAGAAAAGAAAGATATGTTTGATGTCTGCAGTGCTGTTTGTGAGAAAGTTTTTGAACGACTTCAGTAACTCCAATCAATCTATTGAGGGAGTAACAGAGTAAGTTATGTCTACACAGGATCCTGAAACTAGGAATTGAGGCAATCAAAATTTTCAGTAGGAAGTGATGGGATCTGAATCCTAGAAATCTTCCTGAATAATATGGCTGTGTGTTGTAAGGTTTAGACATTTATAACTCCATATAGAAGGAATTTTGTTCGACAACTCTCCAGGTCTTTTGCAGTTATGAGTCTGATTCCACTCTATGAAAACTGTAGGAAAATATTCATTGTATGAATATTATAAAATGTACAGTTGTCTGTGAGTTAGCTCATCAAAAATAATATATGAGACGAAGTACTCAAAAATATTCTTTATATCTCTACAAAACTCTCCTTAAATAGAGCTTTAATTTTCAGAAATTAAAGAAATTTTTAATTTATCATTCAGATGGTAGTCTTTTTACTCATAAAATCAGTGTATAATCATAGAAATTTAGAGAAAGAAGGGATCTTAATGGTCACTTAGTCTAAACTTTTAATTTTGCCAGGTAGGGAAGCAGAGGCAGGAGAAAAGTGACTTTCCCCTGGCCCATTCTCCCTGAGTGAGGAAGGCAGGCAAAAGCACCAATCTGCTGACTCCAAGTCTACACAGGTCCTCTTGTCTACACTGCACTAGAGTTATATCGACTTGAGTAGTTTTAAAACTTTGTAGATGTTTGATTGTAAATTGGTGTTTTATTTTCTTAAATGATAACCTATAATCAGAAACCATACAAAACCAAGCTGCAGACATGCTGTCTTAGAATGTGAAGTATTTCTTGATTTTTTCTTGGACATTAGAAATTTTCCTTCAATAAGAAATAAAGTAGAAAATCCTACATTGCAATTCAAGTGTACCACATTTCAAAAAAATAGAGTATTTAAGTTGGGAACTCAGTTTACATGTGATTAAATTTTAATTAATGCCCTTTACTTAGATCTCAACAGCTGTAAAATAATGTTCTTAGCTTAGACAAAATAATGACCCACCCAAAAAGACAAAGACTCAAATTAAATCAAAGAAGATTTTCTTAAAAAAAAAATGATATACAAACACATATACACATTATACATGAAACACATAACAACTTACATCTTGATTTGTAACCGGAGTGGATTTTATACTGAAAATAGGTGCAGTTGAACTACTGAATTCAATCAAATAAGTAATCTTAACTAGGATGAGGATAATTCCCTCTTGTCTATACTTGTCCTATGTCGATAGAAATCTTTGCATATGATATAAATTTCTTCAAGTCGAGTAAATTGTCCAAAATGGAAACACTTTCAAAGGATGAATTCACTAAACAATGAACATAAGACCAAAATATAAAGACATAAATATTTTTTGAATAATGTAGATGTCTTTCTCCCCCAAAAATTACATGCGAGGGAAAATTTGGATTGTCACATTTACTGGATAAACTGCCTAATAGCTATTTTACCAGAGGTTCATTCTTTAAATTTGTTTTGTACTCTTACAACTAGCAAAGTTATTCCTATCAAAAAGTAATTTCTATCAAAAAGTTATTTCTATTGAACAGACCAACATGCTATTAGAAGTCACTCATAATATGCACTTGACTACCTATTTTTGGAAAGCAAGCTCTCTCATCACCCAAATCCTACTTTTCTAAAGAGAAAATCATTATATTTTTATTTTCTAATTTAATCAAAGCCAGTGATCACTGATTTATTTATTTTAAAAATTGTATTTTAAGGCAACTATTGTTACAATGAATGTTTAGGACAAGTGAGACAGGTCATGTTTTAGGAATTAACAAGGCAGGAGCACAGCTCCCACAGCAGCCCCTCAGCTACCATGTGGCTGGTTCATGGACCAAGTAACTCAGATAAGGAGGGAGCCAGTCCTTAGTCAATAAAAACTAACTCAAGGCTACTTCTCTCCCCTCCCCCTCCACATTCTGGTCCTTCTGCAGCAACCTCCTCAGAACCCTTGAGCTGAGTCCAGTAACATCTGGATATTTAACTCCCTCCTGCCTTTTTCTGGTGAGCAATCTCCAACAACCCGTGCCTGAGACTTGGGGACTGCTTGTTGCTCATCTGCTTTGAGCAGGTCCTTTCTAGCACCCCGGAAAGCCACGTGCTAGGGCATCTGGATGAAACTGGTGGACTTTGTCTATTACACCCACACGAATTCAAGTTCCAAAAAGCTGCGTTGTCTCCTTGATTCCTATCCTCGCTCCAGGCTGCCAGTACCCACACTATAACGTTAACTCCCTGAAGGCGAGGAATTTGGTACATTTGGGTCTGTACTTCGTCTCTCTTCCCTGCAGTTCCTCCGAGCCTTACAGCGTGTTTGGCACATGATAGGTACTCAATAAACTTTGAAGGGGACAGGGTTGTGTTGAGTGAAGGGAAGGCTGGAAAGGGACTTAAAATTTGAAGATTTTTCTACGTGTTCAGAACAAAAGAAAAAAGAAAAGAGAAAAAATGTGAGTACCGGAGTACCATGATTAGTTATTACCGTTTTTAATCAACCTTTAGGAATTCCGCCGGCATTAACCAGGCAGCTTGCAGGGGAATCCAAGCTGAAGACTAGAGGACTGCCCACAAATCAGGAGGCGGAGAGCCTCGGGTCATAATCTGGGACAACCTCTTGGTTCCCGACAGGTGTTGGCGGCCCCCCTGCGGCTCTGGGCCCCCAGTCCCCCGCGGCCCCTTGCCTTGTCCGAGCGCTGGAGCCACCGAGCGCTTTGCACGGGCGCACTCCGCTTCTCCGGGTTTTAGCAGGAGCCCGCGGGGGGCGGAGGGGGGGGTGAGGGGACCCACGGAGCCGGGCAGCCTGGGCAGCGAGTGTGGGGAGCTCGCGCACCGCTCAGGACTCTCTCCCGCGCTGCGGTTGCTCGGGAGATGCTGGAGCGCGGCGCCCGGCTGCTCCACCTGGCGCGCTGAGCGCGGCGCGGGAAGCCCCCGGGGGCGGGCGGGGGGCGCAGACTGCGGTAGAATGAGAGCCGGGCTCCTCCGGCGCTGCGAGACGTAGCTCCAGCGCGGTCAGGTGCCGCTCGCCCGCCGCTCGCCGCTCCACTAACTTGCCACTTGGTCGTGTCTGGTCTCCGAGGCTCTCTACGCTTTGGGGAGGTGGGGGGCGGGGGGAGTGGGGAGTTAGAGGGTCTGCGGTAGCCGAAGGAGGGATTCTGCAAGGGGGAGCCTGCCTGGTGCCGCTCTTCTTCCCCTCCCTATCGCTGCCCTCCCCCCACCCCGTCGCTACTCCTTTCTCTTCCGCCAATTCGGAGAGCGTCGGGTGCCTGTGACATGCGATCGCTGCCAAGTGACGGTCTCCGAGTCTGAAGTGCCCGCGAGGAAGTGAGCGCCAACGCTGGCCGCCGGCGATGACAGCCATGAAGCAGGAGCAGCAGCCCACCCCGGGGGCCAGGGCGAGCCAGGCGCAGCCGGCGGACCAGGTGAGAGTTGGCAGCTGCGGCCAGGCCCTCCCGGGAAGGAAGGCTCCAGTCTGTGCTGCCCCCGCCCCTCCTCCCCGGCTCGGCTCCCACGCCTCCCTCTCCCCACCCTTCCCCCGCTCCAGTCCCAAGCTTTCCTCGCTCGTCCATGGACTCTGCAGGAAGTTAGAGCGTCGGAGTGCGCTCTGGGGCCGGGCGAGAGGATGCGCAAGGCGGAGAGCCGCGGGGAAGGGGGGCGAGAGGTAAAGGCTGGGGGTGGCCCGGGGAGCCCAGGAGGGCGGGCTGCCGAGGGAGGGAGAGGTGGCCGGGGCCAAGGAATGGGGGCCTCTTGGCTGCTATTAACGCACGTTGGAGGAATTGCTGCGCTCCTGGAGGCGTCCACTTGCAGGGTTCCAGCCCCGTCTTCACATAGCTGAGAGAAGCGCTGGCCGCAGCTACCGGAGTAGACAAATGACCTTTAGGCCGGCAGAGTTTTTCCTTTTTTTTTTTTTTGAGGAGAGCCGGACGGGGACGGGGCGGGGGGACTAAATGGGAGAAGAGGATGTACCAGTCATCTGTGGTGTGCTGAGTGGAGCAGAGCTTGGGAGCAAAAAAGGCATTAATTATTTTGAGGAGCTGGGAAGATACTGGCTGTAGTGATTTGTTGGGTCCAGATGTGTTGTGTCTGCAGAGATGAGGTGCTCTGTGCTGCCTGAGGGTTATTTCTGTCCCTTTTCCGTCTTTCCGCACCGGCCACCCCCCTTTTGCTTCGGTGTTTAGGGATCTGTAGCATAACCGTACGGTGGATCTCCATCTCGTCTCTGTTCCGAGATTGGGATGACTCGGGAGTTCGCTGTCGCTTTTTTTCAACTTTGTAGGGTCGGGAGCGCCTAGGTGCCCTGGCGAGGAGGAGGGAGGCAATGATGAGCAGGTGAGCCGGCTCGAGGTGCTGTCACGTTTACATCAATTAGAGGCTCTGACTAGAGAGGGCTGCACTTAGGTCAGCGGTAACTACGGAGCTGGAGGACAGAGGCGCCGGGGTACCGGAAACGAGCTCTTTGCCCCGAGTGCACTGTCGAAGGCCTCCAGAGGCGTTTCTGGCAGAGACACTCCTAGCTCATTGCTGAAAGTGGGATGAAGAGGGTGCAAGCAGCGAGGCTCCAGTAGCGGCTCTGCTCTCGCATATTCTAAGCACTGAGGAGCACATGAAGGGGAGCTGTCCAAATCGCCAAGGAGTGGCGGCGAGGCGGAGGAGGCGATGCCAGGGCTGCTGTTATTAATATTCTAGTCTTGGTCATCTCTCCTGGCTGTGGTCTTTCTCTTCTCTCCTTCCCTCCCCTTCTCATTTCCCTCACATATGTTTCACACAGGTGGTGAGGATTACTGAATGCCTTAAAGCTCCCCCTCCATTTACTGGGGTGAATGTTGCAGTTTTTACAAAGCAGTTGTTTTCTTAAACCATCCTCTTTGCTCCCTACCCTGAGTTAACTATGAAAATATGTATTAAAACATTTATATTGCATTATATTTTATGTCCTTTTCCCTTATATCTCTTTTTCCTGCCCCCTCCAACACACACCACAAGGTAGCAACTGGTTAGCAGATTACAAAATAATTTCAGGAGAGGAGCATGGCTTGAACATCCTCTTTCAGGCTGACAGCCCTTAAATTTCATTAACAAGCCGCTGAGCCTCTCTACTGCTCTTGGAATGATGTTACCAATAAGAAGGATTAGTCAGGTGAGAGTCCCCACATGCATCCTTGCTCACTAACCTGTGACACCAGCTGGTTACTTGAGGTGCTGCAAACAGTTCAGTGATGGTGGAGGCGAGGAGGAAGAAGCAGAGCAGAGCACACAGAAGCTGAAAATGTTTTTGTACATAGTGGACAAGCTGTGTATATTATAGCAAAGCCTTTTGTCAGGATGAATCTGGTAAATGAAAATTCATATGATGAGATAGATTCAAGCTGGAATCCGTTTTTCTTGTTAATGTGCATTTTTGTTTATGTCCACTTCAAATATTCAAGGAGTGGCCATTTGCAGAACTCTTGTTTTAATGGAGTTTTTTTAAGGGCCTTTCTGAGCATTTACATGATTTTAAAATGTCAGTGGTATGCATGTTATGCTTGAGTTAAAATGAAGGAGATTGATTTTGCAAAGGGAGGGAAAGTCAGCCTGAAATATACATGGCAGCATCCCATTGGGGGTTTCTCAAGCACTCCCAGAAAATAGCTATATCTAGTATATTTCTTGTCAAAAGCTTCGTTTACGAAATGATGGCCAGATAATGTGGACGATTGCTGTGAATTCTTCAACTACTTGTTCTAAGATTGCTAAGCTTTTATTAACAATATTAGTCATTGTGGTCTAATTCTGCCATTGCCACACAACCCTCATGTGGTGCTAGAGGCAACACCTTCATATAGACATGATTGATTGTTCAGGTTTCTATGATATTTATGAAAAAAAATCACAAATTTAAATAAAAATGTAGCTTTATGAAGTCCTACATAATGGTTAAATAGGGGGCATGTTCCAGCTAATCACTCAATATGTATTGATTTTGAGTAATTTAAGCTTTTGAATGTTGCCAGAGAGGTCTTTCTCTTTCCATGATAGAAGTTTTTACGAAACCTCAAAAACTCCTTGTCCTGAGGCCTTCAAACACCTACTTCCACTTATAGCACAGTGGAAGCGCATAGTCTTTCCTCTGGGCGAAATGGCGCTGGACCATGTAACCTGGTTGTTGTTATGGTCCTTTAGAGAGCTCGACCTCCCTGTTTCGTCTTATCCGTTACTGTCCTCTGGCATTGGGTGCCATGACCAGAGGCACTCCTTCCCCAGGGAGCAGCAGCAAGAATAGTAGGGACTGTATACTTTTATTAATATTCTGAATCATTGGAAATGTTTTTATCATCTTAGTAGTCTTTCCTTTAAATGAAAGACTTCATTGGTTAAATAAATGTTTATAACAGTTATTTTGTGTTGTTTTCATAACACTCTATGTTTACAAGATGTCTAAAAATAAATGCTTTGATATGATTAGGTACAGTCATTCCCACTTAACGTGATCAATTTCCCATTTTACATTGAGGGATCCAAAATCTTGAGTGGCTAGTTGTAACTTATTATTGTTTTTTAAAATCATTTCCTGAATGCTTGCCATGTGCAGAATAGTGTCCTCTGGGCTGATAAGGTAATATTTATTGAATGCATTTTTCTATTTGATCCTCAAAGCAACTTTTTGAGGTAGGTCTTGTTGTTATTCCCATTTTAGAGATGAAAATATAGAGGATTAGGGAAACTAAGCAACTTGATCAAGCTTGTCTTCCTAAGTGGTGGAGATGAGACTTTGCCCTAGTCTATGGCATTTAAGATAAAATAAGCTCCTTTAACTCTAAAGCCCCAACTTCTAACTTCTACACAATTACAGTTCAACACATTCCTAACAGCAGAATGCAAAATAATTGCAAATACTGTGTGTGTGTGTATGTACAAATTTACCTTGAATGTAAAATGAAGAATTTGTTTAAAGCTTCAAATATAAATGTAAATAATAGCTCTTGAAATTTTAAAGTTAACTTAATATTTCTTCTACTAATGGAAATAATGTAAAAATAACCAGATAGGTCTTGATAAGTACATAGGAACTTTTAAAAAAACGTATCTTTGTGTCATTTGCCCTTGGTAATGATGAGACTTTCAAGGTTTCTTAAATGAGTACATTTTTATACTCAGACCCGGTTTAGAATTTGCCCACATTTCCACCAGGTGGCACCCTTCTTCTGAATCCAACGGGTAAATTATTTCCTAAAATGTTAGACGGTCTTCTCAGCTCCAAAAAAAACCACACCAAAACCAAAACAAAAAACAAAAAAATAAACAAAAGAAAAACTACAACCCTACTTTCTGAAGTATGGCTAAAAAATATATTTTTATAAGCAACTATTTGGCTGCAAAGACAGCATTAGTTATGCATTTTCTTTTAAAAAATTCTGGTAGAAAACCAATCTTTTACAGCTCCACATGTAGTGGCATCTTCATGAAATAACTTATGTTCAAAATTATGATTAAATATGTAATGTGTAAAATGCCTTTTGTAAAATATTTATTATACATTTGACCTTTCCATAATATTAACCCAAAATGCTTCCATACAGAAATTAGGATCCACTATTTTTATTTCAACTTTGATCTATCAATCCTAATTAAAATTTTCAAATGTATACTTAATGAAAACTTACAAAAAAGTTATTCTTCCACATTTCTCTGACTAATATATAAACATGTCATAATTTAGTCTTTAAACTATTGTTTTTAACACAGAACCTCAAAAATAACTTTTAGAAATCATGTTGAAAAAACTTTACTTAGTAGAAGATTTATTACTTTTTTCCTAAGCATTCAGCAAAAATATATAGTATCTAAGTGGTGGGAGAGTTCTATATGATTTGGTTATAAAAGATAATTTAGATTGGATACAGGTGTTATGTAGAAGTCTTTATGTCTTAGGAGATATTACACATTTCCTACTCTTCCTTAATTTCTTACTACATATATATTTTTCATGTGTATGTTATTACATATATATATGACGTTTTATCTACTGAGTTTAGAACATACCACAAAACATCCCTTGCTTACAAGGGGTATTTCTATCTGTTTATTTCAGGGACTGAGCAAATTGCACATTTAAGAAAGATTAAACTATATATAAACAAGTTAAAGAAAATTGTATTGTTAAATATTAATGCTACAGTATCTTATGAAGTACATTACATTGGAAACAAAACACTCAAGCCAAATTTCTTCCAGTTTGAGTAAAAATAAAGCTATTCAAAATTTTGGTTCCTTGAATCATTTATGATTACATAATGTTTTAAGCTTTAGTACTTATTGGCATATTTTTAAATGTATCTACAGTGTACCATATAGCGTACACAGTACTAGAATATTGCAACTAGGACTATGAGCTTTTGTGCCATCCACCACAAATATTTATTTACTATTGTCTATGGGTTATGCACTGGAAACCACAGATTCAAGTTCATATCCCAGCTCCACCAGGCATCACTATGTTTTCTTGGGCAGAATAACTCATTTTCTGTATGTCATCTGTGAATGGAGGTAACTATTGATCCCTTAAACACTTGGTGTAAGGATTAAATTAAATAATATGTAAAAGCTTTTGAATAATGCCTATCTCATACCAAGTGCTCTCATCAAATGCATAGTTTGGGAATAGGAGCCTAGAAAAAAGAAAAAAGAAAAAAGAAAAGCTTAGAGGATCGTTGAGCCACCTACAGCTGGTATATTATTTTAACATTTTACAGAATATTGTATTGTCCCATACACATATTCGTATGATTACATATGAATTTGCTCATGCATATAAATATTACATTAATAATATAATATATATTATTTAAGCCAGCCCTGGTGGTCTAATGGTTAAAATCTGGTGCTCTCTCTGTTGCCGCCCTGGATTCGTTTCTCAGTCAGGGAACTACAACCCCTCCCACCCCATCTGTTGGTTGTCATACTGTGGTAGCTAAATGTTGCTGTGATGCTGAAAGCTATGCCACCGCAGGGTCACCCATGGTGGACAAGTTTCAGCGGAGCTTCCAGACTAAGACAGACTGGGAAGAAGGACCTGGCCACCCACTTCCTGAAAAAATTGGCAGTGAAAACCCAATGAATAGCAGCAGAGCATTGTCTGATATAGCGCTGGAAGGTGAGAGGATGGTGCAAAAAGACCGGGCAGGGTTCTGCTCTGCTGTACACAGGGTCACTAGGAGTTGAAGTCGACTCCATGGAACTAACAACAATATGTTATTTGGTTTGGACATTGGGCATGATTTGTCAGACATGCAGACTTCAAAATATTCTGTTACATCCCTACTTCCATCCAATCAAAATTCACTTCTTTACTGCCCTACTCTGTAAGGCGCCAGGCTGAAAGTAAACATTGGCTAATCCTCACTAACAGGTGAATAGCTACCGAGTATGTTGCATATTGTTTTCAATGTAATGCCCTTCATAAAGTAATTACCATGGAGAAAGAGGATGTTTGAAGAAAAAAGAGGTGTAATTTATAGACATATCTCAGGAAATGAGATTTCAGTCAATGTGACAGGAGAATGTGCATAACAATGAAGCCCCCAGGATGCCAGGGTGGGTGTGCCTACTGTCACTGGAGGTGAGAATGAGTGATCCAATGTTGGGCTCAGCATAATTCAAAAGACTTTTTCACCCAGTTTTTTCTACAGCTATTCCTATGCAGTATTTAAATACACACGTCATTTCTTGATGTTCCAACTATTAAAATTACCTTCATATATTTTCATACTTGCTGAGTGACTTTATATGTGTTCTAACCAAGTTCCTGTATTACTGGAACATTATAAAGGGGTCATATGCTAAGACATACATCAGCTAGGAAAGTTTGGAGCTTTTCCTGTTTGAAGACTTGAAAAAGGACCAAAAAAGGGCAAATAAATAATGGAGGGAATGTAAACTTCTTCCTGAACACATGTCCTCATGTAAAGTTAGAAATGATTCTGCCCTAGTGTCTAGTGCCTCGCCTGGGGAAGTCATACAGCTCAGTACTGATTATTCCCGGCACGTTGTTGTTTTGAAGTTTGTACTGACCTGATCCACAAGCTTTTTGACAATAACCAATCACTGTTTACTTTTTCCTATCTAGACGGCACTCCTTCTCCCAGGCTTTTAAACGGTACACCTAGCATCCCACTACCAGGCAGACATTCTCATCATTTATTGTGTATTAACTAAAGGAACACTTGTCATTTCCAGGATGGTAGAGAAAGCTGGGAAGTAGGTTCAATGGGAAGAATGGGATACTTAAGAGAGAGCTCTTCTATTGTAGGTTCCTTTTTGTTAAGCTGTCCTGAATTCTCAGAGTTTCAGACATATCTATATGTAATGGTGAATACCCGCCGCCAGGCTAAATACAGAAAACTCACTTTTATTCCAAATTGATAAAATAAATATTTTATTTCAAACTGCTCTATTCAGGAATTGACGTTAACAGTACTCTTCGCAATGTCTTCTACATAATAAAAAAAGATTTTTTATTTTCTTTTCAAGTTTGTCATGCCGTGGTTTATTTGAAAATTGTTAAAACATTAATAATTTTTTAAACCCACTTTCAGATAACATGCTTATTCCATTAACCAGAACAGTATATTCTACAATATTTTTGGAATTGCCAAATGATTTCCAGATTTAATTATATTTTTGGGAGAGGCAACATGATGTAGGGTTGAGGACAGAGTCAAACAAATTTCAGGTGGAATCCTTCTACCAGTTACTGTGCAATCTACGGCAAAGGATTTAACCCCTCTAAAACCATTCCTTCATCTTTAAAGGCAGAGGATGGTGAGAGTGTTGCAAGGGTTAAGAGATAGTCTATGTGAATGGGCTTGTATAACATCTGACCCAAGGTAGATCTTAGTATTTTTATTCTTATTGCTACTGTGATTCTAGATCATCTGAGAAGATTATTTCATTCTTTTGAAGGGTAGTTTTGGATTTATGTTAGTGAAAATGCTGAATATATGTGTGTGTGTGTATGTGGAAATATATATATACATACGTATATACATACACATGTTTATATATATACATACATTTATACATATATACACCATATATACATACATATTACACATATACGTATACGTATTTATACATATACAAACATTTATACATATACAAATGTATATACAAATATACATTTGGTAATAAATTACCAAATGATCTCTATTTACGATCTAAATATACTGAGTATTTTACAGTTATATTATTAGAGGGCATTAAGTAAAAATCAATTTATAACAACCTAATTGATTTCTACTATTTTTAGATGATACCCTATTTTCCCAAAAGACTTAGGATCTTCTTTGAAGTGTTCATGGTTTAATATTCTCTTTCCAGAAGTTTGGTTTCCAGAAATGATTGAGTTAGATGTACTTTGCACGTGAGAGCTGATGATATGTTGAGTTGAAATTTAAGAAAAGTTAGTGGAGTGCACAATCAAAACTGACTGTGCATCTGAGAGAGCCAAGCCAAGCTATATATTCTCCAGCCAAGCTGTGTACTATTTGACTTCAATATTATTGTAATTTATCATACTTATCGATTTTCTCAGGTCAATACAAAAACCTATGTATCAGGTTACAAGATAGCAAATGAAGAAAAGTGAGGAACAAAGCCATTTTTATTATCTTTCTCTCTACCCTCTTTTTGAGATCTAAATGAAGATTCAATTTCTTATTCCATCTGGAAGTCTCTGCTCTGGAAACATAAATATGACAAATCTGAATTATATAATTGAGCACTTGAGTGGCAGGCTCTCCTGTGATTTATTTTCAAACAATGGACCAGAGAGACCATTGAAGCTGCATTAATAATGCTTGTATAGGGTAGAAATAGGCCTTTCCTGTTATTGGTACATGGGTTTACTTTTGGCAAGGGGAATTGAGTAAGTGAAAACTCTGATACTCATGCTTCCATAGATCACATCTCACCTCCAGGAAAGGTTTTAATATGAGTTAAGGAATGCAAGACATGACCATTTTTTTTTCATTTCACATGTTTTGAAACATGTGCTAGAAAGTCTTTTTTTATAAAGTAAACTTCTAAGTCAATGTTTCACACACGCATAATGATTCTTCTCTCTTAGACACAGAAACAAAGATTAGGAATCAAGATCCCTTTTGAATAGAGGTCAAAAACATCGTTCTAGGGGAAAAATCTGAAATTCATAAAGAATTTCTTAAATGAAGAAATAGGTAATTTGTTTGGCAAGGTTAGTATATAATTTATATTTCCTAGGATTTGTGAATTTATGAGTAGATTTTCTATCTACTCCATTAGCTTTTAAGGATTTTAAGGGAAAAGGCTGTACTTTTCATTTGTTTGTTTCTTTTTAGAGTACTATGAAACTTAAGTGTTCCAAGAAATAAAGTGAGTATGTTTTGAAGCTATGTCTGGCATCTTTGTCAGGGTTATTCTTTTTTCCTGATCCTAGGAATTATGTGTATTCCACTTCTTGACAATCAAAATGGCAGTGATGGGTGGGTGTGAATTGAACCTGGAGTTGAAATGCAAGAGACCCACCCTCCTTCACATCTATGGAGGTTGCTTACAATTGCTCTAAAATGAGGTTTACCCAACGTTAGTGCCACAGTGGCATTATGAGTAGTTTCTTCTGCATCTGCCACACTTTTTGAAAATCAAAATGGCAGTGATGGGTGGGTGTGAATTGAACCTGGAGTTGAAATGGAAGGGACCCACCCTCATTCACATCTATGGAGGTTGCTTACAATTGCTCTAAAATGAGGTTTACCCAACATTAGTGCCACAGCGGCATTATGAGTAGTTTCTTTTGCATCTACCACTCCTTGAAAATGTCTCTTTGCTCACAGAGTCAGTGCCTCTTGTGTTCCAGGATAGTACTTTTGGTTCCTTTGTCTCCCTTTGCATCTGTGCCATCTCCAAATCCAAATCTAGTTCCTTCTACCTCTTTACATTTCTGAGGTCCAGTCTCTGTCCAAGATTGATTCCCTGACATGTAGACTACTGTGATGTCCACAGTGGCCTTGCCTTTCCAAATTCTTCCTTCAAATGGTCATAAAGTCATCAATGATGATGGCATTTTGAGAAACTTTTCTGATTGATGAATCTACTGCCTTTGTTTTCAAATCAGGAGACAGACAATGGAGAGGTGAAGTGAATTATCTTAGGACACAGTTTGTTAGAATCAGAAGCAGTACTTCTGTGTCTCTTCACTGATGACCATTTTCTGGGTGTTGCGCTGCCAGATTCAGCTGTTAATGTAGAGCCTTTGATGGTGCCTTGGTGGCACATCTGCCTTCCTTAGCACTTGACATCAGAATAACTTTTTAAAAAATTTATGTTCTTAAAAGCTTTGAATCTATAGGCAAAACTCACTTGACATTTCTTGATTTCTCCTTTGTGATGTATTGGTTCCAGACCAGCGGTCCTTGGGCTTTTGGAACCTGGCCACAAGTTTTCACAGAACTACATATACATCTTCTCCCACTTGCCGTGGCAAGAAGTCACCCCAGAGCCATAAAGCCATTCTGAAAGTAAACTGTGAGATTCACTGATCTGAGTAAATGACTGCCTTCCACCATACGTGCAGACACTGGCATTCTTAAGCCTCCTCTCTTCCCCTCAGCATGAGTGAGCACCCACTGATCTTTACACACAGCATTTGAAATGGCAATTTAGTAGTGGATGGACTAGTAATTGGGTGAATCCCTTGCTAAGAAAAGGGGGGATGCAGTTAGGAAATCTGGAAAGCATGCGGGTGAATTTTAGAGCTTTCTTGGGAAGTTGATAGAAATGACAGGCTTCTGATTTACTGGATTTCTTGGAAGGTAAGGCTGCTTCCAGAAGCTGTGATAATTTTGTCAGAATATCAAGTTCTAATACCAGACCTGAGAAACTTTTATACACTAAATAAATAAATAAGAAAAAATTTTGAGTTACACAGAATTATTTTTAGTGGAAAGTACTGAGGCTTTCTATTCATTTAACCTCAGTTTAAACTCCACTGACTGGTTTGAGCGAGTTACTCATTCTCTCTCTGAATCCAACACTTCACCTGGAAATGGGATGCTGCTTACCTCGCAGAGCTGTGTGAGGATTAGCAGCGAGATAGGTTTATTATCCAGGAGGTGCTGAAAAATGATGATGCTTTTTTTTGTTGTGGTTTTTATTGATGTGTCTTGAGTTGCTATACCACACAGAGACAAAGTGTTAGGAAATCAAACTACACTGGATGTTGAGGTTCCCATCTGTTGGGAACACCAACATCTTTCTCCATTACTTTGACCAAACTTCAGAGAACCTTTAATATTCAGCTCTTATATTTGGTGATATGGAGGTTATAGGGAATCCAAGGAAACATGGATTAGGGTTGGTCAAGAAAATATATGTCATCCATTTTTATAGTCCTTGTAAGTGCAGGAAAATCAACAAAGTTTGCATTTTGAAGGTGGGGAACTGAATATGCGTTTGCTTTTCCTTAATTTGTTTTTTTCTTGTCCCATGTAATGGTTAATTCCACCTCATGCTTATAATACATTCTACATTTGGAGTGCTGCTTCGTTTCTACTCAGAGCTACAGTCCTTGGGCTGTAATGGCAAATCCAAAAAAACTAATATAGAATCACAGATGGTGCAGATATTTGAAAATAGGTAAATACAATCTAGGATTAGCTGCCTGGGCTCAGAAATGTCAGCTTCACGTTACTTATTGGTCACATAAGGCAATTTTAGTTAAGGGAAAACCCAGCACAAAAGCATCATGATATAAAATTGCTAGTTTGGAGCTATGCAACATAACGAACTCATAATTGTTGTATAAACCCCCAAAATGAGTCACTCTGTAGCAAGGAAAAGGTATACCAGGGAGGGCACAAAGTACTAAGAGGTCATACAGGGGATAAAAAATTGAGCAGATATCATAACATGGGACTGCTGTACAGCACCATCTGCTGACTTCCATTTAATGCCAATTTTTAAGGAGAAAATATCCATTCTTATGGGTATGCTGTAGGTAGCCACATATTAAATGGCCTAGGCCTGGAAAGTCATGGTCAAATTGGCAGCATAAAATCCATAGATGGTGATTATTAGTAACACGCACTGTATGCCCCGTTTTCTGACTCTGAAAAATTTAACAATAGAATCTAATTTTCTTTCAGTTTTGCCCCTTTAAAAGGTGCAATTCTTTTAAAAGGATCTTAGAACTAACCATGGTGATTAAGTCAGCTGGTTTACTAATAAGACCACTGAGAGTGATAAAGGCTGACTTGCTCAAGGTCATATGACTGATGCATTTGGTAGATTAGAAACCAGAGCTCCACGCTCCTAGGTTGGGAGTTGGTGGAAGGAGCCTCACTCAGTCATCGGGATGGTAGAAATCATTTTTGATTGTCTGTACTGATGTCAGATAAAGAAACAGTGGATGAGAATTAAAATGGGTAAGTCCTAGCTAGTTTAAAAGTTTTTTTTCTTTTAGTTTTTAATTTTTTTTCCCGGTGGTAGGTTTAACAAGATTAGATCTATTATG
The DNA here is from genome assembly GCF_020826845.1 of Diceros bicornis minor. Lineage (NCBI taxonomy): Eukaryota > Metazoa > Chordata > Mammalia > Perissodactyla > Rhinocerotidae > Diceros > Diceros bicornis. The sequence continues at coordinate 16,918,040 of NC_080749.1, read as the reverse complement.
TAGATCCTATCAGGAAGCAACAAGGAGCAGTTAGTCACATGTGTGATGTTGGGTGAAACCTAAATTTTCTCATTTCTCAGATGAAGTGGCAGAGAATAGGAGGATCTGCTGCAGATCATATATGAAGGTCTGTAAGACAGTACTGATCCCTATCAAAGCATATATATACCAGTAAAAAATCCTGGCTGTCCTGTGAATATATAGTGAACATATGTTAAGGATTTAACTCAGTAGTAAAGGAACCATCAAGATGGTAAAGCAGATTCAGAAAGCGTTTGAGGAAGAGCGATTTATATAGCCAGTCAGGAAAGGAATGACATATAACATTTGCCAAATTAGATACAAAACTGGTTAATATTCAATAGGACATTTAAATTGTAACCTTTGTGGTTATCTTTTATAGCAGACAGAGAGTTTTTGCAACTTATCTATTTTCTGCAATTAACATCTAACTTTAGAGACTCTGTGCCAATGAATAGTAAATGGTAAACCCAAGAAAGGTGCATTCTCCTAAGATTGTATGATCCTTGTGTGGGTTAATTAGACAATGCCCAAGTCTGACATTGAAAAGATGGACATGCAGTCATACTTAACATTTTATTTCTAAGTTCTCAAAAATTTTCTTAACATCCCCAACCTCACAAAAACGGTCCAGTTTGGGCCTCTACCTGATGTCACAGCCAACTTCTTAAGCAATTTTCTCAAAGCTTTCTACAAGCCCTGTGGAGCTTCAGACGTCACATCTGATTCACCAGGAGCGAGGTCCTGGAATGCAGCCAGTCAGCCAACACTGCTTGTCAGGTTCGTTCCAGCAAATTGGTCCAGGTGTTTTTGAAGGATAGAAGAGAACAATTTGGTAATTTCAAATAGCTCTTTGTGGAGAAGATGAAGTAGCATAATTGCATGCAAGAAGTGAAAAGCCATTCTCAAGGATTTAGCAAAATAAGGTTCAGATAAAATTTTATGGTGGTAGCTGTCCCTGGAGATGGCTGTTTTCAGAGCTGACCTCAGGAGGAGAGAGAGAGCATAGCCACACAGCCTGATTTAAGACATATGATAAGCTTTCCTTCCCTTGTCACTCACTTTCTTGACTGCCAGTCAGGAAAAAGCTCATCTCCTCTATCTGCATATATCTGGAATTCCGCCATGACTCTCTGTTCCTTTAACTTAAGGCGGAGCAGCGAGTGTTGATTGTTTGTGTCTAACTTGCATTTATTTATGTCTCTATGATTGCTTGGTATGCCCTGTCTTAAGAACTGAGTTTGGAGGCCAGAGACAATGGGGACTTTGCGAATGTGAGGGAGTGGGGGCAGAAGGAAATAAACTTAGAAATGGAGCTGGGGATCTCAAGAGAGAATCATGACCTGCACATGGGACAAGCTGATTCCCTTAATTGACCCTCAGTTTTCTAATCTGGGTTAAACAATATAATAATAAGTTTAGATGAATATTTGTGTACTGTGTACAAAGGAGCTTGGTGAATAATTTTGGGTTTAAAATATCTTATTGGATTATTGAAATTTCTTTTCCTGAAATACTTTTTACTATCTACAGAAAGTTATCTTAGCAAATATTAAGAAAGATGCTCTAGATCAGCATTGTCCAATAGTACCTTCTGGAATGGTAAAAATATTCTATATATGTGCTTTCCAATATGATAGCCACCAGCCACATGTGGCTGTGGACACTTGAATTGTGGCTAGTGTCATTGAGGAACTTATTTTTAATTTCATTTAACTTGAATTAATTTAAACTTAAATAGCCATATGTGACCAGTAGCTGCTATATTAGACAGTTAGTTCTAGGCCTTTGCTTTTCAAAATTTGACATGCCTATGAACCACTTGAAGATATTGTTATAAAGAGATTCTAACCCAGTAAATCTGGGATGAGGTTGAAGATTCCGCATTTATGACATGATGCCTAGTCTGTGGATCACAGTCTAAGTAAGGTTTTATTTCTCAACAGCAAAGATTCACGGATTCTAATTTGTGGCTTTGCCTATGCTCACACCTGTCAAAGAAGATAAGTCTGATGTGCCTGTAGCAAAATTACAAAGTATAACTTTAGAATTATAAAAGGAAAATAATTTTAGTGATAAAATTACTGGCATTTTCATTATCATTGACAGTAGCTAAAATTTTGAGTGTATACTATTCATATATATCATGCAGCGGTCAAGTGCCTATATCTCACTTAAACTTCACCATAAGTTTATGTGTTAGATATTACTTTTATTCCAGTTTCGCTAATGAGAAGCTGAGGATTGGAGAGGTTAAGAGATTCCCAAGGTAGCACAGCTAGTAATTGGTGACGCTCTCTCTTGGTCACATACAATCACACAATTATAGTAATCACCAGTTGCTTTCCTTTGTTACATTGAGGTCATGATTTGCTGTATGTGGTTAATCAATAAATCATATTTGATTCTCTTCCATAGATAGTAGTAGTAATAGTCAGACTAGTAGTTAAAGTAATAATCCTTGTTAGAACTCTGTGCAAGTTACTGATGTCATCCTCATTTTAAAGACGAGGAAACTGAGGGACAGAGAGGTAAAGTAATTTGACGAGGACCACATAACTTCTATGTGACAGAAGCAGGTTTGAACTCTGACTGTCTGCCTCTAGTGTCCATGCTTTTGTCTGCTCTACTGCACAATTTCCGAGGTATTTATTGAGTACCTATTGTGTGTCAGGTGGTATGCTAAGAGCATGGTTCCTGTCTTCTATATGTTCAATGGTAAATGTAGTTTACTTTGAAAATTCTAACCATGCATAATTTCATGTTTATCTAGACTATTTTAAAAGAGAAAAATAACTCTTCCATGTCCAAAATATATAATTCAATTTGTGTGATCTATGAAGCCAAGGTTTAAATTATGTATAGACTAATTTTAGTCTTTTATTTATTTATTTATTTATCTATCTATTTATTTATTTTTTGAGGAAGATCATCTGTGAGCTAACATCCATGCTGATTCTCCTCTTTTTTTTTTCTTTGCTGAGGAAAACTGGCCCTGAGCTAACATCCATGCCCATCTTCCTCCACTTTATGTGGGACGCTGCCACAGCATAGCCTGACAAGCGGTGTGTTGGTGTGCGCCTGGGATCCGAACCCGGGACGCCAGCAGTGGAGCGCGCGCACTTAACTTCTACGCCACGGGGCCGGCCCCCTAATTTTAGTCTTTTAAATGTTATGTATCTTATGTCTACTTTTTTTATTAGTGAAAAAGTGATGAGGACTGTAGGATGTGTTGAGTGTGTGTGTGTGTGTAAACTTCACAATTTAGAAAAGCTTAAAATTGTCTTCCTTGTCTCTCACAATACCCTTGAGCAACGAATTGTCTTCATCATTTTAATGAATGAAAAGGTGAATGCTTTGGTTCTGGTTATTCAGTAACCCAAGTGTCAGATCTAAGCCTTCTCTTTCAAGTTTCCTGTCATTTTTCAGTGCAATGACCAATGTTAACTGAGTCTCTTTTTGTACTTCCTGATTTTAAACAAAGCACACAGTCTTATTTGTTCATTTCTGAGTAATATATTCACACAGTTCAAACATCAAATATCATACAAATATATCCAGTGGAGTGTCTGCCTCATACAGTTGTTCCCTAGCTACTCAGTTCCTCATTCTTTCATACTCTTAATAGATCACCACTATTATTATTCTCATTTTTTCTTTTCTTTGTTCCAGAGAAATTTTTGCATATACAAGCTAATCCAAGTCTTTCTCCATCTCCCTTTTATGTAAATGTTAGCATCAACATATATCTTAAAGTGCATAGTATTTTTATGTTGTTTATTTTTTTGATAAAAATTTGAACAGTATCAAAATAGATTCTCTAACAGTTGGCTTCTTTAACAAATTTTCCTCCTTTATTCATGATGAATTAGATCTCTATGTGTCTTATAAACGGATAACCAGTCTTGGTGCATCTATGTGTATGTGCACTGTGTGCATACAGAAGACAGGAACCATGCTCTTAGCACATTGCCTCACACGCAACAGAGACTCACTAAACACCTAAGAAATTGTCTCATGGAGCATATAAGAGCATGAACTCTAAAGGTGGATAGCCAAGGTTCAAAACCTGGTTCTGCCACTTAAAAGTTATACAGCCCTAGTGAAATTACTTTACCTCTCTCTTCCTCAGTTTCCTCATCTTTAAAATAAGGATGACATTAGTAAATTGCACAGAGTTTTAAGGAGGATTATTATGTTAATTACTAGTCTGACTATTGCTACCATTATCTGTGGAAGAGAATCGTATATGATTTATTGATCAGGCACACACAGCAAATCATTTAATATCATTTAAATCATTTAATATCATTTAAATCTTTAATAAATTATTTAACTTCAATTTAATAAAGGAAAGCAATTGGTGGTTATTATGATATGTGTGACCGTATGTGACCAAAATGATACTTTCTCCATTTACTAGCTGTGCTAGCTTGGGAATCTCTTAACCTCTCTAAACTTAAGCTCTTCATTTGAAAAACTGGAGTAAAGGTATTCAATTTGTTGGCAGTCACTTCACTGCTGTACACTTGTGTATATGTATACCTTTATCTATATAACATTAGTCTATATATGTTAATGAGATTCTTTTAATACATTGAAAAGAAGATAGCTTCCTCCCCACCCCAGCATTAGATTCAGAAATAAGTGTGAGAATTTTCATATTCTAAAAATTTGGAGATAATTGATGAGCCTTTCCCAGTGGATAGATGAAAAGAAAGCGACTTTTATTGTCATATTATTAAAGACAATTCTATACCCTGTGAGTTATTTATGTTAAGGAAACAAGACAATATTTAGAATTTTAATAGAGAATTATGAAAAGTACCTTGTATTTTTTGTAAAAATAAGGAAGATTTTTATATTACTAGATGAATGAATGGTACTGTGAAGCCTGAAGTCTGCTAGTGGACAGGACCTAGCATTGTGAAAATATTGTTTCTTGTAGTTTTATTAAGGGATAAAGAGACTTTCAGTACGTGATGATGAATGCATGTTGTGGTTGCATTTCCTTATATCCTATGGGGTTAGCCAAATTTGGAAAATGGGAAGCATCTCTTTAAGGAGTATACTATATACTTCATTCACATCTCTTATTTAGCCTAAAAAGGATGTTGCTGTTAGTCACAGTTACTTATTCTCCTAATGCAGAAGGAGAATAACAAAATAGAGGGATAAATGGATGACCTTGGCCTTGGCAGAATTCTTTTTTATTTTCACAGAAAAATTACTTCCATAAATTATAAATTCATGAATTTTTATGTCCTTACACCTCCTGTGATGAAGAAGCTGAGAACCATTTCAAGCTCAGAAAATTTATTTGGTCAAAATATTCCCCTCTATTCCATCAAGTGGTACTGAAAATTGTTAACAAACACCAAGAAGAAAAATAGCAGTGATGAAATGTTTTATCGATCTGTTAAGGATGAACAGCTCTTCCAATACTCCAACTACCTTCACAGGAGGAATTTTTAGTTAAACTATTCTTAACAATAGGAAAAACAAGTTTTTTAAAAAATTTCTTTTAAGATTCCATAAAGATTCTAGAGCTATTTAAAATGAAATAACTTCTTTTCTCTGAAAAATTTTAAAGAAAAATCAATGTTTTATAATACACCTGCTGAATTATGGTAGGACATACTTGGTAGCTGCTAATCTTTACACACTAAGAAAAAGCATTTACTTTCTAATGGTTCTGGAAATTCAAGCTACTGAATGAGAGGCAGTTCTTAGAGTTTAGATCACGCATTAATCCTTGACGTTCTGCTTGGGATATTAGAAGAAGAGTGGGGTCACTGTTTGGGGGTACATTGACAGAAATCAAGTAGAGGTTTTATAATTTCTTTTTCTTGAACTCTTTAAATGACCAAGACAGAAAACATATATGAAACAATTCAAGAAGGACTTCTTATTTCGTCTTGTAAATACTGAACGAATATGACTTAAAATAAACCTTAATATGTTACTACTTACATATTCGTACGTAAAGACTGGGTTGTGGGACTGTTTGATTTTTTCATGAGGAATCAAACCTCCTGTGTGTTTTAATCCAACGTCTCTTAGGTTAGACCTATTGCTTTTCCAAATTAACCTGTAAATCTTAGATCAGATAACATAATTACAGTGAGACAGGGCAATTTATCAGAAAGTCAGGATTCTCCTGGCCCTGGGATGTTAGTGTGTTCGGTGGCACACCAAACCCTCTGTTTCCCCAGCTACTGTCAGAGTTTCATGACATACTCCATGGATGAATGACAAATTTTCCTCCTGGTAAAATCTAACTTTATCATACTGTCAATAGAAATATGCATATGTATATAGACACCCAGGATTATACTCCAAGAAAGGTCTTCTAAATTAGGATGGGGGTGATGTTTCTGCCTATTTGCCTTAATATTTATGGAGTTGTTTACATTGGAAGGTCTGAGAGTAACCCCAGAAACTCTTGGTTACAATAACCAACCTTCCTTCTTTCCTTCCTTCCTTCTTCCCTTCTTTTCTTTCTTTTTTAAGTAATGAGATAAGAGGGAATAAAGAAGTGAATAAAAATCTTTCTCTTGCTGAAAATATGTATCACTTAAGAAAAACATCTCACCTTTGTTTTTATTTGTGAATACAGGAAATTTAAAAGCCATTTTCTAATGTGAAACTGCTTTACACTAAGACTTGCAAGGCACATCTGTTCCTTTTATCCTGGACCTTGAAAAATGATTTTCAGACAAACGGTTTTGGTACAAAAATGCTTAAAATGAGCAGCTTTCATTGTTTTTAAGAATTCACTTTCATAAAGGAAAGTCTGGTAAATTATTGTGCTAACCTGGAATTATTCAAAAAGTATCTTAGGCAGATTCTGTTTTAATTATCTTTACTTCATAACACATACTCTGTCACTTGGTGGCTTAAAACAACAACTATTTTATTTTCTCATGATTCTGTTGGTTAGGAATTCAGGCAGGGCTTGGTGGTAGCTCTTCTGTTCCATGTGGTGTCATTAACTCAGCTGAATTCATCTAGTAGCTGGGCTTGGCTGAGAGGCCAAGACGGCTTCACTCATGTCGGGTACCTGGGTGCTCCTTCCCATGGCCATTATCTCTCTCCACGTAGACAGCTTGGGCTTCTTCACAGCCTGAGTCTTAGGACTTCTTACCAGGCAGTTGTCTTCCAAAAGGGAACATTCCAAGCAGTGAGGGCAGACATTGCAGATATCTTAAGTATCAACCTTAGAAGTTATAGAGCTTCTCTTCTGCCATATTTTATTGGTTAAAGCAAGACACAGGTCAACCCAAATACAAAGGGAGGAAAAAATGAACTCCTTGTCTCCATAAGAGATGTGTAAAGAATTTGCAATCATCTCAAGACTCAAATAACGTTGGCAAAAATAATATACCTATCTGGGTATAAATTTTCACTGTATGAGCATGTGGAGAATTTAAGGGTGTTTAAATGATGAAAATATTATAAGGATAAAAGTGATGCCCTGGTGTCAATGCTGTTCTTAGCCATAATCGATCAATGTGTGCCCCTTTGGAGTGTGAAGGTAAGTTATACTTGATAGAAAACAGTCTTTCAAATGCAATGGTGCTTAAAGGGATAAGAATTTATATTTTCATTGTAAAAGAGATATAGATATAAAACACTCACCTTTATCTAGGTATGGTCGTGAAATATATTTATTTGGGAATAAATTTAACGTACTGCTTGGTTGAAAATATGGTATGTTCTAAATAAACTTTTAACTTCAGGGAAATTATGACCATCTAGAGTAATTTGGTACTATAAAGCAAAACATATATCTAGAATTCTGAGAAGGTTTACATTACAAAGGAAGGGACAACATTGTATATAGAAGTTGGTTATTATGGCTATAAAGATACTTTAACTCTGAGATATAATTACCTTAATGAATTCTGCCACTGTGAAATATTTTATGCTGTCACATTTCATGCTGGAAGAAGCAGCTAAGCTGGGATTGGTGGGGTTCCAAAGATTTTGCATCAAGTTAGCTTTTTCAGATGGAGAGAAAATGATCTGGGAAAAAAGCTTTGGGGATCTGAGGAATACCTTTGGGGTCCTTGGGAATATAATTCTCCGTGGAATATCTCCTTAAATTGTTCCTGTCCCTCCTCAGACATTAATAGTGCATGAAAAGTACCCTGTTCTCAGTGGTATAACTTTTTAAAATGGACTCCAATGTAAAGTGTAAATACTCCTGTCTATGGTGTATGTCCCTATTATGATAAATTTCTCCTTTAGTTACCCCTTGGATCAAGCAAAAGTTATTTAACTGAGGGGGAAAGTGGGGAGTCTATCTCAGAAGGAAGACCTATATATAACCTGAGTGATGGGAAGTTCCTTTCTTGTGCTCCCCACTCCTCCATACTGCCTGTTCTGTTTGAAATACTGCTTCATACCTCCATCTTCCTTCATTTTCAGGGGAGATGGGAATGTAGAAACCAAAATGTCCCAAGTGGTAAATTTTACCATGTGAGGAGAGTGGTGTGGCTTATACCACATGGACCACAGGCTGCCACAAGTCTTTTATAGAATGTGAAAAATTGACACACACATACACTCACACACATGAACTAAGGAAAAAATAATAACTGACTTGAAGATTTCTCTCGATGTGGTAACATAAATCCTGCAGAACTAATTGTGGCCACATTTTAACCCACTCTCTCTTACTCAAAGCAGAAAAGAACATAGAAGAAAGTTACCCACTGCTATAGTATGATGTCATTCTACCCCAAAATGCCACCTAAGAATTGCCTTGCATTTCTTAGAGGTGAGTTCTTTTATTAACACTCCAAACTCTGTGAAAAAAAAAATTCTATTCTTTCAAATTGGTTCTGACTTGTGGTCCTTGGGAATTAAGTTATGTGTTGCTTTTTAAGCATTCCTATCTTGGTGGTTTGGGCTAAGTGCCCTCCAGCAATAACCCCATAGAACCTTTTTCTCCACTCCATCAGACTTTGAAATTGCCTGTTTACTGGTCTCTTTCCATATAGCTACATTTCTTGAGGGCATTGACCAGGCTTTATTAGTTTTGAATCATCAATGAGGAGGTTTCAAAAAATATTTGTGAATTTGCATTTGTATTAGAAATGCTTTGAAGAAAAAGGAGTCTGGCATTTAGGAGAGGGGCCCATGGCAATCTTTATTAAGCTGGTTAGTATTTATAATACTGTGGGTCCAATCTGTGGATCAGTTTAAGGGTACTAGGTGAGGTGGGCCGATGAGGCGTGGGTGAATTCCTTTTGATAGGTGGAATGATATTTAGCCTTTTGGTATATAATCTCACAGAAAATCTTAGAGTGAGTTGATGCACAGTGGAAGGACAACAGCTCCAAAAACTAGATCAAAAGAGTTTTAAAGAAACTTGAAAGAGAAAACCGGGGAGAAACAGAATCCAGAGGGTACTAGGCTGGGGCTGTGTTTTATGTCAGTCTTTAAAGGTCTCTGCGGAAGTAATGCCAGTTGAAGACTTCCTGTGGGACTAGGCAGCAGGGAGCCCAAGCTAACTGACATGGGAATGCATTGCAACCTTAGTTGTAACTTTAAATCCAATCAATGTCTTTGGACTTGAGGCCCAGACAGGGGGAGGGAATAAACAACTCAATGACTTTTCTGAATAAGCAATTGCAAGAAAGTCTATAAAACCTAATAAGAAGAATAATGGCCCCTAGGGTAGAACCTTTTCTGAAGGACATCCTGTGTCAAAAAGGAAACAGTACTTTAAACTCATGTCCGCTCATCTGAATGATGTTAACTTTGGTTATTTTTTTTCATCATAATATCGTTTATCAGGAGGAATTCTTGTACTGCCTACTGAGGATTAACTGTGCACCTGAGCTGACTATGCTTGACTGCATTGGATAGGGTAGAAGAAGAGGAAATTTCAAAAAGAAGGAGAAAGGAGGGAAAAGTTTTGTGAACATCTGTAGATGTGTATGAGGTCGAACTTCTTCTGTGTCTTGGACTTTTACAAGATAATGGCAGCAGCAACCAGGAACTTGACAAGAGTAACATTCTCTTTGGAGGCTGCCCTCGAGGAATGTTCCCATTTATCACAGCTGTACAGAAGTCGTGTATGGGAGAGCTATAACAGACAAAGCCAAGCCAGCTGTAATTAATGGCCGAGGCCAGTACTGGTCTTTGAAGTACTTGGATATTAATAAATGTTAGATAAGAAAGGCAGCTATTTATCTCTTCACCCAATACATTTTCAAACATTTGTACAAGAGATAGATATCCTAGTGTAAACATTTACAGCCTCACATACTGTCAGAATCTCTGAATTGTGACAAGTGACAGCAGGTTGCCTTAAGTAGTTGCAATGAAACAGAATAATCTAGTAGAAGCTATTGTTTTCCTAAGTAATATTTTTCTGCAAAACATAGTTAAGAAAAATGAATAATGGTTTTTAGTAATGCATAATATGAAAGTCAAAGAAGATATTGAAAACTTTAAATGATACTTTATCGCTAAGCTTGAGAAAAATTAAATTTTATATAGCAGTCTTTTGTTGCTATATTAATCAAATAATGAAATAAATTATTATAATAGGAAAATAGCATTGCTTGATATTTTCATTTTTAGAATTAGATCAGGACTGTAAAATGAGGTAGAGCACAGTAGGATTATAACTTTTGAGTTCTCAAGTCTTATAAATGCTATGACATTGTTTTAAAAGTATTCCACATTTAGAATTCACAGCAAGTCAACTGGCTTGTTCCAAAGGTTTGCTTTTATAGATAGGGAGGTTTTTGTTTTGTTGTGTTTTTTAACTTTTAGACTGTAAGCATACAATGAATTACAGGAGCCTCTGACCTGCTCGAAAAACTTTGAAGCTTGTATTGCATGGTATTATATTAATGAGGGAGAAGTTAAAGTCAAGAATTTAAATTTTCAACACCCATTAACATATATTTAGAGCATTTTAATAAAGATATAAATGTGGTGACAAAACTTTTAAAGTACTATGAAAGAGTCTGTACTAAAAAGGAACTCATGGGATATTAACTAACCATTTTACCAAATTCATTCTGCAGAAAAATTATCACTAGAGTCCTAAAAAATGATGGATATTTTCAAAAATAAAAATATGTAAAATTTAAGTTATTGATGAGAAATATTTTAACTGTATGTCAATTTATATTAAAGTGCAAGTTTGTTAATTTCTGAAGAAAATCACATTAAAAATGTATGGATATTTTAGAGTTATGATTAACAAACCAACAGGAAAATAACATAAATATAGATATGTAATGTTATCTAATTGGGCATAGATGGATGTGGCTCTAATTCAGTGTAGCAGGAACTCTAGAAAGCTAATTTTAACAAAAGGATATAATCTGGACCATATTACATGTGCAAGTCACTATATTTAGAGGTAATTACTATAATTATAAACCTATTAGTATAGATTGTAATTCAAGTGTGTTCTACTGGAGTTCTCCAGGAATTATCCTCACCTCTCTGGTGAAAAATGTTAAAATTACTTTAAAGAATAAAGCTGATTACTGTATAACAGAGCAACTCCGCACCACCTCTACCTTACAATAAATACACCTCACATTATTTTGTTAGTTAGGAATTTCACAAAATTCATTAATTGGTTGAATTTTTTAAAAGTCTATTATATTAACTTAATTATTTCTAACCCTTTTGCAATTGAATAGAAAGTTTATTTTATTTTTTCCCCTATTCTCTCTCTCTCACCACTCAGTAACTCCATTGCTTTTATTATCTTCTTTCCTAGCCTTAGTTCTCTTTGCTTGGTTCTATTTTACTTGTAAACTCGTTTTTACATGGATGTTTTTCTATGTAGAGAGAATAAGAGTATATTTTACATGCTTGTGGCAACAAAAATTTACAAATTGAAACTTATGCACCAGGAGCTGTGTTAATTACTGGATTTACTCTCTAAAGAAGACATGATACAGGTCTCAGAGCCCAAAGTGGAAAACAGGCAGGAACAGATCAGCACAATGGTTTGGTGAATGTAATAAAGTAAGCACTGAATGCTATGGGTCCCTTGTAAGGCTTTGCTTAGCTCATCCTTGCTGATGGAAGTGGAGTGGAGTCAAAGAAGACCTTCTGGAGGAGGTGACCTTTGACTTGAGACTTGAAATATGCGTAGGACATAGAACAAAGAAGGGAGGATGGTAGTCATTTCAAGAAGTAGGCAGCAGCATGCACAAATTGTATAGATCCCAACCGCTTGGTACTTATGGAGGAATTATAGGTAATTTTGTGACTGTCATGTAAACTTCAAGGAAGTGATATGTGTTGAGGTTCGAGGAGCCATGTCATGAAAATTATTGTTCTTATAGGATATTCTCAGCAGCTTGGGCTTTACCCTGGAAGATGGGGAGCCTGTTGGAGAGCTTTAAATAGCTGACTGGCATGGCTGATTTTAGATGTTTCATTTTGGCAGCAGTCCGTAGGATGGACTTAGAGTAGTAATCCTCTAGGGTAGAGAGTCTAGCCAGAGGCTGCCGACAAAGTTCAGATGCCATAACAAAGCACCTGGACTAAAATTGTGGTTGTAAGGAAAGAACAGAAGTAAGGAGTTTGAAAACATAGTTTCAGTTCATCAGGGCTTGTGAATCAAGTAGGACGATACATCATCAGGGCTGGATATTTGAGAATGGAACTACTTTAAGGGAGTAGCATGAGTCCAGGATGGCTCCCAGGTTTTTAGCTCTTTTGACTTAGGGAGATTGTGTGAAGACTTAGAATGTATAAGGAGAAACAAATCCATTGAGGAGAAGTTAGTTTTTGATGTATGAAGTTTGAGAATCTTATGGTCATTGTTGATCTGAGACTAAATCTTGAAAGAGAGACGAAAGAAGACGTAAATTTGGGAGACACCAGTGTATATATATATTTGTGAAAACTATGAAAGTAGACAGACTTTTTAAGCTTTAGTGTATATATATGGGAAAGTGGTGGTCACTGAAAGAGTCATAAGGAAAAAAATCTAATGGGCAGATAGGAGCAGAGAAGTCTACGAGGGCCACCAACATCAAATGCCCAGAGCAATAGGCAGAAAATCAGGATATAGGCATCATGGAAACCAAGGAAGTATGAGATTTCTGTGACAAGGGAGGAATTTCAATGTTAAAGGCAGGAGAGAGGCCTGGAATTGGAATCAATCAGTTTTTGTAGTATTTTGGGTAGCAGGAGTGAAAAGCAATGCAATAGGTTGAAGCGTGAGAAAGAGCAGATGGGAAGTAAAATTTCAAGAGTTTTGCTAAACAAGGAAGGAGAAAGACTAATGAGTGGAGGAAGCATGGGATTCAGCAGACTTTCTTCTTTTATAAATGTTGTTTTATATAATGTGTGTGATTTCTCTTCTTATTTTTTAGGATAAAGAGAATTGAAAAATGTTTGTAGACTGCAGGGAAAGAGTCTGTTGAGACTAAGGTTGGACGTACGGGAGAAAAGGGGATAATTAAGAAAGCGGGGTCTTAGGGGAATGTCAGATAACTGTATCTTTCCATGTAAAGAAAAGTTTGGGCTAATCTCTAGATACTACATTATGGTTGTTAAACATATTGAATTTAACTAAAAAAAAAACCGTTACTCAAGTAATTTTAAGCCTACAGAGACGTATTAAGAAAACAGGCAGTACTTGAGTGTCTCTTCAGAAAATTCATGGATAAGACATAAAATACAGGAAATCCAAGAAAGGTCAATGATAGAAAATGGGCAGAAAAATGGAATTGCAAATGGTTTCTAACCATATATAAAGATGCTCATATTTTCTCATAAAAAGAGAACCACAAATTTCAACTACTCTGTAATACCAATTATCACCTTTTGGATTTGCAAAAATCAAAAAGTTTGGTAATATATGCTGTTGATCAAGCTGTGGGAATTGCTGGTAGAAATGCAAAATAGTGCAATTTCATATGGAGAGAATTTGTTAGTATCTAGTAAAATTATGTATACTTTTGCCCTCTGACCCAGTAATAACACTTTTAGAAATCTGTTTCAAAATACATTGGCAAAAATATGCAAAAAGTACACCTAAAGCTATTTACTTTTAGTCTATTTACAATAGCAAAAGACTGGAAACATTCCAAATTTCCTTTAATAGTATTGTGGTGCATCTATAAATGTAGTAGTTTACAGCTATAAAAATGATTAAGAAATATATCTATTTAATACTGTATAGTCATATCATATATTATACATAATATCTAATATATCAAATAAATATTAAATATATATATATATATTTAGAGAAAAACAGAAAGTGAAACGAAGTGTATGTTGTATACTACCATTTTTCCAAGAGGGGCATTCTGTATTTTCTTGGATAAATGGTATATAATATAAGTGGATGCACATATATACACTAATCTGTTTCTACATTTTTTAAAAAAACATGAAAAGATAAACATGACATTTAAAAATATTTACCTGTAGCAGGAAGAAGGAAATAAGGTGGAGGGTGACAAGAAAAGAAGCATATGTTTTTTTTTTTGCTGAGGAAGATTTGCCCTGAGCTAACATCTGTGCCAGTCTTCCTCTATTTTGTATGTGGGTCGCCACCACAGCATGGCTGCCGATGAGTGGTGTATGTGTACGCCGGGGAACTGAACCTGGGCCGCCGAAGCAGAATGCACTGAACTTAACCACTCGGCCATGGGGCCAGCTACCTATTCTTTGAATATACATGATCTTGTAGAAGTGATTTTGGATCTCTATAAAAAATTTTATATATACATAATTTTAAATATAGATAATTTTAATTATGACAAACTAAATTAATAAAGGAATCCCTAAAAATTAAAAAGAAAAGATACTAATAGACCTAAGCATGTATCCAGTAGGTAACGTAGTCACACAGCAAAGAGCTATTCCAAGTGACTTCAAAAAAACAGTAATTTGAATATTATATGCCTAATGGAATATCCTTAGATTAAAAAAAAAAAAAAAAAAAAACTTGCCAGAAAAGTAACTCTTTCCAGTTATGGTATTTTTAATGTATTGCTGTTGTTATTCTGGGACTCTGTGATGTGAGCTAGATGTTATGATCCCTGACGTGTGGATGAGGAAACTGAGGTTTAGAGAAGTTTGTCAACTTGTTGAATATAATACATTGGCAGAACTGGCCTTCCAAAAGTCTGACTCTCTGACCAGTACCTTCTCTGCTTTTCCAGGCTCTGTGAGAGCCTGAAGTGATTTTCAAGCCACTGTTATCTGCTGCCTTACAACAGGCTGTTAACACTTGCTGTAGTCTAGATGGCAGGGGACCAGAATAGGCATTTATGTGTAAAGTTTAATACACCACTTCAAGATGTCTAACACAATAGGAAATGACTCGATGTTTCGTATTCTTGTCAGTTAGTCTTGGCAGATGCAGTGTCTCAAGTCCTCCCGGGAAGACAGCACTTCCTGAAGAGCCTTCTCTGTATTAAGCGTAGGAGAATTGTGATGGTCAACTTTCTAGTGTTGGTTTTGCCTGTGTGATAAATCTAAATTGGGACAGTGTCTGATGCAGATTTCGGGGTATATTTTGGGCATTCAGTGCATGTTAATCATCATCACTCACTGGGCAAACTTATGTTGAAGAAACAACATGTAATTAGAAGATGAGGGGTGCTCTGTAATTCAAAAGCCTGTTTTATACTTATGAGACATTGTGGTGGATTCTGCTTCTAATTCACGGTGGCTTTCAAGAAAGATGTGTCTGTAAGATCATGTGATTATTGTCCCTCTCATGTTTTATCTTTGTTGTGTTCTCTTAAAGATGTTAGGAGTAAATATCATTTATGTTCTTGTAGGCTGAAAAAGACCACCCCCGCACACACACACCTGTAGAGGTGAATTTTGTTGAATTTACGACTGTGGAAGGGAGAGGCTGATTTTGCACATTTGTCTTATAAAGTATGAATTTATTTCTAGATCTTACTTTGAGCTTGTGCTTTAAAATCTACTCAGTTATTTACTTCTGCACTCAAGGAGTCTGCACAAGTTCACACTCTCATGTCTGCTTGTGTTAATGTGTTTATGTGATTGTTCTATCATGATAAATACTGCTTTTGGGTATGTGTACCCAGAAATTATTATTACGTTTTTTAGTACAGTAAGTTAGATAACAATTCAAACCTGTGGGGCCTCAATTGTTCATTTAGAAGCAGTAAAAGCTTTTTGATGTTTTGTCAGAATTCTTAACAGCTGCTTCTCCCTTGGTTTTGCTGTACAGTATTCTTCCTTTAATGACCGTGGCAATGTATTTTGTGGCGCTCCATCCCAAACAGATCAACAGGCACCTTTTCAGCGGGTACTCTAATTTTTTCTCGCTTCTCTTTCACATTTACTTGTGTGCCAACATGCAGTACATCACTTACTGTATTACTTCCAGTTTGGTGAAAAAGTGGATTTGCCATGACAACCAAGTATTTAATGGAACAGATGCTTAGATAAAGAACACACCTTAAAAAAAACACAGGAGCAATATTTCATGTCAATCTGAGGTGTCTTCAACATTGAGGAAGAAATATGTCATTGAAGTGCCATTTTTTCAAGGACCAGATGTTCATTTTATTTATTAATTGTGGGCAATACATAAAACACAGCAGTATTTTCCCAGAGATTCCTCCCTGTGGTTTTCTAATTTATTTGAAATATAGAACAGAAAAATTTCAGCTGGGAACAGCAGAAGTATTAGAGTTCACCTTACATATATTTGATCATTGGAGCATATTCTTCCCTCAGATGTCAAATGCTTAACAGAACATATTAATGTCTGCTTTGCTTGAATCTTGGATCTGCCTGCTTCTCCTATTGGGGCTTGGTATGTTGACAATGACCTACTAGAATAGTTGTTCCTCTCCTCTATCTTCTGAAAGCATGTTTTAAGATTAATATAAGATTAAATTTATTTTAAACACTCTTTAAAGGTTTCAAAGTTTCATGTTTTGAAATAGATTTGTAGTTGTGTTTTAATTTTGTTGATCCACAATAGCTAAAACTGTAGCTACATTAAAAAGTTATATTCCGTTTCCTTTTAATGGGTAGCTATCCGTGTGAAAGAGAACACTTTTTAGAAGATTGACTTTTACATTTATTATACTATAAATAAAATCAGGCAAGACTTCTGACCATGTCCTCTTGGAGGTTGTTAAGGCATTCATGAATCTTGATTGAGCTCTCTGCTTGTACCTCTCACTTTGCTAGGACATAAGGAGATGTGAGTATGGTATGCAAGGTAACCGTCCTGAAGGAGTTTATCAGAGTACGTTTGGAGGAGAAAGCACAATAAAACTGAAGCATAAGGTTAAATATAGCCACAAACTATGGTGAAATATGTGGAGCTGAAAAGAGAAGAGCTTCCTGTTGGGAGTTGCTTTATTGTAACAGTGAAACTTAAGTCACAGCTTGAACATGGATGGATAAGGTTTAGCCCAGTAGTGGTGAGATGAAGGACAGTACTGGCAGGTAAATATGACATGGGCAAAGTTTAATCATGGAATACTGGGGAAACAGAGAAAAGACTGGAATAAGTGGAGTTGGGAATATGGACTCATAAACTTACCTTTAGAAGTTACTAGAACAGTTTCACATCGGAAGTGGTCTAGTCAAGATACCCCTACTGGAAGTTGGTCAGCTTTAACCATTTTTAGTCACTGTAATTCAGCTCAGAATTCAAATTTTAGGGTAAGAGATCTTATTGGCTATATCTTCAAGTTCTTTGGGGGTTAACATCTTATTTTCTATACTGCATTTAAAGCCTACCATAAACTCTAAAAGGTGACTTGATTCATCGCCAGAATTTAGAAAGTTGGTAGATCTTGGCTATATAACTGGATTTATGGATTTATGGATTAAATTGGCTTAATCTATCTCCTGTTTGGATGAAGCAGCAGGATATTGGGGTCTTGAAGTATGCTTAAGAAAATGAATATACTATGGCGTTAGTAGTTGGTGTGATTCAGAATTCAACTGAATAAACTGCATGTGTCTATATTCTTTAGGATCTTATTACTAACTTTTATAGCACTTCTCAAACAGTAATTTTAGTAATTTGTGGTGTACCTATGGTCATGATAAATGCTGCTATTTCTCCATGATACGTATTAGCTCATCTATGCAGTGCTTTTCACTTTGAAATATTTACTGAGATTTGCTAATTGATTTAGTGCATTTCCCCTCAAATATGTTTCTCTATTCCTCATTCACTATACTTTCTCATTACAACTTAGTGATTGTATTAACCTTGTTTTCCTGGAAATGATTCATATAACTGCATCAAAACTAATTAAAATAGATATATCTATCCTAAATGATCAGGCTGAGACTTAAATGAACAATCCTCAGCTTAAAATCCTCCAACTTTTCCTCATCTCACTCAGAGTAAAAGCCAACGTTCTTTTAATGGTTTACAAGAACGTATGTAATTTAATACCCTGATACTTCTCTGAACTCATCTCCTCAATCTCTCTCTTACTCATGCTATTCAGCTTTACGTTGCTATTGTGGATCATGTCTGCAGTCTGGATTTATTTTGTGTATGTGCATGTGTCTCTGTGTGTATGTGTGTGTAACTGTGTACTCTTGCATTTGGAAAATATTTATCCCTTACTATGACTGTATGTCACTCTGTAAGTACACCCTGGAATTCTTGCTGTTCCTCAGTCATGCCTTTGTCCTTTTGTTGCTGCTCCATTAGTCTGGAATTATCTTCTCTCAGATATCCTCATGAAATACTCCTTCAGGTTCTTGAAGACTTTGATCAAATTACTTCTCAGTGATTCTTTCCCTAGAAAGATTTATTTAAAATTGCACCACTTTCCTTCCAAGCACTCTTTATTTTTCTCCATAGCACTTACCATCTTCTAATCTAGTATATTTTTACTTATTTATTCTCTTTGTTATTTGTATCCCCTCCCCACCCGTTGCCAAATATAAGTTCAGTGAGGACAAGGTGTTTCTTGTTCCTTTTCTCTACTAAATCTACAGCACCTAACTCAAAGTCTGGCAAAGAGTAAGCATTTAGTAAATGCATGTCAAATGAATGAATGGAAGCCTCTTCGAAATAAGAGTCAACCATTATTATCACCTCTCAAGAAGTAGGTCATGTGATGGAAAAGGATAGAAAAACTCTTCTTACTTTTTCTTTTTTTGTTTAAACATTGGAAACTTTTGTTTTTGAGGAAGTGTGACTCTGAGCTAACATCGGTTGCACTCTTCCTCCTTTTTTTCCTTTTTTCTCCCCAAAGCCCCAGTAGGTAGTTATATGTCATAGTTGTATATTCTTCTAATTGCTCTATGTGGGACTTTGCCTCAGCGTGGCTTGATGAGCAGTGCGTAGGTCCACACCCAGGATCTGAACCTTGGGCCACCAAAGCGAATGGTGCAAACTTAACCGCTTTGCCACCGGGCCGGCCCCCATTACTTTTTCTTTTAATCAGAAGCCTTTGTCATACTTGAAACATTAAAAGGAATCAAATTTCTAGATTTCTTTCTATTTACATCTCCAAACAACATTTGCTATCTAACAATATGCCAGAGGCTAATTATGATGATATAGATAATAATATTAATAATAGTAGTAACAATAATAATAGCTAACATTTATTAAGGACTTATTTAATCTCAGGCACAATTTTTTATTAAGTTTTATACAAATTTTACTAAATTATTTAATAAAATATTAAATTTTTAACAGACTTTTTGGTAAGCAATTTAGGTGATGATCTTATTATGGTCATTTTAAATATGAGCATAGAGATACCTAGAGACTTAAAGTAACTTGCCCAAGATTAGACAGCTGGTAAAGAGTAGATTCCAGATACCAAACAAGGACCTGCCTCAGAGTGACTTGAACCAGTTTGCTATGGACCAGTATCAACCACTACCGTATTTGATGGAGTCTAGCTGTGTGGGCACACAGGACTCTTTAATTTCTTTCCTATTTTATTTATTTATTTATCTATATGCTTGTATGTATATATGTAGTTTTCCTACTTGGGATCTGTTGTACATTTGTATGTGGGTTTTACAGCAACCATGTGTAGTATGGACAGTATCAGGGTCAAGTGAATTCTATTACTTCTTTTTGAATCTATTGCCCTTTAAGCACTAGAAAACAAAAACTATTATAAATAATGATTAAACTGTTGTCATTGACTTTTTTTTGCTTCTGCACTAAAGGAGTCATCCTTTATTAGTCATTTAAACTTCTAGATCTTGGGTTTGAATGTAACAAATAGCTGAGAGGACCTTTTTGTCCACATAGAACCGTGGAGCTCTATCTTTATTTTAATGTCATACTTACTTCCCAAGTGTATTTGAGAAGAAATTTGTGATTCATTTAGGATTAGACATTTTTTGGATCCAGTGTTTGTTTTGTTCTCCTTTTGTGTCCATACTTTTTTCATTCATTATTTTTGTTTATTGCACTGTGCTCTTTGAAATTTGTATTTAGACTGAAAGATGATTTAAAGAAGATAGTCATTGTGTTATGATTTCCTTTCCATTCATTGTCTTCATGGAATGGTTAAAAATATCTGGATTTCATAAAGCATAATTTACAGATTGTAGATCTGTGTTTGAGTACGTCAAATAGTATATGAAACCCTCTGCTGCTTGACACTTCTGAGATTAAATGCTGTCCTAACACCTACAGTGTTTTACAGAAGGCAGGAGGCTGGTTTCCTACATACCTGACCTTTAGTCAACAGGAAGTACATAAAATGTCTCTAGAGTGGAATGATTGTATTCTGAACTTAGATTATAGGGAAATGACACCAACTCTGGGTCCCATCACTGTTTCTGTGCATCAGCTGTTGCATCTGAGAAGCAGAGTACTTTCTGTTCCCCCACAGTTCATCTAGTTTGAAGCAAGAAAATTTAAGAGTACAGCAAAACAAACTGCCTTTTCCAGCTGAACTCTATCTTCTCTGACAGATGGTTTGGTTGGGTGTCTTTTCCAACCAGAGCAGTGCTATATTTGAAGAATGAAAGCATTGAGAGAGATCATTTGTTGTACAGAAGCAGAGTTTCAAATAACCATTATGACTGCCAATCTCTGCTGTAATTTGTGGATTTTCACATAAGTGTACAAGAAGCCCTGTAGTGAGATTAAGCATTCAGCTAATGTTTTTTTCTAAAGTCATTAAGCACCTAGCATTTAATCTTTTCTGTATGCAGATTAAAAATGAAGGTTGATTAACTAACAACAAAGGAAGATTCATTCAGAAAAAAACTGCGGCATACTCGTTGGTGTTTTTGGTGGAAATGACTAATTTACTATGCAGAAGAATAAGACTTTATAAGAATATTATTTCCCTAAGCAGGTACAGCACTTACGAAGGTTATGAAGTATCTGTTTGTTCTGCTAACCTAATTCTGTGCCATTTCTCTTGTCAATGCCTTTTGCCGTTTTGGCATAGAACACTCCACCTAGGACTACCCTGCTGAATTCAGGTCAGGCTCTAGACCCTTCCTAATCCTGTTTCATGTATCATGATTTCATTATTCTTTATACTTGTGTACTTGAGTCAATCCACATAATGGGAGCTTATTTTTTATACTAATTTTACCTCAGGTGCCGCTGACTGACTTGCCTAATATATTTGCATTTTCCTGAGGACTTCCGTGCTTTACCCCAAAGAAATAACTCTAATAGAGGGGAAGTAGACACGCTTGTCATTCATTAGGAAAGGGAGAAAGCAGGAAGGTTATATTTGGAAACAAGAGAGACTTCTTCATTCCTCAGTTCATAGCGTTGACCTAGTCCTATTTAGATCATCCTGTTAATCCTATTAAGAAAATAAATGAGACCTCAGCCATTATAAAATCTAAAAGATTGAAAAAATGTAAAAGGTTAAAAAAAAACCTACTTCGAAACCGTGTCTTATCAGTGCTCACTAGACACGCCTCACCGTTTTCAAAACACAGAGCCATTTTGGTGGCCACTCTGGAGACAGTTCAGATTTTTCACGTCACTTCTAAGTGAATGAAATCTTGAACTAGGATCTACTAATTGTGTCTCTGCATAAACAGCATAAGAGGTGAGTCCAGGAAAAGGAAACAAGAAGGAATCATTGGCAAGTAGACTATGTTTTTTAAAGCCTGTGCTATCCTCAAAGTGTATGGCAATACTTTAAAAAAAAAAATGGCTCCACTTTCTGCTCTGCACTTGGTCCTAGCCCCTCCCCACCCCGTGGAGTAATAACAGGAGAGTGAAGCTTTGATGTGTCCCCAAGAGCAATATTTTTGAATATTCAGAATTGTTATCCCATCAGGAAATATTGAGGTTAAAAATCCTTATTTGAAGAAGGAAAATATTAGGGAATCACAGTATGAGAATGTCTTTCACTTCCTAGTACGTTAGTGTCTTTCTTTCAAGTGTAATGCTCTTATGTCCTAGGATGTGACTCCCGTGTTAAGAAGGATTCTAAATTTTATGTTAAATTAGTGCCTGTGCATTCTTAGAATGCTAATTCCCAAGATTATTTTACATCTGATCAAAGCTCAGCCACAGATTCATAATTCATTTCAGTTATTTAATTAATTAGAAATTCAAGAAATAAAGCTGCTGATTTTAAAGTTGAGCAATTTTCTATGACGTAGCAACTTCAAGTACAACCTTCCTTGGTTTGTTGCTAAATGAAAAATACCTGCTAATTAAGAATGGGAAAATTGAGGTTTTGTGGAGTTGAACTGATCTCAATTTTCTGATTAAACACCCTTGGAATTTTAAACTCGTCTAATTCAGCTTTTTATTGAGGATTTTTTTTTAATTACATTGCTTTGATTAAACACTGCTAGTGGACTTATTTGCCTCTATTTTTTTTTTTTTTCTTGGAAAGTCTATATCTCTGACAGTATTTTTATTTGGGAGTGTTTAATTATTTTAAGTCTAAAGTGGATTCCTTATAATTTTACTTACTTTTCCTATTTCTCTTCTCAGAGCAAGACGTTTTTTAACACTAGAACAACACCGTCTAATAACACTTTCTGTAATGGCGAAATGTTCCGTCTGTCCAATATGGATTTGTGGCTAGTGTGACTAAATAACTGAATTTTTTAAATCATATTTTAAATAAATTACATTAAAATCGTCACACATGGCTAGTGGCTGCCTTATTGGATAGTGGGGGTCTAGAAATATTGCTTTGACCAAGGGCAGAGAGAAGAAAATATCTTTCTTTTGTATTACCGCTTTACAGGCAATATATCACACACATAATATATTTTCACAAATTTAATGCTTATTTTTGCATAGCAATAAAGGCATAAGGAAAATTTCACTATATTTCCAACTCAAGTTTAGAAAATAGCCAACACTATGTGGTAATTGATCAAGGAAGAACTGGGTCAGGAAGATATGGATGGAGGGATACCGAGGACGTGATGACAACCATCAGTGACAATAAGTCGACTGTGGTGACCAAGTTCATGTTTTCTGCAAGAATACCTGGGTCTTCAGTACAAGAAATAGGGTTGGCTTGCAGTCTAGTCTTAATTTTTTTTCTGTTCAACCTTATTTTTTTCCTTAAGTTGGTGCCAGAGCATATAAATTCAAAAGATCTGTGGCATTTCTCAAATCTCTACTGAAGAGTCAGCTCTGTAAGTGCCGAAGTGCCATTAAGATGAGGAGATGGAGGGTTATGCACATATGTGCTTGTCTTTTATCTTTTATATGATTTTTCTCCCCTCCTTGTTCCAGGGTAAACAGATTGGAGAGGGAGATGCTGAGTCACATCATATTGGGCAGAGCTGAATTCATCAGAGCTAAGAGTGGTATCCTTCCCAACTACTACAATATTTTACTTTCATCCTCATCCAACTAGTGTAGTAATGTTCCTGCTCTGGAAAAATAAAAAAGGCACACACACTTGTGCACGTACACAACACGTTGAAGTTGGCACTTTACCTTTGGCCTCTCATTTCTCTTTTTAAACCGCTGTATGACTTACCTCAACCTCCGTGTCCAAACTTGATATTATTTATATTATACGATATATTTTACCATGTTTGTCTCTGGTTAAATTTTTTTCCTTCTCCCTATTGCATCAAAACTCTTTCTCTGCCTATAGGAGTTTACCTAATTATCATATTAAAGTAATTCATGCTCAGTTGTAAATAAGTTCTCTAGGTTAAGAATAAATATCATAGAGAAATTCTGTTATTCAAATGAACATCTAAATGATGGAATTCTGCAGAGGAGGTGACTGAGCAGAAAATATTTCCCTTGCCTACTATGATATTCTTCAGTTATCCTGATTTGACCTGATTTTAAGCTATTCATAAAGAAAAAGAAAGCTAAGTAGTGAAATTGTCATCTGCATTATGCCTTGTCTACCTGTCTCTGCTATAAAGCTATGCATAAGCTGGTGGCCTCTTAAAACGCTAAGTGACCGCTTCTAATTCAGGCAGGGTATAAAAACAGAAGTAGCAAAGAAGGTAATTTAACTCATTCTAGGGAAGTCATTCTCTGCACATGCACCAAGAACTGGCCACGTGTCAGACATTGGCCTCAGCATTCAGGGAATAGAAAAGACAAAGCCTCTAGTCTCTTGCAGCTGACAGGAGCAATAGATACTACATAGATGCAGCATGCAACTGTGATGAATTCTATGATAGTAACAGAGAAAAATCTATTGAGCCTTTAGACAATGCTAGGACTTCACAAAGCATTTTGCTCATATAAACTCTAAACTGCAAACAACCCACAAAGCAAGTGTTACCAGCTACATTTTACAAATGAGGATGTTAAGGCTCAGGGAAGTGGCCTCTCGAGCCCTGACCCTGGGTGCAGGAACAGAGAACAAAGTGTCCATGCTCTCAGGGCAAACAGGTCCTAAAACAAAGAGGAAGCGGCTTGGTTTCCTCTCCCTGCCTCCCCCGTCAGATAGTGACGGCTCCTCCTCTGGGCGGCAGTGACTAAGTCGGTGAGAGGAAGCCGAAAAGCAGCAACTTTTCACTCCTCGAGGAGACTAGTGTACACGTTTCCTTGTGGGAATATGAGGACGAGGAAACGTGTCCCCCTCACAGGTGACTGGACTGCTTCTTGGATGTAGTAGGTGAATATGTTAATGTGAGATAATGTAGTAGAGACCATAGGAAATCAACTTTATTTATTAAAGAATCTATAACACCTTCACTAGGCGTTTCTAACATGTCTCCCACATGTTGTTAATAAGTATTCTCTGAACAAGAGTTTCATCAGCAAAGAGTTCTATTTACAGGTACATGTAGGAGAAACTGCCTACTAGATCCTTCTTACTCAACGCTCTGGGAAGTACTACAGTAGAGAAAACACTTGATTTTGTTTAAAAGAGTTCTTCCCACATTTGGCAATGAAATCATGTTGGTTTTTTTCCTCCTTCAAAGTCAACCTATTAACCTATCATTTCTGCAGAACGCATTTGAAAAATGTTTCATCAAACTAAAGGAATGAGTGATATGGAAAATTCAGGAATCATAGTGGGATTAGGGAGACATTTTTGGCAGGTGATGGGTTGGGGGCAACTACATTGCTACACTATTCAGCCAGATATATACCTCTGTTTAGTAGTGTCTGGTACTGAGAGGGTATAATTATCTAGTTTTCTAGGGAAATAGGACTAGTTGTGTTTTCATTTAATCTATAAATGCTAACCAATGTTAAATAATAATGCTGTGATATAAGCATGTGCAGAAAAGGCTCAAAGAATTACGTGACATGAACTAGGCTGAGGGTGCCACCTCTTAACAATCTTCAAAGATGTGATCATAAGATTTGTAGATCTAGAAAGAGAACATGACCGAACAAATATTGATATGAGAGATTTTTCCAACTGCCAAGTGTTTTGTTGACTGTTCCAGACTTTTAAAAATGCTGTAACTTCAACATTTGAACCTCCTTTTTGTGTGCATAATAAACATTTCTGCTCTGTGTAATTTTAACTAGACTGAACTATGCTTACACTTTCCAGATACCAGCTGTTGAAGTAGTAACTTTCAAATAATTTTGCAGATCTGCAAACACATTATATCATTGTGTGTTTTGCAGCTGTCTCTTCAGTTAGCCTTGCTTTGCTTTTTGAAGAGTAACTTGTGTACAGTTACAGAAGAGTATTTGTTTTCCTCCAACAGTCCTGGCAATTAGTGCTTTCCTAGTTTCAGTTTTTCTTCGGTGCAATAGGTACCCTGTATTGTGAACCATTTACCAACCAAGGTAACGACTTGCAGGTTTTTAAAGAGTAATTACCATACAAAAATAAAAGGAAAATGCTATATCCTGGCTTGAGTCATTTTAAAATTATTTACTCAACAAATATTAAAGTGCCTATTGTGTTGAAAGCCCTCTGCTAAGTGTTTTACAGCCGTTGAACAGTAAATAGTATAAGTTAGTTGGGTAAAGAGTAGATGCGAAGGTTGTTCTAAGGAATACCAAAATTCCGGAGGTGAGAGCATATCACTTTAACACGACAAAAGGAAATTCAATGAGGCTAGAGCAAAGAGTCCAAAATTAGAATTTCTTAGGGTAAAACTTGGAACACAGCAGGTAGATTGTGGAAGACCATAATAAAGAGCTTGGAATTGAGCCTGAGATAATGGAAAGCCTTTGAAGGATTTTCAGCAGGGAGATAACCAAAGTCAGATTTGTGTTTCTAGGCAGAGACAATTCCGTATAGTATGAAGGACAAATTGAAGAGAGTCAGGATGCAGGGTGTTATAATAACATCAAGCAAGAATGTTATTGCCTAGTTATATAACAGTGGATTGGCCAGAAGGGGGCAGCCAGTGGAGAGAGTCCCAGTAGTTTTCTTATATGCATCTATTAGCTGATATATACAGTTATGAGCTAGAGGAAGATAGAATTTTAGAGCTGAAAGATCCACTAATCCAAGCCCTTGGTTTAAGATGTGGAAATAAGTCTCGGCAATTAAATCACCTTGCTAAAGCTTTTAAGGCTGGTTAGTGGCAAAGTATCAGAATCCACATCTCTAGGGAAACTATCACCTCTCTATTTTGATTTTATTTTGTATTTTATTACCTTCATTTAGACTTAACTGCATAGTATTGAGTAAAAGAGTAGTTTCTTTTAATATAATTATAGATTGCTATAGAGAGGACCTATAGCAGAAGGGAAGTGTTTAATGGCAGCCGCCTCTGCCTTTGCCTCTTGCTACTTGACTTTGAGCAATGCATTCATTTAGCTCCAAAATCTGCTTTATATTCTTTACTCCACCACTCTCACTTGTCTCCATTATTCAGAGAGCAAGTATTGATCCCCACCTATGGTCCAGGGACTGTAATAGGTTTGGCTGTACGTTATGAGTAAAGCTCTGTCCTTGAGGCTCTTGCAGCACAGGAGAGATACGCAGGGCAGCAGGTGATAGGAAGAACAGGCTGCTCTGCATCCGCGGTAGCAGGACATCCAGGCTTTTCTGGGGAGTTAAGAGTGGCTCCCTGGGCATGCAACTTGATTTAGGGCAGTGCCAAAATCATAGTTTCAGATCGCCTGGAAATGTAAGTTTAGGAGCACATTTACAAAGCTATGAAATTAATATTCATATTTCATTTTTGTACCTGACCCTCGTGGTTGGTTGTGATGTGTTTATTCCAAAACCCTTTCTGGGGTTGGCCTTGTGGACAGCAGATCAGGTCTCAGACCAGAAAGCTGAGTTGTTGTAAACTGGTACCATATTGAATTACTTGGGCCAGCCCTCACTCTAGTTGTAATGACAATAATACTCATCTCTGAGGCATTCCTTTCTGTTCCTATACTACACCATCTTGATCCTGGGAAGATGTTCTTGATCCTGAACACCTTTCCCCAACTTTAAGCTGTGACTGAGCTATAAAAGTCAAACAATTTCATCTTAAGGAAAATATTACTGCATTCATAAAAGCCACATTCTGTCCAAGAGGCCAAAGATGCCTCTAAAGGTGACATGAGCATCTTGGCTGAAAGTGAAGCTATTTACAAAGCTTATATTCTGTACTCATTCATTCCTTAATTGCTTTTATTGGGCAAATTTACTTAGCAAAATTTAAGATATGCACGTTTGTTTTAATATATATACATTTGAAGTATTCTATAGCTAGGTTTAAACTTGAAAAGCCTTGGCATGTGAAATTGCAATGATCTCATTCATTTGCCTTCTTGCTAAAGTAGACTTTACTCTTCGGGATTTTCTTCTCTAGTATTGCTTTTTTATCACTTTTCTTTGTCCAGTCCAACTTTCCTCTTTTATGGCTTTCTTTTTAATCATCTTGTTGTTGCTTTTGCTTATCTTCTGAGCAAGCAAACAAACCTCTGGGCAATGTGGTCTTGCAGCTCAGAACAGCAAAGAAAAAATAAATAACTCAGTAACTGTAAGGACTAAACTGTGTTTCCTGGAGATGAATTCATGCCAAAGCAGAGCCAAGAAGAAGCTGCTCTGGCAGGTACAGGACAGAGCTACAGATGTCTCAAAGGTTATAATTCCCGGATTTAGTAACACATAGTAATGCAGATAAAAAGCACTACATTTCTACAATATCTTCATCACAGATGCTAACGATACAGAGAGGAAGATTAAATAAATCCAAGCAATACAAATAAGAAAGACTCAAGACATTTATATTTTAATGCAATTTGTTTATCTTGCAAACAGCAATCCACAACTATTTGAGCAAGGGTATAAATCTGATTCCATTTTTATACCATACTTTAAGGATTAATATGTGACTTGACTTGAATAGTGCTATTTATTAACTTTACCATCATTTTGCTCAATTTATGTATGCTTTTCAGAAAGATGAGTTGCTTGCTTAGTTTCTTTTGTTGATCTTATTAATGTTTTGCTATCCTTTTGTTTTATTTTGTTTTAAACCATAAAATTTCCTATGAGAACGTATTTTTGAAATGATAATATCAGTCGTCCACAAAAAGCCTCAATTTGCCAACATATTCAAAAATGTTTGACTAAAAAAATCAATACTCTTTTCTGATTTATCTGACATGGAAAATTTAATGTTATATTTGACTTTTCCTAAAGCAATATTTTTATTACCTCCCTTTTTTTAGAATCCATCATTTTTCTTTACGTTTGAATAACATATCCGCAATTAAACATTGTAACCAAAACCACAGTCAATAAATTGTTTTCTGTAAGTGATCTTACTTATTCTAAAATTTGAATATATATGGATATATCAGCCAGAAAGATCCAATTTGAACAAGAAAAATAAAGATTTTTATGGGTGTGTTCTAGTATTTCTCTAAATTGCTCTTAAAACCACTGATTTGCTAGAACAGGGAACAACCTGGTGTGGTAACTAAGAGGATGGACTTTGAAACATGCCAGCCAAGACTTAGTGGCCTGGCCTTCTCCTTCCTAGCTGTGTGACGTTAGATAAGGAAGGATAATGATACTAGATAAGCAGGCCTCAGCTTTCTTATTTGTAAAATGTCACAAATACCACTGCCCCCCTGAGAAGACAGTTGTGAGACAACACAAATCATTTAGCAGAGCCAAGCCCTAGGAAGGACTGAATAAATTGGCATTGGTTAATAGTGTCATTACCCTTTCTGTAAGTTCTACTAGTTCCCCTTTATGAAATTAGTCACACAGCATCCATCATCAATGCAGACAAATTTTGGATCTAAAAACATTGGCTCATTTTGCCTATTGAACTATATTCAATATATAACATATATTATATAATATATAATTCAAGGAATCCCTCTTTATAATGTTTTTTCTTTTTTCCTTAGAATATTGACACTTGGAGGACGTTCATTTTATGTTCTTTCATTTAACATGACAGTAATATAGCAACTGTCTGTCATATACATCATCAGAAGCAATAAAATTAATACCACTTCAGTGCATTCATATTTTGAAATATTTTGTCTGTATATTGCTTGGAATCTCTTTAAGAAACAAACGATGTCAGTATTTGGGTTAGAGTGGGAGATAAACTGTTAGCTATTTACTTTTTTTTTTTTTTGGTGTGTGGGAAGCAGGGAATGCTTAATTTGAGTAGTTGAAATGTTTTCGTATTCCATTTATTATTCTTGTCTTGATTAACAAGTAAGTGCTAATAAAAGCTATTTGATGCTGTTTAACTTCCTATGCAAAAACCAGGTCAAAACCATTTGATTTGTTGAGTTAACTGTGCATTCAGCCTTATGCAAAAGCAATAACACAGGATGCATGGCTTAGCTCTGACCTTAACCTGCAATTACTTCTCAATGAAGCTCTGCCGATGCCTTTGTCAAGTACTTGTACTTTATCCACAAATTAGCTAATTTTCAAGTTGTGAGGTTAATCTTTATCTATGTTACCTTTAAACTAAACACTTCTTGTTCCCTTAAGCACTTTAGGTGTTTAGTAAAGATGTTGGAATGAACCTCCTCGCCTGAATCTATGTCATGACCCTTTGTTACAGACTCTATGGAAGACGTGAGGCAGTTTTATATTAAAAAAAGATGATCAGAGCAGCCTGCTTTATGGAAAGAATCAGCCCAATATGCATTACATGTGCCAGTATTTCCCTTTGTCAAAGAGCACACACTAGTCAGATCAGAGACTGCCTTTTGTTTCTATAGCTGAAATACCCAACTTTGAGCTGCATCTTCTTTGATTCAGCATAAACTTTTGTGGAGCATAACTTTGAAAAGTCCATACTGGAACTGGAGGTCATTATATAGTTACAAGCTCTTTTAACATATGAGACAAAATGATATCTTTGTGTTTGTTGGAATGGTAATCTATGTAACAATAGCGTGAAACCAGTTTTCTTCAATTGCTGCCTTTCTTCAATTACATACACAAGTATGTTAAAATGCCTTTTGCCTTGATATATTCTTATTATAATATAACTTATATCACTGTGTAGATACATATTTGGGTATGTTTGTCCATAAATCCTGAAGATAACATGGTTATACATGCTGTCTGAAATGAATTCAATGAGTTCAGTATTTCATTATGAGAAATGCATGAGTTATGCACATTGGGTTTGTTACATATGGAATTGCAAGAGTCTGTTTCACTTCTCTTTCAGATCCGTATAAACAATTCATTTATCTAAGTACAAAATAGAGATATTTGCATGACTAGCCATGTCCATTAGTATTTAATTTTTGTCACTCTGTTATCCTTTAAATGAATTCTTAACTATAACCCATGTAAGGCTTATAGAATATAATTGAAGGGATGACAAGCAATTATAGTAGAGTAGAATATCCAAGAAGATGAAGGGAAAGTCTTCACTGAGGACTCATTTTGGATAGCTGGGGTGTATATCCACCCCTGGACCTATAAGGATGCAAAGCATTTTCATCTCACGTATTTTGTGTCAGAATCAATAAGAGATACCCGGAGTAGGAAGCTGTGTTCTTGACAAGCATCAATTTAGAAAAGACTGAGATTGTAAACTCAAACCTACTATAGACCATTTTGCAAATCTCTCGTTCATAAGAAACTCTTTGTATTTTTACTTTGCCTCAGCCACCTACAGTGTGAAGGGGCTATAAGAGTGATCAATACTCATTCTTAAGGCTTCGGGGTTTGTTTGATAATAGATCTGTGTGTGTTTGCTTTATCCATCCTCATGGATCATATACTGCTTACCTTTCCTCTTTTCAGACTAAGATCTTATTATTTTTCCTTTTTTTTTTCCTTGTTACTCAAAACAAAAGTGGATCCTCTGATATTCTTATTCCATGTAATTTTGTTGTTTGATGATTTTTAGTAGGAGAGAATAAGGCCTACATTGTTGTTTGTGATCTCTCCCTGATTATACCTTGATTTTGTTTTTAGTTGTATTGCTGCAATTAATATTTATGTTTGCTAACATCCGTGTGCTTAATCCCAACTGAATAATAATATGATGCATTACAGTGCACAATATGTCAAGATGACTGGCAGATACCTGTGTCCTAAGTACTATGATGGTAAGCTTAGGTCTATAGTACCTAGACTACTATTATTTCAGTACTTACCATAGTCAATAGATTTTAAGGCATATTTAAGAGCTTAATAAACTGACTCAGATCTCTAAGGTACTGTTTGTTCTACTGAAATAAGGGTAGGATTTACAGATGAAAAAAAAATCAGCAAAATGCTTGTTTTAAAGTTTAAAAAATAGGGTAAAATAATTTTTTTAAACAGCATTTAACATTTGAACCTCGGTTTTGCAGAGAAATTCTGTGTTTGAGAAGCAGAACTTCCACGGACAGGAGTTGGGAAGCAGACTTGACACTGTAACATAACATCCTGGCAAATGTGGCCAGTGGGTTGGAGAGTGCCATGCAAATTTAGAGCAGTTGTGGATGTGGAATGAATGGGGGTTTGGTCTGGGTGCCAAGTCAATGTAAGGAATGAAAGCTACATCCCATGAAGATGGTTTAGTGACAACTCTGGCTTTCAGCAAGTTGATGAAAAGCTTTATTATTCCAATTCTGCTGCAGTTGCAGGCATCCTTTTGGGGGTTAAGCTTACCCAAGAGTATTACCTCATTTCCAAGTCTAAGCATCAGGTCCTGATAGATGGTATGAAATTGTTAAACCCTGTGGATTTTGAATAGCCTTTTAAAATCATCTGTATCAACAGCAGAGATGTTAAGATACACTGAGCTCATTTTTGATTAATTTCTACTTCAGCCTACTTTGAGAGGGAGCTGATAGGGAAATATTGATCAGTATTGTCAGGTGGTGTGCAGTTTCTATATGAAATAGTTACTCGTGTCACTGAACATGTGTGTGTCTGGAAGTATGAGAATGTCAGAATCTGTCCTTCTTCTGACTACTGGCTTCCTTCTTTATTCAGTAACACTCAGTGGACCTACATTGGTCTTAATGTGAGGTTGTCTTCTGGCTCTGGAGAAATGCAAGAGGTTTGCCTGATTTTCTATATCAATTCTCACAGACACTGCCATTCCCATACCCCCCTCCTGCCTGCATTCTCTCTTGCTTGACAGAATTGTGACCCCCCTTGCTTCCCTGTGACCTCAGGTCTCCAATCCACTCAGTCTGACTCTTCCCATATCTGGCCCTCATTTGTTTTCCACATGTTCATCTTGTTACTGAGATCACTGTCTATTGATAGCTAAACTGCTATCTGTGGTGTAGACGTGGCACAAATAGAAAAAGACTAGGGAAAAAATTTTAACCCTCTCCATTACCCAGTAGATTTGTTTTTTTAAATCTGTGTTTTTATTCCATATGAGGTAATTTGTGTTATGATATACCTATATAGTAAGAATTTTGTGCATGTTTTCAATGTCGATTATCCAGAGTTGCCTCAGATGAAATGTGTTGATGTTATCTTCTAGGCTGGTAAATATACTGTACTTCTATTTAAGTGGTGTCAAAGAGTGCCTTGTTATAATATTGGACCAAATAAGGAAACATCTTTATTCCCATCTAATAGGAACTCAGATAATTTTTTTCAATAATGAAAATTTGACAAATGTGATTAACATATTAAGTTATTTTAACCCTAAAAAAGAGAAGCTTTATAAAATGTGCCATATGATTTCATACATCAGTGAAGTTCATGGGAAAAAAAAAGTTTAAATTTTAAAATAGGCCACATGTTGTAGCTGATGTATACATGGAAAAATTTAAATCCCTCAAGATCCACAGAGAGACCATGGAACTTTAAGAATTTCGGTGATTGACTTTATAAATATACATGTGTCTGATTTAGCATAATCAAAAGCATGCATTAAAATATTTCAGAGTTTAATTGCAATATACCTTTCAAATCGATATGTATCATCTGTTTGGATTTATCCCTATCTGTCTGATAAGCTTCTATTCATCCTCAAAACCTAATTCGCATATTAATTTCCCATCTTCTCCAAGGTGAATTGTTTTCACTTCACAGTTTTACCAAGACATTTCATAATTAGGAGCAAGGAATTGGCATCAAACAACTTAATTTTGAATCCTAGATCTGCAAACTCCCAGCAGTTTGACCTTGGAATAATCATCTAATGGCTTTAAATCTTAATTTCTTTTTCTGTAAAATTTGATAATAGTAGCTATTTGATAATAGTAACTGGCCCTCTTTTGTGAATGATAAATGACGTAATGCATGGTAAACATATATAGAGTGCTTGTCACATAAGTCTCATTTAATATTAATTCTGTTTTTGTGAGAGATGGTTATTATTATTATTTACTTAGGACTTTGACATTTTTGTTTTAACTTTTTGCTTGAGTAACTACTTCTCCTATTATCCTGGGACTCTTTCCAGACAGCAATAATTTGGTATGTATTGGTTTTTCTCAGTAGCTAACATTTGTCCTAAACATAGTAGGTATTTAATTAATTTAGAATGAATAAAGAAAGAATGCCATTCTTTCACAAATTTCTGCCAAAAGAACTTACCAGACATACATTCGATCTTATTTTACTTCAATGTGAGCAATCATCCATCGGAAAGCATCTGATCTCCTGTACCTGAAACCAAGCTACTGATTCTGATCACTCTGCCCGACACTCTATACTGAACTATTTTGTCTCCTAAAACACATTACTGATTCACATGTCTTTTTGCCTTTCCTCACACTATTATTGGTTACTTATGTCTAGAATTGTCCTTGTCTTATTTACTTGTCTAACCTACTTACTCCAGACTCAAGTTAAGCATCACCGTCTCCCACACCTCCACCTGGGTTCAGGTGCGCCTCCTCCATGCTCTGTTTTGCCTAGTTGTCATGTGTCACTTAACCTTTATTGTTATTAATTGTTTTTAGCTTTTGTCTCTCACCATGTGATTGTATTCTTTTCAAGGGCAAGCACAATTTCAGTGTCTTAATTAATTATGAATGTTTTGTCAGAGAGTTAGTTCTTAGTTCTTTAAAAGAATTCAGTAAACATGTGTTGAGCTGAACTGGATGCTTTATATAGTTTTAGTTTCTGAATACAGCTTCTTGACTTACATTCAAAAGGATACAATTCCTATGTTTGCATTTGCCTGTGTAACATGTTACTTTGAGGCCCTTGTATCTTAGCTGTCAAATATATGTAAAAACATGAACTCAAGAGATAAGTAGCTTTGAGGTTTTGGGAAAGGAAAGAAAAAAAGAATTGGTTCTTCTTGAAGCATGATCTCTAGCTTTATGTATCTTTCCTGTGATTTTAATCAGTGTGTAGCAAGAAAGTTCTGCTGGATCCTTACATTTTCTAGAAAAACTTTATTCCCTTACTTCTACTTCTACTTGGCTTCCTTAGAGCGTGACATTTGAATGAAATGTATACCTTAGGAAACATACATTTCTTTTAAGCTATGTGGTTTCCAGTTATTGTACTGGCATGAGATTCAAAGCAGGGGCTGGCCACATGGCATAGAGGTTAAGTGCACACACTCCGCCGCTAGCGGCCTGGGTTCGGATCCCAGGCGTGCACTGACGCACCGCTTGTCAGGCCATGCTGTGGTGGCGTCCAGCATAAAGTGGAGGAAGACGGGCACGGATGTTAGCCCAGGGCTAGTCTTCCTCAGCAAAAAAAAAGAGGAGGATTGGCAAGGATGTTAGCTCAGGGCTGATCTTCCTCACACAAAAAAGAAAAAGATAAAGAAAAGAAAAGATTCAAAGCAATGGCCATGTCAAATTTTATGAATAAAGAAAATATCCTTTAATAAACCAAGAAATGCATTGATTTCTTAGAAGGTTTTCCTAAGCTCTCTCATCCACCCCCCAAAAAAGCACAGCATAATGTGAATAATTCTGATACTGTAAAGACTCTGGTCTCCTTTTAACATATTAATTGGAGGCAGGAAAATCTTGTTCCCTTTCACTCCATTGCATCAGGCTGTATATTCCACCTAAACTTGTTCTTTGAGGGTGCCATGAGTAAAATCTGTGGCTTTCTTCCCACGCCAAGGAAATCCTCTATAGATTAATGTGTACTGGAAATAATTATAATAAAATATGCTTCTGATTTCCCATGTCTAACATTTGATTCTTTAATGTTTATGAACTACAAATCAGTTTTGAGATGATTGTTTTTCTGACCATAATTTAAACAAAAAATACTGCTGAATTAAATTGTGTTTTAATTGAGAGAAACACAATGTAGTTTAATTTTTCTTTTCTTTTCTTTTTTTTTTACTAAAGGAGGCCAGTATTCTCTGTGCAAATTTAAATCAATTAAGCCATTGGTCTTAGAAACATTAACATTACACATCCTAATATCCATGATCATTGCCCACCAAATCACATTGAGTGCTTACTATACACTAGACTGTGTTTAGTGATAACGTGCATTATCTTATTTATCACATTATCTAAGGTAACTATTATTATCCCCATTTTATAGATGATAAACAGGATCACAGAGAGTTCAAAGTTACATAGCTTAAAAAAGTGGAAGCAAGGTTCAATTCTTCAGCCTAAGATAATAAACACTCATAACACAGGCTTGCATTTACCTGTTTGTATCTGAGGTTCTAGCCTCAATAATTTTAGTTTCTAGACTTCGAACTCCTTGAAAATAAGCAAAATTGTATTTATTTCCCCATGATTTATTACATAATCAGGATGCAATTAATCTTTGTATTCTAGTCTGGAGTATATGTTCACATTTACATGGTTTAAGATTTCCAGCTCTATTCTAAGTACTTTTTCATATTCACTTCACTTTCATTTCAGGCCACAAATATATACCTTCATTCTTGTTACGGAGTTTTCTCTGTCCGTGCTCGTGAAGCCAAGAAGCTGTTCCATGAAGAATGATAATAGTAATAATAATAATAAAAAGGTGCTGTCTTCGTCAACCTTCAGATGATTGATGTTTATCGTATGTAACACAGGGGCAAAACACAGGGAGGTTTGTATTTCTTGAAATCTTACCCTAAATTCTCAATTTAAAAGTTCTGAAAACTTAGCAATAGGAGAACGAAATGATCGTAAATGTCATTAACCAGGATGTGAGGAGCGGAAAGTTACAGAAACTGATCGAAGTCTCACGGTTAGCTTGAAGTTGAACTTGGAGGAAAACAGAACTGTACTGTCTTGTTCTTATACCCTCTAGTGACGCTTCCTTGCCTGGCTCTTACGTCAACAAAGAGAACATTTGCCATGGGAAAATGTGAATGGTTGAATTTTTTTATCAGAACTTGTCATCTGTCATCAACAATTAGAGATGAGCGAGCCAGAGAGCCCACCTAACCACTTGCTGCCGTAGAGTGATGGCAGTGCCTATAATAATACCACTGGTGGCTAGCATTTATTGAGTGCTCACTGTGATATTTATGAGCATCATCCGATTTAACCTTCACTTCAACCCCATAGGAACTAAAATTCCTATTGCGATGATGGAGATTCTGATACTCAGGGAGATTTAATTGCCCATTTCCCTTCACATTGTTGCAGGGTGAATGTTTGAAGCCAGGTTATCTCACAGCAAAGTCTATATTCTTAATCTTTGTTCTATATTGCCTACTTTACTTCATACGCCACTATATCTGATGGTAGCTATCAAAATTGTAGACATTAACTTTATGAGTTTGTGTGAGACTTTATGTCAAAAGACTTTAAGAGTTTGTGTGAGACAGTGATAAGAAAAAGTATATTTCCAACTAGTTACCTTTGTCTAGATTTCCCATGTGATCTTGTGAAGGATGCCTTGAGTTTAATATTATTCCAAGAAAAAGGCATTCAGGAAGAATCGTGCTACAAGGTCATTTGTTTGCAGATGACTATGTATAGTGTAGACATAACCAATCTTTGAGAAGGGAGCAATATGTCACCAACACAAATGAGCTTGAGAAACTATTACACCTGCCTTAACTTGGAGTTCATTTAATTGATATTTCACACAAAAAATACCCAAAATACACTGTGCCTTTGATGATTCTTGAGAAATTCAAAAGGGAAATATAACAGTAGTTCACTACTGCTGTACTAAGCAATGTACTGTGTATTTCCCGTAATTTACTTCTGATTATCATATCCATTCTTCAAGATTAGATAGATAAGTAGGTAGGTAGGTAGATAGATAGATAGATCTATTGATCTATATCCTGAAGAATGGATATGAAAATAAGAAGTAAATTATGGGAAATACATAATGCAGTGCATGGTACATATGTATAGATATATGTATAGACATATCTAGATTGACATTTTTATATGTATAATTTATTTACTTATCCATAAATAAAAATAAAATATTATACAGTTAATGAATGATAGTGCCAAAATTGTACTGTTTATTTTGATTCCAAAACATCAAAAAGTATTAACTACATCAGAAGCTACAGGGCTGGCCCCGTGGCTTAGTGATTAAGTGCTCGCGCTCCGCCACTGGCAGCCAGGGTTCGGATCCCGGGCGCGCACCGACACACCACTTCTCTGGCCATGCTGAGGCCACGTCCCACATACAGCAACTAGATGAATATGCAACTATGATATACAACTATCTACTGGGGCTTTGGGGGAAAAAAACAGGAGGAGGATTGGCAATAGATGTTAACTCAGAGCCGCTCTTCCTCAGCAAAAAGAGGAGGATTAACATGGATGTTAGCTCAGGGCTGATCTTCCTCACAAAAAAAAAGAAGCTACAAACTGTCCAACCCAATCCAAATGCATCATGTATGGCATGTGTATTCCAATGTGTATTTTTTTTGCCCAAAGTGTATACTCTGTTGTTGTTAGAATTTTGTTGATAATATTTAAAAATCAGGAGATTTCACAAAGAAATGCAGATTTTCAGTCTTCTGAAGTGACAGTAATCTGGCACTATTGGGCTGCACGGCAACAGTGTGTGTGTGTATGCGTGTGTGTGTGTTCCTTGGTATGCTTCTAGTTGTGTAAAAAAATAGCAAATTAGTGATCATTGTAATGAAAACAGTGGCACAGTGGCCTCAAAATGGCACAGTGGCCTCAAAAGTCAAATATGCTCCCTTAAAATTAAAATTTTAAGTGTGTATGTATATCTGTCTATCTGTGTGTATAT
Source organism: Diceros bicornis minor (assembly GCF_020826845.1). NCBI lineage: Eukaryota > Metazoa > Chordata > Mammalia > Perissodactyla > Rhinocerotidae > Diceros > Diceros bicornis. The sequence goes on along the minus strand of NC_080749.1, from coordinate 16,879,098 downwards.
ATAAGTATGTGTGTATTTTTTTTTAACACGTAGCGTTAGGATAGGGTATAACTTTGTCAAGGTGTAGAGGGGAGAGATACAAGGACCGATGAAAGAGCTGGGTACTATGGGTGTAATTATGCCTGTGCCAATTGTTCATTTCTCACTTTTGCAAGTAATTTAAATTCTGAACCCAGCTAGATTTCTTGAAAATGGATAAACTAACAGTCCTAGGTGCATACCACGAAGTGTATAAGAAGCCAAAAATTAGATAATGCATATATGAGCATTTTGATAAATCAAAAAGATTGAATAGTTTTCATAGACTATGCCCAAGATGACTGTACATATGACATGCCCCACTGAAAGGCTGAAAAAGATTAAATGAAAACTATGAAATCAAAAAAAGAGCTTGTAAAGAAAAATTAGCAGCAGCAATATACTAAAAAGTTTGAGGCAACCCAGATAAATAGAAAGCTGTTGGGATCAGACTGATGGGTAAAAATACTGGAAGGGAAACTTGGAGACTTTTCTAAGAAAATGATTAATAACATGCACAGAGATGCTCCAGAATGTTTATCACACCAGTGGGAGTCATAGAATTTGGAAGGAAACTTCACTTTCATCAAAATATTTTGTTTAATACATCATGCCATATAAATACTTTGGGACTTTAAGAAATCATTAAAGTGATCTTGTGAAATTGTATCCATTAATATCAAAGCTGAAAATTCACACTGAATTTATTCAGTAAACATTTATTTAGCCCCTGCAATGCATTAGACAGTATTATGGGTGCTGAAGATCCAATGAGGGGCCCAAGCTAGTAAGGTGTCTATCCCTTTCAGATAATGGTCTATTAAATGAAAGATGGGCATCAATCAAGTGAATATGCAAATGAAAGAATGCAAAGTTACAACTATAAAAACACTATGAAAATAAAAGTGTTGTCTTACGAAAGTATGCAAAAAAGGAACTTGATCAAATTGAGAGTTCGAATTGACTTTCCTGAAATCTGAAGGATGGGAAAATTAAGAGTTAACTATGTGCAAGTCAGAGGGTAGGAATATCGGGAAGGAGAAAAAATTTTTACAAAAAGGTTATATGGCTTTTTTTTTAAACTTGAAACTGAAATAAGACATGTGGCTAGAGGTTAGAGAACAACAGTGAATGTGGGAGAAGTTGAATAAGGAAAAGTAATATGAAAAATTGATAGCTAACGAATATTGAATGCTTACTGTGTATCAAGCATTATACAAATATTACATGCTTTTGAGGTGGATATGAATGTCTTTTGCATTTATACAGATGAGAACACTAAAATAAAGAAATGTATCCCAGGCCACACAAGGCTGGCAGAACCAGGATTTGAATCCAGACTGAATTTTAATCACTGCCTTATTCTCAACTTTTAGGCAGGAGACAGACCACAGGTCTACTTATGATAGACCCATGTTCTATCATAGACCACATGTCTATTTATGATATTCCAGACTTTGATCTTTATCCTAAAAATAAGATACAAACCATTGGCACATCGGCATTTTGGATATATTCCTCTGACATTTGTGGGAAGGAATCTTCAAATGGAACAGAGGGACAGTGGGGAGGCCAGTCAGAAGGCTATAAAATAAGACAGATGACAGATCATGATAACTTGTGCTAGGGAGAGGACAGTAGAGATGGAGAAAAAGAGACAGATTTCACAGATGTTTAACAGGCAAATCAGATGGTCCTTTGTGATGGATTTGTTGAGAAGAGAAGGGCGAGGGAGGGAGCGGTAAAGAGGCGTCAGATTTATGACTAATCAGTTATACAGAGGTGAGACCCTTCCGTAAGATGGGTGACACTGAGCCAGGACCAAGTGGGGGCAATGACCATGAGTTTGATTTTCGTCTTGAGTGCTTTTGAAACACGTCAATGTTGAAACCAAAGCAGATGAATATATAGATCTGGAACTCAGTGGAGATTACAAGGCTGGAGATACAGATTTGTGAGTCAACTGGGAATAGCTGGCAATTGAAACTGTGGGCAAGAATGAAATTACCCAGGGAAATACATTAATAGATATGGATGAATATAAATCAAATATTAACAGTAATTTTTTCTCTGTTGCTACAAGTATTCTATATGTTTCTTTCTTTACCTGTGTATATAGTTTTTTGTTGTTGTTGAGGAAGATTAGCCCTGAGCTATCATCTGCTGCCAATCCTCCTCTTTTTTACTGAGGAAGAGTGGCCCTGGGCTAACATCCATGCCCATCTTCCTCTACTTTAAATGGGATGCCGCCACAGCATGGCTTGATAAGCAGTGTGTAGGTCCACGCCCAGGATCTGAACCTGCGAACCCCGGGCCACTGAAGCGGAGTACGCAAACCTAACCACTACGCCACCAGGCTGGCACTACTTGTGTGTATTTTTTAAATTTAATCAACATATATTCCTTTTTGTGGGACAAAATTGAATAATTTTTTCTTCAGCTTTATTTAGATATAGTTTACAAATAAAATTGTAGTATATTTAAAGTGTATAACATGATGATTTGATATGCATATATATTGTGAAAGGATTCCCTCCGTCATATTTACCTTTTTTTTTAATGAGAACACTTAAGTTCTACTCTCTTAGCAAATTTCAATTATACAAAACAGTATTATCAAATATAGTCACCATGCTATACATTAGATCCTCAGACCTTATTCATCTTATAACTGAAAGTTTGTAGTACCCTTTTGCCAACCTCTTCCTATTTCCCCCACCCCCAGCCCCTTGCAACCACCATTCTACGATCTGTTTCTGAGTTTGACTTTATTTTCTTTTTTAGATTCCACATATAAGTGATACTATGCAATATTTGTCTTTCTCTGGCTTATTTAGTTTAGCATAATTTCCTCCAGGTTTGTCCATGTTGTTGCAGATAGGAGCCTTCTTTTTTAAGGCTGAATAATATTCCACTCTGTATATGTATGTATTGTGTGTATATATACACCACATTTTCTTTATCCATTTATCCATAGATGGACACCTAGGTTGTTTCCATAACTTGGCTATTGTGCATAATGCTGCAATGAATGTAGGAGTACAGATATCTCTTTAAGATAATGGTTTAGTTTCTCTTGATTGTATACCCAGAAGTGGGAATGCTGGGTCATATGGTAACTCTATTTTTAATTTCTTGAGGAACATTCATACTGTTTTCCACAGTGGGTGTACCAGTTTACATTCCCACCAACAGTGCACAAAGGGCCTCTTTTCTCCACATCCTCACCAGCTTTTTTATCTCCTGGCTTTTTGATAATCGACATCGTTAACAGGTGTGAGGGGATATCTCTTGTGGTTTTGATTTGCATTTCCCTGATGATTAGTGATGTTGAGCACCTTTTCAGGTATCCATTGACCATTTGAATGTCTTCTTTGGAAAAACGTCTATTCAAGTCCTTTGCTCATTTTTAATTGGGTTGTTTGGGCTTTTTTGCTGTTGAATTGCGTGAGTTCCTGACACTGAATAGATATGTGATTTGCACATATTTTCTCTCATTCCGTAGGGATGGGACATAATTTTGTTGGTGATTTCCTTTACTGTGCAGATGCTTTTTAGTTTGATGTGGTCTCACTTTTTTATTTTTGCTTTTGTTGCCTTTGCTTGTGTGTCAAATTTAAACATTCATTGCCAAGACTAACATCAAGGAGCTTAACCCATATGTTTTCCTCTAGGAGTTTTAGGTTTCAGGTCTTATTATGTTCAAGTCTTTAAACCATTTTGAGTTGATTTTTGTGTATGGTGTAAGATAGTGGTCCAGTTTTGTTCTTTTGCATGTGGCTGTCCAGTTATCTTAACACATTTATTGAAGTGACTATCCTTTCCCCATTGTATATTCTTGGCTTCTTTGTGGAAAATTAATTGACCATATATGTGTAGGTTTACGTCTGGGCCCTCTATTCTGTTCCATTGAGCTATGTGTCTGTTTTTATGCTAATACCATACTGTTTTGATTCCTATAGCTTTGTAATATAGTTTGAAATCAGAAAGTACGATGCTTCCAGCTTTGTTCTTCTTTCTCAAGATTGCTTTGAGTATTTGGGTCTTATATGGTTCCACATGAATTTTAGGATTGTTTTTCTACTTCTATGAAAAATGCCATTGAAATTTTTGATAGAGATTGCATTGAATCTGTAGACCACTTTGAGTTGTATGGACATTTTAACAATATTAATTCTTCCAACCTATGAACATGGACTAACTTAACGTTTATTTGTGTCTTCTTCAATTTCTCTTATCAATGTCTTGTAATTTTCAGTGTACAGCTTTTTCACCTCCTTGGTTAAATTTATTACAAGTATTTTATTATTTTTGATGTTATTGTAAATGGGATTTGTTTTTTAATTCTGTTTCTGATAGTTCACTCTTAGTGTGTAGAAATGCAACTGATTTTTGTATGTTGATTTTGTATCCTGCAACTTTACTGAGTTTATTATTTCTAACATTTTTTTGGTGGAGTCTTTAGGGTTTTCTATATATGATATCATGTCATCTGCAAACTGAGACAATTTTACTTTTTCCTTTCAAATTTGGGTGATTTTTATTTCTTTTTCTTGCCTAATTTCTCTGGCTAGGACTTTCAGTACTATGATGACTAAAAGTGGTGGGAGTGGGCATCCTTGCCTGGGTCTGGATCTTAGAGGAAAAGTTGTTAGCTTTTCACCATTGAGTATGATGCCAGTTATGGGCTTGTCATATATGGCCTTTATTGTGTTGAGGTATATTCCTTCTATTCCCAAGTTGTTTTAGGGTTTTTATCGTGAAAAGATGTTGAATTTTGTCAAGTGCTTTTTCTGCATCTTTTGAGGTGCTCATATGATTTTTATCCTTCATTTTGTTTATGTAATGTACCACAATTATTGATTTTTGTACTTCAAAACCATCCTTGCATCCCAGGGATAAATCCTACTTGATCATGGTGTATGATCCTTTTAATGTACCGTTGAATTTGGTTTGCTAATATTTTGTTGAAGATTTGCATCTGTGTTCCTCAAGGATATTGCCCCATAATTTTCTTTTCTTGTAGTATCCTTATCTGGCTTTGGTATCAGGGTAATACTGCCCTCATAAAATGAATTTGGGAGTGTTCCCTCCTCCTCTATTTGTTGGAAGAGTTCAAAAAGGATTGATGTTAATTCTTCTTCAATCATTTGGTAGAATTCACCAGTGAGCTATCTGGAGCTGTAGTTTTCACTGTTGGGAGGTTTTTGGTTACCAGCTCAATCTCCTCACTAGTAATTGGTCTGTTCCAATTTTCCATATTTTCATCATTCAATCTTGGTAGGATGTATGTTTCTAGGAATTTATACATTTCATCTAGGTAAATAAATTCTTTTAGGTAAATGAATTTTAAAAAATTATTGAGAAAAAAAGTTATAGCTTGTAATGATAGAATAGGATATCATTGTACATGTTGCAAGGGGTGGAAGAAAGAGATCAAAGATGGAGCCAGGATTTTATGTCTGGATAAAGAGGCATTTCTCATCTCATTCTTTTGTACTGATTGCCCAACTCAGTGGATGAGCACTTTCTCTTACTCTCTAAGGGTATCATCTCCATCAAAACTCTTTGTTAAATACTTCATCTGACAGCATTGTAAGCTGTTGTCAGAAGTTGTCAACAAAGCTTAAATTCAGTTTTACTTACTCTTCAACAAGTAGAATGTATATGCTAAATATCTTGTCACTTAGAATGCTGTTGACATTTGTCTGGTTTGCACATTTTGCATTGAGCAAATTCTGGTAGTAGGTGAGCTAGATTCTCTAAGTATTATTTTCTATCACAGTATGTTTATCGTGCCCTGTTTAGTGTAAGTTTATAAAGCAACTTAATTACTTTGAGCTCTAGTTATATATGCTTTATGAGTTGTACATATGTGTGAATGTATACCAAACTGTTTTGTTGAATCTGACGCATTTCCACAAAGACTCTGTGAGAAAAAGGAGTCAGTAAGATCTTCTGCTGCCATTTTGAGTCAGAAAAGTTGTCACTTAGTCATCAGTGGTTCTATTCTATATCTCCATGAAAATCATTTGAGACATAGTAAACCCATATTTTTGAAGGTAATACTTATAAATATACTGTCAGTTATCCACATGGCGAAATAAAACTTAACTAGCATGAACAAAATCTTTTAACTGTCATGTAATATTGTGTCGGGTAATCTTATTCAGCTATGTAATACTTAATACTTTTGAAAAGACACTTTACTGAACACTTCTATCTGTAACAGAGTTTATTAAAATGCTCATTTTGACTACTTATAACTGTTGTATCAATTCAGTATTCCCAACAGTAGTTAGAGGAAGCACAATTTAATTAAATATCTGCAAGGAGGAAATTGATTTCAGAGCAACAGTCACTATTTCAAATTACTTATTTGGACCTCAGATTTTGCTTGTTAATGGAGTTACCTTTGTATAACAAATTGTAATAGATTAAGCTTTCCACGTGGCATAATGAATGTGTTCCTGTCTGAAGAACTAAAAAATTTAAGTAAATCAAAACAAAACAAGAAATCACCAAACCAAGGCACCTAAGCATTGACCGTAGACATTTCAAGTTTATGCTAAAATCTGGAAACTCCATATAAATAGCCGTGTTCCTCGGGCATTCTTATAGTCTCTGAATGCAGGCAGACGTTGCATCTTGCATTATTATGACATCAAGACATTTAGATGGGACTGATCTCCAGATTTAATTTTAAATTGTTGCTTAGAGTTATATCTGAAGTACCCATATGCTTCCTTTTTCTTAAGTTACATAAAATAAAATGTTCTGAATAGTCTAAATTATGTAAACATGTAAGATTCTAGGGACTTAATGAAATAAAGAAATTGTACTTTTCATTTCAGTATTGACTACTGTTCGTAGCAATAAATTGTTTGTCAGACTGAGGTCAGTTTTCAGAGTCTATGAAATCATTTAGAAAGTATTTAGCTTGCAGTACAGGAAGACGCTGAAACTTCCAGTTGGGATTCATGCTTTCTTTTTCTATCCTTTCCTTTTATCAGGTTTATTGGATGTAATTTACATACAGCATAATCACTCTTTTTGGTGAACAGTTTTCAATTTTAACAAATGCATGCAGTCATGTAACTACAACCACTATTAAGGTACAGAAGAGTCCCCCAAACTCTTTCTGGCCCCTCTTCAGTCACTCCTTGACTGTCGGTCCTTGGTGGGCCCTGGTATGTTTTTGTCTCTACAGTTTTACCTTCTATAGATTGTCATATAAATAAAATCATGCAATGTGTAGCCTTTAGGGACTGGCTTCTTTAACTTAACATAATGCACTTGAGATTCACACATGCTGTTGTGTGCATCAGTAGTGCGTTTCCTTTCATTGCTGAAGAACACTCTATCGTATGGAAATACCACAATGTGTTCACCCATCTTATCCTTTCTTTTTATGTTGTGGGTAGTGTTCCTGCCATGGACACTTAGCATTCTATTAACACTTTAACTATCAATTTGTGTATTTTTATTTTCTTTTAGGATTTTTCTAATGAGCTCTCATGATTTTAGGCTTTTGAAAGAGGAAGCTTTTTTTATTAACTTATATTATTTTTAAACATTTACATTTTAATAAGTATTGCATTTAATTAAAAATGAATCATATTAGGAAAGATTCTTTTAAAACTCCAAGATCTAGTATTAATTTATTTGTTGTACTTTTTGGGGATACTTTCTTTGGTACCAAATTAATCGTGAAAAATTCGAACTAAAGACACATACAAAAAGAATATAAGGAGAAAAATCTATGATGCTCTAACATTGCTTATAATTCACTGAAAATAAATACAATAAGTATTTTTTCAATCTCTAATGTCTGTAATTTTAATCTCAAAGATTGAGAACTAGTGACTTATACTCAAGTTGGAAGTTTTAGAAGTGAAACTACAATTAGTTAATTTAGTTAAATGAGTTAGGGAAAGCAAGCTGAGTCTATGGAGTGTGGATGAGGAAAAATGCTTCAGTGTTCAAAACAAAAAAAAATAAAGAAGAGAGAAAGTTGTAATTTATTATTTGAACTAACCCATATCCTTCCAGGAAGTTCTCTACTTTTATTAATCCATAGAACTGTATTTGAAGTAGAATTAAAATTGGGTTACTTTAAATTCTCTAGTAGAAAAAAAGTAGTATAGATTTATAGACTGAAAAATAAATTACTAATTTATGATTACCAATCTAAAATTATGAAATATGGAAAAATAATTCTAACTTCAATAGCTTAAAGTAAGAATGTGTATATTCTTTTACCATTATCTCATTCTATATGAAAATATAATAACATGCATTCTACTTATAAATGTGTATGTTTATCTTAGGGTATATATATTTATAATCTTTTTTTCTTGTTATCTTCCTCACATTTGCCCATGAAGAATTTCAAATACCTGTTTTACACTATGATTCATATTAGTATTTAAGTTTTTGGTACATTATACCTACATTTAGATTTGGAAGGGACTTTAGAAATCATCCTAGTTCAAGCATCCAGTTTTTCTGGAGAAGAAACCATCTCTTGTATGGTTAGTGAATGGAAGACTTCCAAAAGTTATGAGAGCTCCAAGTCTCAATTCAGAACAATTTCCCCTGTTCTTCATTGCATCACTAAGATGCAATGAATTCCACCAGAAATAATTTTCTATACTTCTTTTTGGAACAACTAGCCCCCAAATCTTTCATTCAAGAAGTAGAGACAAATGAAATAAAACTAGTTTTGTAGTTCAGCCTTTTTTGTGACTCTTCCCTTGCTCCCTCCTTACACTTGCATACCATTACTCTAGATCAGTCCCACATTGTCTCTTGTCAGACCAGTGGTTCTCAAACTTTGGTAGGTATGAGAATGGTCTGGAGAATTGATGCACACAGAGGCCCAGGCTTGCACATGCTCGGCCTTAAGATTTTTACCAAATTCTGTGTGAGATTTCGGTGCCCACTGAAGTTTAGAATCACCGGTGTAGAGTCCTGCATGTGCTTCCACACGGGCCCTCCCAGCCTTTCCACTCCGCTCTAATCAAGAGAACAGATGTTGGCTGGCACAGTGTTCTTAACGTCTAGTCCATTTTTTTGTTCTAAATCTATGTCATTGGCATCCACTGGACTGAGTCACACTTTCCACTCTAGCATTCAAGGACTCCCCCCTAACTTTCTAGCCTCGTGTCCCTTTACTCCATCACCACTGAACTCCTTCACTCTGGGAGGCAGTGTTAAAAGTGTGGTTTCTGCTCTCTGAGACTTGAGTTAAACTCACTGTTACTCTTAATAGAACTACCCTGGACTTCACCTTTTTTTCTAGAAAAAAAAACATTTTTTTTAGTGAGCTTTAAGTAGAATTTACATACAACACTGAGCATAGGGAAGAAGGCTCTGAACAAACCTGGAGATGCTAATGTAACAGACTAATCCCCAAAAGTGCCACATTGTCTCCTCTCATTTAATTATTTTTGCTTACAGTACTTCAACTGACCCTCCATTTTGAACTTGCACACACTTCAGCCTTCAGTTTTGATTTCACAGACTTCCTGAAGCCTTCTGTGATTTCCCCAGTGTGATGTGATTTCTTCCTCCTCTGCACATGTGTACAGTTGTAGCCTGTGTTAGGGAAGACATTCTGACATATGTGAGTGTCAGTGTGCATTGTGCATTATCCTCACACATGGCAAGGGAGCTAATTTTATTCCTTTTCATAATCACTGCACATGACAAGCTCCCTAAAATGCATATTGAATGGAGTGAATACACTCATTTTGAGCTCTTAATCTGTATGGCATTAATATTTCCTAGCAATCATAATAACAGCTGTTGTTTATTCAGTAGTTAATATGTAGCAGCCTTGCTAAGTATTTTATGCATATTTTCATCATTAGATGTTTTTAGAACAACCACCCTGAGATGTAGGTTTGTTAACTCCGTTTCATATATAGAGCAATTTGAGGCTCAGGAAAGTTTAATAACTTAGTATGCTACAATAGCTGGTAGGGACTAGAGCTAAGTCATAAATATAAACTCTTAGCAACTTTATTGGTAGTGTCCGTAATAATCTTAATCTTGACTGTAGATTGTCGTTCTTTAGAAAAATGAACTGAAAGTGGCAAAGCAAATAGGTGACTATCTTGTTGTATTTTAAAGGCTTACAATGACAGAATTTATTCTGTTATGCAAAATCAAAGGTGATCTTTCAAACAACTTAGAGAAGTGTTGCAGTTGTATTGGAGCATGTGTGTATGTGTGTGTGTAATATTTGTTTACATGCAGTTCAGTTGAGCTAGCTAGGTTGTATTATCTTCTCTAATAACTACTCCCACTGTGCTTTCTGAAAGAAAAAGGTTTGATTCCATATTTCAGGCACTTTTTGTTATTTAAAGAATCTCATCTATTTTTTTGAAGACCTGGTTCTGGAATGTAGTCTAAAGACAGAGTCCCATGTGTGATTATTAGCTCTCTCCTTCTAACCTTCTCCCCAGTACAGGCTAGACTTGACTCCATTGGCATCTTTTGGGTTGGAGGAATCTGTTAGTTCTCCATCCCCTTCCTCTGTTCCCTACTTTTCCTCCCTGTATTCCACTTAATAGGGGACATTCCAATATGAGTTCCTTTTGAGGGCACATTTGATAGGTTCTTCTTAGAGACTTTGGGTCTCCCGTCTGGGGTTTCCTGGCATAGAGACTCAGTTTCTCCAAGAGCAATCCACAGCAGGTATGAGAACTCCTGTCCCAGATGGGAACTCCTCACCTAGTTTGCAGCCCTCTCATGGGTATGCACAGGATGCTAATCCCAACATAACTTCCACAGCATCCTCTGACTCATGCAAAACTTACTTATCTTTGCCACATCAAATGTGGGAACGCAGGCTCTGCTGTTCTCTACCGCTGACACGTACATCCCATCTCTGTTTTCCTCTCTCTCTTATCTCTTGACGCTTCTCCTGCCCCAGCAGTATCAGGTGACTTTAAAACAGAAAATTCCAGATGTAGGATATAAACTAGTCCTCAAATCAGTAGGAAGTTGAGTGAAGAAAGTGGGGGAAAAGCTTTTCAGGTCACTTCAATCTTAAAGAAAAAGGGAGAATTCTCATAAGCTCAGGAAATGGCTGTTTTCTCTCAAATTCAGTTATCCCTCAGTTTTATTATCCAGATCAGCATTTATCTTTTTTTCTCCAGCCCATAATAAGAAATACATTTTGCATCATAATCAAGATCTCTGTCTCTCTCTTCCTCTTTCTCTCATACACACACACACACCCCTGAAATAATTTTTTTAAATCCAGTACTTTTTTATACTACCTACCCTGCACTGTAATTTCTATTTTTCTTCTATTCAGTCCTGTCAGTTTTCAAGACATTTGTTTCATGACCCGCTAAAATGATTAGATAACCTTTGAATGGGCTAAGTCTCACGGTTTATAAAACACTGCTGTAGAAGGTAAAGACTAATAAACACATTGGTCTTTCTCTCCCTGGTACAATGGATTCTCAGATCAATAGATGGATTTTCCTAAAATTGGCCCTGAAAGTTTTAGAACCTTAATTCTCAACAGGAGTTTTCTTGCTGTAATCCCTGCACTACTGGGGAACATTGGAGGCAAGACAGATAGCATTCAGTTTGTCATGTCAACTGCTCATCGTGTTCACTTTGGCTAGAACATAGCGGTGTGTGTGTGCAATTTTATTGTTTTCTCTCAATATGACAATAATATACGCTTGTTTAAAAAACTACTTTGAAATATATAAATTTAAAAATCACCCAGTCTTTCTCACTCCTGCAGAGTAATCACTATTTCAGATCATTTTCAGGCCCTACACAATACACATACACACTCATGCATACTTATATTTCAGTAGTATTTTCGTTTCCACCAGGGCTTTATTTATTCTAGAAGTTGATCATCATAGACAATATGACCTTGGTATGAAAGTCAGCTTTTGCTTGAAAGTTTAAACTGGCACCTCCTTATTGCCTTGAAGGGTAAATTTATGATCTCTCTGGGATGGGAACATGATCTTCAGAATCTATTAGCTTTTCTCCAGCTTCTCTCTCATTTAACGGGAAAATGCTTAGGTTTTTCTTTTTAACTTTTTTTTTAGCTTTTATTGTACACTTGCTAATTTTATTCTCAGTATGACCTCTCAGATATCCACAGGGAAAGGCAAATTGCTCTAGAAAACCTTTCTGCAAGGAAGTTCAGAAAATAGACTTCTCTTTGTAAGAATAATATGGACTGGAAATGGTTTACTGGGGCACAAAAATCCCTGCACATAACGAGAGCAGGAGAGTAGAAGTAATGATCTGGATGGTAAAAACAATAATAAAGACTTTGCCTCAACTATTTGTTTTTTGAGTATTTGTTTTCTGAGTTACTGGGGTGGAGGTCTCTGCTTTCCAATTTACAAAAAAAAAAAAAAATGAACTATATATGGAAAGATACTGTTTGTGGTACAGATTCATTTAAAATGATATAATTCCATTTTAAAATAGAGTTGCCTTACTTGATTACTTCAAAGCTGAGTATGTGATGCTGTTTCTTGAAGTGCTCCAATTTGTCCCAAAGTTGAAATTTGAGGCTATTACCCTGAGAAGTACATTTTGTGGGATGGCTTTGTGCTTGAGTTGGCCACATGGGCAATTTTTCTGTGAAATATTTAAATTGCTCTCTAAGTCCCAACCTGAGTTCTTTGTCTCTTGACTAAAATTAAAGCTTTACTTTTGGCTAAGGAGTGCAAAAACAACCAACCAAAACAAACCTATATACACCCCTCCACACACACACACATTCTCTTCTAATGTTCATGGTGATAATTGTAACCACACATTGAGTGCTTTTTGTCTGTGTCTGACACTGTGATAAACATTGTCCTCAAACCTAAAGCTTGAGGTGAATATTATCACTGTTTTACAGATAAAATACAAAAGATTCAAGAAGTTTCTTATTGATCTAACATCATGCTGGTAAAGCTTTTAACCCAAGTCCTTAAGAATACACTCTGGACGTGGCTGTCAGGCAAATCTGCTAGTGTAGAGTTGCCCTTTGTTTGTTAATGGTAGGGACTCTTTCAGACATCTGGTGGGAATCCAGTAGCTCTTCTGTTTATTAATAATGAAGATCAAGGTGGGAAGTAGTGTTTTCTTTGATCATCTTATTTCCAAGCACCATTTTTGTGTTAGTAACAAGCTCCCTAAACAAACGTCAAGGATTCTCATTTGCTTGTTTTCCTTCTATGGCACACGTTACTAACTGATCATAGAATTCTTTCCAGTGGAACAAAAGTTGGTCAGCAGAATCCTTCACAAACAGTACCCTACCCAGCCACCACCAACCAATTGTTGATGGCCTCAAAATTGAAACCATTGTGCCATTCTGACCTTATTCCATCCTCCTACTCTGATGATTGAAAAGACAATTTTGAATTTTTAACTCAAATTCTTAAGAGATATGTTGATTTGCAAGAGGCACATATGAGGCACTGTGCAGAATAAGCTGGTTAACTCATATAATACCCTCTGTCAGGGAGCTTAAGTAAATTGGTTTTCCTTATTAATGAAAATAATTTTAACATCTTAGTGTTACAGTGAGTTAAGAATTTTAGGGAAGGGCATTACATTATATTCCAGATTTTGAAATTTGACATGAACAACTTGTACTCAAGATAGGATCTTAAAAATTATTGTTTTCCTTGCAGCCCCTTCATGTACAGCAGCAGCAACCGTCAGGACGATAATAATAAAACTTTTCTGGCTTCCTACTGGGAAGCCAAGCTCTGTGCAGGATACTCTCTATACGTTGAAATGCAATTTTCACAAAAATCTTATGAAATAGTGTCTTTCTTTATAAATAGAAACAAAATAACTATGGTTCACCCTTCAGTAACTTGCTCATCGACAACAGAGCTAATAACTGGCCAATCCTGTGCTGAATACCAGATCTTGCCTCTCTATCTCTAAAGCTTGTGATACAACAGAGAACTTAATGATAGCTGTGACTTTTCACAGCAAACATGAAAATAATAAGCAGCATTTCCAGTATCTCTAAGACTACCTTTTTACAAACTGCCTGTTTAAACATTTTGTTAGACTCTAATATTTTGATTGTCTTTGGTAGCTGCAAATTTCCTATATCTTCTTTCTTACTCTTTCTCTGAAAGAACACAATCCATCATATTTCTGACATTCTCAGAATCTTGCTTAGTACAGATTATTGATATAAAATGGTAATGGACTAATTCCTAAAATATTATGCATACTTAGATATTGTGATTTACAATGAATCAGTAATAGCACATTGATCTCCCTCCCTTCCCCACAAGCCTTGATGATGTTTGTGCTGGGAATTCTTCAGCCATGGCATCATAATGAGGGATACACAAGCTAGTCTTCTGCTGTCAATCAAGCCATTTCCAGTTATCCCTGACTTTTTTATTAGACTCATTTTGGATTCATACAATACAGAAACACTTCATACTCAGAGTAGAACTGTACTGACTTGGATTTAGTCTTTATCTCTGTTAATTGTTTGACTTTGATCAAATCAGTCAATCCTTGTGTGCCTTAGAATTTTGTCTTGAAAGTGGGGATAAATCTAACTCAGAGGGTTGTCATAAAGATTTTGATATACTCATGAGAAATTCCTTTGAAATTATGAGTGCTCGTTGACTGTTATTACTATCACAAAGGCTACTTTGAAGTAGACAACACTTGGATGTGTAAATCTTACATAGTTATTTAAAAAAAAATGAGCCGTACTATAGTGCCATATTTGGAAAACCAGTTTGATGGGGAAATATGTAACAGAAAAGTGAATATTAATGTTTATTATGTAAGTCCTTAATGATATTTGGTGGTGTTTCTATTGCCTCACATGAACTTCCCTTATTTCCCAAATAAATTATAAAAATGGTTATATATGTATCTGTATGTATATGTATACAGTGCATGTGTGTGTATAATGTTTTTTGTGTTTTATTAAGTATTATACATATATTTTGCCTTCCAATTTACTGTAGGTAAAAGTTTTTCCAAATGTTTTGCCTCAGCATAATATGGAAAATCATCTTGTCAGCCTCTAATATTAGTTTCTTGGCACCAGGTGCCTAACTCCAAAGGCAGTGACAACTATTTTTATTTTAATTGGTGCACCATCTCACTGTGAAAATTAATAAAGGGAAACCTCATTTAAAAATATACTCGGGAAGCCAGAAGGGAGAGCCCTCATGTGCTACCACTAGATGTCAATTACAGGAAGGATAGTCAATTGCAGACCCCCAAGAGGAAGAGATGTACATTGCATCCCCAACAAGAAATTGGCTACCCCAGCAATTCACCCAATGAGAAACCATCACTACCCTGAACTCTCACTTTCCACCAATAGATTTTTGTTCAAAACGACCCCTCCCAGCTTTCTCCTTTTTGCCTATAAAGTAACATTCCTCTCCTTTGCCTGCTAGACTTTCTTATGGCTTTTGCTATGGCTTGTTTGTCCCAAACTGCAGTTCCTTTGCTATTCCTGAATAAACCCATTTTGCTGGCAAAATAACTGACTGCTTTATTTTTAGGTCAACACCACTTTTGGTATCAGTTTATTTTGTGGTTTTTTTTTTTTTTGGTGAGGAAGATTGGCCCTGAAGCTAACATCTGCTGCCAATCTTTCTCTTTTTGCTTGAGGAAGAGTGGCCCTGGGCTAATATCTGTGCAGATCTTCCTCTATTTTGTGGGATGCCGTGTATGTGGGATGCCGCCACAGCAGGGCTTGATGAGTAGTGTAGATCTGCACCTGGGATCCAAACCTGTGAACCCAGGTGCTGCCGAAACAGAGCGCGCCGAACTTAACCCCTGCGCCAGCCCCTTGCTATCAGTTTTAACCTCAATTGTGATATGCACTTTAACCCTGGGGACAGAACATCTCAGTGACTGAACACATAAAGGCTGGAAGTTCCCTTAAAGTCTGAAAATAAACCTATGCTTAGATAAAGAAAATAAATAAATAAGGATCAGCATAAAATCTATTTATGTTTCTGTATTTTTATTTCCTCACATTTTCATATATTATTTTTGTATTATAATTATAAAAACTGTAGAACTAGTCACTTGCTAGAATTCTATTTTGATAACAGAAAATACCTAAGTTGAAAATCTCACCATGATCTTTGATTTAGTTAATGATAAATATGGAAAACAATTTACATAAATTAAAAGGCAACCACCAAGTATTCGACTTACCTAAATCTGTATCATAATTGTCCATTGGCTCAAGATGTTGACTTCTCTCTTCTTTTTTCCCCGTTTTGCAATTTTTCTTTTAACCATTTCTCCCCTCATAACCACCAGAGAATGCTTATGGGCAGTTAAAATAAATGTTAGGCAGTATTTTCAAACAATATCTATGCTTGACTGAATGAGGATATGTGCAAAAGTAGTTAAATGTGTTGGCTAAAATGAATATTCTACAGTTCAAAATAGTAGTAGAGTTTGTAGACTACTTATAGAATCTGTCTTGTTATTATTTTGAAATCCAAAATTATTTTATATGTTGTCTATCATCTTTTAAGATTTAAATCTTTTTGTGTGTTGGCTATTTACTGATTTAGAGTAAGTGGCATCTTAAAATAAGAAACTAAATTCTCATCATAATAAGTATATCAGAACCCATTTGATATTAAAAGGAAGTTCTACGACATTTATTTTTGTGTACATTAGTATCAGAACTGAAAATAAAGCCCTGGCAGTCTATTAATATGTAGGTAACTATAGTATATATATGAATGCCCAATATGATACATTGGCTTTTTTGAATTACTTCTACAATTGCTAAAATTAAGCCAAAGCCATAGCAAAATATTTCTCCAAGACGAAAGGAATATAAAATGTTTCTGGCATTATAATAATTACAATGGAGAAGTTAGAATTTAAAGCCAAAATAAATAGCTTACATAATTAAAAAAGAGCTTTGTCTGTGGTAAAATTTTTGCCTGGGAATATAAAATGTTTCTTAATTCTTGAAAGTATTGATTGTGAACACTTCATAAAATTATAGCACAAGGGAGAAGGCATTGTATTTAAAAGCTGAAAAAATACATAGAAAAATCTTGCATGTGTATCTTGCTTGTGTATCTTAAATTTTTGTTTTGACAATTCTGAATACATTTTAATGGGAATAAAATATGTTAAAAATAAAGTATTAGCATGCATAATATATACATGCTATTTTCTCCAGTCTGTATCCCAAGACTACTGCTATATTTATCATTGTTCTCAGATTTTATTTTGCAGAGTTGTAAGTGTTCTGTGATGTAGTAGTAATAGTTGCCATATTAATACATGATAGGTTTTCTCTCATATAAGTCACTCACAAAAGAAATGATTTTTGTGACCTCTTTATAAGTATCTTAATTAGACCAGCAATAAAGTTGCAATATTAACTGAATCTTAGATCTAAAAATATATGAACTATTTCAGATATAGTTTGTTATTTTAATTGAATTTTGTACTGATATTAGTTTTTATTATGAAAACACTCAATGAAATCTAAAAGTTATGCTTACATGTGTTGTGAGAAAAATGTAGATATTGAATACAGAAAATTGAAATGAAAGATGTACACCTAGAGAAAACTACTTTTGGAATAGAGAGTTTTAATTCGTTTACATTTAATAGGTTTGAAAGCCCATCTCTCACTGGATGTTTAATTCAGGTGAACGGTTGTGTGAGTCACCGTTCCTAATTGTCCACAGAACTGGTAAGATTTGTTTCAGTTCATTGGATTGTTATAAAGCCTTCACTTCTACATATTAGCTATATAAAGATGCTGAAGCTCATTCACAGTACAGTTGGGGACACAGATAATTTGCTGAACAATCTACCAGTGGAATTACCAAGGTGTTGTGGTAGCACAGAGAAAGACAGACTTTATTATGCCCAGAGACATCAATAGGGTTTTTCAGAAGTGGTAACTCTTGGCCTAAACCTTGAAAGAGTTGGTGGATCTTTCCAAGTAGAGACTTTGCTGAGAGCACTCTAAACTGAATGATCAATGTGAACAAATGCGTGGACCATAAGCGGCCTGGCAGGGCAGGAGAAATGGCCACCAGTTAGGACCCTATTGCAATAGACTGGGTGAAGTATGAAGTGAAACAGAACTAGAAGAGTGGCAAGGAGAAGGGAGAAGAGGTGATAGAGGAGACACTTCAGACTGGAATAGAGTGAATTTGATACATGAGACACACACAGATGTTACTGAGTTTGCTGGGTAGGATATTGGACCTGGATTTGAACTCTTATTTTACTATAGTTATATGTATTTACTATATTTATACTTACTTTACTTATTATTATATAATACTGCATAATTTGATAATAAAATGATTATAATTATAATCATTTTATATCTATCACGCTTATATCATGAAGAGAGTTGATAGGACCACATGACCTAAGAGCTTCTTCTGTGCCATGATGTAAACTAAGCCAGATAGGCACTGCTCGGTGAAGAAAGCTGCATTTGCCCGAATAAGTGAGAAAAAAGCACTTGAAAGCCTGCTATTGCCAAACTCCTAGGCCACTTTTACCAAACAGCTTTGCCAGTAATAAAGCTAATATTTGAATTCAAAAATGATAAAATGAGGGAAAATGTAAAAATTTGTCATTATTATTAGGAATGAGTGACTAGAAGTAGGAAAAGGAGAGGGAGACATTGAGAATTGCCCCAATTTTTTATTTAAATTGTTGGTGGATGGTAATGCTATGAACAAGACAAAAAATGGAGGAGGAAAATGAACAGAAGGAGGGAAGTGATTTCAGATAGGATCTAATTTTGCTTTTTGATGGTTTGAGTGTGAAATGTCTGTATGCCCTCACCATAGAGCTCAAATTTTGTTTTTAAGTCAACCAAGATATATAAACTAGGTATATAATTTTGGGAGTCAACAATGTGCAGGTGGCATTTACACTCATGGAAGGGAATGTGATGTCCAAGAAGTTGAGCTGAACCTTGAATATTGAATGCAGAAAGCAAATAGATGATGCCAGGCAAATTCATGAAGAATATCCACCGGAAGAGAACCAGAAGACACTTAAATGAGCTAAATGAGGTTGACCAGCAAGTAAGGGAACTCTGGAAGGAAAGATGTAAAAAAATCCAAAAAGATGCCATGATATGAACACTGCATGGGAAATGAGTAAGATGAGAGCTGAAAAGACGTGATTGATCTTGCTCCCAAAAAGCCATTGATGTCTTGCTTTGAGTATTTTCAGTAGAGTGATAGGAGGTGAAATCAGATTGCAGGAGGTTAAAGAGTACGTAGAGGTAAGTATAAAGAAACAGAAATGTAGTCTACTCTTTCAAGAAGTTTGATGATGAAGGAAAGAAGGGAGATAGTGTTTGAGAAGAAAACTGAGTCCTTGTAGGGCTGGCGTGCAAAGACAAGAAAATAAACCAATACACTGTTTCATTTTTTCCCTTGGTCCCATTCCAGCTAACTAATGGGGCTTCTTTAGTCTCCTTATATGCCTCACCAGTTAGTTCAGGTTGTCTCCAAGAAGGGCATTACGTGGCAGATCACTTTGGATAACATATCTCCTTTGTCAGTTTTCTTTATTCGAGTTTGAGAGTTGCAATGCAAGTTGCATGTTATTGACTGCAAGAAAGATACCAAAGATGGAAATATGCCTCCGCTGAAAGGTGCTGATGCCTGCTGAGTGGGTGATGCCATCTCCACGAGGAGAAATTTCTGTATAATATCACTTCAGGCAGTATTCAGATTTGCCTTGTGCTTTCACTGTCTGGTAGATATTTCTGTAAAGCAGCATTTAGTTTTATATGCTCTTTTATGTTTTAATGTGATTCCCTCTCTCCAGGACTCAGGTGTGAGTCCCACAGGAGAAGCGCTGGCCGATGTATTAAGTGTAGACCATGAGCTGTGGTCCATAATTTTTCCAAGCAAACTTGACTCATGGTTTTGAAAATGAAAATTCTTCCAAATTATATTGAAGTTTTGGTAGTATATTTTCTTGGGGATTGATCAATAATTTTTGGTACATTCATATGCTGGTGATTAAAACTAGTTGTTCATAAACTCATTTTTTTCAGGGAATAGATAGCTTTTTAGCATTTAATATGTAAAATAAATGGCACTGTAGTGATACACAGATGAATCTAATGTGTCTTTCCTATTTACTAATGTCTTGATATAAATTACATTGTAAGAAATATTAAGTATTATAACAAGCAAATTTTTGGAGGAGTTCAAACAGATTATGTCTATATGAAGTTATCAGAAAAAGCCCTGTAAAAAATGACATTTTAGCTGGACCTTAATAATAGGTAGTACTTAGGAATGCAGGGGAAAATCTATTGCATGCCAAGTAGAGGAAACTGCATAGACAAAATGACAGAAGTAAGTGAGCAGTGAGCATAGGAAGTTGCCCATTTGTAGTGAGTCCAGTGGTTTAAGAGAGAAATTAAGAGAAATGAGGTTGAAAGTGTCGTTTGAGACCAAGTTGTTGTATATCATACTAAGGAGTTTGGGTTTTATCTTAAAGAATTTCTTTGGGTGTTTTTAAGCCAAGTTGCTATGTGGTCTGATCTGGGATTTTAGAAAGAAGTTACTGCAGACATTAAGACTTTTAAGTATGTATTTTTTTAAAATACCTATTACAGAAGAAGGAGAATTCAAGTCCATGGACAAACCATCAAAGGAAAAGGACCTTCCTTTTCTTTCTTAAAGAGCTGCTAGCAGAAGAGATAAAGGTCAACATGGTTCCAGGAGAGGAACAGTAAATCTCTGGGGTCAGGAAGGCTGCTGTGGTGAATGAATAGCTTCATAAAAATGATGAAACAGCCCTGAATGGTAGTGATTATAGCTATTGTGTATTACTGTAATTATCTTGTATTTATTGAATTTTGGCAGTAAAGAAATCTGTCTGGTAAGCTGATCAAACACTGAAAGGATGACAGAAGTGTGTTGCTTTTGGCTCTTGAATTCACTATTTAAGTATGCCCCAAAGGCACTGGATGTTTTTTTTTCCTTCCTGCTCACTGTCTGTTCGCTGTCCTTGGATGGGATAATTGCTAATGTTAGAATATATCGCACGACCCAGATCTTTTTCTTATACACCTTCCTGGCAAGGTCTGATTCTACAGACAATTTCCATTGTTGAATTCTTTTGTAAAATAGATATACACTGAGAGACTGCAATGTGACAGCCCACTTCCCCAACATCAGTGAATCTACTGCATGGCAGTTGACGAGGCAGCTTGTCTACTATGAATCAGAACTGAGACTCAGATCCTGCCTTTTGTGACACAGGTTAAAATTAAAAGTTTGTGTTAAGGAGAGAAAGTCATTGAAGGACACATTGGACCATGTACAAGATGTGAGCAGACAGGGAGAAAGAATGGAACAGAGGTATGTGTGTGGGGCATGTAGGGAATAGGGAATCAAGGAGTATGACCACTGGGGAAAAGTATGAGGCCATGGGGTATAGCGATGATAGCCTCGGGACATTTATACTATGCACTCTTCCTAGGTTCCTGGAGGAGTTTCCCGGAAAAAAAATAGTGTTGCTATGGATGCCAATGTAATAATAGCTTATATTCCAAAATTGTATTTGATAGACAGTTATTAACAACTAAGAAAATTTTTACTTCAGAAAAAGTGCTATGTGGCATTGAGGTGCCCATGTTGGCCTAGCAAAGTCTTCTGTTATAACTTACTTCTAGAATTATATTAATGAATGGTAGTAACTAGCTATTTCAAACATGATTTCTATGAGGAAATGTGTACTGAACTCCAGTGAAATGCCAACATCCTAAAGGTCCAATTCGTGACAGTCTTGTGTGCTATTGGAGAATGTTCCACAAGCTGGGACTCCTGTCTGGCAACAGTGGACAGGAGAATGAGAGTGAGAGAGAGTCAGGGATCTGGTCTGGGAAAGTGTTCCATGGCTTTCTTCCCCGGTGGGATATGTCTTTGCAGTTATTGTAGGAAATACCGTTGGAAATAATAGCAGCAGTAGTAGCTACCTACCAAGGGCGGGTCTGTACTTTGGGAACTGAAGTACTTGTATTGCTCCGTTATCTTGATTGGAATCCACAACTATCTGAACACTTTTTCCCCATTTCTAACAGCTTCATTAAGGAAAGCTCCACAGCTTTCTCTAAGAAAAGTTTTGAGAAGTAGATGTGATTGCCCTAATTTTATTAATGATGGTTTTAAGGCATATTGAGATTGAGGCTGTCACTGCTAAACATACCACCTCTCTTCCCTAAACACCATTCTTCACACATACACACACGTCTCACTCTTCTGCCCCATTTTTACCTGTCACCAATGTCTCTGTTGATCTATAAATTCAATCACTGGCGAAAAGTGAGCTTAGTATAATCTTTTTATTAGAAGGCTTTTACTTGAACCCCAAATCCCCCAAATCTTAGCTTTAAGTCTCTTCAGCAAATATCTGTGGAGGCTAATTTACATGCAAAAGTATGAAAGAAAAAAGAAAGGAGACAAAAATGAGAAAAGGGGAGTGATGTCTGCATAACAGCAGCATAGGTATTTCTAGTGCTCATGCCTCCCCCAACCCGAAAACATCAATTTGAACGCTGTGAGCACATGAAAATACCTTCAAAAGAGCTAAAGATTCCAGGTGAGGGATTATAGCACCTGGATGAAGCACAGAAATAAGAAAAGATGCATTGAGGAAGGTAGGGAAGATAAATTCACATTACCCCTATCACCCCTCTCCCAAGCCTAGCCAGCCCAGCATGGAGAGAGACTCCATTCCTGTAGGAGAAGGAGAGTGAAATGAGTGCCCAACTTCACCACAGACCTCTGAGCCAGCCCACCTCAGCATTTGGCCAACTCCTGATGCTTTAGGTGGCTCCCTGCAGGATCCTGCAAACCCAGACCATCGGTTCACTTAGGCTCTTGCCAGCTTTCATGGCACCAGGCAGCTTCCAAGGCACCAGGCCTCTGGTGGGATCCCAAAACCTAGGTCTCTGCCCAGCAGAGTGCCAACTAGCTCCTGCAGCCTGAGGTGGCTCCTGTGGTACTAGGATTCCAGCAGACTCCTGCAAATCCAGGCTCCTGTCACATCCCAGTGGCAGCCAGTTCCCACAGACCCAGGTAGCTTCTGTGGCCACAGGCTCCCAATCAGCCCCCATGAACCCAGGCTTCTAGCCAAGACCAGCTCTATGCCAACCACCATAGACCTGGTCTTTCAACCCATCCCAGCACCAAGCTGGCTCCCATGGCCCCAGGCCACTGGCCCACCCCAACAACAGGCCAGTCCTTATGTTTCTAGATTCCAGACTGGCTCTTGCAGAAACAGGCTCCTGACCCACATCAGTACCAAGCCAGGCTCCATGGTCCAGCCTCGAGGCTGGCTCTCACAGACCCAGGCTCCTAGCCCATCCCTGTGTCAGACCAACACCTGGAGACCCAACCTTTAGGCTGGCCCCCCCTGGTCCCAGTTTGCAGGCCTGCTCCCATGACCCCAGGCTCCAGGCTCGCCCTAGTGTTAGCTCAGCCCCCAACACCCAAGCCCCTAGACCGGCTCCTGTGAAACCATGGTCCTGGCCCATGCTAGAAGCAGACTAGCTCCTGCTGACCCAGATGTCGGGTCCAGTCCACTCCAGTGGTCGCCAGCACATGGATGGCCTCTCTGACCCCAAGATTTAGGTTTGCCCAGCCACACACAGGTCTCAGGCTCATCACCACAGGCTCAAGCACCAGGCCCGCCCCAGTGAACCCAGGATCCAAGTCCACCCCTACAGACCCAAGCACTAGGCTGGTCCCCATGCACACAAGCATAAGCCTGCCCACCTGCTGATCCAGGCACCAGACCTGCCCACCCAAGGACTCCAGCAGCAAGCCCAAACACAGACACTGCTAGATGGCCCACCCAGAATCTCTGGATGGGCTGACTAGTGAAGGACTTTACCTGTTGATGCCAGTCTCCAAAGACTGGAAGATGTGCTTACTTCCTCAGTGTGTGGACACCAACACAAGGACACGAAGATAATGAATAATCAAAGAAATGTGACACTAACAAAGGCAACTAATAAAACACCAATGACTGACTCTAAAGAAAAGATTTATGAGTTGTCTGACTAAGAATTCAGAATAATTCTTTTAAAGAAATTCAGTGAACTACAAAAAAACACAGAAATAGAAAATTTGAGCAGATCAGTACTGTGTAGGGAGATTAAATCAGTAATCAAAAATTTCTGAACAAAGAAAACCTCAGGACCAGATAGTTTCACTGGTGAATTGTACCAAACATTTAAATAAAATTAACAGCAATCCTTCTCAAACTCTTCCAAAAACTTGAAGAGGAGGGAACACTCCCAACTTCATTTTATGAGGGGAGCATTACCCTGATACCAAAGCCAGGTAAGGACACTACATGAAAAGAAAACTACATGCCAATATCCCTGGTGAATATAGATATAGAAATTCTCAACAAAATACTAGCAAACCAAATTCAACAGCACATTAAAAGGATCATACAGTACAATCAAGTGGGATTTGTCCCTGGGATGCAAGGATGGTTCAACATATGCAAATCAATAAGTGTGATACACCACATTAATAGAATGAAAGATAAAATCATCTCAATAGAAGAAGAAAAAGCATTTGATAAAATTCAACACCCTTTCATGATAAAAACTCTCAACAAATTGAGTGTAGAAAGAATGTATCTCAACATAATAAAGACCGTATGTGACATGCACAACTAGCACCATTCTCAATGGTGAAAGTTTGAAAGCTTTCCTGCTAAGATCAGGAACAAGACAAAGGTGCCCATTCTCACTGATCCTATTCAATATAGTACTGGAAGTACTAGCCAGAGCAATTAGTCAAGAAAAAGAAATAAAAGTCATCCAAATTGGAAAGGAAGAAATAAAATGATCTCTGTTTGCAGATAATGTGATGTTATATATAGAGATTCCTAAAGACTCCACCAAAAAATTGTTAGAACTAATAGGCAAATTCAATAAAGTTGTAGGATATAAAATCAACATACAAAATTTAGTTGCATTTCTATGCCCTAACAATGAACTATCAGAAGCAGAAATCAAGGGGAAAAATCCCATTTACAATCACATCAAATATAATTAAATACTTGGAATAATTTTATCCAAAAAGATGAAAGATCTGTACACTCAAAATTCCAAGACATTGATGAGAGAAACAGAAGAGACAAATAAATGAAAAGATATCACATGTTCATCAATCAGAAGAATTAATATTGTTAAAATGGCCATACTACCTAAAATGATCTACAGATTCAATACAATCTCTATCAGAATTCCAATGGCATTTTTCACAAAAATAGAAAAGCAATCCTAAAATTCATATGGAAACACAGAACACCTCAAATAGCCAAAGGAATTCTAAGGAAGAAAAAACAAAGCTGGGGGCATCACACACCCTGATTTCAAACTTTATTACAAAGCTACAGTAATCAAAACAGTGCATTCCTAGCATGAAACAGACACATAGGCCAATAAAACAGTATTGAGAGCCCAGGAATGAAACTGTGCAAATATGGTCAGCTAATATTTGACATTGGAGCCAAGAACACTCAATGGGGAAAAGATAGTCTCTTTAATAAATGGTGTTTGGAAAAGTGTATATTCACATGCAAAAGAATGAAATTGGATCCCTATCTTACACCACTCACAAAAATTAATTTGAAATGGATTAAAGACCTAAATGTAAGATCTGAAACTATAAAACTAGGGAAAACATAGTAGAAAAGCTCTTTGACTTTGGTCTTGGCAATGATTTTTTGGATATGACACCAAAAACTCAAGCCACAAAAGCAAAAATAAATAAGTGGGATTATATCAAACTGGAAATCTTCTGGACAACAAAAGAAACAATGAAAAAAATGAGAAAGCAATCTATATAATTGGAGAAAATGTTTGTAGATCATCTTTCTGATGAGGGGTTAATATCCAAAATATATGAGGAACTCATACAACCCGATAGTAAAAAAACAAACAATCCAGTTAAAAAATGGACAGAGGACTTGTGTAGATATTTTCCCAAAGAAGACATGCAAATAGCCAAAATCACTACTAATCAGAGAAATTCAAATCAAAACCACAATGAGATATCACCTCCCACCAGTTAGAATGGCTTTTATCAAAAAGACAAGAGATAAGTGTTGATGAGGCTGTGGAGAAAAGGGAACCCTTGGCCCTGTTGGTGGGAATGTAAATTGGTACAGCCACTATGGAAAACAGTATTGAGGTTCTTCAAAAAATTAGAAATAGAACTACTACATGATGTAGCAGTCCCACGTCTGGGTATATATCCAAAGGAAATGAAATCACTACCTTGAAGAGATATCTGTACCTCCATGTTCATTGCAGCATTATTCAGAATAGCCAAGACATAGAAACAACCTAAGTTTCCATTTATGATTGAATGGATAAAGAAATTGTGGAAAGTATAAATACAATGGGATATTATTCAACCACAAAAAAGAAAGGAATCCTTTCTTTGAACACCATGGATTGACCTTGACGGCATTATGCTAAGTGAAATAAATCATACAGAGAAAGACAAATATTTATGTTTTCACTTTTACGTGGACTCTATAAAGCTGAACTCATAGAACTAGAGAGTGGAATGGTGGTTACCAGGGCCTGGGGAATGGAGGTAATGGGGAGATGTTGGTCAAAGGACACAAACTTCCAATTGTAGGATGAGCAAGTTCTGGGGATCTAATATACAACATGGTAACTCTAATTAACAATACTTTATTATATAATTGAAAGTTGTTAAGAGATTAGATCTTAAATGTTATCACTACAAAACGAAAAGAATTATGTGATGGGATAGAGATGTTACCTTACCTTATTGTGGTAATCATTTCACAGCTTATACATGTATCAAATCACCATGTTGTACACCTTAAACTTACTATGTTGTATGTCAATAATGCCTTAATAAAGCTGGAGAAAAAAGAAAAAAAAGAGAGTATTTGAGGAAATAATGACTGAATACTTCCCAAGATGTTGAATAAAGTAGAAATCCATGAGTCATTGTTGACAGAAAAGAAGGAAGGAAAGTAAAAAGGAAAGGAGGATGGGAGGGAGGAATGGCAGGGGGGAGGGAGAAAGAAAAGAAAGAAAGAAAAAGAAGAAGGAAAGAAGAGCTCTTCTTTACTGTAGAAGTTAAAATACTATATGTAGAAGGAATGATGTTTTTCAAAAATCGAGGTCTCAAACTAGTAGGAGAAAGTTTAATGAGGAATGTGTTATTTACATAACCTCAAAGTATCTTCCCACAAACTATTTTTGAATTACAAAGAAAATGATGCTAACTTTACACTGGAGAAATCTAATAGATATTGCTTTAACCAAGAGATTAATGTTAACATCACCATAATTGGGATAAACTGATATCAGCTGCCTGCTGATAACGATGCACCAAGAGTGAAACATTGAGTCTGTGGCATTCCTATATGTATAACCTGGATCTAACATAAGAAAATATCATGTAAATGCAGACTGAGATCATTTTACAAAATAATTGGCCTGTACGTTTCAAGAATGTCAATGTCAAGAAAAGAAAGGAAGTTTGTGGAACTATTGTAGAGTAAAAAAGGCAAAGGAGCTATGACAACTGAGTAGAATGCACAATACAAGATTGAATCTTGAATTGGAAAATAATGAAAACCATAAAGGATGTTACTGGAAAATTGCTGAAATCTGAATTTGTACCATGGAATAGGTAATAATGTTTTATCATTGTTATGTTTTCTGAATTTGACAAGAATATTATGGTTTTCACTTGTATTTCAGAAATATATGGTAATATTTAGGGATGAAAAAATGAGGAGGGGAAAAGAATTACTTACTAGGAAAAGTAATAGAATGTGAAAATTGATTATTTACTCTGTGAAGAAGTACATGCTTCTCTAGGTCCAGTTTTTAAATATCATTCTTTACTGAGTATAGTACCTATGTGGAACTCCGAGGGAGCGAGGGGTCACACACATAATAGAAATGGCTCTTAACTTTCAAGATGGTTACCAAGTGAAAGACAAGTATATATTTGTAAAATGTTCCAAGCTATTTCTAAAGAGTTAGAATTCAGAATGTGGAAAAAGAGTAGCCTTTGAAAAAAGATTTTGGATAGATTTTCTTGGGTAGTCCAACCCTCCCAGTATCAGGAAACCTATATGGAAAATTGCTATAAGGCGATACACTTTGTTGACCATGTCTAAAAAATTCCCTTGCCTATGAACTTTGTATATATTAGTATGATACCCTTAAGCAGATTCCAGTAGAACCTCCTCAAACAGACATCATCCCATAAATTGTAGAATTAATAGGTCTAAGGAAGCCAACTTTCTGTCTGATCCATGAATTTTTTTTAATAAAAATATATTTGGATTATTATTTATTAGATATTATGATCTGAACTTTGCCTCTAATACTAATTTGTTCAATAAAAGATTTGTTAAAATATATAACATTTGGGCATAATAGGCAACAGAAAATAAAATCTCATTTTTTCTCCCTAGAAGAGTCGCTCCTTTTGATTATCTAAATAATTCCAATGAGTGACTTTTACTTAAATTATTTGGATAATTGCATCTGTTCAAACCTGATCCCTATGGGCTGTTGACCTGTAAGCCTTGAGGACTATATCTGAAATAATTGTCAAGATTATTGCTTAGTTAAATCCTAGTTTAACTCAGAGATACTGATGCTTAATTATGTCTGTTAACTGTATTCTGATCCTTCTCATCTGATTAATCATGATTTATTGAGAGTAGGCTTTTTCCTCTCTGAGTTTACTTCAGTCCGCAGAGCCTATAGGAGGGGAACTCTGATGGATTTGATGCTCACTGTAGTTGTTGGTCTTAAATATTTAATCAAGATTTTTATTTTAAATTTAGTCCTAAAAATAAAGAGTTGTCAGATTTTTCTTTAGGTACTTGAATGAAGTTTGCCTGAATTCTTCAAATCTCTAATGTCTCAGATTAATTGGTATCTCTGATGTAATACTTCTCTTTCCCAATTGCATTCTTTGAAATGAAAAATATCTCTTTCAACCCTCTAGTTGCAGGGAGTTTGCCAAAGGCAAAGTTGTTAACAAAGATTTTTATTTCTGACCTATGCTTCCAACTTTGTTTTCATTTTAATAGTTAACGTGAATGCAATATAACTTAATATGGCATTTTATCTGGAAAGGGTGAAAAAGTAAAGTAGAAATTCTATCATTTTTAAATCGGCGTTGAGTTTTTTTCTAACTTACATAAACTTGTGGTCTACGTTTAGTCATTCATATATATATATTTGCTTTAATGATATAATCTATGTTGTATTCAGGTTTAAAATGATTTAATAGGATGTTTTCAAGACAGTAACGTCAATGGAATTGAATTTCAACTTATGAAGAGTTCTAGAAGAGGTTTCTGTTCAGGGAAGGAGTCCAACTGTGAAAAGAGAGAGAATGCACGTAGAATTTCAGTTGGAACTGAAAAATGTGTAGCCTGCCTTTTCTTTCTCTTTCTACTCTTATTGTTACTCTTAATCCGTAAATGGAAATGGCTGTCATTAAAACTTGAAAACATTTCTGTTTAAGAAGCAAATATGATTTATTGACCAGAAACATCAATTAAAAAAGTACTTTTGAGGTAATTTTGTTATTTTTGTGATACACTGAAATAGAATTATTCTATTTTACGTGTCTGAAATAAATATATTATGCAAAAGGATTAGAAATGAGAGACTTAAGCAGGTCAACAGTGAAGATGCTAACAGTAGCTGTTGTTAACTGAACACTCACTGTGTGCATGCATTTCTGTCTCTTAATTTCCATGGCAACCCACTGAAACAAGTACCATTCCTATTATACAGATAGCAAAACTATTCAGAAAGTTTAAATAACTGATTATACAGCAAGAGAGTAAAGACAAGAATCTAGGAATAAATAAAATTTGAAAAATGTTCAAATCAAACCTCTAGAATTCAATTTGGCAAATTAAACCTCTGTTTAGTTAAATATATTATAATTAAATTAAAGATGAATTTAAATTGAATAGAGAATAATATTTAATAATAAATATTTACTCAGTATTTTAAATACAAAAAAATGGATTTCACACTGTAGGCAGAATTATTCTATTTTTTTGAGTGTGCTTATATATGTACATCACCACTGAATATTGGGTTCAGCCACATTTATCAGAACACCACAAATAACAGTGGCTTAAGCAAAGTGGATCTTTATTTCTCTCTCTTATAAAAGAAATTCAGAGGTTGGCATTCCAGGGCAGGTATGGGCAGTGGTCGTCTATTTCCTGCATCCTTCTCTTCCAGCTTGCTGGAGTTCCAGTTCCCCTGCCTGCATTCCAGGTAGCAGAAGGGAGGAAAGACGAACAAAGGAAGCATAGTTTAGCTATATGTACCCCCTCCCTCCTTTTTTTTCCTGTGAGGAAGATCGGCCCTGAGCTAACATCTGCCAATCCTCCTCTTTTTCCTGAGGAAGACTGGCCCTGAGCTAACATCCATGCCCATCTGCCTCTACTTTATATGGGATGCCGCCACAGCATGGCTTGCCAAGCGGTGCGTTGGTGCGCGCCCGGGATCCGAACTGGTGAACCCCGGGCTGCCGCAGCGGAGCACGCACACTTAACCGCTTGCGCGACTGGGCTGACCCCTGTACTCCTTTTAAAGATCTTACTCAGAGTCAACCTCAAAAAACTTTTGCTTACTGTACATTAGCCAAGAATTTTATCACATGGCAACACTTAGCTACGTGATTCTAGGAAATGCATAGTTGGTACTTGGACATATTGCTGCCCTAAGAATAATTCTTCTTTTGTTTTACACTTTTAATATGAACATCGATTATACCTCAGCAAAGATATTTAAAAGAAAATAAAAAGGATGGGAAAAATACACCAAGCAAATATTAACAAGAGCCAAAATGAAAAAAATCACTTTTGGCTATATTATATGAGACAAAATAGAGTTTAAGGCAAAAATCATCATTAGTGATAAAAAGTAACTGTGTAATGATAAAAGTCCAATTCCTATTTGACATTGTATGTCTAACAATATAAACTTACAAATGTATATTGTTAGATATAAAAATATAAAGTCACATGCACAAATAATTTCAAAATATTTTTTAGCTCAAAATACAAGGAGATATTGACAAATCCCTCATTGTAATAGACTCTTTCAATAGACTCTCTCAATTACTGACATGTTAAGTAGACACAAAATTAGTGAGGAATAATGCAAACAGTAAGGTTGATTTAATAAATATATGTAGACTTAACGTGCCTTAAGTATAATTCTTGGGTGGCCAAACAGCAGTCTCTGTCCTGGCCTGTTTTCGTTGAATGTACAATGATTTTAAAAATACACATACACACATATATACACAAACTGAGTATGATATATGATATATATTATAGTTGCACTATCTATATGCATATTTCTATATTTAGAAATTTTAATTTAGTTATACTTGCTTTAGTATATTTAATAATGGTTATCTATCATTGGAACATACGTTTTATTTTCTTTTTATACAATTTAAAAATATTTTTACCTTGTATGTGATCCTTTTAAAAATAACTTGTTTTAATAATAATTTGGAAATTCATAATGTTCATTGCTGTTTCCTAAATTAACCCTTCTAGCATCAATCACTGTTTTTCATGAACTATATATGCATAAAACATCAGGGTATTATTTTCAGATCTTTTGTTAATATCAGAATGTCTTATATGGCAGTTAGGAAGTTGGAAATGGGTTCAAATCATTCTGTTGGTGGTAATTTGGACTTACTTTCTCTTTAAAGGTATGACAGTTTCTGTTTGCTTGTTTACTTTTTATCATTCCTGAACCAAGAAATGTGAAGATTGTGTGAATGTGCTTGCTTTGCAGTTGAGGGTCAGATGTCCAGCTCAACAGAGGCTAGGCATGAAATAAATCATTGTGCTATGAAATGACTCCATAAACCCAAGACACCTGCCAGGTCTAAAGAGAGTAGGTTTGCAAGTTTTCAAAATCTCAGTGACAAATGCCGTTGTTTTCTTGAGTATAAATGTATGATATTTTGAAGCCCTTTTGTAGTGCTGTTCTTTAGAGTTTTAAATTTTCTTTGTTCATTCTTTATATCTTGATTGGAAGTGTTCTGTTAGAAACTGAAACTAAAATTTCGGGAAAGGAAAATACTTTTCAAGTCAGAGCTTCTCCTTGAGTTCACTAGTTCATTAAATTAGAAATTAAAAGCAGAGGAAACTGACAAGGGAATTGGAGCATACCATAGAATTACTTTCAAAGCTAAACACGAAAGTAAAACTGTGTCAAAGTCATAATTAGTATTTGCCCTTGAATTGTCCTTGTTAGCAGAAATGGAACAGTGGAAAATACTGCATAGAAGCATTGGCTGGAAACAGTGTATTTCATAGCCAATAAATTCCAACCACCTTAGCAGAATATAATTAAGAGAAGGGTCTATAATCTCCGTGGTTTGAAAAAAAGCAGAACACATCATTCTACATTTCTAACTTGCATCATGGAATCAGTTGAATCTATGCCATTCAGGATTTCATCGCCACCAGTTGAAAGCTGTATAGGAATTAAAAAAAAAAAAGTCTTCTACATGACCCAATTTTGATGAACGTAAAAAGCAGTGGGTTATATAGTTACTTTGGGTGGTCATTTCCACTTCAGATATTTCTAGCGTGCACCCTATGAACGTTTTCAGGGGAACCTGTGGTGAAGAAGCAGGGTTAAGTGGACCCGGAAGGTTGGAAATTTGCCTTGGCATCACGGTGAATTCCCATTCAGCCTCGAGCATTTTTAACTACGTTGGCTTTTCTGTCCCAACACTCTCTATAATCCAATTTATCACTCGTTTTTTTCGTTAAAAGAAATAAAATTGCCACATATTTCTTGAGTACACGTGTTGGAGAGGATAAAGGGAGAGTTTATTTGTATGGAAGCCAACATTTTGTGTCTGTTGTAAAATCAGAAGCAAATGTTTAAAGGTGATGAATGGTTTGAAAGGCATGTGATTCTTTTGTACTACATCCAGTGGTCATATAAAGTTTTTCTTGTCTCTCTTTTTAACCTTTCCCACATTCTGCTGGCTATATAGCAGAAATATTTTTCTTATCTCCATATTGTCACGTCTTTTGCAACATTTGGTTATATTATTGTAACTCATCTGGGTGGTACAGGAATCCTCCCAAAACATTTCCCAATCAGGTTTTACTGAATAGATATTGGTTGTCTTAACTCGACCCCAGATAAACAAGTCTAGGGTATTTTATCAGTTTGGAATCTCAGCTATAAGCAATTGACAAGGGATTAGAGAGGCCCCGCAAGCAGCCTGCGGAACTAATGCTGGGGGAAATTTTAACGAGGGCTTCAGTGCTGAAGCTGAAATAAAACTGTCTTACTGAAACATTGATCTGAAAATGCTGAGCAGTAAGGTAGAAACCAAGTGTGAGGCAAAGGAATCAAGACAAAACAAGTGGGTTTGGAATATAAATTAAGAAACTAGAGCCAGGATGCATTCCTCTGGTGCTTAAGTAACATGCATATGCTTTATATAGGACAGCCCCAGCCCCACTGGATGGAGAGGAAGATTTTAGGGTCACTGAATTGATTTCAGTATTTTTTTAGGCGGAGGTGATAACATCGGGTGTGTAATAGCATCCTCTCATCTGACCTTGATTTGAAACTAAATACCCAGAGCAAATCCGTATGATGTATGAAACCATTGCAGTGAGGAAGTAGATCACATTGATGCTCAATAGAGAGAACTCGCAGAATCCCATTAAATTGAGAAAGAGTTCAAAGCCATCAAGATACAGATAACTCCTGTCTTTCCATTTATGTTGGGGAAAATGATGATCTGTTTGGTCAGAGCTTCAGAGAGAGTTGGTGAAGCTGTACTCCTCATTATATTTTAAATAAAAATTAATTATGATTTCATGTCAAACTCTTTATACCCCTTCAATCCTCACATTGGAAAAGATTGAAATGATGGAATAAGCCAAATGATACCCAGTAGATCATATTATTAGTTCTCTCCATTTTACTTAATTAAATTGTACTTAAATGATTTTCTTTATCATTAAAAAATGTATCTGGGAATAAGAGTTTAGGCAAGGGGGGAAATAATGGTGGAGGCCTTTACCTTCGTCTTAAGGAAGATTGAAGGAAATAGTCTCCAAGTTTATTATTCAGTAGCGCATTTTGTTGAACAATTTGTCTAAATGGTTTTTGGTATCTCATTTAACTAATTTGTTACATATTTATAGCAGAAAATCAGTGAAGAGACAAGATTCATTTTACTGGTAGTATGATATAAGAGAAAGCATTCCCTACCTTTGCTTCTTTTCTTTCTTTTTTCACTCTAACTTTTTGAATTGAATGCTTAACTCGCTAATTTTTAACTGTCATCATTTCTAAAATATGCATTTAAGTTAGTAAATTTGCCTGAGTACTCTTTTAGCTGTGTTCCGAGTATTTGATATGTGGTATTTTTGTTCTCATTCAATTCTAAAAGTTTCTTAATTTCCATTATTATTTCTTCTTTTCCCTAGATATATTTCTAATAATTTTTTTAAATACCAAATCATGGTTTTTGCTTTTTATCGTTTTACTGATTACTCATTTTAAGCAACACCAACAGAAATTTTTTTTTGTATTATATTACTTACGTTTGATTAGAGTGGATATAAAATTAACCATACGTCAGTTATTTTTTATAAATGTTAATGTCTACTTGAATAGAATGTGTATATTTTAATTAATTTGGTGAAGAGTTTTATATATATATTTATATATATCTAATAGATCAAGATGTTTATACTGTTTAGATATTAAATATTTTTTTTTTTTGAGGAGATCAGCCCTGAGCTAACATCCGCCAATCCTCCTCTTTTTTTTTTTTGCTGAGGAAGACGGCCCTGGGCTAACATCGGTGCCCATCTTCCTCCACTTTATATGGGACGCCGCCACAGCATGGCTTACCAAGCAGTGCGTTGGTGCGCGCCCGGGATCCGAACCAGCGAACCCCGGGCCGCCGCAGCGGAGCGCGCGCTTAACCGCTTGCGCCACCGGGCCGGCCCCTAGATATTAAATATTTTTATTCATTTTTTTGAGTTCTTCGATATTACATTTTGAGTAAATATTTACCTTGCTTTTCTTCTAGTTTTACCACATATGGATATACCCCTAAAACTAAGGACGGTCTTTTCCGTATTTTTAACACACTCACACATAATATTCGGTCTGTGTATTGTGCTTTTCAACATTGTATTCCTCAGATTCATTCATGTTGGTGTGTAGCTGTAGTTTATTTTTTACTGTGATAGAATGTCACACGGTATGAAGGAATACACTACAATTTATTTATCCGTTATCCCTTTGTTTGGACATATAGATTATTTCTAGGTAATTCCAAACCATTTCATGAAGACAATAAGAATTTCAGTGTCCCTAATTCTTTTTCAACATTTGATAATGTCATTTCCTTTTCCCCTGTCTGATAGATGTGTGCAATATATCTTGGAAATTCTGGTTCACATTTTTTTTTTTTATTTCTAATGAGGAGGAATACGTATTGCCATCCCTACTTTCCTCTTCAGTGAAGTTTTTATTCAAAATGTTTTTTAATTGAATTTTATGTGTAAGAGTTTTATATGTAATATGAATCTTAATCATTGTCAGTTATATGTCTTGAAAATGTCTTTTCTCAGTTTATGGCTTGCCTTTTCATGTTCTTGGTAGTATAATTTAACCAATAGAAGATTAATAATATTAATTTAATATTTATATTATTTATGTCTTGTTTATATATCTTTCCCTATCCTGAGGTCTTCAAGATGTCACCACATTGTTTTTTAAAGCTTTTATAATTTCATCTTTACATTTATGTTTTAATTTACCTGGATGTTTGTTTATAGTGCGATGTAGGGATAATTTTCTCCAGATAGATACATGGAATAATTAATTGCATAAGCAACTTATACTGATTTATCTATATTATACAGAGTTTATCTACAACAGAAGTCATACACCTCTTGTCTTACTAAAATACCAATTTTAGTAAGATGCCTGTCTTTGGTCCTTGGCATAGAATGATCTTTCAGGGGATATTTAGCCATTATATCTATGATTCTTTATCCAATGAGTACTTAAGGCTGCCTTTGCGTTGAATTTTTCACCAGAGCTTGCCTGGTCAAGCATTGTCCTTTAAGTTAAATTCATGACAATACTTATACACAAGATGTGATATTTTTTCTTTTGAAAATCTTCCCAGAGACAGACTTGGCATCTTTAAAAATGATAGCTGGGTGGGCCACTTTAATAGCTTTATCCTCCTCACAACTACAAATCCATAGATGTCCTACCCTTGTATAAAAAGACATTACAAAATATTCTGTTTTAGTAGAATTATTCATTGTTAAGTCAGGAGTCGCTTCATTTGTTTAGTATTTACTTCCAAATGATTTTCTTACATACATGTTAGATAGTTGTTTTCCCTGAGACTAGGTTCAAAACTATGTTTTTTCTTTGAAAATTGATAATGCAAACATCCTGAAGATGTTCAAAACACACACACACAAGCCCATTATTAAATACATTGGATTGCAGCCAAAAAGTCTATGTCCATTTCCATATTTTGCTGGTTATATGTCCAAACTTCAAGTAATTATGAATTATGCCAGGTTGCATTTGGACTACGAGAATGGGTCTTAATTCATAAAGAGAGAATGGAAAGTAGTCAAAAATTATTTCCATACTAAATACTCAACAGGATTATAAACTAAGGCCAGCCCCGTGGCTTAGCGGTTAAGTGCTCGCACTCTGCTACTGGCGGCCCGGGTTCGGATCCTGGGCGCGCACCGATGCACTGCTTATCTGGCCATGCTGAGGCCGCGTCCCACATACAGCAACTAGAAGGATGTGCAACTATGACGTACAAGTATCTACTGGGGCTTTGGGGGAAAAAAAAAGGAGGAGGATTGGCAATAGATGTTACCTCAGAGCTGGTCTTCCTCAGCAAAAAGAGGAGGATTAGCATGGATGTTAGCTCAGTGCTGATCTTCCTCACAAAAAAAAAAAAAAAAGGATTATAAACTAAGAAGGGTATATACACAAAGAATAATATGCAGAAAAACTTAAACTATTGAGGCTTTTCAAGAGTGCTAATGGATTTTTGTGATATATTTTTGAGTCTTTAATTTGGTTATTATACTGTGGTATTATGATATTCTGAGTTATGAACTGTATTAGTCAGTTTTTTCTAAAATAATGCATAACAAACCATCAAAAATCTCAATAACTAGCAACAATAAAATTATTCTTCACTGAAATGACTGCACGCTGGTTCGTATGGTTCTGCTTCAGACTATTGGTTGGGGTCATGTCTCCCCCATGGATTTCACATTCTGAGACTGATGCTTACCTGGGGAGTAATGTTTGCATGTTTTAAGGCAGGATGAGATATGCAAGCCAAACCATACATGCATATCTACAGTCTGGTTGGATGTGGTTCATATATCAACTTACATTCCAATAATCAAAGCAAGTGACAAGGTCAAGCCCAAAGTCAGTGAAGAGGAGAGGTATACATACACAGTGTATATATCACAATGAGGCCATTTCAAGATGGTGAAGGAAGAAAGAATTGTGGACAAACAAGACTATCTGCCACATGAAATGTGCTTGGTAATATTTTGTATCATTTTGGATACTTCACATAACAAATTCAAAATGTACTTTGGGAAATATAGTAGAGAAAGATGCCATGTATTTTGGGATGACATTGTTTAGACAGATGGTGCTATTTCAGTTCTATAAGCTATTTAATGTTTATTCATATGTCATGTTTGTTTTAAAATATAAAGCTCTATTTACATAATGCATGTGAAAAATGGATACCAAATTCTGGGCTGTGTAATAAACAAGAAAGGAAATGGTCAGAAGAAAATTATGAATTTAGAAAAACACCATTGATGGATTTTACTAAGGCTGCCAAATATTCCATCGTACACATTGGAGAAAAATAAGCCCTTCTTTCACATTGCTAGGTGGTACAACTTGCTGGTATTATAACCTGCTGTAGATGACACTTGAGTTTTATGACAATCCACAAAGATGTCCTCAATGAAGCATAGTAGTCAATGTGCCTCATACTCTTGTGCCAAATCAGAGCCAACTCCAGGCGGCACTGAAAATGAAATTTGAGCTTGGCAATTTTACATTCCCCATTTTTCTCATTCAATACACATTCATTGATGCTCCCATTGTCTGCATTCTTTCCTTAATTTCATTCAGTCTCCTGTCCTACTCATTTTAAGTATTTATTTAACATAGAATTCTTTATTAGATACTCTATATTTAAACAAGTAGAAGACGTTCTCCTGGGATGGTGGTTTTCAAACTTAAAAAAAAAAATCTTGTAGCTCAGCAAGAAATAGATATTCATTGCAACCTGCTAAACATGTACATCCACACATATAACGTAAAAGAAAAATTTCACACATAATAGTTACCCTTACTACATGTGGTACGTACTGACCTATTCTATTTCATTGGAAGTAAGGGCTGGTAGAACCCACTAATATGTCTCAATTCACTGTAAAATGCTACTTTAAAATTTTTAGGTCCAACTGGTGGCCAGAGTTAAAGGACAGAGGAAGAAACTGCTACACATATTATATATTGTCTAGTATCATTAAATACTAAATAAATGGTGCGCATTATAAGTGCTAAAAATGTTTAGAAAAGGAAGAAGCTAATGTTGGTTAAAATAGTGATACCAGACCTCATTAAGGATGAAGAGGTGGGACTTGGATTCATATATGTGTTTCAAGAAGATTAACATGAAAAAGCATTTTAATTGTTAGATTGGCAAGGCCATCAGCAGGACATATTTTGAAGACTGTGAATTAGACGAGATGGATTAAATAGAGAAGTTCATTTGGAGAATTAGTGTGAAATAAACATGAAATGAAGGATT
The DNA here is from genome assembly GCF_020826845.1 of Diceros bicornis minor. Classification (NCBI taxonomy): domain Eukaryota; kingdom Metazoa; phylum Chordata; class Mammalia; order Perissodactyla; family Rhinocerotidae; genus Diceros; species Diceros bicornis. The sequence continues at coordinate 16,840,051 of NC_080749.1, read as the reverse complement.
GATTCCAAATTATTTCTGAACATGAATTCCAGGCCAAGGATGTTAAACCTTATCCTTTGGGCAATTGAGAGTTTTTTTGAGTTTCTAATTTGGCGGCTGGAATGATGTAAAAAGTGTTTAAGAAGAAGAATTTGGTAGGTGACATATAGCATGGTCACTTTCCTGCAACAGCATTTTTGTGTGTTTTTCTTAGATTTTCCAATAAACCCTTTGGTGTTGAGGTTGTTAATTACTGAACAAGATTAATCTACCACACTTTTCTGGGGCTTGTTTTCATTTTCACAGGAGTTAAATTGAATAGTGGTTTAACTCTGGTGAAGAGTCTAGGTACAATATTGCAAAGGTGTCCATGGGGATATGATATATTCATCTCTCAGATTATAAGTTTTATCCTGAGAATTTTACATGTTCTTAAAAGCCTTATTCCAAGTATTCAATATATGTTGAATTTGTTCCTTACTGTCCAGAATGGTTTTACCTTTGTCTGTGGTCTTAATTTTTTTGAGGGCTATGTAAATCAGCTACAGATATAAGAATGAAAATAATTTGCTCACCTTTCATGTTCTAGGAAATTAATTAACAGGAGTATTTAGAGAGACTGAATAGCGTGAAATATTCTTAATGACCATCTAGTGAAAAATAGTGAGAGAGATTTTTCTATCCTTATAAAGTGTTTTGCAGAGGGTATAAACAAAACCCGTAAGATTTTGATTCATTTTAGGGGGGTGAATTAGGTTAATTACGTTATGTTTTAAGGTACTGGTTTTTGTTTTATTATAGGCAAAGGCACATTCACTCTTCAGAGTTCTGGCCACTGTCAATGCCAGGGAGCTACTGAGTTGTTTCCCTATCAACCCCTATTGGGCTTCCCTAGTTAAGAACATGTTAGATGCCGTATAAGTTTGTTTGAAAAACTTTGCTTTATAGTCTAGAAAGATGATAATGTTTATACACTAAAGGGAATCAACGGATGTTTGGAGGAACTATTCCGGTGTTTTTTAGATTATCATCTTGGAAGCAAATCCTGTTTTCTTCAGATGTCCCTTAGTGCCTATATCAGAGACAGAATAGAAGGCTATGCTTTCATGGGGCTAACTCTGGGGTAGGGATGGGGGGGAATTTAGCTTAATTCATTTCTAACATATAAACTTGTATGGAATATATTAAATAATAACTGCAGAAAGGTATGTCTCTGTGCCTTGAGAGATAATTATTGAAGAAATTTCTCATTTCACAAACAGGAATACTTTGCAATAGCAGAGAATTGTCTTTAGGAAGGAAATCTGCTATACATTAGCAAGAACTATTACATCTAAAAGTGAAATCACTTCAAGCACTTCTTCAAGCATATAAAGGATCAAATTCTTGCAAATGAGGGCAGCTTCATTACCATAAAATTGCATTTCAACAGTGCTTTTCATCAATCTGTGATGTACTCCGAGGAAACTTTCTTTTCTCTCTCTCTTTTTCTCTTTCTGTGTTCTTCCCTCTGTTCCTCCCTCTCTCCCCCTCTCCCTCACCACCGTTCTCTGTCTTTTAATCTTATTATAATTGCTTTTCCTGCACTTTCCATCCTCAGGACATTTTCTCATATAGTTTCCTTTGCCCTGCATACTTCTTTTCTTTCTGTAGGTAAATATAATTCCTAACCGTTTTTAAAAATCCATCTCAAATCAGAGTCTTCAAGAAGTTTCCCAAAGCCCCCATCAGATTTATTCTTATGTCCCTATGTTCACTGTAGCTTGTGCTTTTTAAATTGTAGTTATCTTTCTCTGCCTTATTTAACAGTAACTTTTGTATGTCCACTTACTCTTTTCATAATGTTCTACTGTAGGTCAAGGGCTGTGTTTTGCTCACACTCATCTTAGTGACTGACATAGAAATCTTCACAAAGTTGTCACTCAATAGCTATTTAAACTGAATTTTGACTATTAATCAGTTTCCAATCATATATGTGGGTTTAAGTATACTTTATTGATGTTGTCATTTAGTCAGCATGTGTACCTTGATGCTGGTATGTGGACCTTGGTGCTGGTGGTATGTCTCATTCATCTTTGTGTCTCCATGTGCCAGACTACAATTTTTTGAGTTCTAATGATACTCCAGAGTCATTACTAGGTTCTTTGCACATTGTTTGACTCATCTTATTTCATCCTCAGAATAACCCTCTGAAATAGGTGGGTGCTAATATCTCCAACTTATAGAAGAAGAAAGTTATGGGTCAGGGGTTAATTTACTTCCTAAGGTCTTAAGAGCCAATAGGTGACAGAACCAGGATTAAAACTCAAGGAATTCTGATTTGAAAGCTCCATCACCTTCTGCAAACCTTGAACAATTTAATGAATGAACAAATATGACTTCACAGTTATAATATGTGTCCAGCAAGAGAGAGAAACCACCACACGGCTTCTGAAAATATGATGCATTAATTCTAATCAACAATTATTTGAGTAAGTACACTCTGCTTAGCAGTTCTGTGAAGGATGATCTTGGGCTGTATGAAGTGTAGAGCTGTGGCCCCTGGAAAGAAAGATGCTGGTTCTCTGATCACAAATTAATGAGAGACAAACATGTTAGTGGAAAAATGGAGTGTGAGAGAGGCAGTGGGTCTGTTTATTATATATTTAGGTGAATTATCATTATTTCTATGCTATGGATACTTAAAATTTTATTTTCTTGTCAATCTTTCATTGTGACTTTATTAGATGTAATCATAAAGGCAGGGCAGTTTATTTATCCATCTTCATGTCTGCTAGACTTGTAGACAGTGTCTTGTTTGACATAGATGCTCATTACATGTTATTTGGGAGAAGGCATTAGCTGGTTTAAAGCTCAAGATTTTAGACAACTTAAGAATGTGCTTTAAAAAGTAACAGAGGCTACCATTTATATAAGGCATTGTGGGATACCAGGAGTAAGAATATAGGGCACCTATATTAGATATCTATTGCTGCATAACAAATTACACCAAAATTTATTACTTAAAACAACTAACATGGGTTATCTCACTCTTTCTTTGGTTAGGAATCTAGTGCTTCTTATTTAAGCTTTCTAATGAGGTTGCAGTGAAGCTGTTGGCAGGGGCTGTGGTCTCATCACCAGACTAGGGGAGAATTGTTTCCAAATTCACTCATGTGAGTCTCAGTTCCTTGCTGGCTGTGGCCTAGAGGCTTCTCTCAGTTGCTTCCATGTAGGTTGTTCCACAAAGCTTTCTAGTGACATGGAACCTGGTTTCCTCAAGGTAAGCAATCCGAGAGAGAGAGAGACAGAGAGAGAGAGGGAGAGAGACAGAGATGGTCCAAGATGGAAGCCAAAGTCTTTTTATAATTTAAACTGAAAGTAACATTCCATCACTTCTGCCACATTCTATTGGTTTGAAGCAACATTCTATTGGTTTGAAGCAAGTCATAAAGTCCAGCCCACATTCAAGAAAAGAGGATTATAGAAGGGCAAAAATACCAGGAAGGGGATTTGAGCCATCTTAGAGGCTGCCTACCACAGTACTTAGCCTATCATTCTCTCTTCTTAGACCTGGTTCAACATATTGAAAAAGCTCTTTCAAACTCTTCCCACCACATTGTAGTGCTTCCACTATCACTTTATTGCAGGTTAAAGGGGATTTGCATTTTGGTATGTGTAATATATCAACAAATTGGTGTTACAGGTACAGCTATATTTTTATTTTTTAGAGGAAATTGATTTGATTACATTGACTTGGACAACATTAAAAGAAATATTAACTCTATCCTGTATTTATAAACTATTGCTGACAGTTTTTAGATAGTTGGGTATTTTACTAGCTGATGCAGTTTTGGGATAAAGAAATCTTGACTGAAGTTTTGAATAGTGTATTCTTTATCCTTTCAAACTGTGAAAACTATGCACTTTCCTAAGAGTAAATTTTAGAGTCACACAAGGGATCAGGCTGAAAATTGACTTCTCGAGTCTTTGTTCTGCAGGCTCTTATGTTTTTTCTTTACTATTGAACACTCTCTTGATCAGGCATTTTTTTTCTCTTACTGCTTTCTGAAATGTAGTGACAAGCTCTAAATTCTCCCAGAAAGAAGAAGCAGTAGAAATAGTAGGTACCACTGAACAGCTGTGATATCTTTCGAAAATATTTATTCAGTTGAACTAGAAACTTCAAAAATATACCTGAAAGCTAAAAGATAAGTTGAAAACAAAAACAGGTTTTAAATAAACCACAGGTGAAAAACATTTGAATAGGAAAATGTGAAACAGAGTGGCAAAAACTTTAGATGATAATTTTATGGCTCCAGTAGAAGAATTCATAGTGTAGTTGATTTTGTTAAAATTTGACAAATATTAACAAAAATTTACACATAAAAATTAGGGATAGAGATTTTAATTGAGAAAGATGAAGTTGGCAGTATTTTTAAAAATTTCCATGAGTTCTATTTGTATTGAGAACAAGATTTTTAGTTAATCAAATATATGCACAAAATGTTAGCTTGATAATCCTTTTAGAGTTTTAATACAAGATGCAATCAATGTAAGCACATATATTCAACCAACTAGTTATATTCACATGTTCTGGAAATAATCTGTTAATGATGAAATGTATTTTATAAATACTTTCATAATAAAATTGAACAAAAAAGCTTCTCAAGTAAATTGATGTTACTCTTGTAGAGACAGTTGGTTTTGTTATAAATTATTCTTCCTATAATATTATGTTATTGTATGATTTTCTGTGAAATGAATCAACTTCAGCACCTAGAGCATGCACTAGGAGCTTGAGAATGGGCTGTTAGATGAAGAAATGAGCATCTGGATGGGCATAGTAATAGATGTTGATAAACTGACAGAAATACTGGCGTATGCTCTTCGTGCCTAAAATGGGATATTCCAGCTTTTTCTTAGGAAAAAAATCCTATTTATGTGGTTTGTAGCAGTACTACAAATGAACAGAAAACTCTCCTTTTGACCTAGAATATATGAATTCATTAAAGAATAAGTATATCAAATTTATACTAATTTAAACTAGTCTTTACCTTGAGCCATTGAAAGGAAAACAGATTAGAATCAAGGTTATTATAGATGTGAAATGTTTCTTGATACAAATATTTCTTAACTCAGCTATGCAACCAAATGGTGGTAGGAAACAAAACTACCTGTCAGATTTGCATTGTGGTATTGAAGTATCTGAAAGACGGGCTTGCTCTGCTCTAACGTACTATTACCACTTAGGTTTATTGGCTAAAAATGAAGAAGCAATCCCATTATTAAAACCAATTTTTTCTTTTATATAAGATGGCGTTTTTAAGATAGAGATAGATAGATATGGAGAGACAGAGAGACAGAGAAATGAGAGACAGAGGGGGAAAGAACTTGTACGAATTTTAGCTTTTCCCTAGATTCTTGGGAAATGTTCATCTTTCTTCCTTCAATGTAAGTTGTTTGGATGTTCAAGAGTGGAGTACATTTGTTTTCTAAAAGACAGCAAAAGTTTTCCAGTTTTGTTTTTTGATTTATTCATTCTAAATATCCACTTGAATTTACTCTTAGTACTTTCCTATCCAACCAAGATTATCTATACATTTTTCAGTTATTTTAGACTATTTGCTTTTAAAGAACTCTCACAAACAGTTAGCATTTTTGATTGCCTTCTGATCTAAAATGTGATATTTCAGAACATACTACTAGAGATTTGGAATAATGTTCTTAAAAATCATTAAACTTATTGATATTTTTCTGAAGCTCAATAGGGAACATTTATTCTGAAGTTTGAATTTGGAACATGGGGCCAATTTAGTAGCTTCCCTAAACTATTTTGAGTAGAATACTACTGCTATGTTCTTTTATTAGGATTCCATGGCCAAATAAATCTGGAGATAACAGAGTTAAGCCACTCGTAGCTGTCCTGTGGAGGACTTCTTAGAGTCTACTGTGCTAAGATGCATCATGCTTCTGCCTCTCACAAAGGTAGTGCAATATGATAAGTCAATTGATTGGAAGGAGAAGGAACTCTTTCCTCCCTGTGTAGAGTATACCAAGGAACCAGTTTTCTTTTGTATACACATTAGATCCCCAATTAATAGTTATTATCCAAATCAGTCTTACATTTGAATGATATTCCTATTATACATAATTGTATAACTCTACTTGAAAATGCAGCCTGTTTTATCTATCCATTTTACTTTTAAAGGTGATTTTAAAATTTCACTATATAACCCTGCCACTTCATGTTGAAGTTCTTTAACACTAGAACCTGCAGAATTAAGCCAACTCTGAATACTAAAATTATTACATTGCTATCACCTCTCTCTTTTTGTCTAATTCTGAAGTGAAATTTGAGATCTGGTTTGTTATTGCTCTAGTGCTATGGCCAGAGTACTTTTCTTTTGTTTTATCATCTTTTTCATGTTTGCTTAACCTACAGAGAAGTTCTCAGACCCTCCAGAGCTCCGATGGGATGACTCGTAGAGTCTGTCCACTGCCAAAAGATCTAACAAACAATTTACACAGTATAGGCATTGGTTAAGTGAATTATTCATTGACAACTATCCATCAGGGATTTAGAAGTTTATGGCAACATGAGCTGTGGAAAATAGAAAGGAAAATTGCCAATCACCAACTTTTTAAATGGGAAAGTCAGAAATTCAGATTCTATGTACACAGAAACCCATGCACATAGAAAGACACAATGCAAAATATTGAAACAGATTGCAAACTGTTCGTGCACCTCATTATTTGATAAACATATAACTGGCTGCCAATTAACAGTTGTAGCACCTTTCTTCTTGTCTTTCTCACCCCTTGTCAAGCATAATAATATGTGTAGAACAAGCATGTTTGGTTTCTAACTCTAACATTCCTCTGTAAGATCTCTAGTCCTCAGCACTTTGGGCAGGCAGAGCTCTATTCCCAGAAAAGAATCCTATTTATATATATATATATTAGAAATAGTCCATTGCATCTTGACAAGGTGTTATGAACCAAAGAGGAAAGGTCAATGATTTAAACAAGCTTTAGTAAAAGCATATATATAGAAGTTGTTTCTTGACTTTCTGAAATGAATTTTAACAGCCACCTATAATTGAAAGCACTTCATGCAGGATGCTACCCAAAATGGACATTCAAAAACTGCAGGTTGACCTGTACTGCAGAAGAAGAATTGCTTTGTGCCTTTGGGAAGTACTCTGGGATAAATCATACACTGTCTGTATAACATATCTCTCTCTAGCTAGTCTTCCATCTATATGTGTGTATACATAAACACTCAAATATATTTTACATAATGCATCTATTGATGTATATTAATGAGTAACTATTATGTATCCAGCACTTGCTTAGACATGTGATTTCATACATACTTTGCAAAAATCTATGAGAAAAATAGTGTTATTAATATTTTATGTATAGCAAACCAAGGTTCAAAGAGCTTAGGGGTTTTTGCATGTTCACATAGTAAGGAAAAAAGTCTCTATATATGTCACTTTAAGAGCAAATGACAGACTTCTTTTTCTGGGTGTTAGATAAAAATTATGTAGACAAGTTTCTTTCTAAACCTGTGCCATAAGAACAATTCCTCAGTTTTCTTCATATTCTTGGGGAAGGAAACATCTCTCTTAAATCTCACCTGGAAGTGAATTGTATAATCGTCTCTTTGTCCTTAATGGATATGTAGAGAGACCAATTACAGTTCTAATTTTCTTTTGGCTTTTGTCATAGTTATTGATAATGAGAAAACACTCAGATGGCCGGTTGCCAGTTGGAGAAGAGGGAATAATGATACACAGAACCTGGCCAATCCAAATTTGAGACAATCACCTTTTAAGAAATGGAGAGTTCACTAAGGTTGCTAATGAATCCTGTCACTGGTACCACTCAAGAGGATAATTTGTAAATGGCTGGTGGAGAATCACAGGCCAGAATAAACTTTCTTTTCTAAAAAGCAGAAAACACATTATATTGAGCTAGTTTTTTTCTGCATTTTTGTCTAAAAAAAGATGCTTTTATAATTCCACAGGCAAATGCATTTTTTTTCCTAAATATGGGCTACATCTAAGAATTAAAGCCACTCATACTGGGGAGAGAACAATGCTAAGTTGAGTGTTCAAGGGGAGACTGAGACAAGAGTTGGTACGTTAGTGAGAAAGGAGACGTTACTTCAGAGGAACTTAATGATGCCATTTATTTCCTGGTGCTCTGAGGCGCAGCCCTCATTTAGATGAATTACTCTGAGAATTCTGTAAGATATTCAATGAGATACAATCACCTTTATTGGTGGCACTATAAAGGCAAGCATGAGAGATTTTGGCAAGATCGTCTTTTTTTAGAGACACATTTATCATTTTCTTTTTTTTCTCGTTTATTAAGTAGGTGCTAATAATGTTTCTGATTCACTGCTGTTATACTCCCAGGATTGCACTAATAGGATAATTTTCATAGAGCTCTTGGCTAAGATGTCTTGCTATTGACCTATGCCCCTCCATTTCTAGGTGGATCCAAAAGATATTTCAGCACAGAAGTACATGCCATAAAAAGTTTAAAGTTTAAGTTTTTAAAAGGTTATGTTTATTTTTTGTTTTTCCAAAAGAGATTCTAAAATGAATTTCTTGAACAATTTCAGTAAGATTAAAAATTATAAATCTTGTATTTTTACAATAAAATCAAATACTTATAGCTTAGATATTAAGAAAAATCAAGAAGTAAATTCCTAAAGAAATAACATTTTCCATTTTTTTTTCTGTCTCTCAATTGGAATAAACAGCCACTATAAACTAAAGTAGCTGATGCATTCTGCATTCTCAATTCTCTACCAATAGGGATCCTAGGGTATCTGACCCCCCATTTCCTAGAGACCAGTGAAACCCATGAACTAGGCAGACAGTCAAGTGCAATGGTAATGAATAACCTTATAAAACTTCTAGCCTTTAAGGGCAGTCAGTTTGGAATACTACACTATATTTTAGCACAGTGTACTTTTTGATATTACTCTAGGGATCTAAGAGAATGATAATGATACTTAAGTCCTGCTAGTTTTTTTTTTTCTGTACTCAATAGCACTTTTCTTGTACTCCATGCATGACATTATGTTAAAGGAGAAATATTTTATAACAGTCATTTGGGCACTTCTGTCACTCAGTTCCCTCAAATACTTATAAAGAATAACTAGTTTTGTAATAAAGGCCATTCTAGTGATATATGCATACTTTGTTGAATTCCTCATATTTTTCTCTTTCAGTAGTTGAAACAATGAAAATATAGTATAACTTGAGAACAATTTATATCACAGTATTTTTTTTGTGTGCTGAGAAAGATTTGCCCTGAGAAAACATCTGTTGCCAATCTTCCTCTTTTCGCTTGAGGAAGATTTGCCCCGAGCTAACATCTGTGCCAATCTTCCTCTATTTTGTATGTGGGACGCTGCCACAGCATGGCTCCCAATAAGTGGTGTATGTCCATACCGGGGAACCAAACCCAGCTGCTGAAGTAGAGAGCGCTGAACTTAACCGCTAGGCCACAGGGCTGGCCCCAACGGTATTTTTTTAAGTAAATTAAAAATTTTTATTATTTAATATATCACACACACAAAATACTGTGTGTAATGTTTGTGACCATTTTGAAGCACAGACTTTTAATCTTTCATAAAGTGTATGTAATTGACACTTTAAGTTGTTTCAACTTCTGTTGTTAACATTATCATAAAAAATTAGGGTTGGCAGAGATGTAGGACAATGTTGACTTTGCAGTCAAGAAATGTATTAGCCTAAAGGCCTCTATTAGTGTCCTTAATTCATACTTACAAATGATTGTTTCGTTGCTGTACAGTCTGATGAGGTGGTTAAGACCGTAGCTTGGGAGGCAGACATGAATTCCAGATCTGGCTCAAGCATTTCTAGTTATGTACAACTTTGGGCATACCACTTATTCTATCTAAGGGTCATTTCCCTACTCTGTCAATTTGTAAATAATACTTTCCTAGTATCGTAAGGTTATGAGAATTCAGTGCAATCAGGCATGTGCATAACAAAGTAGTCCACATATCTAAATATCATGATTGCTTCCTTATGATAACGTCACTCAAACCACAGGCTACTCACTGCTTTTGACGTGAAACTGTCCCTGTGTGCTCTGTCTAGAGGCTGAGCTCTTGCCTCATTTCTGGAACAATTATTAATTACACCACTTATTTGCATATTAAATTCATTGTTATAGATGCCTTTTTGAATCTGACTACTCAGAAGCCACTATTTTTTTAACAGCTTTAGAGATAATTTACATACCATATAGTCAACCAGTTTAAACTGTACAATTCAATGTGTTTTAGCATATTTACAGAGTTGTGCTGCCATCACCATATGAAACTATAAAACCATTAGAAGAAAATAAAGAGTAAATATTCGTTATCTTGGGGTACACAATGATTTCTTAGATTTGACATCAAAAGCACCAGCGATAAAAGAGAAAATAGTAAGTTGGATGTTGTCAAAATGAAAAAACTGTCATGCTTCAAAGAGCACCATCAGAAGCTGTTCTTTTACCATGTGACTGACCCGTGGCTATAATTGATTAGACTGGAAATGGACAGGTAACCCATAGTAGGCTAACACAGATTTCTCATGTAGGAATTTGAGACAGACACAGGGAAATATCATGAAGAGAATCTGTAGATCTATAACTTGTAAACTTTAGAAAACTACATTCACCGTATTTTACTTGCTATATGGAATAAGGATCCAGAAAGTCAATGAAGAAAGAGAAGGAGGATGAGGAAGAGGAGGAGGAGGAGAGGAGAGTTTGGTCTAGAAGAGTGCTACTCGAAACATTGAGTGTGAATCGGTACCAGACCATGAAGTGCTGATTACTCGTCTCTGCATGATAAGGAGCTTGTGCTGGAATGTGATAGTACAGTAGACAGTTCCTTTTGGTGGCAAGATTTGCCTAATTAAAAACTCACTTGTTGACTTACATTTTATACAATCTTGTTGTCAGGGACCAGCTTTTTGGGTGTCATTCTTCTAGATTATTGGAATGTTAAGCTTTTTGAAGGTACTCATTGTGTCTTTCCTACAATTTTATGCCCAGTGGTAGCAGGTTGCTTGCTGTAATAGCGTTCAATGAGTATTGGTTGAATGAATTATGGAAGAGTGAATAGGGTGCAAGATCTTGAATTTGGGATGATATTATTTTTGAAGTAAAAAAACAAAGTGATATGGTGAAAGTTGTGTCTTTAGGATCAGCAGGCCTGTGTGGAAACTGACATTTATAATAGTCTTAGAAATAGTAACTTTATTGAATGAAATAATGAAAACTTTATTACTGTTTTACTAATATATGGACAAAAACTTAAAATTTATGTCTTCTACTTTCAGGCACATAGTGAAAATATTGGTGAAAATACAGAAGGACTTGAGTCTAAGGCTTAGGAATTCAGGCTTTTCCTATGAGAACAGTGACTTCTTGACATATTCTATAAACAATAAGTAAATGTCCATCTCGTGGTTCAGTGGTCACCTTTTATGATTTCTCACACATGAGCAACATCAAGCTAATTAGACACTCATGAAATAATTTGCACTGGGAGACTGACCCACTTCAAAGCAAGATGTCACATTTCTTATTACGTAGTCCACATGTGTTGAGAATCGTATCTCTCAAAGATTTCTTTAGTTAACCTTGGACAATTAGTCTTTGTGGCAAGGTCTTGATTTTTCCCACTCCCAAATGTGTTCTATTGCAGATACTGCCTCTTGGATTTGTGAGAGAGAACTACCAACTATTTTACTCTAGGCTATCTAGGAAAGGTCATATGAGGGAATGCCTTGAATATCCTAAATCTATTTTTATGTTTAACTTTATATCTTTGTTCTCATTTGATTTCTTTCATACTCATTTAAACATGAGAATTCTATCCTGTTCCCCACGAAAGCTATAATTGAAATAGCTGTGTCCATAAAAAGTGGAAAGTTTAACCATTTGGAAATGAAACTGAAATTCGGCACTCATAAATGATATTATGTATACTTTTTGTGTTTGCTTTTTTTTCTTAGCTAGACCATTAACAAGAGGTTTAATTCTACTTTTTTACTTTTTATTGGTTGCTTCTATAACAGATTTCCATTACATCCCCTAAACTTTAGTTTTCTCTTACTCTTCACTCTTTTAGCATAAAGTGAGGTTCTTGTGTTATTTCAATAGGAACTAGAAATAGGTGTCTTAATGAGGCAACTTCTGACTCCATTTCAAAACTGGGTAAAACTTTGGTTTTCCATTTCAGAAGCAAAGGTAAACCCCTGTGCTTGCTGGTGTGTGTTTCAGATTTTTTCTTTCTTTCTTTCTTTTTTTTTTTTTACTGTTTCTACTAGTTAGAAGTGAGACAGAATTCCCATAGAGTAATTGTATCTGAGACATCACAAACATAAAAACTTCACAGAGAAGAATGCTTCTTCCTCAGTGGAGCTCATTTGCTAGTAGATGCCATGTGGCATGATTGATGCTGGTTTCAAATGGAATACCCAGTATAGCTGTACCTCTTGGTAAAATCACACGAGCCCAGCAGAAATAGGATGTGCCTGTAGGAGTAACATAACTTCTTATTTTTAAAAAGTACACATGATCTTACAACTTTTGTGGTTTTAATGTCATTGAGATTGTTATTAATGGTATTTTGTCTCTGTCAGTGCCTAGCAAGAGAAGGTGCTCAATAAATATTAGTTGAATTAATGAATACTGTAGTCCACATAGTGTAAGCCGTAGGATATAAATATACATGATCAATATTCTTTACTTTGAAGTTTAAACGAGGAAAAGAGAATCCATTTTTGTACTTTCCCTCATGCTAAGGAGTTTGTATGAATAAGCAATAACCTGAAAAACCTTAGTACTTATTAAAGAAGAAATATGAATGCTGCTGATTTGTAACATATACTTTAATAAGTGAGTTTAAGAAGATAAACACACATCAAACAGAACTGCATGACACATTTATGGTTAGCTTTATTGACGTATAATTTACAAACAACAAAATTCACCAATTTTAAAGACACAGTTTGATTAGTTTTGACAAATGTAGATAATCATATAATCGTAATCATATCATTTATAAAGCATTTCCATCATTCAAGGATTTTCCATGTATTCTTCTAAAAGTTTTATAGTTTAGCTCTTATATTTAAGTCTATAACCCTTCCAAGTTACTATTTTTACATAGTATAAGAGCATGATTATGGATCATTATTTTGCATATAGGTAGCCAGTTATTCCAGGATCATTTGTTAAAAAGAAAACTATACTTTCTCCATTGAATTACCTTGACACTTCTGTTGAAAATCAATTGGCCATTTATGTGTGGGTTTATTTTTTGCACTATATTCTGTTCCATTTATCTGTGTATCTAGACCCCAGTACAGCACTGTCTTGATTACTTTAGTTTTTATAGCCAGTGTTGAAATCAGGTAGTATAAGTCCTTCAGCTTTGTTTTTCTTTTTTGAAGTTAATTTGACTATCTAGGTTCTTTGCATTTAAATATAAATTTTAGAACCAGCTTGTCAATTGCTACAAAAAAGTCTGCCAGTAATTTGATGGAGATTGCATGGAATCTATAGATTGATGTGAGAAGAAATGATATCTTAATAATATTGAGTCTTCCTAGTTGATAAACATGGTATATATCTCATTATACATCTCATTTATTTTGATTTCCATTAATTTCTCTCAGTGAACAGTAGTTTACAGATAACAAGTCTTGCACATATTTCATTAAATTTATCCCTATTTCATATTATTGATGCTTTTGTAAATGACAATATTTTTAAATACTTATAAATATATATAAATATACATTGTACACACACACAACTGAATTTTGTATAGTAAATGAATATCCTATGACCTTGTTAAATCTACTTACTGGTTCTAGGACTTTTTCTCTGTATTCACCAGGATTATTTTTCTGTGTAGACAACCATGTCATCTGTAAATAGAGACAGTTTTATATTTTCCTTTCTAATATCTGAATGGCTAGTTTTAGTACTTTTTTTCCTGTGAATGATATTTGCTCTTGGTTTCTGAAAGAATTAAAAACCCATGAAATCTTTTTTTTCCCTGAATCCCACTCCAACTAATATTATAGAGCTATATTTATAACATTTTATATTGATAGTGTCCCACGTACAAAAATTTATATAATAGGGCCTTCCAAAAGACCAGGTCTTTCATTTGGTATTTAGAGCCAAGAGGGTTTGCTCCTCAGAGGATCTTACTCAGGAAATAACCCTCATCCACAGCTGTAGTTTCTCACCAGCTAACTTTCCTTAAAATGTACCAGAGATTAGTTAAATATCAAAGAAGAGGCTAGATATCCTTTGTCTGGTGTTAGAAGATAATATTCACTTTTAAGCTATTGTTTGAAACCAATAGCATTTGCAGATTTTGAGATTTTTTTTTTATTTGTTTGTCCCTTCAGCAAAATACTACTCCTGTCCTATTTCCTCTTTCCCACTTTGAGCACCAGAGCCTTGACTCATCCTTTAAATAAGGACACTTTGTTTGCTCCTCTCCTACTGACGTGTTTGGGATGAAGATCATACTTACATGTGTATTTACAATCTAATTTGGACATTTGAATATTTCTTAACTTCTAATGAACCCCATTTATGTTCCTGTCTTGGATTGGATCCTATAATCTGGTCATGGTTTTCCTTTCAGCTATGTTACTAGCTGACTCTTTCCTATTCTAATCTCATTTCTGGTCTTGGTCTCTTTTCCAAGTACAAAGATAGTATGGTTTTCTATATCTTAGGGCTTCCCAGAGCTGATGCAGATCATGCAATTATAGTATTATAAATAATCTTTTTGAAGCGTATAATAACAGTATTCCTACCTTAATAACTTAAACTTTAATTTAATTCATAATCAGATTGGAGTTAGTCAATGAAAAACTAGTGATCTAGAGCATTATATCTTTGGATGGACAATTTTACTGAAATTCTAGAGCTAGGAAGTGAGATCTGTTGAAGGTGTATGTTGGCTGAATCTCCTCACGCTAATTATTTTAACTATTTATTATTTATTGTTTTATATTGGTCAAGTTATTTTTTTAAATTCAAAATAATAAGTAGTCACTCTTGATAACTATTGCTTGTTTCTCTCAGGAGTGAAGTATATGATACAGTTTTATTAGAGGCTCAGATGATTGGTTTTTACTGTAAGCTCAGTGTTTAAACTCAGTTTGAAGGGTGCTGTTACCAGGTAGGGGAGGGGCCAAATAACTAGCATTGATTTCTTTTTTTTTTTTTTTTTGGTGAGGAAGATCAGCCCTGAGCCAACATCCGTGCTAATCCTTCTCTTTTTTTTTGCTGAGGAAGACCGGCTCTGAGCTAACATCTGTTGCCAATCCTCCTTCTTTTTGTCCCCCAAAGCCCCAGTAGGTAGTTGTATGTCGTAGTTGTACATCCTTCTAGTTGCTGTATGTGGGACGCAGCCTCAGCATGGCCGGAGAAGCGGTGCGTCAGTGCGTGCCCGGGATCCGAACCCAGGCCACCAGTAGCAGAGCGCGTGCACTTAACTGCTCAGCCACAGGGTCGGCCCTAACTAGCATTGATTTCTAATCCACCTGACCATGGCTAGAAATGTGGTTCCGTGAGTGTGTATACATAAGATGTTGGGCTGTGATTATTTCTTAATTACGAGCAAACTATCAATTTTCTTCTCAATATCAAACTCTTAAGCAATTCTAAGTAAAGAATTCACAGGAAAGGAGTATCTACACCAAGGTGAAGAAAAATTCTGTGTAATTTCCATGTAATCGTGACTGTTAATATGTTAATATCTTAATGTCATAGCCTATTAATTTTTGGTGACAAATGCAAATTACTTTCACAATATACCTGTTCTCTGTGACTCTCTGATTTGTTTAATCTGGTCATATTTCTGTCAAACCAATTGAACAGAGAGGGCTCATCAGCTTATAAATAATACCTTGTCTTTCAAAAACCCTATTAATTTTTTGTTTATAATCTCTGAGTGGCTTCGGTAAGTCAAACATAACCTTATATTCTAACCTGTCAGACAGGCACCAAGTAATTTTTCCTGAACCTTTAATTAATGGCACACAAATTTATCTGTGAAGCAGATATGTTAACTAGTTATGATAAAACAAGACAAAACTAGCTTTAGCTCAGTGGGGAAGAAAAATGTAAGTGTATTTTTTTTTGTTAGAAGATGAACTATGTTATAATGTTGCTAAAGAAAAATGAGACACTTCTGAAATAGATGCAGGGAAGAGAAAACATATGAGTTAAAACGTATGGTTTATAAATCTGTACTTTTAAAGTACCACATGGAGGCAGAGGAAGAGGCTCCCATTAGGACCAACAGGGTAAAGAGATTTAAATCATCATCAGATTAATTTCTACTTTACGGTCTAGATCATTTTTCTTTAAAATTTACCATTCTCCAAAATTGCAACCATTGCCCATAATTATATCAAAATCTCAGCTTCTCAATGTTGTTTCTTTTTTTTCCCTCCCCAAGTGCATAGTTGTATATTCTAGTTGTAAGTCCTTCAAGTTCTTCTATGTGAGCTGCCGCCACAGCATGGCTACTGACAGATAGGTGGTGTGGTTCTGTACCTGGGAACCGAACCTGGTTCGAAGCAGAGCATGCTAAACTTTAGCTGCTCGGCCATCAGGTCTGGCTCTCAATGGTGTTTCTTATCCATTGTGTTTTAACATCTGAAGTTTGAGTTTGTAACTAATTATAATAGCTAACTAACAGTAACTGTGTGCCCATAACATACCTGGAACTGTGCTAAGGGCTTAAAACTCATTACTTCATTTAAATCCCACAGCAACACTCTGAAATTGGTCATCTTATGAACTCTATTTGTGAATAAAGAAACTGAAGCTTCAGGAATTTAGTCATAAATGTAGGCAAGTGACAGAGCAGGTCCAGGGCTCGTGTCTTTCCACAGTGACACCAGGGTCCTTAACTACTCCTCTCTCACACATTATCTATGAAGTCATGATTATGCTGATTGTCTTTAAAAAGAGAATTAACACCTGCTATTTCATAAGTTGAAAGACATATTGCTTATAATATTGGAATTGTGATGTAACTCATCATATATCCAAAGGGTATATGAGTTCTTCATGAAGAACATATAATAGGGAGTAAAAGTGAGGGTATAGTAAAAGGGATAATTCTATAGGTGTTGACTTATTTTAAAATTTATTTCAGGAGATTTTAAGACTTTGGAATGTGTGCAAGTTACACCAGTGCCGTTTCTACATAAAACTCCGATGAGAAGAGGCATCCCATTGTTAGATGGGACACTTTTCATTTCAAGCACGTAAGCAACATGGCACTTGGTGGATTAAAGATCGATTGGACTCAGCAAGCAAAGAACACTGTTCAACTGGTCAGTTCTCCTTCCTGGCTTTCTCATTTTGCCAGGAATGGAAAAAGAGAAGGCCTTGCTCTCTGTTGTCTCAGAGCCTTGTACCTTGGGCTCCAATTGCTGAAAATAAAATGCAAGAACAATTTGGGTTGTGATTTCTGTGTGTAATTACATTATAGCTGCTTCTCCTTGCCCTATAGTCAAGTTTGCAATTTGTGATTAAAGTATTAGTGGAAATAAAGTAATGATATATTGTAGTTAATGAAGCATTTTCTCTATCTGTTGTTTCTTCATTGCCTTTATTTTTTTTCCCACAGGTTAACATATTTATGTTAATTTTTATGCATGCTGTAGCTATGTTTCTATATATTATTTAGGGAAACTTTTACATTAGCTCTAATAAGTAAAATGTTAAGTTTTAAATCATAGTCTTTGCACTGTTTAATTTATTTGTATTTACTCTTTTTTATTACTGCAAGAGGAAAGAGCCCCAGTGTTTTATTTTTATAATAAAATTCTCTGAGAAAGAGTTATTATGGGTCCTAATACTGGTATGCAAGCATCATTAAAGTTTACACAGCAATGGCTTTTAATAACATTTAGAGAGATTTTGGCTGATGCAGTTTTTGTGCTAATATTTCTGCTTCAAGATAAAAGAACCTGGATTTAATTCTTCCTAGATTCCTGGGAAATGCTGATGTTATTCATAAGTATAGATTTAGAAGTATTTAACTAAATTTCTCTTTAAGGTATGCATATAAAGTGACATCTTTTTCACTTTGCAATTTTTAAATATAATTTATTTTCTTGTGTCAGCCTGTAGAGTTTAAAAAGAAAAAATATAAGCAGAGGGCTGAGAATTGAACCAGTATTGACTCATTCTTGACAATAGCAATTGGAATAGGCTTTGGGAAAGAGAACAGAGGGGGCATGTGGAGGACGGAGGTGAGGGTGCTAATTAGGAGTGGTGGGGTGAGGCGATAGAGAAGGAAGAAGGAAAGTTTATTGTTCAATCCTTCTTTATAAAAGATGCTTATTATTTTCAATGATCATTTCGCTGTTATTGTGACTCCCTGTTAAAAATGAATAAGATAACTAAGAAAGTAGCCAATTTTGATGTACTTCTGATAGCAAAGGAATTACAATGTGCAGATCCTTGTCAGGAAATTTTCTTAAGTCACGTGACACTGCTGTGCTCTGAACCAGATGTACAGTAGCAATCTATCATATTTAAGTTTCCTGCTTCTGAGTACACAAGATCTCTATGTGAGAGTGGCTAAAATCATACTGAAACATTCAAGAGTACAACTTGAAGCATGAATTTTAATCTAGAAGAATTGATGAGAGTTTAATAATTGAATTTCTTCACTTTGAAAAGGTAGAAAAAGTGGGACTGTAGAGTCAGCATTCATGAAATTATTAACAATATAGATAAAGAAAGCAATGGATTAATCAAGTTGCAGTGTATGAGGAAATGGAGTAGGAGTGGGAACCAGTGGAAATTTCACTGAAACATGAAAGAGACAAATATCAAGGCAAATGGAAAGTAATGATACTAATTCATTTGAAATTTGTGCATTTTACTCTATGTAAATTTTACCTAAAAAAAAAAAAGATTAATGCTATATATGCTATATATGTTGGCGTGTTTAGGAGTGAAGTGTACTCATGCCTGCAACTTGCCTCGAAATGTATCTCAAATTAAGATAGATTAAAGGATGGATAGAGGTGTATGTATGGGTGGATAGATAAATATATGATGAAGCAGATCTAGCAAAATGATAATTCTGGAATCTAGCTGCTGGGTACATGCCTTTCATTGTGCATTTTCCTCAACTTTTCTGAATGTTTGAAAAAAATTTTTTTTTATAATTTTATTTATTTATTTATTTTTCCCCCCAAAGCCCCAGTAGATAGTTGTATGTTATAGCTGCACATCCTTCTAGTTGCTGTATGTGGGACGCGGCCTCAGCATGGCCGGAGAAGCGGTGCGTTGGTGCACACCCAGGATCTGAACCCAGGCCGCCAGTGGCGGAGCGCGCGCACTTAACCGCTAAGCCACGGGGCTGGCCCTGAAAATTTTAATAACAAAATGTTGGGGAAAAAAAGTAAAACTGCTTGAGATAATGGTGAGAAAATCTATAATACCTATTCAGGTAATGATACTTGAAAATGAAATTATTCCAAACAAGTGTTTTGATAAAGTCATGGATTACGTAAACAACGCTCACCTCTATAGAGTCCCCAATGGTCTTCTCACCTTGTTGGAATCCTGGACTGGATAAACCATGTGTTTTATCAAGAGTATCCAGTTTCGATATACCTTTGTTACAGAAGGAATTGTAGTATGCCAATATTTGGCAGAAAATTTCCTTAAGTCATATGATCTTCTGCAAAGCATATATACAGTAGAAATACTTAATATTTAAGTTTCCTGCTTCTGAGCATACAGGACCTCCATGTGAAGATTGGCTCAAATCTTGCTAAACCTTTCGAGACTACAGATTCACGAATGTATCTGGGATCTAAACTAAAGCAGGGATGAGGATAAAGTTGAAAATAGCCTTTAAGTAGAGATCATTGTCTTAACCCAAAAGATATCACTGACACTGGAGTAGTCAGCATCTCTCTAAGAAGATACAGTATGTTTTGGGGAAAGACACTTCCTTTTGTTCCCTAAATCATGACACACCAATAATCATGCACATGCAGTAAGAGTGTCTCTGATTTCTCTAACACTGCCATATTACTTATGAGAGAAACTCTTCTTTCTGGCCAACAAAGAAAACTCATTTCTCTCCTTAAAGGAAATGAAGATAAGGCAAATCAACTTTACAGTCTCTGAGGCAGAGTAATTACTGCTGATCTTCCCATCTTTCCATCTCTAATCCACAAAGGAGAGGCTCAAGTTTGATATGACCATAGATCAGACACTGCCCCTTTATCACATACCACATCTTTAATCTTCCCCAGACTAAATATTCAAGGCCATTAATAAAATGTTATTAAATCTGGGGACATAAAAATTCTGACTTTAAGCTTTACTAACCAACATAACATATTGAATTTTACTCACCACAAATTTCCAATAGCTGGTAAATTAATGGTGTGTTTTGTTTTCCCTCTTTAAGTAATGGATAAAGCACAGTCTTGCTATATACCGATGTCATAATACTTGTCTTCCTGAACAATTTATATGGCCACTGTATCAGTATATTTATTTATTCACATATTTTTTCCACCAGTACCTTTACTTGAATGATGGATGTGTTGACTCGTAAGCCCACTTATCAATAAGAAAGAAACAACTACTATCTGGAAACTTTTGTGAGTTATGTAAGCATGAGAATTTCAGAACTGATCTTTTATGACGATGAAATGGTCACTTACCAGATCTTCATCGTAGACTCATTACTTTTCAACACATTCGTCAATACTAAGACCTTGATAGTGACTAGACTTTACAAATCTATAGCACTGTGCCACTGTGCACTCCAGAAAAATTCATTACATAGTATGTACTATGATGTCCCAAGCTTAAAACTAGAGAAATTGATTGCCTTTCCTGTGAGTTTACATGAGCAGTAAAATCTAGAACGGGAAAGTATATTAAGCATTCATTTAGGTCAAACATTTGCTTCCTTATAGAACTCTTCTTTAACTATCCGAGACACAAGCAGTATCAGGTCCTGTTGTAAAATATTTCTGGAGAAAATCTTTATTCCATTTAAGTAATGTCCTGTAAGTATTCAGTCCTTTATTATGTCCAGTTACTTGTCTAATTTTCTTTAGTGCTGTTTAAACCATTATTAATCTAACCTTCACCTCCATAGAAATGAATCTCTCCTGGTAACATCACATAGTAGACTTCATATATGTATAAAACTAAATAACTGAATATAAATCAATTATATTTTCTATATATATTTTATCTATAATACACAGTTTAATTTATGATCTTATTTTAGAGCAGTGTTCTTCAAACTTTCCTGCTAAATAGTAACAAGGAAGCCTAGGAACTCAATGAAAACTACTACTTGAGATATCTTAGAGATCTAAATGATCTGTCTTTAAAACATATCACATAACTTTTGCCCACTACTTCATACTTCATCTGTGCTTACCTTAAAACACTGCATTTTAATTTATTATCAAATGTTCAGGTAGAATGGATTCTCTGTGAATGGACTTTGAATTTGTTCTTCAGCTTACCATATCTTTGTCATGCTGCTGTGTCCTCCAAAGTGGTGTGTGTCCAGATTTGGGCAGCATAGCAGATCACAACTATAATGTATTTATTGTTGTTTTACCAAAAATTGTTTCTTGCAGCCACTATACATGTAGATATCAAATTGAAGCGCTTACTTTTACTGAGGGTCTGAGCATTGTCACGTGGTATATTAGGATGTGCTGTTGCTGAATACACTGCTGGGGATGGTGACTAAATCCTGGAAATGTGTCTATTGTGAAAGTTTGAAAGACAGGTGAATGCCAAGTTAAGGCTAGCACTCAGCGAAGTCTAACTGGCTATCTGCCACATTTCTCATAACATCCCATTTATTTTGATGGATTCACCTAGGTACAAGATCTGTCACTCAGGTTTGGGGCACAGATAATTTGATGTTTACAATCACACTACGTGGATCCATCTCTTGGGTGCAGATTCACATTAACTGAGGGCAAAAGACTGGCAAATAAACCGCAGTGCTAAGGTATAAATTGATAAAGATAAGAAAAGTGGGCTTGCAGCCTGCAAGACTCAGGGCAGCGTCCTGAGGCCTTTCTGTCCCTATTGGCAGGCATTTCAGGGAAGCTAAAAGAACATCTAGAAGTGGCTTGGTGAATATGGAATCAGAGTAAGGAAAATCAGTTTTACAATTAAGATATTTAATAGTCTGAGCTATTTCCTTATAACATTCATTTCTTCAATAGGAATTTATGTGTCTTGGGCATCAGCGTGGTCAAGAACTAAGAGGGCATTGCCAGCATTTACCTTCTTCTGATTGCTGCGCAGCTTCTCTAGATAGAGTAATGCAATCAGGATATAGGCAGTGTCTTTCTCTGTAGACTGGGACTAGTTCTGTTCCTTATGATTCAACCCTGAGAAAACAGTGCTTCCTTTTAGTCCCCAGATTCACTGTGATACCACCATGTAGTGCAGACAAGCCTCTGGTAAGGAAAGGATAAAGGGAAATGCTCAGCTGTTCAGAAACTGTGGAACTTAATAACACAGAGCAGGGTTAAACTAATGCACCCAATATGTGAAGAGATAGGCAGAGTGGGGATTTGGAAATGATTTTAAAAAAGAAGACAAAAAGAGGGAAAGAGAGACAAGGAAGGACAGTTAACGTTAGATTCATATATCCTGAGTGATCCTTTGAAAGTTCATTTTTGATCACTGAAATCTAAATCAACATGGAGGTCTGTTGATCTCTGCTCCTTCTGAAGGAGCAAACTAAGGCTTAGAGAAGTGCTTGGTTTTGAAGTCCATTGTCTTCCCCTCACAGCCAAATCAAAGGAAAGAGAAAAGCAATAAGCAATTACCTAATGTG
This sequence comes from Diceros bicornis minor, assembly GCF_020826845.1. Lineage (NCBI taxonomy): Eukaryota > Metazoa > Chordata > Mammalia > Perissodactyla > Rhinocerotidae > Diceros > Diceros bicornis. Next base: position 16,817,130 of record NC_080749.1, on the reverse strand, counting down.
AGAAACAACAAAAGAAATATATCTGCCTTAGTAGAAAATATTTGCAAAGCATATATCTGATAAAGAGTTAATATCTAAAATATATAAAGAACTCATATGACTCAACAGCAAAGAACCAAACAATTCAGTGAAAAAATAGGCAGAGGACCTGAGTAGATGTTTTTCCAAAGAAGATGTACAGATGGCCAATAGGTAAATGAAAAGATGCTCAACATTACTAATCATTAGGGAAATGCAAATCAAAGCCACAATGAGATGTCGCCTCTCCTTTGTAGAACAGCTTACAAACGGATCAGAGTTAACAAGTATTGGTAAGGATGTGCAGAAAAGGGAATCCTAGTGCACCGTGAATGGGAATGTACATTGGTACAGACAGACTGTATAGAAAACAGGATGGTGGTTCCTCAAAATGTTAAAAATAGAACTACCATATGATCCAGCAATCTCACTTCTGGGTATATATCCAAAGGAAATGAAATCAGGATCTTGAAGAGATATCTGCACTCTCATGTTCACTGAAGGATTATTCACAATAGCAAAGCCAAGATATGGAAAAAAACCAAGATGTCCATCCTTGGATGAATGGATAAAGGAGATGTGGTATGTCTATATAATATATATAATTCTACCATTTGCAACAACATGGATGGACCTTGAGGGCATTATGTTAAGTGAGATAAATCAGAGAAAAACAAATACTGTACGATAGCATTTATATGTGGAATCTAAGAAAGCCAAACTCATAAAACTGAGAGTAGAATGGTGGTTTCCAGTGGCTGGGGGGATGGAGAAATGGAGAGATGATGGTCAGAGAGTACAAACTCTCAGTTATAAGATGAATTAAGTTATTAACAATACAGTATTATATACTTGAAAGTTGCTGACAGAGTAGATCTTAAATGTTCTCACTACAAAAGAGAAATAGTAATTATGTGAGGTGATGGAGGTGTTAATTAACTCTACTGTGGTAATTATTTACAGTATATATGTATCAAATCATCACTTTGTACTTCTTAATCTTACATAATGTTATATGTCAATTATATCTCAATAAAGCTGGGGGAAGAAAAGGAAATATATTTTTCCTGAAAAGGAAGACACTAAATCTCACTATTAGTGTGTATTCTAAGCCAGTCATTCTCACCCTGTTCAATAAATATGTATTTATTAAATATATGTTGTAGTGGAAGAGACACATAAAACTGGAAAAGGGGCCACATGCAGCCTTCGGGCATCATTGAATCATTCTGGAGAGTCCCACAGGACCATCATGATATGGTGAGCATACATTGACTAGGAGGTTGAGCTATCAAGGAAATATGCTTCTGTTTTTAGAGACTCATTTATTTATTTACCAAACATACATTGAGATCCTGCTACGCATCGGGCTCTGTTCACACTGTGGATACAGTAGACAAAAGAAACAAGAGTCAGCTCACATGGAGTTCGTATACTAGTAGGTAAATTGTGTTTATTTTTGGACTAAGTTTTTTAAATTCACATCTGGAATAATTATTATTGTTTTGTTTTGTTCTCTCTCTCTCCCTGCACCCCCACCCCTCTTTGTTTTTTGCTTTTTTGAGGAGGGGTGCTTCCAAAATAGTATTTACAGCTTTTCTTCTTTGAAGAACTGTTCTTAAGTTTATCTCGCAAATCTTTTCTAAAAAATGAAAAATGACTAGGTCGGTGTTGGTAAGCTTATCACTTGTGACTGTTAATAAGGAATCCTTACATCAATGTATTTTATGAAAGGACAGCTTATGATTGGTTTGACACAACTACCCCAAATTGTCAGAATGCTTTTATTATGCTGATACGTATCACCAGAAAATGAGTTGCTGTTTATCATGTGGCCAAAGCTGTGATGATTGGATGATGGAGGGAGAGACATGAAATTGGTTATTTCTTCCTGGCAGGTGGATTGTCACTCCCCATCTCTTCCTCCTCCACTCAGACATTAAGGTGATAGAATTTTACTCCCTTATCTTGGAGAATGAAAATATAACACATGCAAAATAAAAGAAAATTTGAATTTAAATTTAAACTACCCATAATCTAATAATTCAGGCAAAATAAACCTTAGAGCAAATCTCTTTTGAAAGTAGGGGATGGTCTATTTTTAACAAGTAGTACTGAGGGGACATTCAGAAGACTGCTGCAGATACTGGCGACTATATTCACAAAGACTAAGGAAAAAGCAGACTCTTCAGCAGATGAATAGAAACACTGACTGGCTTTGAGGCCAGTAATTGCCTTACTCATCCACACAAAAATTTCGACCAGAGTTCTCCTTTAAGCAGAGCACAAATGATGCGTGGTGAACATTTATGCAGATAGAATGTAACTTACCTTAGATTTATTTAATTATTCCTGGTCCATGGCGTTTCTGAAAAATAGCCAGGATCCTACTTTACTGCAGATTTAAATAAAAGCTTCAAATCTATGTTAATTTCTTTTTTCTTCATTGCATAGTGTGTATGCATAGTATATATGTGTTAGAATTGGTTATAACCATCACAGACTAGTAGAGAAGTTAAAACACACACATATTCTTAATATTTCTAGTTAAAGGAGTGTAGGCATATTTATTACCACAGTGGAAATATAACTTGTTATTTCTTTCCTTTTTAAATACCTATATGATACTTATTAACATTTTTAATGGCAAAAGCGATAAAAATAATTAAAGGCACATTTAGTTCCTGTTCTGCTCCATTTCATTAAATTTCGGCTTTTTTTTCTTATGAAGAAAAAGTTGTAAAATTGATATCTTAGCCATAGCTGCCGCTTTATGATATTAGATTTCTGTATGTGAAGAAGGAATTAGAAATCTGTTTTCCTACTTTAAACTTAAAAAAAAAGTGGCTTACCTCCATTCCTACTATGTAAAAGGCAGAATTGAAAATTTTTACAATGAAGTGAATGCTTGATTTTCAAATTTTATAACTATTTTTTTAGAATTAATAAGTAATAGATGCTCAATAAATAAATATATGGAAAAAATTGAGCTTTGAGTGATATCGAATGTGTCTGTTTCTATTTCAATATTGGTTTTGACTCCTGACAAACCCTAAGGTTCTTCTACTGAAAGAGGTGAATTCTACCTAGCCACCATCTTTTCCTCTGGTGAGACTTACTGAAAAAGACCATTTGCTCCTGAGGGGGAGACGGATTTCCAGATCCAATCCAATGCTAACTGACGGGGAAGGTTTTTGGCTTGGGAGGTGGTGGTGGTCGTGTAGAAGTGTAGTTTGTTAAAATAAGGAGATCTGGTAAACTGCCAAATTTTTCCCCAGATGCACAGCAGCATCTAAAGGTCAGCTGTGTTATAAAGAGCAAATTAATAGTGCTGGCTTTGAACTTAGCTTGAAGCTATGGCAGCTCTTGTTCTTTTCAAGCAGTCATGCTATTTTGCCAATGGCTTTACTATTTTCTAACCTTTGTTTGGAATCTTATTTGACTCCTGGGCAATTGCAACCTTTTACTAATCACTAGAAAAGGAAGCAAATTAAACACACCTTGTTCAACTTGAAGAGGTAACAAGGAATGAGGTTTCCCTCAGCCTGGGATGACCTTCTTCTGTCTTTCAACATTTAAGCTCTTCCTGATCAAGTCTTCCTTAACTAGGAAAGTGTCAAAATAGATTTGGTCTTTTGCATACCTAACGTTTAGTACCACCAGATCTCTCTCTTCTATGGGTTCCCATCACTTGTAGCATCTTACACTACAATGTTGAATTAAAAAAATGTTTTTCCTAACGTTTAATGAACTATTGATCTTCCCAACAAGATTGTCATTTATTCGAGTGCAATGAGCTCTTCTGGATTCCTTCCTAATCCTTTCTTCTTCTCTCCCTCCCTCCCTCCCTTCCTCCCTTTTTTGCTTCCTTCCTTCCCTCCCTCATCCAATATAAATTAACATCTACCTTAGCAACAGGCTGAGGTCATACTTAGGCTTTGTAAATGTATATGTTCATTAAGAGTTTGCAGAAGTCTTAAAACTGTTTCAAAGTAATTACTTTTCTCAACTCAATGACAGTTAATACTCATGAATAACTATGTATAGTTTTTTATTCTTCAAATTTAAGAGACATGATTATAAACTTAACTTTATATATACTAAACAGTTTAGGAACAGTTTGTAGTTGCATTATTTCTTGGAAGGCTCACAAATACCATATGCAAGTTGGTAATGTCACCTTTATTTTGTACATGAGCAAAGCGTGGCTGTGTTTTATCTAGGAGGTACAAAAGTGGAGATGGGTTTTGTGACATGCTTGTGGAGTCAGACAATGCCCAATGGCATTATTTGGGCATACGCTGCTATTTCTGTTTGATGCATAAGAGAATGAAAGCCTTATCTTAAATCACACAAGTAATTATTAATGTGGGCAGATTAGGCTGCTAGATTTACTATTTTCTCTCTGCAATGAATATTCCACATTATACATGGAAAATCTGTTGTCATGTTTGTTTTATATCACACTTTGATATAATATTAGTTTTAAAAAAATATTGAAAATTAAGAATTGAAATTCTGAATGTAACTTCAAGGTAAAGATAAAGATTAAATATTATACAAAACCAAAAAATAGTTTCTTAGTTTATATTCATATATTCAAAAAATATGGGTGGATGCACCATGGACCAAAAACTATGCTGGGCATTGCAATACAATAAGAAATGACTAGAATCCCTGCCTTCCTCATAGGCAAGAGGTTAGTTTGTTAAAATACTAGAATTTTAGGAAGACTTAGCAGAAGATTACGTTTGCAGCCTGCTCATCTCCTGGAATCAGGCTGAAAGATGACTGGCTTGCTGGCAATTCATGCTGGCTAATCAACTTCAGAAATTTAGGGCTATTGATCCAGTTTGTAGATCACTGAGATTCGTTTAGTGCCCTTTAAACCACCAATATACAGCTCCTGAAATGAGCTGACAACTACACTCTGGGGATGTCTCTTCTCTTTAGATTTGAGATGAAGATAGCTAGTTCATGTCCTAGTCTTCACATGGCGGAGATGCATTCCTCAACATTAAAGACCCTATTCTTAATTCTTAGAGTGTTGATGCAACTAACCAATAACCATTTTATAGACAGGAAAGATAAGGAGAGTTTTACTTGAGCCAAGCTGAGGTCTAGCCTGGGGAATGCAGTTTCCACAAAGGAAGAAAGCATTCCCGAGAAGCCGGGTTTCCGGCACAGTTTTTATACGTTTTTAGAACAAAGAACATACATCAAACGTGTCATGGATACAAATTCCTCAAAATTTCAAAGCGATATTTAGTTACAGATTGGCAGGTCAACGTGACCCTGATGTCTGGGAAAGGAAACTTATCTTCAAAGGAGTACTGATACTGGCATCATAGGTAAGCAGGTGTGTATCCTTATCTTCAAGAGTGCATTCTTTACCTTGGGATAACGTTTAATGCATTCTTTAATAGTTAAAGAAGATGGACAATGTATGTTTGACAGACCATAAGTGAGGCTTCTTTAGTTCATATACAGTTCAGGCCTAATCAGGGTTAAACCAGAAGAGCTTCCCCATATACCTCAATGTGTGAAAATTTCTTATATCAAGAGCATAGAGCTGAGCATAGTGCTTCAGTCCAAACATTTTGTGAACAGTTGCTGTATGCTGTACTAGGTGTTGAGGATACAAAGATGAATATGAAATGGTCTCTGACCAGGTGGAACTCAGTTAAGACTAAAACTTGATTTGGTAAATAAAAACTACAGAGGAAGATAATAAAAGTGATCGTTGTGTTTCAGGTACTACTAGTTGGGTTTATAATTGTAATAGATTAGGCCAATCGTGTATGTCATAGAGCCAGTAAGTAGATAACTGGAGATTAAAACTGACTCCAAAGCCACTAAGCCATAATGTGTCCACCAAATTCCTCTGAGGCTGAGATGGATCGTTCTAGCAGTTCCAGAAGTATATCACTCAGGGCTTAATCTCTATGGTCGAGGTTCTCACACTTTAGTGTGCACAGGAACCATCTGGAGAGCTTGTTAAAACAAAGATTGCTCAGCCTTTCCCCAGCAACTCAGTAGGTCTGTGGTGGAGCTGAATAATTTGCATTCATACCATCTCAGAAGTGACACTGACCATTCTTTGCGTAGCACTGACCTGGGGGGATGTTTGTCAAACTTGAGCATATAGCCTAATCATTTGGAGAGCTCGCCAAGAGAAATTATTGGGCTCGCTCTGGACATGGAGATTCAGGAGGTCTGGGATGGGGCTGAATAATTTTTATTTCAAACAAGCTTTCAGATGATGCTCAGCAGCATCTAAAGGTCACCTTTAGGCTCTTTTGGTTCATGGAAGGCACTGAGCTATGGAACTATCTAAATAGGTTGACAGAAGCAACCTACTAAGAATCTCAATTTTAAAAAATGTAAAACCTTTGATCAAATTTGTACTCCATTTTACATGGAATCCTCTCATCAGAGAAGCAGAAAAAAGTGGGAAACTGTGAATGGCATGAATCTAATGGGCAATTTTAAGAAGTGGTACGTACTATAAGTAATAACTGATGATAATACATACCTAAGGAAGATGTTATATGTATAGAGGGAGAAGATAGGCTGCTTGAAGGATGCAATGATACCTTTAGCTATCTTTACTTGGAGATCAATCTTTTTTTAATTGCTTGTCCCTGCATTCTCTTTTTAATATTAACGTATTGACAGAAAATTTGAATGATATAAAAAGTGGTATTGGATGATATCACTAGAAACAGTGTTCACGTAGAGAAGAAGGCAGGGCCAGGGCCAAGGCCTGGGGGAACTTCACAGTTTAGAGGTAAGCCTAAAGAGAAACCAGTAAAGATAGGAGAGAAGTGGCTAGCAATGGAGGATAAAAAACAGGAGAGTGTGGTGTTACAGGAGCCGAGAAAAGACTTTCCCGGGAGTGGTTACTGGATTAGAGTGCTGCTAAGAAGTCATGTAAGATAATGGGAAAATTGACTCTGGTTTGGCACCACAGAGATCATGACGACATCTCACTGGAGCGTTGTGTGAAATCCCAATTGTCCCTCCTTACAGAAAAAGATAGCATAATGAGAAAGTGGAGGTAAAATATAAACAATTCTGTCCATATGTGTTTGTGTGAATTGAACTTTTTTCTTTGAAATTTACTTTTGTTTCTAAATTTTTTCTTTCTAATCAATATCACACTTTTATCATTAGCACAGATTTACATTACATTTCAATATCTGGCATCTGGCATTATTTTTCTCTTTTCAAAATTATTCTATTTTCATATGACTATTTTTCCACATGAATTTCAACATCATCAGTTTAAGCAAAAAAAGTTCTGTTAGGATTTTCATTGGAATTACTTTAAATTTTTAGATTAATCTAGGAAAAATGGATATTTTTACCATATTGAATCTTCCTTAACAGGAATTCAGTGATTCTCCACATTCTTCAAGTAGTCTTATAATCCTCTGGTAAAGTTTTGTGGTTTTCTTTCTTTGGACACTAAATTCTCTCAATTTAATATATCTATTGCTTTGGGAATGTTGCTATTTGTACATTTATTTAATTGTGGCAAAATATGCATAACATAAAAGTTACCATTTTAACAGTTTTTAATTGTGTAGTTCAGTGGCATTGAGTACATTTACATTGTTGTGCAACCATAACCACCATCCATTTCCAGAACTTTTTTAATCTTCTCAAACTGAAACTCCATATTCACTAAACAATAACTCCTCATCCTCTCCTCCCCCCAGTCCCTGGAATCCACCATTTTATTTTCTATCTCTATGAATTTGGCTGTTCTAGGTGGAATTACTAAATTGTATGGTAATTTTGTATTTAATTTTTTGAGAAACCGCCATACTATTTTTGCATAGGGGCTACATCCTTTGCATGCCCACCAGCAGTATACAGCGTTCCAATTTCTCCACATCCTTGCCAACATTTATTTTCTGTTTTCTTGATAATAGCCATTCTAATGTGTGTGAAGTTGTATCACGTGGTTTTGATTTTCATTCTCCTAATGATTAGTGATGTTGAGCATCTTTTCATGTGCTATGGGCCATGTGTATATCTTCTTTGGAGAAATGTCTATTCAAATCCTTTGCCTATTTTTTTTATTGTATAATATCCTTCTTTGTCACTTGCAAGAGTTTTCGACTCAAAGACCATTTTGTCTGATATTCTTAGCGCCCACCCCTGCCACTCTCTCTTTGATTGCTGGTTGCATGGGATATCTTTTCCATCCTTTCACTTTCAACCTATGTTTGTCCTTAGATCTAAAATGAGTCTTTTGTAGACCGCATTTAATTGAATCCTGTTTTTTTTTCTTTTAATGCATTTTGATGATCTGTGTTTTTTGATTAGTGAGTTTGATCCATGTACATTTTTTTTTTAATAAGGAAGATTAGCCGTGAGCTAACATCCATGCCAATCCTCCTCTTTTTGCTGAGGAAGACCAGCTCTGAGCTCACATCTATTGCCAATCCTCCTCCTTTTTTTCCCTTTTCCTCCCCAAAGCCCCAGTAGATAGTTGTATGTCATAGTTGCACATCCTTCTAGTTGCTCTATGTGGGTCCCCGCCTGAGCATGGCCGGAGTAGTGGTGCGTTGGTGCGTGCCTGGGATCTGAACCCGGGCCGCCAGTAGCTGAGCTCGCACACTTAACTGCTAAGCCATGGGGTCGGCCCCTCGTCTATTTACTTTTAAAATAGTTCCTCAAAGGGAAGGATTTCCTATTGCCATTTTGTTTTCTATATGTCTTACAGCTTTTTGTCCCTTTCTTCCTCTCTTACTGGTTTCTGTGTGTTTAGTTGATTTTTTTGTGACACATTTTGATCCCCTTCTCATTTCCTTTTGTGTATATTTTACAGATATTTTTTGTGGTTACCATGGGGATTATATATAGCATCAAAAAGTTACAACCATCTATTTTAAATCAATACCAACATAACCTCACTTGCGTACAAAAACTCTAATCCTTTACAGCTCCATCCTTACTTCTGTTATCAATGTCATAAATTACATCTTTATATTGTGTACCCATTAACATAGACATAATTATTTTTTATGTTTTTGTTTTTTAAATCCTGTAAAAGAGTAAAATGTGGAGTTAGGAACCAAAATTACAATAATACCGGTTTGTGTATTTGCCCTCATATTTACCCTTATGGGAAAACTTTTTATTTTCATATGGCTTTGAGTTACTGTCTAGCATCTTTTCAATTCAACTTGAAGGACTTCCTTTAGCATTTCTCATAGGGCAAGTGTAGTGACGATGACCTCCCTTGTCTTTTCTCTTGGAAAATCTTAATTTTTCTCTCATTTTTGAAGGACAGTTTTGTTGGATGTAGAATTCTTGATTGACATTTTTTTTTAGCGCTGTAAATATATCATCCTACTACCTCTGACCTGTAGGTTTCTGCTAAGAAATTTGGTGATCATCTATTGCTGATACTTGTAAGCAATGAATCACTTTTCTCTCTCTTCTTTCAAGATGCTCCCTTTGTCTTTGACTTTTGATAGTTTGATGATAATGTGTCTTAGTGTGGGTCTCTTTGTGTTTATGCTACTTATAGTTCATTGAGTTTCTTCTGTTTATATATCCATATATATATTTGGAGTTATATATATATTATATATATAATTTCCTCAAATTTGGGATGTTTCAGTCATTATTTCTTCAAATAAGCTCTCTGACCTTTTCTCTCTCTTTTTCTTCTCCTTTTGGGATTCCCCTAATGTATATATTGATCCACTCGATGGCATCCGATGAGTTCCTTAGGTTCTGTTCACTTTTCTTCATTCTTTTTCTTTCTGCTTCTCAAACTTGATAATTTCAAATGTCCTCTCTTTCAGTTCACTTATTCTTTTTTCTGTTGTTTGAGTCTGTTGTTGAACCCCTCTAGTGAGTTTTTCAATTCACTTATTGTAGTTTTCAGCTCCAGGATCTCCATTTTTCTTTTTTTTTTCTTTAAAATAATTGCTATATCTTTGTTGATATTCTTATTTGGTTCATATATCATTTTTCTTATTTCCATTAGTTCTCTGTCCGTGTTTTCCTTTAGCTCTTATAGCATATTTCAGACAGTTGTTTTAAAGTCTTTCTCTAGTAAGTCTGAAGCCTTTGCTATTTTATAGTTGGTTTCTGCAGATTTATTTTGTTCTTTTGAATGGACCATGTTTCCTTGTTTTTTTAATGCCTTGCGGTCTTTTGTTGGAAATAGGGCCTTTGAAAAAATAGCCACCTTTCCCAGTCTTTGTAGACTGGCTTCCTGTGGAGGAAGATGTTCATTAATTAATCAGTCCATTAATTAATGAAGGCTCAAGGCATTCTTAGGTCTTTTTGCAGCATTTGTCTTCCCTGAGCCTGTGTGTGCACTTTCCCCCCTTAATTCCCTCTATACATGGCTGTTTTTAAATATCTTAATTTCCCTAAGAGTTTCACCCCCACATCTTCTTGAGTTCTTAGGTGTTCTACTATGTTACTCTGCCCGTACCCTCCTGCCCTCTGATTCTCTGTGTCTGCGGTCACCCTGCAATTTTCATGAACAATGGAAGATGCAACTACCTTCCATGGTTTCCAACCTGAGATACAAACTATGCAGGCATTTCTGTCTGATCTCCAAGCCAGGCAAGACAAAAACCAGTCCCTCGAATAGCCTATATACAGGCCAGAATGTTCAAAGAAGTTCCACTCATTTTCTTTCATCTGGGAGAAGGAACTGGGAATTGGTCCACTTCCTTCTGACCATGATGTACTGTGCCAGAGAGGGGGTGGGGCATTAAAAATGCTGCAATGACTTTTCCTACCTTTTCAAGTGTGGCTTTTCCTTGGTTGGGCATATGCTTGGTTGCTGCAGATCCTTGACTGGTTTCCAGAGATCCCACAAAGCTGTTTTAATTAGTCCTTAGTTGTTTACTTGATGTTTCTGTGGGGGAATGAAGGCCTAGAGTTTCCTAGTCTGCCATCTTGCTGATATCAGATCTATTTGTTTGTTTTTTTAATTGCTTTTTTATGGTTTTAGTTGTGGTTTTGAACCCCAAACGTGTTCAGAATCACAGATGCTCAGTCAGACCTCTAATCATGACACTAGAAATGTAAAACCATTACGACATAATGTATTGATGATAGCTGTCATCTTTGTTTTGTTTCTAATTGAATGATGATTCATCTGGGACTGTGTCACCAATAATCATAATAACTAGGGAGTGATAAATGTCAAATTACAATTGAGATAATTGCTAGTTCTTTTATAAACAAATGAATGTTGAACAAATAAAATGAAATCAGAATTAAAAAAATAAAGCAAGTAGTAATAAAAAACGCTTGCTTTGCATTTCTAACAGCTCCCAGGTGATGCTGATGCTACTGTCTATAGCTCATACGATGAATGCACTAATTCAGCACTGATTCACAAACATTGACAGCATAAATATAATAAATATAATTTTGAAAGATGTATAACTTATGATCATTTACCAAAAGTATGCAGTTTATTTAGCATAGACTCCTCTAATCAGAGAAGCATGATAAATGAGGAAATAATGAATGGCCATGAGTATAATGGGTAATTTTAGGAAGTGGTAGGCATTATAACTATTAACTGCAAATCAAATATGAGGAACAATCTCTATGATTATATTTTCTTTATTGATGTTCTTAATGTGTATATCGTAGAGAACTATGACTATGTCTCCTAGAAGTGGACAATATTTCATAATATTTAATTATCATTTATATCAAGCTGCTGCATTTAATTTACCAAAATTTTATTTAGTCTATTTGCATTTATTTCCTTATTTAAATTAAGTTTAAAATTCCTTTATGTGCTATATTTTTCAGACATACTATTGAGACCATATGAACTTGGAGGGGCCAGCCCAGTGACGTAGTGGTTAAGTTCGCACGTTCCGCTTCGGCACCTGGGGTTGGAGGGTTCAGATCCCAGGTGTGGACCTACGCACCGCTCATCAAACTATGCTGTGGTGGCATCCCACATACAAAATAGAGGGAGATTGGCACAGATGTTAGCTCAGGGACAATCTTCCTCAAGCAAAAAGAGGAATATTGGCAACAGATGCTAGCTCAGGGCCAATCTTCCTCATAATAAATAAATAAACAAATAAATAAATAAGAATTTGGATTTTTTTTTCTTTCAATATACTCTAAAATGTTTTAAATCATAAAGGAATTATTTGTTTCTTGGAGGCAACATCAGTGGCCCTATACCTTTGGGGAGATCTTTAAAAATTATCCCAAATTTTTTTATGTTTGTTCGTTTATTCCAGGTTGTAAATTTTGCCAATTATTTTTGCTAGAAAGAAAAAATGCATGCCTTGTTGAACTTTCCAAATACCCAAGTTTGTGTTTTTATGCACACTTTCTGCTACTTTAAAAAACAAAATCTCCTCTGATTGCTTTTTCATTCCAGATTTTGTATAGTTACATAATCCCACCACATCCAGGATCTCATTTTTTAGAAAATGCTGATTGGATGTTCAAAATAAAGTTTTCATATCAATATAAGGAAATTAATAACTTCCCCTCTCATTTTCCATAGAAAAATTTTGTGATTTCCTGTTTTACTCTTATTTATAAAACTATGTATTATATTAGTGGTAAGCAAAATCGTCATTAGAATATCTACTCATTGGAGGCAGTTCATATTTTAACTTTTATTCCAAGCTGCATCTGGTGTAGTATCCGATACCCAACTCCAATACGTTTTGTTAAATAGGATTGTTTAAAGAGAATTGGCCAACTGTTGAATCCCCGTATCTCAAGGATTTTCAAGCCAGAGCTGGATAAACATTTCTTAGGAATGATATAAAAGCATTTTTTATCAATGTGGAATTTTTCCCACGTGTCTTTAAAAGTCTTAACTCTAAAATGCTATGTTTTCCTAGTATCATGAAGCAATATAGAACATTTAAAGTATTTTAATTTCCTTTAAGATATTTTCTACTTGTTCAGTATAAATGTCTTTGGACTATTTCTGACCTATTCAAAGTTAAGACTATTTACAGTTGAGAATGTAAACACCTTGAATAAAGTAAAATCATTTAAATAAAAAATAATTCAAACTTTTGAGCTATTTAACAGAAAATGAACTGATGGAATGTGTTGTCCTATTTTTTTAATTTGAAGAACTTATTGAATTTATTTCAGAAATCATTAGCAGCCTATTTTTGTGAAGACTTAAGCACATCAGAAGGATTTTGAAGCAATAAAATAAGTATAGATAGGAAAGAAAAGAAAAGTGAAGAGTTGAGTTTTTATATGATTGATGTGATTGTGTTGAGAACCCAACTAAGAATCATTGTATTAAATGCTAATACTCTAAGCCTGGAAATCTAAGTTCACCTTTTCAAGTAGCAATAAAGATATTTTAAAGAACCTTCCCTGTGGTGCTTAGAAAGTAGACATGTGGTTGAAGAAAGTCTATTTTTATTAAAACACACCCACATCCAATCTACAGATATAATTTCAACATCTCAGTGATTTTTCTCCTTGTATCTTCCTCTAAATGTTATTACTTTTTGAGACTACTAGTAACTTCAACAGGGATATGATGACTCTTTAGATATGGCTTTTTTTTTTAAGTATTTTTTATAATTTTATTTATTTATTTTTTTCCCCAAAGCCCCAGTAGATAGTTGTATGTCATAGCTGCACATCCTTCTAGTTGCTGTATGTGGGATGCGGCCTCAGCATGGCGGGAGAAGCGGTGGGTCAGTGTGCGCCCAGGATCCGAACCCCGGGCCACGAGCAGCGGAGTGCGTGCACTTAACCGCTAAGCCACGGGGCCGGCCCTAGATATGGCTTTAAGCATTACCATCACAACCACCACCATCACCATCATCATTATAGCTATCATTCATTCATTATTTTTTAAATTATCTATGGCATACACAGTATGTGCTACACACTGTTCAAAATGCTGGGAATATAGCAGAGAACAAGATGAACTAGGTTACTTACACCATGAAGTTTCTATTCTGGAGAGCTGAGATAGATAAAATGGACATTTAAACAGCTTAATATGTTATTGTAGATGTATGATTAAATATAACATGGCATATGACATACCTAAAAATGATAATGCTATGAAGAAAAATAAAGTGGAATGAGGAGATAGAAGGGGATATGGAATGAAATTTTAGAGAGGGTGGTCAGGCGAGGATTCCCTGAGGAAGAAGCATTTGAGATGAGACTTAAATGATGAGAAAGAGTGATCTGTGCAGGCGTATTGAGAGAGAACATTCCAAGCAGTTCACTTAGTGTAAGCTTTCTTACTGTATATTTAAGTAAGAGTTTTGTTTGAATAATTTGTTTTAATCCTCACAACACTTAAAAATAATTATCATTATTTTTGTTGTTCAGATAAAAAAAATCTGAAACTCAGAAAAATGTAGAAGCGTCTTTGCAACCTCATAGCTAATATGTAGTAGAGTTGGATTCAACCCATTGGTACAATGTATTTTAGGCATTTTTTTTTTCCAGAGAAAGGAAAATCATATCTGGCTTGCATAATTGGGGAAATTCCAGAGAGACGAGACATCTGAGCGTGACAGTTGAATGATTGGCTATGTATAGATACTATGAGTGTCTCTAATTTGATGCATATGAAAGGGATAGGATGGAGAAGAATTAGGCACGGAATGGTGATGTGAAGGTTCAAGCATCTGAGGCATATGTGGGAAATGGTAATCAGAGCAGTGTGGGGTAGTGTTTCTTTCTCAAAAGGGATCAAGCTGGTTGAAATACTGGACCTTGGCCATAGACAATTGTTATTCTAGATTCTCACATTTGCATTTGATTCTTTAGATAATGTAGGGATATTAAAGCACTTTGTGAAATAACATGACATAAGTAAAACCATGCTTCAGAAATATTATTATAGTAATAGAATGTAAGATGGATGGAAAGCAGAGAATTATATTCAGAGCTCATTAAGTCTGCAGTTCCCAAACAGGGACTTGTAGATGACTTGGCTGTTGGTGAGTCATTTTAGAGGAGACACACATTCTTATGCACATCATTTTATGAGCAGAAAAGTACTTTTTACTCAAGCATGTTTTACCATTTTTAGAATTGTCACAGTAGACTAGGAAAATATAGATTTATTTGAAAGCACTACAGAATTCAGCATAAATTTTATATAATTGTGAATTTTGTCAAATAAAAGGTATTAAAGTACAACTTTTATTATGTAGGGATCTGAGTCATTCCTTGATTCATTGATTTATTGATTGATTCATGGACTTATTCTAGAAATATTTGTTTTTAGAACAGCACATTATGGTGTTGATATAGTGTGGTTTCTGAAACCAGACTTCATAGACTGGACTCTGAGCTCTCCCACTTATTAACAGTAAGTGGATTTGTTATTAATCTCTCTAAATCTCATTTTTCTCATCTGCAGATTTGTCAAAATAATAGAAATATCACCTTATTTTTGTGAAGATTATGTGAGATTATGAATATAAAGTATTTAGTATAATACCAAACACATAGTAAGATATTTAAACTATTGCTACTGCTAAACAATGTCTGGTAGACATTACATGGTTTCATCATATTCAAAAACTGAAAAGCACACTCTAAAGTCATTTCTCTAATAATTTGCCTTGAGTTCTAGTGACCATAAATCAAGATCAGAATCAGTAGATTTAAAATTATAATTTACTCTTGATTCTTTTACTGGACTAAGAAGTTAGTTATAATTACTTATATTCATTCCTTTTCCTTTTTTTACACTATGAAGCAATAATACCTGGCTTACCTCCCTTTGCGTTAGTAAATTTGAAAGTGTTTATGATTCTTGGCCCAGATACTTGCTTTCTAGCATTTGCTGTCCCTTCTTTCATCCTCTCTTAGTTCTTAAGATGAGTATTTCACAACTCTCTGACCATCACAGGCTTTGATTTACAGCATTGACCTCTCTAATCTGTCACTATGGCTCTGAGTAGTTTTGAAGTAGAACCTTAATATGGAGACTAACTGACTATCACACCACATGAATTCTGATGAAGAAACTCACCTACAAACCTGCAGTAGCATTGCATTCCAGAAAAGGGTTTACACTCTTATGACAACTATTGCTTGTCTTGATGTTGTTACTATAATGCTGATGATTTGAGGACCTACTGTCTTGATTTATATGGAAAATATGACTGGAAATTCTAACCAAAGTGCAAGAGGAATAGAGATGTTGGATAATGAACATGAAAAAGAGGTATGGAGTAAGTCATTTAAAAAAAAGTGGAATTGGGGCTGGCCCTGTGGTCTAGTGGGTAAGTTCAGCATGCTCCTCTTTGGCGGCCTCAGTTTGTGGGTTCAGATCCCAGGTGCCAACCTACACCACTTGTCAGCCATGCTGTGGTGGTAGCCCACATACGAAATAGAGGAGGATTGGTACAGATGTTAGCTCAGGGCTAATCTTCCTCAAGCAAAAAGAGAGGAAAATTGGCAACAGATGTTAGCCCAGGGCAAATCTTCCTCAGCAAAAAAAAAAAAAAGAGCGGAATTGACCTCTGCTGAATTTGGCTTATCAGAATAAAAGACAAACTTAAAGTAGTGGATCTAAGAAGAGGAAAAACAAACAAGAGCAAAATCCTCCTATGCGTGGTTTCTCCTTGCATTTATTTAGGACCTAGTTCTTTAAATCCAAAGTGTTTATGGCAGAATTGAAAGCCAATATCACTATGTGAAAATTTGCTTGAATGTTTTAATCTGTGAGTAGTGGCAACCCATTGATAATTTATTAAGTGTTTGCGGTTCTATTTATCTTTGTTTAAAGCGGGGCTGCTTTGTGGCTTCATGGGTGCTTTGTGCACACATAGTGAACTGGCTACCTTTACGTTTGTTTCATTTGTCCTCAAATCGCTTAGCTATTTCTGAATAAAGAAGGCTCTACTGGGAAAGGAGAAAAAGAGATTGGGGATGGGAGTAGGAAGAAAGCAACAAGACCCTCAATGTTTTATAAACTTTGTTGCAAAGAAAATCTGGCATTCATTTCAAACCAGTGTGGTCTGTGCTTTGCTTTGGTGAATTATGCTCACACATTTCTAGTCAACAGAGTAGAACACAGATCATCTGGAAAATGAAAAGCTTTACTGTATGTATTGTGAGAGATGCTCAGGTTTATCCTTCCCCATCAATCTTACCTCCTTGCCAATGTCATGCATGCTGCCCAGGGAGAGGATGCCATTAACCGTTGATATAGAAGCACTCATTTAATTTAGTTACTACATCCTGTTGATTTTTATGAGTGGTGGGGGAACTGTTTAAAAAGGACCTGTAGTGTTGACAAATGTGCACTGCTCTGCAGTGAGTGGCATTTTGAATCATTTTCTCATTTCTAATCTTTTTGCCCCTTACCAGTTAGAAAAGTAGTCTATAGTGCTTCGGGAATATTTGTATTTAAATCTTTATTGTAGGTTCCATTGTAGCAAGAGAAAATGTAAATGGGTACACTTTATTTCCATAATTATTGTGCAGAGTATTTTGGCTATCATACTAGTGTTTATAGTCAATGCTTTTTAACACCATCTACATTTTGGACAGCAGGCATAAAGCTCTGCTGGTTTGTCTCTTAGAGAAATAAGATTGCCCCCCAAAAGATAGCCATTTATAATGTAAGCACCTTTGAATAATTAAATGAGCTACTGAACAAGAAAAGGATTCTAATCAGCTTTCAAACTGTGATTGTGTCATGCACTGAATCATTCCTTTATGAATATATTTCTGTTGGAGCATGTATAATTATGAAACTTCTTTTTTTTTCTATCTCGGTAGGAACTGGGAAGTAACAGCCCTCCACAGAGAAACTGGAAAGGAATTGCTATTGCCCTGCTGGTGATTTTAGTTGTATGCTCACTCATCACTATGTCAGTCATCCTCTTAACCCCAGGTAATTTGTCTTTATTCCTCTCTTATGATGGTATTGTGGATGATAATTTCACACTCAAATGCCTTAAGAGGATAGTCATATGTGGTATCTTAGTACACACTAGCATTGATTGGAATGAAAAAAAAGACATAACTAGACATTTTGTAAATGGCACAGTCATTTTGTGGTTCAAATATCACGAAAGATATTTTGGGGAAGCTGAAATGTAAAATATATACATTGAGAATGCCAAGGCGATCTTTGGTTTCCATTGCTACTTAGACACTTACTATGTTTGTCAGTTTAATAAATGCAGGGAACATTTGACTTTTATTGTGGGTTGAAGATGAGGGAGTGGAGTCTGGAAGTTACCATATGTAGGTGACAGCCCAACTGTAATGACAATGATAAGAGAGAATTTGAGAGATGGAGGATGAGATCAAAAGAGAAAGAGCTGACACTTCTAAATGCTTCTTTCTTTTTTCCTTTCTCTCTCTGTAGTTTTTACATTCCCAGTGTCTCTCTGTCTAAAGAACCTCTCCAACTTGCCCTTGGAATGATCCTTGGGCTATAGTCTTTAGATTAAAATGTTTAACACTAAAATATAAATTATCAGTAGGCTTAATTCTACTTTGGCGATTATTTCAGTACCCAGAATTTTTACTCTTCTTTAGTAGGTGCTAATAAGGAAGGCAGAGAAAAGCTGCTCACTTTTTAAACTTCTCAAACTGTCTTCCAGGAACAAATAAATTTGGCTGCTGCTACAACCCACCAACTAGCTTCTTCAAAGACTGGACACCCATATATGGCTCAGTGTTATAACAAATAGTCATTCTTGGGATAGGATTGAGTTAGTCCAAAAATCAGCTGATAATGTAAAGTTATAGCCTGTTGTTGAATGTTATGTATTGATACTTCAGTTTCTGCCTTCGATTTGTTATTTATCAGCCCCTTAAACATGTTGAACTTATTTCCTCATGTACAAAATTCGATTAACAATAACTCACTTTCAGAGTCATTTAGTCAATTAAGTATGGTGATTAATTATACAAATGGCAATATCAATTGTTCCAGAGTGGTACTTTGTGAAATATAATATCTTTGTAAAAATATTGGCTTTGAAATGTATACAGTGCCAAAAATATAGTTTGTAGTTGTTATTTAACATATGAAGAGATCGAGAAAGAAATTAAGGGAGTCACGAGGGAGGAAAGGGGAGAGAAAGAGAATTTAACAAAAAAAAAGAAAAGAAATTTGAAGGTAAGAGCTGGCTTATCCAATGTTCTCTTTAGCAACCTCTCTTAACTGCTTCATTTGTACATCTGCAGTACAATGTAATTGAGCAATCTGATAGCTGTAAGTTGCTGCAGAATGCCAAGAATCTTTATTAAAAGAAGATGAGCTTATGTTCTACATAGTGTTTCACTTAAATATAAGAATTTTAGCATTATTAAAAAATGAATGACTCAGTTTTACTCTCTTCTATGGGTGACTATTAACCAGATGGAGGAAATTAGTGCCATGACATCTTTGTATTTCTCTTGAACCTTCTTCCATCCTATTTCTATTATCTTTTTCCCGGTGATTCACTTTCTCAGATTTTCTTGTTACTCTCTGATGCCATAGTGATACTTTGGGGTCCTTGTGAGTTTAGTATAACAAAGACCTCATAGTGTTTGTCCACTCAATAAATTAAACTTCCTCTACCCAACCCTTTCCAAGTTGCCCTAGTATAAAAACACAGTACAGTTGCATTCATTTTGTCATGCACTTATTTATTTATTAAATCAAGGGCTTTGGGCAAGACCCACCTTGGTTCGAGTTCTGGCTCTATGATGTACTAGTTTTGCGAACTCGGCAAGTTATTTAACCCTGTCTCTCATGTCACTCATCTCTATTATGGGTATACCACATCGTGCCACATTTACAGTGTTATTATGAGGGATAAATGAGATCATACAGTCTGAGTGTTTAGTGTAGTGCTAGCACTGCTGCTGCTTTTATTCATTTTATTGCTGTCATTCAGCACTTATTGACCACCAGATACAATGCCAGACACCGTGTTACATGAGCGATATTTCCAAGAACAAGTATAAAGTCTCTCAGGAAGAAAGATCTTCTGTGATTTCAATTTTAAATTACAACAGGTGCAGAAGGACTAATATTTAATCTGGAGTCAGTCTTTCAGTGGTCTGTTCATTCATTTATTCATTCATCAATAGATAATTATGGAGTTCTTACAATGTTCTAGGTGCTATGGCAGTTGGCCCTGGACTCCTCTGCTTTATATCTATCACCTCCAATCCCCTTCTTTCCCAATTACACCAACACACAGCAACCCACACATCCCCAAGCCAAAGACTTAATTGTATATGAAATTAATCATACAAATGGAAGTGGCAATTATTATTCAGATTTACAGTTTACTAAGTGCATTTCACATACCACATGTTCAAATGTCTTTGGATTTCATTATTATTTTTCGCAGGGATATTATGAAGTGAAAAATAAAAGTTGGTGTGCTGGCGTGGAAAAGGTACTGCTATAGGAAGCAGTCAACCTGTGTTCTACACTCTGTAAACTCAATGCCCAGGGGCCTGGAAGATTATATAAATTGGGGGAGTAGGTAGGCGTAATGAAAGTGGTTAGGAATTTGCTTGAGTTATGAACAAGCAAATACCAACCTAGTTACATAGCCTTCATAGTGGGCTCAAATCAAACATAGCAAAGTGAACTATAAGGCCAGAAGACTAATAGTTTGTGGCCTAAGACTTGAGTCATAAACCTAGAAGCATTCTTAGAAGTTGTCTTGTCTAGTCTTGTCTCCTTCATTAGACAGGAAAAATACCTGAGTTTGTTTAACCTCTGGTTCTGAGGACTAAAATGTGCATCAAGAACGTTATGTAGACTTTTGATTTAGCACGTGTGCGCCTGTGCATGTCTGCAGTCAGACTCTAGGGCTCTAATTGCACCAAGCCTTCCTCTTTTAACCCTCAGGCTTGAGATCCCTCGGCTGTGCTAGAACAGATCCACAAAGGAAAACTTTCAACTGAAAAGATAACATGTAACACCCTCCTGCTAATCTTCCAGTTGTTCACCAGTATGTTCCCAAGGCCCAGCTTTCTAGGTGAAACCACTCAGGCAGATGGAAACTTTCAATCAGGAAAGGGAACCCGTGTCAGGAGAGGAAAATTCTCATCATGAAATTATTCAGCCAGATACTGGACCTTTTAGGCAAAGGGCTAACCCTAGAACAATCCTTCCAATAAGGTGGAGGTCAGAAATTCACATGACTTTTATAGCAAATTACCTTCAGCAAATCACCTTCTCTGACAAGTGTTTAGTTGAAGAAAAGGGCATCTTTGGTTTGCCAGAATGCGAAGTGATCTCTTGAAGTTTATTGCAGCTCTAATGTCTATGATCTAATATAACAATAACAGCAATAATAATAGCTTGTTTGGTAACAAATATAGTAACAGATTGAATCTGGTAAGATCTCTTACTAAGTCTTTTCTACCTGGAAAATATATTTAGTGAGGTTTTTTTTAGGGGGGAGGGAAGCATACAAAAATTTATCTAGTGTAAGAAATTATTTAGAAACTGTTTTACTCAAAATAGTATCACATTTTGCCGGGTAAGTACTAAGGAATGCAAGCCTATAACCAGAAAAACACATGTTCATTGTAATTTTAGTTTGATTGCAAATTTTATTACAGAACTAATTTGACACAGGTGTCTTAATTTCCAAGATTGTCAGCAACTTCGCTGCCTTGTGAATAGAAGTCCTAATTATTTTTGAAGAGTGGGTTAACCATTCAAGTATTTTTTTAATAAGTAATAACCATTTCTGAAAGGAACTAATTATTCACTCCATTTTTTTCTGATTAAAGAGCAGACTTATGCAGATGCATTGATCAAGCCCACATATTATTTTTGTTTGTATTGAATTCATTTAAAGGAAAAAGAGTACCCACATTTATTTTAAGAATATGTAACCATAAGATCAATAATCATATTCTACAAATATATGAGTGTACATTCATGCTTAAAGTTGTGGAAACCAGTCTTATGTAGTTATGCATTTAATTTGCAGTCTCATATTTATATTTAATATGCAGAATGATAATGTAGAACATGGTCAGGAAATATTTCATGTGGAATATGGTTACCCATTTTGACCTATTTTGAGAAGAGAGTTGTACATTTTATGTTAGAATGTATTGGTAGAGACTATTCATCAAGTTCTTCAGTTGGTTACCATATTGAAGTAGCCACCCATGGACTGTGTATATTCTACCAGTTCTTCAGCAACAGTGGCCTGCTGCCCTTTGATTGGTGTCTGCAATCAGTCAGTGTCAAAACAGGGTCATCGGGTTAATTTATTATCATGGCTGACTAAAGACAACATTGTAAAGCACTGATACTGTCTCTTCATCATTATCTCTAGCTCTTGTTTCTTTAGGCAATCTGCCATTCTTTTAGTAACTTCTCTAGGTGAGCATCCTCCGTTGGTCTTTACAGATCTATCGGAGTATAAAACAAGCCAAGCATTCATGTATAAGCAATCAGCATTCATGTATAAGCTGTCAGAACTCTGCTTGATCTCAATTAAATAAGAATTTAATGTGGATCCTCCAGTTCTACTATATAAATGCCTTTATTTTCACTTATAGAAGTATCTCTAATGGTAAGAATTTTACATGAGCTTCAGATGCTGTGTTGGAAAGGATTTACACAGATTGAGATTGCCACTGTGATGTTGATGGTTAGGCAAATCTTTAACATCAGATAAGGATTTGATCCATGAAGTTATGCTCAAAGAGTTTATTTGAGCCGAGATTTAGAACTAAGGAATTGGAGGGAACCAGAGAAATTTAGGCAACCCTATCCAGAAAAATAAACAAAGCAAAACAAAACTGGAAGTTAACATTTAAGGAAGTATGCCTTTCTTTGAAAAAATACTAACTTACACATATTTTCCAAAGAATGTGCACAGTCATCTCATTTATTCCTTATAACACATCAATTTAAAGAAAGAAGAGACGTTTTCTAGATAATGTATCCAAGCCCAGCAGAATTTGGTTGACTTAGGTACCTAGTTTGTGGAGAAAGTATAGCAGATAGAGTGATTAAATTGGCCTTGACCTCAGACTGACTTGAGTTCATGCCCTCGCCTTAACATGTGCCTGCAAATATGATTTGAAGGTAAAGGATTCTCTGTTCCCATTGTCTCAGACACCAGGTTTTTTATAAAGAGTGATTTGACCCTTTGAAACAAGGCTTAAAAAGGATTAATCTTTCCCTATTTATAAAAAAAGAGATACTTCTCCAGAAAGCATTTGATAAAATTAAGTACTTTATTGGACTGGTGACAGCTGATTTGTTATTGTTATGCAAAAACTGAAAATGAATTTATTCTGGTTACTATTATGTTCTACAAAAATAATAGCTCCTGGTTATAGGTAGTTAAAATGCCATGTTATATTATGTTGCAGGCAATCTCTTGGCAGCTGTAATTTAAAAGGTGTCATTTAAGCATCTGACCTGTGTTTTAAAATGTCAAAGCAACAATTAAACTATCCCATTATGCTTTTATGAGAGGGAAATAATGTTTTACAGATTTTGAGATTTGCATTAGTCACTTGTAAACATCAACATCAACCAAGATGCAAATTGTTTATTTTATTTTGTTGAATTAAAAATGGAGATATGTTATATTGATAAGCATAAACTAAATGGTCTCTGCTTCTTTTTCCAACAACAGCACAGATGAACATATTTCAATATGGTATTTTCCAGGCACAATCAGGCTGCCAAAGAGAAAACAATGACAGATTCTCACAGTTTCACCCCAGATAACATGGATTGTTGTTGCTTTTCTATTAGATTTATCTCTGATGTTGCATGAAAAATAATTTTCTCTGGCAGTAATAATGTAAGAGTAGTTACATTTTTTTGTCTCTGCTTTTTAGTTACATTTCTATTTTTAAGACAGATTTGATTTCCTCATTTATTATCATCTTTTCATATTGTGCAGTCAGATAAATAATCCATTTAGTTTACATTATAATGTGTTCAGTTTTACAAGAGTTGGAATAGAATCTGTTTTAATAAGTAATATTTACTTATTGTCTGCTTGTTACATGCCTGATATTGTACTCAGTGCTTTGCATGTACTATTTTATTTATCCTCGCCTCACTAACATGAAATACATACTATTAATTTATTCATATTCTACATTATTCAGTTGAGTCTCACAAGTTAAATAAATTGCCTGGCACACGACTAGAACACAGAGAATCTGGGTCACTATCCCAGACCCTGTTAGCTCTAGCATGTGTCTTAATATTTGAAATATAGCCCAAGATATATTATCACACCCATGGAAAATATGGGCAAGAAACATTTCAGAAAAAAAAGGAGAAATGAGCTCTGCTTTATTCTGCCCCTTGATTTTTTTAATGAGTGAATTGATTCTGTTTATTCCTTAAAGAGAATGCACAGCAGAGAAGGAATTAAGCTGGGGTAGACAAGGTGTAATAGAGAGGAAGTGACAGAAGTGGGCAGTTGAAAATTATGCATGTGAATTCTGTATAAATTTTAATTCAGCCATCATATTTTTTTTGGAACCTCAAATACCCGTGATAAAATATAAGTGCACATTTTCTTTCCTAAACTACATTATATAAAAATTATTTATCTGTCACTTTACAACTTTAAATCGTTTGTCATATATCTTATTTGCCTCTTCCTAATAGAAATATTTACTTTAGAAATATGATAGCCTGGCTTCTAAAAATGGAGGATCAAGACAGCCTGATCCTTGAGAAGTAAAGTATCCTTAAAAGAGGGAATTGCATCCAATTGCCCCTCAACCTGAAAAAAAAATTTTGCCCCCTGTGTTTGTGGAAGAGAACATTTTCATATGCAATTATTTGCCAAGGACTTTAACATCCAATTCCTTGACTTTGAGCTGTAACTTAAGCCACCCCATTCCAGAGTTTTTTCACTAGGTATAAGAAGAGACGTTATCTGTAAAAAAAGAATTACCTTAGTTAAACAACAGTTAAAACTAAATAATATCCCGGTTTCTGCCTTTGTTTTGGAAAATGAAAATTTAGCTAGAAGAATTTCAATTTTTGTTCATTGTTTTTGCTTGTTTTTCCACACTATTTCTCTTGGTCTAAGATTGTTCAGTTGAGTGCAAAGTCCATTTGAGTGAACTCTTTAGAAAAACTGGAATCAGTGACACTAGACTTGAGAAACACTCTTACTTAAATGTGCCTTAAGTACTATGCCTTAAATCTGAGCATCACAATTTGGCTTTTGCATGGGGCGTAGAAAACTCTGATCCTAGACTCACAGCTTACCTTGCTTTTTCTGGGGCGTCATCTGTAATTATATAATGTTAGGGGAACAAGGCCAATGAATTGACTTTTTTATATGGGTTACAATGCAGCGTTCAGGAGTTCTAGTTACTCAAATTACCTTACCTCTCTCTATCACATTCATTATTTTTCTTCTCTGATTCAAAGCCTGGTGTTGATAACAATTTGATTTAATTTTATTGACATGAAATTCACATATCCTAAAATTATCCAATTTAAAGTAAACAATTCAGTGACATTTAGTACATTTACAATGTGTGCAACCACCACTATCTAGTTCCAAACATTTTCATCACCCTAAAAGGAAACCCTGTGCCCATTAAGCAGTTACTACCCATTTTCCCCTTCCCCCATCTCCTGACAATCACCAGTGTGCTGTTGGTCTCTATAGATTTACCTATCCTGAATATTTCATATAAATTGGATCAAACAATATGTGACATTTGGATCTGACTTCTTTCACTTAGCATAATGTCTTCGAGGTTTATCCACATTGTCACATTTCAGTACTTCATTCCTTTTTATGGCTGAATAGTATTCCATTGTATATATGTACCACAATTTGTTTATCCATTCATCCACTGATGGAAATTTGGGTTGTTTTCACCTACTGGCTATTGGGAATAGTGCTGCTATGAACACGTATGTACATGTATTTTTTTGAGTCCTTATTTTCGATTTTTTGGGGGATATATATATATATATATATATATGCATATATATATATACACACACATACATATATAGGAATTGCCAACAAATATGGAAAAACAAAGCAATGGCCTACAGACTGGAAAAGCTCAATATATATTCCAGTCCCCAAGGAAGGAAATGTCAAGGAGTGGAGTAACCATAGGACCATTGCTCTAATTTTCCATGCAAGTAAAGTGCTGCTCAAGGTACTGCAACAAAGACTTTTTTTTTACCTTATATGGAGCAAAAAATACCTGATGTCCAAAGTGCGTTTGGAAAGGGAGAGGCACACGAGATCTAATTGTGATTGTTTGTTGGCTACTAGAGAGCTCCAAAGAATTTCTGAAGAAGGTTAGTCTACATTTTATAGACTACAGTAAAGCCTTTGACTGCATGGATCATGAAAAGCTATGGGCTGCTCTGAAAGAAATGAATGTGCCTCAGCACTTGATTGTCCTGATGAGTAGCCTGTATTGTGAACAAAGAAGCCACCGTTAGGACAGAATATGGAAAGAGAGAGAGTGGTTTCTTGTAGGCAAAGATGTCAGACAAGAATGCATTTTATCTCCCTATTTGTTTGATCTATATGCAGAACATATTATATGAAAAACTGGGCTAGACTCAGATGAAGGAGGAGTGAAAATTGGTGGAAGAAATATCAACCATCTAAGATATGCAAATGACACCATCCTACTGGCAGAAAGCAGCAGTGATTTGAAATGACTTCTGACAAAAGAGATAGAAGAAAGTGCCAAACCAGGGCTGCACTTGAACATCAAGAAGACAAAAATCATGACTACAGAGGAACTACATAACTTTAACGTAGGCAAGGCAATGAAGACATTGAAATTGTTAAAGATTTTGTTTACCTTGGTACAGTCATCAATTTCAATGGAGACTGCAGCCAAGAAATCAAGAGAAGACTGAACATGGAAAGGCAGCAATGAAAAAATTAGGAAAGATTACCTGTGTAAGGAAGCGTCGTAAAAGACTGAGGCTAATATTATCCGCACCCTCGTGTTCTCAGTTACTATGTATGGGGCAACCGCTGGTCAGTAAAGAAGGCTGACAGCAAAAAAAAAAATGGATTCATTTGAAATTTGGTGTTGGAGTATAGATACCTTGGACTGCTAGAAAGATGAACAAGTGGGTCCTAGAGCAAATTAAGCCTGAAATATTGCTGGAGACAAAAATGACAAAACTGAGGCTGTCCTACTTTGGGCACATCATGAGAAGGAGGGATTCTTTGGAAAAGATAATAATGCTTGGAAAAGTAAAGGGAGCAGGGACAGAGGAAGACCAAATATGAGATGCATTGACTCCATAAAGGAAGCCATAGGCATGAGTCTACAGGAGCTGAGTAGGGCTGTTGAGGGCAGGACATTGTGGACATCAGAGCCAACTTGATGGCACATAACAACCACATATCTAGGAATTGCAGCGTCATATGATAATTCTATGTTTAACATTTTGAGGAACTGCAAACTATTTTCGACAGCACCTGGACTATCTTACATTCTCAACAGCTATACACGTGTTCCAGTTTCTCCACATCCTTACCCACACTTGTTATTTTCTATTTATTTTACGATAGTCGTCCAAGAGATGTGAAGCGGTATCTCATTTGGCTTTAATTTGCACTTTCATGATGATTAGTGATGTTGAGCATCTTCTCATACACTTATTGGTCATTTGTGTATCTTCTTTGAAGATATATGTATTCAAGTCCTTTGCCCATGTTTTAATTGAGTTCTTTGGTTTATTGTTGTTGAGTTGTAGGAGTTCTATATTCTGGATATTAATTTCCTCAAAAGTCTTTGGAAACTTCAGTAATTCAGTTTCAAGGATGTAGACGACATCTAGACTGAAGACTAACAAGGAAATTTAGAACTTGAATAACACTATTAAAAGCAGACCATATATATGTGAGTGAAGTATGTTGTGAAAGTTCTTGATGATGAACATGATAGTAATATAATAGAGTATGATCATTAAATCTGAGATGTTAGCAAATCAAAAAGAAAGTTCACGTCTATAGAGATCTAGAATAATAATTACTATAACCTTAGCCATTTGAAATGTAGGTGAAAATAAACTTAATAAAATACACAATAAAGTGCACACAGTAGAGCTTGGTGTAAAGACTCTAATTATTGAGCACCCAAAGTGCTTTCTGGGTGTTCAATTATACCTATCAATATTTACTGGATTAGAAATTAAAAATTAATTTATGAGACTTTTATAAAATGTTTATTAATTCATTTAAAATGGGAATAATAAAACTATTACATGTAAATATACTAACATATAATAAAAATAACTATATTTTCCAAAACAGAAAAAATAGTGAGAAGAATGACATTATTTTATACTTTTGCAAATCAGTTTAATATCTGGCTGAATAGAAGACATCAGGATTCTCATATGTTCTCCTGTGTTAATTCTTTTGCAATAGGTTGTTTTGGTTTAAGTATATGAAGGAATTCTGACCTCATAAAGGTATGTAGTTAGAAATGAAAGACGTATTTTAATATCCTTTAATGTCCTTCCTTGATACTTCTTGAGAAGTTGACAGGTGGTAGATTCTTGAAGATTAGTTGCAATGTGGAATCTGAAACCTTGTTAATAAAATATCAATACTCTGCTACATTAAAATCCATTGGTCCATCTTTTACTTCGAAAGAATCTTTAACCTATGCATGATTCTGTTGCATCATGCATTGGTCATTTGAAAAATGTTAGTTCACTGAGTTATGCAGATCTTCCAAATGTTGGTGGAGTTTATATACAACATAACAAAACAAAACACAGTTAACATCCATGATGATACCACTGAAAAATTCTCACTAGAAAAATATAGGGAAACAGTCAAATTCAAAGTGGAGAACACAAGTTTTCCAAAATGCAGCTTTTTGCTTGAAAGCTTGAATTTTATAATTTGTAACAAATACAGTTTTGGTTGTTTTTTTTTTTTTTTCTTTTTACATGAGAGGCTCATTTCATTTATTTTGAAGCAAAACATTTGTCAAATACTTAAATCTGAATAATCATAGTTTGTTATTCATTCCTTCCACTAAAGATCGTGTTCCATGAATAAAAGCAGTTAGTTCAGTTCATAACTCAGCTAACTGCCCACATGGTTTTCCCTGAGACAGGCATCATGTTGGTATACAGCAGAAGTGGTTTTGTTTTTGTTTTTGCATACTTCGGATTTCAACACATTATTGATTTCAACACTTATTTGATTTAAAAAGATCTGAAGTATTGAGATTTAATATAGTTAAGAATTTTTAGAACTGTATCAAGGAAATTCTTAAGTGAAACTGCATTTTTTTTTAATTTGAGTGTTTATGACAGTAAAGAATAGAATGACAATGGTTTGATGCCACAGTGTTGATTCACAATAAGATGCCTGGAGTTTCCATCCACCACTGGTTTTGCACCAAGAGTGAAAATTTCAACCCAGTATAAAAGGAAGATAATGCCTTAGTATTATTATGAATATAATTTAGGCTTTAGGACTTCTGCCTACCAGTTGTTCATGAACCACACTCTACAAACCTCTTCTGTAGGATTAGACAAAGATATGAAACAAAAATTTGCTTATGCTGATGTGATTGACACAAATAGTATACCTGAGGGAGGAACTTAAACATGGCTATGTAAGAGCTCAAAGGCTCCAAGTAGAATCATAACACTTTAGGGTAAAAAGAAGACATCATTCCAGGGTGTGCGTGTGTGTATCATTGTAATTTTCCTTTACTTTTCGCAATGTGAAAGGCCTTTGTGCAAGTACACTCCTCATATTTAGGTTTACTACTCAAATTCAGGAGATGTTGATTTGAAAAAGGTCTCAGAAACAAGTTTGAGAATGATTAGCATTTTGAATAATTGACTAATTTGACTAATTAAACCTCTGAGTAAATCCTAAAGCTCTTGATTTATTTATTCAAGAGATGAGTGCATTCCTTATTTGATGAGCACTTAAAGTTTCTGTGGAAAACAAGAACTAGTAGAAAATATAACAGAAACTGGGGGATCTTAGAGATGTAAGCTACTTTATGGCCCATTGTGTGTGTGTATGTGCATGTGTGTACTTCCGATAAAATTCTACCTGAAGAAGTGGAGCATGCCAAAGCAGATCAGTTCTGGTCGGAGAGTTCTAACCCCATCCTTCCCCCTCACTTCTCTGTCTTCAGAGAGCTTGTGCGAGTCCCTAGAACACAGCTGTCAATAGTGTAATTTAGTCCAACGCTTTCTTTGTACAAATGAAGAAACTGATGCCTAAATAGAATGAGTGATCTAGACAAGGGCATATAGGCTAGTTAAGGGTTGAACTAGGACTAGAATATTACCTCCTGCCTCTGATCACTATTATTCCAACATTATTGCTTGTTCCTGTTTGAGAATAGAGAATGGAAGAATAGATTCATGACTGTTGGGAACCTTAGAGAAGACGGATGCATTGTTCTTGCAGTGCATATTTCAGTACTTCGTATTCAATGTAAATTTTCTAGAAATTCTTCCCACGTTTGATGAAAAAAAGGGCGGGGGGATAGTGGAGAAAGAGATATAAAATAAATGCATAATACCTTATTTGCCAGCTATCCTCTTCATTCTATTCAGTATAGACACAACTTTGGGCATAATTTAACTTTCCACACAGCTGAATTTTTAAAATGCATTTTTTATAATTAAAATATGGCTTTCTATATGAAAGCCACATGCTGGAAATACACTCAAGAAGGAAAGAACATTCATTGGAAAATAATCTGATTTAGGAAATACATTCAATTAGAACAATATATATTATTAGACTTTATAAGATATCAGGTTAGTCTGAATCAAAAGTAATTCTAGGTGGTAGAATTGATGAGGAATTGACCTCTTTGTTCAAAAAACTTAGCTCTTACCATAACAAGATATTAGACAGAGTAAGAAAAGGCAAAAGAAAGAAATACAAGAGGAAATTCCCGGCATGCCAGGAAGAACAAAGGTAATTTTCTGGGACTATAAAACAGATGTTACCTGATACACTAATTCCTTTTGTGTTCTTTCTTGAGTTGGTAAATTGGTGTTCACAACAATACTAAGTGACAAGCCGCTTGAAGTTTCTTTCATTGACTAGACTGATTTGTAATTTATTATTTGTGTGATTCATACTTTTGACCTTACAAATTCAATATAGTCAAATGCCATTCCTTCAAAAGGAGACTTCCAAGTGAATTTTACCAAATTTTTCCATTAATTATAAGAAGCAACTCAACACTGTGCTTCTGATAGGGTAAATCTGAGAACATACATGGAAACATTTTGGCTGAAGAGACCAACTATGAAAGAGATGAATATTCCAAAAGAACAAAAACCATCTTTTATTTGTGGTTCTGAAATTGAAAAATTCAAAGGTGTTTCATGTTGACCTATACATTTTAATCATAATAATGACAATGGCTGACATTAAATGACCTGAGTATTTTGCCTAATGATTTCCATATGTAACCTCATTTATTTAAAAAAAACTGTAGCTTGTACCAGCACATATATTGTGATGTTTTTTCCAATAATATGTACTTTTATTCATCAAATTTACCTTATGAACTATATAATTCATTAAGTGAGAAATAGTAAACCTTTGTTCATTTTCTTAGTGATAAATTAGGAAAGGTTAAAAACAACTTGGGATCTTATATCTGATCTCAAATGACAAAAATTTTTGACAATGTTTAGTCTGTTGTGTAGTATTTCAGCATTCTAGCAAAAGAAAAAAGATGAAAAATAAGAGGGGAATTAATGCTTCGTCTAAGTAGTAAAACAAAACTTTAAAGGTCTGTTGACTGGTTAGGGGATATACAAACAGCAAATATTTTGAAACGATCTGGAATTCAGCCACGACTACTATGATTTGTGTTCTGTCTTCAAGTAGTTATATAAGGAGGGGCAGAAGAGATGTTACCCTTTCAATGAACTTTAAACATCCAATAATGTTTTAAACGGAAGCTCAGTAGAAGTCTAGCCTGTACTGACACTAAACATGGAAAATGAGAATAAACTTTAAGAATAAATAGAGATTTAAACACAGCAGTGGGAAAGAGAGGTGGTAGTACGTTGGGCGTCCAGAAAGAAGAGAGAATCATGTGAACAGAAAGAGGAAATGGCTTTGTTCTTTTTCTGGGAAATGCTGAATAACTACCTGATTATATTTTTCTTTTTATTACTGTTTTAACAGGAAATTATTTCAAATAAAATTTAAATTAAAAGAAATATTTCTGAACCTCTGATGTCAAGAGTAAACTAGATAAAAAGTAACACAATTAGTTTCAGTAAAGAGAAACCAAGAACTGAAAGATGTAAATTAGTTTCTCTTCAGTTCAATACTGAAGAACTTTCTTTTTTCTTCTAAGATTATGCAGCCAACTTATTTCCAAAGGCCATTTAAAAGCAAGATTGGATTTTTAGAAAAAAGCACAGAAATACCAATGGCAATATATGATCTTAAATGACAGACTAAAGAGGACAAAAAACAGGGAATGAATTCTTTAATGTTGTTTAATGTTTAATGTTAATAGTTCTGTTACTATGTTCATGTTGCTAAGATTTTATATCTTGCAACAGTTTAACAAATGATTGTTTCCAATTTGAAATAATTGTGATTATTTTATACTGTGCATCTCATTGGATTTTTGTGCTGCTATTCATAATTATAATCATAATCACAGCGTCCTATTTGGTTAACAAATGTTTAGCCTTTTAATAATTTACGATCTAATACTAGTTTCTGCCTGAGCGACCTTCTCAGTGTTCAATGTAAGTGATTAGGATGAATGAGTGGTATCCAGGATTCTCTGTTTGCTAAGTGTGCCCTTGGTTAAAGTACAGAGAAAATTATTAAAATATATAAAATAGTAAGATTTCTCCAGATGATTCTAACATAAATTAAGTTCCTGAGAAATGAGGTTGCGCTGTGTGTTATAAACGCTTGCTGATGAGATGTAATAGGGGATGTTCCTGATGTTGTAACACCAAACACCACACAACAATGAGCAGAGGGTAAATTTGGAATTTTAGCCTGGCATGTTATAAACTGTTTTCTTGAAGAAAACAAACAAAAAGCCCCACTTTTTAGTGAATGCTGTGACACCACTCTATTTGAGAAAAGAAAAGGACTGTGGCAATTGTACCTTCATGGGCAAGTTGGAACAGAATGGGATGCTAATGAGGTCCAGAGGGATGTACACTGAGGAGCTGAATTTCAGTTGGGATTCTTATGGCTAAAAGGCAATAAGAATATTATTATTTTGGTTATTTTTTTG
This sequence comes from Diceros bicornis minor, assembly GCF_020826845.1. NCBI lineage: Eukaryota > Metazoa > Chordata > Mammalia > Perissodactyla > Rhinocerotidae > Diceros > Diceros bicornis. The sequence goes on along the minus strand of NC_080749.1, from coordinate 16,783,854 downwards.
TGAGGAAGATCAGCCCTGTGCTAACATCTGCCAGTCCTCCTCTTTTTTTGCTGAGGAAGACTGGCCCTGGGCTAACATCTGTGCCCATCTTCCTCTACATTATATGGGATGCTGCCACAGCATGGCTTGCCAAGTGGTGCGTCAGTGCGCGCCTGGGATCCAAACCGGCGAACCCCGGGCCGCCACAGCGGAGCGCACGCACTTAACTGCTTGCGCCACAGGGCTGGCCCAGCAATAAGAATGTTATTAAAATATCATTTGTAGGGCTGGCCCCGTGGCTTAGCGGTTAGGTGCGTGCGCTCCGCTGCTGGCGGCCCGGGCCCGATCCCGGGCGCGCACTGACGCACCGCTTCTCTGGCCACGCTGAGGCCGCGCGTCCCACATACAGCAACTAGAAGGATGTGCAACTATGACATACGGCTATCTACTGGGGCTTTGGGGGGAAAATAAATAAATAAATAAAATTAAAAGAAAAAAATACTTTAAAAATATCATTTGTAAAGTTGTATATTGTGTTTTTAAAAAGACCTAATAAAGAAAGAAAACATTTTGAGAGACAGTATGCTTAATAAGTCAGAGAGATGTAGGTTCCAATTTCAGTCCTGCCTCTTGCTAACCATGTGACCTTTGTCAAGATATTTAAATATGCCAAGACTAAGTTTCCCTTGTCAAGTGAAGATAATAATACCCAAGACGGTTTTGAGGGCATTTGGGAAAGGGAGGATTGATTACAAAGGATGAGCACCCCAAAGATTATGATGAGACTTGGAGATAAAAGGACATAGGGGATAGAAGCCAGCCTCAGAGGCTATTAAAAGAGAAGCTTAATTATCTGTAGAAGGAAAAAGTCTTTATCCTGAGACTGAAAAATTCAAGAGACCTCAGGTATAGTGCCTAACTGCTAAAGAAAATTTAAAGAAATGAACAAAAGAAGAAAGAAGGAAAAAAAGAGAGAAAGGAATGAGATATATAAGTTACTCTTTCAGTAATGAATGAAGTCAAAGAAATTAATCCGTAATACATGTATCTCTCTCTCATTATTGTTTAAGAGGAAGATCTAATTACCATAATTTGAATTACTTTAATAGGTTGATATCAAAATAAGGTCCAGGAACAACTGGAGTTAAAAGCAAAATTATTTTATTAATATTTTTAAACTATTTCAGTTCACAGAAAATGAATGAAAGTTCAAAAATATTTAAGAAAAATATTAAAATGTTAACTGATCAATATAATACAAAATGGGAAAACAATGGACAATGTAATTTCATTTGTCAATGCATCTAAACATTTAAATAAACATTTAGCATATTAATCTAGCAGCATAAAAATAATAATAATTCACCATGACCAGTTGAATGTTGTTATAGAAATAGATGGTGGTTGGAAATAAGAAATTTCATTTGTACAAATTATTTTATCAACACATTAAAGGAGAAAAAATATTTTTATATAAAAAGACATAAGTGTATGATGACATAGTAATAATTTCAAATAAAAATTATAACTAACATAGGAATAACAACAAATTACATAAGAATGATAAAGATTTGGGCCAGCCCTGGTGGCCTAGTGGTTAAGTTTGGCATGCTCTGCTTTGGCAGACCAGGTTCCGTTCCTGGGCATGGACCTACATCATCATCTGTCAGTGGCCATGCTGTAGCGGCAGCTCACTTGAAGGAAAAAAAAAAGGAGGGTTTGCAACAGATGTTAGCTCAGGGCAAATCTTCCTCAGCAAAAAAAAAAAAAAAAAAAGGTAAAGATTCATTACCATAAATCAAGAAAAAATATCTTATTAAATAACAAAATACTAAAGTTGCCTCCATAATAGAAGAAAAAGACAGGAGTGTCATTATCACCATTATTATTCAACATTGTTTTTGACATTCAAGCTAATAAAATAATTCAGTAAGATGTAATAAATACTTTTTAACAATTGGTGCTGGAGCAATTAAGCATCCACTAGACAGCAACAAAATAAATAAAATATAACCTCAAACTAACCCTCGTACCATATACAAAAAGTAACTCAAAATGGATTAGGGACTTATATGTGAAATATAAAACTATGACCCTTTTAGAAAAAAATATAGGAGACAAGCTTCAGTATTTGGGATTAGGTGAAGCATACTTAGTCTTAGTCTTTTGTGTGTGTGTGTGTGGGGGGAAGATCAGCCCTGAGCTAACATCCGATGCCAATCCTCCTCTTTTTGCTGAGGAAGATTGGCCCTGGGCTAACATCCATACCCATCTCCCTCCACTTTATATGGGACACCGCCACAGCATGGCTGGACAAGCGGTGCCTTGGTGCATGCCCAGGATCCGAACCTGCAAACCCTGGGCCGCTGCAGTGGAGCGTGGGCATGTAACCACTGCGCCACCAGGCCGGCCCCTTAGTCTTAGTCTTCAACAGCAAAAGCATGATTTATAAAAAAGAAAAATTGATAAACTAGACCTCATCAACATTAATTTTTTTCTCTGCAAATGTCCTTTTAAAGAGGATGAAAAGACAAGGTAGAGACTTGGAGGAAATATTTGAAATTGATATATCTGACAAATGATTTGTGTCTAGAGATGATAAAGAACTCTCCAAACTCAGCAGTTAAACAAAGAAACACTCAAACTAGAAAATTAGGAAGCAGGCAAATGACATAGACATTTCTCTGAAGAGGATATACAGATCAAAAATAAGCACAGTGAAAGATGTTCTTTAGGTATTAGGAAAATGCAAATTAAAACCACAATGGGATATCATTACACGTATATCAGTAGAGCCAAAAATTTTAAAAAATAACACCAAATTCTGACAAGAATGCAGAGAAACAATCATTTATACATTGCTGGTGAGAATGTAAAATGGTACAACTACTCTAGAAAAACATGAGATTTTCTTACAAAACTAAACATGTGCTTACCATGTGACCCAGCAATTGCACACTTTTATTCCATTTATTCCAAAGAAAGGAAAATTTATGTTTACACAAAAACTTGTAGGGAAAGTTCATAGCAGCTTTATTCACAATAACCCAAAACTACAAATGATAACCCAGATGTTCTTCAGCAGATGAATGGTTCAACAAACTGTGGTACGTTCATACCCTGGAATATTACTCAGCGATAAAAAAGAACTTGTTGATAGACTCAGCAACTAAGATGGGTCTCAGGGAATTATGCTGAGTGGAAAATGCAAATCTCAAAAGCTTACATGTTGTATGATTCCACTTATATAGCATTCTTGAAATTACAAAATTATAGAGATGGAAAATAGATTGGTGGTTGCCAATGATTGCAGAGGGAGGCTATGATAATAAAGGGCAGCACAGGAGATCCTGGTGAGGGAACTGGTCTGCATCTTGATTGGTGCTGGTCATATGTATGAAAGTGCATAGAACTAAACACACATGCACACACGTACACAAATAAATACATGTAAAATTGGTGAAATCTAAATAAAGTTGATGGAGTGTATAAATGTCAGTTTCTTTTTGTGATATTGATTATGCAAGATGTTATCATATTATTAGGGAAACCGGATGAAGGGTATAAAGGATTTACCTCTGTCTTGTTTCTTAGAACTGCATGTGAATCTGCAATTACCTGAATGTATATATATTAATTTAGAATAAAAATGAGAAGTATTCTGTTCACTATAATGACAAGCTATATATAATTAGGAATAAATATAACAGGAAAACTAAAGGATCTATATGAAAAATAGAAGATGAAATATTGATGTACATAAAATGTGAGTGGAATAAGTAGTTCTGAATTTAAAGCCTTAATATCACAAAATGTTTAAAGTTTTCCAACTTACTATTATACATAGTGCTATTTTGATAAGATTCTCAATTTGATGAGTTGAAATATGATTTTAAAGCTCCTATAAAAGAACGTATGTTTGAGAATTATCAAAACATAATTTAAAATATTTGAAGGGCCGGCCCCGTGGCTTAGCGGTTAAGTGTGCGCGCTCTGCTACTGGCTGCCCGGGTTCGGATCCCGGGCGCGCACCGATGCACGGCCTCTCTAGTCATGCTGAGGCCGCGTCCCACATACAGCAACTAGAAGGATGTGCAACTATTACATATAACTATCTGTTGGGGCTTTGGGGAGAAAAAGGAGGAGGATTGGCAATAGATGTTAGCTGAGAGCTGGTCTTCCTCAGCAAAAAGAGAAGTATTAGCATGGATGTTAGCTCAGGGCTGATCTTCCTCACAAAAAGAAAAATAAATAAATAACATATGATTTGAAAATAAGATTATTTGGTGTGGTGCACTTGCCTTACAAGGTATATTTTGTATTAACATCTGTCTAAAAGATACGGCAAACAAAATATGTGGAATTTACCTAGGAACAGAAAAATATCTTTTTTGAAGAGAAATAGATGAATGTATATAATTGATATTCACGTATGATACAGTTAATTTTTCAATTCAGTAGATAAGGATTATTTATTTAATAGATTCTGTTAGCATAATCTATTCTCCTACTGAAATAACGTTAGACTCCTACCCCTCACCTTTACTTATGAATTTTATTGGATCAAATAAATAAATGTTTATCAAATGGAGATGGTAAAATCTAATTCTCTAAGAACTGAAGGGGTTGGATTAGACAAAATGAAGGTGCGTTTATATAATCTTGGGAAATTTTAAATGTTGAAACTTATCAAAACAAAAATCTGGTCTTATTGAGATACCTCATAGAACAAGTATTAAAACCCCAAGAAAATTAGCTCATATAAATAAAATCCAAGACTCTTATGACAAAAAATGAATTCTAGAATCAAGGCTTCTTTGGTTTGTCAAAAAGTAATCATTCATCCTTTTATCTAAAATGCTCTCACTCCTTCTCTTGCCCCTGCCATTCCCTTTCTTTGTCTTATTGAAATCTGTAAGGCCCAGGTCTTTAATTTTTAAATTTTTTTATTTGACTTTATTTTCTAGAGAGGTTTTAGGTTCACAGCAAAATTGGGCAGAAGTTACAGAGATTTCCCGTATACCACTTGCCCACACACAAGCACAACTTCCTCCATTATCAACATCCCACACCAGAGTGATACATTTGTTACGATTGATGAACCTATATTGACACATCGTTATGACCCAAAGTCCATTCTTCAGATGAGAGTTCACTCTTGCTGTTGTACATTCTATGGGTTTGGACAAATGTATGACGACATGTATCCATCATTATAGTGTCATACAGAGTAGTTTCACTGCCTTAAAAGTCCTCTGTGCTCCGCCTGTTTATCCTTCCCTGCCCCCAACCCCTGGCAACCACTGGGTATTTTTACTGTCTCCATAGTTTGCCTTTTTTAGAATGTTACATAGTTGGAATCATGCAGTATGTAAGCTTTTCAAATTGGCTTCTTTCACTTAGTAATATGCATTTAAGTTTCCTCTATGTCTTTTCATGGTTGATAGTTTATTTCTTTTTATTAGTGAATAATATCCATTGTCTGGGATAACAGTTTTATCCCTTCACCTGCTGAAGGGCATCGTGGTTGCTTCCAAGTTTTGGCAATTATGAATAAAGCTGCTATAAATGTCTGCGTGCAGGTTTTTGTGTGAACAGAAATTTTCAACTCATTGGGTAACTTCCAAGGGGTACCATTGCTGGATTGTATCGTAAGAGTATGTTTAGTTTTGTGAGAAACTGCTAAACTGTCTTTGAAAATGTCTGTACCACTTTGCATTCCCCTCAACAATAGATGAGAGTTGGTCACTTAATTTTTAACTGAGGCCTTCTCTGATTCTTTTGCAAAGTATTTTCCTTCTTTTCTCTGAACTCATATGGCGCTCTGCATCCTTATTCTGACATCTATCATATTCTTTCTTGTTTTGCAACTGTGAACCCCTCGGGGCAGGGCATAGATAAGTCCCTGGCATCTTACAATGCTTCACTTAACACTTTGAAAATTAAGGGTCTCAGTATTTGTGGAATGAATTAAAGAAAGTTCAAACGTTGGTGCTTCAGACTGTCAGGCAAACGATCAAATGTATATCATTGCCTAAGAGCATTTTGTTTTGCAAATCCGTATATAATCACAATGTCTTACGCTAAGGTTGGAATCAAACAATTCTCACTGTAACCACTAGTAATATTTTTTCTATTGTTTCTCAGCAATTATTTTGTGGGTTAAATGTCTGGTTGATTCATGTGAAAGGAAATTGCATTTGAAGGTGTTGATTCTTTGCCCCCACTTTCCAGCTGGAACAAAGCTCTTGCTGAAATAAGTGTTGGACTTTAAAAAAAATATCTATTGAGGTTAGTATGTGTCTGACATTTTACTTTCACTTCGGAGTGAAAGTCACAGCTGAAAGGTCCCAAAGATGATGTTACACAGTAAATAAGCAATGCTATTATTTTGCAAGAAAATGAAATATTGCTAACTTGTCTCGAGCCTCTTGCATCTAAAAGTGTGTTTACTATGCTTAATTTTGGTAGTTAAACTGTGTTGTCCATACATTTTTTAGATTTGGGAATTTAAAAGGGGAATATACCTAGTGTATATATCAGGGACTAATATAAATGTGTGCTTTTTATTAATATTCTGGCATTGTAATATGTGAATTTTTATATTTAACTCTTAAATGCATTTAGTATTTATATGGTGATACTTGTTTGATGGAACTTGGTATTCATTCTCTTAATTTGGTGAACTTCCTTCTGAATTGAAAAGTTTTCTTTATCATGTATATTCAGGGCCTTCAACTCTCTCATCTTTGGGGTTTACAGCAAAACTATAAATTTATTATCAAAGAGAATGTGTCAAAGTGGTTTTGGAAAGTAATGGGCTGGATTATGGTTAAACAGTGAAAAATGTACCCTTTTGGGCACAATGCACAATAGGAATTCTTAACTGCTTTCATTTTATATGTCACTACATAATAAGGGATTGATCTATTAAATCTATACCAGATAAAGACAATTTTAATATTAAAAATAATTTATTGAAAAATGTCATGAAACAGACAAACTTCAAATGCCTAAAATCATGTTAAAATGGTTACTCTATATTGTCATCTAGTTAACATATTTATGAAGCAAAATATTCCGAATTTTATAGTACATTAGTTTTAAAGACTAACATGAGATAACTCTAATCTAAGATTTATTTTTATTTTATTTTAGATGAACTCACAAATTCATCAGAAAGCAGATTGTCTTTAGAAGACCTCTTCAGGAAAGACTTTGTGCTTCATGATCCAGAAGCTCGATGGATCAATGGTATGTGAATACCTTTTTACGTTGCTATATTTATTTTGAGTTCTGTATTATTAAAACTAAAATAAATAAAGGTATTTGTAGTTAATATTTTAAATGACATTATGCTTTAAAGATTACATATATCATTTAATCAGAAATTAATACCTTGGCTCATGTGACAGAAAACTCATACCTAAGATAGGTCATCAGTAAAATCATCCTCCAAATGTTAGATTGACTGTTCTGTATCTGCTGTTTCCTCATGATCATTAGTTACGTGGCTTTAAGGATGTGTTCCATCTCTAGCATTTCCCTAAATAATTCTTCTTGATATAGAAGTATAGATTTGGGGATCCTGTATGTGTATGTAAGTGCTTCAAATTTGTCAATTAAATTAGCTTTCTTTTCTCTCCTTCTTTCTTTTTAAGCTTAAGTGCTACAAACTAGGGAGACTTTACAAAGTAGAAATAACTTGGAAATGACATGGAAATACATGGTACTTTGTCTCTTCCTGGCCTGGCAAAGAAACCACTTCAGCTTTCCTTAGGTTAATTTCTGATTTTATTATTTTCAAAAATTAAAAAAGAAACAAGAACATTTAGATTAAAATAAGAAACAACCAACAGTAAAACCACTGAGTGGTTCCATGGATTTGGTTCATGTCTATGGAAATTAATAGGCGGAGTTACTGGCTAATCTAGGCAGAAAAAAATGTGTTGGTGAAAAGGAAGTCAGGTTTTCATTTCTTGAATATTCCAATTTGCCTGATCATGCTAATTACTGTGGTTAGGTCACTGTTAATCCTCGCCCTTCACTTTATTTAGGCATAAAATCTTCACTTGTTTTCAAGGCATAGAGTAGAATATTGGTATGATAGATAAAAGGAGCCTCGCTTTTTTATCTGATAAAGATCATCTCACTTATAACACATCCCTTCTTCTCTAATATTCTAATTAAGTGCATTTGTGCCTGCAAATTAAAAGCTAATTTATGGAAGCTATAAAAAGAATGTAACTTAATTTGTGATGGCAGGGGCCATGTCATACTTGTTTACCCAGCACTGACACAGTTCCTGGAGATCAGCACGCACTCAAGATTTGTTTTTTGAATAAATGAATGAATGCATTTAATTGAAATCCAGTGTTATTTTTCCGTAAAGTCGAGTTTCAATTGAAATTGGTTGGGAGATGAGTGTGTATCTTGGTGATGGTATAAGAGATAGAGAAAACAAGATAGCCATTTTATTAGTCTATTTGTATATTTTCATTTTGAAATTGAATTGTTTTGTTTGAATTGAACAATTTCATTTTAAATTGTTCATAAATTTGGGACTCGCCATATTGTTGCCTTTGCACTATGATTATTTCAGATGAGAACTATGAGTAAAGAAGGTTAATAGAAAATATATATCGGAGCCAGTCCGGTGGCGCAGGTGGTTAAGGGTGCGCGCTCCGCTGCGGCGGCCCAGGGTTCGCCGGTTTGGACTGACACACTGCTTGTCGAGCTGTGCTGTGGCAGCGTCCCATATAAAGTAGAGGAAGATGGGCATGGATGTTATCCCAGGGCCAGTCTTCCTCAGCAAAAAGAGGAGGATTGGCAGATGTTAGATCAGGGCTGGTCTTCCTCACACACACACAAAAATATATATATATTATTACCAAACATACTCCTAATACTTGGATCACTCATAAATCATTCTCCCAATGTGCCATCATAATTTCATAAGTCACCTTTTTACTTGCCAGAAAGCATTTTCTATTGAAGGAGATGACATGAAAAAACTGTGAGTCATTAGATTTGAAATGCTGAATAATATTCTGTTTTATTTGCCATGATTTTGGCCGAACTATAGAAATTTGTGTAGTCTTTGACTTTGGAAAGCAAGAAAAAATCATGGGCCTCATCTCCCTTCTCAGGTTAGATTAGAGTATTTAAGCAGGCATTTACTCATGTGTACTAGTGATCCTTTGATATTGAAGTGCCAAAGGACTGGATGGATATTTAAGCGGTGAACTGCATGCTAAATTAAGCCACATTTCAATATCTAGGACACACATTTTACTCTTAGCACTTCACAAGATACCAAAATAATATATTTTGAGCTAATCATTTTGATAATTTTCTAGTAGTTTCTTTACCAGTCATTGATAAACCTGATCTTGAGAAAATATCCTGGGACAAAGCTGCAATGTTATCGTTATATTCTAAGCAAAACCTAAGATCTATGATATTTATAAAAAAAATTTGACATATAAACAACCCTTTAAACAGGATTACACAGAATCTAGCTCTCAGAAGAATGCAGTCTTTATAAATACCACTGAAGGAATTGACTCACTGTCAGTAGATTGCATGCACGGAGTTGGTTTTTGAGTAGGGGAATAGATTTGTGCTCATTCATTCCTCTTATCCAACCCAGATCTCTATTCTAGCATTCACTGGATACTTGGCCTATTTAGTTATTTCTCATATAGCCAGAAAATGCAGTGGGAACTAAGTGAATAAAATGTGTAACCTCGGCCTCATTACCACAGATTATACCCAAAGTAAAATGTGAGCTCTTTCTTTATTCTCATGAGGTGTCTCACCAGGTTTTCTTAGTATATGAGTAGCTTGAAGGAGTCTAAGCTAGGCTCATTTGGAAGCTTCATTTAGTTCTTGGAGGTCACCGTAGGAACACTTAGTGCATTACTGGTCAAGGGGAAGGAGGGGCTCCAGACGGCCCTGACATGTGCAGGTTGTGGTGCAGCAGTGCTGTTCATTATGGTGGTTCTCAAATAATATATCTGTGAATGTCACTGCAGCCTTGGATGGGTGCTCATGTTCATGGTTAGCTTAACGACGGCTTTCCCCCAGATCTGCTCATATCCTTGAAATTTCCATTTTTATAGCATCTTCTTCCTAGTTAAGTCACCTTGAAACCTGGAAATTCATCTTCTTTAACATTGTTCATCTCTCCACATACATTTGATGATCAATCAATCATCAAAGAAAGATCTAACATGAATTGAGTGCCTTCTACGTTAGGTTTTGTGCTAGATGCTTTATATATAGCATGAAAAGTTAAAATTATTAACCCCAGAAAATTGAGGCTTACACAAAACATCTTATCCCAAACCCAGCTGATAAGAGGTGGAGCCTGCTTTGGTCACTGTGTTTAAGTATAAACCTATCCTCTTTCATTTTTACACTCTTAGATGCCATTCGCAGTAGCTAACACGTATACCAGCTATCTCTTGGACAATGTCATTGTTACAGATCGTGTTGTTAATAATCCTTTCATCTTTAATATTGCAATAATGTCATCTCTCCAAGTACCTCCATATAATGGCAACTCTACAGTCACCAAAATAAAGATGTAGAAGCATATTTATCGACATGTTCATGATATAAAAAGTGAAGTAAGTTGTCTTCAAAACAATATTGATAGTATGTGATATCACATTGTATTGTATAATAATGATTAGTTCCAGATGGCTGGATTTTGACTTGAGTTTTTTTCTTTTTGCTTATCCTTTTTTTTCTAAACTTTCTTCAAAAGATGTTTATGTTTGGGGCCGGCCTGGTGGCATAGTGGTTAAGTTCCTGTGCTCCACTTTGGTGGCCTGGGGTTCGAGGGTTCGGTTCCCAACGAGGACCTACACACCGCTCATCACGCCATGCTATGGCAGCGTTCCACGTACAAAATAGCAGAAGGTGGGTACAGATGTTAGCTCAGAGGCAATCTTCCTCAATCAAAAAGAGGAGGATTGGCAACAGATGTTAGCTCAGTGCCAATCTTCTTCACCACACACACACAAAAATGTTTATGTTTGTGTGATTTTTTTAGTTAATTAAGAAGGAAAAATTGCTCTCCCCCTTTTTAGTCTCCTGGATCTTTAATTCTTCCAGCAGTATGCTGTCAAATACAACTTTATAAGTCCTAGCTAAAAACGATTAATACACTTCTTAAAAAACATCGGAGGAAACCCTTTGCCAATTGAATAAATTCCAAACGCCTCTCTTTGTATTTCAAGCCTCTCAGAATCAAGATAGCCTCTTTCCTACTATTCTCTTTTACATTATGTTTCAGGCACGTTGAACTACTTGTTATTCCTCAAAAGCCTCAAAACCTTTCTTGACTCTGTGCCTTTGCCCAGACTATTTTCTCTACCTGGAATCCCTTCCCCAATTTCAAAGCCCAAATTTTATTCCACTTGAAACCTGATGCCCAGGTGCAAAGCCAATGACTGTTCTTCTTCTTGCCAGCTGTGAGGAACAGCATCCTTCTCTACACTCTAGTGTTTGATTCTCTCATATAGAAATTTCTACCTCGATTATAATTATAACTTGTCTAACCTCCTCTAAGACAGTGCTTCTAAAACTATTGTGAAAGACTATTATTTTTAAATTTAATTTGTTTGTTTTTATTTCCAATTTGGCATGAATCAATACCTTTGAAAAATACAAGATATTATAAATTGCTGGCAAAATAAAATGATAAATAGATATTCCAAATACAACCCCAAATTTTATCTTATTATATTCAATAGTTCTAAAATTACACTTAAAATATAAGTACAATCGTAATATTGGAATAAATAAAGGAATTTAAAATATCACTTTGAGGGAGTGTATCCCAGGCAATTAACAGAGAGGATTGCTCTTACACTCATAACCTTCTGTTATTCCTAAATCAGAATTAAACAAATATTGAGAGAAATAGTGATTATTCACATTAAATGCCTATTTTCAGATTTTGAACGGGATCTGGCATATCAATATTTAAAGGTTTTAATAAATGAGCTTGCTTCCTTCTTGTTAAGTTAACTAATCTAGGGTTAGATTGATGACAGTGCTACTCAGGGGGGATAATGTATGTCTAGAATGTTTCTATTTTTTTCTTTTAATAAAACTCATAGTAGAGAAGAAATCAGTCTCCAAAATGAGGATGATGGTAAGGGAAGAAGAAATTTTAAAGCAATGTTAGTAATCTCAGGAAATTCATTTTAAGCTTTTAGCCAAAATGAATCAAGTGATATGGTATTTTTAAACTTTATCTTCAACTCTTTACCACTATCCAATTTCAAAATTTATCTTGTAGAGTAGAAATCATTTAAATTATCTTTTGATCAAAAAGTAGATTTTGGATTTTAAGTACATCTGGGTTACAGTGGACAAACTAACGTTAAATTATAACATCATATAATGAGATTCTGCCATATATAGCTAGTCGGTCACTGGCTCACCCACTAGTTCATCTGCTTAGTGAGATTGGTCCACTTATCATGCATTTGGATCTTGCAACAATTTCAAATTGCTATAAAAGTTTCTTTCTAAATGTTTACTCTCCGTTAAACATATCCCATTGTGGATCAGTGGCCAACACTTCCCAACTGCCAACGTCACTCTTAGAGCAGTTCTGCTCAAAGAGACAGTAAACCTTGAGGAATAGGACTTGTTCACATTCACTTTTGAGTCATCCCAGCAATTAATACCCTGCCTGGACTCAACTAGTGCATGATAAATAGTTTAGTTAGCCTACTGAGATAAACTATTATGTTTTCCTCAATATACAAAGGTGAGCCCCCTTGATCCGCTATCAGTAGAGGGTTCATTTCAGTTCTTTTTCTCATAGTGTGCATAGATTTTTCTCTGATCTATACAAACCTGTTCTTCCCAATGTCCATCGAGCATGTGAGTTGCTGCACACTTTTTCTTGAAAAATGGCTAGCTGGGATGAGTGAGCTCATCTCCCATGTGATATTCCAACGCAGATATTTAAATCTGTTATCTTTAAATGATGTATGACAGTATGACACGTTGAAATAGGAAAGTCATTAAACAAGACAATCCAGAGCCTTTCAGCAATTTTTTAAGCCTTCTGAGGCTTGTTTTTTCCATCCCAACTGGAGACAGTAGTTCTTATAGGTAGAAGCATAGTGAACATTAAATAAGAAAAAATGTGTAAAAAGCAAAGATAAAAAAGGTAAAGGCAAAAAAGAAAATGTAGGAAAGTATATAAATAAAAAAAAAAAAGTCTGGAGACCTATAGATCTTCAAATGGTAGTGCTCCTGATAACTTCTCTTAGAGATGCTCTGGACACTTAATATTTCTTTATAAATGCCTGTGGACATTTAATCCTGATGAATTATATCCAGGATATTGAAAAGCCATTGTTGAAATTTTCATGAAAAATATAACAAATTCTTGTAAATAACGTCAGTAATATTCACAATAATTAAGAGAACTCATAATTAGAGGAATTAGATTCATAATTAGGGGAATCTAACAAATAATGTTTGTTTGGCACTACTTTATCATGCTAGAATTTTTGTCTTCAATTCTATTTGCAGAAATTGTTGGATTTCTTTGTGCATGGGGAGCTGGTTACAATTCTGACATCTTGATCACTCTCCTGTTAGTTTGTACTTAACCCTGAGTCAGAATTTTAACTCTTATTTTTTATTTTCTTGTCCAAAACTTTTTATTTTTTATAACCATCAACCAAGCTGATATTTAAATAAGGTAGAATTAAATTCATGACTATGAGATTTTTGAGGATAATTTATATTTTTATTGCAACATAATTTATAAAGACAAAATATTGAATAGATACTAAATGTACAAAAGTACATTTAGATAGATGGTTAGATAATTTTTTTTACATTTATTTAATGGAATATTATACAGCCATTAAAACGTGACCTTTTGAAAAAATGACATTAGAACATGCTTGGAATAAAATGTCAAGCGAAAATAGTAGAATACAGAATTATATGCACAGTATATTCATAATTGCGTCACATGCATGCACTCACCTGTAGATGCAAAGAAAGTGATATCAGAATTAAATATGCCAATATATTAAACAATTTTCTGATAGAGTGATGGAGATAACTTTTTAATTTTTTCTATTTTTTGTCTGTTTTTCCAAATTTGCAACAAGTATTTTATTTATAACATGTAAAGAACTACTAAAATTATCATTAAAATGTAAATACTTTCAGCTAGCCAAATATTTATTTTGTTACTATTTAGGGGACTTATTTATTATTTGAAAACAAGTCAGAGATGTGATTTAAAATGATGAGAGTTAAGGATGTCTGGCATGGAGTGAGGAGGTTGGAGCCCTAAAAGATGTGAAAGAGGACACTACAAATACAGTTTCGTCTACAGTCGGCCTAAAAAAGCCTTCCCCCTACCCCCAATGCTGGGATGAAAGACAGACTATGCTCCTTTTGTCCAAAGACCAACAGGAGTGAGAGGGACAGAGAGGAGCACAGAGTTGTTTCTGACCCTGGGAGAATGAGAATATTCTCAGAGCAGTGTTGGGCTACCTTAAAGGACATGGAGTCTTATAATAAGCAGAATATTCCCATAGTTTACCATGTTCTTTTTTTCTGCCAGTAATGTAAATATGTAGAGGGCTATTGAAATCATGACCTCCCTAGTTCCTGATTCATAGCTTAGAGAATTGAAAATTAAGAGTATAGTTAATTGTTATCATGGCTAACCTTCATCTTCTTTAGAGTAATGTATGTCAAAATATCATACTATCAAGAGTGGATCATTTCCTGCCAAAATTACATAAATCCTTACAAAAATATATCATTAAAACATTTACTTTTCTCCAGATTGCCAAGAATGTTTTCTTTACTATACTATTTATATGTTACATTGTGCTTTTACCAAAGTTTAAATTAAGTTTAATCTACATTAAAAGAACTTGAAATCATACTATAGCAATCTTATATACTAACTACAGATATTCAAACTTTTCTTTGAAATTTGAATTTAAGCGGTTTTCTTTAGAGAAATGTTTTTAAGATTCCAGGGTGTCTCAAAATGACAATATTTATGCTGAACACCAGAGAGAATAGGAAAAAAGATTTACTAATAAAATCCAATGTTAGCATTTCAGGGAAAAAAAGTTTTGTGGAAAAGAATATTTCTATGTTTTAGAAATGCAGTGATTACTTCAGAGTATTTAAAGGGAGTTGGAAATATAAACCAAACTTTAGACTAAGAGAGTTAAACTTTCATGTTACAACTTACTTTTTGAAATAGAAAATTATGTTTTGATTTTTAAAAGAAGAAAAAAAAGACTGAGTGGGATGAAACAGTTATACTTAAGTTCATCAACAAGGATTATTGAGTTCCAACTGTGTGCTCTGCACAGAGTTTTGTATATTCCAGGTGGGGTCTGTTGACATTTGAAAGGTTTGCAGTAAGATAATTAGTGTTCTCATAGTCATAGTGCATTCTACACAATTATGGTTCGTCTTGGCTTTGTTGGCTCAGAAATTGGGTTTGTCAGCACAAATATAGATTAATAGACACTTTCCATCTATTTTTTCCATCTATCTTTCCATCTATTTATCATCTATTCTTTTATTCATTCAACATCTATTTATTGAACATAGCCAAAGTTTCTTCTAGATATGAGGATATAAAGAGGAGTAAACTCAGCCTTTTGCTCAAGGAAATTATGAATATAAAATTTCTTTCCCCATTGTACACAGTATCTTTTCTCATATCTAGGGCTTAAAGAAGTGAAATTAGTAATCAGAAGGCTATGATTGGGGCATGAAGTAGAGATAACTGGAGAGTTATAAGAAATATTAAATCCAGACTATGATGAGGCTTGATTAACCTTCTTTTCTTCAGAATCCAAAACATATCTCATGTCCCATACCTCTCTCTCCAGTATGATGGAGGACACACACCAGCACAATTTGTATTTTGAACTCCTTTTAATTCTCTTTGCCTCTTTTTTCTTTGATACAGTCTGCACTTATGTATGTTAATAGTTCTGACTAACATACACCCAGACCACTGACATGGTTAAAGGAAACGAAATAGAATTATGGTACCCAGAGAATTTGTGTAATAACAGACCTGAAATAATTAGACAAAAATTAGGTGATAAATTTCTGGGTTGTAATTTAAAACAAATACATTGGAACTGTAAGAGATCAGTTTGAATTAAGAATAACAGGAGTAGTCTTTATGGAAAAGACGAGGTTCAGTCTCTTTGTAGAGGGCAGATCAGCCTAGGGGAAGAAAGAGGACATTGCTAGGAGAACAAGAATGTATTATGACAGAATCATAGAAATTAGCATGGTATGTAAGATTAACAAACAAAAATGTTCTGTGTGTGTGCATGTGTGCACATGTGTGTGTAAAATTCATGGAGAAAAATGAATCAATTCAGTATTGGCATCTAATCAGAATATTAATACTTGATTGTTTTACTGTATTTGTTATACTTTGATCTCCTTTAGCAGAGTCACCCTTTTATTAAATCATAATTTTTTGAGGTATAATTGACATATAGTATTGTATTAGTTTCAGGTGTACAACATAATCATTTGATGTTTGTATACTCTGTGAAATGATTACCACAGTAAGTCTAGTTACCATCCATCACCATACATGGTTACAAATTTTTTTTTCTTGTGATGAGGACTTTTAAGATTTACTCTCTTAGCAACTTTGAAATATGCAATACAGTACTATTAATTGTAGTCACCATGCTGTACATTATATGCTCATGACTTATTTCTTTTGTAACTGGAAGTTTGTACCTTTTAACCCTCTTCATTCATTTTACCCACCTCCTACCACCTCTCCACTGTGGCAACCACTAATCCGTTCTCTGTACTTATGAGGTTGTTTTTTTTTGTTTTGTTTGTTCCTTTGTTTTGTTTTTTAGATTCCACCTATAAGTGAGATCATATAGTATTTGTCTTTCTCTGACTTATTTCACTTAGCATAATGCCCTCAAGGTCCATTCAATTCATGTTGTCTCAAATGGCAAGATTCCATCCTTTTCTATGGCCGAATAGTATTCCATTATATATGTATATACACCACATCTTCTTTATCCATTCATCCATTGATGGACACTTAGGTTGTTTCCATACCTTGGCTATTGTAAATAATGCTACAATGAACATACAGGTCCATATATCTTTTTGAATTAGTGTTTTCATTTTCTTTGAATAAATACCCAGAAGTGGAATTGCTGGATCATATGGTAATACTATTTTTAATTTTTTGAGGAACCTCGGTACTGTTTTCCAGAGTGGCTGCACCAATTTACATTCCCACCAACAGTGTACAAATGTTCCCTTTTCTCCACATCCTCACCAACACTTGTTATGGGTTGTCTTTTTGATAACAGCCATTCTAACAGGTTTGAGGTGATATCTCATTGTGGTTTTCATTGGCATTTCTCTGATGATTAGTGATGTTGAGCACATTTTCGTGTACCTGTTGACCATCTGTGCATCTTCTTTGGAAAAATGTCTCTTCAGATCCTCTGGCCATTTTTTAATCAGATTGTTTGTTTTTTTTGCTATTGAGTTGTGTAAGTTCTTTATGTATTTTACATATTAACCCTGTATCAGATACATGATTTGCAAATATTTTCCCCATTCAGTAGGTTGCCTTTTCATTTTGTTGGTGATTTCCTTTGCTGTGCAGATGCTTTTTAGTTTGATGTAGTCCCACTTGTTATTTTTGCTTTTGTTGCCTTGCTTTTGGAGTCAGATCCAAAGTATCATCATCAAAATTGATGTCAAGGAGCATACCGCCTATGTTTTCTTGTAGGAGTTTTATGGTTTCAGATCTTACCTTCAAGTTTTTAATCCATTTCAAGTTAATTTTTGTGTATGGTGTAAGATTGTAGTCTAGTTTTATTCTTTTGCATGTAGCTGTCCAGATTTCTCAAAACCATTTATTGAAGAGACTGTCCTTTTCTCATTGTATATTCTTGTCTCCTTTGTCATAAATTGATTGACCATATATGCATGGTGTTATTTCTGGGCTCTCTTTTCCATTGATCTATGTGTCTGTTTTTATGCCAATAATATACTGTTTTATAGCTTTGTAATGTAGTTTAAAATCAGGAAGCGTGATGACTCCAGCTTTGTTCTTTCTCAAGATTGCTTTGGCTATTCGAGATCTTTTGTGGTTCCATACAAATTTAGAATTGTTTGTTCTATTTCTGTGAAAAATTGGAATTTTGATAGGGATTACATTCAATCTGTAGATTGTTTTAGGTAGTATGGACATTTTAGCAATATTAATTTTTCTGATCCATGAGCATGGAATATCTTTCCATTTATTTGTGTCTTCTTCAATTTCCTTCATCAGTGTCTTATAGTTTTCAGTTACAAGTCTTTCACCTCCTTGGTTAAATTTATTCCCGGGTACTTTATTCTTTTTGATGCGATTGTAAATGGGATTATTTTCCTAATTTCTCTTTCCGATAGTTCATCATTAGTGTATAGAAATGCAACATATTTTTGTATATTGATTTTGTATCCTGCAACTTTAATGAATTCATTTATTAGTTCTAACAGTTTTTTGGTGGCATCTTTAGGATTTTCTATATATGAAATCATGTAATTCACAAATAGTGACAGGTTAACTTCTTCCTTTCCAATTTGGATGCCTTTTATTTCTTTTTTTGTGTAATTGCTCTGGCCAGGACTTCCAATACCATATTGAATAAAGGTAGTAAGAATGGGCATCCTTGTCTTGTTCTTGATCTTAGAAGAAAATCTTTTGGCTTTTCGCTGGTGAGTATGATGTTAGCTATGGGCTTGTCATATATCACGTTTATTATGTTGAGGTGTGCTGCATCTTATACCCACTTTGTTGAGAGTTTTTAATCATAATTGTTGTTGAATTTTGTCAAATGCTGTTCCTGCATCTATTGAGATGATTATATGATTTTTATCCTTCATTTTGTTAATGTGGTATCACATTGATTGATTTGTGAATGTTGAACCATCCTTGCATCACTGTAACAAATCCCATTTGATCATGGTGTATGATCCTTTCAATGTATTACTGAATTTGGTTTGCTAATATTTTGTTAAAGATTTTCACATCTATGCTTATCAGGGATATTGGCTTGTAATTTTCTTTTTTTTTGTGATGTCCTTGTCTGGTTTTGGTATCAGAGTAATGCTGGCCTTGTAAAATAAGTTTGGAAACCTTTGCTCCTCTTCCTTTCTTTGGAAGAGTATGAGAAGGACTGATATTAATTCTTTTTTTTTTTTTTTTTTGGTGAGGAAGATTCACCCTGAGCTAACATCTGTTGCCAGAATTCCTCTTTTTGCTTCAGGAAGATTCTCCCAGAGCTAACATCTGTGCCCATCTTCCTCTCTTTTGTATGTAGGTCACTGCCACAGGATGGCCACCGACAAGTGGTATAGGTCTGCGCCCGGGAACGGAACACAGGCTGCTGAAGCAGGGCACGTCAAACTTAACCACTAGGCCGTGGAGCCGGCCCCTATTAATTCTTTTTTTGAATGTTTAGTAGACTTCATCAGTGAAGCCGTCTAGTCCTAGACTTTTGTTTCTTGGAAGGTTTCTGATTACCGATTCAATCACCCTACTAGAATCAGTCTATTCAGATTTTCTATTTCATCATGATTCAGCCTTAGAAGGTTGTAGGAATTTATTCATTTCTTCTAGGTTGTCCAATTTTTTGGCATATAATTGCTTGTAGTAGTCTCTTATTATTAGATCATAATTTTGAAACAGAAGAATTTGAAGTTGCTCTGATCATTATCAGCTATTTTATTTTTCTTAGAATTAAAATGGGAGATGTTGGTAACAGGAATTTCACCTAATATGTTTATAGTACATTAGAATTTACATTTACCTTTCTAGGACACTTCAACATGTTATTTATTTGCATGTCTTTGAAAAACCTTGTTTGAGAGGCAAGGTGGGCATTCATTTTTTCTTATAGATGAGTAAGTTGAGACCCAAAGAGATTTTCTTCACTTCTTCCCATTTCAAAGTCAGTAATTAGTTCTGGCTAGAATCCATCCAGATCTTTCATGTTCGGTGTTGGGTAGGATACACTGGCATAGAGAAAGCATCTAAAGGGAATTTTTTTTGATGTCATTGAACTAACATTTAATAATGTTTATAAATTAATAAAAATACATCTATGGATTAAGGAAAGACATATTAAAGGAAAGACAGATAATAATAAGGGAAGATTTCCTTTGACACATATCCAACTGTTTGAATTTGACTAGAGTTAATCGGGATTTTGAGAAAATCTAATCATTTTTATTCATAAAAAACAAATTCTTCCGGTGATCAAAAATAACTAACTCACATTTACATATTAAGCTTTTAATTCAACTTGCTTTGCTTGAGTCACATTTTCTGCTTGTGTGTGTGTGTGTATGTGCATGTGTGTATGTGCATATCTTTCTAAGGGCTACTGTTACTTAATCAGCCTGGTCATATAGTTAGTTTGAAGACCATTGAGACCTTAAGGTAACACACAATCAACTATTCCATTATGTTTTATTGGATAAACAAATATTTAGCATGTAGGTACATTTCAGAAAGTCTTTAGCTAGAAGAATTGCTAGAGATAATGTTGTTTATCTTTAAGTGGTTAAGATTCTCAATGGTAATTCATTTTAAGTACAAGCATTGAGTCCACTGAAACGTTCCATCCTATTCACAGTGCTTTGGTTTCCTGTGTCTGTAGAGGCACACACAATAACAGATCTAGCAGACTAATTCTACTTTTTTTACATATTTATCTTTTATTTTTGCTCTTGATGAAAATTAAATACTATTTTCATATAATGCTGTAAGAATGCCAGAAAAATGAAGTTGTAATATCTGCTGTCATCAATTTATTATTAATGCTAATAATAAAAGTTATGTTTTTAGAGGGCGTCTAATAGTAACCAGGAACTATGCTTTGCATTTTTAAAGTTTTATGTCTAATGTTAATATTTCTCTAATTTAAGTAAAGATATATTCATTTTATAAGTGAAGAAACAGAGGTTTAAAGAAAATAGGTTACTTGCTCAAGGCCACCCAGCTAGAAGGTGGCAGAATCAGAATTTACATTCATATATTCTACTGTTAACTGCAGATGATGATGAGCACAGTAACTGTAAACAAATATAAGTTTAAGGAAAAGAATATTAAGAGAAAGACAAATTAACAGAGAGAAAATAATTAATTTTTAGATATGAGAAAAGCATATGCTCTCTAATTAATCTAGGAAAAAGTGAAACTTTAATCAATTTATACAAGAACTGTGAAATAAGATGCACACAGAACTGGAATTTAAAACAATGTGAAATAGAAAGCAGTATTATACTAGGATTCAGGAGACTTGCTCAATAGTTGAATATTCACCTTGGGAATACTTCAGATCCTTCATCTGCATAATTAGAAGGTTTGACTGAATGACACATGAGATCTCTGCAGCTTTCCTATTTTGGAATTATCTAAGTCTGGGTGTTGTAGCACAGCAGGCCCTAAAGCAAATGGCAGTGGGGCTAGAGTATGTCCTTCTAAACTTCATATCACCTTGTTCAAGTGGAAGTTTACTATTACTAGTAGTACCACTAATATTAATATTTTACAGTTCTCTGTTATCACTTTCAAAATTCGATTCTATTCTTTTCCAACTTCTAATGGATTTGCTAAATGACATGAGTTAAGCTGATAATCCAATTTATGCTGTCAGGTAAGAAGCCACATTTGTTATTTTATCATCGCTAATGACTTAATGCCCTTGATGCCCTACACATTTATTTATTAGTTGAAATATTAGTTATGGCTTGTTTCAAATGAGAATTGAGAGTTTACTGCAGTGTGGAAAGTCTGAGAAGGTGATATTCTGGTCATGGCTTCTTTTATACCACTTTTATAATGGAACTTTTTCCATTATACAGAAGTGGAAAGAATACTGAAATGAAACTCTATGAAATTGTCATCAATTTGTGACTGATTACCAATGTCTTATGAATCTTGTTTCATCCAAGGGTACAAATGTAAGTGTGGAATACTAAGGGTTGGAAAATCTAAAGGGATAAATCTAAATGAAGCAGAGAGAAAAAATAGGGCAGTTATTGGAGACGTGGTCAAGGGGAGCGTTCTAGGCTGTCATAGCTAGTTTCTGGAATGGTGCTAATTCTGAATGATAGTTTATCATTAAGAGTGTATGCAAGGAAGTAAATCAGAATTATGAGCTAGAATTCTTGAAATATGGTTCAAGAAAGTCAGACCCTAGAGAAGCAAAAATTAGAGGTGTTATCAGAACCAGCATTGGATATGAAAGGTCATCTTGTGAGTAGGGGGTTAGATTTATCATGTAGACTTTAGAATTAACTAAAATGAACGTCAGTGGGGACAGATGTCTGCTCACCTGAAATAAGAGGTATCTGGCAAGTGTAGCTTTCCAACGTTTGGTTAGATTGAAGTAGAAAATAGTGAGTTCTTCATCCCTACTAATATGTAGGGAGGTTGGGTGATAAGGATACTTTAAAAGGATTCATATCATTCATATGAGATTATAAAAGATGACTTCTAAGTCCAACTTTAGTTCTAATATTTTATCATTTTATCTCCAAGTCAATGTAAAGGTATGGTTTAAACCACTATTTTAATAGTTCCTTGGTTTAGGAAACCTCTTGGCACATTGGGTCTAAAATAGTTCTTAGGGAATGATGTCAACTTTTACAAAAATTTCTCTGCTTCTCATTTCTGCACAAGGAACCTCCAGTAAATGACATAAAGCTCTTTTCTCTTTGGTTTGGCTGACTATATGGAGTTGCTGAAAAATAATTTAAAAGCTAGTCTCATTTTGCACTTTCAGTTGATAACACCTTGGTATACTCCTTTGTGCTGTCAATACCTATGCTGGTTTTAATGAGCTTGAACATTCATTACTGGGGCTGTGTACCCAAGCCATTAACCTGTCACTGCCATGTGCTTGCAAACAGCAGCTGAAAGCAGATAGCTTGTACCTACCTGGTCTCTGATGATATTCAATTTGTAAGTGAAAAAAAATACACACATTAATTAGATGTGTGTGTTTGTTTCTCCTTATTTGCTAGGAGAGAGAGTGTTCACTTGATTTTCTGTCATTACCAGTTTTGCTAATTGTTTAATTTTTCTTCTGTCATGCCACACCCATGATGAAATCTTTTTTATTGCATTCTTTAGATTTTAATTCCGCCAAGATCCTCTTATATTCAAACAATTAAAAAAATATAAAATCTCTTATTTAGAAAATGAGTAAGGCCTTGGAGAGCGTAAGTACTGAATAATCTTCTCAGGCTGGTGATTAAGTGACTGCTGCTCTGAGCCCCTCAGATGTGTTGCTCTTGAAGGCCACGCCCACCATCAAGGCAGAGAAGCAGCCTATCTGTATATAGGTCGGAGTGTCTGGCAAGGGAAGGATTAGGGCTGCAGAAGTTAGAGCTCCAGGTCTGTCTCTGGTTGACACCGTGGGCAAGTCACTTGACTTCTCTAAGTGGTCAAGTCTTCTCTCATAAGAAGGCAATTCCTCTTATGCCTTCCTTCTAAAATCATTGTGAGCATAACAGGGGATACACGCTCTCTAAAAATTTTAAACCACTTAAAAATGTTTGTCTCTTTTCTTATTAAATGAGAGTTGGTTTTCACTTCAATAGACTGTATGGCCTTGGCAGGTCCACCAATATTTCTGAGCATTACTCTTGTCAAAGCACCAGAGTGAGAATCACAGCAGCATAACAACTGGTTATTTATTGGGTGTTGAGTATGTGCTAGGAACTGGGCTAAATGCTTTTAATGTACAAGCTTATTTAATCTTCACAACAACGCTGTGAATTATTTTTATGATTTTTAGAGCTGAGGAAAGTAAGCTCAGAGAGTTTAGTAACTTGCCTAGGCTCACGTAGCTAGTAAGTAGCAGAGCTGGAAGGAGATGCTTTGTCATTAAGCGAGGAGGAATTCAGAATCTAAAGTTTCAGTTATGCAATATGAATAAATTCTGGGGATCTAATGTACAGCAATGTGATTCTAGTCAACAATACTGTGTTATGCTTGAAATTTGCTAAGAGGGTAGACCTTAAGTGTTTTCACCACAAAACAAGGAAATGGTAACTAAGGGAGGTGATGAATATGTTAATTAGTTTGATTGTGGTGATTATTTCACAATGTATACACCAAAACATCAAGTTATATACCTTAAATATATACAATTTTTATTCATCAGTATACCTCAATAAAGCTCAGAGAAAAAAGAAAATAAAAAAATACTTTTAAAAAGCCCAAAAAATTTTGCCTAGGTAGGGCGTGGGTTGGAAAAAAATAAAAGATAGAGAAAGAAACATTTGCTACTTTAGTTTTTGTTGTTGTTTTGGCCAACTTTGCTCAACAGCCTATATGCACTTACCTTCTTATCTGCTTTGAAATTCCAACTGCTGCTGTCACTTTTGAGGTACATTTGTTACTTCCTGCCATGTTGAAGTTCCTGTTATTAAAGATCCTATAACTCATTGAATGGGATTAAAAGCCCTGGTGACACAGGTCTGGTATTTTGCTCTCATGCCAATATATTATCTCACCATACTTCACTTTCTGCTCTCCAAGACTTACCATACCAAGGGGTAGTGTTCAAACCATGGACAGAGTGTACATTATTGAATGTCCCCCAGTGCCTGGGTTTGTGTCCCCAAACAAATTGTGTTCTTGCGTTTTCTTATGAAACATCAATTCTGCTCTAAAATCAACCATGACTTTCTGAGGCATCTCTAGTGTTAAAAAATCTCCCTGGACTATTTTTGTGCTCAGCCGTGTTTGAGACCCACACTCCCAAACTCAGTTTCCTCAGAGCCGGGATGTACAATTTGTCTCTGTATTTCCAGCATCATAATGTCCAGGATGTAGTTCCTTAAGCAAATGAAAATTAGTACTTTGGTGCCAAAGACCCTCATTTTAATTTGAAAACAGACACAATAGTGAGGGTAAACTTTTATTTTCCTTATAGTTTTAGATGAACTATAAATACTAGAGGACATTATTTCTTAATTTCAATAATTAAAAGGAAGGAAAACTTTCAGTTTGTTTAAAGCTTAACAAAAGAACTAAATTATCGTGACCAACACTGTCATAGAGTGTGGTGTGATTACTGATGGGCAAACTCCTGTATCAAGTTACCCGTATGTAAGACTGATAGACTTCTTAATAAACACAAGACTGTGCTATAGGACAGGTGGAGTTGCCTAGTGCCCGGATCACTTCTCAGTGTCTAAGCAGACTCTAGCTAGTGAACTTCTGAGAATTGATATCACATCTTTTCCCATCTCTTAAATTCTGACCTTTCTGACACTCTTTTTTTTTTTTTCCAAGGTCAAAGCTTTTATTTTTTTTATTTATTTATTTTTTAAATTTTTTGTTTATTGCAGTAACATTGGTTTATAACATTGTAAAAATTTCAGGTGTACATCATTGTACTTCTATTTCTGCATAGATTACATCATGTTCACCACCAAAATACTAATTACAACCCATCACCACACACATGTACCAAATTATCCCTTTCACCCTCCTCCCTCCCCCCTTCCCCTCTGGTAACCACCAATCCAATCTCTGTCCCTATGTGTTTGTTTATTGTTGTCTTAACAGAGTTAATGAAAAATCACATTATATTCCCAAGAATACCATTTTAGGAAGGTTCTTGCTTATGCCCAAACCTATGACTCTTTACTTATAGGGACAACATATTCCATAACACATAGGTTTCATCACTTTCTTCCCCAACCCATCCTATACCAAGATATTTTCTGGAAGTTGACATCTCTAATGGATATTGTAAGAGTGATACTGTGGGGAGGAAAGAGTTGGAAAATAAAGAACAGCACGTGGGATTCTTTAAGTAGCACCTAAGCAGCAGACAGATGGCTAGCCTAATTATCTCATTGATACAATCGCTTGCATTTTATATCGAAGGGACAGACAATGGTGGCAGAATGTAGACTGTGTGTGTGTGTGTGTGTGTGTGTGTGTGTGTGGTTGTTTTAACTTATTGTTTGGCAACATAGCCTGGTGATCCAAATATTGTGCTTTTAACGTAACTCCAGGGGCATTATAGGTGATGGAAATTTTTCCCAATTTCTTAAGGGCTGACAGTTCTAGTTTTCAGTATAGTATGATATCTACTAAATACAATTTAATTTGTTTCCATTTATAATTTAGTAGCCTTTTGGGAAAGCATGTAGAAAGTACCGCTAAACTGGTACCATTTAGTATTAATAAATTTATGACATTTTTTGCTAAGTTCTCGATTTTATTTATGTCTTAACTCATTTTAAAATGCTTCAAATCATCAAAACATTTCTTATAATTTAAAAAGACCCGAGGATCAATAAAGCGCTGAAACTTCAACGAGGTGCAGTATCAAAACAGTCTTTTTCACCAGAAAGGAATTACGATGATCAGTGAATAACAAACACTAACAAAGTTTTATGTCTTTTTGCAAGATATATACTTGATATATCTTTGTTTTGAAATTATGGTAAAATTAAAATTCTATACAATAAGCTAATAAAACTAGCATTAATATTTATGAAAACAGAAGTTGATATTTGATAGAAGTTCAAACACAAAAAATAGTCATCATTCTAGGTTTTGGATTGAATTTTAAGATTTCTAATTGAAAACAGTTCAGAAATTAAAGAAACCTTGTCCTAGCTCTGCCTTTATCTCGTGCGTAAGTTTGGGAAAGTTCCTTAATCTCAGCGATGTCATTATTTGGTGATCATTGATGAGTTCACCATACCTTTTCTTAGCCTTCACAGTAAATCAAGGTCTGTGATAATTATTGAAGATTCCCCTGAACTCCTTATAGCATTGGTTTTCCATCTCTTCTTCTCATGAGATTTTATTCTAACAAAATTGTACATGGAAGGAGAGAGAGAGAGAGAAAGGATATCTCCTCTGAATAAAGCCTAAAATAGGGACAGGAGGTCTGGAGTGCACCATATTTCTCTCTTTTCTTCCTGGAAGCCCCTGGAGGCCTTTGTGAAATCTCCAGGGTTTGAGGAGCACAGGGTGGAAATCAGGACACATAGTGTTATTTTGAGATCAAAAGACGTATTTGAACATTTCAAGTGATATGCAAAGCCTACAAATATTAGGTTCAGCATCATTTTATTTTTCTATTAATTCATTTTATTACAACATATCCATCTTTTTCAAATTCATTATTTCTTTTAAACATTTGAAACAGCAGATCATATCATATTTATTCTTAACTTAAATCTGTTTTTCACAGGATTCAAATTGTCGCTAATTTGAATGGAATTTGATCAAGAAAGATGAGAAGATATATTAATTTGTAGAAATGTAATTATTACTAAATAAAGTGTGGCAATTCTAGTCTTTTTCATGGTCAAGTGGATGTGTGGATATACTTTAATGCAATATGGTGTTCTTACTGAAGGGTTGCACGGTATTATGCATTTGTGCAGATATATGATGGTGCAATGGTTGTTGCTTGTTTTACCTTGAAATGGTTCAAATTATTTTCTTTGAGTGAAATGTGATACCATTATGAAAATTTATATGATATTAACAAAGTACTTTAATATGAAGTTTATATCTCATTATTTCTGTGATTGCTATCTGGTCAAATATACCCTTTCATTTATTTTACTTGCTGATGAAAATTGACTGTTTTCGCTAATTATATCAGTCACTTTAAATAATCATAGGCTCTGCATATATTAACAGAGAGTTGTTTGAGTTAAAGCTTTCATTGAACTGGTTTCCTAAGAATTGATTGCATACTTGATGGCAATTTTTTTCCATAAGAGCTGGAAATTCACATTTTGATATATCTGTGTCTAACAGCAAATGATCAGACAACTATCCAGACAATGTGATTTATCTGTAGCCTTGTTAGACTAAAAGTATAATCAAATAAATCTATAACAAACATTGATGAAAAGAAAATGTTCTCAAAAGTATTTAAAAAATCAAGATTATTTTATAAACTGGTCTATGTGCTCACAATAAAGCAGAAAATTGAAGCTTGGATTATTATGAACAAAAAAGCATTTGCCTCAAGTATAATCAAGTAGATTTTCTTTCAGTCTTTAAAAAGTTTTACATGAATAATTGCCTTAATTTTCCTCTGTAGTTTCGGTTAAACATACATTTCTTGAGTGCCTATCATGCACCACACCTATATTTGGTGTTGGGACTAGAAAGATGAATGAGGGATTATAACTTAACTCAAGGATGTGATAGAGATGTAGACAAATAATTTCAGTAAAATGTTTGAGTATCATGTAGTGCTAGAAATCTGTTCAAGATAAAAATTATAGCAGTAGAATGATTGACTTTCTGTGGTGGAGCCTTTATAAAAGAAGTAGAATTTTAGTAAGGTTTTCAAGAATGAATAGAAGTTGCTAAATAAACAAGGATGGGTCACAGAGCATTTCACATTGAGGGAATAATAGTGTCAATACATGTAGAGATGCGGCTTGAATGCTACCCTACTCAATATCTGAGAAATTCCTTGTTTCTCTCTTCTGTTGTTCAGTTTATTGGCTGATTATTCTGCCCGAGCCAAAAATACTTTCTGTTTATGGTAATCCTTAGAAATCTATCTGTAGTACATACAAAGATACCTAGAAAAGAAAATGTTTTAGATCAAAGTTTTCAGACTTGTAAAAACTTGGGTTCCAAAGACGTGTTTCTGGAGCTATGGAAGGAACAGCTGCATGAAAATCTTTCCTGACTCCCTGCTTTAACCAAAACAGTCTCACTTTAAACTGGTTTTAATATTGAGGTTTCTCAGTAAAAAAAAAAAAAAAAAGAATTTCATTGCAAAAAGAGAATGCACTGGCAAGATACATTTAACTGAAACCTCCTATAGACGACTTAGCCTTGTGGTCATTTTTCTTATTTAATCTATTCCAGATGACAGGATAATTGAGAGCTTGTTTATAGACTTGGAAACACTCATCCCTGAAATCCATATTTACTTATTTGAAGGTCACTTATTTTTTGCCCCCTGATGATTTTAGAAAGTGTCAGGGAAAAAGACACAATAATTGATCACATTAAGATGGAGTTAATCCATGAAGAATTAAAAGCTTGATCTTGCAAACAGTAGTATATGACAATTTGCAGAGAAAGAGGAAATAAAGTCATGGAGAAAGGAGAATAAACATGGAGCCAAAACCGTACAACGTTAAGGACTGGTGTGCTGGTCCCAGTTCTACTTGTCGTAAACAAAATGAACAATGGAAAGTTAAGGTTTAATTCCTAGATTACAAACTTTGTAAAATGAGAAGATATATTTATAAAAGAAGATAAATTTAAACAACGGTGTGTGTCCTGGAACCCTTTGTCTGTCTGTATTACCTACTACAAACATATATGCTCAGAAAATATCAGATAAATCAGACTTTGGCGTGTATCAGAATTACCTGGAGGCCTTGTTAAAACACAGATTGCTTGGCCACATCCCCAGAGTTTCTGATTCAGTAGGTGTGGGATAAGCCAAAAATTTGCATCTATACCAAGTGCCAGGTGATGCTGCTGGTCCATGGAATACACTTAGAGAACCCATAAGATAAACAAATTATATAAACTTGAATTCCTGAAATTCTGTCTTCTTTAAATAAGAAGACAAAATAATGGCCATTCTTCCACCTGAAGAGTTGTGGAGACTTTGTTTGAAAAAATTGATTTTGTTTTGGATAGTAAAAGTTTAAAAAGTTTGCACAAAAGAGTATGACAATGTCTGCTACTTCTATTTTAACTCAATTTTTGATTCACAGAGCCCCTTTCTATTAATATTTTTCACAAAATTTGAGCTCTGTTTGATCGATTCATAAGTTTAACTTATTCTACATCTTTTGCTTTCATAGTATGCCCATCATGTGCATTTAAAATTTTACATTAAGATTTTCAAAATGAACTCTCAAATTGAACTCATGTCCCTCAAATACTTTTCCTGTAATTTGAGTATCATGCCAACAGATGGCAGAAGTAATCACTTAAATAAACATCTCATGAAAATATTTGCAAACTCATCTTTTAAATACAGCAAGCCAAGCCATTTCATTAAAATACATAAACCCGAACCTCTTTATGAAATACCATTTAAAGATGATTAGTTTTCAAACAAACTAATTTCACCTTATCACACCCCTTTTCATTTCCTTAAAGATTTCCAATGCTATAGGTTGTTTTACCCTTTTCAATATCCTTTTTTTTCTTGCTGCAAAAGTGTGCTCAGAGTTATTTAATTAATATTTCTCTTTCTGAGTATTATTTTTCTGAATATTTTCATTTGAGAACAAACCCAAACTTACTAAGACTCCTGTGATCCTCACAGTGGAAGAGAAAAGTACGAAAGGGAGACTATTGAAAGGGAGATATTCAAATATTTTAAGAAATAACATTTGAAAAAGGGTATAGATTTTAATTTAGCTAGTGTAATGAGGGAGTTATAGGGAAACATATTTCATCCTAATATAACATAAAGCATCTAAACAAATAAAGTGGTAGAGCAATTAAATAATGTGATGATACTTTCCATAAATGTCTGCAAATTATGATAGGGTGGATACTTTTGAGAAATATTGTACAAAATGGTCTTGAATAGGATTAATGTTAGTCTGAATGCTGTCCTGATTTCCTTATGGCTCTAACAATGACCTTGTTATAATGTAAGTTAATTTTCCCTAATACTTGTTTTCTGTGCAATTTAACTAGCTTTTTAACTCTTTTTAATATTCATGTAGTTAAGAGTATAAAATTCCTTGGAGTCTTGCATTCCAGAAATATTTTTTCATTAATAGATGCAATTTTGTTAATCATATTGTTTAGACCATGGAGCTAAAAGCTGGAGAAATGCTATCCTCAACATCAATTATGTAAGGAAAATAGCTGAGAAAAAGACTTTAAAAAGAAAAAAGAAAAAGAGTACATATAAGGTCTTTTGGATTTAAAATATGATCAACCAATTTCTGGTGGTAGTTTTTGAAACTTGCAATTCTTGTTTGGGTATTTCTTTAGTTTCTGAGTATCACTTAAGACACTAAATGAAAAGGTAATCACTACCCATCAGAGGTAAGAAAATCTTTGCAGGTTTTATAGAAGCTACTTGATTTCAATAAGTATTTAAAGGTTTTGTAATTTTGCAGTGTCTCACATTTAATGTAGAGCCAAGATTGATTCTGCTCTGAGCTCAGCAGGATGAAACTCGTAGCAAGTATGCAACACTTCTAATTGGCCCACATCCTTTCAGTGGTACTGTCACAGTCAGAGGCCATTACTGGTGATAACTGGCTATCGACTCAGCAACTGGACCAGAGAAAAAAGTTGTTAATGAACCCTGATCAGAGACCAGATTAGTTGACCAGTCCCTGAAGTTTATAATCTGGTATATGGAGTAAACATAACCATCACTGAAGTCAGAGTAATTTAAGCACTGTACCTGAGGCAGTGCAGCGTATGAGGAGTGAGCACAGCATTGGTGTCAGGCTGTGTGGGAATCCTAGCCTAGACCTTTACTTTGCCCTTATGTCAATTATTTAATTTATGCTCAGCATTAGAAATATAAACACAATCAGGACATAGTATCTGCCTGCCCTCAAGGAATTTATGACCGACCGAGTTATTAATGTAGTCCAGTTATTGATATTACAATATATAATGGATATGTGGATAAATATAACAGAATTTGATAGTGCTATGATAAGGGTGGTACAGTCAGCCCTTGAACGCCACGGGAGAGCTGACTGATTATATAAGGAGATCTGGGAAAGCTTTCTGGAGGAAGGAACAACTTAGCTAAAATCGGCAGGAAAAGTAGAAGTAATAACTCTTTAGTAAATATTTATTGAGTGCTTGTCTATTTGTGTTAAACACTCAGATAATAAAAATTTAAATTTACTAGTTTAGTAAGACAATCCAATGAGATAGGAGATCTTATTATGCCTCTTCCTCCACATGAGAGCATAGACTTTTCGGGAAGTTATATATGATCATTACTTGCCCACAGCCTGTTGCAGCTGAGCTGGAAGTGAAACAAAGGTAATGCTATCAATCCCTGTGTAATACTGTGCAGAGTGTTAGACAAATGGATTTGTAAGTCTTTTCTGTAAAGTTTATATTGAAGCTATGGAAATGGATTAGAACGCTAACTGATAATAGAATGAGGGGGAAAGACAGCATTATACCTGGGGAACTCCCCCCGACAGGTTGTAAGAAAAGGAAAAAGGAGCCAGAAAAATAAGTGGAGAAACTAGGAATGGGAAGAATGTTTCAAAAGAGCGTAGCAGGAACATAACAAAATTATTATGGATTTAACACTTCCAAATTTGCTAGTGTTTGATGGAAGAAATTCATTAGACTGTTGAGGGTGAAAGCCTGGAAACAAGGCACGAGTGGGTGAATGTTGAGAGAGGGAGTAAATGCAGGGAGTTAAGCCCACTCTTGCTGAAAACATATTGGTGGAGCTATAGGAAGAGGCAGGAACACGTAAAACAAATATTTTTTGTTTGCTTGTTTGTGTGTGCAGACTAGAGACTTTTAAAGGAAATTGCTTCTCTTGTTACTGTTACACAATTTTGTCCTAAATTTTGTGAGATCTGATGAGAATGGGGCTATATCCCTAGAGTATGAATTCTAAAATTAAAAATATAATGTGTGAGTTTTATGTATGAACACCTAGAAGTATTTTGAGTTTTGTCCTCAATGTTAGGAAAAGGTGTGATTTCACAGTATTCCCTTCAAGGATTAGAAAGACTGGCATTTAGAATATTACCAAGGAGATAGTCTACCACTTTTTTTTCTTTTTTTTCTTCAGCTGTGCTCTTTCAGACTGGTGTTCAGAACCTGAATTTCACTAATGAGCTCTCATTGGTTCTATTGGTCTCTTTCCAATGCTATGTCTGTGTTTAGTTTCTATTATTAGGTCTCCTCTCTCAAACTGCTTTTAACAGAAAAGAGATATGAAGTAAAAGTAGGTATATTTCACTGTCAAGCAGAGCTTGAGTTGGATGTAAAAAAAAAAAAATAATGAGCTGGAATGGTTTTTCCCCACTTCTACTTTCTGTCCACATTTATTCCCACTTATTCAATTATAATTTTAAAAGAGGCTATAGGAAATAATGGGGGAAGTAAAGAGAATGTAGACAAAATATGTTAGGAAATCAACAGTCTAAGTTTCCATCTTAGGAAACTAGAAAAAGAAGAGCTAATTAAATCCAAAGAAAGCAAAAGGAAAGAAATAACATGAATTAGAGCAGAAATCAATGAAATAAAATACAGGAAATGAATAGAGAAAATCAACAAACCCAAAAGCTGGTTATTTGAAAAGAGCAATAAAATCAATAAGCCTCTAGCCAGGCTAAGAAAAAGAGAGAGAAGACAAAAATTAGTAATAACAGAAATGAAAGCAGGGCATCACTACAGATCCCATGGATATTAAAAGGATAATAAGGAATACTATGAACAATTTTATGCCTACAAATTTGATAACCAAGATGAAATGGAACAATTCCTTGAAAGACACAATCTGCCAAAACTCACTCAAGAAGAAATATACAATCTGAATAGGTTTATTCAAAAGAAATTTACTTAACATCTAATAAACTTCCAAAACAGAAAGCACCAGGCCCAGATGGTGAATTCTACAAAATTTGAGGAAGAAATTGCACCAATTCTTTACAATTTCTTTCAGAGGACATAAGCAGAAGGAATACTTCCTAACTCATTCTATGAGGCCCCCATTACCGTAATACCAAAACCGGACAGACACTAAAAGAAAAGAAAACTACAGACCAATATCTCTCATGAATATAGATACAAAAATCCTCAACAAAATATTAGCAAATCAAATCCAACAATGAATAAAAAGTATTATACACCACAACCAAGTGGGATTTATCCCAATTGTATAAGGCTGAGTCAACATTCGAAAATCAGTTAATGTAATCCATCACATCAACAGGCTAAAAAAGAAAAATCACATGATCCTATCAATAGATCCAGAAAAAACATTTGACAAAATTCAACATCCATTCATGATAAAATGCTCAGGAAACTAGGAATGGAGGGGAACTTCCTCAATTCCATAAAGAAAATCTACAAAGAACCTACAAACAACATCATACTTAATGGTCAAAACTAGAAGCTTTCCCTCTAAGATCAGGAACAAGGCAAGGATGTTCCCTCTCACCACTACTTTTCAACATCACACTGCAAGTCCTAGTTAATGCAATAAGACAATAAAAGGAAATAAAATGTCTACAGATTGGGAAAAAAAATAAAAAATGGTCTTTGGTCACAAATGACATGATCATCTATGAAGAAAATCTAAACGAATCACCAAAATAACTCCTGGAACTAATCAGTGATTTTGGCCAGAATGGACAATCCGAGTCCTTAGATTAGAGAATCACACTGAATGTTGAGTGGAATAAATAATCCAGTTACATGAACCTGGAAATCCTGTTATGCTTAAAGTAGTTCAAGCTGGGTTTCTGCCATTTGCAACTTTGCCAAATTCATCTTCCTGAGAATTGTCCTAATTTTTACTTACCAGTTTTATGTGATCATGCCTGTTTTGCCATAGCATTATCAATTCGTATGTACTAAAAACACATTTAATAATTTGATTTAAAATTTATATTTCTTATAGAGTAATGATTTTGAACATATTATAATCGCTTACTCTTTTTTTATTCCTGCATTTGATATCTTAACTGGAAAACGTAAGTTAGGATAATTTCTCAGCAATGCAGAGCTGCTGCGCTGAAAGATAACCTTGCCTATTTTTCTAACATTAACCCAGAGGAATAAATAGAGCCCAAGATACATGATCAAATGTGGGGTATTTATCTAATCCTTAGACAAATGTAATTAGAATTCTGTTTGTTGATGCCTACATACTTATGTTACACAAGGTACGATATACATTTTCTTCTTTGGTAAACAAAATTACCAAAGACAAACAGATGAGCTGAAATGATATTCTAAGACTAACTTGCCACCTGGAGCAGTTTAGCTTGACCACACAGGTAGAACTGAATATTAGGATTTATTAAATTTATCTTTTAGATGTCTGTCATTCTGTGGAATAATTAGTGGTTAGATAACTTGTATACCTTATATTTGT
Source organism: Diceros bicornis minor (assembly GCF_020826845.1). Taxonomy (NCBI): domain Eukaryota; kingdom Metazoa; phylum Chordata; class Mammalia; order Perissodactyla; family Rhinocerotidae; genus Diceros; species Diceros bicornis. The sequence continues at coordinate 16,748,680 of NC_080749.1, read as the reverse complement.
TACCCAAAATCTCCTAGAAAATTAATTGTATTAGGCAAACTTTATAAAGGAGACAAGAGTAATTGAAATATTATTAATGCTAAAGATCAACTGAACAAGAGAAGCAGGCCTCTTTGTTTCCTCTGCCCCAGGTAAAAATAGAAAACTCTGTGTCACAGGATAGATTCATTTTTTAACCTCTTTTCACGGATCAATAAATAATTTATTACATGTTAAGTTCTCAAAAAAAGTTATGTGAGAATAATGAAATGTGAAGGGCACAGTACACCCCCTTAAAAAGTTTCAAATTCAACTGTAGAGCGTGTGTGTGTGTGTGTGTGTATGTGTGTATTTTTAATTTCTTTATTTTTAAATTTTCTTTATTTTGTTATTGTGAAAAATTTCAAACATACAAAGAAGTAGAGAGAAGAGTATAATGAAACTCCTACAGGTCCTGGGTCTGGTTGTTCTCATATCCATTCCACACCTTTGCCTGCTCACATTTGTGCCCCATGCTAAGGGAGGCAGACCCCTTCGGCTGTGATTTCAACATTCTCCACCCTTCCCACTTCTTCTAGCATGAAGGATGGGACAAGAGAACCCTCACAGTTTTCTCCCCCTCCTTTCCCACTTTATGGCTTCAAACATGTTAACATGTTGTCTTATTTCCTTCATCAACTTTTTTTGCTTAAATAATTTAAAATAAATAACAGATATCATGCTGTTTTACCTATAAATACCTCAGTATGCATCTGGAAAAAATCAAGACATTGTCCTCAAAACCAAACCCTCATTATGACAACTAACCAAATTAGCAATAGTTCCATAATACCACTTTTTTTTACTTTTTTAATATAACTAATTGTCCTAAAATTGTCCTTTAAAATTGATTTATTTGAACCATGCTGCAATGAGGATCCCCACATTTTAGCATATTTCTTACAATATTTGGAGCATATTTATACTAAAATAATATTTTTTGTTTATCTGAATCTCAAATTTAACTAGATTTCTGTGTTTTTATTTGGTATATCTAGCAATCATGCTCATATTACATTTGGTTGTTATGTTTTTATAGGTCACAAATATTTGCCAAGCTCTGGTTCAGAGACGTTTTTACCATTTGCAGGTAGTAAATATGATGAGATAGCCAAGGTCTTACGGCATTTGTGCTATATAACTAAGGATGGTGATCAGGCAATAAACAATTAAATGAACAAGATCTTGACAAGTGCCATGAAGAAAGAAAAATGGAAAGTAGTAGACTGTGACTGGAGGATGGAGACTAATGCACACTCAGGGAAAACTTCTCTGAGGAAGCGACATCAACCTGACAGTGAAATTATGGAAAGCATCCACACGTGCAAATATTAAGAAAATGTTGTTTTAAGAAGGAATTGAAGATGTAAACTTCCTGAGGTGGGAACAAATGTCATTTTTTATGAAGACTGCAATAAGATATTTGTTTCTGGGGTGTCTTGAGTAAACTAAGAGTGTACTTTCAGATAAAGTCAAGGATGTAGAGAGGTTCCATGTTACTTAGAGGCTTTTAGGACGTGGGCTGGTGTTTGGGTTTTATTCTTGAGTGTAATGGGAAGCTCTAAAGTAGGAGAACAACATGGAATGTCTTCCTGTGGAAGGAAATCAATCTGGCTGCAGACGATTGTCTGAGGGCAGGGGTAGAATCTTGGAATGGTTAGCAGGGGGTCATTGTGGTCGATCAGTAAGAGATGAAAGTGGTTCAGCCCAGAGTTGTAGCAGTGGAGATAGAGAGAAGTGGATCTGTTCCAAAAACTGCTTGGACAAGTACTTCATGGCCCTCCAGGATGATTCAACCAGCTCTGCTTACTACTTTCTTTATAACTTCAACAGGCTCACGAGTGAACCACTATCACGCATCTAAAATACTACATTGAAATTCCTGATTATGTCTTTCTCTCCCCTACCGGGCTATAAACCTCTCGAGGACAAAATAAATGTGTTTTTCATAGCATCTTGCTCATATTCAGTGTTCAGTACATATTGTAGAGAGATATTAATTTAATGGACATTTGCTTCACATTCTATAAATGCTTTTCAATGAACGTGGCTCTGCAACTCTGTTAATTAAAAAAACAAAATAAATATATGAGATATAATTATGGCTGTTACATATGATAAATTTTGTTATGTATGATATATATTATATTATATATAACATATATAACATAAAATATTGTTATATTTGATACATTATATCATATATGACATATAATATATAACATGTTATATACAACGTTATATACATTATATATGATATAAAGGCAATATATATGCTATATTGTTATATATCATAAATATGTTATATATGATATATAATTATAGCATTATGGAAACTTTAAGGCCTATTTCTTTTTTTAACCCTTGAAAGCTAAGCTTGGAAAAATATGTTTGTAAGCTATATGGAGTCATAGCAAAAGTAATTAAACACAAAAGTTTTCAGCCTCCTGAGAGAAACCAGCTGTAACTTCCTCAATTTTCCATTACCAAGTCATATGACTGATATTTGAACTTAGCTTTTCTCCTTTGCTCCTTTTTCCATCAAGGACACTTCCAGTTTATCTTGGTAAACAATATAATCTGTGATACCTTGATTCCTGTCAACTAATGAAATCAGTTTTCAAAATGTTATCATAGCAAATAAAATGCACCCTGCTGCAACATTCCCACTGCCTGCGGTTATCTGCTCTCACAATAGTCTCACACACACACACACACACACACACACACACACTCTCTCTCTCTCTCTCTCTCTCATTCTACTGCATTTCAACTACATGGAGTTTACTACATCTCTCTTATGTCAAGCAACATAACTTCTTGGCTCTTTTACAAATTATGATTAATTAACCATTTGTGTAATAATTTGTTTAATTTTGTTTGCCTTGCCCTAACACTCTGGGAAGGAGTCATTTCTATTTTGTCAAACTTTCTATCCACTTTGCCTCATGTGTGCTTGACACTTGGAACTCAACAGATTTTTCATGAATAAGTAACTGATAGAACGAATTAAATAATAACCTTTCTGAACTTTATGTTATGAAGTCCAGTGTGGTTATCTCCTAAGAGTGTTGAGGGGGTAGGAGGGTGAGAAGAGTCCTGGCTACGGAAGTGCCCATGAATTACAGCATCAACTAGCAACAAGACAGCACTCCCATCCCAGGTTAGCTCAACAAATTCTCGAGAGGGCCATTCACAAACGAGTAGTATTCAATATATAATTATTTATCTTAGGGCCTCTGTGTGAATACTTATTTGGTTAACATATGAAATTTATAGAATTACCCAACAAGGCTTCTCTATAATTGATTAGTGTTTCATTATCTAGCGCAACCTGTTTGTTGTAAAACAACCTCTAGTCTATCCTGAAATTAAGTTCTTATGACGTCAAAGCTAATTGACACCTTATGCCACATAGGTAGAGAGAACTTGCAAATTCCTTTGTTAGTGATGGATAAAGTACTTCTACATCCAGCAAGATTCTTTCCTAAGCCCAGTCCCTCATTATGTTATATTATTTTTGCCTCTCTAGTTCTTATTGCAGTGACTGGAAACTTATAGATACTGAAGTACTGTTTGTTATAAGCTGAACGGAGAAACAGTGCTTGAGTTGAAACTAGGCAAAAGCAACTTTTAACGGTTTGTGTTTGCGTCCCTGTAGAAGCTTGTTGACTACACACAAACACCATGCTGAAATATAATCATCCGAAGAAATAAAGCTAAGCTGAAATAATTCCCACAAAGGCTCTTTTTAGTCAGTAATAATTATATGTTAACCAACTGGTATTTTCTGCCAAAGGGGAGATGATATTTCTGTTGATGATAAGTTGCATGTGTTCTATAGGTGCTTCTTCATGGCACAGCAGGCTTTCTCTAAAGTTTCTTTGCAATGGGAATAAACTGTCAGATGATCTTGCTCTTTTTGTCGTTGTTCTGTCTTTATTCTCTGCTTGATATAAATAGGAGTACTGGCCATTTCTTAAATGATCTTTTTTCTATCTTTCCTTCAACACATCAATTGTTCCATTCAACACTCAAGTTTAATCTTAAGAGAGAAACGAAATGTGTCAAAGAAAAAAAAAAGCTTCTTGATGGTTGCATTAATAAACATTTTTTTCCTCCTGAAGACTTTATATGATAACTCATATGCTAAAATTTCACACTATGTACAAGGTGTAAACATATTAAACGGACTGCCAAAACTCATTCCTCAGTAAAAATTGGAATGTAAGTGCCTCATTTAGTGAAGAAGTTTGAATTAGGAGAGATTAAATCATTTGAGGTCCAGAGCTAAGTACCAGGATTATTGACTCCATCTCAGATTTTTTCTCCTATCTTCACAGTCAATAACATCTTACACTAGTTATCTTTTCCCTCACAAATAACCTACACATAAAAATATTGCACTGTCTTTCTGACTATCTTTACTTGAGATCCTAGTATTGATTTCGTGAGGACTATCAGATAAAAGGCTTATGGTGCTAGAAGGAAAAGTGGAGAAGAGTATGGAAAGAGGAGAGCTGCTTGGGAGGGCTGATCCCTGTGAGTTTTAGGAGCCATATGAAAGTATTGGATTCTTTTGGAACTCAGAGTGGAAATCAACATGTACCTAATGTGATTTATCAATGTTATCATTTTTGCTTAGCGTGCAATATTTGGAAATCCAAATATTACTAATCCAAAGTCTTCCAAAGCATGGATATACAATGGTGGTATAATGATTAATAACAGGGACCTCTCTGTGTTTATATCTAAATTTTCTTATGATTCTAATTAATATGAAGACCTGACTACCAGGTGCAGAACATGTAACCAGTGTAGTACCCTTACATGATCACGTTGTTTATGGAGAGTGGTAACACTCTGAGATCATTCTATCTCCTGGTGGCTAAAATATGGTGCAAAGTGCTATGAGAAAATTCAGGGTAAATTCTGGCATCTATAAGGAAGAGATTTTGAAATAGTGTATGAAATGGCTAGGAGCACAAAGATTTGATGTCAGACAAATCTACGTTTGAAACTTGGACCTCATCTTAATAACTTGATGAGCTTTGTCAACCACCCTCTCTAAACTACAGTTTCCAAATCTAGAAATCTGGGATACCAATATCTAAACCATGAATATGCAATGAAGTGTGTGTAATCACTTAATGTGATTTTAGCACATATAATATAAATAATAAATAATCCACTATCATAACTATAGATATGTATCTATTAATAATCCATCCAATATTCATTTTATTAAACTGACACCAAAAAGAAAATATTAAAAAAAAAATTTCTCCCCTCCTTTCTCCAAATGAATGGGAGAAAAGTACAAGGTGAGTTGTGGGGGTGCTAGATGAGGAAATCATAATGTTTTTACAATTATATCAGTTCACTTCTTAATATTCATTTTTATTGTAAGTAGATCTTAGTGAATTAAAGAGCTGGCTAATAAGATTATCTATTAGTTGGCAGAACCTTACTGTCATAACAGAAATGGTATTGACCTAGGAGACTGGGGACCTAAGTTCTCCCAGTAAGCGTTTAGGTGACCCAGAACAAGTCAACTATTTGTGTGTCCATCTTCTCACCTGTATAATAGAGAGAGGGTCCTGATGATCTCTAAGGTCCCTTCTAGACACAAATTTCCACGGTTCTGTGAAAATCCGTATTTTCTACTTGCTGATATAATAATACCCACTCTAAATTTATTTATTCTTGCGTTGTCAAGTGGGAAATGAACTCAAGGCCTCACATTTTAATGTCATTTTAGATTATTTGGTTTTCTTTCCCCTCAAGCCTGGAAATACTGGAAAGCATAGAGTCAGTAAAGCATACTGAGGCGCTAATCTTTGGTGACCTTTTGTTTTACAAGCTGTGCTGGGTTTTATTGTCAATAACTAGTTTCTTTTAAGGACAGGTGGTCACTTTGATACTATGTTAATAAAAAGGTCAAAAAAGTGTCAGCCTTAAGGATATAAATTTTTGGACTGTGTTTTATTATTTCTAGTTTTCCATTTTCAATTTTTATGCTTCACATATAAAACTGTGTGCTTTCATTGAAAAAAATAGAATTGCACTCATACCTTGAGAATATTTTATATATATTTCAGAGTATGGGTGAAAAAATGCTATCCTAAGTGAATTTAGTCATATAGGATATTATTTTCAAGACAGTATTGGATACAGGAGAGTCTATTAGATGAGCAATTTAATCGGACTAATTTAATATAGTTTGTTTTTTAATTTCAGTGGTCATGATTTCAACTATAATGAATCTAACATTTTCATACAAATACATTGTTTTATAGAGGTTAACTCTTTATATTCATAATCACCATTAAATGAGTTTTTCAGTATAATGAAAACAATATTTATAACCCTTGAATTCCAGTTGCTGCTAGAAGTCGCATGTCAGGTAATTTGGTGCATGCGGAGAAAGGATAATATTGACTTCCTTAAGGGTCAATTAAGCTTTCTGGCTTTCCAGGTCTTTGGGCATCTTCACGGAAAAAGAGAGAGAGAGAGCTTTAGAACTTGTTACTTTTTCCAATTTATAGCTCATGAGAGGCCAGCCTTTTTTTGGTCTGGCTTGGTTAAAGGACCTAATAAAGAGGCAGAACAGCCTCTCAGGTCTGATCTGTCTGGTGTGGTTTCTTAAGGCAGCAAAATCTAAGCTGAGATAGGAAGCATGGATTGGAGTTGGCCAGGCCAAGTAAGTGAAGGTGATGTGTAAGAGTACTCAGGCCAATGAAACAGCATATTTGTAGGTCCATAGATGAGAGAGTAGAGTTTATTCTAGGACCTGAAAGAAGTTTGTAGTTAATGGAATATAGACATAGCGTTTATTATATGTTGGAGGTGAGGATTGGTGGAGGGAGGTGGCATAAGGTTGGACTGTCACACAGAGATTGACTTACCCAGGGTTTCCTCAAACAAACAAAAAACTTTGCAATTGACTCGAAAAGCTGTGAGGACACAATAGTGTTTTAAGTGAAAAGTGACACAATCAAATTTCCATTTTAAAAATTGAAATTTTAAATTACTAGTGTCCTTGTCCTGGTGTCTTAAAACTGCTGAAGCTAGAGGACAAAAGATGGCTTGCAAACATTTTAAATAAGAGGACACATCCCCAAAGAAGTGAAACAGCTTGCCTCAGCGTCACACTGCTCTTGAAGTGTAAGTGGAACGACTGATGAAATCCAGGCCACTGGAAGAAAGAAAGGAAGGAAGGAAGGAGGGAAGGAAGCAAAGAAGGGAAGAAAGCCCTACTAAATGTTACTTCTCTATAATACTAATGAAATGATTGGACAAAATTTAAAAAAAAACAAAAAACATTTATCTTAGCATGATACAATTTTCTGCTACCAGAGCAAGGTGAAGAATTAAAACAACTATCAAAATTGTTCATATCAGATATAATCCTTTTCCTGAGTTACAAGACTATTATAAGATAGGGGTCTAATCAAAGGAGTTTTCTGAAGTGTAACCCCACTATCGTTTGCTCATGGCGGCTTGGATTTTATTACTCTGCAAGTCAAATGACTTCTTCTCCTCTGAATATAGACGGTTTTTGTAATGTATTTATCTTTCTTCAACATGAGGATTCCATAAATAATAATAGTGTTAGAATTCCTTGCTAAGAATAAAGGTATCGATGTTATCAAGAGATGAGGGCGTCACAAGAGAGTTAAAGATCAAGAATGATAATTTTGGCCATGAAAAAAGAAATTACTTTATCCTTCTCTCCTGATGCTTGCCTTCTACTTGTGTAGAAAAAAAAATACTCATATTCTCAAACTGTTTTCACATAATACACTCTTCATCTCTGTATTAGTGTGCTAGGGCTGCCATAATAAAATACTACACACTGTGTGGCTTACACAACAAAAATGTATTTTCTCACAGTTTTGGAAGCTGGAAGTCCAAGATCAAAGTGCTGACAAGGTAGATTTCCTCTGAGGCCTCTTTCCTCCGTTTGTAGATGGTTGCCATCTTGCTGTTTCTTCACATAGTCATCCCTCTGTTCACGTGCATCCTGGGGTCTCTTTCTGTGTGTCCAAATTTCCTCTTCTTCTAAGGACACCAGTCAGACAGGATGAAGGCCCACCCTAATGGCCTCATTTTAACTTAATCACCTCTTTAAAGACCCTATCTCCAAATGCAGTGGCATTTTGAGGTACTGGGCCTTAGGGCTTCAACATGTGAATTTGGGAGGGGTACAATTCAGCCCATAACAACATCCAAAGACTTCAGTGACACTTATTACCAACTCAAAAATACTTGTGACTTTCCTTCTAGACTTTCCTCTACTCCACTAATTAAAGTATACCCATCCTTGCATATGAGATTTTTCGCCAATGTCTATACCTTTGTTTCTATCTCTAAACCCTATCTAGCACTGTCTTTACAACTCAGCTCAAAACCTTCCCAAATTATTTTGTAAATAAAAATCTTTGCTGTAGATAAAACTCATAGGTAGCTGATACACAATTTTCTTTCTTTCTTTCTTTCTTTTTTTGCGAGGAAGATCAGCCCTGAGCTAACATCCATGCCAATCCTCCTCTTTGCTGAGGAAGACTGGCCCTGAGCTAACATCCATGCCGATCTTCCTCCATTTTATGTGGGATGCCACCACAGCATGGCCTGACAAGTGGTGTGTCAGTGTGCACCTGGGATCCGAACCTGAGCTGCCAGCAGCGGAGCTCCTGCACTTAACTGCTATGCCACAGGCCGGTCCCTGATACACAATTTTCCACTTAATTTTTCATTCTTTTAATTGGATTCTAATTGTTCTATATATTTCTGTTGACTCCCCATCTAGATTGTAGTTGATGAAGACAGGAATAATACTTTATATTCACTTTATATCTTCATAGTGTCCAATAGACTGTTGTGTACATATTATATTCTCAAATAATCCTATTTGATTGAATTTCTGACTAGTGAATTATGAAGCTACCTGAATCTGTTTATTTTCAATGTTACCTTAATTGACTTTGTGAATTCCCAGCACTAACTTTCATTCACCATGTTACTTTATAACTCTCTACAATGCTTGAGTGGGCTGACTGTTAAATAAATGCATTAGAGAGTACTCTATGCATGAGAGTTACCTCAATACACTGCAATGCAGCGTGCATTCAGTGCACATCTAGTGCCTCATGGGTTGTCAGGCTTGCTTTTACTGATGTGAATGTTTATCTAGATGTACTCATCATATTTCATTTTTTCTTGTGTGTCTTTTCAAGAAGATGACCGTGTTTGATAGAGAACTATTTCTTTTTAGTCAAGGTTATACGAGCGTCTGTGCTTTTTTGTGATAATCTTCAAAGTCATAGACACTTTTGAACTATATCACAGTGTTAGGTGAAAGATTCATATTGATCTCCATGAATTATCAATGTTTGTTTTCAAAAAATTTGTTTGGAAATAAATTGATACCTGAACTAAGTATCCAATAACTCAAGCCACTTCCCTCATGTGATTTCTTAAAATGGAGATCCTGTAATCTAGCTCCTTCACCTTGAAATAATATACAAAATGTCAGAATGAGTAAAGGGCTTTCGGTAGTCACTGTTATTTATTGTTTGTTCTTTACTGCTGCATAGTCAGTCACTTAAAGAGAGAGAAATAGCATACAATGTCAATAGCTCCCAACTGTGTTAGCTTTTTACTGTCCCAACATATGTCCTAAAGCTTAAAAAGCAATAAAAGCTTGCTGCTTCCACAGTCATTAGCTTTGGTTGTCGCAGTCAGTCACCCACAGAAGTCAGAGCCACATCAGTTTTTTTTTCCATCCTTTCTGCACAATCATCTCTAGCCATTGTTCTCATTTATTGTTAAAAGAAAAATGAACCAAGGAAAGTGCCAAGACTCAAAAGTGAATTTGCAATGCGAGAAAACTTTCATCATTTTTGAAAGGTACTCCCATCATGTTGACTAAACAATAAAAATATATAAGATTAACATTACAAATGGAAGTACTGTTCCATCTACTTTTAAATGGATTAATAGTTTTCTAGTTTTAAAATATGTATTTATTCAATAAAAAATGATATGAATAATTGACAGAAATACCTACATAATTTTAGATGAAATTTACTGTTGTCTCAGTGACTTTATCACTTCTACTTAGATCATAGTTAGGAATGCCAATAGGATTATTTCAACAGAATCTGATCCATCTATAAAGTCACGAAGTAAAAGAAAAGTGTAAATTGGTCATGTTTGAGTGTCCTTGCTGGGTTATGTAACCTAAAAACAATTCTGACAAGGTTAAGGATATTAATTTAATTTTTTCAGTAAGCTCATTGTGAAAAATAAATTAGGAGCATAGGCAATTTTATCTTTATTTTTTCTTTCCTTCTAGTTTCCACATTTTATTTCAGCTCAAGCACATTCATTGATAATATATTTTGCATTTCTTACATCATTCCAAAAAGAGATAGTGTACAACAGTCATTATAAGTGAATTATAAGCAAATAGAGTTTATAGAGATTATTCAAATTACTAGTCTGCCTCCTTTGAGCTAGGATTTTCAGGTTTGGGAAGACTACTGCCGTCAGTATTTCCCCATATGTTTATTTGTATTCTTGACCAATGGTCCTTGCTTCTGTCCCCATACCTCTGGCCAATACCGGATTTGCCCCCTCAGCAAACTGCTGGGTTATGAGGGTGAGAGTTGATCTGGTAACACATAGAGTAAATGTTCATGACCATTTTGTAATTTGATAAAGTGATGAAATTTATGGTTAATTCCCTCATAAAAATGCTCATCACACAAACAGTTGCCTATGATTTCAAGACTCATTTATGAACTTGACTTTAGAACTCCTCGTTTACAGGTGCCTTTGAATGCATTTCCTTGGATATTTTCATGATATGTTAATTTTTTTCCCTGTTCTTTTTTCCTTTGGTTATATTAAGCTGCTTATTAATAGTTAGGAAAGCAGTTCTTAAAAAACTAGAATATCTTTCTGTATGAATATGTGATAAAATTTATTGCACTTATATGATTTATTAAACTGAGTCACCCCTGAAGCAAATGCATTATTAAGTAGTTAAAAAATTCATGACATGTCCTTAACCCAGTGAGAGTGCTTTAGAGGAGCTCATTCATCTGATAAATATGTGTTTAACAAAACTGCTTGAAATGAATCTCTTTTATGGGTTTTTGTAATTATTGGTCTTAAGACAAATATGTATATATAGCATAAATAACAGAATGTATTTCTCACATAGGGTCATGGTTTGTTTTTGAATGCAAATAGTCACAGGCTTTGCTTTGTGAGTATCTAATAAAATGCTGTGTTGCATTATTAAAACTGCTCAATAGGCTGTGATGTCCTGGAACATATTGTCTGCATTGTACATAGCTGCCTTTCTATTTTGAGATTTAAAGCAACATTGCGATGGAAACCTTCTGTGATTTCTTATTGTGCACATTGGACTCCAAGCTCAATCATTTGGTTGCAGAATGAAGATCTTAAATTTTAATTTTCCGGAGTTTTTAGCCAGATATGTTCAAAACAAAAAGGCTAGTAAAAAAAAAAGTCTATTTCCTGTGTTATCTGAAATAGAAGTGTTTCTCTACTTATGCCACATTTTGAGATATACTGAATCAAAGTGGTAAGCCTGCTTCAATAACCAATATAATTTCCCTATGGCTGCAGTCGCATGGAGAGCACAACTATTTAAGAACTGCAGCTTTCCATCCCTTTACCACTTATTCATGTTTAGATTTGTGTTATTGCTTAAGCATTACATACTTTGACTCTATATTCTGAGTCAGTGTCCACGCCCTTTTTACTGGTACCACTCCTTGTCTCATTACTACTGTAACTACCAGTACCATCATCTGTAAAAATTACAATTTATTGAGTACTCACACTGAGACTGACACCAAGAAAAGCACTTTTTTTGTTTTAATCATGTTGCAGATAAAGAAACTGAGATCCAGCAATTTTAAATAACATGTCCTAAAGCACAAAGGAAATGTATTGGGAGGATAATTCCCTTTTTAGTGATCCACATATGAATATACAATGATAATATTATAAACTACTATTCAAACTCTTATTAATTGGGCACTTATAATGTGATAGGAACACTTTAATTTTTATTATTTATGATTTACCTAAACTGTTAGAATAATTTTAAAATTATTAAAATTTTAATAATTTTACATGCTGCTCTTCCAGCTACATTATTTACATGCAGAAGAGTCTTGAAATTTTGCCTCAGAATCAATTCACGTACTACTTGCTGCAGTTTTATGCATTTCTTTGTTTTTTATTTCTGAAGTTTGTAGTATATTTATATGCTTAAAGTTCTGTCTGTGTATAGTTTTAATATTGAGTAAAAATGTGACTTGAAGGCAGGAAAGAAAATTTTTATTTCATCACAATTCCATCTAAGTACTTTATGAGAAATTCTTAGATGATTCTCTTGACTGGCTGAATTTACCAGATCAACTGTGAATGGAAAGAAGTGAATGAATCCCAGTAAATAAATGGATTTCAGATTCATTCTTTTAAGAAACTAGAAGTAAATTCTATTTAAATTACTTTATAATGGACTTTCGGTTACAGCAGCATGGAGATGTTGTCGAATTCTCCCTAAATACAAGTATAATATTGGAAAAAATTGTCAAAAGCAACATTTCAGAGAACTGGATACCAACCAAACACAGGCAACAGGTTAATAAGAATTACTCTTGTAATAAACGTAAGAGCTACAGGTTAGGAGACTGAGTATCTGTGGCCCACTTGCCTAAGTGACTTCCATCTTTACTCCCTGCCTCAATAGGGTCAGCAAAAACAGTAGTCTTAACAGCTGACATTGAAAACCAACAGCTTTGAGACCATAGAGAACTGACTCAATTTGGAGTAATAAGTGAAAACCTGTGGCTTTGGCAGCTAAAGGTGGGAACTTAGATGGAAACAAATGGAAAAAACTCACAACTTTGTTAGTCCAAGGTTATCCTCCTGGTTGGGGTGAGCAATGTGCCAGCCCGATTTTAACCAACGGATCCTAGAAATAAGAGAGCCACAGAAGGTCTGACATAAGCTCTCCACATATCACTGGCTGATGAAAAAGCATTTACATCTGTCAGGGAGACTTGAGAGAGCTTTGAGAAAGATAAATGCTGAAGAAGACTTGAGAACTAGCTGTAACTTTAAATGTGTTTCCCAAACCACTCACTAATCAATCTGAAGAGGGTGGCTGGCACCTTATGGGAACAAGGACTTGGAGCACAATCTTTGTCCAAATAATTGGCTGATGACTAAACTATAAAGATACAGAGGAGATTTCTAGAAAACCAGGTACAACAATAGTGAAAATAATACTAATAAAAATTTTCAAAAAATTAAGTAGAGAATCAATGGCTGCACATCATGGAGGAGACAAATTCTACAGTAAGTTCAAGGAAGTTAATTAAAAAATACAATAACCCACAGAAACATAAAATATATCCCAGAGTTGATATGATATGTTTTCTAAAATGTTAGGTTTTCAACCAAAAATTATGAGACATTCAAAGAAACATGAAGGTGTGACCATTACTCAAAAAAAGTATTGAGTCAATTAAAAGGAACTCTACATAGGACCAGTCAAATTTAGCAGGAAAAAAATTCAAAACAGCTATTATAAAAATTTTCAAAGAATTAAAGGAAATTGTGTTCAAAAAGTAAAGACAATATAATGGCAATGGTTCAACAAATAGGGAATTTCAATAGGAAAATAGAAACTATATTTTAAAAACCACAATAAAAATAGTGTGTTTGAAAAGTATAATTACCGAAATGAACACTTCATCAGTTGGGTACAATAGCAGATGTGAAGTTGCAGGAGAAATGTTCAGAAACTTGAAGACAACTAAATAGAAATTATCCAATCTAAAGAACAGAGTGAGAAAATATTGAAGGAAAATAACAGAGACTCTGAGACATGTGATACATCAATCATCCTTAACACACATGTAATAATGGGAACCTTGGTAGGAGAGAAGAAAGAGAAAGGGGAAGAAAAATTAGTTGAAGAAATAATTGCCTAAAACTTCCCAAATTAGATAAGGAAACAAAAATCTGCAGGTCCAAAAAAGCTCAACAAACATCATATACGATAAACCTAGAGATCCACACCTAGACACACAAACTGCTGAAAATAAAGAAAAAGAGGAAATGTTGAAAGCAACAAGAAAAATCCAACTCCTCACCTATAGTGATAGTCAATTCCTTAGGAAGGAATGAAGAGCACTGTAAATGATAAATATGGCAGCAGATATAAAAGACTGTGTGTGTGTGTGTGTGTGTGTGTGTGTGTGTATAAAATTCTTCCCTGATATCTTAAAAATAAGATAATTTAAAGTAAGGATTATGACACTGCATTTTTAGTCGTATATATAACTCTATATATACACATATATTTATATACATATATAATACATATATTCATAACATACACAATATATATCTATATATATATTAACAATAGTACAAAAAGAGGAGGGATGAAGATACTCTATTGGAGCCAAATTAAACTAGCATTATAGTGAAATAGAGTGTGATAAATTAAAATTGCTTGTTATAATCTCTAGAGCAAATGCACACACAGAAACAGACATACACACAGTCAGATACACACACATAATCAACAGAGGAGTTAAAATGGTAAACTAAAAATAGTTGTGTAACAGAAAAGGTGGCAGTAAATGATAAACAGAGTGTTCATAATTATTGGATAATTTTTTTATGTTAATACCATAAGTAATTGCCCTTAAAATACTAATGCCATCGAGCTTTCTGCCACGCTATTTCTCTTTTCTGAGATGCCTCACTGTGTGTGCCTTGGCTACGTCCCATTTTCTGAGGGGGTTCCCTACATATGGGCCACCCAGCAGTGTGCCACGGAGCCCTCCCACTTGGAACACAGCTAGTTGGACCAGTGAAGGGCATCTGAGGAAGAGGCTGCTTTTGGTAGACTGGCCAGGAGATTACAAAGTGGCCAGTCCACAAGCTCTGCCTGACAAGGTTACTCTGCTGAATAGTAATTGGCAGCTATTCAGCTACACTTTCTTATGGTGTCTGAATGTGAAATATATAGAAAACAGACGCAAAGAGAAACAGAGGAAAAAGTCAGTAGACAGAGACCATGAGTCGGTAAAATTCGTGAAACAGTGAAGTGAAAGTCAGAAAGCAAATAGCGGCAGAGCCCCCACAACAGTCGAACTCTAGAGTAGGTTATCTCTGTGTTTTGAGGTTTCTGTAAATTAGATTTCTTTTTTTGTATTTTCTCTATCTTTTAGATAGTCTACAATAAGAAAATGTTACTTTCATGATCAGAACAATATATTTAAATAACATAAATGCGTCTAAAATTTTGAAAAAAAAATCACTAGTTTGATTTAACTAGATTTTCTTTTGTTTCTCATCATGACTCTGCTAAAGCTACCACATCTGTTGCTTTATGAATGAAATACTGATTGGGCAAGCCAGAATACAGTTTTCCAGATCTCACATTTAGGCGACTGTGAAACACCTAGTTTCTGAGTAAAAGCCAGACATAGGTTTCTACCCTGTGTTTCAGCTCAGGGGCAGTTGTGGATGGTGGGGTTTCAGCATCTTAGTCATCAAGTTTAATTGTCCAGCTGCCTATTTGAACCATTTGGCTTTGTCCATGAAAGATAATTCTACATCTCTCCGTGAGTTTTTTCACTTAATTTTCTCTGCCATATGGATATCTTTGACATTCTGGCTGGAGCTTAAGGGATTTGATAATGCTTCTGATTCAGTGATCCAAGGTGTTAGAGATACACATTTTATTCTGAGGAAGAGCCTCGAGCTTCTTCCTTCCATTAGTATCAACTAGGTTTATGCCAGGTTTATCCAGGTGCTACCTGGGTGATTAATAAAAACGTGTAATTACCATGCCTAAAACTCTATCAATGTGGGATCAGATTTCAGAATCTTCTTTCAATCCTTGACTTTAAAAGTAATTTAATTGAACTCTATCATTGTAGTAATGAATAAATGTAGTCTAAGACAAATAAAGTGACTTGCCAAGATTATACAAAAATTACATGACAGAGAATAGTCTAGATCTATATCTTCCTATTTCTTGCCATTTATGCTCTAGGGAGGCACATTCCCATTCATCTTTTATCCCAACTCTTAATATCATTCTTGACACATAGTAGGAGATCAATTAATGTCATTTAAATAAATAACTGAGTACATTCTGTAACAATTATCAGAGACGTATATAATTTGTTTTCGAAGAAGCTTTTATTTCCACAGTATACATTGTTATGGCAATTTTTGAGACTGATATATATTTAACATCAAATAGCATTCATTAATATATATGAATTTGTGCCTGGATCTCTGCCAGGATCTGTTCAAAGAAAATAATATAAAATTAGCCTTGCCTTTCTAAATATTTAATGTTCTCACACAAAGCCCAAAAAAGAAAAAGAAAGAGAAAATAAAACTTCAAGAAAAGTGCTGACCACTTGAATCCTCAGGCAAAGTAAATATCGAAGGCCAAACTGCAGAGCCACCATTTCCCAAGTCAATGTCGTGGTTTTACACTGTCTTCAGGAAAAGCCCGGGAAGGAAAGCATTGCTATTGACCCCAAATGTCCAGATTCCCACTAATAAGCCAGTTTGTTAAGATGGGGACAGATTTCTCTGAAGTGCAATTGCCAACATCAACTTTGAGCCTTCCTGGGTCATCGGGAGGCTCCATCATTATTTCAGATCTTAGCATTTCTGGTGCCCTTTTCTTTTCTTGAGCTCTCACTTGTTCCTGTGATCCATGGTCCTCTTGTTGACCTAGCCCGACTAGCCTATTTGCCTAGTAAGTGAGGTGTTTAATTCTGCTCAAATTTCTCTTCTTGGCTTCTTAACTGGCTTTACATTTTCTTTCTGTTTATTAGTATTCTGTCTCAGCCTCTGTTTGTCTGGCTGTACTTTGGCCCAGTTTCATTGTTTATGATTATTTGATTTTGATGCCTAGGTAGGTCTTCGATTCAAGACCTAGCTCTGCTGGAAAATTCCATGGCCCCATCATGGACCAGATATTTACACTAACAGCTGCTTCTATATCTATCTTTGGCATCTTTGCCCATGTACATTAATATTCTATCAATGGTTGTTTCTAAAGGGTTAACCTCTAAAGTCCAGCCTTGTGTATTTATCTATGGTTAAAATTAAAATAGGAAGTAACATGGTCTGTATTAATTAAAAGGTCCATTAAGGGCTCAATGCCAAAGCTGGCTAGATGAAAGTTTGCCAAGTGCACAGGGCCAGAAATTTAATTGCACCTTTCTTTAGCAAGAGTTCTATTGACTGTAGTTCTCAAATATATGACCTTCCCTTAATTTTGTGCTAATGCATAGTGAAGGTCTTGCTTGTCTTTGTACTTGCCATAAGCATGATATATATGCATGTGCCATAAGTGGAGTTTGCATATGTATACGTAAAAGTAGGTTTCCTGACCCGATATCAGTGGGATATAAATCAGGTTATGTAGATAGGTCTGTCTGTATACCTGATATGGTTATGTAAATACGTACACATTCATTTTTATATTTTTATTTTATTTTATTATTTTCCCTCAAAGCTTTTTTTTTTTTGCGTTTTATTCATTTTTTTTTAATTTTTTGTTTATTGCAGTAACATTGGTTTATAACATTGTAAAAATTTCAGGTGTAATCATTGTACTTCTATTTCTGCATAGATTACATCATGTTCACCACCCAAATACTAATTACAACCCATCACCACACACATGTACCAAATTATCCCTTTCACCCTCCTCCCTCCCCCCTTCCCCTCTGGTAACCACCAATCCAAACTCTGTCCCTATGTGTTTGTTTATTGTTGTTATTATCTACTACTTAATGAGGTAAATCATACGGTATTTGACCTTCTCCCTCTGACTTATTTCACTTTGCATTATACCCTCAATGTCCATCCATGTTGTCACAAATGGCTGGATTTCATCGTTTCTTATGGCTGAGTAGTATTCCATTGTGTATATATACCACATCTTCTTTATCCATTCGTCCCTTGATGGGCACTTAGGTTGCTTCCAAGTCTTGGCTATTGTGAATAACGCTGCAATGAACACAGGGGTGCATGTACCTTTGCAAATTGGTGTTTTCAAGTTCTTTGGATAAATACCCAACAGTGGAATAGCTGGATCATATGGTAGTTCTATCCTTGATTTCTTGAGGAAACTCCATACTGTTTTCCATAGTGACTGCACCAGTTTGCACTCCCACCAGCAGTGTATGAGAGTTCCCTTCTCTCCACATCCTCTCCAACACATGCTGTTTCCTTGTTAATTATAGCCATTCTGACGGGCGTGAGGTGATATCTCATTGTAGTTTTGATTTGCATTTCCCTGATAGTTAGTGATTTTGAACATCTTTTCATGTGTCTGTTGGCCATCTGTATATCTTCTTTGGAGAAATGTCTGTTCAGGTCTTTTGCCCATTTTTTAATTGGGTTGGTAGTTTTTTTGTTGTTGAGATGCATGAATTCTTTATATATTTTGGAGATTAAGCCCTTATCAGAAGTATGGTTTGCAAATATCTTCTCCCAATTGTTAGATTGTCTTTTCGTTTTGTTGATGGTTTCCTTTGCTGTGCAGAAGCTTTTTAGTTTGATGTAGTCCCATTTGTTTATTTTTTCTATTGTTTCTCTTGCCCGGTCAGATGTGGTGTTTGGAAAGATGTTGCTAAGACCGATGTGGAAGAGCGTACTGCCTATGTTTTCTTCTAGCAGTTTCACAGTTTCAGGTCTTACATTCAAGTCTTTAATCCATTTGGAGTTAATTTTTGTGTATGGTGTAACGTGAGGGTCTACTTTCATTTTTTACATGTGGCTATCCAGTTTTCCCAACACCATTTGTTGAAGAGACTTTCTTTTCCCCATTGTATGTTCTTGGCTCCTTTGTCAAAGATTAGCTGTCCATAGATGTGTGGGTTTATTTCTGGGCTTTCGATTCTATTCCATTGATCTGTGTGTCTGTTTTTGTGCCAGTACCATGCTGTTTTGGTTACTATAGCTTTGTAGTATATTTTGAAATCAGGGAGTGTGATACCTCCAGCTTTGTTCTTTTTTCTCAGGATTCCTTTAGCTATTCGGGGTCTTTTGTTGTTCCATATAAATTTTAGGATTCTTTGTTCTATTTCTGTGAAAAATGTTGTTGGAACTTTGATAGGGATTGCATTGAATCTGCAGATGGCTTTAGGAAGTATGGACATCTTAACTATGTTAATTCTTCCAATCCAAGAGCACGGAATATCTTTCCATTTCTTTGTGTCTTCTTCAATTTCTTTCAGAAATGTTTTATAGTTTTTGGTGTACAGATCTTTCACCTCTTTGGTTAAGTTTATTCCTAGGTATTTTATTCTTTTTGTTGCAATTGTAAATGGGATGGTATTCTTAATTTCTCTTTCTGCTACTTCGTTGTTAGTGTATGGAAATGCCACTGATTTTTGTATGTTGATTTTTATCCTGCAACTTTACCATATTTGTTTATTACTTCTAAAAGTTTTCTGGTGGATTCTTTAGGGTTTTCTATATATAAAATCATGTCATCTGCAAATAGTGACAGTTTCACTTCTTCCTTTCCAATTTGGATCCCTTTTATTTCTTTCTCTTGCCTTATTGCTCTGGCTAGGACATCCAATACTATGTTAAATAGGAGTGGTGACAGTGGGCATCCTTGTCTGGTTCCTGTTCTTAGAGGGATAGCTTTCAGTTTTTCACCATTGAGGATGATATTAGCAGTGGGTTTCTCATATATGGTCTTTATTATGTTGAGGTATTTTCCTTCTATCCCCATTTTATTCAGAATTTTTATCATAAATGGATGCTGTATCTTGTCAAATGCTTTCTCTGCATCTATTGAGATGATCATGTGATTTTTGTTCTTCATTTTATTAATGTGGTGTATTATGTTGATTGATTTGCGAATGTTAAACCATCCCTGCATACCTGGAATAAATCCCACTTGATCATGGTGTATAATCTTTTTAACGTATTGTTGTATGCGATTTGCTAGTATTTTGTTGAGGATTTCACATCGACGTTCATCAGTGATATTGGCCTGTAATTTTCTTTTTTTTGTGTGTTGTCCTTGTCTGGTTTTGGTATCAGGGTAATGTCAGCTTCCTAGAATGAGTTAGGGAGCTTCCCCCCCTCCTCAATTTTTCGGAAGAGTTTGAGAAGGATAGGTATTAAGTCTTCTTTGAATGTTTGGTAGAATTCACCAGGGAAGCCATTTGGTCCTGGACTTTTACTTTTGGGGAGGTTTGTGATTACTGTTTCGATCTCCTTACTGGTGATTGGTCTATTCAAATTCTCCACTTCTTCTTGATCCAGTTTTGGAAGGTTGTATGATTCTAAGAATTTATCCATTTCTTCCAGATTGTCGAATTGGTTGGCATATAGCTTTTCATAGTATTCCCTTATAATCTTTTGTATTTCTGAGGTGTCTGTTGTAACCTCTCCTCTTTCATTTCTGATTTTACTTATTTGTGCCTTCTCTCTTTTTTTCTTGGTGAGTCTAGCTAAAGGTTTGTCAATTTTGTTGATCTTTTCAAAGAACCAGCTCTTGGTTTTATTAATATTTTCTATTGTTTTTTTGGTCTCTCTTTCATTTATTTCTGCTCTGATTTTTATTATTTCCCTTCTTCTACTGGTTTTGGGCTTTGTTTGTTCTTCTTTTTCCAATTCCTTTAGGTGCATTGTTAGATTGTTTATTTGAGATTTTTCTTGTTTGTTGAGATAGGCCTGTATCGCTATAAACTTTCCTCTTAGAACCGCTTTTGCTGTATCCCATAAATTCTGGCATGTCGTATTTTCATTTTCATTTGTCTCCAGGTATTTTTTGATTTCTTCTTTGACTTCTTCATTAACCCAGTCGTTGTTCAGTAGCATTTTGTTTAATCTCCATGTATTTGTGGCTTTTCTGATTTTCTTCCTATAGTTGATTTCTAGTTTCATACTGTTGTGGTCAGAAAAGATGCTTGGTATTATGTCAATCTTCTTAAATTTACGGAGACTTGTTTTGTGGCCTAATATGTGATCAATCCTGGAGAATGTTCCATGTGCATTTGAAAAGAACGTGTATTCTTCGGTTTTTGGATGGAATGCTCTGTATATATCTACTAGGTCCATGTGTTCTAGTGTGTCGTTTAAGGCCAATGTTTCCTTATTGATCTTCTGTTTGGATGATCTATCTGTTGGTGTAAGTGGAGTGTTAAAGTCCCCTACTATTATTGTGTTACTGTCTATTTCTGTTTTTATGTCTGTTAATAATTGCTTTATATATTTAGGTGCACCTACATTGGGTGCGTAGATATTTACAAGTGTTATATCCTCTTGTTGGATTGTTCCCTTGATCATTATGTAATGCCCTTCTTTGTCTCTTTTTACAGTTTTTGTTTTAAAGTCTATTTTGTCTGATATGAGTACTGCTACCCCAGCTTTCCTTTCATTGCCATTTGCGTGGAGTATCTTTTTCCATCCCTTCACTTTCAGTTTGTGTGTCTTTAGGTCTAAAGTGTGTCTCTTGTATGCAGCATATATATAGGTCTTGTTTTTTTATCCAGTCAGCCACCCTCTGCCTTTTAATTGGAGCATTTAGTCCATTGACGTTTAAAGTAGCTATTGATAAGTATGTACTTACTGCCATTTTTTACCTTTTTTTTTTTTCTCAGTGTTTTAGTAGTCCTTCTCTGTTCCTTTCTTCTTCTATACAGAATTGATGGTCACTTTAGTTTGACCTCAGTCTGAAAGCTGTACTCTTTAACTCCCCTCCTCCCTCCTTTTATGTTTTTGATATCATATCTAACCTCTTTGTTGTGCATTTGTATCCATTACGTTCTAATCATGGAAATAGATAATTTTTCCTATTTGTGGTCTTCTCTTTTCCCCTTAAATCAGTCCCTTTAACATTTCTTGTAGCACTGGTTTCTTGGTGACAAACTCCTTTAATTTTTGCTTATCTGGGAAAATTTTGATCTCTCCTTCCATTTTGAATGTTAGCCTTGCTGGGTAGAGTATTCTTGGTTGTAAGTTTTTTCCTTTTAGCACTTTAACTGTATCGTGCCATTCTCTTCTAGCCTGTAAGGTTTCTGCTGAGAAGTCAGCTGATAGCCTTATGGGGTTTCCTTTGTATGTAACTTGACATTCTCTTGCGGCTTTTAGGATTCTCTCTTTATCTTTAATTCTGGACATTTTGATTATGATGTGTCTTGGTGTGGGCCTCTTTGGGTTTATCTTGTTTGGTGCTCTCTGTGCTTCCTGTACCTGGATGTCTGTTTCCTTCCTTAGGTTAGGGAAGTTTTCATCTATTATTTCTTGAAATAGATTCTCTGCCCCTCTTTCTCACTCTTCTCCTTCCGGGACACCTATAACATGGATGTTAGTGCGCTTGATGTTGTCCCAGAGGTCCCTTAGACTGTCCTCAGTCTTTTTAATTCTTTTCTCTTTTACCTGTTCACCTTGGGTAATTTCTTCTAGTCTTTTGTCCAGCTCACAGATCCTTTCTTCTGTATCCTCTGCTCTGCTTTTGAGTCCCTCGAATGAATTTTTCATTTCCAGTATCGTATTCTTCATTTCTGATTGGTTCTTTTTTATATCTTCCATTTCTTTGTTGACATTCTCACTGAGTTCGTCTATTCTTCTCCCCAGATCAGTGAGCATCCTTAGCACTCTTAGTTTGAACTCTCTGCCCTGCTCAAGTCAGCTCAGTTGCTCATTTCTGTTTCACTTAGTTCCTTTTCTGGGGTTTTGTCCTGTTCCCTTACTTGGAATGTATTCTTTTGCCTCCTCATTTTGCCTCTTTCCCTGTGCTTGTGTCTACGTATTAGGTAGGTCAGCTACGTCTCCTGCTCTTGGATAGGTGACCTTATGTAAGTGATGCCTTAGGAGGCTTCCAGTGTGCTTCCCTCAGTTCTCAATATTCCAGGGGTGACCCCTATGTGGGTTACGTGTGTCCTTCTGTTGTGGCCTGTTAGCTCTCCCTGTAGGCACCCAGGGAGCCCGAGTTATGCTCCTGGCCAGCTGTTGTAATGCTCAGCTGCTTGTAGTTGTTGTGGGCCCTTCAGTCTCTTTATCAGGTGTGGGGAGCCCCAGCACAGTTGGCTGCAAGTTCTAATACCACATTTGTGTTGCAGTATTTCTTTTAAGTGAGTAGGCCCCCAGTGTGGCAGGTTGTTAGGCTCAGGGCCTTACAATTGCTGTAAGCCTCTAGCCTATTAGGTCTCTTCTCAGGTCTCTGAGGATTGCAGCTGGGTGGGGCTGGCCTCAGGCACAGGAGCACCCAATTGTTTCAGGCTTTGGAAGGTGGGGCAAACCTCCTATGTGGGTCTTTGAGAAGCACAAGTCTTCTGCATCTGACAAGCCCTGCCGCCCACAGGTCCACACACACAGTCAACACAGTCCTGCCCCGTGTGCACGCCCCGACCTCTCCATGGCGGGAGCCCCACACACTCCACCACCGCCCCACACTCGCCACCCACTCCTTGTGCACACCCTGCCCCGCTCAAGTCGGCTCAGTTGCCAGGCTGCAAAGAATCCAGTCACCAATCTATGCAGGCCCACAAGTTGCCTGAGGGCTAGTTGTTGGGTGGGGCCAGTCTCTAGGGTGGGCTGCCTGCCCTGGCTGAGCTGGATTAAATCGGTTCTCTAGCGGGTGGGGCAGACCCTGGGCTAGCAGGCCTCAGGGAGAACTCCAATGGCATCTGTGTCAGCACGGTCACACCAGGCCACAACAATGGCCACCGCCAATGTCCCAGTCCCTGGAGAGGTCTCACCCCTCACCGAGATGCACTCAGGGCCTATTAGGTGAGTCTCTTGTGACCAAAGCACTGTGCACCTTTCTTTCTGGTGATTTTAGGATGCTTTCTGAAACAGGTGAGTTTGTGCACGGACTCTTTAAGAGCCAGTTTTAGTTTCTTTGTGAACCGGGTTTTCTGGGGGTGCTCCCCAATGTTTTAGCAGCAGGCAAAGTCAGATATTATGCCGCTGGTCTCGATTGTGCTGCGTCCACACAATGCCCCCAGCGGGGGCACTCCCGGCTCAGGGCCCCGCGCCTCCAGGGAGGGCTGCGTACCTGTGGGCTGCTCCCGACCGCCGTGAACCTGGCGGCTTGTGAAGGCGGCGTTTTTTCTCTCCAGAAGGGAGTCTCTGCCTCTTCTACCTCAGTTAGGATTGTCCGTTGTTGCAGGAGTTCCTCTTATCCAGTTTTCAGTTCTGTCTCAGGGGTAATTTTTCCACGAGTAGTTGTAAATTGGCTGTGTCCATGGGAGGAGGTGAGTTCAGAGTCTGCCTACGCCGCCATCTTGACTCTGCCTCCCATTTTTATTTTAATGACCAAAATATTTGAGTGTATTTACAGTGAGTTTTTAATATAGTATTCTAAGTCTAAGATTGTTGCTATTTCTTTGTACA
The DNA here is from genome assembly GCF_020826845.1 of Diceros bicornis minor. Lineage (NCBI taxonomy): Eukaryota > Metazoa > Chordata > Mammalia > Perissodactyla > Rhinocerotidae > Diceros > Diceros bicornis. The sequence goes on along the minus strand of NC_080749.1, from coordinate 16,724,194 downwards.
GGTTCAAAAGGAATCATTACACAAATCTGGAAACAAAACAGTAAACTTGAAATCATTTGTGTTTACTCTATCTCTTGAGAATATCAAATTAATTAGACTGCAAGCTATCCTTCCAAATTGAAATTATACTTCGCTGCCTGCAACTGGATTGTACTACAAAATATGTTGCCGTAGAATGGCCACTCCAATGACTGTGGAACAGACATTTTCTTTGCCAAGTCACAGAGGGAAGTAACAAGGGGGATACAATGTTGGCAGAATGCAAAAGCTAATCCACATTTCCTGGTTCTCTAGTGTGCAGTGGAGTGCACTTTGGGATTTCAGAGGAGAGTTAATAAGGGTGTTCCTCCCTATGTTCTCACAATTTGCTGATATTGGTTTCATGGCTATTTCAAGTAGAAAACAAATCAGCTTTAAACTGGTAGCTTCCTCAGTGGGTAGCTAATGCTGGTGGATAAGTAACATTGAAACCCTGGCTCAATTTAGCCAAAACCTGTGAATTAAAAATTAATAATACATTCTGGAAGATCTTGAGTTATGCTACGCTGTAGCATTTCCTTGTCCTTCCTCTTCTTTGTGTCGAGTACTTAACTGCTAACTTAAGCTTATAATGAAGAATAGGAGCTTGAGAACTCTTTCCTAGACATCCATATACTCAAAATTCCATTAATCGAATAATCAATCCATCAGTTAATTAAATCAAAATTTATTTGTATGCTTTCCATAAGGCAAGCATTTCACTAGTTCTGGTCTTATAAGAGATAAACAAAATAAAGCATTTTTGGCCACTGAGAGCTCAGAAGATTTTGCAGGAGTCAGACCAATAAATGGGCAATTATATGGCTGTGTTCCAGTTTCATAAATAGCAATTTACGCAAAGAGATTGAAATCTATGAGAAGATTTATGGAATTTAGACCTGGAAAGGACTGATCAAGTCAAAGGACTTCACTACAGGAAGGTGCATCGCTTGCTGTGTTATCACTTCCTGGTGATATCCCCTGGGTCTTTTTATTTTATAACATTTCAGAAACTTTTTCTGTAACTCATATATAGGGAGCGAAATTCTGTCATTTCCACTAATGCTTGCTATATAAGGCTGATGTAATCTTGTGTTAGCCTTTTTTATGAAGAATGGATATTGGACACAGGGGCATTAAGAGGTCCTTTGTACAAATATTTCAGAACTCTCTGACATAGATGCAAGTCTTTCAATATTAATTTCTTGGTACTGTATATTATAGGTTGCCAAGAGCCCACTAGAAAAAGATAAGATCAGTGAATGCAAACTCTCAAAATATGAAAATATCACTTTTCTTGCTCTTAGGTAGTGACGTCAACTTCTTTCTAAGGGATATGGTTACTATGGTGATGGGAGAGGAGTATAATTTGGAGGGGATTGGGAAAGGATTTGCAGTTTGGAAAAGGGACTACTTTATATAAATTTTGGTAATAAGTTACTTCAATATTAATAATAAATATCATAACAATATACTTATTATAGCAAACTCTTCTATATATAAGCAATATTCTTAATGTTTAACATATTAATTCTTTTGATCCTTATCACAACTCTATGATGTAGTTTTCTATATAACCCCATTTTACATATAAGAAAATAGAGGCAAAAGGAGGTCATGGTTGTCCAAGATCACAGCTAATAAGTGTCACAGTCTGGTTCTAGGTGTTAACCTCTTCAACATTATACTGCCTCTGAATTTATGATGCTTCACTCTTTCTCCCATGCTGTGCTTGGTGTTTGTTGTAGTTTATGTTAATTTTTCAGTTGAATCATTGGTGTTTTTCAGGTGTTCAATAGTGCCACCAGTGTATTTTTATACCATTAATTTTTATTTTTCTCTCTCTAATTTCTTTTTCTTATCTAATTGTGTTGGCCAGTACCTCCAGAATAATAGTTGTTATAGTGGGCATTTTGCCTTAGTGGAAATACTTCAGTTGTTTCCCCTAATAGGTTCTATAAGATTTAGGTTCATGTGAGAAAGCAACTTTAGTAACCCAAGTGAAAGCTAGTAGTGTAAAGAGAAATAGTGAGAGTCTGACTCATTTTGAAGGTGGAGTTGGTAGGATTTCCTCATGAATTGGATATGGTATGAAAAAGAAATAGAGGATTCAAGGATGACTCCAATTTTGTTTTCATCTGAACAACTGAAAAGAAAAAATACACTACCTACCAAGATGTGGAAAGTGTGGGAGGAGCAAGTTTGGAGGAAAGATCAGGACTTTTTCTTTGACATATGTATTAGTTAGGGTTCTCCAGAGAAACAGAACCAATAGGAGATGATAGATAGATGATAGATAGATATATAGACAGACAGATAGTTAGATAGACAGATAGATAGATAGATAGACAGACAGACAGACGATAGATGGATTTTAAGGAATTGGCTCAAGGGATTGTGGGACTGGCAAATCTAAAATTTTCAGGGAAATTCTGGCAGAGTTTCTATTTCAGTTTTGAGTCTGAAGGCAGTCTAAAGACAGAATTCCTTCCTTTTTAGAAAACTTCAGTCTTTTCTCTTAAGGCCTTCAACTGATTGGGTGAGGCCCATGCACAATATGAAGAATAATTTGCTTTTCTCAAAGTCTATTGATTTAAATATTAATCACATCTAAAAAAATACCTTAACAGTAACATCTAGACTTACATTTGACCAAACAACTGGGCACCATAACCTAGCCAGTTGACACATAACATTAACCATCACAACATATTGAGTTTTAAATGCCTATTAGATATCCAAGTGGAAATGTCAAATAGCCAGTTAAGTATACACATCTAATTATCGAGAAATCCAAGCAGGAGACATAAATTCCTGACTCATCAGCACACAGGTGTCATTTAACCCTTGCCGCTGGCTGACTTGTTCCAGAGTCCAAGTGAAGAAAGTGGTTCAAGGAGGGAGTGGTTAATGCAGCTGATGGGTCAGGTAAGAGTTTGAAGATTAGACTGCTGGTTATAGTACTGTACAGGTCATTGTTGTCCCTGAGAAGAGCAGTTTCCATGGAGTAGTAAAGGTATAAACTTGCTTGAAGTGGAACCAAGGAAGAATGAGAGGAGATGAATTATAAACTGGTTTCAAGCAATTTTGGTGTAAGAAAGAACAACAAAAAAAGAGAGAGTAGCTATGAGTGAAGTGAGATATGGGATCAACTGAATTTTTTTTTAAATGAAATACATTTTAGCATGCTATGTATTGATAAGAATGATCTAGTTAAGAGGGAAAGATTGATGCAAGAAAGAGATATGCAATTGCCAGAGGTCTGCTCTTGATGAGATGAAAAAGTTAGGCTTTAGGTCTCAAAAGGAGGTATTTTCAGAGAGTAGAGCATGATAGTTGATCCATAGTAACAGGAAAGGCAGAGCACATAGAAATTGACAGTTAGGTGTATAGATAGGGTGCTGGGAGAATGAGACAGCACTCTTCTGATGGCCTCTGTTTCCTCTGTGTAGACATGCCATTTGGTGAAAATAAAGAAGAGGAAGGAAGTATTGTGTATTTAAGGAGAGAAGAAAATATATAAGTTGATTGCCTAAGAGAGTAGTACATTTGTACAATTTAGAAACAGCTATTGCTTCAAAAAGATGCTTTTTTGTCATTTGTCAGAAAATTGCTGTAATAAATACACAAATCTACAATAACTATGAATGTAAATGGTGCCCTCTATAGTTGAGCAGTGCTGCAAAAATACATGTTAATAATAATGCTAGGAAAATATGGTGAGAGTGTCTAGTGTTCATTTGCTGACTGAATAAACATAAAATAGATAATAATTCCCTTAAAAAGCAATTAATGAGATCTATTTAATTTAAGATGGGTGACAAAGGTTATACATATAGCTTGCTCTCTGAGGTATACCAAAATTAGGAGTGAGATTAAGAGATAAAGCCCACCACTGGCTTCATTATTTAATGTTCTGCCCAATTTATTACAGTGTCCAAATTATTAAAGGAAACTTTCAAACATTTATTTAAAAATAGGCCATTGTTTTCTGCTCTTTATGACTTAAATGACTTCATTTTTCCCCAAAAAGATATGTAGTTCTTGAATTCTATGGAAAAGAAAGAACTAAAATACATTTAAAAAATCTAAAGCCATTAACATGTCCCCTGGTGATATTTAAAGTGAGAAATAGGGCACTACTTATTTAAGTAGTGTATTAATAGTGTGGAAATCTGTTGAATCTTCTCCTCTTGGGGTTCTGGAACTTTCCTCTTGCAATTGCATATATTCATAGATGACATATATTGTTGTTAACTGAGAGATAAAGAATGACTCATGAAAGTACTCTTGACTCAGGTTAACATACCTTATGTAAAATGCCAAATGCAAATTATTAGAGGTAAAGGTGAGACCGTGGTGTTTTTTCCAGAATATTTTGGTCCGATATTTAGTAAACTCGAATCCTGTGTTGCTAATCATGAATTTTACCCATGGAGTTTCTGAGAAGCTGTAGATTTGCGTATCCGAGTATCACCATAACAATAACCATGTAAATGTCTTATGCTGCAATGCAGATATCTGGACAAAGAATAAGTTGGCACAACTGACCTAGACTCAAGGCCTGAGGAGAACTTTCTATTTTCCCCTTAATATGTGTCTTGTTACTGGAATACACAAGCATGCTTGCAGGAAAGAGAGAGAGATGACTGAGCCACAAAAAAATCCATTTAGAGTAGTCCCCCGTTATCTGCAGGGGATACCTTCCAAGACCCTCAGTGGATGCCTGAAACCACAGATAGGACCGAACTCTATATTTACTATGCTTTTTCCTATACACACATACCTATGATAAAGTTTAACTTATAAATTAGTCACAGGAAGAGATTAACAACAATAACTAATAATAAAATAGAACAATATGACAATATACTATAGTAAAAGTTACCATAGATCTTAGCAACCTCAAGGTACAATATTTTTCTTTCCTTACTAAGTTGAGAACTTTAACCTTTTTGCCTAAAGGAAGCACTTTACGGCTTCTCTTTGGCGTATCCAAATTGCCAGCATCAATATTCCTGTGCTTTGGGGCCATTGTTAAGTAAATGAGGGTTGCTTGAATACAAGCACTGAGATACCACAACAGTCAATCTGATAAATGAGATGGCTACTAAGTGACTAAAGGTTGGATAGTTGGATAGCATATACAGCATGCATACACCAGAGAAAGGGCTGATTCAAGTTCCGGGTGAGATTTCATTTCAGAACAGCACGCAATTTAAAACTTGATGGCAAGGTCCGAAATGATATATCCTACCCTGCTGGTTTTATGGATGTCATCAGCATTGACAAGACTGGAGAGAATTTTCATCTGATCTGCGTCACCAAGGGTTGCTTTGCTGTTCACCATATTACACCTGAGGAGGCCAAGTACACGTTGTGCAAAGTGAGCAAGATCTTTGTGGGCACGAAAGGAACCCCTTATCTGGTGGACCCGTGATGCTCACACCATCCGGTACACTGATTCTCTCATCAAGGTGAATGACACCATTCAGATTGATTTGGAGACTGGCAAGATCACTGATTTCATCAAATTTGACACGGGTAACCTGTGTATAGTGACCAGAGGTGTTAACCTGGGAAAAATTGGTATGATCACCAACAGAGAGAGACACCCTGGTTCTTTTGATGTGGTTCATAGGAAAGATGCCAACGGCAACAGCTTTGCCAGTTGGCTCTCCAATATTTTTGTTTTTGGCAAAGGCAACAAACCATGGATTTCTCTTGCCCATGGAAAGGGATCCACCTCACCATTGCTAAAGAGAGAAACAAAAGACTGGCAACCAAACAGAGCAGTGAGTGAAATGATCTCTAGGTGACGTGATCAGAAGAGTCTTTGTACTTAATTAGAGATAACACAGCATGAAAAAAATAAAACTTATGAATTGTGTATTTTCAGAATTTTCCCTTTAATATTTTTAGACTGCGGTTGATCATGGGTAACTAAAACCGTGAAAAGTGAAACCACAGATAAGAGGGATTGCTGTATATAGGTACAACAGAATAGAGTTGAAATGGAAATGCAAGGGCAAAGAGGAAATGAACGGCAGATGATTGCTTATTAAGGTACTATTGTGTCCCAATATATGCCTTATACTCTGACCAATGAGATTTGCAACTCACATTTTACAGAAAGATCTGGAAAAGGGCTGTGTAGAGCCAGGAATAGTTTTAGAAATAAGCCAGAAGCCAAATGTAATGTTTTGAAGATGTTGGACTTCTTCACATTTTGACCTCAATTGATATAATTTGGGGGGGTGGCAATTACTTTGCAAGACATCTACTTTAACTCACTGAGAGTATCAATGAGGTAATGAAAATCAAGAGAGATTAAATGACTTGTCCAGAGTTTCAGAGAAACTTAATAGAACCAGCACCAGAATTTGACATTTTCTTTGTGAATTTTTCTAATTCACACAGTTCATATATAAAATCTCTGACTGCTTTCATAGGATTCAGAGATGTCTGGCCAATTGGTAGAAATATACCACTAGGAGTCTATTTCACATGAAAGACTGAGATATGTTCTGGAAGAGAATTATACCTAAGGCAAGTTCTTTTGTGGCTTTGTCCAATAACTAAATCTGAGTTTGATAGAGCCTTCTATAAAAGGGAGTGGCGTGAGCTCAGGAAGTGAATTGTCCAAGCAGCTGAATATCCATGATGCCCATTTATTGCTCTCACACAGCCCACATGGACTAGAGATCAAGGAATTAGAAGCTATGTGCAACAAAATGAAAGAACTGTTTTCACTATAGATAGTGTAAGACATAGGACTCAAAAACTATACTGCTGGGTCTCTGTCAAACAGTTTAATAGAAACAAAGTACAATTCTCTCCTCTTTGGCCCAAGACATCATGTGGCTTAGACACGTTGAGGGATCCCAAAAATATCGTGCCGTTATAACTTTGGTTTATCAAGGATGAGGAAATCAGAAATTCCTGCAAGTAAAAACTGGTAGGGACCTTCTCAGAGATAGAAACCTCATCTGTGATCCAAAAGAAGGATGGTCCTAGCTCCTTTCCAAGTGTCAGTGGTAGCAGTGGTTATCAAGAAGCATCAGCAAGCAGCTCTGTGGCAGCAGGAACTGTATGGGCAGACATCAGTAGGAGGATCAGGGTAGAGGATAGGGGGAAATATCTACCTAGAAAAATATCAGATGGCTGAGAAATGAGTCAGAAAATACTGAGATAAAATGATAGCGTGTGGAAACAGAAGCCAGAAATACATAATTAATGTTACTGTTAATATGACCCAATTTGTAACCTTTCTCCCTGGGCTCATCTGAAATTGGAACTGGTGGCAAATACACGGGGCTGCTGCTGCCCCAAATCCCAGGGGCAGCAGTCACACTTTTAGTCTATAATGTAGTGGCCCTACTTCAATTTGTCACTTTTCTTTTTTCTTTGTCTCTCCTGCTCAATTGCATCTAATTCACCAATTATTTATGAAATCCTTACCATGTTCTTACCATTAAGAACTTTATACCTGTATGTATCCATAGAATATCAAGACTGAAAATGATCTTCAACATCAGTTTATTTATATTAATTTGAATCAGTTAGACTTAGGCAAATAGTGAAAAATATAGGAGGGAATCCCATGAAGGACTAAATTAAATATACATTTGTAATTTTTTTCTTTACACCTTTTAAATGTAAGGATGTCAAGTTCAGGGACTGCTTTCTATTTCAAAATTCCCTTTCATCTCTAAACAATTTTAGAGTCCCTCCCCACCCCAAACACTCTTTATACATGGGTGATATAAATAGGAACTTCAACTCACTAAGTTTTATTCCTGGAGCAGATGAGAAGTGACTGCTCTGTGGCGAGCCTCTATGGGAGATTCCTTAGCAAACGCAAATGGATTCGAGGGATAAAATTGCTGATGCAAGTCTGTTAAATGAGTTCTATTACCTTGAGGTGAAATCAGTCCTCCAAAGGATCGTTCACTGTGAGAGGCAGAATGGAAACTCCTTAATATTATAAATTGTTATACTGATATTTATAGCACAGGCAACATAAAGTTCTCGGGTTTGATTTAGTTTTTTCTTCCCAATAAATAAATTTTAGTATTAGGTATTCATTTCAACCAGGGGTGTTTGAGAAAGCTGTTTCATTTGAGGGATGTTCTTAGCTTGACAGTTTAGGTAAGAAGTCTGTGTGCCTATGCCAGTAGCATATTTTTTTTTTTTTTTTTTTTTTTTTGTGAGGAGATCAGCCCTGTGCTAACATCCGCCAATCCTCCTCTTTTTTTGCTGAGGAAGACGGCCCTGGGCTAACATCTGTGCCCATCTTCCTCCACTTTATATGGGACGCCGCCACAGCACGGCTTGCCAAGCAGTGCGTCGGTGCGCGCCCGGGATCCGAACCAGCGAACCCCAGGCCGCCGCAGCGGAGCGCGCGCACTTAACCGCTTGCGCCACCGGGCCGGCCCCAGCCAGTAGCATATTTTTTGTGATACAAACGCACATCATTCTTCTAAGCAAATAACAAAATTATTTACTCCAGATAAGAAAAAAATTCTTGGAAGACTGAAATTGCAAATGATGCAAGTTCTGCTACCCATGGATCTTGATTTCCCATGACTTTCATTCTGTCCTTGCAGATTAGAGAATGGCTTGATATATTTTTAGTAAATAATCACACATCATATTCTTAACTTTATTTTCTTTTTTTAATCCTAAATAAAGTTGTGTTGATAAGGAGAAGACTAAATCATTTCCAGTGGTGTTAATTCAGATATTGCGGCTTAGTTCAATTAAGGAGGATGAATTAAAACTATATAAATTTGTTCACGTCCCCATGACTTTCTCAGTGTTGGGACTATTTGCTCAGATTCATTAATATATATGGCAAGCTTTTTAATCATCTAGTGTTGAAAGAGGCAATGAGATTCTTTCAAATTCCACTCCCTTATAATGTATAGCCACAGTCCTGAAAATATCCTAGCTGAGTTCTCTCTAGAACTTTGCTATCCAATTGAAATATAATGAGAGCTACAAATGCAAGCATATGATGTTGAAAAAAGAAAATAGGTAAAATTAATTTTAATAAAAGAATCCATTTAACCCAATATAAATTTTAACATTTCATCATGTAATCAATATAAGAATTATCAAAGATATATTTTCCATTCTTTAAAATATGATTTGTATTTTATACTTACAGAACATTTCAACTTAGGCTAGTCACATATGAAGTGCTCCATAGTCAAATGTGGCGAGGGTGTCCACTCTATTTGGAAAAAGAAATTTTAGGGTATGTTTTCTAATTGATATAGAAAACTATTATTTTTGAGAAGGCACCATAAAAAATAGGATTTTCAAAATGTTAAAAATTCAAATGACACATGCCATGTTTTATATAATATATGTAAACAAAACAAAGCCATGTCTTTCAAACAGATGCTTTGTTTATATAGATAGTTGTCCCTGTCTGTGGGAAGTGTCTGTGGAAGAAAGAACTAAGAGATGAGGAAAAGAATGGCTTTGCCTGGGATAGTGGCAGACAAAACTGTGTGAGGAAAAGGATGTCCCAAAGCTAGTTAAGCAAATTTTAACTTAGATGTTGGACATCATAAATTACATAAGGAGCATTTAAGGAGAGAAGTATTAGAATGTTACATTATACAACGAAGTGGCAATGCCTTGTGGAATTGATCTCTGATACTAACTGGAAAATAATATTTGAGAAGTATGATTGTTTTGTTTTATTATAACTATAACTCTTTATCTTCAAGGAAACTTTACATATTGCCTGTTATATTTGACTAGCTTTGTTTTATACTTAACTTGCATGAGTTTATCTTTAGCAAAAGCTGATTAAAAAACAAATCTATAATTTTCATTCCTGGATAGGTAAGATTCCCCAGGCACAGCTGTCAAATACCAGCACCTTCTGGAACCAAGTGCCTTCAGGACCTGAAGATTCAGAATTTAACCAGAGTCTTTGTTGGAATCTGCATAACTTTACTCCAACCTGACCAGAACCATAGTCAGTTGAGTGTTGGGACATCGCAATAGGAAATATCCCTTACAAAGACAGCCAAAACAGCCAGTGACCAGAAGTTTAAACAAAATTCTAAATATAATCAATTTTTTCACTAGTCAATATGATAAAAACAGTAGTATTTTGTATTCAAAATTTGAGTTTTGTGTGGCAGTAGTTTTTACATTTAACCAGAATTCATTTTTTGTGAAAATATTAAAGTACAGAACTTACTTTATCATGAAACACCTAATTGGAATTAGAATATGTAGCTTAATGGCTTGCAAACATTTAACGTTGTTGTGTTCTAGAATATGGTTATTTTTACCACAGATTTTTCTCCTTTGGTGTAGAGTTGAGATAAATTCTTAGCAGGTAGGATGAAGAAAAAAAAAATTAAAGAAAATGAGAGAGGTGACATCAGCAAGATGGAAGACTAGGAGGCCCCAATGCTTGTCTCTCCTACAAAAACAGTAAATAACTTCAAACTGATGAAAATAGCTCACAGAAAGCTCTGAACTACAACAAAGAAGGAGCAAAAGTCCTGCAGAACTCAAAAACTAAGGATGGCTGCATAGAAAAGCACAGGAAGCATTTTGTCTGTGTCACCCCATCCCCTAGTCCAGAGCAGCTTGGTGGCAGAAGGGACCCCTCAGAGGGGAAAGGAGAGCAGGAGAACCCCAGCAAGTCTTACTGCTCTGGGCGTTTGCAGCCTTTGCTACCAAGGACCCCACAGTGTTCCCCAACATTGATCACAGCTAACTGAGCTGCCTGGAGTCCCACCTATGCATCAGCGACTCCAGGTAGAACTGTTGCTGTGGTGAGACCTGCCCCCAGGGCCCAGTGCCACGCAATCTAGGATCAAGATGCCATGGTGCCTTGTCATAATACAGGACCAGAGCTGCCACTGCTCTGTGTCCTACCCCAGGTCCCAGATCGTAGCTTTATCCTACCATTATTGGGGTGGCCACTGCTGCTCTGAGCCTTGGCCCTAGGTCCTAGATCATGGTGCTAACCCACTATGACCAGGCTAAGCTGCCATTGCCCTGCAACTGAGTCCCTGGGTCCCAACACCTGACTTTAAAGGGTCACCCCCAGGGACATGCTGCTGCTGTTCTGTGACTGCCTCCAGGGGCCAGAGTTGGGACTTTGACCTGCCATCCTCAGCCTGAGCTACTATTGCACCCTGCACCCTGCACCCTGGGTCCAAGCCACTGATGTACTCTGTCATCCCAGAGCCTGTGCCACTGCTGTGCCTCCCCCCACACACCCTGCCTGAGTCACTGCAGTGAACCCCAGAAACCCAGACCATGGTTCCATAGGAGAGCTGCACACGCCTGCACCTTAGAAATCAGTGCCACCGCCACAGCAAATGCACCTGTACCCCATGACCCAGGCAATATGGTAGCTTCATGTGTGCCTAATTCCAGGACCCAGCTCTGCTACCACTCTGAGTGCCAGCCTGCTAGACTGAGCACCAAGAGGACTCCGTTTGGCTAAAACTTCCTCCCATGGACAAAAACGGAGTGCAGGAGGATTGCAGCACCATCATGTCTGAGGATTCTAGTGGCTCTAGCCACCACTGACACCTGCAGGGCCTCCACAGTTTTGGCTACAGAAGACCCCACACCCGTCTGTGCTGAAGTTGACCTCGGCTGATGAAGTTGCATGGAGACTATGCTGCAGTGTGCTCCCAGGAACCAAAGACATTAAACCTCACCCAGCTGATGCCCTCCCAGCCACCTTCAGGTGAAAGTTTTTCCACTCTGAAGCCAGTCTGAAAAGGCTAGAAGAGATGAATGCTCCCTCAAATGTACAGACATCAATGCAAAACTATCAGAAACACTATAAAGCAAGGAAACATGACACCACAAAAGGAACACAATAATTTTCCAGTAATAAACCCCAAAGAAATGGTGATATGTGAGTTACCTGAAAAAGAATGCAAAATACATATTTTAAAGAAGGTCATTGAGATTCAAGAGAACAAAGATACGACTCAATGAACTCACAAAAACAATGCCTGAACAAAATGAGAAGTTCAAAAAGGTGATAGAAATCATAAAAACAAAGCAAACAGAAATTCTGGAGCTGAAGAATACAATGACTGAAATGAAAAATGCAACAGAGAGTTTCAACAACGGGTTCAAACAGTCAGTAGAAAGAATCCACAAACTTGAAGACAGATATCTTGATGGTATCTAATCAGAGGAGAAAAAAATTAGATTGAAAAAGAGTGAAGAAGCCTATGTGAGTTACGGGACACAATCAAGCAAAATAATACTTGCATTATAGGAGTTCCAGAAGGAGGAGAAAGAGAAATAGGAACAGGAAACTTATTTAAGGAAATAATGGCTGAAAATTTCCCAAATCTGGCAAGTGGTATGTCTACCAGGTATATGAAGCTCAAAGATCCCAAGAAAGATTCAACCCAAAGAGAACTTCACCAAGACACATTGTAATCAAGTTCTCAACAATCAAAGACAAAGAGAGAATTTTGAAAGAAGCAATAGAGAAAAGACTTGTCACATATAAGGGAATCCTGATAAGACTATGAACAGATTTCTCAGTAGAAATTTTGCAGGCCAGGAGGGAATGGAATGATATATTCAAAGTACTCAGAGAAAAAACTTGTCAACAATAATACTTTACCCAGTAAAATTATCTTTTAGAAATGAAGGTGAGATTAAGACTTTCCCAAACAAGCAAAAGCTGTGGAAATTAATCACCACTAGACCTGCCTTACAAGAAATACTAACAGGAGCACTTTCAGCTGAAATGAAAGGACAATAATTAGTAATATGAAAACATATGAAAGCATAAAATTCACTGCTAAAAATAAATATGTACTCAAATTCAAAATACTCTGATACTGCAATGGTGGTTTTTAAATCACTTTGAACTCTAGCATATAAGTTAAAAGACAAAGTGTTAAAAATAACTATACCTACAACATTTTGTTAATGGATACACAATATAAAAAGGTGTGAATTGGGACATCAACAACATAAATTGGGTGGAAGGAAAGTAAATATGTAGAATTTTTTTATGCAATTGAAGTTATGATAACATTAAAATAGACTGTTATAACTGTAAGATGTATTATGAAAGCTTCATGGTAAACACAAAGCTAAAATTTATAATAGATGCACAAATGGTAAAGAGAAAAGAATCAAAATATACCACTGCAAAATATGATCAACTCATAATGAAAGACAGCAAGAAAGGAAGAAAGGACAAAGGAACTACAGAACAATTGGAAAGCAATTAAAAAAATGGTGATAGTAAATTACTACCTATCGATAATTACTCTAATTATAAATGGTTTAAATTCTCCAATTAAAAGAGAGTGGCTAGATCAAGGCCCAACTATATGCTTTCTACAAGAGACTCACTTAAGCTGTAAGGTCACTCTGTGGCTGAAAATGAAGGGATTGAAAAAGATATTCCATACAATTGGAAACAAAAAGAAGACAGAGGTAGCTATACTTATAGCAGACAAAATAGACTTTAAATCAAAAGCTATGACAAGACACAAAGAAGGTCATGATATAATGATAAAGGGGTCAATTCATCAAGAGGGTAGAACAATTATAAATATATATGCACCTAATATTGGAGCACCTAATTATATTAAACAATTTTTGACAGATCTGAAGGCAAAAATAGACAGCAATGCAGTAATAGTCAGGTGCTTTAATACCCCACTTTCAACAATAGATAGATCATCTGGACAGAAAATAAATAAGGAAATAATAGATTGAACTATACTTTAGACCAAATGGACCAAGCAGACATACAGGCATGCCTCCTTTTATTGTGCTTCACTTTATTGCACTTTGCGGATATTGCGTTTTTTACAAGACCCTCCACCAACAAAAAGGTCGTGACTTGCTGAAGGCTCAGATGATGGTTAGCATTTTTTAGCAATAAATTATTTTTAATTAAGGTATGTATATCGTTTTTTTTTAGACATAATGCAGTTGCACACTGAATAGACTACAGTATAGTGTAAACATAACTTTTATATGCACTGGGAAACCAAAAAATTTGTGTGACTCCCTTTATTGCAATGTTCACTTTATTGTGTTAGTCTGGAACGGAAACTGCAATGTCTCTGGGGTATGCCTGCGTTTAAAACATTCCTTCCAACAGCAGCAGAACATACAGTCTTCTCAACTGCGCATGGAACATTCTCCAGATGGTTCTTTGAAAAGATAAATAAAATTGACAAATCTTAGCTAGACTAAGAAAAAAAGAAAGATAACTCAAAAGAATAAAATTATAAATAAAAAAGAAAACATTACAACTGATACCACAGAAATACAAAGGCTCATAAGAGCCTACTATGAACAATAATGTGCTAACAAATTAGATAACTTAGAAGAAATGGATAAATTCCTAGAAACATACCAAGACTGAATCTCGTAGTAATAGAAAATCTGAACAGACCAATAATGAGCAAAGAGATTGAATCAGTAATCAAAAATCTCCCAATTAATACAACCCAGGACCAGACGGCTTCACAGGTAAATTCTACCAAACATTTAAAGACCAATTAATAGCAATTCTTCTCAAATTCTTCCCCAAAAATAGAAAAGGAAACAATACTTTTGAATTCATTTTATGAGGCCAACATTACCCTGATACTAAAGCCAGACAAGGACACTACAAGAAAAGAAAATTACAGGCCAATATCCCTGATGAACATAGATGCAAAAATTCTCAACAAAATATTAGCAAACCATTTCAGAGCACATTAAAAAGATCATACAGCATGGTCAAGTGCGATTTATCCCTGGGATGCAAGGATGGTTCAAAAATCAATACGAAAATCAATAAATGTGATACACCACATTAACAAAATGAAGTATAAAAATCATATGGTCATTTCAATAGATGCAGAAAAAGCATTTGACAAATTGCAACATCCTTTCATGATAAAAACTCTCAGCAAATTGGGTATAAAAGGAATGTTCCTTAACATAATATAGGCCGTCTATGATAAACCTACAGCTAACATCAGACTAAGTGGTGAAAAGTAAAAAGCCTTTTCTCTAAAATCCGGAACAAGACAAGGATGCCCACTAATTCCATTTCTATTCAGCATAATACTGGAAGTCTTAGTGGTGGCAATTACACAAGAAAAAGAAATAAAAGGCATCCAAATCTGAAGGAAGAAGTAAAATTATCTCTGTTTGAAGATGACATGATCTTACATATAGAAAACCCTAAAGACTCCACCAAAGATCTACTAGAACTAATAAATGAATTCAGTAAAGTTACAGAATTCAAGATCAACATGCAGAAATATGTTGCATTTCTATACCCTAACAATGAACTGTCTGAAAGAGAAATTAAGAACTCAATCTCATTTACAATAGAATTAAAAACAGTAAAGTACTTAAGAATAAATTAAGGAGGTGATAAACCTGTGCACTGAAAACTATAAGACACTGATGAAAGAGATTGAAAAAGACAGCAATAAATGAAAAGATATTCTCTATTCTTGGGTTGTAAGAATTAATATTGTTAAAATATTCATATTACCCAGTGTTCTACAGATTCAATGTAATCCCTATCAAAATTCAAATGGAAATTTTTACAGAAAGAGAAAAAATTATCCTAAAATTCATATGGAATAAAAAAAGAACCCAAATAGTGGAAGCAATTTTGAGAAAGAAGAACAATGCTAGAGGAATAACACTTCCTGATTTCAAACTATATTACAAACCTATAGCAATTGAAATAGTATGGTATTTGTTTAAAATGGAACAGAGTAGAGAGCCCAGCCATAAGCCCATGCATATATGGTAAACTAATTTTTGTTAAGGGCAGTAGGAACACAAAATGGAGAAAGGATAGTCTCTTTAATAAATGGTATTGGGAAAACTGGATATCCACATGCAGAAGAATGAAACTGGACCACTGTCTTACACCTCTCACAAAATTAACTCAAAATGGATCGAAGACTTAAATGTAAGGCCTGAAACCATGAAACTCCTGAAAGAAAATGAGGAAAAAGATCCTTGATATTGGTCTTGGCAATGATGTCTTGGATAAGAAACCAAAAGCACAGGCAACTACAGCTTAGAAAAAAAAAAACGAATGGGACTACATCAAACTAAAGAGCTCCTGCCCAGCAAAGGAAACAATCAATTAATTGAAAAGGAAACCCACAGAGTGTGAGAAAATATTTGCAAACCTTGTATCTGATAAGGGGTTAATATCCAAAATATATGAAGAACTCATATAACTCAATAGTAAACAAAGTAAATAATACAATTTAAAAATGAACAAAGGACCTGAATAGGCATTTTTCCAAAAAAGGCATGCAAATGGCCAATAGGTAAATGAAAAGATGCTCAACATCACTAATCATCAGGGAAATGCAACTCAAAACCGCCATGAGATATCACCTCACACCTGTTAGGATGGATATTATCAAAAAGAAAAGAGGTAAGTGTTGGTAAGGATGTAGTGAAAAGGGAACTCATACACTGTGGGTCAGAATATAAATTGGTATAGCCATTATGGAAAATAGTATGGTTGTTCCTCAAAAAATTAAAAAAATAGAACTTCCCTATGATCTAGGACCTCTACTCCTAGTTATATATCAGAAGGTGTTGATATCAGTATCTTGAACAGATATCAGCACCTCCATATTTATTGCAGTATTATTCACAATATCCAAGATATGTAAACAAGCTAAATGTCCTTCAATGAATGAATGGATAAAGAAAAATATATATATATATATTATATATACAGATTATTTACATACATGTCCACATAATGGACTATTATTCAGCCACTAAAAGGAAGGATATCCTGCCATTTGCGACAACACGCATGAAACTGGAGGGCATTATGCTAAAGGAAATAAGCCAGAGAGAGAAAGACAAATACTGTATGATATCACTTATATGTGGTATCTATAAAAAAGCAAAAAACAGCCAATTTTATGGAAATAGAGGATAGAATGGTGGTTGCCAGAGACTCGGGGGAGTGGAGAATGAGGTGAAGTAGGTCAAGGTGTACAAATTTTCAGTTATAAGAAAAATAAGTTCTGAGGATCTAACGTACAGCATGGCGACTGTAGTTAATAATATGTTATTGTATACTTGAAAGTTCCTGAAAGTAGATCCTAAGCGTTCTCACCACACACACACATGAAATTAACTATGTGAGGTAATGGGCATGTTAATTATATTGTTCTTAATGATCATTTTACAATATATATGTATATCAAGTTATCACGTTGTACACTTTAAATATGTGTATTTATATTTGTCAGTTATTCCTCAATAACGTTAAAAGAAAAAGAAACTATTGACATTTCCTAGAGGTCTGTTTCATCAAATTATTGCTTTCTAGTCACTTTGTTATTTTGCATTTCCCTCAATTTTCTTTCTTTTTTTTTTATAATTTCATTTATTTTTTCCCCCAAAGCCCCAGTAGATAGTTGTATGTCATAGCTGTACCTCCTTCTAGTTGCTGTATGTGGGACTCGGCCTCAGCATGGCCAGAGAAGCAGTGCGTCGGTGTGCGCCCAGGATCCAAACCCGGGCCACCAGCCGTGGAGCGTGTGCACCCAACCGCTAAGCCACAGGGCCGGCCCTCCCTCAATTTTCTATCTTGTTTTTTCTAGTAGGATGTGTTTTTTAAATATAAATAAACAATAAAAATAAATTAAAATTAGAAGTAATTAAAATATAAGTTGGAGAATCAAAAAAATGCATTTTAATGGCAGAAGAGATTCATACAATAATTAAGACCTGGGTCTTGGCTTCGTTGGCACCAGTCACTAAGACAAAAGCTGTATTATTTATTGCTAAGGGCAATTTAAGTAATTTGAGGACTAATAGGTTATAATCAATTGTCTGTAGAAGAAGATTGTGTTGAGTCTGCGCTAATGGGCTGAGTCTGCATTAGGGGCACTCTTCCTTGCCTAACGCTCCTGAAAGGCAAAGTATGCTCATATTCAGCAGACTGGAAAAGAGAAGTGTTATAGCTTGGGAATGAATGGAGGATGAAGATGGTGCCTTTGAAATGCACAGATGCTTTGTGGGGAAGAAATTCCATGACTAAGTTCTGAGGAGAGCACAGGGCCCAGGTGGAAGAAGGTCTCCAGGAGAAACTAGAATTTGACAGGAGGTGCTGGCCCTGAAGAGGTTATTCTATGATCTAATCAACTGCTTTCAGGAGATGAATAATGAGTTTGCCAAATTGAATGAGATGACAAGTGGCGTAAGGGAAGGGTAGCTATATGAACATATGTTGGACAATTCTAGAAACTACGCTAGGTATTAAAATGATTTTGAAATTGAATTCAAATTCTTAAGATATAAATACCTAAAATAGTGACTGTCATTAACGATCATCTTTCTCTCTCTGCTAAAACCTCTGTGGAAACTACATAATTCCTTCAAGATTATTTACTCTTGCCTCTTAAAATACTGTTACCAAAAACTAAACTAAAATGAAGATTCTCTGTCTTGCATCAGTGCTAGTTTTGTTCTTCCCGGAGTGTTGGATAGAGAGAGATTACGGTGAAGGAGAGGAGGAATTATTTTATCACCAATGGCTTGCTGCAGGCCACATCTTTCTGTGAGACCTGACTAGACTAAGTGGTAAACGGGGAAGGGACTTGAATCTTCTCATTCATCTGATGAATTGTAGGAGAAGTTGAGGTAAAAATTATCATAAAAGGGGTGCCGTTTAAGACTGATTTGAAATATATAAAGAATATCCATAGTTGTGGAGTGTATATGATAAAAGACACTATTCTGTACTATTTGTGAAAGTATAATTTTTATGGTTTTTTTTTTTGAGGAGTGAAAGATCTAATATTGCAGTTTTTAACATAATTTTAACATACAAGCTTTTAACCAGCAATGCCACTTTTAGGAACTTTCAAAATGATATTTCTTACAGCATTATTTATAACAATGATAAATTGAAACAAACTAAAGTTCTGCAAATAAGAAAGTGGCTAAAAAAATTAGGTGGCTCCTTACAATAGGGTATTATTCAGCCTTAAAAAATGAAGTACATGCACATAACAAGATGAAAAGTAGCTCAATTTTCTTTTATTTTTCTTTTAGAAAGATAGATGACTGATTAATTGTTAGGTAGGTTAGGTGGGAGAAATAAAGGTGAAGAAGATAGGAAGTGCTGATGAATGCACAGAAGGAAGAACGGAAAGATGCATAAAAAAGAAACTGAAATGATACATGCTAAATTTTAACTGTGGTTATTATTATGAATAAAACTGTAGTGAATAAGGGAGGAAATTTCATTTTTTGCTTTTCCTCCCAAACTTCTCATATTACTTTTAAACTATATTACATTAAAAAATTAAATATTTTATGCATGCAAATGCTTTTCTTATTTAGGGGCTACTGTGATATCTAAACTGAATTGTATTTATTAATATACCCCTCACCTTATTTGACGTTTACAAGCATACATAAAATTCAACAAGCTAGCATAAATAAAATTTTGGGAAAAATAATTGATTAGGTAGGATGTGATCATAGAGTAGTAATGAGGCTTAAAAATGCATAACGTAATGTCCAAAAATGTGGTTCCATGCTGTCTGGCATATAAGAAGAGCTCAGAAGAGGAGAGGTTTATTTTATGTGCATACTAATAAAAGCCAAATGACACTTCTCAGACACAATATCCATAGTGTTTCCAGGACTTTAAAACAGCTCCTGCATATTTTGCACTTAGAATAAACATTAACTGAGAGACTGACTTGTATGCCCACTTCCCCAGCATCAGATCTTGTCTGGAAGCTTCACTTGGTCCACTTGGTCATAATACATATAGAAATATAACCTTCCCCTCAGAAAAACAAAGAAACGGTTTGAGAGCATTAACAGTGTAAGGTAGATGATGGGACAGGTTTTTATTAACAGTCGTATAGAATCATGAATGACTCTTATGGTTATCATACTCTGCTCTGTTGAAAAAGCCATGCCTGTAGTATTGTGTTCAGTTCTTGTTTTCATTTTTTAAATATGTTTATAAGCAACCTGGACCATGTTCGGAGGAGTGTGACTGGAAGAGTCAAGTCACCATAAATGACAAAGAGGTGAAGAAAGCATTTTGTTGTGGAGGTCTCACAAAAGGAGCAGGGCACAAGGACTATGGAATGTCCGTTTTCAAATGCCTAAAAAGACACTGCCACGTGGAAAATGAATTAAATGAAGCAGTAAACGAGGACTCGCAGTTGGAGGTTAGACGGCGGTAGAGTGGAGTTTGATGGAAGAAAAGATTTTCTAATGTGTAGATCTGCCCACTGGTGAAACTAACTCCTTCACAAAGTGATGTTTGCTATTTAGCTTTAACTGAATGACTACAGGATCAGGGATCAACTGTTGGAAAAGTTCCTGGACTAAACAATTCTAAGATCTCCAAAGTGTTTCCAGATCTATGGTCAGATTTTCTTTTTTCCTTGCGTAGTACTTGAGAGATATGAAACTAATGCGAAGCACACACATAAAACACAAGCATAATATTTTTATTTATTAATGTAGCATAGGAAAATGAGATTATTTAACATTGAAAAAAATGGATAACAGTAATGTTGTGACTTGTCTTTATCTAGGTAAATTTTAAAGGTCTTTGTCAATCAGTTTTCAAGTGTTTATAGAATTCAGCTATTTACCAGAAATAGGGTAGACCAAGTAAAAAAAAAACACAAACAAACAAACAAACAAAAATTTAATATGTTCTAGGAGAAACAAGTTAGAAAATAGCACTCCTTTTATAACATGTATGAAGAAACAGTTAAATTGATAATGGCAGGTTTTTGCTTTCTGTTGAAGCATCCTAACTGAAAATCCTTGGGCAGTACTTTTTCAAGAATGGTGTTCTTTTCATATATAACTTTAATAAAGACAGCACACTGCCAAGATCCCTGGAATGGTAGATGAGCTAATTGCTCTGTGTTTTACTGCTCACTCAACTCCTGCATTCATAGTATTTGACAAGTAGGACTTAAATGGAAACATGTTTTTCTTCTTCTTTTTTCTTTTTCTTGAGAGGGCAGTTACTCTGAAAACTTAAATGAAACATATTGAAGTAAGGTGGTATAAATTTCCCTCTTCATTTATTAAGATCCAATCTGCATGCAAATTCTGCCAGGCACATTATATTAGGTTGGTTAAACAGATATTATACTAGCTTTTTAAGAGAATAAAAATCAGATGACATCAAAGCAGAGATTCAGGGCTATTATTCATACCAATGCGCTATGATTCTTCATGAACTATCTTGCAAAAGAGTGGAATCCAGGAATGCTGTGGTAAATAGTAGATGGCCTGTCCTGACCAGAAATCTAAGGGATCCAGGTAGGCATCAGAGGCTTGCGGGAACCTAGAGGACAGGTCCAGAATGTCACTAGGTCATGGAGAAATAGGCAAATACTAGCACTCAGGTGTGGGTTCAGGCAACAAAGAGTAGACTTGAATGAACCCAGGTATAAAAGGTCGGTGGCTACCATGAGGTCAGTGTTCCTAACACAGGATCACCACATCATGGAATCAGGAGTCCCAAGAAAAAATTCTGCATATTAGTAGGCCAGAATCTAGATTAGTATAAAATATACATGGACTGCAAGGATGAAGTTTGATACTGAAGTTATGTAGAGATGGTACTACCTAAACCATTCCGCCTGAGGCCAGTGCTCTCTGTGAGGGAATGGACGAAAAGAAAGTGGCTCTTTATAGCTTTCAGACTGGGGATCTAAATATGTTAGAGAAAAATCACAGCAAATTCCTTAGTCCTCCACAAACCTTGACCTCTCTATCATTCTAATCGTATTCACTACTAGTCTCTAAAACTTTGGTGGTCTAACTGGCTCGCTTTCTCTGTGTCTGTGGTCCATCTTGCCTCAAATGCACATGCTCTGGGTATCGACCCTCCATTCTAGGCCCGACGTTATCTCTTCACTCCTTGTAGGTCTGAATTCAAAAATAGGACAGACAGGCACTTGTGTTTGCCTAAATATTCATGAGAACTCTATTTTGAGTGCTAGTATTCTGAGTCGTCGTTACTGCAGGATGTCTATAAAGTTGGATTTGGAATTTGATTAGAATAATGGCAGAATTATTGCTAATAAGGCAAATGATTTTCGAAGCTAAGCAGGAAATCCATATACTTTATTCTGAGAAAAATCATGCCAGTAAGCATAATAATCAAAGCTGTATAAATTACCCATACTCTAAATAGAAGAGCAAACAAAACACCATTATGCAAAAAAAGGGATTTCAGACAATATAGTCAACATTTGTACTCAATTTTCGAACCTGGGATTCATTGTTTCGAACCTGGGTTTCATTAAAAAAAAATGCTTATTTTTTCTATCAGTTGTCTTTCCTCAGCAAACATCAAGTCTATGGACAAAGTATACTTAATTATGTTAGCTGGAATGCTCAGCTTCATGACAGGGCTCAATAGTTGACTGGTCTCTTATTTAAGCGGTTATAGACTTCACTAACATCTGAATGAAAGCAGAGGCAATTTCCTCTAGGAAATAATGCTTGAAATTAAAGACTTGATTTGAAATGAGAAAGATATATGTCAATAGAAAGGGTGGGTCTGCTGGTTTTGCTACTGGCTAGCTACATAAGGGTCTTTAGATAAGCTGTTCAACTAATATGGGTCTTAGCTTCTCATCTGTGACATTAGGGGATTAGACTTGATAAAGTAGAGGGACCATTCCTTTCTGTCATACTATAAGTAATTATTGACGGGTGGACAAAATGATTGGTTGGTTGAAATCTAATTTTGAATGGTTGAAATCATTTGAATTACTTTTGAGGGATCTTTGTTTTAAAAGGCATATACAGGGGCCGGCCCTGTGGCTTAGCGGTTAAGTGCACACGCTCCGCTGCTGGCAGCCTGGGTTCGGATCCCGGGCGCGCACTGACACACCACTTGTCCAGCCATGCTGAGGCGGTGTCCCACATACAGCAACTAGAAGGATGTGCAACTATGACCTACAACTATCTACTGGGGTTTTGGGGAGAAAAAGGGGAAAAAAAAAAGAAGGAGGATTGGCAATAGATGGTAGCTTAGGGCTGGTCTTCCTCAGCAAAAAGAGGAAGATTGGCATGGATTTTAGCTCAGGGCTGATCTTCCTCACACACAAAAAAAAAAAAAGAAAAAAAAAAGGCATATACAAGTGAGTGTGTGTGTGTGAGTGTGTGTGTGTGTATCTTTTAAGTCGGTGCTTATCAATGAGGGGCAATTTCGCCTCCCAGTGGACATTGAACAATGTCTGGACACATTTTTGGTTGTCACAGAGATGGGAGTGCTACTGGCTTCTAGTTGGTAGAGACCACACATGCTGCTAAACATATTAATATCCACAGTACTATCCTCTTAGAACAAATAATTAATTAGTCCAAAATGTTAATAGCATCAAGGTTGAGAAATCCTACAACTACTT
Source organism: Diceros bicornis minor (assembly GCF_020826845.1). Lineage (NCBI taxonomy): Eukaryota > Metazoa > Chordata > Mammalia > Perissodactyla > Rhinocerotidae > Diceros > Diceros bicornis. The sequence continues at coordinate 16,700,720 of NC_080749.1, read as the reverse complement.
ATGGCCTAGACTGACAGCATATCCTGTTCTTCTGGATATTGTGATCAGCCCAGAAGAGGCTTGTCATCTAAATCAGGCACTGCAGAGGTAGAATCTTTTTTTTTTATCATAAGGAAAGGATCTCTCTATTTTCTGTCTCAAGCACTAAGCGTTGGAGGCCATGTTTGTTTCCTTGGTTGAGATTCCACTTCATTATGAAGTTAACAGTCATGATTAGAGAATTTTTATTATTAATTAATATATTCTTTATGTCCTAATGTAATAATTTTTTAGAAATGTTTCATGGGCTATGAAAGAAATACATTTTCCTTTTTCATGTTATAGCAATATAAATGTATGAATATAATTGATATTATGGATTGTCATTTAGGTTTTCTGTATATTTATAGCCAACTAAAAACCAATACAGAGATTTTCATTGATTTATGTAATTTTAATGATTTTCCATATTTGAGAAAGACTGATTTGGCTATCTGTGTGTATATGCGGCAATATATATGTATATAAAAGCAAAGGGACATCTATAAATAAAAGAACTAGTGGCCGGCCCCATGGCTTGGTGGTTGGGTGCGGGCACTCCGCTGCTGGTGGCCTGGGTTTAGATCCTGGGCGCGCACTGCTGCACCGTTTGTCAGGCCATGCTAGGGCGGCATCCCACATGCAGCAACTGGAGGGATGTGCAATTATGGCATGCAACTGTCTGCTGGGGCTTTGGGGAGAAAAAGAGAAAAAAAGGAGGGAGATTGGCGATGGATGTTGGCTCAGGGCCGGTCTTCCTCAGCAAAAAGAGGAGGATTGGCATGGATGTTAGCTCAGGGCTGATCTTTCTCACAAAAAAATAAATAAATAAATAAAAAATAAAATAAAAACTAAATTTTCTATTTCTATGATATCTTTAATTCCATTAGCAAGATTGTTTTTCTCTGTGTAACATTTTGTTTTCTAGTTAAGATTGACGTTTACTAAATGTTTTATATTCTCTTAATTTCACTTTAAAAATAGAATATCAGGCTAACATGGCTGTCCTTCACACTACATATGCCCACAGGGCCTCACAAAATGAATACACCCAGTATTTTCTCCTTTTTCCTTTATTAACTCCGTTTATTTCTTTATTTCTCTTAGACAAAAGGACAGGTATTTTTAAAGATGAAGTTGTCTAAGTGAGCTTCTCACTTAACTTTAATAAAGATTCACCCTTCATGTATCGTTCAGATGTCGTGACTAACACGCTCATATCCAAATTCAGATTTCTGCCTTATGAGATTTCATAAGTTTCTGGAGACTTGAATTCCTGGCTCTAACAGTCATTTTCAATGTATCTTTAGATAAATTACATCTATATACTGTGGCTCACTTTCTTTTTTAATAATCTGGTCATAGCTTTCTGCTCAATTTGTCTCAGAAATAGAGTGGGATAATAAATATTAAGGGACTCAGAAATATTAATGGCTACTTTATATATATATATGTATATATTCATATATACATATGTATATGTATATGGATGATGGTGGTGCTATAATTTAGACATTAGATAGCAGTGGTAAGAGCAACAAAAACATAAAATGGACCAGGGTAAATAAAAAGCTATGGTATGAAAGTTCCTGGGTAATTTTACATTTAGATCATGTTATTCATTTTTAACTTGGAATTTGAATAATGACTTCAATCTTTATTACCAAAGCTTCTGAAACACTGGCTTATCTCAAGGCCAAGTAAATTGTGTCCTTTTTCATTAAACGAAGTTGATTGAACACCTACTACTTACCACACATTGAATTATGTCCTGGGAAATAAGAGGATGAGTCAAATTGGTTCCTTGTCGTTAAGAAGCAGCTGGTTCAGGGGAAATGGAGTGACAGATGCAATAATAGAGCCATACGACATGGAGTGGAGCAAACAGAAGACAGATAAACTCTTCTCTGTAGGAGGGCTCAAGACACACTTCACAGTGGAGGAAATGTTTGAATTGGTATTTTATATATTTGTGCTTGTCCTGGAGAATGTGTGAATATTTGAAGGCAATTTTTACTTTGAAGCTCTGGCCTGTTTTGAAGCAAAGGTAAAGACTATAGAGACTATTCATGGACAAGACTGATACTGCTACTGTTGGCCTCTAGACTCTGGAGGAGTAGAGTTTGCCAACGCTTTCTGGGCTGTGGGTTTACCTATACCATTGTTGTGATCAGGCACAATTTGAAAAGCTGTACAAAAAGTTTTCAAGAGTTTTCTTTAGATTAGAGATTATAATTGCGTGTTAAAATTCTTTTCCAAGTGCCTGAGTAAATTTACCATCAACTTCAAAAGTACAAAGTATTTTCTTTTTACTTTTTTGTAAAAAGAAGTAGCGTGCATAAAATGATATTTTTAGCAGATAAAAGCTCTTTGGAAATAATTTAAAATGAGAAAAAACCCTCTGCAAGTATAGTCTGAAATATTTGAGACACTCCTATTTAGAGCCAAGAACATCGATTGGATTTCAATTCTCAGTCTATTTCTCTGGCCGTGTGGTGAAGTGTTTAAGAGCTCAGACTCTGAAGGTAGATGGACCTAGGTTTGAATTTCTGCCATGTCTGTGATTAGCTATGTGTTGGCATGTTGTTTAACCTCTCAGAACTTTAATAGGTTCCTCAATGTTGTCAGACTAAAAGTAAAACCTTCGAAAAGGGTTGTTGAGACAATCCAACAAGATTGTGTCTGTGTGTGCACACGCGTGTGTGTATGGTTAGCAAAGTGGCTGGCAAATAAGAAGCATTTGATTAGTGTTGACTGTTATTATCTTATTATTGTTTCATTGTTGTTATTATCATGTATTTGGGCAGAGGTAATACATTGTGAAGGTTTCTCATTCTTTTCTCCAGATATCTACAAATGTCACCTGTTTGAAATGAATATCTAAGATATCCTTGAAGGGAAGGATATGCCAACATAAAGATGAAACAATGTCCAAGGGGTGTGCAGAGATGGAGAAGAGAAGTTGCCTTTATTTGAAAAAAATCAGGCCACACCTTTGTTCACATGGCTGTCGCTCCCTGAAATGGCCTACTTCTCTTTATCTACTTGATAGGCGCTAATTCATTTGTCATGACTCTGCTTACCATCATTTTCTTGATTAGACCTTTTTTGGCCTTTCATCCTCCTGCACCTTCCTTCTATCCCCAGCCCTGCAGAGCTGACCACTCCTCCCTTGAACCCCCACTCTGCTGTCTCTAGTGTGTGCCTGGCATGTAATAGATGATAATTCTTAAGTGGAGTCTTAAGTATATGTATATATTCTCTTAATAGGCCGTAAATCCTTCCAGGTTTTATTTCTATATCTCCAGAATCTAGTAGATTATAGGAATTTCATACAATTTTGGTGTGTGAATGAATATGGCAGACTTTCTGTGTCATGAGAGATGAAGAGAAGCTGTGTGATTGCTGCAGCTTATCAAGTTTCCTTGGGTTAGGATAGTGGCCTCTATCTGCTATACTACTGAGATGTTTCTGCCATTAGAATAACCTATCAGAAAACGTGTCATAATCACTGGCTCTGAGCCCAGCAGTCTATTCTGTGGTCTTAAAAACCCAATGGCATGCATTGATGTGAATAAACTGGAGTGAAACACTCTTCTGAAGGAAATAAATTGACCCTTCTGAGGATGGATTCATGAGTCTAATTCTAATATCATAGACAGCAATCTAGGATCACATGTTTCATGGGCTTAGAAAAGGAATAGATTTTTGTGTGCTGTGTTCAGCTGGAGGGCTTCGCCACTGCAGCATTTACTTAGGCCCTATGGGAAGGGATGTGGGTTTAAGGAGGCAGGGAAAGTAATTGACTGTGAATGCCTTAGGAGTTATGATGAATTTTGAAACTTACAAATGGTCGAGAAACCTAAGGACAGTTTTACAAAAGACAAGTGCATATAGCAGGTTGATTTTGGCATTGAGAATAGGGTTGTGCTTAGCATCAATAGTAAGAGAAGATATGTTTTGATCCAGTCTTATTTTCCCTTTTTTACACTGTTAACACCCTGCCCAAGACAGCCTTCTATTATCACTCCCATCTTTGTAGAAGTATGTTTCTTTTGTCTTTCCAAAGCATGATTGTTGTTATTGTTGTCAATTCCAACTGCTAGCGACCCTGTGTACAGCAGAATGGAACCCTGCCTGGTCTTTTTGCACCATCCTCTCACCTTCAGATGCTATCAGACAATGCTCCACTGCTATTCATAGGGTTTTCACGCCAGTTTTTCCAGAAGTGGGTGGCCACGTCCTTCTTCTTAGTCTGTCTTAGTCTGGAAGCCTTGCCGAAACCTGTCTACCGTGGGTGGCCGTACTGGTATATGAAATACTGGTGGCTTAGCTTTCAACATCACAACAACATGCAGCCACCATAGTATGACAATCCACAAATGGAGGTGTGGTTTCCTGACCAGGAAATAAACCCTGGGCGTGACGGTGAGAGTGCAGAATCTTAACCACTAAATCACCAGGGCTGGCTTCCAAAGCGTGCTCATATCAATTATCCATTTTTCGTTTTTTAAATTCCTCTCAATATCCATACTCATTGGTATCAATAACCTTTACTAACCTTAATCCCCTCTCCCCGTTCCTCCTACATGCTTGGAATGCTCTGCTATTCTTTGACCGTTCTCTCAATTTTTCCTATTGTTCTACTTCCTTACTAAAGCAGTAGCTAGGAAGCTGTCTTACCATTCAATCCTCACTAATTGTCAGACTTTGTATACAGAGTATCTCGGTGGTTTCCAAATCCCACTGATCATTAAGGGCATCTAATCATACGAAGTTTTAGACTACATCCATGGAGATTAGATTTTGATAGGTCTAAGCTTGTTTCCAGGAATGCCTAACTTTATAAAGCTCTCCAAATGGTTTTGATGGTCAGCTAGGTTGATGGTCAATAAATATATATAGTATACTATATATATTCTAGTTGACCACTGGCCTCTTATATTTAACGTAGTTTAGTTGTATATTGATTCAATTATTTCATATTTATGGATCATGTCTTCTAAGATATATTGGAAACTCCTTGAGAATTGAGGTTATGCATTAATTATCTCTAACTACAGGTAATAACTAAAGTATTTTGAATATAGCTGATTTTAAGGAAACAATTCCGGTTATTTTTTTACTGTTTATATCTTTAATTTGGTGGAAAGAAAACTGCAATTTTATCTCCTAGGGTGAGGCACCTGTTTAATGATAAGTCTTATTAGATGAAGTTAATAAGAGGAAAGCAGCCTCATTGATGATGTTTTGGATCAGAAGAAAGCATGAGGCTAGAGGCAGAAAAGTCCCTGCAGTTCTCCTCCCAGCAGTGAGAATGGATAAGTAGTTATCCTGGTACAAAACACAAAAAATGTTGGAATGCATACACTCACACACAGTTAGTCCTCTTTTGCACAGTTCTGATATGCATCAATTCAGTTACCAGGGTTAAGCTAAATAGCATCAGTCCTCCAACACTATGGTTCAGGTTTCAATTATCATAGTCTATTAGCTGTGTGTCATTTGCATAACATCCACACTTTATTGCTAGCTCTTCAGTCCACAAATCACTACATAAATAAAGGATGTGCGTCATGATCAATGACCAATCATGTCACTTCTTCAAAGTCTGTGATTGATCACTGTGTATCCCTCATTCAGTACAGACAACAAACCACTTATTTTGTGTTGTCTTCTTGTCTGAAATTGATAAACCCATGTGACATTTTACAAAAACAACTAATCAAAAGAGGGAACAGGCCAACAAAAATAAAAGTGCATCAAACAAATGAAGAGTGGTAATGCTGGAAGTGACATTTGAATGGAATGTAGATGGACTTATAGAAGACGTAGCTGAGGCGGGAGTGTTGACACTGCTGCTATTCAAAAGTCTGTAGATATGAAGCCAGAGGAACTTAGTGAGGGGAACTTATTGACACAAATGAGGAAAGTGGTTTTGACAAACCAACGAGGATGTCCTGGAGAAGTGACGCAGCCTAAAAAACTTTATATTAAACGAACTCTCAGAAATACTGAACAACATTTAAGGCACAAAAGATAAAATGTTGGAAACAGATCCAAACCTAGAACGTAGTGTGACAATTTACCAAGTCATAGAAAAGATACTTTATATCATTGTTATGCAATAAGAAGAAAAGACAAGCGTTGTTCAAAGTACTCAATAAGTTCCCTATATAAAACAAAAAAAAACCTTTAAATCTCAATGTTTAAAATTACATCATACTAAGTAAATATTAGGTTTTTTTTTTTCATTTCCATATACATTTATAACCAACTACAAGAGAATTTTTAATGTTTTGAAGAAATTTTTCAAAGGTCACGGAACAATCCTAATTTTTCCCATTGATTAAGATCACTTTGCACAGTTGAAGCTTTCATGAACATTTTTGCAGTCCCATATGCTATGTAAAGCGAGGATTGCCTGTATATTCTTTATATGAAGTGACTGAGCTTGCAAGAAAGTAAAGGAAATCTTTTGAACCAGTAAAAAACAGGAGTGCCAGACTGTGTCTGTTAGCAGTGATCCCAAACTTTGAGATTTTATGGGGCAAGGACATTCTAGACAGATGGACAAAAATGAGAAAGGAATCGCATCGTTGTGGCTTGAGGACAGGGAATGTTGGTGGGCAGAGTTGCAGGAAATAAGAGGTGAAATATTGAAGGGGATGAGATTCTGGGGTTCCTTTTATCTAGCAGATGAATTTTAATTTTTCTTTAGGTAAAAGCATTTGGATAGATGTTATTGAGAGTGCAATATTATTTTTTGTTTTTGGTAACAACTCTAGTAATAGAAAAATCAGACAACAAAAGAGAATTTTTTTCAGAGATATCAATAAAAAGTTTATTGCAATGCAAAATAAAATGAATATATTAGGTGTGGAATGTTGATAAAAATCTAGAATCTCAGTTAAGAAGTGATCACTCTACAGTGACATGTTGAACATATTCTATGTACCTACCTCTGTGTTCAGTATTACATGTAAATTAAATGCAGTGGATAAAATTGATAGTATTTGGTTTAAGTTCCTGTCTACAGATTTAGCTATAAAGCCTTAGGGGTTTGATGTGATTCAATGATTTTCACCTTGAGACAAATAAATTGCAATTGATTATTTTAATTTATTTTTCTAAAATGTTATTGAGTACAACTGACATAAGTACTGTAGCAGAATGTTTGTGTGATATAAAGATTAAACATTAAGTGCTAGGTTGTAGGTCTCAATTAGAAAACACTTGATTTCTGATAATTGGCGGAGGCTGGGGCACACTCATCAGTGCTCAAATATTGGATGTAATCTATCAATCACTTTAACCACTACTTATTGAGGCCCATTTAGAACGTTGGCATGGTATTGATGTTTAGATACAGCAGAGGACAGGATGAGTACTAAAAAAAGACAACAATGAAAAATGGAAATGACAAAAACTAAGACTTAGTTTTAACAACATGGAAAGCTACTTGTCTAATTTGAAGTTTCCTTGTTCTAGTTCTAAAACTTCATTCCATTTGTATTCCCAATTATGTCTGGAAGTAAGGATTGAGATTTATATGAAGCACTTTCAAAACGAGCTGTATTTAGCTCAGTTAATTTTTCCAGCAAAATAATAATTAATAATCCATTCTATCAATAGCCAAATAAAAATTTAAGTTTAATAATCTGTAAAATACAGCAGTTTCATAAAATATAAGATACAAGGTTTCTCTAAAGGAAGCATAGAGTCTCATTGGTCATTAAACACATGACTGCATGAAGTTAAATAGAATATAATTTATTGATAATTGTATCAAAATGCAGACTTTTTAGAATTGTATGAGATGTCAAATGTCATGTAAGCCAGCTCCCTATGTGATTTCATCTGGTGGGCAATTTCCATGGAAAAGATGATGTTTGAATTGACCCAAAATGGTGGTAAAACATTCCCTATTATTGCCAGGGAGACCGTTTGTGAATTATTCTTCTCTAGCGTGTAGATCAAGCAGCAAACTGAACTCTGTGTTTCTGCCATGTGGCTCCTTTACAAATGCAAAACACCCTTCGATTGAACCACCTAGATAGGTTTCTGCTTTAAAGAAGAAACATATTCTGCCAATTTCTACACTCTATAGGGCAGATTGAAGCTGTTGACTCAGTGTTCTACCCACCCTCATCTCATACCAGACACTTTTTTCCAGAGCCGTTCCTTATTTGTGATACAATATTTATTGGCCCAAATAGCTAGATGCCATCTCACTTCTTCCCTGGAGATTTCAAATCATGACATAGATTCAAAAAGGAAGCCTATGGATTCCAAGTGGAGTGAAAGTGATTAGAAGAGGAACTGCCTCAGTCACGTTAATTGTGTGAGTGAAGTGAATGAAGTATGTTAATAGATGAGCTAGGCTGAGTGTAAGAGAGCAGAGCAGAGTTTCATTTCCCAGTGTTTGGATTGGCAAACACAGCTTTAGTATTGTTTAAGTTATTTATGACCACAGCAATCTCACAGATAAATGTCTCTGTGGTGCTTTTAAAAATGGAAAATGATACTGGATAGGAAAGCAGAAGGCAACAAATATTCAAAATCCAGTGTCCCTGTACCTTAAGCATGTAGTAAATAACAGCTTGCACTACAGTGTGTGAAACATATTAAGAATTTGATTAATATGTTTAAGTTCACTCAGTAGGAAATAGGTGTGAATTTTGAAAGTGATAAATGACTTTTTTTGTGGTATTTTAACAGCTGTCACTAAAAAAATGAACAAAAATGATACAGCATTTTTGTTGTGTCTAAATTTTCATTCAAAAACAATTTAATGTCTTTTATAACATGTATTTTATTTTATTAAATGGATTTTATGCATCTCATGGTGCCAAACAGCTGACATTCATGCACCTCAGGATTAAAAGTCTTACTTGTTTTATAGTATATATTAAAAATAATAATAAGTCCCTTTATATGACTAGGGGTTCAAATGAGAAGAAGAGGGAAGATAGGCTTATTAATGTGGATGGAATTTCAAATTAAACAAGAACTATGGTAAAAAAAAAAAAGTGGGAATAAGCACATGAAAAGATGCTAAACATCACTAATCATTAGAGAAATGCAAATCAAAACTGCAATGAAACATGACTTCACACTTATTAGGGTGGCAATTATCAAAAACAAACAAAAAAAGGAAAATGTGTTGGCAAGGATGTGGAGAAATTGTAACCTTTGTGAATTGCTGGTGGGAATGTAAAATGGTATAACTGCTGTGGAAGCCAGTATGGTGGTTCCTCAAAAAATTAAACACAAAATTACCATATGAACCAGAAATTCCACTTCTAGGTATAGACCCAAAAGAATTGAAAGAAGAGACTCAAGGTATTTGTGCACCATGTTCACAGCAGCATTATTCACAGTAGCCAAAATGTAGAGACAACTCAAATGTCCATTGATGGATGAATGGATAAAAAACTGTGATATATGCATGCAGTGGAGTATTATTCAGCCTTAAGAAGGAATGAAATTCTGATACATGCTACAACATGGATGAATTTTGAAAACATTGTGCTAACTTTAAGTCAGACACAAAAAGACAAACATTATGTGATTCCACTTATACAAAGTATCTAAACCAGTCAAATTCATAGGACAGAAAGTAGAACAGTAGTTACCAGGTCCTGGGGGTAGGCAGTAATGGGGAGTATTGTTTAATGGGTGCAGAGTTTCAGTTTGAGATGATAAAAAACTTTTGGAGATGAATAGTGGTTATAGTTGCCAACAATATGAAGGTACTTAATGCCACTGAGCTGTACACTAAAAAATGGGTTAAAATAGGGAAATCTGTTGTGAGTATTTTATCACAATAAAAATCAGTGAAAATATTTTAATTTTGAAAAATATACTCCACAAAACACATAAAACAAAACAGAATTTCAGAAACTTCTCATACATACAAATAAATTCAGTTTTATTTGGAGTTTAAGGAATGTAAATCAATTTCCCTGACTCTAGATACTTTGTCTTTCTCCTAGGTGACAGTTAAACGAAATTCTTATTAAAATATATCTGATTTTCCATACAGTTGGACAAAATGACTTTATTTATTAACCTTAAATAAAATATAAACTACAATGTATATATTTATCCAGATAGCTGTTCTGAATTGAGTATAAAATTGAGCTGTTATTGAAGATCTGAAATAAATTACATTAAAACATATGAAATCTATAGACCAAACTTTATAAAAAAAGAAATGATATAAAGCTTGATAAACATTTTAGACAATATTATAATTTTTATGCTGCCCCTCTAAATTCTAGTTTATGCTGAGTTACCACTATTGATTTTCAGAGTTGCTGGTTTTGATTTTATAGTAGTAATTGCACACTTTCAAAAAGAAATACTTTAGTGCTACTTATTCTAATTCTTCATTTTATGAATCAACTATTTCTTTTAACATCAATTTTTTTCTTGGCATTATGACCATGCAATAAACTACTCGCCCTGGAGGAATCTGTTACTTAGAAAGATAGGTATTGTATGTGTGTGTGTATAATATTTCCATATATTAAATGAAAAGTGAATTTTAGTGACAAGAAAATTTTCCTTCTATAAAGAAAAAATATGTTTCTTTCGTTAAGATAATAAAGATTACTGGACTAACATTGTTTTTCTGTTACATTGGTTTTTAGAAAGTTCAATGGCATATTCAACTATAAAAGCCACGTAGAGCTTCATTTATATATTTTATTCCTTTCCTTCCTTTTTTTAAAGTATTTCTCTTTTATCTGTATTTTTCTTCTTTCTAATTTAGTGTTATACATATTTTATTATTTCCCAGTTCAGTTTCTTATTTTAACTCCAGCAAGATTTTGAGCTAACTAATAAAACTAAATCCAATAAAATAAAATGATAAAGTTAGTTACAAGAAAAAAATTGGAAAATAAAGAAATGTAGTGTTAAGAGCCAAAGGTGTAGCTAAATAATAGTGCTGTGTGAATCCGGAGACAGGAACATACACTGCCAGCTGGGTGCTTCAGCATGCTGTGATTTATATGACTTAGCTTTAGCTCTGTGTTGTGGGACTTGATAGTAGATAAAGATTTTATGTGAAGTCGTGAGGGATGAAAGTTGGGAAAGGCTTTGGTATGTGACCAATATATGTCTATTTGCAATTTGAAGGCAGATGAATTATTATCTCTTCTAAGAAACTTTTCTACTTCCACCTGTTCATGTTTATGATTACTATGATTTTCTAGGATGCCCTGTGGTTATGTTCGCAAAATCACTTACCTGTCTCATACTCTAGACCTGTAATGTTCAATACAGTAGCTGCTAGACACGTGTGGCTATTGAGCATTTAAATGTGACTATTTCTTGGTTTTGAGTTTCTGAAATTGCACATGGTTAGTATAAATTTAGACTCCAAATTTGTACAACAACACAGACGTAGTAATTTGATTTATCATGGGGCACTTTTCGTTTTTTTCAATCATTCCCAGAGCCAGGTCGAGACAAGCTTCTTCTTATTTTCTTGCATTGGGAAGTGAAGATTTTTTCTCCATGAGTCTTGCATTCTCATAAAGTCTTAGATTTAATGTAGTAGCCTCAGCTCTGCCTTGTGTGAACATCAAAATCTGCTTCCTTTATTGTAACTAAGTCCAGACCTCCTGCCCCTTCTCGCCAGGGCTCTCCCCAGTCGGTCTGGTTGCCTATTGCTCTAGATTTCTATTTTCTTTCAATCCTGCAAGCTCAGCTGTACTATAGCTTTGTGTGAGCCTGTGTGCATGTGTGTGTGTGTGTGTGTGTGTATGTGTGTTATTTCATCCAGTATTTTTAGGTTTATTATGGGAATATTTCTGAGTTAGCCTAATTCTTGATTTTCTGGAATCAGTTTTTTGTTTTTTATAGTATTCAGTGTTCAGTGGAATGTTGCTTAAGATTTGTAAGAGAGGAAGGAGATCAAAGTGGTGTTTTAGGAAGATTATTTTGGTTACTCACATGTCAATAGATTACAGGAGAGAAGACAGTAAATCAACATGACATTTATTTAACGCCTTTGATGATTATTGAGAGATATCAGGTTTTAGATTGAACACTAACCTAAAGAAAAAAATTACTAAATGTAGTCTGTTTTTTTGAATGTATATAGAGTAGCTCCCCCTTGCAACTGTATTAAAAACTGACATCACAGACTTTTTTCTTTTTCTCAAGAGGGTTTCACAGTTGAGAGAAATGTAAGGGGGAAAAATTGAGCATTTAACACTTGCCAGAATTGTCAACGTTTGGTCCATCATCTGTTGAAGACAGGTGTCTTTAACGTTTCTGTACACCGCGTGGCTTTAATTTCATCTGAAAATACAGGATTAGAAAACCAGGGATAGCACTGTCTGGATGAGAGGGGAGGGCTTAACAAGGGTCCAGGCTATTGTTCTGTATTGTAAACTATTTTACTGATTTATGCTTTTTTAGTTCGCCTTTTTTATTTTACATTCAAGCTAATAAAAAGTCTTTTTAAAAATTCAGCATTGGGCCGGCCCCGCGGCTTAGCGGTTAAGCGCGCGCTCTGCTCCTGGCGGCCCAGGTTCGGATCCCGGGCGTGCACCGACGCACCGCTTCTCTGGCCATGCTGAGGCCGCGTCCCACATACAGCAACTAGAAGGATGTGCAACTATGACATACAACTATCTACTGGGGCTTTGGGGAAAAAAAAGGAGGAGAATTGGCAAGAGATGTTAGCTCAGAACCGGTCTTCCTCAGCAAAAAGAGGAGGATTCCCATGGATGTTAGCTCCGGGCTGATCTTCCTCACACAAAAAAATAAATTAAAAAAAAAAAAAAGTTCAGCATTATGTTCTAATAAATTCTTTCTTTGATTTGGTGAGCCTAAGAGTAATCATGAGATAGTCACATGATTTTCATTAGTATCAATGATTTGTATAGATATGTTAAAGTGAATTCTTCAAGGCTTAAAACAATTTGAGCACAGTTTTGTTGATGCTTTCAACCTTCAAGGCAGAAGATATACAAACAGCAGTAAATGCTGGCCTCCCAGACTTCTATCTCAATGTTAAAAATGTATCAACAACAAGCATTTTGTTGTTGTTCTATAAAGGAGATGGTCTTCAAATCCTTAGACTTTGAAACTTTGTAGCAGTTTTCTAAACACTTAAATTCAAGAATTCGTTATTCACTGAAAATTTGAGTACCTGTTATGTGAATAAGCAGCGATGCACTCAACAGACATTGCCCTTGCTCTGACTGAGCTTAGAATCTAGAAGGGAAGATGGACATTGCATTTGTGATTCTAGATATTATATAAGGAGAACTGTAGCATTTTATAAGTAGTTATGTCAAAATGATTTCAGTCAAGACAATAGTTCTCAAAATGTGGTTCCCATGCAAGTAACGTTAGCAATACCAAGAAATTTCTTAGAAATGTAATCTCTAGGGCCCCCACAAAGGCCTATTGTGTCAGAAATAGGGGGATGGCACTTAGCAATCTGTGTTTTTAAGAAGTCCTCCACATGGTTCTGATAGCTAAAGTTTAAAAACAACTGATCTAGGTCAGGGTTTCTCAACTTGGGCACTATCGAGATTCGGAACAAATAATTCTTGGCTGTGGGGCCTACCTTGTGCGTTGTAGTCTGTTTAGCAACATTCCTGGCCTCTAACCACCAGATGCCGGTAGCATCTCCCAGTTGTAGCAACCAAAAATGTCACCAGATATTGCCAACTATTCCCTAGGGAAAAATTCTTGGTGCCAGTTCGTCCCTGCCCCCATCTCCTCCTCCACACATACACACCAGATAATGTTCAAATAACATGCTCTGCCCTTTATCTTGTTATAGCGTGTGGTCAAGTGCTCTGAAACAAGTGAAAAGGGCCTCCGCCACATTTACTCAAGATAGGAATCCTAAATGAATTTGATCTCAAGTCCAAACAGAGAGAATCTGAGTTCTAGTCCCTTCAGTCTCTCCTTTTTTTTCTTCCTTTCAACCTCTTTCTTTTTCCTCTCACTTCCCGCCCACTCCCCCATCTGTGTTTTTCCTCCTCCTGTCTTTTTCAAAGTAAGGAGTGAATACATACTCTTATAGATTAGTCCTATTTTGACCTTAAATAGTAACTCATTCTGTTGATGTTCTAAACTTAGCAATTTAATGAATCTCATGTAATTAAATTGGGGTTTGTTTTCACCTAAATTAGACTGAGCCACCTGGTCATTCCTAAGACCTTTGAACATAATTAAGAAAGTGCAGGATGTAATTTTCACTGTGTCTTGTATTAATAATAAATCAAAATATTCTCATTGGTGACATGTTATACAGAAGCCTTTATCAATCACAGATTTCCTCGGGAATTCTTTTCTTTCCAAATCTTTTGTTGTAGTTACTCATTCACTGTATTTCAAAAACTTTTCCTAGGCCCTAGTCATGGAGTGGGAAGATGTTCTAGTTTCTCATGTCTCTGAAGCAAACTCCAAAGTGGTTCAGTTTTCTGGTTTTCAGATCATAGGAGGTCCTGTTTGAGGACATACTGCTAGGAGCCAAGTAGGTAAAGCAGTTTGAGTCAAAAAGCAGAGGTCACTGCTAGTGTAGTACTAATGCGTTCTGATAGGCTCATAAACATAGGTACACTTCCTAGAATCCTTGGCTAGACCTGGGCTTGTGGCCTGCTCCCACAGGGTAGTTATGCTGGCAGGCTCATTACAGGATTTGACGCTTATTTACATTGGCTAATGCTGACTGATGCCGAGGGTCGAGGGTACTTTATCTCCACTAATGACAGATTCTTGAGCAGGATGGTAGCAACACAGTTGTATACTAAAAGGTGATGGATATAATGATGACGATCATGGTGATAATAAATTGTAAGTTTCAAAGAGAGCAGAGAATTGCAAGATATGGCTGGTATTGGAATAAATACAATATTGTCTAGATTTTGGACAGAAGATTTTAGACATAATGTCAGCTAGATTTTTTTTCTTTTTGCATTTTTAATTGCTTTTTATTGGGACAGTGCATAACTATAGTGGGGGGGACAGGTAGCGGCCCACTGCCATCCAGCTCCAACTCCCAAGGGGTGAAGTGCAAAATACAAACAGAGAATCACAAATACAGCATGGTATAAGGGGGTTAGGGATCCAATAAATTGAGGTCTTCAGGGGAAGGGCCTGCTCACAGTCTCATACTAGCACCCAGAATTCTCAAAGGTACAGATTGTAAAAACCTGTGCTCTCTCAGGCTTACTCACAATAGTAAAATCTCATGTCTCCAATGAACCCCGAGTCAGAGGATACCTGGAGGATCAGGGACCGTCAGAAAGGAGACAGGTGGAAATGGTCAGATAAAAATGGGGAGAGAAGAGACACAGGGGGAAAGACATTCAGAAAAGAGACAGCCAGAGATTGTCAGAAAAAGACAGAGGGGCTGAGACAATAAGAAAAGAGACAGCTAGAGACAGTCAGATAGACACAGCCAGAGAAAAGACAGCATAAGACAGGCTAACTCAAAGTTTCCAGAAGCAGTGCTTCCATTTCAATGGCACGCTTTGAAAGCCAACATGACCTAGGTGGAGGTTACAGAAGCACTCACACACACATGAGCATGTTTTTATTTATGTATACTATATATTTAAAGGGCTGGCCCCGTGGCCTAGTGGTTAAGTTTAGTGTGCTCCACTTTGGCGGCTCAGGTTCGGTTCCTGGGCAGGGACCTAGACCACTTGTCGGCAGCCATGCTGTGGCTGCAACCCACATACAAAATAGAGGAAAACTAACACAGATGTTAGCTCAGGGTGAATCTTCCTTGGATTTAATATACATTTATTACATATATATTTAATATATATTATTAATTAATTAATATAATTATAAATGTTTATTATATAAAATTTATATTATATGTATTTCCTATGTATAATTAATTAATATATTTAATATATTTAAATAAATATGTTTATTTATACATAGTAGATATAAGCCCCTTTCGGAAACCAGGAAAGGGGTAAATAGCTCCTGGAGGGGTCTGGGTTCAGAGCAGGAGTTGAGGGACCGGGCAAGTGGAATGTTTTCCTTGCTGCATGGAAAGCAGCATGGCCCACCCTCTGATGTTAAAAAATATCAATTTGCCTCATGATAAAATTCTCATGAGGTGAAGCACAAGGAAAGGCAGAGTAGGGAAGCTAAAACCAGGATTCCGGGTGTCAAAGGAGAAGTTGGGATCTTGGGAGCCAAGCCCTCTCTAGTTTGCCAGTCCAAAAATATTGGGGGTGGAGGTCAAAGCCTCAGCCCTTAAACCTTCTCCAGAAGAATGTCGAGCCCCCTGGCAACCTCCTGTTGCTCTTTTTTCTAAAAAGGATTTGGGAGGGCCAAGGGGAGGGAGAAGTTGGCATCTTAGGCTGGGGAAGGGTGACTGGCCTTAAAGAAAAAGACCAAGGCTTGGGGCTGGGCATCCAGGGGAGACAGGGCACGCAGATAACAGGTAACTGTCACCCGCTCTGGATTCTGTTACCTCTTTGAGTCTAACTCCCTGCTGAGGGGAGGAAGGAGGTAGTGGAGGGACGAGAGACAAAGGAAAGGCTTTGAGGAGTGGGGGGCACAGTCCCTATGGAAAGGTTCTGTCCCTCTGCCTCCACCGCACAATCAGGCCAACTCATTTCACAGTATAAAACACTGTAGCAGGACAGGCTTTACAGCGCCCCCTGCTGCCTGAATCAGAGAGGCCCAACAAGGAAGGCCAGGAGAGGAGGCTGAAGGTAGGTTGAGGAAGCTGGAATAATCTGTAACCAGAAAGGAGGGCTGGGGACTGATTTGGAGGGATCCTTAGGAGGCAAGAAATTCGAATCAGAGCCAGTTTTGCTGGGAGGGAGCTACTGGACTGTCAAGGAGGGAGGTTCCCATTTCAGAATAAGTCTGGGTTGGGGGAAGGAGATTATGACAGGGGCATCAACTTCCCTCTAAAATGGGCTTCAAATCAGAGAAGGATGTAACCACATGGAAAATTTGGGTAAATCAGCTAAGGTCAGGGGAGCAGGGAGGAGCAGCCTAGTCCCCAACTTGAAGGGTGGATATGGGAGACATTGTGGGAGGTGTGGCATTTCCTTGTTGAGTCTCTCTAGAAAGGATTCCAGCCCACCCCACAGCCCACCACCTGTACCCCTTTTCCTCCAGCCCAAAAGTGGTCATCATCCCCAGCCACTCATCCCCAGAGGTTGGGTTGAGGTGAGACAGCCAACAGGCAGCTGGGGGTGTCCACCCCCCACACCCCCAAAGTCACCAGCTCTCTGGCCTCTCTGGGCCACAGAAACAAGAGACAGCACAAAACACAAGGAGAGCTTCCTGTCTGATGGCTGTGACGGCAGAGGGTCAGACAGGAGAGGCAGAGAGGCCACGTGCCCACTTAGTCTCTTCCTCTCTCTCTCTTCCTCCTCTTCCTCCAAATCTCTCTCCCTTATGTGTTTGTTTTATGTCTAAAGAGTTCACAGAGCAAGAATAGGGGAGGACGAGTTCAGGGGGTCGGAAGGCTGGTCACTGCCGCAGCGTTGGGCTCCCTTGAACATGGAGCCCTCTATCTCCAGGCCTCTGAGGACAAATGATGAAATGTATGAAGAGTTAACAACAAGGAAGGGTTTGCCCAGGACTTGAACTTCACTGTGTGTAAAGATTGAAGCTGTCAGGTTGGGGGCTGCATCTTGGCTGGTCTGGAAGGACAGGGGCGGTGGGGGGTGCAGCAGCAGCCGCTGAAGCCATCTTCCTCAGTGGATACTGTCCCCCACAAACCTCTCACCTTCCCCAGTGGGCCCAGCCCAGGGCGCCTCTTTGTGGGGGATCCTGCAGCCTGGTTTGTGGGCCACCAACACAAACTTCAGACACTCCTTCTCCTTTTGAGGTTCCTGATCTTGGACTCCAGCTCTGCCTTTTCTTTCTTCAGCTGATCTTCCTCCACCTGGAGTCAGTCAGCTCCCTCTGACGGTTCCTACATTAGCTGCTGCCAGTTTGTTTCCTTCTAGGGAACCTTGGCTTCTCTTCCTCCTCTTGAGTAAGAGTTTCCTCCCGGGGTCTCCTAGGCAGGGCTCGGTTGGGCGTGCAGACCCAGGTCCAATGATATGTTTCAAAGAGAGCAGAGGGATGTAAGATGTGGCTGGTATCGGAATAGACATAACATCATCTAGATTTTGGACAGAAGAGGGTAATCCACCCTGTGTGAGGAACACTGAGAACAGGTCTGCCACGTGGTTAATCAAATGATTGGCTACTGGAGAGGGTGATGTCCTGGAAAATGCACAGGACAAGACGTGGCAGACTTGAAGAATTCCATTCTAGGGAGATGTAGGTGCATTGGAAAGTGAAGATGTCCCTTAGAGGCTGGTGGGTAAGGAAAGAAAGAAGCAACTAACAGAATAGGGCCCTATTTGTCTAAAATGCCATCAAAGAATAAGAAGATGTCAGATAAAAACAAGCCAATGACAACAAGACAAGAACAAGAAAAGTGGACCTGTATTAAAGAAACTTCACAACTGTACTTCAGGACATCACAAAGAATATGTACCTTTGAACTAAGAAGCCAGTGGAGTCAACCCCATCCCTCAAGTATTATCTGCTATTTCTAGAGCAAAACTAATTAGAGACCTAATCCTGATCATAAAGAACATAGAACCCAGTATTCATAAAATATACCGTGTGAAGAAAAGTATCACCTACTGTTGCTGGACAAGAAAAGTTCAAGATATTTCATGAAATCCTCATTGTTAGAAAAGAACCCAATATTCACAAAAATTACTACATGAAGAAAAGGTACTCAAATATTTATTGAATGAATTCCTCAATTTTATATCAATTCAGAAGTGCTCTGAAAATGCGTGGGTAAATTAAAAAATGCTGACTCTGTTTCATTCAAGGCTCTGCTGAACTGAAACATCCAAGGAAATGCCTTCTCAGACCACATTTTCTGAAATAGTTCTCCCCCAACATTCTTTTCATAGCTAATATCACTACCTGAGGTTTTACTATATAGTATTTATTAGTTTATTTTCTGTCTCTTCCACTAGAATAAAAGCAGCATGTGGTCAGCAAATTTATTTGTTTTAGTTTCTCTCTCATACCTAGTATAGTGCTGGCCACACAGAAGGCACTCAATAAATATTTGTTGAATAAATGAATGAATCCATTAAATATTTTTGAAGGAATTTCTGTATAAAAGAAAAATGAAATGGTGCAATTTTCAGCTAATTAAATCATATACTTGAATTGGAGCAAATTCCTCTGCTTTGTTAAGTTTGGCTTGTAAAAATACTGTGAATTTTTTAAATACTATAATTGTAAGGAGAAAAACATTTCTAAATGAGTCAGCGAGTACATTTGGGAAAACATTTGGTGCAAGACATACTGGGAGAGAGCCTTGAGATCAGGCCAATAGACCATTCATTTTACTGCTGGAAATTTTAATAAAACAGTAAGATTGTTGATGTCGCTTCCTGTTAGGAAAAATTATCAGAGCAACATATGCTGAGAGGATAAACAAGAATGAGGGTTTAAAATCTAGTTGATCTTAGTGGTTGAGGTAATTCTATTAGCACTAGGAAAAGAAAAACAGAGCTCTGGTTTGAGCATTCACTGTACTCTTGACATTGATGCTGAACCTGGCATTTCACAGTACGTGACATGAAGTGAGAATCGTTTATCTTCATTTTCCCTCTTGGTTAGGGCCAGTTGAATGTTATCCCTACATATATCTGACACATGAACATGTAACACAGCAAAGCATTAGAGACTTTATTGCATTGGACATCGGATTTGGGGTCCTGTGAAGAACACATCCCAGCCTCTGCCCTAAATGCTGAGATCAGAATCAAGAGAGCGCATCCTTTGGTGGGTAAACAAAGATTTTGATGGTCACTTTGCGTTAAGCTCCATACCAAGCCAGGATAGATTGCAAAATTATTCCCACATTACTGCAAAGGTGTAAGTCATAGGCCTTCCATCAGATCCTTGGCACATATGTAATAGGAATTTATGACTGTAAATAGTGAGGCAGTCACAGAAATTATATGAAAATTAGTCTATATTATAGTCAAGAAATATGTATGGTAAAAATTATGATTAAATTTGGGGCGTTTAGGTCTGGAATTGTCCTTTCATTATTCAGGAACAAATTAAATAAAACCCAGAGAAGTGAATTTATTTTTCGGAAGCCCAAGGATTAATTATTAGCATAATAAAGGCATAGATTGAAGCCTCTTTTTTTTTTTTTAAATTTTTTGTTTATTGCAGTAACATTGGTTTATAACATTGTAAAAATTTCAGGTGTACATCATTGTACTTCTATTTCTGCATAGATTACATCATGTTCACCACCAAAATACTAATTACAACCCATCACCACACACATGTACCAAATTATCCCTTTCACCCTCCTCCCTCCTCCCTTCCCCTCTGGTAACCACCAATCCAATCTCTGTCCCTATGTGTTTGTTTATTGTTGTTATTATCTACTATTTAATGAAAGAAATCATAAGGTATTTGACTTTCTCCCTCTGACTTATTTCACTTTGCATTATACCCTCAATGTCCATCCATGATGTCACAAATGGCTGGATTTCATCGTTTCTTATGGCTGAGTAGTATTCCATTCTGTATAAAACCCAGAGAAGTGAATTTATTTTTCTGAAGCCCAAGGATTAATTATTAGCATAATAAAGGCATAGATTGAAGCCTCTTGAATCCCAATTCTTTGAGACTTTTAAATATGTGACACTTAGGCTGTAGAAAATTATCTGGAATCTGATTAAATAAAGCCCTCAATTATGATTTTTTTTAAATGTAAAACTTTGATTTGAGGAAAAAACAAAACAAAGAAACATTAAAATATAAGACACACAAAGATACAAGCCAATACTTAAGATATAATAAAAAAGCAAACTTGAACATTAAGACTCCAAGGCCAGATATAGCCAACATCACCCTTCTGTTTTTTCCATCACCGTGTTATTGGGATGACCAAGATGGGAAAACAGAAGATAAAACATGATGTACACTTGCTCTTCTTCATAGCCCTGAATATTTGCTTTTTGTTTAATGTATGTCTTTTAGCTGGGAGAGGCTGCTAAACCATTTGCTGACTCTGTGTGGTCAGGCAATTGTGCTGAGTTCTGAAGACACAATCCTTTCCAAGTTATCTACCTCTGTCTGTCTTTCTTAACTCAACCATACATCTCGGCACACTTGTAGAAGATTTTGTTTGTTGTAATATTCAAAATGGGAGATGATAAAAATATGAACATAGACTTCTATAATTTATAAAATAGTATTTAATATCAAATTCTGTACAATAAGGACCACTGTTCTTGTGTTCACCTTACTCATGAAGAATCTGAGGCTCATAGACTGTGATTTTACACAAATGATAAACTTACTAAATGACAAAGCATGGGGCAGGGATGTCTAACTTGGAAGCTAGGGGTTTTGCTACTGTATTGATTGCAGCTTCTATTCACAGGCATTGTTGTTGTTGTTTCAAAAAACCTGTCATCTGTTTAAATTATCAATTAAAAAATGCTCATTAAAAAGTGGCAGTATAGTGTCAGCCCTGTGACCAAGTGGGTAAAAGTTTGGCACGCTCCGCTTCGGCAGCCTGGGTTCGCGGGTTTGGATGCTTGGCACAGACCTACACCACTCATCAGCTATGCTGTGGCGTCATCCCACATACAAAATAGAGGAAGATTGGCACAGATATTAGCTCAGGGCTAATCTTCCTCAAGCAAAAAAAGAGCAAGATTGGCAATGGATGTTAGTTCAGGGCAAAACTTCCTGAGCAAAAAAAGAAAGAAAAAAGTGGCAGTTTAATACATAAACTTTTCAATTATTGAGAAAGAATAATTAGAACTAGATGGGAAAGTCTAAAAAGATATAGAATTTGAATATATATAATTTATTGTTTAAGAAACTTCTAATCAAGAAGGCTTTATTTCAATAAGACTGTAACTTCCAAGATTTCAGTAAATGTTAAATAAGCATCCTCAAAGATTTCATCAGTACATCAAACTCTTTGAAAGCGTCTTGCCACTTGTCCTCCAGCTCCTTCAGATGGTAAAATGTTTGGAGACGTGTTGACAAAATTGTAATTTCCATTTTACTATTTTCATTACATTATATTTGAAAGAAATTACTTAGTTAAAAATGTTGTCAATGGAAAACAGCTGAAAATTAAGAAAGCACAATTAGCCTCTTGGATTTAAGTACTGTGACAACTATATCTTTTAAGAAGTATTTTATTCATATTCAATAAACAATATTTGCTTTGTGTACTGGTTAGTTTTAAATATTTTTTATTTAAGAAGGAATAATTATGTATTAAATACTAAAAAAATGACAAAAATCCATATATAATTTAATGCTAAACATTGCATGTTTCTGTACAGAGAAATTTAGAATAAATATATCGTTTTTTTGAAGGAACAGAGTATCAACTGCATAGGGGTGTGTGTGTGTGTGTGGTGGATGTTCATCAAATCCCAGAAAGGTTGAAGCAGACGTGACATTAGAGTCTATCCAGTCTACCTAGACCATTTTAATGGTTAGTGAATGGGAAACCAGGGAGCTCAAGTCAACGATTTAAGATCACACAGTTTGTTAGTAGCAGAGTCAGGACCAGAACACAGATCTTCTCATTCAATTCTCCTCTCTCATTACTCTGCTTGCTCTTTAGATTTATTTACATTAATTTACACTCATTTTGAACTGATATGCTTATGAGGCTTCTGTTGTCCTTTTATGCTTGATCTTGGAGGGGTTGTTATATGGGCACACCTGACTTGACTAAAGGCAGGAAATTTCATTTAGGTGTAACATGGGTTTATGCTGACTCTCAAAGACCACATGAAAATGCTGTAGCGTGCTCAAAAAGCTGGACCTTCAGCTTAAACAAGTTGGTTAGCTAGGGCCTGAGCCCTGCAGTTTCTAATCTGTAAGGTTTTCTCTTCTGTCCTGATGTAAGTCGAGGCTGATTGAACTTGGTTCACTATGAGTAGGACTGCCCTGTAATTGCCTCTTGGGTGTGAGTGCTCAGGGTACTGATGACACATGAGATGACCGGACTCTTCCATATTCTTAGACATGGAAATGGGCTGTGATTCCACCTGCGACATTTCTGTGCCTGCCTCTATTCTTCCCCAACATTTCCCAGTCTTTCTAAGTTTTCTGTACACCTTCCTTATTCCCATAGACATTTTTTTTCCTTCTTTTTGAACTTCTCTTAAGTGTTTGCACTTATACAGACTTTTGCATCAAAACTCTAAATGTTCTGATTTTTTAACATCAAAAATAATAAAGAATAATAAAATATAAAATCGTAAATAATAAAAGAAGGAAATCTTGCCATTTTCAACAACGCAGATGGACCTTGAGGGCATTACGCTAAGTGAAAGGAATCAGACAGAGAAAGGCAAATACCATATGATCTCACTTATATGTGGAGTCTAAAAAAAAAATTGAACTCATAGATAGAGAACACAGATCGGTGGTTGCCAGAGACAAGAGAGCGTGGGATGGGCGAAATGGGTGAAGGTGGTCAAAAGGTACAAACTTACGGTCATAAAGTAAATTAGTCCTGATGTGGTTATAGTTAATAATAACTTTCTAAAGGTAAGAGAGTGTGGTGCTATCATAACAATAGACATATAAATCAGTGGAATACAGTTGCACGTCAAAAAATAAGGCCTTGAGATTTATGGTGAATTGATTTACAAACCCAAGGTGTCAAGGCAATTCATTGGGAGAAAGGGTAGCATTTTCAAGAAATGATGATAAGACAATTGTGTAGCCACGTGCAAAAAAGTGAATTTGGACCCTTTGAGGGTTGCGAATTGAGAATTGGATCATATATAACATATATATATAAATTGACAATGGATCATATATAAGACCTAAGTGTTAGAGCTAACACTATAAAACTTTTGATGGGGGGCCTACAAGAGAATCTTTATTATCTTGGTTTAGAGCAAGGTTCTTAAATATGACACCAAGAGCATGATCCATAAAAGTGAAAATCGATTAACTTGACTGAACACTGCTAAGAGAATGAAAAGACAAGCCATAGACAGGGAAAAAAATATTGCAAAGCTTCCATCTTATATATCTAGAATACATTTGAAGACTCAAAACTCAATGTTAAGAAAACAAAGACAATTTAAGAAAGGGGCAAGAGATTCTAACAAATATTTCCCCAAAGAAGATATATGAATGGATAATAAGCTCAATGGAAAAAGTGCTCAACATTATTAATCTTTAGGGAAACGAAAATTAAAACTACAGTGAGGTACCACCATGTACTTACAAGAATGGGTATAATCAAAAAGTTATTACCAAGTGTTGTCAAAGATGTGGAGAGACTGGAGCCTTCGTATGTTGCTAGTGGGAAAATAAAATAGTGCAACACTTTGGAAGACAATTTGGCAGTTTCTTCAAAAGTTTAACATATGCTAATCAGGTGACCTAGCAATTCCACAACTAGATATATGCCCAAGCACAATGAGACATATATTCATGCACAAACTTGTATGGGAATGTTCATAAGAGCATTTTTTGTATAGCCAAACACTGAAAACAATCCAAAAATTTATCAACTGGTGAATAGATAAACAGAAAATATATGTATCTATGCAGTAGACTACAAATTAACAATAAAAAGAATGAACTCCTGATACATGCTACAAAATAGATGAACTTCAAAAACATTATTATATGATTCCATTCATTTGAAATGTCCAGAAAAAACAGATTAACAAAGACAAAGTGAAAATTGTCTGGTGCTTTGGGGGTGGGGGAGGAAGAGATTGACAGCAAATTGGCTCAAGAGAATTTTGGGGAGGATGATTGAACCGATCTAAAAGTAGATTATAGTGATGATTGCACAACACTCTAAATTCATTACAAATCTTTGAATTTTATGCTTACAATGGATAAATTTTAAAGATGTACATTATACCAAAAAAATGAGAGAGAGATGGAGTGGGGACGGAGAGAGAGAAAAAAAGAGAGAAAGAGAAAGAGAAGAGAGAGAGAAGCTATTACCATGCAAGGAGCCATCAGAGCCATTTCCAGATGTAACCTCAGCTTCTTAACTTTAATGAGAAAGATTTTGATTAGAGGAAAGTCTTAGGAACATGCTTATTTTACTCGGAATGAGAGCAAGGGAATTTTAAAGAATAGAGAAAACATTTTAAGGATGAGCTTTGATTCCATTTATGTATTAAATTCATAGACAATTGTTTAGAAAAAGAAAACCAAACTTTTGTTTGAAACAATGTACCTAGACTGGACTTAAAAAAAAAAAAAAAAAAAGACAGACAGACGTAGAAAGCTTCATTTAGTTGAATGAAACCTTCAACCACTCCCTACATTCCCATCTTGATTCTTAAAAGGAAAGAAAGTGAAGAGGAAAACATTGTGGGAGAAGAGATTTTATTCAAGTAATTATTTTTTACCTGGTACATTTTGGGTTTAGTTAATGTCAGTATCTGATCAATTGTGTGTGGGTGTGTGTGTATATATATATCAAGTCCTGTTTAATGAGAATAAATATTCAACAAGGCAATTTTGAAGAACCATCATGAGAAATATTGTATCAGTGCTTATAAGCTTTTACTCAGTCAAAAGTACAGTCTAATATTCATTTTAGAGATGCCTAACTAATATGTTTGAAATAGATTATGAGTTAATCAGAAGACCCAATTAGTATCTAATGTCATCCTACTTATCACCTTAATAAAATCAGAAATTTTGGTAAATTTGGTGATTAGTAGGGCAAAATAATGCATTTCAACTTAATGATCAGTTGATGATTTTTTTTTTTTTTTTTGTAAGGAGGACCAGCCCTGAGCTAACATCCATGCCAATCCTCCTCTTTTTGCTAAGGAAGACTGGCCCTGGCTAACACCCGTGCCCACCTTCCTCTACTTTATATGGGACGCCACCACAGCATGGCTTAACAAGCGGTGCATCGGTGTGCGCCCGGGATCCGAACCGGTGAACCCGGGCCGCTGCAGCGTAGCACGCGCACTTAACTGCTTGCGCCACCAAGCCGGCCCTAGTGATCAGTTAAGACCTACCGGCTCATGGAGGAGTCCACATTTTTTCTGAACTGTAGCCTTGCCCTAGATTTCCTCACAGCAGTGTATTCACTCCAACACTTAGACCACACACATTCCTACCTTAGTAATGTTGCTACGGATTTAACTTCTCTCCATTAATTTCAATTTCTACATTTTAAAACTACATAAGAAAATGTCATTTTAAGGTCTGAGTGCTATGATTTATTTAAGCTTATCTTCTTTTGTCATATAGAGTAGAAACTGAGATGTCCTGAAGGGGACAAACCCTGATCAAACTGTATTGATTGAGCACCCATGACTTTGGTATGTGCGTGTGCAATCAAGCTCTCTAATCATTAACTTACATACCAGTTGTGAGCATTGCTAGAATATTGAGACTTTTGGAATTATCAGGTATATTAAAGTAAACTGTGGTATAGGGGACCAGTAAAAAGAAAAATAACTTTCTAAAATGAAAGAGATAAGATGTATTTGTACCGTGCATATCTCAAATATATGTCTCCTGTCTGCGTATATTACTTATGTACCTATTTTTATTGCATATATAGTATGAACATCCTAATAATGTTAAATGTAAAATATACAAACAATATATGCTTGGTTTATATTTTGCTGGGTCTCCTCTAATCACAAGGAATATTAACCTAATTAAGACGTAGTCCCTTCCTTTATGCCTACGTTCTAACAGCAGAGACAAAGAGACAGTCTCAGTGACCTGGTGTATGCTATGGTAGAAGCTTGCAATTGACAACCTCCACTGCAACAGTTGGCATTGATTAGCACCTGTGATAAACTCCTTGGAGGCCACATTGATGACTTGGGGGACATATGGCAGTCAGTTGTCAAAGTTTGGGATAAGTCAGTTTTCATTTTGCAAGTTTGATTTTAGAATTTTCTAACTACACGAGAGGCAGTTTCCATGATTTCATTATCATGGCTATAATTGATCTTTTTATTCTTCTATGCAGGCAGTGTTAGCATTATGAAACATAAAATAGGTACTAAACTTCTCCTGGAGTGCCTACCAGCCCTTCCCTTAACTGACTGCTCTCTAAGATGAAAAAGGCAACTTGAGGAGAGGTGAGCCTTGAAGTACCCTGAAAAGTGATCGACAAAAGCTTGGTAGCATAGCAGTTAAGTGCCCGCGCTCCGCTTTGGCGGCCCGGTGTTCGCGGGTTCGGATCCCGCGTGCTCACCGACGCACTGCTTGTCAATCTCTGCTATGGCAGCGTCCCATATAAAGCAGAGGAAGATGGGCATGGATGTTAGCCCAGGGTCAGTCTTCCTCAGAATAAAGAGGAGGATTGACATAGGATGTTACTCAGAGCTAGCCTTCCTCACAAAAAAAAAGAAAATTTGAAGAACAAAAACAAAAACAAATACAAAATCAATTCAAATTAGTATGTATGTCTCCAAATAAAATTTTCCCAGCTTCTAACAATTGAGTAATTGAGATTATTTTTAACTTCTGAGATTTAATTTTAGTCCTACAACTAGAGTTTGAAGAAAAAACGGGAAAGGATGACCATGTCATCAGGCCACCCTTAGGTATTATTACTCGCAAGGGTTACATAAGAAAACAAATACATTGAGCATCTTTATTCACATCACTATGCTAGATCATGTGGATATAAAGCTGAGGAGGGTATGGAATTTGTCCTCAAGGATGGAAAAGTACATTTAATTTTTCTTTTTTTCTCAGCATATGGCAATAAATGTAGTAATTTTCCTTTTTAGAATTCGTATCCATAGGATTCATTTGAACATTCAGTGGTGGTGGAAGTTTCAAATTTTAGCTTTATAAGTACTTTCTAGTGACCGATATTATAGGTTTCAGAGGCCCATTAACTCTACCTGGTGTCCACATACGTAATCACACACTCTGTTGTATGAATGGATTACATTTTTCAAAATGACCTGAAAATATAAAACCCTTCTTTCTCTCCCTATTAGTTATTCTCTTTTGGCACATAAGTGGAAGAGACGTTATGAAGTACCAGAAGTTTTATCTATTTGAACTCAAGTAATATCTCCCAAGGTGACATTCTATGGCTAAAAAGGCAGTCTTCTTGGTTTTGTGTTTTAAAACACGTTTATTTAGATGTAGATTTAGATGGTGCTTTTCTTGCAGGAATTTGAAAATGCTTAATAAACGCCAAGTTAGTCATTTCTCTTTGCAAATATATTCAGGCTTCTGAAGTTCTCTAATTAGCTTTTCTTCTTGGCAAGTTGCCTGTACATGTCTCTAGAAAATTTGCATCATCTTGACAAGGTAGCCGTTACCTAATTGTGACCATACTGGTTAATTCTAGGTCTCTCTCACGCAGCCCTATCAGAATCCTTGAAACGGCAGAGAAGGGTCACTGAAGGGTTGCAATGAACATCAATTTGACTTGTCCACTGCTAAGTTTTGTGAATGGGGAGAGAAAAGAGTTGATGTTCATGATGAGCAATCGGAGTGCTGGTCAGGAGATATTACCAGGCCCAACCAAAGTCTGCTTATATGTGAGGTGATTCCATATGAGAGCAGGAACCTTTCTCATAATGGGTTTGGGAAGTGACCATTTCAGATTAAATTTCAGAGTTATGGAGGATTAACTGTAGAATGCATTTTGAATACATATCCCCAAAGAAAGATGAAATTAAATGCAATAGAGATGTATTCATGAATGCAAAATTCATTATTTAACCAATTTTTATTGATTAGCTCCTCTGTGCCTTCTATGTCAAAAGGATAAAAAGGTGAATAAAATAAGTGTGTCCTTATATCTTGTCATCTCAAAAGCCCAAAATACTCTTAGAGTAGTATTTTATTTTCATTTTTTTTCTTTTTCAGTAAGACTTAAAACCTGATGACTAAAAGGGAACTTCTTGGAGTAGTTGAGACGTTCTATAACTGGATTGTGATGATGGTTACATGCCTATAAATATTTGTCAAAACTTATTGATCTATACTGTTAAAATTGGTGAATTTTATTATATATAATTTATACCTAAAGAAAGCTGATTTTAAAAATAGTGGCTTATCTTTCTCTGATAGACAATTCTGTATGTTATTTATTTCAGGTGGAAGTATTATTATAAGGAAATTTTCAATATTTATTTATGCGCTAATAGATTATGTCCCCTTTGCTCTGATGCTCTGATTGTGGAATAATTGTTAATTATAGAGTCAATTCCATTCTCCTTCCCTCCTTTCCTTTCTTCCCTCCCTTTCTCTTTCTCTCTTTCAACCACATAAACAATAGACATTCTTGAGTGCTCTTTCTTATAGGCCTCTCTGGCCCATGGTGCTTTGAAATTTCTTTTATTTAATTATGTCTATCAGATATTGAATAATATTTTGAGAATTTAACACTTTGTTTCACTTTACTGATTTTCCACTAAAGAATTTAGACTTTACCCACAGGCACCTCAAACTCAGCATATTCGAAGTTGAACTCACTATTGTTCCTCACTAACTCTACTGTTTTCCAAACTATAGTGCACGATACCATCACCCGCCAATCATGCAGAATTCCTCCCTGACTCCCTCTTCCTAATCCCTGACGTTCACATGGCATCCGATTTCAATCAGTTCTACCTCCTTATGACTACTTGAACTAGTTCCCTTGTATTCATCCATTTTCTTCCACCTTAATTCGGACTCCACTCATCTTTTGCCTAGCTTGCTGCTGCTTCTATGTATTCTCCTTAGAGTCGTGCCTTCCTCTAATCCAGAACCTTGCAGCAGCAATATGATCATTATAATATCAAATTGGTTATATCAGTTCCTAATTTAATCTCTTACTGAATTCTTATTGCCTATTAGGTTAGAATCCAAATACCTTGGTATGACACACGAGTTCCCCCATGATATGGAGTCTGCCCACCTCTTCAACAATTATAGAACCTGACAGTATTTAGTAGTTTGGTCCCTGTTATGGAGTGAATGTTTGTGTTTCTCCAAAATTAATATGTTGAAGTCCTAACTCTCAATGTACTGGTATTAGGAGGTGGGGCCTTTGGGGGGTAATTAGGTGATGAGGGTAGAGGCTTCATGAATCAGATTAGTGCCCTTATAAAAAGATACTGGAGAGCTTGCTCTCTCTGTCCCTGCTTTTCTCCTTGAGAAGATAGAATGAGAAGAAAGCCATCTGCCAACCAGGACTTGGGCTCTCACTAGACACGAGTTCTGATGGCACCTTGATCTTTGACTTCCTAGCCTCCAAAACTGAGAGAAATAAATGTTTGTGGTTTAAGCCACCCAGTCCATGGGAACTTTGTAATAGCAGCTTGAATTTACTAAGACAGTCCCTAAACCATGTTTAGCTGTCTAACTGCTTTGCATTTTTATTTAAGCTGTTTCCTCTACCTTGAATGACCTTGCTCAAACAAGGCCAGGTCCAGTGTCAACCACATTTGGAAATTATTCATATTCCTTTGAGGGAGAATTGAATCCTCCTTCCCTGTGTCACCACAGCATCCTGTTTCTATACCTACCTTTGTAAATTCTTTGAGGACCACATCCATGACTGATTCATCTCAGCGGTTCCTACACCTAGCCTGGCATCTTACACATGGGAAACACCAAACCTTGGCAAGGTACTGATAGCTATTTATTTTTTATGTGATTCCTTTAGACTGAAAGAATTATGATGCTTCAAGAGTTTGAACATCAGGCTTTTAAGATCAATGAAACCCAAAACAGATACTTGAAGAATTGCTTTCTGAGGTTTTTAGAATGGAAGAAACTTGGATAAAGGATCATAATACTGCCAGCAGCCATCTCTTTAAATATATAGGAGTGATATGTAAACAAACATTTATCCGTGCATAGTGCTGTCACAAAATTGCTAATACTTCACCTTAAATATACAGAGAAAATGTAATTTATTTTTTCTTTAACCGACTTGACCTTCCCATGAACCACCACATGCTGAATAGTGGGAAAACATGCTTTATTTTGGTTCATTTGTGCCTAATCTATTGCATTAACCTCTAATACACTAGATTCAATTGTCGCTTTGGGAATGCTGACTCCCCCTGTTAAAAATGCTCCATCTCTCAGCTAGTCCCCCTCTCCTGATTCTCACCATAAAGCGGCATCTGGGGAAGGATTGGTTGAGATAAGACCCATGCGTTATCGTGCATTCTGGCATCTCTAGACTCAACCATTTTTATCCTGTATTTCTGTGGTTGCTGCTCTCTCTGTTGATCTTAATGGCTGAGTTCGTAAACTGATGGAGCCCAGACTGACATTTCTTATCTGCATTAAATAGAGACTGGTGGTACTCTCTTGTCTACCCAGCCTTCTCTTGGCTCATGATGGTTCTATAGACATTCTGAATCATGACTTCAGCCTCCACCAGATCTTTGCCGTTCAGCCTCCTGGCCACTTTGCCTTTCCAATGGTACTCAACATTTCTCTCAAATAATTCAAAAGATACAATGTGCCTCTCCCCACTAGCAAGAAAGATATGATCAGAACAGGATCAG
Organism: Diceros bicornis minor; assembly: GCF_020826845.1. Classification (NCBI taxonomy): domain Eukaryota; kingdom Metazoa; phylum Chordata; class Mammalia; order Perissodactyla; family Rhinocerotidae; genus Diceros; species Diceros bicornis. The sequence continues at coordinate 16,669,152 of NC_080749.1, read as the reverse complement.
TCATAATGTTTTTGGGGCCGGAGCAAGAATATAAATGGAGATACTTTTTCACATTAAATACTTAATTCATAAATCAAGCTGATGTATCTTTAAATAAAATACATTCTATCCTCTTACCTTGACAAAGATATCTCCCTAATGATCTGGAAAGTCAAGTTTGAATTTAGAATTCTCAGACTCCTTAGAGTTCTGCACCAAAACTCAGTGGCATGAAAGAATAGCACCTGGCATCTGGCCCTGTGTCCAACCCCTTTACTTCGTGCCTTGAGGAGCCTCAAACAAACATGCGTGGATACTCCAGCCTACATGTTGAAAATGTCTACACCCTCCTGTAAACATTTATCCCTTGCTACTCATTAGGCCCAGACATGATCATACAGGTGGCTCAACCCATCCTGAGGGGGAAAGACCCAAAAAATGAACTCTCACAGGCTCTGGAAGCGGCCTCAGGTAGGAATTTCTAGAGTCCTGGGCAGCTATGGACTCTAGATGAGTATATTACTGATAGAAAACTATGGCAGCCCCTATGCCTCATGGAATCTTGGCCCCATGAGTAGCAATGCAGCTAGAGCTGGGATAGAGAGTCCTATAAAGTTCAGAGGCCAAAGTGTCCTTCATCTAAGGGCAGTACTCGATCAGTGTGCAGATGTTTTTCTACAATCTCAAGTGGAAAAGCTATGAGCTCCTACCCAGCACTGCCCTTATGTAACTCTCCGTGGTTTTCTGTTTAACCAGCCCATGCTCTAGTTCTCCTTTTATATTCCTAAAGAGGAAAACCACCAACACAATCCACCTGGGAACAATAAATTTTGGGCCCCCATCTTAGAGGAGAAAAGATTCAAGAAAACAACAATATAAAGATAAAATTAATAGGTGATGTTTAATATTTACAGTACATTTTCCCTATTAACTGTGAGTATTGCACTTAACTCTTTCCAGGTTGCAGTAACATGCCCTCATAAATTCAGCAGTTAACTCCTCTAGCTCTGCAAATAATGCTGTTGATCATTTCTTTAAAGAATGTGGTTATCCTCTTGTGCAATGTGAACTTTGAACTAAAAGTACATAAAATATGAATAAAAATGAGAACAGATCATAAAAGTTGTTGAAGTGCTATATTTTAAAAGATCTAGTATGTTTTTTCACAGTGAGGGGGGAAAAGCTATTGAAATAAATTGTACTATGTCAAAATATTTAGTGTAGAATATAAGGATTAATGGCAACAGTGGAATATCCTTGCCTAACTATGGGAAATTCTGTTTTAAGATTTGAGGAAACGCTAAATGTTTTGAAATAGAAAGTGTAAAATAATGAGCCGAACATTTTGGCCATTTAACTGGTATGTCCATAGGTTTTGAGTTTGCCCTGAGTCAAATACTGGATTCCCAAATTGTTTTACTTTCATAATAATTTGCTTTTTAAAGACATGGAGCAAAATTCCATTATAGGGAACTATGGTTAACTGTATTTTTAAAGAATTCACTTTTACTAACTGTTTAAGTAACTACTAATTTAAAAGTACGGAGGGCCGGCCCCGTGGCTTAGCGGTTGGGTGCGCACGCTCTGCTACTGGCGGCCTGGGTTCGGATCCCGGGCGTGCACTGACACACCACTTCTCTGGCCATGCTGAGGCCGCGTCCCACATACAGCAACTAGAAGGATATGCAACTATGACATACAACTATCTACTGGGGCTTTGGGGAAAAATAAAACAAGGAGGAGGATTGGCAATAGATGTTAGCTCAGAGCCGGTCTTCCTCAGCAAAAAGAGGAGGATTAGCATGGATGTTAGCTCAGGGCTGATCTTCCTCACAAAAAAAAAAAAAAAAAGTGTGGAAAGCATTGTTTTGGATCAATATCACCAAAATATTTGACTACAAATCCCCGATAGAGTTATTTTCTACTTCTAAAAAAATAATAGACCTATGCTTTACAAACTAATGTGGGAATATCAATCCATACAAATCTTTATCCTCTTGCCTCCCATCAGGGACCTTTCAGATTCTTTAAAATGCATTTTCAAATGTCTAAGATGAGAATTATAATGCAGTGTTTCTGAACTTTTGAAATCGTGAAACTCATCATTTGGAGCACCGAGTAACATTTTACAGAGCTAGTATTCTTCAGAACACAGAAAAATGCTTTAATGGAAACATTTTCTACAAAAGGAAAATTTCTAGGAATATTAATATTCCCTGAATTATACTAAACACTTACTGTTATTTGATGTATCAATAATAAAGCAATATGTTATTTTAGTTTTTGAAGGTTATTGCCAAAATTCGTTTCCTATAAAAACATCCTATAATAAACATAATGTATTCCATCTATAGTGCTAATAATTTTTATAATGAAATTAACATTTGAGATGACAGAATAATCTAAATCATATTACATTTGTGAAAAATTGAAAAGGCTACAGAATAAAACCTTAGTTTTCTAAGATTGGCTTTTTAACTATGTAACTACTCATTTATATACAAGCTTGAAACACTGTAATGTAACACTAAAGCATAGACACTCTTGTCAGAAATCTAGTTCAATGTTGGGTTCTTCACTTATTATCAGTATGACTAGAGGCAGGTTACTGGATCGCTCTGGGTTTGTTTACTCGTAGATAAAATGGTGGTAATGTTATCTTCCTAAAAAGGTTGTGACATTAAATAGATGACCTATATATAGAAAGTACTTGGCCCATGGTGGGAACATTGATTAGAGTTAACCTCTCTTCTCCATCCATTTTCTTAAATTTCAAATATTATTGTGAGAAAGTACCTAGCTTTGTTATAATATGTTAAAGTTTCCTCAGAAACTCAGAAAGCCTAGGGAAAAATTTATAGTAGTGATAATGAGAAAAGCAAAAATGTAAACAGCATTGGTGGCAAAGAAGAGAAGGTAGAAATACATGTATACTCATACACACATGCGCATGTGCCCATAAAACACAAACACACTCACAAATGGAATAAGTCATTAAAAATGGAAGAGAATAGACTATAATACTCGCTATGCTTGTGGGAATGATTGAAATAGATTGCTATTTAATATGGCAAACTTATGGACACAAGATATTTTTGATGAAATTTTTAAAATTATTATTAGAAGAATGACACTTGAAGTGCTTACTTTTAACTTCTGTAGCAAGCTTCATTATGAAGAACAATCTGAACACAGGCAGGACCTTAAGAAACAAAAATTATAATCCTTAGCGATCAGGAGATATTGCAAACATAAACTGAGGTAACAGAATCAGGGCCTTTTAGAATACTGTGTTCCAGTTTTGCTAAAAGTATGTTAGAAGAATTTGGAGGAATAAGGAGGATCAAGAAAATAATGTAAAGAAAAATGAAATATAAAGTTAAGATTCTTGGGCCGGCCCCGTGGCTTAGCGGTTAAGTGTGTGCGCTCCTCTGCTGGCGGCCCGGGTTCGGATCCCGGGTGTGCACTGACGCACCGCTTCTCCGGCCATGCTGAGGCCGCGTCCCACATACAGCAACTAGAAGGATGTGCAGCCATGACATACAACTATCTACTGGGGCTTTGGGGAAAAAATAAATAAATAAAATTAAAAAAATAAATAAATAAAATAAATAAATAAATAAGTTAAGATTCTTAAAATTATTTAGATGGGGTAAGAAAAGACTAAATCAATTTTCAAATTAAAAGTATTCTAAAATGTTTTCAAAGTCAATTGAATCTAGTGACACATTGTTAATTGAATTTTAGATGACAGTGTATAAAGTATTAGACTGAGATCAGGAAACCACATAACAGATTTGCTGGCTGTCATTTGTACTTTGTGATTTTAGCTTGTAGTCAGTTTTAAAGGTCTGGTATTTAGAAGGCATGGCCTCTCTACTGTTACAATTAAGACGTTTTCAACTTTAATTTTATTTCTCTTCAAAGAATTAACATCCTTTCGAAAGTTCTACAACCACAGATTGAAATTACTTTTGAAAATGTTAGCTTCTCTAGGTTTTATTTAAAAGAGTAGTTTCTTAAAAATTTGGATATCAGTAAGGGCTGTACATTTAATTTCATTTTAAGTGCACTGGAGGAATACAATTTTAAAATGAGATGTGACAAACATTTTTTTAAGGGGAAGAAAATAAATACTCACTAAATAGAACCATTGCACCCTAATATGTCCTTTTAATTTTAAATTTTCAAAATATGAATTGGGTTGGAGTTACAACAAACAAACAAAATTCTTATCTATACAAGTCCACCGTTCTAAAGCAGGAATTTTGAATCTGGGTATCTATATAAAGATGAAAAGAGAAGATTTGCCTGTTAGTGTTTTTATATATTGTGGATATTGGCTGTTTGACTTTAAAACTTTATGGAAGAATCTATTTCAGGGCAGGCGTGTTGTTAAATATGTTTCTGCTGCCAAGAATATAAGAGGACAACCCAACCTTTACCTTGGTGAACCTCATTTATCATCCTGTCCCTGCACCATCTTTTTCCATTTTCATCCTGCACCAGGATTTCATGGCACAGAAAGAAACCTGGGCATAAAACAGCATGTGAACAAGTCGATGGCCCAAAAGTTTGAGAGCATAAACATGCCTTTCTCACTGGGCACTGGTTGAGAGAGTTGAAGCTCATTATTTGTAATTGCAGTTCAGACTAGAAGAAGAAACTGTGTCCAGATGAGAAACAATTTGAATGTTTGTGTGGATCTGGATTTTAATAGCTTCTGTCACATTCCATCACTGTTTGCTTGAGCATTTCCCAATCTGCTTTCCTAACACTGAGGCCATTTCTGCATCATTCTTTTCTCTGTATTGCTCATTGTTTTCAAAATTCAGTTGTCTATGCTCTCCTCCAAAACTGTCTTGGTTAGATTTGCAATGTAATAAATGGTCAGTAAAAATATAGACCTCTAGGAGCTTAGGTCCTGAAATAACATTAGAAATAATTTAGTGTAATATTTACTTCCTTTTACATTTTTCTTTCCTTTTAGTTCTCACTCATCTGAAGATGCATCTCAGTCTTAGCTAGAATTTTATTCTTTTCAAAATTAATGTTGATTGTGTCATTATTTTCAAACTTGAAGGACAATAAATTAAAAAATCTAACATGAAGAAAAGACATAAATGGAGGGAAGATTGTAGTGTTAAGCCATGAATGAATGATAAATACAGTCTGTTGATGAGACTGTACAAGGTGACACTGCTATCATGAGAGAGAGAGCATGCCTTACACAAGAGAAAAGGTGCTGGGCATCTTCAGTGACACGTTCAACACTAAGTGGGATGTGACAAAGAGATGGGACATGGACAGATTCTGAGAATTATGCTAATAACGTGCTACCAAGAAATATTTAAAGTATTATTGTGATATCATCAACTGAGAATGTGCACTTTGGTACTATCGTAGAATGTTGGCATCAACCTGCTCTGTGTATCTAGTAATTTAAAACATTAACAACAAAGCAGTGAATCTTACTAGAGGAGAAGACAAAAAATGACTCTAATCAAAGTTAAAAGTTATTTCAGATATTATTGCTTGTTACTTATTGTTGTAGGTTCTCCTATCACAAATTTAGTATATACCTTACATAATGTGCGTACATATATTTGTCTATTTCACTTTTTATAATGTTATATTAACATATTTAAAATTTAATCCACCATATTCCCTCCAGAAGTGTCACCTTTCTTATTATTTTATTATCTTCATGACATACCATTGTAACTACTGTTAAAATAATTAAACATGAAGGCTGTTAGACTGGGGCAGCTCTAATGCCTTGGCAGCCTACTAAGTAAACCAAAACCTAAACCAGAGTCAATGCACTAGAATCTGATAAAAGAAAACTTAAAAACAACTAACCATGAACAGCCAACAGGGCTTTCTCAAATAGGGAAACTGCTTAAGCTATACGCAATCAAATCGTTTCTTTGTTTTGTTTCTGCATCTTCTCTATAAAAGCCTTTGCTCTAGTTTCTGTCAGCAGAGAGCTCCTAACCACTTTTGGTTTGGCACTGTCCAATTCGAATCAGTTTGCTCAAATGAACTCTTAAAATATTTAATGTGCCTCAGTTTTCTTTTAACACTACCTATATCTCTAAGACAAAAGGAACCCTTTTCGTAGAGCTTCCAGTCTTCTCTCTTTCACCTGGAGTTGGGTCTCTCTGATTTTATTTTTTCCTTATAATTATAAATGACTTGTGAGTGTTGATATCTATCCATTATCATAATAGAATCCGAGCATTACTATTTATTTTGGTGGGCATGCCCAGTTTGCAAACTCCAAAATTTATTTTCATAACCTAGCTTACAGTGGATATATTAAATTAGTACAAGTTTTAGAGGCTTGTTGGCTTAATAGACTCAATTAGTAGAAAAAAGATAACTGGCTAGCTATCAAAGCATCCTGCCTTGAGAATCAGCAAATTGGAGAAGAAGGTATGCCTTACTCCTCAGAAATTCTTTTACTATTTTAGTAATCTCCTACATGACATCACTTATTCACATTTCAGTTCTTCTCTTTGTATACTTCCTTTGACTCTCCTAGGACAGTATGATTAATTTTATAGAGAGAAGTCCTAATTCCATAAATGCCTTAGACTAGTATAGGGCAGTGCAGTGACCTGGCTTTTGCCACTTTTCCAGTCTCTCTTCCAACCACTGCTTCAAAGAAGTTTGCAGTCTTACATCTTGAAAAGCTCTTTTAGTTCCTGAAACGGGCCACGGTTCATTCAGATTTCGATGACCTTATTTGTATTTTCCCTATTCCTGGAATACTCTTTCCCTCCTATTACACTTGGACAGTTTTGCAGCATTCTTTTAAGGTTTAGTGAAGCTATTAATTTTTTTTTCTTTTTGGAATTCTTCCTTGAGTTTACCTCTCCCAGGCTGAGATGGGTACTCTTTCTATGTGTCTACTTAATGCTCTTTGCTTACTTATTTAATAATAGTAGCTTTTTACATGTTTTAATTCATTTACTCTTCCCAACAACCCTATTCGGTAAACAACCATAATTACTATCAGCCTCTTTTTATACAGGAGGAAACTGAAGCAAAGAGAAATAAGTAACCTGCCTAAGGTCTCTAGTAAGTGATAGAATGAGTTTTGAAGACAAGAGGTGTAGCATCAGAGTCCATACCAGTGCTGTCCAACAGAAATCTAAAGTGATTTACCAATGTGATGCAATTTCTAAATTTTCTAAAGGACACATTAAGAAAGTAAAGAGAAACAGATGAAATTAATTGTATTAATATAATTTGATTAATACAATATATCCCAAATAGCATTTCAACATATAGTCAGTATTTAAAAATAAGATATTTTATGTTTTTTCATATCAAGTCTTCAAAACCCAGTGTACATTTTACATTTACAATATATATCAATTCCGGCTAGTGTTTTAAAGTACATGTGGCCAGTTGCTACCTTTAGTTGATAACATAAGTCTTTACTCTTAATCACAGTACTCCTCTTTGTATTGAATTAGTTTTATTTTCCTGTGTCCCCCATTGAATTCTGAGCTTCTTCACTGAGCGAAGATGTGTAATTCATATTTTTTTAATCACTAGCTCATACGATGGTTAGCGCCTGATATATAATACAAATTTAATAAATGTTTATTGAAAAGTATTACAATTTCTTCAGAGTTTAGGGATTTGTGAATACAATTTTTTGTCATTGTTGACTTGAAACTTTAAGAGATCCAAAATACTTGACCAGATTTCTAGAACGCATGTATTTGCCACTCTTGAGCAGGTCATGCGAGAAGATTCGGAAGACATCCAGGAAGATGGTTGTAGCTCTCAGAGACAACAACATATGGTTAAGGTTCCACTTGAAGAATGTATGTAAATGCTGAATTTCACTAAAACCATATATTAATAATAATAAATTACAACATGGTCTAAAAGTGTTCTGAAAAAATTTCCTTATTATTATAGAATACTAGGTTCTGTTACATTTGTTTAGTGAAAAAGGAGGTCAGAATTAGCACTGTAACATCATGTTTGGTGAAATCATGAGTGGAATCATGGCTCATGCATAGTAAATACCTAACAAATATTTTCTAGTTCGATTTATTTGAGCCAGGGGTGGTAACTTCAACTCCTACAGGTGTTCATTATTTATTTGAAATCCTATCCAGCTTGCCATTAATTTGGACAAGCTGGGACAGTTCCTCAGAATGAACTCCATTACAGTCAATTTGTTCCATCTGTTTTCCCTAAATGAAAGAAGATTCCCTTGATGCCAGTCGAAGAGTAAGGGCTCCTTGACTCAGAACCAGATGCAAGCTTAATACCAGCCTTCCGTTTCAGCCCAATTACATTCTTGGCAGCCTATGAGGCTCATGGGGTAAACTTTTTATAACAATTATCAATATCAGCCAATTTTTCAGAATGGGCAAGAATAAACTTCAATGGCTCCAGGCTGAGTTTTCTGTCTTCCAAAGGTTCTCTCTGGCTAACTGCCATGGAGAATAGGTAGGAGCATGAAGAGTGCAGTTTTATGTAACACTCTAGAAATCAGCTAACTTTATGTTTACTTAGATTGTAAGGATTTATCAACCTAAACTATTTAATGTTGTTTTAGTGTACTATTTTTTGTGAAATATGGAAAATGATAATTTTCCTGTGATATTTCATATACAGAACTGCAGCTGTGTGTGTGTGTGTGCATGTGTGTGTGCATGTGAACATTATCTAGTAATTCTTGGTGGATGGCCTATCATTGACTCCCTCATAAAACTATTGTGGAAGAAAGAGAGAAAGCATGTTACTGATGGGCTGTAGGCTCAATAAGAACCTGGAATCTTTGGATTCACAGGGGGCTGGTGTGTGTGTATTGGGGTTGAAGTTTCTGTTAGAAGTAGAATTGGAATTCGAGCTGCTGTGAAATTATATTAATTCCTTAAATACAAGAATGGCTAAGTTCTGTCATTATCCAGCATTCCTTATACCTTGTGACTTCAGGTAGATCATTATACAAGGGAAATACCAATATAAACACATACTACTCTATTATTCACTGAATGTCCATAAACACAAAAGTGAAATTCTTTCTTAAATTGCAATAGGGCACCTAGATTGTTCTCAAGGTTTAAGTGAAACTTTTTTTTTTTTGAAAATCTAAATCTTAGCACCAGACTGCTCTAAAAACTAAAACAAAGTCTTCCTATGAGAAGAGAGAAGGTTGAGAAGTCATAAGGGTCCTGTTGCCTCTCAGCCAGGTTCTAATGGGTTCAACCCACAGAGGCAGGAATTAAAAAAGACACCAGAGACCACGTGCACTTTGACTTCGTAAAAATTCAGCCACAGAGATTCTTGAAGTGTAAGAAATAGCCATGCTCCAAACATGACCTTTGAACACAATGACCCCTTACATTGGTAATGTTTTAATTTTGTTTATACAAATATAGTTATTAAATATGGAGGGTCCTCAAGGAGCTAACACAACTCTTTACATAAATACAAATTATGTTTGGCAATATGTCCCAAGAATAGCGCACCATCATTTTTATGAGATGTTAAGAAATCTCCCCATTACTAGAAAAATAAAAACAAAAAAAACAGGATAGGAGTAATCATAGTTGAGTTATTGTGAATATCCCATCATAGTAAGAAATCTGAATACCACTGAAGTAAGCATAAACAGGAAAATATTTTTAGCTTTGTTTAACAATCCTCTAAACTTTTTACCTATGGAGCATTTTTAGTGGAATTTGTGTTAGCATCCTTGAAGAACATTTTGAGACACATCATATCTTCTAATCTTTCTATGAGTCGGTTTCAGTTACTAACAATTGAAGGAGATCTCTTGTCCTGAGGGAATCTGATGGGAATTCTGATGAGTGTTTGAAAGGAGATAATTGCGGCACTTTGTGAAATGGTGGGAGACACTGGCCAACCTGAGGGTCCCAGGTGCTTTTCCAAGAGGATTTTCAGCACTTTAAAAAGAGTAGAAGTGGGGTCCTTGATAAGAGTGACTTGGAAACCACAGATAAATATAACATTTTTGTTGTTCTTTTATATTTAGTTGGCATTGTGATATATACATCTAAAAATCTCCATAAATCCTACAAAAAATGGAATTGAGCATTATCGTTGGATATAGGACTATTAGTGAGGGTTCTCTAGAGAAACAAGACCAATAGGAGATACATATACATATGTATATGGAGATTTATTATAGGAATTGGCTCATGCAGTTATGGAGGCCAAGAAGACCCACAATCTTCCATCTGCCAACTGGAGAACCAGGAAAGCTGGCAGTATAATTTAGTCTACGTCCAAAATGCAAAGAAACAAGAGCACTGATGCCTGAGGGCAGGAGAAGATAGATGCCCCAGCTCAAACAAAAAGAGCAAATTTACTCTTCTTCTACCTTTTTGTTCTATTCAGACCCTCATAGGATTGGATGATGCCCACGCACATTGGTGATCTTCTTTACTCAGTAGACCAATTCAAATGCTAATCTCTTCCAGAAACACTCTCACAGGCAGACAGAGAAAAAATGTTTTACCAGCTATCTGGTAAAGCAGCATTTAGCCCAATCAAGTTGACACATAAAATTAACTATCACAAGGACTAATAGAATTTTAATTTCCTTTTTAACATTTTCTATAATGTCTAAAGTGAATTGTGTTACCATTTAAGTTGTAAAAACAGGGGAAAGGATTCTTGAAAGATGGCAGAATAGGTAGCAGCAGGAATCTGTCTCCCCACCTAGACGACAATTGCACTGGCAGAATCTGTCTAATGTAACTATTTTGGAACTCGGGAGTCTCTTGAAGGCTTGCAACTTCAGGGGAAGGTTTGAATGGTAAATTGCAGATAATATCAGTGAACAGCACCTCTTAGCACAGTAGCAGCTACCCCTCCCTCCAATCCCAGCCTGGAGCAGATAGCAGTGCACATGTTCCTAGAGAAGCTTGCAGGAGTCAAGGTGGACAAAAAGGACCCTGTCCTCCAAATACTGGGTATCTGTGCTCTAATTGCTGATTGCTGCTTCTGATCAAAGAGGTGTAGGCAAAGAGGTGGTGGTCATTGTTGTTGCCTCTCTCCCCACTATTGTAAGCTTCTCCCCATTTGACTGAAGTGACTTCCAGGAGATTTAAAAGGTCAGCACTCCCTCCCCCCCTTATCCATTTTTGGAAGCCAGATATTGAAAACTAGTACATTTAAAATCAACTGCATATACAGAGCAATTAGAAAGTCACTGCACGTGCCCAGGGAAAGGCACAGGATCAGAAAAGTCTTTAAGTTTACACCTCAGGCTGATCTTCAGCACAGAGACAGCCTATGACAATCAAAAAAACCCTGGGGAAAAGGGAGAATTTGATTTCCCGAGTTACTACATTACTAGATTCAAACGAACAATTTTCAACAAAAAAATCAAAAGATGTACAAAGAAACAAGAAAGTACGGTCCATTCAAAGGGAAAAAAAAAAAAAAAAGAAGCCAACCGTAAAAAAACACCTGATGGCAGATATACTAGACCAAGAATTTAAAACAGCTGTTTTAAAGATACTGCAAGATCTAAAGGAAGACATAGAAAAAGTCAAGAAAACAATGTACAAGCAAAATGGATATATCAATAAAGAAAAAACCTACAAAGAAAGCAAAAAGAAATCATGGAGTTGAAAAGTGTAATAACGGAAATGGAACATTCACTAGAGGAATTCAAAGTCTGATTTAATCAGGTAGAAGAAAGAATCCGTGAACTTGAAGATAAGACAATGGAAATTAATGAGTATGAGGAACAGAAAGAAAAACGATTGAAGAAAAGAGGACAGAGCTTAAGGGAAATGTGGGACTCCCTCAAGCAGACCAACATAATTCATTGTGAGAGTCTCAAAAGGAGAAGAGAGATAGAAATGAGCAGAGAGAATATTTGAATAAATAATGACCAAAAACTTTTCAAACTAAATGAAATATGTGAATATAAATATCCAAGAATCTCAATGAGCTCCAGTAGGATGAACTCAAAGAGACCTACACTGAAACACATTATAATCAACCTGCCAAAAGCAAATGAGAAAAGAGAATTTTGAAAGCAACAAGAGAGAAACAACTCATCACGTACAATGGATCCTTTGTGTATAATTATCGCAGATTTCTCATCAGAAACTTTGAAGGCTAGATGGCATTGGGCTAATATATTCAAAGTACTGAAAGAAAAAAAGTCTGTCAACCAAGAAGTCTATATACAGCAAAACTGTTTCAAAAGTGAAATTAAGACATTCCCAGTAAACAAAAGCTGAAGGAGTTCACCACCATTAGAACTTCTCTGCAAGAAATTTTAAAGGGAATCCTAGACGTTGAAATGAAAGAACACGGGACAGTAACTCAAAACCATGTAAAGAAATAAAGATCTCAATAAAAGTAAATACATGGGCAATTATAAAATCTAAAATTATTGTAACAATGGTTTGTAACTTCATTTTTCATTTTCTACATGATTTAAGAGATTAATACATTTAAAGGTCATCTATTAATCTAAAGCCAAAAATTAATTCCTTAAAAAGATCAACAAAATTGACAAACCTTTAAATAGATGGACTAAGAAAAAACAGAAAAGATTGAAATTACTAAAATCAGAAATGAAAGTTGAGACATTATTACAATTCTACAGAAATAAAAAGGATTTAAGAGAGTACCATGGACAATTCTACATCAATAGATTGTATAACTTAGATGAAATGTACAAATTTCTAAAATCACAAAACCTATCAACAGTAAATCATAAAGAAATAGAAAATCTGAATAGAGCTATAACTAGGAAGAGGAATGAATCAAAAATCTCCCAACAAAGAAAATCCCTGGACCGTATTGCTTCACTGGTGAATTCTACCAAATATTTAAAGAAGAAATATCACCAACCCTGAAAGTAATTAAAGAATATATGAATAAATGAAAAGACATCTTACAATCATGGGTTGGAAGACTTAATATTGTTAAGATGTCATTACCACCCGAAGTGATCTACAGATTCAATGCAATCCCTACCAAAATTCCAGCGGTGATTTTTTTTTTTTTTTAAAGATTTTATTTATTTATTTTTTTCCCCTTAAAGCCCCAGTAGATAGTTGTATGTCATAGCTGCACATGCTTCTAGTTGCTGTACGTGGGACGCGGCCTCAGCATAGCCAGAGAAGCAGTGCGTCAGTGCATGCCCAGGATCCGAACCCGGGCCGCCAGCAGCGGAGCGCGCGCACTTAACCGCTAAGCCACGGGGCCGGCCCACCAGCGGTGATTTGTGAAGAATAGAAAAACGCACCCTAAATTTCATATGGAATCACAAGAGACTCTGAATAGCCAAAACAGTCCTGAAAAAGTAGGACAAAGTTGGAAGACTCACATTTCTTGATTCCAGAACTTATTACAAAGCTATAGTAATTAAAACAGTGTGGTGCTGGCATAAAGACAGACTTATATTCCAATGGAATAGAGGATAAAATCTAGAAATAAACCATCACATATATGGTAAAATGGTTTTGGACAAGGGTGCCAAGAACATTCAATGGGGAAAGGACAATCTTTTTGGAAAATGGTGCTGGGAAAGCTGGGTATCAACATGCAAAATATTGAAGTTGGACACATCTAATACCATAAACAAAAATTAACTCAAAGTGGAACCATGACCTAAATTGAAGACTTAAAACTATAAAACTCTTAGAAGAAAACATAGTACAAAAGCTTCACGACATTGGATTTGGCAATGATTTCTTAGATATGACACCAAAAACATAGATGAACAAAAGGAAAAATAGGCAAATTGGACTTGATGAAAATTAAAAACATTTGTGCATCAAAAGACACTATGAAGAGGATAAAAAGGTAGCCCACAGAATGGGAGAAAATATTTACAAATCATATGTCTGATAAGGGATCAATATCCAGAATATTTAGAGAACTCCTAAAAGTCAACAACAAAAATACCCCAAACAACCAGATTCAAAAATGGGCAAAGAACTTGAATAGACATTTTTCCAAGGTATACAAATGGCCAATAAGCACATGAAAATGTGCACAACACCACTAAATATTAGGGACATGCAAATGAAAACCACAATGAGATATCGCCTTACACCTATTAGGATGATTACTATCAAAAAAAAAAAAAAAGCAGTAAATAACAAGTGTTGGCAAGGATGTGGAGAAATTGGAACTCTTGTGCACTATTGGTGGGAATGTGAAATGGTACAGCCCCTGTGGAAAACAGTATGGAGGTTGCTCAAAAAATTAAACATACAATTACCATATGACCCAGAAATTCCACTTCTGGGTATATCCCCAAAAGAATTGCAAGCAGGGTCTTGAAAAGATATGTGTACACCCATGTTCATAGCAGCATTATTCACAACAGCTAAAACGTGGAAACAACTCGAGTTTCCATTGATGGATGAATAGATAGGAAAACATGGGTATATAAATACAATGGAATATCATTCGTCTTAAAAAGGAGGGGAATTCTGACATATGCTGCAACTTGAATGAATCTTAAAGACATTATGCTGAGTAAAATAAACCAGTCACAAAAAGACAAATACTGTATCCCACTTACATGAGGTACTTAGAATAGTGGAAATCATAGAAACAGAAAGTAGAATGGTGATTGCCAGGGGCGGGGGGATGAGGGGATTGGAGAGTCATTGCTTAATGAATATAGAATTTCAGTTTTGCAAGATGAAAAGAGTTCTGGAGATTGATGGTGGTAATGGTTGCACAACAATATGAGTGTCGTTAATACCAGTAAACTGTACACTTAAAAATTGTTAAGATGGTAAATTTTATGAGTATTTCACCATAATAAAAAAATTGAGGAAAAAAACACATAATTACCCCATATGATGACTTGGGGTCTAGTGTAAGAGCCGGAGGACTCAGTCAAGCTTTCTTCAGCCTCATGGTCTCCCTTCACCCTTTGGAGGTCATCACCCCATCCTTGTTGAGCTTCAGAGGGGGGGTCTGTCTGCACCCGTCAAGCAGGGACTAGCTGTACTGTTAGCCAGATGCTGTTGTGCTGCTATCTTGGTTTCTGACAATATTCTGGTAGCTGACACTGACAAGCCTGAAAGAAGCAGCAGCATGCACCCTGCAGAATAGACATGGAGGCATATGCTCCTGGATTTGCCATGTTCAGACCTCAGTTATTTCCCATAATGGAACATTACAAGGACTTTCAAGAGCCGCCCCTTCACCACTGCCTCTTGTGTGCCACAGGTCAGGACACCAGCCTGCACTGGGCAGGATGTGTGCTGGAAGGAGATATAGACCAGGTAGCAGCATCCCCTGAAGCAGCTATTTCAACTCTCATTGCCAAATTGTATGTAAAGTCTGTCTCCCACTAGAACTCTGGCTCCACCATTCTCTTCATTGTGTAATGTTAGTCCAGTTAATTAAGTTCCCTGAGGCTCAATTTTCTCTTATGTAGAAAGGGTCATTATTGTGAAAATTAAATAAGTATAAATGCCTAACAAAATGCCTTTCCTATTGTAGATGTTAATAAATGGTTGGTTTTTTTTTTTAATGTACCACATAACAACTTTATTTTATTTTACTGAGTAGACTTTAGGTTCCTTTTTATCCCTCTTCATATTTCCTAGGAACGTGGTAAACACTTAACAAATAGTCAATTGACTATTCTAATCATAGATTGAAAAATTGTGCATATTATCTTGTTACTTGTTTTATCAGAACACTTTGATAAGGACAAAAATAATAGTGCTTATTTTCTTTATCATATCTGTACTGTGAACACAGTTATCTACTGGTTTATTGTATTTGTGCTTCCAGCTGTGCCCCAGAGCAAAAGTTATGACAGTAAAACATAGGTGAAGTGAGGCAAGATCTGCAGAGTGTGGATCTTATTTGCTTAATGATGTGTACAGTAAGTGTCATATTAGGAAGGGGGACAGGAAGATTCATGTTTTTGAAGCAGAAACATAATGTTCAGTGCAAAGAATCTCATATCATGTTTTCTAAAAGATCGTGGGAGACAAAAAAAGGTGAAATACACTGCTTACGGAGAGACATCTGTTCTCTCTGATTCTTTAACTCACTTTCAACTTGGAGAAACAAAGCAAAGTGACAGTTTAACTCTTGTGTTTTGTCAGGCCTACGTCTTTAGCTCTTGCGTAAAAGTGAGCAAGCTGCCATCTGTGCAAACAGGTGGCTTGAATTAAAAAAGATGTTGAGTATTAGAAATCATATTTGGAGGGATGGCAAGGAATGGAGAATTTAAGAAAAACCAGAGTACCTTCAGTAAGATGAGAAATGTGAACCATCAACTATGTCTAAGGTAGGAAATAAAGTGTGGAAATATTTGTCCAAAAAAGCTCTAAGCACCTGCAAGCTTCATATTTTCCCGTAGTAATTCTATCATCAGTGTGCTCCTCCCAAGGAGCAGATGGGGCACTATTACATTTGTGCCTCCCTCAACAGACTACTGTGGGTCCACTGAGGCCATCTTGGAAACATGAGCAGAGAAGACACCTTATGTCATAACATACCTAAGGTATTGCTCACCCATGACTTAATTCTTAATTATGACTTAGTGGTGACTCTTTTAGCTTCAGAGAAGAGGTTCTTGAAACCTTGAAGCTGAGTGGAAAGGGAAAAGAATACACAGATTGGAGGGCCAGCTTAAGGAAGCAGTATAAGCGTCATGCATTAGTTTAAAAGATAGCCTGTGCTGCAGAAATTGGACTGGATTTAGGAATCCTAATCCAGGAGTTTTAGTTACTGATTCCTCACTGTGTTCACCTTTCTGTGGCCTTATTTTTTTATTGATAAAATGAAGAGATTGGACAAAATGATTTCCTTGGCTCCTCTCAGCTTTTCAATTTTGAAGCCAATTGTGTTGTCAACTTCATACTAAGGACTCGTTTATAGAAACAATGCATAAAAATTACTGATACAGCAATTAATAAGCTAGTATAGTATCTTTATGACGAATGCCTTAAATATTCGTGGTTTATTCACGATCTACTATGTGTAGAGCCCTGCATTAATAGAAGTAAGGATGGAGACGTGGAAAGTACAGGAGAAGAAGAATTACAGATAGCAACCATAACACAAAAACAAACCATTTTTATTTCAAAGATGGTGAAGAGTTTAGCTTTACTTTGAGTAGTTGGAACAAATACCAGGGAAATAGCACATATATTTCTTTATCTATTCCACCAAAAGTCTTTGTTTTATAGCCAAAAGAAATAAAAAATTTGTATTTTAAACTTTTGTCATTTCAGCTTCCTTCTCCTCTTTGGACAACTTTGTCTTTATTTCTGATTTATTTATTTTTAATAACAACTTTATTGAGATAAAAATCACATACCATAAAATTCACCCTTTTCGAGTGTAGAATTTATTGGTTTTTAGTATATTCACAGAGTTGGCCAATCATCACCACTATCCATTTCCAAAATGTTTCCATTGCCCTCAAAAAGGAACCCAATACTCATTAGCAGACACTTCTCATTCCCCTCTCCTCCAAGCCCCTGGCAACCACTAATCTGCTTTCTGTTTCTATGGATTTTCCCATTTGGACATTTCCTATACATTGAATTATACAATATATGGCTCTTTTGACTAGTTTCTTTCAGTTATATTGTTTTCAAGGCTCATCCCTCTTATAGCATGTGTCATTACTTCATTCCTTTTCATTGACAAATAATATTCCATTGTATAGATTTACTACCTTTGTTAATCTGTGTATCAGTTCATGACATTGAGTTAGTTTCCATTCATCATTGGCTTCGAACATTAATCTCTTCTATTTTTTTTCTTATCATTATTGAGTGAGTAATTAACCCTTGTGACTTCACTCTATTCTTCCTTCCTAGTTGTCATCAAGTATATATGATTACACAATGCTCAAAATGGGGGGATTTAGACATTAATTCAATGAGACACATAAATACAAACTATATACATAGTTCTATTCTACATAATGTAGTAAATAAAGAAATCTGAATATTTCCTTCTCAAGAGACTACATGCACTTTTTAATGGTTAGTGACAATATCTTATAGCAGTAAGGATGGAATATAGATCAAGTGGAGAGTTTAAAAAAATGCTACCTAAATCATCATAATCGACATTGCTTCCTCCATCATCAACAAATCCAGGATCACTTTTTGAGCCCATACTCTGTACAAGATATTGCATTTTTTACATGCATTAGAGCATTTTATATTCAAACAACTTATTTGGGGCATTTTTTTTTCATATTTCAGATGACAAAAGTAAATTACAGATAGCTAATGTAACCAGTCCAAAAATTAAATGCTTAGGAAGTAGAAGAGTCAGATTTCATTTCAAATCTCTATAACATACTCTTTCTTTCATTTGTATATATATTACACTATAGATGCTTATATATACATATATACACTATATATTATATATGTTTATAATATATATAGTATTGTTTGGAAAGGATTCACGGTGGAGAGGTGGACCTTGAACTTACCCATGATGTTTAGTATTCAAGATTTGGTTAATCATGATCAGAGGTGAGGTTGGAGTCAGTAGTTTGAGGAAAATAACCACAGTAATAAAAACATACTTACCGCAATGATGTTGTAACACTAAGTGATTGATTTCAAATAGTGTGTTTAGAGTTTATCCTTATTGGCAAGACTATTTATAAATTCAGTCTGTTCCTTGGCAAATATGGTAACTCTTAACAACTCAACAGGAGACTTGAAACTTTGATGGAGATTTGTGATTCTTCCAGGGCATACGTCTACATCTCCTCAGCAGTCTCAGACTGATCTCCTGCCAACATGTTTTTCCCCTCTCAGTAGAATGAATCTCTGACTACACATCCTGGCAGGAGCACATTTTCCTCCTGGCAGACTTCCCCAATGGGCCACAAAAGTCTTATGATTTCAGGCAAAGTCATTTTTGTCTGGGGAAAGCATGACTTGGGAATATGGCAGCACTCCAAACAAACTGGAAAATTTTCTCAGAATTTTAACAATTACTAAAATATATTTCCTTTTATGAACCCATTCTTCTGCCACCAAGTACCAATTACACACACATATATACATACATGTGCACACAAACACACACACAGATATAATCAATTATACTGCACTTTCCTGCGTGATGAAATGCCAATTTATGGTAAATAAATTGTTTTTGTTGTAAATAACACCCTTCATAAGTAAAATCAATCATAATCAATGCACATATACTGTGTAATAGATCTATAGTCTATTTCACTTAGCCAACCTTGACCCTTTTCTGGCATCTATGAAATAATTTCTTTCTTAAAAATCAACACATACCCAACCCTCAGCCAGACTGGGCATGAGATTTAGTCCCGTGCCTGTTAATACATTGCATATACCCAACCCAGGGCAAAAATGGTTACCTCGCCCAATCAGGACCAATGAGAGCAACGAATCTCTGATTAGGAATCCTGGAAAAAGAATCTTAATTTTTTCCTATTGGGCTTGAAAGTGAGAGGCTGTAAGGTTTCTAGGTACTATAGTTATCTTTTGATTGTGAAGGGAAAGCTTGTCTGAATGGAGCAATCTAAAAGAAAACTATAAAATAGCACCTATGCCCCTGATAACATCACTTGAGCCCTTGTATCAAGTTGTACCTAAAGCCAAACATACAATACAATCCTTTTTTGGGTTAAGTTCATTTGGGTGGAGCCTTCCAATACTTGAAATGGACATAGTCTTTTACTTTTCTCCCACATCCTCCCCTGAAATAGAAAATGGTAACAATGACTTATCCATGTATTCTTATCTGATCGATCTTCTTCTAAGAACATAAATTTGTGTAATAACTGTTTATAGTTAGATAAATTATAGCCTAGGCATATGACAAAATATGATTAAACCCGTTATACAACTTGGACTTATCAGCATTTTTCTTTAATCAACTGAGTTTTTCTTATGACTTTTAACACTGTTTTAAAAAAAAGCCCAAATATGCTTAAGAAGAGATTTCATCCAAACTCAAAAACAATAACCTATTGCCCAAAGTTATTGCTTTATTTCCACTGAAATTTAGCCATAGAACTAACTACAGTTTTCTGATTCTATAAGTATTTTAATGTATTTTATATTTCCCTTATTCATCCCAGGATCTGATTGTCTTGGAGTACATGAATTTTTAAACATTCCTTTTGTCACTTATTTCATTGTTGTTTCTGTTTAAATCAATGCAATACTTACATTTTATTCAACTAAATCAATTTTCTATTCAATTCTTATCTTATGGTTCAATTATATACTTATTGGAGTACAGTGATCAATTTTATTCTCTAGAGATTTAATTAAAAACTGCAGAAATTGATAAAGGTTTGCCATTATGCTTTGGAAGAGTCACAGCACCTGTTGTTTAGATGTATAAATTAGTTTGTCAGATAACAAAATTTCTCAGTGCTACTCTGTGAAACTACGTTCAGGGCTATAACATCTACATTTCCTTTTTTCTGCATTTTAAATATTGCCACATTTTCTCTTCTGTATGTCCAATTATCATGTTTCAATTTATTTTTCTTTCTATAATGTCAATTGGGCTAAAAGTATTAGGCATTTGAAATAACCAATGGAGAATTTTTAATGACGGGGTAAAATGCCTAATCTATGATTCTAAAAGAAGATAAAAGGATATAAATCATGATATACATTGAGATCTCAACTGTGTGTTTTATAAGGAAACTTTAAAATTTTCAGTTATTTCTCCTTGATATGTTCACATTATACAAATTTTCTATGATATATGTGTATTACTTTATAATAAGAAAAAAAGCAAAAAGTTACTGTCTTTGATCCCATATGTCTTTCTGTTTTGTCATCTTGAGTGTGTTGATATTAAGCATGACTAGAAATCATTTCCATAGGATAGGAAAATCTACCTAAGATGAGCTGTCACTGGTTAGGCAAAGGTAATGGATTCATGTGTCTATTCAACTGAAAGACCAGTGGCAAGACATTGCATCTTGATGAGGACATAGCCTTGTCAAAGATGTTGGAGAGTAAACATGTTTGTCAATAGGAAAATGTCAATAGTTAATGGAAATTGACTAAAGTGCATAGATTGGCCAGGAAGGATGCAAGGAGGATAACAAAATGGCTAAGTGATGGATGGTTAAGTCCCCATAGATTGATATTTAAATAGTGGAATTCAGAGATTTAACAGACAGTCAGTGATGCAGGATCAAAGCACAAATTGGATGTGTAGGGTTAACTTCGTTTTCAATTTCTAATTTACAAGTTTAATGAAAGATTATTTGATTTATGATTAAGTTAATTAAATGTCTCTATGAAATTTGAAGCCATTTTATTAGTAATGTAGAAATTAATATTAAAATTAAAACCTTCAAGCAAAGGAGGAGATGTTTAGAATCAAAGAAGGATAGCTTTTGAGTGAGTAACTGTGAAGGATCTGAGATTTCACTCTACTTGCAAACTAACGTATATAGAAACATGAGGCCTTTGGATCAGAGGCAAAGAGAGTTTATTACTCACAGCAACAGACAAATCACCACAGGGCAATGTGGTGAGGTCCTGATGCTACCTTCACATACAGTGAGGTGACTTACAGAAGTGGAAGTCCAAAATAAGAAAACTCTCATCTTGTATAAGATTGCTGCTGACCTGACCATTCTCCAAAAGTACATTTGGAGGCTGAGATCAGCCCAGTTTAACCTTTTCAGAATGAGAAAGAATGGAATCAAGTTAGTGGCTGACTAAAAGAAAAACAAAATTAGAGGAGAGAGGAGTCATTTAGATATTTGCCTAGCCACATATTTTTTTCTCTATATTTTGCAGTTTACATGCTACTTTGAAATAAGCTCTATTCTCTGCATGTGTCACTGCAGTGTAGACTTCTAGACTTTTAAGATCGTGGAAACACAACTAACATTTATGCTCATTTTACATGAGATGCTCAGTGAAACAAAGGCATGAATCTGTTTATATCTTCCCTTTGCCTGCTGACTTCAGTAGACTGGACCACTCTAGCAGAGATAGTTGAGTATATGAGTCTGAAGTTAAGAAAGCTTTTGGTAAAGCCCTAGTGACTTATGAAGCTTTTAAGTGAAGAAAGTTAAGAACTAGTTACAAGTGGTACTTATGCTACTTATGCTACTGCTGTGCAAACAAACATTCTGGTGCGAAAAGACATTTGAAATTCAAGAGTAGTGTTTTATTTTCCTCCTATGTGAATTTTTTCGTGAATAATCTAAAGAATGAAATGATCATGCAAAAATTGATGCTATTCACATTTTAGCTACAAATCAAAAAAGCATAATTTAGCTGAGTGGCCATCAACGGCTCCATTATCAAGCCTGGAAAGGGCTCTTCATCACAGGAAGCGGCATTCATAGGATTGACACTTACATATGAATTAATGATGATTACGTACAATGATAATGACTTTTAAATGAAGATGGCCTTTATTCTGGTTACTTTTTTAGGAAAATTCATTTATTTTGTAAATCTAACTTTATCCTATTTACCAGGAATTCAAATCATTGTAAGGCAAATATATTTCTCCTGCCAGGTTGGAAAATAAAAACTCTTTTGAGTATATAAATATTTTGGAGATCCAAAAGAACATTTTTCTAGTGACATAGCAGTGATCACTGACTAAACTAACATTTATAAGTATAGTAAGTAAAAAATATGTTCTCTGAATGAAGCAAACAATTAATAGTGTAACACAGATGTCAGTAAACTTTTTTTTTAAAGGACAAGAGAGTAAATATTTTAGGCTTTGTGAGCCATGTGGTCTCTGGTGCAGCTACTGAAATCTGCCATTGTAGTGCAAAAGCAGCCATAGACAATATGTAAATGAATAAATAAATAAACATGGCTGTGGCCCAAATTCGGCCCACAGCCATAGCCAGAGTTTGCCAATCCCCGGTCTAGCAAACTAAATTAACTCTGTCTCTCTCTTTATCTCTACCTATAGCTCTCTATATAGTTTATATATATATATATATATATATATATATAATTTAACATAACTCATTATATTAAATTATTAAAATTATATTAACTATTTTATATTTTAATTAAATTATTAAAATTGATCACTCATAATTTATATTAATTTAATCAGCATTGGTTAATTTATGCTGGTTTGTAATATAATTTATATTTCACCACCAGAATATTATGAAAGTAGATTATCTAGGTTTAGATTTGCAAGCTTGTGTTAAAGAAAAGTTATTCTGACATTGTTAAAATAGTAAGGAAGATTTCATTCAAGACTGTTATAGTAGAGGTGACTATTGCAATAGAGGGAGAGAGACTGAACTCAGCTCTGAATACAGCACAGATACCTGGGGGGGATTCGTAGCCAAGGAGCAGAGTGAGGGGAACAGTGGATGGAAAATCACTAAGAGGACACATCAAGGGTAGGGGGATTCTCACTAAACTGACGTAGCAGAATTCTTGCTAAAGGTGGGCCAGAGTGGAGGCCTAGTCAAGAAGAGGGATCAGAAGAGCCTGATTCAATTTTGGTCAAGGAGGGAGTCTTTGTCAATAGTGCTAAATGTATTTCTAAATAAAATTATAACAGTAAAAAAATGAAATATGAATGATAAATGTGGTGAAAAGACTTAATCTTGTAGCAGAGAAAAATATTTGTTGAGCTCCTTTGATGGGATAGGTGTCCTATTATATACTATAGAAGTTACGAACTGCTGAATGCTGGTACCCCCCAAAATACCATCAAATAACCTGATAAACATCATAAAGCACAGCTGAGTTCATTGCTCACTTTGGTAAAGAAGGTCACTGTCTTGACCAAGAGTGAGCACTGCATGGGAAAGGAAGGGCAAGGAGAGATGTTTATGAGGTTTTTGGGATCTAGTTTGACAGGTCTCTCAATAAGCAGTGTTGATTAGGATTGCGTGAAGTTTGTGTTGTAAGAGTTTAGGATTGGTGAATTTTGGGAGGTGGGGGTTTGCAAGAGGCTCTTGAATAGTACACAGTCATTTGGCTGAGCTATGTATCGTTCTGAAAAAGCGATATTTACTTTAGTGAGCATTAGTTGAGTAGTCTATTTTTCAAGTAAATGGGTTTTCAGAAAGTTCCTGAGAAAAATGAAGTTATTTGCAACCTCATCTTCCTAGCAAGAATTTCCTGAAATATTAAAGTCATATTAATGCAGACAGTTAAATAGTAAACTCACGTTAATGTAGACAGTAAGACGTGTGGGTGTGGATAGTTTCAATTCTGAAAGGAACAAGAAGTAAGCCCTTTCTTGAGTTTATAAAGTAAATGAAAACCCAAAACAAACACATCAAAACTAAATAAAAATAGACAGTAAAATTTTTGAAAGAAATTGTATGATTAAATATTAAATGACTGGTATAGGAGTTCAGAAAAGAGAGAGATTGAGTGAGGACTTTAGAAGTCTTGGGAATTTAATAATGCTTTGAAAAAGATGAAAAATCTGAACAGTACCTGGCCATTTGTTAGTGGGCATCATAAGCAAAATTGAGTGGAAGTGAAGTATGAGATACGTAGACAACTGTGAACAACAGGTGGCCTGGGCTATTTTATAGAGTATCAGGAGATAATAACTATGGAAATATACGTTGAAGCCACACAGTGAGAAACATAAATGCCAGACTTTGATTTTATACTTTATTATTAGGAAGCCATGAGTCTTTCTGGAGCATGTGAGAGAATACGAAGTGTTGTGTGGAATATGTTATGCTGTGTGATGAGAATAAACTAGACGCATAGAGAACGCTTAAAAAACTAAAACAGTCTTCCAAGTGAGAGGTTATAAAAAACAATATTAATATAGGAGATGAAGAGATAGAGGAGATATAATGAACGTAAGTATGTGTGTGTGTGTATATATATGGAACTTTGAGGGAAGGTGTAGTCAAAAGTATAGGGAAGGTGTAGTCAAAAGTATAAGGAGTTTAATTTTAATCTACTGAGTTTTATGTATCTGTAAGACATTTATGTGATCTAGCATAGAAATGCAAATATAAAATTTGCATATGGAGAGGTCAGGACTTGAGTTTGAAAGTTTAAGAATCGATATAGGAAGGTATGAGTGGAAAGGATCACTCATAGAATAGCAGCTGGAAAAAAAAATTAAAGCTCAGAGCTGAGCTTTGAAGGATGTCTTTGCTTAGACAGGTATTGTTTAGATCGTTTAGATTGTTCAGGATTGGTGGACACAGAGAGGCAAGCATCTTGAAGTGTCTTAAGTAAACAGCTGTTTTATGATTAAGAAATTTGCCCAGTTGTAGGAGCTTATGGTTCAGTTAAATTAATTTTCAGAAAGTTCCTGAAAAAAAGATTAAGTTTTTATACTGATTTACAGCCTTATCTTTATGGGCAAGAACTAAAAGTAAAATCTTACGGATGTAGGCTGCTTTGGTTCTTGGTCCTGACGATTGAGGTGGATGCGGAGGCCTTGTTCTCAATTTCAATAGCAAATTGGGAACTGAACTGTAATGTGAAGTGCTCTGCTAGCTGCTTTGTGTGGAAGGGGTGTGGAATAAAAGGTTGCATTTACCTGAAAGATCTTAAACTAGGATATTTTCCCTTTTGTTAGACACATCATGGAGAAAGGGATTGGACAGAAATGACAGGGATAATCATTTAGGAGGACAGACACTAAAAATACATTTCTGAAGCTCAGGATGCAGAGGCTAGACAGTGATTCTATCTTGTCACACCTTTTCTTCTGAAAAACTGACTAAATTGAATATGTGTTTAGGATAATTGGCTCTTAACTTTCAATGAGCTGAAAAGGAAGAAAGATTATTTAATCAAAGTACTGTATAGACACACATAATACTGTGTTTTAAGAATGATTCTACCTTAATCTTCCTGTGTTAATGCACTTTACTCATTGATCTAATTCACTCATATTTCATTACCTGATATTAAACAAAATACGAGGTGACAGTTTTGAAGTATAGTTCCAGAGAGTCATTTATTAATGCAATAATAGGAGTTTCAAAACTGGGAGATTCCAGCAGTGATTATAAATCAAACAGTAAAGTATGATAAATATGAGACCCAGAAGACCAGATTTTTAAGACCAGAAAAAAATGAAAGAGAATTAATAAAGGCAGATATTAGATGCTTTTAAAATAATTCATGCAGAAATCTGTATTAAATATTAAGCTAGAGAGTTACACTTGAATTAAAAAAAAATTTCTCCTGCTAACTCAACATTGAGAGTCTAATGGTAAAATTTGCAGGAGTGTAGATCTAAGAGTGTTTATAAATCTCAAATCTCTGTAGATGTTTTTCAAGTCTAAATAATTATCCAACAAAATTTACTTTAAAAAATATTAAATGTAATCTTGATCTTCTCAAACAATCTTCACTTTCTTCTACTTTGGTTCTAAAGGAAATAAAAACTAATTTTCCTTATTCCACCCCTAAGACAACCCATCACCTGCTTGGGGTTTTCTTTTACTAGAAGAGATTAAGGGGCTATATGTTACTCAATCTCTTCCAATGAAGAGGAACCACTACTTATAATAAAACATTGCTCTCTAAACTCTTCTTTCTCCCTAAGCCCACAGGCTTCATCCCTATTTAGAATTCTGCAGTGTGCTTGCCCTCTGGGAGAACGACCCATTGACTGGCTTCTTGCTATATTTATCTCCTTGCTGTAGTAGAAGGGGGAAAATTCTTGTTCACTTAATTTATTGGGAAAATATTATAAGGATGACTTGTTGAGGCGTGCTATTTGGCGTTTCTTGCTAATCTATGATGGTAATGTTCGTCAATATCAAGAAGTGGTCCAGAATTGAAAATATCAAGGAAAATAACAGAAGGGATTGGTTGGGGTTGGGATATTAATTCGAGCAAGCATTAATTGAGAGCAGAAAGGCAGGAGACCAGAATCAACTGGCAAGGCCAAATGACTAACACAGGTTCAGAAGGTAATACAAGGCCTAATTTTAAAAATCATCGAACTATCTTTCAATCCATACAGTCCACTTCAGATAGTAACTTGGAAATCTTTCTGTCTCTTTTTCTTCTTTCATAAAACACCATTTGTGTTTCCCTATCCTCCAGGCCACAGTCCAAACGTGTTACTGCCCCCATGTGATTAAGATCAAGAAGCACTATTGGCCTTTTGTGCCATTTTTGACTAAGAGGAGAGTCACATTGGACTCCAGTCTTCTGAATGAGACACTAAAGAAAAACAAACTTCACTTTTTCTGGTATTGATTGCTTATCATCATATAACTTCTAGGTGTTACTATTTATAATATTGAAATAACTAGAGAACAGACCAGAAAATCTTGCTTTGCCAAAAATGTCAGACATTTCCAAGAATCCTCATAACCCACCATGCAGTACTTGTTTACCATTACACAGATGAAGACATTCAGGTTCTGAGAGACTGTACCTTATATAATTTCGTTCACTATAAATAGTGGACCCAATCCCCTTTGATATTGCCTTTCTTCCAAGGATGGGCAGGGGGTTAGGGAGGTGCAGTATCACAGAAAAGGTTAAAATTGAGTAAAACTAGAAAGGAGATTATCACTTAAAAAAAAAAGGAAGGGGCTGGCCCTACGTCCTAGTGGTTGAGTTCAGCATGCTCCGCTTCTGCAGCCCAGGTTCACAGGTTCAGATCCCGGGCACGGACATACCCCACTCATTGGCCATGCTGTAGCAGTGACCTACATACAAAGTAGAAGAAGATTTGGCAAAGCTGTTAGCTCAGGGCTAATCTTCCTCAGTAAAAAAAAAGAAAAAAAAGGAAAACACAACTGATTTTCTTTGGGTATCTTCCCTTTTATATATATATATATATATATATATATATATATTTAACTCGTGAGTATCCTCTGTGGCACTTTTCCCTCAGGTTGATATTTGCAGTCTGAGGTATTCTTAAGATGATTTAATTTCCTGATGAATATAGCTGAATTTAACTTTAAAGTATATACAATCTACAGCTGGCCAGATGCAATGCAATTATTTAAAATGAAGACATAATTCTCTTAAAGTTAACAACGTAGGCACAACAGTATACTAACAGTTCAGAGATTTTGATCTGTGACCACACAAGCTAAATAAAATACCAGAGACAAAATTCTCAGCCCAAAGGAGGGAGAGGTTGAGTAGGAATTGAGTGGTGGTAGGACTGGATACATGAAAAAGTCTTCCCGAGGGTGGATCAATATGATTTCCCTTAGAATTGTGTGGAGTTATGGTTAACTGGCAGACGTTATTATAAGTTTAACTAGATCACTAATCAATAACAGCTTACTTTGGAAACTAGAGGCACTTCTCTTTGTCCCTTCTTTCTCATCTCAGAATAGGCAGCAGATTGCCTATATTTTAATTAATTTCAATTTAATAAACCAGGAATCTGGTGGTCCTTTCACTAACCCTGTTTTCACTGCACAATACACTATGTGCTAGATGGGCTTCCTGATCACTGAAGAGGATTAATGTGAGACAAGTACAGAAATCTGCAAAGGTTATTAAAAGCTAACAAAGATTGTTCTAATGTGTCTGTTTATTACACACATTTTCTCCTCTACAGTTATTATATTACCTAGTCAATGTGTTTGTCTATTGTTAATATCTTTGTTGTTACAGATACAGATGTGGTGTATAAAAGCGAGAATGGACATGTCGTTAAACTGAATATAGAAACAAATGCTACCACATTATTATTGGAAAACACAACTTTTGTAAGTAATGAATAATTAATTACTTTATGCATTTCAGTATTGTTTAGAATGCTCTCTAGGTGTACATAACTTTCTTTTCTTCAGCTCCAGCGCTTGCAAAGCATTTCAGGTGAAAAGTTAAGTCTGGAGTATCGTTAGAATCAGTAGATCTATTGATGGAAAATATCTGTATGACCATCTGCTTCATTTTCTTCCCATTTATCCGTTTTAGTAAATGAGCACGTTTCTAAAAATAATAATTCTTTAGAATGAATATTTCTTCCAATATTTTCTGTGTAAGATTAGTCATACAAATGCCAAGATTTAAAAAAAAAATGGTTAGTCTAACACAAGTTATCATTAACATTTTCTTCCCTTTACTTTTCATTGTTCCCAACTTCTTTCTAATTCTGCTATGGTTTTCCGGATCAAGCAGAAAGCAGGCTTTCTAAAACGGGTCTTTTGCTGAGGTAGTTGTGTTTTACTTTAATAATTTAGGATTCTATCAGTACCATTTTCCTACTCCAGAATCATTGCCTAGCCTAACAATGTTCAAATAATTGAAAGTATTTATTTTGCTCTTATAAAAAAAATGAACACCTGCTGGTAAATTCAGTCCCCTTAAGGTTAGAGTTAGCTATGATTACCTATTGAGTAAGTGATAATGAATTAGCTGTTGCAAATGTTCAAATTCTAGCTATCAAACACCACTGAAAAAGAGTGCACAGATATTTGCTCAGTTTTATATAATCAAAGGTTTAGTATATTGCCTGTTAGATGAGTTCATATGATACAGACAAAAACACAGTACAAGGCCTCAGAAGACCTTCTACACAAATTAAATCAATGAGCAAATCATCAGCTACCTTTTTTACTTATTCCCACTTGTACATTTGGAATAGACATTTAGTCCTTGTGTTGGTTGTGGGATGGCCAGGTAGAAGACGTGGACTGGAACCTTCTGTTGTTTAGTATTTTTATATATTAAGAAAAAATGGTCATTGAAATCATGAAGCGATTATTTAGGTATGTATCTATTAAGCTAAAATAAACTGACCAGCTGATGTACTTTAGCAATTAGGTCATTAAGTAACAGAGAATAATGGCATTTTTGTTTTTAAACTAATTGGTTAATTCACAGGTATTAGAGGAACAGCTACTCTGAATGCAGCTCTTTAGAGCACTTGTGGAATGCCAAGGTTGTATAAGGCATATTGCTCACTTTCTAAGAATAATGGATTTCTTTGGAAGAGACAATATTAACCCTCCTGAAAAGTTCAATAAACAGTATAGAGCACTATCCGTTATTTCTTGATTGGATGGTCCTCAGAGATAGTAGAAAAGAGGCTATAGAATCATTGAGAGGTGCTGAAATCAATGGAAAAGAAGCCTATCTTCCTATCTTCAATAGAAGATAGGAAAGGAGGCAGAACACAGGAATTGTTAATGATGAGTGGGCATGCTAATGGTTTGCTGATTAAATGTGAATTGTGAATTGACTTTTGATAAAATTAGTTTGGGGAACAAAATTAAATCCATTTTTGATTTTGTTTCCTTTATCATGAGGAGCACAGGCCTCCAGTGGCCACGCATTTAAGTTAGACATAAATACTCAATACAGGAATATTTGGTTATCTGACTGTTCCTTACTGATCATTCCCTTACACAGGCTCGTGAGCTCTTCCCTCTGCTCACAAATTATGTATTTTTTTCAGCATTTATTCCTTGCTTTCTTAGCCTCTATGAAAAAAAAAAGAAACAAAAACAAGCAAAACTGTTTGGTTATTATTCCATTATCCCAATTCTTTTGTTGGTACTTCACAACGCTTCCGTCTTATCTTATTATAGTTTTCTCCATGTGCTAATTAATACCATTTTATCTTTGGGCTTGTGCTTAATCTTTTTAAATCCTTTTGAGGTCTATTTCTACTCTCCTCTATGTAGGCTATGACTCTTAATTACCACAGAGTCATATTTAGCAAATATTCTAATTTACTGATCTAAGATTCACAGGCTCCCTGAAGACATTTATCTCACAACACAGATAATTAAGCAATTTATAACTCCTAGAGGTGTCATAATTCAATGGGGGCAGCGGTGGGGTGGATAAAGGATTGGGGTGGCATATATTTGCAACCAGTTAACCCAAAACTGCAAACAAAAATACAAATTACCATGATTCCTGATGATTTTAGAAGAACTTAATCATTGCCTCCCAACTCCAAGATAGCATTATTAAATACAGTTGTGTTTTTAAAGTTCATCTTAGACTAAAGTCTTGATTTACTTGATGTGATTTACTTTCTCTCCCAGGCCATTCTTATCAAAGCATAAGAATTTTATTCATACTGCAGTTTTTTCATTGGGTGATTATCAATTATAAGCATAATTAATTGGATCAGATCACTATAAAAAGCTTTGTAATACAGTGTGCCAAGTCAATTGAAAAAATAAACATATTATTGATAAAAATGTAATAACAGAATGGCCTATTATTTAGTAAGACATAGTCTGCTAAAATGTGACTGTCATTTTAAAAATTAAGATAACACTACGTTTTCATCTCCCTGCTTAAGCACATTTTAAATATGAACAGTGGGGACTTTTAGCTATGTAATCATGGTTAGCAGACTCTATGAGCAACAATAATATTGGGCATGGCTGTCAAAAATAAAAGCAAATCATTTTTCTAAAATAATTGTCTTAAGGCATTCTTTTAGTTCGAAGGTAGGTGGATTTCTAATGAAGGAGGAAATTAAAGGGTATATAACTTTTTGAAGAGGAGTTATGTGAAAGAAGTGATTTAGCCCCAAAACTGCTCTTAATCATTTCTAACTGTTTGGAAATGTTATCTCTTAAAGCCAGAACTATTTCAAACAAAAGCTCATTCACAATGACATAATAAGGAAAATGTTTCATAAGTATTAGCTGTACTCTTTCTGCTGTCAATAAATTGAATATCATCAGTGGTCTTGGCAGAAAATACCAGCAGCCATAATTAGTTCCATCAAATCAGTTTTTGAAATTAGAAAAGAATTGGAAACATGGGTCCGAGCCATGTGCTTAAACATTAAGGTTATAAAAACGAGTGCATGCACTAATATGGAAAGAGATGACTGATAGATAAGAATCTTACATCTCTTTGATTCTGAAAATTGGTAAGCTTTTAAAAACATGCTATAAAAATAGCCTAAAACAGAGGGAGGAAATTCACATATGGCTGCAGAATGATCCCAAGGAAAATGTTAGCTACACATTTTTTGGTTCAACTATCTATTACTAGGCCATTACAAAATAGTTAGGTGACTAGAACCAGGGGATATTTATTGACATATCATGCATGGAGATGGCATCAGTTGGTTTGCATGCCATCATAGTATTTTTATTTGTTTATTTTTTATTTGTTCTGCCACTGGGTATGTGGGGGAGGGAGGATAGATGCAACTTTTTGTACCACCATGAAATCAAAGAACTTATTTTCTGATTCGTGTTTGAGGGAATAGGTGTCCTATGAAAAAATGTGCTAGAACAGGTAAAGAATTGTTGGATAAAGGCTCCCAAAATATCACCTTTTAAAATTTGACATAAATAAAGGTTATCAGAAATTTCTGACTTGCCAAGTGGCCTCACATGTTGGCTAGAATCATGGAGAATTTTTGTTATTTTTTAAAAATCTGTCCTTAGCAGTATATGTCGGTACCCCAGTAGTGATTGACGTCGATACTGTAACTAATGCGGATTGATCATGAAATCACAGGAACTGTATACTATACATGTGGCTGTGTGCATGATGGTACAGTATAACCTTTCTCCAGACTAGCGTTTCTCAGGTAGAACTCTTTTGCTATCCGGAGACATTTGGCAACTCTAGAGACATTCTTGATTGTTATGGCTGGAGGTGAGGAGTTTTCCATGCGAATCTAGTGAGTAGAGAATCTAAACATTCTACAATGCTTAAGACAGTTCCTCACAACAAAGAATTATCCAGCGGAAAACGTTACTGGTGCCAAGTTTGAGAAATCCTATTCTAGTCAGAGACAAAAGGAAAACCATGTGATGATTAGAAGGTAGTTTTTTTCTAGGTGGGATCAAAGCAGTGTTTCTTCAGTGGGTAATTGTCAGGGAGGATCTTAAGTAGTGGCTTCCAGCTTCACTGTCTTGAGACACGTTTCTTCCTTTTATGGACAAGGAAGACCAGCACGCATGAGTAGAATCATTTGCCCTTGGACTTCTCTCCTTTGGATAGTGCAAGGTACAGGCTAAAAAGTATGACCCCCATTTTCTTATAATTTTCTGAGGATACTTCTAATTGAGACATTTTTTGTTCAGACAAGTTAATATCACTTATTGGCTAGTATCAACTCCTTTGACCAGGAAGCAGGTGATCCTCTTTAAGGTAGAGGCTAAAAACTGATGGCCCCTTGGGACTCCAGCTAGCATAAATATTTTCATTGGCACCTTGTTTATAAATAATTGAATTTAATTGTCTTTATATTGGGTATATCTCTCCCCTTACCGATAGCAATTAGCACTCCCTATTATTGTAATGCATTCATATTTCTTTCATTTTTACTATTCACCTTAAGAATATTTAGATACTTTTTACATCCATATTATTCATTTAGAAAATGATTATTATATTTATTTAGATTATTTAATTTATTTAGATTATTTAGATAATAATGGCTAATTTAATTAGTCATTAAAGAAGTATCTAACTTTATTCATACCATCTCTGTAAACTCAGGGAAATAGAAATGAAGTAATACATTTTTCAGCAAAGATTGGAATATTTCTTTTATATCTATTCATTTAGGAAAGAAAACAGTGAATCTACCATGAATATTTAGCTTATTTAAAATTTTTTGTAAGTTAGATGGATTTGAAAATGAATTCCAGCATAGTTTTAAAAGTGTTGGTTGTCAAAACACGAAAATTAGAAAGAAAAGTTCTGATCCTCACCCTGGAAGTCTACTCAGGTACAAATTTAATTTAAAGTGGGGGAAGAAATATTCTTGTCTCTATGTGTTTACAAGTGTGACATGATTACTCTATAATTCCATACAGTTCTTCATACAGTTCCCCTGAGGTGAAAAAGACTATAAAAGAGACCACTCCATGTTATGTTTCGCTCTAGATTACCACTGTGAATGATCTAGGAAACACATGCCACTAACAAGTTTATTCATTGGGACAAAGTATCTTAGATGGTATAACCATATTTATCCTCAATAGTGTTGATTGTCACTAATAAAACCACCAATCAACATCTATATTAATCATTATGTAGATTCTTGAATAAGTCATCCTTGAGAGAAACCAAAATTACCTAAATAATGTATCCAAAGGTCTCCTTTGGATAGAAATAAAACACTGACATAAATATTACTTTTTCCTTAGGTGTCATGTACTTAACCATTTGAGCAAGAGCTTATTTCAATCTTCTCTGATGTATCCTCTTAAATTTGTACAATAAAATTATTACAATTCCCGTATTTACTTCTTTAAAGATTCTTATTTAGTCTCCTTGGGGTTGAGTGTGTAAATTGCTTTGGTGTGTGTCAGATATGATGATGGGAGCTAACAGGCAGCCAGATTTATTGCAATTAACTACAATTGTTGGGAATTTAGCTTCCTGAGAGGTCATTGATCTGAATTGTATAGGATTAATCAGTCCATTTTGAGCAATTCAAGGGTCTTGAATTCAATATGCCCTTGAGCATCTGATGAATATTTCTGCCTTTCATTTTCTTTCCCAAAATTTTTATGTTTGCCTATCTCCCAGTCTTAGCCAATTAGAAATTCAAAAAAATAAAATACCCAAATTCTTCTATTAATTTATGGTAGACTTTAAGCAAACAAAATACATTTTCAAGAGACATTTAAAGGTTTTGAAGTTGATCACATGGATATAATCTGTTTGATTTTTTTTTTTCCCCTTCTTCTGGAGTTTCAGAAGACCTTAGTCTAACCCAAAGTGCAGCTTTGTGGATGGACTGCCATGTATTAGCAGAACTTTTGTAACCTATCTACACTACAGAGTACAGATATTTTCATAGTACAATAGAAATATATTAAATCAGTATTTTAGTTTGCTTATGGAACATATATGAACATTCAAGGAAGTTAAATTTTCAGCAAATATTAAATGATAATGACATCACATTATAGAGCTAGAAAGCATTCTCCCTGTCTCCCACTTTAGTTTAAATAAAAAGAAACGGAGACCTAGAGAAATAAAGTGACTTAACGCATCTAGTCTTGAGACTAGAGTACAAATTTCTTGACTCCTGGTCTAATGTTGCTTCGAATACACCTACATGAG
Organism: Diceros bicornis minor; assembly: GCF_020826845.1. Taxonomy (NCBI): domain Eukaryota; kingdom Metazoa; phylum Chordata; class Mammalia; order Perissodactyla; family Rhinocerotidae; genus Diceros; species Diceros bicornis. The sequence goes on along the minus strand of NC_080749.1, from coordinate 16,634,185 downwards.
TATTCTATTCAAAATCTCTCTTAAAAAATATCAAATAAATTAAAAGTCTTTAATATTTTATGCATAAGAGTTTCCATGTCTATTTCTTACTTAAACATTTTACAAAAGATACTTGAATTAAATATACATGTGTTTATATGTATGTACATATACATAAAATATATATATTATTTTAAATATATCTCTCTCTATATGTATATATATATAATTTTACCACTGGCTAATTAGGAAGAAAACACTAGACTATGAATGGAAAAGAGAAAAAAGAAAAGAGTGGTATAAGTAAAACAACTTGAATGTCTCTAGAGTTATAGCTGCTCAAGATATGATAGTGAGAAAATAGAAGGATCCTGGCCATAACAACCTCATGTTCTAGTAACGAGGAGTGCACTAATTAAATAATTAGATATATGAGCATTTACAATCTATGATATAGAATAAAAGTGAAGCATGGGAGTGAAAAACTAAAAGTAAAATATTGCATCTATGCTAGAATTAGTAATGTAATGACCTGACTTACTTTGAAGGAGTCATAAGAAGCTTCCCTAATGAAATGAAGATGAATGAAGAGAAGTTGACTAGGAAAGAATAGAGCTTGGGAGTAGTGAGAATAGCTTGAGACATGGAACATTAGAAACACTGAGAGGATGCCTGTGTGGCTGGAGCACACAAGGAAATGGAAGCCAGATGCGTTTGGAAAAATAGTCAGGGGCCAGATCATGCAGTCATAGTAATGGATTTTTAAAGATAATCAGATTTGCTTTTTGAAACAAAGATCCCTCTGTTGAAGTTGAAGAATAAATTAAAATTGAAAGGTGTGGGTCAGGAGAGTACAAATAAAGACACTACTGGGGTGACCTACGCTTGAGATCATAAGAAGATGGACTTAGGCAGTGGCAGTGGAGATTGAGAGAAGTGAAAAGATTTGAATGATAGTAAGAAGTAAAGTAAAGAGAAAGCAACAGAATGAGTACAGGGAGGGCAGTTTACAAAGGAGGTATCAAGGATAATTCCTGGAATGTTGGATGTGTGACTTAATGGATAGAGGAGTTCACTATTGAGATGAGGAATCTTGAGCAAAAATCAGGCTTGAGGGTATGGTTGGATGAAAATATCTATGAAACCATATTTAGGAAATAAGTGGAGCTATCTATCAAGCATTATTTAGGACAAGTTCCTTGATTAAAACTTTAATTTTAAAAGAATCAAATAGATGGTTGACATAATTAATGAAGTCCTTATTGATTTAGAAATACAGAAATATGTAAGCTTATTCAAAGACAATTTTTGATTATATTTTGATTGAGTAGTTATTGATACATTTTTACATCTTTAACTGAAATTCTCCCTAGTTTATAACGTTCTTAATAGAAGAGGCCACCCAAGCCTTAGTCAACTTGTGTCTTCAGTGACTAGAGCAATGATGGCATAGCACAAATTAGACACCTAGTGCTCATTTTATGAATTAATCATATTTATTTTCATTCTCACATAGCGTTATTTATGTAAATATTTGATTCAGGGAAGCCCATGAAAGAATGTAGGATAAAAAGGGGATTTAATTAACTTCTAAAATTTGAATCACTACAAAGCACAGTAATTAATAAACCAAAATAATTATTTTCCACATGCACAAAAGGTGTGAGCCCATGAGATTGCAAGTAAGTAAAGAGATGCTCTGATTACTGAAACGAATAATATTTATTTTCAGCAAAGATCAAAGGATAGAAAATAATTACTTGATTCTTCAAATCTTTATTATTTTTTGAAACATCGTTAATTTGTTTATTAAAAATTTATATAAATGTAAGAAGCAGCTTCATTTCATCCTCAAATTTATTCATTGCTTACTAGACGTTGAAAGAAATGGTCTTACACCTTAGTTTCTGAAAAATCTATTCATCTCTTAATTGACATTTATATATTAAGTAAAATGACTCCTGTAATTGATATTTTTTTCTTGTTTTTGGTTAATGGGAAAATCAGAGCTGAATTAAAGTTTACTTTTAACAACTAGGAAAGAAATTAGAGCATTCTAACTTCTGACTTTATCACATTATTCTTCACTTTCATTTTTTTCCAGTTTCCTTCTTTCTCTTTCTCTCCTCTCTCTCTCGTATGTAACAGCTTTATTGAGATATATTTCTCATAATTTTCACCCATTCGAAGTGTACAGTTTAGTGGTTGTTAGTATATTCACAGAGTTGTGCAACCAACATCACAATCTAATTTTAGAACATTTTCATCGGCCCCAAAAGAAACCTGTATGTATGAGCAGTCCTTCTCCATTCATATCTCTCTCTCTATAGCCCCTAGCAACTACTAATCTACTTATGTCTCTATGGATTTGTGTGTTCTATGTATTTCAAATAAATGAAATATACAATGTGGTCTTTTATGACTGGCTTCTTTCACTTAGCATAATGTGTTCAAGGTTCATCTATGTTTTAGGAAGTATCAATACTTCATTCTTTTTTATCGCTAAATAATATTCCATTGTATAAGTATACCACATTTTGTTTATCCATTCATTAGTTAATGGATATTTGAGTTGTTTCACTTTTGGGCAATTATGAATAATGCTGCTATGAACATTTGTATACAAGTTTTTTGTAGGCACATGTTTTCATTCCTCTTGACATGTTTCTACTCTTGAGGACAGTTCTGGGTCATATGGTAACTTTATGTTTAGCATTTTGCAGAACTGTGAAATTATTTTCCAAAGGGGATGCACCTATTTACCTTCCTACCAGCAGTAGAAGAGGAGCCAAATTTCTTCACATCCTTGTCAATGCTTGCCTTTGTCTGCCTTTTTGATTTTAGCCATCCTAGTCTGTGTGAAGTGGTATCTCATTGTGGCTTTGATTTGCATTTCCTTAATTTACTAATGATGTTGGGCATCTTTTCATGTGCTTATTGGCCATTTGCATATCTTGTTTAGAGATATTTTTGTTAAAATGCTTTGCCTGTTTTTTATTTGGGCTCTTTTTCTTTTATTGCTGAATTTTAAGTGTTCTTTATATATCCAAAATGCAAGTTTCTTGTCAGATATAAAATTTGTAAATATTTTCTCCCAAGTGTGGTGCCTTTCGCTTTTTGGATGGCATTCTTTGATGCACAAAAGATTTTTTAATTTTGATGACGTCAAATTATCTATTTTTTTATTTTTTCTTACGCACTTTTTTATCTAAGAAACTATTGCCTAACCCAAGATCGTGAAAATTTATTCCTGTTTTTTTTATCTAAGAGTATCATAGTTTTTGTCCTTACGTTTAGTTCTGTGACTCATTTTGAGGTAATTTTGTGCGTGATGTGAGGTAGGGAGTCCAAATTTGTTCTTTTGCACGTGAATATCCAATTGTCTATGCCACATTGTTTGAAAAAACAATTCTTTCCCCACTGAATGTTTTTGGCATTCTTGTCAAATATCAGTTGACCACAAATGTATGGATTCATTTCTGGACTCTATTCTATTAATCTATGTGTCTGTCCTTATGCCAGTGTTACACAGTCTTGATTACTGTAGCTTTGTAATAAGACTTCAAATCAAAATGTGTGAGTCTTTGAACTTTATTCTTCTTTTTCAAGATTGTTTTGAATATTCTGGGTCCCTTGTATTTCCATATGAATTTTAAGGTCAACTGGTTTTTTTCAAAAAAAGGAAGACTGGGATTTTGGTAGGGATTTTTGTTGATTCTGTAGATCAATTTGGGAAATACTACTATCTCAGCAAAATTAAACCTTCTGATTCATGAACATGCAATTTTTTTCAATTTATTTAGATCTTCTTTAATTTCTTAAAAATATGTTTTGCATTTTTCAGTGTACATACCTTGTACTTTTTCGTTAAATTTATCCATAGGTGTTTTATTCTTTCATGGGTATTATAAATGAAATTGCTTCCTTCATTTCATCTTTCATCATAATTGTTTGCGGCCGGTGTATAGAAATGCAACTGATTATTGTATATTGATCCTTTATCCAAGCACATTCCTGATCTTGTTTATTAGTTCAGATTGTGTTTTAGTGGATTCCTAAATTGAATTGGCTGTTGGCTTTCCATATACAACATCATGTTGTTTGTTAATAGAGGTAGTTTCAGTTCTTTCTTTCCAATTTGAAAGAATTTCTCTCTCTCTTTTTTCCTAATTGCCCTGGTGAGAGTCTCCAGTACAATGTAGAATAGAAGTAGTGAGAGCAGACATCCTTGTCATGTTCCTGATTTTAGGGAGAAAGCATTTAGGCTTTCTCTATTAACTATGGTATTAGTTGTGGCGTTTTTTTACAGATACCCTTTATCAGGTTGAGGATTTCCCCTTCTATTCCTAGTTTGTTTAGTGTCTTATCATGAAAGGTATTTGGAGTTTGTTAAGTGCATTTTCTGCATCTATTGAGATGATCATGTCTTTTTAAAAAAAAATCTTTTTTTTTCCTATTGATATGATGTATTACGTTGATTGAGTTTCATACATTTAACAAAACTTGTATTTCTGGGATAAATCTCACATCATCATGGTGTATAATCCTTTTATATGTTGCTGAATTCTGTTTATTGGTGTTTTCTTCAGAATTTTTGCTTTTATATTCATAAGGGAAATTGATCTGTAGTTTTCTTTTCTAGGGATGTGTTTGTCGAGTTTTGTTATCAAGATAATACTGGCCGCATAGAATGGGGTGCAAAGTGTTCCCTCCTCTTTTATTTTGTGGAAGAGTTTGTGAAGGATTGGTGTTAACGCTTTTTTAAATGTTTGATATAATTCACCAATGAAGCCATTTGGTCATGGGTGTTTCTTTGAAGGAAGTTTTCTGATTACTAGTTTAATCACTTTACTCTCTATAGGTCTATTCTGATGATCTATTTCTTCTGCAATAAGTTTTGAAAGTTTATATCTTTCTAAGAATTGATCCTTTTGACCGAAATATTGTAATTTTTTGAAATACACTTTTTCATAGTATTACTTACCATGTTTTTATTTCTGTAAGGTCAGTAGTGATTCCTCCTGATTTCTGGTTCATGCCTGATTTTAGTCATTTGAATTATCTCATTTTTTTTTCATCAGTCTAGCTAGAGGTTTGTCGATTTTCTTTTTCTTCCAAAGAACCAACTCTTGGTTTTGTTGGTTTTATCTATTGTTATTTATATTCTAATTTAATTTATTTCCATTGTAATCTTTATTATTTCCTCCTTTTTCTTGCTTTATAGTTGGTTTTCTGGTCTTTTTCTGATTTCTTTAGGTGGATGCTTAGGTTATTAATTTGAGATTCTTTCCTTCCTTCCTTCCTTTATTTCTCTCTATATAGGTATTTACAACTAGAAATTTCCCTCTAATCCCTACTTTAGTGCCATCCCATAAATTTTTGTACTTTGTACTTTCATTTTCATTCTTCTCTAAGTATTTTCTTATTTACATTATTATTTCTTCCTTGATTCTTTATTTATTTGAGTGAGTATTGTTTAATATCCACGTTTCTGAATTTCCCAAATTTTCTTTTGTTATTGATTTCTAATTTAATTTCATTGTGGTCAGAGAATATACTTTCTATGATTTCAATTATTTTACATTTATTGAGACTCGTTTTATAGCCTAACATATGGTCTATTCTAGAGAACGTTGCATATGCACCTCATAAGAATATGTATTCTTCTAGTATTTTCTGTCAGATTTTCTTGCTTTATAATGTTGTGCAAGTCTTCTACTTCCTTGTTGATCTTCTGTCTAATTGTTCTATCCATCACTGAAATTGGGGTCATGAAGTCTCTATTTATTATTATTTTCCTTTCAATTCTGTCAGTTTTTGCTTCATGTATTTTAGGGCTTTGTCATTAGGTGCTTATATGTTTATAACTGGTATATTTTCCTGATGGAAATAGTATGCAAAAATTTTTCCAACATATTGTCATTACTTCTCTCTTCTTTACACAATTATTGTCATACACATTATATCTTTATACATTATAACTCTATCAATGCAATTTTATAATTATTATTTATGAGCTATCTTTTAAAATACATAGGAGACAAAAGGAGTTACAAAGTGTGTTCATGCTGCCTTTCATAATACCTTTGTAGTTACCTTTACTGGGTCATTTTATTTCTTCAGGTGGATTCAGGTTACTGTCTAGTGTCCTTTCATTTTAGCCCAAAGTACTTCCTTTAGTGTTTCTTGTAGGACATGTCTGGTACCAACAAATGCTTTCTCTTTTTGTTTATCTAGAAATAGCTTAATTTCTCCTTGATTTTTGAAGGTGAGTTTAGCTCAATATAGAATTCTTTGTTGACAGTCTTTTTTTCCCCATATTCTACATATGTCATCCTGATTGTCTTCTGGCATCCATGGCTTCTTAAGAGAAGTTAGCTGTTAATCTTATCAAGGATCCTTTGTATGTGATGTTACTTATCTCTTGCTGTTTTCAAGTTTTTTTCTTTGTCTTCGATTTTTCTCAACTTCACTATGATGTGTTAAAGTGAAGATCTTTTTAAATTTATTCTCCTTGGAATTAGTTGAGGTTCTTGAATATGTACATTAACATTTTTCATCAAATTGAAGAGTTTCGAGGCATTATTTTTTAAAAATTTTTTCTTTCTTTCTCTTTCTCTTCTGTCATTAGATACTTACATGCATTTTATATGCTACGTTCAGTTTTACTAAAACAGGAAGGAATATAAGGAATTTTCCAGTACAATATACATAAGTATGTCTATTCTCACTTTAATTGATGTTCTCTGTAAAATAATTACAACTTCATTTCCATTGTGAAAAAATATTAGCTTAAATGACTTTGTCTTGAATACTTTATTTTCTTTGTTTCTTCCTTTTTTTTTTTTTCTTTTAGGTAATAGACTCCTTGTATTAACTGAATAATTGCAACTCCACAACCCTTAATGTGGGTAATCAATGGTCAAGGATAACTGCATGAATTAGGAAAGACTATAATGAAAATCCTACGTTCTATCAGCTATACAGTCTGGCATTATGAATCTTTTCAGTCCTTCAAACTCCTAGACTATCCTTAAGTAGGTTCTCTTTTATTTATACTACTTTAAAAAACGTCCTTCAAGGGCCGGCCTGGTGGTGCAAGCAGTTAAGTGCATGCGCTCCGCTTCGGCGGCCTGGGGTTCGCAGGTTCGGATCCCAGGCGCGCACGGATGTACCACTTGTTAAGCCATGCTGTGGCGGCATCCCATATAACGTACAGGAAGATGAGCACGGATGTTAGCTCAGGGCCACTATTCCTCAAGAAAAAAGGGGAGAATTGGCAGCGATGTTAGCTCTGGGCTAGTCCTTGTCACAAAAAAATAATAATAATAAAAATAAATAAATAAATAAAAAAATGTCATCCAGAGCACAGATGTTCTGAATATATTTTTGTTAGGGTGTTGATGTTGATTGTGAATAATGAGCTTACTTTAACAACTATTTTAAAAAGCCTTGAAAAAATGTCTATTGTTTATATCACTGATTTAAACAAAATATTAAGGAGGAAAAAATACCGAAGATAAATGAATAACTGCACCCTAATTTAAGAAAATATATTATGATAAAATATGTATTTCTACATAAAGAGAAGGTAAAATCATATTTGAAGCAGAATGAAAAAGCTTATGCACATCATTATATCCAGGCAGTACCATGGTGGTATTGATTATAGATGAAAAATACTTAGAGTCACATTCTATTTTTTATAAAAGAAATAGTAAATAAAGATATAATTCATACAGATACGCAGAATAATCTTACATCTTTATATATAGCCTTATATATTAATTCTTTCTAAAAAAATAAAGCAAACAAATTCACATTGTAGATTCTCTTTGCTAGGAACAAAACATTTCTTTTTATAAGCGCTGAGTAAACTAGGGCTTTTTTTTTAATAGTATTTTTACAATTCTATACCTTTCTTCTTTTTTATCCTTGATTGTATCCCACTATCTATAATTTATATGTGGCCTTTAAAATAATAACATTTAATGGACATTTTAATAAAATATAGTATAATTAAGAATATATATATTTTTCTTAATCTCTATTGATATTTTTAAGACCAAGATAATGAAAACATATGGTTAGAAAATATAAATAGTATATTGAACTATCCAATATGAGAGTCACTAACCACATGTGGTTATTTAAATTTATTTATTTTTAATTTGTTGTTTATTACAGTAACATTGGTTTATATCGTTGTATAAATTTCAGGTGTACATCATTATACTTCTATTTCTGCATAGATTACATCATGTTCACCACCAAAATACTAATTACAACTGATCACCACACATGTGGTCCAAATTATCCCATTCACCCTCCTCCCTCTCTCCTTACCCTCTGGTAACCACCAATCCAATCTCTGTCTCTATGTGTTTGTTTATTGTTGTTATTATCTACTCCTTAATGAAGGAAATCATATGGTATTTGACCTTCTCCCTCTGACTTATTTCACTTTGCATAATACCCTCAATGTCCATCCATGTTGTCACAAATGACTGGATTTCATCGTTTCTTATGGCTGAGTAGTATTCCATTGTGTATATATACCACAGCTTCTTTATCCATTCGTCCCTTGATGGACACTTAGGTTGCTTCCAAGTCTTGGCTATTGTGAATAATGCTGCAATGAACACAGGAGTGCATGTATCTTTACGCATTGGCGTTTTCAAGTTCTTTGGATAAATACCCAGCAGTGGAATAGCTGGATCATATGGTAGTTCTATCCTTGATTTTTTGAGGAACCTCCATACTGTTTTCCATAGTGGCTGCACCAGTTTGCACTCCCACCAGCAGTGTATGAGAGTTTGCTTCTCTCCACATCCTCTCCAACACATGTTGTTTCCTGTCTTGTTAATTATAGCCATTCTGATGGGCATGAGGTGATATCTCATTGTAGTTTTGATTTGCATTTCCCTGATAGTTAATGATTTTGAACATCTTTTCATGTGTCTGTTGGCCATCTGTATATCTTCTTTGTAATAATGTCTGTTCAGGTCTTTTGCTCATTTTTTAATTGGGTTGGTAGTTTTTTTGTTGTTGAGATGCATGAGTTCTTTATATTTTTGGAGGTTAAGCCTTTATCAGATGTATGGTTTGCAAATATTTTCTCCCAATTGTTAGGTTGTCTTTTCATTTTGTTGATGGTTTCCTTTGCTGTGCAAAAGCTTTTTAGTTTGATGTAGTCCCATTTGCTTATTTTTTCTATTGTTTCTCTTGCCCAGTCAGACATGGTGCTTGAAAAGATGTTGCTAAGACCGATGTCGAAGAGCGTACTGCCTATGTTTTCTTCTAGAAGTTTCACAGTTTCAGGTCTTACATTCAAGTCTTTAATCCATTTGGAGTTAATTTTTGTGTATGGTGTAAGGTAAGGGTCTACTTTCACTTTTTTGCATGTGGCTATCCAGTTTTCCCAACACCATTTGTTGAAGAGACTTTCTTTTCTCCATTGTATGTTTTTGGCTCTTTTGTCAAAGATTAGCTGTCCATAGATGTGTGGGTTTATTTCTGGGCTTTCGATTCTATTCCATTGATCGGTGTGTCTGTTTTTGTGCCAGTACCATGCTGTTTTGGTTACTATAGCTTTGTAGTATATTTTGAAATCAGGGAGTGTGATACTTCTAGCTTTGTTCTTTTTTCTCAGGATTCCTTTTCTTATTAGGGGTCTTTTGTTGTTCCAAATAAATTTTAGGATTCTTTGTTCTATTTCTGTGAAAAATGTTGTTGGAACTTTGATAGGGATTGCATTGAATCTATAGATGGCTTTAGGAAGTATGGACATCTTAACTGTGTTAATTCTTGCAATCCAAGAGCATGGAATATCTTCCCATTTCTTTGTGTCTTCTTCAATTTCTTTCAGAAATGTTCTATAGTTTTCGCTGTACAGATCTTTCACCTCTTTGGTTAAGTTTATTCCTAGGTATTTTATTCTTTTTTTGCAATTGTAAATGGGATGGTATACTTAATTTCTCTTTCTGCTACTTCGTTGTTAGTGTATAGAAATGCAACTGATTTTTGTATGTTGATTTTGTATCCTGCAACTTTCCCATATTCGTTTATTACTTCTAAAAGTTTTCTGGTGGATTCTTTAGGGTTTTCTAATTATAAAATCATGTCATCTGCAAATAGTGACAGTTTCACTTCTTCCTTTCCAATTTGGATCCCTTTTATTTCTTTCTCTTGCCTGATTGCTCTGGCTAGGACTTCCAGTACTATGTTAAATAAGAGTGGTGACAGTGGGCATCCTTGTCTGGTTCCTGTTCTTAGACGGATAATTTTCAGTTTTTCACCATTGAGGATGATATTAGCTGTTGGTTTCTCATATATGTTCTTTATTATGTTGAGGTACTTTCCTTCTATACCCATTTTATTCAGAGTTTTTATCATAAATGGATGCTGTATCTTGTCAAAGGCTTTCTCTGCATCTATTGAGATGATCATGTGATTTTTATTCTTCATTTTATTAATGTGGTGTATCACATTGATTGATTTGCGAATGTTAAACCATCCCTGCATCCCTGGAATAAATCCCACTTGATCATGGTGTATAATCCTTTTAACGTATTGTTCCATGCGATTTGCTCGTATTTTCTTGAGGATTTTTGCATCAATGTTCATCAGTGATAATGGCTTGTAATTTTCTTTTTTTGTGTTGTCCTTGTCTGGTTTTGGTATCAGGGTAATGTCGGCTATAGAATGAGTTAGGGAGCTTCCCCCTTCCTCAATTTTTGAAAGAGTTTGAGAAGGATAGGTATTAAGTCTTCTTTGAATGTTTGGTAGAATTCACCAGGGAATCCGTCTAGTCCTGGACTTTTATTTTGGGGGAGGTTTTTGATTACTGTTTCGATCTCCTTACTGGTGATTGGTCTATTCAAATTCTCCACTTCTTCTTGATCCAGTTTTGGAAGGTTGTATGATTCTAAGAATTTATCCATTTCTTCCAGATTGTCGAATTTGTTGGCGTATAGCTTTTCATAGTATTCTCTTATAATCTTTTGTATTTCTGAGGTGTCTGTTGTAACCTCTCCTCTTTCATTTCTGATTTTACTTATTTGTGCCTTCTCTCTTTTTTTTCTTGGTAAGTCTAGCTAAAGGTTTGTCAATTTTGTTAATCTTTTCAAAGAACCAGCTCTAGGTTTTATTAATTTTTTCTATTTTTTTTTTGGTCTCTATTTCGTTTATTTCTGCTCTGATTTTTATTATTTCCCTTCTTCTACTGATTTTGGGCTTTGTTTGTTCTTCTTTTTCCAGTTCCTTTAGGTGCGTTGTTAGATTGTTTATTTGAGATTTTTCTTGTTTGTTGAGATAGGCCTGTATTGCTATAAACTTCCCTCTTAGAACCGCTTTTGCTGTATCCCATAAATTCTGGCATGTCGTATTTTCATTTTCATTTGTCTCCAGGTGTTTTTTGATTCTTCTTTGATTTCTTCGTTGACCCAGTGGTTGTTCAGTAGCATTTTGTTTAATCTCCACGTATTTGTGGCTTTTCTGATTTTCTTCCTATAGTTGATTTCTAGTTTCATACCGTTGTGGTCAGAAAGATGCTTGGTATTATTTCAATCTTCTTAAATTTATGGAGACTTGTTTTGTGGCTTAATATGTGATCAATCCAGGAGAATGTTCCATGTGCATTTGAAAAGAATGTGTATTCTTCAGTTTTTGGATGGAATGCTCTGTATATATCTACTAGGTCCATCTGTTCTAGTGTGTCATTTAAGGCCAATGTTTCCTTATTGATCCTCTGTTTGGATGATCTATCCGTTGGTGTAAGTGGAGTGTTAAAGTCCCCTACTATTATTGTGTTACTGTCTATTTGTTTTTATGTCTGTTAATAATTGCTTTATATATTTAGGTGCAGCTACATTGGGTGTGTAGATATTTACAAGTGTTATATCCTCTTGTTGGATTGTTCCCTTGATCATTATGTAATGCCCTTCTTTGTCTCTTTGTGCAGTTTGTGTTTTAAAGTCTATTTTGCCTGATATGAGTACTGCTACCCCAGGTTTCCAGTCTTTGCCATTTACGTGGAGTATCTTTTTCCATCCGTTCACTTTCAGATGTGAGTGTCTTTATGTCTGATGTGTGTCTCTTGTATGCAGCATATGTGTGGGTCTTGTTGTTTTATCCAATCAGCCACCCTATGCCTTTTAAGTGGAGCATTTAGTCCATTGACGTTTAAAGTAGCTATTGATAAGTATGTACTTACTGCCATTTTTTTAGCTTTTTTTTTTCTCAGTGTTTTAGTAGTCCTTCTCTGTTCCTTTCTCCTTCTATACAGAATTGATGGTCTCTTTAGTTTGACCTCTGTCTGAAAGCTCTACTCTTTAACTCCCCTCCTTCCGCCTTTTATGTTTTTGATATCATATCTAAACTCTTTTTTGTGCATTTGTATCCATTACCCTCTTATCATGGAAATAGATAATTTTTCCTATTTGTAGTCTTCTCTTTTCCCCTTAAATCAGTCCCTTTAACATTTCTTGTAGCAGTGGTTTCTTGTTAACAAACTTCTTTAATTTTTGCTTTTCTGGGGAATTTTTCATCTCTCCTTCCATTTTGAATGATAACCTTGCTGGGTAGAGTATTCTTGGCTGTAAGTTTTTTCCTTTTAGCTCTTTAAATATATCATGCCACTCTCTTCTAGCCTGTAAGGTTTCTGCTGAGAAGTCTGCTGATAGCCTTATGGGATTTCCTTTGTATGTAACTTGGCTTTCTCTTGCGGCTTTTAGGATTCTCTCTTTATCTTTAATTCTTGACATTTTGATTATGATGTGTCTTGGTGTGGGCCTCTTTGGGTTTATCTTATTTGGGGCCTTCTGTGCTTCCTGTACCTGGATGTCTGTTTCCTTCCTTAGGTTAGGGAAGTTTTCATCTATTATTTCTTGAAATAGATTCTCTGCTCCTTGGTCTCGCTCTTCTCCTTCCAGGACACCTATAACACGGATGTTAGTGCACTTGATGTTGTCCCAGAGGTCCCTTAGACTTTCCTCACTCTTTTTAATTCTTTTCTCTTTTACCTGTTTAGCTTGGGTAATTTCTTCTAGTCTTTTGTTCACCTCACAGATCCGTTCATCTGTTTCTTCTACTCTGCTTTTGACTCCCTATAGTGAATTTTTCATTTCCAATATTGTATTCTTCATTTCTGATTGGTTCTTTTTTATATCTTCCATTTCTTTGTTGACATTCTCACTGAGTTCATCTATTTTTCTCCCCAGATCGGTGAGCATCCTTAACAATCTTTGTTTGTACTCTCTGTCGGGTAGGTTGCTCATTTCTGTTTCACTTAGTTCCTTTTCTGGGGTTTTGTCCTGTTCCCTTACTTGGAATGTACTCCTTTGCATCCTCATTTTGCCTCTTTCCCTGTGCTTGTGTCTACGTAGTAGGTAGGTCAGCCACGTCTCCTGCTCTTGAATAGGTGACCTTATATAAGCGATGCCTTAGGAGGTCTGCCGTGTGCTTCCCTCAGCTCTCAATGTTCCAGGGGTGAACCCTATGTGGACTACGTGTGTCCTTCTGTTGTGGCCTGTTTGCTCTCCCTGTAGGCACCCAGGAAGGCTGAGTTATGCTCCTGGCCAGCTGTTGTAATGCTCAGCTGCTTGTAGTTGTTGTGGGCCCTTCAGTCTCTTTATCAGGTGTGAGGAGCCCCAGCACAGTAGGCTGAAAGTTCTAATACCACATTTGTGTTGCAGTATTTCTTTTAAGTGAGTAGGCCCCTAGCGTGGCAGATTGTTAGGCTCAAGGCCTACAATTGCTATAAGCCTCCAGCCTTTAGGTCTCTTGTCAGCTCTCTGAGGATTGCAGCTGGGTGGGGCTGGCCTCAGGCACAGGAGCACCCAATTGTTTCAGGCTTTGGAAGGTGGGGCACACCCCGTATGTGGGTCTATTGAGAAGCACAAGTCTTCTGCAGCTGACAAGCCCTGCCGCCCACAGGTCCACACACACAGTCAACACAGTCCTGCCCCGTGTGTGCGCCCCGACCTCCTGAAGTGGACCCAGTCTCTCCACGGCGGGAGCCCCACACACTCCACCATTGCCCCACACTCTCCAGCCACTCCTTGTGCACACCCTGCCCCTCTGAAGTGGGCTCACTTGCCAGGCTGCAGAGAATCCATTCACCAATCTATGCAGGCCCACAAGTTGCCTGATGGCTTGTTGTTGGGTGGGGCCAGTCTCTAGGGTGGGCTGCCTGCCCTTGCTGAGCTGGATTAAATCAGTGCTCTAGTGGGTGGGGCAGACCTGGGCTAGCAGGCCTCAGGGAGAACTCCAATGGCGTCTGTGTCAGCACGCCCACACCAGGCCACAACAATGGCTGCCATCAATGTCTCAGTCCCTGGAGAGGTCTCACCTCTCAGCGAGATGCCCTCAGGGCCTATCAGGTGAGTCTCTTTTCACCAAAGCACTGTGCACCTTTCTTTCTGGTGATTTTAGGTTGCTTAAATTTATTTTTAAATTAATTGAAATAACATAAAATTTTAAAGTCCATCTTTTGGTCACACCAGCCACATTTCAAATTTTCAATAACTAAATAAAACCAGTGGCCACCACATTGGACAGTATACATATAGAGCATTTCCATTACCATAGAAAGTTCTGTTGGACAGAGCTGGTATACATGCATAAGTAATGAAAATAAAAGTTTTCCACTGTTCACTCAGTACCCCTTTTGGAAGGTAACCATGTATATATTTGTACGCATCAAAAAATTCTCCAGAAATATGTCCCTATGACTTCATGTGTCTGTACCTAAACAATGTATTTCAAAATATATCCCTTCGTATGTATTGTGTGTGTATTTAATTTCAGCAATATGGATGCTCTATACTTTTTATCCACTTAATAATATAACTCAAAGACATTTTTATATGAACTCTTTTGTTTTCCTCTAATGTTAAATGGCTATGTAGAATTTCCTTGCATGATGCACTACCATTTATTTTCTACCTTTAAATATACTTGACAACCATTTTTGAAATATATTTATAGGCTAAATTCATAGCAGTATTATTGCTGGCTCAAAAGAAAGGTCAATTTGAAACTTAATAGATAATATCAAATTGCATTAACCAGGTTCACCAATAGTCTATGATATTGCCTGTTAGTCTACTCTTGCTGTGACTGGTATTGTCAACATTTTAACTATTATCAATTTGGCTGATGAAAATTAGCACTTAATTGTTACATTGATTTGCAATTGTTTAATTATGAGTGAGGTTGAGCATCATGTTGTCATATGTTCTTTGGCAATTGGTTTATTTTTTTCTATGAGTTCCTTCACATAAGCTTTGTGTGTGTGTGTGTGAGGAAGACTGGCCCTAAGCTAACATCTGTTGCCAGTCTTCCTCTTTTTGCTTGAAGAAGATTGTCCCTGAGCTAACCTCCCTGCCAATAGTCCTCTATTTTTTGTATGTGGGATGCTGGCACAGCATGGCTTGATGAGTGGTGTGTAGGTCCACGCCTGGGATCTGAACCCCTGAACCCTGGGGCACCAAAGCGGAGCATGTGAACTTAACCACTACGCCACTGGGCCAGCCCCTGCGTAAGCTTTTTATTTTTTATTTTTTTATTTTTTTATTTTTTATTTTTTTTTTAATTTTATTTATTTACTACCCCAAAGCCCCAGTAGATAGTTGTATGTCATTGCTGCACATCCCTCCAGCTGCTGTACGTGGGACGTGGCCTCAGCGTGGCTGGAGAAGCAGTGCGATGGTGCACGCCCGGGATCCGAACCTGAGCCGCCAGCAGCAGAGCGCACGCGCCCAACCGCCAAGCCACGGGGCCGGCCCTGCATAAGCTTTTTAAATTGAGACTTTGCAAGTGATACTTATATGCAGCAAATGTTTTCCTTTAGATATTTCTAATTACCCTGAATTTCAGTGGAATTATTCATTCACCATGATTTGGAAAGTCTAGTAAAAGGAACATTTGTATCTCACATCTCTTAGTAAATCTGTATCTGTGATGGTGGAAGAAGGAATGAACGATGATTGTTAGGGAAGGAGGAACAATGGGAAAAGTTGTGAGTAAATATCTATAATGAACACCTTCAGTTATAAATACCTGTTTAATAAAAGTGAGAGGAATCATCTGCCCCATAAGGTGTTGCAAATGCGCTCAAATTTTCCCTCAGTTTTCCAAGTGAAATAAAATTAATACTAAAAAAAAAAAAAAAAAAAAAACACGTAAACTAAACACCTTCTTCATGCCTTAGGCTTGATCCAGCCTTCATCTGGACATTTTGAAATGTGCAGAAAGGCACTGATCGTAGCATTCATATTCATAAAAATATTGAAGCCACTAATGAACATTTCTGAGAAAGAGGAAAATACAAGAAATGACTTCTGCCTTTGGGCCATTAAACTGGAAGGTTAGTAATGGCAATTCAACCCAAACTAATTTACTCTGGAAATTATTTTTGTATCCATCCCTGGACCTGGTGAATGTCTAACAGAGCTCATAAGCCCAGTTGTGGAGAGCAGCAGTGTTTGCAACTGTGAGTGTGAGGTGAGAAAAAAGAACTCTCTTTTACTTCAGAGCTGGGAATTTGGGCTCAAGAGATTGAATCTGGAGGCAGCTCCTGATTGTTCCTTATTGTCATTACATTGGATTTGACTTGATTTTACAAGCCCTCTTTCTTTCCTCAACTAAGCAGAAAGTGCTGTGACACCAAGGAAGTGAATCTGAAATTACTCTTTTTCTTTACTATTGCTCTTTGCTTTGGCAGAGAAGGGTCATTTATATATATCTCTGCTTATCAAAAGCATATTGACAAATGATGGGGGCTGCCCAGTGGTGTAGTGGTTAAGTTCACGTGCTCAGCTTCTGGCAGCCTGGGGTTTGCAGGTTTGGATGTCGGGTGTGGACCCATGCACCGCCCATCAAGCCACGCTGTGGCAGGTCTCCCACATAAAGTAGAGGAAGATGGGCTCAGGTATTAGCCCAGGGCCAATCTTTCTCAGCAAAAAAGAGGAGGATTGGCAACAGGTGTTAGCTTGGGACTAATCTTCCTCACACACACACACAAAAAGTATATCGACAAATTAGAAGTAAGTGGAGAATCATTTATTATGAGACCTGAGCACAAGGAGTAATAGTCCACCTGTTAACATACTCAAGAAATATTCAGGCCAGCCTGGTGGTGTAGTGGTTAAGTTTGCGCACTTCTCTTTTAGAGTGCTCTGTCAGCAAGTAATAAACGATAAAGGTATGGTGAAAAGCATTAATTGAGAAAATGTTAATATAATCTTAACATAAAATGTTAATATAGAAAAGCTCTTCTAATTCAATAGAAAAATAAGCTAAAGATATAAATAGACTTTTCACAAAAGAAACACGTCATTGATAAACACATAAGTAGATATTAACATAATTTAAAAACAGAAAAATGATGGTCAACAAGGAGAAAGTATTTTGTACCTATCCCATTGGCAAAGCTTAACTTTGATGTTACCAAGTATTGGAAAGAATGTGGAGAACAGGGCCTCTTATACATTGCTATCAGGAGTGTAATTTGTTTTTTACTTTGAGTAATAGTTTGTCATTATTGTGTGAAGTAGAACATTCACATGCCCTACTACTCACAAATTCCTCCTTGGATGTATACCATAAGAAAGTGGTTGCACATGTGTATCAGAAAATAAGAACACAAAGATTTATTCAGTCAAAGTTGCAAACAACCACTGGTCTCCTCAATGGAGCTTAGGGTCTGTTAATGGACATTTCTGAGAAAGTAGACAATAAAGAATGACTTTGGACCATTAAAGTGCAAGTTTAATAAATGACAGCTCAACTTTTAAACTAACTCACTCTGGAAATTATTTTTATATCCTTGGGTTTCTGGTGAATGTCTAACTCAATTTGATATATATAGGGTATATGTCAAACTGAGTATATACACATATATATACATAAATATACATGTATATATTTGCCTAAATGACATATTTTTTAGTCTTAGTTGGCTTTGAACTTTTAATAGAGGCATAAGGCAGTCCCTGATCTTGTACTTCTTTATCACTCAGCACTCTGTTACTGATTCATACATATTTGCATCTTACTGCAGTTCACTTATTTTCATGACTAGTATAGGATATTCCATTGTTTTCCTGTTATTTTCCTGGTTATATGGTTTGCCATTATTTTCATAAATTATAATATATTTGTTATTTATCCAGTATTCAAATTTAACTGAGCATCTCATATTTTTATTTACTAAATCTAACATGAATGACACTATGTGAAGAGACAAAAGTTGTGATTAATCTAATTCTGTGCATCCAAAGTCCATTAAGAAGAAAACAACTAAGTATTATACTATCTATGTATAATAATTTCATCAAAGATAGAAAATAGAGAGGAGAAAGTAGACATCAAACATAGTATTATTGAGGAATATACCAGAACATACCAAATCTGGAACAAAGAAGTTTACTTTTAGTTACAAACTAATGTTGTCTCTTGTTCCTTGGAATTATTAATGGTAATGCTAAACTAATGATGTCATCCTGACTGTAGATAGGCATTTGATCCGTAAGAAAAATTAATTGGCTTTAAAGAAAATTTACTCTTTAAAGCACTAGTATTTTCCTATTTCTCTCTCATTTTAAAGAAAAGTGAGCCAAGTTAAAAATTGTAATTTTTTTTTGTAAAGCAATACTGGTCATTATATTTTCCCTCCTCTTTAAAAATATAGGAGGGCTGGCCTGGTGGCATAGTGGTTAAGTTCGTTCACTCGCTCCGCTTCAGTAGCCTGGGGTTCACAGGTTCGGATCCCGGGTGCAGACCTATGCGTCGCTTATTAACCCATGCTGTGGTGGCGTCCCACATATGAAGTACAGGAAGATGGGCATGGATGTTAGCCCAGGGCCAATCTTCCCCATCAAAAAGAGGAGGATTGGCAATGGATGTTAGCTCAGGGCTAATCTTCCTCACCAAAAAGAAAAAAAAAAAAGACAGAATTGCAAAGTTCTCAGCAGCCAACTTCTTGCTTATGCCAGAAATAAAATCACATTAGTGATATAAGTACTTGAAATGTGCATATCATATTTTAAAATATTAACTCTATGAAATCATACTCTCTAATATTTACCTAATAGAATATCATAGCAAGAATGAACTTAAGTAATTTGCTAATGGGGAACTCTAGTCCAACCGTATTATCTTATAAGCGTTATACTGAACACCTTGTATTAGGCCATGGTGAGGAAAATTCATCCAGAAATTCTGATGTTATATTTTTTAGGACTTCCAAAACTTTTAATTTCTGTCTGTATGCTGTTTTCTTTAATGCCGCTGTACCTAAATGTAACAACATCATTTAGAGAAAAATATGTTTGAAATATGATTAGAAAGCATTAAGACAATTTGAAGAGTCAATAGACCAGCAGAAACTGAACTTCAAAGAAATAATTTGCATAAATATGCAAGTTACAGTATCCCTTTGTTTCTTTCTCCAGCCAAAGCTTTTCTAATTTATTGACATTTTGGTTGGAGGAATATTGACATTCTTCTCCTCAAAGTCACCTTGTCTGCTCTGGTTTTTTTAAGTTATCAATAAAATTCAGAGACCATTAGTTTTCACCTTCTATTAAAAATAAAAATTATTTTTTAAATGTTTTAGTGTATGGTCTATGATCCAAATCAATAGAATATTAATTTAGCTGTTCACATTTATTGATCAATAAAGACATATGTGAGGCACTCTATATGGGTTAGTAGGTACTGATTCAATAGTCTTAAAAACTGTTTACTTCTACCATGACACTTTCTGCATTGAGTTGTTTTACAAAATATTCTAGTATCAATAAAATGTGGTGCCAAGAAAAAAAAAAGAGACAGGACATCTATTATGTTTTTGCAACAGCGATGGCATGGATATCATGAAGAAACATAATTCAAACACTATACTAAGTAACCGGGTAGCTAAGAAAAGAGAACATGAAAAAAATACGTTATAAAAGATTTGATTTTAAAGTTCTTTGCATGTAAACACAATTATGGCTATAAAAAACAAATCAGGGCATTGTTTAGAGCTAAAAGAAAAAAATCTATTTGCTTCTGCCTTGTTCCTTTCATTTGAAGCCAGGCATGAAAGAAAACCCATCTTTGCATGGACTGCAATTCGGGTTGTCTTTTCTGGCTTCTCTTGATCTGCTTGTACTCTCCAGCAACTGCATAGTAACCGTTCTCCCTCCTCCCATACACATAACGTCAACTGGCTTTTTAAAATCCTTCCTCATGCTTATTTCATGATCACTTATAAACTGTACTGCAAAAGAAACTTATTCATAATATATACTTAATCACATATTTGAAAAATTCATGTTTTATTTTTCTAGAATAAGAGATGACTTTTCTAAACATTTTTGTCAGATGTCAGTAAATTAAAAATGAGATTGGTCAATGAGGGAAATTATAGCTCAAATAAATTAAACATAAGGAGTGTGTGTGTGTGTATGTGTGTGTGTATGTGTGTGTGTGTCTGTGTGTAGGAAGTTTGTTGGGATGGAGGGGTAGGGAGCAGGAAGAAAAGAACATAGGGCCCGTGAAGACCTACTTTCTTGTTTTCATCATTCTCTATCTGTTGAAAATGTACATACCTACACTTTAAGGCTTAGAGAATTATCCAGCTCAAGTTCCTGGAACAGTAATTTTTTGGAAATAAAAATGCTTATACATATTTTTATCACCAGCTTGTTACAAGATCTAGAACAAACTCATTCGAACTGCACAGTTCCTGTGCTTCTGTCATTTCTCAATCTTAAGGCAACCAAGTCCTCTTACCAACTTGTTAATTTTAACCCCATCTCTTATTCTTCTCCTCTTGCTCAGTCCTTTCTCAGCCTCAAGTCATACAAAAGCATATTTTATATTTTCTGGCACTTCTGACATTTAAGTTTGTGTGTAATGATTTCTTGCCATGATCTTCAATATCTGACATCTTGGAACACCATCATTATCTTTGTTTCTACCTCTAGTTATAATGTTTCTGACAAGAGTGAATCATTGCAATGGAACCTCTTAATAGGGGCATTACTGTGGCAATAAAAGATGTAAATTGCAGTTCCAAACAACCTAGAAGAGGAATCATGAAACAGTGATCTATGATTAGATGAACTGCTCATGTAATTATATGTATATGAGGTCAGATGAATCACTTGAGCTGAAAAGGACAGGGAAGGCTTGAAGGGGGACAATTAGAATGATATTTTTGAGAAATACAGTTTGAATAAGGAACGGGGGGAATGAAAGTATTACAGCAGGTGGAGCAGGCTGAACAAAAGTACAAGAGGAAGAAAACATACATGTTTAAATTTATTCTTTGTGGTCGTAAACAATACTAATAATAACTGCATTGTTACTGACCCACCACTGGTAGAGCATGTTGTCTGAGGGGTTTTGCCTCTTTTATTTGATGAGGATAGATTTACACTGAACTTAAGTTTTCATCTAATACTCCGTATAACTGATTAATGATGAGGCTTCTAGATTTCTCTCTTAAACTCCAGGCTTTTATAAAAAAAATCCTGAACATACCCTATTGGTTATCCTGTAGGGACTATAACCATAACACATCTAAAATTGGCATGTCTAAAATTTTCCTCAAATTATGTTTGTTTTTTGCTTTTTCCTAACCTAGGTTGCAGTAGCAACATTCACCCAGTGATAAACACTTAAAAACGCAGAAATGTTTTGTATACATCCTTCTTTCTCAGTCTTCCAAACAAATCATTAAACTCTTGTTTTTATCAACAGGCTTTCTTGCATATGTCCCCTCATCTCTATTCCAT
The DNA here is from genome assembly GCF_020826845.1 of Diceros bicornis minor. Lineage (NCBI taxonomy): Eukaryota > Metazoa > Chordata > Mammalia > Perissodactyla > Rhinocerotidae > Diceros > Diceros bicornis. The sequence continues at coordinate 16,612,415 of NC_080749.1, read as the reverse complement.
TGTTTCTTCCTTAACTTGTTGATATCGTTTGCCTGGATTGTCATGAGAACCTCTTACCAGATCTCATGACCTCAAAATGTCAACAGATTCAACTCATTTTCCACCCAACTGCCAGAGTAATCATTCTAAATTCAAATATGATTTTGTTGCTTCCTTGTATTTAAATTGCACCATGTAAGAAAACAAGCTCTGCCATATTCATGATAAGAATGCATGCTTATTAATGTTAGCAGTAATCCATGGGGCTGGCCCCCACCTCTCCAGGAGCCTTTTTAAGCTATTTGTGCATTTTGTGAAGGTTATTCTCATAATGTAGTCTATAATTTCATTTAACTGGAAACCACTGGATCATGAATTTTTCACTTGCATTACCACCAAATATATGAAAAGGATACCATTCTGTTCTTTAAATCTCATAGTATTGTCTTCTTTCCCCTCCTTCATCCATATACCAATTATTACCAAAAATTAGTATACTGGTAGCTCCCAGGCAGAATCTGGTTCCCATATATATATTTAAAAGCATTGGGTTATATTTTAAAAATTATAAGATTACAAATTAAAATATTAATTTCTAGCTTATCTTGGAAAAAAAATTGGGGGAAACTAGAAATACTGTATATACTTTCATATGAAATAACGATTGTCTGGAGCTGAGGGCGCACTGCCCCTTCTGGACAGCCTGACTACTCTGTTTGCCCTCAGTTTACCCAGATGGCTTCATTCTTCCACTGCGTACTTAGCCCCTTAAGGCATTTGGGTTTTGGACCCCTACTCTACCATGGACTACAGAGAAACACAGTGCTTGTTTTCTCCTGCCCAATATGGGATGGAAAAGATTCTAATGGACTTGGGTCCTCAACTTCTTAGCACTTTCAGTGTCTACAATGGTGCTTGTTATCTCATGAAAGTTCAATATATGAGTTTTGGTAGAATCGAATGATACATACAAATGAGGTAGTGCAAAATCTTCCCAAGCTGCCTGAAAGCATGCGTTTTTTTTCTCAACTTGATCAAATGTCTTGTCTTCCTTGTTTAATTGGTTTAGTCAACCACCTGCATGTTTACTTTCCTCTGTTTATCCTACCTTGCTTGGCTTTAATTGAGTGTTCCTAGATGGCAGAGTTCATGCATTTTAATGCCCTTTGTACCATCTTCGGTGTCAAAAAATGCACTGGTAAGCATCATTGCTGAATTCTACTATTTGGATAGTAATTAAGTGATTAAATATGTAGGTAACATAATAGCATTATTGGCAATAATAAACTTCCCAAAACACTAATTTGAAGCCATATCAAGTTGAGACTCAACCAGAGCTACATTAATGTCTGTAATTAGGGTCAATGTAGACCAAGGGGTCTCCTGTGGCTGCTAGGAAGAATTAATCTCCCAGATGCAACAGATGATAACATTAATGGCTTATGCTAAGAAAAATTTGCCTGAGACTTCCAGTGTCCCTTGACTAAGCTGCAAGGATGTGTTTTCTATATGTATATCATCAGCAAGTCTCTTTCTAGCACCAGTGACCTGCGCACAGCTCTCTAAATTGAGAGAAGGTTCATCAACTTGGGCCTCTGAAAAGGTATTTGGAAAGTTTCCCAGTTTGTGTGCTGTATAAGCTGGAGGCAGTATAGTGATAATTAATAAAGTGCCAGACTGGATAATTGTAGGAACTGCAAAAGATTCTAAAATGTTGTTACCGGAGGCACAGACGCACCTGTGAATGTGTGAAGTTAATTTGTGTGAGGAACACCACACAAGAGTGGATGGGGACGAGGGAGTTGAGATTTTCTTTAAATAATTCAGACAAGGAAGCTCTCTTTAAAAAAAATGATAGAAAGAGACTCCTGCTGTTGAGATAATGCAGAGTTTATTAAAAGAGTTCCTTCTCTATTCTTTTGTTATGTGTGCTTACCTGTGACCTTGAGAAAAGTTTAAGAACTGTGGTACTAGAGTTTTCTAATCCCCATAGGACAAGAATGATGGCATTGCCCTCTTAATCAATTTTTAAATAACAATAAACCTCCTCTAATTGTGTTAACAATACATCTTCTAATACTATAATGTTGAGAGAGATGACTTTGTGTTCTCAATGTCACCCTCAATTCCCCACAGACTAGTTTCCATCAAGTTTCAGTATACATTAAGATAATGAGAGAAAAAGAAAAAATAAGAATGAGGATACCTACCTCACAATATTATCATGAAGAAGATTGAGGATTATTGAAAACTACAAAGTTATCAGCAATTTACAGAGCTGATGATAGATGATAGATCGATGGCAGCTCTATTGTTATTGTTTTGTTGTTATTTTCATTATTGTTGAAATGGCTTTTTGAAAAAATGAAAAACAAAATCCTTTACATGAATTACTGCCAGTGACGATTCTGACCTTCTTCTAAAGTGTCTTATACGTGGGGTGTACAAGATGGATGTATATACAGGGAAAACCTCTAACCACATAATAGTATTTTCTCCCAGACCACTTCAGTCTCTTGCATATCTGGCTCAGAGATTAACAAACTATGTTATTGCCACAACAATTCTCTGACACCAAGTGAGTGACCTACAATTCAATTCAGTTCTGACACTGACTGTTCAGAGTTAATACAGACTCCACAGGTTAAGGACTCAGTGACCACCCCCACTTCAGATACCAACTGCAAGTCCTGAGTCCTCAGGCTACCTGCATTTCTGTCCAACTTGGCTACAAATTTGGTGGTTCCCACAATCCCACTTCAGGTTTGGTAATTTGCTAGAATGACTCACAGAATATGCTATACTTATGGCTACTGGTTTATAAAGGATACAAATGAAGAGCCAGGTGTATAGGTAAACAGGGCAAATCCAGAAGAGTCCCAAGCACAGTCTCTGTTTCTGTGGAGTTGGGGTGTGCCAACCTCCTAGTACATTGATATGACTACTAACAAGAAAGTTCCTCCAAATCTCATTATTCAGAGTCTTTTGTCAAGGTTTCATTACCTAGGCAAGATTGGTTAAATCCTTGGCCGGGTGATTGAACTCCGTCTCCAGCCCTTCCACCCTCACTGACCTCCAGGTAGGGTTGAAGGTTCTAATTCTCTTATCTGGTGGTTGGTTCCTTTGGTGGCCAGCCCCCATCCAGAAGCTATCCAGCCACCCTCCCCCCCACCCCCACTTTTTGTGTCATCTCATTAGCATGAACCAGATGTGGTCAAAGGGACTAGTTACTAATAACAAAAGACACTCTTATCACTCAGGAAATTGGAAGCATTTTAGGAGTTCTGTGTCAGTAAGTGCAAATATGTTTTTATTATATCACACAAACTTTGCCAGATATTGATTAGTCTGAGTCTCTTATCCTTTACATTGTGTTTTGGGGATTTCTAAGTAAGAAATCTTTTCTGTTCTTCGTAGAGAACAGTCCTGTGGAAACTGCCCTGACGTAAAGTGTACAAAATTATTTATATACGTATTTCTCTGCAAAAATCATACAAACTAGTTTGCCTAAAATTCATATGCAGTTTATTTTATTTTTTGTTTGTATTTTTTTGGCTTTCATGCATCAACTCGATTTGCTTGCCTTCTCTTTAAATATGAAGTTAAATATAATCTATTTCAAATGAAATCATTTCTCCATTCTCAATGCATTTCTCCTTTTTTTTTTTTTTCGTGAGGAAGATCAGCCCTGAGCTAACATCTGATGCCAATCCTCCTCTTTTTTCTGAGGAAGACTGGCCCTGAGCTAACATCCGTTCCTATCTTCCTCTACTTTATGTGGGACACCACCACAGCATGGCTCAAGAAGCAGTGTGTCGGTGCGCGCCCGGGATCTGAACTGGCGAACCCTGGGCCGCCAGAGCGGAGCACGTGCACTTAACCACTTGCGCCACTGGGCCGGTCTCTCTTTCGTTTTATTTTTAATGGTAAAACTATAGGCTCAAAATCAATCAGGTACAGTGTAGTTATATATATATATATATATATATAATATATGTATAGATATGTCAAGTATGATCAGTTATGTATTTGTGTTTTAATCTGTTTCACTCTCAGATTTTCCTTTAAAGAGATTTTGTCTTTAATATGTGTCTTCTTTTAAATATAAATATACAACCTATAAGGAAACAAAAGCATAGAGATAGAAAATCATGACACCACAGAATGTCACTATTTCTTTTCCTTTTGATTAATCCAACATGCAAATATAAAAGCATTTTGGTTACTTAAGAAGTTCAAAGAGTTTTTGCTTTGTTTTCTTATAATGAAAATATTAAGAAACATAGTCTTTAAGTGATAACATGGACAAAAGATATGCTGGCAATTTTTTTCTTAATGCAATGTCTAATGTAGCTTCTCCAAGCTTTCATATCCATCTGTATAATCACGTATACATACATGCAAATACATATTTATAATAGGAATGAGAATGCCTATTTCACAGTGTTATGATGAGAATTGAGATCTTTTTTGATATTTGCATATCTAAATGCATTTTAATCTCTGTCATTAAGCTTTTTAAGATAACTGTTTCTTTTTATTTCTAGGTAACTTTCAAAGCATCAAGATATTCAGTTTCACCAGATTTAAAATATGTTCTTCTGGCATATGATGTCAAACAGGTAAAAGAGAGATCTTCTTTGAAAAAAATTTTTCTTTGTGATGCATTCAGGTGGTAGTTCATCGTTTTACTTGATCATCTACTCTCCTAGAGATAATTTGGCGTATTCAATAGCTGCAGGGGGACACTAACAACTAATACTGCACAAAAGAGGTTTGGAGATGATGTCTGTTCTTCTACACCTGGCTAGCAAATAACTGGCCAATTTGCCCAGTGCCTGTGCGGTCCAAGTCCCATCTCTTTTAGAGGGAAGTTTGGCAGAGTTTAGCAAATCCAACAAATGGGGGCTTTTGACATTTTCAGGATAAGCCTTACTATATACTTGAGTGTTTCATCTATATATAGATTAGGGAGTTTCCTAATGGCTGTGCCCTGAGCTGCATGCAGTGTGTACAATGGAAAGGGACTGGTGAAAACATTGTTTCGGGTTATGGTTAATGGATTCTTTGGTAGTATTTGAGCATAAGCCTTGTGGTTATCGAGACTTCTGAAAGTGGGGTAAGCCAAGGATTCAATTCTGAACAAATAAAATGTTCTAATTGCGATTAGTGTTTCATTATTCCATGTCAGCTCTACAGCACAATTAGAACAATATGCATGGTTGTTGGGTATTTTGTACTTAGATATATTTCACACTGTTAAAAAGCAAAATAAGTTGAGAAGGCAATTCAGCAGATTAGTTTCTGTAGAAAATAAATGATCGGAAATCACTCAAGAAAGTTTTATGTGCTTTAAGACAGACAATAAAAATTTATAGACTTAAGGCAGGAAGCCATGTATAATGCATTGAAAGCCTTTGAGCACATGAAATTTCACAATTCAAAGGACCTTCTATTTGATGTTTTTAGTCTTTTGGAATATCTATGTGCTATATTTTTAGACAAGTTTATATTTTTTGTTTAAAATAATTAATTTATGCTGAAAAAGTCAGGGAGATTGTAAACAAAGACATCTTTTCCCATTGTAAATCGTGGCCTTTTTCTTAAGTTTTGCTCTGTGTTATCTCTATTCATTGAGACTTTGAAAATCACATGTAATAGTAAGAAAAATACTTGACTTTTATAAAGAAAAATATTACGATATCCTTAACAGGTTTTTAAATAATATTATTTATCTAAAGAATTTTAACTTAAAATGACTGCTATATAAAACTGATAATGAGCTTTTAAAAAAAAAATCAGATTTTGGCAGCTACAATAATCAAGACTCCGGAACAGAGGGATAGACACATAGATCAATGAAACAGATTAGAGAGCCCAGAAATATACCTACACGAATATGCCCGACTGATTTTTGACAAACGTGCAAAAGTAATTCAATGGAGGGAAGATAGTCTTTTCAACAAATGGTGCTGGAGCAATTGGACATCCATTGGCAAAACAAACAAACAAACAAATAAAAATACCTTGACCTAAACCTCACATTATATAAAAATCCAAAATACATTGTGGATTTAAACGTCAAATGTAAATCGATAAAACTTTTAGTAAAAACTCATAGCAGGAAATCTTTGGGATCTAGGACTAGGAAAAGAATTCGTCAACTGTACATCAAAATTACAGTGTATACAAGGAAAAACCATTGATCTCTGAAAGGCCCTGTAATGAGGACGAAAATGCAAGCTCCAGACTGAGAGAGAATATTTGCAATTCATATATTCAAAAAGGACTAATATCTTGAATATATAAAGAACTCCCAAATCTCCACGGTTACAAAAAACAGAACAAAATAACTATACAATCAAAAATTGGGCAAAGAGATGAAGAGACATTTCATTGACGAGGACATACAGATGGCAAATAAGCACAGGAAAATATGTTCAACAACATTAGCCGCTAAGTAAATGCAAATTAAAACAACAATGAAATATCAATGCTTACCTACCAGAATGGCTAAAATTAAAAAACAGTGACTATACCAAATGTGGCAAGCATGCAGAGAAACTGGACACTCATACATTGCTGTTGGGGATGTATGATGGTACAGCTCTCTGAATATAATGTATAATGTATAATGTATAATGATAGACTAACTTTGGATATTGGTCCAAAATGTGTCAGATTATATGAGAATATAATTAACACCAAAAATATATACCTATGGACCTATTTTGATATTTTCTCTTTTTTTTTTTTGCTTAACTTCAAGAAAAATAAACATACTTTATGTCCCATCAATCTTTGGAAGTGAGAGGAGGCTATTACCTTAATATGTAAAAAATGATCAAACTAATACAACTTCATTCACTTATTCATTGTATTTATTCATCATCTATCAGGTGCAAACCACTGGGCTAGACATAATGCAGGGTGTGTGTGTGTGCGCGCACATGTAGACACAAGATTAAATCATCTCCTTCAAAAAAATACAATCAAGTAGAGGTGATATGACACAAACACTTATATCCACCAAATACAGCATTGAGTCATGTGTCTTGAGAGTGGTAATATTAAAGAACAGAGAAATATTCCGTTCAAGATAGTCATGTTGGACAGGGAAGCATATGCTGGACTTTGAAGGTCAAATAGGTAAAGATGAGTAGAAAAACATTCCAGGTGGATGGACAACATGGGACTCATGGAGGCAGCATTAAGTCTTTGAGGGACAGCATCAGTTCAGACTAACTAGCCAACAGGTTGACATTTTTGAGAGAAAAAACAAACCTGTAAATCTGATTGAGCCCAAATTATAAAAGAACTTGAATCCCATTCGATTCTATATTGTTTATACTGAGATAGCAATTTGGGATCATTGATGGTTTTAGAGTAATTAAATGGTATGATTACTTTGTGTATGTATCTGTGTGTGTGTGTGTGTGCGTGTGCACGCACATGGGTATAATGCCCATTAACAATCATGGGAAAAAACAATCATACAAAATCTGACCACCCAAACACACCCACTAAAATTATATTGTACATTTTATTCTTTTTATCTCCCTTTATATATAAAAGTAGAGAAACAGGAATTATCATATATTAGGCATTGTTTTAGGCAAACGCTGTTACTCTGATTTCAGAGAGGAAAAAGTTGACCTTAGAAAAGCTGGAAGATGCAGGATCAGACAGATTTAGAAATTTACCCATGATCTTTCAAGTGGGAAGTAATAGCTGCACACTAGCAAATTGGCTTGTGCAATCTTTTGTCTTTATCTTCATTGTAAGTCAGATGAGCTGAACTAGAAAACTCAAAGACTGGATTCCAACAACTTACACATTCTCCCTATTGTTGGACCTTAGTTGTTTCCATGTTCAAAAAATGTTTTGAAACTATTTTTGTGTATGTCCCCTTTTTTCCTGAATTTGATATTTCTTTGAGGTCTATATCCATAAATGGAATTTCTGAATGAAAAGATATGGCAAATTTTTAATTGAACTGAAATTCACAATAGTTAACACAAAATTAACTGTTTTAAAGTGAACAATTCAGTGGCATTCAGTACATTCACAATGTTGTGCAACCACCACCTCTATCTAGTTCCAAAACATTTTAATCAACCCAAAAGAAAACCCCTTACCCATTAATTAGTCACTTCTCATTCTTCCTTACTCCACCCTCTGACAACCATGAATCTGATTCCTATGTATGGATTTACCTATTTTGGATATTTCATGTAAATAAAATCATATAGTATGTGACCTTTTTGTCTGGCTTCTTTCACTTAGCATAATGTTTTTGAGGTTTATCCACATTGTAGTATGTATCCATACTTCATTCATTTTTATGGTTGAATAATATTTCATTGTATGCATATACCACATTTATTTATCCATTCATCCATTGATGAATGTTCGGAGTTTTTTCACCTTTTGGCTATTATGAATAGTGCTGCTATGAACATTTGTGCACAGAATTTTTTTGAGTACCTATTTTCAATTTTGGTGGTATATATTGAGATGTGAAATTGCTGGGTAATATGATAATTCTATGTTTAACTTTTTGAGGAACCACCAAATGGTTTTCCAAAGTGGCTGCACCATTTTACATTCCCACCAGGAATTTATGAGTTCTAATTTCTCTGTATCTTCATCAACAGTTCTTATTTTCTATTCTTCTTATTATAGCTATCCTAATGTGTATGAATTGGTATCTCATTGTGGTTTTGGACACACCTCCCTAATAACTAATGATGTTGAGCATATTTTCAAATGCTTGTTGATCTTTTGTATTTCTTCTTTGGAGAAATGTCTATTCAAGGCCTTTGCCTATTTTAATTTTTGTTTTGTTTTGTTTTGTTTTTTGTAGTTAAGTTTAACAGCTGTTTATATATTCTGTATAGTAGACCTTTATCAGATATAGGATTTGCAAATATTTTCTCCCACTCAGTAGATTGTTTTTTCACTTTCTTGATAATATAATGTCCTTTAATGCATAAATTTTTAAAAATCTGGTGAAGTATGATTTATTTATTTTTCTTTCTTGTTGTACATGCTTTTGGTGTCATATGTAAGAATCTATTGCCAAATTCGAGGTCATGAGGTCTTACCCCTATGATTTCTTCTGAGTTTTATACGGTTAGTTCTTATATTTAGGTTATTGATATATTTTGAATTAATTTTTGTGTATTGTGTGAGATACAGGTCCAAGTATAGCAGATTTTAAGGCTCCTGTTAGATATTGAAAAACTGCATTCCAAAATGGTTATGTTGGTTTATACTGCCCTTAGACAATGTATGGCCTGTTACGTTACCATCTTTACCAAAATAGAACTATATGTTAAAGAAAAAGTAATTGTTAACTTGATACATTAGCCTAAGAACTAATCAAATACACACACACACACAATCAGTATTAGTTTTATAATATGGTACGGTAAATTGCCCAAAACTTAGTGACTTTACAAAAAGCCTTTACTACTGCTCACAGTTTGTATGTGTCAGGAATTTGGGACTGGCTTAGGTGGGTGGTTCTGGTTCAGGATCTGTCATGAAGTTGCAATCAGGTACCCGCTGGGGCTGCAGTCATCTGACAGCTTGACTGAGGCTAGAGGACACACTTCCAAGGTAGACCAATCACATGGATGGCAAATTGGTGCTGGCTGTTGGCGTGAGGCTCAGGTTCCTTCACATGAATCTCTCTACATTGCTACTTGAGTGTCCTCATAACATGGTACCTGGATTTCTCCAGGGTGAATAATGCAAACAATAAAGACAGAAACTTCAATGCCTTGTGATCTATCTTTGGAAGTCAACGGTTACTTTCACAGTATGTTTTTTTTTTGGTCACACAAGTCAGCTGTAATTCAGTGTTGGAGGGGAATATCAGGAGATGAGGATTTTGGGGGACCATCTTACAGGCTGGCTAACATAGACCCCAAATGTTTCCATCCTATGTGCAAAATATGCTCACTCTCTCCAAGGTCCCCCAAATTTTCATCCATCACAGTCCAGCATTTTATCAAGCAGATCAGTCTCCTCAGGCATGCTTCCTTGATTATAGTCCCTTGACTATATTTATATATTCATATATAAAATTAAATATATTCAATATATATTCATGTATTTGTATCCATATAAATGTAAAGATACACATATATTTAGGTATATATATTTGTTTGACTAATATCTCAGTTTGATTATTTTTATTGTGAATAACGTATTTATATACTCCATTCCTTTATCTTTTGTATTGTTGGTATTTTTTGAAAAATCCATTTATATAATTTAATTATCGGTTCTATTGTCCTTTAAATATATCATCAATTTTTGGGTTTAGTTATTTTGTGACTTAGAAAAAGTTTGAATTTTCTGATAAAATTTATCTTTTACCTTGTTTTGTTTTCGTTTGTCTTTAAACTTAGAAAAATGCCCACCAATATGATAACTGTACTGTTTTCTATTTTTATATATTTTTATGCATAAATATTTATTCTATTTTATTTGCAATTGTTTATGGTGACAAATGATCAAAACTCATCTTCCTAATGATCTTAATAATGGAAAAGACCTGTCTTTTATATGAGTGAATGTAATCATAGCCAGTCACCTCGGAAGACTCGAAGGGAACGCCTTTGATGTATTAGCAAACCACACAGCACAATTGAGCTGTGTAAACTGGCTGCCACACCTGTCCTCAGCCTGAGTTTCTCCCACAGCTTTAATGAAAAAGAGGGAAATATGAATGCTTCTCAAACTCACTCAAACTTTCTGTCTTGAATAATTTTCTGGTATAAAGAGAAACGCATGTGATAATAATTCTGCCTCGAGAATTCTGTGAGACAGCAACTATAAAGGATCTAGCAGTGGTTTTTGGAGTCAGGATAGCTTGCTCAAGAAGGCTAATTTAGTGTTTTCTCCCTAGCAATGTCCTCAATTTGCGTCAAATATCAATTATTTAGTGTAGGCCAAATTTAGAAGATGTTTTATAGGTCAACACTAAGTTGTCCTGTTACCTGTGGGGTCCCGGTGTTGAAACACTAATATGTGGGTTATCAATGTTGAAATGCTTTATTCAGAGTTTGAGTTGATATCATCGTTGTGTCTAAAGTATGAAGAGTATGATTCTGACTTTTTTTTAGCCTTTTACATGTTAACTATGCTATTTTAACAAACACTGCAATGATCTGCAATTATAATGTCCATAGTAATAAAGCAAGTATGATTACAAATATGGATTTATGGACAGCTTTTGAAGCTTCTGTATGAGGAACTGCATCACAAATAAATAATGTAAAATATAAATCAATAATTTTTTAGTACTTTGCAAAGAAGCCAAAATAATATTAATTTTTGTTTTGATATCAATTTCTATCAAACTTGGGTTAAATCTTTTCTCTGAGATATATAAGTATTAATTAATTCTAATATGATAATATAAAGACTATTTCCCCCCATGTAAATTGTTTGTGCTCTATAATATTAAAAAGTTAATTTCAACAAAGTGAGAAGTTGCTTTTGTTTTTCTTTGGTCAGATTAATGTTTGTCATCATTTGGGCCTATAACATGGCTCCTAGCTCATTCTTCTCTGTAGAATTTCAGAATGTTTTATGATTGTTGTAGAAGTCTACAGACAAGTCAAGATGAATGCTTTTTGACTATAAGAATCTTACAGTGTGGGGCCGGCCCTGCGGCTTAGCGGTTGAGTGCGCGCGCTCCGCTGCTGGCGGCCCGGGTTCGGATCCCGGGCACGCACCGCTTCTCCGGCCATGCTGAGGCCGCGTCCCACGTGCAGCAGCTAGAAGGATGTGCAGCTATGACATACAACTATCTACTGGGGATTTGGGGGGAAAAAATAAATAAATAAAATCTTTAAAAAAAAAAAAGAATCTTACAGTGTGGTAAAGCCTCTAACATACATACTCCACTAACTACACTGCAAGAGAAAAAGAGGTAGGTAAGGAGAGGCGAGAGGAAGAAAAGATTATTTATGATTGAAAGGAAAGATGAGTCTTATGCAGGGAGGTAGAGACTAAACGTTTGAGAAGATTGCCCTGCTGCAGGGGCACTTTGGGGTAATCTTGTGTGAGTCTTCCTTCCTCCTTACTCGCTTTGCCTGTTTCCAAAAGGAGAAGTCTACTGGCAGTAGTAGAACTTAAACCTGGCTGCCTCTCCTGAAGTGCCTTAGTGGTAGGTGGGCATATCTCTGATAGTTCAATTCTTTTATGCCCAGCCTACTTCTCACAACCGCAGTGCCTGAATGACCCTTGTAGGCATCTTAGTTGGTGATCCTCTTTACACAGAAACAGACTCTAAAGCAAAGCAAACCTAGAAACCTCCAGGGAGATGCCCCTGAAATACTGGAGAAGGGAGCAATAAGTCAGATAATCTTTAACGTTTCCCTCTGTTTTCAGATATTCAATTTGCATGATCAAAGGTCAAACAAATCGACAGAAACAAAATAAGTTCCACCTCATATATCCAGACTGTTGAGTTTATCCAACTATTTTTTAGGATATAAAAATATTTGAGATAAATATTTATAAAGTAAATGGTATATTTTCTGCATTATTAGACCAAAAAAGAGAACCCACTAAGTACTTTTCTCCCTGGCTCATGACCGTCTTCATGAACAATGATCAATGTAAAATAACTCAGCAGGAGTTTTCCAGCCTGCGTTCTTACATCTGCATCCTTGTCTAAAGGATGCGGTAAGGATGAATGAAGAGTCCTGGAGAGAAAGACAAGTATCATAGGATATCACTTATATATGGAATTTTAAAAAGCCAAATTTGTAAAAACAGAGAATAAAATGATGGTTACCAGTGGATGGTGGGTGGGGGGCAGGACAGATGTTGTCTTAGGGTACAAACTTACAATGAGCAGTAAATAAGCCCTAGAGATATGCGCTGTATAGTCAATGTAGACAATAATATTGTGTTATAATCATCAAACTTGCTGAGAGACTAGAACTTAATTATTCCAACTACTAAAAAGAAAGGATATTATGTAACATGATAGAGGTGCTAATTATTGCTACAATGGCAACCATATTACAATATATAAATGTGTCAAATTAACATGTACACCTTAAATTTACACAATGTTATATGTCAAATATATTTCAGTTAAAGAAAGGAGTCCTGTAAATGGAGGGATAATGTGCTTACATCATCTCTTGTTCGAGAGGATGCTGTGACCCTAGCAGATTTTCCTTCAATCATTCTTTTTCCTTTTAATCAGTTTTACACACTCGAGCTAAACTGGTCTTTTTAAAAAGAAAATCTGATTGTGGTCCTCTGTTTAAAATCTTCCCAAGGCTTCTTGGGAAAAAGACCAAAAGTGACAACACAGCCTACAAGGCCTTGCCCACCTTTTCAGCGTTACCTCCCACACCTCTCCCTTTGTTTCCAGCACTTGTGGGATTTCCTAGAGTACCACAAAACACCATGCTCCCTCCCATCCTGGGGCTTTCACTACTGTTCTCCCGGGGACAAACTCCTGCCCCATGTTCTCTCCTTCATATCGGTAACTTTTCCTTATTCTTTAGAGGCCACCTCAATCATATTTCCCCCAAACATCAAAACTGTTCCAGTCTTCTCCGATTTGGTCAAATTCCCCTATTATAAGTTTCATGGTACTCTCTCTCCCCTTTGTAGAATTGATCACAATTCTAATTGTGTCTAACACAATTCCTGGCATAGTGTTGCTCAAAGAAAACCTCAAAAAACATAATGTATGAATTAATCACCGGGAACCTCAAGCAAACTTTTCCATAAAGTGCCTGGTGAAGGTAGTTTGCCCTTCTCTATGCCTTTATGGCATCTGGTTCATACTTGCGTCCTATCATTTCTGTCATTATATTGAACATGTCCATTTATGAGTATATCCCCTTGACTAAACTATAAGACCCTAAGTCAAGAACTTTGCTTCATGCCTTTTAACCCCCACAGAGTTTTCTAAAGTGAACGGCACATAGGGAACACTTAGTCAGTGTTTGTGGGACTAAAGCAGTGATTCTCAATCTTGGCTGCAGATCAGAATCACCTGGAGAGTTTTAAAAATTATTAATGCTTAGGACTCACCCTGTAGAAATCCTGATTTAATTGGTCTGAGATATAGCCCAAACACTGGTGTTTTAAAAACTCCCCAGGAGATTGTAATGTGCAGCTGGGGTTATAGACCACTGAATTTAAGTGAACTGGTCTCTTCTACCTATTGAAGACTTTCCAGACTCCAAACAAAGAAAAGACTAGAAATAAAAATAAAACCTGCTTTTTTTATACTGCTCCTACTTTGTGCCCAAGTCTGTACTTCTATACTTTATTTCTTACAATTTCTCTGCATAGTAGTTGATGTTATTTTATTGGTGAAAATACAGATACAAAGAAGATTCCCAAATTTGCATAATATGACTTCAGATGGATAAATTTTTTTTCTGCAACAGTAGTTTTCAATCTGTGGTTCCAGAATAGCAGCATCAGAATTACCTGAGAATTGTTAGCAAGGCAGATTCCGGGGCCCTGCCCAGACCCAATGAAACAGAAACTTTGGGGATGGGGCCTGCACCCTGTGGTTTAACAGGCCTTCATGATTCCAATGCACGTTCAAGATTGAGAACCACCTGTTTAGAGGAACTGATTCCTTAAAATCCAAGAGCTCTACCTGAGAAAAGACCTAAGGAACCTGAACTTAACCACGTACATGACAATGATTTAGAGAAAGTATCCTTTAGGAAAGATGATCTACCATTTTTTTCTTTAGCATTTCAAAATTTCATCCTGGATTTAATGTCTAGCTATTCCTTTCTCACCTTGGACACTGGTCTGTCCTCATTTACCCTTCAAAGTTGGTGCTTAATCTGTTATATTTTAATTATATGTGGCTTAGTGGGGAGTACATGAAATTTGGAGGAAAATATGTGAGTTTATGTTCAGGTTATTCATCTTAAATTTTTTTGTTGAAGTGTAACATGCATACAGTAGCATGCACATATGATGAGGATAGCCTGATGAATTTTTACAAACTGAACACATCCCTGTTACCATCACCCAGATCAAGAAGCAAGATATTACCCTGCTCCTTTCCAGTCACTGCCCATCACAAAGACCACTGTTCAAGTTTTCAACTTAATTAGTTTCAACACATTAGTTTGAACAGATTAGTTTCGTCTGTTTTTGTACATATATATACTTATACAGTATGTACTATTTTGTGTATGTCTTCTTTGACTCAACAATAACTTCATGAAATATATCCATATTGTTCAATAGATGGATAGTCCCTTGTTCATTTTCCCTAATGTATGGTATTCCACTGCCTATATCATAGTTTATTCATTCTACTGCTGATTGGATTATAAAAAATATGCATATGAATAATAGATTTTTGTGTTGGATTTTTTCTCTGATCACTCGTTTTCCTATCCATTACCTTGTGTCTTCTTTGACAACTATTTAAAAAAGGGCTTATAGTAGAGGGTACAAACTTTTGCTGAGTACTCAAACAGTGCCTCATATGTGGGAAGTGTGTTTGTCACTTTAAACCCCCTGAAGTCCTTGCTCCTTGGCCAGTGATATCATTTTTTACAGAGGGAGGAGATTTAGAGATGCTAACTAACTTACCTAAGGTCCCCACTTCACAGTTACAGCATTGAGACAAAAGCCCTGCTTTCTAGCCCCAAAGCCATTGGTCTTTTGATCATACCACCATTTGAAAAAGTTCTTATATATCTTCATAGATTTATTCTGTACTCTGGAATAATTATTTTCCCATTCATCTGAAATCATATCAACTGTATTCTAATTAAGTAATTGTAAGATAAATGGAACTTGTATTGCATATCACTATTTGCTATACTCAAGTAGCATTATTAAAATTCTCCAAACTTAATAGTTATACATTTTATTTTTGTATCTGCTTCTTAGAAGTTGTTTCTCAAAAATAGCCAACTAAATCATTGTAGGATGCATTTTGATGCCATAAATCTGGAAATATTTTAAAGGAGAAAGAAGTGTTCCAAAATATGATGAAATCTAGATATTATGAAATCTTGATGATCAGAATATTTGTGGTTAAGAATTGTCATATAGTATTTGATCAGACAAAGTTATTTTTTCTATTACTCTGAGTCATGCTAAATCATAAAGTGCTTGAATTTAACCATTTAAATCAGTTATTTTATATATTATCACAATATGTTTGAAATTATTGGTCCCATTGAATTATTTAACAATTGCATTTTTAAGCCATCTTTGAAAAGTCGATAGTCTCTTATATATACCTTTGTTTAAGACAAAGGAGAAGTACGTAGAAACCGTATTTCTTAAAAACTCAACTAATTCTCATTTATAGTTTTCTTATTTGGTTTAAAATACATATTGAATGGACTAATGAATAGTTAAATTACCTATTTATTTTACATTGTCAACTTCCTTATTATGTCTTATGTTTGAGGTCAGAAACTTTAATTAAATTTCCTGTTGTTTTGGCATAATTAGAACTGTCCTTTATGCATGATGGGACATAAATCTTCATGAGAATAAGCTCTTTCTGAATAGGAAAGTAAAACTGAATGAATCTTTTAAATTATGTCTAACAGAAGGAACAAATCAATTATGCATGTGCTACGTTGCTGTGTTGGTGTCTGTCCTCCAAAGTGGATGCTCTGCAAAAGAACAGAACTGTTATTCTCCAGAGCTGGATACCTTCAGTTCAGTTTACGTTCTTACCAGTCTGTAACTCTGTAGACAAGACCCTCATTATGATAAATATCTATTTTAACTAAGAAGTAATCACTGTAAAATGAATCCTGCATGCACTGCTACCTGAAAAAGTAACTCTTCTCTAGTGAATTATCTAATTAAGTTCTGGGCCTTAATACTTCAGTGCTTTACAATTACAGATAGACATTTAAGAAGTCTGTGGGAGTGCATGATCCCATCCTGAGGTTGTCCAAGCTACTAAGTTTCATATACTTGGGGCACACTAATATTTAAAATAATTCTATTAATAATAAACTCAGGGAATCACAGCCTAGAAAAGTGACTGTATTCAAATATAGGGGACTTGGAGTTGCCCCTGAGAGCCTCCTGTCTTCGTGTGCCCACAGAATGCACCTTGTGTGTTCTCTTGTAGCTGCTGCTGCTGCTAAACTGCCTTCCTAGTTACCCTCCTCCTTACGAAAGAGATTATAAGGGATGAAAAATATATTAATATTAATTTTGGATTTTTTTCCCCTTGGTTAAAGCAGAAGAATCCTAGGAGGAAAAAGAAGAAAGGAAGGAAGAAAAACTAAGTTTTGGAAGATAGGATTTACAACTTTTCCTTTTTGTAGTAGCTATTAAGGTGTTTATCAGTTTATCACTAATTCAACCACATAGCATTTATTTTCTTTTGATTTTGAAAATAGAAATTTTTCAATTTCAATATATAAATATTTATTATAGAGAATCTGAAACTATTGAAAAATATTAAGAAGATAATCATCATGTATTTACCTCTTTTAGAGAAGACCACTGTTGATATAATGATTCTGTTGATAGATAAAATCATCAGAATACTTTGAGAAATACTGTATTAGCAAAATACTATCATAGTAAGCGTCAATACCTTGTTCTAATGCTGGTGGCCTAATGCTGTGTAATTACTCCAAAACTTAGTGACATAAAACAGTAACTTATTATACTCATAGATTATGTGGGTCAGGAGTTGTGGCAGGGTTTGGCTGTCCAGTTTCCACATGAGGCCTCTTACGTGATTGCTATCAGATGGCAGTTGGGGCTGCAGTCATCTGAAGGCCTGACCGGAGCTGGAGGACGTGCTTCAAGGTGCTCACTCACGCAGCTGGTGAGTTAATACTGACTGGTGACTGACAGCCCCAGTTTTTCTCCATGTGGATCTCTCCAGGGCCACTTGTTGTCCTCATGGCATGGTGTCTGGCTTCTCGCAGAGTAGGTGATCCAAGGGAGCAAGGTGGAGTCTGCAATGCCTTTTTTGATCTAGTCTTGGAACTCATAAACCATCATTACCACTGTATTCTATTCGTGACACAGGGGTAGCTGTGTTTCCAGGTGGGAAGGGAGTGCACTAGGTCATGAAAACCAGGAGATGAGACTCATTCGCGACTCTCTTGTGAGATGAGGGGACTGAATTGCATGAGGGCTTTGGACGTCATGAAATCACTGTCGAGTTAGGTGGAGATTATGTGCTGAATGCTAGTGAAGTTAGGTGGCTTTGAAGTTGGCTGAGTAGCTAACCAGTTGTGGTGATTAATACTATGTGTGAAAGCCTCTATCAGTTTATCACAAGCCCTGTATTATTTTCATGGTCCTTTCCTCTTCAGTATGATTAAACTGTTTTTAAATCAATTGATAAAAAAAATTATCAAAGTTTAGAATGGGCAAGCTAGAATGAAGAGTTGATGTAATACACTACAGAATCAAGATTACAGATAATCTAGAGGTGGAATGCTGGCCCAAATTAACACAATTGAACTTATTAATGGTTAGAGTCAATTTAAGCACGTGTTTTATAAAAAATATGTTCTTAAAAATATAGGATGAGGGATAGTTACTGATGTGCCAACTTAGGTATTTTTATAGCAATAAACTCAGTGTGACCTTAGACTGTCACATAAACTTTAAAAACAATGATACATTTTTAGCCTGAGTTGATAAAATTAAACTATCTATAAGTGTGCTATCCAGTACTGTAGCCACTAGCCACGTATGGTTATTGAGCACTTCAAATGTGGTTAGTCGGGGCCAGCCCAGTGGCATAGCAGTTAAGTTCATGCGCTCTACTTCGGCAGCCCGGGGTTCACCTGTTTGGATCCCAGGCACAGACCTACGCACCGCTTATCAAAGGCATGCTGCGGCGGCGTCCTATATAAAGGAAGGCGTCCTATATAAAGTAGAGGAAGATGGGAATGGATGTTGGCCCACGGCCAATCTTCCTCAGCAAAAAAGAGGAGGATTGGCAACAGATGTTAGCTAAGAAAAAAAAAAAATCTTCCTCAAAAAAAAAATGTGGTTAGTCTAAATTGAGGTGTGCTGTAAATGTGAAATACACACTCTAGATTTTGTGGGCTTAGTAAAAAAAAAGGAAAATGTAAAATATTACTAATGTGTCATATTCATGACATGTTGAAATAATTTTGGATACATTGGGTTAAATAAAATATATTAGTAAACTGATTTCATCTGTTTCTCTTTGTTATTAATATGGCTACAAAAAATTAAACATATATGTAGGGCTTATACTATATTTCTGTTGCTGGGTACTGCTCTAGAATACAGAAAGTAAATATTCTGGTGTTCTAAGTGCCAACTGGGAAACACTTGTGATACTGTAGCCAACTGGAGACTGTATAGGGGACAATCATAATTCTCAGAGATTTAGAAACCACAATTAAGGAATTTGATATGTGGCTGTGAAAAGAAAAAACTTGGCAAAATATGGAGAGAATAACATATCTTGAGTATTGAAAGAATGTTACTAAAAATAGAAATTAGATGTATTTCTTGGTGTAAAATTAAGGCCAATGTTATCAAATGGCATCAAGAAGGCAGATTTTGGCTCAGCATAAAGAAGGCCCCTCTAGCAGTCACTTGTTCAATAATACAGGGGCCAGTGTGGGAGGCATCGAGCCTACTTTCTTTAGAAATTTCTAAAAGGTGGAAGGATAACTGTTCATTATCGGCATTGTGCAATGAAATCTTATACAGGTGAACTGTGTTGGGATAGTTAAATTTTAATGTCTTTTATTAATCCAAGATAACAGTTTTCCCTCTGAAATATATTGTATCATAAACACAGGAAGAAAGAGATGTGTGACTCTCTAATATGTTGTTTGAAATCTTACACATTATACAGTCTCTGATTTTTCTTGCTACAGATTTCAACCAAAAGCAGTAGAGTTTGCTTTCTTTAGTCATATATGTTTTGAAATGGGTCAAATACAGGATAACTTTTCGGAAAAGAGTAACAATAATAATTGTTACTAGAAATAGAAAACTTCAAGTAAAATTTTGCATACATAGAACTCTAGAAGTAGTGTTTTCTGATTATACCAAGAGATCTCAATGCTGTGATTCCTAATCAGAGTTTACACTAATTAAGTTTTAATTGCTTTTACGCTGCTTATTTGAAAAAGAAAGACAGTTAAAGATTGTATGTTAGTAAATTAACCAACTCAAAGATAGTGTTAGTGTAGGGGGCCTTTTAATTAGCCAAATGGATAGGACTTTACATTTCTGAATAAAGAGGGAGTAGAGAATGTAAATTGAGTAATAAGGCCATGCATTTTTAAAAGACCTCGGCCAGAAAATGACCAAGGATTACTATCAAAAAATGGAGACTTGATTTTTAAGAGCAAAATTTTTGTTTATATATGAGATTTAATCCAGTGTTCCTGAAACGTAAGGAAATATTGCATAATTGTACTTAATTTTACTTATTTATACTTAGTTATGTTTAATTTAAATTTTTACACATTTTTCTCCCCTTGTGCCCTGGAGATGATTTAAGGCTCTAACTGGAGCTTAATCTGCATGGCATCCCCAACAGCAAGGACCATGCAGGTGTGCCCTACTGTCATTTGTTTGTTTCTTGAATAAGTGAATGACTGAGGGAAGAGGGGAGACAAAGCTTCGCCACTCAGGGAGAGAGGACACATTCTTTGCTTCTCCCTTTTATTAATCTTTCAAGATTCTGTCTCCAAATAAGAGATACTTCACAGAAATGATGAAAAGCCAGTGGTATTCATGTGAAATTTGATCTTCAAAAAAAAGATAAATTAAATAATTGAAGTTCTTCACATATATTTTTCACCTTTGATTTTGAACCTAGTTTTTGCACCTATAATTTTGCATTCAAATTTATGAATAGTGTCTGATTGACAATGATTTTACTTATTTTTCTTTCTGAATAGGAAAATATTTCAAATGCAAAAACAATAATATTCAAAATAAGGGTATCACTGTCATTATTACTTTTTTCTACTAATGGAATTGAGCAGCAGATTTTTATTTTATTTATTTTACAGTTGAGTTTCACTTAATATGTTTGCCTATCATATATAATCACACATTCTGGGAGGAGGGCATTTTATTAAGAACTACATTACCTTTATTTGCAGATTCAATAATGCCATGAGACCAAAATAGTGAGATGTATGCTTACTTATAATCAAGAAACAAAATTATTTTTTTGCTTATTGTTGTAGTGCAAAATTAGTGTAATGCAACAGGCTT
The DNA here is from genome assembly GCF_020826845.1 of Diceros bicornis minor. Lineage (NCBI taxonomy): Eukaryota > Metazoa > Chordata > Mammalia > Perissodactyla > Rhinocerotidae > Diceros > Diceros bicornis. Next base: position 16,591,184 of record NC_080749.1, on the reverse strand, counting down.
GTTGCAAAAGATAGTGTGAAAGGAGAATTTTTCTAAATAGTGGATGTTGTTGATAGTCATGATGTTAATAAAGAGTAGAAATTTAAAATCTGACTGTAATTAAGTTATTGTGGATTAGATCTGTATTGATTAGTTATTCATTCATAAAATAAAATGAGGTCTTTGTTTTCAGAAAAATGCTCCAAGTTACTATACAATACATCAAAAACATATAGCCCTTTTTCTTGTTATTGGACATTTATGTTATTTCAAATTTTCCCACTATATAAATAATGTTGTAATGATCATCCTTGCACTTAAAACTGTGTCCACATTTCTGATAAATCACTAGGTCAAATGATAATAATTTTGTAAGAGTTGTTGAAGCATATTACTGTATGTATTTTCAAGAAGTTTATCTCAAATAACACTTCCAGAAGCTATGTATGATTGTGTGTGTTCTTTTCATTTAACCTTTTAAACATGATTAATTTTTTTGATGAGAAAATTGAATGAAAGGTTCAAGAGATTTGATGAAGACCTACTAGATAACAGCTGATCTGGGGTCAAAATCAAAGGTCATAATATTAATCACAGTGTTAAGATGATTTTTTGTGTGTGTGTGAGGAAGATCAGCCCTAAGCTAACAGCCATGCCAATCCTCCTCTTTTTGCTGAGGGGGCTAACATCTGTGCCCATCTTCCTCTACTTTATATGGGACATGGCCACAGCATGGCCTGACAAGCGGTGCATCAGTGCGCGCCCGGATCCGAACCCGGGCTGCCGCAGCGGAGCACGGGCACTTAACCACTGCGCCACGGGGCTGGCCTAAGATGATTTTTTTAATGTAAAATATTGTATTCATTAATCATAAATTCATTCAATAACTATTCATAGAAAGCTTTCTATGTACCCAGCATTGTTCTGTGTGCCGTGGATACAGCACTGAACAAAAACAAATGAGACTTCCTTGACCACATGGAACTCGCATACTGAGAGACAGAAAATAAAGAAAATAAGTAAATTATACAGGATGTTAGATGGTGATAAGTGCTAGGGAGAATTTTTTTATTTTACTTTTTATTTTATTATTATTTACTTTTACTTTTAAATATGGACTCACACAAAGTTGCAACATAGCTTAGAGATGTCTGTTTTCTGTACCCATCATCAAGCTTGCCCTGTTGGTAACATCTTGTGTAACAATAGTGCTTCACCGAAACCAGGAATAATTTATCAAAAATTGCACAATAAAATTAAGTAGACTATAGATCTTACTCAGATTTTACCAGTTTTTATGTGTACTCATTTTTTGGCATGGCTTTGTGTATCATTCTATTGCATTTTATCACGTGTAACCAACACACAATTGAGATACAGATCTGTTCTGTCACCACAAAGGAAATCTCTTATGCTGCTCTTTTATAGTCACACCCTCCTTCCCATCTCTAATCTCTGGCAACCACTTGTTCTCTGTTTCTATAATTTTGTTATCTCCACATTGGTGTATAAATGCAATCATACGGTATATAACCTTTTGAGATTGGCTTTTTTTTTCCATTCAGTATAATGCCCTTAAGATAGATCCAAATTGTCTTGTGTATCAATAGTTTGTTGCTTTGTATTGCTGAGTAGTATACAGAGATATATAAAGTAGAAAAGGAAATGCCATTAAGAAGAGTACAGTTTTAAATGGAGTGTTTAGTGAAGGCATTCCTGAAGAAATGACACCTAAGCATAGAGTTAAGGATGTGAGAAAAGGCTCATGTGCATATCTGGGGAAGAGTTTCCTAGGTGGATGGAATATCAAGACCTTGGTCCTGAGTAAAAGTTTGGAGCAGCCAAGACACCCAGTGTGGCTAGAGCAGTGGAAGAGAGATGGCGTCAGGGTTAACAGTGGGGCAGATCTTTAAGTCTCTGTAGACCCTCCACAATTAGTGTGATTGCAGTGATGGTGTAACTGTAGTGATGATATAGCTATAGTGACTCAATATTTTCCTATACAGTTACTTCCAAAAGCCAGGAAGTGTGAAAGGATTCTCTCTTCTCTGGGGGTCTAGTAAAAATGAGTCCTTTATAATAGCAAAATATCTTAACTGGAATTTTATCTTTAAAAAGAATTAAATGAACTTTATAGTCCATTTATGAAATGTTTGTGTTGATTTTATCAAATCTTGATTTTATCAAATCTTTAAGTAACTTTGGCATGAGGTAGGAAGCACACATATTCTATTACTTTTTGTCATCCATGACCCACTGGTGCCTGCAGACCTCACTCAGAGGACACAGGAGTCCTAAGAATTTGCTGGTAGAACAGAGATGGCATCTCCTATTACTCAGAGGACATTGCATCAGGGTGGAGTCTTCAGCAGAGCAAAATCTCATGGAAGACAAGGGAAATGGAGATGAAGGCTTACCAGACAATGTCTGTGTTCTTTGAGGTCATGTCAGATGGCAAACACTAAGTGGGCTTGCCAGAAAATCCCGTCCATTTGGGAAATTACATGACCTGAGCCAAGTCTTATTCTTTCACCCTGTCAAAGAATAAGGGGTGTAAGCCCCTTTGACATGTCTCAAAAGCTGCTCAGTAAATGAACAAAGCTCAAGAAGTCAAAGTTGTACATATTAATGAAAACTCTGAATTGAACTGGTGCTGGAAAGAGCTGGTAATTCTAATTTTATTCACGTACACGCTGATAACAATAAATTCTCAGGTAATAGAGCCAGATGCATAAAAGTTCATTCATTTCCCCTAAATACTAGCTTCTCAGTGAAAATTTTATTTATTCTATTCTGTATTATGTAATTGGAAACTTACCTCTCTCAGTATTATATGCTATATTTCCACCTTCAAATATAAGCTCCCTGAGGGCAGACACTATGTTTTTTTTCTTTCATTTATTTTCTGTACCATGCCTAGAATGTAGCAGAAAGCAGTCGGCACTCAATCACTATTTGTGGAAAAGATACACTTCTCTTACATCAAAGAACATGTTATGAATTTCAGGTGCATGTGGAAATGTGACTACTGCTGTAAGCAGCAATTCTAGACAATACCTTCAATGAGCACCAACATCTGATTATTGTCTCTCCTACTTATCACAAAGAATTAAGAGATGAAAAATCTAACTGCCACGAATCAATAGGGGAAAGTAGTCATTGTGTTGATTTGAATGCCTACTGTGCAAGTTACGTTAATATTAAATGGGTTTTTGTTTAACAATTGTACCTTCAGAGGGGGAAAAACTAATTATCAGGATCCAAAGCAAAGCGTTTCTCACCACTGTAGAGGTAAGAGGAAAAAAACAAAACTGAAAAAACACTAACTCTCACATGCTTATTTTCTTCGCAAAAGTGCGAGATAGTGAAAACTGAGAAATAAATTAAAATGTGTTTTTAACTATTTATAAAATTATGTCACAAAAACAACAATAAAAATAAAAATTCCTTTATGGTGTTCATTTATAGGATATTAAATAATCCTTAGGAAATTGTCAACATATCTCTCTGGAATTGCAAGTATTTGTTGTTATTGTTTTAATTTCTTGTTGTTATATTTAAATCTCCTGGGCTCCCTGCTGCACAGGTGTCCACGAACAATGTGATGAAAGATAAATAACTGCTATTTCTACAGGTCTCTTCATGCTGAGGTCAAGTTTCCCATTTACTTCATGTTAATTCCAAAGTAATCGTATCTTTAAAAATTAGATATGAGAGTGTAATCTTGGCAGAGGGCGTAGTAAGTCCAAGACAACTTGGTCAAGTTGTAAACCTCAAATAAGGGTTATTTTGTGTTTGTCCCAGAATTCATTCCAGCACAAATTTTTTTTTTTTTTAAAGATTTTATTTTTTTATTTTTCCCCCAAAGCCCCAGCAGATAGTTGTCTGTCATAGCTGCACAGCCTTCTAGTTGCCGTATGTGGGACGCGGCCTCAGCATGGCCAGAGGAGCGGTGCGTCGGTGCACACCCGGGATCCGAACCTGGGCCGCCGGCAGCACAGCGCGCGCACTTAACCACCAAGCCACGGGGCCGGCCCATTCCAGCACAAAATTTAACTGCATATCCTAAAACTATTTATTCAATCCTTTCCTCTGATCAAGAGTAGAACTCTGGTTAGAGGCTTTCGGTCTGGCTCAGTTTAGGTCTGGTCTGGCTTATTTTAAGAATCAAAGCCCACTTAGGCCAATCGTATTTAGACCAGTTCTCACTTACATTTGCTGTCCTTAAGGGCAATGTAACACAGGATATTCTGCCTAAAAGTTGGAACTCCGCTTAGAAAGAGGTGCAAAATGTTCCTCACTTGCTGCCAGAAGTGAATTGAATGGTGGAAATGGTATTGTTTATCGTCTGGGGATATTTCTTTTTGCTTTATTTCATCTTGTATTTTCTGTTTGATAAATAGTGAGATTGTTTGCCTACTGAAAGTTTGTCTTGACTGTTTGTTGCCTAAGTTATTTCTTTTCTTCTGGGTAAAGGAAGGTGCTCTGGGAGAGTTACCAAGACATGACAGCATTTTTATGTTAGAGGGGACTTCAGAACACTCTGATTTATTGCTGAGGAAATTAAGGCCCAGAAAAGTCAAATGACATAAAACTAGGCAGTGACAGAGCTTGACCTAGATATTAAGTCTCCAAATTCTCAAGTAAAGGACTTTTTCACGTTATTCTTTAAAATATTCCGTATCAGTGGGGGAGGAAAAAATTGTATTCACTCCAAAAAAGTTAGAAAAAGACACATGTATCTTAATCCCTTTCAAATACTAATTACATTGCATTTTTTACACATCTATTTATTTGTTTTCAAATAATTAAATATCAGGAAATGTGGTATGAATTAGAAATAAAAATAGTTACACATAATTCCTGCCTTTCATTTGAAGAGTTCACATTCTAGTGCAGAAATTTGTGTAAACAGAATTACAGTACCTTGGATCAAGGTTGAGCCTTCAAGAGCCAGAGGAAGCTCAAAATTCCCAGAAGAGACATCAAAACTGTACCTTGAAGATTGAGTAGGAGTTTTCAAGGTTTAAAAAAGAAAGTGGGAAGATGCCTCAAGGCATGTATAGAACCAGAGTCGTAAAAAGTCCTAGCATGTGTACAGAGCAGTGAGATACTTGGTGTGACAGGGATGCTGGAAAATGAAGTGTGGAAGTGGCTCAGAAGTTTAATTCATCTACTTGCTAGTTATTTTCAATCTCTGAAGTCAGCTGTGATGAAATAAAATCTTGAGTCCCCAAATCCTCAATCACTTACAGGCTCACAAAGAATACAAGAGTTTTTGGTATCAGGCAAAGCCACTTATTTGTTATTTGAGAGTGTTTGCCTCTGTATGGCACTTCTCGTCCTAATGAGCTTGGCAAGATCACAGAAAACTAGAAGTCTTCTTTCCACCTTTGACCCAGGGCTAGCAGTAAAAGTGGGTGTCTTCGTCCCCTATTTTCCATGTTCTCGTGCTTGATACTCAGTTCTTTTCTAATTCACTCTTGACTTTGCTAATACCCTTTCTATTTGGGAGTGGAAAAGGGGGCAAGAAGAAGCTCTGAGCAACCCCTAAGGTTAGGAATGACCCTCTTAGACCTATAGCAGTCTGCACCAGGGCTTAGTAACATCTTCTTTAGGTTTTCCTCCTCTGGAAGGCAATAACACTGATGGGATTCATTTCCTCCCTTCCCAGTTGGTCACTAAAACTTCTATCAAAGATAAAACATCCAGAGCCTACCTGACTGGCTGTTTCCAGTCAGATGAACATTTGTTTGGTTAAAACTGAAATAAATAAATTGATTATCAAGCTCTGTTCTAACCCAATATTAAGTACATATATTTTGTGCATATATGGATGTTTTCGTGTATGTTTTCTCATGTAGCTAGACCACTTTGCACTTGTATTTGTGAGACATCCTCAATCTGGATGAACCAAAACCTATAAAAATTCCCTTGTTCCCTTACCATGGGATAGGAGATGTATTTCCTTCCCTTTCCATTCATTCTGGGTTCTCCACATTATATTTACCTTTTTTTTTCCTTCAACATTCTTACTCTTCATTTATTTTGCTTCCTGGCAATAATAACTAAGAGGATTATCTGCTCTCATTAGGATGAATTAAATAATCATGGTCCTGATAAAATATAGGTGTAAGGTTAGGATAAAAAGGAAGACACTGATAATTGAACCTCTCAAAGCCCAGTGATATCACCTGCATTCAGCTCCTTTTTTTGCAGATAGTAAAGGGCCTGGGGAGTATTGTTTGGAACTAAAAGCCTAAATCCTTTGGGAGACCTGTCAAACTTGGATGGTATAGTGGACAGCATGAAAATGTCGAGGAAGACAGAAATTTTGCTTATTTCACTATTGTGGGACTACAGGTTTTTCCAGCTCCTGTTCTGTTTGCAACATTGCAGCTTCATCACGTATGCAAGTGCAATTTAATTCAAACATTAATTATTGGGCTTTTACTAACAGAACTAATGTCTGCTGAGTCTGATGAGGAATGAATATGAAATCCTTACAAACTATGACCCTAGCCTTTGAGAAGCTTATAATTTGATATCCTTTGCTTGACTCATTTTTAGTTCTGCATACCACCCTTTATCCCTGACACCAAATGTCACCTCATATCCATTTCCATCCTGGTATTGCCATACAGAAAAACTCTAAGCAAGACATGAATGATAACTCACTATAAAATTCCCAGTGAGGTCATTGTTCTTCCTTCATTTTGTTAAATAATTGGAGAACTATTTTAAAAGCTGTCTGGCTGTAACATATAAAGCCGTTTTGGAAGGATGCTTTTGCAGAGTTATAGCATTGAAATCTTTTTTATTAGAACCTCAAGATCTTTGAAAAAGTCCTTTGTGCATGAGAATATTTAAGGCTTCCACGGGACAGTAGTTGCTTATATTAAAAAGAAAACACAATGCCTTATCTCATTTGCCATTCTAAATTTGTTTCGTCAGTCCACATCAGATATACTTTTATTAAAACGGCTTATAAATGGTTTTATTAGGACAAAATGTTAGAGGATTGCGCATATTTTATATTTCTTTACATGTGAGAAAAAGCATTCGCCTAATAGTCTTGAGTAGAATTGGCATCTTTCCTTGTTAGAATAAAATCTATTTCTTTTATGTTTCGTTGTTCAAATGCATTTTACTTAACAACTCAATTAGACTTGAAAATAGTACTCAAATAAATGTCATTTTGCACAATAAAATCTTGATTAGCTAGAACAAAACTAACAAGAAATATCAGTTAACCAGAAGGAATTAAATTATAAAGCAACTCAAAAGTACCTGGAATTTAGAAAGCTATAATGGAAAATTTGGGGGAATGTGTTGAAGGTTACAATCATCTAATCTGATTCCTTTGCTTTTTATGGTTTTAAAATCACAATTTAGATATTTAAGTCTTCTGGGATTCTTAAAAGCAGGTTTCCTTCTGTGCATTAGATTCCTCTTGCAAACCAGGAAAATGGAATTAATAATGATAATATAATCAACAAAGAATAAAAGAAAAGTTTCTGATGATTCCTCAGTTAACTGAGGTCCAGCAGAACTTTTGCTTTTGCTGGTGTCGTTCTGAAAATACATACATGGAGGAGCTGATATAGGAGTTAGTCAAGTAGACAAGTTAAGACACAAAAGTGCAGAGAGAATGCTTCATTATGCAGGGGAATATTCTTCAAGCCTCAGTGTAGAAAATCAGTGATGCCATGAGGAGCTTTGTATAAGATGCTGTAGCTACTTCCTTAACAGAAATCAAGATCCTTTCTTATTCCAAACATTAATGATTCTAAAGAAGACACAGTTTGTGGCCTCCAAGAATTTACCATCCAGTGATGGGTGGTGGAGGGAGGTCAGTAATTAGACACATAAAAACAGCCATCAATAAATGACATAACCATATTTAATGTGTCCACAATATAAACACATGTGTACTTTGAAGCAGCTATATATTCATTTGAAAATAGCATTTGTTCCAATCTCAGCTACAATTAGTGTTACTTGATTCTATGCAAATTTGACAATGACATCATATAACATTTAAAATATATATAGAGTTATCCTCTTCTTTCACCAAAATATGATACACTCTTGATTTTTCTGTTTATCTTAATAGTATCATTCCCTACTTAACTAACAAAACTTGAAGCCTCGATTATCTTTGTACTACCATCACTACCACTCATCCAGTCATGTTTTGATATCAGCAAACCCAACTAATTCTTCCTCTACATTTCCACTGCAAAGACTTACTCAGGCCCCTTTTAGTCCCCTCCTTATCTGGGACTCCAGAAGCCATGTCCCTATTACTGCCAGAACCATACTATTAAAGCATAGCTTTGTTTGGATAAATTGATTTCCTGAAAACTTTAAATGTTCCAATGACTTCTGTTGAATAATGCACAGATGAGTTTACCTGGTATCAAGGCCGACACACTAAGCCCAAAGCTGACTTTCTGACATTGTTTTCTATGTCTGCATTAAGTGTTCCCCTTGTGTGCCAAATGTGTATAATTACTCTTTGCCCTGCCCAACACTCTTTGTCCTTTCCTGTTTCACTAACTGTGTTCATAGATGTTGCTTTTCTGACTTCCATCTCTTTTTATCAAACTTTTTTATCTTTCAAAGTTTAGTCCAAAGATCTTATCTTCCGTGCATTTGCTCCTTATCTCCTCACTTCAAGATGACCTTTTCTGTCATTGAGATCTTATAAACTTATCTACCACTCCTGTGATACTTTTTAAATATTGATTTGTGTGATTCAAAGCATTTATATGCTGTTTGACCATGTGCATTAATTTTATCCCTACAACACCACTCTGGTCAGAATCTTTATCTTCTTTTACCTGAATTGCTACAACAGCCTCCCAATTGTTCTTTCTACAGCCAAGTCATCTCACCTCCTCTCTAGTTCATTATCCACACAGAAAGCAGAATAATACTTTGAAAACACAAATATGACCATACTAATCACTTGCTTAAAATCAACCAATGATACCACATTAGGATAAAGTCTCACTCTTTTTCAAAGTCTACAATGATTTGCAAGCTCTGGCTTGTGCCTATGTCCCTGGCTTTGTTTTTTTCCACTATCTATGCTTCAGGCACGTTAGATGGAATGCATTTTTGAGTATACATACTTCCTCTGGCCCCAGTCTTCACATATGCTCCTCCCCAACTGTAATGCTCCCTTTCTTCCATCACACCTGTCCCTGAGCCAGGCACTGTGAGGATGCGATTCTGTGTTTAGTACATAGAAATCAAACCCACCTATGCTGCTTGGGTGGAATTAATCCCACTCAAATCATTTCAGTCATACAAAAAGAAGGAGAGAAAATTTCTAAAGAAAATCCAAACGCTATTAAGAAAATGAAAGAAAGAAAATAGATGCTAGTTAGGCGACAGTGAAACTCCACTACCGTCAGTATTGGCTTTTATGATAATATGTAATTACAGAGGTTGTTTACACAGTTGTGAAGTACAGTGCATTAGATCATGAGATATAAGTGAAAAATAAAGAAAAATCATCATCATATTATATGCATATCAGTCCAATGGCTAAAGTAGCTGGCTTGCTTCCTCAGCCCAGTTAGAAGTTTTCATTCTCATAACACCAATCTCTTTAACATCATTATTGTCACTGCATCTCTAAAACATTTTTCAGACCTGACAGCTATAATAAAATATACGATACTTACAAAATGTGCTCAAAACCATGCTCGTGAGAATACGCACAGAACATTACTGAAACAGATGAAGAGAAAGTCCCTTGTGTACTTCACAATACAGAAATATCTGCTTCATTTTTTATTTTTCCTGCAGAAACTGACCCCCATTTTTGGTTTTTACATGAAGTTCTCAGTAGCCATCTGCTTAGGCTGTGACCTATTTTCTTTCTCAACTTTTCAGTTGAAATGAGAATAAAGCTTATTTAAAGGAATGTGAAAAAGCTAAATATGGGGTTGCAGCTGGTTCAGAGAATTTCTATTGAAATTCTCATGGCCTGGTACAATTTAAGATCTATTTATGCACTTGTTGTGAAGTAGGAAAAACAATCAAAGAAAGCTACATGTTACATCATTTTGCCAAAGTGAGATATGTCAAAAAAGACATTGTCTTGGTCTTCTTATTTAAAGAATTTAACTCCAAAATAGTAATCTGGACCACCTACAGATGTGTATAGGTTGACTCTCAAAGTGTTGATTCAAATATTGACTAAAAAATTCAAAAAAATTAGTTGCCACCATTTAAAACTTGGGAAATTTTATGTTAAACCCATATTTCTTTTTTTTTTTCTCTTGCAAAATTCTAAGATCTGGCAACACTGGCACACTGAGATGGCATTTCCTCAGGCAAACAATGATTGGTCCTCATGGAAAGGTCATTCATTCTCTCTTCAGTTAATCCTAGTACTCATCATGTTTAGTATTTTCCTATTCTTGCACACTTCACTTATTTATACTACCAGTCAAACTTTTGTAGACATTTCAGATTCTAACAATTACTTATCACAATGTAAATCTCTAAAACAAAGGATTTGACCGAAAAGTATAAGGAGCTCCATGTGCAATATCAATTTCAAGCTTAAGAACAAATCATTCAAGTGACTAATAAATTACTAACTGAATAAACTAGAAATGCTTTCAGCTACGAGTAAAAGAGAATTTAATTACAGTTAAAAAAATTGGTTAAAAAAATTGTGAGTTATTAGTTTCATATAAGAAGAGGTTCGCAAATAGGCATCTAATGTTATTTGTTCTGTGGCTCTGCAATACCAGGGCTTGCTTCTCTAAATGCTCTTAACCTTCTCCTCAGGCTTGTCACCTTTTTGTTACAAGATGGCTACCATAATACCAGGTATCTCATATCTATTCCAAGCAGAGAGGTGAGTTAATAAAAAAGGTGGAGGGCTATATCAGTTATGTTTGCACCTTTTTATCAATGAAGCAAAATATTTCCATGAAATCTCACCTAGCTAACTTTAATTAGGGCAAAATCTCTAGTCAAGAGGGATGAGATTACAATGATTCATTTAGAACAATCATAATTTGTCCCCTTGGGATAACATAGGGCTTTTTCTACCTGAGATTAAGGTATCTCCTAGAATTCTCTTAGCACAAAATCTGAGAAGGAGGAAAAGACAGTTGTGTAGGCAATGGATAAAATCTGTCATACAAGCCTTCTATGCCCCCAATCAATTTCAAAAACTTCACTATAAATTTTGTCTTGCACTTCAGGAAGCCTCCTTCCATGATAATCGTTGTCTTGCACTTACAGAATTATTATCAAGCCAATCAGTATTTTCTGATAGATGAGGCTGCTGAGCTGTTCACTCTGTAGGTTTCATACTTTTCATCTTTTATGTTGGATTGCAGTTAACCTTGGCAAGTGATACGTATGTTGAGGGAGGTGGAAGATTCTTCTCAGGCAGTATTGTTTTAGGGTGTGATAAACTCAGGGGGCAAAAAAATAATTTTAAACAGCATCTTTGTTGATTTAAAGTACACCATGTAATGTGTATATTGAATAATCACTGATAAAAAGTCTTACTGGTTCAGAAAATTCAAAATCATGATTTAGGCTGGGGAGGTGTTAAAGAATGGATTAACCAGAGAGACAAAGCAGGGAAGACCAAAATTTCTCTGTGACTTCTGGCTCCTAGGTTTGGAGGCTTAAAATTTGAAACTAGGTTGATCCAGTTATTATGAGTTAAAAGAAGATGAAGAAAGTAGAAGACTGCAAACAAAACCCTCATGTAGTTATTGTTGCCTGGCCTAAGAAAATGAATGGATTTAAAGGGAATTCACTATGCCAAAAGCAATTCAGATAAATTTAATGTGAACATTTCAATGTATACTCTTGCATTATTCATGTACTATCCAGATAGCATCATTTTTTATGCAAGTCTATAGTCATTTGACTTTCAAAGCATATCCTGTAGATATCATAGACCTGATATTCTTGGTATGAATTGTGAAATTAGACCATAACATTACCATGAATCTTTATATTCAAATGCAGATTGTCTTTCCTCATAGCTATTCTTGCTCTTCTAAATAGTATAAAGGCAATGTAAATTACATTTGTAAATGGGAATTATCACTATTTTCAGGATTAATAAGTGTATTAACATATATTGATAAACTATTTTCAAATCCGTTATTGCACAAATTTATAGTTCTTCCTCAAGAAATGTATAACTCTTGTTTCAAACACATTTGTTCCCTACACTCAATTATTACATGCATTGGTCAGAGGAGCCCTAGTCTATCCTGTGTTCACAAATCAATCCTGATATCTCAGGGGCTTAGCATAATCTCATGGCCCAGAGGTACCTCTCTTCAGAAACACATGTACAATCACATATATATAGTCTTGATACAAATGGACTGGTATACTGCTTGCTGTTCTGCAGGGGGCTTATTTATATTTAACAATTTTTTATGAAATATCTTTCCATGACAAAACACAAATACAGCCCTCTTCTTTTACAACAGACCATCTTCTTAAAAAAAATTATTCCTTTGGTTTTTATTATTGTCTTTGCCCCTTATGCAACTTCTGCCTATTTTACTATATAAATCGCTCACTACACATTGGGTTGAGCTCTTTGTTGACGTTCTTTGGAGACACATTCCCCTCTAATACAGAGACAATGCTAACTCTTCAGCTCCTGTTGGGTGCTGGGAGAAAACGTCTCATCTTTGCACTGATTCTTTTGCTTTCACAGTTCTGAAACAGACAGGAGAAGGTAGCTGTGGCCCGACATCAGGGTCTCATTCCTGCTTCCTTTACTTTGGTATCTGGTGTTGCATGTGGATATTGATGTGGAAATTTATTCCCCATCTAAAAATCAGATGCAAAAATGAGTCTTCTCAAAGGTATTACTTCCTGTTTCATGTACCATTCCCTAGAAATTTGAAACACATGGTCATGTTCCTTTCTCCTATCTAACAACTATATTCCTTAAATCGTCCTTGACTTTTCCCACCTTCTTACATATTAGCACTTGCGTAAATAGTGAAAATGCTAAAGTTTTGAAGCCTGATACTGATGAAATGTGGACATCTTTTTTTGTAGTGAGTTGGGGGGCAGGGGTGCGGCAGGTGAAGACCTGGGGGAAATTTCTCTGTAATTTCTAGCTTCTTCAGATCTGTTGCCAAGCTATATATTTTTTTGTGTTTATGTTTTTTCATTAGTATGCATTAACTCTTGAATAATCACTTGAGAGCCTTCAGAGTCTATTACATCTTTGAAATAGGAAGAATTTTTCTGAGTATTAAAACATGACCTATAGTTAACTTGTAGGTTATCTATTATCCCTTTAACTCAGTTGTACAAAAGATGAGCAAACTTTTCTTAATAGACAGACACTTTTTACACTATTAATATGAATATTAGAAAAATAAAACCGGCTAGAAGGTGAGAAAAGAAGTGTCATTACATTTACAAATGTGCCTTGCTCACAAGTAACAATATCAGAATCCTAATTGTGTGCCAAGAAAAGTACTATTAGAATATTTCTGCTCTTACAAAAAGACTTAGTTCTCACTTTCAAGCATTCATTCTATACATTACACACTCTCATATTTTAACAAATAAAAAATATAATCTATTCCATATCCTTTCCTACAAGGACATTCTGGTTAAATTACCTTGTTTAATAAATGATTTAAACCAAGGTGATAATATCTAATGTTTTCTCCTCCAAGGTAACATATGCATTTTAGAGCTACTTTCACTATTTGAAATGAGCCAAAAATTGATAGAATAGCTTTCTGTTTACCACTTTACACACTATTATGAAGTTATAAAATGTAAAGTAGCACAGCCTTGTGATATAAACATATTTATGCTATTTTCAGGTGAGGATAATAAGATATTTTGTCACTTTCCCAAGGTCGCAGAGCAGTGCTAAATTCAAGATTCAAATAAAATTTTTCTTTATTACAATGACAATTTTATTTCTACTTTGCTAAGTAAGAATGAAAACCAGTAGTTTTCCAGTTGCAACTTAGAAGTACTCCAGGAATTCCAGGAACAATAAATTATATTATATTAAAAATTAAAATTTAACCACATGAAGAACGTGTGTGTGTGCTTGATTGCTTGATGTTATAAAATGTTGTCAAAAGAGATCCAGTTGTATCAGAATTTTTTTTTTAACCCCACACTTATGATGAGAAAATTGATGAGAAGTTTCTGGATAGCAGCAGGAAAAAGGTTGAAGCACCTTTTAAAACAGATTACCACAGTAGCTGCCATTTTGACTCTGCACAGGACAACCATAGAATTATCCATCATTGAAAGTTTTTCCATCAAGAACTCTGCTCTCCACCTCTACAGAGATTGCAAATTGAAGCATTACCTCCCTCAGGATCTTCTCTGTTGCCTTAACCCTTACTTCTTGAGATTGCCCTTCTAAATTTCATAGAAACCTCCCTTCCTCAGGGTATAATTTTCTATAATCTATTAAACTGGATTTAAGATTTGTGGTTATATTGTAGAAATCCTCACAGATACCCAGAACGTTTTTCCCTATGTTCCAGAGGTCACAGGTCCATCGTAGATTATAAGGCCTTTGGTGAAGAAAGATGGATCATGGTCAGAAAGAAAATAGAGAATGACCTGCTCCCATTTGTCACTTATTCTGAAATGTAGAGGCTCATTCGGGAAGACATTTTCAGGTGCTGAGAGGACTCTCGGGATTTTATTTATTGTGAAGTTTTCAAATGTCTACTTAAATACAAGATTAATGCTCAAAAGGAGGAAGCAACATTGTCTAGTAAAAAAGCATGGACTTAGAGACTTAGAAATCAGATGTTACTGGGTTTGTTCTTCATTTCCGTCACTTAGTACCTATGGGATCTTGGACAAGTTGCTTAAATGAAGATTATAATGTATGTGCTTTATAGGACATAATGGATACATTATATATACATTATGCTCTCAGTGTATGTGCGTTTGTGTTCCTCCAAGAAGCAGACCCGAGATGGGATTAGACATGCACAAGGTTTATTAAGGAAAAGCTTGAGAAGAATAAAAGGAAACAGCAGAGGCAGGCAGTGAGGGCCCTCAGACTTCAATGCAGTTTTGACAGTTGTAGAAGGAAAGGGGCAATGAAGGATGAGGTGGATAGGAAGTGTCTCAGACTGTAGGGGTGATCTGAGAAATTTTTAGACAAGCCCACTGTTGGGGATCCTCTGAGCCAAAGTTGCCCTTGAAGGAGTTCAACTTCCTGCAGGAATGGGCTTGCCCTTGTACCCTCCTGAGAGCAGCCTTTGGGGGATACATGGCCTCAGTGTGAACCTGAAAGTGGATCCAGAGGGGCAGCAAATGGGACTATTAGTCACCTCTGCTCTCACAGCAGGGTCTCTTGAAGGAGATCCAAGTGGTACATTTCCATGTGCTATGGTGTGTGAATTAGAAGTTGCACAAATAGTTTAGGACTATGAGAGATGATAGCTTTGTAAATTGTAAAAATTTCTGTGAATTTCGCTAAATGCCATTATTGAATGATGGCAGAGGCAGTTATTAATGAGGACTATCAGTCAGAGGTTTTCAAATTTTAGGGTACATAAGAGTACATTTCAAGGGTTAGCTAAAATGCTCGTCCCAATCTAGAAATTATGATCCAGTGTATAGGCAATGAGGAAGAACAATACGTATTTTAACAAGCGCCAGGAGGATTCTGATGTCTGCGTTCCACAACCAGAAACACACTGACCTAAGTCATATAGAACACATAAAACTGCACTCATTATAGTACACTCTATTTAATAAGATTAGATTTGTTTAAAAATCACTCTGGGGAATTGAGTTATTTTTGTTTATTCAGAAAATTGTATTTGGTGTATGATATCATATAACTGAGGCATCAATAGATAGCAATTTTTATGGAAGTTCGGAAAGATAGTAGAGACTGATGGCCATTTGGAGGACTTCATTTTCCCTTCTCAGCTGTTATCTCTCTGTTACACTGAGTGCCATTATCTACCTTAATCATAATGAATCACTGTATTTGTGAATGAAGGGTACTTACTTATGCAAGTGAATTGCCCACACTGAGCTAGTTTAGTTGATCAAGGTTTCCAGGTCAAGAAGGGCAGCTTCCTAGATAAGACTAAGAAATATGATAAATCTCTTGGGAGATAAAGAGAAAATCGTTAGAACATATCATTCTATGTGGAATTTCAAGTGGTATTTTGTCCTTAATTTGTTCCCCAACTATTGGTTGAATTCAATATAGACACCATTTCTTGGAATATTCACTACCTCCTTGAACTCGATCATTTTCCTATTGTTCAATCTCACAAAAATGTACTCAAATGGAATGAATGTTCTAATGGAAATATGAAAGCTGTATAAAAGTATAAATGCAAATTACTTCATAAAAATATGCAAAATACTCTAAAAGTGACTAATTTAATGTGAGCAAAACATTTTTAAAGTGACTTTTAATGTTAATGTCTCTATAATTTTTCAATATTATGAAAATAATAGTGACAATTGTAATTTCATGACAATTAGCCTGCTTAGTTTGAGATCATTGAGTGACCTAATAGAGGTCATTCTTATTTTTTTTGCAGTTTCATTTGTATTTTACAAACTTGAATGAGACTGCCTCCTTGGTGCTCAGATTAATCTGGGGTAATATAAATAACACTAAAATGATAGAATGGTACATTAGACTTCAGTTCAGTTTTCATTAAAAATTAAAATTATTAGTTTATGGTTTTCAGTTTTGTTTTTATAACTACATGAAAAGAATTGCACATTTGTTTTCCAAATGATGTGCAATCTAGTAGAGGAGCCCTGCCAACTTTACAACTGCAGTGCTCAGACAGCACCGTGAAATTCATTTTACACATAGCAAGGTCAAATGAGGGGGATGGGCAGGCCATTTAACAAATATTACAATTTGTCAAAGCATTTCAAGTTCTTATGAAAAACCTTATATCAAATCATTTCTAATGTTCTTACCTGAGTTTGTGGTGATTTTCTGTTAGACACAGTGTCTACAAAGGGTTAGACACAGTGTCTACAAAGGGTGCATTATCTCATGGCTTTAGGATCCTGACTTTGATCTATGTATGGGCACATATACGTTAATCTAAAAAGGAAAAGTCCTTTCTTCTGTGTGAACTGGTAGGGACTGCATGATTTGAATTTCGCCTCTTAGGCTTGAGGTCTCTGTTCAAAGACATCATTGCTGCAAAAGAGCTCACAATGTCTTCATGCTTTTTATGATAATAAGACAAGCTACCAATTGTCTTTTTGGTGATGTATTTACAGTCTTCAAAGATTGTTTTGTTATTAGCAAGTACCAAAAAAGAAGTGCTTACAGATATCTGGCCCCCAGGCAGTTCTTTTTAAAATAATATGTTACCTAACTCACCCTACATCTGCAGGTGATGGTGACCTGCTGAGACCCAGGATCATACAGAAAAAGAAATCAAGCACAGTGACACTTGAACATTTAAAAGAAAGAGCAAATAAGAAATGGATGTTTTAATGTTCATTGTTAAATTCATTTTACCTTGGTCATTTTGACCATTTACTCTTCCATTCAAAAATGGCCCAAATGTTTATAAATGTGTTACTAGGCCCTTTTTGAGTCAGTGATGTTGGTGTCTCATAATATGGACACCTGTGTTCATTTAGACTCCTGCCCCTGCACTCCTCCCAGTGAAAGTGAACAGAATAAAGAGCAGATCATCAGTGTTCTTTCTACAACAAGGAATCTAGAAGTTTCAGTATTCTATTACTCTTTTATAACAAGAGCCCTACAGAGAGTAGCCTGTTATTTACCCTGAGCTGATAGAATTTTCCTACTGAAATCTCAAGGATTGATGGACTCCCCATTGCCAAGTTATCATGTCCAAAACAGTGGGCATATTCATACATTACTTTGAGGGAAATAAGCTAATTTTATGAGAAAGTTATTCTAGTATGCATAAGAAGTATTTAAATGAACGAATAAATTAGAGAAATAATTATTTTATATAAAATAAAGCACTTTTAGAAATAAAATTGTTAAACTATTTGAGATAAGAATTGTCTAAATTATGCAAAGGATATTAAATTTTCTTATGGAAAGAAAATATACAAATGCATATTACTGATCTCTTTCTCAATCTTTTAAAGTTTTAGGGGAATAATTTGGAAAAAATAAATGTTTATATGTAGGTTTTCTTACATTTTGGGAGTTTAAATATATACTCTGAATCAATATACCACTTTTCAACCTTCCCCAAAGCAAAACAAAATTACAAAAAAGCCAAAACACTTCTGTGGTGTCTTTTAGAATTATTCTTCTTTGATCCCTAAAACTGCCCTACATTTTTAAGCTATCTCTGAATATATCCCTCATCTCCTTCCGTTTTGTGAAATCTGACAGTTGTTTTTTTGAAAACACAATCTCTAAAGCCTCTGTGGGGAATGACAATTTTTCTTCTACTTCCCATGTTATGGGGCCAGGATATAGAGTAGGCATTTTACTTGCTCCTTGCTGCCACTTCAAAATCATATCTCACCTTTCTTCTTTCAAGAACCCAGATTTTTTTTTTTTTTTTTTTTTTTGTGAGGAGATCAGCCCTGAGCTAACATCTGCCAATCCTCCTCTTTTTTTTTTTTTTTTTTGCTGAGGAAGACGGCCCTGGGCTAACATCTGTGCCCATCTTCCTCCACTTTATATGGGCCGCCGCCACAGCATGGCTTGCCAAGCAGTGCGTCGGTGCGCGCCCGGGATCCGAACCAGCGAACCCTGGGCCGCCGCCGCAGCGGAGCGCACGCACTTAACCGCTTGCGCCACCGGGCCGGCCCCAGAACCCAGATTTTTTTAAAGCTCAAGTCACCTCGTTACACAAATTCATCCCCCTCCTCGTAGTCATTATCTTTCAACATTTTTGCCTTTCACTGACATTAATTTATGGCTTTAGATTCTGACTCACTCTTTCTCTTCGTCTCCACTCCTGCCTCTATTCTACTTGACTTCTCCATCAAAATGCTTCTAAAACCTTGGTCTTTCAAACCCATGATTTACTTCTGTCCAAAATCTTTTCCTCTCCCTAACTCAGCTTATCAAGGCTCGAACCCTACACTTTTTCATCACTGTTAATAACACCCCTCTATGATCAATCATGATTCCAAAAATTCCACACTCTAACATTTTTTATCCCTCTAGATTGCTCCCCTATTATAATTATTTCTATTCCTTTCACTCTCCATCATCCTCTTCTGTTTTTACCTCTCTCTTTAATCAACATAGGTTCCCAAGTACAAAATAATAACCACTTCTTTGCAAACAACCTCAATTATTTTGTCTCTTTCTTGCTGAATCATAGTCCGTCTGTCAGATCTGAGTGTTACTTAATCATTTGCTTAGTTTAACCTTAAATAACATCTCCCCAAATGTACACTCATATTATTGACCAGAATTAACTCAATTTCTCACATTCTAAGATTATTTTATACCTTCTATTGTCTATACAACTTTAAGTTCTCTTTCTAAAAAGCCTTTTGATCTGAATATCAGTCAAATAAGTTCCATAGCTGTCCATTTCAACTCATTAGTACTTGTTGACTATCAGAAAGCTGAGTGATCAGAGATAAGCTAATAAAATCTTCCCTCTCATGAATGTTTGAAGTCACTTACCTCTCTCTCTTTCTATATGACAGTTATTCATGCATAAAGGCATGAAATATTCAACACCTTTCCTAGAATATAATATGTAAGTATGTATCAGGACTAACTTATTTCTCTCTTAATGAATATGGTAAGCAAAACATGAAAACTTAGAACAACCATCTCTTACACATGTCAATCAGTTATGATACACATGTAAACTATGGCATTATAACTGTTTCTGGAGCAGGAACTATTTGTTATTCATCATTATACCATGGGCATTTTTTCTATTCCTGACTCATGGTAGATGTCCTCAATATGTATTTATTTGAAATATATGTTTTATTTTGCTGTTAGGTCTTATAAATATTAGTCTATGTCAGAATTCTAAGAGGTGAATCTACAAAAGTCTGACTTCATGTTTATTAAATTTTTGGTACATATCTAAGAGAAATATATCATATATGTTTTGTGATAGGAAAAAGCAAAAGCCCTTTCAGACCCCCGACTGCAGGTACAATCAAATGAGAGTATGGAAAGGCAAATGAACAGGGCAAAAGACATACTTAAGCTTTAAGAATACTCATAGGCTGAACGTGAAAGGATGGAAAAAGATAGTCCATGCGAATGGAAACCAAAAGAGAGCAAGAGTAGCTATACTTATATCAGACAAAATAGACTTCAAGTCAAAAGCTGTAACAAAAGATAAAGTAGGATATAATATAATGATAAAAGTGTCATTTATTAAGAGGATATAACAATTATAAATCTACACACACCCAATATTGGAGCACCTAAATATGTTAAACAATTATTAAAAGATCTGAAGGCAAAAATAGACAACAATGCAATAATAGTAGGGGACTTCAGTACCCCACTTTCAACAATAGATAGATCATCCAGACAGAAAATCAATATGGAAATAATGGACTTGAACTATACTTTAAACCAAACGGACCTAACAGACATATATAGAACATTCCATCAAACAACAACAGAATACACATTCTTCTCAAATGCACATGAAACATTCTCCGGTATAGATCATATGTTAGGCCACAAAACAAGTCTTAACAAATTTAAGAAGATTATAATCATACCAAATGTCTTTTCTGACCACAGTGGTGTGAAACGAGAAGTCAGTAACAGAAGGAAAGCTGGGAAATTCACAAATATGTAGAAATTAAACAACACACATCAGAAGAACCAATGCGTCAAAAAAGAAATCAAAAGAGAAGTCAAAAAATACCATGAGACAAATGAAAATGGAAGTGCAACATACCAAACATTGGAGGAAGCAAAAGTAGTTCTAAGAAGGAAATATATATGATAAATGTCTACATTAAGAAAAAGAAAGATCTCAAAGAAACAAATTAATCTTACAGCTCAAGGAACTATATAGAAAGAACAAACTAAGCCTAAGGTTAGCAGAAGGAAGGAAATAACAAAGATCAGAGCAGAAATAAATAGAGAATAGGAGAGAATAGGAAAATAGAGAATAGGAAAACAGCAGAAAAGATCAATGAAACTAAGAATTGGTTTTTTGAAAAAATAAACAAAATTGACAAACCGTTAGCTAGATTAACTAAAAACAAGAAGAGAGATTACTCAATTAATAAAATTATAAATGAAGGAAGAGATATTACAAATGATACCACAGAAATACAAAGGATCATAAGAGACCACTATGAACAATTATATGCTAACAAATCAGATAACTGAGAAGAAATGAATAAATTCCTAGAAACAAAACAACTTACCAAGACAGAATCATGAAGTAATAGAAAATCTGAACAGACCAATAACAAGCAAGGAGATTAAATCAAATCCTCCCAACAAGTAAAAGCCCAGGACAGATGGCTTCACTGGTGAATTCTACCGAATACTTAAAGAAAAATTAATACTTATCCTTCTCAACCTCTTCCAAAATATTAAAGAGGAAGGAACACTTTCAAACTCATTTTATGAGACCAGCATTACCCTGATACAGAAACCAGACAAGGACATTGCAAGAAAAGAAAATTACAGGCCAGTATCTCTGATGAACATAAATGCTGATGTCCTCAACAAAATACCAGCAAACTGAATTCAAGAGCACATTAAAAGGATCATTAAGTGAGATTAAGTGAGATTCATCCTTGTGACACGAGGGTGTGTCAACAAATGCAAATCAATAAATGTGACACACCATGTTAACAGAATGATAGATAAAAATCACATGATCATTTCAATAGCTGCAGAAAAAATATTTGACAAAATTCAACATCTTTCATGATGAAAACTCTCAACAAATTAGGTATGTACCACAACACAAGAAAGGTCATATATGATAAGCCCACAGCTAACGTCATACTCAATAGTAAAATGTTAAACACCTTTCCTCTAATATTAGTAACAACACAAGGATGCCCACTTTCACCATTTCTATTCAACATAATACTGGAAGTCCTCACCGGAGCAATTAGGCAAGAAAAAAGAAATAAAAGGCATCAACTCAGAAGGAAGATGTAAAACTGTCTCTATTTGCAGACGACATGATATTATATATAAAAACTCTAAAGACTCAAAAAATGTTAGTACTAATAAATGAATTCAGTAAACTTGCATGATACAAAATCAACATATAAAAACCAGTTGCATTTTTATACACTAACAACAAACTATCTCAAAGAGAAATTAGGAAAGTAATTCTGTTTACAATAGCATCAAAAATAATAAAATACTTAGGAATAAATTTATCCAATAAGGTGAAAGACCTGTACACTGAGAACTACAAGACGTTGATGAAAGAAACTGAAGAAGACACAAATAAATGTAAAGACATCCTGTGTTCTTGGATTGGAAGAATGAATATTATGAAAATTTCCATCTTACCCAAAGTGCTCTACAAGTTCAATACAATCCCTATGAAAATTCCAATGATATTTTTCACAGAAATAGAAAAAACTATCCTAAAATTTGTATGGTACCATAAAATACCCTGAATAGCCAAAGTAACCTTAAGAAAGAACAAAGTTGGAGGCATAATACTTCCTGTTTTCAAGCTATATTACAAAACTATAGTAATCAAAACAATATGGTACTGGCATAAAAACAGGCACCTAGATGAGTGAACAGAATACACAACCCAGATATAAACCCATGCATATATGATAAACTAATTTTTCACAAGGGCACCAAGAACACTCAATGGGGAAAGGATAGTCTCTTTAATAAACAGTGTTGGGATAAGTGGATTATCACATGGAAAAGAGTGATACTGGACCCCTGTCTTACAGCACTCACAAAAATTAATGAGAAATGAATTGAAGACTTAAATGTACTTGAAACCATAAAACTCCCAGAATAAAAGATAGGGAAAAAGATCCTTAATATTGGTCTTGGCAATGATTTCTTAGATAAGACACCAAAAGCCCAGGCAACAAAGGCTAAAATAAACAAGTGAAACTATATCCAACTAAAGGTTTTCTGCACAGCAGAGAAAACAATCAGTAAATTGAAAAGACAAACTACAGAATGTGAGAAAATATTTGCAAACTTTATATTTGATAAGAGGTTAATAACCAAAATGTATAAAGAACTCATAGAATACAATAGCAAAAAAGCAAATAATACATTTTTTTGACAAAAAATAGCAAATGTCAAAAAATGGGCAAAGGACCTGAATAGAAATTTTTCCAAAGATGATATTAAAATGGCCAACAGGTATTGAAAAAGTGCTCAGTATCATTAATCATCCGGGAAACACAAATCAAAACCACAATGAGATATCACCTCACATCTGTTAGAATGGCTATTATCAAAAAGACAAGAGATAACAAGTGTTGGCAATGATGTGGAGAAAAGGGAACCCTTTCACGCTGTTGGTGCGAATGTAAATTGGTGCAGACATCATGGCAAACAATATATGGCAGTTTCTCAAAAAATTAAAAGAATAGAATTACCCTGTGTTCCAGCAATGTCACTTTTGGGTATATGTCCAAAGGAAATGAGATCACTCTCTTGAAGAGATATTTGCACACCCATGTTTATTGCAGCATTATTTACAGTAGTCAAGATACGGAAACAATCTAAGCGTCTTTTAACAGATGAATGAATGGATAAGGAAACACACACACACACACACACACACACACAATGGAATATTATTCAGCCATAAAAAGAGGGATATCCTGCCATTTATGACATGATGGACCTTGTTGACCTTGAGGGCATTATATTAAGTGACATAAGCCAGACAGAAGAAGACAAATACTGCATGGTTTCACTTATGTGTTGAATCTAAAAAGCCGAACTCATAGAAACAGATGGTAGAATGGTGGTTGTCAGGTGCTGAGCCGGGGCCAGGGGGAAATGGGGAGATGCTGGTTAAAGGATAAAAACTTTCGGTTATGAGAAGATTCAGTCCCAAGTATCTAATATACAGCATGGTGACTATAGCTAATATTTGTGAATTGTTTACTTGAAAGTGGTTGAGAATAGATCTTAACCATTCTCACCACAAGAGGAAAAAAACAAAGGGTTAACTATGTGAGGTGATGGATATGTTAATTATCTTGATTTTGGTAATCATTCTACAATGTATATGGATATCAAATCATCACGTTGTACACTTTAAATATATACAATTATATTTGTCAATTATTCCTCAAAAATAAAAAAAATGAAAAAATTGAATTTAAAAAAAAAAAGGATGTGATTCTGTTACAGATATGAATAGTGATGTGAAAAATATGCTGGCTTTTTGGCCAGATGAGGGCTCTCGTCTTGTCTCTACCATTTAATGCTTGTGTAACTGTGTTAAAAAAAAACACTAAACTTCTCTAAGATAATTAAAAAGACAGATCTGAAACATAGTAGGCGCTCGAATTATTTTGGTCTCTCTCTCTTTCCCTTTTCCTACCCCTTTGTTAGTAAATATTCCTGAGATAGAATCAAATTCAGAATCCAAATAATAAAATGCTTGAGATATTTTGACAAAAAATAGCAAATGTCAAGAAGATATAGCAAAATGTCTGAATTATATAGGTCAAGGGAAATGTACTCGAGACATCTTATCCATGGCAGAGCTAGAACAAGCGTACAAATTTTCCCTAAAACTGAGTGATCCAATCCGAAACTCTAAGATGATGAAATAAAGCTACTCTTCTGTGTTCAAGTTTCTATCTAAATGCCTAAGATTGACATAAAACATGTTTGTTGTTGTGACTTCTAGACATGGAACTTGACAAAATTTTAAAATAGGTGAAGTTTATATTTGTTAATTTTCCTTCAAGTATTTGGTCTTTCTTCTTGACTCCAAGCATCTATCTGTGCCCCACTCTGGAAACTTCTTTCAATCACTTTTTTGAAACATAAATTGTACTTGTTCAAAAATACAAAGCCTTCAATATTCAAATAAGTACATCTCCATTCATGGAAAAACATGGGACATAATAAATTTAATTAAATGAGCTCCTTGAAATTTTTTCACTCACATTTTATCATATAGACATTCATGTGTTTTTTTAATTGGCTTTCAAATGTTTTTCTTCTGATTCTACTGAACTTGCATGCTCAGGTAGAAAATTATGACAGTAAAGCATGTTTAAAGATAAACTATTAATAACTGTTAACATAGGGAACATCGTTCCAGAATATTTTCCATATGCAAATGCACTTTCACTTGAATAAAGTCATGTTATTTATGCTAATTGTACCCATATTTTTTAATTGATAAATCACAGAGTTCTATGTCTATATATATATGTATATATTAGCATATATATATGTCATCATTCTTTTCTAATGACCTTGTAATATTCTGGGATATAAATACTCTATAATATATATAATATATAAATAAATATATATAAAATAGTATATATAATAATATATAATATATTTATAATTATATATTACATAATTTTATATTATATATCATATATACGCTATAAAATAATATATAAAATAATATAATTTATTTCACTAATATTCTTGGCAAACTTTGAGATGAAATGATTCAAATCAAATGAATTTGTAGTCATAACTCTTTAAACACTTAGCACACACTAGTGTTTTACTCAGAGAAATTTTGAAAAGCCCATCATATGGTAAAACGTCCTTTTGAACCAGTTTCCCATATGAAAAATATTGATTTAGTTTCTTTTGCAAATTTAACTCCCAATTTAAATAACATTTTGTATTAATTTGTCTTTTATTTCTAGAAGAATCAAGAGTCTTAGTCAGTTGGGTTAAAGTGAGAAGAGCTGGAATTCTACAGGCAAGTTCTGGTCTAGAAGCAGACGGTCTATGATGCTTGATTTTGAGAAACTAAGTGTATTTCCCTGTCTTCTTTGAGACAGGGTGAGTGACAACCTGAATTTTGGTAATTTAATAACAAATGACCTACTTATTTCCTATGATACTGTGAGGAAAACCATGAAAATGCTGTATACTAGAAGCAGAAAGCTGAAAACTCTTGCCTACCCTCTGAAAAGAAGAAGGTAGCGAGCACTGAAATTTGTGAGTGTGTGTACGTGTGCATGTGTGATACATGCAAATATCCCTGAAAATACTTAATTTTTGTTGAATTTGAAATAATTTCAGATTATAAGAAACTCACAAAATTATTTTTAAAAATACTGTAAACTCTTCACCCAGATTTTCTTACACTACATATGTATGTACATACACACTTACATACACACATACATAGATTTTTTTGTTTTTATTCTCTCTAAGGAGCAGAGAAAGACTCTTTTTTTGGTGAGGAAGATTGGTCCTGAGCTAACATCTGTTGCCAATCTTCCTCTATTTTGTATGTGGGAGGCCACCATAGCATGGCTCAATAAGCAGTGTATAGGACTGTACCTCGGATCCAAATGTGCAAACCTTGGGCCGCCGAAGTGGAGCATGCAAACTTAATCACTACACCACCAGGCCTGCCCCCTAGATATTTTTCTCTGAACCATTTGAGAGTAAGTGGTGATCTCCCTTTATCCTCAAGTTCCTTAATCTTTATTTCTACAAAAAAAGGACATTCTCAGAAAACCATAATACAATTATCAAATCAGGAAATTAATATAGATACAGTGTTATCAGCAAATCTACAGATCATATTCAAATTTTTCCAATTGTTTTGCTAATGTCCTTCAGCGTGGGGAAAAGAAATCCTGGTCTAGGATGCAATCCAGGATCACACATTACTTTTACTTGCCATGTCTGTTTTGTATTCTTTTATCTGTAATATTTCCTCAATCTTTCTTTGTCTTTTATGGAGTTGACATTTTTATGGAGCACAGGTCAGTTATTTTATAGATATTCCTCCATTTGGGTTTGTCTGACGTTTTCTCATGTTTGACATCAGGTTATATATTTTTGGCAATAATAGTATGGAAGTGATTTTGTGTCCTTCATAGTATAACAAATTAGGAACCACCTAGTGTGTGTTTGCCCCTTTCATGGTGGCAGTCACTTTAATAATTTAGTTAAACTAGTGTCACTTTGTAATTTATAAGTATTAATAATTTTATATAGGGGAATACTTTGACTCTATATAAATGGTTTATTCTCTGTCAAATTTATCTAATGTTTTAGTGTCTATTGACTTTTTTTACCTGAAACAATTATTACTGTGGTATTTCCAAATGGTGATTTTTTCCTTTATTTCTTCTATATTTATTACTTTGAATTCTACTATAAGGAAGTACCTTCCGTTTGTCTCCATTTATTTGTTTGTTTATTTGTTTATATTACTGTAGACTTACCGATTCTATTTTATGTTATGGGTTATAACATATTGCCATTATGATTATTTTGGTGATCCAATTTTCCAGGTTTTGCCGATGAGATCCACTTCAAGCTGGCGCTTGTGTCCTTTCAAAAAATCTCTATCATTCTACAAACATTTCCTTACTTTTTGGCAGTGCAAATTATTCCAGGCTCATCTTGAATGTTTTATGCTTCAATTCAAGAATGAATTATTTATCCAGTTTACCTCCTTTTAGTGAAGAATGATATTTAGGAAACAAGATCCGAGCTTTAGGTTTGCTCATTACTACTGGAATGACAAATACATGCATCTACACATATATATTTATAGACACTGTCCTATATCTGTTTCTAGCTTTATATTAAAGTCCATTAATTGATACTGATATTCCAATTTCAATTTAACACTACAGGTTTTTAAATGTTTTTTTTTTAATATTTCTATGTTTTTATATTCCCCTTTATATGTTTTTATATTCTTGCTTGGACAGAGAGAAACCTAGATTTTATTATCCATAATATATTTGCTGTTTCCTCGGCCTTAGAATATGCATAAGATAGTTTTAAATTGCTAAATTATGCCATTGCAAACAGGAAATCAACTCACTAAGATTCAAATATATGTGTATGTTTTTTACTTTAATCTAAGGACATTTGTCAAAATACCAATTTCCAATGTTATTTGGATTAGCAGTTTGTTAACTGGATTAATTTTTTTCCTTCAACACATCTAGGTTATTAATTTGAAATACAGTTTGTAGATTTTATGTATTTTTTGTATGTCCAACATTAAAATAATTCTGAAAGTTAAAATTATACAAAAAGATATATCCAAGGAATTCTCATTGCCCCTGCTTCTCTGTACCCATTCTTAAACCCCCATTCTTCCCTCTAGTTCTCACTCAGCTCTTATACATAACCAACCTCATGCATTTCTGGTTTATCATTCCAGTGTCTTTTTTCACAAATGTACAGACACCGGTATATTATATCCTCTTCTCTCTTACGTGAAGCATGGCATACCTTAGATACCTTTTTGTACTTTGCTTTTTTCACTTAACACTGTATCTTGGATATCACCCTATATCACTTCTTAAAGATTTTCTCATTTTTTTTCACAACTTCGTAGTGTGGAAGTATGCAAGTTTACCCATCTTCTCTCATTTATAGGTGTTTGGCTTATTTTCAATGTTATATATAGGCATTTGGCTTGATTTCAGTTTTGAGCAATTGGAAACAAATCTTCAAGAAAAGTTTTTAGATGTTGACTTTCTGGAACAAGGATAAATGCACATGCAGTTTTATTAATTAAATGTTGCCAAATTCTCCCCTAAAAAAGGTTGCACCAATTTACGTTCACAATAGCAATGTTTGATATTGCCTGTTTCTCTTGAAATTCACCCAGAGAATGTGTTGTCATACTTCTAATTTTTGCCGGTATGATTGGTAAGAAATGGGCTCTCAGGGTATTTGCATTTCTCTAATTACACTAGTAAGGCTGAACACTCTCCTTATGTTTAAAGGCCATTTTGGATCTTTCTTGTGAACTGATTTTGTCTTTTGCTCATTTTTTATCATGTAGTTGGTCATTATTTCAAACCCAATCAATTGGTAAAACTATATATATATATATATATATGTGTGATATTAACCCTTTATCTGTAATATAGTTTATAAATATTTGTATTCAGTTTGTCAGTTGTCTTTTGAATTTGTTTATGGCGTTTAATTTTTTAAAATGTAGTCACATGTATCAATATTTTCTTTTACTGTATCTGGATTTTGAATTATAGTTTTAAAACCTTTCTGTACAAACAGGACAAACAGGTTATAGCAGAATTCACACATGTTTTCTTGTAATATGGTTTCCTTTTTTACATTTAGACCTCTAGTCCATTTGAAGTTTATCCTTGTATATATTGTGAAGTATGGATCTAATTTGATCCCTTTTGACAAATGGCTGCCCAGTTGTTTTAGAACTATTTGTTAACAAGTCCATCTTTAGGGGCCAGCCCAGTGGCACAGTGGTTAGGTTCACACACTCTGCTTCCACTGCCCGGGGTTGGCTGCTTTTGATCCCAGGTGCGGACGTATGCACCACTCACTAAGCCATGCTGTGGTAGGCATCCCACATATAAAGTAGAGGAAGATGGGCACGGATGTTAGCCCAGGGCCAATCTTCCTTAGGGGGAAACAAATCTATCTTTCCCAGTTATTTGAGATATCCTCTTTATCATATATTAGATTTCCTATCTAGTGTATATTTTGTTCCATGAGTTTTTCTTTTTTTTTAATCCTGCTCCATTGTTGCCTTACTTTATATATTTTGGAGAAGTATAATGCCTAGTTAATTCCTTTTGCTCTTGTAAGTTATATCATCTAAAAAGCCTTAAACATTAAGGATATTTTCTTTCTTAATTAAGTCTAGCACATTTACTCACATATGTCTTGCACTTAGTTGCTCATTCTCAGTCAATTTTTCCAGCTATTCAGTATGCAAATTCAGATTTATTTTTTTCTAAAATTTTTCTTAGATTTCAGTTTTAAATATTATTAATGTTCCATATTATATTTCTTTGCCTGTGTTCAGCTACTTTCTCTTGATCTTTTCATTTATATCTTTATCTCATTTTATTTTGTTGGCATTTTTCTCTGCCTTTTTTCAACTCCTTATTAGATTTTCATTTGAGTCTATTCTCGCTTGACATTTATGAAATTTAATCTTCATGTCTGAGATGATTTTTGTTTTCTCCTTCATTTCATCAACTATCTCTCTTTTCACAAATGTCTTCCTGTTTATTGTCTGATTAGTTTTTACATTTTAATTTCTGAATTAAGGTGTTTTTTCGTATCTTCAAATGTTTAACTCATTTTGAGGTGTCGAGTTTTAGTTTTCTTTTGCTTTGTGGTTAATTTTTGTAGTCTTATGTGAGGAAGTGGGATTTCATCAGCTCAGGTGCCTTGGTTCTGATTTTCATTTTTTAATTTTATTTTACTATTTATTTATTTATTTATTTATTTGTGAGAAAGATCAGCCCTGAGCTAACATCCATGCCAATCCTCCTCTTTTTGCTGAGGAATACTGGCCCTGGGCTAACATCCGTGCCAATCTTCCTCCGCTTTACGTGGGATGCTGCCACAGCATGGCCTGACAAGCGGTGCGTCGGCGTGCACCCGGGATCGAACCCCAGGCTGCCAGCAGCAGAGTGCGCGCACTTAACCACTACGCCGCAGGGCAGGCTCCATGATTTTCTGTTTTATTATAATTGTGCTGTGTAAGTGTGTATGTAGTTTTCAGGTAGTCATTTGGAAGATTTTTGGTGTTTTATGCGATTCAGTGTCTAATGGTACTCTCATATTTACTTTTGTTTTGTTTTTATTTTTTAGAGAGGGAGAGGGATTGTATAACCTCTAATTTGTTCCCTCTCTTTTTTACAATAGGACCCTAAATTTCCCGTTTGCTTATTTTTCTCTTCATCAACAACCTCTAAAAGCACTTCTCCCTTCCTCTTTACCTTCTGTCCCAGAGGTATTGCTTTCAGATTGAGACCTCAAATAGCATGCGTTTTCCTGTAGTAAGTTTCTCAACCACCATGACTCTTTTCTGGTCTTTGTACACTCAGAGCGAACTTTCTTTCTCTTTTTGGCCATGATTTTAGATCAATTTTATATGCCAGTGGCTCCTCTCTTCTTTCTTTCCTGACATCTTCACTCCTGGCAAAGGTTTACTGTAAGAGCATAATAGACAGCTCACTGGATTTGGTCTTTTTCTTTTTCTTTTTTACGTAGAGGTAATTTGGGTTTGAGTTTTTTCCTATCTTTTAATCATGTGCAGGTTGGGATTTTTCTATAGTTTTATTTGTTTTTCTTGTTGTTGTGTATTATTTCTGGAGAATATGTGGGAAAAGTCATTATTCTTTGCTATTTGAAAGTCTAAAAAATACATACACACATATGTTTGGCTGTCATTTAATTTATTTTTCCAATAACTCATGAAAACATGAGTTTGCAAAACTGCTTAAAATAATATTTTTAACTGAACTCCCTGTCTGTAATCCCTTAACTTCTCCCCTTCAGTCCTACTAGAGAAAGCTCATTTTAGTAATATCACTTCCCTACTCTGAAGTCCTCAGTGGTATCACTGTTCATCTTCAAATAAACTTAAAATTCTGCACATGAGTTTTGTGGGATCCCAGGTTGCCTACTTTTTTTCCCTATTTCTGCTTATTCCCATGAAGCTAACCTGGGTGTGTTCTCCACTTATATTTCACCCAGACTAAGCCGTCAGTCAATTCATTCCGTTCTGCTACCTTTCTGCTAGCATTGTTACCTTGTCACCTAGAAAGCAGTTTTCAAGAATAACCTTGAGTGAGCATTGCCAGAGTAAATTGACTCCACACTGGCTGCATTGGTTAATAAGAAGCCCCATTAATCCTTTTGTGACATTTTAGTCCTTTCTTATGCTGTGTTTCTCTTTATTGAGCATCAATATTTTAATGTGGATACTTAGCCGACTTCCTTGGTTTCTTTCTTCTGTCCACGCTGTAAAGGTCCTTCATTTGCTAGATGTGTTCAAGCAATATTCTAAATCCTCTTTTTGTACTATATCACTTATACTTTGCAACAACAATATGAGGTATGTACTTTCACTAACACTTAGTTTACAGATAAAAAAGAGAAACCAAGTTATAGACAGATGAAGTAACAGAGTTCACATAGCTGGTAATTGATACAATCAGGTTTTGGACCCAAGTAGCCTGGTTTCAGAGCTGAACTCAAAACCGGTAATCCATATGTTACATAGGATGAATGTATTTCATTGATTTTGAAAATTTGAAGAAATATAATACTGTATCCTAAGTTTTAAAATGACAAAGTTTACTTTATAATAAGTCGGTAGATGAGGTATCTGATTTTAATTAAATGGCTATAGTATGCTGTAGTTCATATATTAAATAATTATAGTTCTGTACTGTCAGTGATTTTGAAAATTAATTTATACTTAATGAGGTATATCCAAATATTAATTAAACTTTGTAGAGGGAAAGGGATTAATACAGAATTCATTAATAGGAGATTGCATTGATTTATTTTAAAGTGTATTTAGATCATGTCTACATGATTGAGGGATATTTTTGGTTTATTTGGTGCAAGAGTTACATGATCCAACAAGGAATGATCAGTGGGGAAGTTCACTTTCACCTGGTGAATTTACTTAACCGAAATAATTATATCTGGCGTAGACCACTGTGAATATGCATTCATAGCTACACTTATGTGCAGACTGCATACTGAATAAACACCAGCCCAGGCTGGGGACACTGTGAAGTCATCTGAGTCAGAAATCAAGGAAAACCTAAATGGCTCAATTGATATTGGCTAATGATCATAACCCAGTTTATTATTATTATGAATTAATTTTAACATAAATATCAACTAAAATTAATTTGAAATAAATGATAATGTATCATGTGCAAGTATTAATTATTCAAAATTAACTTAAAGTAAGATAATCAGAAAATGAATTTTCACATTACCAAATTTTATTTAAATCAGGCTCATTGCGGTTGAAATTACCTTACTGTGATCTGTGTGAAACAGGAACTAAGGTCAGCAGTCTCAGGAGAAAATTTTATGTGATATAGTTCTTTTAGCATTGAAGCATTGCTTTCTGGAGTCTTTATTCCTGTGGAGAAATCAAGACAACTGGAAAACTTTTGCCTTTCTTGCCTGCTGTTTTCTTGTTTTATACGAGTGACATTCATCATAGGTTAGTTGATAGAAACTGAGCAATAAAAGAGATTCTGAAACTACATCTGCAGAACCAAAATAAGCAAGAGGCCTTAAAATAATCCCATGAACTCAGTATAGCCAAATAGAATAAAGGAAGAAAATCTGAAATCCACATTTGCCTAAACTGGCCTAACAGTTTCAATGATACACTTGTAAAAAGTCATTCTCGGGGCCAGCCCGGTGGCGCAAGCGGTTAAGTGCGCGTGCTCCGCTGCACTGGCCAGGGGTTCGCCGGTTCGGATCCCGGGTGCACACCAACGCACGGCTTGGCAAGCCATGCTGTAGAGTCATCCCATATAAAGTAGAGGAAGATGGGCGTGGATGTTAGCCTAGGGCCAGTCTTCCTCAGCAAAAGTAGAAGAGGATTGGCAGATGTTAGTACAGGGCTGATCTTCCTCACAAAAATAAAAAATAAAGTCATTCTCTACTGTACTCAACATTTTCCATATATTTAATCAGGAGTCAAGTATTTGATTGGAACTTCTAGTATTAAATGTTTTGGTATTTCAAATGGAGTCTACACTTCAGATCACACCTAGAATCTGTACCTACAATTCTCCTTCTATGCCTACATGTTTCATGAGAAGTTCAGAATCTATTGTAGAGGTTATAACTTAAAGAAGTCACTGCTAATCCATCTGCCAACTTGCTTTGTCATCTTCAAGTGTATGCCAAATATTTGCTCTGTGTTAATGTTGTGCTATAGTTATTCCAATCTCCTAACAGGAAAATGCCAATTAAAGGAGAAAAGGACCCGATAATAAAGTTCTTATGTTAAAAGCATAGATTTAGAAATGCTTTTCTCTTAAGTATACTGCTTGATCAAGCTACTAAAGTGGATGCATTAATTCTGCATGACTGAAGACAATAATTTGAGGAAACAGATATCATAAATGTAAATATAGTAACATAATAATGAGATAAAATTTTCCCTCAGAATATTAGTGTCTCGCATACTGCCTAGTATCGTGCTTCGCAGTTACTGCAGCATTTCACACGGCCTGTGCTGACTCACTGACCCCCTAGTTGAGAGAAGAGTTGTGGGTGTCAGCCACAGTGTAAATCCCAATGTGAAGATTCAGAGTCAGTCATTTGCCCTGGGCACTCACACACCTACTTAATGTTTGAGGAAGCCAGGACTAGTTCCTAAGTCACTACACTCTCAGACTAGTTCTTTTTACTCAGTTCACTAAGGAAGCAAAATAATTAGATCTGTGATGACAGTAAGCATGACTCAGTGAAACGTGAAATCTATCAAAACATTCAGTCACTGTATCGCCTTGATTGTTGCCAATATCTTTAATCAAACACGCAATGTGTAGAAATATGCTAAGAATAGCAGTGTACTGTCTCACTTTGCTCTTCCTTAATCACAAGGACCCTGCCTAAGAGAGCTTAGCTTTCTTTTGTTTCAAAACAACATGTATAGTTGTTTGTTGTTTTTTCTGATTTTAGAAGAAATATATACTCATTATGGAAAACATGAAAAATGGAGAAAAATTTAAAAAGAAGAAAAAAATCCCTCATAATTTCAAAACCCAAAAAGAACTCCTTGAATGGCCATTGATGTATTTTCCTCCAATATCTTTGTGTCTACATGTGCACACGTGTGTATGTGTGTTTTATAAGGAAAATTGTGCACTCCTAGAGGGGAAACAAAGTAAATCATTTTCACCATTCCAAACTAAATTGTTAAGGGTCATTCTTCTATTGGACAATCATATCACTCAGTTTAAATAGAAACTATTTTACCCAGCTATTGTCTGAACAAACCAAAGCTGTCTAATTACACTATTATATATTGTACTGTGTAAAAAGCTTGATATATTTACAGGTCAAAGCATGTAACAGAACACCTGGCTTGCTATAGAAATGTCTAAATTTTATCAAGATTAAAAAAATTAACAATGCATTTGTTTTATAAGTATGCTAAAGACTTATCATAACTTAAACACCCACAAACATTTCTTGCATCAGTTTTGTGGGAAAAATACAGGTGCAAGATATTATGTGCCTTTTAATTAGCTACATTTTCCAATCTCATGTCTTTTATTCTTCTGATGCATCCTCTCCACTGACATGTTTCCTCAGTTTAGAATTATCAGTGAAAAAGTTATATTCTTCAAACTTTCCAATCTTGACCTGCCAAACTGATAGTGTGAAGAGTGGAGAATAAACACACACACACATACATGCATATATAAACACATATAGATGTGATATGTGCATGCAAATGTGTTTGTTAATTCATATCTCTGTTTCTTCTCTCTCTGTGTATGTGTGAACATAGCACTAGCATGAAGATTCTTATAGTGTTCATGGGACAGAATCAAGGTCATCTGATCAGCATAAGAACCATTATACAGATTCATTTTTTTGAAATTGCCTGAGAGTTTGAAGAGGATATTTCTCCAGGGACCTAGAACCTTAGCATTGGGTTGTTGATTTGACAGTCCTTAAGAAATCACTCAATTATTAGTGGGACCAAAGTTTACCATTATTATTCTGTTTTCTTAAACTGTCTTTGAAAAGCTTTGAGGGTAACTTTGGGTCTTATGGGAAATAACTGACTTGTGTTAGTCATGACTATTTCATGTTGCCATTGGCGGGAAAGAGAGAGAAGAAGAGAGTAGATCTAGAATTCCATCTGTAATAACAGCGTATTGAAGGTATATGTATTCTTGCTTAAGCTACACTTAAATGCTGTGTTAGAGTCTTGAAAAAAAGGCTGGCATTGTACTCATGGTCCTTTGGAGGGACTTTCAACAGAATTTGTTAGCCAGATTCCCAAGAAAGCAGAAATATTAGAATGCTGAAATGGTACGCAAGGTAGAGAGTGAGAGAACCTATTAGTAGCAAATGGGAAATAGACCAGTCGTCAAAGTATGGTGGGGTTGTGTAATGAGCAGAGCTGTAAAGTGAAGATCTGTAAACTCTTACTGCTGCGTGCTAGCCGTGCCTGACATACGGCCTGCGTGAAGCCCAGGCCTCCTCAGACTTTTAAACTCCTCGCTTTCCAGTGTGATTCTCATCTTCTTATTGCTTTCTATATCTTATAGTAACCCCTACTTTTACTTGAGCTAGCCTGAGTTTCTACATCTTGAACCATTGAAGTTTAACTAAAACTGTCTTTCCTAAACACAATTTATACCAGGAACCATAATTTTCTTGAGGTACTGTAAGCTAATTCTGTCACCAGCCGTCCATTCATCCACATAATCTAAGAGCCTGGAAGTCATACTTCACTCTTCTCTTCTCTTCACCCACTTCCTCCCTTCCTCCATCTCCACTCCACCCCCTGTCCTGCTCAAGACAATTCTCAGGATTAATTAACCCTCTTCCTGCTTAATACTACTCTCTCACCAGAGTAATGTCTCTTCCCTGAACTATTGTGAGAGGCTGTTTCCCTCCCACTGATCTAGTTTCTTTATCATCCTCCACATTTTATTTAGAGTAATCGATGTGAGACGTGAATATGACTATTTGCTTTTCTGATTAGAGCCCTGTCGTAAGCTCTTGCCCTCTTATACTAAGATCTCTATGACTTGGTTCTTTCTTCCTCTCCAGCTTTACCTCCTACAATACTTCCTGCCCCATTGCCTCTGAGTTAAATGCCTGTCCCATTTTTATTTGCCTGGGTATCTCCCACTTGTTCTTCAACACTGAACTGAATGATAGTTTTCTCCAGGAAGACTTTTATAACATGCTGGTTGGACCTTCCTCTGAGCTTCCATAGCTATGCTACCTCCAACTTAGCATGTATCGTTGTCTGCTGAGTAAATATATTAATTGTGTAGTTTTTCACTAAGCTGTAAGCTTGTCGATGGTGAGAACTGCTTATATTACACCCAAAACCTGGAACGATGCCTGAAATATGCCAGTGACCAATACACTTTTTTTGAATAAACTTATCCTAGGCCTTGCAGTCCCTTAGATTAAATGGCCTCCAGAGCCTTCTCACTGTCCACACGATCTCACTGTTGTCTGCAGCAGGATTGTCAATGGCAGCTTGTTTACCTGCTGTGCCAAACCCAGTTTGTGGCTGGCACGGTGCCTCAGAGAGGCTTAGAAAGAAGCCTCTGTAGGATAATTGAAAACCCTTATGGTTTCCCTGAGAGCTGGTTTTACTAAAATCATCTTTTTCCTTCTCGGTTTTGTTTTAAAGCACTTCACCTTTACTTTCCTGTGATTGGCCATG
The DNA here is from genome assembly GCF_020826845.1 of Diceros bicornis minor. Lineage (NCBI taxonomy): Eukaryota > Metazoa > Chordata > Mammalia > Perissodactyla > Rhinocerotidae > Diceros > Diceros bicornis. Next base: position 16,553,832 of record NC_080749.1, on the reverse strand, counting down.
CATCTAGAACTCTTCAGTTCCTGTTTGTTACCTTTGCCCCGAGATAAGAAAATCTGCTCTTTTAGGAAGATATGTTTTGCTACTAACAGAAGGGGCTGAGCAGCTAGGACAAAGTGCAGAGAAACAAGAGGCACAGCAGGGATCAGACTGCATACTCAGGTTTGGGGTAAAAATAAATAATAATAAATGCTTACTCTTACTTTACTAGATTTAGTTTGATTTTTTAGATAAAATATATCTTCAAACAGCATCATAAGGAGATGAGAGTTTGGTATATTTTAGAGCTTCAACTTGAAAAGGATTTCAAGTGTGAGGAGTCAGTGTCCTCTGGAGAGATTTCATCGGCACCATCATTACTGTCAAGGGGAGCAGCCCGGTGGGCTCCTTTGCACTTATGTTCTTGTTCCTAATGGATCAAAAGTAGTTTTTCCTTTTACATACAATAGCGAGGACCTTGCCAAGTCCTCAGAAAGAGCCAGTTCTGCGGCTGAAAAAAATTGCGTTCAGAACTGCCTAAAGCAGAATTTCAGACCTCAGTAGCACAGGATCTTATCCCTGCGGTTAGCCATGATTGGTGACTGTGGTAGGCAGAATAATGGTCCCCCAAAATGTCCACATCCTAATCCACATTTGTGAATGTATTGTATTACATGGCAAAAGGGAATTAAGGTTGCAAATCAGTTGATCTTAAAACAGAGAGATCATATTGGATTATCCAGGTGGATCTAATGTAATTACATGGGCCCTTCAAAGCAGAAGAGGAAGAAAGAAAAGTCATTCAAAGAGATACCACAAAGATAGAGAAAGGACATGAGCCAGAAAATGCAGGCTACCTAGAAACCTCTAGAAGCAAGAAATGCCCTCAACTGACAGCTAGAAAGGACACATAGGCTATAGCCCTACAACTGCAATGAGCTGAATTCTGCCTACAACGCGAATGAGCAGGGAACTGGATTCTTCCCTAGAACCTCCAGAAAGTCTCCCTGCTCACACCTTGGTTTTATTCTCGTGAAACCCGTGTTGGACTTTTGACCTACCAAAGTGTAAAATAAAAAATTTGTTTTGTTTTAAGCCACTATGTTTGTGACAATTTGATACTGCAGCATGGAAAAGCAATACAATGATCTATGAAAAATATTGATCACTTTATTCTTGATAGGGACACAAATGCCTTCAAGAATATTGCAATTTAATTGCCAGGAAATGTATAAATACATGGAAATCTCAACAGCAATGAGAGAACAAGGCAATATTTTGAGACAGTAATTGGTTTAGTGACGTACAGAAGTGTATGATAAATTGCCAAATCAATTCTTCTAAGCTTTTAGCAGAGTCTTAATGAAGAGGTCAAAAGAAATGAGTTTCAGGTTCGTGGTTTCAAGTATATACTAGAGGCTAAGCACAGAGTTGATAGATAACTTGACAAACATTGCTTTATTTAATGTAAAATGACATTATATAATTAAGTTGAACATTTTATGATACTGAATATAGGTATTCAGAGTATTCAGTTGACGTTTTCAGGAAAATATTGAGGAGACTGAATAGGAACCAATCATGAATGTTTAGGTAGAATTGATTTGGAGAGAGAAGACAGAAAGAGGCTTTCCAGGAGAGAACAAATTGATCAGCATTTCAGAGTGGACAAGGTCTGTCTGCATTACCTCAGGAGACGTTAAGGATAATGCACATTTGCTGAAAACCACCCACAAAATCTGATTGCATCCTCCCACTCTGGGTACACACGCAATCACACACATATATCTCCCTCACCTGAGCAGTTGAGAATACGCAGTTTCTGAAAATGAGAGAGAATAGAGAGGAATTTTTTATGCATCCTCCATTAACCCAACAGACACAGAGCCTGAGTTGTAAGAAATTTAGGAAAAGGAGCCACTATCATTTTGGTTTCTAACGTCTTTCAAGTTGGAACCCAAAACAGGTCATTGAAAGTTAGGAGAAACCCTCAGGTGATGCCACCATTCCAGCCAAATGTGAAAGTACTAAAGTAACAAGGAGATTTTATGATGGACAAACACAATTCTTGGAACAACCCCTAATGCACCCTCTGCCCCAACAGGGATGATGATCAAGGCAGTGGAGGGCCCCCACCTATAAGAAATTATCCCTGAAGATGCCCCAGCTGCTCACTAACTTTTAGACCTAAAGGTAGGCAGTCTAGAGGCAGACACTGCATCTAGTATCTCTTCCTACCTGGGGACCTATAGAGCAAAGACACTGAAGAGCAGGTGGCCCAAGAAAGCAATGTAGGGCAGAAATTTAATCCCTCACAGTCCTGGAAGCTAGAAGTCCCAGATCAATGTGTCAGCAGGGTTGGTTTCTTCTGAAGCCTCTGTCATTGACTTGTAGATGGCCCTCTTCTCCCTGTATCTTCCCATGGTCCTCTCTCTGTGCTTGTGTGTGTTCATATTTCCTCTCCATTATAAGGACTCCAGGCATATTGGATTAGGGCCTACACTAATGACTTCATTTTGACTTATTTACCTCTTTAAAACCCTATCTCTAAACACAGTCACTTTCTGAGGTGCCAGGGGTTGGGACTTCAACACATGGAATTTGGAGGGGGAACACAGTCCAGCCTATAACAGTTATTATTTGATGATGATGATGATGATGGTGAAGATTAATTAAATAATATTTTTTATATTATGTCAGTTATGAACTTTGTCTATAAAAGTAGTGAATGCCTATTTCAGGTCCCTTTGAAGCCTTAGGGTCACAAAGTCACTGCTTCTTAGGGACAATAAAAATGGGTAGCATGGCTCTAGTGCCTCCCCTTTGTTCAAAAAGCCATTGAAGCCAATACCTTGGCCTCTGTGAGCTTTGTCATAAAAGACTGTCCTCAAATAATGTTCCCATTTTTGTACTACATAAGGGCATCCAGTTTGACCATAGAAATTGACTCCAATGACAAAATAAATATAGAAGTAGCAACTTTTCTGCTGCAACTTTAAATTCCCTTCTGGGGAAAAAAAATCACCAGAAAAATTGTCATACTTAATTGGCATTTCCTATTACAGCTTCTCTCTGAGTAGGCACAGAGACTGCACTGAGTAATTTGGGGAGAAGGGCTGTATCCCAAATTCCCAGGAGCCCCATTTATATCCAGTCCTCAGACAAGCAAAGACATGGAGAGTGAGCAACATTTATCCTGGGGAAATTGATCAAGGAAGAGAAGCCACCTGGAAAAAACTAGTCAAGGAAACCTGCATCCTCAGAATCGTGATTTGAGATGCTAATCATTCCAGAAGTGTGTTTTGTTGGTCCATTTAATTTGATTTGAGGAGAAATCTCCCATAAGGATTTGGGGATTTTTCAGACCTAACACACTGACATAAAAAGTAAAGTTGGATTTTACTATATTAGCTGCCCCTGTGGAATCAGTTCATCAAGGCTCGTAATAACCAAAGCAGCAGCTTTCAAACTTTGATGTCTTTAAGAATTATCTGGAGAGCTTCTTAAAATTCCACAGGCTCAAGAGATTCTGATTCATCCACTGATGAGTCAGACCCAGAAACCTGCCCTGTATCAAGTCTTCCTTCCCTGAGGTAATTTTTCTAACAAACAATTATGTAGTGTTTGTTACGTGCCAGACACTGTTATAAGCATTTTGTAAATAACTTCTTCAAAGTCACAAGACACTACATATTTTTTCTCTATTTTACAAGACAGAAATGGAGGCAAAGTTGTTTACCCAAGGACATAGTGCTAGTAAGTGACAGGGCTGGGATTTGAACTCAAGCAGTTTTGTTCCAGAGTCCATACTCTTGGCCACTATGTTATGTTGCCACCTCATTTTGAAGCAAATTTTCTAGCAGTCGCACATTGAGAAACGCCACAGTAAAGAGTATTGACACAGATATAATAACTGACCTCATGAAGTAAACGATTCCTATCAATAATGTATATTTGTTTGAGAAAAAGGAAAACACAAACATTTATTGAATACCTACTTCATGTCAGGAGCTCTGGTAGCCAGACAGGTTTTTAAAATGTTACAAGAGAAATGCTAACAACAGAAGAAATCCTAAAGAAGTCTCGTTAACATTGCTCAACCCCACTGAGTCTCTCTGTAGTTCTAATGAGTGACTCCAACCATGTAGCAAAGCGAAAGCCAAAGTTTCTGTTTCCAAATGCTCCATCTGAAACTGGATACAACTTCTGCTCCATCCAGCACATGACATGAATTGGCACTTATTTTTTTCTTTATCTTTAAAAAAATTGGAAACAATTTCAAACTCACAGAGATGTTGCAAGAATAAGGAATACTATAAAGGACTCTCCTTCATATATCCTCCACCCAAGATTGCCCATGATTAACATTTTACCTCATTAGTTTTGATATTTGTACAGTAACTTCCTCCCTTCTTTCTTCCCTCCCTCTCTCCCTTGGTGCACTCCTGTCTCCCAGCCCTGAGAAGTGTACCTGACATATGGAAGTCATCACTAAATATTTGTTGAACAAATATCCATCATACAGATAAGTAAAAGGCAGCCCAAAGAGGTTAAATCACTTAACCAAAGTCAGATTCTGAAAAGTGGCAAAGCAAAGATGGGTATGGAGGTAGTTGGTTGTAGAGCCTGAATTTTTATTTATTATGCGTCTAATCACCTGGGAGAAACATAAGGACTAAGGCTCATGTTTTTGAGTTTTAAGTAGTGGAGCTTCTATCTTCCTAGTGGAAAAGCTCAATGTTCACACATGAATGTCTCTGTCTTCCTATGGTCACGGTGCCCAGCTCCACTGCAAAAAAATATTTGACTCAATAAGTACTCTTGGTAGTAGTATTATAAAAGTGTCTTTCATTTGCAGGTCCCTTTTTCCTATTTTCCTGGTACTGTTATACATTATGTCCTTTTACTTCATAATGGGCCAGTGAATCAGGGCTTATTATTACCTTTCTATGGATGAAGAAGTCGAAGCTCAAAGAGTGAGTGATTTCCTCAAGGTCACACAGCAAAAATATGATTGAGTCAGAACTGGGGCCCAGGTTCCCAATTTCTGACCTGATCTTTTCACTATTAAGTTTTTTGCTCAGCCACACATACTGCTAAGTTCTGTTGTACAAAATAACCTTGCAAAACAGAATAAACAAACCACGGATCCGTCCAAAATTGTAGGCGTGATAAGAAGGGGGTTCTCAATGGTTCCTACAGATGACTGCATTATTTGGAGTTAATTTTACTAGACGGTGCTAAAAGGTTCTAGGAAGCTGAGCAAGACCTTCTGGTCATGTGAAGATAGGTACTTAGTGGTAATTAGGGCTTGAATCTTACTGTGACCCCAGAACCTGGCTTCTTGAGTGACTAAGGGGAAGTGGAATTCAAGGAACATCTTCCCTGTAGGTGCCGCCATTGTGCTCACCACAAATCACACGGACTTGAATCTGAAACATGGATCTGGAATTTTTCAGTACAGGAAAATAATAGACTCCTTGTCATCCTCAGTGGCCAATATTAATATTTCATATTTCCTAGCAGATTTTAACTTCATAAACTCTGTTAATAGCAATTGCCATTTTTGAATCCCAGTATAAATCACCCAGTGAGGTTAGTAGATAATTTAACAATCTCCCTCATTGTCAAATTGTAACAGAATTTCTCAGAGACGTTAATGGTTTATCTAATATCTCCCAGTTAATATTACTCAATCTCCTGATGCCAAGTCTGTTCTCTTGTCACCAATCTGCAATGGGGACGGAAAATAACTGGTATATGCCTGCCATTTATACTAGGCACTCAGTCAACATTAGTTTTCTCTTTCTTTTTCTCCTTGCTCTGTAATTAAATTATCTTACCATCTTGCAACTCTGTGAGATGATCAGGCATTGTAATCTCCATTTTTATGAATGAGAAACTGAGGCTCAGAAAGCCTCAGAAAGTAACTGATCCTAAGTAGAAGAGAGATTTAAGTCCAACAAACGAAGAATGGGACATAGTACCCTGAGTACTTGCATTAGGTTTTACATGTTCAATGTTGCACTCCAAACAAAGTGACCTTCCTCTTAGATTTCTGAATTAGTTGTCAGAATTACTAGGAAATTACTTCCTTTTTGGCCCTTTTAGAATTATTTGCACTTAATTCTTTCATACTATTCCAGTTATTTATTGTTGCACGACAAAACCACCTCCAAGGTTACTAGCATAAAACAACAGGATTACGTTATACATCATGGTTTTATGGGTCAGGAATTTGTGTAAGGAGATTATTCTCTTTCGTTGGACATCAACAGAGATTACTTGATGTTATTCAATTGCAAATGTGCTGGTTGGAAGGTCCAAGAAAGCTTCTCCTTGGTGTCTTGGAGGAGATAGTCTCTTGGAGTGGTCGGTGCCTTGGAGTAGATGGCTAGGAGGCTGGGTTCAGCTGGGGCTATGCCACCCATGGCCTCTACAACATGGTGGTCTCAGAGTAATTGGATTTCTTACCTAGTAGCTCAGGGCTCCCATAGAGAGTGTTCCAAGAGACAGGAAGCTCCTAGTGCCTTAGGGTCTGGGAGCAAAACTAGTAGCATCACTTCTGCTGTATACTCTTAGTCAAAGCAGTCAGGGCCTATACAGGTTCAAGGGATAGAGATATAAACATCAGCTCTCAATGAGAAAAATGTCACAGAATTTGAGGCCTTCTTTAGTCTTCACATTTTGTATGTTTCTAGCCCGAGATGATGAGCAGGCCAGCATCTGACCTGGTCACTCTAGGCTATTCAGAATAGGGAAGGGGGTAGATGAAACATGGAGAGTGGTAAGCATTAGAAGTTGCTTCTTGTCTCTGAGGAGAAAGATCTCCCTAGACAAAAAAGTAGAAGTGGTTAAAGTTGGTCTTTGCTATTCTCCTAACATTTTTGGTGTTAATCTTGTCTGTGGGGTGAAGGTTTTGGCAAATATACTCAATCACTGAATTCTTTTCCAGCAACCAATCCCTGCCACAGCCTTATCTAGGAGGTTTCCTAAGCCAATGGTTTCTAAATTGCTATAATTCTCTATCATGCTGACTTTCTTTTTTTAATCATATCAGGGTCCTTCTTGTAGTATTTTTTTTGCCTATTTTTAACTTTGGGTCAGTTTTAGAAAAACACACACTATTTACCATTATAAAGCTTTGAGTGCAAGCCCAGAACTGGGCTAGAACGTATATGAGTTGCAAGAACTACTTTTATTCCTCTAGTATAAGACGTAGAAAAGCATTTTTCAAGTTGTAGTTTATGAAGAATTAGTGTTCATCAAGGTGTTAATAAATATTCTGAAAACAAATACAAAAACTTCCTCTATTCTGGGGAATGCTGTAATTGACAACAAATTTTGAAACTTCACAATGTCTTGTTAAAATATAAAAGTCTTAAGAAAACCAGTTATACTCAGTGTTTCCCAGACTGTTTGACCCTAGAATGCTTTTATCGTGGATTTCCCAAGTTTCATTCAACAAATATTTATTACATGCCTCTGTTGTGCCAAGTCCTGTGCTAAACCTTGGGACCAGAGCAGTGAGCAAAGCAGATGTTAGCCTCAAAGATCTTACAAGGCAGTGGGAGAGCCAAATATTACCCAGATGACCATACAACCAAGATAAATATACTAAGAATGAAAATCTTAAGAAGAAAACATACTCATACTTAGTATTACATAAATATATATTATTTGGAGATCTAAGTTAGTCAGGATCAAGCAGCTAGATGAGAAACAACTTATTTTGGTGTAACCCAGAGGCTACATGTAGTTTCAAGAAATAAGATGGGGACATTGCTTTGGAAAATGTTGGGGTGCCTATGCTGTCCAATACAGTAACTGCTAACCATATGTGGCTATTTAAATTTAAACCATTAAAATTAAGTAAATGTAAAAATTCAGTGCCTCCTTTGTACTAGTCACATTTCAAGTACTCAGTGGCCATATGTTGCTATGGCTACTGTAATGAATAGTGTAGAATAAAACCCTTTCATTGCACAGAAAGTTCTATTAGACAGACTTGCTCTGAATCAGGAGTTAGCAAATTATGGCCCATTGGCCAAAGTAGACTATTTTTGTATGACTTGCAAACTAAGAATATTAATTTTTGTAAAGGATGAAAGAAAGAGAGAAAGAAGGAGAGAGAGGGAGAAAGAAAAGCGGGAAGGAGAGAAGGGAGGGAGGAAGGTAGAGAGGGAGGAAGAAAGAAAGAGACCATATATTAACTGCAGAACCTAAAATATTTACTATCTGGCCCTTTACAGAGGAAGTTTTCTGACCCTCAGTCTAGAGCCCACAGCTTTCTTCTTGTTTGTCTTTCCAATGTAGTATTATGAGCTGTGTTTGCTGCCTGCTGAGAAAGCTACATTTGAGACTGCTTGGTAACCAACTAAAAACCATGGCCCCGTTCCATGGTATAGAGTTGTTGCTAATCAGCAGCTGTCCAGGCTAGGGATCATAACTCTGAGCCTTGCCTCACGCCCTGGCATCTAGTGAGGCTATGAGAATAGTTCTCACTAATGAAAGATAAGCAAAAGTGTTGTTGTTATGTTACGTGCCAAGTTAACTCCAACTCTTGGTGACCCTCTGAATGAGTGATGTCCACAAGATCCTGTCCTCAACAGCCCTACTCAGCTTCTGTAGACTCATGCCTATGGCTTCCTTTAGGGAATAAAAGTGATGGATGTTCATTTTGGGTTCAAGGTGATTCATTGCTGGTCACCTGATCCTCCACAATCTTTTTTATCTCTTGCCTTTGTCTGCCAGTTGCTTTTGTCTGATGTTTTGTTTAAGAAAATAAGAAATTTTTCAGCCTGTAGTATGGGATCTGATCAACAGTTTTCAGCTTTATAAACACATAGCCGTTAATTTTTATTATGTCCCAATGACCATAATTATACCAAAATAACTACACTGGCAGAGATGTAGTAGCAATAGCATTGTTACAGAGTAACTGTTAAATGGGCCTGTATGCTACAGAATTCAGTAGTTAAGAAAAATATTCCTTTGAGAACTATGGGGGCAACATATTGGTTATCAAATTCATTCAGGGAATATTTCCTAAGTCCCAAAAGCAGGTGTGAACTGAAAAGTAAATTAATCAGTTAGGATTACTATTAACCAAAATTCCAATGATTTTCATTTTAATAAAGTGCATGATTAACCCAGACATCAATTTCAGTTGCAGTGAATAATCCAGACAAATAACATCTTGAAGAGATATAATAGAAAATAACCTAAGCAGTACTGAAAAAAATAAGAATATGTTTTATTACTTAGCCAATTCGTCAAGATTCTTGCTTATTATTGCTAATTGCAGTGCCTTCCTTGTGCAAAACACTGCAGTTTCTCATGTGTGATATCGCTTAAGCCTCACAACAAACTAGGTAAATAAATTTTATCCAGTTTTCTTCCACTCTTCTTTTCCCCCTCCTTCTTTCCTTCCTTCCTTCCTTCCTTCCTTCCTTCCTTCCTTCCTTCTTTCGTTCTTCAAAGCAACAAAGATGCAGTGCTGTAAAGTATCTTATCCAGAGTCAAGTGAGAAATTCTAGCTTTCATTACTGTCTTCCTCATCCTTTTCATTCTCTCCCCAAATTGATTAACCTTTTAATTCATTTTTGGTTATAATTCTAGTCTAGTGCCTTCCTTTTTTCAACATAAATAAATGTATGTGTATAAATCCACCTATCTGTCCATGTCCTCACTTCCTTACACAAAAGGTAGCACTCTAAACACTGTTCTGCATCTTGTTTTTGCTTGTTGATTTTCTACCTAACTATAAATCCAGGAGATTACTGCATAGTAATATATAAAGATACCTTCATGCTTTTTTACGATCACTTACTAAACCATCATGAGGATGTAATATCGTTTACAAGACAAATCACCTCTTGATATACATTTGTGTTATTTCAATCTTCTGCTCTTAAAAATAATATCACATTTAAAAAAAAATGGCCATTGCCATACATTATCTCATATTCTTCTGCATATTTTTTAAAGAGTCTCAGATATAGGGTTACTGAGTCAAAAGGTAAATACATATACAATGTGTTTGAGAAATGTCTAATTCTGTTTCATGTTGCATAACCAACAGTTATGGAAGAAAGTACCTGTCTTCCCATAGGCTTATCAAGTTGCCCAACATAGAATTTTGGTTGTTCTCTTAGGGGAAAAAACGATTCTTAGGGTAGTTTTAATTGCCCTGGTCTTATAAGGAACTTGAACATCTTTTCATACATCTGAAGGACACTTCAATTCTTTTTTCTGTAAACTGTCTGCTCATATTTTGTGCCTATATTTCTTTCAGTTTGCTGATTTTTTTTTTCTCAATTCTTTGAAGCTCTTCATGTATTAGGTATATTAAACTTTTGTCTGCGATCCATCTGTAAGTATTTTCTGAAATATGTTGCAATTATTAATCTATGATATAAAATACAAATATTTGTCCCAGTTTGTCATGTTTTGCTGAAGGTTTTTTGGGGGGCTTTTTTTTGGGGGGGTTAGGTTTTAAAACGTATAAGAGTTTTAAAAATTATATAATCAGATTTATTGATCTTTTCCATTAATGCTTTCGGAATTTTAGGCATATGGAATTTCTCATATCTAAGGATATAAAGAAAATAACCACTGTTTCGTTAATACTTGAATAATTTCATCTTTGTTTTAGATCTCTGACTCATTGGGAATTCATTGTGGTATGCAGTGTAAGGAGTAGTTTATGTTTTTTCAGTTTTTAATTTGGTTAACCAGTTGTTCCTACCATGTATTTTTTACCTATTCGCAAAACCACATTTATCATTCATTGATACGTTATATCTTTCCTTCTAGTGATCCTTTCAGGTTCAAAAGTTGGCCTATCTATTCCTGAACCAATACTTCAGTTTTGTTTCATTTTTTAAACACAGGGCTTTTATAATGTTTTATTTAATATATAATAAAGTTATCCTATCCTACCATTGCTCTTCTTGGCTAGTCTTGCTTTTTTTCTTATTCTTGCTTCTTCAAGCTAAATTCTATAATTGACTTGGCTAGCTTAGGGGGAAAATTAAAGCTAATTTTAGGATTACATTAAATTTATAAATTCAGTTAGTGAAGACATACCAGAACATGGTATGCCTTTCCATTGGTTCATGTCTTTGAGGATCATTTTATATTTTCCTCCCATGGGTTTTATATATTTCTTTCTAATTTTATTCCTAGGTTTTATGTTATTATAATTATTTTATACTGCTTTAAATGGATATTTCTATTATAGTTTCCAACATTGTATTTGCTTTTAAAAAGGTTATTGACTTTTGTGTGTTATTTTTGTATTCTTATCTTTTTCTCTTTATTAATTTTCTTATTTTTTGTTGCAGATTTTTCTCATTGATTCTTTGGTGTTTTCCAGATATATAATTATATGATCTGCAGAGAGAGATAGTTTTACTCCCTCACAACCAATTTTTTTGCTTCCAATTGCTTTTTTCCCCCTATTTGTGTTGGCTGACACTGTTACTGCATGGCTACTTAGTTGCGGTAGTTGTGGAGATATTGAACATCCTTTCCTATTACTTAAACAATAATATCCCAAGCATTTCCCCAATAAGTCAGATGCTGACCTTTTGGAAAAAATATATAATATATATTTTAAATGTCTGTCTTTATTTAACAACTATATACTGAGTGCAATTGATTCCAGGTTTGTTTTCCATAAACAATGCTAGTCACACCAGGTACATCCTGATAAAAGCATTTCATAGATAAGGATCTCCTGCTAGTACATATCATTTGTGTGTTGGCCAGCAGTTACGTCATTATCATGATTATAAGGACATTGACTGGTCACCTTACTTTCCCAATCATGCCTTAGTAAATGGAGAGAATGCATTGAGAGCATGCTGCTAACTCTTTCCTTCTCAAAATATGTTGTATATCAACAATGGAGCCACAATGAATAACTACTATAGTTAAATATATTGAATACATAATACTACTAATAATAATTCATATCATATATGAATATGAACTTCAAACTCTGCCAAAATTATTCTTTTGCCACTTTTCAATATGTCATTTTCTGATCTAGAACTTTACCATTAAAAAAATTTGTTAAACATTATATTTTACATCATGGGAATGATAGAATTTTTATTTCTCTTACACAAACGAGATATTCCACAAAATGAGTAGTTTACAAAATTGGCATCCCGTTGCAGTGTTTGTTTTTTGACATTTGAAAGGAAATATTTTTTAGACACATATGAGCATGTTTTACTCATCACTGTTCTTTAAACACCAAAATAATACACATAACCATAAGCAGTTGGCGGTGTTCTAATATTTTGGCACCAAAAACTTTCTTAGAAGATGCCTATATGGGCGATACTGTAGTCCACTTGGAAGGAGATATATAATAGCTATATTTGACATAATCTACCAATAACAACCATCTATGTTAAGAGATTGTATTTGCCTAGACTACCATTGAAACTTTCCTAAAATCTATCCAATTACAATTCCACATGCAGCCAGACCTGGATTTTTCTAGATGAGTGACTTTTACAAGTCATTTCAACTGTCTGAGCCTCAGTTTTTCCACTTGCAGAATAGGGGAAAACATACCGATGATTTAGGGTTGTTGGAAGAATATATTTCTACCCTGATTAACTGTGTCTCTGTGTACATATACATATATATGGTTAGTTGATTATCTAGCTATTATCTAAAATAAAATCTTTATTTGTATATTCCCATGTTCTTACCTTTAATAAAAATGATTGGTTGGATATCTACCAATTTTGGAGTGGTGTGATATGATTTGAAATATATGCTCTATGTTGTAAAATTCAGCTAGAGTTGGGAATTATAGTGGGCATCACAGGGAGATAAGCAGCTTTCCTTCAGCTCAGCTAAAACTGAGAGCAAATTTTCACCAAACTCAGAGATAAATTTGGGATCTAATGTAAAATATGAGAATATAATCATGAAGAGGATGTCTAGGGGACGTAGAAATCATCTTTCAGAGCAGATGAAGCTGAGACAAGCAAGAGTCCCAAATAACTAGGACATGCCACATGGAATAAGTATGTTGCACACACAAGAAACAAAAAGTACTTTGAAATATCAACCTCACATCAGAAGACACAAAGGTAATGCTTCCAGTAGCAGAACTTGATTTTTTAATTGGATGTTTTTTCTCAAAATTCTTTTTTTTTTGGGAGGTGGAGGAAAGATGCATTTCAGGAGCTCAGTATATATTTGCTGTATACATAAATGAATAAAAGAATGAACTCCGTGAACCATGGAAGGGACTTATGCACTCAAATTTGGATAATATTCTTCTGTACAGTTGTAATTTGGGCAACTAACAATAAGAAAACATATTCAGATATGTCTAGTCCCAAAAAATGATTCAGACTGGAATGAACTGGGAAAATGTCCAAATATGATTATTAAATAAAATAAATTAATATTTATGAAATGAAAGATGTGAGGAAGAGCCTTTACAGTTGAATATTAAGTATTGAAGAGATTTTAAAATGACATTCCAAATTGTAAAATGACATTCCCATTTGACCAACCAATATCCATGTTATACTTGCTACATAGTAGGCAAAAGTCTATGGAGAATTCCCTAAATGAAAAAAATTCTTTGAGCACTCAAGGAATAATAATTTAATAATCCGGAAGCTCCCACTTGAAGTCACTAAAACCATGAAATCCCAAACAACCCTGTCTTCTCTTTTGATGATTGCTCTATTAATTCATTCACAGACATCAAATATTACTGTATAATACATTTTTATTTTGGTAGTGCATGATTCAAAGTCTTCTGTGGTGTTTGGGGGATAAATGAGATGAGCAATGACTTTAAAATTGTTGGGTTAATGTGCAGCAAGGTGGACAACCGCGACAGAAATACTGATTAAAGTCTGAGGTCAATGCAGAGGGAGAACTCTTGAGATCATTTTCAGAATTCTGTCTTCTTTACTCTCTGTCAATAACTTTAATAACACCGAAATAGCTTTTAAAAATATAATTGATAGACAATTTAAATCTAGAAGAGGAAGCAAATTTGATGAATTCTAGAATCAATACTCAGATTCAAAAGACTGAAATGTCGCATTAAATCTAACAAAATGAAATCCAACCCAAATCTGACTGGTTGGCATTGCATGTTTTAGGAAAGCAATTCTAAAAGTACATATGCAGGGAGTCAGAGAATAGCAGAAGCTCAGGAAAAATGTTTAATCAAACAAAATCTCAAGTTGTGCTGGTACTCTCAATTTCCAGGTATAAGTAATTTCGTAAGAGTTCCATTCGTAATTGCCAAAATATTTACCAGTATCCTGACTATTTCTGCCAAATACTTCACTCAACATATATGCAAGTGAGTGTCTTTACTTTTATATGCTCCTTTATTCAGCAGGTCAGAAGGTATATCCTATAAAGCGTGATACTTTCACCTGTACTGTAACACTCTTCACTGTGGACTAAATTAATTGTTTTCTTCTTCCTGCTCTCAGTCTCGCTCTCATTCTCATTTACCTTAGATAGCTATGGGAGCAGTAGTGTATTGCAGAGTCTTAGATTAGAGTGAGCTACTCTCTCTGCCATTCCTCACAGGTAAGGTAAGATAAATAGCATACAGTGCAAAAGCAGCTCCCCTGATCTCCTAATCCTACCTACTAAAGGGGGTTGGAACGATCCCGAAAGGTTAGACCTTACATTCTGTCAGTTGCTGGCACCCTGATAAATATAATCACAGTTCCCCATAGCTGTAATCAAGAAGAAACTATCAACTTAGGAAAATGATAACTTGGGTGCTAATTTCTTCCCAGGGTATCTGCTCAGGCTTTCCTTTTATCTGAAATACTCTATGTTCTTGCTTTGTTCCCTCTGCCTACTCAAGTACCATCCAAGCACAGTCCTTTCTTGTAAGAAGTGTGCCATGCTCCCTATACTGAAAGTGATCCTTCTATTCTACAGAATTACAACATGTATAACTACTTGTTGACAGTTTATTATATACTGCCTTAGAACATCAAATAATTCAGAGGAGACAGAATTGGAGTCAGGAAGGTAAGGCCCATGTCTGATTGAAATAAATACTGTGACCCCAGGTCTCTAACTGAGCACTGCATCCCCATTTGTAATAACAAAAGGTTGCACTAGATTATTATTAAAGGCACTTTCAGTCTGTGACTTTATAGGGTAGTGTTTGTATTGTAATTCATTTTATTTAATTGTCTCTTGGTATATACATCTTGCCTCTTCAAAAAGATTATAAGCTTTTTGAAAGCAAGGGACCAAGTATATGCATATACATTTACGTGTACATATGTGTGTGTATATAGATAGATAGATATTAGTATCTTCTCAAACTATTTTTACAGTAGGTGTTAAATATTTTTTTCTTTATCAACTTTTCTTTATCAACAATTGTGGAATAATTTACACAGAGTAACTTTTCTTTAAAAGTGTACCATTTTCTGAATTTTGACAGTTTATATACACTCCTGAAACAATTGCCACAATCAACATACAAAACACTTCCTACACCCCAAAAGATTTCTAGGGTTCCTTTGCAGCCCATGCATTCTTCTATCCCTGGCCCAAGGCAACCAGTAGTATGCTTTTTATCACTATAAATTAGTTTACATTTTATATAAATGGAATCCCTCAGAATACACTCTATTGTGCCTGGCTTCTTTTACTTAGAATATTTATCTATGAGATTCATTCATGTGGTATGCATCAGTGGTTTATTCTTTTGTATTGTTGAGTAGTATTCCATTGTTTGGATGTAACACAATCTATCTGTTCACTAGTTGATGGACATCTGAGTTGTTTCCAGATGTGGACTATTCTGAGCAAAGCTGCTATGAATATTCATGTATAAGTCCTTGATGGAGATGTATTTTCATTTATTTTGAGTAAACACTTAGAAGTGGAAGGGCTGGATTGTATAGTAATTGCATTTTTCATTTTTAAAAAAAACTACTAGAATTTTTTCAAAGCTGTTGTACAATTTTACATTTGCAGAAGTAGTTTATATATATTCCAGTTCCTCCAAATTCTTGCTACTGTTTGGTATTTTCAGTCTTTTTAATTTTAGCCATTCAAATGAGTATGCGTTAGTATCTCAATGTGGCTTTAACTTGCTTTTCCCTCATAACTAATGATGTTGAACATCTTTTCATTTGCTTATTGGTCATCCACATATCTTCTTTTGTGAAGTGTCTGTTCACATCTTCTTGCACAAGTTGTACTATTATTATTAGTTGTAAGAGTATTTTTTCCTTATACTGGCCCTTTTCTGACTATATATACATTGCAAAAATTTTCTCCAATTATGTGGCTTGCCGTTTTGTTTTCTTAATACTGTTTAAAAATCAAAAGATTTTAATTCTGGGGCCGGCCCCATGGCGTAGCGGTTAAGTGCATGCGCTCCGCTGCTGGCAGCCCAGGTTCGGATCCCAGGCGTGCACTGACACACCATTTGTCAGGCCATGCTGTGGCGGCTTCCCACATAAAATGGAGGAAGATAGGCACGAATGTTAGTTCAGGGCCAGTATTCCTCAGCAAAAAGGGGAGGATTGGCATGGATGTTAGCTCAGGACTGATCTTCCTCACAAAAAAAAAAAGATTTTAATTCTTACAGATTTCATTTTATCTCATTTTTCTTTTATTGTTTGATTCTTTGTGTCCTATCTATTAAATTATTACTAATCACAAGATCTTAAATAGTTTCTTTAAAATGTTTTTAAAGGGTTTATAATTTTAGATTTTACATTTTGGTCTATGATATACTTTCAGTTAATTTTTGTGTGTGGTGTTAGGTAGGGATCAATGATCATTTTTTGTTTTCTATATAGCTATTCGGCACCATCTTAAAAAATTCTTTCTTCACTGAATTACCTTGACACCTGAATCTCTTGATCATATAAGTTTTTTTCTGAGCTCTTTATTCTATTCCATTCATCTATTTTTCTATGCTTATGTAGAAATTTTTCCAAAGAAGACATACAAATGGACAACAAAAGGTTCATGAAAAGGTGCTCAGCATCACTAATCATTAGCGAAATGCAAATCAAAACCATAATGAGATATCACTTCACTTCTGTTAGGAAGGCTGTTATCAAAAGGACAAGAGATAAGTGTTGGCAAGGATATGGAGAAAATGGAACCCTTGTACACTGTTAGTGGGAATGTAAATTAGTACAGCCATTATGGAAAATGGTATGGAAGTTCCTCAAAAAATTAAAAACAGAACCATCATATGATCCATCCCACTTCTGAGTATATATCCAAACGAAATGAAATTGGTGTCTCAAGATATCTGCATTCCCATGTTCATTGAAGCATTATTCACAGTTTCCAAGATATAGAAAGAATATATCCAACATCCGTTGACAGGTAAATGGATAAAGAAAATGTGGTACATATATATACACGAGGGAATATTATTCAGCCATGAGAAAGAAGGAAATCCTGTTATTTGCAAAAACATGGGTGTATCCGGAGGACGTTAAGCTAAGTGAAATAGGAAAGACACAGTAAGACAGTGTATGATCATGCTTATATGTGGAATTTAAAAAAGTCAAACTCACAGAATCAGAGTTGAGTGGTGGTTGCCAGGGGCTGAGGGTAGAGAAATGAGATGTTGGTCAATGGGTACAAACTTTCAGTTATAAGATGTATAAGCTCTTGGGATCTAATGTACAGCATAGTGATTATAGTAAATAATACTATATTGTATACTTTGAATATTCTAAAAGAATAGATCTGAAGTGTTCTCATGACATGAAAAATGGTAACTATGTGAGGTGATGGGTGTGTTAATTAACTTGATTGTAGTAATCAGTTCATGGTATATTAAGTGACCACATTGTATACCTTAAAAAAATCATATCGTACAACCTAAATATGTACAATTTTTATTTGTCCATCATATCTCAATAAAGATTAGGGGAATTTTTTTTTTAAATACACCGCCTTGATTACTATAACTTTATGGTAACTATTAGAATTGATAGTGTTAGTTTTCAAACTTTGCTTTTTTAAAAAAATCACTTCAGCTATTCTAGGTAATTTACATTTCCATAAAATTTTAGAATCATTTCTCAAAATCTAAAAAAGTCTGTTGGAATTTTAATTTTGTTTGTAGTATATTTATATTTCAATTTTCGGGAATTGACATCCTAAGAGTATTGAGTTTTCCAACCTATAAACATGATATATCTCTCTATTTATTTAGATTTTCTTTAATCTTTCAGCAATTTTATATAGAATTCAGCATAAAGTCTTGCACAGCTTTTGTTAAATGTATTCCTATATATATTATTTTTGGTGGTCTTGTAAGCAGAACTGTTCTTAAATTTTATTTTATTTTTTGCTACTAGTATATAAAAATAGATTTTTGTATATTAACTTTATGGCCACTGACTTTGCTAAATTTACTAACCGTCAAAGTTGTTTTGTAGATTCCTGAGGATTTTCTATGTAAATAATCATGTCATCTGAAAATAAAGGGAGTTTTACTTCTTTTTTTCCTTGTCTCATTGCAATGGCTAGAATTTCTAATACAATAATGAACACAAACTGTAAGAGTAGACATCCATGCCTTGTTTCTGTTCTTAGGAGGAAAGTGTTAGTATTTCATCATTAAATATGATTTTAGCTGTAGAAGTTTTATTTTAATAGATGCTATTTATCAGATTGAAGATGCTTTCCTCTATATATAGTTTGCTGTAACTTTTCATCGTGATGTTAGATTTTGACAAATGTTTTTTCTGCATCTGTTGAAAAGATCATATAGTTATTCTTCTCTATTTTATAAACATGTTAAATGACGATTAATCGTCACATATTAAATCAATATTTCATTCCCCAGGATTGATTTGTTAATAATTTGTTAAGGATATGTACACATATGTTCATGTGCACTATTTGTATGTGTGTGTTATTGTTGTTGTTTGTTTGTTTTTTGTAATATCTTTGTCTGTTTTCGTTGTACAGGTAATGTCAAAGTTACAAAATGAGTTAAGAAGTATTCTTTTCTATTTTACGCAAGTGTTTGCAAATAATTGATTTTATTTCTTCCTTACATGTTTTACAGAATTTACTCATGAAGCCATTTGAACTTGTAATATTTCTTGTAGGAAGGTGTTTGTTAGTTCAATTTATATAATTAATATAGGGTTATCCAAATTATCTACTTCTTTTTCAGGGAGCTTTCACAATTCTTATCTTTCGAGGAATTTTTCATTACACTTACGATGTCAATTTTTTGGCATAAAGTGGTTTGTAATATTACTTCATTGTTCTTTTACTATCTGAAGGACCTTTCATTTTTGATACTGGTGATTTGTAGCCTCTCTATTTTTTGTTGAATATTTGGTCTTAATTTTTTCAGTGAACAAGGTTTGGCAATATTAATTTTCTCTACTGTTTGTGTATTCTATTTTGTTAATTTTTCTGTCATTATTAATATATACTCTTTTCTATTTATTATGGGTTTACATTGCTCTTCTTTTTCTGTATCCTTAGGTGGCTTTTAGAGCTACAAATTATCCCATAGTTCCCTCAGGCTCAGTTCATTTTCTTTGCATCTTTTTTTTCCCTTATCTTTTGATTAAATGAAATATATTGATAGGTCTTCAAGTGCACTGACCCTTTTCTCTGCCATCCCTATTCCATTAAGCTCATCCAGTGATTTTATTTCAGATGTTTATTTATTTCAGTTCTAACATTTCCTTTTATTTATTTTTTGGTTTTCTATATATTTGCTGAGATTTCCTATTTTCATTCATTATGAATGTGTTTTCATTTACCTTACAAACCATAATTAAAATAGCTGCTTTACCCTCCTCGTCTGATAATTCTAGCCTCTGAGCTATCCAGGTTGTCATCTGTTGATTATATTTTACCTTGAAATTGGGTCATATTCTTGGCCTTCCTCTATCTAGTAATTTTGGATTGTATCATGGACATTGTAAGTGTTATGCTGCATAGACTGTGGATTCTGTTCTAATTTTTCCCAAATATTGTTTATGCTTTTGATTTCAGCAGGCAATTTTCTTGTTTAGGCTCAGATCGCACAGCCGCAGCGCAGAGTGATTCACATCTTCCTTGTTAAGTAACTCGGTTGTAATTGCTCCAGTTCTGCTCACCATCCCCCACCCCCCACATCAGTGATTCAGTGGTCAACCAGGAACTTGGGCAAAGTTTATGCACCAAATTAATGGTTCCCATTCCCTGGCTCTCTCTTTTTTGCTCCTTGCTCTTTGGCAGCCCTTGTTACCCCAGAGCTTCATCCCATAGACCAGAAATCATTTTAGCCTACCTCCGCTGAAACTCCATCTACTCTAAGGGTAAAGCAACAATAAAATGGGGATCTACTATATGCTCATCATTTTCTCCAAGTTTTGACTCCCTTCTAGAAATTCTCTGCTGCTTTCAGTCTCTGAAGCCCTCAGCTACTTACTTTTTGTATTTTATTCAACACTTACAGCTGTTATTTGTGTGAGGATAGGTTGGTTAGGAGCCCACTTCTCCATCTCAAACGTACAAACTTCATGTTCAATAATTTTTTAACTAAAAGAGTAATGAAATAAATTTTTTCTCAAGTGAATGACACAGATTTTCATAAATTTTTTCAGATACATTAACTTATATTTTGAAAAAGAACAATAACAATGGTGCTTTCCTGAAATTTTTATTTACATATCAATCCTGTTAAATGTGTTAGTTGATTTCAATATATGTATTGAAATGCATAGGACTAAATTGCTCAGGTAATCTATTTTTGTTCATCTTTGGGGAAATGATTTCTGCTTGATTGCCTCTAAAGCATGGTTCATTCACATTTAATTATGAGAGTAGGCCACTTATAACATAAATCCACAAAGCTGAATTTATAATTTTTAAAAGATGGCAACTTTGAAGTTGACATTTCTTTTATATCAATGAGATTGCAATTTCAGATGAAGTGCAAATGGCATATTATGCAAAATAAAAGTTTAATTATGAGGGGAACCTTCAGTTGAATATTTCTGTTTGATTAATAATCTATAAGCAGATACCATCTAATTTAAATTTACACAAAAGCCTAACTGCTGTTGAAAAATTGCTACAGTTTAACAGTGACACCAATCCTGGTCTCTTTCCCCCCTATCTTCTGTGTATAGGCAAAACCTGTAGTCACCTGGATTTGAACTGGCCTTTTTAGATATTAATGCCTAGTGAATAGAGAAAACTTTGGCTTACTTTAAGCCATTCTGTTTTACCCTCATTCACTTATCTTCTCCATGTCCTTTCTAGGCACTTATGAGGCTAGAATATTTTTCAATTTTGGCCTACTTACCTACTTCTTAAAAGAGAAAATCATTCATTCATCTGAACTCTTTGAACTATGGCTGATATTGATGAGAAGTGTTCTAATTGGTCAAAGACCATTTTAAAGTGTTGACTAGCACTGAACACAGAACTTATTCAAATAAAATGGGTTCAGTGTAAAATATGATGGATTTTACTTCTCCTGTTATCTGGACGTCAAAATGTTATTAACATATTCTAAGATTTAATTTTTCCTCTTTTAGCAGCCCTATCACTCTGGTAAGAGCAGCAATACAAACACCAACTACCTAAGTATAAATCAATGATTAAAGGCTATGTCTTTTTTACTTAATACAGTCAAGTCTGGGATTTACTTCTTGAAATCTGTAATGCAGATAAATAAGTGTATTCCTATTAAAGTTAATCATAATGGTAAAATCTGACCATTTAGCAGAAGTTCTATCTCATTAAATGGGAATCTATAGAGGCAAAAGAAAGAATTATTACTTGGGTTAATAAGCATTAGATAGGAGACTGAAGGCCTAATTTCTAACTAGTTGGATAATACTAACTAATTGTATAACTTTAGGCAAATCATTTGACCTCTCAAAGACTCTGTTTCTTCAACTGTGAAATTAGACTTATTTTATATTAAATCACCTCTTAGTTTTCTTTTTTCTCAAAAATTAGCATTTCCATGAGTAACACCCCTGAGTGCAGGCAAGAATTTAACAGTCTCTAGGTAAAAGTCTGCTTGTAGATAGGATAGAAGGCTCTGAGCAACGATGCTTCTCATAATCTTATTCACCTGTATATATTTTGAGGACTCAAATATCTATTAGAACATGGTCTCTGTCTGACAGAGTTGACTATTTTTATAGAATGACAATGCTATGCATATGGAAACATAATGAATGTTTTAAAAAGTCCTACAGGTGTGTATACGTTTCCAAAGTCACTGTGTGTTTTTAATACAGACTTCTGTAAAAACCTTATAATCAAATTTATGTCACATTAAATAGTTCATTTCAACCCCTTATTTTCTGTTTATCGTTACTTCTGTGTCTAGGGAAAGAGATGATCTCATTCAGTGTCTAAAAGCATCTCTTCAAAAGTACTTTCTTTAGCATTTCTATTTGCCCTTTTGAGCCATTTTTCTTTACTTTTATTTCTATTTTTTCATGTGAAGTTGCTGATCTTAAGAGACTGGGATTTTTATGAAAGGAAAAGAGGGTTTCCTCACAGGCAGATATTCTATATGAGAAAAACAAATGCATCTGTTTGCAAAGTGACAGCTCTCCCAGGGGTCACCCATTACACAGCCCAGGTACATAGATCATATAACAGTGGCTGCGGGGAAGTCAGAGCTTTGCAAATTTCTTTAATCATAGGTATCTACCAGGGATTTGGTTAGAGCCCTAAAAAAACCTCTTAGTCACTGGCTATTGTAAATAATATTACAATGAATATACATATATATAAATTGGCATATGGCTCTCTTCTCTCTGTGAAATATAATTATTATTAACTACCTTAAAAGTAAATAATTTAAGAAAAATGATTATTATTAAGGTTCTTGATATACATTGATGTATTACCTTTCAGAAAAGTGTTACTTTGGCTATTCTACCTCGAATGTCTGAGTCGTATTTGCCTTCATTTTTGTCAACATTCTAGCTATTGTCACTTAAAAACTAATAAATCCATATATAAATTTTCCCATCTGATAATCAGATATATTCTACTGGAAAAAAAGTCTAGAGTCGCATCAAAATTTACTGGTCAAGATACAGCCTGTCATTGTTTTATACTTTCTTTAGTTGGTGACAAGGGTACATTATTGTCTGCGAATTGTGACTTGGAAAAGGCACAAAAAGGAATCCAGTCTCAACTCTGACAGTGGCTTGGACCAGGAAAATAGAACAGATGTGTTTCTCAGCTTTCTGTGCTTCCCCCAGTATCTGAGGAGGCAGGTAAGATAGGGTGTTGGCTCAGGCTCCTGTGTAATGTTTACGCATAACAAAGCTTGGCTGGAAGAACTTGGCTTCCTGTCAGTGATGTTTTTCTTTGGTTTTCCTGACAGGTATTACCATGTCAGCCTAAGAACAGGAAAAGGAGAAAAGGCATCAGTGTCCTGCTATGTGCAATGCTGCCGTATTTTTAAAGCTGCATTTTGTAAAAATAAATGTTAACTTTTTCAGAGCAGTGATATTTCTTCATCAGAATTTGGATCTCTGAATGAATTTAGTCCACTGTCCAAGAGGTGGGATAAACACAGGGTTCATTTTTTCTGTAAGGTAAAATATTTATGAGGTGATTTTTATCAGGAGGCACTTATTAAGCAACAGTCTTTATAGACTCTATGCTTGGTGTAGAGCTATCTATACAAACTTAAACTAAGGTAAACACCCAGGATTTTACTTCTTAAGAAAGATATAAAGTGCATCAGCAACTGAATGCTGAATAAGAACATAAATTATAAAGACTTGGTTTATAAAAGCAGAAGTAAATGTATCTTAGGTTGATGGAGAAAACACCAAAAAAGAGACAAGCCACAATTTTAATAAAATTCAAGCTATTTTATTTGACGATCGTAGCTTTTGAAACAGTACAATCTTTCAGGATATTACAGATGCCCTTTCAAACAAATTGATATTCTATGACCCAACTGCTTTTTTTGTAAAATGGGGTGATGACAGCTGATTCTCAAGGTTGTCCTCCTGAGACGGTAGCCTGGGCTCCATTTTCAGAATTTCTCAACATTCTAGCCTTCCCTGTACATCTCTCAGAAACTTTAGTCTCCTGGCATCAGTCTTAAAACAATAGATCTTATATAAGGAACTATCCAACTTCTGATTTAGAATCAGGCTGCCTAAGAGCAATTCTCATACCTGTCATTTCTTCTCTGACCCCAGAGTAACTCTCTCAACTTAGACTACTTGTCCACTCAATGCAACTAAACTACACCCTCTGAGCCTGAACTGGTCAACCACCGTAGTTCTATTCTGTCAAGGTAATTGCTATCATGATTCACAACCGTTCTCTCTTTCCCCCGGGGAAACGTCACTCAGATTTATCCTACCTCCGTCACCTTGAATACCATCACCTAAATCCATGCCTTTTTCATTTCGTGACCCTACATCTGCAAGAGTCTCTTAACTATTTTCTCACTCTCTTCCAGTGTGCCAATATCAATACTATTGTCCATTATACTTTTCATCAGGTCATTTATTTTTTGAAAATATTAAGTAACCACCTCTTTCCTACCACATTGTCCTTTATGAGACTCTTAAGCTCATTTATAATCTGAAAGTCTCCTATTTCCTCTCTGATTCTTACCACAAAAATTTCAGGAAGCATTAATTAGCCAATGAATTATGATATTTTCTGTTGCATTTCATTCTAATTTTTAAAATGCTTTTTGTAATTCAATAAGCGACTTTATGACCCACTACTAATTTTTTATAACTTATTGCTTAAAAATGAGTGGTATAGAGTTTTCCATGATCTTACAAGAGAATATGGGGATGTGTAGGTGATAACAAAGTTGCAGAGAAGAATAATCACCAATATTCATCTGCTTTGCAGAACTAGGTCGTAGTTATACTTTTGGAAAATAAAGGAATTTAGAGATTGTATTCTGGGGAAGAAGATGAGTAACAGGCATTTATTGGGTGTAATCAGTGTCTGAGACCCCACATATGTGATATCATTTAATGCTGATAAGAAACATACTAGTTACATTGTTTCTCCTATTTTGAAATTGAAAACACTGTGAGTTAGAGAGATTATGTATCATAACTTTTCTAAGGTAACACAATTTGTGAGCTGGAGGGTCAAAATTTAAAACTTTTCTATCATCCCACTCTATCTCCCTGAATGTTGAAGATAAAAGTTTTAAAAAGTCATCACTTCTCAAATAAACTCAATTTATATTTTCTAGTTTATCCAAATCCTCATTAATTGCCCATTCTTGGAATCCAAAGCATTTCTATTTTTGTCTCAGTATGCATTTAACCATATAGTATATACTTCAATATTTACAAACTTATTGAGTCACGGGAAATAAGTTCTATTAGCACCTGGGTAATCTTCTGTGGAACTGCTCCTGTGATGTTCCAGAGAGGAGCAGTTCTTTCTTACATTTAAATTTCATAATTTGGGCCGGCCCCGTGGCTTAGCGGTTAAGTGTGCACGTTCTGCTGCTGGAGGCCCGGGTTCGGATCCCAGGCGCGCACCAACGCAACGCTTCTCCGGCCACGCTGAGGCTGCGTCCCACATACAGCAACTAGAAGGATGTGCAGCTATGACACACAACTATCTACTGGGGCTTTGGGGGAAAAAATAAATAAATAAAATTTTAAAAAAAAATAAATAAATAAATTTCATAACTCAAGAGATAAAACAAAGATGAGGAAGAGTTAGAAGGGGAGAAATGGGAGGAGGAAATTATTCCACTCTCAAATATCCAGAGGTAAGCATGGTGAGTCCTGACTGACCAGCTGTGCAAGGTATCTGTGAAAGGAAACAAACAAATCAAAAAACAAAGAAAACTACACGTGACATCCTCTCACATGCTCCGTGCTCCTAGAATAAAATACCATTTTTTATTTCTTTTCTAAATATCTTCATAGAAATTGAAGTTGGCATGTATGTAATTGAAATTTATTGAAAAATACTTGATTTGGGATTTATTATTTCCTAAACCCATTTTTCTTGCCAAGAATCTTCATAAATGTTACAGAATTTGTAATAGATTGTGACTATCACTTTGTGTCTAGATATTTCTTAGTCATCTTTTGCTTCTAGGAATTAGGATGTATATTACTTGATTTGCCATTTGTTTAACCCATGGTTTCTAGAAGGCTCTTCACCCATATTGGTAATTATTTATTTTTTTCCCTTGATTTTTTTTTTAATTTTTTGTTTATTGCAGTAACATTGGTTTATAACATTGTATAAATTTCAGGTGTATATCATTATACTTCTATTGGTAATTAATGTGACTATGATTGAAGTTCTACAAAATCCAGTCACTTAATGACACTATGTAGCAATTGAATAACCTTCCAAATTGTGACTTCAGCTTTTTTGCTTTAACCAACAGCTTCTAACTCCAGGCTTTTAAAATTTTTTTTGTAAATATTTCCGTGGTTTTGCATGTTTTCTAGCTTTCTCATATCCAGATTCTGTCTATGCTGAGCAGAAGTGTATTTTCCTCTCAAGTTTAAGTGAAGGACTTGGCATTTCAGCTTAGTTTCCCTTTTTCTCAGTATAGAATAAACTGCGGATGTGAGAAATTGAAGGAAAGAAGAGGGAGAGAAAACCAACAGATACGCAAAATTTCTACCTATTGTCAAATCATTTCATAATCCAGCCAAGAATATTCCCATCTTGTGATCAAAGAAAGTAAAATTTACCCAAGTAAATTATTTTAAAAATGGGAACTTTTGCCTTGCTTTTTAAACTCAAATTCAATCAACGCTTATGGAGTACCTGCTATATCATAGCATCATCTTCTCTTTCATCTTCCCAACAACACTACAAATGGAAATTATTATGCGTAATATGCAGAATCAGCAACTAAGCTCTGACAGGTTAAGTAGCTGATTAAAAGTCACACAGAGATTTAAACCCTGATTTCATGACTTCCAAGTTCAATGCCTTTGCTATTTTGTATGGCATTAGATGATATTGTGTCTCTCAAATTCTTGGTGTAGAGTCATTGGTAATATGATGATCTCTGGCTAATATTTAAATTGACATACAAGTTAAAAAAAATGTACTGATTCCTAATGCAAAATTTGATTAAGTATTTTTAATTAACATATTCCTATTGATGTTAGCTCACAAAACTAAAATTCTGTTGTCTAAGAAATAATTGTTCAATCAAGTTTATTTTTAAGCATTGATAACAATTTGAGATGCAATCTTAATTCCTGAAAGAAAAAATGATTTTTTAAGATTCTACAGGGGAGGGGCTCGCCCCGTGGCGTAGCGGTTAAGTGTGCACGCTCTGCTGCAGCGGCCCAGGTTTTGATCCCGGGCACGCACCAACGCACCACTTGTCAAGCCATACTGTGGCGGCATCCCATATAAAGTGGAGGAAGGTGGGCACAGATGTTAGCCCAGGGCCAGTCTTCCTCAGCAAAAAGAGGAGGATTGGCATGGATGTTAGCTCAGGGCTCATCTTCCTCACAAAAAAAAAAAAAAGATTCTACAGGGGAAACTCAAGCATTAGACATTTACTTCTCAATATGCACTTTCACACACTTTTTTTACTTTTGAAAACTACAAAGAAA
Source organism: Diceros bicornis minor (assembly GCF_020826845.1). Lineage (NCBI taxonomy): Eukaryota > Metazoa > Chordata > Mammalia > Perissodactyla > Rhinocerotidae > Diceros > Diceros bicornis. Next base: position 16,526,242 of record NC_080749.1, on the reverse strand, counting down.
AGAAATATAATTAATAGAAGTTTTCATTAGCATCTCAAGCATTATTTTATCTCAGAGAATAGATTCAAATTGAAACTGTGCATCTGGAAGCTGAATCAAATAGCACTACTTAATAATATAAGTAAGCCAAAACGTGTTCTTATCTTTTCTTATCTGCTTCATCCTGTGTAACTTGTCACTGAGTACTGATTAATTTCCTTTGAATTGTTTCTCTCACTTTCCTCTTAAGAGCTGGATTGTTGGATCTGGCAGAAGATCACAGCTACTCATAAACACTTGGCTGAAGGACTCTCAACCTCTCTTGTAGCAAAGGACTTTGAGTTCAAATGAACCTAGGATTTCTGAAGGAATATCCTTCAAGCAGTGAGGAAAGCCTGTTCGTTAGACTCATTCTTGTTATAAAGTTATCGCAAAAGTCAAAGTTAACAACACAGGGTGTGAATGCTAGGGCTGATTTCCTGGGCTGGTTCTCAAGGAGGTTTCCACTTGCCTGGCGATGTAAGTGTTCCTACAACAAAAATAGAAGCTGTGTTCCTATTTTATTAGCCTATAAAAATCCTTGTGCTTTGCTACTTTGGGAGTTAAAAAGTGGTGAAAAGCATGTCAGGCAAAAAGAAGAGAAAGAATGAGAGATTTTAATTTCCCCCTTCTGTGTCGATTAGAACTGGTCAAATGCAATCCAGTGCCCCTGAACATCTCAAGATGAGATGGCTCTGAAGTAGTCTGTGACTCCAAACTCTCTAAAAGTGGGGAAGAAAAGAGTCCCAATAAGGAAAACCAAAGATACACAGAAAATTAAAAAAATAAAGCCCAAAGCTGATTAATGAAATGATGTTGGCCCAGATGAAGTACTCTTAGGGCTTTAAATGTCCTATAAGGTATGCTCATCATGTTTGGAGACAACATAACTGTGGGAGTCTTGGCTACTATATTTAAAAAAAAATTATTTCAAATATATATCTCAATAGTGTAGGAAATTAGATGTTTCCTCACTAGAGGAATTTAATGTAGATAGATATAGAAGCTCACATTTAGCAAAAACAAACGGAAGCAAACAGATTTACACAACTATATAGGGAGAGATATTATTTAACAGTTGCTATTTGAAAAAACACACAAACATTTTAGTGGATTACCTTTAGCACAACATGAGCCAACAGCTTGATGTGACTGTTAAAAATATTCTCAAGTCATTTTAGGTAGCATGTTCAGAAGCAATGTATAAAAATAAAAGTAGATAATGCTTCCATTGCATTCCTCCTTTCTTATATCCTTCAGTGTTTGTTACAACTTAATATTATGAATTCATTTCCTTACTTGTTTAATATGTACCTTTTCCACAAGATTGTAATCTCCACATCACACCTGTTTTATTCACTAATACATGCTCATCCTATGCCTAGTATAGTACATGGCTCAAGGTATATATTCAAAATGTCTGATATATGGTATTTGAGGACAATTTAATGGGTGTAATATAGAAAATTTGGGGCCCAGGTGGATATATCATATATTGCAGCCCAGGAAACAGGCCCAGAATCAATATGGAGAAATCATGGAGAGATTAATTTAAATTCAATATATTTTATTGTAACTATTCTAAAGCTTAGACATATTCCAAAATGGAGCAGCCTGGACTTCTGATTAAAGATGATAGAATAAAAAACACATTTGTATCTCTGGGCTTAGAGATGCCACATCAGCTGAGGGCACAATTGCTTACTGAAGGGGGAGGAAGTGATGGTTAGAGTCTGTCTCTCAAATGATGAGACATCTCCAACTCCTTTCCTCAGTTGAGGTCCAAAACCCCTGCCTGCTAACTGTCCTGTCTCATGAAGGAATTTGGAAGGCTCTTATCTGAAAATGGAGGAATCCAAGAGAAAAGATACACAGATATTTCCACAGTTATCCCAAATAAAATGACTCTGGTCACTCTACAGTGAGGATCGCCATTCCTCAAACTATGTCTCTGATAAGAATTTTCAATCAGCCTTTAGTGTCTCTTTCTCAAATGTGAATGATTCAGAGATGATGAGATAATAATAAATAAATAAGTAAATAAGGAGACACTCTAATAGGCTACCAGAGCCTCTTGTGACATTCACAATCCATCTGGAGAGTTGGGGGCTAAATTAGCTTTCATTACATAGAATAGTAAAAAAAAAAAATTTTAAAGAGGGAATTATTTGCTTTAGTGAAACCAAAGTTGTTTTAAGTAAAAAAAAAAAAAAAAGTAATCAATGGCTCAGCTCTGGATAATATTTGTGTAGTCATTAGTAGTGAAACTACTGAATATTGACTTATTAAAAAAATTATAATATGCCTATATTGAATGGATGGATGGATGGGGAATAATAAGTGATTCTTGGTGGAGATGAGGGTGAATATCTGAGAGCTACACCTTCATCTTCTTTAGTGGGAAGTCGATAGAGTATATGTAAATTTTAAAATCAAGAAAATGCTGTGTAATAGTCATCAATTCCTGCATAACCAATTATTCACAAATTTAGTAGCCTAAAACAACATTAAAGATTTATCATCTCATAGTTTCTGTGGATCAGGAATGTGGGAGTGGCTTAATTGTGTGGATGGAGTCTTTCATGAGGTCAGAATTAAAATGATAGCCAGGGCTGCAGTTATTAAGGCTTGACTGGTGCTCAAGGATCTAGGTAAATTCTGGAACCAACTCTAATACCCCTAAAAAAGAGTGACATAGAGACCCCAGTATTTGAAAAAGAACAAATTTTTTAATTATCTGTGTGAATGAAACTACGTCTTGGATCTTCTCTTTCTGAAATGCTTGTAATTATTTAGCAGCTTAATTATTGAAGGAGATCTTGAGTTACCTGAAAATAAGCTATATGCTTCCTTTACATTCTGTATATTTGTATATTTCTCCCCAGCACCACTACAGTGGTGCAAGCAGGATATTAGTAGTTGGAATTGACTGTTTTGTATTAATGTCTTTAAGAGAACTGCAAAACTGCAAGTACTAGTGCAATGGTAGAGAAAAGCTACTAGCAAAAAAAAGAAGAAAAGATACAAAGAAAGAGAAAAAAAAAAACAACAACAATAGTGGCCAAAATGAATATCTTTAGAAAGCATACTTCTTAGAACATTGATATTCCTGAGCGTGTCAGGAAATTAATCCATCCCTTGATAATGGTTGGAAATTAGTGTCTTAACATAGGTCTTTTCCCCTAATATCTATATTATATCAGATTGATGTAGCTTACATTCTCACAGTAAAAAGGAAATAGAATTTTAGTAAAAGCTGGATTGTGTGACTAATATTCTTGAATTGTAGTGCATAAAAAATCTTCATGCAGGAAATGAAAGAGAAAAAAAATAACTGAGATCCTAACTTTTCAGTAGGGGAATGAAATGTAAAATGATTATAGAAAATAGATCATTTTCAAATTAGAATTCTGCACTTCAGGGGAAGAGCATATTTTTCTCCTGCATAAATTATGTGGGAACACATTTCAAAAACCCAATCTTAATCTAAGCAATGAACATTTCAAAAAGTAAATTAATATCTTCAAGGGAATGAAATATAGCATGCTAGGGGAGCCGAGTCCAACACCACAGTAATTATGACTTTGCTAACATTTCTGCTCAAAGCCTGATCTGAAACTTTTTTTCCTACCCTCCCAGCCTGGTTGATGACAGAATTTAGTGTCTATCCAGGCTTTGAATACAAAGCTGACCTATTTTTTTATTCTTCCAGTGAAATTCCTTTATAACAATATGACTTTCTAACTTCTTCAAAGAAAGTATATATGGTTCCAGATTTCTCTCATGCTTCATCTATCGTAGTTTTAAAATATGAGAATATCATAGAATGATTGAATTTTGGAACCCAACTTTGCAATCATGTTGCTGAAGCCATATCATATGGGGGAAGCAGCCCATAGATGTCTAAAAAGCGCTAGTCTTAAACTCAGAAGCCCTGTGTTAGCCTAGCTACTTATTGGTAGAGTTGCCTCGAATCAGTCACTTCACTTTCAGGAGTCTGTAATTTGTTTTTCAGTCTGTAAAATGAGAACGCTGAACTTGATGGCCTCTACGATCTCTCTGGGCTCTAACATTACTTAAGGTTCAACACAGAGTTAAGTTTGAACCAAATCTAGCATACATATCTCATGACCCTCAGTTTCGTATCTTCACAGATATTAGATTTATGATGTTTTTTTCTTTTTTGTCTTTACTTTTTTACTTCATTAATTTTATTTTATTATGATAACACTTAACACGAGATCTACCCTCTTAAATGTTTAAGTGTATGAATTGGTTGTTGTTGACTATAGGTACAATGTTGTACAGCAGATCTGTAGCACTTATTCATCGTGCTTCACTGAAACTTGATGCCCATTGGTTGGTAACTCCTCATTTCCTCCAACCCTTAGCCTCTGACAACCACCATTCCACTCTGATTCTAAGAGTTTAACTGTTTTAGATACCACACATAAGTGGAATCATACAGTGTCTTTCTCTGACTGGCTTATTTCACTTAGCATAATGTCCTCAAGGTGCATCCATGTCAAATACTGCAGAATTTCCTTCTTTTTTTTTGAAGGCTGACAAATATTCCATTGTATGTATACCACATTTTCTTTATCCGTTTGTCCATCAGTGGACATTTAGGTTGTTTCCACATCTTGGCTATTATAAACATGGGAATGTTAATATCTCTTTGAGATCCTGATTTCAATTCTTTTGGATAAATACCCAGAAGTGAGATTGCTGTATCATATGGTAGAGAAAACATAACTATTCAAAACATATTTCCAGGCAGATGAGATATATTACAATATGAAAGGAAAATGATACCCACTTGTGACGCTTCCTTATAGCCTTCATCAGGGAACTACGTGTGCAAAAATAGTGGGACATGTCTAACCAAGATTTGTATTTTTACATCCCCATCAGCTTCTATGTACTTGACTTAACTTCTTCTTGATATGACCAAATTAACATCTTGATGAAGCATGAAATATTCCAAACAGAATCTCATTTACAAACATAAGACCCAGTACTATAAGTATTAGGTGACTATTTGCCAGGATCTTTTCCCCTGGACTAAAGATGGAAAGCCATTCTGGAAATCAAGAGAATTTGATTAGAATATAGCAGTGCTGTAGTTTAGTAGGATGATTATCTTTATGAGTTTCTAGTTAACTACTTGCAGGATTATTTTACAAATGTAATTTGACGAAGTGACCTCAAGTCTAAAGTTATATTTTTCTTTGAAATCCACCAAAAAATGCATCATTACACCATAATTTCATTTATATATTTCTTCCACATGTATGCTGAAGTAGAATGTATGTCTTTAGTTCTCACCAACAAACTTCTAATATGCTAAAATTCTAATATGCTTCTGCCAAAGTATAGCAAGTGGGAAGCACATGCTTTGCAGGCAGAAAGACCTGGGTTGGAATCTCATTTCTGCACTTCATAGTGATAGTGATCCTGGGAAAGTTACGTAATGTCTCTGAGCCCCTGTTTCCTTCTCTGTAAAATGGGACTAATAATACTTCTCTCATAAAGCTGTGTGTATTGATATATATTCTAACTATATATGTTAAATTATATAAAATTTTGAAATAGAGGTATTGGTATGCCTAGCACAGTTAGGTGCATTAAAAATGCGGGGACACATATATCTTGTTTTTTTTACCACTTCTATCACTTTCCATTCCATCACAACAAAAGTATCACAACTGGTAATTTTAGGAATAATCTTACCACTAGGCAGAGTTGATGAATCAATTGCATAAAATGGGACATAAAACAAAAAATGTGATTTTTTTTTTAATGATTGTAACCATAACTGTTACATGACTTTCATACTTTCCTGCTGAGAGAATGCATGTTTAGCCAAGAGCTCAAGGAATTACATTCTCATGGTGTTCAGTGACTTGTTTCTGTGACTTGCTGCTGAAGTGATTTCGAGGAAATCCAGATGCTTGGATGCTATTTTCATACAGACAGAAAGGGATTTTCTCCATTTATTTGAAGTTCTTGGCATGGTATTTTCTAATTTGGTGGTTGACTAGGTGGGAGTATCATATTCATGAATGAAGTTTAGAAAATTTCAATGCTTAGCCCAGTATCTAATAAGCACTAGCATTGGCATAAGGTATCTGCGGTTTCTGATTTATATATGTTGACAGAATGTCTTTCGGTTCTTGGTATATACAAATTCTTGTATTATTGATTCATGAGCTCAGTTCTGTGCCTCAGTGTCCATGAGTTATTTATGGCTGAGTGCCTCCAGCTTGTTTATCCAACATAACTATTGCCTCTCCGTGATGTAAAATCTGCACTGTGGTTCAAAAGCACCCCCTGCATAGAGCAGGCTCAATCTACCAAAATTCTCCTCTCTTTTTCACTTTGGTTCCCTAACATAAGCCTCCATCTTCAGCAGATCCTTTCCTGATAGCTTGAACAAATACTGCTAAGATACATTCCTTCTCTGAGCCACTTTAACACCTAGAGCCAGTACATAACTGTCTCACTTTGCATTCCCACAAAAGCAGATTCTGAGGCATGGATTTGAGTAGAAGTAGATTATTTGGGAGATGATCTTAAGAAACCCCAGTGAGAAAGTAGGACAGGGAGGAAAGGTACAATAAAGGGTACATTGTCTAGCATGTTAGCACTATGCTCAACTGGAGTTTAATCCCTCTGAGAAACTGTGAGAAATGGTATAGAACACAAACTTCAGAGTTACTGCCATGCCTGCCCACAGGAGGGAGAAGGGTGGACTCAGTCCTTGATTTAAAGGTGACCTCAGGGACGTTAGTTAGAAGCACTTCTAAAGACTGCTTGGGGAGGTTCAATAAATTGTTGTGGCAGAGCAAAACACGTATTATCAGCTGGAATTCAGAGCATGCACTGAAATAAGGGCCAAAGGGCTATGAGCAGAGAATGGAAGTGTTGGCCACAATCACTTTTAAAACTTACCCCTTATGCAATTTTAGAATTGGATACAACTTTAGAGATCAGTTCCCAGCTTATGTCTCTCAAGAAGGTTGTTGAGAATATTTTAGGTGGGGCAATTCTTCATTGGGTGGAGCTGTCATGCACATGGCAGGACTTACCCATTTAGTGCCAGACAGGCCCACAGTTATTCTGACCGCAAGAATCACTTTCACACGTTTTCAAGTACTTCCTGACAGTAGTGTGATTGTTGGTTAACAATTTCTCTGAACATCACAATTTTACAGGAGAATTCTGTCTTGGAGAGGTTAAATGACTTGCTAAAGGCACTTGGCAACCAGAGTGCAAGTCTCCTGAATGTCAGTGCGGCAGGACAGAGGTCATCTCTTAGAAGGAGACCAATGTCTGAGATCTTTTTGTACCTGAGTAACAGTGAATACTGGATACATACAAGTGTAAAATAGTGTGAGTGGATTATAAATATTAAATTATTATGTGGACTAGTCCAATAGCCCTGCAATTCTCTATCTGATATTTTTCACCTCTTTTCTTAAGTATAAATAATTATTGTATATGCACAGAGGCAGAGGCAGAGAAAATGAGAGAATCCATTTAAAATTATTCCAAGTCAACAAAAATATTTGCATATTAAAAAACATATATTTTGTCGGAACAACCTTTTTATTGTGACCAGTGAATCTTACATGATACCTGCTGTAATTCCAGGATGTCATCACAAACAAAATGCTTGCTCCCTTGAGTAGCTTCATTTCTTCAGTCATACACTCTCCAAGTGCTTAGTGCTGTCCAGCTGAATGAGTGGGTGATCTTTCTGTTCATGGATTCTTAAGTGTATGGAATCTAGTTGAGAAAGAAGTGAGATACTGGGAATAAGGGCATTTTAAAACAACACATCCCTCCCCTCTTAGTGCAGATTATATTTCTCCCTCCTCATGGCTTATTGTGTTCTCTATCCCTTCTATAGATAGATGCTTTCAGAATGATCACTGGTCCTAAGAAGAGGTGGTATTCTATTAGATCTGTAAAAATTCAAAAAAATGGCCAAGAGCCATCAGGATAAATAACCCCAAAATGGCTGGGGAAAATTAGGAATAAATAAAATTTTAAAGGAGAAATTGAGAAGATATCAGGATCAGAAAAAAATAAAATTGAATAACTCTGATGTTAAACAAATGAGAAAAATGAGAATAAAAGTTTAAACGTTTTCTTTTCCCCTGTAAAAAGGAATAAACCAAATTAAATAATTTTAGCAAATACTGAAATTTATAAAAACTAGCAAGACAGCAATGCAAAAGTAAACAAATATTTAATAGTAAGATCACAGTTGTAAAACTGGTTGTATTTTTATTATACCTGAAAATTTGCTGACCAATTATTATATTAATTCAGTCATTTTAAACACGTGCATATGCATGCACGCACACACACACGTATGCTTTTTTTTCATTTCAGACTGCTCTACCTCTAAAATAGAAGCACACGTTTTGAAAAAAAAAGACTATTTATCCCATCTGATTGATCTATAAAAATATAAACTCAAGCAGAAGGATAACTGTTAGAGAAAAAGGGTGGTACAATATATTTAAAAATATAAATAAAAGGTGAAAACAGCTAACTTTATTTTAAACAAAAATCTAGAAACCACTGCTTGAAATTGGATAGTCAGACCTTTTTAAGATCATCGCAATTTTTTACAGGGATTAAGAAAATTAATGCCAAACCTAACATTTTGGAAAAATAGAACAGTCAACTATTTAACATGGAATTAGAAATTTCATCCTGAATTCCTATTCCTATATACAGATAACTGAGGCACAGAGAATTAAGTATCATGATCATGGCTGTGTAGCTGATATGTAAGGGACCCACTTTAACTCTCTAGTGTCCCTGCTCTAACTTCAGTCAGACTATAGATATTCTGATCAGCACAAATATATTTCAACCTCAAAACAAACAAACAAAGAAACAAACAAACAAAAACCCTCTTAAAGCACATTCCTAATGTTAAAACAGCAGTTATTCATCTAAAAAAAAAAATATTAGTCACAATTTGCAGTATTAGTGCAGATTATTTTTCAGTCTTTTTCTTGTTGTATCTTTTCCTGCAGTTCTATTTCTCACATTTTCCTACCACTACCTTTAAGTTCCATCATGATATTTATGTTTCTGTACCTCTAATATCCTTCCTCCTCTCTGTAACGACTTCTTTGTCTGGTTGGCTCCTGTTCATTCTTTGAACTTTAGCTCAGATATCACCTACGTGGAATAGCCTTCCCAAGTCTAGATTAAATACCTGCATTGCAACCCTGCTCATTTGTATTTCAATTGTTCATACTATTTCTAGTTCTAAAATTCAGGTCTGGACATATTAGTTCCCTGCTTAAAATACTTCACGTGTCCCTATTATTTATAATAAAAAGTCTAATATCCTTAGCAAGGCATTGTCTGTGCTTCATATCTCCTTATATTCTCTCATCCTTTTTATAAAAGATCAATATTCAAGTGTAGACACAATTTTCTGAATAGACTCAGCTGTTTCTAATACTCCTTCCATTACCCCTGCTGATTCCTCTGTGTATCCTCTGCTATTCTAGTCACTGCTCTCCTCTCAGACTCAGTCCAATGTCACTTACACTGGGAGCCTTTTTCTGACCCATGCATATAACTGACTTTCCCAGTGCCCTTGCTCTACTCTGTGGGAACCTCTATGACAACAGCTGTTATCATTTATTGATAACTATTACTAATACTATTACTATTCTATTTTTTTCAATAAACTCTCTGAAGATGGGACTTTGTGCTAACTTTGCTTTTCAACAATGGATAGAGCAGACACCTGAGAGTTGGTTACTATGTGATTGAGTAGATGAACGATCAATTTTAAAAATTTGGAGAGGATATTGAAATGAGCTCATAGTTGAAACCATATTCTTAAAGAGCATAAATTAAGAAAGAACTCTTCTTTGACTTCAGTTTTGCCCTCAAAGTGAAGCAGCTTTATATTTCATGCTGGAATGTTCTGCCACTCTTGCCTTACTGATGGGCGTTCTCATCTTCTGAATTCTTTGCTCACTACCATTGATGTACATCAACTATCCTTCAGGAGAATGGCTGGTACAACCTGAAAATGAAGCCTTGCTTCCCAAACAGAACACTGGGCCAGATTTGAACTTGGAATCTAGTCACCCATTGTGTTCTGTACTAGCCTGCCTTTCCACTTTATCTCTCTTCACTTTCTGCATACACGTCCACACATTATTTATGTTGAAAAGAATAATGTTATGTTTAAGTCTTAGCATACATAGGAACATTTCAGTTTAGAGAGCTAAGATGGTCCAGATTCAGAAGCTTGTAGCTACCAATTTTAGTTCCACCACTGGAAATGTGGAGTAGGATTTATAGAACATTAGTTTGTCACTCTTTTCAGGTTAAAAAATCTTACATTGTCACCTAGAAGAATAAAACAAAACAAAGATAAAATGTTATGGTTAGAAATCAAGCATGCAAAACACTGTCAACTAGACAGAAAGTTTGTCATATTTTATAGAGAAACCATAATTCTTGCTCGTCTATACTAGCAATTCTTGTTAAACTGATACTTTTGGACTGCTTAGAAAGTCATAATCCTCTATCCATTATTCTTAAGAGTAGGTCTTTTTAAAATTTTCATATCTTCATATATAATAAAGATCAGCAATGTCTTCTCTCCCAGAAACTTCTACTCTAATAGTTCTTTGCCCAGTTATTTAGATAATTTCCATGAGAAATATAGTATTAGGGTAGAGTGACCCTATAATTTATTGTCCAAGTCAGGTGACTTTTTGAGAATAAAGCAAGCTCTATTCATAATTATGTCAGTATGGCAAGCATAAATTGGAATGTATGGTCAACTTACTGTATGGGAGTCATTTCTTATAGAAGGAAATATTTCCAAATAACACAAATCTTAAACACTTCTAGAGATTTAAAGCCCATTCTGAAAACGTAGTTTGCCCTTTATATTTCAAAATGACATGATTATCATCCAAGGATAGAGAGATGGTGACAACACTGATGTATGACATGAAATCCTTTCTGTATTTACTTCCGATTGTTGAGTCCAAACACCAAATGCAGAAAAAAAAAAAAACCATACAGAGAACTGTAGCCCTCGAGTATCTCTTTTTGGATCATAGAGTAGCAATTAACTTTTAAACTATATTAGATACCATTTCCAACACTTTTTATTTTGGGCATCTTTGAACTTAAATGCTAGTGTTCAGAGAAGTGGAAATAAGCATAAATACTGCAATTATGTTTACCCTTCTATTATAAAATATTACATTTTTAATTATAGTAATTATTTCTAGCTATAAATATTCAAATGCACGATGTTTTACTTATCTTTGATAATAAATAGGCAATGCTTTGTGATACACAGTTGACATGGAACATATCTAAATAGGAAAAAAGACAAGATGAACTCCAATTACTTTAGAGATAGATTGTTTTTCCTTGACTTTACTTTCTGTTTCTGTAGGTTGTAAGCTTCATGGATGGTGTAAGCAGGATTTTAAACATGTAAGGGATATTTCTATAATGGAATTCCATAATGTAAAATCTATAATGTAAATTTCAGAATGGAAAAAATAATTCTGAGGGTATAGTCCCAACCTCAACATGGTTTCTTAAGTGCATTAGTACCATATGGAGTGCCATCTACCTGCAGTCATTTGGTAAACACTAGAGATCAATTGACTCATATTTTTCTCTCTGGATTGCCTCTTGAGCACGCATGATTATTTTCCTCATATTCCTTTACACCTCTAAGATGCATGGCCTTGGCCCTCTTTGGAAGAAAACAGAATATACTCTATTTGTTTTGGGATATTTTCCTTTCTACTCTGTAAACTTTATTCTAGAGAAAAAAAGATCGTTGCCAAAGATAATGAATGCTTCTAAGAATGAGTGATTTCTTTAAATTTTCGATATTTTTTGTTATTATTTTTTTCTTTTTTGTATTAAGAAGACTTTCACGACATTTCTTTCTTATTTCTATTAAGAGCAAATTAATTTTAACTTTCTTGGTTGACTTATGAATAATTTTGCATTTCTCACCTTTGAATTAGGGCTGTGCATTTCAAAGTACAGTATAATACAAAAACAACTGGCTCTCAAGGATTCCAAGAACAATCACCTTTAGGAAATGTTAAATGTGTTTTTCATATTAGCATTGTCTGGAACTGGTGTAAAACACAACACTTTTTGGGAAATGCTGATTTAAAGGGACCAGGAGCATTTTCAAAAATATCTCGTAAAGGAAACTCTAATAAATGAACCAAATAATTACTCCTACTGTTACTCCTACTGTTAAGTTAGCACATGAGGCTTTATAAAAGCTGTTTACAGCCAAATGTCAGTGAGTTTTGAGATAATGGATTCAGTCCTTTCTTGAATCCTTTACGTAAGTCATTCCAGACTAGCTGCTAGCAAATGTATCCCATTGATCTTCAAGTCAACTGAAGGAAAATCTATTTCCACTAGAGGAAAAAAATTGTCCAGTAGGTGTTGATTATAAGAGCTTGCTTTTTATGTGTGGAGTGTACATCATCTACCATCATCCAGTAAGTGTGTAGTGATTACTTTCCTTGGGTTTAGTCTTTATGTTGTAATTAGTATCAGAAAAGGATAAGATGAGTTCCCTGTGCTCCAAGAATGTTGTATGTTTTTTCCTGAAGTTGATGAGGTTATAACAGTTGGGTAAAATGATTCTTAACATTGTGGGTAGCCATAGGCCATTTTGAGAATCTGATCAAACGAATGACCCGGAAAATGTAAATAAGCACATTAACACACATATTTGCACATAATTCCAGAGCTAACAACTCCTGTAATTTATCCTTGGGTCCATGGTCTCCAAATTAAGACCCAGCTACTATGAGGCTTGAGTTTCTTCTTTCAAGAATTCTTGCTATTAAATGGCTATAAATCATTACATCAACTTGGAATTTGATAAAAATGATTTTCATTTGTTTTATAGGATCTGATATTATCAAGTTCGTCATCTCTGATTAAATATACTTTATGAACCAGTGACATGCTCTAATTTTTTCTCTTTTTAAATCAATATCCAAGGAGTTTGTCATTTTTTTAAAAATACACTTATTTTAATACAAGAGAGCAAACTCTTCAATTCAGGATATGTTTATGGAGCATCAACCAAATGTCAAGCATTGTTCTAGCAATCTGGTTACAAAGATTACTATGATATAACACCTGCCTTTGGCAGCTCACAATCTATATATAACCATAATCTAAATATAACTGAATTTTTCTACATAATTAGATTTCCCAGTCACATTCAGGTGTGTCTATAATTACTCTTGAATGCATTTATTTTACTTTTATGTGTGTATACTCACATACGTCACTCGTAAGTTCCAAGAAAAATAGACCTAAAAGATGCAAAGAGAAATGAACAAAGACACATCTGTCTAAAATAATCATGGTAATCATTATGTTGGATATTTATATAGCACATTTTTGAGAGTTTACACAGACCTTCACATGTATTTTGTGAGTTGAGTAGGAAGATTTTTATCATTCCATTCCGTTTTCTCTGACTGAGGCTCAGAAGGGATCAGCCACATGCCAAAGGTCAGGATCCTAGAAGTTTTAAAGTTGCTCTTTCTAATTCTGAATACTAAGCACTTGTTACTTCCCTAGTTGCAAAGTATAACAGTTGAGCATGAAATTTTTGAAAGGTACTGGGCCAAGCTCTGGAGACTGCATCGATGAAGAGTGGGAGTTCTTCAAGCTTAGAAACTGGTGGAATCAATCCAGAAATCACAGGAAGGACTCAAACAAGAAAGTGTACAATGCATATCAGAGGCAATGGCTAATTCAGGCTAACAGAGTTACACCAGTTTCCCTATTGTCAAGGGGCAGAATGACATGCTAATTTGCATCCAGATATTTTCCTAAATTCATGTCAATGATTTACCTGAAATGTGGACCAAAAACTTTTCATCTGCTTCCTTGTCCATGCAGGTATGCATTCTCATAAAATATATGGGTTCTGAAAAATTAGGCATAACTCAGATTTTGGCAAGTTGAATTATTTCTCTAGTAGAAGAAAGTCTTATAAATCAATTAGAGTAAGGGTAGGAAACACTCTGCTACTTTTAAAAAAATTCTGTGTTTTTTAACAACTTTATTTAAATATAATTTACATACCATAAAGTTCATTCATTTAAAGGACACAATTCAATAGTTGTCTATTTACGGACTTGTGCATTCATCACTATAATCTAATTTTACAACATTTTCGTCATCCCCCCAAAAAGGAACCTTGAGCATACCAGCAATCATTCCCCATTCCCTCCACTGTCCACCCCTCATCCAGGCACCCATACATAGATAGACAAAGCTCATCTACTTTATGTCTCTATATATTTGCCTATTCTGTATATTTCATATAAATGACATTATACAATATGTGGTCCTTTGTGTCTGCTTCTTTCAATTAGCATAATGTTTTTGAGGTTTATCTTTGTTGTATCATGTATCTATACTTTATTCCTTTTTATTATCTAATAATCCATTGCATGTATATGCCACATTTTATTTATCAATTCATTAGTTTGTAGAAATTTGGGTTGTTTCTACTTTTGATCATTAATGCTGCTATTAATGCAAATGTTCTTTGTTTGTTTGTTTTGGACATATGTTTTTATTTCTCTTTGGTAGAATTCTACCTATAAGTGGAATTTCTGGGTCATATGGTAGTTCTCTATTTAACCTTCTAAGAAACTATCAGGCTGTTTTCCAAACTGGTGGCACCATTTTATGTTCCCATCAGCAACGGATCAGGGTTCTAATTTCTCCATATCTTTGCCCACATTTGTCCATCCTTTTTTAATATAGGCATTTTAGTGGCTGACCTAATGATATTGAGCACCTCTGCCTGTTTGGATAAATAACATTTTCTTGGAACACACCCATACTCATTTATTTATTCTTATCATCTATGGCTGTTTTAGCAGTATAATGGCAAAGCTGAGTAGTTGCAACAGAGGATGTATGGTGTGCAAAGCCTAAAATATTTACTTGGCTCTGTACAGAAGGAGTTTGCCAACCCCTGCTTTAGCAAATCAAAAATTCACATCCTCAACTATGTTTTGTTTACAAGTGAATTTCCATACATCAGAGTACTTAATGAGAGATACAATCCAAGTATATATATATCCAATTATATATGGAGGGGACAGTTGAAATAACTTTGTTTGGATACACTTATGAACCTGTGATTGGTGTTCAGTTTCTATTTATTCATCCACTCACATTCATTCAACATGTTTATCAACTATTTTTCTTTTTTGTGAGGAAGATCAGCCCTGAGTTAGCATCTGCCAATCCTCCTCTTTTTTTTTTTACTGAGGAAGATCCATGCGCATCTTCCTTTACTTTATATGGGACTCCACCACAGCATGGCTCGACAAGCGGTGCGTAGGTGTGCGCCCGCGATCCGAACCGGCGAACCCCGGGCCCCCGCAGCAGAGTGCGCGCACTTAACCGCTTGTGCCACTGGGCCAGCTCCTTATCAACTATTCTTATTCCTTAGACTTATTAAAGTCTTACTATGTGCCTGTAGCTGTGTTACACTCTGGAGATATTGCAGTGAAGATGCACAAGGCCACTGCCCTAACAGAGCTCACAATTTATGGCATGTCTGCCTCTTATGGGGTGGAAGTGATGAGGTGCAGGGTGCACATGGAGCTGAGGGCCTGAGGGAAGATGGAGAGTGAGGCTGGATAAGGATTAATGGCAGGAACTGTTACAACAGTATTTCCCAAAATGTGAGAAGATTTCTCAGTGTGTGAAAGGAAAAAAATTCTCTGGTACAATATCTCTGGGTCTGAGGAATAGATTTCTCTTTCTATATCATTTCTCATAGCCTTTAATGTGTGAAATGTGCATCACAGATCTCTAGTAGGATTTCCAAAAATTACCTATCACCTTTTGGTTTGGTAAGGTGTTTTACAGGAGTCAGGGTTCCATGAAACATTTTCTGGAAAAAAAAACGATTTAGAACTTCGCTGTTCAAGAATTGAGTTGAATATGGAAAAGATTCGTAAAAGCTCCTAGAAGCAAAATGAAATCATATACTCAACACATTTGGTTTCCTAGACAGTGTGACCTTTTAGATCTTGGAACCTTCCCTTGTGTAGGTATTAGGCCTGTAAATTAGTTATGGTAATGCCTCCTTCAAAGGGTCTTTGAAGTTAAGTTTTTCCTTTCTTAAATACCTGTTTTTCATATGAGTTTTTCTAAAGCACTTTAAGATCATGGAGAAGAAAGTTCAAGGAAATATAATATAATAGATTATTCTTCCTGGGGCTATAACACTTTGAAAAATATTATTCCTTACCTTTTTGTTAAATTGACTTAGATAAATTTTTCAAAGTGAAGTGTTTAGCTGTCAAAGGCTAGGAATATCTTTTTATCCCCTTTTTTTCTTTCTAATACTTTTCTTTATTGAATTCATGGCTGGATAACAGTCTCAAAAATACTATCAATCTCCTTGCCAATCTTTTGTCAAACTCCTCAGAAACAGCACCTGAAAAGGGAAAGGGAAGCGCTGTCAGAGAGGTTCAGTTTAGCAGGATTAGAGGGATTTGAAGTGCCGAGAGCAAGCCATCTATGAGAGTATCCAAGCTTCTGCTGTGTGCAGCCAATTACAGTTCTGGACTGTGGGAAGCTCGAGCTCAAATACCCACACTGCCATTTGGTACTTGTGTACTTTGTGTGAATAACTGCCTTCCTCCCTGACTCAGTTTCCTCAGTTGTATAATCAAGAGAGTTAATAATACTTATCTCAGCCTATCGTAAGACACCAAGTAGATAGTTGGCATGCAGTAAATATAATTACTAATCCATAACATTGGTCTAGCAAGTGAAGAAACATCTGTTAGAAAGACAACTTTTTTTGGTGAAAACACTAATAGTGTCCTGAAGAAAGATTTGTCTGCCTTATTGTGTCAGTTATCTGCTGGATAAATCAGTGCAATGAAAGGACTTAATGAATACAGGTATCCTGATATTGTTATGACTATGAAGGAAAAATGGACCAGAGCCTAGAAGACTTAGAAAGATTCAAAACTCAATAAATCTACACTTGAAAGACATGTTTAATATTTAGAAGGAAGTTCCTCTGGGTCCACTGAGGGTTAGTTAGTGTCCTCAGTCTGGTTCAGTGAGTACTTTCATCAGTGTCTTAGTCAATGATATGAAGGCAATTTAACCAAATTTGTCACAAATTTAAAGCTGAAAGGGTTTGATAATATACTGGATAACAGAATGATGACCATACCCTAATGACAGATGGCATGATGTGTCCAATTTATGAGATAATAATTTAAAATAAAGAAATGTGAGACACACTCTTGTTGGGATCAAAAATGCCATCTTATAAGTTATGAAATGGAAGATGTAAGTGTGGAAAATACTTAGGGATTTAAAATGACTACAAAAGCAAAATAAGGGTTAATGATGTGATAAAGAGATGCATGAGCCAAAACAGGCCAACATAATTATGATTATGAGGGCTAGCCCAAATACATATGAAATCTCTGCAACAATAGTGATTATTGCCTACTTAAACTTGGACTTGATTTTAGAGTGTTAGATTCAATTGTAGTCACTCCACTCTGAGGGATAAAGATAAACGGTAATGTATTCAAGAAAAGTTAAGTAGTTGGTGGCAGTTGTTGATAAAAGGATTAAGACATTAGGAGTAGTGATGTAGATTTGAAAATCAACTGCAAAAATTATATAACTGGAAATATCTAACAAAATTACCTTGCTCCAACAACCCCATGTCTAGGAATTTATCCTGAAGATAGTCCTCCACACCTAAAAGCAACGTATACTCAAGGTTTTAAATATCACCATTAGTTGTAACCACAAAATACTGCAAACAACTTAAGGTGCTGGTTGAATAATTTATGTACAACCACTCAATGGAACAGTATTTTGCCATAAAAGGATGAAGAAGTTTTCTGTGAACCGATGTGAAGTGATTTCCAGGATAGTTCGTGTAAAGAATAATTATAGTATGCTAAATTTTGTGTAACAAATAAGGGGAAATAAGAAAATATGATTCTTACTCTCTCTCTCTCTTTCTCAATATCTCTATACCTGTCTATCTATCTGTGTATCTGTTTATACTTTTTTGGTAAAAAGAAATACCGGAAGACTAAATAGAAACTAATAAAAATTGTTACCTGTGAGAAGTAGATGAAAATGGGGGGGAGGTAATAGGAATGGGGGTATGACTCCTCTAAAAATCCCTCTTTATATAGCTTGATGTTTGAGTTATGAAAATATTTTATATATTAAAAAAACTAAATTAAAAAAGATGGCAAAAGCAATTGACTCAAATAGAAATAAATGATCCTAACTGATTATCAAATTAATAAATACCATGCAGAGAAAATAATTAATTCAATTAACTTTTGTACTTGAATTATTTTACTAATGAACATACTAATTAATTAAAATATTTAATTCACATAATGTTATTCATAAAACACATGCCTGGAAAGATGCATTATGAAGTCCCAAAGAACTGCACAAATATGAACTTTTTTGGTAGGTTTGTTGTTGGTAGTTGTATTGGTATGGTCATTCTGAAACCATTTGTGTCTGTGTTGTAGGAAAGAACAAATGAGTAAATACATAGATATTGTTGGGAGAAGGGAGACACAAACATGGAATGAGATAGTGTAGAAAAACACTGTAGTATTGGATTTTATTTAGAACTATCAATACAACCCCATTATACACATACACACACACACTTACAGACATACACATATACTTAATATATCCTTCAAACACAAGCACATGTTCATCCATCTTGAATCTATCTTACTACTCTATGTTCCAATCATATATTTTTCCTCTTGGTTAAAGGATATCTGTTTGTGCATCTAATGCCCAAATATCATGACTTCTAAATATCGTTCACCACACACATATTAAAAACTGGGAAGCTTAAAGAAATGGCTGATTTTAGGTCTGAAACAGGAAAGAACAAGGTGAATCTGGAAAAATCTTATTATACCAGAAAGAAAAGGAATGCTCAAAGATTAATAGGGTAGGCTTAAAAGGGTACAGTTATTGTGTATAGGGAATTTATTGACCTAATTTGGGATATGTAGCATCCACTAGAAAAATACAAAATAACATGTTACATTAAAAAAAAAAAATCCATGCATCTGCCCGTAGTGACATAAGAGATAAAGAAGAAGAAAAAAAAAAAAATGGGGGAAAGGGCTCACTTTTAATAGAATAATGTGTTTTTCAGGACAGGTGGCCTGGACTTTTCAAAGGATTCAATAAAGGAAGAATAGGGGAAATCAGATCAACTATTCTAAATTAGAGAAGACTAAAGTGATATATCAGTCAAGTGCAATGTGTGAACTTTTGTTGCATTATGGTTTAAAAAAATAAAGAATGTCTATATTACTACTGGTGAAATTTGAAATAGCTTGTGTGTTAGAGAATGTTACGAAGTTAAGATTGATTTTTCTCAGGGATGGCAGTGGTGTTGTGGTCATCTGTTCTTGAGAGAGACATGATGAAATACCATGATGTATACAATCTACTTTAGATTGACAAAACAGCTTTGGTATGTTTGTGTGTAGAAACAGACATAGAGATGAAGCAGATATGGCAAGATGTTGATCAAAGTGAAGATTATTCAGGTCTTCATTATACTGTTCTTACAAATTTTCTTTAAGATTGAAGTTCTTAAAATTAAAAATCGTAATTAACTTACGGCATACCTGACTGTGAAAACAGATCAATTATCGTAGAGAAATAACATAAAGAGGAGACAAATTTCTATTCCCATGTCATATATATCATAACAAAATTGAAAAAATCAAAAGATTCTAGAGGAATGACAGACTACTGAAGATGGACAATTAGTTAAACAGATCTCTCACCAACAACCAGGAGAAACCCAAATATACTGGAAAAATATCTTCAGTGAGCTGAGATAGCTTAAAATTCTATACCCAGCAATATACCTTTCATAAGCAAGGGTGAAAAAAAGATGTTTTGAAACATACAAGCTGAGATAAATGAAAAAAACTCAATAAAAGAAATTCTGAAGTTATAATATAGGCAGAAGGAAAATGGTACCCATATGGAAAGGCAGAGATGCAAAAAGAAATTATGAGCAATTATATTGGTAAATATGTAGTTAAAGCTAAACAAATGACTGTATAAAACAATAATTTGAAATTTTGTGAAGATGAGAAAAACTTCTTAGAACTTAAAAATGAATAAGTAAATAAATAAATAAAACCTGCTCATAAAATCACCTACAGGAAGTTGAGTAAAGTAGTAATATACCATAGTCTTTGTATGGAAAGTGGTTAATTTAATTATCTTTAAATTCATTCAGTTAAATTAGGATAACTACTAAAAAGATAGACATAAATCACAAACATCCAAAACTAGAGGAGAAAAATGGAATAAGAAAACAAGAGGTGGAAAACTGAGCCTCAAGAAACATCAAAAATACAATACAATTGATGGAGAAAGATGGTGTACCAATGACAGAATCAAGATTGGGGCATTTAGAAGAATCAATGCAGTATATCATCAAGAGAATTTCTAAGAGCTGAAGAAATTTAGCAGCTCCAAATTATGAATAAAGTTTATTTCCTGACAATTGAGACTAAAAATATCATTGAATTTACTAGTGACCCCAGAAATAGAACATGTTTCATAGGCATAAGGCTTTGAGTAAATTTTCCTTTTCTGGAGGTAGGGAGGCCCATATTTCTTACCTAAGGCAAGTCTTTGCATAGCTTTCACTGATTGACGTGAATGGCGATGGTGCCAGTCAAACCAAACTTCTGTGAAGTCTGGTTAAGCCTGAACATTACAAGTCTGTGACCTCTAGTATAATTCGTGTGACCCTTGCATATATGACATTCAGTTGGTATAACTCAAATGTAAGTTAAGAGTGAAGGCACTGAATCGTGTAAAGTAAGAGGGTGGCGTGTAGAATAATAGCCAGAAATATGATTCCATGTTAGGTTTAACAATAGGACCAAGAAGAGAATCTGAGGGTTAATAAAATCTTTGGAATGCAGAGATCACTCCTTCTCTGAATAAGTCTTGTGAAAACCTCTGATGTATGCAGTTTCAAATGCATCTGTGGTTCTGCTTAATTTTAATGGGTACTACTTGTGATTCTTGGGAAAGAGAAGTATCATGAGACTTTGAAATCTATCAGTTGATTGCACATATCTTGTTCAGTCAAAACTTACTTAGAATTCTAAGTGTACATTTACTAAGACTGTACTTGAAGGGTTGGTAATGGGTGATTTAATTCTCTGATATTATGTGTGATTGCAATCTGGAAGGCTGAACTCCTTTGGTGATGACCAGCCATGCAGTAAGAAGGTTAATACAATTTGCAATGGTAATCTCTCTTTCATCTATACAATTCAATCAGCCTTGGCATTTATCTCTAAGGCCAGATGCAAGTGCATGTAAACCAGAAGTTCAGGAGAGAGAGTTTCGCTTTTCCTCCCTTAATTCTTGGATTCTAGGTCAAAATGTCAGGTAAAAGTTTTGTGGCTAAAATGTCAATGTTGATTTCTAGAAATAGAATAAGAAAGCTTGAAGGATTCTGTATATTTTCCCCATAGATCACTCAAAATAACCCGGAATGCTATTTAAAAAATAGGTTAGGTCTCAATTGTCCTACTGAGTTTTGCTTTGCTGTCCCCCTCTGGACTGTAAAATATGAAAGGTCTAGACTGAGTTGAGTTTGTTTGGTGAGTGTACGCCTCTGATTTCAGTCAACAGAACAGAGCTACTTAAATCACCATGGGCATAGAGATTTATTAGAGGAATTAGATCTTACAGAAATATGGGAGCAGCAGATGAAGTGAAGGTCTTTAAGGGGGAGTGGAAGGATTAGAAAAAGAATCTAACAAATTTGTCTGAAGCACTGGCCCAGGTAGACAGGTAGGAGCTTGCAGGGAAATGCAGAAAACCAAACATGTCAACTACCAAAGTGGAACTCTAATGGGGAACCTGAGTGAAGATCTATAAGAAAACGGTGCCTTTGGGAGCTACCACCTCTAAGGGTCCACAGCCATGTACTCAGTGGTAGGTCTGGGGCTGCCATCGGTCATGAGGACCAGCAGTTGGAAAGATACGCTGGATTCAAAGAAGAGAATAATGTGGATAAGCTGAGACGGGCCTGCGCCTCTGTGTCTATCCATCAATGTGTCTTTTCTTTGATCACCTAAAAGTAGTGGCTTCTGTTTCTCTTCGACCTTCCATATCTAACAAAATTTTCTCTACTGGCCAACTCTAACTTGGAAGTCTAAGTAAAAAGGTATTTGGGAAATGTAATACACAGTATTAGCCTGACATATAACCCAGCAACTCTAGTGAGAAGCTGATGATTTCCATGTAACTTAGAACTATTAGGAATCTAAAGCAGTAGATAAACGAGGAAGAAAGAGACAAATAAGAGTAACAAGGAAATAAGTCAGGCGCTGTATACAAAGAGTCAATCACCCAGAAGAGGGCAGACAGGAAAGAAAAGAGTCCCAACTGATGACTTCTGCCCTTATCCATCTTGCCAGTATATAGGAGGTCCAGGGTCAGAAGGTTTACGCTAGGAGCCAAAGTCAAACAAGACTTACTTCTGAGAAGACAAGGGGTCATAGATGAATGAAGCTGAAACTTATTGTAGTTTTCTTTTTTCTCCAAGAATAATTAGCAGTAAATTAATTTCAACAACTTTTGAGGTGCTTGTTAAAAATGTAGATTTTTGGAACCTCCTTGCAGACCTAGGAATCAGAATCTCTGGGATTTGGACTCAAGAATCTACATTTTTAACAAGATTGTCAGATGGTTCTCTGTGCAATATAGTTTGGAAACTTTCAGCTTGTGGAGTGGCTAATTCATGCCAAGCGCATGTCAGGTCCTTTAGAGGCGCTGCTATGTTTCAGCACTGAGACCAGAGGCTGCATTAGAAGCACAGAGAAATAAATGAAAATTAAAAAAGCAAAACAAAACTAATGAATAAAGTAGATGTTCCTATTTTTTAGAGAAGAGAAAATTGAGGATAGTGATGGCAAATAAATTATTCATGTCACATATCTAGTAAGTGATCGGGTCCATATTCCAATTCAGATCTGTTTGTCTCCAAAGCGTATCCTTGGGCTGCTGAATGTGGTGTGTCGTTAGCACACTGAGTGTTCACATTTCTTCCCAGAAAAAAGTCTCTGGCTTGTGTATATAATATTTATTTTATGGTTAATAAATGAAACCTAACTTTCTTTTCCTACCTTTTTGAGAGCAACACTGAGAACTTTGGTCAAGTTCATTTAATCATGTTTTCGAAGGAGTAGCTGAGTGTGAGTGAGAAAGCTGTGGAATCAGATTGCAGCTGAAATGTACCCAGAATCCTTGCATTCTAATTTGGGCTCTACTGGGAAGCCATACAAGGACTGCTAGACGGCTGGGTCCCTTTCTAACAATCAGAGATGGCCCAGTTGGCTTGAGTTGCCTTGGGAATTAGATGATTCTTCTATATGAAAGATGATTTTGCAGGGGTTGGTCTTTATACAAGGATTTTATAAACCATTAATTTACAAAATACAAAGTTTTAGTCCCTCAACCTTAATTTCATTCTATTAGCTATTCAGTCACCAAATGGTAGTAAAGCTATCTTCCCATATCTTGCTGAATTCTTGTTAAGATTAGCAAGATAAAAATTGCAAAATAGCTTTGAAAATAGGTAATAGATATTATATCATGTACATACAGCATGTAGGGAAACATTCCTTTATCAGCAACAATTCTATGGGTTCTAATATCCCAAACCCAGCTGCTCTTTACCATCTCTACTATCCGAAGCCATCGTCTCTCTCACTGGCTTACCACACAGTCTCCTAAACAAGCTCACTGTGTCCTGCCTGCTTCCTCAAAAGGCCATTATCTATGCAGAGTAATTTACATCCTGTGATTCCCTGCAGTGAGAGTACCTCAGATGAGTTTTGCCATGGCTTCAAGGCCCTATGTGATTTGTCCTCACCTGTTTTACCATGCCACATCTCCTGACAGTGTCCCTGTAGTTCTCTACATTCCAACATCATAGACTTGCTTTCTGATCATCAGATGTGCCCAACACATTCTCACCTTTGCCTTTGCTCTTCCCATTTTGTTCAAATATCACCTCATCAGAGAAACCTCCTTAAACCAGCTGAAACTCCCTCCCTCTACCATTATCCTGTTTTGTTCTCTTCATGGTACTTATCACTATATGAATTTAGTTACAAACTGGTTTATATGTTTATTATTCGTTTCCTGCTACCAAAATGTAAGCTTAATAGGGATGATGTCTTTGTCATGTATCCCTAGCTCCTAAAAGAGTGTCTGTCATATACTGAGTTCAATGCACGTGTTGAATAAATGAATGAACAGATGGGAGGGATTCACTTATGTATGATAGCTCAGTAATTGGCCAGATTGAAGGAAATTATGGGATGTGGTTGGCTCCAAAGAAAACCTTTATATGTAATTTCATATCTCATAGTCTTACAAAGTATCATACTTCTTAGCCACAGGGTCTGAAATGATGAAACAGAGCCTTCTAGTTGGTCTTAGAACCAACTCCTCCCTTAGGCAGATGAAGTAATGAGCAGAGAGTTCATGCAGAATTTAAGTTGATCACTTACAAAAATTCTCTTCAACACATAGAGAAAGGATGGATAGGGCATTAGTTTCCAAGTCATTGGATTTGCAATGGTTAGATAAAAGAATTATAAATATATTATTTACATGTTATGCATTACTATAACTCTAATCAAAATATGGTTTCTGTTTTCAAAGTGGGTACAAATTTAAATAGAAATGAGGCAATGCCTCGTAAATGCAATTTGGTGATATTCAACAGCTAAGAAGCTATGATGTTTAATTTTATGTGTCAGCTTGGCTGGACCACAGTGCCCAGATATTTGGTCAAACATTATTCTGGATGTTTCTGTGAAGGTATTTTTTTGGATGAGATTAGTATTTAAATCAGTGGACTTTGAGAAAGTAAATTGCCTTCAGTAATGTGGGTGGACCTTATCCAATCAGTAGATGGCCATAATAGAAAAAAGACTGGCTTCCCCTGATCAGGAAGGAATTGTGCCAGAAGACTGCTTTGGACTTGAACTACATCTCTCCCCTGAGTTCCTAGATTGCTGGCCTAGTCCATCAGATTTTGGACTTGCCACACCTCCACAATTGTGTGAGCCAATTCCTTAAAATAAACATCTCATCAACATTCTGTTAGTTCTGTTTCTCTGGAAAACTCTGACTTTAATACAAACTTGTTTCTGATTATAGATTTAAAGTATTCTATTGAGAAAATTTTACATAACCTGTCCAAATATTTATTTGGTTATTAATTCAATTAAATATATTGGCCCCATCTGTTGCTTTGAAAGGCTATCAGTAAGTTACTACTAAGAATCAAAAGATGATAAGTAATGCCCCAAGAAAAATGATGTCATTTAATTTTTTTAACATTCATTAAGAAAGAAAAATGACGGAATAAACTCAACTTAGTCCATTTCTTCTGGGTTAGCAATTAAAGTCAGTCTTGGCCTTAGCAATAAAAAGATAAGCAAGCAAGTGTGACAATATTAGTATTCAGTGAATTTGCTGGCCTTAGTGGGTTAGTCTCATACAAGCTGTTATAATACACACAACTTGTCGCTGTAGTTCAGTTATGCTCAGCACAATTTTTCTTCTTAATTGCTCAAGACACTCCACTGTGACATTGGCTATTTTGGCTGCATAGAGAATTTAAAGAATCAAGTCATTGTACTTTATAGTTAACATGATTGCTAATAAAGAACAGTGGTAACATGAAAAATTGCAGAGACAGTAAAACTGAAGGCTCAAGGGGTCTACCTGTGCAGATTGTAAAATACATATTCTGCACAATGATTTGAAAAGGTGAACAAATATGAGCCCATGATATGATGGTTTACTATAAAAAGTAAGGTGTCTGACTCAGAACACTGGGCGACATTGAGGGGATAGGGCACATATGAAGTTTATCCACAGGATTGTTCTCCAAGGCCCTTTTTAAGTTACAAGAATTACTTGTACTCTTAGTAGCATTACTTTTTCTTGCAAATGAAGCCATATTCAGGATAGTTTTAGAAAGCTGATAACAGGGGCTTTTTGTTTGCATTCCCATAAAATGCCATCTGTCCTGTCCCCAGGTCCCCGGGTTTTTGCTTCTGTTAAGGTAGCCCTTAAATTAACAAACACTTATGAGTTCCTACTATGTACCAGGTACTGATGTGCTTAGTCAGTTATTTTGTATGTGGTCACAGTTAGCTCAGGACAAGTCAAGTCATCTTCTAAACACTCCAGTTTGGAATATTTGGTGAAAACATGTATTAGAAGTCCTAGAGATGCTTCATGTAGTTCTTGTGCTCATCTTTGTTGGCGTTCTCCTGTCATTGTCATAATCATTGGCACCATCAGCACCTAACTAGCCAACCAGGTCAGTTGAATTTGATTCTCTGTGATCCACTTAAGATTTCTAAATCCAGTTGCACACTGTACACCAACCGTGGTTAACCATCCTGTAAATTAGAAAAATTTAACCATGTCTAACCAATAGGAAAGAAGTATTTTCTTAGGGTAGTTATTCATTATTAGGAGCGTTTGTGTGGGGTGGAGTTTAGCAGCCAGTATAAATAATCCCTATAATTTAATGCATTTGTGTAAAGTATGTCACAAAGATGTAATTATTTATGTTGAAACATAAACATGTCCAACAACATAATTAGGTTCTGTGTTTCTTCGCAATGGTGAAGAAGTCAGAGGAAAATCTACACAGTAGCAAAGTCAGATTCCAAAGGCAAATTGCACAAGAATCTGCCTTTTGGGCTTACAGCATTGCCTCCCGTTATTTTAAGTGTTCACTTTGGTGTCCTGTGGAAAGTATCCTGTAATGGAATCAGATAGGAAGCCAAGGCACAGATTATTTTAGCTAAAAGATCCCTGAGAATTGATACTGTCTTAAAGTCTTAAACTCTTTCTGGTAGGCCAAGTCCCATTCCAAGATATGTCTTGCTTCGTTGCACTGTGTTTTAAAACTTTTGTATTAGTCACCAACATTGAAAATGGTGACTTTTGACACAAAGATGGTAATTTTCAATTAATTTGGAAAATTTAGAAGATCTGATGCACATTCCTGCATGACCATCATCAGCTGAAGCTGAGAAATTTCATCCCCTTTTAGATGAGTCCTGTGATCCCCAGGGCTTCACGATCACCACCAGCCACTTTCTTTTTACGTCACCTGCCTGGACTCTGTAATCATATGGGTTTGCCATCCCTTATTTAGTGTAAACCTTCTTTTCCCCATGTAAACATTTGGGTTATGAAGGGGAAATAATTTGTTTGAGATTGTGGAAAATGAAACTCACTTGTACTAAGCCATCATGTCATATGCTTTTCTTCCTTACTATAAGAACTTTATATCATTCAGGGGGCTATATGTCTAATTTAAAAAATTAATAGTAAACAAAACCCTTAAGTTTCCAGCCTCCC
Organism: Diceros bicornis minor; assembly: GCF_020826845.1. Lineage (NCBI taxonomy): Eukaryota > Metazoa > Chordata > Mammalia > Perissodactyla > Rhinocerotidae > Diceros > Diceros bicornis. Next base: position 16,498,624 of record NC_080749.1, on the reverse strand, counting down.
TTGCAAAGATGGTTGGCCCTGTGACATATTGTGCTCCAATATTATCTAAGCAGAAATTTATTGGGGATTTCCGGGAAAGTTTTGACAACTCTTTCTACTTCCTTTTCCTTTGCCCTACATAAAACATTAAGGTGAAGCTGGAACAGCTATATTATGATCATGAGGCAACAATTATTGGGATAAAAGGCAAAATATAAGTATCATAGTTAGGAAAAATAAAAGCTTGAATATGTTAAGCCATTATGGTTGGCTTTTGTCAACTGGACCAATTATAACCCTAACTGATAAGTGATAGACATATATATTTCCCTTCTCATCACACACACACACACACACACACACACACACACACACGCACAAACACACAAATACATTTTACTTTCTTTTCCTCTTCCTATTTATTACTTTATTCAACAGGGACTTACTGAGTGTGTATTATAAGTCATCACTATACCATTCCCTCTTGTGTCTGGGAGTAATGGAGATCAGACAATGGCATATTACTCCTGGGTCTAATATGCTTATGAAGACCTAGAAGATCAGACAAAATAGCACATCCTACTTAGATCTTTAAAGATCATTACAGTGGGGCTATTAGCACTGTGAATGGAAGCATAGCCTGACATGCTAAGACAACAATTGAGGACTTAACATATGGGAGATTCTGTAATACATCAACAAAACTAAGAAATAAGGAAACAAACATCTACAAACAAAAAATAAAATTGATTCTCAGGGGGGCTGTGGTAGTTCAGTCAGTCCCATTTGCACTACTATTTGTGCTGAAACACCAGTGTCCCATATATTGGATGTAAGATGCAGTACCATTAAGACATAGGGTGAGTGTATGTTTGTATGTGTGTTTTTATGCATATGTGTGTGTGTTTAGCATACATTTAGATATTTCCTTTGCCAACCTTGACTAATAAGTAGGAGAATATTGTGTAGGTGGCTATACTGAAAGATTTTGTTTGACACCAGTTTAAAAATATTCTTAGGTCTTCTGAAGAATTTTATTTTCAAAATATTTCACTTTGGCAGGTTAGAAAATTGTTTGCAAACAAGTTCTGAGAAAATGACAACATTGAGCCTCAATTTGCTCCTTTCTAAATTGAAGATATTGAATTGTACCATTACTAACTTCCTTTCAGATCTAGCACTTTTAAAATTCTATAAAGTCACTTCCTAACAGAGGGTATTTTTTTTTCTGCCACCGTGTGCACATTGCTTGCTCCTGGATCAGTCTCAACAGATGAGGGAGATCATTGTATGTAAATTAATCAGAAGTTGTAGGTCAGGTCATGAATAGGAAGTAAGACGTATTCCTTTTATAGTAAATGTAAAAAATTATCCCCATCAAATTGAGATGAAGGAAAATGATGTCACCTCACTCTGAAGACTAGAGATTTATCTATATATTTGCAATTCCTATGAGCTCCAAATGCATGGACAGAAAGAAGGAAGAAGGGAACACAGAAATTTGAAGGCATATCAGGACCTTTCCTTTCCTTAGTGTGGAGCAGTCGGAGGAGGAAGACTGCTTGTCTCATGGGTACAACCGATTTAATGAGCATCTCTCTAGGCGTTACACAGAAATGTATTCCTAATGCTAGAATTTCAGACATTGAAGTAGACAGTTGAGGATGAAATACCGGCATATAGGAAGCTTTCTAAACCTCTCCAAGCAGCTATACGATTATACTCATTCATTAGTTCTTTCTACAGACAATAATTTGGTGGCTAGTATTTGCCAGGCCCTGTGATAAGGACTTCAGATATAGAATAGATATAGAATTACACAAAGCAATACACTTGCTATAGAGAGTGCAAATAATTGTACTCAGATATAGAATTATACAACGCAATACATTTGCTATGGAGGGTACAAATAATTAAAATATAACAGGATAAGTGCTGTGTTAGAAATAGTACGTGACAAAAAATAAATTAATAAACAAAGGACTGTGATAACTTGGGTAAAAATATGATTAAATACACCCAGTAAAACTCTCTCATGACTATTATTCTGTGGTAAGAAGGAAGAATTTATTTTATACTGTTACTTTGTCTGTATGACCTCCCTCCCCCACTCTAGCTTACCCAGAGAAGTAAAAGCAATTTCTCACTTAAGGGACAATGAAAAGGATCCACCAAAGCAAGAAGAACGATGAGCCTTTACAGTTTTTTTATTTAAAAGTACTCCATAGCAATTTTGTGTAGCCTAGGATGTCCTAACATTTACATCAATTATACCAAGAAATGAACCTATAGAAGCAAAGATAGAGAAAAGCGAGAATTCACAGATTAATGGAGTTGAGATTCCAACCCAGTTGGAAAGCACAATAATTGAAATCACGTGGAGGATCCTCACCATTCATCTTTATTCTCTTAGCACCTAGCAAAGGTAGAATGAGCCAGGACTTAATAGATTAATCGAGTAGAGACACAAACCCAGTTGGAAAGCAAAGCAAAGCAATAATTGAGACCAGGCAGAGGTACTGGCAAAGGTGAGTCCATCTTATTATTCTCCTAAAAATGTGTCTTCCTGAAGGATGTAAATTATGTTAAAAATTTAATATGTTAACACCTTAAGGGGCAGTTGGGGCGAGTCTTCTATGAATAGAGTCTATCGATCCCAACTGACTCTGTTCGCGGAAGACTCACCCTAAACTGTTCAGAGAAAATTGAGAACAAGGGAGTGCTACAGAGGGATAAGTTTGGGAGGGTCGGGGTGGAGGGGGGCCAGGTGGGGACATGTGTGTGCACCTTGATAGCTGTTTCGCGCCGTAGCAATTCGCGCCATAAAATGTAACTGTCTGAATGTTTTGAATTAACCAATCATGTAAAACCACGCCAACCTTTTCCCGCTTTATGCTCCCAAATCCTATAAAAGAACTTGCCCCCTAAGGCTCGGGGTCGACCCCTCTGTCTCCTGCGAGGGACACGAGTCGACCCGGAGCTCCGCTCAATAAACCTCTTGCGTTTGCATCAAGTTCGGTCTTCTGTGTCTGTGGGCCCGCGTCATCCCGAGACCTGGTGAGTTGGGATTTCCCTCCCCTTCCCCTTGGGAATCCAACATTTGGGGGCTCGTCCGGGATCCACGCGGTAACCCCAGACTCCGAAGACCCCTTGGAGGTAGGCCTGAGTGACTGAGTATGTGAGTGTGTGCGGCGCCGCAAAGTATTGTTTTATTGTTTTGGTTTCAGTATCGGGCAGCCGCCGCTTCGGCCCGTGAGGACCGAGCGGCTGCAGTGGCAGACGTGCTGGGAACTGCAGGCTGCAACCCTGGGGGACACCCCAAGGGACAAGGGGAGTCAGGAAAGCCTGACTACCCCCTTTCAGGTAGAAAAAGAAACGGCACTCTTTTTCCCAGGGAGGACACGAAAACCCCTCCCGTCTGAAACCGCCTTCGGTTGGCTTGTACAGACACCAACCGGGCAAAGTTGTTTTTGTCTTGCTGTGTTTTTGATGTTCATTGTTCTGTTTTTGTTCGTTACGTGGACCTCATTTGACGGGATGGGACAGACTATGACGACCCCCCTCTCTTTGACCTTAGACCACTGGACTGAAGTGAGAGCGAGAGCGCACGAATTGGCGGTAGAAATAAAAAAAGGGCGTTGGCAGACTTTTTGCACCTCTGAGTGACCCTCCCTCAATGTGGGTTGGCCCCCTGAGGGGACGTTTAATCTAACTGTTATCCTCGCGGTGAGGGCTATTGTTTTCCAGGAGAGACCAGGGTCCCATCCTGACCAACGACCATATATTACAGTGTGGCAGGATCTGGTGCAGAACCCACTCCCGTGGGTTAAGCCATGGGTAAAAGCAGAAAAACTAAGCCCCCGAGTCCTGGCGCTGCAGGATGCGGAGACACGGCAAAAATCGAAATCAACTCGAACAGCGGAGTCGGAGACCCCTTCGGCCCCCCCCCCCCGGGGTCTACCCTGAGATTGAGCCTCCTCCCGAATGGCCCCCTTTCTCGCCTCCCCCTTACCCCTCCCCCGCTCCAGGATCGCAATCAGGATGGAGGGCAACTGGCTCGGGTCCCTCCGCTGGAACCCGAAGCCGCCGCGGAGCCACTCCGGACGGGCCTGATACCACGGTGGCGCTCCCGCTAAGAGAGTATGGAGCTCCTGCGGGGCCCAACCAGCTGTCACCCCTCCAGTACTGGCCTTTCTCTTCCTCAGACCTGTATAACTGGAAAAATAACCATCCCCCCTTTTCAGAAAACCCCGCCGGATTAACCGCCCTGATAGAGTCCCTAATGTTTTCCCATCAGCCCACTTGGGATGATTGTCAACAGCTCTTACAGGCACTCTTTACCACGGAGGAGAGAGAAAGAATCACACAGGAAGCAAGAAAGAATATCCGAGGCACCAACGGGCAGCCGGCAACGATAGCGGAAGCGGAAGAAGGGTTTCCGCACAACCGGCCCAATTGGGACTATAACACGGCTGAAGGTAGGGAGGCGCTGTCCGTTTATCGCCGGGCTCTAGTGGCGGGTCTCCGAGGGGCCGCAAGGCGGCCCACCAATTTGGCTAAGGTAAGAGAGATCCAGCAGGGGCCCACTGAACCTCCCTCCGTTTTTCTAGAACGATTGATGGAGGCTTACCGCAGGTATACGCCCTTCGACCCATCCTCGGAAGGGCAAAAGGCCTCTGTCATTATGGCCTTTATTGGACAGTCTGCCCCAGATATAAAAAGAAGATTACAAAGGCTAGAGGGGCTGCAGGACTACGACTTGCGGGACGTGGTAAAGGAGGCTGAAAAGGTGTATCATAAAAGAGAGAGTGAGGAGGAAAAGCGAGAGAGAGAGAGAAGGGAGGCTGAAGAGAGGGAAGATAAGAGAGATAGGAGACAAGAGAAGAAACTGACCAAAATACTGGCCGCAGTGATAAAGGCGACAGGGCCAGATCATAGGCAGTCAGGGAACCTGGGCAACGCCCCACGACCAGGCTCGCGCAGACGACAGCCCTAAGACAAGGACCAATGTGCCTATTGTAAGGAGAGAAGACACTGGGCAAGGGAATGCCTGGTTCCTTGCCGGTCTCCTTGGAACACCCCTCTCCTGCCTGTAAAAAAAGCCTGGAACTGCTGATTATAGGCCGGTCCAGGATTTGAGGGAAGTGAATAAGAGAGTGCAGGACTTACACCCTACTGTGCCAAACCCATATAACCTACTCAGCTCCCTCCCCCCATCACGGAAATGGTATACTGTCCTGGACCTGAAAGATGCATTCTTCTGTCTGCGGCTGCACCCAAAGAGCCAATTACTTTTTGCTTTCGAGTGGCGCGACCCTGACATGGGGGTCGCTGGACAACTGACTTGGACAAGACTGCCTCAAGGGTTTAAAAACTCCCCCACCCTGTTCGATGAGGCCCTCCACAGGGATTTGACTGACTATAGGGTTAAAAACCCTCAAGTGACTCTTTTACAGTATGTAGATGATCTACTGTTGGCGGCGGAGACCCCGGAAGACTGTGAAGAAGGGACCAAGCGCCTCCTGGCCGAGTTGGGTGAGTTGGGGTACCGGGCGTCGGGGAAGAAGGCACAGCTGTGCCAGGAAAAAGTAGTCTATTTAGGCTACACACTAAAGGACGGCCACAGGTGGCTGACCGACGCACGGAAAAAGACTGTGATCCAGATCCCGGCCCCAACCTCCGCTCGCCAGGTAAGAGAGTTCTTGGGGACAGCCGGCTTCTGCCGATTATGGATCCCTGGGTTCGCCACTCTGGCTGCTCCACTGTACCCATTGACTAAGGAGAGCGGGGACTTTGTCTGGACTCCAGGGCACCAAAAGGCTTTTGAGACTCTAAAACGGGCATTATTAGAGGCACCCGCGTTGGCCCTACCAGATTTGACTAAGCCCTTCACCTTGTATGTAGATGAAAGAAAGGGAATCGCCCGGGGAGTCCTAACTCAAGCCCTTGGGCCCTGGAAGCGCCCAGTCGCATATCTATCAAAAAAACTGGACCCGGTAGCCAGTGGATGGCCCTCCTGCTTAAGGGCGATCGCGGCCACCGCCCAGCTGGTAAAAGATGCAAATAAGTTAACTCTGGGCCAACAGATAACCGTAGTAGCCCCCCATGCCTTAGAAAGAATTATCAGACAGCCTCCAGATCGATGGATGACTAACGCACGGATGACTCACTACCAAAGTCTGCTCCTAACTGAGAGAATTACCTTCGCCCCACCGGCCATCTTAAACCCGGCCACACTACTGCCCGAAGCAGATGATGAAATACCTGTTCACCAATGCGGCGACATCTTGGCATCAGAAACGGGGACCCGACCCGATCTGCCGGATGAACCATGGGCTGGGGCCCCTAATTGGTACACCGACGGCAGCAGCTTTATGGCAGAAGGTAAGAGGATGGCTGGGGCTGCTGTGGTAGACGGGAAAAAGACTCTGTGGGCAAGCCGCTTGCTGGAAGGGACTTCTGCACAAAAGGCTGAGCTTATCGCCCTGACACAGGCATTAAGGTTAGCTGAAAATAAGACTGTGAATATATACACGGACAGCAGGTATGCCTTTGCTACTGCCCATGTTCATGGGGCTATTTATAAACAAAGAGGGCTGCTTACCTCGGCCGGAAAAGATATCAAAAATAAAAAAGAGATTCTAGGCCTCCTAGAGGCTATACATTTGCCTAAAAAGGTGGCAATCATCCATTGCCCAGGTCATCAGAAAGGCACCGACCCCATAGCTCAAGGGAACCGCTTAGCAGATTTGGAAGCCAAGCGGGCGGCACTAGGACCTATGGTCCTGACTCTCCAGGGAGCTAAGGTCAACAAAACTGTCTCCGGTGGGGAACTAACTAAAGAAGAGAAAGTCCTTTCCGTTGCAGAAGGGCGAGAATATCTATCACATCTACACCGGCTAACCCACTTGAGCCCTCAGAAACTAATTAAAATTATTGAGGCCTCCCCGTACCAGGTGCCAGACTTGAGAAAGGCGGCTGAGGAAATTTATAAGGATTGTAGAGCTTGCGCTCTCACAAATGCTGCAGTTACCAAATACCGCACTGGACATAGACTCCGGGGAGATAGGCCTGAAACCTTTTGGGAGATAGACTTTACTGAAATCAAACCGGCCCGGTATGGAAATAAATATCTTCTAGTATTTGTAGATACCTTCTCGGGATGGGTAGAGGCTTTCCCCACCCGAAAAGAGACTGCCTCTGTAGTAGCCAAGAAGATATTGGAAGAAATCCTCCCGAGATTCGGGATCCCAAAGGTAATTGGATCTGACAACGGTCCTGCATTCGTTGCCCAGGTAAGTCAGGGACTGGCCAGTCAACTGGGGGTCAATTGGAAATTACATTGTGCTTATAGACCCCAGAGTTCAGGCCAGGTAGAGAGGATAAATAGAACAATTAAAGAGACCCTAACTAAATTGTCTATGGAGACTGGCGGTAGTGACTGGACAGCCCTCCTGCCCTTCGCCCTGTTCCGCGTCCGGAACACCCCACAGGGACCCTTACATGACCCTGACATTATACCCTCTATACCCTTGTTAGCCCGCTTGAAAGCACTCGAAGCTGTCAGGCGCGACATCTGGAGCCAACTAAAGGAAGCCTACCAGCCTGGTGACCTGCTCATACCGCACCAGTTCCAGGTTGGGGACTCTGTCCTTGTGAGACGACATCGGACGGGGTCGCTAGAACCACGCTGGAAAGGGCCCTACGTGGTGCTCCTCACTACGCCTACAGCAGTTAAAGTGGACGGTATAACTTCTTGGGTTCACGCCACACACGTGAAGAAGGCACCCCAGAATGCAGCAGATCTTTGGAAGGTGGAAAAGACTGATAACCCTCTTAAGCTGCGTTTGCGTCGTGGGGACGGCAGACAGACCGTCCAATCCTAACCCCCACGCTCCTCAACTGCTCACGTGGCAAGTCGTCTCCCAGGTAGGAGATATAACCTGGTCAATCCAAAAAACTGCTTCCCCTTGGACATGGTGGCCAGACTTACACCCTGACCTTTGTAAACTGGCTATAGGAACCCCCGACTGGGATTTCATGGGTCGACGAGGGGGGGCAAAACAAGCCGGAGGATGCCACTCCCCCCTTCGCAAGGGTAAACTAAAGGCATACCCCTTTTTACGTGTGCCCCGGTCACCACAGACCTCGTTCAATTGACTCCTGGTGCGGGGGCAAAGAAGACTTCTACTGTAAAAACTGGGGATGTGAAACCAGTGGGACTACTTATTGGGAACCCTCCTCTTCTTGGGATTTAATCAGGGTTAGAGCAAATTATAGCCACCAGATGAGTCGGGGCTCAGAATGCAATACCTGGTGCCACCCCTTAACCATTCAGTTCACAGGGAAGGGAAAAACAATTAAAACCTGGATCGGGAATGGTCATTCATGGGGAATAAGATTGTACAAAGAACGGTACGATGATGGCCTGACCTTCTCTATTAGATTAAAAATAGAACCCCCCGCCAGCAGACCAATAGGGCCAAACGGGATCCTAGCCGATCAGAGGTCCCCTCTGCCCCAAAAATCCCCCGCCAGCAGACTGATAGGGTTAAATAGCCCCAAACATGCTGGCTATGCCTAGCGGTCAGCCCCCCTTATTATGAAGGAATTGCCACCATGGGGGTCTATAATAACACCCCAGACCACACGACTTGTCTTTGGGGCAAAGAAGGGCGGCTAACCCTAACGGATGTGTCGGGGACCGGTTCAGGACTATGCTTAGGAAAAATTCCCCCAGGCTACCAGGCTCTATGTAATAAGATTGAAGTCAGCCTTCCGACTACTCCTGGTCATTTTTTGGTACCAGGACCCAATAGGTGGTGGGCCTGCACCACGGGCCTAACCCCCTGCATCTCAACTAGCGTATTCAATTCGTCACAAGATTTTTCGTGCTTGTGCAGTTGGTGCCTAGAATTTATTATCATACTGCCAATAGTTTCGAGGATGAATTTGACCAGAGATCCAGATTATGGAAAAGAGAACCAGTATCCCTCACCCTGGCTGTACTCCTGGGACTGGGAGTTGCCGCGGGCGTAGGGACTGGCACTACGGCCTTAGTCACAGGAGAAAGGGGATTAACTGCCTTGAGCAATGCTATAGATGAAGACCTCAGGACTTTAGAACAGTCCATCTCTAAATTAGAAGAGTCCCTCACCTCCCTGTCTGAAGTAGTGCTCCAGAATAGAAGAGGATTAGATCTGCTGTTTTTAAGAGAGGGAGGACTCTGTGCAGCGCTTAGAGAAGACTGTTGTTTCTATGCAGACCACACAGGGGTGGTCCGAGATTCAATGCAAAAATTAAAGAAGAGATTGGACATGAGGCAGCGAAGCAGGGAGGCCCAACAAAGCTGGTTTGAATCCTGGTTCGCTAAGTCCCCCTGGGTGACGTCCTTACTATCCTCCCTAGCAGGGCCTTTGTTAATTCTTTTTCTACTTTTGGTTTTTGGACCGTGTGTTTTCAATAGAATCACTACTTTCATAAAAAAAAGAGTCAATGCGGTGCATGCTATGATGCTCCAACGCCATTACCAAGCTCTCCCATGCCATGAGCCACTAATAGTAGACACCGAAAACTAAGTTCTAAGATTAGAACTAGGGACAAAAGAAGAAGTGGGGAATGAAGGATGTAAATTATGTTAAAAATTTAATATGTTAACACCTTAAGGGGCAGTTGGGGCGAGTCTTCTATGAATAGAGTCTATCGATCCCAACTGACTCTGTTCGCGGAAGACTCACCCTAAACTGTTCAGAGAAAATTGAGAACAAGGGAGTGCTACAGAGGGATAAGTTTGGGAGGGTCGGGGTGGAGGGGGGCCAGGTGGGGACATGTGTGTGCACCTTGATAGCTGTTTCGCGCCGTAGCAATTCGCGCCATAAAATGTAACTGTCTGAATGTTTTGAATTAACCAATCATGTAAAACCGCGCCAACCTTTTCCCGCTTTATGCTCCCAAATCCTATAAAAGAACTTGCCCCCTAAGGCTCGGGGTCGACCCCTCTGTCTCCTGCGAGGGACACGAGTCGACCCGGAGCTCCGCTCAATAAACCTCTTGCGTTTGCATCAAGTTCGGTCTTCTGTGTCTGTGGGCCCGCGTCATCCCGAGACCTGGTGAGTTGGGATTTCCCTCCCCTTCCCCTTGGGAATCCAACATTCCCAGCATTGGTGGGAAGAAAAGAGTGAAACCTAGAGAGAATTCAGTGGCGTGGGGAGAGAAGAGAGGAAACAGTGCAACAGCAAGCATGAGAGCATTAATGACAGGAAATAATGAATCTTTCCTTGGAAGGATTAGTGAATTAATGCTTATATATGACCAGAGTGCTTGGGTCAAAGGTTCAATATAAATTAGGGGAGCTATTCTTATGTTACTTTTTCTGAGTTCATTAACAACCAAAAGGATTATAACGGACTTCGACAGGATTAAGCGACAATCAACAAAGTAAGATGGGAGTTTATTATGTAAAATATTATATTCCATGGTTAATATTAATTTCACAAAATACATTTTGGAAACTGAAGATTAAGTTTATCTCTACTAATATTTTTGTATTTCACTCTTTATTCCTCCTTCAAAATGCTCTTTATATAGGAAAATGATTTTTAGGAAGCCATTGATCCAAGTCCTACTAATATTTTCATTATTTTGTATTACCTTTTAAAATAAGATTAAGTTGCGTTTAGAATACTTGAAAATAATCTTTGGGATTAACAATGTTCTACTTTCAATGATGAAAAAAGAGAGAACTCAATTAAATTTTACATTCCCTCACCATGTGGATTTTAAAGTACCATGTGCTGTCTTTTATGCCCTACCCTATTTAATCAAAATGGAAACTTGCCCCATATTTTCAGATATGGACTCCCTTAGTTTTTCATATTAATTCAAATAGTGAGAAAATAAATATAACTCCACTGTTCCTCTACATCTTTTCCTTATATTTGGCTTCTAAGCAGCCACCAGACTTTGTTTCCACCTTTAATACCTAGAAAGAAGGTTGGCTGCTACTAAGGTGATCTGGCAAATATCACTTTTCTTCTAATATGGAAGACCTAAGACATATTTTTTGTTTACAGTGTGTCAGATGTGTCAATTCAATGAACTTCTGGATTTGTTGGCAGAAAACAGAGATTGAAAAAGAGTACATGATTGGCTGGCCCGGTGGCATAGTGGTTAAGTTCGCACACTCCGCTATGGCAGCCTGTGGTTTGCAGGTTCAGATCTCGGCCACAGACTTACACATGGCTCATCAAGCCACGCTGAAGCGGCAGCCCACATACAAAGTAGAGGACTATTGGCACAGATGCTAGCCCAGGGCTACTCTTTCTCAAGCAAAAAAAGAGGAAGATTGGCAACAGGTGTTAGCTCAGGGCCAATCTTCCTCACCAAAAAAAAAAAAAAAGATTGTGTATTTCCCATGTGACCAATAGGAATTTGTTAGCACAAAGAATTTCTATAGTATGAATGATATTCAGTTTCTTCTTTGATGGCCTCACATTAAGAATATATTTTGAATCAAGAGCTCTCAGCCACACAGAATTTCAGTCGTTCAGGTGTTCTTTTTTTTTTTTTCAGAGATTTTTAGCTATTTAAAAGTGGCTATTATTCACTTCAGCTTGAATCCATGTGCTGCTGAAAGATTTCCTATTAATGCGATCATTGCAGGGAATATCTTAAAGTTTTCACTGAGTAACTTTTTTGACATGACGACTTGTATCTCCTTGATCTTGAAAAATCCGTGTCAAGATAAAGGTGCATGCTGGTGTGGGGGAGGAAGAAATTTTCCTCTACCCTTCTAGGTTCTTCTGGCTTTTCTAAGAATTAAATTGAGACAGATTAATAGGAGAAAATCAAATTTAATTTTGTACATATTAATGGGACCCCCACAAACATGAGAGGGTCAGAGACACCACGTACATGAAAGGTTCAGCGACGAAAAGGTAAAATGGGGTATATATGCCATCTTGAGCTAAGGAATGGGATAGGAGCCTGAGGCTTCAGAAGGGAGGAGGGTAATTCACAGGACAATAAGAAGAACAGATATTCAGTAATTGGAGGTTTGCTCTGCCACACAGACAGGTCATAAAAATTTATTTCTGGTAATAACTCTTATTATGGGCCAAGCCCCCAATTTACATTCTTTAAGGGAGAGGTAAAAGTTTCTCTTGAACCTGCAGGGTCTTGATAGTCTTTAGCTCAAAATAGTCCACATGCTAAAGTGGCACATCTTGGGGAGGCCTGTTCTGAACCCCTTCAGTCCTGCCTTTGTAACTTCCTGAGAAGTTTCACATTCCAGAAGTTGGGTTGGTAGAGTGCTCCATCTCAATAAATCAGTCTTGTGGTTTAGAGAACAGGTCAGTCCAATTAAACAGTCGTGTCCAGTTTCAGGAGGCAATAATGCAGGTGGGCTCCTACAGTTAGGCCTATGGTAGAAGCAATCATGTATTTAATAAGAGGCGTTTCTATGGAAACAAAAGAAAAACAGTGGTTTATGATTGGAACAGACTATAATCCCAGTTTCTGAGTTCTGAAAGCAGTCAGTCAAGGAGATTTCTAGATGTCCAGCTTGAGGCATTTTCAGATGGAGTGATGGCAGGCAGCGGCAATCTGACAGATTTTCCTACTTTGCAGTTCCAGTGTCTCTGATGATCTTTCTGAGTGGCCCATATAGCAACAGGTATAAAGATTATCCATACATAAGCTGTTGTGGTGATTTCTCTGAAATTTATATCAAGTTGTTCAGCTTCAGTTTGCAGAGTTTCAGGAAAAAGGGCAGTTTTAGTTCTCAATGATTGCAAGTCAAAAGATGGGATAAAATTGGGTATGTTAGTTTGGAGGGTTGTAGCCAGGCATTGGAGAAAACTGGAAGAATTCAGGATCCAGTCCAGTTTACAGATAGTAAACAAAACCTTAAAAGACAAGGAACACTAGAATCTAATGTCTACAAAGATGTATTATAGTTTCTATTCAAACATAATTTTTGTCTCTAAAAATATCCCCATTTCTATCCAAGATAATCACAGTAAAACTAATTTGTTTGTAAAATAAGTCTACTTTCAACTACCTCTGCCTGTTATTTTCAAAAGAGCAGCAAAAATAGCAATTGATCCTGTAGGCTCTTCTACATCTGCTTTACTGGCATCTTTCATAAGGAATCTTTAGCTTGAACTTTTAAAGGCCCCTTGAGGCCAGGAAACCAAGCCAAGGATTTGCCATCAGACTTGCCTGCAGTACCTATAGATGTGATTGAATTCCTCTCTTCTGAATGTTCCCAAGATATCCTGAGGTTTCTGCACCTGCCAGGAAGTGACCTTCCTAACGCACCTGATAAGGCTTCTGGGATCCCTACAAGCAAGGTACCAGGCTGATATCTCCAAGGGGATTTATTGGCTCCATAAAGTCAATCTTGGTTTCTTAAAGCTGTCTGGTCATATCTGAGTCAATGCACTTTCTCTCTCAAATATGACATTCCAGTCAAAGCCTTGTTAATATAACCGGTTTCCAATTGTGCCCTGCTACAAGGAGAACAGATTTTTATTGAACTTATGAAAATAACTATATTGCCATGAAAATAAGAATACTTGCTAAATTTCTGAAGTCTGGAGGGATTAGGTACAGAGAAAAAGAGAAATGTTTCAATTCTGCTTACAAAGGTACAATTTACCAATTGCTGCAGTCATAGTTAGCTTAGGAGAAAAAGATTTATTTATATCTGGATAAAAATGATTTAAAAAAGTAATATTTCAGACAAAAATTCATAACAATTATAATCGTATTTATCAGTTTATTCAGTCCTATGTAATTAATTCTAATTGATCTTGATGTTTTGTTAGCAGTTTTATGAAACCATCAGTTTTTCATTAGTTCTGTAATTTTTTTACCTAGTTTTAATGGTATTATCTGAAAGTTATCAGAAACCTATACTTATCAAAAAGTCCTTTCTATGAATCTTTTTGAAGAAGAAGTGTCAGAGTAAAATAATAGCTATCTATTAATGACAAAAGACATTATAATACAGTTGACAAAGAAACTTGGTTATTTCTGTGACATACAACATTTTAAGATAATAACTAGAATTATGACTGATAATGTTATACCAGAACATATCAGATTTTAAGAATTTCACATAATTTCTATAACACTTATATTAATAATTTTCACCCATTTTCACCTAAGAAGGTTTATCATCATTTATTTCACAATGCTTACTATGTAATTTAACATACCAAATAAGCCTAATTGGTTAACATCCCTCTTTTTACAAAAAGAGAAAACAAATCTTTTGAGGTGCTCTGGGAGTCTTCTGAAAAACCTCAAAGTTATTTCCAGATCAAAAATACTTCATTTAGAATCTTATTTTGGAAGTTTGTCAAAAATATCAAAAGGTTTTAAAACACTTGGTCAAATAGGATCATATTTGACCTGTGAAACAATTCTTAGTTATCCATTTAACCGTGGCGACAACTAAAGACTGCCATGCAAGTATGGTAACTTAAATAGTTATAAGAAAAACCTTAGCACTTGTAAGTAAAGACTTGATAAAAACAGTACAGAAAATTATTTTGATAAAACATAAAATCCTTGCCTTTTAGGTAGACTACTGAAAGGTAAAGAAAAACTTTTGATAATCTCTTTATCAAGAGCAGACTAAAAGCTCAAGAAACTCTGTCCTTTGAACAGAGAGAAAACCAAATCCTAATTTTGCAGCAGCTTACTTTTAATATTAAAACTCATTTACTTAATTAAATTCATTCCTATTTTAGCCAGCTTGACTATGCATAAAACTTTTTTCTCAGGGTTCCTTTTCCATAAACTTTCTATAACTTTTTTTTTTTTTTACATTCAGATTTTATCCTGTGCTTTCCCTCTCTCTCTCTCTTTTTTTTTTTTTGCTGAAAACACACATTTTATACTAAGATTTTTCCCTTATTATTTTAGTGTTTTAATTACACACATTAATTAGAATTTTTAACCCTCAGAAATGTTAATTTCCAGTAAAAACTAAGAAGTAAGCAATTGTGAACTCTCTGCCATACCAGCAGTCTTTAGATAGGCAAATTTATGAATTCATTTCATAATTTCTAGAAATATATGTATTTCTTCATTAGTATAATCTTTCAATAAAGCACAATATATGCTTACTAACAGACTCAAATTTTTCTTTTAGTTTCTCTGTAATAAGAGGACAAAAGTAGGTAAACTTTGTCTTGCTTAGCAATTAATGTTTTAGTATTTTATCTCGTTTGGAAATAATCTAGACATGCAATTAATTCCCATCATTTAGCTTAATTTAGCAAAACTCTTAGGGTTCAAGTTACCAAAAAGATTTTGGAAGCTATTTTTAAGTACATATACCATAAAATATAATTATTGAACCTAAAAATTCTTATTTCATTAAAATCTATAGAAATTCATTTGTTTTTAACAATCATACTTAGATTTTTCATGAAAATTTCATGAGACATTAAAACAGTTAACTGTCATCTTAAGTGATTTTTTTCTGACATATTTTGTAACAGAGATAACGTGAACTTACTTGACTAATAACCTAGGTAGAATAAAAGTTGCATGTTTAAGTTATATCCAATGCTGATAACTCTGACGACATACCTATTTTAATTAAACCAGCAAACTTCAACAAGATTTTATTACCAAAGGTTATTTTATATCATGTTAACTTGAAAACATTTGGTTAGTTTCTGTTACATTTTTGAGAGTATACTCAATTTATACAGTGCTTGTTTGTTTTTAAGCCAGTTAAATAGAGCTCTCTTATAAATTAAATTTGATAATACCATCTGGAGGTAGAAAAAATATCACACATTTACTATATACATATATATATATATATATATATATATATATATATATATATATATATATAGACACACATACATGGAGACCCCATAGCTATTATTTTAAATTACTGCCATGGATCAGGTGCAATAATACAAAGCTAACTAGTTATGAAAGAACAGTTGGATCCAAATTGTGTGTCTGGCAGATGGAATAAATTAAGATCACCTGCTTAGATGGCTGAAGCCTTTTTTTTTTTCACTAATATTTGTGGAGAGGACACTAAAGATGCTAGATTTTGAGCAAGGGTGCTTCTATAGCCGTTTGCCTCTTTTTTTTTTTTTTTTTTCCCTTTAGTCTTAGGAATTGGGGTTGGTCTAGATAAGAGTTACTGGAGAGGTTGCAAGTCTTTTGAGATAAATAGAGGAGGTTTTGGGGATTGAAGAAAGGGAATGGGTGGAATCTGAACTGCCTCTAGAGCTGCATTTCCAGTTTTGCAAAGGTTTGTAGGATAAGGATAGTTGCTCTCAATTCCCCAGAAACCGGGTTGTGATTTAAATGACATCATGGGTTGATGTCCTTGTCCAAATACAAGTCCTAATTTACTTCTTTCCCTCTGGGTGCGTAGTTCTATTTTATCTTAGAGAAAAAGACCTATAAAAAATTCCTGTCAGGCTCTGAATATCAGCTTCCAATTTGGCCAATTTTTCACCATAGAGCTACTAAAAAAATCCTTCTAAATATCTTGCCAGTTTTCAGCCATGACAAACATGTAAATATTTTTGAAAGTATTAAACAACTCCATGGAACCAAGAGGCGTCCTTAAATGTTACTACGTTCCCGAGATTCAGAGTCCCTCCAAGAGATAGCTAAAAGAAAGAACCAAGAGCCTGCATGTCCCCTGCAGGCAGAAAGCCAAGCCAAGCACTTAGGACACAAACTGGGACAAGCCAGAAGGGAATAGCGGTCTCTGGGAGAGAAAGGGTCAATAACAAATGGGTCTGGATTTGGAAAGGAATGGACGACCAGAAATTTTATTTTCGTCTCTTGACTGGGCACTACAGAATGGCCATTGATCTTTCTGATTTTTTTCTACATTTGGTTGGATCTTCTGAAAGTGGAGGTAAAAAGACTTTATAATTCAAAAGATCTGTTGTTGTCCTAGGGACACAAGTCCCTGGGTGGACATCCAGGATATGTGTGCAGAATACATTGTTTAGGAAGGCCTGAAGCTGGCAGAGCCTGATTACAGAATCCAGCAAAGTGAGCCCTAGTGCCTGTCCCAGGTGCTTCTGCTAAATTCATCTTCCGACCTTCAGTATTTACATGAGAAACCTACATAATCTTAGAGATTAGGCTGGAGTGCTCTCTGTAAATCTTGTAGAAAAAGGGAAGCTAAAACAGGCAAATGGGGCCAGATTTTGAGAAGAGGGTTTTATACTGGATTTTTGTTTTAAATCTAAATTTTTGTTCTTTCGTCTTGTTAGGGAGTCCCTAAGTCTATCTGTTATGTTTTCTTCTCTTTTTCTTCTTAAGTGTCCGACAATCGTATTTCCAATGTCCTGATTTTTTATGACGTCTGTGAATGTCTGAAGGCAAATAGAAAAGGGTCTGAGTGAACTTTGAGTTTTGTTCTGATTTCTGTCCCTCCATATTATTAAGGGACTCTCAATGGCTAGCCATTTTACCAATATGAAAGCTCTCTAAAAAATTTTTGTTTCCAATTTAAAGGATGCATCATTTGGCCATTGACAAGTAGGATCTTAATAGTGATTCAAAGCAATAAGCCTTTCTATGGCTTAACAATGGATGCAAGAGCCAGCCCCAAAGGAGAGTGCTAAGGATGCAGTTCTCCCAAGATCCAACAAGTTCACTCCCAGAGTTAGCCTAAGAAAGTAAAGGTGGTAACTTTGTGGGGCCCTGTTTTTAAACAGCCATTCCAAAACACTGGGAATCATGTGTTTCTTCCCTTTTAAACAGAATAGGGTGGTTTTTTAGGTTCCCTAAGCTCAGATCCACAGTGTACTTGGCTGCCCACCAGATGCATATGCATCCTCTGGCTGGCTGAGGCAAGAGAAAATAATGACCATCTCTGGGAGGAATGGGATCAATAGAAAACAAGAGTACTAGTCCCAAATCTTTACCACAGTTGCTTTTGCCCAAGAAAGTAACTTCACAAGTATTTTCTCCTGCTAATCTAAATTTAGGAAAGAGAAAAAAAGACTCTTCCATTCTCACTTCCAATAGACCTGGCCGCAGGCAGAGATCCAGGAGACTATGGGGCAAGAACTCTTACCTTCTACCACCACTTGTCAAATGTCCCCAGATCTCTCAGCAGCAGCAGCCTCGGAGGAAGCAGAGTCCAGCCAGGGAAGTTTATCCTGTTGACTACACCAACTGTGGGGGAGGAAGAAATTTTCTTCTACTCTTCTAGGTTTTTCTGGCTGGTATAAGAATTAAACTGAGACAGATTAATAGGAGAAAATCAAGTTTAATTTCCTATATAGGGAAACCCCACATACACAAGAAGGTCAGAAACCCCACAGACATGAGAGGTTCAGAGATATAAAGGTAGGATGAGGAGTACATGCCATCTTGGGCTAAGGAAAGGGATAGGGGCCTGAGGCTTCACAGGGGAGGAGGGTAATTCACAGGACAACAAGAAGAACAGATGTTCGGTAATTGGAGGTTTGCCCTGCTGTACAGATTGGTCATAAAAATTTATTTCTGGTAGTAACTCTTATTACAGACAAGGCCCCAGTTTAAATTCTTTAAGGGAGAGGTAAAAGTTTCTCTTGAGCCTACAGGGTCTTGATTGCCTTTATCTCAAAATAGTCCACATGCTAAAGGGGCACATCTCGGGGAGGCCTGTGCTGAACCTCTTCACTGGCATAGGGTGGTGAGGGCGTAGTGCACTTGGCTTCCAGTAAGGATAGTTGTAGTTTTCCTGCTTTTTGATAAATGAAGTGTTAACTTATAAGCCTATTATGACCATAGTTTCTCCTTTTAATCCCTTCTACACATTGCTGCCAAATGATTGTTGTATCTCATATATTTTGGCATATAACCCATTTGCTGAAAAAAAAAGAGTATCTTTCCACTGTTTGGATTTTTTTTTCTCTTAGAATGACACACAAGTTCTTTCACCTTGTGGTGCTTCCTTGGCCCCCACCTCATCTACCCTCCTCTCCCCATGGTATTTTCTGCTGTGGCAATATTGATCTAAGTTAATCCTCAGACATTCCCTGATCACCTGGGTGCCCGTGATTTTGTCCATAGTCTTTATTTTTTAGCAGCACTTTAAAAAAAAAAGAAGAAAAGGAAGAATGAAAAAGGAAGAACTCCTACTCATTTCTCAAGGCTCACCTCAAGCGTCCCCTCCTCCTCAGGCCTCCCACAACCCCCTGACAGGTGGCCCTATTCCACCATACCCTGTATTGCATCACCACCTAGCAAATTCAAATGATATTGTAAAGTATTTTCACATTTTTTTCCTCCTTTGTGGATGATTAGACACTTGAGGGAAAGGTCTGAGTCGTCTTGTCTATCTCTGTGGCCCCTATCACTTAGTAGTAACTAGGGCTAAACATTTTTTTTTTTTTTGAAAGAAAGAGTGAATAAAAACTACAAGTTTATATTTTTTAAAAAAAGAGGGGGGCCGGCCCGGTGGCGCAAGCGGTTAAGTGCGCGCGCTCCGCTGCGGCGGCCCGGGGTTCGCTGGCTCGGATCCCGGGCGCGCACCGACGCACTGCTTGGTAAGCCATGCTGTGGCGGCGTCCCATATAAAGTGGAGGAAGATGGGCACCGATGTTAGCCCAGGGCCCTCTTCCTCAGCAAAAAAAAAAGGAGGAGGATTGGCGGATGGTAGCTCAGGGCTGATCTCCTCACAAAAAAAAAAAAAAAAAAAAGAGGAAACAGACAAACAAACCAACAAAACAGATTGATTCGCCCAACTCTATTTGTATAAAAGAAGTAGACATCTAAATTAGTCTTTCTAGTGGATAAATTGGAAGAAAATTAATGATCCTGAAAATGAAAGGTAGAGTGCCACACTATGAGCTAAGAACATAACTTTCCATTCTTTCTGTTGTCCTCCTTTCGCTGTCTGCCATGAATTATCTTCTAAAATGGTTCACCCAAGTAGAAAGTGAATTAATTTTTATTAAGCAATTGGAGGAAGAAAAGTAATTTTCACTTTCAAGTCAAATAATTGGAAAGAGAGAGAGGAACTGACTGATTTTTAGGAATGGCTATTTTAAAGACCAAAAGGTGTCGTACATATACCAAGATAAAAGGATGACTATGACGAGGATGATCCACGTGGTAATGCAATATTGGCAGTAGGGTAAGGAGATATGGATCTGCTACATCAACTTTGATCAGACTACATAGGGGTTGGAAAAAAGAGAGATATGGTGCATTCTTTTAATCATATTCTCTAGCTTCCATTTATACTGAAAATTTTACTGTAAAGGGAATGAGCATATAGCTTCCATGGTTGAACAGCCTTTAAGTTCTTTAAGCAAATTTTCAGTCTTTCTACCAACAAATAGTGGCATACCCAATTCTTTGAGCTATCAGAGTCAAACTGAATTGAATTTTAGGGCTCTCCTAGCTATAAATAATGATGATCCTTTCTCAAAGCCTCTCTGAAATACATTGGTTTAGTGACATCTGTAGGTTGAGTGTGCCCTGAGACTCAGATGTATGTGAATTCAAATCCAGACCCCAGAATTCACTTTGTCTGTGATGTTGGACAGGTTATTTTCTATCTTCAAGGCCTTGTTTTGTCAGCTATAATATAAAGGTGGAATCTTATGAGGATAAAATGGGTAATAAAAATAGCTAATATTAATTCAGTGCATATTATGTGCCAGGCACTCTTCCAAGTGCTTTATACAAATTATTAATCGGGTTTAATTATCCCGATAAATTTATAATTTATGTACAATTATTGTACCCATTTTTACAAATGAAGAAACTGAGAACCAAGGAAATTATGACTTATTTGGTAAATGAAGTGTATAGCACAGGGCGTGACGTATAATAGGTAGCTAGTAGCTGGAAACAGATATTGCTCATTTCTATTATTCATATGTTATTCTATTTCTATTATTCCTGTGTTCATGCAAATATACATATGGAGAGCGAGGGAGAGAGAGAGATTGATTCATTATAAGAAATTGGCTTACACCGTTATAGAGGCTGAGAAGTCCAAGATCTGCAGTTGGCCACTGAAGACCCAGGAGAGCCAATGGTGTAGTTCCAGTCCAAGTCTGAGTATGAAGCCAAGAGAAAACCAATGTCCTAGGTTGATGACAGGCAGAAATCTCAAATTCTCTCTCATTCTGCCTTTTGTTCTATTCAGGCCCTCAATGGAGTGGATGAGGTCCACTGGCAATGAGGAGGGCAATCTGCTTTACTCAGTCTGTTGATTCAAATGTTAATCTCTTCCAGAAACACCCTCACAGACACACCCAGATTAATCTTTAACCAAATGACCAGGCACCCCATGGTCCAGTCAAGTTAATACATGAAATTAACCATCACAATAAATTTCAAAGGAAGGAAACATTTGTGGACTCTCTTAAAAATGAATTCTCAAAATGAAGGTTATAATTATGTTTATAAGGGACACAGGAAGGGAGGGAAGCACAAATCAGAGTGGAGTCTGGGCTGTATTTCACACACAGTAATGTTTATTCAGTGATCAATTGAGATCATCAGTTAGTTAGAGGTGGATATGCTAAATTTAGAATTTTGTTACAGGTAATTGAAAGGACAAAGTACAAAAGGAAGTCCAAAGAGAAGGCAATATAGGAAAAGCAGAGCAAGGGAAATGAGGCAGAGGGTATATCCACTGAGCTCAAGTATTTGAGATAACTACAGTCCAGATACAGATATTAGGAATCAGACAGCTGGCCAAAACATAAAGTAGAATTTGTCTAATAGAAATTGAAAAAATAATTTCAAATAATTATTACAGAGAAGAATCTCAAGCTCTAGCTTCTCCTGCTGTGCTCTATTTCAATCCATCCTCACTAGTACCGGTAGTTTGCTTTTAAAACTATACATCTGTCATCCACGTGCTTAAAAATGTCTTAGGGAATCCCCACTATCTAAATGAAATTCCAACTCCTTTGTATCCCATAAATGCTCCTAACAGTTTGTCTTACTTTTCATTTCCAGCCTCATTTTCCGTCACTGTTCCCCAGATATACACTAAATGGTATCCACAAGTCACTACTTATGTCCTTCTCTTGCCTAGATGACTCTATCTCCCCTTTTCCAACTGATGAGCCCTGTTCCTTGAAAGACAAGTCTATGTTGATAATGACAATAATGGAAATGATAATATCATGAGGAAGAAGAGGAGTTTTGGTGACTATAGCTCTCTTTTATTATCTATTTCTAGCCAAGCCCCGTAGAGAATGTTTTAACTGCATTATTTAATTTAATTCTTACAACAAACCTAGGTTCTGTTATTCACAGTTTATTGTTGTGGAAATTATAGCGTAGAGAGATTGAATGACTTGTTCAAGGTCACTCACTTAATGAACAATTTTAATTCAGTCTGAATACCAAATCTACTCAGCAAACTATCAAAATGGATTTTTCTAAGAACCCTTTTATTAATAATAAAATTTAAAAATTCATAAAGTCCTCCAGTAAGTTCTCTTTATATTGTACCTAATTATATTAGAATGATTTACACATCAGTATACTTGATTTGATTTCCTTGAATCTAGGAAGGAGTTCCATCCAGCCTGCCTCCCCCATGCTGTCCACAATGTTAAGTTCATGATAAGCACTTTATAACCTTTTGTTAACATAAAGAAATATTTAAAAAAACAAATGCTAAATATACCCAAATGAAGGCTACAAACCCAATAGTAAAAAAAAGATATCAAAGCAAACTGCCTTTGCTGTTTTAAATTTAGGAGAAGGAAAACCTTATTAAAATTCCCCTCTACCAGAATGTCAACAGATACATGCATTGAATGAAAATGAGCACAGAAGTTAGGGTTTTCTTCCTAATTTTTATTTGGGGGAAGTCTTTGGAAAGAGAAGTACCAAAGGATATAAAAACAGAAAGATCAAGAAAAAAATGTACTAAATTGACAACAATTATCTAAGCAAACAGAACAGTCTATAAATCATTATTTTGGGGTGGAGGTGTTCTTGCATTAGTCACAGAAAGCACAAAAATTAAATAATTTGCTCTAAATAATCCTGTCATAAGGAAACAGAGCATGCTTCTTTTCTTTTTTTTAAATGAATCCCTTGTGCGGTTGCCCATTAAGAAGCAGGATAATGGTCTTTATTGTTTATAGACCAATCAATATCGTTCAACCCCAATATGTAACCTCTTTGTCACCGTTAAGACAGCAGAGAGCAAAGGAGATGCAATAAATGTTAGCATGGACAAGACGAAGTAGCTGATAGACTCATTGGAGTAATTATCAAGGAGAGAGAAAGCTGTCTCGCGATATTAATTCCCACAACTTTGACCTTTAGAATGGGTTTATTCATGGAATTCAGCCTGACTTTTCTAATTTTTAAAAATTCTACGTTTATTCTCTAGTTTCCCTTGTCTTTTTCAGGATTTCTTTGTAAATATTCCCTCCAATGTTGGAGGGCAACTAATGCTTTTTTGGAACTTGACCATGTAGTTGTATTGTAAATGCATTCAACCGAAGAAAGAGGTGGGTTGAAATTTGAACATCATTATCACTTCATACTAAAGTATAGAGTGCCTTTCTTGTAATGTTACAGTGTTCTAAATAAATAATTTCTTTGTGTCTTTAATTATAAATATTTCACCAAATAAATACAGTTGAAAGTTTTAATTGAGATTCTGGGGCCCAGATTTGAAAAAACAACAACTACTCAGTACCCCTATAATATGTATTCTTTGTGTGCTGTATGTTTAAAAAGCACTTATGAAAGGTTTATCTGTATCAGAATAAACTTTTTTTGCTTTAATCAGAGTATACCAAGTCCTTTAGAAAACTTTTCACATCAAATGATGTAAAAATTAAATCATATTATATAAATTTGGAATCTGTGAGAGTCATAATTCTTACTGTGCTCATTGATTATAATTATTGACACCTCGTCTACTCCATCTTGTTTCCTTCTAGATGGCTCTATTGAGTGATTGGTTCAGAGACAAAGACGTAAATTGTCAAATAACATGGATTCTTATCCTTCTTTTCCTTTGGTAAATTTCTTTCAAATTTACAATTCTTATCACTTACTTAAATCAATAACAAAAGAAAAATTAATAAACATACAAATTATTAAGAGGTTGATCACATAATTGCTCAACGTCTTTCTACTGAGTTGATTAGCTCTAAGTTTCTAGGAGAAGACTGGGAGAGAAGGCTGAGAGAGAAGAGCCTTGGCAATTGAGTGCTAATTACTAGGGGAGAGTCAGTAAGACAGTGATGCAGGCAAAATGTAGGAAAGCATCTTGCTTTCCCCTCCTCTTGCATCTTTGCATAAAAAAGGAGAAAAAAGTAAATCTGTGGTTATGAGAGAGGGAAATTATAAATTCTAATTAGGGATTTATTTTTCATTTGGTTTTTATTTCAATATTGCAAAAAAAATCTTTATTATGATTTGAGATGTTTATATTAAAAATTCAGATTATATAGAATGTTATAAGGAAGAAATTTAAAATTAGCTGAAATGCACCAGTTGAAGAAAATGACAATTATATTTGGCATATATTCCTCAAGAACATACATAAAAATATATATAAGCACAGTTACAATGCTGACATGTTTATTTACCTTATAGAAATGTAATCATTCTATGTAAAATTTACAAAGTTCTTTTTTCGTATAATTTATCATGACCATCTTTCCATGATAATAGTGCTAGATTTATCTTAAATTATGTTTGTCCATCCCAGAAAATTAAATTAACATTTTTTTGCTCCGATTGGCATTAAAACATAATTATGTATCAGAAATGAATTGAAGGTAAACCTCTTTTGTTTATTTATTTTAAAAAGTTAACATTTATACAAACCCAAAAGTAGATAAAACAATGGCAGCAATGGATTTTCTGGGAAAATTACATGCAAACCTGCTTAACAGATGATGATAATAATGTCAAAACGAACTTCGCATGACTTTCCAACCAGCCATTTCAAAATATGCAATCACATCTCAAATTCAGTATTTATTGCAGCATGTGAACCTGAAATCAACAAGAGTACGTATCTTTCAATTTATGAAACTTAAAAAATATGGTTATTTTCTCTAGTTCTTTTTTCAACACATTATTTGATCTTTATCTCTATTTTTCTTCTTTTTTTTCCCTTTTCAGTCTACATTCTCTCTCCTTTTCCCCCAATCTTATCCACTTGCTCTGCTTTATGTTCTGCCTCTAATTCTCCACCACCAGCCCAAAAAAGCTTCTTCAGAACTTACATTAATACTGTGGGTGGTTATTGATTATTAGTTTTCGAAGTTCTTGGTTTTTTAATATTTTTGAACAATCTAAATGTATAAAAGATATATAATCCCAAGATTTTAAAAATAAAAATGATAGATATGTTTTAATTTGCGTTAGGTGCTTAATGTCTATGTTCTTCCCATGTTAATGGCTACCAGAAATAAATAAGACTAAACAATTGTCTTGAAGACTTTAAATATAGGGAACAACTTTTCCAAAAATAATATTTAGGGCTGCATGTCTGAAGAGAACCCTCTTTAGCAGCTCTCAGTAGAGCATATGTTCATGGTGCCCTTTTTTCTTTCAATATTGGATGCATAATATGTGATATCTAAATTGTTGTGTTATCCCAAGATAGTAAAATAATGATATTTTATGTGACGATGATATATTAATCTTTCAAGATAGATTGTATAAACTATTTTTTTGGAAAGAATTCACCTGTCCTGGATTTCTGTGCTGTGTTTATAAGCACATATCCAAATGCTAGCAATGTATCCCTATCATTAATGTTTAGTAAATGCAGCAGCAGTCTTAAAAAGGCAACTGTAGCTGCTTAAAATGAACATAATTGATTAATAATTGATATGCACTCTACAGAGGTTCCTTTCCACCATCTCATCAGCATCTTTTCGTTAATCCTGCATAATGCTCTCGGGTTTGACCCGTTCACTTGTCCTTTCTCTGCCCAAATCTTTCCCCAACAAGTTTAGGTCTACTTGACAATGCTTTTTCTTTTTTTTTCTTTCTTTTTTTTTTTTTTTGGTAAGGAAGATCTGCCCTGAGCTAACATCTGCCAATCCTCCTCTTTTTGCTGAGGAAGACTGGCCCTGGGCAAACATCCATGCCCATCTTCCTCTACTTTATATGGGACGCCACCACGGCATGGCTTGACAAGTGGTGCATCGGTGCACGCCCGGGATCCGAACCAGTGAACCCCGTGCCACTGCAGCGGAGCGTGCGCACTTAACGGCCTGTGCTGCTGGGCCCGCCCCGACAACCCTTTTTCTTAAGGATGAATTACGTGTCTTACCATGTCTCTCTCTCTCTTTATATTTATTTTAGTTTGGCAGAAAATGTTAGTTACGATTTGCTATATTTCACTCCCCAAAGTGTTAATATCGCCTATAAATTATGACCCATGGTAGGCACTGGTTGTTATCAATCACCAGGGAGGAACTGATGCCCACTGAATCAAATAAATGTGATGTTCGCAAAGCTATGACCTTGTCAGTTAACTCGGGTGCAACGAATCTGTTAGATCTGTAGGAAATGAATCTTAAAGATAACTGAAGAAGGCAGATTTTCATTAATTCAGAAAAATAAAAATGACTTTTGTCTTTGAATAGTCCTTTCTTCATAACATGGGATGGTCTAAAAGCTCTGCAAAGAATCATTACTAGTCTTCCTTTTGTGGAATCACAGACTAAGTTAAAGTTGCTGGAAATATTAGACGTGAAAGAAACTGTCCAACTTCCCATTTTATGAATAAACTATATGAATGCAAGGACCAGAAAGGAGGAATTGTCCCAGGTCATACAGGGAACCTTCAGCAAACATGAGACCAGAGCCCTGTTTTCCTGACCGGCTACCCAGGCCATCTCTTATGAAGTGCTTTTTTTCTTTTTTCTACACTGAAAGTGATTTAGAAAACATAGTTTAGGATTAAATCTATTTCCAGTTAGCTTAAAAATGCAAACAGAGTCCATTTTAATATATATCTGTAAAAAGCTGCTTTCAGCCAAGGCCCTAAGGCTGTATTCAAATATGAGAAAAAATAAAATTTGCATCAGTTGTGTTGATTTCACCACTTTTTTGCCAAATGACTATGAATTTGATGTTGAGACAGTACTTCTATAGCATGCATGCAAGTGTAAGATGATGACCTTAATAATTAATAATAATATAATTGTAATAATAAGTTCTCATATGTCTACTATACAGAGAAATTTCCAAAGATATTGAGTCTTTGTCTGTTTGATGTAAAGAATTCAGTCAGTAACTGTAGCCAGGAAGAATTCTTCAGTTTTCATTCATTTATCAGTTCTACCAGCCCCAGGCAAATTTCCTTCTGTTTTGACTTATTATTAATTAACCATATCCTAAGTGCTAAAAGCAATGTGTCATTTTTAAAATTCGGTTTTTTGTATGTCATCATTTCTAGTTTTGCCACTTTGTACTCGCAAACAAGCCACAAATGGATTAATCATTATATCATCTAAGGATATAAATCCATGACATGAAGGTTAATTTAAGAAATAGGTTGTCCTAAAATTTTATAATAGCATGTATTTATTGAAGCCCAGCTACGTGACAGTCAATGTCCTGGGCATTTTTCATATATCATTTCCAATTTCTTACTGGTAACTTCCTAAGCATTATCTAATTAAAATCTCTTCCTTTATACAATGAGAAACTGAGGCTCAGCAAATTTGAGCATATTGCCAAAGGTTAAACGATTGGGGAGTGGAAAAGCCAACGTTAGTTCTTGGTCTCTGGATTCCGGGTCTTGTATTCTCACTTCTTCCCCAGTCTGATTTTACAGATCTGAGAATTTAGAGGTAGTGACTTTGGCCTTTTAAGTCATCATCAGTTGATGGAAATAATTGGACTAATCAAAAACCATTTCAGTAGATAATTTGGTCATTCCTGAATAGCAGATTACTTTATTGTTGCAAATATTTTGACGCCAAAGCTGGTTTTCTATTCACGTGGTTTGAAATGGAACTTAATTAAATAAATGTCTGAAGAAAATATGATGTGAGAAATACACCAAAGTAAATAATGCCAGCAGTCTAACTGTCAAGGTGGTAATCAGACCAGCTACAAAAATTGTGGGGCCCATTCATTCTCAATGAGAATGTGAGATCCCTTGTTCAAGAAGCAGGAAGAAAGTGCTTTCTTTCTTCCATGATCTCTCTTTCTCTCAACATGTCATGGTGTTGGGTTTTTATTATTATTAATATTTGCTATTTAATGTGATTCTAAATAAAGAAAAATTAAAATTTTAATTATTAGCATGAATTTTACCATTTGTACTTGTATTGTACTAGGCCAAGTTTAAATGAAAATATAAGAGATCTTATAGTTGAGTTGCTGAAGTTATACAACTCATATTTCTTAGCTCGTATATGCATACGTACTTCTTTCTTAATGGACAATGGAAATGCTGAACAAAATTAATTCAGCGTTGTTTTTTTTTTCACTTTTTGATACGCACATATTCTGCCAGCAATCTCTGCCTTTGGCTTAATGATGAATAAGACAGGACTTAAAATGAAAAGGAGTTATGGGTTTCCCTCTTTCCCTTTCTTTCAATGACGTCATTTTCAATGTAAATGGTTGACTAACACAGAGAAGTAATGCAAGCAAAAAGAATACAATGTGGGTCCTTGGTCACTCATGTTTCTTTATTTATTCGAATAAGTTCTGTTTCAAACTGAGAGCATGGCCTCTTGGAGCTGTCAGCATCCCCACTTAGTTATAAACATGACACACTTATCTTGTGCTCAATTTGAGTGTTACTGAACTCCCACACATTATGGGTTTACCAGAATTCTGTGCTTATGGAGCATCATAAATACTATGTATGAATAGGATGGCAAGCAATGATGGACATGCCTGTTGTGCATATCTTCTCTGCTCACATGCATACTCTGCTGTCCTAATGGACGTCAATTACAAAAGATAAGTTTAAATAACTAAAACTGTTAAAAATTTCAAGATGGTGGGGCCGGCCCGGTGGCGCAAGCGGTTAAGTGCGCGCGCTCCGCTGCGGCGGCCCGGGGTTCGCTGGTTCGGATCCCGGGCGCGCACCGACGCACTGCTTGGTAAGCCATGCTGTGGCGGCGTCCCATATAAAGTGGAGGAAAATGGGCACCGATGTTAGCCCAGGGCCGTCTTCCTCAGCAAAAAAAAGAGGAGGATTGGCGGATGTTAGCTCAGGGCTGATCTCCTCACCAAAAAAAAAAAAAAAAAAAAAAAAAAAAAAAAATTTCAAGATGGTGAAAACCAAGCACAGGGCCTTTCTATATATGGGACTCAGGTCACATGCCAATAAAGCCAATTCAGCTAGCAGTACCCTCAAAAGGTAAGAACATGCTATATCGTCGGAATACTTGTTATGTAAAGAAGAGTTAAGGAAAGACTTTTCCATTCAGGAGATTTTTTTTTTTTTCTGCAAGAATATCCCTTTGAAATTTGAGAAATTTTAGGAAGTCAGGAAATTGTTAAGAAAATACCTGCTACATTTAACAATGTGCTAATTATAGCATTCTTTTGTTGGGCGGCTCCAATATCTCTAAGATAGATTGGAATTTAGGCTGTATTAGTCTTGGGAGAAAACACAGGCTTTAGAATCAGAAAATCTATACTTCTACATGCTAAATATGTAACAGGTAAATTATGTAACCTCATCTATAAAATGGGGATGATTGTGCCCATCTCTTGGAGTTTTGTGAAAACCAACTCTGATAACAAAGAGAGGGTTCTAATCATGGTTCTCAGATGAATATGGCATTTGACACAATAGACATTTTATAGATTATAGCTAATTGTTTTTACATTTTGGAGATATTCTACAACACTTGAGGAAAAATCTCCTTATTAATATATTCTGTGTCTTAAAAAAATAATTTTGGAAGATAAATCAAAATCAGGGCAATATGTATTGGAGCCTTTGAAAATGCCACTGAAGATAAAATACAGAAAGTTGGGGGGAAAAAAAACCCTGAGATTTCTTAAATGAGCTGTTCAAAATTGCAAGGAAAGAATCAGACCAAAGAGAAAGCTATCCTAGAAACAGAAAAATTTTCAAGGAGAAATCAGGAGTGTATTTTAGAGGTCTATTTGAGGGTGGGCCTGGAGCAAGAGTTCCATGAGGCCTTCTCTGCTTTCTGTAGCCTATATTCATCTCGTTTTTCTCTGAATCAGTACCTTTCGCTTTATTATTTAATTTTGTGTTTCTTGCATCATCTACTCCAGATGTATGTTTCTCATGTTCACAGCTACGTTACAGATTTCTGGACCATAAAAACCAGCTACGGTTAATTGTCGTGCCTTTTTTTCTCTTTCACCTCCCCAGTGTTTAGCACGGTCAAGGCTAATTGTTTTTGAGATACTTGCCTCGTTTTTCACATTTCTGTGACCATTTCTACAGTCATTTTAAAATAAAGTAATAAATCAAATAGTTGGATGTAAAATGAGAGGCTTAGGCTAAATAAGTTATAAACTTATTTCTGAGTCTAAAATTTCATTATACAAATGTCTCTGGGCGATGAGGATTCATTTAGTTATAAATAAAGTATTTGGAGCCTAATAATTCAGATTGCTTGTTTATATAATCTAAATCCCTGGAAAACAACTCTTCAATCTGTTTAAAGTTCAATAGCCTAATTGAAATTACCATTTTATCCCAGATCCCATCATAATTCTTGTTCTTATGTTTTCCTTTCATTTTCTCTGTCTGGTTGTATATCTTTTTCTAGTTTTATTTTCATAGTTGCATAGATGTATGGTTTTTGTTCTGTTCTGTTTTGCTTTGTTTTAATCATGAGAGTCTTTATATATTTTTGGAATTAATAAAATGTACCTTATAAATAAGAATATCCTTTTTGTACCATGTTTATACCAATTTCTTGACTAATTATTGGGCCAACGTGAGTTCTGAGACAGTTCCTAAAACCAAGAGTTTTCTGTGTCTTCATAGCAAAGTCAAGAATAATCATAATGATTAATAAGTGTGCATTCAGTTAATAATTCATTTGCTATAGACTCTAACTTTATTTTTTTACATGAAATGTTATATTTCTAATTGGCTTTGTACTGAATAACATAATTCAATTAGCTTCCCATCATCTTTTGATTAGCCTTTCTATAGCTCCCATATTTTTATGTTCTCAACCTAGAAATCTAGAGTTAGAATGTAGGCATGTAACCACGGATTAACTGAATTGATCAGCATGAGGGAGAAGGCTTTCTGTGGTGTCTCTTAAGTTTTGCTATGTCGGTGGTCTCAGAGGCTTTCACTGGTGTCAGTTGTTACAAGTCACATTCCCAGCACTGAAATGGCTTTTGTTGGGTGAAGGAGATGGAAGTTTCTACAGGGCTCCATGCAGCAGCAATGTTCTTTGTCTTCACCAGCAAGTTTCATGATGTAGCTTCAGCCAACATAGCTAGACACTTAGCCCCCATCTTGGGTTTTTTAGTTTTCCCAACTATGATGCAGGACCATGGAGGCCAAAGCAGCTCTGATATTTTCAGAGATGTGGGGTAGGGCCACCACCTGCCAGTCCTTCTATCCTAATCCTAAAAAGGCTCCAACCCAATGTCTAAGCCTGTGCTGTCCAATACAAGGCCACTAGGCACATGTAGTCATTTAAATTTAAATTAATACTAAACAAAAATACATGTTTGTTTCCTCAGTTGCACTAGCCACATTTCAAGTACTCTACACTCACGTGTGGCTTATGGCCAGTGTAGACTGAACATTTCCATCACTGAAGAAAGTTCTATTGACCATGCTGGCCTCAGCACTTACTTAGAAATTAATTTTCATTTTTAGCTTACAGTTCCCTGGAATCTTGCTTTGAATACGCCAATGACCCTCTAAAAGTCTCACTCCCATATTGACCGTGTTCTTTCCATTTAGTAGTTGCCTCTAGGTAATTAACAGCGTCTTGTAGGATGAAGGGCAGCATAGCACAGCGGTCACAGCATTACAGCCTTTAGCCCTTTTGAGAAGGACGGTCTTCCCTTTATCACAACTTGTTTGCTAAAGTAGAATAATTACTGTATTTCATCCAACCTGAGATATCCTCAATTGAATGATGCACCATTGTTTTGTGTTCCACTAAGCAATTAAATTATGATCTTCTATTTGTTTAAGTCATCTTAATTTTGGAGATACTAAAATGTGAAAAAAAATGCACATCTTAAATTTATTAAAATATGGTAAAATTAAAAGCCAATTCTTCATTCATTTACAAAATTATATCTTGCAACATGGAGAAAATAAGACAAATTAAATACAGAAAATTATACTTGGTAGTGTCTTAATGGATTGAGACGTTTCTTAAAATATCCCTCCATTCCTTAATTTATTTTATGAATCTTACTTTATCTCAAATGACAAGTAGTTCATCTTTTTTAAAAAATGTTAAGATATAATTTAAATACAAGAAAACTTATCCTTTTTAGTGTACAGGTCTGTGAGTTTTAACAACTGCATATAGTCACGGAACCACTACAACAATCAAGATATAGAATAGCGCTTTCACATCTAAAAATTGAGCCATGTCACTTTGTATTCAACCCTTCTCTTTAATCCCAACCCATGGCAACTATTGATTTGTTTTCTGTTTCCACAGTTTTGCATTTTCTAGAATGTCATATAAATGAAATCATACAGTACGTAGCCCTTTGAATTTTATTTCTTTTACTTTACATAATGCATTTGAGGTTCATTCATGTTGTTGTGTGTATCAGTAGTTCATTTCTTTTTATTGCAGAATAGTATTTAATTGTATTGATATACCACAATTTATTTATTCATTCCCCAGTTGAGGTACATTTGGGTGGTTTCAAGTTGTTGATGGTTATCTAAAAAGCTGGTATACATCTGGAGATAGGTTTTTGTATGAAGATAGATTTACATTTCACTTTGATAAATACTTAAGAGTAGGAATTGCTGAATCATATGGTAAGTATGCATCTAACTTTTCTATAAGAAACTGTGAAACTATTTTCTGGAGTATCATTCGACGATCCCAACAGAAGTGTTTGAAACTTTCAGTTGCTCCATTTAATCATCACTTTGTATCATCAATATTATTATTATTATTATTTTGCCATTCTTTTTTTTTTTTTTTTTGTGAGGAAGACCAGCCCCGAGCTAACATCCGATGCCAATCCTTCTCTTTTTGCCGAGGAAAATCGGCGCTGCGCTAACATCCGTGCCCATCTTCCTTTACTTTATATGGGACGCTGCCACAGCATGGCTTGATGAGCCGTGCATTGGTGCGTGCCCAGGATCAGAACCAGCGAAGCCTCTGGCCGCCGAAGCAGAGCGCGCACACTTAACTGCTGCGCCACCAAGCCAGCCCCTATTTTGCCATTCTAATAACTGTGTGGTGGTATTTGAATTTTTCTAATGACTAATCCTCTTGAAAATGGTTTCATGTGCTTAATTGCTATCCATATATCATCTTTGGATAAATGCTTGTTCAAATCTTTCACCATTTTTTTTTTGGGGGGGGTGTTAGTTTTATTATTGTTGAATTATGAGTTCTTTATTTTGGATACAAACCTTTTATCAAATTTGACTTTCAAATATTTTTCTCCAAGTCTGTGGCTGACCTTTCATTTTAAAATAAGTGATTTATTTGGAAATCAGATAGTCTTAATTTTGAATTAATCAAATTCTTTTTTTTTTTTTAATTCATGGTGCTTTTGGCTTTTTATCTAAGAAATTTTGCCTAACCAAAAGTCACAAAGACTTTCTTCTAGAAGTTTTAGATTTTACATTGAGGTCTCTGATTCATTTTGGTTCATTTTAATGTATGCTGCAAAAAATAGATAAATGTTTATTATTTTACATTTAGGTAGTCAATTATTCTAGCACCATTTGTTGAAAAGTCTGACTCTCCTTTCTCCATTGAATTGCTGTGGAACTTTTGTTAGAAATATCCATGTATATCCATATATATATATATATATATCAGTAGATATTCATGTGTATCTTTGTTAGAAATTCATACATGTATATATCCAGTTATTTTGAAGTGAACTTTTACATAAAACTCCAGAAAACAGTTTCCATGAAATCCTTGGGGTTGTCTTTGAAGACTTTCTTGGGAGATCTTTGTTTTTTATTTATTATTTTTTTTCTCCCACAGCCACTGTTGAGCGTTGTTCATCCTCACTACTGTATTTAGAGTAATTTTTGGTTTTTCAAGCTAAGTCACTGATATGATATGTATATATTTGATGTTTAATTTATGCCATACTGAGGAACACTTATTGTAGTTGGTTGTATTTGAATTTAAAAATATTATCAGGTCTCCAAAAAAAGTTAATTATTCTCAAACATTTTCAACCGACAACACTTGCCCTTACTAAAAGTTCTTCTTTATTAACTCTTCCAGTAACCTCCCTTCCTTTAAAAGAAAATCATTGATTTTCCTTGACAATGTCATCCTCACCAGAAAACTGAGGCAAAGTTATGTCACGTGTCCAAGTTTGCCCATATTGAGCCAGACAAATAATCCACAGAGACATTTTAACACTCAACCCATAGTCTTCACTATGACACTACCCTGCAGACTTAGATTAATACATTAATGGAGGATATTAAATAAAAACATAAACAAGTAAATGATGTTCATCACCAATAAAAATATGTTTTGAGAAATGACTCAAGAGTTTTTTAAGATAACGCACAATAAAATTTTCATTTGACAATATTTAATCCTTTTCACAGTTTAACTAGAATTTAATCAGGATATTAAGACCTGTGCTTAAATAGACAAGATTTAGAGTGTATATATCACAAAAAAGATGAAAATGTATTAATTTTCTCAGATGTTAAAATATATTTTAAAGTTATGTTGTGGTGATTCTAGTCAGAAAAAGGCAAATAAATGAATAAAACCAAAATAGTCCAGAAAAAGATCGAAGTGCTATATAGGATTTAGGAGTAACATTAAAATAAGCAAAACAGATAAGTTGCTGAACAAATTGTGTTAGAAAACTGCCAAGTTATTTGGGAAATAAAAAATAAAACTGGGTTTATACTTCACACCTTAAACAAAAAATAATTTTAGATGGATTGAAGAGATTATGGATTTAAAAAATCCTAGAAAAAATGATTGTTTAAAGTTTATAAGGTTGAGTTGGTGAACATTCTCTTGACATGCAACTAGGGTCTGAAATAGGAAATAACTTTTAGAAATAATCATATAAAGATTTAAAATTTCTTTATAGAATACATACACACACAAAGTGAAATGGCAGATATTAATTGGGTAAAATACTTGTTGCATTCATGAAAACAAAGTTACAATTCATAAGATAAAAAGAGTTTTTAGAGATCAACAAGAAAAAGATGAATAATCCCATAGAAAAGACATTGATAGACAGGTCACAGATGAAGAAATACAAAGCATTAAAAGCTTATAACAAGATATGCAAGCTTAATCACAATCAAACGGCAAGTCTAAATGATGATGTTTTGTTTTTGTTTTTGCTATTCAAACAATTCAAATCAGCACAACAAGTAACATTATTTTATTGTGGCATTAAAGAAAAAAAGGTACTTGTGTAGCACATAGCAGTATAAATTGTTTTCATCCTTTCTGGAAAATGACTTGGTAATATGAATCAAAATGTAAAATGTGCATATCTTCTGCTATAAATTTTACTTCTGGGAATATATTCTAAGGATATGCATAAATATGCAATGAATTTTGTATGATATGTGAAAAATACAATCATCCTAAATAGCTCTTAATATGTAAATAGTCACATAAATTATCATACATTTTTGAAAATTATATTTATTATAATTTTTCTAAAATTTAAAAAATCATTCAACACAGGTGTGTTTTAATTATCTATGGGAGTATAGTGTTGTGAAAAGTGACTAATACAAAATCCATACAACTAATTTTAAGTTGCTTTTTTTATTTTCCTGCTTGATAGTAGGACTTTTATTAAAGAAGTTAACAAGTTACAGTTGAAATAGATTTGAGTTTTCCTGACACCATTTTCTTGGCCTAGCCTCATATAATAACCAAATAATTTCCATATAATTTGTCCTCTAATCGTTATAACAAAACAGTTGGATATATTTGGCTTTTTCTGATTTTCTTGATGAGTAAATTAAAAATTTTAAGTAACCTGCTTGAGAAAGCACAAGCTGGGGCTTGATGCCATTGAGGTGAAGAAAGCACCTTTCCCTCAGAGTTGTTGTGGAGTGAAATGACCACTTTCCTAATTTACACACTTGGCTCAGTTAGAGGGCCTGCAAACACCTGTAGGTTGAAACAGTAATTTGCGTCCTTGCCTTTCTAGTTCTAGCACTAACTAGAAACAGGGTTGAGAGTTTGTCTCTCACTCTGTCCTATTGGAACATATTTCTGCTTTGACGTGCTAGAAAGAAAACTAGCTTATAGTTTGTTAGATGATGTTTAAACTTATTTCAGTGCAAATTGAAAACCTACTTGCCCCACTGTCAGAAATCAATGTTTAAGTGCTATTCAGATTATCAAATCAGATATTTTCAATGATGGTACATAGGAAATAGTTGAATGCCAATTGGTAAGTAGCTCATTTGCATTAATTAATAGAGAAAGGTCTGGGGCCGGCCCCGTGGTTTAGCGGTTAAATGCGTGCGCTCTGCTACTGGCGGCCCGGGTTCGGATCCCCAGCGCACACCGACTTCTCTGGCCATGCTGAGGCCACATCCCACATACAGCAATTAGAAGGATGTACAACTATGACATACAACTATCTGCTGGGGCTTTGGGGTAAAAAAGGGGGAGGACTGGCAACAGATGTTAGCTCAGAGCCGGTCTTCCTCAGCAAAAAGAGGAGGATTGGCATGGATGTTAGCTCAAGGCTGATCTTCCTCGAAAAAAAAAAAATAGAGAAAGGTCTGGTACATGAAAACATTTTATTACAAATAATGGCATTCTCAATGAGGCTGTATATTATGGTGAAAGTTACATGTTAAATGTGAATAATTGAAAAACTGATGCTACGAAGTGTCTTTGAAATGAAATTTTGCATCATAGACAACATCTCATGAACTGAATTCAAGAACAACTTGGGGGGAGGGGTTGTCTACCATGATCAGTTAATTTATCTAACAAGGAATATATCAGAAAATGATTTATTCTGCTCAGTCTAAGATCTCCTGTGATATAATAACGTGTATTCTTCTCATGCTGCTGTTGTTAATAGGCAGGCCAGTTACTGACAAATATTACTTATACCTTTAATTTCCTCCCATATTTATTTTCCCTTTCAACCAATAATTGTTGTTCAAGCGTTCACAAAGCCTTTTTTTTGCAATGTTTTAAAAGGATTTTTATAGAGCTGCAGCTTGTAATTTTGTGAATTGTATTTACTATGTAGAGTATCTTACCTGATAGTCTAGTTATTCACTGCATAATAAAGATAAAATTTTTCCAACAATAGAATCATTACTCACTCATCTTAAAAGGTATTCCATTATCCTAGAACAAACTTGGCCTCATCGTACCACTTACTTCGCAGAGAAACTAACAGCCTTGCCTCTATTGTCTTTTCTCTCATCGGCATTCTTTCGTAAATGCTATTTACTCAGAGACTTACTTCCTCAAAGTTTAGTTTTTCTAACAGTTTGAGACAATAGAAAATCCATAGTCCTATTTTAAATGTTTTCCAGACTGTGAAAAATGCATGCTATTTGTACCAATTCGGCAGTTGAATTGCAGTGCAGAAAAGGTTTGGCACCCAGAGATATAAACCTCTTGTTTAAGCATAAACTACTAAAATACCCTGTTCTTTTTTCTTGTAAGTATAACTCTCCTTGACATGAATCCCCATAGATGTCTTAGGTAATAACTGATATTCCAAGAAAAAATTGTGAAAAACAGCTAAAGAAGAAGGGGATTTGCATTTTTAATCTGATATAGTAGATCATCTTTCCAAAATGAAAGCTCTCTTAACTGTGATAATCACAATTAATTCCTGCCTACTCCTGTCAATAAATCTTTGGATGGTGGTGTAACAGGTCTTTCAGAAATGAATCTTTTGCAAACCTGGAGTTATACTTCCCGCCCCAGCTCCCTGAAAGAGAATGTGCTCAGAGATTAAGTCACAATATGGGTTGTAATCAGGCAGACTTGAGCTCAGACTGTGGGTCTGTCTCCTACTTACACTTTCAGTGCTTCCAGAACCTATCATGTGAATTATGAATGATCGTATCTACTTCTTCAAGTTGATTTAAACAGTAAATGTTAAAATATATGTAAAGCACTCAGCAGAGTTTGATATACAGTAAATGCTCAGTTCCAGAATTGTTAGTGTTGTATGTAGGATTACCTTAAATTTGATACACTAGCTGCATTTTTCTCAACTATATCAGTCACTTCAATGCCTAAGTCAACTGTTACCTTCTCTATAATGCAATCTTGAAACCAAAAATATTAATTGCTTCTTTGAAATCCTATAGATTTATAATCTTCAAGTCTTAATTTAATCATGACCTGTAACAGAGCGGTCTATACTAATGTACTGTTTCTTAACCTTGTCACCTTGACTGGATCAAGAGCTCCTTGGGGACAGGGATCATGTTTATTACGATCTTTGCATTTGGCAAGGTACTTAACTTATGAGCTTGAACACGATTAGTATTCAATAAATGTTTATAAAACGACAGATAGACAATATATAGGAGTAAGTAAAAATTGTCAATTGATTCTCTTTTGTATTTTATCCTATTTTAAAAATAATTTTTATTATCACAATTTTTTTAAATGGTACTTGTTGCAGTGCCTGTGTCAAAGATGTTGCTTAACAGACATTTGATCAATGAATGGATGTAGCTAGTTTTCATTTACAGAGCATGAATGCCATCATTCTGGATAACTTCTATAGTTTTCTTGTGTTCCAGTTCTGGCAGACCTTAAATATGCCTGCTTTTTCTTTCTTCCAGTAATATCTCATGCTCTGTCTGTGTGACTAGTACAGTCGAACTTCATTATTTGTAGATTCTGGATTTACAAGTTTGCCTACTTTCTAAAATTTAGTTGTAACCTTAAAATCTATACTCACTGCTCCTTCTCAGTCATGCACAGACGAGTACAGAGCAGCAGAACAGTTGAGTTCCTGGTGTACACTTTCCCAGCTAAGATCAAACAAAGCGACACTCTGCCTTCTTGTTTCAGCTTTCATGTTGTAAATTAGTGTCCTTATCATGATCCTTTTAGCACTATGTTTTTCATGTTTGTGCTTTTTCTTGATGGTTTTGCTCTTTAAAATGCCTCCCAAGCATAGTGCTGAAAAGGCTGTCTCGTGTTCCTAGGTGCGAGAAGGCTGTGATGTGCTTTGCAGGGAAAGTACACATGTTAGATAAGCTTCGTTCAGGCATGAGTTATAATGCTGTTGGCCATGAGTTCAATGTTAATGAATCAACAATATTAAATATTAAATATAATGTATTCAAAAAGAAACACATATGAAACAAGGTTATATATTGATCAGTTGATGGAGACGTTGTGACTGGAGACTCACAGGAACCTAATCCTGTATTCCTCCTAGGAGCAATGGTTCAGTATTTGCTAATTCAGTATTTATAATGACTTTATATAACATAACTATAGCAAGTAATGAGAATTGATTATACCAGTCTTGGTAATCAACGTTTAATAATCAACCTCTTTTTGGGATTCTCAAAATAATGTAGAGATGATGAGGATCAGATTGGGTTGCAGGATCTTATGATGCTCTCTGTACCTCCCAATACCTTTTGACATCATGGGATTGAATGATTGGACATCTCAAGACCCGCTTCCAGGAGTAAGCTTGGATCAAGTTTTATACAGTGTAGCTCAGTTTTGCCCCACTCCCACTACCTTGGCCATAACTATTCATACTCTGTAACAAGCAGTGGAACATCATTTGCAAGGATGGGATGAATATGTAACTTTTGACTGTGAAATGTTTTTGTCCCCAAGGATCCCATCAGATGCTCAGTTTGGCTCTCATTATGCAGCAGCCAATCATTACAGGAAAAAGACTATTTAGCCTTAGGGACATGAAACCAGACCTACCTAGCCAATGTAGAAGAGGATCCTAAGATAAAAGGAAATGAGAAATATTAAAGCAGAATAAAAATGCTACTCAGGGAAAGAGAGAGAGAGAGAGAGAGATACAGATTAACACAGAGTGAATTTAGACCAGTCTACCTTAATACAGATGTTCAGTAAAGCTAAATCCAATTCTCATTGAAAAATCCCCCTTTTAAAATCTCTGCAACACTATGTAAACACACAAAGAGAAACCTCTACCTCTAACCCTGTTCAAGATACCTCCTACCCAGTACTCTTTATGTTCTGTTGTGGGCATAGAATGCTATTTTAATTATGGAAAGTTACAAAACAAGAAATATTTGAGATCGGCTGGGAGTACGCGCGCACTCACACACACACAAACACACACACACACACATCAAAGGACAATGGATTTAGAGGAAAGAGTGCTAAGCTAGGAAAAAGAGCTAGATTCTAATTATCTGTAGATGGCAAACTGCTGGCTCTGTAGGACACCTATAGATGAGAAAGAAGCCCTCTAACTTGTCACTTCAGCCTGCCACGGGTTTGAGGCACGTCAAGGTTAACTCATGATTGTGGTCTTCCACTTCAACACACCAGGTGAGAGAAGCAAATGCTTTATCAAGCTAAGAACTAAAAAAACAGAAAGTGGATTTCTATATCCCCCTTTCCAAATCACACCATTTGGAGGACATCTAAGTTCTTTGGTTTATAGACTGAGAAGAGCCAGCAACTTCCATAACAAATATTATAGAAAGAGAACAAAGTTCAATGCTTATATCTGGCTTTGTCTCAGTGGTTGCTTTGGCCTGCTTTGACCAAAAGAGTAATGCACAGGAACTCTTTCTCTAAAGATGGATGTAAGCCTAGAATTCAGGTACAGTGTGTTAGGTGATTAACAGATGGAAAGAATAATCTCCTTTTACCCATAACATCATTGACACATTCGTCTGCTTTGAAGACCAAGTGCTCACTTGGCAGTTTCCTTTGGCAACAGAACTTTCTGAGATAAAAAAGAAAAATGTTTATAGAAGTGATCACATTTCTCACCTCTTTGTCAGTTAGAGTAGTAAATTCAAGCTTTAAAATTTGTAGTCAAATATGGAATTTTGTAGAATAAAATGTGAATACTAAAATAGACACCAGGAAAAATTATTTTTGCTTCTATATCTCTATAGTGAAGGCAATCTCTGATTTAATTGTTATTCCAAAAGGAATGGGAGAATAAAGCTGCATTGTAAAACACAATACTATAACAAATGGGGAAAGGATTGTAATTTCAATACAAAGAGAGAACGCTAGTATTGCTTTACCAAATATGTGGCTAATCATGTTTAATTGAAGCTGTTATTGCAGTGAGAAGAAATAACAAGTTGACTTCTAGGGAGTTTTAATTGACAGTATTATAATATTTGTATAATGTACATCCACTACAGGAATAAAAGAAACTTTATAATTGCATACTGAAAAATGAAAATATCAATATATGTTCTGTAAATCCCAGAAATAATATTATAACTTATTATAGCTAGAAAGAGAATTTTTTTCACTATATCCACATAGCTTAGAGTAAAATAATTTTCACTGAAATATAACATACTCATCATCTTTTTCCCTAAACCATCTTTTGCAGTTTTCCTCAATTCTTCTATATTCCACTATTTCATTGTCTCTACCTAGTAAGAACCAAATTATAGAGGTTGTTTTGCATTATCCACTGTGGTCCTATGTTTGGGATTTAATGTCACCCTGTCACGGGTGCTGTGATCCTTGGGAAGACGGCCTTTAGACAGAAACAGAGTTCTTTATAAGATAGTACTAAAATCTCTTGAAGATCACATACTTGCAACCAACTATGTAATATATGGTTTTCAACTATTACTATGGATGAGTAGAGAGTGTTATCCTTCTTTGTCTCCACCAACAAACACTTCAAGCTGCAAGAGTTTTTCCCCATCAAAATCATTACTCAACAAATATCTGTGGTATGTTGCATCCAAACGCGACACTGTACTAGGTAATGTGGAGGATGCAAAGGTCATACTCATCTGGACCTGACGACATTCTGGTGGGAAAAGGAGACATATAGTTAAAATATTTATATAGCTCATACTACAGGGTGAGAAGAGTCCTAAGAATCAAAGAGTAAACTGTGAGAGAGGTGGATTTCAATTGAGAGGATGAATATAAGCTTTATTCAGAAGCTGTATTAGAAAGAGGGAAAATTTCCACCTGACTTATGGTAAGATGTCCTAGGAAAATAACACAGAAGAAGTTCAGGATATACAAGGGAAATTCATCTGTGACTGAAATATAGACTAGGTAAAGGGAAGTAGTGGATGATAAGGGTGGAAAAGCATGTAGACCCAAAATACCAAAATTCTGGAACACTGAAG
Organism: Diceros bicornis minor; assembly: GCF_020826845.1. Lineage (NCBI taxonomy): Eukaryota > Metazoa > Chordata > Mammalia > Perissodactyla > Rhinocerotidae > Diceros > Diceros bicornis. The sequence continues at coordinate 16,456,173 of NC_080749.1, read as the reverse complement.
CAGTTTAAACTTTATTTTATAGGCAATGAGGAATCACTGAAAACTGTGAACTAGAAATCAATATAGTACAATTATACTAAGTATAGAGTGGATTGAAGAAGGCATGGGATTGAGGGTGGGAAGAAGAGTTAGGAGGGTATTCCAGTAAGGCTCAGAGAAGATAATAAACTCCAGGACTGGAATATTTCACATTTTAATTTTTCTCTAAAACAAATTCTCGGATTTCCTGGATTTTGTCAAGAACATATATACACATTAAGATACAGCCTGTATTCCAAACTAGAGTTGATAACTCTTCTTTTTTTTAAATTTCAGATTTTTCAGTATTCGTATACTGCTTCATATGTGATTTACAACATACACACTAGGTAAGTTCTTTGATTTTCTGGTTTTCATGAGCAATTGTTGAACTAAATTGTTGGTGTAGATGTCAATTTGTTCATGTAAAAATATTTACCTTTTTTCAAGGGAAGTTTGGGAGTTAAATCCTCCAGAAGTAGAGGACTCCGTCTTGCAGTATGCAGCCTGGGGAGTCCAAGGACAGCAGCTGGTAAGGACAGACATTGGTGGGCACCAAGTACTCTCCACCATGGCCCTATGGAACATGTTTACGGAAACTACTTTGTTCTAAAAATTGCCCTATTATACTTGATATTTTTAAATTTAACTCTATATCTTTTATTTGGTATTCTAACTGAAGAATGTGTCCAATAATACTAGTATTATAAATTAATTAAAACACAAAACAAGTTTATAGAGTAATGTATGATTAAACTGCTAGTTAATAATGAAAGCTTGAAGAGATCCAAGAATACTAGGACCTAGTTTTGTGAAATTTCCATTACATAATAATGTCGCTTGTCATGCAAAACTCAAAAAACAGACTATGCATTTTTAAAGCATTGTTCAGGGTAAAAATTTAAGACAGAAGTTTACACTTGACAATATTCTCTTAAGAGGATTTTTCATCATATTTTGAAATTATCACAAACTCAAAAAGAGAATTATTGATATATAAAAGAAGTTTGAGCAACACTATGCTCTTGTACATGTCTCATGGTGCCCATATAAGGACTCCAAGGGAATACTGCTCAGGAAGAGGTACTGCTTGCTCATATGACATGTGCGTGATGAAACGTTGTAAGCATTGCCAAATGGATTTCTAAATTGTTTGTGTTTATACTCCTACCAGCAACGTTGTGAGAGTTCCCTTTGTTCCATAGCATCACCAACACCTAATTTTTCCAGATTATCATATTACTTGTTAATAATGACATTATTACTTCCATTTCAATTTTTATACTTTCTATTTTATTAAAATCTTCTTGCCCTAGCTACCTGACAAATGTATGTAGGTATGATGTGGGGTCTTTTGTGGGAATATTTTAAAAAACTTATTCTATTATGGCTATAAGATTAAGTTTTACATTTGAATTAGTATTGGTAATCTGTACATTTCTAAAAATCCATCTTACTTAAATTTCCAATTTTTAGCATGATATTGTAATAACTTAAAAAGTATTCTTTTAATCTTGGCATTTGTTGTATTTTTCTTCCTTCCTAATATTATTTGTAAGTACTTTCTCTCTTTTTTCCTGATCAATTTTGTTTGATATTTGTAAATTTCACATTTGTCTCCTCAAAAAGCCAAATTTTAAATTTATTTGATACTTTCTATAATAATATTAGTATTTTATTTTTCTTTTCTAATATAAATACTGAAGACTATATATTTTTCTCTAAATTTTGCTTAAACTTCATTCAACAAATTTGATGGTAATATTTTAATAGAATTTAATTTGAATTTTTTTTTCAATTTTTATTGTATGTTCGTATTTCAGGTGGGTTATTTTGGTATTTGTTTTTAAATTTGTAAAAATATGGAATTGGCTTTAAAACTAATTTGTAGAGTTCAAAAACAAATGTTTGTAATAGTGACTTTGAAATTGATAAGACTTGTTTATGGCTTAATGTAAACTTTTATAAATGTTTTCCATGTGATAGGCACAGTGTTCTACATGTGTCCTTTAGATCAGCCTTAATAATTATATTTTGAAGATTTTTATTTCTTCTAGTGATGATGCATATGTGATCTTTTTCTTTAGAGTTCTGTCAGTTTTGAATTGAATTGAAATTGAAATTCTTGAAACTCTTCTCAATATATTTACTCTATTTACCTATAATAATTCTGATTGACCAACCCTAACTCTAACTCTTAACAGAATCCTTTAACAGAAGTTAGAATCCTCTAGATGTTTTTTTTAAATTAGAATTGCTGCTTCAACAGCAGCTGGGGGGGCTGAGGTGTGTCTCTTATTTCCCATGGACCTCAAGTTCCTCAGATATAAAATAGAAACATCTCTACTATTCTTTCATTATGATAATTAATTTGGAAAGTATAAATATTTCCCTTAAGAAGGAGCATAAAATTATTATTTTTTTTCATTTTGTAAATCTAAGAAATACTTTCATAAGCTGATTGATGAAATAAGGAAGTAGTACTAGATATTTCATATCACAAGAAGGATGTAGAATAATATACTGTTACTAAACAATGCTTCTTTTCACTGGAAAAACTTCTGGACCCTGAAATATTCTGGAAGTGAATACACCTGAGATAAAGTCTTTGCCAGTGGTTGGTCAAGTGACCCTGGCCAAGGCATTTTTCCTTTTGGTACTTCATTTTCATCATCAGTAACATGAGGGCATTTGACTCTGCTTATTGGCCTCATTTATATAATATATTATATTCTATTTTTTTAAATATTGAAATTATTTTAAAATTTTTACTTTCAAAATGATTGGGACAGAGAAGAAGGGAGAACATGAAAGGATTAAAGGAAAAACTACTTATAATATAGAAAAGATTCAAGAGTAAAATAAATTATTATCCCTGGTCTTTAATTCTCCACATGTTTAACATGGTTTTATGGACTCAGACAAAACAGACATTGAGAAAACAAAGGTTTACCCAGAAATATTGAAAGAAGTGTATACAAAGTTGCCAGACATTAGACGTGAAGCTGCTTAAACATCTTTATGGTTGTGTTTCACAAAGAAATCTGACGTAATACCCTGTTTTCACTGCCATATCCGCACTAAATTGTTGAATAGTTGATTAAATAATTATGACGAAAACAAGACAGTGATTTAAAATGAAAAAATAAGGCAATGGTTCAGATACTATAGATTATAAATGATATGTTTGCCTTTATCATATGTATATTTAGAGAAATTTTAAAATGGTGTATTTAATATACTTATGTAGGACTGTGTCTAGATCCATTGCATTATGATATTCCTGAAGATTGACAGCAAAAGCTGCATAGGATATGCTAGATATTAAGATGGCAGGTTTGGTTCAGAGAAGGCACCAGTCAATGTGTCCACGGACAGTGGTGAGTGGGCACCAAGAGGTGGGTGGGTGCTCTAGCCTACCTGTTTCACTCTGATGCTGTCGACAGGACAGCTAGTCCACTGGGGCAGAGGCAAATTGGAAACACACAAAATTCCAGAACCCGGAAACCCGAGATAACTTCATGTTTATGACACTAGAGAGTGCTCAAGAAAATCTTTAAAACTTAGGTTGGTTTTAAATGACTGTCTTATTCTTCAAGCTTGAGAGGAACCTACACCTATGCCAAAATAATAGTTTAATACACTCAAGGAAATAGTATCAGTTGCTTGCATTTTCTTTAATGATTCCTATTTGCTATTGATTTCCTGTTTTTCAATATATTTTAGAAAATTATAAAAATACTTAAAGTTTACAAAAATCATAAGTCCTCTCACAGCAGTCATTTTGCAGGTGATTGAATCCTGAATCCACTACTTACTAGCTTTTGACCTTGAGTATATTATTTAGTCTCTATGTGCCTAAATTTCCTTATCTTTAAAGTGGCGACAATAGCAGTACTTTACTAATAGTGCTGTTCTGGTGTTTAATGTATAAATATAAAGCACTTTGAAAAGTATTTGGCATATAGTATTTTAGGGTGTTAATTTTTATTATTTTAAAAAAGATTTTTAAAAGCCTGAATTTTAATTTCAGTTTTGGGAAGAACTAATCCTAAATTCTTTGTAATCGCATTTTCCAAAGTCCTTTGGGAAAGTTTTAGGGTAAATTCCATATTTTTCAAGGTTATCTTTTGTGTGCTTGTAAACATAAATTCAATATAAATTAAGCACACTTCTTTACGAATGGCTAATGGTCCATTTTATGTGAATATGACAGGCTTTATCCATATTTGAAGCCATCAGCAAAGTCAGCAATATGATTTTATTAGAGATGAGTCATTACAATACTTTAATTAGTTTTGCATTACATTGATTAAAGAGTCCTGTAGCGTTTACAAACTAAGGACAATTAATTTCTCGTCCTTAATTTTCAGTTTCTAATTTTATTTGCTGTAAAAGATCCCTGGCTGTAGAGAAGAGAGGTAAGAGATTGACATAATTTCTGGGTAAAGAGGGTTGAATTAGAACACAAAGAACGGAGAATGTTTCAGTAACACTAGGTGCGGGGGAAGGTGATTTGGATGTGGCAAACTGTGGGAAAAATCTCTGACACGATACAACATGCATTATTTAGAGAAGGTGGTGAGTGGACCACTTTAGCTGTGGTAAATGTATTATAAAAAGACACAGTGGGTCCTAAAACAGGAAAAATATATTAGTAATTGAATTGAAAAGGCTTCTGGTTTAAGATGGTATGTCTTTTTTCTTTTTAAAATTAACTTTGTCATATAAAAGTAAAAATCACTCATAGGACATATTGAAAATTCATATAGTTATATAAATTCATATATAAAAAATAAAATATACTTATCTATAATCTCATTATAGAGAGAGAACGAGAGAGAGAGAGAGAGAGGGAGAGAGAGAGAGAGAGAGAGCGCGGGAGATTTTGAGGAATTGGATCATGCAATTATGGGGACAGTCTAGCAGGCTGGAAACTCAGATAGGAGTTAATGTTGCAATCTTGAGCTACAGTCTTGGGGCAGAAGTCATTCTTCTTCGGGAAACCTGTTTTTGTTGTTAAGGAATTCACCTGATTTGATAAGGACCACCCACATTATTCTTTACTTAAAATCAACTGATTATGTCAGTTGCATCTGCAAACTACTTTCATGACAAGATTAGTTTTAAATCAAATAGTCAGGCACCATAACCTAGCCAAATTAACAAACAAATTAACCATCACAGCATAGTAAGCATTCAATAAGTGATAGCTATTGATTTGATTTCCACTTGTCTTTTCCTACAATAACATACTTAATTCAGTCTCATCATCTTTCACTAAATATTTTTGCAGCTTATTTTCTAAATGAATATTAGAAATTGCAAGACAATTGCTAATGAATATTAGAAGTATCCAATTCCTAGCCACTCTAATCCATCCACTGTCTGCAGAGACATGTGTAAAAAATACAGATCCTTAACTGCTCTCACAAGTTTATGAAATGTCATTGAAGTGACACACAATGTCATTGATGTGACACACAAGATGTGACTGAAGTGACACATCATCTAGCTCCTGCCACTCCATTGCAGAGTAGAAGCACAGATTTTTCTCTACTTGAACCAAACTCTTTGCAATTTCCAGAGAGTGACACACTGCTCCTTTGTCTCTGAGTCTTCCCCTTTGTATATCCAGTCATGGATATACCACCATGGAGTGGTATGGAATCCACTGAAGTGACAAGCCCACTAATAAAGATTGAAATGCTAACCCATTACACTTATGCGTCTGAAAAAAAAGCTGCATAGGTTGTAAATAGTATGGATAAGAATTATTTCTGTGGATTTTGATTAAAACATGGGCATGTGAGGAGGCCCCAAAAATAACAAGGATGAGAGTTAACTTCTTATGTATGACTCTAAAGCAATAAGAAAATGGTGGATCCAAGGGGAAAAGGATGGAAAGCTGACAGGTGAAGCCAGTCTGGAAAAAGGCTTCCCTATTAAGTATCATGTATTTGAGTAGACATACACTTAAAGTAAAGATAATGTGTAAATATGGATCAGTTGATTTGAGAGATCCTCACCCCTGTTTTTAAGGAAAATATGAAAATATTGCTCTAAGTTGATCACATTAGTTCCAGTTAATCCTTAATATTTAATTCTTCAAGATGTGTTTCGTTATTGCTACTGAACGTTACTGACATAGGGTTGACCCACACCTTGGGGAAGTGTTATGCAACTTGACAGCTGTGGAAATAATTGGTCCTTAAGGATGCATATAATGATCCATAAACCAGTTCCTATGTTTTAAGCAATAGGACCTATTTTAAAATGCATTTATGAAAGTTTTTCTTAAAATATTTGGCCTGCAAGCTGTTCTGATTTAAAAAATGTCGTGGTCAAATGATTTAGGAAATGCAATATAATATCATGGATATCAATGATTCATGATGAAATTAGCAAAAGCTTTGAAGTATCCTGAATTTACAAAAAAGAAAGAAAGAAAGAAACTCTCTAATTTTGTTTAATTCAGTATTTCTTAGTTGTTTTACCGTAGAACAAAGGTCAGTGAACTTTTCCTGAATAGGGCCAGATAGTTAATATTGTTGGTTTTGCAGGACAAGAGGCAAAATCGAGGGTATTATGTAGGCACTTATATAACAAGACAAAACAAATTGCCACAAAATTTTATTGAGGTAATTCAAAATAAAATATTAATTAAGTACACTGTTTTGTAATACATGCCTACTAAAGAGAAGAAGGAAATTATGATTTGTGGGAAAACTTTTTACTTAATTGAGTTTCCAAGTAAGTGTTCCCTCTCATCAAATGGATTACACATGTTGGTCTGCAAAAACCATTCTCAGCTCGTGGGCCATACTATAACAGGGGCAAACTAGACTTTGCTCATTCACCACAGTTTGTTAAGCCTTGCCCTAGAACATGGAACTCTTTTTTTCATACAATGCCCCCCTATTACTAGAACTACTGTTTTAGAATATCACTTCTCTACGTTGAAGAGCCAGAGAACGGTAAAGCTGATTGGCATGACTCATATGACAAGGATTTTTTATAACGAGGTGGAAAAATTATGTTCTAAAGGAATAATAGGGAGCAATTAGCATCTTGAGGTATGAGATAATAAGCAGAAGTCACTACAGAGGGCTGCTGGGTAGTGATGTCCTCAAGGGAGACTGGGGTTCAGTTATGGTGAAGAGGGAGAAGGAACCTTGAGGGAAGAAACAGAGTAGAGGGAAGCTGGTTGGTATCAGAGTGCCAGTTTTCATGTGCAGGGGGAAAGAATAAGGAAAGTTGAGCTGGTAAAGGGCCAGGGAGTACTGAGCACTATTATAGGGCCGATGGCATGGTGGAGGATCAGTTGTTAGTGGAAATAGTTATAATCTTGGGATGACTGATGCAAATAGGAATAAGTGACATAGATTTAGTCAGTAAAGTCTATGTGAGGGAGGTGACCCCTAGGCCAGGGCAAGGAGACTTAATCGCTGCGATGATGGGATCCATAGGAAGCTTGACGGTCTTCTTTGGTAGGATAAATGCTATTATAAGATATCCTGTTGCTTAGATTGTGTGACAAAGGATTCTGGACAGCAGACTTGCAGCCTATGCAGCCTAAATGATTTTGAGGAAATAAACTCTGGGTGTATTTTCTCAATTCTCATTCTCCTCCTCGTCATTGCCCTCCTTCTCTTTTTCATCCTTCTTCTTATTACTTTTAAATTCCCAGAAAAGTCTTTTCAAGGAAACTGTTCTGAAAGTTAGCTCAAATCAAGCATCTCTTTTCATCTTTTCTTATCCCTTCCTCCATGTATAAATGTGTATGCAATGGCGATATCCACCCCAGGATCCCGCTGTTCATTTGCTCCTTGATCATATTATATCTCTTCAAGAGTTATGATACCAAGTCATCAGTGGAGGCTGAATTTGGACTTTCCCCAACAGCATCTTGCTATCTGTCTAAACATCTGTTTTTCTATTTTTTTTAATCTCTGTGTTGTCTGTTCTAACATTAATGTATTATACGCATCAAACTTGGAAACACACCCACCTCCCACCAAAGGCTAATGTGAAAAGCAGTCAATTTTAACAGAGGGCATATTATTTGTTTACTATATTAATACCTGTAGAATCAGGAGACCCACATAGGAAAGGTGGAGCTTTCAGTCTGAGATGTCCTTTGCCTTAGTTGCTAAAACTACAGTATCATTGAAATCCCATTTCACTCCCTGCTTCTCAGCTAGAACCAAGGGCACGGAAAATAATTGTTCAGATTAATTCAAAGTGAAATGAAAGTTTCTAAGATCATGACTACAAATTTTTCAAGACACTATCCATCTTTGTTTCTCCACAAATTGATTAATGTTATTCTAGTCAATTTCTGAATGAAACTGGTTTTCAGAATGATCATTCAAACCAGTAAAAGGAAAATTGTTAAGAAAGCGTCTTCTTCTTATCTCTGTATGTTTCCCCCACTTCTTCCCAGTTGTCCAATAACTCTTTTATATCTATGGTCTGGCCCCATTCACTGTCTAACACACATCTCTTTGCCTTGTCATTTCTCCTCTTTTCCTGTCTGTTTTTTCTATACACTCTGTTTCCAGCATCTGATCATCTAAATCTGCCTTTGCCTATGCTATTTCTTCTGCCTGGAATATTGTTTTTCTTTTCTCTGTCTAGCAAAATCGCCTGGAACTTATAGGCTCAGCTAGAATTTCATGTCTCATCTGAAGCCTTTTCTGACCCTCCTATTCTTCAATCAGGTTCAGACTATCTCATATCTTTCGCTCACACGCCAATAATGCTTTGTCACCACTATATCATAGAAATACCATATTTTGTAAATAATTGGCTTTTCCCTTATCTTTCTTATTTTAAACTGTGAATTCATGAACAACAGGAGCTAAGATTTAGACAATGCTGTCTCATGGACATGGTACATATTAGGCATGAAGTAGAATTGTAAATGAATGAGTTAACTGTGTAACCATCACACCTCCATGTATACCCCCACACACATAACTTGCCATCTTTTTTCATCTTTAAACTTTCTTCATTAAAAATTTAAAAATATTTTCCCCAATAGTAAATATATATTTACACATTTTTAAAAATAATATCAGGGGGCCGGCCCCATGGCGTAGCGGTTAAGTGCGCGTGCGCTCCGCTGCTGGCGGCCCAGGTTCGGATCCTGGGCATGCAGCCACATCCTGCTTGTCAGGCCATGCTGTGGTGGCGTCCCAAATAAAGTGGAGGAAGATGGGCACAGATGTTAGCCCAGGGCCAGTCTTCCTCAGCAAAAAGAGGAGAATTGGCATGGATGTTAGTTCAGGGCTCATCTTCCTCACAAAATAAAATAATAATAATAATATTAAATGTACAATATCATCTGACATCAGCATTTGAAAAAAGTATTATTTCACAGGAAGTCCATAAAATTGTTTTGTCGAAGGTAGATTTTTCTGTTATGTGTCAATACCTCTCCAAGGAAGAAGCAAATTAAACAAATACAGACAAAATACATAAATATGTGATGGCAAGTGGATGAGATTTGCTAAGGCAGAGGTTGCCTTATAGGTGGATTAATACGTAAGACCTAAACAGTGCACTTTGCTTAGAATTTTAGCCTACAGAATTTAGTAGCATTTACTCTTTATGGAATGCTGAGTAATAGAATACTTCTTTAATTGGGCAAAGTCACAGTCAAAGCACTGACAGAAAGATTCTATTTTGTCATTTTCTTGGATGGATACAAGTGAGAACTGATCGGGGGATGGCAGTGAATAATCTACTGCAAACAACCGAACATGAATTACAGAGAATCAGAAATTACTCTTTTAAACATCCTCTCACATGCTTTCATCCACAAAATAAAAAGTTATTAGGGCATATTGTGTTGCAGTTACACATACATCATAGGTAGGGTTTAATTGTACCCCATTGTAGCAGACAGATTAACTAAAGCACAAGGGATTGCCATTTCTATAGACTCCTACAGGGAAAAAAACAAGCAGGGAAATATTTCAAGTGCTGTTTATTCTGGATTCCAAGTTATGCTCGAATTTAAATGCTTCTCATCCTCAGTTCATCATTGGCTCAAGTAAATTTAAGTTCATAAGAACATTAACTAGAATAGACAAATTAATTCTAGACATAGACATTTCATTACTAAGTCCACTTTTCTATGGTTATTTTACTGATATCCAGTATTTTTGGAGGATATAGTAAAAAATGTTTGGATGTCTTTGTATTGAAAAAAAAACCTATATTTCTTCATTTGTGGCCACGGATGCCTTGAAATTGCATGAAGTGGAATAAAGAGTCTAGAGCTGTGGGGAAAATGTGCATGGGAGATAGCCAAGGCTGGTTCCACCTTCTGCATTTTCAATTTGTTTTCCTATCAGCTTGCCTATAAACTGGAAAGCATTAGGCACAGACTCATTGACAAGCATATGAGAATTTCTTACAGTCTCCATCAACCCGTCTTCATGGAATCTCTTTAAGAATTTTGGAGTCCCTATTTTAAATAGAAGGAGTTACGATACAAGTATAAAAACAAATTGTTTTAACATCAGAGGCTAAAGTGCATCTGCACCGTGCTTTTTGCTAGTCTTCGGATGGATGGGAGGGAGGACAGCTAGCTGGGAAAAAAGAGGGGTTAATTCAGCTTGCTCCCAACATAGATGACAGTGAAGGACTTTCTTACCCATGAAGGTTTGAAGGTTAAACAGTTGCATGCCGCCTGGCAATTAGGATTCCCGGAAGTTAGCAAAAGAAATGGCTCAGGTTCATTTCAAGAGAAAATGAATTCATTGAAAAGATTTCTGAAAGCTCTCAGGATCAATGAGAAGATTGGAAGTCCAGGACTGGAAAATGAACAGGAGTCATGAGGAGCCACACGTTGTTGAATATATTCAGGAAAACTTGATTAGAGTGCGATGCTTCAGCTGGCAGCTACATCAGTGAGCATTTCACCTCAGCCCTTGCTGGACCTTTGAGCGTTCACTGTTCCTCTTGTGAATCATTTCTCAACTGCAACTCCATTCCTTCAAGATTCAGAGTTATGGTGGGGTCATGACTTAGGGATGTTTCATCTGGCTTTTGTTTTTATGATTGGAGACGAGGCTCTATTTCCCCCCAGTACTCACGTAATGCAAGAATCCTCCAAAAGAAGAAAGGAAGTCAGATCTGAGTGGCCAAATAAGAGAAAAAATGTACACTATGTAGCTGATATAGAGAAACAGGGAGTAAAGTCATTAATTTACCATCTTCAGATGCTTAAGCTTCTTTTTAGGACAACTTGATAAGAATATTTGATTCTCCTCAAATTATGATAATATCTTTTATGGCAAATTACTTACTAGCTTCAATTAATTTTTTAGAAATTGAGCATCTCTGTACAGGTTCATAGACCTTACCTCCATGAACTGATTTTGGTTTCTTTAATCCTGTATACCACAAGGAGAAGTGTTAATATCACCACGTTGTGGATGAGGAAACTAAGTGTCAGAGGGGTAAAGTAACTTAACTGTCCAGTCTTACAAAGAGCACTGCCAGGATTAGATCCCATGTCTTTCTAATAGAAATCCCATTTTTCACACTTTTGCTTTTATTTTTATTTTCCATTTCAAGTTCTACTGCCATGACACATATGAGACAGTAACATTTTCCCCTCAATTAATGTCCTTATACATTGGTTTTATTTTTTTACCTGCCACAGCTACATTAATTTGTGTGTGCTTGTATTGGAAAGTCACATTAGATCATAAGATCTTATCTTTATACATCCAAGGCTTAGCACAGTGCCTAGCATATAAATGGTGCTAGGTACGTATTTGGTTTATGATGGAGGACTAGAAGAAGGGAAATAAGGCAAGAAGATGGGGTACTGAAGGAAAAATTCAAGAGAAGATGGTGGAGTACAGGAGGAAATGGATATACAATGACTAGATAATACCATCCTCTAGCATTTTGACACACATAAGTCAGTACATAAGGATATTTTTTAATAATATAACAATGTTGATGACTGTCTTCTATGGGTCCCAGTTTATTACTTGAGGCTCATAGATCTTTTTATAAATTTTTTCAATTATCAAAATGATCTATTTATCATAAGATCTTCTCTTACCCTAAATATGTTTTTTTGAACTGATGTAGCCAAAAGTAGTCTGCTGTTACATTTCATTGATTGGAGTTAGTCTTCAGTTATCTGTTTTCTAGCTTTAATCTGGTATCCATTTTTCTCCTAAAAAAGCATGGAAAAAAGGGCTTTGGAACTGGGAAGTGACTTACATAATTATGAATTTCAGACAAAGGGATATATTTCACTTCTTTGAAAATGCGTAATGTTCTTTAAAGGTTTTAAGAAATAAAAACTCTTTGAAAAGGCTTCCTGATATGAATAATTGCAAATGTCAAGGATGGAGTTCTCTGATAATGATTCTATTTCTAGAATGTCAGGTACTGGTACAAAGGTGACATGAATGATTTGAGTGAGTTGTTCTATATCCCAGAGATGGTCCTGCAGGGAAATGAAAACCGTCCTCTATAAACCACAGAGAGATTTATTCAGAGCCAAAATGTCAGAGGTAATCAGACTATTTAATTTGTGCTCAAAGCTTACTTTGCATTATATAAATGGACATTCAGAGTTTATTACATACTGGCAAATTAAAGAAACAATTTTTATAAAGTTGAATAATGCACTGAGGCTTTCAGTGAAATATTGATATTCTTTATGGTAATATTTTAAATGAGTTATGATTACTAATAAAAGTCCTGCATAACATTTTTTCTTTAAGTTTAACATACATGCAGAGCTGATCCTTGTGAACACTCCCATCTACACAGTGCCCAGAGTAGAAACACAACATAGTTCAAATCCCAGAAGATCGCTATTCTGTGCTTTACCAGTCACTCTTCCCCTCCAAGGGTAATCACTGTCCTGACTTGCAACATCACTGTTGTATATTATAAATAGCACTGCAGTGAGCATTCTTGTATATGTTCCTTGAGTTTTATATATATATATATATTTATATATTTATATTTATTTATTTCTATATAAATCTGTCTCATATATAATTATATATTTATATTCATAATAATATTTATTATAAATATTTATATTACAAGTAATAAATATATAATAATGGATAAGTAAATATAAATATTTATTATAAATATATTTACAATTTATATATATTATATATATATAAATTTCTCTATCTAGCCATATATATTTCTGTTAGATATATACCTTGGATGGAGTTGCTCGATCATATAGTTATACGTATGTTCTGCTTTGGTAAATGCTCTTATAGAAATTTACAAAGTGATTACACTAATTTACTCTCCACCAGAAGTCCGTGAAAGTTATAGTTGCTTTACATCCTTGGCAACATTTATTCTGGCGCCCATTTTCATTTTAGCCATTCTAATTATAAAGCCAAAATACTCGGATTTTTTTTGTCTGCTTATATTCTTTCACATTACCAAAAGAATCTAACCTATAAATCAAAACAAGGACTTTTATTTATAAGTTTATACTTAAAGGCTTTAAAGAATTATTCCTCAAAATGTTTCCTGGATTGAAATATAGCGTATGGCTTAAAGGGGAAAATTTTACCAAATTCAATGGAACCAGGCCCATTAATGGAATATGCTTTCAATATTTCAAACATTTTTATTTATTAAAAAATTTTAAATGTCTTGCAACATCTTATGTGTGTGATGAAGTACAAGGGAGCTTATTCATACAATCTTTCTTTCTCTTGTTAAAAAAAATTATATACATAATTATATGTTTTGTTTTTTATTTTGCTGAGGAAGATTGGACCTGAGCTAACATCTGTGCCAACCTTCCTTTACTTTGTATGTGGGATGCCGCCAAAGCATAGCTCGATGAGCAGTGTGTATGTCTGGGCCGGGGATTGAACCCGCAAACCACAGGCTGCCAAAGCAGACCACAGAAACCCAACCAGTATGCCATTTGGCCAGCCCCATAATTGTATGTCTTAACTGTCCGTATGATGAAAGTTTCTTGTTTATTGAAAAATGATAACATCTGTCCCTAATAATGATTCTAAATCAATGCAAAATCTTCTTTGGTATCACTTATTTCCAAAATAATATTACATTAAATTCATTTTAATAATAAATATTTGGTTACATTTAATAACAAATATTTATTTCTTAATTTATTTAAGAAATTGATAAGTTGGCATGATTGAAAATTAAAATTTGATCCTGGTAAAGCAAAAGCAAAGGTTCCACACAAATTTTGGAGCCAATGTTGGACCAGGGAGTGTGATGAGATCGGAGTATGGTTGATGGGTCAGGAGCCAAAAGGAGCCAAGGCAATGGTTATCTGAAAGCCCAAATGCTATTAGGCAGGGCAAAAGATGAGATTTGCATATGATTTGAAGAGTATGATACTAGTGTTAAACACTGCAATGATTGATTCTGGAGAGTGAAGCTTAAAAGGATCCAAGTGAAAGATAATAAAACATCGGCATTAGAATTTGCAAATGTTTTAGACACAAGCAGGAAGTCATACGTTAGGAATAATGATTCCATTTTGACAATTATCGTCACTATTAAGCAGAATATTTGAATTTTCCCTCTGCCAGCAGTCTCCAATTTCCACCTTCTCTTCTTTTATTGCCACCAATTATTTTCCTAATCACTCACCTGCTCATAAACAACTTAAAGCTGTCAATTACTGAAAAAATGGGGTTCAAACTGTTTGGTCTAGCATTCAGGCTGCTGTATGGTTTGACACCATCATAACTTTCAGAGCAGCGATAAGTATATAGAAGGTACAGAATCTGATAGAACTGTTCTAATATTTCCATAGTTGTTCAGCTTTTGCTTTAGCTCATTCTGTTCCCTCAGCCTGGCGTTTCTTCCTCTCCCCCTTCCTAATCCCATGGACACACTCCTTGTCCTTTATGACACTAGTTAAACTCAGGATCTTTTAAAAGTCTCCATGAACCATCCTGACACCTGCCACTCATGGCTAAGCCCTGTATTATGTGTTTTTTCTTCATTGGGTTTTAGAAGTTTACCTACCTGTGTTTCACATAAAATTATAATCTTTCTGAAGATGGAGACTACACATAAAAAATCTTTATAACCCCAGAGTACTTTCTAACAACAAAAGCTAAATTGCAAATTAGCTTTTAAAAGTTTGGGGAATTAAATTATTTCATTTATGAAGCATATAAACGCAAAAAACTTACTCAAAATCAGTAGTTCTTAACTGGAGGTGATTTTGCCCCTCCCTCCAGGGGACATTGAGTAATGTCTGGAGACATTTTTGGTTGTCACAACTGAGGGAAGGGGCTGCTACTGGTATGTCGTCTGTAGAAGCGAGAGATGCTGCTAATCATCCTACCGTGTCAGGACCATCCTCCACAACAAAGAAATATCCGGCTGTAAATGTCAGTAGTGCCAAAGTTGAAAAACCCTGCTCTAGGTTAAGAAAACAACCTATTACCATTAGTTTCAAATTAAAAAAATAAATTAAGCACTTTGTGTTCGTGTAGCCCACATGCCATACTAATTTCTGAATCACTGTGGTTATTTTTATTATCACTGAAGTTAATGTTAGTACTTTAATTATACAGGTACTAACCTGTGTAATTTACACACAAGCATAGATGTAATCAAGCCTTTTTGGTGTTTTATCATAATCTTTTCTATTTGACTATCTGTTTTTCACTCTTCTCTATCTCACTGTACCTTCACCTTCCAACACATACACCCGTATTAAAAGGCAAGCATATATCCTTCTATAGTCATTGTTTATGTATATATATATATATGTATATATACACATGCATATATATATATGTATTACTATAGTTTCCTCATGTTTATCTATATTTTAAACTACTACCGAGACACTATTGCTCAAGCTGGCATGCTAGAGCCACTGCCAGTGGCAAATGTCTTCCAATTCCTAACTAGCAACTCTCTCCTTTTTGCAGAAAGTAACTAGAATCCATCTAGCAAAGAAGCTGAGATGACTAGTTTGCAAGCGAGTCTCGGAAATGTAGATTACAGGCTTCTAACGACCCACAGTAATAAAAGACTATAGATGGGCGAGTGTGAGGTTGAGTACCAACAGACAGTATCCAATGCATATCTGTTGGTGAGATTCCTGCTAATATAAGTTTGTATTCGTATTACCATTATCTGGTGCTCAAAAATGGGTTTACGTTGAAATCATTTTTTTGTTTTGGGCCTCTTGTCACTCGACAATATCTCAATGAAACTCCTCCAAGTCAACTTACGTGGCACTAATTTATTCTCCTCAAAGCGTGAATGTTATTACGTAAGGCAGGTGAATCATAATCTAGACATTCACTTTGATGGATTTTCACTTTGACTCCTTTTTGTCCATCATTAACACTGCTGAAATAAATACCATTCTTCATCATTCTCCACATATTGGTGCTTTTGTTTCTTTCTTACAAGACAAGGTCCTACGTTTGGGATTGCTGGTGGGGTGGAATATGTTTTGTTTTCAATTGCCATCTTGCTTTCCCATGTGATCATAACACTTTATATTTTTACAGTCAACATGGGAAAGAACCCCTTTCACCACATCCCTGCCAGCAATGCATGTTACCTGCGATAGTTTCTTAATTACAATATTTTTTTCCCAGAAAGCAAGCCACAGGGGAAGGCAATCCAAATACTATCCTAATTCGACTATAACTTTACAGATCTACATCATTAGAATGTGCGGGGATTTTTGAATCATTCACAATTTTCTAATTTAATATTAAAATGAAAATCACTCAAACCAGTGAAGATGGAATAGCTTTTCAGTAATATTTCAGCTAAAATAGATCTAATATTCAATTATATTTCTGTTTTATTTTGCTGTTCTTTTTCTTTTAAGCTAGCTAAAAGTTCACGAGAGACTGCTATTATAAGTTTGTATCAGGCATTGTCTCTGGTTGAATCAGTCACAGCAGGCTAATTTACATTGTGATTACTCTCAACCCCAAAATCTGAATGACTTTTAACATCAAACGTTCACTTCTTGCTATATGTCCATCACAAGTTGGCTGGGGTGGGGAGAGAGTCTGCTTCACGTCTCTTCATCCAGCAGTCCAGGCTGCTGGGGTGTCGACCATCTGAAGCATTGCTGGTGGTTGTGGCAGGTGGAAGACTCCTGCCCAGCAATGACATACGTTGTGTTCAATCCCTTGGTAATGAGCAATATCGACTAACACATTGATTAGAATAATTTCTTGGAACATTTTTTACATATTTCTCAGCTTGTCATAATTCAGCACATAATATTTCACTTGTCTTCCTGTTCCCTTTGAGATGATTTTACCAATTTTGAATTATTTCATGAGTGTATTAAGACCATTGATTTTGAAAAACTGGGTCTTTGGCTTGCTGTATAAAATGAATAGTTAAATGGTCAAATAGCTATCCATTTCTATTTGTTATACTGTTTACGTAGCTCATTGAAGGAATTGATTAATGGTAATGGTAGTTTAATCAGTAAGATTAGGGTAAATGGCATTAGTATTTGCCATAATTTCAATGTGATTTAAATCTAGTTGCAGCCCTTGATGATTGCCATTTGGATCCAGTTTAATTTCATCAAAGTGCCCAGATAGTACTCGGGAATATTTGCAGCTCTCATATTGTTAACATAGTGCTTATAGTTTGTGATTATTATTTGAAACTCATATAATTCAAGGAAAAACCTTGGTAATTGAAAAAGGATTAGGAGACTATAAATGTACATTTTCGTGAAGGCAGCCACTAATTCTTTGTCTATAGAAGAAATATCTTGTGGACATTTCCTGGCATTGCAGTTTTCAGTGAATGGCATTAAAATTCTGATTCCATATTGCTTGTTCTTTTATATTGAAGCAGATGTCAGATTCATATGGATTCTGAATACC
Source organism: Diceros bicornis minor (assembly GCF_020826845.1). Classification (NCBI taxonomy): domain Eukaryota; kingdom Metazoa; phylum Chordata; class Mammalia; order Perissodactyla; family Rhinocerotidae; genus Diceros; species Diceros bicornis. The sequence goes on along the minus strand of NC_080749.1, from coordinate 16,438,252 downwards.
ACCCAATCTGTTCTTCAAATATAAATGTAATTACTGGTCAATGGTTTTGGATAATTTATACATCTGCTGAAGTCGTGGAGGTTTTATTAATCACTTTGACTTAGAATTTTTTTCCCTTCAGGAAGCTAAGGATTTGGAACAATATTACTTTGCGTTAAGTCACCTCTACTCCTAATGATAGCCACATGTGCTTAAGTAGCCTGGGTGTGGATGATCTGAACTGTTCTTCCTCACAAATCCTAATAGAAGATTCAGGTACAAGAGGGGATTCCCTTCAAGTAAGGAAGACTCCGTGTGCCTATTTCATATACTGTTTGTGAAAGGCAAAAGGAGGTAATATACAAAAAATGTAAAGCTTAAGCTTTAGATGGTTAGAATAAAGTTAATATTTTTTCTCAGTTATGAGGGCCTGTGAAAGTCATTAAAACCAACTTCCATCCAGTTTTTATTTGTTTGTTTTACTGGTGAGGAAGATCAGCCCTGAGCTAACATCTGTTGCCAATCTTCCTCTTTCTGCTTGAGGAAGATTGTCCCTGAGCTAACATCTGTGCCAGTCTTCCTCTATTTTGTATGTGGGACACCGCCACAGCATGGCTTGACGAGTGGTATGTAGGTCTGTGCCTGGGATCCGAACTCGCGAACCCCGGGCCGCCGAAACAGTGCACGAACTTAACCACTATGCCACCAGGCCCACCCCAACTTCCATTCAGTTTTAAGACACCTGAGATATAGTTCTCAAACTTTTGCCAAAGTGCAACCCCCATACTTTCAATAATAAGCTTATTTCCTATTATCACTTGAAAACTTGCTAAGTGAAGTGAAAGCAGTAAATGTCGTTTGTTAATACCTCTCCTGCACCTCCTCCTAGTACTACCACTACGGCTATTACTATTCTACTTGTCCTCCTAATATATATTTAACCAACAGTATATGTACTGCTGCTCAGTAGTTGGGGATAGTTTACACATCGGCTGAAACCGTAGAGATTTTATTTTGATTTAGAGTTTGTAGCATCCTAAAAGCTTAGGATTTTGAACCAAATTATCTTATGTGAGCTCAGCACCACTTCTAGTAATAGCCACATGTGCTCTATGTTCTATATTCATCCTCTCACTTATTCTTCACAACAGATCTCTAAGGTAGGTGTCAGACATATCCACATTTTATAAATGAGAAGACTAAGATTTAGAAAGGTTAAGAAAATTATCAGTCACTCATATTTTAAACATAGGCTGCCTGATTATAAAGCTCATGCTTTTAAACATCCTGCTATATCTTTCTGTTTTTTTCCCACAAAATTCTTATTCTTGTATTGCGTTCTCACCTGTAATGTAAATGACAAGTAGTGGTGGAATGATTTATTAGATACACTCACTGTTAAATGCTTGCCAAGTCACCAGAATCAAAATAGAATATCAGTGAAATTTTCTAGATATTAAGATTGCTTTCATCACTGTACACCAAGATTTAAAATCTAGGACCTCATAGTTAATCAGAAAATTATCTCAGAAGTTTTTATGTTTGCTCTATTTGCTATTGTGTAATGATCCTGTAACATGCTGGAACACATGGGCACTAGTCCATCTTTCACCTTCTTAGTAGAATGTTCAATCTAAGTAGCAATTTGGCTTGCACTGGACAATATTATACTTCTCCAAACATGTGGATAAAATGTGGTTCTGTGAAAGTTATATTATCACACAGGCCAGCAGTTTAAAATGTTTGGCGTTAAAAATATTTTAAAGTGGATTATACATGATGTTATCTTGAATTATGTCTATTAAAGACACATCCTTTTGTGTAGACAGACATTTTAGCTTAATTTCCACTATGTTCCTGTTGTTGGAGCTGTTGTTGATATTATTTTGGAAGACTCTGTGATATGTTCAAATTAAAACTCTTTCTTGAACCCTCAGGCACAAGGTTATCATTACTGCCATGCTATTTAGGAAAGAATTGCCAGAGAAGACTGGGGCATAGGGAAGTGTGTTCCACTTATCAAATTAAAGGATTTTCCATTCTTTTCTTTCATCAGTGAATCTGTGAGATGAGCTGGATAGAATCAGAGAGATTCTCTAAAGATTAGATCTTTAGATTTATTGATCACTAAATACATTTTCGTAAAAGTAAAGACCCCAAATTGAAGCTTTTCAAGCAGTCAGTTGGCAGTTACTAAAATGGTATCTAGGATAGTTATCAGTCTCTTAAGTATGCAAAATGTTATCTAAAACCCAAACCAATTTTGTGGTATGAGAAAGAGATTAAGTAGATAAAAAATTGTTGTTAAAAATATGAATTTAAAAACTTCAATACTGAGTACCATGTAATTTCCAAATGACAACTTGATATTGATATAATAGGGAAAAAAACAACCATTAATGATTGAAAGCAATACAAATATATGCATTAAATAAAAACAAATTGAAAGCAGGCAAATAATAAAACACTGAGCTCTTCAGCTATTATTCTGTGATATGAAAGTTAAAAATAAAAGGCTTCCTAACATGTCAGATTTTTTGGTTTGTTTGTTTTACATGTTTCCTGATCCAGATTTATATTTTTGAAAATAATATCTACTATCAACCTGATATAAAGAGCAGTTCATTGAGACTGACATCTTCTGGAAAAGAAGGAATTATTTTTAATGGGATTGCTGACTGGTTATATGAAGGTGAGTTGAATAGATTTGATTTCGAAAGAACACAAACGATATATTTTATACAAAATCTATAAGAAAAATCTGTTCATTCCAGAACAATACTTATAGCACTATTTCTTCTCCTCATTTCCTCTCAAAATTGCCTTCATGCTTTCACATCCTTGCATGTGCTCATATTTCAACTGGTTGTCATTTCCATCTATTTGTATGATTCCACATTTGGTATACACACACACACACACACACACACACGCACGCACACACATTTTGTTCGGGCTAGATAGATTTTATTTTTGGTGATGCTTAACTAATGAAACTGAATGATTACCTTATTTCACTCTGGAATTAGACGCTGAATTATTCTGACTCTCTGGAAATAAGAAATAAAAACGTTGACTGTTCAAAAAGTGTACGAAAGCCACATGATTTTAGTCATTCCTGTTAAGAACATTCCATCACATTGTAAAAACCATTGCATAGGAAATAAAATAAAACCTACCTAAAGAGTTATTTATAGTATTTATTGAATCAAGTTTTATAATAGCTGAGAATATAAAAAGAATCAGGTGATGAAAACCTCTGTCCAGTTTGATCATGTATCAATTGTCAGCTGAGTTATAGGTGCAGATCGCCTGGGAAGGACTGAAAGCTTCAGTTTAATACCTGGGTTTCAGACTCTGCAACTGATCTTGGCAAAATATGTCAAGACTTAAACTAAGTTAGTCTATTTGATTAGAAATTATAAAACTAAGAATCATCTAGAAAATAAATTTTATTTCTTGAGCAATATTGGTGAATGCAATCTTTTGTCCTCAGAGTTGATATTTTTAATTCTGTAAGAAAAGTAAATCATTCAGCTCATTCATTAATTTATTCTCTCATTCAACAGATATTATTGAAGACCTACTATGTTCTAAGTACTTGTCTAGATGCTGAGATACATCAGGGAACAAAACACAATACTGCTTTCAGGACCTTACATTAAGAGAAAAATTTTGCCAGATGGAGCTATTTTATTGAGGAAAAGATTTTGACATTTATATGTATATGTGTGCATGTATATTTATATCTATAATATATTTTTGTGTATATACCAGCATCAAATAATAGAAGACTTTAGAGACCATAGTTAATTCTGGGGAATAGTGGGAGCTACTGTGGAAATATCAGCATAAATTATGCTATGAAATTTTAAAATACTGAAATAGTAGGGTTCTTTGGTTAAGAGTGTCAGAAGATAACTCTGACTTTCTTATTTCAAAAAGATAAATTATTGGAGGGTTCTTGGGTGGCCCAATTAATTGAAGAGACAAATAGGAAACAAAGTTGAACCTGGGTAGTTCTGGGAATCTAGGTGGCAGTAGCTAACCATCTCTACCTAGAGGAGCTAGGTAAGATATGCCCTTTATCTTCAAAATATTGTTGGTACTATGTGAGACCCTGACAGGTGAAGAAACCATGTCAATGCAGTGTGGTAAGTAGTCAAATCACAGTAAACACAAGTTTCTATGAAAGAAGAAAGGAGTGAGATTCTAGAGATTTGCAAACATTTTCCTAAAGGAGAGACCTTCTGAGTTAAGCCTGAAAGATTAAGAAGTGTTACACATGAGAAGAAACTAGGAAGGAAAATCTAAGCAAGAGTTAAGAGCTTGCAAAGAGTGTAGAAGGGTTAAATAGCATGGTGTGTGCCAAGGGAACTAAAATCTGCTTGGTATTATTGAGGCATAAAATTTGAGAAAAAGGAAGACAGCAAGAACCAAGTGATATAACTCTAAAAATAATCTGGGATTCTGATTATTTTTTCACCAGTAAATGGGGAAACTAATAGAACTTTTCAGGTATGGGAGTGTCAAGATTATAGATCTTCCATATAAATAGATCATTTTGGCTACAGTGTGAAGCTGGGACGGAACAACAGAAAGAACTGGTGAGCAGTGATAAGGCTTTTTCTATGTTCTATCAAGAGATAATGAGCAATAGGACAGGGTTAAAGCAGTAAGAAGGAGGGAAGAGTCTAAAATTGATGAGGCAGTAAAATAGATAGATCTTAGTGGTTAAATGGATGGGGTGGATGAGAAGAAGTTGAGAATGACTCTTGGCTTCTGGTTTAGGTAAATAGTGGTGGCAAACTTTGTGAGCAGGCATTCACAAGGAGTAGAGGATTTCAGGGAGGTGAAGAATAATTTAGTGGGAACATTGGAGCTTCACAGTGAGCTGGCATGCCACGTTGGGTGAACAAAATGTGATCATTAACACCGATGAATTTTTAAGTCAACTAGGGGTATACTCAATGTAGAATGTGCTGGCTTGACCACTGATCAAGACGACTTGAGCCTCTGTCCTTTAGGGAAGGCTTCATATAGTTTATGGCATTACATTTTTAAGGAAATTTTAAGGGAGAAGTTAGAGACCATTATCTGACGAGTAAGAACATTTTCTTAATTAAGGAATAAAAATCTATATATTGGGGCAGAGAGTGAACACTGTATTGAGGAATAGGCAGAACAAACAAGTAACAAGAATTTTTGTAATGACACTGTAGGTCTGACACATTCCAAAGGAAAAATGGAAAAATTATAGTTTTTGTACTCAAATTAAACTCAATCCTTTGGGCTCTTAAGTTCTAGATATACTAGGAAATTCCAGATGTGTTATGTGATTTAATCCTCACAATGCTAGTATATCTAATCACTTACTGAAGAAACCAAGACTCAGGGATTATAGGTGACTTGGACATGGCCTCAGAGCTCATGAGCAGCAGAGCTGGCACTTGAATGTGTGTCTTCAAAGCCAGTGCTTAGTCCTAGTCTACTCTTACCTATTGCAGAACAGTGCCCTTCATTGTTCCCTAAGGGATGACATACATCATGAACCTAAGCTGTCAGGTTCCTCTGGTCTGTTTCCTTAGCCAAAGACTCTGAATCCTACCATCCAGGGGCTTACATCAATTCTTGCTTCATTTCCGAGAGAAGGGATCCTACCAAGGGAATCAATGTTAACGTTTGGCAGAGAGATTTAGACAATTCAGATGTCATTGAATTTCTCTCAACATTTTGCCTGCCATCCCCAACCTATGTTTCAAGTGTCCCACAGATACCTTAATCTCCTACTGTCACTTTGCTTGTTCAATGTGCCAACGGCTCCCAGATTCCAGACTTTCTCTTTTCCCTTCAATATACTTACCAAAACACAGCAGCACCTACTAGGAATGCATATAGCCTTCAACACTATGTGTGTAGTACTCTATGTGTGGAGATTTCCTTTTTATTACTTCACAGAAATCAATTACGATCTGAATTAGTATGTGTGGGAGACTCAAGACGTAACATGTAACATTTCCACTTACTTTTTTTATTGAAATTTCCCTTCTGTAAATGTCATAGAAAAAGAAGATTAGAGAAGTCACATAAAAGATAATAAAATGTTTTTATGGCAAATTTTAAGGGCATGGCTTAATCTTTTTAGTACCAGGCCAATTTGTGATGTTGGCTATTGCTCCCAATCACAGTCACTAATGTCGAGTCTTTAAAAGTCTTTAAAAGTGTCATTTTAAAGCCTCTTTGTCTCTATTTCTAGCATTATTCAATTCCTAAGGAAAGTAACAGCAAATAAAATATGTTTTAAAGAGTTGGTGAAGTTCAAAAGAAATGTAAAACATTATGTTCAAAATGAAACATCATTCTAAATATAATTCACACAAAGCACACCCAATGTTATTCATATAAATTGATGTAAATATAAATTTATATATTTACATATAAATTTAACATGGTTGCTTAACTAAATATTAGATCATTGTTTTGTTAAAAAATATTAGATCAATGTTTTGTCAAGTTTACAACTTTGAAAATTTCCATGAAGTGTTGACTCTATTAAACAGAAACAAAAAATGACTGTCACTTTTAATTATTTGAGCATATGGAATAATGGAACTAATGTGCCTAAATGATTTATAAATATATTTTAGAACTTCATATTTTTAAGGAATTTTTCTTTGAAATTCAATCCAACAGTTATGGAGCACATATATCTGTCAGGCATTATCTGAGAGTAATACAATGAGGAATAAGGGTTTCTATGTTTCGGGTGTTTCTAACTTAGTGGAGTGAAAAACTGTAAGCAACTATTATATAAGGAACAATTTCAAGCATGGTAAAGAGAAATATAAATAGAACTACCTGTCAGCATACTAAATAGAAGTGTAAATAGAATTAATTCTGATGGAATATAGGGTGGCTCCGTAGAAGAAATAGGCTTTGCCTTGAGCTTTAAGAACGGCAACAGTAAAGAAGTGAGAGAAAAAATTTACAGGATAAACAATATCCTTATCAACAGATTGGAGTTGTTACTTTTTGTTGTTTAATGGCAGCAATGCAAAATACCTGTTTTGTCTCTATTTTTTGCCTTCTCTTGGACATAGGAAGTCACATTCATCTGTTCATTGATTCAACAAATATTTATTGAGCTCTTACTAAATCCCAGTAAAACTGTACTGTGACAGTTAAAAAATATTAGAGATGCAGCCATGGAAGCCAGAGGAAGATAGGAAAATCAACAATGCTGAGTCTCTGGAGGTCAAACAAGATAAGGATTCCAAAGTTACTGTTGGATTTGCTACTAGAACTTGGCAAGAGAAAAATCAGTCAATTGGTGGTTTCAGAAGCAAGATTGCAGAGGGTGAAGGTGTAAATGGAAAGTGAGAAGGTTATAAATATAGACAGTTCTTTCAAAAAAGTTGACAGTGAGATACAGAAAATAAGGGGAAAAAAATCAACCACAGACCCACAGCAGCATCCTCAGTAAATCCTTTCTAAGTTGATAAGCTACAAATCGATGATAAAATCAGCTTACTTTTCAGAGTAGCGTGTTAATATGAACACAAAGGTTGCATATTAGATAGTTTTCTCTAAGTGCTTTGTGTTGAGGCTGTGTTTTTAAATGTCTGTGATATAAAACAACCTGTTGAAAACCACCTGCTCTAAGGTTAGATTTTCTAAATCAGTGTAATAAAGACGATGAAGGGCCAAACCTACATTAAAATGAAATGGAATGCAATTTATAAAAACACATTGTAAATAATATAATTAACACAAGAAGTTTCAATCCATGAGTAAAAGTTTCTGTCGGTTGCAATTAAAGAAGCATGTGCCTTATCCAAGAGGACTTTTAAGCAAATACGTATTTTTTTTTTAATAATTTTATTTATTTATTTTTCCCCCAAAGCGCCAGTAGATAGTTGTATGTCATAGTTGCACATCCTTCTAGTTGCTGTATGTGGGACGCGGCCTCAGCATGGCCGGAGAAGTGGTGCGTCAGTGCGCGCCCGGGATCTGAACCCGGGCCGCCAGCAGCGGAGCGCGTGCACTTAACCGCTAAGCCACGGGGCCGGCCCCTAAGCAAATACATATTAAAAATGGTTTTATTTATCTCCTTCCCATTTCAGTTAGCTTAATTTTTGTACCTGAAGGAAGTCACTAACTCTTTATATGTATTATTTTGCTATTTTAGTATTTTTGAGAGAAAAACTTGAGGCATAGATCCCTCTAAGATAAATGAGAGTATATGATATCTAGTTTCTATGAATGGTGCCCTCAAATCTGGGCCATTCTTAATCTTGGGAAGTACTTGTGCACACATTCTTCAGCACCTAGGATAGAACCCACTTCTTAGAAACCCTGAATGTTCATTTTGGGTGATACAATCTCTCTGTACCTTCAAATCTCATAAGACTTAGAGTTTACACTCAATTGACATCTAGCATTTTTTCCCTCTGTGTGTCCTGTGGATAACATGTGTCTCCTGATCTGAATTGTAAGTTACTTGTATAAATCAGGGTCAGGATCACAACTGGGAAAAAAATGACACATTCAAAATAGTATTCAAAGTTTTATATATGAAAGAGCCACTTACCAAAGACAAGGAATATGCAGCAGCCTGTGGATAGTAATAGTTTAGCCATTAACATCTGAAATGGGAAGGGGAGGCAGCTGTTACTAGAACCTAGAAGGAGGGAATCCTGTAGTTTTCACAGTAACAGAAGCAGTGAGTTTGGATTGAGGAACACAGCCAGTCCTACATGATTTCAAGTGGGAACTAAGAAACATGATTTGAAGTGGGAACTAAGAAAATAAATACCATGCACTAACTTTCTTCCCTTCATTTGATTAGCTGGTTTCATATTGATCATAGTGAGCAAAAACTCAGAGACCATGAAAGTATTCTTTTTATTCAAGAAAATCTTATTATTCAAGAAAAGTATTATTATTCAAATAAAAAGTTTGTGTCCCCAAAAGAAAAGCACACAAAGTCCCATCTGCTACTGTTTCATTGTAGAGTGGTATTAGTCCAGTTATATACCTGTCTTAAATTTATAACTATAACTATAACTTGTGTTTTTCATATAAGGTTTTAGGGAAAATGCCCTCATTAAGAGAAGAAATAAGTTTATGTGGCCTTAATTGGTAATCATAGCTCCCTTGTCAACTGCTCATTCTTTTTTCCCTTTACCTTCTGCCAGCATTTTGACTACACAGGTTATTTACCTGGTGGATCAAACCAAACCTTTATTCCTCCAAATCTTATCTCTTTGCTTCTTTTTCTTAATTAAGTTGCTACAATTTCAGTTTTCCATTGAAATGGAAATTGGAATGTAGAAATGTGGAATTGGAAAATGAGATGGAATTGGACAAAGCAGAATTTGAATCTTCTGAGTTCCAAATATATTCTCCCTGCCTTCCTTTGTATAGTAAAGATACATTTTCTTCCTGGCAGATGAGATTAATCATTAGACCCAGCACAGTGATGATGTTTTCTATCAGTTTTTTTTTTTTTCCCAGTCATGTTGAGCCTAAAATGGTCAGGGGGAGATTTCAATTTCCAATTCAGAGGAACAGAATTTTGACCATATTCCCTGTTGGAGGCAATCCTCCCTTAGGTATTAGGACTTCTAAACACACCAAGCTCATTATCATGAGGACAAGAAACAAAATGTGTTCAGTGAGTCAATGGTGCAACAGCGAAAGAGAACACTACCTTCCACCCCTTCGTTCCTAAATTTGTGCTTCCTGGCTATGCAGGAGGGACACATGGATGCTTTGGGATGACATACCAACTTCAAGGCTGTTGTCAAACAGTGCCAAAACTGGGGTAGAACAGGTTATTTCACTCTTCTATCAAGCCAGGTACATGGGGAATATGATGAGACCAGTGAATTCCATGGATCTGAGCCCACTGCCCTTGCTTTTGCTATAAAATATTTCCTGTTTGGAGTGAAATAGTGTGGGTTACCATGGTAATGGATAAGTTATTCTGTAAGTCCATGAGTAGCATGCTGATAGGACTGCAGGCAGCAAAGACAGATCTGTAACTAGAATATATGTCTATCTCTGTAATGACAAAATGCTACCCTTTTTTGATGGAAGGGTTCCCATGTAATTCACCTGCCAGCAGGCAATCAGCTGGTCCTGCTGGGAAATAATGCCATATCAAGAGTTTAGTGACAATCACTATTATTTTCAAGTAATGGTGGGAGCTGCAAACTGACATGCACTCAGTAGCCATATTGTCCATATGATTATTGAGAGCCTCCTCTGCTATGGATGTGCTCTGGTGGTCATTAAGTAGGACACTAATGTCTTCACATTTTTACCTCTTCTGTTAAGTCCATGCACTTACCTTTCCCTAAACTTCCTTGTCACTAATTTTCTAATTTTACTTTTCCCATATCCCTGATCAGATGGTCATTTATTTGTTACTGTGCATGAGTCAAGGTGAATCCATGCTTCCAGCCAAGGCTCTTTCCGCAAGAAGTGGAAAACTAAATATCTTGTTCAAAATTCTGCCAACTTAGAAGATTTACATTTATTGTAGTCTTTTAGTGCCACTCCCAAGTTAGATTGTAGTGCAAAGCCTATCCAGTTCCAGCGTGTTCAAGTACATGATGCAAACCTGCCCACAAACCAGACCTGCATTTGTTCTTCCTCTGCCAACTTGTGTTATCTTGAAGCATAGATGTGAGATGAAGGAGAGGATAAAGCAGAGAATGCAATACTATGAGCAGTTCACTTATGGGCTCTGGCCCAATCCTATATATACCACTTCTATTTTACAGTGGAATGTTGCTGTATGTGTTTAGTTTTATAGTCAATGAATCGGATAACAATCAGTTCATGATGGACAGTTTCACTTGTATAGTCACTTGGTATCCCATGGTCAGGCTAATTGTTTCTGCCAGAAACAGTAGAGAGCTGCTTTTGAAACAGAGAATATTTATTAGCACAGGAGTAAGCAGCCTATCTCTAAAGCTTCTAATGCCTGTGCTTTGATTGTCATATGGAGAGTGTCAGAAGCTCCACATAGCATCTCTGTTTGCAGCGATACTTACATTACCATCGTATCTGCTGGGTCACAAGATAAAGATGGTAAGGAAGGTTGTACCATGGCCTTGATCTGCTGCATAGCCCTCTCCTGCTCAGGTTCTACTCAGAACTGGCAGCTTTACGGGTTACCTGGGAAATAGAATAGGGCAGCACACATGAATGTGGTTTATGTCATTCTTCAAAATCCAAAGAATCCAGTCTCCCTTTTATATAAGTACAGTCCCAACAAATTTTCTTTCACTTTAGAAGAAATATCCCGGTGTATCCCAGGCTTGTAGATCTTTAAACTCTTCCTTAGGAATGCGGACTCTTAAATTTTACACGAATTCATCTTATAGTTTGCCTTTATGAAAAGGAGATCTAGCTCTTTGGATGAAGGTTGCCTCTATCAGTATGAAGATTTGTGGGAATTGAGGTTCAAAATCTTCAGCCATAAAATTAGACACATATAGCAACATTTCACATATAATGTGTTGTCTATGAGACAGGTCCAGAAAGCATGAGTATACTGCACGTGTTTACCCAAGCATCCTTAGCCTTTGTGTCAGGGTCCCAATACTTGTCCACCAATATCTCTACCTTAGCTTTAAAAAACAAGTGGAGTTGAGTCGCTAATTTGTGTCGCAGCTCTGCAGCCCCTTCTGTGTTCTCTTGGACTCAGCCATATCTGCCCCGCAACTACAGGAGGGAGGGACTCCTTCAAAGATGCCATGGTAGCCTTTTGTGTATTTCTAATTTTGTGGTCGTGGTTTCAGTTTCTGTTTATTCCTATGTAATCTCTCCAAGGTGTCATAAGAACTACGGGAACTTCACTTTACAATCTTTACGGTTGCCATTGTTGTAGCAGTAAAGTGCCACAACCACTTGTCCTCCCAACACCTCTCCTCTCTATCTACATTTCATTCTGTGTCACCAACAGTGACAATTGATTACTCATGATTCCATCCCTTGCTATGTATTATATATGCTCCAATTCCCCCCGTAAAGACTATTATTACATCAAAGGTGATATAGATATAGATATAATAGATATATCTCTAATGTAATCTCAAAGTCTAATTTTGAGGGTCTCTTTTCTGAGTCTACTGTGGATATTAATCACTATATCAGTTAGGGTCCCAAAATGAAAGAGTTCATGCAGTCAATAATTTAAAGAGGATTTATTTACAAAGAGACCATTTACAAAGGTGAAGGTGTAGGGGAACCGTAAAAGACAGAGCTATAATCTAGACTAGTAGCAACCAAGCTATTACCACCCCTATGACCACAGAAATGAACCATTACCAGATACAAAAGGAGAAAATTGTGTAGAGGAGGCTGCATTGACAGGAGTAGTGACATCGTTTAAAGCACACAGCAAGCTTGAGGTGATATTTTGGGATAGAACCAAGGAAATAAATAATTAGACTTTACTCTCCTTCTAATCTCATGCTAAATTATCATAACGGCCATATTTTAGAGGGCAGGGCAGTCCTTTTAATGTAGTTCATACAGGTTAATTTTCTGGGCCAGAAAGCAGGTGCAGAAAAGTGGTTAGTGGGTCTGGGGTCACATGAAAGATATCTAGTATATTTCTTATTCTATTTCCATAGAGCTTAAAATAGTTTAATGAATCTAGTGGATATTGAACTTGTTTGATGATGAAAGGATGGAAATATGATTGAATGCAAATATGAATGAATGGTGACATGAATATGGTTTTATGCCGCATTTCAATCTTCTTTTAATGTTCTTATTCTTCTTACTCTGATAGTGCTTTCATCTCTGTTCATGTCGCTGACAGTCCATGAAACCCTGACTTCATTGCTTCATTCTTTCCTTCCTTTGCATCTGCTTTTCCCGGGGTTAAAACGGTAACTCACAGATAGAGAATTATCCATGAAGTTGATTAAAACCAACATACTGTATAGAAAATATATATGTACAATGGAGATTTCAAGGACAGATGTTTGTGGGTGACTGAGCCCACAGCTCTACAGTTGGTTTCAAATAACACTCATTTATTCTAGAGGAACTTCTACATTCTCACATCGCCCACTGGTGGTCACCAGATGGAGAAAGACTTGCCTTCCTGATGATAAATGACTCATTGGTGCCTAACATGGTTATCCCTCGGTTTACTGGAGCACTGTATCCCAAAGGAAAGCAGTATCCATATCCTAAGGTAAGTAATGTGGAAGTGCTAGTTGTTCCCTCTCTCTGTGCACCCGTGAATTGATTGATAGTATTGTGAACAAGTTGTCTGGAGAAAAAAAGAAGCTCCCCTTACTTGTTGACAGACTTATCATTTTAAAGCTTGCGGTAGTCTGTACACAGTGCTCGAGTAGGAAGAGGTAAAGATGATTCGGTGGTGTGGGAACTTTCACTTTTGGTGTACTTTTTCCCCTTTGATGATCTCATTCTTGTTTATGCTCACCTTCCCTGCTAAAAAGAGGGGAAGAAGAGATAAGGATCAGCATTGAATCCAGGGCAAGAGTTTCTCTAAGGTATAGTCTTTGAGTTGTTAATAGGTGTTATAAAGGAGCAAAAAGGGCCAAGGTCGAATAAAGTTGGAAATTCTTTTTTTTTTTTTTTTTTTGCTGAGGAAGATTTGTCCTGAGCTAACATCTGTTGCCGATCTTCCTCTTTTTGTATGTGAACCACCACCACATCATGGCTACTGTCAGATGAGCGGTGTAGGTCCACTCCCGGGAAGCAAACCCAGGCCGCCAAAGTGGAGCATGCCGACGTTAACCACTAGGCCACTGGGGCTGGACCAGAAATTCTTAGTTAAAAAAAAAATCTGACTTCTTTTAGGTGATTTCTTAGAGCACTTAATATGCTATATGTTAATGTGTATTATAAATCTCCTATAAAAAATAAACTAAGCATAAAGAAGCTCCAGTAAGGAATAGACGTAGCATAAAGAATCTCAATAAAGAATACACTAAACATAAGGAATCACCAGTAAAGAATAGACTAAGCATAAAAAATTTATTAGTACTAGTATTAACATCAGTATTTTATCAGTATTATTTTGGCAGAGCATACTCTAGAACATACTTTATAAAATACTGGGGAATAGCCGCAGCCAGGCATAACTAGAATAGATAGAATGGTTTTAGTGAGTGAAGCAAATGTGAAAATCCTGCCTGGATAGAAAACTATCTTCAAATGTTGGGCGAGCCCTCTGGGAACAGGTTGCAAAAACATCTGGTGTGTATTGGTTTTTCTATTGTATGCCATTTTTAATTACTTTAGTTGTCTTTTTTAAAATTTATTTTCCCCATGTTTACGTAACAAAGAAAAAGGCTCATGATAACTGAAGCCCCCTATGCATTAATCATGTAAAGATGTCTTATAGAAAACTTTTTAAATTCCACTTTACACATTTTAGCTCTTAATTAGGTAAGAGATGGCTGCTGCTTTCATTTAAAAGCTGTTTTGAAGCCTTTCGTTTAGTGAGTTGTACTTTGTGTTTATCAAGCACAATAGGTTTTATACCCTTCAATTTGTGCCTTAACGTAACTGGGGAAAGTACTGGACAAATTGAGAGGAATCTGATTCCATGATTTTGAAATATTACTTTTGAGGTCTTCTCTGGACATACATTAGAAGGCACATATACTCAGTGCTCTTCAGGAGGAAATGGCAATTTGACCTAACAACAAAATAATCATATTCATCAAGAGATTTTTATTGTACTCCAAAAAAGTACTTATGACTTCTCCAATTATGGATTTAGCCATGTTTTACAGATGATAATTTGTGCCTGTACAGCATACCTGCACCTATTCTTTTGCAGAGAAAAACTGAAAAGACTTCTCAAATATATTAATTCTCACATCATTTGATGTATTTATTGTAATGTTAGTTCACTTGACAATTTAAATACAAAATGAACGACTAATGGCATATTGTGGGAAGCACATGTCAGTAGGCAAGATATTCAGACACGACTGTTCAGTTTGTGCACTGCACAAAGGAAATAAAATCAGCCCCAGGGAAGCGACAACTTTTTGTAATTCACTCTCCAAGAGGAGTGGGAATTTTAGGATTCCCATAGAAGAGCCATATGCAATAGCTGCGTCTTCAAGTTGCCTTCTCAGTTATGACTCTTGATGCTTGAACTTGGACACTCCTAGGCCTCATAATTTTAACAAGACTGACACAAACAAATGGACAAATAGAAGCACCTGAGAAAATTTAAATATGTCAGCAATAATTTAGAAGATACTAGGTTGACAAACCTAGACACTTTGTTATTATTTAATGTTATTAATTAATTAATATTTCTTAATAGTAAAGCTAGACATAAAGTCATAATAATATTTATTTATTAATTGTATAAATTAAGTGTGCTAATAATACACTTTATGTTTAGGAAGAGACTTCTCACTTTTTTCTTTCTCATTTGGTTCTCTTCACAATTGCCTTTATTTTACAGATGGACAAACTGAGCTTCTAAAAGGCTAAATCCTTTTATAAAAGTCATGGTGATTTTAAGAGCAGGGAAATAACTCAAATTTATTGATTCTGTCCCTCTCTATAAAACCATCAGAGGTTAACTTGTATCTTAGAAGACACAGCTGGAATCAAAATATCTTTTTGTCAAGTTAACAAATATATGTGGAGCTCTGTTTGCTCCATTTACTGCTAATTACCTAGCTGTGTATGAGTAGCATTCTTAGCCTCACATCTGCCATATATGCATATATGTGTATATATGTCTGTGTGTAATATATGATGTATGTAATACATAATGAAAGTCCTAAATGTGTGCTAATGACTACCATTGAGGAGTTTATTGTTATTTCTTTGTTATTAAAAGTACAGAAAAGACAGATAGTCTAGTGGCCAAAACCGATAGAAAGAATCCCTAGTCTTCAGGTGGTTTTCAGTAGGAATACCTGCCCAGATACTTAAGACAACAGCACTCAAAGAAACTAGGTATGGGTTTTGGTCCTTGTTCCTAGAGTAAATTTCAGTATCATTTTGGGTATATTACTTTAATTTTCAAAGTCTCATTATTTTCTACTCTGGTTTTAAAAAAAAATTTGTTATTCCACTAACAAATGGATTGTTTTGATTTGTTCTTATGCAATAAACTTTTAAAAAGTGGTACTTTAGACATTGAAATAATGCATAGAGTTCACACTAAATTGTGCTTCAAATTAAACTAGATTAAAATGAGTGCTGCAAATACCCAATGTGGTCAGATTTGCTAATGAAATACTTACACCAAACAAATATATTTGTATTTTACTTAATTCAGCTTGATTCAGAACTCATAAAATACCCTATCATTAGCAATTCAGCACAAAAAAGATGCACAGTTCTATGTCACTAACCTCAGGTTAATCTTCTTAATTAAAACATTATCTCACTTAATGACAATTTAGTTGCCAGTAAAATAAGGTTAATTATTATTGGAGGATTGTGTTTCAGAATCATAGAGGAAGGATTTTGTGGATTTGCAGTCTTTGTGGCAAGTGAGACTGTAAAAAGCAAATAGATGAACTCTTCTAATTTGCAAACTATTGAAATGATTCAAATGTTAAAAGGTACAAATGAACTTGCAAAATGCACTTAATTTCAGAACTCCATGGAAAGATAAAAATCTAATTGAGATTATAGAATGCCGAACAGCTGAATTTTGGAAACAGCCTGATGTTTGGTTTTTGTCTAAAACTGACCACATGGGTGCACAACTTTTAATTTGTTTTCATGTAGAAGCTAATTGGGATATCAGTGATGGTGTACACATATCAACTTACAGTGCATTGGACATGAATAATGGCACTTCTATAAATCATCATTTTTGTTAGTCCATATAACAAAACTATGGGATATTTGTGACTTGTGACATACTCTCAGAGAAGTGTTGTCTCATTTTTGCTAATCAAATAAAATAATACTTGAGGATCCTTAGCATCCTGTCTATGATCTGTATCCAGTAAATAACAGTTACAATTTGAACTGAGGTTTCTCTGAGTCACAGATTAAATTAAACCGGTTCTCAAGATGTGGTCCTTTTGCCAGCGGTGTCAGCCTCATCTGGGAAATTGTTAGAAACACAAATTCTGACGTCACATCTAGACATTAGAAAAGCTGAAGGTGGGGCTCAGCAATCAGTGGTTAAATAAACCCTCCGGGCCCGCTGGGGGATTCTGGTGCAGGTTAACCTTTGATAACCACTTAGCTGTACCATAAATGTATATAAATATCAGTGTGTTACCAAAATTTGCATACTAATTATAGTTAACCTGGGAATCTTGTTAAAACACAGATTCTTAGGCCCACATGCAGAATGATTCTGAATCTGAATGTAGGTCTGAGTGGGGCCCGTGAATTTGTGTTTCTAAGGTTCCAAATGATGCTGCTTCTCAAAGAACACTTTGAATGGCACTACTAAATACTACGTCCCAGCTCTAAATTTTAACATACCTGATCCAGTTAGAGAAATGGTTAGACTAAAAAAAAATATAGATAAAGCGAATATTTTCAGGGTGGAACATGGCAATTAAATTAAAACAAGAGTGATGTGAAAGTAAAAGTAGCCTTCTACTACACGTAGTAGTAGAAGGCTAAATAGCCCGAGACAAATGTGCTCAGGCACTTGCAGGTTTTAGAGCGATGAAAAGCTTTACAAAATCTGACACCAGAGCCTTCTCTGTGAGTCAAGCTCATAGCTTAGCTTCCAGGAAGCCTTTACTCTATGAACATTTTTATAATCTCTCTTAAGATCCACTGCATTTCTGTAGTGAAAGCCTGTCGGACTCCTTTCATTGGCTCAAAATCTCTGACTGTGTGTGATGCACTTCCATAGATGTGCTAGTCATTTTTTTTTTATTAACTTTATTTTTTAGTGCATTTTAAGGTTCACAGCAAAATTGAGAAAAAGGTACAGAGATTTCCCACATGCCTCCTGCCCCCACACATGCATAGCCTCCCCCATTATCGCCATCCTCCACCAGAATCATATATTTGTTACAATTGATGAACCTACATTGACACCTCATAATCAACCAAAGTCCATAGTTTGCACTACAGTTCATTCTTTGTGTTTACATTCTATGGGTTTGGACAAACGCATTATAGTATCATACAGAGTATTTTTGACAGCCTTAAAAATCCTCTGTGCTCTGCCCATTCATCCCTCTTCCCTCCTCTCTGTGCTAGCCATTTTTAATAACCTAAGAAAACAGGTCATGGGGAGCTATTACTGACTATTGATGGAGTTTATTATGTTGCTTCTGGTCCTGATTGAACTCTGGGTTTTATCAATGCCAATTCCTTAAACATGGATCTTTCTTTGTCATTTTTAAATCAGTTTTATCATTATCTAGATTTTTGTCAGGTCTTTTAATTCAACTCACTTTTAATTTCCTTGTTCTCTTTTGTATGTCTCATATAGTCCTCTCTTAAAGCATCAGCCACACCACAATGATACCAGTGTATTATTTAGAAACACCTTGAGCCACAAGGAGTCAACTGATTCTGTAAATCATTTATCACATAAACATTCTTTCATTCATTCATTCAAACTCCTTGAGATACAGTGTGAAAGTTTCCATTTCTGCCCCCTAAGAGTTCACAGTATATTTAGAAAAACTTTGGAGGCCATTGCCTAGGAATGAACTGAAGCAAAACTACAGTAGTTAAGAGCATCCCGGGTTTAAATACTGGCTCCCTCAATTATTGGATATTTCATCTTGCACAGTTTGCTTAGCTTCTCCATTTTCATCTGGAAAATTGTTTTAATTATATCTTAGGACTGCAGTAGAAACATTTAACAATATAGTTCATGCAATGCCTGTAACACATACTATGAGCCAAAAACATATTAACTGCTATACAGGCTAGTTGTTATTTCATAAATTTTGATTTACTAAGTTCAAATTACATGTTCTTACTACTATCTTTCTACTCTTCATGCCAGGAACTTAGTGAGGGCAGTCCACTTCATGGCCCACCTCCCAAGGATCACTTACACCGTATCTAGTATTCATTAAAATTTAAAAGAAAGCCTAGGATGATTAATGCAGTGGAGAACATTAAGTATTGTGAAATTTTAAGTGTGTGGCACCTGAATTGGGTTGATTTTTTTTCTTATTTCTTCTTCTTTTTTATTTTTTAATTAGCCAAACTCTATTTCCATTGCATTTATATCCTATAATGTGAGTAGCTGCTTGATATACTAGTTGTTTTGTAAAGCCAGCCCTTCTGGTGTCATTCTGGGGAAAGAAAACTGTAGCGCTGCCTAATGAATAAAGTCATCATGATTTTCTATCACCTTTAATTGTCTGACTAAAGTGCTTGAGAAGCAGCAATCTACAAAAACAATTGAAAGCAATCAAGTTGTTGAATTTAAAATCATTTCTGCTTCAGAGAAGTTAAACTTTTTTCCCCAGTCTAACACAAAATTGTAAAAGAATCGAAATGCATTTTCTTTTTTTCTCAATATATTCTAGTGCTTAGTGTAATTGCATTGCAACGTTCATTTTCTCAAAGGCAGGTCAAGTGAACCCAACAATCAAATTATATGTTGTAAACCTATATGGACCGACTCATACATTGGAACTCATGCCACCCGACAGCTTTAAATCAAGGTATGCAACTTCAATTTCACTTTTACAGGAAATAGATATTTTAACTCCAATTATCCCTTAGTTGCAATTTAGAGAGAGATGTGAGATGTGATTAGCTCAACAAATCCACTTGAAAGTAAAGCTGAGGTTGCCTACATTAGTGAAGGAGTGAACTCATTCTGGATGTCTTGTTGTTCCTAGGAACCATTTAAATTTTCAAGGTGATCAGCAGCACCACAAAATGACTAATGTACTGATACTGAGAACTGGACCTTTTGCAGGAGATGTGACAGAGAGATGGGGGCAAAGGATAATTTTCCGTTGAATTTTCTGCCTGAAAATAGTCACTCCATTTTTTTGAATGGTCCTCTTTAAAAGACTACAATCTTCCTAAAATTTGTGAAGTTTTCCCAACTTTCTCTCCGCATCTTGCCAATGATTCCCTCGTTAACTTCCCCAGGCAGGGAACTTTAATGAGATTTTGTTTTAAAATATCCTATATAAGAAGCCTTCTTATCAAAGAAGTTTGAGTGGGGACAAAAGAAACACATTTTGTGTGTCCGAAACATAATTTTAATATTGGCAAAATCTCCAGTAATGAACAACTAATCAAAAAACCATGTGGATTTTGAAATTCAGAGTGGTGTCAAACTTCAAGGGTGATTCTTTCAACTATTACAGCCCTTTGAAAATTTACAGCAGTCCTGGACATGAGATAGGCAGCTCATTTAAGAAAATAGTTTCACACTATATTGAATGATATGGGGCTAAGCTCAACATTTGTTTTGATGACGTAAGCAATCAACACAAGGTGACCAAAACAAATAGAAATCTCACTCATATGTTGTTTCGTTGATATATTTGGGAAAATTTCATCACAGTGGGAGATTTTCACAGATAGTGCAGCCTGCAATGTGTGGAAATTTTTCCTTCTTGACAAAGTAATAAAAATATATGGACTGCTTACAGTGGAAGAGCCTCCATTGACTACCTAATGTAAACTGCTCCTTTTATTGATGGAAAAGATGAGGCCCAGAGAGAAAAAAATGTTTGAGATAGAACCTCAGGGTTAGTTGATAGCAGAGATAGAAAATGAGGTAGAGCCTGTTTCAAGCGACAGAACATTTCTCCCCGGTTGTGATGGAAGACCTTAAGGGACATCAGAATTGACATATATAATGCAGTATCTGCACTCGTTCTGCCAGCCCTGAAAGATTTAGTCACAAATAAAGCAATTATGGAAACTATTGATACTTTATGTGGTCCTTAGCTCTTATCTTTTTCCCTGATTTTTTCCATGCTCAGAATTAACAGGAAAGGGCACTAGACTAGAATGTTTGAATCATATCTCTACTACCATTTCATTACGTGACCTTGGACAAGTCACTTTACTTCTCTCTGGGCCTGAATACCCTAATCTTGAAATAACAATTTCTAATTTTCATCAATTTTTTAAAATCTTTTAAATGGAGGTCCATTTTACAATATCTCGGTTTCTTTCTAACAGAAGGTAGTGATTCCTGACCTTGATTTTGTTACCAAAAAGGATTTCTAATGAGTTCAACAGTTAATATATAGCAGACTGTCATCAAATACAAAAATTTCTAAAGACAGAATCAATTGTCATTTATTATAGTATTAGTTAAGTATGTATCTCTTTAATAGTTGAAATATGATAAAATTAGTCGCTCATTGCAAAAAGATATCACATATCATTGGGTGTTGGAAGTCCAGTACGCAGAATAATATAATGGATTCCACTGAGAGTAAGGAAGACTCCTATAAAGAAAAAGTCCCTAAATGTAATACAGGTGTGTTGGTTTAGCAATGAACTTGGTCCACAATTTGGAGAAAGTCGTGTAATACTTTATCTACACAATGTACCGGACAATTTGCTTCTTCTGCCTTGTGGTCTTATGTAAGTGCCAACTGTGGTATGTGAAATGCACCAAAGTGTATGACTTACTCTTTTTTTGGAAAACTCAGGAGCAAAGTTTACTTCAAAACTGATATTTTGAAATATTCCCCATGCTTCAGTTTTACAGCAATACATTTCCTCCCTCATTTGTTCCTGGTGAAAGCTTTAGTCCAGTTCACAGAAAAGAAGGATAATCAATGAATTTTATATCATGTGCATTTAGCAACTCTGAGCACAGGTATTATCTGCATAGGTCCAGAAACATACAAACATGAAAAAAATAGAAATAGCTATGGTGTGAATCAAAGAAAGCTGCATTCATATAGCTGCACATCAGATGGAAGCTAAACTCTTTTTTTTCCTTGATTTTATTTTAGGATTATCCGTATCTCTAATATTTAATGCTTAGTACTTTAACCATATGGAAATTTGCTGGAAAACTGTTGTGCTCTCTCTAGTTAGATAGATGCTTGAGATCTAAAAGAGCATATAATATTTCATAATTTATTGGTCAGTGTCCTGGAAATTAAAGAGATGACACACTCAAGAGGGGTAATTGAAATGCCGTTAGTTAAGGGACTATTAACAAAGGTGTGGGCAGGATTAAGTGTGCACTCACAAGGGATGGAAAAGCAACATAGAGTTTGCAACAGCAGAAAGCTATTACTGACTGAGGACTGAAGGAGCAAGGGGCACGCTCACTTACAAAACCTGAAGAGGCTTGTAGCTGAACAACAGAATGGACCAGTATGACCTGTCCACAAATAGAGCAATTCAGTCATTGCCAAACCATGCCCTAGTAGGGAGTGGGTCCTGGGAATCAATACCTTGAGCTCTCTCCTCTCAAGCTCTGAGTTCCTGCAGAGGCCTCCTTTTGGTGAAGTAGCCTCATTGTAGAGTCCGGCCTCTAGAAACTGCTGGGAGGCGAGTTGAAGAATGGAGCCGGCAAATGGAGAATATTCAACACAAATAATTTAAGGATAATATTTGCCTTAAGAAATATATCATTGTTATTCCTTTGGGATGTGTTGGAGATGTCCACAAGACCTCCTGTTGATTTTTCTGAAGCCATGTGAGAAGCATTGTGTCTCTGTTTCTGGTTCTGTTTTTGTCTCTTTCTTGTGTATGTGTGTGTGTGTGTGTGTGTGTGTGTGTGTGTCTTTCAATCTTCTGTCTCTGTCTCTCTATACACACACAAACACACATCTATGATTTATCTAAGTAATATTTGTGCTTCTCCTGAAAACCTGTTATATTTTTCTCATGTGCATTGTAGATCATGTAACCACAGTCATGCATCACTTAATGACGGGGATATGTTTTGAGAAATGCATCATTGAGTAATTTCATCAATGTGCGATCATAGAGTGTACTTACACAAACCTAGAAGGTATAGCCTACTACACACCTAGGCTATATGGTACCAATCCTATGGGACCACCGTTGTTTACATGGTTCTTCAATGACCAAAACATTGTTAAGCAGTGCATGACTGTACAGGAAGGAAGATTAATAAGATAAATATAGAAAAATATTCTCTTATGACTTGAGCTACTTTATAAACTGTATTCCCTGACCCTCATACTAGAGAACAAGATTTGTTCTGAATTTGAAGATGTTAGTCATTTGTTTCAGTCTGTTGATTGTTTATTTGATTGGTTGATTTATTTATTTATAACAACTCGTGTTCATAATTATAATAGATAAAGATCCCCAAACTAGTCTCATATTTGGTAGAACTTCCGTTCAATCAGATACTTATACTCTAGCCAAAGCCTGTAAAGTAAATTTCAATTCATTTATATTCTTTTAAAAACAAATTAAAAGAATAAGATAACTAACTTGGAGAAAGGCATGATTTCTTTCCTAATTCCTTCTTCCACATCCCCTTCATTTGAAAAAAAATATATTCATGATTCAGCCAAAGATCCTTCATCAAACAAGTTCAGATTATGAATGCAACTTTTATTTGCCATTCTTATCTTTATTCAAATTATGGTCTGTGTTGATTCTTCAGAATGTAGCAAGGTAGGAACTAAGATAATGGCCCTTTTTGAATATCCCCAGACCTAGTGGGAATTAGATGACTCATCTCATTTTAGGGAGAAGGAACATTTTGCAAACTGTTACACTATGAGTCTAAGGTATTGCAAGCATTCATTACCTTTACTGGAAAACTTAGATATGAACTTAAAAATACATAGTTAAGTTCTAGAGGAAAGATTTTTTTAATGATAATGAATTATGCAGATTTTTTCATAGCCAGGCAATTGTCATATTGTTTTGGGGAAGTGAGTATCCTTTGTGCTCATACTTCTCCAGGCTGAGGAGTAGAGGTAGTGATTTGTCTTTGGTTTCTCCTTACTCTGTGTCTTTGACATTATTTTATATATCTTTCTTTAGTCATCCACCCTTTGTGATCCATTGTTCTCAGCCTGTATCCTTGATGCAACATTGTCATATTGCCCCTGTCACTCTGGGCTTGACACTGCTGTGCTTCTTCTGCCTATTTCATTGAAATATGTCTAGTCTACATCTCTTATTCTGCCAAGGAATATCTGTGCCTTCTAATAAAATCTAATTAACAAATTTATCTGTGTTCATGGGAATGTCCTAAATGACCCTTCTTACAAGTAATGCAGAGTTGTTAACAGAGGTCTTTGGAGAACACTAGCTATGAGTTCATCATGGATGCCATCACAATACACTTAGCGGAAGATATCTGGAAGAGAATGAGCTCAGAGTAACTATATGTGTGCAAAAATTGTTGTGAACAAAGAGTAGTGATTGGACAGGAAGCCAGTGAAAACACAAGTGTAACTGCTAACATACCTATCTGCTGGTGATGCTGAGACCTCCATTCCACATAGCCTTGTGAACAATTAGATCTCATGTGCCAGACCACCCAGCTAATAGAAAGTCTTTCTTGAGTGCAATCCTTCTAACCCGCTTGTCTCTGTCTCTGTGGCTCAAGAGGACCAGATCCTCGAGGACTTCCTGGGTAATCCAGAGCCATGGAGACTAGGAACAAGCAGGAAAGCCAGTTATAAGGAAGGGACACTTTCGCTGGCCACTGGTCATGGAACACCAGATCTAATGTGTTCATGAGATGGAGTTCCAGGAGGACAGCCACATCTGCAGCAGGCAGGCCAAGGAGTGGGACATTTCCAGGTAAGGGCACTTCCCCACTCCCTCATTCAGAGGAAACCTGAATACTTATGAGCAAACTGAATAAATATGAATCATAAGGAGATGTGCGCCTAGGATCCTGGAACAGAGAAACAATACAGGATGTGATTTAGTTAGTGAATGTATCCTTCTTCCCTTTTTATGTGTCAGGCTGTACTTTAACTTTCATTTTGGATATTTTCAACACTTTATCATGGAAATTTCAACGATTTGAAATTACCCTTGAAAGACTTTACAAATTCAATTTTGGGAAGAACTCTCATTCTTATAAATAAGATATATACTAAGATATTTCATATAAGACTAAATTTTGCTTATGAACGTAAAATACATTATGCACAAACACAAAATAATCACATTATTTAGTCAAATGTATGTGGTATGACTATAAATTAATGATTTTTGACTTCATTTTACACCTGAGTTGGTATTCCCTATAAAAGATCATTTATTCACCAGATTTGCCTGATTGAATTTTAATTGTTTTCAAATATAAAATACTTTTTAAAAGTCAAGATTTTCCATCATAGGTAATAAATGTGTCAATGTCTGTAAAGGCATTGCAAAGAAGATGTTCTTACAACATTTTACTTGAGGGCTACTTTGAAAGGGAAAACACTCAAGATGAGTATTTATATTCTATTTGATGTTGCTGTTGTTGTTATTTATTTTAAAAATCATTCAGATTAGTTTTTCGTCTCACTTAGAACAAATATAGTATTTCTCATTTTAGCTAATTGAGACAAATTTCTGATTGGGATTGAAAATCTTCTGTATACCAGATCTATCTAGATTTTTTCCATAACTATGACCTACATAATTTTGCAGTCTTTGGTCAGTTGTTTACAATAATCAAATTATGTTTTACTTCAATTTTGAACAACATTTATACCAATTTATCAAAAATGTGTATTGTCAGAATTCAACACTTTTTTCCAGATTAATTATAGTACTCACTATCATTTTTATCCACGCTAATCCTCTAGACAAATCTATTGATGGTTAATACCTGTATTTTCTTCTTTTTACTATTCATACTGCCAAATATGATAAGAATGCAAAATAAATCAGCTTAAACAAAACACTGTGAAAGTGAACAGGACACTGTTCTTTGAAGAATCAAGAGGCTCATTGATTTGGCCAAAGATTAATCCTAAACCAGTTGCATATTTGATTCACAGCTGCCTTGTTAACTCTGTTTAGAGAACTTTATGCTATGATTTTCACTGAGTTTCTAGGAAATTGTCAAGTGGGACTCAGCTGGTTGTGAAAGCTGCCAGATGTCTAGATAACATTGTTGAAGAAAATATGGCAGGATGACTGTATGAGAAGCTATGCTTGCCCTTCTACTGACATCTTCACTTTGACAGGCTACCGGGTTTCCTAGAGGAAGTGGTGGCTACTCAGTCATGTTAGAAATGTGAGATTCATGTAGCTGAATGTCTAACCCAGATGTGTCTAAGGACAGGTGCTTTGTATCACAAAGTTCTTCTTCCGTAGGTGATTTTCTCTAAGTCACATAAAAACTGGGTGAATTAATTTTAAGACAATACTCAGGGATGGTGTTTTTCAAGCCATTTCTAAAGCATTTCATCTATTCCAAAACTGGGCAAATTTGTTGAGACATTGTTTTCTCTTTTTATCATAAAGTGAATCGAAATTGATAAATACATTTTGCCCTGTGTGGGTCGGGGTGGGGGCTTGTGATATATTATGTAAATTTCCAAACATAGAATCTACAATGAAAGAAATAAAAACTATAAAGAAAAAATATAAACTTTCCCAATCTACAAGCAGCCTGGGGACATCATAGGCCCATTAATTAGCATCCTTACTATACCAAAAACTCAGTAGCCCCTCGTTTCCTTCAGTTTAATTCCTTCTTTGTTTTAAATGATCTCCAAATAAATAAGATTTAAAAAAATATTGTTAATAAGATTGAGACTGGCCCTTGGCCCACAACTGACAAACACAAAAACAAACCATTCATAGCTCTGTAGCAGAAGTCCCTTTGGGTGAAGTGAAATAACATGGAAGTCATGCATAAGACATAAATATTGTCTAGAATAAACTTTGCCTTTTAATTGATTATTGAATGTATTTTTAAATATGTAAAATAGAGTACGCTTAGGAAATTTATACTTATTTTGCACGTGTTAGTACTAATTAATAGAAAATAACAAATTATTCATAAATATCCAGCATCTTGATTATTTTTATTTTTCCAAGAATCCTCTTTCTGGGAAATTATTCACTTTCAAATTTATTCTCAAATTTTTTGTATATTTGTATATGTATGTATATTTGCATGTGTTTTACATATATACATACACATATATTTGTGTTTATATTTGAAAAAACAGGTGTGTGTATATACATAAGTAGAAATTAATATGATGTGACATCCTAAGAGTTTTTCATTTATTCTTGCATGTAAAATAACAAGTGTATGTTATTGGTACTATACAGGTTCTATGTCTGCAAAATTTACATTAAAATGTAAATTTTAATTTTGTTTCCAAACTAGAGAATACTATATCACAATGGTTAAATGGGTAAGCAATACCAAGACGGTGGTCAGATGGTTAAATCGACCTCAGAATATCTCCGTCCTCACAGTCTGTGAGACCACTACTGGTGCTTGCAGTAGAGTGAGTATAATTTACTTTCTTTTTATGCTTAAAATGAAGTAGTTTATGCTACCTTTCAAAGGGAAGTCAGGCAATCTTTTGTGCAAAGACTTTGATATTTAACTTCCAAAGGTAGTAGAAAAAGAGTCATTATGTTAGGAGTATATACTTCAATCCATAAAGCTTCCAAACTTTGAAGTAAGAATATAGAAGATAAACAGAAGAAAACAAATTGAGCTTTAAAAAAATGAATTCTTATGTATTACAGAAGGTAATCCAAGCCACGTTAATTATATTCTAAAACGTGAGCTTGCTCTACGTATTTTGACTTTGATTAACTTGTGGATATGGAATGCTTCTTTCCTATCTTCTTTAAACACATTCCAAAAGTTCAATTTTTTTTCTGTAGTTCAGATCAGTCTTCTAAAATAACAAACTGCGTCTCAGTCCTTAAATTAAGTAAAAACAGTAAGAAAAAATTGGTTCCTGAACCACTGTGTTTTGAAAGCAGGTTGTATTTTGATTTCTATAACCGGTTTTTATAAACTCTGCAATAAATTCTATATATGCCATTTTTAAGGTTCTTAGTAGAGGAAATACTGTAATAAGTTTACATTGTTATATTATATACTTGGTACTTGGTAAAGGAGTCTCGATTATTTAACAACAGAATTTTAAAACTTCTGCTTCTGGACAAGATGGAATAAATGTTACTAGACGAGCATCTCTGCTATAATCAACTATAAAACTGTACAAAACATATTAAACAACTATCTTCAGATGTTGGAAAACAGAAGGATCAGGACATAAATGATGAAATAAAGTAAATGCACAAGATGAGCCTATTTGTGACTTCCTATTGGTGATATTTTTGAGACCACAGTGCAAGGAGTCGGAGCCCAAGAAAAGCACAGTGGTACCACTAATCCAAGAAGGCAGCAAGAATCAGGATTTGAGGCTATTGTGGGCTGAAATTTGCAGCACAAGTACTACAGGATTTGGAGCTATAAAGAGAAGAATCTCAGCAATCTATATACAGGACCTCTTAAGGGTTTAACTCAATGCTTAGCTGTGCAAGTACTGGACATGCCACAGAGAGAGAGAAGCAAACAGAGAATCTGTGGGTTGCATAAAGCTTGGAGACTTTGGAGTTCTGCATTGCAAAAATAGAGTGCTCTCACTGAAAATCCTGTGAATTCAGCTCAGAGCCCGGAAAAAAATTGTATTAGAAATAGAGCTGTTCTAGGCTCCTTCAAATAAACCTTTAAATCAAACCTTGAAGGAATCCAGTTCATCTGCTTGTAAATTAGCTGCCTGCAAGAAGAAAGTTTACTTTTTTAAAAGAAAAATTAAAAAATTAACTCTCAAAAATGTAGCATTTATTATATCAATCAATAATCAAAACATACTATATATGTAGGGGGCCAGCCCAGTGGCACAGTGGTTAAGTGAGTGCGCCCTGCTGCGGTAGTCTGGAGTTCGCAGGTTTGGACCCGGGGCGTGCACCAATACACCACTTGTCAAGCCATGCTGTGGCGGCGTCCCATATAAAGTAGAGGAAGATGGACAGGGATGTTAGCCAGGGCCAATTTTCCTCAAGAAAAAAGAAGAGGATTGGCATCGGATGTTAGCTCAGAGCTGGTCCTCCTCACAAAAAAAAAAAAAAAAAAAGAACATACTATATATGTAGAGATATAGAAAATATAACCCACTTACATCCCCAAAAATAGTCCATAGAAGAAAACTTACACAGCGTAGAGATATAATAATTAACAGACACAGAATTTTCTTTAAAGCTATTAGAAAGATATTTAACAGGCAAAGAAAAGGCTGGCTCTAATTAAGAAAGAGATGAGAAATTTTAGTAAATAAATATAAATTATAAACACAAAACAATGTAATTTCAGAAACTGAAAAATAGAGTCTCTGAAATGAAAAGTTGGATGGGCTTAACAACAAATTGGACACTGTTGTAGTCAGGGAAATAGAAACAATCCAAATTGAAGTCCTGAGGGGGAAAAATTTATAAAAGCCTCAATTACCTGTAGAATAACATGAACCAGTATATATGTGAACTTATGTTCACAGAAGACAAGGTTTGAGATATTGAGGCAGGAAAACGTTACAAAATAATGACTTAAAATATCCCAAATTTGATGCAAAACCATTAACCCATATATCCAAGAAGTTAGCAAATCTAAAATAGGATAAAGACAAAGAAAAAATACCTAGGCACATAATACTCAAATTATTGCAAATCAAAGATTAAGAGAAAAAATTTTAAGAAGGCTGAGAGAAAAATAAATTACATAGGAGAATGTAATGATGAGAATTACAGTCTGTGTCTCATCAGAAACAATGTAAGCCAGAAAACAATGGAAGGACATTTTTAAAGGACAGAAAGGAATACAATGTCAAACTAGAAGTCTATATCCTGTGAAAATATATTTCAAAAATGAAGACAAAAAATATTTTTAGATAAATGAAAACTAAGATAATGTATCACACACCTGAAATGAAATTATTCATACTGAAAGAAATGACAGATGAAAACTCAGACTAAAGGAAGGAAAGAAAGGTACCACAAATGCTATGTGAGTAAAATAAAATACTTTCTAGTTTTTAATTTTTCTAAAAGGTAATTGATAAACAAACTAAAGCAATATATAGTAGAGATATTAATAGAGCCATTTCATAAAGATACAGTATCTATTGGTTAGGAAGATATAACAATTCTAAATACCCATGCATCTAATAGTAAAGCTTCAGAATACTTAAGCAAAAGCATAAGTGAGAGCTGACAAAATTAAGGAAGAAATAGAAACAATTATACTTGGAGACTTAAGTGTTCTTTTTAATGTACTTGATGAAATAAGTAATCAAAAAATCAGTAAGAATACAAAAGATTTGGGCAATACTATCAACAACTTAACTAAACTGATATTTAGAAGACATTTCATCCAACAACTTCAAAATAAACAATCTTTTGAAGTGCAAAGGGGATATTCCCAAGTCTAAAAGTACAAAAAATTGAAATCAAGCAGAATATATTATTTGACCACAAGGGAATTAAATTAGAAATCGGTAACTAAAAGATATTTGGGAAATCAACAAATATTTGGAGAATAAAAATGCTCCTAAATTACTCATAAGTCAAAGAACAAGTCTTGAGAGAAATTAAAAACTATGTTAAACTCACACGTAATGAAAATATAACATGTCAAAATATATGGATGAAGCAAAATGGTGCTTAAAATGAAATTTATATCTTTAAATGCTTAATATTAGAAAAAGAAAAAAGGTATTAAATCAATGATAAATCTCTAAATTATAAAGCTAGAGAAAGAAGTGCAAATTTAACTCAAAGTAATTAGAAGGAATGAAATAAAAATAAGAGCACAAATTAATAAAACACGAAACAATCTATAGAGAAAATCAATGAAGGCAAAAATTATTTCTTTAAAAGATAAATAAAATTGATAAATCCTTATTTATACTAATGAAGAAAAAAAAACCCCTCCAATCACCAATATCAAGAATGACAGGGGACATTGCTGTAGAGTTTATAGTTATTTAAATGTTAGTAAGGGAGTAGTATGCCAATAAATTCTCAAGTAGACATGAAAAAATTCTTTGAAAGACACAAATACCAAAACTAAAGTATGAAGAGAAAGAACACTTGAATAATTCTATACCAATTGGGGAAATTGAATTCATAATTAGAAATCTTCCCACAAAAAAAAAACCAGGATCCAGTGGCTTCCACGATGAGTTCTATCAGCAATTTAAGAAATAAAAGCAGTGACAAGATGGCAACATAGGTCATTCCAGGCTTCAGATCTCTCACAAGAAGACCAGCTAGCAACTATTCATAGACAAGACACCATTGTGAAAAGCCTAGAACTCCGGAATGAAACTGAAGCATCCTCTAGACCACAGAGACTGAGAAGAATCCCATTAGAAGGGTAAGAGGAGCAGGTACACTCTGACCACGTTGCCCCTCCCCCAGGCCAGCACAGTGCCACAACAAGAGGACCAACAGTTTCTCCAGTGAGAAAAAGAAAACCCAAGATGACCATCCAGCTCCCCCAGCATTGTGGGTCGCTTCCTGGGAGGCCCACTAGGGTCTCACATCCTGGATCATGGAGGAAATCTGCCAGGTTTATCCACGGGAGATCAGATTGTGATGGAGAAGGAGGACAGAGCTTATAGCAACCAGTGCTTGATCTTGGCAGACAGAGTTCATCCTCCAGTGGTACCAGAGTGGAAATTCAAACCAGTAGCTTTGCCATTGACAGTGGCCCCATGTGGTCAGAGAACTAAATATGTAGTCTGCCAGAGACAAGACCCCAAAGGTGAGCCTGGCCAGCACTGGAGCCTGTTCTGCAGCCCTGCCCAGGCAAGGAAGCTAATCGATAGCCCTGCCTACTGCTGAGTACAGCCATCAGCACTGCCCCACCAGGAAAGCTGGCCAGATCACCCAGGAAGCTGCGTATTCCAGCAACACTTGAGCAGAGAGCCCAGCCAGTGGCTTTCCCCTTCGGCAGAACAAATCCAACATCTCCGTCTGGCCAAGGAGCTTGGTGTGTAGTTTGTCTTGATTCAGTCTTTAAATGAAAAGCCTTGCCAACCTTGGGGCCTGTTCTGTGGCCCCACCCAGGCAGGGAAAATGATGGCCCCACTCACTGCTGAATACACTGCCTCCAGGGCTGCCCAAACAGGAAACCTAACCAGAGCCCAAACAGGAAACCTAACCAGAGCATCCAGGATGCTGTGTAACTCATCCTACATCCTCACTAACAGTGGCTCTTGAGTAGAGAGCCTGGCCAGTGGCTCTGCCCATCTGCAGAGCAAATTTGGTGGCCCATCTTGCCAAGGAACTCAGTGTGCAGTTCTGCCTGATTCAGTCCCCAAACAATGAGCTGTGCTGGGCTTGGGGCCCATTCTGCCACCCTGCTCAGGTAGGGAAGCTAATTCATAGTCCTGCCTACTGCTGAAGTTGCTACACAGTCCCACCCAACTAAGAAGCCTGAACAGAGAATCCAGGAAATAGTGGAGCCTATTCTATAGCCATGCTTGGGCAAAGAACCAAGCCAGTCCTAACTATTCTCTGTCAATGGCACCCTCCCCCACCTCAGAGCTCAGGCAGAAGTTTCACCCAAAAATAGACCCCAGTAGCAAGCCCCACCTTCTTAAGGACCCTACCAGCTGACCTGCTGACCTGTCTAGAACCCCTGACTAGTGAAGGACTGTCTCTGCCAAACCAAACCTGTAAAGTTTGGAAGAGGAGACCCCTTGCTCAAATGCCCAGATACCAATGTAAGGAACAAGGATTGCAAAATAGTCAGATAAGCATGACACCACCAAAGGAAATTAATACAGCTCCAGTAACTGAGCCTAAAGAAACAGAGACCTATTGAAGTTAAATTTTTATCAGCTTAAAAGTCAATGTTGTAAATATAAGATATTTTATGTAAACCTCATGGTAACCACAAATGAAAAACCTGTAGCAGTTACATAAGAGATTATAAAAAAGGAGTCAAAGCATACCACTACAAAAATTCATCAAATCACAAAAGAAGACAGCAAGACAAGAAGCAAGGAACAATAGATCTATAAAACAGTCAGAGAACAATTAAAAAAATGACAATAGTAACTCCTTAAATGGAAATGTATTAAATTCTCCAATCAAAAGAAATAGAATGGGGCCAGCCCAATGGTATAGTGGTTAAGTTTGCACGCTACTCTTTGGTGGCCCTGGGTTTGTGGGTTTGGATCCTGGACTTGGACCTGCACACTGCTCATCAAGCTATGCTGTGGCGGCATCCCACATACAAAATGGAGGAAGATTGGCACTGATGTTAGCTCAGGGACAATCTTCCTCAAGGAAAAAGAGGGAGATTGGCAATGGATGTTAGCTCAGGGCCAATCTTCCTCACAAAAAAAAAAAAAGAAAGAAAGAAATAGAATAGCTGAATGGATGGAAAAAAACAAGATCCAACAATATGTGGACTGAGAGTGAAGGGATGAAAAAAGATATTTCAAGCAAATAGTAAACAAAGAAAGCAGGGAAACTGTACTTATATCAGACAAAATAGACTTTAAGCTAAAAATGGCAATAAGAGACAAAAAAGGTCACTATATAAAGATAAAGAGGTCAATCCATCAAGAAGATATAACAGTTGTAAATATTATGCACCGAGCACCAGAGCACCTAAATATATAAAGCAAATACTATCAGAACTAAAAGGAGAAATAAACAGCAATACAATAATAGTTGGGAGACTTCGATGGTCTCAACAATAGGTAGAGCATCCAGAGGGAGAATTAAAGAAACAGTTCATTTTAACAACACTATAAACCAAATGGACCTAACAGACATAAACAGAACATTCCACCCTACAGCAGCAGAATACGCATTCTTCTCAAACACATATGGAACTGTTTCTAGGATAGGTCATATGTTATATGCGACAAAACAAATCTTAACAAATTGAAGACGATTGAAATCATACCATGTATCTTCTCTGACCACAATAGTATGAAACTAGACATCAATAACTGGAGGAGAATTGGAAAATTCACAAACACTTGGAAATTAAGCAATTCATTGGTTCAACAGCCAATGAATCAAAGAAGAAATTAAAGGAAAATAAAAAAATATCTTAAGCCCAAAAAAAAATGGAAACACGATATGCCAAAATTTATGGGAATCATTAAAAACAATTCTAAAAGAGAACTTTATAGCTGTTAACACATATGTCAAGAAAATGCAAATATCTCAAAAAAGCCACCTAACTTTACACCTCAAGGAACTAGAAAAAGAAGAACAAACTGAGCCTAAAATTAGCAGAAGGAAGGAAATAATAAAGATTAGACAGAAATAAATGAAATAGAGAACTGGAAAACAATAGAAACAATTAATAAAACCAAGAGCTGGTTCTTTGAAAAGATAAACAAAATTGACAAACTTTTAGCTAGACTGACCTAGAAAAAAAGACACAGGACTAAAACTTTATAAAAATTATAAATGAAAGAGGAGATATATCAACTGATACCACAGAAATACAAAGGTTCATCAGAGATTACTATGAACAATTATATGCCAACAAATTGGGCAACATAGAATAAATGGACAAATTCCTAGAAACATACCACCTGCCAAGACTGAGTCATGAAAAAATAGAAAATCTGAACAGACTAATTACTGGTAAGGAGACTGAATCAGTAATCAAAAAACGTCCCTGTAAAGAAAAGCCCAAGACTAGATGGCTTCACTAGTGAATATTTACAACTGTTTAAAGAAGAATTAACACCAATCCTTCTCAAACTCTTCCCAAAAATCAAAGATAAGGGGACACTCCCAAACTCATTTTATGAGGCCAGCATTACCCTAATACCAAAGCCAGATGAGAACAACACAGGAAAAGAAAACTACGGGCCAATATCCCTGATGAATATAGATGTAAAAATTCTCAACAAATACCATCAAACAGAATTCAGCAACACATTAAAAGAATCATATACACCATGATCAAGTGAGATTCATCCCTCGGTATGCAAGGATGTTCAACGTGTGCAAAACAATAAAAATGTTATACCACATTAGCAGAATGAAACATAAAATTTATCTCAATGGATGCAGAAAAAGAATTTGACAAAATTCAACATCCATTTATAATAAAAATACTCAACAAAGTGAATAAAGAACATACCTCAACGTAATAAAGTCCATACATGACAAAACCACAGCTAACTTCATACTCAATGGTGAAAAGTTGAAAGCTTTTCCTCTAAGTTCAGGAACAAGATAAGGGTTCCCACTCTCACTCCTATTCAACATAGTACTGGAAGTCACAACCAGAGCAATCAGAGAAGAAAAAAAAGTAAAAGGCATCACAATTGGAAAGGAAGAAGTAAAACTGTCTCTATTTGCAGGTTACATGATTTTTGTATATAGAAAGTACTAAAGACCACCAAAAACCTTTAGATCTAGTCAATGAATTCAGCGAAGTTGCAAGATACAAAATCAACGTACAAAAATCAGTAGTGTTTCTGTACACTAACAACAAATTATTTGAAAATGATTCCATTTACAAGAGCATCTAAAACAATAAAATACTTAGAAATGAATTTAACTTCGGAGGTGAAAGATATGAACGCTGAGAACTATATGACATTGATGAAAAAAATAGAAGACACAAAAAAATGGAAAGATATCCTGTGTTCATGGATTGCAAAAATTAATATTGTTGGAATGTCCATACTACCCAAGGCCATCTGCAGATTCAATGCAATCCCTATCAAGATTCCAAAGGCACTTTTTACAGACATAGAAATAAGAATCCTGAAATTTGTATGGAACCAGAAAAGACTCTGAATAGCCTACGCAATCATGAGAAAGAAGAACAAAATTGAAGACATCACACCGTTGGATTTCAAACTACATTACAAAGATATAGTAGTTAAAACATTATGACACTGGCATAAAAATAGACACATAGGCCCATGGAACAGCATAGGAGCCCAGAAATAATACGGTCACATATATGGTCAATAAATATTTGATAAGGGAGCCAAGAACATCCAATGGGAAAAGGATAGTCTCTTCAACAAATGGTTTGGGGTAAACTGGATAATTATATGCAGAAAAATGAAATTGGACCCATATCTTACACGACTCACAGAATTTAACTCGAAATGGATTAAAGACTTAAATATAAGACCTGAAATCATAAAACTCCTGGAAGAAAACATAGGGGAAAAGCTTCTTGATTTGGTCCTGGCAATGAATTTTTGGATATGACACCTAAAGCACAAGCAGCAAAATCAAAAATAAACTACATCAAACCACAAAGCTGCTGCACAGTAAAAGAAACAGTCAGCAAAGTGAAAAGTCAACCTATGGAATGGAAGAAAATATTTGCACATCATATACCTGATAAGCGGTTAATATCCAAAATATAAAGAGCTCATATAACTCAATGGCAAGAAAAAATATATTTCTGTATACTCACAATATTATGATGGAAAATAAAAATACCATTAAAATCTTTAAAACATTAAATACATAGGGATAAATTTAACAAATAATGTGCAAAATTTCAATATTGAAAACTACAACATTGCTGAAAGGCATTAAAGGAGACCTAAATAAATAGAATTTATTTCTTGAATTGAAAAGCTTGATATAATAGATGTCAGTTCTACTCAAATTGAACTATAGTTTCAATACAATACCAATTAAAATCCCAGCAGACTTCTTTTGGTAGAAACAGACCAGCTGGTTCTGCAATGTATGTGGAAATGCAAAAGATCTGATGAGCCAAAACAATCTTGTAAAAAAAAAATGTTGGAGGAGTCGCACTAAACGATTTCAACAATAACTAGAAAGCCACAAAAACTCAGAGATTGTAGTGGAGGCACGAAGACATGTAAATAGATCGATTGAACTGAGTAGAGTTTCCAGAAATAGATCCATATTTATATAATCAATTGATTTTCAACATAGGTGCCAAAACAATTCAGTGGAGGAAAATGGTGCTGGAACAATCAATAACCAAGTGAAAAATACAAGGATGGTTGACATCTATCTCATATACTATTCTAAAATTAATTTTAAATAAATTACAGCCCTAAATCTAAGGGCTAATACTGTCAATCTTCTAGATGAAGATGTGGGATATAACTTCACTATATTGAATAGGCAAAAAATCATTTATCTTAAAGAAAAAATCAATATATTAGGCATCATCAAAATTAGAAACTTCTCATCAAAGTCACTGTTAGGAAATTGAACAGCTAACCACAGACTGGGAAAAAATATTCTGCAAAATGTGTATCTGACAAAGAAATATATATAACTCAATAATAAAAGACAATCCAATAAAAAAGTCAAAATGTGAAAAGATTCTTTTAAGGAAGTAATAAATGCAGGAAAAAGTATTCAGCATCATTAGACATTAGGAAAATATAGATTAAGTCATAATGAGGTAACACTATCTCATAAATGAACTACCCCATTAAAATGACTAAAATTAAAACAACAACAACAAAAAGGGTGACTATTAGCTGTTGATGAAGATGTGGAGAGTTGCAATTCCCATTCTTTGTGGGTAGAAGTATAAAGTGATACAACTACTTTAAAAAATGATTTTGCAGTTTCAAATAAAGTTAAACACATATATAAACATATTTTATATATATATATGAATTATATATATACCCACTAACCTTATGTGCCTTGACATTTGCACAAGAAATAGAAACCTGTGTCCACCAAAGAATTTTTAAAAATATCTTTAGAGAAACTTTATTCACAATAGCTAAAAACTGGAAACTATCCAAATGTATATTAGCAAGGAATGGATGAACAAAATGAGGCCTATCTATACAATGGAATTCTACTCAGCAATTTAAAAAGAAAGAGAATACTGATATACTCAGCAATATGAGTGGAACTCAAAAACATGTGGTGTGAAAGAAACCCCACACAAAAGAGTACATAATACATGATTTCAATAATCTGAATTGCTAAAACAGGCAGCACTAATCCATGGGGAAAGAGTTCAGAAGAGTGGTTGCCTTTTTGGAACTTCTGGGAATGGCCGTGAGGAAACGGGTGAGGAAAAGGAAAGGTCTTATATTTGATAGAATGTTAATAAATTTGTGAAAAATCATCACATACACTTAAGATCTGTACGTTTCACTATATGCAGATTATACTTCAATGTTTTTAAAACATAGTTTTTAAATGGCCTATAAAAGAGAGAAGTATGGAGGAAAAAATTTCTCTTTGATTGGAATCACATGGAAATGGACAGATGAGTCAGCCATTTACTTATTGGGTTTGACTGATACTCTTCACATTTAGTTTGTATTGTTAGAAAATTTATTTCCATCATCCTCTTTCATCTGGCCAGCTTATAAACTGACTAGGATTTCACCATTTATTTGTTAAAGTGTTCTGGGTGGTTTCTTATTGAGCTGATTATTCTGATGTCTAAAAATTGGCATATGTATATTCTAGTTAGAGAAAGCCTGTGATCTTCTCTTTATAACGATAATCTGTATAGGTAACTGCATTGATATATTAAAATGCTTCAATAGAAAATAGATATAGGAACTCTATCATATTCTTGATTTGATACCTTATTGATATTCTACCATATTTCTATTCCATTTATGAAGTTAAAAAGATTTTACTTTCTGTTAAAATTGAAGTAACAAGACAAATAATTGCATGTGAAATTTTGGACTCTCATGGATTCTAACAAAACTTAGTGATACTAATGAGCAGTAGCATCAATATGTTTTTTGTGTCTGTGTTGTATAGACATCAAGGATGGTCACTGCTGAGGTGTGAATTGAAAATCAAGGAATGATTTAGTTAGATGTTTCCCTGATGTCTACATATAGAGAAAATTTATGTAAAAAAAAAAGATCCAGAAAAGAGAAAGTGGTCAATTGTAATGTAATAATAATATGGCTTTAAAAAGGAAAACTGGTTTCTTCATTTGATACTTTTACTATAGAATCATTTTTTTCCAGAAAACTACAAGATATTCCAAAAATTACTACATGTAAAGTTATTACTAAAACTATTACTTTTAGTTTTTAGCCTAATTTTAGACTAAAATTTATTTTATCTGCGTACATTTAACTGGAGATTAAATTAGTCTAATTTTGCTTTCTGAAATATAATTTTTGTTCTATCCTTTGCAAGATTAAAGAAATATAAAATTTTGTCATTTCAAATTTTTAATTCTTTCTCCCAAAGGAAAAAAAATAACTATGATGAAGAGTAATTGAATGTTGACAGAATGTTCACCTTTTAATTTTATTCATGGCTGTTTGCCCAGTTCTTTTGAAGGACCTAATATTTTTGTTCCTGACAATGCTTAGAGGTGAAAAGAGACAATGTTTAGTGGTTCAGAACAGTTTGAATGAGGTAATCAAACAGAGCTGGAAAATGATCTTCTATCCCTAGTGACGTACTACTGGGAATTCTGAGGGAGTTCACTGAAGAAAAGACTTTGTAATTAAATTATCATTTAATCCCAATTCTCTACTTATTCATTCAGTTTAAATCAATAATGACAATGGGCTCTCTCGTGGTATTTCACCAGCAAAGACAGAAAAAAAATGCTTGAAGGATAACAATGTAAAAAAAGTTAAATTGATGCATGCTCATTTTGGTCTTTAGATGCTTCATGGAGCTAATTGTTTTGTTTCAGAAATACGAGATGACATCAGATACATGGCTCTCTAAACAGGTATAGTATATGTGGTCTCTTTATGTCACATTTTGGCCATTGTGCCCAACAAATTCACCCATTTGTTATGTATAACTTTCTCTCAAAAGCTATTTCAGTAATATGACTTTAAGGCTTTGGTATGTTTGACTAAGTGAGTCTTTTCCATTAAAGTATTTATGACTTGGGCTTTTTGTGACAACATTGGTGAAAAGATTACTTTTGGTTTTAATAGGACATAAGTTGCAAAATAACCACCAGGATCCATTTTCAGGATCATTCATATAAGTAAACTCGTGTGTAGATGCAAGAGAAAAATTTGTGACCTGTAAAACTAGAAACCATCAGCATTGCTCAAATTGCCCAGAAAATTGACCAAACCTCCACGTAAATTGATTATGTGGAGATTATTCAGATGAACACTTCTTTCTTTAGATATATCCTAGCTCTTCATGTTAGTTTGTGACATAAACGTTGCTGGAATACAGGCGATCACAATAGAATAACTACCAAACATCTCCACAACATGGTCTCATACTGGACATTTTAGGACGCACAAGTGGATTATCCAAATACAGCTGAACCCATTTTATTACTAACTCATCATTACTTTTCACAATGGGAAGAGTTTTGTTTGGTTTGTTTGGTTGTGATTTGTTTTGTTCTTTGCAGTTATCCTTTATTTTATATTCTCTGCCTAGGTGTCGTGCGCCCCTGGGGTTTCAATTACCACTCATGTATTGAGACCTCCAAATGTATAGCCCAGGCAACCCACTTCTCTGAGTTCTGAAACATCCAAATTCATGCTTGGCATCTCCTCCTAAATTTTTAGAAGTAACTGCACGGTCCACAGGTCCAAACTGAACATATCCCTCTTCTAGTTAGTTTTATATCTTCTTATCATAGGAGTCAAGGCCATACTTATCCATCCAGCTATTAAAATCATAAACCTAGTGGTCATTCTTGAACTTTTTCTCATCTTTATCTGCATATATTATTCATCACCAAGTTCTTTGATTTTACTTTCAAAGATCTCAAGTCAATTTACTTTTCTCCAGTTCACAAACACCGCGCAGGATCAAACTACAGGGGCTGCAGTTCCTCCTCATCTGGTGAACTCTTAACGCCTTAGGCACCGGCCAGTCTGCTCG
The DNA here is from genome assembly GCF_020826845.1 of Diceros bicornis minor. NCBI lineage: Eukaryota > Metazoa > Chordata > Mammalia > Perissodactyla > Rhinocerotidae > Diceros > Diceros bicornis. Next base: position 16,397,503 of record NC_080749.1, on the reverse strand, counting down.
TTCTCCACACTGCAGGCTGGCTGAGTGACCTTTTCGAGATATGTATTTGATTGTCACTACCCACATCACCCTCACACTCCACTCTTATGACTAGAACAATTTTTATCTATCCTTTTGTTCTACAGATAGGGACCAACATTCTTTAAGGGTCTACAAGGAATTAAATTGAAAACTTTTCCAGCTGTATGCGATACCATCCTTTCACCAGTTTTCTCCATTCTAGGCACATTAGCACTCATATTCACAGGGCCTTTGTATGAACTGTTCCTCCTGAACAGAATTCTCTCAACTACTTTCTTAGATGAAGCTTGCTCATTTTTCAAACCTCAGCTTAAATCACCTACTGAAGAAGTCAACTCCTCCAACCACTCTAACCAAATCATATCCTCAAATAAAAGTTATTTTAAAATCAAGTGGAATCTTTGAGTAACATTTATACAATTATTTCTGTGTTTTTTTACTAATTTACAAAAGCAGGAAGTATATTTATTTTTCTGTTCTCCATTGTAAACCAAATGCCTAATATAGAGTCTGGTTATAAGAAAAGCTCCATAAATACTTGTTGAATAAATAAAGAAAAAGAGTAAGAAGGATGGTGAATAGGCTAAACCTTTGCTTGTTTGAAGTATAGGCATATCTATGTATCTATGTATCTATCTATCTATCGATACATTTTAATATGAACTATTTAATCTTAGTCAATGCGCAAGATGAATTTGGGAAAAAAAAACCCTTGATTTCATAGCCAATAATGGATTCTCAAAAATTAGGTTACATACTGAAAATGAAAACAATGAAAAACAACAGCGTAATAGATATTGATGTATTCTGAATTGTCCTGCATGAGTAAACCTATTTTGCTATCATTTTCATTGCCAGTGACATTCATAATAGTCTAACATATATCAACATAATGCATGCTCTTTTAGGATTATGCTCTCTATATTTTAAATCCCAACTTTATGAATGTTTAATAGAATTTTTTAAGCAAAGAAACCAGTTTTCAATTATTCAGTAAGAAAATGCAGATGGTGGTTTGTCACAGTTGACTTTTTCGCCAGCAGCTCTAAGAGAATTTCATGAAATACTCAGAATTTGATAAAAGTTGAAGGATGAGAGTGGTAGTAGTAATGAGTTGAAGCAAATTTCTGACAATTAGAAATTTAATATAATCATCATATGCTCACTTTCTGGATAATAGGAAGAAAAGAGAGAAGGATAACCATGTACAAAATGTTTGGTCAAGGGCTAAACTTCGGTAGCCCCAATTCATGGCCCTGTGTGTCACAAACACTGACTTGCTTAAGGTCATGAAAGTGGGCAGTGAGATTGGCCCACCTTCTGTGATTGTAGGAAAGAGTCTGATTAGAGCTGCATGTTCATAGCCAGTTATGGTCTAGTGGTGAACGTTTTTAAGCCCTGCTATGCATTTGAGATTATATTCCCCCCATCTGCCCCTTAAATGAACCATTTCTAAGGTACCAGAATTGGAGGAGGAGGAACTAATATAAAAATTAGAATGCTCTGATGTCCTCACACCACAGAAAAGCAATTTATTTTTAGAGCAAAGCACAGGGGAGATTGTTGAGTAAAGGAGGAGCCAATAGTTAGAGTGAATGTGGTGGCTAAATTGATACATATAACAACTATTTTTGCCAATTGTACATATGCATTCATCTATTCAATTATGAGTAGGACACCTACTGTGTCCTAGAAAATAGAGCTGAAAAGATAAAATTGCAAACAGTTTAATTATTACTTGCCTAGTGAAGGAAGTCGACCATATAATAGAGTGCATTGAAAGCCGTGATAGAGATAAATACAGCGTACTTTTTAGAATCTCTGAGGAGAGATTTCCTAACTAGGAGAGATTCTTCTAACTAGGGAAATTTGGAAATGTTTTTTACTTAAACAATTAAAAAAGTTGATAGGATTTGGCACAAACAGGAAAACAGAAAGATTGGTCCAGACAGAAGAAACCCCATGTGCAAAAGTAAAGAAAGAGATATCCCAGAGGGGCAAGAAATGGAACATAGAGAATTATTGACTCTATCATAGGTGAAAGATGTGATTCCTTCAGTCAAGAATCTTGTCAGTATTTATTATATGCCCAGTAATGCAATTTTCCCATCCTTGAATTGTGTTACTTTAGAGTTTTAAATTTATTACATATGTCATTTTATATTTTCATGAGTGTCCGTGAAGTAGACAAGGAAAATATTATCCTTATATTTCTGTCAAAGGACATTCTTACTAATGAAGCTAGTATCAGATGCGAGATTATTAAAATAGTTATTAATTTACTTATTCATTCAGTAAATGATTATTAAACACAATTGATGTGACAGGCACTGTCCAGGTGTTGGAGATACAGCCATGAAGAATACAAGATTCCTGCCTCCTGGAGCTTACATTGTAGAGGAACACTACCTACGTACCTATCTATCTACCTACCTACATACATATATACACGCATTCATTCATATACAAACAAATGTATACTTACATAAGAAATAGTATGTGGGATAGTGTTAGTTGCTATGGAAAAAAATAGAAAGTAAGTAAAAGAGGATGAGGGATTCAGATAGAGTTGGATGATCTGGCTTCTCTGATCACCCTTTACATGGGGCAATCAGGTAAGACCTCACTGATAAGGTAACATAGAGCAGAGATATGAAAGAGATAAAAGAAAGAGCCAGACAGAGGGAATAAAAAGTGCACAGGCCCTGGAGCAGAAACATGTGCAATGAGGAAGCAGGAGAAAGGAAGAAGATGATATCAGAAAGAGAGTGGAGGGCCAGATCATCTATAAAGACTTGTAAGCCATTTAAAGACCTATAGAGCAAACCGTATCAAAGCCTTTCTTTATACCATATGTGTAATCACTATCACTAATCCAATAGGAAAAAACTCAATGTTTTGTTAGGTAAATGCTTTTTCTTAATGTTTCCCCTGGAGCAAGAGAAAGCAAGCTATATGTGTGGCCTCCATATAATTTTCAAAAATAATCCTGTTGATTTAATGTGCCACTAGAGTTTAATTTAGAAAATCATCAAATGGACATTTGTGTTTGTGTGTTTGTGGAGGGGTGAGCAGTGAGGATGGGAAGTTTTAATTAAATGATTTTCAATGGATTCCTTACAATTTTGTGGCCTTTTGGCTTTTGTATGTTCAGTAAATTTATGTATACGTCATCAGAAATGTATCTTCAAGTAACTAGAATTGCTGAGTGCGATATTTCAGAAAAATATATTAAATATTGTGTGTTATAAAATTTTCTAAATTTGAAAAAAATTTCTGTTGATAAACTGGTACAGATGTTCACAGTTTTCCTGTCTTTGAAGGCTAAATTGCTAAACACAATCATATCTTCTGTAAAGATAACGAAAGTTCTTTTTTGAACCAATTTAAAAAGTGTCTTTAGTCTAATTGTGAGTTGTTCCTATCCTGTCTTTAAGAAACTTCCCCATCCCTCCCACCACTCAAACACACACATACATGCAATGCAGCACTGAATTTATTTTAAAAAAATACTATCATACATTTATTTTTTAAATAATTTGACTATTTTCCAAACAAATTCTAAATCAATAGTTAATCCAATCCATGCACGAATTAGCAGTAGTTTACAGCACAAATTTCACATGCCATTTTGAGATTGTTATATGCACTTCTGTATTTTAGAATGAAGAGCCTGTATTTTCTAGAGATGGCAGCAAATTCTTTATGACAGTTCCTGTTAAGCAAGGGGGCCGTGGAGAATTTCACCACATAGCTATGTTTCTTGTCCAGGTAAGTACTGGCTTCTTCCTGTGATTTGGTTTCATTGCCATCGTGCTCATGAAGGTTCAGTCTTGTGCATTTTGAACCTACAGTTAATGCCTGTGAAGTCCAGTCATGTATCCAACTCAGGGACATTTTAGGAAGAGGATCTCTATCCATAGCCATAAATTCAAGGTGTACCTTCCCACAAAACAGTCTCAACACTTAATAAAATTTAGTGAGCCTCACATGTGTGCTATGAGTTGAAGGCCTTGGGATATAGAATTTAATAAATGAAAAGTACCTGACCCCTACTTTCAAGGACATGAGGACAATATAGAGAAGATTTTTCATTCAACAAATACATATTACCTATTTCGTACAAGTAATATTTTTGAGGTGTTATAAAAGTTTTAAATGCTTGAAGCAACCTAAATGTCCATCAAAGACTGAATAGTTGAATAAAGCATGATATGCCGACACAAGGAAATACAATGCAGATTTTAAAAACCAAGATAAAATAGATTTTTTTGTGTGTTTTCAAAGACACAGTGTCTGTATTATATTTTTATGGACTTGCTGATAAAAATAGGGGAAAAGGTTATTATTCCTCTAAACTTCAGATTATGTTAGCAGTTTATACAGTTTGTCTCATTATAAAAAATCAGTAAATTCACAATAAGTGGTTTAAATTTGACAAGGTTAATGAGTTAATTTGAATCTAATTGCCAATAACGAGTATTCATGAGAAATGAAGTTTTATTCAAAATCAAATAAGTAAACATCTTAGTCTCACAGGTAGGAGACCATTTATAAAGACAAAGCATTGTGAATAAATTAGAATCTTCTATGCGAGTTTTACAAAGAAACTAGTCAAGAATCAATTTCATTACAAAATATAGAGTAAATATGAATTGGCAAAATGTCCCAAAGCAGCCTGGCTACTTTTTATGTTCTGAGAACTTTCAAGTCTTGCGCATATTCTCAAACTTGTATCATTATCTATATACTTATTTATATTGGGCAGCTCAGTGCCTTGAATTCTCAAAATCTTATATCAATAGCTTAAAATTTAACATTTGTCCAAGTTCTATACTATTAAAATAATTGTCATGATTATAACTTTAATTTTAATCAAAGCTAAAATAAATTATTTGGAACATATATAATTTCTACAATAGAGATGTAGCTTAATTCTCATAGTATATCATTAAGTTGGAACAGCAGGTTATAGACCAATGTATAGCATGATCTCATTTATGTTATAAATAGATGTATGCATTTATATATGGATAAAATTTTTTTGTGATTCTATATCCAACTATTAAAATTATTATATCAGACAGGGGGGATTGAGGGAATTTTTTTTTTTTTAGTCTGAACTGGAGGAAACTTCACCAGCAAATTGCTTTTCTGATTAACTTTTGCTAGTTAATAGTAAGGTTTGTTATCATAAATACTAGGGAGATATGTTGGCCAAAAAAATTAACCACACTTTCCAAATCTTACAATTGACTGTGACATTCTACTGAATTTTTGAATCCCACTATTTTATATTCAGGAAGCTGTGTAAAAACCCAGGTCGTCAAAATTACATACAAATTGTGAATATTTATAAGATAGTGAAGGATAGGGAAGGATGTAGAGTACATCTTTATATATACAATTCCAAGAGTAAGACAATGTAGTCAACAATTAAATGTGTCTTTCAAAGTGGGATTGGCCCGGGCGGAGCGAGGAGGTGATGATGTTGGCATGTAGGAATTGAGATATTTATGCACCTAACAAAAGTTTCCTGATAAGTCTTGGGAAGAAAAACCTTCTGTCCCTCAATGAAATCAGCTCTTGACATGCAGTAGTTCATTACTTCTGAAATGTTCGGAAGAACAACTTCGTAGAGCAGGTGTGTTTACTTTGTTCCTCTTCTATATGGAGACTAACAAAGCTTTCATTGAAGTAGAAAACATTTTGATCTTTTCTGGTTGCAGTTCAGAGAACTTGTGAGAAATAAACATGACTTTGATTATTTATGGATATTTTGGTAATGTGGCTAAAATTAATTTACCTTGTTAATGAGTCAGAGGGCAGTGCTTAGATAAATACAATTTATACCTAAGTTTACACACACCCACGATTTTAGTAGTTTCAGTCCTCTTGCCTCAATTTTTTAACAGCTAACAAAAAAGCTCTTTTATGAGTTGTTTATAATTGCCATACTGACATATATATACTATAAAAATTTGTAAAATTCTAAACTGAATAAAGGAGTATATAAAATCAAACACAATCTCATCACCCCACACTCTCACACTATAAATATATTACTGTATATATTTCCAATTCCTTTTTATGTTAAAAATATGTCATTTTCTCAAAGATTGCCATCAAAGCACATACATAGATCTGTAACATTTAAAGAATAATTAATGAGCATTTTCTCACATAATTTAACTGCATTCTTAATATTTAATACGTTAAAATTTGATTTTAATAGCTATTCAACATTCTGTTCAGGTAGATATACTATACTGTAGTTAAGTGAATCAGTTTTCATCAATCATTAAAGTTATTTCTATTTTTTGATACTAGAAATTGTTCACAGATAAACACCCCATGCATACTTATTTTATTTATGATTATTATCACTAAAATATATTTCTAGATCTCAAAAGATACCTAGAAATCTTTGCAAAGCATACGTGTAAGTATATATTTGTTTAGATTTTGATATGGAGTGCCAAATTGGCTTTCCAAAAATAGTATAATAATTTACAGTCTAAACAGTAATGCATTCCAACATTGATGACTTTTTACCCTCTCTTTCTTCCCTTGACATGCTAGAGGATTCCATTTAAAATTGACGTGCCTGGAAAGTGAGAAATGACAGGCAGAGAGAGCTTGGCAGGCGACAGTCAGGAAGACCACCTTTGCTGTACTTGATGCTTAGCTACTTGAGAACTTCCCCATTGACTGAGAATATATGCATTCATTTGAAGTATCTTATTAAATGGGATTAGTAAATTTTTGCAAGCATTTTGCTCTCTTACATAATCAGTATGTAGATAAAACCCAGTAATTAGAGACCAGGCTACAAAATTAATGCTTTCAGGCCATTTTCATATATAGAAAGTGATCATTGTCATTACAAATATTTTAGTGTTGTTTTTCTCATTTACAAAAGCGATCCTTGTTAAAATAATTCCAAAAAATAAAGGTAGAAATAATTCATATGCTTTCCTCCATTTTTCTCCTTTTAAACATGATTATAATTTTAGGCAAACTACCGCATTATGTCCTGATATCTTAAGTTTAAATTTTAAAGCATACTTTTCCCATAATGCTAAATAATTTTGAAAAACAATTCTTTAGAAGGTTAATATTTAGTTGACTGGATGTACATAGTTAACCATTATGGTTCAATGTTTAATTTAGTGACAATGTGTTGGAATTACAGATGTCACTGTGCAGAAAGCTTATTTATACTATTTTGGATTATTTTTTCAGTTTTGATTAACAGATCTGGAATTCCTGCGTCAAAAGTAAAATATTTCTAAGCCCTTGTATATATATGTTTCCAGATTACTTTCAATAGGAATATGTGAAAACAGAATTTGTAAGAATTTTCTCTACTTTTATATATTTCATTAAAGATAATATTAATAAAAATAAAAACTGACTTGTCCAAAAATTTATATAGCTAAAATAATTGTTCTTCTGAGTAGAGTGAGCAGTATGCAGTATTAATATCAGTTTATATAATTCCTGAATCAAACAATCATGCAAAACTTCTTTTACCTCAAACCATTAAACTTTTGTTTACTCCACATATTTCTCCCTCTGCCTCTCCCCACAGCATTCCTTCTGTAGATTTCTAACTTCTGAATTCCCATTTCTGGAACTATAACATCTCATATCCGACAATGCAGGGCGCAGTTAAGAGAAGTGTTTTTGTCAAAGACATGGCCATCTTTTTCTCTCAAATATGGGATAAACAGTTTTAATCATATTAAGTGGTTCAGATTCATAAACATAAGCAATTGCCCTGTCATCTTGTGTTAAATGAAAAATTATGTATATTGGTGAATCCACTCACTTTCTCTATTCAGCAGTATAAAGTTTTGCTCATGAGAGCTGATGATTTCACTGGGAACAATTTTGAATGTCATTATTCATTACAAATACTGTAGAAAATAGCATGCCCCCAATTCACAATTCTATCACCTAATCAACCCAATAAAATTTTTCATTACATTTCACTGCTGTATCTGATTAGGACATTGTTTGAAAACAATTAGCTCACCTCATGTGATGAATAGACAGTAAATGAAAGCATGCTATTTTTAAGTGCTACAATATTTCCCTTATTTAGAAGGTATAAAAGTTAAACAGAATTGAATATAAGAAATTTGAGTGAACAGTGTGTAATCAGGTAAAAAGCATGTGTGTCATTAAACTTTTACTGATACCAATGTTTCCACTTTGCAAATAGAAATGTAAAATTAATATTTAACTTTCTTGAGTATAATAAAATCTTCACCAAGTCAAGGACAGGTGTCTGATGTCTAATGTCCCAAATAAAAATACTCTATCTGCATCCTAGATTTTCAGCCCTCCTATGAGAATGAATGAAATCACTAGTTTTATTGCTGTTGATTCTAAAATTAAAAGTAAAATATGACCTCAATTTAAAGTATATTGCCATATCACCCTTGTCAAAGTCCATTATGGTTTCATGTTCATAATCATTGTTTCTATTCTACCAAGCTAATAGAATAGAGATCATTGGTTTCACAGAAAGAAAGAATTATTACTGTGGAGTAAAAATGATTATTCTTTCCTGCCTTGTTAAGTTAACTTGCCTCTGATCGCATTTCTGCTTGAAGGTGGATGGAAAACCAGTTGAAGTACAGAAATCCCCTGGTGAAACCTAGTCAAGTCCCTTGATATTTATTTTGCACTTACTGTATAGTCATCTACCGTATTCTGATTGGCATTGGGATTACTTACCTAGAGTCCAGATAAAACTTAATATGCTCACTGCTACGAAATAATCTGATAGATATTTTTGGATAATAGCTTAAGAGTCTTATATCTATAACTATGTAACTATAAAAGATACTCTATGCTGTTATATGTGAAAGGGGGGTTCAACTTACTCCCCAGCCCAGATTTGCCTTGGTAGACATAAAGTAAGCAGGGCCATTACAGATGTTTGAAGTAAACTCGAAAGGTTTGTTTTTACGGCTTCTAACAAGAGATCTTTTGGTTCTACACTTAGAAGCATAATATTTTGATTCCAGATTCATCATTGAAGTGAATAATGTGCAATTTTTGTTTTTGTGTACACTGTGTTCAACATTTTTCAAAGCATTGGATTTTTGCTCATGATCACTTTTAATGCAGCCACTCTTCTGTCCTTAAAACACACGCACACAAATGACAGAAGTCTCTGAAAAACAGAGAAAATATAATTAACTTAGAAAAAGCATCTCCAGATATGTACAAATATTGAGTAAAGTTTCTTTACTTTTTAATGTTTTGAGATTTTGTTCATCTTGAAATTGGGCACCAAAAATGAGCTAAAACCTTGAGATCTTAGTATCTTGTCTTTGGCTAATTCAAAGCAGAATCTGGAAATGAGTAAGGGGAACCATCCACTGGCCTGTGGGAATTTGGCAATAAAGTATGTGACTTCAGAAATCCATGTCAGCCTGTAGTCTGTGCCGGTCTCAAATCTCAAAAATTCAGTTTCATCTTTGCATTTATACTTTTATTCAGCAAATACTTGTAAAGAGCTATAATGCATCAGACGGTATACAAAGAAGTTAAAATAAAGAAGTCATATGCTTGTTGTTGACCTTACACAGCTAGACGGCTAGTGAACTCCCTTTAAGAATAAGGCATAGATGATTTAGGGAGATGTCGAAATACAGATGTGTACCAATAAGATATTGAGGATTTTTTGAGGGAAGATTCTAATACTGTTTATACAAATGTGGAGTATAGAATGGCCTCTTAGTTTCTGCTTCCAGTAGCATGGGAAAGTAGATATTTTAATAAAACTCTCCCACACCAAAAACCCTAAATTCTGAATATATTTATACCAAAAATGCATTTGAAGTTTACTCAGCTAATGGATTATGTTTTCTGAAAACAATGCAATTGAATTAGAAATGAATAACAACAATTATAACTCTTTAAAAACCATACATTTGGAAGTAAAATATAATTTCTACATTATTCATGAGTTCAATAAGAAATATATATATATATATATATATATAAGCATCTAATGTTAGTATTTAAAAAAAGAGCATAATAAATGCAAATGTAGAAGACGGACATGAGAAATGCAATAGTAGAATTTAATGAACTAGAAAGCAAAAATAGAATAAAGAAGTTTGGCAAAATAAATAATCAGTTCTTTGGAAAAAATAATGAAATCTATACTATTTATAAAGGTTAATTTAAAAAGTGGGCAAGCCTCCAAAGTATAAATAGTGGGAAAGAGGCATAACTGCACATTTAAAAATATATTTTAAAATACCATGAATAATTTATGTCAATAAATCTGAAAACTTGAGTGAAATGGATAAATTCTAGAAAACAATCCAAATCTAAGAAACAGAAAATCTTAATTGTCCCATAATATTAAGGAAATGAAATTAGTGTTTTAAAATTTCGGCACATCAGGCACAGGTGGTTTGTAGGCACAGGTGGTTTTTAGGCACAGGTGGTTTTTAAAGTTGAGTTCTACCAGATATTCAAGAAGCACACACAATTTTGTAGAAACATATTCAATAAAGAGAAAAAGATAGAATATTTTCTAATACATTTTATAATACAGGTATCATCTTGTAACCTAAACCAAAGAAAGACTGTATGAGAAATGAAAATTACAGGTCAGTTAAAAACTCCTAAACCAAATATTGACAAATCTAATGTTTCAATAGATTAAAAAATTTACTAAGTTATTTTCCACACTGTAATGGTAAATTTGCTTACAACTTGAGTATCTATAATATGAGTCACTACATTTTCATGTATGTAAAAAAAATTTTAATCATCTTAATTTATGTAGAAAAAGGACCCAATAAATTCACAATCCATATTCCAAAATCTTAGAAATTTAGGAATAAAGAGAACTTCTTTAAGCTGACAAAGGCATTCACCAAAAGCTTAGGTAATATACATAATCTATAGTGGAATGTTAGTTACATTCCTTTTAATAATCAGCATTGAGACAAGGAAGCAAAATGAAGTAGCTTATATATGCACAAAGCAGACATGACAGTTCAAAAAAATTATCACCTAAGAAGGAGAGGAAAAAAGTTTGATAGGGAGAGGTATGTCTTGGAATATTGCTGGTAAAGGGAAAGGTGAAAACGAGTGACATAAATTAAGAACTCTACATAATAAAAAAAAGTTTGTGAACTATGAGAATACACAGATCCACTCCTAATGGTGCCACCTTAGTGTGCTTCTTGGGGTACTGAGGAGTTTTTAGGGAACTAGTAATAGTACTCTTTAGGGACACCTCCTTAGGGTACTAGTAATAGAAATCTAGTGAGTCACCTAATCTTGCACCATTCTTATGCATCTATATCCTGGCAAATCCAAGATATTTATAAAGAACAGAATATGGCTGGCAATAGACTTAGAAAATGACCATATGAAGAAAACAGAAAGTATAATAAAAAATTTCCAATAGATAAAGATACTCCTCTCCAGAAAACAACCATGAAACAGAGGAATACTGTAAAAACAATACTCCAACAAGAATTAATTATCATTAAAGAAGCATTTTTAGATATAAAATTCATCAAATAAGAAATTCAAAACCTAGAAAAGTCCTCATAAAGTAGAAAGAAAAATTCTAAACCGAAAAGTGACAGATTTCAGGAAGGAAATTGAAAAAATAATACAAAATAATAACAAATAAATTAATTGAAAGATGACAAAAGGTAAATAGATATTGCTGAAAATATACTAATAAATATCAAGAAGAGAAATGAAAACAACCAATAGAAAGAAATGAAATAAAGAAGGAGAACAGATCAGAGTTAGACAGTTAGACAGACAGGGAAATAAAAATCACCTGATATGTAACTGGACGTCTTAAAGAAAACAAGCAAAATAATGGAGGAGAAGCAGCATTTAAAACCATAATCTAAGAACAAACCAGAAAAGCCAAAATGTTCTAGAAACAAAAGATACCTTTGGGAGATGGTAAGAATATTATTGAAGTTATTAATATAAAGATAACATGTAAAACTAAAATAAAAACCTAGCACCAGATTTCAAAATACTACAGAAAAAATTACTAAAAAACTACCTACAAAAAAACCTAATTAACCATAATATCTGTAATAAATATACGAAATATGATAGAATTTTTTTTTTTTTTTGGTGAGGAAGATTAGCCCTGAGCTAACATCTGTTGCCAATCCTCCTCTTTCTGCTGAGGAAGATTGGCCCCAGGCTAACATCCATGCCCATCTTCCTCTACTTTATATGTGGGACACCTGCCACAGCATGGCTTGATAAGTGGCGTGTAGGTCCACACCGAGGATCCGAAACTGCAAACCCCTGGCCGCTGAAGCAGAGAGCGGGAACTTAACCACTACACCACTGGGCCAGCCCCAAAATATGATAGACTTTTTTAAAAGGTTTCAGTCATACCAATAAATGTAAATTGGCTTAACTTATGTACTAAAATTAAAACAAAGGTTTTTCAGATTGGTTCATGAAACAGACAGAATCCAATTCAAACTTTTATACAAATTACACATCTAAAATAAGATGATTCAGAAAGGCTAAAATTCTGATACCAGACAAGAAGAGCTTTCATGCCCCAAATCACAAGGAAGATATAATAGTTAAAAATGTCTATATCTATGCCCCAGAGAGTGAAGTAGCCACCTTCCTAAGGCAGAAATGCACAGAAACTATTTAATGTGTGGTAACCTTATTGTACCATTCTCTGTCCAAACCAAATCAAATGGACAAAAATTAAGGCGATAGGTAGACAGGTAAATTATATATATATATATATAATATTATGTATATATAATGTTTGAACACACACATATATATAATATATGTGTTTGACTTATAATATATAATGTTTAACATACCCAAATAAGAGATAATATGTATATAGAATATTGACAAAACTTGAACATACATTGGATCAGGTCATTAAAAAAGCTCAATAATTTCTATAAATTAGAAATTATATAAAAATATGCTATAATCACAATGTAATAAGCCTAGAAATCAATAATACATTTTAATGGGTTTTCAACTAGAAATTTTTAAAAAGTAAATCCAATTAAACAATTCCTTGTAGAATTCAAATGAAAATTGCAAAATTTATAAAATAATAATAAGAAGAATTACAACACTCTATATGAGAATCAGTTGTCAGAAAAAATGTCATAACTCTACCAACTTATAAAAATGAAAATAGAAGAATGAAATGAGTTGAATTCCCAACTCAGACAGAAAATTATCAGCAAAATGCAACATAAATCAGAAAGATGGAAATAACTAAATGTGAAGCAAAATGAAGTAGGTTATAAACAGAAAAATGTAGAACTAATAAATGAAAAAAATAACGCTTACCTTTTGAAAACACACACACACACATAAGGCACACACAAATGAAACAAAGCACCAGCTCATCCAATCAAAGAAAAAGAGGGAAAAAACAAAGATACAAAATTAGAAATGAGTAGTGAGAAATAAACAAAGGACATTTTAATAAATCATAAGAGAGTATTTTGCAGAACTCCATGCCAGTTAGTTTGAAAATTTAGATGAAATGAACAATTTCATGAGGAAATACACTTCGCCAAAACTGTCTCAGGAGAGATAGAGAGCTTAATCTGACTAATGACATAGAAGAAATAGAATGTTATCTCAGAACTACACCACAAATGAGCACCAGTCTCACACTATTTCGTAGGAGAATCTTACCAGACTTTCAGAGGTAATGCCAAGATAATTTAAATCATTCTACAGCATGGATTTTCCTTATAGTTGCTGTAAAAGCCTTTTATAAAATTTAATACCAACTCCTGGTTTAAAAAAATATATGAAATTGGTCAATAATTTCTTAACATGATAAAATACACATACCTTAGCCCAAAAGCCAATCTAGTGGCCTTCCCATTTAAGGTTAGGAACAAGGAAGGATGCACAATATCTCCACTACTATGTAATATTGTTTGGGAGGTATTGGTCAATGTTAACCAGACAAGAATAAACAACCAGCCATAAGATTTGCAAAAGTATTCAGTGAGACAGCAGGATATATATTTAGCATGCAAAAATCAATAGTTTTCATATATGCAAACATTAACCAGTTAGAAGGTATAATGGAAGAGAAAACCCTATAGACAATAGCAAAAAATATAAAATACTTAATAATTAATTTGAAAATTGAATATATATGAAATGAAATGTACAAAACCTATATGAAGATGATGATAAAACATCCCTGAAAGACAAAAAGTAGACTTGAGCAAATGGAAAAATCTCCCTGTTCTTGGATAGAATGACTGAAGATCATAAAGAGGTCAGTATTAATTACAAACTTAATATTATCCCAATAAGAAAGTCCAACAAGTTTTTATTTACTTGAACTAGATAGGCTTATTTTTAAATTTCCTTTGGAAAAATAAATATGTAGTAATATCTAGGGAAATCCTGAAAAAAAAACAATGAGCAGGGATGAGTCCTAAATAATATAGATGTTAAAAAAAAATATGGGTCTGCCCCGTGGCTTAGTGGTTAAGTGCGTGCACTCCACTACTGGTGGCCTGGGTTCGGATCCTGGGCACGCACCGACGCACTGCTTCTCCCGCCATGCTGAGGCCGCGTCCCACATACAGCAACTAGAAGGATGTGCAACTATGACATACAACTATCTACTAGGGCTTTGGGGGAAAAAAAAGGTGGAGGATTGGCAATAGATATTAGCTCAGAACCGGTCTTCCCCAGCAAAAAGAGAAGGATTAGCATGGATGTTAGCTCCGGGCTGATCTTCCTCGCAAAAAAATAAAAATAAATAAATAAATAAAAAATAAAAAATAAAATCTATAACTAAAAATGTGTGATATTGGGACATGAATTAACAGAGACTAACGGAACAGCATAGACAGTACAGAAATAGACTCAGGTACATATGGAAATTTAATATATAATAAAGATGGCATTTCAAACCACTGGAAAAAATGAAATGTTTTATAAAATAATTTTGGGAAAACTGAATATCCATTAGGAAAAAGATAAAAGTAGTTCCATACTACCATCAGAGCTCTAACTTTAAAAAATAAAACCTGAATGTACTAGGAGAAAACATCAGTAAATGCTTTGTAACCTTAGTTTGAAGAAACCCTTTAAACTATGCATCAATACCTAGAAACCAGTAAGTATATGTTGGTAAATTTGATTAGAAAAAGATTAGAAAAAAATTGGATGCGGGGGAAAGAATAGTACCACAACTAGTGTCAATATAAAATGACAAACCAGGAGAAGCTATCTGCAGCTTATAGCTCATATAAATGGATACAAAGACATAAATAACTCTTAAAAAATAAAAGAAGACCGGGGCAGGCTGGTGGCATAGTGGTTATGTTTGTGCGCTCCGTTTCAGAGGCCCGGGGATCACAGGTTCAGATCCCGGGCACAGACCAACGCACCACTTGTCAAGCCATGCTGTAGTGGCGTCCCACATAAAGTAGAGGAAGATTGGCACAGATGTTAGCCCAGGGCCAATCTTCCTCAGCAAAAAAAGAACCAAAATAAATAAAAGAAGACCAAAACACAAAAAAAATTGATAATGTAGACAAACATTAACAGAGAGTAAGCTAAAACAACTATGTAAATGACATATTATATATATGTTGTATTATACACATATAAAGATGCTCAACTTTTCTTCTAAAAGAAATGCAAAATGAAATTAGACAATATACCTGTCACAAGTTGAGTTTCACAGGAAGCCAACTGTGAAATGAAGATTGGCCTGCAGGACAACTATTACAGAGGAGATCAATGGCTTTGGAAAGGAGGGGAAGGGAGCAAGATAGGCCAGAAGAATTTGAGCTGCAATGCCATCTGAGTGAAGGCTTCAGCTGACCCCACAGAGAGTTCTGGACTGGGGTGGCCCTTCAGAGAAGTCCCAAGTTAGTGTAAGAGGCCTGGGCTTCTATACTACAACATAGACCAGGGTGTCCTTGGACTGGAGTTGCCTCTGAAAGGAGGTATATGATCTTCGGTGAGGACGTTGTCTTCAGTCCAGGCAATACCCCAAGAAGACTGACAGCTGGGCACCTTCTTCCAGCAGAACTTCTAGTTACTGGCCAAGTAGGTGCTTCCTTCCAGTAGGGAGTTCTGGTTGGCATATCATAGTGTCTACCACAGCACCATTTCTCACCTACCACACTGGCAAAAATTCAAACACTGAACAACATATTCTGTAACATGTCCATGGGAAGAGAGGCACCTTATACACTGCTGGTAGATGTGCAAAATGGTACTTTCTTTATGGAGGAGTATACCCCGAAGATATTTCCCTGCACATTAAACAACAAACATATACACAGGGTTAATCGCTGCAGCATGATTTGAGACGGGCATCATTGGAGGCTAGTTTGGGACATCCACACAACGGAGAAATATGTAAGAATAAAAAAGATGGAAGAAGATCTATAACAATGGATATAAAGCATATCTCACACTCTCTCTAAATTATATATATATATATATATGTGTGTGATTAGGTTTACACTTATATTTACAGCGATAAAATATTAATTATTTTAGTTATAAAAATTTCTCCTTGGACTGGCCCTATGGCGCAAGCGAGTGAGTGTGCACGCTCTGCTGCGGCAGCCCGGGGTTTGCCGGTTCGGATACCGGGCGCGCACCGACGCACTGCTTGTCGAGTCATGCTGTGGTGGCGTCCCATATAAAGTGGAGGAGGATGGGCATGGATGTTAGCCCAGGGCCAGTCTTCCTCAGCATAAAAAGAGGAGGATTGGCAGATGTCAGCTCAGGGCCAATCTTCCTCACACACACAGGAAGAAAGTTCTCCCCTAGAAAAGAAGAATGAATAAGAACCTCATTAGATTCTTATTTTCTGTAAGTGATGAGTGAAAATGGGATGAGACCAAGTCTTCTCTCAGTGTACATATACATATATATAGTATATTTTTGAAACTTGTACATATTTTTAAAAGAAAATTAAATAAAAAGAATGAGGACATCAAAGTTTAAATTGAAATATTAAGAGAAGGAAATGCACCTAAATGTAAATCAAATGATATAAATTTAAATTGAAGATATTACTAAGAACACACACACATACATGTGTGTACGTACACATGCACACACAAAGAGAGAACGTATGGAAATCTATCTCCCTATCTATCTATCTATCTATCTATCTATCTATCTATCTATCTATCTATCTATCTATCTCTTCTGAAAAGGCCCAGAACTAATAACAGAGTAGCAATGAGCACATCTAACCCTAGACCTTAATCCTAGTACCATAATCGGGTAGGAAAAAGTCCTTGGAGAAGTGATTGATTACAGATATGGGACAGAGGAAGTAAAATGACCTTAGAACATCTTATTGTGCAGAAAACAAGGAAGTGCTCAAAGACTAATGTAATCACATCCAAAGAATAAAGGGATTGCCTTGAAGGGGTTCCCACTAACCAAAATTTGACAATTTCGGCATCATAAAGAATATCAACAGTAATGGAATATAACATATTTCATTACAAATGTTTATGTCTATAGTAATATGAGGAGGAGAGAGAGAGTGAACATATGTGAAGGGAAAAAGTAGGGGAAGTGCTTTTTACAGACGAATGCCACCTAATAAATATAGAAGAGATGTTAGAATTATAAAATCACTTTGAAATGATAATTTATTCAGGGAAAAGTTGTGAATGGATGCCAAAACTACTGAGTGAAAAGTTCACGGAAAAAAGTTATTCACATACAGTGCAAGTATTATTCCACTTTTAATTACAAGGCGTAATGTACTTTTACAAGAAATATATCTCACAGTTACCACGTAAACAACATTGTCATGAGTGGGAAGATGTGAAATTATGTGCTTCCTATATGTGCTTCCTAATATCACCTATATAATATTCTTGCCAAAAATGTTTAGCCTATATTAAATCATAAGAAAGCAATCATATAACTCCAAAATGCTGGACATTCTATAAGAACACTAGACCAAGAGGCTTAAAAATGGTCAATGTCATAGAAATCAAAAAAGATAGGATAACTGTTTTACTTTAAAAGAGACTGAGGCAGCCCAATGCAATATGTAAAGCTGATTGGGTTCTGTATTTAAAAAATATATACGACATATGTAATATATATTTATATACAGAGAGAGAGTTACTTGGGTTACTTGGGGCAGTTGTGGAAATTGGAATAGAGACTATGTATTTAGATGATATTAATGTTAATATTCACAGGTGTGACATGCAATTTGCTTATGGGAGAAAATATTCTTAATCTTGAATAAGATATATTGAAGTATTTAGGGCTGTAATAGCCTGATGTTTGCAACTTACTTGGAAATGATTCAGCAAACAAAAAATTGATGAGGGCAAATATTCAAAATGTTGACATTTGAAATGTTGAATCCAAGTAAAGATTGTATAAGTATTCATTGCACTATTCATTCAACCCTTCTGTAGGTTTGAACATTGTCTCAATAAAAAGAAAATAAATGAGATACAATTTCATACTCATTAGTTCCACAAAACATTATATAGTCTGATGATATTAACTGTTGGTGAGGAAGTGGGGGAGATGTGAAGCACCAGAAACTCATATTGCTAGTAGACTAAAAGTTGGGACAACCTAGGAAAATACTTTGTCTCTATCTGGTTAAGTAGAATACACGTATATCCTCTGACCAAGCATTCCCATTCTTGGCGTTTGTCTCAGAAAAACACTGCCATGTACATCAGGAGACAGTAAGAAAACTGTTCATAGGCAACATGTTTTTAAGAACAAAAATTTGGAAACAACTCAACTGTGAAAAAAACAGATAAATTATGCTCTATTCACTCAACTAAATGCCATTTAGCAATGAAAATAAACTATGGCTACAAGCATCAACATGGATTAATCTCAGAAATAAATTATTGAGTGAAAATAGCAAATCTTACAGTAATGCACGTGCTGTAAAGGTTAAAAGTATATACCACTTAGTGTTTATTTGGAATAAAATTTATTCTGAAATGTCTTGTTTAAAGATGTCCAAGCTACACAGCTGTTGATTCTTTATGTGAGAGTTATCAAAGTCCTATGTCTGTACCAAATGCCAAGACAACATCCTATGTCAAGGTGATGCACAGGTCACCCTTACCCAGAGGTGTTTTTCTGCATGGTTTTCCTACACAGGAATAAAGACACCCTCCTACCTGGATCTATGCTTATGTGAATGTGTGTGCATTCTTAAAATTGAAAATGAGAAACCTAATGTTAGCTGAGAATTAAAGAATTAAAAGTGACACAGGCAGTTAGTACTGTCGTGTTGACCAGAGAGATGCTATTTAAATAAAAAGAAAATCAATATTTTCTATTTCTTTGCAGAGTAAAAGTGAGCAGATTACCGTGCGGCATCTGACATCAGGAAACTGGGAAGTGATAAAGATCTTGGCATACGATGAAACGATGCAAAAAATGTGAGCGTTTTTGGTTCTCTAGTCAGATTGGAATTCAGGGTTGTCAAATGCAATCTTTTCCGCCAGATTTATGTTTTGCTTACCACGGTCCTAGTCCAAACAACCTGGCCATGTAAAGAACAATCTTTTTTTTAAAGACTCTCCCTATATTTCACCCAGAGACACACTTACACAGACACACTTAGACACATGCACACCCAGATAAATTGAGAGAGATCTTGGAAAAGTGTGATGATATTTTAAGAAAAAACCACATATTTCCCAAATGGATCAAAGTCCTGTGGTTGAATAACAGAACAGCTCTTGCCTGTTCTTTGACGGTTTGAAAATTCCAGCGAAATCTCAGAGTGCCAAAAATTGATCTGTGCCTGATATTTGTGTTGTTTTCCTCCCTGAGCAGTTACTTTCTGAGCACAGAGACTTCTCCCAGAGGGAGGCAGCTGTACAGGTAAGCAATGTGCAAGGATCTCCCTACACAAGTTGATTTCTCAGTGGCTATCTACACAGCACAATGATCGGATGGAAAAGTCTGAAATTTCATCTTTGACACAGCTAAGGGAGAGCCACCTCTATGTGACAAAACCTCACACTCTTGGTCCAGTCCCTTGGCTCTGGACCTTTGTGAGCCGAACGCTGGAACCAGAGTGAAGACCGTCTTGCTGCTCTTTCCTTATTTTTTTTCCTCACCTGCTTTTGCAGTCTCAAATTTTTTTTTTAAAGCTTGCTTCTCTCAACTACCCACATCACAGGCATTTACATATTTTCCCTTGTGGCCTTTTCTTCTGCTAAGCCTCATTTTGAATTTTCAGTGCATTAATGTCATGTCCATATAATTTATTCCTAAACAAAATAAAAGCATTGTGAATACTTAATAGAGTGGGTAAAGTAGAAGTTTCTCTTTCTCTCCTTATAGTTTGTAAAATCCACTACGATTGTTGTTTAAGCCTGGCATGCTCATTCCTTACTGAAATAAAGCAATGGATAGGAAATATTTTCCTATTTCCCAATTTTCCCAGGTGGAAAGTTATATTCACAAAAGGGGCTAAGGTCACACCTGTTTAGTATTAAAATGTCTCTACTCAGAAAACTTGCACCACAACCTCACAAGAATGACTTTTATTTTTGTCTGGCAAGCAACTTATTAATTCTAGACTTTACATACACTTTCTAATTTTCATTTCACAGATCCATTTTTAATGTGTCAAAACTGCCATGGCATAGTCTCAGTGGAAATTCATGTTTGAAGAAGTGTCACCATTGATTCTTACCAAGTAGCCTAGACTTTTCTTTGAGAGTAAAAATGCATGTTTAAAGTACCCTAACTCCCTCTAATTCACCCACACACTTATTTATGAGTAAATTGCTTTCATCTAGAGCAAGCCTCTCCTTTTTATCACCTCTTCCAATATGTCATTTTCATGTTCTTTGTTTTTTCTCTTGGAGCCTGGAACCCATAATCTCAATGGTAATGACTTCCAAAGGAAGAACAGCTGTTTATTTAGAGAAACTGATTCTAATTTTGGTTTAGAGATCTTGACTAAAGTACTGGTCACTTTTTCTTTTTGGCGACCTGAAGCTTATTTTTCTTGAAACGTATACTATAATTGGTATTTGCAGTTGTTAACAATACTTTAGAGACATGGAAACACTTGATCAATGTTTTATTTCTCTCATTTTATAAAAGTCTTAAAGAAGAATGACAATGTCAGAAGATTAGACTGGGCCAAGTTCAGCCAGCGGAACTGTTTCAAGATCTCTTCCCTTAATTACCTAAAATGTGATTTGAATCACAATGACTCCTTAGATTTGTATGCTTGACTTATCTCTCTAGTGACTGAGGCAGAACAGTCAATATATCTATGACTTGTACGAGTGTAGCAGGCTGTGTTATAAAGAAAATGTAGTACGGATACATTTCCCCTTAAATAGCTCATCAAATGCCAGTTGGCTTGACTGTAAGATAATGTTAGTGTTAAACACAGAAAACTCATGTCTTGCCCAGGCCATAAAAAAATCATTAGTTGACTTAATTTATGGAATTAGATACCCCTCCAGAATCGGAACTGTTGCCATATTCAGGGTTACAATTTTGTCTCAAAATTTGCATCTCTTTATTTCAGCAATTTCATAATCTAAATAATAAGAAAATATCATCATAAATCCCTAGGAAACTTGGATCTGAAAAGTTATATGAAGGAGTAGAGAGACAAGAGGTTTTAAATTCTAGTTATGTTACTAAATAGCTGTGTGCAACTGGCATGCATTTTTAGTCTCTCTCTGGTGATGGTTGCACAACATTCTGAATGTAGTTAATGACATTGAACTATATTCCATAAAAATGGTTGAGGTCAGCCTGGTAATGTTTAAGTTCAGTGTGCTCCGCTTTGGCGGCCTGCGGTTCACAGTTCGGATCCCAGGTGTGGACCTACACACTCATCCAAACCATGCTGTGGTGGCAACCCACATATAAAAAAAATAGAGGAAGAGCAGCACAGAAGGTAGCTCAGGGCCAATCTTCCTCAAGCAAAAAGAGGAGAATTGGCAACAGATGTTAGCTCAGGGCTAATCTTCCTCACCAAAAAAAAAAAAAAAAAGATTACAATAACAAATATTATGGTTTTTATATGTATCATAACTTAAAAAAGAAATTTATAGCACAATTTAAAAGAGAAAACAATTGAGTATGATTACCTTGTAAGTTTTCATAAGGGTAGGGTAAAGTGTTTAAGTGTCGAGTGTATATTAATTGCCTTGACTAGTAAAGCAAAAGTTTGATTTATAATCGGCTCAAAATGTTTCATATGTGAAATTGTGACTTTGTGAACTCTACTTCACATTTCTTCTCAATTGCTTCTCGTGCTTCTGATGCCCACATCAACACCCCTGTTCCCATCCCCATCCCTGTAGCATCTTGCACATCAAAATGAACCTTACTATGATTCATTTATGAATGTATAGCCAAAATCATGTGTCGTTCCAAAATGAAGTTGAGACTATTTTGTCCAATCAAGTTTTATTAAATGTATCATCAACAGTGTTTTCATCTATCAGCATAGATAATTTATGATTCATCATTATTTATAAAATAAATGATTCTATACATGAAATGTAACCTTGGGTAAATATCTCAACCCCTCTGACCTTAAGCACCATTCTTTGTAAAATAAAGAGATCATTGCTTTTCTGTTTACCTACCTCGCCAATATCTCAGAGTAGGTATGATCGTCAACATTATATATATTATCATACAAAAATAATTTTTCTTTACCAAAAATTTCAGTGCAAGTATTTACTGAGAAAAATTTGGCCTTGATATTAAATTTTAATATTTAGAATGTTGAATTTAGGAAATCATAAGCTTGATTTTTTGTGTGACTTGTGAAAACATTTATTAGTTCTTTCAACTAATATTTTTTGAGGGTGACTTTATGATAGTCTCTGTGGTCAATTCCTTTTAAGACTTTACAAAGAAATATCTATAAAGAAAATATAGATAAATTATATTGGGTCCCATGGAAATCAATTTCTTTATTTTTGAGCATACATTTGTATATATTACTATACATACAGGTGTACATAATTTTAATTTTATTACAGAGAAGAGAAACCTTTATGTCTTAACTTCAGTAACGGAAATTAACTTTGCGTTTGTATGGTAAGTCATAATTTACAAGAAACCTCAATGTAAGAATGCTGTAGCTCCTCTTTTTAGCTATAGATGCCACATCTTCAGGTATCTGGGATGGTAACATTTCTAACTTACTTTTGCTTTCCCCAGTGCTTCTACTGAAGGATTATTGAATCGTCAATGCATTTCATGTAATTTTATGAAAGAACAATGTACATATTTTGGTGCCAGTTTTAGTCCCATGAATCAACATTTCATATTATTCTGCAAAGGTAATAGATGATTTCTGATGAAATTTATTCATTTTATTTGATCAGAACCTATTGCTATCATTAGTAACTATTACTCTCTAGCTATATGATTTCATACTCTTTATTTTATGTCTTTGTTAAAAAATTATAAATTATGGATTTACTGAGATATAAATTTTGTTCATATACTTCATTTAGAAATAGAATTGGGAGTAAGTTAACATGTACACAATTAATAAGGGCTATGTGAAATGGACCTTTTAAAAAAGTGAATAAACATATTTACATTAGCAAAGTCATGCTACAATAATAAACTAATTTACCTAGTCTTTAGGATAAGCAATAATCCTCTTATTAAAGTAATGGCTTGGTTGTTAAGAGATTTAGGATCTACAGAAATTTAATCCCTGGATATAGTCCTCTTCAATTCTGAGAAATTACATTCACCCCAATTACTTTTTCTATCTGGTAACAGTATGACCGCAGTATGCTGCGGTCTTATATGGTTGTATGGGATCTCTAGGTTATGTTGATAAGAATCATTGTCCCTTTAATAGGATATTGTAATTCCCAGAGATGAAATGGGATTCATGTGCCCTCATATAATGTGATGGATTGAAGTGCTACTACCTCAAACTTTCTTATTTTAAGACACCATGAATAGACGAACACTTGCTCTTTTTAGTTATTTTTTCTCTTGATATCTGAAATGAAGTAACCAAAAATGAGAAGTATTTGTTTGATGACAGCAGGGAAAAACCATTCGACCTCCAGATAGAGTTCCTTCGAGAAATGAAGTTTCAAGATAACATCTTTGGTTACATCTGCATTAACCAGTATATTTGAAATAACTGGAGAGTCCAGTTAATATGTATATTTTAAGTTAATATATCTTTAGCCCTCAATTCTTATTTATCTCATGGATGAAATATTTCTAATATGCATGCATTCTTTTTTTCTTGACTGAGAGGTAAACAGAATTTGATCTTGGATGAGCAGATGAGAGGTCCCAGGTAGTGAATCAGCTTACTGAACATCAGTGACTATTCTATAAAAGACTACAGAGAGTAAGGCACATAAGATTGACTAAAACTATAGAAATACAGAAGTATAGGGCACTTTGGAGAAGGGGGGATTGTAACAATAATCTCTCTGAATAGATTTTTCCCCATATATTCTTACTTTTCTGAATAAAATGTGCATGAAAGGAATGAAATCTAGATATCTGGTTTCTGTTTCATTATGTTTTACCTGTAAAATGCTTCCATTTGGAAAAATAAAACAAAACTTTGTCATGTAGCTTTTCCAGTAATGATTACTTAGATGTCTTTAAAATATTTCTATATATATATTTTTAAAATCCAGGTCCAGGGGTCCCTGTGGTCAGTCTACATAGCACGGACAATCCAGCGAGTAAGTACACAAGCAAGACAATGCAGAATAGTCATGGTTGGCATTCGTCTTAGGTATTATATTATTTATTCTGAGTGTTGTACTCTGTAGTACCTTCTTAGAAAGAGTGCCCAGCATGGGGAAAGCTGTGTAGGCACCATCAACTTGACCTCGTATATGTAAAAGAAACAGTAAAACAAGTGGTTTGAGCCACGTTACCGCTGGAGTTGAATCACATATGCCTGGAATAGGATGTCTACAGTATCTAAATTGAATGAAGAGTGATTGATGAGGTTCATTTAAGTACATTTCAGACTATTGGCCCCTTAGTGCTCTAGTTCACTCTTTTCTGGGTCTTGTATGGATTATTCCTCCAGAGCAACAGATTTTATGAATTTGTGGGAAAATTATGAAAAATATATTAATTTATATATTTTATATCTGTTTGTTCCAGACATCTAGGGCTTCTAGTTTTATGTATTTATTTATTCTTTTATATATTTATTCAACTGTCCATCATCTCTTGAGTGAGCACTTAATTTATCAAGCATATAGCAGAGGCTGGGTGTACGTTGCTAGTAAGATCTGATAACGTGTTTAAGAATTTATACTAGGGCTGGCCCGTGGCTTAGCGGTTAGGTGCACGCGCTCCACTGCTGGCTGCCCTGGTTCAGATCCCGGGCGAGCACTGACGCACCGTTTCTCCGGCCATGCTGAGGCCTCGTCCCACATACAGCAACTAGAAGGATGTGCAGCTATGACATACAACTATCTACTGGGGCTTTGGGGGAAAAAATAAATAAATAAAATTTAAAAAAAAAAGAATTTATAGTACAGTGCATAAGTAAATACATGGTTGAGCTAATTTTAAAAAAGAATAATCAGATTGCTTGCTTTCTTCCATGTTTTTTTCCTTCTTTCAATTTTAAAAACTTATTTAATCAATACTCTTATGCTATAATGATCTACATAGGATACTATAATCTAATCAATGAGACATTTATTACCTCATTTAATCCTCAGAATACGCCCTGAGATAGTTAATTTTGTTATCCTCTTTGACAGATGAGGCAATTGAGTCACAGAGAGGTTAAATAACATGGCGAGAGTCATACTAACAGGTGGCAGAGCCAGGAATCAAATGGAACAATCTGACTCCAGAATAGAGTTTGTAATCACTACTGTATGAAGGCACCTTATTCTATTGTGTTTTCGTCTCTCGCATCACATGCCTATGTTTAGGTAGGATGCCTTGACTTAAAGGAGATGCAGGCATAAAAGTGTACTGTTGAATAACAAATGTCATTTTTAGAGATCAGAAAAAGACCTTTTATACTCTTCAAATACCACCATATGGAGACTTCCTTCCTTGTATAGAAAAAGACAAAATTTCTAAATTTGCAATGAAGCTTTGTGTGGTTGGAAATAGATTAGCATGGCTTTTAGTTTCTACTTATTAGTATAAACCTTAAAAAGGTTATGGTAAGCAAAGGAAATCTGTTCAGTATTAACACTCACAGAAACAATAATGATAATAAAGATAGTATATTTGATAAAATAGAAAGAAGGTTGAATTTCATAGATAGAAAAATCAGTGTATAAAATGAGTCCATCACATACCTTTTGTGGGATCTCAGACAAGTTACTATCTCATAGGATCGATTTCCTTGCAGGCAAATTAGCAAATGAATTTTCTGTGAGGATGAGATATATTTGCAACATGGGATGTACTCAATAAACAATTATTTGTGTTATATTGCATATTCTGCCAAAATGATGATTTTTTTTTTAAATTTCCAATCTGATTTTAATTAATTTTATTCTACTGCAATAAGACAATGTTCTTTTCTAACTTCTGCTGCAAATCGGGAAACATTTTTGTCTAAGGAAAATCTTTTTGATTTTCACATTTTTAAGCCAATTTTGATCATCTCAGGGTTTAGAAAAAACAAAAGAGGGCTGTAAACAGTGGTCAGGTGCTTAATTTTCTTTTCAAAAGACAATTATTTATTGAGATAAAATCTATATTCAATTGTAAGTAAATCTTTGGGTTAATGGATCCTTGGATTAATCTTTGTTATACTAATGAATCAGTCATACTCATTTTGGGGCAACATGAAGTAGAATAGAGCATGAAAAGAAAATTGAAAAAAGAAAAATGAAATTACTTAACATGGAAAACCTTTAAACTCACTGGTTATCAAAGAAATGGAGAGTAAAACACTGCCATGTAATTCTTCTTAACAAATTAATAACATTAAAAAATTTACAGGGCTAATGAGGATATGATGAGGCTCCCATAACTTGCTGGTAGAAATATAAATTATAGCAAAATCTTTTGGAAAAAACAACTCAGTCATAAGCCTTAAATCTTTTATATCTGTTTACCGAGTATTTTTTCTTTTAATGGTTTATACTGAGGAAATAATTTTAAATAGAGAAAATCATAACAGCGCTATTGATAATAGTGAAAAAATATAATATGAATAACAAAAGAGGGGAATTTGTAAATATACTTTAATGGTATTAATTATGCACTGAATGTCTTCCATTTGTCCTTCCAGAACCACTTTGAACTCTCAGTTTTTCTCTCCCATGGCTCTGCCCCAGAAGTAGATTATATAGATGACTTAGGTTCTGTCGCCATTTGGCTGCCAATTGGAGTCACCTAGAGTGAATCCCGTAGGTGACTGAAGAGAGGGAGAAAAGTGATTTGGGAGTATCTATTCCTCCAGCCTTGTCCCTGTGAAGTTACCCCAGTTTGCTGTGACTCTTGGCTGAATGTCGCTGTGGATCTCTCACACAACCATCTTCAAGTAACTGCTCTCTCCCCTTGACCTGCAGGCCTAGCCACTGTCACCAGCCAAGGGATCCTGTACTATCGCTTATCATTCCCCTGCCAATTGTCCATATATTTGTAAATAGTCCTTTATTAAAATTGCATCAAATTATTCTAATAAAATTTCCATCAGTTTCTCACTAGGATTAAAAATAAAAATGTTTACAAAAGCCAATTACTCAAAAATGTTTAAGCTATATTTCTAAGTGATTAAGCTGTCCAAATGTTTATGTCATTTGAACAAAACTATTTGAAAATGCATATAAAAATTCAAGGAGACAATACTCGCCAAAATTAAAATTCTTACATTTGCCTGGCTGCCTTCGGGTGATTTTTTTTGTTTTTTCTTCTTTAGTATTTTCCTAATGCTCTACAAAGAACATATATTACTTTTATAATGAAAAAGAAACCCATCATTAAAATGTTCAGTGACTTGAGACAAGGTATAAATATGTAAAATTTTACTTAGTTAATATTTCAAAAGTCCTTGATCTCATGTTATCATCATTCCTTTTCCTCTTCTTATATTTTCATCTTTTGCTTATATGATGTTTCTTTTCTTTTACTTTAATTATTTTTTCATCTCTCTTTCCTTCCTTTTTCCTTTCTCTCCAGTCCATCTCTTTCTTCTCACCCCTCTTTATGTTTCTCTTCTACTTTCTTATTTCTCCCTTTTGTCCTTCTTCCCAATATTCTGTTCTCTTTTTCTTCTTTTCCTCCTCAATTCCACACTTAAAATCATGTCTTAACACTTTTTTATTTATAGTAAATATACTATTATTTAAGTAACCTAAAATTTATTACATTTTGGGTATAAAAATAATCTCTGAGAACATCTAATTTTCCAAATTTATATTATAGAGGATAACATTTATTTACAAGAGAGGTGGATTGGTGTGCCTGAAATCACACATAGAATTCATAGTCCAATGCAGGAAACAGAAAATTGAATGATTATAATAGAATATGATAATTTCTTTGGTAGAAGTAGACACAGTTCGAAAAAAAGGAAATCAATGGAAAGACATTTCAGGAAGAAGGAGTGTGAATGTACAAACATAAGAAAGAATGAAAATCTTTATACTGGCAAGATAAAAGTTGTTCAACATGGCTGGAATAAAACATTTTAAAAATAAGGTAAAAAGATATAGGTTATAGGGGCAGGCTAGAGGCAGATCATAAAAGTCTTATGTTTCATTCTAAGGAGTTTGGATTTAACAATAAAGTATCAATGATAAACCATTGACAATTTAAAAAAAAAATCTTATTCTGGCCATGGAGTAACTGGAAGTGGACATGGCCTCTTGCCAAAAAGAAAGAAAGAAAGAGAAAAGAAAAAAAAGGAAAACTAGACAAAATATATGAAATGACAATTTTCAAGCATGGGACAACAGTCAGAATAGGTCTCTGATCCCTTAAAGAAGGGAAACAAGTGAGATTAATGATGTAATTGCTCGGGTTTTCTCGCTGGAATCATTTTGAATTCTAGTGCAATGAGGAACAATTCAAAAAGAGTATAATGGTATCTCAGAGTCAGAATGGAGATAGAAATTGAGTTCAGAAAGATTGAAGCTTTTGGAATATTGGGACTGTGGACAGATATTGAAGAGGAAGAAGAGACATGGAAAAAGGACCCCAGAAATCTGCATAGGGCTGCAAGGGATCGTCTTGAATCAGTTGCTGAAAATACTTAGCTGAGCATGTGTAGGGAGACACTCTTTGAACCTGGGAAAAGCCAGAGCTCCCCCAGTGCTGGGATATGATAAAGTTCCAGCCAAGTAGAATACTGGAACATTTAGGAGAGATCTCAGAACAGTCATGCCTTAGTAGTAGAGCTAAACTAGCCATACAGCAAAGGTCACTCAATCCTACACTGAATAAGATATTTTGATAAGCTTTGAATTCATGAACATGAAGCTGACCTGCAATTAGCTTCAACATCTGCCTGAACAAAGTCCAACAGTTTTTAAAAGAACAGAACAAAATCCAGAACTCAACAATGTAAATATCACAATGGTCAGAATCCAATAAAACATTACTGATTATGTGAAGAAGCCAGAAAATATGACTCATAACTAGGAAAAAAAGCCAGTGAATAGAGACAAACTCAGAAATGACAAAGATGATGAAAACCACTGACAAATACAATAAATCAATGATTATAAATATACTTAAAAAATCAAGAAAAAGTGAATATAGGGAGAAAATAGAGTATAATTGTTTTAAAAGGAACTTCATGAACTTAAAATAAAATTAAAACTACTGGAAAATACTAAAAGCAAATTTGACACTGCAGAAGAAAAGATCAGTGAACTTGAAACATTATCAATAGAAACTTCCAGACCCAGAGAGAAAAAGAATGAAAGAAGTGAACAGAGCTTAAGATAATTTATGCCAGTCTCTATATCTATAATAATTTTAATTGGAGCCAGAAAGAGGTGGCATAAAAAATCTTTAGTAAAATAATGGCCGGATCCAAATCTGGTGAAAAATACAAAATAGCTCAACAAACCTCAAGCAGGATAAATCCCAAAAGGAAAACAGTGATAAAGGGAAAAAAAAAACAAACAAATTATCAAAAATAAAAAGACACATTACATTGACACATTACTCACGTAGTAACAAAACCAAGAATGCAAACCAAAAGACAATAGAGCAAAATCTTTAAAATACTGATGGAAAACAAAGCAAAACCCTCAACCTAGAACAAACTTAGAAAATATCCTTCAAAAGTGAAGCTAACATAAAGAATCAAGAGGAAAAGAAGCTAAGAATGTTTTGCCTCAGACTTGCACTTCTAAGTAGCACATAGATCAAAGAAGAAATTAGAAAAATAGTTAGAAAATATTTTGAACCAAATGAAAATGAAAATACAACTAATCCAAATTTGGGAATACCTAACTGTGATTAGAAGAAATTTATGGCTCTAAATTATTACTTTGTAAAAAAGGAAAACTTTAAAATCAATAATCTAAGCTTTCACCTTAAGAAGCTAGAAAAAGAAGAGCAAATTAGCACAAAGTAAATTGAAGGAAGGAAATAATATAGAGAGAGTGGAAATGGGGCCAGCCTTGGTGGCATAGTGGTTAAGTGCAGCATGCTCTGCTTCAGTGGCCCAGGTTCGATTCCCAGGCACCGACCTACACAACTCTTCTGTCAGTGACAATGTTGTGGTGGTGGGCTCACATACAAAACGAGGAGGATTGGCAGCAGATGTTAGCTTAGGGTGAGAAAAAATAAATTAATTAATTAAATCAAATTTTTAAAAAGTGGGAGTGATATAGAAAATGGACTAGCAATAGAGAAAATCAAAAGATTTTTCTTTGAAAAGATAAATAAAATTGATAAAATTCTAGATAAAGTCATAAAAGAAAAAGTACACTATCGTTACCATTTTCATTAATGAAATAAATGATGTTAATAACAGATTCTACAGGCATTAGAATGATGTAATGTTCATCAATGAACATTGATGTCATGTAACAGTTGATCAAATGTTTAATCAGATGTAACATTTGATGTAATGTAACATTGATCAATGATGCAATGGAATGGAATGTTATAAGTAATTTTAGGGCAGTAAATTTGACATTTAGATAAAATCAGTAAATTCCTTAAAAGACATAAATTGCTAAACATTCAAACAGGAAGAAATACAATATATAAATAGCCCATTATCTACTAAAAATTTTAATTCACAATAAACGATCTTCCCACAGAGAAAACTCCAGCTTCAGTTAGCTTCACTGGTGCATTCTGTGCAATATTTAATGTATTAATACCAAGTTTACATAAACTCTCAGAATATATAAAGCCAGCATTAACTAGATTCCAAATCCAACCCAGACATTACAAGGACAAAATAAATTCCATTTTTTAATAAATATAGATGCAAAATTCCTTAACTAAATACTAGCAAGTAAAATTTAACAATTTATAAAAGGATAGTGTATTATGACTATGCGGTGTTTCCCTGAGAAATCCATGATTGCTACAATATTCAACTATCAATGTAATTCACTACATTATACTGTCAACTCAAAGGATTCAGAAAAAAGCATTTGATAAATTTGAACAACAATAATTATAATAAGTTAATAATCATAACTCAGCAAGAATAGAAGGGAAATTCCTTAACTTAATGAATGGTATCTGTGATAGTACTACAACTGACATCATACTTAATATTGAAAGACTGAGTGCTTTTCCCTCAAGATTGGGAAAAAGCAAAGAATGTCTTCTTTCACCCCCTCTAGACAATATTATATTAGAGGACTTAGCCAGTGAAATGAGGCAAGAAAAAGAAATATAAAAGTAGAAAAACTGTCTTTATTAGAAGAGGACATACTTGTAAATAAAACAGAAAACAAACAAACAAAAATATGGAATCCATACACACTCACAAAACTATTAGAAATAATGAGTGAATTTATCGCCCATTACAGGTGTAGGTCCATATACAAAAATCAACTGTTTTGTAAACTACAATGCAATGAAAAATTTGAAAGTAGTTCAAAATGGTATTTAAAATAACATAGAAATCATACAATATCCAATAATAAATCTAATAAAAATGTATAAATCCCCTAATAAAAGCAAACATTCCTGGGAGAGATTAAAGACTCAAATGGATATATATACACCCATACGTATTCATGAATTAGAAGGCTCACTATTTTTAGTATGTGAAATCTCCCCAATAAATCTATTGATTTAATATATCAATCAAGATTCCAGCAAGGTACTGTTGCTGCCTTCATGTTTTGTCAATTCTTTCTCTTTTTTGTGTGTTTGTTTCATTTTTTATATTATCTATTGCTATATTGTCAAATTCATTCATCTTTTCTTCTGCAGTATCTAATATGCTATAAATCTCCCCCAGTATTTTTTCATCTTAAATCTTAAAGTGTTAATGTATCTCAGATTTTGAAGTTTTTATTTTTAGAATTTTTAACTAGTATTTTTTTAAATTTCTTTCGTATTGCTTCTTAATGTACTCATGCTTTTTTTTTTTTACCTTAATGAACTCATGGGATATAATATAATAATCTGTATTTTAATGTCATTATCCATTATAACACCTGTGTCATTTCTGGGTTATGTCTATTGATTAAATTTGTGCTCAGCATGAGTGATATTTTCCTGATTTTTTGCATGCCTGGTAATTTTTTATTGGAATCCAGGCATTGTGAATTTCATCTCATCGGGTGCTACATATTCTTAAGCAGAGTAGGAACATGATCAGATTTCATCTTGAAAGTGTAAATGCTAATTCCCAGTATAGGGGCAACTGGAGAAAATGTCACTGGGATAAGGAAGTCCAGTTAGAAAACTGCTGTAGTAATTCAGGAGAGAAATTATGCGAGTTTCATCAGTGCCCAGCACAGTGCCTGCCAAATGGTAGCAGCTGGATAATTATTTGTTGTGTTGCATTGATTCTTGATCAACACATAGCAGTTAGTCATTTACACTA
This sequence comes from Diceros bicornis minor, assembly GCF_020826845.1. Lineage (NCBI taxonomy): Eukaryota > Metazoa > Chordata > Mammalia > Perissodactyla > Rhinocerotidae > Diceros > Diceros bicornis. The sequence continues at coordinate 16,364,424 of NC_080749.1, read as the reverse complement.
CTCTTTTTCATTTATAGAATATTTTATATTGGAAAACAATTCTATGCTGAAGGAAGCTATCCTGAAGAAGAAGATAGCAAAGTCAGAAATTAAAATGCTTCATATTGACGACTATGGTAAAGTTCTGTGCATGCTACGTTATTTAAGAACAACTTTCTCTCATCTTATATTTTTACATGTAAATGACTTTCCATCTTTAATATTTTGCTCTTTCTTTAAAAGAACTTCCTTTACAGTTGTCCTTTCCCAAAGATTTTACGGACCGAAACCAGTATGCTCTTCTGTTATTAATGTAAGTATTTTATTTGTTTTTGAAATAAAGGAATCTAAAGATTTCATAATTTTTCTTATGCCTCACATGACAACATTCTGATTAAAAACACAACAGAAGAAGTTCTTTGTGTATAGTTAACCCGGGCAACTGTCAGTTTTATGAGTTCCTCAAGGATACCACCACTAAATAATACTGAGGGATGTGTAATTTTTTGTACTTGTTGTATCCCAAACAGAACTCAGTGTTACAACTGGGAATAGTGACACATATAGTTTGGTTTATGGATGTCTGCTTAGCAATTACTCAAGCCCTATGCCCTTTTTTTCCCCCCATAAATGGTATTGGTTTATAATTTTCTTTTTGGGGGATATATTTGTCATATCAAAGTTATGCTAGATTTATAAAAGCAATTTTTTATTGTGTTAAGAACACTTAACATGAGATCTATCCTCTTAATAAATTTTAAGCACACAATACTGTATCATTAACTATAGGTACAGTGTTGTACAGCAGATCTCTAGAACTAATTCATCTTGCATGACTGAAACTTCATACCTACTGAATAGCAACTCCTCATTCCCCACTCCTCCCAGCCTCTGGCAACCACCATTCTACTCTCTGCTTCTATGAGTTCAACTATTGTAGATGTCTCATATAAGTGAAATCATGCAGTGCTTGTCCTCCTGTGACTGGTTTATTTCACTTAGCATAATGTCTTTAAGGTACATCCGTGTTGTCACATGTAAGCTCTATGCTCTTTTTCAGTTGTTTATGCAACTTGAGGGAACATTTATCTCCATTGCTGAAACAATTGGTTATATGTATATCACTCCTATCAATTTTCCTTCCTGGATTCACGTCCAGCAGGAAATAGCTCCCATGCTCAGAAAACCTGACTGTCAGATTTTTCCAACTTGGAATTGGATTCACTCATACTTTCTGTGAAACTATATTGTGAGTACATAGTATTGGGCACAGAGGCCCCTACCATCTAGTGGTTAACTAACTGGATATTGGTGTAACATTGTACTCCTGAGAGTTATTAGTTATTTTTCTTATTAAGAACCCAGCTAGCATATTGCTATGACAGTGCTTTGAATTGTCTAGACTTATAACTGAGCCTTAGCAGGAACAGTAGAAATTAAAATAACGTTACTTGTTGTGACTACTGAATGTGAAGGATAAGTATTTAGTCCGTGGAATCAAACTGCCTGGCTTCAAATTCCAGTTTTGTCATTTGCTAGCTGTGTGTCCTTTAGCAAGGTACTTAACCTCTTGTAAGGCTAAGTGTCCTCAAATATAAAATGAGCATTACAAACACAGCCTAGATTTTAAGGTTACTTTTTAGGTTAAATGAAATACAACATCTAAAGTGCCCAGCACTTTACAATTTTGTGATTATAGTTCATTATTTTTTATATATATTGCATTAATTTTATTTAGATATTTTAATATATAGAAGCAATTTGTCACTTTATTTTAACAAGCCAAATAATACAGAAAATATAATACTTAATATTTTTCCTCACTCCACTGTTTATTCCTAACTCCAATGCCTTGACCTCATTTAGTTTCTCGTGCCCAGACCTTTCTCCTTTGTCCCTAATAGCCAGAAAGTTCTTGGTGTCTTCCTGAGGCAGTTCTTATTTGCTCTTTCTTAACTCCTGGTTTTGTCTCTTCTTTTTCACCTAGTTTTCTTCAATTCCTTTTTGAGCTATATGTGTGATTTAATCAGGAAAATATTTAAGGCGCTAAAATGAGACAAAAGAGGAAAAAAAAACTTCAGTGTCATTTTCTGTCTCGGTCATATCTCCCTTTGGGAAAAGGGATTGATTGTTCTTTTTATTCACTGAAAAATAAGTTTCTCAGGGAGAGGAACCTTATTAGGCATCTTTCCTTGAAGCACTACTCACTACTTACACAGATGGATGTGTAGACAGTAATTCTCACTTGCATACCCACTGGCTCCAGAGGAGTGTCACACTTTGGGGGAAAAAGTAGAGAAGAGTTACAGATTCTGTCTGTAGGCTTGAGTCAGAGAAGCCAACTGGCTTATCTTGGCATCAGATTTGTGTTTTGGTCTGGCTAATTTTTAGTTCATAAGAGGAATGTAAGAACTGGCACAAGACTCATTTTCCCCTGTTAGAAAGGGATAATCAGGTCTTTTAGAGGCAGGATAGTAGAGTAAATGTACTGGCTTAGGAGTCAGGTAGGCCTGGCTTCAAATCTCAGCTCCAAGGTTTACTAACATGTTGTTTAGTTTTTCTAAACTTCAGTTTCCTTGTAAATAAATTGGAAATAATATCATGGGATAATTTATATAAACATGTCAGCATAGTGCTTGATAGAGCGTAAACATTTGCACTTAGTGTTTAATAAATTGTAACCATAATCATAGTTATTATTATTAATAGTAGTATTTTTAAAATTAATGTTTAAGTATTAATTAAAGTAATATTTAAAATTGTCAGTATATATATGTAATATGTAATTTAGCATCCATAAAGTTATTTAATAGGCACTCATTATGAAAGCAGATAAAATAATGTAGTCGGGTCCATAGAATTTACTTTGGTACTTGAAGGAAGAGGAGTATTAATATGTTAGTTTTCATTAGTTTTGATATGCTGACTATACTAAGTATTAAATTACTTTATCCAAACTCCTTGGTTTTCAGAGTTAAGTATTCAGAAGTTCTGCAGAGTATCCTTTACAAAACCAAACTGAGGATTTTTTCTTTTTTGATTTTATATTTGTAAAATGATCTATTGCTTTAAGCTGCATGATCATTCCTGAAATATTTATGCTTGGAAACCTATATGGCTCAGAATGGTTTAAGGATAAAGTGTTTTTAAGTGTTTTTTTACATTACTTATAATGTTAAGGCATATTTTTTTTCTTAAGATTAAACCTTGTTTTCAGCGACAAGTAGACTCCCCACTCTAAAAAAGAAAATAATGGTAATTGAATTTTTTTTCCCTAAATCAGCAATTAGACAGTGAGGAATAATAAATAAAGTGACTATTATTTAAATGAGGCTAAGAGATGATTTGGTGATTTTGGCATCACTACTTTATTGCTATTCTGTGCAGTGTATCTAGTACCTGACAGACTGTGAGTCGTTTCTTCACCTACACAGATGGGTTTACGTCCAGGAAATTCTGTGATGAAGTCAGGAGCTGGAGACAGGCTGCAGCAAATGCCTGAGTAGCTGGAAGGAAGACCGTCCTTGAAGAAAGCAGCCTCTGGCAATTTGGAATCCCCTTTCTGCTAAACTTTCATTAGGAAACCTCAGAAGAAATGGGCCTCTGAGGACCTCTTTGTGGCCACATTTTCTGAAACCCAAACCTAATTCCAAGATATTGAAAGTACAAGTGAATCAGTGGTGACAGAATATTTTACTGTAATAGAAAATCTGAGGAGCATTGCAACTACAATTGTACCTCAGTGGCCTGGAGTTACAGTGGTCTGTATGGGGTCATGACCCCCTTATCCTTTCCTACTCATCCTATTCTCCTTCCAGATGCCTAATTGTCTTTCTCCAGTCTTTCTCTTTAACATTACAGGGAATCCTTAAGATTCTAGGAATATAATCCCAGGAGTCTATATTCATCTTTATACCTGTACTATATACATCTATATCCATTTGAACATTTATCACTTTGAAGAGTTGTTTTTTATGTTATTCTTATTTTCTGCTCATTATGTGTAGTTTAGTACAATACACATTTACCATGTTGCTTTTATGTGCAAGAAGCTGAGCTAATGGAGTCGGGAGATAAAAAGATTACAAGCATCTTGAAATCTGTAATCAATTTTTAGATTTGTTAAGTGTATCTCCACAATGCCTAGCGCACATAGAGGAAACTTATGAAAACTTCCCGACTAGCCTTTTAGTAGTGCAAGACTGAAGATTATGTGGGAGATAGCCTACACTTATAGATGTTTATTTGATAAATAAATAAATATGCATCTAAGTGGCTAGACCCTGGTATGAAGCAATCCAGACAGATGTACTAGTATTAAAAATAAAAGATTTTTTGTTTGTTTGTTTGCTGTATCCAGGAACAGATGCAATATCAAGCTGAGGAGGTTTGTTCAGTGCCAAGGAATTACCTTTTCCCATTTTCTACTCTTTCATGTCCAGCTTATTCAAGCCACACTTGATAAAGGTCTAACTCAGGGAGTCAGTAACTGTTCAACAAACTACATTGGTTTCCAGAAGGCAACATTATCTATCATGACCCTATGACTTCGTTCCCATTCCCTGAATTCATCTTCCTTGAAATCCTAATGAATTTGTGGTCATCCATCAAGTCTTATCTTCCTGAAGCTTTCTTTCACCCTCCTCATCAGTCCATCTATATCCTATTACAATCCCAAATCCATGCCTCCTCCTACAGCTACAGCCTTCTGTCCAAAGGTTCTCCATATATCTTGAACCATATCAATCATATCGTCACTTTTCCACTTTACCCTAATTTTTGTGAGGATGTTTTTATGTGCTATGTAGGGAATTTCCGACTTCCACTAGAATTTGGACCAATGTTTCTGAAGGCAAATGCATAGTCTAGAAGTGAGTATTTACAGAAATAATTTATAGAATGGCTTATGGAATATTTCAGCATTTTAAGAAAATAGAAATGTTAAAATCTTTATTTTATGCATTCCATATATTAAACAATTTATTTGTGTATTCCTAATAACAACTAGCTTTTGCAATGATTAATTCCACAAATATATGTTGAATGAATAAATGAATGATGTTCAGAAACCAGATGAACCTGGTTACTATTACAGTTCTCCTACTAAGCCATTCTAACTGGAGAGCATTATTCATTTTTATCTAGATGTTTTCATCATTCAATCAATGTTGTTCATGTCAGAGTCCTACAACTTGGTTATCTTATGGAAGTGAGCAGTTCACCAGCTCGTTTCTGTATAATTATTCTGTTAAATGGCAGGATATAATTAACTGATACATTCACACAGAGTGAAATTAGCCAGCTACTCATCTCCAACAGTCAAGATAGCATCATCACTTTTGTTCACACATACACATTCCTGTCGACAAACAATATGGATGTTGTTTAAAATTGTCAATGGCATCATGCTCCTGGGACCATAATATCTTGCCTTGATCTTTGAACCAATGGGGTTATCCAAGAGCCCACGATTTCCTTCTTCAAGCCCCATACCAGGCAAACATCATATCTGAATCTCCGAATGAGTCAATTCTAATCTGCCACCCTGCTCTCTACCTACACTTCTTTTTCTTAGTTTATTGCTCTCTTCTCTCTCTTTTAGTTGCTTTTTCACTCTGCCACTAGGTAAACTGCATGATATTCATATTTGAAAATGTGGCTTTCCTGGCTAAAATGCTTTGATTAATTTTTCTTCAATTGATTGAAAAGTCACATTCTCTAGCAGGGCACACAAAAGTCGTCATCTCTTTTCTCCTTCTCTCTCCTACTTATCTCTTCTTCATCTGACTCCATCTATCCCCTAAAGAGAGATTCAGTGCTCTAGGAAATTTGGAAAACTGCTTTATTATGGGAAATATCAGCTTCTCAATCATTCGTCTGTGTCTTTTTACACAATCTTACAGTTCCTTTATTTTCCTTTTCCAAATGGAAAAATTCTATTAATTCTTCAAGATGTATTTTCACATAATTCCATGCACACCTCTGTTGTAACATGTAACCACACTCGATTACAGTATTTCCTTTGCTGTCTCTTCTGTTAAACTGTGAACTCCTTGTCTGTAAGAACTCCTTATGTATTGTTGTGCTTTAACACGGTGACTAGAGCATTATTTGTGTTCAGTAAATATTGGTTGAATGAATGAATGAAATATTGGTTACGTGAATGAGTAAGCAAAGAAATCAATCAGCCCTAAATTAGTCATCAGGAGTGAATTAAGCCAAGATGTGGGAAAAAGAGAAATAAATGATTTGAGAGTTTATAATGTATTTAAATTCAGCCTTTTGGATGAGTCCATTTCTCTGCAGTTTACTTTCCCACTTAGAAAAATGTGAGGTAAGATTCTCATTTCTCTTACAGTTTTTCTGGATAATGCTAAATAATGATTGATTCTCATGCTGTTTCTCTTTTATATTTGATTATTGAGTTTATCATGTTAAAATAATAAGATCTAATAATAACTACCATTTATTGAGTGTTTCTTGTATAAGGGGCATCATGCTAAGGATGTATAGATACCATCTTTAATCCTTACAGAAACCATGCAAGATAAATATCATTGTCCTCATTTTTTTTTTTTTTTTTTTTTTTTTTTTTTTTTTTTGTGAGGAGATCAGCCCTGAGCTAACATCCGCCAATCCTCCTCTTTTTTTCGCTGAGGAAGACGGCCCTGGGCTAACATCTGTGCCTATCTTCCTCCACTTTATATGGGACGCCGCCACAGCATGGCTTACCAAGCAGTGCGTCGGTGCGCGCCCGGGATCCGAACTAGCGAACCCCGGGCCGCCGCAGCGGAGCGCGCGCACTTAACCGCTTGCGCCACCGGGCCAGCCCCTCATTGTCCTCATTTTTACACAAGGAAATTCTGACTAAAATATGTCATGTGTCTTACCTCCAAGATCATGAGCGGAGCACAGTTAGGATTTGAACTCAAGTTTCATTTATTTATTTTTAGATCAAAAAGCTCTGCTCTTTCCATTACCCAATACTGTCTGCCTACCTAGCCCATTGCATGAGAATTATTATTGGCAAATTATCAAAAATGCTGACCAGAATCAGTAGAGACTTCTCTATAACCAAATTTTTATGACCTTTGTTTTTCTCACTAAGCAGTTTGCAATAACCTCTAGAACGTAACATTAATGCTTTGTTGTAAAATAATGATTATAGATATCATGAGTAAGGTCCTAGATATTCCATATGAGAGATAAAATTCTCAGCCCGGACTATTTCATAAAATTTCAAATTCTAATCAAAATGTTCACTTTATGGGAAGTCTTTACCCTCTTCATTTATTCTGTGGATTCATTGACTTTTGAGCGGGTCAGATTATCCATGGTAAGTTTATTTTGTTTCCCAAGACTAAAGACACATATATTCCAAAACTTCTCTAACCTTATTAAATCCTCCATGTGTTCATGCCAAATATATATCTATTTCACTCTCAATTTCTTAAATAATTAACACATATACTGTCTGATGTGGACAAGAGAGAGAGTTAGTACTTGCCTCAAAGAGGGATTATTATTGCTTTGCCATTGTAATGAGGGTCAAAACTTAAATTTTAAGTTTCCAATTTCTCTCGTTTCTGTTAATCTTCCTCATTTCCAGTGGATGGAAAATGTATCCACACTGTAATACATAAGAAATGATTCAGAAGAGAAAAGACAGTGGCATTTAATCTAGGTCATAGAAGGGGAGAAGGTGATCATTGCTTTTCATATTTTTCTTGAACAAATTAGACTTTGTTCTTTTACAAATTAGAGATAATGCATCTTAAATGTCAGCGTGAATTTCTTAGTACTATTTAAAATTATATAAACTCAAATTTGATGAATTGAGAAAGTGTCACAGGAAAAACATTCTAAATTTATAACAAATGTGTATATAATGCATATGTTATAATATTCTCTTTGATGATTCTTTTAAATTGACAGATTTATGTAGATATAGTAGAGAAATCTGTAAAATTACTTATATGACTTACATATTTATACTATTTTAGCTCTTTTCCTCTGTTAATACAGGTCTCAGATATGACTGGTTTCATAAGAATGATATTGATTGATTACTGACCCATTTAAAACATACAAGTATACTCTATATTTAAAGTTATGCTACTGAATGCTTTTCATGAGAAATACTTCTCAATTTGCTCTGTTTTTTAGGTTTGGATGATCATATATTGGGTCATAAAAGTAAGGGTTTATCTATATTTAAATCATTCTTTTTTTCCTGTTTTCGTGATTTATTTTTTTCTAAAATCCATGATAGAAGAGAATATTAACTATGTTACTAATTTAACATTTCTCTGAAAGGTTAAACTAAAGATTCTAAGATATGGTGTTAACTCCCCAAGTTAAAGGAGAACATCAGTGACTATGTTATTTCAGGATTCTCTTCTATCTTCTTCCCCTTTCCTTGTATATAGAAAAATTATTTTAGGAATCATATCAGGCTATGTAGCATGTAGGCAAAACAAAGAAGAGTTAAGGGACGTCAGTGATGATGAGAAACTATGCTAGAAGTAAGGCTTTTCTCTTATAACATCATATGTATATTCCTGAGAAACGAGTATTATGCAAAATCACACTCTGAAAATTACAAGGTATCTAGGAGAAATGAGACTGAGGAAGAAACTCAAAACTAACTTTTTAAACAAAACCACAATTCAAACAATAATACTTCTATTAAAATACCAGTAAGGTTAAATCTTAAATAACATTTTCATCTATAATTAGTTTTTTTCTACCTGGAAATGGGCATTTGCGCTTCCTCCTTCAGGGCATTCTCTTTCAGCTACTTTTATCATATCATTTTTATCAAAATTATAAACCTGATCTAGGTGTAGCCTTCTTCATTATTCTGCTGTTTTACTCTAGTCCATGTCTTTGCAGGCTTTACAATCAAAACTCTCAGTTGTCACTAAACAGCCTAACATTGGAGGGACCCAATGATTTTGGAAGATACTAAAGCAGCCATAACTTGCCCTAAAGCAAGGTGCTTCTGCTGATTTTCAGCTTTTTTTTTGTGGTCTTAATATGGTGCTAAGGCTTTAATTGTGAGAAAGTGTGTCCCCAACTACTTCCAAACATTAATGTCTTGGAAAAAGCTGTGCAAGAACCACCATGATGTCTATACTCACATCATTTCCCTCCTAATCCATCACATGTGAAATATATCATACCAAATGAATACATGTTGAACAGAACATACCACATCTTTGAGAAATAAAATTGTAAAAAATTATATATATATATATATATATATATGTACATATATATGTCTTAATGTATAAGGATACTCTTAAAAAAGTTATCTACATAACATGCAGTTTACAAGACACTTTGTATACATTATTTTACTTTTTTCTCACATTCCCAGGGGTACAACAGGGCAGATATTGTAATCAGAAGTGCTAGGTAATGTGCCACTTGTCAGATATCTACTAAGAGGTGAAAACTTCACAGAAAGGTACATTTTTAGACTTGTATCTTTACTTTACTTTGTACTTAAAAAATTCTAGGGATAAAGTCATTGGAATGATATGATGTAAATTCAAGAAAAGGCTTGGAATTAGAACTTAGTAAAAAAATAAAAGAGACTTTGAAAACCTTAAATTCTTGATGCTATTCTGGCTAAGAATTCCAATTTCCTTTTGCTTTGGGGATATAATTGCTTATATGGCAAAGATACTAAATTTTGTTGAGATCAGCTCATGATTGTGTTCTCTCAAAGAGCTAGGTTTTTTATTCATCTATGGTATACACTTTACTTTGGTATGCTTTACCTTGCAATGTCTCAGTTTATTAAACTGTAAAATAGTTCTGCTAATACTTGTCCATTGTTAGCACTATAATTATTATTGCTATTTAATTGAAACAACAAAGTAAGCTAAGATTAAAATTTCCGTGTTTATATAGCCACATTTTCCAGTTGATTAACTGACTTCTAGAGTCCAGCTAAAGATTCTGTAGTTAGGAAAAAAGTGTTCGCCACCATGCGTTATGGAAAGTGAATGATGCCCTACTAAGATGAAATGCAGATTCAAAGTTTGTATATAATTAGCTTCCATTCTTATATTATAAATCTGTTGCAATCCTTGATATATATCCCATGTATTATTGCATGCTTCGATATTATACTCACAACATTCCCATGCTGAATTTTACTAGAGAAATATGATAAATATGCAGAAATATAAGATCATTGTGAAGATTGTCATCAGTTGCTTTTTTAAGGCACACATACTTTGTTCTATTTTTATCTAGAAATACTCCCATATTCTTTAAGCCAGCATGTAGAATATTTTCCATTATAGTGTCTATTATGATATTCTTTATATCCATATAACATAATATCCATTATAGATATCCATTATACATAGGTAATATAATATCCATTGTAATATCTAAAGCAGACCTGCTATATAAGGGATTTACATAACAGTTATATACACGTAAAGAATGAGGTAGATTCTCCCATTACTGATCTGTTTATACAATATGCTAAACTTCCTTTTGACTGTGGGTGATTTAGGCATGACCCTCTCTAAAGGCAAGAGAATGGATCAAGTGTTATTCTAGCTCTATGATGATATAGCCATTCCCGGGACCTGAAAATAAAGATCACCAAACCTCCTTCTCTTTCTACTTCCTCATCCACTCTGTTTGAAATGATCCCGAATGGAAATTGGCAAATGGATAAGAATTAATGTAGTAAGACTTTGACAGCAGAGATGATTAGAAGATTGGCGCATCCTCCCGTTTTATTGCACAATTTCTCTCTGTGAGAGATCCCTGAGGTCTTTTTCTGTTGGTTCTCTTCTGATGTTTTCATGTGCTATGATGTTTATCGTGAGGTTAATTTTGTGTGGATAATACTAACAGTCCATTTTTGAGTTTTATAGCCGTCTCATTAATATCCATGCTGTTCAGTATTTCGACCTGTGTTCTGATAAGCTTTTCATCTCGTGGCTTCCTATGACAATATAAATAACTTGATTTAAAGAACTGGCTTCTGCTTTTCTTCATTGCTCTAATGATAGTTATTATACATTTTTTTGTATCACACTAAGGAGACAATCTCTGGCTTCTATTCAAGAGAAACCAAAGAGCAAAATAGGGTTTAATTCCCTTCAGGACAAGGAAGAGTGCCTTTAGTAGACAGAAATGGACCCTGTTATGTGAAGCCTGTTCTATTATAAAGAGGAGGACAAGGGGAGAAGTGAGAAAAGTAGAGGAAGGATTAAAAAAAAATCAGCTTTATTGTGAAATATCCTCCTAAATTCAGAGATCCAAATTCTGATCAAGAAAAAAACATTGAATTTATTGTCAGAGCAGCTTTTTGAGTATAAAGAAAACTTTAAAAAAATAATGTCTTGGAAAAAAAAAGACCTAATTTCTATCTCAAAGTTCCATAATCCAGAAAGGTGTATCAAAGTAAGATTTTTTTGTTTTATGGTACCAGAAGGAAGATATATCTGTGGAAGCAGAAGAGAGAACTTACACATACAGAGACATACAAATTACACTCAAATGCACAAACACACATAACTATGTGTGGAAAGATCAAGTACACACCAAAAAAAACACAAATATATACATATATACATCTTTTCATTCAAAGTTAATTGAAAGACCTACCCACTGTGAAAAGTAGAACATTTTTAGTGCAACTGAATTTTCCTTCCTTTATACTAAGCCAAACAGGAAAACTTGACTGTTATTATATAAAGGCTTAGGAATCATCAGTGCAGAGTTGCCTAGGGTTGGCCAAATTTGGGAGCTCAGCTTCTATGAGAGGAATGGAAGATGAAAAGGTCAAGTCCCATAGCATTGGCCAGAACTGGGTTAGTTATATTAACAACTACCAAGAACCAAACACTTTGCTAAACAATTTATGTGTATTATCTCACTTAATCCTTGCCATAATCTACTAGGTAGGCACTATTATTATCATCCTCCACACCAAACATAAGCAAACTTAGGCATAGGGAAGGGAAGTGACTTGTCTAAAGCCATTGGACCTGAGCTCAACTCAGTTTAGTTTTATCAACATATCACCTGTACCCTTTCCACGATGACACTCCCACATCCCTATAAGGTTCAGGTCATTAATACAGGCAATTATTCTAAAAGATTTTAATGGGCAATATCTATGAATGCAAGTATATGAACACAAATGATGGAGAGTAATAAAATTTGAGAATTTGGTTGATAAGCCTAATTTTCTATGTATTATGTGGTATAGGCTTAGGAACTATAAGATAGGGTCTGGGTAGAGGCATAAACAATCTCGACCATATCAAACACTTTCCTAGTTATAACTCAGAAGAAAAGTAATTTGGCCAAAAATTATATTGTAAACAAACCATGAATCAGAAGTTTGCAGATTATATTTATAATATTCTTAATGAAAGAAGATGAAGATATGGACAAAAAAATAGTTCTCTGACAGAAAAAATAATGTTATTTCTCATATGATGTAGTCAATATATGAGAAAACTCATTCTGCCATTCCGCATGTAGGACAATCAATTCATGAGAAGAAATCGAAGGATGATACAATGAGAAATAGAAGCAATTTGCCTGAGGCCCTTAGCCAACATATGTAACTGTATGTATATACTGCTTGAAAGAGGGCAAGCTTCATTAAAGCTTAGATGTACATATGTTACAACTAAATCATCACTGACTGTAAATTTCTACAAAGTAAGTTTCAGATTCAGGCAAGACGAATATTGTTTAAAGCTACCATCCTATGTCAAACTCATATTCTATCATGAAATGAATTCTCTCCAAGAGAACAAAATCAGAAGCATTGACAATTGATTTTCCTTAAGAATTTAGGGTGACATGGCTCTTTGCAGCATCAGCTTCCTTTCCCTTATCTTGCCTTCCATTCTGTTCTTCACCCTTCCTTTCACACTTTTTTTAGTTTATTACATCCAAAATAAAATTGCAACACCTGGTTCTAAATTGATTCTAGCTCTCTTCTAGCACTCATGCAGCTAAAGTTGATCTATTCTAGGCCAAGAAAGAGCAAAGAATTAAGATGAATATAACCAATTCTCTCTATGTCCCCTCCTTCCACACTCCAAGGTACACAGATATATAGCAGTTTTTAAATTCTACCATGTAGGAAAAAAAAATTATGCCATGCAATAGATCAGTCATGGAAAGTGCTCTCATTAGAAAGTGTTTTCCTTCCATTTATTGTAATCAAAACTTTACTGGCAAGGAAAAGGGCTTTTAAAAATGTACTATATGTACATGATCTTAACTATTTACAAATCTTATTTAATAATGAAAAAAATAAAAGAAGATAAAAAGAGCATATAATTGCTCAAAGGAACTCAGCATGTTGATAACAAAATCAGGACTGTCGTCTGAACATGAATTCAACCTTCTTTTCATGAAATTAAATACCACTTTGTGAACCTGACCAAACAAGAAGTCTGAATAAATCTCTTTGTTTTAACTCGGTTTTGGTATAGATGTTTTGCTATGTCATAAAAAGGTGGTTTGTTTTGTCATTTTAAGGATCTAAGGGATATTGTGCGTTTTACTCATCTCTTTCTCTGTTTTATTATACGCTCATATCCTGGACTCTTCATCCATATAGACATGTTCAGTGTTGAAGGTATTGGAACAGATGAGGATTCTTCCCTCAAAGACTGGAACTTCTAAGAAAAGTTTACAGTCTTAGTTTGATTTCACTGCCTGTGTTAGGAAATAGACAAAATTCATATTGCTGACTTTTCCACTGCTTAAAACAGATGGAATTGTTCCTTTCACCACAACTTTCAACAAAATTGTGTGTCCCTATTCTGAACCTTGAAACATCCTTTTGTTTATGGATCCCCAGAGATTTCTGAGACAGAGAGAGTAAAGCAAAACAGTGTAGGAAAAAAGATAGGGAAGACACTCAGAAAAGCGAAAAGGAACCAAATGAATTGGACCTCATGAATTCTGCACAGCCAGTATTCACACAAGTCTTGGGGCCCACTTATTCTATGGTGGATGATTTGGTGTATGGTATATTCCTTGTTGTCCTCTCTACCACCAAGTGTCTTGCTATTCCTACCTCACCTAATAAGTAGCCTATTCTTTCCTTTATTTGCAGGAAAAAAATCTAGTATTTTCTGTTCCACAGTTTGTGAAGAATCTCCTCCCCGCTCCTGCAAATGTCTGGCTTGTCGCTTATAATAGCAATGCTTACCATCATAATCCGTGTTCTTTTATAACTCATCTTGAAATAGATATGCCTGTATTATGCACCAAAAAAGAAATAACAAAACACCCAGCTAGACGGAGAAATGTGTTAAAATTATTGGCTAATATTGTACTGATATTTTATGTTCTAATATTGAAACCTTGTAAAGGCTATGTTAAAAATGGTAATTTAAGAGAAAAGAGCAGAGAAGTGAAATTGTGTTTTTTCTCCTGGGTATTGCGAGCATGAGTAAAGGATTGAAGGTTTTTGTTTTGAAATATCTGTAACCACTTATTAATCTTAAGTTTGAAAAATGTGCCTTTTTTTAAACTATAATTTAAAATAATTTATTTTCCTGCCTTAAAATGTCTGTGACTTATTTACATTTTGTCTAAACTTCACTTAGCTGTGAACTCCTAAAATAACTGTGAACAATGCAGTGGGTCGTATGTAAGTTGGAAAATTATATCTTCCAATTAACAAAACATTTTAAAATCTTACTTACCTTAGAGCTGCTGCCAGTGTTTCAAGTTGGAAAATTCTGCCTGAATAATTAACAACACTCTGATAATCGCTCCAAAGTATCCGCTGATTGCACTTTTTTATTTTCTTGTAAGGCTTTACAAATCATTGGTCCATCTAGAAAATGGAAGTCCTCCTGATATAATAGGTCATATGACATGGCATAATACCTTTATCCATAAATATTTCCCAGTTTAATTTCTGCACAACTGGCCAGAATCCTTTATATAGTTCTCAATTTTGAACTCTAAGGAAATATGCTGAATATAAGAAAAAGTAGTTTCAAACAAAAAGAGTAATAACAGTTTCTGTTGTTTGATGAATCTAACAGTGGTTTTATACCGCTTACTACATTTCATACAGTATTTTCAAATACATTATGCCATTTAATGCTTACAAAATTCTTTGAGGGATACAAGCAGTATTTTACTATTATTAAAGATAGGGAAACTGCATCTTAGTGTTTTAGTATCTTGCCTATGTTCATAGTGAAGTTGGGACTCAAACTGTCATGTTTTTACTCAGCTTAAAGGATGAAGTCAATCCTTGTAGCTCATCCTCTATGCATCATGTTTTGCTTTCTAATATTTGCAATAAATCCCCAAGCTTCAAAATAGTGTCTCTATTTAAACTCAAGGCTTTTTAAGGTCTTTCCATTTCAAACATCACCTGGGCCTACTTTCTCTGAAATGGTCTAGTTCAACAAGCATTTGCTGTGTTCTCCATGCACCAGAAACTGTGCTAGGCATAATGCTATTTCTCAAATGCTAGACAATTTATATCTGTATCACCTGGAAAACTGGACAAAACTAGCAATTCCAGACGTCATTCTGGACTAGGCATTTAGAATTCTAGGTTAGAGCACGTGGATATGTGTAGTAACAATTCTTAATAATCTGATCAAGACCTAAGGTTGCAGAAACTAAAATAAATTAAAAAATAAAATTAAAAAAAGAGCTAAGATTGCAAACATGTTGGAAGAACAAAACAGATTTGGATCTGGATCACAGGATCACCATTAAATGTGTGATTTAGGAGGGCATGGAGAGGAGTCATGATTAAAACACTTTCATGGCATAGTTTCTCTATTTATGATGTAGGAATAATAATAGATGTAATAAGCCACGCAACAGACAGATTCCTCCCCAAAAGGGTTAAATAAATTTGGTAGTAAATAAGATAATAGATTTTAAGTGCTTAGACCACAGAAGGCATTTGTATTAGTTTACTAGGGCTGACATAACACAATACCATAGACTGGGTATCTTAAACAACAGAAATTTATTTTTTCACAGTTCTGAAGGCCAGAAGCCCAAGATCAAGGTATCAGCAGGTTTGGCTTCTGCTGAGCCTTCTCTCCTTAGCTTGCAGTTGCTGCCTATTCACAATGTCTTTCCTCTGCATGCATGCCCCTGGAGTCTCTCTGTGTGTCCTAATTTCCTCTTCTTGTAAGGACTCCAGTCAGATTGGATTAGGGCCTACCCTAAGGGCCTCATTTGAACTTCCTCACCACTGTAAAGGCCCTCTCTCTAAATACAGGCACATTCTGAAGTGCTGGACGTTAGAGATTCAGCACATGAATTTTGGAGACACAATTCAGCCCATAACAGCATTCAATACATTTCAGTTGTCTCAAGTTTTGCTCTATTACCTACTTCCTCCTTTATCTGACTCACTGACCCCTCTCAACACCTGTATCTGCTCAGTTCCATTTGCTTCCCAGAAGTCATTTTCTTTAGCAAATCTGAGAACCTAAAAGCTTGTTAATGTGGATGAGTTTGTTTATTGGTGCTTCTAGGTAACACATTTGGATAAACATGAACGCAAGAGAGTTTAGTGTCTTTACAGGAGAGTGAGTAAGGTCAAGATTTCTGGTAGGTAGGCTAAATAAAAATGGAGATCTTTTCAGAGTGTGAGATGTGTTGATGCTCTTCAAGTCTGTCACATGGACAGCTGCATGTTTGAACTATACCTATATACCTAGGTGTGGACCTAGCTAATCTGTGTGACTTATGAGTCAACTTTTTTACCTTTTCTATATTCTGGAAAATAAAATAATAAATACCATGGAAATCTGACGTTTGAAAATTGTATCACCTTTTCCCTCTAGAGAGAATGTTCATGCTTTATAATTTGTGTGTCCTTTACTTCTAGCTTTCAAATTTTTCAAACATATGTGTTTCTGCTTCCTTTTCTTGCTGTCAGCTTTAGTGATGAAAAAGAATGTTTCCTCACTATTTGCTTAAATTCCCTTCAGCAAGAATTCCATCCCCCAAAAAACAATTCAGGAAATATTAATGCAGTTTTTCTTGTTGAGTCTGACATTCTTTAGTATTGTACATTTCTTGATAAATTATTACTAAGACTCCATAACTGATTCTGCTTTCTATCAGATCCTTTAGCCCTTGTATACCATATGCAAGACATTTCTAAAACACACTGTCTGGAAGAAATCCAATAGAAATGAGCCTGTGTGTCAACTTGACAGTCATTCTTTAGAAATGCCTATGGAAAATGCATGCATTTTTCTTCATGTTTCCCTTTTGAAAAATGAGTTAAATTAATCTCTCATGCACAGTTTTAAATCTTGTTTCATATTTTCATTTAATTCAGAGAAATTGTCATTTAAAATTCTACAAAGAAAAATGGCATTTAAAGTTTCAGGTTATCATCAGGAATTAACGGAAATTTTATTAGCCAACATAGATCTTTTCTATATATTTTATTAACTAATAAGTGTGAAAGCTAAAATTTCTACCGGATTGTCAATGCTCTTGTTTTGGTCCAACGTGTTGGTATTTGCAGGGATGAAGAACCAGGAGGCCAGCTTGTTACAGATAAATTCCATATTGACTGGGATTCAGTACTTGTCGACACAGATAATGTCATCCTAGCACGATTTGATGGTAGAGGAAGCGGATTCCAGGGCCTGAAAATTTTGCAGGAAATTCATCGAAGGTTAGGTTCAGTGGAAGTAAAGGACCAAATAGCAGCTGTGAAGTAAGTGGGAGCACATTTTCCTATTGTTTTTCCTATAATGACAGAAGCTAGGTGTATGATATATGCAACTACTCAATGCTGACTCAGAGATTTGTATTTTAGTGATTGGACAATTTTCTAAGTTAATCATATAGTCTGTTGCATTTTTTTTCAAGTACCTTTTTCTCTTAGTGCCATAATAAAAGAATTATTTTACGTCCTCTGTGGAATTGGAATTCACTTTGGATTTATGAAAATGACAGAGACCTTGATTATACCACTGCATTATTTATTTACAATAATCCACAATTCTATTATTTCCCTAGTTAATTAACAGTTCTTGAGCTTCATAGATACCGTTACCACACTGCCATGAAAGAATGACCTGAGAAAGCTGTTCAGTTCTTTAAAACAGTGCATAGAAATTGGCTAGGATAGTGTTAAAATGTAGATGTTGATTCAGGAGGCCTGGAATGAGGCCCACGATTCTGCATTTGTATCAAGCTACCAGGTGATACTCAAACTACTGGACTCTCACTTTGACTAGCAAGATTTGGTGATACGTGACCCTTCTACGTGAAAAGAGCTGAAACTAATGAAGTATTTCTAGTCTGATTTCTGGTTACTCTGGTGCCAAGAATGAATTCCATGTACATTTGACTCAAAAAGATGTAAGTGTATATTTTTTTCTCATTGCAGATTTCTACTGAAACAGCCATACATTGATTCCAAAAGATTAAGCATTTTCGGAAAGGTAAATAGTAGAAATGTTGTGTGTACATATATGTATGTGTATATATGTGTGTGTGTGTGTGGGTGTGTAGTATGTATTTATATGTATACATATATAATTACTTTCCTCATTTTACTATAATTTCTCTGTCTTATCCCTTAAAATGTAATATTATAATTAATATTATATATAGTTATTTATTAATTGAGCAACTATTTATTGAGTATCTAAATGGTGCCTGGTATTAGAAATAGAGCAACAATAGGACTCTGTTTTTGTGAAGCTTATCTTCTAGAGAGGAGAAACAGATAGTAAACAATAAATGAAAAACATAGTTTCATATGATAACAAATCTTAGAAGGAAAACAAACAAAAAAAATTGATGGATAAAAGTTAACTGCAGGAAGGGCCAATGTTATTAGATTGAGTGGTCAAGTAATGCCCCTCTGATTAGTGATATCTAAGCTGATACCTACATAACAAAAGGGAGCAAATCATACAGATCTCTCAAGGCACAGCAGGAACAGCAACTCCCACAGCCTTTGGGAAGATGGACATGGCTTAGAAACAGAAAGCTCTCCATATGCATAATTATATCTTCTCTGCTTTCTGCAGGATATTTACTTCTTATTGCAATAATTTTTATGTCGGGTTCAACAGCATTTTCATAGTAGAAATATAGACCTCATATAGATATTTATTAAGCACCTACTTGATAAATATCACTGGGCTAGACACGGCAAGGATACTAAGATAAAAGGAAGGAGATTTTGCACTATTTAGACAAAGCAAATTCTTGGTGCTCATGGATTTAAACATGAAGTACTTTCCCGTATTCACAAGTGAACACAGAGCTACATGACATTGTCGGGGGAAGAGGGATAATCTTCCTCTGTCCTTTCCCTTAAGGTTTTTCTGGCTGGCCAAATAATCAACAAGACAGGTTAGCAGGAGAAAATAATACCAAGTTTAATAACATGTATACATGGGAGAAAGCAGGGACACTGCGTTTTTCAACACAATAGCAGAAATTTTCGTCTTAAATATCATTTTCAGCCAATGACAAAGGAGGATTTTGGGGGTGGGGGGAGTCAGTTATAGGAGATTATCACTAAAGCACAGTAAACAAGAGTAAGGTTTATTATGTAGCTCAAGGCCTCACCTTCCACATTGACAAGTCACTAGAAATGAGCTCATCTCCCTCTCTTCTCTAAACAGAGAGGGAGATACTTTTACAAATGGAGATTTTTCTTATAAATGTAAATGATTGTCTGGCAACTCTTCGCAGGGTCATCTAGAGAACGTGGCCAGAGAGACAGAACTTTTGATAAGAGGGGCTTGTTGGTGCCTTTTTTATTGTAACATTTACCCTACGTTATCTTTACAGCCATCATGATAGATCTATGTCAGGAAGGAGCTACCATGTCAAATTTTTTAGGCAGTTAGTGGGGGAGGTCAAATGTCCTCAGAGAAAACAACCATGGTAAAGAGATAGATTTTAGGGTGGCCAAATCCCGATCTCCCACAGTCCCGCCTTTGAAACTAAAAGTTTCACAGTCTTTTTGAAACTTAAAGAAGTTTCATAGTCCAGAAGTTGAGTTGGTAGATTGTTTCATCTCACTGAACACATTTTTTAGTCCTGATAATAGATCAGTTCAATTAAGTTCATTTTAGAAGGTGGTGATGCAGGTGGGCTCTCAAAGTTAAACCTATATTGTGGAAGCAAGCAATCAAGTATTTAATAAGAAGCATTTCTGTGTAAACGAAAGAAAAACAAGGTTAATGGTTAGAGCACGTTGTAAAGCAGTTTTTGAGTTTAGAGGACAGTCAGTGAAGAAGAATTTTAGATGTCAGCGTCAAAGCATCTTTTGCAGTTTAAAATGTCTCGGATGGTGTCGTCAGGTCATCTCAAGTTTATATCAAGTCCATCAGCTTCAGTTTGTAAGGCTTCAGGAAAAAAGGCAGGTTCAGTTTTCAGTAATTTTAAATGAAAATGATGGAAAAAATCAAAAACGTTAGTTTGGATATCTGTAGCCAGATATTTCAGGAGACTAGAAGAAATCAGGATCCAGTCTAGTCAACAAATATAAAACAAAAACCTCAAAAGACAACAAAACTAGGATCTAATATCCGCAAACTTATACTGAAATAGTTTTTACTGAAATATAATTTTTTTCTCTAAAATCACCCTCATTTTTATTAAGATAGCCAAATTAAAACTAACTAGTTTGCAAAATAAGTCTAGTTTCAATAGAGTTGGCCCAATTATTAACATAAGTACAGCAAGAATAGCAATTGATCACATAGGCTCTTTTAAATCTGCTTTGCTGGAACTTTTTATAAGGAATCTCAGATTGAACTTCAAAGGCCTCTCGAGGCCAGGAAAGCCAAGCCAAGGATTTTGTCATCAGACGTTGTCTGTAATATCTACAGATTTGGGTGAATTTCTCTCTTTCGAGGTTCTCCCAAAATATTTGAGGTTCTTTGTACCTGTCAGATAAGTGACATTCTTTACTTATCCTGCTAAGTGTTGCTTGGAACATAAGGTACCAGGCCAATATTTTTACGTGGCTTTATTTTATAAAGTCGAATCTTTATTCTTCAAAAGCTGTATGGTTATATCGCAAATATGATGTTCTAGTCACAGCCTTGGTAATATAACTAGTGTTTTCAATTGTGTCCTGTTATAAGGAGAACAGATTCTTATTGAACTTATGCAAATAACTATATTGCCATGAAAACAACAATATTCACTCACTAAGAGTTTCTAAATTTGAGGGATCAGATAGAGAGAAAAAAGATAAATATTTTTATTTTACTTACAAAAGTATCATTTACTAAATTGTTATAAGTCATAGCTATCTCGGGAGAAAAGTTTTTTTTAAATCTGAAAAAACAAAACATTAAAAATTCAGCAATACTTTAAACGAAAAATCATAAAAATTATAATCATCTTTATCAGTTTATTTAGTCCTGTGTAATCTATTTTTGATCCCAATCTTATTGTTAGCAGCTTCATGAAGTCAGTTTCTCTATCAGATTTCTGTAATTTTTTACCAAGTTCAGTTTTATGATCAGAAAGTTTGTCAGAAACCTGTATTCTAGTGTAAATATCAGAGTCCTTTCTATGAATTTTTCTGAAGTTGAAACATATTTTGCAAAAGCATTAGAGCAAAGAAGTGTCTGTAAACAACAAGACCTCAAAATGGCAATTGACAAGGAAATTTGGTTAATTTTGTGACAAACAACACTTTAAAATAATAATAACCAGAATTATGACTGATAACCAGGACAGATCAGAATTTTAGTAATGTTATCTAATTTTAAAACGCCTATATCATTAACATTAACCCACAAAATACCACCTAAGCAGGCTTATCATCACTTGTCTCACAATGTTTTTTATGTAATTTACCATACTGAATAAGCCTAATAAGTTTAGTATCTTTTTTTTTATAGGTAGAGAGCAAATTTCTTTGTCTTTTTCTTTATAGGAAGAGAGCAAATTTCTTTGAGAAGTTTCAGGGCCCTTTGAAAATTCTCAAAGAAAAAAGTAAAAATAAAGACTTTATTTAAGATATGAATTTTGGGGAGCTTGTCAAAAATATAAAAAGTCAAAGCAAACAGAGCATTAATAGTCCAAAAAGCCGTAATAGAGAGACCTCAGTCTTTTGAACACAGGAAATTATTTTAACAGTTTTTTTTTTTTTTTAGGTAGACTTACTCAAAGGTAAAGAAAAATCTTTTATAACCTCTTTATCAAGTTTAAGCAAATTATCCTTTTACGAGAAATTTCAATTTTGCACCAGCTTATTTCTGCTATTAAAACTCATTTATTTAATTAAATTTATTTCAATCTTAGCCAACTTGACCATACAAAAACTCTTTTTCCAGAATTCTTCTTCTACAAACCTTCTATAACTTTCTTTTTACATTCAGAATTTGTCCCATGTCTTTTTTTTCCCTTCTAGTATTTGAGGACAAATTTATCTTTCTTAACCAAACAAAATATTTTCATTCTTTGTTCTTTCTTTATATATCTTATTTTCCTTGTACACAGACATATTTTTTTTAATTTTTAGTAGCTTCAATCACATATATTAATTAGAAATTTTAACCTTTAGAAACTTCACTTTGTAAGTAAAAACTAAACAATTATAAACTTTCTTTTACATTAGTATCTTGTGGCTTGGAAAATTTATAAACACTTTATAACTTCTAGAAACATGTTACTTTATAGTACAATCTTTTAATAAAACACGTTTACCAATAGACCCAAAACACCTTTTAGTTTTCCTGTAATGAAAAGCCAAAAGTAGACAAACGTACATTTAGCAATCAATGTCTAATATCTTATCTTATTTGGAAATGATGATAGAGAATTTTTTTTTAATAAAATTTAGCAAAACTCTAAAGCTTTAAGTCACCAAAAAGAGTTTGGAAGCTGTAACCACCATAACACATAATTATTGTTTAAAGTTCATCTAACATTTATCTTTTTTACAACTATTTACTTGTTCCCAATAATTATTTAGATTGTCTATAAGACTTTATAAGACTTCAGATAAAATTAGCCATCATTTAAATTACTATTTTTGTTAACCAGTTCTGTAATAGAAATAACATCAGTTTTTTTCTATAAAATTTCATGCAATTTTCATCACTTCTTATACCTTTAAACATAGTTATCATTAAGATTTTTATCAATAGGTCTTGGTCTTCTAATTTTGGACAAGGGAAGCATTCCCAGTCAGACATTTTAAAACATACTCAGGCAAAGTTGATGTAACCTCTTTATATAAAATTAGCTCAAACATTCCAACCTTTATAATCTTATCAACACTTATACTTTTACATGTTTTTAATTCAATTGTAACCTGAGTCAAGGTCTTAAGGCTAGTCAAATTTTTTTCCTTCCTTTTTTTTGGCCTTTTTTTAGGTACCAAATAAATAATTATGTGAGAGCTCTCAAAACATTTTTTTTTTCCCAATTTAGAAGTTTTTCTAATTCAAAGGATCCGTCGTCTGGCCATTGACGAGTAGGATCTTTATTTGTATATTTATTCTAATAGTGACTCGAACCAATAAGCCTTTTTAAGGAAAGACCCGGAGGTAATTTTTCACGCTTAGAATAAATCTATCATGGACGCAAGAGGCGTCCCTGGTGAGGGCACAGATGATGTAGCCCCCATGATCCACAGAATTTACTCCCAAAGATATTCAGAGAAAGTAAAGACCTTCGTTGCACAGGCGGTAAGGATGGTGTAGTGAAAACGGTGTCTCCGGTCTCCCACAATAGTGTGGGATGCCTCCAGTCACAGACCTGCTAATCTGTGACACCGGGCAGGCAATACTGGAATGGGATTTTTCCAGCACTAACAAGCAACGAAGGTTAAGACGACAAAAGCCCTTATGGACTGGGCCTTTTATGACAAACTCCCCTGAGAACTTGGCACAGCCGGACAAAGAGACAGTTCGGAACCCCAGTCTACTCGACTGGCCACCAAGGTGCACCCTGGTAAATGCACCTTCTGTATGGTGGAGACCAAGGAGAACATTCTCACTGGTCACAAAGCCAAGTTTTCTCAGGACACAGAACAAGACAGAAGGAAAAACCTCATCCGGTTTTTTTTTTTTTTCTGTGCACAATGACAGCTTTAGCCACGCCTTAGGTCTCTTGGAGCCAGAATAATACCTAGAGGGGGAGGTGCCACGGGGTTGGGGACTGTGTGCTTTACAGAGTACCTCGTCGTTGCACGGACATTTTCTTGCAGTTGGCGGGGGACCTGTGTCATCTACCCCGTTCCATGACCCAACTTATCCTGACACAGGAGTCTTCTGAAAGTGGCGAGCGCCCTAATGGCTCTTAACTGCTCGACCCGCGCCCACCAAATTTGCGGCCTTTTTGGCTTCCAAGATGCCCTTGGCAATGACCTTCACTTCATGTGCATAATAACCCACAGCAAAGTTTGTAGACGCCGGTCTGGTGAGACCTGCAAACTCACCAGTCTGTGGGGCCGGCCCGGACAGCAGGCTTATAGGGCCTATGCCTGCGTCCTACCCTATGGTATTTTCTTCTTATGACAAAAGACACAGACAAAAGAGAAAAACAGAGACTACCTCTGGGAGGAAAAGGGATCAAGATCAAAACCAAGAGTACTCTACCAAA
The DNA here is from genome assembly GCF_020826845.1 of Diceros bicornis minor. NCBI lineage: Eukaryota > Metazoa > Chordata > Mammalia > Perissodactyla > Rhinocerotidae > Diceros > Diceros bicornis. Next base: position 16,339,827 of record NC_080749.1, on the reverse strand, counting down.
TTTAAACCAAGAGTCACTAAAAGCCCAAGAAACTAGTTTCCCAAATATTTTCTCCTGCCAATCTAAATTTAGAAAGAGAAAAAATTTTCACCCTTTCCTTCTACCAGACTTCGCAGTTAGAGATTCCGGGAGGCTGACATGGTAAGAAGTCTTACCTTTTTGCCGGCTTTTGTCAGGCGTTCCCGTATCTCATCATCTGCAGTAGTCCAGGGAGAAGGCAGGTCTTCCAGCCAGAGAAGGCAACTTGCCAGCCAGTGTGGCTCCTGGCTGGCTCGCCAAAACTGTCGGGGGAAGAGGGATAATCTCCCTCTGCCCTTTCCCTTAAGGTTCTTCTGGCAGGCCAAATAATCAACAAGACAGGTTAGCAGGAGAAAATAATACCAAGTTTAATAACATGTATACATGGGAGAAAGCAGGGACACTGCGTTTTTCAACACAATAGCAGAAATTCTCGTCTTAAATATCATTTTCAGCCAGTGACAAAGGAGGATTTTGGGGGTGGGGGGAGTCAGTTACAGGAGATTACCACTAAAGCACAGTAAACAAGAGTAAGGTTTATTATGTAGCTCAAGGCCTCACCTTCCACATTGACAAGTCACTAGAAATGAGCTCATCCCCCTCTCTTCTCCAAACAGAGAAGGAGATACCTTTACAAATGGAGATTTCCCTTATAAATGTAAATGATTGTCTGGCAACTCTTCGCAGGGTCATCCAGAGAATGGGGCCAGAGAGACAGAACTTCTGATAAGAGGGGCTTGTTGGTGCCTTTCCTATTGTAACATTTACCCTACGTTATCTTTACAGCCATCATGATAGATCTATTCCAGGAAGGAGCTACCATGTCAAATTCTTTAGGCAGTTAGTGGGGGAGGTCAAATGTCCTCAGAGAAAACAACCAAGGTAAAGAGATAGATTTCAGGGTGGCCAAATCCCGATCTCCCACGACATGAAATAACTGGTAATTTGACTGGGGCATAAATGTTAGTGGTGTACACTGACGAGTAGGTACACGAGAAACTACTTAACAAATGAGTAAAATAAAAATCAGCATAAATCACTACCATTCTCCTCCTACTTCAGATATCTGCAGCGCACCATGTCTTTGTTGTAATTATTTCTTGTTGTCAATAGTATTCAACAGATCAATAAAAATATTTGGGAACAATGCTCATCCAACATAAATGCAAGCAAATAAATAAATGAAAGTCCATAATTAGTGATAAAAATATTATTGAAAAAATGAAAATATCTAAGAAAGTGATCATTCCAAAGAAGTGGAAACTAGATACATTACAAAAGTGCGTATAGTGAAATCTTGTCACATGTTGCAGCATGGATGAACCTTTAGGATATTGTGCTTGGTGAAGTAAGCCAGTCGCAGAGGGACAAATACTGTGTAATTTCACTTCTATGAGGTGTCTATAGTGGTCAAGTTCATGGAAACAGAGTGGAATGGTAATTGCTAGGGCCTGGGGCAGGGGGAAAGAAGATATTTCATGGGTATAGACTTTCAGATTCACAAGATGAAAAAGTTCTGCAGATCAGTTTCACAACAATGTGAATACACTTGACACTACTGAACTGTACACTTAAACGTGGTTAAGATAGTAAATTTTATGTTGTGTGTTTTTTACCACAAAAAAAGTGCGTATGGTGGAGCACATTTTATTCCTTAATGGTCCTGATAACAATTTACAAAGGACTCAGGGCTTATGTATTTCAGTGCTCTACCTACTGTACACACAAATATGCATAAAGGACCAAATGAGTTATACAAACATTCGTTACTGTGGAAATTTGGAAGATTCAGAAGGTTGTAAAAAGCCTCATGGAGAAAGTGGAACATGAAGTGGATGGTGAAAATCATTCAGCGAGTAGAAAGCAAGGAGAATACTCTCATGTAAATGCCGTTTCAGTAAGGGGAGCATGTTTAGAGATAAATATGATACAGTGAAGGGAAGATACAGTGAAATAAAGTCACTGTAGTTAAGGTTCACATAAGGGAATGATAGACAATAAGACTGGGAGGAAGGCTGGGCACAGACCTTAAAGGGTCCTCCATATTAACTAGGAAATTTGGATGTTAGACTAAAAATATGGGAAAATAAAACTCTAAGCCTCATATTTAGAAGTTCAAAATCTCATGTTTATCATTGTATTGGGGGCTGATGAGCCTCAGGGCAACTGACTCTGGCAATCTAAATATAAACAGACTGACAAAGGATATAAACAAATGAAGACATAAATGGATTTATTTTAAGTGGGAAAAAATATTCCATTTCAATTAAACAAATATGCATATCTGTGAGTGAATTTTAAATTAGAAAGTGGCTTTCTGAGTATACAAAGAATGCTATTAGCTTTATGACTCAGTAGGTCTTGTAATGTTTTTTTCTTGAAATGTTTCCTTTTAGTATCAAATTAGTTTCTGCTAAACTGGTAAAATGGGCTTGGGACTAATGTTCCTGCTTTTTCTATTGTCTGGAAGAGCTTCTTTAGAATTGGACTTAGATTGTAAAGGTATCTGGAGCTCTTGCTTTCTTTGTTGGAAAAATTTTAATTAATGTTTAAACGTATTTAATCAATGCACAGCTATTAAGATTTTTTCCATTTCTTCTGGAGTCAGTTTTAGTACTTTGAAAAGGATTTTTTCCATATCATATATTTTTTAAGAATATTTTCAAAGCGTAACATATAATGTCCTATTATTGTATGTTGAATCATTCCACTGGTGGTGGTAATGTCTCATTTTGACTCCCGGTATGACTTATGAGGGCTCTTCTCCTTTGGCTGGAGCACTCTCTTGCCCTTGGTTGCACACGTGCTCTCTCTTGATGCTCTCTCTGCTGTCTCCCTTCCATCCCTCCGTCCCTCCATCCCTCCCTCTTTTTTAATGAACTGTATTTTGGCTTAGTTCTTCTCTGTTTATCTTTGTTTTGTATTTTGCTAATTTCTACTCTTACCATTATTTTATTCTTCTACTTTTTAAATTTGTTTTAATTCTTAAGTTAAATGTCTAGCTTATTAATTTTTAGCATTCTTCCTTTCAAATGTAAGCATTTGTTATAAAATCTCTTTGAAATACTCCCTTAGGTACTTCACCCTATTACTTGTATGTAGTACTTCTTAAAAACTTATAAGTACTTCTCGATTTCCAAGATAAGTCTATGCCCTCTGAATTATTTTTATTCAAAATAAAATAAAAATTTTTTTGGTAGTTTTCTGTTATTGACTTTGATTAGAGCAGAGTTGTGGTGAGAGAATTGGCCACAGAAATCCTTTGAATTGAATAACAGAAATCCTTTGAAATATCAGTTGATTTATGACCAAGGAAGGCCATACTTTGTAAAACTTTCATATGTGCTTAAAAGGTTGTGTTATATACATGTTCATTTAGTCAAACTGTTCATTGTGGTATTCAAATCATAAATTTACTTATTGATTTATTTTGTCTCTAATTTCCAAGAGAGGCAGATTAAAAATCCCGTTATAATGGTGAATTCTTCTATTTCTCTTTGTTAGGTTAATATTTGCTCTGTGTATTTTAGGGCTATTTATATTTAGGCCCTCCAAGTTCAGAATTATTATATCTTCTGGGTGAACTGAATCTCTTATTGTTTTGCACTGATCCAGTTTTTATCTCTATTAATTTTTTTTGCATTAGAGATGACGGTTTTTTGATATTAAAATAACAGCACCAGCATTCTTTTGATTAGTACACGCTTGTTTTTCACTTTTCCATCTTATTATTTCCAAATCTTGTCCTCGTGTTTTGGGTATGCCCCTTTAAAGAGAAGAAAGGTGAATATTTTTTATTTTTTGCCAATTTCTATATTTTAATTGAAGTCTGTATCCATTTATATTAATTGTGATTACTGACATATTTAAATGTTATTGTTTTCATTATTTGTGACTATCTTATTTTTTCTATTTTTCCTTCTTTCTTCCATTCAATTTGATTGAGTTGTTTTTTGTTTTCTTTCCCTTTTTTCCTTTTTGTAAATATATTTTTTGTTTTGTTCATTTATATTTCTGAACAGTATTTCATTGTGTGACTACCAAATAATTTGTTTAGCCACTTACCTATTGTTGAACATTTGTGTTGTTTTTAATTTTTGCTTATTATGAGTAAAGTTGGTATAAACATTTGTGTGCAAGTTTTTGAGTAGAAATATATTTTCATTTTTCTTGGTAAAAATCTAGGAGTAAAATTGTTAGATTGTATGATAAGTCCATGTTTACTTTTACAAGGAATTGCCAAACTTTTTCCAAAGTAGTTATATCATTTTATTTTACCAACAGCAATGTATGAGAGTTCCAGGTGCCCTACTTCCTCACCGAAGACTTAGTATTATCAGTCTTTTTAATTTAAACCGTTTTAATGGGTGAATAGAGGTAGTCATTTTATTTTCATTTTCAGTTCACTGATGATTAATGATATTGAGCATTTTTTCATGTGTTTATTGCCATTCATATATATATATATATACGCGTACATATATATTCATACATATATACATGTACATATATATTCATACATATATACATTTTTAACACAACTGATTTATTGATCATTCAGGTTGTGCAACAGAGACTTTCATATTAAGGCTTGCTAAATCACAGGAAGCATGTTATAACCACAAACCTATTCCTCCCTTTTCTTTCATTTTTTAAATTGAGATATAATTAAAAAACTGCAAATCATCCTTGTATTATATCTTGAAATGAGATAGAAGTTCTTCCATCTTGTTCTTTTTCAGAGTTGTTTTATCTCATCTAGATGCATTGTATTTCTTTGTAAATTTTAGACTCAACTTTTGTAATTTCTACAAAATAGCCCATAGAGATTTTTGTGGGAATTGTGCTGAATCTGTAGATCACATGGAGAGAATTGACATCTAAGAAATATTGAATCTTTCACATTTGTATTAAGATATTTTTCTTTGGTGTTCTATAGTTTCTCCAATATGTGTATAGTTAGGGATATCTTTTTATTAATCATATATGAATTTTGATGGGTTCTCTGAATCTGTGATTTATTGTCTTCCATCACAATTGGAATTTTATCTATGGAAATTCTTTTAGGCTCATACTGCATTTGCATTTTTGTATTTTGTTTTGTTTTGCTTTTAATCACACAGGTATGGTACAACCGGTCTGCAAACCCCAGTGTGGACTTATGGCTCAAATTTTCAGTCAAGATTAATTTTTTTTATTAGCTCTGTAAAAGTTCGTGACAGGAAGAAAAAACAAAAACATTTTCACCAATCCTTTTTGTGCAGTATATTCATTTCTTGTCGTCTTTAGATAGCCCTTTAGAGGTCTAGCTTTGTGCAGTCTCTTTTTAGACCCACTGTGTGGAATCTATGCATTTTGTATTCCCCATCCACTGAAGGAGCCATCATAGCAGAAAGCTAGAATCACTTGCATTTGAAAAAAACCCAGGCTTTATGCTTGTTTATCTCTCCAGTTTCCAGTTTTCAGTTTATGTCTGGCCTCTGTGGATTCATTATCTTTGTACCAGTTTAGTATTGTATTTAAAAGTATTTTTAGTTGTAGTTTTAGTTGTTCTCTTTCTTTTGTTTTTAAACCACCACTTTGTATTTACGTTTTTGTTTTTGCTTAGTTTTATTTTTGTTTTCAGTTGAGGAGTCAACTGGATTATCAGTTTCGTGAACTGCTAGGCATGGAATTGCCACACATGTTTTCACAATCAGTGAGGCTAAAGCAGGGCTACCTTGTAAGACTCCAGGCTGAGTTAGAATTCAAAGTGAAAAGTGTTATGATTCATTTGAGATATTCCCTCTGGGAAAAGAAGGATGAATGGCAGCACTATAGCCGGGAATTGACCATCTCTGATCAACTTCTTTTCTTTACATTCATCAATATTTGATTGAATTTCCAGTTCCTGCTTTTTCTCCTTTTGGTCTCAAATTCATCCTGTTTTTTATGGTCTACATATCTATATCCACAGGTACATCTACATCTACGTCTGTCTAGCTAACTAACTCGTTTCATCCATTATAATTGACTTTGCCAGGAGAAACTAAATTTGCTTAGAAGTGCTGAGGTACATTGCACTGTTGGTCTCCATGAAGCTGAAAGAGTGAACTCCAAGAAACTGGCCAATACTTTTTGTGTTGTCCATTATTTATTCTAGCTTAATCTTTCAGAACTTAGAAAACAATTCTAATCTATGCTCTCTGACCCTGGAAGCTGATTAAGGAATAGAATGATAGTATTTCTAAGAATGCTTTTTCTGTCAAATAATACAAATTTGTAGACAATACTACCTGTTTTACACTTATTGAAATGATAGGCCTATGAACACCAGGAAAGCACTGATTAAATGAATGTATGACCTTTTTAAATTATCACATGGATACTAGAGGAAAATAGAAGAGAGGAACTACAGTTAGCATAGAAGACAACTTTTGACCTTTTATATCCAATTTCCTTCCAATATTTCACAGGTATTCTACAAGTAAACAAGATTTTTTTAAAAAATAAGATAAATTCATTAAAAGTTTATAAGTAATTTTAAAATTCTTTGCAAATGGAAATGACATAACAATTGTAATGAATGAAAAAGTCTGATCACTGAGAAACCAGTGAAATCACGGCACAATTGAAACAGAGTAGCCTATGCTAACTATTGACTCTTTTTTATCTAAATCAAATAAAAAATATCCTGTAATTGAATACAGAGTTAACATGATGACCCCCAGTTTTTGGCATCTTCCTCATAGTTATGAGTTGTTTTGAAAATTAAAATCCCCATCTTTATATCTAGCTAGAACTTATATCTCATTTCTACCCTCTTCTGGAATAATTTTCCAAGAAATTTTTCATGATCTACTCTTACATTCAGTGAATAATTATGAAATAATAGAGAGGAAGGTGAGCAATTAAAATTTAATTTATTCTAATTCCTGCCAGTGTTGATTTTCTTTTAAAAATAGAAGTTATTTCTCTGAAATAAATCAAATTAAAGCAGCATTTTGGATTAGGTTTTTAAATGCTGTAGAGAATTTTATTCAACAGCTTTCACTATCATTAAGTCTTAAAGAGTATTTAGCTTCATTAATCCTAAATTTTCACATTAAAAAAAAATGGTAAAATACAACTCCTGCGCAGCAGCAATGATTTATAACCCTAGCTTCACTTTAGAATCATATGGAGAGCTCCACAGCCCATTCTCCACAGATTGATTGAATTGTTTTTGTGGGCACTGATGTATGTTTTTAAAGCTCCACTGGTCTAGGGAATGCTGGCCGAAGCTAGGAAGATGTTCTGGTAGGTATCTTTATTATAGTATTATGCTATAAAAGCTTGCTATTTAAAATGTAGACCAGCATCATAGGCCTTCTCTGGGAGTTTGTTAAAAGTACAAAATCTTGGGGCCCACCCCAGATCTACTGAATTAGAATATGCATTTTAACAACATTCCCAAGTGGTTTGAATGAACGTTCAACTTGAGAAGCACAGTTTTAGGATCTGCCTCTCCTTTGGAAGGCACCATTCTTCTTGGTTCCTGGAGATAATCAGACTGAGAATCATGTGAAACTGAGGTAAAAAACATTTTACCAATAATACCAATTTATTAATTTATATTATTTAAGTGTGACATACAGTTTTTCCGTGGATTGGAATATTCAACTATTCTCTCAAAGTAGTCAGGTTATATAAACAAACAAATCATAATCAGTTGAAAGTTTGCTTGGTCATGGTGGAATTAGAACCGGAAAAGTTATCAACCAAGATGTACATCAACTAAAATGCATTTCTCACCATGGGAATAGTAGTGCCCAATGGGAACTATTTGAAACCTCTTGGCTGGAACACCTTGATCTCATCTCCCCAACAGAGAACTAGAAATAATACGCTAGAAAAGCTCCCTCTAGGGACAGAACTTTCAAGGGCATTCTCCACTTTTGCTTTATAACAGTTATTTATTTGCTTGCTTTGCATGACTCATCCTACCACTTCATACTTCTGAAGGGAAGCACAATATGCCAGCCCAGAATATGCTAGTTTGGTATAAGGATTATTTTGAACTGATTATTTTAAGAAAGAGCAGACACAGGGGAAGCTTTGAAAACATAGATGTTACTCTTTTGTAAGGGACATTTACATTTATAAAAGAAAACTCCATTTGTTTCTCTCTCTGTACCTCTGTACCAAGAAGAGAAGAATGACTCTAAATCATAAGAAACTCATCAGTGGAGAGGGCACTGACTTAAATTTGTATAACAAACCCCCTTGTTTATGGTTCTTTTTCTGGTAACCTCTCATAACTGTCCTCCCTCTAACATCTTTCTTTGTCTTTAACTGAACATGGTATTTAATGTGGTGGCTTGGGTCATTTCAGGGAATTACTCAGTTTACCAGGGTATCTTCCGTGTGTGTGAGGTATACATGTTAATAAACTTCTGTTTATTTTTCTCTTGTTAATCTGTCTTTTACTACAAGGCATCTCAGCCAAGAACACAGAAGGGTAGAAGGAAATTATTTTTCCTCCCCTCCACTTCTTTCTTTAGAAGTGTTAACAAATTTAAGCCTGTTCCTTTCAAATTTTTCTGACCTAGGGCTATTTTTGTCTCTCCCGAAGAGACGAGCAAAGGCACTCTGTGGTGGCTTAACTCTATAAAGGGTAATTTTCTTTCCATCAGTTCCTAATTGTTGGAGAAGCTTTGTTCAAGCTTCTGGGTACTAGCTAAATATTCCAGTACAAAATTGGCATAAGTAGGAGAGGAAAAATAATTTTCCCTTCACCCTTCTGAGTTCTTGGCTGAGACTCCCTATAGTAGACGGATTAACAAGAAAAACCAACAGAAGTTTATTGACGTGTATACCTCATGTATAAGCGAGAGATACTCAGGGAAACTGAGTAACTCTCTGAAGTGGCTTAGAATTCAAGATTAAATTCCATTTTAATAGGGAAAACAAAGAGGAATGTAGGCCTTTTAGGAGAGAGTAAATGGTTGTTGGGAAAGATGAATGGGACCTTTGAAGAATAGATGGGAGATACAATTTGTGACAAAGTTTGTCTGCATGTGGTGTTGACTTCTAGTCTCTTCTCCTGTGACAAGAGTCAATCTTTCCTGGTTGACGCAATTCCTGGGGAGGGGATCTATGGCAACTGAGTTCCTTTTGGAAGATTTGTCTTTAGACAAATAAGGGGAATTCAGAGAAAGCATCTCCCTGCATTTGCTGTATTTCAAGTGCCTGCAGCTCAAAATAATCAATATGCCAAAGTGGCTTATTTTAGGGTGGCATATTCTGCTACTCTTCACATATGTTCTCTCAGCCACATCAGTAATGTCTGATGGCATTTTGGACTTCCATGTACCAATTTTTAAATGATGCTTCAAATAAACATAAATGAAATTTTGTATTTCTCATCTCAAGAGTTTAGTGAGAATAACAGATTCCTATAGCACTGAACCTCACTAGAATCATCTGGAAGTCTTTCAAATGTAGACCTCATTGTGAACCAATTGCATCAGAATTTCTGGGGCTAAGATCTGAGTGTTAATATTTTTTAATATCTCTCAGGATACTCTGATGTCTAGCAAGCTGAAGGGCACAGCTAAATATTAATTTCTACAATGAATGGATAACTCAGTAGGTCATTCCCTGAGCCTTGTATTACTATAATTGTTAAAATTTCCTCTGGAAGTTTTCTGGTCAGCTTGTAGGCTTCAAAAGAAAACTGACACTTTGACTTATTTTTTAAGAATTTATAATTAAATTAGTTTGAAAACATTGCAAGAGGATATTTAAAAATTAAATTTAAACAATAATCCAGCTCATCTAACTAGCAACATTATTTATCATATTCCCATATCCTGCAAATATTTAGTTATGTTGAATTGAAAACAGAATCCATATTTGTGATGATAGATTTTAAATATTTAATTCTCCTTTCCCAATTCTACGTAATCATTATTAAATGTTTTATTAAATATATATATGTAATTTTCCTAAAATGATATATAATTTAATAAGTGCTGTATTTCTGTAGCTTCAAATTATTTGTGGCTGTTTGCAGATACACTGTATGAAATCATAGAGCAAATATTTGACACGGTGATATTTAATTAATTTTATATTTTACCTAAAGTTATTAAAATAGCTTGTTATATAAAAATTTAAACAACTCTTCAACATTTTCATCTGTACAAAGTGATCTTAGTGTATTCTTTGCTCAAACCTGGGACATGATGAGACATTCTGATATGCATATTACCAAACAGTGATCAAAAGCTAAAAATATCTCCAAGAATAATTGATACAAATTTTTTTATTTTGCCAGGGGTATGGTGGCTATATTGCAGGAATGATTTTAAAATCAGATGAAAAGCTTTTTAAATGTGGATCAGTGATTGCACCCATCACAGACTTGAAGTTGTATGGTGAGTACTTCCTATAGACTGACCTAATATAATATATTGATTTGTAGAGAAGAAAATGCCAATGCAGAGGAGGTCAACTGAGCTCATTTATCATGTGTTATCGGAGATGTTTTCCCCTGTTTATCATCTCCCTGATTCAATCAATTTTACTGGAGCATGACAGTTAAATGTGAAATGTGGAAATTAAATAATGGAATATGCTACTCCAATGGTTTTTAGTTTATTCTTAAATTTCTGCTTTCTTGGGTCACAGCCTCAGCTTTCTCTGAAAGATACCTTGGTATGCCATCTAAAGAAGAAAGCACATACCAGGTAACTAATTTAAAAATAATGAAGAAAAAAGAATATTTTTGTTCTAAAAATGCAGTCAAAATGCACATACAGGTAGATCTATATATTCAGATTTTTGTGTTTTCCTTTATAGGCATCCAGTGTGCTACATAATGTTCATGGCTTAAAAGAAGGAAATATATTAATAATTCATGGGACTGCCGACAGTAAGTATTATATTTGCTGCTGCTGATTAATGGGGTCTGATGTTGAACAAAGGGGTACATCCAAGGACCTGCTGAGGAAGAGAGCAAGAACAGTGGCACAAAGAAGACAATGCATGATGGGAAGTGGGAAGAAGGAAGTCAGGACTAAGAGGAGAGGGAATTATAAGCCTCAATGGCAGCAGTGTCCAATAAAATTTTCTGGGGTGATGGAAATGTTCTTGGTGTTAAACACAGTAGCCACTGGCCACATGTGGCTCTTAAGCACTTGGAATGTGTTTAGTATGACTGAGAAACTGAATTTTTTATTTCATTAAATACTTTTAATTAATTTAAATTTAAATACCCACTTGTGGCTAGTGACTGCTACTACGATGCTCTTCGGCATGCCTCAAATGGAAAATAACCTGGAAAACAATAGGACAGCAGAAAGGTGCCAGCCCTGAGATGAAATTCTGATGAGATTACCCACTTAAATTAAAACAAAAACTTTTAAAAAAGCACTTTCATATCACCTCTAGTTTTTTCATCACTTTAAATGTTGGACATGGATGTGACTGATATTACTAGTAATAAATAATATCATTTTATATTCACATGAAGTGTTCAGGGCTCAGAGAATTTATATTTTTTTTATTATTCTATGTGAAACTTTATAACAGAGGGCTGAGTATTTATAGCCTCATTCACAGATGACAAAAATCAGTTTCAAGGAGGAAACTGATTTATCCAAGGCTACCTGGCAAGTGAGCGAAGAGAGTGAAAGCCTTGAATCAATATTTCCTACATCTTGAAGTTGTTTTTGTTGGTCCACCCTGCCCTGCCTCAGTATTTTTACCCCATTTTACAAAGACTATAACTAAAGAGATCTTACAGCAAAGATCATACCAGGTCTTGAATTTAACTTTCTAGCATGTCAGGCCATGGCTAAATTAGAGCTCAGATCAATATTGATATATAGGTAAATGGGGAGAAGAGAAAAATCTTCCTTAGGTGGAATTCCAAATAATTTATGTAGATATTCCCCCTCTAGGAGGCAAAACTTACCTCTCCTCCCTTCCCCTGTAGAGTGGGTTGCAAGTGACAGGTCATGTTGCTAGGATGCTCCCTTGATACGATTTCATGAGTGGCACTCTATGGCTATGGTCTTAGCCCAGAATCCCATAACCCCAGTCTAACCATGAGAAAAATATCAGACACACCCCAATGAGGAACATTCTACCAAATACCTGACCAGTACTCCTCAGAACTGTCAAGGTCATCAAAAACAAAGAAAGTCTGAAAAATTCTCATAGACCAAAAGAAGTTAAGGAGACATGATGTCTAAATGTTTCTTAGTTGTCGGGCCAGCCCTGATGGCCTGATAGTTTGAGTTCGGCTCACTCCGCTTTGGTGGCCTAGGTTCAGATCCTGGGCACAGAACCACACCACTCGTCTATCAGTAGCCATGCTGTGGTGGTGGCTCACATAGAAGAACTAGAGGGACTTTCAACTAGAATATACAACTATGTACTGGGGCTTTGGGGAAGAAAAGAAAAGAGAGAGAGAAAGATTGGCAACAGATGTTAGCTCAGGGCGAATCTTTCCCAGCAAAAAAAAAAAAGGTAAATGCTTTTTAGTTGTGACCAATGTACAATAATAGCGTAAGATGCTAACGAGAGGGAAAACTGGGTAAGGGATATAGAGGAACTTTCCATACTGTCTTTGCAAGTTTTCTGAAAATCTAAAACCATTACAAAATTTTCAAAAAGACTTAGATGATACAATACCTGTGTTGGGTGAAACATGATGAAAGAGAGCATAAACATTTTAAAGGACATTACAATTTTGTTCTAAGGTATTAAGATCTTACATGTATATTAAAGTAATAACATTAAGTAGCAATTATTTAGTACTGATTATATGTCAGAAAATGTGCCAAAAGCTTTTAATTTTATATTATCTGTTTTTCACAAAAATACTGTGCAGTAGGTATTATTATTATTGCTCTTCTTATTTAGCAGATTGGGAAAGTAAATATTATGAAATTTATATAACTTGCGGAAAAAGACATAAATGTTGATTTGTAGAAAGGGGATTTGAATTCAGCATCGAGGCCCTTATTCACTGTGCTCTGAAGCTTTAATTGTGGGAAGAAATTATGTTCGAGGTTAAACTGTTTTATGTCTAGCCATCACCCTAGAATATATTAGTGCTATTCAAATTTCTCTGTCAATATATTGTAGCTATTAAGGCAAATCATATTGTTCCTATCTGACTCACTCAGTGATGGGCCTGGCTTCACCCACTTGATCAGAGGTTCAGCACTTGTCACTTCAGATCACAGGAAGCACACTTGTGTGTTTGCACGTACACACACACCACACATCCCATATGGGACTGGTGGATTATAGGTGCTCAATCAATGACACTATAATATTACCATTATTAATATTATCTTCCAAAATTATCAGCAAATCAGTTCACTTTAATGTCCTTGTTTAATTTTAGGAAGGGGACAATGGCAAATATCAATAGAGTTTGTACTAGAAACTAAACAGTAAAAAACCCAGCTGGAAAATCTAGTTATATATTTGTCTTTTCAGCTATATCCATGCAGAGAAATGATGGGATTCTTTTCAAATTTTTTCCTACAATAAACAAATGAGTTATAAAAGGGATCATTTGCCTCATTCATTGCCTCTATTAACTAGCATTTCTAATGGCTTAAATTTACAGAGCAATTTGTAACTTATTTAAAGAGGATCTGGTAATTTTGCCATTAAGTACAATAGGAAGATGTTGAAAAAGATCTTGGGTGGATTTTAAAAAGATTTGAATAATCATTTGGAATCTCTTATTGTCTGCTATGTAGTAGGACTAATCAGTATCATAGAATTACAGCAATGAACAAGCTTAAATTATTGATAAGGCTGCCCTAGTTTTATAAAGACAGTTTAAAAAAGTTAGCTTAAAAGTTATTTACAGAAATTTGAATATGCACATGGATAGGAATGAATAGCCCAGGCAGCATATGAGCAAAGAGCTATACAAAGAGATCTGAGTGATTTGTCCAAATCCTCACAGTTAGTTAGGACCAATGCTGTCACCCAGCCCCGGTCTACCATGCTGCTTCTTTCAGAGTTTTGGATCTTAGGTTCAGGCAGAAGCAGGCTAGAAGGAAACAGGGGAAACGTATGATCCACATTAAATATTTAGCCCTTGAAAAATGAGATTGTACTCTATTTTCTCAACGTGGGGTATTCTTTTCTAATTCAAAATAAAACAGAACACCAGTATCTATCTGAGACCAGGCCCTAGTAATCCTCAGAAATGAATATAAAGCTGGTTTGCTGTGTTACTATCCAGACAGGTATTCACTATGTTACAATTGTTATAATGGTATAAAATATGTGAATGAGAAACGATAAATGATAACCAGTAAAGTAAATCTGAATACCATCGTGTGTAATAAATAAAGCCTTAGTAGTACTCCTGTTTCAGTTTATTTTTTTATAATGTGAAGCTCAAAGTTTTATTACCATTGTATCTACCGGTTTCCTAGTTAAAGCCAGGTATCAGTCTTTTAAATGTGCAGTGTATGTAAAGTAAAATCCTCAATCTCTTTGAAAAAATGGTATAGAAAAGTTCTGATCCTAATAAACGTATTTCCTTCAAATATCATAATTGAATTTCTTGCAGCAAAAGTTCATTTCCAGCATTCAGCAGAATTAATCAAACACCTAATAAAAGCTGGAGTGAATTATACTATGCAGGTAAGCCACTTTTTCAGAAGAACGTGTTTTCCTATCTTGGTTTTTTAGTTGTCAGATACAGAACACAGCCTCTCTACTACTCCATACTCCACGCTATTATTTTTTACTGTGTTTTTTAGGTACCAATGATTGTGTTCTTTTTTCCTAATTACACCAATTAGTGTATTCATCCTGGATCAGCTCATGCTTTACAAGTGAACTGCATAAACTCTTTCAAAAATGTCTTTTTCTTCTCAGACTTTTATTCATATCACTGATAATTAATTCTTTTGAAAGAATAGTTTCCTATTTCCCTCCTAGTCTCTTTGTCTTTTTCTCATTTTCCGTCACTCTTATCCCAAAAAGTGGGGGAAAAAAGTTGTTTGTGTAAATATTATGAGAAAAAAAGGAGATGGCACAATATCATTTACATCTATGCATTCAACCACATTTAATAAACATTTATCAAGGACTTAATTTACAGTGGTCACTATGCTAGATGTGTCAATAAGACATACTTTATACCATCAAGGAGCTTTCAGTCTGAGGGAAGAGTCATAGAAGGGAAAAAAGGTAGTTTTAATTTCTCAGCATTTGGAAAAACTAAAATAGTTCAACATATCTAAAACACAGGAACCACGGTTAGGATGATGAAAGATGAAGATGCAGAGATAAACAGATGGTGGGTCATGTCATAAACCATGCGAAGGAGTATGGGGCTTTACTCAGAGGGCAATGAGGCACCATTTAAAAACTTTACACCCAGAAATTGACATGACAATATTTGTATTTGTATTTTAGAAAAATAACTAATGTCCTTTATATTGGAAAGGACATTGTGAAAGTAAAAATTGTACCACACAGGATTAAACAGACAAGGAAGATTTTAGTCAAGACTATTGCAATAAGGAAGAGAGACTAAGTTCAATTCTTTTGAAACAGTGCTGGAGAGTTTTAAAGAGCTGAGGTGGAAGGACTCATAGTCCACCTGTGTTTGGTAACTGGCCTTACCAAAAGGACCAAAAGGTAATTGGCCTCTTGTATCTTTATGAGAGGAGATAATTTTACAACTTGGAGCAAGGCTCCTGCTTTCCCACAGAGACTGGGAGATAGCCGCGCTATCTCCTTCAGTGTATACATTTCAAAGAGATGGTTCCCAGGTCTTTGAGAAAGACATTTCCTGAGTTGTAAAACTGGCAACTGACGAGAGGCTGGAAGAAGATTCACCTATATTTCAAAGATGCAGAGAATGAATTTAGAATGCAAGTTTTCTAAATTAAATTCTCTAAGAAAAGTGAGGTCAGAGTCCTATAGTCAGGAAGAAACTGTCTAAAATTTAGTCAAGCTAGGGGGAATGTTAATGCCGTCTTGGTCACCATGAACATGGAAAGCTCTACTTCTTTTGGCTAACAAATCCTAATTTAAATACATAAAAATTGTATTTTGTCTCAAATGTTGATTATGATGTGATTATTATAAAAAAGAAAAGGTTAGCATAAAGAACTCAGAGTTGAATTAGATGAGATTTAGGTTAGATATTATTTTCCAAAGTTCTCTTGCTATTGGAGCTAAAAGAATGAACTCCAAGGGGCAGTACTTGCTTTGGTAACTTTAAATCTCCTTTCCCTTCAATATCTTAGGTCTACCCAGATGAAGGTCATAATGTATCTGAGAAGAGCAAGTATCATCTCTATAGCACAATCCTCAGATTCTTCAGTGATTGTTTAAAGGAAGAAATATCCGTGTTACCACAGGAACCAGAAGAAGATGAATAATGGACCCTATTTATATAGAACTGAAGGGTATATTGAGGCTCAATGAAACCTAACCAAGAGACTGTAATATTGTAGATGCTCCAGATTTCAAGGGTGGTTTAGGGAAATGACACTGGAACAGCACACTCAGAGATAATGAACTAGAATTTGAATACAGAAGTCCAAGTCTACTGTGTTGCCAAGGGTGCAGAACCTGTTTCTTTGTGAAAGGAAGGTCAAATGGGTGGTTTCCTGGGAGAAATTAGTTTTGCATTCAAGTAGGAATAGTGCATGTTTTCTTCGGTTACACCCTTATTTGTTCTGTAACTAGTTGCTCTCATTTTAATTTCAATGGCCATCATCATCTGCATATAATGCACAACTTGTCAGTACTACTGTCCCTGGTCTTTGATGGCTGAGCTGCAATCTAACACCTTACTGTACCTTTATGATAAGTGCAATTCCTTCATTGTCTATTATTATGCTTAAGAAAATATTCAGTTAATAAAAACAGAGTATTTTATGTAATTTCTGTTTATAAAAAGAAATTGTTAAGTGGGTCAAAGGTCATGTAGAAATATGGATTTCAGCACCTTCCAAAGTTGAGCCAGTTATCAGTAGATACAATATCTTTAAATCAACACACCTGTGTATGTCTCACAATATATATATACACACGTGTGCATATACAGTCACTATCTTTACATGTTATTCATGCTACAAAGGATAAACTTCTGATGAGTTAGAAGAGATGCTCTTTTACAGGCTATAATGGATACTTTGTTTAATGAGCCAAATATGAAACATTTTTTCCAATTCAAATTCTAGCTATTGCTTTCCTATAAATGTTTGGGTTGTGTTTGGTATTGTTTTTAGTGGTTAATAGTTTTCTAGTTGCAATTTAATTTTTTGAATATGATACCTTGTCACATGTAAATGAGATACTTAAATATTAAATTATAGTTTCTGATAAAGAAATTTTGTTAACAATGCAATGCCACTGAGTGCTATTTTGCTCTTTTGGTGGAGAAGGCTTTTTTTAAAAACACTTGGTCGGTATTTGACTTCTCTCTCTCAATGCAGAAGCAATTCTCATTTTCATTGTAAAAGCAAAAAGCTGGATTATTTCATTTGCCAGTTCCTGTTTAGTATTCTGCTCCTGCCCAATTCCTCTGTTACTGTTTAATTTAAATCCTTCTGGTGAGAATTAGAAATGAAACATTTTTTATTCATGGGCCGAAAAGCTCCCAAACAGCAGTGTTTGCTATTTACTTTGAGTTGAAGGCACAAAATGCATTAATTCCTGTGCTGTGTTGATTTGCAGTAGTAAGCAACTGAGAGTGTAACATACATTTGACTATGTGAAGTCAATTTAAGTCATGAGAATATTAACTTGCGCAACTAAAGTCAAAGAGTATCTTCTCACTTCACTTGAAGGATCTTCTAGAAGATATCTAAAAGTCTGTAATCAAGCTTACAAGTTCAGATGAATCTAGGCAGTACACTGTGTTTTTAAAAATTCCTTAGGACAAGCTGGATTATCATGACATCAGAACACTAGGAGGAAACTTAAAAACATCACGAAATTGCTCAGTAACCCTCTTGTTTTGTCGAAGGATCAACCTCAAAATCTGGGTATTTGGAAATGTTTGTCATATTTTAGATATTCTGTTTTTCTTCTGGATGCTTTGCAATTGTGTCTTCACTGCTCTGATGGATTCAATTTAAAATGGGAAAGGCTTTCTTTTCTGAAAGACCCATTTCAGGTCTTTTTCAAGAATAGTAAACACATTTTTTAAAAAAATAAGTGTAATGTTTAAAAGGAATGTTTTGCCTATTCTATTAAGATGGAAATTTCTTTTTAGGCTGATTTGAAGTCCAACTGAAGCTTTTTAATCAATATTTTAAATTTCAATCACTAGAGTTTTTTTATGATGCAGATAATTATGTTGTCTGAAAGATGTAGTTTTATTGAATGTCTGAGTAACATTTAAAAAGTATTTACCTTTTACTTTTCATCATTTCTCTTGCTTTATTGTTATTATCAATGTTTATCTATTTTTCAATTAATTTAATACAATTTCTAATGTGAAAGACATTTGTCTGCAACCCGCTTTCACCATAAAGGGTAAATAGATCTCAAATGAAGACAACTGTTTAATAGAAAGGTAGAAAATTTTCATCTCCATGATTCTTTGAGTGTTAATAACTGAGCCATTTTAGATAAAGGGAATGTTCACCAACACATAGACACCAATTATTAAAGGAATCATGTAAGTGGATATTCTCCTTTATACAAACATTTGCCCTTGGTCATAATTCCAATATTTCCTATGTATTTATGCAGTCTTAGAGTTTCCTGGAACTCCAGTAGCAAGATTTCCAAGTGTTATTTCCCCCCTAAAGTTAAAAAAAACTCAAGATAAACTAAAAATTCTATAATAAAACAGGTAAGCAGTATTAAATCATCTAGAGATAAGCACATAACCTTTTAAAACTATTTTAAAAGGGAAAAGTATTTTTTCACTTTAATTGCCTCCACGGAGGTCTCTAACTCAACACTTAGAGACCTAAGAGACTATGCTGATCTGTTGGAGTTTTCTGACATAACGAAGGAAAGAGCGTACTCTTCAAAACGTGAATCTCAGCTCACCTTGAGAATGTATCTTTTTTGACTGGATGTTTAGCATAGAAATCACCACTGAGGATCTTGCAGATGCCAGTGTAGGTCTACTAGAATGAGGTGACTTAAACATCGGTCTTTACCATACAGACAATTATTTACGCCATTCTCCTCAAATGGTGGGCTTTGAAACAGAGGTGCGTGGGACTGAATTGCTTTCAAGTCTCAAGGGTCATTGAGGGTACGTGGCTTTTATAAAGAATCATGTGAAATACCTCTTTTGTCCCTTCTCAAATGCTCTGAGTACCTTCACATCTTGCAGCAACCAGCATTGCATAAGTAAAACTTGACCCCTCAACTGCACTTTGTCTTTTACTTTCTACTCTGGGGATTCTCTGAGACTAACGTTGGCTATCTGCTAGAACCAATAGACTCATCCCTTATTCACTACAAACCTATATGATGACCTTAATACCCCTATTGAAACCCTGTTAATGGAAGACAGGAGCAGGTGACTATATGTTCCCCTTTTTCTTCCCTCAGATATTCTCCGTGGTCCTTGGAAGGCTCCATGGGCCTCAGCTGCACACAGCCGTGTACCTTTCTATTTTCCTCTTTCCCTTTCACTCTTCGTTGTCCCTGACTCCTTTTCCCTAGAATCACTTCCCCCAATAAACTACACATACCCCAGCTGTTGACTCAGGCTCTACTTTCTGGGGAAACCCTTTCTTCTCGCATGAGCTTACCACGGTGAATGTTACAGGATGAAGAAATAAAATGAGAATAAAGAAGTGGTCTCTTTTCAGGTTTGAATAAGGTGTTTCTACCTAAAATTTATTAGACTCTTACTGAGTGCTAAGTGCTCTACATTCATTAGTAAATTGACTCTCTCAACATGCCGTGCAATAGGTATTATGATTCCCATTTTACAGATAAGAAAATTGAGTCTCAAGAAAGTATATAACTTGCCCAAATTTACATAACTAGTGAGTGAATAGCCTAGAACCCAGCTCCAGCCAACGTAGAAGCCCATGTTCTCAGCCATTCTGCTCTACAGTGCTCCTGAAATAAGGAGAGGTTTAACCCGTGTGCATCCCATCTGAGAGAGGATTCTGAATATTTAAACATATAGTTCTGGACATTTGGGGAATAATTTGATAGTAATAATACTGAAAGGTAAACAATAGCCCAGTGTACTGCTGTAGCCATGTTTGAAGCTACATGGATTCCCTAGTGTCGAGGATGTATGTAATATTAAAATGTGTTTTCTTTTTCTGTTGGAGATATAGAAGAGTTATTCCTGTCCATGGAAATCCTTGCCCAGAAGATCATGACTATATGCCTGGGAAGTCATTAGTAAATTCCCTTGCTCTGGCATTAAGCCAAGAACATCCCAAAACATTCTAAGAGCCATTCAAAGCATTATGTGTATCAAAGCACCCAGGCTTGCAAACATGAAACCACCACCTAGTCTTCAAACACTACAAATCGAGACATTGAGTCATAGCTGGCATCCACAGTCCTATTTGCAATCTGACTGAGGAAAATTGCATTACCCCCCACTTTTCTATCACTACAGGCAATAGATTTTACTTACCACTGATCAGATCTGCTAACAACACTTTCATTTCATTTGGCAATATTCCAGCAGTTTTGGGAGAGAGTCTGTGAATTCAAAAATTCCCTTTCATCGAAGACAAGGCAGACGGGTTTTAAAGAAGAAACACGTTATATCAAAGTATAATTTTGATTATTTTTCTTTTAGAGTTTTAATTAAGTTTAAGATAGTGTGATACAAGCATCATAGGCTTTTGACACAGCAACTTGGTTACAAAGAAAGTCTCTGTGCTGATTGCCATAATCTGTCCTTTTCTATCAGGCCTAGCACCATTTTAACTAAGTAATCTTTGGTGTGAGTGAAGCTTGACAATACAGAATCACATGTGCCAAAAGCATCATAGAAAAGGAACTCACATTTGTTAAACACTTAGTCTTTTTAATCACATAATCTCCAGTAATCCTCAAATCAACCATGTGCGATAGATGGTTTGTACTCTGATAAAGAAATCAAGATTCAGAGAGGTAAACAATTTTCCAATAGGGTCACACAGTGTGCGAATGACAGAACCAGGATTTGAACACAGATCATGAGGAGTTCAAAGCCCTCATATGGATTATCTTATTTATGCATTTTTTGGGTGGTGAATTTCTAACGTTCATCATGCAATCTTTAGATTGAATTCAACTTTCAAGTCCCTCTCTGTTCAATGTTGCCATTTAATATGCATCTGAATTCAAGTAACTGAAAGCAAACTTAAAAGTTGCTTAAAGACTTGTGACTCAATATGGAGGCACGTCTGGACATCATCTGAGAGATTGTCAGAAATGCAGACTCTCAGGCACCACCCTGGCCCTCCTAAGTGAGAATCTGAATGTCAACAAGATCCCCAAGTGATTTGCATGTTCAGTAAATTGGCTTAAAAGCCAAAAGCCTTTATTTATCCACATCACAGGAGAGCTCAAGTTGAGTGCTTCTAGGGTAGTTTCACAGATCAATGAGGGAATCAAATCCTAGTCTGCTCACACCTTTCCACTTCTCCAGCTTCAGTCTGTTCTTTGTCCCTTTCCTTGGCTTCGAGTTAACGGCAGCTGCCTCACGCCTTGTGTCCTTTCACAGCAATATCCAAAGAGAGAGAGGCAAAGAGTGATTTTTTTTTTAATCAGGAATGATAATTTTCTCCAGAAATGTTAAGCAGAATTCCCCTTAAGTCCCTTTGTCCAGGCTTTGGTTGCAAGCCCCTAATGTAGATATAAAGGAGGCTGGGAAGTTATGTATCTGAAATCGCAATCTCCTTAGTGAGGGTGCAACAAGTAAGAATGGTAGAGAATGCATGTAAGATAGGTGCCCAATGTGCGGCACAGAAGAGATAGGTATAGCCTGCCAATGGTGATACGGTCCGGAATGCTGGCGTTTCAGCTAGAGACATAGCTCAAGGCACTGAATATCGACGGCTGGGTGTTTTATTTGAAGACCCTTCATTTGAAGGTGTCTCATTTTTCCTCCCAGAAGACTCCAACCATCTGCTCCACCCTCCGTAGGTCCTACGAGTTAGTACATTCTTCCCTGGCCAACATTTTTTCTTTTCCCCTCTGCTCTTTATCGTTAACATATTTTCTAGTGCTGGCAGGCAGCTTGGAAATTTGATTACTGTGCTAGCAGCCCCATTTTGCAGGCTTTATTTGCTCTAACACGATTTATGATGCCTAGATTATCTTCGTATGGCCTGAATTGCTAGTCATACCATTAATTGTCCTGATTGATGGATTACATAAGGCATATTCCAATGGGAAAAGAAAAGGCCCGACATGGAAACACAGGTAACACAGCCTTCCCATTCATATGCACTCTTAATGGGTGTAATTCTCATTACACTCCAACTCTCTATCCCTTTGGGACACCCTGTGTGACTTTTAACGATCTGTGTGGCGTAATTGGATTTTGAGGCTTTGGGGAGAACAAATTGTAAATTCACTTGCCCAGATAAATGGAAAATTTCAGCTTCAAAGTTGACTTCAAATCATGCAATATCTCAAAGACATTTTGTGCCTACTGTGTGCCAAATACTGTACTGTTTGATACAGCATTAAGATCCTTTCTAACACTTAATCTAATTAACATATCCAATATATAAACAGATATTTTAATTCAAATGTTATAGCTAAATGGGTCATCATTTACTAAAAAGTATAGACTTATTCAATCATATTTTGATTTTTGTTGAGCCATTTGTAATGCTTCCCTTACTGCTCATGCTATTCCCTTGGACCCACCCCTTTTGAAAAGATATCCCATAATAATCTACTTGTTTTATCCAAGTCAAAAGGGCTCCATAGCCCACTGTCACACTGAACAGCAGTTGGTCTGTATGCAACTTCCTATCCCACTCTCAATTTTAGAGAAATTGGTAGTAAAGCCCTGCCATTTTCTCACAATTATTTCTCAATCCAAATCACCATGGCAGAGGGACATTGATTTAAAAAATGTGGTTTAGTTAAGTTTTCTTCTTCAGTGGTGTGTTAGCTTTGTTTTAACTGAAGGACCGAATTCACGTCGTATGGAAAGATAAATATTTCCAGGGACTAAAAAGTAATAAATAAAAGATCTGCTGCCCTTAGCTCACTACCTGCCTTGGGATCTCAGCTGAGTCTCTAGTCAGCTTGGACCCAGATCCAGTCTTTTTCTCTGTAATTTACTAGCTGTCTTTCAGCGTGCTTGCTCATTTTCCCCAATCCAGGAAATCACATAATATGCATGCTTTTCTTTTGTCCCCAGGTTGATAGGTATTAGTGAAGGGAGTTAAAAGTTTGGGTGTATGAAATTATATTTTTTAACTTCATCTGGACTTGGTACAGTATTTGGAAACTTTCTTTAGTTTATCCTTCACTTTTATATCAAATTTTAATATTTCTCCCAATTATTTTCAATTCTCGTCAAACACCAAACTGTCTCTCATTATTCTATTTCATTGAATTAATGCCTCATTCATGTACACTTTTTGATGTGTATAATTTATTTTCTACTCTAACCTGTTTGTAATTTGCTAGGGAAATGAAAGATAATAATAATAATTATTATAATTATAGCTAACACTAACTAGTTCTTTAATTTGTACCAGGATCTAGGATAAGCTCATTAATAGACATTTATTTAACCTTCAGAACAGCTACACGAATTAAGTATGATCACTATCCCAATTGTTACATGAGGAAACTGTAAGCTTCACAAAGTTAAATGAGTTACTGAAAGTCAGTGGATTAGTCACGGTAAGACATACTAGTTAGTGTCACAAAAAAAATAAATAAATTTCAGGATTGTTAAGGAAATAGAGCTTTTTTTTCTCGCTCACATGATGTCATATATGGGCGGGTGAGAGCTGTTTTCCTCTCACCTGCCATCTGGAATGTGTGCCTCCATGCTGTAACCTCGAGGGACGAGAAGATTCATCGAGACATACAATACCAGCTTTCAACTCCCATCTCTCTGAAGTGACACCCATCACATCCGCTTGTAGTCCATTCTTCAGGACGGTTCTCAGCGTCCCAACCTAATAGCAAAGAGATTGGAAAATGCAGGGGAACAAATGGAGAATTAGGGAGCACTAGCTGTCACTGACACAATACGTCATTCTGGACCTCAAATATTTCACTTGCTCCTCTGATTCCCCTGTACACAGAGCACAACCGGCCCATCCTATGAGACACAACACCACTCTCTTTCAGCTCAAACCAGGATTTCTGAGTATTGTGCAGTAGTCTTTAAAGTAAGTCCATATAAGATTCCTTCTGGTCTGAAGACATTTGAAATTTAAAACAATCAGTTTTCTGTCCTCCAGGCTCTTAATACACAACAGTGGAACAAGGATGGGATAACCGAAATGAATAGTCCTATTTGGAAAGGGAAAGAATGGATAAGTCTGCTTTGGGGAGTAACACAGCTTTCTTCACCTGTCTCTTGTTTACAGAAGTTGAGAATCCAAATATCTTCTTAAGTCTTAAACAGTCAAATGCTGTTTAATATAGGCTCACATTTTTTGTGTGTGTGCCTTTTTATCCCTTTTGACCTCCCCCCTCCCCCTTTCCCCTCTGGTAACCACCAGTCTGTGTCTGTGTGTGTCTATGTGTTTGTTTGTTGTCGTTTCTTCATGTGTGAAATAATATGGTATTTGGTTTTCTCCGTCTGATGTATTCCACTTAGCATAATATCCTCCAGGTACATCCATGTTGTGGCACATGGTAAGATTTCATCTTTTCCGTGGCTGAGTCGTATTCCATTGTGTACACATACCACATCTTCTTTATCCATTCATGCAGTGATGGGCACTTAGGTTGTTTCCAAGTCTTTGCTATTGGGAATAACGCTGAAATGAACATAGGGGCGTATATATATTTCCGAGTTAGTATTTTTGTGTTCTTTGGATAAATAGCCAGAATTAGTATAGCTGGATCATGTGGTAGTTCTATTCTTAATTTTTTGAGAAATCTCCATACTATTTTCTATAGTGGCTGCATCAGTTTACATTCCCACCAGCAGTGTATGAGAGTTCCCTTTTCTCCACAGCCTCTCCAATACTTGTTATTTCTTGTCTTTTTAATAATAGCCATTCTGATGCGCATGAAGTGATATCTCGTGGTTTTGATTTGCATTTCCCTAATAATTAGTGATGTTGAATATATTTTCATATGCCTTTTGGCCATCTGTATATCTTCTTTGAAGAAATGTATGTTCAGATTCTCTGCCCATTTTTTAATTGAGTTGTTTTTTTTTTATTGTTGAGTTGTATGAGTTCTTTATGTATTTTGGATATTAACCCCTGACCGAATATATGATTTGCAAATGTCTTCTACCAATTGTTAGGTTGTCTTTTTGTTTTATCGATGGTTTCCTTTGCTGTGCAGAAGCTTTTTAGTTTGATGTAGTTCCCTTTGTTTATTTTTCTTTTCTTGCCTTTGACAGGGGAGACATGATATTTAAAAAGATACTGCTAAGGCCAATGTCAAAGCGCATATTGCCTATTTCCTTCTAGGAGTTTTATGGGTGTTGAGTATGGTCTACTTTTATTTATTTTTTTTTTGCATGTTGCTGTCCAGTTTTCCCAACATCATATATTGAGGATAATTTCCTTTCTCCATTGGTGTGTTCTTGGCTCTTTTGTTGCGAATTAGCTGTCCATAGATGTGTGGGTTTATTTCTGGGCTCTCAATTCTGTTCCATTGATCTGTTCATATGTCTGTTTTTGTGCCAGTACTATGCTGTTTTGATTACTATAGTTTTGTAGTATATTTTGAAATCAGGGAGTGTGACACCTCCAGCTTTGTTCTTTTTTCTCAGGATTCCTTTGGCTATTCAGGGTCTTTCGTTGTTCCATATAAATTTTAAGATTCTTTGTTCTATTTCTGTGAAAAATGTTGTTGGAACTTTGATAGGGATTGCATTGAATCTGTAGATTTCTTAGGAGGTATGAACATTTTAACCATGTTAATTCTTTCAGTCCAAGAATACAGAATATCTTTCCATTTCTTTGTGTCTTCTTCAATTTCTTTCAACAATGTTTTATAGTTTTCAGTGTGCAGATCTTTCTCGTCTTTGGTTAAATTTATTCCTAGGCATTTTATTCTTTTTGTTGCAATTGTAAATAGGATTGTATTCTTAACTTCTCTTTCTGCTAAGTTGTTGTTAGCATTTAGAAACACAACTTAATTTTGTATTTTGATTTGTATCCTGCAACTTTACTGTGTTCATTTATTATTTCTAAAAGTTTTTTGGTGGATTCTTTAGGGTTTTCTATATATAAAATCATGTCATTGGCAAATAGTGATAGCTTTACTTCTTCCTTTCCAATTTGGATCCCTTTTATTTCTTTTTCTTGCCTGATTGCTCTGGCTAGAACTTCCAATACTACGTTAATAAACTCATGTATTTTTAATATTAAAAAATTAGTAGATTTCTTATTTATTTACTTTTTTTTTTTTTTTTTTTTTTTTTTTTTGTGAGGAGATCAGCCCTGAGCTAACATCCGCCAATCCTCCTCCTTTTTTGCTGAGGAAGACGGCCCTGGGCTAACATCGGTGCCCATCTTCCTCCACTTTATATGGGACGCCGCCACAGCATGGCTTACCAAGCAGTGCGTCGGTGCGCGCCCGGGATCCGAACCAGCGAACCCCGGGCCGCCGCAGCGGAGCGCGCGCACTTAACCGCTTGCGCCACCGGGCCGGCCCCTTATTTATTTACTTTTTAAAGCATAATTTAAGAATGCACACACTCTTTTGAGAGAGAGAATATGAGAGCTTCTTTCCCTATCACTCAAAATATTGGTAGCTAATTTAAAATCATCTGTAGTAGTAGAAGATCACATCCTTAATCTGATCTTGACCTTGATCTTCTATTCAAAAGAAAGATTTTACTAGATGTTTGTGGTTCTGAGCCTTATTTAATCCTGTCACTTTCTATTTATGATCAATAAACTGTGACGTTTTGAAGACTGAAAAGATCCAGGTATCTAGACTTTTTCTGTGACCTTCTTAAATTTATTTTTTAAAGAGCTATAATTCACATAATGACACAATTCATTATTTTAAAGTGATTTTTAGTATATTCACAAAGTTATGCAAAAATTACCACTATCTATTTTCAGAATATTTCTACCACCCCAGAAAGAAATCTTCTGCCGTCACCCTCCATGCCTCCCTTTCCCTAGCTCCTGACAACCACTAACCTGTTTTCTTTTTCTGTGAATTTGCCTATTCTGGGTTTTTTGTGTGTGAGGAAGATCAGCCCTGAGCTAACATCCATGCTAATCCTCCTCTATTTGCTGAGGAAGACCGGCTCCGAGCTAACATCTATTGCCAATCCTCCTCCTTTTTTTTTTTTTCCCCAAAGCCCCAGTAGATAGTTGTATGTCATAGTTGCACATCCCTCTAATTGCTGTATGTGGGACGCAGCCTCAGCATGGCTGGAGAAGCAGTGCGTCGGTGTAGACCCAGGATCAGAACCCGGGCCGCCAGTAGCAGAGCGCGTGAACCCAACCGCCAAGCCATGGGACCAGCCCCTATTCTGGATTTTTAATATAAATAGAATCATACAATTTGTGGACTTTAATGATTGTCTTCTTTCACTTAGCATAACATTTTCAAGGTTGACCCATGTTTTCGCATGTATCAATATTTCATTCTTTTTTGTGGCTAAATGATATCCCATTGTATGGATGTACCACATTTTCTTTATTTGTTCATCAGTTGGTGGGCATTTGGGGTTTTGTCACTTTGGGGCTGTTATCAATAATGCTGCTATAAACATTCATGTACAAGTTTTTATATGGATATGTTTTCAACTCTCCTGGCTATGTACCTTGGAGGGGAGTTACTTGGTCACATGGAAACTCTATGTTTAACGTTTGAGAAACTGCCAAATTGCTTTCCAAAGTGGCTGCACTATTTTACATTCCTACCAGCAGTGTGAGAGGGTTTCAATTTCTCCACATCCTGCCAATGCTTGATATTTTTCATGTTTTTTTAATTATAATTATCCTAGTGGGTTGTGAAGTATCTTGTGGTTTTGATTTTCATTCCCCTAATAGCTAACAATATTGAGCATCTTTTCATGTAGTTACCAGCCATTTGTATATCGTCTTTAGAGAAGTGTCCAATCAAAATCTTTGCCTCTTTTTTTTTACCGGGTTATTTGTCTTTTTAAGAGTCTTTTTTTATATTCTGGATACTAATCTTTTATCAGATATATGATTTGCAAATAATTTCTCCCATTATATGGGTCTTTTCACAGAAGGCATATAAGATATTGTTTCTTCGTGCTCTTACAGACTTTTTATGAACCTTTGCTAGATCCATTTGTTTATTAGGTGTTTCAAAGTTTGAAATTCTTAATCTCTTCCTTCTTTGTTAACTTAAAAATTACTGTAAAGAAAAATGATTGCCATCTAACATTTTCCTTTAGTACCTGTAAGAAAGGCAGGGCAAAGGCCTCAGTTTTCCTCTGCATTTAAGAATATTCAAAAATGATGAATTGATTCCCTATCATTCTCCAAATTTAGTAAGGAATTTTTTAATTTTTAAAATTATTATGAATTTATGAATTTAAATGTATTCTATGGGTTTTATTTATTTATTTATTTTTAAATAATTTTATTTATTTTTTCCCCCAAAGCCCCAGTAGATAGTTGTATGTCATTAGCTGCACATCCTTCTAGTTGCTGTACGTGGGACGCGGCCTCAGCGTGGCCGGAGAAGCAGTGCGGCCGTGCGCGCCGGGGGATCCGAACCCGGGCCACCAGTAGCAGAGTGTGCGCACTTAACCGCTAAGCCACGGGGCCGGCCCTATTCTATGGGTTTTAATCCGTTGCACTTATCATCCTAACTGACACTCAACGCGTGCCTTTGTTATACAGTTCCAGCCTCTTCAAGCTGTTCCTGAGCCCTTCTGGCACGATGCAGGTGGCCCATGGTGGCTTCTTCTCTTTGTGGTGTGACAAAATATTCTGTGCTTCCTTTACATTTCTTGCCCCAGACTTGGAGCTCTGGTCCTTTATGGTGTAAAATTGTATTTATAGGTTATAATTTGAAGAATAGAAGTACTCACTGCTGCTGGGTTGATGATTGTTTCAAGGCTTTTTCAGTGGAAAGAGCTAGAAAATATG
The DNA here is from genome assembly GCF_020826845.1 of Diceros bicornis minor. NCBI lineage: Eukaryota > Metazoa > Chordata > Mammalia > Perissodactyla > Rhinocerotidae > Diceros > Diceros bicornis. The sequence continues at coordinate 16,310,596 of NC_080749.1, read as the reverse complement.
TTTTTGTAAAAAAAAATTAAAATACGTCATGAATTCTTTACTTATTTCAGTTCTTAATAAAACTAAATAATTATCAATTATTTTAACCCATATTTCAACATTATAATCTCAGGGACAACATGCTAACCTTACCATCACTAATATAATTATTAAATGATATTATTTAAAGATTTTTTTTCTTTTTTCCAATCCTTGGTGTATAGAGACAAATTACTGTATTTAAAAATAATTTGGAAGGTCCCACCCGGTGGCGCAAGTGGTTAAGTGCGCGCGCTCCACTGTGGCGGCCCGGGGTCTGCAGGTTCGGATCCCGGGCGTGCACAGATGCACTGCTTGTTGAGCCATGCTGTGGCAGCGTCTCATATAAAGTACAGGAGGATGGGCACAGATGTTAGCTCAGGGCCAATCTTCCTCAGAAAAAAAAGAGGAGGATTGGCATCAGATGTTAGCTCAGGGCTGATCTTCCTCACAAAAAAAAATAATACTAATAATAATTTGGAGGAAAAAAAATCCTCTCAATATGCTTATACTTTATACTCAATATAAAGTTAGAATTATTAGTTTTATTTTTCTTTACATGTTTAAGATCTGCTTATTAGACTCAACTTTGTTGTATAATAATCTAAAATGCTTTCATGATTCAAAAATTAAATCTATACAAAAAGGAATAAAAACTAAATCTTATTCTTCTTCCCTCTGCTTCTTCTCCTCCCCCACATAGCACTTAAACATATGATTTATGTATTCATTTTAAATAGTGTGATTTGGCATAATATGCATATATTGGTACTCACCTCTAGCTTCTTAAATAAATAGTGCTATATTAAGACACATTTCTCCACCTAAATGTTTCACTCAAAATTAATTCTAGAGATCACTCCATAGGATTATCAAGACGTATTCTTCACACTCTATTACTGATGCATATTACAATAATGTAATAGTAATAATACCTACTATTTTGAGGTATGGTATTAAATTTATAAATTAACTTCAGGAGAAGAAATATCCTTATAACGCTGATCCTCTCTACGTAAGAACACAGCATGTCATTGGATTTATGTTTCATTCAGAAACATTTCTTAGTTTATCTCATATGGCTTGACACGTCTCATTTTAACCTAGATATTTTTATTTTTACTCTTTTCATTTATCATAATAAATAGGTTTTTCTCTTTCTTATAATTGATTTTTCTTTTTTCTTTTTGTTTTGGTGAGGAAGATTGGCCCTGAGCTAACATCTGTGCCAATCTTCTTCTATTGTGTACGAGGGACGCTGCCACAGCATGGCTTGATGAGTGGTGCGTACGTAGGTCTGTGCCTGGGATCCAAACCCACGAACCCTGGGCCATCAAAGCAGAGTGCGCAAACTTAACCACTACACCACTGATCAGGCCCCTAATTTTTCTTTTTACGTGTGAAGGCTATTGATTTTTGTATGTTGTTTTCTGAACCAGTTCCTTTGCAAAATTCACTTTCAGGATGGGTTTTCTTTGATTCTCTCAGGAAATTATCAGATATATCATATACAAATAGAGATACTTTTACCTCTTTCCCTCTAATTCTTATGCCTCTCATTGCTTTTGCTAGCCTATTTGCATTGGTTGAGGATAGAGGTCCCTGTCTTGTTCTTAATTTTAATGGGAAAGCACTTGGTTTTTCCCCATTAAGAAAGAGGATGACTATTGGGTTAAGATATTTTATTGAGTATTTTTAGCATGCATGGGTGTTGAATTTTGTCATATGTTTTTGTGGCACCTATTAAGAAGATCATTTTTTTCTTCTTAGATATTTTAGTATGATGAATTATATGAACAAATTTCCTAATATTGAGCATACTTGCAATGCTGGAATAATGCTATGTAATTTTCAAATGTAATATCAAATTCTTTCTACTAATATTTTATTTAGGCTTTTGGTATTGACCTTTGAAAATGAGATTGGTACATAGTTTTCTTTCCTGGGTGTGATTTTTTTCCTGCATTTTGAATCAATATTATACTTGCTTCATAAAAAAATGGTGGACCTTTTTTCTTATGTTTCTATGTTCTGAAATGGTTTAAGTAGCACTGGAAATACTGATCTTAAAAAGTTTTTTGGAAATTCCTCGTGAAAACAGCTAAGACTTATACTTTGTTTTGTTTTTTATTTGCACATGTTTGTGTGGGGTTCTGTATTTTATTTATAGCCATTGGTCTCTAGTCTTTCTCTCTAATTCAAGTCAAATTTTTATAACCTGTTACTTTTAAAATTATCTATTTCATCTGAGGACTTAAAATTTATTTGGATAAATTTGTTCAAATAGCTTCTTACATTTTTGTTGTTGTTTTGTTTTAATTTCCATAATTTTGACAGTACGTTTATCATTTCTGATTTTGTGTTTGTCTTTTTTTTTTTTTTTTGGTGAGGAAGATCAGCCCTGTGCTAATATCCATACCAATCCTCCTCTTTTTGCTGAGGAAGACTGGCCCTGAGCTAACATCCATGCCCATCTTCCTCCACTTTATGTGGGACGCCACCACAGCATGGTCTGACAAGAGATGTGTCAGTGCATGCCCGGGATCCGAACCTGGGCCGCCAGCAGCAGAGTGCACACACTTAACTGCTATGCCACAGGGCCGGCCCCTGTCATTTTTTTTTAAATTATATTATCTATGATATTTTTTAGTTTTTCTCTGCCCTTAAGAAGCAGTATTTGGATTTTCTTTTAATTTTTTTTTTTGCTAACGAAGATTGACCCTGAGCTAACATCTGTGCCCATCTTCCTCTATTTTGTATGTGGGATGCTGCTATAGCATGGCTTGATGAATAGTGCATAGGTCCGCAGCTGGGATCCCAACCTGTGAACCCCGGGCCACGGAAGTGGAGCATGCAAACTTGACCACTAAGCCACTGGGTCAGCCCCTGGATTTATTTTTTTCTTCTGTTGCTTTTCTGTTTTCTAACTCATTAATTTATCTCTTTATTTTATTAAATTGTTTCCTGTACTTTATTTCTGTAGACTTCATTATTCCTCTCTGACTTTTGAGTTGACTCTTCCATTCATTCATTTTTGTTTGGTCTTAATGCTGATAATTTTTCTCTTCTAAGCCCTTTTGCTCTAACTCATTGCTTCTATGTCAAGTTTTAATTATTATTATCAATAAATTTCAGAATTTTAATTTATTCTTGAACCAATGTATTGTTGAATAGAATGTGTAAAGTTTTTTTTTAATTTACAGATAGAAAAAACCTGTTTTACAATAATTTCTGGCATTATTATGCTATAGTGGTTGAACACGATTTGAATTATTTCTATTTTTTGGGATTTGAGATATTCTTTGTAGTCTAAGATAGTCTAAGGTCATTTTTTTCTAATGAGTGTTTCACTTGCATTTATAAAATAAGGTTCAACTTCTAGAACTGGAGTTCAGTGTTTTATATATAAATATTATATATATATAATATATAAATATATATATATAACTTTGTTGATTATGTTGTTTAAGGGAGGGAAAGATTCTTTTTCCTACTACCCTCCTAGGTTCTCTGGCTGAGGTCTTATGAATTGGACTAACAAAAGATGGATTAATAAGAGAAAAACAAAGAGAAATTTATGAACCTGTGCACTGCACATGCACATGGGAATACCAAGAGATGAGTAATTTAAAGGGTTGTTTAGAGTTTGGGCTTATATAGCATCTAAGCAAAGGAACAATAAATTTTTAGATAAGTGACAAGACAAAGGAACAGGACTTTTAAGTTTCTAAAGGCAACAAATTATGGGAAAGCAAATATATGAGAAAACTAATGGAAGATAAGGGCTAGTTAGTAAAGTTTGTTAAGCAGATTCCTCTGGATCTGTCTCAAGGCTGATAAGGGTCTAAAGCTGTAGCCAGTGATTAACATTTGTTTTCCCTGGTAGAGAGGAGGGGAGGAGACCTTTTCAAGTGTAGTCCTGTTTTAGGCAAATAGGGGGACAAGAGAGAGCTTTTCTTGTATCTGTTTCTTATCGATTGCCTTCAGCTCAAAATAATCCTTATGTGAAAGTGGCATATTTTTGGGTGACACATTCTGCTACTCCACAGTTCTTACATTTTTTTATAAGTAATATTTTGTCTACTTCCTCTGTCTTGAGTTTAGAGGGATGTATTAAAGTCTCCTATTATTAGTCTGTATGTCTATTTCTTCTTACATTTTCTGTAATTTCTACTTTATAAAAGTTGTTCCTAGGTTACTGGGCGCCTGAAAGTCCACACTATTTTTTTTCCTTTTATATATTTAAAGTTTAATAATTTGATAAGAATTTGTGTCTGTATGTTGGCCATTCAGAATTGATGTTTTCCAGATACACAGTGTATCTTTTTAACTAATAGTTTAAAACCATTTTTCATATTTATTTCAGTAAAGTCTTTTTAATTATCAATTGTAGTGTAATTTCAGTAAATTTCTATTGCTTTAGTTTTCTTCTTCCTGTATTATTATTAAACACAAATTGAATATTCTTTGCTTATATTATTACTCAAATTATTTTTATATTTTTAATCTATTTTTGAAATTTCCCTCTTTTACATCATCTATTTATCTTAAGCAGCTATTCATGTTGTTTATTCACTTTTGTGTTTCATTTATTCATTTCTGAAACAACTTCTTTTTAATTTTTAAAACTTTCCAAAATTCTTTCTCAAACTTTCTTAAATTCAGTACCCTTTACAATAATTCTTCCTTTTCTCCAATCATCTCATTATAAGTTTATATAATTCTATTTTTGTCATTTTCTTAATTTCTTGAAACATGTTTAAAAATGTTATATTGCAGCCTTAATCTACTTTGTTTTTATTTTGCTTATATTCTTCTAATATCAGCACTAACTAGTTTTAGAAGATTTCTTTTATGTGAATGGTTGGCAACAAACACAAGTAGTGCTGAAATATATATATATTTTCATATGTATATAATTTTCTTATATATATATTCTCTCTCTATATATATTCATCTCATGATTTATCCAAGAATAACCATGGTAACATTTATACTGATGATGCAAAATCAATGGGCTTGAGGCATTAAAAGCAATGGCATTTTAGCAACAATCAAGGCTGTGACACTGATACTAAACCTCTTAACCTCAAATTTGTGTGCCCAATGCACAGTAAGCCAATCACTGAAACATTGGTGCTTGGAGATGGAGAAAGGTTTTTGTGAGTTGGCCAAAACAAGAAAGTGGGAGCATAGGTTCTCTCAAATTCAGCTTAACAGGAGAAGAAGGCAGGGGGTTTTATAGAGCTAAGGGGTGGGGCAGGAGGAGTTTTGGAGAAACAAAGGGGTAATCCATGTTTCTTTCACTCCCAATAAACCCCTGGGCAATTTGACTTCTGAGTGTCAACAGCAACTGGGGGCTGGTTATCTGGTGATCCTTGAAGGCATTCTCTTTCTTCTGTAAAACAAGCTCATAAATCCTTGTGACCCTTGAGTTACCCCACAGGTTCAGGAAAACAGCAAATTGACAAGATTAACTTCTTTTCATAACAAGGTCAAAAGGTAATCTTATCGAATATTTACAGTAACCCTCAAGTGCCTGGCTTCAACTCCAAACTAGTAATCATTTTATTCTTCATTGCCATACACTTATAGGAAAACAAACAAACAAACAAAAGCAATTTCACTTAAGACTGTTTTTGATGAAGCAACAAAAATATTAACTTTATTAAATGTCTGCCAATGAGGACATTACTTTTTAATATTCAATGTGATAAAATAAGCACTATGCATATAACCACTTTTCCTGCATACCAAAGAATAATGGTTGTCTTGAGGAAAAGTATTTGTCTTATTCCATTGTGTGATTTGAAAGCTGAACTAGTTACTTTTTTACTGGAACACCATTTTTACTTGAAAAATAAAATGACTGACAGATAAATTACAGTTATTCAGACTTGGATATTTGAAAAAAAAAATTTTGAAAATTAAAAAGTCAGCCTGTAATTTCAAGAAAAATGATTGTATTTGTTACCCATAAAAATTTGTACTTTCAAGTGAACCTTAAAATTTAGGAAAACTTAGTATCTGCCACTGATCTTGAGGGCTTCCCAACATTTAAGAATTTTGGGGTGAGATTATTAGTATACAAAAATGTGATATTTTGATATTTTATGATGAAATGTGTCAATATCTGGAAGAATTGCATAATTTAGTGAACCAATATTTCCAAAATGATCAATTCATGTTGTTACAAAATCATACATGGGTAAAAGATCCATTTCTGGTAGATTCCCACAGTTTCTCTTTTTAGGGGACTTTGTCTTGAAAGGAAATTTTTAGTGAGTCATTTCAAGAGTTCAGAGATCCCAAAATACTCCAGCACCATTTGCTTTTACCTCAGAACAGTCAATTTACCCACTCATTAAAGATTTAAAACCATTTCCCATTGTCTGCAACTGTTCTCATGTTGATCTCTTAAGCTCTCCAAAGAAACTTCCCAATTCTCTTTTTCTACCTTCTGCTTCCTTCTATTCTACTGCTAATACTATACACGTCTTTGTTGTTGGTTATTTGTTCCACTTGTATTTTGGGAACTATGGATGTACCTTGCCACTTAATTTTGTTCTAGATGTTGTCCATATGTTTATTATTTTGCTGTCCTGACAAATATGTTCCTTTTTGTGCATATGTTCAGCAACATTCTAAAACTTACTGCCATCTTCCCAAAATTTTCCTTCCCAAAGTAACATTGATTAGAAGAAATAACTTGTTATGCGACTCTCCTGCTTGATGTTAGTGATGATATATTGATAGCCCAAACTCTATTTATTAAAACTAGAGCTAATGTTTAGCTGATAATTACTACTAGTTATACATGATATCTGCTCTTTTGGTTAGGAGAAATTTCTGACTAGTTAGTGAGCATGCCTTACTTGTGATTAAATATTCTTAATATTATTCCTGTAAAAACCTGCCTTTATGTTATTCTTTTTAAGTTTGATAAGTTTAACTCCCAGAAGGGGGCATGAAAAGACAGGATAAAAGGATTGAAAACAGCCTGACTTGTTGCTATCTATAAATGAGTATTTTCTTTCATTATTAATGAGATTAAATTATTATCAAAATGCTGCCTCATCCACAAATTTCTCTATGCAAGCAAAAAAATTTGTTTGGAAAAGAAATAGCATTATCTAATCAGACATTATGAAAAGACTACTCAATTTGCAACATAAATCTTAAATTGTGAGAGCCTATTTTCCCCTAGAGCCCAAAAGAAAACTGAACTATGCAAATACTCACTTAATCTGTGAGATCCTTGAGTAAAGACATCATCTTTGTATATCTTTGAACCCCTGAGATTTAGCAGAAAATGACATTTAGAAGACACTCCAAAAAGATGTCTTGATTTTCTAAAGTGAGCGACCTACTTGAATTAGTGAAAACTACATTCAAACATACAAACTAAAAATATGATTTACACTTTCATGTGCAGCTGAACGTTTACAAATGCAGTAAAATTTGTGATTTGCAGCAGGATAGCTTTATCCCACCTCTTAAAAACGTCATTGGAAATGCAACTGAGCTCATTGATTGATTGCACGTGAAAAGAGTAGAATCTCTATTTTCCTAGTTTCCAAATGGAACACTTTAGTTTGGAGAATGTGATGTGTTATGTGAGCAAGCTTTCTTTTAAAAAATAGATCTGTAGGGCCGGCCCCGTGGCTTTGCGGTTAAGTGCGTGAGCTCCGATGCAGGCTGCCCGGGTTCGGATCCCGGGTGCGCACAGACGCACTGCTTCTCCAGCCATGCTGAGGCCGCGTCCCACATACAGCAACTAGAAGAGTGTGCAACTATGACATCCAACTATCGCCTGGGGCTTTAGGGGAAAAATAAATAAAAAAAAAAAAATAGATCTGTAAAAGCACAGAATTTACAAAAACAGATCAGGTGTCAAAGGCAATCATTTAAGTCCAAGTTTTTATAAAACAAAGATTCATCATTGTGAATCTAAAATATTAAAGGAATGAGTAAATAATACTAGTACCTTCTAGTTGAGGCTGTACCTGATTTAATTTACATTTTATATGCATATTCATATGTCTAAATTTTTAAATAAATGCAAAATGTGAAGGAAAGAAAGAAAGGAAGGAACGAAGGAAGGAAGGAAGGAACAAAGGAAGGAAGGGAGAAAAGAAAATATTTCAGTCAAATAAGCAAAAATAAAATTAAAGTGTTTCATAGGTTAATAAGTAAAGGAAAGGATGGAGGTTGAAGAAAAAGCAGCAAAAATAAGTGAGATGGAATATAAGAGATCTCAGAGATTGGCCAGGTAAACCCTTAAAACTATTTACAAAAAGAAAAAAATAAAGTCCAAAATCTATGGTTTATCCTAAACCTTAACCTCCTCTTAGCGTATCTCCACAAAAAGTTACCTGAAAACAAAGTCTTTTCCATTCACTTTTACTCCTTCACAGAAACCATTTTAACTACCACAGATTTTTTTTTTTTACCAAATCATATTACTTTCAAGCATAAATGGGGACTATATTCAACTATACTTGAAAAATATATCCAAATAGATATTTTAGGAGACCAGCTTTATGGAAGAGATTTGAATTTTACTTTACACAAATGAGAGTTACTGATAATCTGGGTAAGATTTTTCTGTTAATAAGGTTAACCAATTCACTATGATCTCATTTAAACTCTGTATTTTGCATTGTAAGGGAGGAAACAAACTTTTTTCCTCTACTCTTCTAGGGTCTCTGCCTGGGGACCTGCAAATTAGGTTGACAAAAGACAGATTAACAAGAGAAAAACAAGCAATTTATTAATACATGCAGTGTGCATACATACAGAAGAAACTCAATGATGAGTAACTCAAAGAAGTGGTTAGAACTTGGGCTTATACAGCATCTTAACAAAGAACAAAACATTTGTAAAGAAATGACAAGACAAAAGAAAGGGTTTTAGGCCTCTAAGAGAGGCAAACTGTGAGAAGGTAAATATGGGAAACTAATGGAAGACAAGAGTTGTTTTAGCTAGGTTTGTTACATAGATTCCTCTTTGTGCCTTCTCTGGGGTACTAAGATTCTCCAATGATTAAGAGTCAAGCCTGTTTTTATGAAATTTGAGGGTGGGGTGGAGTGGGCAGAGAGCTTTTTTTTTGGCATCTGTTGCTTTTCAATTGTCTTCAGCTCAAAATAATCCTTACGCCAAAGTGGCATATTTTCGGGTGACATATTCTGATCTCCTACAGTATGGTGCTTCTGAAAAGATAAACTGATGCCAAAAGTATCTCTTTTCCTTATCAGAGTAATACAAAGACACATTATTGGCATAGACAATGTAACTTTATGGACCAGGATGGCAAAAGAAGATCATAAGTTTGTGGAAACCTTTTGGGAGTGTGCGGGGAAAAGTGTTTGGTGTCGTGAAAACTGGGTTCTTCATCCATGTCTAGACCAACCATCTCTGTGATCTTGCCAAGCTATATTAACCAATGTGAACATGTTTTCCTATTGTCTGAACTTGTGGTGAATAATGAGTGTGATTATCTTATCTTAATGGTTAAAAGTACTCTTTAGAACTTCCATATGTGTGTCCAGATGCTGTCTTAGAGTGGAAGGCTCTGAAAAGAAAGCCAATATCAACTGAAAAAGAGTAGGCAGATGATGGTTCAGTGTGGTTTGAAGAATGCTAAAGCCCGTCCTGATAAAAATGTCTCTTTGTCTTCTCTGGAATGATGCTTAAAATTCCTCCCATTGAAACTTCATTTAGATTGTCATTGTCTCTAGAAGACCCCGACTGAAAGGAAAAACATAATTATAAAAGATAACACATTTACATTAACATGAAAGCATTGATATTTCTATATAGATAATAGAAAGGTAATAGGAAATAGAGCAAGAATATGTGGCAAGAGACTGCCAGAAAATTGCAATAAAACTAGTCTGTCTGGGCAGGAAAGGCCCAGCTGGTGTCAGATGATAGACTTTATGACAGCAAGAAGAAATGGAGTGCTTTGAAAACAGAAGAAAACAAAAATCTGGGTTTATCTAGCATTCATTTATTAGAGGATAGAGATTATTAAGTGTCTAGTTGCTCTGGCTATCCATTGCTAACAGTCTCCTTAGCTATTTTTCTCTCCTTCACCTCTCTTCTAAATTCCTTCAGTTCAACTTTGAAGATTTCCTACAGCCGAGAACAGAACTCTTCTCTTTCCTTCCAAACACGTGAGGCTACTTTGTAAATATTTTACCTACCTAGGAGCCAAATCCTTTGTCATAAAAATTTTCCTAGGATTTGCAATAACTTCTTTCTATCTATTTCTTGTTACCAAATCTTTTGATGTTGAGCAATGGACCTTATATATTATCTCACTCAATATACATTTGTTGAATAAATGAACCGAAGGTATAATGTTCAGTGATAAATGGTACAATACAACATTTTAGTTATCTTATAATAAGAATTCCAGTAATACTAAAAGAGATAAGATATGACATGCAAAGGATTTAGCACAGTGATTGGGGTGTTGTTTTTTACTCTTATATAAGTGATCCAGGAAATCAGTTACGAAGTGGTGAAATAAATAATTCTCTGTATGATTGTTTATTATATTTTTGATCTCTTCAGCCAAAAGTCTTCATTTTTGATTTTGAGATTAGCATGGATTTTGATGCGTCTATTGAATGTCTCTCGGATTTAAGATAGTACCTGGCAAATATAAAAGGTAAAGAGTATATGTAGGCTGATCAGGTGTATTCAAAAACATCATAGATTTTTTTGTATTGGTTTTCCGAGCAAGATATCAATTTCTGTAGGGTCTTAATATATTTTAATTTTTCCTATCATCTATTAATGTCATTTGCTGAATATTCCTAATGCCGTCTGTCCAAGATCCCTGGGAAAATGATGTAAACATTTGAAGTTAATAAGAACTAGTAAGATTTAAGTGCTAAAAAAGTAGAAATAAGGTTAAAAAAATTAAAAAGGATAAAAGCAAAGAATGGCCACTGCTAAAATTATTTCCATAGTATTTTGAAATCTAAGCTATACTTTTTCGAAAAGTGTTTAGTGCTAATACATGTTTTATTAAACCTGACTTTTTAGATTTGGTAACTAAGGCATTGTTAGCTATAGGTAAGACTGGAATTGAGATGAATAAGATAAGAGTTTAACTTCATAGTTGGGTCAAGTATGACAGGAAGCCCAAAATGATAGGAAGTCACAGGTAAAGAAATCTTCAGTAGGTAAAGAAGAATCTTCAGTAAAGAAATCTTTGACATTAAGAGGTTCTGGGAGTTTATACAGAATGGTTAATTTTATAGTGACTTTTATTTAAAAGTGAGCATATAGAGGGCTCCTGGAATACGTAAGTAAGCAAATCCTTACACTTGGATAATACAAGTATTTAGTAACAATTTCCCATAACACTTGTTTAACTATAATATCTCATTCCCCAAACATTCTAAATAAAAATGTTAGTATTATAAAGGTAACCCCTGAGAAAGCTAAATCCACAAACATACCCATTACCTAACCATGTAAAATAAAGCAGATATTAAGATTATAGAGGTAATTTCTGAGGACCATTGAATCTCTAAAATGGCCCTACCCTTTCCAAATAAGGATAAAGTAAATAGAACTCTAGAGGTATTTTTGAGATCTTTTCCAACCCTTAAATTCCAGAGTTCTAAGAAATAGAATATTTTTAAATATCAGCAGAACAGAAACAAATCTTTCTAAGAGCAAAGAAAAGTAATACTGTTGGGTTAAAGAAAAGGGAATTCAAATAAATGTCATCATGATGTCCTCATGTCAAACACTTAGCCGAGGTAAACTCAAATTGATACTAACAATCTAAATTTCATGATCCTTCCCCAAGATCCTAGCATACAGCCTAAAATCTGTACTCTCAACTTACTATTTTTTGAAATTTCCAGACTTATGTTAACAAATATCCATCAAATATAGAAACCAAGAGGCACCTACAGGCTTTCCTTTCTAGTTCTGGTTTCCTCTTGTTGATGACTTTGACTCAGAAAACAAAGAAGACGCCTCATTGCTCTCACTGCCATTAGTACTCTCCGAAGAACAACCTATGACCACCAATTGTGCTTCCTCCCAATTACCCAAAAGTTGCCAACAGTTGTGTAAGTAAGTGTAGAGTCTCTGGCCACATTTTATCATGCAATCCTCAATATTTACTCCTACCTTCCTCATGCATGCATGTAAACACACACACTGCCATAGTTATGCCGATGGAAACAGTTTCTTCCTCTTAGATCTCTGACCTCTTAGTTCATAATAGCCTGAAACCATTCCATGAGATCTGGTAAGGAACGAAACTCACTCTATTCACTGATTTTCCCCAAACCCAATCCCCTACTGATTCCTTTATCCTTCTTTTTCTTCCAAAGTGAAAGCCTTCATGGCAATCTCTTGCAAAAATCTCCACTATTTTATAAATAGGCAAACTTTGCCTTTCAGTATTGGCACAGCTAGGAGACCTTGCTACAAAAAAAACTAACTACAATTGGGTATCAATTTGTTAGAAAAGAGTATTTCAGTTGCAAGTGACATAGAAACTACTTAAGCAGACTTCAGGGGAAAACAAAGGCTGTGTAATTGCAATGCGCAGAGATTCAAGCAAAGTCATTGGGATACAGTCCATCTCTTTACAGGATGGACTTTCTATCTTCTATCCTGGCTTCATTCTCTGATAGCATCTCTCAACATTGTGGGCCTCATCTCAAGGCTTATATCCTACCAGTTGAGCAATTGCAATGAGAATAGAATTCCTCTTTCCTAGTAATTCCAGCAAAGACCTGACAATGCGTACCATTGGCCTTTTCGGGTTATTTGGTCAGCCGTGGGTCAACTGTTGTGGCCAGAGGAAGGATAAGTCCTAACTGAGTAGGCCTGATTCTCTTAAATCAGTAGGAGTTCCACGTGAGCTGAGAGAGAGGAAAAAGTTATTCTCACTGGAAAACCAAGGTACACACATACCAAAAAAAGTAGTAAGGCATGGTAGGCAACCTATTTTCACCAGTATTGATAAAAACCCTTGGGTAGTGTCTTCATCTTTACCTTTACTAGTCAAGGAATTGTCTTATTAATAGATAGAGGAGAAAAAGGAAAAATATAAGAAAATAAAGAAAAAAGAAATTTTAAATTTCTACTTATAAGATTTTTTCAATTCCTATCCCTGGGACTAGACTGTCCTTTGCATTGCCTTTGAGAAGGCACATGCATAATTTCAATAAATATGTTTTCACCTTTCCCAGCTTTTGGCCTGTGTCTTTGTAACATCAGTGTAAATGTTACAGGAATTGGATTGGCCATTTGCAAAGAAAAGAAAATCTGGTAATGTGTGTTGGTGGAGAATCAATTCTAGAAACAAAATAGAATATAACCTCAACGTGTTACCTTAATATCTAAGCAAATATCACACCTTCTGAAGCTGCATGATAAATAGACACCTCTTCTTCATAGAAATCTTCTTCTAGGTTAAGTGTTTTGAGGGGGTTTCCCATGTTATCTTCATTACTTTTACTAGAAAACTGCTAGGAAAATCATTTTTTTCAAGTTTATAGATTATGAAGTCTTGATAAGGTTTGGAGATTTATTTGTCTCCTCCCTTAATGTCAATTTTTCTCTAAGTGTAAGTTGTGGAGGTGGTGGTCTAGTGTTTAAGATTTGGCTCTCCTCTCCGTGGCGCAGGTTCGTTTTCCGGTAAGGGAACCACACCCCCTGTCTGTCTGTTGTCATACTGTGGTGGCTGCGTGTTGCTGGGATGCTGAAAGTTATGCCACTGGTATTTCAAATACCAGCAGAGTCACCCATGGGGGACAGGTCTCAGCAGGGCTTCCAGACTAGACAGACTAGGAAGAAGGACCTGGCCACTCACTTACAAAAATTGGCCATGAAAACCCTATAAAAAGCAATGGAGCATTGTCTGATATAGTGCTGGAAGTTGAGACAGCGGTGCAAAAAGACTAGGTTCCCCTCTGCTGTACACAGGGTCGCTAGGAGTCAGAATCAACTCAACGACACTAATAACAAAGGATGTAGAGGTAGCAAGTGTAGGCTTGTGAGGACAATCCAAACACTAGTCTCCTATCTCCTGTGGTCTACACAGGTACCCCTGTGCAAGTAACTTTAACCATTGGTATTTCAGTCTCTTCATACTAAAAGATGATAACTCCCCTATCTCTATGACATGATTCTTATAAGAGTAGACTATCACTGTGAGCACTCATTGAAAAATGATAAAGTATTATACAAATCTAAAGTAGCATTTTATTATTCTTGCTATTACTTTATACAACTTTACCACATTTCTCTCTATATAACACATACCTGTTTCTTACAATCTTAATAGTCATAAATTCCACTCCACAGCCTCTAAATGAATACTGATAACCCATAAGTTTATATCTTCAGTCCAAAATTCTCTTCAGATCTTCAGATGCGTACAACTGCTGATTTAACAGATCCACTAAGACATCTGATGGGCCTCTCATACTTAATATGCCCAAAGTAAAATCTGATGCTGTTCCTCCAATCTTTTTCTACTCCTGTTCTCCCTTGCAATAAAGAGAATTGTAAATCACCAGTTGTTCAAGTCAAAAATCTGTCATTCATCTTTTAATTTTCTCTTTAGTTCATATTTCTCATTCAATTCACCAGCAAGATCCCAAAATATATCTACAACGTAGTGACTTTTCACCATCTTCACTTTTACCACTTTAAGAAGACCTCCCTTCACTTTTATCCTCTCAACGTGCTACGTCTAAGGAAAGCAGTCTCCATGGTTCGTTTTGTATTGATCGTCATATTTTGCATCACATGATAGTAATCCTAAATCAGCTATTTTCATACTTGGGCCAGGAATTAAATTAAGAGGTGTCTTAACATTTCTGCTTAATAAAAGTACTCTATATTTGATCGTGACAGCCTTGGCTAACATAATCACGACTCACTGAGTTTACTGTAAAAGTGACAGCTAGAAAGTCAAGAATAGAGGCAACAGAATCTAGGTAACTTCACACACACACAAAAACTGAAATAAGAAGCTACAGAGCAGGAGAAGTTTGTGCGTGCACATGCGTGTGTGTGTGTGTGTGAAGTATATAAGTAGATGTGACTGTTAAGAAAGAAAGAGAAAATAAGTTAAGACATTGCATCCCTGGGATAGAGGACTGCTAGGGATATTGTGACCTGAATAAGTTTCCAATTCAAGATCCTTGCTTAACCAACTTGTGAAACTGTCATTGTATTTTAAGAATTTAAACATTTTCTATTTAAATGTGTTAAGCAACGTAGGCACGGTAGAAGTAAAGGTTTGCTTCTCATACCTGTAAATGACTACAGTAGGAAAAACACAAAAGGGGAAAAAAAGACAAGAAAAAAAATCATATAAATTTATTTTAAGTGATATTTTCTCCTTGTAATTGATGCTCTGACATAACTTAAACCTAGATCTTGAGATATTTACAGTGTATTTTAAAGAAAAACTGAAGTCTAAACATGATAGAATTTCATGGTCAAGATCAGGACCCCAATAGTCAAAAGTCAGCACCCAGGAATTTGAATGGGATTATTTGGGAAGAATTGAAAGTGCCTGAGGAGAATCCCAACACTCCAAAACCATATAAATCAGCTCTTACTTTATTCCTACAAGTAAATCAAATACTATCAGATGCCCTGTGGACCTAGGAACGATGTCAAAAAAATCGAATTAACACAAAATGATATGGATTATGAGGGATTTTATAGACTCTTCTGAAAGAAACCAGGAAAGATTTAAGTCAAGATGAATATAAGTTACAGTCTCTTTTAATCTAGACTCTAAAACCTGGTTCCTATGCATCTTATGTATTGTATTTCATCTGAATCATGTGACAGTTACCCTACCCACAGTTCTATTCCAAATATATTTCTCATAATGAATATAATTCATTGCTGTTTTTATTATCCTCTTCCTCCTTCTTCCCCCTTCTCTTCTACTCGCTTAATGAATTTAATAGTGAGTACCTTGAGTTTATATGATTAGTTGAGTGACATCACTATTATAAGCTTTCTCTTTAATCATTTTATAAACTGAAAGGATTTGTTGGGTGCCACACCTTAGTCTAATCTTTGCCCTCAGGCAATCTAATCAATTGAAAGGTTTTGCTAGATATTTGCTACTCCATTCCCTTCTCATTCTAGTATTTGTTTATAGCTGAAAATTGGCTTTTCCAACATTGCAACTTCCCAAATTTCTGAGATTTCTCCATTCCCTTTCATTTCTTCTCACAAAATCAATATAGCCCTTTCCTGAGCTCAGCTCTATCCTGCAGTGTCTTCCTGAGGCAACTGAAAACAAGCAAAGCCCACTGATACTGAATCTCTTAATCTCAAGTTCATGCGCCCAATGCACAGTAAACCAATCACTGAGACATTGGTGCTTGGAGATGGAGAAACGTTTATGTGAGTTGGCCAAATCAAGAATGTGGGAGCATAGGTTCTCTCAAAAACAGCTTAACAAGAGAAGAAGGCAGGGGATTTTATAGAGCTAAGGGGTAAGGCAGGAAGAGTTTCAGAGAAACAAAGGGGTAATCCATGTTTCTTTCACTCCCAATAAGCCCCTGGGCAATCTGACTTCTGGGCGTTAACAGCAGCTGGGGGCTGGTTATCTGGTGATCCTTGAAGGCATTCTCTTTCCTCTGTAAAAATTCTTGTGACCCTTGAGTCAATCCTCAGGTTAAACAAGAAAACAGCAAATTAACAAGATTAACTTCTCTTCATCTTTATGTTGGGAAAAATGTCGAAGGGTAGTCATGTTATTGAATATTTACGGTAACCCTCAGGTTCACCACCACTTTGCCAACCTCCTTGTCCAGAGCTAAAAGTTCATTAATGTGTGACTTACCTTCCAGGTTACTACAAATATTACCTAATATTTTGCCATTTCATTACCTGGATCATTACCTTTTCAGATTCTTACATTAGTTTTTTCTCTCTTACTCCCAACGACTAAGCCTAACTATTAAATTAAAGCCATACATTTTAGGCTTTTGTTTGTTTATTTCTGCAAATTATTCTTCTTTGATTTTTTTAAGTGACCAGGGTGATAACAAATAACCTCCAAATATCAGAAGCTTTACAAACAAATTGATACATGACATTTATGGTTAGCAAGGGAAACTTTCCCCTGCTTATGCTATGCTCCACCATTTTTTGCCTCCACCATCAAAACACGCATACAGACAGACATGCAAGCAAAACATATTTGACCACCTTGTCATAAAAGGGAAAAGAAACTAGAGAACAACGCACATCTGTCTGTAGGTTTATTTTTACTGACTCAGCCATATGTTTTGCTTTCCTACACAGACCAAGGGCCAAGTCTCATTGCTCTCCGAGGAGGTTGAAAATTTAGGGATGGAAATGGAATATTTGGTAAGCATTACAGTCATTACAGCCTCTCTCTCAGGGGACTCATGTGGTGTCTTTTAAGAGTCAGAAGGCATGTGGTCATGGTCATGTGGCTAGGGAACTTTGAATCCTATTTAACAACTAGATATAGTATAGTAGATAAACTGTATTCATAGCTCATCAGCTAGAATCAGCTTGCTATAGGGAATGTCTTGAAAGAGAATAAGGCAAGGAAATCCTCTCATTTGGAATAGTATTTTAGTACATGTCCCTTATAAAATGATCATAGCCTTTTGGACAGAGAACAGTTCAAGCTGAAAAGGTAGATATTTATAGGTGGATCATTCAGTAAAAGAAGCTCCTATAAAATAGCTCTGTCCAAGAGGACCCTCAGCGCTGTATTGCGACGCCAGCCCAATCTTATTTCCTCTTGGGACTTTTGAATATAAGACAAAGAGATAGAGCCTATCACCAGGAAACACAGAAGCAAAAATATATAAATAGATAGGTAGATAAAAAGGGTGACCTAGTGAGCTGATTGACAAAACTCTAGAGTAAGGAATAAATATGTTCATGTTCAAAACATTAAAAGACAACAAGGTCACTATTATGCTGAGATGTATTCTATAATAAATCTCCATTTACTGAGGTAAAGTGTCTCTATTCCTTGCCACATGAAAGACCGTGACTCATGCAAAGAGTACGTATGTGCATGTTATAGATTGAGTTGTGTCCCTCCAAAATTCATATGTTGAAGCCATAATTCCAAATGTGACTATATTTGGAAATGGAGCCAATAAGAAGGTAATTAAATAAAGTCTGAAGGTTGGGGCCTTAATTCAATAGGATAGGTGCCTTTATAAGAAGAGGGAGAGACCCCAGAGCTCTCTCTCTCTGCACACACACAGAAGAAAGGCCATGTGAGGACGCTGTGAGAAGTCGGCTATTTACAAGCCGGGAAGAGAGGCCTCAGAAAGAACCAGCCCTGGCAACACCTTGATCTTGGACTTCTACCTCCAGAACTGTGAGAAAATAAGTTTCTATTGTTTAAACCATCCAGTCTGTGGTATCTTCTAATGACAGACTGAGCAGACTAATATGGTGTGTATTTGTGATGGATATGTCTTGGTATCAACACACTATGCCTCCTGTTTCTTTTTTTCTTTTGTCTTAAGACCCAATTTTTTTGTTTCACAAAATAATTACTGCTTTATTTCTTTTTGCTTTGATTTCACAGCTTGTGGTAGTGTAATGGTTAGAAGATCAACAAAGACAATCCATGGACTTTACAAATTAAAAACACTAAGCAAATGTGAATGTTATTAGTATTTTAATAATCCTCATGGATGCTGATGTGGAAAATTGAGGTAATTACATGGACCAATGGCCCCTGCTATTTGCAATATATGTAATAATTATTTGTTCACTGCTTCATTTTTTTGGAAAGCTTTTGTCTAAAACTATGTATGTTTTATTAAATAATAAAATTTTTCCTATTTGAATAGTAGTTACTAAATTTATCCAACAAATTTTGAGCACTTACCATGTCACACACAGTTGTAGGTGCTGAGGAGTGGTTATTCAACAAAATGAACACAAATCCCTGCCCTCATGGAGCTTTGTAAGATGAGGCAGGCAATAAATGTTATAAATAAGCTAAATATCTAATATGCTACATGGTGACATACACTATCACATTGGAAAGGAGATTTGGGTGGGAAGAATTCCAACTTAACCAAAGGTGACATTTGAGTAGAAAACCTGATAAGTATGAGAGAGTCATGCACATATCTGAGGGGAAGATTATTCTACACAGAGGGAAGAGCAAATGCAAAATCTGAACTGAGAGCGTGTTGGGTGTGTTTAAGAAGTAGCGAGGATGTAGATGTGGCTGGAGGAGTGTAATGAAGGGGAAAGCAGTAGGAGATGAGATAGGAAAGGCAATCGTGTGGGTCCTTGTCTTCTGAAGGACTTGGCTTTTGCCCTCAGAGAGACGGAAACAATTGAAGTGTTGAGGAAAGCAGTGACATGCTCTGACACGTTTTAACAAGGTCACTCTGGCTGCTGCTTTGAAAATAGACTGAACGAAGGCAAGGGAATAGACATTGAGACCAGTTCGGAGGCTACCTCAGTAACCAAGAAGAGAGGTGAGGGTGGCTTGGATCAGGAGCATAGTAATGGAGGTATTGAGAAGTTGTCAGGTTCTGGATATATTTTGAAGATAGAGTAATTAGGATGTGCTGACATGTGGGATATAAAGGATGACAGAAAGAGAGGAGTTAAGAGTGACTCCAAGATTTTTTATCTGAACAAATGTAAAGATGACTTGTCATTAACTGAGATGAACTAGGTGGGAAGGAACACACATGTTGGAGGCAATTCAGAGAATAAGCAGTTCCCTTTTGACCATGTTGAGTTTCAAATATCTAATATGTATCTATGTTGAGATGTTAGGTGGGTAGCTAGATATTTGAGTCTGGAATTGAGAGGATGGGACATAATATTTGAGAGTTGTCAGTAAATAGAAGATAGTTAAAGCCACCACAAAAGATGATACCACAAAAGAAGGATGTGTAGATAGGTAAGAGGAAAAATTCAGGGGATGAACCATGTGGCACAATTGGAGATTCTGATTAGACGCAGCAACTTTATGAAGTTATTGTCAATTCTTTTACTTCAATGCTTTTGATTCTATTCATATATTGAACCCAAACTACCCTATAGAAAAACTCTGGACATTTATTTCCTTACTTGTAAACTACATCTTTATTTATTGCACCAAAAAGTGCACTTTAAGGCTAAGTCAATTATAGCATATCTCCCTTTTAGGTGTTGGTGAATTTTTAAATCCTTAACTTTACTGATTTTATGGACTTTCTGAATCATGTTTGTTTAGCACTTTTTCAATCTTATAATTCCAGATTATCAAGTCAATTTTGTTGATATTTCTGAATACCATTTTGTGATAAGCCAAGATGACTGCAGTTTTCAAAACAAAATATAAGTGAAGAGGGTCCATATTCTAATTCTTTGAAGCAAGAGAGTCCATCTTTGCATCACTATAAAACAAGCAATAAAAAGAGTGCTTGTTCATAATAGGGACATAAATATCCTTGTTAAATGAATAGAGCGAGATGAAAAGGAAGAAAGACTCAATGAATAAGGGAATGAACAGAGCTGGTAGGAGGTTTTTTTTTTTAATCTAACTAGGATTACTTGGAAGAGAAGAGCCTGAATTAGTCAAGATTTAATTTAAGTTGGTGTTTAAAGAAAAATCCTTTCTATTAATACTTGTGTATGAAATAATTTGCAATATGGTAACATTATAAGTGGTTCTATTCAGGAGAATAAATATATAGCCCTATATTTTTTTCTCACATATGTAGAGTGAAGGTGGAGAGAAAATCTGGGATAACCTTCTTCTGACCAGGCTTTAGTCCAATGCTTATTTGGTAACAAAGTCTAGCCAGGGTCAGACTTAATGCTATACACATTATCCTGCCAAATAATTGGAAATATCACTAAAATACCATGGATTCATTAATTAATTTATCCATCAAATTTTTATTGAGTGCCTTCTGTGTGCTCAATAGATGCTAAGGACTCAGCAGTGAATAAGACATACAAGATCCCTGTCTTCAAGAAGCTAATGTGTTAGTTGGCAATAAATAAAGAAACATATAAATAAATAATTCCAGATATGTTGCATGTTAAAAGAAAATACAAAAGGGTAAAAGGATAGAGAGCAACAGCAGTGGGTGACAGGAAACCCGTTTTATGTAGAGATCAAAAAAGACCTCTCTAAGAAGCTATTTGAACAATGAGCTGAATGATGAAAAAGATCTAGGGTACACACACACACGCACAAACACATATACAAGTAACATGGAAGATTGTTGCAGAGAAAGAGAACAGCAGTTGTAATAAATGTATGTGCTCATTTTAAATAAAACAAGTAAGTTTTTTTTTTTTTTTTGGTGAGGAAGATCAACCCTGAGCTAACATCCACGCTAATCCTCCTCTTTTTGCTGAGGAAGACCGGCTCTGAGCTAACATCTATTGCCAAACCTCCTCCTTTTTTTTTTTCCCCCAAAGCCCCAGTAGATAGTTGTATGTCATAGCTGCACATCCTTCTAGTTGCTGTATGTGGGACATGGCCTCAGCATGGCTGGAGAAGCGGTGCGTGGGTGCATGCCCTGGATCCGAACCCCGGGCCGCCAGTAGCGGAGCGCGCACACTTAACCGCTAAGCCATGGGGCCGGCCCGAAAAAAAAGTAAGGTTTTTAAGTGAACATTTTAAGTAAATGTAATAACTGCTAAATGCTATAATAACTGCTAGATGCTATAATTCAAATAATATAGTCCCAATTCTTGAAGATCTTATTGTCTATTGGTCTAATGAACATTCTCTTTTTTTGCTGAGAAAGATTGACCCTGAGCTAACATCTGTTAGCTCTATTAATATTAGAGTTAATATTCCTCTATTTTGTACACGGGATGCTGTCACAGCGTGGCTTGATGAATGGTGCTTAGGCCTGCACCCAGGATCCAAACCGGTGAACCTTGTGGCTGCCAAAGCAGAGCACGTGAACTTAACCACTATGCCACTGGGCTGGCCCCTAACGAGCATTCTTACCAAGCTTTAATATTCAATATCAACAATTAATCACCATAAGTAAAAGGAAGTGTGAGTTGGGTGTTGAACAGCAGTTTTTCTTCATTAAGCACAAGTCTCATGCTCATTAGGAATAGCTAGGTCATTGTCTCAGTTCTACTCCTGCTTTCTCTGTGCCCTTCTGCTATTTGTCCTTATTTATATGCATTATGCCAGGATCTACACACTCTGTGAAATCTTTTCTAGTTACTTCCATGATAGGAGATTGGTGCCCTTTGCCATTCATTTTATTCCCCTTCTACTTCCTGTATACTTTGAACTTCATGTAGTTTCTGCACTTTTAATACATTCTTTCTAGTATTTTTGTTGGGGACCCCAAAGAGCCCAAGCCTTTTTCTGACACATTGACTGCAGTAGTTTTCATGATCTCATTGTTCAGGAGAAGTAAACAGCTGAATTAGGAGGCAGAAGGAAAGCAAGCAGCATCGAGACCTCATGCCTGATGATTTCTTGTTATCCAGCCTCATGAATGGGCAAACTTTTCAAACTTGCAACTCTTTTTTAGAAAGTACTGTTTATTGTCCCTTTCCAAATTTTTTCAATATCTACTTACTCTATAGCCCCTTGAAATCTGATTTCCATTCTGCTTATACTAGAACTGACTCTAAAAGTTTGTTTCTCAACTGCCATATTGGCAAAAATCCAACATTTTAACAAAATACTCCATACATAATGATCCAAGTCCTTGATAGGTTCTGTTTTTATTGGGAAGCTACTGTTTTCTTCACCAGAAATATTGATTAGAGATGTATAAGGGGATCCTTTGCAAATCCCCTGTGTCCACATATAGTCCTCCTTCCCACCATTGTGTATCAGAACACAACTGTCCTCTTGGGATCATGATCAATATCCTGGCCAGTGCAGTGACCTCCTTTCTCTGAATTATAGTCCAGTCTCATCAAGATTCTAGGCCAGGGGTATTATTGGCTTCATATTTAATGGATATTTTCCTTAGTAAGGCAACACTACTCAAAAGTCTGCAGTATTTCAAATTTGCCAGTGAAATAAACTTCAAATTGTTAACTCCCAAAACATTTTATCTGAATTGCTTTCAAAATTTTTAATGTCTTAGCTTGTATTTTAGACATGTGAGCATGTACCTTCTTTCCTTTAGTAGTTGAGAAATTATTTAAAGCAGGTTACATATTTTAAGTAACTTAGCATGCTTTTCATGATGTAAGGATCAATACACACTATTCTAATAGATAACTGAAATAAGTTGTTTCCAGTTACCACATTTGTTATGTTGTTAATAATTGTTTTCAGAGAATTTCCTTCATCCTTCCTTCCTTCTTTCATTTCTATTCAAGCAAAAAGCCATTAGGAAATTTATACGGATACTCCATCCTCAAGGAGGTGGTTCATAACTCCCCACCCCTGAAACGTGGGCTGCACACAGTGAATTCTTTCCAAAGAGTACAATATGGAAAGGGGGTGGGGGAAGAGTAACTTTACAGTGGAGAAGCCTGACAAACACTATTTTCACCAGGTGATCAAGGTCAACATCAACAACAGTAAGTTGTGTTGACAGTATGTACCCTTTGATACGATGTGATGGTAATGGCACTTTATTTCTGTGATCTTCCCCCGAAAATCATAACTCCAATATAATCATGAGAAAAACATCAGATATATCTCAGTTGAGGAACATTCAACAATATACCTGACCAATACTCTAAAACTACCAATTTCATCAAAAACAAGGGACATCTGATAAACTGTTACAGCCAAGAGGAATCTAAGGAGACATGATTGATGACTAAATGGAATATGACATCCTAGGTGAGATTCTAGAACAGCAACAGCAAGAAAAGGACACTGGATAAAAACTAAGGGAATCTAAATAAAGTATGGACTTAATAGTAATGTATCAATATTAGTTCATTAATTGTTACATATGGACCATACTAATGTAAGATATTAGTAATAGGGAAATGGGGTGTGAGGTATATGGGAACTCTTTACTATCCTCAAAATTTTATTTTTTAAATCCAAATCTATTGTAAAATGAAAAAAAGTTTAGGATATCTTTTAAAAGCCATTATACAGCTCAAACAGGGTACCTAATGGTGGCCAAAACACAAGCAGGGAGAATGTTAGGACAAGGCAGCAGTGGCAGCTGGGACCCACAGAAGGACGACTTCAGAGCAGAGTAAGAAGGCGTACTAGAGATTGACTGCAGTGAAGGGGATTGGTCAAACAATTAAACACACGAATAATAGGAGCCAGGTTTCTCGTTTGTTGGAGAAGTGAAGTGCAAAATGGAAGGGGAAGATAGAATGAAGACTATGGTGTTGGATTGGAACTGAAGGTATTAGACAAACTCACATCGAGGAATATTCTATGAAATTACTGGTCTCTAACTTTTGAAAACGTGAAGAATTCTTTCATGGAAATCAAGAAAAAGACTGAGAAACTATTCCGGAGTAAAGGAAACTAGAGGTACAGGACCTCCAAATTTAGTATGAGGTACTTTTGTTCTAAAGGGCATATGACAGTTAGCAATTGTTTGTCCTATTCTTGATATCATGTCTTCAACAGGAAAAGAAAAAAAAATGGAAATTAAATAAGACTAAGTCCCACCTTTCAAAAATTGTACTTTACACACACACACACCCCTCTTTTTTTCACAATGGACTAAGTTTACATGAAAAGTTCCAAATTAATAGATTTGATATCATATGTTCTGGGGACATCTGAATCTGACTTTCATTCTAACTGATTGCATTTTTTTCTCTAATAATTCTTATGTTTCTTCCTCACACTCTTTCTACCTTTGTTAAATATTTATTTTCTTGCTGCCTAAATAAATTGTTTACTTAAATTCAAACTCTAATCAACTTTAAACTGGACAAGATCACTTCCATTTCAATGAAAACTGATCTTGGCATATACTTGGGTTCAACATCTTCATAAGTTCTGTCCTTTTACAAAAATTCTTTCATTTTTCTTACAAGAAACACACTAATAAAAGCAGTAATGAGTTAACCCTATGTCATAAGATGTTTAAAAATCTTTTCTATGCACTATTTCCTATATTTTCTTTCTTCCTTCTCTCTCTCTTTCTCTCTTTCTCTCTCTCTCTTTCTTTCCTTTCTTTCAAAAGAGTAGATTCATCTAATTTCTGCACTTCTTTCAAGTGAAGGTAGTGACATTTCCAGTAATGATATAAAAGAAAATAATTTAATCAAGAAATTTCAAATTATTTCTTTTGGCTTTAGTCACAAGGTTAAATGCAGTGTTCATGAAAATCTCCAAGGAAATACTCCATCCAAGATCTCTTGGAGTAGAGACAGTAGAAATGATTTATGTTACTTGTCCAGGAAGATTGGCATTTTTGAAAATCAGGTAATATATTTTATGATAAACTTATCACCTAGATGAAAAAAACTCACAGGATAATTTACTGGGCATTCATTTCTAATTGGAGCATATTGTAGAGTATTGAGCTTTTAAGAAAAATGGTTTCATGATGTTGTTTGCAGAGTGCAGCTTGGGCGATTTTATCCCACCAACTTGGTTACTTTCTCAATAGTCGAGCAGGCTTACAGTTACAAAGACTCAGATTTACTCCACCTCTGCAGTCTAGTGAAAGTTGCTGGGATCTGGCTAGCAGGAGACTTGGTTTTACACCTTCTCCTTACACTTTACATAGCAAGTAGAACTCATTCTTTCTTCCAAAACTATCATTTTCCAGCCATACACTGGAGTTTATTTCTGACTTCTTCCCTCCCATCCTGATAGCCTTTAGTCCATAAATCCTATTTTTCCTCCTTAGAAAAATTTCTTCTGTTGGCTCATTCTCACTTTTTAAAAATTCATTCTGGAATTATTGCTGGAGCAATCTACCCTCATTTCTGAAATATTGTAAAAGCCCTTATTTCTACACTTATCTCCTTTTAAAACTTATTGAAAATTACTGTTTGGAATAATTTTCTGAAGATACTGCTTTTACCACTGCTCAAAACACTGCCATCTACTGAAAATTGTCTAAATTTCTATATGGAAATTCCAGTCAATTATCAAACTGCCTTGCATTTCCTTTTCAGGTTTATTTTCTATTGCTCCCATATGTGGTCCTTCAACTCTAGTTAAACTAGTCTATTTATGTCCCTCTACTCATAGTCCTATTTCTCATGTCCGCATCTCTGTTCACATTAGTTTTCCTACCCATTATAAATGTAACCAAGCTTCTTCCCCACTCCGTTCCCATTTCCCTATCAAAACTGTGTCAAGCATTAATCTTCAATTTAAAAGTGTTTCTGTGTTTCTCCTTCTTGTATTGCCCCAACCCAAAGAAACTTTCCATCCCTCAACACCTGTAAGAATTATTATCTGTGCTGTTCTTTTCATCCTTTATTTGCTGGTTTACATGGTTAGTTATTTCTCCATATGTATTTTGGAAGGCTAAGGTGTTGTAGTTTTATACATATCTGACCTTGCTGAACAGAAACTGCATTTCCTAGAATTACCTTTCTTTATAGTCCCACTTTAGAGTTGCCCGCAGGAGAAATGTGTGTAAGATATGAAAGGTGAAAAGGAAGCAGCAGCCACTGTATGCTCTGGAGGTTGGTATAAGGTGCAGGTACTGTTGTGACTCAGGCATGTTGCTAATCTTCTGGCTCATTTTGCTTGTATGGGGAAGCACCCTGGCGGCTAGTCCTTGTAATTCCCACACAACCTCCTCTTTCTCCTAGTTCTGTGCCAGGCACAAGTGCAGCTGTTTAATGAAAGGTAGCAACTCTTCCCGTAGGTCATCAGAGTAATCAAAGTGGAGACAGACGCACGTTTCAATTTGTCCTCATGAGTTTCAGTTTATCTTTATGGATTCCATTTTTCCCCCTCTCCTCCACTTCATATCCAGCTCTTCTTTCTGTCTGCTAATCTTGCTGACTTGTAGTGTCTTCAGACCTAGATGCAGAGTCAATGGTCTTGCATTGACGTCATCACCAGCAGCCAAGAGTGCAAACTCTAAGACAACAACTAAAAAAGAATTACAAACAAGTCTAATTGAAACGGTAAGAGAATAGAAATGGAATAATATAAAATATTCAATTAAAACTCTAGAAAGCAAGTAAAGAAGGCATGACAAGGAAAAAAAAAGAAAAATTGCAACAAATAGTAGCCAGTTACAAATACAGTAGATATTAAGCCAACTATATCAATAATCACTTTAAATGTGAATAGTCTAAATACACCACTTAAAAGATAGAGATTGTCAGAGAGGGATAAAAAATAATATCCACCTATATACTATCCAAAAAAACACCCCACTTTAAATATAAGAACTCAACTATGTTAAAAGTAAAGACATAATGTGAAAGATATACCACGCTAACACTAATCAAAAGAAAGGTGGAGTAACTATTTTAGTTTTAGACAAAGCAGACTAGAGAGTAGGAAAATTATCAGAGACAAAGAGGGGCATTACATAATGATAAACAGGTCAATTCTCCAAGAAGACAAACAATCCTTAATGTGTATGTGCCTAACACCAGAGCATCAAAATATGTGGGGCAAAATCTAATAGAATTGCAAGAGGAAATAGACAACTAATATAGCTGAAGACTTCAACACCCCTCTATCAGTAATGGACAGATCCAGTAGTCAGAAAACCAGTAAGGATATAGTTGAAATTGAATAACACTGTCAATCAACTGGATCTAATTAGCATTTATAGAAGATTTCACTAAACAACAGCAGAATACACCTTCTTCTCAAATTCTCATGGAACATTTATCAAGTCAGACCAGATTCTGGATCATAAAATATACTTTAAATTTTAAAAGAATAGAATTCAAACAATATATGCTCACAGACCACAATGGAATTAAACCAGAAATCAATAAAAGAAAAATAGCTGGAAAATCATAAAAATACTTAGAAATTATAAAACACACTTTTTAATAACACATAGGTCAAAGAAAAAATCTTAAGAGGAAATAAAAACTTTTTGAGTTAAATTATAATGTAAATATATCTTACCAAAATTTGTG
This sequence comes from Diceros bicornis minor, assembly GCF_020826845.1. Lineage (NCBI taxonomy): Eukaryota > Metazoa > Chordata > Mammalia > Perissodactyla > Rhinocerotidae > Diceros > Diceros bicornis. The sequence goes on along the minus strand of NC_080749.1, from coordinate 16,282,534 downwards.
GGATTCAAAGAAAGCACTGCTTTTATTTTATATTATGAAAACTTCCTCTTTAATCCAGGTTTTAACATGGAACAGATTTATTGAATATATGGAAAGTTTCCAATACATTGAAATATAAATCACCATACTTGCAACACCTGGCAAGAAAACACAATACAGCAGGATTACACTATCCCTGTAACAACCATGGTCTTATTCTCAGATGCTTCCTCCCTCTGTGTTCTGCTGGATACAGAGCTCACCATGGCTTCTGGAGTCACACTCAACCAAGGCTACAGCCCAAAGAGCACTCATCTGGCTGGGCTGTGGTGGTGTTGGCTCTGCTCAAAAGCAAAGCAGTCACCAGCACATTCAAACAATGCATTGAACATCCTTTAAAGATCAAAATGAGAAACAAGAAGGCAACATAATAATTTTATCAGAAAGATGCAAGACCATCCCTGATGGACTAGTAGTTAAAATTCGGCATGCTCTGCTTTGGCAACCTGGGTTCAGTTCCTGGGTGTGGAACCACACCACTCGTTTGTCAGGAGCCATGCTGTGACAGTGGCTCACATAAAAAAAAAGGGAAGATTGGCAGCAGATGTTAGCTCAGGGCTAATCTTCCTCAGCAAAAAAACAAACAAAAAAATGTTAGCAAGTAAGGACAGCTGTATAAAGCTTGAGGCTAAAAAGTGGCTAGCCAGCTTTATTTCTTTGGCTTCTTGGGCAGTGGCTACTGGAACAGCAAAATGTGAGGGAAATTATAGCATTAAAAATATATACTACAAAAGAAGAAAAGTCTAAAATCAATAATCTAAGCTTCTACATTAGAAAGCCAGAATAAAATAGCAATTTAGCGTAAAGGAATCAGAATGAAATTAATAAAAATAAGGACAAAAATCAATAAAATTGAAAATAGGAAAATGATTGATAAAGTCAATAAAATCAAAACCTTGCTTTTTGAATAGATCAATAAACTTGACAAACTTCTAGCCAAGCAAAAAAAAAGAAAACACAAAATCAAAGGTCTAATAACCAGGAGAGCCAGTGGCATAAGTTCCAGTCCAAAAGCCAGCAGACTTTATGTCCAGTTTGGATCCAAAGCAGAAAAAGACTGATGTCCCAGCTCAAAGCAATCGAGCAGCAGTTATCTCTTACTCAGCCTTTATCCAGTTCTATTCCAATTTCCAGTTAATTGAATGGGGCCCATCCACATTAGGAAAGACAATCTACTTTACTCAATCTACCAATGCAAAAGTTAATCACACCCAGAAACACCCTTACAGACACACACTGAATAATGTTTGACCAAATGTCTTGGCATCCTGTGGCCCAGTCAAGTTGAGTTATGATATTAATCATCATAAGTAACATCAAAAATGAAAGAGAGGTAATCACTGCTGAGCCCATGGACATTAAAGGATAATAAAGTAGTATTATGAATAATTCTATGTCACAAATTAGATGAACAGGACTAATTTCTTGAAAGAAACAAACTACCAAAACCCAAACAAAGTGAAATAGATGATCTGAATAATTTCATAACTATTATAGAAATTTAATCAAAAAGGAATAATTTTCCAAAAATGAAAGCACCAGGCCAAGATAGTGAATTCTATCAAATATTTAAGAAAGAAATTATTCCAATTTTCCATAATCTCTTCAAGAAAATATAAGCTGAAGAACACCTCCTAACTCATTCTATGAGGCCAAAATTGCCATAGTGTAAAATCAGATTAAAAAAATGACAAGAAAACTAGGCTACAGATCAATATCTCCTATGAATGTACTTGCAAAATTCTCAGCAAAATATTTGCAAATCAAATCCATGGATGTATAAACAGCAATATACCCAAGTATCATTGGAATTTATTCCAGATTTGCAAGTCTATTTCAACATTCAAAAATAAATTACATAATTCTTCACAATAACAAGCTAAATCATATGATCATATCAATGGATGCAGAAAAAGCTTTTGCCAAAACCCAACACTCATTCATGGTAAAAAAGCTCAGCAAACTATGAATAAAGAGAAATTTACTTAACTTAATACAGAATATCTACCAAAAATGGTGGGGATTTTTTTTTTTAATTTTAGTTCCTGGTGTTCAAGTCAATCTCTGTAAAAATGCAACTTTGTAAAAGTACAACAACATTAGCTGAACAGAAGCTAAATAAAAGAGACTTAAGTGACCACACATGAAAAGGACTATAGTTTTTGCAAAAATAGTTGGAGAAAGTCACCAAACAAATGGACTACTACTACCTTCAGCAATCCAAACAGCAAAGCACACTAGGGAAGGGGAAGAATCTAATTTCCAGAGGTACCACTTTATAATATTCAAATGTTCAGTTCTCAACAAAAATTAACAAGTCATAAAGAGAAATGGGAAAATATGGCTTGTTCAAAGAAACAACATAAATTGATAAATACTGTACTTGAGGAAGTCCAAACATCAGATTTACTAGACAAAGAATCTAAAATAACTGTCTCAAATATGTTCAAAGTGCTAAAGGAAAACATGGATAAAAAACATGGAGATCTGAAAAATGATATATGAACCACATAAGAATATCAAAAAAGAGAGAGAAATTATAAAAAGGAACCAAGAAGAAATTCTGTAGTTAAAAAAATACAATAACTGAGATGAAAAATTAGAGGAGTTCAACAGCAGATTTGAGCAAGTAGAAAAAAGAATCAACAAATTTGAAGATAGGATGACTGAAGTTATTTAGTCTGAGGAGCAGAAAGAAAAATTAAGAAAAGTAAAGAGCACACTTAAGGGGCGTGTAAGACACCAACAAGCAAGCCAACATACACATTATTCAGTCTCAGAAAGAAAGGAGACAAAGAAAGGAGCAAAACAAATATTTGAAGAAATAATGGCCAAAAATTTCCCAAATTTGATGACAGACATGAATCTGCACATCCAAGAAGCTCAACCAACTCCAAGTAGGATAAACCCACCCTCATCCGGATACATTACAATCAAATTGTTGAAAGGCAACGACATATAGAAAATGTTGAGATCAGCAGGAGAGAAGTTTCTTGTCTTATACAAGAAATTCTCAATAAGAAAAATTGCTGATTTTTCATCAGAAACTATGGAAGCCAGAAGAGAATAGGATGACATATTTCAAGTGCTGAATGAAAATCGGTCAACCGAGAATTCTATGTCTATATAGGCAAAACTGTCCATGAAAAATGAGGGATAATTGAAGACATTCTAAGATAAATAAAGGAGACAGATTGCTAGAACTATACCTGCCCTACAAGAAATTCTAAAACGAATCCTCCAGATTGAAATGTAAAAACACCTTACCATAACTCAAAGCCATATGAAGAAATAAAGATCTCCATTACAGATAAATACATGGGAGACTATAAAGTCACATATGATTGTATTTTGGGTTTGTAATTCCACTTTTTGTTTACTACAGTATTTAAAAGACAAGTATATAAAAATAATTACAAATTGATGTAATTGGGCATGAAACATATAAAGATGTCATTTTTGACAGCAACAACATAAGTAGGGTGTGGAAGGACCTGTATAGGAGCAGAGTTATTGTATGCTATTGAAGTTAAGTTGGTATCAATTCAGACTAGGTTGTTATAAATTTAGGGTGCTAAATATAATCTTCATGGTAATCAAAAATATGTCTAAAAATATGCACAAAAGAAATGAGAAGGGAATGAAAATAGTTCTCTACAAAAAATCCACTAAACACAAAAGAAAGCAATGGAGAAAATTAAAATTAAAAAAAAGGATATAAGGCATACAGAAAACAAACAGTAAAATGGCAGAAGTAATTTCTTCCTTATTAGTAATTACTTCACGTGTAATTTAAATGAACATTCTCCAATCAAAAAGTGAATATGGGCAGAAGACAAAAAAATCATGATCCAATTATATGCTGTCTATAAGACACTCACTTTAGATCCAAGGACACAGATAAATTGCAAGAGAATGGATGCAAAAAGATATTCCATGCAAATAGTAACAAAAGAGAGATGAGGTGGCTAAATCAATATCAGACAAATAGATTATAAGTCAAAAACTGTTGTAAGAGACAAGAAGGACATTATATACTGATAAAAGTGTCAATTCATCAAGAAGATACAACAATTATAAACACATATGCAACAAACAATGGAACGCCAAAATATATGAAGCAACAGCTGACCGAATTGAAAGGAGCAATGTTTCTAGAATAATAGTTGGAAACTTCAATACATTACCTTAAATAACGGATAAAACATCTACACAGAAGATTGAAAGAAAACAGAGGTCATAATCCACACTAGAAGTGTTCTAGGCCTAGTAGACATATAAAGAAAATTCCACCCAACAACATCAGAATACACATTCATCTCAAGTACACAGAAATATTCTTCAGTATAGACCATACGTTAGGTCACAAAAAAATTCTCATAAATTTAAAAAGTTTGAATTCGTGCAAAGTATCTTTTACGATCACAATGGAATGAAGCTAGAAATGAATAAAAGAAGGAAAACTAGAAAATTCACAAACATCTAAAAATTGAACAACATACTCACAAACAACAATTGGGTGGAAGAAGATATCATATGAATATTAGAAAGTACTTAGGGATAAATTAAAACAGTAACATAATATACCACAATTTATGGGATGCAGCCAAGATAGTGCACAGTGTGAAGTTTAGAGCTGTGAATGCTGACATTAAAAGAGAAGAAAGATCTCAAATCAATAACCTAACTTTAAACCATGAGGAACTAGGAAAAAGAAGAGCAAATTAAACTCAAAGCTAGCAAAAGGAAAGAAAAATAAATATTACAGAAAATATAAAGAATAGAAAAGTAATGTCAAGAATCAAACAAAACCAAAAGTTGTTCTTTAAAAAGATTAACAAAACTGACAAACGTTTTTCTAGAGTGACAAAGAAAAAAAGAGTGAAGACACAAATAACTAAAATTAGAAGTTAAAGTGGTAATATTATTACTAACCTTACAGTAATAAAAATAATTATAAGACAATACTATGAACAGTGACAGGCCAACAAATTATATAACCTAGATAAAATGTAAACATTCCTAGGCACATAAATTACTTAAACTAACCCAAGAGGAAATACAAAATCTCAACAGATCTAAAAGAAGTAAAGATATTGAATCAGTAATCAAATGGTCTCAACAAAGAAAAGTCCAGGACCAACTGGTTTCATTGATGAATTTTATTAAACATTTCAAATATTTAAAGAGAAACTAACACCAATCCTTCTCAAAATCTTCAAAATAAAAAAATAGAGGGGAAGGAACACTTCATAACTCATCTATTAGCATAGAATTATTCTGATATCAAAACCAAATAAAGACAGCACAAGAAAAGAATATTGTGAGGCAATATTCTTTATAAATATAAATGAAAAAATCTTCAACAAAATACCAGAAAACTGACTCCAACAGCATATTAAAAGGATTATATATCATGACCTAGTGAGATTTATCCCAGGAATGCAAGGGTCATTCAACATAAGAAAAACAATGTGATACACTACTTTAACAGAACAAATTAAAACAAAACAAACAACCACGATCATCTCAATTGATATAGAACAGGCATTTGCCAAAATCCAACACTCTTCTATAATAAAAACACTCAGAAAACTAGGAATAGAAGAGAACTTCCTCAACATGTTAAGGGACATTTTTTTTTTTTTGTCTTTTTATTCCTGGAAACAGGCTTTGTCTTTCTTTTGAGTTCAGCTATGTGTTTAACTATTTATTGTTTTTGAGTTAAACTTCAATAAATTTAAAAATTCATGGTAATTTTTGTTGAATATAGAGGTAGGAAAATAGTACCAACCATTGAATAAATTAATAAGTAGGGGAGAAGGGAGAAATCTCCCATGCAGAAGTGTCCCAAATTAATGATGTAGATACTCCACTCTAAAGGAGGGGAAGCATAACTCTGTACTTGAAGTGTGAGCTGTGTACAGTGACTTTCTTCCAAAGAGTACAGTATAGGAAGGGAGGAAAAAAATAACTTTACAGTAGGGAAATCTGACGAATACTACTTCAGCCAGGTGATCAAAGTCAACATCAACAGCCATAAATCATGTTGATTGTAGGTACCCTTGATATAATGTGATGTAAATGGCACTTTGCCTCTGTGTTCTTCCTCCCCAAACCCATAACCCTAGTTTAGTCAGGAGAAAAACATCAGACAAATTCTAATAAACATCTTGCAATATACCTGACCAGTACTCTGTACTATTCAAAACTGTCAAGGCCATCAAAAACAAAACAAGTCTGAGAAACTGTCACACCCAGAGGGGTCTAAGGAAAGATGATGACTAAATGTAATGTGGTATCCTAGAAAGATCCTAGAATAGAAAAAAGACACTGGGTAAAAACTAAGGAAATCTGAATAAACTAAAGACTTTAATTATAATGTATCAATATTGGTTAATTAATTGTTAGAAATGTACCATTCTAATATATGATGTTAATAATAGAGGAAACTATATGTGAGTGATATATTGGAACTTTCTGCACTACCTGCTCAATTTTTCTGTCAATCTAAACTAAAAAAAACCCAGACTATTTATAAAACACACACGAGAAATGAACCATTCTTTTTTGGAGTAAAACGCAGTTGCTTTAGGGAAAGATATGAGTTAATCTGACACTAATAGTGGAAATGCTTCTCTTCTTTTTAGCCATTGGTCAGTCTTGGAAAGTTCGATGATGCTCCTTAAGTCAGCTTTTCACAAAGAACTAAAAACACACCCTGAGGGCAGACATAACAGAAAAGTCCAAAAGAAGGAGACAAATGCAAGCATTACAGTCAGCCCATTTCTTACTTTTTCACATTTTCTTCTATGTCCTCAATATATCGATTTTTTTATATTTTTTTATTTTATTTTTTTGTGTGTGTGTGAGGAAGATCAGCCCTGAGCTAACATCCATGCCAATCCTCCTCTTTTTGCTGAGGAAGACCGGATCTGAGCTAACATCTATTGCCAATCCTCCTCCTTTATTTTTCCCCAAAGCCCCAGTAGATAGTTGCATGTGATAGTTGCACATCCTGCTAGTTGCTGTATGTGGGACGCGGCTTCAGCATGGTCGGAGAAGCGCTGCGTCGGTGCGCGCCCGGGATCGGAACCGGGCCGCCAGTAACGGAGTGCGCGCACTTAACCACTAAGCCATGGGGCTGGCCCCTCAATACATTGATTTTGAAGGTGCCATGCTCCTTCACCATCCTCATCTGTGTGTAATATTCCCTCTGTTGGTAGTAGGTTTCCATACTGGGAATATTTGCTCTGGAGAATTGGGAGAGTCCAGTGCCTCAAGAGAACAGCGAGGACAGAGATTTTTGCTGGTCCTTGCATTCAAGCCATGTCACTAGATCACAAATTTGAATTAGGTCTTCAGATAAAGTCTACAAAACTGTGTGTTCCCTTGTAATTTTCCTTTAACATGATGATTAGTTTCCAACAGGGCAGAAAAAAGCAGTCTGAATTATATTAACCTAAATTACATCCTTCCAGGCTTAGGTATTTTGTTTTCCATTGTCGTTCCTTGGAGATTTCCTTTATATTCTTTGGACTTTTGCCATGTTTACATTAATGTATGCTAAGCAGAAACAACATTGGGTGTACTGAAAGATTTTTATAAACAAAGAATGCTATTGTATTTGCTTTCTTTACGATGATGCTTAAGCATAATTATTTTTTCTTTTGCTATTTAGCCTCAGGATCATATTAGGTTGAGATTCTAAGGGTCACCCTCAGGTCCCATTCTTGAATTTAGGTAATTGCTTAGAGCCAAAATTTTATAAGCAGTTTTACATGATTTCTTCTCATTTGCCTTGACTTTGATTTGATCTGTAGCTGCCACTCTTCTTTCCTAAGAAATTCAATTAACTAATATTTATTGAGCAGCTCACTCTGCACCAGGCAATATTCTATAAAATGCTAGATCGGTAACAAGACTGCCAAATTGTCCAAATTGCCCAAACTATCCATAAGGGACTTTACGTTTTAGGGAGGTAGCAGACAATAAACAAGCACATACAAATATAATACAATGTCGGGAAGTGATATAAGTACTTTGAAGAAAGAAATTAGTTTTAGAAGATAGACTGAGAACAATAGGTTATGCAGTTTTATATACAGAGGTCTCTGAGGAGACAACAACTGATGAAAGACCCATGTGAGAATAGTCAGTGAGCCACACAAATAACTCAATATATTCCAGGCAGAAAGCACTCAATTAGAAAGACTCTAGGTAAGAGTCTTTGCTGATTATTTTGGAAAACAGAAAGGATTTGGGGGCAAATAAGGTTGGATAAGGGGTAGCCATTGGCTAGATCACAGAAGGACATGAAACTTGACTACATACAATGCTCACCAATATTTAGATATCTTGTTCAATAATTTTGTGACATTGGATTATCTCTTTGGATCTCATGTTTCTTACCTGTGAAATCAACAAAGATTATGTATTCATTGTAATCAGTCAAGGATAGCAATGTGAAGTGGGGTCTCTGGTACTGGTTGTATTTTGTTCTTTGATTTAGGTGATGGTTACATGGATATGTTTACTTTGTGTACATTGAAGATTTATGTACTTTACTGCATATATGTTAAACCTTAATAAAAAGTTAAAAATACATAGCTGTTTAGCAGTGATCCTGTAAAAAATAAACAGGACAATATATATGTTTATAAAGTGTCAAGCAAAGTATCTGGTACATATTATTACATGCCTCTTATCCTCTTTTTTTCCATAGCCCAGCAGTCCTAGAGATATCAAAGTCCTTTGTCTAGTTCTCCTTTGTCTTCAAAAGAGCTGAATATAAAGTAAATAAAACTTAGTTTAGAAAAAAAGCAAAAAAATTTGATAATGTGCTCTGTGACAAGGAACAAACTGAAGTTTTACCACCAGCCACCAATGTACCCCCAGCCAAAACATTCCAGCCCTCTGCTCCCTTTCCTCCAAGACATTTCTTGTCTTTTGAGAATAGTTCCATTTCATTTCTCAAATATATTTATTTAGCTTTCCCACCCTCCTCCAATTATCTTTGCTGTACATTATTGGTCAGGTGAAAAAAAAATTAATGAAGTGTAGCAATCAGAATGCAGGCAGAATCCTTCAAAGCAATGACGATTGGGGAAAGACTGTGTATACTTAGAAGTTAATAATGGCCTTTTTGGATTTTTCTGTTGCCTTCTATATTCAATTTCTCAATGTTTCTAAACATCTAGTTTATTTTTTTTCCAGCTTTTTAAATAATATTCTACATTTGCTTTTATGTTGATACTCCTATTGTTTCAGTGAAATTTGGAAAAGAACAAATAAACATATGTGATTATATGACATCCCAAAGGGGAAGTACTATTTTTCTAACACATATTTTTAATATATATTCAGAAAAAGTTTTCTCTATAGTACATTATAATGCTTTATTTTTCAGCTTTTGGAATCAGAGTTACATTGACTTTTGAAAAATGGAGATCCCTTTTTCTTTATCACTTATAATCTTCATCAACGTAAGGATTATTTATTCTCACAGTATGAAAGAATTCTCCTAAGACACCATCTGGACTGGCCATTCTATAAATTTCTAACTTTATTTCACAAATTTGGTGTATTTATTTTTCTCATTCATTCTTTTTGAAATAAATATTAGTAATTTATATTTTTCTAGAACTCATCCAGGACAAATTATTATTTTATATATTTTTTAATCTCTCTATTCTAATTTATTTTTCCTTCTGTCCTTCCTTTCCTTTTTTCCTTCCTTGTTTCCTTCCTTTCTTCTGCCCTTCCTTTTTAGATTTTGTAACTGTTTTTACAGTTTGGCTACCTCTTGATATGACTTGTATGATATCTTTGTTTTGAATACCAAAGCAAACACCCTCACCAGTAATGCAAGACTGAAGAAGTGTGATCATATGCTATGCAATCCCAACTATAGAATGCCTTTGACTTGCCTAAACTTTCTTCTCTCAGAACCTCTCCTCACTTGCAAACACCCTCATCTTAGGAAATCAACCAATCCCTTCTTATGTTATTTTACTTGAAGAAATTCTGAGCCCAACTCATAAGCAAGAAAAACTTTATATTCACTTCCCTAACACAACACCATTTCTGAATTGTCTGTGTGGTGTTTTCCATGCTATGGGAAGTCAATAAACCTCGGTGTTATTGTAACATAACAGGATACCTTACTAGAGGAGGGAGATTTTTACAATTTGGAGGAGGCCTTGAGAGTCAGCAAGAAATCTTAATACATGGGCTAGGACATTTTATCAAGACAACTTCTAGGAATATCTCTTGAGATTCACCTGTCAGAATACTTGTTATTCTCATCAGAATTGTCTGTCTAAAAACTCTTGGTGATATTATCTTCTTCATCTAACCTCATATTTGCCTCATCCTATTTTGTCAAAAATATTGTTTGCCTAAGAAAGAAAACGACTATAGAACAAACAACAGAGAGAGTCCTAACAAATCTGTGACTAAAACCATCCCTGAGTGCTAACCAGTTTCAGGTTTTGTCAGGCCAGCATCCTTTAGTGGATAAACTTTTCTCTAGGTCACCATCCAACAACCTTATATGACTTCTATTGATTTTATCCTGGTTTTGTGTCCCTGAGAGCTGATTTGGGAAACAAAATCCCACCGCCCACACATACACACACTCACAAATCTATCTTCTGTGAATCATGGATTGTTGGGACTCAGGTCATAGATGGCAAAATCTCTAGACAGGGATAAGAGATAACAAAGTGCAGAAGCAACAATTTCAACAGAGAGTTATAACCTTTCAACGGCACTTTTTGGTCCAAGTCTTGTCTCTGCCAGGCTAGACATCTGCTTCATATATATATCCTTAACATAGAACTTATTCATATATCCTACAATATGTAGCAATTATATAAAAATAATTTGGAATTCTAGGGGCCAATTTGAAAATTTTCAATACAAGCGCAAATGTTCATCTTAGAAGTAACTTGGAGAAAAATAAACTTCTTAGTCAATGGTATGTATTTTTTAAATGGTATAAGAAGATTTTAAATACAATTCTGACTCTAAAATAACTATTAAAGGACTCTTTGGCCATGGTTATTTTTAAAAATATGAAAATTTAAAGACTATCTCATTTATTAATTTACCATTCTTGTTTCTCCTAACATCGTCTTTATCCCACAATACCACAATACCTCAACCATCCTCCTCCTCTGATTATGTTCCCAATTACAATTTCCTTTAAAAATGGACTGCCAAAGAAAAGGATACTAGCCTTGGTAGGCAGATTTTAAGACATGATCTTGGTCTGAGTTACAGACAATTATTAAGATTTCTTTGAACCCCTACGTGAGGGGCATAAATTTACTGATGGATTTGGATAGTACTGGGAATCTAAAATCCCAATTTACCTGACCAATATCAATTAATACTGTATAAATAAGTCCTTCTGATTCTAAAGCCTGAATTAGAAAAAAAATAAAGCAAAACATAAATAAAAGACTTGGAACATAATGTAGCTTTTCCTGAGGTACAATGAACAGAACAGGAGCTAAAGAAAGCCCAAGATGTGGGAAAATCTTTGCTGATGGTTACACTTGTTAAGTTTCCAATAAAGATTGATTGGACTTGTAATCTTAAGAAAGGACATATTCACTGGATATTTTAGCAACATATTTTCAACACTAATAAACAACATTATGGGGTATATACATGAGCATATGGAAATTTAGGAAATTATCAGGCTGGTTCTGCCATAATAGGTCTCAATTCACCCTTAGGATATCTTCACTAAAGGAGGCTAACACAGCCCAGATGGCAGAATTGATTGCCCTCATTAGAACTGGTCACTTGGCCAAAGAAACAAAATTTATATATACACAGAAAATAGCTAAGCCTTTGCTTATGACTTTGGGATGCTTTGCAAAAACTAAAGCTGAAAACTCTATCTGAAATAGAATCATCTCTCCACGCTTAAGTCCTTATCTCTCTGAGTCTCTTCTTCCTGAAAGTCAAACTCTAATAGATGGAAGGCATGAAGCTGAGGAAACAACCAGTGATAGATTAAGTTTTCTTTTTAGGAGTAAAATTTGTGACTGACAGGTGAAAAATCTTAGAGTTTCAGCGGGCACACTTTTCGTAGTGGAAGGATAAAGAAGTAGCCCCTGAGGAAGCAGAAAAGCCTCGGAGTTAGGAGTAAGTATCAGGCTTCATTATTGGAAGGTCAGACTTCAGTTGTAGATTGGGAAAAGGCCTCAAACTCTCAGGGATACAAGGTAGTGGACACAGAGCGTGGAGTTAAGGAAACAACAAATATGACTTACAAGTTTTGGGTTTTTTTCCATTTAAGAAGTTAAGGATGCTAGGCCAGGAGGAGATCTCAGATGCCTAAGAGCAAGAGGCCTCAGAACTAGAGAAGGAAGAAGCTTCAGAGTTAAGAAAGAGTGAGGCCTCTGAGGTAGAAGGAGTAGAGATGATATGCAGTCTGAGAAATAAGAAGCCTAACTTCAAAATCAGGAAACTGTGCTAAGTTAGCACCATGATCTTTAGAACTTTCATAGGGTCAACAGAGCAGATTCCCAAATGGCTAGCAAACCCAGAAGAAACAGGGAGCAGCCAGGCCCAAAATACGAGGAAGTAGTATACTTTCTCCTACTTCCCGTTTGGTCTTTCTCTCACAATCACTGGATATCAGCTACGGTATACATAAAGACCTTCTATGTACAAATTTGGGTTTACCATGCCAAAATTTAAAAAAAATGAGAGACATGAAATTCAGCAAATAAAAGAACCAACACCTAAAGAAGCAGAGTTACTACAGGAAACAGAAAACTTGAGAATCTTAATTAATATCTTCATAGAGATACTAAAGAAGATTGCTACAACAAAAGATAACCAACCAATGCTCTTGGGAATCAAAAACTCAAAAGTTTCTCTGAGTAGTAGAATGGGCATAGTTGAAGAGAGAACTAACAAGAGAGAAGATCAAATGGAAGAATTATCTTATAACACAATATAAATGGCTAAACAGAACCAATAAAAAGAGTTTAAAAGATATAAAGAATAGTTTCAGAACCTTCAACATCCGTCTAATAGGAATCCAGAAAAAAAAAAAAGAAAAAAGAAAATGGAGAGAAGGAAATAATTACAGAAAAAATCCAAAGCTATAGAAAAATTTGAATCTTGAGATTTAAAGTACCTACAGAGTAACAAGTAAGATGGATGTAGAGATACTCACTTCTAGACACTTCTAGACAGATGTTGGTGAAATTTTGAACTTCAAGATAAAAGAGAAAGTAATAAAGGCTTCCAGAGAGAGAGAGAAGAGGAGAGGAAACTTACAAAGAAACAAGAATCATATTGGTAATAGACCTTTCATTGGACACACTAGATGTTAGAAGTAAATAAGACAATATCAGGAAGTTCTATAGGAAAAAAGTTATAAATCTAGAGTCCTATGTTCAGCCCAAATAGCATTCAATTTTAAGGACAAGACAGAGGCATTTTTAATGTACTTTGGGATGAAAGAAGATAAAGTTTATACTATTACAGAGAAGTTACCAAAATTTTAATGGATATATTCAGAATTTAATGGTAACCATAAAAGCTTATACAGGAGAAAAGTTTACATACAAAAAGTGGAAAAAACTCCGCACATGTCAATGTAACTAAAAACAGGAAAGTAAGAGGAGGGAAGCAATAAAAAAGTATAGGAAGAAGGTGGCAAAATGTTTAAATCTATCAGTAATCAAAAGATTTAAAAGATGAGATACACATTTTTTTTTAAGACGCAGCTACACAGTAATACAGAGACATGTGATGCTAAATGACAGCAAAATGTGAAAATAAAGGGAAAGGAAAAACAACATACTAGGCAATGGTGATAAAAGAAAACGTGTAGCAATATGAATATTATATAAAATATAAACGAATGTACAATGCTTAAATGATTGAAAAAATTACTATTTAATTAGAAATAAAATTCAAAATGGGCATCTGGTTAAGGATGTCTGGATGCCCTAATGCTGGGCAAAGGAAGCATCTATTTTAAAGATTGAAGCTCACTCAAAGAAAGAGTGACATAGAGACTAAGAGAATGTTCCCATTTACTTATTGTGACCAGCAGGTGGCCAAAGGCTTTTGCCCCATGATATGCACCCCCTGCCTCAAATATTGACGCTGGCCATTCATAACGCCCTCTATAGAAGCCAAAATTGGCCTCAAAATAAAAACAAACAAAATTCTCAGAAAAAGTCTGGATGTAAATTACGGGAAGACCATCTCTAGTGATCATTTGATGGCTACCTGGTAGTGCAAAAGTATCTCAAGTTCTTACATGAAATCACCCACCCAACAAAGATAAATTGGTCAGCATTCTTGACCCACACTAGTGGATACTTTTGACAAAATCTCTAAGACAGTCTTCAGCCTGTAACGTTATCTGCCAACAATTTAATTCTTGTAAAACTATAACACGAGACATGAGTGACAGCCAAAATATCAGGGCCAATTTATTTATTTATTTATTTATTTATTTTTTATTTCTTTGTGAGGAAGATCAGCCCTGAGCTAACATCCATTGCCAATCTTCCTCCTTTTTTTCCCCCTTTTCTCCCCAAAGCCCCAGTAGATAGTTGTATGTCATAGTTGCACATCCCTCTGGTTGCTGTATGTGGGATGCCGCCTCAGCATGGCCAGAGAAGCGGTGTGCTGGTACACGCCCGGGATCCGAACCTGGGCCGCCAGTAGCGGAGCACACGCACTTAACTGCTAAGCCACTGGGCCAGCATATCAAAGCTAATTTAAACACATCAAAAGATCTTTATATAATTAACCCATGCTGGAGGATTTTTATTGTGTTGTTAGATGCTTTTAACGGTAGAACAAAGACTTTCCTTGTCAACGAGTTACAATTCTTACAGACACAGAATAGCTATTAAATTTTGTGTTTTCTACTTGGGGATCCCAGACTGTCTTTCTAGTGATAAAGGTATTCATTGTACTGAGACTATCATTAAATAGTTCTGCAACGTATTGCCACTTACTCAAAAACCCCACTGTTCATAACATCACCGATATTCAGGCAAAGAAGAAAGAACAAATGGAATTCTCAAAATTAGCTCAGCTTTCAGAAAACTTGAACTTCTCTGGCCCAAGTTCCTGCCCTTGACTTTAAGGGAAGTAATGTCAATTCCTTTTGGAGCTCATTGATTTTCTCCTTCTGAGTTAGTAACTGGCCCAGCCTTGCAACTAGGAGTATCATCCCTGGTCTTGCACACTGCCATGTTGCAAGAATGGCCAAAGACTGCAAGGGACTCTGCAATACCCCCGGCCTTATCATCAAGAGGTATGAGCATCTTTTCCTTGACATCCTCCTAAGCAAACTTTGTAAAATCTAAAACCTGGAGACTGGTTTTCTGGAAAAGATATCAGAGAAGTTCAGTCCTTGATCCTTGATAGAAAGGACCTTGAAAGGTACTTTTAACAATTGACATACCAATAAAACTCCAAAGAATTGATCCTTGGATCCATGTCTCCCGACTAAAGAGACACATGTCGTACTTGAATAACAGTTATGGAAGTTAGAAACAGAGGTCCCAAATAGAATTGTGACAATCCTCTGCCTGTAGCCCAAAAACTTCTAGATGGTTCTCCTCCTAATCAAGTACATAATAACACAAAGGTAACAGATTACATCAAAGATCTTCAAAACAAGACCATCCAAATGTCTGGAGTCCCAGATTAACATATTCTCCTCTTCCTACCCTCCAATTTTATTTTTGCATACTTCTTTCCACTTTTCCCAGTTTACATTCATAGATTGCTGATAGATAGCACCTGTGGTATGACTTTGTTGAAGACACTTTCCTTAAACCATTGTTACACTCTTCTTTATTATTTCCGAAAGGGTTTTAAGTTATACAACTCTCTTATTAGAGTCTCACTGACTGTGGCCACATTGCTATACCTCACAGACACTGAATTTTATACTCATTACCTAAAACTTTGGATGAAAATCGAATTGACATTAGCTTGTTCTGGACTTTTCTGGTAGTTGAAATAACGACATCATTAACTCTAAACTCCAGTCATGTAAAAACTGGACTCAGAAAGGGAAAATGTTTATGCAAGAATAAATACAGCACTGCCCATGGCATTTGGGGACACAACAATGTTAAATACAATATTTACGGCGATTGTATTGTCAGCAGTCCACTTGTAATGCCCAGAGAATCCTCGACCTGCTTTATATGAGTTATTCAATTACATCCAAGTAATTTGTCTTCCCCAACAACGAGAAAACGGGCATACTTTGATGTTTAATGACATGTATACTTTAACTGACTCTATGCCTCTATTAAAATCCTATTTTATAAGGGAGCTACAAGTCTTCGTTTATTTTCCACTCAAAAAACCTTATTGGTAACTTTGGAGTAATTGTTAGAGATTTTCAGGTAAACAAGAACTCCACATTCCTTGAGAAACACGGTTGTGTACTCAGAGATTTAAAGATGAAACAGCATAAGCTAGTCAGGAGAATTATCCAAAGATGTCATTAATTGAATTTTATGCACACCATCCAAGCAGTGATTCCTATAATAAAAGTAATAGAACTGAAAAATATGGTAAGAAATTTATCATTAACCTTAGAATTTTATAAATGATAATTTTACCATTCTCAAGAAGTGGTGGACAAGTTTAAACTTTTTGGATCAAGTGATAATGGATATTTCAATAACTTTAGGGTTTCTGTTAGCTAGCCAAGACAGCATATGTACTATTGTCAAAATTTGTGTTATACTTGGTGTATTAGTCTGCTTTGGCTTCCATAACAAAATACCATAGACTGAGTGGCTTAAACAAGATACAATTAATTTTCCAGGTTCTGGAGGCTGGAAATCCAAGATCAAAGTGACAGCAGATTTGGTTTCCAGTGAGGTCTCTCTTCCTGGCTTGCAGATGGCTGCCTTCTCACTGTGTCCTCACGTGGCCTTTCCTCTGTGTGTGTGTATACAGAGCCCGAGTACACTAACACGGATTGTAGTGAGACATGGGTGCTGTACCAAATATCTAAAAATGTGGAAGTGGCTTTGCATCTGGGTAAAGGGTAGAGACTGAAAAAATTTTGAAGCACATGTTAGAAAAAGCTGAGAGTGACTTGAAGGCACTGTTGGTAGAAATAAGAATGTAAAAGGCGCTTCTGGTAAAAGCTCAGAAAGAAAAGTGATGAGCTGTAGATAAGGATTTTATCATCTTAGAAAATACACATATCATTATGAACAGATGCTGGTAGAAATATGAACTTCAAAGGTGCTTCTGTTGAAGTCTCCGACGGAAATGAGAAACACGTTATTGGAAACTGGAGGAAAGGCGACTTTTGTTATAAAGTGGCAAAGAACTGAGCCAAATTGTGTTCTAGTGATGTGGGGAAAGTAGACTCTGTGATGAACTTGGATATTTAACTGAGAGTATTTCTAAGAAAAATGTTGAAGAAGATTTCTCCTTATTGCCAATAGTAAAATGTAAGAGGAGAGAAATAAATTGAAGGAATTGTTAAGCCAAAAGGAACCAGAACTTGCACATTTGGAAAATTCTCAGCCTATCAATATTGCAGAAAATGAGAAAGTACATTCTGGAGAGAACACCAAGGACGGGGCTGCACAATCTCTCCATAAAGAAATTACCCACAGATTTAATCACTCATTTCAGCTGAAGCCAGGAATATAGATGGGATTATACCAGCAGGAATACTGCCAGCTGGAACTAAAGGGGACAGATAAAATAGAACAGAACGAAGGAAGGCTGTCGGAATTCTAGAATTCTACAGGAAGGGACAATAGAGCTATCTGGCTGCGAACATGCATTTTTCTTCAATAAAAAGGAAGAATGACTCCAAAGGCGAGTCAGAAATCATCGGGGATGCCACTCCGAACACAGGCCCAGGGTGCAAGGCTGTTTCCTCCTTGGATTCAGTGGGTGGGCCACCCTGCGGAGTCATGGTGATGGGCCCTGCAGAGTCACACCCCAAATAGCTGTGGATGTGGCGTCACTGCTAGGGTCATGGGGGTGACTGCTGTCCCAGTGGACACGGAAGGCAGAGCATCTAGACAAAGAAGATTATTCTTGATCCTTAAGATATAGTAGAATTGGAGGAAGAAGAGTAAAATGGCCGATCTCAACTTCCCAATGCCAGTCTCATTCCCCCGAAAACAACAAATACAACTAATAAACAACTACAGGCCAATAAAAATACGTCTGGGAAAACTCCAGAAAACAATGAAGAAGCAACAGAAACCCTGTGAAGCATAAAAAAATGGGATGGCCACATAGAAAAGAATAGGAAGCATTTTACCTGGATCACCCCAGCCCCCAGTCCAGAGCAGCTCAGTGCTAACAGGGATCCCCTTAGAGAGATTTCACATCACAGGGAAAAGGAGAGCAGTAGGATTCAGAAATCCTCCTCACTGCCATGGACATCAGCAGTCTTTGCTACCGAGGACCCCTGCAGTCTTCACTGATACTGAACATAGCCGTCAAAGCTGCCCAGAGCCCCCACCAGTGTGTCCCCTCCCCAGGGCTGGTGTTGTTGCTGTGCTGAGAACTGCCCCATGGACTCAAGTCACCACTGCACTCTGCTCTGTGGGCTCAAGGTACCACAGCACCTCACCATCGATGGGACCAGAGCTGCCGCTGCTCTGCACCCCACTCCCTGGGGCCTGAGTCCGGTCTTTGACCTGCCATTCCCAGGGCTGCGCATGCTGCCTCTGCCCCTGACCCCTGGGGTCCAGGCAGCACTGCAACCTGTCATCCTTGGCCTGTGCTGCTGCTGCCTACCACTCCTCCTCGCCACCCCCGTCACCCCAGCCTGAATCATCCCAGTAAAACCCAGAGTCCCTACCCAGCACCGTGGGCTGTCTGCGTACGCTGTGCCTTAGGCTCTGGCATCGCCACTGCAGCCCGTGCACCTGTGCCCCACACCCCAAGCATTGTGGTAGTTTCATGTGCCCCTGAACAACTCTTTCCCTCGGATGCTAAAGACTGAAAACTGGCACCACAACCCTATCAATTATGGAATTACAACTGCAGAATGTTTTGTGACCCACATAATGCTTCATCCAGAACTTCTCTTCTGGTGTTAATCACCTTAAGAAGTTCATTTAGCCGAAGTCACACCCTAGTTCTGTAATTCTGTCCTATGAACTTCTGAGCCCAAACCGTAAGTCAACAAACCAATAAAAACATGCTCATTTCCTCTCAAACAAAACCTTTTCAGATTTATCTCTGTGGTATTCTCTATCACTACATAAGAAAACATAGTTGGTTTATATCACAGGTTTTTTGATTTGAAATGAGGGATTTCCAGTTTTAAGCAACTAGTCTTGGTTTTATTCATTGGTTCTGCCATCCCCCTACCCCTGCCCCAATGCATGTAAATATGATTTTAACATTATTAATTCATTCTGCTTCCGTTAGAGTTTTTGTTGTTGTTGTCATTTCAAAATGCTTTAATTTAATGCACAATCTGTTTATAAACTGTGTTTAGATAACATGACATCTCTTTTTTACAGATTATTTATATGCACTATAGCATAATATATAGTCTATTTTGTAAATGTTTGATGATGTTTTAAAATAAATTTGTATTATCTTTCAGAAAGATCAATTTATATCTGTCTATCATCCATTCATCTATGTGTGTCATCTATCTAAACTATCTCAAAGAAGTATGGTAAAATCTGCAAAACATTGCATGTTAATAATTCTTTTACAAATTTTTAGAATTTTTCATAAGGATTCATAAAGTTATGAACATCAGAAGACAAGACACTCTTTGACCAGGGTAATTTTTTATTGAATTTGATTTTGCTATAGTTGTGCTTTCTTTACCGCATTTAGCTAAAATATCTTTTCATAGATGCTATTTTCAACACTATTAATGACAAGTTAATCTCATTATTAGTTTTATTTAATTTACCCAGTTAATAATGTTTATGTATGACAAACGTGGTAGATATGTTGGTTGCCAAACCACAGATATCCCACCCTTCTTCCTTGCTAAAATAATCTAGATATTGTCAAGAGTCAGGAAATAAAGTGTCCATTCCCAGAGAATGTGTTGTAGTTGATCTAAATCAACTACGGTAAGCCCATTCTCCTTTGCCAGTAAGCTTTCGGGACTGTCATGTGACCCAGTTTTCCAAATGAGATGAAAAGAAGAATTTGCTTGCTCAATTCTAGGAAAAATTTTCCTCCTTGATTCAAATAAATAGACCTTTGAGGAGGAGCCCCATCCCACAAACACCCTCAACTAACTTCATGGCCTTTTTTGTCGTTGGATTGAGTGATAACCCAATTTTTAGAGCTATGGAAGCCATCCTGTTACCATATGAGGAAATCCAAGAAAATTGCAGAGAAGCTGGCCAACTGCCTTGAAATCATTTAATTGCTCAACTAACCAACCCTTGAAAATCTAGCTGTGGTCTTCGTGTTATGTGAAGATTTTCTGTCCCATGGACTTATAATATAGACTTCTTCTTGGCCTCAGTTTTCTCATCTGTAAAGTGGGATAGTAAAAGTACCTACCTTAGGGGCTGGCCTGGTGGCGCAAGCGGTTAGGTTCATGTGTTCCGCTGCGGCAGCCCAGGGTTCGCTGGTTCGGATCCCGGGTGCACATTGACGCACCGCTTGTCAAGCCATGCTGTGGTGGTGTTCTGTATAAAGTGGAGGAAGATGGGCATGGATGTCAGCCCATGGCCAGTCTTCCTCAGCAAAAAGAGGAGGATTGGCAGATGTCAGCGCAAGGCCAAACTTCCTCACACACACACAAAAAAGTATCTACCTTAGAGAGTTATTGTGAGGATGAGTAAAATAAAACAGGGAAAACACTTATAAAAATGCTTATTATACCAAGCACTCAGTAAATGACAGCTGTTATTATACTTTTGTTGTCTTGGCTAAACTTTTATCAGTTGTTTTGTTTGCAGCCAGGTGCCTACTAGCTGTTACAACCACTATATCCTTCCCTCATGTAGCAGGGTTACTCGCTGGCAGCCTTGAATAGTTAGCAGTTTCATGGCATACACTGTAATGATAAGTCAAGTTTAGGTCGTTCTTCCTTCAACAACATTCAGAATGACTTTTCATCTTGTCTCATTAATTCACGTAAGACATTTTTTATTCTTTACTTATTCAAAAGCATTGAGAAACCAAGGTCATTCTTCCCCTAAACAAAGTGAAGCAAAACAGAGCCAAGAAGAGACTTCACCACTCATTCTTTTCTAACACCATACTGAAATTCCTGATACTGTTGCCAAGGTTTTAATCCCCATTCAAGAACATACGTTCACCTGACTTTTTTTTTTCAGTCATCATCATTAGATTTATTTTTTAATCATTAAAAGTATTTTTGGAAAATGTAGCATCTAAGTACAAGGAGATTCAATATGTTGTCTGTGTCACATGCATCTTTGCTTGCCATGTTCCATACCTGTGAACAAACTATTATTACTGTCTGTCTTCCATTAGATTGTCTGGGCTTGTCTGATTCTTGCCTACGAAATATAATCAGAAGTGCTTGATGGAGGCCTGGCTGTTACTTTGGTGTCAGCAAACATCCATTTTTCTTTCCAAACTTCTTTTAAAAAGTCAAACCACTTCCTTCCCCCTTCCTCACCTGCCACCCCCCATCCCGATCTCTACTCAGTATGATTTTACCTAATTTATGAAGAGAATAAAAGCATTGCTTTAAGAATCACCCACTGAAGTCATGAAATATCTGGAATCCAAGATGTAGTCAAAATATTTCAAGGACATTACAGTGTACTACATGCCTCCTTCAATCTTTCAGGCAGTAAAACAGTACCACTTTCAGTGTGGAAATGGAAACATTATAGTGAAAATGGGTTAACTCTTGCACAGTATCATGACTTCTCTTTTCTATTTTTCAATTAACTTATAAAAATGAATAACTACTTTAATAGAAATATCTTCTAGACTTTTTCCTTTTTTTCTGAAGACAGGCTATACTTGGTGTCACCGTAGATCTCTTCTTATCTTAAATACACGTTTAGTATCCTACAAGCAAATGGGTGTGGTGAGGAAAACTAAAAGGAGATTGAACAATCAAATCAAATTTTATATTCCTTCACTCTATAGCCTTTCAAAGAAAGTCTTGACTAGACTGAGTGGTTTGTATACGTTTCTGCCAAAATGCTAACTGGCAAAGTGCTAAATGCCAAGAACCCACAAAATTTCTGTAGAGCGTTATTTTCATACTTAATTTGATGGACAGTGTAAAGCTCCCTTTCTACCATAGCAAGCAGCAGAAGAAAACAAGATAGTAAATCAAATTTTAATAAAAGTGATTTTAACGAGAATAAGATATGACCTATTAATTTGATCTTATTAAAAGTGGAAGTCCAAAATGGGAAATTAATGGAGAACAAATATCACGGAGATCAAAAGACACTAGAAATCACACTCGAGAGTCAGAGGTGAGTGAACATTCAGTCATCAATATCCACATGAGGCTTAATCTTATTGTTTCACCGTATTCCCCTTTTTAAACAGAATTCAGTGTGTGGCACACCACATTGAATTTTGGATATTGGCAAATGTGTATGATTTTGCCTCCCTTTCTTTTTGTTTTCTTCCACCTCTCAGGGCCTTTCTCAATATATGATTTATTTCTGCTATGGACTGAATGTTTGTGTCCCCCTGAAATTCAGACGTTGAAGCCCCTATCACCAATGCGATGATATTTGTAGGTGGACCTTTGAGAAGTAGTTAGGGTTAGATGAGGTCATGAGGGTGGAACCTCCACAATGGAGTTAGTGCCTTTATAAAAGGAGAAAGAGATGCGAGATCTATCTGCATGCTTGAACCAGGGAAGGTCTTGTGAGAACGTTACCAGGAAGAGGGTCCTCACCAAGGACCTGGCCATGCTGGCACCCTGACCCCTAGAATCAAGAGAAATAGATGTTTATTGTTTAAGTCACTTAGTCTATGGTATTTCATTACAGCAGCGTGAACTAAGACCATGCTTAATGCGGCCTTTCTGATACTCAAGGTCAGGTTGCCAAGGGCCCCAAGCACTTGGTAGGTCTTATAGCATTTTATATGATTAGCCTTTTATAAATGAATTTTATTTATCTGAAGGCCATCTGAAATCCATCCTTTTTCGTTAAAAGATAATATTTCTGGGGGCTGGCCTAGTGGCGTAGTGGTTAAGTTCACGCACTCCACTTCGGCGGCCTGGGGTTTGCAGGTTCGGATCCTGGGCATGGGCCTATGCACTGCTTATCAAGCCATGTGTGGCAGCGTCCCATATAAAGTAGAGGAAGATGGACACAGATGTTAGCCCAGGGCTAATCTTCCTGAGCAAAAAAGAGGAGGATTGGCAACAGATGTTAGCTCAGGGCTAATCTTTCTCACCAAAAAAAAAAAAAAAAAAAAAATGATAATATTTCTAGGAGTTCCAACCAATAGAAATAAATCTGGAGTGGCATTCTTTTATACCACAATAAATATTAAAACTCGTGAACACATCAGTTTATCAGATTCCCTAGTTGTCACCTAAAAAATCTGGAGGTTTTTCTAATGGAATGTGTGAGAGGGAAGAAATATTTTATATTGGGTGGAAGCATGGCCACATAAAATCACTTAAGAAGAAAAGCATTTTGGGGTCTTTGGCACACTGTGGAAACAAGCAATGTCTTGTTCTATTAAAAATAATAATAGACTTTTCCTTCCTACTTTTGCAGTGATCAAAAATTTTGGAATTTATGTGAGAATAGTGAAGAGATTTAAAACATGTCCTGACTTTTTCTTTTTACTCTTAGTTTTCTTAAATCTTGGCACCAGATGTAAGTTTGTGCTAGATATGGCCTCTATTTGGCAAAGATAATTTTTCTAAAACTGTGATGTCCAATAGACAAAAACCAATAGCCATGTGTGACTATTTACATTAATTGAACATAAATAAAATTAAAAATTTGGTTCCTCGATTGCACTGGCCACATTTCAAGGGCTCAATACCCACAGAATAGACAGCAAGTATAGAACATTACCCTCATCATAGAAAGTTTTATCAGAGAGCTTTGCTAGAGGTAGTTTTCTAGATATGGCTTTAGCCAAGAAGTATTTCTATATTATTTTAATTAATTTTGACCAAATTATTTAGTTAAATTATGCTTTATTCATACAAACTCGAAGACATCTATTCCTCCTTGATTGGGATGTAACAATTTAGCAGTATAAAAATCTACAACAACTGTCTTACTTAAAGGTGAAATGTTAAAAATATTCCATTTGAGAAAACGAACAATATAAACTGACCTACTATTATAACTGTAAACATTTTCCAACTAACATTTTTGAGTCACTAATAGGTAGAAAAAGGCAAGAAAACCAAATATAGGTAAAGGAATTAGAAAGAGAAAAACAAGTCATTATTCACATATAATATGATATGGATGAAAGAATATCTAAAGGATTCTATAGTTAAATATTCTTTTTAGTAAGAAAGTTCATGAAAAATATTAAATCAATATTTTAAAAAATTATCGTGTTTCCATATAAAAGGAATAAACAAAAATTTAAATATCTGATTTTCAATAACATCAAAATAAAAATACCTAAGAATAAATCTAAACAAAGATACAAAAGAATTGTATGGAAAAAATATAAAACTATCGAGGATCATTAAAGAAGATCTAAATAAATGAAGGAATATACAACGTTTCTAGGCTGGAAAACTCAATAGTATAAAGATGACTGTTCTCCCACTTTGATCTCTGGATACAAAGCAATCACAATAAAAATTCCAACAATTGGGGGTCATCTGTGGGGGGAGAGTGTCTGTTTGTGTATGTGTGTATGTTTTTAAATCAACAATCTTAATTCCAACATTTTTATAGAAGTGGGAAGGACCACTACTATCAAGATATATTTGAAAGAAAAAAAAATGGGAGAATTTACTAGTTGCAAAACTTATCATAAAGCTATAGTAAGTAAGATAAAATGGACTTATGAAGGAATATAAATAGAAAAATGTAACAAAACAGGACATAGAAGCTGACTGACATAAATACAGACACTTGATAAGTCTATCACAGTCTCTGTTCAAGTCACCAAATATTTGACATGCTGTCTCTCTCAGTGACAAAATATACTCACTCCAAATGTTCAGTCATAGCAACAAACTCAGGCACCATTATCTCTGTCTGGGTGAGGTACAGTAGGCTATAACTTTAATTTCAGGTATGGATCCTATTGAACTAAAAGGACAAGTTAGGTACTCTCCATACACCTAAAATACAATTGTAGTTTAGGAAAAGTCTAACTGCAACAAACACTGCTATTTGGGAAAGAGAAAAATAGAGAATATACAAAATTCATTAGTTTGTAACAATTCTAAAATCATGTTGAGCAGACATTCCAAGGGACCCTCTACCCTGAGATTACTGGTTAGGAATAAACTTTTAAGGTCTGAATTCCACTCCATTTAAGAAAATCCCGGGCCATCCCGGTGGCACAACCAGTTAAGTGCGTGTGCTCCACTGCGGCGGCCCCGGGTTCACCAGTTCGGATCCCTGGCGCGCACTGACGCACTGCTTGTCAGGCCATGCTGTGGCGGCTTCCTATATAAGGTAGAAGAAGATGGGCAAGGATGTTAGTCCAGGGCCAGTCTTCCTCAGAAAAAAGAGGAGGATTGGCATCGGATGTTAGCTCAGGGCTGATCTTCCTCACAAAAAAAAAAAAAAAAAAAGAAATTCCCTAGTATAGCGTGTGTGTGTGTGTGTGTGTGTGTGTGTGTGTTGTATTGACATCATCCTCTGTAGTCTTGCCTATCAAAAACCGTGAAGGGTCTGAGATTCTACCATACTTGCAACTTAACAAGTTAGCCTGCCACAGTTCTATAGATACTTGCAGAGAACCTGAGACTCCTGAGACAGAGACAAAGAATTTTATTATTCGCAGCTATAGGACCAGTCAGAATCTCAGCATTTTCTTGTGCCTGTCTCCCAAGATCCAATTCCCACAGAGTGACGCAAAGAGGGCCAGATGATACTTTAACACACAGTGGGTTGCATTATAGAAGACAAAACATGAACTTGGGGAACTCATGTCTTTTATAATAGGGAGTAAGAATACCTCATTCAGAGGGAAATATTATCTTTATTATACTAGAGAGTAACATTCCAGACTTTGGCCTGAAGAGACATTATTTCTATCCTCCAAAGCTGTTCACTATACAAACATTTTTGCAAAGATAGTCCAGAACAAAACAAGTTAATGCCTCTGCTAGCAAGACAGACCGAAACATGAGAAACCCGTAGAGAATTGTCACCTAATTCTTGCATTTTCATCCTCCTCCTTGGCTACTTCTGAAGTAGGCATTGAAGAATAAGTCCTCAGGGCGGGTGTCGGGGGGAGGATGGATAGGACAGGGAGTTGGGGAGATTTTTTAGCTTGTTTCCTGTTTGTAAAAGATTTAGGTTCCTAAGAGTTTTTGTAAATCTCATACAATCAGAACCATTTTTAGTTTAGGACTATTGTGTCTTTGGCAGACAAACTCTTCAAAACTTAGTTTCAAAAATGTAGCTTCTTACCTATTTGATCCTATATAGTTCCATGTGTCATTAGCCATATGCATAGATCTCTTTTTCTGGATTTAATGTGGATATTCTGAGCCTATCAGTTTGGAAAGAGAGCAATATCCTTACTCTGAAAAAATTTGTTCTACTGTTAAGATTCCCTGGGTGTCTCAACCCATTCAGATATTTTAACCATTGGTGTCTGGATTTTCTCTAGATTTGATATTTGCCATTATGCTGAACTCTAATTGGCCTTTGTTCCTCATAGCATTTCTCTATTTTATCTTTTACTGTTTAGGATTAATAAGTTGCTACACCCAACTCTTAAAGCCTCTAAATTCCTGAATTCTTTCTGTTCCCTTTAATTCCTTCTTGTAAATGGGAGATTTATCTTTTTTTCTTAGAGCAACTGTATCCAACACATCCAAACAGAAGCTAATACACACACTCTATTACCATTCTATTTTCCAACCTCTATCCCTAAAGCCATAATATTTATCAGGTATATTATCTGCCTTTCAAACCACAGGCAAAACTATTACCTAATATTTTGCCTCTCCATTCCATGGGTTGCCATGTTTCCAGTTCCCAATAATGGTTTTCTTTCTCCTTGCAGCCAGCCATATATTTTAGGTTTTTTTAATTATGATAGTGCCCTAATTCTAGGTACCAGTTTCTATAACACACTCTGTAACAGTTTCTACAACAAGGAATCTTCAAAATCTCAGTTATTTAAAGCAAAGATTCCTTTCTCATACATCATATATGTCTACTGAGTGTTGGTAGGGGTGCTGTGTTTCCAGTGATCTCTTCGCAACTAGGCAGACAAATAAGCCACCATTTTGGATGTCGCTGGACACTGAGCTAAAAGAAGAAAAAAGTTGGGGGTTGGGGGTCTTGCACAGGCAATTAAATGTTCTAACCCAGGGGAGACACATTTGTTCTTACAACTTATGGTCATAACTAGTCACATACCCCACTCAACCATATGGGGTTAGCAAGTACCATTGGCCCATGTATCTAGATGATGACCATTCTGAAATATCTGGTCAGCAAAATTAATGATATCCACAGTACCCTGCAGCAGTGGTTCTCACTTGGAGTGATTTCACCTCTCAGGGGATATTTAGCAACGTGTGGAGATATTTTTGGTTGTCACAGTGGAAGGGGGCTATTCTACTAACACCTAGTAGATGGAGGCCAGGGATATAGCTAAACATCCTACAGTGCACATGGCAGTTCCCACTCCCAACAAAAAATTATCTAGCCCAAAATTTCAATAGTGCTGAGGCTGAAAAATCTTTCCCTAGAGAAACTCATCTATTTGTATCAGAATATACGTTCAAGAATGTTAATAATCTCATTGTTAATAAATAGTAAAAACAAACAAACAGAAATAAAACTGAGTACAGTTTAAATACCAGTTAATAGTATAATGGATAAATAAATAAACATAATCTGCAAAAATAAACCAAAGTTACGTAGAGTAACACAAATGAAGGTCATAAACAAAATATTGGCCAAAAGAAACAAGTTAAAAGTATGAATGCATATGGTATGTTTCATTTATATATAGTTCAAAAGCAAGCAAAAGTAAAACATTAATTTTAAGGATTCATTCATAATTGGAAAATTAGAAATAAAAGATAGAAAATAATAATCATAAAAGTTGAGATGTTTCCTCTGAGTGGGGAAGAAAAACCATGTGATGTAGGAGCAGTATACTATAGGAGATTCTTCCAAAGTCCCAGCAAGTTCTGTGTCTTCATCTGGTAAGTGGTTACCTGGGTATTCACTTCACAATGAAAGAGGAGAAGTGGCAGGAGGTTAAATCTAGTAAGTCCAGTAACCTATCTCCTTTCAGAATGGCACCCTAGGCTTGAGGACACACAAATATTGGTGGGTACATTCTGTCACTTGATCAGACTAAATGTTAGCTGAATCCTGCTGCTGTAATATTGCTGCTTCTGCCACCGATGCCAAGGGAGTATCAAGATATGCATCACACCCAAAGCCTGAGCAGAACACTTAAACAGAGAAAGAAAAATAAGATAGATATTTGGAAATGGAGAGAGATAAACTAAGGAGCAAGGAGTTGATGATAACAGGGAGCTTAGGAGTTGATATGAGAAAAAGCATTATGTACCTCTTTCAAATGGTTCCCTGAAAAATAGGGGCAGGGGCCAAGTGTGGCTGCTACAAACTCTTCATGTGACTCATGGGGCCTGAATAATCTACACAACAGAATCTCACGCTTGACTAGGCAGTGTAGCATAGTGAAAAAATGAATTTGTTTGAGATTAGACAAACCTGTAGTGGAATATCAATTTTGCTGCTTACTATATATGTGACCTCAGGAAAGTAATTTAACAGTATCTAAACCTTTATTAGATCTATAAAAACTAGGGATACTAATATTCACTTACTTTATGAGTTGATGATTAAGAAGCACCTGGTATGATGCCTGGCACAAGATAACTATTCAATAAATAGCAGCAGCTGCCATTATTATCATTAATAGTATTATTGTTATTATTACTAATCATTGTACCTGATGCTTAGTATGTGTTTACTGATATGGTCTCTGCAAAAGTCTGTAAATGTTTGGGTTGACTGATCTGATACACTATGTATTTTATCCCTATCTATTCCTTATTTTCTTTTTGTCTACATACTTGTGAAAAGCAGGAGAAATAAAAAGGAAATTACACTTTTGTAGAACACACCAGAGACAATTATTTAATTATACAAAAGTGCTATGATTGATAAAACTCAAAAATAATAAAACAGTGAAGACACTGCTATAAACCCATTAGAATGGCCAAAATCCAGAACACTGACAACACCAAATGTTGGTAAGAACGTGAAGCAACAGGAACTCTCATTAATTGCTGGTGGGAATGCAAAATGGTGCAGCCACTTTGGAAGACAGCTTGGCCGTTTCTTACATAACTAAACATACTCTTGCCATACAACCCAGCAATCACACTCCCTGGTATTTATCCGCCTGAGTTGAACACTTCTATCCTCACAAAAATCTTCTCATGGATGTTTATAGCAGCTTTATTCATAATTACCAAAACTTGGAAGCAACCAAGATGTCCTTCAGTAGGTAAACGGATAAATAAACTGTATATCCAGACAATGGAATATTATTATTCAGTGGTAAAAATAAATGATCTATCAAGCCATGAAAAGACATGGAAGAACGTTAAATTTATATTACTAAATGAAAAAAGCCAATCTGAAAAGACTACATACTGTATGGTTCCAACTATATGAAATTCTGGAAAAGGCAAAACTATGGAGATAGTAAAAGGATCAGTGGTTTCCAGGGGTTATGGGGAGGGAGAGATGAATAGGCAGAGCACAGAGGATTTTTAGGGCAGTGAAAATACTCTATATAATATTACAGGGGTGGAGAATTGTCATTATACATTTGTCTAAGCCTATAGAATGTAGAATACTGAGAGTGAACACTAATGTAAACTATGAACTTTTGGTGATAATGATATGTCAATGGAGGTTTATCAGTTGTAACAAATGTACCACTGTGGTGCAGGATGTCTATAGTGGGGGAGGTTTTGTGTGTGTGGGGACAGGGTGTACATGGGAACTCTCTGAACTTTTTGCTCAGTTTTGCTGTGAACCTAAAACTACTCTAAAAAACAAAGTTTATTAATTTCAAAATAAAAAAGGAGTACTTTTGTTGAGCTGAACTGAATTTGAAAAAAATTTTTTAAAATCTAAGTTACTGAAAAAGTGTTTATTACCTTGATTAGTTGGATATCTATATTGATTCTTGTGGCATGATATATAGCATAAACTGTTCTAGCGAAGAATCATACAATTAATCATAGGGAAATAAGGCAAACAGAAAGTTAATTTGACATTAAATTATTTGAAATGTTCCCTATTCCGTGAAAGCAGGCTGAAGAACGCTGACACATACCTCATCTCTCTTCGTTCATCTTGCTCGTTATAGAGATGTGTATAATTAAATTCAAGTGTCACTATTTCCTGAAATATGTGGCTAAATAAGACATTCATGTCACCTTGTCTTTCTGATAACTTCACGGAAAGTTATTCAACTAATTAGGCTCACACCCCCTATAATGGGAGACATCGCTATGAAGTTGCTGTAGGCAGGAGGACTAAATGAGACTGCTGGAGTTGCCTCTCAGCCAAGTTTTGACAGGATTTTTGACTTCTCTCTTTTTTTCTCCATGGAATTTTGACTTGTTTAAAATATGACAGTGAAACAGAAGAGGCTACATTTGATTCTGTTCCAAACAAGAGAACATTGGAAGTGGGAAATATACCCTGGGGCATGTCTGATCCACCTGATATAGACCATGCCACTTATAGTTCATTGCCTCAGCCCCAAATCTCCTTTCTTTGTCCTACTTTGCAATACTGAAACTCTACCCTGTAGACATGTCTTCTTTGCAGCTGTCTCAATGTTAGGCTTTGTCATTAGAAAGAGCTGAAGGGACACTGCAGGAAAAAGGAGTTTCCTGCCTCTGGTGTACTGTGTTTGAGGGCACGAAAGCCAGAAAATCAGTCTATGGGAGGCCTAATAGTACTCACTTCAGGGACCTTTAGACTAGCTATGGCTCTACCCAGCCAGCAAGTTTGTCCCACCTGGCAGGTCACGCTTGCATATAGAGCTCCTGCTTGCTCTCTCTGGCAAGTTTCTTCACCCCCAGGAGGCTGGTGTTCTTGTGGAGGCCACATAATCTTTAAAGAGGTCTGAAATTAAGAAGGGGGCAGGGAGATATACTAAGTATGTTCCTTCTTTGTTCCCATTCCCTCAGCTCTCAGGATAGCAGTAGCTGATTTATGCCTTTTCTACTTCTGTACACCTTGTAATTTTCTTTTAACCTTCAATCACTTACTTTATAATTCTGTAGGTAAAATTTTCCTTCTTCAAATTCCCAGTATGGTTATATCTTCTGACCGGACTCTGATACACATGTGTTAAGTATAGCTATCTAAATGCTTGGCAATAGAAAGTCCAAACACGGTGGTATGAACCAAATTATTTTTATTAACGAAGGCCAGGGCAAAAAGCTTGTTCTTTCATAATGTTGCTTTGTAACAATGCAACTATTTACATTGAGCATTCATGTCATCAATGAGGACTAATAAAAAATTCAGCCTATCCAAGGAAATTTATTCCAACTGTTAATGGCATGTGTGTGTGTTTGTATGCATTTGTAGTATATAATCTCTGAAGACAAATGCACTAACTCTTTAATTTCTTGAAACTGTTATATATTCTGCTGTACTTACTTGCATAATTCTATTTCCTTTATCACTAACACGTGGAAAGGAGATTAGGTTGAATTAATCCAGCCACTACTACATGTATACATTATTATTTAATTGTCTCACTTTTTACTAGAATGAGAATTGCATTGTACTTCACACACAGAAGGCAAGCAGTAAGTATTTGAAAATAAATGCATATCCTATCTGGTGGACAGGATAAATTGTAGAATTCTCAATACTTTTGCTGCTGTTTCGTATAGGTATATATTTCCCCAAGTTAAAACCACTGAATATTTGTTAGAAGAATTTTAGTGTATGGGTATAAGTTGCCTGAAAGAAGAGAATTTTCCTGATAATTTCTGCTTTATTACCACAGTGAAGGGCACCTGGTACCTGCTTGCTCAATGGTTGATCCCACTTGACTTGGCACTTAGTATCTTGGTGATACTTCAAATATTCTGAATTTCCCCTTATTGTCTGTTATAAATTACTCTATTCTTTTGACCTTCTTCAATTCTAACCCTTATTTTCTCATTTTACTCTACTTTAAATCACACATTATCTACTTCCTGAATTAATGTTCTTATTACTGCCCTCACTCCACTGTGTGCGATGACTTCAAAAATTTTAGGACGACAGTAATACGTAACGGAAAAAAAGCACTTTCCCATCTTTATGTTCTAATGTAGTTTTATATCCTGACTGCCTTTTCATTAGTATACAGGCATATCTCGGAGATATTGTGGGTTTGGTTCCAGATCATGGTAATAAAATGAATATCACACAAAATTTTTGGTTTCGCAGTGCATATAAAAGTTATGTTTACATTATACTATTGTCTACTAAGTATGCAAAATCATTATGTCTAAAAAAACAATGTACATACTTTAATTGAAAAATACTTTATTGCTAAAAAATGCTAACCATCATCTGAGTCTTCAGCAAGTTGTAAGCTATTTGCTGGTGGAGGGTGTTGCCTCGATGTTGACAGCTGCTGACTGGTCGGGGTGGTGGTTGCTAAGGCTGGGGTGGCTGTGGCAATTTCTTAAAATAAGACAACAATGAAATTTGCCACCTTGATTGAGTCTTCCTTTCATGAACGATTTCTCTGCAGCATGTGATGCTGTTGGACAGCATTTTGCCCACAATAAAACTTCTTTTAAAGTCATAATCAATCCTCTCCAACTCTGCCTCTGCTTTATCAACTAAGTTTATGTAATATTTTAAATCTTTTGTTGTCATTTCAACAATCTTCACAGCATCTTCACCAGGAGTAGTTTCCATCTCAAGAAACCACTTTCTTTTCTCATCCGCAAGAAGCAACGCCTTGTCTGTCGAAGTTTTATCCCATGAGATTGCAGCAATTCAGTCACATCGTCAGGCTCCACATCTAATTCTAGTTCTCTTGCTATTTCCACCACATCTGTAGTTACTTGCTCCACTGAAGTCTTGAACTCTCACAAGTCATCCATGAGGGCTGGAATCAACTTCTTCCAAACCCCTGTTAATGTTGATATTTTGTGCTGTTCCCATGAATCACGAATGATCTTAATAGTGATACTGAGCAAGGGCTCGATCTATTCATCGCAAGACAAAAGACCAAGCAGGTGGTGGTAGAGAAAGAACTCCAATAAACAATAACCTAGCAAATCAGAAGATGGTGGACTATCATCCAGAAAAAATCCATTTTAAAGGGCAACTGACTTGGAAATGACTTATATAAGGCAAATGGGGTTGGGGGGCTCAGAAATGTCAGGTGATGGATGACTGCAGAATGTTGGGTGCCTCTCCTTAGCAGATCTGCTGAATGCAACATTCCTTTGAAATCTAAGAAACCCTCAGTTACTTCCTTATCTGGGACAGAAGGAACAGTTTGGGTAGAGGACATAAATTTTTGGCTAACAAGTTATTCTTTCTACTGGTTACAGATTAGCTTGCCTATGTGCAGTTCTAAGTCTTTTTCCAAAGCACATTGTGAGAATAAGACAGGGAGAGGGAGCATGTGGCCTCACGGGCTGAAGTTCTAAGATTCCTCTGCGCAGGGGTGACTGTCTTTCACATTTCTTCATGGGTCACGTGCAAATTCAGGGCGGGTTCTGTATGTTGCATGTGGTGGATTTTCAGTCTGTGACATGTAAAGCTTAACAATCAGTCATTTTAGCTTCTCAATACTCTTGGGAGATGCTTAGTCAGGTGGGGGGCTGCCAGCAAGCACTCTCTTCATCCTGGTCCTCCTGCTGTTATGCAAGGCAAGCTCAGAATCTTTGGTTACTTTGTTTCCCACGTTAACCTTGTGGGCACAGGCACAGTTTCATCCTAATCCAGGGAAACTTTAACTCCTTTGTCCTTGGTTTCTATAGCGTCCAGAATAGTGAATCCTTTCCAGAAGGTTTTCAATTTACTTGGCCCAACTCCATCAAAAGAATCACTATCTAAGACAGCTATAGCCTTACAAAACGAATTTCTTGAATAATAATACTTGAAAGTCAAAATTACTTCTTGATCCATTAGCTGCAGAATGAATGTTGTGTTAGCAGGCATTAAACCAACATTGAATTCATTGTACATCTCCATCAGAGTTCTCGGGTGATGAGGTGCATTGTCAATATTTTGAAATAAATCTTTTTTTGTGAACGTAGGTCTCAACAGCAGTTCTGGAATATGTGGCTCTTTTGGAAGAATTGCAAATTCAGAATAAGTGAAGTCACATCACCTAAGAATTGTTAGAAACATGATATGATAAAAAAAGAAATGGGGGAGGGGAACCACTGCAACGGCGGAGGGGAACCACTGCAATAGGGAGAGCAATCTGGCCATAAGATGTGCAAGCGTCTCAAAGGTTAGGCAAAGACAGTTTTCCTTTTATACAGAGGAATGAATAAGGCTAGAAAGAACTGGGTGTGGGAAAGTGGGATGAAAAGGTGTTTTGTACAAAAGTACATCAGAGAATGTTTTCCTCTGAGGCCAGTATTCTCAAGAGGGGCTGCTAAGAGGGGCTGGATGCTGGCTCAGGCTGAAGTTGGGCCAAAGTGCAGAGACCTGGGGAAAGACAGAAGGTTAACCAAAGTTTCATTAACAAGCTGTGGAAATAAACAAAGACCAACTAAATGAGATAAGCAAAGGTTATTTATTCAGAGTGGTACTGAAGCTCTTAATGTCAAGTTCGTGTGCCTGATGCACAGTAAGCCAAACACTGAAACATCAACGCTTGGAGATGGAGAAAGATTTATCCAAATTGGCCAAAATGAGGAGGTGGGAGCATAGGTTCTCCAAATCTGCCTTCACCAGAGCAAAAAGAGGGGGTTTTATAGAGTAAAGGGACTTGGCAGGAGGAGTTTTGGAGAAACAAAGCGGTCACTCCCTACAAGCTCCTAGGCAATCTGACTCCTGGGCATCAATTGCAGCTGGGGGCCGGCCATCTGGTGATCACAACTTCCCCAAAGGCATTCTCTTTTCCAAAACAAGCTCAAAAATCCTCTTGACCCCTGAGTCACTCCTCAAGTTAAACAAGAAAATAGCAAATTGACAAGATTCATCTGTGTCTGTGTTGGGAACAAGGTCAAAAGGCAATCGTGTTCTTATTGAATATCTACAGTAACCCTCAAGTACCCGGCTTCAAGAGCTTGCTATAGCAAGGGAGTCAGCCACTATCACTTGAGTTTGGCAGAGATTCAAAAACAGCCAAGGAGTGAGAAAGCTTTATACTGGAAAAAGGAAAGGCTTCTGGCATGCCCTCATTGAAGGCTGTTGCCCTGGGGAAGCTGTAGGTAGGCTAACTAGAAGTGGGGTGTCCTATGTGATTGGTGAAGGGTGCATATTTTGTTTCCTCTCGTTGGTCTTAAATTGAAAGCAGGAACAAAAATTAGGAAAGCTGTCAGTTATTAATCAAGCCCTGGCCATTTTAGATTGTTAGAGATTGTTAGAGAAGTTATTGTTTAGTTTCCTGGATTGTCACTAGAGATAGAAATCTGGCTTCCTGCAATTCTGATTTAGAGCAGGCTGGCTTCCTGGATTGTCTGTTGTAGATCAGAGGTTG
Organism: Diceros bicornis minor; assembly: GCF_020826845.1. Lineage (NCBI taxonomy): Eukaryota > Metazoa > Chordata > Mammalia > Perissodactyla > Rhinocerotidae > Diceros > Diceros bicornis. The sequence continues at coordinate 16,246,621 of NC_080749.1, read as the reverse complement.
GTCTTCTGAGCAGGTTGCTGCGAGTTGTGGGTCAAAGGTTTTATTTTTATAAAAGGGCCAGCCATTGTTAGTTCATATATTCCTCGTCTCAAAGCATGTTCTTCTAATGAATCGGTAAGGACAAAACAATTCAGCTAATCATTTGCTAGGACAAGAAGGGGAATTTGGAGGGTCTGTGTCTGAGCTCGTCATAGCTATACAAGAGAGACATCCAAGAATCTTATCTAAGTCATATGGCAAAACATGGTTCTTTGCAGTAAGTCATTTCTAGGAACACAAAAAGGTGGGAGGATTTCTCAATCTTCACTGCTTTCCAGGCTCTTAGGGCTCAGGTAAAATTCAACTTTTCTTCTGACATTATTTATACTGCCATATCTATACTATAATATGTGGATAGATATAGGCATGTTAATTATGGACATAAACACCTTGCAGAAGTTAATCTGAACATATTTATAATATATTTTTAATTTTTCTATCTCAAAAGATAAAATATTTCATTTTGAGTCTTTTGTTTGTGTGTTTATTTTTTGAGAAAGAGATTAAAGATTCAAGAGCATGCCTAGGGCTTTTCGTTGTTCCTTCCCAATGATACATTAATGGGGCATTTGAGGAAGTTTAGAAAATGTTATTTACCTAATGAGGTTTCTTTCATTTTAAGTTTGAGAATGTGCTTCAGGTCATCATGAATATAAAGACTCCTTTCCATGACACTGAGATTAATGTGTATCTTATCCTATGTTGGCTATACATGTGATTCCTCAGGCATTACTCCCCCTACCCTTAGTGCTAAGGGCTCAGACATCTTTTTATTCAACTCTTAGGTTCTATGACTGCTCTGCCACGGATTTGCAAACCTTCGGGGAACAGTGCTTGGAACAAATATAACAGACACTGTACTTTAGGATCTACCAAGATTGCATTATAATTCAGAGCTAGAAAGACATACAGAAAAGATTCATTCATAGGATTGTTCATTATCACTCTCATAGATTTCCTTATATTTAACTCCATGTGGCCATAATGATTCAATGGAAGCGCCTCAGGAAACTTGAAAGAGCTGTTTAAAACAGTGTGATTGCCTTGTTTGTGTGGACATATCTTTGATCACCTGAAAGTGAAATAAATTAGATGGTGGCATTCTATTGTTGCTGTCTCACTGCTTAATCTATATCAGAGCAGTATGCACCTATCAACCCATTTCAATCTTAATTCGATGTGAAGCTTTCAAAATTTAGCCATAAATCATTTTGGAAAAGGAATTCAAAAAAGGAAACAAAGATTTTCATATAGGAAGCAGCATTCTAAAAATTTAATTTTGCAAAAATCTTATTTAGAAATGTGAGATATAAAATGTGTGGCATGAAACAGCTAGTGGACAATACAAGGTCATGTGAAGGCGAAGTATGAGATGAATGGATCAAAGAAGTATATTCTGGCATCCCTCGTGTGAAAGGGAACACTTACATAACACAATTTGAAAGATGCTAGAGAAGCTTCCTGTCTCCCCAAGATATGTGACTACAAAGTTTAAATATTAAAGTATACCATATATATATTCGAATCCTCAAGCATATATGGGAGAAATTGTGTAAGCATCTGTGCATCATTAATTTTTGCACATGGAGAGTGTTTTTTTGTTTGTTTTAGATCAGTAGAGCTCCATAAAATGGGGAATTTTAAGAGGAAAAAAATTTTATAAAAGCATTGTAATGAATAGTGAAGGCCAAAATATGGGCATCTTTAATGAGATCAAGGAGGGGAGGAAGTGGCAGAATAGTTAAATGAGAGATACCAGATAAATTTCACAAAATATAGCTCCGGCTATAAGTATTAAGAGTATGTTGCTATTAGTTTTGAATCAGATTCTAAAAGAAACCAAAGGCTACTTAATTTGATCCTGAAAAGGTGAGAACTTTGGCAGCAAAGTCAAGTTTAAAAAATTAAACAATCTTAAGTCATATGTTTCCTGAATAAACTGTCACAGATGTTGTATGTGCCCACCTATGTCCCCTTATCTTTACTAATTTGGCGCAAGCTCACCTGACATGTAGCTGCTAGAGCCTGCATTCTTTTACTGAGCTCTTTCTCTGGCTAGTGAGCAATCTTCATCAAACTAAGCATGGGGCCAGCTGTGCTGAGGAATTAGGACCATTTGGGAGCAGTGCTTAACCAATGACTAAAGGGAGCTGGTGAAAAAATAACCCAATCTCCTTGTCCCTTGTGTGGGATAACTTGAAGTTGTCGGGGAAGAGGGAGAATCCCCCTCCATCCTTTCCCTTAAGGTTCTTCTGGCTGGCCAAATAATTAACAAGACAGGTTAGCAGGAGAAAATAATACCAAGTTTAATAACATGTATACATGGGAGAAACCAGGGAAACTGAGGTTCTCAACACAATAGCAGAGATTCTCGTCTTAAATACCATCCTCAGCTAAAGACAAAGGAGGATGTTGGGGGTGGGTGGTGTTTTGGGATTTCATAGGTGAAGAAGACAATTTACATGAAGAGGGAAAGGTAAATGTTTGTCAGACAATGCTTTGCAAGGCCACCTATAGAGAATGTGGCCGGAGAGACAGGAATTATAGTAATCAAGAGTATGTAGATTTAAGTCTTCTCCTTCTGTACTGATAAGAGTTTCCAGAGACAAGGCCATGCCCCCCCTTCCCAGCACACAGAGGGAGATACCTTTACAAATGTAAATATTTGGTAAACAGAACTTTGTTAAGAATGGGCTTAGCGAGGACCCTGCCAGTCTGTCCATACCCAGAGTTAAATTCCTTTAGGCAGTTAGTGGCAGAGGTCAAATGTCTGTCAGAAAATAATCAAGGTAAAGAGATATATTTCAGGGTGGCCAATTTTGATCTCCCACAGAGGCATGATCTTTACACTGGCTTCTATGGTTTCCCATGTAGAATTAAGTTTCAGTGATCCCCAGTGGTAGCTGGCTTAATAATGTGACTTCCCTTCCTTGTCTCATTTCCCAACCCCTACCAGGTGTCTCCTTCACCTTTCAAATAAACTAGTTGTAAGAGATCCTGGTTTCAAAGTCTACCACTGGGGAACTCAAACTAAGGCAAAAATCAACTGAGCAAGTTATTTTATACACTGTAAATATATCTCGGTTAAATCCTCTTATTACAAGATGCTACCACAAAATAACCTATTAGTCTGGTGAATGGATCTCTGAAATCTCTGCTTGAGCTGGGTAGGGAATGCTTGGGTGTTTCAGTGGATATAAGAAAATAAGACTCATTCTGGTGCAGCCATTTTCAAGAAGCAAGGGATGCTGTGAGCAGTAGCTCATAGTTGAAGTTAGTGATATGGGCACATGTGCTGAGCCATAGTTCTGGCCTCCTCTCCACAAGCACTGCACAGCTGGCCAGGTTGCTGGAGGAGCCCACTGTAGAAGGACAGCCCACTGGGCTTGAGACAAAACACACCTGCTCTTCATTGCTTCCTCTATGCTAAACGAGATCATCTCTTTTTCAACACTGGGCTCGGTTACGGGAATACAGCAGGCAGTGGGTGCCAGAACTAAAAAAAAAGCCAGAATCCACAGAGAAAAGTTGATAGGACATTATTTCAGGCAAAAAGAGAGTTGTATCTGCCAATTTATATTGGTTTTATACCCACTAGCATTACTCAGACATCCACAATCCTGAAAAGACTTTCAAGAGAAAAATAAGCTCAATTCTCAAAGGACCACAGATTTGCATTTGGTTTCAACAGTCCACTGCCAGTTACATGGCTTGATATTGAGATCCTCCAAGCAAAGACGTTAGGAAGACCTACTGGAAACTTTAATTACTGTATAAGTAGGTCACCAGTCTACTTAAAATTAAGAGTATCCTAAAGCAGTATTTCCACCTATGAAAAATTAAAATAATACAGCCAACAGTGCATTCTCTGTGGTTCAGCATCTCCCAGATTCTTTTTTCTTGCGCATTTTCTGTCTGTAGATTCAAGAATCAGAAATTACCACTCAAGAAGGCAAAATCATTCTTGAATAAGTATGTAAATTTTGCCTGCTGTAAGCATTTCTAATAAATGCATTGTTTCACGGTGTGTTAGAAGCTGTTATTCAGAGTCACTGTCTCTTATGAGCCAGAACAAACAGAGTTAGGACAGAGGACAGAGACCATATCCCTAAGATAGCTCTGGGTTAGTAAGCCCCCTTCCCCCTTCTCTCTATTTCCATCTTTTTCTCTGCTGGAGCATCTTCCCAATAGCTAGCCTAATGCCCCTACCTTAGCAGAGGCTGCTACCTTTTCCTCTTACACATTCACTCTGATACGTGCACTGCAGGATTTGGTATTTACAGGAAGACTAAACTTGAGTTCTTTCTATTTCCTGTAGCTGTTTCTTCTTGACTCCTAGGTATTCTGATTTTCATTTGACCCACAAACTTGGTTTACCATGAGGAAAACATAGGGCACATTTGGATAGAACATGGCTGCAGTTCAAACAAGATGGAAAACCAAACAGGCAGGAGAGAGGCTCTTAGTTTCTTCTAGGGATCTTGTGTTAATCTCAAAGAAGTCACTACATAACAATGTTCCCTCTCCCTCATATTGACAAAGTTAAGAGTGATTTGTTAAATTCAGACCAAGGGAGAAGTGACAAATTATGTGACAATTAATAATAATATTAATGAAATCTAACCATGAGGTAATTATGGAGATTTTTGTAAATTGTGCCAACTTAGATTTTGCCAATACCTTGCTATAGCTCTTTTGATGATAGCTCCCATCAGGAGTTGTTTATAAATGTCTGTGTATATCAATTTGAGAAAGAGAACCTCTTGGAAGGATAGCTCAATTTCTCTCCACAACATTCAGTAGAAATACAATGCAAGGCACATATGTGATTTCAAATGTTCTAGTTGCCACATTAAAAAAAAAACAGGTGAAATTAATTTCAATGATATATTTACCCCAGCACATGCAAAATTTTTATTTCAAGACTTAAACAATATAAAAATTATTAGTGAGATATTTTACATTATTTTTTGTATTAAGCCTTTGAAATCTGGAGTATAATTTATAAATATAGCACATCCCAATTTGGACTAGCCACATTTAAAGGGCTTGATAGCCACATGTGTCTAGTAGGTCTACACCATATCTAGATACAAAATCCAAGAAAAATGCTGCTACTTTCTAGCCCAGTAAAACATTCACTGCTCTGATGGTATTTTTGAGAAAGAAGAGAACTTATATAATACAGTGATGAAAACTCAGAGCAGACAATGCCTTTTCCCAAAACAAATTGCTTACATTTAAGAATTAGACCTATTGCTCAGCACTGTATGTCTTGAAATCGTCTCAACCTATTCCTTGGCTTCTGCAGGACACAATGACTTTTATTGCTTCTAGGACATAATTTGTTTGGCATTTGATAGGTAAACAATGGCAAAAAATATATAAAAGGTACAAATATTAAGGGACGTTTGCAGTGTATATTTGGGAGTTTTTAGACTGAGAACAGAGTAAGTTCTTTTTTTTTCCTCCATAGTAGAATAGTTGGTTGAGATAGCATTATGGCTGCAAAGAATGCTGCAAAGTTATTTGGTAGGGCATCCTCTCCTCTGCCAAGTTGCCTTTATAATCAGTCAAAAAAGAAAATAGAGGCCATTTTAATGGCACCACTTTAGCTGTTGTTTCTCCTCTCACTGCCTGCTGCAAGGAACGCAGAAGAAGTGCATTGACTTCAATTTGGATGCCCTGGGCATGAAACTGTTCTGCTCTATATCCTGAGAAGAGATCATTCCCAGTTAATCCTAGATAGCCATGAAGCACCAACAAAACATTTGAAACTAGAACGCTAGTTCCTGTAATGCTTATAGAGACATAAAACATTTTCCTTGTCAAGGCTTTAATACAATATATATATTTCTGGCTATTGGCAGTTAAACGTGAAACTAATATAAAGCTAAGATTTCTTTCCTCTTTTTGGAGTAATCTAGTGTTTCTATCTGACCCCTTGCATTCTTTCTTCATATTTCTTAAAAGGTTTTGCTCAACAAAACAAATTTTATTATCCTGCCCAGGAATGTTTCCACTACCTTTGTTTCAATAGAAAATATAATTGGGACTTCTATTTGTCAATATCTACTTAGCTTAACAGGACCTGCAAGAATTAATCAATAAAATCTCAACTACAGGAAAACATTTTATGGTGACAAATGTTCTATATTAAAGTATCTCAGTTTTTTGCAAATTGTATATAACCTTCTTGCTAAGCCCTAAGTCACATACCAAAGGTATTTGTAATAACTCAGGAAAAGTAAAAACTTTTCTCTACAAGAACTCTAGGAAAATAGTGGGTTCTATTTCTAATTGAATCATGATAGATTTAAAATGGAGTTAGCTCTAGAGTTTTGCCTAATTTTGTCTATAGACATGAGATTTTAACTTAGGTATAAAGCAGATTCAGAAATCTATCCACGACAATGGGATCTTCCTTTCACAAAGTTCTGGAATATGTGGTTCTATTGGAAGAATTGCAAATTCAGAATAAGTGAAGTCCCATCACCTATGAATTCTTAGAAACATGATTTGATAAAAAAGAAATGGGAAGGAATGTTAAAAGTTGATAAGGAGGAGATAATATTGAAAAATTATTATTTTTAAAAGCTGGAGAATATTAAATCAAATCTAATATTGAACTCTTGTTAGTAGAAACAGTTTGGAAAAATGTGTGCTTTTGGGAATGTTCTAAAACCTAACATGCATTAGGAAAATGTTTTCCTAAAATGGGAAAAAGGGATTTCATCTTTGGATGATGGCCCATTGCCAGAAACATAGCCACTGAAAATGCATATTATATAAGAAAAAAATCTACTTGAAATCAGCAGCGATGAAAAAACAGAAATTGACCAGAGTGTCACAAATTTTAAGTAATTTAAAGTATATTGTTTGTTCTTTTTAGTGTAAATGTGTATGTGTGGTTTTCAATAGGTTCACGTGAAATCTGTTTCTCAAATTGTATTTTCCTATAAGATCTTAAGTTTTTCAAAATTATTTTTCTTACCGTAGAGAGTTTTACTTACTTCAACTACTTGGTTCTGCACTGATTATTTAATGTGTATTTGCACCATATTTTCCAGTTGTCATCCCTTATAATATAGGCAACACATTTTTTTTTTAGAAAAAAATCTGGCCCCAAGATATTATATTCATACCAGAATCCCAAAGTTTCTGCCAAAGGCACCTCTTGCTTTCTTTAATATGATGCATTTAATGTTCCCATATTGATCCTACCTAGAAATCAGCATTCAGTCTGAATTATTTTTGCACAAATATTCCAAGTACACTCATATTTAAATGTGTCTCACAGCTAATTCTTGTTGTCTAGAAGTTCTATTTGACTCTATAGAACTTCAATGTTTAAATAGCCTCACTTTTATGTCATTGCAACCCAATAATTTCCTGCTAGGAGACTAGCATTTGATTTGGTTTTCAAACAGTTCTACATTCGAGAGAGTATAGAAAGAGATGAAAATACCTTATAAAACAGAAGTACTTTTTTTCTAATACAAACATGCAAATCTGTTCAGAGGATATATTTTTGTTCACTAATTAATTGAACTAATTAATTAGTTTATTCAATTGTTGAAAATAATTCAATAATTAATTATTCAGAAACTACTATGGACAAGGCCAATGAGCTAGTGATTATGGTGCGGGGAAGGGGGATAAAAAAATAAGTAAGCTTTGTTATATTAAGGAAAGTTTAAGCTATTAATGAAGACGAGCTATACATAAATAACTATAGGACAAGGAAGAAAATAGTAAGTACCATGAGAAAGGACGAAAGTGTTTTGTACTCAGAGGAGAGAGAATGCGCTCAGCTATAATGATTGGAGATTTCATGCAGTAGGTGAAATATTAGAAAAATACAAAAAAGAATAAGACTTAAACACAGAGTGCCACAGCCAACGAGAGCAATAGTTCAGATTTGGGAAAGTCCCCAGTGGATGCAGGAAATGATGCCCATTGTGAGGAGGGCCTCCTGCGGTAGGGGCCCCCTCTTTTTGTGAAGGGCCTTAAAGGACCTGGGAGTTAGTCCTTGGTTGAGGTGGATCATTCACAATGTTTGAACACAAAAATCACATTACAGAATAGTGTTCTTGGAGGGGCACAGTACTGTATGATTACTGGAAGAAGACAGGTGGTAGTGTCATGTTAAGGCGAGGGAAAACTTGTGAAGGATGCAAAAGACATTGTGAAAAAAAAATCAACCAAATGTTTGTCATAAAGGAGCAGGAAAAATCAAATGTCCATTCTGAGACGCTGGTAAAATCTCTAAAAAGAGAATGAGAGGCTGAGGGAGGAGCTACTTTATGAGAGGAAAGATAATCTAATGAGAAAGTAGAGACTGAAGTGTGGATGTGCAGATGTCTAATGGGCCGGAAAAAATGAGGGCTATCACACAGGAGTGATCTGGGCCATTCGAGATGTAAGTTTTTATTTATTTAAGCACTATATTTCGTAGGTAAATATTCACCGATGTTGTAGAATTTCCTAAGCATTGGGAGGGCTGACCACAGGGACAATGACAAAAACAACAAGATGAGACATCAAGAGGCACAAATTCCATCTGTGCTCTGGCTGGTTATGTGCATGAGAGCAAAACAAGACAAAGGAATGGAATGTGTTAAAAATCAGAATGAGTTCTAATTCTTTTAAAATTCACTCTAATTTCCTTTATGTTACTTGCATCTGGTCTTGGGATCGTATAGATTTTTGATGAATATTCATCAAAATGTGATGTTATATCACATATAACATTGAGATCAAGATTGAGAATGTGGAGAAAGAGCTGAACATGGTAAAGATGAAATTCTCAAGGGATCAGATAAGTAGCAGAGGTAAAGCAAGTCACAGGAAAGAATCCAGGAAAAAATCAAGAATCAAAGAATCAGACAATAGCCAGAGAGATGGTAATGTGCAAGGATCAGAGAAAGAAGTGGGTCAGAATCCCTTTGAGAACAAAATGCAGAGGTTCACAAATTCTGGAGTGCAGAGGAAGGATGAGGAGTTCAAAGACCAGGGAAACAGGTATGCAAGGAGCAGAGAAAGCCAGGAGGAGGCACCTGGAATGAAGTAGTAACTTAAAGCCCAGGCAATGCCAAGCTGGTATGAATTTAGGCACGCATAAACTAATGACTGAAATGTCACGGTGCGGTTTAATTTATTTGCTCATATTTTATTTTGCTGTTGTTGTTTTGTAGCAGCAGGTGAAAATTCTTACAGAATCTCTGTATGTCACTGCTCTCAACTTTGGCTACTCATTTGAATGACCTGAGGAGCTTTAAAATTGACTGATAGCCAACTGCTTCCCCAAGATTCCAAATTAACTCTCCTGAGTGTAGTCTGGGCATCTGGAGTTCTGGACACTCCTCAGGTGATTCTGCTAGCCCCGGTTGAGAACTCTGCATATGTAAAGCTGACCTCAGTGGAGCTGCTCACAGGGGAGGGGAGTAGAAGAACCTATGGACCACTGCTTATCTCTGCACCAATTCAGTCTAGATCGTGAAACAGAATCTCTGGGGGATACTTACAAAAGTACAGAAGCCTCAGTTCTACCCCAAATCTGTTGAATAGGAATCTGAGTGTTGAAGGTAGCACAGAGCCTAAGTAATTCTGATACACATCCCTGTTTAAAAAACACTGCCATGAGTCTCCCTAATATATACTTTATAAACTACCAGTGCAAATAAAGATTTTGACTTCTGTTGAGTTCCCAAGCTTCTTATGAAAGAAAATACTTTGTCCTGCTTAGGACTTATGATTTAGCGCTGTTAGTTTCTATCTCTGTAGTAAACAATAACTAGCTACCATTCATTAAGAGCTATGTGAAAAGATACTGGTAGTCCCTGAAGACTCAAAAAGAGCCAAGCCATGGTCCTAGTCCTTAAAGAGCCACCACCTGGTGGCGGAAAAACAAGTAAATAATTACAACGCCATGGCTAAGTGCTCTGATAAAGCTGGGTGGATCATACAGGGCTAGCGCAGGCAGGAAGAAGGTCAACAACGCTGCCCAAAGAAACCAGGCAGGAAAGCTTCCTTGACGGGAGAGATAAGGAGCAGACTCTGGGTGGCCCAAGACAGAAAAGGAGTGTGTTAGAGAGGTAAGAAAAGGGCAAACTAACTAGGAGTAGACAATATTCGAAATCGTGCAAATGTCAAGATTTACCCAAGACGTAATCTGCTTTCCCTGGGGATTTCATGATGCTCCTTGCCCTCCTCCCCTTTGGAGCTCTGACTACTAGAGTATACGCGTAAAGGTCTATTAGTCTGGCATGGGACACACAAGAGGATTCAAGAAGCAAGTCTGCATCTTTTAGGACCAGCAGTTCTGCCTCGGAGTAAAACAAGATGTGATTAATTTTAATCTCTGATCAACCAGGTTGGCCAATCCTTCTTCTTTGGGAAACTGATTGAAAGTGGGTGATGGGGCAGAGGAGAGGGAGAAGAACTGAGATTTCTCTCCCAGTTCTCCTGTGACAAAGACCACGAGCTCCTTATTGATATTCATTCTCTACTTCCTTGATAATGTAACCTGGATTTTGTTGAGAGTGACATGTGCGCAGTTTAGAAGCAACATTTACCAGACCCATTTGAACTGTTGATGTCTATGCGACAGAATTCTGACCTGTGTGACGTTATTGACAGTTGTGGAGCAGAGCTTATAGGAAGTTTCCATAAAAGAGTAGCCTACTTTAAGGACAAACCAGCTTTTATACTTGGCCTTGCTGTTTCTACTCTCCTGGAACTCAGATGTGATGGTTGCAGGTACAGCAACCATCTCATGAGAACGAGGATGAGGGTTGGTGGCCTGAGTTATGCACAACAATATGAAGCATGGTACCTGGACTGGATAGTCTATCTTGAGACTTATCCTTACTAGAGGGAAGCATAAATTCCCTCATTTGTTTAAACCACTTTTTTTTTTAGAGGTAGTGGTGGTATCTCTCCTACTTGGAAGAGAATTATAATTCCTGACACTCTCTTCCACAAGGGAAGAAATAAAAAAAGTATGCTCCCTTTTCTATAAGGCAAGACAAAAGTTTGGCATGGAGGTGTAAGTACTTTTCTTTTTACTTAACGACAGCCAGTAAAATCTTTTGACTCATAAATGTATGCTGCACGAAACTGCAGACAAAGCAACAGCCGGAAAAAGCACTCTTTAGAACCTAAAGGAAGAAGTAGCATTACAAAATTCTCAAAACCTGAACTAATTCTCTAAGTAAAAGAAAAACCTCATTATTTCACAGGGCTAATAAGACTAGCTTACCATTTCACATTAAGTCCACTCCTAAAATTATTTAGGAGAAAATTCCTTCCAGGTTTTCCCAATTATTAGGTGAGCAATTTGCAAAAGACTGCCCCAGGAAGTGTCTATAAAAGGATGAGTCTGTCCCTTAAATGGAAGTGACAGCTGCTGGATAATGCTGGAGTTCTGGCTTATGCCTTCTGCCCACTCACTGTGACAAAGTTGTGATGAGTCACCTTATGCTATGAGCATAGACATGTCCCTTATGAAGAAGAATGAGAAAAATTCGAACAATATTTCTCCTTTAAAATTGACTGAGCAGTTGCGAGAAATCTCCACAATTATCCTCACATCTTTTTAAGGACCTAATCATCATTGTGGACATTTCATGCTTTTTATCACTTTGGTTTAAAATTAATGATGATCCTCATGCTCTAATGATCAACTTTACAATAATGTTTTCCGCAAGCGTTTAGGGATGCAACATTAGGCCCTGATCTAACATTACTCAACAGTAACGATATCTCACTATAGAGATTGAGTGCTCAAGGAAAACAACATCAACAAAAAGCAATTTTTATTAACAAAGAGAAGGAATTAGCCATAGAAGAAATATTATTTTTCCCATTGTTTCCTCTAATACAGAACAATATTTTATGGTGACTCTGGTGTTCTGGTATAGCTCTCAATCCCAGGAATACCTGGAGGATGTGGACACAAGAGTTTAGGGTTCTTAAATCAAGATATTGGGGGCATATTGTGGGTCTGTAGTGCAGCTATGAGATCCTAATTTGACAATATTCAAAAATGCCTTTGCTAAAAGCAGATGTGTAAACTTGGGGCTGCAGCCAACACAGAACATTTTTTAAGAACTTAGTGAAAATTCAGTTTGGTTATCTCTCTCTATACTTTGGGACACATTTTCCAGATCATTATTTAGTCTTTAAAGACCATTGCAATTCGAATACACTACTGAGCCCAAATCCTGGGCAAGTCCCCCAAACGAGAAGTAAATTAAGGAATTCCACAATAACTTCCATGATGTTTTGGATTAGGATAGAAGTAGACAATATTTTTGATGTTTTAACTAGGAAAACCACTGAATAAATTTTGTTACTGATGAACTCAGCATAGCTGGGGACAGGGGGAGGACCAGGAGTGCCAAGACTGTTTTGCCATCTTCTACTTGTTTGATAGGATTATGTAGCCTTAGTTCCACCCGTAGTAACTATGTGAATGTCCATGAAGCAGAAGACTCCAATCTGGTTCTGCCAGCCCTCTTTACCCAAATATCAATTTCTCCTACATTAACAGGCATGTTTTTGTTTTTATTTTCACCAAAGTTGAACAACTACAAAAACTTGTCTCTCTTTTTGTCCCTCACTTTTCATACGGCTCTTTCTGTCTTATTATGACCAACTTTAGTGAGTTGGAGACTGTGAATCACAGAGCCAGGAACAGTGCTCAGGAAAATGCCAGTGTGTCAGAGATCAGTTGGCTTTCTTTAAGCCCATTTCCCAGACTTCTTTGCTGTTAGAGGTGTTAACACATCCTTCCCTTTCCACAAACTTGATGCAGATGGGTTTGGTAAACTTGGAAGTCAAGTTTTCAAAGACGGTGATGACATGAGCTAGAAGAAAACCGAGTCCCTAAATTAACAATTGGAGGAAAGCTGCCCACCAATTCAGAGCAACCATTTTGGACTTAATGTGTTTAAGAAATGAACTGTTATGTTTGAGCCTTTACACTTGCGGGGATTTGTTTGTTATACGGGTTAAAATTACTTTAACTAAGTGAGCGGAAAAAGAATCATTAGTATTCCTTTATCTCAGTGATATCCTCTTCATTTTGAAGTTCTCTCTAGGCAACCTGTCTCTTCATTTCTTAGTTATATATATTAAATCAGCCCCCACCCATGTTTGCCTATGATCAAGATTTTTACACCTTTTCCAATAACCCCAAATTATTTCCTCTTTCAAAACTGACCTATCCCTGCCTCATGTGTTCATGGACTTTTTTCTTTGAAAAATAATTAACTAATTCACTCAAATGTGTAAATACCTAATGTGACTTAAACATTGCTCCTCAAATGCTGACACCTTTATATTTTAAGAGCTTCAATACACTAATTTAAATGAGTGACTAATATTAGGAAGATAAACCAAGTGACCAACTCTTGGAAGACATACTAATTTAGGAAGATTTTTGTTCCTTCCTATCACATCTCATAGTGTGTTTCCTATCTAGCAGTGTGCACAGTGACCCCTCAGCCTGGCACTCAGTTGGTGGTACCAGGTTAGGGAATGTATCCTCACTATATCAATCATTTCCTCTCTGCTATCATCCTCCAATCTACTCACTCCACTGCCTGCCCAGTCATGAAATTTACATTCTCTGGAGATTTTGAAATTGGTACTCTTCCTGTGCGAACGTTAACTCCCAACTTGTTTCCTCCCCCCTCACTGATACCTTACTGACTCATGAAACAGGAAGCCGGGGTGATTTTATTGGGGGATGTGGATTCATCTTCTGTGAATTTCCTAGCTTACCAATTAGTTAGAAAATACTAAAGCCTACGTTAGAATAAACCAAAGTATGTGACTTCATGGAGATTTACCATATAATGCCCTGTCCTTAAACCTGTCTTACTAAACCATACTTGATTTATTAGAGAGGTATTCAGTTGAGAAAGTCAGGTCCATTAACACAGTAGGTCAGAAGTGTTAATGTGCTCTTCAGAAAGTTTGCCCACACAGCCGCATACAAAGTGGCTATTGTGTAGGTGATTTGTTCCACATAGACGGTTGTTCTGGATAGCGCAGTTTGAACAAAAAAGAGTCTATAAACCTGGAAATGCCCAATGGCCTATATTATTCTGTTTGAATGCCTACATGAGTCTAAAAACCTGGCAGCATATTGGGTTGTGTTAAATGGAGTTCAGGCTCCATTCTCTTCTTCTTAGAAGTTACTTGGTCTGTTTCTCAGCCAGCTTGTGAAAGTGCAGGGGCTGGGAATGCTTGCCAAATGCCCTCGTCTTATCAGGGTCCCTAATATCCAATTCATTTGTATATGGCCCCCGTGCATTACAGCAAATTGCTAAAAATGCCGTAAAAAGAGTTACTGAAGTTCTGATAGGTGATTGATGCCTTAATTAGGCCTGTTAATAGTCTTCATAGTGGTATGTGGTAATAACTAAACAGTCAGGTTGGGATTTAGGATCACTATATTAGTTTGTTGAGTGCCACTAAATGAGATTTCCTTTTCAGAAGCAAATTATAATTTTATAGTTAACTCATAAACTTAATTCAGCTCAAATACTATTTAAAAGGCTCAGAGAGGTGCTTATTTACCAAGCTTTGAGCCACTAAGCTCTAAGCCATAAAACTTGAACTCCAGCTATTAGAATCCCTAGTCTTTACTTGATAATAATTCCCTTTTAATAATGCGCTACATTTAATAAAAAGGAAAAGGTAAATTATACTACACTAAAGAGACAGTTGTAAGTATATAAATACTAGTATAAAGTTACATTCATTATTTCTATCAATTAAAAGAGAAAAATTAATAAATGCTTTCAGTTCTCAATGTTCCCGTTAGGTTAAGGCTAATTCCAATCAGTAGTGAGAGGTACCAAAAAATATATTTGGTTTCAAGGGCTCTATAAGAAAAACAAATTGGAATTTAATATGGGAGAGTCTCTTTCACTCTTTTTTTTTTTTGGAGGAAGATTGGCCCTGAGCTAACATCTGTTCCCAATCTTCCTCTTTTTCCTTTTTTCCCCAAATGCCCAGTACATAGTTGTGTATCATAGTTGTAGAGTTGTAGCTCTTCTACGTGGGATACCTCCTCAACATGGCTTGATGAGCGGTGAGTATGTCCGTGCCCAGGATCTGAACCAGGGAACCCCATGCTGCTGAAGCGGAATGCACAAACTTAACCACTATGCCACCGGGTGGCCCCCGTTCACTCTTTTTTTTTTTTTTGTGGGAGGAAGATCAACCCTGTGCTAACATCTGCCCATCCTCCTCTTTTTGCTGAGGAAGACTGGCCCTGGGCTAACATCCGTGTCCATCATCCTCCACTTTATATGAGACACCGCCATAGCATGGCTTGATAAGTGGTGCATCCGTGCGTGCCCAGGATCCGAACCGGCAAACCCTGGGCCGCTGCAGCAGAGCGCATGCACTTAACCACTTGCGCCACTGGGAGGCCCCTCCTTCACTCTTTTTTTAACCTATACTTATTTTATTATTTTATTTAATTCTATAATTGACCTATAAAGACTTCAACATTGATCACATTATTAATTAAAGATGCATTTTCTGTATATAAAAGAAGATGAGCCTGCTTCAATTCATGGGAATGAGGTACTTGAATATTCTGATTTTATTTTTTACCTTGAGCCTAAAAGATGTTTTCAATATGACCTTTCGTATGTTGTGTCACTTGAACCAAACGGTACCTGCAGACAGGTAGGACAAGCATTCCTTGCTTCATTTGAGAGAGACAGACCAAGAAGGCCATGCTTATCTGAGTCAGCATGCAAATCAGTTGCAGAGTTCTTATTAAGCCCAGACGCCTTAATTCTGTGCACTAAACATTTCTGAGACTAATTCTCATAGCACATGATAGAGTAAGTGAGCTTAACAAGAAGATATAATTAAAAACAATGTTTACAAATATGTAAAACTGTGGCAATGGAGGAGAGATGAAAAGTAGGCCCCACCTGTGAGCCCCCTGAGACCTAAGGTCAGACTGGTTGCGGAGTTCTCCGTACTTGCGGAGAACACAGATGCAACTGGACCCCAAGCATTTAATGGTGTGATACAGAGGCTGTGCTGGCTTAACATATAGATGCTGAATCCAAACCAGAGAGATCAGAGGTCCAGAAAAAGTTGGAGATACGGAGAAGGATAAAGGTAGGTTAAAAATGAAGTAAAACAAAACAGGGGAAACTAAGAGAAAGAAGTTTCAGAGTAAGTGAGTGATGGATGGGAATGCTCATAAGAAGTACTGCCAAGTCTGCAGTAGAATTTTGTATGCTCTCAGCACATGCCTAAAGAGGCGACCATATGTTGGGAGAAGAATCATCAATGATAGTATATGATCCTTATCATAAGATGGTATAGAAACCTCAAAGTTAGTATATGATCCTCCTCATGGGATAGTAGAGGATTCTCAATGATAGTATAGACCAGGCTGGTGGCTTCAGGACTGATTATTAGAATACCTTAAAACCAGGATGTACCTAAGAAAAACAAAAGTTGGTAATTAGAAAGTGTATTCATTTGGTCTGGTTATTTGACAAAATATAGACTCAGACTCCATGCACAACATTGTTTGTATACATTAAGCTCATTTTTACCAGAATTTAATTTAAATCATTTGTGTGTTTAGATATTACAAAAATCTTGTGAACAACTTTGTTTTAGAGAATGACTATTTAAGAACTAGTCATTTTCAAAATATGGTGGATTAATTAATTATCAACAGATAATTACAGACTGCTTACCATGTGCCAAGCAAGGTAAAATAAACATGATAGCACAGCAGAGATTTGTGCATCCTGCAATCAACTCCTGAATCCAACACTTACTTGACGAGTGATCTTAGACAATTCTGAACCACTTGGTACCTTAGTTTCCTTATGTTTAAGATGGGAATATTACTTCACAGGGTTGAAATGACAATTACATTTTTAAAAAATAGAACTGCTTAGAACACTCTCTGATACAGTGTAAATAGTTTTTGGGTTGTTGTTATTACAAAAGAAAAGAAGTCATATTTCTTGCCCTCAAAGAAGATATAGTTTAATGGGAAATGAAGTTATGTAATGAGGCACATACACACTTTTTGGGATGTGATATGCATAAATAGTGACAGATGATACTAACAGGGCCTTCTCCCTGTAGAACAGTCATTTTGTGATAGTAGGCAATGGCCTTGACTTCTGTCTGAGCCCAAAGACCCGTGCCGGTGCGACCGTCGAGAATAATACATTAAAGAGGGGGTGGAATTGAACTGCTAAACCCGGATTCTGATTGAGGAAGCAGATGGTATAGCGGAAAGGACAGGAACTCAGATAGAGATTTCAGTTCCTGTTCTAAAAAATGTTGCCGGTTAACACAGCAAAATTTGATAAACCATGCTTTACCTCCTTGCCCAATTTTTTATGGAGATAGTTACTCTGCACAGGGTCTAGTAACCTATTATAGGTGCTCAATAAATGGTAGCTATTATTTTTCATCATTATTTGATATGAAAAAACATAACATATATGACATCGAAAGGTGTCATTTCTCTGTTTATATCCTTTAATATGTCTTCCATGCCTCTAAGACAAAATCCCAATTCCTAAGCATAGCCTATAAACCGCTTCTAGACCTCATCCTTGCCTTCATCTTCAGTCTACTTTTATCACTCCCTCTCCACCCCAAGATCCCCCATGCTGTATTCTATCCTCTCTCCATGGCTTTGTTCACAGGCTGTTTCCTCTCATTGGAAAGTCCTCTTGTACCAAGCATAGAGACTCATTCGTGATTTACCTCTCCCAAGAAACTTTCTCCCCTATCTCTACGCAAAATAATGCAGGTACCCTTCTTCCCTACATAAGGTCTTAGGCACACATATAGCACGGCATTTTATTGCAGTTGTTTCTCTACTTCTTTTTCCTTGACTCGAATTCCTTGAGAGAAAAGATTGTCTTCCATGTCTGTCTCTTAGAAACTCAGCTCTAAACTGGCCTCATAGAGGTTACTCGATAAACGTTTGTGGAAATGAATGAATCAATGAGTCCTCGGGAAAGGTAAAATGTACGAGCAAGCAAAACCAAATTATAAACTTAAAAGGCCCTAAAGTGCTTCAGGGATTTGACAGAAGGACTCTACATTCCTGAGAAGGCTTTCATAGGTTTGGAGTTTTTCACATTCAGAAAGATCTGGCTCAAAATCTTGGTAGAACGTGATTGCCTCTCTGGCTCAAGGGAACAGATTGGGCTCTGAGATAGAAGGTAAATGTCTGTCACCATCAATTAGTGTTTACTTAGGTGTTCTGGGCTTTGGGTTTTATAAATTCCTACTCATTGCAGGCTCTTTTATCGTCAGAGAGATTTTAGCTTAACTACCAATGAGATCTTTGCTAAATACAGAATCAACTTCACAATACATCTAAGGACTTCTGATTCCACACGTTTTTATGAACTGGCATCCTCTGGGAAAATTAAATCTAATATGTAGGCAATAGCCTGATTAATGAAACTTAGAAAAAGTAGTTTCTCTCTCTTCCTCTCTTTACTTCTGGCCAAAATAATTCAGCTGCTTTTTGGTGAAATTCCCCCCCCCCATTTTCTCTCCTCCATTTTAATTGATGTAGGAGGCCTGACCACTGGGAGTTATTACCATATCCATCTCCTCCATGTGAAAGAATGGACTGTTCTCGGTCAACGCTCTTTTAGTTGAGAACAACAAGAACTCACTCAAATTAGCTCTAGAAAAAAAAGGAGGAATTGATTATAAGTAATAAAGAAAAAGCAATAAATACAGTCAGCCTCTCAACAGACTTGACATGGGACCTGGAAAACAGTCAAGAACCAAAGCTGTCTCTCTCCCTCTCGTAATAATATGCTATCCTGCATTTCAGTCTCTATACGGGCATTTCATTAATTCTTTTCTCAGCCAAATGCTTTTACCTGCTTTTCATGTAGGTGGCAGAATGTGGTTCCTTCATAACTCATCAGTTTACATATCTTCTCACTTTGAATATCAATAGAAACTAACTACATATCATTTTTCAGTCCCAGTTTCAAAATGCTTGGAAGAAAGAAACTAACTAGCCCAAATGGGTCAGTTGTCCATATCAATCAACTTTAATAACAGGATGATCATTGTCATGGATGACCCTAGACATAGCAGGCTTGATCCTGATCAAGTCTGAAGGCATATTATGCATATTTCTTAGAGTAGATCCAACTGAAACAGCTACCTACCACACAGAACAGTATTTTGACCCAACAGAAATTGGTGGTTTGTCCTCTGTAATCACCATGTACCAGTACTGTTTGCCACACTGAGTCAAGTGTAGGGAATGAGAATCACATGCTTTATCTGTATGACTTAGCACTGAAAATTAGAGGCAAGACAGATTCTTTTCTTTTTCTTGGCCAATGCTTTAGACTATTCCACTGTGTCCTACTGAATGACATAATTTAGTAACAATCAAACAGTTAAAAAACAAAGCATAGTCTCAATACTTCTTCAGTTCTCCATTTGAATACACATTCTAGAATTCTTCCGGAGACAGAGGGTCTGCCTTTTTTTGTTCCCTTTAACTAACATTTATTGATCTCTGGCAATATGCCAAACACTGTCTATGCGCTTTACTTGTAATCAACACATTTAATTCTCACAAAAATCTGGATTACATATAATTTTATACCATTTTATAGATGAGAAAACAAAGGCATAGAAAGGTTAAATAATTTATGCAAATCATACAGCTAGTGAGGGAGCCAGAATTCAAGTTGAGGCTGGCTTTGGAGCCCAAACTGGCACCACTGCCTATCTCTGCATCTATCTGTGTTATTCAGCTTCAACTTCCTAGCACCTTGTACGTTACAAATGCTAATTCAATAAGTAAAGTGTGTATGGTAGAGTTCTCTCTAACTGATCTCCTATAATCAGTTCACTAAGTTATATACGCTTTCTACGTCTCAGCAAAGCAGAGTGATTAATGTGTCTGTATTTCTCCTCCCACTATCTGATATATTTCTCTTTATCTCTGTTTGAAGTCCCATTTTAATCATATAATTTCATTAAATAGGGTATAGACTGATGAAATAGGATCAGGAATAGTTATTTCTATGAAAAGCAAGTTAAATGTTTTGCAAGAACTTAGGAAAGATGAGCTACCATAACAATAGTCTTTTCAAATAAGCTTAGAAAAGGTAGTATAAAAAAATTAGGAAAAAATAATTAATTCCACAGAATAATGGGCTAAGAATAATTAAGAAAAATCTTAAAATTCTTTTTCAACTTTAAAGATTTTATAACTGGCAAGCGCATACAGTGTATTATTGATATGATTATGCAAAAAAGATGTTAATTTCAATCAACAGAGAAACGTTTAGAGCCTACAAAAAAATTGTCAAATACGTATACATTTATATTTTGTAGGCTAAAATAAGCCATTTGAAGCAGATATATGTCTATTTTTAAATTTCATCCTCTTATTTATTTTATTTTTTCATGGAAAAACATTTATTGAGCATAACCATTTTCCTTATATATAACACATTTTTTTATTGTTTCAAATTTATTTTTCAAAGTGTATAATTGTCAATAGTGGGTGTCAATTTTCAATAGTCACCATTATCTCAGTCTAGAGCATCTTTAACATCCCTAAAATTAATCCTGTAGCATTAGCAATCACTCCTCTTTCTTATCTGACCTACTCCAAGGCAATCATTAATTTACTCTTTTTGTCTCTATAAATTTGTCTATTCTGGACATATCACATAAATGAAATCAAGCAATATGTGGCCTTTTGTGTCTGATTTAATTAAATTATCATAATATTTTCAAGATTTATCCGTGTTGTTGCATGAGTCAGAACTTTATTGCTTATATGGTCATTGTATGGATATACCACATTTATTTATCCATTCATCAGTTGATGGGCATTGGAGTTGCTTCCACTTATTTTGCTATTATGAATGAGGCTGCTATGAACATTTATGTTCTCGTTTATGTGTAAATATACATTTCACTTATGTTAATTGTATACATGAGAGAGGAATTGCAGGAAGTGTATACATGGGAGAGGAATGGTATAATGGTTAGTTTTATGTCAACTCGACTAGACTATACTACCCAATTATTCAAACATTAATATAGGTGTTGCTGTGGAGATATTTTGTATATGTGATTAATATCTACAATCAGTTGACTTAAAGTAGAAGAGACTATCTTTGATAGTGTGAGTAGGCCTTATTCAATCCAGCCTTAAGAGAAAAACTGAGGTTTCTATGAGAAGAAGAAATTCTGCCTCAAGACAAAAGCATCAGCCCCTGCCTGAGAGTTTACAGCCTGCCAGATTGGCCTAGTGATTTTGAATTTGACAGCCCCCACAATAATGAAGTCAGTTTTTTTTTTTTTCAAGGAAGGATTCACCCTGCAATAACATCTGTTGCCAATCTTCCTTTTTTTTCCCTCCCCAAAGGCCCCCCAGTGCATGGTTGTATATCCTAATTGTAGGTCCTTCTAGTCCTTCTATGTGAGCTGCTGCCACAGCATGGCAACTGACAGATGGTTGGTGTGGTTCTGTGACTGGGAAACGAACCTGGGCTGCTGAAGTGGTGAGAATGCCAAACTTTAACCAGTAGACCATCAGGGCTGGCCTGAAGCCAACTTCTTGAAGTACATATACCCATATATCCAAAAGGTTCTATTTCTCTGGAGTTTTATGCATTGGTTCTGGGTTTCTCGGGATTGATTCTCTAGTCTCTAATTCAATTCTCAAATTGAATTCCTAACATCTCAATATTTCTGTTTAAGTGAGGAAATTGATTGGAATAGGGACATATGGGAAGATTCCAATGAAGCTGGGGACATCAAACCCCTGAATTCTGCTGAGTCTTCTTTGACACTAGTCTGGCACACCTTTCTGTGGAGTTCAACTGCTGTCTGAGGAGTTTTACCCAGCTTTGCCTGAAGAAACTAAAAAGATCCCCTCATAGTAGTATGAATGTCAAAAGACAAAAGTACTAAGATCATCTATATATACAATAAGATGGTAAGGAATACAAAAATCAAAAGAGGTAAAATATGGTGTCAAAAACATAAAAAATGAGGGCGAGCAAAAGTGTAAGGCTTTTATTATGAAGTTGAATTTAACAGATCATCAACTTAATATAGACTGTATTTACATAGGCTATTATATATGAACCTCATGGTAACCACAAACCAAAAACCTATAATAAATACATGAAAAATAAAGAGAAAGGAAACCAAACATAACACTAAAGAAAGTCATCAAATCACAAGAGAAGAGAAGAAGAAAGGAACAGAGAAGAAATACAAAAACATTCAGAAAAAAGTAACAAAATAGCAATAAGTATATACCCATGGGTAATTATTTTAAATATAAATGTACTAAACACTCTAATCAAAGACATAGGTTGGCTGAACGGATGAAAAAACAAGACTCATAAACAGGCTGCACACAAGAGACACACTTCAGATCTAAAGACACAGACTGAAAGTGAGGGGATGGAAAAAGATATTGTATGCAAATTGAAACAAAAAGAAAGCTAGGATAGCAATACTTATATCAGACCAAATAGACTTTAAAACAAAAACTGTATCAGAAGACAAAGAAGGACATTATGTAATGATAAAGGGAACAATTCAACAAGAGGATATAAAACTTGTAAATATCTATGTGCCTAATATAGGAGAACCTAAATACATAAAGCAATTATTAACAGACATAAAAGGAGAAATTGACAGTAACACAATAATAGTGGGAGACTTTTACACTTCACTTACACCAATGGATAGATCATCCAAACAGAAGATTAATAGGGAAAAATTGGCCTTAAGTGACACATTAGACTAGATGGATTTAGTAGCTATATACAGAACATTCCATCTAAAAACTGCATAGTACATATTCTTTTCGAATGCATATGGAACATTCTCCAGGATAGATCACATATTAGGCCACAAAATGTCTCAATAAATTTAAGAAGACTGAAATCATATCAAGCATCTTTTCCGACTACAATAGTAGGAAACTAGATATCAACTACAGGAAGGAAACTGGAAAAGTCACAAAAATATGCAGAGATTAAACAAAATGCTACTGAATAACTACTGGGTCAACAGAGAAATAAAAAAATACCTGAGAATAAATGAAAATGAAAATACAACATACCAAAATCTGTGGAATACAGCAAAAGCCGTACTAAGAGGAAAGTTTATAGCAATAGAGATCTACCTTGAGAAACAAGAAAACTCTCAAAGAAAAAGCTAACATTAACCTAAAGGAAATAGAAAAAGAACAAATGAAGCCCAAAATCAGTAGAAGGAAGGAAATAATAAAAATCAAAGGAAAAATGAATGCAATAGAGACTAAAAAGACAATAGAAAAGATCAATAGAAACTAAGAGGTGGATCTTTGAAAAGATAAAAAAAATTGACAAATATTTAGCTAAATTCATTAAGAAAAAGAGAGAAGCCTCAATTAAATAAAATTAGAAACAAAAGAGGAGAAATTACAATGAATACTATAGAAAGACAAAGAATTATAAGTGAATACTATGAAAAGCTATTCACTAGCAAATTGGATAACCTAGAAGAAATGGATAAATCCTTAGAATCATACAACCTCCCCAAATGAATCAAGAAGAAATAGAGAATCTGAATAGACCAATCACTAGTAAAGAGATTAAAACAATCATCAAAACCCCTCAAAAAACAAAAGTCCAGGACCAGAGATCATCCCTGATGAATTCTACCAAACATTCGAAGAAGATTTAATACCTATACATCTCAAACTCTTCCAAAAACTTGAAGAAGAAGGGATGCTTCCTAACTCATTTTATGAAGCCAAAATTACCCTGATACCAAAATCAGACAAGGACACCACAAGAAAAGAAAATTATAGATCAATATTCCTGATAAACATAGATGCAAAAATCTTCAACAAAATATTAGCAAACCAAATTCAATAATACATTAAAAGGATCATACACCATGATCAAAATGAATTCATTTCAGGGATGCAGGGATGGTTCAACATTTGCAAATCAATCAATGTGATACACCACATTAACAAAATGAAGGATAAAAATCATATGATAATCTCAATAGACGCAGAAAAAGCATATAAAAAAACTTAGCGTCCATTATGATAAAAACTCTTGAGAAAGCAAGTATAGATGGAAGATACTTCAACATATTAAAGGCCGTATACAACAAACCAACAGATAAAATCATACTCAATGGTGAAAAACTGAAGCTATACCTCTAGGAACAGGAATAAGACAAAGATACCCATTTTTGCCACACTTATTCAGCTAGTGTTAAAAGTCCTAGCCAGAGTAATTAGGCAAGAAAAGGAAATAAAAGAGATCAAAATGGGAAAAGAAGAATAAAACTGTCACTACTTGTGGATGACATGATTTTATATATAGAAAACTCTAAATAATCCATCAAAAAACTATTAGAAATAATAAACAAAGACAGTAAAGTTGCAGGGCACAAAACCAACATACTAAAATCAGTTGCATTTCTATTCACTAACAACGAAATAGCAGAACGAGAAATCAAGAATACAATCCCATTTACAATTGCAACAAAAAGAATAAAATACCTAGGAATAGATTTAACCAAAGAGGTGAAAGTCCTATACACTGAAAACTATAAAACTGTTGAAAGAAATCAAAGACAAAAAGAAACGAAAAGATATTCCTTGCTCACGGATAGGAAAAATTAACATAATTAAAATGTCCTTATTACCTAAAGGAATCTACATATTCAATGTGATCCCTATCAAAGTCTCAACAACAGTTTTTCACAGAAATAGAACATAGAATCCTCAGTTTTATGTGGAACAAGAAAAGACTCCAAATGGCCTAAGTAATCCTGAGAAAAAAGAACAAAGCTGGAGTCATCACATTCCTTGATTTCAAAGTATAGTACAAAGCTGTAGTAATCAAAACACCATGGCATTGGCAGAAAAACAGACATACAGATCAGTGGAACAGAACTGAGAGCCCAGAAATAAACCCACGCATTTATAGACAGCTAATTTTTGACAAAGGAGCCAAGAATATACAATGGAGAAAAGAAAGTATCTTCAATAAATGATATTAGGAAAACTGGACAGTTACATGCAAAAGAACGAATGTAGACCACTATCTCACACCATAAACAAAAATGAACTCAAAATGGATTAAAGACTTAAATGTAAGATCTGAAACCATAAAAGTCCTAGAAGAAAACCTAGGCAGTACACTCTTTGACATCACTCTTAGCAGTATCTTTTTGAATATATCTCCTCAGGCAAACCAAAGAAAAAATAAACAAATGGGACTACATCAAGCTAAAAAGCTTCTGCACAGCAAGAGAGACCATCAACAAAATGAAAAGACAACATACCAATTGGGAGAAGATATTGCAAATCATGTATCTGATAAGGGTTAATATCTAAAATATATATAGAACACATACTTATCAACAACAAAGACACCAAACAACCCAATTAAAAAATGGGCAGAAGATCTGAACAGACAGTTTTCCAAAGAAGACATACAGGTGGACAATAGGCACATGAAAAGATGGTCAACATCACTAATTAGTAGGGAAATGCAAATCGAAACCACAAGGAGATATCACCTCACACTCTTCAGACTGGCTATTAAAAAGATGTGATATAGCAAGTGTTGGAGAGGATGTGGAGAAAAGGGAACACTTGTACACTGCTGGTGGGTATGTAAATTGGTTCAGCCACTATGGAAAACAGTATGGAGAGTCCTCAAAAAGTGAAAAATAGAACTGCCATTTGATCCAGCTGCTCCACTTCTGGATATTTAATCAAAGAACAAAAAAACACTAATTTGAAAAGATATATGAACCCCTATGTTCATTGCAGCATTATTCACAGTAGTCAAGACTTGGAAGCTACCTAAGTGCCCAACAATGGATGAATGGATAAAGAAGAAGTGGTACTTGTATATAAAATGGAATACTACTGAGCCATAAAAAGATGAAATCTTGCCATTTGCAACAATATGGATGGACCCTGAGGGTATTATGCTAAGCAAAATAAGTCAGATGGAGAAAGCCAAATATCGTATGATTTCATTCAAAAGTGGAAGATAAAACAACAACATCAACAATAATGAACAAACAGACAGATACAGAGAATAGATTGGGGGTTACCAGTGGAGAATGGGGTGAAGGGAGGGTGAAAGGGATAAAGGATCACATTTGGATGGTGATGGATGACAACTAGATTTTTAATGGTGAATATGATGTAGTCTATACAGCAGTTGAAATACAATGATGTACACCTGAAATTTATATAATGTTATAAACCAATGTTACCTCAATAAAAAAAGAATGTAATGCAATGAAAAGAAGCACAAAAAAATAAAAGAATATCAAGAAGAGTAAACATCATATAAGGATTGTGCCTCCTCTTCTGTGAAAATGTAGAGTGTTTTCAATCGTACACAAAATATTTGTATTACGTTAGGTGCAAGTATACTTTGTTATTGTCATTATTTACAGAATAAGTATGGTTTAGGGAGATGTGTATGGGTGACAAGATGACAAGGGTGGGCTGTGATGGTTAATTTACTCGACAACTTGGCTAGGCTATATTATGCAGTTATTCAAACACTAATATAGATGATGCTGTGGAGGCATTTTGGAGAGGTGGTTGTCTCCAATCATCTGAGTTTAAGTAAAGAACATTATCTTGATTGGAGCCCTCATCCAGTCAGTAGGAAGACCTTTTAAAAGCAATACTGAGGAGAAAAATTTCTGTCTCAAAGCTGCAGCATCAGCTCCTGCCTGAGATTTTCCAGCCTGCCAGCCTGACCTGCAGATTTCAGACTTGCCAGCCCCAACAACAAACTCATACGCCAATTCCAATTTCTTTAAATAAATATGTTTACACACACACACTCACACTCGTGCACATGCACACACATCTTTTTAAAAAATGTGTTTGATTTTTGTGTTAAGCTTGTGTCCTTAATAAATTCACTTCTTAGTTCTAGGAGTTATTATTACTATTATTGTAGACCTCTAGTAATTTTCTATATAGAAAATCATGTCATATACAAATAAGGCACAGTTTAATTTCTTCCTTTCCAACTATTATTTCTTTAATTTCCCTTTTCTTGCTTTATTGCACTTACTAGAATTTCCAGACTATGTTAAAGAAGAGAGGACAGAGTGGACACCCTTACCTTGTTTCCAACCTTAGAGGGAAAGAATTTAGTCGTTCACAATTTAATATAATGTTAGATTGTTTTGAGTAGTGTGAGAATTTAACAATATTATTTCTTCTAATTTATTAACACAGAACATCTTTCCATTTATTTGGGTCTTCTTGAATGTCTTTCATCAATGTTTTACAGTTTTCAGTGTACAGATCTTTATCCTATTTGGTTAAATTTATTCCCAAGTATTTTATTATTTTTTATGCTATTGTAATTGGGATTGTTTTCTAATTTCTTTTTCAGATTGTTCATTGTTAATGTATTCAAATTCAACTGATTTTTTGCCATTGATTTTGTATTCTTCAACTTTACTGAATTTGTTTGTTTGTTCTAATAGTTTTATGGTGGGATCTTTAGGGTTTTCTGTATATAAGATTATGTCATCTGTAAACAGAGGCAATTTTACTTCTATCTTTCCAATTTGGATGCTTTTTCTTTCTTGTTCTTGCCTAATTACTCTGGCAAGAGTAGGCTTTCAGCACTACGTTGAATAGAAGTGGCAAGAGTGGGCATCCTTGTCTTGTTCCTGATCTTAAGAGGAAAAGCTTTCACTTTATCATCATTGAGTATGTTATTTGCCGTGGGTTTGTCACAAATGGCTTTTATTATATTGAGGCACATTCCAACCTAATTTGTTGAGAGTTTTTATCATGAAAGTATATTGAATTTTGTCAAATGCTTTTTCTCCATCTTTTGAGACCATCATATAATTTTTATCCTTTGTTCTGTCAATGTGTATCACATTTATTAATTTGCATGTATGTCATCCTACCATCCCAGGGATTAATTTCACTTGATTATGGTGCATTATCTTTTTAAAGTATTGCTGAATTTTGTTTGCTAGTGTTTTGTTGAGAATTTTTGCTTCTATGTTCATCAGGAATATTGGCATGCAGTTTTCTTTTCTCGTAGTGTCCTTGTCTGGCTTTGGTATCAGAGAAATGCCAGCCTCATAAAATAAATTTGAAGGTGTTCCCTCCTCTTCAGTTTTTTGGAAGAGTTTGAGAAGGGTCTGTATTAATTCTTTTTAAATATTTGGTAGACTTTGACCAGTGAAGTCATCTAGTCCCGAACTTTTCTTTGTTGGGAAATTTTTGATTATGGAGTCAATCTCCATATTTGTTATTGGTCTGTTTAAGTTTTTTATTTTCAGGTTTCAGTCTTGGTAGCTCGTATGTTTCTAGGAATTTGTCTATTTCTTCTAGGTTATCCAATTTCTTGTTGTATAATTTTTCATAGTAGTCTCTTATGATCCTGTGTATTTCTGTAGTATCAGTTGTAATGTCTCTTTCATTTTCAATTTTATTTGAAACTTCTTTATTTTTTTGGTAGTTAGTCTAGCTAAAGGTTTTTCAATTTTGTTTATCTTTTTTAAAAAACAACTCTTAGTTTCACTGAGCGTTTCTATTGTGTTTTTTGTTGTTGTTGTTCGTTTGTCTCTATTTTGTTTGTTTCTGCTCAGAACTTTGTTATATCTTTCCTTCTGCTAACTTTGGGCTTTTTGTTTTTCTTTTTCTAGTTCCTTTAAAGTTAGATTGTTTGTTTGAGATCTTTCTTTTTTCTTAATATAGGTGTTGATTTATATAAACTTTCCTCTTACAACTGCTTTGATTGTCCCCTATGTTTTGATATGTTGTGTTTCCACTTTTGTTGGTCTCAAGATGTTTTTTAATTTCTCTTTTGATTTCTTCTTTTACTCATTGGTTGTTCAGGGGTGTGTTTTTAAATTTCCATATATTTTTGAGTTTTCTACCTGCTATTTATTTCTAGTTTCATGCTACTGTGATTGGAAAAGATATTTGATACGATTTCAATCTTATTAAATTTTTTAAGACTTTTTTGTAACCTAATATATGATCTATCATGGAGAATGTTTCATGTGTGCTTGAGAAGAATGTGTATTCTACTGCTATTGGATGGAATATTCTGTATATGTCTGTAAGATTCATCTGGTTTAAAGTGCAGTTCAAGTCCTATGTTTCCTTATTGATATTCTGTCTGGATGTTCTATCCACTGTTGAAAGTGGGGTGGCGAAGTCCCTAACTATTATTCTATTGCTGTCTTTTCCTCTCTTCAACTCTGTTCATATTTGGTTTATATATTTAGGTACCCTGATATTGGATGCATATATATTTACAATTGTCATGTCTTCTTTATTAATTCACCCTTTTATTTTTATATAATGACCTTCTTTGTTTTGTTACAGTTTTTGATTTAACATCTATTTTTTCTGAGCTTCTGAGCCAGCTGCTCTTGCTCTATTTTGATCTCCACTTGCACGGAATATCTTTTTTCGTCCTTAACTTTCAGTCTATTGTGTTCTTAAAGCTAAAGTGAGTTTCTTATAGGCAGCATATATAGGCAACATATAGTTGGGTTTTGCTTTTTTATCTATCATCCACTCTACATCTTCTGACTGCAGAATTTAATCCATTTACATTTAAAGTAATTATTGATAGGTAAGGACTTACTATTGCCATTTTGTTAAATGTTTCTTGACCATTTTCTAGTTCCTTTGCTCCTTTCTTCCTCTCTTACTGTCTTCCTTTGTGATTTGATTATTTTTGGAGTGGTATGCTTTGATTCCTTTCTCTTTATATTTTGTGTATCTACTATACATTTTTGCTTTGTGTTTATGAGGCTTATAGAAAATATCTGGTAGTCCTAACAGTCTATTTTAAGCTGATAACAACTTAGCTTCAACTGCATGCCAAAATTACACTTTTGCTTCTTCCCCAACATTTTATGTTTTAGATATCACAATGTAACTTTTTATATTATGTAACCATTAAGAAAATATTGTAGCTATAGTTATTTTTAATCCTTTTGTCTATTAGCCTTTATACTAGAGTTAAAAGTAATTAACACACCAAAATTACAATATTAGAGTATTCTGATTTGGCTATATATTTACCTTTACCAGTGAATTTTATATTTTCATGTTACTCATTACCTTGTAACTGTAGGCTTCTTGTAGATATTCTTTATCAAGTTGAGTCTTCCTCTCAATTATTTTTTCTAAGAATGCTTTTCATAAATGAGTGTTGGAGTTTTTAAATGTTTTTCTCTGTTAATTAACATAATCATAAGATTTTTTCTTTAGCTTTTTGATACAGTGGATTATATTGTTTGTTATTCAAATATTCAACCAGGCTTGAAAGCTGAAATAATTTCACTTGGTCATGGTACACAATTATTTTTGGACATTTTGGATTTTGTTTGTTAATATTTTGTTGAGATATTTTGCATCTAGATTCATGAGAGTTATTAGTCTATAGTCTATTTTTTGGGAAGAGGGGAATGCCTTTGTTTACATTTGGTACCAGGCTAATACTAGTCCTGTACAATGAGTTGGGCATTGTTCTCTCATCTTCTGTTTTCTGTAAGAGATTGTATAAAATTTGGTTAATTCTTCTCTAAGTGTTTGGGAGAATTCTCAGGTGAAATTATATGTGATTGGAGATTTATGGCTTGGGAGCTTTTAAATTATGAATTCAATTTCTTTGTTGGCTTTTGCGCCCTTCAGATTGTCTATTTAATTTTATTTGAGTTTTGGTAGTTTGTGGTTTTAGAGGAATTGATCCATTTCTTCTAAGTTGTCAAATTTATCAGTGCAAAGTGGTCTCAAATATTCCCCTGTTGTCTTTTTAATGGCTGCAGGATCTGTAGTGATATCCCCCATTTTATTCCTGATAGTGGCAATTTTTGCCTTTTCTCCTCATATTTGTCAGTCTTTTTATAGATTTATCAATTTTATTGATTTATTTCAAAGAACTATCTTTTTGTTTCACTGATTTCTGTTGTTTTACTATTTTGAATTTTTTGACTTTTGTTCTTTATTAATTTCTTCCTTCTGCTTGTTTTGGTATTATTTTTCTTTTTCTAGTGTCTTATTATAGGAGATTAGATTATTCCTTTGATTATTTTCTTTATTTCTAATGTAAGCATTTATTTCTATAAATTTCTCTTTCATCGCTGTTTAGATGCATTCCCCCATATTTTGTTATGTTTCTTTTTGTTTTCCCATTCAGTTTTTGTACTTTTTAATCTCCTTTGAGACCAATGGATTATTTACAAATGTGGTTTTTAGAAAATTTCATACATTTCTAAAGATTTTCCTATTCTCTTTCTTATATTGATTTCTAGCTTGATTCCATTACTGCCAGAGAACATACTATGTAAGATTTGAATTCTTTTAAATTTGTTGAAGATTTCTTATGACCCAGGAGAAGATCTATCTTGGTGAATGTTCCATAGGTGCCTGAAAAAATGTGTACTCTGCTATTGCTTGCTGGTGTGTTTTATACAAGTCAATTAAATTCTGTTGGTTGACTGTGTTGTTCAAATCTTCTGTATTCTTGCTGATTTTCTTTCTGGTAGCTCTATCAGTTGCTAAGAGGGAGATGTTGAAGTCCCCAACTACAATCATGTTTGCTTTTCATTATAGCATGTTGTCATTTCATGTATTTTGAGTCTCCATTGTTGGGTGCATACACATTTAGAATTGTTATATTTTCTTGTTGGAGTGGATTGATCATTTATCATTATGTAATGTACCTCTTTGTCTCTACTAATGTTTTTTGCTCTGAAGACTACTTTATCCTATATTGATATGGTCCCCTTGCTTTTTTTGATTAATGTCTGCATGTTTACTTTTTTCCATTCTTTTATGTTCAATATACCTATGCCTTTGAATTTGAAGTGACTTTCTTGTAAGCAGTGTATGACATATAGTTATGTCATGTTTTGTTTATAAACTCTCAATCTCTGTCTTTTAATTGGTGTATTTAGAAGACTTACTTTTAAGGTAATTATTGATATGTTACAGCTTAACTTTGCCATTTTATTATTTGTTTCCTCTGGTTTTTATCCTCTGTTTCTCTTTTCTTGCCAATCTATGGGCTACTTAAATTTTTTAAATTGTTTGAGTGTTAAATGTTTTTGAGTATATATCTTTGTATAGTATTTGTGGTTGTTGCCATGTGTATTATAGTATATATATGCAACATATAATAGTTTTCTGGTATCAACACTTTGAATTAAATGTGGAAAAGTCATTTCCACTTAGGTCCTTTTGCCTTATCAACTTTTAAATATTATGGTCTTGAGTATTAGGTATCAGGTATTGTTTTGTTTCAATCATCAAATATAATTTATAAAACTCATGAGGAACAGGATAGCCTATTGTAAGTATCCATATTTCTGTTCTTTCTGTCTTCCTTATTCCTTTCTAATGTTCCAAGATTCCTTCCATTATCATTTACTTTCTGTTTGAAGAATTATCATTAGCCAATCATTAAAGATAAGTTTGCTAATGACAAACTCTTTTTGTTTTCTTTCGTTAGAGAATGCTGTTTTCCCCCTGTTTGTTACTGAAGAAGAGTTTCATCAGTTATAGAATTTGCAGGTGACAGTTCTTTTCTTTCAGTACTTGAAAAATATCAGGTCACTTCCTGTGGTCTCCATGGTTTTATATGAGAAATATACTATCATTGGAACTTGTGTTCAACTGTGTTGAATTGTATTGAATTGCGTTGCTTGCTGCTGGCAAATTTCAAGATTTTTCTTTGTCTTTAGTTTTTAAGAGTTTAGTTATTGTGTATCTTGGCAAGAATTTCTTTACCTTGATTAGTGTTTATTCAGCTTCATGGATATATAGTTTGTGTCTTTTACAAAATTTGAAGATTTTTCTATTATATCTTCAAATACCTTTCAATCAGCCTCACTTTCTTTTACCTATCATGATAATATGAACATTGGATGGTTTCTTTTTACACCACAAGTTCTTAAGGCTTTGTTTATTTTTTTCCAATCTATTTTCTTTCTGATATTCAGACTGTGTGAATCCTATTGTTTTTGTCTTCAAGTTACTTGAATATATTGTCTATCATCTCTATTGTTGAGCCCATCCAATGAGTTTATTTCTACATTGTACTTTTCAGTTCTAAAATTTCCATTTGGTTCTTCTTCTTTTTAACAATTTCTATTTCTTTGCTAAGGTTTCTATTTTTTCATATGGTTAAAGAGAATTTGTAATTGATTATTTAAATATTTTTATTATGACTATTTAAAAATTCTTGTCAGATAATCCAATATTTAATTAAACTTGATGTTCATATCATTGATTGTCTTTTGTTATTCAAGTCATGATTTTCTTGGATCTTGGTATAACAGACAATTTTTTATTTATCCTGGATATTTTGTCTATTTTTGGGAGATTCTGAATTTTATATAAATCTTTTATTTTAGCAATATTCACCTATTTAGGTTTAACATGTAGGTGTTGTTCTACTTTTGTGGGCTGTGGTTCCAATGGCAGTTTAATTTTCAGAGGCTTTGTGGTGGTATTTTGGTCTGCTTGGTTAATCTGGTGCCACTGGGACTCCCATTAGTCCATGCTGGTGCTGCCTGAATGGGCAGAATGGGTTTCCCCAGGCCTGGTAGTGGGATATCTCTGAGTGAAGGAGTGAGTGTGGTGGGAGTGCTCCCTTTCCCCACTCTCTACTGCTCTGATGCTTCTGGGAGGGGAAGGAGAGTCTCTGATCCACAAGGACAAAGAAACTTCGCAAACCGGGCCACTTGCTCTAGCTGGTTCTCTCCTGCTAGCTCCATCTGACCCCTTTACACTTCAGCATCTCTTAGAGGAAAAGGGGAAGAGTCAGGCCCAGCAAAGGAAAATGCTTCCACTGGTAGCTTACTTCTGGCAGACGTCCCAAATAATTGCCACTTGGTGGTGGTGTCCAGCTCACCTTATGTTGTCAGAGGACTCTATCTATGTGGGGGAGGAATTAGCTGCTTTTATTGCTAGATCGAGCATCAGGACACACTGGGTATGGACGACCTTCCTCTGTTGGATGGAGGATACAAGATGCCTTGCCACTGTGCTGTTCCTTTCATTCTGCCATCCCAAATCAGATCACATTATTCCTGTCACCTCTCAGAGCTCTCCTTTGGTTGTCTCTTGGGCTATTTGCAGGGTTTCTAGTTGTTCTTAGCAGTGAGAGGCAGGAAAAACAGGTCCATGACATCTTGTCCCTGCCAGTAGTTCCTGAATATCATTTTAATAAATGGATGGAAGGAGGACTAATCTCACATTCAGTGTGAGAGAATATGATGTAAAGAAATCTACAACATCAAGCTTTTCTGTACTAGGAGAAATTTTTTATATTTATAATATGATATAATATTACTTTTGAGATACACTTATAAATTTTCTACTTATTGAAAGCCCTGTGTGGTTTAAAAATGGCTTTGACTTCAGGATTTCCACTTATGATGATGATGTGGGCTCTTGTGTTTAGACCTTCCCCTTATGCTTCTCCAGATTATATGTAAGCTTAACAACAACAATGAAAAAGTCATACACACAGAGAAGAGAAATCTCTGTTGTTACTCTGCCCATGGTTGTCACCATCATGCTGTAACCTAAGGACTTTCAGTAATACGGAAGAGTAATGAAATTGTAATAAAAGAAGAAGGATGGATGACTTTTAGTCAAGTATTGCAAACCTGGTAAGATAGTGGAGCAGGAAGACAAAGCCACACCCATACCCTGAATTTGGAGCGTGAGAACAAGCCAAAGGACAGGCAGACAGAAGAAAGAAATGTAATAAGGGGTTCACTGGATGCAGAGCTCCTGGCAGCAAGGCTTTGGGTTAGAGTCACAAGCCCCAGCTCTTCTTGTGGTAGATTTTCACGAAGGCAACCAGGGAAAAATATCTCCACCACCGTTAGCATAGTAGAGGCCACGCCTGATGGCCACTATAAATGAACCTGACTTTCGAATGAGCTAACTTGGGGAAAAAAGTCTCTGAGTTGATGAAAAACCTCCTTAAGTCAAAAGAAAGGCCCTGCCCTGGAAACTCAGAAAATTTTTCTATCTAAAATAGTTTGTCTGTAGAATCAAGAAAATAATTAGGCTATTTCTGGTTTGTATACATGCACACGCAACAAAGCAGATGCAAAACTAGATTATATAAAGAAGGAATAATATACAATTTCTAAAAATGAATGAAAGTTACAAATATGATTGCTAAGTAAAATTAATGGCAGTTTGGATACTGTAGAAAATCAAATAATGACTATTGACTCTGGATTCTGAAGCCCTAAGATACGTATGTTGGCTCCAATACTCACATGCTGAGTGACATGGAAGGAAAAAGGGCAGGCAGAAAAGAACGGAGGGAGAGAAAGGCAAGCAAGAGAACGATAAGAGGAGAGGAGAGGAGAGGAGGGGAGATACAGAGACAGAGACACATATAATTATGGTATATATCTCACTTAAAGGGTTGAGAGAAGTTTTGTTTTGTAAGTTATTTTCTTTTCTTTTTTCTCCTTTTATAAAATGACACAACCCTAATAATTTGTTCAATTAGGACAATGAAGCTAATTGAAGATGCAAGAGCAAGAAGAGGACTTGTCTTGCTGGTAGAAGGGCCAGGATAAGTAATGACAGGAGGAGACCCAGAACAAAG
The DNA here is from genome assembly GCF_020826845.1 of Diceros bicornis minor. Lineage (NCBI taxonomy): Eukaryota > Metazoa > Chordata > Mammalia > Perissodactyla > Rhinocerotidae > Diceros > Diceros bicornis. The sequence goes on along the minus strand of NC_080749.1, from coordinate 16,210,853 downwards.
GCTAGAGGGAAGGGAGGATGCTCAATGAAATAACAAAGGCGGATTTTGTGTCATTCAGGGCCCAAACAGGAAAAGAGAATCCACTTTAAATGTTTACAACGGATGCAGTTTACTGCAGGGAGTTGTTATACTGATGTTGGAAGAAGAGAGGAGCCAAACGGACAGTGAAATCGTGCAAGCAACAGATGAGCAACATCAGGAGATGCCACACTCTCAGGCAGAGGGACAAGGAGAGGTGATTTACCAGAGCCCACATGCCACATAGTAAATGCTGGAAGCTTTGCAAGTCTGCCTGGCAGGAGCTGGAGGTACTGAGGAGAGGCCACCTCTGATAAAGAAGATGCCTGAATCTGCATGGTATGTTGGAGCAAAGAATGACAACACGGGCTTAGCATCTGCTAAGTGATGGAAGGGTTCAAGGACGCTAATCAGAGAGCAGTTAAGAATTTTACAGTATTTGTCCAGACTGCAGAGAGACTTGGGTGACTTTAAAAACAAAATAAAAGTAAAGGAAAAAAAAGAGAAAGAATGTATCTGTCACATCAAATGTGACTTTGGCTGTAGTTCGCTGGAGTGGCTCAGATAGAAACCAGATTGCTAGAGGTCCAGGTGGAGATAGGTTGCAAAGAAGTTAGGACAGCAGTTCATCCAGAAGTTAGAAATGAGTGCAAGGAGAGAATAAGAAAGGAGCTGGGGGTACTTATAAGAACGTGAATGAATTTTCTTTCAGTATAGTAAAAATTGTGTGTACATTTAGAAAATTAAAGGGAATGACAAATTTCCAATGACAAGTAATTAAGAGAACCATATATACTTTTGCTTAAAAAGTGGTTTCAGTCATCTGTTTACACACTCTCCACATTAATTCAGCTGATTTTAAATACTAACACTGAATTAATGGTATTGAAATTAAGGTATTTATTTTATAAGACCTTATGGAAATTTTACATGTACAGCTTGGGCAAATGTATCTCCAAACATCCCAACAAGAACACTGTGCTAATCCCTGGGAACATTTCCAAGCACAGTCTTACAATAGCAGTTTTGTGAACTGAGAAACAAGATTCTGTAGTCACAACGAGGGCAATGTGTAGTCAAAGAGGATGAAAGCAAATAAGGTACAGGTGGCTTCAGCATAGACAACCACGTGCGTACTTCTGGGAACTATTCCAAAAGACGGGTCCTGAAAAGACACATAGCATTGGCAATGGACCAGGCAGATAATCAGGCAAGCTCTGTGATTCTACACCACTTGCAATTTAGAGCAATTCAAGGGAGAAAACTCCAACAAGGAAACCACAGCAATAATGGAGTCATAATTATTAGCATTTTGAAGAGAACATTAAAATTAAACTCAATGTACTGTATCTGTTCTCTTTAAAAATGAGACACTCTGTGGGAAGAAAGAACTCTGAGTAAAAGCTCACCCCCATTATAATGAAAACAAAGTAATACTGGAAATGTGAAGGTCAGGCGAGGTGCAGTAAGGTCATCTCACTTCAACATGTCGATTTAGTTTACAAGACATGTCTATTTCTTGCCTCGGAACTTATCCATAGCATTCAGAGGCAGTGATTCCTATTCGGATTTCTTGGGATGCCTTCTGTATTAGTCTGCTCAGGCTGCCATAACAAAATACCATAGAGCGGGTGGCTTACACAACAGACATTTATTTCTCGCAGTTCTGAAGGCTGGAAGTCCAAGATTCAAGTACCAGCAATTCGGTCCCTGGTGAGACCCTTCTTCCTGGCTTGCAGAAGGCCTCCTTCTCACTGTGTCCTCATACGGCAGAGAGGGAGGGAAAGAGATTTCTCTCTCTTCTTCGTCTTATAAGGTCACCAATCCTAATGGATGGGGACCCCACTCTTATAATTTTATTCAATCTTAATTACCTCTTAAAAGCCCTTTCTCCAAATACAGTCATGTTGGGTGTTAGAGCTTCAATATATGAATTTTGAGGGGAACATATTTCAGTCTATGGCACATTCTAATAGTTTCTTTGAGTCAAAGTCCTTAGCACTGCCTAGAGAGCCCAGTGTGCATGGCCTGAGCCCCGGGCTGTATCTCTAACATTTCTGTCCGCTCTATTTAAGCATCCTGATCACTTGCTGTTTCTTGAAATATTAAATATTTTCTCTTCTCAGGGTCTATGCATGCAGTGCTTTCCCTGCCTGCTCACACACTACTTTCTGTGCTTGGCTTATACCTTTTAACCAGATCTCTGCTCAAATGTTACCTCCTTATTTATTTTTTTAGGTACTTATTGTTTATTTTCATCAAAAGATTGTAAGTTCACACTGCTTTATTCACCATTTATAGTACAGCAAGTACTAAATAAATGTTTGTTGAATGAATAAATGAATCTTGAATCCAATCAAGAATTAAAGAGTTTGGGTACAACTTTATTTTACTTGCATACCAAGGAGGACCTGAATGTCGAGGTTTCTTCTCGTTTGTTTATAAGTAAGAGTCTCATGGACCTGAGAACAAGCCCATGAAGGAGGTATGCCTCCTCTCTCTGTTACTCTTCCAGTCCAGTACATATTCATAAATACACATATCTAACTCTCCTTTAGATAGCCAATGTAATCAGTAATTCATGGGTGTACATGTTACTACTCATTCACATCTCCAGTTTAGGTATGCTTTCCCAAAAGCATTATGGGATGCCATTATAAAGGAGTCTCTCAAAGCAGCTTCAACAATCACAATCTCATCTCAGGAAATCCAGAATTCATTATACCAAACAGTTAAAAAAAAAAAAAACCTGTCAGTGATCTTTGTTGTAAAAAGCACAATTTGACTTTGGCTAGTTTAAGTAAAATATGATTTTCTGCAAATCTGGTAGTGCAAATGAATCCACTGATGATCCATCCTAATCCTTTTGGATGGTATCGACATTCTTGGTGACAGCAATGAACAGTAGGAGCAATCTAGGTAGCAGGCTGACATATTTATAAACTCCAGGCAATTCACACAAGCAGCTGCCCCAGAGGAATGGCTCTACCTTCCCCCTGTCCTGGCATTCCTTCTTGTGCTTCAATGGCCACCAGGCAGAACATGAAGCCATGTACATAGTTCACACTATCCTACTGAAGGTATCAGAATGCAGTAACCATTCTTCATTCACAAATTTAGCATACTTTCTTTTCTTTATAATCCAAAACTCCTTCTCTTATCATTTCTTGCTTACCCATTCCTCAAAAAAAAAGCTTTCACCATTTCCTAGACCTCCCTTAAATGTGAAATACGGGTAATCCAACCCAAACATGCTGTTTATTTCAGTTGCATGTGGCATTCCTTATCACAATATACTTGGCATGGGGAGGAAGTTATAAAAATGCACACTTGGAGCATCCTTTCCCAATTTGGCCAAGTTTGAACCCGATTTGTACATAATTGAGCCATCTTATTTATCTTGCATCTGCCAGCCAACCACATAAACTCATTTCTTTTCTTACTAGCCAAGGTAATTTTGACCCAGTATTTAAAACCATCTAGGTGCTTATGGCCATATGATCCCCTTGTACAATGTTGCTAAGTTTTTAACAAATAATATTAACTTTTTAACTTAAGATGACATATGTTTTCCTAAAAATTACCATCAATGTTTACATAACGCATTTTCTTATGCATTTTATCTGATCTTATGAAGGACCTTGCAGAACGCATGGGAGACAAAGGGAAGAGACTTGGGAATGACAGCAACCTAAAATGCCCCAGGCGTTTATAAAAGGAAGGAACAGTCACCACTTTGGTGACTTCAATGTTAGTCCCAGCATATTTATCAATAGAACTTCTTTTCATTCTCAAACGTATGCCAGTTTGAATGTTAAATTATATTATCACTCTTGTAATGAGACATCAAGCTATTGAACTATTCTTTAACTGGGCAAATTCCATAAGATGAAAGGCCTATGCGTGGGCAGGGAGTGCAGGTAACAGCTAAGAGATGATTCATGATATGTAACTGACTTGTTGAAATATGTGTGAGCATAACTGATGAATCTGCTCATTCTCTCTTCTTTTTCCTTTGGGGAAAAGAGGACAGGAACCCTTAGGAATTGAAGTTGAAATTTTACCTGAGACTCACTGAGGAGAAATTTATGTCCAAGTACATCTCCTAGAGTATGAATGAGAAAATGTGTGGACAGAAAAAGATTTAAAACCATTACAAGCTAAATAGAAAATTTAATGCAGAGAATTGCATAAAGCCTGAAAATACCATAAAAAATTGAATAAATAAGAAAAGATTTACAAATGGCCTCCCTGTAATCAAAAACTCAATCTAAAGAGAAAGTTTTTTCATCTATATGCACATAAAAGTATTTCTATTGGCGAAGTGATCCCCAACATTAGATGAAACCAAGGAAATATTTTCTGGGATGCTCCCACACAAATACAAGGAGAGGTACCCAAAGGATGGTGGGCTGCTTCTTCTCTCTTTCATTTGCTTCAGAATGAGAACAGCTTTTTCAAATCTGAGGCAGGAAACTTGAGTTATTATTTTTAGTTTCACTACTGTTGTCATCATCCCAAAAGGAATGGTAACTTTAGTTCTGCATATCTTTGAGACATAAATACCCATGTGCATTGCCTGGGTTCACTGTGAACAACTCTCTAGCCAGAAGTGAGATAAAACTGAAACAAATTAGCTTGACAACAGGAAAATACCTACAATGGAAAGGACAATTATTTCTCTTCTTCTCTTTCTAATATTCCATTAACTAGGATTGTTATTTTTTGTGTTACACTTGAGATTTTTCTACCAAGGCAAGAGATTGTTCTGCATGTAAAATAGAAAAAAATGGTTAGAATTAGAGCTTTCTTAATGTTTTGAATATGCAGGTTACACTTTAATAAATTAAATAGAAGCCATTCTTTTAACAATTTATTTGAAACAGTGTGAGATTGCCTTAATACTGGAAAACAAAAGCTTATTGTTTACTTATATATATAATATGTATTCATGTTGAAATATGAAATAATACAGATGTGTGTATTATGGCAGCTTAGTATGAGAAAGATGTCCTTTTAAGGATGTTATTCCATAATCATGTGATTTTTTTGGGTATCTGACTATTATACTATAAAGGCAGCAAGAATTTCCAAAAAATCAGGCCAGAAGAAAATGTGGAGAAGGGAGAAACAGAGAGAGAGAGAGACAGAGAGACAGGGAGAAAGAAAGAGAGAGAGAGACAGAGACAGAGAAAGATCCAGAGACAGAACCAGAGACAGAAAGAGATGCAGAGAGAGGGAAAGGGCAAACAAATTAAGCATTGAAGTCAAGGATTTTGAAAAGTAAATAATGCAAGAGTAAGGAAAGTGGAAGGATGACACTAACAAAGAAAAAAACAGAAACACGTTTGAAACAAATGCAGTAATAATATGTAAATCCAAATGTGATTCATTTCAAAAACAATAAAATATAGTCCAATCAGGAAAAGATAAGGAAGAAAGCATAAACAAAAAAGATTAGAGAGGAAATGGAAAAGAACCAAAGATACAGAGGAAATTAAATGAATTAAACAATTCATCACTTTCTTCAAATCAATTAGAAAGCTGAATATAATAAACAAGGTTCTGGGAAAGCGTAAATTGCTAAAAATTGACAGATGAAGTGACAGGAAACAGATCAGTTGCATGAGAGAAACTAAACAGGTTCAAAAAGAAAACATCCTCCTCCTCACCCTTCCATCTCTAATATACTGCAAAAAGCCAAGAACCAGAGTTTATTACGGGTGAATTTTATCAGTATTTCAAGGAATTGATCATGCTGATGCTGTTTAAACTTGGTCAGAGCGCTGAGCGCAAAGGAAAAGTTCAAAACTATTTCTAAAAATCAAACATATCCTTGATATCAAAACCAGACAAATCAGTACAAAGAAAGAAAACTCATTTAAAAATATTGATTTAAAAGTCTCAAATAAAATAGACTCCAGCAAAAAACAAAATTAGAAAATACCATAGAAAACTGGAGTTTTTTTCCAGAATAAAGATTGACTTAATAGTAATAAATATATGTATATAACATAGTATAAAACATATACTAATATAGAAACATATACAAAATAGTATACGATTAGTATAAAAACATACACCTATAACTAGGATAAAAATATATGCAAAAGCTAGATTGATGGCTAGAAGACATATAAAATTTAAATATATTTTGGATTAAAATCACTTAACTTTCAATAAAATAGCAATTGATGGATACTTTCAGTGTAATGTTTAATAGTGGAACATGGAAAAATTTATCATTACATTTAGAAAATGTAAAGGATGTGTATCACTATCGTCACTATTATTGAACATTATTCCAGAAGTACTAGTCTATGTAAATACACAAGAAAAATATATATGTGCATAAAACATCTTTGTTAAAGAAGAAGCAAAATTACCCTTATTTAAAGATGATGAGATCATGTAGCTGGTTATTCCAAGTATTTCAGTTTAAAATCTATTAGAAACTCTAAATGAATTTGTCAGGATAAGTACAAAATTAATACCCTTAGCTTTCATATTTACAAACAACAACCTCTTGGAAATAGAGATTTCATTTACAATAGTAAACACATGCAAATAAATTATAGAAATAAACTTAACAAGAAAGGTCCAGGACGTAAAGGAAGAAACTTTAAATATCCATCAGTTGTTCATCACTGTGTAATTAACCACCTCGAAATGTAATGGCTTAAAACAGCAGTAACAGGTTTGCTTATGTCTCTGTCGGTTGGCGGTCTGGGCTGTGCTCCACTGGAACAACTCATCTCTGCTCCATGTGGTGGTCTTGGCCTCTACTGCATCTCCACATGGTCCCTCATGCTCTAGGAAGCTAGCCCCGGCTTACTCACAGGGTGGCAGCAATGTTCCAGAAAGATGAGAGTATACACCACAAAGTTATTTTAGGCCTAAACTTAGAACTCGTAGGGATCCACTAAGATCCTGAGAGTTAGTATATAGAGATTATTTAAGCTGAAGACATTTGAGATTCAACAGATGCAGAAAGAAGTCTTCTCAGAGTTTTCCTTATCCGACTGAAAGCAAAAACTTCTGTGAAATGAGAACTGCTGTAAATTCCCTCTTAGGGGAGCCTTCTACTCCCAGCAGTGGCCAAATGTAAACCTACTGAAAATCCAGTCTCTGGGGCAGTTTTATGGTCCTGAAGAAGACCACTCATAGTTGTATAGACAAACGTTATCACAAGGTTTTTACCTCTCACTTCTTCTCTTAAAAAACCATTTGTCTGTCCTAAAGAAACCTATTTGTTCTTCCTACAGAAGCCATTTCTTCCCCCTGTCTTTCCCCTATTAAGTTAGGTATGTGTATAAGCCTTTAACTTTAACTATTTAACAATCTAGCTACTTTTTTTGTTGGTACCTGTGTGCATATGGATAACCATCTTTTTCCTTTTAATCTGTCTTTTGTCAGTTTAATTTGTAGGTTCCAGGTGCAGAATATAAGAGTGTAGAGGAAGAAGTTTTTTTCTCCCTGACAGACTCAAATCAGAAGGTCAGCCTAGATTAAAGGGTTTGGGAAAATAGATTCCACCTCTTGATGTGAAGAGCTACAAAGAGTTTGTAACCACTTTTACCTCACTATATTTACAAAGGGAGATAAAATGAGACACTTAAATACTTTGTTCTTGGTCAATAAGAATAAATATTGTAAACATTTCAAACTCCTTCAAAATTAATCTGTCAAGTTAGTGGGATTAATAAAATACTGGCTGATTATTTTGTTTCTTTGACCCTTAACAAGTTGGTGCTAAACCTCATATATAAAAACATGTAACAGCGGCTGGCCCAGTGGCCTAGTGGTTAAGTTTGCATGCTCCACTTCAGCGGCCCAGGTTTCATGGGTTCAGATCCTGGGTGCGGACTTATGCATTGCTTGTCAAGCCATGCTGTGGCAGGCATCCCACACATAAAGTAGAAGAAGATGGGCACAGATGTTAGCCCAGTGCCAATCTTCCTCAGTGAAAAGAGGAGGATTGGCAACAGATGTAAGTTAGCTCAGGGCTAATCTTCCTCACCTAAAAAAACAAACAAACAAACAAACATGTAACATTAGGCATAAATAATAATGATAATGGTAAATTATGATAAAATAAATAATAATTTTAATTAAGAGTAATATTTTTACAGATATGAAAACACAGTAACAGAAACTTTTGATGTTGGCACAAAAGTCAGCAGATAGATAAATGATATGGGTTGAAGAGTTCATAAAATATGTTAAACATATAATAAAGCTATCATTTAAAAAGAATGAGAATACTATAAATTAGTCAAAAAATAGTAATTAACAGATAAACCAATTGAAAATAAAACAATGCTAGATATCTACAACAATTTTTCTACCATACTCCTCCCCAAAAAATAAAGCTAGAGAACAATATAGAGAAATTTCTTTTATAATCTTGGAGAAGGAAAGGTTTTTCTAAACAAAAAAGAGGAATCCAGAATTCATAAGATAAGTTTTATAAACTTAATTAGGTAAAACTAAAAATATATGCATGGAAAAAAGAATGCCAGAAGTAAGTCAAAATACTAAAGGCAAACTGAGAAATAGATAACAAGCAATTAAGAATCAATAAGAAAGATACCACAAACTCAATAGAAATTTGAATAGGCAAGGATATGAATAGAGAGAGTGATGGTTAATTTTATATGTCAACTTGACTGGCCTAAGTGATGCCCAGATAGCTGGTAAAACATTATTTCTGAGTGTGTCTGTAAGAATGTTTCCGGAAGAGATTAGCATTTGACTCAGTAGACTGAGTAAAGAGATCTACTCTCACCAAAGTGGGTGAGCATCATCCAATCCATTGGGGGCCGAATGGAACAAAAAGGCAAAGGAAGGGCGAATTCTCTTTCTGTTCTTGAGCTGGGACATTCACCTTCTCCTGCCCTCAGACATTGGAGCTCCTGGTTCCTGGGCCTTTGGGCCCTAGGACTTAACTATGGCCCCCTGGGTCTCAGGCCTTTGACCTCAGACTGGGAGTTGCACCATCAGCTCCCCTGGCTTTCAGTCCTGTGGACTAGGATTGAATTACACCACCAGCTTTCCTGGTTCTCCAGCTTGCAGACAGCAGACTATGGGACTTCCCAGCCTCCATAACCACGTGAGCCAATTCCAATAGCAGATATATATATCATATTACTTCTGTGTTTCTGGAGAACCTTGACTAATAGAGGGAGTTAGAAAAATTTAAGGTCAAATGTGGTATAAACATATAAAACCATTCACTCACAATTGTAATAAACTGACTCATAAAAAAATAAATTATGAGCTCATGTCACATATCAGCAAAAATAAACCAAAAATAATGATATATAACATAGCTGAGTTTATGAGGGAAAAAAAGCTAAACACTTATTAACTCTTAGTAGGAGAGAAAATTAGTGAAAGCAATTTGGAGAACAGTTTTGCAATATCTAACATAAAATGTAAATACATATGCTCTTTGATCCAGTTTGGATGAAAGTTTTTGACCTCCAACTTAGAATTAAGCAAAAAGAGGTATCAGGTTCTGAAAATGTCCTGGAGATAGACTAGCTAAAGCCAAGGCACAAATGATACAATTAGGATAAAAGCGCCCTCCATTTCTTAGCTCTGCTTTTCTTTTCTGACCCCTCAGACAGGCTTTCTCCACAAGGTAGAATCTATTTAGACACTTTATTGCACAGATACATTTTCACAGGTAAGCAAGCTCTAAGTAACAGGATGTTTATTGCAGCATTGTGTTGTAACAGCAAAATCTAGACCTGTGTGTGTGTGCCTGTGTGTGTTTTTGTGTATCTCCATTAATAATGGCTAGATTAAACAAAATATGGTAAATGCATACACTAGAATAAGTAATTTAAAAAGGAAAAAAAAGAAATTCGTTGATATACCAATGCCAAAATGGAAAGTTTCACCAAGGTGGTTTTTTGACAAAAGAAAGCTATAGTACCATGTATATTGTTGACTTCTGTTTGTTATTATTTTACAGCGTAAATAGATACATTTATATTGATGGTGCTCAGGGCAAGCTACCCCAGGAGGCACCACTCTGGTATGCGGATTATTTCGAGCTGAAGACAATAAGGACTCAGAGAACTCAGGAAGAATATTTGAGTTTCCCCTCCCAAACTGCCTAAAGAATTTAAAACAAAAGATCTGTTTCAAGAAAGAGTTATCATGATGGCTATAAAGATAATGTAGGATAGAGGTTACAATAGGAAAGCCACCAAGCCTCTTTCATCAAAAACTCTGTCTCTCCCTGACCACATTATCTATAGATGACCCTGAAAAGAATTGTCCTCCTGCCCTCTGAAGTCCCAGGCCACTACCCACCCACAACACGCTCCTCGCCTTTAGCTGCAATACTTAAGCAAGCAGTTTAGACAAAGGGACGAGTTGCTCATTTCTGAGTTTCTCCCATGTATACATGTTATTAAACTTGGTATTATTTTCTCCTGCTAACCTGTCTTGTTGATTATTTGGCCAGCCATAAGAACCTTAAGGAAAAGGGCAGAGGGAGATTCACCCTCTTCCCCTGACAATATGAAGAAATTTTTTGGAAAGATAGACAACTCCTAAGATTACAGTTTCTTAAGAGTTGGTTGGAGGTGTGGTCTTTTCCAGGTGGTAGTTTATACCTAATTGTAGGATCTTTTGTGTTTGAAATAATTTACCATACATTATTTTTAAAAACAAAACAATTGGTTAATTTTATTAAAAGACACTGACCCTGTTCACAAATATTTACGGTTTACCATGGGAAGGGCCAGATAGAAAAATGTCCTTACAGGTGAGCAAGGAATGTTTTTAATAAAATGCAGCTTTTGAGCTCTGGCTTAAGGGATAAATAGAAGTTTTGAGCTTGGATAAATAGAAGGAAATGGCACCAAACTCTTGCCACTAAAGTGAATTATTCAGTCTGGCATTGACATAACATGTTTTTATTGTGTATTTAAACAAATTTAGAGAATTTACAGAAAAAAAATTAAAGTACAACATTTTTCTTTGTATAATCCCAAGGAACATAATTTTTATTTGATTGTAATCAATCAGGACTTTTTTTTGACCACCAACTTAAACAGAATTAAGCAAAAAGAAGGATCTATTTGCTCATGTCCTGAAAATTTCCTGGAGATAGACTAGCTAGAGCCAGGGCCCGAATGATACCATTAGGATAAATGTGCCCTTCATTTCTTAGCTCTGCTTTTCTTTTTTGTCTTATTCTCAGATGGACTTTCTCCACAAGATAGAATACAACAATTCCAAGTTTTATATCCTGATGACGGTTCAGGCTTCTCTGAGACTGTTAATGTTAAGGCTAGTTGAATCCTTTTGTTTTACTGCAGAGGAGACTAGTCCACTTAATTCACCACAGCATAAGCTCTGGAACAACACTCCAACATGGCAGGGAGGAGAGAGCGCCACTGGAGTTGTGTTTGCAGCCTGGCTCTGTCCCATATTTCTCTGTGACTCAGGACAAGTCGGGTCTTTCTTTTGAACTCAGATTCCTTCCATTTGTATGAAATGGAGATAAGAATGTGTGTCATCAGAACTGTTGTGAAAGTTGAAAGAGGTTTAAATGCAAAGAACTCATCATATTTCTGGAATCCAAGCTTTTGCTTCATATATGTTAATTCCTTTTTCCGTTTCCCTCACTGACGCCTAGTTCTGTGCTCCTTACTGCCCCTGTTATTCTGACCTTTTTCTCCGCTTGAGTGCTTGCTGACATGCTCAGTTTTCATTTTCTAACCCAGCAGTTGTCTTTATTTGAAGTACTTCTGAATTGTTATTTTCCAGAATGAAAGTTCATGCCACACCAGGCAGCTTCACGGTGGGTGGCCTCTGCGCTCTGCACAAAGGATCATTAATAAAGAATCCTAGGGGTCATACCCACAGCGGCCTGAGGGAGTGAGCTCCTGCAGAGATTAGCGGGACTGTTAGGTCAGAACTGACTGCCGCCCATGTTGAATGGGCCGACTGTTGTTGGGATTTAATACTGTTCTTTGTAAATGACCTATAATAGCCATGATCCTGAAAGCCATAAGGGACGATCCTGGTGAATGTCCTACTAGTGGCTGGAGGCAAAGGATCCCTAATTCAGGGGTTATCTATCTAGAGAAGACCAAGGGGTCAGAGAAGAGATGAGCTGGCCAAACAGGAGCACTAAGGGGTAAAGGAACCAGGATTCACCACAGAACACCTCAGAATACACAAACGACTATTGCAACAAAACAAATTCTGTAAACTTATTTCAGTTCAGTGCCCAGAACTAAAACTAACATACTTTCTGTTCTTGTTCTAAACCATCCTGGGGGGGAAAGTATTTTCCTGCTTTTATGCTAAGTGACAGTGGACCAGACAGAAATAATTTAGCTGCTTGCTCCAGGAAATATATGGTCCTGTGAACCAACTAAACAGCTTACGTATCAAAATTAATAGTTCTCATCAAGTTCTCATCTCACTTTCAAGATCCTCACTTCACTTTACTGTGCCCATTAATTCAAAATTATTAGGTCATACACTCTCCCTACCTCATCTCAACTGGGTCCCCACTTTGCAAAACTTACCTTAAAAAATCACCCAGCCCAGGCTGCAAACCAGATAAAGACTGGATCCTAATTTTCCCATTTTGAGACTCTTATTAAGAATTGATCAAGGTGGTGTTCTCCCTTACTGCTCAGCTTTGCTCTAATAACAGATTTTACTAGAAGTCTTTTGGGGAATTGAGAGTTGACTACAGCAATAAAGACATGTTGAGAGAGAGATCGGAAGGCACCGGATGTTAAAATCAAGTGTTCTTCGGTTGGCAAGTTAACCTTCTAGTGGCTGCTACACATCCCATCACCATTAGCTAAATGATAACACTCTCAGAGCGACAGTCCTTCCACGTGGCTTTTTCTATGTAGGAATGAAGAAACTGACATCTAAGGATGGGAAATGAATAGTCAATGCTGATACATGGAATTAAAGACACAGTCGGGGCTAGAGTCACAATTTCCCCACTTTCAACCTTAATTGTTCCATTCCATTAAAATAACGCTTATCTCTGCAGAACTTAATATAGTCTTTTATGTAGTATAAGACTTGAAATTATTATATGAAATTTGAAATGTTGACAGAGGCCCTTTGAAAATGGTACTATAGGTAAAAATGTTACCAAAATGCAGTTAGTTTATTTTAGAGATATTTGTAAAATGCTGGAGTAGAGTTTCTCAAACTTTTCTGGCAATAAGAATTGCTTGGAATTCCTGTTAAAATTATATATGCTTGGCCCCTCCTTGATCTACTAAACATTTTTACAGGAAATGCCTGAGAATTTGCCTTTTTATCAAGTTGTCAGGTGTTTCTTGACCTAAGGCAAACGTGGGAAATGATGCCTTCTAGGCCAGTGGCTCACAACCCCAACTGCACTTTTGAGTCACCTGAGAAGCGTTTTTTAAAACACTCATGCCACCTATACCCTAAGTCAATTAAATTAAAGCCTTTTAGGGAGAGACCCAAGCATGTATGTTTTTATGTCTCCCTAGGTTATGCTAGGGCAGCCCTGGTAGTCCAGTGGTTAAGACTCAGGGCTTTCATTACTGAGGCCCAGCCTCATTTCCGGTCAGGGAACCACACCACTCATCTGTCGGTTGTCATACTGTGGCAGCAGCATGTTGCTGCGATGCTGAAAGCTATGGCACCAGTATTTCAAATACCAGCAGGGTCACCCATGATGGACGGGTTTCAGTGCGGCTTCCAGACTAAGACAGACTAGGAAGAAGGACCTGGCCACTCACTTCCGAAAACATTGGCCATGAACACCCTGTAAATAGCAGAGAGCATTGCCTGATACAGCGCTGTGAGGTGAGAGGATGGCGCAAAAAGACTGGGCAGCGTTCTGCTCTGCTGTACACAGGGTCACTAGGAGTTGGAATGGACTCTAACAACAAGTCGGAATGGACTCTACTAATGTTCACCTAGGAATGAGACCTAGTGTATCAAACCAGAGCTTGTCATTTATACGCATACAGATCTTAGTAAAATGCAAATTATGGTTCAAGGGATCTGGGGGTGAGGTCTGAAATTCTGCATTTCTAAGGTCCCAAGGGAGGCTGATGCTGCTGTTCAGCAGACCACCCAATGAATAGCAAGAAATTAAGACAGTGATTCTCTAAGTCTGATTCCCAAACCAGCAGCATCAGCCTCACCTGAAAATTTGTCAAGTACAAACGCTTGGTCCCTACCCGAGACCTAATCAATCAGAAACCTTGGGGCTCAGGGCCTTGCCTTCACATCGCCCACCATATCATCACAACAGTAGCAGATTCACTGTCATTTATGGTACACACTGAGCTTCCACCAACGATTTTGCTTAAGAAGTTCTGAGACCAACAATTAATAAATAAAAATCGGTATGTAGGTAGATAATTGAAAGCCCTACATTTATAGGAAAATTCTGGATTTGGATCAGAAAACCAAGTTTAAAATTGCAGCTCAGCTTCCTCTTACTTATATGAACTTGGGTGAATCATGTAACCCTGAGCCTCAGATTTCTTAACTGAAAACATGCTAAAATGAATACTAATAGCTTCCTTATCTACTTTACATGTTAGCTGTGAAGGACCAAGTTATTATTGTAGACAGTAGAAATACATGCCTGGTAATGACAGGTAGAGTAGATGAAGAAATATAGAACTTCAGCTTGGTTCCAGCTGCACAGACTTTCAATCTATTTAGAAACAAAAGGCAAATAACAAACACTAAGAAAAGTAAAAAGTTACTGGAAGGAACAAAAGAAAAGATAGTAACACTTACGGAAAACCCATTTGGTGCTTTACACATGGTGTTTCCTTTTTCCAACATCCTAATAAATTACAACTGAGGAAATTGGGATTGCAAAGAAATTAAGTGAATTGCCTTTGGGGCTACATTAACAGGCTTTTGGATCAGAAGACCTCAGTTTGAGTAATACTTTGTCGGTAGCTATGTGACCATTGATTAAAATTCTCTGCCTCAGTATGTCTTCAATAAAATGAAGATAATATCTGCCCAACCAAATACTTAGTATCCATAAATTAAAAAAAGATGTGAAATTGCTATAAAAATTTCGAGGATTTTTAACTATGGAGTTAAATAAATCATTGTTATGTAAAATAGCAAGTAAGAAGTCTTATGATAAAGACTTGAATAATTTTAATATTTTGCTAAGTTTACTTCAATTTCTCTGACATATACATATGGCAGAGGCAATGCTGAGTTGTAGAATATACACAGCTTCAGCCTTCCTTTCCATACATTTTAATTTCATTTTTTTAAATGGATATTATTTATTCACTAATCATTTAGAGGAATCTGAATATAATTAGGTTGAAGTTTTTTGTCTGATTGCTATGTTATTTTCATTTTATTTGGATGGAATTCATCTACTAGTGCTGATTTTACTGGTAACATCTACAGTTCTATTGTATTTTATATATTCAGAGTTTTGTTTTGCTGGTTTTTAGAGGAAGGTCTGTCTCCCCATCAGATCTTCACTCTCCTGTGGTTTTGCAGTTGCTTTCATGCAGCTTCCCAGGGCTCCCAGTTGAGAACTGGGCTTCCTGTTTGTGGCTCAGTGTCTATTCCACAGTGACTGCAGATATCGCTGATCCAATGACTGAGCCAGCAGGGGTATCTCCATCCCGCTGCTTCGGAAGAAAGCAGATGTGTGTGTGCCATGCTGCCAGGCAGTGCTTGGCAGAAACAGTTTTCCTTATTTTTACTTTTACAAGCAAAGGTCCTTTATCATGCCCTGCTAGTAATACAGTGATGCTGACTCTATTTCCTCGCCTCTTGTGGGAAACGTTTATTCCTTATAACCCCACAGAAGTCAAACTCTCAGCTGCCTCTGCCTGCTTCTGGAGTGCTCATGGCTTCAGCCCTGCTCTGTTCTTTGTTTTCTGGGTTTCAGAGACATTTATTTAATTTTATAGCATGGCTCTATCTTTTAAATTTGTCTTCTATCTGTTATAATTATATCTTACAAGATGAGGAAGGGCCTCAGTGTAACTTACAGTGTCAGTTTTATGATCTGAATGTTTGAGATAGTAGGATCAGAAAAGTGAAGGAGGCATCATGCAAAAGGGCCTGAGAGCACCCACACAGGCAGAATCAGATGATCACGTTGCTGTCTGTGTGTTTGCTCTGTGGCGCTGAGGCAGAGCCTGCCCAGCCTCGGTGATGTGGCTGCTGAGCCCGTCCTTTGTTCCTCTTGGACCGTTCGCCACTTCATTGCTTTTCCTCCTCTGTTGGCCCCCGGGGAAGTGAGCTTGTTTGGTCTTTACGGTGCATTTAAATTGGCCATTTTTCAGTTGAATTTCCCCCCAGCTGGCTGTGACTAAATCGGATCAACCTTTTGCAACTTGATGGATTGTTCTACACTCTATCATCAGGAAGGCTGAAAAGACAATGGCAGGAAAGTTGTCACTGTGCAGGCTTTCCCTCAGGACATGTTCACTTACCCCATGCCCTGCTTGTAAAACTCACCTGTCCAGCACCGAGTTACAAAATACTTGACAATCATCAATTAAGAATCCTAAATAGGGTTTTTGTCACCTTTTCAATTGAATGGGTTATTTTAACTCTTGGATCATAATTGGGTAAAATTATGTTGTCATATTACTCCTGGCTTTGTCTCAGTGGAGACACGGACTTCCTCATCATTGGGAACTTATCCTGAAGAATATCCCAAGGTGACTCTTATTTGAAAAATCACATTTTTAAAAACTTAAGTGGTTTATTTTCAACATTACTACTGAGCTTCTGGATTTATCTTTGTGAGAGTGGGTAATTTAGAAATGTGGGTAGATTTAGAGATTTTTAAAAATGATCTGGAAGCATATAAAGTTATTGCAATATAGTTTATCTAAAATAAATAGACTATGTAGAGGAAATAAATATAAATAATTATAATATGCTTTTTCATTAGGGTGCACTTTTCTTTTTAACTGGCAACCTGGAAAAACAATTATCTATCAATTATGTAAGTGGTAGATTAATCAGTGTGTAGAATTAACAGTGATTAGAAATAGTAACGTGTGTTAATGTTAAAAAAAAGGAACAGAATGTTAAATTCAAGTTGTTTTCTTAGGAGTATTAGTAGAACCAGATCGTCAATGAAGGGGAGGTCAAGAGATTGTTAAGCAAGTTTTTCAACTCTCATTTTATTCTGCTCCTGGATAGATTCCAGCAGTGAGAAATTCTTTGGAGAGTGCAGTCAGTATGCGTTGTGTTTCCAGGGAGGATGGGATTGAACTGGTTCACTTGCAGCCAGTTAAATTTGGGCTTGAATATAAGAACACAGGAACTTGTATCTGGCTTACTTCTGAAATAGCCTCTGTTTGCAGAACAGATGAAATGGACCAGAGTGGAACCAATCTGTTCTTCTATCAAGATATGAGCTAAAATCTTGTTTCTCATGGGTTGGGCATTGACCCTATGAAAGGATCTCATCTTGGAAGGGTCCACGCTTGAGAAGATCATGTGGTGGAGTCAGGTGTCCTCCAATAGAGAGTTCCTGAGTCTGTGTCTTAAGGGTATTACAAGCAGTCACCTGATTGAGGCATCACTCATGTCAGGCAACTACAGGTAATAATTACCCAGTAATTTGGGAGGGGTCTTTGAAGAACTCAGAAAAATATCTCATGAGGGAACGCATATGAGCAACTTGATATCAAAAATGTACAAATACCACATTACAACTCTACAAATGAAATCATTTCCCTTCCCTCCCTACCTTTCAGACAATTCTTGAGAAGCCAAATGTAGTGCAGTGAGAAGAGGGTTATGAGAAAGGCACATAGATAGGAAGAGATGGAAGGACTGAAAGATACCTAATATTCACGAGGCATCTGGATATTAAATATTCATTATACTTTAAATATGAATAGTATATACCCAATATATAAAAGGTACTCACTCAGAATAATCAATATAAATGAGACATATAAAGCACTCCATATTCATGAGGTCTTAATTTGGCCACCTGTTGGTCACACTCATTCTGGTCCCATATATCCTCTACCAGAGCATTAAAATAAACCCATGGCTGTCCATCAAGTTGATTGGCAAGCTACAGTTGATGTGGTCACACATAGTTTTCCTTGTGTCTCTCTGATAGAATAAGAATGTCATTGGCTCTGGCCATCTTCTATCTGTGGACTCCTTGGCTTGAACCTCAACTCTGGTTGTCATAAAAACATCATCAGTGGGAAAAGTGATGTGGCTGAGTGACAGACCGAACAAGAATAGTGTATATACAGGATTCAGGTAGTGTGGGTGGTGTGGGCCTTCCAACCCACCTGTATTCTGAATATGTTAACTTACTCCATCTCTTTCCCACTGCTTATCCCCGTGTGCTTTAAATTGATTTTAATACACCATATGACTCAAGTGTCTTAATTTGGTCTGAGAGAGTTTCTGTTCTTTGACCTCTGGGATGGCTTGCATAGTAATGTGCTTATAGACTACATTGCCCCAAGGTAATGTCCCGTGTGATAGCTTCTCATGCTGTAGTCTAGCTTTCATTCAAGGTTTGTAACAAAATATCTGTTTGTTGATTTGCATAATATCTTTCTTCCTTGATATATTATAAATACCATAAAGCCGTGAAATAATTCTTCAGCTCCTCCTAGAATGCCCAGGATACACAAGGCATTCAATAAATATTTGTTTACCACAAGGATATATATCAGCAGGCAATCAGGAACTTCTTTTTATTTTGAAATATTTTAGACTTAAATAAGACTTGTGGAAATAGTACAGAGAGTTCCCAAATACCCTTCACTCAGCTTCCTCTAATGTTAAGACTTTACACAGTAAAATTATGAAAACTAAAAATTTAGCTTTGGTACACCAACTAAACTATAGACTTTATTCATATTTCACCAGATTTCCACTAATGTTCTTTACCCATTTCAGCATCTAATTCAAGAAGCCAAATTGCATTAATTGTTGTGTGTCTTCTTCGTCTACTAAGGAATCGTGACAGTTCCTGAGTATTCCTTTGTCTTTCATAATCTTGATACTTTGAAGGATATTTTTCAGATATTTTGTAGACTCTCTCTTGATTTATGTGTGTCAGATGTTTTCTCATTACAGTCTTGTGCTGCATGATGACGTTGCAGTCAGTGACGGACCACATATACAACGGTGGACCCACAAGATTAGTACCATGTAGCCTAGGCTATACCATCTAGGTTTGTGTAACCACGCTCTATGATATTCGCACAATGACGAAATCACCTGACGATGTATTTCTCAGAACGTATCCCTGTCACTAAGCAATACACGACTGTATTAGACCAAGGTTTTACATTTTTGGTTATGTGCCATTGTCAAGTATATCATATCAGATGATACATGATGTCAATGTCTTATTACTATTTATTGCTCTTTAACTTATTGATCGTAGTTATTTTAAATCACCCATCAGTTTCTATATCTGTGTCATATATAAATCTAGTTCTGATGATTGCTTTGTCTCTCAGGAGCGCGTTGTTTTTTCTTGCCTTTTTGTATGCTTAAAAGCATTTTTTTTCGAAGCCAGAAAGCACGTGTAGCAGACTTGAGACTGACATAAATAGATTTTAAAGCCTAGAAATGGGAACACTTTTCCTTTTACTAGGTCTTTAGGGCAGAGGTTTGAGTTGATCTAACTAGAGATTGGGCTGGATTTGACGTATGTTGTTGCTGTGTTACCCTTTGTGCCACAAGTGTTAAATTATCTAGGGGATACTTTGTGTTCAGTGTGCCGACTGATTTGCCAGAGAGGTTTTTTCCAATGTCTCTTTACTCTCACATTTCGGGTGTTCCTTTGTGCTGTACCTCAGCAAGTGTCTGTCTTTTGCAAGTTACATGTTATCAGATATTTGTTAGCCTGGTGGTGGGGGTGGGGGCACCATGGAGACATTTTCTTTTGTTCTGACCAAAGTCTCAGCATAGCCAGACAGACATCATGTCCCTGGACCTCAAGTGCATAGTCTAGTCAGTGCTGCCCTCACTCCTCATATTTCTCACTCCAGAAGCTATTCTTGATCCTCCCTTAGGTTTAAAAGGATTTTTTCCCCAACTTCCTCAACTGCAGTGGGTTTTCACTGGTACCTCCAGTTCTGCAGTGTTTATTGCTTTCCCTCCACAGACAAGGCTTTCATTCCATACAGGAGACACAAGTTGAGGGTCCCATCTTAGTTTTCTGCCTGTCTTGAAGCAGTTGCTATTCCCTTCACCCAGTTCTAGTTCTGAAATATGAGAGAGACTTTTTGATGACTCTCTTAATCTTTCTGGGAACATCTTATGGGGTTTGTGAAATAAACAAATAAACAAACGAAAAACAGCCTTCCAGAGGGTTTGAACTCCACCTCTATTCACAGTGCTCATTAGCCGGCCTCCCCAAAGTCACCAATGCCCTAGATGGATTCTTCTCATCCATGTATGGATGCATCTTGCCCAGGTAAGCCAGTGCTACTGTCTCCTCTGCCCCTAAAGTCACTTGTCTTCTTATTTTGGATTTGTTGGTTGCCCTGCAACCTCAGTACACTCAGAGATTCAAGAAAAGTAGTAAACTTGCCTTGCTATTTCTATAACTTTGAAAGCAGTGGTCTTTCCAGCTCTCTGTATCTCACAATGGAAACCCAAAGTCCAAGACCCACCCCCCGCCAACCCTCCAGATGTGTTTTTAAGGATGTTTTGCACCATGAGAGCTGGCTGGTAGCAAAGACTGAAAAAGCGTAAAGGTAAACCTCAAATTTTGTGGTGTAATGATGAGAACAAGAAACATCAAGTCTGAAGTTCAAGTTTCTTCCCCACCACTTTCTCTTTGGAATCTTGGGCAAGCTAGGCTCCATTGTCCTCATCTGTAAAATGGTTACAAGGAGATAAACCTCACACTGTAGCTTTCCACTAGTGTTATCAAATCACGGGACCCTACAGGGAGCAAGTAGATAACAGGAGAGTGGGAGATGAGGAAGGGAAGCTTCTCTCATACCTTCAAGTGAAGGGCCTCTGGATTTATCAGCAGTGTGGATAAGATGTACCAGTGAGCTTTAATTTGAAGAGAGAATGACTAAGAAAATGAAAACCAGGGATGTATGAATGTAAAATATAAAGTGCAGAGTAATGATTTTGCTTTAGGTTTTCAATTCAAGGAAATTTAGGGTCATGAGTTCTTAACAGAGAAAGGCATACCTAGGAATTTGTGGTTGTAGTAATGAAATCTCAAGAAAACTGTAAGGCTCCCAAAAGGATGGAAAGAAACAAGACTGAAAGTGAAGTCAGAGCAATGCTAAAAGTGGATGTATAGAGGTAGTGTGGTATTTCTAATGAGGGTAGAATTTGGTATCAGGGGATGAGTTTGAGAGATGGCTCAGCCACTTATGCATTGGGTGGCCTTTGGCAAATCGTTTCATCCCTTTGGGCTCAAGGTTCTCATTTGGGAACAGTCACTATAATCAGGCCCTTCTCTTTCATCTACTCCCTCAGATTCTGTGCTACATCCATGCTTTACTGTCTGCTGTTTGCTTGAACATAGAACGCTCACCCGTGTGCTCACTGCTCTGTCCCTGAAGTGCTCCCAAGGGTGCTAGGAGTTCCAGAAGAACAGGGACTAGATCTTGCTTCTTTATATCTCCAGAATTGAGCACAGCCACACATAGAGTAGCATCAGCACTCAAAAGTGTTCTTTAATGCATAAAAGAGGAGAGGAAGACAGCAAGAAGGAAGGAATGAAAAAAAAATGTTTGGTATTGATTCATTTATACCCAGTGACCTGTTCTACTCTATAATTAGGGTCACACATATACCAGACAAGTTCCACAGATAAAGTCAAATCTGTAGATAAGGAGCAGAGTGATGATTTGGGGTATGGCAAGGCAATGATAAAATAAAGAGAGGATGAGCCTCATTAACAGACTTTCAAATCCGTGAGCTAGTGAGCTTACAGAGAGAGAGAGAGAGAAAAGGAATATAGGAGAGTGTGATTTTGAGGGCATGTCCTCCAAAGTAGGCAATATTCACTACCAATCATTCTATATTGACTTTTCACATAATATTTGTGGTGATAAAGGTGGAAAAGATGAGCAGGCTAAATAGCAGTACCCCCCACATATCAGGTAAGTCAATGCTTTTCTTTTGTGCTGAAATAGCATTGAGCCAGGCAGTTTACTGTTAGGACTCTTTGTCCTGCCATATGGGTAACGAATTCCCCCCAGCCACTCACTCAGAGCCCAGCCAAAGTGCTGGAGATACTTAAGAAATATTCTCTTTCACCATCACTTATCAAAGCTAAGATGCTGCGTCTATACAAAATGTCCGTATGATTTGACGCTGCATTCCAGACCTCCTAAAATGAGCCTTAACACCTTTTTCCATCTCAAATTTCACCACTCAGCTCTAAGTTCTGTCCCATCAAGCTACTCCTAATTGTCGTGAGCCATATACAAACTTTCTGAAATCCTTCAGCTCTTACTTAAATCAACGGCGTTTAGACTTTCGGTTAGCAAAGGAACTATTTGTTTGTGTTGTAGTTCTTAATGCAAAATTTAATGTGGAACTTCAAGGTGGTAGAATAGCTCTAGAAGAATGAGATGAGAAGAAATGGATTTGAGTCCTATTTTGATGCTGTTTTTCTGCTAGTTCTGCAATAGCCCACTGGGGAAACAAAAAAAAAGGATAATGGTCAGAAAATCAGGTTCTAATTTTAGCGTGAAGAAGCTGTGTGAGCTTCATAAACTCAGCTTACCCCTCTCACATAATTTTTCTAACATACAAAACAAGAAAATGGAACAAGAAGATTTCTAAAGTGCTTTCCAGTCATAAAATTATTTAGAGTGAAATAATCTATTATATTGGTAATTTCAATCTTGATACGCTAAAAAATGGTTGTCTGCATCAAAGATTTACGGGAAAATGTCAACAAAAATATTTGTTTAGGAACATGGGTTCATGTGGCTTAATATTGTACAAAGAGGCTATGTTATTCTCTTAGGGCCTTGATTACTCAGTGACTTGATGTAAGAGAAAAAAAGATCTATTAATAAATGAAGAAATAGCTATAAAAGCTACATCCTTAAATTAAAAAGTTCAACCAGATTCCCATATGTGTATGTTATTTTTCTTCTTTATTTAACACCATTTGAACCAAATATTTCATGGTTATGTCCCAGACTACTCTGCTGGCTCAAGTAAATATTGGATTCCCCAGATATAAAAAGATTTTTCACCTTGCAAAGGGACTTTGCAAGGTTCCAGTGACCTGCTCCTTAGGCAAACAAAATATCTTTTTCTGCACATAATTTTGTGTTGAGAGAAGGTAAATTGAAATGACATTTTAAAATTTAAAATTAGTTTTAGTAAATCCAATATTGACAGTGTACTGCTTGGGGGCACCTGACACTTGAAAGATCTGAGATCAGTCCTTCCTCAGAGAAATCCTCCTTCTCTGTCAAGAAGAATATTTATTTATTGATTTTGGAAACTTTGAATGTGAAACTGAGCAGAAATAGCAAGTTGACAAAAATAATATCATGCTTATTTTTTTTTTTACTTTGCAAAGTACTTCCATGTGACTAAATTTTTGTCATAAATTTATAAACTTTTGAAGTGAAATATAATATAAAGTTAACTGTATACATTTTGTGTGTGATTTTTTTCAAATGTATAAACCTCTATAACAGTAAAGAACGTTAGCACATCAGAAGCTTCCCTTGTGTCTTCTCCCAATTAATTCCCATCCCACAGAAGCAACTTCTACTGTGACTTTTAACAACATAAATTGACTATATCTGTTTTTGAACTTCACATAAAGAATTATACAGTGTGCAATATTTTTTCGTCTGGCTTTGTTACCTCCACATTACTTTTATCAGATTTATCCATGTTACTGTGTGTATCAGAATTTATTTTTTTATTGCTGTATTATATTCCATTAATAAATATACCACAATTTATCTATTCTAATATTGATAAGCAATTGGATTATTGCTAGTTTCAGGTTACTATGAAAAATATTTCTATCAACACTCGTGTACATAAATTTTGAAAATTATAGTTTCCATATATGGAGTAAAATTTTGCATTTAGCTTTGATAGTTACTACCAAACATTTTCCAGAATAGTGGCTGCAGTATTAATTTACATGCCCACATCTGGTGCCAACATTGATTTCTATCATATCATCAGTGTTTTTGAATTAATGTTTTCAATTTGAATATGTGCATAGTGATATTACATTTTATTCTTAATTTTAACTTCCTTAATGTAAGTTATGTGAATATCATTTTATATTCTTTTTCTATTAAACGTATCTCTTGAATTCTTAAATTCTGTTAGTGTATTTTCAGTTCTAAAATTTCTAGAATATTTTTTCAGTTTTCTGCTGAAATTCTCTTTTTCTGAACATATTAAACGTAATATTTTAAAGTTCTTTCCTGATAGCTCCAATATCTGGATCACTCTCAAGTATTTTTTAATTATTTATTTTTACTCCTGTTTTTTTGGTCATTTGATTCTGTTTCTTGGCATGCCTATTAATTTTTCACTAAATATTAGATATTTTATGCTTTGGATGATGTTTTCTTTTTCCAGAGAGGGTTTAATTTTACTCTGGCACGTGGATAGAGACAGGTAATCCCCTTATTCTAGTGGAGACTTTGCTTTCAGTTTTTTTTTTAATGTGTAAATTTCTCTGTTTATATTATTATTTTTTTATTTTTTTAAATTTTTCGTTTATTGCAGTAACATTGGTTTATAACATTGTAAAAATTTCAGGTGTACATCATTATACTTCTATTTCTGCATAGATTACATCATGTTCACCACCCAAATACTAATTACAACCCATTACCACACACATGTGCCAAATTATCCCTTTCGCCCTCCTCCCTCCCCCCTTCCCCTCTGGTAACCACCAATCCAATCTCTGTCTCTATGTGTTTGTTTATTGTTGTTATTATCTACTACTTAATGAAGGAAATCATACGGTATTTGACCTTCTCCCTCTGACTTATTTCACTTTGCATAATACCCTCAATGTCCATCCATGTTGTCACAAATGGCTGGATTTCATCGTTTCTTATGGCTGAGTAGTATTCCATTGTGTATATATACCACAGCTTCTTTATCCATTCGTCCCTTGATGGGCGCTTAGGTTGCTTCCAAGTCTTGGCTATTGTGAATAACGCTGCAATGAACACAGGGGTGCATGTATCTTTATGCCTTGGTGTTTTCAAGTTCTTTGTATAAATACCCAGCAGTGGGATAGCTGGATCATATGGTAGTTCTATCCTCGATTTTTTGAGGAATCTCCATACTGTTTTCCATAGTGGCTGCACCAGTTTGTACTCCCACCAGCAGTGTATGAGAGTTCCCTTCTTTCCACATCCTCTCCAACACATGTTGTTTCCTATCTTGTTAATTATAGCCATGCTGACGGGCGTGAGGTGATATCTCATTGTAGTTTTGATTTGCATTTCCCTGATAGTTAATGATGTTGAACATCTTTTCATGTGTCTGTTGGCTATCTGTATATCTTCTTTGGAGAAATGTCTGTTCAGGTCTTTTGCCCATTTTTTAATTGGGTTGTTAGTTTTTTTGTTGTTGAGACGCATGAGTTCTTTATATATTTTAGAGATTAAGCCCTTATCAGATGTATGGTTTGCAAATATCTTCTCCCAATTGTTAGGTTGTCTTTTCGTTTTGTTGATGGTTTCCTTTGCTGTGCAGAAACTTTTTAGTTTGATGTAGTCCCATTTGTTTATTTTTTCTACTGTTTCTCTTGCCCGGTCAGACATGGTGCCTGAAAATATGTTGTTAAGACCAATGTCGAAGATCATACTGCTTTCAGTTTTAATAGGGCTGCTTTAGCTTAGGTTGCTCGTACTGCGAGGTTGTAGGTCCTACTCATACAATGTCTCCCTTTTGGTGTCTCACCTGAAAATCTTCCTTCCTCTTTCCTTTCCTCCCTCCTTCTCTCCCTCTCTTCCTGTTCTGTTCCTTCCTTCTTTCATTCATTTCTTTTTTTCTTTCTTTTTACCTCCCTGGCCAGTCCTGAATTCTAACTTCTTTGTAGCAAGGCTGCCAAACATTTTCTCAGCTTTTTAGCTCCTTAGATACTGCTCTTCACTTGATTTTTAGGAGTCTCAGCTTGCACACCCAAAGTGTAAGAATCGGACAATGCCCAAAGGGGGAAGTTACCTACAAATTTCAGGCTCACTTCTTTTTGATTTCCTGCCTTCTTTTTACTTCATACCCTTCAGATTTCAGATAAACTGAACTCTCATGGTTCAATTTGATCAGATTATTTTGAAAAGGAAAATTAACAAGCCAACAATCTCAGTTTATATAGAATACAATCTTGAGTGTATTCTTATGAATGTTGACTTTAAATATTACCATACAAGAATGGGAAGAATTTTCCTTGATTTAGCAGCTATTGATGATGTCCACAATCAGAAGGTAGTGTATAGAATATGGTGAAAATAAAAATGACTCCTAACTTTCCTTTACATGAATTCCAACATCATTACCTTGTCCAGAAATCATGTGACAAAGATATTGACATAAATCAATGTATTCATAGTATCCAAACCAGTGGCTGACAAGTCGACCTTTTAAATGGAAAAAGACATTCATTTTATGACATCTTATAATGCTTATAGTGATTTGCATTTACTATGTCATAGTATTTTACAGTGATACTGTCAGGATGTTCCATATAGAGAAGAAAGAAAATGGATGCACAGATGTGGTCACAGGAATTTCCCAGGGGCAATGAGGAATTTGCAACAGAAATGAAACTCAGGTATTTTTACTCAACCTCAGTGTCAGTGTCTTTTGTTGTATTGGAAAACCTCACTGTGTTATGGATACAGCCTAAGTGCTTTGCTTTACCCTACATCTCTGGATCTACCCTCAGGCATTTGAAAATGAAATAAACTCCATGAAGAAGGGTTTCTGAAGCTTACGATAAAAATGCTGTGGGAAGCGTCTGCTATTTAAAATGTGTTGGAGTCTTTCTCTCTTGATTTCCATATGCTTTCATAGGAAGTCCAACCCTCTGTGTAGATCCTCTCTTGCTTCAGGAACCTAGGGAGTTCTCAACGGGAATTTCACATGAACACCAGGGACACCATTTGTATATATCTAAATGTGAATGATATTCCCCTGAGTTGGTGACACATTAGCCTTGGGTTCCAGTGCCCTTCCATGGTTCTCTTCCACATTCTACCAATAAACATTCCAGTAATTTCCCTCCTTACAGTTGTCACTACTTTTCCAGACATGACAAATCCTGAAAATGTTCTACAACTGTTCATGAGGTTTTCTTTCATGCAAAATATTTATGAACTGTTCGATGCCCCCAAATAATTAGAATTTCAAATGTTTACAGAAAAACAGAATGGGAGAGACTAAGTCTCTTCCTTGTGTGTCACACTCTGTCAGACAAACTCCAAAGCAGTGATACTTGGTCTTGAATGTGAGATAGATTTTAATGAAAAAGACACTGTCCAACCAGTAGATATGAATTTTATGACTTTTATGACTTTTATTCCTAGGATAGGAAATAAAGACTACTGATAAGAATGATGATGTACTCACCATTTCACATCATCTCTGATGGACAAGCCATCATTAGTATAAAACTGCTCAGGAAAGGTCCTTTCCAATGGGCTTTTGAATGCCATTTCAAGAATTGCTATCTGCGTAGCTCAAAGATCGTTTTTTAAATTTTTATTGAAGTCACATTGGTTTATAACATTTTATAAATTTCAGGTGTACATCATTGTATTTTGACTTCTGTGTAGACCACATTGTGTTGACTACCAAATGTCTAGTTGCCATTTGTCACCACACAAATGTGCCCGCCCTTTTGTCCTCCCCCAATCCTTTTGCCCTCTGGTAACCACCAATCTCATCTCTGTCTATGTGTTTTTTTGTTTGTTTGTCTTGCATATATAAGTGAAGTCATATGGTAATTCTTTCTGCGTCTGGTATATTTCGCTTGGCATAATACCCTCAAAGTCCATCCACATCATCGCAAATGGCAAGATTTCGTCTTTTTTATGGCTGAGTAGTATTCCATTGTGTATATATACCACATTTTCTTTATCTATTCATCCATTGATGGGGACTTAGGTTGCTTCCAAGTCTTAGCTATTGTGAATAATGCTGCAATGAACATAGGGGGGCATGTATCTTTTCGAATTAGTGTTTTCTTATTTTTTGGATTACTACTCGGAAGTGGAATAGCTGGATCATATGGTATTTCTATTTTTAATTTTTTGAGGAATCTCCATACTGTTTTTCATAGTGGCTGCACCAATTTACATTCCCACCAGCAGTGTATGAGGGTTCCTTTTTCTCCACATCCTCCCCAACACTTGTTATTACTTATCGTTTCAGTAATAGCCATTCTGATGGGCTTGAGGTGATTTATCATTGTGGTTTTGATTTGCATTTCCCTAATAATTAGTGATTTGAATATCTTTTCATGTGTCTGTTAGCCATCTGTATATCTTCTTTGGAAAAATGTCCGTTAATATCTTCTGCCCATTTTTTGATCAGGTTGTTTTTTTGTTGTTGAGTTGCATAAGTTTTTAATATATTTTGGATATTAACCCCTTATCAGATATATGATTTGCAATTATCTTCTCCTATTGTTAACTTGCCTTTTTGATTTGTTGATGGTATCATTTGCTGTGCAGAAGCTTTTTAGTTTGATGTAGTCCCATTTGTTTATTTTTTCTTTTGTTTCCATTGCCTGGTGAGACATGGTATTCAAAAAGATGCTGCTAAGACCCATGTTGAAGAGTGTACTGCCTATGTTTTCTTCTAGAAGTTTTATGTTTTCAGGTGTTACATTCAAGTTTTTAATTCATTTGGAGTTAGTTTTTGTGTATGGTGTAAAATAATGGTCTACTTTCATTCTTTTTCATGTGGCTTTCCAGTTTTCCCAACACTATTTATTGAAGAGATTTGTCTTTCTCCATTGTATGTTCTTGGCTCCTTCATCAAAAATTAGCTGTCCATAGACATATAAGTTGTCTTGACTTATTTCTGGGCTGTCAATTCAGTTCCATTGATCTGTGTGTCTGTTTTTCTGCCAGTACCACGTTGTTTTCACTACTATAGCTCTGTAGTGTATTTTGAAATCAGGGACTGTGATACCTCCAGCTTTGTTCTTTTTTCTCAGGATTGCTTTGGCTATTCAGGGTATTTTATTTTCCCATATAAATTTTAAGATTCTTTGTTCTATTTCCATGAAAAATGTCATTGAGATTGCGTTGAATCAGTAGGTTTCTTTACTTAATATGGACATTGAGCAGAGAATGTCTTTCCATTTCTTTGTCTTCTTCAATTTCTTTCAATAATGTTTTATAGTTTTCAGTGTATAGGTCTTTCAACTCCGTGGTTAAATTCCTTCCTAGATATTTTATTCATTTTTTTTGTGATTGTAAATGGGAGTGTATTCTTGATTTCTCTTTCTACTAGTTCATGCTTATCTCTACTTGCCTATCCAGTTCCCTCCTTTTTGTATTCCCCTTCTTTGTTTGTTTTTTTTTGTCACAAATTATCCTTTTTTATATTGTTACCAAATTGAAGTGGTTATAGTTATTTTTGATGCTTTCTTTCCCTTTAGTCTTTATTTTGTAATTAAGAGTTTGCTAACCTATTCTAACATAGAGTTGCAATTTTCTGATTCTGTCTGTTCATTTATTACCTTGCTCAAAGCTTTGTGAAACTTTGCCTTTTTGTTTCAGGTAGGAGGGCTCCTTTCAACATTTCTTGTATGGCAGGTCTAGTGGCAACAAGCTCCCTCAGCTTTTGTTTGCCTGGGAAAGCCTTTATTTCTCCCTCATACCTGAAGGATAACTTTGCTGGATCGAGTATTCTTGGCTGACAGTTTTTATCTTTCAGTATTTTGAATATATCATTCTACTCTCTTCTAGCCTGTAGAATTTCTGCTAAGAAATCTGCTGATGGCCTAATCAGCAGATTTGTAAGTTATTTTCTTCTCTGCGGCCACCTTTAATATTCTTTCTTTGTCATCCACTTTTGATGGTTTTAATATAATGTACCTTGGAGAAGGTGTTTTGAGTTGCGACAATTGGGTGTCCTATTAGCTTCATATACTTGTATATCCAGTTCCTTCCCCAAGTTTGGGAAGTTCTTAGCTAGTATTTCTTTAAATAAGCTCTCTGCTCCTTTCTCTCTCTCTTCTCCTTCTGGGATACCCATTGTCCGTATGTTGCTTTTCCTAATTGAGTTGGATATTTCTCGTAGAATTCCTCTATTTTTTAGAAAAGTCGTAGTTCTCTCTCCTTTTCCACCTGAATCATTTCTAGATCTCTATCTTTGAGCTCACTAATCTTCTCTTCCACATGGTCTGCTCTATTTCCAATGCTTTCTACTTTATTCTTAATCTCATTTATTGTGTTCTTCAGCTTTAGAATTTGTGATTTTTTTTTCCGTTCATTAATTTTATATGAACTCATCAAACTGTCTTTCTGAGTTTCTTGTAATTCACTGAGTTTCTTCATGACAGCTAGTTTGAATTCTCTGTCAGTTAGATCACACTCTTCCATGACTTCAAGTTCGGTTTCTGGAGAGTTGTCATTTTCTTTATATGCTACCTTGTTACTGTAGTTCTTAATGGTGCTTAATGAGCTGTTTCTCTGTCACACATTTGCGGTGGCGAACACCTTTCTTATTTGGGTAAGTCTTTCTTTGTTTTGATTCTGAGCTGCTTCTGGTTGTAATCAAGAGCCTGTGCTTTCCACCTTCCACTGCCTCTGCCAGAGGCACCATGAGTGCCCTCCTTGTGCTGCTTGTGCCTTTGAGATTGTTGGTACCTTGCTGCTTATGATGTTGCTGCAGTTACAGGGGTCACCAATGGAGCCACTGGGCTGCAAGCACCTCTGCTGCTTCCTGGGTCACCTGGGTCTCATGGTCCCCTACTTGTTCTCCACAGGCTCAGGTGCTACTGTTGCATGCACCACCTGTGCTGCTGCTCCCAGATTATCTGGGGGTGCTGGCAACACACTGCTGGGGGCACTGGGTTCATAGGTGTTTCTGCTGCTGCCAGAGGCTTAGGGTCTTGTAGCACCAGTGTCAGGGGTGCTGCTGCTGGAGGCTGGGTCATAGGCACTGCTGCATTTCCTGAAGCCTCAGGTTGCAAGCACCAGCCACCACTGCTGTGGGAGGGATGGGGCTGAGCTGTGAGTGCACTGCTGCTCCTGCAGCCTCTGATCCCAGTGCTGGTTTGCTTTTTATTTTTTTATTTTTATTTATTTATTTGAGGAAGATTAGCCCTGAGCTAACATCCATGCCCAAATTCCTCTACTTTATATGGGACGCCACTACAGCGTGGCTTGACAAGTAGATTGTTGGTCTGTGCCCGGGATCTGAACCTGCGAACCCTGGGCTGCCAAAGCAGAGCACGTGAACTTCCTGCTACACCGCTGAGCCAGCCCTCAGTGTGCTTTTTAGAACCTCATGTCTGGGCATTGCTGCCACTGCCAGGGGTATCCACAACTTGGATGCAGCCTCTGCTTCTAGAAGGGCCAGTGTCAGAGGCACCACTGTCAGGGTAGAGGAGTGGGGGCTGGGTCCCGGTATTGTTGTGCTTCCCAGAGTCTCTGGTCACAGGCCTGCAGTGATTCCTGGTGCCTCTGGGAGCTTAGGCTGCCTGGATTCCTGGAGCCTTTCTTCATGGGTATTACCTCCGTTCCTCTGGCCTCTGTTCACAGGCGCAGCCACAGATCCTGGAACCTCAGGTCTCAGGAGCTGCTGCCATTGCTCCTCTGTTCCACTGCTCTAGGAGGTCCAGTCCACCCATCTTCAGGTGTATCGATGCATGGATCTCTCCGGCATTCTGGTGTGCTGTGCCGAAAGTCCTTAGTTGGTCAGTAGATGTCCAACTATTGGTTGTAACTTAGAGAGGAGAGACAAAGGGAACGACTCACTCTGCCGTGATGCTGACATCACTCCCCTCAACAATCTTGAAGAAAGCTCAGAAATATTTGAATTTCTCAGAATATAGTTGGAATTTCCCAGTACAGAAATTGTAATTTATTTCATTTAGATTGAAGAAACTGGCTGGAAAACAACTATACAAAAGAAATAAAATAAAATGCTTTTGGAAGATCTGCAGAGTTGATCATCAGTAATCCTAGAAACAGGTATTCATGTACAGCATAGCCCTTCACCCTATAACTAGGCTGGAATGATCTCATTTTCCAATAACTGATTTATCTAGAAATGGCATTATATTTTATAGATTTAAATGATTAATTTTTGAATTGCCACAGTAATTTCTATTTTTTACTGAATCTAGTTACAAAATATGTAGAATTTGGTAAAAATTGAGATCTCTCTTTTAATAAAAGCTTTCTTTCTGATTCTAATAGTGGAAAAATGGATTAAATTGCACTAGTAGGAACTTTTATAACAGTAGGCTAAGAAAAAACTATTTTACACTTTCCTTCAACCATTTCAGTGTTCAAAGAGTACCATTTCATAAGTTTGCTAATTTTCCAAAAAAGAATGATTCAGATAATTGCTATGATTTCTTTCCTTAGGTGTTATCACTTGTAGTATGCTATTATTCTGTCACAGAATAAAAGGTTAAAAAAAAGGCTTTGGTAATTTCCTGAAATGAGCCTTCTTATTTTGCTTAAGAATTCAGAAAAGATCAGGATTTAATAAAGTGCATTTTATTTAGAAATGAAAATACTTGAGAAAAGAGAGTAGATGGGGGAGGGGGAAGAGATTCAATTGTAGTTAAGGTTTTACCAGCAAATGCTCAATTTGAGTTGAGTAAATATAGTTACCCTGTGAGCAACAGATGCACAAATGAGTTTGTGCTTCAATGCCAACTGCTTTAAATCTAATTGTTATATAAGTTTTTGGATCTAAATCTCTAGATTTTATTTTGTTTTTTGGCCAAGAAAAACACTGCTGCTTGAAAAACCTGCAACTTTGTGACATGGTGAAATCAAAATAGCAAATTAAATCATCCCAGTTACCATGTTCTATGATAGAAACTGATCAGAAAGAGACTATTGCATATGTATAACAAGAAATAATCCAATGTTTCGTGAGATAAACATTAAATATCACTTCATTTTAAACAAAACCAGTTATCTAACACTGTCTCCGGCAGGTCATCATTCCTTTTGAATGTCCAACATTTTTGAGAAGAAAATAATAGCAGCAATCAAGGCAATAATTAGTTTATTGCAGCATTCAGATTTGGATTGGGGCTGCTTTGAGAAATATTGACATGTTTTCAAATATGAATGCACACATTTCTTAAAATGTAGAAAGTGTTTGTTTAAATAGTTGAGGGCAAACTGTGGCAAAAATTAATTTGAGCCTAACTTCAGATATAGCTCAACATAATAACACAAAAGCCAGCCCTTGTGGTCTGATGATTAAGACTCGGCACTCTCACCATCCTGGCATGGGTTTGTTTCCCCATCAGGGAACCACACCACCAGTCTGTTGGTTGTCACTGTGGTGGCTGTGTGTGGCTGTGATGTTGAAAGCTATGACACTGGTATTTCAAATACAAGCAGGGTCACCCATGGTGGACAGGTTTCAGCAGAGCTTCCAGATGAAGACAGACTAGGAAGAAGGACCTAGCCACCCACTTCCGAAAAAATTGGCGATGAAAACCCTATAATAGCAGCAGAGCAGTGTCTGATATAGTGCGGAAGGGGAGAGGATAGCACAAAAAAGCCGGGCAGGGTTCTGCTCTGCTGTTCACAGGGTGGCCAGGAGTCAGAATCCATTTGAAGGCACTAACAACAACAATAACACAGATATACCCATCATCTACTGAATGATGATTTTTAAGCACATGGTAACTTTTCTCCATATTTTGTGTATAGTCTGGTAGTGTACACAGAGTGTGCACACTCTTTTGCTTTATTGTGAAGTAATTGCCATGCCTGTTAATGGCTAGCATTCAGGTCAGTCACAGTCATGGCCTTTGTGCTTGCGTTCTTACATGTCATCTAGCCCTTCAGGATTTCTTTATTAATTTAGCCTCCACAGTTCAATTTCTTCTTTACTGTTTTGCATTTGAGTTCAATCATGACAACATATTCTACGTATGAATATTCTCACTGGAGGGT
This sequence comes from Diceros bicornis minor, assembly GCF_020826845.1. NCBI lineage: Eukaryota > Metazoa > Chordata > Mammalia > Perissodactyla > Rhinocerotidae > Diceros > Diceros bicornis. The sequence continues at coordinate 16,176,687 of NC_080749.1, read as the reverse complement.
TTTTAGGCCTCTCTATGTTGTCAGTGAGTTCCATGGAGGGAGATATTTCCTCAATATATATTAGCACCTCAGCTAGATTGTAAACTAGTTACAGTGTCTTCTGTGATCTTCCCTTCTCTCCTTGGTACCCAGTGAGAGAGTTATGTATTTTTATTGAACATTACAATCAGCTAACATAAAATTAATCAATGGAGAGATCGTAAAATGTTATTAGTCTCTTTGACCCTTTAGCTAATACTTCCTCCATAGTAAAAAATTGCGTGTATATTTATTCAATATATTCAGGTTTTATAGCATTGATTTAAAATCATTATCAGATTGTCTCATGTTAGGATTTCTCCTGCTGTTTAACATTCTGAACTCTCTGAAATACATAAGTTTATCAAGATCATCTTAATTCAGATGCTGTGGCCAAATTTTGGTGATATGTGTTGTCCAGTGTGCAAATGTCAGAAGGAGGATATTCTCTCATATTTGTACTGTTTAAAGCCTACAATAACATATTCATTCATTTACTTTGTCTTTATCTACCTTGCTCCTTGCTTCCTTTTCTTTTTCCCAGCAATTATTTCTCAAAGATTTATTATGCACTGGAGGCAGAACGTCCAAAGATATTCTAACATAAAAAGGCTCAGACTTTCCAGAAGCTCAGAAGATAGTGGGAAACCAACCCCCGAGTGAAATCTGGAATGCAAGGAAATGATCTCTCTCATGGAGTGATTTAGAGAAGACTGTGTTTACTTGATTTACTAGGAAAATTGAAGAGGATTCCATTTCAAAGATGACACTCATAACAGGTCTTGAAAGATGAATAAGTTTACTTAGAATGAAATATGGAATGTCTTCTAGGTAGGGACACAGCAATTGCAAAGGCTCAGAGACATGAAAGAACACAGGGTGTTTAGGAAAAGTAAGTCTCAGTGGATTCATATGCAATCGTGATCTCCTTGTTCCCTTGTAACAGTGAAGGAGTGGTGGGGGGATGACACAGAGGGCATGCCTGCATGGGACAAATTAGTAAAAGGTTACTGTTGCAATTGTGCTTTGAAACTGGTTGGTTGATAATTATTTTTCCTACAAATTACTCTACAAACATAAAAAATCATATTCAGATTACCACACAAATAATTTTGAGAACAAAAATAACACAACCACAAAACGTACTTCCAGGAGTGACATGCCATTCTTTATGTTAAAAGCAATCCTTTAAAATCAACTGCTTAAAAGCAATCACTTAAAAAAAGGTTCAAATATAGGTTCATGTGGCCCTTTAACTCAGGAAAGATGGCTTACTACTCACTCTACCCTCTGGCTAGAATCAGTTAATCAAATTGATGTTGTCCTGGTGAACATGCTTTTTCTTTTTTAATTGATATCCTGTCCCTTAATATGCATGTTTCTTTTTTTACTGGCAGTGGATTTCCTAGTCAAGATATATTGTTAGAAAATGATTGTTCTCAGAAGTCTAATTCCCTTAGAATACTGAAGAGCCTATGAACATCATCTACCATTAGGATTAAAGGCTAAGTGTCATTAATAGGTTGCATGGACAGGTGTACTTCCTATTGTCTTCCACTCTTGGCGGTGGAATTTAATTAGAGAGCATCCTTTGAGCTGTAAGGATTGCTTCATGATGGTCCTCACTAAAATAAGAGCCTTATGGTGCTGAAAATTCCTATTGCTACAGTGAATAAAATACAATTTGACGTGTCATAGTGAGCATATGCACATATGCTTCTCTAACTTCAAGAAAATTTAATGTTTCTCCTATTTAAGTAATACACATATCTTTTGAAGAGAGAAGTATATCTGTGTGTGTGTGTGTGTGTGTGTGTGTGTGTGTGCATAAGTGCATGTATATGTGTTTATAAAATGAACGCCTGAGAATAAATATGTAAAACCTAGGTTGGGAAACACTTCAGTAGAAGGTAAATGTTGACTTCCATTTCTGGCCACAATAGGTAACAGGCACTGGATTGACCATCCCAAAACAACTAAAAACTAGACAACAAATGTGAAACAAAGGTTTTCAGACATTGAACATTGGGCAATGCAGGACAGTGATACCTGAAACAGACGAGATAAGTGAGGTGAGCCCAAGGTTGTTCCAGTTTACTATCTAAAGTGAGGTGAGCCCAAGGTTGTTCCAGTTTACTATCTAGGGAGTTTGCAAGCTGAAAGATAGGTACTAGGAAACCCGGTGGAGGCCAGAGGTATTATGATTTAAAAAGACACAGCCGAGAGTCCAGGGGAGCCAAAGCAGTCAGAATTCATGATAGTATAAAAGAAGAGAGATCTGCAGAGGTTCACACTTGAGTGTTCAATCGAGTACTGATCAGTGCACGTATGTAAAGAAATTACTGGTGCCGGCCTGGTGGTGCAAGCAGTTAAGTGCGCGTGCTCCTCTGCAGCGGCCCGGGGTTCACCTGTTCGGATCCCGGGCACGGCACGCACCAATTGTCAGGCCGTGCTGTGGCACGCTTCCCATATAAAGTGGAGGAAGATGGGCATGAATGTTAGCCCAGGGCCAGTCTTCCTCAGCAAAAAAAGAGGAGGATTGGCAGATATTAGCTCAGGGCCGATCTTCCTCACACACACACAAAAAATTACCAATGTTGGGAGAGAAGCACTCCAAAATCATTAGAAGGAACAATTCATTATTATTCTTTATTAATAATAATCATTATTATTAAGGTAAAACTTACATAATATAAAATTGATCATTTTAGAGTGAATAATTCAGTGCCATTTACCTCATTCCAAATATTTTCATCACCTCACAAGGAAACCCTGTATCCATTAAACCATTGCCTCCTATTCTCCCTTGCCCTCAAGCCCCCACAATATGCTTTCTAGTACTATGGATTTTCCTATTCAGGATATTTCATAGAAGTGGAATCATACAGTATGTGACCTTTTGTGTTTGGCTTCTTTCACTTATCACAATGTTTCAGAGATCCATCCATATTATAATACTTATCAATTCATTGCTTTTTTGGTTGGATAATATTCACTTGTATGTATATACCACAATTTGTTTATTCGTTCCTCTGTAGATGCATATTTGAGATGTTTTCACCTTTTGCCTATTGTGAATAGTGCTGCAATAACATGTGTACACACGTATTTGTTTAAGTACCTATTTTCAGTTCTTTTGGGTATCTACTGAGGAGTGGAATTGTTGGGTGATATGGTAATTTTCCATTTTCCTTTTTTGATGGGCTGCCAAACTATTTTCTACAGTGGCTAAGGTATTTAACATTCCTATCAGCAATGTACTAAGGTTTCAACTTCTCTATATCTTCATCAGTACTTGTTATTTTACTTCTTTTAAAATAGCCATCATAGTGGGTATGAAGTGGTAATTTTTTTCTTTTTTATACTTTTTTTTTAATTTGGTGAGGAAGACCAGCCCTGAGTTAACATCCGATGCCAATCCTCCTCTTTTTGCTGAGGAAGATTGGCCCTGGGCTAACATCCGTGTCCGTCTTCCTCTACTTTATATGGGACGCTGCCACAGCATGGTTTGACAAGCGGTGCGTCCGTGTGCACCTGGGGTCCGGGTCTGCGAACCCTGGGCCACTGAAGCGGAGTGCATGCACTTAATTGCTGCATCACCGGGCCAGCCCCGACGTGGTAATCCTTGTAATTTTGATTTGCATTTTCCTGATGACTAATAATGTTGAGCATCTTTTCATGTGCTTGTTAGCTGTTTGTATACCTTCTTTAGAAAATTGTTTATTCAAGTTCTTTGCCTATTTTTAATTGGGTTGTCTTTTTGTTTTTGAGTTGTAAGAGTTCTTTATACACTCTAGCTACTAGACCCTTATCAGATAGACGATTTACAAATATTTTCTTCCATTCTGTATGTTATCTATTCACTTTCCTAATAATATGTCTTTTGATGTACAAAAGTTTTAAATTTTGATGAAGAGCAATTTATCTACTTTTCTTTTTTTTCCTCATGCTTTTAATGTCATATCAAAAAATCCACTGCTTAACCCAAGGTAATGAAGATTTACCCCTATGTTTTCTTCTAAGAGTTTCACGGTTTTAGCTCTTATAGTTACATCTTTGATCCATTATGAGTTAATTTTTGTAGAGGGATTCTTAAACCTCATGCAAGGCAAGAGCTAGTCTGTATCTCCAATGACCAGAGAGGAAAGCCTCATAGTTTGTGGGGTATAGAGTATATGGCTTGGAATTATATTCAGTGGGGGTAAAATTAGACCTAGACAAAAGGCTGTTTGTGTACTGCTTAACAAAAGTTAAAAGAAGCCTTGAAGAAATTAAAACTGTTTCCAAGTAATTAAACTGCATCTTAGAAAAATGAGCAATATAGTTACACGAAATAAAAAATATAGAAGATCCTACAAAGTAAAATTCCAAAAGTCTAGCATGCAGAAAAGCGGGAAAATCAAATACATAAGGAAAAGCAAAATTAAACAATATACACAGAGAGTATGGAATTACTAGGCAAATGCATTAAAATAGTTATTTTATAGTTTTATTTCATATATTCAAGAAGTAGAAGAAAGACAGAAGATGATAGATACATAAAAGGCTAAAACCAAACTTTTGGAATTGAAAGACTTTAATATCTGAGGTGAAGACATTGGATGGAATTGGCAGCAGGTTAGGCGACGTAGAAGAAAAGATGAGTGAACTTGGAGGTGTAGCAATTGAAACTACTCAAAATGAAACACAGAGTGAAAAAAGCTGTCAAGAAAAGGGAACAAACATCTTTCTTTATGATTTCTTTTCTTATTATTCAGTTTTGAGAATTGATTATACATTCTGGACACACGTCCTTTATTCGATAAGTAATTTTAAAATATTTTCTCCTAGTTCATGATTTTCATTCTCTTAACAGTTACTCTTGAAATGTAGTGGTTCTTAATTTTGATGAAGTTTGTTTTCTACCTGTGGATCATGCTTTTGCTCTCATACATAAGAAGTGTTTACTTAATCCAAGGCAACAATGATTTTCTCCTATGTTTTGAAGTGTTTTAGATTTTACATGTAGATCTATGATTAATTTTAAGTTGATTTTTACATATGGTATGAAATAGGAACAAGTTTTTTGTTTTTTTGTGAAGAAAATTATTTATTGAAAAGACTATCCTTTTCCCCTCTACTTTATTGATAATCAATTGGCCAGATATGTTTTGGTTTACTTCTAGACTCTATTCTGTTATGTTGATCTATATGCAATTTTATTATAAAGCTACACGTATAGCTTTATGGTAAGATACTATTGGTCTTGAGGTAATATTGGTCTTCCAAATTTATTTTCCTCTTTTATTTTTTCAACATCTGTTAATATTAAGATATTTAAACATTAAGTAATTTTCTAGGTCACACAGCTAATAAGTTTTATGGCTAGAATTCAAACTCAACATTTTCTTCTTCTGTAGCCCATGATATTAATCACTATGCTAGAAACTGAGCACTGAGAAATAAGGTGGGGGCAGATTGGTTGAGATCATACTGGAAAACTCTTGTAACCTAAGCAATAGCAAACTCTTTATAGGGGTTTGAGCTTGATGAAATTGTGTGAAACAATGAGAGGAAAAAAAAAAACATCGTGGAGTTTATGGGAATGTCATTGAAATTCATGTAAATAGGTTCCAAAAGGTTCCAATAGGAACAGACAAATTTCAAATGAGGCAATACATTAGGATATTTGGTCTCAATTTAATTTCTCCTCACCTCCTCTGAAAGATATCATATGTTACCTTGGGTTGTTCCTAAAATAAAATTGGGAAATGGCCTTATGTTACAGAAAATTTATGTGAACATTATATCAAGAATGACTTTCTCAAATAGATGGGTAAGGATAAATTTGTTTGCCTAGATCAATGGTCCTCAAATTTAAGAGTGCTTCAGAATCACCTGGAGGTTTGTTAAACCAGATCACTGGGCCTCATCCCGAGTTTCTGATTCTGTAGGTCTGCTGTGGGGTCTAAAAATGTGTGTCTAATCAGGTTCCACATGATGCTGATGCCACTAGTTCTGAGATCAACTTTGACCACCACTGGCCTACCCTAGATCATTTCAATCGCAATCTTCTCTTAAGAGCTAGGAAACAGGACACCTAATTTCTAGTGACAGTTCCCTAACTTCCTGTGTGGCCATGAGAGAGTCACTTAATCTCCCTCATTTTCTTCATATCTAAAATATGAGTACGGACTAAGTGACCTTTAACATTCCCTCCAGCTTTATAGTTTTCTTCATTTCATATAATTTTTTTTATTTTTTATAATTTTTCATTTTATTTCACTTTTTACAATGATTTTTTAAATTTTATTTCCTAAGTCTAAATCTTTCCTGTGGCTTCTTGCTATTGCCTGGTTTGAGAACAATTCATTTATTCATTAATTTATAAAATACTTACTGATGTCTCCTTCATGCTGGGCATTGAGTTGTAAGATGAAGAAATTATCCCTGCTTTCCAGGAACTATATCTAATACTATAGATCTCCAATTTTACCATACCATGCTTCAGAATACTTTTTTAAATTAAAGACAACTCGACCTTTCCCTGAGAGATTTTCATTCATTAAGTCTAGGCAGAGCCCTGGTATCTGTAATTTTAATGAGTCTCACAAATGATTATGCTAAGCAGCCAGTGTTAGGAATTAGTGGTTTAGTGGAGGAGATAGGTTCAGAAAAGAGGTGATCGTGGTGCAATATGACGGGTACCAAGAAAAAAAACCTGTATAACGTGAGGAAGTCAAGAGAAACAGCTTTTATTAGCTTTCTTTCCCTCCCTCCCTCCTTTCCTTTCCTTTCCTTTCCCTTCCTTCCTTCCTTCCTTCCTCCCTCCTTCCCTTTTCCCCCTCTCTCCCTCTCTCTTTCTTTCTTCTTAGCAGGTCAATTACCCTTTGATGACTGTGGAATCTTGAAGAAACTTATGTTATCAGTCAAAAGTTAGTGATCTCAGGAAACACACTGAAAGCAGGTAAACTAGAAATCAAGAACCTGGTTTGGGGCCATTACTCTGCCACTGTTCTCCCTATTTCCTGGGCAAATTCTTCTACCTCTTGAGGTTCAGTTCCTCCATCTGTGAAATGAGGGCATTGGGCTTGGTATCATCTGAGAGGCCTTTTGGTTCTGATGGAATAAATGAAAAGCAATAAGGAAACAATATATTGAGGTATATGAGGAAGCCATTTTGGCTTAAAACTGATTTGGCCTGAATTTGTTTTCCCATAAAGGCCTGATGTTGTCTGTCAAGCATGCGTTGTACATCTGTTTTAAACATTTATAGTATCCCAAAGCAAAGAATGCTGCCTTTAAAGATAGGAATGAGTGCCTTCCTCCCATATCAGCATTTCTTTAAAGATAAGCATTCCATCTCCAAAACCAGGGTCAGATTGATCTGCTGTATATGTAGCAAAATATTTTGTGACTGTAGTAAAAATAAAAATGTATTCCTTCATATTTGATGTATGTTTCTTGTTCCCAAACAGTACATAACTATGCTGTACACCTTGCTTCTCCAGAGTGCTTCCCTCCTTGGTGGAGATTGATCTCCCAGGTTACAGTCCTCAGAATTGACTCATATATTAAACTCACCTCAATTTTGATTTATAGATTGATTACTGGCTATTTGTGTTGACGGTCTCATAGCCCGAGGTTTTAGGAAATAGGGCTGAGCACATAGACATGCCAGATGATTTCTAATGGTCAACTTTTAAGACAAGTTTCTGAAATTTGCTTGTTTCTGACAATTTTCTTATTTCTCCTATAAGTGGATTCAGAGGAGGAAGAAGGGAGGCAATTTAGTGGCTTCCAGTTCTGGTTCCTTAGAATCCACCCATCAGTGCTTTTATCATTGGAGGAGGTGATTGTGTATATCTCTTCTTTGTAGTTCAATGCCATGTGCTTTCATGATGTAGGCTTTTCCTTATAGCACTCTAAATAATCAAATAATCACTGTCAATGCTATGCTGCTGGAGTATCCTCTCCACTGGTAAGTAAATTTGAAAACAAGAGCATACAATTAAGGAGCCACTTTCTTGTGAGAGCTATGCTGAGAAAACTAAAACTCAAAAGGATAAGGCCAATTGAAATGCAAATGTTTCAGCTTAGGCAGGCGAAAAACTGCTCCCTCATTTACTATAAAAAAATGAAATTTAGTCTACTTTAACAGAGCTTTCTGAGATACACATTTCTCGGAGTGATTAATATCTCTGACAGACCATTCTGCGGGCAATATGCAAGGAAAGTAATGAATTTCTATTCAGCATGATTTTTCTGTTATAAAAAAGAAGTGACTGTTATGCCATTCCGTTAAGTCTTTGCAGGTTTTAATGCAAAATGGTATATTTTAATTTTACCCTGTCTTTAAAAAACAGGCCCATATGTCTGGTTTGTAAAACACTAAGGACAGTGCTTTCAAATGTGGGGGGAGCCTGGCATTGGTTAAGAAAAATAGGAAAATGAGGGGGAAAAAAACAAATTTGCTATATGGTTAGAATGTCCAATGAAATTTTAGTTTGATGTATCAAGAAGAACATGAGTGAATAACCATATGGTTAAAAGACAATATTTATTATTATTAATATTGTCATCATTGCAAATAATGCCATACAAGTGCATATTAGTTTACAGATCACTATAGTCTGTTTATACTGTTTAACTTAACCATCCTAACAACCAAAGGAAATAGAAATTATTGCACTTATTTTAAAAATGAAGAGAATGAAGGTCAGATAATTTAAATTCTTCATTCAAGGTTATGAAGGTTATAAGCACAATTCAAATTTAATTCTCCTATCTGCAGCCACTTCAGTCTATATTCTCCTCTGCCCATTTCCTAAAAAGGCCATATTACCACACGAAATTGGGGTTCTTTTTCCTGATTCACATGAAGAGCCAACTATTATGGCATCATATTTTGAGAAAAGAAAAGGCTTTATTGCAAGATCGATCTGCAAGGAGATAGGAGACATAAGCTCTCAGATCTGTCTCCCAAATCCAGGATTTGAGGTGAAATTTAAGAGGTTAGGGAGAACAAGCTGATATGTGGAAATGCTGGTGGGGCAGGTTTCAATTGGAGGACTTTAAACATTCGTGGTAATGTTTTAAACATTTATGGTAAGGTTTTAACATTAATGGTAAGATGTGGAAGGGGCTTTAACACTAGATTGTCCTAGACAATGGACTCCTCATCTCTGATGAGAGTCTGACTTTCAAGTTCTGGTTATATCCTGGTCCTTTTGTTCCATGGGGGGAGAATCTTTGGTTCTGGGGTCAACGCAGGTCCAGATTTTCTCCCCTATGTATGCCTTGGCTACATGACTTGCAAATGTTTTGCTTGTCCCTGAGAAACCTTCTGTTGATAAGATGAGGTCAGTGTGAACCGGTCCTAGAGGGCCCGTGATTATATCCCCATTCTAGCAACAGCGCTGGGAAAAGTTTAAAGTGGATAGACCAGAGATGCATCTCGTGATGCTGGAAGGCAAACTACAACTGCAGCTTACAAGTAAGTTGTAAATGAGAACATGAATGCTTCTGTTCATACAGAAGCCAATGTTCACCAAGGCTGTAAGAGACACCTGTCATTAGCAGGAGAACTAGCCAGGACACTGTTGACACACAGAAAAAGTTTGCTGGTGCCTTTTATAAGTCCCCTGTGGGAGTCTAGTGGGTTAAGAGTTATATGAAGAGCAAATCCATACCCAGAACTCCACAAAGGCAATTAATTGTCTGAAGTTGTAAATGTAAAATGTGTTCAAATACATTGTCAAAGTTATCATCTTACTAGTTAAATGTTTTCAGGTGTAATCTTTCCTGTTGAATAGCATCGCCTGTAGCACCCAGAAACAAAAAATTATACAGGCAGGAAACGGCTCAGAGAAGTCCTGTTGGTTTTCCTAATGCACTGTCTCACATGGAATATTTTCAGGTTCCTCGGAGTGGGGCAGAACTTTCTTTGTGTACTGGCAGTCCTTTCTCTTCTGTCTTGCTTCACTTCCCCATCTATGCTTTCAAAGCTAAGCTACCACTTGCGTGCTATGTTAGTGTGTGAGAGCCTGCTGATGTCTATGAGCATATATATTAAAAGCAACACATCCACTATGACACTCCTGTTCTATTTTTGTGCCAGGCTAACATAGAATTCTTTCTAGTACCACCACAATTGCTGCTTATGTGCCCTCCTTGCTTGCTCACAGCTGGGCTCCGTGATAATCTTAGTCAAAAAAAATAATCTCCTTTACTCTTTTAGTCAACATGATTCTTCTACTGGTTTTCCTAGAGAACCTAAAAATATGGCATTAACACAACATTGACATGCTAATAGAGGTAATATTTTAGAGGCATCTGGTTGCCTTTTAAAACTATTCAAATGATAAAATAGGTCATGTCTGTCAAACTTTCCTTCAAAGGCCTCTAGTGGGTCCCCATTTCCAGGTAAAAGCCATCATTCTATCATTAGCCTATAAGCCCTATATGAATCCTGTTAGCTTTCTGACCTTAGACTCCTTCAATTCTTCCCCCTTGCTCACTTTGCTTTCAGCCACACTGCCCTCCTTGCTGCTCCTCAAAGGCCTTTTTTGGGGTCTTTGCACTTGCTCTTCTCTATGTCTAGAATGTTTTTCCCCTGTATGTCTACATGGGCTGATTCCCTCCCCTCTTTTAAGTCTATGCTTATATGACATTTGCACAGTGAGGAATTGCTTAATAACCCTATTTAAATTTCATCACACACATAGACACTTTACATTCCTTTATCTCCTTATCTACTATGTTTTTTGATGTGCCATTTAATTCATTCTTTTTTTCTTTCTGTCTTCTCTCACTCAAATATGGCTTCTTTGGAGATATATATCTATATATCTATATCTATATCTATATCTGTATCTATATTTGCTGCTTTGTTCATTTTTTTGTTTACTGCTTAGTTCCCAGGGTCTGGATCAAGTGCCTTTCACATGATCTCCTCAATAAATGTTTGTTTTATAAATGAACATGTCTAGACAATTCCCTATGTAGATGCGACCTAACCATTTTTCTTTGTCAGGAATAAAGAGCAACAAGATGAAGAATTTGAGTCCCCAGTGATCTGGATTAGGAAAGCAATTTTCAATGCAAGGTTTTAGTGAATCTGGCATGATAGAAAGTAGATTCTATTAATTGAGAAAGTGCATAATAACAATAAAGCTGTTTTTAATTTAGCAATTTAAATCAATCTTCACTTTATTAATCACAAAAACATGACATATAATTTATTCTGTTTACAGGTACTGTTTGGGTTGGAAAAGAGATTCTTCAGAGCCTTTCTGACTCAGGTGTACCATCCCCCTTTGTCTTGGAAATAGATAGGTTCTTGGGCAAACATGACTGAGTTTCAGTTCGAATGCCATCTATACTTTCAGCAAAAGAACCTGGCAATTTCAAATGTCTTATGTAAAGAATATAAAATCAAAAGAATATTGATGTCTGGCATACGAAGTTAGAGACAATGTTTGTTAGGAATATTCTTTGTTTCATCTGAGTTAATTAGCAGCACCAAGTATTTATCACAAGAAAAACAAATACTCTCACTTATTTCTTAAGGTTATTAAGAAGTCCTACGGAATCTGCCTAGATCCTTTTCTACTCCAGATCATAGTTTTCATACATGGAAAGACACAGTTCAAGGAGGGTTTATATCAGAGAGAAGTCAAGATGGCGGCGTAGGCAGACTCTGAACTCACCTCCTCCCGTGGACACAGCCAATTTACAACTACTCGTGGAAAAATTACCCCTGAGACAGAACTGAAAACTGGATAAGAGGAACTCCTGCAACAACGGACAATCCTAACTGAAGTAGAAGAGGCAGAAACTCCCTTCTGGAGAGGAAAAACACAGCCTTCACAAGCCGCCAGTTCACGGCCGCCCGGGAGCAGCCACAGGTCCGCAGCCTCCCTGAGCCAGGGAGCACCCTCACTGTGGGCATTTTGTGGACCCAGCACAATTGAGACAAGTGGCAGAATATCTGACTTTGCCTGCTACTAAAACATTGGGGAGAACCCCCAGAAAAGCTGGTTCACAAAGAAATTAAAACTGACCATTAAAGGGCCCCCGCGCAAACTCACCCATTTCAGAAAGCATCCTAAAATCACCAGAAAGAAAGGTGCACAGTGCTTTGGTGAAAAGAGACACACCTGATAGAACCTGAGTGCATCGTGGTGAGAGGTGAGACCTCTCCAGGGACTGGGACATTGGCGGCAGCCATTGTTGTGGCCTGGTGTGGGCGTGCTGACACAGACGCCATTGGAGTTCTCCCTGAGGCCTGCTAGCCCAGGTCTGTCCCACCCGCTAGAGCACCGATTTAATCCAGCTCAGCCAGGGCAGGCAGCCCACCCTAGAGACTGGCCCCACCCAACAACAAGCCCTCAGGCAACTTGTGGGCCTGCATAGATTGGTGACTGGATTCTCTGCAGCTTGGCAACTGAGCAGACTTCAGTGGGGCAGGGCGTGCATAAGGAGCGGCTGGAGAGTGTGGGGCTCCCGCTGTGGAGAGACTGGGTCCACTTCGGGAGGTCGGGGCGTGCACATGTGGGAAGGACTGTGTTGACTGTGTGTGTGGACCTGTGGGCGGCAGGGTTTGTCTGCTGCAGAAGACTTGTGCTTCTCAAAGAACCACATAGGGGGTTTGCCCCACCTTCCAAAGCCGGAAACAATTGGGTGCTCCTGTGCCTGAGGCCAGCCCCACCCAGCTGCAATCCTCAGAGAGCTGACAAGAGACCTAAAGGCTGGAGGCTTATAGCAATTGGAAGGCCCTGAGCCTAACAACCTGCCACGCTAGGGGCCTACTCACTTAAAAGAAATACTGCAACACAAACGTGCTATTAGAACTTGCAGCCAACTGTGCTGGAGCTCCCCACACCTGATAAAGAGACCGAAGGGCCCACAACAACTACAAGCAGCTGAGCATTACAACAGCTGGCCAGGAGCATAACTCGGACTCCCTGGGCAACTACAGGGAGAGCAAACAGACCACAACAGAAGGACACACGTAGCCCACATAGGAGTCACCCCTGGAACATTGAGAACTGAGGGAAGCACACAGCAGGCTTCCTAAGCAATCACTTACATAATAAGGTCACTGATCCAAGAGCAGGAAACATAGCTGACCTACCTAATACATAGTCACAAGCACAGGGAAAGAGGCAAAATGAGGAGGCAAAGGAATACATTCCAAGTAAGGGAACAGGACAAAACCCCAGAAGAGGAACTAAGTGAAACAGAAATGAGCAACCTACCCGACAGAGAGTTCAAACTAAGAGTGTTAAGGATGCTCGCTGATGTGGGGAGAAGAATAGATGAACTCAGTGAGAATGTCAACAAAGAAATGAAAGATATAAAAAAGAACCAATCAGAAATGAAGAATACAATACTGGAAATGAAAAATTCACTAGAGGGACTCAAAAGCAGAGTAGAGAATAAAGAAGGATGGATCTGTGAGCTGGATGGAAGACTAGAAGAAATTACCCAAGGTGAACAACGGGTAAAAGAGAAAAGAATTAAAAAGAGTGAGGACAGTCTAAGGGACCTCTGGGACAACATCAAGTGCACTAACATCCGTGTCATAGGTGTCCCGGAAGGAGAAGAGCGAGACAAAGGGGCAGAGAATGTATTTTAAGAAATAATAGATGAAAACTTCCCTAACCTAAGGAAGGAAACAGACATCCAGGTACAGGAGGCACAGAGAGCCCCAAACAAGATAAACCCAAAGAGGCCCACACCAAGACACATCATAATCAAAATGTCCAGAATTAAAGATAAAGTGAGAATCCTAAAAGCCACAACAGAAAGTCAAGTTACATACAAAGGAAACCCCATAAGACTATTAGCTGACTTCTCAGCAGAAACCTTACAGGCTAGAAGAGAATGGCATGATATATTTAAAGTGCTAAAAGGAAAAAACTTACAGCCAAGAATACTCTACCCAGCAAGGTTATCATTCAAAATGGAAGGAGAGATCAAAAATTTCCCAGACAAGCAAAATTAAAGGAGTTTGTCACCAACAAACCAGTGCTACAAGAAATGTTAAAGGGACTGATTTAAGGGGAAAAGAGAAGACCACAAATAGGAATAATTATCTATTTCCATGATAAGAGGGTAATGGATACAAATGCACAAAAAAGAGGTTATATATAATATCAAAAACATAAAAGGAGGGAGGAGGGGAGTTAAAGAGTAGAGCTTTCAGACAGAGGTCAAACTAAAGAGACCATCATTCTGGATAGAAGAAGGAAGGAACAGAGAAGGACTACTAAAACAGTGAGAAAAAAAAAGTTAAAAAATGGCAGTAAGTACATACTTATCAATAGCTACTTTAAATGTCAATGGACTAAATGCTCCAATTAAAAGGCATAGGGTGGCTGATTGGATAAAAAAACAAGACCCATATATATGCTGCATACAAGAGACACACTTCAGACTTAAAGACACTCACACTCTGAAAGTGAAAGGATGGAAAAAGATACTCCACGCAAATGGCAATGAAAAGAAAGCCGGGGTAGCAGTACTCATATCAGACAAAATAGACTTTAAAACAAAAGCTCTAAAAAGAGACAAAGAAGGGCATTACATAATGATCAAGGGAACAATCCAACAAGAGGGTATAACACTTATATATATCTACACACCCAATGTAGTTGCACCTAAATATATAAAGCAATTATTAACAAACATAAAAACAGAAATAGACAGTAACACAATAATAGTAGGGGACTTTAACAATCCACTTACACCAACGGATAGATCATCCAAACAGAAGATCAATAAGGAAACATTGGCCTTAAATGATACACTAGAACAGATGGACCTAGTAGATATATAAAGAGCATTCCATCCAAAAACCAGAGAATACACATTCTTTTCAAACGCACATGGAACATTCTCCAGGATTGATCACATATTAGGCCACAAAACAAGTCTCCATAAATTTAAGATTGAAATAATACCAAGCATCTTTTCTGACCACAACGGTGTGAAACTAGAAATCAACTATAGGAAGAAAATCAGAAAAGCCACAAATAGGTGGAGATTAAAAAAAAATGTTACTCAACAAGGACTGGGTCAACAAAGAAATCAAAGAAGAAATCAAAAAATACCTGGAGACAAATGAAAATGAAAATACGACATGCCAGAATTTATGGGATACAGCAAAAGTGGTTCTAAGAGGGAAGTTTATAGCAATACAGGCCTATCTCAACAAACAAGAAAAATCTCAAATAAACAATCTAACAATGCACCTAAAGGAACTGGAAAAAGAAGAACAAACCAAGCCCAAAATCAGTAGAAGAAGGGAAATCATAAAAATCAGAGCAGAAATAAATGAAATAGAGACCAAAATAACAATAGAAAAAATTAATAAAACCAAGAGCTGGTTCTTTGAAAAGATCAACAAAATTGACAAACCTTTAGCTAGACTCACCAAGAAAAAAAGAGAGAAGGCACAAATAAGTAAAATCAGAAATGAAAGAGGAGAAGGTACAACAGACACTTCAGAAATACAAAAGATTATAAGAGAATACTATGAAAAGCTATATGCCAACTAATTCGACAATCTGGAAGAAATGGATAAATTCTTAGAATCATACAACCTTCAAAACTGGATCAAGAAAAAGTAGAGAATTTGAATAGACCAATCACCAGTAAGGTGATCGAAACAGTAATCACAAACCTCCCCAAAAATAAAAGTCCAGGACCAGATGGCTTCCCTGGTGAATTCTACCAAACATTCAAAGAAGACTTAATACCTATCCTTCTCAAACTGTTCCAAAAAATTGAGGAGGGGGGGGAAGCTCCCTAACACATTCTATGAAGCCGACATAACCCTGATACCAAAACCAGACAAGCACAACAGAAAAAAAGAAAATTACAGGCCAATATCACTGATGAGCATTGATGCAAAAATCCTCAACAAAATACTAGCAAATCACATACAACAATATATTAAAAAGATTATACACCATGATGAAGTGGGATTTATTCCAGGTATGCAGGGATGGTTTAACATTCGCAAATTAATCAACGTGATACACCACATTAATAAAATGAAGAATAAAAATCACATGATCATCTAAATAGATGCAGAGCAAGCATTTGACAAGATACAGCATCCATTTATGATAAAAACTCTGAATAAAATGGGTATAGAATGAAAGTACCTCAACATAATAAAGACCATATATGAGAAACCCACAGCTAATATCATCCTCAATGGTGAAAAACTGAAAGCCATCCCTCTAAGAACAGGAAGCAGACAAGGATGCCCACTCTCACCACTCCTATTTAACATAGTACTGGAAGTCCTAGCTAGAGCAATCAGGCAAGAGAAAGAAATAAAAGGGATCCAAATTGGAAAGGAAGAAGTGAAACTGTCACTATTTGCAGAAGACATGATTTTATATATAGAAAACCCTAAAGAATCCACCAGAAAACTTTTAGAAGTAATAAACGAATATGGTAAAGTTGCAGGATACAAAATCAACATACAAAAATCAGTTGCATTTCTATACACTAACTACGAAGTAGCAGAAAGAGAAATTAAGAATACCATCCCATTTACAATTGCAACAAAAAGAATAAAATACCTAGGAATAAACTTAACCAAAGAGGTGAAAGAGCTGTACATGGAAAACTATAAAATATTGCTGAAAGAAACTGAAGAAGACACAAAGAAATGGAAAGATATTCCGTGCTCTTGGATTGGAAGAATTAACATAGTTAAGATGTCCATACTTCCTAAAGCCATCTATAGATTCAATGCAATCCCTATCAAAGTTCCAACACCATTTTTCACAGAAATAGAACAAAGAATCCTAAAATTTATATGGAACAACAAAGGACCCCGAATAAGTAAAGGAATCCTGAGAAAAAAGAACAAAGCTGGAAGTATCACACTCCCTGATTTCAAAATATACTACAAAGCTATAGTAACCAAAACAGCATGGTACTGGCACAAAAACAGACACACAGATCAATGGAATAGAATCGAAAGCCCAGAAATAAACCCACACATCTATGGACAGCTAATCTTTGACAAAGGAGCCAAGAACATACAATGGAGAAAAGAAAGTCTCTTCAACAAATGGTGTTGGGAAAACTGGACAGCCACATGCAAAAAAATGAAAGTAGACCCTTACCTTACACTATACACAAAAATTAACTCCAAATGGATTAAAGACTTGAATGTAAGACCTGAAACTATGAAACTTCTAGAAGAAAACATAGGCAGTACGCTCTTCGACATCGGTCTCAGCAACAAATTTTCAAGCACCATGTCTGACTGGGCAAGAGAAACAATTGAAAAAATAAACAAATGGGACTACATCAGACTAAAAAGCTTCTGCACAGCAAAGGAAACCATCAACAAAATGAAAAGACAACCTAACAATTGGGAGAAGATATTTGCAAACCATACATCTGATAAGGGCTTAATCTCCAAAATATATAAAGAACTCATGCATCTCAACAAAAAAAAACTAACAACCCACTTAAAAAATGGCCAAAAGACCTGGACAGACATTTCTCCAAAGAAGATATACAGATGGCCAACAGACACGTGAAAAGATGTTCAAAATCACTATCAGGGAAATGCAAATTGAAACTTCAATGAGATATCACCTCACGCCCATCAGAATGGCTATAATTAACAAGACAGGCAACAACATGTGTTGGAGAGGATGTGGAGAGAAGCAAACTCTCATACACTGCTGGTGGGAGTGCAAACTGGTGCAGCCACTATGGAAAACAGTATGGAGATTCCTCAAAAAATCAAGGATAGAACTACCATATGATCCAGCTATCCCACTGCTGGGTATTTATACAAAGAACTTGAAAACACCAAGGCATAAAGATACATGCACCCCTGTGTTCATTGCAGCGTTATTCACAATAGCCAAGACTTGGAAGCAACCTAAGTGCCCATCAAGGGATGAATGGATAAAGAAGCTGTGGTATATATACACAATGGAATACTACTCAGCCACAAGAAACGATGAAATCCAGCCATTTGTGACAACATGGATGGACATTGAGGGTATTATGCAAAGTGAAATAAGTCAGAGGGAGAAGGTCAAATACCATAAGATTTCCTTCATTAAGTAGTAGATAACAACAACAATAAACAAACACATAGAGACAGAGATTGGATTGGTGGTTACCAGAGGGGATGGGGGAGGGAGGAGGGCGAAAGGGGTAAATCGGCACATGTGTGTGGTGACGGGTTGTAATTAGTATTTGGGTGGTGAACATGATGTAATCTATGCAGAAATAGAAGTATAATGATGTACACCTGAAATTTATACAATGTTATAAACCAATGTTACTGCAATAAACAAAAAAAAAAAAAAAGGAGGGTTTATGTCAAAGAAAAATTGATAAAACTTATAGATAAAATTTGCAAATAAAACTACCAAATTTTTGTCTTGCCTAAATGGGGTTGGGGTATTATATTATACACTATTTCATACACTATTATATTTTCTATGTATTTTACTCACTTTCTTAAAAAATATTTAAGAAATATATATAATCTAGATTGATAATGATTTTTTTAATTAAAGAATATATATCCAGGCTGCTTAGAACAAAGATTAGAGTTTACCAGGATCTTTTGGCTTATAATATATACCTTCCTGCTGTCCTAGAAAGGATGCATTTCTTTTGCTCAGGGGACTCAATATTTCACTGATCCTGTCTTTTTTGTTATCTTGATGGTACTCAGGTACTCAGCACTCATCATACCAATCTTTTATTATAAAATTGGATTGTGCGAAAGAGTATATGATTTTGATTAAATGAAACATTGTTTGCATATATCATAAAACTGCTCAACACCTGCTAATGTAATATTTAACTTAGTAATTGAAAGTAGCTGCCACAAAGAAACCTTTTATAAATAAATGCTGACCATATACTTCTACATAACGTTTACATCTAAAAAGAGCTATGTATCTCCTACAATTGCATCATAGATCAGATGAAGGTGAGATTTATATTTCCAGTTCTCATGTAATTTATAATTTGATGATGAATGATGGAAAGAAGTTGGTTGCCATATGAAGTAACTTTATTTACTTTGACAAATTATTCTGTTTGTCTTCATTTGTGGTTGTGGCAGATCCGACAAACATTGTTTTCAGGCAAAATCTACCTGAGAATATAGTGAATTGGAATCACTACACAGGCGCTTTTGTCTTCCAAGACCCTGAGCTAGTAGATGAGCAAGGTCTCAGAGTGTCAGCTGAAGGGGAGAGAGTGGGGCCAACTAGTTTTGAATTTTTCCTAGCATTTCTGTCCCTCAGTGTACCAGAAAAGGGGCAAGTTCTGAGAAATTATCAAAACCCAGTGAAAACTCCTCTGTTATCTATTAAAAGAGAATGTAAACGTATAAGGAGAAGATGTTAACCTTATACCCTTTCTCATTGTGCTTTCTACAGTAGGTCCTAAGAAATACAATTGATGGACAGTGATTATAAACCTTCCTCATTGTTCCTATTTATCTAATGTCTGTTCTGGCCCTGGGAACTACAATTTGAATTAGTCTCCCGATCATTTTTCAGGAGTTGCCATTTAACACTATTATGGTTTTCCTGGAACAAGACCAAAATAGAACTGATGATTCTTCTTTCAAAGAAGGGATGGATGAAACATGGAGTGAGAACTCCTTAGGATAGATTGTAGCGGGCTGAAAGACAAAAATAATATAGATTACTGTCATCAGAGAGGACTCTTGACAGGCGGATGCCTGTCTCGTAAAAAGTGTTCATCTTTTATCTCTCCACTGTTAGTTCAGAAAGCATCTTTCTAAACCCTTTTGTCAGGATACTGTGCCTCATACCAGAATACTGTGCTCTTTATTGTGTTTCCTTCAAGTTCATTATCTTTATCTTCATTTGTTCTTCTTCATCTTTTCTTGCTAAATTATATTTTGTGCAAAATGGCCGATTAATATTCAATCCAACATTTCAAGTCCTGTTTAAGTTTTTAAGAGTCTGTTCTTCCAGGTTTCTTATTTGAGGATGGTTCTTTTCAGCAGCTATTCATAAGTAGTAATTAGTCAGAAAGTAGCACATTAGCATGCATATTTTGTGGTAATTAAGTTCCTGATCCTCTTAAAACATGAATGTACGAGCATTCAAGAATGTATGAGTTGGAAAATGAAGCACACGGACTCACTATAACAGAGGACAAATGGAGAGGAGAGAGTGACAAAGGGCTGCAAACTAAAGACCTGACTGAGCATTACTCAGAAACTTCAGATGGAGATACATGGAGTAAAAAGAGGAAGGGTGAAGGGCTGCGTTGATGTGCTGAACTGACAAGCACACACAAAAAAAACACGAGAATCTTAAAAGAGAAATATTTTCTCCAAAGGGCAACAAGATGATGTGAAAGAATAAATTTGATTGATACTTTCTATAACAGGAGTTCTTGAACTGAGATCAATAGGTAACATGAAATCATTGAAAACTCTGTAAGTTATTTCCACCCTTTCAAAAACCGTAACAAATCATACGTTTAGCTGTGACAAGTTTATACACATTAACCAAAATCCCAAGTGTTTTTGCTTTCTTTGGAATTACATTGGTATGGTATGATAATGCATCATACATGTTACTAATCAGAGTATCATTTTAGTAGATTGGTGATGGTGAGGAGTAATGCAAGAGGTAGCACATAGATTAAGTTTTTCAGAAATATTTTCTCCCTCCTCCTGTCACATTCACGGGAGGCTTACACTTTGTAGCTCTTTGATTTTGGATTTATCTTATGACCTGCTTAGGACAAGGATGTTAAAAGACGGACACAGGGGCTTAAAAATGGGTTTGTACAATTTTATATTCTCTCTTGCACCTCTGCCCTTATCATGAGGATAATATGTTCTCACTAGCCTGCTTTTGGAGTAGAACTGGCCCCAAACAGCTGCTGAAAGCCTCCTAACTATGCCCACCATCAATCAATCACCACCAGTCAACCCACAGACATTTGAGGGAAAAACAGTACTTACTGTTGTATACGACTGAGATTTTATTTTATTTTTTGTTATGCACTAAATGACAAATACAGCCAATGAATGCTAAGAGATCTGGCCAGAAAAATGGAGAAAGGAGTTTATTTGCCGGATAAATAAGTTTAGAGTTTATTTATAAATAACAAGTATTTTTTCAAGACTTTTAAGAAGAGTGACTTAGAATTCTTGTTTAAGTAGGTCATCTAATTGGATCAGTAGAGAATAGATTTTAAATTTGGGTAGTGGTAAAGGTTTAAAGAATGACAATGATAGAGGAAAGGGTATTAATATACCAATTCAAGATATACTTAAAATAGTATACATTTGACAGTTATTTACATGTATGAATGTACTGCCTTGCAGCTCCAAATTCACCCTTTATTACCTGCTCTATGATAATAGAGTTGGACCCTATAAACAATTCTCCATTACCTTTGGCACAATGTTAAGCATTATTAGCAGAGGGCATAGGAAGGAAACTGAAAAAAGAGGGAATTTCTGTTCCTGGTTTGGGTATGCTTCTCTTGGCTTTTTCTCCCTCCTGCCATATGGCTGCACACCCAGAGCATGCACTCCCTTGGTAAGTTTGCAGCTCCAGTTCTGGCCTGGTTACCACCTGACCTCAGTCTTCCTAATAGGAGCGTTGTACTTCCCAGCCCTCGTACTACCCATTCAGTGAACAGATTCCTGAGGCCTTGACTCCCTCTATGCACCCATTTATACACCTTGGTCTACCTGAATCCCAAAGGTATGTCAAGAAATGCTTAACACAGACACCACATATCTCTGGCCTCACATCACTCAGCCATTTAGAGCCCTGATCCTCTTTGTCTGTGGACCTCCCCCCAGGCTTGGTCATCTGCACCTCAGAGGTTATTTCCTGCCTGAAAATCCCAGGCACAATTTTTACCCACTTGTACCCTGGGCAAATGTTTCCTGTTTGCTTGGAAACTATAAACCAGCTCTGGCCCAGTTCAACCCAGAGAATTTCTCCACCAACCAACGAGTTGCCACCATATCTATTCCAATAAGGTCCGAAACCCAATCTTGGGGAAAAAATTCTGCTTCCATGTTTATTTGTTGTTTTTTTTTTTTTTTTCCCTTGGATACTCTTTTCCAGCCCTAGGGTATGTTTTTAGAGCTAGCCTTACCTTTTATTCCCCTGATATAGTTGATAAGTCTTTACATTGTTTTCCCATTTCAAATTACTGTGTAGTTTCTATCCCGTAATCGGATCTGAACTGATAAAGAATATTGTTGAATTAATTGTGAGAGTGAAGAAGAGAGTGGTCAAGGGTGATTCTAAGATGCGGACTGATTAATGGTGTCACTCTTGACAGATATGTGAAGTAGGAGCAAGTACGGAAAGAAAATCAATTCCATTTTGAATCTGAACAATGAGAAGCACTTGTAGGGCATTCAGAGATAAGTGAGCATCAGGCAGTGAGATAGCATAACTGAAGCTTGGTGGAGAAAGAGCAGACAGGAGATATGGATTCATGAGTCACCAGCATTCAAGAGCAAGTTGAGATTATGAGACTGGAAGTGATCACCTAATCTACTAAAGTATGATGAATGATAGCAGAGACTTAATGGCAGAAATCCATGGAATACTAATATATAATAATTCCAGAGAAAAACATAGAAGTAGCCATGAGAGGAAAGTAGGCATTTTCTCAAGTATGAAATAATTTTGTGTTAGTGCAGTGGAATTGATTCCAACTCCTAGAGACCCTGTGTACAGCAGGGTAGAACCCTGCCCAGTCTTTTTGTGCCATCGTCTCACCTTTCTGTGTTATATAAAACAATGCTCCCTTGTTATTCATAGCTATTTTTTTTTTGGAAGTAGGTGGCCAGGTCCTTCTTCTTAGTCTGTCTAGTCTGGAATCTCTGCTGAAACCTGTCCACCATGTGTGACCGTGCTAGTATTTAAAATACGGATGACATAGCTTTCAGCATCACAGCAACATGCAGCCACCACAGTATGACAACCAACAGCGGGTGGTATGGTTCCCTGACAGGGAAACGAACAAGGGCTGTGACAGGGACGGTGCTGAATCTTAACCACTAGACCACCAGGGCTGGCTATGGAGTGACTAGTGATACCACATATAACAGAAAATTTTATTAGTATAAAGTTGGAAAAATATCCATTAAATTTGGCAATTCAATTCACTTAAGAAATATTTCAGTTCTTTTGTGACAATAGGAACTAAACTGTCATGAGTAGAGAAGTAAATGTCAGGTGAGATGACAGAAGTTAGTTTTTCTTTGTGAAGCTCAAGTGATAAGAGAAAAAGAACAGTATGTTGCAGGACATAACAACATAGAAGACAAAGGAGGATTTAGTTTTTAGAGTGAGCAAGTTTTAAGCATTATTAACAAAAGAAAAGTGATTAGAGGGTAAAATTAAATGTAAAAGAGAGGCAAGAATAATCAACAGAACTCAACTGCTGGGAGAC
This sequence comes from Diceros bicornis minor, assembly GCF_020826845.1. Taxonomy (NCBI): domain Eukaryota; kingdom Metazoa; phylum Chordata; class Mammalia; order Perissodactyla; family Rhinocerotidae; genus Diceros; species Diceros bicornis. The sequence goes on along the minus strand of NC_080749.1, from coordinate 16,153,200 downwards.
AGAAGGTGTTAGGTTAAGAACATATGTGGAGGGATTAGCTTTGAAATGAAGTTGGTACTTAATCCTTTGTGACTGGAGGATGTTTTTGGATGTAGAAAGTATGTAATATGGGGCAGGGAAATCAAAGAATTTCATGCTTAATGACTTAAATCTGCCAATGAAGTGAAGTAATCTACTGACATTGATGAAGTGAGGGAAAATGTAAGGCTTTTCAGGAGGAATTAGATATAGAATAGGTTGAGGAGCTTAGGTTAAGAATCTGTGATCCATTAATATTTAATAGTAACAATCAGCAGTGGAGTATGTAGGTGTGTGTTTGTGTTTCTATGTGTGTATGTTTGTACCCAATAAATGCTTATTTGCTCATGTACATAAGTAATATACTTTTGCTCTTGCCAAATTATTTCCATAAATATTATCCCCAGTTGGCTTTTCAATTGGCAGTATATGAAAGCGACTACTTCATGGTATAAGTAACCTTTAAGTAGAATTCTGCACAGTACCCAAACTCATTGCAAATCTCTATTTTGGATAGTTTTAGACCAAACATGGAAGAGTGGAGAGAGCATAGGCTTGGTATGAGAGAGACTTGGATTCTGCTACTGACTCTTCCCCTTTCAAGCTGTAGGAAATTATTTCCTCCTGTTCTCGGCACAACCAACAAATAGTAAAATTAGTGTTGTTATTAAATGTATAAATTTTTACATTTCTAGGAGAGCTCTCTAAAATTTTTTTTTAATCTTTTTGAGTCTCAGTTTTCTTATGTCTAAAATAAGGATAATCCTTACTCTATAAATTTGTTGTTAAGATCAAATGAACTAATTAATATATATAAAGTTCATGGTTCATTACATCTACAGAGATTTAAGTTAGTGATTGAAACTTATTAGAAAATGTAGATTTTCCTATTTACCTACTGACTTTCTTTCTTTAGTACAAACAACTAAAGCAATCCACATAACACATTATGGTCCTGCACCACATAACAATTTTTGTCAATGATGGACCACAGATACAACAGTGGTCCCATAAGATTAGTACCATATAGCCTAGGTGTGTAGTAGGCTATCCCATCTAGGCTTGTGTAAATACACTCTATGGTGTTCACACAACAACAAAATCACCTAATAACACATTTCTCAGAATGTATCCTCATTGTTAAGCAATGCATGATTGTAACTGTGTTAACCACTTGATCTCTCTGATATTGACTTTTACTCCTAAAAACCAGTAGTAACTATTATTTAAGGTAGAAAAATTTTAATTAGCAATTATTTGATCATAGTGGCAAGAATCACATAAAAGCAAACAGAAATCATTGAGGAGATATTCATTGAGAAATGAGTAGAGAATCTTCAAATTTGCAAATATAGATGAAGACTGCTATTTCTAGAACTATAGTAGATTAAACATTATAAAAAAAAAACTCTTGCTACAAAAATAACTAAAAATCCTCGGTAAAATGAAGTAAATATCCTTATGGATGCATAACTGAGATAGCAAGAAAGTAAAACGATCTGACAAAGGAGGTGAAACCAGGAAAGTAAACAAGAAGTGAGATGAAGGCTTTCTTACACGTATTTGCTTACACCATAAATTTAGTGCTTTGGGTTTTAAGGCCTTTGCAGGAGACAGAGACAAGTCATTGAGTTTACACGAGGAGAGAAGTTAAATGAGACCTCTTCAAAAAGTTAGGGACCTCACCTCCATGAAAACTTAGGCTAAAAATGTTTTGCCTTCACGCAGTTTGAGGTTTGAATTTCAATGATCTGCATAGTCTGGAAAACTCAAGTAGAGAATTTTACTTACTGTGTTCTCAGGCTAATATTACCCTAGTTGCCTGACACCCAAAGTGTGGTCCACAAATCTGCAATATCTGTATCACCTGGGAACTTGTTAGAAATACAGAAACTCACATTCTTTCCCAGGCCTACTATCAGATCACTTTTTTACCAAGATTCCAAGGTGATTTGCATGCACATTGCCTTAGTTTCCTATCACTGCTATAAGAAACTTAGTGGAACAAATAAACTGCTTTAACTACAAACCTAGTGGAAAAACAACACAAGTTAATTGTCTTACTGGAGATCAGAAATCCTAATATCCTGGTGCTGGGAGGTCATGTTCCTTCAGGAAGCTCTAGAGGAGAATCTGTCTCCTTGACTTTTCAGGTTCCTAGAGGCTGCCTGCATTTCTTGGCTTGTAGCTCCTGCTCCATTTTCAAGGCCAGCAGTAACATTTCAAATCTCTCTCTTTTTCTCTCTCCCGCTCTCTCTCTCCATTCTGCTTTCATCATCACATCTCCTTCCCATTCTATCACCTTCCTGCCTCCCTCTTATAAGAACCCTTGTGATGATGTTGGGCCCAACTGCATAACCCAGTATCATTAACTTAACCCCATCTGCAAAGCCCCTTTGGCGTACAAGGTAACATTTACACAGGTTCTGGGAATTAAGACATGAGCATCTTTGAGGGGCTTTTATTCTGTCTACCACACACTTAAAAGATAGAGACACACTGCCTTAGAAAGCCTGAAAGAAGCAAATGTAAATAACCTCAAAAGAAAGTCAAGCTCAACCTAGATACCTTGGGATTTCTCTGAATAAAATTAACTGAATAAGAGCTCACAAATAGATATTACAAATCAATTGAAACAATATAACATGTGAGAGTCAGCAGAAAGAGTAAACAACAGAAAGAATAAAATGCAGAATTAGGTCTGCAAGTGCTTATCAATGTGTATTTCAAGAAGTAATATTTGGAATGAAAAACATGAACATGACTTTCAAAAACAAGTTGGCATATTTAAAAATAACCAATATATTACAAAGTAAATTAAGCACACAATAAAAGGGAATCAGTGCACTTGCAAATACATATGGCTAAATGATCCAGAATGCAACACAGAGAAAGAAAAAGAAACTATTAAAGAAGGTTTACACGCATTGAGGATATAGTAAAAAGATCCAGTATACATCTTATTGGAATCCCAGAGGAATATAATAGTGAGAAAGGGTGAGAGAACACATCTGAAAAAGATATCTGAGAATTTTCCAGTTGATGAAACACAGTAATATTCAGGAAGTATAATTAATTCCAAGAAGGATAAATACCAGGAAATATTTATTTAGATATATCAGAGTGAAACTATATAATACCAAGGCAGCCAGAGGAGGAAAAAAGACAAATTATATCCAAAGGATGATAGCTAACTACTCAATCATAATAATGGAAGCCATATACAGTAGCATATCTTTGTAAGACTGAAAGAAATAATTTAAACTCTGGAATTGTATAATTAGCTAAGAACTAGGCTTAAGTAAATTCTTTCTCAATATAATACTATATATTATGGGGTATATGTAAATATAATAAACATATTAAAAATGAAGAGATAACAAATGCCAACTGTCAACAGAGTTGCTAACTCAAAAAGGAATAATGTTTTGTCATTATTGAAACATACACGAAGATCTTCAATTCTATTGATATAGTTTTATTTATTAAGATAGTGGCTCATATATACATACTAATATATTTATTTTTTCTGAGGAAGATTAGCCCTAGGCTAACATCTGTTGCCAATCCTCCTCATTTTTTTGCTTGAAGAAGATTAGCCCTGAGCTAACATCTGTGCCAATCTTCCTTTATCTTGTACATGGGACACTGCCACAGCATGGCTGGTGAATGGAGTAGGTCTGTGCCCAGGATCTAGAACCACGAACCCAGGCCGCTGAAGCGGAGTGCGTGGAACTTGAACTACTCGGCCACAGGGCCTGGACCAATTTAATTGTAATGGTCTTCATACATTTTTGAATGTCTTAAAATGCATAATAAAATCAATGCAATATATTTGACTTTGACTTGATTCTCCAATATGTCAAGGACGGAATTTTTGACTTAAATAAATCCTCTGTGATGGGCACAGTTTAAAAGTAACACAGGTTTAAGTTTACTTCAATCTAGAAGTCTAAAATTGCTTCTTTCACTTTTCTACTCTCTTCTCTGGTAATAATTTAGGATATGAAAGGAGCACCAATTAAGGAGTCAATCAGCCCTAAAATTGTATCCTGTTGTGGAAACTTTTGACATGTGGGATATGCAAAAAAAAAAAAAAAAACAACTCTTTCCTTATAAGGTTGAGCATGTAGGTTTAAAGGACCTAAGACAGAAACAGCATATGAAAAGAGTAAAACAAATAATAGTTGTTAATTATTGATCTGGAAAAAATATTTACAATACCATTGCTGTTGAACAGTATAGATCAATTCAGTCTGTGGTAATTATTCTTCAGGGTTAAGATCCAGAGAAATAAAAATTGGCTTCAGGAAGCTTTTAGGTAAGTAGAGTTTTCAACATGGAAATAATGTTTAAATGAATATCATGGTGATCCAGGTCAGTAAGATGAGTGAAATGTGCCAGATGTAAGACAAAGGGGTTTAGTGGAGCACATATCTCATCTGAAAGGGGCAGCTACAACCAATCATTGTCATGCAATAATTGCAATAGCCAGCCCTGGAGGTCTTGTAGTTAAGATGCAGTGCTCTCGCTGCTACGGCCTGGGTTCGTTTCCTGCAGGGAGCCACACCACCCAGTTGTTGGTTGTCATACTGCGGTGGCTGCATATTGCTGTGATGCTGAAAGCTATGTCATTGGTATTTCAAATACCAGCGGGGTCACCCATGGTGGGCAGGTTTCAGCTGAGTTTCCAGACTAAGAAGAAGGACCTGGCCACCCACTTCCAAATAAGTTGGTTATGGAAGCCCTATGAATAGCTGGAGAGCATTGTCTGATACAGCCTTGGGAGGTGAGAGGATGCCACCAAAAGACCAGGCAGAGTTCCATTCTGCTGTACACAGGGTCACTAGGAGTCAGAATTGACTTCACAGCACTAACAACAACAAAATAATTGCAATATGGTCCTGAATTGCCAGATCTCTGTTTTTTTTTCAAAAAAGCCAGAAAGTGGACTTTATGTATCTTTTTTTTCCTGAGTTTTAAAACAGTATGTAGAAGAAAGAAAATTCTTGAGCTTGCAATTTCTAGAGTTGATGATCATTATGGTTTCTTTCAGCTATTATTTCCATTTATGGAAGTTCCGATGTATTTTAAGACAAGTCAAAATGTTTTATGTGCCTTATTTCAAATCCACAAAAGAATCCCACATATTATTATCTCTACTTTTCATATGTAGCTGCTCAGGCTCAGAACAGATAGTGATTTTTTTCAGGGCCCCACGGCTAGAGAATGGTGAACTTGGTATTAGAACCCATTTTTAAAGCCAGAAAGAACCCATTGCCTTAAGATGCATTATAAGTTTTGGCTGCCAATATGCAGCCTTGCTTATAAAGTACTCTGCTATGAATCCATTCCAAATAAAATATGAATTTTAATGTATTATACTGGGAGAAGGGAATGATTCTATTTTTGGAGTTAATGGTAAAGAATTGTAGAAATAAATTTCTAGGCCCAAGATGGAGCTGCTCCTGCCTGGGGTGCCACATCAGCAAACCAAACTTTTGTGGTCTTGTTAATGCTCTGCTTGACCAGAAACACAGCCAATCCCCAAATGCCAAGCCAACTCTGGACTCTGTGCTTATTTCCTTGTTGCTTGATCTTTCTAAATACGATCAGATATGCAACCCCAGCCAATCTCACCCTGTCTCCACATTGCTGCTTCTAATGCTCTGTAAAATTCTCTGGTACCCAAAATCTCTTAAGAAGAGTGCTGCACTGCCTGTGAGGCACTGGACTGCCCTAATCCCTGGATTGTTGTCCCCTGGATAAAGGACGTTGAGCTCTTTACTAAATTGTTTTATTTTTGTCATTTGGCAGACTGATACTGTGTTTGATTAAGTTTATCAGGTTTACTAAAAAATAAATAGGTGATCTTATCCTTAGTAGGGTGATCGAACCAACTGTGATAAGAAGTCACATGTCAAAAGGAATTTTAAAAAGAATGGACAGATGACAGCTTTCCACATCCCTTCATTCAAATATGAACATTTGAATTTACCTAAATCTAAAAATATCATATTATAAATGTGAGTTATGTTTATTGCTCTACACCAAATCTCATCTGAGGTTCTGTCTTTCATACAATGAAGTCAAATTTAGAAGAGCTGTGAAAGATCTTATAGGACTTCAAGTGTCGTCTGTGGATTGGTGCTAGCCAATGAACTATCTGTAAGGGTCACGACAAGATGATACAAAAATTGAATATATTTGAAAACTTTTTATAGTAATTTAACATTGCTGTAAGATTCAAAGCACATGATAGGGGACTTGTCTCACCAAACAGGAAACATCCATTTGGATGTTGATGATCTTGCATGATAAATTGTATCTGATATGAACTAAATGCTGCTCATGTGATGTTTTAAGGTTAATACGTTAAACAAAATACAAAAGTATGAAAAATATGAGAAAGTTTAAGCACTTAGCTATCTGTATAACTTGTTTTTAGAAACATCTTTTTAAATTGACTTTTAAAATTTATAGTTTTATAGTATAGCTAAATTAAGAAAGTATAATTTGTATTATTTTTTTCACCCTAATTTTTATATAGTGAAACAAGTTTGCATTACTTTTTGTCAAGAATTAGCATGAATTCTTTTGTATGCAGCAGCAGAGGCAAACCTAATGATCACTATGCAACTGATTCTAAACAACTGAAAACCAAAATAATTGATGCTAATTTTACTCAAAAGTATGATTCTTCAGATGCTTAGTTTACTTTTGTAAGCATGATTCATAATGAAGTACTAGAATAACCATGTGTTATGTGTGAGGGATGTACTGGCTAATGAAGCAATGAATCTATTACAATTCTAAGTAGCATTTATACACAAAATAAAAAGGAACACATTCAACCATAAAGAAATTTTGAAAGAAAAGATAATGAATTAAAATCTCAAAGGAAGCTGATGTTTAATAATTCAAATATAAACTTGGCTCTTTGAGGGCCTCTTATAAAGTAGGACACATGGTTGAAGACTAAAGGACTATATAAATATGCTGAGAGATTAGTGAAAGACTGTATCCAAGATGCGAGCATGTAAATGTTGGGTAAATCTGTGGCAAAGAAGGTAGGTCAAGTACCAGTTAACTGTTATAACAGTCTGACATGTTTAGGAAATGGTTAATAATATGGAATTCCAACTCTTAAAATGCATAGAACCATCATACTATTTTTAAATTTCATCTTTCCAAATGCCCAGATATTGTTAATAAACAACAGTTCTTTGGGTGTGATGATGATAAGAAGGAGACATTCCTTTCTTCAGTTTCATTGCTAACAAACACAACCAGCTCTGAAGGGCATAGTATTGTAGTATTACGTTGTTTTGGACTTCAGTTCTGATGACCCAGCTGCAAAGACAGGAAGACATTATGGTTTAGTTACCCAGTGTATCAGTTATCTAATGCTGTATAATGAATCACCCAAAACTTAACAGCTTAGAAAATCAAATGTTTATTTTCTCACCATTTCCATGGGTCAGGAATGTGGAAGATCTGCAGGGGTAGTTGTGGCTCAGGTTAGTTCATGAGGTTCTAGTCAAGCTGTTGACCAGAGCTACAGCCATCTGAAGACTCAAATGGGGCTGAAAGATCAGCTTCCAACAACTCACATGGTGTTGGTAGGCTTCAGTTGTCACAAGATATTGGCCATTTTCTTGCCCTGGGGGCCTCTTCATAGCACTGCTCATAGAATTGCTTCTCCCAGGGAGAGGGATCCAAGAGAGAATGAGAGAGAGCGCACCCTCAAGACAGAAGTTGCAGTTTTATAATTTACCTTGGAAGTTACATACCACCATATCCGCCACATGCTGTGGGTCACACAGGTCAACCCTGGCACAGTGGGGAAGGGAACTATACAAAAATGACAACGCCAGGAGATGTGGTTCCTTGGGGGCTATCTTGGAGGCTGGCTACCATATGCAGATTAAGAAACTTATGCTAAATGTACATCACTGCATTGCTTCCTTCACTGAGGAAATATTGCTACAAAAACAAAACATAACAACAAACAAAAAACAAAACCTCAACTACACTAAATTGTGTTAGTGATTTAGTAAAAACTGTGTTTCCTAAAGAATATGTATTATATTTAATATTATTCTCTTTATTATGTGATAATATCAAAACATCACAATGAACTTACTGCATGCTGAGGTACAGTAGCTAATAAGGAGTCAAATTTTGTCAATGATGTTTGAATTATGGACAAACAATTTTCTGCAAGTGTTACTGTGAAGATGGAGATCAGTTTAGTCCTGATACACTTTGAATAGCCACCCTTGTTTATTGTCATTGCTTTTAATGATTTTAACATTTACATACAAGGAAGGAATGGATGTGTTTTTAAATAGCCTATGAGATAAAAGGACAAAAAATAAAGTTTAGAAACCTGTGGGAACAGAGATTTAAAAATTGCTATGAAGTTCCACAATTTAACGATAATTATCAATTAATTAGGTAATCTTGATATCTATATCTGTGAAGCTTTATCACTAAACATCTTAAAATTTTGGTAAGATAATTTGAATTTCATTTCCATCAGGAGAAGATTCATGCATAGGAAGTTTACGATCAAAATCTATTTTTTTCAGTCAAAAGATAAATTAAATTTAACTCTAATTTTACAACATAAATTGTTAAGACTAGTTACTGATGAAAGATTGAAAATGAATTTTAAAAATAGAGCATCATTTGCTACATTTTGGATAAAAGTGTAAAAGAATAATCTGAGCTCATTTAAATTGCTTTAAAATCTCCTTCCCATCAGCACACCACTGTCACACTGGTTCTCTACTACGAGTGCTACTGAAACAAGACCTTGAAGCAGTTTAGATATACACAATTTTCTGAGTAGCACTATTGTCAATGCAGCCGAGGTTAGATAAATTAATGAGTGAAAAGCAAGCTCATTTATCATACTAATATTTGATTGTTAATATATATGATATAAAGTGCGCTTGCAGGTATTATTATGGAGAATCATTATATCCCTCATAAATTTCCATTTAATTATGACTGTAGAATGACAACGAAAGTGTGTAATATTTTCTATATTAATTGATTGCTCATAGTTGCAATGAACAATGCATATATTTAACTAGTTCCCTACATTATGTTTGCTCTGATTATATTAAAATATAATATACCTGTTGATTCCAGGGGATGAAAAACCTTGGCATCCTATGTTATAGATCTTTACTGTTTATTTTATTTTTCTAGTAATTCATTTTAATTGTATTTTTTAAAGTATTGAACTGTGGTGAATTTGGATTTTTAAAATGGTTGTTTACCATATATAGATTGATAAATGCTGATCTAGTGGATTTTAGTAAGTTAATTACAAGTTTGTTACAAATACTTCAGCTTGGGCCCCACAGAAAAGCAGTAATGGATTCAGAATTCAATACAGAGAGTTGTCTAGGTGATTCAAGGGGAGAAATGAAAGAAAAAAAACATTCAGGCTATGGAGATGAAGTACAGAGAACCTTGATTTTTTTTCTCTGACAATCTAAAGAAGAAAGGGAAAATAACTAGGATTTGAAAGAGTACCTTCAGTTTTCTCTCACTTTTGCATAATGGTTTGTCAATAATGTTGGTAAAGAACTTTGATTCTTTAAAAGAAAATGTATAGATTTTATCTGATTGCCTTGAAATATTTTTCCTTCCCTCTGAAATCCTTCAGAAGTGATGTATAAAAATTGATTCTTCCATGTAATTCAGAGATATGTATTTCTGTAGAACTAATGAAAACAATAACACTGATGTACTTTTGAATTTAGCTGAAGAAATAAAAAAAACCTCAAATTTTCTATGAGAATACTCATCAAGTTTTTCTTTTGATGTTAATCATATATATTTCTTACATAAAAAGTTATGCTGAATCAGAAATCATTATGTGAATAACTATTATAATATTTTGAGAGCTTAGCATATGTTATATATTTTACATTTGTTAAACTATTACATATGTTAGATGTTTTGTATGTGCTTTCTCTAATTTACACAAGAATTCTGCAGAATAGGTAGTATACCATCATTTTGCAGGTGGGAAAACTTGAGGCACAGGAAGTTAAATAATATACCCAAAGCCACCCAGATAGACTGTGTTGGTTCTGAAAATTAAACCCAAATCATTCTGATTTCCTTTCTACTACATTATTTTGTCCTAACATTCATTCCTTGCCATTATTTCATAAGTAGCTTTACATGAAAGCAAAATATGCATAAATTGAAAAAAAAACTATTAGGTAAAAATTAATAAATGAAGAAAAATACCTATTTTAAACTTGATTATTTGGAATTTTGTGTGTTTTTGTTTCATTGAAGCTGTTATAAGACTGTTTTTTCTTAATGAAATTTGCTACATAAAACCAGATCAATATACGTTACTACCTGGACAATTTATATTTCAGTCTGCAATCTTGAAACAAAATGGCAGTTACAAAACTCTCCGAGGGGATATGTTTTCCAAAAGTAGTAATTATATGAATGAAAATGATCTTAGGATAAAAGTTATATAGATATGTGATTATTCTATGATTAAATGACTAAAACATCATTTCCCAAACTACTAGTGAAATGATTCTATTTTTCACATATCTCCTATTTAATGTGAATGATTTTTTCCACCCCTAATGTGAGGTAGTTGCTTGTGTAATATCTAATATATTTTTGCTTGTCTCTGGAACCATGTGATATTTTGTTAGAGTTTTTCTCTTTCTTTTCCTATAATATTTACTATAAGTCAACAAATTAAAAAGGGTGTTGATTCTTCCTTCCCACCCACCCATGACCTCCAATAAGTCGTCAAGACCCATCAATTTCACCTTGCGCCCTTTCTCCTCATTCTGGCTACAATTTATCTGCTGAGGCTGTAATCTTCGTTTCCTTGGGTTATTAGGGCAAGCTTCTAGTTCTGACTGTCCAATATAAACAGCCACCAGCCACATGTGACTGTAGGGCACTTGAAGCCCGGCTGCTGCATATGGCCGCCAGCTGAAAGCAGGAACTACACACTAGAGTTGAAGATAGTATTTAAAAGAAAAGATTGTAGGGGCCGGCCTGGTGGCGCACGTGGTTATGTGTGCATGCTCCACTGCGGCGGCCCAGGATTCGCAGGTTTGGATCCTGGGCGCACACCGACACACCGCTTGTCAAGCCATGCTGTGGCGGCATCCCATATAAAGTAGAAGTTGGGCATGGATATTAGCCCAGGGCCAGTCTTCCTCAGCAAAAAAGAGGAGGATTGGCAGATGTTAACTCAGGGCTGATCTTCCTCACAAAAAAAAAGAATGTAGACTATTTCATTAATAATTTTATAATGATTTTATGTTGAAATGACAATATTTTGAATATCTTATGTTAGATAAAATATATTATTAAAATTAATTTCACTTCTTTCATTTTACTTTTTTAGTGTGGCTATTGGAAAAATTTAAAATGACCTATGTGATTCTATTATATTTCTGTTTGACAATATTGTGCTAGTTGGACTCTGAATTCTAATTTGTCCATCTTAAATTCATTCTGATGTTGAGTTGCCAACGCGGCCTATCCAAAACACAATTCTAACCACTGAACAGACACCTCCAGATGGTGTATGGAGCAGCTTGATGGGGAAATTGTAACCACAGTAAAATAACAAGACTTGAGCTCGGAGACAATTATGTGAATGACATGGTAGCCCTTAAAAAGAGTCAAACGTAGATAATTACCAGTGTGTTCATTGCACAGCACACTGGTGCTCTGAAATCAGCATGGCATAACAGGAGCATCATCTTCCCTCTTCACCTCACCAACTTAAATGCACGTATATGCCTCAAACCTATCCAGTGTTTACAAATAAGAAATTGTAATTGCAATTAAAAAAGAAAATCAATGAAGACAAAAATTTTAAAAAATGTTTATTTCTGTGTATATTAGTATAGTTTTCCTACTCCCTATTTCTTTATAATCTCTCTTCTCTACAAAATAAAATCTTCCACTTCCTAAATCAGAAATTTAAGTGTACTAATATCGTATGATATCAACATTTTTAATAGTACAAGGACAACATTACCTTGCAAGTGCTTTTTTTTCCTAAGGCAATTTGAGAAGAAATGAAATATGTTATATTGACTTATGTTCATATTGTTAGTGGAATATGCACATGCAAGTAGATACAGGTTTAACAACTTTTCCCTTATATAAAGCAAATCACAATAATGCCATTTTTTCCTTTAATTTTTATTTTACCTCAGTGAGAAAAAAATATAATCTGCCATTTCTTTGGAAAGTAGTTGGTTGAGGATAGTGATGTGGACTGATGCAGTATTGAACTAAGTTTAGCAGGTCTATACAAGGATTGAACGGGTAATCAGATTTCATTATTAGTTCAGTGATTCAAGCTATTCGGCTAATTGGCCACAGACAAAATGGAAACAGAGAATGACTTTGAAAGGCAGTGGAAGTGAGTAAACAGTCTGGATGTTTTCATTCTTTGGTATAAGTTTGAACTTTTCTAATGAGATTATGATAAAAAATTTAACCTTTTATTTTTATTTTTAAAACATGCCACAAGGTTCCCTCAATAGTTCACGTGAAGACAGTGACTTAAGATTTGCAATATAAATGAAGGCCCAAAAGGCTAGAAATAAAACCAACTAGTTCTAACAGGCTGTAGTAAATGTGTTACAAAAGCTAAAATCCTACAGAACAGATGCTGTAGGAAACAGTAGTTGTTCTGTGTGTGTGTGGCACAGTGATAAAAAAAATTGGGATATGACAATGACTTCTAGAGAACTCATATTTTTTTCTTCCTTTGGAAATGTAAAGGAAAAGCAGGAAATAAGTAATCTTTCAAACATAATTTTCAACATTGTCTCACTTTTGCATCATGTAATTACAGATAAATTTAGTAAAGAACTTCCGAGTCTTTGAAAGCAAAGAGGCAAATGCTTTCTGAGTGCATTGAGAAATTTTTTCCTATTGAAACATATATGGAGTAACTTTTATGAGAATTGATTTATCTATGTATCATATAGCTGTGCATTTTTTTCCTAATGAAACTGTATCCTGATATGCAATTGAATTTAGCTGAATAGATTGAAAAACAGGCTCTCAAATAATCTATATGGAACTTTATTGTTTAGTTACAATGGTTTCACATATGTTGTCTATAATTTATACAAGAATATAATTGAGTAGGTATAATATCCTCATTTTATAGATGAGAAAACTGAGTCACAGGGAAGTTAATGATTTACCAAAAATCACATAGGTTGACTCTGATGGTGCCAGAAATTGCTCTTATCTCTCTGATTCCAATGCCCCCTTATTCTTTCTACTGCATTATTTTTATCTCACATGTGAACGTGACTTTTGTATAAGAAGTATGTTTTAGTGGAAGTAAAATGTGCATAAAATGGAAAAACGTCATTATGCAAAAATTTGCTAAGTTAAGCAAAGTCTCTACTTCAACTCTCAATCATTTGACATTTTGCTTGTCTGTTGCATTGCCGCTGTTAAGGGATCAAACCGGTCTTTAGGAAATTTCAAACATAAAATAAAATTGGATAAATATACTCTATTAATTTGGAGATTTATTGTTCTCTCTGCTATACAAATTGGCAGTTAATAAAGCTTACCTTGGGGACATACTTTCAAGAAGTTGTAATTTCAAGGAATAAAATATGATCTCTGGGTGTGCCAGAGATATGCAGTTGTTCTGAATCACATAACCATTTCCAAAACTTCTAGCACAGTGATTCTGCTTCCCCTATGTGTTTTATCTATACAGGTGAGTTATTTATTTAGTTTTATAAATAAATTTATAAATGGATTTAAAATGTACTTTTAATTTTTTAAATTTATTTGTTTTGTGGAATGTGTAGTATCTTTCTATTTGCTTCAAAACCCACATAATGTTCTTCCTACTGATTCTCTGCTTCTTATTCAATGATATTTATTCTAATATTCTAAAGGTAACCTTTCAAGGTGGTCTATCTCAACACAACTCAACCTACGGAAGTCCCCTAGCTATTATACTTCCATAAGTCACTCCATCACCTAAATGATAAATTGAAGTTCTTAATTTATCTCACTAGGCCTTTCATAATACGATGTTTGCTTATTTTCTGACCTGATGTCTCACCTCCCCAACCCTCGCCTTTTATGCTCCAATAACACTGAGCTCTTAGCCAGGTGTTTCTAGCCTTTGGCCACTTGCTTAATTTACTCATTCTCATCCATTCATTCAACACATTTATTGAACACCTACTCTGAGCAAGAAACTATGGTGTTGGAAATTCAAGAAATGAAAATCCTGTTTCTACTCTAAAGAAGCTCATCATTTAGTAAAGGAAAATCCTTCCAAGGAACAAAAAACCCTACAATAATACCACACAGCAGGTCCTCAGCGCCCAGGAGAACGTATCACACTCCTTCAGTATCTTGACTCCTCTTTCTCCCCTACTTGCTTTTTTTCATCTCCAAATCAAGAAATTCAGTCACCATCCATTTTTAAGCATCTGCCGTGCCATGAGCCCCATGAGGGGCAAATGTGAACACAGAATACATAGAACATATGGCAGTTTATCTCAATAAATATACATTATATTTGAAGACACTTAAATGAGCCAACTAGAAATTGATTTGATTAGGGATCAGCAATCTTTTTCTATAAAGGGCTAAATAGTAAATATTTTTGGCTTTGTAGGCAATGTGGTCTCTGACCCAATTGCTCAACTCTATTGTTGTAGGGTAAAAGCAGCCACAGATACGTGAATAGGCATAGCTGTACGCCAATATAATTTTATTTACAAAGATAGGTGGAAGGCCGGATTTGGCCCAGGGCTACAGTTTGACCACTCCTGATTTAATGGATTGGAAATTAAAGGTACGACATAAAATATCAGCCATATAAACATTCAGAGAAAAAAAATGCATTCTGAGTTAAGCCTAGTCAGGAGAGAATACCTGGTTGCAGTAATTACTAAACAGGTACTTCCAGAAAATGACTAAGTGAGGCATTCTGGATAGAGTAGAATAACAAGACTAAAGTCTTTTGCTGAGGAAGATTCACCTTGAGCTAACGTCTGTGCCAGTCTTTCTCTATTTCACATGTGGGTTGCCACCTCAGCATGGCCATGAGTGGTGTAGGTCCACGCCTGGGAACGGAACCCAGGTTGCTGAAGTGAATCATGCTGAACTTAACCGCTACACCATTGGGGTGACCCCAGACTAAAGTCTTACAGACAATTATGCAACTAGCATGGTGCACCTTAAAAAACAAATCAAACAAGAAAAATTACCAGAATTGGATTGCAGAGTGTATTAGTCAGAGTTCTCCAGAGAAACAGAACCAATAGAATATTTGTTGTTAGTGCCGGCACATTGATTCCGGCTCTTAGCGACCCTGTGTACAACAGAGCTGAATCTTGTCCAGTCTTTTTGCACCATCCTCTCACCTTCAACACTATATCAGACAATGCTTTGCTGCCTTTCATAGGTTTGCATGGCCAATCATTTGGAAGTGAGTGGCCAGGTCCTTCTTCCTAGTCTGTCTTAGTCTGGAAGCTCTGCTGAAACTGTCCACCATGGGTGACCCTGCTGGTATTTGAAAAACCAGTGGCACAGCTTTCAGCATCACAGCAACATGCAGCTGCCACAGTATGACAACTGGCAGAGGGGTGTTGTGGTTCCCTGACAGGGGAAATGAACCCAGGCTGTGGAAGTGAGAGCCTGGAATCTTAGCCACTAGAACACCAGGGCTGGCTTATATATATTTATATATACATACAAATTTGTTATAAAGAATTGGCTCATGCAATTACAAAGGCTAAGTCCCAAGATCTGCAGTTGGCAGGCTGGAGACTCATGAGAGCTGACGGTGTAGCTCCAGTCTGAATCTGAAGGCCTGAGAACCAGGAGAACCAGTGATATAGTTCCAGTCCAAAGGCCAGCAAGCTTGAGACCCAGAAAGAGCTGATGTTTCAGTCTGAGTTTGAAAATAGGAAAAAAAACAAACATCCCAGCTCAAAGGCAGTCAGGCAGGAAGAATTCCTTTTTATTCTTTATAAAGGAGGATCAGCCTTTCTGTTCTATTCAGGCCTTCAACTGATTAGAACAGGCCCACCCACATTAGGAGGGCAATCTGCTGTATTCATTCTATCAGTTTAAATGATAAACTCATCCAAAAACAGCCCCACAGAAACATTCGGAATAATGTTTGATACCTGGGTACCCCATGGCCCAGTCAAGTTGACACATAAAATTAATCATCACTCAGAGTAGGCTGATGTTTCATATCACATAACAGGAGCCATGAAAGTCTAATTGTCTTTTAGAAATCACTACCTCCTTTTGCCCCATCACCATGCCTACATATCTCTTCCCCAATCTACCTAATGATTACAATGAGAAAACATATTTAACATTAAAAGTAAAAGTAATTTTATACCACTTAAAAACAAAAACTTCATGATAGTCAATTATAGTAATTAGTTTTCCTGGCTTCATTATATTTGCTTTGCCCTGTTCACACACACACACACACACACACACACACACAGTCCACTTGCAAAATCACAAATCCATGTAATGACATATCATACCATCTCTTTTCTATAGTACAAAGAATACATTGCCTTGCTGCATCTGGCATCATCTAAAGCAATGTGTGGAGAGATGACATATGTCATTTTAATCTGTGTATTTTAGCATTTTATTAACAGAATGTGTTACTAGAAACTACCATAGAAGGAAGCAGGTATGTACTTAACTATTTTTTCCTAAACTTAATAAGTAACATGCCATTATCATGATCTATTTTCTTTTAATTCTCCTTATCATAGCAAAAGAAAACATTATTTTATTTTTACCATCTACTCAAATAATATGTCAACATTCCATTGCTTAATAAAGGCTAATGCTGGTTAGGAATTACTGTCTGGCATTGTCGAACACTACTTTCTTTCACATCTCTGCATCTCTGCTCTCTGCCTCGACCACCACCATCCAATTGCTCCTAAGAAGCAAACACATTGCATATTAGCATAAGAAACCATTACGGAACCATCGCTTTGATATGAAATCCTTTTAGATTGGCGCAAATCTCTGAAATTGAATTTCTCTTGACATACCTCTTAAAATTGATTTAATTCTCAATGGCCTGAAAATTCCTTTGAGTCTTAGATTTGTAGATTCATGTTTATAAAAGTGACTGACATCTATCTTCTGCAATTCTTTTTCCGACAAACAAGATATAGCTGGGGGTCTGACAAAACAGCATTTCTTTATAGGATTTTTGACAAAACAAGAACTTTATAGATTGAAGCCTATCTGGAGTCATCAATTTTTGACCCAGTTATAAATATGTCAAACGGCATTCTTCTAAGTAAATAGTGAATATTATTTCTTTCTTTTTTTCTTCTCTTCCTTCAAAATCTCTGAAGCTGTCCTCAGAGCAAAGTAAAGTTTAAAGGGAATAATATGGCTTGTAACTGAGATTTTCTGTTAACCTTCAGTCAGTGTTTGTTGTATTCAAGGTTTTTATTTTTCTTCTGGAAATAGCAGTAAATTAGTGTATTGGTGACATTTCAGAAATCCCATCTTGGAGTACGACTTATACTCTATATTGCATTATAAATACTGACCTACTTTCAAACCCCATGTGTGTCTCTCATGCAGAAACCAACTAGACAGTGAAGTCATTATTCAATTTAATTTGCAACATTTATTACTCTTGCTAGACATGCACGTTTTAGTTACATTCACAACAAATGGCTTCTGGGTTTTGAGGTATGTATTATAGTCTTTAAAAAATTACTTACATTTCATGCATTTTATATTTTTTCTTTTTTCTATGTCTTTAATATTGTGTTATAGAGGAAAATGTATATGCAATCGGGAATTAAGATACCATATTTGAATTTAGAATTTGATTTTCTCTGAATAGAAACCTTGTACATTGCTGTTCTGGATTTATCTACATTACAAATTTTAATAGAAAAAGGGATTTTTTCCTCTAAATTTACTATTAATCATGTCAATCATGTCTTAGCTTTCCCATTCTATCTTTTTGTTTTTCAAGCCTTACTTATGTTTTTTCAAACCTTCCTTTGTTATTTTTCTCTGTCTCTTCTATTCTTTTTGTCAATGTTTATTCCTACCAGTATCAAGAATAGCACAGCTTTTGTCCTTTCCAGAAAATAATTCAGTACTCTGTTAAGGCATCTGAGTTGATTATCTAGTGTAAAATGAAGAGATAAATATAAAATTTTAACTTTAGGGGCATAAGCTGAACAGTAACTATTTCTGTAAGCAATGGCAAGACATTGGAGGTGTAACTGGTGGGTTGGGCTCTGCTTGAACATTTGTTTTGACTCATTTTACTGAGAAGATAAATGTAGAACAATTTTTTTGCCTTTATAGTATACAGTGCACTAATGAATCTATCCAGTTTTCCTTTTTTTTTTTTTCCTGTGTGGAAGATTGTCCCTGAGTTAACACCTGGGGCCAATCTTCCTCTATTTTGTATGTGGGATGCCACCACAGCATGGCTTGATGAGCAGTGTGTAGGTCCAAGCCCAGGATCCGAACCTGTGAACCCTGGGCCACCAAAACAGGGGGCACAAACTTAACCGCTATGCCACTAGGCCAGCCCCCATCCAGTTTTCCTTTTTGTCTCCATGTATTGGTTTCCTACAGATACCCTAACAAATTTCCACAAGGTGGGTGGCTTAAAACAACAGGGATATATTCTCCTACAATTCTAGAGATCAGAAGTCTGAAATCAAGGTGTTGGAAGGGTTGTTTCCCTCTAAAGGCTCTGAGGAAAAATCTTTTCCATGTCTCTCTCCTAGTTTCTGGTGACTTCTGGCAACCATTGTCATTCCTAGGACTGTAGATACATAACACCAATCTCTCCCTTCATCTTCCCATGGCATTCTCCTCTGTGTCTGTGTATTTCTGCTGTTCTATAAGGACACTTGTTTTTGGATTTAAGGTCTGACCTAAACCCAGGATGATCTCATCCTGAGATTTTTAACTTAGTTACATCTACAAAGACCCTTTTTCCAAATAAGCTCACATTTACAGCTTCCAGATGGAAATATCTTTTCAGGGTGGGTCACAATTCAACTCATTAAGATCTACCCTCTAGCCTGCAAAAATTCATATCTGTTCTATACATAAAATATATTCACCCCTTCCAATATCCTTGAAAGCCTCAACCTATTATAAAATAAACTCTAAATCCCAATTCTCATCAAAATATAAAGTAAAAAAGTTCCCAAATCTCATCATCTAAATAATCTAAACCATGTATGGATAAAAATATGGCTATGGTCCATCCTAGGCAAAATTCTCCATCTGTGGATCTGTGCAACTAGAAAACAAATTATCTACTCCTAAAATATGATAGTGGGGCAGGCATGGAATAGACATTCTCATTCTGAAAGGAAGAAAATGGAAGGAACAAAAAGGTCATTCCAACCCCAGCAAATTCAAAGCAAGTAAGTTCAAAACCCATCACGGAAAATTTCATAGGTTTCAAGGCCTGAGAAAAATTCTCTGTGGCTTGCAGCTTTGTCCTCTGAGCTCTTGGTGGCTCTGGCACTGTCTGTGCTGCCCTCAGTGTCATTCTTTCTTTTTCTTATATGGCAACATATATTTGCAGCCAAGTAGCTCTATGATTTTATTCCTGCCTGTAGAATTAGAGAGGTCCAACAGTCTTTTGTCATTAATATAATATTCTCAAAAACTTGTTGGTCTCCTCTGTAGTCTTAGGGTCCATGCCATTAGACAAGAGTCTTCCACAGATCTTTCCTGAATAGTCTCATCTCTATTCCTGGCTTCTGCTGAGATACTTAATTGGATCCATGAGTCACATCCCTGGTCTCTTCAGTAAGAGATCTTCCAAGCACACCTTTGGTTATCTCTTCAGAACATGCTTTTGGAAAAGTGAATCTCCAAATTTGTTCTGACACCAAGTCTCTGACACCAACTGGGTATCCTACAATTCAATTCAGTTCTGACACTAACTACCCAGAATTTGTGTAGACCCCATAATTTAAGGGCAAAGTCCTTCAATTCTAACACTAACTACATGCAGTTAGTGTCAGATCTTATAAGCTAAAGGGCCAAGTCCTCAACAAGACTGCCCTTACTTCAGATGCCAGCCACAAGAGGGGTCCCCAGGCTACCTGCACTTCTGTCTGAGTTGGTTACAAATTTGGGGATGTCCACAACCCCCGTTCAGGTTCCTGGGCTTATAGCTGCATATCTTCAGTCTCTGCCTCCATCTCCACATGACCTTCTCCTGTATGTCTCTCTGTTTCTACAGCTCTATAGGAACACCTATCATTGTGTTTAAGATCCACCCTAAATCCAGGAAAATCTCATTTTGAGATCCTTAATATAATTACATACACAAAGACTCTTCAAAATAAGATCACATTCACAGGCTCCAGGTAGATATATCTTTTGGAGGTCAACAATTCAATGCGCTATATCCTCCCAGCTTTCTCTCCTCTCTCTCCTATTCTCTTTCACTCTCACTCTTGCTTTGTCTGTTATAAAACTTTTTGATATAATGAAATAATATCTTTCTTGAAGCTAGTTATTATTCATGGCAAATTTTACTTATAACTAGTAGAACCAAGCTAATTTTTTCAAGGTTCATTTACCACCTCTCCTATAGTTCAAACATTGATAGTTTGAATTTTGCCCCTTACGTCACCTCCTTAAGACATTAAAACATTTTCTGCTCTGGTTGTTGCATTTGTTAATATCCAATTTAAATTGATTATCATTTTATTATAGTTTATTTCTGCTGTACCTTAAATTAACCTTGTTCATATTGCTTTAACCTCTCCATGTGTTCATATAGATAAAAAGAGCTTCCATTATATAACAATATTAGATTTCAATGGCAATCAAATTCAATAATTGTTTATAGAACTCCTAACGTGTGCAAGGCCAAGTTGCACCGCTTGTCAAACTATTACCCAGAGATCTGCTGATTAAAAAAGTCGCTAAGCGAGCTTATTAGACAATTTATAGGTACAATCTCTGACCTATGGGTGGCAAATACTCAAATAATGAAAGACAAAAAAATAGGGGTTTTCTACTCTGTATTTCTAATACATTGTATATACAAGTATTATCATACAAATAAGTAATACAATGCAGTATATTATGTTTTGCTTAGAAGACTGTTGATGGCAAGGACTGTGTTATATTCATCTCTATGGCACATAGCATATAGCTGCACCTATGTCATTCATCTTTGAAGACTCCATGGTATATGAATCCATAGCTAAAAGTCCGACTAAGTTTTGTAAAAGGATATCTATTAAAAGTTGTAAGATGGTAAGCATAGTTGTCAAGATGTTCTGGAAGCCTGGTTCCATCACATACTTTATATTGAATTGGACAAATATGTCATCATTAGTAAATAGAAATTATAAAGTATCTTTCTCCGAAGATTATTAGGAGTACATATGTAATCTATATAAAGCAGAGATCTTTGTTAAATTTTGAATGTCAATAAATAATATATATAAGTAAGTATTCATAAAGATTCATGCAACATGGTTACATTATAGACTTAGTATTTCTGGCTGTTTCTATATCATAAATCTCATGAAGCTGATGTTTTTCAGTAGTAACAATAATGATAATAACAACAGCAACACCAGTGGTTACCATTTGTTATCCATTAATTAGGTACCAGGAACTATGCCAAGTTCTGTACCCATTTTTCCTAATTCTCACAGTATCTCCATGAAGAACAGATTGAGAATCATAAGATTACTCAGGTCACAGACAGTTAAGTGGTAGAGGCAGGATTTGGACAGAACTGCGTTTATCCAAAGCCAATGTCTCTGGCATGCCCCAGATTCTTTAGTGTCCATATAGAAGAGATTATAAATCCCTTTATTCTCTACCATGCAACCTTGTGGTTGACTTGTACATGAGTCACTTTTCATAGTATCAGATGAATTAAGTTTAAAGGAGTATCCCAGGAAGAAAACTTGAGAATGTAACAGGCAGAAATGTAGAAAATATAATTGCAATGATAAGAACATACTCCTGGGTTTCCAAAGAAAAACTGTTCACCTATGATTAGGGCATCCAAGAAGGCTTAAGGAAGATAAGGAATCTGAAGTCTGTTTTGAAAAATGCCTAAAATTTTTGATGACACATTATATGATCTAACTAATCCCATGGAGTGAGTTTGATGGGTTTATTACGACCACTTTACAGATGACGAAACTGCAGCTTTGGAGGGTTATGCTTTTTCCTAAGCAACTGACAGGACTCTGTCCCTAATTAAACTTTAGCAGGCTCCTCTAAGCCCTCTAAGCCTCGCGCTTCAGTGTCTGTCCCTGTCCAGCCTGTATCACCCAGTTTTAGCAAGAATCATGTTGAGTCAGTTTAGAAAGAATCCCCCACCCTCAATATCTGATCAAATTCCTCATCTTCCACCATCCCCCAGGTAATATCTGATCATCCTGACCTGCCTTCTTCAAGAATCCTGTAAAGTCAGCTCAGCTAGAAATTCTCCTCTATCCCTGATATTTCCTGTTAAGAATTTTCTATCTACTGACCCGCACTCTACTCCTTCGCTATAAACCCCTACTTATCCATGCTCTATACTCTTTGGTATTGAGCCCAGCTCTATACTCTTTTCCCTATTGTAATAGTTCCTGAGTAAAGTCTGTTTTTACCTCTTTAACTGTCCAGCTGAGATTTCTCTTTGACACTATTGAGCTAGTATGTGGCACAAGACATCTAGGACTTTTCTATTCTGACTTCTAAATTAGCAATCTTCCTTCTGTCGTGCATAACATATCATATTGTTTCTCTAGGCTGCAGCCAATTTTATTGTGGTTTTGCCAAAATTGAATATGTACAGTTAATCCATTGTGTACTTCTCTTCAAAGTTTGTAATAGAAGTTATAATAAAGCTATGAGGGAGGTAGACAGGGTTAATTTTTGTTAATTAATCAAAGAATAAATGTATCTTTAAGTATCTTCTTGAAATATTTTCATTTGTTCTTTCAAAAAATATTAATTAAGCATCATCTTTACCTCAGGCAATCCTGTACAAAAGCAGACATGTATCTGGCCTTCGAGAAGCTTAAAACCTACTGGAGTAGAAATATAATATCAAATAATCACATAGTTAAGTCAAAAAATGTATAATTATAAAACATAATAAAGGCTAAGAAGAAGAGGTATATGATACTTTTAGAGCAAATGCTATGAGGATTCGGCCTTGTTGATGAAGTCAGGAAAGGCTTCTTCCAGGGGAGGAAGCAAAGTCAGGAATCTCCTGGGCAGAGGCCAAGGCATGAGAAACTGAGATCTCCCAGGAGCCACACGTCAGTACGCGAGACTATACGCAGGCTGGTGTGGCTGGAGTACAGCCTGCGAGGAGACCATGATGCAAGATGACAAGAGAGACAGGAAATGCATCTGTGTCAGGTCTTCTATTATGTCCTGGTCAACCACGTTAAGCAGCTTTGTCTTCATCTGTAGAGAAAAGAGAAGACAATGGAGGGAGTTAGGCAGGGAGCGATAGCAGATCTGAGTAGCGGCAAGACCGCTGTGCCTCTTCTGGAGAAGTCAGATTAGAAGAAGCAGAAGTTGACCTTGGAAGGCAGGTCATAGGAAGGCAGTCATAGCTTGAACTGGTGGAGGGGAAGAGGCGAGAGCCATCTGGAGGGTAAATCTACAAGCAACAGTGATAGATTTTATGTGGGGAATGAAATAAGGGAGGGATTAAGGATGAGGCTACAGCTTCTGGCTTGCTTAAGTAAAGATTGGTGGTGACATTCACTGGTATCATGGAAATAGGAGTAGATTTCAGGTGAAGATCAGAAAGTTAATTCAGCTATATTAATAAAAGTATTAATTTTAAAAATCCAATTTAAGATATCTAGTGGCAAGTTAGACATTTGGCTCTAACTCAGGGTTTGACTTTATTTTTCTCCCATCTCTTTTTGGAATTAATAGATGAGAATCATAGCCCTTCTAACATTTGATGGCATTTTGTCTTACAATATAATAGAGGAGAGAGCCATGCAAACTCCTTCTTTTGAGAAACCATGTGTTATCACTCTTTTTTTTTCAACCGACAGTGTCCTGGTTCTTATTATTGCAAATAACCAAAAACCCAACTCTAACTCAGACAAAAAGGGAATTTGCTGGTTTACCAGTTCATGTCAATGAAAATGTTCAGAAGCAGGGCAGACTCCAAGTGTAATTTGCTCAGTGCGCAAGCTACATTTTCCTGACATTTTCTTAACTCCTTTGTTCTTGTCCTTCAGACTCAGGCTGATATTCCTCATGGCAGAAAAAGGGCTGCGGCAGTTTCCAACTTAATGTCTGCACATTATGTCATCCAAAGCAAGAAGAGGGCATCTCTATTATAAAATTATAAAAAGAGTCCTGAGATTAACTATCTTAACAGTCTTAGAACACATGTGTCACTCCAGGAACTAAGGATAGAATCCGCTTGCCCAAAGCCACAGGGATTTTCACTATCCTTGGGAGCTGTTAAGATGGGGGAATAGGTGTTAGGCAACCAACAGCTACTCACAGCAATCTATTTGGCTGATGAACATTCATGCCATCTCTTTAACACATGCCTTTTCCGGTCTGCTGTTATCAACCTGGACTTTACTCACTTTCCAAAAGGAGTTGATAACAGTCTTATCCAATTACACCATTTAGCTCTGATTTTTAGGCTCACTGGATGACGTGCAGTATTCTTCATCAGGCATGGATACAGTTCCTCACAATCCAGTACCTATGGTTAAATGAAAATTTATCCACTACAATACATAAACTCTAATAAAAAGTACCACTTGGAGAAGAGACATTTGGAAACAAGAAACAGTGGCCATTTATCCATAACACATAGACTATCCTCTGGACAATAGTAACAAAATCTTTCTGCCTTGTTGAAGAAGTGAATTTTTCAGTCCACTAGCTGAACCCTGGTTCTGCTCTTCAGGATAAATGGGTCCTGACCATTTTCTCCTCTCCATGGTCATTTGTATTGCCCTTTGGAGATATTGACCTTCAAAGTAGGGAACATTAAAAAGCAACCCATTTCCACGTGGTGTGAATTCAGGCGCCAGGATATTGTGCCGCACAGCTTGAGCAATTGCAAGCCTTTGGGAGTCAGGCTTGAGGTTTCATTGGCAACATGTCTTCCTTAAATACTTGCTAGGCTTCAGGTCTGCTTTGGTCATCCTACAAAGGCACGAAAGATGCCCATCCCAAATTTGGCTTGGATGTTGAGACTGAGGATGCCACACGGACACATAGAATGTATGAAAAGTTTCATTACTTAAATAATGAGGCTTTTCTGGGGACAGCAGGGCAGAGTTCCCAAGCTGATCCATAAATGGCTTGAGGGAGCAAGGAAAGGCACTGGCTTGGGGTGTTTATTGTGGTTGGGGTTGCAGCTGTGGTGAGGGTTCCCATAGGTGGCTTCAAAGGAGGGAGCACTCAGACTTAGCTTGCTCAGAAGTGAGGCAGACGGGGAAGAAAGAAGGATAAGGCTTAAAAGACATCTTCAGTTAAACATCAAAAAATGGAGTCAGACTTTTTATTTACAAAGTCTGTAACTTCTACTAATTTTATGTCCTAGATGTCGTGGAATCTTATCTAGCCAATGTTTGTGGTTAGTAATGAGCTTGAACTTTTCTATCCTCTCTTGAGTATGCCTGTCTCCTTAATAGCTGGCTGCTGGCTGCCAATCACACTCAATTAAAAAGTCTCCTTGAGTAAATTGACCAAACTAGTCCTGGGAAACAAGGTAAAGATAAATTGTCCATCTATCCCAGGCTGCACCCCCGCTCCTTCTTATATTGAAGTGATTGTCTCTTTTGACAAACAGAGATTTCTCTGTTTGGGGATTGTTTGGGGAGACTTTTGGGATCAGGCCTTCTTGTACCCCAGTCGTAAACCCTGTCAGGATTTTAACTTGACTATCTCTGCCAGAACTAATGTTAGAACTGGGGATAGAAAATCTAACTCTTCCAATCCTGAAACGCTTAAAAATATTGAAGTTTCATCAACATGATTGAAGTCTGTGGACAGGAAAGGCACCTCATAGCAAAGTTGTAGATCTTCCTCTCCTGTCAGACAGACTGTTTCCAAAGCAGCATGTCCCTGTGATCAACAAACTTACTGAAGCTACTAGAAATAGCAATCGAGTGACACCATCCTGATGTTTGAGCCATGTTCTCTAGTGCTGCAGCCTTGCTAAACAAAAGGTCCATGTCCAAACATTCAGCCATAAATTAACAACTGTTTCACTAACACAGAACAGTCATCATCAATTTCTCACTTAGGCTACAGGAAAATTCTATGTCCTTCTCCTCTATATCTTAATTGAGGATAGTCTTCTTACAAAACTCTCCGTTTCCAGTATTAATTCCATATAAATTGGGATTTTTTTGCTTTTTTTATTTTATTTTTTTAATTTTTATTTTTGTGAGGAGATCAGCCCTGTGATAGCATCTGCCAATCCTCCTCTTTTTTTGCCAAGGAAGACTGGCCTTGGGCCAACATCCGTGCCCATCTTCCCCCACCTTATATGGGATGCCACTACAGTATGGCCTGCCAAGCAGTACATCGGTGCACGCCCAGGATCCGAACTGGCGAACTCTGGGCCTCCCCAGCAGAGTGTGCGCACTTCACCACCTGCGCCACCCGGCCGGCCCCGGGATTGTTTTGTTTTTAAGCATAGGAAACCCAATTCAAGCTAAATTAAAATGTAAAGATAATTTGATTGTATTAATTAATTGAAAGGGATTAACAGGTAGGGCAGGCTTCTGATGTATCAGATTCCAGCTCCATTTCTCTGCTATTTTCTTGACTCCTATCTCCTGAGGGTTGCCTTTTTCTGGGCACACATATGGCTGCAGAAGTACTAGGCCTTGTACTGTCCAAAGTAAGAAAGAATGTCATTTAATTTTTTTCTGTAATATTCCCATCAAACATTCTCAGGTTCACTAAGTTAAAACAATTTAGGTCAAGTGCCCATCCTGAATTGACAATTGTGGCCAGCATGGTAAGATGCATTGTGGGGATTAGCCTTGGTCACCTGCTCCATTTCTAGAACCTGAGATGAATTTTGCGACCTGGGAACCATATAAATCTCCAATAGAAATTGTAGAGGTGACCAATAGGTATATACTGTAGTCGGTACCCAATAAAAAATATCTGTCCAATAAAAAGCACATTTCCAGAATTTAAACATTTAATTGATTGGCATATTAAGTGGCATGGGACAGTAATAGTCTCCCACTTTGTTTCCAGTGTTTAATTACACAGGATCAACCTGTGCTAGGCAGGATCACCACTATGGCCCTGTCCTGAGGTGACTTCCACTGGGTCATGGGATTTTCCTTTATGCTTGTTGATAAAAGCATTCCATCTGCCTGGGGATAGACAAGACTTGTGCTAGGAAATTGAGTGGATGACCTTAACGTCTTTCTTGTCCATTCAGGGGTATGCATATTTCAATCACTATTACTCATTAATGTATAAAAAATTGTCTTCTGTGGTTTCCCATGACAACTTGTCATATTCAGTAATAACATTTTAATTCAAGCTGTTTTTCTTTTATCAAGTAGATTCTTCTAAGGAATTGTGCAAAGCTTTCAATTTTATAAGGTTGTGCGTTCAAGAAAGCTTTTTAAATAAAAATAGGAATAAACTCTTTTGAAAATTTATTCTAAAGTTATGTTCTTCTAAAATGGAGTCTTCTCTTTAATGATTCTCTCACTACTGGAATTGGGATAATTAGTTTAACTTTTGTACTTCTAAATCAGAGCCAACTAGATAAAATATATTTTTCTTTTTTCAAAAGCAAAGCTTGTTCATATGTAGATT
Source organism: Diceros bicornis minor (assembly GCF_020826845.1). Lineage (NCBI taxonomy): Eukaryota > Metazoa > Chordata > Mammalia > Perissodactyla > Rhinocerotidae > Diceros > Diceros bicornis. Next base: position 16,125,279 of record NC_080749.1, on the reverse strand, counting down.
TTTCCTGCTCTCTCATTTTGAAACCTTCTCTTTTCCATCATATCCAAGAAAATTAGTGACTTTATTTTTGCTACTCGATCAGCTCAAGTCACTATCTGCTGTGTCTCATTTAGGTTTGTACCATAAGAAGTATTATATTTCTCCATTTCAAAAATATTTCTATCCTGTGTTATTTTCCTTCTGTTCCTGCTATCTGATAGGAATTATCTGAAGAATAAACTCAAACAAAGGTATTCAAGGTTGAATCCCACACAAGGGAGCCACAAAGAAGGCCACTTGAAGGGGCTTCTTTTCCTCATTAGCACAAAGGGACCATCTGCTCCCCAAGCTGTGCATCCGTAGATTTGCATCTGTCCAGAATGAAGCGCCTTTTTCAGTTTGTCGAACTATATGTTTTCCTACAGTTTCAGGTTTAGTTGTACAATTTATTAGAGTTCCATATAAGTTAGGGATTTTATAGCAAGCAGTGGAAATTTTCTCTGGTTAATTTATAAAAAAGAAAAGGACTTTATTATAAATATATTGGAGTGGCTTATAGAATTATGGCACACTAAGACGTTCAGAAGGACGGGAACCAGGTCCCCACTGCAATATCAGCAGCAGGAAAAATATGGGCAACAGAATTAGCCAAGAGCTAATGTTTCCCTTCTTCTTTCATAACTAGTTTCAAATTCTCTGGGGAGAGTATGACTGACCCAGTTCGATCGCATGTTCATCCTGTAGCCCAGGATCAGAGGAGCAGGTCAGCCTGATTAAAAGTCTTATCAGGACTGCCTGAAGGAGTTCTTCATTAAAGGGAAGGGGGACCTTGATACCAAAAGAACGGGGAGGAAATGCAGAGTAAATTAGAATACGCACTTTTGGCGGACATGAAGATGCATGGCTCAGCTCATCCTTCAAGTAAGGGCTCATTGCCCAGCTCTGGGGAGTGCGGTTGGCAACCAACATCCAACTATTATCATCTCTACGTCCACCTCAGCTTTTGAGCTGTAGTCACTCAGAAGTGGCCATGACTCTCAGTGGCAAGGGAAAATCTTTTCAAAGGGAAGAGCTTTGAGGCTACATCTGGTCATCCACTTTGTGTGGAAAGAAGTGGCCCAGGGTTAGAATATGTACAGACTCATGGAAAGTTGCCAATGGTCTGCTTGGCTGGTCAGGGACCCAGAATAGAAAGGTTAAAAGATCAGAGACAAAAAGGTCTGGGTTCGAGACATATGGATGGGTCTATGGGAGTAGGCACAGTGTGAAGATCTTTATTTTCCACATTAGTACCCGGGAGAGAGCATCAACTAGAGAGACTCTACCAACTGGGTACACAAAATGACTTATTATTATGATGTTCCATCAGGTAACTGCTTCTAATTGGCCCCACTTCACAGCAAAGGAGGAGCGAGAGTGAGTCCATAAGCTTGGGATCCACTGGCTGTCTCATATACACCAATCAGAAGCAGCTACCTAATGGAACATCATAATGGCCTTTTGAAGACACAAGTGAAGTACCAGCTGGGAGGCAACACTCTGTGAGCCTGAGGTATCATCTTCTAAGAATTAGAGACCTCTCTATGGCATTGTGTCTCCAATGGAAAGAATACATAGTTCTGGGAATCAGGAAGTGGAAGCAGGAGTGGCCCCAATTACTATTATTCCTAATTCCAATGACACACTAGGAGACTTTGTGCTTCTCATTCCCTCAACTCTTGGCTCTGCAGGATTAGAGATCCTCATCCACAAAGGGGGTACACTCTTTCCAGTAGATACAATAAGTATCCTATTGAACTAAAAGCTATGACTACCACCTGGCATTTTGGACTCCTGTGTCCAGGGACCAGAAGACCAGAAAAGGAGTCACCTTCTTAGCGGATCACTGAACCTGATCAGTAGGAGAAGGTAGAGCAGCTGTTGTACAACAGGGGTAGTAAGGGATATGTGTGGAATAAGGGTTATCCTGTTGGGTGCCTCTTGGTACTCTCTTTCCCAATTGTAATTGTGAATGAATAAGTGCAGGACATTAACCTGAGAAGAATATAGTTGCCAGGAACTCAGATCCCTCAAGATGAGGTTTTGGGACCACCATAAGGTAAGTTACCCACTGAGACCTGCAGAGGTGATAATTGAGGGGAATGGGAATTTGAAATGATGCAGGAGAAACGAGATGGATTAGTATCAGTTGCAGCCCTGGGATGGGGATAGGGAAGGGGGATGCAATTCCAGGCACTGTCTTCGTTTTCTAAATTTCCTCCCACAAGTAGCTGTTTTCCAGTAGTAGTAGCTATAGAGAAGTGAATCCATAGGGTAGAAAAGATGGATTGTGGCAGACACAAGGAGATGTAACTCTCAAATCACCCTTCAAGGAAGGACTTGTTGCCCAGCTGTGTGTAGTTAGCTGGCAGCTTCCTGCTGTTAACCTCTTCAGGTGTGCCTCAGCTTTTGAGTTGAGGTCATGCTCTCCTCAGGGTGGCCTCAGCAAATGACTGGGCAAGATCGTGATACAAGGATATAGCAATTTCTACTCACTGCAGGATTACGCTAATATTTGCTCCCGAGTCTCCCCTGGGCTGGCAGAGATTTTGTTATATTTGCATCACAGTCTCTTGATGCCCCCTTTCCAATTCTCCCTTTTGCTTTCATAGATGTTACCCCTCCATAAACTTGTTGCCCTTCTAACTGCATCTCAATGTCAACTTCTGTAGAACCCAACTGACAAGCCATTAAAATCCTTTTTACTTGTTCTTTTTAAAAACATTTCCATAGGCAGCATATGTGTCAGAATAAGATAATCCTGACTCCCAGAAAATTGCAATTCCTGTTTGAGTGCTACACATTCTGATCTTGTGCCTTGGTTAGCCTGTAAACAATTTAACATTACTGTGAAATACCCCGTACAGCTTTGACAGTTTACACTGACTCACCCTGCGTCAGCATAGAAGCATCATGTTCATTTCTAGTGTCCAGTGTATAATGTTTACATACACTAGTTACCCAATAAAAATACAAAAGAATTCCATTTGTCATTCCGTATAAGCAGCATTGCCAATGCCCCAATACATGCCGATGTTTTCTTTTCCTTTAACTTTTGAAAGCACTTCTTGAGAACATTTAAAATAAATTTTCACATTCAAGCATTACTTACGGCTGATTCGGAGTTACCTCAGATGCTAAAATAACCTTTGTTGTAGTGGAAAGAACTCAAGTTTTTAGTCAGAATTACTTAGGTTGAATCCTGGGTTTGTCTTCCACCCACAATGTGATGTTAGGAAAGTTACTTAATCTCATTGTTCTTTAATTTTCTCATATGTAAAATGGAATAATTATAATACCTATCTTAAGTTTTTCCTCTGAGGATGAGTGAAGTATATAATGCCACCAGGGTATCTGGAACATAGAATTCAATCAAGAAACAGTCTTTTCAGAAGTTGTGTTAGGTGAGTAGGGTCCAGAATCTGGAAAAGGAAGAAACTAATCTGTTTAGCACCTAGCATGAGTCATGTCCTTGATTATTTGTATTTGCATGTGTATGTGATCCCATTTTTTCAATCTACGTAATAACTTTGTTAGTTAACTATACATACCCTTATTTTACAGCTGGGAAAATATAGGTCTCTGAAAGGTGAAACAGATTGCCCAATGTGATATAGTTCAGAAGGAGCAAGGATGGGAAAGTTATAGAATTGGCAACAAAGTCACTGATAAGAATTAAATACCAGAAGTGGAGGATAACACTAACGCTAGGTTGAGGTGTGGTTTTTTATCTCTTCTCACCCTGCTGTATATGGCGAACCAATGTTCTCCCGGTGTGCTTTCTGAGAAGTAGATTGAGCTTGTAAAGGCAACTTGCTAGTGGGTTTGAATGTAATCAATTGAGTGATTTTTACAAAATATTATTGCTTTTAGATACATACAAAAGATCAAAAGAACATGAAAAGATTAGTACACTAGAGATCTTACTGGGTCCACTTTCATGGTCAGATTTAACTTTTTGTCATTAGCCAATAGCTTGTTAAAAGTGGCTGTTGAGTGGATGCCAACTTCCTCACTGATGTACTTGCAGTTCCCAGATTGTGCCAAGCTCAGTCGGAGCTCCCCCTCTGCACATGGCTTACATCTGTGACTTCTCCTTGGAAAGACCTTTTCTTACTTATTTCCTTAGACAAGACTTATTCATACCTCAACACCAGCATCACCTCCTCTTAGAAACGTTCCTTGGACCACTATTCCACTCCCACTTTCCAAACCACCACATAATCACATTAGCTGGGTGCAATGCCTTTCTCACAGCATATCTTCATGACAGCATTTAATAAATTGTGTACAATTTAATGGATGGTTGTGCTTGAGGACAGGGAAGGTAGGAGCTCCATAGATGTTTATTAAAATGTACTTGGGGAGGAGGGGAGAACGACTCATTACTATTAAAACTGGCTAAGATTGGTTGGCTGGACTATCAAATCCAATGGTCTTGAACTACATTCTGTAGTGGACACATCTGTTTTCCATTTCTTTGTGACTCTCGCCCAATTTACCATTCTTGTGTGAAGAGGGGCCTGCACCTGCCCCTCTTCAGATGGCTGTCCAAGGGCTACTACATTCACTTTGCCTGCACTACCATAGAGACAAAAATACATGAAGGTTGAGCCCTTCTCATCTTCCTCCACCAGAGCCTTTAGCAGAGACAGACTGGAACCTGCGATGGAGTGGGAAGGCCCAGCTCCCTTGCCTTTAGTCACGACAAGATCTTAGCCCAGCCTGAGGCCGAGACTTGCACCTGAAATCATCGCATTGCTTGACTCTTCTCCTTCCTCCAGCTCAGATGACTCTGTAACCGGTTTCTTCCAGGAACATTTCAGCAATGAAACATTTGCATATGCAAACATGTCTCAAAGTCTGCTTATGGGGAAACCTATCTTGGAGACATAAATGGCCATTTAAAATTATTGTTTATTTTATCAAAACAATTCTCACATAAAGACTACAATAACAGGATAGCCTCATAATGAAAAGCAACAGTGACCACCCCTTCTTCCCCTTTCTCTCCTCGTGGACTCAATGGCTATCATTTTGTTTTACGCTTAATTTTATTGTGTTTTTTTTTTTCATATCACTAAGTAATGTACTGCTCTTACTTCATATATCATATTTAGCTATCATTTACTTCCTGGAAATAAGAAAAGAGATTAGGAAATAGCTCATATGTTTACGTGTGACCTCCCCACGCAGGGCCTTCACCCACATCCATTCAAGAGGGTTTTTTGTTTGTTTTTAACCCATGGTTCTATTTTGTCATGTCTTCAACTTCAAGCAAGGCACTTAAACTGCTCTCTCTCCATTTCTTAAAAATGTTCAAGATCATTCATTCATAGAACACCCTTTTCTTCAAGAGGTATCCCTCCCAGACTCTCTTGTGCTGCAGTGTAGACTTTCCAGGCCTGTCTCACAGCTGTCATCATAGGACGGACTTTTCTTGCTCTTTTGAGTCTACCTCTTCCTTTTAATTGGATCCATCTCTTATCTTACTAGAACATATCCTCCGCTAATTTCCTACATGTGCATAGAAGGTAATTCTTTGAGTCTTTTCATGATAAAAATGTCTTTATCCTATATTCTCACTTTATTGTAGCTTGCCAAAGTATTCTATTCTAGGTTGAAAATCTTTTTCTCTCATAATTCTAAAGATACTTTTTCATTGTCTTCCTACATTCATTGTTACTAAGAAGAGGCTGAGGCCACTCTATATTTCATACCTTTGTTACTGACCTATTTTTTTTTTTTCCGTTTTGATGCTTTAAGGGCCTCTACTTTATCTCTAGCATTCTACAACTTAAAATTGATACATCCAGATTTCTGAATTTATTTTCATACATATTGCTTGGCACTCATTATATACTTTTTATTTGAGTGCCCATGTGTCCTTTCTGATGTGGAAAACTTTCTTAAATCTTTTCTCTTAATAATTTTCTCCTCCATCATTTTTTTCTATTCTGGCTTTCTGGAACTCCTATATGTTTCTCAACTGGTCCTCTTAGTTTTTTATCTCTTTCCTCATTTTCTGTATCACCTTTTTCTTTTATCCTCTGGGACATTTCTTCACCTTAATCTTCTATTTCATCTATTCTTTGTTTTATTTTGGCAATGAAATTTTAATATCTAGTTCTGTGATTTGTCTGTTTCATAATATCCTGTTCTTATCTATACCTAAAATGTATACATTTCCCTGAAGCTATTTTATTAAACTCTTTTTCTTTCATTCTGTTTAATTAGCAGTTCCTTTCATCTTATCGGATTTCTTCAAAAGTCTGTGGATTCTTCATTTTGGATTTATATGTATGTGTGGACCAATGCAAAGCCAAGTTGGTCACTCTTTGTAGATAGACTGTTGACAGGCAGGTTCAGGGGTGAAGCTGGCTGCTGTGTTGGGAAAGCTCTTAACATCAGATTAAGGAGAGCTCTCCTCAGGGGTGCATTGTTCTCCCTAGACGTTAAATACGCGTCTGTGCAGAAGAACATTTTGTCTAGACACAGATAGCAGACTGCAAGACAGCAGGGTGTGTTCTGTGTGTTCACATGAAATGAACTACTCCCACGTACTTGTGTTCTATCAGAAATATAACCTAAGCCTGAATGCTCATTCTTGCCCTCATTGTAGCCCAGTTTCTAAATGTAAAGTGTCCCTGAAGCTCTGCCAACAGACAAACACCACGTGTAGACCCTGTACACATGGCCAAGGTTGAGGCTGCACCCCTCAACATTCCTTCACGCCCTTTCCATCTTCCAATAGTTGCTGAAACTTCCTATCCGTGGATCACTCCTTTCTCATTCTCTTTGCTATAGGTTTATGCCATTTTATAAATTCCTTTGTTATCTTTTATGGAATACTGAGAGAGAGAAGAGATTGTATGGTAGTGTTTTTATCTGCCTGCTTTTACTTCTAGAAATTTACTTCTAGAAATTACATCATTTGCAAAATAATGAAGGACATCTTTTGTTCCTGTTTTTTTTTTCCTCTGATGTTTATTATGATTTTCTATGTAGTGACATTATTTTTTTTATTGTTTACTTGGACTACATGTTTATCAAATACTGACGAACTGGAAATATATTCTCTGTGCGTATCTTGCACATCTGAAATGTATGATACGTTGCAAGGTGGAACCACATTTAACTAACTCGAATCTTCTAATTACTGATAAACAGAACACTGTGAGGTGTCAGACACAAAGTACTAAGGCAACTTTATGTTTTTTTCCCATGCTGTAAATCTTATCACAACACTCACTAATAAGTATTTTGGAAAGATTTATTTTAAAAGTATTTTATAAATTTGTTTCCTAAAAATATAGGCTTATAGAATATCTAAATAGCTGATTATAGCAATTTATTGTTTTAGTTGGGTTTTCTTGCACTGGCCCACCTGGCTATCCGTGTGTAGTTGTACTTACGAGTATTGAGCTACAAAGCAAGAAGACAATTTCCATTCTTCTTTTGGTGGTTTGGATTTCCGAGAAAGACAAATAAAAGATAGGAACACAAAGCTTGGAGTAAGGAGAAAAGTAGGCAGACAAAATCAGAGAAATAGTAGATCTTTACCGGAATAGGTTAGCAACCACTTAAATACTAAACTCAAAGATCAAAGGAAGAAATTCACCAAAAATAAATTTAACCTCATCACTGTAAACACACAGCCACAACACAAGATAGAATAAGGTATAACAAGAGCAACTTAGAAGGGGAAGAGGAAAGTGACTGAATTGACTTAGTATAAGGAAATAGGAGGCTATCAGATAATGGACTATCTCATACAGAAGATTTTTCGCCCAAACCTCAAGGTAACCACTAAACAAATAATCAAATTAAAACCACATATGATAAACAAAGAGAAAACTAGAAGAATCATAAGACAGAACAACCAAACTGAATTGGCAGTCCAAAACAAATGGGACAAGAAACAAAGGAAATGCAAAAGAACCAGAAAATAAGTGACAAAACAGCAACATTCAACCCTCATATTTCAATAATTACCCTAAATGTAAATGGATTGAACTCTCCAATCAAAAGATACAGAGTGGCAGGATGGATTAAAAAGCAAGACCCAACAATATGCTGCCTTCAGGAAACACATCTTAGCACTAAAGACAAGCACAGGCTCAGAGTGAAAGGATGGAAGACAATACTCCAAGCTAATGGCAAACAAAAGAAAGCAGGTGTTGCCATACTCATATCAGACAAAGTAGACTTCAAGATAAAACAGGTTAAGAAAGACAAAGAAGGGAAATATATAATGATAAAAGGGACACTCCATCAAGAAGACATATCACTTATAAATATATATGCACCCAACATAGGAGCACCAATGTACATAAAACAACTATTAACAAACCTAAAAGGAGAAATCAACAACAACACAATAATAGTAGGGGATCTTAACACCCCACTTACAGCAATGGATAGATCATCCAGACAAAAAGTTAATAAAGAAATATTAGACTTAAATGAAAAACTGGACGAGATGGACCTAGTAGACATATACAGAGCACTCCACCCAAAAACAGCTGACTACACATTCTTCTCAAGCGCGCATGGAACATTCTCTAGGATAGACCATATGTTGGGAAACAAAGCAAGCCTCAATAAATTTAAGAGGATTGAAATCATAACAAGCATCTTTTCAGACCATAAGGCTATGAAACTGGAAATGAACCAGGAAAAAAAAACTGGGAAAGTGACAAAAATGTGGAGATTAAACAACATGCTACTGAACAACCAATGGATCATTGATGAAATTAAAGGAGAAATCAAAAACTATCTGGAAACAAACGAAAATGATAACATGCCATATCAAACCATATGGGATGCAGCAAAAGCGGTCCTGAGAGGGAAACTCATAGCGATACAAGCCCACCTTAACAAACAAGAAAAAGCCCTAATAGGCAACCTTAAATTACACCTAACAGAACTAGAAAAAGAAGAACAAACAAAGCCCAAAGCCAGCAGAAGGAGAGAAATAATAAAAATCAGAGCAGAAATAAATGATATTGAGACCAAAAAAACAGTAGAAAGGATTAATGAAACAAAGAGTTGGTTCTTCGAGAAGATAAACAAAATAGACAAACCCTTAGCCAGGCTAACTAAGAAAAAAAGAGAAAAGGCTCAAGTAAATAAAATTAGAAATGAAAGAGGAGAAATTACAACGGATACCATGGAAATACAGAGGATTATAAGAGAATACTATGAGAAATTATATGCCAACAAATCGGACAATCTAGAAGAAATGGATAAATTCTTAGACTTATACAACCTCCCAAAATTGAACCAAGAAGAAATGGAGAATCTGAATAGACCAATCACAAGTAAAGAGATTGAAATAGTAATCAAAAACCTCCCAAAAAATAAAAGTCCAGGACCAGATGGCTTCTCCAGTGAATTTTACCAAACATTCAAAGAAGATTTAATACCCATCCTCCTCAAACTATTCCAAAAAATAGAGGAAGATGGAACACTTCCTGAATCATTCTACGAGGCCAACATCACCCTGATACCGAAACCAGACAAAGACAATACAAAGAAAGAAAATTACAGGCCAATATCGCTGATGAACATTGATGCAAAAATCCTCAACAAAATATTGGCAAACCGAATACAACAATATATTAAAAAGATCATACACCATGATCAAGTGGGATTTATACCAGAGACGCAGGGATGGTTCAACATCCGCAAATCAATCAACGTGATACATCACATCAACAAAACAAAGAATAAAAACCACATGATCATCTCAATAGACGCAGAGAAGGCATTTGACAAGATACAACATCCATTTATGATAAAAACTCTCAATAAATTGGGAATAGAAGGAAAGTACCTCAACATAATAAAGGCCATATATGACAAACCCACAGCTAACATCATACTCAACGGGGAAAGACTGAAAGCCATTCCTCTGAGAACAGGAACGAGGCAGGGCTGCCCACTCTCACCACTCCTGTTCAACATAGTACTGGAGGTTTTGGCCAGAGCAATTAGGCAAGAAAAAGGAATAAAAGGAATCCAAATAGGTAACGAAGAAGTGAAACTCTCACTATTCGCAGATGACATGATTGTATATATAGAAAACCCTAAAGAATCTGTTGGAAAACTGTTAGAAACAATCAACAACTACAGCAAAGTTGCAGGGTACAAAATCAATCTACAAAAATCAGTTGCATTTCTATATGCTAATAATGAACTAACAGAAAGAGAGCTCAAAAAGATAATACCATTTACAATTGCATCAAAAAGAATAAAATACCTAGGAATAAATCTTACCAAGGAGGTGAAGGACCTATACAATGAGAACTACAAGACATTATTGAGGGAAATCCACGATGACATAAAGAAATGGAAAGATATCCCATGCACGTGGATTGGAAGAATAAACATAGTTAAAATGTCTATATTACCTAAAGCAATCTACAGATTCAATGCAATCCCAATCAGAATCCCAATGACATTCTTCACAGAAATAGAAAAAAGAATACTAAAATTTATATGGGGCAACAAAAGACCCCGAATAGCTAAAGAAATCCTAAAGAAAAAGAACAAAGCAGGAGGCATCACAATTCCTGACTTCAAAACATACTACAAAGCAATAGTAATCAAAACAGCATGGTACTGGTACAAAAACAGACACACAGATCAATGGAACAGAATTGAAAGCCCAGAAATAAAACCACACATATACGGACAGCTAATTTTCGACAAAGGTGCTAAGGACATGCAATGGAGAAAGGAAAGTCTCTTCAATAAATGGTGTTGGGAAAACTGGACATCCACATGCAAAAGAATGAAAGTGGACCATGTGCTATCGCCATACACAAAAATTAACTCAAAATGGATCAAAGACCTGAAGGTGAGACCTGAAACTATAAAACTCATAGAAGAAAATATAGGCAACACACTATTTGACATTGGGTTTAAAGGAATCTTTTCAGATGACATGCCTACCCAGACTAGGGAAACTAAAGAAAAAATAAACAAGTGGGACTTTATCAGACTAAAGAGCTTTTATAAGACAAATGAAATCAGAATCAAGATGAACAAACAACCAACCAGCTGGGAGAGAATATTTGCAAAACATACATCTGACAAGGGGTTGATCTCCATAATATATAAAGAACTCACACAATTGAACAACAAAAAAACAAACAACCCGATCAAAAAATGGGCAGAGGAAATGAACAGACACTTCTCCAAGGAAGATATACAGATGGCCAATAGGCACATGAAAAGATGCTCAACATCACTAGTCATCAGGGAAATGCAAATCAAAACAACACTAAGATACCACCTCACGCCCGTTAGAATGGCTATAATCACCAAGACAAAAAACAACAAATGTTGGAGAGGATGTGGAGAAACAGGAACCCTCATACACAGCTGGTGGGAATGCAAATTGGTGCAGCCTCTATGGAAAACGGTATGGAGATTCCTCAAAGAATTAAAAATAGAGATGCCCTATGATCCAGCCATCCCACTACTGGGAATCTATCCAACGCACCTGAAATCAACAATCCAAAGAGGCTTATGCACCCCTATGTTCATTGCAGCATTATTCACCATAGCCAAGAAGTGGAAGCAACCTAAGTGTCCCTCGACTGACGATTGGATTAAGAAAATGTGGTATATATATACAATGGAATACTACTCAGCCATAAAAAAAGACAAAATCGTCCCATTTGCAACAACATGGATGGGCCTGGAGCGTATTATGTTAAGTGAAATAAGCCAGAAAGAGAAAGACAAACACTGTATGATCTCACTCATATGTGGAATATAAACAAACACATGGACAGAGAAAACTGGACTGTGGTTACCCGGGAAGTGGGGGTGGGGGGTGGGGGATGGGCACAAGGGGTGAAGGGAGTCATATATGGGGTGAAGGACAAACAAAAATGTACAACCCAAAATCTCACAATGTTAGAAACCATTAAAATATCAATAAAAATGTTAAAAAAAAAAAAAAAAAAAAAAAGTATTTTATAAATTTGTTTCCTAAAAATATAGGCTTATAGAATATCTAAATAGCTGATTATAGCAATTTATTGTTTTAGTTGGGTTTTCTTGCACTGGCCCACCTGGCTATCCGTGTGTAGTTGTACTTACGAGTATTGAGCTACAAAGCAAGAAGACAATTTCCATTCTTCTTTTGGTGGTTTGGATTTCCGAGAAAGACAAATAAAAGATAAGCCTATAGGTACTATGTAAAAAGATTTTTCTACTGTGAAAATTAAATTTAATCCTTTCCTCATTTTCTTTTCAAATCTTTAGCTTTGACCTTGTGAAACTTCTTAATCTCTACGAATTTTCATATTTTTCATCTTTAAATTGAGAAAATTAGAATAGATCAATAGTTAAACATTTTTTTCCAAACCCTTTTGTTAAAAACAGTATTTTACAGAAGTCCAACATCTTTTTTTAATCAGATAAAAGCCAAGCTCCTCTGGTTGAGACTGAGTGAGAGGGAGCTGGGAGAGAACTGGAGCCCAGCTCTTCAGCCTTTACCTCACCCCAAATGACAGCTTCAGGGTGCCTCTCCTGAACCTTAGGGTGCTAGGGAAAAGGGCTCACATATATAATGTCCAAGTATGCTTCAGTGTTGAAATTTATGTGACACTGTGACACAGAGTGATGAGTTTTTGGGAAAAGAGAGGATGGGAAAGTCTTACCACCAATGGAAACAGAAAAGTATGAAAGTGGAGAGGAGCAGAATTTGCCACCACTAAATGTATCTCTTTGGCATGAAGATTAATTTAGCCCAATTATGTTTAAGAAACAAAAGACTCAGGAAGAACTTTTACTGCCCCCTTAACTGCCTAAAAAAATTTAGATAAAGGACCTGTTCCAGAAAGAAGAACTATCACCAGAGATACATACAAAGAAAATGAGCTGGGTGTGGTCAACCGGGGAAACTTAGCAAGGCCTGTTTGAGCAAAGTCCTCTTTGTGTCCCATTGTCTCTACATGGCATGGCAAGCATTTGTTTACCAAACATTTGCTTTTCCTGTCTTCCTGTGAAGTGTCTTCCTCCCCTTTGAAGTCCTAGATCTCTATTCCCTTTTCCTTAGCTCAGGACAGGTATATAAGCCTCAATTGCCTGGCCCTCAATTGGGTCTTGTATTCTTATGGAACCGCCCTATACACAAAATAAAATTTTATTTTCTCCTCTTAATCTGTCTCATGTCAAGTTAATTCTTAGACCAGCCAAAATAACTTAGAAGGGTAGAGGAGAAACTTTTCCTCCCTGATAGAAGTGACCACTCATGCTTCATTTCCATGGATGTTTTCTTTTGGAGCTTCCTGTAACTAAATCTACCTGTGTTTCTCATTCCTATATTTGTACAAGATTGGTACAAGATTTTCTAGGACCGAGCGATTTTTCTCATAATGACATGAATAACAATTTTTATATTTTTATGTCATTTTAGAGAAAGAAGCTCAAAGATCAGAATGCTTTTTCCCCCAAGAAAGCTATATTTTTGGTTCTGAAATGATAGACAAGATGAAGTTCAACCCCACACCTATTCAGCAGTAGGCTTCTCCAGTCCACAAACATCCTCTTACTTCTCATTTCCTTTTGCAATTATTAATTAAGTAACTCGGGGAACCTCGAACACACATTGCCTTATAAGGCAAGGTGCTTCTTTAAACTTCTTGACGTCAGGTATTTTGCCTCTTTCCTATTTGAATTCTATACAATATTTAGAGATGCTTCACACATAAAATGAGCTCAATCAATATCTGTCTTTGTTGTAAGAGTAGATGAGAGGGTATCATGATTGACAGAATTGCTTCTGTACGGGATTTCTAACCTTTTGGCTTATGCTTAGATCTATTTGAACTCAGCAATATGATCTTGATCATGAAAAAATATCTGGTGAATAAATCCCAGAAGTTTGATAAGGACACATTTATTGTTAAAGTACAATTACTTTAATGATAAGTTAATCAATTAACAATTGACTTTGTCAACAATAAGTAGAGTGACAAAGAATGAATTATAACAATTAAAAGTTGAATTCGTCTATTTTTCTGCTAATGTGGCCTGAGCTATGATTATAGGTTAAGATAGGAATGGTGGAATTGTAAACAATGTAAAAAATATGAAGCAATAAAGTTGTTTGAAATGTAGAAATGATTTTTAAAGTTCTCTTGTATGAAAATCTTTTTAGTTCACATGAGACATTTTGGAAAACAGTGTTCAGTGTTTAAAAGTTGCATTTCATTGAGCATGAAAATACACGTTTCAGTTTGATGTGGTAGTGTGCTGGGTTGAGTCTTTTGAGATCAAAGATCAAAGGAGGCACAAATCTGCTAAATGAAAAATGCAATAAAGCCTTAGTATAAATCTGAATATATCTTGATACACTTCATAAGTTCTGAGTCTATTTGGGATGTAAGAATTTTTCCAGTCTCTCAAAAATTCATGTTGCAGAAGGCAATTTTATCCAAATCATAAATCCCTACATCAACGTTTTAGAGTTCCCAATTATCCAAATATTCATTCCTCCAGAGATAAAAACATGCAGTTGGTAAATGTTCGAAAGAATCCAATTTTAAAAGTTGAATCTTAGAGGTGACAAAATACTAGGTACAACATCTAGTATCAATCACATCTTGATGCCAAAACAATGGTGATTCAGAGCATTATGCACACTCAAGGATGAGCATCTCAAATCATGCACCATAAAATGTATCATTAAGGTTTGTATTTTTCATGAAAATGTCAGCCATTCTCTAGGTCTATATTGTCATAATAAGCTTGCCAGGGAGCTGCAAACTGAAACAGAAAATCCAGGGAAAGAAATACGATTTTCTATGATTGTATTTTCTGTTATAAATTGAACACTAAAAATGAGAGGTTATTTTTTTCTTAGTCCCTAGAGTGTTTTCTGAAAATGCAGATAAAACGTCAAGTTTTCTGCTCTCAGCTGGTATTTTATACCGCTCTTCTCCACTGCTAGAAGAGAGGGATCCCTGCCGCCAATCTTCTATTGTTTTCACTTCCAGATGTAGGATACTAGAATGATCATAAGGAACTCAAGCTGGGTTTCTCCTAAGAGAGAGCAACACCAGAGGAAAGTCAATCTCATCCTTCCTGTCAACATCCCTTATCCCTGAGTGGGAGGAAATGGGGGCGTTCTCTCAGTGACACGTGTCTCCATTTTACGGTGGGCCTCGAGTTCTGGGAAAAACAAAAGTGCTTGCCTGGAAACCACTGAGGAGCCTGCCGTAGATCCTAGGAATCATGAAAAACGCTGTGTTAGCAAATGGCTGCCTTACGGCACTTATGCCGATTCAGTCTACGGTTACTGGGTTACTGGTTATCTATTATGTACTGCAATATTTGTTCTACGTCTTTTCACTGGAGTCACTATTTTGTTCTGACACTGACTTGAATCGACTTCTCTCTATCTTCCTTTATTCAGTGCTGTGAGCCTTCAGAAGAGGAAAAGATCGCTTCCAGAGGGAGGAAACTTCATTTTTTCCAAAGCGGGTACTAAATCTCCTATTGTATGCTGCTTTTCTAGACAGTAAGGGTTCAAAGAACAAGACACAGCTTTTCCTCTGGAAGTGCCCAGTCTAGTGTGAACCAAGGGAGAGTTAAGTATGAGAGAACATTTGAGCTGAATCTGGAAAGATAGTGACTTAGTTCCTGGGGCTGCTGTAACAAAGGATCACAAACTAGGAGGTTAAAAACAACAGACATGTATTCTCTCTCAGTTCAGGCTAGAAGTCCAAAATCAAGGTGTTGGCAAGGTTGGTTCCTTCTTGGGGGCTCATAGGGAGAGTCCGTCCCTTGCCTCTCTCCTAGCTTCTCATGGTTGCTTGCATTCTCTGGCGTTCCCTGGCTTTTGGCAGCATATCTCCAACTTCTGTCTCCATCTGTGTTTGTCTCTGTGTCTCTTCTCTTCTCTTTTTTTTTTTGCAAGGAGGACTAGCCCTGAGCTAACATGCAACGCCAATCCTCCCCTTTTCTCTTGAGGAAGACTGGCCCTGGGCTAACGTCCGTGCCCGTCTTCATCTGCTTTATATGGGACGCTGCCACAGCATAGCTTAGAAAGCCGTGTGTTGGTGCGCGCCCGGGATCCGAACCTGCGAACCCCGGGCCGCCACAGCGGAGCACTCGCACTTAACTGCTGCACCACCGGGCCGGCCCTTCTTCTCTTCTTATAAGGACACCAGTCATATTGGATTAAGGGACTCCTATTCCAGTATGACCTCATCTTAACTAATTACATCTACAACAACCCTATTTCCAAATAAGGTCACATTGAGAGTTTCTGGGAAGGACCTAAATCCTGGAGAGAAACTACTCAACCCAATACTGATGGATAGGATTAATGTAACTGGAAATGCAAGAAAGAATTTTTATCTAATTATCTTTTTCAATGAGTATTTGAGTATCTCCCTCAGTCCAGATGTAATGGTAAAGTATGAAGGTAAAGAGAGAGAGATGGTCACTATAGTCAATGAAGAGAGATATATTTCCACTAGATATCTGTGGGGCATGTGTGATTCTTTAGCAATGTTCTACCACACCTGGGGTAAAGCATTCACCCTACAGGTTGAGGCTGATTGATAAAGGGATTCCCAACCTCTGGGCTGCACTCATCTGGAAATTAGCTTCTGTAACAAAGAGCTAGGAGATAAAAAATGCTGACATCTGTTCCTTTCTAGGGAGATACTGTGGCCCCTCACTGGGAGCTTGGAGGAGAGAAATTATAATCTTCTTGGCCACATCCTCCCAGAGAAGAGCTTCTGTTATGCTCAGGTGGGGATGAGGAGGGAGGGAGGGAGCAGGTTACACCTCAAGGTCCAGAGACTCCTAGTTCTTATTGAGATTTAGCAGATTTTCTTGAATAAATGCTTCTTCATCTCCTGCATGCCCTTAGGGCATCTTTCAAAGACTTTAAGAGGTTATTGTTTGTTTTGTTTTATAATAATCACGAGTTATGGTTGTTTCACTGGTGAGCATGTCTGCAGAACTCCTTATGGTGCCATTCCTGGAGTGGAATCTCTGCATAATTTTATGTGCCTTTGCATATCTTCACCTCTATCCTACTTTGCAGTGATTGCAGTAACAAGACACCATAATGACAAAACAGAGTACGAAATGTGATCAGGGAGATGCACGGTACTCTTGAAGCAACTAAGACGGGTATTCTCTAAGAATTACTAAAAAAGTGTTTATCTAAACTGGGATTTTATTTTCTTTACATCGCTTACCACTCTGATGTCTGATTTATTTAGTACTTTTTTCATATTTGCTACTCCCAATATAAAGAGTAGCTTGTTGAGCGTAGGGACACTTTCTCTCACACCAGCAAGTGGAACTTCACCTGCCACATTATAGAAACATGATAAATAATTGTTGACTCGCTGACAAGTGTGATTGTAATTAAGATGGGAATAAGTGAGCAGATTTGAGATATATTTCAAATATAAATTTTGAAAGAATTTGCTGGTATGTGTTACATGAGGAGTCAGGAAGAGAGTTTCAAGGAAATAGGACAGGTGGCTCTATTCACAGGAATGGGGAAGACAGGCAGCCCTTCAGCACTGGCATGGAACACAGGGGATCTGAGTTAAATGCTTAGATCTGAGTCTTTGTGCCTCATTTTCCACATCTGAAGGTATAGTTACAGGAAATGTAATTGTCAAAATTCCTTCAAATGCTAAGATTTTGTTACTGAGTTAGTGCTTATTTGTCTAAAGGAAAATGGGTAGTTTGTCATTAGCTTTCTTGGATTAAAATACTTGACAGTAGAGATATGAATGCTTAGTTTAAGATCATGCATATCTTTAGTTCAATAATGAGGAAATTAAAGGGTTATAGTCTCAGAGTACTAAATACCCTTCTTTTCTTTTGGACGGGGGGTAAAAATCAAACCTACATAATTGAAATTTTTACTTGCTATCTTTCTTAGAAAATCTCAAGCCCCTTTTCATAATCATCGTTCCTGTGAAATTAAAATAATAATAATGATATCCTCATTATTTTTCTTCTTCCAATCCGCTTCTTCTACCAAGCATAGTCAGTTAAATTATTTTTGTTTTTTTATAAATTACTATACCATTTAAATAATAAACTCTTTTTCCATCATGGTTAGCCAAATTCTCTTGAGTTCCTACAATATAAAATTATTTAAAAAAATACTGTAGGCACTGTTAAGGTTTACGAAATCTGTTTATTGTATAATAATTCAGTCTTTTATGTTTGTGTATAGGCTGATTCTTTAAAAGTTTGGTAAAAAGGACAACGAATAAATAACATTTGTAATATTATGGTTGTTTAAATATTATTTGTTTTCTTAGATAAGATGTACTTGTTGAAGGACAACATTTTAGATTTAAAGGTGAAATGGAGTACCTCAAATGCCGTGAATTCTATGACATAGCTCTTATTTAAGGTTGTTGGTTTTGAAGGTTTTTTTTCATATTTAAAGAATAGTTTTCTAATAACTTTTATTTTAAACTTTCTTGAACTTTATAAATTGCCTTTCTTTTGTTTCCTTTGTGGAAAGAAAAATAAGTGCTTTATTATATCATTAAGGACTTCCAGTTTCTCACTCAGAAAATTTGTATTCTAGAATTCACTTTCTTCTTGAAGAAATTCTCCACGGAGCCAATCCTTTCTAGGCTTATAACTCAGCTCTCATTCTTGGATTTTTTGACATTGAAATCATGGCTTAGTTATCATTACTTATTTGATCCCATGACTTCTTATTTTAGATGCCATTCTCTTTACTGGTATACTTCCTCAAGTAACATGATTTTTTTTTTTTTTAATTCAGGATTCAGTGCACATTAATATTGAACAATATTTACTTTCACCATTGCATTTGATTAATATTTTTAAGGGTATAGAATTATAGATTCAACAATATTTTTCCTTAAACTTTGAACATGATATTCTACTGTCTTCTAACATCCAAGGTGCAGATGAAAAGCTCAATAGAGACATAATTCATGTTTTTTAGTAGAGAACATAAAAAATCTAACAAACTAAAAAAGTTCTAAAAAGATCTTCTCTTTATCATTAATTTTTTTAAATTCTAAATAGATGTATCTAGATGTGAGTCAGTCATTGTTCATATTACTCAGTCCTTAATAAGTACTTTCATTATGAATATTTCCTGCTTTCTTCAGCTCCTGAAATTTAAAGAAAAAATGAATTTTTAATTAATTAGTTTTTTCATTCATTCATTTATTCACTCATTCTTTCTCTTGTCATTTTTCCTTTCTGTGGATCTCCTATTGGATGGATGTTGGAACATGTGGATTGATCTTTTTTGCTCCTAGATAATTCTCTCTCTGTCTTTCTCTCTCTCTCACACACACATATACACCCACAAATACACACACAAACACACTGTTATTTGCAGGGTTTCTCAAATTTATCTTCTACTTCTTGTGACTTCGATATATATTTACCTATGTAATATTAACAACAAAAATTTTAATTAAAAATATATTTTATTCCCTAATTGCTCATTTTTCATAGCACTGGATTGTTTCATGGATATATCATGACTAATCTTGCTGAAAAGAATAATTAGAAATTTTTTAATTGCTTTTGTTTTCTTAAGCTTTTATTACTTCCACAGTCATTACTGTTTCTCACCAACTAACTCAAATTCTATGCCCCTGGGCATTTAATTAATTTATTTAATAAATCTATATTGATATGTTTGAGACTGTATGTATTTCTCCACCTGTTTGTGAGTGGGGCCATGTAATTAGTACTAGTCTGTGTAATTTGAGTGGAAGCAATGTGTATCACTTCTAGGTCAAGCATTTCATTGTTGGTGCCTGAGCTCTTTTTCCTTCTGCCACAATAACAAGCAATGTTTAAGATGGCAGTATTGTCATTTGAGATTTTAGAATCATTTGTTATTGTAGCATAACCTTCCCTATCCTGACTAAAACTGCTAACCATTCATTTGTTAATCGTAGTCCTTTTCTTTTGTGCAGTTGATTTACATTCTTATCTCTTTTAAATGATGGACTAAGTTGGCAGTTACTAGAGCTGATATGAGTTTACTTTCTTGTTATGTAAGCCTTTTTTCACAATAGTCCTCTCTTTTTTTCCAGAATTAGAGAATGAATTGTGAGCTCTATGTAAATGGGTAGGACACGTAACTAGCAAAACTTAGCCTTGTTTGGTAAGCAATTAGGCTTGACAGTCTAACCTCCCTTACTTAAAGAATGCCATGCTCTGAGTTTCCCAGACCCATTTATGGCCTCTGACATCTCTGAGCAAATAGGTCAACTTCTGTAGATAGTAGTTTTCCAGAATTGTTCCATAGCTGAATGCCACTGTTTCTTGTCACTCTATGTTTTTAGAGTATGATAGGGTGGGGGAAGTTTGGAGGGATTAAGTGTCATAGGTTTCTCTAAACAACATATTACTCTCATAACCATCTGACAGGCAGCTCATGTTTGCTGCCGTCTTTGAGCTCAGAAACTCTGAGGCTCTGTTGGGTGCGAAGGGTGGACCTGTTCCATTGAATCTGCAGTATTTTCAGTGTATGTTTTTAGCTGTAGTTTTCTCTCTTCTGGTTGTCCATCGATATGATCCCATATGATTTCTAATTTCAGAATTTTCTCAATATTATTAGTAAGCTGCTGCCCCTGGTGTCCCCAAAACTCCTTTTGTAAGTACTGCTTTTACCATTATTTTTGATATTTCTTTACTATCATTTTAATAGACTTTCTGCAGGAAGATAACGTGATTCAGCTATCTTGAACTAGAAACCTGTGTGTATTTTACAAATGCCTCAACTTGTCTCCACTTTGAAAAATATTCAAGTGTAAGTTTTCTTGCAACGATGTGACAAAGAACCATAAAGCTACCATATTTTCTTGTCAAACATTCTTGCTTTAAGGTTTTAAAACAGCTTCTTGTGGTTTTTGTATACTGAAAATTGCAGATGGTAACTTTCAAATGACCATCAGTAACATTTTCCCTTAACTAACAGTAATGTTGAATGTAAAGACGAGGCAGCCTAGCGAACATTAGGGAGCTCAAGACTGAGAAGCAGCAGCTATATGTCGTGATACTTGTTCTCTCAATTACTGCCTATGTGACATCGGGGAATTCACTTCTCTCTCATCCTAAGTTTTCTTGTCTATAGATGGAATTGAACAGATGATTTCAGACTTTTTATTTTTTTTAGATCTGGTGTTGTGTGGTTTCATGGTTCTAAGATACTAATAAATTCTAGTCAATGTTATTCTCATGAGAAAAGAGATTCCAATACAACAGACACCCAGAATGATTCACGTTTTCAACTGATTTTAAAGGTTGAAACAAAATTTTAGGGCTTTCACAGAAGGAAGGTGTTAGCATCTCTGCCTTTAAACTAGTTTTCCTCTGTTATAACTCTTTTAAAATAGATATCCTTTGCACATTTTGTTACATAAGTTTCAAAGACCATGTGGATATAGAATAAAATATACAGAAGTCATTGGAGTGGATCACAGAGGTTAAATCTATCTTAAATTTTATATCCTGTCTCATTATTCATAATAAAATCCAAATGCCTTATCACTAGATGTGGAATTCTTTCTGATCACTTACAACCATATTTGTTCCTATTGATTTCCTCCCTGATCATCTCATTCTGTCTGTGTTGAAGCCACACTGAAACGCTTGAAATTCTCCAAACTTGCCACACTCTTAAATGTGTGCCTTCGTACATACTGCTCACTGTTAGGAATGCACATTCCTGCTTTATTAATCAGACCTTTCCTTACTAAGTTTTCAAGACATTTCCTTTAGGAACTTCTCCTACCCTCAACTCAACTCTAGCATTACCTGGACAGATATCTTTCCTTTGTGTTCTGTAGTATACTGAATTACCTGCATAAAGAGATCCCTAAGAGCATGAATTGTACCTGTATATCTCACATCCCCAGTATCTAGTACTTTATTGGATTATTAATATATCTTTGTTGCATGGATGAAAGTTAACATTTCTAGCTACCCTCCCTACTCCTTCTCCACCTTCTTCAAAGAGTAGGAAACAATGTCCAAAATAAGCAGGTACCAAATAAAAAATAAATAGCTTTTTTCTTCCTCCTTTCCCCCCATTTCTAGCTTCCCATACTACTACTACTAATAATAATCATCATAACAACATGTTAACTGAATCTTTGTAGTTATTAAAACTGGCACTCATGCTTTATCAGCACCTTCTGGCTCCAAGAAAACATTTCCTTTAACTTATTCATTTCAATCTGGTTGAGACTCTTTGTATTCCCCCTTCAAGGTACAATGCCTCACTCTTTCTATAAGAAAATATACTTTATTTAACAGCATGATTAAGGTATAACTGAACTACAATAAATTACACATACTTAAGATTTACAATTTGATAAGTTTTGCTGTATGTATGTGAAGCCACCAGCATAATTAAGATAATGAACATACCTCTCACCTGCAAAAGTTAAAATATATATAAATATATATACGGAATATGCTAGTGATAGATATTATATCCATAATAAAATATTATTAAAGAGAATCAGGTTAGGCCCTCCATTCAGGCATTAACCTTAACGACACTAATGACAGACTGCCTGGTGACATTCACTAGCGGCGTGACATAAGCAGATGATGTAATCTCTGGGAATCTGCTTCCTCAACTGTAAAATTTACATAATAATAGTATTTGCCTAAGCTTATGATGAGGATTAAATGAGATGTTGCATGAAAAGTCCTCACTACCATGGAAAGCATTTAGCACCATGCAAGGCATTTAATGATTACCTCCAAATATGTGAAAATGGAAAAAGGGAAAAAATGAAGTGGGTTATTTGGCAAAAAATAAAGATCACCCCAGAACAAATAGCCATGCCCTAAAATCCTATCTTATTTTATTCAGATGTTGTGGTGAAGTGCCTCTTTTTTAACAGAGTTTCTTTTTATTAACCAAAAGATGAAATCTTAACAGAGACATTATTGTTCTTTCTTATATTTTATTTATTCTGATCATTGCTGATGCCTATTGGACCTACCTTGCCTAAAATTAAAACCTGCACTGCTTTCCACACTGTCTCTAATTTCTTTATTGAAAGAAATACAAGTGATATAGATTTTTAAATCCATTTGCTTCAGAATTAAGTCCTTGAGTGAATTTTTTGCTGTCACTAGTTAAATACAATAGAATGCATTATTTTGTACTGAATTATTTACAGGAGACTTCTCTTCTCTACTTTGATGTCCATTATCTCTGGAGGGCTGTCTAAAACCTTGATGTCTATATACCAGACAACTAAGTGGTTTCCTGAGTTGTTTGTACCATTTTATTCCTTCAACATTTTTGTGGATAGTTTTCAATGGAAGGTATGTAATGGTACAGAAAGCTCTGGGGGAGGAGAATGGAGGAGGAGAAAGTAGTTTGATAAATAAAAAGCAATTGATGCTGTCATTCTTCAACTCTACTAGTCACTCTCCTTCAATGTAGATGTGGTGGACAGAATTGTAAAATGACTTAAATACACTCTGATTTATGATGGCAGGTGAGAGCAGATACAATGAGAAGGAAAAGAAAGAATGATATTTGAAAGAGTAGAAATTCAGGTAAGGCTTCTGGAGGGTGAGTTGAATCAGGAGAGGGCTATGAATTGAATGTTGCCTGCAGTGATTTCATGTATTAAGTATGATGGATGAATAGACATCAAATTATTAAACAAAGACATATTTAGGTGATGAAATTATGGGTGATGTTTTTTACTTCCTTGGAAATTTTTATATTTTCTTTTTTTTTTTTTTTAATTTTTTGTTTATTGCAGTAACATTGGTTTATAACATTGTAAAAATTTCAAGTGTACATCATTGTACTTCTATTTCTGCATAGATATATTTTCAAATTTTTCTAAAATAAGTATGTAATACTTATGAAATCAGAAAAAAATTAAAAATAATAGATAACTTTTTTGCTTAAAAATCCTTAGAACCAATTTCACACCCAATTTAACTTTAAAGTAAAACTATCCTTAATTCTACAGAAAAAAATCTTAAATAACATAGAGTTCAGAAAGAGGCCCTTTCCTATTTTGTTAACTACAAGGACTTATTAGAATACGTTATCATATAATTTCTAGTCTAGAAAGGACTTCAAGAGGTCGTCTACTTCATTTCCTACCGTGACATAACATGCCTCCTAAATTATCCAAGAAAGATTAGAATCCTTCCTATTTTAGACTTTTTGAGAAGTTGCCATGTCTTCCTTTACTCATGCTTTTTAGCACTTAATAATGTTTTAGTAACAGAATATGTTAAATTCTACATTTAATGGTAGCCTAGTGAAAAGTTATGAAAAAAATGACCGCTTTGTAAAACCAAAGAGAACTCTTGGCACTGATACGTGATCTTACATTTGTTTTTATCCTTCTCTAAAATCAAGTGAAATAACTAAAAACACTAAATCAATTCTGTCTCCTTAAAAACAGTATGTCTTCCATGACTGAAGGTTCCTCTCATCTAGGGACCTTTGCTTCCACCGGATTAACATCGTCGTTGGGGGGCAGGTAAGGAACTCATGCACCAAGCACATGCCAGGCTCACTACTAGGCACTTCTGATATGTTATTTAGTTCTCAAATGATTCCCTAATATGTCTATTTTTAATCCCACTCTACAAACTAAATACTCAGAGAAGTATCAATGTGATCTTAACCTTCCTTAGTATGAAATGCTTCCATAGTTCCTTATGGTCAAAGAAAAATAAAAAAGTGTTAACTCATCAGCCTGACGTGCAAGGTCCTTTGTCAGATTTATCTCAGTGCTCAGAGTACTTCTCACGTATTAGGATTTTCTCAGTTGCTACTTCTGCCACGATGTTCTTCCTTATCTGAAACTGGCAAAAGCTATGCATCTTTCAACACGGGGTTAAATACCACCTCTTCTGTGGAGCCCTCACTGAATACTCCCCACCACCTTGAAAGTGGCTTCATTTGCGCCACCTCCTCAACATATAATTTTAATTTATAGACTGTAACATTAAACCTCAATTTTTTTTTGAGGGGCTGAGGCTATCAAATGTATATTTATAACTTTAGAGCCACATACACATTAAATTCTTAAGAGACGTTTGCTGAATAAATGACATGAAAAAGAGAAAAGTAGCTCCTGAGAGCTTGGGGCAACCTGGCCCTCACAGCTAGGCCTTGTTTTTCTTTGCACCTAATTCCACAGAACACCAACATCAGACAACGCCGCTCAGTGATTCTGATGAACAAGGCAAAATCGTGACCTTGCCCAAAACACAAAAATGGCCCAATACCCCTCTATCCTGGCTAATGTGAGTCACTGACGTTTCTTTTCCCACCACAGCTTTAGCTTTTCTTTGTTCTTCTCAATTTCTAGGTAAGAATTGTAGACATCCAACGTAGAATTATTCCATTTCCTGACAGCATTCGGTACAGAGCTTCTTTGAATCCTTCTCAAAATCACCTAACACAAGCCCCGATTCCTATTCTACGTTCTCTCTAACACCCTCTTATGAGAAGCCCCACAATTCCTCATTGTTCAATTACCTGCAAGTCTTTGATTGAAGGGCTTTAAGAGAATGAATGAATGAATGACAACTCTTACTTGTCAGTTAACTATAAGTTAACTCTCTCTTAATATTCAGAGAAAGCATCTTTTTCCTCCATCTCAAATGTATAGATTTAAAGAGTCACAAAATAAATGTGGAATGAATAAAATAGCCTTGATGCTCTTGCATTTATTATCCATTACCTCCTCTCTGATTTTGTAGAAGATTCACCCTCTGCCGTTGCCATTGTTGACTCCCTCTCACCCAGCACTGAAAATCCAGAGCAGCAATTGCTGTCTTCACTTATACACAAACTTTGGAGGATTTTTTATCTTGTTTTTACTTGGCCAATATCCAAGAAAGTCCTTTGGTCTCGGAGAGTTTGTTGGTCAAGGTACACCTGTCTAAGTGTAGTTTTAAGAACCTCAGTTCTTATCTTTATGGCTGGTGGGATGAAGATCCCATCTCTTACCAGCTGCCTCACTTGGGTACTACACATTCTTCACAATATTGAAAAATCCTGAAAATACAGGTACAGAGTAAGCACCTGATTTGCTACTCATTTAGGAGAGCTAGATTCTAGGTCCTTTAAGGAGGACTCCTTCTTGGGACAAACTAGTTGGGGAAAGTATTTATTTTAAGCAAACATGGAGTTCTTAATGGCTCCCTATTACCAACATCTTATCAGGACAAAAAAGGCTCTTTGTAAATTAGCCCTTTCTATTAGGGATATTATTATGAGGGATACAATTAACAAAATAACGTTGAATGATTAGGTTCAATTACTGTTTTTGGAAACAAAAAGATAGATTAAAATTACCAAAAAAATGGCTTAAAAGAAATTTAAAAAAGAAAAACAGAAGTAGAAGTATGATGGAGCATATGCCCATTTAGCAAATATTGATGTTTGTTAACAGAGGCATGTTTTTTGTTTCTGTTTTTAATAATTTGGATCTCGGCGGCATAATGTGCTTAGCATATACTTTGGAACAATAACACAAAAAGTATGATATCAAACCATGTGATAATGGCAGAGTAATACCAAGAAGTGGATATATAGGCTTGAGAATATGAAACTGTGAACATCCAACTCTTTCTTTTATAATTTTATTTATTTATTTATTTATTTTCCCCCAAAGGCTCAGTAGATAGTTGTATATCATAGCTGCACATCCTTCTAGTTGCTATATGTGGGATGCGGCCTCAGCATGGCGGGAGAAGCAGTGCGTCAGTGCGCGCCTGGGATCCGAACCCCGGCCGCCAGCAGCGGAGCGCGCGCGCTTAACCACTAAGCCATGCGGCCCGCCCAAGCACCCAACTCTTTCTAACCTACAAATTCCATATGATTCAACCCAACATGAGACTAATTTGACATTAGTGCAGGCAGGGATGTGAGCTTCCAGGGGGACACTGAGAACCTGAGCGGTGTTAAAAGGTGACAAAAGAAAAGAGGCACTTTGTATTTTGTGTAGTGTGAGTCCAGGCACAGGTGTTTGACAACAAGACAAGTTGTAAAGTAGATCCCTGTTTCAACCACTGACCTCATGGCCGGCCAGAGTGAATAAATCATTAGCAGTGCTGCGTCACATCCTCTACCTGTTAATAAGAACATAATTTATCATCCAATCTGGGGAACTTTGGCAAGAGCAAAGAGAGTGCTATTAACAACAGCCCCAGGAAAATGCTCCCAAACCCGGACTGTCTGAGGCAAGTTCTCTGGAATCACCTGATTTTCAGGGTATCACTGCAGTGACTGATCGTGAGACTTGTTCTTGAGGGCCTGGGGGTCCATTCCTTTGTCAGTCTTAGTGAATTTAATTGAGATGGACAGAGCATGACAACATATTACTATAATTCATAATTCTCAACCTTATCAGATACAAAACCCCCTTACATTAAATATTTTAATACCCCTTTACAATCCTGATATTCATAAAAACTGTAACCAACCCATACACGTTAGTTCAAAAATCAATGTAGCACTTTTATTGAACTATGAAAGAAAAGTAAAAAAAAAATAATTCTTTTTGTGTGTGTGTGAGGAAGATTAGCCCTGAGCTAACATCCGTTGCCAATCCTCCTCTTTTTGCTGAGGAAGAGTGGCCCTGGGCTAACATTCATGCCCATCTTCCTCTCCTTTATACGGGACGCTGCCACAGCATGGCCTGACAAGCGATGCGTAGGTCCGCGCCTGGGATCGCAACCGGCAAACCCCAGGCCACTGAAGCGGAGAGCGCAAACTTAACTACTACACCACCAGGCCAGCCCCAAGAAAATAATTCTTAATAAAATAAGATGTTATTCAACAATAAAATGCTTGGAATATCTACACTACAAGGTAAAGTGAAGAAGCCAGATGTTTGTAATACCTTAAAAGAAATAAGTTTGGATTTAAAAAAATGTAAGATAATAGTCAATTGAATACTATTAGTACATTTTTATTTGACATTTTAAAGTTAAGGCCAAGTAAGTGCAAGTTTTTTCTACACATTGAATCACATAAACACAGTAGCTACAAATGCGTAGTACCATAGGCTTGTTGTTTGGCACTTCAAACATCATGAGTGATGTTACAATCAGTGACTGAATTTTCCAAATTGATGAACAAAACTTTGACAATATTCTCAAAAATAATGAACAACCTTACCTTAACATCTATGACTTCTGTGGTCCTGGAAATTTTAACATATGTGAAATCCATGAAAAATATTTTTGTTTATTTGTACAACAGAGTTGTGTTCTAGGCTCTGATATTTATAAATAAATTTTTCTTCTACAGTACTATCTGGTGGGACATTCACATTTGTGTGGAATGTAACATTTCATCTTCATACAGAAGAATCCTGCACATTGCAGAGCATCTAGAATCACTGGCACTTGCCCATTGGATGCCATATGTGACCCCCATCTTGAGGACAATTAAAATTCGTCCCATGAATTTCCAAAATACCCCCCTTTGGGTCCCACAATTTACAAAATACTTTGACTTATGAACTCTTCTTATTCTTTCCAGTCACCAAGGAGGAGTGAGATCAACGATAGGATGTGATGAGAAGAGCACTAACCTTATATGGTCTTCCCCAAACCCAATAACCCCAGCCTGATGATGAGAAAAAGCATCAGGCAAACCCAAACTGAGAGATAGACTGCAAAATACCGACCAATACTCCTCAAAACTGTCAAGGTCGTGAAGACCATGGAAACACGGAGAAACTGGCATATAGTGGAGGGACTAAAGTATCCATGACAACTGAATGGAATGTGGTTCCCTGGACTGAATCCTGGAAGAGAAAAAGTACACTACTGGAAAAACTGGCATTTGGTTATTTAGGGGAAACTGAAATTCGGTGTGGAATGTATGAAAATTCACTATTCTATTTTTGCAATTGTTCTGCAAACATAAAATTATTCCAAAGTAAAAGTTTAGTTTAAAAAGTAAGTGAAGGTTACACCTGACACAGTCACCGCCCATGCTGTAAGCTGACTAATCGGCTAACCAATCAATTGAATAAATATAAATGTGAAGTTTGAAAGGGTTCTCAAAGCTGTACAGGACAATTGTGTAAAATAGTTTATAAAATGTATTATAAAAGTATAAAGTATGTGACTACACTGCATGAAAATTAACACTTATGTGGCCTCAATATAGCTAGAGATGTAATCAGTTCAGAGGAAAATGTCAGGGACACTAGTTTGTTTGGAATACCTTCAGAGGAAAAAAAACCTATTTAAGTCACTAAGCATTTTGATTACTATCATGTATGAACAACCACTGTGTCTTTAGTCTGTTATTAGTGAATTATTTTTGCCATGCTAAAGCCATACTTCAACAATTATAAGTATTACATTGTAGCTCCAGGTTGAAGGCAACTTTTAACAGTAGAATTGTAGGATCAACAATGTGTGTGCACTCTTAAGAAACTTTTGTGTTAGATATTAAAAAACTGCCCACTAGAAGTGTTACACCAATTTATACTCCCAGTTTTAAAAGACTACTGATGTTGGGGCTGGTCCTGTGGCTTAGCGGTTAAGTGCGTGCGCTCCGCTGCTGGTGGCCCGGGTTCAGATCCTGGGCACACACCGATGCACCGCTTCTCCGGCCATGCTGAGGCCGTGTCCCACATACAGCGACTAGAAGGATGTACAGCTATGACATACAACTATCTACTGGGGCTTTGGGAGAAAAAAATAAATTAAAAAAAAGACTACTGATGTTAAATTAGATCTAAATGTGTGTAAAATATATCAAGCCAGTCTAGTTTATTACATTTATTTTACTTATTATTTAACACACTTAAATATGTTCAATGCAAAACTCATAATTTCAATCTATGTTTTAATTCAGTATAGCAATTTTTCTTTTATTCTACTTAAAATGACAATTTGGGTATCTTATGTTCAACAAAGCAAAGAAAAAATGCTCAAAACTTCTTTTTCTGAAAGTATAAATTTATGCTGCCTGCACGTTCTTTGCTTTTGCAAAACTCTCATTCGCTTCTCTTGAACACCATAATTCTGTAATGACCAGAAATGATATTCCTTCTTGGTAATCATTGCTAATTTCAGATCATATAGCCTGGTCCTTGTTTAATGTGTCAATAATGACACATGGTTGCCCTCTCCTGGGATTCATTAATAAAACAATATCATCTCTGTGGTTCAAATTTTCAGATAGACCTTTGGTTCCCTACGTGAGTTTAGCTCTGACTATCTCAGTTGGCTTTCATGTGACATTAACGGTTGTGATAATTACAAAACTACTTTTATCAGCTAGCATTTGAAAAAATGAAAGGAGCATGTCACACTGGAAAAGCAGAGACTCTTGAATAAGGAAAAGTTTAAATGGCTAGTTCTGTGGAGATATAGGGATACTATGAAGAAATAACCCTCAGGCAATTTATTTGAAAAACGTAAGTTTTCTTGTTTGCACTTTTATCTATAAAGTATCAATGGCTTACAGAGCTCTTTCATATCAATTTTCTTAATCTCATCTTCATAACCCAAGAGAGGCCAGTTTCTCCGTAGTTATACTGTGAAATAATTTATTGTGTTTTCTTACAGAGAAGCAATAGATTTATGGAAATGGTACAATGGGACTATTAAAGCAACCCTTAAAGACTCAGTGGACTGCTATTTTCCCAAAATAACAAAACACCATCTGTCAGATGAATTGTGTGGAGAGAAAATAACTTTTCATTTACTACATACTCCTGGAGAACTGATAAATCTTCTTAAGGTCATGGATGTTTTTTGGAAAGGCTCAATTTAAATTTTATATGTGAATATGGCTGTCAAGAGGCATATTGGAGGCAGTCAATGGTGTGTCTTCATGACACCGGCTGTTCGCAGCACACCGAAGTGAGAGGGAACACTGAATGTGTGAGACAGGAAAACTGGGCCAGAGGGCAAAGGCCAGAAGGACTAGCATGTTGAGCCAATTTTCCTAAGGGCCAAATGTTAGGGATATTTTAGGAAAAAACATAAAGAGAAGAAATTAGGAGTAGTAGACAGATTAGGTTAAATTTATCTCACTCTTTGAATTCTCTTCTGAACTCATGGTAATAGCAATATTGGCAAGGACAAATTGTTGATCATTTGTCTTCAGGGAGCTCAGTTCAACAGCAAAGATACTGAACACGTATTATGAACTAGGCAATGGGCTCGGTAATGGTGATGCTCAGGTGAGTAGGATATACTCTCTATCTTTGAGGTACTCACAGCGGGGGACCAGGCAACCTCAACAGGAAATTCCAAAGAAACTTATGATGTGTACCCATGGAATCATATGTACTGTGGATGGTTGTACTTCAACCTGGACCTTTGGAGGATATTTTCTAGAAGAGATGATACCTGAACTGAATATGAAGAACAAATATGGTTAGGTAAGTGTATTGGTCAGGGTTCTCAGAGAAAGAGAACCAATAGATATATAAACATATATAGGAAGAGGTTTATTATAGGAAATGTCTTACATAGTTACGGAGGCTGAGAAATTCCACAATCTGCTGTCTGCAAGCTGGAGAACCAGGAAAGGTGATTGTATGATTCAGTTCAAGTCTGATGACCTGAGAATCAGGGAGATTTGAGTCTGAAAGTCAGAGAACCATGAATGTTGAGGTCCGAGGGCAGGAGAAGACGGATCTCTCAGCTCAAGCAAAGAAAGCAAATTCACTCTTCTTCTATCATTCTGTGTATGTGTGTGTGAATCATCTTCTGGTTTTCAATATTTTTACCATGTCCATTGCAAAATTCAGACTGTTAATCCAGATCACCCCAACAGAATTTCTTTGCATAATTTGAGTTTTTAACTTTTAGTTTTATTTTGAAATTTTACTTTTCATCATGTTTTTTATCTATACTTCTTGTTAAGCTTTATTTCTAATTTCCCAAACATATTTAAATTTAGAAAATTTCTGTAAAATTCCATATATGCAAAACAAATATCTGATTTAAGCCATTATGTGGGCAAAGATATTGCTGTTCGACTGCACATTTGTGTTTCATCTACATCAGTATTTTCTGGTTAAGAATTAATAGTGGGCTGTATAATCTATTTAGTAGATTGCTACTAGAAGTTTCAAAAAAAGAGAATATAGAATAAAAAAATAGAAAACAGAGTGTATCACACATAATAAGGGTGAATATTGTTTCAGGAAACATTTAAGTGTGTTTGTGCATATACTGGAGGCATATACTGGACAGCAATATAAAATATATTTCTTCCTATGGATTACTGTGTTAGTCTGTGTCCACTCAGGAAACAGAAAACAGTTACTTTATTTATATATTTTTTTAGATGAGGAAGATTGGCCCTGAGCTACCATCTGTTGCCAATCTTCCTCTTTTTCCTGAGGAAGATTGTCGCTGAGCTAACATCTGTGCAATCTTTCTCCATTTTGTATGTGGGATGCCGCCACAGCATGGCTTAATGAGTAATATGTAGGCCTGCACCCAGGATTGGAACCTGTGAACCCCAGGCTACTGAAGTGGAGGTTGCAAGCTTAACGACTATGCCACCGGGCTGGTGCCCCATACCAGTTACTTTAAAAGATAAAATTTAATAAACAAATTGTTTACTAGATATTCAGGAAGTGAAAAGCCAAAAACCAGGATATCTTGCTCAGCTGGAGCTCCTGTTACTGAGCTCAAAGAGGGGCCCCATGAGGCCAGGACCCAGACTCTGATGGTGTTGGTGTCTGAAAGGGCACAGTGATCCTGTGTCTGCAAGTGTTGGAAAGACTGCTTCCTGGAATCAGCTGTGGCCACTTGATCAAACTGCTTGTGTGCTTGGGTGACAATTGACAGGAACAGGAAGGTGAAAACAAGGAAGAGGAAGAAAATGGGAAAGACCTTTCCAGTGACCCTCTCATACCCCTTCTTTGCAGACTCTAACAAGGAATCAGATGGCAAAAGATAAATGTGATTTGCACATCTAGCCCTAGCATCACAAACCAGACTATCGAATGGTTGAATCAAAGCTAAGAGACAACAGCTGAATAACCATCACAGTTATGTTCAAAAAGCCTTATCTGGATATTTTTAAAATTTTCTCTTCCCTTTTCTTCCATAGATTATGGGCCAAGTCTTCTATTTGCTATACCAGTTAAAATAAGTCAAATACTCTTCTATTTTGAAGTAACTGTTTCAATCACATATATCTACTAAAGAATATAATTGGCCACGAATAATTTACCTGATTGTCATGTTTTCTCATAGTTGATGTCCTCAAATCCTTACTTTCTAACTAAGTCATGTTGTTTTCCAACCAGAAATGTTTTTGTCTGAATAAGAAAACAGAGACAAAACTGGAGTCTAAATTTTCAAAACAAAAAGTAATAACAAAACAACAACAAAAATAAAACTTTGTGGAAACTAGAGTCTGAAAAGGACATGGGAAGTTGATAGGCATTATGCTGAAAGTAGGCAAAATGAAGACATCAAGTGTAGGGGGAAATAGAAAATTTGGTGATTAGAATATACTTGGGTTACAGTGCCTGTGAATAGGAGTATAAAAAAATAGTTAAATGAGTGTAGCAATCAAGGAATCAAATGGAAAAGGTATCTTAGGAATTTTCTGGGATTGGGTCTAGGCCCTAATTTATGTAGATGGCAATTTACCCATTTAATACTTCCTTTGATTAATTCCTTTGGGCATTAGGTGAATGAACTGTGTAGTTGGTTTGCGAAGCAGTATTCTTTTTGATGCATTATATTCTTATCTTTTCCTACTCTTCTGTTATATGAGATAATATTTTCAAGTTATATACTAGATGAAAGATCATCAAGTACAGAGTTCTGAGGCAGTCAATATTTCTTTTTCTAGGTCCATTTCATAAATGAATATTCCTCCCAGTTACAAGATCACCTTTACAGGTAATGGTGAATAGATTCAATGGAAATGCCATGTAGTTTCTTAAAGGAGTGACTGATTAAAGTGGCAGAGCAAGTCCTATGAAAGCCGAAGTACTTCTTTGGAATATCATCAGTTAGAGATCCTTTGAGCTTGCCCAGTTGGTGAGTGATCTGAGTTCAGCCTGGTGGTGTAGAATTTGGAAAGCCAGTTATAAATTACAAGGATAATGCTTGCTATTTATGTGGAGAGGTAAAAGCAATAGTTATAGGAAAAGGCATGTTTTGGGTAAATGTGCACATGGAGTTAAGTTCAATTAAACTGCAGGTGGAAGGGTACTTCCATTTTTCTACTGAGTCACACGTTGTGCTCTAGAAATTGGTGATTCATTCTCTTTAATTGCATTAGGTACCCAGAAGAAAAGTGAATTGTTTGTGAAAATATACGTGTCACTTTGAGATCCAGCAGACAGCAGGAGAATATTGGCAAATCCAGTAAGTCAGGCAACAATAGTTTTTGGTGAGATCCCTTTGTTAAATTAAAAACCTGGTTTTGAAAATGGTGTTTGCTGCCACTAAGATAATATATGATCTTAGGCCTAGAGAAGTCCATTTTAAAAATTAAGGAAATAACTCAGGAATAAATACAAGGGTTGTCAGTGTTCTCTGTAGGCCTTCTGACTTCAATGGACAGTTCTTGGCACAAGAGTAGACTTTGTATGTGTTAAGGAACTTTTCTATACTGTAGTGGGCCTGTCAAAGATGAACAAAGTTGGACGTTAGTTAAAGCAATGAAAACAGATTTTATTCAATAACTACAGACACTGGGGGAAAGAGTAGCTGTCTCTGACTTGCACAGGGGTGACTAGTCATTTTATAGGTAGAATAAGGGAGTAGGGACGGGAGCAAGTGGGGGCTCAAGAAGAGTCAGGAAAGTGAAAAATTAGAGTTAGTCAGTGTTAATGTGATCAGGCTAGCTGGGTCTGCTAGCTGGCAATTATGGAAGTTAGGATTCTATCAGACCACAGAGACTGACAGACAGAAGCCCTATCCTTCCTGAGGATTACATTTTAAAGGAGTGACTTTTAGGTCCTTGAGAGAGACACTCTGAGTTGTAGGAGATAACATTTACATCTCAAAGGGATAGAGGAAGGATTTACAATCAAGACCCTTTTTAGTAAATGCTCAAAGAAAGAGTAATGAGAGGGCTACTGTCAGGTGTTGGCTGGAACAAGAAATTCTCTTGACAGCCCTGAGCTTTTCTAGACAAAACTAAAAAAGGTGGTGGGTCATCTCAGGGACATGGTCTTATGCTGCTAGAAGCCACTGTAAAGCTTGGGCAAGTCTCTTAGTGCAGGTGTTTGGATGGAGTCGTTAAGTGTCCAGAGTTCTTCCAATTCTCATCCCAGGGTCATTTACATCCTGCAAATCAAGGAAAAGTGTGTTTAGAGGCCTTAAAATCTGTCTCTTAGAACTTCATTCCAAAACTGGACATTACAAACAAATATGTTTATGTAAGTAGGCTATATATTGGATCATTTCAATTGAAGATTCTACGAGGTGTGGGCACAGGGGACCACACATGGTAAGATAGTACACATGAAATTCACTTTTCTCCAAGTGGAAAGTTAAGGTCTTCATCCTTAGTAAGAGTCATTCTTCTTGTCTGGGGGGATGTTTTATGAAATTATAGCCTTCAGAAGGAGAGAAATTTAGTTTATAGGATCTTTCCACTAGATTATAGAATCTTGGAAGTATATGTCCAGTGTAACAGAGGATGCCCAAGAGTTGATAATAATGATTATAGGGGGCCAAGGAGATGGATTTATTATCAAAGACTATCCATATATTGTGCCTAGAGTCGATAGACCTGCATTAGAGTAAATTGGCTTCTTACTTATGAATCAGGGATGATATTTAAAATTTCTGGATATACCAGAATACCAAGATTCATTAAACAGCTTGAACAAATGTTCTTCAATAGCTACAAAACCAAAAATTTGGTTTTGAAGTGATCGTGAAATTAAAAAAAAAAAAAGACATCTTGGTTAAGCCACTGAATATTTCCATTAAAATAAAACCAACTCGTTGTTTCCCTCTTTTATTATTTCTGGTCCATCTAGGTCCATCTAGTAATTTGCTTTAAAAGTTTCTAGAAAAGTGACACATCTATATAAAGTATAGACATCCTATTTTTTTTTACCCACTCTACTGAGGTAGCAAAGATGAACTTGCTTGGTTGTATTGAATCTTTCTTGGATAGGAAACTAGTAAACCCAGCAATCATGTAAGACTTACTTCCTTCAGTGTGCCTCTGGGTCATGCTTCATGGCAATTCAAGCTTTCTTCTATCTTAGCACTTACCCTACTGAATTATAATTATAAATATACTTATCTATCTCACTGTCTAAATTGTAAGCAACTTGAAGAAATCTAATACCCAGAATAGTGCCTTGTATGAATAGTTGCTTAATTAATCCAATCATATTTGTTTAAGTAATTAAGTGAATGAAGATGTGCTGGAACCACACTGGGCCAGTATTAAAACATCTTTTTAATTGAATGTCCCTGTTGAGTAAAAGAAATGGGTTGCCTACCATTTCTCCATTTCTAATCCTATGTTATCCATTCTTTGCTGGGACTATCTCTAAGGGTTGTCTTGCATGAAGCTAGATATGATGCCAAAGCTAAAAGTTGATATCATAATTGTGAACTGAATCTCAGCCCACATGAGGCAGATGTCTGTTGGTTGGCCATCTCTTATTTCATAGTCTTCTAAATAGCTCATAGAAATTCCTGCAGAGAATTCTCATAACGACCTTTCAATGATTCCTTTCCTTTGCCATGACCGTGGCTCCATTATGTACATCTCATAAGACAAATAATAAAAATTATTACTTTGTGAATATTGATGAATTTCTTTCTTTATCCTTTTTGGAGTTCATCTGGAATTGGGCCCTAAACTATCAACTTACTCCCAGCGGTTTAGGGAAACCACCCAAGGGTTAATGTGTGTATGTGGGGGGAAGGGGGTAATAGAGTGTTGAGCAATGTAAGAAAGGAAGAATTACTGTGGAAGTTTTCCATGTTCAAATCTCTAAATTTCTACCGTAAAGTGTCAACATGAGGTTTTAAGGACAAGTTTTACAAAGTTAGCAGTCGTTTTCTCAGTAAAAGGTAGTATTCTCAATCAAAAGGATACAGACATTCCAAAAAAATCATCCCTTTCTCCAGAATAAAGTTTGGATGGAAAAAGACACAGTATATATCTATATGCCAAAACAAGCAAGTTTGAATTTTGTCAGCAAGGCTAGGGATCAGAGCATATCTGAGATGTTCTAGAGAGTAAGCTGCAACCTTACCGTGGAAGCCAGAATTAAGTGAGGTCTAGCAGATTCTGCTTCTGATACAACTCTTTTAGAGATTTGGCCATATTTCCATGACTCTCACCTTTGCTTTGCTATTGTCTCAAGAGATGATACTTGATAACTTTTTCAAATCCTGTGTGGCCTTCAAAACCCAGCTCTAGTGTGATCTCCTTCATGGAGCCTTCTCCAGCAGTTCAAACTTTCTGTTGTGGTCACAGTTCAGTCCCAAATGATCCTTTCATGTGTTAGTATTGATTAAATGTGATCATGTACACAAGTAGGCTTCAGATTTTGTACAATTCAAGATTTTTTTTATTAATAGAGTATATATGATCAACTAACTCTCCAGCAAATTGTAAGCCTGTACTTCCCAATGTTCATTCCTTGAAAGCTTCCTTAAAGGATACTAACACGTGCTTCATAGAGATGAAAGAAAAATAACTCTAAAAATTATGTAAACCTTTTTTTATTACAGGATTTCTCAGATTTCTTAATATGTTACTGTGTGTTATGAATATACTAGATAGGATACGTACATATATATGTCTATATATGAATATTATCTATCTACCTAGTCTAATTCATGAACTTTCTTGGCTGCAAAAGGCCTTTTTTTTTTTTTTTAACAGACATTTGGAGAGTCTTTTTTTCTTGGAGCACATTTTGATATATGTTGAGGACTCTTTGAGGACAGTGAGCCCATTTGCTATTGTTTCACTCACTGTACCTAGCTACTCAATTAAGTTCCAGGTGATTAGGGAACTGAAGGGACTGAGATAACATTTATTGAGTCCTAAATATGTACAATATTCTTTGCTAAGGGCTTTATATATGTAGGCCTAGTTAATCTGTGTAACATTCCTATCTTATCTTTTGTATTTACCCCATTATACAGTTGAAGAAACTAAATTCAAAGAGTAATTTCCCCAAGGTTACACAACTGAGAGTTGTCAAAGGTTAGATATAATCACAGTTTATGAAATGTTCAGTAAAGCTGGTACTAGCTTTATCTCTATTATTATTATTTCTATCCCATAAACAGCCAGGCAGGACTTTAGGTGGTTGTTGATTTTTCATGTTTTGTACATATTTTATGAGTAGCATAAGAAAGGCTAGGTAAATTAACCCACTTAAGTAAGTTAACATGGGCAAACCTCCACAGAAATTTGGTAATTGCTGTTATAACTATCAATTTTGCAATAAAAAGAACTCATATCACTGCATTATTTCCATTTCAATATTTAGAGGCAATAATAAGCACAAAACATTTCCCAGGGATTAATGACCATCTGAAGTTAATGTCCTCAGCTCTTCCTTAGGCCATAAACTCCTCCCTATTTGTCATTAATTCCTTAGAAACACCAGATATCTGAATTGCTATTTCTTGAACAATAACACTTTGACTCTGTTGGGTAGACACAGCACAAGGTGTCATTACTGGATCTTTTCCTTTTTTTTTGTCTCTGCATTTGTATTGGAATTAAAAGATGCCAAATAATGAGCACACTCAGTCATAATAACTGTAGATATTTGAAAAAAATATTATTGTTGATGTTTAGGACATTACATCATCTTAGCTTTTTCCCTAAACCCCATTGCGATGCAGAAAAAAATATTTTAGTCATCTACTGGAGTGGTCAGATAACACTAATTTCCTCCTTATAAACCATACCACTCTTCTCCAATATAGATAGCAAAGAGGCTTATACTTATCCTCCAAATAATCGTGTGTCTTGGAATATTTGTTGCAGTAAACTTTAGTATAAATTTATGTTCACAGATGCAAAATCTTTTCCAGCAAAAGACAGATGCCCTTTGTGACCTGGTTGGCTTCCTATGGCAAGCCATATCTGATTTGTGGTCTTTATCTTTCTGCAAATTATCTGAATGTGTCAGAGAGGGTTTATAGTACACTCAGGCAGATAAGGGGATGAGAAAAATATCAAGTCAGTACATTGATGGAAACTGTTGAGCTGAGAACTGAGTACACTAATCCTGTAAAAATTACAATTTAATGAACACTTTCTTGCTTGTCTTTAAAAAATCACTAAATAAAGAAATGTAAGTAGATGCCTTATTTGACTTAGACAGTAGGTTATCTTTTTTCATTCTAAATTGTTGACTTACCTTTTTTATCACTACAAATATCACAAAACATAAAAACTCTATGATGACTTCTGTAATTTCCCATGAGTGAGATGTCTTTATTGAAAAATATTTTAATGTTAAAATAACCCAGTTCACAGGTATCTTTTGAGAAGCACCTATGTGATGATATCTTTCTTTTGCTTTCCATTTCATTGTTTACATAACCTTTAACATTTAATATGAGAAAGCTGGTGCCTCACAGAAGGGAGAGAAAAGACATCTATTCTATTATATCTTTAATTCCATTTTGAAATCTACCGTTTACTGTTCCCGTTGATATTGTTCTTTCTCATGTAAAATATGTTCTACTACATATATAAATAACAGAACTGTTACTCTTAATGGTGGTTGCCTTCTTGTTTGCTTTGCAATTTGTGGTGGACATATGGGGCGATGTTGAGGTGTTTAATTAGTTTGAATGGTGACTTCAATATAAAGATAAAAAAACTAAAAATAAAAGAATCCTGAAAAAACCAGTGAAAAGGGAATACTTGCTCAGAATATGCTGTTTAGTTAATATATTTGAAACTATTATGTTATTTTGAGAATTTTTCTTTGTCTACAATGCCTATACACTATCAAGGATATGACAAGCAGCCCGTTACATAGAGTGTCTTATTATCAAAGGTTTCCAATCCTTTGGTCAAATCAAGGCATAGAGAAGTCAGGCAATGGAAATTGTCCTGGTTCCTAGAAACCAACCTGCCCAAGGCACGACCACTCAGAATTTCAGCTAGATTTTGAATAATACACAAACTCTGGGGATAGAAAACTTGCATGAACTAGGGAGACAAAACTCACTGCTATTTAGGGCATAAGTTCATCTTGACAAAAAGTAGAAGTGATATATTAGGAAACTGAGGCCAAATCTTAGTGACTGGAATCTCATTGTGGGGAAAGGGGTAGTTTTTGGCGACTACCCCAGATAGCAAGACTAAATCTACTGATCAGTGAAGCAGAGGTCTGGGAAACACGCTCCTGCTATTAAGCTCACCTAATTAAGATCCACTGATGATCTTAACTAGTTTATATATATAGTTTATCTATATTAGTTTATATGCTTATTCAAAAGACAGATCTACTACTTTTAATTGTGTGATTGTGGGCAAGTTTACTTAACTTCTCTGAGCCTCCATTGTTTTTTTTTTTTTTTTAATCTGCAAATTGAAAATAATAGTAGTATCTACTTCAAAAGGTGATTGTGAAAGTTTTGTCAATATATGTAAAACCCTTAGAATGATGCCTGAAAAATAGTAAATCCTTTGTATTTGCTATTATTATTACATCATTATTCTATGTGGAGCTGATTCTTACTAGGAGTAGGAGAAAATGGCAAGATAAGGACTTTTCATTGAGTAATCTGGAAAATGAAAAGTGAAATGAAGTAATCAATGAATTATTTTACTCTGAGTGAAATAATTTTTTTTGATTTTCCTGAACTCAAAAATTGTAGATTCATTACCAAATTGATATATATATATATATATATATTACTCAGAACTATGGAGAGTACACAAGTGCCATATAAATGTTTAACATTTTTATTATCATTGTACTCATCAGCAGGTGAAAGTCCCTCAATATTTATCCCTCTACCTCCATCTACACAATCCTCCTTGTCTTTCCGCACTGTCACAAAGGAAAGTGTAGAACAAACTCCTGTCTAAGGTGAAATCTCTTCTATTATGGACCCACATCTGTCTCAAGTAAACTAATTGATCAATTTTTCACTCTATTCTCAACTTTCCTCCTCTAATGTCTGTTTCTCATCAGCATTTTAAACATATTTTGATTTCTCTATTCCTCTCTCCAACCATGAGCCTTTGATTTTATGATATATTTTCTTCCCTTAACTATAAAGGGCTATAAAGGGAAGAAAAGAAATCATAGGAGATGAGCTTTATTAAAACCTTTTTGACATTTTATGTTTCTACTTTCTCTTTTTCCATAAATTTTTCAACTCTCTGAAATTTAGCTTCTTCTCTAACACTTCACAAAACTGCTGTGACAAAAGTCATCCATGTTCAGTTTCTTACAAAATCTTATGGATACCTTTCATTTTTATAATTTTTGACAGTTTCATCCTTCTAAAAACTCCTTTTTGGAGACAGTTGGTATTGAATCCAACTCCACCGTAGTTCATTTATAGTCTCATAAATTCTACTTATTCCCTTGTCCCAACCGTTGGTGTTCTCCTAATTCTCATCTCCACATGCGTGATTTCATTCACACCCATAGTTGCAAGAACCTTCTGTGTATTTTTTTTTATCAATATTTCTTTCCCTGAATTAGTTCTAGACTGGTATAACCACCTACTTACTGCATATGTATCAAACTCAAAATATGAACCCAGAACTCGTCACTTACACACCCACCCAAAAAATTACTTTTTGTAATCATTACTAGTTAGTAGCACAACCAACTCTTAATTTAGTCAAAAATTTGCTAGTCCATGTTGACTTCGCCTTTTATACTTGCCCCCAAATCTAATCAATTTATTCAATGATTTTTAAAAGTATACTTCCAAAATCTATGTCAAGTTCATTTTATTCTTCATTATTATTATCAATACACTCTCTAAGACCCCAGTGTTTATTTGGTCCAGACCATTCTCCACACAAACTCCATGACAATTGTTCTGAAATACAGTCGTGACAATAGCATGAGCTTACTTTGTGTCTCTGCTTGAGGCACTAGTAGATAGTAAGCATTCAGGAAATTCATTTGAATTGCATTTAATTATTCTAACTTCTTTTCCTACTTACCTTTTAAATCCCCAAATTTGTTGATGAAGGCAAAAAAATCCAAGTAAATAAAGTAATTGAATTGTCAGAAAACCACCAACACTCATCAAAATTATAACATTTTTGAACTTGAATGGTTCAAGTTCAAATATATGTCATTTTACAATGACATATATTCCCAAAAGCTAAAACTAAATCATCTAGTTTATTAAACACATAGCAGATACTTCTACTAATAGACCTAATGTTGTATTTTAAGTGGTAAAATTGATAATGAGGTTATAATGTGGAAATGGAGATTTTATTTATCTAATTTAGCAATTTTCTTATTATCTTTAATACTCATAAATTAAAAATATCATTGGGATTTGTAGAGTTGATACACTAAGATCTGACAATTTGATAATACTTTTGCTAAGTTAACTGAAACAGGTAAAGGTCTCATTATATCTAGGCTAGCTTCTTCCAAGATAAATGAGACATCTCTTATTAGAGCAGTAATTTTTATTCTTTAGTTTGAAGTACAGCTAACCAATATATATTATTTAATAAATGATAGTTGAATGAATGTCTGGTTCCCAA
Source organism: Diceros bicornis minor (assembly GCF_020826845.1). NCBI lineage: Eukaryota > Metazoa > Chordata > Mammalia > Perissodactyla > Rhinocerotidae > Diceros > Diceros bicornis. The sequence continues at coordinate 16,082,510 of NC_080749.1, read as the reverse complement.
AGCTTTTCTCTAGGCAGTACTAAATAAAATTATTTTTAGGGTGGCTGTTTAAATTGGTCTGAGTTATTTCTTGCCTACTGCTACCACATTTTTATTTATGATCATTCCTTGTCATTAATCCATGCTTGCAATTTAATATTTATTTGTTGATATTGCACTAAAGAGTTTCCTTGAGATAGACTGCAACATTTCAACATTATGTTTTAATAAATGCCCTTACACATACATCAGTGTTTATGGGGCATAAATTAGAAAACAATGTTTTGTTTCGTGCTATTTTAGTTTATTTGCTTTTGCCTTTTCCAGTGATAAAATCTGTTGCCTAAGAATTTGTTTTCAAGACAATCAAAGACCATTTCTGAGCACTTTAATGCCATTTTAAGTGAACTCTTTAGTACTATAATTATAAAGACTAATTTACATAAAGCTGACTATTATAAATTAAATCTTGAGATAGTGAAATTTATATAGCCTAGTATTGGTAACCCAGTACTTTATATAGAGAGCTCAAATTTGTTTAATTTTAATTAATTATTCCTTCTTTCAAATAATTGATTAAAATTTATAACGAGTGTAAGAGCTGCATTATGACTATCATGAAACCTAGGCACTTTTGCCTGCATGGGCCCCTTCCTCAATAAAAACTATTAAAAATTATATTTTACAATTATATTGGTATACAGATGAATATGTTCCAGGCTCAAATTACTATTATGTCTTCATTAGTATTATATTATTCACTTTTCTTCTGATTTTAAAAGAATTGAAAATAAAGTCATTTCTATGGGTCCTTAAAATTATCGTGGAGACTGTATTATAAGTCACTGAAGAGGAGGAAGAACTATTCCTCTACCCTCTAGGTTCTTCTAGTTGGTCTAAGAATTAAATTGACATGAGACAGAATAACAGGAGAAAATCAAATCACCTAAAGACAAAGGAGGCTGTTGGGCACAGCGTTTTGGGACTTCAAAAGGAAGGATGGCAATTTACATAGAGATGGAAAAGCAAATGTTTGATAAACAAATGTTTGCTGGGCCATCTATAGACAACGTAACCTTAGAGAAAGAACTTTAATAAAAATGGGTTTAGCAAGGACCCTTCCAGTCTATCATACCCAGAATTATCTATGGTGTTGGCCTGTCCTGGGGACAAGGCTTCTATCTTAAATTCTTTTAGGCAGTTAGGAGGAAAGTCAAAGTTTCTTTCAGAGTCTTTTGTCCTTAAAAATAATCAAGACAAAGAGACACATTTTGGGGTGACCAATTCTTATCCCCTGCAACACTGTGCCTACAGTCCCAAATGGACAAGCCAGTAGGTCAAAATTAATAACCTTTTGTCTTAAACTTTATTGTTTCCACTCTTTACCCATCTGCTTAGAGAGTTGGTTGAGCAATTAATTTTGAATAACAAGTAGGAACAATTCATTCTGGTTTATTGGTAACTTACTCCTTTTAAGTGATAAACTTTTAAAGATTTTGAGGTCACTAAGTCACTGAAGGCAGCGAGAAATTAACACTAAGTCTGTGTTTGGAAGTAAAGTAATAGGCACGAGTACAGCAAACACACCTCTCAATTAACACTTTGGTTGAAAACTAACAGAAACTTCCTTTGTAAAGGGGTAAAGGAGTTACGTGTTATTCAGAATATTCTGGTCTATTCTCTATAATCAAAGGTTATAATAAAAATGCTTAAGTACTACTGATTGATTTGGTATTATGATAATGATAAGAACAATCACAATGTGTTATGGAAATTCTGATTGAACGGAATTAAAGAATATAGCACTATTAGACTGTTTGGCCCAAAATATAAAACTTAAAGACCTGTTAGTTCTCTCCTAATTTATTTGCTGACACTAGAAATCTTTGGATAACACAGAAAAATATCAAATATATCAGAAAAATATAAAATATATTGATCTTTCTCTTCTTCTGATGCTTCCTGTCAGATAATTTACAACTGAACAGTAAAATGATTGTCAGCATCATGTTTTCATTAATATAAAATGAAAATTTTTAGAAATTTAAAATAACATTTGATTGAAATTTTCAGTGGAGATATCAAGGCATATATATATGCGCATGTTTATGTTAATATTAAGAAAGCACAAGAATAGTCTGTACTTTAAGAAAAAAATTCCTTTTTCAGGAAAATTTGCATTGATATAATTGCAAATGTACTATCGAATTCCATAGTGAGAATCAACAACTGACTGATTCATTCAGCTATGTATTTGCAACAGCTTTGAGATGAAAATTAGATGAATTTTAACAGTAAATTGTGAAGCTTAAAGTGTTTAAAGCAGTCTTACAGCTATGTATCATCATATTTCAACTGATTTCATTTGCAGTACTCACTGAACCTGAGCAACATAAAAAAGTTTAGTTCTTTCAGAAGACATTGCTACTGATAATTGGTTTGTCTCATTGCTCCTGTGCTGAAAGAATATTATTTACTTTACATTCAAGCATTCCTGCAATTCTACTGACTAGGATTTTATCTTTGAAAGGAGAAGCAAAGGGAAAAAGGGTGGACCTTGAGTTTAGACACCACTGGGCTTGCACACCAGCTCAGCCAGGATTCAAACTGTAGGCAGGCTATTTACAGAATCTGTACTCTCAACCATTATTCTGTGCTATAACTGGAAAATTGAGTCAATCTTTCCTCTACCTCCTCAAAAAACAAAGAAAAACACGAGTAAGGGAGGAACTTCTGGGTGTATTTTGAGTTGTGGATGGAATTTGGTAACATGTTAAGTTTTCTCTTCTTGATTTGTCAAGTTTCAGGGCACACAGTAAACATTTATTACTCACTCACATATGTACACACACACACACACACACACACAATAAATGGGAAAGATATCCACTTTTGCAAGAGGACATCCATATGCAATACTCAAGAATGTATTAGTGAAGGTTGAAATTATTAGCTGCTGTAACAATCTCCAAATCTTAGCTGCTTGACACAATAAATGTTTATTGTTCTCTTAAAAAAATTCACAAGCAGATATGTTTTCTGGTTTCTCTTCAATCTTTTAAAAAATGCCATGCTCATTCTATCTCTCACCTCTCACAGCTTGAGGCATTAAAAGCTGTATTCTTTCTATATCCAAAGCAAAGCATGACAAATTAGGAACTATGTAAGGAGCTTCAGCCCTCCCATTCCAAAGGGTGTTAGAATTAAATCTTTCTTCCTATAGGTCTAGGATCTAGTGTGGATCAAAGATGAATTCTAAGCACCCATGGACCAAGGAGCATGTAAAAATAGTGGGTGGGTGTGGGGAATTGGCACTTGGAGTTGTCAGCCCCAGCAAGAAGGAGCAATGCATCACTGATATTGCCACTGCAGGGTGATAATAAAATCAGACTGACTTTTAGTTAGTTTTGCTATTCTTTTGATATTCTCTACAGACAATAAACATTTTCATCATCTGTACTCAGAGCAAACATCTCCCTGAACCTGCACTTGGTATGCCACTGGAGACCCACTAAACCAAATATTTCTTCTTCCTAGCAAGGAAAGCTCCATTTGAAGGATTTGATCTTAGATTTTTCTATTCTTTTTCTATTCAGTACTCAAGTTTGCCACTATGCTTGAAGTTCACCCCTAACCCTAGCTTTCTGGGCTGGGCTGGAGTGCCCTACGTAGTACATGCAATTTTGCATTCCAATTCGATTTCCAGAAGGTATTTAACAAATGATTTTTTAAAACAAAACAAACAAACAAACAAAACCCCAAAACCAAAACCAAAAACCTGTAGGTTATAGCAGTCTTTCTGTTCTTGATCTCTGCATTTATCTACATTCACAACACTAACTAGAGTTTTGCTTTGACGGAACAGGTTATTTGGAACCTTGATCATTTTCCTGTTTAAATTAGAACATGTTCACTTCTGGAACATCACGAGCTGTTGTGTTTCACCTGCAAGATTAATATTCTTTCTCACACCACAACTTCCTTCTGAGGAACTGAGCCACAGCTAAAGGTGACTTACTTTAAGCATGAGCCCTGCAAACCCTGGTTTTCCTTCCTGAGTTTTGCCTTTCTGTACTTGAGTCAGTTTTCCCAGACCCTGTGTCTAGCCCTCCTCAGGACTGAACGGAATGTAGTTATTTCTAATTAAGACGGAAATATAAAGATAAGCATTCTCTTTTTGCCAAACATAAAGCTATGAAGAAAAATAACTTGGTAAAATCTGTATTTGGAAACTACATCCTGTGAGTTCTCTATAGGCATTTTTCTTAGGTTTTTATATTTTTCAAACAACAAATCAGGATAATAAATTTTTAAAAAAATTTTAACATGATCATTTCTAATGCACCAGGAAAAAATATAAGTTGATATTATATATTACTTATATTTGCCTTTTTGAAAAGCTTCTTTTTGAGTATAGGAAAGAAATGCTTATCTGTGTTGGCGAGGAACACAGCTTTCTTAGAAAAATCAAATTTTCAGATAATCCAAAGATTGGATTTTCTCTAGTACTTTAAATTTTAGCTCCTATCAAACATTTTATTTAAGTTTTTGGATTTTCCTTTTATCTTTTGTGGAGATATAGAAATAGAAAATCAAAAGCCTGACAACCACAGGAAAAATGGAAGGAGCAAGCAGACTGCTTTGAATCATCCAGAGATAAAATAAATCCTGATGTAACTCTGATCAACAGTACTTCATTTAGTAATGATTCAAACCTTTTAGAAGAGAGAATTGGAAGAACAGATAGTCTGGCAGTGTTCAGATGGCAATAAAAGTGCTGGTCAAGAGAGTGAAGAAATTTAAACAGCAAATAATCATTATTAATTACAAATTAGATAGTTTAGTTAGAACAGTGAGAAACAGATAGAAGGCCCCTATACCTTTAGATTAAACAAAAGTCAAGAGATAATTTTGCTTGAATTATTTAAATTATAATGTTATATTGGTCTTTATTCATCCTGTTGTCACAATCCAAAGTGTCATCCAATTCTTTTGCTATTCCAGAAAGCAAAATTCCTTTGTTTACGTGATAACACTATGACCAGTTAGGAAGTAAGAATGAGAGTTAACAATCCACACTTATAAGAGGTAAGAAATTAATTTTACTATAAACTTCCTCTGATTCTTAAGGGCCTTCATTTTTATCCAAACTTACTTTTCAATAATTCACGATAGAGAGATTGAATATACATATGGACAATGATCAGACGATATATGCCAATAGAACTCTGAGTCACATAAAAAGCCCAGGAAGCCAAACCACAACATCTTTACCAATTGACCCAGGATCATCAGGGCTTGGTCAATGACTAACTTCCCTATTTTTACCACCACTTCTAACTCAGAACCAATCTGAGAAAGCCAAATATGCTCTCCAAGCCAACCATGTAAGATATCCCACTCATCACTGGCCCACCTCCAGCTTCCACACATCAACAATCTATTATCAGAACATACCTGACCTCCTGCTCTCTTTTTTTTTACTATAAAATTTTCCACTTCCCTGGCAGCATTTGAATTTCTGCCAAACACCAGTGATGGAGGCTGACTGCCTTGCTATGCCAAGTTCTGAATAATTAGCCTCTGTTTGTTCTCATTTACATGGTCTTTGTTTATTTCCACACACCATATGCTTTCTGTTTTGGCTAGGTTGGCCTCTTCACCACCCCATAGATTTACTGTGCTTTCACAAGTTGAGTTTTCACTCATTCTATTTTTTGTGTGCATGTGTGAGGAAGATCAGCCCTGAGCTAACATCCCATGCCAATCCTCTTCTTTTTTTGTGTATGTGAGGAAGATCAGCCCTAACATCAGAGCTAACATCTGCCAATCCTCCTCTTTTTTTGCTGAGGAAGACTGGCCCTGGGCTAACATCCATGCCCATCCTCCTCCACTCTATATGGGATGCCACCACAGCATGGCTTACCAAGTGGTGTGCTGGTGCATGCCCAGGATCCGAATCGGTGAACCCCGGGCCGCCTGCAGCAGAGTAAGTGCACTTAACCACCTGCGCCACGGGGCCGGCCGCCCCAATCCTCCTCTTTTTGCTGAGAAAGATTGGCCCTGGGCTAACATTTGTGCCCCTCTTCCTCTACTTTATATGGGACACCGCCACAGCATGGCTTGACAAGCGGTGTGCCAGTGTGCGCCTGGGATCCGAACCTGCGAACCCCGGGCACTTAACCGCTGGGCCACCGGGCCAGCCCCCTACTCATTCTATTCTTAATCTCAAATGTCTTCCAGTCTTTTCAGCTCAGTCAAATCCTACCCATCCATCAAGCTCTCCCTTCAAGTTTCAACTCTGCCATGAAAATATTTTTCATAATCCAGTAACTCCAAAGAGCTACTCTTTACCTTCTTCCATGACCTTTTGTAGCCTGAAGTGTCTGTGCCACATAAACCAATCATTTTTGGGTTTGAATTTTTTAATCTAGCAGAGTGACATTTGATGTAAATCATAATTCAGAGAAGTATCGTTAGGACCACATTGGAAGGTAAGGGGCGCAGTTCAAATGCCATATAGGAAAACCATGAGTGTAGCAGAGACTTCAGGACTCAGGACAGTTTTTCTCTTGCTTATACTAGTTCACTGCTGTGTAGCAGATGCTCTCTCTTTCTCAACACTCAAGAAATCCAATTCCTACAACTGTCTATGACGATGAGAGTGAAAACCTTTGAAAAGGCACCTTTGTAGTGTTACCAACACATGGAATATGTATGTAAGGCTTTCACATCCACAGGATGAAGAAGAAAATGAGGAAACCAGTCTTCCATTTACACACACGCACACACACACACACGCACACACTGCTTCTGTCACATATTCTAAAAGTTAAAAACAATTTCAATTAACAGAGATCTTCATTGTTTTACTCTCCTGAAGAAAATCTGTGGTCCTTTTCTAGATTCTGCGGTTTACCGTTAAGAAGTCTCCAACTCCCACTGCATTGAGGAACTCTTAAAGTGTACAAATGTTTTTCTTCTTTTAATCTAGAGAACGATGAATTCAATGAATCCTAGGAAATACAACTTAAAGATCTTTAGAGCTCATGGCATTTGTCATCATCTTACAATCTTAGGATCATACAGCTTTTAAAAGACATATGCGTAAAATTATATGGATTTTTGGATTTTATTTACGTTAACTATAACCATTACTGTATTCATATTCAAATTATATCAACTTGGATCAGTGGATATTCCCTTTGGACTGGCTTTTGTGTCTTTTTGCCATGACTTGAATAGTCTTTGAAAGCTTTCTTAGTTTCTGGCACAACCAAGTGTATCAGGCTCTCCTCTGTGTCCTATTGCCTCAGATATGGAATGAAAAGAATCAACCTTTCTCTAAAGAACCTCAGATTTTCTTTGTGTAAAATTTATATAAAAATAGACATCAGAATCTGAGCACTGGAGGCATTGTGGAATGGCAGTGTTTCTGAGACATTTCAGTGGAAAAAGCTAGAAAAATAGGTTTTTGTTTTTATTCTTCCAAAATTATATTATTCTTTGTATTTAGTATCAACAATATACATATATTTTTTCTATTTAAATACTTGATTATATAATTGCACCTTTTTTATTTTGAAAATACTAATTGCTTATAAAGTATATAATTATAATTAAAATATATAATGTTTCTTCTTTAACTAAAATATGAGACAATAATTTCCAAACAATATATTTATACCAAAATAAAACTACTGAATAGAGTTCAACACTTTCTATGTATTTCCACATTTTTTAATACTGTGTGGCACATTGGATGTTTACTCAAATTATTTTGCTCTAGATAAGTTATTATTTGATGGAGAGTTGAGTTCACTTTATTCAGGTTCTTTTGCTTCCAGGGCATTGACATTCCCATTGCAGAGAATTCTCTGTTCTTAGAAAGCAGAGTCTATCAGTTCCTAGTCTTTTCTTGGTAGAGATGGCTCCTGGTAAGGCGGGAGGGTTCAATCTACCTGTCCCCTTTGAGATTTAGGCAACTCTTTCATTTCCCCAGCGGCATGGATCAATCTTCAGTGATCTGTCTCTCTCTCTTTCTCTGTGTGTGTGTGTGTGTGTGTGTGTTTATTTGAGATATCTGGATGAATTAACCAACTCTTCCTCTTATTATTTAATTTTTAGTAATATTAAAATCCAAGTATCTTCATCGTCAGTTAAATTTAGCTCTAAGAAATCTTACCTTAATCTTATAATTTTATAAGATTACAGGCCAAAGATTCTTCTTCATTTTATATTTACAACATTCCCTTACCAATTTAATATATTCTGCTGTCTATTGTTATAACAAAGGCTATAATATATAAATCCACATAATTATCGTAATTAACATTATCTTGACCCACTATTAGGCAAATCATTACTTTTCTCCAGAGAATCAAGCTGATATCCAGTATCTTTGAATCTCATATGAATAATCAAGAGCATATAAATTTGAGCGTTTTAAATTTTGCCTGAATCTTTTTTTTCGGCGTGGGTCAAAATTCACTCTTTCCATCCATATTGTCAATATTCCCATATAAATTATGGGCAAGTTTGCTGTAAAAATTGTTTCTCAGAGGCCATTGACTAAATATAAACATGTATTACCTTATAATCCACAGATTTAAAAATCATTCAAGCCAATTAAGAACGTTATAAAATACAATCAGAATATATCAAATAAGCTCAATTAACTTTGAAATACAACCGAGAAATGTTAAACCAAACACAGGCAAGGTACAAGTGGAAACCTTTTTGCAGATTCTCATGATTTCTGGATTATCTTTGTCCTGTATAAACATTTCCTAGATGAAGAGTTTTTACAGGTTCAACACATTGCATTTGCAATTAACATCTGTGTTTACATCCCATTTACATATAGCTTTAGCAATTTAGTATCAACAATATGTATATTTTCAATATATATATTCAACATTATATATTATAAAATATATATTTTATATATATTATAAAAAATATATTTTATATATATTATATATAGTATGCAATATGTATTTAATATATATTATATATACTTTATAAAATATGTTATATAAAACATATTTTAGTATCAACAATATATATTTATTCATTTTTCTATTATTGGAGAAAATCAAATTTGTATTTGGAATCTAACATTAATTTTATATTCTAATATTAATTTTATATTCTAATATTAATTTTATATTATCTTTGTATTTTGTAGTAAATAAACTTAGTATATACAGATTAAACATATAAGCACATGGAATTAGCATAAGGTAAATTAATAAATATTTTTGTCATCATCCAATTATTTGTTAAAATACTTGTTAAATCTAAAAGACATTTATTAAGATATCTCCAAATTGAATTAAAGCTTTGGAAGAAAATGGTTAAAAACATGTCTTTATCAATGAGGACAGAGATACTTAAATCCAGGGCACAATTGCAGGCTGCCACATTGTTTTTCTAAGACCCTAGTCTCAGGCTTAAATATAAGGCTTAAAACATAAACCTCTTAATAATTCTTTGGCCTGTGACTTTTCCTTATCAAATCAAATTAATGTCATTTTTTAAATTGTGCTTAAAACTATGTTAGAAAAACATTTTTGAACATAATTTAATTCATACATATTTTAATTTGATATGCAAAATTTAATATCATTCTTACTTTTCTGGCTAAAACTCAATAAATCACATTCAATAAAAATCTTTAAATTCAAATTCATCATATTTTAAACTTTTGATTATTTATATATTAATTATTTGTTTGGCGTTCATCTTTCCAAACAGACAATTCTTTTTCTAAATTTTTTTTTATTCATTGTATATCAATTTCAATTTTATAACTTCCTGGTAAATTATGTCATTTTGAACTCTCTTTTCTATAATAATGCATTTTGCCTTAAAGTCCCTTTTGCTTGATATTAACAGAGCTAAGTCAACATGGTGTGTCTATTGTTTTACATGCTTTTAATTTAAAACTGTTTGCGTGTACTTATATTGTAAAGTGCTTCTCCTGTGAACAGTATGTAATTTGATTTTCCTTTTCTTGTGCAGTCTGATTGTCTTTTTTTTAACTACTTAAAACTTTTTTTAACTATTACATTATCTTTAATATATTTTCTGTCTCATTTTTCTATTTTCCATTTATTCCACCTCTTCCTGTTTTTTCCCTGTCTTATCCTTGCTTTCTTTTGGATTTATTATTGTTTTGACATTCCTGTCTATTTGTCTGTTATTATGAACAAATCTCTCTCTTTTTTTCTTTTTTTGTTATTGAAGTAACACCGATTTATAACATTATATAAATTTCAGGTATACATCATTATATTGTGACTTGTGTATAGATTACATCATGTTCACCTCCAAAAGTCTAGCTGCCTTCTGTCACCATACAAATGTACCTGTTTATCTCTTTTGCTTTCCCTTCTTCTCTGGTAACTACCAATCTGTTCTTCATATCTGTGTGCTTGTTTGTTTAGCTTCCACATATGAGTAAAAGCATACGGTATTTGTCTTTCTCCATCTAACTTACTTGACTTAGCATAATACCCTCAAGGTCCATCCATGTTGTCACAAATGGTAAGATTTCATCTTTTTTATGGCTGAGTAGTATTCCATTGTATGTATGTGTTCAAGATTTCTTAAGGTGGGTCTAGTGGCATTAAACTTCCTCAGCTTTTGTTTTTCTGGGAAAACGTTTATTTTTCCTTCATATTTGAAAAATAACTTTGCTGGATAGTTTTTATCTTTCACTATTTTGAATATATCTTGGCTGACAGTTTTTATCTTTCACTATTTTGAATATATCATTCCACTCTCTCCTGGCCTGTAGAGTTTCTGCTGAGAAATCTGCTGATAGACTAATGAGGGTTCCTTTTTAGGTTATTGGGTTTTTTTCTCTCTGGGTGCTGTTAATATTCTTTCTTTGTCTTTAACTTTTGATAGTTTTCATATAATGTGTCTTGGAGAAGATCTTTTTTGCATTGAGATAATTAGGTGTTCTGTTAGCTTCATATACTTGTATATCCAGTTCTTCCCCAGGTTTGGGAAGTTCTCAGCTATTATTTCTTTAGATAAGTTGTCTGCTGTCTTCTCTCTCTCTTTGCCTTCTGGGATACTCATTATCCTTATGTTGCTTTTTCTAATTGAGTTGGATATTTCTTGTAGAATTTCTCCATTTTTTTTTAAATCTTAGTTCTCTCTCCTCTTCCACCTGAATCATTTCTAGATTTCTTTGAGTTCACTGATTCTTCCATATGGTCTGCTCTATTTCCAATGCTTTTTACTTTATTCTTCAACTCATTTATTGAGTTCTTCAGCTTCAGAATTTCTGTTTGGTTCTTTTTTAGAGTTTCAGTCTCTTTGGTAAAGCACTCCTTCTGTTCATTAACTTTATTTCTGAGCTCATCAAACTGTCTTTCTGATTTTTCTTGTAGCTGGTTGAGTTTCTTTGTGATAGGTATTTTGAATTCTCTGTCAGTTAGATCACAATCTTTCATGCCTTCAAGTTTGGTTTCTGCAGACTTTTCATTTCCTTTTTGTGATACCATATTACTATAATTTTTCATGTTTCTTGATGAGTTGTTCTTCAGCCAGTGCAATTTTTTTGTGGTAGCAAACACCTTTCTTATTTGGGTAAGGCTTTACTTTGATTCTGAGTTGGTTCTGATTGTATTTGAGGGCCTGCACTTTCCATCCTTCACTGCCTTTGTCAGGGGTGTCACCAGTGCCCTCACTGTGCTGCTAGTGACTCCAAGGTTGATGCTGCCTTGTTGCTTATGGTGTTACTACAGTTATGGTCATTGCCCCTGAGGTCACCAGGCTGGCAAGCACCTCTATTGCTCCTGGGTCACCTGGGTCATGGGTTCCCAACTATGGATGGTGGAGGGGTAGAGTGGAATGGGAATCAGGGTCTTGGGCACCTTCGCCACATCTGGGTTTGTTGGGTCTGCAGGCACTGCTGCTATGGGTGGGGGAGCCAAAGTTACAGATGCCACTGCAATTGGGGGGACCAGGGTTGTGGGTTCCACTGTCACTGTTACTGAGTTCTCCATGGACTTTCAACAGCCTCAGGCACTGGTGCCTCATGTGCTGCCTGAGCTGCTGCTCCCAGGTTTTTGGGGGTGCTGGCACCACTCCTGCCAGGGGTACTGGGTTTGTGAGTGTCACCACTACTGTTGTGTGGGCCAGAGTCATGGGCAACACTGCCACCACCATGAGGGGAGGAGTACCTGTGTTATGGACACTGCAGGGCTTCCTGAAGCCTCTGGTCTTAGGCAACCGCATGGTTCCTGGAACCTCAGGTCACAGGCACTGCCACCACTGCCAGGGGCCTGGGGTCTTGGATGCATGCTCTATCACTGAAAGGGCTGGTGTCATGGGTGTCACCACCATGGGAGGGGAAGTGGGCTGAGTAGCAGGTACCACTGTGGTTCCTGGGGCCTCTGGTCTTGGCTCTGGTGCAATTCCTTAGGCCACAGGCACTGCCACCGCTGCTGAGGGTATCAGGATCTTGGATGCAGCCCTCATTGCTGGGAGGGTTGGGATCAAAGGCAGCATCACCAGGGGAGGGGTTGGATCACAGTTAGCATTGCTAGGTCCTGGAGCCTTCTGTTGTAGGCACCACAGCAATTCCTAGGGCCTCTGAGAACACCCAGGGCTGCCTGGGTTCCTGGGGCCTCTGTTCGTAGGCATTACCACAATTCCTGGAGCCTCTGATCTCAGTCATGGCCATAGTTCCTGGAGCCTCCATTCTTGGGAGCTGCTGCCACTGCTCACTTGGTTCCATCACCTCCAGGAGGTACAGTCTACCCACTTTCAGCTGTTTAGATGTTTGGATCTCTCAGGTGTTCTGGTGTGCTGTGCAGAGAATCCTTTGTGGTCTATGGATGCCCTGCTGGTTGTAATGTAGAGGGGAGAGACAAAGGGAACAACTCTCTGGGCCATGATGCTGTCACCTCCTAAACAGAGAATTCTTAAATAATTGAAATCTACCAAAATTGTTTTCAATTCAGTTTAACAAATTTGTAACATTTGTAATAATCCTAGCTTTGTGTGTGTATGGGGGCGGGGAGGTGACAGTCCTTTATTTACAAAACTCACATGTTTATAATTACACAAATTTAAATTTGAGATTCTACTCCACACTTCCTGATAGATTACATTCTTTACTAAAATAAAAACTAAACTGCAAATAATTTATCTACCCCTTGGTTCTTTGTAATCTTGTTAAACTCTGAGAGAGTAATTCTCATATGTTTTCATTTTTATATATTTCGTATTATTCAGAAGTCAAAAAGTAGATGATCACTGTTGTAGTTATAGTCAGTAAAATATACTTCTGAAAGAAAAGTTCTTGGTTTTTCTAATGTTAGTGGGATAGTATCTACTAGAGTACAGATCCTCTTGTGATAAATACTCTAGGTTAATGTTTAATCTATTGTTTCCGAGAAGGCTATGCCTTCTCAAGACCTCAGACACCTTAGTGATACTTTTTGAGGGTTTAACATTATATTGAGGCAATTGGTAAAAGATTTCCTGACATCACCTAAATTAAGGTTTCCAAATATAACAAATAAAAATAATTGATGCCTAGTTATATTGAAATTTCAGATAAACAATAAAAAAAAATTTTATCAGTTATATGTCCCAAACATTGCATCCTATATTAAACAATATTTTTCTTTCAGTGTACTTGTGTCCCAAACAATATTTTGGATTTTTTCTAGCAAAAACTTGGTACGAGTTTGGTTTTAAGTCTATAAGCAAACCCAAATTTGTTTGCTTGTTGTTTGTTTTATCCTGCTTTGTTTTGTCTTGTTAAGGTCCTTAATAAGGTTTTGTAAGATATTGTGTATATTTCTGAGAATGACAACTAAGACATTTGTGGGTTTTGTGTAAACTTTATCTTTCCACATACATCATATCTCATTCTAGTTAGGATTTTAATTTTCTGGCTTCTTCTCTTAACTATATCAGGTATCTGGTCATGGTAAATCAAGCAAAATGCCCAATATAGGTCATCTTTGGAATACCAATTTTCAATTATCCTAAATGAAGAATATAATGGCTTAAAATAAACTAACAGGGTAGGGACTCCTTAATTGGCAAGTACCCATAAAAAGTTAATCTAGACTTTGGAAAGAAAACAGCATGATCAAATTTATTTTCTGGATCACAGAAAATTAATAGAGCATTCGGGGCAATAAGCATGCACACATCCTCTGTTATGATCTCTGTCTCAAGCCACAAATCTTTCTTAATTGAAAGTAGGTCATATATGAAGCTTAAGTTTAACATCCTTTGGAAGCAGAGCAATGTGTACATTGGGTCTATGTTCTGCAGTCCAAATCATCATTTTGAAAGAGCTAGTATTGCTCCATATCCTGCCATGACTACATCTTAATGCTGTGGACAAAAGATGACAAATCTGATGTTTGAAGAAACAATTTGGGTTTCTGGATTCTGCTCAGGGATTTATAGAACTGGGAAATACATTTTCTTCAAACTTACAATGAAGAAAACGTTGGACAAATAGCAAGTCCAAGACTTTTCTTGAACCCATTTCAATGATAAGGTCACAGGGCAACAACTGGCCCCAAATCCAAACAGACCCAGGAGCTAGTAGAGAGAGAAGTAACAGACACGAGTGATATTTCATCTGGGAACAGCAGCAAACCACTTAAAGCAGTTCAGTTAGGGAGACTGGTGTATTGGTGGAGAGACAGTGAAGCTTCTGGGGTCCAAAAATACAAGGAGAGCCTGCATATGTTTGCAAGATTTTGTTCCATGAAACCCACTGGGCACTCACAGAAAAATTTGGGAGAGAACCCAGAAAATCTTTCCTGGGATGCAGAAAGGGGGAAAGAAAGAACAGCCACCACAGGAAGGATAGAAAACTCCAGTGGGGCCCTTCTCCCCAGCTCTCTTACAGAATAAAAGCTCTTCTTTGTGGGAAGAGGGTTATATACACTGCTGTCTTGGGACTTTGCAGCTACAGAAGGAACAGGAAAACTTTCTCCACCATGAGGAAGAGTCAGAATACATGCTGGTTGAAGAACTACAATTAGGTGAAAGACAGGAGTAGTGACAGGGCCACATCCCTGAGACCTTCAGAAATAGTGCTTGCCTAAGTTTGAAGCTTAATAAGAACATCATATACCTGCCTTTTCTTCTGCCTGGACCATGTTCAGGCTAATAAGCATCAAGTAACAAGTAAGTTGCAAAAGCCAGACTCTCTTTGAGGTGAAATGGCAAGAACTAAACCCGAGGTTGAATAGACGTGGAAAAATACTCTGGTAAAGTAGTCCTTACCCTAAACATAAGGTATTGCTAAAGGAATTAGAAATTGTTGGTTCATTGATATTGGTGCATACCAATAAGAAAAACCTCAAACCAAGCCCAAATTATATTTATATTACATCAAATCCCACACTAAAGGCCTAACAGACGGAAAGACATGCTCATTTCCAAGCATAAAAAACTTATTTACCTCCATTTGAATGTTACTACACAAGATATCTGGTATTCTATTAAAAAAAATAGAAAACATATGACAAGGCAAGAAAAATACAAAAGGCATAATCAGAAACAGATTTAGATATGACATAGATGTTAGAACTGTACAAAAAAGAATTAAAATAATCGTGATTCCTATGTTAAATACTCTAATGAAAAGTTGGACAATATTTAAGATCAGGTAGAATTTCATAATAGAAATGGAAACTATAAGAAAGACTCAAGTGTAAATACTGGGAATAAAAAGCAGTGGTAACAGAGAAGAATGCCTTTGTCATGCTCATCAGTAAACTGGACACAGCAAGAAAATAAATAATTAAACAGGAAGATACACCTATAGAAATTACCAAAACTGAAACTAAAAGAGTACAGAAGACAAACAAAAGAGAAAGCAGCATCAAAATTTTGTAGGCCAGTGTCAAACAGTCTTAACATACATATGACTGGAATCCCGAAGGAGAAGATAGAATGGGAAAGAAGGCTTTTGAAGAGATAATAGCCGAGAATTTTTCAAAATTAAAAACAGAAACCAAACCGCATCTCCAAGAATCTTAGAGAACACCAACCAGATAAAACAAAACAACAAAAGAAACAAAAAATATTTTTGAAAACAGCAAGAGAATAAACAAAAAAACATTGTCTGTATATAGGGGCACAGATAACAATTATAAAAGGTTTCTCTTTATAAATCATGACGGCTATAAAAAAATAGAATACTATTTTTAAAGTGCTAAAAGAAAAAAAGGAAAAAAAAACTCAACAGCTATTATTGGTGAGGTTTTTGATTACTGATTCAATCTTGTTAATAGTAATCAGTCTGTTCATATTTTCTATTTTTTTCTTAATTCAGTCTTGATAGGTTATATGTTTCTAGGAACTAATCTACTTTTTTTATGTTGTCCGATTTGCCAGTGTATAATTACTCATAGCAGTCTTCTGATTGTTTTTGTTCTTGTGGTGTCAGTTGTAATGTTTTCTCTTTCATATATAATTTTTTAAAATTTGAATCTTCTGTCTTTTTTTGTTGGTTAGCTAGCTAAAGGTTGTATATTTTGTTTATCTTTAAAAGAAAACAGATTTTAGGTTTTACTGATCTTTTCTATTGTCTTTAGTGTCTATTTAATTTATTTCCACTCTGATTTTGTTATTTCCTTCCTTCTGCTAATTTGTGGCTTTGTTGGTTCTTCCTTTCCTAGATACTTGAGGTGTAAAGTTGGTTTGTTTATTTGAGATGTCTCTTTTTTTATTAATGTAGGTGTTTATTACTATAAACTTCCTTCTTAGTATTGTTTCTATAAGTTTTCGTATGTAGGTTTTCTATTTTCATTTGTCTCAAGATATTTTTTCATTTCTTCTTTGATCATTAGTTGTTCTAGTAAATTTTGTTTAATATTCATATATTCGTGAATTTTGCAGTTTTCTTCTTGTAATTGATTTCTAGTTTTATAACATTGTGGGCAGAAAAGATGCTTGATATCATTTCAATCTTCTTAATTTTATTAAAAATTGTTATTTCACCTAACCTTGATCTATCCTAGAGGATATTCCATGTGCACTTGAGAAGAATGTTTATTCTGCTGCTCTTGAATGGGATAATCTGTATATATCTGTTAAGTCCATCTGGTCTAATATGTCATTTAAGTCCAATATTGCCATATTGATTTTCTGTCTGGATGATCTATCCATTATTGAAAGTCAGGTATTGAAATCCTCTACTACTATTGTATTGCTGTTCATTTCTCCCATCAGATTTGTTAACATTTGCTTTATATATTCTAGTGCTTCTATGTTGGGTACATGAATAGTCACATATATTATATTCTCTTGTTGGATTAACCTGTTTATCATTATATAACAGTCTTCTTTGTCTCCTGTTACAGTCTTTGGCTTAAAGTCTACTTTTTCTGATATAAGTATGGCTACCCTGCTTTCTTTTGACTTCCATCTGTCTGGAACATCTTTTTCTGTTTCTTCACTTTTAGTCTGTGTGACTAAAGCTGAAGTGACTCTCTTGTAGGCAGCAAGTAGTTGAGTCTTCTTTTCTTTTTTTTAATCCATTCAGTCACTCTATGTCTTTTGATTGGAGAATTTAGTCCATTTATATTTAAAGTGATTATTGATAGGCATGGATTACTATTGTCATTTTTTAAATTTTTTTGGTTGCTCTGTAATTCTGTTTCTTTCTTCCTCTCTTGTTCTCTTCCTTTGTGATTTGATGATTTTCTGTAGTGTTATGCTTAGATTTATTTCTCTTTATATTTTGTGCATCAACCATGGTTTTTTGCATTTGGGTTACCATAGGGCTTAAATAAAACATCTCATATTTATAATAGTCTATTTTAAGCTGATAACAACTCAACATTGAACTTTTACAAAACCTCTATATTTATATACCTCCTCACGTTTTATATTTTTGATGTCACAATTTACACCTTTTCACACTGTGTAGCCATTAAAAAGTTATTGTAGTCATAATTATTTTTAATCACTTTGTATTTTAACCTTCACACTAGAGTTATAAGTGATGTACCCACCACCATTAAAATGTCAAAGTATTTGGATTTTAACCATATATTTACCTTTACCAGAGAGTTTTACACTTTGATAAGTTTTCCTGTTACTAATTAGCATCTTTTCATTTCAGTTTGATGAACTCCCTATAACATTTCTTTCTTTCTTTTTTGTTTTTGTGTGAGGAAGATTAGCCCTGAGCTAACATCTGTTGCCAATCCTCCTCCTTTTGCTGAGGAAGATTGGCCCTGAGCTAACATATGTGCCCATTTTCCTCTATTTTTATATGTAGGTCACCTACCGCAACATGGCTTGATTAGCAGTGCATAGGCCTGTGCCTGGTATTTGAACCTGTGAACCCCAGGCCGCCAAAGTGGAGCATGAAAACTTAACCACTATGCAATTGGGGTGGCCCCCCTTTAATATTTCTTATGAGGCTGGTCTAGTGGTTATGGCCTCCCCTAGCTTTTCCTTGTCTACAAAACTCTTTATCTCTCTTTGCATTTTGAAGATAAATTTTTCCAGGTAGAGTATTTTTGGTTGGCAGTTTATTTTCTTTTAACACTTTGAATATATCATGCAACTTCCTTCTAGCTTGCAGTATTTTTGCTGAAAATCTGTGGCTAATGTTCAAGGGTTTCTATGTATGTAGCAAGTTGTTTTTCTCCTGCTGTTTTTAAGAATCTTTCCTTGTATTTAACTTTTTTTTTTTTTTTGTGAGGAAGATCAGCCCTGAGCTAACATCCATGCCAATCCTCCTCTTTTTGCTGAGGAAGACCGGCTCTGAGCTAACATCTATTGCCAATCCTCCTCCTTTTTTCTTTTCCCCCAAAGCCCCAGTAGATAGTTGTATGTCATAGCTGCACATCCTTCTGTATGTGGGATGCCACTTCAGCATGGCTGGAGAAGCAGTGCCTCAGTGCGCGCCTGGGATCCAAACCCGGGCTGCCAGTAGCAGAGCGTGCACTTAACTGCTAAGCCATGGGGCAGGCCCCTGTCTTTAACTTTTGACAGTTTAATTATAATGTGTCAAATTGTGGATTTGTTTGGATTCATCTTGTTTGGAACTCTGTGTGCTCCCTGGATCTAGATGTCTGTTTATTTCCCCAGGTTAGGGAAGTTTTCAACCATTATTTCTATGAATAATCTTTATGCCCCCTTCTCTCTCTCTTCAACTTCTGAGATCTCTATATTGCTTATATTGGTCCTCTTGATGATATCCCATAAGTCCATAAGAATGAAAAGCTATCTTACTCTTATTCATTCTTTTTCTTTTCCTTTGATTGGATGAATTCCATTGCCCTTTCTTTGAGTTCTCTGATCCTTTCTTACACTTGACCTAGTCTGCTGTTGAACTCTCCTTTGAATTTTTTAGTTCAGTTATTGTATTATTTAGCTCTGTGATTTCTGTTTGGTACTTTTTTATATTTTCTATCTCTTTTTTTGAAATTCTCACTTTGTTCACACATTGTTCTCCTGACCTCAGTGAGCATCTTTATCACTGTTATTTTAAACTTTCTATCAGATAAAACACATCTCCACTCAAAGTCTATTTCTGGAGTTTTATCTGTTCTTTGGTTGGGAACATATTCCTTTGTTTCTTCATTTTCCTTGAGTTTCTGTGTTGGTTTTTACAACCATTAGATAAAACAGCCTCTACTCCTAGTCTTGGCAGATAGGTCTCATGTAGGAGATGAACCTCACTGATCAATCCTATCTGAGCTCTTGGTTGTGTCTCACACCTTTTGATTGTCCAAGCCACTTTCTTTGTTCTTGGCCTCCCAATAGGTGAGGGTATGCCAAGACCCATGAGTGTCCCAAAGGAAGGATTGCAGTTAGCACATAGATGCAGGTTGATTGAAAACATCAGCTGGAAAAGTATATAGTTGGGTCCCTTTTACAAAGAAACTGGGAGATGGGCGTTTTGCCTGCTCCCACTGAGTTTGGCTCAGGTGTGTAGCTGTGAAGCAGGAGTAGTGTTTCTGAACCTAGTAAGGACTGCTTCTTTGTTTGATACAGTTCTGTGGGACTCATGAATGCAAGCTGCATTGTGTATTAGAGCCAGGAAATCCAAAGCCTGTCCCTTGGGTGGTAGTCTTAAAAGCTGGAGTGCCAGACATGTGGACAAGCTCTTTCCAGGGAGATACTGATGGCTTGATGGGGGCTAGAGGGAGTGAGCAGGGGAGTTTTCCACAGAATTCCCTGGTCCAGGGAGGGTTTCAGTCAACCTCTGATGTTTATTAAATAAAAAGTTGATCCTCAGGCAGTTTTAAAATTATGAAAATAAATTCTTTT
The DNA here is from genome assembly GCF_020826845.1 of Diceros bicornis minor. Taxonomy (NCBI): domain Eukaryota; kingdom Metazoa; phylum Chordata; class Mammalia; order Perissodactyla; family Rhinocerotidae; genus Diceros; species Diceros bicornis. The sequence continues at coordinate 16,062,236 of NC_080749.1, read as the reverse complement.
TAGGTGAATACTGGAAGATGGACATTTTTTGCTGCTCATTCTGCCCCAAGCCCGGGGGGATAGTCAAGTGACAGCTGTTTCTTTGTTTGCTAAAGTACTGTGGGACTCATGAATGCAAGGCTAATTGGCTATTTGAGCCAGGCTTTCCTTAGGCAGCAGCTGCTAAAGCTGGGTGCAGATGTGTGTACAAGCTCCTTTCAGGGAGATGCTGGTGATTTGGAGTGGGCTTGATGGGGAAGGCAGAGAAGATGTCAGATGGCTTCTCTGGTCTCCAGTGAGGATGGTAGTATCCCCTAGATGCATGTTAAATTAGAAGTCTGACCCTCAGGCAGAAGCTTTTAATGTATGCAAATAGATTCTTTTCAGGGAAAGACTGGGAGGTGAGCATTTTTTGTCTGCTCCCTCTATGCTGAGCCTTAGGAGGATAGCCATGGCTATTCCTTTAGAGCCTGTTAATAATTCTTTTTTTGTTGCTATAGTCTTGTGGGTCTCATAGATGGAAGCCCTATTGGTATTCAGAGGTACAAGTTTTGGGGGCCCGTCCCACAAGTGGGAATCTTAAGTTTGGGGTACCAGATGTGGGGTCCAAACCCTTCACTCCTCATGGAGTAGCTGTGAGTTGGGAGTTCCTCGTGATTATGTGTTGCTGTGCTGAGCAGTGGAGTTTATGGAGAGAGTGTGTCTCAGCCTTTCGTTCCTGTCTCAATGTGGATATTATCTCATTCACCTGATATGTAGGAGTCACTCAACTAGTTTCTGGATTTCTTTCTGAGGGAATTTCTCCATGTGTAGCTGTAAATTCAAGTGTCTATGGGAGGAGTTGAATTCAGGGGGCTCTATTTTGCCATCTTGGATCAAAACTTCCCCAGACAAATATATATTTTAAAAAGAAAATTGCACAACAATATCATCATAAACTTTGATATAAAAATAATCAACAAAATTTTAGCAAATATATTTCAACAATATGTGAAAAAGATAATATACTATAACCATGCAAATTTTGTTATAGGAAAGCAAGGCTTGGTTAACATTGAAAAATAAATCAATGTAAGACACCATATTAATAAAGAAGGAAATCCAAATGGTCACCATAATAGATATGAAAAAATCATTTCACAAAATTTGACATCCATTTATTATAAAAACTCTTAGCACCCTAGAAGTTAAGTTAGATTTCTTATTCTGATAAAGGCAACTGCCAAAAACATACAGCTCATATGATGTTCTTTCCTTTGTAAAACTTTTAATTAATAAATATAGAAGGAATGAAGAAAACAGAAAATCTCTATTTCTTAGAACTTCCTAGAACTACCATAATACTTGCTTCAGGCAAAATGCACAATTAGTGCTAAAGTCAGTGGGTGAAAATTTAAGAAGAAATAGGATATTTTCATAGTCTTAAAATATTTTCTTCAAAATATCTATAAATTACAAAGGCAAAAATATTAGCTTTAGAGTGGAGAATCATGGAAAATACCACCTTAATTAAGTGATAAAGTTCATAATACCAGTAATTAGGTTTATGACATCATGTTCTCCCTGATGTAATATCTTAAGATGGGCACATTACTCTGTTGAATTCTTACCCAAAATGAGTAATCATAATTGAATCATGAGAAAATATCAAATAAACACAAAGTGTGTGATTTTCAAAGTGGAGATACCACACATACTAGACGCTATATTAAAATAAGAGACTTTTATTTATTGCTCAGTATGACAAGATCTAACCTGAATCAGAAGGGACCTTGTAATATGTACAGAAGGAAGATGATAAATTATAATATTCAGCAGCAGAGGAAAAGGAGATCTTTTAATTATAATTTAGGAAAAATAAAAATATTTGAAAGAGAGGTAGCAGAAAACATATTTAAAAGAGTTCACGGCATTTCTCAATAAGAGTAAAACATTTAAGAGTTATTATTAACTCTTATTTTTAACCTTTAACATACATGACAAAAAGTATCAGCAAGGAAAAAAATGTATCTGCAAAGAATATGATTTTCTCGTGAATCTTTCAGCATCCTTACAAGTTTGTTATGAAGAGACTGAAACCATATTTTTTAACAGGAAGCATCTTCCCTTCAATTGTAAATTCATACTCTGACATACTCTGCAGTCTTAAATATTATTTATAATTTCTGCATGATGGTTATGAAGGAGAAATGTTCATGGGAAGGTTTCAAGTGCTCCCATTTGCATTCTACATTGTATTTAGTTTTTAGGATTTATTTCTGGAGGTAGGCACATGACCACAAATGATATAATAATTCCCTGGAATTCCAAACTCATTGTGGACTGGATAGTGAGCTGATATTCCAACTACTTTAAGGAATCTACTTCACCCAATTTCACGTTTGTTACAAAATACCAACAATTTTGGTGTCTCTTAGGTGAAAATGTAGTTGACTTTAATTTAGTATGTTGGAAAATGAGCTTATAACTAAAGTCACAGCACACAAAGAGTCATAATTTTTTCTTGACAAACACTTTAAAATTAGTTTACACACTCACGTAAAGAGAAGAGACTAAATGACATGATCCTTTCTCTTAAGATACTCATTATCTGTATGGCAGTATAGCTTTATGGCGAAAAGAAAGGCATCCAGAGCCAAATTTCCTGGATTCAAATTTCTACCTCATTATCTATTTGCTCTTTAGCTTTGAGTAAGTTATTTAAGGTCTCTGTGCCTCACTTTTCCCAACTGTAAAATATGGATAATACCTATTTCATACAGTCAATAAAACATAATGTACTTAGCATAGTGCCAGATACATAAAAAATATTATGTGTTTGTGTCTATTATTAGTGGCAAAATGATAATATTCTTATAAATAATAATTTCAAAGATATATGGTGGCTTACTATACTAGTACTTGAGATGGAAGTATGTAGCAAGAGGAAGTCTGATTCTTCCTTTTAGATGGAAGAGAAAAATAAGTGTATTCTGAGTGCTGATACTAAGAAAAAAGATAGTGAGTCTTTCTCTCTAAGAATAAAGCAAGAGTGAAGATGGAAAACCTCAAAGACAACATCATATTCAATGGTGAAAGACTGAAAGCATTTTCCATAACATCGGGAATAAGACAAGGATGTCCACTTTCACCACTCTATTCAACATAGTATTGGAAGTTCTAGCCAAAGTAATTAGCCAAGAAAATGAATTAAAGGCATCCAAACTGGAAAAGAAAATTATCTGTCCTTGCAGGTGACATGATCATATGTAGAAAACCCTAAAGATTCTACACACACATACACACAAACCTGTTAGAACGAATAGAATAATTCAGCCAACACACAGCATACAAAATCAACATGCAAAAATCAATTGCACTTCTATACACTAACACCAAAAAGTCAAAAAAGGAAATTAAAAACCAATTCCATTTACAATAGCATCAAAAATAATAAAATAATTTGGAAGAACGTAGTCAAGGGGATGAAAGTCTTATATACTGAAAACTATAGAACATTGTTGAAAGAAATTTAAAAAGACATAAATAAATGGAAAGACAGCCTCAGTTCAAGGATTGGAAAACTTACTATTGTTAAAATGACAATAATATCTAAAGCAATGTACAGATTCACTGCAATCCCTATCAAAATCTCAATGGCGATTTTTTGGAGAAATAGGAAAACTCATTCTAAAATTCATGTAGAGTCTCAAGGGACACTGAATAATCAAAACAATCTTGAAAAAGAACAAAAAGTTGGGGAACTCAGCTTCCTTATTTCAAAATTTATTACAAAGCTACACTTATCAAAATAGTGTGCTAGTGACTTAAGACTGACCTATAGACCAATGGAATAGAATAGAGAGCTTGGAAGTAAACCTTACATATATGGTCAATTGATTTTTGACAAGGGTTCCAAGACCATTAAATGTGGAAATGATAATCTTTTCAACAAATACTGCTGAGAAAAGTGAATATGCAGAAGAATGAAGTTGATGCTTACTTACATCATATACCAAAAGTAACTCAATTGGATAAAAGACCTAAACTTAACAGCTAAATCTATGAAATTCTTAGAAGAAAATATAAGAGAAAATCCCATGATATTAGATTTGGTGATGATTTCTTGGATATGACAACAAAAGCACAGGCAGTAAAAGTAGAAATAGATAATTTGGGCTTCATCAAATTAAAACCTTCTGTGTATCAAAGGACATTATCAAGAGAGTGTAAAAAATACCCTACAAATAATATTTGCAAATCATGTATTTGATAAGAGATTAATATCCACAATATAAAAAGAATTCCTACACTCAACAACAAAAAAAGAAACAAATTCAAAAAGAGGCAAAGGACTTGAACAAACATTTCTCCAAATAAGATATGCAGATGACAAATAAGCACACAAAAAGAGGCTAAGCCTCACCAATCACTAAGAAAATGCAAATCAAAACCACAACTGAGATACTACCACACATCCATTAGGATGGTTATTACAAAAACAAAAACAAAAAACCCCAGAAACAGCAAGCATTGGTGAGGATGTGGAGAAATTGGACCTTTTTTGTTTTGTTGATGAGAGTGTAAAATAATGTAACTGCTGTAGAAAACAGTTTAGCTCTTCCTCAAAAAGTTAACATGAAATTATCATACCATTAGTAATTTCATTTTTAGTTATATACCCAAAAGAATGGAAAGCAGGAACCCAAATAGATACTTGTTCACCAATGTTCATAGCAGGACTATTCATAATAGCCCGAAGGTAGAAATGACCCAAATATCCATCAACAGATAAATAAACAAACAAATATGGTATGTACATAAAATAGAATGTTATTCAGCCTTAAAAAGGAATGAAATTTTGATGTGTACTACCACAAGAATGAATTTTGGTGGTTCAGATGCTAAGTAAAATAAGCCAGACCCCAAAGATAGGTGAACTTGGTTTTTGCTTGAGTTGAGACATCTACCTTCTTTTGCCCTTGGACATCAGTGTTCCCAATTCTTGGGCCTTTAGACTTGGACTGGGACTTACACCGTTAGCACACCTGGTTCTCTTGCCTTAGGATCAGACTAAATTACATCACTGGCTTTCCTAGTTCTCTAGTTTGCAGAATGCAGATCACGTGAATTCTCAGTCTCCATAAGTGTGTGAGCCAATTCCTATAGTAAATCGCCTCTTACATATACCCTATTGGTTATGTTTCTCTGGAGAGCCCTGACTAATACAATAGTGTTGCATCTTTTGATGCATCAGCTTGGTATATATCTGCATTTATTTAGATCTTTGTCAATTTTGCCTTTATCAGTTTAGAGGTCTTGTACAGCTTTTGTTCAATTTATTCCTTACTGTTGTACATTTTTTATGTTATTTGAACATCCAATTATTTGTTGCAGTATATATAAATACAATTTATATTTGTACTTTGACTTCATATCTTCCGACCTTGCTAGATGCAATTACTAGTCATAATAGGATTTTTGTAGATTCTTAGAATTTTCTACATAGACAGTCATGACATCTGTGAATAAAGACAGATTTAATTCCTGCTTTCCAATCTGATTTTATTTATTTTTCCTACCTTATTGCACTATCTAAAACCTCCAATATAATGTTTTATAGAAAAGGTAAGAACAGATATCTTTTCCTCATTTCTGATCTTAGAGGAAAAACATTCAATTTTTCACTAAAAAATTACTAAATGTAATGTTCACTGTAATTTTCCCATGTATGCCCTTCATCGGGTTGAGAAAGATTGCTTATATTACTAGTTTGCTAAGAGTTTTTTACTATGAATGGAGATTGAATTTTGTCAAAGATTTGAGATGATCATATATATTTTTCTTTGTTAATCTGGTGATAGATAATATTCTTTTCTAATATTAAATCCACCTTGCATTCCTCAGATAAACCCCGTTTGGGCACAATGTATTATCTTTTTATATATCATTTGAATTTGATTTGCTAAAAATTTTGCTAAATACTTTTGCATCTATGTTCATTAGGGATATTGTTCCGTAGTCTTCGCTTCTTATACATGTCTCATTTGTGGTTCAGGGAAATGTTAGTCTTATACAGCGAGCTGGAAAGTGTTTCCTGCTACACTATTTTCCAAACAAGTTGTAGAAATGAAATTGTCTCTTCGTTAAATTTTAGGTGGAATTCCCTAGTTAAGTCATCTGAAACTGGAGTTTTCTTCATTTGAACTTTATCTATAATATCAATCAATTTCTTTCATAGATAAACAACTATTTAAGTTGTATATTACTTCTTGAATAAGGTTGATAGTTTGTGTCATTCAAGATGTTTGTTCATTTCATCCAACCTTCTGAATTTATTGACATATAGATCTTCATCAGTCCCTTATTAACTTGTTAAGACTTATATGATAGGCAGTGATTTTCCTGATATTGATAATTTATGTTTTTTTCTCATATATTATGATAAGCTTGGCTGGAGGTTTATCAGTATTACTTATCTTCTCAAAGAAAAATCTCTTTTTTTCATTGATATTCTCTATTATTTTTCAGTTTTCTGCCTTTATATTTTCTTCTGTTCAATTTTAGTTTAATCTTTTCTTTTTTTCTAATTTCTTAAGATAGATACTTAGGTCATTAATACGAGCTCTTTCTATTTTATTTATTTGTTTATTTTTTGGTGTGCTAACATCTGTTGCCAATCCTCCTCTTTTTTCTGAGGAAGATTGACCTTGAGCTAACATCTGTACCCATCTTCCTCTGTTTTGTGTGAGATGCCTGCCACAGCATGGCTTGATAAGCAGTGCATAGGTCTGTGCCCAGGATCCAAACCTGCGAACCCTGGGCTGCCAAAGTGGAGTGTACAAACTTAACCACTACACCACCAGGTCAGCCATCTCTTTCTATTTTTTTAGTGAACATTTTCAATTCTACATGTTTTCCTCTAAGCACTGCTTTAGCTGAGGCTCGGAAGTTGACTTGTTAATTTTTCCTTTGATGCATAGGTTATTTAGAGGTACAGTCATGTACCATATAATGACACTTAGATCAACAAAGGACCACATATATGACAGTGGTCCCATAAGGTTAGTACCATATAGCCCAGGTGTGTAATAGGTTGTACCATCTAGATTTGTGTAAATACTGTAGAGGAGGAAAAAATTTTCCTCTACCCTTCAAGGTTCTTTTGGCTGGTCTAAGAATTTAATTGACATGAAACAGATTAACAGGAGAAAAACAAACAAAAGTTTAATAAAATGCATACATGGGCAAAATCCAGGAAAACCAAGTAACTTGCTAAAATGGCCAAAGTCTTCACCTTAAATACCATCCTCAGCTAAAGAAAAAAGAACTTGTTGAGAGTGAGGAGAGTCAGGGACTTCAAAGAGAAGGAAGGCAATTCACAGGTAGGTGAAAAGGAGCAATCATCTGGAAAACAAGTGTTTGGTCACACACAAACAGAAGAACACAGAGGGGAGCCCAACACACAGGCTTTTCTAGGTTCCTCTCTGTCTACCACATAGTTCGTGTTATGCTAGTGTGATAGCTTGCTTCCTGAGACAGATTTTTTTAATCTGAATTCTTTTAGGCAGTGAAGGAGGAGGTAACAAGAGAAGCTTTGAGTCTTTTGTTTCTCATTTAGGCTGATAAATAATCAGCCTAAAATAATCTTCATATTAAAGAGACACATTTTGGGGCAACAAATTTTATTCTCCTTCAGTACACTCTATGATGTTCACACAAGAATAAAATCATCTAATGATGCATTTCTCAGAATGTGTCCCCATCATTAAGAGACACATGACTTGTACATTCTTTCCTTTGCCCATATTAGGACATTTTCAGATAGCTTCCTGTAACTGATTTCTAATTTTATTTTAATGCAGGTAGATAATTTCTAATATCATCATGTCATATGATTTAAATCCATGGAAAACATTGAGATTTGTTTTATGGTCTATAATGTGGTTTATATTATTACGTATACAGAAACACTTGAAGAGTGTTTCTGCTATTGTTGGAGGAATGGGTGTCTTATAAATATCAATTAGCTTATTTTAGTTTATTAGTGGTTTTAAAATTATTTTTATTTCTGGATTTTTACAAATGCAGTCTCTCCTCAAGTAGTGAGATTTGAGTGCACTCTATATTCAAGTGTTAGATTTAAATGCAAACTGGAATTCACCGAAAATAAAATGCTTATTGAACTTCTGCCTTTATGTTCAGTGTGTTGTAAAAATTCTTGAAAAAGCAACAATGTCATACTTTTATTCAGAAATTGATATTCCTTTGAATAGTACAACTGTGTGTAAAAAATAATGTTGAATGGGGGAAAATACTTCTCAAATTTTAGCCACATATTTTGTGGTAAGTCAACTTTAAAGATCAATAGAAAGTCTAAGCCCACAATGACAGAGTAATAAGAATAAAGGTTATAAGGTAAATTTTTTAAATGTCTATAATGAACAATCATGACAGATAAATGGTGAAATTAGGCAGATTTGTGTCCTATCTAAACTTTATTTTGTTTATTAATTCTTTTTTGAAAACTAGTGAATAATTGCTTAAAGATTTAAAATAGAGAGATATGAAGAAATAGTTAATAATTTCATTTCAAATTTCTCATTCAGCATTACCTGAAGTGGTTTAAAAAAAGAAGAAGAATTTGGTATATATTAGTTTACTCTGATTTGTTTTACAGGTTTCTTCTGAATTTCTCTATCTTGACATCTAGCAGAAATATAGTAATCTCAACTTATTACTCAAAATTTTGATATTATCCCTTACTGTCTTGGGGGCTCTAGATAGCTGACCATGGTCAGGATATGATAGATTCTTTCAACACTGAAGATGAAATTGCTGAAATCATTCACACTGTATTAGTCAGGCTTCTCCAGAGAAACAGAACCAATTGGATGTATATGTAAAGAGACAAAGAGATTTTTTTTTAATAAAGAATTAGCTCATGTGACTACAGAGGCTGGTAAGTTTCAAGATCTGTGGGGTGAGTTCTGGCAAGCTGGTGACCCAGGAGATAGCCAATGGGGTAGTTCCAGTCTCAAAACTGGCAGCTCGAGACCCAGGAAAAGCCAAGCCAATGTTTCAGTTTGAGTCTAAAGGCAGGAAAAAGCACATGTCCCAGATGGAAGACCACCAGACAGCAAGAATTCTCTCTTACTCAGAGGAAGATCAGCCTTCTTATTCCCGTCAGTCCTTCAACTGATTGGATGAGGCCCACTCATATTATGGAAGGCAATCTGTTTTATTCAGTCTATTGGTTTAAACGTTAGTCTCATTCAAAAACACCCTCATAGAAACACCCAGAATAATGTTTGACCATGTATCTGGGTTCCCCATGGCCCAGTCAAGTTGACACATAGAATTAATCATCGTATACACTGAGGGGAAATGATTGATCAAAGAATTATGTGTTATTCACTTAAAGGATATTTTGCATTTAAAGGACACTATTTTAATGGCCTCTCTCAAATAAAAATAACTCTTAGTGAGAAAGTATCTGGTATTTGAGCTTCTACCTCTGACTTATTTCACTTAGCATAATACTCTCAATGTCCTTCCATGTTGTCACAAACGGCTGGATTTCATTGTTTCTTATGGCTGAGTAGTATTCCATTGTATATATATATCACATCTTTTTCATCCATTCGTCCCTTGATGGGCACTTAGGTTGCTTCCAAGTCTTCGCTATTGTGAATAGTGCTGCAATGAACCCAGGGGTGCATGTATCTTTAGGCATTGGTGTTTTCATGTTCTTTGGATAAATACCCAGCAGTGGAATAGCTGGATCAAATGGTAGTTCTATTCTTAATTTTTTGAGGAATCTCCATACTGTTTTCCATAGTGGCTGCACCAGTTTGCACTCCCACCAGCAGTGTATGAGAGTTCCCTTCTCTCCACATCCTCTCCAACACTTGTTGTTTCCTGTCTTGTTAATTATAGCCATTCTGACAGGCATGAGGTGATATCTCATTGTAGTTTTGATTTGCATTTCTCTGATAGTTAATGATGTTGAACATCTTTTCATGTGTATATCTTCTTTGGAGAAATGTTTGTTCAGGTCTTTTGCCCATTTTTTAATTGGGTTGTTAGCTTTTTTATTGTTGAAATGCATGAGTTCTTTATATATTTTGGAGATTAATCCCTTATCAGATATATGGTTTGCAAATATATTTTCCCAATTGTTAGGTTGTCTTTTGATGTTTCTGGTGGTTTTCTTTGCTGTGCAGAAGCTTTTTAGTTTGATGTAGTCCCATTTGTTTATTTTTTTCTATTGTTTCTCTTGCCCGGTCAAACATGGTACTTGAAAATATGTTGCTAAGACTGATGTCGAAGAGTGTACTGCCTATGTTTTCTTCTAGAAGTTTCATGGTTTCAGCTCTTATATTCAAGTCTTTAATCCATTTTGAGTTAATTTTTGTGTATGGTGTAAGATAATGGTCTACTTTCATGTTTTTGCATGTGGCTGTCCAGTTTTCCCAACACCATTTGTTGAAGAGACTTTTAAGTGAAATAAGTCAGAGGGAATAGGTCAAATACCATATGATCTCACTCATTAAGTAGTAGACAGCAACAACAACAAACAAACACATAGAGACAGAGATTGGATTGGTGGTTACCCAGAGGGGAAGGGAGGAAGGAGGAGGGTGAAAGGGAAGATTAGGCACATGTGTGTGGTGATGGGTTGTAATTAGTATTTGGGTGGTGAACATGATATAATCTATGCAGAAATAGAAGTATAATGATGTACACCTGAAATTTATACACTGTTATAAACCAATGTTACTGCAGTAAAAAATAATAAAATAAAATCTGTGAGTAACCTTAAAAAAAAAAAGAAAGTATATATACGAAATCAAAGTGGTCATGCACCTGGTTCTACCTGGGTCCCATTCAAGTCTCTAATTCTGGACAGTTATATAAAGTAGTCTTTACCGTAGACGTACTGCTTCAATAGTTAAATTAGAGTTCACAAGGCAATATACATGGTAGGACTATAGTATATAGGAATAGAAGAAGAGAGAGTTATAAAAATCAGAATTTAGGTATTATATGTATGCACTTGTATAAAATTGAATCCTATAGTCACAGTATAATGAGGTACAGGCCAACAAGGAGACATGAGTTTTATTAAAGATGTTTATCTGAGATCCTTTTGTAGAAAAAATGCCTCAAACACCAATCACTGCCAAGACAGACATAATTTTATACATCTGACTCACAATGGGAGTAGGGAATATCATTTCTTGGTACACAAATATCTGCCACTTGTCAGGCAGTTTTCTCACATTTCGTCTCTTTATCCTTGACAAGTTGGAATTAGAGTGCTCAGTTTTAAAGTGATTGGTGTGAAATGTTGTTATGATAAAAACTGCTGCGATACCAAGAAAACCAAAACCAGAAGCAAAACATAAGATGAGTAATCCGTGACAACACAAACTCTCAATACAGAAATATTTTCAAAACACACACGCACACACTCAGAAAAACATTTCTTGTCATTTGCCCTGCACAAGAAAGATAGTAATTTTTCTTTCAATAATTTCTGGATATTCTCCCAACTTATGTTTCTTTTGAATTTTTATTAGCAAGTTAAAATTTTCATCCTCAGTATGTAGAGACTTGTGGAATATATTGGGAACTTCAATCTTCCTTCCACAAAACAGAGGGTATCTATCATAGGAACCCCCCAATTGAAGCCAGTGTCCCACTATGAGTAGGAGACAGACTTGTCTTACACTTTTCTGACACCATCTGGGTGGATGCCTTTATTTTCTCACCTATCACCAAATATCACTGATACATGACTCCATCTTTTCTGATGCAAGTAAAACCTGTAGACAGATAAGTTTAGAAAGGCTCCAGATTGGGAAGGAAACTCAATGGAATCAATCCACAGAGCTCAAGAGAAAGGATGCAGTTTTGAAAATCAATTCAAGTGAATGGCTTGTTGCCAGAAATGGGAATCCAGATTTCATATTCAACATAGAATTGGCCCAATGTACTGCTCTGCATAGCTTTCTACTGTTAAATGAATGTAAATGAATGCTTTCCGAAAGTCATTGGAAGATTCTGATAGGTAATTTTTCCTTAAGAATTATGATTGGTACTTACTTTTACTCTATCATTTTCAGTGTTAGAACATAGCTCTATGAGATAAAAATTAAAACTAAGAATATAAGAGCTAATGTAAATATACACATATATAGTGAAAATGAATTGCATGTAATCTATATGTATACATATATAATATATATTAAATTTAATTTTTAGATTTGTTAGACTGTGCTTCTATATATGACCTGTAAAAGGAAAAATCTTAATATTTGATAAGTGATATCTTCATTTAATGAAATTTAATCTATAAACCAGATGATAGTACATTTACGTCCCCTCTTATGCTTTTATTTTCAAACGTGTTTATTTGAAGAGATATCTCAAAAAGGAGACAAAAATTTATAATGAGATAATGAGTTTTAACTTACCACCAAGTAGTTGGAGTACATCCTAACACGGGTGTAACTTTTTCAGATTATATGTATAGTTTTGATGCCTCCCTTCCTCCTCAGAGGAAATCTCTACAAGAAATTTGTTTTACCCATGTGCTTATTTTCCATTTTCCATTACGTATGCATACTCATACACATTTTATAATATTTTATTCTTAATAAATAACAGGTAACCTATTTTTCTGCCGATTTGTTTTTTGTATCATGTTTTGAAACTTATTCATGCTAATATATACAGTCTAGTTCATGCATTTTAAGCACTTTACATCACTGAATGAGTATTCCATAAATTATATATCCATTTTATTTTTGAAGGTCATTTCTGTTGTTTCCAATTTCTTGAACCGTGCAACAATAAACATTCCTGTAATGTGGTACTTGTGCATATAGGCTAGTTTTTAGAATACACTTAAGAGTGGAATTTCTGATATATTGCCAAATTTTTCTCCAAATTAAATTTACCAGTTTATAAACTCATCCATAGTTTGTGAATATTCTTATTTTTTGCATACTTGGCAACATTTTGTATTCACAGACTTTTAAATTTTAGTGTAAATACCCTGAATATTCCACTTTTAGTGGGACCAAGTATCTGGGTATGCTGAAAAAGGCAGGTGAGCAATCTCAACCTCAGTGAAGAGCACCTTCCACGTACTTTCTAGTGGCTTTTGTTGCTAATCCTGGTCAAATCAAATTAAGAGACCCATCTAACCAGTAATATGTATCTCCTATTCATTTGTGTATCTCTTTTTTCTGATATGTTTTAGTATTTTTCTTTTGATTTGTAGTTTCGTTCAGGTCTCCTGACTACTAATCTTCTCTCAGTTATGTATACTGAAAATATCTTGAGTATTTGTTTTCTTTTTCTACTTTATTTATGTGAAAAACATTAATTTTGATGTAGACAATATCCTCAATATTTAATTTTATATTTTAGACTTTTGGAATATTGTTCAAGAAATCATTTTCTACCCTACATATTCAAATAAAAGTGTTCAAGTTATATTTTTCAGTTTTGTGTCATTAATCTAACTTGAAATTCGTTTACATGTGTGGTGTATTATGTGATATCTATCTATCTATCTACCGACCTATCATCTATTAATTTTTACATGCCTAATGAATTATCCTAACATCATTCATTGTATAGTTTTAATATAGCTTTATAAGAAGCCACGGTGTCTGTTAAAGTCCCCCACCTTGCTCTTCCTTAAGAGTTATATTAGTCTGCTCAGGGGCTGCCATATCAAAATACCACAGACTGGTTATTTTGAGTTGGTTTCTAGTGAGACCTCTTGTTCTGGCTTGTAGATGGCTGCTGTCTTGCTCTGTACTCACATGACCTTTCCTCTGTGTGCATGCAGAGAGAGAGAGAGAAAGAGACAAAGAGAAAGAGAAAGAGAAAAAGATACCTCTAGTGTCTCTTCCTCTTTTTATAAGGACGTTAGTTCTTTTGAATTAGGTCCCCATCAGTATGGCCTTATTTCACTTTCATTACCTCCTGAAAGGCCCTATCTCTGTATACAGTCACATTGAGTCACACTGAAGTTTAGGGCTTCAACATATGAATGGGGGGGATGGGGAGCACAATTAAGTTCATAACAGGGTAATTACTCATAAATTTCAGAATCAACTAACCAAAGATCTCAAAAATCTTTGTTATTGATTAGAAGTATAATTGATTAGAACTATAATTAATTTGTTACTTTGTGAAAAGTAGGTGTTTTATGAAATTGAGCTTTCCAATATGAATATGGTATACATTTTATTCATTTTTTTTCTTTCAATAGTATTTTGTAACTCTCTCTTTAAAAGATCTGACCATATTTATCTAATTTCTTTCTGGGTAACATATTTTTCATTGCTACTACGAATGGAATAATTTTTTTCTGTTTTACTTTTAATGGGTTATTGCTGTTGTAAAAAGAAATATTGATTTTTTCATGTTCATTTTAATTTAAGAAGCCGTAACTGAATGTCTTACTGGTTCTAATTATTTGTTTCCATATTCCGTATAGTTATATCAATATATAATGTGAAAAAGAAAACTGAACAAATATATAGACATGCAAGAAAATAAAGTAATATAAATTTTAGTTTATTTCATTTTAACATACTATCCCAAGAAATAGTTGAAATGAAAAATGTGAATAAAACTATGCTAGTATCTGGTTGTATTTTGGTCCATTGAACATCAGTGTTCAATGTGTTGACCAATTTATTAGAAAATGATTTCAATCAGAATGGGTAAAGAGCTGAACACATACAGACACAAGAATGTTTTATGAAAGCAATATTTTGAGCTGTGATTAAATAAGTTATAAGATTTTGGGGTGTACGATGTTCATATTTTAAGAAAATGAGGGGAACTTTGATATGCTAAAGTAAATAAAGAAATAAAGAACTAAAATATTGGCTGCATGAAGAAAGAAAGCCTGAAGAATGGACTTACGTTGGTATATGACAGATTAAAATGATACTTTGTCTAGTAATATAACAGAAGTAAGAGGAAGGTTTTGTTTGTTTGTTTTAATCATGTTGTTTTCTAGGGGCACTAGAGTGGAAGAAAAGAAGGGAGGATGTGGAGAGGCTGGTTTGGAACTATCATAGAAAGAGGTGTTGGAGCGTAAGCTGGAAAAGATCCTTCATGAGGGAATATTTGACATTCTGGGCAAATATGTATTGATTCACCCTACGAGGGGAACCAGTAAATAAAAGAACAAAGAAATGAGTATGTTCTGGGTGTGAAATCAGACCTAAGGGATAGCAGATTAGTTGTCCACCAAGTGAGGTATCGTAGGAAAACTCGCCATCTTTCCCTTGCCAGGGAGACTTATACTTGGATTTCACAAAGACTGAAATGTCTCATTGTATAATTAGAGATAACATTTATTCGAAGTCAGATATAATGTATTAATTCTCATTTATACAAATTTACTTAGAAAGAAGCTACTGAATCTGAACTTGAAAGAGGGTAAATGTTATGGGAAAGAAAGTCTGAGGGCACCAAAGACCACTTCACAGATTTGAAGTTTTGCTTAGTAATAGCCCCTCAAAGTTTCTGGAGGCTATCAAGAAATATTATTAGAATGAAGGATAATTCCCCTGGAACAAATTAATCTAAATAGTTAAAACCCAAGTTTCCGCAGCCTTCTCCCACCAGCCTATGGTTCACATGATGTCATATGAACAGCAATAAGCCATAGTTGCTTTTTCAGCATTGGAAAATCTTATGCAATGCCCGAACACCTTTGGTATTACCAAGACTCCCCAAAGGATGCCTTACAAGCACTTATTAACCAGTTTTACTAGCCACATACACCGTTTCCCTGCCTGAGACGTTGCTTTCAGGGCAGTCATCATGGCATTGCATGTGGTATTCGCCAAGAGTGCTAACATTTATAGCAGGATACTGTGTATTGATGCTTCCCAAACCAAAATCTTTATGATTTCATAGTGGTGCTGGGTTCCACGCAAGAGAGGGAAATTGATTATATCCCGAATTCTTTGCAAACATTGGCATCTGGACCTTTAACGTTCATCTCTGGACACCGAATACTCACCTTATTGGAAAAGATGGTTTATATTCACATCCTCCATAGAACTTATTCTGAATAGCCTAAACCTGAATCATAAGTGGATAATAACTAAAATTAAGGTCTTTTTAGTCAACCAGCTATTGGAGCAGGGCAATTTAGAACTCTATCAAAGGTCATTTGTATTGTTATCTAATTGAATATGCGTGTAATAAGATTTTTTGCACAAATCCTAATCTGTGAGTCTCAAGGCCATAAGGGCAGGAACTCTCTTCTCTGTCTCGAAGAGTTTAGGGCTTCAGTATTTTTGTCGTGGGTTTCAGTAGATTTTCACAGATTTACCAATTGATTGATTACCACTAATAAGAAATGCTTTCCAAAATGCGTGGGATTTGTAGTTATACGACATATATTTAAATCTTATTCCAAAAGTTTCTTATGTGAAAAACTTCTCTGTGCAACTACTTCTCATCTGGAAAATGGGAATAGCATTGCTTAAATTTAGTACTGTTATATGAACAAAATAGAATAAAAATACAAAAAATTCCTTGCCGAATACTTGTAAAAAGTACTCACCTTAAATTTCTAAATCATGCTGCATGTTGCACTGTAAACACAGCACTTGTGTTTTTATTTCTAATTTTATTTATTCACTTATTTATTGAGGAAGATTGGCCCTGAGCTGGCATCTGTTGCTTGTCTTCCTCCTTTTTTCCTTTTTTCTCCCCAAAGCCGCAGTAGATAGTTGTATGTCATAGTTGCACATCCTTCTAGTTGCTCTGTGTGGGACACTGCCTCAGCATGACTGGATGCGTGGTGCTTAGGTGCACGCCCAGGATCCAAACCAGTGAACTCAGGGCCACTGACACGGAAGTGCGCAAACCTAACTGCTACGCCACCAGGCTGGTCCCATAATTTTATTTTAAAATGCAAGATTGCTATACTGTTTGTGTGTTTAGAGAATATTGGGATTTCAACTATATTTATATAGTTTACATATATTTATGTTTATATATATTTTATAACATATATATAAAATTATATATATAAATATACATATATATATATATTACCTTTCTTCCAGTGGCTGAAATATTTACAATTATGTTGATTTTTCTTCACAACTTGTTCTCCGAGGTTGAGAATAATTATGTGCAGCCAATGTGTTGCAGGAGCAGGCCCACCTGTTATTTGAGTGGTTGGTTGAGTGGTTGAGTGGTTGTTATTTCCAAAAATAGCAGGAAATCTTAGAGATAAATTCTAGAGAGCCTTAGACTTTCACTAGAGAGCAGTGGTTCTCAGGGCTGGGACATGGTGGGTTGAGAGAAGCACTTAAGTTGTAAAATGTAAGAGGCACTCACCATAGTCCCTGTTCTGGTTGCTCTCAAACTTTAGTTACTTCAGAATCACCTGGAGGATTTATTAAACACACATTACCAGGTCCCTCTTCAGAGCATCTCTCTCAGGGGCTAGAGAACTTTATTTTCTACAAGTTACCAGGTGATGCTGATGCTGTTGTTGAGCAACCTCACTTTGAGAACCACTTCTCTAGAGTTTTACTCCAATCTATCCATTTGTTATTAGAAATTATGATTTGTAAAAACATATAGAAAAAAATTAGTGTTAACTTTATTGTTTAAGTTATTATATTTTTGTTGGGAGGGAAAATCTTTTTATTCAAGTCTGAAACTTTAACTCTCTTGGAAATTATGACAAGATCTCTCAACGAAAGAATATTGGCTAGACATTCACAATAATAAGTAGATCTACATATTCTAAAAGGAAAGTTTTAAATGCACTTGAAAATATATTCAATGTTATTAAAGAGAAAAAAGAAAAATTCAAAACTATGTGTATATCATTATATGTAATGACTCTTTGGGAAGAAAGTAATAAGAATACAACTGAAACTGGATTCAGTAGAAATTTTTAAAATGTAGGGATATTACTTATTGACTTACATAAATGAAGGTTCCAGGTTGCAGGTGCATGTGGATCCTGGCCCTGAAAATCATGTCAACAAGCCTCAATGTCTATAATCTCTCTCTATCATCCTCACTATTCCCCAGAGAATGCATATATATATATACATATATATATACACACACACACACACACACACGCACATGTACACTAACATACTCACATATACAATCACTTGGTTTTGTTTTCTCTCTGCTTGACTCTTCATGTACTGATCTTCTGCAGCTACAGATATTCAAAATCTTAGCTTTGCAACTCCAACAAAAAGGTAATAATTCTTTCCGAATCATTCAAAAAGATGCCCTGGCATTGAGGCTCCTTAGACTAATTTGGGTTTGCCATTGTAAACGCAATTGTACTCTCACTACCACAAGAATAAAGAGATAAGCTAATAGCCCGAATCTGGACCATATGTGCACCTTTGGACCAAATTAAAACTGAAATGAGCCTAGAAAAAACACAAATACAAAAATACAAGCAAGAAAAAAGCAGTGTGTTTCTTTTCTTAGGATTACAACTAAACTGTATTTTCCATCCTTCTAGATATCTAAGTGGAGACATATAGCTGAAGACTGGCAAATGGCCTGTGAGTAGAAGTGATGTGTGCCACTACTAAGTTTGCCCATAATAAACTAGCGATAATCATTTCTTCCCCCAGTGAACCCTGAGGATCCAGCAGAATATTTCAAGGACTAAGGTAATGGTAGACACAAAAGATGGGAATTTCTGAGGTCTCTGAATTACTGAGAGCATCAGAAAGCTCATCTACCACCTTCCCCATCCTGATTGGGTTTACTAGGGTAAAAATCCATACAACATATGTACAGAAGAGTACATATAATATATGTATAGTTTAAAGAATAATATTACTGTAAAAAACCATGTAAACATCTTCCAGGTATATAAATATAAAATATCCAAGACACTAGAAGCATTCAATATGTTCCTACCTCCAGAAGCAATTATAGTGCTATAAGAAGACTTGAATCTCTACTATATAAAAAGCTCTTACAAGTCAAAAATAAGAAACCAATCCAGTATAAATTGGGCAAAATATTGAACAGACAGTTCATGACAGAAGATATATTTAAGAGCAGCAAGCACGTGAAAATATACTCAACATCACTAGTCATCACATCAAAGCTTAGAATAAAACCATAATGAATTAGTACTACAAATCATCAGAATGGATAAGATCAAAAATACTGACATACCTAAGTATTGGAGTGATGGTTAATTTTACATGTCAACTTGACTACTGAGGAATGCTCATATAGCTGGTAAAACATTATTTCTAGGTATGTTTGTGAGGCTGTTTTTGGAAGAGAGTAGCATTTGAATTAGTAGACTGTGTAAAGAAGATCACACTCACCAATGTGGATGGACATCATACAAACCACTGAGGGTCTGAATAGAGCACAAAGGGAGAGGAAGGATGAATTTGCCGTCTCCTCCTGCCCTCGGCCATCATCACTTCTCGTTCTCAAGTCTTTGGTCTTAGACAAGGACTTACACCACTGATGCCCTATTCTTGGGCCTTCAGACTCCGACTGGGGCTTACACCATTGTCTCTCCTGGTTCTCAGGCCTTTGGGTTTGGGCTGGAATTACACCACCAGATTTCCTAGGCCTCCAGCTTGGAGATAGCAGATCATGGAACTTCTCAGTCTCCATACTCACGTGAGCCAATTCCTCATAATGAATCTCTCTCTCTATACCTATGTGTATCCTATTGGTCCAGCTCTCCGGAGAGCCCTGGCTAATACAGTTGGAAAAATTGTGGAGCAAATGGGACAGTCAAACATTGCTGCTAGGAATGTAAAATCATAGAGCACTTTGAAAAACCGTGTGGCAGTTTCTTAGAAAAGTCAATGTACATTTATTGTAAAACCCAACAATTTCACTCCTAGGTATTTACCGAAGAGTAGTAAAAGCATATGTATGAGACAAGAATGTTCATAGCAGCTTTATTTATAATAGCTGCAAACTGAAAAAAGTCCAAATGTGCATCTGTAGGAGACCAGATAATCAAATCTTGGTATATTCGTAAGAAGGAATACTATTCTGCAATAAAAATAAATAAACTAATGACATTAAACAGCATAGATGGATCTCAGAAACAACATACGCATGAAAGGAGCTGGAAGAAAGATAGTATGTGGTGTGTGATTTTATTTATGTGAAATTCTAGAAAAGGAAAACAATCTACGCTGAAAGAAAGTGGATTCACGACTGCCTGAGCATGAGGGAGGGGTTGAAATTCAAAGAGCCACAAAGGAACTTTCAGAGGTTAAAGTTATACGGATATATACAGTTACCTCAATTTATAGAACTCTATGCTTAGATTTATTGGTTTATCCAGCAGCTCTATTAAATCCTTGTACTAATGATGATTATGTATTTGTCACTTCTTTTGGAACATCTACATACACAGACATATAATCCATGTATATAATGGCAGATATTTTTCTCTCTATAAACTTCTTAAACATTTTTCTTGTTCTTGCTTTACTCCACAAGATATCATTGCCAGTAAATTAAATAGAAATGGTGAGATTGGACATTCTTGACTTCTTTCCAATTAAAAAAAATGCTCTTAAATATAAATATATGTTTACTACATATACATATATACATACATTCACACACATACATATGTGTATGTTTATAATTTTATATTACATATAAATGGTTAAAATGCTGACATATACTTACATGATTAAAATAGTCTATGCAAGTACACATATATGCACATACATAAACATATATTTAATCAGACTAAGAAAATATTCCTCTGTTCATAGTCTTCTAGGAGTTTATATCATGATGATGATTTTGTATCTATGAAATGATTGTATAAATTACCCTTTTAAAATTTGCTTATGTGGTGAATAGCATTGATTAATTTGAGACTGTTGAAACAACCTTACATTCTTGGGATAAATCTAACTTGTTCATAATGTATTATCTTTTCATGTAGTGTCAAATACTTTTGCTAACATTTTGCATCTATGTTTTTGAGTAAGATCAGTCTGTAACTAATCTTTTTCATACCGTCCTTACCATGTTTCAACCTCAGGATTCTCTGGGTTGGGGAGTAGTTTCTTTTTCCTACTGTGTGGGAAGGCTCTAGGTGTATATGAAGTTATGTCTTTCTTAAGTGTTCAGTAAGCTCATTGTTGAAGACATCTGCACCTACGTTTACTTGGTGAAAAGATTTTTGTCTACTGATTGATTTTCTTTAATGAGGTTACTCAATTCAAACTTTCTATCTCTTTCTATATCAGTTTGTAGGACATTTTTCTAACAATTAACCATATTGTCTAAATTTTCAAGTACATTGGTGTAATTTTGTATGTACTATTGTCTTATCAGAAGCATCTGTAATGATGTGCTCATTTTCCCTGATTCTGGCTATCTGTGTCTTTTTTCTTTCTTCTTGAATACTGTCACCAAAGGTTGGTCAATTTTCTTCTTTGAAAGAACCAGATTTTTTTCAGCTAATTATAATATTAATTCCAAGCTCCTATAAGTTCAGTATGAGAAAGAGAAATTATGGGCAATCACGTTAGTGGCGTGGATATAAACATTCAGGAAAAAGTGTTAAACAGAATTGAGCAACGGGTAAAAAGGTAGTCTATTTTGAACAAGCTGAGTTTATTCCAGAGATGGAGTTTTGTTTCAGTATTAGAAAACTCTACTAATAAACCATATTACCAGGCTCAAGAGGAAATCTGCATGTTCATCAAAGTAGCTGCAGAAATACCATTTAATAAAATCTATACTGATTTATGATAAAATTCATGTACAGTTAGAAATAGAAATTGAAAAGTCCTTTCCTTCTAAAGGGTGTATGTCTAAAATTAATATCAAAGTAAATGTTGAAATACTAAAGCATTTCCTTTAAATAAAAAATAAAGATATCTGCTACTGTATATTAGAGGGCATAAACAGTGCCATAAGGATTAGAAAGCCTGTAAAGGGTGCCATAATTCTCCCATAATATTGCTTTCTAGACAGATGGAAGAAAAAGATTCTACACAGACAATTTTAGAATTACTAAAATTTGTCAAATTTTCTGAACATAAGATGTAAAAGTCAAATGCATTTCTATGTACAAGCAGTAGCAATCAGAAAATCATTAATAATTAACCTACTTATATTCACACCATATACAAGAATAATCTCCAAATGAATCATCACTCTAAATACAAAAATTATAGTATACTAATTCTAGAAGAAAACGTGTGTGGATTTCTCCATAAAACAAAAAGAAGTCCAGATTCACAAATGTATTGTTGCAAGTGGATTTAAAACTTCCACAGTGTGTTCTACAAGGCAAGGACTGTCAAGGAACACTAGCATTCTTCAAGCTGTGATGCGTGAACTTTCAATTTAATAATAAATGTTAGTTTTAGTACTAAGCTTTGTATTATGCTTCAATTAGTAGTAAGCTGTTGTCCTAAAATCCATGAGTCCTTTGGCTAAGTCAATATCTTTCATATAGTTTATATAGTGAGAAAAAAATTGTGGAACTGTTCTTCAACTTTAATGATATAAAGATACAAATAACTTTAGAAACAGTTCTTAAGTGTACAGAAGTGTACACAAATGTTTTCAGATTTCTCTCCTCAAAACAAAATTGATAGATAATTTTGTATCCCAACTCCATCCTGGTAAAGCTCCTCCTTCAGCATTTGAATGTTTATAAGGACTTCAGAAGTGACTACCTTCTTCCATATTGGCAGGTTACGAAAAAAAGTGTATATATATGTAATATAAATATACATTTTAATATTTAATATGTTAAATATAATTTGTTAAATATATATTTATATATATATAAATAAATATATATATATTTATATATATATATAAATAAATATAATATGTTAAAAATAATATATTAAAATATACATTTTAATATATAATATATATTTATATTATATATTATTAAATATATATATTAAATATAAAATATATATAATATATATTTTTAGTAGCATCAACAATAGTGATTTCAGGACCTTATATTGAAAGACATAACTCATTCACATTGTTAAAAATATCTGTCAGGTAAGCCAACCTATGGATAAAATCCTTTCTTTATAAGAGTTTCAAGAGTGGGTTTACATTTAAAAAAAAAATAAGGCACACTTGACAGTAGTTCAAGTAAGATTTGGACTTGAACTTTAATTCAAATAAGACTTGTCTTCTTGAAAACCAGCAAACTTTGTGTGGCAGTGAGAGATTTTTGTATTCTGCTTGTTTTTTTGACAAAGTCTTTTTAAAATGATAAAGCTGAGGACTTTTATAGCTGTTGACAAAACTTTCAGAGTTGTTGGAAGAATCTGTAATGTCAATGCACGTCTCTGTAAAAAGCAGCTCATGGCAATGGTATGAGGAACTTGATTTTCTGCTAAAGTAGAAAAAAATAGAAGCTTTTCCAAACATTTCAGGAACTCCATCTGTGACAAGAGGATGAAGCTTTTAGTTCCACTAAAAGTAATGTTCTGAACAAAACAAAACAAAAACAACCCACGAAACATCTTTTAGCCATTTTCAAAATTTTCAAAATGTAGACTGCATTAGTAGTTTCCAAAATGGACACACAAGAAGTGAATTTTTCTCTCTTGGCATCAACATGCAGCTAAAGAATTTTTTTTTTTTTTAAGGGGGATGGCTACCATGAAAGTTTTACCCAGTTTCATATTGAAGGGGAGTAGTGAGGCTGCCAATACCTTCATGAGAAATTTTGGAAAGTTAAAAGGTATATCAACTAGATATGAAACCATATTTAGAACTATGTAGATATAAATATGGAACATATATAGAACTAGATAGGTAGATAGATGATAGGTAGGTAGGTAGGTAGGTAGGTAGATAGATAGATAGATAGATAGATAGATAGATAGACAGACAGATAGACAGAAAGATCATATTTGGAGGTATATCAATTGAAACATAGAATATCATTTGAAAAGAGAATCACTTTCTAGTCTTTTCCTCTTTTCCAGTCTACCAACCTGTTTGAAATGTTTTTGTGGGACAAGTGGTGTTATTAAATTCTCTGCAATACCATTGGTTTTCTTTGTTTGGCAATCAAATAAGTATTTTTATTGGATGCTTCAAGAAAAGGTTTTAAGAAGTGGAGACCCTGATCTTGGAACTGTCCCATTGGAAAATTTAAAATTCTCATTTGAACTGTCCCATTTTACAAACGAAAATTTAAAAAGAAAAAAAGGGAAACAATCCACTTCTTTCCAAATATTTATCCCTGCCCAATAATGAAGAGGGAACACTGAACTAAACTTAGATGTCTGGGTCACCAATGTGAAAAGATGCAACTTTATCTCACTGTGGCTATGTCCAATTTGTGTAATGTGATACCAGTTACATCATGGAAGTATCTGAAAACAGGATGACTCTGATCATATGACTCCTGGCACAGGGCCTAATAGCTACGGTAATTTTGATGAAGCCATTAATATAATTGACATTTTTAGATATCTGAAACCATTGCAATTGACTATGAAAATATCCTCAATTTCTATTGGTGACTAAATTATAGGTACTGCTAAAAGTAATTTTCTTTATTTTTATTTTTTGTTTAAATTTATAATTGAAGGAAATGCTAACTTTTGGTTATAGGTTAGTAAAAATAAAGAGACAATTTTTCCTCTATCCAAGTTTAAAGACCTTAGAAATCTATTCATAGACCCCTTTCATTAAATATCCTTGCTTTAAAGATATAAATTTTATTGTATTTTTCAAGCTATGCGGCAGGCATTTATTATTCTTTTTAAAAAGGTGCATATATGTTACACGAATTATTTTGTATATATGCCATATTTAGCAATAATAAAATAGCTATGTTGGCATTAATTGATTGACTATTCGCACTTGGATAAGTCAGACATTTCCAACGGAGAGATGAAAATAGCCAGTACTTCCCTACCCTGAATACGCATTGTCTAATAATTTTCAGGGTGGATATAAACAACAACTTCCTTTCCTAGAGATTTCTGTTTTTTTCTTCTTTTCTACACCCATGATGAAATAGATACATGAATTCATACAAGTCTGTTCAAAGCAAGTCACATGTACAACTACAGTGAATGGGCGAAACTGACTTTGCGTTTTGTTGTTAATTTACCTTTTAAAAGATCCTTCACTCCTCTGTTTACTCCTTCTCTCAATTTAATTTAATTTTAATATGATTTGTTTACCTCTGCTCTGGAAAGCAATATGCCACACACAAAAATATTTAAAAAGTTACACAGAAAAAGAAAAATGATTTTAGAAGGAAGAAGTAAGTCTAGATATGACGTAGCTTAGTAAATACTGTATTTGGAAGCATAACTTTAATTCATTTTGTGGCTCTCAAAAAACATGCAATACATAATGAATTTAAAGATTTCAATTAAATGGAAATTAAAGCATAATAATAAAGATATAATTATTTCAGTTATCAAAAATACATTTCCAAGCCACTCCACAAGTGACAAATGCAACAAATAGAGTAATGCAAAGAAATTGCTCTGGGCAGAAATGTGAATAATATCCCTTGGTGAAACCTTAATTTATCTTAGTATATGGAAATGCTACTGTTGATCTATGAATTGGCCATTATCTCAAATTGCTTTATCTACTTGTGATGATGAATTGGACTAAGCCAAGTACAATCTCTCATTTCCAGAAGCTAAGCCTTGTGCATCAGAGAAAGAGAAATAAGGTGCAGTCCTTAGACCAAGAGATAATCAGACAGGGAATGAAGTCTCAGGAAATGGCTGAGTAAGGTGCTTAAATAATAGATCCCTCCACTGAAACAACCACAAACTGGTAAAGACTAACTGAATCAACTTTTGTGGAACTCTGGAAGCTAATGTAGTACAAAATTTAAAACAACCAGAGGACTGTTTAATGAAGAAAAGGGCTGCTGGAATTTGGTAAGAGAGCATTGGAACACTTTCACTCATCTAATTGCCATCCCCACCTCCCCAGCACAGTGGGGATGGCAGCCGTGGGGATGGTGGCCCACATTCCTGCTGTGGCTTGCTGGTGCTAATAGGGATCTTATTTTTAAAGTACTGTGGTTGTGTGTTTTGATCTGTCTGGTTGTCTTAGTCATTTTGTGCTGCTGTAATAGAATGCCATAGATGAAGCGACTAACAACAGAAATTTATTTCTCACAGTTCTGGAGACTGGAAGTCTGAGATCAAGGTGCCAGCATGGTCAGGTTCTGGTGAGAACTGTCTTCTGGATTGTAGATGTCTGTCTTCCTGTTTTATCCTCACATGGTGAAAGGGGCAAGGGAGCTTTCTGGGGTCTCTTTTATAGGGGTACTAATCTTATTCGTGAGAGCTCCACCTTCATTACCTAATCACCTCCCAAAGACCCCACCTCCAAATACCACCACATTAAGGATTAGGTTTCAGTATATGAATTTTGGGGGGATACAAACATTCAGTGTACAGTACAGGTGCTTCCCTGAGGGACCAGTGCAGAGGCTGACATTTATTTTTCTGTCCTTCACCCCCAAATCGGGCTGGAGTAGCTTTACTGGCAGTGACAACATCTGTCAAAAGATTTAAAGACATACACTGAGTGTGCCTGCCTGAGACAAGGGACAGGAAATGGGGCAAGCAGCAGACAATTCCAACACCTGGGAAGGAAGCAACTCAGGAGGAAGTTTTTTGAATAAATAAAGGCTCAGAAGAATCGTAGTGTTCACTGCAATGTGCATGCCCAGGACTTGAAGCAGGCTCAGAATGGACCTGAGAAGACCTTAGGTATGCATATTTGAAGCATCTGTGAATTTTTCAAAAGCAAGAGACAGAAACTAAGATAGAATTCTAGGTGGCCTGGCTAAGCATTGAAGAGATGCCCCAGCTCAGAGCCAATCTGAAAAATCTGGGAGGGTGTTTTTTTTTTTTTTTATTCCAGATGTTTAAGGAAGTTTCTGTCAGTCTGACTGCTGAGATAATGGAACATAGACTTCAGTGACCACACACCAGAGGAATACAGTCTTTGCAAAAATAGTTTGTATAATTCACCAAATAGACAATTGTAGCCCTCAACAATTAATAGCAGCAAATCCTGGGGTAGAATTTGATTTCCTGGAGAATTTGATTTCCAGAGTTACCAAATTAAAATCTTCAAAATGCCAAATTTTTAACAAAAAATCACAAGATATAAAAAGAAATAGGAAAGTATGGCCCATTCACATGAAAATATTAAATTGACAGAAACTAGCTCAAGGAAAGCACAGACAATGGACTTATTAGACAAAACCTTTAAATCAACTGTCTTAAATATGCCCAAATGGCTAACGGAAACCATAGACAAAGAACTAAAGGTAACCAGCAAAACCATGTATATATATATAAAAGTATCAATAACAAGATTGAAATAATAAAAAGATCTAGAAATTCTGGAGCTGAAAAGTTTAATGACTGAAAAAAAATTTCACTAGAGGAATTTAACAACAGACAGGGATTCTGTCTAAGAAGACAGAAGAAAGAATTGGCAAACTTGAAGATGACAATTGGGTTTAACAAGTCTGAGGAGCAGGAATAAAAAAGAGTGAAGAAAAATAAACAGAGCCTAAGGGAACTGTGAGACAGTATCAAAAAGATCATGGGAATCTCAGAAGAAGAAGAGAGAGAGAAAGGCTCAAAAAGAATAAGCTAGAATAAGAAGAAATAATGATGGGAAACATCTCAAATTGGTGGGAGACACGAATCTACACATCCAAAAAGCTCAAAAATCTCCAAGTAGGATTAATGCAATAATATCAAATGCAGACACATCATAATCAAGCTCTTGGGAAAAAAAAGACAGAATCTAGCAAATAGAATGAGAGGGTCAACTTGTGACATTCAAGAAATCCTTAATAATATTAATAGCTAATTTCCAATCAGAAACCACAAAATCCAGAAGGAAGTGGGATGATATATGTAAAGTGCTGAATAAAAACCTGTCAACCAAAAATTCAATATCCAGCAAAATTATCCTTCAAAAATGAAGAAAAAAATAATACTTACCAGATGAACAAAAGCTGAGGGAGTTCTTTGCTGGTAGAACTGAAAAGTTAGACATAGATTTACTATATGCCTCAGCAATTGTATTCCCAGGTATATATCCAAAATTAGTGAAAACAGGAACTCAAACAGATATTTGTGCACCAATGTTTATAGCAGCTCTATTCATAATAGCCAAAAAGTGAAAACAACATAAATGTCTATGAAGGGATCACGGATTAACAAAATGTGGTATATACATACAATGGAACACTATTC
This sequence comes from Diceros bicornis minor, assembly GCF_020826845.1. Taxonomy (NCBI): domain Eukaryota; kingdom Metazoa; phylum Chordata; class Mammalia; order Perissodactyla; family Rhinocerotidae; genus Diceros; species Diceros bicornis. Next base: position 16,033,953 of record NC_080749.1, on the reverse strand, counting down.
AGTCACAAAAAAGGAATGAATTACTGATACATGCTACAACATGAATGAACCTAGAAAATATTATGCTGAGTTAAAGAAGTCAGACACAAAAGGTCACATATATTGTATGATTACACTATATGAAATATCCATAATAGGCAAATCCATAGAGGCAAAATACAGATTGGTGGTTTCCAGGGGATGGGGATTGACTAATTAATGGGTATAGAGTTTTCTCTTGGGGTAATGAAAATGTTTTAGAACTAAAGAGCTGGTGGTTTTACTTTTCAAGGAACTAAATGCTACCAAATTGTGTAGTTTAAAATGGTTAATTCTGTATTATATGAATTTCACCTCAACAAAAAGTTTTTTTATTATATAACATCAAATGTATCATCTTAACCACTTTTAAGTGTACAGTTCAGTGGGTTAAGTATATGCACATTGTTGCACAATAGATCTCTGGAACATTTCATCTTGCAAAACTGAAGCTCTATACCCATGAAATACAAATTCCTTCTTCCCTCTCCCAAGTCCTTGGCAACCACTTTTCTCCTTTCTATTTATAAGATTTTGGCTACTTTAGATTCTTCACATGAGTGGACTCACAGAGTGTTTGGCCTTTTGTGATTGGCTTATTTCACTTAGCATAATGTCCTCAAAGTTCACCCATGTTGTACTATGTGACTGAATTTTCTTATTTTTTAGGATTACATAGTATTTCATTGTATGTTTATACCACAATTTATCTATACGTTCATCTGTCGATGAATGTTTGGATTGCTTACACCTTTTGGCTATCCTGAATAATGCTTCAGTGAAATATAGCTTGCAAATATCTTTTCAAGATTCTGCTTTGAATTCTTTTGGATATATACCAAGAAGTGGAACCGTTGGATTATATTGTAATTCTATTTTTTAACTTTTTCAAAAACCTCTATGCTGTTTCCCATAATGGCTGAACCATTTTACATTATCACCAACAGTGCACAAGCGTTCCAATTTCTCTGCATCATTGCCACGCTTGTTATTTTCTATTCTTTTGATGGTGGCCATCCTAATGGGTGTGAAGTAATATCTTATTGTGGTTTTGATTTGCATTTCCTTGATAGTTAGTAATGTTAAGCATCTGTTTATATGCTTGTAGGTCATTTGTATATTTTCTTTGGAGAATTATCTATTCAAGTCTTTTACCGACTTTTTAAACAGATTATTTGTTCTTATGCTATTGAGTTGTAGAAGTTCTTTTTATATTCTGGGTATTAATCCCTTATCAGACATAAATTTACAAGTATTTTCTCTCGATATGTAGCTTGTTTTTTTATTCTGTTGATAATTTCCTTTGCTGTTCTGAAGTATTTTTTGATGTAGTCCCTTGTGTCTAATTTTGTTTTTGATGCCTGTGCTTTTGGTGTTATCCAAGAAGTTATTACCAAATCCAAAGTCCTGAAGCTTTTCCCCTGTGTTTTCTTATAGGAATTTGATAGTTTTAGGTCTTATGTTTAGGTCTTTAATCCATTTTGAGTTACTGTTTGTATATGGTCTATGGTTAGGGTCCAAATTTATCTTTTTGCCTGTGGATATCCAGTTTTCCCAAAACCATTTGTTGAAAACAAGATTGTCATTTTCTTATTGTGTAGTCTTGGTATCTTTGTCAAAGATCATTTAGCCATATACAAAAGAATTTATTCCTAGGCTCTCTAATGTGTTCCATTGGTCTAGATATCTGTCTTTTTTTTTATGCCGTTACCACACTATTTTAATTACTGTTGCTTGTAGTATGTTTTGAAATCAGGAAGTGTGAGACCTCCAATTTCATTCTTTTTCAAGATTATTTTGGCTATTCAGGGTCCCTTAAATTCCATATGAATTTTAGGAATTTTCTTAATTTATGCAAAAAAAGACATTGGGATTTTGATAGGCATTGCATTGAATCTGTAGATTGCTTTGGGTAGTATGGACATTTTAACAATATTAAGTAATTCAGGTCGTGAACACATGGTGTCTTTCCACTTACTTGTATCTTCTTTGATTTCTTTTAGCAATGGTTTGTAGTTTTCAGTGCACAAGTATTCCACTTCCTTGGTTAATTTCTTTCCAAAGTATTTTATCATTTTTGATGCTGTGGCAAATGGGATTGTCATTTTTGGATTGGTCATTGTTAGTGTATAGAAACACAATGGACTTTTGTGTGTTGATTTTGAATCCTGCAACTGTGCTAAAATCATTTATTAGTTTTAACAATGTGTGTATGTGTGTGTGTGGAATCTGTAACATTTTCTACATATTAGATCATATCCCCTGCAAACAAAGATAATTTTACTTCTCCCTTTCTGATTTGGATGCCTTTTATCTTTTCCTTTTGTCTATTTGTTCTGGCTAGGGTTTCAGTACTATGTTGAGTATAATGGTGAGAGTAGCCATCCTTGCCTAGTTCTTAATTACAGAGGAAAGGTTTCATTCTTTCACTGTTGAGTATGATGTTAGCTGTGGGCTTTCTGTATATCCATTTTATTATGTTGAGGTAGTTTCTTTCCATTCCTAGTTTGTTTAGTGTTTTTATCATGAAAAAGTGTTGAATTTTATTAAATGTGTTTTTTTGCATCAGTTGAGATGATCACATATTTCTTGTTCTTTATTCTGTTAATGTGGTGTATTATGTTGATTTGCTTGGTATATTAAATCATCCTTACATTCGAGGTATAAATCCCATTGGTCTTGGTGTGTGGTCTTGTTAATGTGCTTTTGAATTTTTTTTGGTAATGTTTTTTTGAGAATTTTTGCGTAAATATTCAAAAAGAATCTCCAACTGTAGTTTTCCTTTCTTGTTGTGTCTTTATCTGATTTAGTTATCAGAGCAATCTGGCCTCATGGAACGAGTTTGGAAATGTTTCCTCCTTTGTCTTCATTTTTTTTTTTTTTTGGTATGTGTTAAAGGCAGATCGGTTTTAATTCTTCTATAAATGTTGGCTAGAATTTTTTAGTGAATCTATCTGGTCTTGGACTTCTCTTTGTTGGGAGGCTTTAATTACTGTTTCAATCTCCTTTCTAGTTATAGGTATGTTCACATTTATTTCCTTATGATTCAATTTTGGTAAATTGTATTTTCTTGGGATTTATCAATTTCTTCTCAGTTATCTAATTTGTTGGCATATAATTGTCATACTAGTCTCTTATAATCTTTTTTATTTCTGTAGCATCAGTTGCAATGTCCCCTTTTTCATTTCTAATTTTAGTTGTTTGAGCCTCCCTTCTTTTTTTCTTGGTTTGTTTATAAACTAAGAATAGAATTAGGAAATATAAACTGCAAAGACCCAAAGACACAGAAAAAGGAGGCCAGTAATCCTGGGTGTCATACGAGATGAGTAAACAAGAAGGGAAAAGTCAAAGAGATAAGCAGGGCAAGATTAAGTAGGGCCTTGTATGTCAATGGAGTGCTTTGAGCTTAAAATAATAGTCATGGAAAACCTCATATATATTTTATACAGAGAAATAATGTGACCTCAGTTATTTTTGAAAAATATCACTATTGCTATTGTGTGGAAATGAATGGAAGGGGAATTAGCCTGAAAGTTGGAGACCACTTCCATGGATGTTGAAGTAACCTGGGTTTAACATATGGAAGCTTGAACTAGGGAGGTAGCATTGAAGATGGTGCAATATGGATGAATGCTGATTATAGAGCCAAAAGTTGTTGCCAATGGATTGTATTTGATGATGAGGCAAAGAGAGAGATGACAGGTTTCTACTAACAGAGGTGAAAGCCATGAATTCTGCTTTCGCTAAGTTAAATTTCAGATGGTTTCATACGTTCAGGTGATTAGTCAGTTGGGTATATGAGTCTATAGTATACAGCAGCAATAAGTGCAGAGACAGACATTTTGAAATCATTGGCATACAAATAATAATTTAAACCATGAAACTAAGTAAGATCATCCAGGGAACAGTATAGATGTAGAAGAATAGACAGCCTAAATCCCTGAGATCCCTCAACATTTAGAAATGAGCAGAGGAGATAGAAAAGGAAAACAAGTAAAGGAGAAAAACCAGGCTAAGATGATGCCAGAGAAGAAAAAGGAAGAGAGTGTTTCAAGAAGACAGAGAAATCTAACATGTGGAATGCTGCCAAAAGATTGAGTAAGATGATGAAAGACAAGTCATAAGAAGATAAAATACAGTTACTATCCACAAAGGGCACATATTACAGTTCAGTGTTTACCTGAACTTAAGAATTATCTAGGGAGCTTGTAAAAATACAGATACCCACTCACATCTCCTAGTGATTCCTATTCAGATAGTCTGAGAGTGGTATCTAGGGCAATGACATTTTCAAAGAGTGGCCTAAGTTATTAATTTAAAAATTCAACTCTTTATTCATTCAACACATACCTACTGAGTATCTACTGGAGTTAGTCACTGTGTGCAAACTGAGTTTGCAAGATGAGTAAAACCCAAGGAGGCAGTGAACAAAACTGGAGAGTTTTGCATACTTGCTAACAAATAATATCTTTATTTAGTAGGCAAAGATGAGGTATGGAAATTGCCCTAAGCATATACCTTCCTCTGTTGCCTATTATTAAGAATATGTTTTACTAATTATGAAAATTTGTTCCTTTTGTTTTAGATCAATTTATTTTTAGAGATTCTAAATGATAAAAATTCTCCACTTCTAAGCAGTGGATACTTCACCACTTCTAAGAGATTAGGTCCTGGTCCTGCTTATGTTCACCTCCGTCTCCCACCCACTTTCCCAGCTCACTTGGTTCATAGTCCCCATTGCAAATTTGTTTAATGTAAAAATAACAATTCCAAACCAATATCACTTACACAAGAGAAGGTTTATTGTTTTTAACTAAACAATAGGAATGCTGTAAAAAAATCAGCCATTGAAACATCCCAGCTACTTGATGGATCATCCAGGTCTCTCCAACACTCCTCCTTTTATCAGTGCACAATATTAATGAGTTCAATCACGAGGTTGTGTTGTTTACAGAGGTGCCAGGAGGTTGATGTCAGGTCTTAGAAATGTGTTTATTGGAGTAAGTCTGTGTGGGACTATGACTAGTTAGATGGATTTTAGAGGCATGTTCACTGAAGTGAAATGTTATTGATGTGTTAAACAGGTTTAAAACTGATTCTGGCCTTTATACTGTAGTTATCAAATCAAAGGTCATTTTCTGAGAGTGGGTGATGTTTTTATTTTCACGTGACATGATTTCCTAACTGATTTTCCTACTTATAAGTTTGCCAGCCCATGAAATGTAATTTTTTGTTAATGTAAATTCTGTCTTTTTACTCCCTTCCTGAAATTCTTCAGTGTTTCCTATAGCTCTCTCCATAAAACCTAAAATAAAGTGTATAATAATATCTAAAATAAAATCTACAAGACCATGTATGATCAGTGCACCCCAACTTTTCCAATATCATTTTGACTCAGGCATGATTCTCCTGCTTACTTATAATTCTCTGCACCCAACATCCTTTCCATTCTTTAAATAACCAGACTCATTTCCTTCTCAGATTTTTGTTCCTTCATCTGGGTGGGGCTGGTGTAATTAAGTTAAATTTAATTTAAAAAGCTTACAGGGTAAGATGATTTAAAAAATAAATGAGATAAGGAAAAAATGTTAGATATATGGCAACAAACTAAGAGACACCAGTAAGAACAACAACAATAAGAGCAATAATGAAAACCAAACAGAAATGAGGATTCAGGTATAAATTAAAAGAATTAATATACCCGAAAAATCAAATTACTGACACAGAGAAAAGCTGTAGATAATTCCAGTGAATATAGATGACAAAGATAACCAGAAAGGAGGTCAAAATGAATCAAACAAAAAGATGACTTGTTTTCTAATGTAGAGAAATAAACAAGTGGAATAGAAAAACACATTTAAAAATATAATGAATTAAAATTTCCCTGAAATAAAGAATAAGATTTGTATATTAAAAGAACAGATGTTCTAGCAAGCTTGAACAATCACCACTGAAACATAGACTAATTAAATTAATGATTTTTAAAAATGAAGTAATAGAAAGTCAGGTAGAAAACATAAATCTCACAGTTAAAAAAAAAAAATCAGGTTGGCCTCCAACTTTTCTAGAACAACATTCAATGTCAAAACATAATATTAGAAGAGTTATGTATGTCAAACTCTGAATGAACAAATATTCTGTCTAGCCCAAATTACCATTTTCAAGGGTAAAGACCAGGCATATGTTCTGAACACAAATAAATCAGGAAATAGAGACCAAATATCTAGAACTGCTAAAATTTTGCCATTTTACATCAGAAAATTTTTATTGTAAACTCAGGCAGTATAAAAATAATGATTTAATTAATAACAACTGAAGTAGCAAAAATGGAGTGGCTCATGGAGTGAAGGTGGGAAAAAGAATCAGAATGCTAATATCCTCACCTTTCATAGCAGAAAGTCAATATAGTTACTGTAGAAAATTGAAATTATTGAGGAAAAATGTTCCAAAGTCTTAATGTTTTTCATAATATTTTTACATTAGAGAAAACCTTAGGGAAGTAGTATCTTTTATGAGAAGATGTTTAACAGTTCTGCAATTTACTTAATTTCTTTTTATTTTACTTTTCTTTTTTAGTTGGGTGAAATTCAAGTAAATTTTAATTCAATATTCTATCTTTTTAAATGCATGGGAAAATGATGTCGAGTTTATAGCTATGTATAGTTAGTGGTGTGATGTGGGATGATTTATATCTTCTTTTTTGCTCATTCATGTTATAAATGCTTTGTAATAAACAGTACATTTTTTACAGCAAAAAAAATGATTTTCTTAACAAAAGAAGAAAAGAAAATTTCAAGTGATTATGGGTATGTATGGAGTGTAGAATAAGTGTATGAAACTCAGTATCTGAAAGTTTAGATTATGTCTACAAGATTCCAGAGTTTTCCTGGGACTGTCACTATCTCACCATTCACTTTGATAACATAAACTAATGCTCTGCATGGCCTTCCTTAAGGCCCATCCAAATCCTTGATTCTGTTTCCTCTTCACCCAGCTTTAAGCAACCATCATTTTTTTATCAGCCAAAAGTCTTAGACACAAAGTTGCAGATCTGAGAAGTGGAAAGGAGAGAGAAAGGTTTACTCTATGTCATTGTCCTGACCTGAAAAGGCAAATGGAGTTTATTTAACAAGATTTTTGACTCCACTACTGTGTCTCAAGCACTGTATTAGGTGCATGGGATACAAAAATGAATTTCATATTTTTTTCTCTGACACAATATATAAACTATTGTAGGATACAAGTATATATTATAGTATAATAACCATCTATTTGCTTATTTATTCACTTAGCACATATCTATTAAGTGTTCATTATATGATAAATAAATTGCATTTACACAGATTGCAGAACATCGAATTGGAGAGATTACTAACAGACTTGGGGAAGGGGTTAGGAAAACGTCAGATAAATATGACCTTGAGGTAAAACACAAGTTCTGACCAAGTCTCCAAGCTCTTCCAGGCACAGTCAAGAGCGAGGCAGAGAGGAGCTTAAGCAAAGATCTCACGGGTAGGGAGGGATGGAGATTGGTCAGTCCACTGCTTTCCAGGTGAAGGAAAGCAAACCACCAACTCGTTTTACTCCATTAGTAAGTCATTCTGAAATAGAAAATGCACGTGTCGTCGTGCCAGATTTTAATTCCAGAGCAAATATCCTGATCACTTGGTCGGTTGGCAGTCAAGAATACATGGAGTCAAAGTCTCAAAGTACCGAGCTGAACATGAAAGAGGGGAAAATTCTCATGGATGGAAACTGTAATTTTAGCATGGAGGATAGACTTTTTAACTAGCAGATATTCTGCTAAGAAACGAGAAATATTTTAACATAGTGGCAGGTGGAAACCTCTCAAATGCAATACATACAGTTTTGCGTCGGGAAAGGGAGGGCTTGAATTCTATTTAATTTCAAAAATCACAGACTATTTTCTAATATTGCCTGAATTACTGCGGTTAGATGGCATCCTCCTACAAAAATTGATAATATTAACTTATCCATCTCTGTCCCCTATGATGTAGCAGGTAAAAATATTGTGAATACCAAGATCATTAATAATAATTTTCAGGTTATTGAAAGGCAGAAACAATTACACAATTCAGCTTTGCCAAGATAGAAAATATGACAAATAAAGAGAGACACAAAATCGATAGAAAAGGATACCCTATCAGACATTGTTGCTGCTACAAAATGATATTCAATCAGACTTGAAAATATTAGGTGATAATAGAATCAGATAAATGTTCACAAAATGGTCAACTTGCATTTTCTGTCAGTGGAGAGAACGGTGGTACAAATATATGAAATAAAAATTTTTATAATAGCTCTGAATGTGTGTATTTAATATTTAGCCACCTAAGATTCATTGTGAAGGTATACAAAAGGTAAAATAGTATAATTTGTAATGTTACATGAAGTCGTTCACTTAGCCTTTTGTTGAATAAGTAAACGAACGAAAAACGTGCTGATATTCTGTTAAAACCTAGTTTTTTATTTGAAAACTGCTGATTATTATAGGGTGTTGGTAATAACAGGAAAAAAACGTATTGCAAGTGTATGTCACATATTTGAATCAGTTAATTTATTTATCTTATGCCTTACCTCATTCCACATTAGATTTGAGGCAAGAAAAAAAATTATTGTGTAATTGGTAAAAATGAAATAGGAATAATTAAATTGTACCAGCAGACTATAAATAAAAGAATGATAATTAATCATGGTGAGGATGATAATAATAGCTATTGTTTATAGCCTTCCTTGCACTAAGCAACATTTTGATAGTGTGCAGATACATGATCTCATTTAACTTTTTTGTTGTTGTTGTTTATTGCAGTAACATTGGTTTATAACATTGTGTAAATTTCAGGTGTACATCATTATACTTCTATTTCTGCATGGATTACATCATGTTCACCACCCAACTGCTAATTACAATTCATCACCACACACATGTGCCTTATCATCCCTTTCGCCCTCCTCCCTCCCCCCTTCCCCTCTGGTAACCACCAATCCAATCTCTGTCTCTATGTGTTTGTTTGTTGTTATTAGATACTACTTAATGAGTGAGATCATACGGTATTTGATTTTTACAGCATCCGTGTCTGTTGTGTGTGTTAGCTTCATTTTGCAGCTGGGGAGACTGAGGCCAAGTGAGGGTAAGAATCATGCTCCAAACTGAACAGCTTGAGAAAAGCTAATACTGAAAAACTGAGGATTATTTTCCCTGTTATTCAATATCCAGTGTCAGAAAGATGTGAATATTTACTCATTAAGGTGAATATAATTGTGATAGCTAATTTCAAATTTAAACTCAATTTCTGGCCTCTTTAAAAAATATATGTATACTATTATCGAAATATTAATTGTAAAGTAATAATTTCACAGAAAACAATAGCATCACAGAAGAATTCAGAAAATTTTGAAAACTATGTTACTGGCATAGGTAAATATTAATATATATTTGGCATTTTCTAGATCCTGATAAAAATCTAATGACTCTCTGAGATTTTTATACCAGTATAATGTATAGTTCTTTTATTAAGTATAAAATATGAAAAATTTTTGTATTTTTCAGAAATATAGCTAAAGAAAAGTTAGCTAATTTGGTAAATTACCTGGTTAATTAATGCTTAAAACCATGTTTGCAAATTTAGTGGGTGACAAAGTTAAATAAAAATCTTCTCATAAAATAGGCTCAAATTCTGATATTCTCAATTAAAATGAATAACTGGTACTTTTGAGCATATTATCTTGATGTAGTTTATTCAATGAAAAATACCATACTTTGCAAAAACTTATGTACACAGAAAATTATCAAGTAAAAGTAATTTCATTTATATTTATGACATTCTTTACAGTTTCCAAAGAACCCCTTTAATCACACGCATACCTAATTCTAAGCATTTATGAAGGTGAATTTCATATTGAAATAACTGATGGTAAGTGAATGAATAGAAAATTAAAAATTTTTCTTGTAAGCTTTTTTTTTTTGTTGTTCTATTGATTAATTTTCTTGCTTTCCTTCATAAGGTAGCATGGTTATTCTTAACTTATCTGTTGAGAAAGGCCAATAAATTATAAGCCTATGTATGAACAAGTGTTCCTATATTGGCTCTAAACTGTAAAATCCTATACACACATACATATATGCATACACACATACACATATATTTATATGTATATGTATACAAATATGTATATGTACATGAATATATACTTTAATTTTTAATTTTTTGTTCACATAGTTAAAACGCTTAGTGCTTAAAGCCTTAATTTCCCTTTTAAATTTCTTCATAGCTTTAATTTGCTGACTTGCTCTATCTGGAACCCTGATAATTTGAGGCCCACACAAAATAAGGAGATGTGTAATTCTTTTTTGGCCCATGCGTTAATTGATGAGGTTTCCTGTTGAGCTGGTCTATACATGTGGTAAATTGAAAATAGTATTGAAATCAGAATACATGGACGGGACTCCTGTTTCCATCACGTACATGTGTCTTAAAGGAAGTTATTTAATCTTTGTGACACAGTTTTCTCCTCCATGTGGAGATATGAAACCTGTATTTCAGGGTTAATATGTGGATTAAATGAGCTATTGTTTATTAAAGCATGGTGCTTGGTAGAAAGTGACATTTTTGTGAAATTTTAATAAAAGTAGTAGTTGTAGTTGATTTGCGGGTATTAGAAGCCCAGGTAGGTAGAAACTGGAGAACATGTGGTCAGTAACACTAATGAGCAGGAAATAGTGAGGCTGGCCTAAAAGAGAACACTTGGAAGGAGAACATTTTACTCTGAGTTCTGTTTTATGCGCTTTTCCTGTCATAAGCTCTCTTTGACACACAAGTATTCAACACAACCAGAGGGATGTCAGAAGACTGAAAGTCAATTGTTACAATTGCAGGCAGACAAATGGGTCACTAGCAGATTCTTCTAACACTGCTGAGAACAGAATATATTCTAGCAATGAATGGAAAGTATAAAAAGAGAGAATTAAATACTTTGGGGTCTATTCAGTTACAACAAAAAAATGCCCAATCAAACAATTTGTAAAACAATAAAGAGAACTGAAGAATTCTCGCATTTGGAAATACTCTCATTTGGAAAAACAAAACAAATGAATAAACACAGGTTGCAATGCATATCCCAACAATTCAGGCCCCTCTGGAATCTATTGAATGAGTAGCTGAATTCTACTTAAGGATTGTCTTTTTCAGAATCAAATCAGGTTCTGTTTTATATTCAAAGCCATGAACACTTAAAAGAAAACATTTAATAAGGGTCTGAGTAGCAAAGATTTCCAAATACTTCCTTTCTCACATTGACTTTTGCATAGCTGACTTCATTGAAGAAGCAATTCTGGTGACTCATTGGAATTGCCAATACCACCAAGCTTTCCATCCATAAATTAATAAAGTTTTCAGTTGTGGTTGCTCACATATCTCTCTCTCCTCATGTCTTTGCATATCCAACATATTGAGAAACCCGGCTTAGCTTCCCCCATCGATACACTTGTTTGGTAAACTATAATTTCCTCACTGGATTGTGTGTTACAAAAATCTGTTTTTATACATTAAGGCTTTATACAAGCAGGAGAGCCTCTACCTATGAATAGGTTAGGTCTCAATAGGTTATTAGTCAATTCTTTTGAAATCCCCAAGTCTCAATGTATTATTGATCACTAATGCCATCTCATGGCAGCAAGCCAAGAAGATAAAAACTGTTCAAATCTATGACATTTTATGATCTACCATGAGGTAAATTCCATAGCTATCTGTTTTAGTTCAATGAACTGCCTGAATATTTATGAATTTAATTATTTTTCTTTAGGATGTATTTTATTATGTAGTGGAGAGAGTCAGCCATCCTACATTTACTTTTCATTTATAAGCTTCCGTTTACTTTTTCAGATGAAGTTTTGAATAATTTTACATAAGCCTCTATAAAAGAATCTTATTGGAGTTTTTATAGGAATTATAATAAATCTATACATAATCAGTTCCAAGTATTTTCAATTTTGAAACTCTTTTTTAAATTGTACTTTCTCAAGTTTGCGTCAATAACAGCCAACATATTTTCTTAAAGATGGTAAAAATGGAATGTATGTTTGACCAATTTGACACTTAAATTGTAAGCTTCTCTTGTATAGCTTCCGGATGTTAGTCACATGTCCATGCATCTAAGCAAAACACTCTTTAGTGGGGCACAAAAAAAGTAATCCTAAGCTTTTGTCAAGTTCTATAATGACACATTCACCTGGCTTTCTTCCTTTCCCTAATTCCACACTAATTATTTCCATTTAACAAAACAATTTTTAGTCATTCTAGGAAACAGGCTCCGAGTTTTCTTTGGCTTCATTTACCCAGTGACATAAGCAGACTTTATGCTATTTTTCAGTCTTTGGAACACTCATTCAGTAATAAAATAATAGGAAGAAAAGTTCCATTTCCCTTTGGTTTCTTGACTGTCTGAATATTCATTATCTGTGTGTGTCTCCTTCCCACCTGAACCCCAATTGAGCATAGCTATTCAAATCCCATCTGTCCGTGTAACTCCCCCATACACACAACCAATAGGGCCTCTGTGGCATCTAGAACTCGAACATTGCTGGGCCTTTGCTTTTAAGTCACTAAGAGTTAGAAAGTATTTTCTTTTCCAATTTGCATTAAAATAAGTTTTCCATAGAAATACCATAGTATTACTGAGCAAATTTTCTTTGGGATATTTTGGAATTCATCTTCATTTTGGGAGTGAAACATTTTTTTTCATTACTATTATTAAGAAATCTTTTGCAGAAAATCTCACTTTATTTATTTTTGCCAAATGTACTGTCTTTTCTGTCTTTCCTAGCGTGGAGAATCAGAATTTGCCACCCAAAAATGTATCTTTCTGGTATGATTATTTTTAAGAACAAAAGACTTGGAAAGAAAGTTTGACTTTCCCCCTAACTGCCTATAAGAATTTAAGATAGAAGTCCTGTCCCAGGAAGGAGCTAATATCATAAGATAAGTATAGCATAATATAAACTGGGTGTGGTAGACAGGGAGGAACCTAGAAAGGCCCACCTAATTGAAGTCCTCCCCCTCTCCCACTGATTTTTTGCAAGGTATGGCAAACATTTGTTTACCAAACATTTGCTTTTTCATCTCCATGTGAATTGCCTGCCTCCCCTTTGAAGTCCCAAACCACTACCTTCCACATCCTCTTTTGTCTTTAGCTGAAGATGGTATTTAAGATGGTGGCTTTGGCCATTTTGGCAAGTTACTCAGTTCCCTTGCATTTCTTCCATGTATACATGTTATTAAACTTTGTTTGATTTTCTCCTGTTGTTCTGTCTCATGTTAATTTAATTCTTAGACCAGTCAGAAGGACGTAGAGAGTAGAGGAATAGTTTTTCTTCCCCTACACTAGGTCCTGGAGCATAGGAAAATAAATTTTTCCCCATATTCTTCTCTAGTTATTTACCTCTGAGATTTCTAGTAAAGAAGGCTTGTAAATAAAGGGAAACAATAGTAATAGGATAAAATTAGTCAGAGACTCCGCAATTGGGAGGAATGCAAATGTTCTTTTTGACACTGGTAACAAAATACATTGTGTTCCTTTCTGTACTGACTTTGAGATTCCTCACGATTTCTAAATGTCATACTTATATTCAGATATTCCTATTGACTGGGCTTTGGTTAAATTTTAAGCTAAATAATTTTTCTTTTTACATAACAGATTGTTCCTTTCAACTTGGATTTTTAAATTTTCTAAGGATGTATCTGGTTGGGTTATGGAATATATGGAGACAGACATTAATAAACTTCATATCACAGGGGAGGAACATAGATGAAAATATTTATTTAATGCTATGCAGATAGTTGGTAGCACAGTCAAGGCCAAAACCCTGATGCTTCTACTTGGAATGCTCTATGAGCTTTACTAAGATTTAAAACCCGAAAACAAACAAAATCACTTTTTTCACTTCCATTTCTGTAACAAATATCTTTTGAGTGTTTGATATATTCTGGGCACTCTTTTAGACATGAGAAATAAGAGAGAACTTCTTCTTAAAAATATAATGTGTTTGAAAACTTTTATATGCAAGAAATATTAACTAATAATAACCAGCAGCGATGTCACTGCCACAGGAGTTCAAAAGTACAACCACAATATTTTGTTCTGAATTGATCAAAAAAGCTTCATGAAGAGACCACGTTAAAATTACATATAGAATGATGGGCAGAATCTGGATAGGCAGAGCAGAAAGTATATTCCAAAGAAATGGCTTGAGTAAGGATATAATTATACGTGTTTAGAGAAATAAAATAAACTTGCTCAAGGGATATTACTCAAAGACCAACATTATAAAGTTAGACTGGGGTCAAATTATAGAGAAGATGAAACATCTAAGAGTTTTGTAGAATGTTCTGCAGGCATTTGGGAGCTGTATAAGGTTTATCAGCAAAGTTGTGACGCAAAGAGTGTTGTTATATTTATGCTTATTATGATGAATATTGCCACAAGGAGAAACAGCAAGTTATAATATGAAAACTTGAGCTTTAATACTTTTTAACATCTGTTGTGTTGTTATTTTTGCTGTTTGGTGGCGATGAGTGGGGTATGGAAGGACAAGGCTCTGAAACAGTCAATTAAATAAAGGGACAATTACACTACTTCAGCGCTATTGATATGATGGATGTGGGTATGAAAATAATCCCCAGGGAATGGATTATGGTGGAAGAATATCCTCATGGTAGAAACAGGTTTCAGATAGGACAAGAGGGAAAGAGAACTTTCAAAGAAGTTAAGGAATTTTTCTATTGTGGGAAAAATATGGATAAGGAAGTTTTTTACTGTGGGGCCATCTGTTCCAGAAGGTCCAGGGGGAAGGTTTGGAAAAGTGGGAAGAGGGGAAAGAAAGATTATATTATAAAGAATGCCATATTTTCAGAGAATAGAAAAAGATGCAACACTTCCTGAATTGTTTTGTGAGGCCAGTGTAACTGATGCCAAAACTTGTCAAGCATGTTACTAGAAAAAGAAATTGAAAATGATTATCTCTCATCAACATAGATGCAAATAACCTTAGTAAAAGTATTATCAAATCAAACATACTGAAATATTTAAAAAAAGATTATACAGCAAGACAAAGTGGTTAACATTAAAAAAATCAACATAATCATCACATTAAGAGAATAGAAAAGAAAAACCAAATGATCATCTCAGTAGATGCAGAGAAACGCATTTGACAATTTTATCACCTGCTTATGACAAATATCTCAGCAAACCAGAAATAGAAGGAAATACACTTATTCTTATAAAGAATAGTTGCAAAAAGAGGCATAATTAATATAATATGAAATAAAAAAATGCTTTTTCCCCTAAGTTAGGAATAAGGACATTTATTTCTATTACTTCCCTTTGACATTCTACTAAAGGTAAGTGCAATGAGAAAGATTGGAATGGAATAAAGAAATAAAAATGTGTTTATTTACAGATAACATGATTAAGTGTAAAATTCAAAATAATACACAAAGAAATTCTTAGCACAAATAAGAAAATTTAGCAAGTGTGTGGCATACTGAATCAATACCCCAAAATTTATTATATTACTGTTAAGCCACAAAGAACGATTGGAAAATGAAATTTAAAAACCATACCCAAGGGAGAGACACCAGATACATCAGGCATACACAGAGAGACAACCATATGAACACACAGCAAAAAGGCGACATCTGCAAGCCAAGGAGAGAGGAGAAATCAAATCTGCTGACAACTTGATCTCAGACTTCTAGCCTCCATAAGTGTGAGAAATAAATTTCCTTAGTTTAAGAAATAAATAAATAAAAATTAAAAAAATGAAAAACCATACCCATTTATAATAACGTAGAAGAAAAAAATCAAATACCTACCCATAAATTTAATGAAAAGTTTGCAGAAGAAAATTAAAGACTTAAATAAGTGGAGAAATATAAGTTTTGGAAGACTCATTATTGTTAGGATGGACATTTTCTACAAACTTTTCAGTTTTTAGGTAGAAATTGACACACAGTTCTAAAATTTGATGTGGAAATGCAAAGGAATTAGAATAATCAAAACAATCTTAAAGAGGAATAACAATTTGGAAGAATAATAATTTCAGGACTTATTATAAAACTATAGTAATAAAACAGACTGTTGGTGTAAGGTTAGGGGAATAAATCAATAGGACAGACGAGAGAGTCCAGAAAAATATCTACACCTACGAAGCAATCTGATTTATATTAAATGTTCCCTGAAATTCTGTGGGGGAATGGACTATCTTTTAATAAATGGTGCTAGAACATCATACTGCAGAATCACTTTATTAGACTTAAAAAAGAAAGATAAAACACTAAAAATCAGGAAATATTTTCATATCTTTAAGTAGGCAACTATTTCTTAGATAAGATATAAAAAAAATAGCCCTAAAGAAAAAAATGATTAAGTGAATTTTATTAAAATTAACAACCTCTATTCGTCGAAAGATCTTATTAGAAGAATTAAAAAGTGAGCCATAAATGAGAAGACAATGCAAATATTTGCAAAATACTTGCACCCAGAAAATAAAGACTTCACAAGTCAATAATAATTATGAACAACACATATTAAAAAAAATTCTTAAATAAGTATTTCATAAATATAAAGTTGAATAGACATAAATAGATGCTCAGCATTGTCATCACTAGATGCAAATTACAACGAAGCGTTCCATGTCCTGCATAACAGCAGGAGGAGCTCTGCAGATCCACTCCCCAGTGAAGATTATCTTAAAGATTATTTTAAAAATTACTTTATGAAGTACTAAGTTATCTCTCTTCCTCCAAATGCACACAATCCTTTACATTTCTTTCAAATACATATAATTGAATTGGAGGAATGGGTGTAGAGAAGAATGGAGGGATATGAATTGTATATCTGCCCTTGCTATTTGAAATCAGTGGGGAATTGAATGTATTAGTATGCATATTCTTCAACTGTCTTTTTTAAAAATTATTTTATTGAGGTCATATTGGCTTATAACATTGTGTCAATTTCAGATGTACATTATTATATTTCAACTTCTGTATAGACTGCATTGTGTTCACCACTGACAGTCTAGCTTTTATCTGTCACCCTACTTATGTGCCTCTTTACCCCTTTTGTCCTCCCCCCGACCCCCTTCTTCTTTGGAACCACCAATCTGTTCTGCTTATCTGTGTGTGTGTTTGTTGATCTTCCACATATGAGTGAAATAATATGGTATTTGTCTTTCTCTGTCTGACTTATTTTGCTTAGCATAATACCTCAAGGTCTATCCACGTTGTCACAAATGGCACAATTTCATCTTTTTGTGGCTGAGCAGTATTCCATTGTATATACATACCACATCTCTATCCATTCATCCATTAATGAGCACTTGGGTTGCTTCCAAGTCTTGGCTATTGTGAATAACACTGCAATTCAGTTGTCTTAATTGCCTTTTTATTATCTGTAGTTTTTCTCATTATTCCCTTATCATTTGTGTCTTACATTCTCATGTATATTTAAAGATGCTTCTCATAAACTGAAAAAGAGAAGTCTTATTTTTGAACAATTTCTCTTCCCTATAAACTCCCCTCGCTGCATTCCTCATGAGTGGTTTAGTGCTAAGAGGAGTATATTTGTTATATACTGCGGTGTGACAAATTACTCCCAAACTTTCCAGCTTAAAACAATATGCGTTTATTGTCTTACTTTTGCTCCTGGTTAGAAGTCCAGTTATGATTTAGCTAGGTTCTCTGCTTCAGAGTTTCTCACAAAGCTGTACTCAAGATGTTGACAGGGGAGCAGACATCTCAAGGTTCAACTAGAGAAGAAACTTTTTCAGAGTGGTTGTTGGCAGGAGTTAGTTTTTCATGGGCTGCTGAACTTGAGGGCCTTGGTTCCTTACCGGCCATTGACTGAAGGCTATCCTCAGTTCCTTGACATATGTGCCTCTCCAATATGGCAGCTTCATCCAACTCAGCATGAGGGAGAGTCTGTTAGCAAGATAGAAGTCACAGTCTTTTGCAACCAATTCTCAAAACTGGGACGTTGCACTGGTTTGGGTTTTCCATCTTGACAATGATGGGGAAATTGCATTGGCAATACACAATGAGAGTAAGAGTTAGCAAGTCTGGAATAAAAAATATCCCGTGGGGAATCTTTTAGTTCATGCTGAGATTGGAGTTGATGAAGAATGGATATAAGTTCTAGTTGGTACTTATGGATTCTAGTTTGTCTTTTGTCTTTCACTGCCCTGTTTTACTTCCACCTTTTCTTTTTGACTGTTAGCCCTTTTGACCTATTCTGACTTCAGGTACACCATCATTAACCTTCCACGGATGTCTCCACCAGCTTCCACAAGTGTATGATATCTAATCCCAAAATAAATCCCTTGTTTATGACACTTAATCCAGTTTTGCTTCCTTGATAAAACACTGGAAAGAAGAAAGAAAAGATGGAAAGGAGGGAGGGAGAGTGGGAGAGAAGGAGGAAGGAAGATGAAGGGAAGGAAGAAAGAAGGAGGAAGGAAGCAAGGAAGGAGGAAGGAAAAGCAAGGAAGGAAGGAAAAAGAAAAATTCCAACTACTAAGTATGAAAAATGATTAGTAGTAGTAAAAATTGTAATACATTTGTTGAGTGTCTGCTATAGGCTATGCAATGTGATTCAAAGTTTTCCTTAATTTAATCATCAAAATAGTTATTTTTTGTGTGCTCATTATAATGTTCTATAATGTTTTACCAGCACTGACACATTTAAAACTTATAACATACCTGTGAGGTAGGTACTACGCTCAGCTCTATTTTACACACAAGCAAACTGTAGGACAAAGTAGTTATGTAAATTGCCCTAGGTCACAGAACTAATACCTGAGAGGTCTCAAATTCAAACCCTAACAGTCTGGTTCTAGAGCTCAAACTTTTACACTTGATTTTTTCCAAAAGGCCAAGAAGCGATAGAGAGCTCACACTTGTTTCTCTGTGTCACCCATCAACATTGCAACATTGCAAGTGATGTCACTAAGCCTCAAAATTAAAGTAACTCTCTAAAGAACAAATTGGAAGTAAAGGTTGAGCTGTGATTCAACCCAGGTCTGTCTGACACTATAGCCTGCATTCTTGACCATCATTAAATTGTAAGCTATATGACAAGTAGATGACTTTTTCTCTAAATGTATGAGACGTAGTTAAAGCTATATTCAGAGTTTCGTCATAATTTAATATGTAGTATATTATCATTTGAGAATGTAGAAAAATTAGTGGAGTAGGTATTCAATACCATTTAGAAAAACAACTCTAAACCTGAGGAAAGTTAGAAGAAATCTACCTATAAAATTTAAAAATTAGTTAAAATACAGAAGAACCATAGATTTCATAAACACAGCCAAAAGTTATTGTTTTGAAAAGACCAAAATAATGAATTAACCTTTGTGGGCTAATCAAGAAAAAAAAAGAGATGACAAACTAATACATAATATTAAAAAGGATAAAGAAGACATAAAGAAGACTCCTAAAAATCCTTAGAAAATACACAACATTCTGTTAATAAATTAGCAAGTCTCAATTAAATGAAGATTTAATAGGAAAATGTAAGAATTTTAAAAGAGAGCGGTAGAAATAAATAGAATGAATTTTCAAAAAAAAGGAACTCTAATTTTGAAATTGTAGAAAAAAAAAGTCATCTGGGTGGGGGACAATTTGGGGAATAGTTAGACCTTGCTACATTTCATATCATGCTACTCAGGAAAGGGCTTAATGTATTTATCCTAAAATATTGTCTCTGGAACATTATAATGATTAAGCTTGAGTTGTGCTAGGAAGAACAGAACATTAGAATTGGCATAAACTGGACAACAAAGAATCTACATTGTTGTCTCCGTGACCTTCAACAATTCATCTCAACTGACCTCAGTTCACCATCTGTGAAATAAAGAGGTTGGGCCCCATGATGTCCAAGATTCCTTCTAGCTGTATAATTTTATGGAGCATCAGCTTTCTTTTTTGTAGGATGATGATTTAAACTTTATTGCTAACAAGACTTGTTCCCTCGAGGTGTGATATCACTGTATTACTATCCTTTACATGGAGAGGAGGTTTATTTTTCACAGTAAATTCTTCCTTTATATGCAAGTCAATATTTTACAAGCATGGAAGAACTAGGAGGAAAAATCTCTGTAATATTTTAAAACAAATATTTAAATGCTCAGATTGCCCCTGTCTCTCCAAATTACTGTTTTGGCTCTGGCACAAAAAGTATAATTTGATTGATTGTCAGAAAAATTATACTACACCTTCATTACCCAGAATCACACTCCTCTGTGCATAATGCCATATGAGAAGTCACGGCCACTGAAGCATAGTAAGGAGGCAGATAGTCTCCATCTTTGTTCATCCAAAGGTCTTAAATTTGAGCTACATTTTTCAGTGCAATAATTCCTGGAAATGAATTAATTCCAGCAGATCTCATAGACTCATAATTCTGAATAGCAGTTTAGGAGTAATTTACCTTATTTTGGCAGAGATGGAGAAAAGGCATACAAAGGTTAAGAGATGTATTGAAGGGCACTATGTTAGACCCAGGGCTTGATCCAAGGCTTGGGTTTGCTGACCAAGGACATCACCCGGTTCTAAAACTGGTTAATCCTCAAACAGCTTCCAATATATGTTATGCCACTTGTTACTGTTATTTTCTTTATTAAAAATTGTTAAAATTTTCCAAATTACAGTAGGACACCAATCCTAATCCAATGTAGAAAAATGATAGAGTTGAAAAGTCAATATTTTGTGGGCCACCTGTGGCATAGCGGTGAAGTGCACTCTCCGCTGTTGGCGGCCCAGGTTCGGATCTCGGGCACGCACAGATGCACTGCTTGGCAGGCCATGCTATGGCGGCGTCCCACATAAAGTGGAGGAAGATTGGCATGGATGTTAGCTCAGGGCTGATCTTCCTTACAAAAAAAAAGAAAAGAAAAAAGAAAAGTCAATATTTTGCAACTATTTTGGTAATGAAAAATCATCAATGGATGCTAAAATACTACTAATGTAGTTTCGAGATCCTGGAATGGTTCTTAGATAGGGAAACATGCTATGAAAAATAATACTGGGAAAATTGCTGAATTTTGAAAATGAGTGTGTGCTGATAATAGCATTGTATTGATGTTAAATTTTCTTATTTTGATCTTTGTAGTTATATAAGAAAGCAGATTGTTCTTGGGAAATATGTGTGTGCATGTGCACGTGTGTGTGTGCATGGGTGTAGACAGAGAGAGAAGGCAATGTGTCAAAATATTAACAATTGATGAATCATGGTAAATAGAAATTATCTGTGCCTTTCTTGCAAATTTGCTGTGAGTTTAAAATAATTTCAAGATAAACAAATATTAACAAAAACCCCCAAACTGATATAGTAATATGCTCTTTTTTGTAACAAATAAAATCTTCAAAAATGTGTAAAGAGAAAGTTGTTAAATTCTCCCTCACTGTCTCTTTCCATTCTTTTTCTCCTAGGCTAATAAATGTAATCAGAAAAGTTAGATCTCTCCACAGGTTACTATATGTGCAGCCGAATATATATGTGGATGTTTACATGAATACACACATAAGATTTTTGTTAGTTTTCACAAATAATTTACTATTTGCATGTTACTCTGTAACTTGGATTAATACATCAAGTATATCTGTCCAGTTTAATACATATAGAAATTGCTCATTTGTTTCATTAGTTCCTTAGTATCCTGTTGTATGGAATGATCTATTCTTTTTTTGTGTGTGTGTGAGGAAGATCAGCCCTGAGCTAACATCCGTGCTAATCCTCCTCTTTTTGCTGAGGAAGACTGGCTCTGAGCTAACATCTATTGCCAATCCTCCTCCTCCTTTTTTTTTTTCCCCCAAAGCCCCAGTAGATAGTTGTATGTCATAGTTGCACATCCTTCTAGTTGCTGTATGTGGGATGCGGCCTCAGCACGGCAGGAGAAGCAATGCGTCTGTTCGCACCCAGGATCCGAACCTCGGCCGCCAGTAGCGGAGTGTGCGCTCTTAACCGCTAAGCCACGGGGCCGGCCTGGAATGATCTATTCTTTATTCAACCATTTCTCTAGTTGTTTGAAATTCAGGTTGTTTACTTTTTCCACTACAAACAATTAAGTATCGCTATGGACACACATATATACATGTAGTGCACTGAGTCTCAGGCTGTGGTCTCCAGCAGTATAAGCACAGAGGTGTTTGTTGTTGTTTTTATTGTTTGTTGTTTGACTTTAATCACCCAGATAGCACCTACTTCATAAACTATTGAAGCAAAAGCTTTAGGGGTAGGACTCAGTCACATGACTTGAAAATATTTTGTTACAAGATTGAAAGAAACACAATTGGTTTGACATTTGAGTGACCTAAGCTAATTACCTATAAATGATTTGTGCTGTCTTATGCCTTATACTTACAGCTACTGTTATGTAATTCATTTATTAATTCATGAACACATTCTTATTGGTTGTATTTGGAGTAAAGAGTACCTTTGTCTTCTTAAGTTATGTTTTTTAAAGTAAGGCTTCTCAAGTTCTTTGTGATGGAAGATAAGTTTTTGTTTTTGTTCTTAATTTTTAAGTATTCAATTCATCACAGACCAATACATGCTGTTCATACTACGTGTGATTCAGCACGTAAACTCAACCACACCCAAACAGATCTAGAACTGGTCGATGAGAAGATTCATTTGAATGTTGCTGCAATGTGTTTCTAAAGGCTTACTCTCAATTTCTCTATTTTCTCTTTGCTGACACTTAGCAATTTGTGGACCAGCCCTGGGACTGAACTGGGAGTCAAAGACTAAGAAAGATGATTAAACTGAAATATTTGCTAACTTAAACCCCTCTCTTTGCTTACTCTCAAAATCTTTCCTTCCTGCCCTGCCTCTTGTCATCACCTCTAACATATTTTCCATCTTTATTCTACCTGTTCTCACATAATGTAGGATTAAACGACTATATTTTAAATGGAAAATGATAATATAAAAAAATCAGAGTAGAAAACAACCACCACCACCTAGCCCTGGAAATCACCCCCCATGTCAATCCCCTTGTACTGATGACAAAAAATATGTGAAGTGTTGAGTATTCTCTGGCTAGACATATGAGTGAAACACCTTTCAAAAGCTGAAAATATTCAACAATTAACGCATATAACTGATTTGTCAGGACTATAGGGACCGGGGATAATTGAAAGAGATTCGTGTCTGCCAGCTTTTACGTCTAGTTTTTAGAGTTACAACTTTTTTAATGGAAGCTGATTCTCTTGATAAGATGCTTGTATGACAAAGACACTCAAGGGGAAAATAGAGAATGTAGAATGCAGACGCATTATAGGACATTAGTCTTTCTCCACTGTAGTTATAAAATGTAACTGTGCAAAAATACCTGCCTTAAACTGTGATATTCTTGGTGTAGTTACTAATTTTGTTTTCTTTTCCTCCTTTACTTTAAAATCTCATATAAACGTTTACGTAGTTCCTAGTTTATTATGGATTCCTGATGCATAGACGACTGACTAAATATTTGTATTAGAGAATAAATATTTACTAAATTCTGTAGCAGATACCCATGGTTGCCTATGCAAAAGTCTCCCCAGTCCTTTGTTATCAAAAGTCTAATTTTTTTGAGATATTCACCCCTCAAAGAAGTGTAAATCAATCAT
The DNA here is from genome assembly GCF_020826845.1 of Diceros bicornis minor. Taxonomy (NCBI): domain Eukaryota; kingdom Metazoa; phylum Chordata; class Mammalia; order Perissodactyla; family Rhinocerotidae; genus Diceros; species Diceros bicornis. The sequence goes on along the minus strand of NC_080749.1, from coordinate 16,010,248 downwards.
GGAAATTCTTTGATAATGCTTATTTTAAGAGTGGGCAAGTGACCCAGTTATGGCCTATGAAATACGAGAAAAAGAAAAAAAGTATTTTAAGGAGTTTCTAAAAAAGATTTGCTAACTTTTAAAAAGGGATACCTGGGAAGAAGCATATTATTTTTCCGCTTGATATTGTCATGTCTGCAAGTGAGTCTTGGAAATAAAATAGCCATCTTTACCCATGAAGAAATCCAAAATATCAAGCATGATGGAACAGAAAGGTGGGGAAAAAGCTGAATTCTTGATGACCTCATTTTGCCCATGAACTAACCAACTCCAGAACTACTTTATCCCTGGACTTTGGCTAAGTGAACTAATTTTCCATATTGTTTTGGTCATTTTTAGTTAGATTGCTACTAAAATCATTTACACTTGTCACTGTGTATTATATAATATATGATCTAGCCGTGATTAATAGTAAAGTAGGTTATATGAAAAGGGTTTATATTTTCAAACTTTAAGTTTGGATATGTTCACTCTTCCATAGGTCTGTGGTTTGGTCAGAATCTTTATGGACTGTCTGAGATATCTTTCTTTACAGTTTCATCAGTTTGTTACCCAAAGGTAATCATCTAGGAACAAATTTCAGGTCTTGTTTCTGATGGATGCTGGCTATGTGAACTGATAACAGTTTGCATCTATACACAACTCTCTTAGGACTTTAATGGATTTGGAAATAGTCACAAGTAAGCAAATTCTAGATTACTGTTGAAAGTACTTTGGAAATGCCCAGTGCTGCTAGAGTTAAGCTGCACTTTGAAAGAGGTTTATTTATAATATCCTATGATATAAACACATAAGTTAAAATAAATATGTATACAAACATGGAATCACTATGTTGTACACCTGAAACTAATATAGTGTTATATACCAATTACACCTCAATAAAAATAAATAAGTGAAGATAGCAAAAATAAATAAATAAAATAGAATGAACCTAGCGCTCAACTAGCATTAAACAAATGTAACAGATTACAAAAGGCATAATCCACTCTATGAGTTAGGCAATAATTTAAGGATTCCAAATCTCCAAAAATATGATTGGAAAGATAAGTTAAAAAAAAAAGTTTAGTGGTTTTAATATTCTTCTTTTTATTTAGACGTACAGCTGGGTTGGTGTCCGATCTGAGTGATATCTAATGGTAAATTTGTTGTGTTGGAAGTATGTGGTTACAGATATTTCAGATCACTGATTAAGAGGTTTGCCAGTAATTACAAAGTAGAAAACATTAAGGTAAGTAAGAAACTTGAAACTGTATTTTGTTTCTTAAAAAAAATTCTTTTTTTTTCATATTTTTTAAGAAAATATGAAACACTGAAAAAATTAAACAGATGTGATGTGAAATAAAATTTTTTATGAGATTCCTCTCTGGTGATTAGAATCATGGAATATTGTCAGGTGAGATAGCTTCCTTGGTCTCAAAACTCTTAGAAAACTGATATTTCAGATAAGATCCCTAAGCAAAATTATATCATAGTGTTTAATTAATGGAAAATATGCTTTAATGCTCATACAGTGTCAAACTGAAAGAGACCATTTGTAATGCACAATTATTGTCTACTTCTGGTAAATATAGGTGGTAAACAATATTTGATGATGTGTGAACATTAGCTTCTCCTTCGTAAGCTCCTTTATAGATTATAAGGAAAACAAGTGTCAGATTAAACTCTACTGCACACACTTTTAACAAAGCAGGAAAAAGCCAGTTTTACAATCCCTTGGCTAAGCTCACTAACTTCAATCTTTTTGGAGCTCCAAAACACAATGCATGTAAGATTGACCTGAGAGAAATATGACAGTGTTCTAGCAGCAGTACTAGAGTGACCATTAGTCAGATTGAGGCAAATAAGAGATTCTCTAAATGAGTGGCTCAACACAGGGTCATTTATAGATGAAGCCAAGAAGTCGATATTGAAGAGGCTATAGGATTCACATGCCATGTTCATTCAAAGTCAGAGTATCTATAAACTGACAAATACTCACCATATCTCGAATGTTACAGATTTTGCCAAATGAGAACCAAATTCCAACAGTTTTAAGCTATTTCCTAAGTCATATACATCTCCAATTAAAACTTAAAAAAATATTCATTGCATTAATTAGAAAGGCTTCTGGTATTGATATGAGCGTAAAAGAAAAGGTGTCCCAAACATGGTCTAGACACTTCTCATAGCCATGACTCAAAACTTTCTTCTGAAAATAAATTAGCATTGCTGATACAATAAGTAATTTTTGAAGAACTTAATTTTATTTATTTATTTATTTATTTATTTTTGATGAGAAAAATTGGCACTGCTAATGTCTGTTGCCACTTTTTGCTTGAGGAAGATTGTTACTGAGCTAACATCTGTCCCAATCTTCCTCTGTTTTGTATGTGGGATGCTGCCACAGCATGGTTTGATGAGCAGTGTGTAGGTCCGTGCCTGGGATCTGAACCCGTGGACCCCGGGCTGCCAAAACAGAGTGCACGAACTTAACCACTACCCCACTGGGCAAGCCCTGAAGAACTTTATGGAGAATAAGACTTGTTCTGAAAATAAAGAATGAACTATACTCCCACCCAGCTGACTGTCAAACAAGAGTATAGCGACTTTAACCAGGTTTTGTTTTCATTCTCTTTCCATCGAATAATGATTATTTCTCCTATAAAAGTGTCCTAACAAGAATGAATCTTTTAGGTGGCCCACTAGGGGATTTTTCTCCTTCTAAGCAATATTGTAATAAAATTTTAACATGTGCTCATAAATAAATTGTCTAAGAAACGTTCTTTGGCAGACATAATGATGGCTGAAGCACTTATAGTAGCTGCCACAGAGTGCGGTCTTTTTGTTAGATTACTACCATTGGAGTACACGTTACTGATTAGAGGACCCAATTGTCCTGAGCATGTTGTTTAATCTAGCTAATAAATACAGACTATTACAATGTCTATGTTAAAACAGTTATATACAAATGATATAGACTTCTGTTTCCAGAAAATGTAACAGACATACTTCTCTCCATATCTCCAAACAAGCACAACTAGAAACCTAGCACATTATATATATAACCAACATAAGAAAACTCTGAAAGGTGGAGAGAAAAAAAAACAGACTAGATAGGGGTCCCAGAATGGAAAGAATGATGGTGGTGAGTTTGCTGTGTTTTCTCTTTGTCTTACATGACCCAGATTTGGTGCTGAAGAAGCTGGCAACCTGGAAACACCAATAGGCACAGACCAAAAAGAATGCCACCAAGAGCCTGCTCTCTCTAGCCAAAAGACCAGGAAAGGAGCAGCCTAAGAAGGCAGAAAACTTTTACAAAATAATGGCTCTAATCCAACCAACCACCACAAAACAAAAACAAAACCCAAAAAACCCCCAGTAGTCCCACCACTACCTCACCAGCAGAGGAAAATTGGAGAGCCCAAATTTCTACTCTTACAAAACTAGAGCAAGGCACCCAAACCCCTCCCATGGTGTATTAGTTAAGGTTGAGAAGGGAACATGGACTTTCATCCTTGCTGAGCAGTAATGAGGCCTATCCTGTGGAGTCAATGGAGTCCTTGTGGGGAGCCTGGATTTCCACTCCCACCAGGCAGTAACAAGGTGCCCTCTCCCTTTCTACTGAAGTGAAGTGAGAGGAGACCTAGTCGAGAGTCAGGATATTCACCACCATCCAACAGTGATGAGGTCTTCTCTCACTTTCCTGTGGTGTTAGTGAAAGCAGCATGGGAAACAGTAAGACAGCACCCTCCTACCCTCTCAGTCAGGGTGGTATCAGAGGAGACCTGGTTTGAGACAGAATTCCTACATCCATCCAACAATAAAGAGGAACCACAGACCTTGGTGGCAACAGGGATCAAATGGGGACCCTTGACTTCTACCCCCATTTGGCAGTAGTGAGGTGGCATACTCCCTTCCTTTGTCAGAATGATGACATAGAAAGCTAGCTAAAAGAGAAGATTTGCATAAGATCCAGAATCTCATAATACACAAAATGTTCAGATTTCAATAAAAAATTATTTGTCACACTAAGAACCAGGAACATCTCAAAATGAGGATAAAAAGATAATCAAAACATGCCAACATTGAGATGACAGAGATATTAGAGTTATCTGAGAATGGGAAAGATTTTATAGTAGCTATCATAAGAAAAACACTCAAAAACACTATAGATATATCAAAATGGAATTCTAAAAAAAAAGTTCAGGTAAGTTACAGGAAGGAGCCATTGCATGCTGCATGATGATACACGTTTGAAAGTACAGAGTGTACTGAAATCAGCTGTATTTTTAGAAAATAATCCAGTTTGCAAATTGAATCATCATTTGTGCATCTTAATTCATTAATACTACTAAAATTTCACTTCCAAGGAAAATAAAGCAGTATGGCTTTACATACAAGAAAGTGACATGGATGCACCTGGGTTAGTGAAAAGGATTATGGGCATAATTACTTGGGGACTACAGCTCCTGAACAGCAGAGATTTCAGAGGTTTTCACAAAGAGACTAAAGATAGGTTATCAGAAGAGGAATATTGAAAATATATGCACATTTATTTTGTGAGATATGCAAGTTGCTAACATTCTTTGTGTCTTGATTTCCTTCTCTGTAATTTGGGGGATAATTGTGTTGAATAAATGAGTGAATAGCTCAATCTTATCAATGATGAGGATGATGATAGTGATGTTTTATTATCATAATTTGCCTGTATATAGCATTTTAAAGTGTTAGAAAATATATAGATTTTATTTCTTTTATCCCTTTTAGAATTGCAACAAATTGAAAGGTAAGAAATCCACAGGATGAAGGGAAATGGATTAAAAGAGATAGAAGAGTTTTGTTTTAATTCTATTCTCCGTTTCATTCTGTCCTTTTATTCTTTCATGTACCCAGCCATCTACCCATTTATTCATCCTTACATAGTTATTTAGGGACCAATTCTGAATGCTGTATTTATGATGACAAGGATATTAAGAACACTATGTACCTCATAGAATGTTTTTAATCATAAATGAAAGATAGCATAATAGAGTGGTTTAAAACTCAGGCTTGACTGATGGTTGGATAGAGACATAGATAGATCAATAGAATATGAGATAAAGCAAATATAGTAAAATTTTTATTGTACAATTAGTTGGTGTTTATATGGCTGTACACTGTACAACTGTTCCTTGCAGGAGTTATAGTCTCTAGGTGATTACACCCATAATCTTTTTCACCGAGCCAAGTGTTACCATGTTTTTTTTCTTACTTGTGAAGACACTTTATTTTCCTTGGAAATTAAACTTGAGTAGTATTAGTAGATTAAGATGTCCAAATGACGCTTCCTTACAAATTAGATTATCGTCTAAAAATACAGCTGATTTCAGTATGCTCTGTACTTCCAACCACAAGGATTCATACAGCATGGAAATAGCTCCTTACATGGCTTGTTTAACCCTAAAATTTACCTATAGCCCAAAACTCGTTACAGAGTAGCTTTCTTCCAAGAAAAGAAGCAAAAGAAAAGTAGTAGAAGAAGTAGTGAGTCTGTTGGGAATAAGAAATCATGAGTTGCTGAGTGAACAAGTTGTTCTCTTTTTACTTGAATCAAAAAAACAGATTTGTCATATTTCCTTGAGGAAATTAGTCTTAAATTTTGCACCTTTCACTTACTGGAATATTAATGGAGATGAATTATAAAAAAGGACTCAATTCCTTACACTTAGTAGTTTTTACTCTTACTCTTCTTGTCATTTCCTACCTTCAGATATTTAAGAATAGATGAAGGGAAAAAAAGGTAAAGTTTGTGTGAATGGCAAGTAGATACATCAAAATGAAATTAAAAAAAAAAAAATGTTCAGGTAACCACAGAAAGAATAAAAACAGAGAGCAAAGAGAAACAAACAAAAAAAATGCCAAAATAAAATGACAGACTTCAGTCCTAACATATCAATAATTACAGCAAATGTTAATAATCTAAATAAACCAATTAGAAGACAGAAATGGGGAGAGGAGCCTAAAAAATATGACCCAACTTTCTGCTGTCTGAAAGAATCTCACTTCAAATATAAGAAGTAGAAAGTTTGAAGGGTAGAAAAGATATGTTATGCCAATTTAATCAAAGGAAAGCAAATGTGGTTATATTTATACCAGACAAAGAAGACTAGAGAACAAAGAAAATTATCAGAGAGAGAGTAGGACATTTTATAATGATAAAAGAATCAATTATCAAGAGCACATAGCAATCCTATAGATATGCAACAAACAACAGAGTTGCAAAATAAGTGAAGCAAAACCTGATGGAAATGAAAGGAAAGTAAACAAACCCTCTATGGTAGTTGGAGACATCAGCACCCCTCTCTCAACAATTGATAGACCTACTAGATAGATAACCAGTCAAGATATAAAAACATGACCAACACCCTCAACCAAGGAGATCTAACAAACATTTGTAGAATATTGATAATTTCTATTGAATATATGTGTTTTATTTTCAAGTGCCCACAAAACATATACCAAAGTAGAACATATCCTGGACCATAAAACATGTTTAAAAGAATTCAAATCATGCAGAGTGCATTCTCTGACTACAAAGGAATCAAGCTAGAAATCAATAACAGAAAGGTAGGAAAATCTCCAAAGACTTGGAAACTAAACAAAACACTCCTAAATAATCCATAGGTCAAAGAGGAAGACACAACATAAACAAAAATATACATCGAACTGAATGAACGTAAAAACATATTAAAATTTGTGGAAAACAAATAAAGCAATGCTACTGAGAAGGACATTTATAGCACTAAGTACATGCTTTAGATAAAAGGAAAAGACTCAAGTCAACCATCTAAGAAACCATCTTAAAAGCCTAGTAAGAAAAGTGTAAATCAAAGCCAAAACATGCACAAGGAGGGAAATAACAAAGGGCAGAAACACAGGAAATTAAAAACAGAAAAATAATAGATAAAAGGAAGGAAATAGAGCTATTTCTTCTAAAAGATCAATAAAATTGAACCAGAAATAGATCCACGCAAATATGTCTAAATGACTTTTGACAAAGATGCAAAAAATTCAATGTAAGAAAGATACTCTTTTCATCAAATGAAAAAAACTAAAGAACCATAAAACATTTTGAAAAACAAAGTAAGAGAAAATCTTCAGAACTAGGACTAGGCAAAGAGTTCTTAGACTTGTTACCAAAAGCAAGATCCTTAAAAGGAAGACTTATTAAACTGGACTTCACTATATTAAATCTTTTATCTTTCTAGGACACTGTTAAGAGGATGACAATACAAGCTATAGATCAGAAGAACTAGTGCCTAGAACATATAATAAACTCTAAATCTCAATAGTAAAGAAACAATCCATTTAGAACATGGGGAAAACACAGGAAGAGACATTTCACACTAAGGAGATATACACATGGCAAATAAGCCCATGAAAAGGTGTTCAACATCATTAGCCATTAAGAAAATGCAAATTAAAACCACAATGCCACATCACTACCCACCCATCAGAATCCTTAAAGTAAAAAATAGTGACAAAACCAAACTCTAGTGAGGATTCAGAGAAACTGGATCACATATACTGTTGGTGGGAATGTAAAATAATATAGTCATTCTGGAAAACACTTTGGCAGGTTTTTTTAAGTGTAAATTTTCAGTTGCCGTACCCACCACCAGTTGTACCCCTGAGCATTTATCTCAGAGAAATGAGAACTTGTCTTTATACAAAAATCTGTGTATAAATGTTTATAGCAGCTTTATTTGTAATAGCCAAAATATAGAAACATCCCAGATGTTCTTCAACAGGTGAATTGTTAAACAAACTGTGTTACATTTACACCATGGAATACTACTAAGCAAAAAAAAGGGATTAACTACTGATCTATGCAACAACCAGATGAATATCCAGAGAATTACGCTGAATGAAAAAAAGCCCAATCCAAAAGATTACATACTATATAATTCTATTTACATAACATTATTGATGGCAAAATTATAGAAATGAAGAACAGATTAGTGGGTGCCTGGGGTCAACTAGGGGGTGAAGATGAGATTGAAGTGGATGTGGCTATAAAAGGGCAAGATAGAGAAACAAACAAACAAAATCCTTGTGGTAGATATGTTCTGTATATGTTTGTGACCTTGTATTATAGTTTTGCAAGATATTACCATTGGGAGAATCTGGGTAAAGGGTACATGGAATCTCTCTGTGTTTTTTCTTACAGCAACATGTGAATCTACACTTATCTCAAAATAAATAATTTTAAAAATAAATTTTGAACCACATAACATACTGAATATTAGATGTCTAAATTGCCATAGACCCAGATAAATTGTAACTGACTTTAGTCTGAAAAAACACTTACTCCACTCATGAACAGTGATAGTTTTTTCTTTTATCTTCAGGCTTATTTCCGTCATTGTCTTTTTACTCAATTATATTCAGTAATTATTAATTTCTCAATTATATTTGTCTTTTGGCATATTTGAAACACTGGCACACACTTACTTTGTAGTTCACCCTTTCAGCTACCTCTAATCGCAGAAACAAATAGGCATACCCCATTAGCTCATTCGCTTTGGGATATAAGATGACATATATCTTCACTTCTGGGAAAAGCTGGTCTTAACCTATCTTATTTTTTTTAAGACAATTTTTCAGAGTAGTTTTTGGTTGACAACAAAATTGAAAGGAGGTATAGAGATTTCCCATATACCCCTGACCCCACACATGCTTAGCTTCCGCCGTTATCAATACCAGAAACAGAATGATACATTTTGTTTTACCAGGGATTAACCTACATTGACACATCCTAATCACCAAAAGTCCATAGTTTACCTTAGGATTCACTGTTAGTGTTGTACATTCTAAGGGTTTGGACAAATGTATACTGACATGTATCCATCATTGTAACATCATGCAGAATATTTTCACTGCCTTAAAAATCCTCTGTGCTCTGCCTATTCAACTCGATGCCCAACTCACCTCTGTCAACCACTGACCTTTTATTGTCTCCATAGTTTTGCCTTTTCCAGAATGTCATATAGTTGGAAACATAGAGTATGTAGCATTTTTGGATTGGTTTCTTTATGCATTTAAGTTTCCTCCATGTCTTTTCTTAGCTTAATAGCTCATTTATTTTTAGTACTGGACAATATTCCATTATCTAGATGTACCATAGTTTATCCATTCACCTACTGAAGGACATCTTGGTTGCTTCCAAGTTTTGGCAATTATGAATAAAGCTACTATAAAGACCCTTGTGCAGGTTTTTACGTGGGCATAAGTTTTCAATTTCTTTGGGTAAATACAAGGAGTGATTGCTAACTTGTAGGTTAAGAATATGTTCAATTTTGTAAGAAATGGTTAAACTCTCTTCCAAGGTGGCTGTACCATTTTGCATTCCCACCAGAAATGTATGAGAGTTCCTGTTGCTCCATATCTTCATCAACATTTGGTGTTATCAGTGTTCTGGATTTTGGCCATTCTAATAGCGTATACTAGTTTTTTATTGTTCTCTAAATTTGTGTTTCCCTGATGGGATGTGATGTGGAGCATCTTTTCATATGCTTATTTGCCATATGTATATCTTCTTTGGTGAGGTATCTGTTAATATCTTTGGCCTATATTTTAATCAAGTTGTCTGTTTTCTTACTGTCAAGTTTTAAGAGTTATTTGTATATTTTTGATAACAGTCTTTTATCAGGTGTATCTTTCAAAAATATTTTCTCCCAGTCTGTGACTTGTCTTCTCACTCTGTTGACATTTTCTTTCACAGAACAGAGGTTTTTATTTTAGAGAGGTCCAGCTTATCAATCATTTTTTTCATTGATCATATCTTTGGTGTTGTATCTAAAAAGGCACCACCATACCCAATGTCATTTAGGGTTTCTCCTATGTTGTCTTCTAGGAGTTTTATAGTTTTGCATTTTATGTTCAAGTCTCTGTTCCATTTTGAGTTAATTTTTGTGAAATGTGTAAGTTCTGTGTTTAGATTAAGTTTTTTGCATGTGGATATCTAATTGTTCCTTCATTATTTGTTGAAAAGGCTGTCTTTGCTCCTTTGTATTGCCTTTCTTCTATTGTCAAATATCAGTTGACTATCTTTATGGCAGTCTACTTCTGGGCTCTCTACTCTGTTCCATTGTTATATTTGTCTAGTCTTTCACCAATACCATGCTGTCTTGATTACTATAGTTACAGTAATTCTTAAAGTTGGGTAGCATCAATCCTCCAACTTTGTTCTTCACATTCAATATTATGTTGACTATTCTGGGTCTTTGCCTCTCCAGATAAACTTTAGAATTAATTTGTCAATATGCACAAAAATAACTTGTTGAGATTTTGATTGGGATTGCATTGAATCTATAGACCAAGTTGGAAAGAACTAACATGTTGATAATATTGATTCTTCCTATCCATCAACATGGACTATGTCTCCGTTTATTTAGTTTTTATTTCATTCATTGAAGTTTTATAGTTTTCTTCATATAGATCTTGTATATATTTTGTTAAATTTATACCTAAGTATTTCATGTTGGGGGGTGTTAATGTAAATGGTATTGTGTTTTTAATTTCAAATTCCACTTGACCATTGTTGGTATACAGGAAAACATTGACTTCTGCATATTAACCTTGTTTCCTGCAACTTTGCTATAATTGGTTATTAATTCCAGGAGATTTTTGTCAATCTTTTGGATTTTCTACATAGACGATCATGTCATCTTTGAACAAAGACAGTTTTATTTCCACTTTCCCAAACTGTGTACCCTCTCTTTTTCCTTCTCTTGTCTTATTGGATTAGTAAGGACTGCAAGCATGGTGTTGAAAAGGAGTGGTGAGAGGGAATACCCTTGCCTTGTATGTGATCTTAGTGGAAAAACTTCAAGTTTCTCATCACAAGTATGATGTTAGCTGTGGAGTTTTTTTAGGCATTCTTTATCATGTTGAAGAAGTTCCTCTGTATTCCTAAATTACTGACAGTTTTTAATCATGAAAGGCTTTGGATTTTGTCAAATGCTTTTTCTGCATCTATTGACATGATCATGTGATTTTTCTTTTTTAGCCTTTTTTTTTTGAAGCTCGTCATCTATGAATGATTTAATACCAGGTTCCCCACAAAAATGCATTTAGCCTGTTGATGTGATGGATTATATTAACTGATTTTCAAATGTTGAACCAGCCTCACATACCTGGGATAAATCCCACTTGGTGGTGGTGTATAACTCTTTTTATACATTGTTGGATTCAATTTGCTTATAGTTTGTTAAGGATTTTTGCATCTATGATCATGAGAGATATCAGTCCGTAGTTTTCCTTTCTTGCAATGTCTTTGTCTGGTTATGGTATTAGGATAATTCTGGCCTCATAGAATAGGTAAGAAAGTATTCCCTCTGCTTCTACTCTCTGAAAGAGATTATAGAGAATTAGTATAGTTTCTCCCTTAAATGTTTGGTAGAATCACCAGTGAATCCATCTGGGCCTGGTGCTTTCTGATTTGGAAGTTTATTAATTATAGATTCAATTTATTTAATAGATGTAGGCTTATTCAGATTGTCTATTTTCTCTTGTGTGAGTTTTGGCAGATTATGTCTTTCAAGAAATTTGTCCATTTCATGTAGGTTATCGATTTTGTGGGCATAGTGTTTTTCACAGTATTCCTTTACTATCCTTTAATTTACTTGGGATATGTAGTGATATCCCCTCTTTCACTACTGATATTAGTAATTTGTGTTTTCTCTCTTTTTTTATTAGTTAGCCTGCCTACAGCCTGATCTATTTTATTGATCTTTTTCAAGAAGCAGGTTTTGGTTTCATTGATTTTCTCTATTGATTTCTTGTTTTCAATTTCACTGATTTCTGCTCGAATTATTATTATTTCTTTTCTGCTGCTTTCTTTGGATTTAATTTGCTCTTATTTGTCTAGTTTCTTAAGGTAGATACTTTGATTATTTATTTCAGATTGTTCTTCTTTTCTGATACATGCATTTAATGCTATAAATTTCCAGCTAAGTACTGCTTTTACTGCCTGTCACAAATTTTATAAGTTGTGTTTTCATTTTCATTTAGTTCAAAGTATTTTTAAATTTATCTTGAAATTTCTTCTTAGAGCACTGTGTTATTTAGAAATGCATTGTTTAATCTCCACATTTTTTCCAGTTGTCTTTCTGTTACTGATTTCTAATTTACTTCCTTTGTGGTATGAGAACAGACATTGTATAATTTCCTTTTTGTTATATTTATTAAGGTGTATTTTATGACCCAGAATGTGGTCTATCTTGGTGAATGTTCCATGTGAGCTTGAGAAAAACGTGCATGCTGCTGTTGTTGGATGATGTATTCTCTAGGGTCAATTCTCTAAGAAGACATTTCTTATTTGTATACGCCAATCAACAGAGCATCAAACTATATGAAGCAAAAAGTGATAGAACTCCAAGGAGAAATAGATGAATTCGCTATCATAATTGGAGACTTCATCACCTCTCTCTCAGAAATGGACAGTTCAAGAAGGCAGAAAATCAGTAAGGGCATAGTTGAACTCAACCACACCATCAATCCACTGGACAGAATTCATATCTATAGAATACATCATTCAACACTTTCTCAGAAAAATAAAAATTAAGGGAATTTAATGCCAGTAGACCTGCCTTGCAAGAAATGTTAAAAGAAATTCTTTAGAGAGAAAGAAAATATGGGTCAGAAACTTGAATCTACATAAAGAATGGAAGAGCATTGAAGAGGAAATAAACAAAGGTAAAATAAAAAATGTTATTTCTGGGGCTGGCCCGGTGGCGCAAGCGGTTAAGTGCGCGCGCTCTGCTGCGGCGGCCCGGGGTTCGCTGGTTCGGATCCCGGGCGCGCACCGACGCACTGCTTGGTAAGCCATGCTGTGGCGGCGTCCCATATAAAGTGGAGGAAGATAGGCACAGATGTTAGCCCAGGGCCATCTTCCTCAGCAAAAAAAGAGGAGGATTGGCGGATGTTAGCTCAGGGCTGATCTCCTCACAAAAAAAAAAAAAAAAAAAAAAAAAAAAAAAAAAATGTTATTTCTCTTATTCTTAATTGATCTAACAGATGACAGTATATGCAAAATAAAAATAGCAACAATGTATTTGATTATATGTGCTTATCGCATGTATCTTATGTGTGTGTATATATGCTTATGTATGCTTATATATATAAGTGAAATAAATGAGAGCAAAAATATGAGAAAGAGAAGGAAAGAATTAGGATTATTTTGTTATTATATGGTACTCACATTATCTGTGAAGTGGTATAGTGTTATTTAGTAGTTGACCTTGATTAGTTGCAAACGTATATTGCAAACTTTAGGGCAACCATTAAAAAAAGAAGTATAACTGATACTCTATGAAAGGAGAGAAAATGGAATCATATAAAATGCTAAATTAAACCTCAAAGACAGAAAAAGAGCAGACAACAAAAATAGGAACAAAGAACAAGGTCAAGAAATTGAAAACAGTAACGAATATGGTAGATAGTAATCCAACTACACGTACCAATAATCACTTTGAAAGGCAATGGTGCAAACGCACCAATTAAAAGACAGGTACTTCAGAGTGTATCAAAAAACACCACCCAACTATATGTTGTCTACAAAAAACCCACTATAAATATAAAGACGCATATAGATTATAAGTAAATGGATAGAGAAAAATATATCACATTAACACCAATCAGAAGAAAGCAGGAGTAGCTATATTAATTTCAGACAGAGCAGACTTCAAAGTAAGGAAAGTTCAATCAATTAAGAATAAGAAAAATATAAGATGTTTTCTGGGTTTCCTGGATATGTAGTTTGGTATCTGACATGAATTTGGGGAAATGCTCAGTGATTACTGTTTCAAATATTTCTTCTATTCCTTTCTCTCTCTTCTTCTGGTATTCTCATTACGTGCACGTACACATTTAGTACTTGTTCCACAGTCTTGGGATATTCTGTTCTGTACTGAGTAAAAGGAGCTGCTGTAAATAGGCCTTTAGTTGTGTGATGGTGAGGTGTGTGTGTGGGGTGAGGGGGAAGCATTCTAAAGCCTATGATTGAGTCTCAGTATCTTAGTGAGCCTGTGCTTCTGGACTGCGACTTCACAAGTGTTTCTCAGTTTTTTCTCCCTCTTAAATGGGAACAGGATGGCCAGAGTGGGCTGGAGGTTGGTATTTCCCTTCCCCAGGTCACCTGGACGCTGAAAATACCTGATAGGTTAGGCTGTGGTTAAACATTTTCCTGAGGGCAGGCCTTGTTAAGAACAGAATGCTCTGGAATATTTCAAAATGGTTCCTTTCCCCTCCTCCTGCTGAAGCTGAAGGGATTTTTCTCCAGTATTTACCATGAGAACCTGGTCAATCTTCTAGAGGTAAATCTGATAAGGGGACCCTCCATCACTGGGTCCCCCTGGAGATTTTAACTCTTAGAGTATTCCACACTGAGCCTCCAACAATTCATCAATTACAGTTCAGGTTTTCCTAACCCAGCTCTGGTTCCTGCCTGGCTTCTGTTTGTGAGTCTCTGCTCTGGGAAACCACCACTCCCTGTATTCACCTGTCTCTCCAACATTGGGGGCAGTGGTTTATCCTGTATTCTCTCCTATCTTATGGGTCTAAGAAGAGTTGCTTATTTTTCAGTCTGTTCAACTTTTTACTTGTTATTAGGATGGAGTGTGACTTCCAACCTCACTACTTGCTGGATCAGAAACCAGAAGACTCCTTATTTATTCTTACTCATAGAACATAAGATCTTGTCTCAGAAGACAGCTAGGAGTATGAACACTAAAGTTAATGCATACCTATATTTCCAATCTACCTGAAGGAAGAGAAAAAGTTATCATTGTTCATTTGCTCAGAACTAGTTGTTCAGAGTTCAACTGTCACAGATAAGTAGGCTAAATATTTATTTATTCAAGTAGAGGCTATATAGCTTAACATTCACAAAGCAGAATTATTTCATTACATATTTAAATATTTCCTATTAGAAGTATCATAAAATACATTAAAATGCATACTTTCTTTATTTATTACTACATAGCAAATTAGTTTTTGAACCCAAAAACCTAGTGACTTAGCCCAACAATTTATCTTTTTTCACAGTTCTGGAGGCTGATGGTCTCAGATGGTTAGGGTTGTTTAATGAATGAACGACCTCTAGTCAATCCAATAAATTCTCTATTGATTATTTCTTCCATTGCTTTTAGTGGCAGTCATTT
The DNA here is from genome assembly GCF_020826845.1 of Diceros bicornis minor. Classification (NCBI taxonomy): domain Eukaryota; kingdom Metazoa; phylum Chordata; class Mammalia; order Perissodactyla; family Rhinocerotidae; genus Diceros; species Diceros bicornis. The sequence goes on along the minus strand of NC_080749.1, from coordinate 15,995,027 downwards.
GGTATTTGTTGAGTGAATAGATACATGAATGTACCTGAGGATAAATGTTTGTTGTAATAGAACAATCTTTCTACCACGAACTATCTCTGCGATAGTCATAGTTCACATGTAACTAGTGATATAGATGTCGAAGCTGCCTGCTCACGTAAAGAAAAGTCCATGAGCTTTGCCTAACAACCAATATTTCTCTACTATAATTAGATTGAATTGGTTGATTGAATTTTCAAAGGAAAAGCATAAATTTCATTATATTATATTTCTTTATAATTATTAGTCAATCCTTATTTACTTAGGGCTTCTATGTCAAAGACAATCTGTAACTTTTCAGAAGGTGAAAAAAGTACTTAAAGAAAAGTTCATATCCTCATAAATCTTTTTTGTTTTGTTTTGTTTTTTTGTGAGGAAGATCAGCCCTGAGCTAACATCCGTGCTAATCCTCCTCTTTTTGCTGAGGAAGACCGGCTCTGAGCTAACATCTATTGCCAATCCTCCTCCTTTTGTTCCCCCAAAGCCCCAGTAGATAGCTGTATGTCATAGCTGCACATCCTTCTAGTTGCTGTATGTGGGACGGGGCCTCAGCATGGCTGGAGAAGCGGTGTGTTGGTGCACGTCCGGGATCCGAACCCAGGCCGCCAGTAGCGGAATGCACGAACTTAACCGCTAAGCCCCGGGGCCGGCCCCATATCCTCATAAATCTTATGTCCAACACATTCTTGCTGATGGAGGTTAGCAAGAAAAGAATTAGTTAAAGAAATGAAATTGCTTCTCTAAATTTAAGGTAATAATTATCTTTAGCAAAATAGTATAAGAAATTGCCAGATGTTCTTAGTTATTTATTTTGCTGTGGAGCACTCGTTAATCTTTTTACCTACACCAACACATCTAGTGAATAATTACAACAAAAATCACAAATCCTGGTAAAATTATACCAAAAAAAAAGGAAAAATCCGTCATCAAATAAGAATAGAAATGTTGTCTGAATTTCAAGTGCACAGGCAGAAATTCTCCAATTACTTTTATCTTCACGTGAAACATTTTGTTAATTTAAAATTAGAGTTTAAACGTGAAGGACATTGTTTCCTCCAGGCCTTCTAAACCAAATTGGTATGTGCAATGTAAATCTTTCTTCACCTTCTAATCTTTGAAAATATAATCAAGCAAATGTTTTTGTCCCAGTATTATATTATCACATCAAAGATATCTTATTGCCAGTTTTGCTACTACTCTAAGTTCAGTGACTTTTATGTTAAACTTAAGCAAAATGTTACTTGCATGAGCAATTTTTACTTCCTAGCGTCCCTAAAGTACACTCAAGACCAGTGCTGTGAAATGAGACAAATTATGAGGTGTTATTCCCTGAAATAACATTTAAATATATTAATTGCAAATTGATTCATTAAGAAAATGTTTAATGTATACCATTTCTTCCCTGATTTCAGAATTCTCATGAGAAACCATTTGTTACTTTGTATCTCATTATCTTGGAAAGATTTATATTAAAGTTAGGAAATGAAAATGAATGCTTCAGCAAATACCATCCTTTTATTTACAGAAAGTGAAACAATGGGAAATGATTTCAAAATATAATGCTGTAAGTTACTAATTTATAGAAGATGTGTATTTTAGTAGATACTAGAAAGTTTATGGAAATTATCTATTTATATTTAAAAGCTGAACAAATGTTATTTATATTTCTGTGTTTTTTATCTAAATTATCTTATATAATAAGCAAGGACAGTATAAATGTATATATATACAAATTCACAAATGATTATGAAAAATGCAGAGATATTTTGATAAACAAATAAAGTAACAATGACATTTGAAATGTCAGTGAATTTTGTTTTCCCACTGATGGATTCAATTTTAGGTTATTGTTGTTCAGTGTTGTGAGATCTAATAATGTTGCTGAAAACCGGGACCTCATCATTGTAGCCGAATCAATGAACACAATGACAAGAATCAAGGAAAAGAAAAGGTCATTTATTAATTTGCCAGCAAATTAGGAAGTGGCAGGCTCATGCCTTGAAGAGCACTGTCCTCCTGAAGCACTAGCAGTTAGGGTTTTTAAAGGGAAATTCATGGGAAAGAATGTACTGTCTACATGACTGCAGACATCTGGTGGGGCAGGTATGTGAGGGTCCCAGACATTCTGGTGCCTAGACAGCTGTTATCTTCATCTGCAGCAAGAGGTCCGGTGTTGGTCAATCAATCCTCCTGCATCACCAGAAATTGGGCCCTGGAAGAGAAACGAAACTGCCGAAGATAATTGTGAGCAATACGGCATAAGGTTTCAATTAAGGAGAAGGCAGGTTACGGGACTCTTTCTGTTTTTCCTCTGTTACAACAATTGAAAACCATCTCTTCTGGACTTGGGGAGAAATAAAACACATGCATGCCAATTTAGGCTCCTCTGTCATTCTATACTATCAAAGTTTTTTAACACACAATGGCTGTTCACATGTATATTGCAACCTGCCTATCACGGGGAGCTGGTATTTCAGAAAGCTGACTTTAATTTTAGTCGTCTACAGTATACTGCTTTTTAAATTTATTATAAAGACATCTTCCTGTGATGAATAAATTTGTTTTAAAAAGTACCCTATCTCTTCAGAAAAGTTGTGTTTCTCTTTGTAAGATAATTTATTACACAATTTAATTTATTCCTATGGTCTTTTGATGACTCTTTCTGTATGGTAATTCACAAACATATCTTTCCTGTTATCACATATATTCTTCTCATGGACATTATTTATTTCCAGGTTTTCTCTAACCCTCATTTGAATATCTTCCAGCAATGCCTCCCCATTTCTTCCTCTATGATAGGACAAGATTGACATCAATATTCTCCCTAAAATAGTGCACTCCATTTTGAGTTTGGACTTTCCTCATATTATCAAAGAAGAGAGTGTTCCCAAAGTGGTTGTCAAGGACCACTGCCATGGGTGATAAAAGACTACAACGCAGTCTGGATGAATATAGACAGACATGTACTAGAGTTGAAAATATCTGATTGCTGTCATGACAAAGTACCACAAACTTGGTGGCTTAAGCAACACAAATTTAATATCTTACAGTTCTAAAGGTTAGAAGTCTGATGTAGTTCATATTGGGATGAAATCAAGGTGTTCATAGCACCGCGTTTGTCCCTGGAAGCTCTAAGGTAGAATCTCTTTCTTTGCCTTTTTAATCCTCTAGGGAGCATCCACATTCCCTGGCTCATGGCCCCTTTTCTCCATCTTTAAAGCCAACAATGTTGCATCTTTCTAACCCTATTTCCATAGTCACATCTCCCTCTCAGACCTAGCCTGGAAATGTTACTGTCCAAGGGAGTCACCACCCTCCTGCAAGACATGCCAATAGTCAAGAGGCAAGGTGGTAGCAGATAAAGGGTTTTATTACAGCTTGCTAGCAAGGGGGAAGATGGCTGACTAATGTCCAAAAGAATCATCTTACAGAACCAAGACTATAGGCCAGTTATATAGGGGGACTGGTCTCTAGGCGGGGAAGGCAGCTGGTCTCCAGGTTGGGGCATCCATCTGATCTCTGAGTGCGGGCAGACATCTAGTCTTAGTTCCTGACAGTCTTTTGTTTTACTTGATATGCATCAGAGACTGGAGCCACGCCCTATACCCTGATCTTTCAGTTGTCATTGCTGATGGCTATCAGCATAGACTCTTCGCCTGGGGGTCATCACATTCCTAAGGAACTCAAAAGAACAAAGTTATCAACTTATGAGTTGGGAGTGGCCGTAAAATCTACAGAACATGTCCGGGTTAGTTAATCAGATGTCATTCAACATTGCAATATGGTTTCTTTTCTACAATATGGCTTTCCTTATGTCAACCTTGTGCTGAGCTGGAATCAGAAAGATCCCTGCTTTTTTTTTTTTTTGTGAGGAGATCAGCCCTGAGCTAACATCCGCCAATCCTCCTCTTTTTTTGCTGAGGAAGACGGCCCTGGGCTAACATCCGTGCCCATCCTCCTCCACTTTATATGGGACGCCGCCACAGCATGGCTTACCAAGCAGTGCGTCGGTGCGCGCCCAGGATCCGAACCAGCGAACCCCGGGCCGCCGCAGCGGAGCGCGCGCACTTAACCGCTTGCGCCACCGGGCCGGCCCCGATCCCTGCTTTTAAAGACTCATGTGATTAAATTTGACCCACCTGGATAATCCAGTATAATTTCCCTTTCTCAAGGTCCAAATTCTCAGCCACATCTCCAAAGTCCCTTTTGCCAATTAAGGTAGCATATTAATCCACAGGTTCTAGGGATTCTGACATGGATTCATTGGGGTTCTTTATTCTGCTTACCACAAGCATCACGCAATTTTATATAGTAAATTAGAAATGAACACTATAAATTGATCTGAATTTGTTTTCTCCCCATATTTCTCTGAAATCATCCCCCTATAGTTCAGTCAAATCTCACTCAATGTCCTCTCTTCTATCCTGGTTTCATCTCTATCCCAAAGACTTGCCTCCATGTATCGTCACCTTCTTACTACATTCCTTCTCTTCCTCTAAGAATTATTTAAAAAATAATCCCAGGTCTGTGGCCCTCAATCCTGCCTCGTTCAGCAAGAGAAAACATGCCAATGCCTTCAGTGGCCTGTAAGATGAAAAATTTTCACCCCTCAAGATGCATTGAAGATAAAAAAATAAATAAATAAAGTTACAAACACTGTCACGGATTAATTTCCCCTAGGAACTCAAGGGTGGTTTCAGAAGCATTTAACTGTTTCTCCAAATTGCTTTTCTCTTTTTGTTATGTTAAGAGATGCAATCACCAACCACCCTGAACCAAGCCCCACCATGAGTGCAAGGCCTATGACCATTGCCTCATTTTTAATGCTAAGATCTCCACGGTGAGGAGCTTAGGCCTTATTCCCATAACCTGCAGTGAATGTGGAAGCATGTTTTCCAACTAAGCCTGGGCAAGTGAAAACTCTCCTCTCCCTTTTGAATATTCATTCCCCATCCAAAATAAAAGGTTCCTACTGTCTGGTGCTTGGGGACAGCCATGACTTTGGAAATGATTCCACATGGCCTCCTGTTTGCTGCAAATAAGCTTTACTTTGTGTGACAACTACTTCTGGTGGAGAGTCTAATTTTAACCCACCATAAGGTGAACCGGCTTTGGTTAAATAACAACACTTCCTCATTTTTAACCTGGATCAGGGCTGAAACACATCATCTGCTACATTAGTGATTTAAACTTCTTCCCCTGAATATTTCTATGGAACCTCTTTTTCAGCTTTGGTTTCTAGTTTACATTTCTTATTTTCTTTATATTAAACTATTAGTACATTAATTTGACATTAAGGTGATGTGGTATTTAGATAGTGCATTTGACTTGTAAATAAAAAAAATATGACAAAGACTCATTGCCAGCTGTTTGAACATGGGCCAGTTATTTAAACTGACTTATTCCCAGTTCCTTCTTATAAAAGAGGGTTAAAAATACCTGATTCTTTACTTCAAAAGTTGATTTGGAGGATCAGATAAGTTTAACATATTTAAAATTTCATTATTAGAGAATTTAACTAAGTAGTTTAAAATAATTACTGAAAAATAATCCTAATTATAGTTTAATTTATATTTAAGATTAAAAATGAGGCAAAAAAAGACATGTATTTTATAATTTACCCTTATACTTCCTCTTTTTACTTTTTCCTTATAATATATTTATGGACATGCTGCATGCTGTAAACTGTGATGGGAATTTTTTTTTTAATTTACTTTATTCTCATTGTTAAGTGAAAGAAACACTTTCCTTGATTGGTTCATCATCTCAGTAAAAAAGACAAGGTGTTTACACATGGAAATCATACACAAAGAAAGCATAAATATGAACCGAAAGAAAACGTGAAAAAGTCAGTCTCTATGAACAGAGGTTGAATTTTCCAAGAAATATCAAGAGAAGATTAAGAAGTCCAATATTTTTCATAATAGTGACCATTTATTAGGTGTTCTATAAGATAGGTGAACTACATGTTAAGCAATATATAACAGTTGTCATAGTCACGGTAAATCCGTGATTAAAATATTCCTGACTATTTTACAGATGAGAAACCTGAGACTCAGAGAGATTAAGTTATATCCTTGAAGTTACAATTAGGTATTATAATGGCTTTGCCAAGATTTAAACCCACGTCAGCTTAATTTTGAAGCCTGTGTCCTTGTCAACTCTGCTTCATGAAGAGATGTGATGAAATGATGTGAGGTGAATTACAAGGGACAGGCAACCATTGAGACCCTTCAATGCCAGACCAAAATTAGATACAGTATCTAATGCTCAGTATGTTCTTCTTAGGAAATTTGATGTGTTTTGATAGCAAGAAGAAATGATTAGATACTTGTAACCATTTGCTAAAAGCTATAATTATAGCAAGAAACTGCCTTTGTTTAATTTTGGTGTGATTCTGTTTAAAAATAGGTACTTTTATTGTCTCTTAAAAATAAACAAAAACCTCCCCTTAACTATCTCTCAAGTTGAAGACAATAATCATAAGACTAGACTCACAATACAAGAGAAAAAACAAAACTCTTAGATTTCTAGTGCTCAACTCACAGAGGTTTGCAGTAGCTAGTTTAATTTATATTTGATTTTTTTATTTTTTGAATTTAGTATTCATTTAGGTGACAATTATAATATAAATTGTCACTTAGTGTATGGCAAACTTTTCAGTTATTAAAATTCTAGAGGAGAGACTCTAAATTTGACTTTCGACTATGACCTATAAATATTAGAGATTCATATTCCAGAAGGCTGTCTTCAATTTATTTTATATTAAATAAAATTACACATCAAGTGAAATTAATGCATTAACTATCATAGTATTTAGTATCAAAAAGTATTTTTAATTTTGGAATATAATTGTTAAATTTCAAAATTACACTTTGAGCACTCCCTGCTTATAACATAGCATAATGAAATTTCTTGATTAAAATAATTTGAAAAATTCCCAAACTCTTAGAGTAAAACACAAAATTCTTATTCTAATTCAAAAGACCCTGCAGGACGTGACTCTGGATTAGCTCTCCTGCCTGAGGTTCTTGGTGTCTCTAACCCAGCTATACACATTTTCATTTAATTACACGAACTTTCTAAGTACTTCCTTGCCTCAAGGTCTTTGTGCACAAAATTTGTCTGATTATGATATTCATTACTATATATGTGACTATCTAACTCTTAGCCAAAATTCTCAACCTCGACGTAACTTACTCTCACAGAAAATTTAATTTTTGGATGTTTCCTCTTTCGCATCACAATTTTGTACATATTGAGTGCTGATATGAGACAGACACAATCAGTAGGGTGGAGATATAGCAGTGAACATTATTGTCCAAAATCCCTTATCCATTGATTTGGTCATAGTTAACGGTATTTCATTCAGAGAAGCAAGCTCTGGTGATAATGAAGTGGTAGGCAGATCTTATTTTCATGGATATTTTGATGGAATTCCCCCAAGAGTTTTGTTTACTAAAGATCTTAGCCTTAATATAAAAATTTTACTCAGCATAATTTGCTTAGAGACAGTCATTTGTGTAATTTATTATTTGATTAATAGTTCTTCAAAGAAAAGAACATTTCATCTTGGAAAAGTGTGTTGGTCAATTTTACAATTAGTGAGATGTGGAGAAAATGATGAGATCTATGAAATTTCGTCCCTTTTTATCTCTCAGTCATATATTCATACCTGTGCAATTCAGGTTTCTAAACACTCACTCTATGAACTTTCATTTTGTGAACTTCCTTTTGTTATTGTGCTTAATTATTAAAGTAGTTATCTTTACAATTAGTGTCATAATTCACTCTTAAAAACTGCTTTTATGATTGCACTCATAAATTACTGTTAACAGTCACTGTTACAATATTGTTCAGAGTGCAACGGAAGAGTCATTACTTTTTACAACCTTTTACTAAAACTAATTGCATATCATCCCTGTGAAACTCTTGGGATAATTAGTTCTGTAAACTCATTGACAATTTTATCTATCCTAAAAGTGTCTCCTTCATGCTTCTGCAGTGCATATTCTGAAGGCTGTTGATGGATATTGGTGAAGCAGAGATTAGATTTCTATTTCAATGTCCTGATTTGATTAAGAAGTTTGGGTTCACATTCACTCAATCTATCAATTTCACGAAGCTATAGATTTCACATTGATCCTACTTAAATTTGTATAATTATTAACATAAAAGAGATAATATTTTTAGTCTATATTCATATAAAGTCTACTCCATCACTTTGCTCATGTATACTTTCATTCATGTGTGTTAACTGCATGCTAATTTAGTCCCAAGTGCAGATTAATTAATTAACCGATTCATTTATTCAGCAAATATTAATTGAATATTGACCAAGTGGTTGGCCCTAGGGATCCAAATTCATAGACAATGCCTTTGAAGAGTTTGTGTCTAATAGAATAACCACAAAAGTAAATAAATAAATAAAACCTGAAAATGCCAAAATACAAGAAAATCCATGGTGTTATAAGAGCACAGGGATATGACAAGATAAAACGTTGCCCAAGAGTATTAGAAAAGAGTTTCTGTAACAGAAGACAACTGAATTGAGTCTTAAAGCATGAACAAGAGCTAGCCATATAAAGATATGAGGATGTGTTTCAGGCAGAAGGAACTGTGTTTCAGGCAGAAAGAAGAAGATGTGCCCACATGGTCTATTCAACATAAAACGTACATTGTAACTAGAGCAGAGAATGTGTGTAATTGATTATTTAATGGGAGGCTGAATAGGAAGGATGAGTAAAAATTATAGATTTGTCAAAGCTACCATAAGGAATTTGGACTTAATACAGTCTGTGACAAAATTCCACAGACATGAACTTTAATTCCAGGATTTACCTATTTCCTATAAAACCAAGAGCCATTACTCAAGAACACTGACAATTTCTTGTCACCAGAAAACAACAAATAACTATTTCCAATGACTTGTGTATTAATTCATTTTCTACAATGAGAAATGTCCTAGCCTCTGCCCAAGTTAATCCTCTTATTAGACTCTGATTTACATTCCTTCGTAACTCCTCAGTGATCTTGTTCCTCTAATTATTCCTTGCTCCTATATCTTTATCCCTTCCCAACTACTGGATCATTCTCATCTCATAAAATTCATTTATTAAAATTAAAAAACAAACAAATAAATAAATGTTAGAGAGCAACCACTCTTGACAAGAGGTCTGGGAAAGAAATGTGGATGAACTTATTGAAACATGTGCAAGTGAAAATATTTATGTGATTCTCTTCTCTGCTTGTTGGCATGATGAGAACTAAAAAAAAAAAAAATCATAAATCTCAAAAGGCAAAAATCATACAATCCAAATAACAAAACTATAGAAATTTTAACAAAAATTAATGTCAAACTAAGATAATTGACATATACTTATCCCAGCTGAATTGTGCCAAAAATCTGGTTTATCTTTCTTAGGACAGGTGAAAAATTTCACCATTATATATCAAACCATAGGGTGGTGCCCCAAACCACACGTGGAGTAAAATTCAGAGCTGTAAATTATTAAATAGCAAAAGAGTGCAGTATTTAACTATTTGAAAATTAAGGAAAGTAGGAGAAGTAAGTTAACTAAATATTAAGTCAAATGCTAACGAATTATAAAGCAAGAATAAATGGAAGGTAAAATTGCTTTAAAGTGCAAATACTTTAAAGAAATATAGAGGAGGAAAAAGTTTTCCTTGACCTTCTTAGAATCCCTAGCTGTATCTGAAAATTAAACTGACACGGCCAGATTAACAAGGGAAAAGCATCCAAATTTTATTGAATTTTTACATGTACATGGAAGCCTTCATAAGAGAATGAAGTGCTGAAGAAGAGACAAAAGCGGGAAGCTTTGATACCTTTTAGACAAAGAAACAACAAATTTGTGAAAAATTTGATCTTTCACAAATTGGCAAATTTCACAATTTTTCACAAAGGGGTTGGGCTAGGGGTAATAAATGATGAAGAAGAAACTAGGAGGATTAGGGTTAGTTTAACAAGGTTTGTTTGTATAGATTTCTCATCCCCAAATTTCCCATCTCTGGTAATAAGAATGTCTTCTTTCCTCCTGGTACAGGGAGGGTACATTTCACATGGGAGTTTTAGGACTTGTTTCAGGGAAGAAGGGTGAGGGGGGAAGGTCAGAGTGACTTCTCTGCTTCTGCTGTTTTCTCAAAGTCCTTCAGCCTAAGATAGTCAATATGCCAAGGTGCTATATTTTGAGGTAGTGTGTCCTGAACCCCGTCAAAAACATCTATTCAAAATAAATAGGAGAGTGTATGTATGTGTGCAATGTAAATAAGCAAACTAACAAAAAACCAAACACATAAGTAAAATGTTATTTGGAATTGGAAAGGAGGCCAAGTCAAAATATCAAAAAATATACAATAGAAGACAATGTTTGGTGCAAATTTGTGTCAATATATCTGAAATAAAATTACTTTTATGCTTTCATGATAATATATATTACTGTACCCAATGAGAATGCAGTATAAATGTAAATAAACCAAGACTCATGATATCAGTTTTCACATTTTTCAAAAAAACTCTATCCAAAATCAGCCGTGGGCCCAGATGGTTTCTGAGTAGGCTATTTGTAAAGTTCTCTTTGGGATTTTTCTGAACTTTTAGTTGTGTTAAAAATGCAAAGCTGGTTTGAGCTCAGGTATGAAAAAATTTTTCAGAGCAGATGGTTTTCCTCCCTTAGGAAATGGAGCAAAAGTCCAAGATTGAAATTATGCATAAATATTAAATATTTTTCACAGACTAGGAGAACTTCATGATAGTCAAAAGGACCAGGCCAGAAGAGCATTTTGATATCAGTCTTGTCTCCCTAATTAAGAAGTTGAGTTAACAGTTCTTAAATCCCTTTGTTCCTGTTTTGGTCTTTAGAGAAAATAAAAAGTAAAAAATGGAAATAACACTGTTTCAATTTTTGAAATTTAAAAATTACAGCAGTTCAAGATCCTTGGTAATCCTATAGCATTTTAAGATTTGACTGGGAGAAGAAATTCAATCTAAATGGAGGACAGAAAGGGAAACATAATTTGCCTAATTAAAAAAATGAGTAAAAAGTAAACCTTATAATGAGATTTATGATGGTAGTTATGAATATATATACATATATATAGTGTTATATTGAAAAAACACATGACATAACTTTACCCTCAACAATTTTTAAATATACTATACAGTATTGTTAACTATATGCACATTGTTGTATAACAGATCTCTAAAACTGTTTTATCTGGCATAACTGAAACTCTATACTCTTATCTGGCATAACTGAAACTCTATACTCTTTGAACAGCAATGACTCTTTCTCCCTTCACCCAACTCCCAGCAACCACCGTTCTATTTTCTATTTCTATGAGCTTAATTACTTTAGATACCTCATATAAGTGGAATCACGTAGTATTGGTCTTTTTGTCATTGAATCATTTCACTTAGCATAATGGCCTCAAGTTTCATCTATGTTGTAACATTTGCCGGGATTTCCTTGTTTTTTAAGGTTGAATAATATTCCATTGTATGTATATACCACATTTCTTTATACATTCTTCTGTCAATGGACATTCACCTTCCTTCCACTTCTCGGCTATTCTGAATAGTGCTGCAGTGAACAAGGGTATACAAATATCTCTTTGAAAAGGATCTTGTTTTCAATTTGTTTGGATCAATTCCCAGAGGTGCAATTGCTGGATCCTATGATAGTCCTGTTTTTCAATTTTTGAAGAACCTCTATACTGTTTTCCATAATAGCTACACCATTTTACAATCTCACCAACAGTGCACAAAGTGTTCTAATTTCTCCTCATACTTGCCACATTTATTGTTATTATTGTTATTATTATCATTATTATTTTATGTGACCATCCTAATTGATGTGATTTTGATTTACGTGGTGGTTTTGATTTACTTTTCTGTGTTGAGGATGTTTTCATATGCTTGTTGGACAACCGTATATCTTTTGTTTTTGTATATCTTTTGTATATCTTTGGTTTTTTGTGTTGAGTTGTAGGAGTTCTTTATATATTCTGGATATTAACCCCTTATCCAATATATGATTTGCAAATATTTTCTCCCATTCCATAGGTTGCCTTTTCACTTTGTTGATTTGTTTCCTTTGCTGCACAGAAGTGTTTAAGTTTGAAGTAGACCCATTTGTCTATTTTTGCTCTTGTTGCCTGTGCTTTTGGTTTCATATCCAAGAAATTATTGCCATTCCAATATCATAAAGATTTTCCCCTTGTAGTCTGCTCAGAATTTTATAGCTTCAGGTCTTACAATTAGGTCTTTAATCCATTTTGAGTTAATTTTTTATAAATGGGGTACTATAAGGGTCCATCTTCATTCTTTTGCATGTGGATATCCAGTTTTCCCAACACTAGTTATTAAAGAGACTATCCCTTTAGCCTCATATGGTCTTGGGACCCTTGTAGAAGGTCATTTGACCATATATATGAAGGCTTATTCTGGGCTCTTTATTTTGTTCATTGGTCTCTATGGGAGTTTTTATGCCACTACCATACTGTTTTGCTTACTGTAGTTTTGTAATATGTTTTGAAATCAATAAATGTGTGGCCTCAGGCTTTGTTCTTCTTTCATAAGATTGTTTTGGCTATTCGAGATCCTCTTTGGGTTCACCCTAATTGGAGTCCTTTGAGCTTCTTGAATTTAGATGTCCATTTTCTTCCTCAGATTTGGGATGTTTTCAGCCTTTATTTCTTCAAATAAGTTCATTGTCCCTTTCCTTTTGTATTCTCCTTCTGGGACTTTCATAATGTATATATTGGTCCACTTAATGGCATCACATAAGTCCCTTAGGATTTTTTCACTTTTCTTCATTCCTTTTTCTTTTTATTCCTCTGACTAATGATTTCAAATGACCTGTCTTTAAGTTCTGATTCTTTCTTCTGCTTGACTATGTCTGCTGTTAAACCCCTCTAGTGAAGTTTTCAATTCAATTATCATATTCTTCAGCTCCAGAATTTCTGTCTCTTTTATATAGTTTCTATCTCTTTGTTGATATTCTCATTCTGTTTGTGCATAGTTTTCCTGATTTTATTTGGTTGTCTACCTGTGTTCTCTTGTAGTTCATTAAGCTTTTTAAGATTATTACTTTGAATTTTTTGTCAAGTTATTCATAGATCTTTGTATTTTGGGGTTAATTTCTAAAGATTTATTTTACTCCTTTGATTTGGCCATGTGTCCCTGTTTCTTTATATGCCTTTCAATTTTTTGCTGAGTCTTATGCATTTGGAAAAATAGCCACCATTCCTGGTCTTTATGGACTGCCTTTGTACAGTGCAATACTTTCATCAATCAGTCTAGCTAGAGATTTTGGGTGCCTCTGAAATATTTTGGGGGTATGAGAATTCTCTGGGGGTGTGTGTGTAATTTCCCAGTAAGAGAGGACTGCTGGTTTCTTTTTTAGGAGCTCATAATCTCTTGCTCCCTCTGGTGTCTGTCTATGATACAGTAGGTTCTGTGGTGCAGCAGCAAGCCTCTCTACTTTCCTTTTTTCTCAGTGGCCCAGGCATCCAAAGTATGCCAGCTCCCTGTTAACACTCTGAGTCAGGAGAGACAAAAATCAGTCCCTTGGGCAGCCCTCTGAAAAGCCAGGACACTGTACACATGTTACACTCTTCCCTTCCTCTTCTAGGGGAGAAGCCATGAGCAGGGCTTCTCTCCCAATGGCACTGAGCTGTGTCAGCTTAGAGGTGGGATGATTGAAAGTAAAGTGAAATGACTCTTCGTACATGTTTCAATGTGTCTGTTCTTGGCTTTGCCCATACGTGGGATACTGCAACTTCTCACGTGGTCTCTGCAGTTCTCATGAAGATATTTTGATCCATATATTGTTGTAAGTTGGTGTCTCTGTGGGGGAAGGAAGCCTTAGACTTCCTAATCCATCATATTTCTGACTCATGTATGCTTCCTATCAACATTTATACTGATACAGATAAATGATTTAATGTTTGTGTGTTTTGTTTAGGAAAAATAAATATCTATATATATGAAAAGAGCAGAAGTGAATTAATCCCAAATTTGAACATTTCCAGTCTGTAAACTTGGTTCTGCCAAGATGTAACAGGTATACTTTAGCTTAGCAAAGCAAGTGTAATTATGAGTGAAGTTTATTCCTCCTAAGGGTTCCTGCACATCTGTTTCTATGTTTAGAAAATGTCAATGCAAAAATAATCAAAAGATAAAAATTTTGGTTTTGCCCTTAAGAAATGATGATCAAGTTTTGTGAGATTCTGTGGCATGCTTTTAGTCCTCTGAGAGATTTGGGAATCCATGTTAAGCACTAAAATTGCCTTTTTAGATTTGTGAGCATGGCCATTCAGCTGAAATTTTAGAGTTTCATGTTCCTTATCATTTTAACTAAAATATTTACTAATAGTATATCTAGATGCAAAGATACTTTCAGATGATAATTTTTCCATCAAATCCACAATTTATGATATTCCTTTACAAAATGCATTTTTTTTAGTAACGTGAGTGGATCTGACTATAAGTTGATTTTTTATTATTTTGTTGTTTGTCAAGGAAGATTGGCCCTGAGGTAACATCTGTTGCCACTCTTCCTCTATTTTGTATGTGGGATGACACCACAGCATAGCTCGAGGAGCAGCATGTAGGTTTGCGCCTGGGATCCGAACCCACGAACACTGGGCGGCTGAAGCAGAGTGTGCAAAATTAACCACTATGCCGCTGGGCCAGCCCCCAGTTGATTATTTTTTATAATTAAGACACCAGACCTCATATATTGGAGAAAAGTATCCTATTAAAAGTTGTCATGAAGAGGCCAGCCCAGTGGCACAGCGATTAAGTTCAAGCGCTTGGCTTCGGCGGCCCAGGGTTCACGGTTTCAGACCCTAGGCGCGGACCTACACACCGCTTATGAAGCCATGCTGCGGCAGGCATCCTGCATATAAAGTAGAGGAAGATGGGAAGGGATGTTAGCTTAGGGCCAATCTTCCTCAGCAAAAAGAGGATGATTGGCAATGGATGTTAGCTCAGGGCTAACATTCCCGACCAAAAACAAAATTGTCATGAAAAGCTGGACACCTGTTCTTACAGTGGGAGGAGCAGGGACTTGGGAGTCACACTGGCCTAGGTTTGGATCCTGAATATGTCATTTCTTTACTGGGGAACTTTAGTGAGTTACTTCAACTCTTTTTAACCTCAGTTTCCATACACATAAAACAAGGATAATGATGTTTAACCTATATTATTATGAGAGTCAAAATCACCTAAAATGGCCTTTGTAAGACAGCAAGGAGAGTGCTCTACGTTCAACAAATTTTAAAGATTATATTGACAAGACATGTTTCCTTGAACTCATTCAAAACTAATTCCTTTCATGGAATGTTCTTCAGATCCTAAGGGATGTGGCATAAAATAATGATAATGATTCAATACAGTACATAAAATGGAACTGAGACTTGTTAGAAAAAGAAATCCAAAACATTTTCTGAATGTTGTTTAAAAGGTAATCTCAGAAGTTTCTCATAACATTTTTTTAAATTTATGAAGACACTGGTAAGAGCATAATACTACTTGAAACAATCAAGTATTAAAAACACTTTTATTACTAAGCATCATATTACCTTATTTAGAGAATTCTTTCTTATATTGCATTTCCCCAGAATCTTCATGGCCAGTAGAAGTATTTTCTAATATCCACGAATCCTCTCTATTTTGAATTGTGTACTATTATGTTATACTAAAAGGGAATATTAATAAAAGCACAGTATAATCATTAAGACATCAACTATATTGATAATTACTATCAGGAAACTTCAGTATCGATATTTATACTTATATTTCAGTTTTGTTGGTGCAGACCATTAAAAACACACAGACGCAGACTTACTGTAGAACAATCCACTTAAGCTAATTGAAGGACAAATAATATCTGGGAATACTATAAATAAAGAACTAACTATAGATCAAACAAAAAATAAATCAAAAAGAAAATGATGGAAGGATTGAACCATAACCTGGTGGTTAATAATTGCACTTGAATGCCAAACACAGGAGAACCCGAGTATCAACAGTCAGGACTCTGTTGATGTTCGTGTATACAGTCATAAAATATTATTGGGCTCCTATTAGGCAGCAGTTTCATTTCAGCAAAATAATAGCATGAATTCTATTGAATTATCCTTAGTAATTTAAGTTTAAGAGTTTATAGTTTTATTTGTAGTTTTTTTAGTTATAAAGATTATAAAGTGGAGTTTACATTTATGTATTCAGTAATATTAAAATAAAAATGATTCACGGAAATAATATTTTTCAATCCCTTAAAAATGTTCTGAACATATACAAGTCTGAGAAACACTGATGGAGTGCATGGTGCTACTGAGGCTGTGGTTCAATTTCTGATGAACCCATAGGCTTCTCACTCCCAAAGACACGGACTACACTTAGCTCTTTCAAGGTAAGACGTGAATAAGGGCTGATGAGAGGATGAGGTTGACAACTCATCATATACTTATCTTGAAGTGATTAGCAGTATTGGAAGACAGATATTATCATCACTTCACTCATGGAAATAGAGACTAAGAGGGATTCACTCTGATGTATATTACACAGACAATAAGCAGGTGGGGAATTAAAAACATTATTTGATTCCAAAATATGTCTTAATAATAAACACTCAAAACTGAAAATAAATAGTAAAATATTTCCCCAAAGTTTCTTATTATAGATTTTTATTTGATAAACACAAGAATTGGGGGTTTTTTAGGGACAAAATAGGTTAACATGCATTAACATTAGAAACAATATTATTACCAACAGGGGAATTGTAAAATTTCACAAGGAATAATGTGGGAAGTATCAATTCATGCTATCAATACTACCAAAGCATTTTTACTGGTGAATTTTCCCTTGTAGCATTGAAATCATGGACTCTTACAAGGAGAGAATAACGGACTAGAAGGCATGTGAATGCATCTTACAGCTTTATGATTCCATTATGTTCTTGAGGCAACAATCTAGAGAAATGCATCATTTCGGTATTTGGGATGCATTCTGCTTTCTACTGTAGTATAATTTCCTATGTACCAAGCTAACCACTTTCTTAGCAAGGCATAAGATTTACTTCATTATCTGGCTCCTAATCCCCTTCCCAGCGTTGTCTCCTAACACTTCCCCCTGGTGCCGTATGGACTGGCCAGACCCTTCTTGTTATTATTCCCTAAGGACGGCAGGCACTTTTATGTTTCCACTTCACAGCATGTGCTGTTTCCTTTGCCAGGAATCAATTTTCCTCTCGCTTTGTTCTTGATGAATCCTCGCTCTTCCTCCAAGACTCTGCTCAATTTTAAACTCTTCTGGAAGCTGATTAGACTAATCAACACCTTATGTACTCACTAGAATTTTTGCCTCAGGCTTCAAATCAAATCAGATACTATGCTCTATTAGCAGTTATTCCAGTGTGACTTTTAAACCAAAACTTCTGTTCTAAGCCTTTATCTACAGAAAGAAACATCTTTCTCATCTTTATGTCTCTAGCAACCAGATGAATCATCACATAACAGGTCCTAAATAAGTCAATACAAATGCATTGATGTGATTTTTGTGAAATAGCTACAATCAAGTCATCAATACAGAAGACATATTACAGTTTTCTTGTTTTCAAAAGAAGAAACAAAGTTTTATTCAAAAATATCATTCATAGATGAGGCACTTACTAAAGGAATGGAATCGTATCTTAAAAATGAGGAAAACACAAGTTGATGTGAAAAATAAGAAATTTAATTTGAATTTTGTCTGTGTGGCGCTAATTGATATGGATGTTTATATTTGATTCATTTGCTTTTAAAATATGTTATTTTTGTTACAAAAATTGACATAATGTATAATTAAAAAACATAAAATACAGACAATTATTGAGTACATTAAATAATTTATAATTACACTATAGAGAATATCTAATGTTAACTTTGAGGTGAATTTTTTTTCGCATTCACAGACATGTAAGAATATCATTTTTAAAAATACACTATTTAAGCATGTATTAACCACCTAATATATTCCATGGTAGGCCCTAGCAGATTCAATGGTGAGTAACATCATACAAAATCCTTGTCTTTGTTAAACCAAATTAATCAAGATATTAATCAAATAACCTAAAAATACACATAAAATTACAAATAATGTAATGTGTTTTAAAGGAAAGATATATAGCATCATGATAGCTTATAGCATGAGCTCATGACCCAGAATGAGGTTTAAGGGAAATTTTTCACGAGGCAACAACATATAACTTGAGATCTGAATATTGAAATTTGGTGATTTTAATAATTTGTAAAATTCTGATGATGCAATGCTAAATAAATATCTGATCATATCACTTTTCCTGGATAAATAAAATCTTCCAATGGATTTTGATTTTATCACAATGAAAATGGGAAACCATTAAAGGGCTTTGTACATAGAAGGAATTCAACAGATATGGTTTAGGGTGTGCTATTTTTGCTAAACATTAACCACAAAATCTTATTTGCAAAGAAACTTATACTTCTGCAAAAAAACTTATACTTCAGTTATATGAATAAGGGCAAAAAATTCATGCCTCAGAGGTCAAATGTGTAACATTGGGAAGTGAGAGAAAGGATCACATTCTCATTTAGTTTTGTAGTCCCCAAATAATTGTCACTCCTTCAATAGAATGTATATTTTACAGCCACCCCAACACAGGTGTACACTGTTTTTATGAAAGCCTCTTCAAACATAAATCCAAGCATAAGAATAATTGGTAAATCTTCTGCTTATGGAAGAATTTACAACAGACTTTATATGAAGTGTTCCTGTCAACCTGTCATGCAAAACACGAGGTTTACAGATTTGTATCTATATAAACAATTTCTTTTTTAGAAACACATTTTATGGAAAAAGCATACTCATTTTACCTTGGATCTAGGAAGTATGAAATTTAACTTAGCCTTCTCTGATTTTTATAGAGTAACTAGAAAGGAAGAGAAAATGTAAAAATCTCTGCAATTTCTATCCTACATTCCAATGGTGCCGTAATGTATTACAGTGTTCTTTTCGGGCACAGAAACAAAGAAAAGAGAGTGATTATGAGAACAAGGAGTGATTTTGTAAGATATAAAAATATATATTTACTTATCCTTATCTCAAGCACTTTTCTTCATTGATTGTGACATGTCTCCAACCCAATGCAGAGAGAGATCGCTTGGCAGTGCCTGTCATTACTTACTTGATGAGAATGACACACAGCCAAGTCTGGGACCTGTGCACTTCGAAATGTAAACGCTAATGAATGCTATGGAGTCTGAAATTCTCATTAGATACATTTCTGCATGTTAAGCCCAACATTTTAAGAGCAGGCAGACATAGTTTTGCATCCTGTTTCTGCTGCTGATTCACGTTTTGAATTCAGACAATTATGTAACCTTTCTGATCTGCAAAATGAGAATAACAACATATACCTGACAGGACCATGGTTGAGAGAAGATAAGGCTTGCAGACAAAATGCTTGGCATAAAGAGGATTGGAAGGTCAGTGCCTTAGTCAGGAGATAGGCTATAAATCAAAGGATAAGACAAAAGTTTACCAAAACTTACATATATTATGTGTGTATATGTTTATATAGTTAATATGTGTGCATATATACATATACAAACACACATGTATACATATATATGTATGTGTACGTGTGTGTGTGCATATATATATATAAACAATACTAGATTGCTTTAGTAATGAAACTCTGAAATCACAGATATACTTTGAAGAGTTATTGTGTCAAAAGGTATTTAGGCATTAGTATCACAGATGCTTCAACAGATGGACAATAGTATCTGAAAAGCCTGTATTACACAAAAATTGTGAAATGGTGTAGGAAAATAAATCTTGATAGTCTGACAGGAAAGTATAGATGAAATGCAAGATATTTGTGTTTCTATTTTTAAGTTTAGAAAATGTATGTTTCTTCTAATTGTATGTTTCCTTTCATTCTTTCACCTTACTTCACTCCATTCATTCAGATTCTTACTGTCATCTAGTTTTATCTGAATCCTTCACCACAGTGAAAATTCTCTTCCTTCATCCATTGGATTACTGGCTGACCATCTTTTCGTCCCACTCAAATGAGCCAACCTCAGTATAGACACCTAGCTTTATATTCCTCAATAATTAATTGTCTGAAGCATCTGTCAATCCATGTCCACCAACACAATTTAGAAAGGAACACAGGTAGGAACTGTTCTCAAGTAAGATCCATTTTGCCTTCACAGACACAGACACACACACACACACACATACACACACGTGCACATGCACACTTAGAAGAAGAAGAATATTTACTTTTGAAATGTGAAATTAAGGATATTCTTTTTTGCTTTCCTGTATTCCCACAACAAACATGACTAAGATATTTTAAATAATCATTTGTATATGGGTATGATCTATAAGTTCATGAGGCACTCAAATGGGTAGGAATGCAATAAATCAAGTCAGAAAGTGTGATGAATACAAACAATTTTGAGGGTGAGAAAGATATTTATGAGTGAAACACCATTAATGCAGGTGGTAAGAATATTTTTATGCATAATGAGAATTTGCATCTTTCTGTTCCCTTTCACTGCTGTGAAATATGCTCGTTTTAAAGGTTGTAACTAAAAGGCAGCAGATGGTGAAGGCAAAGATAAAAAGAATAGGTCACTCAAATGACTGAGTATCCATCTCTCAAAATCCCAGTAAAAAGATGCATTTATGTATTATTTCACAAAACAGACCTCCAAATAAAGTACATAAAACAATTAAACATGTTTCCTCTGATTCGAAATATTTTATGCTATTTGTGTCAATCTGAATTGTCTCTGTTTTCTATCAATCATTGCTAGTTTTGTAAATTTAGGATGTCATTTTTATTAATAATTAGTATTCTAATAATTAAATTTTTCACTGTTATTTTGTATTATATATTTAATATTTATCTAAATACATTACATTAATCACACTTAGAAAATTATTAGTATTAATATGATAAACTAAAACATTACGAATATTTTAACACAAAAACTTTGTCATATAAATAAAAAGACAAGAATTTTTTGCTATTATCTGCTTAAAATGGTTTAGGAAACAGTTCTTACATTGATTTTATTAAGAGAAATGAAACTAAAATATGTTTTCTGATTACAGCAATAGTTTTCTGATATAGCAAAATAATTTTAAAATACTGAATATCTTGCCCTAATCTCTCAGATTTTAATATATTTTTATCTATTGCAATGGATAATTATTTAAAGCAAAATAAATTAATTTGAATCTCAGTATAGAATCACAAACGAGAGAATGTCTTTCCTCTCAATTTAATCACCAACAAAGCTAAATCTTTTCTTCAGTAGTGACAAAAGTCTTTGCGTTATGACAGAGTATCCCTTAGTTCTCTCTTTCTCTTTTTTTTTTTTCAATTACATATTGCTCCTTAAAACCTGTAATATCAAGTATGAATCCTGAAGTGACTGTAATTTCATGGACAACAACAGATTCTATGACTTAAGTTAACATTTTAATTAAAAAAATATTTAGTACATGAACAACTTATATTTGATCATATTGATAGCTTTGCTCATGAGGAATTATGTAATCAATAATTTTCCTAACATTTCACCTGACTGAATTTTATCAACAGCAAAACTCTCACAAATGCAAAACAAAATACTGGCAAAAACAAACTTCACTGCAACTTTTATTGCAAAATATTTCTATATAATATAGAGAAGCTAGATTAATGCCCTTCAGGATAATTCTTTTTTCTTGTCACTATAGATAATTTATATGGGGTTCAATGTCTCCTGAGTTTTGAATAAATATATAGACTTGAGGGAAATTGAAATAGGACAGAAGGACACCTCAAGATAGAAAAAAAAGAATACTTGGATATTGGTTGAAAAGTTCAAAAATAAGTATTTTGCCATCAGGAAAAAAATAGCAAACCTTTGAAGTTTGATAACATTTTGTTTTGTTTAAAATGAAATTCAATCAGAGCCATTGGCTTGTATAAACAAAACAGAACCAGAAATGATTCTTCGTTCGATACTGGTGACAAAAAAGAGCAATATATTTGGCAACCACTGTTTAAAATTTGGTGAAGTAAGATGTTTTTAAAAATTTTTCTTTCAGGCCTGGCCTGGTGGCACAGTGGTTAAGTTCATGAGCTCTGCTTTGGCGAACCAGCCCGGGGTTCACAGGTTTGGATCCAGGGCACTAACCTATGCACTACTTATCAAGCCATGCTGTGGCAGGTATCCCACATATAAATTGGAGGAAGATGGGCACGGATGTTAGCCCAGGGCCAACTTTCCTCAGCTAAAAGAGGAGGATTGGCAATAGATATTATCTCAGGGCTAATCTTCCTCACCAAAAAAAAATTTCTCTTTCATCTCTTTATTTGACACTCACATGCTGTTTAATTTGGGAATCTTGCAATAAAATGTATACAGCTCTCTGTTGGGAATCATGGAATCTCCCAGCCTTGCCATAAAAGTGAATTATTTAACTTATTTAGCTTTAGATGGAGTTAATCATTGAACTCCACTTAATTATTTAACTCCATCTAAAGTTGGAATTATAATAACTTGAAATTTCCTATAAGATGAAAACTAGGAAATTCATAGATATGCAAACTGACCTTAAAAAATAAAATATTCCTTATGCCAGGAAAGTTAATAATTATGGTAAAAAAAGTATCTTATAATAATACACATATCACAACAAAAATTGGGCAGCTTTTGGGAAACAGAAAAATAGAAGTCAAGAGGCTTATTTTATCAGCGTCCGTCCTGCCATTTACACGAGGAATCGAATCTGTAGCCATTTGGTTTTGAGTATTATGGTTCCAGGTATCTTGAACAAGAGTTCAAGAACACTTGTTATAATCAGGTTGACTCTTTTAGTTCTTTCTTGATGATTGTTAAATGTAACATGGTTAAGATCACAGATTTAAAACCAGATTGGCTAGATTCAAATCTAAGCTCTGCTACTTATGATCTATATGACTATGGGAAAGTAATTTAACATCTCTACGTCAGCTGTTCTTCAGTCTCTTTGTCAGGTGTGGGGAGCCCCAGCACAGTTGGCTGTAAGTTCTAATACCACATTAGTGTTGCAGTATTTCTTTTAAGTGAGTAGGCCCCCAGCGTGGCAGGTTGTTAGGCTCAGGGCCTTACAATTGCTGTAAGCCTCTAGCCTATTAGGTCTCTTGTCAGCTCTCTGAGGATTGCAGCTGGGTGGGGCTGGCCTCAGGCACAGGAGCACCCAATTGTTTCCGGCTTTGGAAGGCGGGGCAAACCCCCTATGTGGGTCTTTGAGAAGCACAAGTCTTCTGCAGCTGACAAGCCCTGCCGCCCACAGGTTCACACACACAGTCAACACAGTCCTGCCCCATGTGAGCGCCCCGACCTCCCCAAGCGGACCCAGTCTCTCCCCAGCGGGAGCCCCACACACTCTGCCATGGCCCCACCCTCTCCATCCGCTCCTTGTGCACACCCGGCCCTGCTCAAGCTCAAGTCGGCTCAGTTGCCAGGCTGCAGAGAATCCAGTCACCAATCTATGCAGTCCCACAAGTTGCCTGAGGGCTTGTTGTTGGGTGGGGCCAGTCTCTAGGGTGGGCTGCCTGCCCTGGCGGAGCTGGATTAAATTGGTGCTCTAGTGGGTGGAGCAGACCCTGGGCTAGCAGGCCTCAGGGAGAACTCCAATGGCGTCTGTGTCAGCACGCCCACACCAGGCCACAACAATGGCCGCCGCCAATGTCCCAGTCCCTGGAGAGGTCTCACCCCTCACCGAGATGCACTCAGGGCCTATTAGGTGAGTCTCTTGTCACCAAAGCACTGTGCACCTTTCTTTCTGGTGATTTTAGGATGCTTTCTGGAACGGGTGAGTTTGTGCGTGGGCCCTTTAAGAGCCAGTTTTAGTTTCTTTGTGAACCGGGTTTTCTGGGGGTACTCCCCAATGTTTTAGTAGCTGGCAAAGTCAGATATTATGCCGCTGGTCTCGATTGTGCTGGGTCCACAATATGCCCACAGCGGGGGCGCTCCCCGGCTCAGGGCCCCGCTCCTCTAGGGAGGCTGCGTACCTGTGAGCTGCTCCTGGCGACCGTGAAGCTGGCGGCTTGTGAAGGCGGCGTTTTTCCTCTCCAGAAGGGAGTCTCTGCCTCTTCTACTTCAGTTAGGATTGTCCGTTGTTGCAGGAGTTCCTCTTATCCAGTTTTCAGTTCTGTCTCAGGGGTAATTTTTCCACGAGTGGTTGTAAATTGGCTGTGTCCACGGGAGGAGGTGAGTTCCGAGTCTGCTTACGCCGCCATCTTTACTCTGCCTCTCTGCTATAAATGTTTGACAAAGAAAAAATAATGATAATTTGGCTTCCAATTTAGAAGTTTCAGTATAGAACTTTACTCTGAGAGACAGATCTTGTTTTTATAGGGAAAACAATACTGGATTTCTGAAACGTCAAATCTGAGGACCAGACTCAAGACTGTGATACATTCTCCAGAATACTTGATGGCAACAAGGGAAGGTGCTTCATGTAGAGCTAAACTAATCAATCATGGCAATATGTGACTTGCCTTCTGGGAATAAAACTCCAATGACAGGTATGCATTAGAGACTTGGAAGGCACAAATTAAAGAGCCAGACGTTAAAGGAGCTGGGATGGAAAAGCTGAGATTCAACAACAACTCTCTGACTCCACAGCCTGAGTTATGTCTGTCTAGTCTTTTCAACTTTTTATTATAGATTATGAATGTAAAACATGTACAATAAAAGACATTATAGTGTAATGAAACCTCATACACCCACCATCCAGCTTCAACGGCTATCATTTCATGGCCAACTTTGTTTCACTTTTACTCTCATCTACTTCGTCTTGTGCTATAATATTTTGAAGCAAATTTCTACATTTTATTTTACTGTAAATATGAGGACTCTTTAAAAAAACACAATTAAAGTAACACATCTAAATAATTAATAATTTATTAATAAAATCAGTTATCTACTTTGTTTTCAAATTTCCAAATGTCTTTCTTATAAATGTCATAATGACAAGTTTTAATTTTCTTTATTTAAAATTTATGACTTATAAATCTTTAATTTAGAGATTCCTATACCCTCTCTTTTTCCCTATCTTATAGAGTTTCCCACAGTCTGGATTTTGATAATTACTTTGAGGTTGTACAGTGTAGTTTAACATGTAACTCTGTCCTCTGATTTACTAAAAACTAGTAATCAGATCCAGATTTAGTGTTTTTTTTTTTCAGAGCTTCTTTGTAGATAGTTGATTTTTCAAAAGTATTTCCTCCATCAGGAAGTAGTAATGTCTGGTTGAATCTCCTTTTTGTTAATTAGCACTTATTAATGACATTGTATAGATCAATTCAAAAGAATTGAAAAATGGTAATATATTAATTATATTATTTCTTCCTCATTTTTTTCTTTTAACATTTCTTTAATGACAAACCTCCCTTCATCTACTTTTTGGCTTTCCAGAGGTTCAATTTGCCTAGAAAAGACAGGATAAATATTTGTTTTTCTCCTTATTTCCTAGTTTTCGAAGAAGGGGTTGGTTTCCAACTCTCTTCCAATAAGACCAATTGGTTTTATTCTCTGTTTTAACAAGAATTTTAAAATTAAACATTTGGTTTTGTTTTTTAACACACTTTAATATTTTATTTTAAATATATTCAACATTTTTTAATAAAAATGTGTAAGCCTAAAGAAAAGTTGAAAATTGTATAGTGTACAGTCATATGACTACTAACTAATTTTACAATTAACTTCTTACTATATTTGCTTTATCGTACATTCTATCCATCTATCCATGGCCCTATGCATCAACCAGTCAAGTCCGAGTTTTTAACTACTCTATTATGTTATCTTTCATCTATTATTAGAACATTGCTTGAGACACACAGGGTCTTAGTGTCTTTATCCTCATAAATATGGCATTCAAAGTTGGCCCCTAAATAGTTACATGAGGATGAACGAATGGATGGATGGATGAATGGATGGATGGGTACATGAAAGGATAAAGAGAGAGAATGAAACTGAAAAGAGTGGAATGAAAACAAAGCTCTTCTATCTCTTCTCATCCATTTCCCTTCACCCTGTGTATTTCTTACCTTGCCAGTTTGTTGCAACTTTAAAATGGAAAAAAAAATACTGTATATTTTCCAACACTTTAAAATGCTATGCATAGGTAAATTATGATAATAAAACATCACCATGATCACCATTGATAAGATTGAGTGATTAGCTCATGTAATCCTCACGAATATCCTCCAAATTGTAGAGGAGGAAATCAAGGCACAAAGACATCAATTAAATTGCATATTTCACATAAGAAATGTGTATATGTTCCTCATCTAACCTACTTTTAGTTTGTGAAAACCTCAGAAATTCTTGCTGCTCAAGAATTACAGTCCCCAGGAGATTATGCCCATAATATTTTTCACTTACCTAAGTGTTGTCATGTGTTTTTCTTACTTGTGAAGACACACTAGTTTCTTTTCCTTGGAAATTAAGCTTTACTAGTATATGTGAGTTAAGATGTCCAAATGATGATTTCTTGCAAACTGGCTCATCATCTGAAAATACTGCTGATTTCAGCATACTCTGAATTTCCAAGCACGAGTCTTCATGCAGCATGGCAATGTTGCCGGCTCCAATATCAGTTCTCCCACAGTAAAGCCAGCAATATGAGGTTAAAACCAAAAGCACTCATCCCCTTTCCCTGCTTCTCTAAGTTGCCTTCATATGTAAATATTGGTTTTTTAAAGCTTTGTATCCCTGAACTTCACAAGGCAGATAGAAGTTACAAATTTTTAAAAGCCCAGGTGGCTTCATGCTGGGCTCACACTGAAGTTTCGGCTAATTACCAGTTCTTGAGGTTTATTACAGGGAAACTTATACCCAGAGAATATCAAGAAGCCGAAGCTTCCCAAACTCTAACTCCTTGGCTTCCTGGCACCAGAATCCACCCTCCACCACGGAGGTAGACAACAAAGGACACCCACCTGCAAATTCCCTTATCTCGCCATTCCCCCTCCCTGCAAGCAGCCTCACAAAGCCAAACACAGGCTGGTGGGAAAGCGCCAACTAGCAAGGCCACAGGCTCCCCCTCCTTGCAAGAAGCCACATTCCTTGCAACCTTTAAAACCCCTTGCCTCTCATCTTTTGGGGAGATGGGATGAACTTGAGGGCTCGCTCTTGTCTCCCGGCTGACATCACCCAAAACAAAAACCCTTTCCTTGCCATAAGCCTGGCATTCCAGTGTTTATTTGGCTCTTCTTGTGTGGCGAGTAAAGAAGTTGTGTTTGTGTCCGGTAACAGCAATAGCTCCTTGCATGGCTCATTTAACCCTAAATGCTAAATTTTACCTATTGCCCAAAACTTATTGCTAGATAGCTTTCTTCAAAGAAAAAAAATTCAAAGAAAAGAAGAAGAAGTAGAGAGTCTGTTGGGGATAAAAAATTATGATGTGCTGAGTGAACAAGTTGTTCTCTTTCACTTGAATCAAAGAACAGATATGTCATGTTTCCCTGAGGAAATTAATCTTAAATTTTGTACCTTTCAGTTGCCAGAATATTAATGGAGCTGAATTATAATAAAGGACTTAATCCTGTGAACTCAGTAGTTCTTACTCTTACTCTTCATATTTCCTGCCTTCAGATATTTAAGGATAAGATGGAAAAAAAGTTAGAGTTTATGTGAATTAGCAAGTAGTGAGAAAATCCAAAAATGTGAATTAAATAGAAAGTAAAGGCCCCCCTTGTGAATTTCATCAAAGTTCTACTCTTTTTAGACCAATTTGGTCAACTTTTATTGATGGCCTCCATATCTGAATTAGTAAAAATACAGAGGAAAGAATTCATTATTAATAAAATAAACAGCCTGGAACTCTAGATATACTGCATATCTAACAAAAAGGAGAAAACAAAAAGCATGAACTGAGTTTGAAATGTGGTGACATGAAGTTGAATACATTCACGTTATTTTTCCAACTTAATGAATACATAATATAATGGTAAAATCGTGTTAAATAATTCTGTGATTTCTTGGGCAAGATGGACATGAAATCATCTCCTTACCTCTGTATGGTTTCCTTTCTTCAGTCTCTTCCACTTTCAGTCTTCCTGAACATTCTTTCCATATCTATCCCTCTTGTGGCCTTGTAACTTAGTTAATAACCTTTTTTTCCCCCTAGACTGTCCTTGTTACTCATGTCAAAAGCACCCACTTATCAAGTACAATTCAGCTAAAAGGCTACTTCATCTTGTCAGCAGGTCCTAAAAATCCCCACTTCTGTAGCACTTATTAGTATCCCCCTTTGGGGATTCTCCTCTGTGTTCATGTGACACTTCGTGATTGGTATGGTTAAACTTCTGAATTGTTGCCCATCTAGTGGGTGTAAAATGGTGTGCCATTGTTGTCTTAGTTGTGTTTTTTTCCCCCTCTTTTGTAGAGCGTATGTATTTTCTACCATGATTATCATTATGATATCACTAATTACATGGTAATTTGATACTTATTTTCTTGTTTATTTCAAATGTTGACTGTGTACTACCTGAGGTCCCAAACTCATTCATTCTTATCTCTTTATCAGTAATATCTGGCACAGAACTATTCCTTTTCAAGGCATTCTATCAACTATTAAAAGATAATCACTAACTGTCACATTGAAGCCTTATGTATTTAGGTTGACTGAACATTAATGAAATCTAAGTATTTAAAATATTTCAAAGGACATTTATTTCCCATATTTATATGAAATTTATTTTATTCTGTAAATTCTGTTATTGTTTTCACATTGGCATGTTGTACTCTACCAAAATATCTGTAGAGGTTGGCAAGTTCCACTATCACAGGTACACATTCACACTACCAGCCTGTCAAGCAAAATGCTTTTGATTCTTAAAAATCTTTTAGGGGAAGATGTCTATTTGTGGGGTTATTTGTTTTTTTATATTCTTGCTTTCCTTTCAGTGAAACTGTCCTTATATATAAACCAGAATCATTGTCTTCTAACCAACTGAAATTACAGAAAACATATTTCAGTTTTTGCCTGCCCATTCACATGATTAAAAAAAAAAAATAACTCTAACATTAGGTAATAGAAATAAAAGTTAAAAAAATAAAGACAATTTTAGTTGAATAAGAAAATAAACTAGTCAATGTTCTCCCATTATTCAACCTCTGTTCCCAAAAGAGAGGATTTTCACATTCTGGGTATCTTAACTCACAATGGATATGGCTATCTAGAGATATAATATAATGTAAATAACTGCTTCCCTCCCTCCCCTCCTTGCTCCTTAGATTGAGAGTTGGCTTCCATTGATCCCCAATTTGGGGTTGCTTCATTTATTTACATGGAGGAAGATGATAAATTTTACATTGAAGTCCAAAGTCGCTTGAACAAATAGATCTCCAGGGGCCCCACTCCCTACTGAGTCTCAGTCCTAGCCCTATCTCCCCTCCACCCTGCTCCACTGGTTTGAGATGCTGATAAATTTGAGATTTTTCTGACCCTTGTCCTCTAAAAGTATTAGGTTAGAAGTGGGGAGATTTTCTTTCACTGGTTTGTTACCCGTAAGAAACATTTAGAGATATTAATTCTGATTGTCTTAACTATTTTATCAAATTAGGGAGACAAGATTTGTTAAAATAAGAATGAAAACATTTTACAGGCAAGATCATGCTAGTCAGACAAAGTTATGTCTGATTTAGCAATATACTATTTTAACAAAAACATGTACAGAGTATGAACCTTGAAGATACATCTGCCCCTCTATTTTTCAAGAGGAGAAAGGGCACACCAACAGAGGAAATTTCTCAATGTACAAGCCGACTTCTTGTTTCTTTCTTTATCACAGGAAATGTTAGAAATTCTAAACTGAAATTTGTAAAATGTACTCTATACCTTAGTGGGTAGAGTTACTTTAAACAGGTTGTAGGCTACATAATTAGAAAGGAAATTTAGCCCTTCATTTCTATATAATTGATATTTCTAAAATAAATAGTGATATGATCACACATTTGGTGAAAGATAAAAAAGAGAGTAAGAGGTTAATGGACAACTCATGGTTGATGCTGTGATTGAGAGTGATAGAAAATATTAGAACAATAGTATCTTCCAGAACAATACTCATCAGGATAGTTTTGTCCAAGAATCTATATTTTAGAAGTCGGATTTGTTTCAGGAATTCCTTAGGGAAGTGTTACTAAAATGTATCTACTTTACTATCTACTATCTACTGCTAGTGTCCTAGCAATTAACTGATATAACTGCCCATATCCATTGTCTCTTCATTATAAATATTGAAGATTTGTACTTTGAAAGATATGTTCCATAAAGACAAAGATCATGTTTGTCTTGTCCTTTATTATAGACTCTGTTTCCATCACAATCTCTGTCTCAAAGTTGATAATTCAATCAACATACATTGAATAAATGAATTACTATAGGAACCTCAAATGTTTAATTCTTTCTAAACCATATCTACTTGTGTCTCTACTCATGTGAAATCAATAAACAGAAACCTCATTAAATTGGAGTTTGGAGGCCAAAAGGGGGAGCTCTCACACGCTATGTCACAGCAGAGCCCAACAACAAGAAGAAAGACTTCCTCTTCTTGCCTCCAAGAAGTTCAGCCAATGAGAGACTGTCACAATTCAGCCAATGAAAAGCCATTACACATCGAACTCTCATTTCCTCCAATGGATTCTTTGTTTACAACAGCCCTCCCAACTTCCTTTCCCCCCTCTATAAAAGAGTTTCTCCTCCCTTGCTGCTGGGAGACTTGCACTTGTCAACATGGTTGTAGACCACCAGTTGCAATTCTTTACTGATCCCAAGAAGCCAATTTTTGCTGGAGAAATAAATTTGTTTGGCTATTTGTTTAAGGTCAACACCCACACACTCCATCAACAAATATCTTTAACTTTTCTGTATACAAATACACTCACAGTGGAATGAGTAGCTTTTATTCTTTCAACTATTTTTTTTTAGTATTTTTTTGTATGTGTCAGGAGTACTGGGAAACTAAGATGGACAAAAACACAAAAAATTTCTTTGCTTTATAGAATTTATGATTTCCCAATGATAGATATCAAATAAATATTTACACAAATGAACATATTATTATACACTGACAAAATTGCTTTTGAAGTATCTATGATGCACAGAATGTGTAACATTTATACCTGACCTAGAGTGGAGATAACATCCTCCAGCTAAGAAAAAAATAGGTGTGAAATATAAGATTCCTCTAGAATGTAAGATTTATGAGGGCAAGTAAAGATTCATGTTTGTTTTCTGCTGACTCCCCAGCACTGGGTACAGTGAATTGCATATTGTAAGCACTCAATAAATATTGATTATATAAATTATGAATGGGAAAATGAAACAAGACTTGAAATCTGAAGGGTCGATAAGAAAGAGAGAACAGAATTCCATACAAAGCCTTCTGCAAAAGCTATGTGTAATAGTATGTGGCATTACAGACCCTGATATTTTCAGGAGTAAAGAGCAATTTAGTGTGGTTGAAGTGTCAAAAGTGAAGAACTTGCTATGAGAATGCACTGGAAAGGGTCTGGCTGCATAAGACCTGTTGTCCATCTTAAGGAACACAGTTAATATTCTCAGATCAATGAGGAACCATCAATTGATTAGACTATGACTACAATAGCCTTTTGTAGGACATCACTCTGGTTAAAATATGGTGAATGGGCGTACGAGAGATAAGAATAAACGTTGGAGATGAATAAATAAAGAATATAAGTTAGGGGATTGGCTTCAATTGCATAGGCAGAAAACAACACTCGTTTATAGTAGACTGACTGTTGTAGGCTGAATAATGGCCTCATAAGGTATCCACATCATAATCCCAAGAACTTGTAATTACATTACCTTACATGTAAAGGGAATTTTGTACATGTGATTAAATTAATGATGTAAGGGAGCAGAATTTGCCACCCCAAAATGTGTCTCTTTGGATTGATTATTTTTAAGAACAAAATGCTCAGGAAGAAAGTTTGAACTTCCCCCTAACTGCCTAAAAGAATTTAAGATAGAAGGCCTGTTTCAGGAAAGAGTTAATGCCATAGATAACTATGGTATAACATGAACAAGGTATGGTGGACAGGGAGGAACCTAGCAAGGCCCATTTCATAAAAGTCCTCTCCATGTCCCATTGTTTCTGCAAGGCTTGGCAAATATTTGTTTACCAAACATTTGCTTTTCCATCTCCATGTGAATTGCCTCCTTTTTTTTTTTTGAAGTATAAACCACTTCCCCTGACGTCCTCTTTTGTCTTTAGCTGAAGATGGTATTTAAGGTGGTGGCTTCAGCTGTTTTGGCAAGTTACTCAGTTCTCCTGGGTTTCTTCCGTGCATACATGTTATTAAACTTTTTTGATTTTCTCCTGTTATTCTGTTTCATGTCAATTTAATTCTTAGATCTGCCAGAAGAACCTAGAAGGGTAGAGGAAAATTTATTCCTCCCCTGTAATGATCTTGAAATGAAAAAATTAACCTGGATTGTTTGAGGAGGCCCAATGTAATAACATATTTTTATAAGGGGAAGCTAGAAGGGGCATAATCAGAGAGAGAGAAATGAGAAAATACTGTGGTGATGGCATTGAAGATGGAGGATATGGTCTAGATACAGCCTCTAGAATCTGGAAAACTAGTATAGGCATAGATGGCGATGGTGAAGAGTACAAATATTCAGTGAAATTAATAAAGATAACTTGGACTTAGTTTGGATATGGCGCATGAGATAAGAGGGATTGCCAAGAATGGCTCCTAGGCAACTTTGGGGAGTGGTCCCCTTATTTGAGGTTAGGAACAGCAAAAGTGGAACAACAGAGTTGGAGCAGGACGATTATAGAATTCTTTTTTGAATTTACTGAGAATGAGTTGCATTCAAGATATGCAAAAGGAAATGTCAAGTAGGCCATTGAGATTATGCTTGTGAATCTCAAAGAAGAGATTCAGGCTGGAGGGCCTATGGGGGATGAAAAATATTCACTGACTTCAATGACAGTGAAGTTCTGAATGAGAGCTGTTTAGAGTGAGATATGGGGCAGAAGCCAGACCAGAGTGGAATGAGGAGAGTCTTACAAATAAGGAAGTGGAGATAGCTGGTGTGAATACTTTTTTTCAAGTAGTTTGGCTATGAAGTGGAGGAGAGAGAATTCTAGAAGGATATGAGGTCAAGGGAAGTTTAAAATATTTTCAAAGTTTTAGTTTGTTTAATATCAGAGACCTTATATACATATTCACAGTAAGGATTTTTTTAAAGACAGAAATGTTAAATATAAAGAAGAAAAAAACATAATTTTTATTATGTAAGTTTTTAGTTTCTAAAAGATGAGAGGAGATAGGGACAAAATCATGGAGTCATTGTCCATAGATAAGAGAATGACCAATATCTATATTATAACAATAGAGGAGAAGTTAAAAAGGGTTAATATAGATAGAAGCGAGTGAGAGTTTTGAAAGCAAGAGGCTAAGAGAATTGGTCAATAATAGAATGTGTGGCGCATGTGTGTATGTGTACACACACATATGTGTATATATATACACATATATGTGTAAATACCATTTATCAATTATGTATATGGAGAGAGAGAGATTGAGAGAGTAAGATTCATTCACTAAGATGGAGGCTGGCTGGATAGAGTGTTGGTCAGAAAATAGAAGTGGGCTTAGATTTTGAGTGATAGAATTTAATATTTTGTATCTCTGTATCCTTAGAATCTTGCAAATGCCTGACAAATAAAGGGCACACAACAAATTTGACTACTTTCCTCTTTATTTATCTGTAGATTTTGTTACCATAATCACTGTTCACACACTGTTTAATATCACTACTGTTTGAATAAATACTCTCCTGTGAATATATTGTTTTTTGAGTATTTCAATAGAAATGATGTGCAAAGCCCTTCCTACATCCTTATTTATCCATTATTATTATTATCCACTATCTCATGTCTTTTACTTCATTTAATAAAATGAGGACCATGCCCCAGGCACTTTGTTTTCTACATACTATGTGAAAAAGAAAAGAAGGAGATGAGTAAAGGAGAGAAATTGAGTGAGGGAGATAAATTTGTTTGAGATTAGATATGAAAGCATAGAATTGATACAAATGCACAATACTAACTCAAATGAAAAGACAAAGGCAGAGTAACAACGATTTGTGGAAACAGAACACAAAAGAGAATATTTAAGTAAATAAATACTGACAAAGGTGATGACGTGATGACGATAAAAATGGAGGAAAGAGGGTACAGAATCCTTCCCCCCCTCCCCTTCCTCGTCATCTTTAACCCATTAGCTGCAACACATTTGGAACTTTAAGGGTGAAATAGACAAAAATGTATGGAAATGAATTGAAATTATTATACATGAGTAGCTCTTTTGCGGAGGTATTATTCTTGGTATTTTCAGGAAAGAAAAGAGAAGAACAGTTTGATTAGGGTGACTGCAGAGGTTGTCAACATTCACGATATTTAAGGTCTTCGTTGCTTTCTTTAGTTAGTTTTAACTGCATATTTTAAAATACAATTGACGTTTAACAACACTATTTAGCATTCATCCGTGACTGTCATTTTTTATATGTTTGCTAAATCTATATTCTTCTTTGTTTAAAAAAGTAGGAAAAAGTACCAAAAAAATGGCGTATAACATTCTTTAAAAATATGTAGGCTATGCCAGCATGTTTCATATTTATAAGGTCTAGCTACACTTGATTATATTGCATTCAGTTTCTTGGAAGAGAGCAAGGTAATTGATTATATTATTGTATAAATAAAATGCCAGTGAAAATAATATTTTAAAACCAGTTTGAACCACCCCTATGATGTTGTACATAAAAAGACAATTCAAGAAGAAATCAATATAATTGAGTAAAAAGACAAATCTCTGTTGCCACCAATCATATAAACAACACACATTGCAAGCTCTGTGCTGTTATTAACTACAGTTTTGTATGCCTCACTGTAGCCAAATATGGAAGCAGGTGTGCATACATATATTTAACTAATGGGAAAACTGTTTTTCTCTATTTCCTAAGGTAGTATGGCTTATATGTTTCTATCAGAGTTTCATTCTTAAGGCAAATGAGTTTTGAACTAAAGTATTGAAAGAGATGCTGAGCTTAAGAAGAGGAAAGTGGAATATGTTCTAAGAGAGAGTGGATTGAGCGATAGCATGAAATAGTAGTTATTAGGAACAAAGGGAGAAATTAAGGATGTCGAATAGAACGAGGGTGTGCTATAGTGACATTCAACAAAAATAAGATAAGAAAGGTGTTTGATCTGAGAGAAAGAAGAAGAAAAATAAAGTAGGACTGTCTGAAAGAAATTTTGAGCTGACAGTATGATAGATTTATGGAGTGAGGTGGCATTTTCCTATCTGTAAGTAGAAAGTTGTATTGGTGAGCATGAGCTAACATTTGTCTAATTCATTGAGCTTGTGCTAAAAGTCCCTAAGAAATTTGCTTTAAAATTTAACATGCTTAGAACTTTAAAATGTTAGGCCACAAATGATTAAGCTATTGTCTCTTATTTAAGTCATGGAGATCTAATACACTCTGTTGAAATGGTGCAGCATCCAGTTACATTTATACTGATTTTATAGCATCAAGACAAAACTACAAAATAATCACATGGTTCAGAATGGCTTAAGAACAATAATCTCAACCATTTGGAAGATAATAAGACAAAGTATGTTGATTACAAAAGCTAAAATAATCACATTCCTCCAGTAGAACTGGTTTAAAAATAAATAAGACTGTGTGTACACTGGGGAGAGAAATTGAGTAACTAAATGTGAAGTTTACTGAATATGTTGTAGGGAGTGGAGATTATTGTTAAAGTTTAACTTGTAGAGTGTCTTATTTTTTTTTTTAATCATGATTATTACAGTTTAAGGAATAAAGATTTTCTGCAACTAAACTGATTGAATCTTTCTCATGGGACTTGATATATGTTACATCTTATCTAAGATAATATCCACACATAACTGCTATGTCATTATGCATCAGATATCTCAGTGGAATCAGAAAAATTCAGTTAGATTTATGTATATTGCCTTAGAGCCTTGGTGGTCTAGCAATTAAGATTTGGGATTCTCACTGCCACAGCCCGGGTTCATTTCCCCATCAGGGAGCCACACCACCCGTCTGTCGATTGTCATACCGTGGTGGCTCTATGTTGCTGTGATGCTGAAAGCCGTGCCACTGGTATTTTAAACACCAGCAGGGTCATTCATGGTGGACAGGTTTCAGTGGAGCTTCCAGACTAAGATAGACTAGGAAGAAGGACCTGATCACCCACTTCTGAAAAAATTGGCCATGAAAACACTGTGAATAGGAGCAGAGAACTGTCAACAGTGCCAGAAGGTGAGATCTGCAGTACACAAGGTCACCAGGAATCAGAATCAACCCGACGGCACTAACAACAAAATATTCCCTTTGGGATACAAAATCACTTTATCTTCAGGCTGTTGTGCTGGCAGATAAACAGCTATAAACTTTAGGGGAATAATTACAATTGAATCGTTCCTAAGTTAATATGTTTAAAAATCTTTCTTTATTCTAGCTATTAATCCTATTTTGTACTGCATCTAAAATATCAACCACCGTATGTTTTTGGAAAAAATTCATAACTCCAGGAACTAAGTGGATTATTTTACTAATTTTTCATGAAATCATTCATATAATTACACATGTCCAAGTAAACTTTGGGTGGGAGATGAATATTTCTCCTTTTCACATTAATTAAACTGCATATTACAAGAGATGAAAATGTTGCATGTGTTTCACATGTGTGTATGTGCTATGATATTTGACAAAGAGAGTAAAATAGGCAAAAAAAAAATAGCTATTATATAGCTGCAGACTATAGAAGAGCATTAATCTTCCACATCCATTTGACCTATCCAATCAAGATTGAAGATTGATAATAGAGTGATATTGACATATTTCATTTACCCAAGGAGAATATATTCTAATCATATCTACTCTACTCTTTCCTTAATTTACACAGTTTGACAGAAATAGCAATGTATGTAATGATATGAAGTAAATATCTACTTTGTCCAGAGGAATAATTTAATATCCAGCTTGGGGAGAGTGGAAACCCTGAGGGGTAAATTTACATCATATTTCTCACTGTGCTGCTTTCTAATAACTTTGGTTCTTGAAGTGCTGATAGTGACATGCATGACATGAAAGAGATTTGAGTAAATACGGTCACTATAGGGAATATTAGAAGCAGTGGGGATAGATAATGGAAAGAAATGAGAGGACTGACTGATGTAGAGGGATTTTGGCCCAACTTAAAAATGAATTAAACATAAAAATTTAAGATAAATTTGGGTATAAATTTAAGATAAATAAATATGATTTGTACATCTCCCATGTCACCCCAATCATACTCAATAAGTTTCTAAATAACTTACTAGTGCACTGTGGAGTTGTTTCCTTTTATCTATAATCTACCAAATTGTATCTCTTTGATTTTTAAT
The DNA here is from genome assembly GCF_020826845.1 of Diceros bicornis minor. Lineage (NCBI taxonomy): Eukaryota > Metazoa > Chordata > Mammalia > Perissodactyla > Rhinocerotidae > Diceros > Diceros bicornis. Next base: position 15,957,431 of record NC_080749.1, on the reverse strand, counting down.
TTATCTTTGAAATTCAATGAGGTGAACTCTCAGAATTTGACATAGACATACGTAGAGCTAAAGTTATTTATAGGAGGCCCACAAAATTGGGGTGATATAGTTTTACTTTCATGTACTTTATAATAGTTATTTTATTCCTTTTAAGCACAAACTCAATTCTGTAATTCCATCTATAGCAAGTTTGAGAGGTATGCTTGCATAATTTATCATTTAATTACATATGTTTAATTGTATTGTAGGCATCATGTACCCTCCAATCTGTAGATTCTAACACGTTTTGTGAGCATGAAGAGTGTTTTACTTCTCTTTGTTTTCTTAACTCATTATAGGTGATCAGTTTATTTTATATTCGTCACAGACCATCAGTTTATTACTTCATTTTTAAAACATTTGTTTGCTGCATTCTATATGTTAGGGATTATATTAGACATGAAAGTTACAAATATAAACAAGTTATAATCTCCAATTCTGACAACAAGAAATTATAACTCTAAGGTATTTGTATTAGTCAAGCTGTTTTAATTACATGTGAACAAAATTCTAATTGCATTGACATTTAAGGATCCATTAAATAATACAAGCACTAATATAATATGTTAATTGCGGTTAAGGGAAAAAATGTAAAAAAACAGAAGTCACTCCATGAATTCTAGGTGGAAAGGGTTTAATATAGGAATCATGGGCATATATGACTGTAGAGCTGAGGGGATTGGGGTGAGACACATCACCGCTGCGGATCAGGGAATGTATCAGTCGGAATTTCAGCAGAGAAGCAGAATCACTGGCAGTGACATAGAATAAGGACTTTATCACAGGGATTTGACCTTACACAATGTGGGAGCTGGCTAAGCAGTTTATTTCCAGCTATTGCTTCTGTGTCAGGTGCTAGGCTGACGTCAGCAAGGCAGACAGTCAAGAAGAGAAGATGAACGTGGAGTGGAAGAGAGCAAGGACAAACTGGAATGCGTAAGGGCAAAATGTGACCCGTGAGGGTGAGCTGGAACCCACGTGGGCCTCTCATGGCTTCTAACCTTGCCTTCTGTGATATGTGCAACCTGAAATAGAAGCTGGTGTCCTTCATTGCAGAGCTAAACGTGCATCTGTTTGGGGAGTCAGAGAAGCTAGAGGAGATACTGAAGAAGCTGTGAGAGCTGTAGGCTGGGTTGCTGCTACATGCCCACACAGCGAAACAGTGGACTCATCACAACACAAGCTGATGCAGAGCCAGAACCAACACTGACCTGTCAAGAATATCCATGAATGCTGCTTCACTTTCACCTTGCAAATGTCACTGAATTTCTTTAGAGGTCAACTTTATCCCAGAACCCCGCAGAGGAGAAAATTCTGTGAAATACAGCTACAGATTAGCTGACACAGAACCAAGCCATCGCAGGGAAACTGCGACAAGGTCACTGAAGATCAACCCTACAGCACTAAAGCAAGTCATCCTCAAAAGCAAGGCTACTAGGGAATCTCCAAGAAACTCTAATCAACACTCCATCTGCAGCAGCAAGGTCGGTGGTTCTTAGAGGCTCATTAGGAAGCCACTGAATCTCCTGTCTGCTCCACACATCTGACAACAACTGTACTCAGAGAACAATGACTCTTCCTTCTTTTCTCCCTTCCAGACTTCCACAGAGTTTCTCTTATTGGAAAAACTCAAAGCCAGACCCATAAAGAGAAGACGACTCTGGAAAATGAGGTTCTTAGCTTCTCTTGCAATGCAGTAAAGCCCTTAAAAGAAGTCCAGGGATGCTGAATTGGCAAGAGACAATCGAGAAAATACTAGTATTCAATGAGTGTTCTTATGTAGAAGAGGATCGTGTAACGTCCTAAAAGGATCAGGAAACGGATATCAGAGGAGATGATATTTGAGCTGACTCTTAAGGAAAATCGAAATTTCCAGGCAGTGAACATGAAGGGAGAAAGGTGGGGAAGGAGGGCAGGAGTGGAAAGGACAGAGCTTAAGCGAAGGCACAGGTAGGCAGAAGCATATGGCATACACCAAGCATATACGAAGAACAGTAAGAGTTGAGGATAACTGCAGTGTAAGGGGCACAAGGGATGGAAGGAGAGGAGTCTGGAAAGGCATAAGAGGCTTAAAGGCAATGGTGTACCTTGTGAGGAATAACGTAATTAAATGTGTCTTTTAAGCAACCAATAATAGGCAACAGTGAGGGAGAACAACTCAGAGAGTGCAAGACTGAAATCAGTGCAACTAGGTACCTATTTCAGAAAGTTTAAGTAAGATATGGTGGAAAATGAATTAAATCTTGACAGTTGCACTAAAAATATGAACCAGAACTGAGAGATAATGAGAGGACCAAATTAATGACAATTGGAGAAGTGTCCTGGGGTACTGGCTTGGTTGGCTGGTGTTCTGTCCATTGCACTAGAGAAGACAGGAGAACTAGAAGAATCTGGAGGCAAGTTATGAGTTTGGTTTAAAGCATATAGGAGTTAGTATTCTGTGAACTATTTAAATAATGTTGTTCAGTGTATAGTTGTAAATATGAATGTTGAACTCACGGAAGAAGCCTGGGTGGAAACATGAATTTAAGAGTAATTATTGAAACATAGTTGAAATTCAGGCATGAATGAATGTTTGTTGAAAAAACAAGACATGTCATGGAAAAGAAACCTTTTATTAAGTAGTTAATAAGTGCTCAACACTATGCTTCAATTGTGGACTAAAAAAAAGTGAATAATACATTGTACCTGCCCACACAGCAACAAGTAAATATCTATTTTTGTGTGTGTGCGCGCACACGCATGCATGGTTCAGATTTTAAACTTAAGGAGGTATAAATAATATACTCATAAGCAATTGAACATAAATAGCAAAAATAGTGCATATTTTACAACCAGATTTTTTTTTTTTTTTTGCAGAGAAAGATTTGCCCTGAGCGAACATCTGTTGCCAATCTTCCTCTTTTTTATTCCTCTCCCCAAAGTCCCAGTACATGGTTGTATATCCTAGTTGTAAGTCATTCTAGTTTTTCTATGTGAGCCACCATCACAGCATGGCAACTGACAGACGGGTGGTGTGGTTCCACAATCAGGAAGTGAAGCTGGGCTGCCGAAGCTGTGAGTGCTGAACTGTAACCACTAGGCCATCAGAGCTGACGCACAACTAGATTTTTTGTTGGATTCTCAGAAACAAATCTCATTACCTTTATGATTTTAGCCTCAGTTTTGTCATCTGTATACTGTTGTAGGGAAAAGGAAATTAGAAAGGCATATATAATAAGTTTTCAACATAGAATTAAAACTCTACAGAGGTGTTATAAGAGTAGCTGTGATTATATATATGTATCAAAGTCTAAAAGAAACATTTAGATATTCAGTCATCTAAATGTTTATAAATGTCCTACAATGGGTTAGACCAGACATCCAGATAATTAGCTCTAACTTCCAGGTTTCATGCAGATTTCAGTTTTATATGGAGACAGTACTTAACTACACTAAATAAGTGTATAGATTCTGTCCATGCTTAATTTTTCCATTATTTCTGGCAGTAGAAAACTTATTATTTGGTGGGAAAAATGGCAGCTGAGGTTTCATATCGTGATGATGAACAAATGAAAAAATAAGTACTACTTTTTGTAATCTTGTCTTAGGCACTGATTGATATGTAGGTGCTTCAGCTTTTCTCCAAGACCTGAGCCACTGACAAGGAATTTTAGGGGAAGCATAGACGCATAATAGAGACACATAGAGAGATATAGTCATATCTTCTAACTTATTAAGAAGTCTCTGAGTGCCATACTTTCCTCCTTCATGCTCTGCATTCAATCTTTAAAGAGAGAAGCTTGAACATGAATCATGGACAAAACATTGCTCTCATGGACACATAATTAGATAACAGTACTGTAGGGAAAGAGGGTGGCTTTTTCTAGAAGATATTTTGGGATTAAAAATTCTATTTCCTTTTGGTTCTCTTCCTTTATGTCTTCCCTTTCTTTCTTTCTTCATGTGGCTCGATCATATCTGGAGAGTTTAGGAGCATCACTGTGGAGCCCAATTGAAATGACACATAAGTCAAAACTGCCTTAGGACTTGTCACTTAATTGCAAAAGTGTGCAAACCAGCTCTGTCCTCATTTACAAATGTGCTAATGCTAAGAGATAGAGATGTGTGGTAATGGATAATTAGGTCCTCATATTTTTTTTATAGTTTAAGTCAGGGCTGACAAACTTTCTCTGTAAATGGCCAGATAGTAAATTTTTTTGTGTGTGTGTGAGGAAGACCGGCTCTGAGCTAACATCCATTGCCTAATCCTCCTCCTTTTTTTCCCCCAAAGCCCCCAGTAGGTAGTTGTACGTCATAGTTGCACATCCTTCTAGTTGCTGTATGTGGGACAGGGCCTCAGCATGGCCGGAGAAGCAGTGCGTTGGTGCTCGCCCAGGATCCGAAGCCGGGCCGCCAGTAGCGGAGCATGCACACTTAACTGCCAAGCCATGGGGCTGGCCCCCAGATAGTAAATATTTTAGGCTTTGAAAGTTATGATGTCTCTGTTGCAACTCTTCAACTCTGCTGATGCAGCACAAAAACTGCCATAGACAATTTGTAAAGGAATGATGAGGAGACAGTATTAAAGATAAAGACACTACTATAAAGACCGCCAAGTGAAAATATTTTTAAAAATTTTAAAAAGTTAAAAAAAAAATCTTGTCTTTGATAATGTCTGTAAGCTGGTTAATGAACCAAACACAGCACCACCCCATTTCCTGATTTTTGTTTGGTAAGATGATATGTTTCCTCTTCTACAAGCTATTTGTAGCTGTTTTGTTTTTGTTGTTACTTGCAGCCTAATTTATCCTAAATGAATTAATTGCTTTTAGCCCAATAAATAATAAAATATCCAACCTTAGCAAATCCCTCCTCAATATATAGGTCATTTATGAATATTCAGTTAAATGTTAACTAAGTGGTTACTACTAAATGACCTAAATTATAAATTTGAACCTCACGGGGTCAGATATAATTGTTCTATTTTATTGTTATATCTTCCATTTCCTAGAGATTTTCTATAGTTCAGTAAGTTGAAAGAGTAGAGTTAAGTATCATTTTGTTACTGCCCAACGTGGGGCCTTCTGCTCGCTGCAAGACATGCCAACAGTCAAGAGGCAAGGTGGTAGGAGAGAAGGACATTTTTATTACAGCTTGCTGGCAAGAGGGAAGATGGCCGACTAATGTCTGAAAAAAACCATCTTAAGGGGCGCAAAGTCTTACAGCAGTTATATAGGCTGGTGGGTTATTGGGGAGGGGGTTAGGAATGTTGACCCTCTGGTGTTACAGACTGGGAGTCGCCACACCCGATCTTTTAGTTTTTACTGATGATGGCTATCAGCATAGACTCTCTGTTCCGGGGTCATCACATTCCTAAGGAAATCAAAACAACAAAGTTATCATCTTATCGCAGCTGGGAGGTACATGCACAAGCAGGGGTCGTAAAATCTATAGAGCAGTTAGATAGCCTGGAGGGTGCATAGCCAGCTGGATTAATTTGGCAGAGGTCATTCAGAGTTACAATGGGGTTTCTTTTCTACAACATGGCTTCCCTCATGTGTCATTCAGAGTTGCAATGGGGCTTCTTTTCTACAACATGGCTTCCCTCATGTCAAGCTTGACCTTAGCTGGGATCAATTTATTCTCTTATTCCACAATAGTTCCTGATCAGCTTTCACGTGCAGGGACTGAGCTTGCGAGCGGGGATTTAACGAGAAGTAAAGCAGATCTGGACTCATTACGTGCAGCACGCACTCTTGTAGGCGAGGAAGGCATTAATCAGATAATCACAAAATTATGTTCTTACAAAGTGTGATACGTGCTATAAAAGATCAATACAGAGAATCATAACATGCAGATATGATCACTTTTGGGGATTAGAAAAGATTTTCATGAGGAAACAACGCTTGAGTTGAGAGCTGAAAGATGTTTAGGAAAGGGAGAGGGGAGTTTAAGGCAGGGGGAGAACATTTCCAGCAAGGCCCCAAGGCCGTGTGGCATTCACGAACTGAAGGAAAGACATTCACGAACTGAAGGAAAGACATTCACGAACTGAAGGAAAGACAACGTGACAGAACCTCTGAGAGCCTGGGGGATCTTGGTGTGAGATGAGGCTGGGAAGTAAGAAGTGGCTGAACCCTTCAGGAACATGCGGCTTTTGTTATTGGCAAAGTAAAAGAAATGTAAGTGAACTATTTACCATTTCTCTCCATAGGTAAAGACATTAAACCGCTTCATATAAAAAGTGGCAGTAGTTCTCAAAATTCAAGTTGCATCAGAACCTTCTGCAGAACTAATACAAATTTCTGGGCCCCATACAGTCTCTGATTCAGTAGGATGACTGTGGCCCAAGAATTTACATTTCTAACAACGTCCTAAGGGATGCTGATGTTGCTGGCCCAGGGACTACACTTGAGAACCACTCTTATATGATTCTGCTATGCCAATATTTTTTCTTTTTTATACTTATGTCATGAAAAGCTAAATATGAAAAAGCACCCTAGATTGAGAATGAAGAAACATGTCCCTAACTATATATTTTCCTCAACCTATATCAGATTCAAGGTCCTTATATTGGTCAGTGTTTTACATTAACACGTTTGCTCAGAGCAACTTGATTTGATTCTTTTTTTTGTTATTTTTTTGGTGAGGGAGATTGGCCCTGTGCTAACATCCATTGCCAATCTTCCTCTTTTTGCTGAGGAAGATTAGCCTTGAGCTAACATCTGTGCCCATCTTCCTCTATTTTTTGCATGTGGGACACTGCCACAGCATTGCTTGATGACTGGTGAGTAGGTCCACTCCCGGGATCCGAACCCACGAACCCCAGGGCGCCAAAGCGGAGCGCACGAACTTCACCACTACACCACCAGGCCGACCCCTGATTTGATTCTTAAAACATCTCTCTGAGTGAGGTAGATCCAAAATTATTATAACTTCCTACTGATGATTTAGCCATCATTAAATTTCCTCTCCACAGACACTGTATTAAAATGGATCTGAAGCCAGGGCTTCATCTAAATCTCTTTACTCTATATGTCCTACCTTTTCCATTGCACAGCATTTAAATGAACATTATGTTTTCTTCTGACACTAACATTTAGTGTTTCTATTAAGTGCCTGATAAATTGTGTTAATAGTCATAACCCTACACTATTAACTGAAAATTAAAACTCAAGTGGTTTGTTATCCTGTTATTATTCTGAAAAGTAAGTCAAATTTATACCACTGATGTCCTCAGCAAATAACTTCGATGTGGTTCTCTTCAACTCAGACACTGGAATTTTTCATATACCTAAATATGATTCTACAGGAAACAAACCAAGAAAAACTGATGATGCTATAATTTATTCTAAAGATGATAGTGGGGGTAATCATTTAAGCATTTGTTTTGTCAAGGATAGCAATTCAAATAGGACTATGAGCGTGTGTGTGTGTACTTGGAGGGTGAAGTACTGAAAACTGTCTTTGTGGGTTTCCTTATGTAAAGTCTCTGATTCTTTTTTCTCAAAGAATTGTCATCAAGGGGCTGGCCTGGTGGCATAGAGGTTAAGTTCCTGTGCTCCGCTTAGGCAGCCCAGGGTTCACAGGTTCGGATCCTGAGTGCAAACCTGTACACTGCTGATCAAATCACACTGTTTTGGTGTCCCACATGCAAAATAGAGGGAGATTGGCACAGATGTTAGCTCAGGGACAATCTTCCTCAAGCAAAAAGAGGAAGATTGGCAATGGATTTAGCTCAGGGCCAGTCTTCTTCACCAAAAATAAAAATAAAAAATTGTCATCGAAATGTATCCCTTCTATATAGCATAAACCTATACTATCACCTTATAGCCCATTTGAATATAGTAGTTGATAAAGACAATTTGTTTCATATTTCTCCGTCTTCCTTAATAGAGACTTAGCACTAATGAGACAGTAATTTCTAGCTGTTTTTCAGGGTCCCACCATTCATATTTTAGAGTTTTCTAACAAAATTAGTGTAAAATTTGCAGCTTTTAAATAATTGTTCTCACAGTAGATAATGAGGTAAAATATTAATTAGATTTAATAATGTAAGTAAACATTGCTAACCTATTAATGGGAAAGGTTGTGAAGAAATAATTTTTTCTTTTTGTCAACTAGACTAAACAATGTGTTTTGTGTCACCATTTTTTTTCCAGGTAAGAACAATCTCAATATTAACAAAAACAATATAATTTCAACTTTAGAGGAGAAAAAAGGTGCATTAAAGTCATGATGAATACATGTAATCAGAATACAGCTAAAATTGTTGATTTCTTGTTATGCTGCTACTGTCACATTCCTTTCCAATAGTGCTCTGATGAATTTTAAAGAAAGAAAGCTTTGAGGGAAGGCTTTCTTTGGAAGTTTGGTAGACACACCACCTTTATTATTCATTCATTCATTCATTGAGAGCATGCTATGTGGCAGGCAAAGTTCTAAGCATTAGGGATACTTAAGAAAACAGATAAAAAATTCCTATTGTCAAAGAATACATCCTAGTGGGGAAAATTAAGGAAGGAAGGAAGGAAGGAAGGAGGGAGGGAGGGAGGGAGGGAAGAAAGAAAAAGAGAGAGAGACAGAGAGAGAGAGAAAGAAAAGAAAGAAAGAGAGAAAGAGAAAGAGAGAGAGGAAAGAAAGAAAGAGAGAAAGAAAGAGAGAAAGAAAGAGAAAGAAAGAGAGAGAGAGGGAGGGAGGGAGGGAGGAGGGAAGGAGGGAAGGAGGGAAGAAAGGAAGGAAGGAAGAGAAAGAAATTAGGTGACAGTAAATTCTATGGAGAAAAATAAAGCTAGGAATTCAGAGAGAGAAAGGGTTGGAAAGTTGTTCGCATTTTAACTAGAGTAGTGAGGTGATGTTAGCAGAGCAAGTGACACTTGAATGAAGATCTAAATAAAATGAGGGAGTGATCCCAGCAGTTGATTATCTGGGCAAACAACATTCCAGTAAAGAGAACAGAGAGTGCGCAGGACACGAGTAGAGGTGTGCCCAATGTGTCGGAGAAACAGCAAGAAGCCATTGTGGAGGGAGTGGAAGAATAGAGAGCAGATGGAGATGAGACCTGGAGTGGAAGCTGTATTGTTTAAGACCTTGTTTGAAAGTTAATGTTAAAATGAGAGTTCAAATAGTACCACAAATGATTTCACACCGTACAAGTCAGCTATTTCATTTCTAACAAATTCCCAGGGGATGTTGATGCTGCTGGTCCATGGACCACACTTTAAGTAGCACGGGTGTACACACATCGAAACCCTCCCAGTCCTGAAGGCTAGTAAGGAGGTACAAGATAAAATGATCCCTGTGAGATGAGAAACTGTGGGGAAAAAAACAAAGAGTGATTACAACTACTAGACTTGCTATATTCATGAATCCTTGAAAAATCAAAGAGCTGCGTCTCTCAAGTATTTAAAGTATTATGACATTAAGAGCCCATGGCCACACAGATAAACAATAACACTTGAGAGATGATCTTCTTCCCACCCTTCCACCTCTAGAAATGACTGCCAAATAAGCACTGACAGAACACGTCCAAGTCACTCTTGGAACGGAGGTGGGTCTTTTTGCTCAGCAGTGCCATGTGAAGCGGGCCCTCTGCTGGGCTGATTGAAATATTACAGCTTTTGCCAAACAACGTTGTGTTGAATAAATCTTTGGGGTTCTTGGACTTAACAAAAGGAGGGAGGATTAAAGACAAATCTCTCTTCTCAAGGGTTGGGGCAGGACGTGAGATGCGAAATCACACTGTGAAGCAGTAGGACATGTTGATTACATGTAATCGTTTGCATTTATATGTTTACATCTTTACCTCATGTATAAACTGGCAGCCCCTGGAGGGACAGGACAAGGGAGGCAGGGATTTTTGCTTTTGTATTTTCATATAGCACAATCCCAGGCACAGAACAAATGTGCATTGTGTGTCTTGCTTGAATGAAAAATAACTAACTGTAGATGTGTACTCATGCATTGTTGTCTGATGTCACAAAATTGTTGTAATGATCATGTGTTTAGGGTTCTTGGAGATAACATTTTTGCCTCTTGCACAATTTACATTAATTATCTCATATGCATTTTTTGCTGTTTTTCAGTTTCTCATCCTACAATGACCACTTTATCTTGTACCTTCATACTAGCCTTCAGGACTGAAAGGGTCTCAGTGCATATGCACCTGTACTACTCAAAGTATGGTCCATGGACCAGCAGCATCAGCATCAACGGAGAATTTGTTAAAAATTAAATTCTTGGGCTGACTCCAGACCTACTGAATCACACCCCAGCAATCTGTGTTGAGTACCACTGGTGCACATTAATTTCTCAGCTGGTACTATCACATGGTTTTGTTTTGTGTGGGGTTTTTTTCCTGCTTTCCTATATCCATGTCCTGCTCTCAGTCAATCATCTATTTTTCATAAATCCCAGTTGATTATTCTTTTCCCCTCTTTTACTTTGTATCTCATACCCTCTTTCAATACTACTCACTTTAATAAGTTATTCTTTATCTATTTTTAATCTATAGAAATGATAACAAAGGAAAAAAATGCACCTTAGCCCCTTGTACAGATAACGTCAGTGAGTGTATACAATGTACATCATTACAAGAAGATGCCCTTATGGAGATGAACACAGAGAGCTACAATGATTTTGATGACGCCCATTTACAGAGGAGCAAGGAAGGTAACTAGACTGGACAATGTGCTACTTCTTTCATGGGGAATTCTGTGTCAATTGCCCCAGTAGTTTGTTCTTTTGTCCTTAAAAGTAAATTAAATCATATATATATATGATTTTACCAGAGCACTCATGAGTTAAAGTTAATGGTGCATTCCCAGTCCTCTTACACACACACACACACACACACACACACACACACACAGAGTCCATTATCCTGCAAAGAAATCCTATGCAGTTAGACTTACTAATATACAAATGGTCCACAGCGTCTTCTTTCGAGAAATATATTGGATACGTATCGTGTTTTTTGAATGGTAAAGGAAAAGCTGTGAACTATGTGTATCCATGTCTAATCTATCTCAAGCAATTTGAAATATACTCTCCCATCACTTTCTTTGGCTTTCATGACTTAATGCGCTTAGGTCTATAAACATGAAATTATCAGAGAGGCACTTGTTGAAAGGATACTTGTTTACCAGCCTGCTCAGTGCAAATTATTCATATGTAGGCATAGTTTAATGATGCCATGGGTTAGGTATATAAGTAATTGAATAGTATATTGGCATCACGAATTGAATTGAATAGTACATTGACATCATGGACAACTAAACGAATAAAAAGACACTGTGGGGTTCTAAGTAAGGGGAAATTGCATGAAAAACCAGCATGTTGCAGTAGAAAGCACACTAAATTAAGAATTAGGAGAACCTAGGGGATGGTCCGGTGGCATAGTGGTTAAGTGCGCATGCTGTCCTTCCACGGCCTGGGGTTTGCAGGTTTGGATCCCGGGCTCACACCCATGTGCCGCTTGTCAAGACATGCTGTGGTGTCGTCCCGTATAAAATAGAGGAAGATGGGCACGGATGTTAGTCCAGGGCCAATCTTCCCCAGCAAGCAAAGGAGGATTGGCATCGGATGTTAGCTCAGGGCTAATCTTCCCCACAAAAAAAAAAAAAAAAGGAATTAGGAGACCTAAATCCTCTCCAGATTTCACTAATATGTCACCTTGGAACCATAATTTCACATATTTCTTTTTCTTATCTGTTGGAATACATTATATATGTTGCTCTTGAATATATGATGCAATTTTGTAGTCTTACCTATAATATCTGAATTTATTGTGTCTTATTTGTGCCACAGCATATATAGGGGTATGATAATAAACTAGAAGTATACTTCAACAAATATGATCAAACATTTATGTAGACATACTATAATAATGAAATTATTATCAGACTTTGGATGACATGCTTTTCTTCAATGTGTCGACTCCGTGTGGACTTCCTGATTTTATTACCTTCCCTCCTCTTTTCTACATCCACCATCTGGAAAAAAATCATCTTAGACATGACATCCGTCTAGCCAAAGGTGATAAATTTATCAGTATTCATGTATGACAATGAGTAATAACTCATGGCAGTCTTTATTTGTCTGAAAGCTTGGGTTCTAAGAACCAAACGTTAAGAAATGAAGCTCCGATAACATTATCCCATTACTCTTAATAACATCTCATCTAGTGGACGGACTAATGTGATTTTCATTGCTTTTAATTTGGAGTCCGTCAGATTACATGCACCAACAAAAAGGCCTGGCATCAGAGTCTGCACAAAGCTGAGAGAAACAGAGCTGTATAATGAAATCCCGCGCAAGGCTTATCAGTTACTAACACCAGGTAAAATACTGAGTAACACCCAGTCAGGAAATCAATGCCTATTCATGTAGACTTCTTTTCTCCTGCAATAGAAAGATAACATTAACATTCTGACACATTAAAATATTGCGTTCGTGCTCCTTCATTATGGGACTACATAATAAAGATGTTTCAATCTCTAAAGATTTACAGGATCTTTCTGATTCATTGAAGCCACATGAAGTCAGAATGTTTATCTAAATGTACACAGCCCAGATGTTTAGAGATTTGTTCCTTCCGCTTGCTATTTGTTCCAGTCCCTTCTCTCCCTTTCTCTCCTTTGATTTCATCTTGTGATATTTTTGGAAACATTAAGCCTTTGTATGGCTTCTGCCATTTCCATACTCAGACAAAAAAAGAATTATTTTCTTGGTTTGAACCTGAAATTCACACATTTGGATTTGTTTGATTTACATTACCCTAGGACGGCCCTTGTTGAAACAAAAATATATTATTTGAGAAGAGATGCATTATCAAGTTATATCCATGCACAATTCATCACGGATTTGGGTTATTAAATTAGCCAGTATCTTGTCAAGGTCTTAACCCAATGGATTCAAGCACCATTTGATTATACAATAACTTGGTCCAGGGCAAATACGTGTCTTTATAGATACTGGAAGGGTCAGAGTGACAAACTGGAATCTTAGAATTTCTATTTCTCTTGTTAGCCTTTCTTACGACCTGAAGTAATAACAATAAGTATCCCTATTAATTTATTTTCTCCAAGAAAAATGGTTTCCAATCATCCTAATAATGAAACTCAGTATGAACTTATTCATCCTGAAGTTACTTCTCTGGCAAGCTCTCCATCCCAGAAGATGACTGAAATGTGTGCCTGTGTGGTCACATGTATGTGCACGTGCTCACACATGCAGACGAGGAATCCTTAAGGAAAACAATGAAAATTGAACTTTTTTAATTGCATAATGTGCACAGATACTTATCTCCCATCATTCTTCTCATATTGAGAAGGAGTAAAAACAAATATATATTGACTATGTTCACTATCACATTGATCTAAAAATATTAGAGAAGTATAAAAAGATATAACTATTGACATATAACTCTGGAAAATTATTGACTGCCCTTTTTAACTCAGAGGATGCAGCGTTAAGTGCTTTCACTTAGAGAAGACTGTTATAGGGAGGGTGGGAGCAATAAATTACCCTTGTTAGAACTGGAAGTTGAACAGGGACAGAGGACTAAAGTGACTGTGTACAAACCACTTAGGGAATTGTTAACAAGGCTACAAAGTGTCAGTGCCTTAGAAATATATTTTCAAATTATTTTTATAGTGTAACTACCTCTAACTTCTCTCTTATGCCTAAATAACAATAGCACAATCTATCTGATAACTTGAACAAATTCAATATTTAACTATATTTTCCTCTCCCAGACAATTCTCAAATAATCTACAAATCCATCCCGGTTGTCATTTGTCTTTTCTACCATTTTGTTCTGGAACAGCACTTTACTTTCCAGTCTTCCCATATTAAAAATCAATGTTTTGAAGTAGCTGATACTATCATTCCTAGTGTCTATAGGCTCTACATTGTTGCCCATGAACAACCATGTACCTTATACTGTAATCTTCTTCTGTTTTCTGGAACTCAGCCTATTCCCCAGACAATAGAAGTACCCTTATCATGCTGTCCCCGTCCAGAGTACAAACTTGTTAGCCTTCTTAGAGGCTAGGGTGTCAAAACACTTTCTTCCCTTTCTCTCTTATTTTAGTTCAATTTCCTCTTCAATAACATGATTTCCAAGAATATAGCTCTTCTCTCAGTGAAGAGAAACTTACATACTGTTATGAACAGCAGTTTAGTTCTTGATTTTTTACAGTGTATAAATTCCAGAAGATAACTTTCCATTTATATTTAAATAACTAAAAAGCCTATTAAAATATTTGTTTCCAAACCATGAAGACATGTGTTCCTTAATATATTCTGTTTCTTCTTTTAGAATAATAAAAATTAATAGCAGCAGCTGGAAAACCAAAAAAATAACTAGCAAACACTGACAAATATCACCTATATGTCAATATTAGAGTCTATTCTCAGAGCACCCCATTAAAATCAATCTGTTGACTGAAGTTGGTTGAAATATGATCAAGAATGAAGAAAAAAATTTAGAGGAACTATTTGAGTTTGCTGTGTGCTGGCAGAATGATGTTGTGTAGTGCCAAAATTACATAGCCCTATGTGTTCCCTATGGGTTGGTCAGTGCAGGCATAGAAGTCTTTTCTGACATTACTAAAGTCCTTCCAAATATCCCAAACAAATTACCCCTACATGAAGGGGTACACCTACTGATCCTTATGGTATGATTTCATCCTTTTTTTTTTTTTTTTTGCTGAGGAAGATTAGCCCTGAGCTAACATTTGTGCCAATCTTCTTCCACGATATATGCAAGTTGCCGCCACAGTATGGCTGACAAGTGGTGTAGGTCTACGCTTGGGATCCAAATCCACGAACCCAGGCGCAGAAGCGGAGTGCACCAAACTCAACCACTACACCACGGGGCTGGCCCCTTAGCAGCTATCTTTTCCCATAACAGGAGTAAATACTGGGCCTGCATTGTAGAAATTTAAGCTGATAAAGATTAAATGACTTACTCAATGTCACACACGTGCTGCTCAGAGTTGGAACTCATACCCAGGTTAGAATGAACTACAATGGTAATTATAATCTAATGTAGGTAAAAAAGTATAGCAAATTTTGTTCAATCAACAGGTAGATAGGGTCTACATATATAGCTAGGGGAAATGTCAAAAGCAATAACAAGAACAATAATCATAAAAATAACGAGGAGGAGGAGTTTAAAAAGAAGTAGAAACAGCTATTCATTGTAGGGTCTCAGGCACTGTTGTAATTGCTTCGCATACATTATAAGATTTAATCATCACAATAATTTTAAAGGTTAAGTATCTATACCCATTTTTATGAGTGAAAAAATTGAAGCTCAGAGGTTAAGTTCCTTGTACAAGGTCATGTGATGATTTGCTGACGCAGGATTTGAATCAGCAAAAGATATGAGCAACTTTGAAACACTCATATACTATTCATAGTAAGATTCCTGCAATGATATAGATGTGAATTAAAGAACTTCTACTTAATACTATTGCTCAGCTAAGAAGTTCTTTTTCCATACAGAATTGAGAAGATTCATTGAATCTATTTAGCTTCTTCAATTTCCCGTCACATCCCATCTTCCTTCATAGATTATTTTACCATTATGTTTTATCAATCGCTCCACCAGTTATAAGATTTCAGACTCGTATAGTACTCTGCTTCATAGAAAACTCATGCAAATGTCTTATAGATATATCAAAGGCTATATGTACAAAACAGAACCCACTATTCCCACCCTTATCCTACTTCTAGCAGCACTACCTCAAACTGGTTTCTATTGGTGTATTTCCCGCCTTGGTTGATGATGGCATGTTCTATCCTCCTACCAAGCCAAAATCCAGGGAGAACACACGGCCCACTCCCTCTCTCTCATCTCTCTTAATCTATCCCTGTAGACTCTGCCTCAAATACTCTTCTGTTTTCCCACAAGTTGATTTAGACTAGACTTCCTTTATTTCTTGTCTGGATCAGGGAATAATGCTATGATTTTCTCCAACTTGGAATTGGGGACTACAGAGCTGGCTTGATTGTTTATCTACCACAGAAGCTTAATCTCCAATAGAACTATAGTTTTCTACAGAAGATCTACAATGACCCTGAACCCAGTCAAATCTGGATCCAATTAGGTCTGCCACCGATTCCCCTCTCCTCTTCTTGGAATGATTTCAATGTGTTAAGCAATTATCTATTCATGGAGTCTGGGATAAATGCTGAAATGCCCGGAAGTTCCTTAGACTTTTTCAATCAGGGTCCTAACCTTATGCTGTGTACAGCCGGTGCTACATGCCACACATCCAACTACTTATGCTCATTTATCTCAAAGTCTAAATTCTAATTGGTAGAGAGGTCTGCACAATTTCTACTCATTTTGAGATGGATTAAAAGAAACTCTATGGCTTACTTTGAATTGACCTCTATTCCCCCGTACCTTAAATACAGTAACCTTGTAGGTATGCTGAAAAGGTATTGTTGCTGCATTACAGCTGGCTAATGCACGTCAAATCCAAAATCCTATTTGTCAAACCTCCAAAGAGAAACAAAAGTGGATGATATTTAGGCCATTTGCTTGTTTAATAACAGAAGAATAAGAAATACAAAAAAAGACTCAAAAAGTAAAACTTGAAAAGATATATAGACTATTCAAAGTTATTTCACAAAAATTATATGGAAAAGGGTTCTAAAGGAATATGCTGAAAGATTTCTCAAAATATTTCTTCATAAATGTTTCTCTTTCAAGTCTTCATCTTCATAAAATTGCCTGTATAATCTTCCCCAAATTCTGCTCTTCTCCACTCTTCCTCTGTTTATTGTCACATCAGAAACAGCCAACATCTAATGCCCCCAACATCTTATTCTCACACAGAACAATTTAGTCGGCTCTCCTTCTCTGCCTTTCTACATTTCTCCCATCAGAAAGAAGGCTCGAGAGGCTAATGAGCCAAGAATTCTTCCTTTTTAGAAGATAGAAGGAAAGGGGCAGCCAGCAAATGCTTTACAATCTAACTATTTTGGTTTTTGTTTAGTTCAGTCAGAAACAGTTTATATATCATATGCTATATGATTTTATTCTTAAATTTAAACTATGTACACTTCAAGTGAAAATAGTTTTCCTTTATTTCTAGAGAAAGAAGCTCAACACTTTCAGTGCAGCTGGAAATCAGAATCCTCAAAAGTAAAGAGAAAATTTACAAAATTATCCTATAGAAACTATTTCTGTTTTGGCATGCCACCCCAAAGAATAATGTCCAAATTTGGGGTTGAAAAACTAATGGAAAAATCATTTTTTTGCAGAGACATTTCAAATGCAGACTTTTGACAATGCCTGGTCAATTGAATGATTTGTAATTAGTAAAATGAATGCCTGGGACTCCCTCCTTTCCCGTTTCCACAGTCTTTTATTCAGCTAGAAACACAGCTGTGTGTATCTGTCCTATTCAATGTTTCAATTTTTGGAAACAAGATAAACCACATATGTAAAACTACTTTGTAGAACTGAGGAGGGCTTATAGTGTAATTTCTTGGGTAAAGTTAGTGGTTTTATTATGGTCTTGTGCTTAGTAAATACTGACAAGCATAATTAGAACTCCTTTTTTGTGAGTGCTGAGAAAGGAGAAGGACATGTTCCAACCTGGTAGGGAATTGCTTTGTCAATTTCATAAAAGCTTTTATAACTCCATAATATACCCAATTGCATAAGAGATAGTGTAGAAAATGGAAGGGAATCAAACTGACCTGGCTTTGTATTCCAGACTTATAACTAACTATACGGTCTTGAGTTAGTTGCTTAAAATCTTTGCACCTCACTTTCTACATCTAAATGGAGATAATGATATTAATTTTCAGATTCATTGTTGATATTACATATAGTATAAAGTTCATGATATATCTACATCGTGATATATCTATCTACATAATTTAGACAATTATCTACATAATCAAGACAATATTTCTTTAAATGAGGATCATCTGTCTTGTAGTTGAATAAAGCAGGAAATTTATCAAAGTAAGTGGAGAGATGTGCCATATACGCTATTAGTTTTAACTAGAGAAGGGAGCAAATTATCAAAATATCACTAAATAATTGCCAAAATTCAATCAATAACTTGAGATACTTTCTAATGTCTAAACTTGAGGTGTCTCTTTCCATGAAGCGGGCTAGCATTTCTCCATTTCAGTCCACTGTTTCAGCACTGTGGTGCTGTAACCTTTGTGTTAACTTCAAATGAACAACGGCAGCAACAAGCTTACAAAATGTTACAATTCTACAAGAGCTAGTTTGTTTATTAACAAGACACTCAAGTGTTCAAACTCTCTAACACCATCTGCTTTTTATTTATTGTCATCTCACTGCAGCCATTGGGAACTGAAAAGGAAGCACAATTGCTCATAGAAGCAACTCATTAAGAGAATCTCTCTCTCCTTCTGCAGTGTTTCAGGAGCAGTGTGATATTGATCAGAGTAGATATAGATTTACCATTACCCTTCCAAATGTGAAATGGATGCAAAAGGCTTGATGGTCAAAGGGTCAATGAGCACTCATTTTTACCTAGATAGACGCCATTCAGATGGTTTATTCTGGGTGTCGCTATCATTCCATCAATTCAATTCAATAAAACAAAATTGAGTGATTACTAGGTGCCCAGCAACGTGCAATGTACAGGGAATACAAAAATAAGCAATATTGTCAATCACACTCTCAACTCAGTTTAATAGGAAAAATGAGATTGTAAACAAATAATGTTTATTATGAGAGGTGCTATGATAGAGAGACAGATCAAAGCGAAGTGGTGGCACAAAGATGGGAGAAATAATTTACTTTGAGACATTTTGGGGGTTCGTACCATAAGTGAAATATTGCCTCACAACGAGATTATTTGATTCATTAGTAATTAAACATATTATGTAGGACTAAAGCCTGACCCTCTGTATATTGGATTTTCCTTAATATAAACCCTGTTGCATTGGGACCCAATCTATTTTGAATTAGAGACAATAAAAAAGTGATAAAATAACAATTATATCGCTTGAAGTAAGTAGTTCAAAAAATTGACAAATTCAAGAAATGAGCAAGACATTTTCTGCTTACTTTGCCACTAAACTGAAATAAAATCATATTTTTTAATTTAAACAAATTGCATACCATTGTACATGGACCCAATCCAAATTTTACTGGTCACGTTTGTACTATTCAGCTGTCAGAATGATGATAAAATTCTAAATACATAAAGATTTAATTTTGGCAAAGGTCCAGGGCTGGGGCATATTAATTGCTTTTTGCTAACCTGCTGAAGTTGATGGGCATAGTTGATTTCACTCTCCAGACTGGTTGATGAATCCTTCTTGATTTCTCTATGTATACAACATAGAGTTCTATAGAGATATCTTTATTTTTATTTGATACAATTCCTCTTCATTTGAAGCAAAGCCTTATTGTGTTCACAATGCCCCAGAGGGATTGGATATAATTAAACATTTTCTATTTTTGAGTTTAGTATGATAAGGCAATCTCCTGGACCCACAGAACCTGATCTTATATCTGGAAGCAGCCCTCCTTCACTTTCTAGTTCTTATCAAAATATGTCAAAAACCTTCTTATAATAAATACCAAGTTTCTCGGGAGCAATACAACCCTGGATGTATAAAAAGGGTAGAATTACATTCATTTGCAGGATTCTGAGATGCTATCCCATGCCCAACTCCATTTTGATCAGGTACATTTTTCCGAAAACCTTATTTGAATATGAACATTGCAATTTTACCCTTTGCATCTTGCTTCTGGCTTGCAGGTATGGATGTGATCATATTTCTGTCTGTTATCTGCTGGATCTCTTTAAATTCTGAGTGTTAATAGGATCTTCTTAACATATGACATATTATGTTCTCCTCATCTTGCTTTATTCTCTGAGCATCTATTCTAAAGCACTCATTCAGATTTCAAACTCTACCTCTCTCATTTTTTTTTTTTTTATTTTAACACACAGAACGTATTCCCCTAAAACTTCTGTTTAAGGGAAATATCAATGTCAAAAGACTAATGACAGCCTTCAGTTGGAGGAAATCAATAAGTAAAAGATGGGCAAAAAAAGGGCAGCGAGTGTAAAGAGGCAGTTCATATATACACACAAAAAAAACCCATAAACATACGTAAAGTTACAAAGAACATATTTTGTCAAGCTTGTGGGGAAATAGGTACTCATACTGTATACGGGAATAAAATTGGTACATTTTTGGAGAATGAATTGGTAATAACCATCAAGATAAAAAAGTGCATGCATTTTTCCCCCAGTTTAATTGAGATATAATTGATATACAGCACTGTATAAGTTTAAGGTGTACAGCATAATGATTTGACTTACATTATTGTGAAATGATTACCACAATAAGTTTAGTTAACATCCATCATCTCATATAGATACCAAAAAAAGAAAAATTAAAAAAAATTTTTTCTCGTGATGAGAACTCAGGATTTA
Source organism: Diceros bicornis minor (assembly GCF_020826845.1). Lineage (NCBI taxonomy): Eukaryota > Metazoa > Chordata > Mammalia > Perissodactyla > Rhinocerotidae > Diceros > Diceros bicornis. Next base: position 15,936,957 of record NC_080749.1, on the reverse strand, counting down.
TTTTTTTAACTTTCATATATACTATACAGCAGTTTTATAGTTATCATCTTGTACATTACATTTAGTACTTATTTATCTTATACAGTCATGCATCTCTTAATGGGACAGGGATGCATTCTGAGAAATGTTTCTTTAGGTGATTTCATCACTGTGCGAACATCATAGAGTGTATTGACACAAACCTAGATGTTATAGCCTACTACACACCTAGGCTACAGGGTACTAATCTTATGGGACCACCATTGCAAATGCAGTTTGTCATTGACTGAAATGTTGCTATGCAACACACGACTGTAACTGGAAGTTTGTACCCTTTGACTGCCTTCACCCAATTCCCTCACCCCCTACCTCCTGCCTTTAGTAACCACAAATCTGATCTCTTTTTCTATGAGTTTGATTTCCTGGTAGTTTTTTGTTTTTTTAGATTACACATACAAGTAAAATCATACAGTATTTGTCTTTCTCTAACTTATTTCACTCAGCATAAATACCCTCAAGGTCCATCCATGTTATCACAAATGGTAGGATTTCCTTCTTTTTAATAATATTCCATTTACATATATATCTATATCTGTATATATCTCCCAACTTCTTTATCCATTCATCTGTCAATGGATACTTAAGTTGTTTCCATGTCTTGGCTATTGTAAATAATGCTGCAATAATCATGGGAGTGCAGATATCTCTTCAACATAATGTTCTTGTTTCCTTTGGATTTATTCCCAGTAGTGGGATTGCTGGATCATATGGTAGTTCTATTTTTAATTTTTTGTGGAGCCTCCATACTGTTTTCCATAGTGGCTGTATCACTTCCTCTTTCATTTGACCTGGATTTTGAATCATTTACCACAGTTTCAAATTCTATATTAATAGAAAGAGTGCATTGACCCTTTTAAACCCATGTTATTTTCTTCTCTTAATTCCTGAGCTTATTTTCAATAAGATTGTTATATTTGCAGACACCTAATTAGAAGAGAATAAATGAACAATCACAAGGAAAAAAGGAAAATGGGTGCATTTATTTCTTTGACTTGCTTCCCGTGAGGATGATACTGTGCCTTAAGGCACTATGCTAGACGCGGATTACAAAATAAGCATTGTTAAGTATTATTCAATGTTAAAAATCAAACAAAAATTATAGAATTCCGGAATTAGATGAAAATAAATTCAGCAAAATTATACATGTAAGTAGTCCTGGAAACTACAGCCTAATTATTTCTCAATGGTGGGAGCACTTCACATGTGCTTTAGTGAAAAACTTCAGAGTTTCCATATTTGAACAGTCAGGAAGTTCCTTTACAATTTGCTGTATTAAAATGCAAATGAATTTTCTTTCATTCTATTGAATATCATCTGGTCCATAATCCAAGTTTATGCCAGAATATACAAATATATATTTTCCTGGATTCAAGTTAAAACTTATGAATATCTAATGTGTGCTCAGAGATTTAATTAATCGCAAAAGACATCATTCTTGGGTTCTGAAGGAAATTGGGTTATTTTTTTAAACACATGAAACAATTATCAATTACATTTCTTGATTCTTATCTTATATAAGTACATACCAGTGTTTCCCTGTGGTTAAATGTTTCTCTCTATGGGTACAGAATGCAGTAGAGGCAGTTCCTACTCAACAAATATTCCATGTGCTTGCCTCCATTTCCTTGCAGTAAGTTGGGGTTATGAGGCCAATTTTGACCAATGGACTATGAGTCAGTGCGTCCTTTATTCTTTGCTTTCCCTGCTCTCCTCACATTGGAGCCAAGTGTTCAGAGGTAGTAACTAAAAGATAGAGAATGGTCTCCTGGCCTGCATTAGACATTACATAATGACAAACTGCTATCGTGTTAAGTCATTCAGATTTTGAGGTTTCACTCACAGCAAACAGAATTAATTACCTCAACTAATAATACACTTGTATAATATTTAGGTCATTTAATAGGTGGACTTCGCTAAACAATTGCTGTAGATCTGATTGGGAAAGGATAACTTAAGGATCCTCAAATAGTGTTTCAGAGCCAAGCAAGCTGATAAGTGATGCTTGATAGGGCTAGATTTTAATTTCATTTCTATTTCTATACAGCTCTTTGATCTGAGACCAAGGTATATAACACCTTAAGACTTGATATCTTTGTAAAATAGGAAAAAGCATCTACCTTCCAAGATTATTATGAAGATAAAATGTTATAATGTAGGTGAAGTATATAGTACAGAGACTGGCACATATTAGATGGTAAATCAATAGAGCTTTAGATATTGGGTTAATCTCCATTTCATTTTCAATTAGCCATATACTCAACATTTTCCAAGCGAGAAAAAGTCGCCAAGTTTTCATTATTTTGCTTGTATTTGGTATGTTCATTTAGACTTTTTGTGAAGGCTTGCAGTGTAAGAATAGCCTTTTAATAGTGATAGTGATGAAGACAAAGACATTGAGGCAGATGTACAGTATTTTCAGGATAAAATATCACATTGTTAGATCAAAGAGATAGAAGTGGGAGGCAAATTAGCCGTCTTACACATGTAATTAGACCACATTCAGCTGGGTCACTGTGTGTTGAAATGTGTGATCAATTTTTATTGCTGGTCTCATCTTCCATTGCCTTCCCTCTAAAAAGTTAAACACCTCTGCCCCATTGTCGTCAGTCTTGGTCATGTGACCTGCTTAAAAGTGAGTAGAAATGAAGTATGCTACTTCTGCATTGAAGCTTTAAGAGCTAGGTGTGGTTCCAATACTTTCCCTTCTGCATAAGAAGAGCAATGTTCCAGCTAGGGATGTTACTTCAGACTAGAATAGAGCCATAGATAATCTGCAATTTATGTGTATCATGAGTAAGAAATAAATCTTTGTTGTGGTAAGCCATCGAGAATTTTGGAGTTGTTTGCTACTATGGCACAATCTAGTAAAAGTTGAGTAAATCAATACTCAAGTAGGATTTTTAGCTGTGTGTCTTTTTTTCCTTCATGAAGGAGAAGTGATAAGCCAAGTAATTCATATCTTTCCTGGTTCCATATGGATTGGATGAATAAATGTATGTAAAGCTGTTCTTAGCACCTCCGTCTATGACCATAACAATACATTGTTACTATCTTTGTTTTAATAATCACTTTTATTTCAAAATACTTTAATTAAAAAAATGCATTTCTTTTTATCCTTCTACTTACCAATTCCAGTGCTCTGCTTTCCATTTTGTGGGTTCAGATTTCTATTCTATTTTGTTTACCTTCTGCCTCATAGACTTCCTTTAATATCTTTTAGTTTAGGTCTCCTGGTGATGAGTTCTTTTGGCTTCGTAAGTCTCAAAGCATCTTTATTGCTCCTTCATTTTTTAAAGATGTTTTTGCTGGGTATAGAGTTTTAGGTTGACATTTGGTTTTCTTTTGTACTTTAAGGTTGTTGTGTATTAAGTTAAGTATTGTTTTGTACCATGAATTTTGTCCAAAGAGAAAGGAACTATCTTCCTAATCTTTATTTCTCAGTGCTTAAGCTGAATTTTTCTGCCTGCTTTAAAGGTTTGCATCTTTAAGACTGTATTGTGATGTACCATGGTGTACTTTTCTTCATGTTTCGTGTACTTTGGGTTAATTGAGATTCTTGGATCTGTGGGTTTAGAGCTTTCATGAAATTTGAAAAAAAATGACTAATTTCTTTATATATTTTTCTGCCCATCTTTCCTCCATAGACTTTAATTGCATATTTAAAATCTGCTAAAAGTTGTTCTTTAGCTCCCTGAAGTTGTGTTCAGTTTTTTTTTCTCTCTGTGTTTTATTTTGGATATTTTACATTATTATGTCTTCAAGTTCAGTAAACTTTTCTTCTGCAATATCTAATGTGCTATTAATCCCAATTTGTGTATTTTTCATTTCACCCATCTTAGTTTTTAACTCAAGAACTTTTATTTGTATCTTTTTATATATTCCATGTCTCTACTTATCATGCATAATCTTTCCTTTAACTATTTGAACACACAGATTATAGTTATAATTACTGATTTGATGTCATTATCTACTAGTTCTATCATCTGTGTCATTCTGGGTCTGTTTTTATTGATTTATCTCTCACATGGTTTGTATCTTCTTGCTTCTTTGCATGCCTAGTAATTTTTGATTGCTTGCTTTTTATTTTACTGGATTCTGGATATTTTTGAATTTTATTTTTAAATTTTATTTTATTGGGCTCTGGATATTTTTGAATTTCTGTAAACATTTTTGAGCCTTGTTTTATGAGACAGTTAATTACTGGGAAACCATTTGATCTTCTTTGTCTTGCTATTAAACTTGTTAGGTGGAACCAGACTGGCATGTTGCCTAAAACTAATTTACTCTCCAACACTGAAGCAAAATCCTTCTGATTACTTTACCCAATACCCCATGAATTATGAGATTTTCTATTATGGCTGGTGAGAACATAAACTATTCACAGCCCTATGTCAGCATGAAATAATCCTTTCAGGGAATTCTTTCCCCTCCTTTGGTTAGTTTCTTCACACACCTGCATTGGTAATGTTCAACTTAAGACTGGAGGGGGACCCTATGCATATCTCCAGAGTTCTATCCATGTGTAACTCTCTCCTCTGTGTTACTCTTTCTTGCTTACTCTTGTCATCTTGGTCTCCCTGGGCTCTTAGAATCATCTCATCAATTCAAGTTGCTGCCAGGCTCCACCTGGGTTCTCCATTACTGTGCCATGGTCTAAGAACTCTCTCAGATGGATAAGTTGGGCAATCATAGGACTCACTTCATTTGTTTCCCACCTGGCAGAGATCATTATCACTCATATCCTGATGCCCAATACCTTAAAAATCACTGTCTTGTATATTTTGTATAAGTTTTTACTTATTTCATACAGGAGGGTATCTTCCATTTCTATTGGTTGATGGTGACCTGAAAAAAAATTTTCCATTGTAATGTATTTTATTTTTAAAAAAGGCCATTCTTCTATAAGGTATTCCCTACATATATCACCCTTTTTCCTAACAAGTGTGTGTAAATTAGTCTTTGTTGTTATAATTGTTGTTTTTGTTGTTTTGTTCATTATAATTTTTAAAGACTGACATAATTTCTTCAACTCCATAGACTCACTATGTATGGAATTTAAATATAATCTCATCATCTTCCTCTCTTTCATCCTCCCTATCTGCCTCCTTTTAAAGACCACACATCACATGAGAATTTCTTCTACAGACACCAAACAAATATTCAGTCATTTTTTGCTATGACACTTTTATTTTCAGTGAAGCACTTTTTTCTATATTGGGGAAGAGTCAATAAACAGGACTCTTGCTATTATAAATTAAAATGTGTTACCAGTGACATTCAGACACTGGTTTTAGTTTTGCCCTTTAGAGTTACAAAAAATAGCTCTTATTTTTTCTTCTAGGTGACAACCATTCCACAGTATGTAGACAGTTACATGTTTCTCTCACACTCTTTCAATTGCTTTAATGTTTTTTTCTAAAAAACCTTTTCTAAATGCATCATCATCTTAGTTGTTTGTCATTGTTTTCCAACTTTTCAGTAGCCCCTTATTATGTGGTTTCCAGAAATGAACAAGGTACAGGAGGTGTAATCTGAACAGCACAGAATACAGAAGAACTTTTGTTTTCTGTATTCCATACCCTAAAAATCCACTAATAGTATATAAAGACTGTGTTAGGTTTTGAAACCATTCCATTACTTTACAGAGAGAAACACATTTGGCCTCCAGAGAACTGAGATTATCAAATAATTTTCATGTATTTATTAAAGATATATTTGACACATTTATTTTGACATACAATCATCCATCAGTATTTGTGGAAACTGGTTCCAGGACCCCCATGGATACCAAAATCCATGGATGCTCAAGTCCCTTATATAAAATAATGTAGTATTTGCATATAATCTATGCACTTCCTCCAGTATACTTTAAATCATCTCTAGATTACTTATAATACTTAATACAATGTAATTGCTATGTAAATAGTTGTTATAGTGTACTGTTTAGGGAATAATGACAAGAAAAATAAGTCTGTACTTGTTTGGTACAGACACAACCAATGTGGGCCTTTCAATCACGGTTGGTTGAATCTATGGATGCAGAATCTGTGGATATGGAGAGCTGATTGTACTTTCAACAATCAATGACTTTTAGAAATTTTACTTTAAGATTTCAAACTATGCCAAACTTCCATAAAATAAAAAACATACATATTTTAAGTTGCATGCATGCACTAAAAAAAGAAAAAAATGATTCAATAAAACTCCCTGAGTAGGAGATTGTCTACAACAGTTGTCATCCAATATATGTTTAGATTTTTTTTTTTTTTTTTTTTTTTGGTGAGGAAGATCAGCCCTGAGCTAACATCATGCCAATCCTCCTCTTTTTGCTGAGGAAGACTGGCTCTGAGCTAACATCTGTGCCCATCTTCCTCCACTTTATATGGGACGTTGCCACAGCATGGCCTGACAAGTGGTGTGCTGTTGCATGCCCGGGATCCGAACCCGGGCCACCAGCAGCAGAGCGTGCACACTTAACCACTAGGTCACAGGGCCGGCCCCATATGTTTAGATTTTTATACTTTAAAAAAGAATTTTACCTAATATGAGAGTATACTGATATTAACCATGAGTTCACAATTTTTTTCAAACATCTGAGAAGTTGTCACAAGACCGTAACCTCCTCTAGGGTATGAACTCCATCCTATTTATTTTTGTTTATCCCTGACTATCTGGTCCTACACTTGTAACAAAACAAGTGCTAAAAGAGCAAGTAGGTTTTTGCTTTCCCAGAGAAAATGTAGGCACATAACAGGGAAGCAGACATTGACTCTATATAACACAGAATTTTATCAAGTTGAAACTACCCCAAAGAGCTCTGCTTTGAAAAGCTACTGCCCTTCACCTAACTATTCAAGCAGATAGCTGGTGAGGAGCTGTCAGTGTATGTGTTATACAGTCAAGCACTGGAGTGAATTCTCAGATTCAGCAGAAATTTCACCCAGATAAGCTTTAGAGTTTCTTCAAATATTAAGACTCTATAGTACTAATTTTCTGAGATACATATACAGTACTGAGGACTTAGTTGTTTTATATATCAATCATATTAAGACAAAAAACATACAAAAGAATAAAAATATATTTGTATATTTTGCCATTTTAGTTTAAAAGCTAACAGGAGTAGAGTATATACGTAATGCTCAATCTGAATAAATAATATTCAAATAAAATACTCCATGTTTTATGATGGATATGATGGAGAAAACCATCAAATTTAAAATTTGGTATTTTTTTATATCCTTTGACAATGGCATTCTCAGTTTAGCTCTGTTTGTAAGCATATTTTTCAATATATGTATAAGCTGAATCCTGAAGGACGAGTGGATGATGGTTAGTCAAAGGAGCATGAGAAGAAAGCAGTCTATGGAGTAATAGTAACATGAGTAAAAACAGGAAAAGGCATCTTGTATTAATCAAATGATGAAGTGGAGAGTGATTCTATGGTTATCAAAATATTTCTGCTACAGTATTTTCAGCTTCTTGGTTCTGAACAATGGTATTTTTACTCCTGTCTAACAAGTATGCAGAAAAGTAAACTCTGAGATATCCTTAAGAGAACGGAAAATGCTACTTCCAAATGAGAGGAAGATTCTCTAGAAATGGAAGAAAAAAAAAGGTAAAATGTGAAAGAAATTGACCAAAGAAAAGAAGGCAGAACTTGATCATGTAGATAAACATAATGAGGAGAATTTAAAGTTATCCTGTTAAATTTGCTCCACCTGAATTTTTAATTTGTTAGATCAAGTTCGAGTGAACCTAAGTGAAAGGAGATTTACAGGAAATTTATTCCTCTGAGGAATGACAGTGTATTCGAGAAAATAAGACGATCACAGTTGAAAATCAAAGAGTACTTTATCACAGCGTCCTCGGTGTGCTCTCATATTCAAGCTTCTGCTAAGGAGTATTTTTTGTGTATTTGGATGTTAAAATGGGGCTCATTCTTTCTCAGTTTAGCTGAGACTCTGAGGGAAAAGAGAAATAAAACAGGTACTTAGAACCCCACATCCTAAAGGAAGCTGCTAGAGAGCATATGCAGTACAAGCCGAGGCCATGGAAACTGCTTCTGCCAGCATTAGGGATCACTCACCTCACTTGTAAAACAGAGAGGGTTCAGATCCATAGAGAGAATCACCATAGAGAGCGCTATTGGAATTCTCTGCATTCATCAAGCTCCCCAATTCCTCATACTCTCCGTGGGAGAAGAGGGGAGAACCTTTCTCTCCCACTTAGGAAAACGGCTTGGAGATCTGACCACCTCCTAGAGTTCCGATAATCAGTGTTTAATTCTCACCAAGGACTGACTAAAGATGAAAATCTGTCTGGAGCTGCCTCTCCATGGCACTATTGAGAAAGAAGGCGGCACTAAGAGGAAAATGGGCTTAGATAAAGGTGAGGAAAGAGTGGAGGACTCAAAGGGCAGCTGGGAGAGGGTTAGCCAGGGCTTTCTACAAAGATTCTGCCAAAAAAGACGACCAGGAAAAAAGAATGAATACACATTGATTGGAGATTAGGGGTGGGACGTAACTGCTAGCAGCCTAGAGGCTGGCTGAGGGAGAGACTCTTAAATGCCTAGCCGGAGAAGCAGCAGCATCAGGATAATTTCTGAAAACAAACAAACAAATAAAAGCAAAAAACACAATAAAAGCGCAGGAGTGACAGAGCAGCAATTGCGTGCTTCCACCTTGTGCAGGGGGAACCACTGTCGGACTATGTCACCACACACTACAGAGTGCTCTCTCCTCTTCATGCTAGGGAGCAGAAAAGGCACGGAGCTAGGTCACAGGGTCAAACCAGACCACATCCATCCCAAACTTCAGCATTCCAAGACTGAATAGGTCTAAGATATGGGAGATTAAAAAATGTTTAAAATTAATTGAAGCTCAGAGAATTGATTATTACAATGGACAGACATATTAATCTCTGAAGTAAGAATGTGCTTGGGACAGCAAGGGACAGAGAAGCTATGAGACATGCCTGAAATTTTTTTCATAGTCAGAAAAAGATCAAATCCAGGGAGGGCCTTTGAAGGGATCCTGGCAAAAATAACATTGCTTTATAGAGACAAAATAGCTGGGAATAAACCTAACTAGAAATGTACAATATCTATATAAAGAAAACTTTAAAATCCTTTTAAAAGACATAAAGAAAGACTTTGAATAACTGTTCTTGGAGAGAAAGGTTGAATAATATAAAGATGTTAACTCTCACCTGTTTTAAATTTAGTGTGATCCAAATAACAATACCAATAGTTTTTCTCACATCCTTTGAAGTTGGGACAGGACTAGATAAAGTGCTTTGTTAGTTCACTTGTAAAAACATACAAACAGATAACAAATACGCAAGAAATTTCAAGCAAAGGAAAGCAATAACCAACCTGAACAGATAATAAACCTTTAAGCCCAATAATATAACTATGCATTATTGACATATAATACAATAAAATTGTATTTAGCTAGACAGATTAGGAAGCAGAACAGCAAGTTCAAAAATAAACCCAAATGTATATGAGAATTTAATTTATTTTGTATATGTCATCTCAAGTCAGTGGATAATTAGGTGGATCATTCAGTTCATGGAGTTGGTAACACTGGGGATCATTTGGAATAATATGAAGGTGGATCAATTCTTATTCATACTCAATATCACAATGAATTCCAAGTGCTTCACATATTTAAATGCAAAAAATAAGGTAAAATCATAAAAATACAAAAGAAAAACATGGAAAAATTATTTTACAGCCTCTTAGAGGCTGAGACCTTTTTACCTATGATTCAAAATACAGATGCTATAAAGGTTTTTTTAAAGATAAATTCAACAACATGAAAAATATCATGTGTATGGCAAAATACCATAACCAAATGACAAACTGAGAAAAAAATTTGCAATTTATATTACAAAGGATTAAGGATTTCCAGAAATAAGTAAGGAAAAGATTAATAGAAAAATGAACAAAGAGTATAAATATGCAATTCAAAGAAATGAGAATATAAATGCTTTTTAAATATGACAATGTCTAACCTCAATGTAATGAAGAAATAAAAGTAAAGACTATAATGAATATCTTTTTTCTTTTATCCACATTACCAAAACACGTGAGTCTGATAACACTGTGTTGTAGGAAGATGGGAAGATATTGACATTTGGAATATACATTTATAAAATCCCCCAAGAAGGAAATCTGAATAAATTTCTTAGATTTATAAATTCAAAGTTCTCTTTGACCCAACAATTCTAATTCCTGGATTTTATCCTACACACATATTTTCATATATGTGAAATGATATACGTAAGCCTGCCCAACTGAGAACAACATGCGGAAGAGTTATATTTTATATCCGTGTTTTTTAATCAATGGGCGCGAAATAACCTTTGCTTTATTTCACTAAGAAGAGTATGTTTTTAAAAGCCAGCTGTCCAAGATAGCAGTGGTTCCCATCAAGCCAAAAACTTTGAACACATAGACGTCTCTGGCATCCAGAATGATTAGCAGTTTCTATGCAAACCATGTCTTGTTGCATCCCTCCCAGCATTTGGCAGAGGACTTTTTCAGAATAGGCGTGCTTATGCATGAAAGATGGGAGTACCAAGTGCATTAGCAATATCCTTATATTTGTCACTCTTTATCACTGCTGCTGCATTTAGGTTGAAAATTAGGTATTGTTGGGAATTGTCTACTTCCACTGGATATAAGTTCCATGAGGGCAGGGATCCTTATAGATTTATTATCAGTATATTTCCAGCATCTAGAACATTGTCTTACACATAGTAGGCAATAAATAGTTACATGAATAAATGAAGCAAATATCATTTCATGGTATCTTTAGCACCGTTATATCTTTTCTTGTACTTGTGTACCTGTCCTCTTCATTTCTGTTTCCCTCCTGGTTACTATCTGTCTGTCTGCACATTGGATAATCACTCTCCAATATCTAAGTCTTCCCATTTGGGCCAGTGTCACATGGGTTCTTTTATTTAGATTATTACATAACTATTTTTAGAAATTCTTCTTAACTGAGCTTACAAAAGTTTTTTCCACAAATAAAAGAATATATATAATTGAGAGAACTCTTTAAAACAATGCAAATATGAATTTGTTTTGTCTTTTAACTAATTTATGAACATGAGTTAAGTGTCAAATGTGTACAGAACAGTTTTAGTGACTACACAGGATTCGTAAAGACACAGCTTTTCCATTAATAAAGGCACAAAGATAAAAATCTTAACCTTGCAGATTAGGACGATAATTCAGGACATGAAAATTTCCCACAGTCTAAAAAAATCGTAAACAAAAATATGTTCTCTAGAACAGTAATAACGCTCTCTTTTCATGCCCCTTTGCTCTATATTTTAAATGTCTTTCTCCTGGTGCACTCATTTATGGTTTCTGAGTTACTTGATCTCTTAGTAAATTATTTAAAAGCCCCACCAAGTAGAACACGGGTTCTATTAACAATAAAGATTTAGAAGCAAGTGGGATCAATACAAGGTCAAGCCTTTTCTACTAGAGTTAAGTTGGTCTCATTTCTAAGTAGTGTTATTGTCTTGAAGCCATTTTGGGAATGATTTGCTGGCTTTGTGAAGACCTTGTTTGTTAGGAGAGCTCTATTTTAGTGGCTACATTAAATTTGATCTTCCCATTATTTAGGAATATGTTGCATTTTATCTCTCAAAAAATGACAGCTCTCAGTGATTAAAGACTAGTCCAACTCCATCCCTTCAAGTCTTTTATTGAAGAATGGATACTAAATAAACAATAATTAATAGAATAAACTCTATGATAAAAGTGCCTTTGAGCATGCCCTTCTTCATTCACTGTCCAACTACAGTTTGTTGGCTCCTAGTTAGAAAACCTCTCTGCTTTATTCTGATCCACTCCCTTTCTTCTGGGTTAGGAATCATTCTTTCTTACTTCCATAACACAGTGAGAATAACTCTATCATAGCAGATAGATTGCACTGTATTATAATAATCACTTAACATTCTACACTAAAAGCTCCTGAAAGACAGTGAGCTGTATCATTTATTTCTATGTCTTTGTGCCTAGCATAGAATGTGGCAAATAGTAGAGACTCAAAGAGGAATTGTTGAATAAAGTGATAAATAAATGAATAAGACTCTTTTAACTAACTCTGCAAGTTTGGAAAAAAAATAAATAAATCACTGAATTCAAAAAAGAAGAATGATAATGAAAGTTGCGTATTTATGCTAATATTTAATTTGACACTACGCATGTTTTATTCTTAGGAAGTACACTGATATTTAAATATCAATTTCTTTATTTACTAAATAATTATAGCTAAGCTGTATTTTGTTTCATTTATATTTTGATGAAATTAACTCTCCTAGATTTATCCCATGAAATTCCTTTAGCTGCCTAGAGTCCCTTATGTCTGAGTGTATGCCGTCAGTTACTGGATGACAATCTGTCCACACTCCACCTCAGTCCCAGGTACAGTGGCTGCAATATTGCCAATGAAGGAAAACTAACTTCTACTGAGAACCTGTTACGTTTCTCACAGGAGGTAGACTATCATTTATTAAATACATTTTAGTAGTGATTTTAACTTGCAGGAATTCAACTTTATATGATAAGGCAGACAAAAAGAGAGAACTTTTCATTTTTCTTGAAGCATGACATACAAAAAGAGTAGTGTACAAATCATAATCATAAATACCTACACATCACCCAAAATTTAAACTTGTCAATGGATGGAAAATTATCAGCATCCCAGAAGCTCTCTTTGTGACCCTTTCCAATCTCTACCCTTTTCTCTTCCCAAAAGAACCACTATTCTGATGTCTGACATCTTGAGTTAATTTTTCCATTATTTGCAAAGTATGAACATAATTGTATACTTATGTAGCATCTTATGTCTTTCCTTACTTTCAAATTATAGACATGGAATTATATATTATGTATTCTTTTTCTTTTCTTTTCTCTGTGAGATTCATATATGCTGTTGTCTGTTGTGTATGGCAATAGTTTGTTCATTATCATTTTTGTAGAATATCCTGTTATCTAAATATTTCACAATTTATTTATCCATTATATTGTTTATATGGACATTTTAGTTGTTTCCAGTTTGGATCTGTTATAAATAGCACTGCTATATACATTCTGGTCCATATTTTTCGACACATGCGTGCATACCTTTTTGTTGGCTGTATACCAAGGAGTACGTGTGTGTGTGAATGACTATTTATTTTACTCCTGAAAGTGAATTGAATGTAACAGGGAAATGAAGTAATGAAGCATGAAGTAGTCTTTCATAGTGGTAAAACTTAAGGAACAAATGTGTAGAAGATTCTAAGACTTTCCATTTATTGACAAATAACTGAAAGTCTAGCTGGATGAGTGCGTGGTCTTGTATCATTAGCATCCTGGATGAAGAAATAAAGAAATATTAATGTAAAAAGTGTAGAAGAACAGATAAAAACATCTGTAGAAGTCTCCATTTTACCGATTCATTGCTCAATTTATAACTTACTCTAAGACAAGATATGTCTCTGCTGTACTCATTATGAAGTCTGAGCCTTCAATATATTTTTAATCCAGCAAAAAAATTAAACAGTTGCAAATTTTACAGATAACAAAACCAAATCTCAGTGAATTTAGGTAAATAACTCAAAGTAAAAAGACCTAAGTAGAAGATAAAAGATTTTATTTTATATATACATATGTAGACATACATATATATGGAAATTTTATTCAGAATATGCCTAAACAAATGACAAAGGCATTTAATAGACAAAATGAACTACCTGAGTTAGGAGAAAGAAAACATCACTATTGCTTTATGCAATTAAGAAATATTATATAAGTTTGTATGTCTAGAACTGCGCTTTGTGGCAAACATGGCATTTTCCTAAGGTAGAAGTGAGTGGAAAAAGGAATGGGCCATTCCTTCCTTCTGGAGATACACCAAACTGAGCCACTCTCAATAGATACAAATCTGCTAGGAAATACACCGTCTCTGAGTCAATGGATTTGAGCTTATGAGCTTTTCTTCCACTTTCCGTTCCCATGAGCTATAAGACACTCACATTAGAGTTACCAGTTCTTAACTACTTCTAGGCATTAAGAGATATTGAAGGTGCCTGGAAATTTGAGTTCTATGAATGACTCTCCACTAAGTTTGCAAATAAATGAGAAAAAAAGGAAGCATTTTAAAAATGTTGAAGATTTTATTTCTGATCTTTTTCAAGGCAACATAAAAGTTAAAAAGTAAATGAGGAAAAATATATAAAAATTATAGGTATTTGAAAGACTCTTGGAAGTTTTATTGTTTTCCTGTCTTAGGGATTAGTGTTTTGGAAAGCATGCTCTAAAATACACTTTCTTTATTTTAATTTGTGTGGTGGATTTTAGAGGATCTCTACCTCTGTGTGGGACTCCAGAAACGATGGTCCTAGACCAGCTGAGCTGGTAAGATAATTGATTAAGAAGGGACTGGAAGAAAAATAGTAAGCTGGAATTGTAATGAAGGTGTATGAGGTGTAATGAAGGCTTTTAGAAATGAGGCTTTGTTGAGTTCACAGGGCAAGCTGTGACCAGAGCCCAAGAGAAAATGAATAACATGGCAGAGTAGAACGTTAAGTGGTCTTAACACCAGAAAACAAAAACAAAAGGACAGAAGAAAATTTGGGGAGGTATTGGACATGTCTATTACCTTGACTGTGGTGATAATATTGAAACTGGTAAACAGTTAGTCATTAATGATTAGGTAGCTAGTAACTAAAGTTTTTTCTCTTTTTTTGCAATTACTGATTATAGCTTTTAGTTGTTCACCCACCCGTTGTTAACCGTGCTGCTTAGGCAATATACTATCTGATTCTCACTAGTTTCCCAAAGATAACGTCTCCCTGATGCTTGGGTCACCATGGTAATGGGTGTATGAGCTGTTTTTCAGGAATTAGGACCCCCTCATCCAGTTCAGGCCAGTTGAGACCACCAACCCATCAAATGGGCCCATGCAGATGCCGGATAAGTGACGTTTTGATGTCAAGAGGCTAAAATATCCACCCTCAGGTCATACTAACGCTACCATTTTGTGAACATGCATCCTATGAAGAGGCAGGAAGTTTGACCGTGCTTGCACAGGTCATCAATTACCTCAGCTCTCCTCACCCCCAATCGTCTATTTGCACACTTCAGACCACCTTGCCCCCTTACCCCATAAATATCCCTGAGTCCCATTTTCAAGGAGGTGGATTTGAGACTCGTTCTCCTGTTTCCTCACTTGGCTGCCTTATGATTAAAACCCTCTCTCTGCTGCAATCTCACCTTCACCTCAGTGTGTGGTTTTCTGGGAGATGGACAGAAACAAACCTGGTTAGGTAATGATATTACGGGTGTTTGCATAGGTCCACACCCATCAAATTTAACACATTAAATATGTGTAGTTCTTTGTATATCAATTATACCTCAATGAAACTATTTTTAAAAAGTGTTGGATCAAAAAGGAAGTCTAAATTTAAACCAACCAATAGTGAGAAGCTTGTGTTTCTCTTTAATTATGTGATCTCAAGGTTGTGAAAATAAGAGCAAAAGCTTAAAGGATCCTGCAGTTATAAATTTATGATGAGGCAAATATTTTGTGTCTATAAAATCGTACATCAGTGGCTTTAGATAGGCCTTAAGAGTGTGATTAACTGACACCTATGAAGCACATTAAGTATGGCTGAAATTGCTTCTGCTGATGTTTATACTGGGCCGTTCTCAGATCCTAAATACTGTTACTTAATTCTCTATTCTACCTTAGTCGTCTAGTTTCCAAGCCTAGAGAAGATTAGAAAAATAAAATTAGATTGAAGAGAGCAAACACAGAGAATAGCAACAAGTGATAACTGATAGCCTGATTGCCAAAGGGGCTATAAAAAATAGGATACAGGGTTCAAAAAAGCGTATGACAACCTAAGGCTTTACGTAATAGATGTGACTGTAGGAGCCTTAGTTATCAAGGTAAGTAAGACTCAACTAGGTAAGGTTTATAAAAAATCATGACGCTGAAAACAGTAACCCCCAAATATGTGGCAAATTCCCTTCTTGTGAACCATCTCCTACAGTGTAAGATAACTGAGCTATAGCTGAAGTGAACCAGATCTATTTATGTTGCTTCCTTAATATATAACATTGGGCACATTTTTTAACCTCTTCGAGACTCAATTTCAGTAACTGTAAAATGATACTAAGATATACATTATTGGTTTAATGAAATCATTAATAAATTATATAACAAAATATCATATATATATATGGATGGAAGCTAAAATCATAATTTTAATCATAAGGTTAAAAAAACCCATAAGTTTACATTTTTAGCTAGATTTGATTTCAAATGCCAATTCTTGGACCTTTTTACCTTTCCCATTGCTGTTTGAATGATGAGTCTTCAGATTTGATTGCTATATGGCGGCCAACATTTAAAATGGAGTCTTTGACGAACAATGAGGCAAAGAGCTCCCCATATGCTCAAGCTTACATCTCCACACATATCGTCACACAGTCAAATGTAAGCAGTTTATAATGTTAAATGTGGGTAACATTATCAGTGACAATATTTCTTTTTTTCCCTGAAGAAAACTAGGCTCAAAGGAAAAAAAACCCCACACATTCAATCCCATCACAGGCAGAAAGCCGACAACATCCAAGGCTAATTCAATGCTTGTGTAACATAGTTTTCTTTAACCAACATCTCATTACTGTGATCTCAATTCCATTCCCTGAAGTCATGAGGCAGTCTCTTGAGTTTCTCTTTTCTCCTTCCATGAAGTGTAAGAATGAGAGAAACACGTGCAAAGATGCCTATCTAATGTCAATAATTTCATTTGAATAAGAAGCTTCTTGTTTTCCCATTTTTATTTGACAGATTTGACTATGTATTACTGGAATTGAAATTAACCTTCTTTCTTTTTCTCTTTTAATAAAGATATTTATTGGAACAGGGTATAAAGAGCTTTATACAAAATGAAAACAAAACATCGAATCAATTAAATACTTGGACAGAGCAACCATTTGTTACGAAAATTAAAATTCATTGCAGAAGGCACATTTATTCTATATATTAGGAGCTTACTGTGTGCCAATGAGAAGAAATCAGCCTCCAAAAGAAACAGAAGTTTGTCTTGTTGAAAAGTTGAAATCTCAACTAACAAAGAGGTAATTAACATTTTACTACCCAGAACAAACACTGCAACCCCATTATATTTCTTCAGTGTTTCATTCTGCTGGACGAATAAATTCTGAGACTCCATCGTAGAACCTAAATCTCTCTCAATAATATGTTTTCTTTCAAATGCATGATATCAATACCTCTTTTAAATAGTCATTGTTTTCTATTTTTGTCTGTAAGATACACCTTTCTCTCTGTTAAGCGTAGCATGGTCTTCCATCCTCTCCTCTCCCAGTGACCCAAGGTCCTTCTTTTCCTGTTCACTACAAGACAACTCTTTGAGAAGATCTTAGGATTTCCTCATGGATAAATTATAAATTTGCTGTGTTAAGGAATATGGATGCTATGGTCACCCAGCTGCTGGGCAGTATGCATTCTCCACCTTCCCTCCTGAAATATTGTCTTTTGAAGGACAAGGGCCTTTTAAAAAATTCTCAGTCAGTGGTCTTATTTCGCACAACACAAAATATATCCCTCGTGCTTTCCAAATAGCATTATTAAATCCTACAACAAACATAATTAGGTATGTATAATACTATCAATTTAAAAAATAAAGAAAATTAGATTTAGAGAGGATAAACAATTTACCAAATATTTTACAAGTAAGTGGTAAAATTGGAACTTTAATGAAGCACTGATTCTTAGAACACCAGTTGGAATATCATGTTTATCCCTGTTTGATCAAAATACCCACTATGTATTTGTAATGTCTGGAAACAATGTTATCTTCCAAGCAATTGGTCTGAAAGTTTGTAGGGAAAGTGGCTTTGATAACTTTACTGAGGGACAGAAACCTGCAAGCATTTTAAGGCAGAAGGCAAAAGCCATCTGGCTCAATAAAGAAAAGTGGGAGAAAGCTAGAAAGCTGAGCGATGCCTGGGGATCTGTTGAGTGGAGAGGGTTGAGAGTTCCTAGCTGATGGGAGGACTGAACAGGGGCTTTGAGGAAAGTGTGAAGGCCTCCTGAAGATTATGGTGGTTTGGATATACTTTCTGCACATCGTTTTCAGTAAATCTTCTATTGTATTCTAACATTTTGTTTTTTAATTTAATTTATTTTTTTTTGTGAGGAAGATCAGAGCTGTGCTAACATCTGCCAATCCTCTTCTTTTTTTGGGCTAACATCCATGCCCATCTTCCTCCACTTTATATGGGATGCCACCACAGCATGGCTTGCCAAGCGCTGCGTCAGTGCACACCCAGGATCCAAACCCACGCACCCTGGCTGCCACAGCAGAGTGAACTCACTTAACTGCTTGCGCCACCAGGCCGGCCCGTATATTCTATCGTTTTTGAAGAGCATTTTTGTTTTTAATTAGAGCGTGTGGAGAAATGGCAACTCCTGCTGCAAAGATGGACGACTACACAGATGCCGCCGAGGGGGGCCGCCAACATAGGGGTATGGGATCCATCACTGAAATACGCTGCAAAGAAACAGAAAGAGGGAAGGCACAGCTCCTGCCATGAGGGCTTAAAATCTAGATGAAAATTGAAATAAAGTTTAGAATAAACATTTAATATTTTAACTAGCTGGGTTTTTATTATATGAGTAAAGGAGATGGATCTGTCAGGACTCTTACAGAGAATTAAAACCATTTTAATGATATTTAAATAACACGTGATATTTTAAAAATTTAGATAAGTTGAATTATTACAATAAGAACAAAGGTATACAGTATTACGAAAATAGTTTCCCTATTGTCCTATATTACCAGAAGTTGAGATGAATGTGGACGCCATTTTGATTTAGGGACATAGAATTACTTTCCTAAGATAATATCACCAGCTAGGATTGTTATATGAGGCCAAAATGGCTAAAATTTTACTGTATGAATGTTAACAGAAATCTCAAGTGATGCCCAGTTCTAATTCTCTTTTACTCCGATAGATAGATTTATTCTCTTTTCCGATTCAATTTAGCAAATGTCTGAACACCTGCTATTTATAACATACTCTGTTACGTACCGCAAGGAACAAAGGAAGTAAATGACAAAAGCTCTTCCTTCTACAGGTTGCCATGCAAGAAGCAAGGCTGCCTACAGTGCTTCCTGGAGTCATCTAAATGCAGTCTCTTCAACCTGAGCCCTCCTTGGTACCATTCAAAGAATAGGTGTGATGTGTGCGAGGCCCACTGCCTGTCTAAATCTACAGAATCTAAAGACAAATAAGGCAGAAATCTAAAGAAAAACTAAAAACTTATGCAGTTGTGAAGTAGGCTGATTTTTTTTTCTTAAACCAGTACACTTTAACATTTACCAAGGACTTATTAGGACTATTTTTGTAATATTGTGCGCTCTTTTATATTCTATCATGAGAACGATTTTTCAGGGAATTATGTCTAAATGTATTATTGTTATATTTTTCTTTATTACTCTAATGGCAGATTTTTATACCAAGAACAGAACGTTTTTCCAAAAAATAATAATAGATAATAATTTCCTTTGACAAAGAGTATAATGAGACATAAAATGGAGGAGGAGAAAGTACATATTTATTCTTGTAACAAATATTTCAATGCACAGAAAATTGTGGACCATTAATCTATTTGTATGACAGGCTTTGGTTGGACTATCATGGGACTCAGAGGATGTCGTATCCTATATCAGTTTCTCTCCAGGAGGAAAATTATTCATGTGGTGGAATATGGAAGAATACAAATTGAAAGTGCAAATGTACCCTGCCAAACTACATCTAGAAGCGTTTCTCTCAGCAATTCTGTAAACACCCTTTTTCAAACACCATATGATACAATTACCATAATTAATTAGCTTTATGGGGCTAATGTGCTCAGCAGTCACGTTCTTTAGGAAGGAAATTAAAGTAACAGTTTCTGATAAGTTGAAGAATCATTATCAATGTGGCTGAAATTATAAACAATAGTGTTCTTATCATGTCAAGTTTTCCTCAGAAAAGGAAGGAAATAAATATTTCCAGGGGTGACTAAACTTTCTATGAAGAAAAAGACTAGTTAAACGAACTGTATAAATATTTGTCAGTCAACAGCATAACCAAAGATCAAGAGTTGCAAGTAGTCAAGGTCAGAGCTTTCCTCAAACCTTTATATTTATGCATTTTCTACCCTTGTCATCAACTTAATAGTAGAGCTCTTTCCTGTGTGAGACAAAATAATATTGGCTACATATCTAAATGAGGTTTGGGATCTAATCTTCCATATGAATGTTGATAATGAGGCAAAAATATCTAGAAGAGAAATTTAGAATAATGAAAACAGATGTTTCTCATTTTTACTACCCTATATTTTTCTAAGTAACTTTAAATTTTTTAAAAACCTTTTAAAAAGAAACCTGCTCAATTATATATGTTTTGTTATAAGGCAGAGTCTTGGGGAAAAAAAACAGCATGTTTCAGGACTGAGCTTAGCCGTAGATAAACTGGAACGTTTGCTGATAAGATGGAAAATATTGCACGCTGCCTAAGCCCAGGAAAGAGAGACACTAACGAGGCAACCAGGACTAACAAAGGAATTGGTATAGAAAGAGTTTGCATTACACTCTGTCGTCTGCTCCATCTTGATTTTAGCAAATGTAGTAAGTGGAATGGTGGCACCTAAAAAGATGTGCCTATGTCCAAATCCCTGGAAACTGTGAATGGTAGCTTATTTGGGAAAAAGGTCTTTGCACATGTAATTAACTTAAAAATCTAGAGATGTGATCATCTTGGATTACTGAGTGGGCTGTAGATAAAAACAAATGTCCTTAAACAGAGAAAAGAAGACAGCAGATGTGGGGGCAATGTGAAGACAGAAGCAGGGATTGAAGTGATGTAGCTACAAGCTAAGGAATGGTGAGGATTGCCAGCAGCCGCCAGAAGAAAGGCATGGAATGGATTCTCCCCAGAGCCAGGGACAGAGTGCCTTGCAGCCCTGTCTACACCTTAATTTCAGACTTCTGGCCTCCAGAATTGTGAGAGAATACATTTATATTGCTTTAAACCCTACACTTTGTGATAATTTGTTACAGATAATATAAGACACCATATTATCTCCAAAGTGAAATGATAAATAAAAATATGCAAAAGGAAAAAGGAAAGAGAGACATTCCCATTTCTTTAGCCATCCAAAACTAGTGGGAAGACTTTAGCAAAAGGTATGCTGACATCTCAGAAGCCTGGCTAAGAGAGGGGAGAGGAAGTCTGGTTCTGGCAAGGTGATAGAGAAACTCCAGATGGAAATGCTATCTTCTATATTCCTCCTAACACACCATCTAATGAAGAAGACAAACTCTGCTTTGTTTCATAAAAATATTGTAATTAAAGAAAACCAATCTGATGAGACGGCAGGCACAGCAGTGGGAGGCTAGACAGACTTGAATGGAAAAAGAGATTTATTGGCAGAAAACCTAGTGGATTCCTGGGCAAGACCAGAGACAGGGAAAAGAGGCAGATGCTGGCAAATTTCGTACTTTGGTTGTAGCCAGCATTGCCGAACCATCGATTATCAATTTAGTCCCCCTGCAGTGTCAGCAGCTTAGTGTTCCCACTAAGATGACATGGGGTCATCTGACTTTGAGTGGTTTGAGATGACCTGATGGAATGCATAAATTGTACTATTTTGTTTCTTAATATAGCCTCTTTCATACCTCTTTAGAATGCTGATTTTTTGTTTGATACTTATTTTCAGAAGAATGTGAAAGTCCTTGAGAAGTCACAATGGTTTCAATTTTCCTGAATATTTGTGGTGTTCATTTCAACTGCTCGGCTGACAGGGGTAAATAGTGAGATATAGTGTTTTAAATTCTTTCCAAAGTGTTCAGCATAGTTTAACAGTTGACAGCCACTCTGATATATCAGGGAGATTACGCTGTGTGAAATATTCTTTTATTTGATAATGACAATTTCATCGCTATTTTATGTTGCAGGTGCCATGGGGGAAGTCATGGTGATGTATTGGCATCATTGAGATCTTCCTAATGTGATAATTTCCCACTAATCCTAAAACCTCTGCCCCAATTCATATCAGCTTTCAGATACAGGCCTTTGACTACCCCTCTGGCTACAGTTTTCTGCTTATAAGTCAGCAGGAAGCATAAAAAGGGGAGAGCGCATTCAGTGATAGGTAGTGAGTAAAACAAAATATTTTGGCCCAGTGACAGGTTTAAAGTCAGCTTTACCCTTTACTAGCTGTTTAATATAAGAAAAGTTTCTCACCTGCACGTCTCAGCTGCTGTGTAAGTCAGGAACTATAATCTGCTCCCACAATTAATTTATCCATTTATCTGTCAGTGGGCGTTTTGGTAGCTTCCGGTTTTGAAATGCCATGAATAGCATTGCAATTAAATTTGTACATATTATTCTTGGTGAATATATGTACTCATTTCTATTGAGTATATACTTAAAAGTGGAACTACTGGGGTATATTTTATGTGCATGTTTGTTTTTTGAAGATATTGCTCAACAGTTTTTCAAAATGGATATATAAATTTTACTCTTCTACCTCCATTATATGAGAGTTCTGGTTTTCTCCCTGAAAGCTGTTTCTTCCATGGTCTTGCACATTGTAGTAAGTGATAGAGCTGCATTCCACTCCTGTGTGTCTGCATTGCTTTCTCTCGCCGTTTCTCTCCCTAAATCCTGTGGAGCACATGGCCTGAAAATCTACTTCTAAACATCTTTCTAACGTGTCAGTTTCCCTTTCTCTCCACTGCCGACTTCCTGGTCTAAACAAACACCATTTCTCACTTGGTCTACTGTAACAGCTCTCTAACTATTCTCCCCACTTCTCTTGCTCCGTACAATTCATTCTTCATATAGCAGCCAATGAGATGTTTTCAAAAGTAAATTGGATTCTTTCACATCCCTGTTTAAAAACTCTTCATATGAAATGTTCTATAATTATATTATAATGTTTCCAAGGTTCATTGCTTTTTATGACTGAATGATATTACATTGTATAGATATGCCATATTTTGTTTATCTAGTCATCTGTTGATGGACATTTAGGTTGTTTACATCTTTTGGCTATCACGCACAGAGCTGTTATGAACGTTTGTGTATGTTATGCTAAATGAAAGAAGCCAGATACAAAAGGCCACATATTGTATGATTCCATTTATATGAAATATCCGGAATAGGTAGATCCATAGAGACAGAAAGTAGATTTGTAGATTCCAGGGACTTGGAGAATGAGGAATGGAGAGTGACTGCTTAACGAGTGTGAGGTTTCCATTTGGGGTAGTGAAAAAGTTCTGGAACTAGAGAGTGGTGATAGTTGCACAACATTGTGAATGCACATAAATCACTGAATTATACACTTTAAAATAGTTAAAATGGTAGATTTTATGTTAAATGTATTTTACCACAATAAAAATTTCAATTATACTGATGGTGGCACAACCTGTGAACATACTGAAAACCACTGAACTGTACACTAAATGGGTGAATTTTATAGTGTGTTAATTTCATCTCAATAAACCTTTTTTTAAAAGCCCTTTTTAAATTTCCATTTTACTTCAAATAAATTGCAAATTTCTTATCTTGGATAATCTGACCAAGATTAGTTGCACAACACTGTGAATGCACATAAACCACTGTTGAACTGTCATTCTCATTTGGAGCCATTCCCTTCAAATTAAGTAACCTCCAGCCATTTTATCTCCTTTCAGTTCCTATAACACACTGTATTTTCCTTAGTTTAGGTCATTGTACTCACCATTTCCTCTGCCTGGAGTATCATTTCTCCTATTCTCCTTCATGGCTGAATCCTTCTCATCCTGTAAGTTTTACTTTAATGTTATCTCCATAGGTAGACATCCCCTCACCCTGAACAAGTAGCCCTCAAGTTCTGCCTCCTGTGCTCACAATGATTTGACTTGTTCGACTCCTAGTTCATCCCCTTTATACCTCATTCCCAATTTGTAATAACCGACTTATCTGTTTACCTGTTTGACATCTCCTGCTCCCCAACTAGAGTGTAGGTTCCGCGAGAGCGGAGAGCATGTCTACTTCAGTCACCACCAACGGTATCTGGCGCACAGTCAGTGCTTAAGAAATATTTTTAACAAAATAATTAAATTATTAATGCATGCCTCTCACTGGTCCACATTAGAAGTTCACACTTCAACAGATGCTCTGAATAAAGGCACTCCATACACTTATGTGGAGAAGTTTTATTCTGCCTCACCTGTATAGAACACCAACAAATGTTTTTTGTAATAGATGAATGAATGAATGAATGAACACTGGAAATGTTAGCTGAGTCTCTTAGATTCTTAAATGTAAAGGATTTCTTATATAAAGAGTAATATATTTTTCAATTTACTTTAGTTTTCTTAATATTTGAAAATTTTTTCTTTACACCAGTATTTATATATATATCAAAATATGTATATATATGTATATAAATCTAAATCAAGTCCCACATGGCCAGGCTTTGTAACTACTTAAATTATGGAGACAAATTAAATTTTAATTTCTGATATTTTTACAATTAAACTCACTGTGAAAATGGTTAAATATAAAGAAAAATGGATTATAATCACCTTCAGCAGGTTTCTAGGTATATGGGAAATCCCTTAGTCTTTCCATGACTCACTGTTTTCATCTATTAAATGAAAAGATTGGGCTAAATGGATGTTATAGCCTCTATAGGTTCCACTGCTCTAAGGACCTTCCATACAGAAATCCCTTCTACAGATCTGCTGACTGGTTGCCATTCACTCTGTTCAGTTCTCCTACTTTCATAAAAATAAATTAAAAAATGAGCCACCAGACTAGATTTTAATTGTAATGGGAGTTACACTTCTTTTGTTTGTACAATTCCTTATTTATTACTAATTTAAATTATTTTTAAAAAGTCACATACCAAATAAGAATTATATCTTAATATCGCTGTTTGTCTGGGAGCCTTTGCAATTCCATTTTGCAAGAAGATACAGTTCAAATTGAGAATGGGAATTTATATACACTGTAATTAGTTGAGCCTTATAAATTACAGACTTTACATCCTTGTACAGTGTCTCAGAGATTTTGTGTCAAGACGTGAAATGATATAGTATGTCAAGATTTGGGAAAATATATGCCCAAGTGTGACAGTTTAGTTGAAAACACAGCTGTTGAGAAGAAAGACAGGAAAATTGTAGGGTGCAAGAAGCACATTTAGTGCGTTTGGAAGGGCTCTAAAGATATTCACATAGTCTGCAGATTCTCTTTACTGTGTGTATGAGAGGTAAATTTAAGATGAAACAGTCCAGGAATATCTGGTAGTGTTGTCCCTCTTACTTTGAGAACTAACTAATGGCAGAATAAAGAAAGAATATGAGGAGTTGTTGGAAGTGACAAAAAGAACATAAATAAGTTATCCGGAATAGATAGGAAAACATTGATCAAAAGTATTGGAAAAGTTTACATAGGTACTGTGCCTCAGTTATACATTGCCTTTTGTTTTTCTTTCTAAGCATTAGTATTCTAGCCATCCTGCCTTTTAAGAAGACTTTTTGATTGTCTCAGTCAATAGAGACCACACCTTTTCTCCAAAGAACAGTAGCACTTGTGTAAAGCATGTGAAGCCAAGTGCAATCTTGTCTACTTCACGTTTGTGAGACACTTCCCTCATGTGGCTGTCAGCTCTCCGTGAGCAGAGATAGTCTTACAGTTCTTTGTGTGCCCGCAGCACAGTAGTAGTTGCCTAATGCAAAAATGAATACTTACTGCTTAAAAAATGGTTAATTCAGGGCCAGCCCGGTGACATGGTGGTTAAGTGCGTGCACTCCGCTTCAGCGGCCTGAGAGTGCACAGGTTCGGATACTGGGCGCGGACATATGCAGAGCTCATCAGGCCACCCTGTGGCGGCATCCCATGTAAAGTAGAGGAAGACGGGCAGGGATGTTAGCCCAGGGCCAATCTTCCTCAGCAAAAAGAGGAGGATTAGCAAGAGATGTTAGCTCAGGGCTAATCTTCCTCACACACACACAAAAAAAAGGTTAATTCCATTCCATAAATATTTATTGACCACTTATTCTGTGTCCCAACACAGGCTAATGTAAAAATTAGGCATAGTCTAGTTTTTCTTCTATCTCAAAGGGGCATCTAAATGCTCTTTCACATAGATAACATTTGTCCATTTTCAAATCTTGTCGTAGAAAGATGAAGCATTGGGTTTTGAAGGAATGTGAAGTAGTGCTGGAATGTCTCTGAGAGGCACCCTGGTCCTGTTACGTCTCCCTAGAAAGGAGGTGGAATTAATTAATTGACTGATTTGGGGAAGATTGCAGAGTGGGGCAAGGGATGGGCAGGGGTTTAACAACATGAAAGCTTGTCCCTGAGTCTCAGGGAAAAGTGAAAAATCAGTGGACTACTTTAGTAGTATCTTCATTAATGAAGACACAGTATATTGCAGTGCTTTTAAAGCCATAGTAACACAAACGGTATTCCTAATGCATTTATGATGAAAGCTAAGCAAAGCTGAGAGCTCTTTATCCTATGTGGGCAGGAAATAAAAATATGAATCCTTATTATATTCTGGATTCCATGTTAAGCACACCACAACAACATTGTCATTTGCTCTTGTAACACACTTCGAGGCAGGCTTATTTCCCCATTTTACATAAGGTGAAACTTGGACTCAAAAAAGTGATGTCTTTTTCAATTTCACAGAACTAAAAGAAAGCTAAGCCCTCAATAAAGGATGTTCTCCAGCACTTAACTTTCCCAGTTTTCCTTGCTATTGCATACAAGAGTATAGAATGAAGTGGTGTGCATTAATATTCCTGCAACAAATTGTTAAATATAACTTAGAAAAATGTATATGATTTCACTTTTTCACCTAGTGTGGTTATTGGAAATTTAACAGTTGCTACAGAAAAATAGTGGATACTGTTATATTTTCCTCCAGCAGAGAAACAATGAAGAAAAACTATATGGGAGTGACGTCAGCATCATGGCGGAGTGAGCTTTCCCGTGAATTCTTCCCCCACAAAATACAACAAAAGTAACAGCCACAGACCAACAACGGAATCCCAGACAGTCAAAAGCTGGAGCGGAGGGATCCACACTGCCGCACATCTGAGAGCGGAACGTGCTGGGCCCCCGGAGGAAGTGGGGAGAGGTAAGGAGAACTCCGCTCCCTCCCCATCAGACCAGCGATCCGGTCCGCGCGGCTCCCAGAGAGGAGGGAGGGGCGGCCCTCGGCGGGAAACTGTAGCTCTTCGGGCTCTCTCAGCCAGTGGGAAACTCCCGCACAGAGGGCTCAGAGGAGCCACAGGGCTACCATCAACATCTGAGCAACCCAGAGAGTGGATAAAGAGGGGCAAACGAGAAGCCTCCCACGTCAGGGACCCAGAGGGCAAAAGAGAGAGCTCCCCCCTCCCCGCAACCCGGAGTCTGCAGCTCGACCAGATCTAGCGGTCCGAGGCAGACCTGAATAAACTGGACTGGACCCGTGGATCGCAGTGGGGAAAAGAAACAAAACAAAACAAAACAAAACTGCGGATCGCAGCAGAAAAACTGGGGCAGAGCGCAGGGGGCTTAGACTACACAGCCCTTTACCACCACACAGTGGCGGCAGGTGGAAATTGCAACCAGAGACTTCCAGGATGAGGAAAATCAAAACCAACACAGGAACCACAATGCAAAAATATATGAAATCACCAGACCAGAAACAAAATGACAAGCACCCAGAAATCAACCCCGAAGACACAGAAATCCATAAACTAAATGACAGAGAATTCAAAATAGCTATCATAAAAACACTCAACGAAATACGAGACAACACAGACAAACAATTAAATGAGATTAGGAGTTTCTTCACAAAAGAGATTGAAATCATAAAGAAAAACCTATCAGGGCTGATGGAGATGAAGAACACAATGGAGGAGATAAAGGAGAATCTGGAATCTTTAAAGAACAGAGCTGACAATATGGAGGAAAGAATTAGTACTTTAGAGGATAGGAATACAGATATACTCCAGATGGAAGAAGAGAGAGAACTAAGACTAAAAAGAAATGAAGAAAGTCTCCGAGAAATATCGGACTCTATTAGAAAATGTAACATAAGAATTATAGGTATTCCTGAGGGAGAGGAGAGGGAAAGAGGAACAGAGAGCCTATTCAAGGAAATAATAGCTGAAAATTTCCCAAATCTGGGGAAGGAGCAGGAAATACCAGTAAGCGAAGCCAACAGGACTCCTATATATATTAACAGACAAAGGCCTTCACCACGACACCTAGTGGTAAGGCTAGCCAGGGTCAACGACAAAGAAACAATATTAAGGGCAGCTAGACAAAAACAAAAAATAACGTACAAAGGAACTCCCATCAGGCTCTCAGCGGATTTCTCAACAGAAACTTTTCAGGCTAGAAGAGACTGGAATGATATATTCAAAATACTAAAAGACAAAAACTTTCAGCCAAGAATACTTTATCCAGCAAAAATATCCTTCAAATATGATGGAGAAATAGTAACTCTCCCAGATAAACAAAAGCTAAGGGAGTTCATGGCCACGAGACCGCCACTACAAGAAATACTCAAGAAGGCCCTCAGGCCTGAAAACAAGAAGAGAAAGGGAACACAAAGCTTGGAGTAAGGAGAAAAGTAGGTAGACAAAATCAGAGAAATAGTAGATCTTTACCGGAATAGGTTAGCAACCACTTAAATACTAAACTCAAAGATCAAAGGAAGAAATTCACCAAAAATAAATTTAACCTCATCACTGTAAACACACAGCCACAACACAAGATAGAATAAGGTATAACAAGAGCAACTTAGAAGGGGAAGAGGAAAGTGACTGAATTGACTTAGTATAAGGAAATAGGAGGCTATCAGATAATGGACTATCTCATACAGAAGATTTTTCGCCCAAACCTCAAGGTAACCACTAAACAAATAATCAAATTAAAACCACATATGATAAACAAAGAGAAAACTAGAAGAATCATAAGACAGAACAACCAAACTGAATTGGCAGTCCAAAACAAATGGGACAAGAAACAAAGGAAATGCAAAAGAACCAGAAAATAAGTGACAAAACAGCAACATTCAACCCTCATATATCAATAATTACCCTAAATGTAAATGGATTGAACTCTCCAATCAAAAGATACAGAGTGGCAGGATGGATTAAAGAGCAAGACCCAACAATATGCTGCCTTCAGGAAACACATCTTAGCACTAAAGACAAGCACAGGCTCAGAGTGAAAGGATGGAAGACAATACTCCAAGCTAATGGCAAACAAAAGAAAGCAGGTGTTGCCATACTCATATCAGACAAAGCAGACTTCAAGATAAAACAGATTAAGAAAGACAAAGAAGGGAAATATATAATGATAAAAGGGACACTCCATCAAGAAGACATATCACTTATAAATATATATGCACCCAACATAGGAGCACCAATGTACATAAAACAACTATTAACAAACCTAAAAGGAGAAATCAACAACAACACAATAATAGTAGGGGATCTTAACACCCCACTTACAGCAATGGATAGATCATCCAGACAAAAAGTTAATAAAGAAATATTAGACTTAAATGAAAAACTGGACGAGATGGACCTAGTAGACATATACAGAGCACTCCACCTAAAAACAGCTGACTACACATTCTTCTCAAGCGCGCATGGAACATTCTCTAGGATAGACCATATGTTGGGAAACAAAGCAAGCCTCAATAAATTTAAGAAGATTGAAATCATAACAAGCATCTTTTCAGACCATAAGGCTATGAAACTGGAAATGAACCAGGAAAAAAAAACTGGGAAAGTGACAAAAATGTGGAGATTAAACAACATGCTACTGAACAACCAATGGATCATTGATGAAATTAAAGGAGAAATCAAAAACTATCTGGAAACAAACAAAAATGATAACATGCCATATCAAACCATATGGGACGCAGCAAAAGCGGTCCTGAGAGGGAAACTCATAGCGATACAAGCCCACCTTAACAAACAAGAAAAAGCCCTAATAGGCAACCTTAAATTACACCTAACAGAACTAGAAAAAGAAGAACAAACAAAGCCCAAAGCCAGCAGAAGGAGAGAAATAATAAAAATCAGAGCAGAAATAAATGATATTGAGACCAAAAAAACAGTAGAAAGGATTAATGAAACAAAGAGTTGGTTCTTCGAGAAGATAAACAAAATAGACAAACCCTTAGCCAGGCTAACTAAGAAAAAAAGAGAAAAGGCTCAAGTAAATAAAATTAGAAATGAAAGAGGAGAAATTACAATGGATACCATGGAAATACAGAGGATTATAAGAGAATACTATGAGAAATTATATGCCAACAAATTGGACAATCTAGAAGAAATGGATAAATTCTTAGACTTATACAACCTCCCAAAATTGAACCAAGAAGAAATGGAGAATCTGAATAGACCAATCACAAGTAAAGAGATTGAAATAGTAATCAAAAACCTCCCAAAAAATAAAAGTCCAGGACCAGATGGCTTCTCCAGTGAATTTTACCAAACATTCAAAGAAGATTTAATACCCATCCTCCTCAAACTATTCCAAAAAATAGAGGAAGATGAAACACTTCCTGAATCATTCTATGAGGCCAACATCACCCTGATACCGAAACCAGACAAAGACAATACAAAGAAAGAAAATTACAGGCCAATATCGCTGATGAACATTGATGCAAAAATCCTCAACAAAATATTGGCAAACCGAATACAACAATATATTAAAAAGATCATACACCATGATCAAGTGGGATTTATACCAGAGACGCAGGGATGGTTCAACATCCGCAAATCAATCAACGTGATACATCACATCAACAAAACAAAGAATAAAAACCACATGATCGTCTCAATAGACGCAGAGAAGGCATTTGACAAGATACAACATCCATTTATGATAAAAACTCTCAATAAAATGGGAATAGAAGGAAAGTACCTCAACATAATAAAGGCCATATATGACAAACCCACAGCTAACATCATACTCAACGGGGAAAGACTGAAAGCCATTCCTCTGAGAACAGGAACGAGGCAGGGCTGCCCACTCTCACCACTCCTGTTCAACATAGTACTGGAGGTTTTGGCCAGAGCAATTAGGCAAGAAAAAGGAATAAAAGGAATCCAAATAGGTAACGAAGAAGTGAAACTCTCACTATTTGCAGATGACATGATTGTATATATAGAAAACCCTAAAGAATCTGTTGGAAAACTGTTAGAAACAATCAACAACTACAGCAAAGTTGCAGGGTACAAAATCAATCTACAAAAATCAGTTGCATTTCTATATGCTAACAATGAACTAACAGAAAGAGAGCTCAAAAAGATAATACCATTTACAATTGCATCAAAAAGAATTAAATACCTAGGAATAAATCTTACCAAGGAGGTGAAGGACCTATACAATGAGAACTACAAGACATTATTGAGGGAAATCTACGATGACATAAAGAAATGGAAAGATATCCCATGCACGTGGATTGGAAGAATAAACATAGTTAAAATGTCTATATTACCTAAAGCAATCTACAGATTCAATGCAATCCCAATCAGAATCCCAATGACATTCTTCACAGAAATAGAAAAAAGAATACTAAAATTTATATGGGGCAACAAAAGACCCCGAATAGCTAAAGAAATCCTAAAGAAAAAGAACAAAGCAGGAGGCATCACAATTCCTGACTTCAAAACATACTACAAAGCAATAGTAATCAAAACAGCATGGTACTGGTACAAAAACAGACACACAGATCAATGGAACAGAATTGAAAGCCCAGAAATAAAACCACACATATACGGACAGCTAATTTTTGACAAAGGTGCTAAGGACATGCAATGGAGAAAGGAAAGTCTCTTCAATAAATGGTGTTGGGAAAACTGGACATCCACATGCAAAAGAATGAAAGTGGACCATGTGCTATCGCCATTCACAAAAATTAACTCAAAATGGATCAAAGACCTGAAGGTGAGACCTGAAACTATAAAACTCATAGAAGAAAATATAGGCAACACACTATTTGACATTGGGTTTAAAGGAATCTTTTCGGATGACATGCCTACCCAGACTAGGGAAACTAAAGAAAAAATAAACAAGTGGGACTTTATCAGACTAAAGAGCTTTTATAAGACAAATGAAATCAGAATCAAGATGAACAAACAACCAACCAGCTGGGAGAGAATATTTGCAAAACATACATCTGACAAGGGGTTGATCTCCATAATATATAAAGAACTCACACAATTGAACAACAAAAAAACAAACAACCCGATCAAAAAATGGGCAGAGGAAATGAACAGACACTTCTCCAAGGAAGATATACAGATGGCCAATAGGC
This sequence comes from Diceros bicornis minor, assembly GCF_020826845.1. Lineage (NCBI taxonomy): Eukaryota > Metazoa > Chordata > Mammalia > Perissodactyla > Rhinocerotidae > Diceros > Diceros bicornis. The sequence continues at coordinate 15,904,495 of NC_080749.1, read as the reverse complement.
ACATGAAAAGATGCTCAACATCACTAATCATCAGGGAAATGCAAATCAAAACAACACTAAGATACCACCTCACGCCCATTAGAATGGCTATAATCACCAAGACAAAAAACAACAAATGTTGGAGAGGATGTGGAGAAACAGGAACCCTCATACACAGCTGGTGGGAATGCAAATTGGTGCAGCCTCTATGGAAAACGGTATGGAGATTCCTCAAAGAATTAAAAATAGAGATGCCCTATGATCCAGCCATCCCACTACTGGGAATCTATCCAACGCACCTGAAATCAACAATCCAAAGAGGCTTATGCACCCCTATGTTCATTGCAGCATTATTCACCATAGCCAAGAAGTGGAAGCAACCTAAGTGTCCCTCGACTGACGATTGGATTAAGAAAATGTGGTATATATATACAATGGAATACTACTCAGCCATAAAAAAAGACAAAATCATCCCATTTGCAACAACATGGATGGGCCTGGAGCGTATTATGTTAAGTGAAATAAGCCAGAAAGAGAAAGACAAACACTGTATGATCTCACTCATATGTGGAATATAAACCAACACATGGACAGAGAAAACTGGACTGTGGTTACCAGGGGCAGTGGGGGTGGGGGGTGGGCACAAGGGGTGAAGGGAGTCATATATGGGGTGATGGACAAACAAAAATGTACAACCCAAAATTTCACAATGTTAGAAACCATTAAAATATCAATAAAAATCAAAAAAAAAAAAAAAAAAAAAGAAAAACTATATGATTTAATTTTACATTTGAAGTAAAGGCTAATCACAGTAGCCTATAAAGTTATTCTCTGGAAACTTGTTCTGTAAAACAAATGTAACTGATTTTAATTAGAGTACATATATGCACAATTTCACATTTAATGCTGAAATGGGAAATTAAAGAATTCAATCTCATTGGCCTTAAGTCAATTCAGAATTAAAAATAACTTCTCACATCAGAGCTTAAGCAATAAACACAGCTTTAAAGTTCTTTGTTTGAGTTTCAGGCTAGTCATTTTTTTTTTCCTTATCATTTAGAAGTTTCAATTTTTAAACCACAGTACCTCCTATATATTCTCTTCCCTCTGCCCAGGAAATAATGCCATTCTGAAAATATTAAGTTTTCAGAAGGTCAAACACAAAAGCAAGGAGGGGAAAGAAACTCTCCAGAGATTTTCTTTGTAAAGATGTTTTTGGGTAATTTCAATTTCTCAGTAGCTCTAGTTCCTCATCTGTAATGCATAGTGCATTTACTATAACTCCTCTCTCTGATAGGCCGTGCAGAAAGCAGTCCTGGTTAGCTTTCATCAGCAATGGGTTGGGTTACCTAGGAGACCTGCTTATATTCAAACAACCTAAAATAGAATACAATAGAAATGTGATTAAAAGTTAGCTAAGTATTCCAATGATCAGGTCTTTCATATTTGGTATATGTTGGATAAAGTGGCTCATTAAGAAACGGAAGGAAAGCATAGAACCTCCTTGCAGAAAAACATTTAATTACTCTACATTGCCTGCAGGAGAAAGTGCACACTTCTTCCAAACTGCTGTTTTGGGTCCTCCATTACTCAAATCGAATTTGCTTCCCTGTGGGGTTTGCGCCTCCACAGTAGAGAGGCCAGGACTACAGACTGGGCAAGGAGAGGTCCGGAGTGTTAATAAAGGGGCACAGCTTCAAGGGTTTTTTTGTTTGTTTGTTTTTCAGAGTAGAGGCAGAGCACAGGACAAAGAAGCTTTTGCAGCAACCTTCCACAGAAGGCTGTGGTGTGGAAACCCCAGGATGAGTGGGTGAATAAAAATGAAAGTATTCATAAGCTTGGAAATGAAACTGAGGTTGGAAACCATCTATCAAGTCAATTGGTCTAGCAAATGGAAAAATCTAAAACAAAATTAAACATTCTGCATTCCATAATTCTCTGATTTGCCCTCTGTTATTCACTAAAGACATTGTTCATTGATCATACGACTCTTCTGCATGGAGGTCAGATACTGCAACACACCTGTTATGATCACCAATGGTGTAGGAGCCCCAAGAAAGTTGAACCTGAGCTAGTAGAGCGAGAAAATGTCAGGTAAATGAAACAAAGCAATTAAAATTGGAAGCTCTCAGCCTAAATATTGACCCCACCACCACCACCATTTTCTTTTTATCTGAGAGACAGTATTGCTTATGGTTAAGAAACTAGACTCTGGAGCCAGACTGTCTGGGTTTGCTGTCTACCTCTGTCACTACCTACCTGTGTGACTTTGCCATAATTACATCTCTAGGCCTAAAATGAGACAAAAATAATAATTACCTTATGATGTTGTTGTGAAAATTGAATGGACCTACAACAATGGAAAAGGCACTATCAATAAGAGGTTTTAATTACACCAGATCTGATGACCTTCCTTTAGCCCTCACCAGAAGTGAACTCTCAAAGTGAAAATAGGGTCAAATTGTCACCAGCTTCATTATCCTCCCTTTCTTTTCCCAACTTCTGCTCTTGTTAATTGGTTTTTTCCATAGAATCCCTAACATGCCTCTAAGTATTTTCTCTGGTGGTGTGATGGTCAATTTTATGTGTCAACTTGGTTAGGCTATAGTCCTCAGTTATATAATCAAACACTATTCTAGATCTCTCTGTGAAGGTATATTGTAGATGTGGTTAATATTGATTCATGGGCTGTGGATAATGATATGACTGGATCTTCAGGGACTTGGAAGAAACACAATTAGAAAATTCATGACAAGGAAGTCTGGGGAGGATGTATGTGGATATACCTCTCTGGATGGGCAAAAAATGTGAAGATATCTGTTCCAATCATTTCTGTATCTCTATTTCCACTGATACTGCAGAGTCTTGATTACTTTAGCTGTATGATAAGCCTTATAATAGGATAGACTTATTCCTCCTACTTTATTCTTCTTTTTAAAAATTGTTTTAGCTATTCTAGTTCCTTTGCCTTTCCATTTAAATGTTAGAAAAATTTTGTGTATAACTACAAAATCTTATTGAGATTTCTATAGGAATTGTGCTAAATCTGTGTGTCAGATTTAGAGAGAACAAAGCTTTGTTCCTGTATGTCAATCTGTATGTCAATTTGGAGAGAACTAAAATTTTATGGTATATTTTTCTATTTTTAAGATATTCTCTGATTTCTTTCATCAGTTTTATAGTTTTCTACAAATAGATCCTATACATATTTTGTTAGATTTATACCTAAGCATTTCATTTTATTTTGGTTTTATATAAAAGGTATTTTTTTTAAATTTCAAATTCCAGTTGTTCATTGCTGGTATATAGGAAAACAGTTGACTTTTCTATCTAAACCTTTATTGTGTGACCTTGCTATAATCACTATTAGTTCCAAGAGTTTTGTTTTGCTTTGTTGTGTTTTTTGACTCATTGGGATTTTCTACATACCCAACTAATTGTATGTATCATGATATATATCTTTCTAGTTCACTACAAATAAATTGTCCACACTTATGGCCAAAGGCAACATCTTCAGTTGTGCAGGAGATCCTATTCTCACTAGTTACCTGAAGTACATCATTCTATCAATTTTTGCCTCTCTTTTATTTGTTACTTTTAGGCATGTGCATGATCTTAGTATTAAAATTTGCTGCTTTTTCTCCCATCTTCAAATAAGCCAAAACAAAAAAATCAAATCTCAGCGTCCTGCTTTCCCATTTTATATACAAAACTTTTTTTTTTTTCTTTTACAACAAAACTCTTTGGAAGACTAGTCTAAACTCATTTATTCTAATTCTTCTCTTCATATTATTCCTTGAGCCCATTCTAGTTGGGTCTACTGTTTCTATCACTCTACCAAAATTGCTCATACAAGGACAGCAATGAGTTCGTAATTACTAAATACGACAGTCAATTCTTATCTACCTCTTGCTTGATCTATCTGCAGCATTTGCCTCTCATCCCTACACATATTTTTAACTTGTATTGCAGACTATCAGCATTCTCCTGGATTTCCTTGTATACTCTGACCGTTCATGTTCAATTTTCTTCACTGTTTTTTCTCATTTCCTGCTCTAACAATATTGGAATTACCAAGGGCTCAGTCCTTGAATTTCTTGGTTATTTTATTTTATTTTTTTCATTTCCATATATACACTTAGCAGTAATAGATGTTTAAATGCAGTTTCCACACTAAAGACTTTACAATTTATATCTCCAAACTGGATTTCATTCTGACTCAAAGATTTATGTGATCAACTTTCTCCTTGACATCCGTACTTGGTTTTCTACCAGGCAGCTCAAAAGAATCTGCCCTAAACTGAACTTTCAGACTCTAATATGTCTTCACTACCATCTGTTCTTCCTATAGTCTTCGCTATCTCAGTTTAAGGCAACTCTATTCTTTATTTCACAATCCTGTGAAATTGCATCTGTTACCTCTTTCTTTCTAGAGGCTAAAACATGCCTGATGCTACACAGGTTTTCAATGTGATAAATTGAACAAATGAATGCAGCTTTTGAAGGATTATAGGTTTTATTAATTATAAAGATAAATATTTGTCCTCTTAAATGTATTTAACTAACATTCTCTTTGCTCTAACTTCGATAATAACACACCTGTTTATGTTTTTTTTTTACATATATCTGGTATTAACTTTTTTCTTTCTTCACTACCAGCATTTATGAGTCGTTTTCTTCTAAGTGTAACTTTTTTAAACAGGAAACAAGATCACATTTTTTTAAACCCTATCTGAGACTAAGCATTTAAATTGTTAGTTTTTTAGATATTCATTTCATTTGTAATTACTGAGATGTTTACATTGCTTCCTGAACATTTATTTTATCTTTTCTACTATTTAAAAAATTATTATTCTTATCTTTTGATGAATTCCTATAGTTTTCATAGTTCCATTTTTTCTCTAATGGTTTAAAAGTTTGACATCTCGTTAATATTTTTCAAATAGTTGCATTTGAAATTTTAACATGTGTATTTAAGATTTAATATTTCTGTGGAATGCCTTATGTTAATCATTTTCTTTATATTTTTACCATATAAATCAAGAATCTTAGCATTTACTTTTCTCTTCCTCCCACTTCCTGCCATCTTTTACATCAGTGGGCTGAAAAATCTATTTTGCCTTGAGATCATCAATAAACTAATCTTACTTTAAAAATCAAAGTTGTCATTTTTTGTAAGTAAACTACTCTTATTTAAACCTAAGTATAAAATATGATGGTTTCGCTGTTTTCACTGTTTCTTGTATAATCTCTCTCTTAGAGTCATTGTTCCTTTTTTCAAAGTGTATCCTCTAGTACCTTTTTCAGATGGGGCAATGGGTAAGAAATGTTGTATGTTTAGGCATGCCGTAAATGTTCTTATTTAGCTCTCATAGTTGAACGTTAGTTTGGTTGAATATAGAGTTCTAGTTAAATATTTTTACTTCAGAAATATAAAGACGTTCCTTCAGAATCTTGTACCTAAGGTTATTAGTGAGAATTTGGTTGTCTATCTGCTGGTTATTCATTTAATACTTATTTCTACTCCCATAGCATCTCCTGGAACTTCCAATGGAAGAACTCCTTGGAGTTCTAAAATTTTATTCTGATATGACAAGGTATGGGTCATTTTAAATGTATTTTTCTTATCTGGGTTGACTATGAAAATCTAAGATCTTATGTTTTCTCCTTAGTTCTAGAGAATTTTAAAAAATTATTTCTTTGTATATCTTCCTACCTGCTCTCCCTACTCTCTGCTGTCCCATTTGTATACAACTAGTATTGATGGATGATGGAATTTTATTCATCCTCTCTGTGTGCTGAAGTTTATTTTATTCTCTCTTTCTCTCTCTGTCTTACACACACACACACACACACACACACATACACACACGTGATGTATTCTGTGGGGTTCCTTGTCTAATTTCCAAACTCACCAATTGACTGTAGCAGGGTTCTTTTTAAAAGCTCATCTCCATTGTACCACTCCTCGTCACAATTTTTATTTTTATTTTATGACTTTTATATTTTTCACTTCAACAATCTTTTCATATCAATATCTATATCAAAATTTCCATAGTGTTTCTAGTCTGACCTCATATTTTGGTCTGAACAACACGAAGCTGATTGTATACAATTTGTTTTCATTCTTCATTTCATTTTTACATATCCCATTTGTTCAGTCCGGTTATAAATCATTCAAAGACACTTCACATGCTTTTCTTTTTTTTCTATCATCGTTTCTTAGTTCTTTTTACCTTTATTGATACAAGATATACAGATGGAGTCATTGCTTCAAAAGCAAGAGCCTACTCTATTTGCTTCCTTGGGTCTTCCATTTTTACTCCTGAACATGAACCTTCCTTCCCAGTCCTAGAAGTGCATCACTCTCTAATTTTTCCCTCCTCCCTGAGCTCCTGAGTCCCTGGAGTTCTGTCTTGTCTATTTTGGTCTCAGTCTTCCAGCGTCTTTCAAGTATTTTGGGTACCAGGAGAACTGGAATGATTGATTACAAATAATACTGCAGTGGCAGGAAATGGAGTTCAGTAAGCTCAAGTCTCATTTGTTCCAACAGCATTTCATTTTCACTTAGAGTCACACACTGGCAGCAACAATATCTTCCAGGAATACTTGGGTTTACAACACAAGCCAGAAAGAGTCATTATCTTGGGAGAAAATATAGAACTTATTGTCTCTAAGAAAAGATTTTTGTTAGGCAATTATTATTATTTACATTTTAAAAACTGCCTTATCTAGATAGCATATGACTTAATAACAGAAATTGCTATAAAAATAACAATGAGTGTAGCAATTTACATCACTAAAACATCATTGTGAACTAGACAAATAGAAACAGATGATGAACAATAATTTTGAATGGAGACAATCTAGAATCAATACTTCCTTTCGGTAGTGACAGTTCAAGAATGTCAAAAAGGATACCAGGGGCCGGCCCGGTGGCGCAAGCGGTTAAGTGCGCGCGCTCCGCTGCGGCGGCCTGGGGTTCGCTGGTTCGGATCCCGGGCGCGCACCGACGCACTGCTTGGCAAGCCATGCTGTGGCGGCGTCCCATATAAAGTGGAGGAAGATGGGCACAGATGTTAGCCCAGGGCCGTCTTCCTCAGCAAAAAAAGAGGAGGATTGGCGGATGTTAGCACAGGGCTGATCTCACAAAAAAAAAAAAAAAAAAAAAAAAAGGATACCAGACCCACAAATAATAATTAAAGTACCTGTATTCACCCATTTATGTTGCAATTATTAAGCATTTACATGCAAAGAGAACTTAGAGCTCCCACAGTCAGAGATATTTGATTTTGCAATAATTATTATGTGCCTGTCAAATGGCCAGGCACAATCCCAACAGTCAATTTAAATCTAATGATTGAACTAATCAGTCCAAGTGAAGATAAGAAAATTGTGAAGAGTTAAAAACAGATTACAACAACAGAAGGAAAAACAAATTACCCAGAGTAGCCATTATAAAAATGTTTGTAATTCCCCTTTAGGAAATAGCACAAATTTTTGTTTTTAAATATTTCTTATAAAATACAAAAAAGAGTTAAGAAAATCTATTTTCAATTATTGTTAAGCAATGACCTTACCTTTGCACTCAAAGTCAACCAAAACATGATTGGGTATGAGATTCACAATTATTTATAAACTACAAATTCAATTATACTCCTTTTGCAGTAAACATTTATTTGTAGAAAGAAGATTATGGATCTGGGACTATAAGACATGGTGGAAGATGTCAAACAGCGTAAAATTTAGTCCTTGCACCAAATGGACAAAAATGAAATTACAATAGTATTCTTGTGGCATTGGCTGTAGTCAAAAGTGAAGATGTATAACAATGGATAGCAAATATAGTGAATATTAGAAACTCCTAAGGATGGGAAATAGTGCCCCTTGAACCTTTATGTGGGTATTATGAAGTGAAAGAAAGCTTGTAGAAAGGAACATATCTCCACATTCTCTTATCTGTAATTCTGAATTTCAATGTCTGAGAAATAAAGTTTTTTTTCATTATTCGCTTGGCAGACCACCTGACCTAACTGAGTGACCTAGAATCCTTATATATCTCACCTAGTGTGGTTATTCACATGTTCAGCTGAAGGAATGGTCAATGGGCCCCTTTCCGTCCCAGTGTTACTTATATACTGTGTATCTTTTTGAGAAATTTTGAAATCTGAACCATACCTTGTCCCAAGTGTTTTAAGAAGGGAGGGTAGATCTGTATTTGAATAGTTAATAAGGAAAGTCATCCAAAGCAGAAGTTGTATCAACTTAAATCAAAAGAATACTATTTTGAGACATTAAAAATACAACTATATGTATCTATTCTCTATATATCAACTGAGCATGTCTCTATAAAGCAGCCAATTATTTCAACAGTCTTGCCATTTACGGCATTAGACGTGTGTGTGTGTGTGTGTGTGTGTGTGTGTGTGTGTGTGTGTGTTTAAGGAGGTTATTTTGAGAACTTGGGTAATATTGATGTAATCATCTTTAGTAGTGATTAATTTCTGTCCAGAGAGTGAATATAATTGGGAAAACTGCTAAAATATATTTAGATGACAGTTCAATGAAAAATGAGAGTTATCAATTGGGATAATGTTTTTGGAATTTAATAAAGGAGTTAAGTAAATGAAGTTATAAGACTGAATTTTGCATTATTTAGTGTTTAAAATGTTTGCCTCTAGATATCAAACAACAAAAGACAGCAAAAACAGGTTTCCAAAATGTTTAGTCACTAAGTATTGAATTTTCTCAATCATGTCAAAGTCAGTCATTTTGTGGCAAGTATTCATATATGTATGTTTCAAAATTTAGTTTTCTAACTTGAAAGTGACAACCCACATTTGCTAATGTTGAGTGAGAAGACACAACTCATTGGTATTTTACTACTTTTTACTTTGAAAACGACTATTTGTTAACAATCCTTCTCTATGGTAATCTCAATGACTTCATACTAAAAATATGAAATTACAGCATTAATACTTTACCTTTTATATATGCACAATTATATATGATTACATTCATTTGTGTATGTGCGTGTGTGTGTGTACGTGAACTGACTTGTGCCAATTTGTTTCTTCAGCAATTACCAGGTTTTTTGGTAAACATCTGTAGAGCCTGATGATTATAGGTAGTAGGAACCTACGTGATTCCACTCTCACAACCCTACCACCAAGAAAATATTATAATGAAAGTTTTATACTAGGTTTTTCCAAACTTATAAATATTTATTGACAAGAAGGCACAAAAATAACTATAGAACCTGTTCTTAAAAGCTCAGAGAAGCACCACACTCTATCCTCTGGTGTTCCAACAAGTCTATCGTGTGAAAGGTTCATTAATGGTAGATACAACAATATTTTCATAGCATAATGAGCTTCTTCTAGGTGACTCAGGCAGCAGAGTCCCACATAAAACGGGAAGACAAAAGAATAAAGAGACCACTAGACTGACAGCACTGACTTGAATCTATTAGGCTTCTGAATTTGATGAAATTTTATATCATGTCTATGCAGAAGTGGGGTACATTAGTTCTAGCAACTATATCGCTTGAATATCCCTACTTTCAAGATTTAAAATTAAATTTCACGAATCAAATCCTCAGTTTCCATTATTTTTAAGTGCTCACATAACCACTTCTGAAATGTGGATTTCTGATTACGGTATGTCAAATGCTTATGTTTTCGTCTTAGGTCTAGAGCAGTGGTTTTTCAGCAATGGGCACATAACCCTTTGAGGATGCATTTGGAAATGTGTCACAGGATACATTTGGACGTCATAATGACCTGGGAGAACTCTTGACGTTTTGTGTGGGGGGAAAAAATGAGTAGAATATATAAAATTATGGTTTTATCTAGTTTTTGAAAATCCAAAAATGTTATCTGTTTATATATTGACTCTACCACATTCTTTCTATTCACTCCTTCTGAGACTCCGATTATACAGACACCAGGCTTTCTAAGTCTATCCTTCCCATCTCTTAGTGTCTCTCTTTTTTTTTTTTGTCTCCTTAACTTGCTACTTCATTGTAGGAAGTTTATTCTATTTATCTTCATGTATATTATTTTTCTCTTAATCAGTGTTTAATCTACTGTTTAACTGTTTGAATGAGTTTGTTTAAATTTACATTCATTATTTTTAGTAGTTTCATTTGCTTTTATCTTTCTGATTTCATTTATATATAAAAATTTCTTTTTGAATTTTCCATCTTTGTGATTTTATCCTTTGTATTCTTAAACGCTTTATAAAGAGCTGTTTCATATCCCTTAACTGACAATTCTAATATTTTTAGTCTTTGGTAGTCTAAATCAGTTTTTTACTATTTATGTTAACTCTTAGTCATGGGTGCTTGCCTTTTTGTGTACCCCTGACCTTCAGTTGTTCCTTCGTATTTTGTTTTTAGCCTTATTCGTTTGTAATTGTGGAAGTTCTAAAGCCTAAATGGGAAATTTGGATAGTATTCCTGCCTACAGGATTTGCTTTGACTTCTTTTAAAAGGTAGTCAGGCAGGACCGGCCTGGTGGCGTAGCGGTTAAGTGTGCACATTCTGCTATGACAGCCCAGGGTTTGCAGGTTCAGATCCTGGGTGCCCACCGATGCACCACTTGTCAAGCCATGCTGTGGTGGCGTCCCATATAAAATAGAGGAAGATGGGTGTGGATGTTAGCCCAGGGCCAGTCTTCCTCAGCAAAAAGAGGAGGATTGGCAACGGATGTTAGCTCAGGGCTAATCTTCCTTACACACACAAAAAACACACAGTAATCAGGGGCAGGGAGGTGGTGGCACTGATCTAGGACCACATCAGCTCCTTTATATAGCCTGAGTTTCGTGGTGGGAGCTTCCTTACTTCCTTGTTGCTCAAGGCTCAGTAGTGCCAATAACAACTCTTTTCAGGCTGACTTCTCTTTTATAGATTATTCAATGTGTGGGTCTTGGCTAATCATTTTTATTGGAGAACAGCCCATGCAATGTTTATCAAAACTAGTTGAAATGATCAATCTCACAAAAAGAATATCATATATGTGGTTCTACACTGTCAGAAACTCTTAGTGCCTTTAGCCAGCCCTGATGCTGCTAGCAGAAGCTGGAATTTAAGTTCTCCATTTTCACGATCCCCCATTCCGCAATTCCTCCTTTTTCTACGTACCCAAAAGTCTCAAATTTTCTTGCTACAGTCTTAAGAATTCTGTTGGATTAATAGGTATTATTACACTACCTCATAAATTATGGTTTGGAAAAAAGTATACTAGCTTATTTGAAATTGAGAAAAATAGTGAAGGCAAGAGCTCTTCAAGTTTCTTTTCAATGGATTTTTTGATGAAAAACATTAATTATAAAGGAACTTTGGGCTGTAGTACATGCACATACATTATAAAGAAATACTATGTGAATCCACACAGATGGTCTCTCTGAGAACTCTCAAACTAGAAACTAAGTTTTTTGTTTATGTTTTTGTTTTTCTGAAGAAGATCAGCCCTGAGCTAACATCCATGCCAATCCTCCTCTTTTTGCTGAGGAAGGCTGGCCCTGGACTAACATCGGTGCCCATCTTCCTCTTCGAAACTATGTTTATATACATAATCTTCAGGACGACTTGTATCTTGATTTGGTTACTAATATATGTTACATTTGCAGCGTGTTTCTCACTCGACAAGATCTGTGGGGATAATAAATGTATCCAACGGTTCACAGATTTCATGGTGAGCATGGACTATCTATTTTTCCCATCCCATACTCTACTATATATTATGTTACCTATTTAAATACTTTGATTAAGATGTACAGCATAAATGATTTCATTTTCATATTTCTACTACTATATCAATTTTTTCAGCAGTGGGTGGCCCAGGTTCTTCTTCCTATCTTATCCTAGTCTGGAAGCTCCGCTGAAACCTGTCCACCATGGGTGACCCTGCTGGTATTTGAAATACCGGTGGCATCATAGCAACATGCAGCCACCACCACAGTATGACAACCAACAAACGGGTGATGTGTTTCCCTGACTGGAAAATGAACCCAGGCCAAGGCAGTCAGAGTGCCAAATCTTAACCACTAGACCACTAGGATTGGCTACTATATCAATATGTCTCTTTAGATATTGTTTTCACACAAAGAAACCTTCTAAGTGATATTTTAAGACTAAAGCGGACAAAGGCAGCAATTCAACATAAGTTTTCCACAAATTCACTTTAACTTCATTAGCAGGAATGGCAATGGAAAATGAAAATGAGGTGGAATATTTGTTCCAAAACCTGGTGGCAATGATAAAACAACAAAATTGATCAGAATATTCGTATTTATAGACTTTAAAGACTCTTCATTCACCTTTGTCTACTGGTGAACAGAATACATCATGGTGGAATCGTAGCAACCAATATGGTACTATTTTAATTAGGGATATACCTGCATACTAAAACCATTCCATGATAAATTAGCACATCTGCTATGCCCATTACAACTGATGTTTTCACTTATACATCATAACCTGAAGTAAATGCAGAAAAAGTCTCATCATACCACAGACTATGCACTTACAGCAAAAGTACATGGGATAGAGTTAGGGACCATTCTATGTTAGAGTTTGCTTGAAAAATATTTTCATACTTTACCTCATATAACACACATAGCAACCTATAATTAGTGTTAAGTTTTTATTATAATACTTACTATTTTACCACTAACATATTTTTCCATAAAATAAAGAGGTCAAAAAATTATGGATAAGATGTCCAAGAATGTCATTAAAATAAATGGACTGTAATTCTGAATAGTGCATGGTGAATCAAAAGTGGTTTGTAATTATTTCTCCTTCCCTTTTTTGTTTGTTAGTGGATTTATTGAGGAATAATGGAAAAATGAATTTTTCATTTTTTCACTGCATTTCTTGGCTCAAGAAATGTAAACATGTACATAGTAATAAATCAAATAGTGAAGGAGGGATTTCTTCCCTGTTGCGTCCCTACCTGCTATTCCACTCCTTTGTTATATCCTCAGAAAATTATTGCTGTGTTTTTGCTATTATGGTGGTTGTCATGAGAACTATATACCTTGTCCAGGCATGATTTTTATACAGACTCTGCCCTATTTTGACTCCCTAATTTCATAAGAGAATGTCAAATATATCTTCAGTTTGATCAATTGCCTGATATAGCTCTACATTTAAAGGCACTATAAATAGTTTCACATTATCTTGAACATTTTACCAGTTGGTACCATACAAAAGCTCAGCTAAGAGAAACAAAATTTGTGAAAGATTTTCTAAAGACTATCAGTTCATGTCTTTTTATCAGTAATCTAATATTGAACTCGTGCTTAACCCAAACTATCATGAGTATGATATATGAACAATGTGTATAGGTGTCCAGTAGAACTTCTTTCGCTGGACTACATTTTAGTGAGATGTCATCAACCGTATTGAGAACTATTACAAAAACTTGTAGAGCAAATCACATGGCTGTGGGTCCTAAAATGATACTTTTAAGTATAATCATTACGTTTCGTAATATCCTCTTCCTAATGACCACAGGAGAAATTATTTGTATCAGAAAATTTTATGCTTCTCAAAAATTTGGTTTGGTTTCATCTTGTTTAACAGAGGCTGTTGTAACTGAATGTCTTTCCCACCTAGCTTCCATTACTATGAAGGTTGAAGTAAAATTTATACATTTCAAATCTAGCAAATATGGACACTCATAGTTTCAGTTCATCACAAATCTCAGTTATGTCTTCACTTATCCTGTCTATATTTGCAAGTTTTTAAATTTCTATTTTAAAAAGATATTTTGTCTAGCATTACTTCACATTACAATCTGAAAAACACATGTTCAAAAATAATTGCAGTACTATAGGGAGTGTGGTAACTATTAAAATCTAAAATAAAGGTATGTAATAAATATAGCAGTGGAAAAGAAAGAAAACAATAGTTCCAGTTATTTTAGTGAAAGTCCAGGGAGGATTTAAAGAGGAGAATCTTGACAAATGAATAGGTTTCATCAGGCTGAAGAGGGAGGCGGCATATTTCTATCAAGACTACCTTTCTGCTAAGGGCACAAGGAATGATGATGGGAAGCACTAGTAAGAAAGCATTTATCTTTTTAACAGGGCAGAAACAACTGCATAAATGGGAGAATAAGTCCCAGTGCAGCATGAATGGAAAAGGAGTCCACCTCTGTCTGAAGAATGATGTCTAGCTTAGTTACCTCTCTCTCTTAGCTCACTGTTCTTGGTTGAGCAAAAGCTGAATGGTAGGCCATTGAATCAGCCTAGCTTGACATGTGGAAACAGCTGTGTGGGATCCTAAATTCCACTATCTGAAACGTAACAAATAGTCATATCTAGCTAGAATTGTTGAAACTTCCTATCTCTTGATAGAAATGTGAAATCACTCAAATGAATTAAAGTTGGATTAAGTACTACTTTTTTGATTTATTGCTAAAGTCTTCTTTATTTTGTCTTCAACTTCTACCAATTGTAAACAAATACTAAAGTAAAGAAACAGACAAAAAAACCATGAAAAGATGGCCATTTCTTTATTAGCTCCTCTTGTTTTGTTGTTTCCATGTGTTATGAAAGAATATCCATTGTTAGTCAAGAAAAAACCTCAACCACTCAATTTCAGAAAGTTTTTGAATACAAAAGTGATGAATTCATGAACATCGGGTAATTTTTCCTTTGTAAGATGAAAATGTCTTTAAAGACAAGGCTGGCCTATTGTGCAGGTACAGAGATATAGAGCCACTTGAAGAATGGGTCATCTGTCATGCGTCAGCCAGTATACACATTGACACAAACATTAAATCATGTAATTCTCACTATGATCCCAAGAATGAGAAATTAGTAATTCTGGTTTATAGGAGAGGAAATGGATACAGAGAAGAGAAGTGACTTGCTTGCATCACATAGCTGGTGGGTGGTTGGACAGTGATTTGAACCTGGCCTCCCTCATCAGCTTCTTCATTTTCCAAAGAAGTTACCTGGAGCCCAGGATCTTAAAATACACTCCCCTAGTGAGTGACAAAGTCAAGTTCAATGCTTTCATCAGATGACTTGCTGCCATGGAAAAGTTAAGAGCAGATTTGAATGCAGGATCCCTAGGTTTGGTGTCTCTGTTACTGTAACTATCTGGAAAACATAAACTGACTTTAGCTATCTTAAGCAGGAAAACAAAGACTTTGTTAGAATTAAAAATGACTTGCAAATAACTGGTAGACCATTTTGCAGTTGATCTTAAGAAGTTAATTGATGTTAAAGAAAACCTATTAAAAGTAATTGAAAGAAAATATGTTTAGGTCTAAGCTGATTAGTGTTGTGTTTCTAATTTAGCTTACTTTCATTTCTTTCCAGAATATCTGATTGTTGATCAGTTGTACTTTATGTGCTTGTTTTTCTTTTTTCTCTTCAGTTTTCCTTTACACATTTCTCGAATGTGTATGTATTGAGAGGCAGAGAAATTGTGACATAAAAAAGAGGATAAAATCTTAAATTTCTCTTATCAAGTTTAAATTTAGTATCATACCAATATAATTTTATGTATTCCGAACTGGCTAAGGAAATCGTTGTTTCCCCTCCAGTTCCTGATGACCTGTCTGAAAATGTTCATATTTTCTTAACATGGAAAATGTTTTACAAAAAAATACATTTTATTTTCCATATCTATTTTTTCTCCGAAAAAAATTAGCATACAATATTTAGAATTTCCAAAAAAGTAGGAATAAGCATATCAAAAAGATAAACCAAACACTTGGATCCAGCACCTAGGTTAGAATACAGCTTTACCAATAGTCAAAACCAGCCTTGGGCATGTCTCTTCTTTCACATATAGTCCTCTTTTTCTTCTCCAGATGAAACTTCTGTCCTGAATTTGATGGTTATTAGTCATTTGCATCAATATATACTTTTATGCTGTGTGTGTCTCAGGGCAATCTATAAAACTTGTTGTCCAAATTTGTTCTACTATTTTCCCATCACAATGTCTAAGAGTACCTATGCACCACACCCTCATCCAGACCTGATATTAACAGATTCCTTTGTCAAAATGAGTGTTCTAAAACAGGACCTAGTTATGATTTTAACTCTCACTATTTAATAGTGGGCTCCTGCAACTTTTCATATGTTTGTTAGCCATAGATGTTTCTCTTTGTCTCAATTGTCTATTCATATTTCTGACATTATCTAATGTAGATTTTAAAACTATTTTTATAGAAATCTTTTTAAAAAATATATTTGTAATACCAACCATTGTTATTAAATATACTATAGACCCTTATTCTAGACTATGACTTGTCTTTTCATTTCTTCATGGTCATTTTAGATGAACAGAAATTTTTTTGTTGCTGTTTGTTGATTTGCTATGTAGATTCTTTTTTTTTGCTTTAAATTTTAATAAAATTAAATATGTCAATCAGTTCTGTTATATCTTGTGTCGTTTTGCATCTGGTTTACAAATTTCTTCTATGCCCAAAGGTAATTATTATTTTCTCAAATATTTTCTTCTAAAAAGTCTTAAAGTATTGCTTTTCATATTTGAGGCTTTGATGAACACAAAATTGATTTGTATGATAGTGTGAGATAGTATGAAGAGAAGACCAAATATAACTTTTTTTCCATGTGAATGTCCAATTTTCCCAGGATCATTTGTTGAGGAGAGTATCATTTCTAGAGTAATTGCACCAGCTCTGTCATACATCAAATTCCTTTTTATGTGTAGGTCTGCTTCAGGGCCTTTGATTCTGTTCCATTGATGGGATTCTTCTCACATACACATTAATTTTCCTGTCAAGTGATTTCTATTCATAAATTTATCTTTTCTAATTTTATCCATTTGTAATTTTTATTCTCTTTTATAAATATTTCATATAAGTTTTGTATGATGGTTTACATAGTAATCTCCATTTTTATTTTATGACTCTGTTTTCTCTGACTGTTAGATTTTGCATTTTAATTTTTACTCACACTTTATGAGATCATTGACTTTTTGATTGCTATTTTTATGGTGACAAATCCAGACTGTTCATGAAGATTTAGATTATCCGTGTTCCCCATCAATAGCTGGCAACCTAATATCAATTCCAATATTTAAATTAATTTAATTAAATATTAAATTGAATTTCTTTCCTATTGAAAATAATTAGCATACTCCAAAGACTACATTTTTGCTTATTTTCAATATTTTAGAAGATTGGAAATTAATGACAATTAGACAGGCTGTAAAGTTTAGACATTTACAATAAATTAAACAACATCATTGCAGCAAAAGGGAATCTGAGATAAAGTGTTAATTATCTCCAGAGATAGAATAGCATTTTTATGATAACCATTTGCATCTAAATAAAATAATTCAATCTTGTACCTCAACCATCTTCTGAATTAAAGAGAAAACTATCACTTAAAAATTATGATGGCACTACTAGTAATCCTGATAATCATCCTATCCCCTGAGATATCTCTAGAAACACTGAAAAATAAAAGAACTTCCTTCAGATATATTTCTCTGATGCCACTGAAGCTGATTATATAAGAAAAAATAAGTTTGTAAACTTTCAGTACTTTTCTTCCTATATTATCAATAAGGGAAATACATAAAGGGGAAATATGTGAGATCATACAACTCTTTCTTTTACATCTGTGACAATAATTAATTAAATAGGGAATACTTGTAGCTAGAGCTGGGATGAGTACCATCTTTTTAGATAATCTTATCAAATTCCTCCCACGGGAAATTTCTGCCTGCCTCAGTAACTGAGTGCAGTAGGATATTGATCAGTGGAAAGCGGCTGCAACAAAAATCAAGAAAATCTGGGGCCAAAACTCTGTTCTTCTCCAAGCTAGCAGGCAAACTTGATTTAATAGTTTAAAATTTTTGACTCTTAGTATCCTCTATGGTATAATGAAGACTTATAAATGAATGATATAATTGTTATAAATGTCAAAATATATCTAATATTAACAACAAATATTTAAAATATAAAAAATGTCTACAGTTTAATAAATAATAAATTATATAAATAAAATGCAAATCATGGTAATTAACAACATCCATAAATAGTAGTACCTAATCATTATGTGCTTGAAATAGGAATAATAATGGCCAAGGGTAAGTATGTTTGCTTCAATATTATCTCTCAAAACGCACTGTGAAAAACATGAGAAAACATTTTCAAAGAAGCAAGGAAATTATTTTAGCTGTAGATAGTAAAACATTAAGAATACTCACAGATGAAGATAAGGCATCATGCTGAGAGCCAACCCACACTTTCTCCAACCTCAAACTCAGTATGGTTTTCATTGAAAGGGGTCACTGTCTTGAAAGGCATATCTAACAATTCTTGATTAAAGCCAAAACATTAAGTCCATGGATTAGTCACATGGTGCTGGAGGAAGACCAGGGGATATGCCTATAAACCCAGTTCAATACTAAAAGAATGAGAGAGAAGTTGGAGAATCCATGCATCCAAATCTCAGATTGGACCATGGCCAAGGGGGCATGCTTGAGTGACAGATAATATCACTAAAGAATATTATTGAGACATTTAAGAAAATTTGAATATGTATTGAGAATTATATAACAACATTGTATCAAAGTTGTTTTCTGATTTTGATGATTGTTATGCAGTTTTGTTAGAGAAGGTTCTTGTTCTTATGGGTAAAGAGTTTGGAGGATAGCAAATGGGAATGGTACCTCTAACTACTTTCAAAAGACTCAAGGTTTCTTGTAATATTCTTGCAACTTCCTATAAGTTTCAAATTACATAATATAAAAGATTAAAATTTATATAGAGACAAAAAGATCTATAAAGACTAATTTCCTTTAAACTTAATGAATGCACATATTATCAGAGGTTGCTCAAACTGCGTATAACTTTAATCCTTGAGTTATAATTTACCCCATCAACAATTAATCAACCAGTGTTAAATGGTAACGCTTGCGCACACGGTATTATGTTAGAAATTTGGAGAAACAAAAAATACCTTAGACATGTCCCAAGTATTCATGAAGCTTATAATCTGGTTGGTGAATCAAAACTACCAAATATAAACAAATAAATAATGAGTTGAGTGGATGAGGAGTATGGAGGTATTGAGGCATGAGAAAGGAAAACATGCAAAACCAAGTCATGAGGCAAAGAATAACTGGAATAAGCAAACTTGTGGTTCACCCAGTAATTTGGATGAGAGCCCTGGGCATCTGGGTGGAAAGAAGAATGGAAAAAATATTTATTGAACATCTAGCATACGCTTAGCATCATGCTCAGTGTTTGCTACCTTATTTAATCCTTACAATAATGCCATGAGGTCAATATTTTTGTTGCTCACAATTTAGAGATGAGGAAATTGTTACTAACGAAGCTTAAATAACTTACTCAAAAAGGTGGAGTCAGGATTTGTATTCCTGTCCCTCTGATCACTATTCTTAAAATAAAACATGAGAGGGCCGGCCCTGTGGCTTAGGGGTTAAGTGCGTGCGCTCCGCTACTGGCAGCCCGGGTTCGGATCCCAGGCGCACCAACACACTGCTTCTCTGGCCATGCTTAGGCTGCGTCCCACATACAGCAACTAGAAGCATGTGCAGCTGTGACATACAACTATCTACTGGGACTTTGGGGAAAAAAAAAAAGAGGAGGATTGGCAATAGATGTTAGCTCAGAGCCGGTCTTCCTCAGCAAAAAGAGGAGGATTATCATGGATGTTAGCTCAGGGCTGATCTTCCTCACAAAAATAAATAAATAAATAAATAAAACTGTTTTTAAAAAAATAAATAAATAAAACATGAGAAGCAAAGTACTAAAGGCTTTAAGAAGCCATCCCATTAATCTATCTAAATGACCTATCTAATCATCTAAGTAATCTAGCTTTCTGATTTTACCATTGGAAAGGAACGTAGGGGTCAATTGCAGTCATCAGTGCCACACTGCAAGGCAGTCATCAATAGGGATAACATTTAAGACACAACTGAGAAAAGATGAGCAAATATTTACTGAGTACTTACTGTAAACTACAAATAAGGCTATATGTTGGGTGATATACATGACATTTCTTTTATAAGCTGCTCCACAACCATATGGGGACATATTTTCTCTAAAGATAACTAACTTGAACTCAAAGTAAGTAACTTAGAGAAGGTCATAGGCTAAAGTAAAATAACTGTGTTTGAACTTACATTTTCACAACTACAAAATACTAGTACTTTCTAAGTTACCACGGTCTACCCAAGGGATAGTGGCATGGGAGAGTTGGGTAAGGGGGAGAATTGAAGAAACAAACTAGAAAGTAGATTAGAAGAGAGGTTACAGAAAGCAAGAGAGCTGGGCACATGCTGGGTACCTGAAGCTGATATAATTGGAGGGGACATCTCTACGGAAAATAATGCAAAATTATGAACAGAAAATTAAATATGGGGTCTTGGAAAGACACCCATGAAAATAAGTAGCTCTGAAGATGCCTGTTCCTATTCCTATGTTAGGTATTGCTGCATAATAAACCACCTCCAAAATGTAATAGCTTAAATCAATAAATTACTATTATCTCTCACATTTCTGGGAGTTGATAGGGTCAACTAGGAAGTACTTGCTCACGTACATTCCTCATGTAGTTGGAATTAGATTCTAGCTGAAACTGGAGTCAGCTAAGCACTTGGTGAGCTGTACAACCAAAATGACTCATTCACATAGCTGGCAGTTCATGCTGGCAGTCAACCGAGTGCTTAACTAGGGCTGTTGACCATGATCTTATCTGGGGCTGTCATCATGGCTTCTGCACGTGGCTTGTGTTTCTCATAGCATGGCAGCTGGGTTCTGAGATGTACTATCACAAGACGCAGCTTTCCAATAGGGAAGGAGAAGACTTTGCCAGTCCTTTTAAGAGGTGCCAGAAGTTCTGCAGTATTAATTCTACTGCATTCTATTGGTTAAGCAGTCACCGGGCCGGTCTAGATTTAAGGGAAAGGGAAATAAACTCCACCTCCCAACATGTGGAGCGTGACAGAATTTGCAGGCATCTTCACTCCACCTCAGCAAAGCAGATAAAATCCTACCAAAGAGATTAATAGAGCACTACGGGCTTTCAACACTGGTAAACTTGAACAGACAATCTGGTGACAAGCATTGGAGTTTAAAATCACTAACCAAGGCAAATGGGAAATCCTATTACTTTCTGCCTTTCTTTTATCCTGATGTTGATGAAAGAAACTGAGAAAATGGTAACAGCAGACATTTGAGAGTTTAATCTATGAATGGTACCCATGAGTAATGAGAAAATATTTTCAGCTAGGAGAATCGAGATTACCCATTACCCTTAGGTAACATATAAGAAAACTGGCCAGGGCTGAGTTAGTGAATTGCTCAAAATTACACAGCAAGTGAGGGACAAATTAAGATTAATTGTGGGTTTTATAATATTATAATTTAAGAGGTAAAAATCTTAAATTCTCTTTTTCCTAGAAAGAACTACAATTTTACTTATGTAAATTTACCCCAATTCAAATATAGCCACATGTAAAAAATTTGCCAAGTGAGAACCCAGGTTTTTAGCTTGAACACGCATTCTTGGATTCATCATAACGTAAACTTCTCAAAGGAAGAGAATTTGTCTACTTTACTCAACTTTGCATCTCTGGGATTTAGCACAATGAATGGCACATAACATTTGAGCGTTAAATATGGTTAAATGAATAAATTAATAAAAATAACTTTTACTATTTTGATTTTCTCAAATGTCTTAAAAGGGAATGTAATTTGTGTGCCCAGTTTATATCCCAAATTATCAGTTAGGTTGTATACTATGTATCTTGTTTCTTGTCCTCTACCTTCTTCCCTGGAAGTCCACTAAGCTTAGAAGGGAAGCACATGAGGCAGAGCCAGTCTTTTCGGTTCATAGACCCACAGTAGAGGCAGATCTGCCTCAGTTGCCCTGAGGCCTGTTAGAATGATAATAATTCTATGCTGTTGTATGTCACTGAGTTTCGGGGTGCTTTATTATGCAGGAATAGTTGACAAACAGAAAATGTGTGGTTTGTTTGTTTGGTTTTGGTTTTGGTTATTATTGTTGGTTTGCTTTTCATTTAAGTTTTGTTTTGAAAAAATAGATAAAATTATCCAAAAAGTTACCATTAATTTTTTTTTCACAAAGAATAAGTTTATAGTATCATTCCATGCACCAAAATATAGGACCTGAGGATGTGTAATCATCCAAGGAAAAATTCTTAAAGCCAGACAGGAAACAGTTAATGACAAATATGCCCCACATTGCAGTTTAACTTTAGTTTAATCATTGGAAAATGTTGTAAAGTTCTTTCTAGGATAACACAAGCAATAAACTGGCTTAGTCTCCTGTTTCTTGTTTTAAATCCCATTTAATGAAGTGATAGTAGAAATCACTAAGCTCAATGTATAACTAACCTCAGCATAGATCTCTGTGTATTAAAATTTTTATACCCAAATATTTTCAAAAAGTTTTCATTGAACTAAAACTTAGCAGTTATATAAGAGAATACACGTTCCCATACTACCAGACTACTGAGGATAATTGAGGACTGAAGGCGTTTTAGGTAAGAACAGAAATCTTATTCCCAGGTTTCTTTCTCCAGAGAGACACAGCATCAATGGTTCAGCAGAATTGAGACCAGCATAGCTACACCAATCCCCAAAATTCTCAAATGTAAAAGCACATCTCATGGCCTTCTCAAGTTTTCTCCAGCCCTGGGTTGTATACCAGCGAAAAGGAAATGCACTGAGGTACAACGCTTTAGACATTTATGATTAACAGAGAAAATAGTAATTATAAGGCAATATAACTGGATGGATGCTGATGGGAGCAATTAATGCTGTAGATAGTTAATAAAGGACTAAGGGTAATAAATCAGCAATTAAATGTTACATGTAAAGCCAGAAATATTTCTTGCCAGCATATAAGGAGACTCACCTTTTGCAGTGGGAAGGTAGGAAAACCCCAGGAGCAGTCCCAAGCCATAATCAGAATTGTAGTGAAACTCTAGAGAAGGTTGAATTTTTGGTCTCAACAGGTCTATTACCCTAAAGTCAAGGCTCTGATTGGGAGTGAAGGGAACCTGAAATATGAATTTAGGAACATCTGGGGTGATGTACTTAAAAATCTTGAGTTTACTTAGCCTTCAATAGTGACCCACTCCTCTCTATTGAAGGCCAGTGCTATCCCCATACTTGAAGGTGATCAGAGACCTCTCTTAATCTGCCTCCAACTACCTTGTGGCCACTACACCATTAAAACAACATAATGAAGCCAGTTAACTGCTGGGTCTTGAAAGAATGAAAAAGACTGTACACTGAATGACCTGCAGAACTAACCAATATGTACAAGCAAGAATTGGGAGTGTATTTATGAGAACAGATTCTGAGGCTTCTAGATCACGGAGCTTAAATATGAAGATGAATAAAGGTGAATTTGTTCATGTGGAATCCCACTTCCAGATTATAGGATTTTACACTCTGAAAAAGACCCTTGGAGATAGCACTAACAAGTGGAAACCAGCAGAACACAGTAAGTGAACTAGAAATACCCAAATCACTGTGACAGATAGAGGAAGAGAATTGGATATACTAGAGTGGATATATTATGCAAGGTTGGGATACCCAGATGACTGTACTCCTGGTGGACACTCTATTTACCAAAACAATAAAGATGGTGTTGGTGGGAGAGGCACCAGCATCCATCCCTGAGAAGCCCTGTGGGAGATGTCCTCTGAAGTCACTAGCTGATAGTAGAAGATGTATTTACAAAGCTAGGCTACAGGATAGCAATGAGAATGATAGGCTCCTGAAAGGATAGAGGCTAAAATAATGCTAAGCACAATTGTTTATTACTGTAAAAAGCAGGTCAGAGAGGAAGTCAGGGATCTGACATACAGTTATGGAGATGATTAATAGTACATAGGTTTCCCTTCAAAGCTAAAGACAAATGATTCCAACTTGTACCTTTCACTACTAAGAAAGCATGGCACATTGTAGATCTCTGGGTCTTGGAGACAGCATATTCTTCACCTGAGAATACTGTTGAACCCATATATTTGGTGACATATAAGCCTCCAGCTTTGAGTAGGGCCCAGAGCAAGTAAGAGCTTTGAAGCAAGTCCAGGTTGAGATGCAAGAGGTCCTGCCATTTCGGCAGTGGACTTCATGCTATTAGAGATATCTGTGTTGGTAAAAGACACCATGCAGAGTTTACA
Source organism: Diceros bicornis minor (assembly GCF_020826845.1). Classification (NCBI taxonomy): domain Eukaryota; kingdom Metazoa; phylum Chordata; class Mammalia; order Perissodactyla; family Rhinocerotidae; genus Diceros; species Diceros bicornis. The sequence continues at coordinate 15,880,326 of NC_080749.1, read as the reverse complement.
GCAAGGTCCAAAGAAGAATCACAATGTAGATCTCTATTGTTCTGGAGCAAGTCCATTCCATCTGAAGCAGAAAATTATACCCTTTTTAGAAACTGCTCTTGGCATGCTGATTGGCCCTGGTAGAGACAGATTGCATGATGATGGGGCACAAACTGACAGTAAAGACAGAACTACCATGAGCTGGCTTTTGTCAGACCCAACAAATCATAAACTGGGCAGGCCCAGCAGCAATAAGTTGTAAGGAATACAGCATTAGGATCCAGAGACAAAGAAGGAAAAAAATCTAAGATAGTGTATGGATGAACAAGTTCAGTACTTCATTCAAGCTGAAAATGGATGGCATTTGTACTATAGCCCTACTCAAGGATGCCCTGGAAAGGTGGTGGTCAGGGAAAATCCTCCAAAAGTGCAGAATTCGAAGTGGTCCATCTGGTCATCTACTTTTTCTGAAGAGAGTTAGGTCTTGATAGAGTTTATATGAATTCATGGACTGGTTACTCAAGGGGACTAGAAGGAGATATATTGGAAGGCTGGAGAAGAGCATCTGTAGAAGAGACATATGGATTAAACTATGGCAATTGGTAAAAGGTATAAAGATCTTTGTATCACATGTTAATGGAGAGAGCGTATATCAGAGCCAAGGCTCTAAACACCAAATAACAAAATGACTCAGCTAGTGCAGAGCAGACAGTTGGGGCATGAGTGTCAAAATGATACGATGCAAAGATGGGACACTGTCAACACTCTCAAACGATCACCATCATATTACCGTGTCTGCAGTCAGTAGAGTGCATGAATCGAGAAACTAAATGGAACTGACAAAGACCTAATTGGAGGATTTATTTCCTTTCTTGCAACTCTAGGTTCTACGGGTTTAAGTTTTGTTTCTAAGATGACAAAAGTCAATCTCACATATAGATAAATAAAAAAGATATGATTTGCCTATGTGAACATTTCGAAGAATACCCAGCCAAAATGTAGAATAAAATATGAGCATCTATTTAGCTACACTGAATATGCATTAGAGTAATGGATCATTACTTCAAGATGATCCTATCTGATCCTCTGTATTTATCAAAGAAAAGATTAAAGTAAAAGGAAGTCTGGAAATTTCATTAATGTCACATGATTAGCTAGGGATATAAAAGTGAGTATAACCTTATTATCTTAATTCTCTTTAAGTACATATTTTGACTTGGTTGAGGCATTGATTTTGAAAACTCTATGAAACTCTATGAAAACTCTATGAAAATAAAAGAAAGCAATATCCTATATTATTTTTTCCAAATAATTGCTTTTGCTAAGGAAGATAACGTGGATGTGTAAAAAAAACGAATTATCCAGTCTTAATTAAAGAAACTAATAAAAATGGTCATGGACATTATAGCAAGAAAATTTCCATAAATAGTTAATCAATTAAACAGTCAACTAAAAGATCCATCGTCTCTTTCTATTAGGGACTCAAAGTGAAAAATTGTAAAGAATAAATATAATCTCCTAAATAGTACTCTGAAATCAATTTAAATCAAGGAATAATAAAGAAATAGTTATTAAACTCTCCCAAGGGCATATAAACAGAAGAAATGGCAAAGTAAAGAAAATTAATTAAAACTTTTTCATAGAAGATTAAATTAACAAGCCCTTCTAAGTCACAGTAATTTATTACTATAATGTCTAGAGAATAGGGAGAAGGAGAAGAAAGAAAAAATCTCTTCAAGGTGTTAATGCGTATGTGTTGAACTTTTCCAATTCCATATTTATCAGAGTGGAAACAGCAAGGAGTAGAGAAGAAAGGATATAGGTCACAGACAGGCATTTTCCCGACTGTAAGATATCTTAAGCCAGGTTTAAATTTCCCCAGGGAACAAATGACGATATTTTTAATGACCTGAGGGATGACCTGTACTTCTGTGTGTGTTTTAGAGCGAAGCAGAGTTTGAGCAGTCTGCAGCATCTATGTGGCCAGCTCCTTGCCTCAGATGAGCTCATTCAAAGGTGGTGAGAGTATAAATATATCTTACAGACAAGGATACTGTATTGGATGATGATACTGTAAAAAAGTAATATGAAGTGAAATAAGATAAATGCTCTAAGAGAGGTAGCATATTTGTGGTAGTGCATCTCTAAGTTCTGTTCATCAGAACTCTTGTATCTTCAATTTGAGCCTCATGTAAGAATTTAGATAAAATCATGCATAATATCCATACAAAGCTATTAAAAGTTGAATTTAAAAATTTATAAATATAAATTTAAAAATTCTGCTCCTCACTCATAAGCTTTGTCCGTGTAGTGTCAAGTATCCAGATATTTGGAACTATATGATGATCAACTGACATTTTTCATTTTTCAACTAGAAATTCTGGCAGAATGTTGACCCAGCACTTCATCTGAAAAAACCCCTTTTTCTGAACTAGAATCTTATTTTAGAATGATTGGCATATCTTAAAATTACACATTTTTTGAATTGCCATTTTACTGGACTGTGAATTTGAAAGGAAAGAATAAAAGAAACTGTCATAAATCTACACACAAACCATATTAAAGGCTTAATATATAAGTACAAACTTTAACCCTTTTATAATTTCTTAACTTTGAAGGTACTTTCAAATGTCAATATAAAACATTATTATTATTATTATACACTATTTTCAAGGAATCTTATAGTTAACGAAATTTGTTGCACAGGATTTTAATTAGAGATTTAAAAAAAATTTTACCATTAGATTTAGTTCTGTTGTGAATTAGAGAGAAGCAAATGGGCTAATGTCGAGACACATTTTGCTGGAATGTAACGCCGTAGGGTAGGAATTTTGGTCTGTTTACTTCTCATCACAAATATTTCTTAATACCTAGGACTTTCATACAGTAGATGCTCAATAAGTATTGATCAAATGAATTGATTGGATAGGAGGAGTCTTGTAAATCATAACTAATAGAGGTTGTGATATTGCCTCTTCAAGAGATTCTATGACATAGACAATAAGATAGAAGAATGTATTTCACAATATTTCTAAAATTCTACTAATTTTAGAAGAATTTCTAAAAACCAGGTTGCCTGGTTTTCATTTTTGTTTTGTTTTTCACTCTGATGTTGAAAGGACAATGCAAAAGGATTAAAGGATAATTGTTATGTCCTTTGGAGTTGAATCAAGACATGTTGTCAAAGCTTCAAACTTCTTGCTACAGAGGGAGGAGTTTGAACATCTAGTCTTTTCAAAAACCTTAATATTTTCCTTGGATTCTATTAAAGACAGAGAACATGTGACAAATATATTTTTAAAAAGTGGAATAGAAATCTCTTTGCTGTATTGCATGATCAAGCATTCTGATTGTTCAACCACTGACTTGTCACATATCCTGGCGCACTTAGATAAAAATTCTGAAATGTAGAGAAGATTGGACTAATTGGATTGTCTGAGCATATACGTTTACCTTTTCCTCTCTTACAAAGTCTTTTATGATGACTGTGTGTGAGTGCATATATATTTTACCAGCACATGTGTGTGTGCATTTATGCATACATGCAAACAAACATAAGATTAATTTGCATATTCCATGGAAACAAGGATTTCCAAAACATACGAGTAAATAGAGAAGATATAAAGTTGTTAATATTAAGTTGACAAGAACAGAAAAACTATAGCCCAAAATATGCATAATAGAAAACTACTGAAAAAGAAAGTGACTAAGTTCTGAGTAGAGAAATACAAAGAAGGAGGAGGAGTATTGAGGGGTCAACTTTTGGGTAATTAAATAAGAAAGAAATGCTACCCAGCTGGTCAAGTGAGTCCAACTCCTTCTTATTCCAATCCCTAATTCCGAATGGCAATCTAAAAATCAAAAAGTGTACCCTTAATGAAGGGAACTACTTGTGTGGGATCAGCTTGAGCTCACACACAGAGCAATGAGAAAGAAGCATAGATCTTGAGGAAAATCTAAACAGGTTGAGTGCAGTGGGGAAGTAGAGGAGAAGCAATTTTGTTAGTGTAACAAATTTACTTACATCTTAGTGCCAGAGAAAATTACTCCTTATTTTGGCAGCTAGCTGGTGTCCTACTCTTTGCTGCCAGCTTCAAACCTATGGATCCTAAAGAGTGTAATTTTAAGAACTATTCCTGACTTTTTATACAGAGCCTTTGATGAAACTTTCCACTTAAACAAACCCATTTCAGTAATCTAAACCAATCACCAAGAATCACAAGCCACTTGAAGAAAATAAATGGCATGAAAGAAAAGGAACAAAGTAAAGAAAGAAGCCAAACTCTGAGGAGAAGATGAAAAAAAGAAAATGTAGAGAATAGAAGACATTCATAAAAATCAACATATTAATTAAGAGAAATTTGAAAGATTATTGTATCCATAAAACAATGATGGGGATTATGAAAATGAAGCAATCAGAAAGAAAGAATTATAGGTAAATGAAGAAATGTTGCCTAAATTAAATATAATCAATATAAAACTCAATAATGAGGTGGAATAAATAAAACTAAATGAAAAAATTTGATTAACAAGGGATGGAAACTACAAAGACAAAAAAATATTTTTAAACTTGCTAAAAAGTTGGAAGACATGGAAGATTAACCCAAGAGGGCAAATATCTTTTTAATAGAAGTACCAGAGGAGAAAAGAAAGACTTTGAAAGGGGAAGGATCAAATAAATAATAAAAGAGAATTTTTCTGAGCTGAGAAACGACATGAATCTTCAGATTGTAGGAATCCACAAGGCTGAAAGAAGGAATGAAGAAAGTTCCCCACACAGTCACATGCTGGTGAAAAACTTCAGAAACAACAACTGGTAATACACGCTCATCTTTCGCTGTGTGCCAGGCACTCCTCTTGAAGCTTTTTATGAATTTACTCATTTAAACCTAACAAATATGTGCAGAAAATACTGTTTTACTCTGGCTTGTTAATTGATGAGAAAGCTGTTGTAAGAGACCTTTAGTAAATTGCCTAAAGTCACTAGCTAGTAAATAGTAGGGCAGATTTTGAACTCAGGCCTTCTAGCTCCAGAGCTCGGCTTGAAAATAATAAAATGTTTTAAGAGCAGGAATATATCTGAAAACAAAGAAAGGAAAAGCGTGTCAACATCTCATTAGCAAATTGAATGGTGAAAGATAATGGTGCAATATTCTCAAAGTTTTGAAGGAAAATTATGTTAAGTCCAGCCAATCCACTATCTGAAATGTGGACTGGACGTGTCTACTATTAATTTTAAGACATAATGATAACAGTTTAGAACTTACAAAGAATCAGAAATTTAAAATAAGGAATTTAAAACCTACAGACCTTCTCTAAAAGGATATACTACCACAAAAGAAAATAATACAAGAATATGTAAAATTTAAAAAATAGCAATGGTCAAAGAAACCAGTAAAATATACTGTTAATACTGTATAAGTATACATAATGCATATATAATGTATATTATTTCTTATGCAATATACTTATATGAGAATGATGTATAAATAAACATTTATACATGGATAAGAAACAAAAAAAATATTATCATCTGCAACAAGAAATCCCAGCTAAATTCAATGTGGGAGATGTGGGAGGTGGAAGTAAATGATGGTATGCTAAGTTATTTTCAGAAGAAAGAATAGGGCTAAGAGTAAGGGGATGGGGCCCGGCCCCGTGGACAAGAGGTTAAAGTTCTGTATGCTCTGCTTCGGTGGTCCGGGTTTGTGGGTTCCGATCCCAGGCACGGACCTACTCCATTCACCAGCCATGCTATTGAGGTGTCCCATATACAAAAAAATAGAGGAGGATTGGCACAGATGTTAGCTCTGGGTTAATGTTCCTCAAGCAAAAAGGAAAAGAAAAAAGAGGAGGATTGGCAACAGATGTTAGCTCATGGAGAATCTTCCTCAGCAAAAAAAGAGTAAGAGGATGAAGGGATATATTGATTGGTCTTGATGGTTTATAAAAAAATATATGGGTGTTTGAGAAATTAACTATTAGAAACATAGTTGTAGGATATGAAGGAATTAAATTCTCTAAATAAAATTTGTCAGATTATAAAAGACTGAGTAAAAAAACTCAAACCACTCGCAATCTATCTACTTTTAAGAGACTCGCCTAAGATAAAATTTTTTAAAAATACAGGGAAAATAAAAGATACACCAGGCAAGTGTTAATGAAAAGAAAGCCACTGTTATAATAGTGATAAAGCAGAAAACAGAATTCAAGTCCACAGTGAAAACCCATATTAACAAAAGGTAAAGCTCATCAAGAAAATATAGATCATTAACCTTTAAATATGTAATATTAAAGCTCCCAAAAATATAAAGCAAAAACAGAAAGTGGGAAATTGACAATTCCAGAAACACATTGGTAGAGTTCAACACAGAATACTAAGAAATGAGCAGAGCAAAAGAACAAAATAATAAATAAGCCAGTATAGGATTTGAGTGACACAAGATACTGCTACTCAGTTTTCAACAAATGTTTATTGAGCATATACCTACTATTAATTTTAAGAAATAATAATAACAGTTTAGAACTTTCACACCGCATGGCTGTTACTCTTTGGAGTGTTCATGATTATAACAGTTTAAAAAAAAATCCCTGTCCTGAGGATTTTACATGCTTATGAGGGAAGACAGACAACTAAAAAAGTAATTAACTAAATAAAGCACATATTACAAGATAATAAGTATTTAAAGAAAAATAAAACAAGGACTGAGAAGAGTAAGCCTGGATGGGTGGGAAGATTGCAATTTTACCTGGGGTCATTAGTGAAGTCCTTACTAAGAATGAGACATATTGAGTAAATTCTCTAAAGAGGAGTAGGAGTGAAATCCAATGGCGGATTTTGAGTAGAACTGTGACATGATCTAGCTTACATTAAATAGCATTACTGGGTAATTTGTTGGGGAAAAAAAAGACAATAGAAGTAAGAGTGGAAGGAAGGAGACCCAGTGGGAGCCTATAGCAATAATTCAGGTAAGTCTTGATGGTGGCTTGGACTAGACTGCAGCATTAGAAATAGCTAAAAATGACCAAATACTGGATCTACTTTGAAAATAAAATAAAGAGGATATACTGAGAGATAGGGTGGTCAGTGTGCTTGATTTTCAATATCTATATCTTAGTTTATGTCCTTAATTCCTATATCTATATCTGCCCATCAATCTACAGTTTTGTGATTAATAAAGGAAAGAAATGTTGTTGTTGTTTATTTCATCATTTTCTTCTTCAGCAGAAATAAAACATTTCAAATTATTATTATCTTTTTATTTTATGGGTTTTTACAAGTAACCAGCTTTTAGTTGTATCAACAATTATTTTTTGTGTTTGAAAATTTAAACCAAATGTCTGCATTCCTGGTGAAATGTCAGTTAAACTTATTGGTTCAAGAGAAATAGAAAACAAAGAAAAAACACGTAGTAAAGTTAGATACAGTCAAATGTCCTTGTGTTAGGCAAAATAACGGCTTCCCAGGGATGTTTGTCTCCTGATCCCTTGAGTCTGTGAATATGCTATATTACAAGGCAAAGGTGAATGAAGGTATCAGATGAAAATAAGATCTCTAAGTCAGATGACTTTCAAACTAGCAAGATTATCCTGGATTATACAGGTGGGCCCAGAGTAATCACAAGAGTCTTTAAATGTGGAAGAGGAAGACAGAAAAGTCCATTTGTTGGTTTTGAAGATGGAAGAGGGCCATGAGCCAGGGAATTCAGGCAGCCTCAACAAGCTGGGAAATGCAAGGAATCAGATGCTCTCCTAGAGTCCAGAAAGAACATAACCCTTGATTGTAGCACTGTGATGTTTTAAGCCTTCAAGTTTATGGTTAATTGTTACAGCAGCAATAGGAAACCAATGCAACTCTAAACAAAAGCACCATGTCCCTAGGGTTAGGATGTAAAGCCTATCACACTCAAGGGACAACTAAATAACATGTTACATAACTTGTTCCAAAGTCCAGCAAAGGCTAGACAGCACCCTATATTATTATAAACGGACACTTTATAGAGGATAACAGAGGATTCTCTTAATAGAGGATCCACTTAATAGAGGATTGTAACATTAAAAATTGACAAAATTGACAGAATGAAAGACAAAGGGAAAAGAAGGAGAAGCAGAAACAGAGGGAAAGGGAAGAGAAAAGGGAAAAGGAGAAGTAAAGAAGAAAAAAATTGGCCAAGCTCCTAATAAACAAGATTGAAAAGTTAACATGTCCAACATGGTTTACAACAAAAGTGCAAAGATGTTTTGACATTCGTAACTTTGTTAAAGAAATTCATGGCATAAAGAAATTAAAGGATAAAATATTTTCAAATCAACATAAAAATATTAATAACTTAAACACACATTCCTGAGATTGGACAAAAAAAGAGTTAGACCCACAAGAAAATGTTTACATCAAGGAATATACAGAAATAAAAAAGGAAGCTACAACACTCCTTAATTGTAATGGTAATAAAGTAGAACATTTCCACAGAAATCTAGAACTGGAGAAGGTTGACTACTGTTGTTGCGAGTATAAACTATTTTACTGGAGATCCTTGTGAATGATATAAGACAAGATAAATAATTAGAATTTATAAATTTAGAATAAAGACAGAAAACTATTATTATTTGAAAATCATATGACAGTTTACTAGAAAATACCATGGAAGAAAATTCCATATTAAAGTTAGTATAGAGTGTGGTTATTGAACTAATTTATTTATAAATAAATACAAAAATATGTATTCCAAATAATATAATTGAAAATCAAACCAAGGATATGAAATAAAAATAGATGTAAGGAAGTAAATGATCAATAAGCATACAAAAATATTTCGATTTTTGATTTTCTAGTATTTAGATAATTTAATTAAAATGAGAGAGTTTCCACACATCAAATTGGCAAACATTAAAAAATTTAATAGACACGCTCATTTGCAATGGTATGGTATAATGCATACCAATCTTTGCTGGGAATTTATATCCTAAACATCTATTTATATGATAATGTGTAAATTGCAGTATACCCACATTATATCATGATTTAGTAATTTAAAAAATGTAATCAGATTTATAGTTGACATACAGACATTTTGAGGTAAAAAAAAACAAGTTTCAAAGTAATGTGTGTGTATGTAAATATACAGAAATGACTATATATAGATAGAAATATACGGAAAACTATAAATGACTGTAAGTGTATAGAAAACTGCCTTGAAGAATACACAAACATGTTAATAGTACCCCTCAATGAAGAAGGGAATTGAATAGAGAGAATAAAGTGGATTTAGATTTTTTTACTTTATATAAGTCTCTACTGTTTGCGTTTTCTGAAAAGTGATTGACTTCATATATATTTTTTACATAATAGGAAATTAATTTTTAAATAGAGTTAACACTGTACCGAGGTTCATGTTCCAATTAAGAAAACAGAGAGCATTCTAATCATATAATAAAGAGAATTTCATACAGAGATTTGGTTACACAGCTGATGGAATAGCTGGGAAGCCAATAGGAAACGATGAGGAAGGTCAGAGATTTGCAACTATAGAAGGCCACTACATCATTAGGATCCCTAGAAAAAAGAAAAGAGTGGTATTACTAGATCCCAGGGGATGGAGTCACTCTGCAAAAACTGAAATTACCGTAGGAGGTTTTGGTGTTGTAGAGAAGACACCACACTGCCATAGTACTACCTGAAGCATAAAGATTAAAGGATAAATGCCCAGCTTTGTCTTTTATTGTGCCCTCTCTGAAATCACCTGCTATTAGCTGAAACACAGGTGACAGCAGTTGAAGAAGTAACCTGAGAAACAGCTTCCAGAAGTCATCTTTCCTGACACCCATAGCAAAACGTGGAAAAGACAAGGAACAGGTGTGAGGGTAAGCCCTGGACAGAATCAGTTATGATACTCCTAATTACTTTTTATGTAAAATGTCTTTTATAATCTTGCGAACCAGTATTTATATTCAACATCTAGTTGATATTCAGTAAATATGCTGAATTTTTGGTTGGAAAAAATCTAGTACTTAGGATGTCAGAGAACATAGTCTTCCTTGAGAGCTCCACTATACATGCAACAGAGGACTATGGATGTCATATATGTGCCAACAGGTATGATTTTTGCTCTTCTGCTTTTCTAATATGGAGTGAGACTTGGAAATTTACTCTAAAAAAGCCAACTATTAAATATTTAATACCTACTCAGAAGCAGAGAATTCTAACTGTGTAAGAGCCAGTAATGATTTCAGTCAAGTAGACATTTTATATATTCTTGTTTGATTCACACTTCTGACATTCCTGATTTCCCTCATTCCAGGGTTAAATTATTATGTAAATGATTCTGTGAGGCAGCCTCACACAAAGGCCATCAAGCATTTCGAGAGGAAGTAGCAGGTTCTTGAACAGCCATGGAAAGGCTAACGGAATGTGGGGAATGCTCCCTTGTCTAGGCTCTTTTTCTGGATCCTGAAGAACTTGTAAGCACTATAGCTTCATTCAATCAAAATGAATAGAGAGAGAAGAAAGGAAAAAAGTCACTTTGAAGGTACAAATGTAATAATTTGCTCATTAATTCTCAAGAAGCTACAATCAGGAATACCCTTTTGAATATAGAACATTTTAGGCTACTAAGAGACTATTTATATCATGTCTTATGATGCGATCAGTAAAGCCTTTACATGAGATTGTCCAATTAAGGAATGCCTTAAGAATTTCTTATGATGACCGTAACCAGGAGCTATTGTCAGTCTTCACTAATCTCTGCTTCCACCAGCACCACGCAAAATTCAACCTGCAAGGGGCTGTAGGACTAATTTTCATAAATTATCATTTTCATAATGATGTTTCTTTATAGAAGGATTAGTATGAAAATCCTCAGCCTTATATTCAAGACCCATTGTGGTTTGAACCTAGCCACATCTTTATTTCCTGTTGCTAGCCAATAAAGTCACAGTATAAAAACCGTTGTTACTGGATACTTGAGACCACATTTGTATCCTTTTTCACCCTTTCAAAAATTATTATTAAATACTCCAAGTAGAAGATTCGGTGCTAGATTTAAATTAGTCAATTTACACCGTAAAATTCCTTCAAGACCCATCTCAATAGGCTTCTCCAGTAAAAAGCTTATGGATTCATCCTGACTTAGATGAATACCCTTAGTTTTATTCCTACATAACTTGGGCACCTAAGTATGTTCTGCACTATTCTAAGATGTTCTGGAACATGTTTCCTTGAAGTTGTACTCAAGCCACTTAATTTTATCTAGACAGCCATTACTGCCTCAAGTAAAGTGTGTTCCTTAAGAGTAAGGACTCTGTTCTCTTTGTCGCTCCCATTTTTTCAATAGATTATACTATGGTACTACAGTTATTGGCAAAGTATTTCCTAGTTTAACATATTTTCTTATTTCATGAATGTGCCTCTGGAAATGTCTATAAATCAACTTTTGTTTTTCCATTGTCAAAGGACAAGAGTAAGACAATTTAGTAGCAACTTTGATGTCCTTTATTCAAGGTAAGTCAATCTATGGATTGGGGGAATACAGTGCCTCATAAACAATGGAGCACTCTTCCTGAGGGATTTTGGGTAAGAGCGAGTTTTATAGAGTGTTAGAAGAGGCAAGGTGCAAATGTCATGATTGGCTAGGAGGTTAGAGATTTCCTTATAAGACTAGCAGGTCCTATTTTCTAGGGTAAATTAAGCTAGTTTAAGCTGAGTTGGAAGATTGTGATTGGTGTATGTTAGGTTTCCTTGACAGAGGTTTCCTGTAAGTGCAGGCTGATTTAGGTCTAGATTTGTAACTTGGGCCGCTGGGGCTGCCTCAATTTTGTGGGTCCAGATATGTGAATTAATTTTATCACCATTTCTTGGCTTATGTTATAATTGCATGCAGCTATACTCACCACCCAGCTTCAATTGATGATACCACCCACTCTAATTCTTTTCTCTCCCTTACCTATCCGTTTTTAGCCACAAAAGCTGTTAGTTAACTCAGCTTGTGATGTTCAACAATGCTGGACAGCACTATGTAAGCTGGCTGGCTACCTAAGAAATTCTGCAAAGACTGTGTCAGCAATGTAAAGAAATATTTATTTAGTTTTAAAATATAATTATTAACAAAAATTATCAATATTCCCAAACCACCCTTTACTCCAGTTCCCTAGTTCCACAGATAACCAAATAATCCAAATAACCATAAAATCTTTGTAACCTTGGATTTTATACACTGGATTTCGATAACATAGTAATCTCTCACACAAGGAAGAGGAAAACCTGTTTCTCTGTTTTTCTCTCTTTCTTTCTGCAACCATTGTTCTGCAGCTGATGCATACTTAGGAAACCTCCAAAGAGCTGAGTAGTATGACATCATTTAACTGGATGATGAGAAATTCCCTCTCTCTGGTGTGGAAGCAAGAACAAAACGACAGAAGAGTAAGCTAGCTCCTTTATGTGTTTGGAGTAAGATGAATTACACAGTTGCATAAGACAAGTGGTTAGTGACAAATAAAATGCCTTCTGTGTCAAGCACTTCCCATAGTTCATATCATAACAAATCGTAACAACCCTGTGAAGGATAATTTTGATAGTAATAGCCAGCATTTATCAAATTGGACAATAACTGAGCAATTACTCTGTGACTTTGCCTGGAGGGGGCTCTTTACGTACTATCTCATTCAACGCCCACAGAAAATGTGAGATTGGTAGGAGAATAAACTTTTTGTTTGTTTAAATGAGGCTTGGAGAACCAAGAAAGCTGCCTAAGTTATATAGCTAAAAAGTGACTTTTTATGGATTAGAATCCAAGTTCTTAAGACTCCAAATGTAGACTTTTTAACCAATTTTTGTGAAATAGGAGAAGTTGTTTTGACTCTTCCCTCTATGTCCATCAAATACCTCTCTGGACTTTCATAGTATTCAATAATACCATTGGTTCTTAAGACATCTACACCTCTCCTCTCTCTATGACCTCCCCAACAGTTGTTCTTTTAATCATAAAATATTTAGAAAGTCTAATTCACACTGTAATAGGAATGTTAAGAAATAGCTAATGTGTTACTTTTTAAAGATATATTAGTTTTTTTCCAAGTGACCTTATTTTTTGTTTATACTAGTAAAGGTCAAAGTAGAAAGTTAAAAATTACAAAAAAACCCCATACAACAGCCAAAAATTCTTCCTCATGCACAAGCACACCAATTATTATTAACAGCTTGATATATTTGCTCCCAGTTTTCTAGTCTTTTATATGATTGCACCTTCTCATTAATAGTCATATAATGACATGTAATCATACATTTAAAGAGAGAGAATAAGCTCATCCTCCCTCATTAAAATATGAGTAAAGTAAAATAAAAGTGCTGCCTCTGTACAGCCATAGCAAGGATCCTGTGATTTACTCACTTTCACTGTCCAGTTGCCTTTGTTTTCTTGCTTTACTTTCACTATCCCTGCTCTTCATTTCATTAAGAGCCTTAAGATAGTTTGAATAGTTACTGTCTCCAGATTTCTAGTTTCTCATTACTCTATGGGGCTTCTTAGCCCAGGACTTTCTTGGATCTGTTCTGGCCAAAGTCACCGACAATCTCAAACTACATCAATCCAATGTCCCTTCTCTATCTTTGGCCTTCCCTAGACCCCGCCAATACACTTGACTCTGTAGCACCTTTTGAAAAACGCTTTTCTCTTCCCTTTCTTGATATGACTCTCTCTTGATTGTCTCTCTTTCAATTCTACAGATCCTTTTGTTATATGTTACTTGCTTGATTTTAAATGTTGGAGTCGCCCAAGGCTAATTTTTTGAATTTTTATAACATTATTGCATCTAGTCTCATGATTTTAAATACCATCTGTATGCCTTTACTTATCTTGATTGCTAACATGCTAACATCTCTAGTGAGGTCAGTGCCTACCTGACATCTCTATGCAATTTTTCAAACTATATTCCTTTATTTCTATTTGTAAAACTTGTTTCATTTTCCCAAAATCTTCCTAATTCAGTTCTTTCCTGGCAACCTTCATCCAAATCGTTAAACAATCCTTTCACTATTACCTCTGAAATATGTTCTCAACAAGTGTCTCTCTTACCATCTCCATCTTAACTCCTACTATTCAAATCAACCCACTATCATCTCTCACCTAGGTTACTGCCACAGCTTTCTATCTGATCTTTGAATTGTTCCATTCCTGGACCCCTACATCATTCTCTGCACAGCAGCCAGATTGATCGTTTTAAAGCCTATATCAATTCACTTTACTCATGTGCCTAAAACCCTTAAATAGTCTGCTCGCTGTTGTCTCTGCTTGGGAATTAGCTGCTCCCAGGCTTTGCACTGTTTCCTGTCTTCAGGATCTCAGTTCAAATGTTTCCTCTTTAGAAGGATCTTCCTAACTGCTTCAGACATTTTGGCCTCCCTTAGTCACTCTCTTTAATATCACTCAATTTATCGTTTCTTTAGAAGTTCAAATGGCTATCTGAAATTATTTTGTTCATTCATCAGATTTTGTTTATCCTCACCCTAAAAATGTAATCTCACAACAGAGTCATTGCCTGTCAATACATCATCACCAGTGTGATGGTACAGAGTAAGCTTGTATAAACACTAATGAATGAATAGTTTAATATTGACTATTTGAATGAGTCCTATATTTTTCTTTCTCCTTTAGGTAAATATTTTTAGTGTCTACTTCCATGATTCCTTCATTATTTGCTTCTGTCTAATTACTAATCCTACATTGAGAGACTGTGTCAAACTGCTGAGAACAGTGAGTGAAAAATCACCTGTGTCCACATTAGTGATGTGACAAATTTACTCGTAACTCATAACACAAGCAATTCATCTACACAGCCTGGTATTATTCTTTTTTTTCTCATTTTACTTATGTTTTCCTCTTTTATACATCTGTAATTACTTTTATGTTCAATGTAAGATAAAGAACTGTGTTTATTTTTTTAAATATTAGTTCACGATTTTCACAAAATTATTTATTGAAGTAAACACTGGGGTTTGAAAAGACTAGTCTAGGCTGGATAGAGAGATTTGAGGGTTATCAGCATAGTGATATATTTTTAAAGCTGAGGGATTGGATAAGATTGCCAAGGAAAGTGTTCTGAGTATGAAAAGCATATACTCTTCAAAATCTTTTCTACTCAAATTTCTCCTTTATTTTTGGGAGTATTTCAAGAACTTTTCTGGGTTTTCTATATCATTCCATTGATTTGTATATTTTTTCTTATGTATACATTAGAGTATATGAGATTATAGATATGTGGTGTTTTAATTTCCAAACATATTTCTTACTATTTTCAATTATTTATCTATCTTTATAAAATCAAAAATAAAGTGGTTATAATATCTACTTTGGCCCACAAAATTTCTCAGTAGCTCCCATTACTACCTATATTCCAGTTCTTCATATGATCCTTACAGTGAAGGATCAATGAATTTAAACTATATTACTTCTTTTTTTTGTGTGACAATTTTTTTTTATTTTATTTTATTTTTGTTTATTGCAGTAACATTGGTTTATAACATTGTATAAATTTCAGGTGTACATCATTATACTTCTATTTCTGCATAGATTACATCATGCTCACCACCCAAATACTAATTACAACCCATCACAACACACATGCACTGAATCATCCCTTTCCCCCTCCTGCCTCCCCCCATCACCTCTGGTAACCACCAATCCAATCTCTGTCTCTACGTGTTTGTTTATTGTTGTTATTATCTACTACTTAATGAAGGAAATCATACAGTATTTGACCTTCTCCCTTTGACTTATTTCACTTTGCATAATACCCTCATTGTCCATCCATGTTGTCACAAATGCCTGGATTTCATCGTTTCTTATGGCTGAGTAGTATTCCATTGTGTATATATACCACATCTTCTTACTTCTTAAGAGATCTAACATCTGAGAAACGTGGAGAGAGTTCCATAGACATGATTGAATATTTTCTATTCCTGATGAAACCACTAAACTGTTAGCTTTTGTATGTACCATATAAGGAAGAATTTATACATTGACAGAGAGAAACTTCTGAAAGCACTTGCTTTAACATCAGTTGATTGGAGGTTTTGAAGATAATCTAAGTGAAATAGTCCACATAGACCCCGTATTAGTTTGCTAGGGCTGCTATAACAAAGTAACTCAGACTGGGTGGTTTAAACAACAGAAATGTATCTTCTTACAGTTCTGGAGGCTGGAAGTCCAAGATCAAGGTGTCAGCAGGCTTGATTTCTACTAAGGTTTCTCTCCTTGGCTGGCAGACAGCCACTTGCTTGTATGTCCTCACATGGCCTTTTCTCTCTATGTACACATCCCTGGTGTCTGTTTCTCTTCTTCTGAGGACACCAGTTGTATCAGATTAGGGCCTCTCTCAAATGATGTCATTTAACCTTAATTACCTCTTTAAAGTCCCCGTCTCCAAATACAATCACATTGGGGTTAGGGCTTCCACATATGAATTTCAAGGGGACACAATACAGTCCATAATCGATCCCACAGACTTTCTATGCTTTCTTTGCCCCTCTAGATTTTGAGGTTTTGGTGGGATTATGCCAGAATTATTTCTATTTTAACACAAGAAGTTGTTTGCTTTCTCTGGAGATTGAATAAATTCTTGGTGCCATTTTCTGTCCTTTTATGCACTAAATTTTATATCTTAAAGAAATTACTGGTAGTTTTTTCTAAATGGTAACAACTTTCCATATTTTCTAACATTTTGTGAGAAGAATTTTTTGCTTTAGAAGACTTTTCAACAATATTCAGGTAATACAACATATGCAAAAATCAATCATTTAATTCAATAAATCTTTGTAGTACATGAAACATTTTCATATATGTATTTTTATTTGTTCCTCCAAACCCACTTGTAAGTTAGGTTGGCTGGGGGTGGATATGACACTATCCAGAGCAGATTTGATGGGAAGTGGTGTTTTGGAGAAATGCTGAGGAATTATCCTGACAAAACACATCACTGTTATTCCCTTTTCCCTCCCTACTAGGAAAAAGAAATCAAAAGTAAGAGCTAACAATCTCTAATCTTTTTGGTGCCTAAAAGGATTAAAATCCAAGAAAGAAACTAAAATGAAAGAAGAATTTAAAGCAAGAATTTTAGGTGACGGGTTCTCCTCCTGACTGGTAGGGAGAAAATGGTAGAAAGCCCAGACATACATACAAAGGAGTGTACTGTATGTCTTTATTCAGAGCAGTAAAATAAGGTTGGAAAGAGGGAGAAGTGGTAACCTCCTCAGCTTTCACTGCTACAAAGGGAAAAACTGTACATGTTCTAAGCAAAAAAAAAGTAAGAAAATCCATTTCTAACCTGCAGTCCCAACCACCCCATAACCTCCCACTTTTTCATAAGCTTGGCTTTCAGTTAGGAATGATATATTGAGGCCTAAATTTTACCTCATTTCGTGTGAAAGAAAACGTAAAGACACTTTTGCTCTGTGATGATTCTTACACAACTCAGAAATACTTTCCTTTCTAGCCTCTCTTCAGAGAAACACTTCTTTAGTCAGATTCTCCATAAGAATATCTGCATTAGTGTATGCTCAGATGTATAATTTAAAAATAAAATATCAATATTCAGAGTATTTCCAAGGAAAAGAGTTTTCTTCATCGATTTTAGGTGTCTGGAGTCTGTGATCCCAAGTACAGAAGAGAGGGGCCGGCCCGGTGGCTTAGCGGTTAAGTGCACGCGCTCGGCTACTGGTGGCCCGGGTTCGGATCCCGGGCACGCACCGACGCACGGCTTCTCCGGCCATGCTGAGGCCACGTCCCACATACAGCAACTAGAAGGATGTGCAACTATGACATACAACTATCTACTGGGGCTTTGGGGAAAAAAAAGGAGGAGGATTGGCAATAGATGTTAGCTCAGAGCCAGTCTTCCTCAGCAAAAAGAGGAGGATTAGCATGGATGTTAGCTCAGGGCTGATCTTCCCCACAAAAAAAAAAAACAAAAACAAAAACCAAGTACAGAAAAGAAATGCCAAGAAGTCAGGAGAAGGGAGTAAGCTACATGTGCCAGGCGTGAAACAGTTGAAGAACAAAGCCTTCTCCAACACATGAAGCTCAGCCCTATGATCACACAGGCCCTCGGCAATGTGGGTATGTGTAATAATCATCATAAATTAAGCATAAAGGCAACATCTTTAAAATAGCACCTTTGCAATGCTGAGGCCAGAAGACATTTTTTTCTTCCCTTTCTTGTGAAGACGGACTGGTTCAGGAAAAAACAGATTCAAACATCTGATCCCACTGGAAGGGAAACATGCAAGAGAGCTATAGCTCTTTTTTCAATATAATATGTCTTAATCCATTAAATTTATATTAAATGGGGCACTATTCTAGGCACCAGAGGTACAGAAATGAGCAGATTTGTGGAATAGAATTTTGGACACAAATAGCAATAGAAATACACAGACATGAAAATAGAAACAGAAATAAACAACTCCATGCACATAAGGCACAATGTCTATAGTAAAAGGAATAAACTTGGATTAATTGCATAATTGTAGAAAGAGAATTTGACAATACTAGGACCTGAAGTAACTAACAAATCTGGAGCAGCTTGAAGTAACAATGTGGTTCAGTGATACAGAGTAAACATAGCTTAACTAGGCATTGGTTTCTAGCTTTAAAATATATTTCCCTCAGAATTTAGTCTTCTAACCATTGGCAGTGCTTTGGGGAAAGACCAGTGCCATTCATTTTGATTCCCATATTTTTATACTTTCGTTTTTCCCCTCCCTAAAAGAATTTAATATTGTCTCTACATCCCTGTTCTGAAATTTCACAACATGTAGGTCTTCTTTCATTTATTGTATTTGGCATATTTTCTATGGAAAATTAATGTTTTTCACATTTAAGATTTTTTATTTTATAATTTCTGTGAAAATAGGTTCACTTCTCTTTTCTTTGATCATTCTATTAGTCAGTTGTTGAACATCTTGGATGGATTACTTAGTTTCTTTATCTTTTATCTCTTGCTTTATATCATCTTGACATTTTTACCCCATGTCCTCGTAAATATACTCATTTCCAACTGTTCTGTGTAATTTTCTTTTTCTGCTACTGTATTTTAACTTTCAAAAGCTCTTTCTTATTTTATGAACGTCTTTTGAATGACATCCTGTTTCTATTTTATGGTTTTGATATCTTCTTTTATTTCTCTAAGGGTATTAATTCCAGTTTGAAAATACTCTTTCAATCTCTGCACTGTTTCCTCAATGTTGCTTTGTTTTCTGTTTCTAGCAATTTCTGTATAAGGGTTAAAATCCCAAAACAAGTGACAGTACCAATTGCTGGTGAGGATACAGAGCAGCAGGAACTCATTCAATGCTGGTGGGAATGCAAAATGGTACAGTCACTTTTGACGACAGTTTGGCAGTTTCTTACACAGCAAGACATAGCCTTACTATATAATCCAGCAATCTTGTTCCTAGGTTTTTTCCCAACTAATTTTAAGATTCAAATCTTATGCATGAATACTTATAGCAGTCTTCTTCATAATTATTAAAAACTGGAAGAAACCAAGATGTTCTTCAATAGATGAATAGATAAACAATGGCACATCCATACGATGGAATACTATTCAGAGGTAAAAAAAATAATGTGCTAACAAGGAAAGCAAAGACATTGATGAATCTTATTGCTAAGTGAAAGAAGCCAGTGTGAAAAGGCATGATTCCATTAAATGACATTCTGGAAAAGGCCAACCTACTGAGATGATAAACAAATCAGTGCCTGCCAGAAGATTAGAGTGGGGAAGGGCTTAAATAAGTGAAACACAAGAGATTTTTACAACCGTGAAACTAATTTTATATGGTACCGTGATGGTGAACACATGACACTCTACATTTGTAAAAATTATAGAACTTTACACAAGGAACAAACCTCAATGTATTTAAATTAAAAAAAAAGAAAACTCATTTAGAAATTTGAAGAATCTCAGGATGGAATGCAGAATGAGAAAAAAGAATTGAATTACACATGTATGGATTACACATGTATGAAACATCTCACTGAAGAGGAAAAGATACAGATCTCAATATCTTTGGAAATGAGTAGATCCTGTAAGATTAAAGGCAAAAGGAACTGAACATAAATTCTGTATGCTAGCTGATAAAGTTGTTTGCACAGGCATATGGGTTAACAATTCTGAAACCATTATATATATATATAAAGGAATGTAACATTTAATGGTGGATGGTGGAAGCCAGGTTTCTCACTGCTGAGTAGGAGGTTTCAGATAAGCAAGGGGTGAAGGCTAGAATGATCCAGGTTTGCCCTGTCCAGGATTTAAACATCCGTTTTTTCCCATCTTGGTGTCTGGGCCATTCCCAGATCCTGTATCATGGAGGAAAGAATCTCATGTTGCAGCACTACTTTTACATGAACTCTCAATTATCCCTTCTGATTTTAGCCTCACTCTGAACCTTGCTTTCACACATCAAGTGTTTCTAATTTATGAGAATTTGTGACTGAAATAACTTTCTTCTTGTGGTTTCTCTTTGTGTAGGTTTACATATCTGTTCAGAGAAATGCCAAGTCAGTTACTACTCATTCATTTGCTTTTTAGCTTCCAAGTTATTATTATATCCTTTTCCTGTTGTTTTTTATATCTGTTAGTTTTTCTTTACTTGTCTATGGCTTTTCTATTCATTTACTATCATTCAAGGAAGAAAAGAGATAAACTCAACTTTATCATTCATGTTATCATTCAACCCAAATGATTTAACTGTCAGTCCTTAGATTTGTTTTTAAATTTGCAATATGCATTGAGTTTAAGTTAACAGGAAGTTGTGTTTTACTTGGCATGGATTTAGTTTCTTTTGCCAAATAATTTAACTTTTTTCTTTCATAAAGTTATTCAACAAAATATTTTAATTCATTCAACAAATATTTATTTAAGAATTTTCTGTAGACCAAACATCATAGTGTAAATGCCTCCAAGGCTGTATTAAAATATTTGTCTTTTAAGTAAAGCAGAAAACTATTAAAGAATTTCAAGTACAGTTTCAATGTGATAAAGATTTTGCATGAAAAGTATATCATTTCAGCTGCTGTCTATACAATGAACTAGAAGAATATAATCACAGCAGAGAGACCAGATAAGGAGGTAATTTCTATTGTGGGATTAATTGAGGATAGTAGCTTGGACAAGAGTGTTGTTAAAAAAGTGAGATAAAGATGATGGACTTATTTGAGAAATATTTTGAAGCTAAAATTATGGGGCATAGATTGGATATAGGGAGTGGTGAAAATGAAGAAAACAAGTACAAATGCTGATGTTCTGACTTAAACAACTATAGAGGTATCTTTATTGAGAAGAAGACAACTGGTAAATGAATATATTTAAGGGAGCAAGAGTGAGATGGAGGTGCATTGCAAGGGCTACATTTTACATGAGTTACATCCAAGTCTTGACTTGTGGAACTATTTGCAATATTATTAAAGCAAAACACCAGAGCTAGTGGGATTCAGTTGATATTTGCTCTAAGTTTCCCTGGTTCTTAGACTAAAAATAAGACAAGATGTGCAACCTTCTCATATTGATTGGTTGAAAGACCACCTTTGGCCAAATGGAAGGTTAAAGAATCCTCAAAGAAAATTTAGAATCTTAATTTTTAGGGACACCAGTTAAACAACTGAAGTGCTGTTAATTAAGATAAGCTTGAACACGTTATCTGAATTATTGAAAAATAGAATTATGTAACTGAACATATTTCCAGAGAAGTTAGAAAATTGGAAATCAGAAACAATTTTGAAGAACACAGAAACTCTTTGGGTGCATGGTTCTGCTCATAGCCTAAATTATTAGTGAAAAAAATTACACTATAATAGGTGACTGACTGCACAAAGTTCAGTTTTTTATGAAATATTGTTAAGGGTATCAATTGATTAAAAGTACAAATAATTCTAGGCCAGCCCCAATGGCCTAGTGGTTAAGTTCAGCACTCTCCACTTTGGTAGCCCAGGTTTTGTTCCCCAGGTGTGGACCTACACTACTCTGTTAGTGGCCATGCTGTGCTGGCAGCCTACATACTAAAAAATAGAGAAAAATTGGAACAAATGTTAGCTCATGGTGAATCTTCCTCAGCAAAAAATAATAATAATAATAATTATTATTATTATTATTATAATGCAAATAAATTTATTAACAGATTTGTCATTAAGTATGCAAATCTAAAGTGTTCATGAACTCTTCATTCATAATGACATGATGGTTAAGGTTCTTCAACCCTACCATTCAAAGGTCTCCCATGCTGAATGGCAAGCTGGTAGAAAGTGAAGGAGTTTGACTAAATTCTCATACAGTATTTTCTTTACAATTACTCTTAGGGTTCTGAGGATTCATAAATATATACATGAGTACAAGTGTTCTAGTAAAAAAAAGGCTATGTTTTTTCTTCTCAGAGAAGTGCTGAGAACCAAGCACTTCTCATCAGTGCTTGGTTGACTGAGTTAAAACAAATAAAATATTCCACAGTGAACAGTTGAAAGGAATTAATGCTACCTCTAGGCCACACTTACCACTTTGTAATAAAGTAATCTTATAGGTTTAGTTTACTCTAAGTTGATTTATTGATTATCTGCTGAGATAGATGTGGCTGGAAGATGAATAAGATACATTGCCTACCTTCAAAGGGATTCTTACATCACCAAAATCTATTGCAATTATTGAGATTGCTTCTGAAATCTAGCGTAATGGAATTTAGATGGAGAAAGTAGGAAGGCAAAGAGAGTCATTTTGCATCAGCAGCTAACAGTTATTTAACTCCCACAGCTTTTACCAGTTAGTTCTATTTACTTTTCCCATATAGGGGAAATGCCAGGTTGTGGAAGTATATCAAACCTTACACAATAATCCTCCAACACACACACACACACACACTCACACACATTTACTCCCTAAGTCTCCTTGGCAACATAGTGGGAGAAACAATCGGTGCTTCATGTAAAGCTATGAGTGCTCATTCATGACAGCCACCAGGTGTATTTACTGCCTAGAATGGATTTTCAGTGGAAGTTCTGACTATGATTACAGCAATAAGCAAATATTGAGCATAGAAATTTTTCATGAAAATATTTTGCCAATTTTTGACACAGCGTTCTCCAAAAGGTTATATCACTTTTATTTTTAAATTGCAATTGAACAGTCTCAGGATGACACCAAAAACTGAGCTGCAATTCTTCATTGAGCAGCTAATAATTTCTCTGGTGACACTCAGCATAGGGCACTGTCACTGCTCACAAAATCAATGTAACAGACAATAAGCAAATATATCTGTAAACCAAAAAGAAGAAAGAAGTCCAAAGGAGCAAACTAAGGAGTGCCTTTCTATTTATAAAAATTTGTTTTCCATAACAAGCCTCAAATATGAAAACAAACCAGATGACTGCATCTTTTAAAAAATGTAAAAAATATTTTAATCCCTAATGTTTTATCCCTGATTTCGTGTTTGTATTTTATTTCCACTTTTGGTAAAAATGACAAAGTTAAAAGCAAAAGTGTATTGTGTGTATTCAGTGATAACATAGAAGAGTGGAAGTGTGTTACCATAATATCAGCTTCAATAATACAAGGTAGAGGCAGATCCATTTCATTGAACAGAATAGTTTTATTTCAGGTGATGAAATCAATTCAATCACTGTTATCTGGACTTAACTATCTCCTGTTACTGAAGCCAATACCGGAAGGGAGGCTAGGACACTGTAATGAGACACTTAGACATGATGGTCCCTATTAACATAATCACTACTCCTGCAGGAATAGGTCTTCTCTCTTGTTTGTTTACACTGTTAAAATGCCTCTAGTGGGATTTTGGGAGAATCGAGGGCTCTCCAATTAAGCAATGGGGTCTGGAGACAGAGCTGCTCTGAACTTGGTCCCCTGGCTTATCAGCCTGAATTTCCTTGTCTTTTAAACAACAGCCTCCTAGATGCTCGTCTCATCCTCAATTAATATGTGAACTCTACGTGTTCTTGAATATTTCCCTGCTAACCTATTGAAGTTAAAATGAGGGGAATCTAATTGACAAGAAGTCTCAGTAAACATCATTTCTTTGATGTTTACGGGCATACTGAAGCTCATAAAGTGGCAAGAATCACCATAAGAGAATAGTGGGACCACCTAAGACAAAGGTAATATTTGCATTGTACAATCAATAACAGCTCTGAATATTTTCCCTGAAAATGTTGACCACCTGTTTAATTTATTTTTCCCCATTATTTCATAATGGCTGCATAACAAGTGGGGAAGACTTGATCCTAAGAGAAACACATAGATGTTTAACCTATTTCTTTCATCTGAGTGTTGGATAGAACTATAAAATTTCAGGCTTGTAAGGAATATTAACACCAGTTCCCAATATAGAAATGAGGAAACAGGTTCCAGAGCTGTGAAGAGGAAAGAACGAGTCTAGAACTTAAGTAACTAGACAGCATACTACTTCCAACTGCACTCGACATTGCTGTTAAACCCCTGGTCAGCTATGTAAACTGAAACATCTTTTGTATTTTATGCGTAGTTCTTTTGAGACCTACGTACTAAAGACCACCAGAAACCCACTTGCAGTCAAAAAATAAATAAATAAATAAAGTTACATTTGTTTAGTTTGCTGCATATAGGAAGAGAAAATGAAACTTAGGGGAAGTACGAGGATATCTCAGTAAAGGATAATTGGGAGAGAACTTTACTAGGTTTTAGCATTGTTGAGTGGCTTTGAGAAGGCATTAGGGAAGTAAGCCTCTATTTTAGACTGGATGTCTTCCAGAAGTTGGGACAATATAGTAACTGGATTTTTTAATATTTTTAACTAGGAGGTGGAAGTTTTAAGCAGTATTAGAGTTGTCATCGGCAAATAAGAACAAATCTACTAGAAAAGCTATTAGTTAGAAGAAAGGGGATTTAGTCATTTTTGAGGGTTGCCTTATCTTAGTTAGAGGGAATAATACAGTCAGTTATTAACAGGGTGACTTTTACTTTTTCAGTTCTACATAGAAACTCATGAAAGTTTATACTCCACATTTTTAAAATACAGAAAGTAAAAGTGATCTTAGTCATTGGAACAATGATTTCCACATAGGTTGATTAGCATATTTGTAGAAATAATAGGTATAAATCATCTGGTTTACAATTTGTTATAAATAAAATATTTTGCAGTGGCCTTGAATTTTCTCAATTATGTAATGATTGTTAATTCAGTGAAAAACCTTCTGAACTTGATATACTAAATAAAAATACCAACCTTATTTCTTCATTCCCAGAAAAAAATATTGATCCAAATTTCTTATGTTTTTTGGCCATATGAGCCATGGAAACTTTCAGTCATGGACAAACATGGTGCCAAGAAGTCTGTTAAAACATTTTTTCTGGCTATTGAATTTCATATTCTTGCTTACATATAAACACCTTCCAATTAATTCACAGGAAAAAATACAATTTGCCAACTATCCTTCTTTATCAGGTAATCTTCATTGTAGCTCCCAGTCTTGTGGAGGAAAATAGACAAATTAATATGGTAAATATTTGTTAACGTAATCATAGGAAGGACAGAGAGGACGAGAAGAGACAAAACATATAATTCAGACAAAGGGAGCAGAAAGGCTCTAGTGATAAAGGGACACTTGAGCTGACTGTTGAGTGTAAAAGATGAGGACAAGTTAGAGAAGAGTAAGTGGAGGCAGTACATTCCCAGGAGGAGAAACACTATGTGAGAAGACAAAAAAGAAGAAGAATGATCAGATGTTTCATGAGAAAATCTCCCACCCAAATAATGGGCACAAGCCCTGGTAGAAAGTGAGCATGTATTTAAAAACTCATGGATTAATCATTTACATGTGGCAATCAGTTAAATCAACCCTGGAAACCAATGTGTTTAGAAATCCTTTGCATCCAGATTAGCCTTACTACTCAGGTCTATGAGATGACTGCAGTTTAAGAATATAACATCCACTCTGAGTGCAGGGAGGTCCTGGAGTTATTAGCATGCAGTTGCCATAGCATTTGACCTTCTCCAATCACAAGGCATAACTATAATATGTTGTGACACACATATATTTAGCAAAGATTTTCAAACCTGCATTGACATTTTAGGGACCAACCAAATATATGTTAAAAACTAAAATTTTCTTGTCCCTCAACTTTGAAATATTTTCTTAACTTTTTCCTTCATCACAGTGATAGAATGAAAGTTCTAAAAAAGTCATAATAAATCAATCAATAAGCATGTATCCAGAACTATCAGAAAGAGAACTATCAGAACCACATCAGAATTACAAGGAACTATCAGTAAGAGAAAGTAAAACAATCCCATTTTCAACTGCATCAAAAATAATAAAATACTTAGGAATAAATTTAACTAAGGAGGTGAAAGACCTGTACACTGAAAACTATAAGACATTAATGAAAGAAATTGAAGACACAAATACATGGTAAAATATTCTGTGCTCATGGATTAGAAAAATTAATATTGTTAAAATGCCCATACTACCCCAAAAAATCTACAGATTCAATGTAATCCCTATAAAAATTCCAGTGGCATTTTCCACAGAAATAGAACAAAGAATCTTAAAATTTGTTTGGAATCACAAAAGACCCTGAGTAGCCAAAGCAATCTTGAGAAAGAACAAAGCTGGAGGAATCACACTGTCTGAATTCAAACTATATTGCAAAGCTATAGTAATCAAAATAGTATGGCATTGGCATCAAAACAGACACGCAGATCAATGGAATAGAATAGAGAGCCCAGAAACAAGCCCATGTATATGTGTTCAATTAATTTATAAAAGAGGCAAAACTATACAATGAGGAAAGAACAGTCTCTTCAATAAATGATGTTGAGAAAACCCAACAGCCACATGCAAAAGACTGAAACTGGACCACTATCTTACGCTACACACAAAAATTAACTCAAAATGGATTCAAGACTTCAATGTAACACTTGAAACCATAAAACTAAAAGAAAACATAAGCAATAAGCTCCTTGACACTGGTTTTGGCGATGACCTTTTGGATCTGACACCAAAAGCAAAGGCAACAAGAGCAAAAATAAACGAGTGGGACTACATCAAACCCTCTGCAGAGCAAAGGAAAATATTAACAAAATGAAAAGACAATCTACTGAATGGGAGAAAATATTTGCAAGTCATATATCTGACAAGGGGTTAATATTTAAACTATATAAAGAACTCATTGGGCCGGCCCCATGGCTTAGAAGTTAAGTGCGCGCGTTCGCTACTGGCGGCCCGGGTTCGGATCCCGAGTGCGCACTGACGCACCACTTCTCCGGTCATGCTGAGGCCGCATCCCACATACAGCAACTAGAAGGATGTGCAACTATGACATACAACTATCTACTGGGGCTTTGGGGGAAAAAAAAAGGAGGAGGATTGGCAATAGATGTTAGCTCAGAGCCAGTCTTCCTCAGCAAAAAGAGGCGGATTAGCATGGATGTTAGCTCAGGGCTGATCTTCCTCACAAAAAATAAATAAATAAATAAATAAAGAACTCATACAACTCAATAGTGAAAAACAAACAATCCTATTGAAAAAAGGGCAGAAGATCTGAATGGACATTTTTCCAAAGAAGATATACAGATGACCAACAGACACATGAGAAGATGCTCAACACATCACTAACCAGCAAGGAAATGCAAGTCAAAATCACAATGAGGTATCACCCCACACCTGTTAGAATGGTTATTTTCAAAAAGACAAGAGAGAACAAGTGTTGGTGGGGATGTGGAGAAAAGGGAACCCTTGTTCACTGTTGGTTTGAATGTAAATTGGTGTACCAGTATGGAAAACAGTATGGAGGTTCCTCAAAAAGTTAAAAATAGTACTACCATATGATCCAACAATTCCCTTTCTGGGTATTCATCCAAAGAAAATACAAACTTGAAAAGATATATGCACCCACATGTTCACTGCAGCATTATTGACAATAGCCAAGATATGGAAACCACGTAGATGTCCATCAATGGATGAATGGATAAAGAAAATGTGGCACATATATATACATGTGTGTGTATACATATACGTATATACATAATGGAATACTGTTGCCCAAGACAGGAGCTTACGTGGGTGAAATGGATGAAGGAGGTCAAAAGATACAAACCTCTAGTTATAAAATAAATAAGCCATGAGGATCTAATGTACAGCATGGTGACTATAGTTAACAATACTGTATTGTATATTTGAAAGTTGCTAAGAGAGTAGATCTTAAAAGTTCTCATCACAAGAAAAAAAATTTGTAACCATGTGAGGTGACAGATGTCAACTAGACTTGTTGTGGTGATCATTTCACAATCTATACAAATATTGAATCATTATGCTCTACACCTGAAACTAATATAATGTTGTATGTCAGTTACACCTCTTTAAAAAAAAAAGACGCATGCATCCATGACTGTGCTAGTTGCTATGAAGGATTCAAGAGAAATAAAATGTATTCTGTCTAACTTTTACTTTGGAATTTATGGAGGCAAAGGTTACAGACCAACATGAGATAGGAAAAATTAAGTGTTAAAATTTATGATACAGAGAGTAAGAGCTGTCAGACTAAAGTAGAATAGAAGTCATTTTAAGTTAAAAATAATTAAGAATGTTTATAGAAGAGACAGTGTCTTAGTCCCTTCTTACTGTTATAACATAAGTATCATAGACTGGCTAGCTCATAAACAACAAATATTTTTTTTTTTTCACAGTTCTGGAGGCTTAAAATTTCAAGATCAAGGTGCTAGCAGATTTGGTGTCTGGTGGGGACCTGCTTCCTACACTGCCCTTTTTTGTTATAACTTCACATGGCAAAGGGCGAGGCAGCTTTCTCCAGCCTCTTTTATAAGGGCACTAATTCATTTCATGAAAGCTCCATCCTCATGACCCAATCACTTCAAAGTACCATCATATTGGGGATTAGATTTTCAACATATGAATTTTGGGGGGAACACAAACATGCAGACCATAGCAGAGTGGATTTCTTATAAGACCTTTGTTCTACGAGAAAAAAGTACTTATGATCTATTCAGATCAAGCAGAGAGAAATAATCCTGATTTAAACATATGAAGATCTTCAGAAAATATTCAGAAAAATCACATTGTATCGATGACACATCACTAACAGCAATTAAATTCATTTTGCTTTGAATGCTAAGTTGAAATATTGGAACAATTATTGGGAGAGGGATAACTCTGGTTTTCATTTACCTGGGAAGAATTATTTTGCCTCTGATAAGATTAGCATTCCTTAAGGACCCTGTGCTACAAAACAACAACAACAACAAACTCACATGCTATACAGAGTTCACTTTCTTCCAACAATTTACAAATGACACACTCATGCAGAGATGGTAGATACTCCATGGAGAATGATTAAATCACGTGTCATTGGTTCCATGAGAGGCTCTAGTCCTAGCTGCATTTCATCACTCTGTTGAGTGAAAGAAATCCAGATCTCTTTCAACCTTATAAAGGAAAATATGCATGAAATTAAGAGAACTGTAAGGAGAAAATGCTAGCAAGCTGGGCTGCCTCCCACACCCTGAACAGGTTATGTAGTGGAAGGGTGGCCCAGCCAAAAACTCCAGATGGAGATTTTTTTGTCAGTCTTTTGTTAGCCAAGTATTTATTAAATATCTACTTTTTGTCACATACTATTCTACGTACTGGGAACACAGCTGTGAATAAACAAGAGGCCCTGCCCTCAAAACACATACATTTTAATGGAAGAAGCAAACTATAAACAAATTCCGACATTAAAAAAATAAAAATTCAGATTAAAAACTGATAAGCATTGAGAAGACAGATACAGTAATGTTGTAAAAAGTGACCGGAGAGCTGTCTTAACAAGAATGAGTGGAAAAGTTCTCTCTGATAAAATTACATTTGTATTAAGACCTAAATGATGAGAAGGATTCAGCGGTGGTAGGATTTGGGGAAAGTATGTTCCAAGCAGAAGGGGAGCAATTGTTCTCTTTATTTGTTCATTCATAATTCTTTCAAACAAGCAAGCAAGCAAAACAACAACAGCAAAATACGTTTATCAAGCCCTTACTATGGCCGGACATTATTCCAGAATATAAGAAGGCAATTATAAAAAAAGCATCAAAGAAATTGTAATTGAATAGAGGGAAATATGCCCACAAGCAGGATGGAGAAAAGGAGGGGATAAGAAAACATCATTTTTTGTTTCCAAGTGTCAGATAATCAGAGTGTTACAAATTGCAACAAATGAGGTGCCAGGATCTATAGGTTAATGAATTGTAACAAAATTCAACCACTCCTTCCCGCGTCTACTTCCTCTATGGCCCCTGTTTGTCTTTGGAACCTGGGAGAAACTTTCTGCTTTTTAATTTTTTTTTAGTTTGCCTTTTACCAATTTTATTGACATATAGTCTCTGTGCATTAAAATGCACCCATTTTATGTATACATTTTGACAAGTTTTGACAAATTTTTACACCCATGTAATTGCCACTGCAATCAAGACGGTCAACAACAGTACCACCCCCTAAAAGCTTCCTTGTTACCCTTTGCCAGCCTCCAGGCAGCAAATTTTTCTTAAAATTTTTGACATATATTACAATTTTTGGTTGAAAATTATACTCTGTGGATAATAAATAATATCATTATGCTGGATTAAGTTGTATTCTTCTGAGGATTTTTTTATAGCAGTAATTTAACTTGCTTGCACTCAAACAACAAACTCATTCTTTCCTGCATTGATCAGCAGCTAATAACCCTGCTCAGTTCTTTCAGCTTCTAGCTACTGCTCCCCACCGCCTGCCTTCCACCTCTTGCCCTGCTGTGGTTCTCCCTTGAACCTGTGTAGTTTATAATTTTATTTATTTTTTATTTTTTTCCCCAAAACCCCAGTAGATAGTTGTATGTCATAGTTGCACATCCTTCTAGTTGCTGTATGTGGGACGCAGCCTCAGCATGGCCGGAGAAGCGGTGCGTTGGTGGGCGCCCGGGATCCTAACCCGGGCCGTCAGCAGCGGAGCATGTTCACTTAACCACTAAGCCACAGGGCCGGCCCTGAACCTGTGTAGTTTAGTAGTTAGTCAAAGATTTGGGCAGTTGATATTCACCCTTGGGAACTCATCTTCTTTGCAATTCCCTTGTTCTCAAGTCCCCCTCTCTAAATTTCCAGCTGTTCTGGCAGGTCCAAGCTCTGTGCTTTGACACCTCAAGCCAGTAACATTTGAGTTTTCTACCGCCTGAATTGTTTATCCGTAAGGAATCACATGGTGAAAAGTGAGAAACCTCACAAATCTTACCCAGTGCAGTAGTTTCTTTTAAGGGTAATCTCCTTGCTGGTTTCTGCCTGCTTTTTCACGAGGCCACCCTGAGCCCCTCCATGCATGTATAATTAGGAATCATCTGGGGATTGAGGCAGAGATTATGTCCAGATTTGGGATCTAGCCCCTTCTGTGGCTCTCTTGCTTCCAGAACGTAACGTGTAAATTTCCAGCTTCTCTGCCAGTCGTGACCTCTCTTCTCTACGACTCTAGCCAGTTAGACTGCAATTATTTTCAACTGGAGCTGTAAGGATTTGGGTAATGGTCTCAAGAAAATCAGCAACAAACTCATAATTGTTATCTGTTACAACTATAATATTTCAAGGGTAATCTCTCATCTGATGTCTACCTCCTTTGTGACTTTATCCAAGGCCTTGAAATTGTTTTTTCCTTTTTTTTTTCTTAACATTTTTTCCAAATTTTGTAACTATAATTTGCAGGAAGTTTCACTCAAGAAATTTACTGTGCTATTACCAGAATCTAGAACCAGGATACACTCTTAATAAAAGGTTAATAAAGCAAAATCAAAAGGTAGAAAATTAGACCATAAGTTTTTTGAGATGAGAGTTTCTGAGTAGTTTATGTCTATATCTGAAAAATCTTTTATAATACCAGGAGAATATACACTAACTAAACAGTGTGAAATCTACTGTTAGTATTAGAAAGCTACACAGGGCTTATCACCAGGTTCTTTTATGTACTAGTCCAAGGAGGGAGAATGGATGTCAACACTATTTGTCCAAGTCAGTTGATGCTCAGGTAAAGGAGAGAGAAATTGGCAGAGAGACAGTTGACTGAGCTCACGTCAACTGTCCTAAAAAACAATTAGGAATTATTTTTTGCTTTCTACAGATAAGCAAAGTGAGATTGGGCGAAGAGAGATAAGCAACTTTCTAGGAGTCACACCACTAATAATAACAGAGTCAAGACTTGAACCCAGGAATCTCTGATTTCAAAGATTCCATGTTTAGCTACAGTGGTAATTAGGCAAATATTTGCCAAATAAGTTAATACATTGTAGGGAAAGCCCTTAATAAAATGCATAAAGATGCTTATAAGACAGAAGGTTAAAATCTGTACTATGTAAAGAACTCTTCCAAATAATTATGAAAAAAATTTAAAAATTACAATAATAATTCAAGTAAAAACAACTTGCAGAAAAGAATATAGATTGCCAATTGGTGTGTAGAACGATTTCCCAAATTATTATTTGTCCAGATATATACTATTTATTTGAATATAGAATTATTCAAATATATGGAAAACCAAAAATAACAAATTTTTTTTTTCTATCAAATTGGCAAAGATTAATTATATAAATAAATACCCAGCATTGAAAAAAAGTGAAGTAGTGTTCTCTTTCATTGCTAGTGAAGATGTTTATTAGTGATTCTTTCTGAAAGACATTTTGGTAATAATTAGTCTTAAAATATGCATTTACTTTAATTCAGAAATTTCATTTAAAGTTGTTTCAGCTATTGACATTATATAGAACTAAACATTGAAGCAGTGTTTATACAAGAAAAACAAAAATAGAAACTGAAATTAATCTAGGTATACAACACTGAAGAGGAATAAATAAAATAAAATATGGCACATTCATCAGAGAAATGCTAAGCAACCCTGAAAACGATGCTGTAGGTTCTGATGAACATGGGAAAAATAGAGTATTGATTTTTAAAAATAAATTGGACTTGTTTTAAAACTTCAGTGCATAGTTTCAAGGACCTCAGCAGAAAAAAAATTTCAAATTTGTTTTGAATTCGTCTTGGTTGGATCAGATGTCTACACCAAAACCAATCAACTTTGGTTCATCAAATAACATAAACATGGTTCTGAAGACCCACTAGACTCTGATTATTGGAACGTTCCCAGAGTAAGAAAATTTATTGTGCATGTAGATACCAGGAGGTATCTATTACCTGTATGATCTCATTTTTGTAGTATGATATGTATGGGTATGTGTATGTGTGCATCTCACGGTGATGGAATAATGAAGGATGTTCATTTTCAAAAAAAAACTTCAGTTCACATTCTGATTTCTCAGTTTTAAAAAAGAGGCAAGAAAAAGTTGTTTATTTAGGCCCACCCCTAGGATGGGGAATTGAGGTCCAAATATTTGAAAAATTGAAAAACTTATTAAAACTGACAACTTCAAGCACTTTAAAAAAATTTTTCATACAGATAGATAGATAGACAGATAGATAGATGATAGATAGACAGATAGACAGAGAGAGATCCACTGTTGTTTCAGCTTCTCCAAGCCCCGCAAACTTCTAGTGATGGGAGTATCTAGGAACTAAATTCAAGTCATGTTTCCATGAGAGCTTTACCTATCAGAGTCAGGATGACCCAAGGAACTGGATTTGGGGGTTTCCATTAAAAAACGTGGGGCCTTGCCTCACAGATAGAGGCAAATTCCCTTATATTGAAAAGATGTTAAAATAGCGCACAAGCCAAAACAAACAAAAAAACCATCATATATGTCCACTATAGTCTCCAAATACCAGGAAACTCTAAAATCAAGATTCTGCCCCAGATAAAAGAGCTATTTTACCTTTTTGTTCTAGCAGGAAAAAATGTCTTGTTCACAGAGCAAGTCCAAGAATTGGAGATTATGTAGTCTCCACAATAAAGTATTTAAATCATTAGGATGTGACTTGGATAAAAGCAGATATCGACACTTAGATGCAAAGATACGGCTAGCATCCAACTACAAAAGCATGTAAAGGTGACTTGGAATTGGAGTTGAGATATGATTTTCAACTCTTCTTCTATCTTGACTAAATTGGTAAGTGGTAGTCTAGAGCACAGGAAATGGTAAATTGGTAAAGAGTGACACAGAGAAAAGAAGAATTCTGAAGCCCCTCTGGATTCATCTGGAAAGTTCTGAGATCAGTTAGTGATGCCTGCCAGGAGTATTTAGGAAGGAAGTGAGAAATACGCTGTGCATAAAGGTTGACCTGGCAGCAAAATAAAATGCAAGGTGGACAGATAGGAGATAGGAAATTTCAAAGAGTTATTTGGTGATAACTCAGTGTATCGCTTGCCTGTGTACTTCAATAAATACTTACTTTTACAATGGACTCTTACATTTCCTATTCTATTTTACTCTCCTCTGGTCTAGTTTATTCTATTCCATTTCATTTAAAAATGCTGTCCATGACCCACTAAGACAATTCCAGAACATACTGCTAGTTGTAACTTGCAGATAGGAAAAAACCTACCACCTATTTATAAGTCCAGTTGGAATGGTAAATTTAAAATGGAACTACTCCCCATTGATTCAGACTCTTGTTTTTAATTGCTTAAGTAAGACTCCATAACAGCAATGTACCATTTCCATAGGATAAGATTCTAGCAGAGTCTGTCAGTATAATATATTTATTCTTACAATATAATTAGTGAAAATAAAGGGCATTAATGGGAATTTCACCTATAAGCATCATAACTGAAATTCATCTAGTTGATGGATGAACAGATGAATCTGTTTTTTAAAAAGCAAAAATATTTAAAGCAAGGCAGGAGGCATAGCTTGTTAGGTGGGGAAAAGAATATCATAAGATATGGGTTTCAGGATGTGGATTCAAGGTAACTAAACCAAGAAGTGTTCATAAAAGAGACAGGGCAGAGATTTGGGACGTAGGCAAGCTTCAGTTTTAAGCATCTATCTGAGATGTGTTGGCTGTAAGACCTGCAATTTAATGTTAACACTATCTCTTTCACCGTTCAACTGTATATTTTTAATGGTTCTTAGATGTATATGGAGCACTCAATACAGTAAATTCTCTTCCCTTTTCACAGCCCTCAGGAATTTGACATCATCATTACCTACATAAAACAGACACTCAACAAAGAAGAAAAAAATTCATGTTATTTCAAGTCATCAGGTTCACTATTGCTGTACTCAGACTTAATGGGATTTTTTATTCATCTACATTGCATCCCTCTTGTGGTGTAGAGTTAAAGGTGATCATCCTAAAAGTGGCTTGAATAAAAATAATACTAATGTGTTTGCTCATTTATCTAGAAAGAAATCCTGTAAGTAGTTTATCTTTTCATAAAGGGTACTAGTCTTAAAATTGATGTTGCCATGGCAACTCTCCAGTAGGCATATGAGCCAATGTGAGGAAAAAAAAGTTCATTATTTGAAAAGAGAAAGAAAATACAATATAACTAAGACAACTAGCTCTTTTTGATGTCCTCTATCTCAGACATATAGCCAATAGGCTAAATGGATGGCTTTAGAGAAAAAAACCTACTTATTCAAGAGAACTTTGACCTTGGATATAAGATTAGAGAGCATCATTGACAGGGAATTGGGACATCTGAGTGTACAATGTTAACAAGTATCACCACATTTAACAATAGTTGAGATTAACAGATTGAATTTCACAAGATCACAATTTTACAGAGCACATTTGCAAACCTTTGAAGTTCCAACAAAAACAAGTTCAACCAAAGAACTTGCAAAAAGCAGTTTCCAGCTATTGTAGGTAAAGGACTCAGGAATTGCATTCAAGCCAAAATTTCAAGCTAGTAAAAGTAATCGTTAAAGAATATTTCATATATAGCTTCTTTTCTTCCTAATGTGGGTACTGGGGACAGTAGGCTTGCATAAGAATGGTATTATAAAAACTGGAAATATGGTAAAATATATTGGGTCAGTTATTTCTTACTACTTATGAAATGGATAGAAATGTTTGTAAGTTAAATGGCTTGACCAAACTAGGTAGCAGGGTTTTTTTTCCCCCGGCTAGACATAGATTCCTGTACTCTAACATCTGCAGTAGGATCTACATAGTAGTTGATCTGGCAGCAAAATAATATGCAAGCAGGAAAGGTATGAGATAGTAATTTCAAATTCTCCGGTGAAGTCTCAGTATGGCTCTTGTCAACAAGCATGATGTGATCTCTCCTTATTAGGTCCTATAATATGATGTTTGTGTCATTCTTATAAAATGTAGCAACTGCTATCTTGTATCAGTGACATTTTTTCATCTATATTTTTTATTCATTCACTTAACAATCCACCATATAATTCAATCAGTGTGTGCCAGGACAAAATGCATCTTCAAAAATGATTAGATAGTTGAATGTAGAATCAGGCATCAGAAAAAAGGTCTGGGTTAAATATATTGATCTAAAATATTTCCACTGAGATTGCAATATCCTTAAAGTAGTACTATACATAAAAGTAGTACTATATATTATTAATTTGCCGTTCCATATAGTGACTCCTATCATTTGCAGAAGTATCTTGTGTAGTTTCCAACAATTTGGGAATTTTTAACATGTATTTTTGTTATGAACTTTTAATTCCATCATGGTCAAAGAACACATTTTGTATAATTTTAATTATTTTAGATTTGCTGAGACTTACTTTATGGCCCAAAATATACTCTCTTCTACCAGATAATGGTGCACTATATTCCAAGTGCATTTAAAAAGTTAATCATTTTACAATGCATACATATATTAAATTATCACATTGTATGTTTTAAATAAATATAATATTATTTGTCAATGATACCTCAATTAAGCTGGAAAAGGTTAAAAAGGAATATATATTATGCTACTTTTAGGTAACATTTCTAAAAATTTGATTAGGTATCATATCATAATGAAATTAAACTAGAAATTAATAATAGAAAGATAACTAGAAAATCCCAAACCACAGAGACATTAAACAACACACTTTAAATAACATGTGTTATTTAAGAAGCAATCTCAATAAAAGTTTAAGGAATATTTTGAACTAAATGATAATAAAAATACAACTTATCAAAATTTGTAGGATGCAGCAAAAGTAGTGCATAGAGGGAAATTTATATCATTGAATGCATATATTATAAAAGAAGAAAGATCTGAAACTCAATAACCTAAGCTTCCACCTTAGGAAACTAGAAAAAAAGGAGCAAATTAAATCTAAAGTAAGCAGAAAAAAAGGAAATAATAAGGATTAGAGCAGAAATCAATGAAAGTGAAAGTAGGAAATCATTAGAAAAAAATTAACGAAACCAAAAGCTAGACCTTTGAAAGATTAATAAAATAGGTCAGCATCTAGCAAAGTTAACTAAGAAACAAAGAGAGAAGATACACATGTTACTAGTATCAGAAATGAAAGATGGGACTATCAGTGTCAAAAAGATAATCAAGGAATACTATGAACTCTATGCCCACAATATTGATAACCTAGATGAAGTGGACAATTCTTTGAAAGACACAAGCTGTCAAAACTCATACAACAAGAAATAGACAATCTGAATAGACCTACATTTAATAAAGAAATTGAATGAATAATTAATAATCTTTCAAAACAGAAAACACCAGACCCAGATGGGTTCACTGGTGAATTCTACCAAACATTTAAAAGAATAAATTATGCCAATTCTCTACAAGCTCTTTCAGAAGATAGAAGCAGAGGGAATACTTACTAACTCATTCTGAGGTCAGCATTACTCTAATATCAAAACCAGACAAAGATATTATAAGAAAAGAAAATTACAGATCACTATCCCTCATGAATATTAATGCAAAAATTCTCAACAAAATATTAGCAAATCAATTCCAACAATGTATAAAAAGAATGATACACCATGATCAACTGGGAATTATCCTAGGAATGCAAGGCTGGTTGAACAATCAAAAATCAATTAATATAATCCACCACATCAATAGGCTAATAAAGAAAAATCACGTGATCAGATCAATAAATACAGAAACAGCATTTGACAAAATCCAACACCTATTCACAATAAAACTCTCAGTAAACTAGGAGAGAAGAGAACTTCCTCAACTTGATAAAGAATATCTAATAAAACCCTAAAGATAACATCATAGTTAATGGTAAGAAACTTGAAGCTTTCCCACTAAGATCAGGTACATGGCAAGGCCATCACCTCTTTACGTCATACTGGAAGCCCTTGCTACTGCTATAAGTTAAGAAAGGGAAATAAAAGGTATACAGACTGGGAAGGTAGACATAAAAGTCTATTTTTTCACAGATGACGTCATCATTTATGTAGAAAATCCAAAATAATCAACAAAAAGCTCCTGGGACTAATAACTGATTATAGCAAGGTTGTAGAATATAAGGTAAATATATAAAAATCAATCATTTCCTAAATACCAGCAATGAACACATGGAGTTTGAAATTAAAAACACCATATCATTTATATTAGCGTCCAAAAAAATGAAATACTTAGGAATAAATATAACAAAATATGTACAGGATCTACATGTGGGAAACTACAAAACTCTGATGAATGAAATCAAAGAAAAGCTAAATAAATCAAGAGATATTTCACGTTCATGGATAGGAAGACTTAATATTGTCAAGATGTCTGTTCTTCTCAAATTGCTCTATAGATTCATTGGAATTCCAATCAAAGCCTCAGTAAGTTATTTTGTAGACATCAACAAACTGATTCTAATGTTTATATAGAGAGACAAAAGACCGGAAATAGCTGAGACAATATTGAAGAACAAAGTTGGAGGACTAACGCTACCTGCCTCCAAGACTTATTATAAAGCTATAATAATCAAGACAGTGTGGTATTGGCAAAAGAATAGACACATAGATCAATGGAGCAGAATAGAGAGCCCATAAATAGACCCATATAAATAAAGTCAACTAATCTTTGACAAAGGAACAAAGGCAATGCAAAGAAGCAAAGATAGTCTCGTCAACAAATGTGGCAGGAACAACTGGACATCTATATGCAAAATCAAACAAACAAAAAAAGTGAATGTAGACACAGACTTTATACCTTTCACAAAAATTAACTCAAAATGGATTATAGACACAAATGTAAAATGTAAAACTATAAAACTCCTAGAAGGTAACAGAGGAGAAAACTGAGGTGACCTTGGGTATGGTGATAACTTTTTAGATACAACACCAAATGCATGACTCATGAAAGAAATAATTGATAAGCTGGACTTCATTAAAATCGAAACCTTCTACTCTGAGGAAGAGAATGAGAAGACAACTCACAAACTAGGAGAATATAGTTGTAAAAGCCACATCCGATAATGGATTTTTATCCAAAATGTACAAAGAACTCTTAAAACTCAAGAATAAAAAAAAAAACCTGAATATAAAATGGGCCAAAGATCTTAACAGACACCTCACCAAAGAAGATATATAGACGGCAAATACACATATGAGAAGATGCTTTACAACATATGTCATCAAGGAAAAGCACATTAAAACAGCAATGAAATACCACTATACCACATATCTAACAGGATGACCAAAATCAAGAACACTGACAACACCAAATGCTAGCTAAGATGTGGAGCAACAGAAATTCTCACTCACTGCTGTGGGAAATGCAAAATGATACAGCCACTTTGAAAGACAGTTTGGCAGTTTCTTACAAAACTAAACATACTCTTACCACAAAATCCAG
This sequence comes from Diceros bicornis minor, assembly GCF_020826845.1. Lineage (NCBI taxonomy): Eukaryota > Metazoa > Chordata > Mammalia > Perissodactyla > Rhinocerotidae > Diceros > Diceros bicornis. Next base: position 15,840,628 of record NC_080749.1, on the reverse strand, counting down.
CAATTGTACTCCTTAGTATTTACCCATAGTAGTTGAAAACTTATGTCCACACAAAACCTGCACATGAATATTCATAGCAGTCATAATTGCCAAAACTTAGAAGCAACCAAGATTTCCTTCAGTAAGTGAATGGAAAAATAAACTGTGGTACCTTCATAGACAATGGAATATTATTCAGCACTAAAAAGAAAGGAGCTATTAAGCCATGAAACAGCATGGAGGAAACTTTAATGCATATTGCTAAACGAAAGAGGCCAATCTGAGAAGGCTATATATTGTATGATTATAACTATATGATGTTCTGGAAAATGCAAAACTATAGAGACAGTCAAAAGATCAGTGGTTGCCAGCAATTTGGAAGGAGGGTAGGATAAACAGGCAGAGCAGAGAGGATTTTTAGGGCAGTGAAAATACTCTGTATGATGTTATAATGATGGATACATGTCATTATACATTTGTCCAAACACATACATCAAGAATGAATGCTAGATAGTGATGTCAGCATCATGGCAGAGAGAATTGTTCCCTTTGTCTCTCCCCTCTAAGTTGCAACTAAGCAGACAATCATTAACCAACAGAGGATTCCCTACACAGCACAACAGGATTCCTTAAAGATCCACACAGCCATACATGTGAAGGTGGGTGGATTGAGTCCACAGGAAGCAGTGGAACCAAGTGAGTGGACTCCTCCCCTTCCCCAGCGGCAGTGATCTAGGTCACGGGTCCTCACACAGCTGCTGGCATGACTGTAAGAGGAGGCAAGGACAGCCTGGCCCGTGTGTGAATGATTTCAGAGTGATAGCCTGGCCTGTAGGAGCACCCACTGTGCCACAGTGGCCCCCCCAGTGGGAATGCTCCCCACCAAGTGGCAGCAGCTTGGCCTCCATGAAGGAGCCCCACCAAACAAGAGCAGCAGCTCAGCCAAACTGCCCATGTGTGCAGAGCCAGCATGTGTGTAAAAGAAAGTGTCCCTCCCCTCCTACCTAGGCAGAAGCTCAGAAGGTCCCCTGCAAAGTGCAGAGGCCCCACCCACGTGAGAGCAACCTGCCTGCCAAGCACAGAGGCCTTGACTGCATGTGCATTTGTGACCCACCAAGTGGTTGCGGCCAGCCCACACAGACACAGAGCAGCCCTACAGGCACAACTTCCAGCAGATGGGGCTGGATCAGAAAACACAACTCCTGCCCCCCCTGCAGTGGTGGCAGGTGGAATCTGTGACCTCATACTACCACAAATGCACCAGCAAAAGATCAATTCATCAAATATCATGAAGAACAATAGTAACACTTAAGAGCAGAAGGGAAATGAAAAGTCTCCAGAAACCAATCCTGAAGTCACAGAAATTTACAATGTAAATGACAAAGAATTAAAACAGTTGTCATAAAGAAACTCAATGAGTTATAAGAGAACTCAGAAAGATGGTTCAATAAGCCCAGGAATAAACTTAATGAGCGGAAGGAATACTTCACCAAAGAGATCGAAGGTCTAAAAGAAAACCAAACAGAAATGCCAGAGATGAAGAACATAATTAATGAGGTAAAAAATAATCTAGAATCCATAAAAAATAGAGCTGACACTATAGAGAACAGAATTAGTGAATTGGAGGATAGAAACAGAAATGCTTCAGGTGGAGTAGGAGAGAGAACTAAGATTTTTAAAAAATGAAGAAATTCTGTAAGAAATTTCTGACTCAATTAGGAAAAACAACATAAGGATTATAGGTATTCCAGAGGAAAAAGGGTGGGCAAAAGGAGCAGAGAGATTGTTCAAAGAAATAATAGCTGTGAACTTCTCAAACCTGGGGAAGAAAATGGACTTACAAGTACATGAAGCCAATAGAACTCCTAATTACATCAATGCAAAAAGACCTTCTCCAAGGCATATAATATTAAAACTGATGAAAATCAATGAAAAGAAAAAATATTAAGGGTAGCAAGGCAGAAGAAAATAATGTACAAAGGAACCCTGACCAGGATTTTAGCTAGATTTCTCAGCAGAAACCTTGCATGCTAGGCGAGAATGGAATGATTCAAAATACTGAGAGATGAAAACTTTCAGCCAAGTATGCCTTGTCCGGTGAAACTATCCTTCAGACACAACAAAGAAATAAAAGCTTTCCCAGATAAACAAAAACTGACAGAGTTCATCGCTACTATGTGTGACTCACAAGAAACACTGAAAGGAGTCCTCCCATCTGAAACTAAAAAGCAAAGGTTTACTAAATCTTGAGCAAGGAGATAAACAGACAGATAGTATCAAAAAATTGTGGCTCTATATCAGAATAGGTTAGTAAACACTTAATTATACATAAAAGAGAAAGAGAAGGAAAGCATCAAAAATAACTATAAACATTTCAATTTAGTCACAAACTCATAACACAAAAAAGAATAATTTTCAACAATAATAACTCAGATGGGGAAGAGGAGAGGAAAAGGAACCTGCTTCAGCTAATGGAGATAAGATGCTATCAGAAAATGAACTATCTCATCTCTGAGATCTTTTATACAAACATAATGGTAACCACTAAACAAAAAATCAGAACAGAGCCACAAACCATAAATAAAGAGAAAACTGAGAAAACAGTCACAGAAAACTACCAAAGTGAAATGGCAGTCAGAAATACAAGAGAAAATAAACAATGGATATATAGAATAACCAGAAAACAAGAGGTAAAATGGCAGTATTAGGCCTTCATACATCAATAATCACTCTAACTGTAAATAGATTGAGTTCTCCAATCAAAAGACATAGAGTGGGAGCCGGCCCAGTGGCACAGTGGTTAAGTTTGCATGCTCTACTTTGGCAGCCTGGGGTTCACATGTTTGGATCCCCAGCAAGTACCTACACATCGATCATCAAGCCAGGTTGTAGTGGCATCAGCATCCCACGTGAAAAAAGAGGAAGATTGGCAAGGATGTTAGCTCAGGGCTAATCTTCCTCACCAAAAAAAAAAAAAGACAGATTGGTTGGATGCATTAAAAAACAAGACCCAACAATATGCTGCATCCAGGAAACACATGTCAGCTCTAAAGACAACTATAGATTCAGACCGAAGGGATGGAAGACAATATTCCAAGCAATTGACAAACAAAAGAAAGAAAATGTTGCCATACTTATATCAGACAAAGGAGACTTCAAGATAAAAAAGGCAATGAGAGACAAAGAGGGGCACTATATGGTGATAAAAGTGACATTCCACCAAGAGGACATAACACTTATGAGTATATACGCACCTAACACAGGAGCACCAAAGTATATAAAGCAACTATTAACAGACATAAAGGGAGAAACTGACAGCCACACAATAATAGTAGGGGAACTCAACAGCCCACTTACATCAATGGATAGATTATCTAGACAGAAAGGGAACAAGGAAACAATGGCTTTAAATAAAATACTAGACCCGAAGGACTCTCTCTCTATGTATAGAACATTCCATCCAAAAACAGCAGAATACACTTTCTTCTCAAGTGCATATGGAGCATTCTCAAAGATAGACCATATATTGGGACACAAGGCAAGCCTCAATAAGTTTAAGAAGATTGAAACCATATCAAGCATCTTTTCAGACCACAATGCTATGAAACTGGAAATCAACTACAAGATAAAGGCTGGGAAAGTCAAAAATGTATGGAGACTAAACAATATGCTACTGAACAAGCACTGGATCAATGAAGAAATCAAAGGAGTATTCAAAAAATACCTAGAGACAAATTAAAATGAAAACACAACATGCCAACTCTTACGGGATGCAGCAAAAGTGGTACTAAGAGCGTAATTTATAGCAATATAAGCGTACCTCAACAAATGAGAAAAATTTTAAATAAGTAATCTTAACCTACACCTAACAGAACTAGAAAAAGATGAACAAACAAAACCTGAGGTCAGCAGAAGGAGGGAAATAATAAAAATTAGAGAAGAAATAAATGAAATAGAGACTAAAAAAACAGAAGAAAGAATCAATGAAACTAAGAACTGATTCTTTGAGAAGATAAACAAAATGACAAACCCTCAGCCAGACTCACTAAGAAAAGAAGAAATAAGGCTCAAATAAATAAAATTAAAAATGAAAGAGGAGAAACTACAATGGATACCACAGAAATACAAAGGATTATTATTTTTTTTTGTGAGGAAGATCAGCCCTGTGCTAACATCTGCCAATCCTCCTCTTTTTTTTGCTGAGGAAGACTGGCCCTGGGCTAACATCTGGGCCCATCTTCCTCCACTTTATATGGTATGCCGCCACTGTATGGCTTGCCAAGCAGTGCGTCAGTGAGCTCCCGGGATCTAAACTGGCGAACCCCAGGCTGCCGCAGTGGAGCATGTGCACTTAACCACTTGTGCCACCAGGCCAGCCCCAAGAAATACAAAAACTTATAAGGGAATGCTATGAAAAACTATATGCCAAAAAAATTGGATAACCTAGAAGAAACTGATAAATTTTTGGACTCATGCAACCTCCCAAAAGTGAATCAAGAAGAAATGGAGCATCTGAATAGACCAATCACTAGTGAAGAGATGGAAAGAGTGATCAAAAATGTCCCTAAAAACAAAAGTCCAGGACCAGATGGCTTCTCTGGGGAATCCTACCAAACATTTGAAGCAGATTTAATACCCATCTTTCTCAACCTATTCCAAAAAATTGATGAAGATAGAATGTTTCCTAATTCATTCTATGAGGCCAACATTACCCTGATACCAAAACCAGGCAAGGAAACACAAAGAAGGAAAATTACAGGCCAACATCACTGATGAATATAGATGCAAAAATCCTTAACAAAATATTGGCAAATCGAATACAGCAATACATGAAAAAGATCATACACCATAATCAAGTGGAATTTATACCAGGGATGCATGGATGGTTCAACATCTGCAAATCAAGCAATGTGATATACCACATTAACAAAATGAGGAATAAAAACAACACGATCATTTCAATAGATGTAGAGAAAGCATGTGACAAGATTCAACATACACTTATGATAAAAACTCTCAATAAAATGGATACAGAAGGAAAGCACCTCAACATAACAAAGGCGATATATGACAAACCTGCAGCCAACATTATACTTAATGGCGAAAAACTGAAAGCCATCCCTCTGAGAACAGAAACAAGACAAGGGTGCCCACTCTTGCCACTCAACATAGTACTTGAGGTTTTAGCCAGAGCAATTAGGCAAGAAAAAGAAATAAAAGATATCCAAATTGAAAAGATAGAAGTGAAACTCTTGCTGTTTACAGATGACATGATTCTGTATATAGGAAACTCTAAAGAATCCACCAGAAAACTATTATAAATAATCAACAACTACAGCAAAGTTGCAGGGTACAAAATCAACTTACAAAAATCAATTGCATTTCTATACACTAATAACGAACTAGAAGAAGATAAGTCAAGATTATAATCTCATTTACAATCACAACAAAAAGAATAAAATGCCTAGGAATAAATTTAACCAAGGACGTGAAAGACCAATACATTGAAAACTGTAAGACATTATTGGAAGAAATCAAAGAAGACATAAAGAAATGGAAAGATATTCTATGCTCATGGATTGGAGGAATAAACATAGTTAAAATGTCCATACTACCTAAAGCAATCTACAGATTCAATGCAATTCCAGTCAGCATCCCAATGACATTCTTCATGGAAATAGAACAAAGAATCCTAAAATTTACATGGAACAACAAAAGACCCTGAATAGCCAAAACAATCCTGAGAAAAAAGAACAAAGCTGGAGGCATCACAATCCCTGACTTCAAAATATATTACAGAGCTGTAGCAATCAAAACAGTATGGCGTTGGCACAAAAATAGACACACAGATCAATGGAACAGAACTGAAAGCCCAGAAATAAAACCATACATCTTTGGATAGTTAACCTTCAAAAAAGAAGCTGAGAACATACAATGGAGAAAACAAAGTCTCTTCAATAAATGGTGCTGGGAAAACTGGACAGACACATGCAAAAGAATGAAAGTAGACCATTAGCGTGTACCATACAAAAAAATTAACTCAAAATGGATTAAAGACTTGAATGTAAGACCCAAAACCATTAAACTCCTAGAAGAAAACATAGGCAGTACATTTTTTGACATCCGTTTTAGCAGCATCTTTTCAAACACCATGTCTACTTAGGCAAGGGAAACAATAGAAAAAATAAACAAATGCGACTACATAAGGCTAAAAAGCTTCTGCAAGACAGGGGAATGATGAACAAAACGAAAAGATGGCCCACCAACTGGGAGACAATATTTGCAAATCATATATCCAACAAGGATTTAATTTCCAAAATATATAAAGAACTCATACAACTCACAAACAAAAAACAAACAACCTGATCAATAAATGGGCAACAGGGGCCGGCCCAGTGGTGTAGTGGTTAAGTTCGCATGCTCCACTTTGGCAGCCCAGTGTTCGCAGGTTCAGATCCGGGGCGTGGACCTAAGCACCGCTTATCAAGCCATGCTGTGGTGGCATCCCATATAAAGTAGAGGAAGATGGGCATGGAAGTTAGCCCAGAGCCACTCTTTCTCAGCAAAAGGAGGAGGATTGGCATCAGATGTTAGCTCAAAGCTTATCTTCCTCACAAAAAACAACAACAAAAAAATGAGCAGAGGATACTAACAGATGTTTTTCTAAAGAAGATATACAGATGGCCAACAGGCACATGAAAAGATGGTCAACGTCATTAATTATTAGAGAAATGCAAGTCAAAACTACAATAAGATATCACCTTACACCTGTCAGAATGGCTACAATTAACAAGACAAAAAATAACAAATGTTGCAGAGGATGTGGAGAAAAGGTTAACCATCCTGCACTGCTGGTAGTAATGCAAACTGCTGCAGCCACCAAGGAAAATAGTATGGAGATTTCTCAAAAAATTAAAAATAGAAATACCATATGATCCAGCTATCCCACTACTGGCTATTTATCCAAAGAACATGAAATCAACAATACGATGAGATTTATGCACCTCTGTGTTCGTTGCAGCGTTATTCACAATAGCCAAGACTGGGAAGCAACCTAAGTGCCCATCAAGGGACGAATGGATAAAGAAGATGTGGTATATATACACAATGGAATACTACTCAGCCATAAGAAACGATGAAATCCAGCCATTTGTGACAACATGGATGGACATTGAGGGTATTATGCAAAGTGAAATAAGTCAGAGGGAGAAGGTCAAATACCGTATGATTTCCTTCATTAAGTAGTAGATAATAACAACAATAAACAAATATAGAGACAGAGATTGGATTGGTGGTTACCAGAGGGGAAGGGGAGAGGGAGGAGGGCAAAAGGGATAACTCGGCACGTGTGTGGTGATGGGTTGTAATTAGTATTTGGGTGGTGAACATGATGTAATGTATGCAGAAATAGAAGTATAATGATGTACACCTGAAATTTATACAATGTTATAAACCAATGTTACTGCAATAAACAAAAACTTTAAAAAATAAATAAAACAAAAAACAAACAAACAAAAACTACAATGAGATATCACCTCACACCCATCAGAATGGCTATAATTAACAAGACAGGAAACAACATGTGTTGGAGAGGATGTGGAGAGAAGGGAACTCGCATACACTGCTGGTGGGAGTGCAAACTGGTGCAGCCACTATGGAAAACAGTATGGAGATTCCTCAAAAAATCAAGGATAGAACTACCATATGATCCAGCTATCCCACTACTGGGTATTTATACAAAGAACTTGAAAACACCAATGCATAAAGATACATGCACCCCTGTGTTCATTGCAGCATTATTCACAATAGCCAAGACTTGGAAGCAACCTAAGTGCCCATCAAGGGACGAATGGATAAAGAAGATGTGTTATATATACACAATGGAATACTACTCAGCCATATGAAACGATGAAATCCAGCCATTTGTGACAAAATGGATGGACATTGAGGGTATAATGCAAAGTGAAAAAGTCAGAGGGAAAAGGTCAAATACCGTATGATTTCCTTCATTAAGTGGTAGATAACAACAACAATAAACAAATATATAGACAGAGATTGGATTGGTGGTTACCAGAGGGGAAGGGGGGTGGAAGGAGGGCGAAAGGGATAATTTGGCACATGTGTGTGGTGATGGGTTGTAATTAGTATTTGGGTGGTGAACATGATGTAATCGATGCAGAAATAGACATATAATGATGTACACCTGAAATTTATACAACGTTATAAACCAATGTTACTGCAATAAACAAAAAATTAAACAAACAAACAAAAAAGCTCAGTTATTATGTGCATTAACATTTAGGATCATTAGGTCTTGTTGATGAATTCACATTTTATCATTACGAAATGACCTTCTTTACTTCTATTATTATTACCTGATCTGAAAATCTACTTACTCTGATACTAATATAGTCCTCTAGATTTCTCTTATTCAGTGTTAGTATAACATATCTTTCACATATTTTTACCATTTATATAATTGTGTCTATATGCCAAGTGTGTTTTATGTTAAGCAGCATATGTAGAGTCTTGTTGTTTTACCCAAACTCTAGTTTATCAATTTACCAGTTAATCAACCTTTATAGTGCTGCTTATAGGGGAATACCAAGAATAAAACTACTAGTAATATTCACATGCAAGTCTGTTATAGATGTATGTGTTCACTTTTTCTTAGTAATTACTGGGGAATGGAGTTTCTGAGTCTTATAGGAGGAGTATTTCAAAATTTTAAGTAACTTTCAGTTTTCCAAAGTGCTTGTAATATTATACACTCCTTCCAGCAAGACATAAAAGTCTAGTTACTTTCAAGTCTTCTGATATTTGATGTTTTCATTATTTTTATTTTAAGCTACTCCTGTATATATGAAGCAATATCTCGATGTGGTTTTAACTTGCATTTCCCTATGTATGAGCACTTTTCTACGTGCTTACTGTACATTCCCTTTGTTATATATCATATATGTTTAATGTAAATTAAGAAAAGAAATAAAAATTTTCTTTTATCTTTATCCACATGTTTACTACTTTTTTTTTGGTGTAAACAGGAGAAATTTATTTTCTCATAGTTCTGAAGGCTGGAAAGTTTAAGACTAAGGTCTAACAGAGTTCAATTTCTTTTTTATTTATTTCTTTACTTATTTTTTATTGCGGTAACATTGGTTTATAACATTATATAAATTTCAGGTGTACATGATTATATTTCTGTTTCTGCATAGATTACATCATGTTCACCACCCAAAGACTAATTACAATCCATCACCACACACATGTGCCTAATCATCCCTTTCACCCTCCTCCCTCCCCATGTTTACAACTTCTGATGCTCTTTACTCCATCCTGTACATCCTGTTTTCAATCTTTGTTCCTCACCCTGAATATTTTTCTTTTACATTTCTTCTATAGTATTGATCTGCTACAACAAATGCTCTCTGTTTTCGTTAATATGCCTTCATTTTGCTTAAAGTTTCAAGGACATTTTCACTGGGATTAGAATTCCATGTTGAATTTCCTTTTTCTCATTTAGCAAATTTAAAATGATAATTGACTTATACCTTCCATTGTTTCTGAAGAAACCTAAGCCATCATTTCCATTATTGTTCCATCTTCTGTTCTTAATTTTTGAATTTCTGACTCTAGGTGTTTTTATCTTATACATATATTATATATATATAAATATTATTATTTTATTATATATAATATAACATCATTATTATTAATATATATTAAATATATTAATAATACATAATATAATATTATATATTATATTAAATGATTTTAATGATTTTCTTATGCTTTGAAATGGAGAATATTTATTAGTTGAAATATATTGAATAGCGTGTTCTATTCTCTTTTTATGGTGACTTTGTATCGTCTATTCCTTGGCATTTTGCGTACTGTGTTTCTTCAAGGTATCTTCTTCTATCAATCAATATAATGACGACAGCTTTTTTTAGATTAAAAAAAAAACTTGAGGGTCGGTCCCATGGCTTAGCGGTTAAGTGAGTGCACTCCGCTGCTGGCGGCCCGGGGTCGGATCCCGGGCGCGCACCGACGCACCACTTCTCCGGCCATGCTGAGGCTGCGTCCCACATACAGCAACTAGAAGAAGGTGCAGCTATGGCATACAACTATCTACTGGGGCTTTGGGGGAAAATAAATAAATAATTAAAAAAATTAAAACAAAAACAAAAACAAACAAAAAAAAAAACTTGAGAGAGAGGAAGAATTGATTAGTCTTTTTTCTCTTTTGTTTCTGCAGGATCTTCAACTTCCTCCTCTTGGTTCCTTCTTTATTTTCATTGCCATGTGCACCGGATTGTCCTGTGGAAGCCAGAGTCACTGGAAACAATGTTTCTCTGAAGGTGACACGGCTGATCATGCTTACTTTCAAGTCTCTTCATTTTAGCTGATGCTATGAACCACCAAGTCCCAGCAATGTGTGCAGTGTTTCGACACTCTATCTTTGACATTTTTTTTCTAGGGTGAAATTTTGATATACTTTGTCATATACCCCTCTCCTATTTTTCATAAGTACGTTTAATCCTGCTTTACACTTGTACCCACAATCTTGCAACAGTGACAAGATATCTATTGGAATTTACTGTTTGTTAACTTACAAATAATTTGAAGTTTGTAGTGTTCTCCTTTTCAAGTATAACTGAAGGCATTGGTCACGTATGGTATAATTTGCAAAATCTTGCCAATTTCTGGGTAGAGGGAGGGGGAAAACAGATATGTGGAGAGGATAACATCCATAAACTTTGAAATCAAAGCTGGGTTGTTAAAACACACACACTTATACACACAAATATTTACATCAAATTTCTTTAATATGTCACACTGTTGGGTTTGTAAGTGTCTCGAGAGTCCAATTCCAGGTTTAGAAATATTCTTCAGTCAATTTCCAGCAGAAGTAAATCAGTGTCTTTGTCATAAAATTTTTTTCTTTTGAATAAATATCTTATTCTACAACTTAATACACTGTTATTCACCAAGTTTGACTTTCAGCAAATATTAAGTTTAAAAATGTAAACTTAATGTTATTCATGAATATTATTTACCACCCATTATTCAGTATATTTTGATGTGATCATGTGATTAAAGTCCTTCAAATCAAGGGCATTATCAAATTTTGTGTGATAAGGATCACATATTTTAGTGCTTAGCTCTACTAACAATTCATGGCACAAATAGTAATGGAATGAATGAAAAAATGAATAAATACATATTCAAACAATGTAAAGCAAATGCTGAAGATTATTTCCAAATATGTTTGAACAATAGCAGAATTTTTTAAATAGTCTTACAAGTAATTAAGGTAGCACTCAAAGATAAAAATTCTGGTGCCTTTTGAAAAGTAAACAAAATTATATATATTTTTAGGTACAATTTTTATTTTTATCAAATTATCATTGTTATTATTTCATTGATTTGAAAAAAATTACATAAAAAGGATATACACCAATATACTGACTTCAATCCTTATGATAAAAGTAATTTAGGGGCCAGCCTGGTGGTGCAGTGGTTAAGTGCACGTTTCGCTTCGGCGGCCTGGAGTTCGCAGGTTCGGATCCCAGGTGTGCACCGATAGACTGCTTGTCAAGCCATGCTGTGGCGGTGTCCCGTATAAAGTAGAAGAGGATGGGCACAGATGTTAGCCCAGGGCCAATCTTCCTCAACAAAAAAGAGGAGGATTGGCATTTTGGATGTTAGCTCAGGGCTAATCTTCCTCACACACACAAAAAATAATAATAACTTAAACATGGAAAACTTTTGGATTTTAGAAAGAATATTAGTTAAAAGAATGACCAACACAGGATGAATACATAGCAATGAAGAGTATCTTATATCTAATAATGTGTAATTGCATTAACTGAAAACTATGCACACTCTCTAACCAAAGACCCCATGTTTCTTTATATTACTAGTATCAGCAGCAAAGAGAATATTTGAGCAGTCAGAGAACTTGATAAAATCAAATAGGTTTGCAATGGTTAGTCATAGATGAGCTTAAAATTGAAGAGTGAACTGAAAAACAATAAAAACAAGTTGGAAGATACAATCTACAGAGGAAGGGGGACAAAATTTTTTCAAGTATAATTTCCAAGAGATTATTTGAAGGGAATGAAATCGTCATAAACTGTAGTGTCTAAACACTATGTCAAAAAAAGAAAATGCCCACTATGTCAGTCTTAAGTATGCCTGCAAAGAGTTTGACAAACTGGGAATTGAGAAGTTGAGTTGATTCCCTTCCCCTGAATCTGGGATAGCTTCACTATAATAGGCAGCCCCTACAATGGTCCCAAATAATACCTGCCCTGTAGTATTTGTACCCTTTTGTAAACCCTTGACCTTGGTTGTGGACTAGACCTAGTGACTCACTTCTAATGAAAAGAATGCAGTCAAAGTGATGGATATTTCTTCTGAGATTAGGTTACAGAAATACTCTGACTTCTGTCTTGATTGCCCTGTCTGCTTTCTTTTGCATGTCACTCTGATGGAAGCCAGCTGTCATGTTGTAAGCTGCCTGATGGAGAGGTCCATGTGGCAAGGAACTGAGGGAGTCCTCCAGCCAATAGCTAGGGAGGACCTGAGGCCCTCAGGTCAACAGCTGGTGAGCTGAATCCTGACAACACCATGAGTGATCTTGGAAGTGGATCCTCCCCCAGAAGAGCCTTCAGGTGGTATTGTAGCACCAACTGACACCTTAAAGACAGCCTTGTGAGAGACTTTGAAGAATAGGAAACCAGATAAGCTGTTTTCAGGTTTGTGACCGTAAATTGTGGTATAATACACATTTGTTGTTTTAAAGTGCAAAGTTTGGGGGTAATAGAGATTTTGGTACCTGGAAGTAAGATGTTGCTGGAACAAATACCTAAAAAGAGAGACTGGCTTTGGAACTGACCAGGTGATGGAGGCTATAAGGATTTTGAGGATCATGTTAGAGAAAGTCTATATTGCATTGAAGAGATTTTTAGCAGACTTTGACGATGCAGCCAGTTAGGGCTCAAAAGGAAGTGCTGCTGTGGGGCCGTCCCAGTGGTGTAGTGATTAAGTTTGCATGCTCCACTCTGGTGGCCTGAGGTTCACAAGTTCGGATCCTGGGCACAGACTGATGCACTGCGTGTCAAGCCATGCTGTAGTGGCATCCCTTATAAGGTAGAGGAAGATGGGCACAGATGTTAGCCCAGGGCCAATCATCCTCAGCAAAAAGAGGAGGATTGGCAACAGGTGTTAGCTCAGGGCTAATCTTCCTCACCAAAAAAAAAAAAAAAGTGCAGAGCATATTATTGGAAACTGAAGGAAAGATCATCCTTGTAATTTTATGGGTGAAATGATAGCAACGTTCTCATCTGAAGTCATTGCAGAAAGCATAAAATGGGACTAATGAACTTAGCGATCTAGCTAAGGATAATTTGTAGCAAAGTGTTGAAGATGCTTCCCAGTTTTTTCTTTCTGCTTTTACTAAAATGAGATAAGAGAGACTTAAATTGAGGGAAGGATAGTTAAATAAAAAGGAGCCAGGAGTTCATGGTTTAGAAAATTTTCAATCTTTCTAGATGGCAAAGGATGCTAAAATTAAGAAATAACTTTTAAGCAAAGTTCAAATCCAGATCACAGCCAGAAAAATATGATCTAAAGATGAAGCAAAAGGCTTCACTGGAAAAACTTCTCAAACCTCAGAGATGTCAAAGGTGATAGCTCAGACTATGATTTAGTCACACAAATGCCCTCAAAAATGTTTAAGTATGGGGTGTACCTCACAAATCCTCTCAATCAAACAACATTAAGCTGTTTATAGGAAGCTGTTATGGGCTGAATTGTATCCTTTCCAAAATTCATAGCTTGAAGCTCTAACCCCCAGTATATAAGAATGTGACTGCATTTGGAAATAGGGCCATTAAAGAAATGGCTAAGTTGAAATGAGCCCATTTGAATGGGTCCTAATCTAACCTAACTGGTGTTCTTATAAGAAGAGGAGAGTAAGACACGAAGGAATGCATGTGTACAGAGAAAAGATCATGTGAAGACAGGAGAAGACAGCCATCTGCAAGCCAAGAACAGAGGCTTCAGGAGAAATCAAACTTGCTAAAACCTTGATCTTGGACTTCCAGCCTCCAAAACTGTGAGGTAATAAATTTCTGCTTTTAAGCCACCCAGTCTATGGTATTTTGTTATGGCAGCCTGAGAACGCTAATATAGAAGCTTAATGGACTTGTGCCTCAGCTGTCTCTACAGGAGCCAAAAGTACAGAAAGGTTTATGGCAAAAAAATTTGTGGTTTTCTACTTCCATCTAATGGAGTAAACCCCAATGGTATTCACAGAAAGTTTTTGAGTGTAGAATACCAGCAAAATGCTAACATCATGGTGGAATGGAACAGAGATGGAAGAAAATGATGATGCTTTTGGACCTTTAAAAATCTACAGGGAGAAAGCCGACTGAGAACACTACTTAGCTACGAACATATGCTACCAGTCATGAAAAATGAAGTATGAATCAAAGGCACAACAGAAAGCCCATGGGGGATGTTATTAAGAGCCATGGAGAGTTATTCTCAGGTCTTAAGACCTAATCAAGGAGCTGCCCACATTTCACTGGCTGGATTTCAGAATTTGTATCAGTGACTCCTGATATAAAAAATAAGTTTTGCTTCTTATTTCTCCCCTCTTAGAACAGGAATTTCTATAAGAGTTATGCTATACCTGTCCCACTACTGTATGTTGAGTGTTTGAGTGACAGAATTTGTTTCTAGTTTTATAAATCAGCTGAATGAGAGAAACTGTGCTTGAGGAGCTGAATTTATGGCACTATATCAGAGGAGCTTCATCACACCTGGAAATGAATTAGATGGTGAGATTCTGGTCTTTAAGCTGGTGATGTAATGTGATGTGACTTTGGGGGAATTTGAAGGACATAAATTTATATTGAACGTGGAAGGGATATGAATTATTGGGAGTCAGAGGGCAGATTGTAAAAGTCAGCCTCTAAAATGGCCCCAAACAATTCCCACCTCCTGGGATGTTATTCACACCCTTGTATAATCTCGTTCCCTTCGTTTTGGGCTGGCCTAATGATTTGCCTTTAACGAATACAATATGGCAAAAATGTTGGAATGTCCCTTCTAAGATTTGTTTATAAAAAAATTCTGTCTTTTCTCCTCCTTGCCCTCTCTCGCTTTCTATCATTCTCATTCTGATGGCAGCCAGCTGTCATGCTGTGTGTTGCCCAATGGATAGGCCATATGGCAAGCAATGGAGGGAGGTTTCTGGCCAACAGCCATGGAGGAACTGAGATCCTCAGGTCAACAGCAGTGAGGCACTGAATCCTGCTATCAATCACATGAGTGATCTTGGAAGCAAATCCTCCCTTGGTCAAAAATTCAGATGAGACAGCAGCTCTGGCTGATGCCTTGATTACAGCTGTGTGAGAAATCTTGAGGCAGAGTCACCCAGCTAAGCTGTATACAGATTCTTGCCCACAGAAACTGTGAGATAATAAATATATAGATTTTTTGTTTTAAGCCACTAAGTTTCGGATTAATCTGTTACATGGCAACAGAAGACTCATACAATTTGCGGCTTGTTTTTAGCAGATGGATTGCAGCAGCAGCTGTGGGACTATGACTCCCAAGGCTAGATTAAAAGAAGTCATGTAGTTTCTGCCTTCCTCACTGAAAAAATTGCTCTTAGAGTGCTGAGTCACTATGTTAGAATTCTGATTATTCTGAGGCCCTTATGCTGGGAGGAAACCCAAACCACAGGTAGGCAGGTGCTCAAAGATAAACTCAACCTTCAAGCCATCTTAGCCCAGGCACCAGATTTGTGGCTAAAGAAGCCTTCCCCAGACAATCAAGTCATCCCCATTTATTCAAGTTTTCCTAGCTGAAGCAATAGACATAGTGAGGCAGAGAAAAGCCATCTCTGCTCTGTTTGAATTCTTGGCAGGCTGAATTCATTAGTATAATAAAATTGTAGTTCCACTACATTTGGAAGCAACTTTTCACATTCTCTACTCTCTACTAAGCAGCTATGAGTCTGGCAAATGCCTTTTTCTCTCTATCTGTTAATAAAGACCGTCCAAAGCAGTTTGCTTTCCACTGGCAGGGGCCATAATGCATCTTAATCATCTTATCTCATGGCAAAATCAACTCTTTTGCCTTGATCACTTCCTCATAACACAGTATATCACCCTGATCTATTACACTGAGGATATCATGCTAAATGGAACTAGTAAACAAAAAGTGGTCACTACTAGATATTTTGTTCCAACACATATATGGCAGAGTGTGGGAAATAAATCCTATAAGAATTCAGAGATCTGCCTTTCCTATGATCTGGGGAATGTTGAGTTATCCCTTCCAAGGTGAAGGATGGGTTGTTGCATCTGACACTCCCACAACTCAGAAACACACAGTGTCTGGAGGGAAATATTATTTACTGAGTTGTGCTACTGTAAACTATGTACCAAATAACCCCAAAGACTTCTGGTTTTGAGTGGGAGTCTGCTTTGGTCTGAATGTGTGTGTCCCCTCATAATTCATATGTTGAAATCCTAATGCCCACTGTCATGGTGTTAGGAGATGGGATCTTTGGTATGTGCTTAGGTCATGAGAGTGGAGGCCTGAATGGGATTAGTGCTTTTATAAAAGAGACCCTGCAGATCTCCTTAGCCCCCTCTGCCATGTAAGGACACAGCACAAAATCAGCAGTCTATGACCCAGAAGAGGGCCTTCATCAGAACTTGACCATGCCGTCACCCTGATCTTGGACATCTAGCCTCCAGAATTCTGAGAAATAAATTTGCATTGTTTATAAGCCATCCAGTCTGTGGTATTTTTGTTATAGCAGCCCAAATGGACTAAGACTGGCTCAGAAAAGAAAAGGTTCTGGAACAGGTCCAGCATGCTTTGCAGGCTGCTCTGCTATTTGGCCCATGTGGCTGAGTAGATCCAATGGTGATTGAAGTATACACGGCAGATAAAAGACGCTATACGAAACTTTGATAGATGCTTATAGGTAAATCATAGCACAATCCTTTAGAGTTTTGAAATAAAGCTATCTCATCCTTGACATTTAACTATGTACTTAGTTTCTGGTTCGCTGTGGTCCCTAATAGAAGCTGAATTCTTGACCACTGGCCATCTTATTACCATCATTATCTAGGTGTTAACTAACAGACCAAGCTATAAATTTGTTTGGTCACAGGAGGATTTCATCGTCAGATGAAAGTAGTATATAAAATAGAGGGTTCAAACAAATCCTGAAGTAATGAGTGAGTTACATGACCAAGTGGCCCAGATGCCCATGACTCCTACTCCTACCACATTGCCTCCCCTATCTCAGCCCACATCTATGGCCACATGGGGAGTTTCTTGTGATTAGGTGATTAAGGAAGTAATCTGGCAACTTCCATTGCTGAGTACCTAACTTCCTGAAAGCCAAGACCAGAGCCGAGCCCCTAACACTATTTCTCAGCCAGCCACCTGTAGGCAGATTGGTGACACTGGACCACTTCTGTCATGGAAAGGGCAATACCGTTTCTTTACATCTCCAGACTTATCTTTTTCTTTCTTCTCTTCTCATTCCTGCATCATTAATTTCTCTAATCTCTCTCTCTCTCTCTCTCTCTTTCTCTCTGTCTCTGTCTCTATCTCTATCTTTATCTAGCTCTTCTTAGTCATTCTCATTAGGTCACAAACATGAGATAGAATATCACATTCTATATTTTTTCCTTCGGTGCCACATAGACCTCCAGTTTTAATCATGAACTCAATACTCTAGGAAAACTGTGCTTGTCAAGATTTGTGATAACTTTAATAATGTCAAATTTAATTGCTATCTTTTAGCTTTGACTCAGCAACATTGAAGAGAGTGACAAGATCCTTCATCTTGAAACACAGCCCTCCCTTGATTCTCTTGAGCTTCCTAATATAAGGACACTTTCTTTTTTGCAGTCTCTTGTAGGCTCTTCCTCCACTACTTGCTTTTTAAATGGACATCTATAAGGCTAGGTTTGAAACATGCTTTTTCCCCCCCAAAACAGTAGTAATAGTCGTTAAGGTTACAGGTTCTGGATTCAGACCGTAAGAATTTAAAAATATCCTCCCCCCATTTACTAACTGTGTAACTATGGGAAAAGTGCATAACCCTTAAAATCATGGTTTTTGCTTCTTTAAATGGGATATAACAACATTACCTATTTCCCAGAGTTGTTGCAAAGATTAAACAAAATAAGTCATATAAAGTATTTAGCACTTCTCCTGGAATCCAGCTAACAGTGAATAAATGTTAGCTATATTTAGCCATACATTGCTACAGACTCTTTATGGGTAATCTCATCTATTCTAGCAGCATTATAGAAAATCTACATGCTAATGACTTCCAACTTAAAGCTCTCTTTCCAGTTTCTCAAACTAGAAAATTGTGGAGTCATTCTTGGTTTCTCTTTCCCTCTTTTTATATATAACATCAATCAACATTTGGTGCCATTTTTATTTTTTTACTTTCAAAATATGTCTTAAGTCTATCTACTTTCAATTTCTAGGGGACTACTCAATTTCAAGTTATCATTATTTCTTGCCTTAACTGCTGAACTGGTCTCATTACTAGCATTTTTCTTTCATGTTTCTCACATTAGATCTTCTGTCCTCAGAGTAGTCAGGATAAGAAATTTAAAACAAATTGTATTATGATGCTCTACAACTTACAGTCTTCCAGTGATTTCCACTGTGGTTTATATAAAATTCACATGCTTTAAAATGACCATCAAAAGTGTATGTGATTTAGCAGCCCTGCCTACACTTCTAACCTCATCCCCAGTCACATTTTGCTCAATATGTCTTAGCCAAATGGTATTTTGGTTTCTTACAACTCTAAGTGGTTATTTCTGCCTGCCCTCTTCATTACTTTCTCCCCTGTCTACAATGTGTACTTTTCCTTTCTATGAATAATTCCTTCTCATTCTTCCCAAATGCACCCCTCTATATCTAGTGGTTTTACAGATGCCTTCAATCGCGTAGTAAGAATCCTCTTCACAATAAGGTTTAATATTGACAATTAAGAGCTCATTTCTTAAAGGAAAATGAGAAATAAATTCTCAAGTTAATAAATAACTTGCCCAGGTCAGGCCACATGGCTCTTTCTGTTCTTTCTATCATTGTAGGCCTCCGCTTCATCAAGCGTTCATTCCTAACAGAAGAATCATTATTCTTAGCCATCATACATGGGCTGGAAAACCCAGTCTGGGCTCTGGACCCCTTCACAAATGACTCTTTCTTCTAAAATTCCATAGGAAATGAACATCAAATCTTCTTTGCCAGTTTCTGATCCAGGAGTCCAGTGTGTGTGTTTGTTTTTATCACTTGAACCCCTATTCACTACTGTGTATTTACATTTTATTTCTCATCTACAGAGATGTTTGACCTCATTTTTATTTTCAATTTTACTTACAAAATATATATGTAAATATATACACTTATGTAAGGGTATGTATGTGTGTATGGATGATGGATGAATGGATGGATGGATAAATAGATATAGATACATATGTATGTGCATGAGTATGTATATATATACACACATATATACATACGTGTGTTGTATGTTTATATTTTAAAAAACTTTTTATGGCATTATGGTGTTTTGCAAGGGGCTCCAAATCCTTCTCATCATGATTTGAAAGTCCTCAAAGTGTCCATGAACTCAAAAATATTTATTTTGTGAATAAATGGGTAAATAAATGAAGGAATGCATGAGACCTAACTAAGATATCCTGAAAATTGAGAATATAGAAGACTATGATTTCTAGGATTAAGAATAGTTTAATAGTTTAAAGGGTGTAGTAAATTTAGACTATGGACAATGTCTGAATATTAACTTTATGTGGAATCAGTACTATTAGCTTGAGCGATGTCACAAGGGCATATGGGTACGTTTTGAGGAAATGACATATCATAAGCTTTGTTGTACAATGTAGTACAAAGATCTTGATTTAGACACTCAACAGGGCTGGCTTCTAGAACATAAACGTGTATGTTTTTACATAATTTATTTTCTTTTTCTGAGCAATATTTCTGTCTTTCCCTTAAACTTTTTATAATGTGAAATACAGCATACTTTCATAAAAATGTATGAAACTACTAAATAATCAAACTAATAAACTAATCAATAAAATGACAAAAAGAAATTACTTATTTGATCTACATGCAACTCAATAAATAGAACATTGACAGCCTTCTAGGAGCGTCTTTTGTGCCATCTCTCCCAATTACTACTCTCCATCTACCCATAATTTCATAAATTCCAGTCATTGCTTTATTAATTTTGAATTGCTTTCATATCTAAGCACACATATCTAAAAATAAGAGTTAATTTTTTTGTTGATTGTTTTATTTTGATTTTTATGTAAATAGAATCATACAAGGTGTATCATTTTGTCCCTGGTCTCTTTCACTCAAGATTTTGTTGTAAGATTCATATATGTATATGTATATGTGTGCTAATGTAATTTATGCTCAGTATGTATATTTTTTCAATGTATGCATATAGCACAATATATTTACCATTCTACATAGGTTATTTACAGAGTTTGGTTGTAACAATTTACACTCACAAAAACAGTGTATAAGGGCTCTATTTACTCCACATCCTTACCAAATCTTGATATTTTTAGTCTTTTGTGTTTTAGCTATCCTAATAAGGCTGTGCTGACCTAATATTGTGACATAAATCTTCATTTCCTTGATTCCTAATGAGGTTTATACCATTTAGTTCAAAATATTTTATTTCCATTGTAGTTTTTTACTTTGGCTCATGAGATATTTAAATATGTATATATGTACACATATATTTATCTTATTGTTCAAACATTTATTGACATTTATTGAGACTTACTAAATGAGTCTATGTGCAGAAAAGAATTAACGTAGTAGGCCTGAAAATGCTATAGAAAGCACGTTTAAAGGTTTGCCCTGGGCTGGCACATGGGAATTTAGTCATTGAGGGTGTTCCCACCATTCTCAAAATTGATAAGAGCTATTCATTGTGACTAAAATGTTTGTACAAATAATGCTGTTTATGCTGAACATATGCTTTCTTTCTGGGTGTCTGGAATTTTGGTATGTGCAAGGCAGAAGATGTCTACATAATCACCCCTGAATAAAAACTCTGAACACTGAGTCTCTAATGAGCTTCCCTGGTAAACAACATTTTAAATGTGTTGTCATAACTTACTGCTGAAAGAATTAAGTGCGCCCTCTGTGACTTTACTGGGAGAGGACTCAAAAAGGCTTGAACTTTATTTCCTTCAGACTTCACCCCCTCACCTTTTACCCTTGCTGATTTCGTTTGGTATCCTTTTGCTATAATAAATTATAGTCATTAGTAAGTCTATACTCTGATTCCTGTCAGTCCTCCCCTGACATAGCTGGTGTCAGAAGCGGGATGTGCTAGAATGACCCTGATTCACTGAAATATGGCAAAAACATT
This sequence comes from Diceros bicornis minor, assembly GCF_020826845.1. Classification (NCBI taxonomy): domain Eukaryota; kingdom Metazoa; phylum Chordata; class Mammalia; order Perissodactyla; family Rhinocerotidae; genus Diceros; species Diceros bicornis. The sequence continues at coordinate 15,819,162 of NC_080749.1, read as the reverse complement.
GTTTGGGAAAAGGAAGACTCAAGGAGCAGAGAAGGATGAGCCCTTATCTCCTGGGTGTTTATAAGTCATCCATGGTATGAAACAGGAGCTGAACTCTGTCTGTTATGAAAGGTAAAAATTATATATGGAATTTAAAAATCATATATCCATTCCAGGAGAGCTGGCTTGCTGGATTCTCCAGCTGTTTTTGGCCATCCTAACTAAATGGAGGAGAAAAGAATGCAGTCTGGGTGATGTCTTTATTTTGTCTCTTCTCCCAGTGGAAGGAGAAAAAAAGAGCACAAACATTCCCAAAGGTAAGCTTTGGATGGGTCAGAAATGTTAGAAGTTTGTATTTCCTCTCCTCCAAGTGGGAGAAAGAAGGTTAAATCAGTTCCCAGGTCTGGAGCAATGCTTCAGGTAAACCAGAGGGGATAAAAGGAAAAACATTCTTGCCATGTCTTCAGCTTAAATGCTTCCATTGCAGCAAATGCCCTGCCCCTGCCTTGTATTCCAGCTGGATCTTCCCTGGCAACTGTAATCTTAAACCTGTAAATGTGGAATTTACTGATTGAAGTTTTAATAAATTTGCAACAGCAAATAAAAATTTAAAAAGAGAGATTTTTAATTGGCTTTGAACTTTGTGGTTATTGCATCTGCATATATAATAAAAACTTTTGTAAATGATGGGATTTCATAAATTCTAAAGCAATCATCACAATCAGGGAAAGCTGCAAAGAAAACTACAGTGGGGAACAGATTCCTTGTATTTTGTCACTGGTAGGTTGGTTGAAATTCAAATTCTTTAAGTATTTAAAACAAAATATGTCTTTGTAACTGACGCTTTTGGCTCTAATTTTTGCCTATTATTAGAGCTTCTGAATAAAGGAAGACACATAAACAGAGAGTCAATCTCCAGAAGGAGATAAACTTGATGTTGTAAAAACAGATTTTAGTTGCTAATAAGCTCTTATGACATCAGATATCTGACCTTTAGAGGAAGACAATTTTCTAACCGCATGTACATATTTTTGAGAAAATCAATTTGGATTACAAGACTTACAAGACAAAAAAAGCTCAGGAAACTCCTGCTTGTCACTTGGACTTGGAACACAGCTGTCTGGCCCTATAGGATCTTAACTTTACTGCTGCTAAAGGAAAGCCATCAGCCTTTTTGAATCTGAATTCAGATATTTATTGCCTGGACTTGACTCCAAGCTGAAACCTAGTATTGTCTGTTATGGGCTGGTTTGGCCTCAGCATGGGCTATGCTGAACTGAAGGCAGGCATGGGCTTAATGAACAGAAGTCAGATTCGAGTGCTGCAGATTTAGGATTCCTCTCTGAAGAGCCATAAACTATGAAAATACCCTTGATGCTGACTAGACCATCTGTGTCACATACAAATGACTACAGGAAGGGCCCATTCTCTGATGGAACTATTTGAAATTGAGTTCCTGATCAACTTTATATTTCTGAGACTGACTGCATTCACAACTTGTTATCTCTGCTGAAGGCTGAAAGTTGGAAGGAGGGCACATCTCGGGGGCAGTGAACCCTCCACCTACTCTCCGCAGATGAGACTCTTGACCCACTGGGGGACATCTCACTGCTGTTGACTTGTTTTTGGCATTCCTGATTATTGTAGTTTGCAGCAGTGAACTGATATCCTGAGTCATGTCTATCCTGGTGCCCACACCTCAGTAAGACAATTTTATTATCAAATGCAGCTGTTTCCAGAAAGTGCTGGGGTTTTTTTGTAGATTGCTCTCTAGGTAAATGATCAGAATAAAATGGATGGGAGGTTGTATAAACTTATTTAAAAATTTTTTGAAAATTCAGGATTTTATCCTAATTCCTAAACATAATATATCTTTCTGATTGAGGTGTATAAAGAGTTTTTTTTTCCCCCTGAGAAAATGCTTGGACCCTCTTGCATACAACCTTTTAGACAAATGATCTGGATGAGAGTAGTGGGTAACTGAAAAAGGGTGAAGTTATGATTGCTGAATGAGACACACTCTTTAAAACAACAGAGAAGAAACAAAACCCTGGCACCTGGGCAAGCATGGGGAATGGAGAGGGGATTAACGATCTTTGTTTTTCAAAACTGCGCCTGGAAGCTCTTCCCTCCTTCCAAAGAAAAGGCAAAATCCGAAGTGTTGACTTTCCAAGCTGCTTAGGCAATTTGAATCAATCTCACTGCTGAGCCTATGGTCACACCTGTCTATGGGACAGCAGGGGTTGGCCCCAGCACTTGCCACACACAACACCTCCAGATGTCATCCACATTTGTGAGGAGGATGAACTGGTGTCAGGGACAAGCAAAGCTATTTGGAACTGACTGCCTCAGGGTGTCCCCTTGAAACTGAGGACTGAACTGAATTAAGTGGACTGGACTTAGAATACTACGGCAATAGGCCCCGTGGTGGGAGGTCACATTAGGGGCCTTGTTAACGTATACTGCCTGATTAATGTAGATTCTGCTTAGGAGGCCCTAACAATGGTAAACTTTATTACAATGTACCGCAAGTGCCCTCTGGGATAATAGTTCTTGTGTGTGTATCCTATGAGGACACTGCCTCAGCCCTGAAAGGTATTCAGGTCAACCGCAATTTACTGGCCAGAGTTCTGCTGTGCCTAAATTGATGCTATGGGATGGATTAAAAAAAGGGTAAAGCAGAAACTTAAGGAGGAAGCCACTTGGTTTTTTTAAGATAAACTTTTATGGTAAATAGGATTTGTTTTAACTGAACAAATACATGACCCCTAAAGTAATACCTGAGATAACACTGCAGTTTGGTGAGTCCTCCTGATAATAATTTTGCTGTAAATATACCTTGGCTAGAGGGCAAGGGGTAGACTGTGCAAAAAAAGACTTGAAATAACAGGACTGAAACTGCTATCTTAGAAAAGCCCGCTTGCAAGATTGGCCTGGGCTGGTGTCTGTTAACTTAGACATCAGAGGGGTTCCAGTCATTCTCAGAACTGATTAGAATGGTTCACTATGCCTAAATTGTTTGCACAAAAAATATAGTTTATGCTGAACACCTGATTTCCTTTTGGGAGCCTGGAATTTTGATATGTGACAGCTAGAAGGTGCCTACATAACCAACTCCTAACAAAACTCTTGGCCACTAAGTCTCTAATGAGACTAGTGACAACATTTTACACATGTTGTCATAACTTGCTGCTGGAGAAATTATGTGTCTTGTGTGACTCCACTGGGAAAGGACTCTTAGAAGCTCATACCTGGTTTCCTCGGTACTTCACTGCATATGCCTTTTCCCTTGGCTGGTTTTCTTGGTATCTGTGTTTCTTTTCTAGAGCTGCCATAACAAAACACCAAGCAGGGTGGCTAAACAACAGAAATTTATTTTCTCACAGTTCTGAATTCTAGAAGTCCAAGATCAATGTGCTGGCAGGGTTGGTTTTTCCTGAGGCCTCTCTCTTTGGATTCCAAATGGCCACTCATTTGCTGCCTCTGTGCATGTGCCCCTGGTGTCAGTGTGTCCAAATTTCCTCTTCTTATAAAGACACCAGTCACATTGGATTAGGACCCACTCCAATGGCCTCATTTTAACTTAATCACCTCTACAGTCACATACTGAGGTACTGGGGGTTAGGGCTTCAGTATATGAATTTGAGGGGGAACACAATTCAATCCAAAGCAGTATCTTTGTGCTGTAATAAATCATAGCCATGACTATGACTATATATTGAGTACTGTGAGTCCTCCTAGTGAATTATTAAATCTGGGGGTGGTGTTGGGGACCCCCAACAAAATCAGTATGTAAATGTCCTATGTGTGCTTGGTGTAAAAAATGTGTTCTCCAAATTTTGGGTGTAGCATTCTATATGTGTAAATTTTGTCAAGTTTGTTAATCATGTTGCTTTCATGGTATTTTTCTTTTCTAGAACCCCTTCTGATTCGTTTATTTTAATTTGTTTCTGTTGATTTTCTTTCCTCTCTGTCTGCCTTATTATTTTTGCATTGTTTATCAGGTGTTTACTTGAAAAATTATTGGTAGCAATTCTTTACAGAAAAGAGAATTTACCTTTTCTTTTGCAAGGTGCTTAAAGACACTAGCAATCTAAATCAGTTAATCCAATTTAAGGATTTGAAATGATTTGAAATTGCTTTGCAGCCACTGAGAGCAAGCCCACTTCCAATTAATACTTAATTCTGGGATGCACCTTTCAACAATCCAATGTACATTTTGTCATCCAAGCTCTATAAGGCTGTCAGTGTCTCCAATGCATCTCTCAGGCATTCAACTTCCTTTACTCAATTGAAAAATCCCCCAGAGAAAAACCTTCTCAGTTTTATTCCTTTGAATTTCCATTTTCTCTTGGATCTTGTTCTAAGAATGCATCATAGTCTTGTAAGCTCTCAGGATATACTTTTACACTTTATCAAGCATCTCTAATCATCCTCAGTAGGTAGGTAATTCCAAACTAATTGGTAAGAAGGTGGAGGTCCTCTCTAGCCTTCATTTCTCATGTATCAAACATTATTATATATCTACTTACTTTGAAGATTTACGATGATGATCTAATTAGATGTTTGAGAAAGACCTTTGAGAATTCTCTTGGCTACAGGTGTACATCTTCACACTCATTTTCTTCATTTGATCTAGCCAGATCAAAGAAGTATAGTTTGGGTGGGAAGCCATTTTTTTTAAATAACTCTCTTATGAGTAAATGATACATTTATTCACCACGTGAACATTGTGCTCTTAGAAAAAGCCATTTTAGCCTGATTTACTAAAAAAAAACTCATTTCATTTGAGATCTACGTTTTCTTGGAAGATTAATTCCAGCTCTTTGTCTTTATGGAAGATGACTATAATCTGCTTCTCTCTTAATAAATATCACCCTAAACCTTCTAATATATTTTATATGAAATACTGCATGTAAACATACCTAAATTCTACCATCTTCTAACAAGAAACCATAGCATTTATAGATAGAAGACTGTAGAAGCTACTATGGGAATGGACATGTTCATACAGACAGCTTTTGCATCCAATGTATTTCAAAATATTCTTAGACGTTTTATAAATGGAAAATTAAAAAAATAAAAAGTTTATTCAGCAGTGCTAGGAAAGTGTTTTGAAGGAAAGGTAAAAGAGACAAGGCACACAATTTTGAAATAATGTATTTCCAAAAGAACCTCACTGGAGAGAAAGAGCTATAGACCTCTCCTTAGCTAGAAAGAGTTGCTTTTATGCTTTATCAACTCTTCTAGATAACCATAGTCTCATTGACAACTTAAGTTTCAGTTGAATTGTATTCAACAAAGTAATAATACTATTGAAGATAGAAAAGATGCTGAAGGTCCCAAGCCCCGTAGAGTTACGCAGTCTTTTCTACACAACTGATGGACACCTAAAACATGTTTGTGAACTCATATTTGTTAATATAATAATATTTTCCTGCAATTGAAAAATTTTTTATTAAAGGAATTGTGCCATAAAGGTTTTGTTAATGGATATTCTTACTGCCCTATGATGTGCAAGTTTGAACTTTTATATAGTGGATATTTTTTTAAAGCAGTTTTGCCCATAGTAATAGAAGGATGTACTTAAGGAAATGGAATTCTGATTGGATATCAATTGCTTTTGACTACTCGTCATATTTGTGTCTCCTCTTCAGTGGTAATGATATCCTGATTTCCCTTTGGAAAACTGTCTTTTGCTCATTGTGCTGTCTTGACTTTCCCTTCTTCTAGTTAAGAGGAATGTGACCCACTTGGCCAACCAGACTCTTCCTGGTGGAAATTTGAATCTCGAGCAGGATGATCAGGATAGCAAAAAGAACTGAGGCTGGTGTATCCCAGTGATAGCGGCCTGGAAAGCCTCATCAGTTCTGCTTCCTTGGTCCCAGAAGATGCCTTAGGTCCTGTCCCTTGCTGTGCCTAGTTATACTGCCTTTCCTTATTTAAGCCATACCACATACTTTGAGGAACCTTTTTCAAGTTAATAGGAATTGTTTTCTGCACAAAAGTACCCAATCATGATTTTCATGGTGATTTTCATACAGAAAACACACGGAGTGATAGGTAATGATTTGACGGTTTGCCCTAGCTAACGTGTAAATCTTTAGTTCATAGTCTGTCTACTCACGCTAAACTTATCACTGCAACAGTTCCAAAAACTGGCTTCATATTGGAATAGCTGTCCTTTAAAACCATGTTAATTGCCAATTAATTCAGACTCTTGGTCATGAGGACTAGGTGCGTTTTATTATTATTGTTGTTGTTTGTTTTGTTTTGTTTAACTCTGCAGTTCCAATAAGCATGCAGGGCTGAGAACCACTAATTTAATGCCAGGATATGAGAAATATCACATTGTTTTTGATACTGCACAGTTTATGGCATTGAGTGATAGGAAATTCCATTGATAAGGAAAATAAAGATGTGGTGAGGGTTGAGTGGAACAATGCCTATGAGAAAAATGGAGAAGGTGACTTTGCCACTTAAAATGAAAATAAACAATCTTCTATAGTGGATGCCAGATCATTCTACAATTTTGAAGCTCCCTGAAAATGTAAGGATAACAAAGATGAGATAATATTTCTGCAGATAAATGATCTATCCAGTAATAATTGTGCTTTCATAGTTTTTTAGAGTTAGGAGGTATCAAAGCTAATCTAGGCAAATTCTTAATTTTAGATCAGGAGACTAAGGCTTAGAGATGGCCTCTGCAAGGCACGTAGTGAGGCAGCATCATTGCCAGGTCTAGAACCCCGTTCTCTCGAAAGAGGCTCGATTAGTTATTTTCTCCAACCACACCTTTACTTACATTCTTCTCCCTATCCCAAATATCCTCATTTCTGTTTTTATTACATACATCAACTTCCTAAGAGGCAGTATAGTGTGGGGATTAACTGTTTGTGTTTTGGAACCAAATGTTTCTCTCTAGGTTCAAATACTAGCTCCATTCATCCTTTATTGCTGTGTGACCTCAGGGAAGCTTCTTGATTTCTGTGTGCCTTTTACTCCATCTGTAAACTTGGGATAATAATAGCACCCACCACATACAATTGTCGTGAGAATTAAATTAGTTAATCATGCAAGGGAGTTTGAAGGGTGCCTCTCACATTTTATGTACTCAGTGCAAGTTACCTATTATTATTTTCATTACAGCTTGTTGTCAGTGCTTCTCATTTTAAATTATTTTTTTCCCTTATGATTTTCTTCTCTTGTTTCAAAGAAGACACATCTTTTATTGTGGGTTCTAAGAAATATTCAATATCTTCCTTCCTCTTCCTAGAGTCATACAGTCTTAATCTATGCTTTACCTCAATTTTCACTGTATCCTTTATCCTGGGTAAGCAATATTTTTATTTGTTTTATTTTCATAGAAATATTTGTAAATAGTTTAAAAGACCAAATAATTTATCAAGATTTATATTGAAAAACATACTCCCCTGACTTATTCATTTCATATCCGAATTCTCCCTCCTCTGGCACAATCACTTTGAACTATCTCAGCTTTTTCTTCTGGTATTTATTTCATATTACTAAATAACTTCTTAACAATTTTTATTTCCTGATTTTTCAGCTTTACATAATAAGTATTACAACCTGTATTAATCAGGTTCTGTGGAGAAACAGTATCAATGGGATATGTTATTATTCATATTCATATTATTATCTTATTATAATATTATCCTATTACAGGATATATGTATAAAATTTTATATATTATATGTGTTATATATACATAAATTTATTATAAGGGATTGGATCATGTGATTACTGAGGCTGAGAAGTCCCAAGATCTGTAGTTGGCAAGCTGGAGACCCAGAAGAGCTGATGGTGTAAGTCCTAGTCCGAGTCCGAGTCCAAAGACAGAAAGACCAAAGTTTCATCTTGAAGACAGTCAGGCAGAGAGAGCGAATTCTTTCTTACTTAGCCTTTTTATTTTAGTTGGGTTTTCAGCAGTTTGGATGAGACCCACCTACATTGGAGTAGGTGATTTGTTTTACTCGGTCTACTGATTTGAATGTTAATCAAGTCTCATTATGCTAAGTAGCGAGCAAATAATAGTGATCTATCTATCCATTATCTATCTATCATCTGTCTATCTATCTGTCTATCTCCTCCTGTCTTTGAACCAGAGTCCCATCCCTTATTCAATGCTGTCACTACTATCATGTCACTCAAATCCAGTTATATTATCCTAACATCCCTCTGGTCTCCTTCACAGAGGCAAGGTTCAGTAAGCAAATGTTTATCTTTCTTCCGGTTATGATTAATAACTCTTGGCTTTGGAGTATATTCACCCAGCAAGCAATACGAAGCCAGATAAAGAAGAACCTCAGTCCCAAAATCAGTTTACTAATTTTGCCAGCTACATCCATTCTTGCTTTTCAGTGTCATGGAAAATACTAGGGATTAATAAAGCTCCATCTAATAACAAGTTAGAATCGCAGTATGTTAAATTGGAAATAGTGATGAAAATAAATAAACAAAAAGAAATAACTTTTGCTATGTTCTCAGTGAAAGACGTCCCATAACAAACTTGGCAAATTTCCTTAACACCAGTGTTCATCTTTTCCTATGATTTTGTTTTCCAATGTGTTCTCTGCTAAAAAATACCTATGCTCCTTGGAACATGGTTGATTCTGTTTTGGCACAGGAAAAATTCAATTTGGACTTAGAATATATTATTATTGCTGGAAGGAAGAGTTCTTTCAAGGATGCCTGGTAGGGGGTGGGTAATGTTAAAAGGACAAAGGAACCATATTAAAAGGGCTCATAATGGCTGATTGTGACCATTTTAAATTAATAATGACCTGAAAAAAACTCTCATAATTAATGGAAACAAATTCAGTTCTTGAAGGGCCATGATTTCATAATGAAATCTGAAAGTGATAAAGTAACATAAAGTGTATTATATTAATTTCATATAAAAGTAGGAAAGTATTAATATATACATAAATTGTTTCTTCTATTAAGTATGCATTTGTTTATAAATTGCAAAGATGTGCTTGCTTCTCTCAGTAATAGAGTAATAGAGAATGATGAAAATGGGAGGTTGTTAATTATGCAAATAATCTTAAAGAGGTTAGTGGCTATCCAAGAATAGGAAGGAAAAATTAGTACCAATGCCACGTGAAATACACAGGCAAAAGAGGGTTCTACGATGTATTTCAGTTTGGTGTATTAGCTAAATGCTCTATAGAGAAGACCTTACCACGTAGACTTGATCCTTCATCTGGTATGGAAAATGTCTTTTGAAGGACCTACTAATTGGAATTAGACATAGATAAAACATCTTTTTGTTTTGCCTGTTTGTTTTTGTTTTTTTCCCCAATATCTTTTATTGTAATAAAATACACATATAAAATTTACCATTGTAACCATTTTTAAATGTACAGTTCAGTGGCATTAGAATACTGTCATGATGAAGTGCTACCATCCCACCATCCATCTCCAAACTCTTTTCATCTTGTACAACTGAAACTCTACACGCATTAAACAATAACCCCCCATTCTCTCATTTTCCCCCAGCCTTTAGCAAGCACCATTCTACTTTCTGTCTCTGATTTTGACTACTCTAAGGACCTCATGTAAGTGGAATCATGCTCTTTCCATCTTTTTGAGACTGTCTTATTTCATTTAGCATAATGTCCTCATTCACTCATCTATGTTGTAGCGTATGTCAGAATTTTCTCATTTTTTGAGACTGAGTAATATCCCATTGTATGCATATAACACAATTTGCTTATTTATTCATCCATCAGTGGACACTTGGATGAACTCCACTTTTTAGCTATTGTGGATAATGCTGCTATGTACATGGGTGTATAGGCATCCATATGTTTTTAATAATATCTAAGAACAGATAAAACATTGGATTATATAATACTCACCAAAAAACTAGAATGTGCATAATTTGTGGAGAAGAACTAGATTAAAAATGGACTTATATGAAAACAATAGATCAAATTATTGATGTAACAAATGAAGTTTCTGTTTGAAAACAAAGCTTGAACTAATGACTGGTGAGTGGCTAGAATTGTCTTTGGAGAATGAACTAGATATAATGACGCAACACTAACATCAACTGATTGGCAACACAGAGCCTATAATCACTTTTGGCTTGAAAATTTATTGTACATGTATTAGGTCTGTAAATATTCTAATCCCAGCAACGTTTCAAAATAAGAACTACTGTAAACATTGGGAATTATCAAACAAGAATAGAAATGATGATGACATGGTGTTGAGATTTTAAAACAGCTTTAAGTATCTGTTTAGTAATATGTTTTGTAATCAACATATTTGTGTATTTGCTGTCTCCTATTTAAAGCAGTTAAAAGGTTCAAAAGAATCTTAATAGTCAACTTGAATTTTAGTTTAAATTATTTATGTAAATTTATTTCATTAAGCTTAAAGGCAGTGTCTAAATGCCTAAGAAAAATAGTATAAAGTTGAGAAACTTTGTTTATGCTTTTCATTAAATTAGTTTTAATGTCCATGACACCTTCCTTCTTCTCTTCCTATGATTTTTTTTTTTTTGTGAGGAAGATCAGCCCTGAGATAACATCCATGCCAATCCTCCTCCTTTTGCTGAGGAAGACTGGCCCTGGGCTAACATCTGTGCCCATCTTCCTCCACTTTATATGGGACACCGCCACAGCATGGCCTGACAAGAGGTGCATCGGTGCATGCCCGGGATCTGAACCCGGGCCGCCAGCAGCGGAGCTCGCGCACTTAACAGCTACACCACGGGGCTGGCCCCCTACGATTTTTTTAAATGTGTCTTCTACTGAAAAATAGCTGTGGTCCTTGGAAGGTTATTGATTCAGTATTCACTTAGCATATTCTATTATTGCTAGAATGTAAAGATTTTTTCAAGGATGCCTGGGAGGGGGGCAGGTAATACTCTTTCTTGGATTTTAAAGAATCTTTACATTGCTGTCTCCTGACTTCTGTCTTTCAATGCACCTGTTGAGATATCCAATGAAAACTAGACCTCTCCTATCATAGCCAGAAGCATCCAAATACTTTACAAATCATCAAGTCAAACCTCGTTATATCAATGAACAGAATGGGTTGGGACCAGCAAAGAAGTGATTTCCAAGCCTTGGCAGAGATGATAGTCATGCCCACATTTTACTGATTCCATGTCAAGAGCTTTTGCTATCACTTTGTAATTTTGTCTTCTTTGTTTGCTTGGCCTATGGTGCATGCTCGAGTTTTCCAGCTCTGTCTGTCACCCAAATATTTGTCCTCCTGTCTGTCTTGCTGTCACACATGCCTTCAAATTTGCATTGATAACAGACTTCACAACATCTTCTAAGAAAGGGACTCATTTATTGAAATAACATAATTAGAAATCATTTCTTTTGCTGTGGAGACTTTAGGGTTCCCTATTCTTCTCTCAGTTTTTTCTTAAGCTGAGACACCCAGATCTAATAGTGGAGAGAATACCTTTAAACACCCAGGCATGGTAGGTACCGACGTGATAAATCTAAAAAGTCTAACATCTTCTTCATGTCACTAGTGCAGGATGCCTTGTAGGCTGTTTGCATTTCATTATTTAATTTTTCAGGATGTTGAAAAGGGAAAAGTCACTTTTAAAAATGGTTATCTCCTTGTCTTCATGTAAAACCGGCAGGTTTTTTCTTCTTTTTTCTTTTAATTTTTCTCTTTAAGAGAATTTTTTTTTATGGTGAATATTTCACTTAAGTAAAAATGTTGGAGTTGTGGAAGAAGCAGGTCATTCTTAAACCACCAATGGAAGTAGAGATGAGTCCTCTCTGCCGTGCTCCCACTCTTCTAGGCTCTTGTTCCCAGCATCCCTTGCCCTTGAAGTTTAATTTTTGAGCGTGTGTCTCTACCTTCATTGTGTGCCCCTTGAATCCACCCTCCACAAAGTGGCCACAGTAACCTATCTCAAATGATCAGTAAATATGCCAATTATCTACTGAAAACTCTGCATAGGTATTTTATCATCTTTGGACAAAAAATTAAATTCCTTAACTCAAAAGATTAGCTCCTCCTTAAAGTATTCCCTGTCTAGGTCTAGCTTCATGTTCATATCACTGTACACCTTACACTTAACATTATACCATATACTGAGCTGTTTGTATTCTTCACACATAACACAGAGTAAAAAATTTTTCCTGTTTCTCAGGATTGTTTCAAAATAATGTTTCTAAAGAACTTAGCACTTGCCTCAAGGAAAGCCCTCAATAAAAATAGTTTTCAAAAATTAATTTTATGGTTTTACTTCCATATATGACTTTCTTCACTCTGTTTCCTCCCCCTGGATACCCTCAACTCCCCTGTCCCTTTCCCTTTTCTTGATTTTGTTAACTCTGACTTGTCCCCCACAAGGCATTTCACAGGTCATCTCCTCCAACGATAGATGCCTCTCCTCAGTATAGTGCCCTAGGCTGCTCTTTATCATCACCATATAAAGTTATCCTTCTGAAATTTTTGCTTTTCTGTCTATCTTTCCCATTGCTCTGGATTTAGCTTGAAGACAAGAATAAGGATTTACTCATTTTGCATTCTTAGCATTTGGTATAATAAATGGCACTTGATAGAAACCCAATGTTTTTTTGTTTAATATAAGATACAAGACTACTAAAGAAGAGATACTTGAAACATGCAAAGTCCACAACAAGAAAAGCTAAAAATTATTGCAAAAAATATGAACTTATTACATACATGTTAATTATTGTGGAGATATGGCAGTCATTGTTTTTTAACAAGTGTCTATTCTGAAGCAGTGCAGAACTGAATGTGACATACAAATGTAGTAGTAGTAGTAGCAGCTCTTATATGGGCATACTTTAAGTTTGGGGTCTTTTGAGGTATTACTTACTGTTAATTAAATAGGAATATCAAGAAGAAATAAATTCAGAATCCCATAGAAAATTTTCTGCTGCTTGAGACTGGGAATGGAAAGAGTCAAAGAAATACAGACAAAATTTTTTAAAAAGCACATAATAAATAAAGGAGTGAAAAGTGTTTTTTATTTCAAGTAAAGGAAAGACTCTGGTTTAATCTCTGAAATGCATTTAAAACCTATAAATAGGAAACTATTGCATATTTCTGACCCAGTCTCATCTGATTGCCTGACTTGCTACTCTAGTAAATTGGATATTGGTTAATTGCATAGTTTATCAATCTGCAAAGTGCGTTGAAGTCCAGATGCTCTTTAAAATGTAATCATCCTAGATAAATACTGTTGCGGTTTTCATTTCAATTTTTGATCACATCACAGTAATACAATATTTTCTCATTACATTTCACCATAGATCATGTCCTGACATTATTTTCTAAACTTGCTTATCAAATGTTTCTTTCATGCCGTATTTCTTACAAAATGTACACTTTGTCAAAGTGGCAACTCTGAGGGCTTTAGATTAGGTGGCATCCTTCCTAATCAGAAGCTCTTTTTAAGTCATCAAAATCAGCTTAGGTCAATGGAACAAAAAACATGCAGAACAACATTCTATAAAGCTGACTTTGAAATGTTTTCATTTCCAAAAGTAATTTTAATAATCAACATCCTAAAATACCCACTTTTATTTTTTCCTCTCATTTTTCAGCAACATAAAATATAGGGCATCTCTTGGAAAATATAGTGTGTCATCTTGTGAATTCAGGTAGCCATTTAAAAAAATTTACATATCATTGTTTTTAAAGATACAGCAATGTGATGAGTTTAAAATGCTGTATCAATTAAATTTGTTTTTCATCATTATAAAAAACTGCAAAATATTCATACTAAGAAACAAATGCATATTTTAGAAAGTAAAAAGAAATTCACCAAGACTCTCATCCTCTTCTCCTTATATACATGTGCTTTTACATATCAGCTTTATTTTTTCTTTACTAGTCACAAGCCATTCATAAATATATGCAACAAACCATAACAATCTATTCTATTCTCAATTGCATCAAAAACAAATTATAGGAGCTCGCCCCGTGACCTGGTGGTTAAGTTTGCGCACTCCACTTCTGCAGCCCAGGTTTCATGGATTCAGATCCCGGGTACGGACTTACACACCACTTACCAAGCCATGCTGTGGCAGGTGTCCGACATATAAAGTGGAGGAAAATGGGCACGCATGTTAGCTCAGGGCCAATCATCCTCACACACACACACAAAAAATTATAAATAATGTACATAAAATTAACAATTTCAAGAAATGTGCATTTTCTTTTGGAAGGAAATATTAAATCAGAAATTATAAAGGATAAAGCTGATAGGTTAGACTATAAAAACTTAAAATATTTGGAAAGCACAAGCACATGTTAAAATATGTATCTCTGGTCAAAGGATAGCTACCTTTGCTGCTTACTTGGCGTCCAGTCCTTCATGCCCACTTTTCCACGGTGTCTTATTTTCATTCAGGTATATTCCCCTCCCCCATGCAGCTCATCTACTTTAAGGGAAGTTAATTTTACCTTCAAATCTAAGAGCGCACCCTGATTTATTGATTTCACTCAATACTTCTAATCATTATGATACCACAGTTAGTTAGGAGAGACCTAAGCCAGTCCAAAGAAAATTCAAATCTTTTGTTTAGAATGCTGAGACAAAGACTCTCCCTTTCTCTGGACAGCATAGAGTTTAACGTGATGCCTGGAACTCCTGAAACCATTTCACAACCATGAGGAAAGCCAGCCGGAACACAAAGTTGACCCATAAAGGAGAGAACATCTGAGAGAATTAAGACAGAGAGCTGATACAACCACAGCTGAAATCTACCCTGCCTCTGGATTTCTTTTGTTTTTTGAACCAGTAAACTTCCAGGATTAATTTACTAGGACTGCCATAACAAACTGGTAGTTTAAACAACAAAAATTGATTGTCTCACAGTTCTGGAGGCTAGAAGTCTAAAATAAGGTGTCCGCATGGTTGGTTCCTTCTGAAGGCTCTGAGGAAGAATCTGTTCCATGCCACTCCCCTCACTTCTGGTGGTTTGCTGGCAATTTTCAGTGGTCCTTGACTTGTAGAATCATCATTCTGATCTCTTCCTTCACAGTGTACCCACCCCATGTGTTTGTGTGTGTGTGTGTGTGTCTAAAATTTCCTCCTTTTATAAGAACAGCAGTCATATTGGATAGGGCGCCTACTCTATTCCAGTATGACCTCATTTTGATATAACTAATTACATCTACAATGACCTTATTTACAAATAGAGTCATAGGTCACATTCTGAGGTACAGGGAGTTAGAACTTCAACATACAAATTTTGACGAGGGGGGCAAGTTCAATTGATAACACTTCCTTTATTGTTTAAGCCAATTTCAGGTTTTGGTTGTTGTTATTGACAATTAAAATCACCCAAAATAAAGCCAAGGGGACCCTTATGCATAACAACTGCTAGTATTTGAAATTCCTAGCCAACTACAAAATAAACTCTTTCGTTCCCAGATTGGATAATTATTCTCTGAACAACAATGTCATTTTGGAATTCATTTACAAAGTGATTTACATATAAAGGAAATCCCATAAAGCTATCAGCTGACTTCTCAGTGGAAACCTTACAGGCTAGAAGAGAGTGGCACGATATATTTAAAGTGCTAAAAGGAAAAAACTTACAGCCATGAATACTCTACCCAGCAAGGTTATCATTCAAAATGAAAGGAGAGATCAAAAATTTCCCAGACAAGCAAAAATTAAAGGAGTCGGTCACCAAGAAACCACTGCTACAAGAAATGTTAAAGGGACTGATTTAAGGGGAAAAAAGAAGACTGCAAATAGGAAAAATTATCTATTTCCATGATAAAAAGGTAATGGATACAAATGCACAAAAAAGAGGTTAGATATGACATCAAAAACATAAAATGAGGG
Source organism: Diceros bicornis minor (assembly GCF_020826845.1). Taxonomy (NCBI): domain Eukaryota; kingdom Metazoa; phylum Chordata; class Mammalia; order Perissodactyla; family Rhinocerotidae; genus Diceros; species Diceros bicornis. Next base: position 15,803,348 of record NC_080749.1, on the reverse strand, counting down.
AGGAGGGGAGTTAAAGAGTAGAACTTTCAGACAGAGGTCAAACTAGAGACCATCAATTCTGTATAGAAGGAGAAAGGAACAGAGAAGGACTACTAAAACACTGAGAAAAAAAAGCTAAAAAATGGCAGTAAGTACATACTTATCAATAGCTACTTTAAACGTCAATGGACTAAATGCTCCAATTAAAAGGCATAGGGTGGCTGATTGGATAAAACAACAAGACCCATATATATGCTGCATACAAGAGACACACTTCAGACCTAAAGACACTCACAAACTGAAAGTGAAGGGATGGAAAAAGATACTCCACGCAAATGGTAATGAAAAGAAAGCTGGGGTAGCAATACTCATATCAGACAAAATAGATTTTAAAACAAAAACTGTAAAAAGAGACAAAGAAAGGCGTTACATAATGATCAAGGGAACAATCCAACAAGAGGATATCACACTTGTAAATATCTATGTACCCAATGTAGGTGCACCTAAATATATAAAGCAATTATTAACAGACATAAAAAGAGAAATAGACAATAACACAATAATACTAGGGGACTTTAACACTCTACTTACACCAATGGATAGATCATCCAAAAAGAAGATCAATAAGGAAACATTGGCCTTAAATGACACACTTGAACAGATGGACCTAGTAGATATATACAGAGCATTCCATCCAAAAACCGAAGAATACACGTTCTTTTCAAATGAACATGGAACATTCTCCAGGATTGATCACGTAATAGCCCACAAAACACGTCTCCATAAATTTAAGAATATGAAATAATATCAAGCATCTTTTCTGACCACAATGGTATGAAACTAGAAATCAACTATAGGAAGAAAATCAGAAAAGCCACAAATACCTGGAGATTAAACAAAAGGCTACTGAACAATGATTGGGTCAATGAAGAAATCAAAGGAGAAATCAAAAAATACCTAGAGACAAATGAAAATGAAAATACGACATGCCAGAATTTATGGGATACAGCAAAAGTGGTTCTAAGAGGGAAGTTTATAGCAATACAGGCCAATATCAACAAACAAGAAAAATCTCAAATGAACAATCTAACAATGCACCTAAAGGAACTGGAAAAAGAAGAACAAACAAAGCCCCAAATCAGTCTTAGAAGGGAAATAATAAAAATGAGAACAAAAATAAATGACATAGAGACAAAAAAAAAAATAGAAATAATTAATAAAACCAAGAGCTGGTTCTGTGAAAAGATAAACAAAATTGACAAACCTTTAGCAAGACTCACCAAGAAAAAAAGAGAGAAGGCACAAATAAGTAAAATCAGAAATGAAAGAGGAGAAATTACAACAGACACCTCATAAATACAAAAGATTATAAGAGAATACTATGAAAAGCTATACGCCAAACAATTCAACAATCTGGAAGAAATGGGTAAATTCTTAGAATCATACAACCTTCCAAAACTGGATCAAGAAGATTTAGAGAATTTGAATAGACCAATCACCAGTAAGGAGGTCGAAACAGTAATCAAAAACCTCCCCAAAAATAAAAGTCCAGGACCAGACGGCTTCCCTGGTGAATTCTACCAAACATTCAAAGAAGACTTAATACCTATCCTTCTCAAACTCTTCCAAAAAATTGAGGAGGGGGGAAGATCCCTAACTCATTCTACGAAGCCAACATTACCCTGATACCAAAACCAGACACGGACAAGAAAAGAAAATTACAGGCCAATATCACTGATCAACATCGATGCAAAAATCCTCAATAAAATACTAGCAAATCTCATACAACAATACGTTAAAAAGATTATACACCATGATCAAGCGGGATTTATTCCAGGTATGCAGGGATGGTTCAACATTCGCAAATCAATCAATGTGATACAACACATTAATAAAATGAAGAATAAAAATCACATGATCATCTCAATAGATGCAGAGAAAGCATTTGACAAGATACAGCATCCATTTATGATGAAAACTCTGAATAAAATGGGTATAGAATGAAAGTACCTCAACATAATGAAGCCCATATATGACAAACCCACAGATAATATCATCCTCAATGGTGAAAAACTGAAAACTATCCCTCTAAGAACAAGAACCAGACAAAGATGCCCACTGTCACCACTCCTATTTAACATAGTACTGGAAGTCCCAGCCAGAGCAATCAGGCAAGAAAAAGAAATAAAAAGGATCCAAATTGGAAAGGAAGAAGTGAAACTCTCACTATTTACAGATGACATGATTTTATATATCGAAAACCCTAAAGAATCCACCAAAAAACTTTTAGAAGTAATAAACGAATATGGTAAAGTTGCAGGATCCAAAATCAACATACAAAAATCAGTTGCATATCTATACACTAACAACGAAGTAGCAGAAAAAGAAATTAAGAAGACAATCCCATTTACAATTGCAACAAAAAGAATAAAATACCTAGGAATAAACTTAACCAAAGAGGTGAAAGATCTGTACACCGAAAACTATAAAACATTGCTGAAAGAAATTGAAGAAGACACAAAGAAATGGAAAGATATTCTGTGCTCTTGGATTGGAAGAATTAACATAGTTAAGATGTCCATACTTCCTAAAGCAATCTATAGATTCAATGCAATCCCTATCAAAGTTCCAACAACATTTTTCATAGAAATAGAACAAAGAATCCTAAAATTTATATGGAACAACCAAAGACCCCGAATAGCTAAAGAAATCCTGAGAAAAAAGAACAAAGCTGGAGGTATCACACTCCCTGATTTCAAAATATACTACAAAGCTATAGTAACCAAAACAGCGTGGTACTGGCACAAAAACAGACACACAGATCAATGGAATAGAATCAAAAGCCCAGAAATAAACCCACACATCTATGGACAGCTAATCTTTGACAAAGGAGCCAAGAACATACAATGGAGAAAAGAAAGTCTCTTCAACAAATGGTGTTGGGAAAACTGGATAGCCACATGCAAAAAAATGACAGTAGACCCTCACCTTACACCATACACAAAAATTAACTCCAAATGGTTTAAAGACTTAAATGCAAAACCTGAAACTATGAAACTTCTAGAAGAAAACATAGGCAGTACGCTCTTCAACATCGGTCTTAGCAACATATTTTCAAGCACCACGTCTGACCGGGCAAGAGAAACAATAGAAAAAATAAACAAATGGGACTACATCAAACTAAAAAGCTTCTGCACAGCAAAGGAAACCATCAACAAAACGAAAAGACTACCTAAGAATTGGGAGAAGATATTTGCAAACCATACATCTGATAAGGGCTTAATCTCCAAAATATATAAAGAACTCATGCATCTCAACACCAAAAACCTAACAACCTGATTAAAAAATGGGCAAAAGACCTGAACAGAATACAGATGGCCAACAGACACATGAAAAGATGTTCAAAATCATTAACTATCAGGGAAATGCAAATCAAAACTACAATGAGATATCACCTCACGCCCGTCAGAATGGCTATAATTAACAAGACGGGAAACAACATGTGTTGGAGAGCATGTGGAGAGAAGGGAACTCTCACACACTGCTGGTGGGAGTGCAAACCGGTGCAGCCACTATGGAAAACAATATGGAGATTCCTCAAAAAATTAAGGATAGAACTACCATATGATACAGCTATTCCACTGCTGGATGTTTATCCAAAGAACTTGAAAACACCAATGCATAAAGATACATGCACCCCTGTGTTCATTGCAGTGTTATTCACAATAGCCAAGACTTGGAAGCAACCTAAGTGCCCATCAAGGGACGAATGGATAAAGAAGCTGTGGTATATATACACAATGGAATACTACTCAGCCATAAGAAACGACGAAATCCAGCCATTTGTGGCAACATGGATGGACATTGAGGATATTATGCAAAGTGAAATAAGTCAGAGGGAGAAGGTCAAATACCGTATGATTTCCCTCATTAAGTAGTAGATAATAACAACAATAAACAAACACATAGAGACAGAGATCGGATTGGTGGTTACCAGAGGGGAAGAGGGGAGGGAGGAGGGCAAAAGGGATAATTCGGCACAAGTGTGTGGTGATGGGTTGTAGTTAGTATTTGGGTGGTGAACATGATGTAATCTATTCAGAAATAGAAGTATATATGATTACACCTGAAACTTATACAATGTTATAAACCAATGTTACTGCAATAAACAAAAAATTAAAAAAAAAGAAACAAAGAAAGTGATTCTTCCAAGGCTCTTTGACGCTTAAGAAAAATCAGTTAACTGTTTGTTTCTATGCCCACACAGGGTGGCCAAAAATTTAACTCAGAAATTGACCCTCAACATTTTATTAAAAAAGCATAGGCTGTGACACTTGCACAAGGCTAATAAATGCAATCTTCTCCCAGTTAGTATACCAACTACTGTTTGGAAAAAAAGGAGAAGAAAGAAAAGCGCTCCCAATTTCAGTGGTTAATAATGCTCGTGTTTCTTACTCATGAGTCCGATGAGGAAATTACTGATTAGGTGACTCTTTGGGCATCTCTTCTCTACTCAGTGACTCAGGGGTCCATCCACATCACCAAACTTAACACATAACCTCAAAACTCACTGTATTCGTTTCCTAGGGTTACCATAACAAATTACCACAAACTTGGTAACTTAAAATAGGAGAAATTTATTCTCTCATGGTTCTGGAGACCAGAAGTTCAAAATCAAAGCATTGTTCTGGAGAATTCATTCCATGTCTCTCTCTTAGCTTCTGATTGCTGCTGGAAATCCTTGCGTTTTTTTAACATGTGACTGCATCACTCCAATCTCCGCTTGTCTTCACTGTCTTCTCATGGCCTTTCCCTCTGTGTTCCTCTGTTTCTGTTTCTCCTTCTCTTCTATTATAACTTATCATTGACTTCTCATTGGATTTAGGGCCCATCCTAATCCAGGGTGATCTCATCTGGAGATCCTTACCTTACTTACATGTGCAAAGATCCTTATTCCAAATAAGCTCACGTTCTGAGATTCTGAGTGGATATATCTTTTGGCAGCCACAATTCAACCCACTACAGTCATTATAGAAAGATATGAGATAGTGAACTACACTGGATATATACACTGTTTGCTTACATTCTACTGGCCAGAAATACTCACATATCTCTAGATGCAAGGTGACTGAGGAAGGTATCCTGTGGCTTGACAGCACCTTTCCAGAACAAGCTGTAAGGTAGAGACTAGACTATGTATGAAGAACTTTGGTGGTCAGCTGGGCTTCTCTGCTATACCCCTAAGACTGGAGCATAACCCCTCCTCTTCATAATAGGACAGATATTCTGAAAGTTTCTATTTCTGTAACCAACATAAGCATATGATGAGTTAAAGTAGCATAAAAGGATAAGAGGGAGAGAGAGTAAAGGGAAGTTCCACCATGTATAGTTACGCAGAATACCTGGGTAGAGTTTGGGATGCTCCCAAGGAATATCCAACAGGACAGCACTTTGGAAGGCTTGTTATAGAATTGTCCTTGGAAACGTCCTCTGGCAGATTGTCACACTTGAGACATATCCCCTCAAATGCAACAGCTACAACTTGAAGTTCTGATTGATGTATCAATTTATAGTATTTTTCTTTGAAATTTTCCACATTTTGGACCTCTAGCCAAATCAATATTTCCGTGTTTTTTACTACAGATAACTTATCTGTGTTCTATATTAGTCCTCAGCCATACTCAATATTAAATTCTGTATAATCTGTCATTAGAAAAAGAAAAAATAAAAAAAGTCACACTCTCAGGTTTAGTATGTTACATATTTTTAATGGATGAAAGGCGATGATGGTGTACTCTCTAAAATATGTGTATCTTTCCCATTCTCCCTCTAGTATATGGGGTTACTTTGGCAATGATATTATTAAGATTGTACTCCATAGTAACCCTGGCAGGGTGTTTTGCTTGCAACACCACAAGTTTGTGGCTGAGAATGTTCACAATTCTGTATTCACGGACACCCATTGGGACTATTTACACATGTTGACCAAGAAGAGTCAATATGATTGAATTGTTCCAATTCCTGTTAGCTCTAAATTTGAGTAATTAGCAGATAGCAGAGTAATTCAAACCAGAGGAGATAATCAGAAGATGAATTCCGAAGAACCATGATTGGAAAGAACTCACTTCAGACTTTCCAACCTCTCTCTCAATGTATATAACTCTACATTAATTCTAAGCCAAACACTTTATGTGTAGTAACTCATTTAATTATTTCAGAATTGTTAGCAGGTATGATTCTGATCTCTGCTCTTCAAAGATCTATGTGATAAGCATTTGAAAGAAAATGTCTTTTTAAAAAAATTTAATTATATTTCCCTGTGATTTCATCTACCTATAGAAAAAGGGCCAATTGCTACCACTTTCAAGGTGATCATTCAAGTACAAGATTGGTAAAGATAGCAGAGATGTTTTCTTCTTTTTTATCCCCTTTCTGCATTGTCAGAATACTTTGATTAGAGAGTCCAATGACTTAGCCTTTAATTCCAGATCTTGGACCCAGCATTCACAGGAATATGAACAAGTCACCTTTATTCTATGGTCCTATTTTGTAAATAGGATAGATAGGTCTAGATAAGATGTCAAGAAATACTTCCATCACTTCTAAAAGAAAATGATAAAAAATAATGATGACATAGTAAGTTTTTATTAATAAATTTTATTTGTTTTTAGTTCTGAGGATATAACCTCGGGCCCTGCTTCTACAGAGTGATTATAAAGAGATGACAAATAATATCCTAAAAATATTTTTATTTTGTAAAATAAAAAGTTGCTAAACTTACGTAAATTTTTATTTTTAAATAATAATCTGTAGAATATAAAACCTTGGAACCACTGGACTAAAATATCACTAAGTTTCTTTTCAGCATTAGGGTTCTATGATTCTGTGGGTATAATTCTCAGCAGCTAACATTTACCATGTGATTTATCATTCATAATCTTGAGTAATGGTTGAAGGAAATAAGATTCTCTTTAAATACTGGACAAGTTTGTCTCTTATGACTAAAGATATTCCGTCAAACCCAAAATTGGTTTTTGTCATGGGTGAATATTTAAGTCTTGACAAAAGGAGTGGACAATCAAGAAATATTTAGCTATTGAGGACAAAAGAAAGAATGGATGGAAATGAATAGGAAAACAGAGTTGAATTTGTTTTTTGCCTTTATTGAGTTATAACTGATATTTAATAGACTATACATAATTTAGTGTACAATTTAATGACTTCTGACATATATATATATTCATATGTGATCATCACTACAATCAAAATGAGGAACATATTCATAGCCCACAAAAGTTTCCTCATACTCATTTGCAATACCTCCATCTCCTCTCCCACATTATCCCCAGAAATCTGTGATTTGCTGTTTGCGTTTTCTGCTCATGTAGTGAGGGGATGTTATAAGGAGAGAAACTCTGACGTTCAGATACTTTAATTTTATACCTTGAAATGGGTCAAAAATTTAAATGTAAGACTTAAGTCCATAAAACTCTTAGGAGAAAACATAGGGAAAATATTCTTGGCATTGGTCTACACAATGATTTCTTGGATAAGTCACCAAAAGCACAGGCAATAAAAACTAAAATAAACAAGTGGACTACATTAAACTAAAGAGGTTCTGCATAACAAAGGAAACAATCAATAAATTGAAAGACAACCTACAGAAGGGGAGAAAATATTCACAAACCATATATTTGGTAAGGGAATAATATCTAAAATACATAAAGAATTCATACAACTCAATAGCCTAATAGAAAATAATCCAGTTATAAAATGGGCAAAGTACCTGATTAGACATTTTTCCAAAGAAGTTGTACAGATGGCCCACAGGTATATGAAAAGGTACTCAATATCACTATCATGAGGGAAATGCAAACCAAAACTACAATGAGATATCATCTCACACCAGTTAGGATGGCTTTTATAAAAAAAGTGAGAGATAACAACTGTTGGTGAGGATGTAGAGAAAAGAACCCCTATACTATTGCTGGGAATGTAAGTTGGTACAGTCACTATGGAAAACAGTATGGGAGTTCCTCAAAAATTTAAAAATTGAATTGCCACGTGATCCAGAAATCCCACTTCTGGGTATATATCTAAAGGAATTGAAATCAATACCTCAAAGGGATATCTGAACTCCATGTTCCTTGCAACATTGTTCACACTAGCCAATATATGGTAACAACCTACATGTCCATCAATGGACAAAGAAGATGGGATTGATACACACACACACACACACACACACACACACACATAATGGAATAATATTCAGCCATAAGAAAGAAAAATATCCTGCCATTTGCAACAACGTAGATGAAACTTGAGAGCCTTATGCAAAGTGAGATAAGTCAGACAAAGAAAGACATATACTATATGATATCACTTATATGTGGAATCTAAAAAACCTAACTTGTAAAAACAGAGTAGAATGGTAGTTACCAGGGTCTGGGTGGTGGGGGAATTGAGGAGATGTTGTTTAAGGGTACAAACTTACAACTAGTAGATAAACTAAGTTCTGAAGATCTAAGGCACACCATAGTGATCATAGCCAACAATACTATACTATAAACTTCAAAGTTGCTAAGAGACTAGATCTAACTGTTCTCAACACAAAAAAGAAATGACAAATATGTTACATGATAAAAGTATTAACTAACTTTACTGCAGTAATCATATTGCAATATATAAATGTATCAAACCAACACATTGTACACCTTAAACTTACACAATGTTATATGTCAATTATATCTCAATAAAAAATATATGTAACTGAAAAAATTAAGTTGTGACTACAGTATCTTACCTGTTATGCATTAAAATATTTTATACCCAATTTTTTCCTTTTGGGGCATAACTTTAAAATAATTCAAATTTTATATTTACCTTTATTTTTACTTTTTAAAACATATCAATTTAAAATATTTCTTTTAATTCAAGATACAGATTGCCTAATAGATATTCAAAACCTTTTAATAATGTTTCCCAGCTACCTCTCCCGGAATAATGAAAGTACAGTAGTGCAACACAACAGTTATAGAATAATGAGTGTTCTAATCTTTGTTAATCTTAGCATTTTCCTTTATGAATGGCATGAGGTGAGTATATGAAAAGTGATTAAAATGCTTTTTTCATCAGTTATGTGGTCAGTGGGTTTTATTTTGGCAGAAAGGAATTGTGATGCAACTTGATGAATCTTCAAAAAAAAAGATACTCCAATTTTTTGTAGAAACTTCTGGCAAACCTGCCTATCACTAGAGGACTGACTAGACTCCTGCCCCTTCCATATCTTATGGAAGAAGAGGATGAATACCATCTTTGTATTAAGTTCCTAGTGTCCTTGAACAATTTAAACTCATGGAAGAAACTCATGAAAGGATACTGGTATTCTTAGAAATAAGGAGGGACTTAAAAAGCACAGATCATGCTGTACAGAGAGTTTGTAGATGGAATCCTAACAACCACCTCATGATTGTAAACGGGTGAAAGAGATTTGCTCTTTAAGATATGACTCTGGTAGAAATTGAGAAGGACCGAAAAGAAGTGAGAATTAAAGAAGGTTATAGGGTACGAAACTATTTTTTTACAATAAATTCAAATGTCCTGAATCGGATAGCAAATGTAGAGGGTGAAATTCAAGAGTTATCAGAGTGGTAGAATTCTCATGAATCAGTGTCTGATTAGTCCTAGGTAAGTGGGTAGAAGGTTTTCTAGGTCCCTTATTTGGCTGCAGCGTGGACATTGATTCCATTTCACTGCCCTAGAGAATACAGAAAGAGGAGATTTCCTTTAGTGGAGGGTAGGCCACAGGAACAGACTACACATGTTGACTGCAGTGAATCCATGGAGCACCCAAGTGAACAGTAGATAGATGGCAGGATCTTTTCCAGTTCTAAACAGAGTTGTGGGCTGGTTCTTATGACGTATTTCAGAAGAATTTCTAGTAGTGATCCCACAGTTAGCAGTGACATAATATATTGGCATATAACATTTTATAAGGCTATACAAATAAATGTTACTTTTCGATTTTTATTTTACTTGGGACACAAGTTAAATGTACAGCTTTCTGAAGATCCCTTCTCCAGACCCATCATATAAAAAATGTTTAGACTGTAATCTGGGAACTTCATTCCAATAATCTCCTTAGATGATTCTGACAGGCTGTCAAGTTGGTCAGCCGCCAAGGCAAGGCCACTTTTCCCAAACTTTGATCTGAGAAAGAAAAGTTTGGAAACATATTTAACTGGTGTTCCAAAAACGAAGTGTTCTGTCAGACAAGCTTGTAAGATGCTACACACACAATCTCTTTCTAAGAGATACACAATAAATATTAGCTTGGTAAATAAAAAAGAAATATATTTAATATGTTTAATGGTTAAACTTCTTTTTAAAAGGGACAATTTTTCTTTATACCCATAGTATCTTGTCAACTTTAAATATAAAACAGTCAGTTATTTTACCTGCAAAACAAGATTATTCAAGAAAAACAAAAGAATTGCAATTCGGGACATGCATGCTACTGCAAAATCCAGAGGCAAGTTCATCAATCTAAGGAGATAAGTGTTATTTTATAGGGAAAAAGGAAGAAGTTGGGAAGGGTTGTTTTAAATGAAAGTCCATTGGAGGAAAGTAAGAGTTCAGGATAATGAGGGGTTCTCATTGGTTTAGTTGCTGGAGTAGTTGATTTCCTCCAGGAGATGCAACATACATCTTTCCTGTTGACCTGTAATTGAGGAATCTTCCTGTTGGCAACTTCCTCCTACTGGGGTCAGTAATTTACTAAGTTCCTGTAATTGACCTGGGGTGGTACTGCATGGGAGTTCCCCCCGTTCTGGCTTCCCGACTCCATTTTAAATGAAGTTTCTCTTTATTAGTTTTCACAATCTTTAGAATGTTTGTTTTTTTCCCTTACCCTTAATATAAACTTGGAAAATACTGTTTAGATATAATCTAACTTTTGGTGTATTATTTTTGTTGCAGAAAATTAATTTAATTGGAATAATTAATGGCTATATTTGCCTCCATCAATCACAATTCCAATTATATTAAAATATTAAGTAGTCCACTGGTCACCAGAAAAGTAATTTAATTTATATTTTATAAATTCTTGTAAGTTAAATAAAAAAGCAGCATCTTTTATTTAAATCTACCTTAGAAATCTGTATAAAAATTTTTTGTAAAGATTTATTTAAACTAGATATTATATTCTTTTCATTTCTTATAGAAAATAATGTATTTAATTTATTTTTGTACTTTTAATTTTGAAATAATTTCAAATTCATATTTTTTTGCTCATTCATAGATTACACTTTAATCTAGTTTCAAAATTGCTAACCCATATCACCGGAAAAAAACAACCTATTAACTAAAATTCGATGGTTTTTTTTGTTTGTTTTTTACAGCTCATTTTGTTTTAATACTGATAGTATTGTTAAAGAAAAATAGCTGGCTACTTGTTAAAAGTGACAAGACAAATTCTTTTCAGACTAGTACTGCAGTAGAGGAGAGACACTCCAGTATAAACTGAGCTCAACTCCAACTGCAACAAAGGTGATGGGGGTTTTTGAAAGGAGTAGATAGGGAACAGAAAAGGAACATGGGGAAGTAAAAATGGGGGAACAAAATAGAGGACTAGAAGACTGTGTGGAAACTGAAAATTACACAAGGGGGTAAGTGGAGAATTACTGAAATTGGTTTGGCAAGGTAGGTTGGACAAGGTATATGTTTTCGTTTGGCAGCATTGCATTTTCTTCAGCAGACGTACTGTGGGGCCTGTGGTAACCTTTAGGGACACAGCCCACTGCATGCTGAAGCCAAAATAAAGTCTAGTCAAGTCTCTAAAAGGTTAATAGAATTCAAAAAGTCAAAATTAAATGAAAAGTATACTTAGAGAACTATTACTTCCTCCCACTTCTTCCATTCTACTCTTGCCTATCACTTGGTATTACTAATATTATAGTTATTAGTTTATTTTTTTGTTTGTTTTCCAAAATATAAGAAAATAATATATATATTATCTATACATATAATTATATACATGCACATACATATATACACACACATATACACAAAAGAATATTTTAGATTCTTACTTATTCTTTGATATTATCAATTATAAAATATTATGAAAATCATTCTATATCAGATCATAGATATCTCCATTATTTTTTATAGTTTCATAGTACTCTATTGTAAGAATTTACCACTTTGTTCAATTACTCTATGTATGGGAATTTAGGTTGTTTCCAACATTTTGCAATTATAAAATTGCTACAATGATTAACTTTGCCAAAATATTTTCTATTATTAATGGTATATCTTCAGGATAAATTTTTGGAATTGGATTACTGAGTCAAAAGATAAGCCGATACGTGATTTTGTAAGATATTGCCAAATTCTTCGCTATAGGAGATCTACCAATTAGCATTCCCACTAGCATGAGAGTATGAAAATGTCTGTATGAAAGTACCCACTCTCAGTCTTGTCAACTGAATACAATGCCATGTTCTGTAATATTTGCCGATTTAATATGAAAAATAAAGTATCTCAGTATAGTTTTATATTTGCATTTCTCTTGTTATGAGTGAATTTGAAAAACTTTTTATATTTAAGGGTCATTTTACATATTTTATATGAATTACCATTCCATGGGTTTTGTCCATTTTTATTTTTCTTGTTTGTATTTTTCCTTCAATTTGTAAGACTTTTTTATATATTATGTAGAATAATTCAATGTCTCTGTTATATATGTCGCAAATTGTTTCTCTTTCTTTGTCATTTATATTACAAATTAGCTAATGGTGTATTTTGACATGCTAATTTTAATGTAGTGAAATTTATTAATATTTTCCTTTATTGCATCTGAAATTTGAGTCACATCCAGGTTATAAAGATATTCATTCATTTCTTTGAGTACTGGCATGGTTTCATTTTTTAAATTTAGATCTCAGACCCATTTAGAAATTGTTCTTGTGTATGCTTAAAGAAAGGATCTTATTTACCTTTTTCTAAATGTTTTTTCATTTGTTCCAACTCCATTTTAAAAGTCTGTATTCACTCCAGGATTTTTTGACACCACCTTCATCATATACAATGTCTATATATGCCTGCATCTATTTCTGAACTTTAGATCATGTCCTATTTGTCTATTTAATCTCCAGCATCATACTGACTTAAACATAAAAGTTTATATTATGTTAATGTCTATTAGGTCTAAATCCCTGATAGATTTTCTTTTTAAATTTTCCTAGCTATTTATTTTGGTAAACAGCATATTGAGGCTCAATTGACATACAGTAAAGTGCACATATTTAAAATGTACAATTTGATAAGTTTTGACATATATGTAAACCCTTGAACTATGAACATCTTTAAAATAATGAACATATCCATCATCCTCAAAAGTTTTCTTATGCCCCTCTCTAACCTCTCTCTATTACCTTTTACTGACTTACCCTTTTCATCCCCAGGCAACAACTGTCACAATAAAGTACTTTGCATTTTCTAGAACGTTATATAAATAGAATCACACAGTACGGACTCTTTTCTGCCTGGATTTCACTCGGAATAATTATTTTGAGATTCATCCAAATTGTTGCATGTATTTTATCAACAGTTCATTTTTTTTATTGTTCAGTAGTGTTTCATTGTTTGGATCTAACAGACGGTGTTTATTCACACATTCGTTGTTGAACATTTGAATTAGCACCAGTTTTTCACTATTACAAATGAAGTTGCTATAAACACTGTGGACAGATCATTATATGGACATGCATTTCCTATTCTCTTGGGAAAATACTTAGGAGTAAGCAAGCTGAATCGTATGGTAGATATATGTTTAATTTTTTAACAAAATGCCTGTTTTCCAAAGATATTTACCTTGCTGCATACCTACTAGCAGTATATGAAGAGTTTAAGTTAATCCACACTCTTACTAATATTTGGTAGTACCAGTCTTTTTAATTTTAGCCATTTTAATCAGTAAATAATTACCTTTCATTATAGTTTTAATTTGCAATTTCCTAATGGCCATTTATGCTGAGCATCTTTTCATTCACTTATTTGCCATCCATATATCTTTTTTGGTGAATTGCCTGTTTAAATCTTTTGCCATTTCTTATTAAGTTGTTATTTTTCTTATTATTGAGTTTTGGGAATTTTTTTATACATCCTGCATACAATTCATTTGTCAGATATATGATTTTAAGTATTTTTTTACAATTTGTGACTTATCTTGTTATTCTCTTAAATGTGGCTTCTGAGGATCTAATATTTCTAATTTTTTGAAATCCAATTTATCAATTAGTTATTTTATGGATCAAGTTTACCTATGCCAAGGGCACAAAGAATTTTATTTTTAATATTTTCTTCTAGGAGGAATGACATCAGCAAGATGGTGGAATAGATGGTTCCTGATTTCAGTCTCCCTCGCAGAAAGACCAATTAGGAACCATTCATAGACAAGATACCTACGTGAAAACCCCAGAACCCAGGAGTGTGTCTGAAGCACACCCTTGAACCACAAAAACTGAGAAAAACTGCATTAGAAGGGTAAGAAGAATGGTTTTACTTTAACCACGTCCCCCCTTCCCAGGCCAGCACAGCAATGAACTGAGAGGATCCCCCTGGGCCTAATGTTTCTCCAGTGGGATAAAAAGACTAATGTAAACATTCAGCTTCTCTAACATTATGGGATGCTTCCTGGGAAGCCCACTTAGGTCTCACCTCACAGGGATCACTAAGGGAATCAGCAGGGCTAAACCACCTGGGATCAGCTAGAGATGGAGAAAGGGGGATGGGGCTCATAGCAACCAGCTCACAGATCTTCATGGACTGTGTTTCTACTGGCAGCGGTACCCAAACAGAGATTCCAGCCAGTGGCTCTGCCCATCTGTGAAGCTGAGCCAGTTGCCCCATCTAGCTGGAGTGCTCAGTCAGCAGTTCAGCCCAGTTTGGGTCCCCAGCCAAGAGGCCATCCTGGCCATGGAGCCCATTCTACAGTCCCACCTAGACAGGGAAATGTATCAGCAGCCCTGCTCAATTTCTGAGAATAGCCTCCAGCACTACCTAACTGGAAAGCCAAAACAGTTACCCCAGGAAACTCACAGCGCAGCTTTGGTGCCACTCAGCTGTAAGGCCCAGCTTACAGCCCCGTCCAATTGCTGAACACCGCTTGAGGCCTTACCCAAGCAGGGAACCTAGCCAGTGACTCCACCTAACCACAGAGCATAGCCTCCAGCCCCACACAACTGTGGGATACAGCAGTGGTCCTGATAGAACAGAGAGCCCAGCCAGTGACCCTACCCAACAGCAGAGGACAGCCAGTAGCCTGCCTGATTGCAGAGTCTAGCCTGCAGCCCTGCTTATCTTGGAGGTATAACCCACAGTTTCATTTGATTGCAGGCACAGTGTGAGGTCCTGTCTGATCATGAAGCCCTGTCTGCAGCCCCGCTTGAATGTGGGGTCCAGCCAGTAGCAACATCTGGCCAGAGAGCACAGTCTGGACCCCACCTGACCAGGGTTGATTGTGGAGCCCGGCCTACAGTCCCATCCAATCATAGAGTCCAACCAATGGCATCATCCTTCCATGAAACACAGCCTGCAACCTTGCCTGGCCAAAGGTAATCACAGAGCCCAGCAAGTGGTCCCACTTGGACATTAGCATCTCAGTCCAGTGTATTTTGATGGGGTAATTCTTTCATTATTTTCTTTACTTTTCTATGGATTTTAAAAATTTCTATTCCTAATACGGCTAATTATGGTAAACTGGATTTTCCTAGTAAATACTCTAATTATCTAGATTATCAAATTTATTTTCACAGAGGTCATCAAATTATTCCATCTTGAAATATTTCTTCTATCTTAATAGATGTTTCATGCTTCTCATTCTCTATATTAGATGCACGTGCATTCTTCCTTTTGATTAAGTTATCTAGGGTGTTGTCTACTTTAGTGTTTTTAAAAACACATTATTTGCAGTTACTATCATCTCCTATTTTCTACTGCAATGATTTCTTTTTTACCTTTAATATTTTCTTTCTAATGCCTTGGTTTGGTTTATATTTTTGTAGTTTTTGTAGATTTTTGAGTTGAGAATTTAGTTATTTTTAATGTTTCATTTTTATTGATAGAAGTGTCTAAGGCTATTTTTTATTTTATCACTGTTTTAAATGTACCCACAGTTATATATATAGTGTTTTATTATTTTAATTATTTTTCACATCTGCAATTTCAGTTTGTATTTCCCCTTTCATTTAAAAGTGGTTTAGAGTTGTGTTTTCTGATTTTTTTAAATTTCCAGGTATATAGGTCTTTTGAAAATTTTGCTTTGAGTTTTTTTTTTTTGGTATTGTAATCAGAATGTTCTTTGAAATATTTGCTTCTTATGAAATGTACCAAAGCCTTGTGTGTGTATGTAGTGTATGTGCATGTGTGTGAGACCTAAAATATGGTCCATTTGCGTGAATACCCCCTGTGCTTGAGAAGAGGAGATTCTCTATTATGTTTGTTGATGTGTATTCATTAGGCTTAGCTATATTTTGACTAATGATGATTAGACTAGCTAATCATGTTTTTCAGAGCCTCAATATCTTTACTTATTTTTTGTTCTGTTGATTTGTTTTGTACTGCGAATGGTACGTTAAAATCTCCTGTATGAGCTTCTTTGTATGTCTCCTTACATCCCTAGTAGTTTTTGTTTTATACACATGATTTTTTGTTATTTGATTCAAATATATTTATAACTGTGAATTAAGGCTCCTTAGATTAAAAAGTATCCTTATTTGCTATGTTTACTGTATTTGGCTTAAATTCTATTTTGTCTCATATCAGCTTACTACCTACTGTGGTTTTAATTCTTTCTATTTGACTAACATACATTTACCCATCAGTTAATTTTAGCTTTTTAGATTAACTTTGTTTTAGGTGTTTTTATTCTGTACAGCATATAATGGAATCTCGCATTTTGAGCTAAATTGATTTGTTTTTTGCAGGAGAGTTAAGCCTTTACACAATTATTGCTTGTATTTTAGTTTCTATTTTGTTGTTTTATGTTATGTTACAATTAATACGTAGACTTTGTTTCCTTGGATATAAGTTTAAATACAAGCTCTCTCCCATTGTTGTCCTTTTCAGGAACTCCAATTACATCTACGTGAGATTGTCTTCGCTTGCCATCTTTACACCAACTATTTTCTTACCACTTTCTTGATTTTTTTTTGATCCCATCTTAATTCTCTTGGCCATATTCCCTTTTTTGCCTTTTTACAGTTTTTTTTGTTTTGTGAGGAAGGTCAGCCCTGAGCTAACATCTATGCTAATCCTCCTCTTTTTGCTGAGGAAGACCGGCTCTGAGCTAACATCTATTGCCAAACCTCCTCCTTTTTCTTTTTTTTTCCCCAAAGCCCTAGTAGATAGTTCTATGTCATAGTCGTGCATCCTTCCAGTTGCTGTATGTGGGACTTGACCTCAGCATGGCTAGAGAAGCGGTGTGTCGGTGCGTGCCCGGGATCCGAACCCCGGGCCACCAGTAGCGGAGCACGCACTTAACCGCTAAGCCATGGGGCCGGCCCCTATAGTTTTAAATGTAACTCTATTTCATTATTTTATTCTTATTTTACAGATATTCTAGTAACATGTACATTAAATCTTCCCTTATCTTCCATTTCATCAACTTTCTTTCTGATCTTAATTTTTTCTTCACTCCATTTTCATTCTGTTGGCTTATTTTCAAGTTTTCTATAATCTTCTCTATTTTACTTTAAATCTGTTCTCTCTTTGATACTTTGTAATTTATTCATCTTTATTTTATAAATTTATCCTTTTAGTTATGTCTTTCCTAGGTACAAATCTTTCCTGGGTTCAAACAACTCATTTTATTTTTCCTATCTTTTCTTTATGCCTCTTATTTGTTTTTAAATTTTTGATTTTAAGTTTTTTTAGGTACATATTTTGTGGGCAAGTGAATTTTCATCAACTTTTCTTCTTACAGTAGTTCTGTGTATGCAAAGATTTCTTTTTCTTTACATTTCATAGATATAGTTGATGTTATGAGGTGTTATAGAACAGGGACTGGCAAACAATGGTCTATGGTCCAAATCTGGCTGTCAACTTTCTTTTTAATAGATTGCAGGCTAAGAATGTTTTTCATAATTTTTTTTTTTTTTTTTTTTTTGCTGAGGAGGATTGGCCCTGGGCTAACACCCATGCCCATCTTCCTCCACTTTATATGTGGGACACCTGCCACAGCGTGGCTTGATAAGTGGTGCATAGGTCCATGCCCGGGATCTGAACCCACGAACCCCAGGCAACCGAAGCAGAGTGCGCAAACCTAACCACTACACCACCGGCCTGGCCCTTCGTATTTTTAAATAGTTATCTTCTAAATGGTAATATATAAGCATATGCATAATATCTTCAATTTTGTGCTTTGGCCTGCAAAACCTAAAATATACTGCAGCCGTTTAAGGAAAAGTTTGCCAACACTTTCTGTAAAAGATTTCTAGATCAAAAGTGTACTCTTCTGTCAGTGTATCAAAATGTAGTCTCTTTAACAGATTTTTTTGCAGGGTTGAGGTAAAAACAGAGTGGAGTTGTGTATTAGTTTCCTAGGAGCAAATGCTGCAAACTTGGTGGCATAAAAGAACAGAAACTTACTCTCACAGTTCTGAAGGCTAGAATGAAATCAATGTTTTTACAGGGCCATGCTCCCTCTGAAGACTCTAGGAAAGAACTTTTCCTTGCCTCTCCCTAGCTTCCAGTGGCTCACAGCAATCAACGGCACTCTTTGGCTCACAGCTGTATCACTCCAATATCTGCCTCTATCATCACATGGCCTTCTTCTCTGTGTATCTCATTATCCTCTCCTCTTCTTATAAGGACAGCGACCGTTGGGTTTAGAGCCCACTGAAAATCCAGGATGATTTCATCTCTAGATTCTTCACTATTTACATCCACAAAAAATCTATTTCCAAATAAACTCACAACCTGAGTTTCCAAGCATTTTGAATTTTAGGAGGATAATATCCAACTCCCCACAGGGTCTACTGTGGTCAACCGAAATTCACATACTTCCCACGTGCAAATACATTCATCCCAATCTTAACATCCCCAAAAGTTTTAACCCATTCCAGTATCAACTCTAAGTCAAAAATCTCATCTAACTATTAACTCATAAAGTTCCAAATCTCATCATCTAAATTAGGTATGGGTGAGACTCTGGATATGTTCCATCCTGGGTCAAAAGATCTCTCCATCTGTAAGACCTGTGAAACTAGAAAACAAGCTATCTGCTTCCAAAATACAGTGGTGAGATAGGCATAGGATAGACATTCCTATTGGGAAGAACGAGAAGGAATACAGAGACCACAGGTCCCAAACAAGTCCAAAACTCAGCAGGGAAAACACCATTATGTTTGCAAGCCTGAGAATAACCTTCCGTGGCTTGATGCCACGTTCTCTGTGTCCAAAGTGGCAACAGCCCTGTCCACTCTGTTGTCTGCCTCTGCCACTCTGCCCTCAGAATAATTCTTCCTTTTTCTTGAAGTTAGCACATATTCATGGCTTAGTCACTCCATTAGGCTTCTCCTGCTCGCAGAATCCCTGAAGTCGACAGCTTTTCTTCATTTCATTCTGTCTGTCTTTTTCAATTCTACCTGGAAATGTTTCTGCTGGTATAATATTCTCAAAACCCATGCTGTTCTGCCATGCATGTCAAGGGGATCCACACCATTAAACAAGACGATTCTCCACAGTTCTTTGCTGGATAACCCCTTTTCTATTCCTAACTTCTGCTGAGCTGGTTGATGAGAATCATGAGTCATAGCCTAACCTTTTCAGCAAAAGGTTGTTCAGCCATACCCGTGGCTTTCCCTCTAGAGCATGCTTTCTTGACAATAAATTTCCTAATTTTCGCGTCCCTCACAATCTGACTGGGCTGAGAATATCCCAAATCATCAAGTGCTAGATCTTTTTTGCTTGAGTTCCTTTCTCAATCTATCTCCTCTTTTTTTTTTCGTTTGCATTTTACTATAAGGGAAACCTGTAAGGGAAACCCAGCTGACCTTTGACAATTTGCTTAGAAATGTCCTCAGTCAAATATCCAAGTTTATTGCTTACAAGTTCTACTTTCCACCAAACTTCCAGCCAAGATTTCTGCCATTCTATAACAAGAATTACCTTTTCTCCAGTGTCCAATAACATGTTCCTCATATTCTCCTGAGGCTTCACCAGAGTCATCTTTAATGTTCATGCTCCTACTAACGTTTTGTTCGTGATGATATATGTATTCTCTAAGATGACAGACTCTTTCTTTACAATGTTCCTCACTTCTCTCTGAACCCTCATCGTAATCACCTTTAATGTCCATATTTCCACCAGTCTTCTCTTCAAAGCAATCTAGGCTGTTTCTATCAGGCAAGTAAAAATTCTTCCGGATCTGCCTATTGCCCAATTACAAAGCCACTTTTACATTTTTAGGTATGTGTTACAGCAGCACTCTACTTCCCAGAACCAAAATCTGTATTAATTTCTTAGAGTTACTGTAACAAATTACACAAATTTGGTGACTTAAAATAACAGAAATTTATGGTATCACAGTTGTTAATGGTAGAAGTCTGAAATCAATCAGAAGTAGGGCCATACTACTTCTAAAGGCTCTAGGGAAGAATCCTTCCTTGGCCCTCCCTAGCTTCTGGTAGCTCCTTGTAATCTTTGGTGCTTCTTGACTTGTAGCTGCATTACTCCAAACTCCGCATCCATCATTACATGGCCTCCTTCGCCGTGTCTTTCTGTGTCTTTTCTTCTTGTAGGGACACCAATCATTGGATTTAGGACGTGCTCTAAATCCAGAATTATTTAATCTCAAGATCCTTAACTAATAATATCTGCAAAACTCCAATTTCCAAATAAGGTCCCATTTTGAGTTTCCAGGAGGGTGTGAATTTTGAGGGGGGCACTATTCAACACATTACAGTTTGGGTGTCATAATGTTTTGCTTTCCTTTTATTTTATAGGACATCAAAATTTTTCTTGCATCTTTTTCCTCACCACAGTCTCCGAAGGATGATTGTCCCTCTTATTTATCCTCTTTTCTCCTCAGAAGCATTTTTTTTTTTTTTTGTAGATGTCTCCTTAAGTTCTTTTAAATACATTTAAGATTCTCCCTGTATCTTGTGTTAGGAAATATCAAGGCACATTTTCATTATTACCAATTTTTTTTGTACGAAGAGAATGTTGTCTTTCTGTGAGCGATTTTGATTCTTTCTTATCTTTTCTAGCAACTTTTTTCATACCTATTTCATACTCTCTGCACTTATTTTTGTTGCTGGAGCTTGAGGAATTATTCTGCTAGAGATTTACAATTATTTTTC
Organism: Diceros bicornis minor; assembly: GCF_020826845.1. Classification (NCBI taxonomy): domain Eukaryota; kingdom Metazoa; phylum Chordata; class Mammalia; order Perissodactyla; family Rhinocerotidae; genus Diceros; species Diceros bicornis. The sequence goes on along the minus strand of NC_080749.1, from coordinate 15,782,001 downwards.
TATTTACAGGTAATCTGAAGTTTAGTCAACTGCCATTTCCTTTACTACTTTCTCCGAGGTCTGAATTTTAATTAAAAAAATTACAAATTTTCCTTTGTGACCATAGATTATTGGTCACAAGATACTATTTAAAGGTACTATTTAAAAGCTTTCTGGAGTAGACAGCTAGATATAACCTTATTATTATTTTAGATTAAATTATTTGTTAAATTATACTCAGGTAAAATAATAAAATTGGCACATACCAGTTCTTGCTCAATTAATGAATGCGTGCATAGCAAAGGTGTAAACACATGTCTATGGTGTTGGGAACATAAAACACAAATTCTTAAGTAAAAATTGGAAACATGGGGCCAGCCCAGTGGCATAGTGGTTAAGTTTGCTTGCTTCACTTCAGCAGCCTGGGGTTCACAGTTTTGAATCCTGGGCACAGACCTATGCACCACTTATCAAGCCATGCTGTGGCAGGCATCCCACATGAAATAGAGGAAGATGGACATGGATGTTAGCCCAAGGCCAATCTTCCTTAGAAAAAAAGAGGAGGATTGGCAATGGATGTTAGCTCAGGGCTAATCTTCCTCACAAAACAAAGGAAAAAAAAAGTTGGAAACAAAGACTTATTATGCAGATATTTTAAAAATGAACAGAGTTCTCTATTAGCTAGATCATAGAGTTTTGACTGCTGTTTCGTGTGTTTGTTAGTATTTTTTTATTACAGTTAACAAAATCCTAAGGTAGTTTAAGTAAATGATAACAATTACATTAAAAATAATAAATCAGTGGCTCACTTAATTGAAAAATCTAGAATTAAACTTACTTCAGACGTAGTTGAATCTAGGCGGTCAAATGGTGATGTTAGACTTGTCATTCCTTCCTTAGATTTCAGCATTCTCACAGTATACAGTCACAACAGAGAAAGAAAATATCTTTCCAACCAATAGACCTGGAAAAATATATATATGTGGATGATTCAAATTTGTTTATCTCAGTTCATTTGGCCATTTTCAATCAATATCTGACTGTAGAAAGGGAAGGATACCATGACTGATCAAGCCTAGGTAATGTGCCTACTCCTTGGCCCAGGTAGATGACATGGGCTCTACCTGAAACACATTGACTCAGCAAGGTCACTATGGAACTGTGGAGATACTGGTTCTCAAAGAAAGGATTGTCAGGCTATATTACTTCCCTCAACCCCTTAATCCCATGATAAAATGTTAACATTGATTTTCTATTTGAAATTGTCACAAATGAGCATGCATTGCTTTTGAACAATAAGAATATATAAATTGTCACCTGTTTCAAAATGTAGTTTGTTAGATTAAATTAAAATTTATAGTAATCATGTTATTATTTCTTTTTTGGTTACTTTCAGAAGCTTGTTCACTGGAATGACGTACTTCATAATTACTGTGTTATCACACTCTCAATTCCTGGGTATGTGGCTGAGAGAAATGCTGTCTGGTCTTTATTAATCAGGGGGCATATGGGATGATGCGTCTAATCTGAAGACCTCAAAATAGAATCTCTCCAAGAAAAGGTTTATACAGCCCTGCTGATTTTGGCTCTGCCATTCTCACCTTGCCTATTAAGACAGGTGCTACTGTCTTCTCTCTGCATGCAGTCAACTGGAGAGAAATTAGTGAAGTTCGTCATCGACTACACCTGTGTGCAACCTCAGAAATTGGAAAGTCTACTATTATCTCTTCTGATAATCACAGACAGTTCCAGAAGCAAATAAGCTCTAAGAGAAGGAAGGAAGTTGCAGTTGCAAGTTTCAAAATTTCAATTGACTGAGATGTATAAAAGGCAAGAGGAAATAGAGGCTAATTATGAGTTTCATTGCTGGGAGAAAATATCACAGTATGGAAAATAGTTATCAAATATCAGCCTTTTCCCTTTTATATTTATTTCTGAGAGAGGAAGTAAACTAATTTCTCTCACGCAGGGGCTGTATATATTTAGCAGGACAAAATGATTAAGAGATATGTACAATTGTAAACACTAAAAAAATGACAGGGTTACTGACCCATTACTTATCCAATAGGCATAATTAAGACAATACACATAATTGTAATTTTTATCCTACTCTTTCCATTTAACATTTTATCTTGAGTATTTTTCAATATCATTATTACACCTATCAAAATATTTTTACTTATTGCATAATAGTTCATTGAATAGCTTTACCATTATTTACTTAACTACCTTCTTATTTTATGAATGTTTCCAGTTTTCACAAATCCAAAAAGAGTCAAATCTTTTTCTGTACTTTGAAATATTTCTAAAAGTTATATTTCAAGTAATGTAAGGTTGTTAACATTTTGAAGCTCTTGATATATAATTTCAAATTTCTCAAACAATATGATACATAATTATACTATACTAAATATAAAATTATATACTAAACTCATTACTCATAATTATTTGGCAAAATTTTTCTTTAGCTTTTGATTTGTATTCTCACTCAATAATGTTCTTTGCATAATTTTTTTAAAGTTCTTCCTTGAACATAAAGTAGTAAGGCTTATAATGTACATATAGAGGGTAATTATTAAAACATAAAAAAAAGAAAACATCAAAACCTCAAAAGTTAATTTCCTTTGAGAACAAAAAGAGAGTATAATCTAACATCCTGAGATTATTACCTGTAATAGCTGCTAGAAGTCTTCTTTCATATAAGCAAATATTTATTTGGAATATACACTACTGTTTTATTTTTATTTAGTTTCATTTTTGCATAAAATTTTGACCAAAGATAAGGAGAATACTAATCTTTCTGATATGTTTTGACATTAAAATAGTCACTAGTATCTGTTGGAAATGAATTATTTAAAAGAATAAAGATCCTCTAAAATTATAATTCCAAACTGATCTTTAACAATACATATCAAATATGCAAGTAAAGAAGAAAGAAGAAGGAAATAGAAAATGAGATCAGGATTATTCCTCCTATCATCTTGGGGGAAAAAAATAGTTTGAGAAAGCAAAATGATTCAAAAACACAAAGCTTTATACTAGCAGAGTGTAAAAAAGCTCTGGATAGGATATTAGGATATTAGGAAACATCAAGCTGAATAAGCCATTGTGTCCTTACCTAGAGGAAAGAGAGAGGGAAAGAAGAAAAGATGGATTAAAACAAAGCGTGAACTGAATAAAGACTCATTTTCAAGTATTTCACTAAGTTTTCTGGTATTTTAGGGTAACTAAATGTTTACCAAAAAAATGTACATTTCTCCTGAGTGTAAATAGCAAACCAAGTTTTCCAAGCATATTGCATTTCTGGAATTATCTTCTTTTCTACTATCATTCAATACATCCATAGTCCTGAAATTTAAAAAAATAGAAGAAAAGAAAAAATTATCTTTGATAAAAACATCAAGCTTCAAAGGTTGACTCATATTCACTTAAACATCTGTTTTATTATTCTACAATAAGCTTCGCACCATTCTAGGCCAGATGCTTGCAACGTAGCAAAAAATTGGTGACAGGTATCTCATTTGGAATATAAGGAGGAATTGATCAATCAGTACCAAAGGTGGAAATTAATGCTTAATTTCTATACTATTTAAGGACTGACAAGTGTTTCACTTTTCTAACCCATGAAAATGCAGGTTGAACAAGAAAATTAGCAAGTTATTAAGGCTAGAGGAAATTAACATCACTTAAAGTTTGTATGGTATATTAGTTTGCGAGAGTTGCCATAACAAAATACCACCGATCCTCTGGTTTAATCAGAAATTAATTTTCTTATAATTTTGGAGGCTAGAAGTCCAAGGTCAAGATGTCAGTAGGTTTAGTTTCCAGATTTAAACCATGGTGTTTTCTTACAAAACATAAAATTGTCCTTGTTTATTATATAACCTTTGAAAAATATGATAAATTTTAAAGAAAAGCATTCAAATAATCCAGAACCCTACTGCCCAGAAATAAGTGTCATGAAAATGTTGCTACTTTCCTTTCAGAGATTTTATATACTTAAATCCAACAGCACTTTTTAAAACCAAAATTGGAACCAAACTAAATGTAGTGTTTTTTTTTTTTTATTTTTTTATTTTTTTTGTGAGGAGATCAGCCCTGAGCTAACATCCGCCAATCCTCCTCTTTTTTTGCTGAGGAAGATGGCCCTGGGCTAACTTCCGTGCCTATCTTCCTCCACTTTATATGGGACGCCGCCACAGCATGGCTTACCAAGCAGTACTTCGGTGCGCGCCCGGGATCCGAACCAGCGAACCCCGGGCCGCCGCAGCGGAGCGCGCGCACTTAACCGCTTGCGCCACCGGGCCGGCCCCGTGTTTTTTTTTTTTTAATCCTGCTTTTTCCATTCAACACTACCTTGGGCACATTTTCCATGAGAGAAAATATATTTTAAAAACACTATTTATAAGTATTATGTATTTTACTTATATTTCATAATTTATTTTATCTTTTCTCCTTTTTATTAAAGATATGAATTTTTAGATTTTCAATTTCAAGTAACACCATGATGAACAAATTTCTATACAAAGTCCTTACATATCTATGATAATTTCTAGTTAATAAATTCCCACAAATAGAATAACTGCCTAGAATATGAATCACATTGCAAGTTTAAAAGATCTAAATAATAATCCTTGTCAGATAATTCCAAAATTGGATTCATCTCGATATAGTTGACTGTCTTTTAAATTGTGATTTTCCCTGTTCTTGGATATGAAGGGTAAGTTTTTTTTTTTTTTTTTTTGGTGAAGAAGATCAGCCCTGTGCTAACATCTGCCAATCCTCCTCTTTTTTTCCTGAGGAAGACTGGTCCTGGGCTAACATCCGTGCCTATCTTCCTCCACTTTATACGGGACGCTGCCACAGCATGGCTTGCCAAGTGGTGCCTCCGTGCGCACCTGGGATCCGAACTGGCGAACCCCTGCCAAGTGGTGCCTCCGTGCGCACCTGGGATCTGAACTGGCGAACCCCAGGCCGCCACAGCAGAGCGCACGCACTCAACCATTTGCGCCACCAGGCCGGCCCTAACGGGTAAGTTTTGATAGTATTCTGGGCACTTTGTTATGTTAGAAAAGTGAGTCCTATTTAAGTCTCGTATTTTAGCAGGCAGTCACCTGAAGAGGTGGAAGCAGCTTATCCAGGCTGGGTCAACTGGTGCCTCTAGGGGGGAAGGGAGTCTCCAGCCTGCAGGGACAAAGTGCCAGGCCTTGTGGTGACAGGGCCTTACCTGCTGTGCTGCCCAGGTACCTGGGTCTCTAGTAGGGCGAGGAGTCTCACGTCTGGCAGGGGCAGAGGCACTTCCCGGTCAGGTTCTTGTTAGGACGTGATCCTTCTTGCCGTTGCTGCCAGGCCACTCAGTGTCTCTAGTGGAGTAGGGGTTTCAGTCTCCACAGGGAAGGAAAACGCTTCCTCTAGCTTCCAACTGACCCTCCTCACTGGGGCCACCAGCCGGACTCCACATGATCAGGAGTGGGAATAATCCTCCCTGGGCCGCCTTCCATTGGTGGTTGGCAGTCAGGAAACACTGGGCTTTAGTTAGTCTTTCTGTTTGGGGGGGTGATACAAGTCACCCTGCTGCCTATGTTGTCACTCTAGTCCTGGGTCACTAACCAACCTGCCTTCCACTTTCCCTCTTTAAGGATTCTTGGTTGCCTCGTGATTTTTTTCCTAGAGTTTAAGGTTCCATTTAGCAGGAAAGAACAGGGGAAATGAGTTCACCTCACCTTGTAACAGACCAGAAGTCTCTCTGTGATATCTTTTAACTAATTATTCCTGAACTTACACGTATGCTGTATTTGTTCTTGTGTTCACCTTGAATATCAGCACATCATCACACACACACGACTGTATATGTCATATCAACAGTGGCTTCATTATAGATGAAATCAACTTCCCAAGGCATAAGATTCTGCTTCTTTGAATTTATTTTTAAGAAATACGGACATAGACAAAGACTTTTTCTCCAGAACATAGCATGGAACTATGATGTTTTAAGTAATCTGACAGTACTTTGAAAATGTTTTACAGAGAGGGCATATTCTATCAAATAGCAAGGGCTTATTAACTCTAAATGGAATAAAATCCTTTCTACTTTTTTCTGTTTATCTTGCCTCCTATGGCTGTTGCAGCTCTTTGAAGTTTCAAGTTTGAAATATCTCTGTACAATGAGTAAATGAATAAAATGTTCAGACTTTGTCTCTTGCCTGCTCCTTTTCTGGCTTTTAGGTGAGGTTTCCAGTCGTTCTCTGCACTTCCCTTGACTAGAGTCAGTGAGTGACCAGCTGTGCGTAATATGAAGATGTCTGGAAACAGCATTTATGATGCTATATGCCCAAGGTTGCAAGTGTCTAGCACATTCTATTTAGGGGGAGAATGATGTAAAGTACATGAGTTTTGCAGGTAAAAACAACCTGGTTTTCTAAGGTCTCCTTCCTACTAGCTATGTGACATTTTGCAAGATTCTTGAGCTCAGTTTCTCCATCTGTAAAATGGGGATTAATATAAGAAAAAGTCATATACACAATATGGATTTAATAAACACAGCTATTAACGGTTATCAGCAAAACCACAAGAAAGGCAGATAGTCAGAATAGCCTCCCAGAGTTGCTGATGTGCCTTCCTAACTCCCTTCTATCTGGCTCTGTTGAGTGCTTGACACTTCTCATTTGCCTCAGCACAACAGAACATGAATAATAATGCTGCCCTATACTCAGTCAATGGTCCATTAACTAGTATTTGTTTATTCATGCCAACCACATTTTTCTTCTCCCTTAGTATGTTGTCAGATGAAATTTCCAGAGAAAATTGTATAAATCTGACATTCACAACTTCTCTTCCCTGTACTCCTAAAACCTACAGGTGTCTCACTACCCTTATCCCAACCCAAGTTATTCACATGGTCCTTATGATGTATATTATTTTGTCTTAGCTGACCTTGAAGTTGGAAGGACACAACCTGCTTTGTATTTGGTCTCTGAACTGAGCCTCACTCTCAACCTTTCCTCACCAGTCCTCACTCCTCATGTTGTTATTAATTCCAGGAAATTTTCCCTCCCTTTCCCTACTTAGTGGTCTCCTCTTTGATATCCAGCATGCTGTGCTTTCAGTAAGTAGTGGTGCATTCTGGGAATGCGCACTGACAATAGCAGGGCCAGTAAATGGCCCCTCTAGACACCAGCAACATGCGCAACAGCTATAGGAGTAGCCTTTAAAGATAGGAGATACATCTCAAAACAAACTTCACTTTCTGTGTAAGTTTTCCTTGGGATGGTATGACCATTATGCGAGTTTGAGAACTCAATGGATTTTACACAATTCCAGAGCAAAATAAATACTGGCAATTGATGGATTTTTAAAAATAATTATTTGATTAAGATGGATCTAATTCCTCCATATCCACTTCTGGGTTAGAGATCACCAAAAGAGACATTTGCATGCGTTTTGGAAGATAGAATTGAAGAGGAAGACATTACTCTCCAAAGGTTAAATTCTGTGAGAAACTGTGAAGATGCTGGTGAGTTCTAGCTTGTTCTGGCTCACCCCACTTCATGTCCAACTCTTCTTTGTGACTTCTGGCTCTGTTGACCAACAATAATCAGAAGTGCACCACCAGATATAGAGGCAACAGCCTTCTAAAGACCTCTCCATCAGCTCCGCTCCATGGTTACACCCTGGCAGCTGGACACACCTGGCTTACCAGACTTCACTGCAAGCTTTGACTTTCCCACCCACACTGGTGTTTGGGAGGGCTGGTTAGGGAATTTTCTCTGATCCTCCAGCTCCCCTTGTGGCCCTTACTTCCCAAACTCCTCTCTCACTTGTGTATGTCTAGTTCCTATCATAAGTCCTTATTCTTTAATAGTCATAATTGTTGTGCTTCCCCGATCAAATCCTGATTGACATAGAAATGTTCTATTTTTCTTTATTTCCTACTTAAAATTATAGCTAATAGCTGTTATTTGTTTTATTTCTGATTATAAGTATTATGGCTTATGTAATATCTTATGGACACATAAAAAGGATATTTTATTGGTATTAGTAGAATGTTAAGCATTAGGTTGTTACCAGTATTCCAAATATTTTACATTAAAATCATAAATTCAATAGAGGGGTCAAAAGTATGCCTTTGAAATCAAATAGACCTGGTTCGAATCCTATCTTCCTCATTAACTGGTGATTTTGTATAATTATTTAATCTCTGGAAATGTCAATTTCTTCACATGGAAAATTGATATAAAATTTATTTAATGGAGTTGTTAGAATTCTTTAGTACATTTAACAGAATGTCTGGCGCAGGTTGGCAATATTATTATTATAAGGTGACTACCGTTTGCTAACTCTCTGCACTAAGCATGACACATACATCCCCTTTAAAAGAACTGTACTCAGTGTGGCAGTTGTTATAATCCTGATTTTCTGGATAGGAAAATTGAGGCTTGGGCCCTCTTCCCTACAGACTGAATGTCTATACTAACATATAAATGTTTGCCATAAGAAAATCTTCTTTTCTTCTTATGGAATAATAATCAGGAATAATAATGTTGATTCACCAAAATAACTGAAGAGGGTAGAGACATGAATAAGCCAAAGAAGTGGGTAACTCAAGATTGTAATTACCTAACGTTCAAGCATCAATCACGTACAGTTTCTCCAGCAGATTTGTTTCCCGATTCAAGACAGTGAACTCGTTTTGCACCTTCTCAGTAAATGTGAGCAGTGCAGGAAACTGAGCTATTTCTGAAAGGTAATTGAAAAACAAAAGCAAATTGACCTCATATTCAAAACTTTCCACTGATACTCCTCAATGCACATAATTTCCCTAAAGGCAACCAGAAATTGATAGACTTCTAGATCTTAGACAAACACATTAGCTTCTGTGGAACTAGTATAGCAGCAGTGACTATCAGGAGTTTTGTAATCAGACAAGCCTGTTCTTTCATTCCAGCTCTGACAGCTAACATCTGTGCATCTTGGTACACATTTTTAAGCCACCCTGAGACTCAGTTTTGTCATCTGTAATAGGAGAATGATATATTTTGCTATTGGAATAGCATGAACATTAAAATGAAGTAATATAAAGATAGATAGTTTTGTGATATATGGGCAAAAGATGTTAAAAGGTACTTCACCAAAAACAATATAAGGATGGCAAGTAAGCCATGAACATATTCTTAACATTAGTCATTAGGGAAATGCAAATTAAAATCACAATGAACCACCACTACACGCCTATTATAATGGCCCAAACCAAACTAAAACAAACATCCAACAATACCAAGTGCTGGTGAGCATGCAGAGCAGCTGGGACTCTCACACACTGATGAGTGGAATGAAATATTATACAGTCACTTTGGAAAAGAGCTTGTACAAGGTAAAATATAGACTTACCATATGACCCAGTCATCCCACTCCCAAGTGTTCACCCAAGAGAAGTTAAAAACTATATTCACACAATAATGTGTATGTGTACATTTATAGCAGACATTCATAATCACCAAAGGAGAAAAGACCCAAATGTTCTTCAACTAGTCAATGTATAAACAAACTGTCATAAACCCATACAATGGAAGGCTATCCAACAGTAAAAGGGAATAGACTACTGATGCAACAGCGTGGATGATCACGGTGTGTTATGCTAAGGGAAAGAAGATAGACTCAAGGCAAAACTATGGGGATGATGGAATTGTTCTAGATCTTGATTGTGGTGATAGTAACATTAAAGTATGATTGCGTCAACATTCAAGAACTGCACACTGAAAAGAGTGGATTTTACTCTATACAAATCATACCCCAATAAGAAGACAATCTCATATTTGTTCAGGCTTTATGATTTACAATGCACATTTCATACATCATCTATTTGACCTTCAGACAATTTAGTTGGCAGATATCATTCATCTCCTTATTTCATCTTGAAATATTTAATCCAAAAAACCCAGGACCAATTCCAGGTTTCCTGATGCCTGACCAAGTGTTCTCTGGCAGACATCAAGATGCTGAGGAGCGTTTCTCTGAGCCTAAGTTGCTTGATACTTCAAGAACACCCCACGGTATTTTTTCCATTAAATAGCTTTGCAATGAAAAATATCCCAAGGTGTCACATTTTTCGTGTTATTTTCTTTTTCATTCTTAAAAAAAAGGTGCAAACTTTCCTGGGATAATTGACTATCCATTGAAGTTTCATATTTTATATCTTTATCCTATTGCTATTTTTCCCTGAAAAAATAAATGTTTAAAAAATACATCAACAAATCTCCTGCCAAGCTACCACAAGGGAGCTGCTCGTGGAGAATCTAAGAATAGATTAGTTTTGTTTCTTCCTATAAACTTTCTCCGCAGGAATGGTAGATTAGTCAAGCTAGCAGGTCAGCTTTGAAGACACTCAAAGCAGACATGTGGCACCACGCAGATCACTTTTCTTTAGTGAGATGGACATTTATCCTGCCTCTTTTCTCCTATAGAGAAAGAAAGCAACACAAAGAAATTTAAACCTCATGCAACAAGCAGAACAACCATTCACTTCCAACGCAAAGACACTCCCTGCAGAGCAATAGCAGAACTCGTCTCCCCCAAGATTTAACCATCAGCTGGAATCGAGAGGCAAACTAGAACACTAACACTTTTCCCAGCTACTCAGACTGGTGACTCAAACTGTCCTTCCCCCTACCCCTACCATAATTAGAGAACAATCTCATCTTCTACCTTGCTAAAGAAATTTGAGCTGATTCTAAGTGAGAACTAGATGGCTATCCTCACAGGACCTGAGATAGAATTTGCTTTGGTTCCTTAAGATTGATAAGCCACATTAACAAAAGGGAATGGATTAGTGGAGGGCAGGTACAAAGAGCCTGTGGTTATTTGGCTTCAAATTAAGACATGTAGGAAAGGGCCTAAGGGCGAAACGATGCTGAATTTGGAGTCACTTCCATGTCTGCTACTTATTACTGGTGGCTTTAGGCAAGGCCTGGGGCTTTTGTTTGGTGGTTAGTCAGAACTCTTAGATCATGAGACAGAAAATCAACTAAAATAGCTTAGAGAAAATGATGGATTTGGTATAATAATGCCAGATGTTTTTTGGAGCCTAAAACAGAGAAAAAGCTGGATTAGTGCAAGAGCTAAAATGAGAGACTGGAGTTCTATCAAAACTCTGTTCCCAGGTCAACTTCTTTATCAAATTTGTGTCAGCTTTCCCTGTCTAGACCACTAAATTCTAATCAGGGGGATGAGCAGCTAGATTGACTAGTGTTGAGCAGGTACTATTAGGTAGATAAACTATGTGTGGGGGTAGGAATGATTTCTAATATAACTTCTCCATCTGCCACCCTGTAGACAGAGGAAAAGGAAATTTCTAGTCAAGTAGTGATATATTCTGGTTACTCTCTAGTCTCTTGTTTCTGAAAGTGTGGTGCCCAAACACTTTGTAACGACGTTGTCAGAGATGCTTGATAAAATGTGGATTCTTGGACTCTACCAAAGATTTCTCAGGTTGGAATGCAGAAATTGGCATTTTCATACTATTCGCTAGAAAATTTTTATGCACACTACAGATTGAGACTCAGTGCTCCATGCATTGATTTATAGATTGAAAATAATGAGTTTAATGCTTGCTAAGGTCCTTTTAACCCTAGAAATGGTCTCCTTTTAGTTAAGTGTAAAATCCAGAAACTGTAATCTGTCTGAATGGGACTATTTGAGTGAAGGCCAGATGTGGAATTTGCAGGGATACAATCTTTGTCAAATTTGTCCACTAATGTATCACCAGCACTTAGAGCAGTGACTGGCATATAGTAGGCACCCAATAAATATTAGCTGCATTTGTTAAATCTTTTAATGGTCTTATATACATTATTATTTGGTAGCAAAATAATATAAAAGAAAACAGTACAAATGAAGAACAATGACTTTGTTGTCTAAAAATAGACTCATGGTGATGCTAGACAGTAAACAGGGGCAGTACATTGTTAATCCATATTTATCTCTTTATATACTCTTCTCCTTAACCTTTGTCACTTATAACGAGCCGGGCCACCAGCTTCCACCCCAAATTCATGTTCTTTTCACTGCAAGACATTCTTTCCTCATGGACTTATTTTGTTTTTAGTTTGTAAGTCTTGGTAACTTACATAAATTTGTTCAGTAAAATAATACTTATCTAAGTTTACCTTCTCTAGTCAGGCAAAGAATAATAGCAAATCTCTGTTGGCATGAGACAGAACTTTGGAAAGGTAGCTGCTACCCTGATGACATATATGAGATATTGAGGATCTTGGCTATCTTGTTCAAACCCCTCCATTGTTTTCTTTTTTTTAAATGTTAAATACACATTTAAATATTAAGTTGTACGTGATCAGTAAAACCAATGAAATCAAACTGAAAAATATAACTAATTCCACCCATCACTTCTCCATCTCCTAAAAAAGAAAAAAAAGAGCTTGCAGCCTGATATGTAGTACGTATACACGCGTAGAAGTTTTTTGTTTGTTTGGTTTTGTTGTTGTTGTTGTTTTTAAAGGAAAGTTATTATACATGTTTCGTTGCAACTTGCTTTTCTTAATTAATATCACCTATGGATATCATTCCAGGTTATCAGACTAGCCAATACAATTTTATCTCATTCTTTTTAATATTTTAGAATTTGGATTTAACATAACTTTTTTTGATCTTTTACTGTAAATAGATATTCAGATTGTCTCCAGTGCTTGCCAATATAAACCATGCTACAGTGAAATTATTTTCATGTATATTTTTAAAGACTAATCTTTAATTTTCTATAGATTAGTTTTTCTAAACTGTGGGCCAAAGGGCATATAAGTTTTCAACTTTAATGGGCTCTTCCAAATTAGTTTTTAAATAAAAGTTTTCTCTCTAGCAATAAGCACTTATTTCATAATATCTTCACTCATATTATATGTTGCTTTATTATTTTTTCCCTAATTTTATAAGGCAATATTGTGCCCCACTATAGCTTTAACTTTTATTTCCTAAATTCTGATAAGATTGAGCAACTATTCAGATGTTCATTAGCTATTTTGCTCCAATTAAATTTCAAGGAACTTGGAACACTAATTTAAGTTACCCCTTCAGGAAACTTCTGAAACACTCCTTTTAACTTGAAAAATGCACCCTGGGCCGCTGTTGGTCTGAGTGAAAAAAAAAAAACAAAAAGAGAGAAAAATGCAAATAGATTACTTGGTGTCAAGTATATAGATACTAATGTTATGCGAGTGGACCATGGGGAAGGAATGGGGCTCAGTCTTTATCAGGGAAAGGTGTGAAGAACACCATGTGGGCGTTTGAGCCACTGGTAAAAGCCCTGACCATTTAGCACCATAGACAAACTAGACCCAGTGTCCTTCTGGAAGGACTCTGGACATTTGCAAGGAGCAAGGCTGTATTGTGACAGTCTGGAGAAAGCAGAATCTAAGAAAGGTGGAGGGATACCATAGGCAACCTTTGTTTTCTCAACCACATGCCAGGCTGGACGTAAATAAGGAAGAAACCTGTCCGTAGAGCACAAATGAACGTATTAAGTAATGATTACAGAGCCAAGTTTTCATAAGTAAATCAAATGTAGAAACACGAGGCAACAAGTAATTTGTAGTCTTGTGTCAATTCTGGCCCTATTTGGCAGGCTATGTTTTCTTCTGAGAAAAACAGAATAACGAACTGAAGCTCCGGAGCAGCATCCAAATGGCCACAGGTATGCTGACCCAGCGAAGCCCCGGTGATTTCCTCAGAGAACTCTTTCGTTGCTTCCTCGCTATGTGCCATCCTGAGGAATGTCAGGCCCCTGCAAGTTTTTGATGACAGAAGTGTAAATCCTACTGGACAAAATGACCTGGAAGCCTCTTCCATTCCTTGAAGCCATTCCTTACCCCAAACCCTAGACCTCCATCTATTCCTTTGTAAGCCTGATGCATTTGGAATTCTCAAACCTATTGATTTTGCCATTGATTGCAGTGCGCCTCGACTTGAGCAGCAATCTCATTCTAAGCCTCTGAGAAAGCAGCCACCGTTACTCTCCAGGGCCTCTCTGGACAGAGCTGTCACTTCCTGGGGACGGTGGGCTGAGTATTGCAATTCCCTCAGCATGGAGATAGGTCAGCTTAGACATGTCTGGGGTCTCCCTGAACGACCTGATTCAAGGCAGGCTAACCTTTCAACAGAGAGGTCCACATTGCTGCAGAGAAGAGCAAGGTCTCTGTAGAAAAATCAAACAAAAAGAATGACTGTGCTGCCCTTTGGAGAAAGGAAAGTCTGCCCAAGATACCTGTTGTTTTTTCTATTCCAAAAGAAATACATTGACAGAATGGACACGTTCCAATTGAGTTTATTTGACTAGCTTAATTCCTAAGAAGGTAAGCAAAGAAAAAAAGACTACTGGAATATAATGTCACTTCTGATTTTTCCCCCTTCAAAACGGATATTCTGTTATCCAGATGAGTCACTTTGTCACATTGCATTACCTAATGGAGCAGACCAATGCTCCTAATTCAGAAAATTCTGTCTCCCCTTTAAAACCAATTGTGACATAAACCCATTTATAATATAAGTCAGTGGCTGCCAGTTTCCAAAGTGGTTATCGTTGAGTATAATGAGATAGAGCAAAAATGGCACAAGATGCAGGTCAAGAGACCTGCCAATTATCAAGCAGGAGATGTTGCCAGTGGAGCAAGTTATTGTTAAAACAGGTTGTTGGAAGCAAATTATAAATTATAGCAGCCTCACTGGGAAAGCTATAGCCTCTGAAATGATGGAGATACAATATTGGATAGTAATCCTTTGGTACCTTGATCTGATTGTCTTTAACGATATTTCATGCTTCATAATGCTATAATGATATTTTGTATCTACTGTTCCATAAAAAGAATGCCATGTGAGCATATGTTGTGTGCACTCATGTGTAACAAGTGGGAAGAGAGAAGACTTAATTGTATGTGTGGGAGGTAATGTCAAAATACTTTTACAAGTTAGGCTACATTTTATTACACATGTGGTAGGAGATAACATTCTGTGTCTAGTTGATAACTTAAGGTCAAATTTAGCAGATCAACATTACATTAATAGTGTTTTTATGAAATGAAATTCAAGTAAACACTTCAGAAAATTTAAAGAATGAGATGATCCTTGTATTTAACTCTTACTAATCTTCCATTTTGCAAATTAATTGACAAGTATAGTATCAATTATTCAATTGAACCACTAGCTATTGGATTTTTCTATAAAACTGTGGGCTTTTGACTATCTCCTCATTTATGTGCCTATTCATTTAAAACTAGTGAGTGGCTGCTATGTGCCAGACCTGTGCAAGAGAGTGAAGATGCAGATTTAAAGAGATGCAGCCCCTGCATGTAAGATTTTTACATTCTAATGGAAGCCAGACCTGCAAATAATAAAAAATACATGAGATGCATGCAGTAATCGAAGCATAAACGAAGTGCAATAGGTGCACAGGAAAAAGAACACATAAATTAACTTAGAGGAATAAGGTGAGTCTTCAAAGATAAAGTGAATTGGATTTCTAGGAAGTCTAGAAGTTTGCAATTCTAAATCTTAGAAGGGCATTCTAGGCATCCGTGAGAAATAATTGTGTATTAGGGTAAAAACAAATGATGTGGCTTTTCAAAACAAGAACTGAGTCATACAAAAAGATGCTGTATGTAGACAAGTAGAAGGGGTTATATAATGATAGAACTTTTCAAATAAATGAGTGGGAGAAATTCAAAAATATGGAGCAGAGTTATATGATCAGCTTTAGAAAGTAAAGAGATTTTGGCTGTGGCAATCATATACTGAAAAGTGGTGGGGGTCC
This sequence comes from Diceros bicornis minor, assembly GCF_020826845.1. Taxonomy (NCBI): domain Eukaryota; kingdom Metazoa; phylum Chordata; class Mammalia; order Perissodactyla; family Rhinocerotidae; genus Diceros; species Diceros bicornis. Next base: position 15,766,211 of record NC_080749.1, on the reverse strand, counting down.
GGTCAAACTAGAGTTATAGTGCCCAATAAGAAAATTATTGAAATTGTCAAGACTTATTTGACAAGAACCTGTACGAGGGCTGTAGCATTTCATCTAAGTTGTCACACTGAGGTGTGTAGAGTTGTTTATAGTGTCCCCTTATTATCCTTTCAATATCTGTGAGGTTGGCAGTGATTATCCTGCCCGTCCTTCCTAATATTGGCAATTTCTCTTATTTTGTTAGTCTTTCTAGAGTTTTATCAATTTTGCTCATCCTTCCAAAAAACCTGCTGTTTATTTAGCATTATCATTAGACAAAAGTTTTTCTGTTTTCAGTTTTGTTGATTTCTGCTTTTATCTTTGGTATTTCCATCCCTCTGCTTAATGTGAGTTTATTTTCCTCTTCTCTTTCTAGTTTCTTTAAGTTGAAGCTTAGATTAATCTTTTAAAACTTTTCTTTGCTAATACAAGCATGTAAAGCTATAAATTTCCCTCTAAGCACTGTGTTAGCTGCATCGCCCCAATTTTTCATTTTCATTCAGTTCAAAGTATTTTATAAATTATATCAAGACTTCCTCTTTGACTATAAATTATTTACATGTGTGTTGTTTCATTCTCCAGTATTTGGAGATTTTCTTCTTATCCTTCTGTTATTAATTTCTAGTTTAATTCCATATAGTCTGAAAACATACTTTGTATGATTTCAAATCTTTAGATTTTTTAAGGTTGGATTTATGGCATAGGATGTACTCCATCTTGACTAGTTTTCCAAGTGAATTTGGGTGAAGTGGCCTATAAATATCAATTAGATCTAGTTGGTCTACGGTATTCTTTGGTTCTATATTCTTGCTGATTTTCTATCCACTAGTTCCATATGTCACTGAAAAAGGAGTGTTGAAAACTCCAACTATAATTTTGGATTTATCTATACCTACTTTCAATTCTGTTAGTTTTTGCTCCTTGTATTTTGAAGCTCTACTGTTAGGTACATACACATCCTGAGTTTTTAAGTCCTCTTGGTGAATAATTGCTTTTATCAATATGTAACATCTCTGGTTTCCCTGGTAATTTTTTTGTTTGATATTAATATAACCACTTTAGCTTTCTTTTGTTTTATCTTTACATGACATATATTTTTCTATGCTTTTATTTTTATCCTACTTATATTATTTTTGAAGTGAATTTCTTATAGACTTCATAGAGTTTGATCATGTTTTGTATACAATCTGAAAATCTCTGTCTTTCAATTACTATGTTTAGACTATTAATATTTATTGTAATTATTTATATGTTTATAATTAGGTATGATATTTATTCATATTTAACTTTTCCCATATATATGTTAGCAATACAGTTTCCCTTGTTCTAATCCCTTCATGCTATAGTAGTTGTCTTGTATATTATATCTAAATATATTGAAAACCTCATCTGACAATGTTATACTCTCTGATTTCAACTGCCAAATATATTTTTCATAACTCAAGAAAAGAGTAGAACAATATTTACCAGATATTTACCAATTCTGTTGTTCTTCCTTTAGTCCTAATGTTCCAAGTTTCTTTCATTTTGTTTGTACTCAACCAATTCTCTTAGTTTTCCTGTAGTTAAGCATCTTTCTTTTACCTTTATTCCTAAAAAATATGATTGTTGGACATAGAATTTAATATTCTTTTCTTTCAGCACTTTAAAAAATATTGTGCCATCTCCTTCTGAACCCAATGATTAATCTGAGAATTTCACAGTCTTTTGCATACTTGTTTTTCTATAGGCAATGCACAATTTTCTCCAGCTGCTTCCAAGATTTTTTTTTGTTTGTTTTTTGTTTTTTGTTTTTTGTTTTTTTTTTTGTGAGGAGATCAGCCCTGAGCTAACATCCGCCAATTCTCCTCTTTTTTTGCTGAGGAAGACGGCCCTGGGCCAACATCTGTGCCCATCTTCCTCCACTCCACATGGGACGCCGCCACAGCATGGCCCACCAAGCAGTGCGTCGGTGCGCGCCCGGGATCCGAACCAGCGAACCCCGGGCCGCCGCAGCGGAGCGCGCGCACCCAACCGCTTGCGCCACCGGGCCGGCCCCAAGATTTTTTTGTCTTTAAAAAAAGTTACTGCTTTGTTATAATGTGTCTGACTATGGATTCCTGCACAGAGTTTGCTCAATTTCTTGAATTTGTAAGTTCATTTCTTGTGCCAAATGTGGGAAGTTTCAGCCATCATTTCTTCAAATATATTTTTCAGCTTCATTCTCTTTGTCCTCTCTTTCTGGAACTTTGATGACACAAATGTTAGACCTTTTGTTGCTTTCCCACAGGTCCCTTAGCCTGTTCGATATTTTTTTATGTCTTGTTCAGATTGCATAATTTCTACTCATCTACCTGTAAATTTACTGACTCTTTTCTTTGTCATCTCCATTCTGCTATTATGTTCATCCAGTGAGCTTTTTATTATGGTAAGTGTATTTTTAATTCATGATTTTCTTTGGGTTCTTCTTCATAAACTTTTTTTTTTCCCTGAGATTTTCTATTTTAACACTTTTTTTCAAGAGTAAATATAATTTATAGTTAGAGGATTTTTACAATAGCTGCTTTAAAGTCTTTATCAGATAATCCAATACTTGTGTCATCTTAGTGTTAACATTTATTGATTATCTTTTTTCCATGCAAGTTACATGGAAAAATGTTAATTTTTTTGTAGACTGAGTAATTTTGGATTATACCTTGTACATTTTAATTCTTCTCATGTGATTCTGGGTCTTGCTTAAATCCTATGGAAGTATTAACATTTTTGTTTTAGCAAATAACTGAATTGATGAGATTCAGTCACTAGTTCCAACATGCCTTCTGAGGACTGTGGTTCCAACGTCGTATTTATTTTCAAGCCTTTGTCATTGTCTTTAGATTTGTCCCAGGTGTGTGCCATCTAATGGGCATCCCAAGATCTGGGTGATGATCTATCATTGAATTCATTTCTCAAAGTCTTTGGCATACTTATTAGGATCAGTCCTCATAGTCAGAGTTTGGAGGTAAACTCTGGAGTGCATAAACAACTTTATTAGCTGTCTTTTCTTAGTCTTTTCCACTACGTGTCGTCTTTGGGTATTTATGGTTTCCTGAGGCTTCCCTTTTCAGTCCTGGGGACAGAAACTTGGATCTTTAGCTCACCTGCTCTGCCGTGCATTACTACAGTTGGGCTTGCAATTCAGCCACTTTTAAATTGGGTGCACCCAGATAATCTAGGATAATTTCTCCATCTTGAGGTCTTTAACCTAAATCGCAACAGCAAAGATCCTTTACCATGTAAGGAAACAGATTCCAGTGATTCAGTCATGGGCATCTTTGGGTGACAATTATTCTGCCTACCACAATCCGCCTTCTGGCTCTAAAGTTCCCACATCACATACAAAAGACTTTCACTCTATCCCAAGATCCCCAAAAGTCTCAACACATTAAGCATCAACTCTAAATCCAAAATCTCATTTATATCTTATCAGATCAAAAGTCCCAAATATCATATAAATTGGATATGGGTGAGACTTTAAGTATAATTCATTCTGGGGCACAATTCCTCTTCATTTGTGGACATGTAAAAGTTAAGAAACAAGTTATTGGCTCCCAAAATATATTGGTGAGACAGGCATAGGAAAAGAGATATAGACATTCTGGTTCTAAAATGGAGAAAAGGTAAAGGAAAAAGGAGTTACCCATACCAAGTAACTTGCAAATCCAGCCAAGTGAACTCCCTTTGCTTTCAAAGCCTGGGGATAATCCTCTTTGGCTCCTGGCTGGACTCACGAGCTCTGTCCTTTGGACTTGAGACTCTGCTCTCAGAGTCATCCTTCCTTTTTCAGGAAATGTATCACATATGTGTTTATAGTTCATAGTTTTATCAATCTGTTTTCTGCCAGGAGAATTTTTAGGGTTTTTCATTTTGCCCTCTTTCTGCCTCTTTCAGTCCAAGCTGGCAGAGGTTCTTTATCTAAAATTCTGAAGAACCATATGGGTTTTCTATGTATGTTAGTGAGATTCACTCCTTTAAGCAAGAAGCTCATTTACCTATCTTTTCTAGATAATCTTCTCTCTATTTTCGATTTTTACTGAGGTGGCTGAAAAAACATGCCATTATGTTTCTTGGATGCTCTCTGGTAAGACTGGTCAGAACTGTGAATTACACTCTTAATCTCTTCAAAGAGTTTTTGCATGACTGAATTCTCTGAACTTTTCATCTTTCTAAGCTATTAGCAAAAGTTGTATGGCCACATTCTCAGTCTTTTCTCTAGAGTATGCTTTTCTGATGGGATATCTCTTATTTTTAGTGTCTTTTGCCATCTAGATAGGCTGAGAATTTCCAAAACCATCAAAACCTAGTTCCTTTTTGTTTAGTAGTTCTCCTCCTAATTTACCTCTCTCCTCTCTTATTTTACTATGAGTAGTAAGAGGAAACCAGACTACATGTCTAACACTGTACTTGGAAATCACCTTAGGTAAATGTCCAATTTCATCATTTACAAGTTCTGCTTTCCACCTCACTGCAGGACACAAATGAACCAAGCTGACTGCCACTATATAACAAAGCTTCCCTTTTCTTCACTTTCCAATAACATTTTCTTCATTTCCTTCACAGCTCTCAACAGCAGGGACTTAAAGGCTCGTGTTTCTGTTAACAGTCTGCACAATAATTTAGGAGTTCTCTAAGATGACAGATTTTTCTACCATGCTTTTGACTTTCTCTGAGCTTACTGGCAGAATCTTGAACATCCACATTTCTGTTAACAGTCTGTTCAAGGCTTTCTAGACATTTTCTAACATGCTTCTCAAAATTCTTCCAGGCTCTGCCCAATGTCCAATTCCCAAGCCACTTCTGCACTTTTAGATATTTATTACAGCAACACTCCACTTTCAGGTATCAAAATCTTGGTTAGTTTTCTATTGCCGCTGTAACATAGTTTTACAAACTTAGTGTTTTAAAATAACACAATAGATAAGATGTCCAACATGGGTCTCACTAGGGTAAAATTAAGATTCTAAGGGCTACATTTGTTTCTGGAGGCTCTAGGAGAGAAGCCATTACCTTGCCTTTTCCAGCTTTTCCATGCTGCTGACATTCCTTGACTCATGGCCCCCTTTCCCCACCATTTGCAAGCCCGGAAACATTGCAGTCTCTAACTCTTCTGCAGTCCTCATATCTTTGACTGACTACAACTGAGAAAGTGTCTCCACTTTTAAGAATTCATATGATTAGGTTGGGCCCACCTGGATAATACACAATAATTTCCCCATCCCAAGGTCCATAATCTTAATCACATCTGCAGAGTCCCTTTTGCCATGTAAAGTAAAAAATTAGAGGGATTAGGACATAGACACCTTTTTCTTTTGGGGGGAGAAGGTGGGGTAGGCATTATTTTGACAAGCACACTATGGAATTCATTGTACCACAATAAAGCTAGAGGTTAATCAATTAAGTGGAGAAAACATTCTGTTTATGATGAATCAAGTAAGAAAGAAAGCTGAGAATACAGCATTTCTTTACTTAGTGGGTTAAGAAACATGATAAATCTAGAAAGAGCTTGGTTGAAGGAATGAATGATTAAATTCATTTACAGTAAACAGACTTACATAAATTCCCTACTGTGGCATTTCCTGGTTAGTTGACAATTTCAGGTGCCGGAGAAGACTGAATAAAGTTTTAAGGCCAATTTTACAAAGCTATTTCCAAAGGCAAAATAGATCTGAACCTCAGTGCCTATCCAATCTATTCTCCATGTGTAGATGTGTTTCAAGAGTGTTCGAGCTGAGAGGTCAATTAAAAAAAGATTTTTTTTTTTTTTTTTTACCTCTGTGCAAACTCAAGCTAACAACATTAAGACTAAAATCAATCAGGAAATTGGAAGAAGGAAATGAGATTTGTTCAAAGGCTGTAAGGAAAATATGGAAAGTAAAAAAATTATTTCATCAAAATCTCTGGACACTCGAATGAGTTCTTAAGTATTGAAAGAAAAATTTTGGTATAAAAAAAAACGAAGTCATATTCCAAACTGCTGCTGTGATTAGCTTCACCAAAGCCATTTCCAACCCATTTTCCCCTGCTGCCTTTAATTACAGAGGTTTGAAATCTAACGCTGTATTTTCTAGTCCACCATATAGCTCTGCAGAATCAGGACATTCAGTTTGAACCTATAACAAAATGTTTAAGTCATAGGTAAGATTCAACAGGATAACACTGCTTTCTTGATTATAACTTTACCATCTGCCACTTCTTCCTGCATTGGAAGAGAAAATGATGCTTCTACTGAGGCAGTCATCATTACCATAATGTCATGGCAAGGAGAATTGCAGAGGTGTTGGCCCTGACATCATGAAGCCAACAGAAATTGCCTATCATTTAAACCACTATAAACTGAATCTTCTTTGAGTCTAATCTAAACACGTTTCTAATTAATAAAGTCAGTTAAAGATTTGTAGTAATTTTAGTTTCATAAAAATATTTAGGATACTGAGTAAATGCTGGAGACCTGAATTGAGGGGAGGGAGGGCAATTGATTCTTAATCATTGAGTACTTGAATCATTGAATATCATTCTTATGCACTGATGCGGGACCTCTGTCAGATCCAGAGAGCTGGGCTGAGCAAAGGATTATGTGGCAGGCCCAATTCATGCTGTTGGAAGAAGGATATAATTATCAATGTGAATAGAAAAAAAAATGAATAGAAAAAAAGGGAATGAGGAAAAAACAAAAAAAACTGTATAATCAGAGAGTAGAAGGCATAGTCTTAGACAATCGTGATCTTAGAGACAAATAATTAATTTTATCTTATTTTCATCAAGCATACCTGAATTTCATTCTGTCAATTTTATGGATTTATATTTTACAAACATTAATATTTTCAGCAACTTCCCTTTCATTGAGGACATCAAATTCATGAAAAGAATTTTGAAAGCCACCCTATTTTCATGGCAACTGTGTCTGTACTCTGAATGGGTCAACAGCCTGCCTAGCTATAATGGGGTCTTATTTATGTTGAGACTACAAGAGAAATAGCAGAGACAAGGACAAATGCCAGGTTTCACATTCTTTATTTGGAAAAAGTATGAACAATAAAACTGCATATTCTACAAAATAAGATGTTTCCCACTTGTGGAATCTTATAAATCTTAAAATATCTCTGCAATGATCCAGATTTTGCTCTCAGATGTCCTCCAACTACTTTGCATGCAGCTGAGGGAATAATTGACACTATTCTAGTTTATAGGGAAGGAATAGATTCTGGTTATACTGGACCATTAATTTGTTAAATAGTTGTGAACAGCTTCCACTCTTCCTTAAGAACCATCACCACGGGCCGGCCCCATGGCTTAACGGTTAAGTGGGCACGCTCCGCTGCTGGCGGCCTGGGTTCGGATCCTGGGCGCACACCAACGCACCGCTTGCCAGGCCATGCTGAGGCCGCATCCCACATACAGCAACTAGAAGGATGTGCAACTATGACATACAACTATCTACTGGGGCTTTGGAGAAAAAAAAGGAGGCGGATTGGCAATAGATGTTAGCTCAGAGCCCGTCTTCCTCAGCAAAAAGAGGAGGATTAGCATGGATGTTAGCTCAGGGCTGATCTTCCTCACAAAAAAAAAAAGAAAAGAACCGTCACCACTAAAACTCTACTGCCTCCATTCGGATATTTGATTTCGGCAATTCCACGTGCTCCATAAGAAATAATTTAGTATGTCTGAGAGAGAGATAATGGGGTTTGGATCTTTTCACCTGGGAGATTTAATCTGGAAATTCTTTTCAATGCTAATGGCAGTTATTCATGTCAAAACTGGCATATTGATGGAGGAATACACTCCTAAATCTGTTTTTACAGTTTGTGTATACTTTGAAGGATTTTACCACCATATGGCCCTTAAAGATTTCTTGTCAGTCAATCCACAGTGGTTACAAAGTCACATGTATGTTGTTATATTGTTCTTACAGTACGCCACACCTCCATTCTGGGAAAAGAAACCTAAAATAAATAGGTTAACTGCTGGAGGAAAGGTAAGAGATGTAACCAGTGTGATAAGATAGATTCTCACTTATCTTTACACTCCCCATTCAACAGCAACCTGGAAAGATATAGATGGCCACTGAATGAGTGACATATATATTTTCCTTCATTAGATGTCTACAAAGTAATAAAAGAAATAAAGGAAGGGTGATGCCAGAAACTGTTGCTCTCTAGAATGAAAATCTGACTAACAACTGATGAAGAGATCAGACATCCAAGGCTCAAATTCCAGCCATGCCTCCTTCTAGTTGCATCATATTAGGAAAGTTGTTTAATATTTCTTTGCCTCAGGCCCCTCATACATAAAGCGGGTAAGTAGTAATAACCTACTTCTAAATTAAAATCAGTTCATGTACTTAAAGCTCTTAAAGTGGGACCTGGCATATGGTAAGCACTGAATAATTTTAGCTCTTATTACTAGTAAGTGTCTGATAAATTATCATGGGGGAAGGTTTCATCATATCTGCACAACTTGGATTGGACTTTATAATAGGGGGTATGGTAAGCAGAATAACGGCCCCAGAAAAATGTCACACCCTAACCCACAAAGTCTATGAATATGTTACTTTACATAGAAAAGGGGACTTTTAAGATGTGATTAAAGTTACAGACTTGATGGGGAGATTATCATGGATTTTCCAGATAGGCCTAATGTAATTACACAAACACTTAAAAACAGAAACTCTTTCCCAGCTGTGGTCAGAGAAATGGGAGAATGGAAGAACAGGCAGGAAAGACCCAAAGTGAGAAAAGGATTCAATCCACCACTGCTGACTTTAAGTTGGAGGAAGAGGGCCATGGACTAAGGAATGTGGGCAGTCTCTAGAAACTGGGAACATCCCTTAGCTGACAGCCAGCAAAGAAATGGAGACTTCACTCCTATAGTCACAGGAAGTAAATTCTGCCAATAACAAGAGTGAGTAAGGAAATAGATTCTTTCCTAAAGCTTCGGGAAAGGACCTCAGTCTTGCCAACCCATTTTGGACATCTGCCCTACACAACTATAATATGATAAACTTATAATGTTTTAAGCCTCTAAATTCATGACAATTTATTACAGCAACAATATAAAAGTAATACAGTAGACGTATAGTTGACAAACAATTTGGGAATTACTCTGGAACAAGAGAGTATTCTGGGGATGTGGGTAACTTCATTGCCTAGCCAAAGACAACTGTGAGCCAACTTAGAGAAGGCCATGAAGACTGTTTCTTTTAGAAAACTCTACAGGGTTCTCAAAATTTGGATTTCTTGAGAAATCTGGTGCCTTGAAGAAGTTAATCAATTACAAAGTTGGAGTTAGAGAGCTCAGCAAGAATAGTCATTCCCAACTGCTTTTTGGTCCACAACATTTAAATTGGTCCCTGAAACACCACTTCAGTAATCTCTGAAGGTTTCATATTGAGCAAGCAGGGATGTGATGTGCTCAGGAAACTAGGAATTGGCACTTCCGAGGTACTAGTGAGGGCCTTTCTGGTCACCCTATCTAAATTGCAACCTCATCAAAACTACTGATTATCCTGCCTTACTACATTTTTCTCCTTAGCACGTGCCGCAACATAACATAAATGTAATGAAGAGTCTGATTTCATTTTTCGATGTTTGACTGCTGACAGCTTTTAAATCTCATGCCTCCCTTTTTCTCTTGTGCCCCACATCTAGACAAGCTGATCAGAAAGACTGGGTGCTCCCTGTTGGCACTGGCAGAAGATTCAATCCATGGAAGCCCCTGTCCACATGTGGAAACTCTCACCCTGCCCTAACCCATAACCACAACAAAAGCCCACTCCAGCCTCCTTTCCTTGCTCTCTCCAGACATTACAGACCTTCTTGAGAGTCCTGCTCTGGTCTCCTCAGAGGCCTCAATCATGTAATAGACCTTTTCATATCCTCTTTATGTGTGCGTATGGCATCATCAGTCTCAACATCTCAACCAAATTTTGGGTGGAATTTCTTCTGGATTTTGCAGCATGACTATAAAATAAAATATATTTACTAATTTATCTTCTTATTTTTCTGTATTTACAGTAGAACATAAACTCCAAGAGGGAAGATATTCTGTCTGTGTTTTTCACAAGTACCCAGAACAGCATACAGCATAGAAAAGAAATTCAATCATTTGGGATTATGTGTGCAAGTGTGTTTTCATGAATTATTTCTTTCTTAGTAAAGTAGATATTCAAGCAGCAAAAATAATTACCTTAACCATTCACCTATTTCTTTTTTTGCAATGAAAAAAAGTAAAAAAAATTAAAATAACTTCATAAAATCAACCCCCTCCCCCAAATATTGAAAGTCGACTATAAGGATTAGAGTGTAATGCCAAATAAGAGAAACTTGGTGGTATATATTCATCCATTTAGGAAATACTTATTGAGTATCATGTACCAGGCAGTATTATTATCCTGTGATGAATAAGACAGATAAGATTATTGATCTCATGGAGCAGATATTATATCAGTAATTGCCCTGAGGAACTCAAGGGAGGTTTCAGAAGTATTTGACTGTCTCTCCAAATCTGTTTTTCTTTTCTTTTTTTTGTGTGTTATGGTAAGGGATACAATAACCAACCATCCTGAACCAGACCAAGCCCCACCACAAAAGCAGCCCCTCTGCAGATTTGGAAGCGTGTTTTCCAACTGAGTCTGCGCAAGCGAATACCCCCCCTCCCTTTTGAATATTCATTCCCCATCTGAAATAAAAAGCACCTGCTGTCCCATGCTCTGAGACAGCCAGGACTTGAAAATGATTCTGCACAGCCTCCTATTTGTTGCAAATAAGTTCTACTTTGTGTGACAACTACTTCTGGTGGACAGTCTGATTTTAACTTACCAGGAAGCAAAACCATTTTGGTTCTAATTTCTAGCTATCCTTCTAATATATTTCTGTTTGTTCAGAACTGAAAATATTAGATTCTGAACTCTACCAGACTGACAGCTGATGTTTAAATGTTAAAAATTAATACCATGCCTAGCTTCCTCAAAAATATTATTTGTTTTTATTCAATTATCCAATATCTCATTAGTTGGTGAGGCAGAGACAACGTTATATTCACCCCAACTTCCCTCTTCTTAAGCATGCAAGGAGATTACAGTCCCTACACTTAGGTGGAGGGACATATGACTGAGTTCTGCCCAATAATAGATGGAAGAAGTTAATTGTAAGCTACTCCCACTCCTGGAGTTAAAAATTACCCGTGTAATACTCTTCCCTTCCTATCATGACTTTAGAAGTCATGTGTTTCTGGAGAGAAGTCAAGATGGCAGTGGAGGCAGACTCTGAACTCACCTCCTCCCGTGGACACAGCCGATGTACAACTTCTCGTGGAAAAAGTACCCCTGAGACAGAACTGAAAACTGGGTAAGAGGAACTCCTGCAACAACGGACAATCCTAATTGAGGTGGGAGAGGCAGAGACTACCTTCTGGAGAGAAAAACACTGACTTCGCAAGCCTCCAGCTTCACGGCCGGCCAGGAGCAGCCCACAGGTCAGCAGCCTCCCTGGAGGAGCAGGGGGCGCTCCTGGCTCAGGAGCACCCCCACTGTGGGCATTCTGTGGACCCAGCACAATCGAGACGAGTGACATAATATCTGACAATGCCTGCTACTAAAACATTGAGGAGTACCCCCAGAAAACCCAGTTCACAAAGAAACTAAAACCGGCCCTTAAAGGGCCCACGCACAAACTCACCAGATGCAGAAAGCAACCTAAATCAGCAGAAAGAAAGGTGCACAGTGCTTGGGTGAAAATAGACTCACCTGATAGGCTCTGAGTGCATCTCGGTGAGAGGTGAGACATCTCCAGGGACTGGGACATTGGCAGCAGCCGTGGTTGTGGCCTGGTGTGGGCGTGTTGACACAGACACCATTGGAGTTCTCGCTGGGGCCTGCTAGCCCAGGGTCTGCCCCACCCACTAGAGTACCGATTTAATCCAGCTCAGCCAGGGCAGGCAGCCCTCCCTAGGGACTGACCCCACCCAACAACAAGCCCTCAGGCAACTTGTGGGCCTGCATAGATTGGTGACTGGATTCTCTGCAGCCTGGCAACTGAGCCCACTTCAGTGGGGCAGGACGTGCACAAGGAGTGGGTGGAGAGTGTGGGGGGGTGGTGGAGAGTGTGAGGCTCCCACCGTGGAGAGACTGGGTCCACTTCAGGAGGTCGTAGTGGGCACATGGGGCAGGACTGTGTTGACTGTGTGTGTGGACTTCTGGGTGGTGGGGCTTGTCAGCTGCAGAAGAGTTGTGCTTCTCAAAGACCCACATAGGGGGTTTGACCCACCTTCCAAAGCCTGAAACAATTGAGTGCTCCCATGCCTGAGGCCAGCCCCACTCAGCTGCAAACCTCAGAGAGCTGACAAGAGACCTAAAGGCTGGAGGCTTATAGCAATTGTAAGCCCCTGAGCCTAACAACCTGACATGCTGGGGGCCTACTCACTTAAAAGAAATACTGCAAGACAAATGTGCTATTAGATCTTGCAGACTTGAGCTGGCCCCGTGGCTAGGTGGTTAAGTGTGCATGCTCCGCTACTGGCATCTCAGGTTCAGATCCCTGGTGTGCACCGACGTACTGCTTCTCCGGCCATGCTGAGGCCGTGTCCCACATATAGCAACTAGAAGGAAGTGCAACTATGACATACAACTATCTATTGGGGCTTTGGGGGAAAAAAAAAGGAGGAGGATTGGCAATAGATGTTAGCTCAGAGCTGGTCTTCCTCAGCAAAAAGAGGAGGATTAGCACAGATGTTACCTCAGGGCTGATCTTCCTAGAAAGAAAGAAAGAAAGAAAGAAAGAAAGAAAGAAAGAAAGAAAGAAAGAGCTTGCAGCCAACTGTGCTGGGGCTTCCCACACCCCATAAAGAGACTGAAGGGCCCACAACAACTACAAGCAGCTGATCATTACAACAGCTGGCCAGGAGCATAACTCAGCCTCCCGGGGCACCTACAGGGAGAGCAAATATGCCACAAGAGAAGGACACCCGTAGCCCACATAGTGGTCACTCCTGCAACATTGAGAACTGAGGGAAGCACACTGCAGACCTCCTAAGGCATCACTTATATAAGGTCACCTATTCAAGAGCAGGAGACATAGCTGACCTACCTAATACACAGACACAAGCACAGGGAAAGAGGCAAAATGAGGAGGCAAAGGAATACATTCCAAACAAGGGAACAGGGCAAAACTCTGGAAAAGGAACTAAGTGAAACAGAAATCAGCAACCTACCTGACAGAGAGGTAAAACAAAGAGTGTTAAGGATGCTCACTGATCTGAGGAGAAGAATGGATGAACTCAGTGAGAACATCAATAAAGAAATGGAAGATATAAAAAAGAACCAATCAGAAATGAAGAATACAATACTGGAAATGAAAAATTCACTAGAGGGTCTCAAAAGCAGAGTAGAGGATACAGAAGAATGGATCTGCATGCTGGACGAAAGATTAGATGAAATTACCCAAGCTGAGCAAGTAAAAGAAAAAAGAGTTAAAAAGAGTGAGGACAGTCTAAGGGACCTCTGGGACAACATCATGTGCACTAACATCCATGTTATAGGTGTCCCAGAAGAAGAAAAGCAAGACAAAGGGGCAGAGAATCTATTTGATGAAATAATAGATGAAAACTTCCCTAACCTAAGGAAGTAAAAAGACATCCAGGTACAGGAAGCAGAGAGAGCACAAGATAAGCCCAAAGAGACCCAGACCAAGACACATCATAATCAAAATGTGCAGAATTAAAGATAAAGAGAGAATCCTAAAAGCCGCAAGAGAAAGTCAAGTTGCATACAAAGGAAATACAATAAGGCTCTCAGCTGACTTATCAGCAGAAACCTTACAGGCTAGAAGAGAGAGGCACGATATATTTAAACTGATAAAAGGAAAAACCTTACAGCCGAGAATACTTTACCCAGCAAGGTTATCATTCAAAATGGAAGGAGAGATAAAAAGTTTCCCGGACAAGCAAAAATTAAAGGAGTTTGTCACTAAGAAACCAGTGCTACAAGAAATGTTAAAGGGACTGATTTAAGAGGAAAAGAAAAGACCACAAATAGGAAAATTTATCTATTTCCATGATAAGAGGGTAATGGATACAAATGCGCAAAAAAGAGGTTAGATATGATATTAAAAACATAAAAATGTGGGAGGAAGAGAGTTGAGAGCATAGCTTTGAGACAGAGGTCAAACTAAAGAGACCATCAATTCTGTATAGAGGACTACTAAAACACTGACCTAAAAAAGGTTAAAAAATGGCAGTAAGTACATATTTATCAATAGCTACTTTAAACATCAATGGACTAAATGCTCCAATTTAAAGGCATAGGATGGCTGATTGGATAAAAAAACAAGATCCATATATATGCTGCACACAAGAGACACTTCAGACCTAAAGACACTCACAAACTGAAAGTGAAGGGATGGAAAAAGATACTCCACGCAAATGGCAATGAAAAGAAAGCTGGGGAACCAATACTCATATCAGACAAAACAAACTTTAAAACAAAAACTGTAAAAAGAGACAAAGAAGGGCATTACATAATGATCAAGGGAACAATCAAGCAAGAGGATATAACACTTGTAAATATCTACACACCCAACATAGGAGCACCTAAATATATAAAGCAGTTATTGACAGACATAAAAAGAGAAATAGACAGTAACACAATAATAATAGTGGACTTTAACACTCCACTTACACCAATGGATAGATCATCCAAAAAGAAGATCAATAAGGAAACATTGGCCTTAAGTGACACACTTGAACACATGAACCTAGTAGATATATACAGAACATTCCATCCAAAAACCAAAGAATACACATTCTTTTCAAATGCACGTGGAACATTCTCCGGGATTATCGCATGTTAGGCCACAAAACAAGTCTACATAGATTTAAGAAGATTGAAATAATACCAAGCATCTTTTCTGATGACAATGGTCTGAAACTAGAAATCAACAATAGGAAGAAAATCATAAAAGCCACAAATACGTGGAGATTAAACAAAATGCTACTGAACAACGATTGGGTCAACGAAGAAATCAAAGGAGAAATCAAAAAATACACGGAGACAACTGAAAATGAAAATACGACATGCCAGAATTGATGGGATACAGCAAAAGTGGTTCTAAGAGGGAAGTTTATAGCAATACAGGCCAATCTCAACAAACAAGAAAAGTCTCAAATAAACAATCTAACAATGCACCTCAAGGAACTAGAAAAAGAAGAACAAACAAAGCCCAAAATCAGTAAAAGAAGGGAAATAATAAAAATGAGAGCAGAAATAAATGAAATAGACACTAAAAAAAATAATAGAAAAAATTAATAAAACCAAGAGCTGGTTCTTTGAAAAGATAAACAAAATTGACAAACCTTTAGCTAGACTCACCAAGAAAAAAAGAGAGAAGGCTCAAATAAGTAAAATCAGAAATGAAAGAGGAGAAATTACAACAGACATCTCATAAATACAAAAGATTATACGAGAATACTATGAAAAGCTATATGCCAAACAATTTGACAATCTGGAAGAAATGGATAAATTCTTAGAATCATACAACCTTCCAAAACTGGATCAAGAAGAAGTAGAGAATTTGAATAGACCAATCACCAGTAAGGAGATTGAAACAGTAATCAAAAACCCTCCCCAAAAATAAAAGTGCAGGACCAGACGGCTTCCCTCGTGAATTGTACCAAACATTCAAAAAAGACTTAATACCTATCCTTCTCAAACTCTTCCAAAAAATTAAGGAGGGGGGAAGCTCCCTAACTCATTCTACAAAGCTGACATTACCCTAATACCAAAACCAGAGAAGGACAACACAAGAAAAGAAAATTACAGACCAATATCATTGATGAACATTGATGCAAAAAGCCTCAACAAAATACTAGCACATCGCATACAACAATACATTAAAAAGATTACACACCATGAACAAGTGGGATTTATTCCAGGCATGCAGGGATGGTTCAACATTCGCAAGTCAATCAACGTGAGGCACCACATTAATAAAATGAAGAATAAAAATCACATGATCATCTCAATAGATGTAGAGAAAGCATTTGACAAGGTACAGCATACATTTATGATAAAAACTCTGAATAAAATAGGTATAGAAGGAAAGTACCTCAACATAATGAAGGCCGTATATGACAAACCCACAGCTAATATCATCCTCAATGGTGAAAAACTGAAAGCTATCCCTCTAAGAACAGGAACCAGGCAAGGATGTCCCCTCTCACCACTCCTACTTAACATAGTACTGGAAGTCCTAGCCAGAGCAATCAGGCAAGAAAAAGAAATAATAGGGATCTAAACGGGAAAGGAAGAAGTGAAACTGTCACTATTTGCAGATGACATGATTTTCTATATCGAAAACCCTAAAGAATCCACCAAAAAACTTTTAGAAATAATAAATGAATATGGCAAAGTTGCAGGATACAAAATCAACATACAAAAATCAGTTGCATATCTATACATTAACAACGAAGTAGCAGAAAGAGAAATTAAGAATACAATCCCATTTACAATTGCAACAAAACGAATAAAATACCTAGGAATAAACTTAACCAAAGAGGTAGAAGATCTGTACACCAAAAACTAGAAAACATTGCTGAAAGAAATTGAAGAAGACACAAAGAAATGGAAAGATATTCCGTGCTCTTGGATTGGGAGAATTAACATAGTTAAGATGTCCATACTTCCTAAAGCAATCTATAGATTCAATGCAATCCCTATCAAATTTCCAACAACACTTTTCACAGAAATAGAACAAAGAATCCTAAAATTTATATAGAACAACAAAAGACCCCGAATAGCTAAAGGAATCCTGAGAAAAAAGAACAAAGCTGGAGGTATCATACTCCCTGGTTTCAAAATATACTACAAAGCTATAGTAACGAAAACAGCATGGTACTGGCACAAAAACAGACACACAGATCAACGGAATAGAATCGAAAGCCCAGAAATAAACCCACACATCTATGGACAGCTAATCTTCGACAAAGGAGCCAAGAACATACAATGGAGAAAAGAAAGTCTCTTCAACAAATGGTGTTGGGAAAACTGGATAGCCACATGCAAAAAAATGAAAGTAGACCCTTACCTTACACCATACACAAAAATTAACTCCAAATGGATTAAAGACTTGAATGTAAGACCTGAAACTATGAAACTTCTAGAAGAAAACATAGGCAGTATGCTCTTCGACATCAGTCTTAGCAACATATTTTCAAGCACCATGTCTGACTGGGCAAGAGAAACATTAGAAAAAATAAACAAATGGGATTACATCACACCAAAAAGCTTCTGTACAGCAAAGGAAACCATCAGCAAAACAAACAGAGAACCTAAGAATTGGGAGAAAATATTTGCAAACCATACATCTGATAAGGGGTTAATCTCCAAAATATATAAAGAACTGATGCATCTCAGCAACAAAAGAACTAACAACCCAGTTAAAAAATGGGCAAAAGACCTGAACAGACATTTCTCCAAAGAAGATATACGGATGGCCAACAGACACATGAAAAGATGTTCAAAATCATTAACTATCAGGGAAATGCAAATCAAAACTACAATGAGATATCACCTCACGCCCGTCAGAATGGCTATAATTAACAAGACAGGAAACAACAAGTGTTGGAGAGGATGTGGAGAGAAGGAAACTCTCATACACTGCTGGTGGGAGTGCAAACTGGTGCAGCCACTACGAAAGGCGGTATAGAGATTCCTCAAAAAATTAAGGGTAGAACTACCATATGATCCTGCTATTCCACTGCTGGGTATTTATCCAAAGAACTTGAAAACACCAATGCGTAAAGATACATGCACCCCTGTGTTCATTGCAGCGTCATTCACAGTAGCCAAGACTTGGAAGCAACCTAGGTGCCCATCAAGGGACGAATAGATAAAGAAGATGTGGTATATACACAAAGGACTACTACTCAGCCATAAGAAACGATGAAATCCAACCATTTGTGACAACGTGGATGGACATTGAGGGTATTATGCAAAGTGAAATAAGTCAGAGGGAAAAGGTCAAATACCGTATGATCTCACTCATTAAGTAGTAGATAATAACAACAACAAACAAACACATAGAGACAGAGATTGGATTGGTCGTTACCAGAGGGGAAGGGGGGAGGGAAGAGGGCGAAAGGGATAACTCGGCACATGTGTGTGGTGATGGGTTATAGTTAGTATTTGGGTGGTGAACATGATGTAATCTGAAATAGAAGCATAATGATGTACACCTGAAATTTATACAATGTTATAAACCAATGTTACTGCATTAAACAAAAAATTAAAAAAAAAAAGAAGTCATGTGTTTCAAATGATTTCATGATAAAGTACAAACTATCTGGGCCAATGGGTCACCTTTTGGAGAAGAACCATTGAGGACAGTTCCCTCATGAATGACTGTCACATGAGCAAGAAATAAAAAATTCCTTAATATGGGTTTGAGGTTTAGGAGTTGATTGTTATTGCACCAGAGCCTGGCTAGCCTGACAGGTTAGGAAAATGGGATTTTTATTTACCTAACACGATTGTTGGTCATATTGTCTCCAGGGGTGATATATCTTGACCTCAGCAATTATACTGACCAATTACAACTTATAAGAATATTAAGAATAATTAGTGCAGACATAAGTGGAATTTTTCAATGTTTGCTCACTTTTTTGACTGTGACATTAACACGTCCATTCTTTATTGACTGGTTGGCTATTTAATTTGAGTAAATCAAATGTTGACTATTTAAAAGAAGACAAAAATCTGTCACTTTGTATTTCACTACTGTGACAGAGAAGTGAAAATAAAGGTATTGCCTTAAATATTTCTATTGCTTGGTTGGCTCCCTTCTCATTTTTCATTAGCTGCAGGGAATTGCCCTCTAAATGACTAATTAAGACTGGTGTCCTGAGGTATCCAGCACTACCAACTGATAATTACTTGAGATTAAAAGCCAAAGACCAACGGCTTTAAAGTGTTTAATGAGGCAAAATAACAAAGCTGATATATGTGTTTCCCTGGGCTTCTAGCAGAGATGGCCTAGGAAGCACGGATGAATCTAGCTTACTAGGAAGGCTGCCACTCACGCTGCTCAAATATCAAGAATCTCAGGAAGTCAGTGAATCAACATTTCTATTACAGAAGCAGCACTTGAAGAAATGTGAGAAGCACTTGAAGTGGTAGCTCTTAGAGATGTGTCATTGAAAGTTTTTTCGTTAATTTTAACTTTAAATCCATAACATTTTCATGATTTCAGGAGGATATCTTCAAGGTTACATGTGTTGTTATTACACGCCTTTAGAATAAGTGCTGGCAGCAATGTTGGGGCTTCAGTCCTTTGATTTCCTAGTGACAGGCTGATGGGACCATTTGATTTTTCGAAGAGAGTCTGTCTTCATAGTTTGAGCTGAGATATTTGTGAAGTTTTGATGGGCATCTTCTACCACATGTCTAGAGAAGAAAGACCACTGATTTACATGCAGAGAACATTGAAGAGACATCAGGGGAGGAGTAGAAATGGTAGACTACACAATCCCAAGAAAGAGACACTATCTCTTTTTGTTTCACTTTCTACTAATAGCTAGATCTCTCTGACCCTGAATGTGGAGTGTACAATTTTACAATATGGTCTATTTTTGGTCTAAGGTGTTGCAGCAGGCTTTTGTTACCACCACCACCAAGAACAACAACAAAACATTAAGACATGAGCACATTTGAAAAGGGCTTAAACACAATGTCTAAGATTACGTCATATCTTTTTTCTGACATTAAAATGACCACTCAGTTTCACCTACTATCTGCCATGGATAATTAGGTGCTGGGGTATAAAATGAATAATACCTGATCCTAGACACCAAAGTAACACCCAGTCAGTGGTAAATTCCATGAAAAAGTATCATGACTATTCACAATAGATTCTTCTGGCTATATGTGTGACTTGGATGAATTAGGGTCACCAGGAACTGGAAACTGAGAGATTCATGATAGTTCTTTTTCCTAGTTCTTACTCTTCTATTTAGTTCTTTGCAGTGGATCTCCCTGGCAAGGGGGAAAGCAGCCATGGATGTTACCATTTGGGAAGCTGCTTTCTAATTTCAATGTTCAACAACCACAGCCCTTGCTGAGATTTATTTGCAGCAAGGAAATTGTTTGGGGAACATAATTTTACAGGACATAACAGTGCTATGTGCTTTTCATAGCTTCCACTGATAACATTTGTGACACCTCAGGGGAAAGTGCAAACTTTTATAAAGCTACAAAACAGGTCTCTAAGGAGATTCATTTTAGCTGAGTTAATAAAAGGTCTCAGAGTATTTCAAGTTTAAAAAATGGCAAAGCATGGAGACCAAGACAGCATGACAATCCTTCTTTCAAAATAAATTACCCTGGATCCCAGAAAAGGGGAGTTGAAAAGTGGCATACTATGTAAGGAACTAATGTAGGACTTGTGGCATAGTTTCTCCAACCTACTTTCTATTTCATTTTATGTTAGAGTGATAGAGAGAAACTTGGAATGATTTTTTCAGGTTTATTGTTCTTTAACTTTAGGTTGGTGTAATATGGAAGAAAAAATAAAAGAAGGAAAGCAAAAGAAAAGGAGACGTTTGGGAACAGGTTTTGGAAATTAAATGGCACTTAAACATTTCTTAGAAGGAGGGGGTTACAATGAAAACTCATGAAAAAAATAAAGTGCTACGCATTTTCACTTTTGCCATGTGGGGCATTATAGTTCATAAATGTAATTTTGTAATTGAAGAAGAAGGACATTAAACTGGAAATCAGATAAGTTGATGTGAAAAATTTGGCAAGTTAAATAACTTGCTTGTGCCTTAGTTTCATACTTGTCAATTGGAAAATGCAAGATTCAAACTAACTGTTTCACTTGAATTTTATCTTAATTATATTCAACAAAAATATTGCATGCCTATTTTACTGTGGTAGATACTCCAAGATAGTTTATATAACCTTAAAAAATATTCTAGATTAGATAATAACAGGATTAGAGTATTTTTGAGAACAAAATAGGTATTTGGAGGCATGTAACATAGTCCTAGGGTTAGGAACAGAATTTGAAATTATTAGATCTATTCTAAATATGACTCAAGTGAAGAGTTAATTTAAATTGTACTATTTCTCTCCAACATAAAATTAAAAGTGAATAGGTTTAAAATATATCCTTGCAATAGAGAAGTTTATGGGCGTGTTCAAGGCTTCACAGATAGTTAGAGGGAAAGTGAAAATTCAAGCCTAATATCTTTAACTATATGTTTAGTACTGTCTCCACTTTACCAATTTTCTCATAATATAATAAAATAATGTATGTTAAAACGTTTTATTAAGAGAAAAATAGTACAAAATGTATATATATGTTTGTATATATACTCATTCAAGAATGATTCAATTATTCATTCTTTCAACCAATTATTATTCTACATGTACTCACATGCCAAGCACTATAGGAGGATATGGGACACACAAATTCAAAAGACCAAATGCCTTCATTCAGGTGACTCATTTTCCAGCATAACACATTGGCAGGCAAATAAACAAACAAACAAATATTCCAAAATGATATGAGCTAGAATAAAGGCGTATTCTAGGTGCTGTAGAAATAAAGAGACATGGAATTGCCTAGGCCTTTTGGTGGGAATAAAGGTGGAAGAGGATGTATCGAAAGCTCTCAAATATAATTGGTGACTTTTTTTCCAACTTTTTGAGGTATAATTGACAAAAAAAATTATATATATTAAGTGTATACAACATGATGATTTGATACATGTATACATTGTGAAATGATTACCATAGTCAAGTTAATTAACACATCCATCATCTCACATATTTACCTTTGTGTGTGTGTCTGTGGTGAGAACATTTAAGATCTACTCCCGTAGCAAATTTCAAGTATCTAATACAGTATTATTAACTATAGTCATCATGCTGTATGATAGATCCTCAGAACTTACTTATCTCATAGCAAAGTTTGTACCCTTTGAACAACAACTCCCCATTTCCCCTACCTCCCACCCCCTAGCAAACTGCATGATGCTAGATGGAATAAGCTAGACAGAGAAAGACAAATACTGTGTGGTATCATTTATATATGGAATCTAAAAAAAGTCAAACTCATAGAAACAGAAGGTAGATGGTTATTGACTTTACTCTTTTAGAGTAAATGTGCCTTCCAGAATGCAAGAGAGGAGGGAATATTAGGCAGAAAGACATTGAAGCAGCAATGCGTGATTATTTGAGGAGTAACTGTTATATTTTGAAACAGCTGTCAGAGTAGCAAGACATCAATCTTGAGTAGTTTGCAGGGTCCAAATTGTGACATTGTTATTACAGTTATGAAGTGACCAAATGTAGAGCACAAAGTCATCGAGAGCTTTATCCGGGGGATTCACACATAACCATCGGTGACATAGAAGAAAATATAGCTGTCATGTGTACCTCTTGAGGGCTTCAGACATAGATGAGATTGAAGGAGTAAAGAGTGAACAGGTATAAAGAAGTGCTTAGTTAAGAGATACTTATCCTTTAAAAAGATGAAAATCATTCAATTTCCAGTGATTATAAAATAAACTATGAGACAAAAAATAAACACAAAAGAAGAAAAGATACCCTAAGATACTGTTAATATTTGTGTAATATACTTCCAGTTGTTTTCCATGTACATTTGTAATTTATTTGTCTTACAAAAAGACATGATAATTTGTATACTATTTTTTTTTTAGTTGCAGCACCTACTTAATTTGCTTGTACAATCAGGTTTGATATTTCTTTTTTTAAGAACAAACAACTATAAAAACTTCACTCTGGTAAAAATTTAATGAACCATGCAAAATAATAAATTGACTAAATATAAAGGTAAACAAATTTTATATTAAGCACAATACAAAGAAGTGTATGATATTATATAAACAAAATAATTTAGATATTATTAATAGTTAAATTAATTAGACAGGTATAGGTAGAAGATAGTAAGATAGATAGATAGATAGACAGATAGATAGAGAGATAGAGAGATAGAGAGATAGATCGATCAATCACCGTGGTCATCCATAAGGTACTAGTACCCATAGAGTACACACTATGCTGCATAGTAGTCCTGAAAAAGCATTGGACAAATTTTAATCAATTTAGTTATGACTATAGCAAGAATGAGAGTCTTTGAAATCACTGAACATGTGGAAGTATAATATCACACATTACTCAATGACAATCATTCCTATAAGAGACCATAGCTCCTTTCTTACTTCTTCATCTTTCTTGCAAGCTTAAAGATGAAGAGAAGCATCTCACGATTTCTGCTCTCACAACTTCCTAGGCAAAAGGACAGTATTTCCTCTTTTTCATATAGACAATGATTTTTTGAAGCAAATTCTCACAGCCAATACAACGTTTTCACTTCTCGGGTGAATTTCTTCCACTCCCAACTGCTGTATCAAACAGGTTTCTAGGTCATCCAGCTGCTGATGAAGGCCACTGGGAATTTGTCCTGGAGAGTCTTATCCTAAGCAGTAGAAGACGTCAAGAAAACCCAATGACAGAAAGGAAGTACTAAGGAATAAGATTTTATTGGGTAGAGTTGATCTTTGGAGAGCTACAAACCTTTATAATATCTAAGATTTGTGTGCACTCTTCTCATTCCCTGATAACCAATTTTCAACCCCTTGGAGGTGACTATTTTTTCCACTAGTTTTTCACTTACCAATTTGTCCCTGTTTCCCATTAGTACTGCTATGGACTGAATTGCGTCTCCTGCCCCCAAATTCATAAGTTGAAGCCCAATATGACTGTCTTTGGAGATAAGGTTTGTAGGTGGTAATTAAAATTAAATCAGGCCATAAGTGTGAGGTCCTAATCATATAGGACTAATGGCCTTATAAGAAGAGAAAGAGAGAGCGATCTCTCTCTATATGTGTGCTCACCAAGGAAAGGCAGTTTGAGGATGCAGTGAGAAAGTGATCATCCACAAGCCAAGAAGAGAACTCTCACCAGGCACCAAATTGGTCAGCACTTTCATCTTGGACTTCCCATCCTTCAGAACTGTGAGAAACAAATTTCTATTGTTTAAGCCACCCAGTCTGTGGTGTTTTGTTATGACAGCCCAAACTGACTGAGGAAAGCACATTGTAGTTCATTGTATGGGGATACCATAGCTTATATGACTAGTATCACATATCAGGACACGTAAAACCTATCTACCTTTACACTGTTAAAAATGCTTATGTACAGATTTCGTGCATATATTGAGTTCTTTAGGATAAATTCATACAAG
Organism: Diceros bicornis minor; assembly: GCF_020826845.1. Taxonomy (NCBI): domain Eukaryota; kingdom Metazoa; phylum Chordata; class Mammalia; order Perissodactyla; family Rhinocerotidae; genus Diceros; species Diceros bicornis. Next base: position 15,741,918 of record NC_080749.1, on the reverse strand, counting down.
TGGAATCATTATGTCATGTTTACAGATTTTTAAGAGTTTTGACACTGCCTGTCAAAAGATTTTGTAAATTTTAACACTACAGTAGTTTATAAGAGTGTTTATTTCTCTATATCCCCATTAATAACGGATATTATTATTTAAAACTCTTTGAGTTTAATAGTCAAACACTGACATCCTTGTTTACTTTCCATTGTTTTTAATACTAGTGAGATCTTTAAAAAAGTTTTCAAATGGGCCATTTGTATTTATTCCTTTGTTAATTGCTTTTTTTGTTACTATTTCTTGTCTGTTTGCAAGGAAAGTTACTACGGACACATCTTCAAAGTCCAAAGAAGAAGTAGTGATTATTTAAGCAGAGTGAGTGACATGACATCTATTCAAGCTTACTCAGGGCTGAAGCCCATGCTCCCTGATTAATTTAGGGAAAATGCTTGGCAAACAAAAGTCCATTGCATGAGTTTGTTTGCTTGCCTCAGGAGCTGTCAGGGAATCTCTGTTGGTCATACTTTTATGGGTAATGCCAGCTTTTCCAAAATGATTCCTTCAAGTTCAGTCCCAACAAGGCCTTTCCAAAAAGATGGGAAGATGAGATTCTTTCCATCTGCTCTATTATAAAATTTCTGAGTTATAAGAAAAGAGGGACAGGGAGAGATGCTTGGCCCATGGGAAGGAGCACAGCCACAGGAACATGCTCAGCACTGGGATTTTAGAGGCCTTGATGACTGAAATAAACTGTGGTCTTTTCTCCCAGTGATCTTCCGTTATAAAATCAGTGCTCTATCATGTAATGGTAGCGGAGAGGAAAGAAAGCCGAAACTCTTTGATTATATGTTGAAGACAGATGGTATAAACGACGTCTGAGGAGACAAGGGGATGTGGGGTGGGAAATAAATTGTGCTTTTGGTTTTACAACTAGAAAGAAAATAGATTGAGATCTCAGGCAGGTTCTGGAAGCTTTGATAGCTAGCAGTCATTTCTTCTCTTACTTCCTCTTCTCTTGCCTGACTGCCTCCTCAAATTTTAAAAAATAGCATGACTTACTTTTCATAAGTGTTGACCTAACAGAAAAAAATGTCTATTAATTCCTTTCATGGCCAAAAATCTTTGCATTGAGTCTGATAATAACATTAAAGCTTCTTATCATAGAGTGAATGATGAAACACACTTTTCCAATTTACTCACTTTTATTATGAGAAACTCAGGATTGTCCTTGAGCTGATTTTTAAATGTGAATAATATATCATGGGGGATATTCCAAATATGTTCCTATCCCATTTTCTAGACTGAAGTTGGATGTAATGTACAGTCATGCTCCACATAACAACGTTTCAGTCAACAAAGGACTGTATATATGATGGTGGTCCCATAATATTAGTACCATATAGCTTAGGTGCGTAGTAGTCTATACCATCTAGACTTGTGTAGTACACTCTATGATGTTCACGCAATGATGAAATAGCCTAATGATGCAGTTCTTGGAACATATCCCTATTGTTGAGAAGCATGACGGTATAGGGATGTACAGTTTCTCTGCATTGTGATACCCTTTACAGATAAGCACAAGAGAAAAGAGAGTAGATTGATATAAGGAACCACTGTGAGCTGAACAGTGTTGGGAAAACTTTATACTTGGAAAAAAATAAAGAGATTGAATGGGATTTGAGGTACCCTTATGATGCTGAATGGACGCTAGAAAACTAATATTCATTAACTTTTTTCTCCCCACTCTTTGCTTTTTCATTACTGTTTTTTGAAGAATGGGAAGATCTGCTCCTTTTACTTATGTTTTTACTTCTGCCAATGGAGGAAAGAAATTTCTGTCCAAATTCCTACTCTTTTGGCCTTCTGGACTAGGGCCTCTCTAAAGATGGAGGAATTGCCAACCAGATTTTTCAAAGCCCCAAGATATTATGTAAGTGGCCAGTGACTAAGGTCAGGTTCCAGGTGTGGGGAATCCCCTTCAACCTCTTGTCTTCTCTTAGCTGGGTATATCCGGGCATACCCAGGCTTGTTCTTCCCCTTATAATTCTCCCCTTCATTGGAAAGGAGACTAAGCCATCATCTCCTAGCAGTAGAGTCTAGGCATTGTTTTGTTCTGTTCTGTGTGTTCACTTTTCTCTGGGTGGATACATCAAAGCAGAGACATCACCAAAGCCCCAGGCATCTCAGAAGTAGGATGCAAGAGGCTGCCCCAGGTCTTGTAGACTAAGCTACTTTCTATAATCCATTTGTTACAAAAGCTATACATTTAGTATAGATATTTACCTATTTATTATTAAAATTATACTTTGTTTCTTATATCAATTAAGACAGCAGTCAACTGGAAATAAGCTGTAAATACAACAAACAGTGGGTCAAGCATGATTTCTTGGTTGGTGATATTATTTTCTATTTTTATTGTTTTCTTATGTAACAAGAAGACTAGAGCGACAGCTCAGCAGGCCAAGGCCAGTGAGGATGCTCAATAATCATATCAGGAACAAGAGACAGCAGTTAGTGGTGCAGCAGTCTGAAGAATCATCTAACTTTAGAGGCTATAACATGGACTGTGTTTTAGAAGCACCAGCATTAGTAAACATTTATGTTTTTTAACAAGAATTTACTAAACGCTTTACATGCATTAAATCTAGTATTCTCAACAACAATAATAACAACTCTAAGAAAAAAGCATTATTATTATGATCCTCATTTATAAGTGAGGAAATATTCCTAAGCGGAAGCTTTGAAGTCTGCAATAGATATTAATATATCAGAGAGACGTGAGACAAGTAGCAGATATAGAGTCAGGTATAATCTCTTGTAGAGTCAGGACACATACATTGGACAATGTATAATCAGAGTCCTAAGCAGAAGTCACAGAAAAGTAGCAGCCAAGCCAAAGCAACAAAGGATTCTGAAAGCAGAGTCGTAACAGAGGAACTGCCAATGAACTATTGAGGGCCTTAGACTCTAGCTTCCTCCCAAAGGCTGCCTTAACTGATATCTAGGAAGAGTCTGGAAGTAGGAGTCAATCAGCAGGATTTTTCTCCCACAATGTAAACTGTGTCTGGGCAGGATGTGGGGGAGGCAATGACAATGGCCCATTTCGCCTGAAGTATGGCCTGGTGTGCTAAAATTAAGGGGAAGTGCCCAAACTCCTCCGTGGATATTGTTTGACAATAGTATTATGAAATGAAACTGTTTATCTACATTATCAAGACAATTTTTAAAAAATAATTTGATTTCTGCATCAAAAGACACAATCCACAGAATGAAAAGGCAACCCACAGAATGAGAGAAAATGTTCGCATATCATACATATGATAAAGAGTTAATAGCCAGAATATATAAAGAACTCCTACAACTCAACAAAATATCAAATAAAAAGTGGGCAAAGGATTTGGATAGACATTTCTTCAAGGAAGATATACGTGAAATGTGCTCAAAACAAATAAAATCCAATGTAAATAAAAATCACAATGAGATACTAGCTCATACATATTACGATAGCTACCAGAAAAAAAACCAAAAACAGAAAATAAGAAGTGTTGGCATGGATGTGGAGAAATTAGAACTCTTGCGTATGGTTGGAAGGAATGTAAAATGGCGCTGCCCCTGTGAAAAACAGTATGACCGTTGCTCAAAAAATTAAAAATAGAATTACCGTATGGTCTAGCAATTCTATGTCTAGATATTATTGGGGAGGAAAAACTTTTCTTCTACCCCTATAGGTTTAGTATCTGGGGACCTGAGAGTGAATTAACAAAAGAAAGATTAACAGGAAAAAAAGGCATATGATTTTTATTAATATTTCATGTGCATAGACATTTACAGAAAAGAAGTGAAGCTCAATGAAATAGACTTGGGGGCTTATATATCATTTTAACAAAGGAAAGAGGGTTTGGGCCTCAAGGCAGGGTAAATCACGGGAAAAGGATTAGGAAATACATGGGAGAAACTAAGAGAAGATAACAGATTATTTTAGTAAGATTTATTCATGCAGACTCATCTTGCTGCTGATTCTCTATCACTGGTGATAAGAGTAACTCTCCTCTTCCTGTTATAGAAGAGGGAGACGCCTTCACAGGGAAATTTATGCCACCTTCACAAAGGGAAACATATGCCCTGCATTAGGCAAATAACAGGAAGATAGAGAAGTCTTCCTGCGTCTGCTGATTTTCAATTGCTTTAATCTAAAAATAATCCTTATGCCAAAGTGTCATGTTTTAAAGTGGCATATTCTGATCCCTTTTGGTATATATTCAAAGTAATTTAAAGCAAGGTTTCTATTGGATATTTGCATACCCATGATCATAGCATCATTAATTCACAATAGCCAAAAGGTAAAAGCAACACAAGTGTCCACTGACAGATGAATGAATAATACAAAATATATTTATATATATACACAATGGAATATTATTCAGCCTTAAAAAATGAAGGAAATTCTGACACATGCTACAACGTAGATAGACCTTGGGGACATTTTGCTCAGTGAAATAAGCCAGTCATGAGAAGACAAATACTGTATGAGTCCACTTTTATGAGGTACATAAAGTAGTCAAATTAATAGAGACAGAAAGCAGAAAGGTGATTGCTGAGGACTGGAGGCAGGGATGGGGAAGCTGTTGTTTAATTGGCATAGAGTTTTAGTTTTGCAAGATGAAAAGTGTTCTGGAAATTGGTTGCACAACATTGTGAATATACGTAACACCGCGGAGCTGTACACTTAAAAATGGTTAAGATGATAAAAATGAAAGAACTTGGTCTGCAATGTCAAGGAAATTAGACTTCTTCCTGTAGGCAGTGGACAGCTCCATAAACAGATTTGTCATTTGGAAATATACTCTTACTAACATGTGGAGGATGCATAGGGGTTGGGAAGGGTAAGCAGATTGAAAGTAACTAAGAATCTATCCAACACAGAGGAACCTTAAAATATTATGCTTAGTGAAATAAGCCAGTCACAAAAGACCACATATTATATGAGTCTATCTATACAAAATGTCCAGATTAGGCAAATCTAAACTTAAAAAAAGTATATTAGTATTTGCCTAGGGCTAGGGAGATGGAGGGGATGAGAGGAGACAGCTAAAAGGTATGGGGTTACTTTTTGCGGTGATTCTGGTGATAAGCTGCATAACTGTGAATACACTAAAAATTATTGAATTGGATACCTTAAATGGGTGAATTGTATGTTATGCAAACTTTATCTCAATAAAGCTGTCATCTGTCATATATGTATAAATATACATACACACATATATTTATATATATGTATATATATTTGAGCTCTTAAAATTCTTTCACAGAGTTCAATATATTTAATAGCATAGAGTGCTGATCAGGAAGGTCTTATAGCAAAGCTCCCACCAACAGGCGTGCTTGAGTCACAAGAACCTGTAATCAAGACAGTAAGAGGCTGAACTGCCATCTTCATTTTCATCCTACCGAACATAAATTGAGATGTCTCACATTTGCAAACTGTCTTCAGTCCTGGTTTGTCAAGTCACGGAGAGTTCAAACATTCACAGGATGGTTTGAAGACTGGGTTATGTAGGCAAAAGATTTGGGGCAGGACACAATAGAAGTGGCGATATTTGCTTTTGGAAAAGCAAATTACTCACATAATTACTGAGAATAAAGGAATCTTAGGTGAAAACTACAGGATAGAGAGATGACTTGAATCTCTCATCTTACCTACCACTTTCCATGTTGGGAGACTGTGGAGCTGGGGAGCACAGAGGACAAGAGGAGAGAATGCAGAAAAAAGAAGAAGACTGTAGAGCACCACAGCAATTTGCATTCAGTCAAAGCTTATGGAGAATGAACTTTAATAAAATAAGATATCAATGCTTCCTCTTATAGCAGGAGCCAAGGAAAATAAAGCATTATTGAGCCTATAAATCTGGGCTAGAGAAAACTTCAACATTACTGGGGTGGGATTTTGGCCAGAATCCCTTTCATATAAGAACTATCTTTCAGGGGCACACTTGAGAAAGCTCAGGATTTAGGAATTGTACACTACCTTGACTTTCTAACCTGTTGTTTGCATCATGATCTCACAACTTGTAACATATTCTTTTGTAAAAATATGCATCTTCCAAGTTACTGATATGTTGGAAAGATAGTAAGCATAGCTAAACATTGACATTATCAGGTCAATCCAGGAATAAAAAAATCATGGCTGACAGGCATGTAGACTATTGCTTTCAATAAATTAATGAAGAAGAAAAAAACTAATTCAGTAGCCTTCTCTAAGCTAATAATTCAGTTGACAAAAGCAGGCCTAAAGGAGTTTGGCAGTAGAATTTTCCTCTCAGCATTCATTACCGTCCCTTCAAATCAAGATTGAGGTCTCAGAGGTAAAGTGATGAGAAAAATGTGACGTGTTTAGGGTTTGGTTGGCATTTGCTTTTGCAAGAAAAAAGATTATAGCTACTATTACAAATAAAAAAGAAAATGATCTCTACTACAACAAACAGTGGTTTTAAAACAGACGTTTTTGGAACGTATTCCATTCCTCTCCTTGCTAATCTGAATTCTTTATTTGTAAAAAAAACCCCAGCTGAAGACGCTATTTCCTGTGGAGTCTATCAGAACTGACCAACTGATCTTCACTTTCTCCCAACAACTTAATCTTTGCACCAAATTACCCAGCATTTGATGGACATCCTTTCTAATGATGCCTCCTCCATAAGCCTTTCTATTTGTCTATTGTAAGAGAATTTCCCTTTTATTTTTAAGTCTAGCTCACCAATGTACAAATCAAAGTGCTAGAATCCTATGAGAAGAAAATGTGTCCCCATTAATGTGTAGGGAAAAAGAATGATGTTCTATTGTTCATTATTCCTGTTGCACGTTATTTCCCTCTCAATGTCTCTATTAACCAGGTTTTGAACTTTTAGCTTAATCACATATTCCAGGTCCCTGGAATCAACTCTTAAACTCAATAATATAGTTGGCTTTCCAGTTTTATTTTTACTCTGACTACACTCACAGAATTTTTCCGGAAGTCTTTCTCTAATCTGATTTTTCTTGGCTACCATCTAACTTATCAGACCCTGACCTCTAGATGCTAGGGTCAAGTTGGGTTAACTGTCTAGTCTTGTTTGCCAAAAACACCTTGATCTGTGGCAGAAAGGCTTTCTTCTATTATGTGTGTAAGCTTCATGCTGCCAGCCATAATTTGGGGCATATAAAGGCAATTAAAAAATATTTTCATTTAGTTAAGTGATTAAAATTCAGTGAAGCGAACAGGAAAGCCAAACAAATAGTTTTTAAGAGGCTCCAAAAGCCGTTTCAACGGATTCTTGTTTTCTTCTGTTGAGTTGAATAAATTGATTCTTGTGTGGCCCTGGCTTTGTGTAGACACAACCTAAACGAACCCTGGTGCTTAGTGGATCATTGCCATGGAAAAGCCTTCTTTGTCTCTTGATTATACACAAAGAACAAGAAAACAACAGTAGAATACTTGTAGATAATATTGCATCTACTGCTGTAATTACATGTTGTCATGACTGCTGCTAGTTTTCCAAGCTTCTGAGAGATAAAGTGAAAAGAATAAGCATTTCTTCAAACTTAATGCGTGGCAAGAAGCAAGGTCTCCCTTCTCCAGAGATCATCTATTTTTTCTTTCTGTCACTTTCTAGAGAGCATTTTGTATTTCTTTGAGGTAGCAATTGTCATTGTTTGTTTTACACTTACTGACTTAATAATAAAACAAGTGCCCAGCCAGGTATCCTAGCAACGCAGTGTTTTTTTTATTCCTCTCTGGTGCTTATTTATTAGATGCTCTGGAGCCTTTTCTCAAGCTATTAAGGGACACATACGGCTAATCTAGATCAACACACTTCATCTTGGTCTAACTAACTGGAAATCAATATTCATTGTCATGGATTATTCACCTCAAAAAGGGTTACTCTTGGCCTTGAAAGATATCAAGAGGCTGGGAATAACTCCAAAATGGTGTTAAAGTAGACACTTCAAGGAAAACAGGGCCACTGATTGGAAAGGGGTGACAGAAGGAGCGACGTCTCATTCTCCCACAGGGCTCTGGTTCTCATCACCCTAGTGGCAGGCTGCAATCCCAGGCCTGAGGATTTGGAGTCAGATGGATTAAATGTGGCCCGAACTCTGGCACTAATAAGTTGTGTGATTTTCAACAGGTCACTTACGCTTAGGTTTATTCATGACTAATCCCAGAGAATGGGCTGTCAGAGATCTGGAGAGACTGACTGGACCCTCTGGCACTCTGTGTATCCTCGGAGTGTTGACTGAAATCCTAAAACATAAAGCATTAGTGACAGAGGACACTCATATACAGGGCAAGTCAAAATGCAAATGGGAAGACCATAGATTTGCTTGGGGAAACAGGCTTGGGAAAGAAGCTTCTAGAAAGGCAGAGAGCTCAGACTCAAGATAGAAAGTTTCTTTGACCAATACCAGAGAAAAACAGAGGCAGTCCTAGTCTTCTGGAAGGGTTTGGGGTGGGGCTGCTGCTACTGTAAGTGCATTAGAGTCCATTATTAAATTGTCAGGAATTTTGCTAACTGGATGTTAAATCTGCCATTATTAAAAATTAAGTTGTATAAATTTACAATCAAAGATACATTATAACACAGCAGCAAATGCTGGTGAGGATGTGGAACAATAGGAACTCTCTCTTTGTTGGTGGGAATGCAAAATGGTACAGCTACTTTGGAAGACATTTTGGTGGTTTCTTACAAAGCTAAACCTACTCTTACCATAAAATCTAGCAATCACCCTCCTTCATATTTACCCAATGAGGCTGAAAACTTATTTCCACACAAAAATCTATACATGGATGTTTATAGCAGCTTTGTTAATAATTGCCAAAACTTGGAAGCAACAAAGATGTCCTTCAGTAGCTGAATGGATTAATAAACTGTGGGACAATTAGACAATGGATTATTATTCAGCACTAACAAAAAGAGCTATCAAGCCATGAAAAGACATAGAGGAAAATTAAATGCATATTACTAAGTGAAAGAAGCCCATCTGAAAAGGCTATACATACTGTATGATTCCAACTATAGTGTCATATACAATACTCTGGAAAAGAAAAAACTATAGAGACAGTAAAAAGATTGGGGTTGGGGGGAGACAGAGGTGACTAGGCAGAGCACAGAGAAATTTTAGAGCAGAGAAAGTACTGCTATAGATATCATAATGAGGATATCTGTCATTATACATTTGTTCAAACCCGTAGAATGTACAACACCAAGAGTGAACCCTAAGATACTATGGACTTTGGGTGATTATGATGTCTTAATGTAGACTCATCCTGGGCAACAAATATACCATTCCAGTGAGTGATTTTGATAATAGGGGAGGCTATGCACATGTGTGGGAGCAGGGAGTATAGGGGAATCTCTGTACCTTCTTCTCAATTTTGTCATAAACCTAAAACTGCTCCCAAACAAATTGTTTTTTAAAAGAATACATTAAAACAAAGGTAATAAACACTCAACACTCATTACTCTCTTATTATTTTATTATATTTAACTAGTATCCATGAATTGGTGTTATTTTAGCTATGGGAAATGGGAAATGCTACAAATCAGGGTTTTGTTGGGGGGAAGTGAGGATGGGATAACTGTTTTGGTTTTCAGAGCACTTTTCACATATCCTGTGAGGCACTCAGTGTAATCACCATCATCATCTTACTACAGATGTAGAAATTAGAAAGTTAAGTGACTTGTTTGAGTCACATCATAAATGGCTTCATAGAGATGGGATCCTAAGTCTCCTGATTCCTAGTCCACAAATATAATTTTCCCTTTTCTTACTCCATTTATTTTTCTTTTCATAGGAGGCCAAAAAGCAAATCTTCAGTGATTTCACATAGCCCACTGAGCTTGCTTAGAAGAACATTGTGTTACGTCTGAGACACACCTAATTCCCTGTTCCTTTCAGAGCCATGTATACCACTTTCCTCAAGGGTAACAACACCTCCCCTGCCTTACAAGTTTATTGTGAGAGAGAAATGAGAAATGGACAGGAAAGTGCTTTGAAGTGAATATAGGGCTGTTAAAATTTTATGGAGTATTTTTTATTAAATGCTCTTAATTTTTATTATCTCTCAATTATAATAATTACCTTATGAGTAAAAACACACAAACTGTGTTTGTTGCTAGGAGTTAAAAAGAGACAAGTAAATTGAGACATGAATTTTCGGCCACATTCTCTCTTTATTCAACTGATTAGATTCATTTTATAGGTATGGTGAGATTGTGGCTCAAGTTGAAGGAAGTGGTAAAGGTAAAAAAAAGTGGGTGATTTAGTAGTTTTTACTGTATTTAAATAAGTAATTTACTGATAGTTATGACAGTAAGAGACAGAAGAAATGAAAAGGAAACTAAACTATGGCCAATACAGAAGAAAAATATTTCTTGGCAATATTCTTTGGTGGTGCGAGGAATGGGCGGAGGATTCCAGAAGGATCATGGTGTGTGGTTAAGTTATCTAGGGTTTGTAAACTCAAAATTGACCTCCATTAATCTGGAATTCTGTAATAAGCTGCAAAATGTACCTAGAAGACAGAATTATGCTAGGTGTCTGGATTATCAGATAAGGGTATCACAGGTGCAGGGGAGGAAAACATTTTTCTTTGACTCTCTGAGGGTCCCTGGCTGGGTCTGAAAATTAAACTGACAAAGACAAATTAACAAGAGAAAAATACACAAATTTATTTATGTTTTACAAGACACAGGAGCCTTCAGAAATATGAAGACCAGAAAAAACAATTAGAGCCAAGTATTTTTATGCTAGTTTGATGAAGTGTGATAGTCATGGAGGAATATGATACGTTAAGGAGTAAGAGGTAAGTGTAGTCAACTGGGGGAAATTTAGCAAGGACTGTTTGTTCAGATACTTCCTGGCATCCTTTTGTCTTCAGAGACAAGGATGCTCCTTTCCTCCTGGTACAGGGATAGCACCTCTGACACTAGGGTTTTATGACCTGTTTCAGGGCAGAAGGATAGAGGTGAAGTTCAGAGTGACCTTCTTGCCCCTATTGTGCTCTCAAACTCCTTTAGCTTAAAATATTCAAAATGCCAAGGTGCCATATTTCAGGGTAGTATGTCCTGAAGCCCATCACAGGCAAAAGTTGAAAAATGTAAATTTAGGCAGAAAAAATAAGCCTTAGGTCTGACTACCTTCACAAAATTATGGATTTGGAATTAAAAAGAAAAAAAATATTTGTTGATTTTTTTCAGTATCAAGAGAGTATTCTTTACATTTTTTATTGACTTTTAATTTTTCTTTTCTCCCTAATTTTGTGTACTTTGTACATGTATTTTTATTAATATCTGTAGCTTCATTTAGATTTTAGACACTAACAAAGATTTGGGACCCATGAATTAATTTATATTCTCATACATGGGGCAGAAGAAATACTTGAAGATACAATGGCTAAGAATTTTCCAAAATTAATAGAAGTCAACAAAATACATATCCAAGAAGGTCAAAGAGTGCACCAGAGTAAATACAAAAGCACACTGAAACATACACACACATACCTAGAAACATCATAGTCAAACGACAAAAACCAAGATAAAGAGAAAATCTTCAATGTAGCCCTGAGTGGAAAAAAAAGAGAAAGATTGCATATAGAAGAACAAAATGAAGAGTTGCAGAAGACTTCTTGTCAGAAGAAAATGGAGTTACTTTTTAAAATTCTGAATGAAAAAAAAAAGCTATCAACTCCTTATTCTAAACTGAGCAAAAATATCTTTCATAAATGAAAATGAAATAACTTTTTCAGGAAAACAAAAGCTGAGAGAATTCAGTCTTATCAGAACATTCTTCATGCAGAAGGACTGTGATACTAAATGGAAATTTGGCTATACACAAAGAAACGAAGAGCACCAGACATTGTAAAAAATAAAGGTTAATATGTAAAATTTGTTTTTTTTTATTATTATGTTTAATGGTTTTAAAGACTTTACAAAACAGATATAGTAACAATATATTGGGGATCTCTAATGTACGTAGAAGTAATATGTATGACAACAATAGCAAACAAGAGGGAAGGGAGGAAATAGAAGTCTACTGTCTTAAGGTTCTTACGCAACCCTGGTAGTGTAGGAAATAAAACCAATGTTATTTGAAGGTGGGATGTTATAACTGAAAGAGATATATTGTAAGCATAGAGCAACAACTAAAAATAATTACAAAACAGGTAAAACTCATAAGCCAATAGTGGAGATAAAATGAAGTCAATAACATATTCTCAGTATAGAAGAAGGCCAGAAAATAAAGGGAAAAGAAAACAGAACAGATGAGACAGAAAGAACTATCATGAGGGTAGCTTTGAATCTAAATATATCAATAACTCACTGGACATAAGTGATCTAAATACTTCAAATAAAATCAGAGATTGTCATATCTGACAAAGAAATTTAGACCATGTTATATCCTTCTCATATAAAACTCATTTTAAATATAAAGACAGGTTAAAAGTGAAAGAAAGGAAATCCATATACCCAGCAAATGCTACTCAAAATAAAGCTGCATTGGTTATTATCACATAAAATAGACTTCAATACAAGAAAAATTACCAAAGTTAAAGATGGTCATAACATACCAAAAAAAGGGTTAATTCATCCATGAGATATAACAATTCTAAAGACGTATATACCTAACAATAGAGCTTTGAAATACATGAAACAAAAAATGATTGATAGGAAGGAGAAATGGACAAATCCACAAATGGTTAGAGACACCAACATTGTTTTCTTGGCAAACAGTAGCACAAGTAGACAGCAAATTAGTAAGAATACATAAAAGACACAAACAGCACTTTCAGCCAATTGAGATAACAGACATTGAAAGGACACTTCACCTAATATTTATACAGAAATACAAGGACCTGTAGAAGCCAAAGCAAATTTTTGTTGTAAGGTTAGCATATAGGTCAGAGGAACAGAATAGAAAATGAAATAGTTCCACACACATTTTGTCGATTGAGTTTTGACAAAGGTGCCAAGGTAATTCAATAGAGAAAGATAGTTATTTAACAAAATATGTTGGAGCATTTGGGCTTCCATATACAAAGAAAAATAAAACAAAACAAAACCTCAATCGATATCTCATCCACATACAAAAATCAAAGCAAAATGGATCTTAGACTTAAATTTAAAACTAAATTTGTAAAACTTCTAGAAAAAAACATGTAAGGAAAATTTTTGTAACTTTGATTTAGGCATGGATTTCATAGGACAGTGAAAAATATAAACAATAAAGTATATAATTCATAAGTTGTTCTTTATTAAAATTAAAAACAACAGTTCTTTGAAAGACATTTGTTAAAATATTTTCTTAAACTGTGAAATGGAAGAAAATGTTTGCAAAACATATAGCTTATAAAGGACAGGTATCCAAAATATATAAGAAACCCTTCCAATCCTATAATTCTAAAACAACCCATTAAACATTTTGACAAAGTTTTGAGCAGACACCACACAAAAGAAAAGCTATAGATGGTAGATATGCTCAACGTCTTTAGTCATTAGGGAAAGGCAAATTAAAAACACAATAATGTAACACTACACATCCATTAGAATGGCAAATACAAACAAACAAAACCAAAATAAATTAATAAGAGCAAATACAAGGTACTGTGGAGGAAGCAGAACAACTGGAATTCTCACATATTGCTGATGAGAATGAAAATTATATGGCCTCTTTGAAAACAGTGTGTCAGTTTCTTATAAAAGCAGCACACCCTTACCTTACAACTCATTAATCACACTTCTAGATACATATCTAAGAGATATGAAGACATATGCCACACAAAGACCTACGTGCAAATGTTTAGGGTAGCTTTATTCCTAATAGTGACAACTAGGAAACACTCAAATGTCCATCAGCTGGTGGATAGATAAACAAACAGTAGTATGCCCATATAAAAGGATTAAACGCAGCAATAAAAAGGAAAGAACTGTTGTTACATGCAACAACGTGGAAGAATCTCAAAATCATTCTGCTAAGTAAAAAAGTAAAAGAGGCAGAATGCAAAAGTCTATGTAGACTATATGATTCTATTTTTATGATGTTCTAGAAAAGGCAAGACTGTAGGGGAAGAAATCAAATTAGTGGTTTCCAGGGGCTGGGGGTAAGAACAGGGAATTGATGACAAAGGGAAAGGAGAGAACGTTTGGAGGATGGGATGATGGAAATATTTTCTATTTTGATTGTGATTGTGGTTACATGACTGTATACATTTATCAAAACTCATTGAAGTGTACACCTATAAAGGAAAATTTTTATTGTATTTATTTATATCTCTATTTATTTATTTATATCTCAATTATATTAAAAATGACAAAAGATGATTGAGAACAGAAATAAGCCGGATCTTGAAAGAATCCTGGCCTCCTTTATAAACTCTCTTAGAGGTTACAAACAGCCCTATAACTTCAGTTTTGCAAATTAATCTAGGATGGTGGTTCTTAACCTGTCTACACATTAGAATCACCTGGGGAATTTTTAAAACTCAATGTTGCCTAGTTTCAATCCTATAACAATTAAATCATATTCATGGGTGACAATTGCATTTTTAAAAAGCTTTCCCACAGATTTTAATATAAAAGCAGAGTTTGGAGCTATTGATCAAGGTGTGATTCTCAAAATGTTGAATGCATCAGAATCACCAGGCAGGCTGTTAAAACCCAGTGGTGCTGCTGATCCAGAACCACAGCTTGAGAACCACTGATTTAGTCAAACTATGGCTACAGAGGTTTTTATATGTTCAAGGCAGCTGTGTGAGAACTAGAATTTATTCCTAATGAAGTCTTTAAAACAGATTAATAAGATAAACTCACTTTAAAGGTACCATTGAGATCTCTCTGGATCTATGTTAAATTTTGTCAGTTGATTTGCAAAGGTGCTATATCCTGAATAAAGTCACTCATTTTGTAAGAACACGTGTCCAAGGACATCAGCAATCTTAGAATGAGTGATGTACATAATTAAAGCGATGGGTAAAGCCAGCTTACTTACTGAAAACAAATGAAACAGCAGCATATCTAAACACATCTCCTTTGCTGTCTATTTTTCAAAATCATTCCAATGATTCAATGGTTTAAAAAAAGTAGACATTAGAATATTAACAAATACAGTGATGCTTGGTTAGCTATCAACCACGATAATCATTGTGATTATTTTGTTTTAGGGTATGTAAATGAGCTACTTGTTTTTATAAAACAAGTTAGGCTCAATTCTATTCAACAAGCGTTTACTGGGAGCTTGCAATGGACTGAATTGTGTCCCCTTTCAAAATTCATAACTTTAAGCCCTAATCTGCAAGGTGACTATATTAGGAAATAAGGCCTTTGGGGAGGTGATTAAGGTTAAAAGAAGTCAAAGGGATGGGGCCCTAATCTGCTAGACTGGTGCTCCTGTAAGACAAGGAAATGACACCAGAGATCTCTCTCTCTCTTTCCCGCCTTCTCTCTTCATAGAGAAAAGGCCACCTGAGGGCAGAGCAAGAAGGCAGCCATCTGTAAGCCGGGAAGAAAGCCCTCACAAGGAACCAACCCTGCTGACACTTTTGTCTTGGACTTAGAGCTTCCAGAACTGTGAAAAGATACATTTCTGTTGTTTAAACCCCCCAATCTGTGGTATTGTGTTATGGCAGACTAAACAAACGAATACGAAGTCCCACCTACGCTAGGTAATGTGGAGTTTAAAAACAAAGAAAATCAAACCATAGCCTTTTACTTCAAGGAGCTTACAATTAAATGGAACAATAAGACCTGCATTTAGGAACCAATTTAAAGACAACAAAATGCATGGTGCAATTTAGACGTCAACCATACAACATAATACGTAGTGCCAGAGTTCACAGAAGAGGGAGATCAAAATGAGCAGAAATCACTAGGGAAATAGCACTAATAGTTGCCATCAGATAGGGTTCAATTTCTAAAGAAGGCTCCCAGGAATCAAAATAACATTGCTTACAAACATGCGTTTTTGCAGGAAAAGGATACAACATAGCAACAGTGCTAAAGTAAGGATATGCATCACAGTCAAAGGCTGCCTCACAGCAAGATGTCAGAGAGGCCAGGCTGGAGCACCAGTTGTCCTCCTCCACGAGGGCCATATCAGACACACCTTCTCTCTGGATCAGGGACCACCAATACGTGAGTAGAACACTCACACCCAAGAAGTGCAAAATTAGATCTTGATCCCTGTTCATACCCTGCCGGTCCTGCAGGCATGTTCTTGCTATGTAACCAGCCCCAGAAGCAGACCCTTCTGGGGCTCTCATCAAGACCAGATGCAAATCATCAGTCTCACTGTCATAGGTATACGATGCTGATAAGCTAGTATAAAAAATTCCCAGAAAATTCTCAGACCCCTGGTTACAAAGCATCACTATTAATTAATATGTTTCATGCCTTGATCAAGTAGATATTTCAGCAAAGTAGGCCAGGTCAATTTCAGGCCTGCTGCTCACAAAGTCTTCACAAAAAAGGCAGATCTTGATAAAGAGATCAAGCACCAGTAGAATCTGGGTCAAGAGAATACAAAGTTCCTTTGTAGCCCACATTATCTGTCATTATCCAGTCCAGCATCTCTCAAAATGTTGTCTGAGAATCTCTGATGGTCCCCAAGACCCTTCCAGGGAATCTGTGAGGTCAGTACTGTTGACAAAATGATATTAAGTCATTAGTTATTTTTTCATTCTCATTCTTTCTTAGTTGTCACAGTAGCTTTTCCAGAAATCTGTCACAGCAGATTGGCTACAGAAACAGATATAAGAATCTGTCCATTAAATATCTAAATATTGTAGAACAAGAACTCCACTCCTCTCACTTCTTTTTGGAAAAAGTTATCTTTCATAAAAATATTTTATGGTAATTTGTTGTGGGTTTATTATTATTTTTAAAAACTAATAAACAAATACTACTACTAATAATATTAATAAATATTTTACATTTAATATTTTATAGTAAATATGATAGATATAGTGCACTTGAATGGAAACTCTTTTTTTGTTTAATTGAGATATTATTGACATATATAACATTGTATTAGTTTTAGGTGTACAACAGAATGATTTTATGTATGTATATATTGAGAAATGATTACCACAATAAGTTTAATTAACACCCATCACTACACAGAGTTACAAATTTTTTTTCTTCTGATGAGAACTTTTAAGATCTATTCTCTTAGCAACTTTCAAATATACAATACAGTATTGTTAACTGTTCTGCTACAGTTAACAGGATGTAATGCTGTATATCATTTCCTCAGGACTTATTTATCTTATAACTGAAAGATTCTACCTTTTAACCATTTTCACCTCTCTCACCCACCCCTCCACCCCCTGCCTCTGGCAACCACCAATCTCGAGCAGAAACTCTTTGGAGTCCTCAATTTTTAAGGATGTAAAGGGATTCTGAGAAAAAAAAAAAACAGCTAATTTATTCTAAATATATATATATTAATTAGGTTGGGAAGGAAATGAAGACTTTTTTGTATTGGATTTCTGTAATTTTAATATACTGTCCATAACAAAGTAAAAATAAAAGATTTAATATAATTCCATGTTCTACAGTTAATCTTGGGATTGAAAAGGGGGAAATATTAATGGCGCTTATATTAAGTGCCTGTTATCCATCCATCCTAGAAGAGCACATGTTCAGCTTTTAATAATCTAGCCAAAGGGAAGGTAAAGCCGCTTCTTTCATATATGTTGATCCACATGTATTTTTGGACAACATACTGATGAACACTGTTCTGGCAGAGAATACACAGACACCAAAGTCAGTACATGTGCATTGACATAAAATTAGCTGGAGTAATCCTTTTAATTATGATTGTATAGCGATAACTGTACTGGAAAGGACCTTAACTCTTAGAATCAAGTGTCCGTTGCCCAGAGAACATTCAGTCAGGCAAGCTGTTTCCACTATAGAGTTTTTAAGTTTCTTTTGACCTGAGTGTCCTATGTTTTATACAACGTTCTCAGTGGATAAGCAGAATGGGAAAAGGCACAAAACTAAGACCAGATGTGGAGCACGGAGGAGACCTGAGTAGAATGAAAAGGGTTCAAGTTGGGGAGTAGCAGCAAAGAAAGTTGGATGGGTGAAGTGCATCAAATTAGGGATGGCCAGTTGTAACAGATGCATTCTGCACTTCAAATGCACTTCAAATAGCAAGTGATGAGAGGAAGGGAGGAAGAGTAAAGTTTAATTTGGTGACCATAACAGATAAAATCAGAAAGACTATTCTAGAGATACGGATACCATGAGAGGAAAATGTTTAGTTCATTTGTCTGTTAACGTTTCTATTCACTGAATCTAGGAAATGAGCTAGGTTCTACTCTAGATTCCAGAAGTACAAAATTAATACAACATAGAACTTGTCCTTGAGATTCAGGAATGAGACTACCATGCTTGCATATTTATCACAATTGATTAAAATAAAAGATATCATTAAATCTACAGTGATTAAGCTCCAAATAAGATTGCCTGCCCAAGATATTTTCATCAAGAGTCTAGCTTGATGTTGTTGAAAGATTTTTTTCCTATGAATTCTGTTATACATTTAGATTTTGACATCTGACTCCTTCTTTCTGTAGCAGATCTTGGAAGAAAGTTCTTTGGCTTCAAATAAGGCTAATAGAAGTAGCCTGCAGAATAATTGTTGCCCCAAGGTTGACTTTATTACAAAGAAGAAAACCGATGATCCTACCCCCATTCTCTATTAGTAGGAACAATCCTGATAAAACCACTCCTTCCTCCTGCCCCCCCATAAGAGTTAGCGTGAAATTTCCAGTTAGAAGTCAAATTACATTTTATTGAGATACTGCAAAATGTAAAACATTTCCCCAAAAGTATGTTAAAAATCCATTCTTTTAAACAAATGGGAAGAGATTCTTTCTCAACTGGATTGAATTAAGTGCCAGAAAATTTCAATTAATAAGTCATGTTTGGGGCTGGCCTGGTGGTGTAGTGGTTGAGTTTGTGCACTCCACTTCAGTGGCCTGGGCTTCGAAGGTTTCGATCCCGGGCGCGGACATATGCACCACTCGTCACACCATGCTGTGACAGTGTCCCACATCCAAAATAGAGAAAGATTGGTACAGATGTTAGCTCAGGGACAAACTTCTTCACCAAACAAAAAAAAAAAGTAATGTTCAATATTTAAGATGAAAAATGAGGACTGGCCCTAGGAAACTAACGTCAGCAAATGGAGACCTTGTAAAACATGCTGTAGTTTGCATGGTGGGATAATCACAAACAAGGATCTTCCTACCACTGACTCGCATTCTGATCCTGGTTATACATTTCCCTCAAGCCTTCATGTGAAGTAGGCCAACAACGCTTTCAAAATTATTTACACACACTCACACAACAGGGGGAAGAGCCTGAAAACGTACGCAGCAGATAAATTGCCAAGAAAATTCATTATCAAGGAAAGCTCACATATAAATGAAGAATCTCATTTACTCACACCAAGAAGAAGCTCACTAAAATTACAGAAAAATATGAATTCAGTCCTATTCTTTTTTTGTCAACACTCACACATATTCTTCATCCAATTTCTGCTACTCCAAATGTCCCTGTGCTTATGTGCTACTCAGACGATCAGCAGCCCCTGCGACGATTCCTTCCTAAACAGGCTCCTCACTAAAAAATGACCTGTTCTCCCCTTCTCTACTGAAACTCCCATAACGTAGTGAAACACATTCCATCTGGAAAGAAGAACAGTGGAGTCAATGGGCAGACCATTGTAAATGACTGATATTTATTACAGTGTCTGACCAATTTCCATGTTTAAAAGGGAGATCTTAAATCCAAAGCCATCAATTTATTTTTTTTATTGGGATGAAATTTACATAACATAACAATATCCATTTTAACATTGTTAAAGGCATGTTGTTAAAGGCATGTTATTAAAGGCAGAGGCATTTCATGCATTCACAACGTTGTGTAACCACAACCTGAATCTAGTTCCAAACATTTCTTTCACCACAGAAGGAAACTCAATACCTGTTAAGCTGTTGATCTGTATTCTCCCCTCCCCTCAACTCCTGGCAACCACTGATCTGCATTCTGTCTCCATGGATTTATGTATTTGGAATATTTCATATAAATAGAATCTTATAATATATGATATTTTGTGTCTGGCTTCACTCACTTAACATAATGTTTTCGAGGTTCACCCATGTTGTAGCATGTGTCAATATTTCATTCCTTTTTATGGTTGAATAATATTCCATTATATGTGTATTCCACAATTTATTTATCCATTCATCCACTGATGGACTTTTGTGCTATTTCTACCATATAGTTCTTGTGAATAGTGCTGCAATGAACATGTGTGTACATGTATTTTTTTAAGTACCAGTTTTCAACTCTTTGGGATATATACTTAGGAGTGTAATTGCTGAATCATATAGTAATTCTAGGTTTAACTTTTGAGAAACTGCCAAACTGTTTTTCACAGAAAATAAACCATTTTACATTCCTACCATCAATGTACCAGGGTTCCAATCAATTTCTCCCTAATCTTTGCCAACACTTGTTAGTTTCCTTTTTTTTTAATGATAGCCATCTCACTGGGTGTGAAGTGCTACCTTATTGTGGTTTTAATTTGCTTTCCTAATAACTAATGATGTTGAAGATCTTTTTATGTGCTTGTTGGTCATTGTATATCCTCTTTGGAGAAATATCTATGCAAGTCTTGTGTCCATTTTTTGATCGAGAACAATCAATTTTTAATGACAGAAATTCAGTGAAATATTTATAAACAAAGCAGAAGAAAGTTAGCAAGGAATAGAATTCCTCCTGCTGCCTTGCTGCCGCTTCCTCTGAAACCCTTACATTAAACTTTTTTTTAACATCCCGGGTAGCTTAAAAGAGATGAGGCTTATGTCCAACCTGATATGAAGTAATACTTCTAATCCTTTGAAATAATTACCACCTACCTACTTCTCATAAACAAACAAAAAACAACCTTGCCCCTTAAAGTTCATCATTGAAAGTATGCTGATGGTCTTGTAGTCCTGCCTTGTAAGAATGGTTACACTGCAGTCAGCCTGTCCAGGTTCAAATTCTGGCTCCTCCACTTTCAAGCTGTGTGATTTGGGAAAAGTTATCTTGGTTTCCTCTCTATACAATGGAAATATTCAAAAATGCCTGCTTTACAAAAATATTGTGGATATAAGGAAGAGTCCAGATAAAGTGTCCAACATAGTCTATTCACAAAAATACTGTGTACATGTGACTTGTCATGGTTTTAGGCTGTACCACACCATCTCTCCTACTCCTACTCTCCTGTCACATCTTGTCTCCTACTGTCATCCAACAAGTTCCAGAATACTCTCTTCATTAATTGAATGGGTTGATACTGGGTTCACATATCCCTCTCAATTCAAAGTCCAGCTGGTCTTTAATTCTGTGTTTCTTTCCCATCTCTCTTTCTTGGCCAAATATTTTGAAAATTAAAATTTTTAAATGCTGTCCATAAGCACTGTATAAATATATTCAACTGACATTCACATCTTAATACACTCTAATATAGACTTTTTATCCACCCAGATTTCTCCTTTTTCATTCATTATATATACATAATATATTTCAGCCATCATCTCACTCAACCATCCCTCAGCACATTCAACACTATTGTCCACACTCTTTCTGAAATAGTCACTTTGCTTGCTTCCATAAGAAGTACTCTCTGGGTATTTTTTCCTTTTTAAAGGCTGCTCCTTCCCAATTTCTTTGAAGATTTATGCCCTCTACCAAGACACTAAATTTTGGCATTTCTTAAATCTTGTTTCTAGAGCCACTTCACTCTATTCTCTCTATCTAGCCAATAATAAATTTTGTTGGATGAATGAATGTATGAATGAGCATGTAAATGCCAGTTAGTTCTAAATCTGCCAGAGAATAAATCAACATGATTTTCCTTGGGCACTTTTAATTTATAAATATGTTTGCTCCGTTCTTTGGTAAGATTTTCATTGCTTTGCCTTACTTCATGCTGAAAGTTGATATCAAATCTATTGCCCACAGATATTTATCTTCCATGAACTGCTAATGGACCCTGCATAATAGTTTAATAGCTCCCATTTATCTTTCCATGAGTTGTGCTGGACACTTTATATATTTCTCATTTAATTCTCACCATAACTGTGTTAGATAGGTATTAACAACCCCAAATTGAAGATGAAGATACAAGTTTCTGAGGTTAAGTCAGCTGCACAAAGTGAACCCATCTAGTTGATGTTGGAGCTGGTGTTAATAGAAGGTTGGTGATATTCTAAAATTACTATTCTTTCCAACGTTTCACATTTTCCCTTCACAAAATTAGATCAATCACGTTTGTGTCTCTACATAAAAACTTATTTTGAGTAAAAAGATGATTAAATCAAATACCTGATTGTTTTGAAAGTAAGAAAAAATCACCAAATGTTGTCAAAGCATGTTTATGTGTGCCCATGTAGCTAGCAACCTAAAATAGACTCAGTTTAGGACACCCTCAGAAGTTGATAAATGGTAAAAGGGCAATGCAGAAACTAAAAATTCCATTTGACATCTAAATATTATTGAGAAATTGCCACATACACTGAACCACTTTAAAATATATTACATCAGAACATCCAATATAAGGTATGCATGCAGTATAGGGGAAGAAGAAATTTTCCTCTACCCTTCTAGGTACTTCTGGTTGGTCTAAGAATTAAATTGATAGAAGACAGATGAACAGGAGAAAATCACACAGAGTTTAGTAACATTTGTAAATGAGAGCGATCCAGGAAAACTGAGTAACTCACCAAAATGGCCAAAGCCACCACCTTAAATACCATCTTTGGCTAAAGACAAAAGAGAATGTTGGGGCTAGTGGCTTGAGACTTCAAAGGGGAGGAAGGCAACTCATATGGAGACGGAAAAGCAAATGTTGGGTAAATAAATGTTTGCCATGCTTTGAAGAGACAATGGGACATGGAGAGGACTTTGATCTCTAGGCCTCCTAATTAGCCCATATTCCTTGTTGATATTTCTGGTGATAGCTCTCTTCTTGTTACAGGCCATTTATCTAAATCTTTTTAGGCAGTTAGAGGGAGCTAACAAGAAAAACTTTGAGTCTTTTGTTTTTTAAAAATAATCAGCCTAAAATAATCCTTATGTTAAAGAGACACATTTTGGGGTAGCAAATTTTGTTCTCCTTCAGCAAGAATCTGTATTTTAGAAACATCTGTAGATGTTTTTGGAATCAAAGAATATTGAAGACTCTCTTCAGAACCTCTCCTATAATTTGTGACAGTAACTGTAGCAGTACCAACCTGTTGAACAGAGGGCATATCACTCAATAAAAGAACTAACAATATAGAAACAGAATGCTTATTTTTATTAGTCTGTATACACTTGGAATATTAAAAAATGCTTTATGCAAGTGATAAAATTGTTTGAATTTTGTTACATTTTTTCTATTAGTATATGTAATTGTTTGTGGACAAAAAGGTAGTCTTGCCTTCATTGAGAGACAAAAAATGAGTTTGTATTATTTTCAGACTTGATAGTACGTGGAGAGTTTTGAACACAAACACTTTAGATTATGATTTCTTCCCCTGTTCTATGTAAAATAAAAGTCCTACCTTTTGTTCCGCATATGTATGGATATATATTCAAGGTAATGTACCCAAAAAGGGGTATTCAAATTGATTTCAAATGATATGAGTTTGGTCAATTTGGTTAGAAAGTAGTGCTTTCATGAAATATTTGGATGAAATTTGGAAGAGTGAAATTTAATAATTGAGCTTTTGTCTTAGTTATATTCCACCTAGATTTCTTCAATAACCAAGGAACATATTTTCAATAGTTTGTTTATAGTTCATATAATACAAAGGTGGTCCTCAGAGTTAGCTGATTATGGTCAGGTGAGGCTGGACTATCACGGTAGCAAGAGGGGTAGGCAATAGCCTGAGATACAGAAATGTATTTGTTGCAGTTCCCTGATTAAAAAAACACCGCCATCCTTGCCTAAAGAATGTTCCCATAGAGGAAAGAGGCAAAGCAAACAGTAACATAAATTGCGAAATTGATAGCAGGTAGAAAATAGTAGACTCGAGTCTAGAACATTAGATAGCCCTTTTAAGGGGGTTGGTTTGAGTTTGGGAAAATTATCTAGTTATGTGGCATTGAAACACACCCCTCCTGTGTGTTTCTCCTTTACTCACACTACTGCCACACGTCACTTCACTTCTGAAGCCAGATATACGGGTTTTGCACACATTAAGCAATTCTCCAACACACCAGTTGCGTATCCTGTAATTCCATTTAATTGGCACTATCTACCTGGAGTTAGCATCAGATCTCACAAACTAAGAACTCAGTCCCACAAAACTATCCCCCCACCCTCACTTCAGATGTCAATTGCAAATTGCATGTTGTCACCTGTACTTCTGGCAGACTGTCTATAGTCAGGGTTCCCATAACCCCTTCTTTGGGTTTGATAATTTGCTAGAATGGCTCACAGAGCTTAGGGAAATATATACTTTTGTTTTCCAGTTTATTATAAGAGGATATAGTAAGGGATACAGATTAGCATCCAGATGGAAGCAATACATAGTGCAAGGTATGTGGAAATGGGTGCAGAGTTTCCATGCCTTCTCCAGGCAGTGCCACTGTCCCAGAACCTTCACATGTTCAGCAAGCTTGGAAACTCTCTGATCCCCATACTATTGGAATTTTTATGGAGGCTTCATCATGTAGGTATCACTGATTGTTAACTCCATTACCACCCCCTCTCCCCTTCCTGGAGGATTGGGAAAGGGCGGGTGGAGAGTTTCAATCTTCTAATTCTAGTTTGTTCTTTCTGGTGACCAGTCCCCATCCAGGGGCCCACCAAGAGTCACCTCATTAGAACAAAAGATGCTCCTATTACCTAGGAAATTTAAAGGGATTTAGGAGTTCAGTGTCAGTTGGTCTTATCACTCCTAAAACTAGGGTTTTAGGAGCTCTATGTTAGGGACTAGGGTGAAAGACTAAATGTTAGAACAAAAGATTCTGCTAGCACCGCTCTTTACTAGGGCTTTAGGAGCTCTGTGTCAGGAATTGGGATCAGAGACCAATATACACATTTCTTATTATTTCACAGTCATCATCAAGATTTAAAACAATGCTAACGTCATCACTGTTCATAAGTAAGATAACAGAGTATGGATAGTTTTGCACATGGGAATGGGAGAGTGAGAACAGTATAGTACATAGAATAGAAGAGTGAGAAGAGAACTTGAGGAGTACTAGGTCCAATCTATTCATTAAATATACAGTTCACATGGAAACTGGCAGAAGTCAACACTTACCTGGTGACAGGACATTTATTCCATTAAGGCAGTGGTATCTAAACATGGGAAATCACTTGGTAAGATTTTGAAACTGGCAAACAGTTAGCCATTGATGATTAAGTAGTTTTATTTTTCCTTTTTGTAACTACTGATAATAGCTTTTAAGTTGTTTCCTAACCCGTTGTTAACTGCGCTGTTTAGGCAACATGCTACCTGACTCCCACTAGGTTCCTGTAGATAACATCTCCCTGGAGCCTGGGTCACCATGGTAATGGGTGTTTGAGCTGTTTTTGGGGAATTAGAACCCCTTGTCCACTTCAGGCAGGTTGAGACCACCAATCCATCAACTGGGCCTGTGCAGATGTCCAATAAGGGACCTTTTGATGTCAAGAGGCTAAAAACTCCACCCTCAGGTCATGCTAATACCATCACCTTGTGAACATGCATCCTATGAAGAGGCATGAAGTCTGACTATGCTTGCACAGATCATCAATTACCTCACCTCTCCTCACCTCCAATCACCAATCTCCACATTTCAGACCACCTTGCCCCCCTTCCCCATAATATCCCTGAGTCCCTATTTTTTTTTTTTTTGTGAGGAAGATCAGCCCTGAGCTAACATCCATGCTAATCCTCCTCTTTTTGCTGAGGAAGATCAGCTGTGAGCTAACATATGTTGCCAATCTTCCTCCTTTTTTTTCCCCAAAGCCCCAGTAGATAGTTGTATGTCATAGTTGCACATCCTTCTAGTTGCTGTACGTGGATCACGGCCTCAGCGTGGTCTGAGAAGCAGTTCATCGGTGCGCGCCCGGATCCGAACCTGGGCCGCCAGGAGTGGAGTGCGCACACTTAACCACTAAGTCATGGGGCCGGCCCCCCTATTTTTGAGGAAGCAGATTTAAGACTCATTCTCCCATTTCCTCACTTGCCTGCCTTGTGATTAAAACCCTCTCTCTGCCATAATCTCGTCGTCTTGGTGTTTGGCTTTCCAGGTGACAGGCAAAAACAAACCTGGTTTGCTAACATTTTTTTTAAGTAAAATCTTCTAAGTACCTCCCCAGACTGACAGTGTTGGAATTTCTGTAAAAAAGACTTGAAAACCTGTATTTTAAATAGCACTCCAGTTAATGCTGACACGCTACATCTAGGAACTCCTAAAATTGAGTATTAAAACTCCCTACAATCTGATTGGCCCTTATACTCTTGCTGAGTTAACATTTCTGTTAGAATAAAGGAATTTCTACCTCTCTCTTTTAATTCTTCTAACTAGTAAATTACAAAATTGATTACTTATTTAATAATCATAACCACAACAGCCTAATCTGTATTAAGTACCTACCAACACAAGCCTATGCAAAATACTTTACTTAAATACTTTAATTTTATTCTCACAACAACCAAAAAGCTATGTACTATTATTAACTTTTTTATTGTACAGAAGAAGAAATAAAATTCGAGAGATTGAGTATCTGCTGAAGGTCAAAACTGATAAATTCTAGAGCCTTAATTCATTGGCTGATGTGACAGATATAGAGACACCCTTCTCAAACCCTCCTTCAAAGAAAGATTTGCTTCCCCAAGCACTGGGAGCGCCGTCAGCAGACAGCTTCCAGCTTCCAGCTTCTTCAGGGATTGTCTCAGCTGCTGAGCTGCCTTGCCCAAAGCACACTCCTTCTGGAGCCACCCACATCCAATGACTAATTGATGCGAGCATATAAGAGACTGACCCCTCCAGCAAAAGTTAGACAAATCTCCAGACATTCCAGTTGGATTGGCCAAGGTGTTGATCTTTAATAGACACCAGGCATGTTAAATTCTGTCTCGGCATCTGCTCTGGAGATAATAATTGACAACACCAGACAGGTCTGACTCCTGAACCCATTGTTTCAAGCATTATGTTCCTCTTACTCTCTTTCTTCACCCTTTTCCTATTTTTCATTGAGCCACTTGCAGGTTGTTCAAAAATAAACTCTGAGATACAGATTCGTACATAAGAGATTTATTGGAAAGTACTCTCAAGATCAACACCTGTGTTCTCAAAGGGAAACAGGATTGAGTAGAGAGTAGAGTAGTGATTTACAATGTAGTCACAAAAAAGACTTCAACTGATCCCACAGAGCTCTGGAGCTGGGAGGACTATTCAGTCATCCTGCATGGAGGCAAAGGGGCTAAGCCATTATGCCACTGCATTATCATCAGTTTCAAGCTGGTTCATCAGTTCCTGCTTAGGAAGAGAGAAGAAGTGGCTCAATTTAGCTCAGGGTAATTTCCAGAGAAGGGGTAAGCTGAGAGTTGTCAAATCACTGACAATGCCAGCTGTGAGTATCATGCAAGCTTCAGTTCTGTAAAGGGGAAAGATCTGAGAGGTCTACCAAAAGCATCCTATAATCCACCCCTTACTCTTCCTGGATTCACTAGCCTTCTTAATATATTTTAAGAACAACTCTTTCAGGAGACTAATGGCCTCTTTCATAGGAAAATTTACAAGAGCAAGGCTAATGGATGAACTATAGCCCCCTCTCACTGCAATATTTTTCTTTTTTTACTATTTTGTCTGAGGGGAGGGGGACAGTTTCAGAACTTTTTAGTTCTTGGCTGATACTCTACGTATGTTCTTTTCTACCAATTTTTTACGGCCCTCACCATCAGCTAGAAATTGTAATGAGGAGATCCAGACTCTGTTCCATTAGAAGTCTAAATCCTTGGTTACTATGGCTTTCTCAGGCCATGGCTGCCAAATTTGTCTATTTACCATCACAACTGGGCTAGGGAGGACCAAGACACACTAAAGTATATCATCTGGGTGCCAAACATATTCTTCCCTGACCTATCAAGTAATAATTTACTGCCTCCTCCTGATGATCAGGGCTAATTAGACCTGCCAGAGTGGTGATTCCTTTCCGTGCACAATAGTCTTTTGGTATGAGGAGACCAAAGTGACGGAGTGGGAGTTATGACTTCAAGTCTAATGCTATTCCCTTGTCGTACGAAATTCTTTTCTGGAAACTAGGATCTCTAAACTCACAGTGCTCAGAATTGCAGGAAAATGCACAGATTCCCCAAGAGGGTCACTGGAAGTGATGGTAAAGAGAGACACTCTTATTTTCACTCTATGGTTCCCTGCCTCATCTTATTTTGCCTATTGAGGACACAGTATCATATAACGATTATTCGTTTAGAGTATAGGCTGAGCTCTGGAGGTTGGCAACACATCTACACAAGGTATCATATCTAAGTTGAGTTCTCAGCTATGATTCCAGCTATACTATATATCTATCTAGCTGGCAGCTTCTGAATAATATAATATGTTATAAGACCAATGGACCCCATAGCCATGAGCCTACTGCCACACCTCCTTGCTATAAAGCAAGTCACTTGGTTTGAAGCAATGCCATTCAGAATCCTGTGTTAATGGATCAAATATCTGCCAGACTTCAGGTATTGGTGCTGATGGAAGATGTGCAAGTAGGAAAGGAAAACTTATGCTTGGAACACATGGTGATCAGTCAAGATAAATCATTGCCCCTCTTCAAGAGTGGAAGGAATCTACTGTAATCAACTTGATTCCAAATAATTGGTTGGTGTCCCTGGGGATCTCAAATGCTGGTGGTTGGACACTTGGCAGTAACCTTGGTGAATGGAGCTTTTTCTATTGAGCCCATGCATGGCCTCCATTTCTGCCACCATGTTATTTTTCCTTATGAACTCATTTCCAGCACTGGGGTGGCTAGTTGCGAGACAGATATCAATTGGCAAAGTTGTTCTATTTACTTTGTTCTTTAGCCTTCATCTATAGGTGATATTCTTTGGTATGTATTAATATATGATACACATATCATACCCAATCCCCATGGCTCCAGCCAATTATGTGCTCTTCTCCAAAATTCTTTGACCCTGATTTTTCAGGCTTTCTCCTTACCTCTTTACAGGCCCATGACTAACCAGCCAAGCCATTCACCACTGCTGATAATCCTGCGTGTGTGTGAGTGTGTAGAGGTATATACATGCATAGGTATATAGGTATATATGTCTGTGAGGAACCTCAGGTGACTTCCTTTTACACAAAAAGTGTACCAGAGTACACAGACTAAATTCTTTCCAATTTCCCCTTAATTCTGTCTTTCCACAACCCCGAATGAGTCTTCAGTGCATCTGCAGTGCACCTTTGTCTTCACCCAAAATTCAAGCTGCCTCATCAATGAAACTAGCCTGTTATTTCTCCTCCTCCATCAGCTTGCAACAGGGATGACCCCTGCAGCCATAGGTGTCAGCTGAGGGAGAGTTGTTGGGGCAAAAGTGGCAGATGGCATGTGGTCTGGGCCTTCAGGTTCAGTGATTTACTTGTGACCTTCTACTCTGCTCTTATTTGATCCGAGATGTAACATTTTCATCTTAGGTCATGTTAATCTACTCTAACAAAGATATCATATTTTTCATAACAGCTGCAAATGGGACTACTACTGGTTGAGTTTTCAGCAATTCACTGTCAACCTCCACGATCATTTAAGTTTTATAGGAGCCAGACTGGCAATGTAAATGGAAATATAAGGAACACTATCTCTGCATCTTTTATGTTGTCAACGCTGACACTAATTTCTGCTGTTCCACTTGGAATGTCATGTATATATATGTTTAATTTATTATCCAGGCTAAAGGACAGTCAGTTTCAGAGGAAGGCTTCTACTTGGCCTTCTCCATGATAATTACACTACCCTCACTCTTACCACACCTTAATCAGTCAGGATTCAAGAGAAACAGAACTAGGAGATTTTATATACACAAACACACACACACACACACACACACACACACACACAAGGTATATACATTCTGTATTCCTATGAAGATCTAAATTTTCTGAATCTCAAAATCCACCTTCATTTCCCTGTTACCTAGAATAAAGGAGGAAAATTGAATGGTTTTAAATAAATAAATAAGTATATTTTTAATATCATACCATATCTGCATATTGTCTTATTTAATTTTGGTATTTTTAAAATTTTATCTTCAGGTCCTTAAATCTGGCATTGAAAACAGCTACTATTGTTTACAGTGAAAGGTAATTGTACCACTGGACTTTGGAATGCTCAGAACACAGCTGATCTATTAAATTATTGAAGACTTTTTCTTTGAAAGAAGCACTAAAAAGGTAGAGTTAATTATGAAGATGTTGGCAAAAATTGTACTACTTCAAATATTATAATAAGAGGAAAGCAATAGGGGCTCTTTAGCCTGAAAATATTACATGTTATTGGGCATGGGACAACATGAAAGAAAGATAGGTTGACATCTTTAAAGAGATTCCTTCATGTGTTTCTGAGAGAGCAAAACCAGGCCCAAGGTGAAGATGTTGAAAGAAAGCTTAAAGTTTAGTAGGGGACAAATATCCTAAGAAACAGAGTTGTGCATAAAATAGGATGGCTGGCTCATGTCTCATTTTCTCATTCATTTATTCTTTAAATATTTGTATTAATTGCAACTTTGTACTAAGCCTTGGCTCCACAGCTATGATACAAAAATGAACCAGGTTTGGCGGATTTCTCCTTAAAGGACATCATAGTCTTTGGGAGCGAAAAATATGCAGACAAATGACTGCAATCAAGTGCTATATATTTAATGATAGAGAATATTAGAATCCAAAATTGGGCAAGGCCTATGATACTTGGGCAAGGAATGTGAGTTAGGGGTGATTTGCCCACTGAGGAAAAGTTACAGGGAGTAGAAGGTGGGTAAGTACAGGAAAAATGATCACCCTTCAGCAGTGTTATTGAATCAAAGTCAGAAGTAGCCACTGTTCCATAGTTCTCTTTATCCCACCAATAATTTTCATTTTCTTCATAGAATTGATAACTGAAATGATCTCATCCATCTGTTTCTCAATATACATATTACCTTTCCCACTCCCTACTGGAAATGAGGGCTGGGAGCCTCTCTTGTTCACAGTTCTCTCCCCAGTGCTTGGATCACTGCCTGGCACAGAGCAGGTACTCAATAAATGTCTGTTGAATTAAAGAATAAAAGTCATTTCAGATTTCTCTATGACTCTGGTAGCCTATAATTCTGTGGTCCTTTAGATAAGATGTATCTATGAATTTTCTTACAATACATGTCGCAGCAGTCAAGGAGGCAAATATAAAAATTACATTTTGAAGAACAGTCACATTCAGGTGTTATTTTACATTGAAATGTGCCATGTGTTTTAACTCAATGGCATTTAGACTTAAATACTGACCATATTGATCAAAGAACAACAAACTGCAGCTCCTGGTCGTAGTTATTATGCATTCAAGCCAAGTGCTTGTGATTAATTGGGAAACAGCATGTAGGCCAATGTGTCCCCAGGCTCAACTACACAGATATGAACGCGGATTTTCATGGGAAAGCAAGCTTTTTCCATCTTCTTAACTTTCAATGCCTAACATTTTGTTTTTATACCAAGAGAATATACTACAAAATTAGGTCTTTCCAGATCCACAAATAATAGATCTTTCAGCCTAAACCACCTTACATAAAGGTATCAAACAAGTATGCAAGTCAACCAATAAGCAACTTGTGGATTTGGGAAAACTGGTGTTATGGCGTAGGAATCAAATACCATCTATGTCTCCTTGAATTCTCTGGCAGATCTAGAAGCACCCCAGAAAGATGGTTCATTCACTTTCTTTTTTAAAATTTTTATTTCTTTTCTTTTTGACAAGTAATTAGGAGGTCGGGATGGGAGGATCTGATGTATTTATGTTTTGTGTCTGTCTTGTATGTCTTAATTTACAATTGTTCAACTACAAGACCTTAGAAATCAGTATTTCCAAGCATACAACAAAGACCGAATGCCCTCCTCTGGCTTGATTCCGTGCTGCTAATTATTGGGCTCCCAGAAGCAGCACGCAGCAGCCCCAAAATGAGGCTGATGCCAGAGGAGGGTGTGTTTGAAGACATTACCCACACAGTAGGAGGCACGGTCTAATTGCTATTCTCCCACAGGTCTGGGAGGGAAAAATACCTGCCAATGATTAAAACTTGAATATTTACTTCTTTCTAAAAAGGTATTTGCTCAGGGCCAGAAATATATCTGAACATAGGCAGCAGTATGTGCCTGATTCAGTGAAGCAGACGTGTTTCACAGATCTATGATTTCTGTGGTGGTCTTCTTCTTCTGCAACTGAGAGTAAGTTACAGGATTTCCTCTTCTATAATTTCTATCATTCTTTGTGGTCATTCTTTTTTTTCAAAAAGACAAAATACTTTTGGATACCTCTTCTCTATTTACTCATGTACTGTTTAATTCATTCATCCATAGCTTTCTACTGATGTGATAATTCAAGTCAGTTATCTTTCTAATGCATTCCCAGATAAGTATATCAGATCTACATAGTCTATCGGTAAGATGCCTAGGCAAGACAATTTTAATTATCCATATGTTTTTAGTATATGTTTTTGGCAGCAACACATTTTAGTGAAAATATCATGGGCTTGAGTGTCCAAAATACTTTGCGTTTAAGTCCTAATTCTGCCTTTTACTAATATTACAATTTTTGGTAATTTACTTAACCACTTGAGATTCATTTAACTTTTTTACATAAATTACTATATTGCATGGAGGGCACTAGATACACAAACATGAATCAGTTATGGTCCTTGCTTTCAAAAGGTCCATGATGCAATGAAAGAGAAAGATACATAAATAGATTATTTTAGCATAATGAAATTCTGAGATATGTATAGGTATTATGATATCGTAGAAGCACAGAGGATGGAAAGAATTTTCTCTTAAGTAAAGTAAGACATTTTTAGAAAATTGCAGTTCTTAATTCACAGAATAATGATTTTTCTCTACATATACTTTCTTTCAACAATGTCTGACATTCAACTTTTCAAGATTACCATATGTGTGTTTCTTTCTTCAAAATACAGACACAGTTCAACCTTCACCATGAAATCTACATGGTTACTTCTTTCCATGTTGCTAACTCTTTTCTTCCAAAACCATTAACACCACACCTTCAGTAGCTCATGTGAATTTTATCTCTTATTCTTATGCTGCATTTGAATTTATGTTAACCGCTTCATCTGCCTTTTCTCCAAAATGAGATTAAAAGTTTCTAGAAAGCATAAGTACACATGGAATTTGTTTTATCTCCTTCTACCGTACCACATATAATGGACCTAGGAAATGTTCAATAGTGGATGAATACACTTTAATGGGATATCATCTGTCTCTCATGGTCCTGTTTATGAGAGGAATACTAGGAGGAATACTAGTGAATGTTCTTGACTCAATTACTTATTCCTCCATTTCTTTGAGGGCTTCTTTCATTGATAATATCCAAGTGAACTTTAACAAAACTATATATTTCCAAATTTATATGTATCTCAGTTCTTATGTCCCCATTAAATGGTAACAGGAATATAAAAGTTCAGGCCTTATTAGAATTATATTCTTCCATACTATAGAGTGAAGTATATGATTAAGGGCTGTCGGAGAAATGTTCTGGTAGACCTCTTATGTTGTAATTATTCCGAGAGAAAGGTAAGTAGTTATAATATACAAAATTATTATCAAAGTCTTTTCTCTTTGAAAGAATGTTTGAAATGTGCAAAACTCTGGTATTTTCCAGAAGTGAGCTAGCACTTTTCCTAAAATCAAAGCATTAGTGTTCACATAAGTTCGTAATGGATGTGGTCACTTTAAAGGCGTTTTTCTTTTCAGCATAATCAACCTGCTCATATAAAAGAATGTGTCAGAAATGTTTCCATGGGAATTAGTTTTATGGAAATATGAATCATTTGGTATATGAAACCTATTTTTAAAAAAGACAAAGTTACAGCATGCTAGCCGTTTGGTGGGGGCATGGATGAAATTCAACATAGGTAGGACTTAAGTTTCTTATTTGCTAAATGGGCATGAATCTCAGCAATCCATGTAGGATTAATTTGAGCAAAACTCCCTGGGCAGGATGGAGGAGGGCCTAACATTGTTGAGTACTTGTTATTTGCTAGAACTGTGCCAGATACCTTGTACTCATTTTCTGACTTAACTCTAGAACTCTATGAGATGATGTTCTTATTTCTAGCCTACCACTCCAGTTATCTCTTGCTGAATAACAAGCCACCCAAATTTAGTAGCATAAAGTAACCACCATTTTATTTTGCTTACTGATTCTGCAGATCAGAAATTTGGACAGTAGACACAGCTTGCCTCTCTTCCCATGCCTTAGTTGAGAGGACTCAAATGTCAGAGGACTGGAATCATCTGAATGCTTCTTCACTCAAATGTCTGGGGCAGGTACAGGATACTCAATGTCTGGGCACAGCTGAGATTGTCAACCAAAGTACCCATATGTGACATCTCCGTGTAGCTTGGGTTTCTTATAGCATAAAGAACAAAGCAGAAGGTGTGTGGACTCTACCCCATACCCCTCCCAAAAAAACTGTGGGGCAACTCTTATGCCAGCAGCACCTTTTCAAGGCTTTCTTTTTCTTTTGTCCTACTATCATCATAAGTAAGAGGTAGTATCCTACTGTTATATCCTTAGAGTAAATCAGGAGGCATTGTACCATAAGTATGCTTATATATTTTGATATGTTTATGAAAGAAAAACTCTAACATTGTGTAGCAAGAAGGTAAGGAAATATTTTTCTCTGAAATGTTGAGAAGTATTTTCCAAGATGAGAAAGGTCTCTTCATAAACATAAGGAATCAACAGATATTTTACCTTGCCTCAGACCTTAAAAACGAATCCAATTAAACTGCTTAAAATCTCCTTTGAAATATATACAGAGAAGAATAAGTTCTTTGAGTCTGCAAGACTGAGAGAGAGAAAAGTATCAAGATCAGTTAAATGGACCTCTGTTATCTTTTTAATAGGGGGAAAGTGAGTGAATCCAGTGAAAAAGGTAGCTCCAATGACCTGTTCTTCCACAAAAACACTGAAAAATCAAGCAAAACTGTCAGAATTAACTGGGTCAGAACTCCAGAAAAGTTAAAGCAACCATGTAAACACTGATCAAGAAAAAAACAACTTAAAAATGTTTGGAAAACTTTGTAGCAGTTTTATTTACCCTTGCCCCACCCCTGCTCTCTGTACAGTGGTGGTCTTGAAGACGCAGCCCACATTCCCAGAGTGGCACACTAGAGGAGACCAGACCTTACTCACTAAGAATTGTGTTTGTCCCTTCTAACCTGTCTGAGGGCTACCTGAAATACTGATACAAGATGCTTGTCTTTTTTTTGTGTGTGTGAGGAAGATTGGCCCTGAGTTAACATCTGTGCCCATCTTCCTCCATTTTATATGTGGGACTCTGCCACAGTATGGCTTGATGAGCAGTGCATTGGTCCGTGCCCCGGATTTGAAACTACAAACTCTGGGCCACCAAAGCGGAGCATGCAAACTTAACCACTACACCACTGGGCTGGCCCAAAGGTGCTTCTCTTTTTTCACCTAAGAATGCAGAGTAGAAAAGTGGTGAGCATTCCTGAAAAATGTTGTAAGGTAAATAAACAGCCCACAGCCAATGGGGGACAAAAATTAAAATTCAAGCAACAATAGAGCCCTGAAACCATGAAAGGAAAAATGAGAGAGAGTTTTATTTGGAAATTAGGTAATTAAAAATTCATGTGTATACTGGGAATTTTGGAAAGTCATAGACATGCTCAGAGCTGGATGCATGCTCAGAAAAGACTTGAGAATAGTCTTTGCCCTGTGGTTCATCATGAGGCTCAGTATAAGCAGAAAGTGACAGATAAGATAGAATTGTAAACAGCCTGGCTAAGCACTGAAGAAGTGCCTCAACACAGAGCCAATCTGCAAAGACTGAAAGAGGGCTCTTTCTTTCTTGCTTTCGTTCCCTTCCTTCCTTCCTTCCTACCTTCCTTCCTTCCTTCCTTCTCTCCTTCTTCTTCTTTGTCTATTTTTACTCATGGTGTTCAAGAAAATCTAAGTCAAAACACTAGGTAAACACAAGCTAAAGGAACAGAGACCCCAGAGAACACAAAAGAAAAAGAATATAGAATTTATAAAATAGTTTAGGAAAGTCACTAAAGAGTAAGCTAAGAAACAACAACAGCAAAACTCTGAGGAAAAGGAAGAAACTTATCTCCAGAGTTACCACATTAGAATGTTCAAAATGTCCAGTTTTATTAAAAAAAATTATGATGCATGCAAAGAATCATGAATATATGGCTCATTCACAAAAGAAATTAACAGAAACTGTGCCTAAGGAAACATAGACATTGGAATTACTAGAAAAAGACTTTAAAGAAGCTGTCTTAAATATGCCCAAAATGCTAAAGAAAACCATGGAAAACATCTAAAGAAAACCAAAAGAATCATCTATGACCAATAGAGAATATCAATAAACAGATAGAAACTTTAAAAAGGAAAAAAGCAGACAATTTTGGAGCTAAAAAGTATAATAACTAAAATAAAAAAATTCAATACACTGTTTATATAGTAGATTTGAGCAGACAGAAGACAGAATCAGCAAACTTGAAAATAGATCCATTGAAATTATCCAATCAGAGGAACAGAAAGAAAGAAGAATGAAAAAAAATGAATACAGCTTCAGAGACTTTGGGGGCACCATCAAGCAGATCACCATATACATTATGAGAATCCCAAAAGGAGAAGAAAGATAGAAAGAAGGGAACAGAAAGAATATTTGGAAAAAAATAATAGCCAAAAACTTCTCAAACTTGATTAAAAAAGACACTAATCTACACATTTAAGAAGTGTAATTATTTCCAAGAAATATTTTTTAGAAAACACCTTTACACCGAGATAAACTATAATCAAATTGTTGAAATACATAAGCAAAGAGAAAATCTTGAAAAAAAGTAAGAGAAAAATGACTTGTCACTTATAAAGGATCTTCAATAAGATTAAAAGTATAATTCTTATCAGAAATTGTGGAGCCAGAAGAGAATGAAATGGCCCTTTAAAGTGTTGAAAGAAAAAAAACCTGACAACCAAAAATTCTGTCTGGAAAAACTATCCTTCAAAAATGAAGGGGGGGGCCGGCCCGGTGGCGCAAGCGGTTAAGTGCGCGTGCTCCGCTGCGGCGGCCCGGGGTTCGCTGGTTCGGATCCCGGGCGCGCACCAACGCACTGCGTGGCAAGCCATGCTGTGGCGGCGTCCCATATAAAGTAGAGGAAGATGGGCACAGATGTTAGCCCAGGGCCGTCTTCCTCAGCAAAAAAAGAGGAGGATTGGCGGATGTTAGCACAGGGCTGATCTCCTCAGAAAAAAAAAAAAAAAAAAAATGAAGGGGAAATTAAGACATTCCAAGATACATAAAAGCCAAGAGAATGTGTTGCTACTAGACCTGCTCTAAAAGATATGCTAAAGGGAGTCCTCCAGGCTGAAATGAAAGGACACTAGATGATAAGGTAAAGTCATATGAAGAAATAAAGAACTCTGCTAAAGGTAACTACATAGGTAAATATAAAAGCTATTATGATTGTACTTTTGGCTTGTAATTCCTCTATTTATTTCCTATGCCATTTAAAAGTCAAAAGCATAAAGATAATTATAAATATATATTAATGGGCATGCAATATATAAATATATAACTTCTGAAAATAACAATATAAAAGGGGATGGAGCTATACAGAAACAGAGCTTTTGAATGTTATTAAAGTGAAATTTCTATCAATTCAGACTAGAGTATTGTAAATTTAGGATGTTAATTTTAATCCCCATGGTAACCACTAAGAATATATCCAAAAAATGTGTATAGAAAATTATATGAGGAGGAAATCAAAATAGCACACTGCAAATAATCGGTTAAAAACAAAAGAAGGCAGTAATTAAGAAGTGAATAACAAACACACAGAAAACATATAACAAAATATTAGAAGTAAGTCCTTTCTTACTAGTAATTACTTTAAATATAAATGAATTAAACTTTCCAAGAAGGAGAGATTGGCAGAATGAATTAGAAAAAAACAACTTGATGCCACTATGTACTATCTAAAGGAGAATTCACTTTAGATCTAAAGACACAAGCAGGTTGAATGTGAAAGAAAGAAAAAGTAGATATTGTATGCAAATAGTAACAGAAACAAAACAAACACATAGACTTAAAGTCAAAAACTGTTACAAAAGAAAAAGAAGGATGTCATAGATTGATAAAAGGGTCAATTCATCAAGAAGATATAACAATTAGAAACATATGCTTCAAATAACAGAGTTCCAAAACATATGAAGCAAACATTGATAGAAGTGAAAGGATAAATAGACAATTCTACACTAATAGCTGAGGAGTTTAATACCCCACTTTCAATAATGTCTAAACAAGACAGAAACTTGATAAAATAGACAGCTTGAAAAACACTATAAACTAACTAGATCTAACAAACAAGATATAGTGAACACTACCAAATGACAGCAAAATACACAGTCTGCTTTAGTGTACATGGAACATCTTCCAGGATAGACCATACGTTAGGCCACAAAACAAGTCTCAATAAATTTTTAAAAGTTGAAATGATACAAAGTGACATCTCAGATGACAATTGAATGAAGGTAGAAATCAATAACAAGTACAACTGGAAAATTTTAAATTTTCCATTTGCATACCTCTTTTTTGCACTTCATTTCATTGCACTTCACAGATATTGGGTTTTTTTACAAGACTCTCCACCAACAAAAAGATTATGACTTGCTGAAGTCTCAGATGATGGTTAGCAATTTTTAGCAATAAAGTATTTTTTTTTTTTTTTTTTTTTGTGAGGAGGACCAGCCCTGAACTAACATCCAATGCCAATCCTCCTCTTTTTTGCTGAGGAAGACTGGCCCTGGGCTAACATCCATGCCCATCTTCCTCTATTTTATATGGGACGCCGCCACAGCATGGCTTAACAAGCGGTGTGTCGGTGTGCACCCGGGATCCGAACCGGCGAACCCCGGGCCACCACAGCGGAACGTGCGCACTTAACCGCTTGCGCCACCAGGCCGGCCCCAACAAAGTATTTTTTAATTAACATATGTACATTATTTCTTTATACACAATGCTATATCACACTTAATAGACTACAGTATAGTATAAATATAACTTTTATATGCACTAGGAAACAAAAAAATTTGTGTGATTCATTTTATTGAGATATTTTCCTTATTGTGGTAGTCTGGAACTGAACACACATCTCTGAGGTATGCTTGTATATAGAAATTAACCAACACATTCTTAAACAACCAATGAGTCAAAGAAGATATTACAAGGAAAATTAGAAAAAAATTAGAGAGCAATGAAAATGAAAACATCATATATCAAGAATTATGAGATGCAGTGAAATTAATGCTGAGGGAAGTTTATAGCTGTAAAACCTACATTAAAAAAGAATAAAGATCTCAAATCAATAATATAACTTTACATCTAAAGAAATAAAAAAGAAGAGCAAACAAAACCCAAAACTATCAGAAGAAAGGAAATAATAAAGATTAGGGCAGAGGTAGCCAAAAGAGACAATATAAAAACAATAGAAAGAATAAAAAAATAGTAAATTTGTTATTTGAAAAAATTAACATACTTGACAAACATTTGACTAGACTGACTAAGAAAAATGAAAGGAGATACCAAATAATTTGTCAGAAATGAAAGTGAGTACATTACTACCAACATTATAGCAAGAAAAAGAATTGTAAGAGAATACTATGAATAATTATACATCAACAAATCAGATAAGCTAGATGAAATGGGTAAATTCTTGTATAAATACACACTTCCAAAACTGATTCAAGAAGAAATAGAAAATCTGAACAGAGCTAGAACAAGTAAAGAGTTGGAAATAGTAATCAACAACCTCTCAACAAATAAAAGTCCAGGACCAGTTGGCTTCACTGA
The DNA here is from genome assembly GCF_020826845.1 of Diceros bicornis minor. Lineage (NCBI taxonomy): Eukaryota > Metazoa > Chordata > Mammalia > Perissodactyla > Rhinocerotidae > Diceros > Diceros bicornis. Next base: position 15,701,762 of record NC_080749.1, on the reverse strand, counting down.
TGAATTCTATCAAACGTTTAAAAAGGAATTAACACTAATTCTTCTCAAATTCTTCTCAAAAAAAAGAATAAGAGAGAACCCTTCCTAACTCATTCTATAAGACCAATATCACCCTGACACAAAAGTAGAAAATGAAGGCACAAGAAAACTACAGACCAATATCACTTATGAATGTACATGCAAAAATCTCAATAAAATATTAGCAAACTGAATCCAGCAATAAATTAAAGGATTATACACCATGGAAGCACTTATGCCAGGAAAAGAGTGTTTCAGTAAAAGAAAGTCAATCAATGAAATGAAGGGGGAGAAAAAAGTACATGATTAATTTAGTTGATGCGTAAAAAGTATTTGACAAAATCCAACACCACTTCATGATAAAACACATACATACACATACAGAAACTCTGAAAACCAGGAATAGAAGAGAACTTCCTCAACATGATAAAGGATGTTTATGAAGAACTCACATCTAAAATCTCACTCAGTGGTGAAAGACTAAGAGCTTTCTCTCCAAGATCAGGAAGAAAACAAAGGTGGCTGTTTTCTTTACTGCTATTAACATTGCTATTTAACATTGTATGGAAGTTCTAGCCAGAACAATTAGGCAAGAAAAAAAAGGCAACCAATTAGAAAGCCTAAAGTTAAACTATTTTTATTCATAGACAACATAAACTTGCAAACAGAGAATCCCAAAGAATCACACACACACATAACCTACTAGAGCTAATAAATAAATACATTCAGCAAAGTTACAGTGTATAAGATCAGTCTGCAAAAATCAGTTGTGTTTCTATCCACCCAAAATGAACAATCCAAAAAGGAATTAGAAAAACAATCCCTTTACAACAGCATCAAAATAAATAAATAAATAAACTACCTAGGAATAAATTTAACCAAGGAGGTAAAAACCTTGTACACTGAAAACTTCAAAACATTGCTGAAAGAAACAAAAGACATAAATAATTGAAAGACATTGCATGCTCTTGGATTGGAAGACTTACTATTGTTAAGATGTTAGTGCAATCCTCATTAGAATTCCGACAGCCTGTGTACAGAAATGGCAAAAGTGATCCTCACATCCATACAGAATTGCAAAAGGGATCTGAATTGCCAAAACAATCTTGAAAAAGAAAACTAAAGGCAGAGGATTCACATTTCTTGATTTCAAAATTTACTACAAAGCAACAGTTTGAAAACAGTGGGGTACTGGCATAATGAAAGACATATAGACCAATGGAGTAGAATTGAATATTTAGAAATAAAACCCATGAACCTATGGCCAATTGACTTTTGACAAGGGTGTAAAGACTATTCAATGGTGAAAGAATAGTCTTTTCAACAAATGGTGCTGGAACTTCTGCATAACCACAGGCAAAAAATGAATTTGGACCACTACTTCATGTATATACAAAAATTAACTCAAAATGGATCAGCAACTTAAATATAGTAGCTAAAACTATAAAACTAATAGAAGAAAACATAAGGGTAAATCTTCACAACCATTGGATTTAGCAATGGATTCTTACATATGACACCAAAAGCATGGGCAACAAAAGAAAAAAGTAGACAAATTGGACTTCATCAAAATTAAAAATTGTGTGCATCAAAGAACACTATGAGTAAAGTAAAAAGACAAACTATAGAATGGGCAAAAATATTTGCAATTCCTATATTATAAGGCTCTAGAATTAAGAATGAATAAAGAATGCTTATAACTCAACCACAAAAAGATAAACAACACAATTTAAAAAGGGGCAGAAGACTTGAGTACATATTTCTCCAAAGAAGATATACAAATGACCAATAAGCACATGAAAAGATGCTCAACATCATTAGTCATTAGGGAAAAGCAGATCAAAACCATGATGAGTTTTACTTCACACCCAATATGATGGTTATAATTTAAAAAATATAAAGGAAAATAACAAGTGTTATTGAGGGTTTGAAGAAATTGGAATGCTTATACATTGGATAGGGGAATGTAAAGTGGTTCAGTCACTTGGAAAATTGTTTGGTGGTTCCTCAAAAAATTAACCATAGAATTATTATATAACTCCACAATTTCACTCCTAGGCACATACTCCTCAGAATTGAAAAAGGGACTCAAACAAGTTCATGTACACACACACAAATAGCAACACTGTTCACAATTGCCAAAAGGTGGAAAAACAGAAAATATCCATCAGTGGCTGAATGTGATATACACATACAATGAAATATTATTCAGCTGTAAAAAGTACTGATACATGCTACAACATGGATAAACCTTGAAAACACTGTTAAGGGAATGAAACCAGACAGAAAATGTCACATATTGTATGATTCCATTTATATGAAATATCCAGTATAGATAAACAAGAGAGATAGAAGGAAGATTGGTGGTTGCCAGAGACTGGAGGAAGGGGAAATGGAGAATAACTACATATGAATTTTGAGTTTCTTTTTGGAGTGATGAAAATGTATTGGAACTAGATAGAGGTGGTAGTTGTACAACATTGTGAATGTACTAAATGCCACAGAATATATTAACTTAAAATAATTAATTTCATATTATGTGAATTTTACCTGAAAAACACTTTTTAAAAAGTGAAGAGTTTAGGGGAAAAACCCAAAGACTGAGATTGTCATGACCCATACAGTGATCTAGATTATGTCTGTGACGTTAACCTCATACACACATATATTTCATTTATTTGAGAACAGCTCATGAACATCAAGTCTTCTGGAACATATTTAACCTGTAATGTATAACTATTCATTGAATTCATTGATTTTTTGTGGAAAAAATAACATAACTTACATCCTTAAGAATTATAATATCTGTCTCTCAGGTCTGTCTGCACTCCTTAGCCCTTTCTTTATTGCATTTGTGCTTAATATTTAATAAAATTTTGATAATAAAAATTAAAGCTACATAAGAAAGTATTACTGCTTAGCATTTGCTGATGCTGTTTATTACTTACATATCATCAGAATGAGGATTTTCCTTTATGTATAGTTATGTCATTTAACAACAGGGATACATTCCGAGAAATGTGTCATTAAGCTGTTTTGTCATTGTACAAACATTATAGAGTGTACCTACAAAACCTGGATGATATAGCATACCACACACCTAGGCTATAAATACTAACCTTATGGGATTGCCATTGTATATGTGGTGCCTCATTGATGAAAATGCAATTGTGTGGCGCATGAAGGTATCGATTATCTGTAGAGCCTTAACAAGCTGGCTGAAATTTGCCAGTCAGTTTACCTACTGATATATGCTAGACTGTTATTACATAACCTTTTTAAGTCAGTGCAATCTCCAGTACTTGCAGAAAGCACAAACAGCACTACAATGAAAAAAAAGAAAGACCATTTTCGATATCCTTAAGTCTGAAGAAACAATACTCATTATATTTCCCATGTGTGTAGTTAGCCCATGTAGATATATGCATTTTTCTCACCAGAAGAGTTCTAAGGCAAAGGATATTTAAGTAGATATAGTCACATTGCTAAGAAAATAAATATTCCGTTAAATTCTAACACCTAATGTCTCTCACAAACAAATCATTCAGCTACTCATTCATTTGTTTATTTAATAAATATTTAACAAGCATTTGGGCACTTGCTAAATACCCACAGAGTTAAAAAAATACAGCATATTCTGAACACATCCATTAAATCGACATGGCAGAAGCCTAGTATATAATCAAGAAATCCGAGCCTCTCAGTATGTAGATCTAGGGAAAGTCACTTCCTTGCTTTGATCCCTGGTTTCCTCAACTAAAGAATAGAAATGTCAATTGGGTCCTTTAAAATATACTTTCAAATGCAATAGTCCATGATGGATAGCTTCTCTTTCCTTTTTTTTTTTGTTGAGGAAGATTCGCCACGACCTAACATCTGTTGCCAATCTTCCTCTTTTTGCTTGAGGAAGAATGTCCCTGAGCTAACACCTGTGTCAACCCTCCTCTACTTTGTATGTGGGATGCCACCACAGCATAGCTTGATGGTGCATAGGTCCACACCCAGGATCCAAACCCGCAAACCCCAGGCTGCCAAAGCAGAGCTCACAAACTTAACCACTATGCCACCAGGTGGGCCCCAGCTTCTCTCTCCTTTAAAACATTAAGAGATGCAGTACAGTACAAGTAAATATTTTCAATTTAAATGCAATCACTTCAAAACTAAAAGGAATCACAACAAAATTATTATTTTTAGAATTCTGACACTAAAGTTTAAATATCTTTATCTTTGATCCCTAGAGTTGAGAGGAGACTTGCATCCACTATGTACAATACGCATTTGCTACAAGAGCAAAGATAAAGATCTAAAAAAGTTACATGGCTTTGCTCTAGTAATATAGATTATTAGTGACAGAAGCAGGAATAGAACTGGAATTGCCTGACTTTTTTCAAAACACTAAAAAACTACTTGTGATGTTTAATTTTATGTGTCAACTTCACTGGCCAGAGCGCCCAGATAAGCATTATTTCTAGGTGTGTCTGTGGGGGTGTTTCTAGATGAGATTAACATTTGAATTGGTGGACTCAATAAAGTAGATTGCCCTCCCTAATATGGTTGGACATCATCCAATCCATTGAAAGCCTGCATAGAACAAAAGATGGAGGAAGGAGGAATTTCCCCTTTTTCCTGCTTGAGCTTGGACATCTCATCTTATCTTCGCCTGCCCTTGCTTTGGACTAAATTACATATCCAGCTTTCTTGGGTCTCCAGTTTGCAGATGGCTATATATTAGATATATATCCAATTGGTTCTGTTTCTCTGTAGAATGCTGACTAACACAGATTTTAGTACCAAGAATGCTTCTAGAATTAAAGAATTTTAAGAATGAGTTTTCTGAATTGGTTCTGGAGTCTCTGGAATTTGCTCTGATCTGATTATATTTAAAGATGCTAATGACTCTATTTCTAGTAGTAAAGAGAGCACTGATCATCCATAGCATGAACCGTTTATAAAGATATTCAAAACATCTGCATTGGATACTCCTGATTAACCACTTATAAGAAGCAAAAAGCTAGGTGACTCTGTATGTGATAATTTCAAAAATTTTTAGAAAACTAAGGACTATAATGACGTTGTTTGGTTGCTCTTAATGTCACTGGACAAAGTGCTGAAAAAATGGATGAGCTCAGAGATTTGAATTCTCAGCTCAGGTCAAGTATAAATAACCTAAAGGCTTCTATGTGTGCCTTGAAAGAGAGTCTTATCTCCTATAGCCACAGGGCTAAAATTGCTGAAAATCAAGTGCAGAACCTCCTCCTGTGATTGGCTGAATTACAACACAAGTTGAACTCCCATTATTGCAAGGTGTGTGCTATTAAACTGAGGGCACTGATTGAGAAAGAATGGGATCTTGTAATTTGGGGTGAGACTGTATGGGGGAGATCCCGATGAAGCTGAGAACATTCAGCCCCTAATTTTTGATGAGTCTTCTTTACCAGTGGAAGAAATCTCCTCACTCCCAGTGGAATTGACCTCCTCAACCCCAGTAGAAGCAGGCTTTCTACCTCCAATGGCAGCAGCATCCTTACCCCCAGAGGATTGGCCTCTTCACTCACTAATGGTGTAGGCCTTTCCACTTCTCACTGAGGGAATTAACTCTGCATTGCCTGAGGAAATGGTAATGGCCTCCCTTCAGGTAGTTGCCCTGTAAGACAATACTTATTTTCCTCAGGACCCACCACCACTACTCCTCTTTACTTCTGGATGTATAACTAGACTCAAATTCCAGTAGACGTCTAAAGATAGGGTATAATGATTTATGATAGGGTGTGTTACACTCCAAAAGTGTTCCTTAAGTTTTCTAATTTATACAAACAGAAATCTGGGGAACACCTGTGGAAGTGGAAACTATGGGCGTAGGATAATGACGGAAGGAACGTGAATTTGGATCAGGCAGAATGTACTGACCAAGTTCTCACTAAGCAGAGATTCTGCATTTAATGTTGCAGCTCAGGGAGTTAGAAAGGGCTTTAATGGTTTGGTTGGTTGGCTGAAACATGAAGCAAAGTGTGGCCCACTGTGAGTGATTTGCTAATGCTTTGGTTTAATGTAGAAGGGATTCCAAGCCTCAGGGGCATTGAAATGTTAGAGTAGATTTGTCATTTAAGACCTACTCACCCACAGTGAGAATGTCCTGAAGACGTATCTTTCACCAATACTGTGAGAAATAAATTTGTGAGGGAAGCCCCAGCACCAGTGAAGAGCTCTGTGATCACTCTCCTCTGTAAACTAGACCTCAAAATGGGAACTGCAGTCACTGAATTGGGAAATCTAAATGTAGGGGCAGTAATTGAATCCTGGGGTGCCAGGGGCCAAGTATCAGCACATAACTGCCAAAGGCAAGGTGGGTGTGTTTACCGTAATGGACAGCAGAATCAAAGCAGCCATCAGAATATTCTGACTCACATAGACCTATGACATTGGCTAGTTGATCATGGTATTCCTAGAAGTGAAGTAGATAGGAAGCCTATAAAATTCTTAGTTGATCTGTATGAACAGAAAAGTTCTAGTTCAAGTGAACAAAAGTCTAACCTGAATCATGAGAAGAGAGTCATGGCCCCTCAATCAATTCTCAAACTGGAGCAAGTTTATGGATCCAGAGCCCCTTGAGTGGTGAGGAGGCCAGTTCCCCTTGAGGAAAAACTCTAGCATATACCAAAAATTTATACTATCGATCTTTCTCCTAGCCTTCCCCAAAAGGATCTGGCTTTTTACCAAGGTAATCATACCTTGGGGAAAAGGAAATGATCAGACTTTTCAGAGACTACTGAATAGCTCTGAACTGATACAATTCCAGGAGACACAAAACATCATTGTGGCCCATGAGTCAGAGTGAGGGCTTATGGAGGTCAGGTAATCAATGGAGTTTAACTCAGGTCCATCTTGCAGTGGATATAGTGAGTGCCTGAACCCATATCATGGTTATTTCCCCAGTTCCAGAATGTATAATTAGAATAGGCATACTTAGCAGCTGGCAGAATCCCCACATTGGTTCCCTGATCTGTGGAGTAAGGACTTTTATGGTGGGAAAGACCAAGTGAAAGCCATTAGAACTGCATTTACCTAGTAAAATAGTCAACCAAAAGCAGTGCCACATTCCTGGAGGGGTTGCAGAGATTAGTGCCACTGTTAAGGACTTGAAAGATGCAGAGTAGTGATTCCCACCACATCCCCACTCACCTTTCCCCCTTGGCCTCTGTAGAAGTCGGATGGATCTTGGAGAATGACAGTGAATTATCGTAAACTTAACTAGGTGGTGACTCCAATTGTAGCTGCTGTACCAGATGTGGTTTTATTGCTTGAGCAAATTAACACATTCCTTGGTATCTAGTATGCAGCTATTGATCTGACAAATGCCTTTTTCTCCATATCTGTCCATAGGCCCACCAGAAGTAGTTAGCTTTCAGCTCCCAAGGCCAGCAACACACCTTCATTGTCCTATCTCAGGGACATATCAACTCACCAGCACTATGTCATAATTTACTTTGCAGGGATCTTGATATTCTTTTCACTTCCATAAGATATCACACTGGTCCGTTACATTGATGACATTATGCTGGTTGGACCTAGTGAACAAGAAGTAGCGACTGCTCTAGACTTACTGGTCAGACATTTGCATCTCAAATGGTAGAAAATAAGTCCTACTAAAATTGAGAGGCCTTCTACCTCAGTGCAATTTCTTGGGGCCCAGTGGTGTGGGGCACGCTGAGATATCCCTCCTAAAGTGAAGTGTAAGGTGTTGCATCTGGTCCTTCCTACGGCCAAGAAAAAGGCACAAAGCCTAGGGGGCCTCTGGATTTTAGAGGTAACATATTCTTCATTTAGGTGTGTTACCTCAGACCCTTTACCAAGTGACCCCAAAATCTGCTAGTTTTGATTGGGGTCCAGAACAAGAGAAGGCTGTTCAATAGGTCCAGGGTGCTGCGCAAGCTGCTCTGCCACTTGGGCCATATGATCCAGCAGATCCTATGCCACTGACGTATCAGCGGCAGATAAGGATGCTGCTTGGAATCTTTGGCAGTCTCCTAAGGGTGTTTTGCAGTGCAGACCTTTAAGATTTTGAAACAAGGCCCTGCCATCCTCTGCAAATAACTACTTTCCTTTTGAGAAACACCTCTTGGCCTGCTACTAAGCCACAGTAGAGACTGAAGACTTAACCATGGGCCACCAAGTTACCAGGTAGTCTGAATTGTCCATCATAAACTGAGTATTATTTGACAGACCAAGTCATAAAGCTGGATGGGCACAGCTATACTCTATCACTGAATAGAATTGGTAAATATGTGATCAGGCCAGAGCAGGCTCTGCAGGTCCAAGTAAGTCACATGAAGAAGTAGTCCAAATGCCCATGGTCCCCACTCCTGTCACCCTACCTTCTCTCTCCCAGCCTGAACCTAAGGCCTCATGGGGAGTTCTCTACAATCGGTTGATAGAGGAAGAGAAGAGTCGGGTCTGGTTTAAAGATGGTTCTGCATGATATGCAGAAACCACCTAAAAGTGGCCAGCTACAGTACTACAGCCCCTCTCTGGGACATCTGTGAAGGACAGTGGTAAAAGGAAATCTTCTCAATGGGCAGGACTTTGGGCAGTGCACTTGGTTTTTCTCTTTGCTTGGAAGGAGAGAGGACTAGACTTGCAATTATATACTGATTCATGACCTGTGGCCAATGGTTTGGCTGATGGTCAGGGATTTGGGAGGAACAGGATTAGAAAATTAACGATAAAGAAATTTGGTGAAGAGGTATGTGGATAGAGAGCTGAGTGGAAAAAAACCTGAAGGTATTGTGTCCCATGTGTATGCTCACCAAGGAGTGACCTCAGTAAAGTAGGATTTCAATAATCAAGTGGACTGGATGATGTGTTCTGTGGATACCAGTCACCATCTTTCCCCAGCCACCCCTGCAATCACCCAATGGGCTCATGAGCAAAGTAGTTATGGTGGTAAAGATGGAGATTATGCTTGGGCTCAACAATATGGACTTCCACTCAGCAAGGCAAACCTTGGCTTAGGCCACTGTTGAGTGCTCAATCTGCCACTAACGGAGACCAACACTGAGCTCCAATATGGCACCATTCCCTGAGATGCTCAGCCAGCTACCTGGTGGCAGATTGATTACATTGGACCACATCCATGGTGGAAGGGGCAGTATTTTGTTCTTACTGGAATAGACACTTATTCTGGATATGAACTTGCCTTTCCTAAACTCAACGCTTCCACCAAAATTACTATCCACGGACTTACAGTAGGTATTATCTCCCAGCATGGTGTTGTACAAAGCATTGCTTTGGATCAAGGAACTCACTTTACAGCAAAGGAACTGCAGCAATGGGCCCATGTTCATGAAATTCACAAATTTTACCACGTTCTCTCCCATCCTGAAGTAGCTGGCTTGATAGAACAATAAAATGGCCTTTTGAAGACTCACTTACAGTGTCACCTAGGTGGTAATATCTTGCAGGGCTGGTGCAAGGTTCTCCAGAAAGCTGTATATTCTCTGAATCAGGACTCTCTATATGGTGTCATTTCTCTCAAAATCAATATTCATGGGTCCAGGAATAAAGAGGTGGAAATGAAAGTGACACTACTCATTATTACTCCTAGTGACCCACTAGCAAAATTTTTGCCTCCTGTTCCTGTGACTTTATGCTCCTCTGGCCTAGAGGTCTTAGTTCCAGAGGAAGGAATGCTTCTACCAGGAGACAACAATGACTCCATTGACTGTCACCTGGCCCCTTTGGACTCCTCGTGCCTCTCAATCAACAGGCAAATAAAGGAGTTACTCAGCTGGCTGGGGTGATTGATCCTAACTACCATGGGGAAATTGGACTACCACTCCACATTGGAGATAAGGAAGTGTATGCCTGGAATTCAAGAGATTTCTTAGGACACTTCTCAGAATTATCATGCCCTGTGATTAAGGTCAATGGAAAATTATAATAATCCAATCCAGGCAGGACTACTAATGACCCAGATCCTTCAGGAATGAAGATTTGGGTCACCCCACAAGGTAAAGAACCATGACCAGCTGAGGTGCTTGCTGGGAGCAAAGGGAATAGAGAATGGGTAGTGGAAGAAGTAACTGTCCCAGCTACGGAAGAAGTAACAAATACCAGCTATGTCCTCATGACCAGTTACAGTAAGGAGGACTGTAATTGTTAAGTATTTCCTCTGTATTTTACTGTGAATATGTTTGTGTGTGTGTGTGTACACATATATAGTGTGTGTGTATGTGTATATATAAAGATTATCTATCTATCTATCTATCTATCTATCTATCTATCTATCTATCTATCTAGTATTTAAGTTATAGGATATCAAGAAAAAGAGTAAACATCACTCAAGACTTTGCTTCCTCTTCTGGGAAAAGAGTTAGTGCATTTTTGGTTGCATGCAGATAATTGTATCATGGTAGACACCATTATGATCTTGTTATTGTCTTTATTTGGAGTGTAGGTATGGTTTAAGGAGATGCATATGGATGCAAAGTAGACAAGGGTTGGACCTGTGATGGTTAATTTTGTGTGTCAGCTTGACTGGCCACAGTGTGTCCAGATTAAACATTATTTCTGGATGTGTCTGTGAAGGTGTTTCCAGATGAGATTAACATTTGAATCAGTGGACACAGTCAAGTAGATTGCCCTCCTCAATTTGAGTGAGAATCATCCAATCCATTCAGGACCTGAATAGAACAAAAGGTTGAGGAAGGAGGAATTCACCATTTTTTCTTGCTTCATTGTTGAGCTGGGACCTCTCATCTTCTCCTGCCCTTGGACTTGGACTGAATTATACCATCTGCTTTCCTGGGTACATATATATATATACTTGGTTCTGTTTCTCTAGAGAACGTTGACTAGTTTTTTGTTGTTGTTAGTACTGTTGAGTCGATTCCAACTCCTAGTGATCTTGTGTACAGCAGAGCAGGACCTACTTGGTCTTTCTGTGCCATCTTCTCACCTTCTGGTGCTATATCAGCCAATGCTCTGCTGCTATTCATAGGGTTTTCATGGTCAATTTTTTCAGAAGTGGGTGACCAGGTCCTTCCTCCTAGTCTGTCTTAGTCTAGAAGCTCTGCTGAAATCCCTCCACCATGGGTGACCCTGCTGGTATTTGAAATACTGGTGGCATAGCTTTCAGCATCACAGCAACATGCAGCCACCACAGTATAACAACCGACAGACGGGTGGTGTGGTTCCCTGACCGGGAAATGAGCCTGGGCCAAGGCGGTGATACTTTGCTGTTAACCGGTTTCAGTCTAAAATAATTATCACCGTCTTTGCAATCCTGCAGAGAATATTTAAATAGTGTGAGCAAGGTTATACACATTATTGGGAGGTATCATAACCAACATATAGGTTCTCAGAATACAAATGTAATTGATATTAAACTGCTATTATTTGTAGACATTTTAAGTCTAAAGAAGTCATCAAATAAAACGTGTAGAAAGCCAATGAAATTATGATATATAGTAGTGTTCTTTCCTCCAATTGTGGAAGAAACAGAGAGAAAACGTAACTTACAGAAGACGCTATTCTAGTATTAAGAAATGCAAAGGGAGTTATCTTCTAATAATATGAGGTAAAAATATTTCCACATTCAACTGAGGAGCTGAAGGGCAAATAACTCCATTTGTGGAATTTGATGAGCCCTAAAATGTGAGTAATTTTGCTTTAACTGTGAAGAGGGCTGTGAAAGTCTCAACATGAGTCTAGTTTCCATTTGGTGCTCTTGTCAATATGATTAACTGGGGTCTCTAGTAGTTATTATGAGTTCTAATAAGGAGTCTGTGAGTGAGTTTTTACAATCTTTTAGAGTAAACTTCTGCTTACTGAGCTCTGAAGCAAACATTACAAGGCAACATTAAGACTGCCAGTGAAAGACAGTGCAGTTTTCTAAGATATTACAATCCACTCCTTGGACCTAGATATGTTCCTGAGCGAGGGCTATGATGCCTTCCATTTGTGGGCATTTTCTACCAGTTCAGGAGATATGCGTAAGCAGTTGAAATCTCCAAGATTCCTATGTCCACTTGGACTATCACAATCCTCCAAGTCCCACATGAGGCTTCCAGAAACTAATTCCCAAGGCCTGCATTGTATCTTTCTGAGTCTACATCCTCCAAACATTATTAAAAATAACTGAAAAATGTCAAGCAACTAATGAAAAATCCCAAATTTAATTTGGCCAGCCATTGGAAGCCTTCTGTGTTTTTCACTTTCTGAATGTGAATTCCTTATTTATTTTAAAACAATAAAATTTCAATTTGTCATCTTTAAGTTTTTCAAACTACTTTAGCTAAAACCAATGGTTCTATTTATTTGTTTCAAAAAAAAGTATAACTATGTATAGCCTTACAAAGTATAAAATTCCATTTTTATCCTCTTCTTTTCTTACATTAATCTTTCTTTCTTTATCAAATGTATGAGTTTTAAGCAGAAAAAATAACACTATTAAAAAAATATATACACACATATACACATGCACACATACATTCTGTGATTTCCCAAAGTAGAAGTCATATTATGAAATGAAAAGCCTTCCATTATGTAATTATGTCTGTTTATCAATGTAACTGCTGAAATAAAATCATTGCTTTCTAAGTGAGGTAGAACCCCCCCCATGGCAGGCAAATCACTTCACTAGCTCCACACCACATCACATAGATTTCTCAGACTATGCCACAGTGCATAAATGGCATGAGGGTCTGATCTGCTTTAGAAATATATTAAACAACCCAACCCATGAGTATATTCACACATATACACCAGTTTGAAAGATTGGAGATGGTAAATGAGAAAAAATTGAATTGAATTAAGAAAATTTGTTTATGCTCTCTAAGGGTCTTGTAATATCTGGACTATGATTCTAAGACTCTTGCTTAGAAAACATCTGGCTGAATGTAATTGGCTAAATACATTTATTCTACTCAAATTGATAGATAACATAGATGTGAATCCTGGACTGGAGAATTGATAAAGTTTATTGTGTGTGTGTGTTTTCTTTTCCAGACAGACAATGAAAGAGTTAATCATTAAAAGCTATTTGAAAATGGAGGTTATGGGATTAAGATATTCTAACTATACTGCCTAAATCACATTTTTTAATGCATTATTAACATTAAACTTTCCCTCCTTGCCCTCTCATATGATTTTATTAGCCCAAACCTGACGTGTATAGAATCCTTCTAGTTTTCTCAATTATGATAAGTTTTAAAAGGAACATCAGAAGAAAAGTCTTTAATATGTAAAGACTTTGTATACATCCCATATTTAATGGTAAAACATTAATAATACATGTTTTATATCTAACATCTCTCAGTTTTGTCTGATATTTTTAATGTATTTTAAACATCTTTTACCCTTAAATTCTTCTTTCATTGTTTTTTTCCCCTCAAGCAACATATTTGTAGAAGATACCATGTAATTTATCCAGTATGGTTTCCTACAATCTGGATATATTAATTTCTACTAAGAAATCAACCAAAATACTATGGTTTATAATGCTATACATTTGGCATGTATACTTCACTTGATATTTTTTCCAAAATTCTTTTACAGGATCTGATTTGATCTGTTTTGGCCCTTACATCACAAGCAAAATCCTAAATGGGAACGGCACTTCTAGGGGACTGTAATGAGATACGGGGTTATAGAAGACAGTCACAGGGGTCATATGTTTACCCTGAGTTGCATAAGGTCAAGTGCTAAAGGAAATAGCTCACCATTAAGGCGAGAGGCAGGAAATTATTATCAAACTTCAGTGCCAATAAGCAAGGCAAAATTATTTTAAAAGGAAATAAATATTGAATTTTAAAGCTATGGAAGATCCAGAGACAACAGGATGCTGATCAAGGGAAGATTTGAACAAGCAATTTAGGAGAAACTATAGCTAGTACCAATGTGTTAGAAACAATTTTATGTGATACTTTCTCCAGTGTCAGGTTTTAAGGTTTATATGGGCACATGTTAGGTTACATTGGAAATCCAAGTATTACTTTTCTCATTTTATAGAGAAAGTATTAAGCTCAGAATGCTTTCTTACCCCATAATCTTTTAACTTTAGCATACTGCTTTCAAATGGTCTTAAGGGGTTTTTGTTCTAACATCCTATGGTGCATAGACCATGGGAAATATTAGTTTCAGCAAACTATTTAGCATTCTCCATTAAAAAAATCTGATACCCACAAAATCAACCAAAAGAAAAAATTTTTTGAGGTTCCCGATCTTGATGATCAACCAAATTTGGAATCCACTACTTAGATCACACCAAAACTCAGGTTTCTACTTCTTTTTATTTTATTGCTTGTTTGTTGATGTATATAAACAATGGAGACCTGAAGTAACAAGATGTACTGGAAAGTTTTCTCATTTTGGAATCGACAGTCTTGTTTTGTGACCTTGGGCAACTTACCTTCTAAGAGTCTCTCTTTCCTCTTCTTTAAAATGAAAATGAAAATGAAAACACCCACCTTAAAGATGAATATTAAATAAAATAATGTAAGTTAAGAGGCTAGATGATAGCAAGTACGTAATAAATAAAATGCTAGTTCGTTTTCTCCTTTTAATCAATGATGAATTATCTTTAAAAAAAAAGATGCACTCATGGCTATGTTAAATTCAAGCATAATTTTGTAAAAATAAAAGGAGCGATGAGTAGATTTAATTTATTTTTAATATATAGATCTTGCCTTTGAGCTTCTTAATTCACGTATTTAACGTTTAGGACAAATATATGTACTCTAGGGAATCAGGGGATATTGCTTTTCCCCAATAACAAATAGTCTTTAAAGGGAACATTAGAAAGCATTTGCAAACTTTGAATATTCAAAAATTTGCTGGTGTAAACATGAAAAAAATACATATAATAAAAGTGGCCCGATCTCGTCAAAGAAACTAGAAATGCTCCTGGCAGTAAAACAACCATGAGAGGCATGTTTCAACAAATAAGTAAGGAAAGTCTTCCAAGACCCTCTTTTTCCTGTCTCTCCCAGTTTCAACTAGTGGATTAATCCTCCAGACAATGACACACACACTGAACAGCTGGCCTGAATATCCTATGAAGTCCTGGAATTTTCTTCATTGGTGTTGGTTTGCAGCACTAGCCCGGTGAAATTCAGGATGGCTACAGTGAATGTGGAGGTGCAAAGCATTTCTCATTTGTCTGACTCTCTGGGCAATTATTACTTTGGAGCCTGGAACAAACTGAGCTTTTCTGTTACCCAAGTGGTGTTTGAGTTATCAAACTAAGCTCAGCATAGGTTTCACTTGCCAGGGAAAATCTCTGCTTCAAATTCTAGGATTCGCTCTTATACTTAAATTTCACATCAGGTTGCAGATTAGAAGCTTTTCAACTCACACACAATTTTCACTTTTTCTGAAAATGGGGACTATTAACCACCTAATTCAACTAATATTATCACTTTTTACAGAATTAATGAGATGCTATAATTGCCGACACTGTTTACCCGCTAGTCTGGGAGTGTGTTTCAAAGGCACATGAATTCACCATTGCTGGCTTTATAATTAGCGTGTGACAAGTTTAATTCCAACGGCATGTTTAATCAACAGCTACAGACGGAAGCGCGCCTGGTGGTAAGTCATCCCCTTCACAGCTCCTGATGGCAGGTTTGCCCTACTGGCTCTGCGTTATAAGCTATTTAGCAGAGTAAGTGCTAAATTACTGGTAATAACCTCAGTCTTTTTTTGACTGTCAGAGTTTCAATATATGAAAATAATTATAATTACTGACATATATTGAGTACTTGCTACATACTAAATGCTACTCGTGTTTTAACTTAACGAAGGCTTCAAACAGCCCCTCAAATTAGGTAATTTTAGTATTCCCATTTTACAGGTGAGGGAATTGAGCCTAGAAAACCAAAGTGACTTGACAAGAGTTCCACAGCTCATAAGCAGTAGGGCCGAAATTTGGACCAGAGCTCTTTGGCTCCCAGCATCCACGTTGGTGGCCACTACAGTTAGGCTATAACAAAAGCCCTTTGGCGTTCTTTAGTTCTATGTGGCTATTTACTGTGGTGGTTTTGGCTTCTGCTAACAAAATTATGTTATTTCGTGCATCTCATGATTAAAGTTTTTCTAACTTTCCTCCTCACCAGGGTCAGTCACATACGCAGGAGACAGAAGCTGTCTGCTTGTTCTTTTCCTTTATTCCACAAACGTGTTAACTTAGAATCAGTCACTATGCAAAGTTTGGACTCACCGTTATCTATCTGAAATGGCAGCTTCTGGAAACTTTCAGGGAACCTTCTCGATGATATTCTTTTTATTTCCCACAGGTTCTCTGGATGTACCTTCATCAAGGCTCCCATACATACAGTACCTTGTGACTTTATCCCTAACTCCCATAAACCATCCCCTTCTAGGGTTTTGCCACTGTACTGATCCAGCAGGCTCCCATCTCCACCTCTAAAGTTCCCAGACCTAAGATATTAAACTACACACAGGGAAGGGATGCCAAGGTTAGGAGTTTGGAGCTCTTCGATCTTTCCCTATCAAAGTACAATTTCTCCTACTCTCTATCTTAATGGACATACTAAATTAAACACATCTAGACCCAGAACCAGTGATTTTCAAAACTACCCTAAACATTGACATTATTTGAAGAACTTAAACCATAATTTCAGCAAATGTGCCCAAAGCCATATTAGTTATTTAAAATTCCAGCAGTGGGGCCCCCATCTGTCCCTGTTAAGACTCCCCTGTGTAGTTCTCATGTATAGCTGGGGTTGAGATGTATGACTTTAGACTTTCAAACAGAGAGGCTTCTTTAATGTTTTTCTGAAGAAAACCATTGCATGTTTATATTAAATCCTAAAACCCATGGGTAAATTGCCTGTAACATTCATTTCTTGGGCACAGAACGGCTAATCTGACAGGCTCTGGCCCTACAATAATTCTGAGGTGTTCCATCTCCTCTAATTTACAATGTGTTGTTGGTAGAGAAATGACAAGTGTGACATGATCAGAACAGATACCACTTTCATTTCTTTGTAATTAACCCCAGGGAAGACCTTTATTCATTTTGGAAATATATAAGTATCTAGCTGCCAAACGTGGTTTAATAGCCTTAGAATTAGTAAAAAGTAAATTAGATTTTCTTTTTCCTTTTTGTTCTTCAATGATCATTGGCTATTTCTCCTTCACTTGGTTAACAAATAGTATTTCTAAGAGCATTAGGCCCGTTGCCTGATCTTTTCTCTGGAGAAATTCTTTAAAACATAGGTGCACATGCACAAATATATACACATTATATCAATGTTAGTGTCAAAGTGACCTTAGAGACCCTTGACTTATAAATAGGGAAACATACATTATCTTTCAAATAGCTTGATTCACTTACAGCCATATACATAACATTAATTTCACAATTTAGACTTAAATAATTTAATTGATCCACTGACAGTCACGTATATGTTAGTAATACAACCCAAATGTGATTTTTAATGTACCATGCAATCTCCCTGAATTTGAATAATAAAACTATCCTTTTCATTACTATTTGGCCTATGGACTAAATTAGACTACAAGCTAAGGTTATAAAATAATTCATCTAAGATAAAGTAAAATGCATCATGAAATCACTATTTTGCACTGTGCAGTCAATAATTAAGTAAAAATAATGAGACATAAAGATGAATTCTACTTGATCAAGTGAGATAATGTTGTCTGTGCATTTTCTTGCTACAGAACACTGAAACTTTATAAAGCTACAGGGGGAAAATCACTTAAATACAACAATAATGTAAATAACATGATCTCTATAGTTAAGGATGAAAGAATGCTTTAAGCAGATCCTTTGACTTGGTCCTCCTCCCCCCAGGCCACCCTTACGTGTGTTTGACTACACAGCGCCCTGCACACAGAAAGGTCCTTGCATGGTTTAATACTTTTCTGTTGCAGTCTTCAAATTCTTAATAGTTATAAGTAAGGGGCCCCATATTTTCATTTTGCACGAGGCCCTACAAATTATGTAGCCATCCCTCCTCCATCCCTGCTCTTTACTTTGGTAACTATCAAGTTTATGCCCCTGATGTCTCTAACATTTCCTGGCTTATGCTCAAAGCTTAATGGCAGAACTTGACCCTTGACTCTCCTGGGATAAGGTTGATGCTTACTTCCTCTTGCTCTGTGCTGCTCACCACTTCTGGTGTTCTCAACACCTTATCCACCTCAGGAAACCTGAGCATGCGTTCCAAGATCGGGACTCTAACCTGTGATACCCTGATGGGTTTGCTCACACTTCCCCTTATCACCCACCCTAGCAACTGATAAGAATCAAGCCATCAATTAAAAACTGGAAATTATTTTGCCTACTTGGTACACTCCATTCCTTGCAAAATGCAGAAAACAAAGTGACATATACATATTTGTTGCCTCTCTGCCTCCTTTTCCCACACTATTCTTTTATAACATTATACATCACATTTAATCTTTACAGTTAGTATTCTTGTTTTTTTGACAGCACGCTAAGAAGCCGTCTATGCCTGAGAATGGCTATTCTGCTCCCTTTTATACAGGTTTTATCGGCTTCAGCTTCAAAAGATGACATGTTTTTGCTATTTCTTCAACTTCTAGTCAGATACTCCATTTCCAATCTCACTATCTACAGATGGCACACATATGCCAAGTCATTCTAATGGTTAAACTGCTTTTTTTCCTGCTATGAAAAGAGGCATATTTTCTCTTGTTAAAAAAGTTATATCTTAAAAGCCAACCAGCTCATTGGATTTGGGTGATTGAAGTATCTTCACCCTAACAAAATGACTTAATCAACACACACACACAAATTCCCCAACTGGGAAATTAATGTAGCTTACATTCAAGATGTTTAGCATTTTCAGCCATTCTGGCAAATTGAGCTATCAGGGCAAGAGTTGCAAACAAGAAAATCATACCACAGCCATTTTATTAATATAAAAGAACACTTCAATATGTGAATACTCTCAAGTTCAAAAACAGTTTGTAAATATTTTCTCAAGGAAATCATTTGAATTCCATGGAAATACATGTAAGAAATAAGAACAAATGGCAGAGGATACAGACATTCTGGGAATAATACCCAGTGAGCAAGTCTGTTTCTATATCATTGATGCTGCATTCAAAATAAAATTTACTGTCCTCAAAACGATTGGCATTAATTTTTTCTTAGACTATTCATCTTATTTTCGTACTCACCAAACTAAATATGTCATAAGATAATTATATAAAACATCCTTTCTAGTCTTATTAAACTTTAAAAAAAATAATCTTTATGCGAACATAATTGTGTGTGTGTGTGTGCATGTTTGTGTGTGTTGGAAGTTACAACATTGTTTCTATGTTATAATGGGATTCTATGATTAAAAAAATCTGAAATTACACATTTTCTGGAACTTTTACTTACGTGTGTGTGTGTATTTCCTACCTGCTCATCTACTCATACATTCTGACACATTATGAAAGTATTTATTGCTAAGATGGCCTTATTAAATGATTCAGACAAGTCAAAGTCAATTTAAATACAACCTTTGAGCATTTCACATTGGTGTGATCAGAATACATAGAACAATTCTCTGGGAAAAGACATTCACTTATCCCACTGCTATAGTTGCTGTCTGTATCTCTCAAGTTCATAGTTGCCAGCCAGACTCTGATTACAGAGGTAGCAAATAACATGACTCCAAGCACTATTTTAACGGCAAGCTTTGGTTAATTTTCAATATGTTCCTTTTACATGGGCACACAATCAAAGATGTACCACTCTGGCTAACTTACCTAACTGTCATTTAGCAAATTGGTTAAAAGCTATGTTTGAATATTGAAACTTCAGTAGAGGGCTAGTTTAATAAGCCACGTAAGGTGAGGTGTGGAAGAGTGTACCAGAAATGACAGCACAAAATATTTATTTTTATAAACTATTTTGTTGATAGATACATATGTGTTTGTTTACATTTTAAGACCTCAGTGAAAACAAGGTCAACTTAACTGTGTGACTTTACTTTTCCTCTAAATGAATTTGAGAAAGCAAAACAATAACAGGTAACCAAGAATAAAATAAAATCACTAGTTGCATCTCACTGAGCAACTAATTTATCAGTCTACCCTTGATTACATAAAAATGCCATCTTACCAAATATACCATCTTTGCTCACTCAGGATTATTTTTGTCCGTGGAAATAAATAGGACTACCATTAAGACTAAGCAGCTTTCCAAGTGTCATTATTTGTGACACTGGTACCTCCCTCTTTTTAAGAATAACATCACCATTACCTAGCAGTAAACTAATAAAGCTTAACTCCTTTATAACTTGGAGACTTGGGAATTTCAAAAAGCAATTAATTAAAATTAAATTTCCAAGAGAAAAGGGTCATACTCCTGCTACCTTGCTTAGTATGTGACACATTCTTTAGGTTATCCTCAGCAGTAGCACATTGTCATTCTTTAGAGCAGATTTGCGTTAAAGAGGTAGTTTAAATTTGCACACCAGTGTGATGAATATGAAAATGATCAAGCAATGAAATTCCATTCTCATCTTTAAAATATATATGTACACATTTACATAGCATGTACTCTGCATTTATTATTTTTATTTTAGTCACTAAATTCCATAAGTTTCAAAAAAAGCTCACAAAAAAACAAAACAAACAGGGCATCAGAATTCATTAGGCAGGTTCTACTTATTCTATATGATCACCTATTACATGCATTTACAAAAAAATGGAAAGAATTACCCTGGAGTAATTTCTAGACTCATTTGTTTACTATGCATCTTGCTTGATTTTATTGTTATCCTCATAACATGTAATAAAATAATCCAACACATGTCACATAATGTTAGTGAATAATTATAAAACAGCATGACAACTCTATAATTTCTTGGTGATGAAGAACAAAAACAAGGAAAACAGAGTAGAAGGAATTTGAAAATATTCTCTTTCTGATAAAACATGGGCATTTTACAATTTTATACACATTTAAATTCACCGCATTTATTGATTTCCTGTTAGTTCCAGGTACTGGGGATATTCAAAGTTGAATATTCCTTGATGAGTTTACAATCAATTAAATTGTATTAAATCAATTAAAATTAGTTAAAAGGTTGGCATTATAAGTACAGCGTAAACCACCAGACTGTGGGGACTTTGGAGTAGGGCCAAGGAAAGTTCCTTGGAAGGAGGTGATGTTTTAGTTTCTCTTGCAATGCAAGTGGAATAAAATAGCTTCAGGATGCACAGGTGTCAATGAATCACAATATAATTATTTAATATTGGTCTTCTCAGCTATATTCTAAGGTCTTTGAGCTCAGGACAAATATCAGTCTTACCCCCTCCTGTTTTCTTTGTGTCCGGCAAAGAGTAGGTATTTAATAATACCTGTCTCATGGATAAATAAAATAGAACAGACTGGATTTCTGTGTCAAAAGTCAAGGCAGAGATTCGGTAAAGAATTATTCTGGGAGTAGCAAAATTTGACCTAAGTCCTACTATTTGTGGAATAGAAAGTTTAGTGTGTTTAGTGGCTGGAGATTGAATTAAGCGTGACTCCAAGAATTGAGATTGGTGCTACCATTAGTATAAATAGGGAGTCAGGAGAAAAGTTTGTCTTGAGTCCACAGTAGAAAAATTTAAGCTCAGGACATGTTGAATTTAGAGATCCAGAACATCTTACGTGACAAACCATCAGGTGAGTAGCGCAAAATGCAGTGCTGGATGCCAGGAGAGACATCTAAGCTTCAATCTACAGATTTCTGTAATTCCACCTACATAGACAGATGGTAGATAGATAGACAGATGCTAGATAGAGATGTAGATATTATAGACTAAGATTTAGAAGTTGGTTTAGGTGTAAATATAGATTTACATATAGTTAGATAAATATATCCCATAAGGTTTAGAAATCATATGGAAAGAGGTTATAATTAGAACTGAAGGCATGAATAAAATTTCTAAATAATAGAAATTATTTAGAATAAGATTTATAATAATTTAAAATAAAATTAGAACAAAGTAAAAATTAGAATAAAATTTATAAATTATTTTAATATATGCATTAATTTTAGTAATCAATTTTTTAATATACGTAAATAAAAATATTATGAAGAATATATAAATATCTTATAATCCTGTAGAATTAAACACATTTTGGCTATTTTTTTAACTGATGTTTTTTCTGCTTGAGTCTAGACTGAAAAGCTAATATGGGAGAGAAAAGCAGAAACTAATTTTTTCCTAACAGTAGCAGTTGATATTTTAAATCACCATTCATTTGGATTATTGATTCAGCTTCATTCAAATTGTTTTTGGCCTGTCGTATTGGCAAAGTATGTGATATTTTAATTACTTTTTTTCCTTTTTTTTCAGTAATTATCCTCATCAAATGATCTCTTACATAAGGAAGTCTCCGGCAAGTCAGAGAATAATATTGCTTTCGATAATAAATCTGTTCGTATATTATAAAATGCCACCTCATGGCATAAAAGAAGATGTTAGAAATAGTAAACACTCTCCTCTTCTGGACTAGAATATTTGCTATTTAAAATTGTCACGTTCACACCAAATTAATCGGTGAATAAAATTCAACTGAAACTAAATTCCCAAAAGTGTTTTCCTACTTTTGTAACTAGTCAAAATAGTCCTGAAGTTTGTAGAATAAAAATATTAATGCCCCAAGGTGAAATACAAAGGAGAGAGGGCCTTGCCCTGTCATAGAGTATGTACTTACTAAATTATTGTTGAGCGAATGAATGAAAGAAAAAGCTGGGAGAGTTACAGGAGGGTGGAGAAGACCCCTCTGAGACACAGTGCAGAAGGAAGATGTAAAAATCAAGGTGGAGCAGACATTGAGAAAAATCCTCTGGCAATATAGCTCCCACACTGAACATGAAGTGTACTTGGATAAATCTGAAGGTGTGGGGCCCTGAAGTCAACCACAGCAACACTGAAATAAATTAAACCAAGCCCTCATAACAAAGGCAAAGCAGATAGAAAGGCATGCCCATTATCAGGCATCAAATCTATTTGCCTCTATCACTACTGTCCCACACGAGAGATCTGGATTTAAAGAATAAAGATTATAAGGCATATGGAAAGACAAGAAAAAACAACGTACTGCCAAGAGACAAAGCAATCAACTAAATAAGACTCACGTAATATACAGATATTGAGACTAACAAGAAATTTAAAATAAATGGTTAATAGTTTAAAGGCACTAATGGAAAGGTAGACAAGAGATAAGATCAGATGAGAAATCTCAGCAGAGATATCAGAACTATGTGAAAGAATTGAATGGAAATGAGAAAAAAGTAATGAAGATACAGAATGCCTTCAATGGGTTCAGTTCAGATAAGGAAAGAACAAGTCAACTTGTAGAGGGGTCAACAGAACTAAGCAGACAGAAACACAGAGAAAATACAGGACAAGAGAGAATGCAAGAGCTGTAGTACAATATCAAATAGTCTAATACCTTCATAATTGGAATACCAGAAATGACAAGACAGAGAAATTAACAGAAGAAATATTTCAAGAAACGAAGGGGAAGCAAGTTTTAAAAATATAGCTAGACACCAAATCACAGATCCAAGAAGCTTCGAGATGAGCAAGCAAACTAACTGTTATATGATTTCTGTAAGTTTTATCACTTTGACAGAAAATATCCCAGTTAGAAACCTTTTTTTTTCCAGCCCCACATGCAACTTTTGCACTATAATGCTGTGGCTAAGAATATGCAGATTACATTTCCCAGGATCCCTCGACAGCTGGCTCCTCGTTAGTTTCTGCTAATAAGAGGCGCTGACGGGAGATCAGAAGGCATGAGAGCAGGAGAAGCCACTTTCTTCCTCTCTTTTTGTGTCTGGCAGCACTTCTGGATGTGTGCATCTATTAAGAATTTCTAATTTTAACCTCAGGACTCAACTTGCTTTGTTCCAGCAAAGTAGTAGTTCCACCCTTGTAATTCTCCTACTGGCCGTGTGTCACCTCCTCAGTCTTTGAAGGCTCTGACATTTCCTCATTTTAATTCACCCAGCTGGGTCGTAGGGGTAGGTGGCTGCTGCTTATTACAGATACTAACATCTGAGTTAATTTGCTGCCCCCTTTCCTCTCTCTGCATTTCCAACACATGCAACTAGTTTTCTTTACAGTTGCTTCAGTTCTCCTGACAGGACACTGACTAATAAAGAAAAAAACGTGCAAGAGTAACAGTAGCTCCTGCACTTGCTTGCTCAATTCTATGCTGTAAAACCAAATCCAAATATATGTAATTTTACAAATAGATCTCTGAGCAAGAGGCAAATACTAAAATTAATCAGAAGTTGTAATATAAAGACGTGCTTCTATCTACAAAAGAAATAGTGGGCAAAATACTTAGCACACTACAAAAAGTATATATTACCATTAATATGTGTTTGCAAAAAAGCATGTAACTATCCACATCCCTATTTGAGAAGGACTCTCAAACTGAGTGGTCGGAAATGCTCTGTGACAAACCTCTAGATACTTGCACTAGGGGAAATTTGAGGAAACTAATTCTGATTGATTTCTTTATTTTTGCTGGAGTTTACATGCATATTTTGTTTGATTTAACTCCACAACTCCACATGTTTATAGAAGAATGTATTCTAATCCTGTTTCATAGAGACTCAGAGAGTTTAAGTGGCTTTCTTCAATGTAAACCAAATTCTCTACGACTCTGTTGGGGGAAGAGAGAGAATCTCCCTCTGCCCTTTTCCTTAAGGTTCTTATGGCTGGCCAAATAATTAACAAGACAGGTTAGCAGGAGAAAATAATACCAAGTTTAATAATATGTATACATGGGAGAAAGCAGGGACACTGCGTTTCTCAACACAATAGCAGAAATTCTCGTCTTAAATACCATGTTCAGCCAACGACAAAGGAGGATGTTGGGGGTGGGGGGAGTCAGTTACAAGAGATTACCACTAAAGCACAGTAAACAAGAGTAAGGTTATTATGCAGATTTAAGGCCTCACCTTTCACATTGATAAGCCCCTAGAAATGAGGCCATTCCCCCCTCTTCCCAAAACAGAGAGGAGGATACTTTTACAAATGGAGATTTCCCTTATAAATGTAAATGATTGTCTGGCAACTCCTCGCAGGGCCATCCAGAGAATGTGGCCAGAGAGACAGAACTTCCAATAAGATGGGCTTGTTGGTGCCTTTCCTATTGTAACATTTATCCTACATTATCTTTACAGCTATCATGATAGATCTGTTCCAGGAAGGAGCCACCATGTCAAATTCTTTAGGCAGTTAGTGGGGGAGGTCAAATGTCCCTAGAGAAAACCACCAAGGTAAAGAGATAGATTTCAGGGTGGCCAAATCTTGATTTCCCACAACTCCAAATTCGATGTTGCTTCCATTATACCATTGATGTTTTATTAGTTTTCTGTAACTCTTCTGGCTTTGGATGAACCATTCTCCGGATAAGTAGTGTCAAAAGATTGTACAAAGCACAGATAACAATCTATAAGATCTAGAACTGTCCTTTTAATATGGAAAATATTAGCCCTATGTGGCTCTATTTAGATTTAAATTTAAGTTAGTTAAAATTAGTAAAATAGAAAATTTAGTTTCTGGTTAGCACTAGCCACATTTCAAATGCTCAGTAGCTGCATGTGACTACAATATTGGCCAGCATAGTTATAAAATATTTCTATCATCATAGAAAATGTTCTTGAACAACACTGACTTGGAATATAAGATATTCACAAAGGGAAAGTAAGCACATCCTGCATGTTCTCTAGAATTAATTCTATGTCATTCCCAATGTTACTTTTTAATATGTTTCAAGGGCACGTCCAGGGGAGGAGTTCCACTGCATGGAGAATAGCAAAGAACATAACAATGCCTACACCCAGGCAGACCGGCAGCCCCAGGATGTCAACCCACTGCTTGGCTTGCAGGTTCAAGGGTCGCCAAGAAAGACACAACTCACACAGGCTCTGAATGAAACAATGCTTTACTCAAAGAATAGACAGAGCAAGATTAGCTTCTATAGTGAGCACTGATCCTTCATTGCCAGAGGGTTCCACCCTGCAGCCAACACAGGGAGATGATCTGCACACACCCATCCTGCACTGCAGGCAAAGGACTAAGTTCACCCCCCACCAGGAACAGACAGAACAATGAGGCTGGCCAGGTGCCATATAAGACACACTTAAGCAGAACAAAGACGCACACTTCAAATCCGGAACAGGGAAGATACTCCCAAACAAGGCAGTATGGTCAGCACAGGCTGTGAGGGCTCTTTATCTCCATGACAAGAAAATATTCCAGACCTAAGGCACACTCTTATGCGACCACGAAAGCGGGACAGGCTCTGCATGACTGCCTTTCCCACACACGGTCTCATAGGTTGACTCCTCTTCATCTCTTTCTTAGTTTTTCTCTATGTGTTATAGGATGATAATACTGTAGGTCTTTTTTTTTTTTTTTTCCAAGTAACACAAAGAGTTATGAGGAGAACTAATGAAATACCAGCTCCAAGAAAACTTGAAATTTTCAAATCAGTTGGTGCTCTTTAAATATAAGCTGTTGTTATGTGAGTCCAGCATTTGACTTTGACAATTTCTCTCTCCTTTTTTTTTAAACCACATCACGTCAACACCTGCCACTGGCCTCCTTGATGCTTTGTTTTGTTTTTTTTTTCTTGCCTTTTTTTGAGGAAGATTGGCCCTGTGCTAACATCTGCTGCCAATATTCCTCTTTTTCTTTTTTTTCTCCCCAAAGTCCCAGTACACAGTTGTGTATCATAGTTGTAGAGTTGTATCTCTTCTATGTTGGACGCCTCCTCAGTGTGGCTTGACGAGCGGTGAGTAGGTCCACCACCACGATCGAACCGTCAAACCCACGGCCGCAGAAGCAGACTGCGTGAACTTAAGGCTACGCCACCAGGCCAGCCCCCGGCAATTTCTTGTTAAGAACACGCATGTATAGAAAGCATGGTGGCAGAATTGGACCTAGTCATTGTTGACTAGTATGTTTGCTTTCCTGATTCTTATCATACCACTGGGAACTTCCATCCCAATAGCAGGTTGCATGATGAGGCAGCTGGAAGGATAAGTGCATTGATTATAAGCAGTCATTCTCAGGAAATACAGGGAGATTCCCATGAAAAAACACAGACAACCGGTAAAATATTTAATATCTCTTTTTCTTCCCTATCTCTTGCCTCTAAAAGTGGAAAACTAGCAAGGTTATCTCACAGACTACAAAATAAAAGCTCCAAGGCATGGCCAGCTCTCTGCCTGCTTGATTATAGTAGATATCCTTTAGACTTTCATTTGCTCTGCTTCAGAGACATTAGCTAACAATAGTACAGCTAATAATAAACATTAGCTACCATTTATAAGGTTTGTCTATGGGCCTCACTGTTTGCTTCTTATACATCCCTCAAGATTGGTATTACTATCTCCATCATACAATAAAGGGAATCTTGGCTTCACAAAAGTTAAGTGATTTTTTTTTTCGTGTCACACCACAAATATATGGCAGACTGTGACATCTTACACATCTCATTCCTAATTCCAAGCTCTTTCCAAACCAGTACTGACTCAATGGAATTGAATAAATGAAGTAGACTTGAGTGCTTATAACTCTCTCTTCAAGTATTACCACATTGAGTAATATTCATAATGCTGGAAAAAAATGTAAAGGGAAAGTTAATTAGCATGTTTATTTGAGAGAAACCAAAATCAAAACCAAAACGAAACCACGGGGAAAAAAGATATGAAGCAAATAGATAATAGTATCAATAGTAGACTGAAGAGAAAAAAATACAACAAATCTAGATCAATAAGGAGTTCTATTGGATGGGAGAGGAAATTTTTAAAATGAAATAAATAAAAGCTTACTTTTTTCAATCAAAACAAATCATAAAAAGTAAATATATGCACTGGTAATTGAGTACATGAATAACTGGGCAATAGCACTATTTAGACCAATAATAAAAGGGGCCGCTTGCAACTTGTATCTTCAGAATCTATAAAATGAAATTGAAAAGGTTTCAAGCTATAAATAACCCATTTTACTTTTATAATGTTCACTGCAACTTATATTGGAGGGAAAACAGTCCAGATTCTGTTACCTGACCAAGTTTGAGTTATAGTCACTGTACAAGTGGTTCCAGGAGAAAAAAAAAAAATTATATATATATATATGTATACACACACACACATATATATATGTATAAATATATCACTTTTCCTGGTTACAGGGTGAGATGCCTTCCTATTAAATGATATGGCATTTCAACACAAATTACCTCATATACACACACACACATATATATATGTATAAATATATCACTTTTCCTGGTTACAGGGTGAGATGCCTTCCTATTAAATGATATGGCATTTCAACACAAATTACCTCTTTACTTTACGACTTGTTACCAAGGCAAGCCACAGGAGCTCAGTCTTATACATTAAAGGAGGAAATAGATTTAGAGAGAAATTAAATTCTTAGTAATTTTGGCAGGAAAATATAGGTTTATCCACCAAGGAAAGTCAGTGTCACCTTGTATTTTGAAAAATTAAAGCAAAACGACTATTCCTTGGAAGAAGCTCAAAATGAAATAAAACATTTTGTAATCTGGAGACATCAACTTCTGAAACCACCTCGCAAGCTCTGTAGCTTTGGGCAAATAACCTCTCTAATTCTTATAGTCTTTACTCTAACAGTGATACCTCAGGGGATTTTGTGAAGATTGCATGATACATGATCAAAAGAAAACAAACAAAAAAACCTTGGTAAATTCTAAATCATTTTGAATGTATATGATTGTTATTATCATTGTCAATAATAAGTTTTGAGGAACTGGTAAAATTCACCAGCCAAAGACCCAAGGAACACATCTAGAGTCAATACAAGGTAAGTTTCTGTAGCTTGGTGAGACAAGGGAGTGAGAAAAGGTATGGACAGTACACACCAGAGGAACATTGGGGCATTTGGATAAGAGAATTGGGAGAGACTAAATGATTTTTTGAAATAACATCTTAATTGAGATATAATTCACACACCATCAAATTCACCCTTTTAAAGCATACAGTTTAGTGGTTTTTAGCATATTTAACAATTTGTGCAATCATCACCACTATCTAAGTTCACAGTATCTTCATTACTCCAAAATGAAACACTATAACCATTAGTAGTCACTCCCCACTTCCCTCGACACCTAACCCTTGTCAACCACAAATTTGCTTCTGTCTCTGTGGACCTGCCTATTCTGTTCATTCCATAAAAATGGAATCATACAATATGCAGATATTTTTGTAACTAGCTTCTTTCATTTAATAATAATTTCAAGGTGTATATTTTGGATGGTTTTCACTTTTTGACTATTACAAATAATGTTGCTAAGAGCATTCATGTACAGAGTTTCTGTGTGGGCATATGTTTTTAACTCTCTTGAATAAATATCTAGGAGTATAATTGCTGGGTCATATGATAACTCCACGTTGAACATTTTGAGGATTTGCCAAACTGTTTTCCACAATGGCTACAATCCCACCAGCAATGTTGGAGAATTCCAATTTCTCCACCTACTCAACAACATTTGTTATTATCTGTCTTTTTTCTTTTAGTCATCCTACTCTGTGTGAAATGTTATCTCATTGTGGTTTTGATTTACATTCCCCTTAAAACTAGTGACATTGGAAAACTTTTCGTGTGCACACTGGCCATTTGTATAGTTTCTTTGGACTAATGTCTATTCATATCTTTTGCCCATATTATTGGATTATTTATCTTTTTATTGTTGAGTTTTAAGAGTTCTTTATATATTCTAAATAAAAGTTTCTTAATAGATGTATGATTTTCAATGTTTTTTCCCATTCCATGAAGATTTTTTTTTCAGCTTTATTGAGGAATAATAGCTTTATAAGAACTGCACATATTTAATGTATAAAACTTGATGAGTTTGGACATATGCATACACCTGTGATATCATCACCACAATCGAAATAATAAACATAACTACCACCTCCAAAATCTTCCTGTGACCTTTTTTTTGGTGTGTGTGTGTGTGTGTGTGTGTGTGTGTAAGAGCACTTAACATGAGATCTATCTTCTTAACAAATTTTTAAATGTGCAATACTGTATTGTTATCTTTTTACTTTCTTGATGCAGTCCTTTAAACCAAAAAGGTTTTAATTTGATAAAGCTTAAATTATTTACTTTCTTCTTTTGTTGCTTGTGCTTTGGTTACCATACATAAGAAACCATTTTCTAATCCAAGGTCATTAAGATTTCCCTCTATTGTTTCTTACTAGTTTTATTATTACTTTATTACTTTTAATAGTTTTGCTTGTGTGTATGTGTATTCCTGAGCATTTTCTATATACAAGGTTATGTTATTTGAGAATATAGAGAGTTTTACTACTTCATTTCCAATGTGGATGCCTTTTATTTAATTTTCTTGCCTAATTGCACTAGCTGGAACCTACAATATAATTTTGAATAGAAATAATGAAAGTGGACATACTTGTTCCCAATCTTAGAAGTAAAGTTTCATTCTTTCATCATTAAATATAATGTTAGTTGTGGATTTTTTGTAGGTGCCCTTGCCTTCTATTCCTAGTTTGTTGGGTGTTTTTTTTGGGGGGGGTGGAGTGAGGAAGACTGGCCTTGAGCCAACATCTGTGCCCATTTGCCTCCACTTTGTATGTGGGATGCCTCCACAGCATGGCCTGATGAGCGGTGTGTTGGTCTGCACCCGAGATTTGAACCAGTGAACCCCAGGCCACTGAAGAGGAGTATGCAAACTTAACCACTATGCCACTGGGCTGGCCCCCCTTATACTTTTTTTTGTTTATATTTCTGTAAGATTGTTAATAATATCCCTCTTTCCAGTCATGATTTCAGTAGCTTGAATCTTCTCTACTCAATTTTTGTTAGTATGACTAAAGATTTGTCAATTTTGTTGGTTTTTACCAAAAAACCAGCTTTTGGTTTCATTGATTTTCTCTATTTTTTATTACATTTATTGCCATTCAAACATTTATTATTTCCTTGCTCTGCTTGCTTTGAGTTTAGATTGCTTTTCTTTCTCTAGTTTCTTAAGATAGAAGGTTAGGTTGTTTATTTGAGATCTTTTTGTTTTTTAATATAGGCATTTATAGTCATAAATTTCCCTCTAAGCACTGCTCTGGCTGTATCCCATAGTTTTGGTGTTATGTGTTTTTGTTGTCATTCATATCAAAGTAGTTTGTAATTTCCCCTTTGATTTCATCTTTGATTCTGTTGGTTATTTACGAGTGTGCTGTTTACTTTTCACATATTTGTGAATTCCCAAATTTCCTTTTGTTATTGATTTCTAATTTCATTTTATTGTGGTCAAAAAACATATTTCATATGATTTTTCAATTCTTTCAAATTATTTTTTTCTTGAAGCTTCAGTGCATAGTTGTGTAGCCTATTGTTAGTTTAATTTTCTATGTGAGCCGCTGCCATAGTATGAAAACTGACAGACAAATGATGTGGTTCCATGACTGGGAAATGAACTTGGACTGTGGCAGTGACAGCGCCGAATCTTAACCACTAGATCATCAGGCCTGGCTCTCTTTGAAATGTCTTAAGGCTTGTTTTATGGCTTAACATATGACCTATCTTAGAGAATATTTCCTGTGAACTTGAGAAAAATGTGTATTCTGCTCTTTTTGGGTACAGCATTCTATAGATTTATAATATCATTCAGTTGGTTTATAATATTTTTTAAGTCTTCTATTTCCTTCCTGATATTAAGGTTAATTGTTCTATCCATTATTGAAAGTGGGATATTCAAGCCTCTATTACTGTTTAATTGCCTGTTTCTCCTTTCTATTCTGTGAGTTTTTACTTCATATTTTGCAGCTCTGTTTTTAGGTGCATATGTGTTCATAGATTTTATGTCTTCCTGATTGATTATTCTTATTATCATTATAAATTATCCTTCAATGTCACTAGTAAAAATTTTTGTCACTTTAAGTCTATTTGTCTGCTATTAGCATAGCTACTCCAGCATTCTTTGGTTACTGTGTGCATGCTAAATATTTTCCCATTCTCTTACTTTCAACTTACTTGTGTCTTTAAATATGAAGTGTGTTCCCAGTACAAAGCATATAGTTGGATCATGTTCTCTTAATCCATTTTGCCAGTCTTTGCCTTTTGATTGGAGTGTTCAGTCTATTTACATTTAATGTAATTACTGATAAAGGAGGATTTACTTCTGTGATTTTTTTTTTATTTCTTTTCCACAGATTTTGTTGTTATTGTTGTTGTTGTTCCTCTATCCTTCCATTTTACTGGCTTCTTTTGTGTTCAATAGATATTTTCTAGTGTACCATTTATATTCTTTTCTCTTTTCTATATTTTTGAGTTAGTTCCATCACTTTCTTAGTGATTGCCCTGGGGATTACAATTAATGTTTTAACTTATAACAATCTAAGTTGGACTAATACAAACATATTCTATAATAAAGAGCAACTGTGTTTCTGTAGAGCTCTGATTCCCCTTTTTTCCTTTGTTTTGTGCTATTATTGTCACGTAAAATATCTTTATAACTTTATCAACAAAATTTTATGAGTATTGTTTATGTAGTTGAACTTTAAAACATATAGGACAGAAAAAAGTGACAAATAATAAAATGCGTTTATAACACCTTTTATTTTTACCTATGTAGTTACTTTTAGCAGTGCTCTTTATTTCTTCATGTGAATTTGAATTATTTTCTAGTGTTCTTTCATTTCAGCTTGAAGGACCCCTATTAGCGTTTCTTGTAGGGCAAGTCTGCTAACAACAAATTCTCTCAGTTTTTGTTTGTCTGGGAATGTCTTAATTATGCCATAATCTTTGAAGTGTAGTTTTGTTGAATTGGAATTCCTGGTCAATGTTTCTTTTTTTCATTCAGTTCTGCAAGTATATCATCACACTGCCTTTCACACTCTCTAATTTCTTACGGGAAGTCAGATGTTAATCTTAGTGAATATTCTTTGTATGTGATGAGTCACTTGTCTCTTGCTTCTTTCAAAATTTTTTCTTTGTCTTTGTCTTTTGACTGGTTAGAATGAGTCTATATGTGGATCTCTTTAATTTTATTATACGTAGAGTTTTTATGCTTGTTAAATGTGTAGATTAATGTTTTTCATAAAATTTTCGAAGATTTCTAAAAAGACTTTTTCTGCCCTTTTCTCTCTTTCCTCTCTTTCTGGAGATTTTGTTATATATATGTTGCTATATTTGATGGTATCCATAGGTTTCTGAGGTTCTCTTCATTTTTATTCATACTTTTTATTTCCATTACTCAAACTGGATAATTTCAATTAATCTATCTCCGTTATTGCTATTTCTCCTTTCTGCTGGTTCAAATCTTCTATTACACCATTCTAGTGAAATTTTTATTTTGATTATCTCATATATTCCAACTCCAGAAATTTTATTTGGTTCATTGCTTTATTTCTATGTCTCTGTTGATATTATCTATCCTATGGGACATTTTCCTCTTATGTCCTTTAGTTCTTTAGGCGTAGTTTTCTTTCCTTCTTTGAGCATATTAATAATAGCTGATTTTAACTCTTTTTCTCTAAGTCCAACATCTAGACTTCCTTAAGGACAGTTCCTATAGATTCTTTTTTTCCTTTATAATGTCCATACTTTTCTGTTTCTTTATATGTCTCATAAACTTTGGTTAAAAATTAGATATTTAAAATAATATAGTGTGGCAATTCTGAAAATCAGATCACCTCCTCCCAGGTTTGTTGCTGTTGCTGTTATTTGTTTATTTAGTGAAGTTCCTGAATTACTTCTGTAAAGTCTGTATTCTTTGTCATTTGTGGCCACTAAAACCTCTATTTAGTTTTCTTTGTGATCAGATAATAATTAGACAGAGAATTTCTTAAAGACCTTGAACCATTTAGTCTCCCAGCCTTTGCTTAGGGACACTGCGTGTGTGTGTGTGTGTGGGTGTGTGGGTGTGTGTATACGTTCAACACTCTAACAGCTTACAACTCTGCCTTAGCCTTCATTTCCTGCTGGTGCAGTGCTTCGAAGTCTTCCACAGGTAAGATATTACAGCCTTATCAAATCTTTTCTGGCCATGCCCACAGCCCTTCACATGTGCACGAACTTCCAGATTCTCAGGTATATGTTATGGCATTTCAAAACCCTCTATAGACATATTATTCTCAGCCTCCCTTTTTAAGTTTTTTGATCTCCCTCTTGTTTGCCACAACTGTTATCACTGCTTCAGACAGGTTTTGATGTTAAATAACCCTTTTTTTGACAAATGCACCAGAGAAATGTCTGTTTATACTGAGTAAGCTCCAAGACAAGTGATATAAAGACAAACACTGTGAGTGGGGTTTCCAAGGAGCTTCCATACAGGTCACATAATGCCTATTCTCTAAGTTTTGAGCTTTTGGTGAGTTACAAACCCATCCTGCTGCCTCCAATGGCTGCAAGGCTGCTGGTTTTCATAGCTGCTATGATTCTGAAGCTACTGATTTTCAAGGCTATCTAAGACTAGGAAAAGGGGAATGGAATAGAGCAACTTAGAATGTCACAAAGCTCTCTGTTTTAACTGACATTCAGCCAATTTTCTTGTTCCTTGGAATGTTGCATAGTTTTGGTAAATTCACAGGTCTCTGAAAAAGCTAAATTTTGATAAATTTTTCCAGTGTGCTTATTTCTTTTATGGAGGAATATATTTTAAGAGTTCTTTACTCCACCATTCACAGGACATTTCTCTCTTCTTGGTGTTAGGAAGCAGAGGCCATTTTTTGCTGTTGTTGAGTGCTGTCAGGAAGCTGAGGCAATTAGACGATTCAGCATCTGGATAATTATAGTGAGGAGGCAGAAAGATGAATACGGGCTTGGAATTGCCATCGACAAAGAAACAGTGGTGACTCATGTTAGATATAAAAAGGAGATTATTTAGTTATTTTTGTGGTTGTAAATTGTCCTCTCTATATTGTTTCAGATAATAATCATAGAGTGGTCCTCTATATTGCTAAATTATGAACAAAGAGAGGCTTTTTCTGGGTATTACTTATGTTGCAAGAAAGTTATTTATGTTCATTTGAGCACATGTTGGCCCAGTTGACAGCATTAGCTAAAAAACAACAAAGCTGTCTACTTCTTTATAAGCTGTGAGAGTGCCCTTTCTCATTGCATTGGTGCACAGTGGTCACTGTTGCTTCTCCTTCCTCCCTACTGTTTTTGAGAGTTTCTGCTATAATTTTCTCATGAAAGTTAGCAATATTATTTCCTCTCTTAGTTATTCAGGGTTCTCTCTTCCATCAATGAATAGAGAGTTTGGAATTTTAGAAATTTTCTTCAGATTGACAGAAATATTCTATGATACTATGCTTATTAGAAGCCATGCAGTTTCTGTTTATTTTATTGGAGAATTAGAAATAAGAAAAAAAAGAACTTTTCCATTTTCCTTTCACTCCTTTCCCCAAAAGGAATAAAATTGCCCAAATTGCCCTCTACTCTATTCCCAAGAATTTGAAGAAGGAATATTAATTTTTGTTACCATATTAAATAACTAGCCACTGGTAAAACAAATAAACAGGTTATATTACCTTGATTGAAGGCAGAAGTACATGGCTTTCTACTCTAAGACTTTGAGTTTACTGGGGTTAGAAAGGAGAAAACTTAACATTCAATCTGTAAACTTCTTTGGTTCTACAGTTTACCTTATGATTTTAACTTCTACAAAATAAAAATATGTTTGAAATACCACTTCAGGAAAAATGAGGTTTATTTATGCAGAATCAGTAGTAATTTAGTCAATAAGTCTTTTGAGAACAAAGTTCCTTTGAATCACACCTTCTTATATTTAGAGAAATATTCTTCTCTTTAGGGATGAGTTAGTGTTGGTAGAAGATAAGGGGACTATAATTGTAGTATGTATTTTCCTAAAAATGAGATCTACTTTAAGTCCCACTTAATGGGTAAGATCACATTCTTCAAGAGCTTACAAGGAATGGGATATTGGATTCTTAGGTTATAGTTAGTTGCTGCTCTGTTCTTTAGTAAGGAGTGATGTGCAAAGAGGTGTTACTGCAGTGTAGTGTTAAAAAAAAACCTAATCATCTCCTCAAAAACAACAACAACAACACGATTCAGTGTTGAGAGTTTCTAGATTTGTTCTATCATTTGTTTAGCAAATACTATGGACCAGACACAATATGAGGCACTTAGCGTACGCTATCTTATTCAATCATTGCTGCAACTCTTTGAAACAAATTGAAATATCAATTTTATATGAAGCAACTTATAGGGATTTTAAGTAAGATATTCAAAAATTTTGATCTGGCAAATAGAGCTGTGATTCAAACTGAAAGCTCATTCCAAATTCATTATATCAAAATATTCTGGCAATTTCCATCAAGAGCCACAGTCTTCTCCTGCAACTATAGAAAGAGCAAATAGCTCACATGGGGATGAAGAAGCAAAGTCAGCCACACTGGCTGGCTTGACATCGTAATTGTTTCCAGCTAGGGGACAGAGCATTAAAGACTAAAATAAGTCCATGAACAAATGGTGCAGAAGCGGTAATGAGGGTCAAAATAAAGAAAACAAAACTTCTTGCTGGTTGAGGGATAAAACATAGGGCTCAGAAGTCGTAGATGAGGAGGTGGCTAGCCCCAAAGATGATGAAGCAGAAGAGCAATGGGTAAAAGCAGAAATAAACTGAAAGAATACAAGATTTATTAAGATCCACAGACTTGTCTACAGAAGAATGCTTTGGGGATCATTGCATGTGTGTTGTGATGTTGGATTGATGCGTGGAAAAATATCATGCTTGGAAGAACACAATTAATAACTAAATAAACATTGAGAGAAATTGTCTTCCAGCTTCAATTAATTGAATGGATTTAGGTTATCATTCATATTAAATTTCTGTTTCAAAATTAGCATGCCTTTTGTGTGTGTGTGTGTGTGTGAGGAAGATTGTCCCTGAGCTAATATCTGTTACCAATCTTCCTCTTTTTGCTGAGAAAGATTGGCCCTGAGTTAACATTTGTGCCTATCCTCCTCTATTTTGTATGTGGGATGCTGCCACAGCATGGCTTGAGGAGCAGTGCATAGGTCCGTGCCTAGGATCCAAACCTGCGAACCCCGGGCTGCAGAAGCAGAGAGCATGAACTTAACCACTAAACCACCAGGCTGGCCCCTAGCATGTTTTTTTAAAGAGCTAGAGAGAGAACCATTTCATAGACTTCTTTTGCAAAGTGGCCATATTTTTCAAACTAAGCAAATTTCTCTCTCTCTCTCAGTTATCTAAGAAAATCTGATCTATTAATTTATTTAAATAGTTTTTGAGTTACAAAATAAATGAGTTTCCTGAAATGAACAACTCTAATACCTGAAATTGAGAGGGTGCCATGAAAAATTTGTGACATGTAGCCTTTCAAAATTATAGACAATCAAAATATTCCTGAAATTTGCAGCTACATGCTATCTCCTTGATAAGCAATATGACTTAACAATCCATGCCAATGTTAGCAGAAGGCTTGTAACAGGGATTTCAAAAACTCACTGAAACTTTTTACTGGTGAAAAATAATATAACATGGAGTGTTTTTCAGCCGTCATCATAGTAAGTCCAAATTTATTTTCTCAGAAGGAAGCAGTTCATGATCTGATGGATTTATAACGTTGGAAAGACTGAAATGACTAGAACAGACATTTGGCAACTCACCCAATGCATCCTAAATCATCACTTCTGTTTGGAAGTTAACAACTGATCTTTCCTAATGTCCAGATTAATATCCAGCTGTCTTCACTTTAAGAAGAATTGGGAGGTTGGCATTACAACTGAGTGGAATGTATAGGGAGCAAAACTGACTCAACAAGACATAGATCTGAGATTATTCTGACCAGCAGAGGTTATTGAAAGTTGTTTTCCGAGACAATTTCTTTCTATATAAAACTATTTTTTAAACCTATGGGCCAATGTGCCTCGGTATATGTATAATTTAGGTTCATTTTGAGAGCACTTCTTGATAGTTTTAAGTTATATTTATGTCCAAGTGGTACAGATAATTGAAATGAGTACTTACTAAGTACTTAGTGAACACTTACTTAACAAAAACTATTATTTGTCATGGCGTCGATTAGTCAAATATAGTCCATATAAGACGATGTCGCTAGGGTAGAAAGAGAGAATTTGAGATAAATAAAAATGGCTTGCCTATTTTGTCTAGGGAAAGCATAGACATCCACCCATGTGGAATGATTTAAGAGCTGATAAATAGATTCCTCCAGCTCTCTTCAGTTCACCAAGTGACTAAAATTCTAAGCATTCATAGAATCATGGATTCATAGAATTGTATATTTTCGATAACCTTAGAGGTCTGTTAATCCACCTCCTTCATTTTAACAATGAGAAAATGGAGACTCAGAAAAGTGAAGTGAATTTTTATAGGTCATATAGCCAATCTGTAGCACAACAAAGCCATCAAATAAGTATCACCAATGCCTGTTATTGGATTCTGTAAGTATATGGCAACAACAAAGCAGTTATTTGGTAAACAAGATCTGTTACACTCATTTCCCTCCCAAATGGCCAACATTACAGATGCTGTTCTCCACTCTTTGTCATTGAACCTTTTGTTACAATTTAATTCACTTTAAGTATATCCTACTTATACCACAAGATCTAACTAAAGTTCATCCTGGTTCATTGTTCTATTAGGCATTCCAGCTCTCTCAAGTACTCTTTTTCTTCCAAATATCTATATATATTTGGTGATGTCTCTCACTTCCTATTTACCAAATATTGCCAGATGACATTTCTTGAACCATCATCTTACAATTTTGTGTAACTACACTTATAAATCAGCCTTGGCTTTACAACAAAATTATAAGATACAAGGAGTTAAAGTATGTGTTTATTACTTCTTCATGATCCCATGCTAAACATGAGAAAATGGAGGTCTAGAGATATGAAATTACTCTGGTTGTGATGTTGAGTTTGGATTGAAAGGGAGCAAAGGTGAGTGTAGGGGAGACCAAGTAGAAGATTCAATTTGTCCACTTAATATATTTTATATCAACAGGTGATACATCCAACATAAATCAATATAAATTCTGGAGAGATTAAGGAATTAAATGTAAATGAAACCATAAGGGACACATATAAGACTATACTCAAGCTAGGGAGTCTTGCTAAGTATAAATGAAGAATACAATACTGGAAATGAAAAATTCACTAAAGGGACTCAAAAGCAGAGTAGAGGATACAGAAGAACGGGTCTGTGAGTGGGATGAAAGACTAGAAGAAATCACCCAAGATGAACAGACAAAAGAAAAAAGAGTTAAAAAGAGTGAGGACAGTCTAAGGGACCTCTGGGACAACATCAAGTGCACTAACATCTGTGTTATAGGTGTCCCAGAAGGAGAAGAGCAAGACAAAGGAGCAGAGAATCTATTTCATGAAATAGTAGCTGAAAACTTCCCTAACCTGAGGAAGGAAACAGACATCCAGGTACAGGAAGCACAGAGAGCACCAAACAAGATAAATCCAAAGAGGCCCACATCAAGACACATCATAATTAAAATGTCCAAAATTAAAGCTAAAGAGAGAATCCTAAAAGCTGTAAGAGAAAGACAAGTTACATACAAAGGAAACCCTATAATGCGTTCAGCTGACTTCTCAACAGAAACCTTACTGGCTAGAAGAGAGTGGCATGATATATTTAAAGTGCTAAAAGGAAAAAACCTACAGCCAAGAATACTCTACCTGGCAAGGATATCATTCAGAATGGAA
Source organism: Diceros bicornis minor (assembly GCF_020826845.1). NCBI lineage: Eukaryota > Metazoa > Chordata > Mammalia > Perissodactyla > Rhinocerotidae > Diceros > Diceros bicornis. The sequence continues at coordinate 15,661,979 of NC_080749.1, read as the reverse complement.
GGAGAGATAAAGAGTTTCAGACAAGCAAAAATTAAAAGAGTTTATCACCAAGAAACCAGTCCTACAAGAAAAGCTAAAGGGACTTATTTAAGGGGGAAAAAGAAGACCACAAATAGGTAAAAATTACCTATTTCCCTGATAAGAAGGTAACAGATACAAATGTAAAAAAAAAGAGGTTGGATGTGATATAAAAACATAACATGTGGGAGGAGGGGAGTAAAAGAGTAAAGCATTGAGAAAGAGGTCAAACTAAAGAGACTATCAACTTAATATAGATAGCTATATATGTAGGTTATTAAATATATTATATATTATATACTGTATATATATTATATACCATTGTATTATATACTATGAATCTCATGGTAATCACAAACCAGAAACCTACAAAATAAACACAGAAAATTAAGACAAAGAAACCCAAACATAATACTAAAGAAAGCCATCAAACCACAAGGGAAGAGAGCAAGAGAAGAAGAAAGAAACAGAGAAGAACTACTAAAACACCCAGAAAAAAAGTAAAAAAATGGCAGTAAGTACATACTTATCAATAGCTACTTTAAATGTCAATGGACTAAGTGCTCCAATCAAAAGGCATAGGGTGGCTGATTGAATAAAAAAACAAGACCCATATATATGCTGCATACAAGAGACACACTTCAGACCTAAAGACACTCACAAACTGAAAGTGAAGGATAGAAAAAGATACTCCATGCAAATAGCAATGAAAAGAAAGCTGGAGTAGCAATATTTTTACCAGACAAAATAGACTTTAAAACAAAAACTTAAAAAGAGACAAAGAAGGGCACTACATAAAGATCAAGGGAACAATCCAACAAGAGTATATAACACTTGTAAATGTCTATGCACCCAACATAGGTGCACCTAAATATATGAAGCAACCATCAACAGACATAAAAGGAGAAATAGACAGTAACACAATAATAGTAGGGGACTTGAACACTCCACTAACACCAATGGATAGATCATCCAAATGGAAGATCAATAAGGAAATATTGGCCTTACATGACAAACTAGACCAGATGGACTTAGAAGATATATACAGAACATTCCATCCAAAAACAGAAGAATACACATTTTTTTCAAATGCACGTGGAGCATTCTCCAGGATTGATCACATATTAGGCCACAAAACAAGTCACCATAAATTTAAGAAAATTGAAATAATACCAAGCAACTTTTCTGACCACAATGGTATGAAACTAGAAATCAACCATAGGAAGAAAATCAGAAAAGCCACAAACAGGTGGAGATTAAACAAAATGCTACTGAACAATGATTGGGTCAATGGAAAAATCAAAGGAGAAATCAAAAAATACCTGGAGACAAATGAAAATAAAAATACAACATGCCGTTATTTATGGGATACACCAAAAGCAGTTCTAAGAGGGAAGTTTATAGCAATACAGGCCTACCTCAACAAACAAGAAAAGTCTCAAATAAACAATCTAATGGTACAACTAAAGAAACTGTAAAAAAAAGAACAAAAAAAGCCAAAAATCAGTAGAAGGAAGAAAATAATAAAAATCAGAGCAGAAATAAATGAAATAGAGACCAAAAAAAAAAAAAATATATCAATGAAACCAAGAGCTGGTTCTTTAAAAACAAAAACAAGATTGACAAACCTTTAGTTACACTCACCAAAAAAAAAAAGAAGTCTCAAATAAATAAAATCAGAAATGAAAGAGGAGAAATTACAACGGACACCTCAGAAATACAAAAGATTATACAAGAATACTATGAAAGGCTATACACCAACAAATTGGATAATCTGGAAGAAATGGATAAATTCTTAGAAATATACAACCTTCCAAAGCTGAATCAAGAAGAAATAGAGAATTTGAATAGACAAATTATCAGAAAGGTTATTGAAACAGCAATAAAAAACCTCCCCCAAAAATAAAAGTCTGGGGTCAGGCAGCTTCCCTGGCGAATTCCACCAAACATTCAAAGAAGACTTAATATCTCACCTTCTCAAACTCCTCTAAAAAATTGAAGAGGAGAGGAAGCTTCCTAACTCATCCTATGAAGCCAAAATTACCCTGATACCAAAACCAAATAAGGACAACACAAAAAAAGAAAATTACAGGCCACTATCTCTGATGAACACAGATGCAAAAATCCTCAACGAAATACTAGCACATCACATATAACAATACGTTAAAAAGATTATACACCATGATCAAGTGGGATTTATTCCGGGTATGCAAGGATGGTTCAACATCCACAAATCAACCAATGTGATGCACCACATTAATAAAATGAAGAATAAAAATCACACGATCATTTCAATAGATGTAAAGAAAGCATTTGACAAGATATAGCATCCAGTTATGATAAAAACTCTGAATAAAATAGATATAGAAGGAAAGTACCCCAACATAATAAAGGCCGTATATGACAAATCGACTGCTAGTATCATTCTCAATGGTGAAAAACTGAAAGCTATCCCTCTAAGAACAGGAACCAGACAAGGATGCCCACTGTCACCACTCCTATTTAACATAGCATTGGACGTCCTGGCCAGAGCAATTAGGCAAGAAAAAGAAATCAAGGGATCCAAATAGGAAAGGAAGAAGTGAAACTGTCACTATTTGCAGATAATATGATTTTATATATAGAAAACCCTAAAGAATCCACCAAAAAACTTTTAGAAATAATAAATGAATATGGCAAAGTTGCAGGATACAAAATCAACATACAAAAATCAGTTGCATTTCTATACACTAACAACGAAGTAGCGGAAAGAGAAATTAAGAATACTATCCTGTTTACAATTGCAACAAAAAGAATAAAACACCTAGAAATAAACTTAACCAAAGAGGTGAAAGATCTGTATGCTGAAAATTATAAAACATTGTTGAAAGAAGTTGAAGAAGACACAAAGAAATGGAAAGATATTCCGTGCTCTTGGATTGGAAGAATTAACATAGTTAAAATGTCTATACTTCATAAAGCAATCTGTAGATTCAACACAATCCCTATCAAAGTCCCAACAATATTTTTCACAGAAATAGAACAAAGAATCCTAAAATTTATATGTAACAACAAAAGACCCCAAATAGCCAAAGGAATCCTGAGAAAAAACAACAAAGCTGGAGGTATCACACTCTCTCATTTCAAAATATACTACAAAACTATAGTAACCAAAACAGCATGGTACTGGCACAAAAACAGACACACAGATCAACGGAACAGAATCCAAAGCCTTGAAATAAACCTACACATCTATGGACAGCTGATTTTTGACAAGAGAGCGAAGAACATACAATGGAGAAAAGAAGGTCTCTTCCACAAATGGTGTTGGAAAACTGGACAGCTACATGCAAAAGAATGAAAGTAGACAATTACCTTACACCATACACAAAAATTAAATCAAAATGGATTAAATACTTGAATGTAGGACCTAAAACCATGAAACTTCTAGAAGAAAACAGTACACTCTTCAACATTGGTCTTAGCAACACATTTTCAATCACCATGTCTGATAAGGCAAGAAAAACAATAGAAAAAATATACAAATGGGACTAGATAAAACTGAAAAGCTTCTGCACAACAAAGGAAACCATCAATAAAACGAAAAGAGAACCTAACAATTGGAAGAATATATTTGCAAACCATATATCTGATAAGGTGTTAATCTCCAAAATATATAAAGAACACGTACATCTCAACAACAAAAAAAACTAACAACCCAATTAAAAAGTGGGCAAAAGACCTGAACAGACATTTCTCCAAAGAAGATATATAGATGGCCAGCAGGCACATGAAAAGATGCTCAACATCATTACCTGTCAGAGAAACGCAATCAAAACTACAATGAGATATCACCTCACTCCTGTCAGAATGGCTATAATTAACAAGACAGGAAACAACAAGTGTTGGACAAGATGTGGAGAGAAGGGAACTCTCATACACTGCTGGTGGGAGTGCAAACTGGTGCAGTCACTATGGAAAACAGTATGGAGATTCCTCAAAAAATTAAGAATAGAACTACCATATGATCCAGCTATTCTACTGCTTGATATTTATCCAAAAAACATGAACACATGCATGCTAAAGATACATGCACCCCTGTGTTCATTGCAGCGTTATTCACAATAGCTAAGACTTGGAAGCAACCTAAGTGCACATCAAGGGACGAATGGATGAAGAAGATGTGGTATATATACACAATGGAATACTACTCAGCCATAAGAAACGATGAAATCCAGCCACTTGTGACAACATGGATGCACATTGAGGGTATCATTCTAAGTGAAATAAGTCAGTGGGAGAAGGTCAAATACCGTATGATGTCACTCATAAGTAGAAGATAAAAGCAACAAACAAACACATAGAGACAGAGATTGCGCTGTTGGTTACCAGAAGAGAAGGGGGGAGGGAGGAGTGTGAAAGGGATGATTAGGCACATGTGTGTGGTGATGGAATGTAATTGGTCTTTAGGTGGCGAACATGATGTAATCTATGCAGAAGTCGACATATAATGATGTACACCTGAAATTTATATAATGTTCTAAACCAATGTTACCACAATAAAAAAAAAAAGAAAAAAAGACAATTGGATGATTTTATGAGATAAATGCTTTCATTCTTCTTTGACTTCCCAATTTCTGGACTCCATAAAGACCACTCTGGTTTGAATGAGTTCTTCATTTAGGCAATAACACAATTTATTTTGTCACAACCATCTTTAGCTACATTTCACATATCCTAATGACCTGGATTAGAATTTATATTTACTGTATTCTCATCACTTATTCATTTGCAAACCATCTTAGGTTGAGTTTCTTTCCTGGGTGATGAATAATGCTGTTATATTGCTGAATTTTTGCTATGTTGTTGCTAAGAGAGCAATTTTTCATCATATTGAGAACGGTTTACTAATTAGATACCAACCCCTACTCCTCTTCCTAACACGCTAACTTATCCTCCACCTGGAGCAAGGATAAATCTGAGACTCAAGCAAGAGTGAGTCTCCTGGATATTGTCAAATGGATTAAGTATGTGGAAATGATCCTTTAAGATACTAACAATGAACCTCACGTGTGAAAGGCAATATATATTAGACAAAATGTTAAGAGCTTCAAGTTAAATATTTCCTTTACCTACTATTTGGTAGCTATACAACCTTAAGTAGCTTAATTAAACTTTCTAAGTCTCAGTTGACTCATCCACAAAGTAGGAGTAATAATACCTCCCTCAAGGGGCTGTTATAAAGGTTAAATCACATAAAAACTATAAAGCATCTAACACAGATACCTGCTGCATCGCATCATCATCATTTTGAATTCTTAAACCTGTTATAACTGTATAATTAAATAGACAAATTGGTCAAAACTGGTATGAGTAATTGAAAATTTAATTTTGGGCTATTTGAAAACATGATATTTAGATGAATATGGATATCGCTTTACACTATATATTGTATAGAAATTCCCAGTAGGTTAATAAAAAGTTTCATCATTTGTTTTCTGGAGGGAAAAAAGTGAGCATTGAAAAATGTGTGCTTAAGGAAGTCAGATATTAGATAAACAGGTCTCTTGAGCAACTTTCACAAAATGGTGTCACATTCTGACAGAGAAAAACATGCTTCCCTGTAGTCTGGACGTGTATGTCAGACAATCTTAGCTGCTGCATTGGTATATTTTCTTATCTCTCCATGCCATTTTTAATCACGTGAAGTCTGCTACAATATTGAGTTATACTTTGGATCACAAAGTACAAAATGGAACATATAAAATACAGACAGCCCAGAAAAAGTGGAACTACAGTATTCCACAGTGATATTCGTCTTTTTTATAGGTTTCTGGAAAGCATGCTGTAAATTTTCCCAGTAACTAGCCACTGGAGTCATATCTCCAAGCAGTATTTACAGAGTAAAAGGTAATGCATGGCAGTTAGAGTCTCCATGAAGGATAACTATTCTGTTATCTCCACACATAGAGTGTTTGCACTATGAGGGTAATCAAATTGCTACTACATTTGGGAGGCAATGGCGAGCAAGAGCATTAGAACATCAGACAGAATATCAACGATGCCATAATATGTTTCACAGTGGAGGAAGTGTGATAAGATCATACAAGGAGATAGCTAATTTGCCATGGCAATGGGAGCTGTCAGTCGATGAGGGAATGAGTGGAAGGAGGATGATTTAGGGTCAAATCAACAAAGGTTGTATTGCATTCCAATGTGATTTGTTCATACCAAAGAAACTTGGTTCCTCTCATGTTCCTGATGCAAAACAAGTTACAGTTCAAAGCCAGACACAAAAGAAAAACCTGCCTTGAATAAAATTTTAACTTTTCTAAAAAATGCCAAAATGCATCTTACTATAAGGGGAAGTAAGAAGACATTTCATATTTCAAAATATAGGTAATGTACAGATCTACCAAATAATTAGTATCTGTGGACTCAATAATCTATTAAGTTACTGGAATGTTGTGATGTAATCAGAACCACATTGATGAGGCCATTTGATGCAGTAATTATAATTCTTACAGTGGATTCTCTGGCATGTCTTCAGCCTGCAAAGATAGTAATCTAACGTTGCCATATAACTTGCCATCCTTTTACCTTTTTCCTACACTGCTCTACTGCCTGGTAAATGTTAACCATTCTTCAAGACCCAGTCCATGTGTCATCTCCTCCATGACACCTCAGGATGCACTAATCACCTCCTCTGTGCTTCTGTAACACCCACCCACACATGTCCATGTCTATATCTCTCATGATACTGTAAATCTTTAAGGACCAGAATGACCATATTCATCAGTGCCAGCTCAATGCCCACATGATCTTTAACAAATGCTATGCTAATAATTAAAAGCTATTTGGTATTAAAAATTGTATAAGTTTCAAACGGCTGTCTAATGACTGAGTGAAATTTTAAAAATCTGAATCAGAATGATAGAGCCCTCCAAGATCTGTTCAGGATCTAGGCATCACTCACTTTGACTTCCATCCTTTCTGCCCAGCCACCCAGGGAGGGAGTTCTGGCTCCAGGCCCTGTGCCATCCCAGGTAGTCTTGGAAAGCTGTAGGTGATGATGAGTATGTCAGAAAGCACACAGGACAGGAGAAAGGGATGGCCTAGGAAAGATAAACAAGACAAACAACGGGAGGAGAAGGTGACAGGAAGGAAAAACTTTTGGATGAGAAGTCCAAGTGAATCTGTAACAGTAGCTGAAGTAAATTTAAATAAAACACAGTCAAATCCTGTTAAAATGTTAAAATATACAGTGTAGGAGACAAGTAAAGACAATGGAAATAAATAATTGCTATTTTTAAAATTAGGATGACATGGTATGTACCAGCTCTTGCTTGTTCTTTCAGGAAATGCCTCCTGGCCTAGTACGTAGTACAAACATAATGAATGATGGTTTACATGTTTTCTTCTCATGTGGAAGAACCAGTGAGTCGTGGAAAGTCTGTGAGTTTTGGAGTCAAATGAGAATTTGATTTCTAGTTCTAGTAGCAAAATGACTATAGGAAATTTGCCTATCTTCTCTCATCTTCACTTGAAAAGTCTTCAAATTGAGAATTTGTTAATATCTAGCTCCGGAAGCTGTGTAAGGACTCAATGAGATGTTATGTGAAAGTAGCCTAGCACAATGCTGGCATGTGTCCTAGACTCAACATTTTCTGCCTTCATCACTCACTTTTTTCTTTTCTTTTTTCTTCACTTCATCTATTGAAATATGTATTTATTTATTTATTTTACTAACTTGGTATTTGAACATGGTTCAGGAAAATTAATGATTAAAATTGTTGTCTACCTAAGTAGATGTGCTAGATCTTAAAGCTTTCTGAAATAAACTTGTTTGTATTAAATTATGAAAAAAAAATTAGTGGCTCACGAAGTTGAGCCTACAGGAGGATTTCAGTAAATGTGTGTTGACTGGTTTATTGATATGGGTTGGTTTAAACAAAACATCAGACATTTGAGGTACGTAAAATATGTGATTATTGGTACTCATATAACTTCTATATTGAAGCAGTCCCTTAATAGTCACTTTGTTATTTCCATACATCTTTTATACACTTCACTTGGAAGCCTCAAGTCTTAAGAAAATCCTTTAAAGATTTCCAAGGCTAAACACATAATCTCCTCAAAACAGTGCCAGTTTCCAAGTTATCTACAAAAGCTTTACAAATTGTTCCATTTTCCCATGTTTGACATTGTGGCATCATCTTTATCTCCTTCCTCCTTTTTTCCCAGTTCTGATTTACTTTGTCTCCTTAATAACTTTCTCTAATTCACCTTTTCTTCTCCAATCAATGATCACTAGTAGCTCAGTCCTTAGCACTCTTTTTTTTTTATATTTTTCTATCATTTCTTAATTCACACCACTTACCAAATATTTGTTTACTGTTTCTTATGTGTCAGACACTCTTCTGGCTGTTGAGGAAACAACAAAAAATAAGATAGACATGATTCCTGCAGTCATGGAATTATACTGAAAAGTAAGATTGTAGTGGGAGGAGAAGGACATAAGATAATGCCAAATTCTGATACAAGCTATAAAAAAAATAAAATAGAGAGTAGTGGAGGTGAGGGAGATAGCGGAGCTATGCAATACAGATGGAACAAGGAAAAGTCTTTGAGGAGATGAGTTTTGAGCTGAGACCTGAAGAGAAAGGGCCAAGAGGAAATCACTAGGCTAGATGAGGTTGGAGTTAAGGGATTTATCCTTCTGGTTCTTTCTAACTGAGGTAACCCCAGGCTGGCTAGAAATCCCTGTCTCCCTTTACATCCTCATGGCTAATGGTGACAGCTCAGCTGCTGCTACCACCTCCAGATTCTTGAATTACCTCTTGTGGTTTCCCCACTCCTCACCCATACCTTTGTAATTAGTCACTTTGTAAATAAAAGCTCTTCAAATTATCCTAATTTGAGTGTACCATCTGTTTCCTTCTGGCTCCCTGACTGATACAGTAATTTGTACTGAAATGGCCTCAGGAAAAAGGCCCACCAAATTGGAGTCTGGTGTTGTGTTAATGATATACTTGAGTAATGCAGGAAACCTTCTGGCTGGGTGAGGGAGGAGGTAAATGGGACACAGGTGGGACACAGGTAATCCATGATATGTGACGACATTGTCACTGGTGACAGCATGAGATGAAATGCAGATGGAGAGGAAAGCCTGGGGAAATCAAAGATCTGAGTCACTTAGCTGCTATCACAACAATAGTGATTATGGAATCACCTGGATTCTCCTATTATACCTTAAGAATGTACATTAGGAAAAAAGAATATAAGAGCTATGAATACAAATTAAGAACACAGAAAAACACAAAGTCATTATGGCAGCTTCAAATCATTTTCTGTAATTGCAAAACAAATATGGCTGAGGCCCAGGCTCTGGATCTGTTTAGAAGGTGTGCTAACTTGCACTGCCGTTTCAATACTCAACTACACCATGTTTCTCAGGCTAAAGTGGGAAGACCAGTGACTAAGGGATGGGACATTGACCCATGAGATAAGATCACTTAGGCATACATGGACAGGGATGAAACCTTATATCGCAGAATATCCTTTTTCTATAGAGGTAGCCCTCTTCTGCCTAAAAGCCTTTAAATGACACATGTTTTTTGCTGATTCTCCTCAGGACTTAGCACCACTCATTGCCTCCAGACCTACATGAAACTTACAGAGAAGTAAGCCAAATAGTTTACAATCCAAAGAGTTAAAAAAAAATCTTGCTAATCAGTATTGGCAGGAACCTGGGGGATATGGGGGAAGTGGATCCTGTAGGTGTTATATCAAGAGAGAAAATATAAAACTCAGTGAGGTCAAATCCATTCATATTGATGGAAGTACCCAATATTTGAGAAGTAACGGGTTGACTTAAGGGCCTGAGAATGGCACTAAGTTGGTGGTACAGACTGAATGTTTGTGTCCCCCCCAAAATACATGTTGAAACCCTACCCTTCAATGTGATAATATTAGGAGGTGGGGCTTTGGGAAAATAATTAGGATTAGGTGATTAGGTCATGAGGGTGGAGCCCTCATGAATGGGATTAGTGCCCTTATAAAATAGATCACAGAGGGGCTGGCCTGGTGTCATAGCAGTTAAGTGAGCAGGCTCTGCTTTAGCAGCTGGGGCTTCACGGGTTTGGATCCTGGGCATGCACCAACACACCGCTTGTCAAGCCATGCTGTGGTGGCATCCCATATAAAGTAGAGGAAGATGGGCACGATGTTAGCCCAGGGCCAATCTTCCTCACAAAATAAATAAATAAATAAAAGAGATCACAGAGTTCCCTTGCCCTTTACACCATATGAGGACACAGCGAAAAGTTAGCAGTCTGCAACCTGGAATCAGGTTGCAGATTCACCAGAATCTGACAATACTGGCACCCTGATATTGGACTTCTCAACTTCCAGATTTGTGAGAAAAAAATGTTTGATATTTAAGACACCCAGTCTATGATATTTTTGTTATACCAGCCCAAATGGGCTAAAATATTTGGATATTAGTTGGCCTACAGTTAATGGGGTCAATATGCTAGAATTTACTTGGTATACTATATGGGATGAATTCCAAAGTTTCACATAAATGGGAATGTTGGAATTGATTTATTGTGTGAAAGGCTCAGAAAAAACAGGCCTTGCAACAAGACATTAAGGCTCAAAGAAATCAGTGGTGTGGGGGCAAACCAGAGGAATGGAATGGTATAAAGACTGTTTTAATTTATAAGGATTTGTTGTGATGACGTTTATCAGGAAGAGTCCAGAAATGAAATAGATGGGCAACCTTATAAGGTGTTGCTTGTAATATATGGGGGAGGCGAGGGAAAAAAAATCAACATCAACTGAGAAATAGCTTAACCTGAATTTCCCAAGTGGAGAGTTATCGTCTTTTACCTATTCTCAAAACTAAGCTAGTTCTCGGTTCTGAAGTCTCTTTACTAAGAGAATGGTCAGGGTCCTTTGAGGAAGGCACTGTAAGATATATATATCTCAGACAACAGGTAATGGCAGAGACATATATATCTCTCTCTCTGACTGTTGAGGTCAAAAACATGAAAGCCGAGGACTTACTACTGTGTTAAGCTGTCACTTCCCAAGAAAGAGAAGTGGGAATAAAGTGATACTTTATGTAATTATTGTCATTATTGTCACAACTCCCTCCATCTTGGGAGTTTTGATTGGTTGACATAACATGGATATACATATAAATATCCTTCACCATAATTCTTTAAATAGACAAAGATGTCAATTCTTTCTACAGTCATCATACAGAGATTATAAAACATAAAATAATCCAAAATGCAACAAAAGTAGTTTTGCTCCCAGCAATGATGGACTAGCTTGTTTTAGACCATCCTTCCATCTGAAAATAAGTAGATAGGTAACATAAAATACTAAAATACTTTTGAAGCCACTGAAAATCTTTCAGTTAGGACTTTTGCTTCTGAGGGCTAAGAGTCCAGAGAAGTGAGCTAGACATTTGCAGCCACTCATCTCTCAAGGCATCTACCAATTTGAAAGGAGTGGCTGAGAGACTAGAAGCTATGCAGAGTTTAGAGAATTATAGGGCTGGAAGAACAAAAGCTGGATTCAGGGCTGGCAAAGGAAGAACGGCCCTAGAAAGTACACCAGAATTTTAGTGGTGACCCCAAAGGACTGTTTCCTAAAAGTAAGATAACAGAAATTGACAAGCCCTTAAAGAAACTGAGGCCCAGCTTTCAAACACTTCAATTCCTGATTAGATTAAGACTAATATATTAGAGAACATAGATACAGACCCGTGTATGTATGAACAAATGATTTATGAAAAAGATGGCACTGGACAGCAGTCAGCAAAGCATGATATTTTTAATAAATGACAATGGTTTCATTGAATATTCATGAGAAAAAAATGATATTGACTCCTAACTATACCATACACTAAAATTAATTCCAGATAGAGTGTACATCTAAATGTGAAAAATAAAACAAGAAAATTTCTAAAAGATAATTTAGGAAAATATGTCTATAATCTTGAGTTAGGAAAAGATTTCTTCAACAAGACAAAAAAAACTATAAATGAAAAGATTAATAAATTGGACAATATTAAAATAAAGAAGTCCTTTCTATTTATAAACACTAAGAGAGTAAAAATATAAGGTACAAGGTTGAAGTATTTGTAATATATGTGACAAATATATTATTTGCATAATCAATTAAAGACTCCTATAAATCAATAAGAAAATAAAATCAGACAACCCAATAGAAAAAAGGCAAGAAGCATAAACAGGCATATATAATGGCCAATAAACTTATAATAAAGAGTTACACCTTATTAATAACAGAGAAATGAAAATTAAAACCACAACGAGATACCTCTACTTACCCATCAGAATGGCTAAAAAAAAAAAAAAAAAAGATGGAGATTCCAAGTCTGGGAAAGGATACGAGAATTAGACTCCTCATGTGCTGTTGATAACAATATAAATTGGTGCAAACATCTGGCAGTATCTACTCAAGTTGGATATGTTTATATCCTTTGATTCAGCAACTCTACTCTGGCATACGCCCAACAGAAATTCATTCATGTGTACATGAAATGACATGCATGAGAATGTTCATAGTGGTTTTATTCATAATAGCCCTAGTACAGGTTGAATTGTGTCCCCCCAAAAAATGTGTTGAAGTCCTACGCCACAGTATCTCAGAATATTACCTTGTTTGAAAATTGGGTTGTTGAATGTATAAGTAGCTAAATTAAGATGGAGTCATACTGGGGTAGGGTGGGTCCTTAATTCAATATGGCTGATGTCCTTATGAGAAGAGGCACACAGGGAGAAAATGGCCATGTTGATAGAAGCAGAGGTTGGAGAAATGCATTTACAAGCCAAGGAAAGCCAAGGATTGCTGGCAAACATCAGAAGCTACAAGAAGCAAGGAAGACTTTTCTTCTACAGGTTTCAGAGGGAATGTGGCCCTGCCAGCACCTTGATTTCAGACTTCTAGACTCTTGAACTGAGGGCAATAAATTTCTATTGTTTTAAACCACTCAGTTTGTGGTTATTTGTTACAGAAGCCCCAGGAATCTAATTTAAGCTGTGAAGTGGAAACAATCCAAATATCCATCAAGAAAAAAATAGATAAATACATCATGTCATATTCACAAAATGGAACAGTATCCAAAAGCAAAAATAAATGAAACACTGCTACATGCAAAAACAACCATAAATTTGAGTGAAAAAGCCAAATACAAGATAGTATATACTGTATAATTCCATTTATTTAAATTTCCATAAGAGCCAAATAAATCAATAGTGTTAAATGTCCAGATATAATGATTACATTAGGAGATGAAAGAGGGTATAATGTTTAAGAAAGGGCACAAGGGTGACTGACATCTGATGTTTCATTTTTTAACCTGGATAATGATTATATACATATACGCTCACTTTGTGATAATTCACTGTACACTTTTTTTATACATTTGTATATTTGTTATAATTCAGTAATAGATTAGTAAATAAACTCATAGAATCTTTGAAATGTCATTCACTAAAGAAAATAAATAAAAAGCTTGACAAGAAGAAAGATAAATGGATTAAATTATCTAATTCCTGAGAATTTTTCCCTTGTGATGCTGCAACTGATATTAAACAGTCATACTATTGAAGTAACAGAGAATAATCAGTTTAGGGTCAGAAACAAAGTCTTTGCTGGCTAGTCCATCCCCTGTTCATACCACACACAATTCCTACTCCTCCGTCTAAATGAAGTACTGCCCTCAGAGGTTATGGTTCTTTCGACGTGTGGTATATCCTGCTGAGCTACATTCTGGCCTATTACTTACCCAAGAAAAGCAGAGGTTACAACAATTTAAACTTGAACTATTGAAATCATTCATGAGTTTGGTAAAAATTGTCTCTAAATAAAATATTTTGTAGATACAACTCAAAAAGCCCTGAAAGGATTAAGAAGTCCTCTCAAAGACCGTGAGGCAGTAAGTTCTGAGCACGTTGAGGGCGTCAGTTATTGGCTTGTGGTTAAGAGAACGGAATGTACAGCCCATTTTCTTTAGGTTCGGATTCCTGCTTCACCACTCAATACCTGTGTGAATTCAGGTAAGCTACTTAATCTTAGAGTGTCTTAATATGAAAAATCCTCCTGACAAAACTATGAACTAGGTAATTTTATCCTCATCTTACAAAGGAGAAGATTTAGGCTAAGGCAGCTTAAGTAAGGCTGATTAGTTCACATAGCAAATTGTGTTGATACAGTTGAGATTTAATCCCAGAGCAATTTGAATCTGAAATGTGACCTTTCTACATTGTCATGATGGGTACAGCTCAGATATTACCTCCTACTATATGCTTTCCCTTGACCACCCAAATCTAAACCCCCTAAGTACTGTGCACACTTCTGTATGGTACTTGTCATGATATTTTGTTATTTATCTGTGACCATTTGTGACAGATGTCAACATTATTCTGTAAACCCCAGTAAACCAGGAAATCCTGCAGGGTAGAGAATTTTTATATCTACATCTCCAATGTCCAGCAGTGTGCCTGCACAAAACTATGAAAAAAGATGGAAAAATTGAATATACTCAAATAAGTTATCAGATGTTTAGAAATCAAAACATATATTTTATGAATCTGAAACATATTACTCTTGTCATTATGCTATGTTTCTAGGAGGTCTATGAACTAGCCCCTGATATGTGAAAATATTTTTGTCTCTGGTGAGAATTTGATTTTATGGTACCTTCTGTTTCAGACTGATGACTCATTGGAAGAAATGATTGGCCAAAATTGTCACAAATGCCCAGCAAATCCCAAGAACAAAATAATCTATGGAGAACTACATGGTACACTTGCATATTTAAAAAAAAAATCTTTAAGAAATAGGGAAAATATGAAATGTATATTTTTTAAGCTGTTGTGGAAAGGAGTTTGGCTTCTAATCTAGTCTGTTTATGAAGTAATCAAAGATACTTTTTTGATGTCAATAGTGTTGGAATTGTAAAGAATTTCAAATATGAGGGAAAGGTGTTTGTATATTCAAAAGAAATGAAGGGGCTAATCCTGGAATGCCATTTAGTTCTGCCTTGTTAGTGGTTCCTAATCAATGCATTCACTTAGTTTTTAATCTATAATTTGGTTTCTTTACAACAGATTCTAATTTCCAAAATAATGAAAAAATCCTTGATAATGTTTTCCACCTTTCAGCTCTCATCACTACAATACAGAATATTCCTCCAAATTTTCTGTAACTGTACACTTTGAAAATACCTAGGTATTTTAGCCACTTAGTTGACTATGTATGTTTGTGTTTGGAATCAGTTGTAATGCTAGTAATTATGGTATAATAATTAGTAGGATTAAAAAAAAAATTGGTCATCTCTACTTAGTGTTGACTTAATTGAGAAAACTTCTAGGAGGATATCCATTAATCCACCAAAAATCATTTCGAGGAAAATAAAATTAAATAAAAAGATTCTAAGATCACGTTAGTTATTATCATAAAAGTACGTAAATCCCAAACCTTCTCTTTTAACATAGAAGTGTACGTCTTGGTTCAAGATGAATACGCTGTTAATACTTAATATTTAATAACAATAAAAGACATAGCAAGGAGGAAATTTATAACTTTCTTTTTAATTAAGCAAAAGTTGCTAGAATCACTACTTTAATTAAGAAATCCAGATGGCTCCAGATTTCAGGCATAAAACGTGCTGCCACCTTGAGAGGTGTCATCTTGGGTAAGTTTCCTCTTTTAAAACCATCACAGATGTTCTCTAATAGAGAAATACCCTAGGGGAACACAAACAATGACTTATGGGAAATTCAGTTTCTGATAGGACATTCTTTTAAGTTCCAGGACACAATCTTAATATTATTATCTGGTGTGTGGTTTAATTATTCAGGAACAATGATTTCTGATCACCCAAATATCTCAGTTTATTGATCTATTTTTTCAAGTGTATTTCAACACTACGGAGAATTGTCCTCTTGAAACAGTAACAATATTCTTACAAGGACAATGATCCATTTCCTCCTCACAGTGTTTTGGAATGTAAAATTTGTCAATCACATTTCTGCAGGATTTATGTTGCATATTACAAAAGAAAAATCTTTGAATTGTGCAGTCTTTCAGAATGACATCTGCAGACCCTGAGTTGTACTGATGCCCACAACCTACAGACTAAGTTATAAAACACTAGGAGAAAACCAAATAAAATGATCTCTAGGTTTCTAGCTGCTGGGTTTATTGTCGTTGTCATTTTTGCTTTGATGGTTTTGTTTTGTCTTTGTTATAACCATGGGTGATAATTCTCAGAGTGCTAAAAGTGTCCCCGAGTTATCATGAGTACGGCAGTGTTTCAAAAATGAAACTCCTGCCTTTGCTTTTCACTCAGTCTCATTTTGAGCTTCTGGATCTCCTGGCTTTGTCTTCTCTTTTGCTTCCACATTTATCCTTAGACATGATGACATAGCTCAGTTTCCCTGGTTTTCTCCCCAGCGCTCCCAAAGACGTGTTTTGCACTTCCCTGGTGTTTCTACCTGCAAGCTGCACCAGCTTCAGCTACAGACATGCCACTTTACCGTTGGGCGATGTAGCCTACCCTCCCTCTACTGCTTCATGGGGGATGGGGAGGTAGGGGTCGGACCTCAGAAGATGTTCGGATGAAAATTTTCTTTTCCTATCACTTCAGTATTTTTCATTATTATATTTTCCCATCACAAAAGGTGAACTGAACTGATTGTTTTCCTGATACATCTAACTTTTTACATATCCAAATTATTATGGCTCGTTTGGAAAATATCTTCTCAATAGCATCTTCTATAGATTTAAAACATTTAATTTTTAAAATAAAAAAACTCCCTAAAAATACTTAAATATATCAAGTTATTTGCAATGATTTGAGAAGAAATAAAAATATGAACAAGAAAAATGGCATCCAGTGATAATGGATACCATGTAGATAGTGAATATTTTAATAAAACAGATTGAGATGCGGAATAGAATAATTGATTTATTATATGGTTCTAGGCATTCAAGTCCTAGTCCTTCCTCTGCTACTAAATAGCTATGGAACCTTGAGCAAATTATTTTATCATCTCTGGGCATTAATTTTTCTCATTTATAAAATGAAGAATTGAAGTAAATTATCTCCAAAGTGTTTTATATCTTGGTTTTTACATTCTGTAATACTCAAGAAACATTGTCTTAGAGTCATGAGCATGTATTAGTGTGACCCTTGTGATAAAGTAAGAAGCACCGTCTGTTAGCTGAAGTTAGGTAAATGAGATTGGTTTCTAGATCTACAGAGGAACAACTGTAACCAATAAGCATTCACTGGAAAATTTAGTGATTTCTGGATATATTTACATATTAAAATATAAGAAAGTTATTGTAGCTACCAGCTCAGGCAAAAATGAATCCAGAGCATGATGAATCATAAAATACATAACACTAGCTTTAGAGAGTCCAGTCACCCTGTGTCCTTTTCTTCATTCTACATCCCTCTTCATTCCCTGTCCCTGAGGTAACCAGGTCTCTGATACACCTACAAATTTCCACCCAATTAAATCCTAGGTGCAAAAAAAAAGACGTGATAAAATCAATCACATTATTATTCAAATATTAGTCACATATTCAAATATTATATGCTTAGCTAAAACCTCTTAAACTCTTTTGAGGTTTTTGAATTTTAAAGATGTCAAATACATATTATGACCCAAGAATTCCACTCCTATTTATATACCTTGAAGAAATTCTTACAAACACATATGCAATAGAAGTCGTATATTAAAATGTTCAAGTAGCTATTGTAACAGCCAAAAATTGGAAGCAACCTGGTTGGTAGCAATGAACAGGTGAAAGGATAATTGCAATATATCATAAAATGGAATGCCAGGCAGAGGTGAAATAACTGAAATAAAGCTCATATGTCAATATAGATGACTCACAAATATAATATTGAGTGAACCAAAACAAGCAAGTTAGAGGCTGGCCCGGTGGCGCAAGCGGTTAAGTGCACGCGCTCAGCTGTGGCAGCCCGGGATTCGCTGGTTCAGATCCTGGGCGCGCACCAATGCACTGCTTGGCAAGCCATGCCATGGCGGTATCCCATATAAAGTGGAGGAAGGTGGGCACAGATGTTAGCCCAGGGCCAGTCTTCCTCAGCAAAAAAAGAGGAGGATTGACAGATGTTAGCACAGGGCTGATCTCCTCACACACACACAAAAAAAAGTTAAAAAAGTTTTACAGATTATTCTATTTCTGTAAAGTATAAAAACATGTAAAACAATGTAATATGATACAAACTACACATTTTATCACATACATAAATGCAGACTTTAATCAAATATTACGTTGTTTATATGTATATATATAGAGAGAGAAAGAAAGAGAGAGCAATATGATGATAGATAGATAGGTAGAGAGATGATTGATAGATAGACACATAGATGGACAGAAGTAAAACTACGGAGAAATGCATAGGTTAATGCTTCCTCTGGAGAAAGGACAAAGAATGGGAAACCAACACAGTTCTGGTACATAGACATCTTAAAATTATTTTCTTTTTTTATGGTGAATGGTGGGCTCATGGTGGTTTATCATATTTTATCTCTTTCAATATGTCTGAAATTTTCTCAAAATATATAAATTATCAAGATCATGAAACAATTTTATTTTTTATTTATTTATTTTTTTTGTGAGGAAGATCAGCCCTGAGCTAACATCCATGCTAATCCTCCTCTTTTTGCTGAGGAAGACCGGCTCTGAGCTAACATCTATTGCCAATTCTCCTCCTTTTTTTTTCCCCCCAAAGCCCCAGTAGATAGTTGTATGTCATAGTTGCACATCCTTCTAGTTGCTGTATGTGGGACGAGACCTCAGCATGGCCAGAGAAGCGGTGTGTCCGTCTGCGCCCGGGATCTGAACCTGGGCCGCCAGTAGTGGAGCGCGCACACTTAACTGCTAAGCCACGGGGCCTGCCCGAAGCAATTTTATATTTTAAGCAATTCCCACAGAGGAGTTGAGATGAGGGTGGTACATCTGAATTCATGTGTAGTTTGATATAAAGATCGTCACATCTGAACACGTGGCCAGCTCTGTTACTTAGGGTTTTGTACTGGGTATATGGTAGATCAAACATTTACAAATGAATAAAAAACATCATAAATAAGCTTTTCAAGTTGAAAACTTACTTTAAGGCTGATATTAAACAAAAGTAATGCTGATATCCTTCCAAACGTATTGAACGATTTTTTTCCTATTAAATACATATCATGTTTAGTTGAAAAAGTGTAAGGTGGCAATAAAGACATCACTGAATGAATATTTTATGTCAGTTTATAAGTATCCAACATTACTAAATAGTTTTAAAGCATATTGTTACATCTTGATTTCTCTGGTTTTTTTCACATCATCCATTATGTAGATAATGTTTCTTATTGATATTTGGGGATTTTAATTCATACAAACAATAATTATTATATTATCTCCTGAGTTGTGATTTTTTTATTCAACTTTAGAATTTACCTAGCTCTGTGCACTAAATTTAATATCACTATATATAGTCAATGAATTTCTATATCCTTATCAATACACCTATATATTCTCAATGTATATAATGAATAGAACATGTAGCACAGTTCTGTTCTAATAGTAGATTTCAATAAATAATCATGGGTTGGTTATAAATTTGTGTTTTTATACTCTAATCAAGTAAAATCTACTGCAATATAAATTATATAATATGTTTTAAAATGGAATTGGTGTCAGGATGAAAGAAAACTGGAGTTTAAATAATAAATGTAACTTTCATAACATATCAAAAGGAAAAAGTTCAGCTGATTTTATTAGAGTGAAATGATTCAAACTCTAGATCGTAGAGAGCAGGAGTGAAGCATGAATAGGTTAAGATGTTTCATCATCTTACAGTGTGATAAAAAGAAAATGCCTTTGGAATGAAATACAAAGGAAGGCTTTCCTTATTATTCACACCATTCTATTTTCCTTTCCCTTGTTTTCTGAGTGTGATCACAAAAATCACAACATGAAATTCAACAGAGGTAAAAACAGTACCAACCTGTCAAATAAGGCTTGAAAGAAGCTTGTTTTGGGAGCAGATCTTATAAAAAAGGTTTGTGGTTTTCAATGAACATAAGATCAATCTGATCAAATAATACCATCATATGAGGGCTTTTAAATAGCTAACGATATCCTTAGCTGCATTAGAGTAACTAGAGTTCTAGACCATCCACATTAACTGAACGTATCTGTTCAATAGCGGGGTAACTAACATATTAAGAGCAAACCTGGCAAACTAGACTATATTTACAATTCCAGAAGAGGCTGTTCATGATGATGAGGGGATCTAGTCACTACAGCAGGGAACACACAAAGAAAAAAGTAAAACTTAAGAAAGAGCTTGTGATATCTATCTTAGAAAAGACTTGAGGTAATTATAATAACTATCTTCTAATATTTGAATGGCTGTCAGTGTATTTGTCCAGTTTTGTTTCATAAATAAGAACCTCAAAAGTTGGGTGGAAGTAATAGCTTTTAGCTCAATATGTGTGATAGATTGCACTTTTGTTACAATTCTTCATTCCTCAATATATCCACACTCTCTGTCATGTGATCTGGCAGCTCCTGTCACTAAATAGAGGCAGAGTATGTTTCCCTGTCTCATTGATTTTCATCTTGCTGGACAATGGAATTTGGATAAACAATGAGCTAGTTAAGAACCTACGCTTTACGTGGCATTGCATGTTTCTGTTCAGTCTTCTTGTTCTATGAGAAGTTGCCCACTTATCCAAGGAGGATGTAACCTGGGGGTACCCTAGACCCAGTCTTAGAACTTGGAGCTCGGCCCAGGGATTCAGGCTAGTCTCCAAGTTGACTAACTCTAATAGTTCTTAGATTAATTTATGTCTTCAGTGAAGCTTTTCTGAACTGTTTCAAGCACACAATTTTGCCTGATCTACACAGTCGTTACTGATTCACTATAATGATTAGTATAATGGGCTATTTGGGTATTATCATTTTAAACAATGGGCAACTGATTTTGTTTTTAATTGCATCCTCAACATGGTTATTATAAGACATTTGTCAAGACACACCCAAACTCTTTCCTTGATTCTCACCTTATCTTTTATTCCTTTCCCAACGAAATTATTGGCCCTTACTCCATGCTTAACTTCCACATTCAAATGTGTTTTCAGTGCCAATAATATTACTGTCAATTAGCTATTATCAAAAAACCACTATAGACCAATATTGATTTAAATTTAGCACTAGATTGATATAGATGCTTAGATTCAGGACTTTACTTACTTATTTTTGTTGTTATTCATGTTGATTGACAGTACCTTGCTTAATTGCAATCAACTTGAACTAAATCCTAATAAAACAGAGTTCAGTTCAGATTAGGAAATCCCTGTATTGCACTAGCAGAAGTTCTGCCATGCTATACAGAAATATATTGTATAAAGTAAGTAATTACACATGAGATAATACATATAAAGAATTTAAGGCTTATAGCAATATAATACATACTATTTTCAACATTTTATAGATGAAGAAACTAAGATACTTTAAGATTAAATGATTTGCCTGAATTCACATAATTTGTAATGGGAGAACCAGGATTCAAATCCTGCCAGGCCAACACCAAAATTTTGCTCTTAGCTAACAAATTCTATTGCTTCCATAGGTGAGATTTGAGAACATGGCATACTCTTTTATTCTATAACAATCTCAAGGCACATTAATGCCAATTAATTAGAACAAAACTCAAATCCACAACTAGTTCTAAAAGATGGGATTGCCAGGAATGAAATAAAGCTCAGGGATGGTTATCTCTTGAGAACAGGATGAGGGTGCTTTTGTGTCCACTGTATTTTCAAAATGGCAAACAACTAATTATTCATATAGGGTCATGAAATAAGTAATAATGTCAAAATATTTTTCAGGGATCAACAATAACAACAAGAAGGAAAAGCATGTACCCATTCTCAAGATTTCTCTTTCTTGATGATGTTGGAATTTAGTTTATGTTTAGGTAATATGTTGATTTTAATAAGACTACCTCCATCAATTATATCATTTGATCTTCACAAAGATCTTATGAGGAAAACAATATTATTCATCTTTGTTACAATTAGAGGAGAGAAGTTTAGAAACATCAGGTAACTTATCCCAGACAATACGTTCTATAGGTGTCAGCTAGTTAGTATTCTAACCAAGGCTATAACCTGTTCCTTTAACCAATGTCGTTCAATCTCTGGCCATAATATCAACTGTAGTTTAGAGTAACACAGAGAAAGAGTGTTTGTACAAGATCCTGTGTGAATGCCATCCACTTGAGAGGTGCTGAGAGTGGCCTTCACATAGTATAAAATGTGTATGGTGCCTCCTAGAGTTGTCTTGTGCAACAAGATGACACTGCATGACCTTGAAATTTCCACCAGATATTCTTATGTATCTAAAAATGACATTCATTCAATTAGTACATTTCTACCTCATTAACAAATAAAAATATTTTTATTAGAATCAGAATGAATAACAATAGTAAGTATGACCTACTATTACGTTTCTCTTCCTTCCTGTGCAGTATTGAATAAGAGGGAAACACAAGGCATTCTTTGCCAGTGGTTTCTATCCCACAAACACCAAGAAGAAAGAAATGTAGTCTAATGAGCAAACAAAGAAAAATCTTGTGGACATAGTTTGGTTAAAATCTTTCACAGGTAATTGTAGACTACTTATATGCCTGTTATTCTTCACCAGAAAGAAAAAAGAAAGAAAAATGATCATAATAGGAAGCTGTAGACTTTTATTGAATTAGCCCCCGGGGAAGCTGATCTAAGGCGGGAGCAGACATCAGCTTCACATGAAGGCAGTACTCAGATCAGCTCAGTGGGAGAGACCCAGGAAAGGCAAGAGCCAGGAGTGAGGCAACTGACAATCCCTAAGGAGAAAGCACAGCAGTGGTTTTATAAATATGTATAGAACGAAGAGAGGAGTCACCATAGAAAACTTTGTTGCTTTATCACAAATAAAGATATTACACAGAACCATATTTTTGTTTTCCCAAAACTGAGATTTCAAGTGGGACTAGCCCACCTGAAAGCCAGGAGTCAGACAAGCATAGCTTCAGCTTTTCCTCACCTCACCTAATCTGTAATCACTTTCAGTCTCATCAGGGACCTTCATGTTGCCTGGTGAGGCATCTGTTCTCAGGTCTATCCTCTTCCTCCCACCTCCCATGAGATCTCCTTTTGTGAGTTGTTTTCTTTTTAATTCCCTAACTTTAATATAAAAGTTTTGGTTATTAATAAATGTTCACTTATAGTGGAGGTGAGAAGAGAGACACTGTACCAAATCCTAAGAGACTCAAACTTCAGTTTAGGACAGTGGACATTTGATCTAAATCATCAAAAGTCAAAGCTGTATTTGAAATGTTCAAAAATAACTCTGTGCTCAAGCTCATCAGATTTAACAGCTGCTTTCAAACCAAATATTTAAGAATCCAAGCTCTAAAATTAAATGAAAGCAATCACTAGCTTCTCCCACATGGGGAGGGAATAGACTTGAGTTATGTTTCACTAGAGGGCACACCCGAGGCCAGTTCTGAAAGCCAAAGGGAGATTACAAAGTTTGGGTAGAGGGAAGGCGATCTGGGAGACTGGAAGTCTTTGAGCTCTGGCTGAGAAACTACCTGAGGTGGATCTTGCAAAAGGATTTCTACTTAAAGAAACAAGTTGGCCCGGAAGACTTTAAGATTTATATGGTCTATCTGTATGAAAACAGTTACATTTAAATACATTTAATCCGGAAAGTATATATGCTTTTGGAAAATTACAAAAAGAAATAAGTGCTTAGGAATGCTTGGATACATGCCTTTTTGGCCTGCTAAAATCCAAATTATATTTGCCAATCAGATCTTCCCTGGCCTTTCATCATAATTTATATAATCACACAATAAATATTCATGGAGGAAATGAAGACAGTGCTCAGCCAGTATGAGTTTGGCTTTGCAGGCTGGTGACTAAAAGAACAAGAGACCCTGACCTGAGACAGCAAATTCAGTAGGAAGGATGGAGGTTCCCGCCCCGAGGTGTGGCTGGTAATGCACAGATAACCAGCCATTTAGTTAGAGTAGGAAGTATCTGAGCACTAAGACCCAGATCCTATGAATGTGAAGCCTTAGAAACCTTTGAAAGTATTGTAAAGGGTGTAGTCAACATGGACCTGGCAATCTGAGTTCAAAACTTTGGAATAAGGCTAAAGCGACTATGGGTCCAGGCATGGTGGAAAAATCCAGCGTCATAAATCTACCAAAAGCCTGGAACAAAAATGGATAAATAACAAGGTTATGACCTTTGATGCTGAATCTTTGGTTTGTATTCCTCGTGGTACGTTGGGGGGTCAATGGCTTTGTTGTAGGCAGGGAGAAGCAGGGCCCTGCCCAGATTGCCCATGACTTCTGGAAGTTTCTTATTTAAACATGCCCTCAAATGTAAATGTCCTCTCCCTTACTGTACCTTGGGCTTCTTTTTCTCTCTCTATTGCAGCCAAAGTAAATACTACAGAAAAAGTCCACATGATCATTCCCAAACTGATGAGAAGAAAGAGACCTATTTCCTTTTTACAGTGTTTTCTAAGCACTTGCAGTCTCTGAGAGGGAAATAAAGAAATGCACCACCATTTATTTATGGCATTTTGTTATTGAGATGTTAAGAGTTATACTTTCTTTTCTCTCAACACGCTCTTTTCTTGTCTCAGTCTGTCAATTTGTTCTTGGCGTTCTGCAGCTAGACTTTAACTTGAATAGCCATAGAGTACCTGGTTTATTTTTTCCTCTACCTGCCTATTACCTGAATAAATGATGGCTTTAAATGCAAAGACCCAGACAAGGGGGACAGATACCCTCTCCATATCTAGCAATTTGAATTTCAAGGGAAGCCTCTGACTGGGGCACATGATCATGCACAAAAGGTCCCCTATCTTCCATGTTTGCCTCAAATGAAGAAAACTGAACTTGAACATCAAATTTATAAGATATATCCATGTAACTATCAAATCATACTTAACTGTATGAAACAGACACTTAAGAAGATGCAAGTCAATTTCAAAAAGATTAAAACCCATTGTGTATCCAAATGAGTTCTCAGAATTTAACCTCCGTGTTGCCTCCAGGGTAAATACTGACCCATGTACACCTGATCAGAGCCAGTGCCTAAAAGTAAAGTAAATTAAACACAAAAGAAAACACATATAGACACACATACACACACACCTTTCTCCAAAGGTAAACTTTCAACATAATCTTATTTTCTAGTGTATTCCTTCATGATTTTCCTGAGAACATTTTAGAACATCTTCCTCAGACTTACTAATGACCTGTTAATGAACTGACACAGACTGTACTTATGTAAATTATGCAGTTTCTGAACCTAGAGTTAAAGTTTGGTACATTTCAAGGATAAGAAATCAATCATCTTGATATTAATAACTGCCACCTATATGTCCTTCACATCTGTGCTGTTTCATAGTCCCTACACCTTGATGAGTGTCATAGGTGACTTTGAAAGCCTGCACATTCCTACATTTGATTAAACTATTTTTCTCTACGTGCTAGTTTCCAAGTTCAGGTTTTTCGAGGGCAGTTATTTGTGGCTAAAATGCCCAGGTGTGCAGACCATCACAGTCAGTGAAAACTGAGCTTGGAAGTGAGGAGAAAAAGGAGCTGGTCCTGAATAGGCAATAGCTTCTGAAAATGAAGACGGTAGCAGTATAGCCTGCCAGAGAGAAGGTATGAGATAAAGAGTTTGCAGGGTAGAATGTAAGGAGGACCTAAAGTTCCAGAGTCTACTCCTAGTCAGTCACTCAACCAGTATCCCTTGAGCACACACAGCTGACAGGCTCGAGGCTTGAGGCAAATTGTATGTCATATGCTCAGTCCTCTGACCTTGAGAAAGTCTGAAAGGTAAAAGTTAGTATTTCCCAAAGTGTCCTTTTGGAAAATTTAAGTTAATATTAAAATTAATATGACATGCAAAGTCATATTTCTTTTTTCTCTGTTCTGCATTAGTCAAACCTCTATAATTATAATTAAGAAAATAAGACTAGAAGTCATAAGAAGAAAAATTTCTAAGATAAAAGAATTAGACTATCTGAGCAGGAAGAAAAGAATTTATAAGTGACATATTTATTTTCTTCAAGTAGTGTCTGAACCAACTTACCAGGGAGTCTTAATGAGCTGGAATAAATCCAAAATTTAGTTTATATTACAGTTCTGTATTTTTCAGTTAGCCTGATCCAGCCGCACTCCACCCTTTGGCTGACAGCCTATAAAGACAGCCAAAGGCATTCCAGAACTTGTTAAAATCTGACTAGCCATCTTTATCTTTCCGTTCCTCACAGACTCTAACTTTTCCTCCTCTCTCTCTCTTTCTCTCTCTTTTAGTCTCTGCTACCCTCCCTGACCTTTCAGAATTGCATGTAAATAACATTTCTAATAAGTAGAGATTAGGAGACAATAAAAGTGAGACAGAGAAACTTGCAAAGAAATAGTAAAAAGGAATGCTCTTTAAATTTTCTGATTCTCTATCAATCAGCAGTAGAGCCACCTTCCCTCCCCACACCCCCACCCCGCATCCTGCCCGTCTCCACCCATCCCTCTGGGTTCACTCCCTTTATCTTTTTTATCTATAGAATCAGACTTCTCTATCACTCCTAGAATTTATCTTTACTAGTCATCTCTACACAGCCTTTCATTCTCTTCATAAGGCCTTGAACTAAGGATCCATTTAAGAATTTTATGTGAAACTTACTAAATAGAGTGTAGCCCATCTGCCTACGAAAGTAAAGAAAGATGTTGGTGCCCAGAGAACACACAGCTTCCATACCAGGACTCTTTGTTGTATGTCACATGTTACACATTCACCAAAGCCAGTGAAAGGCCCAGTCACAGCTTTCCAGGCCTTGCTACCCAGATTTTCTCCTGGCACACAAGCACACTGACAAATCAGAAGCCATAAACAATGAGAGAAAGTGAGGTTTTTACATGAAAGATGGCAAAGTAAGAGCCAGCCGATGGTGTGCCGAGGAAAGCAGACAAAGGCAACATTGCCGAATTATTAAAGTATTGATTCCAGCACCATAATACCCTTTGTTTGATCCTTGTTCTGCCATTTACTAGCTGCATGACTTTGGGCAAACCACTTAATAACATTATGCTTCAGTTTCCTAATCTGTGAAATGGGATTAACAGGATCAACTTTATCCTTGTGTTGTAAAGATTAAATGAGAAAAAGTGCTTAAAACTTTGGTATATACTTAGGTCTATATCAATGCTATCAATTATTATTTTACCATGTAAAACTATTAAACATGAAAACATATTCAAAGTCTCTGAAGGTTTCATTTTATTTCAACTCAGTGAAATAGCTTATGCTCATAATAAAGGCCCCGAGTGTCAAGAGTATGTTAAACAATGATTAGTATCCTTTGTTTAATACAGTAAGACAGATATAATTATCTTATGAATAGTTTCTCAAAAGACAAACATAAACAGGAATACTTTTTGCATTCACGAGATATACTGACTCGCTTGCCAAAAAAAAAACAACTTATAAAGTGTAGCTCATACCTAATGTTGCTAGAACAAGCAGTACTATGTATGAAGATATAAATGAGAGAAGTAGAAACGTCGTTACTGCTAAAATTATAATTCACTAAAAAAATGTGGTTACATTTTGACAGGACATGTTGGAGTAGCTGTAAGGAACAATGATCCTCAGGAAGGGTGAAAGTGCATTATGGACTCTCTTCTAGACGTCTTCAAGAACTTGATTGCAATCAATTAAACATTTATTTGGCACCAACTGTGAACTAGACTCTGTGCAGGGTGCTAGGGGTATAAAGATAAACAATACGTGTATTTGTATCCAAGGAACTATCAAACTGATAGAAAGAAAAGATAAAAAAAGTTGTGGTACAGCATAATAATTGCAAAATGAGATTTATACTAAGCACCACTGTGAAGCAAAGGAAAGAGTAAGTAATTCTTCGATGGAAGTAGGCAAGCTTTGATAATAAAATGTGCTGGGTTGAATAGTGTCCCTTCCAAATTCATGTCTACACAGAACCTGTGAATGTGACATTATTTGAAAATAGGGTCTATGCTTCTGTAATTAAGATGTAAGTTAAGATAAGGTCATGCTGGATTAGAGTGGGCTCTAACTCTAATCACTAGCGTCTTTATAAGAGGGAACATAGAGACACAGAGGCACAGATCCACACAGAGAGGAGAATGTCATGAGAAGACAGAGGTGGAGATTAGAGTTATGCTGCCACGAGCAAAGGAACTCAAGAAGCCGCCAGAAACTGGGAGAAACAAGGAAGGTTCTCCCCTAGGACCTCTGGAGGGAGAGTGGCCCTGCAAATACCTTGATTTTAGACTTCTGGCCTCTGGAACTGCTAGGGAAATAAATTTCTGTTGTTTTACGTCAGCCAGTTTGTGCTAATTTATTACGGCATCCACAGGAAACTAATACAGAGGGCTTGACAGAGTAGAAAGGATTTGAGCTGCATATTGAGGACTTTTATATAGAACTTTGTCATATGATTGAGGAGAGAAAGATCATTGCAGGCAACAGGATGTGCAAAGCATGGAGGTGAAAGCAATGTGGTCCGTTTAAGAAATGACAGTGGCTTGGCATAGGTCACACCCACAGTTCCTACATGTAGGTGTGTGGTAGAGAGATCTGCTTCACACTCCGCTCTTTACAAGGGGGCAAACTGCACTGAGATTTGCTTCAAAGTGCAAATGAAAGACCAGTCAAGGGTAAGAGCTACCTCTTGTATTGTCTAATTGCCCAGGCAACTTTCTATTCACCCATATTAACCATATTGATTCTCTAGCGGTGTTTTTTTTTGTTTTTGTATAGGTAATTGGTTTTTGCTTGAATTCCCCCTGGGTCTCCAATATCTTGGATCCCTACTCAGCTCTTGAATGACTTTAGGGCCTCCTTTCAAGACATCCTTCTCCTGTTTACTGTCTTCCCCACTATATTCTGAGCTAGTACACACATATTTACATGTGTAACTAAGAGATCGTTATGTCCCATATTCTAGTTCCATGGATATCATACCAACTAGCTCAAGTTCGTCCTAGAAGGATATTAGGCAGGTGAAAAATGGAGCTGTATAGGTCAGAAAACATATGATGGGGGCCTTGTATTTAGAGACATCAAGAGGCAATCATATTCATCCAGGAAGTGGTTTAAACCAAGCAAAATAAAAAGCAATAATATTCACCCAGGAAGTGGTTTAAACAAAGCTAAATAAAGTTGAATTCTGTAACTTAGCAAAGCCATCCTTCAGAACGAACAGAATTCCTCTAGGGACTCAAGGAACAGAAGTCATGAATGTCAGTTCCATCTTCCCACCTTCAGTTCCCGTTTATGTTTTTTATCTCTTCTTGGATAAGATTCGATGGAAAGAAAGATAAGCCTCAAGGAATCTTAAAAGTGAGAAAATGAATAATGATATTTTAGCATTTGAATTATATAATCCATGGAGATGTCTTCTTGACTTATAGTCTGGGAAAATTTGGAGACTATAATTTGTAGCGTGAGACAGGGCTCCATCCCGAAAAATTTTATACCATCATGAGAGCAGAGTCTGAGCTCTCCCCATGGAGGGGGCATCCATGCTGTGCCTTTGGCAGAAGGGTTTTTATGTGAGTCACCATGAGGTTAGATCATGTAAGCTCATCACCTACTGAGCTCATTTCACAGTTCCGTGTTCAAGAAAACATGGCTAAAAATATTCAGGAGAGTAAAAATAAATAACCACCAAAGTAAGCCTCCAAAGCCAGCTTCACATGTTCTTCCTCATAGCTCTTCCTGGCGTTATATTGACTTCTTTGAAAGCTTGATGGAATTTGGCAAGCTTATACCTTCTTCAGGTGTATATATTGAAAAAAAAAAAAAGATATAGTGTATTTGGAAGCAAAAAAAATAGCAGAATATTTTTCTGTCTGAGCAAAATAGGAAGTTTCTGTTGAAAATGAAACTATAGGCAGCTGGCAATAATCCTATCACTGGCAAGTTCCAGTAGATACCTGGCCTATTGACAATCAAAAAATTAAAACAAAGTTGGAGGACACTTTGTCAAAAACTTCCATTGGCTCGTTTTTTTACTTTTTACTACTATTTAAATACTTGTCATCAATACATTTTCTCTCTTTGACTCTTTGACGGGTGACAGTTAAGAAGGAATGGATTATGAAAAAACTTTATTTGATGGCCAATTGCATCTTGCCATTTAATCACATAGGCTACTCACAGTAATGTTAATAATAATTGTCTCAAATTTTGCTTATATCATTAGTTTACTATCTTTACAAGTTAATGGAACATCAGTTCATTCCTTTCAAAAATATTCTTATAATCTGAGCCTGTGCTTTAGACTTCCTTATGTATTTGGAAATAATAAAACTTCAGGTGTCAGGGGAGGGTTGAGGTGAGATAAAAAGTCAGAAGAGCCATACCAAAGAATTCAAGTTAATCAAGTAATAACAATAACAAAAAAACTAATTTCAAATGTTCTGCTGTTTCTTTGTGTTGCTGAGAACAGCAGACCAGGGAGACAGATCTTTACAATTCATCTTGCTCTGACAGTGCTGTGCTCTCCATCCACCCTCTCCAAACCTTCTTTGAAATGACCACTTGCAACAGAGCTTTGTTAGAGTTGTGTTGGGGAATGGAGCAGGGGTTAGAGGACGTACATGAGAGAATGCAGAGAGGGAAAAAGACTAACAACTACAGGAAAGAACATATAGTGAGAACATAGTGAAAGGAGGAATCCAAATGGAAAGTGAACACAAGCACGTCTAGAAATGTTTAGACATCTTGGGAAGGGCACCAGATTGAAAGTAGGATGGGACATTTCAGTCATTTTAATTAAAAATTAAAGTTTTGGATGAGTACATAACAAGCATTAACGTTATATATGTGTAATATAAAAGTACAGAATCATGCAAGACAAAATTATTAGGAAACTCATAAAACTATTGTATTTTGGAGAGAAATACATAAAACATTTCATTTTCCTTCTAATTTTCCAAAATTTTATGCAACAAGAAAAATTAATTTTATAATGAAAGAATATAAAAGAGATCAGTTACATCTTTAGGGTTCCCTTGAATTGTGCTGTGATGCAATTAAAGTATAATTATCCCTATACTTTGCAACACAAGAAAACATCTTCATTTATATAAATTCACAAAGGAAAAAACCAGAAAGTTAATGCACATAAGTCTTAGCATACAAGAGATCACCAGACTTTCCTCGCTTTAGCAAGCTGACCCAAAAGTTCCATAGCTTCCCCTATTCTCTGGGTAAGTATCTTGTTCTCAGTTTGAAGAAGAAATGAAACAATAATGAAAGCCCCGTGAGCATCCCTTCCAAGGCCAGCTCCCTGGAGGAGATGAGCTCACAATATCTAAGTGGATGATTCTATTTTTCTGTTGTTATTTCTCAAGTGTTTTGACATTAAAATATCTAAATATCTGTGAGCAAGAATTGTGATATTTATATTATCTGAGAATTGGAAGGATGAGAGAGAGAATGTGCAATGCACAAGAGTAAAGACAGAAATAGAACACCACAAAATAAACGAATACAAATGATAATTGAAGGCATATGAGAAATCTATTAATAAACTAAACACATTGAAAAAGCTTAGTGGAAGGTGGAAATAAATGCGATTTGAGAGTGGTGTTGGTATTGTGTAGTTTTTGCTGAGCTAAATCTGATTTACGAACACACCTCTTCTTATTTTGTAAGAACATGCAGTGAAGCCTATTTGCCCCTAACTTCCACAGAAGTAAGTTGAACCTCTAGGTATTGTCTCTCCATTTAGCTGCAAAAATAATCCTGAGCATCTTTGTAGCCATCCTTGAGGGATACCCAGGAGTACGTAGAGACTCCAAGCTCTGCCCAGGAATTAAAATACATCCCTGTGATTGTAAGTGAGCATACGTGAGGCCATCTTGTTACGCTAAACGGCCCCAGCCCTTCCTCTGTGTGACCACTTGCTTCTCTGCACGTAATCAAAAAAATTCACACGCTCTCCTGATTTATGGCCTCCGCTTATGTATGTGCTCCTCAATAGCTTGATAAATTAAAAACTTTGTTCTATGAGTTTCCTTCCAGGAACAGGCTGCCCACAGGTGGGAAACACACCTACAAGGTATCCATCGCAGTTGACAAAAAGAACAATGTGATGCCAGAGCCCGTCATGTCTGGAGACCAAGATCCTTGGACTCCCTCCTTACTGCCCATGTTCTCTATATAACTGACTCAAGATTCTGTAATCTTTGAGGATGGGTTTTTGAGACATTGGTCACCTGTCTTCCAATTTGTCGGCTAATCTAATTAAACTTCGTTTTTCGATCTTTAACTCGTGATTAATTGGCTCATATTGCAGCGAGCAGAGCGAGCCCGTTGCTGGGTATGATGATTTCCTGGACACAAGAGCTGTTCTTCCTCTCTCTCACAACTCCAAAACTGCCTTCCCAGATCTTTTAACCTGCCTGACTCTGTCTGAGGAGCTTCCCTCATATCTAACCTCATCCCTCCTGGATCTTTCGCTCTCAACACTACATTTAGACCTGTTTGGACTCTGGAACTCTGTTCTAAACTATTGTTTCCAAGTTTTATCCTGTCCTGCTGCTAAATAAGTCTTAGTAAGATCTGGAGGAAGGAAAAAACATTTGCATTCCTTTGGAAAGTTGATGTAGCCTACAAGGAAAGAGTAAGGTAGAGTACAGAAATGAGAAAAATAAAATAAGAGATATAAAGGAAAACAATCATATTTTGGAAGGAGGTACTCTGGCTGGCTCTTTCTTTTTTTTTTTCCCCAATGAATTCCATACAGTTTCTTTTTTAAAGTACTATATTTTAAATCTAAAATGCAATCTAAATAATTGAGTATTCATTGTCCTAGAATTTTACAAAAAGCCTTCAAGAAACAAATGTAATCTAATTCTAGATTAGGGACAGCTTTATTCATTCCTTTTTATCTGCTTTAGGGGTGACTATATGAAGCTAAAAATATTAAAATAAAAAAATGAAATCTTCAGGAATTTTTATCCACATTGTCAAGAAATCCATCTAAGTACTTACTTTAAGTAAAATTAGTCAAATCCACTAACAAATAGAAACTCCAAACCTGAGACCATCATGGTAAGAACTATCCAAAATCCAAAGGAATCCAAAATGACAAGGTAGGTATTGGGAGGCTAAAGAGTTGACACCCATATGCTGAGTCTCTGTACTTCTAAGAAAGAGGAGGGACTGTAGAAATCATCTAAGTCGAGATTTCCCTGGGTTTAATACAATGCTAGAAAAGATCCAAAATCATATCCCTCAACACACACTCCATGGAAGAATTCTTAGTATTAGCAACTCTGGATAATATTCTATCTAGACCCTTAATGAATATTTTAGAGTTGGGCAAGATGCCTAAAACCAAATCTTTCTTAGTTTTCTTTTTTTTCATCTCTTTCTCAAGATCTCCCTCTCCATCTTTCCCTCTAACTTCATTCTGTCAAACCTAACTTCAAGAGTAAAGAGATAGGAAAGACTGATGCATTTTTTATGTTTTCATATCAAATTCTGGTTATCTTTATTTCTCAAATGACGTGTGTGTGTGTGTGTGTGTGTATGTGTGTGTGTGGGTGTATAGACATGACCATTGTGCCATGCATTGAGGAATTGATTGGCGCTAAGAACTGACAGTTTATTTTTCCCCATTTAAAAAATAGTGAGAAGAAATGAAGTCTGTCTTAAAAATTTATCTCTCTTACCAAGAAATGGGAATTTTACTTTTTTTTTTTTTTACCATTCTAGTATTACCACATAGTTATCATCCTTCCAACATTTTGTGTATGTGTGTGTGGAAGATTAGCCCTGAGCTAACATCCATTGCCAATCTTCTTCTTTTTGCTGAAGAAGATTGGCCCTGGGCTAACATCCGTGCCCATCTTCCTCTACTTTACATGGAACACCACCACAGCATGGCTTGACAAGCGGTGCATAGGTCTGCACTCGGTATCCGAACCTGCTAACCCTGGGCGGCCAAAGCAGGGCACACGAACTTAACCACTACGCCACTGTGCCGACCCCCCAGCACTTTTTTAAATGAGTGTATGATCTATGAATAATACAAACTGTCTGAAGTTAAAAAATCACATTATTCTGAACACTGCAGAATGATTGCTAGCAAATATTTTCCAGTATGTTGTCACTGAAATATCACACACAAGTTCGATGTTGTGTAATGCATATGCCAGGATAGAATCTTATGTTCACAGGTTTTGAAAATATAATTTGTAACGTCAACAGAATAGAAACAAGATGCCTATTTTCAGAGTGTGAATTCATTCTGGAACACTGACAGAGTGACAGTTATTAAAATGGGCCCTGTATTCCAGAGTGACAGCCTAGGCTAACATGAAATGTTTCAAGTCAGGACAAATCACTAGGAGATACTGCCCATTTGCCTTTTTTTTTTTTCATTATTTCTTTCAATACGTTTTGCATGATATTGCCTTTCTGCAGAGTTGACATGTTATAAACGAAAGCACAATAAAATTATGTTCCAATGTGTAACTGTTTTTATTTCAGAAAGAAAATGACTTTTATTTTCCTTTCTGCTTTCAAAGAAGCAAAGTGCTAAACAAATTAGCTAGATTAATGGCTGCCAATTGTTGACCTCCTTCAATTTTTCAGATCTGTTTCACCATGCGTGCATGCATTTTCTCTCATCTCAGAAAATCTCCTGAATAGACTCTGACTCCACATTTTACAGATGAGGAACCTCTACTCATAGGTACTATGTGTTCTTGGCCTTGCCACACAGCTGGGAAGCGATGGCACCAAAATTCTAACCCAAATCTGCCTGACACCAAAGCACATCATTTTTCTGCTATTATTTTCATTGCCAATCTCAGTAAATGTAATAACTCAACAATTAAAGATTCTTATTGGGCCTTGAATTATGCAGACAAATTCGAAAATCCTGTCATTAAAGAGCTTAACAAACTGTTCTCATCTATTCAGCATACTCACTGTATGTTTTAAAATTTTTAAATGTTTATTTTTAAATTTCAAAAGATTAATAGCCCTTATTTACTATTATTCTGAAGCTAGTAATTTACATATTATCCTACAATAGGAATTAATAATATCCAGTTATTCCAACACATTTTGAATTTAGATATCTTTTTTAACATCAAAAATATGTAGAGCCCACATCACAAACGAATATAATTTCTCATTTATTCAGAGTTTTTAAGCAAAAATTATTCAGAATTCCTTTCCCAGGATATTATTTCTAGGCAAATGTCTTCCATCACTTTGCTATCCAAGGCTATGCTAATAATTATTTATGATCTCTCTGTAGCAAAGTAATATCTTTAATTAAAATTTTTTTAAATGTGATTTGCAGGTAAAATGGCTCATGTTTATAGACATTTGGATGCTTCTATTTACTCTAGCACATTTATTAAATCAACATATATATTAATTAATACATATTAACATATACTTAGGAATATATACATATTTTAAAACTTGAATTAGCATCAAAATCGATGCATGAAAATCAACCAAATAGCAAATTCTGGAAGCATTTCTGCTATTGGCCATTACAATAGCATGAGACTGATAGAAAAACAATCACAATATAAACTCT
Organism: Diceros bicornis minor; assembly: GCF_020826845.1. Lineage (NCBI taxonomy): Eukaryota > Metazoa > Chordata > Mammalia > Perissodactyla > Rhinocerotidae > Diceros > Diceros bicornis. The sequence continues at coordinate 15,626,216 of NC_080749.1, read as the reverse complement.
GTTTGGACGCCTTCCAATTTTCCTTATTCCTCTAGAGCAAAAACAAGAGATATTCAGAACCTAGATTTGTGACCCACTGTGAAGTACTTCAGAAAGAAAACAAAATAACATTTTACTAAATCCAAGTCCACTCCTACAGCATTGTAAGTCAATTCTAAACAGATATTTCTTTCAGTGAGTATGAATAGACTATGGAAAATGTATCAACACAGGGAAAGACCACCGAATCTATGAAGAATTATTCTAATTCTCTCCTTAAAAAGGTATTTGCATGAGAATTCAGAAGAAAACATTAGAAAATATCTGATTTGTGCCCTCAAAGAGAATCAAGAGGATATAGCTTCCATGAAATTAGTTCAAATAGACAAGAGAAAGGGAGAGTCACAGGAAAGGAAGAAATTCATAGACAAAAAACACAAAACTAAATTTTTAAAAAGATAGTAGAAAAGCTAAATCCTAAAGAATGTCCAAATGATTAAGTAAAGGACAAAGTTGAAATTTTTATGCAACCCGTGAAATGACAGAGTTCAAAATATCAAGGAAGAATATAATATATATGGAGGACAGATGTTAGAGTTCAGAACAGTGAATACTAACTGCTCCTTATAAGGCATTTCAAAATAATAAATGCTCACTGAGTCTTAGATAAAACTAATAAAAGGGATGCCCATCTAGTCATATTAAGGTAGAAATGCAGGACATTTATATATCAATGACTTACTAGCCTGTAAAAGAGAAATTATGCTGCTCTTAACCTTGTCTATGGTAGATTACAAAGAAATATTAGCTACAGAGATTTGAAGGTAAAACAGTGATATATTTTAAGAGTTAAGACTCAATCAAACTTTAGTTATTACAGAAAGGTAAACAAAAAAAACTCATAAATACAAGTTCTCAAAAATAAACCAAAAAATACAATCCTTGAATACCATTCTTGTTTTAAGTAAGAGCATAACAAGAGGGCATTTAGTTAACAAAAGAAATAATTAGAAATTTTTAAAATAGCCAAAAAACAAAGAAATATAAAAATATTTTTAAAGTAATAGTTACGGTCTAAATTTTTATTTGTTCAGACTTTTAAATTCCTTTATTAAAAAGGCCTATTCAGGGGCCGGCCCGGTGGCGCAAGCGGTTAAGTGCGCGCGCTCCGCTGCGGCGGCCCGGGGTTCGCTGGTTCGGATCCCGGGCGCGCACCGACGCACTGCTTGGTAAGCCATGCTGTGGCGGCGTCCCATATAAAGTAGAGGAAGATAGGCACAGATGTGAGCCCAGGGCCGTCTTCCTCAGCAAAAAAAGAGGAGGATTGGCGGATGTTAGCTCAGGGCTGATCTCCTCACAAAAAAAAAAAAAAAAAAAAAAAAAGGCCTATTCAATAAGACAAACTTAAAAAAGAGAGAGAAAGAGAAAAGGAAAGGTCAATGGCAACCTGCTTCTAAGAAAACGTAGTTACATGTTTGTAATGGTGATGTTGGCATGTCATAAAGGAGTCAACTATCGCTCCAAGCTAAAAATAGCAAGAAGGCTTCCAGTTCAGGGCACAAGTATTTTTCTCTTCTCCCTGGTAAAATTCCATTAGAATTATATTAAATGACTAATTGTATATTTTTAATGAAAAGATCTAAAGGAGGTGGACCATGGGTGCGCAAGGTATATCAGTAAATTTATCGCAGAACAAAAGATAGCAGAAGCCTTGTGAAATGACATGGAAATGCAGCAGTAGTCTAACAAGAACCAAAATTCCCTGCAGAATCCCTGGAGGCTCGGGCAGGCCTAGTGGAGGGCTGGAGTGAGAAGACGGGGTAGGAGTTCATTCAAAGTCGGTCTGTTTAGTCACTATGCTGGTTGTCTCCCTACACTAACCTACAACTTCTCTGCTCACCTCTTCCTGGACTTCTAAGCACATTTTATTCTGGGTAAAACCCAGAGGATTGTTTTCCAGAAAAGCAGAAGCACCCACACTGAAGAGAATTTGATAGTTTAGATGTATGAATATTGTCACCAAGAGGTAGATATTCAATCAGATTTCACTCAGTAAAAAGTATTTTTATATAGAAAAAATAACTAAAGAAACATATCACTCAGTTATTAATAATAAATAACGCTTTTCAAAGAAGTTTTCAAGTCAACACAAGGTTAAAACATAATTAAAAATCCCAAATTGAAGTAACCATAGTGCAAGAGGATGGCTGATGAGCACTGAAACCTCTAAATGACATACTTAATTTTAAGTAATAGTTGTAATAAATCAGAACAGGCTACTTTTGGGTTAGCGATGGCTTAATACAATATAAGTTTGTTTCTGGCTCACAAACGGTTGAGTGCAGGCAATTGATGAGTGACCTTCCGTCTTGTGACTCCATCTATTAGGATCTTAGAATTTTCTGTTGCATCCTCTGTGATCTGCTGGACGATGAGAAAAGACCAAGATTGGTGAATCACGTGGAGCTTTTGTTGGCCGTACCTGGAACACACCTGTCATATCCACCTGCATTCTGTTAGCCGTAACTCTATTACACCTTTCTTGGAAATGAAACCTCCTTCCGTGAGCAGCAGGTAACTGAAAAAGGTTTGGTGAAAAATAGGCCAGTTTCTGCCACTGTTACAAAAAAAAAGATTATAAATATCATCAGTAATTATTGATTATAAAAATTAATAATAATTTGAGGTAAAAAGTAGGGCATAAAACTGCAGCATAAACCAGCATATATTAGTGATGAGAATTAGTACATTATTATCATTTCCTTATATCATGTAAAGAAAGGTCTTAAAATTAATATCTTTCCATTTTCAACATTGATAATTAGAAAAAATAGACCTAAATGACAGATCACAGAATTCTAAAAATATGTCTACTTTCCAAGACACTATAGGAAAAATCCATGTAAAACTGTACAAATGAGAGACGACAATAAAATACAAACTAACTTAAAAAAACTCAGAATGCTAAAACTTAAAATGCATAACACAAGAAATCCAAAGAAAAACACATCAAATAAATTCAAATTTTATTTACCCTTAGAATTAAAAAAAAAAAAAAAAACTAGAACAATGGTAAATATCAAGCATGGTGAGCTTGAAGCCTGAAAAGAAAAACAATCACATTGCCTGCTTCATTTACCAAAACTCAAAAACAGGCAAATGATAGTGTTAGAAATCAGAATACTGGTAACATGTTGGAGGGCAGTCACTAGAGGGACCACATGTGTGGATGCTTCCCTTTCCTGGGAATATTCTATTTCTTTATCTGGATACTTGGTTACATAGGTATGTACACTTCATTAATGTTCATTGATTCTTATGATTCTTATGGTGACAAAATCACTTGTATCTCTGTATGTCATAGAACATTTTTTAAAAGGCAAATATATTTTTTATGGAAACAGAAATTTATTATAGAAAATATATTTATTATAGAATTATAGAGTATTCATGAATTAACAAAAAGATCATTAAAACTGTTTAGGACCTAGGAATAAAACTACAAAACTTTGCTAAAAGATATAAATGAAGATTTGAATAGTTGAGAAGACAGTTATGCCCTGGCCGTGGTGATTGGATTGGGTTCATCAAATCAGAGTGAAATATGACATTTTCTTTCAATGGATGTGGGGAGGAGACCAGACTCCCTCCAGTGTGTGTGTGAACAGATGTGAAGCCCTTTTACCAATATTAGTGGAACACAAAGGAGATTAAAGCTAAGACAATGGCTGAGAAATAGAGGCCAGAGCCCTGATCAGATCATGCTAGCCAAACTGTCCTTTGGATCGTTTCTGTCATATAAATTAACAATCATCCTTATTGAAACACTTTTCTCCCCCAATCTCAGTCTAATAGCAATGGGATACCAAGAACCTGTGGTAAAGTAGACTTAGTTCCTTACTGATGATGCCCTCAGTCATCTATATTCTACCAACTGTTACAGACTGAATACATGTATCCCCTCAAATTCATATGTTAAAACCATGCCACCCCCACTCTCACACCCCCAATGAGATGGTTATAGGAGATGGAGCCCCTGCAAGGTAATTAAAATTAGATGAGGTCATGAGGGTGGACCTTCATGAATGGGATTAGTGCCTTTATAAGAGTCATGAGAGAGCTTGCTTCCTTTTTCTGCTCTCTGCCATGCAGAAGGTCCTGCCTGAAATGTGAATGACCTCGAAATTTTTACAAATGAATTAAGTCTCCAAAATAAGTAATGAAGAAATGGCAATTAAGATCATGATTCTTATTTTGAAACATCCTTTCCTTGAGATCCATAATTCTTGGCCTCCATTCAGATTACGAAGAAGGGCTCAATAGTTTTAGTCAGTTTCTTTGTTTCACATAATAATAGCCTGACTGTAAAATTCTCTTCTTTGAAAAAAAAAGGATCTCCCTTTGGGCAGCTAAGAAACAATACTTGAAGGATAATGTTTGATCATGAAACAATAGAGCTAAGGTCAAAGCCAATAATTCCCTGACACCAATATTTAAACGTAGAGTGTAAATTGTCAGACCTTTTTCTTTTCATCCTTTTCAACAGGGGTGAGCATGCAGGTGTCAGAGTATTGAAACAAAGCTATAGGATTTTAAAGGGGACAAAATTAGCAGTTGAAATAACAAGAGAAAGCCAATCAACTGAGTGCTGCTACTATAAATAAATGGAGAGGGTCATTTTTGTTTAATGAATTTAATTCACAAAGTTACAAAAACATAGAATCTCAGAAGTATCCCTAGGCACTAACCTAACGCTTTCTTAGCTGATAGCCACATCTCTTCTATAAGTGGTCAGCTAGTTTATGTTCAAATACCTCCACGAGGAGACACTTGAGACATTGCATTCTCTTTTTGGCCAAATCTAATTACAAGAAAATTCTTTGAAATTTATAACAAAATTCTTTTATCCCATAAGATTCAAACATTCATCTGATCTTTATCCCTTTGAATCACAAAAAGAAAAACTAATGACCTTCTGTACGTGGCTCCCAAAAATAATTGTCAAAACAATCTTCCAAGATGAGCATTATTCTTACTTCATATTTAAGTACACAAAGCCTTATAGAACTTAAAAAACTTATACAAGTCTATACACCTAGGAATTGTCATGCGATACCAGGGCCTAGAACAATCAGCAGTGTTAGCTGAGTGCATTCTAACTGTGATGCAAAAGGTAGTAAATTTAAAATGCTTTGATTTCTCTTTGGTCATTCTATCTTGGTTATATTAAGAACATGTGTTCTTTGCCAGGCCCTGCGGCAGTGGTGGGAATGATACTGGCTCAACACGTTTGGCATAAGGGAAGCCATACTGTAGGAAGGAAGCCATATTGTAACAATGGATAACCTCTAAGTAACTAACCCAGCTGGACATACTCTGACTAGATAATAAATAACTGAAACATAAAGAAAACTGCATGCATAGTGATTTATGACCCCTGCTTAGCTGTATACTTCACAGCTGTGACGAGATGATAACTTTTTTGAGTTCCTTAGGAATGTGATAACCCCTGGACAGAAATTCTATATTGGCATCCATCATCAATGATAGCTAAAAGGTCTGGTGTGGCGATCCCCAGTCTATAGCGCCAGATGGTCAACATTCCTGACCCCCTCCTGTCTAGCCCACTGGCCCTATATAACTGCTTCAAGATTCTGTATTCACCTTAAGATGGTTCTTTGGCATGTTAGTCCACTATCTTCTGATTAGCTAGCTCGTTGCTTAATAGAAGTCCATTCTCTACCACCATCTTGCCTCTTGACAGATTGGCTTTTGTCTTGTGGTGAGCAGATCATGCCCTTTCCACAGTAACAGGAACTCTCATGGAGACTCTAACGTGGAGATAGAGGAAGATAAATATAATTACATGGATAAATATATAAACTGTTGTGAGAGACATTTAAGAAAAATAAGGTGTTCCGGAGGGCATAAACATGATGAAGTAATCAATCTGAGGAGCTCAGTCTCTAATGTGGGAGGTAGATCTTGTTTAAGGGAAAGTAAATTCATAGTCTTTGGTAATAAGAGGTGAAGGCAGAGTGATGCAAACTGGGTGGAAACACAAGGTTCTCATAAGCCTTGTTGATAAAGACGTTGGTCTTTAAAACAATAAAAATCCACTGAATTATTTGAATGGAGTTGGATAATAATGATATTGGTCTTTAGAACAAGAAGAATCTATTGAGTTATTTGAATGGGGTTGGGTGACATGATTATATTTACATATCTAAAGGATCATTATTTTTGGCAGACCATTTTAATGTTTTTTTGTTTCATTTTTGTTTTGTTTGGCTTGCACCCTGGAGGCGGGGCTCAATTATCTGTATATTAACAAGCCCTACAGGTGATTCTGATGCCTGTTAACATTTGGGAACAGCTGAAGGACGCTTTTATTTAGAACATTTGGTTCTCAATCCCGGCTGCACATCAGAATCATGTGGGAACTTGCTGATCTCACTTTAAAAAAAAAATACTCCTTGAAACCTATTTAATTGGTCTGGGGTAGAACCTGGGCATCAGTAGATTTTAAAACTGATTTTAAAGTGTAGACAGTTTGAAAACCACTGGATTAGCCCATAAAGGAATTAAACTCTAGTTAACCCCAAGAGAGAAGGATTTCCCAAGCCTGGGAAGACAAAGAGGTGATAAATTGGGGAACTGCTTCCGGTTCCTGCTCAGATTCTTGGGACATGGCTGGACCTTAGAAGAGGATATTGATACCTGCGTACTCATTGAAAGTACTACAGCCTTGGCAGTAGCCGAGAATATTCCTAATGTCTGATGCTATAGAACTGGGCCTTTTGAGATTTTCTGTACTGGCACACTGGGAGCCCTGTAGGGTGTGAAGATTAAGGAAGGGGTAATATCCAATAGCTGTAGGAGCAGCAAAGGTGAGTCTAGCCACAGGTGTGGACTAAAGACCAAGTCCTTTCCCTATTCTGACACCATACACTTTGGGATGCTCATAGAGTCTCATTAGGGCAAGGGAAGCCCCAATCACAGTTGGAATTAGATAGCCCATAAGCCAAGAGTCTACTTCTCTAGTTTCTAAAATCAAGATCCAGAAAATCAATTATATGGCGTAATAGGCTCTGTTTGCAAACTTACAGAGAATGAGAATAAATCCAAACTATTGATTAAGAAGTGATCTTAAGCCAGCCCTGATGGCCTAGTGGTTGAAGTTGGGTGCTCTCACGGCTTTGGCAGCCTGGGTTTGCCTCCTGGTTGCAGATCCACACTACTCGTCTGTCAGTAGCCATGCTGTGGCAGCGGCTCACATAGAATAACCAGAAAGACTTACAACTAGGATATACAACCATGCACTGGGGCTTTGCAGAGGTAAGGAAAAAAAAGAGGAAGATTGGAAATAGATGACAGCTCAGGGCAAATCTTGCCCTGCAAAAAAAAAAAAAAAAAAGTGATCTTCAATATGCAGCAACATGATTAAGAAATAGCTAGTTGCTTAATTTTAAGACCTAAAACCATAAAACTCCTAGAAGAAAACATAAGTGGTAAGCTCCTTGACATCAGTCTTGGCAATGTTTTTTGGAAATAACAACAAAAGTAAAAGAAACAAAAGCACAAATAAGCAAATGAGACTACATCAAACTAAAAAGCTTCTGTTTAGCAAAGGAAACCATCAGCAAAATGAAAAGGCAACCTGCTGAATGGGAGAAAATACTTGTAAATCACGTATCTGATAAGAGGTTAATATCCAAAATATATAAAGAACTGATACAACTCAATAGCAAAAAAACAAACAATCCAATTAAAAAATGAGCAGAGGATCTGAATTGACATCTGTTCAAAGACATACAGACGGCCAATAGGTATATGAAAACCTACATGCTCAACATTGCTAATCATCGGGGTAATACAAATCAAAACCATGATGACATATAACCTCTCACCTGCTGGAATGGCTGTTATCAAAAAGGCAAGAGATAACAAATACTGGTGAGAATGTGGATAAAAAGGAACACTTGTCCACTGTTGGTAGGAATGTAAATTGGTGTAGTCACTATGGAAAATGGCATGGAAGTTCCTCAAAAAATTAAAAGTAGAACTACTATATGATCCAGCATTCCAACTCTGGGTATTTATCCAAAGAAAGCGAAAACACTAACTCGAAAGGATATATGCACCCTCAAGTTCATTGCGGCATTATTTACAATAGCCAAGATATGCAAACAACCTAAATGTCCATCAATGGATGAATGGATAAAAAAAAATGTGTATGTATATATGGAATTTTACTCAGCCATAAAAAAAGAATGAATTCTTACCATTTGTGACAACATGGATAGACCTTGAAGGCATTATGCTAAGTAAAATGAATTAGACAGAGAAAGACAAATACCATATGATCTGACTTATATATGAAATCTAATAAAACCTAAGAACTGGGGCCGGCCCGGTGGCATAGTGGTTAAGTTTGCGTGCTCTGCTTTGGCAGCCCAGGGTTCACAGGTTCAGATCCTGGATGTGGACCTATGCACTGCTCATCAAGCCATGCTGTGGTGGCATCTCACATACAAAATAGAGGAAGATTGGCACAGATATTACTTCAGGAACAATCTTCCTTAAGCAAAAGGAGGAAGATTGGCAACTGATGTTAACTCAGGGCCAAAAAAAAAAAAAAAACCCAACAACAACAAGCCCATAGATACAGAGAACAGATTGATAGTTGCCAGAGGCTGGGGGATTGGGGGAGAGTGGGCAAAATGGTAAAAGGAGCAAAAAGGTACAAACTAAAAATAACAAAAACAAAAAACTGGTTGCTGAATTACAGTATTTTAAAGTTAATATTTAAGCATTTTTGGTTTGTTTATGCAAATTATGCATAAATTAATTTGACTAGTATTTTAGAAACAAACTATCAAAACCATTTTTAGCATCATAGCCTAGAAAATTAACAACAAAACAACAAGAATATTTACATTTTACCTAGTGCTTATTTTCCTTCAGGCAATGTTCTAAATACTTTGAAACTATCATCTCATGGCAATTCTACCATTATGATTCTTATTTTAAAAACAGATTTCCAAGGAAAAGGGGAGATAAAACTTGCCTGAGATGTATGGCTTAAACAGCAATTGAGACAGAATTTTAATCCAAGCAGGATAACAACTAAATTATCATTATTGAGTCATGTAATGCTCTAGATGGATAGATAGATGGATGATAGAGATATGTGTGTGAGATACTCTTCATTTTATCACCAAGAAAGGAGAAATATAAAATCATAATTCAAAATACATATCTTTATTATGAAAGTAATCCTCACATTTAACTTAAGTAAAATAACGTTAACAGAGCTAATTCAAAAGTCTATATTTACTGAATAAATAATATCTTTTAAAGGAGTATGTGTGCAGGCTTGAGCACTGGCAAATGCAGTCTTTATCAGAAACTAACACAGTTAAAAATATATATTGAAATATGGATAAAATGTCAAGTGAGTTTTTTTAACATAATAGATATTTTTTAATTGTCATTTAATATTTTTAATATGAAAGTATTAGTCTCTCACCTGCAAGCTCATACTTTGAAACACTGCAATAAAGAGCAACATATAAGAAAGAAATCTAAAATCTTAGCTAAGCTCAACAACGAGATACATATTTCTCTGGACAAGGAGTGAAAGACAAATGTAAAATGGTGAGCAGTGACTGCTCACCAGAGCCTCCTAGTCCAGAAGCAGGCAGTCCTGAGGTCAGGAGTTGGGCTCCTGCATGGTAATGAGGAGAAAAGGTGCACTCCCCTAGAATGGGGTCAGAGCCAAGCCCACTGTTTGTCGGGCCCTTTGAGGGTGAGCCACCCATGAAAGGAGTTAGAAAACAACTGAAGAAACAAACACACATACACAAACCAACTAATAAGCTGCTGCTGCTTGGGGCATGGTTCTATAGAACACTGTGGACACGTGGAATTGGGATAAATGTAGAGTCTCACCATGTGAAACTAAGCAAGGTGTCCAGTCTGGCCGCTCTGCGCCAGGGTCTGCCCAAGCCCCAAATCCTCACATGGCAATAGCTCTGAAACACTTTTATAAGAACGTGCTTTGGGTTATTGTAATAAGCTGGATGGAGAAAAGAGCAAAAGTAAGGGATCAAGGATGGAGGTGGTGGTGGGAAAAAACAGAGAGAAACACATACACAGACAAAGAGATACCCATTCAAAGAAAACCTTCGAGTCAAAATATCGAAACTCATTGACAAAGATTCAAACTGTACTAGGCAGGCTCCTAAACCTTCCCCTAGACCCATCTGTGCACTTCCTTATAAAACTCAGCTACAGCAAGAACCCTGCTAAGTGAGTTTAACCAGAACACCCCACCCCTAATACCTGATCACCAGCCCCGTATCTGATCCAGTTCCTCATCCACCACTACCCCCCAGGTAATGTCTGATCACCCTGGTCTGATTCTTCAGCAAAGAATCCTGTTAGGTCAGTTTAGCCAGAATCTCCCTTACCTCTGATGTTTCCTCTTAGTAATTTTCTATCCTCTGACCTGCTCTTTCGCTGTAAATCTCCACTTGCCCATGCTGTATTCAGAGTTGGGCACAGTCTCTCTCCCCTACCGTCAAATCCCATTGCAATGGTCCCTACTTCTATGACCTAACAAGTGTCGTTTATTATTTTTTTCTTTAATTCCAGGAAAAACAGACAGCCAACAAAACAACAAAATCAACAATCAGACAAGGAATCTACTGCACCTGAAATTAATTACTACAATAGGCTGATACTATCGAAAATAAATACGTTGAGAATGTTCAAGGAATTAAGTGAAGACATCCACTAAGAATAATAGTAAATTATTTTTGAAAAACAGACAGAAATAAAACAAGATAAGGTGGACAGAAAATAACTAATTAGAAATATTGGAAATGAATAATGTAACCATTGAAATAAAAAATAGAACAGAAGATATAATCTCTTAATTGGACAGAGTTGAAAAAAATATTATGCAATTGTGAGATCTCACCCAGGGCATAGCATTCAGAGAAAAAGAGATAAAAATATAAAATATCAATTAAGAGACAAGGATAGATTGAGAGATTCCAACCTTAATGTTACAGGATTTTGAAAAGAAGAAAATGGAGGGAATAGAGGAGAAAAAATATCTGAACAGCTAATTGTTGAGAAATTTCTAGAACTGAACAGAAAGTGAAATCTGAGAAATAAGCAAGATATATATAAAAAACTGACCCATCAGAGTGAAACTACCAAAGGTGATGAATAAAGACAGAGTCTTAATTCTTTCAGAGAAAAGAAACGAGATTATTTACTAAGCAGTAACTGTAAGGGCAATGATACATTTTCATCAGCAGCAGTAGAAGCCTGACGATATTAGAGTGATGCCTTAAAAAGTCGAAGGGAACCATATACTCAACGACATCATCATTCAAGAATAAATAAAAAAAATCATCATTTTTACATGCAAAAGACTAATACTTTACCACAGATTTGATTTAAAAGTATCATGAACTGTTGCACTTCAAAAAGAAAAAAAGTGATTTCAGATGAAAGAGATGGGATACTAGAAACATGTGCATAGAAATTGACAAAACACGATGGATTTTTAAAAGTCATAAATAATTTTGTATATTTTTTAAAAGGGATAAAATAAAAACTCTATAAAACAATAATAAGATGCAAGGCAGAGAGTAAAGCCTTTCTACGAGTAAACTGCTAAGATCATCATTATCAGTTGAAGAATAGACATAACAATGGACTTGTTTGAACAAACTTATTACATATGAATCTTAAAAATAAATGTAACCACAGAAACCAAAGAAATGCAACTAATAACCTGGAAAATCAGGAGAAGGAGAGAAAGGGAATAGAGAAAAATGTCTCAATAAAACAGAAGGCAGAGAAAACATTAAAAAGCAAAGAAAACAGATGATAAACAGAGAATACAAAATAAATGAGAAAAAAATTTACTTCTGTATTAGTAAACATTAAGTGTACACAGATTATTGAGTTAGATAAAAATAATATAATGTAAAATAATTTAACTTTATGTTGCTTACCATATTCTCATGTAAATGAGAACCACACAGAAACATACATAAATAAGAAGATGAAAAAAGATATTTTAAGAGCCAACCCTGGTGGCCTAGTGATTGTTTGGCACGCTCTGCTTCAGCAGCCCGGGTTCAGTTCCTGAATGTGGACCTACACCACTCGTCTGTCAGTGGCCATGCTGTGGTGGCAGCTCGTATACAAAAAGAGGAAGATTGGCAGCAGATGTTAGCTCAGAGTGAATCCTCCTCAGTGAAAAAAAAAAGATATTTTAGCTAAATCCAATTACAAAAAAATTGAAGATAGTAATATTAATGTCAGAAAGAATGTAAATTAAGGCAAAAGCACTTACTTAAGACAATCTCTATAAAAAATTAAGAGAACAATTTATCAAAAGGATAAACTCATACTGATATGATATATAAGGTCTTGAACTATATACAATGACAGTATTTCAAGGAGAATTTAAAAATTCCATAATTGTAAGAGAGGATTTTAATATATTTTTACAATAAACATACAGATCAAGCAACAAAATTTAGGATAAAAAATTGTTGAGCAATAATGACCTAGCATGATCTAAAAAATGGAGAAGTCTTTGTACAAGATACAGAGAATATATTATTTTGCTCCATGTTTTGTCCAAGATTTCACTGTAATAAGTGTTTGCTAAATGTAAAAGAATTCTCTCAAATATATTGGAAATGTTTTGTTTTGTGCAATTTTTCTTTATTGGTTTTGACTGCATGTACTCCTTGAGAATTAATTCAACTTTATCTTACTGTTTGATTTACCTTTTAACTACCAGTATTCATTGAACTACAACAAAGACAATTCCCATGTAACACAAGCAATCTGTTCTTGACGAAATTACTAACCAGGAACCTATTTGCCATTATACTAAATGGAGAAATCCATAACGCATTAGAAGTTAACCTCCCAAACTCCCAACAATTTCTAAAATAGCACTAAAACACAGAAAATATATGTGTGTGTGTAATCTCATTTTTTAAAAACTTACTTTACTTCTGTCTTTATAATTTTCTTTAACACATTTTGGGGATTCATTTAACACTGGGCATTTAGCAAAGGCTGATAAAAAAAACAAAGCGCCACGGAAAGGAGATCAGGACAAACACCATGACAGAGTACTTCTCACAAAAACTGATGCTATCATCCCTCTCGTGGTAGCATTAACATCCAAATACAACTTCCCCTCACTGACATTCAATTCAAGATCCTTAGAGGCGATTCTGATATTCTTGCCCCTCATTGTATTTGAAATATTCCTCAAATCTTTTCCAAGTACTTCGCTCTCTTATAATGTTCTATGGAAAATATCGGGCATAAATATACTTTCCTGTATAAAACGTGTAAGTTCTATAAAGTTCAGATATTAACAACCAGAAGGTATTCTATAGTTAAACACTAAACAGATATTCTAAGTGTTAGGCCTCTAATGGTGCTTGCAAATACAGTACAACTTGTATCATATTATATATAATTTACTAAAAAATATGTTTCAATATTAACTGCTGCTAATATGTTTTTCAGTTTACGATTACATACTTTGCTAAGGGATCAAGACTAATGTAGCATACTCACATTTTCTATATTTAACGTACATGCGGAACTTATATGTGATCCTAATTTAGAGAAATGGTTTTCACATCAACCAAATGCGTTTCCCATAAAATCACTTTAAAATCATTATTGGATGACTGGTGAAAACAACATAAATTTTAAAAAAATTCCTAATAAAATTTATTTATACGCTTGCAAAACATTTTCTTTCAGTTTTTTCAACTCATTTCAAATATGTATGTATCCGAAGCATTAATATAGTCTTTATATTTAAATATGATAGATTAAATATGCACGTGTTTCTCTACTCCCTCCATTAATTCCCAATGAAAAAACAGCAGAGGAATTAAATCAGCAAGGGCTTGAGAACTGAGGAGGAGGGGATGGATGGCAGGTGAAAAATGTCAAAAAAGTTTTAGAAGATTAAAAATGGATAAATAAGTAGCAGCCAACTTATGTTTTAGCTTTTCAGCTTAGTTAAGTGCCTGTGGCAGGATTAACAGCTAATTTCTAGTCTTTCCTCTAGCTGTAGAGATGCCTGAGGATTTGACCCTTAGAGAAATCCTTCTCAAAAGACCCAGTAAGGAAAATATAGAGTATTCTGTCTTCAAGATAAATGAACGTCCTGCTGAGTTTGCTTTGTACAAGATTAAGCTCCTGTAGCTGGTTGTTGAGATTATTTATTAAGTAACATATTATTGACGAGTAACCGGAAATTGATAAATAAGCTGTAATTGAGGAGTAATGTGCAAATGATGACATGCAGTTTCACCAGGGAATGAGAGCCAGTCAACTACCCCTGAGAGTGCTGCATGACTTACGAGGTATAAATAAAGACACCACTGAGTATGGCTTTCCTCAGCCTCATCTCACATGACTCCTTGGATCCAAAGGGGAATGACAGGGACATTTGGAATCTGCCTCTGGGAATCATGAGACATCTGCTAGCTATTTCTATGCATGGTCTTCTCCCTGTCCAATATTCTTTCTTAAACTAAGTAAACTTGGTACTGGGTGAACTTCATCGTGTCTCCTGAATTTGATTACTAATCTCAACCTAAAACCATTGTGGCTTGTCAAGCAGAGATGGTGTTAAAGGCTGAAAGAAGGAAGGGGAAGCAGGGAGGCTAATTTGTGTCACAGAACACCAGAAAGTCCAACTAATTGGAAACACTGCATTTGGCAGTAATAAAGAGAGGAGGCTTGCCTCAGAAACTTTTAAGGAGAACATATATCCCCATACTTAATAACTTTACTACTTTATACCAGGCAACTATCCTTTTCTTACCCCTAGAGAAGGCCTTATGGGTTTACTTTCTGGAGACAATGCATTTTGTTTATATAAAAACAATGTCTGTCCCTTGGAATCCAGAAAGAAAGCTGAGACAGAGAAGTTTCAAGAGGGCTGAGACTCTGGGACACCAGGAATAACCAAAGGGAAGAAGGAGGCACCATATTGAAAACAGGGAGTTTGTGTAAAAACCTACACCCAGCTGTATACTCTAATTTTCCTTAGCTCCTGAAATGTAGGTTTCGAGATTACACTGGAGATTGCACGATAGATAAGGCACCTATGTTTTTTGATATTTGGAGTTTTCCCAACAAAATAACCACATCTCATGAGTTCATCTCACTCTGTGGCCCAAGAGCTGGCAAGCTGCCCATGCAAACAGAGTTTCTAGTCACTCTTGCATTAGAACTGATAAAATTTGTCAGCTGTGTGAAAAATGCCTTAATAAGAACAGAGACAAAAAAACCTAAAAAGAGGATGCTGATCAATGGAATGAAGGAGTAAACTGAAGAAGAGGAAGTCATGAGGTCAAGGAAATAGAGTGGGTGCCAACAAGGGAGAGAGGAGAAGGAAATCCCCAGGTGGTTGGGAAGGGATTTACTGGGATAAATGTTCTGCACCTGGCATAGAGAACATATGGTACCCAATGGAGGAGGAGAAGAGAAGAGATAACCTAAGGAGAGAAGATTTCAATAAAAAAAAGAAAAATGGTGCAGATAATTTACCTGATGTGCTAAGTAATATTAGGATGAACAGTTGAGAGTCTGGAGATAAATTAGTGATAATTAAAAAGAAAAAGAGGGGCCAGCCTGGTGGTGTAGTGGTTAAGTTCACACCCTCCGCCTCAGCGGCCCGTGGTTCACAGGTTCAGATCCCGGGCATGGACCTACATGCTGCTGATCAAGACATGCTGTGGTGGCATCCCATATACAAAAATAGAGGAAGATGGGCACAGATGTTAGCTCAGGGCCAATCTTCCTCAGCAAAAAGAGCAAGATTGGCAATGGATGTTAGCTCACGGCCAATCTCCTTCACCAAAAGAAAAAAAAAAAAAGAAAAGGAAGCCAAAGATATAATTACTTAATTATTAACTTGAGAAAAAACACAAAGTTAATCAAAGTAAATTTCAGCTGTAATATTAACATAGTTGTATGATGAAGACAGTAATATTGATTTAATGAAAACTGTAAGATAACTATAGTAGATGGCCAAGAGATGGGTATTTATTATTTGTGGTGGGTACATGGAGCTCCTAATATTTCTATAGTTGAAAGTTATAGTCATATCAATCCTAATATTCTATAGTAGAAAGTCCATAGATAAAGCTATGATCTTATTATCTGAGAATATGGAAGTAAATACAATAGAAATAGCTAAACTAGTGAAAAACAGTTGCTTCTAGAGGTGAAGTATAGAGATGGGAGGAGTGAGGAGTAAGAAAAAGGATCGCCTTATTACATTAGATGCCATATAGCATCACCTTATTTTTAAAAATATGTTCACTTGATAAACTAATAAAAAATTAACAAAGTAAATTAACTTTTTAAAAATTAACAAATTTCTAAAAAGTGAATGTTCTCTCTAATTCTTCTTTCAGAGGTAACACTTTTTAGCCATTTGCTGTAAATTCTTCACCCTGTCTGGATCTAAGTCCAGTTCTTCACTTAATGTCCTTAGGTCAGTTTTTAAACAGTTTCCCATGTGACATTAATTAGTAAACATACTGTTGGAGGAGGTAATTGAGAGGATGTAACCACTAGTTGACCTGCCAGCTGGACCTGGGCAATTGGAGGCTCCTCACCCCCTCCCCTGTCCGTGGAATGTACGTCCTGCCTACTATTCCCATACCAGCAGCCGTTTCAAGGATACAGCCTTGAGAGAGCAATGTGTTGTTGAGACCATCTGGACTGAATACATGACTGAATCCAGTTAAGGCCTCTCTATAAACTTTTAAGATTCTGGCAGGCCAGTGGGGAGATCTATTCGTCTTACGACTGCCTAAGACAAGCCTCGTATGTAAGTTCCCTTGCTTATTAAAGCTGCCACGTACCAAGCTGGAGCGGTCTACCTCTTTCTTTGGTCTCTCTTTGCCTTCTGTATATGGGGGCCAGGTTGCAAGCTGACACATACCTCAAAGAGTTGTTAGGAGGATCTAATAAAATCATACATATAAAATGCTTGCATAGTGCCTAGAAAGTCTCAATTGTATCCTCACAAAGATTATAGGTTTGTTGTGATTATATAACTTCTAATATGGAATCTTATAAAATATACTGGTTTTCTCTTTGCTTTTATTTAACTAAATATATAAGGTGCACATTTTCTCCTACAGTATAGATGTAGGTCAAGATTTTTCAACCTTTGTGCCATTGGCATTTTGGGTGGGATAATTCTTTGTTGCTGAAGGCCGTCCTGTGCATTGTAGGATGTCTAACAGCATCTCTGGGCTCTACCCATTATATGCCAGTAGCAGGAGCTCCATTCCCCAGCGGTGACAGCCAACAATGTCTCCAGACTTTACCAAATGTCCTCCGGGAGACAAAAATCGCCAATGTTGAGAAACACTTATATCTATATATACTTCATCTTCCCTAATGGCTAGACTGTCTTCCTACGGAGGTACCAAGATTTATTTAACTACTCCATGATCAGTGGTTATTTGATTTATTTCTTATTTTTAGTATTACAAAAAGTGCTGAATGAAGATCCTAGTTTAAAATTACAATCAAAATCCTGTGGTGTACATTATTGTACACAAATATTTGGTTATGTCTCATATAATATCCTGGACATAAGACAATAAGATGTCTCACAAACTCAGAAGCAAGTACTTTACTTGGGAAGGTACTGTCTGCTGATTTTCAAGCATCATAACTGAATCATGAAAATGCTCTTGAGAGCATTTTTCTCCAGAAAGATAAGTTTAGGACATACGTTTCTGCAGCAGTAGAAAGCTGACAAATCTCTCCCTTTTCAAAGATAAATATCTTAGAGGACCATTAAAATATATTTACTATTTATGAGAGGTTCAAATATTAGTTTGGAAAATACAGGCTTTAGGATTGCCATTTACTTTCTTTCTATAGGCAAATAGATGTGCTGACTTACTTTATAAAATTAAATTTTTGAGGTGTTTTATTTATAGGAGCAGATAGACTATGTGTTACTATCAACTTGCTTATTCCAGATGCATGATTAACAAGCTTTTCAAAACAAATTAATATCAATAAAGGAATATAATAATACAAGCAGATGGACGGAAACAGCCCAAAGAGGAAAAGTCACTGAAAGCATTTCTTTTCTATTCCTTTGGCAATCAGAAAGATCAGATATTTCCTTCCCATTAACAGAAAGCTGTCCAGATGCACAGAGTCATAAAAACCAACATAAAGCGTTAATGAGATTGAGAGGGTACTGGTAAGATGTCTCCATCCTGAATGTTTCATGATCTGTCACCATTCAGAGGGTGTCAGGATTTACCTTCCTTGCAGCTCAGTCTTGAAAGACACGATAAAAGCATGCAAACAAACCTCTGGCACTTGATGGCATCTTCAGCAAAAATGTCCCAGGAACTCTAATGCTTTAAGTATCCACAAGAAAGCTTTAGTTGCAGCCAGCTGTAGGTGCATTGCTTTTTGCTTTCATTTTTGTTTTTTGCTTTCATTTTTGTTTTTTGCTTTCATTTTTGTTTTTTGCTATTTGTGAACTGTGATTTCACACATGTCCAAATGCCCGCTTTGTATCCTCTCAAAATAATGTTCACACAGCTTTCCATGGCATCTACTTAGCCCACCATTAGTCCCCACCTTGGATAATTGAAACCGCCTCATAATAGGCTAATGCATCATACAGGAATGATAATATTTCGTATTTAATAAAATATTTTATTACAAAAATAAGTTCTGCTTTGTATAAACTTTGAGAACACAGACCATAACAAATAAGAAAAACACCATATTTCCGTTATCAAAGGACTACTGCTTTTCTTACCTTTTGGTATATTCTCCCAGACACTCTTTATGCTTATATATGCATATGTATTTTTTTTTATTTTACCAAATGAAATTAGACTATATATGCTGTTTTATAACATCCTTTCTTTGGTTAATGATCTCTACTTTTTCTTGGCCATGTATTTTTGTCCTATTTTACACTCAGTTCTACAAACAAATTTCCCCAAATATCCCCAACTGTCATTTACAACTCGTGTGTTCTTAAGAGAATCCATTCCAGAGGTACATATTCCATCTGATATTCATGCTCCCTCAGCTGCTTTTACCTAGCAAGTCACTTCTAATGGCACTCATCTGTTGATAAGACCTGGCCTAATGTCCTACAGAAGGTCGATCCTTCTGCATTTCTGTGGTGCTTCCTCTTGGTGTCATTTAAGTTGTTTGTCTTTTGTGGATCCTGTAATCTGAAAGTTAGATCTAAAGAGGATGTAAGTTAAGCAAGTTTGCTAAAATACATCCTAGGTGATGTTGGGTAGTTCATATTCCATCTCATCAAGAAATACATAACATCCAGTTAGTCCCAACATTAATACTGAAAAGACTCACTGCTTGATTGGAGTGATGACAGGCTGGGCCCTCAGTTGCCCCCAGACATTTTCCTCCTCGCAACAAGAAGCTAAAATGTGGTATAACTTTGGCATAACGATATGAATTTCCAGTTTTCTCATCAACCATATGCCGAATGGTTTTGACATCCATTCAGAACCCTTGTCTGAGTTAATATTTTTGTTAGAGGGGACTGTAGAATGATACTTTTTTTTTGTTCTGTCATTTATTAGCTGTCATTCTTCTCTAAAGGATAGCTTTCTCTCATCAACAGGGTTTATTTGGTTATAGTTCTTTATTCAAAATTAGGAAATATGTTTTATCTTGTCCTTTCAGTTACCAATTTTCAAAGGAGTGGATTGGTTTTATTGCCACCTCAAATGGCAATTTCTAGCTTTTTCTCTGTTTTTTTTAACATTTCAGAATCACGGATTTTCATTAGTTTAATGTTTCAAGTGGCTAATTTTTTATTCCTAAATTTTTACAATTTGTACAGTATGATACAAAGTTGATAGGTCTCTTCATGTTGGTTGTTGTGTCCTTTTAACTTAATTCAGTTATTATTTCTTAATTTCTGATTTTGAATATTTTAAACATATAGAAAATAGGGAGAATAGAATAATAAATCCCGCACTACTCTGCACCAAACTTCGACAATTATCAACACATGTTCAAACTTGTTCTTTCTACAGTCCCAACCACTCCCCTCCCCAAAGTCTCCCCTCCAAAGCAAATTCCAGACACATAGTTTCATTTCATCCATAAATATTTTAGTATACTTCTCAAAGACAAAAATTCTTAGGACAGCTACCAAACCATTACATACCTAAAAATCCAGTAACATTGATTTCTTAAATATCACTAAATATTTTGTCAGTGTTTACATTTCTAATTGTTTTTCAAATGTGTGTGTGTTTAGGCTTTGCTTGTTTGAATCAGGATCCAAACAAAGGCCATGCATAGTGAGTGATCGATATGCATCCTACATCTCTTTAAATCTATAAATTTCCTCCTCATAGTTTTTTCCCCCTTAAATTTTTTTTGTTGTTGAAGAAATTAGGTCACTTGTCCTGTAGAATTTCCCATGGTCTGTATTTTGTTGATTTCGCCCCCATGTGTTAATTGATCGATTCAGGTTCACTATGATTGGCAACATTACATCATAGGTGCTGTGATGTTTTCTTTAGGATGCCTGTGAAATGAAGATTGCAGAAACCCTTTCGAGTTTAGTAATCATTCTCATTATTAGCTTGCCATGTTTTCCAGTGAGCACACACTGGTGATTTTAGGTCTATCAGACACCACTTTCCTTTTTCCTACCTCTCCCATCAAAGCTTAGACTAAATGAGTCTTATCCTCCCATAAAGACTTATGCTCCATCTGCTTAAATCTTGGGATAATGAAGACACTTTGTTATATAGTCTTGTTGGAGATGTCCAATGTTTTGCTATCCTGCTTGTTCTATTTTGATTGGTGCATGCAAGGAGATTAAAAACTTACATTGTCACTATTACCATCTTCCCTGAGTTTCTCCATTAGCTTTTAAAATTCCCTTGCTGTCCAGCACATTTAGATGTCTCAGTCTCATTTTGTAACTTTTCAAACCTGGGATCGGCCATTTATCGAGAAGCGTCTTTTTTTCTAGTGAGGACTCACATTAAAGACCAAATCTGGGCACTAGTGGTGATCATTGATACCATGGTGTCTCTGCTTGGGCCATATCAGTGGACAAAGCTAGAAGTTATAACTTTTCCTTTAAAACAATCATCAATTCATAATAATATTTTCAATTAAATTTTAACATTGTGGTGATTTCACTTAACTCTTTTGACCTTGTATTTATATTTATTTTCTCTTATATTGAAAAATCTTGAATCTTAGTATCATTAACATAAATCACTTCTAATCAGACAGCATAAAGAAAATAGTTTGAAAATAGCTTAAAAATAGCACATCAATATTACAAAAATAAAACTTTTAAGGGAAGCTTAAAATGTCTTATTTCTTTTTATGCTTAGAACACTTTCCATTAAGGCAGCAGAGTCAAAATTTATGTTATAAAGTCATTGAGAACAATACTTTCTGTGTACAATTATGTGAGCAGTTTGGGACCAACTCTTAGAAGGCGGCTATGGAGGGAGACGATGGCTTAGGACATCTTCCCACTTTCTCTCTTCAAGGGCTATCTCTGCTATTGCTACAGTGGAATGAAATTTCTTTGAGCTATAATGCTATCAACACTGTTTTTCTCCTCTTTTTTCTTCACCTTTTCTAGCATCCATGCACTATCCCTTTTATACTTAGATATGCCCACAATATTGCCCACCCAAGAGAGACCATCTCCTTCTTTGCTGTGTTCTCTAAATCCTGCTTTCTCCAGGCTCCCTCGTCTATTCTGGATTGTCCCTATTGGATCTGCCACTCCACCACTAGCTCACGGTATTGTTGTGGTTTCCTGCCCCAATTCTACTGGTTTTGGGGAAATTTTCCCCAATTCATCTATTATTTGGTTTCTGTAACTTCTGTGATTTCTCACCCCCCTGGTATCAGTGAAAATGTAAGTTGTTGAGCTCTCCTTTAGTCCTCTGGTTATTTCAAGATTTGGGAAGGAGAAGTGAGGAGATCTGTGCTTGGGCTGCTGCCATGTTTCTACTAGAACCCAGAGTGTTTAGGTTGCTGCTGCTGAACCAAAATTCATTAACTGGATTACTAGATTTGTTGGATTATAAAAGGCCCTGAGGTTATATTTGAGGGTGATAATTGAACATATAAAGGAGGGAGGAAGACCCTGAGTGTGGCTTGCAAGTGTGTGCCACAGACCTCAGGGGCTCTGGGGTGTTACTAAGAGCAGTCTAAATTTCTATAGGCCCATGAAATATTATCTCTCAGTTGAAAAATTAATAAATTTCAGTACATTTAAAGTATGCAAATATATACAGTCCTATGGGACCACAAGCATATGACCCGCTGGCCTGCAAAATTTCTGCTGAAAAATCTGCTGCTAGTCTTATGGCAGTTCCCTTGTATGTAAGAAGTTGTTGTTCTCCTGCTGCTTTTAACATTCTCTCCTTGTCTTTAACTTTTGACATTTTAATTATAATATATCTTGGTATAGGTCTCTTTGGGTTCCTCTTATTTGGAACTCTCCTGGCTTCTTGGATCTGGATGTCTGTTTCTTTCCCCAGGTTAGAGAAGTTTTCAGCTATTATTTCTTCAAATAAGATTTCTGCCCCTTTCTCTCTCTCATCTCCTTCTGAGACCCTTGTAATGAAAATGTTAATTCGTTTGATATTATTCCATAAGCTCCTTAAGCTAACTTCAGCTAACCTTAAGCTAACTTAAGCCAATATTTTTTTTTTTTTTTTTTTGGTGAGGAAGATTGACCCTGAGCTAACAACTGTTTCCAATCCTCCTCTTTTTACTGAGGAAGATTGGCCCTGGGCTAACATCCATGCCCATCTTCCTCTACTTTAATGTGGGATGCCTGCCACAACATGGCTTGATTAGTGGTGCATAGGTCCATGCCCAGGATCCAAACTTGCAAACCCCGGGCCACAGAAGTGGAGCATGGGAACTTAACCACTGCAGTACCAGGCCAGGCCCAAGCCAAATTTTTTTTATTCTTTTTTCTTTTTGCTGCTCTGATTGGGTGAGTTCCACTGCCCTATCTTCAAGGTCACTGATCCTTTCTTCTGCTTCATCTAGTCTGTGTTAAACCCCTTTGTATATTTTTCAGTTCAGTTATTATATTCTTTAGCTCTGTGACTTCCATTTGGTAGTTTCTTATATTTCCTATCTCTTTGTTGAAGTTCTCACTGTGATCATCCATTCTTCTCCCCAGCTCAGTGAACCTCTTTATGACCATTAGTTTGAACTCTTGATCAGGTAAATTACTTATCTCCACTTCATTAAGGGTTTTTTTTTTTTTTTCCTGATGTTTTTCTCTGACGTTTTATCTTGTTCTCTCATTTGGACCATATTCCTTTGTTTCTTCATTTGACTTGACTCTCTGTGTTAGTTTCTATACAGCAGATGAAATAACCATTTCTCCCAGTCTTGAAGTAGTAGCATCATGTAGGAGTTGAACATTGTTATTCAACCCTGCCTCAGCTCCTGGTTGTCTTTCAAACCTCTATGCTTGTCCAAGCAACCCACTATATTTTTAATAGCTTACAGTATTTTAGGATGTGCCAAGACCTATCAGTGTCCCAAAGAGGAGGATCTCAGCACTTAGATTCAGGCTGACTGGAAGACAGACCCTCAGGTATCAGCTTTGAAAAGTATGCAAATATATACAGTCTTGTGCGACCATGAGTGTAAGCCCCACTGGACACCAGGGTCAGGCAATCTGGAGGCGTCCCCTGAGCAGCAGTCGCAGAAATTGGGGCTCCAGATGATTATATAAGCTCTTTTCTGGGCGATATCGGTAAGCTGGAGCAAGGCAGAGGGAGAGTGCCAAGATGACATCCACAGCCTTTGTTCCTTGAGAACAGCTACATAGGCCACTAAATGTGTGCCGAACCTGAAGCCTTTCCCTCCGGACAAAGCTCCAGGATGAGCAAAGAGGCATTCTTCACAAAAAGACTGGGGAGTGTGCCTCAGTCCACTATCTGTGCAGTGCCCTGGGGGAGGTAGCCTGCCAAGGACCATCCCTCTGATTGCCACACTCCAATGGGACTCAGGAATGCAAGCCCACCCAGCCACCAGAGCCAAGCAATCAAGGGACATCCCCTGGGCAGCAGCCACAAAACCTGGGGCACTAGACCAAAAACCCAGGGCACCAGAGGTGTGTAAAGCTTCCCTCCAGAAGACACTGCAGAGTGTGAGCACAAAGATAGCACCTGCCCTCCGACATTTCTGGAAAGGATTACAGTCAGCCCCAAGATGCACGCTTAATCAGAAGCCCACCCCTCAGGCTGCAGTCATGATGATCAGCTAATAAGCCGCCTTTACAGAAAGACTGAGCTCCTGGGCCTTAAGCTTTTTGCTGTGCCCTGGGGGTGGTACTGTTTAAGAACTCTTTCTCCACTGGTTACAGTCCTGTGGGACCCATAAATATAAGCCCCACTGGCCACCAAAGACAGGCGATGTTGAGGTGTGACCATTGACAACAGTCACAAAAATTGGGGTGCCAAACAGGGGTATGAGCTCCTTCTGGATGACACTGATTATTACAGTCCCATGGGACCAGGAACACAGGCTCCCCTGTCCTCTAGAGCCAGGTGATCAAGAGGTGTCCCCTAGGCATCAGCCACAAAAATTGGGGCGCCAGATGCTGTAAAAGCCCCCCTGCAGGAGACACTGAGGCTCTGGAGCACAGCAAAGGGAGAGCACAAAGATGGAGCCCACAAGTTTCTGTCCCAGGTGAGTGTTCCAGCAGGCTCCCAGATGTGTGTGTTATATTAGATGCCTGCTCCTCAGGTCAATGCTTTAATATAAGCAGGTGAGGCTCCTTCACTTTAAATCTCGGCACGGTCAGCTGCCTCTGAGCTGGGCCCTGGGGCAGGCGAGTCCAAGCCAGTGGGCTCTTTAAGAATGGCTTCTCAGATCTGGAGTCTTGTGGGTCTCCGGACCAGAGTCCTGTTGGTTTTCAAAGCCGATGTTTTGGGGGTTCATCTCGCAAATGTACATCCCAAAATCTGGGGTGCCTGATGTGGCACCTGAACCCCTTACTCCTCAGGGAGAAGCTCCAGGTTCTGAGTTCCCCCTGGTTGTGGGACACCAAGCCAGGGCTGAGATTTATGGGGAGATTATGTCCCAGCCTCTCCTACCTGCCTCACTGTGGCTTTCTTCTTGTTTGCCCAATGTGTAGTTGTCATTCAGCTAGCCTTTAGGATCTTTAAGAGGAAATTGTTCCATATGCAGCTGTAGACTCAATGTGTCCATTGGAGGAGGTTAGTGCAAGATCTTCCCACCTCACTATCTTGAACTAGAGCCTGGGGTATTCACTCTTGTACCTTCTTTTCTTTTTTTTAATTAAGGATAGTAATAGGCAGGACATGGGAGGCAATTTTATTAACAAACATTTGATTCAAGCACTCTGGTTAAGTCTCTGCCAGTGAGAGAAAAGATAGGCGGGCATTATGCCCGTGGTTCTCGTAAGCAAACAGACTTGACACATTTTATTTTATCCTCATCACATTTTTATCTACAAAAATCTCAATAATTGTCCCTTGAAGAAATTTCTTCCAGAAACACCCCAGGAATGTTAAAATCACTTCCCATCTTTGTTTGTGTTGTTACTGAGTCTCATATTATCTTCCAGAACAAGGCAGTCTTCTTGTTGAGCAAGACGCGCTCTATAAATTCTAATGCCTTCGTATTTATATTTTTGAAAAAAATATAAAATATTTCTAAATGTAATTTGAAAAATTCTTATAAGGTATATTCTATACATATATTAATCTATTTCCCTATATTTAAATAAAATAAAAATTTATCTTAATCATCACTATTATCACTCCATCATTTATTTTTTTATTCAAAAAATTCACTTCTGCATTTTGATAGAATCTTCCCATCTTACAACTTTGCCATATATTTTTATCATTTTCAAATATATTTAGATTTTGTAATTGATAAAGTGCAATTTCACGTTAAAGTATATTTTTTTAATTCATGGATTTTTCAACAATTTTGTATTTTGTCTACCACAAATAATTAAAATATAGCTACTTCGTGCTGTGTTAAATATAATTATTTTACAATGGAAAATCAAATCAAACATAAAATGTTTGATATTTGGAAGTTGCAGTGCTAAAGCAAGGACCATTTGTCTGAGAGGGCAGAACTGATCCTGTCACTAGAGGACACTGTGTAACTAGGGAAGAGAATAATAGTTTGTCATGAAGATGAGAGGGATGATATTTAAAGATTTTGATAAGTCTTCTCAAATATGTCACCACAAAAAATGGCCAATTTACATTTTCACCCTTGTCTGAGAATTCCCATGAAACTGTACCTGCTACAAAGATTGACTTTTTTTCATTAGAAATATAGTTATTGGAGCTAGCGTAGTGGTTAAGTTTGCATGCTCCACTTTGGCAGCCCAGGGTTTGCAGGTTCGGATCCTGGGCACAGACCTACGCACCGCTTATCAAGCCATGCTGTGGCAGGTGTCCCACATATAAAGTAGAGGAAGAGGGGCATGGATGTAAGCTCAGAGCTAATCTTCCTCACCAAAAAAAAAGAAAAAAATATATAATTATGATATATTTTTGAATATTTGGAAAACACAAATAAGAAAAGATAAATAAAAATTGCTGCAATCTCACAAACAAGTAATAAGCACTGTTAAATATTTTTTATGAGGCATTTAGTATATGTGTAAATATCTGTAGATAGACAGAGATCTAAGGGTTTTTTGCACAATATTATACACTTTTACTGTTAACATTATGTGCTGAAACATTTGTAAACCTTCCTTTAGTATATGAATAATATGGGTACAACATTGTTAAATTAACCATTCCACTATTATTGAACAATTTCATTGTTTCAGGTATTTCACTATTGTAACTACTGTTTTGATAAACATAGTGGTAGAAGCTTTTTTTTTCAAACATGTATCTGGGAGTTCTTTAAAATTAATTCTGATAAGTGATATTGAGATACCAATGGGTTGGGTATGTATGAACATTTGAGACTACAGCAAAGACTGCTAATTGTCTACCCAATTTGGTTCTCTCTTGTAAAATATCCTTACTAGTACATGGCTGGCCATATGCCATTGCCTGCAGACTGTCATGTGACACAGCTCTGGCAGTAAGACCTAATTGAAGTTGAACCTCTGGAAAAATTCTTTTAAAGGAAAGCTGACCTTGTTGGCATTGTTCCTTTTTGCCTTTAATGTTGGAATGTGATAACTAGAATATCATCACAGGGCTGGAGTTTTAGCAACTGCGCTGGGAAAATAAACACGATCTGAATAAACAGAATTGCTGGATGTGCACGCACAAAACGGAAGTGTGGGGGAGAGAGACAGAGAGAATGAGAATGAGAGTTATGTCTTTATGGAGCTGCCATTCTCTCCCTGGATTTTCCATCTCCAGTTTTCTCATTATGTGAGAAAATAAAACACCTAAATTAAGTCACTACCACTTCAGCTTTTGCTATGGACAATTTAATTCCTAATTGACACAATAGGCAAATGCCTTCCGGAAAGGTATATTCCCACCAGCAGCATATTAAATAGCCTATTTCACTGTGCTCTTACTATCACTGGATATCTTGTGCTTCAACTATTTTTTTTCCCAATGTAATACACTACAATATATTTTTATTTAAAATTGCCTTTATTTGATTACTACAGAGATTACATTTTTTAAACATGATTATTAACCATTTGCATTTCTTCTTTTGAAAATTATGTGTCCTTTGCATATTTTTCTACCAGGATATTTGTTTTACTTCATTTACAAAGGTTCTTTGTAAATTGAGATTATTGACCTTTGATCTTCCATATATGCTATAAATATGATTTTTCTATTTTATCATTTATTACATATTGGTTATTGCAATTTTTTATCTTGGACTTTTTATTTTTTTGCAAATTTATTATTTTTTTCCTTGTGGCTTCTGTTAGTACTTCAATGCATAGGAAATCCTTGAAGTCTTCATGTGTTCCCCAAAATCAAATATTGATCTTTCTTTATGTTTGTATTTTAGTGCCATAGTCTTATATTTAAATCTTTAATACAGCTAAAATCCATTTTTGTATGAGGAAAATATCCAACTCGATATTTTTCTATGATGAACTATTTATCCCATATCATTTATCAAAGAGTAATTTATTTTCTCACTTGTCTTTTTAATCATTTTGTGTGCTATTTTCTGTTTCTTGGTTAGTAAAATAATGACATTGTTGATGTCTACCATGTACCGGAACTCTAGACATAGAGTGATGAGACAAACATTCTGCCGCCAAGGAATTAGCAGTTTATTTTGGAAATAGCAAATACTTTATTTCAGTAAGATGTGATCAGGACTTGTAAAAGGGATAATCTCTGGTACTCTACCCCTTTTCTTCCTATTCATATATGAGATCACATGTTAAAACAATCTTTCACACACTTCGTTGGCTAGATTATTCCAAAAAGTATGTACATATTAGCTTACCAGGCACTGGGGCACACCATGCTTTGTATGTGTGATATTACTGGTTGAATTATGAGGACAGTACCCTCTACTATGACCTAAATTCATGGGATTTAGTATTGCTTTTGAATGTTACCTAGCTCTGCTCATGTTTCCAGAATGCAGGATATCCTACTGCCCTCTAGAGCCCTCTGTAGAATTCACCCATATGGCACTAGTTTAGCTCAGTTACTCCGTAGAAACACGTATAATAAGGAAACACCTATATTAGGTCACCATCAGGAGCTGCCTTGAAAGGAATGATGTTCCCCAGAGGAAGAATGTGACTATGCCATCAAAAGGATCTCTACAGGCTCAAATTTTCAAGCAAGATGCAGAATCTGTCAAACTGTCAGAAACTCAGCATGAAATGAGTCTGTATGAAACCAAATCACAGTGCCACTGTCAGAGGGGAACTCTGCCGCCCTTCTTCTTTTACTTGAAAATAAAAAATAAAAGTTTCGATTCTACTGCCTTATTGCCTGACTCCAACGGCAACAATTTTCCCTCTTATGATCAAATGAAGTTAAAATTATATTTTAAAAGGAAGTTCTCTGTTTATTTGGTTTTATCTCACCTCTGGAACCAAGTGGACCATCACAAATTGGAAGACAGAGTTATGTCATCATAGTTATTCCTTGTAAAAAGTAGTCTCAAGCAATGATTGCAGGATCAGGGTAAGGTGGAAAAGTTTTCCATGTTGAGTCTCAGAGAAAAAAAGGTTAAAAATAAAGAGTATAAAGTATTGACAGTTACTTTCAAGGATGTCTCAGGTTCTGTGGAAACAATGATTTCAGTAAACCCCTGAAATCCTCAACTTTTCTGCCGCAAGTTTCAGAGGAATACGTATTTCTCATAGAACCACAATGAAGTTTACCTGGTGTTTGGCCCTGAACGCCTAGAATTTTGCTGTTCTGATGCACCGAGTTGGACCCCTCATAGGCCAAGAGCATTCTCTTCTGCTTTTCCACATTCTAGTCTGATCATGTGTGTGGTACACACGGCTGTGCTTTCCTGAGCCTAAGCTGATTGCGGCCCTCGAGACCTCAAACATTCAAAGCTAGAGAGAGAACAGGAAAAAAAAAGTCAAGGAGAGTGGGAGTATTTGCCAATAATTCTAATTCACTTATATGCCTCCCACCAGAAAGGGAATCCCCTAACACAGTGGTCAAGATGTCTACTGGAGGTGCCACTTAATGGTTCCAACAAAGGTGTGCACACACTTGAGCATCTGAGAGGCAATGACTCGGGAAGCCTCAGGCTCCCACTGTGTGTTAGTGGGGTTGAGACTGATCAGAACCCAGAAAATAAAGATGAGATAGAAAGAGATTATTCCAGGACTTGAGACTTAATACAACTGGTCTATGAGTCTTGTACCCGAATTTTTGTATTGTATGAAAGCTGAAAGGGAACAGAGATTCAGTGAAAAAATTTTTAAGTGATTTCTTTTTTTTTAAGATTTTTTTGTGTGTGTGTGTGATAGCCAGTTTCCTTTTGGTGGATATGTTGAATGGTTAATATTTAGATGTAATAATAGACACTTTTCTGAAAGGTTTCTGAGGTAGACAGGATTTGACATTTTCTAAGTGTGTCTGTAGACACTTATCACCACCTTTTGGAAGATAATAAATATTGCACAATGAATCGATATCACAGATGTTACCTCTGTCCTCCATGCTAACATTATATAGAGATTATAGTGGTGCTCCCGTGATGGGAAAGTCACTTATGTTTTTTCTTAACTTTTCTTTTTTTAATTTAGTAGTTAAAATCATCTGAGGTGTTAGCTATTAAGAGACTCTTTGCACGGACGAGAGATTTTAGGATTTCACATATACGTGACAGTGTACGTTTATTGGGTAAGTAACATCTAATTCAGTATAACCCCTTAATGAGAAAAAAAGTTTAAATAAGTACTTCTACCAGAATTCAGATAAGCACCATGGTTATTTGTTTCCAAGTCCTGGGCTCTTCCCATTAGACAAGGGGTTTCTCTTCACTTCCTCTCTTTCCCTACTTGGTTCATTCATTCATTCAACAAATGTACAGGAAGCTGGAAAGACACTCTCTCCCACTCTTCCCACCCCATGTCTGGCTCATGCACCCCTTTCTCTGTTGTCCAAATGTGCTTTGTCCTAAGCACTATAGAGGAAGCAGATGCCTTAACAGAGTTCCACGGTTCGTGGGGACAGTGACTACACCAAGAGCAGACACCAAGATGAGGTGGCAGGAAGAGTACAGCCTGAGTCAATCTCACAGGTGGTGCTGAAATAATATTTCTTTTCTCTTGCCTCATTGTGAACCCAGCTCAGGTCTTTAACTTTGTATTGGTTTCCCTAATTCCTTCCCCTACTAACACTGGAATGTGTAACAATTGTGTCTCAACTGTAAGTCTCAGTCCTTGTTTCTGGCTTTGGTCACCAAGAGTATAAAAAGGCAATCTTCCATAGCATTCTGCCTCTTCAATGTGCAAGACTTGCTGTTACTTATGCCATTTGGTGTCTGCCTTTGTTCCTGGTGTGCAAGAGAGGCATGACCTCATTCTTGCTCCTAATTCTGGAGATTCTGATCCCCTGGGAGAGTCTCTGTTTGGAATTTGTCATCAGCTCTTTCCTTCCTTGAATGTCAGGAACTCAATCCCCACTAATGCCCACAACATCATTTTGATCAGATTTTTCACATCCTTTGATTTTTTTTTTTTTTCGCTTCTGTGCTTGGGTATTTTCAACTACATTCTGTCTCCAATTTTGTTCTTACCCTTTAGGAATGTTCAGTTCCTGTCATCTCCATCTCCCCCTCGGTTCTATTCTGGATTTCTGCCCCAAATTGCTACTAGAAGCTGGGAAGTTGGAGTGTGATAAATAATCCTCACCTGGGGACAAGTCATTTCCTGAATATTCTTCTGTAGCTCCACAGTTGTCCTTTGCCCTTTCTTGGATTTATTCCCTGGATCTCTGCTTTGACTTCCTGTTTTTTGGTAATTCCTTCCCTTGAATTTGTATCCCAGCAATAGCCTATTTTTCCCATGACCACGCTACCATCTCTAATCACCAGGTAACATTTACTGAGTCCTTACCAACAAATAGGCATGATGTTAAGCACCTAATATTCATCACCTCACTTAGCCCTTCTAAAATCAATGTAAAGTAGCTATTAGTTTCAGTCAATGCCCCACATAAAGGTGGATCCATATTAGGCTCTTAAATATTTCTAGAATGAATGACAAATGAATCTTCATTTTACAATGGAAGAACCTGGGGTTTAGGAACACTTTCTTCCTTGCCCCAAATAAGGCAACTGATAACAATAATAGTTAATCTTTATTAGGTGCTAAGTGCCAGATGATATTCCAAGTGCTTTGACAAGTATTAGTCATTTGGTGTGTGTTTTTTCCTTGCCTTGTCATCCAATGAAAGAAAAAACAAAATGCTTCTGTGTTCTTAGAAGAATGGAATTAAGACTGTAGGGAAGGAAAAACTTTACCTTCCTAGGTTTGATAGCTAAGCCTATGAAATAAACTGAAAACAGATAAACAGGAGTAAATGTATAAAAATTTATTAATTTTAATATTATGTGCATGGAGTCATCATAGGGGGGAAAAAAAGTGAATACCCAAAAAAGCAGTGAGATTTGGGAGCTTATATATAGCCTTAATAGTGGAAGGGGAGGGGGAATGTAGACAACTTAGGGGAGAGTGAAGGATTTTTAGGAAAGATGACTGGGCCATTAGAAGAACAGATGGGAGATGAGATAGGTTGTGACATTTTGTCTGGGTGTGTTGTTGACTTCTAGTCTCTTCTTCTGTGGTAAGAGTCAATCTTCTCTAGTTGGTGAAATTCCCAGGGAAAGATTGATGACCACTGAGTTTCCTTTAGGAGGATCTGTCTTTAGGTAGATAAGGAGAGTTCAGAGAAAGCCTCTCCCTGCATTTGCTGTTTTTCAAATGCCTTCAGCTCAAAATAATCGATCTGCCAAAGCAGCATATTTTAGGGTGGCATGTCCTGAGCTCCATTAGGACAGAAATTTCAGAGAGGCAGTATATTCAATAAAAGCAAAACTCAGTATGGACCACTTCTTGACTAATGATATTCTTCTGCAGAGTGTATTCAAACAAAGGCTGTGCAACCAGTCCCCAAAGGTGCTGTGGAGGGAATTCCAGCCATGTTGGGAGTGAAAAAAGTGATATCTGTATTATCTTTAGCTTTAAAGCTTCTATGGCAAGACATCTTGGGCAAGATAAACCTAAACAAGGAGATGATTGGGCATTTGGCTGGTTTTTATTACATAAGAAAGCATCACACAGAAAATTCTGATGGGAGAAACTTTGAGTAAGTAGGAATTCAGGGGTAGTATGGAGGCACAATGATTATTTCCATCAACTACTGTTTACTGTAACCAAAAATTCTGCCATCCTAATTGCAGACATATTCACAGAAATTATTTTTTCCACTCGATTTCCTCAAGTGTCTTGCATTAGGGCAACTAGAGACACTGCTCTTCTATGTTGGTTACTTCCTAAGCCACATAATTTGATTTCTTTCATGGTACCTGCATCCTAGAACAAATGTTTTGTATTTTTTAAAAACTTACTATATGGAATTTGGACCTTGTGGTAATTTCTTGGATCAGAAAATATGACTTTCATGACATAGAGTGGATTTGCTACACCTGAATTATAATGAGGAGCCAACTTAATACTGTTTCAAAGATTTTTGCATACGTTAAAACAATATGTACCAATTTTCACATTTTCTTTTGATTGAGCATCACAAAGGACTATTAGATGTAAATACTTAATGAAATACTTTCCTCCTAAATGAGTTCCCAGAGATAAGTATTCTTATCCAGATCATAATTGCAAAGATATTCCATCCTGTTTTTAGCATAACTGTTCCCTTAGATATCCCTAAGGCTTTGTCTGAAAGCCAATAGGAAAGGAGAAAGTCAGAGAACAAAAAGAATCATATTAAATATTGTGAATAGTCAATATGAAACAAAATAATGAAAGGTATCTATAAATTATATTTTATACTGAAATTCTAGAATGGAAAAATAGGGCTGATTTTACGTGGATTTTGATTATGTAGTCTAATATTTTACAGAATAGGTCATATTCTCTCCAGAGAGAAGCTGCAAAGTTGATGGAAAAAGCCCGGCTTTTGAAGTTGGAGGATTTAGTATGTCCAAGTTCTCACCTGCCACTGGGTGACCTGAACACCTCTCATTATCTCAATCAGAAGACCCCTGAACTTATCTGAGCAACCAGGAAATGGTAATAATACCCACTTCATAGGGTTATTATAAAAATAAGTAGACTATTGTGTGAAAAAACTCCTATATTTGTTCAAGAAACATTTACTACAACTGTTATGCACCAGTTACCAAAGATATACAGATGAATAAAATAAAGCAGTAGTTTGTAATATTTAAAGCAATATACACATTATGTAGCTCTATTCAAAGTTCTTGATTAAGACATCACTGACTAATACATGGTTTAGTCCCAATTTTTAACTTTAGAATTTCAAAATAATCTTAATATGTAATATACTGATCAGATCAAATTTAGCTGGATTTGCAAAGGAAAATAATATATATATAATTTCTAACAGTTCCCACCCCCACCCCTGCATACAGACCCCCACATACTTTTTTCTCTGTATTAACTTTCCATATACAAAGTTCCTTCTCCATCTTGCTTTCCTTATGCTAAAACACAACTGTTTTGTTTCATCAAATTATAGGGAATTGGGATGATGCTCTATTGTTGGCTTATTTCAGAAATAAACTGCACAATGACAGAAAGACAACAAATTATCATTGTTTTGGATGTTGGAGAACAATTAGATGTTTGCATATAAGAGGAGGAAACATCTCCAGCGCCTATGACAAATGCATGAAATCAAGCAACTTAGGAGTCTCGACTAACAAAGCCATCCTGACATATTTGTTTGTTTTGAGATTGTCTCAGTGTTTCCAGCTAATGTTGTTCTATTGATGTTTCTAAATGGCTAAGAAATGACTTCTCAAAATAATGTGATGTGATGAGCACCAGGTAAGAAGGTCTTTCTTCATTAACCATTTTCGTATAATTGGACACATCAAGCTCACCCTGTGTTTCTCTTTTCAAATTTAGGGAGCTTTGTATGCTGTATCTTTACTATTGTGTTGCCTAGCTATTATCTTAAAGTAAAGTATTGTGCTAAGGATATGGCCTTAAGTGTTGTAGGTATCGACGTAAAATAATCAATAAACATTCTACAGATAAGAGAAATAAGGTAAGTTTACTTGAGCCAGAGTGAGGATTATAACCCGGGAAGGCCTTAGAAAGCATTCCGGAGAAGCATGGTTTTCAGTACCGTTTTATATCTTTTTACAATAAAGAACATACATTAAACACATCCAGGATACATTTTTATCAAAATTTCAAAGAGGTATTCAATTGCAAATTAACAGGTCAATGTGACAGTGATGTCAGGAAAGGGACTAACCCAGGAGTTACCAATAGGGCGTTACCAATAGGACGTTACCAATAGGACGTAGGAGGGCAAGTATGCATTCTTATCTTAAGAGAGGGCATTCTTTACTTTCATGGTTAAGCAGACAGCAGACGTACAACGTATGTTTGATAGGCCATAAGTCAGGCTTTTTAGTTCAAGCCGAATCAGTTTTGAACTGGAATAGTTACCCCATATACCTCAATATGTGAAAATCTCTTGTTATAGAGGTCCCTGAGCAGGTTCCAGAATTTGATGTGTGTGGAAGAATGCTCATATTGTTATCGAACCAAAGTAGGTTCACCTCCTGGCAAGTTAAAATCAGACTCTCCACCAGAAGTAGTTGTCACACAAAGTAAAGTATATTTGCAGCAAATAGGAGGCCCCACAGAATCATTTCCAAAATTGTGGCTGTCCCCAAGCATGGGACATCAGAGGCCTTTTATTTCAGATTGGGAATGAACAGTCAAAAGGGAGAGGTGGACATTTGCTTGAGCAGGCTCAGTTGGAAAATATGCCTCCACATTCAATGCAGGTTATGGTAATAAGGCCTAAGCTCCTCCCAGAGAAAAGATCTTATCATTAAAAGTGATGCATAGGTCATAGACGTAGCTCTTGTGGTAGGGCTTGGTCTGGTTCAGGGTGGTTGGTGATTGCATCTCCTGACATAACAAAAAGAGAAAAATAATTTGGAGAAGCAGTTAAATGCTTCTGAAACCTCCCTTGAGTTTCTCGGGGCAGTTAGTCAGTGACAAAATTTGCTAGAGGAAGTCATTTAGCTTGGTAGTTTAAATGCATAGATTTTTATTCAGACACAGATAGGTTTGCATCCAGGATCTGCCATTTATTTACTATGTAAACTTTACCAATTTATTTAACTTTCTAAGCTTTAGTTTCCTCAATTATATAACGAAATAATGGAAGGCCATAACTTAAGTGGTTGTAATGAGTATTTAAAAACTTAATGCATGTAATAAGACTATTACCATGTCTAATATTTAGTAATCCATCAATAAATATAAATTGTTGTTGTTCATAATAGTCAAGATTAAAAGTATTTTAGCAGGCTTTGTGACCTAAGGACAACAAAGTTATCAGATTTGGGAACACATAGGAGTGTGTAGATATCCAGAAAAACAAAACAAAGAAAGACGCCACCCATTCATCAAAGGGAGAAGAAAAGGTAAATGAAATAAATATTTCCTTAGTGCTCACTATATAACGGAAGTTTTGCACACATTGTCTTGTTGAATTGAACCCTAACAAACCTCTTAAAGAAGGAATTATTATTTAACTTATTTTAACAGAAAGAGTCTAAAAAACAGATAAATAATATGCCCAAGATGATATAGCTATTGAGTTGCAGAGCTAGAATTTGATCCTATATCTGTATGACTTAAAGTCTTTTTTCCCTCGAGCCAAGATTAAATATCAGACATGCTCAGAATAGGAAGTGTGCAGGTAATACATATTCAAGGCAAATAGCAAAGCATATTGGAACATGGCAGTGACCAGATTGCCTTTTGAGAGCACTGACATTCTCTGATTCTCCGGTAAAGACTATTTCTCACAGGAGATCTTGGGAACTTCCCACCAGGGTAGGACATGGATAACTGGGTCTCAATTTATAGATATGTGTTGTCAACTCGAAATAACCAATAACCATTCTGTAGATAATAGAGATAAGGTGAGTTTTACCTGAGCCAAACTGGGGATTATAACCCAGGAAGGCCTTTTCCAGAAAGGAAGAATGTGTCCTCGAGAAGCATAGTTTTCAGTACAGCTTTATACCTTTTTAGAAAAAAGATCATACATTAAACATGACCCAAATACATATTCATCAAAGTCACAAAGAGGTATTCAATTGCAAATTAGAAGGTCGACATGACCCTGATTTTTGGAAAGGCACTAATAGGGCATTACCAATAGGGCATAGGAAGGGAAGTATGCATTCTTATCTGAAGAAAGTGCATTCTTTAATGGTTAAGCAGATGTACAATGTATGTTTGATAGGCCATAAGTCAGGCTTCTTTAGTTCAAGTTGAATCAGTTTTGAACTCAAATAGTTACTCCATTTACTTCAATATGTGAAAATCTCTTGCCAGTGTGTACAAGTGACCATAGCTACCTGGGTAGGGGATTAAGGAGTGGTGTTGAAAGAATATACCCAAGAAGCAGAGTGCCGGTGACTCTTAAACTGTCTCAACATCCTTGAAAGTAATATAAAATATATAGGCACTATAATAATAATTAAAAAATAATATTTATTATAGTACTGTGTTTCTATGTCAGGCACTCGAATAGGTGCCTTTCTCATGGTAACACTAATTTTTGCAAGAACTCTGCAAGACTGTTGTTCGTGTTCCTATTTTACAGAGCTAAAATGTAAGGCTCCAAACAATACTATAATTTGCCCAAGGTCATGCAGTTATATAATGGTAGAGAAATGAGATTGTATTAGAAATTAAGAAGGGTGCTTGGCTAGGAGGCAGGGCATGTGATTCTTATTCATAACTGAGAATTAATAAAACCCACAGTAGATTATTTTATCTTTCAATATATAGCAACATGATGTGAAGAAAGAGCACTTGACACTGACAAAAGATTCTCTGTCTTTAGTTTTGCTTCACGTTTAAAGTGTAGCCTTGGACATATCATTCAATTAAACCATTTGACCTCAGTATCCTCAGTTGTAAAATATGGGCATAATATTTCCCCTGTCTGTTTCACTGGGCGGTAGTAAGACTGTAATGAAATCATGAATTGGCACTACATAAATTCACAGATAATATGCAAATGTGACATTATTTTTGCCTATCTCCCTGGAGCTCCATTTGAATAAAATGGGTAAAACATATGAAAATGCTATCCAATTATAATGAAAAATCAAGACTCATTAAGGGTAAGTGTAACCATTCCTGGGAGGTATATAGGTGTTTGAATGTTTATATGGAAAGGTGAATTCTGTGCTTTCCACTCTCATTATTAATATGATCCAATAATTTTTTAAACAATTATATTTATTATGAACCCTACGTTTTTTCAAATAAAGAAAACAAAGCTCAACGGGGACAGCTGACTTGTCCAAGGCTACATCATCAGTTAGCAAGGATAATGAGACTAGAATTCAGATTCTGTACCTTGCAACTTTATGTATTTTCCCTACACCACACTGCCTTCTAGTGTAAAATAACGGATTCTTATATCTAATGGAAGGATGGTGCAAAAATTAATTTAGTTTCTTCTTCAAAGTACTTGTAATTTAGAAGTAACCTTTTAGCCCAAAACTTTAAAAAAGATACTTTAAGCCAATTTTCCCAGTTCTCTGTGGATTTACATGGCAAGTTATCTTTGCTGCTTTAATAGACCTTATTTCTGCTTCTGGATATTCCTCCGTAACCCCCAAAATGGATCCCATTTTTGACCTTCCTCCTTTCTTTGAGCGCCTCAACAGTCTCCTGATTTCAAGGGCCCCCTTTCCTGGTCCTCTGGCTGGTAAGCCAGGACTTTATTCTTGCCATTCTGTGGTGTGGTTCCTGAGACTGGATTTGGCTGTGTCCCGTGGCAGGATGATAGAGAGAGGAAAATAACGAGGATCCCTCACACACTTTCTGAATCACAGTGCCTCTGGTCAGAGGGAAGTATTCCTGTATCTCGGTATTTCCAGTGCCTGCATGGTCACTGCTGCCACAGAATTGCAGTGTCAGAAGTGGAAACAGCCTGGGAACAGGGCTGGGAGAGAAAGAATAAAACGGGGCAGGAATTTCTCCACTATCTTTGCCCCACAGGGACTCTCCTTCCCATTCATTGGACTTAAAATGAGGGCTTATCTTGGAGATCTTCTTATCCACATCTGGCGTACACTGACAGGATTTCTTCTGCTTTTAAAGCCAGACTGAGAGAAATAGGAGACGGAAAAAGTAGCAACCAACCAAGAAATTCATGATCACATAATTCATACAGATGGAGATTATCTCATACAAATATATTTTGCACAGGTATCTAGTTAGCTTTGCTAATGATACAATTATCAAACAGGCCAAGAATACGATTTGGAACTATGATAATTCATTAAACTAGTAGTTTCTGTATTGAGACATAAGTGGTCAGCATACTCCCATTGGTAACACTCCTTTGGTCAGGTTCAACCCTTTTTTTAAATCTCTAAATGTATTTTTATTTTTTTGCATCTTTACTGAAATATAATTGACATATAACTGTAAATTTAAGGTGTACAACTGTTGACTTGATACACATATATTGCAAAATGATTACCAACGTAGTGTTAACTAACACCTCCAACACGTAATATAATTACCATTTATTTTTTTTTTTGTGAGAACATTTAAGATCTACTCTCTTATCAACTGTCAAGTATATATAATATAATATTATTAGCTATAATCTCTGTGGTGCACATTAGACCCCCAGAACTTGTTAATCTTTTAACTGGAAGCTTGCAGCCTTTGATCAATATCTCCCCATTTTGGCCACCCTTTCACCCCCTGGTAACCATCATTCTACTCTTTGTTTCTACCAGTTCAGCTTTTTTAGATTCTGCATATCAGTGACATCATAGAGTATTTGTGTTTCTCTGTCTGGCTTATCTGACTTAGTATAATACCCTCAAGTTCCATCCAAGTTGTTGCAAATGACAGGACTTCCTTCTTTCTCGTGGCTCAATAATGT
Organism: Diceros bicornis minor; assembly: GCF_020826845.1. Lineage (NCBI taxonomy): Eukaryota > Metazoa > Chordata > Mammalia > Perissodactyla > Rhinocerotidae > Diceros > Diceros bicornis. Next base: position 15,586,452 of record NC_080749.1, on the reverse strand, counting down.
TTTATGAGTGTATATATATATATATATATATATATATATATATGTTCTGTGTGTATATATATATACACATATATATATACACCACAACTTCTTTACCCATTCAACCATCAATGGACACTTAGATTTTTTCCATGTCTTGGCTATTGTAAATAATGCTGCAGTGAACATGGAGGTGCATTTATCTTTTTGAGTTAGTGTTTTTGTTTTCTTTGGATATATTCCCAGAAGTGGAATTGCTGGGTCATATAATAGTTCTATTTTTAATTTTTGAGAAATCTCCGTACTGTTTTCCATAGTGGCTGCACCAATTTACATTCCCACCCACAGTTCACTAGGGTTCTGTTTTCTCCACCTCCTCGCCAATACTTGCTATGTCTTGTCTTTTTGATGTTAGCCATTCTATCAGATATGAGGTGATATCTCATTGTGGTTTTCATTGGCATTTCCTTGATGATTAGTGATGTCCAGTATCTTTTCATGTACTTGTTGCCCGTTTGTATGTCTTCTTTGGAAAAATATCTACCCAGTTCCTCTGTCTATTTTTTAATTGGGTTGTTTGTTTTCTTTGCTATTGTGTTCTTTATATACTTTAGCTATTAATTTCTTAACAGATAAATGTTTTGCAAATATTTTCTCCCATGCTCTAGGTTGCCTTTTTATTTTGTTGATTGTTTCTTTCAGTCTGTAGCTTTTTACTTTGATGTAGTCCCACTTATTTATTTTTGTTATTGTCATTGTCGTTTTTTTGCTGTCATGTCCAGAAAATTCTTGCTAAGACCAATGTAAAGGAGATTTTCCCTATGTTTGCTTCTAGGAGTTTTAAGGTTACAGGTCTTATGTTTAAGTCTTTAACCTATTTTGAGTTAATTTTTGTGAGTGGTATGAGATAGGGGTCCAATTTCATTCCTGTTCATGTGGTAGTACAGTTTTTCCAACACTATTTATTAAAGAGACTATCCTTTCCCCATTGGGTATTCCTGGCTCCCTTGTCAAATATTAGTTGACCTTATATGTGAGGGTTTAGTTCTGGGCTCTCAATTCTGTTCCATTGGTCTATGTGTCTATTTTTGTGCTAGTATCATACTGGTTTGATTACTAAAGCTTTGTAATATAGTTTTAAATTAGGAAGTTTGATGCCTCCAGCTTTCTTCCTCAGGATTTCTTTGGATATTCAAGGTCTTTTGTGACTCCATACAAATTCTAAGATTGTTTTCCTATTTCTGTGAAAAAATGCCATTGGAATTTTAATAGTGATTTCATTGAATCTATAGAGGGCTTTGGGTAGAGTGAACATTTTAACAAAATTAATTCCATGAACACAGAATATCTTTCCATTTCTTTGTGTCTTTTCAATTTTTTTCACCACAGTCTTATAGTTTTCAGAGTACAGATCTTTCACCTCCTTGGTTAAATTTCTAAGTGTTTATTTCTAAGTATTTTATTGTTTTTAATGCTATTGTGAATGGGATTTTTTAAAATTTCTTTTTCAGATATTTTGTTGTTAGTGTACAGAAATGCAAATGATTCTATATGTTAACTTTGTATCTGGCAACTCTACTGAATTCTATGGTTAGTCTAACAGTTTTTTGGTGGACTGTTTAGGGTTTTCTATATAGGAGATCGTACCATCTGCAAGCAAAGACAATTTTACTTCTTTTTTTTTCTATTTGAATGTTTTTTATTTCTTTTTCTTGCCTGATTGCTCTGGCTAGGACTTCCAGTACCTTGTTGAATAGGAGTGGTGAGAGTGGGCACACTTGTCTTGTTCCTGAACTTAGAGGAGAAAATTTCTACCTTTCATTGTTGAGTATGATGTTGGCTATTGATTTGTCTTATATGACCTTTAATGTGTTGAGTTGTGTTCCTTCTATACTCAATTTGTTGAGTGTTTTTATCATGAAAGGATATTGTATTTTGTCAAATGCTTTTTCTGCATTTATTGAGATAATCATATGATTTTTATCTTTCATTGTGTTAGTATGATGTATCATGTTTATTGATTTGTGTATGTTGAACCATCCTTAGATTCCAGAGATAAATCCCACTTGATCATGGTATATGATCCTTTTAATGTTTTGCTGAATTTAGTTTGCTAATATTTTATTGAGAATTTTTTACACTTATATTCATCAGGGATTTTAATCTGTAGTTTTCTATTGTTGCAGAGTTCTTATCTGGCTTAATTTTCAGGGTAATGCTGGTCTCATAAAATGAGTTTTCAGTGTTTTCTCCTTTTCAGTTTTTTGGAAGAGTTTGAGAAGGATTGGCATTAATTCTTCTTTAAATGTTTGGTAGAATTCACCAGTGAAACCATCTAGGCCTGGACTTTTCTGTGTTGGGACATTTTTGATTACTGCATTAATCACCTTACTCATTATTTGTCTTTTCAAATTTTCTGTTCCTTAATGATTCAGTCTTGAATCAGGTGGCTGGCTTCTTAACTAGGTTAGCCACAGAGGTCTGGGATGTCAGCCCATGCATTTTTTGAACTCCTGAAGGGGACGGGGAGGAGGAAGTGGGGAGGGACTCTGATGGCTGGTAACAGCAAATGTGAATACCTGTGGGGTAAAAGATAGCCAAAACTACAGAGATCTGTGATGGCTGTGCTGGCTGATGGCTTCATCAGTAGCAAAATATGCTGAGTTTGTCTGCAGAGCACATCTGTGAATACTATCACTCCCATTGCATGTCTGCTAACGATAGCCTTGCTTTTCTTCCTTGTTCTTGATTCTATATGTCTTGGCTTTGCCAATGTGGGTGCAATGAAACCAAAGAGGGACCTTCACGCCATGCCCCGAAAGGCTGGAGAATCTGGTCACTCACGCTGCTCTTTCTTTCCTGGCAAAGGGAACTCTTTCCAGCTGAGAAGTTCCTCCTTGGTGCTGAACAACGTCAGCTTATGGGATGAGATCACGTAGGCAAAAATGTAGCTGTGTTCTTACATTTCTTGTGCAATTATTCTCAGATTTTTGTTCTGTGTTGCTAAAACTTCCTAAGTGGACTCTAGAGCTCTCCCAGAGCTGTTTTTGTTTGTGGACAGCTGTCCAATTATTGATCTTTGTCAGGGGTTTAGGAGGCTGGGTTCTTCTATGTCATCATTTTGGTCTCCCTCAGCACTTCTTGTTCCTGTAGGACTTGAACCTCTTCTAAGTCTGTTTTCCTGTCTAGTAGAATTTCACTCACCACATTTACCTGTGCAAATGCTAGCATTTGTTCGAATTTCAAACTACCAAAATAAAGCTGGATTTAATATTCAAAATTGTGCTGAAAGAGTGTAAGTACTTTTTAAGAGTAATTCCAAACCAAAAACTGGACAAACAGGCCTCTGTGATTTAAGTTGATCATAATTATAATTATTTTTATTCTCTGGTTAAGGTTGGTTGTGCTGACCTAGGGCACAGAGGATTGTTATTGTGAATCAAATTAAAGATTTGTGAAAATATTTCTACTCTTTTAACCAGAATGAAGTGTTTTATTATCAACTATACAAGTAACAAATAATAAAGCCTTAAGAAGGGACATACATATAAAATATGTTTTGAGGACATTGAAAAATTATTATCGGATTTTTAGTTTGAAAAACCTTTCTTTATAAATATAAGTTAGTCAAACACACTGAAATTGAAGATGTTTTAGTATTTTGTTTTCTTATTCAGTAAACACATAAGGGCAATTATTTATATCCAATTGATATCACTTCTCACTTGACAACCATAAAATTGTAACTTTCTCTAAAAGGCAAAGAATTTGATATCTACATCTCAAAAATAATGAATCTTATATATCTTATTCAACTGACCGGTAGGACAAACAGAGTCTATCCAGTGCCTTGAAAAAGATATCCTTTGGCTTAATGATAAATGACAGCCTCAAAGAAAATAAATCCATCTCTAAACTTCTAGCATCAGCTAATCCTCCTCAACTTACACTTTTTGTCTGGAGTCTGACAATGGATAAAGTATTTTATGTACTTCAGAAGTACAGTCGTTAGTGTTAGTAGGTAGGTAGCTAAGAAGAGAGATGATGAGATGGATAGAGAGATAGAAAGACAATAGATAGATAGATAGATAGATAGATAGATAGATAGATAGATAGATAGATAGAAGATAGATGATAGAAGTGAAATATTTTTAGGGAAGTATCTCTCTCCTGATATAGGGCTTGATACTACTGGTCCCACTAGGGACTGACTTGGGGAAACTTAGGGAAATGTTCTATATGAATGAGGACTGAAGTGAGAAATATTGATGAAAGAAGCGCATATGTCAGAAAGAGGGAAAAACAAAAACTATTAGCAAATTGAAAATCTACATAGTATTAAACATAATAATTGTCAAGAACACTGTGCTTTCTCTGAATAAGATTGAGGTTATCTCACTAGTCTGCTTAGTCACAACTTGAGAGAGATATTATTAACTATCCACATTTTGTAGACTCTCTAAATGAAGTTCAGAGAAGTTAGGTCTTTCTTCCAGTGTCACGCAGAAAGAACACATAAATGACAGGGCCTGGGGGCCCTTTCCATTGAGTTATATGATGCAAGATTTAGAAGGGAACCAAGTACTGGAGTGTTGAAAGGTAGGGATAAAAATTAGTGGCAGAGCAAAAAGAGTTCAGACACGGTGTAAGCAACTTGGGATTGTGGAAAGCACGGTAAATGTCCCAAGGTTATCTAGAAAGTCAGGATTTGGGCTTGTCTTTAAAAAGAGACCAATGTGAGTATGTCCACCTGATTATAGGTTCAGTGCTGGGTTGGATAATTACAACAAAACAAAACAAAAGCTTGTTTAGATGATTCTTTAAGTAGTTGAGCAGCAGGAGGAAAAGTTGGCATTAATATCTGTATCTCTACCAAAGGCACTGGAAATGCTTCTCCCTTTGTTAGGTATATTATAACAGAGGGAATACAAAAGTATCCATCATATGCTTTGGGTAAAAATACCTACTATAGCAATAGTTTTTCCTAAAACACAACTCAATTACTCACATTGTCTGCATTTTTCCATTACTTTTTCCTTTTGCTGGGGCAATACAAGACAGATTAACAAGAGAAAAGCAAACAGAAGTTTATTAACATCTATACCTCACATATACATGGAAGATACCCAGGGAAACTGAATAACTCCCTGAGATGGCCCAAGCCACCACCTTAAATACCACCTTCAGTTAAAGACAAAGAAAGATGTTGGGGGGCAAACCAGTTATGGAAAGTTACCAGGAAAAGCATGGTAAACAAGGCTAAAGTTGTTATGCAGATTTAAGTCCTACCGTCCCCACTGATAGGATTCTTTTATGATTTAGGGTCATCCTTCTCTTCCTGGTACAGATAGGGAGACACCCTTGCAGTTGGAGATTTCCTTTATAAATGTAAGGTTCCTTACAAAATGGTAACTTCTGTTTTCAGAGCTTCTCCTACATCTGCAGTTTCTCAAAATAATCCTTATGCCAAAGAGGCATATCCTAGGGTGGCATATTCTGCTATTGATACTGGTTTTGATACAAGGCTGACATAAGGAAAGCCATATCGTAGAAAAGAAACCATATTGTAACTTTGAACGACCTCTGATTAACTGACATACTCTATGGATTTTATGGCCCCCCCCAGCTGCAATAAGTCAATAACTTTGTTCTTTTGAGTTCCTTAGGAATGTGATGACCCTAAGGCAGAGAGTCTATGCTGATAGCCATCATCAATGACAACTAAACATCAGGGTATAGAGTGTTGCTCCAGTCTCTGATGCATATCCAGTAAAACGAAAGACTGCCAGGAACTAAGACAAGATGTCTGCCTCCACCTGGAGATCAGATGGATGCCCCCACCCTGAGACCAGGTGCCTCCCCCACCCATAGATTAGCACCCTATGTAACTGGCCTGTAGTTTTTGTTATGTAAGATGGTTCTTTCGGACATTAGTCAGCGATCTTCCCCCTTGCTAGCAAGCTGTAATAAACTGCCCTTTCCCTGACATCATCTTGCCTCTTGATGATTGGCTTTTGTCTCACAGGGAGCAGATTGTGCCCTTTGTATGATAACACTATCCTTCACTTTCTTCCTATTTCTCAAAAACATTGAAGGTCATCTCTAAATAAATTGTAAATAACCTTCCTCTCTAACATTTAAAATTCTAAATTTGTCTCCAGCATTCATTTTTATATCTTGTCTTCACATAAGCTTTTTAACTTTCCACTTACCACTTAGCTTCTCAACTCAGAAAGTAAAAATACATCCCCAGGATCTTTATATTAGGGTTAATTTACAATGCTCTGCTAAACAGTCCTTGAAAACATATCTTATTTAGCTTCTCATCTTTTCCTACTAATGACTTACCATTTCACCCAGCTAAGGTCTCTGGCAGATTTTCTAATGTCCAAGCAGACTATCCAGTGTGTTGTAGTTGTCTCTAATCTTTTAGCAACTCTTCATTATTCTCAATTTTTACCAAGGAAAACTAGCTTATTTATATATTTGCTTATTTATTTATTTTTATTTTTATATTTTTTGTGAGAGAGATCAGCCCTGAGCTAACATCCATGCCAATCCTCCTCTTTTTTTGCTGAGGAAGACTGACCCTAAGCTAACATCCATGCCCATCTTCCTCCACTTTATGTGGGACGCTGCCACAGCATGGCCTGACAAGTGGTGCATCGGTGCGTGCTCGGGATCCAAACCCAGGCCACCAGCAGCAGAGTGTGCTCACTTAACCACTACGCCATGGGACTGTTTTGAATGGTTTTGAATTTGACTCCTAAACATGTTTTAAACCTGGTGGTAATTCTTCATAGTGCTAATGTCAATTTAATTTAGCTTGCTTTAAATAATGCTTAATGATGTGGGCTGTACTTTGGGAACATCACATTCTTTTTCTTTTTTGAAATTAATTTTCAAAATTCTCATTAATTGCATATTGTGTAGAAGACACAGCACAAAGTCCTGCCCAAATCCTTTATGGCTTTCCCAACCTCACTTGAACACACTAATCTTTTCCATATCTTAATTTCTATAGGCTGTATTCACATAAAATCATATTCTGTAAGATATTTCTATGTTTAATGGTTCAAAATTATAGCTACCACTATGCTGAGAGAATCTGGCTTTAGTTAAATAAACATCCTAAGCTTTTATCAGAAACATAAAATGTATGTTTTGGTTACTCAGTACTGTAAATGGTTGTCAAATGTGAAATACGCACGTTTCCAAGAAGTATAATGTGATTTCTGACTTATTTAAAAATGGAATTGAAAACAACAAAGAATTAAGCAATAAATGTATTTAATAATTAAAATAAGAAACCTGCTTCCCAGGTAGCTTCTTTTAGAGTTTGTAGCCACATTTATCTAAACTATCATACCCTACATCTCCAGTACACTGCACAAATGGACTAATAGGAAGCAAACTATCGACCTTACCTCATCCCAGAGATTTGGCCCTCATCTTAAAAGCAGCAATAAATCCTCACATTTCCCCACACAGCTCATCATCAGTTTGCTGAATCAGCATTCTGGACCACGCCGACTATATTTCCAGAAATAATGCATTCCCAAAGCAGTATTCCCAGATATGCTGAATCAGCATGCTGAAGGACAAGCAACACAAAGAGATGCCTTTAAATGTTGTGTCTGAGCCAGAGTCCATCAGTAGAGATGAGTATTCAACATGTAGACAAAAACATACAGTGTCAAGAAATCTTTAACCTAATCCTGGTCACATGGATTGTGCCAGTTTTTCACTTGATTTGAGAACTTTCAGTTTCTGCCTGTGAAAGACAGCCTATAAAACCATGAAGCTGTTTTTATAAATCTCCAAATCTGATGCATTTCTGTGATTATAAGATTTGACAAGGTGATCTATGTTGTTTTGTCTTATTTAAATCAACTTAACTCTGTGATGCTACCATACTGTTAAAATATATATTTTGATTTGTCATGCCTACTTCAGAAATGGAATGGCCGTTGATTGGTAGGCAACCATTTATTGAAATGAGCTGGTGATCCAATCTATGTTTATGTAGACACGTGCTTATAAAGAAAATAATCTCTAGATGGCTATAGCTAACAGCTTTGGAATTGTCTGTGAGCTGTATCTATTCCAGATTGCTATTGCCATAAAAAACCAAGTTGAAAATGTGTTATCATCACATGTCCATCTTATAGCAAGTTCAGTCCTCACCACTAACAAACACACAAAAACACACTCTTTTATTTTTTTTGTGAGGAAGATCAGCCCTGAGCTAACATCCATGCCAATCCTCCTCTTTTCGCTGAGGAAGACTGGTCCTGGACTAACATCTGTGCCTATCTTCCTCCACTTTATGTGGGAGGCCGCCACAGCATGGCCTGACAAGCAGTGCCTCGGTTCACACCTGGGATCCGAACCCCGGGCCGCCAGAAGCAGAGTGCACACATTTAACATCTACGCCACAGGGCTGGCCCCCAAAACCACACTCTTAATAATCCATAATAGTTCAAATCTTTGGCATTAGTATGTTGTTTCCATTATGAGATCTTTTCAGAGTTTCCGATAAGTATGTTTGAAGACCTTCAAGAATCTGCAAATCAAGTACTATAGTGTATAATTTTCTGATTTTCTAGGCTAATAAAATAGTTTTCTTTAAGATTAAATAAAATCATACATTAAGTGAGAAATAGAAATCTTACTTAGAATTGGTGCTGGTTGATGATCAGGTTGATTCATTCAAGAGCTAAATAACTTGTTCTCATATATCAGTTTTATATAATTCATTCTACCCCTGCAGAAAATAATTTATATATCTAATGGAATTTTATAATAATTCACAAAAAGATGGAAGCATAATGTAAATCTTGTGAATGCAAAGAGTCTATTAAAGTCACATAAACTTCCTTCACTAACCCCAGTCCACTGGTTTTTGTGCTAATTGCTGAAGGTCCCTAGTTCCCCGTGGCTCTACATATCAGATCCTTATATTCACATAACATCTCTTTGACTCTGCAGCTCCCTCTAGTTCCATTTCCTGGATGAATAGAAAGATTTCTCCCAGAGATAATTTTGATTATTATCCTCCTTCTATGTGTATCTATAATATATTAAAGCACCCTCATTCTATTCCGACCCCGCATGATTTGGTTGAGTTGGGTCCCTCTCATATGGATTTCTTGCTAGGGGAGAGGGTGGACCAATCAACAGCTAAAGAAACACAACCATGTGGAAGGTAAGTATGTCTAAATCTGTATCTAAAGACCTCTAGGAAATGGAAATAAATCTGTGATTTTTAGTCTTCTTTTAACAGTTTATCAAACCAAAACTTATGAAGAAGCCCAACATATAAAGTAGATAAAACTGAAGTAACGAAGGGCTGATGAGGTTGGAAACGCCTCGTATGCTTGATGCTCACCACCACAAATCACCTGGACCTTGAAGCACTTGTACCAAGTCCTAGATTGAATCAAAACATTAATTGTAAGGCACTAAGATAGATAACTCCTGAAGTCTCTTCCAGTTCTAACACTTTAAGGGTAATTATTAGAAATGTATTTATCACAGAAAGTGTTTATTCTAAATTGTGTATTATTTTTTTTTATTGTTTAAAATTGTGGCTTAAAATACATTTAGCACAATACATCAAGTCAACAAATCTTAGGTGTTACAGCTCAATGAATTTTCACACATGTGTACACTCACATAACCACCTCCAAGATGTAGACATAAAACTTGTATATTACCCCAAAAGCTTCCCTAATGCACTCTACCAGTCCCGGAACTACTCCAAAGGTAACCATTCTTACTTCTATCATCATCAATTAGTTTTGCTCACTCAAATTTTGTATGATGGAATCACACAATATGTAGTCTTCTGCATGAGGCTTTTGTCTAACATGATGACTGTGAAATTCATCCATGTGAATGCATAAGTAAGTAATTTATTTCCTTTATTGCTTTGTAGTATCCTATTATAAAAACAAACCACAATTAATGGTTCTATGTTCCATTGATGGATGCTTGGGTTGTTTTCACATTGGAATTATTATTAACAAAGCTGGTATGAACACATTTGTGTGTGTCTTTTGGTAATATAAGCACTCATTTCTACTGGATATATACCTTAAGATAGAATTGTTAGGTCGTAGGTAAGGTATATGTTCAACTTTGGTAAATATTGTCAAACAGTTTTTGAAAGCAGTTGAATCAATTCACCCCCTCACTAACTTTTTAGAACTGTTCCAGTTTCTCCACAAATTTGCTAACATTTAGTATTATCAGTCTCATTAATTACACCAATTTTGTGGCTATGTAGTGATACTTCATTGTAGTTGTAATTTATATTTCCTCGATGAATAATGATATTGACTATTTTTTCAAATATTTATTGTCCAGTTGGATATTCACTTTTATAAACTGCCTGTTCAAGTCATTTGCCCATTACGTTGTTTTGCTTTTTCTAATTGAGTTACAGCAACTCTTTATATATTCTGGAATAGAGTACATAGTTAGATATATGTATCATAATGATGTTCTCAGTGTGTGAATTGTGTTTGCAACCATTCAATGGCATGTTTTTATGAGCAGAAATTCTTAATTTTAATGAAACCAAATTAATCAAAATAATTTGTATTTCTTCAATGGTTATGCTTTTTTTGTCATATTAAAGAAATCTTTGCCTCCTCTGTAGTCTTGAAGATATTTTTTATGCTTTCTTGTGTAAGTTTTTTCTTTAACCTTTCATATTTAGGTCTATGCTCCATTCCTATCAACATTTTCCACATCTTTACTTTTATTGAACAAAATAAAAGCAAGAAAAGAGTTACTGTGGTCTTCTTCTCTGGGCTTTCGTGTAACGAGTGAAGGCACCACAACAGAAACTGTGCTGGAGGCTACACGCATTCTTTCTAGAGTTCCCCACTGCCCTTGTTCATTGACTTTTCTTTAAGTATGATTAGATTTTGATCATTTTTTTCACCGGTAAATTTTTAGAGGCCCTAAAACAAAACATTTTTATTTTGTATGTTTACCCGATTCAAACTTTCTTGGACTGCTATTCCTTAATTAATGAAAACCTCCATGTAATGCTCGAAGGCAAGAGTTGCAAACTCTTTCTGTAAAGGGCCAGATAAATGCCTTGCAGGCCATATGGTCTCTGTAGCAACTACTTAGCTCTGCCATTATAGCACAAAACCAGCTATAGACAAATACATAAGTGAAAGGGCATTATTTTCTTCCGATACAACTTGATTCAAAAAACAGGCTGTGGACTGTAGTTGGCCAATTGTTGCTCTAAGGGAAAGGAACTACTATCATTTACTGTGTATTTAATATGCAACAGGTATGGCATATTTCAGAATATAAAATAATCATGCGTGTTAAAAAATTTCTTAAAATAACACTTTTTTCATTTCTGAGAGTCAATCCTTTGGCTAACTACCATGTTGGTTACTCTGGTAGCTAATGTGTGATTGGAAATGTTACTAGTTTGAATAATAATAAGCTTGATTCCAAATTGGCATTTTTATCTGATATGAGGTAGGGGTCAAGGTTAATTTTATTAGCTGATCCCCGTCTTCTGGCTGTGCTACCAGCAGCTGAGCGATTCAGTTCTTTGGTTCTGAAGGAGGATCTGAGCAGCATAGCACAGCCTCCACAGCAGAAGAAACACAGAACTCTATTTGTCCTTAATAGAGTTGACAAATGAAAACTTTAAGCAGTGAAATACAGGATAAATGCAATCTAGAGAGGGAAACATTTTGAGTTGCTAAATGGTGTTCTGAAGTTGAAATTTAACTTCGATCTCTTTCTATTTATGATAATAAAATTTCAACTGGCTACAAGTCTTGCCTTATTTACTCATTTATGCATTTATTGATAGTTTTTAAAAGCCTTAACAGTGGTTGTTATAAATTCCATATAATGGAAGGAATATTTGTAGTTGAATCCATCAAATTTGCTTTATAAGTTCAGGTCTTGTGAAGCTTCCTATTAGAATTTTACCAACATTTCTGCTCTGTGTGTTCACTCTGCATAATGAAAACTATGTCACTAAATGCAGTGCTATCAGTAAAAATGCATTAAATGGTCATGTAAAATATTTTCAGTCCTTCAGAAGAAAAGTTGTATGTGTTAAAATTTCTGAAATCATAATAACTTTTATCATAAATAATCCAAAGCAATGACTATACCATTTTTGGTAATAGTCTACCTTACATCCAATCTCACCTTAAGAAAATTGGATACTTGCTACTTTTATTGCAAAAATACAGCCTGGACATTAAATTAGTTTGATATTGGAGATCAGTGTAATCTCTAGATATCTACAAGGAAAGATGTCAAAAGATACAGGGATATAATTTTAGAGATTCTAATGTTTAAGATCAGGAAAAGGGAAAAACCAACAATATCCTATGAAATCTAAAAGCAAAACAAGCAAATACATGAACACATGATCAATGAAAGATCACCAAATGCTTGAGAAATATGAACAGCCTGGACCAGAATTGTTGTTCCCTTTTCATATATCAATGGTGCCCTTATTTTTCTCAGCAGAGGGGCAGAGGTATTTGAATGTGGAATTCCTAATTCAAAAACAATCCAATCTAGTAAAAACAGAAAAGTAATATGTCACTTATTCAGTGAGGCTTTCCTAAACACTGTATAAAGTATCAAATCTCCATCTCTCCCTGCCACTCCCTCACTTGGTATACTCCATAATTTTTTCTTTTTCTATCCATAACGTTTTTTAATTTTATTCCATATTTATTTGTTTATTTTCAGTTTTCTAACTGTTTCCACTAGAACGCAAGCTCCATGAGGAGGGACTTTTTCTAGATTTGGATTTTATTGATTTCCCGTCTTTATTTTTCCCAGTACAAATGTCTGGGAGCTCTGTCATTTAATACTCAGTAATAAATACTGAGCTCTGTCATTTAAAACAACCTTGTTCTTAAACACTAGAGGAGGGTTTCTCAATCTCAGCACTACTGACATTTGGGGCTGGATAATTCTTTGTTGTGAGGGCTGTTCTGTGCCTTGTAGCATGGTTAGCAGTATCCCTGACCCCTACCCACTAGATGTCAGTTGCACCCACTCTCTGGAGGTGACAACCAAAAATACCTCTAGACATTTCCAAATGTCCTCTGGGAAGCAAAATTGCCCCAGTTGACAAACACTGCCACAAGGGATTTTGCTGATAATAATTAAGAAGTTCTCTACATCTGAATTCTGAAGCAGCTAAGAGAGCAAAAAGGGATCAGAGGACAGAGATCAGACACAGATCTAGAGGCCGGCCCAGTGGTGTGGTGGTTAAGTTTGTGCATTCTGCTTCCACGGCCCCAGGGTTTGGCAGTTCAGATCCTGGGCGCAGACCTACTCACTGCTCATCAAGCCATGCTGAGGTAGCATCCCACATAGAAGAGCTACAACTCTACAACTATGATACACAACTATGTATTGGGGCTTTGGGGAAGAAAAAAAGAGAAAAAAGAGAGGAAGATTGGCAATAGATGTTAGTGCAGAGCCAATCTTCCTCAAAAAAAAAAACAAAGAATAGTTTAAAAAAAAAAAAGACATAAATCAAATATAGAACGTGGCTTGGATCAACAGGCAAGTGAGTTTGTTAATCCTTGACTCTAATATTAAGCAGATTTATCAACTCTAACACAAGTAGTTCTGGAAGAACAGATCTCCACCCCCAGGGGCCCACCGGCTCTGCTTTGAGTACCACATTGGTGATCACATGGTCAAGAGAGTTGATGAGAACACACTCTCTCAACAGGTTGGCAGATTCAAAGCAAGAGAAAGGCAGATTTACACTGCTCAGCTGCTTTGGCCTCATGAAGGAATAAAGAATGAGAGAGGCCAGGGGTCCACTCCATGTGCTGGACAGTCTCTCTATGCCTACAGTTCCACTCTCCACCCCATTCCAAGCTGTTTTGTGTTCCAAATGGCTGATCTCTAAGGAACGTATCAACTGAGCGCTGTTGCTCTTTAGATTTCGGTTGCGTTCATCCAGAGGGCGGTACCATCAGGAGAAAGGAAGACAGAAAGAGAAACATCCTGTATTTGTTCCTTCAGCTACTTCTCAATTGGCTTCTATTCCTCTGCACACGGCCACAGCTCCTGTCGGGCAGCTGTCGTGTATGCCACAGCTACTGGCTTCTCTCTGGCTTCTTCTGGTAAATCTCCTCCCAACTGGACCTTCAGACCTCGAGGTTGTATAGGTCTCCACTGTTGATAGCCCTGGGGTTCTTCACTACCTTGGTTGATTTCACTTAACCATGCCAATCCCTTCTTTAAACTCTGTTCAGTTGCACCCATCTCTTTTTAAACCTTTTATTTTAAAAGAATTTCAAAATTATAGAAAATCTAAAAAATTGATACAGAGAAATCCTATGTTCCTTTATTCAAATTCACCAATTTTATTGTCTTGTGACATTTGTTTTATCATACACTCTCTTCATACCTATATATGAATATATATTTATAAAATTAATTTGTATAAACCATTTCACCCTAATACTTTAGTGTGTCATCTTTGTAACAAACATATTCTCTTACATAACCACAGCACTGTTATTATTTAGCATTGAAATATTGATCTATAGTCCATATTAAAAATTGTTATTTTTTGATTGTTCCAATAGTGTCTTTATAGAAGTCCTTTTATTCTAATACAGGCTCTAGTCCAGAATCATGTATTGGATTTAGTTGTCATGTCTCAAACACCACTTTTGAGTATGCTGTTTCCTGATGGGATTGTGAATAATGCATTCCATATGAAAACATGAAAAGTGATGAATAAATGCCCTCGATAATCCTGATTGGAATTGGAATTATACTTCAAATACAACCCCAATCCAAAGGGATAATAAAAAATTTAGCCCTTTTTGAGCTAAGTAGCTATTACCTCTGAAAAGAATATTCCCGTTCATTTAATGTTCACTAAGTTTCTGCTCCATGCAGGTCCATGTATGTAGTAAGTGCTAGGAATTAGAATGGGAAACAGAAAGATACCAAAGAAATAGGAATATAATCCTTGTGTTCTAAAGAGTTCTAACTTTAGAAGACATGAGGGTTTGTTTTTTCCCTCTGAAAATAAAAGAATGAATATAACTAGAATTTACAAAATCAAAATAATCCAAAATCAGGACTGACAGATACTTGCACAGAGTTCTGCTATTTCAGAAGCCTTGCTGGTAGCAGACATCAAAAATTAATGATGGAACATTTCTACTGAGCCCAGTTGTGATCTCAGAAGCTTTACAACAACATAAACTAAGCAGTCATTATCAACTGCTCAAAGCAGACATCCACAATGAAACAATTTTTCCCATCTCTGATCTAGGAATAAGTAATATGTTGTGAAAATAATGTGAAGGACCCAGGTATGAATGAGGTGAAGGACATCAGCCAGGTCAGCCTGTAGATGATGCAAAAAAGAGACACCCAAGGCAGGAACACCAGCAAATTCAGAAAATAGGAGAAAAAGACTTTTTATTCAAATACCAAACAGCTTCTGTCTCTCACTTTGAGGGACACAATTTATTGGAAGCAAAACCAAACAAAAATCCATCAGATCATTTTGACATTCAGGCTCTGAAGTGGGATCTGGACATGGACAAGTGTGTTCATTAGCCTTTAAAGAACATCGTAATGACCGAGCCTTAGTCACCAGACTTATTACAGAGTGGATAGAAGAGCGCCCACAGAGTTCACAACAAAACAACTCAAATTAGAGATGTAAATAAAACAAATATTAACATCCTAAAACCATGAAACAGAACTCGAAGCCGTTCAGCTGAAACTGGCAGAGTCCCTAACAATAATATTTGAGACACGGTGAAGAATCTAAACTACCAATATGCTTAATTTGAAAGCAAGTGAAGTGCTTTTTTTTTTTTTTTTTTTTACCATTCCCATATGTAGGCAGCTGTCACCAGATCAGAGTCTGTTTAACATTCCAGAGCTGGCTAATCAAGAGACAAACACGAATGATCTTGGATTTCCCCAAGAGGTGGCGTCTATTCCACCTCTTAGCTTATACGAGTGAACAGAAGGAGAACATTATTATAGGCTCTGCCTCAGGACACTCACATGAAAATTGCATTTCACTATTGTGATTGCATTTGCAACATACAAAACAAAGGAAAAGAAAGTGACAGGCTGCACATGGAGCAATCTTGCTACATAGAACTTTCTTGTCCTCAAGGTAAATCAACTAGTCATGCAAATTTCTCACTTCTCACTTGGAAAAAAAACACACACATACACACCCCTAAATAATATATATATTTTTAAAGCTAGTGAGGTAAAAAGAAAAAGAAAAATTTTCGGAAACAACAGCATAGGCACTTTCCCAGTGAAAGATGGTTTGACTTTAATAATAGAGAAGTAGGTAGGCTATTGAATCTGGGCATTGACTCCTCTATGAAGAACATACAGCAAGATACAAATCTTATACAAGGCTGGCCATGGGTACTGGCGATGTAGGAGAACATCTACACAACACAATTTGAACTTAATACTTAGGTTGCTTAAGTCACTTATGCTTAAAGGAAATGAAGGTTATAAGAGAACCTTCTTGGAAGGAGAGAAAGGAGTGGGTAAATACTGGTGTTCTGAGAAATGTAAAAGTGGAAACTCTTGGGAGAGTAAAAGAGTGGAGCACCTGGAGGTGAGAGGACTGGACACAAATTCCACCCTCCTCACAGCATCACTGGCTTTTCTCTTTCTACTAACTCTTTAATATAGTAAAGCCAGTTAATTCCTGTCTCTTACACTTTGGAATAAACTTGACCTGACTTTGACCAAAGGAGCATTTTGGGTATTCCTCTTGCTCACCAAGATTAGCCTTGTGAAAAAAATAATGCCCACGTGGAAGTTATAGGAAAAAAAATGCTTTGTAACTTTTATGTTCTCCTTTTATTTTTTGCATTCTTCTCCTCTTTTAACTCCTCCTTCTACTCTTCCTCCCCCTCCCCTACTTCTTATTCTTCAATTATTCATTGGGTACATGAATTTTAAAAGAATAGTTTGTGTTAGGATTTAGTGAGTCAATTTGGAGTAAAAGATTAATTCCATTGGCTCTGGAGTCAGATTGCTGAGAACACAGGTTGGCATACCTTTTCTGTAAAGAACCAGATTGCAAATATTTTAGACTTTGCAGGCCTCAAGTTCACTGTTGTAACTATTCAACTCTGATGTTGAGTCATAGACAATATGTAAGTGAAAAGATGTGGCTGTGTTCCAACAAATCTGTATTTATGAACACTAGAATTTAAATTTCACGTAATTTTCACAAATCACAAAATATTATTTTTCTTTTGACTTTTTCTCACCCATTTAAAAATATAAAAGCAATTCTTAACTTATAGTCCATAAAAAAACAATTGGTAGGCTAGACCTAACCTATAGACCTACAGTTTATCATCCTCCATCCAAGACTTAAATACTATTCCATCACTTGCCACTTGTGTGAACTTAGTTAAGTTACCTAATCTTTCAATTTTCCTCATCTGGTAAAAAAGGGTCTATTGTTTTATTGATTCCAGCTAGTTCTTGAGTTGTTTTGAGGATTAAAGATGTTAGTAGATCCAAAATACTGTAAGTGAGCATAAGTGAGGCCATCTTGTTACCCTAAACGGCCCCAGCCCCTCCTCTGTGTGACTACTCACTGCTCTGCATGTATTCTAAAAAAGGCCACATGCCCTCCTGATTTACGGCTTCTGCTTACATAGGTACTCCCTAATAGCTTGATAAATTAAAACTTTGTTCTACAAGTTTTTCTCCAGGAACAGACTGACCACAGGCTGGAAACACGCCAACAAGGTATCCATCACAGCTGACAGAAGAATGGAACAATGTGATGCCTGGAGCCCATCATGCCTAGACACCAACATCCCTGGAGACCAACATCCCTGGACCCCCTCCTTACTGCCCATTTTCCCTATATAATCACTTCAACATTCTGTAATCCTTGAAAATGGTTTCTTGAGACATTAGTCTGCCGTCTGCCCAGTTATGTTGGCTAATTGAATTAAGCTTCCTTTCTTAATCTCTAACTCATTGTGATTAATTGGCTCAGATCATGGCAAGCCGAGAAAGCCCATTGCTCAGTAACAATACTAAATATTGCCTTACATATAGCAAGCATTCAATAAATACTATCTGTTACTATTAATATAGGTATACCCTAGTTTATATCTATGTACTTTATTCAACTTGCCCCATTAGTAATTTATGTGACAAATCCCATTATAACTTACTTCAAATTGAATTACATGAGTTTGTCTGGACTTTTAAAAAAATAAATGAATTATATTTTAATTAACTTTGACTAATTCAGGACAGCAACCAGGAAAAAGAAGGAAAGATAAAAGAGAGAAACAGAGAGAGAGAGAAACGGAAGGAGAGTTTAACATTAATTGATGTCTAATATGTCTTATGATTGGTCCCGAGGACCTTTTGTGTATATACATGTATATATCCTTTATACATTGAAGAAATTAAGGCTGAGAGAGTAAATAACATGATGAATATCACATAGCAAAGCTAGTAACTGGAAAATCAAGACAAAAAGTTGTTCTTTAACTTCAGAGGCATAGCTCTTTCAGTTACTACATGTGTTTGTCTAGAGAAGCTACAACTTCAGTCATTCGATTTTAGTTATTTATATAATTCTTATGGAAAATTTCATACATAACAAAGGCAAATATCATAATTAACTATTCTTCAATTATTAAACATGGCATTTTATATTTGTTAAGTTTGTATTTGTTACAGGTGAAAAATTGTATTTATTGCAGGAATGCTAAGCATTTCACAGAATTCAAGAGAGGTTGGACTTCCAAGCCAAGGGTAGGGCCAGGTCAGCTAAGGGGACTACAGTGGCAGAGGTCTAGTGACCTGCTTTCTGAAGTGCTGTTTCTCAAGTTTTAATGAACAAATAAATCATCTGGAGACCTTATTAAAATGCAAATTTCTATGCAATACACTTAGAATAGGGTCTGAGAGTCTGCATTTTTAGCAGGCTCTCAAGTTATGCCAATATAGCTGGTCCCTGGCTCACTCCTTGAATGGCAAGGTTCTGAAACATTCCATTTAACATGATTTAGCAACAAATAATTTCCTCAGATTTTGATTCACATTTTTATATTTTTCATTGTTTTACATATATTATGCATCATATGCATATATAGATGTGATTTTGATGCACAAAAGGTTTTATTTTTGTGTTTATTGTCAAAACTATCAATCTTTATTCTTTTTCATCTTTTTTCACCCATTTCCAAAGTTAATTGGGTGGGATCAGAATTGGCCACCCCAAAATGTGTCTCTTTGGCATGAGGATTATTTTGGGCTGGTTACTTTTAAGAGACTGCAGACAGAGGAGAAGCTCTACAAACCAAGTAGACGTTACCCTTTATAAGAGACATTTACAGTTGTAAGGGAAATCTCCATTTGTAAAGATGTTGCCCTCTCTGCACCAGGAAGAGGGAGATGACCTTATCTCTAGGAACTCTTATCACTGCAGAAGGCAAGAATTTAAATCTGCATAATAACACTACTCTTGTTTACTGTGCTTTTCTGGTAATCTCCCATAACTGACTCCCCCCACCCCCAACATCCTCCATTGTCTTTAGATGAAGATAGTATATAAGGTAACAGCCTGTCCGATTTCGGCGAGTTACTCAGCTTTCCTGGGTTTATCCCATGTATACATGTATTTTTTTTTTTTATAATTTTATTTATTTATTTATTTTTCTCCCAAAGCCCCAGTAGATAGTTGTATGTCATAGCTGCACATCCTTCTAGTTGCTGTATATGGGACACGGCCTCAGCATGGCTGGAGAAGCGGTGTGTCGATGCTTGCCTGGGATCTGAACCCAGGCCGCCAGTAGTGGAGCACGCGCACTTAACCGCTAAGCCACGGGGACGGCCCCCATGTATACACTTTTTAAAGCTTTGTTTGATTTTCTCCTGTTATTCTGTCTCATGTCAATTTAATTTATAAACCAGCCAGAAGGACCTAGAGAGTTGAGCAATTCTTTTCCTCCCCTACACAACTCATTGAATTCTCATGTGAAAGAAATTCAAGAATTGGTTTCTGATGTTAAAACAATCAAATACAATAAACAAATATGAGGAAGAAATCAACCATTAACAATATATTAATCTCCTACTAAAGTCAAGGGATTATGTTAGATGCATTGGAAATATAAATTGAAAAACTCCTTCCTCAGTATCTCACGAAGTTTATACATTCATTTAGGATCATTTCCTATTTCTCTTCTAACACGGCCACTTCCAGATTTTATTTAGTGACTAGGCATGAAAATCCATATACTTTTTGGTAAATGAAAAATTCCACATAAATCAAATCAATTCCTTAAGCGTTGCAGTGGCTATGTTTGGGGTTTTATGGATTGAAGTTTGCAAGCCTGTCATATGTCATTTCTTCCCATGTGTTACATCAGCAATGCCATTAGATGCCACCAAATGTGTCTTGTCTTTGAGTGTTAGGCTATGCTTTCCCAATCAGGCATTTGAGTGAACAAGAATATGACACCATCTTCTTAACAATAAAAGGAATTATTCTATCAAAATGTATGTCCTTATTCAAATAAAGAGCATAGTTGCCTAATTATTATATTCAATATCTCCTAAAATTGTCAACTAATGTTCATTTTTAGTAACTTGTTAATTTCTCTAGAAAAGATAATGCTTTCCTGATTATTTTTCTTTCATCTTCCCCAAAACAACAAAAAAACACACAAAAATATGAAGATATGAGAATATGAGGTCATATTTTCTATAATTCTCATTTACTACACCCCAAACTACACCTCAAGCTGCTTCTGTATACTTTACTCATTGACTTACTATTATTCTTATATGTGGACAAAAAAAATCTGCATCAGTTACTTAAACTTATCTATTAACTGTTTTAGAAAACCATCAGAGGTTTTAAAAACTGATCTCTTTCCGAGGCTTGATTTTAATTTTTAACGAGTGAGGTCTTGAGGTTTTTCAAGTCAAGATGGCATTGTAGGCAGACTCTGAACTCAGCTCCACCTGTAGACACAGCCAATTGACAACGACTCTTGGAAAAATTACCCTGAGAGAGAATTGGATAAGAGGAACTCCTGCAACAACAGACAATCCTAATTGAGGTGGAAGAGACAGACATTCCCTTCTGGAGAGAAAAATGCAGGCTTCACGAGCTGAAGCGCCTCACAGCCGCAGGGAGCAGCCCAGAGGTCCGCAGCCTCCCTGGAGGAGCGGGGCCCTGAGACGGGGAGTGCCCCTGCTGTGGGCATTTTGTGGATCCAGCACAATCGAGATGAGTGGCAGAATATCTGACTTTGCCTGCTACTAAAACATTGGGGAGAACCCCCAGAAAAGCTGGTTCACAAAGAAATTAAAACCGGCTCTTAAAGGGCCCACGCACAAACTCACCCGTTTCAGAAAGCAACCTAAAATCACCAGAAAGAAAGGTGCACTGCCCTTTGGGGAATAGAGACTCACCTGATAGCCTCTGAGTGCATCTCGGTGAGAGGTGAGACTTCTCCAGGGACTGGGACATTGGTGGCAGCCATCGTGATAGCCTTTTGTGGGCATGCTGACAGAGACGCTGGCAGACACCATTGGAGTTCTCCTTGGGGCCTGCTAGCCCAGATCTACCCCACCTACTAGAGCACTGATTTAATCCAGCTCAGCCAGGCCAGCAGCCCACCCTAGGGACTGGCCCCACCCAACAACAAGCCCTCAGGCAACTTGTGGGCCTGCTAAGGGAGCTGGATTCTCCACAGCATGACTGGGTCTGCCTCTGTAGGGCAGTGTGTGTGCAAGGAGTGGGTGGAGAGTATGGGGCAGTGGTGGAGAGTGTGGGGCTCCAGCCTTGGAGAGACTGGGTCCACTTTAGGAGATCGGGGAATGCACATGGGGCAGGACTGTGTTGAATGTGTGTGTGGACCTGTAGGCAGTGGGGCTAGTCAGCTGCAGAAGACTTGTGCTTCTCAAAGACCCACATAGGAGGTTTGCCCCATCTTCCAAAGCCTGAAACAATTGGGTGCTCCCGTGCCTGAGGCCAGCCTCACCAGGCTGCAATCCTCAGAGAGTTGACAAGGGACCTAAAGGCTAGAGGCTTATAGCATTTGTAACCCCCTGAGCCTAAAAATCTACCACGCTGGGGGCCTACTCACTTAATAGAAATACAGCAACACAAATGTGCTATTACACCTTGCAGCCAACTGTGCTGGGACACTACACATCTGATAAAGAGACTGAAGGGCCCACAACAACTACACGTAGCTGAGCATTACAGCTGGCCAGGGGCATAGCTCAGCCTCGCTGGGCACCTACGGGAAGAACAAATCCACCACAACAGAAGGACACATGTAGCCCACACAGGGGTCACTCCTGGAACATTTGCAACTGGAGAGGAAAGGGAATCACACTTCCAGGCCTCCTAAGGCATCACTTATATAAGGTCATCTCTCTGAGAGCAGGAGATGTAGCTGACCTACCTAATACATACACACAAGCAGAGGGAAAGAGGCAAAATGAGGAGGCAAAGGAATACATTCCGAGTAAGGGAACGGGACAAAACCCCAGAAAAAGAACTAAGCGAAACAGAAATGAGCAACCTACCAGACAGAGAGTTCAAACAAAGAATGTTAAGGATGCTCACTGATCTTGGGAGAAGAATGGATGAACTCAGTGAGAACATCAACAAAGAAATGGAAGATATAAAAAAGAACCAATTAGAAATGAAGAATACAATACTGGAAATGAAAAATTCACTAGAGGGACTCAAAAGCAGAGTAGAGGATACAGAAGAACGGATGTGCGAGCTGGACAAAAGACTAGAAGAAATCACCCAAGCTGAACAGATACAAGAAAAAAGAATTAAAAAGAATGAGGACAGTCTAAGGGACCTCTGGGACAACACCAAATGCACTAACATCCATGTTATAGGTGTCCCAAAAGGAGAAGAGCAAGACAAAGAGGCAGAGAATCTGTTTGAAGAAATAATTGCTGAAAACTTTCCTAACCTAAAGAAGGAAACAGACACCCAGGTACAGGAAGCACAGAGAGCCCCAAACAAGGTAAAACCAAAGAGGCTCACACCAAGACACATCATAATTAAAATGTCCAGAATTAAAGATAAAGAGAGAATCCTAAAAGCCGCAAGAGAAAGACAAGTTACATACAAAGGAAATCTCATAAGGCTATCAGTTGACTTCTCAGCAGAAACCTTACAAGCTAGAAGAGAGTGGCATGATATATTTAAAGCGCTAAAAAGAAAAAACCTACAGCCAAGAATACTCTACCCAGTAAGGTTATCATTCAAAATGGAAGGAAAGATAAAAACTTTCCCAGATAAGCAAAAATTAAAGGAGTTTGTCACCAAGAAACCAGTACTACAAGAAATGCTAAGGGGACTTATTTAAGGGGAAAAGAGAAGACCACAAATTGGAAAAATTATCTATTTCCATAAGAGGGTAATGGATACAAATACACAAAAAAGAGGTTAGATATGGTATCAAAAACATAAAATGTGGGAGGAGGTAAGTTAAAGAGTAGAGCTTTCAGACAAAGGTCAAATTAAATAGACTATCAACTTAATATAGACTGCTATATATGTAGGTTATATATACGAACCACATGGTAATCACAAACCAGAAACCTATAATAAATACACAAAAAACTAAGAGAAAGGAACCCAAACATAATACTAAAGAAAGCCATCAAACCACAAGAGAAGAGAGCAAGAGAGGAAGAAAGGAACAGAGAAGAACTACTAAAACACCAAGAAAAAAAAAGTTAAATAATGGCAGTATATACATACTTATCAACTGCTACTTTAAACATTAATGGACTAAATGTTCCAATTAAAAGGCATAGGATGGCTGACCAGATAAAAAAACAAGACCCATATATATACTGCATACAAGAGACACATTTCAGATCTAAAGACACTCACAAACTGAAAGTAAAGGTATAGAAAAAGATCCTGCATGCTAATGGCACTGAAAAGAAAACTGGGGTAGCAATACTCATATCAGACAAAATAGACTTTAAAACAAAAACTTAAAAAGAGACAAAGAAGAGCACTACATAACGATCAAGGGAACAATCCAGCAAGAGGACATAACACTTGTAGATATCTATGCACCCAACATAGGAGCACCTAAATATATAAAGCAATTATTAGCTGACATAAAAAGAGAAATAGACAGTAAAACAATAATAGTAGGGCACTTTAACACTCCACTTACACCAATGGATAGATCATCCAAACAGAATATCAATAAGAAAACATTGGTCATAAATGACACACTAGAACAGATGGACTTAGTAGATGTACACAGAACATTCCATCCAAAAACTGGAGAATACACATTCTTTTCAAATGCACATGGAACATTCTGTAGGACTGATCACATATTAGGCCACAAAACAAGTCTCCATAAATTTAAGAAGACTGAAATAATACCAAGCATCTTTTCTGACCACAACGGTATGAAAGTAGAAATCAACTATAGGAAGAAAATCAGAAAAGCCACAAACAGGTGGAGATTAAACAAAAAGCTACTGAATAATGATTGCATCAACGAAGAAATCAAAGGAGAAATGAAAAAATACCTGGAGACAAATGAAAATGAAAATACGACATGCCAGAATTTATGGGATACAACAAAAGTGGTTCTAAGAGGAAAGTTCATAGCAATACAGGCCTATCTCAACAAACAAGAAAAATCGCAAATAAACAATCTGACAATGCACCTAAAGGAACTGGAATAAGAAGAACAAACAAGGCTGAAAATCAGTAGAAGAAGAGAAGTAATAAAAATCAGAGCCGAAATAAATGAAATAGAGACTAAAAAAAAATAGAAAAAATTAATAAAACCAAGAGCTGGTTCTTTGAAAAGATAAACAAAATTGACAAACCTTTAGCTAGACTCAGCAAAAAAAAAAAAGAGAGATGGCTCAAATAAGTAAAATCAGAAATTAAAGAGGAGAAATTACAACAGACACCTCAGAAATACAAAAGATTATAAGAGAATGCTATGAAAAGCTATATGCCAACCAATTCAAC
This sequence comes from Diceros bicornis minor, assembly GCF_020826845.1. Taxonomy (NCBI): domain Eukaryota; kingdom Metazoa; phylum Chordata; class Mammalia; order Perissodactyla; family Rhinocerotidae; genus Diceros; species Diceros bicornis. The sequence continues at coordinate 15,561,386 of NC_080749.1, read as the reverse complement.
AATCTGGAAGAAATGGATAAATTCTTAGAATCATACAACTTTCCAAAACTGGATCAAGAAGTAGAGAATTTGAATAGACAAATCACCAGTAAGGAGATCGAAACAGTAATCAAAAACCTCCCCCAAAATAAAAGTCCAGGACCAGATGGCTTCCCTGGTGAATTCTACCAAACATTCAAAGAAGACTTAATACCTATCCTTCTCAAACTCTTCCAAAAATTGAGGAGGGGGGAAGCTCCCTAACTCATTCTACAAGGCTGATATTACCCTGATACAAAAACCAGACAAGGACAACACAAGAAAAGAAAATTACAGGCCAATATCACTGACGAACATCTATGTAAAAATCCTCAACAAAATACTAGCAAATCGTATACAATAATATATTAAAAAGATTATACACCATGATCAGGTGGTATTTATTCCAGGGATGCAGGGATGGTTTAACATTTGCAAATCAATCAATGTGATACACCACATTAATAAAATGAAGAATAAAAATCACATGATCATCTCAATAGATGCAGGGAAAGCATTTGACAAGATATAGCATCTATTTATGATAAAAACTCTGAATAAAATGGGTAGAGAAGGAAAGTACCTCAACGTAATGAAGGTTATATATGAGAAACCCACAGCTAATGTCATCCTCAGTGGTGAAAATTTGAAAGCTATTCCTCTAAGAACAGGAAGCAGACAAGGATGCCCACTCTCACCACTCCTATTTAACATAGTACTGGAAGTCCTAGCCAGAGCAATCAGGCAAGAAAAAGAAATAAAAGGGATCCAAATTGGAAAGGAAGAAGTGAAACTGTCACTATTTGCAGATGACATGATTTTATATATAGAAAACCCTAAAGAATCCACAAGATGTCCTTAGAAATAATAAACAAATATGGTAAAGTTACAGGATACAAAATCAACATCAACATTCAGTTGCATTTCTATACACTAACAACCGAGTGGCAGAAAGAGAAATTAAGAATACAATCCCATGTACAATTGCAACAAATAGAATAAAATACCTACGAATAAACTTAACCAAAGAGGAAAGATCTATAAACTGAAAACTATAAAACATTGTTGAAAGAAATTGAAGAAGACACAAAGAAATGGAAAGATACTCCATGCTCTTGGATTGGAAGAATTAACATAATTAAGATGTCCATACTTGCTAAAGCAATCTATAGACTCAATGCAATCTCTATCAAAGTTCCAACAACGTTTTTCACAGAAATAGAACAAAGATTCCTAAAATTTACGTGGAAAAACAAAAGACCCTGAATAGCCAAAGGAATCCTGAGGAAAAAGAACAAAGCTGGAGGTATCACACTCCCTCATTTCAAAATATACTACAAAGCTATAGTAACCAAAACAGCATGGTACTGGCACAAAAACAGACACACAGGTCAATGGACTAGAATAGAAAGCCCACAAATAAACCCACACATCTATGGACAGCTAATCTTCGACAAAGGAGCCAAGAACATACAATGGGGAAAAGAAAGTCTCTTCAACAAATGGTGTTGGGAATACTGGATAGCCACATGCAAAAAAATGAAAATAGACCATTTTCTTACACCATACACAAAAATTAACTCCAAATGGATTAAAGACTTGAATGTAAGACCTGAAACTATGAAACTTCTAGAAGAAAACATAGGCAGTACGCTCTTCGATGTCAGTCTTAGCAGCATATTTTCAAGCACCATGTCTGACCGGGCAAGAGAAACAATAGAAAAAATAAACAAATGGGACTACATCAAACTAAAAAGCTTCTGCACGGCAAAGGAAACCATCAACAAAACTAAAAGACAACCTAACAATTGGGAGAAGATATTTGCAATATCTCAGATATTGCATACATCTGATAAGGGGTTAATCTCAAAAGTATATAAAGAACACATCCGTCTCAACAACAAAAAAAATAACAACCCAATTAAAAAATGGGCAAAAGACCTGAACAGACATTTCTCCAAAGAAGATATCAGATGGCCAACAGGCATATGAAAAGATGTTCAGCATCATAAATTATCAGTGAAATGCAAATGAAAACTACAATGGGATATCATCTCATGCCCGTCAGAATGGCTATAATTAACAAGACAGGAAACAACAAGTGTTGGAGAGGATGTGGAGAGAAGGGAACTCTCATACACTGCGGGTGGGAGTGCAAACTGGTGCAGCCACTATGGAAAACAGTATGGAGATTCCTCAAAAAATTAAGAATAGAACTACCATATGATCCAGCTATTCCACTTCTGGGTATTTATCCAAAGAATGTGAAAACACCAATGCATAAAGATACATGCACCCCTGTGATCATTGCAGTGTTATTCACAATAGCAAGACATGGAAGCAACCTAAGTGCCCATCAAGGGACGAATGGATAAAGAAGATGTGGTATTTATACACAATGGAGTACTGCTCAGCTATAAGAAAGGACATGGATGGACATCGAGGGTATTACGCAAAGTGAAATAAGTCAGAGGGAGAAGGTCAAATACCATATGATCTCACTCATTAAGTGGTAGATAATAACAACAAACAAACACATAGAGACAGAGATTGGATTGGTGGTTACCAGAGGGGAAGGGGGGAGGGAGGAGGGCAAAAGAGATAATTCGGCACATGTGTGTAGTAATGGATTGTAATTAGTATTTGGTTGGTGAACATGAGAACCTGATGTAATCCATGCAGAAATAGAAGTATAATGATGTACATCTGAAATTTATACAAGGTTATAAACCAATGTTACCACAATACACCAAAAAAAACCACAAAAGAATACTTAAATTAGAACAAAAGCAGCATTGAAGAAGAATATACAATTTCCTGATTATAACAGTGAGAACAGGCTACCAAGAGATGTTCTGAATTACTCCATCCTTGGGGAACAGCTAAATAGGACAGAAGGCTATCTGTTTGTACAGTGTGAGCACTAACTTACATCACTTTAGAACTGAACCACATGACCTCATGAATTGCTTCTGGTAATATGGTTCCATTCCAGTGATGTTCCTCTCTTCCATGTCTAAATTGCTTCTTCAAGAGAAATATGACACAGCCAAAGATTTTCTTAGCAAGCCATCTTTACTGTCGTGCATATGAAGAAGGTTTTTGGCTAAAATAAATAAATTTATGGATAAAAAAAATAAAGAGTGAGATCTTTCTCTTCTCTGAACATTTAAACCTGTAGAAGAAATAAAGAAAACCAATCTTAAACAATGATATCAAACAAGTTTATCACAGATTTTAAAAACCCACTAGGAGAATAGCACATGAGACTCAAGTAATTTTCCTTTTCAAATCTTAATTGTTGCAGCTAGTCTACTATATTGTAACCAGCTCTCAGTCCATTCCCTAGAAACTAACTTGAAGCCATGGGCTACTAGCAAATGATCTGATTCATTGTGTCTGTCTGTGGAATGACATTTGGTGATGGTGGCTATGAGAATTCTCTTACTTTCAGGCGTGCTATATCCTTGTTCGCCAATTGGTGGTCCCATTATAGACTTCCTGTAAATGACTTTTGTCCCAAGATAAAGGTAAATTGAAGGGCTTTTTCTCTGCATGCAGTAGCCAGTAATTTACTAAAGTGCTTGGAGGTATGTATTTATAGATCAATGGAACAGAGTAAACATTTGTCCCATTACCAAATATACCTCAAAATACAAAAGTACTCTTTAACTCTCAAATGCGGTTTTTTGAGCAGTATCCATTTTTTAGTATCCAGAATTCCCTTCCTGATACAGAAATATCGCTGAGGGAGGGAAGGGGTGTCACATGTTTAGAAAATTGTAACTAATGGCAAGATACATCTTAATAGACTACAGCAAAAACTCATGAAGTCAATCTCTCCATTCTTTTTTTTTTTTGTGAGGGGATCAGCTCTGTGCTAACATCTGCCAATCCTCTTCCTTTTTTTTTTTTTTTTTTGCTGAGGAAGACTGGCCCTGGGCTAACATCTGTGCCCATCTTCCTCCACTTTATATGGGATGCCGCCACAGCACGGCCTGTGAAGCAGTGTGTTGGTGCACGCCCGGGATCCGAACCAGCGAACCCCGGGCTGCTGCAGCGGAGCGTGCACACTTAACCACTTGCACCACCAGGCTGGCCCCCTCCATTCTTTTTTTGAAGCACAGCTCTCTCAGTCTATATGTGAATTTATACAGGTTGTACCTAATGTTACGAGTTTCAATCAATACAGTCACAACGACGTTAAACTTTTTCCAAGTTCCTTAATCTCCTTACCCTAAATATGAGATACTTTTTTTAGAGGTGGAATATCTGAATTGCAGCCCCAGAAGGCTATGCAGCAAAATGGAAAATAATTTTGAAATTAGATCTTTGTCCTTGCTGAGCTGCAATTTTCTCACTCATAAAATGGGAATGATAATATCTATCTCTTATTCATATTCTAGGGTCGAATAGAAGAACACATGTAGAGTGACCTCTCTAGTACTTGATACAGAGATGATGCTAACATTGGTAGCTGATATTTTTATTATTAGGTTATAATCATTATCACCTGCTGGTGAGAATAAACCAAACTGACTTCTTCGGTAATTCTCTGAATGCCATGAATATTTTGACTACTTTTAGAAAGATTTCCTAGGAAGTTACATTTTTAACTGGTTTACTTTTAAGAATTGATGTGTCCTAGGGAATGGTGTGCTGGTAAACTGATTCTCCAAAAAGAAAAGAGCTGTTGTTTGCAGCATTTGCAGATTCTGTGATCTAAACACCCCCACTCTGGCCAATTTCATGTCACTAAATCTGAAGTATGGAAGACACGCACAGTCAGATCTCATGGGCTGGGACATGCTGGCTCCTGCACGCTCCTAGCTCTAGGTCAATTATATGATAGCCAGTTATTGGAATGACCAATTCAATAAAAAACAAACTCAGCAAATGACCAACTCATCAAATGACAAATATGTCAAATAACCAATTTACAAAATGACGAATTTGTCAAAAGCCAATTTTCCAAAAGCTAACTTGCAGAAAAATAATGTGCCATATGATCAATTCCCAAGTAACCTTAGTTACAAAACATATCAAATACCTTAAAGAGGAAGCAGAACAATTTCTTCAGCCATTGTGCTTTCAGAGGCAGACAAATACAGGGGCGGGGAAAAAAGGCTGAAAAATACAGAGATAGGCACTTGCACGTATGGAAAAACACAGTTGAATATAAAATGTGCTGCCTATAATATGCAACATGCATGGTCCTGACATCGAACCAAACTAGACTAAGAACTATGCAGCTAAAATGCTGAGAGGCAATCAATGATTAAACTTTGAAAAAAATTTCTCATTGATCTGGCAATTTACTCATTTGCTATTTGCTATTTTAATCAACAGGCAAATTGATTTTTCAGTGAATTGGCTTTACTTGAATTTATTTTTATTATCTTTATGTGCTTTGCACCTGTGAATATCCTGAAATACAGAGACTATTAATCACAACAAATTTAGTCATTGAGGTCTTGATATGAATTTCCAGCCCTTTTTAAAGGCCTGTTTTCAAGTTATCTGGATGTCTAATTATTTTAAATGTAACTCTTCACATTAGGAAAAGGAGAGCTAGAAAAATATAGTATCTAAATTCTCTTGTTTTATAGTTGCACTTAGAACTATCTAGGCATGGTTTAACTTATATAATTCACTATGAACAAAATTATTAAATACTCAATTTGTCTTTATCTCATCTCTCTCCCCAACTTCCTTTTCAGGGGCTATCTATAGCTTTTCTCAGTAACTCCAAATAATGAAAGTATATGCTTTCTTCTACCTGCAAGCTTACACACATCCCTAATCTCAATGCCTGTAGACTCTTTCTACTTTTTCCTCAGCCTAATTAGTCTCAGAAAATGGCACTTTAAAAAGTATATTAAAAATATAGGCACTGAGATCTGAAAGAGATCTTTCATGTCATTTAAATTTATATTGGATTTTATTGGTGGTGAAAATAAATTCCAAAGAAGTGAAGTGATTACTGAAAGTTACAAGGAAGCAAGTATTCACTAGAATTTCACTCGGGATGGATATTTATGGTCGTAATTTCTTTGTACCTCCTCTCATCACAATATGAACTGTGTTTCTTTATCTCCTTGTATCTGGCCTGGTCTTGTGACTTGTTTTCACCAATAGGATGTGGCAGAAATTGTGTTGTGTAAGTTCCAGAGACTAGGCCTCACAGGCCTTTCAGCTTCTGCCTTTTCCCTCTTAGAACGTTGTCCTGAGCCCACCAAGTAAGAAAGACAGTTTAGCCTATTGGAGGATGAAAGGGCACATAAAGGAGAACCAAGGCCAACACCAACTACCCAAACATTTGAGGGGAGCTACCTTGGACATTCCAGACTGGCTTACTCTCAAGTGGAATGAAACAGCATGAAATGAACTCAGGTGAAGGAATAAAGTAACTATCCTACTAACCTACAGAACTATGAGAATTAATAGATCATTGTTGTTTTAAATCACTAAATTTTGGAGTGGTGTGTTACATAGCAGTTAATTGATTTCCAAAAAAAGTGTGCATTTCAGGTAGCCTACAAAAATATATACAAATTTTAAAAAGCAAAGACAATAATTTAGAATATCAAGATGAAGGGAAAAGTAAAGATAGTCAAAAAAGAAAAAAGATGGGTATAGGTAGAGAAAAATATAGATTCATATCTGGGCATATGGTTTACAGTGTCCTAAAACAGAAGCATGTGAGATTCTTAAGAGACTGAGCGAGACCTAAGAGATGCTATTCCATTCCATGAAGATGGGACACTGTCTCCTCATGAGTGTTGGAAGACAATTCTCCATAGGTGTCTCACATTTCTGTGTGTTTTGCAAGAAGGGGCACTGACTGCCTTTGTTCTAGACTATCTTTTCAAGGATGTTTATATAGTGAACAGCTTTGGAAGTTTAGAGATAGTATCTTCTTAGAAGCAAAGAAAGGTATACATGTTGTTAGTATAAAATATTCAGTTTCCTTTAAACTCAAATTTCCACTCCTGTAACACAACCTGCTGTGCATGCAAGAATTATCTGCTCCTCTTTACATGGCCCTGAAGGAACCGAGGCTCAGGGAACCTGTGCCGAACATGCTGATACTTGTACTGCTTGCTGTCCTGTGAGTAATAAAGTCATTCATCTCAGACCTAGGAGACTCGTGTCATCTGCCAGCATCCATGAAACTTCAGCAGGCTAGCTTATTAGCTTGCAAGAAGGAAAAAACCTCAAACCTTTCACAGTTTTAACAATGAGGTCTTCCACAACATTTCCACAACAAACATCAAAGTAAAGTTGTTTGTCTTAGGAAGTGTGTTTATGTGTCATCCATTATTAAAGACAAGAGGGAGAAAAGAACACTGATCACTGAATCTCAAAGTCAATATTTTCTTGTATTATGCATAGTAGGAAATTTTATGATAAATCCTCAACAAAGTGTTAATAAATGATAGGAGTTTAATTTATTATCCTTTTCATGCTTTATGATTTTTAATAAGGGAAAATCCCTTAATCCAAATAATAAACACCCAGTGGATAAGAGCAGGATTAATCAAATGAATGAGAAAAATATTTTGTGGCAGAAATTTCTGACGTTCTCCAATTCATATGATTCAGCCAGCTGCAATATGATATAAAGGGAAAGCAAGGCTTTGAAGTTCGGGTGGCCTAGGTCCAATTGTGATTGCATAGCTTCTAAGTCATACAACTTTGAGCAAGTGATACAGTTTTAGTAGTTTCAGTTTTGTCACCTGAAAAATGGTGTTAAATTGTTCTAATGTAATGACACCAATCTACTGCATTATTTTGAAGATTAGAAAAATTTATGTCTTATTTCTACACATTAAAATAACTCAATAAACAACACCCTCCATTTTGATTTCACGAATAGGTATTGCTGATTCTTTTCCTACAAATTTATAGGGGCCCATGGTTTCCAGCTCATCACAGCCATTATGAAAGGGGAGTACACAGGGCATGATTGTGAGTCACAAAGCGAGTTCATAATTAAAACATAAGCTCTATGAGGAAATGAATCATGCTTTACACCAGGTCTTAGAATAGTGCCTAGCACACAGAAGATGCTCAGTAAATGTTTACTAAATAAATTAGTAGATAAATGGGGCTGAATACCTTTGAGATTAAGCCCAGAAGTGCTGCATGCAAAAACAGGAGACAGGATTCAAATACACCTATGATGGCTTTCACTTATGACTGCCATGATGGCACTGGGATGTCTTGGGGTCAAGAAAGCATGAGTTACCTCTAAGGCATAAATACTTGCAAGGAAATGGAACAGACTGGATGGCAATGGGGAAGGCTGCAGCACAATCAGAGGAAGGACTTTTCTGAAACTCACAATCACCAAAAGCTTGTGTTACTCATCCACAGTTATGTGAAGGAGGCCACGGAAGATGTAGACCTCAGATAGCTCACAGGGACACCTGAAAACAATATAGGGGAGAGATAATAAGTCAGAAATAGAAACTTTGTTTTTTACAAAATGGAAACAAATACTATATTTTGGTTATTTTAAAATCAAATTAAGCTTATTTGCAAAAAAATGAAAAGAATAAAGGTCTTAAATTAAGAAAAATATTAAGAAGAAAGTAAGAGTCATAAACTTCTTTACCTTGAGATAATGACTCTTGAAGATTATTGAATTTTAAAGCTTGCAATGCTTATTTATTCCAAATCCTCTTTTTATAGATGAAAGAACAGAGGCCCAGAGAGACTGTTACTTTTACAAAGTCACATTCCAGTTCCCTGGTCCATATATTGATGACTGAAAAAAGAACTGAAAAGAGAGAGTCTCCTTCCTAGAAACGCATCACCAGCCACCACCTGGGTCCCTCCTGCCTGCCTACTAATTAGTTAGCATTGATCCAAAACTGTTTAGGCCAAAAACATTTTCCAGAGCTGAGAGTTCCAATGATTTTGCCATTTAAATATCAAAGTTAAAAATAGCCTTTATAGAAATATCACACGAGGGCAACAAAACACTCCACATTTGGCACCTTTCAAGAAAATAAGCTTCTCTTCTCTGCAGAACTGCAGCTTTTTGCTGTAGCACAGACATGACATGCCAGATCAAATCCATCATAATGAATAGCAAAAAAGACCTGGAAACACTTTTTTGCCCTATAAAATGAAGAAAAATTAGAATCAGGAAGTCCTGAAATGTATTTAAGTTGGATCCAGCCATCAGATTTGGAAAGCACACTGTTTGAAATCATATTGCCTCAGCTCTCAGATGATTCACAGGGGTTGTTGACTAGGTGGCTGGCAAATACGCCAGGCCATTGCTACTGGCATGCGAGTCTAACAGATGTTGAAAATGAAAGGCTGACAGTTTTTATAGTCTAATTAAATCTCTCCTTATTTCTCAAGTGCTATTTAATTTAATTTAATCAAAAGTAATAACCATTCATAATTGCTGTAATAGTAGCATTCATGTTCTATGTAAGGCATTACCTATTGTGCTTTAAGAAGAAATTTTGCAGTGGGAAAGTCTCTTGCTCAAGTAGTTTTAATACTTTCAAAACATTTAGAAGCAATGAACATACTCAAGGAAGATAAAATTTCAAGTTGTCCCATAAAATGTTAAAAAGGTCATGTGGTCAACGCCCCAATACGATGTTCTTTGCCAGTTTCCTGCCTTGTAACTGAAATGGGAGGAAATTTTTTCTTAGAAAGGTTATGTTATGAATACACATACTAGAAAGTGGTGATTTTATTCATCAAGGCTGATGAAAGTAACTGAATAGATGATCCAAGACACTGGTCTCTGTTTCATCCATTAGGATTGCTATAACAAAATACCACAGACCGGTGGCTTATAAAAACAGAAATTTATTTCTTACAGTTCTAGAAGCTAGAAGTCCAAAATCAAAGTATCCATATGGTCAGATTTTAATTAAATTAGGTCTAACCCTTGTCTAACTCTGACCTCTGGTGAGGGCCTGCTTCCTGGTTCATAAATGTCCATGTTCTGGCTGTAACCTCACATGGCAGAAGGGGTGGGAGCTCTCGCAGGCCTTTTTTTTTTTTTTTTTTTTTAATTTTATTTATTTATTTTTCCCCCAAAAGCCCCAGTAGATAGTTGTATGTCATAGATGCACATCCTTCTAGTTGTTGTGTGTGGGACGCGGCCTCAGCATGGCCGGGGAAGCGGTGCGTCGGTGCGCACCCGGGATCCGAACCCTGGCCGCCAGCAGCGGAACGCAGGCACCCAACCACTAAGCCACTGGGCCGGCCCTCGCAGGCCTCTTTTATCAGGGCATTAATTCCATTCATGAGGGTGGAGACCTTATGACTTAATCACCTCCCAAAGGCCCCAACTCCTAATACCGTCTTCTAGGGCATTAAGTCCTCAACATATGAATTGGTAGGGCCAGGGTGGAGGGAACACATGAACATTCAATGTACAGCAGTCACTGAGAAGTCATTGAGTTTAACTTGCAAATATTTGTTCCATCAGCTTGGTTATGAGTGTGCCTTAGATATATGTAATACTTAGGATAAAATGGAATCATACATTCAGAGCTAGGAGGAACATAGGAGATGAATAGGTCTGATCTTCAAATTTCACAAATGAGGACTGTGGAATCCAAATAGCAGATGTGATTTACCCAGGTACCCATGACTGGTGAGTTGAACAACCAGAAGCAGAACCCTGGTATAATGACTCCAAGTCCGGTAGCTTTTACATCTAACCACATTACCTTCTCATTAACGATGTTTTCATAAAAAAATCAGTCTTACGAACATCCTAAAACAATAGTTCAGAACTATGTTATACTTTTATGTGTAAAACTTCCCTAATTACTACTTCATTTTAAGTAAAGATATTTTCCATATTCCTCTAAACATTCTGTCTATGTGGCTTACAACTTTATTGGAGTTAGCACACAGACTCGTATAGTCTCCATTCTCTGAGATTAATTAATACATTTTAAATTAAATTAGGCCTAAGTCTATGGTTTAATTTATTTTAATATACTGACTTGAAAGCTATTGTATTTGAGATGGATGTTATGTATTGTTTGGCTATAACTATGTTTCATATAATAAATTGCGGTAGTCTTGGTAGTTTTTTTTAGTTGACTATAATGGAACCCCATTTGGGACAAATGTTGACAGTGCTAGGAAATGTCACATGAGTCACTTTTAGAGGGCATAAAACTCTTATGTAATGGGACCCAAAATGGGGGTTGGGAAAGAGGCACCATAGTTCTGAATCCAATGTTCAGAGATGTGGAATTTAGGACCCTTTGGTAGAAACAAAAGTCCTGTTACATGCCAATGGGTACTAGAGTGGTGAGCTTGAACACAGAACGTTTGCCACTTGGGGAGAGGCACAATACAAATATCTGAAAACCGTAACATGCAGCCCTCTGGATCAAAGGTGATACATACAGCAGGTTCATTTCAAATGGGTATGTCCCACATCTGAGCTTCTGCCTGAGAATGGTTTAGAATGATTAGTGGTAGAAGAAACAGTAGGCAGTAGATATGTGGGAAAATTTGGTACAGAATTTTTATTTGAGTAGGCAAACATTAAATTGGGAGTTAGGTTAAAAAGCAGGCAACTCTTTTAACAATTGGACAAGAAGAAAGTTAAAGCTGTTTTTGAAGAGCAAAATACATTGTTTTTGAATGCAGTAATTTGGCCTGGATGGGAGAATGTCAACCCTTGGAAGAAAGGATTGGAGCATTTAGTAATTTTTTGTGATTTAGTATGGGAATTATAATAATAAAAATAAGTAATATTTTTATTAATACTCCAGTAGACACAATATGAGAAAAAAACAAAATTAGAAAGTCATACAGGGAAAAATGTCATGAATTAACACCATTTTATAAGGAAATAAAATTTTGCAAAGATAAAGAATATTGAATATTCATCATAAAAGCTATTCAGAAGAGAAATTTATTATTTAGAGGAATTAAAGATATCAGGTTTATGGGGGCCGGCCCAGTGGCATAGCGGTTAAGTGTGTGTGCTCGGCTGTGGCAGCCCAGGGTTCACAGGTTCGGATCCCAGGCACGCACCCACACATCACTTGTCAAGCCATGCTGTGGTGGCATCCCATATAAAGTGGAGGAAGATAGGCATGGATGTTAGCCCAGGGCCAGTCTTCCTCAGCAAAAAGAGGAGGGTTGGTGATAGATGTTAGCTCAGGGCTGATCTTCCTCAAAAAAAAAAAATAATAATAACAATAAGATATCAGGTTTACTTTGCAGAAATAAATGCAGTTACTTAGTAAACTTAGGAGAAATCATACTGATTAGCAAAAACTAAAAAATAAGAAATAAGGGCCAGCCTGGTGGCATAGTGCTTAAGTTTGTGCACTCCACTTTGTTGGCCCAGGGTTGATGGGTTCGGATCCTGGGCACGGACATACACACAGCTCATCAAGCCATGCTGTGGTGGCATCCCATGTACAAAATAGAGGAGGATTGGCAACAGATGTTAGCTCAGGGCCAGTCTTCCTCACCAAAAAAATAAAAAGATAGGGGGCCGGCCCGGTGGCGCAAGCAGTTAAGTGCGCGCGCTCCGCTGCGGCGGCCCGGGGTTCGCTGGTTCGGATCCCGGGCGCGCACCGACGCACTGCTTGGTAAGTCATGCTGTGGCGGCGTCCCATATAAAGTGGAGGAAGATGGGCACTGATGTTAGCCCAGGGCCGTCTTCCTCAGCAAAAAAAAGAGGAGGATTGGCGGATGTTAGCTCAGGGCTGATCTCCTCACAAAAAAAAAAAAAAAAAAAAAAATAAAAAGATAAGAAATAAAAATTAAAAAAAAAATTTTAATCATATCGACACACACAAAATATGCAGAATGCAAGAATGTCTACTTGTGACTCCAAATTGAGATGAGCAAAGTACACAACGCTGTTGAACCATTTAGAGTTAATACCTCAGTTAAAATTGTGTTGTATCACTATATTGCTAATTGTATAGCCAATTGACTCCCCAGGTTATGGTAATAACATTATATAGATAAAATTCTTTATCAATAGAGTAAGTTAAAAGAAGAGGCAGAAATGCAAATGGTGTAGCTAGCTTTTCTTGGGGGAAGATCTGGGAAGGAATTTAAGAAGGATGGGACCGCAAACAATGAAACCACAAATAAGGGGAATTTTATGTGGGGAAAAAAAGATGATTAAGTTGATTCTTTATGCCGGAGGAAATTTCTGGTACCAGAGATTTTCTTTTACTTCACCTACTAAGCAATTTTTCAAATTTGTATGATTAATAATTCATGTACTTGGATAACCACATAGACATCCATTCTGCATTTTAAATTCACTCACATGATTGCTGGCAGGCCTCAATCTGTCACTGCATGGATCTCTCCACAGAGCTGCCTTCACAACATGGCAGATGGCTTTTTCCAGAGTGAGAAAGCCATGAGGAAGAAAGCATACAACATGGAAGCAATAACCTTTTGCAACATAATCTTGGAAGTGACGTTCTATCATTCCTGTCCACCATATTCTACTCTATTCCTGAGAAGTGAGCCATTATTTAATTCTCACTACAACCCTATGCAGTAAACACATCATTGTCCCTGTTTTGTAGATGTGGAAATCAAAGCCCAAATAATTCAGATAAGTGTACCAAGACTGTACAAAGGGTGAATAGCAAATCCAGAATTCAAATCCAGGCAGTGGGCTGTAGAGCCTGTGACTTAAATATCAGGTTACACAGTATTTCTGTGTGATAGTGCTCAAAATGTAACACAGATGACCACAGTGGTGTTTTTAATGGTGTGAAAGAACAGCCATTTGCTCAAATGTTACTTAAAGTGTTTCAACACGACAAAACTTCCAAAATGCACGTTCTAGGGGAAGCATGAAGCTTAAATATTTGCTAGATTGAGGAAAGCTACTCACAGTTCAGTTTTGGTCTGTGAAGCGTTAACTGTTCAAATTCATAGAAGCAATAGAAACACTTAAGGTGTATTAACACAAGACAGAATGGAGGAGTAGAAAGCCTAGGATCGCAGCTTAACAGCCAGTGGTTGAATGACGTGCTTTAGCAAGAGACATGGGGAGGAGAAAGTCTTGCATATACTCCGAGAAATGTTTCAGCTCCTCAAGATCTGATGAGTGTAATTTTTCTCTGTATATTTTGTTATTTTATATTTTATTAGTTTTTCTCCATTTCAACAATGCTGTAGCTCATTGTCTGTGATCTGGACCTCACCACAACCATAAAATCTATTTTTCAATTCCCATGCCTACTTCTTACTATATTTGCTCAAATTCAAATTAAAACAAATTATTATGGAGATTCTCCTAATTTTATTTGACCACTTCCAAAAATGCTTCAATATGCTTTCCTCAAGTTATTAAAATAATATTAATAAAAAATGCATATTCAAACAATCAAGACAAAGTAGAGTGAATTGTTGAAGATGTTGAACACAATTTTGATGGAACTATTCTTTTCTTTTTTTTTTTAATTTTTTGTTTATTGCAGTAACATTGGTTTATAACACTGAAAAAATTTCAGGGGTACATCATTGTACTTCTATTTCTGCATAGATTACATCATGTTCACCACCAAAATACTAATTACAACCCATCACCACACACATCTACCGAATTATCCCTTTCACCCTCCTCCCTCCCCCCTTCCCCTCTGGTAACCACCAATCCAATTTCTGTCCCTATGTGTTTGTTTACTGCTGTTATTATCTACTACTTAATGAAGGAAATCATACGGTATTTGACCTTCTCCCTCTGACTTATTTCACTTTGCATTATACCCTCAATGTCCATCCATGTTGTCACAAATGGATGGATTTCATCATTTCTTATGGCTGAGTAGTATTCCATTGGATATATATACCACAGCTTCTTTATCCATTCGTCCCTTGATGGGCACTTAGGTTGCTTCCAAGTCTTGGCTATTGTGAATAACGCTGCAATGAGCACAGGGGTGCATGTACCTTTACAAATTGTTGTTTTCAAGTTCTTTGGATAAATACCCAACAGTGGAATAGCTGGATCATATGGTAGTTCTATCCTTGATTTTTTGAGGTATCTCCATACTGTTTTCCACAGTGGCTGCACCAGTTTGCACTCCACCAGCAGTGTACGAGAGTTCCCTTCTCTCGACATCCTCTCCAACACATGTTGTTTCCTGACTTGTTAATTATAGCCATTCTGACGGGCGTGAGGTGATATCTCATTGCAGTTTTGATTTGCATTTCCCTGATAGTTAGTGATTTTGAACATCTTTTCACATGTCTGTTGGCCATCTGTATATCTTCTTTGGAGAAATGTCTGTTCAGGTCTTTTGCCCATTTTTTAATTGGGTTGGTAGTTTTTTTGTTGGTGAGATGTATGAGTTCTTTATATATTTGGGAGATTAAGCCCTTATCAGAAGTATGGTTTGCAAATATCTTCTCCCAATTGTTAGGTTGTCTTTTCGTTTTGTTGATGGTTTCCTTTGCTGTGCAGAAGCTTTTTAGTTTGATGTAGTCCCATTTGTTTATTTTTCCTATTGTTTCTTTTGCCCGGTCAGACGTGGTGTTTGAAAAGATGTTGCTAAGACCGATGTCGAAGAGAGTACTGCCTATGTTTTCTTCTAGAAGTTTCACAGTTTCAGGTCTTACATTCAAGTCTTTAATCCATTTGGAGTTAATTTTTGTGTATGGTGTAAGGTAAGGGTCTACTTTCATTTTTTTGCATATGGCTATCCAGTTTTCCCAACACCATTTGTTGAAGAGACTTTCTTTTCCCCATTGTATGTTCTTGGCTCCTTTGTCAAAGATTAGCTGTCCATAGATGTGTGGGTTTATTTCTGGGCTTTCTATTCTAGTCCATTGATCTGTGTGTCTGTTTTTGTGCCAGTACCATGCTGTTTTGGTTACTATAGCTTTGTAGTATATTTTGAAATCAGGGAGTGTGATACCTCCAGCTTTGTTCTTTTTTCTTAGGATTCCTTTACTTATTCGGGGTCTTTTGTTGTTCCATATAAATTTTAGGATTCTTTGTTCTATTTCTGTGAAAAATGTTGTTGGAACTTTGACAGGGATTTCATTGAATCTATAGATGGCTTTAGGAAGTATGGACATCTTAACTATGTTAATTCTTCCAATCCAAGAGCACGGAATATCTTTCCATTTCTTTGTGTCTTCTTCAATTTCTTTCAGAAATGTTTTATAGCTTTCGGTGTACAGATCTTTCACATCTTTGGTTAAGTTTATTCCTAGGTATTTTATTCTTTTTGTTGCAATTGTAAATGGGATGGTATTCTTAATTTCTCTTTCTGCTACTTCGTTGTTAGTGTACAGAAATGCAACTGATTTTTGTATGTTGATTTTGTATCCTGCAACTTTACCACATTCGTTTATTACTTCTAAAAGTTTTCTGGTGGATTCTTTAGGGTTTTCTATATATAAAATCATGTCATCTGCAAATAGTGACAGTTTCACTTCTTCCTTTCCAATTTGGATCCCTTTTATTTCTTTCTCTTGCCTGATTGCTCTGGCTAGGACTTCCAGTACTATGTTAAATAGGAGTGGTGACAGTGGGCATCCTTGTCTGGTTCTTGTTCTTAGAGGGATAGATTTCAGTTTTTCACCATTGAGGATGATATTAGCTGCGGGTTTCTCATGTATGGTCTTTATTATGTTGAGGTACTTTCCTTCTATACCCATTTTATTCAGAGTTTTTATCATAAATGGATGCTGTATCTTGTCAAATGCTTTCTCTGCATCTATTGAGATGATCATGTGATTTTTATTCTTCATTTTATTAATGTGGTGTATCACATTGATTTGCAAATGTTAAACCATCCCTGCATTCCGGGAATAAATCCCACTTGATTATGGTGTATAATCTTTTTAACATATTGTTGTATGCGATTTGCTAGTATTGTGTTGAGGATTTTTGCATTGATGTTCATCAGTGATATTGGCCTGTAATTTTCTTTTTTTGTGTTGTCCTTGTCTGGTTTTGGTATCAGGGTAATGTCAGCTTCGTAGAATGAGTTAGGGAGCTTCCCACCCTCCTCAATTTTTGGGAAGAGTTTGAGAAGGATAGGTATTAAGTCTTCTTTGAATGTTTGGTAGAATTCACCAGGGAAGCCGTCTGGTCCTGGACTTTTATTTTTGGGGAGGATTGTGATTACTGTTTTGATCTCCTTACTGGTGATTGGTCTATTCAAATTCTCTACTTCTTCTTGATCCAGTTTTGGAAGGTTGTATGATTCTAAGAATTTATCCATTTCTTCCAGATTGTCGAATTGGTTGGCATATAGCTTTTCATAATATTCTCTTATAATCTTTTGTATTTCTGAGGTGTCTGTTGTAACCTCTCCTCTTTCATTTCTGATTTTACTTATTTGTGCCTTCTCTCCTTTTTTCTTGGTGAGTCTAGCAAAAGGTTTGTCAATTTTGTTGATCTTTTCAAAGAACCAGCTCTTGGTTTTATTAATTTTTTCTATTGTTTTTTTGGTCTCTATTTCATTTATTTCTGCTCTGATTTTTATTATTCCCTTCTTCTACTGATTTTGGGCTTGGTTTGTTCTTCTTTTTCCAGTTCCTTTAGGTGCATTGTTAGATTGTTTATTTGAGATTTTTCTTGTTTGTTGAGATAGGTCTGTATCGCTATAAACTTCCCTCTTAGAACCGCTTTTGCTGTATCCCATAAATTCTGGCATGTCGTATTTTCATTTTCATTTGTCTCCAAGTATTTTTTGATTTCTTCTTTGATTTCTTCATTAACCCAGGCGTTGTTCAGTAGCATTTTGTTTAATCTCCACGTATTTGTGGCTTTTCTGATTTTCTTCTTATAGTTGATTTCTAGTTTCATACCGTTGTGGTCAGAAAAGATGCTTGGTATTATTTCAATCTTCTCAAATTTATGGAGACTTGTTTTGTGGCCTAATATGTGATCAATCCTGGAGAATGTTCCATGTGCATTTGAAAAGAACGTGTATTCTTCGGTTTTTGGATGGAATGCTCTGTATATATCTACTAGGTCCATCTGGTCTAGCGTGCCGTTTAAGGCCAATGTTTCCTTATTGATCTTCTGTTTGGATGATCTATCCGTTGGTGTAAGTGGAGTGTTAAAGTCACCTATTATTATTGTGTTACTGTCTATTTCTGTTTTTATGTCTGTTAATAATTGCTTTATATATTTAGGTGCACCTACATTGGGTGCGTAGATATTTACAAGTGTTATACCCTCTTGTTGGATTGTTCCCTTGATCATTATGTAATGCCCTTCTTTGTCTCTTTTTACAGTTTTTGTTTTAAAGTCTATTTTGTCTGACATGAGTATTGCTACCCCAGCTTTCTTTTCATTGCCATTTGCGTGGAGTATCTTTTTCCATCCCTTCACTTTCAGTTTGTGAGTGTCTTTAGGTCTGAAGTGTGTCTCTTGTATGCAGCATATATATGGGTCTGGTTTTTTTATCCAGTCAGCCACCCTATGCCTTTTAATTGGAGCATTTAGTCCATTGACATTTAAAGTAGCTATTGATAAGTGTGTACTTACTGCCATTTTTTAACTTTTTTTTTTTTCCTCAGTGTTGTAGTAGTCCTTCTCTGTTCCTTTCTTCTTCTATACAGAATTGATGGTCACTTTAGTTTGACCTCTGTCTGAAAGCTGTACTCTTTAACTCCCCTCCTCCCTCCTTTTATGTTTTTGATATCATATCTAACCTCTTTTTTGCGCATTTGTATCCATTACATTCTAATCGTGGAAATAGATAATTTTTCCTATTTGTGGTCTTCTCTTTTCCCCTTAAATCAGTCCCTTTAACATTTCTTGTAGCACTGGTTTCTCGGTGACAAACTACTTTAATTTTTGCTTGTCTGGGAAACGTTTTATCTCTCTTTCCATTTTGAATGATAACCTTGCTGGGTAGAGTATTCTTGGCTGTAAGTTTTTTCCTTTTAGCACTTTAAATATATCATGCCATTCTCTTCTAGCCTGTAAGGTTTCTGTTGAGAAGTCAGCTGATAGCCTTATGGGGTTTCCTTTGTATGTAACTTGACAATCTCTTGAGGCTTTTAGGATTTTCTCTTTATCTTTAATTCTGGACATTTTGATTATGATGTGTCTTGGTGTGGGCCTCTTTGGGTTTATCTCGTTTGGGGCTCTCTGTGCTTCCTGTACCTGGATGTCTGTTTCCTTCCTTAGGTTAGGGAAGTTTTCATCTATTATTTCTTGAAATAGATTCTCTGCCCCCTTGTCTCGCTCTTCTCCTTCCGGGACACCTATAACACGGATGTTAGTGCGCTTGATGTTGTCCCAGAGGTCCCTTAGACTGTCCTCACTCTTTTTAATTCTTTTCTCTTTTACCTGTTCACCTTGGGTAATTTCTTCTAGTCTTTTGTCCCGCTCACAGATCCGTTCTTCTGTATCCTCTACTCTGCTTTTGAGTACCTCTAATGAATTTTTCATTTCCAGTATTGTATTCTTCATTTCTGATTGGTTCTTTTTTATATCTTCCATTTCTTTGTTGACATTCTCACTGAGTTCATCTATTCTTCTCCCAGATCAGTGAGCATCCTTAACACTCTTAGTTTGAACTCTCTGTTGGGTAGGTTGCTCATTTCTGTTTCAGTTAGTCCCTCTTCTGAGGTTTTGTCTTGTTCCCTTACTTGGAATGTATTCTTTTGCCTCCTCATTTTGCCTCTTTCCCTGTGCTTGTGTCTACGTATTAGGTAGGTCAGCTACGTCTCCTGCTCTTGGCTAGGTGACCTTATGTAAGTGATGCCTTAGGAGGCTTCCAGTGTGCGTCCCTCAGTTCTCAATGTTCCAGAGTTGACCCCTATGTGGGCTACGTGTGTCCTTCTGTTGTGGCCTGTTTGCTCTCCCTATAGGCGCCCAGGGAGGCTGAGTTATGCTCCTGGCCAGCTGTTGTAATGCTCAGCTGCTTGTGGTTGTTGTGGGCCCTTCAGTCTCTTGATCAGGTGTGGGGAGCCCCAGCACAGTTGGCTGCAAGTTCTAATACCACATTAGTGTTGCAGTATTTCTTTTAAGTGAGTAGGCACCCAGCGTGGCAGGTTGTTAGGCTCAGGGCCTTACAATTGCTGTAAGCCTCTAGCCTATTAGGTCTTTTGTCAGCTCTCTGAGGATTGCAGCTGGGTGGGGTTGGCCTCAGGCACAGGATCACCCATTGTTTCAGGCTTTGGAAGGTGGGGCAAACCCCCTATGTGGGTCTTTGAGAAGCACAATTCTTCTGCAGCTGACAAGCCCTGGTGCCCTCAGGTCCACACACACAGTCTACACAGTTCTGCCCCATGTGGGCGCCCCGACCTCCCCAAGCGGACCCAGTATCTCCACGGCGGGAACCCCACACACTCCACCACCGCCCCACACTCTCCACCCGCTCCTTGTGCACACCCTGCTCCGCTCAAGTCTGCTCAGTTGCCAGGCTGCAGAGAATCCAGTCACCAATCTATGCAGGCCCACAAGTTGCCTGAGGGCTTGTTGTTGGGTGAGGCCAGTCTCTAGGGTGGGCTGCCTGCCCTGGCTGAGCTGGATTAAATTGGTCTCTAGCGGGAGGGGCAGACCCTGGGCTAGCAGGCCTCAGGGAGATCTCCAATGGCGTCTGTGTCAGCACCCTCACACCAGGCCACAACAATGGCCACCGCCAATGTCCCAGTCCCTGGAGAGTTCTCAGCCCTCACCGAGATGCACTCAGGGCCTATCAGGTGAGTCTCTTGTCACCAAAGCACTGTGCACCTTTCTTTCTGGTGATTTTAGGATGCTTTCTGAAACGGGTAAATTTGCGCGTGGGCCCTTTAAGAGCCAGATTTAGTTTCTTTGTGAACCAGGTTTTTTGGGGGTACTCCCCAATGCTTTAGTAGCAGGCAAAGTCAGATATTATGCCGCTGGTCTCGATTGTGCTGGGTCCACAAAATGCCCACAGAGGGGGCTCTCCGTGGCTCAGGGCCCCGCTTCTCCAGGGAGGCTGCGTACCCGTGAGCTGCTCCCAGAGGCTGTGAAGCTGGCAGCTTGTGAAGGCGGTGTTTTTCCTCTCCAGAAGGGAGTCTCTGCCTCTTCTACCTCAGTTAGGATTGTCCGTTGTTGCAGGAGTTCCTCTTATCCAGTTTTCAGTTCTGTCTCAGGGGTAATTTTTCTACGAGTAGTTGTAATTGGCTGTGTGCACGGGAGGAGGTGAGTTCCGAGTCTGCTTACGCCGCCATCTTGACTCTTCCTCCGGAACTATTCTTCTAATTCACTCACAAGAAAGCATGTGTTAAAAGAAAAAAAAAAATATGGTTCAAAGCAAGTATTTTTAAGGTCAGAAATCATTCTGTGTGACAAATTTTGGCTCTTGAAGTTTAGTTTCCTTGAGAAAACATGCTTTAGTGAGTGTAGCAGAGATTTAACAGCACCATGGAAATTTACTGGGTTATCTATTTCAAAGAAAATATTCAAAATAAGCTTACTCTCGTTTACTTTTCACTTCCCGGTGCAAACTGTGCTTAATGAAATTAGCACCCAGTTCGTAGTTACTAGATCTGGGCACTACATTAGCTTTCAACCAATTAGACATATCTCACTGAAGCCCATAACATCTATTTCCTAGTGTATAAGAGGGAGCCATCCAAATAGATGTCACCTAAATGTTCTCTTAATTTTAAAATTTCTGATTTTATTATTTCAAATTTCCCATATACCGACTCTTTCACTGTACTCAAACAAACTCACTCAATATCCCATTTTCTATTTTTACATCTTGCAATTAAATTTCCTGATTATTATTCCGAGAGATCTTTCAGGTAGTTTTGATGAAGCTCATCTGAGCATGACTTTCATTATTACTCCCCAAGATTCCACTGGGAATGATTTTCATGTGATCACTTCTGCCAATAAGCATCAAACTTCCAGTGGTCATGGAAAAGCCATGCCCATTATTTTACAATTATTAAACCTGAAATATGTCAGATAATTCATGTGAATGCTTAAGAAAATTGAATAATTTTTCTGAGTGTTAATATATTTATATTTCAAACACAATACTAACATTCCTTCTGCATATATAGATTATCATTACTTAATACAAGAGATAAAAGAGACCTAATATTTGGAAAATAATATGGTAAATAAAAATGTTTAGGATAATTTTGTGCCTACTTTAATGTCTTGCAGCAATAGATTTAACTAAGAATGTCCTATTTTTTCTGATAAGTGTTGTCAAGTGTACGCTTTTTAAAAGTTCACTCATTAGGGGCCGGCCTGGTGGAGTAGTGGTTAAGTTTGCGTGTTCTGCTTCAGTGGCCCAAGGTTCAGAGGTTCAGATCCCACTGTGGACCTATGCACCACTCATCAAGCCATGTTGTGGTGGTGTCTCACATACAAAATAGAGGAAGATGGGCACAGATGTTAGCTCAGGGCCAATCTTCCTCAGCAAAAAAAAAAAAAAAATCATTAGATTTAATAAGTGTTGTATGTGAGAAAATGCTATGTTAATTGTGTTCTACAGTGAAATATAAGAATATGCCATCTGTGGGCCGGCCCTGTGACTTAGTGGTTAAGTGCGCGTGCCCTGCTGCTGGTGGCCTGGGTTCGGATCCCGGCTGCACACCGATGCACGGCTTCTCCAGCCATGCGGAGGCCGTGTCCCACATACAGCAACTAGAAGGATGTGCAACTATGACATACAACTATCTACTAGGGCTTTGGGGGAAAAAAAGGAGAAGGATTGGCAATAGATGTTAGCTCAGAGCCGGTCTTCCTCAGCAAAAAGAGGAGGATTAGCATGGATGTTAGCTCAGGGCTGATCTTCCTCACAAAAAAAAAAAAAAAAGAATATACCATCTGTTAACATTTTAATAACTATGATAGTCATTAATGCTTCTCAGTAATGTTTCCTGCTATCTACCATCTAGGCTCATGATAAAATTGTACTCCCTGGCCTCCTGTGGTTAGATAAGACCATGTGAGTTTAGGCCAATAAGCTATGTGCAAAATCGATGAGTGTTACTTACTGGCTGAGCTTCTAGTTGCCAATTGTGAGATGCTTCAGTGCTTTCACTTTTCCCTCTGCCACTGTATTCTAGATGAGGGTTATTCCATCAGCCTAGGTCCTAGAGTGAGGAAAATAATCATGTGCAGTAGAGTGCCAGCCAATCCACAAGAGAGAAGCAGCATGACCAAAAAATAAACATTTGTTGTTTTCATTTGTTTAGTTCTTATTTTTCATCACCACATAACCTAACCCATCCTGACTGATATAATAACTATTAATATTTCCTGTATTTATAAACTTAGGCTGGGGATGCTATCAGTCCCTTCTCCCCCACCAACCAGCACCAGAACTAAGAGGGAAAAGCCATTTGAAAAAATTAAGATACTGCCAGATATTGTTAGTAGAATCTTCATATACTGAATCTCTTTCTACAAATTCTTTATAAAATTTTTTCAGCTGGATTAATCCAGTAAAAACTCAAGATATAATGCCATTAGATCTACTTTCTTTTTATTATTTTCTTTGAATCTCTATCTAATTTTCTGTTTAGGCAATAATCATAATGGCTCAAATTTATTGAGCATTTACTATGTGCCAGATATAATTCTAAGCACTTTAAATCTATTAGCTAATTTAATTCTAACAACCACTCTATCAAGTATGTACAATTATTGTCCCTGTTTACAGCTGAAAAAATTGAGGTCTGGCGTGTTAAGCAAAATTCCCAAGGCTACCAAAAAATAAAGTTCACAGCTAACATCCAAATCTAGGTAGCTTAGCTCTAGAGTTTGCACTCTTAATCATTAATCAACATTGTACCAGGATATATTCTATTTAAGATATGGGAAAGATTAGTAGCTATTGACTGGGGATTGATAACTATTCATTGAACTTCTCTGGAAGAAATGTGTACCTACACACATACAAGTATATAAGTCAAAATCTTTTCCCGGAATCTGAATATTTGAGTATTTATAAGCTTCCTTAAATTTCTTGGGAATATGCTGATAAAATGAATAAAGATAGGAATAGACTATTCTAAATCATAGTTCCTTTGAACCAAATCGAAGACTAAAAATCAGATTAGCACAGATACTTCCACATTCCACTGTGATGGAATAAGAATTGCAGAATGACTCCATAAAACACTGCATAAAACAACTGTAATACCTGGACCTAATCCCAAAACAACTGCTTGAAAGTACTGGAGAGTAAACAAAAGCAGAGAGATTGGAGGCTTAGCAGTGCACATACTCTTTAAGGATGGCGGACAGAGAACACAAGTAATTTCTCATCTCTACAGCTTTTCATCTCATGCTAAGTGTCGTCTACCTTGCAAGAACAGTGACTCCAGTGGGTACACATGAAAAAATCCTCTCCATTCTGACTAGGGAACCAGAAAGGAAAGCTAAGAAACTATGGACACTGAAAAGAGTAGAGAATCCTGGAGGGGAATGAGCTAGAGAAGGCTCAAAGGCTCACAATGTCTTTCCAGTCACATCTGTGACTGATCTCTGAACCACACCTGTGCTGAACAGGCTCAAAGAAGTTCATCTAAAGATGAAAGATCTGAACTAAGTCTGAAGCCGCCACACTAGAAACAGAGTTTGTAGTGCAAGTCTAGCCAAAAAAATCACCTGCTAAAAACATTGTTCATTGGAGAAAAAGCGCAGAATCCAGAATCTCAACAATTTAACAACCACAATGCCCAAAATGCAATGGTTTCAAAACAAAATGCATTACCAGAGACAAAAAAGAATCAGTTCATAATGTTAGAAAAGCCAATTTATCGAGAAGACATAATAATAATAAATGTATATAAATACCACATAATAGAGTTTCAGAAAATATGAAACAAAAATTGATAGAATTAAGGTAGGAAATAGGCAATTTCCATAACATAGTTGTAGGTGCTAACACCTGTCACCAATTGATAGAAGAAGTAGAAAAAATACAGGTAAAGTTATGGAAGATATGGAAGACAATATCAAACACTTTGACAATTAATATACATGTAAAGAATACTACATCACAAAACAAGATAATATATAATCTTTTCAAGCATACATGGTATACTTAACAGGATAGAGCATATTCTGGGTCATAAAACAAGTCTCAATAAATTTAAATCAGTTGAAACTATACAGAGCATGTTCTCTTTACCATGACCAAATGAAATTAAAAATAAAAAATGATATCATAAGCAAAAACCCATAAAGTATTTGGAAATTACAACATATTTCCAAGTAATAATTGATTCCAAGAAGAAATCACAAACAAATTAGAAAATATCTTGAACTGAGTGATAATGAAAAAGCATAATATCAACATTTGTGGAATACAGCTAAAGCAGTGCTTAGAGGGAAATTTATAGCTTTCCGTGCCTACATTAGGAAAAAATAATGGTCTCAAATTTTCTTAAGAAACAAGAAAAAAAGGAAGAAAAAGTTAAATCCACAGAAGCTGAAGAAAGAAGATAATAAAGATAAAAGGAGGAAATAAAGAAGGGAAAGCAGAAAAGCAATTAAAAAAGATCAAACAGGGGTGGGCCCCGTGGTGTAGCAGTTAAGTGCGCACGCTCCGCTGCTGGCGGCCCGGATTCGGATCCCAGGCATGCACTGATGCACCGCTTGTCAGGCCATGCTGTGGCGGCGTCCCACATAAAGTGGAGGAAGATAGGCACAGATGTTAGCCCAAGGCCAGTCTTCCTCAGTAAAAAGAGGAGGATTGGCATGGATGTTAATTCAGGGCTGATCTTCCTCACCAAAAAAAAAAAAAAAAAAAAAAACAATGAAACTCACCCCCTTTTTTTTTTTTTTTTGGAAAAGATGATCAAATTTTATAAATGTCTAGTCAGACTGATAAAGGGAAAATAAAGAGAAGACACAAATTACCAATGTCAGAAATGAGCCAGGGACTAGCACTAGAGATGCTAGACGTTGAAAATGTAGTCAGAAAACATTATGAACAAATTTAGTCCAATAAATTTGGCAATCTAGCTAAAATAAATTCCCTGAAAGACTTAAGTTACAAAAGTGCAAGAAGAAATAGAAAAAGTGAGCTGCTCTCTATCAATTAAATAAAGTGAATTCAAATTTAAAATCCTTTCATAAAATTCCAGGCTGGGGGTTTTATCAGTGAAGCAGATTAGGGTTGCCTGGGCTCAGAATTAGAGAGAAAATTAAGTACAAAGGGACAGAAACTTTTTAGAGTGAGGAACTATTTGATATCTTGATTGTAGTGGCAGTTAGACTATTATATATAATTATCAAAATTCAACAAAATGCCCAATAAAATGGATAAATTTTATTGTAGATAAATAACACTTTAATAAAAATGGGTTCTATTGCTAAAAAAAAATCAAGCAGGTACAGATTTAAAATTTCGTGAGTGATTTTCATAGTGCTCTAACATATTTCAGCAAGATCCCTATAGTCGCTCATCTCTGAAGGATTATTGTAAAGTAGCATAAAAATATTAATCAAGAAAAATAAGACTATTGTAACTAGATATCATATTTTATTTGAAAAATGGATTAATGCTAGAAAACAAAAAACAACCTCAAGTGAGGAGATCCAGCTGGGAAAAGCATGTGTGTTTTGCCTGGATAGAGGCAGTCAGAGTTATTTACGGCAAAACCCTCTTTTCCTGACTTTTCTTTCAAAACAGATGTTTAAAGACTGACAAAAAACGAGACTTCCTTTCACCTTCACTATTGTTACCTTTACATTTGATTCTTTCCAAGAAAATAGATGTCTGTTTTATAGACGTTCTAATACTACCAAAAAATGCTAGATTGCACTGATGAAAGTTTCACATTACTGTGGAGACAGGAAATGGTAACGCACAGCTTACTGTTCTGATATGTACCAACAATAACGGAGAACTAGGTGAAAACTAAATAGAACAACATGAAACACAAACAAACAAAAAACACCACGCCAGGTCTACAGCTAAAGCTGCCAAAAGAAGCTGAATGTCAGGATACTTCTTCACTTTGGGCCTCTGCTTCCTCATCCAAAAATGAAGTTATTCGTATCTGACAATTTCTAAAGCCCCTTTCTAGCTTAAATATTTTATAGTTCTAAGCTATTTGAACTTAGTAGGAACCAGAAATTCATTCTGAGCCTGAGCAA
Organism: Diceros bicornis minor; assembly: GCF_020826845.1. NCBI lineage: Eukaryota > Metazoa > Chordata > Mammalia > Perissodactyla > Rhinocerotidae > Diceros > Diceros bicornis. The sequence continues at coordinate 15,534,295 of NC_080749.1, read as the reverse complement.
GTAAAGCAGTTTCACAGAGCCTGCATGGAATGTCTATGTCCGAGTCTCCCAGAATCTGGATTTTATGAAAAAGTAAAATCTGAAAATTACTTTTTTTTTTCTTTTCCTTATTTAATTAGTAAAGGCCATCTTTTAATTTTGTCAAGTTAAGGGATTTATGAAAATTGAAAAACAAAAATAAATAAAAACCATCATATACCATTCATCCTCCTTGTGAAAAAAAGAGAAAATTTTAATATCAAAAAGGAAGAACAAAACATCAGAAAGCACATAACTTTAAAATTAAATTTATGAAAAATTCACTACATTGACCTACCAAGAGAAATTGTATCCCAAAACTGCTTTTTGGAGTGGTTGGAACCATTGGGCAATTCTGTTGTGTTTCTCCTTCTATACTCAAACTTGGACGGGAAACTATTGTGTTCACAAATCACAATGCTTGCTTCTTTATCTCCGAGCTTATACCATTTTTATCCTTCTCCTGACAGTCATCTAGCCGATATGAAAAATATTGTCAATCTCTGAGAACAATTAAGACTAGTCTCAAGAATACCAAATATAGGCAAGTGTAAAGAGCAACCAAAACTCTCATGCACTGCTGGTGGAAATGTAAAATGGTAGAACTCTTTGGAAAATAGTTCGGTAGTATCTTATAAAGCTAAATGTAGACCTACCATATGTCCAAACAATGCTATTTCTAAGTGTTTCGTTTACCCAAGAGAAATTAAATCATATGTACACACAAAGATTTATACTCAAATATGCATATCAATTTTACCCATGATAACCTCAAACTGGACCAAAAAAAATATCCATAGCTGGTAGATAATCAAATTGTGATATATTATACAATGGTGTAGTACATAGCAATAAAAAGTAACAAACTACTGATGCATGCAACATCAGGGGCAAATCTCAAAAAACACCATACTGAGCAAAAGAAGCTAGATGTAGAATCCATCTTGCATAATTGTATTTATATGAAGTTATGGAACAGCAAAAGTAATCTACAGTGACAGAAATCACATCAGCGTTTGCCTGGAGTGAAGGGCAATGTTGGTTAATTGCAAAGCAGTAGTTACATGAGTGTATTGGGCTGTCTAACTCATCAAACTGTATATTTAAGACATGTGCATTTTATTATGTGTAAATTATAGTTTAATAGCATTAGTTTTACAAAGCAAAAGAAAAATACATATTCAAAATTTAGATCTTTCTTCCCTAAAGCTTGGTGTATCAGTTTTTACTCATAAATAGAATAATTCAAAAATAAAGTTATTTCATGCTTAAAACAATTAGTGGAAAATGGAAAATGGTGCAAAGTGTGTACTCATAAAGTTGATTTAATACATGTAGTAATTTCAAGATGACTTGCTTTGAGGCAGAAGTGATATACATGTTCCATTTTAGTTTGTTTTTCTAAAAATGCATGTTAGCTAAAGGTAAAATTTGTAAGTGTACTTCTTTAGGCTACTTTTATTATCTCTAATCTGATTGTTGTTGTAAATGTATGTATAATTTACTAATCTGTAAATGCATGTTATTGAAACATTCTGTCAGCTCCCTTAGGGGATCAAGGAAGTGTCATAATATGTATCTGACAATATCTGGCAGATTGCCTTACATTACTGAATATATTGAATTGTATCAAGTTGAACTGAAATGAGCTGAATCAGAAGCAGTAAGGTACGCTATAAAGAGCACTGAGCTAGCATTTAAGAAACTCGTGTTCTAACCCTGGTTCTACCTCTATACAAATGTGGATGAGTCACTTCATTTCTCCAAACTGCGTTTTTCTCATTCACTGAACCCATATTTTGAGGCCTACTTTGTGTCCAAACCCTGATCTATAAGCTAGGAATAGACAGATGGAAGGCCCGTCCCCTAACGTGGTGCACAGAATAGTCAAAATTACACTAACTATAACACGACAGTGTGGCAAGTACCATGATGAAGAACAAGAAGGAAGGTAAACATAGGTTACTGGATCCTGCCCTAAACCCAAACCTGGAGGGGCCAAAGATTTGAGAGGGTGACTGAGAGGTACCCCAGATTTTATCACTAAAAACTCTTGTACAGGTAGAAGCCAGAAGCATCTTTATGTGTAAGGGAAATTGCAATATAGAATGGGAGAGGACCAGATACTACAGATGCACTGCATGTTGGAAGAGAGCAGGTCTTATTATCCTGGATGAACTAGGACCTTCCTTATCACTCATGTGAGGTGAGAACACAGTGGTGGTAGTCAGTGCCAGCCAGAGGCAAGTGGGTAACTTCAGGGCTGTGCTAGAGCTTGGCTAGGGTGAAAAGCCAATAATGGGAGCAGACGGAAAAGCCTACGATTGAGAGTCCCCCTTTATGCTGGCCTTCCCCATGCCCTGAACAGGGCAGTGTCAACATCTTGTGGTAAATTAGAGAAAGAAGCAATGAAGGGGCAGAAGCACTTTAGGGCAGGATACGCTGGGATCAGCGAGCACATGAGTAGTTTGGTCCAGATCGTCAGTCTAGAGATTCTTTCCCACGAGATGTCCTCCCTAACATAGACACTCACCAGGAAGAGCACAGGCTAGTGCCTAGCCTTTATTTCTGTCGCACAGACTGGTCATAGTTACGGTGGTCCTTACAAAATGAAGCTTTCAAAGAAAAACAATGAAACATCTAAAGAATGCAAGAAATTACTAACAAAATAAAGAGACAAGAAACTAATATGTCACCAAACATGAACCAGGAATGCTAAAGGGGAAGGAGTGTTAATTTTAATATTAGACAAAAAGACACTTTACGTTTGAAAACATAATAGGTGAAAACTTTAAGCCATAACTTGATAAATGGAACAATAGAACCAGATATTCAACAGTTATTATCATATACGTTTCTAACAATATAGTCTCTATAAAAAGCAACTGACAGTAATCATCTTATTTGTTTTTTTCTTTTTCTTCTATGAAAAGAGATAACTTTTCATAGTGTTTTCCCATTTTCTCTATGGTATTTTCTGTCTTTTGCTTGCTGATTTACAGAGTTCCTGGTAAAGTAAAAAATTTAGTCATTTCTCATTTGTAATCAATGTAGATACCTTTTCCAATCTTCATCCTTCTGCTAACTTTACCTTTGTCATTCTTTGTTGAAGAGAACTATTTTATTTGTATGCTTTCAAATCTATAAAATATTTTCTTCAGGCTTTGTGCTTTTAAATCTCTTTATGAAATCCTTCCCTATATATATATTCTATTATTATCTTTATAGTTTTACTGTACTCATTTAATTCTTTAATATATACAGAGACTAACATTGCCTGTGCAGTGGTGTAATGATCAATTTTGGTTGGGGATGCATTGAATTTGTAGATGAATAAGAGAAGAATTGATGTCTTTACGAGATTTAGCGTTTTCTATCCATGAACATGGCATATGTCTGCATTGTTTAGATATACTTCTTACTAATCAGAGAAATACAAATTACATATTACAAACCCAAGAAGATATCATTACATTCCCACAATAACATGGCTAAAATTAAAAAGACTGATGTTATCAAGCTTTGGTAAGAATTTGTAGCAACAGGATTTTCATTCACTACTAATGGTAGTGCAAATTGACTAACCACTCTGGAAAAATGTTATTATGTACTAATGTTGGACATGCAGATACCCTAAGCATACCTAGAAATTTAACTTCTAATTATATATTCCACATGTTCACCAAAATGTATATAAAAATATCCATATCACATTTTTTTGTCTTAGCTCAAAACTGGAAACAACCCTGTTAAGGTGGTTCACCACTTTAAAAGAAATGGAAAGTCCTATATTCATCTCAAGAGATATCAGTAAGACTTCTGATAAAATTCAACACTGTTCTTGGCAAAACCATTCAGTAAACTAAAAACAGAAGAGAAATGTTTAACATTATGAAGTATGTCACTAAAAAACCCACAATAAACATAACTTCTAAACTGAAAATTTTCCTTTAAGAATAGGAATAAGATAAGGTTGCCTATAGTCACTCATTCACTTATGAATTGGAAGTACCAGATTAGAAAGTAAGACAACAAAAACAGATAAAAATATGATGGTGGTAAAAAATTAAATAAAACTTTATTTATAGATTAGAGGATTGTCTGTGAAAAAAAGAAATAGACTAAAGTACTTACCATAAATTATTAGAATTTGCTAGAAATTTTTTTCTGGAATTCTTGATTAAAAGATCAATGTCTGAAATTGTATTGGTTTTTCTATAGCCATATGATAATAACAGAGAAAGGTAGTTTAAAATAATCTTTACAATTGTATCAAACATATAAATTAATAAATAAATTGGAATAAACTTAAAAAAAGATGTGCATGAATTTTACTAAAAGATTTTTTTTAATAATGAAAAGACATTATAGGAGACCTTATAAATAGAGGGACAGACTGTTCATTGACTAGAAAACAAAATCTTAATGTTTCAGTTCTCCTGAAATTGATCTAAACGTTAGTGTAATCCTAACCAAAATCCTAACAGTTTTTTTTAATGGAAATTTACACGTAGAGTCTAAAATATACATAGATGAGCAAAGATCTAAGAATAAATAAGACAAATCCCAGAAAAGAACCAGGGATGTAAATTTCACAAAGATTTGTCATAAATCAGTAGTAATAAAGAAAATATGGCATTGAATGTGGGTAGACAAATAGATAAATGTAAAACAGTAGAGAGTCTGAACATAAAATGACAGAGCTAATAATGAGAATCAGTGATTAAAGGATAGACTTTGCAATAAAACTACTGGGATAATTATTATACAGATTTTAAAAAGTAAAATTACTCCCCTTTCTTGTATATGCCAATATAAATTCCAGCTGGATTAAAAGACATAAATGTCAAAACAAAACTAAAATTTTGGAAGTCAACATAAAAGATTATCTAGACCTTGTGTAGAGAAGTGTATCTTAAACAAGACAATACAACACTAACTAAAAAAGGAAATGATAGATTTAACTATATAAAAATTAATACCTCCTGCTTATCAAATCACACAAAAGCACAGGAGAAGACAAGTCACAAAGGGAGAAGATAATTATAATATGTATAACTGACAATAAATTAGCATTGAAAACATATAGAAAAACCTGCACGTCAGAAAAGGAAAAGTAGCAACATGAACAAAAGATTTGAAAAGTTACTTTACAGGGAAGAATTCACAAGCAGCCAATTGATATATAAAAACATGCTCAATCTCAAAATAATCAGGGATTTTTCAAATTAAAACCACAAATAGCATTGCACACTCAAAAGACTGGCAGAACTAAGTCTGACAATATGAAGCGTAGGTAAAGATTAAGATGAATACTCACATACTGCTAGTGGGAATGTAAATTGTTGAAAGAAAGAAAGAAAAAGAAAAACGCATTTCAGGGAAAAAAATGGCACTATATTAGAAAAGCTAAAATAATTTTTTTGTTTTTTTTTGAGGAAGATCAGCCCTGAGCTAACATCTGATGCCAATCCTCCTCTTTTTTCTGAGGAAGCTTGGCCCTGAGCTAACATCCATGCCCATCCTCTTCCACTTTATATGAGATGCTGCCACAGCATGGCTCGACAAGCAGTGCGTCGGTGCGCACCCGGGATCCGAACCGGTGAACCCCGGGCCACTGCAGTGGAGCACGCGCACTTAACCACTTGAGCCACTGGGCCGGCCCAAGAAAAGTTAAAATAGTTATACCACAAGATCTAGAAATTCCCCTCCAAGCTTCGCACCATGGAGATACTTTTACACGTGAGCCCCAGGATATAGGTACAAGATTTTCATTGCAGTAATAGCAAAAAATCTGCAACAACTGAATTATTCATCGATAATAGGGTAGGTAACATATATTTATATGATGAAAAACTCTACACCAGTGAAAAAGAATGAATTAGACTTATACCCAATAACACAAATGACTCTTGAACATAATAATATTGAATAAAGAAAAGTATAGAAAGTGGTTTCTGCATTTCATAGAACTTTCAAATATGTACAAAATTAAATAGTATATTATCTTGAGATATAAAAATGTCATGAAAACTAAAAGAAAATCAAGAGGAAAAACATTTAAGGAGTATAAATGGGAAATAAAACATTGTAATGAAATACAATGGAGAGGAGCCTTGGATGGACTGGTGATTCAGTGTGCCATGAACTGAAGAACACGATTATCTCAGTTCTGTGTAACTGGTGACCAGGATAATCACAGGCTCCAGTGGAAGCACAGAAGAAGGCATTGACCTAGTTTAGGAGGAAGAGAGGATTTGTATTTTCGTGCTTCTCAGTCACTCTGTAGCCTCCTACTACCTACACACATTGGGCAATCCCATAAGATGAAGATATTGGAGTTTCTGCAGTTTCATCCGTTTATAACATTTTAAAAGTTTGTAAAATGATGAGTTCAGATAATTATCAGAAATGGAGAGTATAGAGATGAGGCGATGTAAGTACCCATTTTCTTTCCATGGGTCCAGCAAGTTCACAATTGTATTAAGGCCTGGGAAATATGAGGGACATGATCTATGCCATTACTTTTCTGGTCATGAAATATTGGCCCTAGTACATCCAGTTCATCAGGAGTGATTGAAGGAGTGCCCTCACTCTTCTCTGTAATTCTATAGTCTTAACTGTTGCTTTGGATATGGCATAGTCATCTTGAGGGTTGGTGTGGAGTAGCTTTTGTTTTAGTTAAACTCAGTGGTAGTGGACTCTTCCAGCAGCTTCTAAACAGAGTGGATGGTGGTAAATTTAGAGAAAGATATTTTCATCTTCAGTGTTTAACTAACCTTCATTGTTCCTGACACTGAGTTGTCGGGTTCCAACAGTCTCCAGTAGATAACCCGTCACTCAGAGGACGGGTACTATATCCTAAGTAGCACACATAGCGCTTGCATGCTATAGCTCCTGGGCTCTAGGTCAGTGTCTCAGGAAGCTCTTAAATCAATTGTTGAGACTGCATGTGACAGGCCAGTGATATCAGCCACCTGGGCTCCCGCAGGGCACAACAGACCTCAGACTGCTTCCTGCATTTTGCCCTGTGTGATCTTCAAACATCTTATCTTCCATTCTTTCTCTATCAGGAATTCTTTACCTCTCACCCACCCCCAGCGAATGAAGAAGGGCTAGGAAAAGATGTTTCTATGAATACCATCAGCCTCTGAACCTCCTGAAGATTTTGTTTTAAAAACCTATGTCAGCAAAACGCATCCCCACTGTCGAAATCCTTTTGTAGATGGGAAAGACTGATTTGACACTTCTAAATCTCTCTGTTTTTTCTTTTAAATCTCCCTCCCATCTCATCTAGCATAGTAGATCAAATACAATGAACAAGATTATACAAAGGTCACTTGGAGCCCTCCAAAAGGCCAAGGTTGAGACCTAGCTGCTCTAGCCTCTTGGGTAATCCCATGTCAATGGTGGTGTTCAGAGCTCCCAGGGCGTTTAGCAATAGCATCAATTTCTCCAAGCAAGAAGCCTTTTGAGTTCAAGATAACCATATGGAAACCTTATTCATCCAGCACAGAAAGAATGCAAATAGGTAAATGTTCTGAGACACTGAAGCACACCCCTCAAGCTATCTTTCTCTTTGATGAAAATATTTCTGAAATATATTACACCCTTTCTTACCCTCTGAAGCTCAGTATTTAAAAAATTATTATCCTTGAGACAGGCATACGAACTACATTGTGCTATAATAGAGTGATGCCCTCAAGAAATCAGCAGCATAGAACTTCTCCCTCCCATATTATATCCCTGGAGTGTGATTTTATTTTTTGCATATAGGAAGTTTTATTTCTCCACAATTTAAAAGTAATTTTTCACAAACAATTACTAATATATTTAAATCAAGGTAAGAAATATTGCTATTAATGAAAATTTCATAAAGCATTTGGATAAAAATGGTACATTTTTTCTGTAAGTGTTTGACTTCAAGGTGGCTTATTACATAGTTATTATTTAAAAAAAGTTTTTTTAAAAAAGATATATAAAACACATACGGTAAAGTTTGTAGAGTTTATAAACCTTACGTCTGTAGACATAAGCCATGTAAACACGATGTATAGCCAAATAACCGCAAGCCAAATCCAGAAACTACTCTGTATTCTAGAATTTTCCCTTGAGCTTATTTATCACTAATAATATCTCCAAGAGGTAATCATTGCTCTAACTTTCATTATCAACTGATTTTACCTGTCCTTGAGCTTCACATAGATTGATGATAGCATATGTTTTCTTTTGCAATGACATTTTTGCTCTACATAATAATGATAATATCTGTAAGATTCATCCATGTTGTTTCATGAGTCAGTAATTATTTTAAATATTCTATTGCTGTGTAACAGTCTATTGTTTGAAATGTCTCGTAATTTGTTCATCCATTCTTTTATTGAGCACATACCCTCAGAATGGGTAGCATTTAGCAAATACTGCCAAATAGTATTAAAAACTATCTTTAATGATTTTTATTCCCATCTGCAATGTATGACGATTCCAATGTTCCCATATCCTTGCTAATAACTTTGTATTGCCAAATTTTATTTCTTTTTTAAAATTTCAGCCATTATGCTGGATATTCAGTGGTATCTTATGATGGTTTTATCTCAGTTTTGTTTATTGTGATCTTCATAATAATTTTGTTTTTATTTTCTTTAGTTTCATTTCCTCATTTAGTACCTCCTTTATTAAACAATTTTTAATTAAACTTTTTATTTTGAGATAATTGTAGATTCACATGCAGTTTAAACAAATATTTAATTTTACTGTTTCTCTACTATACCTATAGCCTTATATTTTGTAATTTTAATGTGGTTTTGTCCAGGTTACCCAATGATGAAGACTATCAGCATTTTATGTAAAACAAAAGTACTTTCAATAGGCTTTGAAAGAGTTTGAGATTTATGAGTAAATCAATAAGATTTTAGGCACAGACTCTGTGACTTTGGGGGGAAGAGGCTCTGAGGAGCTCTTATACTAGTTTGCAGATAGGAATAATCTGGTATCCAGATAATGCATTGAAAATATTATTTAATTCTGTTTATAGCATTTTGAAATTTTAGTGTATATTTTATATCACAAGAGTTTACATAACCCAAAGTTCCAAATATCTAAAAGTTGAGTTGTCTAAGCTATCCAAAAAGGCAGCGCTATATGCCTTTGAATTAATTTTATACTAGGCTATATCTTTCTTTCCTTAGTCAAACCACTATTTGTATTTTATCCTTGGAGTCTATGATTAGACTCTAGAGAAACATTGGCTCTAGAGAACCACAAAGTCTTCTAAAGAATATCTCTTGCATGATTTCCTACATTATTCCTTCTCAGGACCCCTGACTCAAGAGCAACAAAACAGCATGATATGCAACAAATTGAACAGAATAGATTCCTCTAACACAAATTAGCAATATGTGCATCTGTGTTAATTTTTCAACAAAATCATTATTTGTCAATATTTTAGACAACAATGACAAGATAATAAATGTGTGGTAGGCTAAACAAAAAGAATCAAACCTTTTTAATTACTATTAACTATTTATATAGATACCTGCCTGAAACAAAGATTAGCTGTTACTTTCAGTCTAAGACAATCCAGGAGAATGTAAAAATCATATACTGGTGCTAAGTTTATAAGAATTCTACATAAAAAAATTCCTGGTAAAAACAAATAAATAAATAAATACACACATACACACACATACTCACACGTATATACATATTTCATAAAAGAAAACATTGCATTCTTATTTTGTAAACTCATTCCTGGCTGCTCTACTGAGAAATCATATTGGTAATAGCCACAGCAATAAAAAGAATAGTCATATTATATTCATCTACATATTAAGAAAACATAGTCAAAATAACCTACCCACTAGCCACCAAAACACCTTCCCAAGTTCCTTCTGTATGGGCCCTCAAGTACATTCTTCTTTTCTCCTCTTCACTCCTAAATCATGTCTTCTCAGCACTTTTTAACGTATCTTTTCTGTTTCCATCTAAAATTGCTCATGTCTCTTATCTTGAAAGGAACAATCATCATACACCCCCACTAGAAAAAACAATTCCATGATTCTTCCAATTCCAGTTGGTATCTCCTTATTCACATCTGTCTTTTTAAAAAGGAAGAACCAGAGCATCCCTTGACATTTCACACCATGCTGGTCAATCATTTTTATTGACGTGTTTGACTGATGCCTAGGTGATGGTTCCTTTAGTCTCCAGGGTTCAATAGATATTCTTCCCAAGACCATATTCTCTCACACACACACACACACACACACACACACACACACACACACACACACGCCACCTGGTGGATAATCTGAGATATACAAAATTTTGCACTCTGTCTGTAATCTTCACACATGCCTTCAAAATTCATTTGGAAGAAAAATTATAAAATGAGCCTCCTTGTGTCAATGTTTTTACTACATAATCACTTCCTAATTGAATGCAATCTGGATACTACACTGTGAAAGAAACGAAGCTTCAGGATGAATTTTTGCATTAGAAACTGTCAGAAGTATTTGTATTCGCTACAGTCTTATTGAAAACAATGGAGCAAAGAGCCGAGAAAGAGCAAATTGCAGCCATCTCAAAAATCAAATATTTTACTGAAGTTTTTATTTAATTTAACTATTTTATTGAGGTTATATTGGCTCACAACATTGTGTAATTTCAGGTGTACATATTTTATATCAGTTTCTGTGTAGACTGCATTGTGCTCACTACCAATATTCTGGTTTTTACCCATCACCATACATATGTGCCCCTTTACTCCTTTCTCCCTCCCCCCACCCCCTTCCCCTCTGGTAACCACTAATCTGTTCTCCTTATCCATGTGTTTGTTTATCTTCCACATATGAGTGAAATCATACTGTGTTTGTCTTTGTCTGTCTGGCTTATTTTGCTTAATACTCTCAAGGTCTAGCCATGTTGTCACAAACGGCATGATTTTGTCTTTTTTTATGGCTGAGTAGCATTCCATTGTGTACATATCACATCTTCGTTGTCCATTCATCAGTTGATGGGCACTGGGGTTGCTTCCATGTCTTGGCTATTGTGAATAGTTCTGTGATGAGCATAGAGGTGCATAAATCTCTTTGGATTGTTGATTTTATGTTCTTTGGATAAATACCAAGTAGTGGGCTAGCTGTATCATATGGTAATCCTATTTTTAATTTTTTGAGAAATCTCCATAGTGTTTTCCATAGTGGCTGTGCCAGTTTGCATTCCCATCAGCAGTGTATCAGGATTCCCTTTTCTCCACATCTTCTCCAACATTTGTTATTTTTTGTCTTGTTAACTGTAGCCATTCTGACAGGTGGAAGGTGATATCTCACTATAGTTTTGATTTGCATTTTCCTAATAATTAGTGGTGTTGAACATCTTTTCATGGGCCTGTTGGCCATTTGTATATCTTCTTTGGAAAAATGCCTGTTCATATCCTCTGATTGGGTTGTTTGGTTTTTTGTTGTTGAGTTGTATGAGTTCTTTATATATTTTGGAAATTAACCCCTTGTAGGGTATATGATCTGCAAATATTTTCTCCCAATTGGTGGGTTTTCTTTTCATTTTGTTCATGGTTTCCTTTGCCTTTCAGAAGCTTTTTAGTCTGATGTAGTCCCATTTGTTTATTTTTTTCTTTCGTTTCTCTTGCCTGTGTAGACATAGTATTCGAAAAGATACTGCCAAGACCAATGTCAAAGAGTATACTGCCTATATTTTCTTCTAGGAGTTTTATGGTTTCAGGTCTTCCATTCAAATATTTAATCCCTTTTGAGTTAATTTTTGTGTATGGTGTAAGGTAATGGTCTACTTTCATTCTTTTTCATGTGGCTGTCCATTTTTTCCAACATCATTTATTGAAGAGACATTCCTTTCTCCATTGTATATTCTTGGCTCCTTTATCAAAGATTAGCTGTCCATAGATGTATGGTTTTATTTCTAGGCTTTCAATTCTGTTCCATTGATCTGTGTGTCTGTTTTTCTGCTGGTACCATGCTGTTTTGATTACTATAGCTTTGTAATATATTTTGGAGTCAGGGATTGTGATATCCCCCAGCATTGTTCTTTTTTCTCAGGATTGCTTTGGTTATTTGGGGTCTTTTATTGTTCCATATACATTTTAGGACTCTTTGTTCTATTTTCATGGAGAATGTCTTTGGGATTCTGATTGGTGTTGCATTGAATATGGAGATTAGTTTAGGTAATCTGAGTATTTTTTTAATAGTATATAAAATAAAACTTCATTTCATGCTATCATTTCTATAGCATCAAGACTATATTTAAAACTAGGGCCTTCATAGATAAAATATGTTTCATTCCAAGCTATTTGCTCCGTTTCCCTTTAAATAATATTGATTTGTTGTTAAAGAATTACTCAGATTTCTGTTTTTATAATTTATCTTTTCAAAGAGTGGCTGATTTATGTTATTTTCCACTAGTCACTACTCAATTTAAAGAATTTCCTACTAATATGCCGTCAGCTCTGGTGTCTCCTGCATTTTACATACAATTAGTTATTAACTTCTACAGGATCTACATTCTCAGTGTCTTCTATTTATAATGTAATATAAATTCCCTCCAATTCTTTCTACCATAGTGTTAACTTTATGGAGATGCATAGTAAAACCACAGTAAAATCAATGAAATACCACTTCACACACACTAGGATGACTAAAATAAAAACTACTGACAAATATTCATGAGGATTTGGAGCAAGTAGAGCTCTCATACATTGCTGGTAGCAATGTAAGTGACACAACCATTTTGGAAAACTTTTTAACAGTTACTAAGGAAGTTAAAACTCTAACTAACCTATGATTTAGCAACTCCAGTTCTAAGTGTTTATCCAAGAGAAATGAAAAAAAAAATGTGTCCACTAAAAGATGTGCACATGAATGTACTGGAAACAACACAAATGTCCATCATCAAAAAATTGGCAAATTTTCACATATTCAATGGAATAAAGGAATGAACTGATACATACAACAACATAGATACATCTCAGTAATATGTTGAGTGAAATAAGACACAAAATAGTATATGCTATCTGATTCCATTTATATGAACTCCAAGAAAAAATGAAACTAATTTATGGCAGTAGAAATTAGAACAGTGGCTTCCTCTCAGGGGCAGGATGTCCACTGGAAATGGTCATGAGGGACATTTCTAGGATGATTGGAGTGGAGCTTATTCAGATGGATAGATTGAACTGTAAATCTGTGCATTTTGCTGTTTATAAATAATATTACCATAAAGTAATTTGAAATATGACATTAGATTCCAAACTTGCCTTCCGATATTCATTTGTATCAATATGCTGGAAGGGAAAGTCCCTCCTTCTTTTGGTTCTAACTAACAGAACAGACCAAATAATCACTTGATAACAGAGATCAAAATGTTACCTTTAGCAAACTTTGAAAAAATGACCGCTTACCACTCCCACAAAATGCAGAGCTCTCAGATAATGACTAGATTGGAGAGTTTAGCTTTTAATCAATCTTGATCTTGAGAATAGCCTGTGGGAACAATCCCTGAGTTACCCCAGAATTGTAGACAAGAAACTGCAGACATAGCCAAACTTCCCACTCCCATAGGAAAATTTTGCCTCGGGGTTTTTACAGCAAAGTGCTGAGAGCAAGAAAGCTCAAAGAAAGAGAGTGTGCCAGCGGGCCCTGGAAGGTCAAATGAAAAAGAAGCAATTCCTTCCAAAAACAATAACCTTTAACACTATGACCCCACTTACTGAAAACAGGACACGATAATTAACCTGTGGGAGACAAAGACTGAAAGTGTTCATACCGATGTTCCCTCTCCGTTGAGGGTGAACAGGAGAAATGTCCTTTACTAGTGAAAAGAGAGAATGTGGTTTCCCCATCCATACTGAGTAGAAGAATTCAGTTCATTATGGCACACTTATACAATAAAATAGGCAATCACTAAAAATTGTGGTTCTAAAAACCTAATAATAAGTTAAGAAAGTGCTAATATGGCATCATTACTGGTATTTTTACAACAACAACTGCAATACTAGTTACAAATACTGTAAAAAGCAATCCCCATTTCATTAAAAATAATATATATACATATATATGAAATATAATGTTTTATATTTTATAAACTCATGTAAATATTAAGAATAGCCACCTATGGCTGTTAAGCATTATTTTTATCATCCTTTATTATTTTTGTATATTTCAAGTTGTTTTTATTATCATTAATTTGGTTTAAATAAATCTGAACAATAAACACACACAAAAGCCTAATCATAAGGTTTATTATGATCTTAGCTATAAAATTTAAGAGTAATACAAGATAGACTCCTGAGACTTCTGGGAAAAGATTAAATTTTGTAGAATAATCCAACAACATATCATCATCATCATCATCATCATCATCATCATCATCATCGAAAAGCAATGGCATTGGGCTTGTTAGTCCCTGGGAACCCAGAGATGTCCCTGCCCTAGAGAAGGAAGCAGTATATAAGGACAAAATTGAACACACGCAGAGAAAGATACTTTGCCACACACAGTAAGTACTATGTAAGAGGTACAGACAAGAACTGTAGAAAATACAGAAAAATTTCCCACTTAGTTCTGTCGTGAAAAATTTCTTAGGAAAATTTCAAGGTGAACCATGCTTCACAAATGGTTAGAACTCTAAGAAGAAGGGAACGCTTACATCTTCCAAGCAGGCAAAATGGTATTTTAGAAGCAATGGCTCCTTGCCACTGAATCCTGGTTAATGATGTGCCACTTCTAAGGTGAACATTGCTCGAGTGAAGAAATGCAATGGGAATGCCTATGGGAGGAAGTGTAGCCATCTTGGACCATATTTTACTCGTGGAAATAGATGAGAAGCACTAAGAGCCGCAGAATTCTCTTCAACAAATTAGAAGTCGTCACTAATACAAATAAAAAATTAAAATCACTCTTGTTTCTGGATAACTTGCTTTGAATTGCTGTTGGCTAGTGGCTGTTTATCATAAAAGGTGGTAGAAATAATGATGATATCTAAGGTCCTTGCAAGAAGACCACCAACATAGTACAACAAAGAGAAAGAATTTAGATGTTGGCCAAGTGAAAAAAGGGAATAAGGAAATAAGAGTATTATTGAGGGGCAAGTCAAATGTTCTCTGACCAGTTCAGAAGTAAATGGCATAAGGATAAGCAAGTTCAGAAAAGAACATTCTTTAGATTGGAGTTTAACAAGAAGAATGAACAGTTTAAGCAAGCCTGAGATATTATCTGCTGTTTCCAGTTTAGCAAGAAAAAAATGGGTGCTTTAGGCTAGGGACTTGCAATTCTTGGTGCAGTGTTAACAAAACATTCTTAAACTCTTAGAATCATGAAGATGGTTATATTAGCAGCTACTGTATTTTGAATGCATACTAAGTGTTATTTACTGTTTTTGAAATGCTGCAAATATTATTTCTCACTTTTGCAACATTCCTGAAAGGCAGGTACCAGTTTGTTCATTTTGTAGGGGAGAAATCAGTGGCTCAGGAAGATACCCAATTTGTAGTAGTAAGAACCAGGGATTGAGCCCAGGTCTAATTCCAGAGCCTTTCTCTATTATATAATCTTTATTACAGAAGAAAAAGTGTCAACTTCTCTAAAGCAAGTATTTCCTGTACAATAAATGCAAATAATAATACTGTCGAGAATGCTGGAATTATTTTCACCTACTTTCTCCTCTATTTTCCTTTTGATAATGTTTTTACCTCTCTCAAGAAATGCTATAGATTTAGACTGTATGCTGTTAATTTGTTATATGTTCTCCTCATTAGTTTTCTACAGGCATTTGGCTGTCTGCAGATGTCAGCCCCCCAGGCTATAAAATTCACTAAACTGATTGCTTTGAAATATTCTCCCTCCAAAGACCCCTTGTTTAACTTCTGTAAATCTGCTCTGAGTTGCTTCCCTAACTTGCCTTACGTGGCTTATGTGTTTTTACATACCAATTTTGTTGAGTGAGTGAGCAAAGTTAGTTTTCTAGAGTCCTCAAACTTAATTCTTTCCCTGCTCTGCACATGTTTTATCTTTGGCTGGTTTGCAGACATGAATAACCAACAGTGTTGACAATCTGTGTATTCCCACATGAGTGCCACCATATTGGCAGCATAACAGAGAGATTGTGTTTTTCACGCTAAATGAAAGATTTGTTGAGTCGTAGATATTTTATGCACCGCAAGCCTCTCAAAAGTTCTGTGTATTATTCAAATACGTGCATATACACAATTTTCTTAGTTTTTTTCTGTCTCTTATTCATTACCATTACCTCTGTCTATTTTGCATTTTACAACTTTTGCCTAAAGATAGAGGTGATGAGGATGGAAAAGTTCATTTTCTGTATACTCCATTTTGCTTTACAGTATCTTTCCAACATAAAGCATTTCGTGATTCATAGCTTTCCTCTCCAAGTATCCCATAGCAATTTTGCTCTCAGTCTTAATTGAGACATCTGTTCTCTGCTAATACAGGGAGGGCATAATCATTAAATAATTTAGATTCGAGCTCCTTATTGGTAAAGCCCGTGCCTTCTTTGAGGTGTCTTTGCACAATCAAGCGCATCCATTCACTCCATGACCATTTAATGAGCACCTATGTGTCATACATTGTACGAAGGGCCACATAAGCACAAATGAATAAGTATCTATTTTCAAGGAACAAACTGTCTGATGGGAGAGATGGTCGAGTAAGCAAACAAATACAAGGCAGTGTGACAAATTCCTCAAAGCAGGCAAGTACAAAGGATCAGAGTAACACCAAATGGGAAGCTCTCTGGTTTGGGTGATGATAAGAAAAGTTTTTATAAAGCACACATCTAAGTCAGTCTAGATGGAGTTAGCAAAGCATATGAAGAAAGACAGGGAGTTGTGGGTGAAGCAGCACATGCAAAGATATGGAGAATAAAGGGCCAGTTGAAGAATTCTAGAAGATGAGACTGGAAAGTCACATCGAGTCCAGAGTTTGGAGTCTTTGCATGTTATTCTAAGAAGTTTGAACATTTACACAGGTAAGCATTTATCCAGCGAGGATGTTTTCATAGGTTGTGTGTATGTACATTTTAACAACAATTTAGAAAACAATCTAGACATTTTACACTCTTTCGTACATAAACTATGATCATGTATGTGCATACACATGCAAAAATTGAATCATCTGGGTGAGGGCAATATAAATAAGTACTACCACGTAAAGGCATTACACTTCTTGGGAGATGGGGATATTGTCTGCAGTCAAAATAGAAATGAATTATCCCTTAAAGTAACAACATTAAACTTGTAATATATTGCCAGGATGTTTAACCATTATTAATTTAATATACTCTAATATGAAATGTTCTCAAAACTATCTCATTCACCTTCATACATATTCTGAGTTACCTTAGCAGTCATAAAGATAAATTTTTTCTTTTCCACTTACAATGTGCAATTGATCTTTTCATAGATTTAAGACTTCACTTTCTAAACTTAATAAATTGAGATTTTTCATTTGGCATCTTAAAACTACATAATGTTGTAGAAGACTACTCTTTAATTGCTGCAGGCTTGTGACAAAAAATCAGAGGCTGAATGAATACCTAGCATGATCATTTGTCACACTGTACAGAGGACGAATGATGGGCAGCGATGACAAATACTGAATTGCTGTGTGAATAGAAGTGCTCTGTAGTTGGCGTGGACAGCACAGTGGGAAGTGGAGTCATCCGATGGCCACAGAAGGCGTGGTGGACTCACAAGAACGCATCTCTTAGCACAGAGTCTCATATTTATATTCAAGTCTCTCTTTGGTTTCTGATACACGACATCAACAATGACACTAAATTAAAATAGTTAATGGAATTTTATTGTTTTTATTTAATATATTGTTATTAACAATTGGATAAGATGTACAAACATCAATAGTTTATACCTCATTTTTGTTTATATGTATTTAAGTAACTATAATTAAACAGTTTAAATCAAAGTCGGATATCTATAATAATTATATTTTAATTGTCCATTCAATACTCCAGTTTGAAAGACTATAATAGGCAACCAGGAACCATTATTGGCTACTTCATGAGAGAGGTATCAAAGCATAGTGGAAACTGGCATTTATTATGTCAAGAGAGTTAGGGTCACGTGCTTGCTCTCTAAGTTCTTATGTGACCCCAAGTTATTAATCTGTTTCCACATCTTGAAAATGGAGATAATAATATCTGTCTTTCAAAATTAGTGAGATTATATGTGTAATGTATCCAGCGCACTACTTGTGCTTAATAATGGTTTGTTTGTTTGTTTGTTTTTGGTGAGGAAGATCAGCCCTGACCTAACATCCACGCCCGTCCTCTTCTCTTTGCTGAGGAAGACTGGCCCTGGGCCAACATCTGTGCCTATCTTTCTCCACTTTGTGTGGGACACTGCCACAGCATGGTCTGACAAGCGGTGCCTCAATGCGCGCCCAGGATCCAAACCCGGGCCACAAGTAGCAGAGTGCATGCACTTAAACTGCTGCACCGTGGGGCCGGCCCCTGTACTTAATAGTGTTAACTTCCTTTTTTATATATCTGAGCTCTAATTTTATCATCTAGAAAATGGAAACATTAATACACACATCACAAAGCTGCATAAGTGTGATGAGATATAGTCACGATCCTTGTAAGGATTAACACAAAAATTGTTCCAGCTGCACCTTTTACAGAAGTAGAGACAGAACGACAACTTCCTCCATTTTGAAACAAAGATCACTTGAGTCCCCTCTCAGTAATGTTTCTTTAAGAAAGTAACAACACATTTTCCTAAAGAACAGATATACAAGAAATTTCTGTGAGGGTTTAGGTATTTATGTGGATGAGACTTTAAAAGGCTCTCCACCCCCACACGTGTTGGAAAGCAGAGCTTTGGAAAGAGAATGAACCAATTTCCATAAGGACCCCAGCAACCTATTGGAAGGAAAGGCTCTAGACGCTAAAACCTTCACCCAGGTGTCAAAATTAGGGAAACCAGGCAAAGTAGGCTAGGATAACCCTTATAACTAGGATAACCCTTCAACACTGATCAAGAAGGGTGGAAAGATTACTGTGAGGAGAGAAAAATCTCACTATACTGACAGTACTAGCTACCATTTATTGGAAAGTTCTGTGTGTCAGATACGGTTCTAAACATTGTATATGTATTACCTTTAATCTCTATAAAATCTTTATAAATCTTTTATAAATCTTTATAAAAGCCTTGTCCTATGCATTCTGTTTATATCCATTTTATAGATGAGAATATTGAGGCACACAGAAAGTTAGGCGACTTGTTCAAAGACACACAGCTAATACCTGGCACAGCCAACATTTGAACCTAGACAAATTGGCCTCAGAGACTCCCTTGTTAACCACTGTGTAGTTCTGCCTCTGATGCATCGAACCAGAGAGTGAGATTTTGGACCGAATAGACAAGGAGATAATGAGAGTTGACCTTGGTCCTCAAGGTGAAGAATTATAGATAATGTCCTAATACAGGAGAAAAGATATGTGATCTCTGGAAACCACACTATTTACAAATGTGCCTCTTTTGTGTTGAAGCCAGCCCCTCAGTCCATGAGCCAGGCCCTGGGCCTGTTTTCAAATTGATGAAGTAGGAGTGAGCAGGAGTAGCCCCTGGATATCCTGGACTGATGGGCTCACAGAGATTCTTAGGCATTTTGGATGGGTACAACGTAGCTGAAGAGAGTAGGGTGAACCTTTGGCAATTGAAGCATGTGAGAGCTCAAGCATGGTGGTTTGGTTAATTACTGGAGTGAGGGTATTATTCCCACCACAAAAAAAGTAAAGTTCCGTACCTAATTTACCCATATAACATCATTTCACAAACTGCATATTAGAGCATAAATGTTAGTTTCTTTCACTTACATTTGCCCACGTGTATAGATATATATGTATGTAATAAAAAATGAAATTAATATGGTCCAAATAAAAATGTGAGGTTGGTAGTAGGATGAAGATGAATATAATCAATCCTGGTATTGGAGAGAGGAAAGTCTAATATGCTTCTGGTCTATGTGTTATTTGGATCCTCGCTCACCTCCAAGAATATGTTCCTCAACTGTTTGGTCACTAGGTGACCTGAGGTGGTGTTTCCTGAGTTGTGTGTCTTATGACTCCTACTTCATTTGCAAATTATGCTGCATATGCCTCTCAAGTCCATCCTAAGGTCCATGTCCCCTCCAGCCTTCTGATTGCAACTAGAGGCCTCCAACAGTAAACTGATGCTGCTCTGGACCAAGATTTGTGCTTGGAGTCCTAGAACTCTTTGGTGCTTTTGATTTTCTACACTGGATTCTGGGTTGCAGTTCCCTGGGAAGCTTCCCTTGAGCCCACTCTCCTCCACACTTCCCTCAAGTCATTTTAAATCTACCGTTCGGTCAGCGGCACGTTGTTAGTTCCTACGCCATGCTGACTACAAGGCTTCCCTCAGGGGCTTGAAATTTCTCTAAGATGGGCATTGAGAAGCAGGAGAAAGACCTTCTCTAGAATGCCTTCAGAACTCACGAGTGGTTTCTAACCCATTTCTGGAGTTTTTAACCCTCAATGTTTAGAAACTAGACCACTCGTATGTGACTCGTTGCCCTCTAACTTCCTCTCTTGCATTCCACCTCAATTTTCCCTTGACTTATGACACATCTTTCATTTTCTCTAATCTGACCTCGTGGTCGTGTTGTAATATCACAGAAGCTGCAGAGCTAAAATCCAAATTACAGAGAAGGGAATATATGTTGGAAAATATTTCAAAAATTGTAGGTACATTGTACAAATATATTTTAATGTCATTAAACTCTTTCTAAAACTATTTATTGTAAGGCTGTTTCTATATTTCGTCAAAGTGAAAAGAAAAAAAAATCAGTCACTCAAATGGTTTGCTAACAATACGCTAAATACCCAGTTGATCCTAACCTCTTACTTCTGTAGCCCAATCTACACAAATCTCCATTTTCTGGCTGACAGCTCTCATTGGTCATATCGGTGTCATGTAACAATGTCTAAAGTGACGGAAAATGCTGGAATTTCAGTTCTGCACATGATAATCCTTAATACTTACACCAGTTTAGCGTTTTAACAGTTCAGATCATCGATTAAAGACGAAGGTGGGTATAGTGACAGTTTCCAATCTTAATCTGCCATCATTGATATAAAAGTTAAAGTCAATGGAAATAGCATTCACTTTTTATTCTGGATTAAAATCCTAGCTATATTGCTTATAGCTGAATGTTTTGGAGGAAATTGCTTGATCTCGCTGATATACATATATCTCACCTGAAATGTAGTAAGTGCTCAATTAATGGGAGCTTATGTGAAGGTTTTTTTTTTTATGATTCCTAAAGCAATTGATCACAGCAAGCATAGGCTTTTATTAGTCATTTTGTAACTTAAGATGGCTCCATTTGGTACCAAAGGACGAAGCAAAGGACTGCCAAAGCGAAAATTGTCTGTAATGTTTTGGGTGTGCCATGGTCATGCTAAACACAATGTAACGCCCTTCTTTTTTCTCTAATATTAAATCAGATTGAGAGAGTGAGTCAAGTTCACAGGTAAGTTTCTGAAATAATTGCTTTTTATCTTCTCAGCTGAAGGAGAAAACATTTTGTATAATCAAAGACAAGACTTTGATAGTAGTCAGCGTCAACCTTAGCCTTGGTTATGCTCTTAAAACCCTGTCACATACTTTCAGGGGGAAAGAGCCATAGGGGATCTGTTTGTAAAGTCCTTTTAAATTCTAATAAGTTTCTCTCAAGCATATTTCAAAAAACCAGTAGTCCCTCCCCACTGTTTCAGCGCTGGCTCAGAGCCAAGTCTCCTCTTTCATCTTCAAAGTTTATTTTTGAAATAAGAGTTTCTCTTCCCATGGAATTCAAAGAGCTTTTCAGCCTTCTGCGAGGGAAGGAGCTCCTGGCTTTCAGGAATGCATTTAAAAAGCTGCTACTGTCCTAGTGCCTCCCTGATAGGCCTTGCCGACTTTCAAAACCGTTCAATTTTCTCTGCTTTTGTTTTTTTTTGCTGACTTTTTTCGAAAGTGAGGGAGGTGCTTGGGGCCTAAGAGAGGCCGGTTTGTCTGAAATGATGAAATGCCTAAAAAATGCTACTTTTTTCTCTCTACCTTTGTATTATTGAGCGATTTTTAAAATAACTTAAGGAAGCAAGGGAGAAAGGAAGGAAGCGAGAAAGAGGAGAGGGAGAAAGAAAGAAAAGAAAGAGAGAGAAGAAAGGAAGGATGAAGAGAGGGAGGAAGGGAGAGAGGGAGGGAGGGAGTGAGGAAGGAAGAAAGGAGGAAAGCAAGAAAGAACTTTCCACCTGCACACGCACTCATTTTGTTTTCCCTATGTTGAGAGCAATCAGAACATTTTTCGTTTGGAAGCTGAGCTGTTTTTCTTTCTTTCTTTCAATTTGAATCCTCCAGAGACAGGAGTTCACCTGCCAGGAGGTTGTCAGATGCTCTGCTCAGACCACGCCCCTCCACTGTAATTAAAGAACGTGCTGGAGCAGGGAGGGGCTGCCTCTGGGGTAATCCTGGGGCTCTGTCACAGCATCCATCTGAAGGTAAGTCTTCTGCCACTACTGTAACTCTCTAACAACCACATTTGAAGCTCTGGAGAGAGGTGATTCATTTTCGGCATTGTCGTTGGAGGTGATGAAGGAGAAAAGAGGATAGACATTTCTTCTTGGAGAGTTTTCCAACTGGTGTAGAGTATTTTTGTTCCCATAATTCCTGTCAGAGAATTACAGAAAACCTAGGATTGGGGACAACAGGATCCAGGGTACCCCATCCCCCATCTTTGTGTGTCTTGTTTCTATGTTCTTGTGTGGGGCTTATTATCACTCCTCATGCAATGTATTGTTTGCTGTTTTTCATGAAAATATATTTTCTCTCTCTAAATGGATCTTCAGCACTTTCAAGCCAAGGATGTCTTTTTTACACCCCTTAGTATTCCTTACAATTCCCTTTGCAGTGACCTACCTAGTTTTGAAAATAATTAGTGGCATGTTTTTCTCTTAAGTCAAGATGGATAGTAGATTTGTCATGCATTTCTGCCTCCATAGGAAATCTGTGAAAAGCAATGAATCTCTTTTTTTGTGAGATGGTGAAATACTTTTTCTAAATGTTTAGTTTTGTTTGGGGCCTATCCTTTGGAATGGAAAAATATGAGAAGTCATTGAAAACTATTTTAAATAAAATCAACATATTGTAAAATATAGAGATGAATTCCTTCATCTTTCTCCATTTTTATTAAAATACCTAAAATCTCACAATACCTAATATGAGAACTTCTGGAATTAATACTGAGTATAGTCAGATTATTACCAGTCTGGTATTTTAATTCATTAGTTTTTCCTCTATTCAAATTTGGGTTATTGGAAAAATGGACCAATGCCTAATTATTTTATGTAAATATAGAATTATAGAACTGAAAAGAGCTTTAAAAGTCTTACAGTTAAATTTCAGTATTTCCATAGATGAAGAAATGCAAAAAGGTTGAGAGAGTTGCCAATAATCATACAATCACACAGTTCATTTGTGACAAATCAGAAAGACAGAGAGAGAGAGAAAAAAGGAGCGATAGAGAGAAGGCAAGAGAGACAACTTATGTAAACAGAGTTTGCCTTGATCATCATTTTCACAAAGTGGACTTCTCTGGCCAAAAGCCACACCTTTACCCTTAGAGAGATGATCTTCTATTTCAGTCTCCTCGTAAACTCTCTGTGTTTGATAGACAATTGTTTTAGTAGGCAAGATGGGCTTTAGACCAGATTGCGAAAAAGGATACAATTTTTTGAAAAATAATCAATATGCCTTTTTGTCCCTATAAAACATGGCCTAATGTTTTCAAGAACTGAAATATCATCCTTCTACCCAAAACTCACGTTCCACCCAAATTCATGACCTCAAAGCTATACCCACACTCAGTCTTTCACTGTCTGCTGGCCTTCATTTGTGTATATTCAATTGTATTGTGTCCTGACCTTTCAGAACATTTAGTTTCTTTTATTTAAAATCTTATAAACTGGTACAGGGATATGTTTAAGGCACGGTGATTAAAGTTTTGAATAAATGAACTGCCCCACCTTGATAATTTTGCAGCTGTAATGATAACTTCAACTCAGCAGCAGCCAAGGAGATTCCCTAAATGGAAGCTTTGTAGACAATCTGACGGGCCTTCAGAAGACCAGCCTTCTCTCTTGATTCTGTATACCCTAAAAAATAGTGTCTACTTTGCCCAATTCTGGTTCAGTTCTCTTGCCCTGATAAACTATAACCTGTATTTCAGAGACCTATCACCAGACAATCTCACTACCTCTTCTGGCCTACCTGTGAAGCTGGTAGATACTCTAAGTGTACTGGAAGAAGATGCTCCCAGGTCACTGGACCTGTCTATTTACACCTTCACCCTCCTCTCACCCTGCAGACAACACCACAGGAGACCACACTGAGGAAGACTCAGGAGGAGAGGAGGCAGGTGATGTCAACAGTTTGTCCAGAAGCATACTTCAGGCTACTGTAGTTCCAAAGGATTACCAGACAGGTGGCAGCATCTCTGACCCAGGGATAGTACCTACAAGAAAGAAGCCAAGGTAGGTAAGAGCTCCTCTTAGAAAAGGACCAAAGGAGACATCAGATCAGATTTCCCAAAGTGATTCAGATTTTCAAATTTAAAACTTGAGTTAGCATCTCAGTCCAAAGGGACTGTTTTAATTATTTCTGGATGAAGAGACAATTGACTTCACTGTGAATGAAATCAATTATTATGGTTCTCAAAAGAAGCTATATCTGAGGCTCACTTAAAGAAACTGAAGTGTGTTTTGAGTGTTCTGGTTTTGAGTAGATATGTTCTGTGCCCAAGAAGGAAGATGGTTTGGGACAATTCTTCAGATATACATCACAGCCTAGTCACAAACACCATTAGGAGAGACAGGTGTGAAATGATCTTTGCTCATCTTCATTTTGCTGATAACCATCTTGATGAAATGGATAAATTTACAAGAATCAGGCCTTTCATTATAAAAATGAATAAAAAGTATATGCACCCCTAGAAAAATTCTATACCTTCGACAAGTCCAGCAGTATTTGAGGCATCAAAAACTCAAACAATCTCTGTAGAGAAAGCCACTTCAATTTGGTTACAAAATTTGGTGTAAGACAACTAAGCTTTGTTTAATTTGAACACTACCAGGCAAAGTCACTAGTTCCTATAAACTAGGACCTTGGGTTAGGGGGGAGTCTGATGATGAAGTTTGCTAATACTCTTCAGAAACAAAGCCAATATCCCTATCACTTATGTTTGGTTGGCTCCTTCACTAGCTTCAGAGAAGAGAGGAGTCAAAGCAACAGGCATGATTCATGAATATATGAGTGAACAGTGCCTTTTCAAAAATAACCCAGAACTCAAAAACAGGAAGAGATGGGTGTTTGATTTCCAAGAGGATGAACAGGAAGAGACAGAAGTGTGCTGCTGGTGTGACGATGGCATCATTAACATCTTCTCCAAAGCCGTGGGCACTGAGCCTTTGAAAAAGACCATGCTAAAGACAGCAGCTAAAAAAATGGTTCAGGTCAATCAACTAGCAGTGACGAATGTGTCCAAAGAGAACACTGGAGTTGTGAAACATATGGATCAGAATATCTCTAAGTCCAGGGATAAGGTTCAAGGCAAGACATGGTACTCCACCTTGGTGAGTTACATCACCAATGTGACCCTCAACGATAATAGCAGCTGCATGAGATCTGTGCCAATGAAACTTGGATAGACTTTTCACAGGCATTTTCAAAGGCGTGTTGAATGTTCCTACTTCCACCACAATCTGAAGCCACTAAGACAAAGGAACAGAGGGACACATGGTCAAATATAAACTGAGATCAGATATAATATAACATCTCACTGGATAATTCATCAAGACAAGAAAATATGATATGGCCTCAGCCATGTGTACTCTTACAGCAGATGTGGAAAATATCAAGTGGATTTTCATGAAAGATGTTTCAAAATATATCACACAAAATAGTATCTGAGACAATGGCAGTAACTTGCATGCTGGAATTGCTGGGCATACCATTAATATTATCATTTATTTTTTATTGTTTTATTTTTTAAGTGTCCAGTTTTTTTTCCTATTGAGGTAACATTGTTTTATAACATTATATAAATTTCAGGTGTACATCATTATATTTCTGTTTCTGTGTAGACTACATCATGTTCACCACCCAAAGACTAATTACCATCCATCACCATACACATGTGCCCTCTCATCCCTTTTGCCTTCCTCTCTGGTAACCACCAATTTAATCTTTGTGTCTATGTGCTTGTTTGTTGTTGTTGTTTTTATCTTCTACTTAGGAGTGAAACCATATCAGTATTTGACTTTCTCCCTCTGACTTTTTTCGTTTAGCATAATACCCTCAAGGTGCATGTATGTTGCCGCAAGTGGCAAGATTTCATCTTTTTTTTATAGCTGAGTAGTATTCTATTGTGTGTTTCCCCCCAAAACATCAAGTCTTGGTCCAACTCTAGTGGACTAGTTGGTTTATTATAAGACAAACTCCTTTCTTTTTATTTTTTTACCTCAAAATAAACAACTCCAAATCGCTGAGATCTGTTTATTTTAATTCTCAGGAAATCTTAATGCCTTCTGTTGGTAAAACAATTCTCCACAAATATTTTCACATTTCTGAAATGCTTGGGCTTTCTGGTTAAAAAATACTTGTAACCTGAGTTAGAGAATTCAAATGGTAATCATACCTTGGAAGTTACAGAGACTTAAACACCTATCTCCCCCAGAGCCATTTACTTACATTCCAAGTGTAATGCATCTAGAGACCTTACCTTCTCCCTGCAGAGGATTCCAGAGTAAAAAGATCTCTTGATTTCTCTTTTTCTCTTCCTCCATCTCTTTCTCTCTCTTATTCTCCTTTCACCCAGGGCAGGAGGGACAGATTTGCAGTCACCTCACATAAGCTCTGAGTCTCATAATTTTGTGGTTACTCCCCTCTGATGTTAACCCTCACTACACACTCAGGTAGCATCAAACCCTCATTGTGTTGCCTCATGGGAATTGGAACGTGGGGAACCAGCTCTGCTAAGATGCTCTGACTCAGATGTCTGGGGTTCTATTTATATACGTATACAACTGTGGCACACTAGCTTATTAGCTTATGAGTAGGTAACATCTCAGACCCTGCACAGTTTTGCACTTAACATTTCTTTTAATGGTTTCATGTGGGTCGTTAGCCTTGCCACCATACTTTTTCCTTAATGAAAATTTTGATTTAGAGTGTAGTAGAACATTATGGAAATCACAATGCTGGTGAATTTTAGAGCAAAACAAAAAGCGCCTTTGATTAATCCTCTAAATCAGCTTTGTCAATTAACAGATAAAGAATGGTGGCTGAGAATAGTTAAATAACTTCTCAGGATAAATAATCATTGCATCTAATAAAATCTTGGGGAAAGAAACTTAGCTAGAAATTGACTACTGAGACTCGTTTCCTTCTTTCTCAACTCATAAATCCCAGTCCATTCTGTATGCTATTATATTTTCAATTCCATAACATTTTATCACCCCCAAAAGAAAGCTCATACCCATTTGCAGTACCATTTTTCTCCATTTCCTTCTATTCTCATTCTCTAGCAACCACTAATTTATTTTGAGTCCTTATGAAGTTGCCTATTCTGTACATTTGATATAAGTGGAATCATACTATATATATATACTGGGCTTTTTTGGTCTAGCTTTTTTCATTTACCATAAAATTTTCAAGTTTCATTCATGTAGTAGCATGAATTAGTACTTCATTCCTTTATATAGCTTAATAATCCATGGTATGGCTATACCACATTTTGTGGATGCATTCATCAGTGGATCGAATTTTTGGATTGTTTTTACTTTTTGTTTTTTATGAATTATGCCCCTATGAACATTCCTTGGCAAATTTTTGTGTGAATGTGTTTCACTTCTCTTAGGTATATAACTAGGAATACAATTGTTCCTATTGTTATATTATAACTCTATGTTTAGCCTTTTAAGGAACTGCCAAATTGTTTTACAAAGTGATTGCCATTTTACATTGCCATCAGCAATGTATGAGAGCTGCAATTTCTACACACCTTAGCCAACAATTGTTGTTATCTGATGTTTTGATTATAGCCATTCTGGTGACTGTGAAGCGGTATCTCATTATAGTTTTGATTTGCATTTCCTTGATGTCTGGTGATATTGAGCATCTTTTCACGTGCTTATTGGTCATTTATATAGCATCTTTGGAGAAATGTCTATTCAAATCATTGTCCATTTTTCAATTTGGCTAATGTCCATTTATTCTTGAGTTGTAAGAGATCTTTATATAGTCTAGATACTAGACCCTTATCAGATTATAATTTACAAATATTTTTTCCCGCTCCGTGGGTTACCTTTTCACTTTCTTGATAGTGTTCTTTGAAGCACAAACGTTTTTAATTTTAATGAAGTCTAATTTATCTATTTTTTTTTTGTTTGCTTGTGCTTTAGGTATCATATTTAAAAAAACACTGACTAATCCAAGGTCTTGTAAATTTATATTGATTTTTTTCTGATAGCTTTAGCTCTCACATTTAATTATTTGATTCATTTTGAGTTAATTTTTGTATTTAGTGTGAAGTAGGGGTCCTGTTTCATTCTTTTGCATCCTAGAACAATTTGTAGTCCTAGAACAATTTGTTGAAAAGACTATTCTTTCTTCATTATCTTGACACCTTTGTTAAAAATCAATTGACCATAATGTGTGGGTCTATTTCTGAACTCTAAATTCTATTTTATTGTTTTATATGTCTCTCATCATACCATTATCACAGAGTCTTGATTATTATAGCTTTGTATTGTTTTGAATTCAAGAATTATGAGTCCTCCAACTTTGTTCTCTTTTTTTATGATTGTTTTGGCTATTCTGGGTCCCTTGCATTATCATGTGAATTTTAGGATCAGCTGGTCAGTTTCTGAAAAAAAGCTAGTTGAGATTATAAAAATAATTGCCATGGGTATTGCATTGAATTTGAACCATAATTCGCAGAGTATTATAATCCTAACAATATTATGTCTTTCAGTCTGTGAATATAAGATGTCTTTCCATTTATTTAGTTCTTTAACTTCTTTCAATGATGTTTTATAGTTTTCAGCGTGCAAGTCAAACACTTCTTTAAATCTATTCATAAGTATTTTATTCTTTTTTATGCTATTGTAAATAGAAATATTTTCTTAATTTCATTTTTGGATTGTTCATTGCAAGTATAGAAATATATTTGATTTTTATATATTGATATTGTATCATGCCACCTTGTTGAACTCATTTATTAGCTCTAATAATGTGTGTGTGTGTGGAGTATTCCTGAGGATTTTCTACATATAAGATCACTTCATATGCAAATTTAAGATAGTTTTATTTATTTATTTCCAGTCTGGATGCCCTTTATTTATTTTCCTTAACTAATTGCCTTGGCTAGAACTTCCAGTTCAATGTTGAATAAAAGTTATGAAAGTAAACATCCTTGTCTTATTCCTGAACTTATTAAGAAGACTTTCAATCTTTCAGGTATAAGTATGATATTATCTGTGGGTTTTTCCTAGATGTCCCTTATCAAGTTAAGAAAGTTCCCTTCTATTGCTAATAAGTAAAGTATTTTTATCATGAAAAAGTATTTGATGTTATTAAATTTATCTGCATCTATTGAAATAATCATATACGTTTTATTCCATAATTTATTACTATGGTGTGATTGATTTTTAAATGTTGAACCAATTTTGCATCCCTAGGGTGAATCAAACTTGGTCATGGATTATAATTCTTATTATATTTCCCTAGATTTTATTAGTATTTAGTAGAGGATTTTGCCTCTAAATTTGTAAGAGATATTGGTAGTTTACTTTTCTTCTGATGTCTTTTCTTATTTTATGGCTTCAGTACCAGGATAAAACTGGTCTCATTGAATGAGTTGGAAGGCATTCCTTCCTCTTCTATCTTTTGGAATAATTTGTGTAGGATTGGTGTTAATTCTTCTTTAAACATTTGGTAGAATTTGCCAGTGAATGATATGGACCTGGGCTTTTCTTTGTGGGTGGTTTTTGATTACAAATTCAATATCTTTGCTTGTTATAGGTTAATGAAGATGGTTTACTTTTTCTTGAGTCACTTTTGGTAGTTTGTATCTTTCTGGAAATGTGTCTATTACATATATGTTACCTAATTTGTTGACTTACAATTCCTCGTGATATTTACATACAATTTCTATTATTTCTCTAAGGTTAGTAATGGTGACTTCTCTTTCATTCCTAAATTTAGTAAAGTTCTCTCTTTTTTTGTTGGTCCATCTGGCTAAAGGTTTATCAATTTGTTGATCTTGTCAAGGAAACAACAGTTTTCATTGCTTTTGTTTATTATTTTTCTATTCCCTATTTCATTTATTTCCACTCTAATCTTTATTTTGGCCTTCCTTCTGCTTGCTCTGGATTTAGTTTGCTCTTATTTTTCTAGTTTCTTAAGGTGGAAGGTTAATTTTTGATTTGAGGTACTTCTTTTTTAATATAGGTGTTTACAACTATCAATTTTTTGAAGGGTAGTTTTGCTGGATATAGGATTATTGGTTGACCATCTCTTCTTTCAGAACTTTGAATATAAGATTCCACTACCTTCCAGCCTCTCTGATTTCTGATGAGAAATCAACAGTTTATCTTACTGTATATTCCTTGTGCCTGTCTCTCTTATTATTTTTAAAATTTTCTGTATTTGACTTTCAACAGTTTGATTATGTTTGTTAGGTATGGATATCTGAGTTTAGCCACTTGGATTTAATTGATATCCTTGGATGTGCAGGTTAATGTTTTTATCAATGTGTTCAAGTTTCAGCCATTACTTTAAAAAACATTCTTTGTGCCACTTTCTCTCATTCCTCTTCTTCTGGGATTCCCATTATGTGTATGTTAGTATGCTTGATATTGTCCCACATGTGTTTGAGGTTCTCTTCATTTTTTTTCGTTCTTTCTTCTTTCTGTTCCTCAGAGTGGACAATCATAATTGATCTATTTTCGAGTTTAGTGATGCTTTCTTCCGTTAGCTCAAATCTCTTCTTTATCTTCACCAGCAAATGTTTTACTTCAGGTATTTCAAATCCATAATTTCTCTTTTGTTATTATTTATATTTATTATCTCTTTATTGATACTGTCATTTGGTGACACATGGTTCTCATACTTTCTTTTATGTATTTAGACATGGATTCCTTAGTTCTTTGAACATATTTAAAATAGCTGATTGAAAGTCTTTTTCTAATAAGTCCAACTTCTGGGTTTCCTTGGGACCAGTGTTTATTGTTTTGTTTTGTTTTGTTCCTGTGTATCAGCTGTACTTTCTCATTTCT
Source organism: Diceros bicornis minor (assembly GCF_020826845.1). Taxonomy (NCBI): domain Eukaryota; kingdom Metazoa; phylum Chordata; class Mammalia; order Perissodactyla; family Rhinocerotidae; genus Diceros; species Diceros bicornis. The sequence continues at coordinate 15,502,879 of NC_080749.1, read as the reverse complement.
TTGCATATATCATAATTTTTATTGAAAAATATCCATTTTAAATAACATAAAATGGAAACTCTGGAAATCAGATTCTCCCCTCTACTCAGCATTTGTTGTTGTTGTTTGCTGTTGTTCATTAGTGAGTCTTCTGACCTAATTGAATAAGTCTCTATTCTTTGTTGTGTGTCACCACTGAAGTTTCTGCTCAGGTTAGTAGCCAGCTAATGACTAGACAGAGATTTTTTTAAATTGCTATAATTAATAAGTTTCCTAATCTTTGCCAAGGGACTGTTTTTGCATGTTGGGACACATTTTCAACCCTCAAATCAGCAGTTCACAATTCTGCTTAGCCTTCGCTTTTTGCGTGCACAGAGCATCAAGGACAGCCAGAGATGAGAGTTTAGGAACTGTCAGGTCTTTCCTGATCATGCCCACAGCCCTAGGTATGCACACAGCTCTAAGTATGCTTGTGGCCTTCTAGATTTTCAAGAGTATTTTAGAGTTTTTGAAAGTCCCCATGGATGTCTCGTTCTCTAGCTTTTCTTTTTAAGCTTTATTGATTAACTTATTGTTTGCCCTATTATGCACTGTCTAAGATTATTGCAAAGTTAAACAATTTCTCTAAATGTTTTTGAAAAATCACGCCAGAGAAAAGATATTTTACACTTGGTGAGCTTGGAGTCAGATCAAATAAAAAGAGTCTTGCAAGTAGCCCCATCTAGGGAAGCACGAGACAGGTGTAATAATAGAAATTCTCTGGGAATGAGGCTTTGAAAGAACTCTAACCCCACTCTCCCCTCCCCTCCTCAGTGGCTGTTAGGTTGCTGGTTTTCACTGTGAATGTGGGCTGTTGTTCTTCAAGGCTATTATGGAGCTGGAAGATGGGTATCGGGGGACAGGGAAAGTTAAAATGCTACAAAGAACACTGTTCTTAACAAGACCCAGCCAATTTTCTTGAATAAATGCTCCTCTAACTGCTTTCCCCTGAAGCCTTTGGTTAATTGCCAGAGTTCTGAAAAGTTGATTTTGACAATTTTTGTGAGTTTTCTCCTGGCTTTTATGGAGGAGAGAGTTTTCAGGAGTCCTTGTTCTCCTATTTCTATTGATGACTACTCAAAGTCAAGTATTGATTCACAGAGGTTCCCCTTCTTAGTGTGTGAAGGTATGTAAGAAGTATATCTTATGTCAAATCTGGGAAATGGACATTATTTACTCCACAAACAGTGACTGAGGACCTACTTGATTTGAGTCTTTCTGCTAGATACTGGGATTTACTGGAAATGAAACACTGTCCCTGACCTAAAAGAGCTCACAATTTAGGGTAGAAACAGGCAAGGAAACAGACAATTGAATTTCAATGTAAACATTAACAAAAACACCAGATGCAAAAGTAGCATATCCTTGCGGGTTAGGATATTATAAGAGATGTCATCAAAGTTGTGTGTATGTGCGTGTATAGCTATAAGGAGTACTGGATATTCTGGAAGGAAAATACAATTACTAGAATCTATTGAGAGGGAGTATAATTTTACTATGAGTGGCATATTTTCATACTTAGAAGCACAAACTCTGGGACAAACTCCCTTGGTTCAAATCCTGGCTTTGCTATTTCTGAATCATGTGATTTGGGGCCAATCACATAATCTCTTTGAATTTCAGTCTCCCTTTTTTTTTTTTTTTTTGTGAGGAGATCAGCCCTGTGCTAACATCTGCCAATCCTCCTGTTTTTTTTTGCTGAGGAAGACTGGCCCTGGGCTAACATCCATGCCCATCTTCCTCCACTTTATATGGGACACCGCCACAGCATGGCTTGCCAAGCAGTGCGTTTGTGCACACCCAGGATCCGAACCATCACACCCCGGGGCGCCGCAGTGGAGCGCATGCACTTAACCGCTTGCACCACCTAGCCGGCCCTCAGTCTCCTCTTTGATAAATGGGGTTCCAATGAGTACTTACTTCATAGAGTTTTTCTGAGGATTAAATAAGTCAACATATATGTCATATAACTGTGCCTGGTAATAATGAGTGTTATATAAATGTTAATTATTATTACCATTTATATATACAAAATATAGAAATATAGAAAGTATCAAAAAGAGAGAAATATACATTTCATAATATAAGCTGTAGTAAAGTGTAGCTTAACAAAATCTTGTCAATGGGTGAGGATTCACAGAAAAAACAATGATTCTCAATGTTGGAGGTGAGGCAGATACCTCTAGAGTGTGTTCAATTCCTGGATCAAAAGCATAATTCTGTGGTCATTGGGAGGTATGAGTGTAAGAACACGGAGAAAAACAGCATAAAGATCCGTGAATTGTGCCATTTTCAATATACTCTACCAACTTGTCTAACCTTTCAACAGCCTCTAAAATTATGGTGACTTTCCTTAACCACATCATCAATATCACGTCTCAAGCCAAAGTTTTTTACTTTTAATTGTGTATATAAATCCTCGATAGTTTAGGATGAATAAAGGGTCCACTTTAGGGAGCCTAGACGCTCCAAGCTTCTCACTGCTAATGTGCGTCAATTTCACACAATTCCTCAAATTTTCTTTTGGACTAAGATCTCTTCAGTCACACAACGAAAGGTAACTCCTTCATTTTTGGTAGTCCTAGGTTGTTGACTTAGAAAAGACCTTATCTTAGACTCTGGGACGGTGGACACAGGAGTGTCTGATTGGGAAATCGCCTATGGTATTTCTTTCCCAATATTCTCTCTCTCTCTGTTTTCCTTTTAAGTGATAATTTTGAGGCAGCAAATCAGAATGCAGGAGAGAGATGAATTCCTTCATATAAACAAATGGCAGTACTGAAATCTTAAATTTGGTTTGTTTCTTGGGGGAGTCTCAGGCTTTTTTTCCCAGTTAGCTGATGGGGTGAAGTGGAATGCTAGAAAAGAAGAGACAATGCATGATTGGGCTGGATTTTTTTATGGGTAAATATATTCTTTACTTTAACTTTCCATGATGAAAGAATATAGGTCAAGAATATGTGGGATCAGTTGGGCCAGTTGTAAATGATGTATGAAACGAAAAATTCTCGGGGGCATGGCTCTGCAAACACTGTCATGCTAGATCGTTTACAGCTATATTAAGCTTAAACAAAGCAGAAAGATGTAGGATTTCAGGCCAAAAAGGATAATTTGCAGGTATGCATATAGACATGCATGTGCACATATAAACACACACAAAATAAAAACCTCCTTGAAGATTATTTTTTTAATTTTCATTCACAGAAGCTGTTATAGGAGTATATTTTCTTCCAGAGTATTTTCTTCCACATTTCTCGTAATCAGTTGCCAAGGGCATAGGGAAAATATTTGAAGTTTCAAAGACCTAAAATGTATTTTTGATGTATTAATTCACAACAGAAACTAAAACTGAAACAAAAATTAAACAAAAAGTTGTAATTGGATCATTGTCTAAATTTGTTGACAAAACATAGTGTTAATGAAGTCAAATACAAGATTTAACCCCATGAAAGGCTCTTAAAAGCTTACAGTTCCCTTATCATATGGGCCACTTGGCCCTGTGTATGGGGTTGGTCAGGAAGCATGCTATGTAAGACTAGGACTAGGTCAACAAAAGCCTGACAGTCTCTGAGGTTATACCCATTCTTAACTCTGAAGCAAACTTCCAATCACTCCTTACTTCTAGGGGCTGAAGTCTCCCAACAGATTCTCAGCCTCAGTTGCAGATTGTACTTAGTCAACCTTCTCTGGGGAAGAACTCTACCATACCTCAAAAGCTGTGGTGCTATTTTCTAGATACCCCAGTAGGCATTTCCTTTTGCAACCAAGGTTTTGCAACCATCACCACAACCAATCTTAAAACATTTTCATTACCTCAAAAAGAAAATTCATACTCTTTAGCTATTAGCCCAAATCTGCTCGTTCTCCCAATCCTTAAGCAACCACTAATGTACTTTCTATCTCTGCATATTTGCCTATGCTGGACATTTCACGTAAATGAAATCATGTAATGCATGGTCTCTGTGACTGGTTTCTATCACTTAGCGTAATGTTTTCAAGGTTCATCCACGTTGTAGCATGTATCAGTACTTCACTCCTTTTTATTGATTAATAATATTACATTGTATCCATTGTATATAGAAATCAGATTTTACTTATAAGTTCATCAAATGATGGCTATTTCAACTTTTTGAATATTATGAATAATTCTGTTATGAATATTCACATAAAAGTTTTTGTGTGGACGTATGTTTTCATTTCTCTTGGACACTCCCAGAGGCGTGGAATTTCTGAGTCAAATGGCAGCTCTATTTACCTTTTAGAGGAGCTCCCAAACAAAAGAAGTGATTGTACTGTTTTACATTCCCACTAGCAGAGAATGAGGGTTACAATTTTTCCATATCCTTGTCCAAACTTGTTTTATCTGAATTTTTGGTTATAGCCCCTTCTTAGTGGGTGTGAAGTGGCACCTCATTGTGATTTTGATTTTCATTTCCCTAATGATTAATGAGGATCTTTTCATATGCACATTGATGATGTGTATATCTTCTATAGAGAAATGTCTATTCAGATACTTCGCCTATTTTTAAGATTGATTATTTATCTTTTGATTGCTGGCTTGTAGGAATTATTTATGTATTCTAGATACAGGTTCCTTATCAAATATATGATTGACAAATATTTTCTCCCATCTGTAGGTTGACTTTTCACTTTCTTGATAATGTTCTTTGAAATGTTTTTAATTTTGATGAAATCCAATTTATCTATTTTTTTCTTTTTTTGCTTGTGTTTTGGTGTCATTTCTAAGTATCCGCTGCAAAATCCAAGATTTACCTCACCCTTTCTTTTAATAATTTTGTAATTTTGCCTCTTACATTTAAGTTTTTGATCCATTTTAATTTATTTTTGCTTATGGTATGAGGTAGAACTCCAAACTCATTCTTTTGTATTGCAATATCTAATTGTTCCGGCACCATTTATTGAAGACTATTTCTTCCTCCACCAAATGCTCTTGGCAACTTTGTCCAAGATCAATTGACCAGAAATACATGGGTTATTTCTAGACTCTTGTTACTCTTCCTATGATCTATATGCCTCTCATTATGCCAGGACACACTGTCTTGATTACAACAGCTTTGTAGCAAATTTTGAAATCTAGAAATGTGAGACTTTCATCTTTTTTCTACTTTTTCAAGATTGTTTTGGCTATTCTCTGTCCCTTAAGTTTCTATATGAATTTTAGGATCTGAAAAGAAGCCATCTGAGGTTTTAATAGAGATTACATGGAATCTGTAGATCTATTTGAGAATTATTGCCATCTTAATAACAGTAAGTCTTCTGATTAAAGAATATGGTATAGCTTTCCATTTATTTAAATCTTCTTTAATTTTTTTCAAAAATGTTTTGTAGTTTTCAGAGTATAAGTTTTGCATTACTTTGTTAAATTCATTCCCAAGTATTTTGTTCTTTATGATGTTATTGTAAATTAAATTGTTTCCTTAATTTCATTTTCAAATTGTTCATTGCCATTATACAGAAATATAATTGACTTTTCTGTATTGATCCTATATCCTGTAAACTTGCTGAACTTGTTTATGCATTTAATAATTTTTAGTGACCTCCTTAGGATGTTCTATATACAAGATCTGTGAATAAACATAGTTTTACTTCTTCCTTTCTAATCTGAGTGCTTTTATTTCATTTTCTTGCCTAATTGTCTGTGTAAGAGCCTCCAGCGACGTGTTGTTGAGAAGTGGCAAAAGTGGACATATTTGTTTTGTTTCCAATCTTAAGGACAAAATTTCCCTGTTTCACCATGAAGTATGGTGTTAGCCTGATGTCCTATATCAAGTTGGTGAAATTCCTTCAATCCTTAGTTAGTTGAATGATTTTATAATAAAATGATGTTGAATTTTGCAAAACCCTTTTTCTGCATCTATGTTCCTTATTCTATTGATAGAGTGTTTAATATTAACTGATTTTTTAATGTTAAGCCACTTTTGCATTTCTGTGATAAATCCCACTTAGTCATGGTGTATAATTCATCTTAAATATATTGCTGGATTCAGTTTACTATTTTTTTTAGGATTTTTTTTAATCTGTATTCATCCAAGAAATTGTTCTGTAGTTTACATTCTTTGTCATAACTTTGGTTTTGGTACCAGGGTAATATTGGCCCAATAAAATAAGTTGGGAAGTGGTCCCTTTTCTATTTTTTTGGAGTAGTATGTGAAGAATTGTTATTAATTCTTTAAAAATTTGGTAGAGTTCACCAGTAAAGCCATCAGGCTGTAAGCTTTTCCTTGAGAGTAAATCTTTGATTACCAGTTCAATCTCTTTTACTTGTTATAGGTCTACTTAGATTACCTATTTCTTCTTGAATCAGTTTCAGTAGTTTGTGTCTTTCCTGAAGTTTGACTATTTCATCTAAATTATTGAATGTATTGGCCTACAATTGCCCATAGCATTCTTTCATAATTCTTTTTATTTCTGTAAGATCAGTACTGACGTCCCTTCTCTCATTTCTGATTCTAGTACTTTAAGTCTTCTTTCTTTTTTCTTAGTGAGTAAGCTAAAGTTTTGCTGAATATTTTTTAATCTTTTCAACATCAAACTTTTGGTTTCACTGATTTTTTTCTATTGTTTTTAATTTTCTATTTTATTAATTTCTGCTCTACTCATTATTATTCCCATCCTTTCCATTGCTTGCTTTAGGTTCCATTTATTCTTCTTTTACTAATATCTTTAGGTAGACAATTATGTTATTCATTTGATATTTATCTTCTCTTTTAACAGATATTTATAGCTTAAATTTTTCCAAGCAATGCTTTAGATGCATTTGAAAAGGTCTGGTTTGTGTATCTTCATTTTCATTCATCTCAAAGTATTTTCTAATTTTTCTGTGGTTTATTCTTTAACCAAGTTAGTATTTAGTGGTATATTTCTTAATTTCTTTGTGAGTTTCCCAAGTATCTTTCTGTTTTTGACTATAATTTTACTTCATTGTGGTCAGAGAATATACTTTGTATTATTTCAATCATTTTAAATTTTTTTGAGTTTTCTTATGGGGCTTAACATATCGTCTATCTTAGAGAATACTCCATGTGTTCTTGAGAAGAATGTATATTCTGCTACTGATGGACACAGTATTCCACAGATGTCTCCATGCATCTATTATAATAAGTCTCTAACTACTATTGTGAATTCTTTCTACTTTCATTTCTGTCAGTTTTCTCTTCACGTACTTTGCTGCTCTTTTGTTAGCTGCGTATATGTTTATAGTTTTTATATCTTCATTTTATCTCTAGTAACATTTTTGTTTGAAAATCTATTTTGCCTAATAATTAGTATAGCCACTTCAGCTTTTTTATGGTTGCTATTTGCATGATGTATCTTTCAATCTATTTTTATCTTTGAATCTAAGTGTGTCTCCTGTAGCCAGTATATAATTAGATATTGTGTGTTTGTTTTTTCCTTCCTGAAAATGTCTGCCTTTTGAATGTTTTTAATCCATTTATGTTTAATGTTTTATTGATATAGTTGGATTTATGTTTGCCATTTCACTTTTTGTTTCTATAGTCTCTTGTCTTCTTTGTTTCTCTATTCTTCTTTTACTCCTTTCTTTTGCATTGAGTGAATATTTTCTAATATATATATAAACTTTATGTTTTTAGAGTAGTTTAAAGTTCATGGCAAAATTGAGGAGAAAGTACAGAGATTTCTCATATCTTCCCTACCATCACTCGTCTGTAGCTTCCCCCATTATCAGCATCCTCCACCAGAGTACTACTTTTGTTACAACTGATGAAACTATATTAACACATCATAATCACCCAAAGTCCATAGTTTACATTACAGTTCACTCCTGGCATTGTATATTCTATGGATTTGAAAAACTGTATAAAGACAAAAATTCATCAATATGGTATAATACCACAATATGGTATTTTCACTGCCCTAAAAATCCTCTGCGTTCCACCTGTTCATTCTTTCCTCCTTTCCAACTGCTAGCAACCACAGATCTTTTTACTGTCTCCATAGTTTTGCCTTTTCCAGAATGCCCTGTAATTGTAATCATATAGTATGCAGCCTTTTTAGATGAGCTTCTTTCACTTAAGATTTTAATAAGCATTTAAAATTCCTTCAATAAGCATTTAAGGTTCCTTCATGTTTTTTTATGGCCTGATAACTCATTTCTGTTTAATGGTGAATAATATTCCATTGTCAAGATGTACTACAGTTTATCTATCCATTCATCTCCTAAAGGATATCTTGATTGTTTCCAAGTTTTGACAATTAGGGAAAAAGCTTCTATGAACAACCACATGCAGGTTTATGTGTGGACATATGTTTTCAATTTGTTTCCATAAATACCAAGAAGTGCAATTCCTGGATCATGTAGTTATATTATGTTTAGTATTATAAGAAACAACTAAAAATGACATTTATTTATTTAATGATTTTTTCACTACATTTTAAAAATTATTTCCTTTGTAGTTGCTCTAGAGTTTAGCATATATATCTTTAATAAGAATATGCTTTAGATTTATATTAATTTAATTTTAATAAGATATAGAAATGTTAATCCTATCTAGCTTTATTCTCTTTACCCATTTTGTGATACATATTACATCTATATTTATTAATAACCCAACATTATGTAGTTATAATGATTGCTTAATATAATTTTTTGTCTATTAAAGCAGCCGAGAGATAAACAGCCAGCAAGTATTTATTTACAGCTTTTTGTTATGTTAGTATTCTGATTTCTTATTTTTGAGTCTCTTTATTTTTTTTCCCTGTGGATTTCAATCACCATCTTGAGTCATTTTCTTAGCCAAATATAAGTTTTATTCCATACATCTTCTTTGTGCTGTTATTGACAAATATATTCCAGTTCTATATGTTATAGGCCTAAAAATAAAATTATATGCATATTGTTCTACGTAGTTGCTTTCTAAATCAGTTAAGAAAAGAAATATTCATTTATATTGTCATTTATAATGGCCTAATTACCTTTACCAGTTTCTTTTTTTAAAAAATATGAAATTGAATTATTGCCTTGGGTCATTTTTTTCATTCTGAACAACATCATTTAGTATCTCTTGTAAGGTGGATTGGCTAGCAACAAATTCAGTTGTTGTAGTTTTTTAATCCTGGAATATCTTTTTATTTATTTATTTTTTCAAGATAGCTTATCTGGGCATAGGATTCTTGGGTGATGTTTTAGTTCCGTGAGGACTTTGAAAATATCATTCCACTGCCTTATAGCTTCCATTGTTTCTAATGGGAAATCAATTGTTAAGCTTGTTGGAGTTCCCTTGTAATTAAAATTCTTTTTTCTATTGCTGCTTTCATGATTTTCTCCCTGTCTTTGGCTTTCAATATTTTTACTATGATATGTTTATTAATGTATCTCTTTGGGTTTAATCTACTTAGAGTTTTTTAAGCATCTTGAATGTGTAAAAAAAAAAGTGTATTTAAATATATAATTAAATTTTTTAATGTGTAATTAAAGTTTTAAAATAAATTTGGGGACTTTTCAGCCATTATTTCCTTGTATATCCTCTCATTCTGGCACTCCCATTACACACATGTGGTGGTGCATTTAATGATATCCTACGTTTCTTGTTGGGCTCTATTCATTTTTCTTCATTCATTTTACTCTCTGTTTTTTGGATTGCATAATCTTTGTCTTGCAATCTTCAAGTGTACTAATTCCTTCTTCTGCAAGTTTGGTTCTACCCTTGAGCCCCTCTAGTGAATTGTTTATTTCAGCTACTGTACTTTTCAATTTCAGAATTTCTATTTGATTCTTTTTTAAATAACTTTTTATCTATTTATTGCTATTCTGTATTGATAAGACAGTGCCATCATACCTTCCTTTGCTTAAACATGCTTTCTTCTGTTCTTTGAACATCAATATGTTTAATATTGGTGAACAAATGATGGCTATTTTGAAGTCTTTATCTATTAAATCAGATATCTGGTCACTCATGTAGGCAGTTTCTGTTGCCTATTTTTTTCCCCCAGGTATGGGTCAGACTTTCCTCTTTTTTCATGTCTCATAATTGTTTTGTTGTTGGAAACTAGACATTTTAGATACTTTTGTAGCAACACTGGTTACTGCCCCTGTATGTGTCTGTGGGGCCGGGGGGCGGGCAGTGTGGAAAAGGTTTCTTTTGTTATTTACTGGTTTATTTGTTTAGTGATTGGATGGATATTTTTAGTGCAGTTTACCCCTTCTCTGTGTGTGTGAAGCAGTGTAAAGCACAATTACTGTGATAATGGTGGTTTTGGCAAGGCCCACTTTGACTCTCTTCCTTGCCCATGCCTGCCTGCTAAGCTCCACTAATTGCTGGCTGATTTCTCTATTGTATTTAACAACGCCTTGGGGATAAATTATTCACAGACTGATCCAACTAAATTTGAGCCTCTCTACAGGGAAAGTTTTTAAGGTCAGTGTTTGAGATTTGTTTTGACCCCAGAGAGCTCCTCTTAGCTATCTCTTTCCCTGATGCTCTCTGCTAAATTTGCTGGCCTAAGATTTAATATTTTTAAAGAATCTACCAGACTCCACTTAATTGTTTTTTACCACAACTTCCACTGTTTTTGAGAGTACTTTGGGCCTTGACTTCCTGACACTCTGTTGCAAATAAAGTCTATTTCTTTGGAGTTCTCTGTTTTATGACCTGCCTCTCCCGATGGGCAAAATATCTGAGTCATATGTCTAGAACCGAGGGGAGGGACAGTGATATGTTTCTGAGAGATCCTTGCTTTAGGAACTGGGCACTCAGTACAGTAGGTGATGACTACAGTCTGATCTTCTTGGCTTGCTTTTCCTAACAAAGAATCTCCACTTTACAAACAAGCTGGGATAAGGATGATCAGGCCACAGTATTTTCAATGTGCTAGACACAAGATAGAGCCTCCATCCCATCAGTTGTGGCTGATCAGAGAAGAGATCCTCCACCTCTTGGCTGTACTCTCTTAGAACTTAGCTTCTGCAACTGGTAGCTGAGGGCAGGATGAGAAATGATGACATCCCCCCCCTTCTGGGAAGATACCATAACCCTTTGACTGGGAGCTAAGGGGAGAAAGAGTCCCGTGTTCTTGGTTGCACCTATCTAGAGTCTAATTTCTTTCAGGCTGGGATGAGTAGGGAGGGAGCAGGTTGTGATTCAGATGCCACAGACAAAAATCTGTATAAGTTTGCTAGGGCTACCGTAACAAAGTACAAAATATTGAGTGCCTTAAACAATAGAAATTTATTTTCTCACAATTCTGGAGGCTAGAAATCTGAAATCAAGACATCAGCACGGTTGGTCTTCTGAGGTTGCTCTCCCTGGTTTGTAGATGGCCATACTCTTCCTGTGTTTTCACAAAGTCTTCCCTCTGTACTTGTTTTTTTCTTTTTTTTTTCTTTTTTTCTTGAATTAGGTTTTTCTTGAAGAATAAATGTTTCTTCATTTGCTATATGCCCTTAAGACTGTTTCCATAGTCTTCTAAATGAATGTTTGTGTTTTTTTATGATTTTTACCAGTTTCACTTGAGAGCATGACCATGGAACACTTCACATTGCCATGGTGGAGTTGGAACTCCTGCCCTTATCCTCTGAGAATCCATTTTTTCATAAAAAGATAATCTAAATGTAACTAAAATTTTATTGGATAAACTATCAGAATTAGTTATTGATGAAGGATTTAAGATAAACTTTGAGAACAGAATGTCATTTGCTAAATTTCAGATAAAAGTCAACTATGAATATCTTGAATTAGCTAAAATTGCTTTAAAATTTGTTATTCCATTCCTATCAACACACTTATTGTTCCTCTATTATCAATGCTTTTAAAACAAAACATAGAGGCTGTTTATATACACATTACACTTTATAATTAGCATTGACTACAACCTAAATAGGATAAGTTAACAAGCAAGAAATGAGCAAGAATAACTTTGCCATATTAAAACATTTTTCAGGTGCACACAGAGTGCTTGTTCAAAATCTACCTATGTGCCTTTAATATGAGTAATTGCTATGCAGAATGAGAGAAACTTATTGTTTAGTAGCAATTCTCTATATTAATTTCCAATTAATGGCATGGTTCATAACAGCCAAAATATGGAAACAGCCGTGGAATTTTATGGAATTTCCAATGGAAATTTAACTGTCCATTGACAGATAAATGGATAAACAAAATGTGGTTTATATATACAATGTTATATTATTTAGTTATAAGAAAGGAGGAAATCTTGCCATTTGTGACAATATGGATGAAACTGGAGGACATTATGGGAAGTGAAATAACCCAGACAGAAAAAGACAAGTGCTGTATGGCATCACTTGTACGTAGAATCTAAAAAAAAAAAGGGGGATGGTCAAAGTCATAGAAGCAGAGAATAGAATGGAGGTTGCCAGGGCCTGAGGGATGTGGAAAATGGGGGGATATTGATCAAAGGGTATAAAATTTTAGTTATAAGATGAATAAGTTCTGAGGATGAGGATCGAATGTACAGCAGGGTAACTATAGTTAATAATACCGTATTGTATGCTTGAAATTTGCTGAGAAGGTGGATCTTAAACGTTCTTACCACACACACACACACAAAGACTGTGTGTGGTGAAGGATGTGTTAGTCAACTTGATTGTGGTAAATATTTCTCAATGTATACGTATATCAAATCATCATGTTGTACACTTCAATTATATACCATTTTACTTGTCAATTATATCTCAGGAAAGCTGGGGGGAGGAAAGAAAAGTGTTATGAAACTGTTTCTCACTTCTACTATCACTGTTGTAGTTTGAGGCCTTAGCATCTTTTGCTTTATTCATGTTATTCCCCTGATCTAAAATTTTCTTTTTCTCCTTGTTTAGGTACTATTTATGAAGCTATAATCAATTCAAACATCACTTCCCTTTATGAAACTTTTCCTAATTCCAGTTTCTTCTCCAATCAGATTTTAATAATTTCACTTCTTTGTGTTGTAGTTGAACTATAGTCAAACCAGCAGTGCTTATCTGTTACCACATGCTTTAGTTAGTGGTGTACATGTCTGTTTGACTTGTGAACTACTGTGAAGCCAGGAACTGTGTTATTGTGGAATTATGTTTTCTATTATTTAGTTTAATATACTTCTGTATAGACAGTAGAATATATGTATATGTGAGTTAATTTTATCTAAACCTAGGGGAAGTTACTTCATATTTGAAGCACCCTATTCAACAAACCACCTTCTTGAGACACTTTTGGAAAATGCTTCAAATATCACTATCTAAATTTGTAGAAGAAGGTACAAAATTTGCATAATGAGGTTTAGAATTAAATTTTCTTTGGTAAAATGACAAGTGTGTAAGACACAGGATTGGCTAAAGATTTGGATAAACTCTGTATAAGTATGAACGGGATATAGGATCCGGTTAGCTTAGATACTTAATACCTTCGGAACAGCACTCCAGGTCCAGAGCTCTATTTGATCCTTACCCCTCCATTTAATGGAGAATTCTGCACTAGATTCATCCAGAAATTTGACTGGTTCTGCCATCAGAATATTGCTGCATTTAAATTGGAGTACTTGTTATTGAAGGAAAAAGAAAATGAGCAGGAATTGCACGAAGCTTAGCTTCCAAAAGCAGTCAGTCTTGTGCATGATAATAGTAAATGATTCTATATGTAGCAAAATGTGGACCAAGCAGTGCATTCATTTGAAACCCTACCTGGAAGTAAAGTCAGGTAAGAAGAGGCACATAGCTCCCTCCTTACTCTCTAATTCAGAGACTACCGATAGTCACATAGGAGGACTTGATTTTGAGTGGCCAAAACTAGCTTAGTTCAGTTTGCAACAGGAAATTAATAGAGGCTTACAAATAAGGCTTAAACAAATATGATATTCCACGACCCTATTCTTCAGCACATACAATTCCCTCTGCTGGGCCTCTCCTACCATCTTTTATCCTATTTCCACCGGGGACACCATTCGTGTTACCTGCTTTCGAGTGACTTTCCTCATACTTCACTTACACTCTATCCTCTTCTGTGTGCTCCCATATCACTGTGCTTACTTGCACCATTGGACTCACAACCCTCTATTAACATGTCTCATTTATCCTTTTCAATTATCCACTAACTTTGAGAGAAAGAACTGTGTCTTATTCATAGCTCAATCACAAGATCTCACATAGTATCTGACAAACAACAGATATTCAGCCAATACTCAGTGACTTAATTATATGATACAAATTTTCTTCCAAATAAAAAGAAAATATGGAGAATAAAGATCATTCCACATAATGTACATGCTCTACATCCGTTATTTCTCATGGTTTCCATCCTCCAATGTGCATAACTCACTTGTTTGCTTAAACTATTTTTCTGGCTAATCTCTTGAAAGTTATAAATTGTATTTTGTAATTAATTGGTTTTGATTTCACTATTTCGCCTAATATAATTGAATTGGAAAGGGTTCACTTCAGTGACACTAATTTGCTGGTCCTGCTTTGCCCATTGATAAGAATCAGTTCAAGAAATACCTCCACACTGCTATAGGAGGCAGTAATTTGCCACATCCATCATATTTTGTCTCCTGCGGAGTATTGGTTGCCAAGGTTTCTAAATTAATATGATGAAATTGAAGGCAACTGTAATTACAATATTTTTATCTCTTCCTTTTCATCATTCTTCATCTACATTATTTCATTGAACTATGTGAGAAAAGGAAAGCCTACTAATCTTCTTGTGTTATTATTTGCTATCAAATTGATTCATTGTGTTTCTCTTTTGTTCCTAATTATAGTTATCTGCCTTCCCATCTGCAAAAGTAGAAACAATATGTCTTTGGCTCTTTGACATCTATTATTGCCATGCAGTGTAAAGTTGTTTATAGCGTGTAGGTTATCAATCAACAGATAATGAGTGAGCACCTACCAAATGTAAAACATAATGGAGAATTTGATAGCTGCAAAATGAGACGCCTGACATCAGGAAGGTCCAAGTCCAGTTGTGATAATGATGCATGCATTAATAGCCAATGAAAAATAAATATAGATATAGAAGAATGGCAGGGATAAAATTTAAAGATAAAGTTTTAAGAAAGACTCCTCTTTGAGGGTCTAGGAGCTTTCATGGGAAAAAAGGAGTTTTAGATGGGACTTGATGAATAAGGTATTTACTGGATAAGTGGAGAGGATTGTAGGCAGAAGTGCCTCTATAGATTAGTTTGCATTTTCTATTTTCAGAGTTTTTTACTTGGGATTTTTCTTGTATAAGTTCCAAGGAATAACTGATCATTTTTACTTTTAACCAAAACAATAATGAATAAAATTTTAATCCGCTAATAGAAGGGGATGGCACAATATGTAGGTGGAGCACGACTGGTCACATAATGCAATTCTACAGATCATAATTCACCACAAAATGAATAATTTACCATAAAATGAAATCCTGGCTAAATTTGCTTATGTCTTTGTTTTATTTGGATATTAATAAAAGTAACATTGCTTATGTCTTTGTTTTATTTGAGTATTAATAAAAAGTAATAATGCCAAAGATGTGGCTAGGAAATGAACAAAAGGATTGTAAGTTGAAACATTGCTATCTTTTGTAGACAATTAATTAAATATCCATTTCTAATTTCCCATTTTTTCTCGTATTTTTGTCCCAAACTTTTATTTTGAATTTCAAATATTTTCATAAGCCATTTAAAAATTTGTAGAGTTTATGTGTTGAATTTATAAAATGTCTAACATCCTTAAAATTTCTGGCCATTTGAAAACAGATTCTTAGCAGATAACTTAATTCTTTCAATTCTCCTTAATCTGGTTAATGTTTTTGTAACATATACATTGCAATCCTCTCTGCTCATAAGACTTGTGAACATATCCATTTAAGGGAACAACTCTTCCTCTAGATTTCCTTTTATTTCCAGCATTAGAAAAAATTGAAGTACTTCTTTTTATAGTACAACTAAATACCTATCGTTAGCGACTGGAGAAAAAAGAAGACTAAGATAGTACAATAGTAATGGAAATCATCTCAATCAAATGATTTTTTTCCACACTTTTAAAAAAAATGTCATAGTAGAATGAAACTTGGAAAATTATTCAAAGTATAAACGTAAAAAGTATAAACAAAGTATAAAAACATAATCACACTCACTGGCTTTTTTATTAATTCATTCAACAAACATTTATTAACAATCTATAAATACCTGGCAATAATGTGTAGCAGGAGTAGAAAACAAAATGGACCCAATTCCTTACCCTCATGAAAGATGTTCTCATGAGGGAAAATAAATAAGACGAAATTAGTGAAATGTATGCTAAAGCTTGTGATAAAAATGAAACAGCAACAAGGGAGATAAGAGTGCAGAAATACGAAGAGGGACTGAGGTTGCAATTTTTAAAAGAGTGGTCAACAAAAAACTATTGTGAATGACCATGTTTTGGCAAAGACCTGAAGAAGATGAATCAAGCTGATATAAGGGGGAAGTATACTTCAGAAGTCAATGCCCTCAGTGGGAATTCACCTGGCTTGCTCAAAAATGATCGAGGATGCCAGTGTGACACAATGACTGTCATTATGTCAATCTTAACCTCAAAATAACAGATAAGCTTATATTTTGGATCCATTTCCTTAAGCCTTTATTTTGCCCCCCTTTGTAGCTTTGTGTCTCTTTGTTTCTACCAATCATTTAATTTTTTTCCCACATTGTTAAAAATAGTCTTCAAAAGAGTCTTCAAAAAATTTTAATGAATGCAAAATACACTATCATGGATATATCATGATTGACTTAAACATTACTTTTGGTATACATTTATTTATCATTGTTAATCATTATAAACATTACTGTAATGAACATCCTTACATAGACATTTTTGCCCATAATTTTTATTATTTCCTTAGCCACAGTAGTCAAAGAGTTTTGGGTGACTATGGAATTGAAAATGATTTCCCATGGGGTAAATATCTCCATTTCGTATCCTTAGCATATAGTAACAAATTGTCTTTAGAAATCCTGAGGTGAGTATAAGAAAGAGAGTAGGTAGAGATATCCTTAAGTGATGAAATCTATCTGGGTTATTCTCCCTCAAGGGAGAGAGAAATATCACATTATATGATTAGTTTAGGTAAATTGGCATTTAAGAAATCAGTGTTTCTAAGTATTTGAGAAAATGTTCCTTTAGATTATGGATGTAAAGAAAAAAATTGTCAGTAACCCAAAATGCAAAGAGCAAACAAACAAATAAAATACATCCATGATCTATTATCTAGTCAATAAATTGTGAGTGGAGAATAAGTAAATATCTAATTTGTGGGATGTAAATTTCAAGTAGTGTGTTGTAAAAGAAAGAAAGAAAAAAGGAAGGAGGGAAAGAAGGAAGGAAGGAGGGAGGGAAGGGAGGCAAAAAGAAAAGAGGAAGGAAGAAAACAGACTTGAAAGCCAACTTTAGGGAATGAATGCCTAAAATCTGACTTGCTCACCTTCACAAAAGCCTAAATATCCTCAAAATCCCATCATTTTCCTGTTGGTAAGATATAGGGGAAAGAGAAAGAAAAGTTGAAACTTGTGATAATCACTGGAGACCATTAGACAAAGGAAGACTGGCAATAAACCGTAAAAAGTATAACAAGTATTTGGGGCCTAGACGGAGATAACCCATAGCTCAGCTCTCTCCAGCTGGATGATGCAGTCATACACAACCACACAGCAAGAGAGCTCAAGGCTTGCCTTTAAAACTGGCTCTGCAAACTGTAGTTAAGAACTATGGAAGGAGGTGCTGCTTGGTGAACACCATAAGTTACAGAGTTGTCGTACTGCTTTTCTCAGATCTTCTCCTAAATTGCTACGAAATTCAGACTATAGTACTATTAACAACTGCAGGATAGGAACTCATGCCTTTGGACAGAGTCTTAACAGCCTGAGTTTCTCTTGTACTTTTAGAAAGTAGTGATTATCATGGCCACAAACAAACATCCTAACATCTCTTGAACTGCCAATTGAATTGAAAGGCAAGAACTTTTTATTCCTTGCTTTTCAATAAAATCTTGGTAATTATTCTCGCATTTTACTGGTTTGAGCTAAATGGAAGTCCCTATATTTTTTTAAATAATGCATGGAAACCGTGACCCAAATTTAAGAATGTTGGTGAAGAATATAGAGAGAAAGACAGTTGAATGGGAAAGTAACGGTGTTCTACACAGTAAGGTTTCATTGGATTATAAAGAGAGCAACACACAACGCAGTTGGTTGGTGTGCAGCCTGGATCAGTCCTTCTGGGATATTAGTGTAAAACCTCCTTAATTAAGAAAGATACTTTTACCTAAAGGTTTTGTGAAAAATGGATCAAGATCTTAGAAAGCATCTGGTGACTGAGCTACTCAGAATTGCTGATGGCACTTGCTCTATCTTAGAGCACAGTTTAGATGTGACACAAAATCACTGAAACAGCAGCTTCTAAAATAGTCACTTTGTAAATATTGGTGAATAAGAACTTAGTGTGGTAGAGCTGAATGATAGAGTCAGCATATGAATTCCAGGTCTGTGCCTTCCTAGAGTCTTCATTTTTAAAATTGAATTACCGATATCTACAATGTAGAGTTGTGTTTGGATTACATGGGAACATATGAGTACGAAAATTTCATCATTCAATGACTACACATGACAGAGTCATAATAAATGTTACCTATCTCTCTCATTTTTCTTTCTCAATCCAGAAAAAATATAATGCCTCAGAATTTTTCTATAAAATTATCCTCCATAATATACGTTCTCAAATTTTGCTGCAATGTTTTACAAAATCACCTGAGAAACTTTTTTGAAATGATTCTACCCTTACAGATTTTGATTTAGGATGTCTTGAATGTAGCAGGAATTTGCATTTTATCAAACCCTCGTGTGATTGTAATGGCCTCTTGAAGACATTAATGTTTGCCATCCTTGATCTGTATATAGTGTATTTCTTTTGTATTACCAAATAACAACTGCATTATCTCCAATTACTAAGAATGCTTTTTTTTGTGTGTGTGAGGAAGATCAGCCCTGAACTAGCATCCATGCTAATCCTCCTCTTTTTGCTGAGGAAGACCAGCTCTGAGCTAACATCTATTGCCAATCCTCCTCCTTTTTTTCCCCCAAAGCCTCAGGAGATAGTTGTATGTCATAGTTGCACATCCTTCTAGTTGCTGTATGTGGGACGCGGGCTCAGCATGGCCGGAGAAGCCGTGCGTCAGTGCGTGCCTGGGATCTGAACCCGGGCCGCCAGTAGCGGAGCATGCGCACTTAACCGCTAAGCCATGGGGCTGGCCCTGAGAATGCTTTTATAAGTTCATATATTTATTTTGTTTCTTTCTGCTCATACATTTACTAGCACCTTTCCCACCAGCTCTTGAGTTTTGATTATACTTGTCAAAATCATTCATGATCTTTTAGCTCCTGATAATTTATACAAAAACAGAAAGGGTATTTAAGGTCTTTATTTTTCAACCAAGGAAACCAGATGAATCAAGAGCAAGTGCTCATTATTTAGAAGAAAAAACTATAACTGAGATATATGGGACACTTCTTAAACATTCAAATCTACAAGGAGAAAATTTAACTTAAAATGAACAAAGCTGGAGGAACCACACTTCCTGATTTCAAACTATAATGCAAAGTTATAGTAATCAAAATAGTATGGTATTGGCATAAAAACAGACACATAGATCAATGGAGCAGAAGAGAGAGCCCAGAAATAAACCCTTGCATATATGATCGGTTAATTCACAACAAAGGAGCCAAGAACATACAATGGGAAAAGGATAGCATCTTCAACAAATTGTGTTGGGAAAACTGGACAGCCACAAGCCAAAGAATAAAGTTGGACCCATATTTTACACGATACACAAAAATCAACTTGAAATGGGGGCCGGCCCCATGGCCTAGTGGTTAAGTTCAGCATGCTCCACTTTGGCAGCCCAAGTTCAGTTCCCAGGTGTGGACCTACACCACTCATTGGCGGCCATGCTGAGGTGACAACTCACGTACAAAATAGAGGAAGATTGGCACAGATGTCAGCTCAGAGTGAATCTTCCTCAGCAAAAAAAAAAAAAAAAATCAGCTCAAAATGGATTAAAGACTTAAATTTAGGACCTGACACTGTAAAATTCTTAAAAGAAAACATATGGGGTAAACTCCTTAACATCCATCTGCAATGATATTTTGGATTTGACACCTAAAGCATAAGCATAAAAATAAAAAATAAAGAACTAGGACTACATTAAACTAAAAAGCTTATGTGCAGCAAAGGAAACCATTAACAAAATGAAAAGGCAACCTATGGAATGGGAGAAAGTCTTTGCAAATCATATTACTGATAAGGGATGAATATCCTCAGTGTATAAAGAATTCACACACCTCAATATCGAAAACTCAAACAACCCAATTAAAAAATGAGCAAAGGAACTGAATAGATGTTTTCCCAAAGAAGACATCCAAAGGGCCAACAGGTAGGTGAAAAGATGCTCAACATCACTAATCATCAGGGAAATGCAAATCAAAACCATAATGAAATATTACCTCACACCTGTTAGAATACCTACCATCAAAAAGACAGAAGATAACAAGTGTTGGGAAGGATATGGAAAAACGTAAACTCTTGTATACTGTTGGTAGGAAAGTAACTTGGTGCAGCCACTATGGAAAACAGCATGGAGGTTTCTCAAAAAATAAAAAATAGAGCTACCATGTGATCCAGCAATCCCACTGCTGGACATATATCCAAAAGAAATGAAAACAGGGTATTAAAGATATATTTGCACTCCCATGTTCATTGCAGCATTATTCACAATAGCCAAGACATGGAAACAACTAAGTGTCCATCAACAGAAGAATGGATAAAGAAGATATGGTGTATATACAGATATATACAATGGAATATTATTCAACCTTGAGAAAGAAGGAAATCCTATTTGCAACAACATAAATGAATCTTGAGGGCATTTTATTAAGTGAAATAAGCCAGACAGAGAAAGACAAATACTGCATGGTATCACTCATATGTGGAATCTAAAAGAAAAGTCAAGTCCATAGAAAGAAAGAATAGAAACATGGTTACCAGTGATTAGGGAGGCAAGGGAAATAGGGAGAATTTGGTAAAAGGGTACAAACTTTCAAGTATAAGATAAATAAGGTCTGAGGATCTAATGTGTGGCATGATAACTATAGTCAATAACACTGTATTGTGTAATTGAAATTTGCTAAGAGAGAAGAAATTAAATGTTCTCACCAAAAAAACAAAAAAAAAAAAAAGAAAAGATGAATATGTGAGCTGATAGCTGTGTTAATTAACTAGATGGGAGGAATCCTTTCACAATATACGCTTGAAATATCTTACAATTTTATTTTGTGAATTATACCTCAATAAACCTGGAAAAAATAGATTAGGGGAGAAAATATCAAAATGTCCTGCACAGAGTAAGGGCAGATATTGTTTGTAAAACTTGTTTTAGTTATATAAAAACACAAACATATATGTGGATATGTACTGGATCGCCTTATAAAATGTACTTCTTACTGTGAGTTGAGGTTAAAGAAGCTAGAAAAATATTTTTTTACGCCATGGCTTCCTGCACACTGCTATACAAATTTTAGTAGAAAAGTAAAAGATCTGGCATATCCAAGATAAAGTTCTAGAAAAGAAAAGCTGCGGGATATACTCCACCAGGTTTTAACGCTGTTACAGTAATTAGTATAGTACGTTGTCTGTGCAAGGATAGAACAATGGAACAGACTAGAGATCCAAAAATAGACTCTCAAATGAAAGATCTCCTAATTTATAGCAAAGGCTTCACAGCATTTTTTCAAGAAATTATGCTAAAGCAATTGCATATTTATTGCAGCAGAAATGAGCTTTGCCATCCCCTTGTATTATGCCATTCGCAAAATTAAGTTGGAGCACAGACCTAAATGCAAAAGGTAAAGCAATTAGTCTTCTAGAAGAACACATAGGAACGTATCTTAACTTAGAATAAGGCAAAAATATATTTATCTTGACACAAAACATTACTCATCAAAGAACCAATTTGTAAATTGGGCTTTCTTAAAATTAAAAATTTTAAATCAAATATGTGATTAAGGGAGTACAAAGGCACCCACAGATTGAGGACAAGCTTTCACAATACATAATATCTGATAAGAACTTATACAGATCTTTAATTAAAAGACAAACAGTCCAATAAATATGAACAAAAGATTTGAACAGATTTTTGTGAAAAATCAATATCCAAATGTCCAATAAGCATATGAGAAAATGCTGCCTATCATCAAGAAAATGCAAATAAAAACCCACAAGGAGATAACCCTCTATAACCGAAAGAATAGCTAAATATAAAAGAACTGACCATATTGAGTCTTACTGAGATTACAGAGCAACTAGAACTCTTAGTGCAGGTGTAAGTATAACGCCTCTACCACTTTGGTAAACTCTGTAGCAATTTCTTGTAATGTTACAAATTCACCTAAGCTGTAACCCATAAATTCCATTTCTAGGTATATTCTCAATATAAATGAAAACATATGTCTATAAGAAGACTTGTATAAGAATATTCATAATATATTATTCATAAAAGTCCCAAGTTGTAAACAATCCAAATGTTTACCGAAAGGAAAATTAATCAATGCATTACGATATATTCAAACATTGAGTTACCAAAAGCAATAAAAGTAATGCACTCTTTCTACACTGAACAACAAGGAGGAAATCATCAACATTATGTTGAGCTAAAGAAGCCACAAAAAGAGTACTTACTGTGTGGTTAAATTTATATGAAGGTCAATAACAAGCAAAATTAATTGATAATAGAAATTTAGAATCCCAAGTATATTGATTATATTTTAGAAAGACAGTATTGACTGGGAAGGAAGTCTAGGTAACCATATGGGTTTCAGGAAATGTTATATATCATTCTTGGTTATGGTTACATAGGTGTATGCGTATGTGAAAATTCATTGACCTGTACACTTATGGTAATGTATTTTGCACACTCTACTGTTACACAATATACCTCAATAAAAAAGTATGACTATGAAAAAAAACAACACATTTTAGCGGCAAAACATAATAGAAATATCTCTCATTATTAACATTTGTAGAAGAAATTTCAAAAGGATTGATTTATTTTGTGACCCATAGCAGGAATTCTCAAAATCTCTTGTGAGGATACAGCAAGAAGACAGCAGACTGAAAGCCAGGTAGAGGGCTCCCACCAGACTCCAACCATGCTGCTATTCTAAATCTGGGACTTCCAGCCTCCAGAACTATGAGAAATAAATGTCTATTGATTAAGCTACACAATGTATGGTATTTTGTATTAGCAGCTTGAGCTGCCTAATATAAAGAGCTACTGCTACAAAAAGAGGCAAGAAGAAATAACGCTTTTCCTAATGAAGTATCTAGGTTACTTTGAAACACACACACACACACACACACACAAAACAAACGAAAAACTGTAAAACACACAATTGCATATGAAGACATTGAAGAAGACATTTCTCAATGTGGCTAGCGTAGAACTTTTTGATACAATTGAATACAAAAAGGTTATTTAAAAGATAGAAGAAGAAGCTTGCAACCAAACAAGAGTGAAAGAGAGTCTTAAAAATGTCAACGTGGCTTTCAAAAACTTCTAAAGACAAGATAGTTTGCTGGTTATTTACAGAGTAAGGAGAAGAAGAAGTAGACAAGCCCTCTACAGATGTTAATAAGTTCCAGAGAAAATTAGACCTCCTCAATTCCAGTTTGATTTCTATTTCTCTATCAAGAACAGTACTAATATTAAGAGCAGAAAGTCTGGAACTAACATTGGCGTGGAGGAATTGAAGTCCAAGCTATGTTAGGAGATTGTGGGACAGCTCTTAGTCACTCAATGATTTTAAGACTCTGGATCAAGGCCAGTGAAATTTCAGGTGCTAAGACAGTGTGCAAGTAAGACTGATGTATTACTGAAATAAAGTCATTCATTACCCACTCATTTAAAATATCTATTTATTTAGAAAAAAAACAAATTCAGTCAATTCATACCAATAATCTTTATTTTGCTTCTGACTAACATTCTAAAATAGATTCTTTCAGGGAAAAAAGAATCAAATTATGTATGCACACAGTTTAGAGTTATGTGGTCTAACTTGTAACAAAATAAAATGACCTTCTTGTCATTCTCCCCTTCCCCACTTTCCCTCTCTAGAGGCAGCCAATCTCAACTTTTTACTCATACTTGAAGTATTACCTCTATGTTTTCAAATGACACACTTAAATTGCTACTGTAGATTTTCCTCATTTTAGGCATTATCTATGACCTCAAACCATCACCATACTGCCCTCATTTAAGTCATAATTCATTTCAATTGTCCCACACTCTTGATACATATACATGATAACTTTGTTAGAGTACTAGTCCGTGCTTACCTGTTACGTCAACACTCTCTAAAATTTATCCATCACATATGCATGATTACTTTTTCTTTTTTTGCATTTTTTTGTTTTCCTTAGAACTAGTCATACTTTTATTTTATTTGCTTAGCTTCCTGAATACTTATTACTAATTCAACCTCAAACTCTCTGCAAACTGTCTAAACATTCACTAAAGAAATTCAAATATATCAGATCCACAATTGGTCCCAGTGCTATCAATTTCTTTTTTTATAATGACTTTATTGAGTTATAATACACAAGTCACACTATTTACCATTTTAAAGTGTACAATTCAGTAGTTTTAATATATTCACAGGTGTAAACAACCATCACCATTGTCAATTTCAGAACATTTTCTTCACTTTTGTATTGCTCCTGGGCGGCCAGGAAGCACTGTGGCTTGCGAAGGTGGTTTTATTTTCACTCCAGAAAGGAATTTCTGCCTCTTCCACTTCAGTCAGAACTTCCTCTCATTGTGGGGGTTCTTTTTATCTGGTTTTCAGTTCTCTATCAGGGTAATTTTTCCAAGAGTAGTTGTAAGTTTGTTGTGTCCTGGGAGGAAGTGAGTTCAGAGTCCACCTATTCAGCCATCTTGACCTCACTCCTCAGTTTCAACTACCTACTTGATCCAGTCTGGATTGGTTGCCATTTATACCTAGCTCATAGCTGTCACCCGGGTATAACCTTTCATTTTTGTCCTGGAGATTCTTCTTAAATTTCTCCTATATTGGAACCTCTTTTCAGGGTATTATGTCTTCTTCTTTCTTAGAATACTCCCTCATATTTATGGAGCCTATCTCTGTATACCTTCCAGAGAAATTGTGCATGGGAGATATATTTCATTGAGAATTTGAATGATAGAAAGTGTCTGAATTCTACTCTTCCTTGTTATTATAGTTTGTCAGGAAATAGAGGTCTAGGTTAGAAATTACTTTCATTTAGAATTCTGAAAGTATGCAATGTTTTGTGGCTATTGGTATTGAGCAGAATTAAGCCATTTTATTTCCTAATTCTTAGTTTGTATAAAGTTCCTGTTTCTTTTAAATCCTTATAAAAATTTATAGGGATTTTATTTTGACCACCGTGTTCTGTAGTTAAGCAAATGTGTATGTTATGGGTCAATTCAAACATTGTATTGAGCCCTCAGTGGTCTTTTAAATCTGGAAAGTCATCTTTCAATTCTGAGAACTAACCTCACATTACTTTGCTGATGATTTCTTTCTATCTTTTTTTTTTCTATCGTCTTTTTAGAAGTTTTATTGGTTTTTGGATCTCCCAGAAATAGCTTATAAATTTATTTTATTTTATTTTTTTGTTTTCTGTATTTTTGTCCTTTACTTTCTGGGAGATTTCCTCAGTCTTTCTATTGAGATTTTCATTTCTGCTTTTATATTTTTAACTTCTTAGAACTCTCTTTTGTATCCCACATATAGAAAAAGAAAAATAACATATAGCTTCCTGAGCTTGTTTCATGAACGTAATAAATTACATTATCTATCTGAGATCATTAATAGATTTGTTTGTTTCCTAGTTATTTCAATATCTGTTTCCTCCAAGATTTATGTTGCTGTTTCTGTTTATTTCCTTTTCATTTTTTACCTCTGTCTTTCCTTTTAGGGATTTTTTCTGGTGTATGGTGATCCTTGGTCGTCTGCTCATATTTAAGAGTGGGTACTAACAATCAACTGGAAGCTCTGAGCACGTGGACTGTGCTTCTTAACTATGGAATTTTATCTAGGTGGATTTCACTTACGACATTTTTTGAGGGAAACCCTGATTCTGTGTCTAGGTTCTCCTCTTGGCCAGACCAGATTACCCAGAAAAGATTTTTCCAACATCTTCTAGGTACCTTGAGAACAGAATAGGAAAGGAGAGCTATAGACATAAATATTAATTAATCACTGTGTTTTTCGGTATTGTAGAACCCCAGTAAAATGCTCCCAGTGTATCCAGGTCCAGAAACCACACATACTACAAAGTGAATTTCCAATATTCTGCCAGAGTGAAGAAGGGAAATCTATGACCCAGTACTGTTCAGGGGAGTCCTTGCTGTAGGCTTTCATTTTAGAGGGCCCCACTCTTGTCTTTTTCTGGGTTTATACAGAGTAAGGAGCTCGCAGGGTGAAAGGATGCGTCTGCCTGGAGTCTATGACTCCTCTACTATATTATGGCTCAGATACCTGGGACCCCAAATTTCCTGCTCAAATGGTCCTACTCCCACTCTCAGTGTCTGTCTGAGCCTCACATTGGGGTTCAGCCCCAATTGTATCCTCCTGGGGACAAACTGGCTGCCAATGGGCATGCTCCTAGAGCTGCGGGTCGACAATAATGCTAAATGCAAATTCTAGCTTTCTATGAAAGTATATGTGTCAAGATAGAAGGAGGAAATATTATTATTTAATAGGTCTTTTTGCTTGATTTAAAACTTTGAAATATTTACTTATACGCTGTGGCCTGTATTAGTTTGCTAGGGTTGACATAACAAAGTACCACAGACTGGGTAGCTTAAACAACAGAAATGTATTTTCTTAGAGTTCTGGAGGCTGGAAGCCCAAGGACACCAGCGTCAAAGGTAAACAAAGCCAGACGTTAATTAAAGCGGTGAAAATAGACTTTATTCCGTAACTACTGACAGCAGTGAAAGAGCTGAGCTCCGTTCCTGTTTGTGCAGAGGTCCCTGGGTGTTTTAAAGGAAGAATGAGAGCGTAGGTGGAGAGAACAGGGTCACTCAAGGGAAAGTTGACCAGGGGTTGGTCAGTGTAATGCGGTTAGGTCAGTTGTGTCTGCTGGCTGAAGATTAGGGAAGTTAGGGTTTTATCCTCCCACACAGACTGGGAGACAGAGGCCCTATCCTTCCTTGTGATTACATTTAGAAGAAACGGCTTTCAGTTTCTTTGTAAAGATACTGCTGAGTTATAGGGTCTACATATACACCTCACAGTAGCAGAAGAAGGATTCACAACTGTGAATTCTCTAAGAAAGGGAGGTCAGGGGCCTATCCTGAGGTGTTGACGAGAAAAAACAGTAAGTTCTCCTGGCAACTTTGAGTTTCTCAGACAGGCATTTTAATGGGGAGCTGGGGTCATTCTAGGGACAAAGGCTTATGCTGACAGAAGCCATACTCGAGTTTGGTCGTCAATCAGTGCCTGGGTTTGGATGGAGTCATTATGTACCAGAATTTTGAGGTTCTCACCAGTCACACTGGATTAGGGCCACCCTAAGGGTCTCATTTTAACTTAGTCACCTCTTTAAAGGCCCTATCTCCATATGCAGTCACATTCTGAGGTACTAGGGGTTAGGGTTGCAATATATGAATTTGGGGGAGACACAATTGAATTGAATTGAATCATCATTGTGTGGCACTCCATATGAACTCCTGTCCTGAGCACTTCAGTCGTCAGGACAGGCCTACTTTGGCTCACTCTTTCAGTTTTACACCTATATCTGACATCACTTCCAAAGGTTCTTATTGCCAACAATTTCTGAGTCCTGTAGAATTCTGCAACATGATTTGGTATTTTCCTCAATGTTTATTCCATTTTCTTAGGTGACCTAATTTAGTTACTACTTATTTATATACTTTTACTTTATAATATTTTGGTGATTCTGTCTCCCTCTCTACTCTACTTTTTTGTCTTGTCAGTTTAGGCTTTTAAAAAAATTACCTTATGTAGTTGAAGTGGGTCAGCAGCAGTAAAAATAAATTCACATATTCAAAATGATGTTTTAGTCTGGAAAGTCAGATTCTTTCTTTAAATATTATTTATTTTAGTATTTAAAATGCCTTACTCCCCATGAGTTTCTTTACAGAGAAAATAATAAAGTATTTATAATGATGATTCTAAAGATTTTTCCAGGTCTCACATCCCTTTATTCAGATACAGGCCAGAGCAATATTGTACTATTGCTTCAGATGTAGAGATTCGCAAAAGATCTTTGCTTCTAACCTAACCATGAGAACAAGCTGAATAATCTACAAAATTATAGTCTCTTTAAGACCATCAGAGAACTGGAGTTACAAAGAAATGTAATGAAAAATATGTAATAAAATATAAAATATATATTTTATATATTTTATACATATAAATATGTATATTTATAATGTATATTTTATAAGAACTGTATAGAAGGAAAAAAAGTAAAACATTGAAGTAAGGAATAATTCCTAACCTAATTTAGTTTAGGAATGAGTTTACATATAAAGAGTAAGCAACAATGCAATGCAGTATATAATTATTTCTCGAAACTAGTAGTAGAGGTCATGAATATACAGAGAAAGATGGAAAAACAATACTCACATTATGTTTCTGTTTTGTTTTCGTACAGGAGAGTTTGAGAACTTAAACTAAACCCTGAAGCAGGGATATTACAGTGGCAATACCTTTTTCCTTTGGTTCCATGAAGGTAGTGTCTGCCAGTGGGAACACAGTCCCTGAGAGTAGTATTGGGAGTTGAGTGTGTGAATCCTTAGATTCATGTGTATAGGAGAGCTGTATTCAGACTGTAGATTGAGAGTATTTGTCAAGAGGGTCTAAGGCTGTAATTTGGGAACTCATACCACCAAAATGGTAAAGGGCAAGGCAAACTATTTGACCCTAAATTGCTGAAACTTTTTTTTCAAAATTGAAACACAAATGGTTATTAAACCATCAGATGTTTCAAAAAATGTTAGAGTTCAATGAGATAACAATCTTGAGTAGGTGGACAGGCAAACAAAAATTCTAATTGCTACCAATCACCACAAACATAACTGTGCAGATACTGGGATTTCTGTCTTTCTTTTCTTTGAATGTCACTCTATTATGTTCCGTCTGTATTAAAAATAAATTAGGTAATTTGCTCTGTTGCCCTTCCTCATTTCCTTGAGTATTTCATTTCTTAAAACAAATGAAAATATGCTGTGATCATAATGCATGACAATATAACTCAGAAAATAGAAACTGAGCATTTTAATTGCCATTTAAAATCCTTTGCTATGTCATTTACAAGGAGAATTTTTCTTATCGTTCTATATATGTTTCTGCAATACCTAAATAAATGACATCTTCCATCACTATTTCATTGTCACCTCCAAGATCCGTAGATTTTTTGAACTGAAAGTGAAATATTCCTTTATATCCCACAAAAAAGATAGCAAAGTTTATATGTCGCTACCACTAATGTGCTATATAAATGTAGCTAATTTATCAACTTATTTTTTTCATTTACAAAGAGAAAGCAAATAATTTTGCACATATAAACAATTTTAATAATTATGCCAAATGGAATATGTTATAAATGAAAGTATTTTATACATCTAAGAAAAAATAAAATCCTAACTATAAATACAAATATCAAATATTCGATTTATTTACAGTCATTTTGATGCTACTTGGAAATAAGCATGCCGGAAGAACAGGAGCTAATCTAAAGTCAGGAATGAGGGCCCTGGAAGAGGAGTCTCTGCAGGGGACTCTTGAGTGAGATTCCATGAAGAGACTTGGTTCTAACATGAGTAACTTGAGTCCCTCATTTTCTCCGTATAATATGGACAAATTTATACCGTTAAACTTCTAAAATTAATGTCACCATTACAAATGAAATATTATGTGTAATCTCAACATATAAACCAAATGAAATAAGAACTGCTTTAGTTGTATCCAGGAAGCTGGGCTCAGAGTTTCTCCATCAGTCTTCTCATTTCCTTTCCAACATAGAATTTCCCAGATTCTGAAAGGGCTCTTGAAATTGACCATCTCGATGACCCTTTACATTTTAAACATCTTATAAACAAAATTCCTCAAGTGCCTGCTGACTCAAATCGCTTGTTCTCATGAATCTGTTTCTTTTCTCCTTTATCTTCTCTACTATAACTTACCTAACATACGGCTGTCCTTGCTTTCATCTATTCAAATTCTGACTACTACATTTTCTTGACCCATGATGGCACTTCTTTTTGGATAATCTTGATATGGCAACTCAACTAAAAAGTTCTGGCTCATTTCTTTCAAATATCTACCGATTTTATCATGCCATTCACCTGCTTCAAAACATCTAGTAGCTACCACTGCTTGTGGGAATCCAATACGAACAATAATTTGAGTACAAAGACACTAATGTCTCCAAACTCTATTTGTAAGCTTATTGTGAAAAACTGCCCCATATAAATAGTTACATTATAGATACATACCCTTCATATTTGTGAAAATGCTTTACAAATTTCCATCTCCTTGTATCTGTCTTTCATTTCTGTCTCTCCACATGAAGTATCTGAACTCCAATTTTCTCACTAATCCAAATCCAAGATTTTTTTCTAGTCAAGATTTTTTTTCTTTATGCTTTGAACATAAGCCTACTCAAACTAACAGTAGTAAAAAATGAAAGGTTTTTTGCTGGTATAAAGTGATTTCACAGTACCAAATAACCAGGAATAAACTACAATCAAATAAAAGCATGCGAACTAGAAAGTCAGAAACCTATGCCACAGTCCCCATTTCTCTCTTCCCCGCTTCTCTCTAGGCACCTAATCAAATCTTCTCTCCCTGTGACAGGTTTCCTCTGCTTACTCATTTACATATGGCCCAAAATAGCCACCAGAGTCAACTCCATATGTTGACTTTTAGCCTTTAAGTCAATATCAGTTTTGACTTGGTTCAAATGTGCTCTATTTAAGGACCACTAAAAACCCCCCAGAGTCATGCATCTATCCCAGAAAGGACCAGCCTTGGTCTCTGAGCCATCTTTGCACACGTAGACAAATTTCAAATAACAGCTAGAATTACTTGAGTATGAACTATTTGAATTGGGGATAGAAACCTTGATCATGAACCATAGCTTAAATGAAACCCCAAGAATTCTCTCTATTCTATAGGTTAGTTGAAAGTCTTTAGACACAAAGAGAAATTTTATATAGACACGAGAGAATATTTGTAATAGTGAGAATACGTAACTTTAAAAATTTATTCACTAACCTTAGGACAAGCTACCACCGATGATCCTTATGCTTACTATATAACCTATTTAAGTAATTTCTCTTTAAATATTTGGACCCAAATTCATCAGTAGTAACTTTAGAATTTGGTATAGGCAACATGATTATTGTGGACCTTGCACATGTAATTAAAAAAAAATGGTTTTATCATTTCAAATGTGGCTATTTACCTAAGAATTGTGTAGCACACGTCAGTGAAAATTCTTCAAGATGTGGAAATTAATTGGACAAACTCCAGTGTATGATGGGAACATCATAAACTCTAACCCATGCTCAAATAACTCTAAAATGCGGAGATGTTTTCCTAATCCCTGTACTAATATATGGCATTGTCTTCATAGAGTGGCAATAATTTCCGTGGCAGGCAGCATTAGAGATAATTAAATATATTATATCCATTTTATCTACATGCTGCAATTAATTTTTGCTTACTTGCACGTGTGTATCTCCACAGCAATAGCATCTGCTTTTACTCATTTTCCCATGACATTTCTAGTATGCACCAAATATGGATTATCCAATTCTAGACTGACAGGCTTTTGAAGAGAATATATTTACAGCTCACGGAGTAATGCCTTGGGCTATAAATAGAAAGAGGATTTTCTGACAAAAGAATATCATTGATATGTCTTAAACAAATGTTAATATCAGTTTACCCTAACAAGACTTGTAAATGGCTCCCTGAGGCACACCATGCACTTATTTATGTTTCCTTAAAAATAACAAGAAAAAGAATGGCCCCACCAAGCAACAAGTACATTACAATTAAAAACGCATTCCATCAATACTTCCTGTTTTTTAAGTTAAAAGAAAAAAAATGGCCTGAGAAGTGGTGCACAGATCTACTGATTAGGAAACTATTGACCTGTACTATGGTCTAGATGCTAGTGACCCCCTCAAAATTTGTATGTTGAGATCCTCACCCCCAAGGTGATGGTATTAGGAGGTGAGATCTTTAGGAGGTGATTAGACCATGAGGGCAGAAAGTCCTTATGATTGAGATTAATGGCCTTATAAAAGAGACTCCAGAGAGCTCGCTTGTCCCCTTCTGCCATGTGTGCTAACAGTGAAAAGACAGCTGTCTATGAGGAAGCCGGCTCTCACCAGACGTGGAATCTGCCGGCACCATGATCTGGGACTTTCCAGCCTCTAGGATTGTGAGAAATAAATGTTTGTTGTTTATAAGCCACCCAGTTTATAGTATTTTTGTTAGAGCAGGCCAAATGGACTAAAACAACCTGGGATTTGTGATAATTTAGATTTCATATGCAAAATATTGCTTTTTAACTGTGGATGGGCAAAAATTAAAAATAGTGAAAGTAAGTTCTATGAATTGTATTTATGTCTGCTCAGCACCTAAAATAGGAGTAGTTGTCATTTAATAATTGTTTATTAATTGATTAAATGAGTGAAGGCAAAGAGAAACTCAGGGGACATTTACTTTATATAATTATTTTCAAACTCTCTTTCACAAGTACAATAGAAGCACCCATATTTAAAAAGGCAGCCTCTGAGCAATCGTTATCTTCATTATAAATCACCTTTATCAAAGTGTAGCACATATTCTATTCCTCAGTCTTCTCACTCAGATGAAGAGCAAGTATTATTCCTTTTGTTAATATCTATTTGCAATTTCCACAATTGTGACGGATGTATATACTAATTACAACCCATAAGCAATCTCCTCTCTCTCCATATCTTATGGGACTCAACAATCACCTAAATCAAATTGGGAAGAGGGTAGAAATTCAGAGAACTCATCACCTCCTATGAACCTCCATATAGTTGGTTCTTATGACTGATTTTTTTGTGCTGCTAGGAAAATCTTTATAAGTACATCCTCTGCCTTTAACCAGTGTTAAAGAATAATCATAGCTGAACAGTAGTTAAGGTGGGAAAAACACATTTTGTTCAGAACTATTGCAATAGGGGAAAAGAGACCTCAATATAGGACTGGGCTCAGTTCCAAATACAACATGAACAAATGGGAATTTATAGCCAAGGAGTAGGGTGGGGTGTCGAAGGATGGAAAATTACTAAAAGGAAACATCAAGTGTTAGGGGGGATTCTAGCTAAACCAGCCTAGCAAGATTCTTGCTGAAAGCAGACCAAGGTGATCAGACATCACCTAGGTCATGGTGGAGGACAAGGAACCCAATTAGTTATTAAGAGTGATCAGATATGGGGGATGGGGGATTCTAGCTAAACTGACTTAGTAGGATTCTTGCTAAAATTGAACAATGTGGATATGAACATGGAAGTCCAAAAGTCAAGGCCCAATTGAAAAAGAGTTTAAGGGAGCCTACGTTGAGTTTGATCGAGGAGAGAATCTTTGTCACCAGAAATTGGGCTAATCTTCTTGGGCTTCCCTTGAAATGCTAGTAAACTAGAAAAAGAACTTTTAGGTTAACTAAAGCTAGTCAATGCAGTTAATGAATTCCAAGAGTACTATGTTCAGGCCTTTCTTCTTTCTATCAGGTTTGTAATTGAATGTGCAAAAAATAAATAAACAAATAAACTAAGTGCCTTAAAAATGTGTCATTAAAGCATATTTGGATTACGATCACAAAAGGTCTAAGAGAACTTTTTTTTGAAAATATATTTGAGATGAAGTAGAAAAAAGGACTAAGTCTTATTTTTTAGAAATAAATACTTTAAAACCTAAATTCTATCTTAATTATGTTCTGTTTTGACTATAAATAAATTAAATTTATTTCTCAGAAGTTTTTATTCTGAGAAATAAAATAAATAAATAAACCATTGCCAAAAGAATTCCTTTAGTACTGTAGTTTCTCAATTCTAAATCATGTTCCTGGTGATTTTATCATTTTATTTTCTTTTTCACATCTTGTGTCTCTGAGATTAGCATGCAGTTTACAGTCACTTTTAGCCAGGTGGAGTCATGATGTAGCTGTCATTTTCTGCACAACAAATGTATAATGAAATTTGCAGAGTGTATATTAGAAACATGCAAGAAAACTCTAGAGAAATTTTGGAATGTACTTTTAGGAAAGGCTACTCCTCCAATGAATGCTCCTGATGGAACAATCACAAGAGGATTCTTTGTAGAAAAACAAAGATACCAACAACTCAGAATGGAAAAAGTATTTAGAAGAGTAGGATTTTGGTGAGAAGTTTTAGAAAAACCTAAATCAATTTATTTTGCCTGTATTTTCCGAAAAGACTTGATTTCATATTTCCACACGTATGGCTTCTTACTCTTTAATTGAATTGGCTTCACTTAAGTCCAAGAAAATTACCATACTTAATAAGAGTGGCATACTTTGTGCTGGGTACTGGGGCAGATACTTTACATATTTTTTCATCTTCTATAATGATAATATAATTTAGATATCATTAAACACATTTTATAGATGCTATGAGACTTAGAGAATAAATTACCCAAAGCTAATAGCTAATGAATGGTGGTTCTAGGACTTACAGCCCAGGTTTTAAAGTTCCACAAATTATACTATGTTGTCTTTTACATTTTTAAATGATTTTCAGGAGGAACTGACCATTCCTTCATCTGCTAGGTAACTAATCACTGAGCAACTTCTCTAAATTTAATCAAGAAATGTTCACTAGGCAACTATTGTATTCATTTCTTAATCATTTAATGATGTTTTATCAAGCAGCTACTATCTACCAGGCATAGTTCTAGATGCTAGGTATATGGCAATAAACAAGCAGAACAAAAGTTGTGCCCTGATGGAGCTGACACCCCAGTAAAAAATGAGCAAAGTGTAAACAAAGCAAATAAGTACAATACATAGTATGTTGGATGGAAATGGATTCTATGGAGAAAAATTAAAAAGGGAAGGGAGATAGAAATCTGAGTTGGGGAGGGTGTTATAATCTTAGACAGGGTGGTCAAATAAGGTTTCACTGAGAAGGTGGCATTTGGATGAAGACTTAACGGAGACAAGAGAGAAAGCATTGGTTTTATCTGGGGAAGTGTGTTTTAGGAAAGGAGAGAAGCAAGAGTAAGGTCTTAAAAGAGGGGTAACTGATACATTCGAAGAACAGCAAGATAGCAGTCTGTCTGGAGCCGAGTGAGTTAAGTTATAGTAAATGAATGCAGAACAGTAATAGGGAAAGGGGGAGATTGGATAGGTTTGTGAGGACTTTCATTGGCTTTTACTTGGACTAAGATTGGAACATTGGAAGGTTTCAAATAGATTTGTATCATGAACTGTCTTAGATTTTACAAATGTAACAACGCCTGATACCGCGTGGAGAATCAGAATTGATTGAAAGGGGGCAAAGGCGGAATCAGGGAGACTATGTTGGAGATTACTGACAATAATCAAGTGAGAGATTGATGGTGGGTGATAGCAGGTGATAGCAAGTGAAGATGATAATAACTGATTGGATTCTGGATATATTTTGAAGGTAGAACCTAAATTATTTACTAATGAATTAGATGCTAAGAGATGGGTGTAAGGAACATAGAGGAGTCAAGAATTACCCAAAAATTTTTGACCTGCACAGGTGGATGATCAGAAATGCCATTTACTGAGATAAAGGAGACTATAGGAATAGGAGATTTGGGATAATCAGGACCCAGTTTTTAACATATTAACTTTGAATACGTGTTTGACATTCAGTAAGGATGTAAAGTAGTCAGTAGCGGGAAAAGACTCTGGAGTTCATGGGAAATATTTAGGTAGAGGTATAAATTTAGAAGGCATCAGAATATAGATAGTTTGTAAAGACATAAGACTAAGGGAAATGTTCAAGGAAGCAGTGTGGAAAAAAGATGCTGAGGCCCTAGGGCACTCCGATATTTAATGGTTGAGGGAAATGAGCAGGAACGAGCAAAGGAGATTAAGAAAGAAAAGCTAGAGAGATGCCAAACAAATATGATATCCTTGAAGCTAATTGAAAACTGTGGATTTAAGCAAGAGAGAACGAACAACTATAACCTGATAGGTTAAGTAAGAGGAGAATTTAGTATTGGACTTTGGATTTAGCAATGAGGAGGTTATTGGTGATCTTGATAAGAGAAGTTTGTGGAATGGTGGCAGCCAAAGCCTGATGGGAGGTGATCCAATGCAGAAGAAGAAAGGAGGAATTGGAAATAGTGTGTATTGAAAACTCTTCCAAAGAATATTTTTTATTATAAAAAGAAGAAAAATGAGGCAGTAGCTGGAAGCAAAAATAGTATTAGCAGAGGACCAGGGATTGTGTTATGATATAAAGATATATAAAGTACAGGTCTATTCTTAGTGAATATATGGTTTTAACATCTAATTACACTCCAGGAGAATGTTATCATTTCTTTGCGAAGACGATAATGTAATCTATCAAAGAGTTAAGTAAAAATATCTAATAGCCTGTGCCCAAAATGCATGGAACAATTGATATGGGGAATTGGAAAAGGGTGGTCCAAGTCAGTTCCAAAGACTTCATGGAAGAAGTAAATCAGAAGCTAAGCCCGGACATTTCAGCCTGAACAAATGGAAAGAAATAGTTGTACTCATCTTTTCGCTCTAAAATTATTATAAGACATGGAAATTTGTATCCCTTACCCTGATAAATCCTAAAAGACAGTAATCATTTTCCTGTTCTCAACATTTTCCGTAAATTGCCCAGTGAAATTCACTCGAGGCTCAGCATATGTCCCTCCACCAGACAGATTGCAGACATGGCAGCCGCAGGCACTGAGCACTGTTACACCAAGCCAGTTCCTAATGAAAAGATGCCAACTGTCTCCAATGAGCCAGGCCTAGAATCACAAGCTGAAGCCAGTACTTGAAGTTAATCTTAGGGTCCTTAACTCTACTACTTATCCCAATGTGAGTTAAAGGACTTCTGTTAAACTGACTTTACAGACACTTTATTAAATCATTTGACCAGTTTAAGAGATACCTTTTACATTACCCAATTCTTACTCTAGCAGAAGAGCTACTTCCAAGAGACTGACAGGAGGAATTAACTTGTCACAAGACATGCCACCAATTGGAAAACACACTGCGGCTTGGATTTGCTCTCTGTAGTAATAGGTTATTGTGGGATAAACTGAGATTAAAATATAAATTGTCATATATGATGATTAAAAAAAGATTGCCAGCTGGCTTTGCATAGGTGAAATAGGTGCCTGTCTGGATTGTATAACTTGAATGGCACTGGTTAGCTTACTTATCCAAATCCTCATTTGTTCTCTCTTAATGATATCGTCTTAAAGCCTGAAATGACAACCATGCACATTGATCCCTAAGAGTCCCTGAATTTACTTGGTCAAATCTTACTGTGCATGGCATTACATCTTTGCTATAGTTGGGCATCCATGGGTTAACTATATTAACAGCAAAATCAAAAAGTACCCAACCCATTGGCATTTATTGAGTAGCAATTATGTGATCCACATATAAAGCAAAAAATTTGTAGGGCAGAGTTAGTGCCCTCAGTTAATGATCTAATTGGAAACAGCGCTAAGATAAAATTGGCATACAATCCTGACAAGAGTTTATATGGTGATAGGAAGCACTGTATACAGATTTCTATAATCTATGATTTGACATATTAAGAACCACTAGTTGAAACTTCTGGGATGACCTCAACTGCCAAACTGGGAATAAGGGATCAAATTAACTATAAGAAGACTGCCTACTGGTGATGTAGCTACCTTTATGCAAACTACCTAAGAAGATGAATATTTACAGGAGTATTCTTTGCTTTATGAAAGACTTTTTTCACTTACCCATCTCCTTTGCAAGATTTAATTTTTAAAAATGCTAACAGAAAAAAACAAAAGACAATTTTAAGAACATGCTTCTGAGAAAAAGGAAGGTTCACATGCCTTTATTTCATCTCAACTCCCAGGTTGAATTAACTCTAAAAGAAAGACCTTATTCGAGGCTTACTGGGGCAACTGGTAAATATTGGTTCAGGTTATTTTAGTTCTTACAAAGCCTGGATTGTTGTACCATAGATACCATCCAGAATGGCATTGCCACTGGCATGGCCACCCGAATAAAGGAGGTTTCATAGTCTTTTGAGTATTTACATAAGACAAGTAAGACAGTTATCCCACAGAAGGAGATGGAGAGAGCAACGTTGTGAATTCTCAGTGCAACTTGATTTTCCTTTCCATTACTGATTGAAGAAATACTGAAAATAACATTATTACTTAAAACTCAGATGGCTTAATTTCTGTTTACAATAGTGACCTAATTATTTCTCTTCACAAAACAGTAAACTTGGTATTGTTATCCTTATTTCATAAGGAAAATCTAGCTAAGTCATTAAGAAATACTTTTGATGCCTTGAGAAGGAATTAACTTCCAAGTGACAATTGTTTCTGCTCTAGTTTCTATCTTGAATGAATAAGAAAAGTAAGACAACTATTAAAGAATATTGAGTATTTGAAGAACCTTCTGTCCTCCTTGTGTTTTGTGTGATTAATGCCCCACAAACTTCTTTTTGTGGACAATGGTGAGTGCTCCAATGAATTATCTATAGTGAGGCAACCTCCAGGCTGCCACAACATTTAAATAGCATTTATTGTCTATTTCTTAAATGAAGGTCATTTTTCTCAGGGTAGGGAAAACAAGAGTCATGTTTAGGTGT
The DNA here is from genome assembly GCF_020826845.1 of Diceros bicornis minor. Lineage (NCBI taxonomy): Eukaryota > Metazoa > Chordata > Mammalia > Perissodactyla > Rhinocerotidae > Diceros > Diceros bicornis. Next base: position 15,463,931 of record NC_080749.1, on the reverse strand, counting down.
AAAACAGAAATATCCAAAGTTTTCCTGTAGACGGCAATTTATTATCCTCTAGTATCTTTTCCTTGCCATGTAATTCAAGTGAAGAAAAACTTTCCTCTTTTTGACTCCTGCATCTTAGGACTTGTTTTTCTACCATTGCTATTATATGCATGTGGGTAAGGATCTCATTTGATGACTTTTAACAAATTTAAGGAAATAAGGTTTCTGAATACTAAGCATATGTAATCTAAACCAGAGAGCATTGGCATGAAGAGAGAGAGAGACAGAGAGAGAAATAAGGAAGGAAAGAGAAAGAACGAGAGAAAGAAAGAGAGAAAAATAAAAAAAAGAAAGAAAAAAATAAAACTAAGAGAAAGGGAATGAGAAAGAAGTATCAAGTTCACAAGACAAGGTAAGGCCAAAGCCTCACTGCTTCTACCTATGATGATAAGAACCACTTTCAGATGTGGACGATTATTACTTACATAGACAGTGAAAAGAAGAATAAGGCAAATGTGTTCTTTGTGGTCCTTGTCCTACATCCCAAAAAGGACCTCATGAAATGAAATTTCCTTCCACACAAATTGTAGGATACACCCATTAATTTAAGAACCAAATTTAGAATGTAGCTCAATGGTTTTTAATTCCGTAGGTGTATTCTAAGGGGAGCGAAGTAGGTGGAACCCCAGAGGCCATAAGAAACCATCTCATGACAGCCTCGAAGGGAAGTGAGGAGGGCAAGTGGGAGACGGCCTCTTAGCAGCTCCTTACAGCCCACACATCCTCTCCTGTTCATGGAGGATAACAAAATATTCTATCAGGACTCAAATAAGCTTTTGACTCAGGTCAAACTTTTGCCTACAAGGGTACATGAAAAGTCTCTAGGATGCTGTGCAGGGCTATTGTTCCTCTACGAGAATCAGGGTTGTAATAAAGCTTACCTTGGAGATTGAGAGCCTATACTCTGTAAGTAAAGATCTATTACTAGCTTCCTCATATTTAGCAGCTTTCATTCATTCAATCAAAAATTATTGAAAAACTTTCTGAGCATATACTCTGTGCCAGGCACAGTGCTCGATATTGGAAAAACAAAGATGAGCGAGAAATGATACCCTTTCATCGAGAAGATAGAAGAGTGATGAGGAAGATAGTCTTGAAATTAATAGCGCTATGACAGAGTTGTGTATTGGGAGCAGAGGGGCCACAACGTAAGTCAATTACTTCATGGGGGAAAGGTCCCTGATAAGACAACACATACTACTTAAATCTTGAAAGATGCAATACTGTACTCCAGTTTGAAAAGGGAACTAGGAACAAAATCTCAAGGGTTAACAGCGGAAAAAAGAAGTAACGGAATAAATCAAAGAATTTTAAGTAGCTCAATGTGACTGAAACTCAGAATGTTTGACAGGGAGGGACAGAGTAGACAGAGATGGGAGAAGGTAGCAAGGGAGCATCAAGTTGGTGCTCAGTCATGATAATCCTTGGATACCCTAGGTTTTTAGGTTTTTACTGTGAAGGCTTTAAGGAATTCTGAAAGATACTGAGTAGGGGAATGACAGCGGCGTATTTTGCGCATCACTGGTCATGGGGAGGAGAACGGTTCAGAGGTTATCCTGGGGGTCCAAAGCTAAATTAAAACATTTCAAATGAAGACAAAATGGAAATTATAGGAAATCTGGTTTTAAAAGAGAAGGACTACAAATGAAATGTGAACCTCAGAAGGAGATAGATTGGGGAGTACTGTAATTCAAATGGAGAAAAAACTCTCCTCTTTTTGACCCCTACAGCTTGGGACTTGTTTTTCCAAAATTGCTATTGAAATTAACAGCTTAATTCACTTTTCCATTTATGAGATAAATGCTCATGTAATATAGTGCCATAGTGACACTCGTTTACCTTTGGATTTAATTTACATTGATGGCCTATTTGCCTGTTTTTTAAGGGAATTGAATTAGGTCGTCCATGTATAACACACAGTAAGTTTAATGAGGTTCAGACCTGTCTCCCAAAGCTACCACTGTGTAAAAAGTGTTTCACTTGGGAAATTAGAATCTAGTTTGCCACCTTCATTAATCTGCAGCGGGAATTTGCTCTCCTTTGTATTACATATCTACAACAAGTAAAAACAGGGTGATAAATAGTGATCTATCAGTTCCCAAAACAATTTACACTACATCATTTATGATTGCTTCCCACTTCTAGTTACTTCCTATGGAAGTACAAGGCAAATGCCCACATACGTTATAGTCCGCAGGGTCTTGTTCACAAATACAAAGGCTTTTTGGTAACTATTTCACATAAACAGATGTGGAAAGATAAATCCTATAAAGCCAAGGAAAGCACTCCCAGACAGTTAACTACTGGGTAAAGAAAAAGCAAACACGACCAGCAAATCTAACAAAGAAAAGTTCTTTAATAATGCTCCCTACCCTTCTATCTTTTTGTACATTTGAAGTGACTCTCATAGACTTCATCCTGTGGGAGTCTCATAAAGGCCCTGTAAGATAGCTCAGCCAAGCCGTCTATGGGAAGTTAAGAAATTTACCTAAGAAAAGTGCCTAAAGGAATGTACTACTCCCTTATAGGCTCTCAGTGTTTGTGTGTAATTGAAGTAACTACTCAGTGAAAGAGGCATAAGTGGTTATTCTCTTACATAGAACTGAAAGTCTAATTATCAAGAATTATACTCTACTAAAAAGGAAGAATTCCGTGGCATCTAGGTATATGAAACAGTAAGCTCTCTTTTGAATCCACGTGTATCCTACAAGCGAACTGTCTTACCCTCACAATCCAGCAACAGGCAGATACTTAATAGTGGTTATGTAAGTCTATCTGGAAAAGAAGACAACGAAGAAAGCTGGGAGCCATAGGCTGCAGGCAATTGGTGAAATTAGATTTGTTTGCATTTCCCATCTGTATCCCTCCCCTGAAATATAGAAGAGAAAGGTTTTTTTGGCTGAAATCTCTCCCTTTATACTTTTCTCAAAGCATAACCAAGCCAAGGGCCATTTTAGGCAAAAGGCTTGTTCAGATTGGAATCAATCATACATGCCCAATATTTTCCAAACACAGTGCTAGATATTTTGCATTATCTGATTTATGATTTGCTCTAAAATATGTTTCATGCCCTCATGTTTAGGTAAGAAAATGGAGATTCAACCAGTGAAAGTTTCATGTCCAAATTCACATGGTATAAGCTTCTAAAGTGAAAAAAATGGGATTTACCTTCAGACATAGAGCCTCCAAGTCTAGCTCTTTTTTCTGAATATGTGTCTCCCACCCCCAATTAAAATCAAGGAAGGTGGGCATATTTTTAATGCTGAAATGTAAGACATTAATATGATACGGGGCTAGTTTTAGCAAGCATGTCACCATTAGTGACTAAAATCTATTTGTGTAGATTTGACTGAAAAGACCAAAATGAGTGTTGGTACCCGTCATGGTGTTGGTGTGCTGCTGGCATTGTTTCAGACTGTGGGCCTTTCACTATTATTTTTCACATTGGGAAGCAGGGCTTTCTGAGCTGAGGGAAACCACATGTAGTTTCTTTAGATAGTAGGTATGAGCTTGGATACTCACCTGTTTGTGCCTGACAGTCCCCCGTCTTAATGGAAACATCGAAAATAGGTACCAAAAATGTACTTCTTACATTCACAATCTTGTCTTTGAAAGCACTTATCTATTCTTTGTAGCTAGTTTTTTGGATGCAGGTGATAATCAGCAATTCACAAGTACTTTGCCTCAATGTACCTGCAAAGTGTTCCTTGTGCCATTATCCCACTGGAGTTTCCCACAGAGAATTGCCCAGGTGTCTGGATACCGTAGGTCTCCACATGCATGCCCTGAAGACATGCCATTCTTCTAGTTGTATCTTGTTTTTTTCTAGCGACATTGATAGAACCTCAAGTTTAAAAACTCCTCCCAGTACTTCCTCCCTCCCCTGATGGTGTGACATGTGGTCAGTGCTGAATGCTGCCTCAGTCATGCTGTTGAAACAGACTCTCACTTTTCAGCATTTCAATTTGAGCAAATGATGGCTTCAGGATTCATTACGTGCTCGTGGAACACTGGCTTTGGGTTTGTGCTATTAACATTGTCTTCTTTTCTACCCTTGCTAGCATTAAGATGCCACTGCCAGCAACTTCATTGTCAAAACTCAAGTCTTTTCAGTCAAATTGTTCCCATAGATCAAGCCAACAGAAAACCCTGCCTCCATTTAATTTCTGCTCAGCTCAAACTTTTTGCTGCAGTGCTGACAGACAGGAAGCCACAGGCTTTCAAACCACTCCGGATATATATGGTTACCTATCTTTGACATGCAAAACTGTTAAAAATCTCAGCACTTACATCCTGGGGAAGTGCTTGTTACACTGGAAGGCATGAAGTCATTGAGAATTCAAAATCCATTTCTCTGAAATGCCAAAAACAAGGCTGTTAATTCTCACAAAGCACAAAGCAGGTCCTCCAAGGAGAAGGGGCTGCTGGAACACTCAAAATGGAAGCTCTGAGAGATGAACCATGCAGTGTCATTTCAGTTTCAACACAGGCAGGAAGACACGCACCCCATGATCATGTTCTACCTCACTGCCAACCAGAGCATCATCATAGTCTACTGCCTAAACAGTTGCAGATAGATATTGGGTATTTAAATGTAAATCTTCATTTTTTTTTTCATAACTCTTAGGAAGAAAATGACACATACTTATTGTGAAAGATGCAAAGAACATTAACAAGTACAAAGAAACAAGCCAAAAAACATAATCCACATTCTTTCTAGTCAGTTACCAAGCACTGGAAGTCTTTATTGATGAAACTTTTCCTTTTTATTATTACCACTCCAATCTTTTTCTCATTAACTTATGCGTGGAATATTGCAATCACTTCCCAATTTATCTTTCTCCAACTCTTTTGGCCACCAGTCCTGAAAACCTATGGATAGTCTATTTAAACACCACTGTTATTATGCTGCTTTCTCATATACATACTTTAAATTATTTTCTGTTTTGTAGGGATAATGCCAATACTTCATTTTTAAAATTCCTGCTTTCTCAACTGTCACTTATTTTATAACTAGAAGAACCATTTAAAATTGTATATTGTGGGGGAAGAGGGAGAATCCCCCTCTGCCCCTTCCCTTAAGGTTCTTATGTCTGGCTAAATAATTAACAAGACAGGTTAGCAGGAGAAATTAATACCAAGTTTAATAACATCTGTACATGGGAGAAACCAGGAACACTGCGTTTCTCAACACAATAGCAGAAATTCTCGTCTTAAGTACCATGTTCAGCCAATGACAAAGGAAGATGTTGGGGGTGGGGGGAGTCAGTTACAGGAGATTACCACTAAAGAACAGTAAACAAGAGTAAGATTATTATGCAGATTTAAGGCCTCGCCTTCCACATTGATAAGTTTCTAGAAATCAGGTCATCCTCCCTCTTCCCAATACAGAGAGGGAGATATCTTTACAAATGGAGATTTCCCTTATAAATGTAAATGTTTGTTTGGCAACTCCTCACAGGGCCATCCAGAGAATGTGGCCAGAGAGACAGAATTTCTGATAAAATGGGCTTGTTGGTGCCTTTTCTATTGTAACATCTATTTTATATTATATTACAGCCATCAGATAGAAGATCTGTTCCAGGAAGGAGTTACTATGTCAAATTCCTTAGGCAGTTAGTGCGGGAGGTCAAATGTCCGTCAGAGAAAACAATCAAGGTAAAGAGATATATTTCAGGGTGGCCAAATCTTGATGTCCCACAATATCTATTATGTACCAATTTATTTACATATGTGATTCTGTACCTTGCCTTCTCTCCTCTCCTCTTAGCTTCTTCCCTTCCAGAATTGTTTCACCTTCCTCTATCTCCACTAAGTTATGAAACCTTTAAAAAGGAAGGCTAAATTAAAACCACAAAGAGATATCAGTACATTACCACTAGAGAAATGAAATTAAATAAACTGAACATACTGTGTATGGGCTAGGATGCAGGCAATTTGAACTCTCATACACTGCTGGTATATGTAGAATAGTACAACCACTTTGGAAAATACTTAAGTTTGTAGAGAAATTAGACATACACCTTTCTTAAAACCTAGCCATTTCATCTTTACATATTTACCCAAGAAAAGTGCAAATATGTGCTTATGCAAATATTGGTACATGAATGCTCATGACAGCTTTAATCACAATAGTCAAAAACTAGAAACAACCCAAATATCCATCACCAGGTATATCCATGTTGGTATGGAAAATACTCTGCAACAAAAAGGAATAAAGTATTGATGCATATAATAGCATAGATGAATCTCAAAATAATTATGTTACATGAAAGAAAACAAATCCCACCAAAAAAGAATACACAGTATGATTTCATTTATACAAATTACTAGAAAATTAAGACTAATTTATAGTGAGAAAAAGCAGATCAGCATTTCCTGGAGAATGGAAGGTAGAAATTTATGGGGAGGGATGAGAAGGAGAGATTCCAAAAAGACATGAGGAAACGTTGGAAATAAATATGTATGTTTATTATCTTTATTGCAATGATGGTTTTATGGGTATATATGTGTATCCAAACTCTTTGAAATGTATACTTTAAATGTATGCAATTTATTGTAAGTTAATTATACCTCAGCAAAGAAGAAAACAACAATTAGTTAAAATTTAAGATTAGGAACAATCAGCTTCTTATCTATAACTCAGTAACTTTCCTAGTCTGATGAATAGAAGACCAGAGAGAGAATAAGACACAGAGGCATGACAACCTTTTAAATAAGTTAAATATTTTACACTTATCAACCTATGAAGGCAGAGGGTCCATACATAGGGAACCTTTCTAAATGTCCAGGATCTAGGAAACAACATGCGGTTGGAACTAAGGACCAAAAGCAGAGAAATGTTAGTGTCTTTGGCTAACAGTGGGTACTAGAAAAGACATGTCTTGGTAGTGAGGACAGAGAACAGTTGCAGAGATTCCTAACTCACACCGTTGGACTTGGAGCCAAGTGGTGGTGGATGGATAGTCAGTCTTGTAGGACCATGGTATTGCACCTGGGCCACATCACAAGTTCTACCTAGGCTGCTTTATTCAAGACCACAGAACCAAGACCACATGAATTTATTTCATGACAGGTGCTTGGCCTTGTCATCTCAGATAGAAAGCTTATCTTAGAACCCCATCAGACCTTTGAGAGGCTTCTCTTGTCATCATTTACGCCTAGTTACTGTTATAAACATGCAGCCTCAAAACCAAGTTAGCAGACAGCAAGGCTGAAAAGTCTTGAATGTATGGGGAGTTGTAGGCAAACTTGAGACCACGTGGGAACTTCTCTTCCAGATACTCTACAAATCTCCTATACAAACCCTACACACTTAAAATTCTACCTCCATCATGAATCTTTTCCAGATCAATCTTCTGTGACATTTCCTATATATTATTGCATATTGTTTTGAGCCTATCTCAATCACAAACCTCAAAAATGATTTCTTCCTCCCTCCAAACTTTTCAAATTTATAGTGTCTGTATTATTCATATGTAACTTCATTACATTTGCTTTACATTGCTATTTAGATGAGGAGACTGTGTCTTTTGTTGACAACCATGCAAGTGGACTATACATTTGAAAGAGGCAAGGATTGTAACCTTACAAGATACTTCTCCCAGAGTGCGTGTTATAGAGGAGTTACATGTTACTATCTGTTCCTAGAACAAGAGATGAAAAGAGAAGGGAAAAAAGAAAAAGAAGCATGACAGAGGATATACAAAGAGAGAAAGTTAGTCTCTGGTGTTGATTACTATAAATATAAATTTAATTACTGTAAATATACATTTAATTACACACAATTTTTAAAGTTCTATTTATTCTTCTAAGATTTCTTGTTTTGTCTTTTTTTAATTGAGACATATTTGACATATAACAGTGTATAAATTTAGTGTACAACATGTTAATTTTATATTTATTGTAATATGATTGCCATTGTAGCAATAATTAGCACCTTTATCATGTTATATAATTATCATTTCTTTTTAGTGATTGGAATAATTAAGTTCTAGTCTCTCAGCAAGTTTGATGATTATAATATAATATTGTTGTCTATATTCTCTCCACTGTGCATTAGATCTCTAGGACATATTTACTACTTGTTGTTACCCTTGAATAATACCTGTCCTATCTGCCCAACCCCTATCCCCTGGTAACCACCATTTTACTCTCCGGTTTTATGAGTTTGGCTTTTTAAGATTCCATGTATAAGTTATATCATACAGTACTTGTCTTTGTCTGACTTATCTCGCTTATCTGACTTATCGCTCCATGTTATGTTATCTTATCTCTTAATGTCCTTGAGGTCTGTCCATGCTGTCACAATGGCAAGATTTCCTTCTTTCTCATGTCTGAATAACATCCCATTGTGTGTATATACCACATCTTTTTTCATTCCTCCACTGATGAGCACTTAGGTTATTTCCATATCTTGGCTGTCGTAGATAATGCTGCAATAAACATGGGAGTACATATATTTTCTGTTTTCATTTCCTTTGGGTATATACGCAGAAGTGGGATTTCTGGATCACATGGTAGATCTATTTTGAATTTTTTGAGGAAGCTCCAAATTGTTTACAATAGTGGATGAAACAATTTACATTCCCACCAACAGCATACAAATGTTCCCTTTTCTCTGCACACTTGCCAACACTTGCTATCTTTTGTCTTCTTGATTATAGCCATTCTAACAGGTGTGAGATGTTGTCTCATTGTGGTTTTGATGTTGGACATCTTTTCACATAACTGTTAGCCATTGGGATGTCTTCTTTGGAAAAATGTCTATTTTGTTCCTCTGCCCATTTTTGAATCAGATTGTTTCTTTGGTTATTGAGTTGTATGAGTCTTTATATATTTTGGATATTAATCCCTTATCTGATACATGGTTTGCAAAAATGTTCTCCAATTCTGTAGGTTGCTTTTTCATTTTGTTGGTTGTTTCTTTTACTGTGCAAAAGCTTTTAAGTTTGATGAAGTCCGACGTGTTGATTTTTGCTATTGGTGTCATATCCAAAAACTCATTGCCTAGACGAATGTCAAGGAGCTTCTTCCGTATGTTTTCTTCTAGGAGTTTTATCGTATCAGGTCTTATGTGTAAGTCTTTGATTCAAGTTAATTTTTGTGAGTGGTAAGATAGGGGTCCAATTTCATTGTTCTGCATGTGTTTACCTAGTTTTCCTAAAATCATTTGTTGAAGAGACTATCCTGTCCCCATTGGATGTTCTTGGCTCCCTTGTCAAATATTAGTTGACCATATATGTTGCAATTTAATTATGGGCTCTCTATTCTATTTCATTTGTCTATGTATCTATTTTTGTACCAGTACCACACTGTTATAGCTTTGCAGTAGAATTTGAAATCAGGAAGTGTGATAACTCTTGCTTTGTTCTTCTTTCCCAGGATTGCTTTGGCTATTCAGGGTCTTTTGTGGGTTCCATACAAATTTTAGCATTGCTTTTTCTATTTCTGTGAAGAATGTCATTGGAAATTTGATAAGGATTGCGTTGAGTAACAGATGCCTTTGAGTAGTATGGGCATTTTAACAATACTAATTCTTCTGATCTATGTAGATGGATGTCTTTCCATTTCTTTATGTCTTCTTTGATATCATTCAACAAAGTCTTATAGTTTTGCTTGTACAGATCTTTCAGTTCTTGGTTAAATTTATTCCCGGGTATTTCATTGTTTTTGATGCTATTGTGAACGGCATAGTTTTCTTTATTTCCTTTTCAGATGTTTCATTATTGGTGTTTAGAAATGCAGCTGATTTCTGTATGTTGATTTTATATCCTGCAATTTACTGAGTTCATTGAATAGTTCTAACAGTTTTTGATTGGGTCTTTGGGACTCTTTACATACAATATTATGTCATCTACAAATAGCAACAGTTTTACTTCTCCCTTTCTGATTTTGATGCCTTTTATTTCTTTGTCTGACCTAATTGCTCTAACTAAGACTTCCAGTACTATATTGAATAAGTGTGGTAAGAGTAGGCATCCTTGTCTTGTTCCTGATCTTATAAAAAAAGCTTTTAATTTTTCATCATTAAGTACAATGTTAGCTATAGGTTTGTCATATATAGCCTTTATTATGTTGAGGTATATTCTTTCTATATCCAATCTCCTAAGGGTTTTTATCATGAAAGGATGTTATATTTGGTCAAATGCTCTTTCTGCATCATCAAAATTATCACATAGATTATCATGTGATTTTTATCTTTCATTCTATTAATGTGACATATTACATTTCTTGATTTGTGTATGTTGAACCATCCTTGCATCCCAGGGATAAATCCCACTCAGTCTTAGTTAAACTGAATTCGTATTGCTTGAAATGTTCTATATGTGTCTGTTAAATTTATTTGTTCTAAAGTATGGTTCAATTCCAACGTTTCCGTGTTGATTTTCTGTCTGGATAATCTATCCATTGCTGACAGTGGGGTATTGAAGTCCTCTACTATTATTGTATTGTATTTTTCATTTTAGATCTTTTAGTGTTTGCTTAATATATTTAAGTGCTTAGATGTTGAGTGTGTATATATTTATAATTGTTATATCATCTTGATGTATTGACCTCTGTATCATTATATAACAACTTTCTTTGCCTCTTGTTTCCATTTTTGGCTTTAGGTCTATTTTGTCTGATATAGGTATGGTTAATCCTGCTTTATTTTGGTTTCTACTTATGTAGACTACTTCCCTCCATTGACTTTGAGCCTAAGTGTGCCTTTAGAGCTGAAATGAGTCTCTTGTAGGCAGCATATAGTTGAGTCTTGTTTTTTTCTTCTTTTTCCATCAAGCCTCTCTGTGCCCTTTGACTGGTGAATTCAACCATTTACATTTAGAGTGATTATTGATATGTAAGGACTTACTACTGCCATCTTATTTTTTGCTTTCTGGTTGTTTCCCTTTTCTTGTGTGTGTGAATCTAGTCTAGATTTTTGCTTTATGGTTACCATGAGGCTTATGTAATACATAACATAGATAAAACAGTCCATTTTATGCTAATAGCAACTTATCTTCATTCACACATAGATGCTTCACCCTTTTACTCCCCCCCTTTTGTATTTTTGATGTCACAATGTGCGTCTTTTTATGTTGTGTATTCATTAACAATAGTTATTTTTAATACTTTTTTATTTTAACTTTTATATTACAGTTATGTGGTTAGCACACCATCCTAATATAGAATTACAGTTTTCTAATTCTATTTTTCACCTTTACCAGTGTGTTGTGTACTTTCATATGTTTTCATTTCTCTGCTGAGCATCTTCTTTAATGCTGAAAGAACTCCTTTCAGCATTTCTTGCAAGGCAGACCTAGTGGTGGTGAGCTCCTTCAGCTTTTGTCTGGGAAAGCTTTTATTTCTCCTTTGTATCTTAAGAATAACTTTGCTGGATAAACTATTCTTAGCTGACCGTTTAATCTTTCAACATTTTGAATATGTCATTTTACTCTCTCCTGGCCCAGAGAGATTCCACTGAGAAATCTGCTGATTGCCTAATGGGGAGTCCCTCCGTAGGTTATTTTCTTTTTTTCCCTGTCTGCCTTTAAGATTCTTTATCATCGATTTTTGACAGTTTCATTGTAATGTGTCTTGGAGAAGGTCTTTTTGCATTGACATAATAAGGTGTTCTATTAGCTTCATGGACTTTTATATCCAAGTCCTTCCTCAGGTTTGGAAGTTCTCAGCTATTATTTCTTTTAAATAAACTCTCTGCCCCATTCTCCTTCTCTTCTTCTTCTGGAGAACCAATTGTTCCAATATTTGCCTTTCTGATAGAATCCAATAACTCTCATAGGATCTCTTCACTTTTTTAAAATCTTAGTTTCCTCTCCTCTTTAACAAAATTGTTTCTATATTTGTATCTTACAAATCATTTATTCTTTCTTCCATCTGGTCTGCCCAGTTACCTATGCTCTCTATTGCATTCTTCATCTCATTTATTGAATTCTTCAGCTCTAGAATTTCTGTTCAGTTCTTTTTTATAATTTTAATCTCTTTGGTGAAAAACTCCTTCTGTTCATTAATTTTACTCCTGATTTCATTGACTTGTCTTTCTGAGTTTTCTTGTAGCTTGTTGAATTTCTTCATAACAGCTATTTTGAGTTCTTTATCAGATCACAATATTCCATGCCTTTGAGTTCAGTTATTGGAGAATTATTATTTTCTTTTTGTGATACCATATTTCCTTGATTTTCCAACGTGTTTGTAGGTATGCACTTCTGCTTTTGCATTTAAAGTAGCAGATATCTTCTTAACTAAGCTTTTATATCTTCTTTGGTTCTTACAATTCAACAGGGTGGCTATTAGAAACCTTTCTTTTGTATTCTGAATGTGACGCTATAGCTAAAGTTTGTGTTTTTTCCCTTTTTTTCTTGCCACCAACCTTGACCTATTATCTGAACATCCTTCATGTCTACCAGATCTCACTCTTGCAGATGCACTCAAGAACATGCACAAGGAGCCGGCATCAGAGTAGAGGGAGGTGTGGATTTAGTACTTGGGGCTTTGGAGGTGCCCGCAGGCCTAGTAGGTAGATCCTCAAGTGGGATACTCCCAGCAGTTGGTGTGCAGACTTCCTGCTGAAGTCCTGAAGCAGACAGCAGAGAATGCATCCATTTAATGCCCTGTGATAATCTTATCTGCTTCCTTCCCTTTCTCCTCCTTCTCCCCAGTCATAGAAGTCTTTCCTCAGAAATCCAGCTGTTGCTGGAGAGAAACAGGCTTCTCCAGGTGCAACCTGCACAATTAGGGTAGCTGGGCAGTCACTCACCAATTTCATTTTCCATGTCCTCTGCTGGAGAGATAGTCACTGCTGCTGCCAAAAGTTTAGCCATCTGAACTGTTGCCCTGTGGAGTGGCATCCAAACATCTCTACCTTGCTCCTATGACATGCTGGAATCTCCCCTCAGGCAAGCTGGACTTCTATAAATTCTCTCTTGCCCATCTGTATCTGCTCAGTTTTACACTCTCCAGGATTTTCCCCCCATTGCAGCTAGTGAGGGTGGGGCAGGTTCACTGACTCTCTTGGATCTGCAGCCCTTACCAAGGGCTTTTTTGTGTATTTTTGGATGCACAGGTGGACTACAAACCTCCTGGGTCCCTTGGTGTAAGGTGCAGAGGCACTTTTGTTCAGTTACGGATGTCTAATAAGTTGTTAAAAAATGGGGAGAGAAGAGAGAAAAGACTTATACTGTCATGATGCTGATGTCATTCCTCTTCTTCAATTAGATCTTGATGTTATCTGAGCTTTGTATTTCAACCATATAATCATCAAGTCAATCAGTAATTAGTCAGAAAACAAAAATTTATTTATTGTGTGATATCTATGATACAGGTAATATATTTTGAACCACTAGTTTGAGTTTCTTTTTAACCTCTTAACTAGATGAAAATCATAGGTGTCATTACTTACCTGAATTGTTTTCTTCTGCAGTACCCCAAACCCACATGGGGAGGGAAAAAGCTGCTATCTATTTTTATATTTCCTTCTTTCCTTCCTTCCTTCCTTCCTCCCTTCCTCCCTCCCTTCCTCCATTCTTTCCTTCCATACTTCCTTTCCATTGTCTACTTGCCTGCCTTCCTTTTCATTTCCTTCCTTCCCTCCTGTCTCTCTCTCCCTCCCTATTTCCCTCTTTTCTTCCTTCACTTTTTTGTCCTTTCATCCATGATATTGGTTAAACTGTGTTTCTCCAAAAATATGTCTTAGTTTCCTAATCCTCAGTACCTCAGAATATGACCTTATTTGGAATAATGTCACTGCACATGTAATTAGTTAAGATAAAGTCATATTGAAGTAGAGTGGGCTTCTAATCAATTATGACTGGTGTCCTTATAAAAAGAGGAGATGACAGAGACACAGAGTGAGGATGGCCATATGAAGACTAAGGAAGAGATTGAAGTGATGCTACTAGAAGTCAAGGAATGATAAGGGTACTAGAAGCTAGAAGAGGCAAGGAGGGATCTTCCCCTAGAGGTTTTAGAGAGAGCATTGCCTTGCTACCACCTTGATTTCAAATTTCTAGCCTTCAGAACTGTGAGGGAATAAATTTCTCTTGTTTTAAGCCACTTAGTTTGTGATGCTTTGTTAGGGCCCCTAGAAAAGTAGTAATTCAAAATGCCCTTGCTTTTTTCTCCCTTATTTCTCCTTCTCTTCCTCTACCACTCTTTTTCTCTCCATAGCTTAATTCCAATGTCTTCTGTGTAACTTTTCTATCTTTGAATTCATTTTGACAGTACACAAAAGCTACAGTTACTTGTAAATAAGATTGCCTCCTGGAAATTAGATTAGGAAACCAACCCACAGTGGAATGGAATAGTCAACTTTTAGGAACAGAATAAAATTGCTATTACTTCATAACTTGATGGTATAATAGTGTTGCATCATCTATGCATTTTACTTCTGAATACAGCTACATACAAAGGGGAGAGGGAGAGACACAGAGAAAATGAGTGATTCCTATATTTGACCCTTTATTCAGTCCTAACAAAAGAGCAACAGGAACCACAGAAAAATACAAAAAGAAATAAAATAAGCTAATTTGGTGTTTTTAGCCTGTAGGACCTAAGTCCAGCAATTCTATTATGATTTTAATGACTTTCAAGAGTTAAATTTTGTTGAGCAATTTAGCTGAATAAGATGTCTCTCTCACATATCTCCCCTCAACAACAACAATTTGGCATCCATACACGAACGAACGTGCCTTTGTGGAAGCTGTGGGATCCAGCACCATACACCAAGGGACCTTGGTGAAGTCTCATTCACTTGTGCATTGAGTAATAGGCACACAGTCCTTGGTCCTCAGTGTGGGCCCTGCAGTGGCCCGTGAAGTGGCTCCAGACCCTTTTGGCTGCAGTCCAGGAGTCCTGTGGAATACTGCCTAAGAAAATCACCTATGGACAGGGAGACTTTGTGGAAGTCCAGGGTTCCGGCAGAGAAGTCTGGCACACCATTGGAGCAAAAAACTATGAGTCTGGATGCATTTAATAAGGTAAGAGGAATAGTTTTACTTACCTGCATCACCCCTCCCCCAAGGTGGCAGACCTCAGTGTCGAGAGAGGCCTTCTTGGCCTGTGATTTCTCTAGCTGGAGAAAGTGAGAGCACGTGACTGAACACCCAGCTTTCCCAGCTGTGTGGGATGCTGCCAAAGAGGCCCATTTGTCTCACCCCATCTAAAGTATTGAGTTGCAAACTGCACGACTAGGGGGTGGAAAGGAGCTGTCAGAGAGGCAGATAGGACTCTCTGAGGGCATTAAAGGGACATGGATCCTTCTAACTGCTTCACCTACTCCCTCAAGAAGTTTGCCCATGAACCGCTGGGGATGCCTCACCTGCGGATCCCCTCAACTGGCCCTCAGGCACTCCCAGTGCTCTGCATGCCTCACCCACACACACTCCTCCCCTGCAGCTGGCTCCCTATGTGCACTCCTTACGGCAGTGAGAATGAGTTTTGGCAGACAGCTAGTAAGCACATGTAGAAAGCTGGACTGAATCTGTGGGCCAGGGAGAGATTACAAAGTGAGCTTTATCTCCACCTTTGGGAAAGCAAAATGGAGGTTATCAGCACATGGCCTAGTGCATTGTAGGATCAGAGAAGGCATACAAGCTTAAGAATTATGCCACAAGAGAAAGCCGAAACATGGAGGAGGCATAGCCATAGAAGGCCTGAGAAAGCCTTAGAATCTCTAGCAGGGCTAATGAAAGGTATTTCTCCCCTGACGTCAGGTAGTAAAAACTAGAGAAGGCAACTGCTACTTCAAATGCAAAGACAGCAATGCAAGACTACAAGGAACATAAAAAATTAGGAAACCTGACAACACCAAACGATCACAATAATATTCCAGTAACCAATCCCAAAGACATGGAGATCTGTGATTCATCCAATAGAGAATTCAAAATAGCTGTTTTAAAGAAGCTCAATGAGCTACAAGAAAACACAGAAAGACAATTCAATGAAATTGGGAAAACAATACATGGACAAAATTAGAAGTCTAACAAAGAGGTAGAAATCATAAAAAAGAACCAAACAGAAATTCTGGAGCTGAAGAATACAATCAATGAAATGAAAAGTGTAATAGAGAGCATCAACAACAGACAAGCAGAATAAACAATCTCTGAAAAGAAAACGGGACCTTTGAAATTATCAGGTCAGAGAAGAACAAAGAGAAAAGAATGTAAAAGAGTGAAGAAAGCCTACGTGATCTATGGATACCATCAAAAGAAACAATCTGTGAATTACTGGAGTCCCAGAAGAAGAAGAAAAGGAGAAGGAGGCAGAAAGCTCATTTAAGGAAATAATGAGGGAGAACTTCCCAAATCTGGGGAGAGATTTAGACATCCAAGTTCATGAAGCTCATACTCAACAAAAAACTCAAAGAGATCTTTTCCAAGACACATTATAAGAAAATTGTCAAAAATCAAATATATAGAGAGAATCTTAAAAGCAGCAAGAGAAAAGAAGCTTTTAATGTACAAGGGAACCCCCATAAAGCTAATGGATTTCTCAGTAGAAATCTTATACACCAGGAGAGGGTGGGATGGTATACGCAAAGTGCTGAAAGAAAAGAACTGCCAACTAAGAATACTCTATCCAGCAAAGTTGTCCTTCAAAACTACATGGCCAAATTGTCTCTCTCCCTGGACTTGCATTTGCCCACATAACAGCCAAGCCTAAGGCCACTGACTTCTGCTGGATTTATATTAGGCATTCATGACACAGCTTTTCTCCCTTGGACTGTCTCTGGTTTCATTTCCTTTGCAATGACAAGGCATAGTCTGGAGTAAAGGTTGAAGAAAAGTGGTGAAATAGAGCAATCTCTGATCTCTGCTTTGATCTGAACCTATTTCAGCTGAATGAGGCTTGGAGAAAGGAGCCCTCCATGTGATCCTGGCCAACTTACTAGAATTCTTCATCAACATTTGGAACCATTGTCCAGCTAATGAGCAAACATAACTTTTACTATAATTTTTCTTGTATGACTTGTTTTGTACATATAGCTATCATGAGGACCCTACAACAAAAGGTGATTGTAGGAAAGGTTTAGAAATTCTTGCACTCATGGCTAATAAATAATCATAACTGCACCCAATCTCACCCAAATTTGGAGGGGAGTATTTACTCAATAGAATTTTAAGCAATCTAGCCTTATTGGAAAAGCCTTCCCTATTTTGAAGAGAGCTTTAATTGAAAGCTTCCTTATGCCTGATGCTTTGTAGTGCTCTACTTCGAATGGTAGAATTATCAGTCTTTTGAGACATATACATCAGGATTATTTACCTTTTTATTATTAAGGCATATTTTCCTTGAAGTTATTACTTAGTTTCTAATGTAAGTCTGCATAGCAGGGAGACACTGTGCTGGTTATATGGCCAATATAGTTCTGTCACAGCTATTTTTTATTTTAAATGGGGGAAAAATAACCCTGATTTCTGTTTATGATTTGGCATCTGATGCAGCTTAATGACAGACAGGTAAAGAATGCAATGATCATGGGTTTGCAAGTCTTCTAGTTCAGGCCTAGCATCAGTATGCCCCTCTGGCATCTTTGGATAAAGGACTCTTGCCCATTTCCAATCAGGAACTATCACTATTCCTTTCTGGAAAAAGCCCAATCTCCAAATAAGAGAGGGGTTCCCAGAGCAATCTAACCACCCCAGTGCTCCTCCTGAGTGTGGCCTGAGTTGGAAAGGATCCTGTACAGTGTGAAACTATATAAAGTAAAAGCATTAATGTTTCCTGTAGTTGCTTATTTTCAAGAGCCATGCACAATCTGATTAAAAGAGAGAAAACAGAAACATAAGTAATACTTCCAATAGTTCAATGATGCGTTATTTCTTTTTCAGATTGACTCAGATTTGCAATTAAGAAAATTTTATTTTTTATTAAATAAAAGAATCACAAGGTGGATGATATTTAATAAAGTGAATTATATTCAGGGAGAACAGTAATACTTTATGTCTTTTAATAAAAAAATTACTTTATGTATTGAGATCACTATTCTGATAATACATTAGCCATTTCCTAAACAATTTTCAAGCAGGGAAACAGTCATAGGAATTTATTTTGGCCAAGCTATTAAATTTCTTTTGTTGCAACCATGAAGGGAGGTAAAAGACTTGGGTTCAAGTTTATGGATTTCTGACTTATCCAATCCAACTCTTTTGTTTTTCTGGAATGTTTGTAATTAAAAAACAGATACAAACTATTGTGGGTGCACAGATATTTTAAACATTTCCTAATAATCAAGGAATTGTTGTATGTTACAGTTGTATTACCTGCTTGTCAGTGTTAGTGTCAATGAACTTCTTAAAATCTTTTTAAATTGGCTTTTGTATCTAAAAGTATAGGCTCCAGCTAAACATACTGAACATCAGAAAATAATTGAAAGCAATAACAGAAGTTTTACCCCCTAAAGTTGTGAAGAGAATGAAAGCAACGAGTGATGGGTAGAAATGCACAAAGAGAGAAAAGTCTGAAATTTAACTGTCAGCATGCCCAACAGGAAAACCACGTCAAAGAAGGAAGGAAGTCAGATTCTTTCACAGCTGACACAATGAGGTAACTTCTAATCCTGCTTCATTTGCAAAGTCAAAAGTGTTTAGTGGTTTCTGTTCGGAAATGACATAATGAAAGGAAGCAACATTCTCTTGTTGCCTTCTCCTTTCAATCAGACACACTTATATTACAAGCTAAAATAAGCAAATCAGATTGTGTCACTGGCCACAAATAGTTTAGTATCCATACATTAAAAGGAAGGTTAATTAATTTTACCTGCTACTGTTTCTGTGGCTTCCTTTTTATTATGGCAATTATGCTAGAATTGTTAGTGACATTTGCCTAGAACACCCTCCTTTTATCTCTTTAAAGATTTTCTTTTCTGTCGCCTATTAATGGGGACAAGGGGAAAAACAGGATGTAAGACAATTTATCCCTGCCAGAAATCAGGTTATAATGAATGGAGTCTCTGTAAAAAGGATATTTCTATAAATAGAAGTCATGAGGGTCTGTCATAAAATATCCAAAAGCTTTGGAAACCCAGTAAACCGGTTATATAGAGCTGTCCTCCAAAGTGTTGCTATAGTCCTTGTAAGTGTCAAATTCACTTTATGTCAGAATTTCCTAGAATACCGACATTCAGAACAACTTCCAGAGAGTAAATTATGGAAAATAAACATTTAACATCCCTAGCTGCTTTTGAAATTGTCTATATGATTCTGACCAAAAAACTGAATACTCTATAAGCATTCTTCTAATGTATTTTTACAGAATGAATTAGAAGCCTTCTACAGCAGGAATCACTGGCCTGGATTTTAAAGTGACTAAATACAGAGGTGGTTTTGCACAGTGTCTATAACAGGTTAATTAAAGGATATTCAACATAATTGAGGTCTCCAGGGCCCTAAATGGTTCTTCTGTTAATCACTTCTGTCCATTATTGAAGTCACAATGTGAAGAGTCCAGAGTAACAATGTAAAGGTTTTAGAGTGAGGCAGACCTGCATTGAAATTCAGTCTCTGCTACATGCAATAATCTTAGGCAGTCAATTTATTTTCTCTCCCTTTCAGCTCTTTCATCAGCAAAATAGAAAACATATATGTATCTGGATATATATATATTTCATTATCATTGCAAAGATTAAATAAAATTTTGTGTGTAGATTGTCATGCAGCATATCTTTTTTTTTTTTTTTTTTTTTTTTTGATTTTTATTGATATTTTAATGGTTTCTAACATTGTGAAATTTTGGGTTGTACATTTTTGTTTGTCCATCACCCCATATATGACTCCCTTCACCCCTTGTGCCCACCCCCCACCCCCACTTCCCGGGTAACCGCAGTCCAGTTTTCTCTGTCCATGTGTTGGTTTATATTCCACATATGAGTGAGATCATACAGTGTTTGTCTTTCTCTTTCTGGCTTATTTCACTTAACATAATACACTCCAGGCCCATCCATGTTGTTGCAAATGGGACGATTTTGTCTTTTTTTATGGCTGAGTAGTATTCCATTGTATATATATACCACATTTTCTTAATCCAATCGTCAGTCGAGGGACACTTAGGTTGCTTCCACTTCTTGGCTATGGTGAATAATGCTGCAATGAACATAGGGGTGCATAAGCCTCTTTGGATTGTTGATTTCAGGTGCGTTGGATAGATTCCCAGTAGTGGGATGGCTGGATCATAGGGCATCTCTATTTTTAATTCTTTGAGGAATCTCCATACCGTTTTCCACAGAGGCTGCACCAATTTGCATTCCCACCAGCTGTGTATGAGGGTTCCTGTTTCTCCACATCCTCTCCAACATTTGTTGTTTTTTGTCTTGGTGATTATAGCCATTCTAACGGGCGTGAGGTGGTATCTTAGTGTTGTTTTGATTTGCATTTCCCTGATGATTAGTGATGTTGAGCATCTTTTCATGTGCCTATTGGCCATCTGTATATCTTCCTTGGAGAAGTGTCTGTTCATTTCCTCTGCCCATTTTTTGATCGGGTTGTTTGTTTTTTTGTTGTTCAGTTGTGTGAGTTCTTTATATATTATGGAGATCAACCCCTTGTCAGATGTATGTTTTGCAAATATTCTCTCCCAGCTGGTTGGTTGTTTGTTCATCTTGATTCTGATTTCATTTGTCTTGTAAAAGCTCTTTAGTCTGATAAAGTCCCACTTGTTTATTTTTTTTTTAGTTTCCCTAGTCTGGGTAGGCATGTCATCCGAAAAGATTCCTTTAAACCCAACGTCAAATAGTGTGTTGCCTATATTTTCTTCTATGAGTTTTATAGTTTCAGGTCTCACCTTCAAGTCTTTGATCCATTTTGAGTTAATTTTTGTGAATGGCGATAGCACATGGTCCACTTTCATTCTTTTGCATGTGGATGTCCAGTTTTCCCAACACCATTTATTGAAGAGACTTTCCTTTCTCCATTGCATGTCCTTAGCACCTTTGTCAAAAATTAGCTGTCCGTATATGTGTGGTTTTATTTCTGGGCTTTCAATTCTGTTCCATTGATCTGTGTGTCTGTTTTTGTACCAGTACCATGCTGTTTTGATTACTATTGCTTTGTAGTATGTTTTGAAGTCAGGAATTGTGATGCCTCCTGCTTTGTTCTTTTTCTTTAGGATTTCTTTAGCTATTCGGGGTCTTTTGTTGCCCCATATAAATTTTAGTATTCTTTTTTCTATTTCTGTGAAGAATGTCATTGGGATTCTGATTGGGATTGCATTGAATCTGTAGATTGCTTTAGGTAATATAGACATTTTAACTATGTTTATTCTTCCAATCCACGTGCATGGGATATCTTTCCATTTCTTTATGTCATCGTAGATTTCCCTCAATAATGTCTTGTAGTTCTCATTGTATAGGTCCTTCACCTCCTTGGTAAGATTTATTCCTAGGTATTTTATTCTTTTTGATGCAATTGTAAATGGTATTATCTTTTTGAGCTCTCTTTCTGTTAGTTCATTATTAGCATATAGAAATGCAACTGATTTTTGTAGATTGATTTTGTACCCTGCAACTTTGCTGTAGTTGTTGATTGTTTCTAACAGTTTTCCAACAGATTCTTTAGGGTTTTCTATATATACAATCATGTCATCTGCAAATAGTGAGAGTTTCACTTCTTCGTTACCTATTTGGATTCCTTTTATTCCTTTTTCTTGCCTAATTGCTCTGGCCAAAACCTCCAGTACTATGTTGAACAGGAGTGGTGAGAGTGGGCAGCCCTGCCTCGTTCCTGTTCTCAGAGGAATGGCTTTCAGTCTTTCCCCGTTGAGTATGATGTTAGCTGTGGGTTTGTCATATATGGCCTTTATTATGTTGAGGTACTTTCCTTCTATTCCCATTTTATTGAGAGTTTTTATCATAAATGGATGTTGTATCTTGTCAAATGCCTTCTCTGCGTCTATTGAGACGATCATGTGGTTTTTATTCTTTGTTTTGTTGATGTGATGTATCACGTTGATTGATTTGCGGATGTTGAACCATCCCTGCGTCTCTGGTATAAATCCCACTTGATCATGGTGTATGATCTTTTTAATATATTGTTGTATTCGGTTAGCCAATATTTTGTTGAGGATTTTTGCATCAATGTTCATCAGCGATATTGGCCTGTAATTTTCTTTCTTTGTATTGTCTTTGTCTGGTTTCGGTATCAGGGTGATGTTGGCCTCATAGAATGATTCAGGAAGTGTTCCATCTTCCTCTATTTTTTGGAATAGTTTGAGGAGGATGGGTATTAAATCTTCTTTGAATGTTTGGTAAAATTCACTGGAGAAGCCATCTGGTCCTGGACTTTTATTTTTTGGGAGGTTTTTGATTACTATTTCAATCTCTTTACTTGTGATTGGTCTATTCAGATTCTCCATTTCTTCTTGGTTCAATTTTGGGAGGTTGTATAAGTCTAAGAATTTATCCATTTCTTCTAGATTGTCCAATTTGTTGGCATATAATTTCTCATAGTATTCTCTTATAATCCTCTGTATTTCCATGGTATCCGTTGTAATTTCTCCTCTTTCATTTCTAATTTTATTTACTTGAGCCATTTCTCTTTTTTTCTTAGTTAGCCTGGCTAAGGGTTTGTCTATTTTGTTTATCTTCTCGAAGAACCAACTCTTTGTTTCATTAATCCTTTCTACTGTTTTTTTGGTCTCAATATCATTTATTTCTGCTCTGATTTTTATTATTTCTCTCCTTCTGCTGGCTTTGGGCTTTGTTTGTTCTTCTTTTTCTAGTTCTGTTAGGTGTAATTTAAGGTTGCCTATTAGGGCTTTTTCTTGTTTGTTAAGGTGGGCTTGTATCGCTATGAGTTTCCCTCTCAGGACCGCTTTTGCTGCGTCCCATATGGTTTGATATGGCATGTTATCATTTTCGTTTGTTTCCAGATAGTTTTTGATTTCTCCTTTAATTTCATCAATGATCCATTGGTTGTTCAGTAGCATGTTGTTTAATCTCCACATTTTTGTCACTTTCCCAGTTTTTTTTTCCTGGTTCATTTCCAGTTTCATAGCCTTATGGTCTGAAAAGATGCTTGTTATGATTTCAATCTTCTTAAATTTATTGAGGCTTGCTTTGTTTCCCAACATATGGTCTATCCTAGAGAATGTTCCATGCGCTCTTGAGAAGAATGTGTAGTCAGCTGTTTTTGGGTGGAGTGCTCTGTATATGTCTACTAGGTCCATCTCGTCCAGTTTTTCATTTAAGTCTAATATTTCTTTATTAACTTTTTGTCTGGATGATCTATCCATTGCTGTAAGTGGGGTGTTAAGATCCCCTACTATTATTGTGTTGTTGTTGATTTCTCCTTTTAGGTTTGTTAATAGTTGTTTTATGTACATTGGTGCTCCTATGTTGGGTGCATATATATTTATAAGTGATATGTCTTCTTGATGGAGTGTCCCTTTTATCATTATATATTTCCCTTCTTTGTCTTTCTTAACCTGTTTTATCTTGAAGTCTACTTTGTCTGATATGAGTATGGCAACACCTGCTTTCTTTTGTTTGCCATTAGCTTGGAGTATTGTCTTCCATCCTTTCACTCTGAGCCTGTGCTTGTCTTTAGTGCTAAGATGTGTTTCCTGAAGGCAGCATATTGTTGGGTCTTGCTTTTTAATCCATCCTGCCACTCTGTATCTTTTGATTGGAGAGTTCAATCCATTTACATTTAGGGTAATTATTGAAATATGAGGGTTGAATGTTGCTGTTTTGTCACTTATTTTCTGGTTCTTTTGCATTTCCTTTGTTTCTTGTCCCATTTGTTTTGGACTGCCAATTCAGTTTGGTTGTTCTGTCTTATGATTCTTCTAGTTTTCTCTTTGTTTATCATATGTGGTTTTAATTTGATTATTTGTTTAGTGGTTACCTTGAGGTTTGGGCGAAAAATCTTCTGTATGAGATAGTCCATTATCTGATAGCCTCCTATTTCCTTATACTAAGTCAATTCAGTCACTTTCCTCTTCCCCTTCTAAGTTGCTCTTGTTATACCTTATTCTATCTTGTGTTGTGGCTGTGTGTTTACAGTGATGAGGTTAAATTTATTTTTGGTGAATTTCTTCCTTTGATCTTTGAGTTTAGTATTTAAGTGGTTGCTAACCTATTCCGGTAAAGATCTACTATTTCTCTGATTTTGTCTACCTACTTTTCTCCTTACTCCAAGCTTTGTGTTCCCTTTCTCTTCTTGTTTTCAGGCCTGAGGGCCTTCTTGAGTATTTCTTGTAGTGGCGGTCTCGTGGCCATGAACTCCCTTAGCTTTTGTTTATCTGGGAGAGTTACTATTTCTCCATCATATTTGAAGGATATTTTTGCTGGATAGAGTATTCTTGGCTGAAAGTTTTTGTCTTTTAGTATTTTGAATATATCATTCCAGTATCTTCTAGCCTGAAAAGTTTCTGTTGAGAAATCCGCTGAGAGCCTGATGGGAGTTCCTTTGTACGTTATTTTTTGTTTTTGTCTAGCTGCCCTTAATATTGTTTCTTTGTCGTTGACCCTGGCTAGCCTTACCACTAGGTGTCGTGGTGAAGGCCTTTGTCTGTTAATATATATAGGAGTCCTGTTGGCTTCGCTTACTGGTATTTCCTGCTCCTTCCCCAGATTTGGGAAATTTTCAGCTATTATTTCCTTGAATAGGCTCTCTGTTCCTCTTTCCCTCTCCTCTCCCTCAGGAATACCTATAATTCTTATGTTACATTTTCTAATAGAGTCCGATATTTCTCGGAGTCTTTCTTCATTTCTTTTTAGTCTTAGTTCTCTCTCTTCTTCCATCTGGAGTATATCTGTATTCCTATCCTCTAAAGTACTAATTCTTTCCTCCATATTGTCAGCTCTGTTCTTTAAAGATTCCAGATTCTCCTTTATCTCCTCCATTGTGTTCTTCATCTCCATCAGCCCTGATAGGTTTTTCTTTATGATTTCAATCTCTTTTGTGAAGAAACTCCTAATCTCATTTAATTGTTTGTGTTGTCTCGTATTTCGTTGAGTGTTTTTATGATAGCTATTTTGAAATCTCTGTCATTTAGTTTATGGATTTCTGTGTCTTCGGGGTTGATTTCTGGGTGCTTGTCATTTTGTTTCTGGTCTGGTGATTTCATATATTTTTGCATTGTGGTTCCTGTGTTGGTTTTGATTTTCCTCATCCTGGAAGTCTCTGGTTGCAATTTCCACCTGCCGCCACTGTGTGGTGGTAAAGGGCTGTGTAGTCTAAGCCCCCTGCTCTCTGCCCCAGTTTTTCTGCTGCGATCCGCAGTTTTGTTTTGTTTCTTTTCCCCACTGCGATCCACGGGTCCAGTCCAGTTTATTCAGGTCTGCCTCAGACCGCTAGATCTGGTCGAGCTGCAGACTCCGGGTTGCGGGGAGGGGGGAGCTCTCTCTTTTGCCCTCTGGGTCCCTGACGTGGGAGGCTTCTCGTTTGCCCCTCTTTATCCGCTCTCTGGGTTGCTCAGATGTTGATGGTAGCCCTGTGGCTCCTCTGAGCCCTCTGTGCGGGGGTTTCCCACTGGCTGAGAGAGCCCGAAGAGCTACAGTTTCCCGCGAGGGCCGCCCCTCCCCCCTCTCTGGGAGCCCCGCGGACCGGATCGCTGATCTGATGGGGAGGGAGCGGAGTTCTCCTTACCTCTCCCCACTTCCTCCGCGGGCCCAGCACGTTCCGCTCTCAGATGTGCGGCAGTGTGGATCCCTCCGCTCCAGCTTTTGACTGTCTGGGATTCCGTTGTTGGTCTGTGGCTGTTACTTTTGTTGTATTTTGTGGGGGAAGAATTCACGGGAAAGCTCACTCCGCCATGATGCTGACGTCACTCCCATGCAGCATATCTTTATTGCATAGTAGTTTTCTTATTTCTTGAATAAACTTGTATGTGTGTAGGTATGCTTATGGTAAGCATTTGAAACAAAAGATTTATAATCTCACAAGGAGAACTAGCTGGCTGGCTTTCAGAGAGATATCACCTTGGCAGATTTATAAGAATCCAGGTTTGAACTTTGAAAGACCAGAGGCATGAGCTTCTCAAGGACACAGAGATGGGGCTTCTGGGTTTCACAGCACAGAGGGTGACAAAAGATCTATATATACATACAATAGAAAAAGTTCCCTGTCAGTGAGATCTTCCCCTCTGGGAACTCTGTGTGGGACTGTGATGTATATCTATGGAGATATTTGGTCATGATTGTGTTAATACAATGGAACAGGGATCTATGATTTGAATATTTTAATATTATTCTCTAGTAGCTGTTGTGGGCGTCTCCATACAAATATGGTACCTGAGATGGACATCTCCATAATAAGGTTTTATATTGACCCCTTGAAACAGGGCACTCACTTTCCTAAAGTGTATACAAATGGATTGTGTGACTTTCCTTTTTCTAGCCATATTTCATATTTTTCTTGTGGGATCAACCTTAGCTATATTACTCTCAGGTATTATTAAACTAGGATACCTCTTGTGCCTTTATAAAGACTTTGCCTATATCATCATATCTTGATTCATTTGATTGATGCATATAGAACCAACTATTATCACAAAAATATTTAAAGCAGCTTTACAATATACAGTGGCATATAGTAAACACAATATAAAGCCAAGTAGATGAAGAAATTAAAGACAAAAATAAGCACAGATTATTATATGAAACCAGAAGTAAGTCTAACAAATGGAATTCGTATGTTAAGTTCGGACGTACGGGGTAAAGGTAGACCATAAATTCAGACCTGGATTCTAGCAACCAGAACAAAGTGGAAAACCTTATCATTGTGTAATTCAGTATCCTTAGCATAAAAAATATCCACCTATGGTTTAGAAATACAGTTACTTCTAGGACTAGGATTTGGAATTAGAGCAGGGGATGAAAATGGGCTGGGACTATTAGGGCAGAGGTTGAAAACAGGCTAGAGCTCAAACGTATTTGTTTGGTTTGGTTTTACTGCACAGTATTTTACAAACTTTTGAATTAATTATCGATATTTAAACATCAAGATACTTTTACATCAAAATCTGGGTTCCAAATTGCTCTTCACAAATCTAAACAGTTGGACACACTGTGCCTGTTTGCCTGCATGGAGCTGAGTGGCACCCCTTTGAGAGAGCACGCGTCCTCCATCTTACCAGGGCTCCCATCAATTCTCAGTGTCAGATGTCATTCATCATCATGCCTGCGCTGGTTCCACTCATTTTATATTTAGTGATTTTCTGCCACTTTACCCAGCCCATTTACCTCATTTCTGTTTCCAGCTGGTCCCTGTAGGCAAGTGTATATACATCAGTTAAACCTTCAGAAATACTATTTCTCAAAGAAATAATATCCTATGAGATCATCGACTTTTGATTTTGTTGCTAAATTTAAGCATGAAGCACAGAAAATTCCAAGAGGCTAATAATCTGAAGTTCATTTATGTTTGTTTTGGCTTATATTAACTGAGTATTTTCTGAAAATGCTCTGCCTTCCAAATTATTTTCTGTGATTGTTAATTGTGAAATTCGAATGCAAACATCAAACTAATGCAGAGGTCAAGACAAATTGTATTAATAATGTAGAGAAATCCATCTGGAATTATTTTTTCCAAAATGGTTGAGAAACCACACAATACTCATATGGATAATTGAAAACTGATAATATCATACAAATTGTTCCAGACACTATAATTTTAGATTAATAGGAATTATGCAATTGAGTTTTCTTATATGTATTTTTTAAAGTATTTTATTTAAAGTATAACACACATTTAAAAAGTATGTAAATCATAGGTATACAGTTCAATGAATGTTTACAAGTAAACACACTGATGTAACCTCCATCACAGACCGAAAGTAGATTATCAGCATCCTCAAATCCTCTCTCATTCTCTCTGCTAGTCATTAGCCCACCCACCTCAGCCCTGCATCAAAGATTACCACTCTTTTGACTTTTATTGCCGTGGGTTAGTTTTGCCTGTTTGTTAATTTTGTATAAATAAAACCATATAGTATATAACTTTGTGTAAGACTTTATTAGTTCAACAGTATGATTAGAGGATTAATCCATGTTTTTATGTTACCAATAGTTTGACTTCCTTATTGCTATATAATATAACATTGATTACACTATAATTTATTATATATTTTACTATGGATGGGCATTTGGGTTATTTCCAGTGTTGACTATTATCAATTGTGCTTCTATGAATATTTCTGTGTATGACTTTCACTGCACACATTTACATATTTCTGTTACATGGGAGGAAATACTGGGTAATAAAGTTTGTTTATACTATGCTAATGTAGACAAGACACTGGCACAAAATTTTCCAAAATTGTTGAACCAATCTCAACTCCTAACAGTAATGTAGAAAATTCCCAGTTACTCCACATCCTCGCCAATGCTTTCATTACCCAGCGTCTCCCCCTCAGAAAAATAACCTTACTGAGATGTTGACTAGGACTACATTGAATCGAAGAATAAACTTGGTGAGAATTGACAGCTTTATAATATTGTGTCTTCTGATCAGTAAATATAATATTAATTAATTTGTCATCTTTAATTTTTAAATTATATTTGGTTTTGATTTTTATTTTTCAGTGTAGATATTTATTCTTGGCTATCGTATTTTTGATATAATACTAAATACTATATTTTAATTAAACAGTAATTTCTATATGTTTCATGTTGATATACATAAATATATATAATTTAAGAAATTATATTGACCTTGTAGCCAACTACCTTGCCAAACTCTATTATTAATTCTAGTAGTTTTTGACAGATTGTTTTGGATTTTACAGATTCACAGTCATGTTGAACACAAAAATTGATAGTTTAGCTCTTCCTTTCTAAAATTTACACAATTTCTTTCCTTTTCCTTGCCTACTGCACTAGCTAAGGTACAACGTTGAATAGGAGTGATGTAGTGGGTCTCTGTGTAGTTCTTGATTGCAGAAGGAAAACTCTCACCATTAACTATTAAGGAAAGTGTTGGCTGTAAGTTGTATGGTCTATAACCTTTACCAGAATAAGAAAGTTATTTTATATTAATAGCTTGTCAACACGGTGAATGTCAAATTTTATCTTTTTTTTTTTTGTATCCAGAGAGGATCATTGTTTTAAATCTTTTATTTTAGCTAACTCAATAAAATGCAGTTGTTTAATTTCCATTATTAATCCATCCTTACATTATGATTTTATATTGCCTTTTCTCTTCTCTTTTAGCAATCTATATTGTGTTATATATTTTGAGGTCATCTATTAGGTACATATAAATTTAGAATAGTTATGTCTTCCTGGTGGATTAGCCTTTTATCATCAAGAAATATCTATTTTTATTAATTGAACTAAAGTCCATTTGTAATTATTTTAGTTACTTGGTAAATAGCCCGATATACCATTGTTTATCCTTATACTTCAAAACTTTGTTTGTTCCTTATCTACTTTCCTTAGATTTAAAAATTTAACTACAGTGTGTTTAGATGTGGTATTTTGCTTTGGTGTTATAGAACACTTTAAATCTATGTCTTTTTTTTTTTTTTGGTGAGGAAGATTGGCTCTGAGCTAACAACTGTGCCCATCTTTCTCTATTTTACATATGGGATGCCTCTACAGCATAGCTTGATGAGTGGTGCATGTCTGTGCCCCGGATCTGAACCTGCGAACCCCGGGCCACCGAAGAGGAGAGTGCGAACTTAACCACTATGCCACCAGGCTGGCCCCATGAATCTATGTCTTGAGGTTTATTGTTTATTTTGAAAAATTCTCAGCACTATCTCTTTAAATAATACTTTTGCCCTATTCTCTCTAGTCATTTTTTTTTTTTTTTGTGAGGAAGATCAGCCCTGAGCTAATCTATGCTAATCCTCCTCTTTTTGCTGAGGAAGACCAGCTCTGAGCTAACATCTATTGCCAATCCTCCTCCTTTTTTTTTCCCCCAAAGCCCCAGTAGATAGTTGTATGTCATAGTTGCACATCCTTCCAGTTGCTGTATGTGGGACGCAGCCTCAGCATGGCCGGACAAGTGGTACGTCGGTGCGCGCCCGGGATCCGAACCCGGGCCGCCAGCAGCGGAGCGCGCACACCCAACCGCTAAGCCACAGGGCCGGCCCTCTCTAGTCTTTATTTCAGAGTTCCAAATGTACGTATGGAGAGTGTCTTACCATTTCCCAAGTGTCGCTCACCCCTCTTCTTCTTTCCCCTCTTCCTCCTGCTCTCCTCTCTTCTTCGTTTTAAATTGTTATTCTCTTTGAACTCAAGTCACGATAGAGTTTCTACTAAACTTTCTTCTACTTCATTAATCCTCACTTTGATTGTTTCCTATCTACTGTAAACCTAGATATTGAGTTCTTAATTTCTGTTATTCATTTTTAAATTTCTAGAATCCTGTTTGATTATTTTATAGGTTACACTTTTCTAATTTAATTCTCCTACTTGTCATTTATTTACTTATATGTTTTAATCAAAATTATATCTGTTCTTTTTTTATGTGTACTGCTTTGTTTAATTTTTTTGAACAGCTTTATTGAGGTATAAGTAATATACAATAAAATGTAAACGTTAAAAGTGCACAATTTGATACAATTTGATCAAAGTATACAAAAATATACACAATTTGACATAAACACACCTATGAAACTAACATCATATTCAAGATAATCAATATATTAATCATTCCTAAAAGTTTCTGAGACACTGATGTTTTGGAAACATCACTGATCTGTTTTCTGTCACTATAGATTGACAGAAATTTATATATTCTAAATTTTATAAAAATGGAATCATGAATTATGTATTGTCTTTTTGCCTGTCTTTTTTACCTCAGCATAATTATTTTGAGATTCATCCATTTTTCTCCATGTTTCAATAGTTAAATATTTTTTTATTGCTGAATAGTATTTCATCATATGGCCATACTATGATTTGTTTAATCCATTCACCATTTGATAATATTTTGTTTTTTTTCCAGTTTGGGGCTATTGCAAATAAAGCCGGTATATACATTTGCCCACACTTTTGTTTTTTATGGACATTCACTTTCTTTCCTCTTGGGTAAATATCTAGGATTAGAATGGCTTGATCATATGGTAGAAGTATGCATAACATTTTAAGAAACTGCCAAATTTTTTCCAAAGCTATTGTGTCATTGTAGATTCTCATCAGCAGCCTATGAGAGTTCTAGTCAGTCCACATCCTTTCCAACTCTTGGTGTGGTTAGTCTTTTTAATTTTAGCTAATCTAAAAGCTGTGTGGTTTTAATTTGCAATTACATAAATACTAATAATGTTTAACATCTTTTCATGTGCTCATTTGCCATCCATATATCTTCTTTGGTTGAGTGCTTGTTCCAATATTTTGCCCATCTTTTATTTGAAAACTAATGGAACTAATAAGTGAGTTTAGAAAGGTTGTATGATATACAATCAACATACAACATTCAGTTTTATTTCTGCATATTATCCATGAACAATCCATATTGAAATTTTTTTTAAATGTCATATACTAGAGCACCATAAAATATGAAATTCTTAAGGATAAAAGCTGACAAAAATTGTGCAAGACCTGTACACTGAAGGTTATGAAACAGTACTTATAGAAAGTAAAAAAAAATTTAAAAACTAAATAAATGAAGAGATATACCATATTCATGGCTTGGAAGACTCAATATTATCAAGATGTTAATTCTCCTCCAAATAAACATACAGATTTATGCAATCCCAATAAAGATGCCGTCAAGTCTTTTCTCTCTCTTTTTTTCTTTTTTTTTGGGGGGGGGGGAGAAGTTAACT
The DNA here is from genome assembly GCF_020826845.1 of Diceros bicornis minor. Taxonomy (NCBI): domain Eukaryota; kingdom Metazoa; phylum Chordata; class Mammalia; order Perissodactyla; family Rhinocerotidae; genus Diceros; species Diceros bicornis. The sequence goes on along the minus strand of NC_080749.1, from coordinate 15,432,179 downwards.
AGCTGATTCTAAACTTCATGTAAAATTGTAAAGGGTCTAGAAAAAACAAAATAACTTTGAAAAATAAGGGCAAAATGGGAAGACTAAAACTATCTGATTTCAAGACTTATTATAAAGACACAATAATAAGTGACATGTATTTTTTATATAAAGACTGACAAACAGGGCAATGGAACAAAATAGAGAGTCCAGAATTGACCCATACATATATGGACAGCTGATATTCCACAAAGGTGCAAAGAAATGATAATCTTTTCTACAAGTGGTGCTGGAACATATGCAAAAACATGAGCTTGGACTCAGATGCCATACCATATACAAAAATTAACTCAAAATGGATCATACACTTGAAATATCAATCCTAAAATTATAAAACTTCTGGGAGTGAACATAGGGGGAAATCATTGTGATCTAGGATTAGATTTCTTAAACAGTACTCCAAAAACACAACCCATAATAGAATAGATTGCACTTCATCAAAGTTAAAATAGTTTGTTCTTTGAAAGATACAGTTAGGGAAATAAAAAGCCAAGCCACTGATTAGTAGAAAATATTTGTGAATTATGTCTCTAATAAAAGACTTGCATCTAGAATACATTAAGATATCTCAAAATTTGATAAAGTTTTTTTCCTTGTTAGAATTCCAATATCTGGTTCATCTGTGAGTTCTATTTCAGTCAACTTGTTTTCTGCCGTATTTGGTAATTTTCATGGAATTCAAGAAATTGTGTCTATAAACATACAGTGACTGTGTATAATATTATCTTCTTCCATAGAGGATTAAATTTTGTTTGGAAGACAGTTACAGTAGAAACAGACAACCCAAAATCTGTAAGGAATTCAGATAGTTTTAGGGAAGTTTTAAGCACTCTTTGAGAGCTTTTCTATTTTAGTTTGCCCTCTTTCCTATGGTGTGAACTTTCAGGAGTCACAATTGAAAGTCTGGAATATTAATTAGGTCCCTTCGTTCTTGGTTACCTCTGAACTCTAATTATTTTTTACTCAAGTGACATGAGACTACCAAAAGCTCTACTTTTAGCTTTTAGTTTGCCATTTGGCTTCTAGCCCTATAATCATTTACAGATTAAAAATTAGCAAATATCTCAAATGTAAAAGTGGTAGAGGATGTTGGGCTCATCTCAATACGTTTCTTTTTTCTCTGGGATATTGGTCCTTCAAATTCTGGATATGTTGGTTCCTACTCTTATACTTTCAAATAGTTATTTTGTAAAATTAATTTTACATAGCTTTTATAGTTTTTGACAGCAAGGATATTGGTCTGATAGAAGCTACTCTGTCATTGAAAGAAGCGGATGTCTCTCTTCTAGGTTATTTAATAATATAAAGCCATTAAATATGAGAAAGGAAATGGCATACAATTTTCTCCAAAGAGTTCTGAGTAATTCACAGAATCCATATCATCAATCTTTACCATACCCTTGTCAACACTGGTAACTCATTAACTATCCAAAGGTCACCCAACAAACCCATCAGAGGTCCAGAAATAGAAGCTGAACATTCAGCTCAATCCCCAGAGCCACATAGACTATTGATGCCTGATATGAAAATTACATCCTCATTCAAGAAGTACTAAGTAATTCCATGAGTGACCTATCTGTCATTTCCTCAGCTCCATATCCTCACTAAAAGAGGGAAAGGAAGAAACGAGAGCATTTTGGTCTTAGATTTTTAGTAAGACGGGTGACTAGTGTTATTTTTTAAATTCTTTAAAATATTGTTTTTTTCTGACAGTAAAAGTAAAAGGGCAAAGAGCCATCTGATTTCTGATTATTCTTATCAGAAACTTGGATAAAATGAAAAGCTAATCCTATAGTTGTTATATCCTAGGCTAAAAATGAGGAAAGAACCAATACATAATTGTAACATTTCACAGAGGTAAGCATTCAGTTATTTATTTAATAAGTACTATCTAATGTATACTATGTGAATCACTGTCCTTGGTGCTACAAATATAGCACTGTATGTAACATAGAAGTCCCTAAACACACAAAACACAAGTTCTTGTGAAGAAAGTGATGATAAACAAATCAATATATAATATATAGGTCAAGAAGTAATAAAGAGAGCGAAAAAAATTCAGGGCAGGGTACAGAGAAGAGCAGGAATGCCATTTTAGATAAGGTGAGGAGGGAAGGCCTTTCTGAAAAAGTGACTTTTGAACAGAAGTTCTTAAGGAAGTTAAGGTTGTGGAAGAACCATGTAAATTTCTGAGAAAGTACACTTGAGGCAGAGAGAAGAGAAAGTGGAAAGATTCCAAAACAGGAAGGTTCTTGAAATGTTTGAGAAACAGCAAGCAAGGTTGTGGCTGGAATGTTCTTAGTGAAGATGGCAGGTTAGGAAATGAGATAGGACAAAAAGTAAAAGGCAAGATCAGAACAAAATTGTAGGTCATGGTAAGGGCTTGAGATTCATTGTAAGTATAATGAGAAGTCATTGGATGGCTAGCTAAGGTGAGAAGAACAAAAGGTAGGAAGATAAGAGCAGAAGCAGAGAGACCAATTAGGAGGCAGTAATCAAGGTGGGATATAATGATTTCTTGGACTCAGGGGGCGGGGAGAGAGGTGAGAAGTGGAGGGATTACAAATAGATTTTGTTGATAGAGTTTACAGGTTTGCCGATAGATTGAATATAAGAAAAAGTGAGAAGTCAAGGATAATTCCAAGGTCTTGGGACAAGTAAATGGATGAATAGTGGTGCCATTTACCGAGAGTAAGAACACTGGGAGAAGGATAGATTTGGGGGAAGTCATAACTATCTTTATCCCAAATTCTTTACTGGCTTGGAGATCATTAATGAAGATGGTAACTGACAAAAATCTCTACCGGTTATTGATTTACTTCTCTTTCTTTGCTAAGAACCTAGGTAATCTGTGAGATCAAGTAGAGATCTAAAAGGATATATAGGAATCAATGGGAAAGTGGAAAAGATAAGTCGCTGGATGGAGAAGGCAAGGATATCCTGAGCCAAAGGAAAACTTTAAGCTTTATTAAAATCAAAGGTGCACTTTCCAGATTGGTATAATGTATCAAGAGAGAAATATTTCAAGATGCTTCCTCAACCAGCACTCAGTTTTATTCTATAGTTGTCTCCAGATCTGTTATTTATTTATTTATTTATTTATTTATTTATTTATCTATTTATTTTGGTGAGGAAGATTGGCCCTGAGCTAATACCTGTTGCCAATCTTCCTCTTTTTGCTTGAGGAAGAGTGGTCCTGAGCTAACATCTGTACCAATCTTCCTCTGTTTTGTTTGTGGGTTGCCACCACAGCATGGCTTGATGAGTACTGTAGGTCCTCACCCCGGAACTGAACCTGCGAACTCAGGCTGCCAAAGCAGAGCGCACGAACTTAGTCACGATGCCTCTAGGCCAGCCCCCAGATCTGTTTTTTAATGAGTGCAAATAACGTCTTCATTCATTCTCATCCTCATATATTTTTCTTACCCTCCTCATCTCCCCAAAGCTTATAGTGCCAGATGCTGAGAAAAGGATCAGGATAAGTATAAGGATACTTAATATATATGTTTATTAACCTTTTTGAGAGAGACCTAATACTAAATATTGGAAAGGCCCATGTAGATGATCATGAGCATTTCTCTACTATAATTTATTATTTCCACACTAGTTGGATTGCTATCATTTGCCATTTTGTGGTGCCAATCAGTCATGGGCAAGAGAGCAAGGATGCCAAGTCTCTTAGGGGTGATAACTAATCTCACAAGATTCTATTAAATGGAAATGTTCTCTCACTGGCATCTCCTTTTCTTTGAAAACTCATTCAGGCAATATAACTCTTAAGACTTCCAAGAAAAAAAAAAGCTATTAAAAAAGTTTGCAATTGACTATAGTTGCCATGTTGCATCTTGATAAAAAGTACTGCAATTTTATCTTATTGGTAATTAATTGTGAAGATGTTCTCTAAATATATTGAATCTGGTATGTAGCTCACAGGTTGAAATATTAAAATTTTAATAGCTTCCCATGCCTTCTCAAATATGAGCATGTTGTACACTTCTATTTTCTTTGTAAGAACTTGCAATCTCTGAGCAATAATCTGCAATCTAATTTACATTTTTATAATTTGTCACAGATAGGAAAATATTCTTCCTCAAGCCTACCTATCTTTATATTCTGAATTGTTTTTTGTACTGCATAAGGAGCTACAGGTTTCATAAAATAATTGAGGCTAAGGAGAAGACCCTACACTATTTCTGCAAAACACCTGATTTTACCACCTGAGAATTTTGAGGCATATTGCTATCACAGAATTTCCTGTATTGGGTCAGAATTATTTTTAACTTTGCTCATTCGTTCTGCTAGCCTGATGAACATGAAAATCTTTTTAAATACCTGTATTCATATTGGCCACATTTTCCATACATGCACTGTCCTTTTGTAGACACAAAATACACCATAATATAATCCCTTAAAAAAATCAATCTCCGTTTGCCCTCAAAAAATTGACAAAACTTTCCACTATCTATTTTCACTAAATATTTACAATCTCTTTCAATAGTGTATCTGGAATATAAACCACATCTCAAAATTATAGTATAGTTTAAATATAACAGTGAGGTAAAATGATAATTCCAGCTGGTATAATGATGGTTAGAGAAGAGTTCATTAACCAGGCCTGGAAAACAATGTGCTCATTAGCAGAGTGATAAGAGAAAGTTTACAGGACATTTGGTCTTGTCCAAAACATCCATAAGACACTTGGTCTACACCAAAAGGTCTCTGACATTTAGTCCTGTCTCAAATTTCCATATCAAACGGTTTTGGACTCATCAAATATCAAGGACCTTTTGGTGTGGACCAAATGTCTCCATGGATGTTCAGACAGGACCAAAGATGACCAGTCACCGAGGACCATTTGGTGTGGACCAAATATCTGATGGACATTTTGGACAGGACCAAATATCAAGGACTTTTTGACCTGGACCAAATGTCTTATGGACCAAATGTCTTATGCACATTTTGGACAGGACCAAATGTCTGCTAATCAAGAGAAAAGTCTCAAAATATAGGATGGGCCTAGGTTGTTTAAGGTCCTAATCAATATTGATAAAGCTGTCAAGATTCTTTAAAAAGAACAAAGCCATAAAAACACAAGGGATTAAGTTAAAGTAACATATATTTCCTGGAGTCCATGGAGGAATCCTGCTTCAACAGGCTAGGCCTTGACCATTTGCCTAGTTGACGATGTGTCCTTCTTCATTAAACAAGTAGCTAAAAAGAGTCAATGAGAAAGCAGGGTACAGCAAATCTGAGGTTCTTCCATCCTCCAGATAACCCAGAACAAGAAGATGGAGAAAAATTGTAATTCTTAAAAAATTTTATAGAAGTTTATGAAAAATTCTTCATGCTTACTATTTTGTGATATTCCCCTTAGAGACTTAGAAGCATCCTAAGAAAGAAAAAATTAAATCATCTTGGTTCTCTGAAAGGATATGTAGTATCCAGTCATCCACTTAGATCTGGTGATAGGCCACTATCTCTTTTCTCCTAAAAAAGAGATGGGTGTTAAGACTGCTCAGCTATTTGGAACATTTTTAAAAAGAAGAGGCTTTACAGAGGTGTTGAATGTAGACTATACCTGATTATGATTTAATGACTAGGAAATAAAGAGATATATTTTAAATCCTCTTCCAACTGAGGTCTACTTTATATTTTCTAATATTTATTTCTTTATAAAAAAGATATATTAATTAAATTAGAGTCTGGTAAGGAAAAAGAAGTCTCTCCTGGCCATTGGCCAAAATAATGTTGCTGTCTTTGTGATATTTTTGATTGTTTTTTGTTTTGTTTTACTATTATAAACTCTGTTAATAACAGCCCACCTGAGAAAGACATCAGTATGGTATAAGAGCCAGAACTATCAATTTACATAGATAGACAAATTCAGAAGTATCAGTTCCAAGTTGGAGGCTATGTCAAGCATTTGTCTCCATGAGATTTCCTAACAAATAGTTAAGCTTTAATAGAAATACATGTTATTTACAAAAACAAATTAGGCCAACATTATGAAAAATATAACTTCCAGTTCACTATAGGTTTATCATATTCATTTTTCGTTTATTTTCTAGAATCTTAGCATTGACAAGTTAGATGCTCATATCATAATTACATCGAGGCTTTCGCCCCCCCACAAAATTCTCAGTGCTATGTTTTGATGATTGGTAAAATTTAGGTATTCTTAGTGTAGTTATTACTGTAATAACTTACATTAAAAGGGGCAAATAAAATGACCAGCACAGGTCTGAACCATAAAAAGCACCACATTGACCACAAGAATATTGAGAATGGGATTATTGGATCACGTTTACCACTTTAAGAGAAGAAGCTGATGGGAGATCTAGATTCGTGTTGGTGGGTGCACAATGAATGGAGGACTGGTTTTAATACAAAATCCATGGTTTTGAGGCCTGGCTCTTAAAAAAAAGTAAACTATGACTTCATAATATATGTAAAAAGTCAGTTCACATCGTGTCTCCCTTCCTAGATCTGAAGGGAATCTGAGTAGGACTAGCCTTCCTGCCATTTGCAACTCTTCCCCAAAGCTACTACCTTCCAGTGGATTCTTTCCACATTCAAAGTTGCACTTGTAATCCATTTTCTTCTGAACGCATACTCCATCCATTGATTCATCAGCCCCTAAAGACGGATTCCCCCATGGATTTGATGATGTAGACTTAAGATGAGGTCCAAGTATGACTGAAATCTGCTGAATATGAGCCCTAAGAGGTCTGCCTCATTCTCATACAGGGCCTATTTGTTCTTTCATTTCTGAAAAAATGGAAGGTAAAGATAAGAAATACAAACCTGCTCTTGCAGAAAGACGGTTGGTGCTCACTCTCACAGTTTTCAAAGTCCCTTTCTCCAATCAATGTTGACTTATTTATCTTCTTTCAAAATGCAACGCCTTTGCAGTGATCCAATTAATCTCTCAGAGAATGATGGGTGTTCTCCTCTTCTTTTATGGTATTGCTCCCTCTATTTGACAGTTTTACTGTTTACAAGCATTTTAGTTTATCTTTACCTTTATCAGCTTACTTCATTCTCAGTTTTCTCTCTGAGATTCTCTTTTCTTCAGTTGTGTGAAGTCGTCAATCTAGATATTCCAGTAGAGTACCCTCCTATAATGTCTTGTAAAATCCCCTCTCACTTTGGAGGCAGTAGAGCATGGAAAGAACGTAAGGAAAGTATGAGAGTCTCCACGCAGTTAGGAATTACCTATCTTCACAAACTGGCAAGATGAGTATTCTCATTTTGTAGAGGAAGAACTAAAAATTCAGAGATATAACATAGCATACTCAAAAGAGCTACAAAAGGGTAGGTAGGTGGTAAAAAAAAAAAAATGAAGTACAGTTTGCAACTGAGTTTAATTCCTAAGCCCATGGCCTATTATACTCTTTAATATGATTTTGAGTTCTATATGAATTCTAGAAGATCATTTCAGTGAAGGCTAGTAATTGAGATTGAGTGTAAAAGTAATAAAGGTTTTATCACTAATGTCCCAGCTTTAAACAAGACTGGTTCTACACTTGGACATGTCAGCCTACGAGCTCTAATTTGAGAGTTAGCAAATTAGTATCTTGGTGTCTTTTCTCTCTTGCATCCCCACTTATTTGGAAACAGACATATGACTCTATTTTGCCCATAGGTGTGGGCTGTAACCCAGGATAAGCTGAGCTGATCATAGTATCCATGATAATTGATCCCCAGATGGGCTCTTGAGCCAAGCCAAGCTAATTAGGAACCTGCTCTGGGACATTTTTCCCGAGTGTCGTGGAAATACTTTTCTTTTGTCTTGGGTCATGGAATTGCAACTGGAAATATTCCCTGGTTTATGGCAGAAGCCTTTCAGTTTTAATAACGATGTATACTATTTTAAAAACAATTAAGAAAGCAGGAAAGAGAATATAACTGCCAGTTCATCATGAGAATGCAGCAGAGGTGAGAAAGCAGAAGAGAGGGAAACAAAACGAGAAAAACAGAAGGAGAGGAAGAGAGAAAATGAGCTAATCACTGATTCCCTGGATTTAGTCATCCTTGAAGCCCCATCTCTGTACTTTTTGGTTGCATGTGCCAAAAAAAAATATTTTTTTTAAAGTAATCTTATTGGGTATCTAATATGCTATTTTTTGCACCTACAGATGCCTAATATACACACCACCCCAAATTAATTATGCTATCATTATTTATATTCCTATCACCAATCAACTCTCTGGTTAAGGAACTGAAAGTTAAGATAAAATGCAAGAACGTATTATATCACTTGAAAGGGTCAAACATGAATGCACCATGACATGGTAGCCTGCCTCTGTAACAGACTGCAAAAAAAACTCATCTTGGTATATGGCCCCTAGACTGTGATGGAACTCTGTCGGTAATTATCTGTGTTGCTCTGTGCTTCAATCTCCCCATATATAAAATTGAAGAGAATTGCCCTAAACCAACTCTAGCATCCTTTTCTGTTCTAAAATCCTATTACTCTCTAACATGGAATGTTTTTCAGATTGCCTTCAGTCACTTAACAAAGGGTCACATATGTCCTAAAAGTGGTGGCATGAGGAATAGGAGAAAGGCTAGAGAGATTGGACTAAGCTATAGGTTGGTATCAACATGGTAAGCAGACAGTCCAGTTCCATGCTGCAGTGAGGACAGGATGGGGTACCACAGAAAGAGGAGGGCCCAGGAAGAAGAGAAGGAGGAACCCCTGGGGGATAAGTTGTGCCCTATGCATGCTCTGGTATGGAATATCCCCAAATCTCTGGGGTTATGGAGTTGAGGGTAGGTAAAAGGGCTGTTTGGTTCGTATGTTTAGGCTTGTTTATGTGAGGTAGATAATGACTTTCTAATTTTCATTGAATCTTATCTATTAGGGGAATTGGTTTTCCCCCAGCGATCAATCACACGTTATATTTTCTCAAATGCAAAAACGTATATAGCATAATCCTCCTTGATTTAATAAATGCATGGAAATATATTCTTGTCCCCTTGGGCTCTTCATATTTTAAGAAAATACTTATACGCACTTCAATGTGGGATAGTTTTGACAATACATTATATTGTATTAAATACTTCCGTTTTTACAATAGCACACTTCAAACTAGGTGTGGAGGACCCAAGATGACGCATGGCTGGGTACAGCGTTTTCAGTGCAGTGAAGTGAAAAAATGACTGACTTTGGAGTCAGGCAAATTTGGTTCCCAGCTTTACCACCTATTATCTTGTAAATTTGGGCAAGGTCTTAGTCTCCCGAAACCTACTTTCTCATATGTAATGTGTGGATAATACTTTTTACTACATAAGGCTGCTGTGAGCATTAATTCATATCACTTATGTAAAGCACTTGGCACAATAGGTGCTCAAACATGTTAATTTCCCTCTAAATAGTCAAACCTGGATTAAGGAAAAAAGTATCTTATTGGGTTTTTTTTTCTTAATTTTATTGAAATGATTCCATGCTTTATTTTCCTTTAACTCAGCTTAGTAAAGTCTTTAAGTCATTCCTAACTTCTCTTAATTCTTTGTACCAATCATATTATTTTTTTAGATTATGTAAATATTTTTTATTGAGATATAATTGACATGTAGCATTATATTAGTTTCAGGTGTACAACATAATGACTCAATATTTGTATATATTGTGAAATGATTACCACAATAAATCTAGTTAACATTCATCAATACACATAGTTACAAAATTTTTTTGTCTTGTGGTGACAACTTTTAAGATCTGCTCTCTTAGCAACTTTCAAATATACAATACAGTGTAATTAACTATTGTCATCATGCTGTACATTACATCCCATGACTGGAAGTTTGCACCTTTTGACCCCCTTCACCCATTTCACCCACCCCCCAGCCTCCACTTCTGGCAATCATCAATATGTTCTCTGTATCTATGTTCTTAAATTATTCTCCAGATTTTAGGAACAGATTAGCAGCAAAGCCTAATTAAGTATTCAGTTAGGTGTTTCTTATGATTTAATTTTAATTGAAATACTCCCTAGTCTTCTAGGAAACTCAGAGAAATACAAAAGCTCAGGATTATTCTGCTTTTCTCTGTGTTAGATTCTAATTATTAGAGCGCATTTCATTGGTCATTGGTCTCTCCACTTTAGGCAGGAAACAGATATTTGCACAAAAAGCTATTACCTTGATTTAACAGGATGGAAAGCTGGTGAGAGTTTAAAAGAGTTAGATTGGTTACTGTGAAAAGTGATTAATGTAAGTACTAAGCAATCTTTTAACTAATTATGTTGTGGTTTAATCTAAGTAAGATATTGATCAGGTTTTCTTCTTTTTAACAAAGTAAGGAAACAGGGAGCAACTGTCATTATATGAAAGAGAATTTGAAGCTTGATATACACATATACTCATGAGAACAAGAGTGATTAATTCTTAGTCAGACAATCATAGAAATCACAGAACTTCATGCTTTAGTAATGTTTACAAAAATACCATTACATTTGTTTTGTGCTTCTGTTTTCAAAACACTTTCATACAAATTCTCATATAATTCTAACCACAAACCAGTGAGATAGGTATTATTTTCACCACCTGAAACAGTGGGATTAACTGGTTTACCTAATGTCATAGAGATTCAAATTCAGATTTGAATTCTGGTTCCAAATCCAGTTAGGAATTTGGGGCACTTTGGGGAGATGGTAGTCTGAACGTGCCCTGGCTTCTCTACTTCAATTACAACCCATCTGAGTTAATTAGCTATTTAGCAACTGGGTCCTGGAGGGTAGATGCCCTCGTCCCTTGCTACTCAGTAACAAGTAGGCCAACAGCGAATTCTTCACCTGGCAGCTTGTGACAAATGCAGAATCTTATGTCCCACTTCAACATATGAATCAGAATCTGCATTATAGCAATATTCCACAAGCTTGGTTTGCAGATTAAAGCTTTTAAAGCTGACTTTAGACAGTGAAACTGAGGCTTCAGGTATTAGAGAGCCTGGGGACGGTATCAGGATGTCACATGACAAGGAACAGATTGCTCATCCTGAGAAATGTTTGACCCTGGAGATTCTTGTGATGGGAGAGCTTGACCTGCAGGGAATGGAGGAGAAGTTAAAAGTTGAACTGATTCCTCTTTCCTTTAAGGTTCAAGAGCTTGAAATGACATGGTAGCATAAGACAAACTCCTGGTATTTTGTCACTTACACCCTGGCTCTTACCCTCAGCTGGCCCACAGAGTTAGAAACCACAGTGCCGTCCAACACTTGTGAAACTACCTCCTCCTATGGTACGCCAACAGCTTGGCATGGGCCCCAGTGAGCAGCCAAAGAAAAGAATATGCCTAAGAGTCCTTCCTGCCCTCCACCTCGTAGATCCCACCAGCCAGATAGATACACTCAAAACAGGTCCCAAGTGAAACAGAGGTGTGTGTGTGTCAGGGATCATGCTAGGCACATTAGGAAGAAGACAAGTTGAATAAAAAATATAAAAAGAGTACTCTAGTGCTTAAAAAAATTAGTATCATGCTACATTTTAAATACGAAACAAACATTTTGAGTGCATTAAGAATTTGTTAACTGATTTCTACAGAAACTGGTGGTAAGAATCAAAATCTGACATCTCCCTTGTTATAAATGGATCAGCCCCTCTTACCACTTTGTCTCATGCGTTCGTGGTTTTATGTCAAAATTATCCTATCTGTAATTTTTATTATTTGTGTAAATGAATCTCTGAATATCCCTGAATGTGTCATCCGTTTACCAACCAATCATTCCCGCTCCATATATGTGCTAAAATCGAGTGATATTTTTTCACATTGATGTATGTCAATTGGATTAAGGACATCCTTGGAAGATTCCAACTCATGTGACATTTTCTTTAATCTTCCTGTCCTTCCCCGTGGGTTTTCAGGGTCTCCTTTTCCATCAGGAGCAGAAGAGCATCTCAGCCTCCAAAGCTGGCCTACAAAATATCCTTGATCCCTGTTTGATCTCTGCTAAGGATAAAATCTGATAATTGTATTTGAAATAAATGAGTAACCAAGCCTGACAATGTATTCCCTTGCCTTTGAAGCAAATCCATTTTAGCAGATGTTAGTAAGTTAACCTAAAACCATTCTTGAGAATTCAGCACAATTTAGGATCAGTAGAAGAAATATTCAGGATTGTTGGATCTTTCATCTCTCTTCCTATGTACCATAGGAGTCACTTCCTTTTGCTTATACAGCCAACTCTGACAAGGCAAGTTCTTTTGATTTGGTATTTCATATAGCACTTGGATCCAACTAAGTGACATTGACTTAATATATCTTATACATTCCAATTTTTTAAAAAAATGTTAAGTAGAGAATTAGCAAACTGGGTAAAATGCAATCACCTCACAATATTTAGAAGTTTTTTAATGATGTTTTTCTGTTTTCTGCTAACCCTGTGATAATTTTGGATAAAACCACAATTAAATACAATTTTTGGAATTAACATGGTTTAATCCAATGTCATAAAACATGAACCAATAATATACAAATATCTTTGATCAAAGATAGAAGTAAATTTAATATCCCAATTGTTTATAATTTTGAAATGCTTTTTCTCTATTTCTAGGTAGTTATAAGACCCACATTTCTCTACATGTTATTTTAGATGAGAACATCAAAACAATGTTTGATTTATGGGGGTTTGTCTATTATTTTACTTCAATGGTTTCTTCTGAAGCTTCCATTACTGTCCACGACTCCAAGGTCGCTGGTATTAACTCCTTGGTTCTTAAAACCGTGAAGAGTTATATGATTGAATCCATTTCCAATGCAGTCTGTCTTCCTAGACATTCTTCCCCATGATCTCTGCAAAACTGCATCTGAAATGCCCTGGCGTATGACACAGAAAGAGAGAAGTTTGGAGGAATGTGAATGGTGCCTTCTGAATGCCAAACTCTGCAAATACTGCAAACGCTGCGAATTCATCTCTGTGAATACCATGACCCCAGTTAAACGGAGAGGAGAAAGAGGCTCAAGCCCTCTTCATCATTTATCTGACTAAACTCCTATACCTGTTTCTGAAAGCGTGAAGAACTATAAGAAAGTGTAAACAAGCAGAGGAAGGTGAAAGTACAAAAGTAGCATTCAACCAAATTATACTAAAAAATTATATCCTGGACATTGTATAAGTATCCAAATACTTTTTAATTTAAATAGCATTTGAGCCGTGAAAGAGGTAAAATCCTCCCACAAGAAGAGAAATAGAGTTAGAATAAGTGCATTATTTTCTCCTATACTTTTTTCTCTACCTTAAATATGCAAATTACCTTCCCTCTGGGGGTTAGCTTCTAGAAAGACCTCACAGGATAAGCAAGCATTCGTGTAAAAAGTTATTTCTCTTAAGTATTCAAAGTTGTTTAATGCTCTGTAAGATAACAATACTTGCAGTTGATAATATTTATGAAAAGATAGAAATATTGCTAAATTTGTAATCATTACTTATTATTGTTATGATTTTCATAGAATCTTCAAGGAATTTATACTTTTTTATATATCCTTTTTAACTCTGGGTCTTTGAGAAGAGAAGCATAAGAAGTTAAATGAATTTAACTTGTCTCCCATACCCTAAACCTCAGGATCTCCATTCTTCCTGCATGGCCCTCATCTAACCCTCCAGGTAGAGGCCAGAAAGCTGGAGGACGCTGGATGCTGAAGGTGATCTTGCAGTGTCTGCTATCTACATGGAAGGAGGCCAGGTGCCTGGTACACCAGGGTACACACAGATCCAGAAATTAGAGCAAGAAAAATACAAAAAATAAATCTGTAAGAGACACCAGAAACTTCCCACTTCATTTCCTAAAGTAAAATTATTTCAGCAGTAAGGGAGCCTAGACCAGGGAGGTGAAGTTGCTATAAATCCGAATTTCACTAAACTTGATTGAAAAGCAGAATTACCTCGAGGTGTGGCTGCAGTTCAAGTTGCCAGTTCTCTCCCTAGAAATTCTGCTTCAGTAGATTTGGGCTGGGACTTAGGAAATTTTTTATTTATATTTTCTCATTTATTGTTTTATTAATGTGCCAGGTAATTCTTATGGTCAAGCAAGTTTTTGAATCTCTGCTCCATTGATAACAGGGAAAGCCCGGCCAGCGACAATAAAATGGGACAAACGCCTGTTCAGTCCCATTTTGTGCAAGATTGTGCAAATCTCTGTATTTTTCTTTAGTAAATTACATCCTCATTTTTCAGATGAAGCAACTGAGGCACAGAGAAATTAAATCAGCTCAAGCTGTCACAGCAAGGAATTACCAGAACAGAAACTTACACTCTCTCTATCTACCTTATTCTGTCTTCTAGACATGTTTTAGTTTGTGCCATTGGGGGAGATCAAAATTGGCCACCCTGAAATGTCTCTTTACCTTGATTATTTTCTCTGATGGACATTTGACCTCCCCCACTAACTGCCTAAAAGAATTTAACTCTGGGTATGGACAGACTAACAGGGTCCTCTCTAAGCCCATTCTTTTCCAAGTTCTGTTTACCAAATATTTACATTTGTAAAGCTATCTCCCTCTGTGTACTGAGAAGAGGGAGAGATGGCCTTGTCTCTGGAAACTCCTATCAGTAGAAAGAAAAGGACTTAAATCTATATACTCTTGATTACTGTGATTTCTGTTTCTCTGGCCACATTCTCTATACGTGGCCCTGTAAAGAATTGTGTGACAAACATTTACATTTCCCTCTTCATGTGAATTGTCTTCTTTCCCTTTGTAGTCCCAAACCACTACCACCCCCAACATCCTCCTTTGTCTTTAGCTGAAGATGGTATTTAAGATGAGAATCGCTGCTATTGTGTTGAGAAACTCAGTTTCCCTGTATACATGTTATTAAACTGGTATTATTTTCTCCTGCTAACCTGTCTTTTAATTATTTGACCAGCCATAAGAACCTTAAGGGAAAGGGTGGAGGGGGATTCTCCCTCCTCCCCGACACCATCATTAATTGTTTTTATGAAATTAGAGAAGAAGAATACTATTAGGAATAAGCGATTTTCCTTTTAATTTGGCAACTTTTAACGTTTTAGTTTCATAAACACACCTACATTCGAAATTGAAAGCTCCTGTGGTCTTAGAATGAAATTCAGCAACATTGAATATCAGCGGAAAGGTCTCATTGTGTATATTGAAAATCCCATCATCCATTTCCATGCTGAGCTGAAGCACTGTGATTTTCTCGCTGGCAGGCCATTTATCACTCCCCACCTGCCATCAATAATTGATTAGGGAGATTGGATTCAGCACAATGCAGATCAGCCTGTTTTATCAACGTAGAGTACAGTTTGTGTCAAAATGTGGTAACCCTTGAATCTCTCTGCTTCCTCGTGTTTGATAGACTGTCTGGGGATTTTCACTTACTCTTTTCATACCAGAAGCAAAAGGAAGAATTGGGCAGAAGAGAAAATAAATCGTTGATTTTGTTAATACTGATGCCCCTAAAATAACTTGCTACTTACCATTTGTGTTTCTCACCCTTACCTAAAAACAAAGAAGAACAAAAGGATGCTTTAGGTCAGGAAGTCAATCCCATAGCCTTTTTAAAGCTAAGCCTCCAAGCCATCTCTTATATTCCTGGGAAGAGGACGAAGATCCTCAGCCTAATTGGTTCTCTGTTCAGGACCTGCCACCATCATCTCTCTCCCCTAAGTTTCTATTTCCCCAAAATCCTGGTTGCAGAGTAGCACATGATCTCACCAGCTTTTGTGCTGACCCTAAAGATAAGTGCACAGGCCATTTGGTTTAAAGCATCACGGCAGAAAAACAGAAAAGAAAAGCAGTAAATATGAGCAAGCTGCAATGATTATGGACTCTTAGCAACTCCTGTCTGTGGTGCTTCAGGGTTTACTGGTCCTGATTCTTTTCCTAAAAAAAAAATCTTTCTCCTGCTTTGAGTTCTGCAGATGGGACTCACCAAATTTCCCTTCTTCTTAGGATCTGTATTGAGAGAAAGCTCTTCCTTTTTTATACTGACTCTTTGGAACAAAGGCCTGAAGATTCAGTTAACACACAATAATATAGACCTTTTCTTAGTCTCAAGTGGGCAATTGGCTTTTCTGTGGCATCCCCATCAGGACAAGCTGGAGAAGGAACGAGAACAACTAAGGTTGAGAGTCTGAGATGTGCCAGACTGGTCTAAGTGTTTTAAATGGAATAACTGATTAACTCTTCATGGTAGCTCTAGGTAGTAAGTTCTTTTTTATATTCTTCAAGTTACATATGATCCAGCTAAAGCAAAATGATTCACATTGTGTCATGTCCAGAATGTGAACGAGGTCAGTATAGATCAGAGCCCGCACTCTCATACCACTGGGCGTCACCTCTACTGCTTCTCCGCTCACAGGCTTCACCCACTCTAGTGGACTTGTTCTCCATATTGGAAGATGATCTTTTGGCATTTCTTCTCACTTGGCCAATTTTCCTATGATTACATTAAGAGAGAAGTCCTTGACATTGATTATAAAGTAATGTGTTTTCTCTTTTCTCCAGAGACTTAAGTTCACCCCGTATGTTTGTATGTGTGATGCTGGCAGTCAGTTGGTGTGGGGCCAGGGCTGATGGCTTCTTGAAAACAAGAATTTCAGGCATTTGTCTGCCTTCCTCCCCTTATTCATTCCTCTAGCTTCCCCTCTTTTCATGAGAAGAATGGGTGAGAGGGGCTAAGGTAATCACTGCCAGCACTAATATCCACCAGGTCAGAGCACAACCAGCTGTCGGCCTTCAGTAGTAATATCATTTTCTCCCAATCTGAGCAAAAGTGATCTATGTGTGTAAGTAATACAAAAGAAAGGCTTCACTTCTTTCAGAATAGACATCATCAGAGAAATGAACAAACTTTTGAGCTCAAAGATTGCCCGAGGCTTTTTAAATAATTTCCTCCACTTACCTAGAAAGGAAGAAACATTATATTATTACTTCTATTTTCATTCCTTTTTTCTTTTATAATATGACCAAGGGCCTAATTTCCCCCTTGAGCCCTCCAGTAACTGCTAATAATGTTAAAAGGACATATAAGCACTCTTCAAAGAAGTAAGGATATTGCTCACCCCTGAGCAATTTTGCAGGTATATATCTTCCCTAACCTCTAGAGCATGTGTGTGTGTGTGTGTATATATATATATATATAAAATGAAGCCAATGACTAACTGCACTTTGAAGGAGGCCATTCTGACCTTTTTTTATCAGAATCCTCAAGAAATATGTTTCTTATACTTTTTTTTTTTTTTTTTGGTAAGGAAGATCAGCTCTGAGCTAACATCCATGCCAATCTCCCTCTTTTTGCTGAGGAAGATTGGCCCTGGGCTAACATCTGTGCCCATCTTCCTCTACTTTATATGGAATGCCGCCACAGCATGGCCTGACAAGCGGTGCATCGGTGCGCGCCCGGGATGTGAACCCAGGCCACCAGCAGCAGAGCGTGTGTGCTTAACTGCTATGCCATTGGGCCTGTCCCATGTTTCCTATACTTTTTAAGAAAGAAGAAAACATTCAGTGTTAGAAACATAACTTTGGGCATCTGGAAACATGAACAGCAAATAGGAAAATTAATTTTGGCTATATCTCTTCATTTAAAAGGATGAACTATGTCTAGAAATTCATATAAAATGTGGAGTGAACTAAGTAAGAATAATACCAAGTATAGGTTAACTTATGAGCAAAATATAAATATCAAACAAATTAAACCCATTACAAACATGAGTGATACTGGGAAAATTAAATGAGGAAGTAGATGAAGATTATTCAAGAAATATGATTGAACACTCAATTAATAGGCTCCCAATACGTGCTGGAGCTAGTACAAGAAACTGAGGTTATAGAGATGAAAGATATGGCGCTTTCTCTGAAAGTGTTCATAGACTTGTAAGAGAGGAAGACAAGAATATAAAAAAATTACAATGGTGTATGATGGATGAGATACAAGGGTATATAAGTAGCACACATGACAGTCTATAACTTAGTCCAAAGAGAGAAGGGGAAACTTCGCAAGACAAGGAGGCACTTGAGGAGTTGTTTTAGCAAGAAGGAAGTGTACAAATAAAAAGGAAGGTGGACAGAGCATTCCAGGCAGAAGGAACAGCATTTGCATGAGGCCAGGGCGCGTGAGAGTACAATATATTTGGAAAGAACTTCAAATTATTACTTGTAGTTAAACATAAACCTGCCATACAATCCAACAATCTCACTACTAGCTATTTACTTAACTGATTTGAAAACCTTCACACAAATATTTATAGTAGCTTTATTCACAATCACCAAGAACTAGAAGAAAATAAGATGTTTTTCAATAGGCAAATAGGCTGTGTTCATCCATACAATGAATTACTATTTAGTGATAAAACAAAACAAGCTATTAATTCACACAACAACATGGATGAAGGAAAGAAGCCAGACCAGAAAGGATACATATTGTATGATTCAATTCATATGACACTCGGGAAAAATCAAAATTATGGGGATAGAAACGTATCAATGGCTGTCAGTGGTTTGAAGTGGGGAGTACAAAAGATCTTTAAAGTGATGAAAAAAATCTGCATGTGGTACTGTAGTGGTGGATATGTGATATTGTGCATTTGTCAAAACCATGGAACTTTATAGCACAAAGAATGAATCTCCACATATACAAATTTTAAGAAATCAACCAGGAGGTAGGGAATCCACCAGAATGGAATGCAGACTGTGACAAAAGAATCTATGACACAACCTCAGTGAAGGTGGTGGTAGAAAAAGTTTCTGACCTAAGTAACTTTGGAAAACAGTGCTAGATTGGAAACTGTAAGACTAAGGAGATGATGATGGATGTGCATGTAAACATTATACTCTAGTTGGTAAAGTTGCATTTCATGGGAGTATGAGTTTAAAATTCTGAAACTGCTTTGCAAATACACTGGGGTTGAACAAATAAGTAAATGAGTGGTGGATGGTGAGAGCCATGTTTCTCACTGTCGGAGATACAAGCTACAGATAAGCAAGGGAAAAAGGCTAGGAGCCATGAAGAGTAGGCTTAGTCAGTGATGTCAGTATAGACTTATGTTTAGATACATGTAATAGACACAGAAGGATAGATGTAGAAATAATTATAGCTGTGTGTATATAGACAGGTTGGAATACAAGCATGTATTGCCTAGCTCTGTCCATTGACAGAGCCTAGAAGCAATGACACCTGGGTAGTGACAAGAATGTCTAATTGCCAAATCTTGATTTCTAACACTATTTTATAGTAAAAGGAACCAGGGTTTTTGGGTTTTAGGGTTAAGGCAGCAATACACAAGGTGCTTCTGGAGCATCTTGTAGTGCAAGAAAGTAAAGAAATGATCGAAATAAAGGGACATAGGGGCCAACCGGGAAGAACTCCCAATGGTCAAAGCTGGAATAATTTGAGGATTAAAATAAATAATGTAGCACTGGATTATAACCCAAATAATTAAATAAATATATAATTGATACTGATATAAATCATGGGGGAAGAAGACACACATTTCACATACAGAAGAATCCCAAATAATTTTTGTAGATTCTACTCCCTCCAAAAGATGTGGCTAAACATGTTCTTCCCCATTCTCATTGAGAGTGATCTGTGCTTTCAAAGAGTAGAGTATGAAAAGGTAGGCAGGAGAGTTTACTTTATAGTAGAGAAATCTGGCAAACACAAGCAGGTTTTAATGGCATGTGCTCTTGTTATGATATGATGAGAATGGCACCTTATCTCTGTCATCTTCCAAAAACCTATAACCTGAGACTAACCGGGAGAAAAACATCAGACAAATGCAAACTGAGGAACATTATACAAAATACCTCACCACTACTCCTCAAAACTGGTCATTAAAAACAGAGAAAGTCAGAGAAAACTGTCACTGTCCAGTGGGGGCTAAAGAGACATGACGATTAAACGTAATATGGTGTCTTGGATGGGATTCTGGAATACAAAAAGGGACATTAAGTTAAAACTGGTGAACTCCAAGTAAATTGTAGAGTTTAGTTAATAGTAATGTACCAACATTTGTTCCTTAGTTGTGACAACTACATTTTAATAATGTAAGATGTTAACAACAGGGGGAACTGGGTGAGGGGAACACAGGAACTCTCTGCACTATCTTTGTAGCTTTGTTGTAAATCTAAAATTATTTTACAATTAGAAGCTAAAAAAATATTACTCATAGTGAGAGTGTAGGGTGAGTTATAGAAGTTGTGGAAGATGGGAAGGTGGAAAAGATGGGAGGCAGATGTGCTGTAGGGTCTTAAAAGCCATATGAGTTTAGCATTATCACAGATTTAAAGGTTGATACAAGAAAAAAGATCCTGGTAGTGGGACCTGTCAATAGACTCATGTGGTAATCAAGATGAGAGATCCTTATCCAAATCAGTATTAATGGAGTCAGAAAAGCAGAATTGGTGTAATCTGGTGACCAAATGATTATAGGGGGTAAGGAAAAGATAACATCCCTTATTTCTGTTGGAGTGATTGAGTAGGGGGTGATGCCTTTACTGAGCCAGGGACCACATGGAAACAAATATGCTTTGGGAGAAAGATAAGAACATATTTCAATTTTTAATGTGCTTTGTTAGAATTGGCGAAAGCTAAGGGGTCAACTGAGGCTTTCCTACTTTCTGCCTATGCTCCCTCCTTTCCATTGGATCCGGTGTCCACGTCTATATACTCTCTCACTTCTCTGTCTATTAAAATTTTCCCTCAACTAAATATCAAGTTAGAAAGGACCTAATAAATTATTTCATGCTAAGGGAAGTGGTTTAATGGCTGTTTCCAAATGTATTCAACTTTAAACAATATAAAATGATCAGATGAAAACCAAGAGGAAGCTGGGAGTGAGTGGGGCTTGAACCCCTGGGCTGGTGCTGGGCACCAGGGCAGTGTATACTTCCTGCCTGAGGTTTTGGTGAGGAGGTCCTCTCAGGGGAGAATCTTAGCCATCAAAGTAGCAGTCTAAATGTGAGAGGGCCCAAGTGCTGCTCAGAAACAGGAAATTCAGTCAACAGAATTAGCAGAATGGGCAAAAGGAGAAGGTCTCAAACAGGTAGGATTAAGATCACAGACAAAGAGAAGAGCTAAACTCTAAGCAGGTTTTTAAAAAGGCTTTGCATGCATTCTTCTCATAAATATTTGTTGCACACTCTGTTCATGTGTAAGGTTCCATTTTAAGAAGTTTGATGGACTAGCAAGTCAGACAATGTTCCTTCTCTAAATAGAGCTTAAATTCTAGTGGAATAACAGCAATAATATACAAGTAAATAAAAATTTCTTGTTTTGAAAGTACTATGAAGGAATTATAGGGGTAATATTTGAGCTGAAACTTGATGGATAAGTCTGAGGCACCCATTTAAATAAAAGGAACAAAAAGCATGCAAAGTTTGTTTTGTTCAGTGTCATAGGCAGAGACATGGAATGATCTCATTTAGTTCTGGCAACATAATATTATCTAATTAAATCCTCAAAAAAGTAAGTGCTATGTTTACCTCCATTGTATAGATTGGGGTTAGCCATTAAGTAACTTGTACACTACTTGCTATGGGCTGCATTGTGTGCCTTCAAAATCCATATGTTGAAGGCCTAACCCCAGCACCTCCAAATCTGACTGTATTTGGAGAGATGGCCTTTAGAGAGGTGACTAAGTTAAAATGAGACATAAGGGTGAGCCCTAACCCAATCTAACTCATGTCTTTATAAGAAGAGGAAATTTGGACACACAAAGAGACATCATGGAGGTGCATGCACAGATTAAAGACCATATGAGGACACAGCAAGAAGGCGGCCATCTACAAGTCAAGAAGAGAGGCCTCAGAAGAAACCAAACCTGCCGACAACTTGATCTTGGACTTCCAACCTCCAGAACCGTGAGAAAATAAATTTCTGTTGTTTAAACCACCCAGACTGTGGTACTTTGTTATGGCAGCCCCAGCAACCTATACTCTATTTCAGATGGTGATGCAGGAACTAAAATCCCACTTGCTGTGATTTTAATTGCTATTGTGTACAGCATCTCTCCAGAAGATATTTCCAAACATTTTTTAGGAAGCCCAAGGAGAATGCATGTTCTTTCAAGATTATTTTAAAGGCAAATGAACAACAGACATAGGGGACAACATATTCAGGAAATAAAACTATAATGGTGGGACATCAGGTATGTCTGTATGATTCCATCTCCTTAACAAGTTTGGCTGTTGTTGGTGGGACACTCAGAGTAAGGAATAAGCGTATTAATTGAGCTAGGCTCTCGAGTCAGATTTCTCGGGTTTAAATTCAGGTTCGTCTACTTACTAGTTATATTATGATGGGCAATTTGTCTCTGAATTTCCTTCTTTTCTCGTCTACAAAATGGGGATAACAATAGTACCAGCTCACAGGGTGGGTATGAGATTTATGAAAAAGTGCAGTGTAGTTAGAATGGTAGCTGATTCATTGTAAACACTCAATAAATACTGGCTAATATTATTTATGAAGCAACACCCTGCACCTATTGATAGAGCCAGGGATGGGAGTGTGGATTGTTGTCTTGTTTTGCTCACTTCTGTAACTGCAAGACCTAGTAGGTCATGAAGAAATAGTTATTGTTGAATAAATCCTAGCTAAACCCCATGAAAGACCAATTGGAAAGTACATTTAAAAAATGAAGCCTAAAAATCATGAGAGACTAAGAAAGAAGATTAGCTCAGAGGTTCCCCATATCATATTACTACTGCGTCTCTACTCCCTTTGTCCAAACTGCTACCCAGAGCCACCCAAATGGAGGGACACTGCCTGTGGTAGCTCATTTGGCCCTGAGCCAAATGGAGAGAGCTGTGTGCACAGAATTATCTGAAAAGGTGTTCCCTCATTGTGTCCCAGGCAGCAAATCCTTCTCTGGTGATCTGCCTTCCTTGGGAAATGAGAAAGAAACATAGCAGTGCAGACTTGGCATAAAGCAGAAGGAGGCTATCATTTTTCTGTATAATCAGTTCAAGCAAAGAACACCATTTTCTCCAATAAGGACAGCCTCCGTAAATTCAGAAAGCTTTCAGAGCACAGGCTGAGCGCCCCTTGGAGGCAGATATAACTCCACCTCGTAGGCGGTGGAACTATCTAAAGGGACGAAAAAAGTTCTTCAGACCAAAAAGACAAGCCAGCTACTTGTAGAAGCCTGAGAGCAGGCAAGTGGATGAACTGTTTGTGGCCTGACAAGTGTTTCATAAGGTGAGTTGGTTCTGTGTGTAAAGAAAATGTGATCACCTTGAGAAAGCGTTGCTGCCAAAAATGTTCCTGTTCTCTGATGATTAAGAGGGTTATTATTTATCTTTCTGGGGATTACCCTTGAATATGTGACACAGATCCTTTGTCATCAAAAGAAACACTGTTTTTACATTCCAGTGAGGATATAAGAAGGGTTTAATTTCTATCCATGGCATCTGCTTATTTGAGTCGTCTTATGAATAATCATGTAGACCAACATATCCAGATGGCCAGGCTCTCTTCCTTTTTCTGCCTTCTCTTCCTTTCTCATGATTAAAGACATTTTATTTTATATCCAGAAAAGTCACTTATTGAAAGATGATTGGAGATATGGCTCCAAATTATGGGGATAATATGGAAAAATAAATCCCGATGACAGGAAAGCACACAATACTCATGCCAATCAATTGTGTACATTTGCTTCACTCTAGTGGGTTGTTACTAGAAAATTAAATAGCCTTTTGCCTTTGGGGAAAGTCATTACTTCGCCACAAACTGGAAACTTTGTTTACCTATGCACCAGAGGCAGGAGGGGTCTGATTTAGATGATGTAAATTGATATCTGATGAGAAGTAATTTGCAGATCACTTGCACTCTTAAGAATCAAATAACCACAAAAGTTATAAAACCACCACTAATTCGTATTGGTACAGAAAAACATACCTCAAGCTGTTTTCTGAATAACACGTAGGCCAAGACATGTTATTTGGTACTCTTCTGAAAAGAAAGGGAAGGGGGTTGTCTGTGATCAAATACATCAAATACATTTAGGAAATGTTGTCTATCATATGTCTCCTAGAAATTCACAGTGAGGCCAAGAAATTTTGCAGTAATTGATTTAAACTTATTCAATACATATACCTAAATTTTTTAACCTTGGAACAATTTTTGTTGTTGTTTTTACAAAAGTCTTGCAAAATATCAGCTCTGTGGATCTCATTTGGGATAGACGGCTTTACGTTCATAAGTTTGCGTTTGTAGATCTCTAAGACACATTTTTCTTTATGATAGTGTATTTTAAGCTCCAATCATTTAGAGCTGTACTTGCCTCCTTTGGATGACCAGTCTACTTTCCAAACCAGTCATAGGATGGAGGGCATCCAGCCAAATGCATCCACCCAAATGCTCTTGGAGAATTAGCCTCACTTCCAGCTAGAGAGGTATTTTATGGCTTCCAAAGTAATAAAGTGGCCTATTCTCAATGCAGCACCAATAACATAGTTGCTTCCCACATAGGCTAAATATTAACAACAGGACTTGGGTGGATTTATAGGGCAGGTTATTAAACCCTGAAAATGAGAGGATGTTACTAATTCTCTTTCCCTTGCTTTAATAGACTGACAGCCTCTTGGGCTCCAGGGAGCTTCATAAGACAAATAACTCTCCAAATAAGCCACCTGAGAGTAGGGAGCTCGGAGGTGACTCTGCTCTTTCTGTGACCTATCACTGCTCACTGCTGCAAAGGGACAGCAGGAAAAACACCGGTTATCACACAGTGCTTCTAAGAGTGTGTGATAAACTTCAAGTGTCAACCCCACAGGAATTCGTGGTTGGGGGGCAAGTGGAATGCTCACCCCTCAGCCACTCCCCTACACTCATTACACTCTCCTGAGACTATTTATAGTCACTGATAATCTGTTTCCATCTCAAGACCACTATCCATCTCGGGATAGTGTCTGAATCAGCTTGGAGCTCTTAATCTCCTCCTCTCACCCTTAGGAGAGAGCACAGGTGATATAAATCCCCAGAGACACAAGAAATAACCCTGAATTCTACAGTTGGGAGCTGAAGGCCCTAATTCGCCATTTTTCCCTCCATTGTGTCAGCTCTTGGGACTCCACTTTAGATTTTAGGGTCTCAAATTTCCACCGGTCCAGTGGGAGAGTTTAAATGCATCACCAAGTAGGAAACTGCCTGCCTGGTACACTTTGAGGGATATTGAAGGGGCCTCCACTGCCCACGTCACTACTGTATGCCCCTAAGCTACCTGAAATATTTAGATTCTATATTAACCCTAAAAACTTGTTAATAAGATTCAGATAGTAATAAATATTTTTTATGTAATTTTGATAACATAATCTCTTATTATAGTAGCCCTCTCTTATTCCCTGTTTTGCTTTCTGCAGTTTCAGTTACCGATGGTCAACCATGGTCTGAAAATATTAAATAGAAACTTCCAGAAATAAACAATTCGTAAGTTTTAAATTGCTTGCCATTCTGAGCAGCGTGATGAAATCTAACACCGTCCAGCTCCATCTAGCCCAGGACGTGACTCATTCCTGTGTCCAGAGTATCCACGCTTTGTCCAGTGTATCCTCGCTGTATATGCTACTACCTGCCCATTAGTCACTTAGTAGCCATCTCGGTTTTCAGATCAACTGTTGCGGTATTGCAGTGCTTGTGTTCAAGTAATCCTTATTTTAATAATGGCCCCAAAGCCAACTTTATTATTAGTTATTGTTGTTAATCTCTTACTGTGCCTAATTTATACATTAAACTTTATCATAGGTATGTATGTATAGGAAAAGACATAGTATATGTAGGGTTCGGTACTATCCACAGTTTTAGGCATCCACCAGGAGTCTGGGAACATATGCCTCATAGATGAGGGGGACTACTGTAGAGTAATTTATGGTCATCTGATAATGATTTGTTACAACCTAGCATTTGATTTGGGGAGTTATAGAAGATACAGCACACTATATTGATATAATTCAAGCTTCCAAACGGATTCTGGAAGAAAACATACATTGTGATGTTAAAACTAGCTCCTCCTCTGGAGACACGCATCGCATCCCCTCCATATCATCCTCGGGTCATGATCATGCAGTCATGTAGAAATCAGGGCATTGCATCAGACCAGGTGTGCTTGCGAGGCAGGGCAGCTTGAGTAGTGGTTAGGGGAGGGCGCTGGGCAGACTGCCTGCATTTAATCCTGGCTCTGCCATTTGCAAGAACTAGGATCCACCTCTCTGAGTTTCCCCATCAGTGAATGTGTTAAAATATTAAAAATTATTATTAAGAAGAATAACGAAATATTCAATTTCATATGTTTGGTAGGAAGAGTTGATAAGGTAATAAATGTAAATAGTTTAGAACAGTGTCTAGCATATACCAAAACTGTCAATAAATGCTAATTTCTTGGCATTTAGCCCTAATTTAATTCTTAAAAGCCCCACTGATGTAGGTATCATCCCACTCGACTTATAAAGAAATAGATACTCAAGCAGATTATCACTTTCCCAGGGTCACATAGTCAAATAGTAGAGCTAAGATTCAATTCCATTTTCTCTAACACTAAAACCCCCTGCTTTTATCCACAACACTGAACTATATCCATTTAAATCCTACTACACTTAATGGCTGAAGCGCTTTATATTTCTAATTCCATTCTAGGGACCTTAACAACAACTCCATAAATTAATATATGGTTACACAGAATACAGAAAGCATGCATACTTAGTCATACTGTATCATTGATTAGAGGAGTTAGGAGCTGAGGAGTCTGACTGTATATCAAAGTTGCTTTCATTATGATAAATGCACATCTCTTCTTTCTCACCTACATGCGGCTGCATGAGAATGCCTTTCTCAGATCCCCTATTGCAGGGCACCAGCTTCTGTGCTTTGAAATCCATCATTGCATTTGCACTGAAGCTATTCTTCTCATTTTCCCATTCCTGGGAGACATTGGACTCTGATGGGGGCTTTGGCTAAACAACACTCCAATTGCCTTGCCTAACTTTCGTTAGAACTGCACTTTGATTTAAATTGCTTCTACTGTACTTTCTTTCCTTCCTTCCACTCAACCCGTTTTCTCTTCTTTCTCCCTTTCTTCCTCCCTTCCTCCCTTCCTTCATTCCTTCCTTCTTCCCTTCCTTACATTTCTCCTTCAATAAGAATCTGACTTGTATCACAGTTTGTCAGTTCTCTCAGGCTCTCCCAGTATCCTACCCATTTTCTTTCACAAGCATTTTCCCTAATTCATGTCTTATGTTGCAATTCCATCTTGGCGTCTGCTTTTCAGAGGACCCAGATGAACGGATGGATGAAAATTTGCAAGATAGTTACTATCTTGAGTTCTACATTTCATTCTCCTCTTAACATCTAGATATCCATCAGTTTTTTTTTTTTGAAAAGGTACATATGTCTCAAAGGGCAATTACCACATTGTAAATATATTTTAAATGTCATTGATACCATTTATAATTGAAGTGACTTTTTTTCCAAAGGAAGGAAGGAAGGGAAGGAAGAAAAGAAGAAAAGATATCATTTATTGAATATCTATTATGTATGAGGCATACTTTTTTGAAAGGCCATTTTATTTCAAACTCAAAAGAATCTTGTGATTTAGATTTGCATATGAGATTAAAACATTTTAAGCATCATATAAGGAACCTAAGGATCAAAGAGGCAGAAGAACTCAAATTTCAAACCCAGTTTCCTAAGTCTTGTGCTCATTTTCGTGCATCATAAAGACTCTGACAGATAGTATTATCTACTACATTGTAGAGATATTTTCCAGATATATCTGAATATAATTATCTGAACTACACACATATTTGTGTATATCCACAAACATCAAGACATACCTATATATATTTACACATACAAACAGATAGTTAAGGGATAACGTGATTATAAGCATATGCATATATGTATAGAAATACATGGGTAGATATAGACATGGATGTATAAGCACATACACAGATTTTGCATATAGAGTTTTTTGTGCGTGTCATACAGAGTTTAATTTATTCAAAGCCATCACACATTTTACCATCACGGTCTTTTTTTACAATGAAATAATCTCTTTCTATTAAATAAGGATTTTAATGTGTAGACGGCTGAAGGTGCCAATGAAGACAAAGCATCAATAACACCCAGTGGGGTTCTGATCTATATTTGAGCTCCATTCAATTCTGCTAATGCCATTAGATGTGTGAGGTAAGAGTGGATCAGGCGCTCATGAACAGCACAGGAAACCAACAGCTCACAATAGAAAATCGACATTCTCCTATTGAGTCCTGTCAAACCCTATTTCAGTCTGTTAGTGCAACCAGGCTTACTAATTGTAAGTAGACGAGCTCATCCAATAATTCTAGAAAGGAAAACCAAGAGATATTTGCTTTCATAAATGCCTCAATTTCTGAACTTCTCTCTGCACAATTGTAAAGAAGGTAAAATTGGTCTTAATAATAATAGCTCCCATGTAGTGAAGGCGCACTATGTATTCAAAACAGTACAAAGTGCTTTGCATGCATTATCTTTCATTCCATAACATGTCCAATATTGCATTGCTAATAAGTGGTTGATCCTGAGTCTGTCCTTCTCCAAAACCTATCTACTACTGACATTTCTCATGAACTCTTTTTTTTTTCAACAACTCACTTTTGACCCCATTTCCATTCCTACTTATCATCAGTGCCTCTCTCTACAGCATATACACACTCAGTCCCATTATTTTTATGTTATTCTTAGCATGCATGAATGTCCTGAATCCCTAAGAGACTCATTGAACTTCACCTATGAATGAAGAACCAGACTCATTGCATCTTACCTGCTTTACAAGGCAGTGCCCATCACAGCAGTAATGGCAACAGAGCCACCGGAGGCTGCCTTGGTTCAAGCTGGTTCCCTGAGAAAGTAACTGGCAGGCTATGTCTGAGACCCCTCCATGGCAGAGTGAGCTCCCCTTCACTAGCCTGCATGGACATAGGCCATGCTTCAGTCCTTTGAGTAGGCATCACTGACTGTAAATGTGATCAAGCTGTTGGGATTTAGATTAAAACAATAGTTACATCCAGGCAAGACACTGTTGGAATAATACAGGTGCCAAACTCTTTCCTAATCAACTGAGAAAATGAATCACGGAAGGTAGGGTTGACAATCAAGTTTGGGTTGACACGTGGGCAACTAAAGGTGGTGACCTCTATCTACAACAAAGAAGGGAAATATGAGGTACAGCTGGTATTTTGTACATGGGTCAGCAGGCGCAGATTTGGGGTCTTTGCAAGAGAAGAATTTAAGATAGGAAAGAAAGGAGAAGAAAATTATCATTAATTGAACACCTGTTATTTAGCCAGGAATTGCATGCTTAATTTGACTCAATCTTTACAAGATTTCACTTATTCATTCATTCATTCATCAACTCTCTTCTTGGTGATGTAACAAACACTGTTCTAGGTATTGGAGATTTAATTGAGAAAGAAACAGAAAAGGTCTCAGTCTTAAGGAGCTTATATTTGGGAGCTAGGAGGAAGGAAGTAAATATGTAAATAAATAAATAAGATGATTCCAAAGAGCAATAAATGTTACAAAAACAATATGACAGAGTACTGTGCTAGAATGGGGTTATGAGAGGAGTCGCTTTTTACCAAGTGCTCAGGGCAGTCAATTCTGAGGTGAGGACACTTGAGTATATACTTGAGTACTAAGAAGATGCCCAGCCCCGTGTGAAGACCTGGAGAAAGAATGTTCCCAGCAGGAGAATCAGCACAAGCAAAGGTGCTGGCAATGAGTATGATAAAAGATTACCGTGGTAAGAGTCTTGGGACGAAGGACAAGCTTTACTGCTCAGGTAGGGCATTTATTATTGAGGTAAATTACTTGTATTCTAATCCAAATGTGAGGAAAATTCACTGGAAGATTTCAAAAATAAGGAGTGGCATGATCTGAGTTGCGTGTATTAAAATTCTTCAGGCAATTATGGGAGACTAGATTGTGGGAGACTAGCTCATTTATACATAGTGAAGTGTCGTGCATAGAAGCCAAGTGGAATTTCAAAAGTTACACAGATATCAAAAAGCAGAGATGGAATTTAAAGCCAGGAAAGCCTTGCCTCCATAAGTAAAGGAAGTATTATCTCCTCTGAGGCTTTCTTCTAGGGCACCAAGTGGACACACCTTGAGCTTTAACTTCATGTGATGAGTTGGTTTCTTTGTCTGTTGAAGGCATTGGTCAAAGTTTATGAAAGTTTTTTCATTTTCATTTTCTTTTTTTGATGGAGGACACAGAGTATTTTGAAGCTGCTGTCAACATCTTTACCTTGCTGCAAAACATTTATTTTTATTACTATTTAATTTCTAATGCCTTTTAGATTCCAGGTTGATTTTGCACGCAACCAATCCTTCTCTGTTTTAATCTTAACATCCTTGTTGTGTGGCTTAGAATTGGGAATGAAACTGAGAATGTTGCTCTGGTCATTTGCACAATCTAAAAAACTCAGATTTTTGTTGAGTTGGAACTTGAGGAAGCATTTTCAATCTTTTGAAGAGATTGTATGTTGCTGAAAAGTAAATTTTTAAATAGGTAGCATGCTCATGCTTCTTATTATGACAGATTAGATTGTAGCACACCAATCTTCTACCAAGAACAAGGATAAATGCTGGATAAAATGCAAAGCACATCTCTTTGAAAGCATCATAGAGCTACTAAGAGAGCCAGAACTTAAGCGACCGATATCCCAGAAGAAGAGTACAGAAATGTGATCCCAACAGTTAGACTCAATCTTTCTCTGAAGGCGTTTGAAGAAGTAACATCAATCTTAAACTCACTTCTTTAGAGAAAACAAAGAAGGAAAATGCTTTCCAACTCATTTTATAAGACCAAAAAAATCTTAATATCAGAACCTCATGGGGTTATAACAGGGAAAATTTTTCCAATCAATTTCTCTCATGAACATAGATACCAAAGCACTAAACAAAATACTGGAAAATCACACTTAATAATGAATAAAAACTCTAATGCACATCTGAAAATAAAACATATTAAAAATTATGTAATTAAAGTTTATACCAATAATGCAAGGTTGGTTTAAATTTGAAAGTTACCAAATTTTCTCCTTTGTCCTAAATAAAGGAGGAAAATCACATGATCATCTCAAAAAAAAGAAAAAATCATACCTCATGCCATTTACAAAATTAATTCCAGATGAAGTATAGATCTAAATATAAATGGTGAAACAATAGATATTCTAGAAGATAGAATATGATAATATTTTCATAACTATTGGGTAGGTACACAATAAGCAATAACTATGAAGAGAAGAGTGATAAATTAGACTACTTAAAATTAAGAACTTTTGTTATTCAAAAAACTGTGCCAAAGGAGTGGAAAGGCAAGTCACAGTGTAGAGGAAGGTATATGGACTACATATCTTGGATGAAGCTTTTGACTCCCTAATATACAATGAAGTCCTATAGATCAATAAGAAGACAATAAAGAAAATCAAAATAAACTATAAGCAAAAGATTTGAACAGACGTGTCACAAAAGAGGATACCTAAATAGCCAATAAACATAATAAAATACGAGCAACCTCATTAATCACCAGGGACACATGAGTAACATCCACAATAAGATACCGCCACTACAACCATTCAAATGCTACAGTGACAAAAGACAGATAAGTATTGGCAAGAATATGAAGCAAGGGCAGCTCCCATACTTTGCTGGCTGAAGTATACATTAGTATAACTACTTTGGAAAGCTATTGGCAATATATATTAAAGCAGAACATATGCATAACATATAACTAAGCATTTCCATTCCTAAGGATGTACCAAGTAGAAATGCGTACTTATGTGTATCAAAGGATATATACAAGTATATTTACAGTAACAGTTTTTAATAGCCCCAAATTGTTAACAACTCCAATATTTAACAAAATTTAGAATGAGTAAAAGATGATGCTACATTCTTACACTGGAATATTGTATAGCAATGAGAATGAACTAACTACTGCTATTCACAACAACATGGATAAATATTAAAAACATAATATTGAATGAAGGAAGTCAGACCCAAAAGAAAACATACAGGAAAAATTAATCTGTGGAAATAAAAGTCAGAAAAGTGTTTATCTTTGGGTAGAAGTAGTGACTAGAAGGAGTCAGGAGGTGAGTTTCAGGGGTATTGGTAATACTCTTTGTACTTTGCTCTTTGTAGTCACTGTGTATGTGAATTCCCTTTGTAAAAACCCATCAAGATGTTCACTAATAAGTAGTGCTCATGTTTCATGTCTGCTGTGGAGTGGATGCAACAGCTTCAACGTTCCCCCTGTTCCAGGACCAAGACAAGAGGAGCCCCTTTCTTGGATATGCCAGTCTTGTAGTGGGGGGAAAGAAGACCAAGACACAACCATATGGTGTATCCTAACACTGCTGCTCAGGGGAGGAGTAGGGCCCCATTCACTTATATATCATGCCCACAGCAAGTCTCATAGCCAAGCTTGATGTCAACCGGGCGGCAAGTGCAGTCATCCCACTGGGATGGGGCCTATACTGTAGGGGTGAGAAAATATTTGACAAATGCTACAATTTTCCTGCAATGAGTTTCTTTTTGTCAGAGTAATTCCACACACTTAAATAGCAAACTGTTTCTTTCTTGATAAATTTAAGGTTTTCAGTTGGAACAAGTGAAAAAAATGGTTTTTAAGAATTCCTTAAAATTCCCAAAGAAATTATATGAAATTGATTCCAAATAAAAAGGCTTGTAAATCTGCTCAGTAAGAACTTTCTTGTAGCAGGGTTTACAAATGCGCAATTAATGTCTCTCATCTATCTACAAAAGCTGAGTTACTAACCAGACTAAATTGCAACTTTGGAGCTATTTTGGAATCTACTTTCGTTCTGACCCTAGAGGTGTTGTTCGTAAAACTACTGTAAAGATTTTCTTTCTTACTTCACCTCAAAAAATGTTCAAAAAGTATGTATGCCCATATACATCCATTTCAAATGCGAATGGTTCAGATTAGATTATTTATAGCTGAACTCCTTTAAATCATATGTAGTTTTAAAAACAGGAAGTTTCATATTTCTCATAAATGAATAATATTAACCTTTCTGTCCAGTGAATATAAAAGATTATTTTGCACTGTCACTATGAGAAAGACAATCCTTTGAAATGGTGTGTGTGTGAAGGTGTTTGTCAGTGTGTGGGGGCTGGGCAGTGCTAATGTTCACGGAAGACCTACTGTGTGTCAGGCAGCCTGTTGGGCTCTTTTCACACACTACCTCACATTTCTCACAGTTAGTGGAGACACAGCTGCTTTTTACATAGATAACACTGTTGGTGCATCACTTTTAATGCTCTCAACTGTTCTGCAAAATAGTTACCTAAATAACTTACCCAAGTCCACACAGCTATTAATAGAAAATCCATGCACTCTCTGACAGATGGCTCTCACTCCTTCTTTTATTCACTCTTTACTAATATTTGGAAACTCCAAAGTATCATATCAGTGCTAACAGATAATAATAATCCAAACAGATTGCAATACTCTATGCATATTAATTGCCATTTCAGTTTTAATTTGAGGATTACTTGTTTCATATGCATTTCTCTCTGGACAGTGAAAGGAAACTCGTGAGTAAACTGTTATAGAAGTGGTTCATCGCTTCATATATTGAGTTACACATAATTTTTTTGTAGTGTCGATATACAAGTCCTCTTCATTGACCATTGTTAAAGCTTAGAAAATGAAGACAAAAATAATCACAGTCGTGAAAACAATGCAGTTGTTGGGGTGTGTGTGTGTGTGTGTTACATGTGGGCACAGCCTCACAAATGGGTTTGGGATAAAGACCCTGGAACGGGCAGGTAGGAGGATAGTCAATAACTAGCCAGTGTGGTAACGCATGCCGTCAAAAGCATAATAGCTGCTTGGTGTTACTCACTGTAATTTAAAGCAGAGGTAGAATGGAAGGCCTGATGGGCCTTAGAACAGCCCAGAAATTTTTTTAATTGCACCTGAATTAGCAGAGTTTAAACTAGAAAAGAGATACCCCATGGGTGCTTACTCTGACTTCATGACTTGTGCTGTATTAATGAATGATTATTAAAAACTCAGTTTTAACATGTTTTCAAATGATTTCAGGTGTCTTATCAGGAAGGAGAAAAAAAGGACAAAGTGGAGGAAAGAGAACTGATAATAACCATCATCTGCAGGCAGAACGCCACACTATAGATGGCTCACAGCTGATTCGGGTCTTTCATTTTGATCTTTACCAATGCCTAAGCCATCATATGTCTGTCTCTGCACAAACTCATCACACATATTGATAGTCTTTCATTTTATTATTTCAAGGAATGGTACAGCATCTATGGCTATGATCCCAGTCTTTCCATTCAATCTTAGAACAATATACAAGTTCAGAGACAAAGGATCAAAATAGACTTTTTATTTATTCATTTTTCCAGTGGAAAGACACAGAACTTACATGTCTGAATGGCACTTAAAGACGTTCTGATGTTACACAAAATAACCAACCTTCATTTATATGTAAAAGTAATTGTTTAACTAGAACAATAAGGCTATTGTCTTATCAGAAGAGTCCCATTTTTCAAACATGTCTTTTAACCTCAATTCATGCAAAAACTTTTCCCATTGTGGAGCATTCTTACAGTCTCATGGCCATGCCCAGTGCTTCTGAAATGTTTGCACCCAGAAAGATGCAGATGAGACTAGCTGAATTAGCATGTCACTGTAAATTGTACCTTTTCTTGACATTTCTATACCCTGAAACACTCATCTTCTAAAACAATTCTGTTTAGGGCCACATATATAGATAGATATACATATAGACATGTAGACATATAATTTCTATGTAAAATTCTTTAACTTTAATGTGTCTGCATGGGGGAAAAAGCATTATATTGTTTCATTTTGGAAAAGGCCACAAAATGTCACTGAAATATAAGGCTTCTTTTTGCATTTGGATCTGTATTTCGGATAACAATAACCAATCACTATTTATTTTCATTTGCTGAGTGCCAGTCACAGTGGTAAGTGCTTTATATGGATTATCTCATTTAATCCTCGAAGCACCCCTAGAGGTTGGTGTTAGTGTATTACGGCAAGACCAATCATACTGTAGGAAATGGAGTTCAAAAAATAAAAATTTCGTAAAATGCGATGCCATGTTATTAACGAGGTAATGGAATGACCAATGTTAGTCTATGTGTTAACCTGGTGAAGTCCGAAAGAGGTCAGTCCAGCTGTGCAACACAAACTGCTATGGGCTCGGCTTGGAGTTTGGTGTCACCTGCAGAGGGTTGTTAGTTCCAGCTGTTGGATATTCAAGACAATTGGGTCAATCTACCAATCTCTTAATGAGTCGGTATCCATTCTCTATTGGCCCTATTCAGGAATATTAGGACTCACCTACTATTTCTTTTCCAACCAGCTCAGAAAGTAAGAATTTTAGCCTATTCCTATTGGAGAAGAGAATTGAAACAGAAGTTGATCCCATCTCCAGAATATGATATGCATGGCAGCTTGGGACATGGTATCACGAAGTTTTAACATATTTGCATTTTTAGGAGTGAGTCATTTTTCTGAGTTTATGCAGCTATTAAGAGGTGGCGCTTCAGTGGGAGCGCAGGCTGTAGATCATGTTGGTAAGGTAGGAAATTCCTCTAAGGCTACGTAGCTATTAATGCCAGAGCCTAGATTTGAACCGTAGTTGATTTACCCACCAAGTCTATACTAGACTGTCCAGGAGGAGAAATGAGGAAGAAATCGAGATGTAACGGACATTTAAAAGTTAAAAATTCATATGCCATATTTCATTTGGGAAATTTTTGGTTCAGAAAAAGTAACTATCATTTGTACAGGGCTCACTGTGGTTTAGGTCCTGTTGTGAAATTTACAGCATTAAAATATACAAAGTGTGTAATCTAGTATAATGCTTCATTTAGGAAGTGAACACATAGTAAGCTGTCAACAAATGGACATTTCTTTCCTTCCCTCCCGTTCTCTCTGAATTTTTAAATTGCTTTATTTAAACAATAATGTTTATGAGCTAGATCTGAGCCTCCCTCTCCCCTTACAGCTGAATAATCTGGCCTTTGGAGAATTCAATAATCCCTGCCAGTTCACAGTTAGCGTGTTCCAGAGCAAGGCTTGAACGTAAGTCTTTCCAGCTCTGAAGCCCATGAGCTTCTCCTAATACAATCCTGCCTCCTCCCCTTGTGCTACTAATTCAGAACTCACTGCAAGATATTGCAGCGTGCGTCTTTATTTAAGCCTTCAATATCCCCTTTTGAAAAGCAGACAGGGACACAGATAAGCTGGCAACTGTTGTTCAGCAACCGCAAAAGAAAGAAAAACGCTCTGATCAATCCCTCACCTAAGAACACATCGCTGTCCATTCTGTCTTACGTGAAGCATGAAGTGTAGCTGAGGCAGCCTCATTTTGTTTTCTGTTAGAACAAGAACAATTTAGTCCAAGAGGATCGCTGTCTATGTGTTGGGCTTTCAGGGCTGATAAGCAACTGGTAGATCCAGGAGTGTCCTTCAAGGACCATAGATACAAACATTACGCTATGTGGTGAAGCATCAAGAGGATAAACCAGAAATATCCCGAAAGAAAGGCATTAAAATAATCAGATTTTGTATCTTTCCTTTTTCTTTTTTATTTAGTGTTTAATATTGTCTGGGACTTGGCTAATCACACAGATCAGAGATTAAAAAACAGCATTAAGCAAGAGAAATAGAAATCCTCTAAATACAACCAAGTTCTTCAGAACAGCCTTGATAAACCTTGAAACCACAGAGGCACCCTGCAGTCTATTCAAACTTGGATGGTTAGTATCACCTTAAAGATGAAGTCTCAAAGCTCTCTCACTGAGAAGGAAAACAAATATATTTTCAAATCATTCCAAGACAATTTAATAAAAAAAGAGATGGGTGTGTTTCTATTAATGAAGACTGAGTTTTGCACAAGGAAATCTTCAAATTAAATGGACACCAATGCACATATCTTTAACTTTGATTTTCATAGATTTATACACGGATTCATTCATTCTTGGCTAGAGTCCCTCAACATTTAATGAGCAGCTATTTTGTTCTAGGCATCATCCTAGGCACAGGGAAGTACAACATTGAAGCAAGCATGGTTTCGTGATTTGCAATTGATCACAACTTATTAGGGAAGATAGACAAGAAAACTAACAAGTTTAAGACAGTCAAGTAAGCTCTATCAAAAATTGTGGGTATGATGCTATAGAAACCCAGTGAAGAGGCATCTAAATTAAACCAAATGTCTGTGCATGTGTGTGTATCTAAGGGGGATTATCAAGGAATTGAATATTGAAGTTGAGTAGGAGAGAGCCATTCATGTCATTGCTATTGGGGATTGATGGGAGGCACTGCAAGCAAAGACAATAGCTGGTCCAAAGGCAGGAAACATTGTGATGTTTGGGAATCCATAAATAACTTGGCTTGCTCAATCTGCCGAAAGGGTATTCAGATTTACATCTCTAGCTGGGCAAAATCATATATTTCATTAATTTTACTGCCTTGCTACTCTCTTTAGATTTTTCATCGCTTGGTTAAATTTTGTGTGTTTCTTTTTAAGATAAAAGTTGATTGACCTTTGAGAAAGAGAAAGGAATATTTATATGCATTGACAATTGACCTGTTTCAAAGTCAAAGCTACACAGAGGTTATCTTATAGAGCTTCACAAATTTAGTTAGCACATTGTTTACTGTAGTAACATTTCTACTTTGCCTGAAGCATTTTTACATTGTCTGACCTTTATATAACACTTTAATATTCATATTTGGCTGCTGAACTATCACAACTCTGTATAGTTTCAAAGCAGCTAATCTGATCAGTTCTCTCTGTTCTTCTCACCTTTCTCATTTTAGTCACTCTACTGACAGCAAAAGAAGAAACAGATTTAATTTAAATTTTGTATCATTCAGGACTGATGACTCAAGGGAATATTTAGGGCATGCCTTCCTTTCAGCACAAGTATCATGGGCGAAGAAATTCAAATGAATGCCGTAATTCATAGTATGGACTCAATTACATCAATCAATAATTATTTGCTTACTTTTAACCCTATGCTATGCAATGCACTAGGTGCTGAGGCAAATAAATCCATGTGGTTCCATCATGAATTACCCTCAATATGGTTAAAGATATGAAACATACAAATTAATTCATTATTTTATTTAGTAACCTAGCAAACATTTCCAGTATGCCTACTCTGTCTTGTACAGTAGAGATACAATAGTGATCAGGACATAGACATTACCTTCAAGGAACTTGTATGTGTTCATATGGAGGATGCTGACAAGTAAAAAGAAAATAGCAATACATTGTGACAATTATTAGTATAAAAATAAGCACAGGGTCACCAAAACAATCTTGGAAGTCCTGGGGAAACCTTTTAAAGAAGGTGATCTCTTAGCTGATACCTGAGGAATAAAGCAGAAGAAAGAAGAAAAGAGTGTTCCATCCTGTTATGGGCTGAATTGTGTCCCCCAAAAATTGATTTATTGAAGCCCTAACCTAAGAATGTGACTGTATTTGGGAATAGGACATCTCAAGAGATGATTATGTTAAAAGGAGGCCCATAGAGTGGGCCTTAATCCAATATGCCTGGTGTCCTTTTACGAAAAGGAGAAGCAAAGAGACACCAGGAGCACTCTCACTGAGGGAAGGCCATGTGAGGACACAGCGAGAGGCCAGCCATCTACAAGCCAAGGAGAGATGTCTCAAGAGAAACCAAACCTGCCAGCACATTGATCTTGGCCTTCCAGCATCCAGAATTGTGAAAAATAAATTCCTGTTGTTTAAACCACCTAGTCGGTGTTACTCTGTTATGGCAGCCCTAGTAAACGAATACATAGGCATTAGTAGCAGCATGTTCAAAAGCGGAGAGATAAGACAGAATTTAGCCTGGGGCAGGACCTGAAAGTAGGGATTATAGCTACACATACTATAAACTCCTAATGGGTGTGAGTGTATAAAATAACGAGACTAAATCAACAAAGAACTCTGATTGGAGGATTCAAGATAGAATCAGTTGGATAGAAAGAATGACGGCAAGCATGGGCTTAGCAGTAGCAGCTGTGGCAGAAGTGGGAGAAGACTGACACTGGAAGCAACAACGTAAACGACTAAGTGCCAGGAAGCATAGAAGTGACAGAACATCAAACAAAAAGATGCTGTGAAGCAGAAATGAAAGACGCATTTTCCTGGAATGGATGCATTCTCAGGGTAATGGTGACAGCCTCATGTACCAAGATGTAGCAGGAAGATAAAAAAATAAAACCCAATTATTTGAAGGCCTGGAGCTATATGAAAGTGGAAGGAAATGGGTGTTTTAGACTTTCCAGCGATCCCTCCCTCAAGTCTCTGTAACCTCTTCACATTAGCATCCCCCAGGGTTCAATTCTTGGTTCTCTTGTCTTCACTCACCACATTCATTCTCTTGACAGTGTCTTTAAATATCACCCATACCCACGTGACTCCTAAATAAAATAAATAACTCAAATATAGACATTTCTCCTTAACTCCAGACCCACCTATCCCACTGCGTATCTGATATCTCCACCCAGATGTCTACTAGCCATCTCATGTTTAAAATATCCTAAACTTAATGTTTGATTTCCATCCCATCCCCCAAATCCTACTGCACCTCCAGGCATCCTCATAACCACTGATGAATTTCTTTGCTTACAGAAATTCAAACCAGAAACCTTAAGTTGTCCTTGAGTTTTACCTTTCTCTCATACCCCAAATCTAGACCATCAACAAATTTTATTGGCTCTACCTTCAAAACATATCTGGAATCCAACTGCTTCTTAGTAGCGCTACTCCCATCACCCTAATCTGAACCAACAGCATCCCTCACTGGATTATTGCAGCTTTCTCCTAACTGGCCTCCCAAATTTTATCTTTGCCCTCCTTGTGTTTATTCTCATGACAGCAGCCAGAATCATCCTTTTAAGAATTAAATCAAGTTTCTAAACCCCAGCATTATTGACACTTTGAGCCAGATGATGGAGTTCGTTGGTGGGGGTGATTCCTGTCTATTATAGGATATTTATTAAGCAGTATCCCTGGTCTCTATCCACTAGGTGCCAGTAGTACCCCTCTTCACAGCTGTGTCTACCAAAAATCTCTCCAGATATTACCAAATGTCCCCTTGGGGACAAAATTGTCCCTGGTTGTAAGCTACTGAGATAAATCAGATCATAAGACTGAAAAAATAATGAGGATAAAAGTCTAAATCTCTATAAGGGATTATATAGCCCTACATCCTCTGCTGCATCCTCAGCCCTTTTACCTTTCTTTGCTCATCTCTCACTACTGTTTCTCTTATGCCCTCTTTCCATACCCATGGGAT
Source organism: Diceros bicornis minor (assembly GCF_020826845.1). Lineage (NCBI taxonomy): Eukaryota > Metazoa > Chordata > Mammalia > Perissodactyla > Rhinocerotidae > Diceros > Diceros bicornis. The sequence goes on along the minus strand of NC_080749.1, from coordinate 15,391,793 downwards.
CCTTGCTGCCCCAGGGAATGTCAGGCATGCTCCTGCCACGGGGCCTTTGCCAAGTACAGCTCACTCTTTACCTCTTTCAAGTCTTGGCTCAGTTGTCATCTTCCAAATGAGGCCTACCTGATCATCCAATTGTAAATTACTGCCTTGTGCTATTCCCTCTATGCTCTGATGTCAACTGTGTTCTCCTAATTTTGCCGTCTCTTATCACCTTCTAACATATAGAATTTACTGACTCATTCAACAGCTATTTGCAGAAGACCTACCCTCTAGTAGACACTGCTCCTGGGGTTTAGGAGTAAATAGAATATGGATCCTATATTCCAGTTGGAGGAAACAGACGTTAAACAAATCAACAAATAAAAGATATAATATGTCAGATGGTGCTAAATGCTTTTGAGAAACAGAAAGCAGGCAAGTGGGGTGAGGACTGCTGGGCAAGGGTGGCAGTTTTAAGTAGGATACTCAAGGAGGCCTCACTGAACCTGTGAGACTTCAAAGATCATCAAACATTGTGTCTCTAAAGTCTGTCCTTCTCCGTAAAGCTGTAACCTCCATGAGGTCAGCAATTTTTTTTTTTTCTGATTTTGATCCCCAAGACAACTCTACCAACTTGAATAGGACCTGACACCTAGTAGGTGCTCAATAGGTAATTCTTACGTAAATGAATCAGCTTTTCTTGAATCAAAGAAAATGATTTGAGTTATGAAATCTTTACAATTTTGTTCTTTTCGTATGGGGGGAAGAGGTTCAATCTGGAAACATGTCAATCTTATTTCTTGCATGAGTCTGTGATAAATGTACCACAGACAATTAGCCTTGAGATTGCCTATAATGTCTTCATGGAAAGAGAAGAGCAACATAAACTAATGTGGTAAGTATTATATAAATGGTGCATGCAGTGTTTTCAAGGTACAGAGATGGGAGAGTTCATTTCACGTGGCCAGAGTATGTATTTAAATTGTGTCTTGAAGGAAGGGTAGGATTTCAATAGAGTGAAAAAAAGCAGAAGCCCAACCCAAAGATAAAGAATACAGTGAACTAAGTATTACCAGAGTAATATAAAACTTGTGCCCATGCCGATGACTGGTCTCTTGCCTCATTAGCTTATAACTAGTATGACTAGGGAGACCATGTATGTTATTGCTCAGCCCAGGATATTTTTGCAAGTAAAAGGGGATGTTATTAATAATCACACCAGGAAAATGGGTATAATTTGGAACTGTTACAGGCAGACCTTATTTATGTTATTATAAACATAAATATTTTTGTATTTGTATCTTTGTACACTCTTCTATCACTGTCTTTCTTCTTTTGTCTGGTCTCCATCATGCATGTGTCCCTGTGTTGGTTTCTTGCTCTGTGGCGGAGGCCTGGGGTCCTGTGTCTCCCTAATCCTCACTCTCTGTCATTGCAGTGACTGGAATCTTTCACCTGTGTTTGAGCCCTGCTTTTGCTCCTGAGACTTCCTCCTTTTGATTGTCCACCGTCCTAGGGTTCTTCCTCTTTTTACTTGGGACTTTTAAATAACAATCACTGTACATTTGACTGTGTTCTAACGGCATTTCCTGCCGTGATTATCAGGAGAAGCTTTAAGCTGAAAGTGAAGTTTTAGAAGGTATAGAAACTCAACACATTTATACGGTGACCTATGTAAAAGGAATGAGCACAAATTAACGAAGGTAGTCGGTGGGAAAGGATGACGTGAACCAAATGTGCTGAACAGAACATGCCATGCAACCCATGAAGAACTATGCAGAGTTCATTTAGGGCAGTTAGCAAGGTTTATGAAAAAGAAACCTGGACAAGTAAGTTGAATTCATGTTGAAGAAAGTTCTAAATGCCACGCCAGGAGAATAAACTTTATTTGGAAAAAATAGGAGGTCACTGAATTTTTTCAGAGCTCTTGTCACCAAGCCAGCGTTTTTGGCTAAAAAGGAATCAGAGGGCTATCTGAAATACTCATAAGCATTTCAGCGAGGCAGGGGGAGATGGAGTCTATGTTCCAGACATAGACAGAGAAATTAGTCAATGAACAAGGGCTTAAAAGACAGGAGTACTAAGTGTGATGATGCTGTTATCACTGCTGATGACAGACCCAGTGGCAGAGAGTATGCTAAATGTTTCACATGCATTCGTTTCTCTAATCCTAACAACAGCTCATTGAAATAGATAGTTGAATTTTCCCGTTTTACAAATAAGAAAACAAAGGCCTAGGAAGTTGATGAAACTTGACCAGGTTTATACAGTTGGAAGAGTGGCAGAGCCTGGATTTGATCCAATGATAGTAGCCTGACTACTAAGACCAGCTTTTTAACCATTTTGCTAATACTGACTCTCCGTGTAGGAGAAATACATAAGAGTGAATTATCAGGAAATGAGTGTGTGTCACTCCTAGGAATATAAATCAGAAAGCCAAAGAGTAAATTCCATCGAAAAATTGGAAATTGGACATGGTCATTCACCACCTAGAAGTGTCAGAGCAAAGATAAAATTCAGGGATGGGAAAAGCTGGAAGTAAGAGGGGCAGAGAGGGGCAAAAATAAGGCTCAGACTATTCAATCAACCTTGGCTCTGCTTTTAGGTAGAAAGGGGGAGAGCAGAGAGCATGGTGACATATTTGAGGTGGCATACTCTGATCCCCTTAACAAGATTCGGTGGGAAAAAAAATCAAATATTTTCTGCACAATAGTAAGAGTCCAATGCAGTAGATTTAGTTCCCACAAGAAGGCACAAGACAAGAGGAAAGGATGTGGGGTTTGAGCCAAACTGAGTACCAACCTGTGAGCAAAGCTTTGTTGAAACTAAATGAAAACGTGAATCTTCAGGGGCTTCAGCCTGCTGATTCCCTTTTGTGACTCCTAGCAACTCAGCACCTTCCTCCAGTGGACCATGGCAGCAGGAGGAAAAACTGGGCGACAGAGATTCTAGGGTGAGTTCCAAGCCAGACTTTCCAGATAGCACAAGTCTCTCTCTCCTACTGTCTGGGAATCTGGAAATTGGCTCCCACTGCCTCCCAAGTGCATTGTTCTCTGTCTTTTTGACTTTGTTTTTCGTTTCTTTTGGGCCTGACGCATTCTCACCAACTGCTCATATTAGAAACTTCAAGATGAAGTTGGAATGTCACTTCCCCAGTGGAGGCCTTCTTAATCTCTCCCAGTGAGTTTTTCTTGCTGCATTCCATAACATTTTGTACACTCTCCAATATGACATTGGCACCCAATTAACAGAGCGTTGGTATGGTCTTGTACCTTGCATGTACCTCCATGAAATGTCTGATTATTTTCAGGAATTTCCTCCATTCCTTTCCCTCTCTCTCTCACTCCATGCCCATCCTCTAGTCTGAAGGACAATTTCAATTTCACTTTTATGATTTTGATCCTAAGTAAGTATTAAAAAATTAGGCAATAGTAATGTGTTGACTGACTTTGTTCAAACCTTTGTCTTCTGACAGCATTCATCTTTCCATCCTCTCTTTCAACATTATCAAGTACAAAGTTCTCACATTACTCCCAGCAACACAGCAAGCCAGCTCCATCACTTCTCCATGGTTTGCTAAAATGGCAAAAACAGGATCCTAGCTAAATGGTGCTAACGGTTAAGACCTAGAATGGTGAAGAACACTTTTCAAAGGAAAGAGAAATTAGGGAGCAGAAACATTTTATTTTCTAACTTTCAAAATAAAGCTATAAAACTGTGGGAGTTAAGAAAATGAGATAAAATTGTACTTAACTAGAGCCTCCCCAAATGGCTTTTGAAGAGATTCAATGCATTTAGATAAAAGCTTTTAGGCTTTAACTGCCTTTCAGAGCATGGGCCTGGTAAAGATGGCACTGTAGATGTGTGCTTAGACAAGCTGATTTAAAGTACACACAATAGAGCAAACTGAATGAGTTCACTGGTTAAATATATCATTTTCTTCAAACAACGTTTGTATGTGTTTCACTTCCATTTCAAATTTTGCCAGTAAAAATTATCTCAAACCATAACAGAGAGTGGTATTGTGTGATTTCTAGTAATAACCACTCATATATTGTGAATTTATTCAAATTCTATTTCCTGATGTTGTGTTATGGAGTTCACCTGTAAGAATTTTAGTGCGTGAATAGCCTGTGTGATGGAAGCACCACAACTTTTTGTAAATAACCCAAAATAAAATTCTCTAGTTTTTCCCCCTTTCCCTTTCCAAAGGAGAAATGAGTTCAAGTGCTGTTAGTGATGACATTAACTTCACATGGAATAAGCCTTAATGAAAAACACTCAAATATTTATAGAAGCATATTTAGAGCATGTTTCAGTGCTAAATTGTGACTAAGCCTACCTACTTATGGCTTCAGAGTTGACAGAGCTTTGTATTAAAATCTCCCATACTTCTATTTGCAAATAGCATACTATAACTTTTCTGTGACTCTCTTTTGCTCATTAAATTCTAAGTAATCTGATGACTAAGGGAGTACCTATCTCAGGTTCCTCTCTTGCTGAGCACAGTGATATGTGCAGAGCTTCAACTGAAATGACTTTACTATTGAAAAATAAGTAAATAATTGGTACACAGTTTGGTAAGTTCTGCACTAAGGGATACACATAATGAAGAAACATAGGAAAAGGCTTCACTGGGTGGAGGTGAAAGGATGATTCAGGACAGGGAAGAGAAGAAATCATTTTTAGCGGTATGTTGAAGGAAGAACAGAATCTTCTATGACACAATGAAGAGAGAAGAATATTCTTGGATACCTGAATAGTACCCATAAGGGCTTGGAGGTGTAAAAGATTTGGTTAGTTGAGGATTCAAAATTAATGATCAGACAGTAGGGGGAGCAAGAGATTAATAGAAATGTCATAGATTTGGGCCAAGTTGTGAAACCTCATTGAATCAGCCAAGAAGTTTGCTGTTTTTCTACAGACAAGGAAAGCCCAGAGAAGCATTCTAATCAGTAGAAGGTCCATAGTGTCTGGCTTGCCTTAAACAGTAACTATAGCTCACTTTACATTAAATCTCATGGACTAAATGGCTAAAAAGTTTATTTTAATGATAGAATAGTAAGGAAAGCCAAAATTCATGGGGCTTTCATGGCTGCTGTCTTTTCTTGCTTATCTTCAAATACATAGGTTTTTTATTTTTTATGTTAATGATTCCTAAAAGATGCATTCACTTGTGTGAATCAGGTATTGTATGATGGATTCAAGTGAGAAAAGCAACTACAAATTAAATTGACAAAAACAAAACAAAAACCCCTGAGGATAGGTGGTCCTAGGGGCATTTGAGAATTTATCTAATGCTTGTGGAGTGGCTCCCACTATTTTTCTTTCTTTCTTTCTTTCTTCCATTTTATTTTATTTTATTTTTTTGGCAGTTGGATGTCAGATCAAATGCTGCCCAGTGGTATCACAAATATTACCACCAAACAGGAAATTTAGATCAGGCCTTGAAAACCATCCAGCTGTGAGCTGGGCTTGGCTATCCAGAGCGGGGGGGACAGCACCACCCTGTCAAGGCCCCATCTCTTAGGTAATGAGCTGTTTGCCCATTCTGCCACATACAGCCAGGATATAAAAATGGTGGAGCCCAGATGTTCAACGGGAAACAAACAGGTGGGCAGGCCTACAATGCTGAGATTTCATTTGCGTGCTTTTTGTATTATGTCTTTATTATGTACAATACCTTGAAATTTCACGTCACTGCTACATTGCTTACCATGATTCATTAGCTTGAATTTTGCTTCCTACAACCCACACAGACCCTTGATGTGTTTGTAACTCTCCTGACTTTCAATTTCACAGTATTCCCTAAAGTTAATTCTGAAGCTATCTCATCTTGCTAGACAGCTGCAAGATTTCTTCCTAGCTATGATAGTACAGCTGAGATACAAACTAATTTCTTGGGGTGAAATTAGTTCTCATTTCCCAGGTTGATCAGTATGGGAGTTCCCATGAGTTCCCACCTCTCACCCCAATCTACTACTCCAATAGTTTTTAGAATCGTTGCTAAAGACTCTATATTATAATAACTTAAAAATTTTGACAAAAGCTTATGACCCAACAAAAGTATTGAAGAAAATTTGTCTACAGGTCCAACCAATTTTACTGAGAGACCTAAAGAGAAGGAGGAGGGTACATATAAGAAAGGAGAGCACCTAGAAGCAGGCTAATGTATCAGTTTGTCTATCACCACCATCATCGTCAGCATCACTATAAACATATTCATACTCAGAGTTGCAAATGAAAACAAAAATAAGATAACACTGTCACTCAGCAAAAGTTTAAATAATAATATTGCCCAGTATATTATGAGTTCAGAAAATATGCACTTGCCCCACACTGGAGAAAGGATAAAATGGAAAATCTTATATAAAAGCAACCAGAAATTGTATAATACAAATGATAAAATGTTCATACCCTTTGATCCAGTGATGTTATTTTTAGGAAATCTTAAAAAAAAAAAAGTCAGAGATTATAACAAGCATTTGTTGTATATATAAAATGATAATCCCAGTATTACTGATACTATGGGGAAAAATGACATAATTTAAGTGTTTAATAATAGTTAAGGAGATTGGTTAAATAAAACCATAAGGTGTGTATTTATTAATATGGTAAAATTCTTATGATAATGGCACATAAAAAGAGAAATAGTATTGTACATACATGATCATAATTTTAAAAATGTGTGTGTTTTTGTGCAAAAGAGTTCATCTGGAAAGTAATGTACCACCACATTAGCAGTGGCTGTCTTTTGGGTAGCAGGATTATGGGTGATTTTTGTTCCTCTTTTAATCATTCTATACTGTCCAAATGTTTCACAATAACTGCGAATTGCTTTGCAATCAGAAAAAAAGTCAGTGAAAAATTTTAAAGAGCTCTTAAAAATATTTTTATAAATATTTAAACTAGTTGCTAGCTGACTATTGTCTAAATATTAATGCCTGGCTAGGTCAACACAAAAGAATTCATTCACCTGAGAGTAATTCTCTATCGAGGCTTATGGGAGTCAGCACCTTACATCAGTTTGTCACATAAACTGTGTACTATGAAAAGGCAAATATCTTCTCATAGAGGTATTGTAGATTGTTCTGGGAGTGTTTTGTAAGTTCTTAGGCTTCATGAATCTCACTCCTCTGACATGCTGAAAATATTGATGTTCATGCTTCGCTCCCAGAGAGTTAATGTGTTCAAAGTGGGGGCTGAGGGTGGGTAATTTTTAAAGCTCCTCAGATATTTTTAATGTGCAGCCAGAGTTATTAATTTTGGATATAGACAGAGGCTGCTGAAAGTGCAGGGCTGGCCCCAAACTGTTCCTTACAGTCTACAGTGTGATTTGTTCATAAATTAAGAGTGAGATGAGTTCTGAAATTGAAAGCAAGCATTTAGAGATGTTTACATCAATTTGACATTGCTGTGACATTCAAGCAAGTGATTAGTGAACACTTCTCCTTGTACAAGGTATAGACCAGTCTGGGTGCTTTTGAGGTCACTTGACGAATCACATGAGCTGTATATTTGTCATGTGCAAATGCTACCTATAAGTTCATGATGAAGTGGGAAAAATAAAAACTGGTCTTGAGGATGCAAGGTTTAATGTGCCTAACTTCCCAGCCACATTATAAGTTATTGAATATCCCCCACAGAATTTAACACAAACCACACCTACGGCAGGTACTCCAAATGCTTCTTGAATTCTAATGAATGATGGTTTAATGTTTCTTTCATTCAAGAAATTAATTGAATTTTAACTGGGGCCATTAGTGTCATGATGTCTTTACAATGAAATAATTTACTTATGATAGTGGAAGTTTCTAACACTGTGGTTAGACTGCCTTGAGACATATTTTGCAGCAGCACAAGTCTCTTAATGTTCTTTAAATGACCCTGTATCTCTTCTTTCACCCCAGTTGACCTACTCTTTTAATAGCTCTTACTGGCCCAGATCTACTATCTCCCTTGCAATGAGAAGCTGTGTCAGTTACATCAGTGGTACCCTTAGACCATGACTCACTTGTCTCAACCTTGTGGAGATGATATGCAGACCTATGCTTGGCTCTGCCTCACCAGCACTCTCCTCCCCTCTCTCACTGTTTGGGCATTTGAGGTTGGAAGATATTTACCAAACACTATAAATTGGATTACTGAAACTGCACATTCTGCTGAAAAATATCTTCTGTTCTAACCTCAGAAACTTGTTCAGAGCTAACATAACATAGGTGTAGAAATCCAAGACTGGGTCTTCATGGACTGATGTTGTGATTTACCAAGGCTAAAATTGTCCTCAGTTGTCAGCCTCAGCCTAAGTTGGACACAATAATTGGCCTCCATAATTATGACTTGATAGATGTGTGCTATAGGTAGTTGTCTTTGACAGGAAAGATTAGTTTTATGGAATAGACTGAGAAAACCAAAAATGGAACAACTTGTTATATTTATATTTTCTTGAAATATTGTTAATAGATAAAGACGTGAAGAAAGTTCCACATGGTTGAATGCTGTTAGCAAACACAGAGAGATGAGGAAGGTGGATGGTTTATTGGAGAAATTCTGGACAAATAAATATGGCTGAAACGGGCCTTTATAGGCTTCTTGAGGAATGTGCTGTAAGACAACTCAAAAAATATGTGGTCCTCTGAGAGTATTAAAGAAAAATTTATTCTGACACTTGTTAAAATGACAAACAAAACTTTATTCAGGACTATTCTGATAAGTGTTAAGATTATTGCAATAAGAGAGAGAGATGAATACAACATGTACAAGTGGGTATTTATTGCCAAGGAGCAGAGTGAGGGAGTCAGTGGATGGAAGATTACTTGGAGAAGACATCAAGGGTAGGGGGATTCTTTTTTTTTTTTTTGTGAGGAAGACCAGCTCTGAGCTAACATCTATTGCCAATCCTCCTCCTTTTTTTCCCCAAAGCCCCCGTAGATAGTTGTATGTCATAGTTGCACATCCTTCTAGTTGCTGTATGTGGGATGTGGCCTCAGCATGGCCGGAGAAGCGGTGCATCGGTGCGCGTTTGGATCCGAGCCCGGGCCGCCAGGAGCAGAGCGTGTGCACTTAACCGCTAAGCCATGGGGCTGGCAGAGGGGGATTCTTGATAGACCAATTTAACAGGATTCTTGCTGAAGTCAGGCCAAGGTGATCAGATATCAGAGGTGGAGGACGAGGAATTTGATCACATATCTAGAGTGATCAGATATGGGAGTGGGTGATTCTCACTAAGCTGACTTTTGTTAAAACTGGGCTAGGCAGGTAGAAGATAAGGCCCGAGAACAAGGCTTGGTCAAAAAGAGAACTCAGAGGAGCCTGTCTAAAATTTGGTCAAGGAGATAGTCTTTGTCAAGATTCTCATAAAATGTGCATATGTGATTGTATGTATATGTTTACCTATTTAAATAAACTCTTTAAAATAAACATGCTTTTTATAGAAAATGTGGGAAATATAGGACACCTAAGAATGAGACATCCATTATCTCTCCACCCAAAGACAACTTTTTTTTTTATATTCACTGCATTTCTTTCCAGTATTTTAATATGAGTATAGCTTTAAAAGCATAATGATAGCAAACCAATCCACACGACAGAAAAAAAATTAAAAAAAAAAAGACCAAAAAAGCATGCAGGCTTTATGCAAGAGTGAGTTAAAATTCTTAACTCTATACACAGCATTGAAGACAGAATTCTTACCCTACCCCACCCCCAACAGTGTCTTGCAGATGGAATTGTTGATTTGAGGGCAATTGTCTCCTATAAATTTTACCAATGTGTGACAATTACCCAAGTTCCTGGGCTGAGAAGCAGCCCTGCTGTGAAAATTTATAGTGCTCAATAGTCCTCAAAATTTCTCATTTGTAACCCAGGGTGAGATGGAGAGGCAGCCTTGGGGGGTGGGTGGGGAGGGGATTGAGTACACACAAAGGGGAGCAGGAGGATTCTACAGACCAATTTGAAGTTTACAAAACAGAAAGGCATCAGTTTAAGTTTTTGACAAGGAAGAATCATCGTTCTGATGTGTTTTTTTGCATGGCAGCTGTACTGAGTCTCTTTCATTTGGGATCTGTTACAATAGCTTCCTCGGCTGTCAAATGAAGATAATGGTACCTGCTTTCCTAACTCATAGGGATTTTGTGATGATATCATATCATAGATTTTTACAGAACTGGAAAAGTTTAAAGTATTAAACTGAACACATGCGACCTATCATTTGTGTACTTTATAGAGGAGTCCCTTTCCTTTTCTGTAAAGAGTCAAATAGTAGATATTTTAGGCTTTGCAGGTCCTACTGTCTCTTTCTCAACTACTCTACTCTGCTCTTGTGATGTGAAAGCAGCCACAGACCCAAAGTAAACAAATGAGCATGGCTGGCCCTAATACAACTTTATTTATAGATCCTGAAATTTGAGTTTCATATTCACATTCATTTTACATGTCATTATTTGTTCACCACATCTTATTTCCTTGATCATATTTTAAGCTACTAGAAGGCAGAGCCAAGCTCTCATGCTTTTGTGCTCAGCGGATGCTGGATAAATATTGAACAATAGATCAAAAGCACTAGGCCCTCTTTTGGCTAAAGAACCATAGAAAAGAAAAGTTTCTGGAAGTCTTATTTCTTTGTTAACATGAGAAATTCACACTAAGTCATTAGTGAGAGACTTGGGATGCCAACGCCCACTTCTACTTTTATTTTTTTTTTAACAGAGAAACAATCCCTCTTAAGATCACAGTGATAACCAGTATGCTTTGGAGAACCAGAGTCACCAGAAGAAATGACTTAGGTCTCCAGGAGATCAAGCAATCAATTTCAGGAAAAATACTTTTATTACAGAGAATGAGCTTCTAAGGAATTTCAATTCCCTGGTTCTCCTGGAGGCCGGCCCCAGGGGCTCAGGGCATGCAAGTCCATGTTGACCTATGCAATGAACCATTTCCTGGGAAGAAAAGTAGCAAGGTTCCTCAGGGAATGAAGGAGAGCAGCAAATTCCTATTTTAGGGCAATCTTGAAATAATCTCTTCTCTGAATAACTGGGAGATGTATGACTTACTTGACCAGAAAATGTGAGCAAATAAAAGCAATATGTGAGTGAGCAGCATTGTTTAGTGCCTGGACTTCCAGTCAGTAAGCTGGGTAGATACCTTCCATTAGGCCATCTAACCTCCACACTGTATCTCCTGTCTTGTCAGAAGCATGGCAGGCCAAGGAGTAGAACGTCAGGCTAGCGAAAGCAGCTGGAACTTTGACAGTCCAAACTTTACTTCTTGGAGGAGGCATTACCCTATATGCAGAGGAAAGAAGATTCATTTTAGGTAACACTGTGAACTCTGACTCTTCCTCCAACCTGACCAAGTTTCTCCTTGACCAAACTTTAGTCAGGCTCCTCTTGAAGGAGAGGAAGACTATCCTCTACCCACTCTGGGTCCTTTCTGGCTGGGCTAGAAATTAAATTGACATAAAACCAAATAGCAGGAGAAAATCAAACAAAGCTTTATGACATGTATACATGAGAGAGACCCACTGGGTAACTGAGTATCTCAATAAAATGGCGGAGGTTCTCTTCTTAAATAGATTCGGGTAAATACAAAGGAAGATGTTGAGGGTGGGGGAAGTCAGCTATGAGAGATTACCAGAAAAGCACAATAAACAAGAGTAAGGTTATCATGCAGATTTAAGGCCTTGCCTTCCACATTGATAAGTTTCTAGAGATGAGGTCATCCCCCCTTCTTCTCAGCACAGAGAGGGAAATGCCTTTATGAATGGAGATTTCCTTTACAAATGTAAATGTCTCTTATAAAGCATCACTTCTACTTTTACTTTCAATGGGCTTAGCAAGGACCCTCCCAGTCTGTCCATACCCAGAGTTAAATTCTTTTAGGCAATTAGTTGAGTTGGGGGGAGGTCAAAGTTTCTTTCAGAGAAAATAATCAAGGTAAAGAGACATATTTTAAGGTGAGCAATTCTGATCTCCCACACTCTGAATCCTTTTCCTAACTAGGCCTCAACTTCTCTACTTCCATGTCTGCCTTTGCACTGCCCAATTTTTGTAAGAACCCTGTTAGGTTGATTTAGCCAGAAACCTCCACCCTCCATATCTGATCACCCTCCCTATCTGATTGGGTTCCTCATCCTTTACTATCCTCCAGGTATCCCCATCCTCTACTATCCCCTCATCCTCTACTATACCCCCTGATCATCCTGGCCTGCCTTCAGCAAGTATCCTGTTAAGTCAGTTTAGCCAGAATCCCGCATATTCCTGTTTTCTTTTAGCAAATTTCCATCTACCAATCTCCCTCCACTCTGCTCCTTGGTTATGAATTCTCACTTTTCCTTGTTCTATTTGGACTTGAGTCCAATTTCTCTCATCTCTGGCAAAACCCCATTGCAATAGTCTCTATAACTGCCACAACAATCCTGAATAAAGTCTGCCTTACCATTTTAACAAGTGGCATGAATAATTTTTTCTTTAACAAATCCTCCTGCCAGGGGTGTTCATGTCCTAAGCATGGTTTATGAACTGTGCCTCAGGGATGCTCAGGAAACAATTCACTACTGTTACTACTCAAAGGGCATGATCTGCTCACTGTGAGACAAAAGCCAATCGTCAAGAGGCAAGATGGTGGCAGAGAAAGGGTAGTTTATTACCGCTTACTAGACAGGGGGAAGATAGCCAACTAATGTCTCAAAGAACCATCTTATAGAACAAAGACTACAGGCCAGTTATATATAGGGCTGGTCTCCAAGTTGGGGAGGCATCTGGACTCAGGGTAGGGGCATCCATCTGGTCTTAGTTCCTGGTTGTCCTTTGCTTTACTTGATATGCATCAGAGACTGGAGCAACGCCCTTTACCCTGATCTTTCAGTTGTCATTGATGATGGCTGTCATCATAGACTCTCAGCCAGGGGGTCTTCACATTCCTAAGGAACTCAAAAGAACAAAGTTATCAACTTATAGCAGCTGGGAGGGGCCATAAAATCCAGAGTTAGTCAGAGGTCATTCAAATTTACAATATGGTTTCTTTTCTACAATATGGCTTCCCTTATGTTAACCTTGTATTGAACTGGTATCACTACCATTGCAACTCTGTCTCTGTGGAAGGGAAGAGGTGAGAAGACTGCTCTTGCTCCCATAGACTTCTAGCCTGTCTTTTAAGGGATATTCGTGATATTCTGGCCCTGGTAAATATCAATCTTCTTTGAAGGGTGGAGGAGACACACAGGAAATTAAGGCAAATGTCTAAAATTGAGCTAATGGCAAGATCTATTACATTCCGTGTTATTATTATTATCATTATTATTACATAACTCTATTGTGTATTCATTAATCATTAATGACCTTATAGTGCATTGATGTTAATAATTAATATTAAAGTGAAATTCTGGCTCCAAATTAAATAGAATTTATAATACACTTCACTCCCTTCCCCCTAAAAATCCTCCAAATCTTCCTGCATCTTCTCCAATTGATATTTAGGCAGTTTACTTGAAGGTTTCCATATTTCAACTGCATCAAAATTTTCCTGACTATCAACTGTCTTATCTACAAGAATGAAAGTGTCAGTAGAAAGAATAATCTGAAACAGTAGGTCATTTTAAAACCTTTGCATTTGGCTTTGGAATGCAGTGTCCTGCCTGGAAGCAGCCTCGGTTACCTCTCTAACACTGTGTGTTTTAGTCAAATACCCAACCGCTGACAGCGGATAAGGAGAGATTTCGATGGGAAATGAACACATCGCAAAAATATTCCCCAAAGTGGATCATTTTCAGACAAAAAATCGAAAAGAAGTCACTGAGAGGGACGAGTTTTGTCTCCTTGAGCAGCTTATCTTTCAGATCTGAGGCTATAGAATTAATCGCTTAGCAATTTAATGAGCATTCTGGCTGCTGTGCCTGTGGAGAAATTCATTCACATGGTATTTTGCTGAAAGAGGTTTTTTCGGAATTGGGCGCTTTTGTATGTTAAAACAAATCTACGAGAAAAAGTTTTTATGTGCCAATGAATTTGCTAAGATCTGTGTGGGCTGGACAAAGGAACACCCTCAGAGGGCAATATTAAATTCAACCCTGGATACTCGCAAGGTTTTCATTGTTTTACTGATCTCAGGAAGACAGAGGTTATTGAGGTTGAGATGAGATTCATATCATATTATCTTTCCCAACAACTCTCCAGAGGGCAGTGAACGTCTTGGCCATGACATTTTTTTTCCATCTTACTCTCTGGTATTAGTTCTTGGGAGTGCAGTAGTTGAGACCCTTATGGAGTTTCAAGAAAACATTTGTTATCATAAAACACTGTAAAACTGTGTCTGCAAATCTTATTGAAGTATTTAAAAAGTTGTTGTAAAAGAGTTTTGCTCTGGCAGAAATAAAATTTTTTTAAAACCAGTTATTAAAAAAAAGAAAAAAGAAAAACTCCTTCAACTAGGAAATCTTGGTTTAAGAACAGATTTAAAAATGAAAGTTACTAGAGGACACTTCAAATTTTAAGGACAGTGAGTAGTATTTAACTATCTAGAGCAGCTAGCAGCCAATTAAGAGCAGAAAATTTTTCATAATGTTTCTGGATTTTGAAAGGGCTAAATTTTATTTTGAAAAGGAAAATGATTCACTTCTGAAATCATGGGTGTTCATTTCTAACAAAGAGACACATCATTTGCCTTAGTATATCTCTGTCTCCACTATTGGTTTGTTTTCTTATGTCTGCTCTTTAAACGTGTCACTCATCCTTGCTTCTGTTTTCTTCTCCTTGTATGAATAACTTCTAAATCGAGATATCCAGCCTTTTTCCTTAGAGGAATCAGGTAAGACTTCACAACAGAAGTGACACTGAGCTGTGGATATGTATCATGCCCTGCTTACCGTCGTTTCTAGTCGGGAGAAGACAGCTCAGCACCTCACACTCTCAATGTGCCCAAACTGGTGGTTATGCATTACCTCACCCTTCCCAGACTTTTCCTGGAATTTTTTTTCCACTAACAGCACAACAAAGCATCCAGTTGTCCTCGTTTGATATCCCAAGTCATCATGACATCACCTCATGTATCCAATCATTTCTGTTTACTCTGCATCCTAAACACCTCTCAAATCCATGCCTTGTCCCCATATCAAATTATTCTCTTTACTCAGAACACTCTCTTCTCTCAAATTATTGTAATCACTTCTTAAAAGGTATTTCTGCTTACAGAATTGACCTCTCCATTACAAACTAGCTGCCAAATTATCGATTGATTAATCTTTCTAAAGAAGAAATTGATTGTCTCATTTCTATGCTTCAAAACCTTCACTGGCTCAATGTTGATAAAGGGCTAGGTTCAAATGTCTTACCAGGGCGTGTGGGGACTGACTCTGGCTCTGACATTAGCATGTCTTAAATGTAAGTGCAAACCCCTTCTGAAAAGCTTCACCTCACTTTGCTCCTCTGCTTTGTTACTATTTTTTTCTCGATGTCATGAATATTTGCAGTTATCACACTTGAGGTACTGTTCTCGTGTCTGCCATTCCCACCTGAATGTAAACTTCTCAAGGACAGGGAATGTCTTAGTCCTCTTTGCATTCCCAGCACGTAGCAGAATCTTGTACATAGTAAACACATTTTTTAAATGAATGAATGTGTACAATTCTGTCTTATTTCCCTATGCTCTCTTGTTATACGACAAGAAATAAACATTTAAACATTAGAGGCACAAGTCTAAAAAAATATGATAGGTATTTTAATTCCTATTGAAGAAGTTGGAGAGAAAGAAGAGGAGTAATCATTCTATCTGTGTAATCAATACTATGCCTTATACCTTTTACACACCTTATCATATTACTAATTACAGCCTGTCTGGACAGTCTTATTATATCTCTTGTATTTTTGTTTATTTTTAAAATATACTTTATATTATTAATTTTTAATTAAAACAAAAAATCAAAAATGATCCAAAATTTTACCACGTAGATAACCCAGATATATAGAGTCATGCGCTGCATAATGATGTTTCGGTCAACGATGGACTGCATATACGATGGTGGTCCCATAAAATTAGTACCATAGAGCCTAAGTGAGTAGTAGATGTATCTAGGTTTGTGTAAGTACACTCTATGATGTTCACACAACAACAAAATTGCCTAATGACGCATTTCTCATAACATACCCCCGTTGTTAAGTGATGCATGACTGCACACACACACACACACACACACACACACACACACACTCTCTTGCTATACACACTATGTAATTACTCAATTCATTAACCCAATTTATCTCCCTAAGATAACCATGGAAAACAGTTTCTTTTGGTTCCTTCCTGGAATTGTTTGACTAACAAAACTGTTTTTACTAACATAAATATATATACATGATATTCATATATAGAATTTATGTACATAATATTGATATATGTATAACTTATATAATATGTAGTTTTTTACTATAAAGGCGATCCTCCTGTACGTAATGTTTTGCCCATGGTGTTTGACATTTAATAACAGAACTTTCACATCTTTCTTTTCTATTTTATTTTTTGAATGGCTACATATTATTTTTTCATATCTGTTTATATATACTCTATATTTATTCGTTTTTTAAATTTAAAAAAATAATCCAAAGATGATTTATTTAACTGACCCTCTACCAATCATCTACAAAACATCTCTTATCTCCAATTTTTTGCTACTATCAAAAATGCTGTAATGAGCATTCTGGTATAAAGACCTTTGTAAATGTTTGTCAATACATCTGCAGGGTCAATTTCTTGTAGTGGGATTGCTAAATAAAAGGAGCATGCCTTTCAAAATGCGATATATGTTGACAAATTGCATTCTAAAAATGCACAAATGCACACCTCCCAATGAGAGTGCCTTCATCTTTATTCTCACATTGATGTTTAAAGGCACAGATTCTGACATAAAAGGAAATAAAAAGCTAACATTTGAACTCAGTCCTGTTTGGTTTGTGCTTAAATCTCCATAGTCTAAATATTATGATTAAGAGAAAGTCTAGATGATGCTTATATTTTATAGCCTATTAAACCCTATTGAATCTGTGATCTCATTTGCTTTCTACAATAACCAATGAAACTTAGAGTCAAAATGATAGACTGAATTGCCTAAAGACATGTAACTACCTATTACCTTACATTTGGCTATTTCTTTATTCAGGTCTCATCTTCTAACAATCCATGTAATTTTAGGTGCATAACTTTCTTATCTAAAGTTTCTGATTTGTAGAATGTGGAAGAAAAACAAAGAGATTCAATTAGGTGATATCTACGGTAACTTTTATTTTCATGTTTTTTTATTCTATTTCCTTAAGGCAGGAATTAAAAAATGGTAAAATCACTTTTAGGTACTACCACTGAAGACTATTATTTGGCTCTGAAGTGTGTGTGTGTGTGTGTGTGTGTGTGTGTGTGAAAGGACAAAGACGGGGAGTTGGGGGTGGAGAGCAAATGTCTTTGTAAGTGTTTTAAAAGAATACTAGCCAGGTATTACATTTGATTGAAATACAAGAAGCTTATAACCACCTGGCACTTTTCTGGTGTCAATCTACAAAAACAGAAACCAATTTAAGAAGCAAAACGTTTATTTGGAATCAAACAATTGCAATTCAGGGAACATAGATTCAAGTAGAAACTCAAATAGTGTCCGGATCATAGGAAATGGGCTCAGGGTTTTCAGGGGAAAAAGGAGGAAGATGAGGTAAGATTTTCTTTGTGTGTGTGTGAGGAAGATTAGCCCTGAGCTAACATCCAATGCCAATCCTCCTCTTTTTGCTGAGGAAGATCGGCCCTGGGCTAACATCTGTGCCCATCTCCCTGTACTTTATATGGGACGCCACCACAGCATTGCTTGACAAGCAGTGCATCGGTGCGCGCCCAGGATCCGAACCTGTGAATCCTGGGCTGCCGAAGAGGAGCACGCGCACTTAACTGCTGTGCCACCAGGCCAGCCCCTGTAAGATGTTTTTAAGAAGAGTTCACTGGTGCTGACATGCTAAGCTACACTTGGCTCTACATGATTGATTACTGATTCTATCTTCAGAAAGTTCATAATCATTGGTCTTCTGATCAGGATGACCATTCTCCTGCAGACTTCTCAAACAATTGCTTGTAAAACATTGTCATTTTGGCTCAGTTCAAAGGTTTGGCCCAGTCCAAGCTTCAAGGAAGAAGACGAGCAAGCAGTTCCTCTGGAATGGCTGTTCTGGCTCTATTTTAAAAGGGTTTCACTTATGTCAATTTTTCACACTGGCATTATGAATTTCTGTTAAGTGCACTCCTTTTGCAGAATTTTGAATTTGAATAACCAGCTACAAGTGTTAAAGAGCTCTATTACAAACACAAGATCTTCCTTCAATGCTATAGAAGCAAATAGGATTCCCCAATCAAAAACTGATTAGACAGGGGTCAGCCCAGTGGCGTAAGGGGTTAACTGCCCGCGCTCTGCGCGGCCCAGGGTTCGCCGGTTCGGATCCGGGCATGCACCGATGCACCGCTTGTCAAGCCATGCTGTGGCAGCGTCCCATATAACGTAGAGGAAGATGGGCACAGATGTTAGCCCAGGGCCAGTCTTCCTCAGCAAAAAAGAGGAGGATTGGCATTGGATGTTAGCTCAGGGCTGGTGTTCCTCACAAAAAAAAAAAAAAAAAAAAAAAACTGATTAGACAGAAAACATTAAAAAAATCTCAATAGCTAAAGATTAGTAAGAGATACCAATTTTGCCTAGGTATTTTTACTTCTTAGAAGTTTACTATGTGTCATCATTAGTTTGACTATTGCTAAATTTAGATATTTTTATATTTTTCCATCTTCTTTCATGTTTGTAAAAAGAAAGTAAGACCATGATGACACTGGACTAGAGTCTCTACTGAATTGTTGCTTCACTGGGTGACTTTAGGTTGAGCACTTGAATATTCCAGTTTCCTTATGTGTAAAGTGAGGATGATGAAAACTACAAATACCACACCCATTGAGCCCTCTATGTAGACAAAGACAACAACATGAGAAAAGTGTTTAGTACTAAGTACATTACGTTTGCTAGTCATTTAGCTGTTGTAGAATTGGGAGGGGTTATAATCAATGACAAAGTACTTGGTTTTGGGATAGTGTCTATTACTTTCTTAAATCCAAAGAAGACAAATAGATGCTATTTTTCTTAATTCTTATTTTGCATTTTATTTCCAAGAGTCTAATATCCATCTTGGTATTAATTTTTATTTTCACTAAATAACTCAACAGATATTTATTTAGTGCCTACATTCCGTGGAACTGTATTGGGTACTATGAGATCATGCATCTTAATAATCACAGTCTAACTTCTATATCCTCTCCTTGCCTTGTGTTTTCTTTTCCTTCTTTAAATGGCTTCTCTGAAGGAGGGGTCCTCTCTACCCTTCTACCTCTCATCAGGCCTTCATCATGTTATCCACATCATAAATCATCTCCTTCTTCAATACAGCTAGAGTTAATTTTCAACTGTATATGCATTTGATCATGTCATTCTTGTCTGGTTTCATACAAGCTTTTCTCCATTTTCTACCATATAAATCCATACTCTTGATTGTGACTATCAAAAGCCTTTATAATCTCTCTCCAAATTCACTTTCAGATTATATTTCAAAGTTAACTCTTAGTGTCAAAACCGTCAGTACATTCCTTCATATTTTTGATTATTACAAAGAGGAAGAGAATGAGGAATTACTAAAATTTAAACAAAAAAAAAAAAAACTTCAGTAAAGATTCAACTTTCTCTCAAGCTAATGTGTATGTCTAATTTTTTTCCTTTGGGAAGCTCTATACCTTCTTAAAATCTAATCCGGGCCAGTGAGGGAAGGGAACTTTCATTTCTTCAGTGTATTCCTTCCAAACATTCGTTCTATCTGACCAAGATGGACTCGTTCCCTTTCAAATGGAATGATCACATTAGGCCCATTCATTAACAGAGTGATGTCTAATTGGCTTGGCCAGACTTGGGGGCCTGCCTAGCCTAGGTAATAACACACTGCTCATTTCTTCAACTAGTAGTTATCATTTCAAAAGCATTCATTCTTTTAAATAATGAGGTAACTCTTCCTGAGAATCACAAAAGCAATTCTTGCCAGCAGGCATGTGTCAGTGAGTAATATATCACCAAAGAGATTGGACGCTTTTGATGGGTGAGGCTAATACATCATCCAGATGAAATACTGTAATGATATATTGAAGAAGATCAGGATGTCTAAGAAAGAGATTGGATCTTTTCCTTTTTCAGACGGAGAAAAGAGGAAAAGGAGGGGGAAAAAAATCTTTAATTTATAAGAGTAACGAAGAACCTTGAGGATCTTTAAATTACAGCTGTGTCATTAGTGAAGTGTAATAAAGATGGTTAAAGGAATGAGGCAATTTTTCTTTAAAAAAGAATAAAAGTAGTATCTTTCCAATTGTAAAACATTATTAAGTGAATTTCTTTAATAAGCTAGCTATATGTTAATCCTGACTTTTTGCAAAGTTACCAAGCAATACTGAGCCTTGCCTTGATGTTATTAAGCAAATAAAACTGTGTGGAAAGGCAGCTTCATAAGCAAGGTGCTCTTTTACAGGAAGCTGAGACCTTTCACCTCTGGGGGATGGATGGGGAGGCATTGTTCTTACAGGCGGAGTATGTTTCTAACTTAATAGTAGATGAGGTCTCTAGTTGCCATGGTAATGGTAAGAGTAAAATTTTTCCCCATATGGAATTTAATAAAGCCTGCTTTTACCTGAAGAACAGGATTTCAGGATAACATGAGAATCAGTTATTTGAAAAAAAGCATTTGGTTTCCAAAACATCAGATTGTCACAAAATATGCACACATGCTTACATGTGTATGTGGGTGCACACACACAGAGCTACTCTAAACCACTTCAATTTGAAAAGTTCCTGGGTTCTTAAGAGTACCCCTCAGGGCCTTCTTCCTCACTAATATGTATCTTAGATTTTAAGTGTCCCCTGCAATCATGCTATTCTTGGAGACACGCATTATAAACATCAATAGCCTAAGAGAGCAGCCAGCTTCTACACAGAGGGCTGGTAAGACCCCAAGTAAAATAAGTCACATTTCCGATGGGTGGTTTTAGGTTTCCGTTGCTCTTATGTTGTAAATGTTATGTCTGATTATTAAAAAGTTTGAAGATAGTGCTTGGTAAGGTGAAAGAAAGCAACTTGCCACAACAACCAGTTAGATACCTTCTTGAGGGATCTGAATACCAAAAAGGTAGGGAAAATAGTGCAAGAAACTGACTGAGAGAGATGCCCAGTAACACAATAGTGAGTTTCAAGACCCAGGCAATTCTTTCCTAAGTGTGAGTATAGACTTGGGATAGGAAAAAGGTCAGAAAAGGAATTTAGTCTGAAGAAAAAATTAGAGAATAATAAGATAATTTGTTTCCCTTTACTCTGTATTTCATATCTGTTCATTTTCTTGCGAGTTCAGTACCAACCCAAATGAAAATATGTATTGAGTAGTGTTACTTGTCTGACACCATACCTGGTGTTGTGAATAAAGCACAGGCCTTTCTATAAAGAGTTTAAAATGGAGTGAAAAGTGGGTATTAGGAGCAGAAAGGAGAAATACATAAAAGCACAAGGCAGAGGGAGATAAGGCAAAGAAAGGAGTTAATTAGCAGGTGCAGCAAAAGTTTCATAAAGGAAATAATTAGAATTCTGCTATTTAAAAGCTAGCTTATTGTCTTATACATGTCGGTATTACTGGCACATAGTAAAGTAACACGCATTTGATGACATTAAATGTTTAAATGAAATAGTAAATAAAAAAGCCAGTGAATATATAAATGAGCAAATCAGAAATGACTTTTGTGTGGATGTCAAATTTTGTGCAAAGTGTAAGCTTCTCTCTTTGTATCAAAAATATATTTTTATTGGGCAGGAGGGGGAGTGCCAGAAGACCCTTGTACCATTCCGCCTTTATGAGTCAAAGTGTATTTTGGCCATTTGCCATGGGACAGTTTTTCCTTTATTTATAAACAGGGAATTTTCAATTCTCACTAGGGAAACAGAGAACAATAAGGCTTAGCCTATGCTATTGGTATTAGATTATTTATAAAACATATCAAAAGGGAAAGAGAACAAAATCTTATAAGGTCTTTAAATTTTGCATTAAGTTATGAGAACATTTGCATGACTGTTTCTTGGTAGAATCTCTGTAAGAGAATAGATCAAGGCCACGTCTCAGTGAGCCAAATGAGAAAGGAAAAGTTGTGGTTGGATGTCCTCACTGTTAATTATCTTGACCATAGAAGAGGGAGGCAGGTCAGCTCCAGGTGGACACAGTCACCAGGGGGTGTCACTGGATCTTGACCATGGAGATTTATAGATATAGATATATTTATTTATCTTTGCTTAAACTTGAGGAAAGAGGGCCCTAGAACAAAAGGACTGAGCAATCAGTGTTGGTAATATCAGGTATTATCTGCTTAGTAAACTGTTTTGAATAGAAAATAAAGGAATTTTGTTGACCAACTCCTTTTGTGTGGTATCTTATTTTGGAATTCTGAAAATTTTATTCATTGCTTCATAAAAAGATCTTATCAATTAGCTTGGAGTCTTAAAAAGGAGAAAGAAGGCTCCTTGATCTTAGCGGAAAATTCCTCTAAATAGTATGCTATGAAAACAAACGAACAAAAGGAATTGGAATGGCAGGAGGGAAGAGATTCCAGCCAAAAGAATGAGTAAGAGCAGAGATGTGGAGGCAGGGAATGTGGCTTGTGTTGAGAAAACAGGAAGCACAGAGCGCAGTCCACTTTGCCTAATGTCTAATCCTCAAATGTTAGTATACAAAACAAGTGCTAGGTACCTTACTGAAAATGAAAATTTCAAAGCCCCACACAAGAGAATCTATATAGCAGGTCTGGGTGAAGCCCGGGAAACTGCGCTTTTAACAAGTATCTCCAGGATGTTTTTTAAGCATTTTGAGAACAACAAAAACTTTACTTTCAAATTTAATGTAGAGTTTCTTTTGAATACGGATTAATATTAGACACAGACCATGTATGACAGTGGCCACAACCTCAGCTGTGGATGTGGGTCTAACAGTAATGCACACATGTGAAGCATGATGAGTGTATGACAACGGGATGTGGAGAGGCCAGTGCAAAGTTGGATGCTTCAGATTCTGGTTAAGAAAGCAGCCGTTACATAGTTCCAGCCAATTGTTGACATGGTTGTGATTAATTTCCTCATTTAAACAATTGCATGTGAGCCAAACCAACATGTCGGTGGGCTGGAGACGGTCCCTGGAATGTTTGTTTTTAACCTCTATCTAGAGCTTAGGTTTACTTAGATTTGGAGGAAAGAAGAGAGGAGGCTACGGAAATTGATGGGCCTCACGAAATTGCAGAACTCAATATTAGTACCTTAATTTGGAGTCAGTGGAGAGCCATTGAAGACTTGTGAGCTGAGAAATGACACAAACATTAGTAGTTTCTAACTTGGCAATTGGCTTTCCAATTAAGGAGGTAATTTGTTGTAATGCAATGCGCACTGGGTTTAGTGACAGACACAACCTCCTCTTTGTGTCCCACTCGTACCACTTATTTCTTGATTTAATGAAGGAATGCTACTTAATTTCTGTAAGCTTTATTTCCTCTCTGTAAAATGAGCAGAGGGCTGGCCCTGTGGCTTAGCGGTTAAGTGCGCACGCTCTGCTGTTGGCAGCCCGGGTTTGGATCCCGGGCGCGCACTGACGCACCGCTTCTCCGGCCATGCTGAGGCCGTGCCCCACATACAGCAACTAGAAGGATGTGCAGTTGTGACATACAACTATCTACTGGGGCTTTGGGGGAAAAAAATACATAAATAAAAATTAAAAAAAAAAATTAAAGTGAGCAGAATAAGTTTATTGCAAGAGTTGAACCATCTATGGCAAGGGATCTATAGTTTGTTAAGTAATATTTAAGTCTATTTTTCTAGAGTTTTAGGTCAAAGGGAAGAGAGATTGAAATATCAGAAATGCATTGAGAGCATACTGTAATGGTCCAAGGAAGAGAGGGTGGCATTAATATTTGCATAATAATCAGGCTGATGGCATAACTTGAGAGGCTAAGGACGATGAGCAAACTCTCTGGGAAACCTTCTGCCATACCACATGTGGTTGACAGAGGAGAATACATGGAAAACAGACTAGAATAACAGAAGATCATCTGCTCTACCATCTAGGAGTTGCTTCAGTAAGTTCGTGGGGGATTCAAGAGTGATTGGGAGCACAAGATCACTAACGCCCACCTTCAGGCTACTATGGGCCTTTTAGCTATCAAAGTGTCCACAGCAGTGTTACTCAGACATTCAAAACTTGGCCTATGATTCAGATAGACCTGGAGAATCTTGGCTCTGCCACTTATTAGCTTAGGAAAATTACTGAAACTCTCTAAGATTCAAGATACTCATCTGTAAAATGGGAAGAATAATAAAACCTGCTTTTCAGCAGTGTTGTGAGGATTAAATGAAATGATACACATAAAACATTTAGCAAAATGCCTGTCACAAGTACTAAAAATATTGTAGTTGTTATTTATGTTGGTGAAATTGCTCTTCCTAGTCTCATTTGCATAATTTGAAAACAAAATTTCTACACACGACACACACATTTACACTCACACACTCACACACATCAGCCTTTTAATGCTAGTTAGGAGAGTTTGGGGTATTAAAGAATCAGGAAATTGGGCTGATTCATTGATAAATTTAAAGCTCACCACAGCCATGGAGTTAAATTAAAAAAGTTGGACATATATATTTTTCTATATCTCCATTCCTTGGAGAAACTTCAAAATAAGAGTAGAGGGGCTGGCCTAGTGGCATAGTGGTTAAGTTTGGCACACTCCACTTCAACGGCCCACGGTTAGCGAATTCGGATCCCCGGTGCAGACCTACACTGCTCATCAAGCCATGCTGCAGTGGCGACCCACATACAAACTAGAGGAAGATTGGCACAGATATTAGCTCAGGGCCAATCTTCCTCAGCAAAAAAAAAACAACAGTAGACATGTGTTTTAAAAAGCTTAAACCTATATGGATAAAGAAAACGAAAGAGGAGGCAGCAGTAACAAAATACTGGAAGCCAGGAAGCAGATGGACAAATAGTAACCGACTCAGCAGACAAAGCAACAAAACAAAAATATGGAAATGATTCCAATAGTGATCTTGGGAGATTGCATACACAATCAAGGTGATTTTATCATAATGCCATAAGAGTTCAGAAATTGGCAGCCCCAGAACTTGCGAACGTGAGAGTGCAAGTGGGGCTGGAAAGATGCAGTGTGGATAAAAAGACCTGTGAGAAGCAGTTAGATGCTCAGATTCTTTTCTCTATCCAATGCTTCTGGATCATTGCTCTTTCCTCAACTAGACAAAAGATTGAAGGTTGTCCTCTAGAGACGTTGATCCAGAAACTCTGGACACCAGGCACTACTGTGAGCAAAGACTCCATTCCAGAAAAAGTGGTTTGAAGTAAAGTCTACAAATTAAATGGAGGGATCCACATTTTCCTTCCCTTAGTTTACTCCCATGTTTGTAGATTGGAGATACCGTTTCAGAGGAAAGTGATCAGTTCAAGAGAAAATAACTGAACACTGACATTTGAGGGACTCGAGGAAATTGACCAGTAGATCAGCTGTATCAAGTTTACCAGTTGAGAAGCCCCCTGCACACATATAGAGCTTCCAGTTAGCTTTTTAATGTCTCTGTTATTAACTATGAGTATATATCCAAAGATCAGTAGATATTTAAACAAAGTCTCTAATGTGAAAAATATGGAACCAAACTAACAAAAAAACAGGAAAAAAGAAAGAACATAGAGGAAATAGAGAAAATTCATGGAAAGTTAAAAAAATACTTCAAAAATTTTAATTAGTATCATTAGATAAGAGAAGTGCCCGCTTCTGTGAAATATAAAATGAGAGAGAGAAATAGAATAGTTGATGGAATTAATATCACCAGTATCAGCTCAATTATCCCCAATTCAGGACCAAGACAATGCCTAAGGTTGTGGAGTAGTCTGCCTTCCATCTTCCCCAGAAGATGTCTCCTTTGTACCTTTCCACCTGGGCCAGAGGGTGAATGTAAGAATTTGAAGGGACTCCTGTAAAACTTGGGAACGGCTGGATGGAATCCCTGAGAATATGGGTTATTTTCACCTGTGGCAGCCGGGGGAAGTCATTTATCCACATACGATGAACAGACTAGGAAGAGCACATGGTCCAAACCAGATATTGGCATGTACCCATCAAAGGAGCTCTCTCCACTTGTGGGGACATGCTTTGTGTGGAACTGAGCAAGGCTAGCATCTGCAATTGTACTGCAGGGCGGGGATGGGGGTTGGGGGGTGGCGAGAAATATCTTAACAAACCTTGAGAACTTCCTCCTAAATGTCCTTCTGTGCCTGTTATCTGCATGCCTTGCTTGGCCTCTGTTCCCAGAAATCCATAGCTGACAATCAATTAATTGACAATTTAATTGACAGGTGTTAAGCGGTATAACTTAATGGAGTATACCAGGTATCTGGGAGGCACTGAGAGTATAGTGATATCACTAGGAGAGGCTGGAATGGCTACTGGCTCTCCCTCCTGCTCTGTCAGACACCAGATGGAGTATCTAGCACTGTAACAGAATAGCAGAGCAGGCAGCTACCAGCGAAAGAAGCACCAAAAAAATTGGAGACAGCCCAGGAGACAATTGTTCTTGAAGGATTCAAATAGAAACAATTATTATGTATCTCCACCACAACCTCCCAAGGTTTCAGGTTTTCCCATCTAAATAGGCAAGGGACTTCTTCCTCCCATTGCCATCACACCTTCACTCACTTTCCTTCCTGTGCTGGTCAGAGTGCACCCATTTATACCCACACCGTGAGGGCCAGGTGGGCCAGCCCAGCGTCCACCTGGCAGAATATCTGGATAAAAAGGACAACATAACCCAGGGAGCAGAGTGAAGGCAATGGATGCGTTCCTGCTGCAGCGGGGCACAAATTCCCAACCAGAAGGCGGCAGCGATAACAGGTAACATCCACTCACATTCCTGGCACATGATGCTGCCCAAATTTCTAACGGCCTGAAACTGACTGAGTAAGAAGTGAAAGAGAACTGTGTGAAGGGGTAGCCATGTTGTACTGCTCTAGACAGTTTCCCACAGTATGACTCTTTGGTCACTTACAGACAGCTAAGAACAAACGGACCCCTGCAGGGGATGGCTGTATTTTGGCATCCACCCAGCTTTCCAGTGAGTGTCCAAAACCTGGTTAGAACAATTTGTTTTTGAGTCAGCTATTTTAACATTTTATTGTTTTCATTTTCTGCAGAAGATATAAGTGACAAGGCATAGCCATTAGATGCATGCTGGGTGACTTAGAATTTTGTGGCCAAAGATTGAAGGGGTTCCATTTTCAGATTGGACAATATCTGGCTATACCAATAGGAAGCAGAGTTGTCTCCCAAATCTAAGTTTTAGAAGGTGAGGGGGCATCCACAGTTAGTGACTTGTGCTTCTTTGTCAATGCGGAGGTTATCAGATGACTCTGAAGTCTGAGGAGATAGTTGACTAGTTTCATCCAAGGGCCACGTTTTTAGATTGAATTTTATCCTATACTAATCTCAAAAGGATGGTGTACAACTTTAGTGTCCCATTTATCTCTGACTTCCAAATGGTCCATTGTTCCTTTAATATTCCTTTTGTAAATGTACTTAGTTGTCACTTTGGTTGTGGGGAGGGTCTTTCACAATCTAATATTTTTTACGGAGTTGTATGGATCAATTCATTATACTCCATCTATCAATCTAAGAGTCATAACAAAAAGCGTTTGAGGGGCCGGCCCGGTGACGTAGTGGTTGGGTTGTGCACTCTGTTTTGGCTGCCCAGGGTTCGCAGGTTTGGATCTCAAGAGCGGGCCTACACGCCACTCGTCAAGTCATACTGTGGCAGTGTCCCATATGCAAAGTAGAGGAAGATTGGCACAGGAGTTAGCTCAGGGACAATATTCCGCACCCCCCCACAAAAAAGTGTTTTGAGAAGGGAGCTATTTGGGGAGGCCCTCCTAATGGTTTTGTTGGTTTACATGGTCTCCTGTGGGGATCTCCTTCAATGGGAGGGAGATACAGTCATATTGACCCAGTGCTTAGACTTCCCTCTTCCTTGCTTCCTTTTACCAGCGCTTTCAGTGCATGAGCAACACTGTACTGTCCCAATAGCAGAAGGAAGGTCAGGGAAGTTGTCCATTTGTTTGGTCCTGTTTGGATAAGTTTATCTAACACTTTTTGAGTAAGATGTGTGTTATCATGGATCATATGTTACCCACTAAAATTTTTAAGTTGCAATTTTATTAGGAGTGCTAGTTCAGTTTTCTCCTCAGTGGAATCCATCTTCTTTTGGACAATTCCCTCCAAGACTGTCATTAATAATCAGGAGACATTATCTCAGAAGATCCATAGTGCTTCGGAGAGATATTTCCCAGGGCCTGTGATGAATTGCCATTCTGATGTTTGAAGATGACTCACTAGGACACCATGAGCAGACTTTTCCCAACCCAAAGATGGGTGTATATCTCCTTGAACCTTGATATATTTCTAAAAAACCTTGATTTTACTTTCAGAAAGTCATGGTGGCTATGCGTCCTGATGTTCTGTTTCCTTAACCAATTTCCTAGCAAACCAGGGTTAATCATTAGAGCACACACACCAGGCACTTGCTAGAGAGTTTACTGGGGAAAACACATGAAGTTAGGAACATTAGCAAGTATGTGATTCACCATTGCCATTTCATTCCAGAGTGGAACACAGGGAAATATCTAATAGGGTCATACATCAGATTCTAGGAGATGGACCTCAGCTCTTGGACTGAGGAATGTTAAGCTACGTAATTGGAAAAGCATTACCCTTACTCTGAGATCAGGGGCTGGAATCCAATAGCAATATAAAAAGGGACCTTGGCCTTATTCTGCCACTTCATCATTTGTTGGTAGGGAGAATACTAGTTAGTTTCCTGGCGTAATCATGAAGTTGAAGACTCAAGGTTATAGCAATATAAAATGGCAGAAACACTGCCTCCCCTCCTGTTGCTCCATCTCAGCATTCATGATTGGGAGAGCACCAACTCCTTCCCCGCATGACCGAGGTGTCCAAGGCCTTGGGATTGAAACTACATGTTGTGGCAAGTCATTGGCTTCTTGCCTTCATCTACTGAAAAATTAATTGCCTTAAGCACTCGATTATAGCCAGTTTCCATAAAACTATACAGGATACCCAGAGACCAGGCTGCAGAGGATCAATCAAATTTTCCTTACTTCTCACTGTCTGATCTACATCTCAATCTCAGCATGTCCAAAACAGAAATCCTAAACTCTCGCCACTAAAACTCAGCTTCTCTATAGTCTTCCTCATCTTGGTTGCTTATAATTCTATCCTTTCAAAAAGCTTGGAGTCACCTTTGAGTTCTCTGTTTCTCTCACATTTCACATCCAATCCAATGGCAACTATTGTTGACTTCTCTTTAAAAATATATCCAGAATTCAACAACTGCTCACTGCTACCATCATTGTCTGAGCCACCATCATCTCTCACTTGGTATATTAGTTTTCTAGGGCTGCTGTAACAAAGGACCACAAACTGAGTGGCTTAAAAAACAGAAATTCATTGTCTCACAATTCCAGAGGATATCAGTCTGAGATCAAGGTGTTGGCGTGGTTGATTTCTTCTGAAAGCTGTGAAGGAGAATCTGATACATACCTCTCTCCTAGATTCTGGTGGATTATAGACAGTCTTTGGCTTATAGATGCATCATCTTGATCTCCGTCTTCATCTTCACAAAGTGTTCTCCCTATGTGCACGTCTGTCTCCAAACTACCCCTTTTATAAGGACACTAGTCATATTGGATTAGGGCCCACCCTAACGACCTCATCTTAACTTCATTACCTCTGTAAAGACCCAATCTCCAAATAAGGTCACATTCTGAGGTGCTGGGGGTTATAAGTTCAATATCTTTTTGGGAGACACAATTCAACCCATAACACCTGGATTACTCCAATAGCCTCTTAACTGGTCTCCCTGCTTCCACCCTTCTCCCTACTACCTATTCTTAAATCAGCGGCCAGAGTAAAGAAGTAATAAATTCAGTAACACTGTGCGCCTCTGAGTAAAATCCTCCAATGGCTCCCTATCTTCTGCAGAGTAAAGTCAAGTTATGATGCCCTCCAATTTCCAATGTGATCTGATGAGAAAATGAAACATTTGCCTAGTATAAAGGTTTAAAATCTCAATTAACAAAGGGATCATTAATGTTTTGCCCCTCTATGCAAACATTGTCGTCATTTTGTAGTTCTTTAATATAGATAGGAGTCATCAAACCATGGCCTGCAGGCCAAATTCAGCCCATCATCTGGTTTTGTAAATAAAGTTTCATTGGAACTTAGCCATGTTCACTTGTTTACATATTGTCTGTGGTTGCTTTCAGCTACAATGACAGAGTTAAATAGTTATAATGGAGATCATATGGCCCAAAAAGCTTAAAATATTTTCTAACTGGTCCTTTATGGGAACAGTTTGTTGACCCCTGACACAGATCTTCAATGTTTTACTGCACTGGACAAGCACAACAATCCCTGTTTAAATCTTAAGTATTTTACTGAACAAATATCAGTGACCTTGTTCCAATTTGTACTCTTCAAACACTCATTTGAAATGTGTCACCTTATGACTTTTTCTGCACTGCTGAGCATCATTGCACTTTCCCTCCCTAATTGTCACGTATCCCTTGGCCTTTTCTTCTCCTGATGATCGCAACGCAAGTCCTGAAGGAAGTCTTGAGTATATTTATATAAAATAAGGCCTATAGTTCTGAAGCGTTAAGAAATTGAGGTGTCACGATCTCTAGCCCTTGGCTGGTGAATATTTTTCTTCTTCCTTTTTTCAATGTAGTTCCTATAAAGAGCAAAGTCTCACTTTTAAACATTGGGTATGTGTCCCCCTCTTTTTTTTTTGACAACATAGTCGGTCTCAAGCAATACTTCTCTGATATTCTTTCCTATTAATCTTTTCCTTCCTCAATCCCCATCTCACAACTTTTGTCCTTGCCACACTTTCTACCTGGATCCCCTAAATAGACACATGGCCTGCTCCTCCCCTCCTTAAAGTATTTACTCCAATGTCAACTTCTCAAAACAGACTTCTCAACCACACTTAAAGCTGTCGTTCCCACACCTGTCTCTCCCAAACCTGTTTTATTTCAGTTCATAGAACTTATCACTGTAAAACATATTATACTGTTTGCTTAATAGTGATTAATTGTCTTCCTTCCTGGAGTATGAGCTACCTAGCGAACTATACACTGTTCCATGTCTAGAACAGTGTAAGGCATATAATAGGCACTCAGTACATATGACTGGTAGAAATTGGAATACATCCAATTTCACATAAAATACCACTCCAAACCAATAGAATTGGAGTTTAGGATTGGGGTGTGGCAAGAGTTAAAATTTTGTTGGCGTGGATCCCTCATAAAAGGAACAGTATTTACTGAGTGCCTGTTACATGCCTGGCACTGTTCTATGAAACGGAGGATGAACAGCCTGCTTTATTTTTTCCTCAGCATTGATCACTCCCTGACCTTATATAATAGATAGTTGTTTATTGTCTGCCTCCCCACCATTCCTCCAGAGGTACGCTAGCTCTGTGGAAACTGTCATTTCACCATTTTGTTCAATGCTCTATTCCCCTCTATTCCCGGGGAAAAGTACCTGGCACATAGTAGCGTGAGTTCAAAATGTAACTGAACTCATGAGATTTGTTTTTGAGTCCCTCCCATGGATGCCCTTTCATTCTCCTCCAAACTGTCAACACTACTCCCTTCGCTTGCTCTTTCCTTCTGCATCTGAGGCTTTTTGGTTGTTTAGTGTTGTGTAGAGGTGGAGAATCTTCACCCTTTGATATTTGCAATGGTATTTTTTACAACAGCAAATAACGTTTGGTGATGAATCATTAAATCTAGAATTCTTCTCAAACTTGATAACAGCAGTTTGTTCAAATGGAAGATACGAGTGTATGCAGCAGCACTGATTTTCTTATGTGGATTGTAACTGGCTCCAAATGCTAGGGAGAAACGACAAAGCATTCTTTATCGAGGGCCCGCTGTGAGTCAGTCACAACACAAAATTGAATTGTTAACTTGCATAGCATCCTTTTGAGCTAAATTCTACTATAGCTTTTTTACTCATGAGAAACTGAGGCTCATAGAAGTGAAATTCCTGCTCTCCAAACACATAGCAGGCGGCTGGCAGAGCTGCATTTGCACCGAGGGATTCCTGGCTCATGTCCTTCCCATCATCCTGCTCTCCAATTCAAAGTTCCAAAAGCATTGAAAACCCCATGAATGTGTGGAAATAAAGAGAAGCTTATTATGTCTAATAATAAGAGTCTCCATGTGGCTTTTAGGAAACAAAATTGGAGTGTCAAAATCAAAGAACAATAAGAAAAGAATAATCACAGCAAAAAATATATTAACATGAAGTAACATACATTACAACTACTCTGCTTCCTAAGAAGTGATCTGCATAGCAGCTGTGAGAAACTATTAAAGAGAGAAATGTAGCTCTTGTATTTTAGGTCAATGTATGTCAAACATAAACAATGTATATATCCTTTTTAAAAGGAAAAAAATAAATCACTCTCTGACCTCTAGTGTCTACTTGAATTTCCTTTATTGCAGTGTTACCTAAGTGTTCTTAAAGTGTCATGTTTATTTACTTTACACAACTGAAAATAATTTAAAATATTGCAAACCATAAAACTATAAAAATAAAACTTGGTATCAGTATTTATTTAATGTGGTTCACAATTCTGTTTGATTACAGTAAGCAGTTATTCCCAATATGAATATAACTCTGATGTTCAGAGTGTAGGGTATTTTATTTGTCTTGAATATAGTACCCAGTGCTATGTAATTATTCGATTATTCCTCAACTTTCCTCTTTTGGAACTATTGCATAACCTTTGCATAGTGGCTGATTTTCAGTAGGAAAAAATACAATATTTCCCACCAAGTCCTCTTGTTTTTACTAATGTTGTTTGATTAGTTTTTAGCCTGAGACAATTGAAATGGTACTAACTGGCACTCACTCTACCATAAATGCATTTGAAAATAGTCATTGAATACGCCATCACTGGGTCATAAGGTGATTATGTAGATGATCCTGATTATGCTTATATTTATTTTAAAAATTAATAAAATAAAAAAATTTAAAATTATTATATAAAACTAAAAAATTCTTAAGAAAATTATCTGTCCCACCCTTCCCCTTCCCCCGCCTGAGTATGTCAAGCCAGTTTACAAAATACAGTGATGGGCCATTCCCAGTTCAGTCTCCTGGGTACCAGCTGCACCCACTGTGCAAGAGCCTCCAGCTCACACGATGGGAGAATGAGTTATACAAACCCAGCTAGAAGAGACTCTGCTACTTCACTTCCAATGTCATTTGAGCAGGAAAGCACCCTAAAATGTGAGCATTGACATTCACACATATGCCTCCAATCCATATTTATGTCTTTGAGTTGTCTAGAAAACCATTTCCGAGTAATACTAATGAACATCAATCACAGAGTAAAATGGGACCTTTATGGTTGCAGTGACTAGGACGTATTGATTGCTCGGCCATAAAGGAGGCTGAGACACTAGCTGGCTGTACTCACTGGGGTCACAGGGAACAACGGGGTTGCACTGAGGCTTCTTATCACTTTCCTCATGGGCAAAGGACACTGTTCAAGTGAGTTCGGTGAGGGATAGCTTTAGAAACTAGATTAGGCATAATCGCTTAAGGATATTGTCAATAGTGTTCAGTCAGAAACTCCAGAAAGAGGAAATTTAGATGGCAGTTTTCTCTACTATACATAGACAGAGGAAGGAAGGCAGGATGGAAAGAATAAGGGGGCAAGAGGAGAATGGGCAGAAAAGTAGGGAAAAAGACATTGAGATGAAATATAAAGTTGCTCATGTCCGTAAACCACCAAGATGAAAGTCTTGTTCCTTCATACGTATAATTTATTAAGAAAAGAAGGTACTTTTGTGGTTAAGAGCTCAAGTTGCAAAGATGGAGGGAATTGGATTAAAATCAACGGCTTTACCAGGTACTGGTTACATGACTTTGGAAAAAGCGATTCATCTGAAAAATGACAATAAGAATAATATTATTCTCAAAATTTTATAAGGCAATTGTCCATTCACGGGGTTACTTCTCTTGGAGAAAATACTTGCACACCAGGATGATGCATCCGCTTACAAGGAATAAACACCAATAATAAGAAATGTAGTTGAAGTGGCAAGAATAGGGGGGTTATTTCTAAAATGATCTCTCTGTCTCTTTCTACCTTCCTAAAGGAAGATAGCACAAGCTTGGAACACTTTGTATGGAAGTTTTCAGATATTGAGACCCTATTAGGGATGGCTAAGGGAGGTAGTTAGAAGGACAGCATGCAGGGTGAGGTCGTGTGCTGAAATCAAGGCTGAGAGACTGAAAGTGGGGGTGGGGAGCAGGAGTATTGATTTCCCTGCTTGATTCTTTTTTTTTTTTTTCCCAGGACTAAAAACTTTAATTTGGTAATCCCAAAATACCTCAACATTTTTTTCTTTCCCAAGGAGATTATGTATAACAATTCACAAATCTATTTCTTTTTTGTTTTTTCAATAAACATTTGTTAATGTTTGGTATTTAGTAATCTTTTTATCTGACTCCAATATATTACACAATTACAATCCCACAAAGTCAGAAGTATTTCTAGTTAAGTTATAGAGCTAATGAAATCATAAGAACCTAAGAATGTAAGGAGTATAATTTTTTGTTCCTGTCCAGACTAAATTTACAGAAGCAAAATATACACAGGGAGGTAAAGGCAATTCTTTCTGTAATAAGTTGCTTCTAACTGACTAATGCCAGCTTTGTTTTATTTTATTTTAAGTGAGAAGAAAAATTTTGATTTATGCAGATATTACCAATAAAGGACTTGGTTAAGTTGTAGAGTAAAATTAGTAATGCACTGAATAAATCTATTGACACAAATTTCATTTTTATTACCCTCAAATGATTTATTCCAGTAGTTAATGATGTTTCGCTTAGTAACTCTTTTTTGTTTGTTTGTTTTTGTTTGTTTGTTTTTGTTTATTGAAGTAACATTGGTTTATAACATTGTAAAAATTTCAGGTGTACATCATTATACTCTATTTCTGCATGGATTACATCATGTTCACCATCCAAATACTAATTACAACCCATCACCACACACATGTACCAAATTATCCCTTTCACCCTCCTCTCTCCCCCCTTCCCCTCTGGTAACCACCAATCCAATCTCTGTCCCTATGTGTTTGTTTATTGTTGTTATTATCTACTGCTTAATGAAGGAAATCATATGGTATTTGACCTTCTCCCTCTGACTTATTTCACTTTGCATAATACCCTCAAAGTCCATCCATGTTGTCACAAATGGCTGGATTTCATCATTTCTTATGGCTGAGTAGTATTCCATTGTGTATATATACCACAGCTTCTTTATCCATTCGTCCCTTGATGGGCGCTTAGGTTGCTTCCAAGTCTTAGCTATTGTGAATGACACTGCAATGAACACAGGGGTGCATGTATCTTTATGCATTGGTGTTTTCAGTTCTTTGGATAAATACCCAGCAGTGGAATAGCTGGATCGTATGGTAGTTCTATCCTTGATTTTTTGAGGAATCTCCATATTGTTTTCCATAGTGGCTGCACCAGTTTGCACTCCCACGAGCAGTGTATGAGAGTTTCCTTCTCTCCACATCCTCTCCAACACATGTTGTTTCCTGTCTTGTTAATTATAGTTATTCTGACGGGTGTGAGGTGATATCTCATTGTAGTTTTGATTTGCATTTCCCTGATAGTTAATGATTTTGAACATCTTTTCATGTGTCTGTTGGCCATCTGTATATCTTCTTTGGAGAAGTGTCTGTTCAAGTCTTTGGCCCATTTTTTAATTGGGTTGGTAGTTATTTTGTTGTTGACATGCATGAGTTCTTTATATATTTTGGAGATTAAGCCCTTCTCAGATATATGGTTTGCAAATATCTTCTCCCAGTTGTTAGGTTGTCTTTTCGTTTTGTTGATGGTTTCCTTTGCTGTGCAGAAGCTTTTTAGTTTGATGTAGTCCCATTTGTTTATTTTTTCTATTGTTTCTCATGCCCGGTCAGACATGGTGCTTGAAAATATGTTGCTAAGACCGATGTCGAAGAGCGTACTGCCTATGTTTTCTTCTAGAATTTTCATAGTTTCAGGTCTTACATTCAAGTCTTTAATCCATTTGGAGTTAATTTTTATGTTTGGTGTAAGGTAAGGGTCTACTTTCATTTTTTTGCGTGTGGCTATCCAGTTTTCCCAACACCATTTGTTGAAGAGACTTTCTTTTCCCCATTGTATGTTCTTGGCTCCTTTGTCAAAGATTAGCTGTCCACAGATGTATGGGTTTATGTCTGGGCTTTCGATTCTATTCCATTGATCTGTGTGTCTGTTTTTGTGCCAGTACCATGCTGTTTTGGTTACTATAGCTTTGTAGTATATTTTGAAATCAGGGAGTGTGATGCCTCCAGCTTTGTTCTTTTTTCTCAGGATTCCTTTAGCTATTCGGGGTCTTTTGTTGTTCCTTATAAATTTTAGGATTCTTTGTTCTATTTCTGTGAAAAATGTTGTTGAAACTTTGATAGGGATTGCATTGAATCTATAGATGGCTTTAGGAAGTATGGCATCTTAACTATGTTAATGTTTCCAATCCAAGAGCACGGAATATCTTTCCATTTCTTTGTGTCTTCTTCAATTTCTTTCAGCAATGTTTTATAGTTTTCGGTGTACAGATATTTGACTTCTTTGGTTAAGTTTATTCCTAGGTATTTTATTCTTTTTGTTGCAGTTGTAAATGGGATGGTATTCTTAATTTCTCTTTCTGCTACTTCGTTGTTAGTGTATAGAAATGCAACTGATTTTTATATGTTGATTTTGTATCCTGCAACTTTACCATATTCGTTTATTACTTCTAAAAGTTTTTTGGTGGATTCTTTAGAGTTTTCTATATATAAAATCATGTCATCTGCAAATAGTGACAGTTTCACTTCTTCCTTTCCAATTTGGATCCCTTTTATTTCTTTCTCTTGCCTGATTGCTCTGGCTAGGACTTCCAGTACTTAGTTAAATAGGAGTGGTGAGAGTGGGCATCCTTGTCTGGTTCCTGTTCTTAGAGGGATAGCTTTCAGTTTTTCACCATTGAGGATGATATTAGCTGTGGGTTTCTCATATATGGTCTTTATTATGTTGAGGTACTTTCCTTCTATACCCATTTTATTCAGAGTTTTTATCATAAATCGATGCTGTATCTTGTCAAATGCTTTCTCTGCATCTATTGAGATGATCATGTGATTTTTATTCTTCATTTTATTAATGTGGTGTATTACATTGATTGATTTGCGAATGTTAAACCATCCCTGCATACCTGGAATAAATCCAACTTGATCATGGTGTATAATCTTTTTAATGTATTGTTGTATGCGATTTGCTAGTATTTTGTTGAGGATTTTTGCATCGATGTTCATCAGTGATATTGGCCTGTAATTTTCTTTTTTTGTGTTGTCCTTGTCTGGTTTTGGTATCAAGGCAATGTTGGCTTCATAGAATGAGATAGGGAGCTTCCCCCCTCCTCAATTTTTTGGAAGAGTTTGAGAAGATAGGTATTAAGTCTTCTTTGAATGTTTGGTAGAATTCACCAGGGAAGCCGTCTGGTCCTGGACTTTTATTTTTGGGGAGGTTTGTGATTCCTGTTTCGATCTCCTTACTGGTGATTGGTCTATTCAAATTCTCTACTTCTTCTTGATCCAGTTTTGGAAGGTTGTATGATTCTAAGAATTTATCCATTTCTTCCAGATTGTCGAATTCGCTGGCATATAGCTTTTTGTAGTATTCTCTTATAATCTTTTGTATTTCTGAGGTGTCTGTTGTAATTTTTCCTCTTTCATTTCTGCTTTTACTTATTTGTGCCTTCTCTCTTTTTTTCTTGGTGAGTCTAGCTAAAGGTTTGTCGATCTTTTCAAAGAACCAGCTCTTGGTTTTATTAATTTTTTCTATTGTTTATTTGGTCTCTATTTCCTTTATTTCTGCTCTGCTTTTTATGATTTCCCTTCTTCTACTGATTTTGGGCTTTGTTTCTTCTTTTTCCAGTTCCTTTAGGTGCATTGTTAGATTGTTTATTTTAGATTTTTCTTGTTTGTTGAGATAGGTCTGTATCGCTATAAACTTCCCTCTTAGAACCACTTTTGCTGTATCCTATAAATTCTGACATGTCATATTTTCATTTTCATTTGTCTCCAGGTATATTTTGATTTCTTCTTTGATTTCTTCGTTGACCCAGTCGTTGTTCAGTAGCATTTTGTTTAATCTCCACGTTATTTGTTGCTTTTCTGATTTTCTTCCTATAGTTGATTTCCAGTTTCATACCGTTGTGGTCAGAAAAGATGCTTGGTATTATTTCAATCTTCTTAAATTTATGGAGACTTGTTTTGTGGCCTAATATGTGATCAATCCTGGAGAATGTTCCATGCGCATTTGAAAAGAACGTGTACTCTTCGGTTTTTGGATGGAATGCTCTGTATATATCTACTAGGTCCATCTGTTCTAGTGTGTTGTTTAAGGCCAATGTTTCCTTATTGATCTTCTGTTTGGATGATGTATCCGTTGGTGTAAGTGGAGTGTTAAAGTCCCCTACTATTATTGTGTTACCGTCTATTTCTGTTTTTACGTCTGTTAATAATTGCTTTATATATTTAGGTGCACTTACATTGGGTGCGTAGATATTTACAAGTGTTATATCCTCTTGTTGGATTGTTCCCTTGATCGTTATGTAATGCCCTTCTTTGTCTCTTTTTACAGTTTTTGTTTTAAAGTCTATTTTGTCTGATATGAGTATTGCTACCCCAGCTTTCTTTTCATTGCCATTTGCGTGGAGTATCTTTTTTTATCCCTTCACTTTCAGTTTGTGAGTGTCTTTAGGTCTGAAGTGTGTCTCTTGTATGCAGCATATATATGGGTCTTGTTTTTTTATCCAATCAGTGACCCTATGCCTTTTAATTGGAGGAGTTAGTCCATTGACGTTTAAAGTAGCTATTGATAAGTATGTACTTACCGTCATTTTTTAACTTTTTTTTTTTTTCCTCAGTGTTTTAGTAGTCCTTCTCTGTTCCTTTCTTCTTCTATACAGAATTGATGGTCACTTTAGTTTGACCTCTGTCTGAAAGTTGTACTCTTTAACTCCCCTCCTCCTCCTTTTATGTTTTGATGTCATATCTAACCTCTTTTTTATTTGTATCCATTACATTCTTATCATGGAAATAGATAATTTTTCCTATTTGTGGTCTTCTCTTTTCCCCTTAAATCAGTCCCTTTAACGTTTCTTTTAGCACTGGTTTCTTGTTAACAAACTCCTTTAATTTTTGCTTGTCTGAGAAATTTTTGATCTCTCCATCCATTTTGAATGATAACCTTGCAGGGTAGAGTATTCTTGGCTGTAGGTTTTTTCCTTTTAGCACATTAAATATATCGTGCCACTCTCTTGTAGCCTGTAAGGTTTCTTTTGAGAAGTCAGCTGATAGCCTCATGGGGTTTCCTGTGTATGTAACTTGACTTTCTCTTGCGGCTTTTAGGATTCTCTCTTTATCTTTAATTCTGGACATATTGATTATGATGTGTCTTGGTGTGGGCCTCTTTGGGTTTATCTTATTTGGGGCTCTCTGTGCTTCCTGTACCTGGATGTCTTGTTTCCTTCCTTAGGTTAGGGGAGTTTTCATCTATTATTTCTTGAAATAGATTCTCTGCCCCTTTGTCTCACTCTTCTCCTTCCGGGACACCTATAACATGGATGTTAGTGCACTTGATGTTGTCCCAGAGGTCCCTTAGACTGTCCTCACTCTTTTTAATTCTTTTCTCTTTTAACTGTTCAGCTTGGGTAATTTCTTCTAGTCTTTTGTCCAGCTCATAGATTCGTTCTTCTGTATCCTCTACTCTGCTTTTGAGTCCCTCTAATGAATTTTTCATTTCCAGTATTGTATTCTACATTTCTGATTGGTTCTTTTTTATATCTTCCATTTCTTTGTTGACATTCT
The DNA here is from genome assembly GCF_020826845.1 of Diceros bicornis minor. Lineage (NCBI taxonomy): Eukaryota > Metazoa > Chordata > Mammalia > Perissodactyla > Rhinocerotidae > Diceros > Diceros bicornis. The sequence continues at coordinate 15,351,660 of NC_080749.1, read as the reverse complement.
CACTGAGTTCATCTATTCTTCTCCCCAGATCAGTGAGCATCATTAACACTCTTTGTTTGAACTCTCTGTCAGGTAGGTTGCTCATTTCTGTTTCACTTAGTACTTTTTCTGGGGTTTTGTCCTGTTCCCTTACTTGGAATGTATTCTTTCGCCTCCTCATTTGCCTCTTTCCCTGTGCTTGTGTCTAGATATTAGGTATGTCAGCTATGTCTCCTACTCTTGGATAGGTGACCTTATATAAGTGATGCCTTAGGAGGCTTCCAGTGTCCTTCCCTCAGTTCTCAATGTTCCAGGGGTGACCCCTATGTGGGCTACGTGTGTCCTTCTGTTGTGGCCTGTTTGCTCTCCCTGTAGGCATCCAGGGAGGCTGAGTTATGCTCCTGGCCAGCTGTTGTAATGCTCAGCTGCTTGTAGTTGTTGTGGGCCCTTCAGTCTCTTTATCAGGTGTGGGGAGCCCCAGCACAGTAGGCTGCAAGTTCTAATACCACATTTGTGTTGCACTATTTCTTTTAAGTGAGTAGGCCCCCAGCGTGGCAGGTTGTTAGGCTCAGGGCCTTACAATTGCTATAACCCTCTAGCCTATTAGGTCTCTTGTCAGCTCTCTGAGGATTGCAACTGGGTGGGGCTGGCCTCAGGCACAGGAGCACCCAATTGTTTCAGGCTTTGGAAGGTGGGGCAACCCCCTATGTGGGTCTTTGAGAAGCACAAGTCTTCTGCATCTGACATGCCCTGCCGCCCACAGGTCCACACACACAGTCAACACAGTCCTGCCCCGTTTTGCGTGACCCGACCTCCCGAAGCAGACCCAGTCTCTCCGTGGTGGGAGCCCCACACACTCTGCCACCGCCCCACACTCTCCAGCCGCTCCTTGTGCACGCCCTGCCCTGCTAAAGTCGGCTCAGTTGCCAGGCTGCTGAGAATCCAGTCACCAATCTACGCAGGCCCACAAGTTGCCTGAGGGCTTGTTGTTGGATGGGGCCAGTCTCTAGGGTGGGCTGCCTGCCCTGGTTGAGCTGGATTAAATCGGTGCTCTAGTGGGTGGGGCAGACCTGGGCTAGCATGCCCCAGGGAGAACTCCAATGGCGTCTGTGTCAGCACGCCCACACCAGGCCACAACAATGGCTGCCACCAATGTCCCAGTCCCTGGAGAGGTCTCACCTCTCACTGAGATGCACTCAGGGCCTATCAGGTGAGTCTCTTGTCACCACAGCACTGTGCACCTTTCTTTCTGGTGATTTTAGGATGCTTTCTGAAACGGGTGAGTTTGCGCGTGGGCCCTTTAAGAGCCGGTTTTAATTTCTTTGTGAACCAGCTTTTCTGGGGGTGCTCCCCAATGTTTTAGTAGCAGGCAAAGTCAGATATTATGCCACTCGTCTCTATTGTGCTGGGTCCACAAAATGCCCACAGCGGGGGCGCTCCCGGCTCAGGGCCCCGCACCTCCAGGGAGGGCTGCGTACCTGTGAGATGCTCCCTGGGGCCGTGAGGCGCTGCGGCTCGTGAAGCGGCGTTTTTTCTCTCCAGAAGGGAGCTTCTGCTTCTTCCACCTCAGTTAGGATTGTCCGTTGTTGCAGTAGTTCCTCTTATCCAGTTTTCAGTTTTGTCTCAGGGGTAATTTTCCATGAGTAGTTGTAAATTGGCTGTGTCCACGGGAGGAGGTGAGTTCAGAGTCTGCCTACGCCGTCATCTTGACTTCTCTCCCCTGCTTGATTCTTTTACGTCAGTCACCAGCCACCCTCTCTACTTCTATTCTTCAATGATCAAGTCTTCATTTCTGTCTTCATATGATTTGACAAAAAAAGAGTATGGAAACCCAGGATCCAGAAACCCAAGAAGACTACTTTTGGAAGCTTGTCAAGCATTCTGATATAGTCGGTGTCCTTGGGATGGATCGCCCGAAAGCAGACATTGATACAAGGATTCAAATACAAGTAATTGATATAAAAATTGAAGAAAATCCCGGGAGTGAGATGTGGAAGTTCAACAGAGAGAGGAAGAATCGTAGTCAGGAAAGGGTGCACTATAAGCCGCCTGCTGCTGTGAGAGAGAGCTTACACCCCTAGGGAAACTGACAGCCAGTGTATGCCTGTCATCAGACTTCTGCCAACGAAGGCACAAGGAGCTCAGGGTATTTACACTCCAGCTTCTGTCCATCATTTGGTGAAGAAAGCACTCGAGGAAGGGGCGCGTAATTCACTGGTACTTCTGACCTTCTGCACAGGCAGATAAAGTGGGCTTCAGAGGGCAAAGTCAGTCATTAGGAAAGAAAGGCAGGTGCTGACAGCAGAAAGTTGGGCTGGTGTGCTATGAATTGTAAGGGAGAAGCAGCAGGAGTAAGCACCAAAGACATCTGCTACAGTATAGTCAGATCCACTTACATCGCATGTTAAGTTCACTCTGTCCTGTCACTGATTCTTTGAGGCAGTGGCCATTCAAAATTACTTAAAACAATAAACTTATAAAACTGAAGGGAAGATGGAGGGACGAGTTTTTTTTTTCTCTTTGCTGGACAACTGATACTCATTATCTGCTTTCTCTACCATCCGTTCTAGATTCTCCTCACCCTTAGTCGGCTTGCCCTGTGGAGTAAAGCAGACATTTTGATACCCAAGAGGCCCTGTTTACTGCACTCTTATAGACCATGGTTGCTGAAAATTTCCATTTGCAGATACCACTATGCATGGAAGCACCAAGAGCTTCTCCCATCCCGGTGATTCTCCTGAATTCCAGAAATACTCCTCCTTGCCCCTGTTATGTTGCAGCGGATAATCAGGGTTAATTTCCCCTGCCAATATAGTCACTCTCTTCTTGTCATGCTGGTCCTCTGACATAAGGATCAATCTAAGATTTTAAGTTTAGTGGAAATACCATTATGTCCCCTGGGAGAAGTGTCCCTCTCCCTGATAACTGGGAATCAGAAAGTATCTATTGCAACAAAACCTAAAGTTGTAGAACTAGGAAAGAACAAGGTCTCACCTGGATCACTAAGATAGGAGGTGAGGGTACACTTCCACCCCTTAGTTCACAGACTTGTGGCTTCCACCTCTCAGGTACACAGCATCATATATAGGCCATTGATTCAAAATATATTCCTCATTTGGAAGGACAGTGACCATCCTCACAGTGTCATGCCCACCTGAGAAGCCTTAGGTGCACCTTTAAGAGGCTATTTCAATGTTAACTTAAACTGACAACGAATGAGTGATGTGGTATATGGTAGAACCAATGGATCCCAGGCCATTTGCCCTTTGTCCTCATTATTTTATATAAAATGGACACCTTGATGTGTAGCAATGTTGTGCAACATTCCATCACCATTAATCACATTCTCTGTAAGAATCAGAATCAACCCTGGTAAGAGCAAGTCCATACTGTCAGATCCACAGATAGCTTCATCTCTGCTACCATGCCTCTGCTCTGTTCGTGGTGCTTTTGTGCAAACTCTGGAGTGGCAAAGACAGAAGCTTGTTGATCTCCACTAGACCAGTCATTCTATTCACTGAGGCATTCACTGCCTCTGCTATGGTGGGTGCTTTCTAACAGGCATTAATATGAATTAAGATATCCACATGTTTCATACACATTCCTATAAATTCATCCACATGCTTCTTCCTCATATATCTTTGCTTTCCTATATCATCCTTTCCAGGAACCTGGCCAATCAGTCAAGCTGTTTGCCACTGCTCAGTAATCTGTGCATATTTTTACCTCAGGCCACTTCTCCCTTGAACTTAATTCAATGGAGTTCTGCCTAATGGAAGATTTCCCCCTCAACACTATGTTTCAGGGCCACCCTAGAGTGAGGCTGTAAGGTGGCAGAGGTCCATTTTTTACTCACACCAACATATTGAGCTGAATAAGCCAAGTTAATTTTTTCCCTTTTATCTTTAGCTTGTTATAGGAAATGTTCTATGAGGATACAGGTTTCAACTGAGGGGTAAGCATTTGTGTAACAGACATAGGGAGCACGGGAATCTAGACTCCGCTGTGGCTTGACTTACTTGTGCCTCCAGATCTGTTTGGGTCTTATACAATAAATCCTTTCTCGTATACTCACCTTTTTGAGTCTTTTGCCTCCCCCTCCTCAATAATCTGCCAATGAAATTCTGGATACTCCATCTCAGTTACTGTAGCCCTTCATTGTTTTTTAGCTTTGAGAAGCCATTCCAGCAGCATACAAGGTCTAGTTCAAGGTTCTCTTGCCAGGATATGAAATATTAAATAGTTAGAGACTGACCTCTTATCAATAAACTATCCCATATCCAGCTGTATAGTTTACTACCTTGGTCCAAAGACCAGAATTTTTATACTAAAGTTGGTAGGCATTTATGGCCATTCCAATTGTTAGGAAAAATTAATTTAAGTTTAGTTAAAAATAAGCAATATTCTGCACAAATAAAAATTAAATCTATGATCTCAAAGTTTTCCAATGGGTTTTTGTTTATGTGCATACTTTTAGTAGGTTAGAGATAATTTGATATTTCCAGTCGTTTCAAAATGCATTGCTTGCTTTGTTTGTTTCAATGCCCCTTAAAGTTTATTGGCACTTAACTGAAATCTACTAGCTGTAGAAAAATAGAAGCATATTTCAAAAATAGTCAGATTTTAAATACAGACTGTTTTATGTTCACAGAATCTGGTATTTGCATTTGCAAAATATTTAATAAGTTTAAAAGTCAGATTGATTATTTTAAAAACTCATGAGACAAATAAAAAATTAAGCAACTTTATTTAGCATAATTCCAAAAGTATTATAAGGAATATTATTTTTTGATATGATGCTAGAGTTTCATTTATTGGGATGTATCTTAGTATGAGGAAGAGACAAAAGCAAAAACAGGTGATATAGAGAAGGGCATACAATTAAAATGGAGGTGGTGGGGCCATTGACTTACCTCTCTCCTGACATGGAAAATTTTGTTCAATTTAAACATACGTATTGTTGGGTTTCTACTCTCCAAAAATGAATAAAATCTTCCCTTCATAAAGCCTTTCTTGACTCTTAAATGGAGTTACAGTTTTTACAGTGGAGGGTTTCTACTGTTCCCATAACTGCTTGTGGTACCTTTTCCTGTCTGCTTTTAATAATCCAAAAGCTTTTCTTATGGCTTTCCACTTGTCTTAATGCCTTTCGTAAGTGTGTTAGCATCATTCCTCATTCATATACTCTAAAATCTTAGATTGACCTATCAACTTAACTTAGTATGGTAATTGCTGAGCAGAAAAGTTTAATTGCTTTGCAAACTGTAATGTGAATTATTCAATAGAGACCCTTCCTAATTACAGTCTGGTAATTTGTGTTTTCCAATATTCACTAATTGCAGTATATGTAGTATATGAGTGTTGTAGATATGTAATAGATACACGTCTACACTCTAGATATGTATCTATTAGCTACTCTGTAGCATTATATAATTTAGTCTCTTATGAATTTTATGAAGAAGGAAGTGACAACGAAACAGGTAACAATATCTCTTGTTAACACCTCTTGACAATTAATTATTACTTTATTTCATTTAATCTGACATCACTGATTTTCAGAGTAACCATTACTTTATATACTACTAAGAAAGAAAAATTACAGCTAAAATTGACATTCTTCTATTAGATGATGCACCTCAATTTCAGGCGGCTAAAGTACTTTTCTAAATGTTCATTTTAATATCCATGAAATGTGGTGAATAAAATACTTTCCCCATTGAACAAAAATACAGCTCACGGGGGCCAGCCCGGTAGTGTAGTGGTTAAATTTGTGCACTCCACTTTGGCTGCCCGGGGTTCCCAGGTTCAGATCCCAGGCATGGACCTGCACACCACTCATCAAGCCATGCTGTGACGGTGTCCCATATAAAAGATAAAGGAAGACTGGCACAGATGTTAGCTCAGGGCCAATCTTCCTCACCAAAAAAAAAACAAAATACAGCTCAGTGTTCAACAATACATCTTTCTGAAATTCTCTAGAATATTTTCCTAATCAATCTCAGGCAGACCTACAGTAGAAAGCATTTAAACATGCTTTCATTTATCATTTATCAAGGACCTATTCTAATTAAGTAAGACTCAAACAACAAGAGAAAGTTTTCATGTATTTTTTCTGACCTCTTTCTCCTCCAGTGAAATCCTAAAGCTAAAGTCTAGCCAATGTGAAGTTGGGGGAGAATCTACTGGGCTTTCTAAAAATGAATATTTCCAGAAAATCAGGCAATTCTTCCAAGATTACTTACCAACCTCATGTTTACAAAAAAGAATGTATGTTAGTAAGCGGCAGTATTACAAGGTTTGCTTAATTTTGTTCAAGATGGCTTGATGCACAACAAAAAAAAATAAATTACCACTTGGGTAACCAGTTTTGTCTTGAATTCTGTAATCAACCATGACAATCTCTGGACCATGATAAAATCTGTGTTCTAACAGGATTTAACAAAGAATGGCACCAGAGAACAATGTGTACATAATAGTACAAACAGAATCTTGATTGAATTTCATACAACATAGAGCAGTATTGCTTTATCCTAAGTAATTCAAATAAATATTTGACAAGTAATTCTGCACTAATCAGTTACCGAACATCCAGTTATTTTAATGCAACTCTAGTTTCCAAGCCTTAGGAAGTGTTAGTCAAAAAAGGAACAAATAAGAAAGGTGAATTCCAACCATGTCTAAGCTATTCCAAAAATTAATTAAGGAAAAGCACTGTTACAAAGAATGCCATGGATGCTGTACTATATAATTACACGTTATTGAAATCAGTAAACTACAATTTTTCTGTTTGAATTTTGAATGTGCATACTTTACTAAAACAATATAGCTGTGTTATTTTTAAACAGCTCTACTGTAATTTATATGATGTAATATAATTATTCATTGTGGGTATATCTGAGTATTCTGTTAAACTGTAAGCTCTCTGTTGGAAGGAATTATGTCTTTCTTATGTAATATTTGATACATTCAAAAAATGTTAATGAATATGTATTTGTCTTAGTAATTATAAAATAAAACGCTGCAAACACACCACTCACCTTAAGAATATGTATATTCCCAAAATGATTAATGCTTTGATTGTCCATGTAGTCTCCCTGACTCCATATTTCTTCCACCACCAGTGGTAACAACTATCTTCAATTTTGTTTTTCATGCTCTTGCTGTCTTACGTTATAGTGCTATTCCCTCATGGGTGACTTCTTATGTGATATATCATTTTTTTAGCTTTATAAATTTGTTATCAAGTTATTTTTCTAACATCTATTTGTGCCGTTGCATGGAGTTGTAGCTCATTCATTTTCTCTGTTTTATAAAATCCCACTCTTTGAATCTCCCCAAGTTTACTTATCCCATTCTCCTGAAGATTTAGTTTGTGTCCAAGGTTTTGTTTGTTTTTGCTATTGTGAACAAGACACATTGTACATTCATTTGCAAGTCTTCTGGAAAACCACTGAGAGTTTCTCTATTGAACACACACTCAGAGAAATGGGGAATAGTTGTGTTGTATAACGTGTGTGTCCAACTTTATGAGTTAATGCTTTCTAAAGGTCAATCATTTACACATCTACCAGAAGTATAAAAGTGCGTCCATCTCCATACTTTTGCCAACATTCAGGATAGTTAGGATTCCTGATGTTTTTTGTTATTGTCTCCATGTTTTAACCAATCTAAGAGTATACAATTCTATCTTATTGTGGTATTAGATTCCTGATCACTAATGTGATTGTGCACAGTTTTTCTTAGGCTCATTCACATTTTTTTTCTCTTTTGTGAAATATCTCTTCATTGATTTAACTTACATTCAGGGGTGGATCATTTATTATACTGTCGGGGGAAGAGGGAGAATCTCCCTCTGCCCTTTCCCTTAAGGTTCTTCTGGCTGGCCAAATAATCAACAAGACAGGTTAGCAGGAGAAAATAATACCAAGTTTAATAACATGTATACATGGGAGAAAGCAGGGACACTGCGTTTCTCAACACAATAGCAGAAATTCTCGTCTTAAATATCATTTTCAGCCAATGACAAAGGAGGATTTTGGGGGTGGGGGAGTCAGTTACAGGAGATTACCACTAAAGCACAGTAAACAAGAGTAAGGTTTATTATACAGCCCCAAGGCCTCATCTTCCACATTGATAAGTTACTAGAAATGAGCTCACTCCCCCTTTTTCTCAATACAGAGAGGGAGATACCTTTACAAATGGAGACTTCCCTTGTAAATGATTGTCTGACAACTCCTCGCAGGGCCATCCAAAGAATGTGGCCAGAGAGACAGGACTCCTGATAAGATGGGCTTGTTGGTGCCTTTTCTATTGTAACCTCTATCCTAAATTATCTTTTATAGCAGTCATGATAATAACCCCTTCCTAAAACAGATTTTTTGGTTTTAAATTCTTTAGGCAGTTTGGGAGGGGAAACTCAAATATTTTCCTGAGCTCTCTGAGTCCTTATTGTCTTCAGCTCGAAATAATCCACATACCAGAGTGGTGCTTCCTGGGGCAGCTTGCCCTGAGCACCATCAATACATGTTTTTGTGCACAGTTTCTTTCTCTCAGCAAAATATCTTTTTGAAATTTATTCATTTTACGAGTATAAGTAGTTCTGTCCCTTCTTATTATTGAGTAACATTCAATTGTACACATGTAAGGCAAGTTGTTTATTCCTTCACCTGTTGACAGTTTCTGGCTATTATCACTAAAGCTGCTGCAAACATTCGTTTATAAACAGCCTTTGCCTGGACATAGTTTTTATCATTTCTCTTGGATAAATAACTGGGAATATATTTTAGGGATAATTTGGTAAGTATATGTTTAACATTTTAAGAAGCTGTCAAAAAGTTTTTCAAAGTGATTATACAATTTTTATATTCCCACCAGTAACGTATGAATGTTATAGTTGTGCCAATCTTTACTAACACCTAATATAGCCAGTATTTTTTATTACAACCATTCTAGTGGATGTGTAGTGGTATTTCATTGTGATGGAGAACTAATGATGTTGAGTACTTTTTCGTGTTCTTATAGGTCATTTCCATATCTTCTAGGGGAAGTGTTCAAATGCTTTTCCAATTTTAGGGTGGCATTACTACTATACTATTGAATTGTAAATGTTCTTTATATATTATAAATAAAAGCCTCTTTTCAGATATATGTATCACAAATGCTTTCTCCCACTTTGTGGCTTGCATTTACATTTTCTTAACAATATTTTGCAACATCATAAGATTTTCAGTTAATAAAACTTTGTTTTTCTTTTAAGGTTCATGCTTTTTGCATCTTATTTATGAAATCTTTGTCAACCTCAAGGTTGCAAAGATTCTCTCCTATGTTTTATTCAAGAAATTTTTATAACTTTAACTTTTATATTTAGGTCTATATGCCACATTTTGAGTTAATATGTGTCAGTATATGGTGTGAGGTAAGGATCAGGGTCCCTGTTGGTCAAATGATATTCTGTTGTTCAGCACTTTTTGTTGAAAAGACTATATATCCTTTCCCCCACTGAAATACCTTGACACTTTTGATAAAAATCAGTTGACCATTTATGTGTGTGTCTATTGCTAGATTCTCTTCTGTTTTGTTGACCTATGCAAATTTCCCTATGTAAGTCTTAAAATCAGATAATGTCAGTGTTCTCGCTTTGTTATTCTTTAGTAAAATACTTTGACTGATCTAGTGCCTCTGCTTGTCCATATAAACTTATAGAATTACCATGATATTTTTCATGCTAAAGTCTACTGGGATTTTGATTGGCATTGCAATGAATATATATATATCAATTTGTTGAGAATAGATACCTTAGCATTATTGAATCTTGTGATTCTTAAACAAGGCATCTCTCCACTAATTTAGGTATTCTTTAACCTCTCTCAGGAGTGAAATAGTAACTGGCCTAATTACTTTTTAAAATTTCAATGTCTATTATTCATTGCTAGAATATAGAAATACAGTATAGGATTGTGCGTATTGATCATGTATACTGAGACTTTAATAAATTCATATATTATATCTAGTAGTTTTTTGTAGGTTGCCTTGGATTGTCTGTATATACAATCAACACATCTGAGAATAAAGACAAAATTACATCTTATTTCCCTATCTGTATGTTTTAATATTATTATTTTATTTCCTTATTTCACTTGTGAAGATTTCCAGTAGAAGTGGTAAAAGTGGCCATCATTGCTTTGTTCCTGATCTTAGGAAGAAATAATTCTCTTTTCATTATGACTTGTGATGTTAGTACAGGTTTCTTGTGTATTACTGGTTTGATTTGTTAATTTTTCTAAAGAATTATTCCATCCATTTTCATAAGGTATATTAATTTCTAGTTTTTTTCTCTTACAATGTCTATTTATGATTTCGGCATCAGAGTATGTCTGGCCTCATTGAATGAGTTGGGAAGTATGTCATTTTCTTGAATTTTCCAGAAGAGTTTATGTAGATTTGGTAATATTTCCATCTTGAATGTTTGATATAATTCACTAGTGAAGACTTTTAGGTCTATACTTTTGTTCATGAAAAGTTTTTTTTTTTTTGAGATATAATTGACATATAACATTATAGTAGTTTCAAGAGTACAGCATAATGACTTGATATATGTTTATATTGTGAAATAATCACCAAAATAAGTTTAGTTAACATCAATCACCACACATAGTTACAATTTTTTTCTTGTGATAAGAACTTTTAAGATCTAATCTCCTAACAACTTTCAAATATACAATGCAATATTATTAACTATAGTCACCATGCTATACATTACATTCCCCAGGACTTATTTATTTTATAACCAGAGGTTTGTACATTTTGACTACCTTCACTCATTTTTCACAACTCCCACCCCTCACCTCCTGCCTCTGACAGCCACAAATCTGTTCTCTGTGTCTATGAATTCATTTTTTTTCTTTAAGATTCCACATGTAAGTCAGATCATATGGTATTTGTCATTCTCTGTTTGACTTATTTCACTTATTATAATGCCCTCAAGGACCATCCTTGTTGTTGTAGACAGCAAGATTTCCCTCTTTTTTATGGCTAATATTCCATTGTATATATATACCACATTTTCTTTATCTATTCATCCATCGATGGACACTTAGGTTGTTTTTATGTCTTGGCTATTGTAAATAATGCTGCAATGCACATGGGGTTGCAGATATCTTTTCTATTTAGTGTTTTTGTTTCCTTTGGATAAAGACCTAATTAATTTTTTGAGGAAGCTCCATAATATTTTCCATAGTGGCTGCACCAATTTACATTCCCTCATGGAAAGGTTTTTAATTAGAATTGAATTGCTTTAATAGATATAGAGCTATGAACACTATCTAATTCTTCTTGAATGAGCTCTGGTAGTTTGTGTCTTTCAAGGAATTTTCCCATTTCACCTAAGTGTTGTATTCATGAGCTTTGAGTTATACACAATATTCCCATATTTTCCTTTAAATATCTGTAATATCTGTAGTGATATCCCCTTCCTCATTCCTAATAAATATAATTTGAGTGTTTGCTTATTTTTTCTCAATAAGGACAGCTAAAGATTTCTTTATTCTCCTAATTTTCCCCATGGATCAGCTTTTGTTTTTGTTAACTTTCTCTATTGTTGTTCATTGTCTATTTCATTGATTGCTGTTCTTATCTTTATAATTATCTTTCTCCTGCTTAATTTGGGTTAAATTTTCTCTTCCTTTTCTAAATTCTTAAGGTAGAATCCTAAATTATTGATTTTTTATTTCTTATTTTACAATGTAAGCATTTAGTGCTCTACATTTCCCTCTAAGAATTGCTTTGTGTGCATCTTATACATTTTGATTTCTTCTTTTATCTATTTAGAAAAAAAATTATTTTTTTATTGAGTTCATATTGGCTTATAACATTGCGTAAATTTTGGGTGTATATTATTACATTTCACTTTATGTATAGACTGCATCGTGGTCATTACCAATAGTCTAGTTTGCATCCATCACCATACATGTGAGCCCGTTTATCCCTGTAGTCCTCCTCCCACTCCCTCCTCCTCTGATAACCACTAATCTGTTCTCCTTATCTATGTGTTTGTTTATCTTCCACATATGAGTGAAAGCATACAGTATTTGCCTTTCTCTGATTTATTTTCCTTAACATAATACCCTCAAAGTCCACCCATGTTGTCACAAATGGTACAATTTTGTCTTTTTAATGGCTGAGTAGTATTCCATTGCATATATACACCACATCTTCTTTATCCATTGCTGTGTACTTGGGTTGCTTCCACATTTTTGCTATTGTGAATAATGCTGCAATGAACAAGGGTTGCATAAATCTCTTTGAATTGTTGATTTCATGTTCCTTGGATAAATATCCAGTAGTGGGATAGCTGGATCATATGGTATTTTTATTTTTAATTTTTTGAGAAATCTCCATACTGTTTTCCACAGTGGTTGCACCAGTTTGCATTCTGACCAACAGTGTATGAGGGTTCCCTATTCCCTACATCCTCTCCAACATTTGTTATTTCTTGTCTTGTTAATTATAGTCATTCTGACAGGTGTAAAGTGATATTTCATTGTAGTTTTGATTTGCATTTCCCTAATAATTAGTGATGTTGAACATCTTTTCATGTGCCTGTTGGCCATCTGTAAACCTTTTTTGGAAAAATGTCTGTTCATATCTTTTGTCCATTTTTCATCACTTTTTCACTTTTTTGTTGTTTTTTGTATGAGTTCCTTATATATTTTGGAAATTAACCACTTGTCAGATATACGATCTGTAAATATTTTCTCTCGGTTGGTGGGTTGTCTTTTTGTTTTGTTGATGGTTTCCTTTGCCTTGCAGAAGCTCTTTAGTAAACCCATTTGTTTATTTTGCCTTTTGTTTCCCTTGCCTGAGTAGACATGGTATTCAAAAAGATACTGCTAAGACTGATGTCAAAAAGTGTACTGCCTATATTTTCTTCTAGATGTTTTATGGTTTCAGGTCTTAGATTCAAGTATTTAGTCATTTTGAGTTAATTTTTGTGTATGGTGTAAGAAAAGAGTCTACTTTCATTCTGTGATGGCTGTGGATTTGTCATTTATGACCTCTATTGTGCTGACATACTTTCCTTCTATAACCATTTTATTGAGAATTTTTATCATAAATAGATGTTGGATCTTGTCAAATGCTTTCCCTGAATTTATTGAGGTGATCATGTAATTTTTATTCTTCATTTTGTTAATGTGGTGTAACACATTGATTGATTTGCAGATGTTGAACCATCCTTGCATCCCCGGAATAAATCCCGCTTGATTGTGGTATGATCTTTTTAATGTATTGTTGTATTTGATTTGCTAATATTTTGTTGAAGATTTTGGCATCTATGTTCATCAGTGATATTTGCCTCAAATTTTCTTTTTTTGTGTTGTCCTTGTCTGGTTTTGGTGTCAGGGTAACGTTGGCCTTGTAGAATGAGTTAGGAAGCTTCCCCTCCTCTTCAGTTTTTTGGGAGGTTTTTAATTACTGTTTCAGTCTCTGCTTGTGATTGATCTATTCAGATTCTCTATTTCTTCCTGATTCAGTTTTGGGAGGACGTACAATTCTAAGAATTTATTTGTTTCTTCTAGGTTATCAACATGTAACTATAAAAATATTTTTGTTTGAAATTCCATAAACCAAATTAACCACAACAAGGAAGAGAAGAATCTGGAACTGAGGCAATCCAGAACACACATAAACACTGAGAGAATATATGAAAACTCTTCTGTGTCAATAAAGTGATTACAAAATAGTAGGTAATGAGATATATATGATTTATAAAAGATAAGAAAGAGTAATTAAAAAACTAGGCAATGATTTTAAAGAGAAAACATAAGTTTACATTTTTACAAAATACAAAGATTTAGCTATATTCAAATTAAGTTGGAAATAATCCATATGCTCTTATTCCTTAAAAAGTAGTATTTTCCTGGCTGTATTACTATTGGCTGTTTAACATTACAGCAGCACTTTGCCCCACCACCGATTCTCATGTGAAAGGTAAGAGCCCAGATGTTGATTTTCGTTAGATTGTCAGCTAAAAGGAAGCTGAGTTATTTGGAGATTAGTGAATTCTGAATCTTGAGGAAAAATAAGAATAGCCCTGGAACATCTTTATCCTACCATAAAGCAACAATATTTTCAGGGATGCAAGGAACTGTTCAGGAAAAGGAAAGAAGCCAGCTCTTCCTCATTGGATATAATTAAAATAAGTGTTTTTAAAAGGCTGTAAAAACCAAATGATAACTTGGTTACTACTGCTGCAAATCAAACAATTCTGAAATCTTAGTGATTTACAGTAACAGACATTTATTTCTTATTCATGTTACATACATGCTGCTGCAGCTCTGCTCAGCATTGTTTTACATGTATTCTGCTTTAGGGATCCAGGCTGAAGGGATAGTTTCAGTGTGAGACCTGTGCATTCTCACAGCAGAGGAGACGAGTAAGAGAGACCAGGCTACACCATAAAATCTTATTCAAGTCTATTGCTCGGATATGGCCTATGTTAGATCCATTCATATTCTATTAGGCAAAGCAAGTTGCACAGCTAAGTCCAATATTGATGAGGCAAAGGATATTCTTCTCATGGGGGCAGAGTAAACATTTGCATATAATAATGCGTTCTACCACAGTTCTCAAAAGAAAACAATCATCAAATATATATATGTACAATAGAAAATTTTAAAAATTTTTGATTAAATATTTAAAATTCAGTGCTCGTAAGCATAAGTATTCGTTTCTTTAAATATACGCCAGTTCATGAACTATAGATAAGTGTTTCATTTTGTTTTCAGTTGTGGAGATGGGTGTGGAAGTACCAATTAGTGTCAGTGTTTACTCATAATAAACAGAAATAAAGGGATTCAACCTTTATTCACCACAGGTGGTTATATCCTATGATGAAGCAGAAAGAAGTTTCAGCCATATATTTCAGATGACAAATTATTATCCCAAGGGAAGAGTTAGTTGTACTGGTTAGATTACTGAGGGATGCCTCAGAATTTAAAATTTCCATATAACACTATCTATTAACTACAATAAGATACTATTAAGGCTTAAATATACTATCAAATAAGTTGTCTGGTCAGATCAGTGTATAATAATGCCAGGACAATGGGTCATATAATATTATCTGAACAAAGCTAAGAGCAATCCTTTTATGGAACAACAACAAAAAAAATGATAAAAGTAAAATAAATGGGAAAAAAGTGGGCATAAAAAGTCACAGTGAGGACGTTCACTTTTGGGAAGATAGAGTAGACATACTTTTCCTCTTTCTCATGCTAAGTACAAATAAAACCTCAGACATTATCTTTTTAACATTATATATATATATATATATGCAGACTCTGAAAGGTGCTAAGAAGAAAGAACATAAGCTAGGGATCTTGGCACCCAAGATAGGACATGGTGGTGAGTTCTCTGAGTTTTCTTTTGCCTCTTATGTACCAGATTTAGAACTGAAGAAGCCATCAGCCTGGAAACGCCAATAGGTGAAGACAGAAAAAAAAGGCCCAACAAAAGCCTTTTCTCTCCAGCCAAAGGACAAGGAAAGGGTCAGCCTAACAAGAAGAAATTTTTTAGATAATATCTACTCTACTCCAGCCAAGCCTGAGAGAAAAACAAACAAACTGTGGCCACATCTTCACCCATGTCAACAAAGGCTGAGTGGAAGGCCTGGATTTCTGCCCTCACAAGGCATCCCCACTCCTCCCATCACAGGTAGTGTCAGAGAAGGCCAGGTAGGGACTTTCATTCCAGCCAGGTAGTAACAAGGTCCCCCCTACTTGGCTATGTCAGTAGAGACCTTATGGGGAGCTAGGACTTCCTCTTCTACCTGACAATAATGAAGTATCCTACCATCACTCCTCTGTGTGATATCAGAGGAGGTCTAACTAAAAGTCAAGAATTTTGCTACAGTCCAGCAGGATTGAAGCCACCCCCTCCACCTGTGTTGTCAGTGGAGGCTACATGGGGAGCCATAATGAGGCACTTCTATCCCTACTAGTCAAAGAGGTATCAGTGCAGGCCTAGTGAGAGGCTGGAACTCCCACCCCCACTCAGCGGTAATGACGAGCTCTCTTCCCTTATGCCAATAAGGGCCAAGTGGGGAATCAGGAATTTTACCTACACCTGGCAGTAATGAGGTGGTGTTACCCCTTCTCTTGCCAGAGTAGTGTCAGAAGAAGCCAGCTAAAAGAGAAGATATAAGTAAGAACTAGAGACACATAAAATAATTTAAAAAATGACGAAAATCAGCAGTCATACCAAGACCCAGGAAGATCTCAAACCGAGTGGAAAAAAGACAATCAATAGATAATAATACTGAAATGACAGAGAGTTTAGAATTTTCAGACATATGTTAAAGCAGTCATTATCATAAAAATACTTCAAGAATAATTACAAATATACTTGAAACCAACAAAAGAAAAAAAGAAAGAAAGTTTCAGCAAAGAGATAGATGATATAAGAAGAACCAAATAGAAATTTTGGAACTAAAGAATACAGTGACCAATATTAAAATCTCACTGGAGGGGATCAACAGCATAATTTAAGAGACAGGAAATAATCAGCAATCTTGAATATAGAACAATAGAAATTACACAATCTCTACAACAGGGAAAAATAGGCTAAACAAACAAAAACAGAGCCTCAGGGACCAAAGGGACTATAAAAGACCTAAGATTAAAGGGCATAAACAAATAGATTCAAGAAGCTTAGTGAATCCCAAACAGAATGAAGTCCAAGAATCCATGCCGTAACAAATCAAACTTACATTTCTCACAACTAAAGACAAGAAAAAGTCTTGAAAGCAACTGAGAAAAATGACAACTCCTTTTAGGGGGAAAAAATTGGAACTGTAGCCAATTTTTCATCAGGAACAATGGAGAGAAGAAAGAAATGACACAATATTTTACAAGTACTGTAAGAAAAAAAACTGTCAACACAGAATCCTATTTCTAGTGAAAATACCCTTCACAGATTAAGTGAAAAATCAAGATATTCTCAGGTGAAGGAAGTCTAAAAGAATTTATTTCCAGTGGACCTACATTAAGCAAATGAGTAAAGGAATTTTGATAACCAGAAAGGAAATGTCAAAAGATCCAGGGAACATCAGTGTGGTAGACTGAATCCTGATTCCCCAAAGATGTTCATTTTCTTGTCTGAAGAACGTGTTAATACGTTAGCTTACGTAGTAAAAGAGATTTTTCAGATGTGATTAAGTGGAAGCTATTGAGATGGGGAGATTATCCTGAAATATCCTGGTGGGGCCAATGTAATTATAAGGATCCTTATAAGAAGGAGGCGGGAAGATCAGAGTTAGAAGTAGGAGATGTGGCAATAGACGCAAGAGGTTGGAATGATGCAAGAAAAGAGCCATGAACCAATTAATACAGGTCTTCTCTAGAAGCTGAAAAAGGCAAGGAAACAGATTTTCTCCTGGAGCCTCCAGAATGAATGCAGCCCTGCCAACACACTGATTTTAGACTTCTGACTCCCAGAAGTGTAAGAGAATACATTTGTTTAATTTTAAGCCACTGAGGTTGTGGTATTTGGTTACAGCAGCAGTAACTATTAATAATCAGGAAAGCAAAACATGGTGAGCAAAAGTATGTGTAAATACAAGAGAATTTTCCTTTTCCTCTTGAGTTTTCTTAATTACGTTTGACAAGTAAAATGAAAATTATAGCACTGTCTATTGTGGTTCTAAACATATGCAGATGAAATAATTAAGATAATTATATAATAAACAGGAAGGGATAAAAAAGTATAAAGGGAGTTAAATTTTCTATTCTTTTCTTGAACTTGTAAAATTAAAAACACTATAGATATATGAAAATATAACTCTAACCAAATGTCCCAGTAGCCCAGAGGAAACCAAGAAAAAGTAAATAGAGAAACAAAAACGAACATAACAAATGCCCAAATAAAATGGTAGACTTAAGTCGTAATAGATCAATATTTACATTAAATGTGAATGGTCTAAGGCAATAATTAAAAGACAGACGGGGAGAGTGGATTAAAAAACATAACCCAACTTTAAGCTGTCTAAAAAAACTTGCTTCAAATATAAAGTAGGCAGGTTACAAGTTAAAGGATAGAAAAGGTATATCATGCAAACATTAATGAAAGGAAAGAAGGACTGGCTCAAGATAAAAAGATTGAAGAATAAAGAAAATTACCAGGGGGGAGGTGGGACATTTTATAATGATAAGAGAATCAATCTGGTAAGAGCACATAGTAATTCTAAATGTGTATGCAGGAAAGAACAAAGCTGGAAAATATGTGAAGCAAAAACTGATGGAACTGGAAGGAAAGTAGACAAATCCACAATGAGAGTTGAAGACTTTAACACCCCTCTTTTAACAATTGATGGAACAACTACACAGAAAATCAGCAGTGATGTAGAAGAACACAGCACTATCAATACCAGGATTTCATCAACATGTAGAACGCTACATTCAACAACAATGTAACAAATATTTTTATCAAGTGATTGTGGTACTACACCCAGATAAATCATATCCTAGGAAATAAAAAAGAACCTCAGTAAGTGTAAAAGAATTGAAATTACATACAGTGTGCTCTCCAACCACACTGGAATCAAACGTAAAATATTAAGAGAAATATCTTCAAACATTCGGAAACTAACAACACACTTCTAAATAATCTATGGATCATAGAGGGAGTCCCAAGGGAAGTAAAAAATGCATTAAATAAAATGAAAATGAAAATACACAGATCAAAAAATTTGGGGAAAAGGTAAAACTATGGAGACAATAAAACAACTATGATTGCCAGGAGTGGGGGATAGAGGAAAAGACGAAGCACAGAGGATTTTTAGGGCAGTGAAAATGCATTCCATGATATCACAATGATGAATATGTGTCATTATACTTTTGTCCAAATCCGTAGAATGTACAACACCAAGAGTGAATCCTAAGATAAACTATGGACTTTCGGTGATTATGATGTGTTGACGTAGGTTCATCGTTAGTAAGAAATATACCATTCTGGTGAGTGATGTTGATAATGAGTAAGGCTATGCATGTGTAGGGGGAGAGCATATATGAAAAACACGGTACCTTCCTTTCAATTTTGTTGCAAACTTAAAACTGCTCTAAAAAAATAAAGTGTAAAATAATGGGGGATACAGTTAAAGTAGTGCTGAAAGGGAAATTTATAGCACTAATGCAGATATTAGAAAAGAAGAAAAAGCTTCAAATCAACAAGGTAAGCTCCACCCCATGAACCTAGTAAAAGAAGAGCAAAATATACCCAAAGCAAGCAGAAGGAAGGAAATAATAAAGAGCAGATGATTAAATTGAATTAAAAAACAATAGACAAAAACAGTGAGACAAAGAGTTCGTTTTTGAAAAGATCAATAAAATTGATAAATTTATAGCAAAATTGACAAAGGAAAAAAAGAAAGAATACACAGATTAACCATATCAGGTATGAAACATAAGGATATCACTACAGACCCTACAGACATCAAAAGGCTCATAAGGAAATACTGTGGACTACTCTAAACATACAATATATATATATTTTTTTTTTGGTGAGGAAGAGTGGCCCTGAGCAAAATTCTGTGCCCATCTTCCTTTATTTTGTGTGTAGGACACCGCCACAGCTTGGCTTGAGGAGTGGTATAGGTCGGCGCCTGGGATCCCAACCTGTGAACTCCAGGCTACTGAAGTGGAATGCGTCACACTTAACCACTACACCAATGGGCCAGCCCCTAAACACATAAACTTGACAACTTAGATTAAATGAATCAATTTCTCAAAAAGCACAAACTTCCACATCTCATCAAAATAAAATAGATAATTTTTATAGCCCTATGACAATTAAGGAAATTAAATTCATAATTTAATGCTCCCAAAGAAGAAATCTCCAGGCCCGTATAGTTTCATTGGAGAATTCTACCAAATGTTTAAAGAAGAGTTAACATAAATTTTACACAATATCTTCCAGGAAATTGAGGTGGGAAACATGAACCAAAGTGTTTCATGGAGCTAGTATTACCCTGACAACAAAACCAGACAAAGACCATACAGAAACAGAAAACTGCTGACCACTAGCCCTCATGAATATAGGTACAAAAATTCTTCATATATTAGCAATTAGAATTCACCAACTATTCAAAAAAATAATATCCCATAATAATATCCCACGATATTACAGTGATACAAGGCTGATTCAATATTTGAAAATTGTAACCCATCATATTAACAGGCTAAAGAAGAAAAACTGTATAAACATATCCATTGATGTAGAAAAATCATATGACAAAATTCAATACCCATTCGTTACAAAAACTCTCAGAAAAATAGGAACAAAGGGGAACTTTCTCAACTTAGAACATCTACAAAAAATCTACAGCTAACATGATCCTCGATGGTGAAAAACCGAATACTTTCCCCCTAAGATTGGAAACAAGACCAGGTTGTCCTCTCACATTACTCTTATTCAACATGGGGCTGACTGTTTTAGTCAGTGCACCAAGGCAAGAAAAAAACTAAAAACTCATACAGATCGAAGAGAAAGAAATAAAATTGTCCCTACTTACAGATGACATCATTGTCTATTTAGAAAATCCCAAAGAATTTACACATACACTCTTAGAACTAACAAGTGAGTTGAGCAAGGTCAAAGGATACAAAATAAACGCAAAAAATCAATTACATTTCTACACACCACTGATATTAAAAGTACTTTTGCAATTGCTCAAAAAAAGGAAACACTTAAATGTAAATCTAATAAAATACGTACAATATGTTAAAACCTACAAAACACTGATGAAAGAAGTCAAAGAATATACAAATTAAGATCAAAGAAGACATACCATGTTCAAGGATTGAAAGATTAAGATGCTATTCTCCCCTAATAGATATATAGGTTTAACACAATTCCTATCAAAATCCCAGCAAAAATTTTGTTGATGTAGAACTTATATGGAAAGGCAAAGGAACTAAAATAACTAAAACAATTTTGAAAAGGAAGAATGAAGTGGTAGGAATCATTCTACTTGATTTTAAAACTCATTATATAACTAGCAATCAAGACTGTGTGGTATTGGCAAAGGGATAGACAGACAAATGTATGGAAGGGAACATAGAATCTAAAAATAGAACTACACAAATACACCCAACTGATTTTTGACAAATGTGCAAAAGTAATTCAGTGGAGGAAGATACCCTTTTAAAAAAATTGTCCTGGAGCAATTTGGCATTCAAAGCCAAAAAATGAGCTTCAATCAAAGTTTTACACTTTTTACAGAAGTTAACTCAATATGTATCACAGAAAAAGGTAAGACATAAAATTATAAACTTTTAGAAAAAATATAATAGAAAAAATCTTTGGTATCTCAAACTTAGCAGAGAATTATTAGACTTATCACCAAAAACATAATTAATAAAAAGAAAAACTGATAATGTGGACTTTATCACAAATAAAAATGTTTGTTGAGTTAAAGACCCCTGTTAAGAGGATGCAAAGACAAGCTACACACTGATAGAAAATATTTGCACATCATATATCTAACAAAGCACTAGTATCTAGAATATACAAAAAACTCTCAAAACTGAACTGTAAAAACAAAGGAACAATTCGATTAGAAAATTGGCAGAAGACATGAAGTAACATTTCACTGAAGAGAATGTATAGATGGCAAATGAACATATGAAATATGTTCAAAGTCGTTAGCCGTTAGGGATACCAAAATTAAAAGCACAATGAGGTATCACTGTACAATTAAGAAACTGACTAAAATTTTTCAAAAAGTGACAACACAAAATACTGGTGAGGATGCATAGAAACTCTATCACTCATATATTGCTGGTGGAAATGTAAAATGGTACAGCCCCTCTGGAAAACAGTTTGGTAGTTCCTTAAAAATCTTAACATGTACTGGCATGCAACCTAGCAATTGCATTCCTGAACATTTATCCCAGAGAAATGAAGACTCATGTTCACGGGAAAACCTGTATACGAATATTCATTGTAGTTGTATTCATTATAGCAAAAAACTGGAAACAGCCCAGATGTTTTCCAACAGATGAAGGGTTAAACAAACTGGGTAAATCCACACAAAGGATTACTACTCAGCAGTAAAAAAACCTGAACTATTAATACACTAAACAGTTTGGTTGAACCTCAAGGACTTTATTATGAGTGAAAAAAGCCAATCTCAAAAGATCACATACTATATGATTCCATTTATATAACATATTTGAAATGATAAAATTATAAGAATGCATTATAGATTGGTATTTGTCAAAGTTTAAGTAGAGGGTGGTGGCAGGAGGGAAGAGGGAACAGTTATAATAGGACAACGTAAGAGATTCTTGTGTTGATGGCAACGTTCGGTATCTGTCAATATCCTGGTTGTGATATTATACTATAGTTTTTAAAGATGTTACCCTGGGAGACATTGGTAAAGGGTATCTGGGATTTCCCTGTATTATTTTTTACAAGCACATGTAAATATACAATTATCCAAAATAGAAAGTTTAATTAAAAGAAAAAGTAATGGTGAGATAAATGAAATTCAACTAGAAAAGGAGCCATGTTGCTTGGAATCACAAGAGAAATATTCATGGCTTAATCCCTGAGGATCGAAAGATTGATAACTCAGATCCTATAACCTAAGCTGGTCAAGACAGTATAAAAAGAAGTTTAGAAAGGTAACGCAAATAAGATATCAGAATAAAAATAAAATAATAAAAACATGAAAAAATGTAGAAATGTATTAGACTTATTGTGCAGATACTTTTATAACCATTTAAGTATGCTTAATATAATTCTTGTAAAAAATTGCAATAACTTTGTCTTTTTAAGACAAAGTTTGATGTCTTTTTAAGAAAAACGAGTATATCTGACTTGTGATTATAACGAAAGACAGGTAAAATTGATCTAACGAGCTTATAAACAATGCTTAAATGTCTAGAGATATTTATTTTATTAAATTCACAAGTTTTGAATTGGCTGTTTAAATATTTAGGAGAATATCATTTAATAGGTTATGTCATTAATAAATTGAGCATTAAACAACAAAGTTTGATAGTAGTTGTCATCCTTTCCTATCATCTCAAGCTCCTTACCCATTACATAATGCTACTAATACCGAGAACTTTCTAATTTTGTAGAAGGATTAAAGTAACTTGGGACCTCAGTTCTTGTACCACTAGCCTTTTTTGGTTTTTTGGCCTGTTTTCATCTTCTACCTTCTTTCTATTGTGGGTGGACATTTCCTCCATATTGCTAATGAAATTCCATTAAGTGCTTGTGATGACACAAAAAATTGAATTGTCACATGAAAAGATTGACTCCCACGAGTTAGAGAACTGACCTCTACCAAGCTTTAGTAAAAATTCCAAGCATACCAGTCATCATGAGACATAGACAATTCAGGAAGAAGTATGGAACTGTCTACAGTTCCCAAGTTCTTTCTAGTTGCATTGGATACAGTCAGTCCAGACTAACAGACGAGTTCTCTAAGTAAAGTAAGTCTCCAAGCAATGTCCCTAGCTACATTTCGTACACAAAAGACAGTCGTTTTGATTACGAAACACTTCTATTTTATGCTCAGT
Organism: Diceros bicornis minor; assembly: GCF_020826845.1. Lineage (NCBI taxonomy): Eukaryota > Metazoa > Chordata > Mammalia > Perissodactyla > Rhinocerotidae > Diceros > Diceros bicornis. The sequence continues at coordinate 15,328,096 of NC_080749.1, read as the reverse complement.
AGCTAGTGTTTGTGTCATTACCTGGGAGCCATGCCCCATAAATAAATCAATTCCAAGCGTGTTTAACACGAGCAATCCTAGACAACCAGAACTATCCTGCTAAAAGTGCTCCACGATAAGGACTCTCCTGTTAGAAATATTAGTTTCTTTGCTAGGACATCTGCCATTAACAGGTTTATAAGGAGATTTGACTGGGTCACCTTCTATCTTTCCTGGGGATGTCCTCCTTGAAAGGGAGAGAATGTTTTGCACACCTGCTGCTTAATCATTTATGGTCCAGTGCCTAATATAATAGAACTCACACACTAACTTCCACACAAAGTGACTGTTCTTCATGGTCTTCTGGACCCTTCTGCCTGAGTTATCTTATTTAGTCTTCAATGCCACAAGACAATACCAGTTAGAGGTTAGCTTTAGACGACCTCAGTTTCTACCCTAGCAGCTGAAGGACTCTGTTTCTTAGGATCTTAGTTTCCTTGACTATAAAACAAGAGGGCAGTATCAGATGATTTCTAAAGAGGCTTTGATTTATTTTATGCACTTAACACATTGTTTTTTCTTTCATAGCAAGCAAATCTCTGCTACTTTGGGTCACTTACCGATGGGTTTACCTCTCACTCAAATCTTCAACAGACCACTCCTAATTTACAAGTAATGAATTTAAAAAGCATCCATCTTAGCTGCATCTCATTTCATTCCAGCAATTTATTGGAGAGTTTACCTTGATACTCTGGATTTCAGAGACTAATAAAATAATCAGGTGGATTTTTATCCCATTGCCCTGCTGTTATGTGAGTTTCTTAGAGTTAGGCAGTTTATTTCCCTCTTATTTGGCACATTCATGAAGTGGCATAAGTAATAAGAGAAATAAACTCTTAGAAAACCCAGATTTCATATTTGATAACTGATTTTTAATGTATTACAGAATTGGTTCTATTTAGTAGTATTCTCAACTATGTGGTCCTAAAATCACTATGTTAGATAAAGAAAAAAATGAAGTAATAATTATTCTGCTCTAAGGGTTCCTTACCTGTTCATATTGAAAAAAAGTGTTATAATTGTATGTGGTTGCTGATATCTCCCATAAGCATATATCATGGTGTCTTCTCTGTTAGTAATAACCATTTATTAATCTTAATGTTTATAACTATTTTCATGTACAGTCAATGGTGATGGCCAGTTAAAATATACCTGGACTAAAAATGTAGCAGGATGTCACTCTCCAGATGACATTCCTCATTACATTCAGAGTAGGCTAATTACATCCTTCCCAGACATATTTAAAAAGCTTCAAATCTAAAAACACATTTTGTTTGGACAATTGATAAATAACAGTGACAGATGGAACAGCCTGCTGGGTAGCAGTTGGAAAAGCAAAGGAGTGAGAAAAACATAAACTCCAGCCCCCTCCAAAAGAAGTTATGTGCTTCAGCCATCTCAGACTTACACCTGCTCCGCCTGAAGCTTCTGCTTTTCACTTCACGGCTACTCCGTCTCTCCTCTTGCTCTATCCAGAAACCTTGGACCTTTCTTCCTCTCTCACCCCAGATCCAACCCATTGGGGATGTCAGGGAAAACCAGGGCCAAACAGAGGTTAAAGTGGTGAAGGTAAATTTTATCCTGGACTGTTGCAATAGGGGAAAAGACACCCCAGTATGGAACTGGGCACCATTCCAAGTATAACAGGGACAAGTAGGGACATATAGCCAAGGAAGGGAAGCCAGTGTATAGAAAATTACTAAGAGACATCAGGTGTAGGAGGAATCCTGGCTGAACCAATCTAACAGGCTATCTGCTGAAGGCAGGTCAGTGTGATCAAATACCAAGGGTGGGGAGTGAGAACTATTGATCAGACATCAATCTGGTGTCAGGTATCAAGGTATCAAGGGGCGGGGATTCTTGCTAACCAGACTTAGTAGGGTTCTTGTCAAAACTAGATTTTATAAGAAAGTGCACAGATGGGCCCAGGAGAAAGTTCAAGGGGCTGACTAAAGTTTAGTTAAGCAAAGAATATTTGTCAGAAAATCCTACTCACTCTACTGTCAAAACTGGTCCAGAATTTGTAGGCTTCTCACCATCTGCACTGAGACTGGCCTTGTCTGAGCTATGTTACTGCTCACTTGAATTGCTTTGAGAACTTTCTTACTGTAATAGCTTCTTTCCTTGCTTCTCCTCTGCACAGAATTCAGATGAATCCTTTTCAAATGTAAGTTAGATCCTTCTAAAATGTAGAATGTCTCTTCTCTGTAAACTGCTCCCTTTATACTTCGATTCAAAACCCACCCCAGTCACCAAGGCGCCCCTACGTGACCCACTCCTTTGACCTCCTCAGCTGCTCTCTCCCTTCCTCTCTCCACTCCAAGAACACTAGACTCCTTAGTGATCACAGCAGGCCATTCCCATCCTAAGGCCTTGCTCCTTCCCTCCCTGTCTTCGCATCTTTGATTCAATTTCACCTCTACAATACAGTCCACTTTGAACACCCTATTAACAGTGCAGTCTGTTACAGCCCCTAGCCCATTGTCAATCCCCTTAACATTGCCCTACTTTTTCTCTTTTCCACAACAACTGCTTTTTACATACTACATAATTTATTTATATTTATTAATTATTATCTATCTCCTCCTTGCTAGAATATAAACTCCACAGGACAGGCATCTGTTCCTTTGATGTATCCTAAACTTTTAAAATAGTGTCTGGATCTCAATAGGTATGTGTTTGATGAATGATTTAACACAATTTATTTATTTGCTTCCAAACAACTACACTAAACCAAAAACATCTATATTGGACCTGGTTCCATGCTAGTTGCTAGGGACAGAAGGAGAGATAATAGGTGTTCCCTGACCTAAAAGAAGTCACAGTTTTGTGGGAAACACAGATCATGAATAAATGAATCACTATAACACAGTGCTGATGGATGTGGGGTGTATATCTTGGGAACTCATGCTGCATGGTAGAAGTCCATATTCCTCTTCCTTTTTATTCCCAGTTGGTGCTTTTGTTGTCCTCTTTTATCCCTACCATCTTTACTCCCTGGGATCCTTTTTAAGATTAGTATATGGTTAGATAGAATGGATTCTTAGGATTTAACTACTCTCAGTGGTCACCTAACGTGAATTATTAAGGAGGCAATATCCTTGGTGCAAAAATACCTGGGGAAATTTTCAAGTTCCCCATGATAATAGGAAGGTAGCCTATATTATCTGATGCCCAGAGGCAAGAAGAAAATAAAACCATGAGATGACAGGCTGTGGGATGAGAGTCTCTGTACTTGAGGTGATTGTATTTGCTTTTTCTTTCTCCTCCATTGTCCCCAGTTTATTATTTGGGGAAGTGGCCTGTTATGGAGATGATAAAACTTGGAGAGACGTAACATATATAAAACTATCTGAAAGTGCTTTATTTGAGCTGGGCTTCAGTCATTGTGGAGTAGGTTTTAAAGATGCCAAGTAGCATTGTGAAAAGCAAATAATGTACCCTTAAATATTGAAAGTCAAACTAGTCTCTGTTTTCTTCTTCTTTTTTAAGGTATAAGGATGTTTATTAAAGCATTACTCATGGTGGCAAAAACAAGATAAAACAAAACCCTATGAAACTGGAAACAAAAAGAGTATCCTTCAATTGGATAATGGCTGAATAAACTTGGGTATAGTGTCACTACTGAATATAAGGCAAATAAAAAAAAATCATAGAGGCTGGCCCAGTGACGTAGTAGTTAAGTTCGCATGCTCCAGTTTGGCAGCCCAGGGTTCATGGGTTCAGATCCCGGGTGCAGACCTACACACCACTCATTAAGCCATGCTGTGGTGGTGTCCCACCTACAAAATAGAGGAAGATTGGCACAGATGTTAGCTCAGGGACTATCTTCCTCACAAAAAAAAAAAAAAATTATAAATTGAATGAAGAAGCAGGTATGGAAATTCAATTACCTTCCATTAAGCCAGACATTAAAGAGACTTGCAAAATGTATGACAATGTCACTCTTTACACTGGTTTATGATTTTGAAAATATAGGCATTTTTATTAAATATATTAATTGTGTTAACATATATGGGTTTATCATTGTTATTTTAATTGAATTAATACACAAATATTTTGACAATAATTCTCATTAAGTGAGGATTATGAGGAAACTACAAATTTAATTAGAAGAAAAATTAGACAATTCAATAGAAAAATTGGCTAATAATCTGAGCAGACTTCACAAAAAGAAAATCCAAATGACTGATAATTGTTTAAAGAGGACTTTAATTTGATTATTAAAATGATATATAGTAATATTAGTAATATTGTACCAATGTTAATTTCCTGGTTTTGATCATTGTCCTATGACTATATAAAATGCTAACACTAGGGATAGTTGGCTGAAGGGTATGCAGGAATTCATTATACTATCTTTTTGTTTGTTTTATTGAGGTATAATTGACAGATCAAATTGTATATATTTAAGGTGTACAACTTGATGTTTTGATATATGTATATGTTGTGAAGTGAGCAACACAATCAAGTTAATTAACATATCCATCACTTCACATAGTTACCATTTTGTATGTGTGTGTAGTGAGAACCCTTAAGATCGACTCTCTTGGCAAATTTCAAGTATATGTACATACAGTAATGTTAACTACAGTCACCATGCTGTACATTAGACCTCTAGAGCTTATTTATCTTGCATAACTGAAACTTTGACCAACAAGAAACTTTTTGATGAAACTCTTTGACCAATGTCTCCCCATTTTCCCCACCTCTCAAAACCTGGATCCCACCATTCTAGTGAGTTGAGCACATTTCCATTATCTGTTGGCCTTCTATATGTCTTCTTTTGAAAAATGTCTATTCAGATCTTTCTCTTTTTTAATATAGCTATTTGAGTTTTTTCGCTGTTGAGTTGTTTGAGTTCCTTAAATATTTTGGATATTAACCCCTTATCAGATGTGTGGCTTGCTAATATTTTCTCCCATTCTGTAGGTTGTCTTTTCATTCTGTTGGTTATTTCCTTTGCTGAGCAGAAGCTTTTCAGTTTGGTGCAATCTCACTTGTCTATTTTTGCTTTTGTTGTTTGTGTTTTTGTTGTCACATCCAAAAAATCGTGGCCCAGATCAATGTCAAGGAGCTTTTTCCCTGTGTTTTTTTCCAGTAGTTTTACTCTTTCAGGTCTTACATTTAAATCTTTAGTCTATTTTGAGTTGTTTTTTCGTATATGGTGTGAGATAAGGATCCAACTTCTTTCTTCTGCATGTGGATACCCGGTTTTTCTGACACTAGCCTCTGTTGTCTTTATTATTTTCTTGTGATTCTGTGAGGACCACAGCTATTGAGGGGCAGCTGCAGCTGTGAAGAAGGGAAACAGACATCTGCACAGAAAATAAATTTTTCTGGAACTCCAGGGAGAAATGGCTAACTCAGCTGGAAAAAGGCATCTATGAAAGACTTAATGCAGGAGGAATAAAAAATAATGTTAAGATGAGTCAAGGGAAGAGGAAGAAAGGCATTCTAGAAGAAGAGGACAGCTTGAGCAAAGGAAAACAGGTAAGAAACCACATGTAGGATGTAGAGAAATCACCTAGAGGTTTGGTGTTGCTAGGGCTCAAAATCAAGCAGATAGTACAATACATAATATTCAAGAGATTGTGTGTCTTCCCATATCCCTCACTTTCCCTCCTCTCTCAAATCTGCTCTCTTATATACACTTTCTCTGGAAGATTTATTCTGTACCTACTAATTTAATGTCTTTATCTCTCATACTCTCAGATTTCTAGCATCATTTCTCACTTTTTTTGTCTTCTAGGCTCAATGATGTGAGCATTTTCTGAGCAGTTAAAAATTCTAATCCACAGTTATTACCAAGAATTTTTCTCCGTCATAATTTAATTCCCCATACCCACTGAAAGAGTGCACTAAATTCATTGATATTTTATTGGTCATTTCCCTGTAACAATTTCTTTAATTATTTGAGATTTTTTTGTAAGTACACTTTTCTTTTGGATTTATCTTTGGCTTTTTACACTGTTCTTGTTTATTTTTCCTATCTCTCTGATATTTGATTGCATGTCTCACTTTCTGGGCTCCCTGCCTTCTTCCTTAAACATTAGTGTTATCAATTCTCTTCAGACTGTCCTTGAGTTAGTTCACTGAGACTTACAGATTCCAACAAAACTTGTCTAATGACTCCTAAATTGGTGTCCGCATCTCTGCTCTCTCTTTTCACTTTCTGCCTAATGGGCATTGCCTCCTGAATATGCTGTCACCATATTAAACTCACTATTTTCTAAACTAATTTTATCATCTTCCTTCCACAATATATTTCTATCACCACCTCAGTTCTCTATTTCTGTGACTTTCAGGGCCCTTGGGCTAAATTTTGGCATCATCTGTGAATTTTCTTCTCCTCGTCTACCCTATTTATGTGTAATCAATTGCCATCTCCAGTTCCCTCAACTTCTAAATTATCTCTGAAATGTACCCCTTCCTCTTCACTTTTACCAGTACTCTATTACTTCAGTTCTGTGTTACTTCTCAACTGTGCAATTCAACATAATTCCTTTACTTCCAGTTTCTAACTTGTTCCAATTAAGGAAAATTACTTTAATAGGAGTATAGAAGATAAAATACACTGTACTTTTTTCTCACAAACTTTCCCTAGCTCTCTTTGCCTGCACAATTAAACATATATTTTAGCCTACGTCTAAAGCAAAGTAGCTGCACTCTACCATTCAAACTCTTTTTACAGTTCTTCCCAATACATGGCCTATGGTCTAGCCAAATTGAACCTTGCACACCTCTTCATGTGACTTGAACGTTTCCACCTTCAGCCTGGCCATGCTCGTGCCTCCATTTGCAATGTTGTTTCTAGTGACTCTTTGTTTCTAAATTGGGTGCATTTTTTAAAGCTCACTGAATTCTTTTCTGAATTCTTCCACCAGAATAATTTTCTACCACATCTATGTATTCTTAGAACTTATGTATAGTTTCTTAAATGTACCTACATAAATTATTTCATATTGTAATTCTTTATAAACAAGATTTATCCTCTTTCAGGAAGTGTTCATAAGCCCCTCGAAATCCTAGTCTGTTATTTTTTATTCAGCTCCTCTTTCCCTGAAAAAACCTTAGCACAATTTTTAAAAGACCGACTGAGTACATATGAAAATATATAATTATGAATATCATACACAGATATCTATGACTGAACTACTGTTAACCATGCAGAATCCATTCCGTGCACTTACAGGCTCTCAGCCATATTCAGTATAGTTAAAGTCACTTTGGGAAACATCATATGTGAATGAAATGTTCTTTAATATTCATATGAGTATTCATATAGCAGAATTTCTCAGCCTTGGCACAATTGACATTTTGGGCCAAATAGTTCTTTGTTGTGGGGGCTGTCCTATGCATTGTAGGGTGTTTAGCAGCATCCCTGGGCTCTACCCACTAGATGCCAGGAACAGCCCTCCCCTATTGTGACAATCAAAAATGTCTCCTGATGTTGCCAAATGTCCACCGGGGGCCAAATCTGCTCCACTCTAGTTGAGAACCATAGTCTCACAACAGTGTCTACCCAACCATACACCCACATGTATCAGTCAGAGTAGGTTGTGTTATGCATTGGTAACAAAACCCAACCTCATCACAATAAGCATTTCTCATTCACTCAGAGTCCAATACTGATATTCCTATTTGAGTATCTTCCCTGAGTGACCTTTCTCCAAGCAGGGACTCAAATGTGGACTCCTGTCATGTGTCTCAACAATCTCAGAAGCCTCTGCTTTCAGCTGCATGTATGTGTGTGAGAGAGAAGGTAGTGGATTGTGAAAGATAGTTCCAAGCCAGACCTGAAAATGGGTTCCATTTCTTCTGCTCAGTTCACTGACCAAAACTAGTCACATGGTGCCACCTGTACGCAAAGGAGTTGGGAATTGTAGCCTTTTTGTAAGTTGCAGCGGAAAATGAGACAGTTTGATAAACACATTGTTTCAGTCACATTACATGTATATCATTGAAATTTAATGACCAGAATTTTTGAAGAGTACTTACTGTACAAGAACAAAATGTATTCAATAACATATTTTTAGGGCCGGCCCCGTGGCTTGGCAGTTGAGTGCGGGCACTCCGCTGCTGGCAGCCCGGGTTCGGATCCCGGGTGCGCACCGACGCACCACTTTTCCGGCCATGCTGAGGCCGCGTCCCACATACAGCAACTAGAAGGATGTGCAACTATGGCATACAACTATCTACTGTGGCTTTGGGGAAAGAAAGGAGGAGGATTGGCAATAGATGTTAGCTCAGAGCCGGTCTTCCTCAGCAAAAAGAGGAGGATTAGCACGGATGTTAGCTCAGGGCTGATCTTCCTCACACACAAAAAAGATAATAATAATAATATATTTTTAAAATTTTATATGGAACCTCAACTTCTAGAGAAAGGGGAGTAACAGTGACTGGATTTACTCCACATCACCTCCCTCCCATACTCCTCAAACAACCAACAAACAGGCAAAATATATGAAACAGTCCTTGTCAAGACAGTGATCTTTAACAGAAAACAAACAAGGAAGTTTTATTTGTAATAGCTCAAACAAGAAAAAATTCCATTAACAGGTGATTGATAAATAGATTGCAGTCTAGCCATGTAATAGAATATAACTCACAATAAAAAAGAATGAACTACCTATTGATATATGCAACGATATGAAAGATTCTCAAAATAATAATAATGAGTTAAAGTTATCAGACAAAATAGATTACTTACTATATGATTACGTTGATACAAAATTCTAAAAATGCAAACTAATGTATAGTGAGAGAAAGCCCAGCAGTGGTTGCCTGGGGATAGCGGGGTGGAGGGAGGGAAAGGTAAGAGGGAGAGATTACACAAGGGCATGAGGAAACTTTTGATGGTGATAGAAATGTTCACAATCTTGATTGTGGCAATTATTTCATGGATGTATACATACGTCATAACTTATTAAATTACTTGGGGCAGGCCTGGTGGTGCAAGTGGTTAAGTGCGCCCGCTCCGCTGCAGCGGCCTAGGGTTTGCCAGCTTGGATTCCGGGCGCGCACCGACGCACTGCTTGTCAGGCCTTGCTGTGGCGGCATCCCATATAAAGTGGAGGAACATGGGCATGGATGTTGGCCCAGGGCCAGTCTTCCTCGGCAAAAGGAGGAGGATTGGCAGATGTTAGCTCAGGGCCAATCTGCCTCACACAAAAAAAAAAAACCATTAAATTACATACTTAAATTTGTGCAGTTTATTTTATTTTACTTACTGTAATTTTCATGTAATTCAATTTCGATGTGCTTTAGTCTATCCAGGGTCTCCAGAACATCAACTTCCAAGGCCAAAATAAATACAGACACACAAAGCATGAGACTCAATGCAGGCCCTCCTTTCCTATATTACGTGGACCTGGCCTTTCTTTCTCAGGAAGTAAGAATCAATATTCACAGGGAGGGTAGCTGAAAATAAATAATAAAACTTTAGGCAAGAAAAGAAGAATCCAAATCAAAGCATCTGAATTCAGGCTTCTTGCTTAGAGTCCAAGTGCCTGATTTTTGCTTCAAACCTCCTGGAATTTCATCAAAGTCAAAATTTGCTCAAGATTCCCAAGTTTGATGAATTATTTGCATGTTTATGGGATGTGGGAACTGCTTTAGCCTGAGCCATTGGAAACAGATCAGTGACCTGGCCCTCAGATACTGGCTCTAAGATGCTTCTCTGCTGCATAAGTTTCAAAGATTCAGCAACACTCTCTACCTTGTGTAAGGTCACTGACTCCCAAAGGTCTCAGCCTTATTCTACTTAAACCTCATTTCTACCCTCCAAGATCCTAAGGGAAATTTTCATCAAAAGCAGATTCAGTGCCAAGCCAAAGACACCTGTCAATGGAAAAAGGTTAAGTTTTCAACCATCTGTACCGTTGCTTTCTGAAGGAGGAAATCATTGATCTGTCTGTGAGTGCAGTGGAGAGAAATTTATTAAAAGAGGAAAATATGGCTCAAGTGTGAAAATCAATGCAGTTAAGAGAAGAAATGGACAAACGGAAACTTTACAGATATTCCACAAAGAGGGAGAGAGAAATGACAATTGACTTTCAGTGAAATACAAAAATGATGAGAAAATGAAATCACTTTGTTCACGCAGTTTAATTTCTAAGAAGAATGTCTTAAGGGAAAATATTCTATAATTTGAATTCTAATCCTAAAGCAGAGAAATATGCTAAGATTTTTTTAAAAATGACTCTCAACTTTAAATAAATAAAAGAGAATATTTTTTAACTTATATAAAATAAAAAATTTTATCCTCCAGAGTCTGACGTATTTTCATACCTATCGATTTGCTAGCTCCAAATGATTTTTTTTCAATTGGCAAAAAGATAATTAATATCCTCCACAAAGAATGGTTATACAATTACCTTTTCTTCCATTTTGAATTCTCTGAGAGTCTAGCATGGAACTTGATGTATCATCTTATAAGTGTTAGGAGTAGAGACATGACTCAAACCAATTATATCTATAGCAGAAAATATATTGTAACATCACACTTTCTATAACTACAGCAATATAATCATAAATGTATCAAGAAAGAAACATTTATGGAAATCTCTACCACATGGAAGAGAGTTGTTTTGTTTTGTTTTTGGTGAGGATGATTGTCCCTGAGCTAACATCTGTCCCAATTTCCTCTGCTTTGCATGTAGGACGCCACCACAGCATGGCTTGACAAGTGGTGTGCAGGTCCTCACCCGGGATCGGAACCCTCAAACCCTGGGCTGCCGAAGTGGAGTGCACGAACCCAACCATTATGCCACCAGGCCAGCCCTGGAAGAGAATTTTAAACTCATAAGTATGATTTAGGGCAAAAAACAAAGTCTTTGTAGCTAGAAAGTTGAGTTCAAGACTTATCTCCACTTCTAACAAGATGTGGATAGTAGACTGTAAAAATGAAAATTTCTGCTGGGATCTTAATGTGACAGACATTAAATACCAATATAAATTGTGAAACAGACCACCACCCGAGTCAGATGACTCTTGAACTCCCCATTCCCATTAAGAGTATTAGAGGATCAGGAGAAGAGCAGATTGGAAAGGTGGGGAGGAATGGATTTGTCTGGAGAAGTCCTGCTGTGAGTTCCATGGCTCCACAGGTGGAAGTTTAGGAGGCACAGGTCCCTTCTCTCAAACCTGGTGAGAAGGTCCTCAAAAAGATTAATCAGAGAGTTGTTTTTTTTTGTTTGTTTGTTTTTATAAGTTAGCCTACTCTGCAGTTGAGAGATGAGAATGGATTTGAATCCAAACCAAAAAAAAGACAGCCAGCACAAGATCAGCTTAGGACCTATCCAGTGGGGCTGCCTAGGGCAATGGGCACCCAGCAGGAAGAAGGAGAGGTAGGTCACTGAATTCTTAGTCTCTGCAAAAGTCTCTGCAAGCCCCCTGCCCAACTAGTGACAGTGCTCTGCTGACTTAAAAAAATCTCCAATAGAGATCATTAGCAATTAATTAGGATGGAGGAGATACCAGAGAACCCACATCCCAACCTAAAAAGCACCCAAACCAGGAAGAGTCAGCTTTATTTTATTTATTTATTTATTTTTGTGATGAAGATCTGCCCTGAGCTAACATCCATGATAATCCTCCTCTTTTTGCTGAGGAAGACCGACTCTAAGTTAACATCTGTTGCCAATCCTCCTCCTTTTTTTCCCTAAAGTCCCAGTAGATAGTTGTATGTCATAGTTGCACATCCTTCTAGTTGTTGTATGTGGGACGCGGCCTCAGCATGGCCGGAGAAGCGGTGCGTCAGTGTGCGCCTGGGATCCGAACCAGGGCCGCCAGCAGCGGAGCGCGCACACTTAACCGCTAAGCCACAGGGCGGGCCCAAGAGTCAGCTTTAAAGATCTTCCAGGCACAAGGAGTGCAAAGCTAAGTCAGGTAATGGGTAAGGCAGGACTGGATCTGTAAAAATGAAAAGCTGGCTGTCCTTCCCTGGATGCTCATCCTCCCTGCTTGAGGCGCTACCAAGGGAATGAAGGGTTAATGGTTATATGGGATGAGACAGTCTAATTTATAATCTGAAATTGTGCTTGATGATTTAAAGTGACCCTGCGATTTCGTATTCCCTGAAAGTAACCAAAAAACTCATGAGCTTCCTGAATATTCATCTAATGGAGCAGAGGGAACGCTAGACCCATTGACTTGTTTAAGAGAGAGAGTGAGGGACAAAAATTACTGTATTTTCCGTTTGCATCTCACTGGTAAAGCTTGTTTAAGATACTAGCTACACGGACGATTTTAGGCAATTTGTTTAGCCTCACTAAACTTCTCTTTCCTTACTATTATTAAGAGGATTAAATAAGAAAATATGTGGAAAGATTGAATATGTTAAAAATAAATTCATCTGCCACGCTTCTGAAAACCGCTCTTCAGCCCCTTCTTGCCATTGCCAGCTTCCTGCTCCCCTCCACATCTCCTTTCCTCCTGCCCTCCACATCTCCTTTCCTTCTGCTTTCTACAGCTTCTTTCCTTCATTCAATTCTTTTTCCCTCCTTTTGAGTTGCTGTCACTTTTGTTTGTGAAGTGGAACAGAAAAAATTTAGGCCTACATCAGAAAAATTCTCTTTAAAAGTGCAGAAAGAACTATCAGGGATACACAAACAATTTATAGCAGATAAAAGAATTTGAAAAGTAAAAGAATACAGGATCCATTCAGGAAGGATCAATCACTATTCACACCTAGACAGCAACAATGGAAGTTTCTAATGGAGACCCTGAATCACTGAGGAAAAAATGAACTGTGTTCATAAGATTATAATTAATAGGACTGCGACCAAGGAATCTGGAACAGCATTTTATCAAATATCATATCAACAGATAATCGGTAGTTATCACATAGTTGCCAGATGTGAAATTTAATAAAAGTTCAATGTCTGTTCATGATGATAAACATCTTACTAAATATATTAGTGATAAAAGAATCACTTAAAAATACTAGTATTAACTAGTAGTCAACAGTAGATTTAATAACGCAACAATAAAGCATTCTCATCAAACCCAGCAATGAGAGAAAGATGGCTATTATTTTCATTATTTAGTATTGATTTAGAAATGGCAGTCATCAAAATAAAACATGAAAAAGAAATAATTGGTATAATTTTTTGAAAAAGACAAAAAATTTTTGCTCTTGGAAGTAAACAATTCAAAATTGTTACCTTAAGAATGATTATAATTAATAACCTACCTCAGCAAAGTGAACTATTTAAGATAAATATACAAAAGTTAATAATTTTAATATATACAGCAATAACCAATTTGAAGACGTAATAAACAATTCCCAAGATGATTTTTAAATTGGAATACTATAACTTTAAACTAGTTAACAAGGAATTGTGAGGGGAGAATTATTAATTACACATGTGTATGAAGAGCCAAACAAATTTGCGTAAATGGAAAGTCACACCATGCTTCTAGGGCAGAAGAACAATGTTGCGATTACAGCAGATCTTCAGAAGTCAACTTATACTTTCAAACTAACCTCAATCAAATATTACAAACAAAACCCAAAGAAACTTTCATATTTACATGGAAGATTAAAGGTTAAAACAGTTAAATAGTTAAAATAATACTTTTAAAGCAAGGTTGATATGATGGGGCTTGAGGGCTCAGTTTAAGCTATAAATGACATTAAAACATGCTATAAGGCTGTGACAATTTTCAGCATGGTAAAATGATCACAGAGAATTAAAAAACAGGCCTAGGAACTAAAATAAATAGATTTAAAGAGAAACAAGAATATATCAAACATAATGAAGGATTTTAAATGAAATATCATAATAACTATTAGGGAAGGAGAAGATTATTTAACAAATGTTACTGTAACTATTAAGTCAATTATTTTAAAATATAATAAATTTTATCTTCACATATTATTCTAAAACAAATTCTAGAAGGATTACAGTTTAAAAATAGTAAAAGAAGTCACCAAGGTGAAAACCCAACAGATTTGATTTCAAAATATTTCATAAATCTGTGCTTCAAAGGTATGATAAACACATTTAAAAGATAATCAACAAACTGGAAAATTATGTTTGCAAAAAATTTAATGCCAATACAAGGTTAATAGGTATACTTTTTAAAGACTTTATGAAATTGAAATTAAATAAAGACCTTAATTTCCCAGTAGCCCAAAGATAATTCACAAAAGAGAATATACAAATGGCTAATAATCATATGAAAGACTTTCAACTTAATAATCAAAGAAATTCAAATTAAAACAATGGGATACCATCTTCACCTTTAAAATTTGTAATTATATCTGTAATATTGATAAAATATAAATTGGTACTGATCTGCCGGTTTTTCATTCATTCATCATTTTATTCATCCATTAAGCAAATATTGGTTCAACACTTGTTGTGATTAAGGCTTATGGTGTTGGACTCATACCTGCATCTTTTACCTCCAGACTTCTTGTTTGCTCTTGGCTCTCAATAAGCCTGCCATGTTTAGATGAATTCCTCTACTTCAATTGCATTTCTTTGCATATGATGGCTTTCTATCAGGCACAAAGGAATGTCTCTTGCATCGTGGAGAAGCAAAGGGATTGTATTAGTTTGTCTTGCTGCTGTAACAAATTGCAATAAACTTAGTGGGTTAAAACAGCGCAAATTTCAAATCTTACAGTTCTGGAGGTCAGAAGTCAGACATTGGTCTCACTGGGCTAAAATCAAGGTGTTGGCAGGGCTGCATTCCTTTCTGGAGGCCCTAAGGAGGATCCATTTTCTTGCCTTTTCCAGCATCTAGAGGCTGGCCACATTCCTTGGCTCATGGCCTCTTCCATATTCAAAGCCAGTTATGATCAGCTGAGTCTTTCCCATGAAGCCATCTCTCTGGTCCTGATTCTTCTGGTTCCCCCTCCCCCACTTAAGGACCCTTGTAATTACACTGGGATCACCCAGATAGTCTAAGGTAATCTCTTCATTTTAATGTCAAATGATTAGCAATCTTAGTTTCATCTGTAACTTTAATTCCTTTTTGCCATGCAATATTTTCACAGCTTCCAGGGATCAAGACATGAACATCTTTTGGGGCCATTACTCTGCTTACCACAGTGATATACTGGAAAAAAAAAAAAAAAGCATAGATTTTTAATCATATAGTTATGATTTTGGATTTTCATTCTTTTCATTTATGTTCTATATTTGCGACATTGTGCAAGACGCTGAGTCTTCATGTGTACAGTAAGAAAAGCAACCAAACAAGCTATTACAAAGGTTAAAGATATGTGTAGCACACAGCAAACGTTTAATAAATGATGCTTATTATAATTATCTAAAAACTGTACCAACATTTTAGCTTCAACACCAGTTACATTTCCACAGGGTCCATTTACATGCCTCCAATGAAGCAAATGTTTGTCTCTGTGGCATCCATCTGACCACACATCAAACAATCAAACATCAACTGCGTGCCAGCATTGTGCTTATGCCATCCAAATTAATTCCAGAAATGCAGATACCGTATTTATTCTGAACTTTAAAGATCCAATCAACTAGTTACTGTAAAAACATCCAAAGTAGTATATATCATTTTCTTGTACAGGTGATTTAAATGTAAAAGAATCTAATTTGTGAAACCAGAAAGATTATTAAAGCAATTAAGTGAAGTTGAGGAATGATTTAAGAAAGTAATTGTGAGGGAGGAGGAAATATTGTGTTAATTATAGATATGTAACGAGTTGAAGTAGCATAGAGAGTGAGATTATTAGAATTACTTGTTATCACAGATTAAAGTATGCATTTCCTGATAATAATTTCTTATTAATTTGTATGGAATTGCAGATTATTGCTCCCACTACTCATTTTGAGTTAAAGACAAAATTTTGTATTTGAGAAATATTAATGAATGCTTTACTAGTACAGTATGCTTTACCAGTACAGTACAATATAATTTCACCCCACAAAACAAGCCACTGGATGGATTGAGGAAAAAACAGACAGCATTTTGATAGGTAGAGAGAATTGGGAAAGAGTCATCTCAAGGCACAGTCATTTATTTTCTGCTTGAATGATATTAAGAACTATTAGATAGAGTCTGCTTTACATCTCACCAAATGTGGCTCTTTTCCCCAAATTCTTTTCTCTTTGTCACTAATATAGTTGCAATTATTTTCAATATTATTTTTTGCATAAAATTATGCTCAGAGACTGAGACTGTCTTTGCCAATAGTTTACTTAACACAGGCTCACTGTGGGATTTATAACAGTTTCACAAGCCAGTAGCGTACAGGACAAGGGCTCATAATAAGCCAAGAAAGAAATAATGCAACATACTCTAAACCAATGACAGATTTATCACACTATTGTTCCAGTCAAGGGGAGATGAAAGGAATAAAGTGCAAATTTAGTTCAAGGTGTATCTTTTTATAGAGAGGCACTCGGGAGAGACGGCTTGACCAACGGAGAGCTGAAGGCCAGCTGGCACCTAGAAACAAAAGTGAAAAGTCCGCTGTTGCTAGAGCACGTTGCTAGGGAACGGACGCGCCGCTGTTGGCGGGCAGGCAGATCTCCTTCATGGGGCCGCTGAGCGCCCATAAGGGAGTCGTCCTTACCACGGTAGGAGCTAATGCCCCACAGTCTTTGGAGAGTTTATTTAGGTCAGTAAAGTGTTGCTTTGCCCAGAATGAAACTCTTGGATATTTCTCCCAAACTCTGGGTATTTATAGTCTGAATGTCCCCTTGCCATAGTTGCTTCTCCACATGTTCTTACCGATAAGCCCCGAGCAGCTGGGCTACTGAGTTCTTATCAACAACAAATGAGATGGTGACATCTTGACACAATTTACTTCATTCTTATGTCAGAACAACAACTTTTTTTGTCTTTGTCATAAACAAGTGGATTAAAACAACTTCACTAAGTTGTGAACAAGTGGATTTGAAACATATCAAACCAATACACAACAACTCGTATTAGTCTTTTCTTATTCTATATTTTCATAGTCTTTATTCAAGTATATTACAGCACAGTATTATTTAGATTTACTTCAATTAACTATTACAACCCTTACATATGGGGCCATGTCTGGATCACCTGGGATTTTCCACTCCACTGGATATAGTAGCTAGTACTATTCCCTGAAAATACTGGTGCCCAGTAAATTCTAGCTGAGTCAAAGCAGATCACTGAATCACACAGACATGAAAGATCTGCAATAATAGAGCTATGAGACATAGATAAATAAAAACAGGAGATAACTCAAAAGCCTTGACATTTCATTTTATTTGGTTTTGGAACTTGGCTTTATAAAATATGTTAGCGTTGTAAATCCCCTAATCCTTGAACAGCCACCTACACTTCAGGTACTTGTGAAGCATATCAGAGAACTCCCCAGGTCCATCAACATACACTATCATACAGTCAGGTCTTTGGCCCCCAAGCCCTGTGTGGTCCCCTACAGGTCTTTGGCCCCCAAGCCCTGTGTGGTCCCCTACTCTGGAGAGCTGGGGGAGAACATTTGTCGTCTCATCTGTAAGGACTGCTCTTGTCCCTCCAGCTTCAACCTGGAGCATCTTGATGCATTTGTTGAGCCGCCCTGACTTTCCCCCAGGGAAACATTTTTCTCTCTGGCTAGCCAGAGTAGACAGAGGTTACACACTCAAATTCTTAAAGCCTACTGGCATAATCTGTGCAAAGATATGCTTTTCAAAGTCAACATTAAAAAAAAAAAAGACAACACAGGATGCATTTAAGCAGAGCATTCACTTTCAAATAGACACAAGCATTACCATTTTCTGCCAGTACTGTTCACATTCATAGAATTTCACTGGTCTCTGAATTCACTTGTTTTCAATTTCTGGTAATTGGAAGAAAGCTATTTTAAACCACTCACCTCAGATGCTCCATCGTAGTGTTCACATTGCCTTTCACCTTGATGATCGTCTTTGGAGGCAATGTGTGGCAGTGTATGTGTGTCTAGGTCTGTCTCATTGTGTCAGCTGTTTGCGAGGGAAGAGAAATAAGAGGTCTTCAAATTAGGAGATCAAAAAAACAAAAGAAAAATCAAAAAATTACCCACACATAAGAAACAGACTCAGGCTTCGCTTATACCACAGAAAATCTTTACCTTGTGGCAGCAAGACCAGATTTGTCCTCCTGATCGGTGTCATTTCCTCCGTTTCTCCTGGGGCAGGGGAGAGGTTACGCTCCCAGACTCTAGAAGTTGCTATCAATATTCAGTAGAATTCTGCTATATCTTTCAAAGCAAATAACGACTCTGCGAAGATTCAATCCAGAAGTTTTTTAAACTTCATCACTTGGGTCTTTCTCGACTCATCCATACTCTCCTCTGCCCAAGCTTGGGAAGAAGTTCACAGGTTTTCTTTGATAAGAGGATGAGAAGTAAGTAATGCATATTTTGAATCAAAAAATGCTTTTCTTTCAAATATAGATTTGCATGAGGAAATAGTATTTATTATAAATGATGCATTTTATTAAGTGCTAACTCGTTTGGCCACATAACTATTTGAAGAAAGCATCTTTAGCTCCATATTAAAGATTAATTTTTAAAAATTATTCAATTACTCATGGAGTGTCTACTATCTACCTGGTGCTACTCTGTATGCTGAGATATTACAGTTAACAAGACAGACAAAAATCCCTGGGACAGGAGTCCATATTCTAATTGGGTGAAGACAAAACATAAATAAAGAAATAAGTACAATACATAGTGAATTATTTTTCCAGATGGTGATTAGGGTTATGGATTAAAATCAAGCAGAGGAAAAAGACGTGGAATGCTAGGGTCAGGGAAGGGGGTTGCAATCTAAAATAGGTTTCTTTAGGGCAGGACTTACTGAGAAAGTGATATCTGAGCAAAAACCTAGATGAAATAATGAAAATATGAATAAGAGTGAAATACCAGAATGAAGAACATTACCAACCACTACAAATAGTAATAACAATGGAAATGTAATAATAATAATAATGGATTTCAAGGGGCTGGCCAAGTGGTGTAGTGGTTAAGTTCGCACACTCTGCTTTGGTGGCCTGGGGCTTCCAGCTTTGGATCCTGGGTGCAGACTTACACACCGCTCATCAAGCCATGCTGTGGCAGTGTCCCACATACAAAACAGACGAAGCTTGGCACGGATGTTAGCTCAGGGCCAATCTTCCTCACCAAAAAATAATAATAATAATAATAATAATAATAATGAATTTCTTCCAGAACCTAGGTCTACGTCAATCTAGACCTTGTTCTCTGAACAACTACATATTTTATTAGTAACAGTGCACACCATTCTCTAATTGGTTGATAATTAATAACTAACGGAAATTTAACAAACTCTAATTTTTTTAAAGACTACTGAACTTATTCTGGCGTTAACTGTTGTTCTGAATACTCCTTAGTGACTCTTCGGCCCCACTACTTGAGCCACACACAAAGCTTCCACTCTGCTTCGAATGAGACAGATGAGTCTGCATATCACCTAACAGAGCAGCTGGTGAAAGTCAGCATCTAGATGTTATTGCACAGAGGATGCACCCTTGATGTTTAAATGCTATCTGTGTGTAACTCCATCTACATTTACTGAAAACCAATCCATTCAAATTATATATATATGCTCTAACAACAAAGTTACAAGATATCAGTTCTCTAGTGCTTTGATGGACTTTAAAACTGTCCTCAAACTATTTTACTTTGGTGTTTCAGTATAGCATTACCCTATATTGAGTGAATTGAGAGACACTTAAAGGTCCCAAAAGAATTAACATATTTTCCACTTCTTGACCTTTTCAGGGCCCTGAAATCTCCAGTATCAATCACTCTTAAATTAGCATTAAAAAACCATTATCAGTCACTAATATTTTAACAAGTAAGATGAAAAAGGGAAATACAACATTTATTGAACCCATATTTGATAACAAGACCTTTACACCTTTACAAGTATTACTTCATTCTAATCCCCTCTAAGAAGATAAAAAGACTTTAAGTTATGTATTGTTTTCTCCATTTTATAGCCAAGAAAAAATAAGATTCAAGGAATTTAAGTTACTTGTGAAAATTCACAGAGCTGAAAGCCAAGAGAAAACTCTATCATATTTGCCTAATCTCCATTGTGTAGCAAAGAACACCATGATTGGGATTTTAAATAACATCCAGAGTTGCATAGCTAATAAGTGACAGAGCTACACAGTATCCAGCCCCAGTCCCTTTAATTCTCCAAGACACCAAGCTGTCTGTAATAAATTCAGAAGAAATAGGAAAGAGACTATTTCAGTGGTGATTAAAGAAAAGAGAGGATTCAAAGCATATGATGCTGTTTAGATGGACTGGCCCCTGGAGGCAGATCATCTACAGAGAGCCCCATGAGGCAATAAGAAGTAAACCTCCACATGAGCAGTGATATTCTACACACAATGGAACTCGGGTTATTAGGAGAATGGAATATGCTGAGACGGTTTCTTGGGGAAAGTGTAATTTAATGGAGCCTGGAAACATGGAGAGGAATTTCATAGTAAAGAGGACTGGGAATCAGGAAAAAAAATGGCAGTGTGGCAAAGGCTGGTACTAAGAGAGCATCTCATGGCGATGCAGGGGCCCTGAAAAAAGAGTACGTCTACCTCGCTTGTTTTCCTGGTGCCAGCCCTGCTTAACGTTGATGGAATCATTATTAGGGCCCAATTATACAATAAGCCATAGTGATTTACGATGCTCTACAACCAGCACTGAATCAACCTGTCTCCATAGCCGTAAGGCTGCATAAAGTTTTAATTACGAACATCATAAGTTGGTCAGAGCATATGGAGAAAAATGGATTATGAATTTATGATGCAGTGAATTTTCCTGCTGAGCGGCTCTTCCCCCTATCAGGGCCTAGTGACAGGATGACAAAAAGCACGTAGGAGAAGCCAGATGCTTGACAAAGCATCCATTCCCTTTTAAAAGTGAGACTAGGGACTGAAGCTGTGGGAGTGTGCCAGAGGGAATGTCAAGGGACATCAGCTGGCTTTGTGACATTCCAATCCTGGCCTCAGGTGAGACGTAGCTACCAGGGCTGTGACAATGACATACTACCCCAGATTGGCAGATGACAGGGTAGAATTGAGCCGGGGGATAGTCTCAGCTTGCTTGACAAATCTTTCAACACTCCTTATATGAGAGGATTTCCCGAATTGATGAGCTATTCACTCTATTTTCTCTTTAGGATTTTATGGTTCAATAAGCACTTATTGAGAGATTACTATGTGCCAGACATCCAATGACTGGTCAGTGTGGGTGTGTAGAGGCCTGGATGCATGGCCCAACTGGGGACAACTTTGCAGGGCCATCATAGATGCTGACTTCCCTGAGGACGTGGCCGAGTCTTTGTGACTGCAACACAGACCAACTTCTCCCTCTGCTCCTTCCTTCTCCCTTCACTTCCCCTACAAGTGTTGGTCTGGAGAGCATTCCCCTATAAACTTTTTCCATGTCAATCTCCATCTCAGAGTCGGCCTCCCAAGGAACCTGACCTTCGAAACTCAGCGTATCACCTGTAGAAACCTCAATTTCCTGAGTCAGCACCCAGAGCCTTATATAAGATTTGGCAAAATGAAAAAGTATATTCATCTGGTATCCACTAATCATTTATTTATTCAAGGACATGTCCTTATAGTGCTTACTCTGTAGCAAGCACTGAACTAGGCTTTAGGAGTACAGAGGTAAAAGAAAGTTCTGCACTGCAATAGTTGGCAGCCCAGTCAAGACAGACAAATAAGCAAAAACTGCTTAGTGTGGTAAACAGCATGATCTAATCAGGCACGGGGAGCTATGGGAACACTGAGGAGGAACACCTACCTCAACGTGAATACTGGGGAGAGAGTCAAAGACGTCTCTGGAAATGGTAGCAATTGAATCAAGTGGGAGTAGAGGCCATATGCTCTTCTGACTGGACGCATGCTGAGGGAGGTAATCAGCAAGGAAGGAGGACAGGCTCTGCCAGCTGGTACTAACACCGAGCCGACGCTCACATATGCACAGTCAGACAGAAGGCCCTGCACCAACACTCCAGGAAAATTCTGCCCACCTCCTCCGGCCGTCGCCTGTGACTCACCTTTGAGTCTCATTTTCTGGTTTCTCCCGGATTGAAATTACAACAATCACAGTGTGGAACTGACACCTCCCAACCCCAGAGTTTCAGAGGGATCATCTTGTCTATACCTAATAAACAGGAAAGTTGACAATCTCTGCAGCAAGGTCGCTAAAAACATGTGGTTGAATAGTGCAAACACCTCCAAACACCCAGGGCAAGAGCAGCACATGGCTATTGACACTGATGTCTGCCCAAAAGGCCTCACCTGGTGGGGTTAGCAAATCTGCTCATGCTTCTCAAATCAAGATTCGGAAGCAAGTACTTCTTCACACTGCAAATTTAAGCTGATGGTGAATTAGTAAACAGAGCTTAGTTTGAAATGATGGGCAGAGCTTCAACCTCCCTTTCAGCTATGGCAGCTTGAAAGATACACCTCTAATTAATTTATTTTTAAAAATTTTAAAGTTCTTCCATAATGAAGCCAGTCTGATCCTCTTTCTCTGAATATATGCATAAATACATGTGTATATGTGTAAATATAAACCAGATAGGTAGATATTCAGAATGATTACAGCAATCACACCCCAGCTCAGATGGAGCTCACTTGAGACAAAAGGCAAGAGCTAACAGACTAAAGAGCATAAACAATCTAATGAACCACATGATGTTCTAAAAATATACTGGCTTGGAAGTCTGGAGATCAATTCTTCTAGCTTGGTTTCAAACAAACAAGTAAATAAAAGAACTCACTAGTGTTCACACTGTTAGAGAACAATTAAAGTCGTTTCGCTTCACAATATGTGTAGGCAATCACATTTCTGAGTTAAAATTATTATGTCTCTGTAATATGTAGATAGATATTATATTTGATGTGAGGGCTGGTAAGTGTTTATGATGTATAGAATAGACATAAGACAAAATACCAATAGCTAATACATATAACAAAAATGTTAAATATCACTAGTAAATTAAAAGTAAGAAATGCAAACTAGGCAAATAAAATCCAATTTTAAACTATCAAACTAGCAGACATTATGCTCAGTATCATTGACTGTGAAGGGACATGGGCCTTCTTGTGCTCTGCAAATGTGTGTGTAAACTGATGACACTGTTCTAAGGAAAACTTTGTGCATGTGTCAAGAGCCCTAAAAAGTACATGTACATTCACTGACCAATTGTGCTTCTAGAAATTTATATTAGAAAACACACATCCCCCCACCAACAACCTAGAACAAAATTTATATTAAAAATTGTTTATTGTGAAACTTTTATAACGCCAAACTAGAATGATCATACATATCCAATAATTAGTCAAAGGATATCAGTAGACAATTCACAGAAGATCAAATCCAAATAGTCACCAAACATATGAAAATTTGCTTAAATTCAATAGTAGTCAGCAATCTGAGAAATAAAATAATACATTTTTGGTGTCAGAATTGGAAATGTTTAAAAGATCCATTGCTATTAGAGAAATTACTGGAATTCACATTTAAATGTATCTGATCAAACTGTGAATGGTCCTAGTTACTTTTCGAAAAGAGATCTGATGATGCTCTTAACATTAAAAATGCATATATCCTTTGACCCAGCTCTTCTACCTCAAAGAATTTATCACATAGAATCAACAACAACAATATGTAAGATATAGTTATTTATTGCAGGATTGTACAGAGAAGCCCCAAAAAGTAAGTATCGATTATAGGGAAATAATTGAATGAATTAGTGTATATCTACACAATGGACTATTTTGTAGCTGTTACAAAACAAATTATATAGTATGATATTGTGATTTAGAATAAGAAACCTACATTTGGTCTTCATCTCGGTTTCTGACACAGAGCTCCTAAAATCATTGGAATTTCCTGTATTGAGAACAATAAAGGTGTCTCTTGTTGTGTTAATGAGGCGACTTTTGGACACATCTAAGGATGGGGGCTGGTTGTCAGGGGAACCAACCATGATTGCAGAGTTCAAAGTTTCAGTCCCACCCTCCTGACCTCCAGGAAACGGGAGGGGCTTGAGGTTGATGCATCACTAATAGCCAATGATTTAGTCGATCATGCCTGTGTGATAAAGCCTTCCTAAAAACCCAAAAGCACATTCGAGGAGCTTCCAGCTTGGTGAACCAGACTCTTCCAAGTGCTACTGTGCTGGGCCCCAGACTCCACAAGGACACAAGCTCCTTTGTTCAGTACCCCTCCCTGTGTATCTCTTCATCTGGCTATAGATTTGTATCCTTTAATATCCTTTGTAATAAACTGGTAATCTAGTGAGTAAACTGGTTTCTGAGTCCTGTGAGCCGCTCTAGCAAATTAATTGAACCCAAAGAGAGTGTCACAGTGTCCACACAAGTAACCGATAATCAATCTATAGATTAAAAATGGAGTGACTTTATTGTATGAGCCAATTCTGAGGACTATAGCTCAGGAGAGCAACCTCCACCAGGGAAGGAAGCACTCCAGAGAAGTGAGGTATACAGCATGGTTATGTACTGTTTTGGAACAAGGAATACACATCAAATATGACAGGAATACTTCTATTTTTTTTTATTACGGTCATAAGATGCTTTGCTACATATAGCAAGTCAATCTGACCCTGGTTTCTGGGAAGGAATGTTTATCTTTAAAGAAATGCTGCTATGGGAGGGAGGCATTCATCCCTATGTTTAAAAGCAGCATTGTTTGCTTTGGAATACTGTAAATGTTTAAAGCAGACGTAAAATGCGTGCTTGACAGGCCATGTCAGGCCATTTGGGAAAAACAAGGTCAGGCCAAATCAGTTTTAAACCAAAATGGCTTCTTCATCTAACGCAATATATTAACTTTCTTTACTGCTTTTCCGTCAGTGGAAAACTCTGATTTATAGCCAGTCTGTCAGAAGTGCAGGTAACAGACTGGCTTTTGATTGGCATCTGATGTGCAGAATAGTCTTGTAGGCTGAGTGCTTAATGCATGGAATATGATGCTATGTCTGGGTAGATAGGGTCAGAATTGATATGAATAGTAGGATACCTAGCTGTTGTCTGAGAATTGCTTGGTGGTATGCAACCCCTCCCTACTCCACACACACATGGGAATTGGTTCCAGAACCCTTACAGTTATATCAGTTAACTTCAAGATTTCAATGAAGTATTGGTTGGCTGAAGAAAGAAAGATGTAGAAAAATATATATAATATGACACCAGTTTTGAGAAGTTATGACTGCACCATATGCATATGCAACCACATAGGGCAGTAAGGCCAGTGTTTATATATGTATGTCTACGTGAGTGTGCGTACACACAATGGTGATGAAAATATGGAAGAATACATCCAAGGTGGTTAAGATAACTTATCCAAATAAGAGTGGAGAGAAGCAAGCACAGAGAAAAAGATTGCAAGTAAATACCAAAGACAACATATATGATATGATTTCATTCATACATTTGTGTAAATTATGTGTATGTAGACTTAAAAAGTATGTATTTTATTTATTTATTTATTTATTTATTTTGTGAGGAAGATCAGCCCTGAGCTAACATCCATGCTAATTCTCCTCTTTTTGTTGAGGAAGACCAGCTCTGAGCTAACATCTATTGCCAATCCTCCTCCTTTTTTTCCTCAAAGCCCCAGTAGATAGTTGTATGTTGTAGTTGCACATCCTTCTAGTTGCTGTATGTGGGACGCGGCCTCAGCATGGCCGGAGAAGCGGTGCGTGGGTGCGCGCCCGGGATCCGAACCCGGGCCACCAGTAGCGGAGCGCGCGCACCATGGGGCTAAGCCATGGGGCTGGCCCCAAAAAGTATGTATTTTAAAGCAAGAATTAATTTTCACAGGACTCATTTGGGTAGATGAGTGAAGTACATCTTCCTAGCTTTTACTCCTAGCCATGTTTGGATTGAGGCATGCAGAGCTGTGTGTTTATAAAGAAAGCTGGTGATTGCATACATACACAACATGTAAACACAACATGTATTTGCATTATTCTTCATGACTTCAGGCAGAATGCAATGTCTCCTTTTTCTTCTTCAAAGCCCAATGTCCCCTAAGAGCCTTGCCGATGTCTGGTTATCAAGATTGGGGAAGCACCTGACCCAGGACTTGCTTCCAGAGCTGGGATTACACATCTCAGCCCCATCAACGTGGATGTTTCCTCTATTCAGGTCCTCAATTCCACTCTGCCTCCTTACCCACATGGCTGACGTATCTAGCAAAAGATTACCTAGTAAAATTGTACTCTGTCATATGCTTTAACCCTGTTGCAAAGTGACGGTTGCTCCTGCAAATTACACGCTTCACAAACATTTGTGGAACTCAATTGCAAACAGCCTCTTGCAAAACACCTGGCATATGGCAGACACTCATTACAATAAAAAATTAAGGTTTTGGTGAAACTGAGAAAACAGGCAGTCCCCAATGCAGTTCCTGCTTCTTACATCCCCAGTTTTGCTGTTAGGATCCCAGCAAATCTACCCTCACCGGCTCCAGTGGCACAGAGGGAAGCCTCTGAGCTGGGGAATCAGAATATCTTTTTTTCACTGCTGGTGAATCCAGAAGAAAGCATGGGCCTATAATCAAGCATAAGATATTAGACCAATTAGCAATAAAAATTCATTTACTGTCAAAATGATCATTCCATCACAAAATCTGAAGTTAGGAAACTATTGACCTAGTGTCATGTTTTGCTCTATATCCAATCATGATCATGAGTTTTCAACATTCACTGGTTTAAAAATGTTCCTTTGATTTATTGAACTTAGTTTCTGCCTTTAAGAAGCTTACACCCTGGTTGAGAGGCCAAATCCATTTAAGTGGAGTCACAAAGACATATGTCAATATACAAAAATTTAGTAAAGTACAGACACATCCCGTTCCAAAGATAGTTCCAAAAATTGTTTGAGCAGAGGCAATGTAGTGGCCATATGTATACAGTCCCCCAAAGAGCCTTCTTTGATGACAGCACAAGACATTTGGATAACTATGTTCTATGAAATTTAATAATCAGTTGCATGACTTCATAGTTATACTATACCTTTGTGTACCTGTGTGCATACATATTTTGAAATCATTTTCCCTCTGAGAATGCAAGATTTGGCACCATTCTCCTCACCATCTGTATGCCTTGATTATATCTATTTTAAATGTAAATTCCTTGATGTAAGGAACAATATATTATGTTAAGTCTTAGTACAATGCAGTCTGATGGAAGATTATTATGGTTAATAATAAAAATTACATATTAGCAAAAAACGTATCTATGTTTCTGTGAAATTAACATGGGAGTTACTTGTATATTTTAATACGAAAGAGTGATGGTAAGACTGTCAAAAGCAAATAGGGTCATTTCTATAAAATTCAGGGCCATTTTTACAACTGAAAAGTGACTTGCTTAAAGGCATAATAACATATGTGGGAAAAATGTTACAGTCAGCAGTTACCAGAGTCTCCCCAATGAAGCGGCGGTCTGGAATGGTAGTGAGGCCAGAGGACATTCAGAAGCAGCAGCTTACTAACTGTCTCTGACATTTAAAGTAGATTAAGTTTTTAACATTCCCTTCCTCTATAGGACCAAGCCGTTTTCAGTATTCATCATGAAAATAAATAATAATAATCAGAAAAGAAACTTTTATTGAATTTTGCTTATATGGTCATGGCAGTAAATAATAATAATAATTACAAAAAAGTTATAGATTAGTCATTTTAATTATATTTTTTTCATAGAAAGGGAAAAGAGGACGTGAAAAATGCTTCTGAAAGAGTGAATTCCTCAAAGTTCACAGAATTATTTGCACCTCAAATGCCACAATTGAAGCAACTCAAGTTCTATTTCTTCGTCTTTACAGTTAGTATGTTATCATTGTTTATTTCAAGTTTGCTCCCTAAACACGGAAACACGTAATACAACAGTGGCGGGAGACAAGGACCGCACCTGAGACAAGCCTGAACGATTCTGGACTGTTTACTTACTGACTCTTACTGCTTACTGTGAAAATGAATGTGTGTAGCTTTGAGTCCACGTAGGTCAAGGGCCAATTTTATAAGCATGGATTATTCAAATTAACTTCCAGAAGAATACAATTGTTTATTAAAGGATATATATTAAAGGTGTGTTAATTTGGGGCTTAGGTACATTTTATTAAAAACATCACAGTAATCCTAGTACTTGTTTCACATTTAGATCAACAAAATACTTTTTCAGGGAGAAGCAGTTTTCCACTGACATTGTTTAAAATTGCCAGAGCATAGTGAAAATAAAAACTAGCCCAACTTTTAGATAATTTTAATTTATTATTTTCAGGCACGCACCCGGTTATCACCTGCACTTGGGGGGACCGCTCCTTGTTCCCTGCCTCTGCACACCTGCCCTTGGAGCCCCTGGGGAAGGCTAAATTGGGTTCCAACGTGTAGCAAAGTACTTTAATAGAGGACATAGTCTAGGCTCTTTTTCAAACTGTAAAATTTTAAAGAATGTTGCCTCTCATCCCCGACCATATACAAAGAGCCGCGGACAAGTTCACAGATGTAAAATACTTAGCCCTTACTTCCTCTTCTTCTACGCACGGCAGACATTCTTAATTCATCACAGGACTTCTTTCTCAGTGAACTGGGACACCTCTTTGGAAGCCTTATAAAACTGCAGTCTATGCAACCCACACAATCGTTTGGCACTGGTGTGAAAGCTGAAAACTATTTGCATTCCTGAATTAAATCTCTGGCACTCAAGGGAAGATTATCATCAGGGTCTATGAGGAGGGTTTGGTGTCCTGTAGGTGCTCAGGCTGCCATGCTCGTGGACGGAGTGTGCTGCATGTATGCATTTGTGGAAGTGGAGTGCAGGGAAAATGACTGAGAAAGCTAATCTTCACTCCTGTTAAAGCATGAAAAAATAGTAAGCCCTTAGTATTCTCAAATGATAAGAATGAATATTTATCGATTATTTATTATAGTCCAGTCACTATTACAGGGCTTCAAGTGTATTAACTATTTTTATCCTTTCAAATTCCCAGTGAAGTAGGTATTGTTATTATCATCCCCTTTTCACAGATGAGACCCTGAATCAGAGAATGTGAGCAACTAGCCCAAGCTAGTGCCACACAGCTAGTCGCAGAGCTGGGAAGTCAACACAAGTAAGTCTGCAAAGCCCCACGGAGAAGCACGCTCATGACCGCATTCTGATGTACTGGTGTCCATTTCAGCTCTCTTTGAGCCACTCCAAAGTCCATGAGATATTTTGCAGAGGGTTAGTTTTGATTCAGCTTGCTATAAGGCCAGTGTGAGAGAGTAATTAATTAGTCAATGTGATAAAAGGAAAATAAAATATTAAAATCATCTCAAGATAGCTTTAATGTTTTATTTTCATTATGACATAAACAAAACCTTTAATCAGATGGCTTAAATGCTTTATTTATGGCGGAGTGGCTCTGAAAAGAAAGTCAACTACTAAAGAAAGTCAACTGCTTTATATTCACTAATTCAAATAAGCTTTGCAACATTACTGAAAGTTAAAGATTATTCATTTTCAAAAGAAGGAACTAAACTTAGAGAGGTTAAGTGAATTGCTCAGTGAATTGGGAAGCTGTCATTTGAACCCAAGTCTCTGTAATTTTAGGGCACACATTTCACCATTTGTAGGTGTTCCTCTGCAGATCCAGCTTGCTAATTAAGACATAGCCTTTCCCAGGCCCTCTTCAAACAGCTCTCCCAGGCTGTCACTCATGTGAGAACACTTTTACATTCCCAAGGATGGAACTTTCCACCTGTTGGTCAATAGTCACTATAGGCCAAACTTCACACTTTCATTGCAAAAAGGAAAAAGTAGAAAGAGGGAGGAAGAACGTCTAATTGCAGGATGTGCTACTGCCAGCATCAAGATGAGCTGGCACCAGGCCAGCATGAATTTATTCAGTAAAAGTTTGTCAGTCCCCTACTCACCACCAGCTCCTGTGCTGGGCTTTGGGCTGACAGAAAGACAACATCATACCCCTGCCATCAGACCATATTTCAAGTTTCTGTCATGAAGACAAATTCAGAAAATACTCTTTTAAAGAATTAGAGCATTTTGGGGGTTGGCCCCATGGTCTAGTGGTCCACTTCAGCGGCCCAGTTTCGGTTCCAGGGTGTGGACCTACACCACTTGTCAGTGGCCATGCTGCAGCAGCTCACATATAAAATAGAGGAAGATTGGCATGGATGTTAGCTCAGGGTGAATCTTCCTCAAGCAAAAATAAGAAGATTGGCAAAAGATGTTAGCTCAGGGACAATCTTCCTCAGCAAAAAAAAAGAAAAAGAAAAAGAATTAGAGCATTTTGTTTAAAACATTTTTGTTATTGTTGCTAACGAAATAACAAGTGTTGTGTCTAAGGTGCTTTCATGCTTTATGCATCATGTTTCAGGAAAACAAAGTGCCTCTTGATTCACCAGCAGTTCTTGAGTCTCATAAAATCAAGCATATTGTGATTCTAAGAGCTCCCTACCTACGCTCTGCCTTCCTTTCTCCAGGGGGCATTTCCGTCGAAGACAGTCTGATGTGATCATCACAGGAATGAGTGGGTGCTCAAAAAATTGTGAGCTTGGTAAATTTATTCTTGTTACTCTTTCTCCCAGTCTGTACTTCTTCCCTCCAGGTGTTTATGGTGCTAACGTTGCCTGAGGGTCATCTGCTCTGGACTAGACAATGCGTGAATAATGAGACTGTCTACTCGCCGTGGAGATGGGATTTGAAGCCAGACTTGATCGTGACTTCGTGTTTTGCTATTTAAGACCTGTTTGACCTTTGGCAATGTTTTTTAAACCTGAAAATGGGAAGCCTAATTGGTATATGTTTTTTAATCCCTTCATTTTAGTTACCCTTATCTCTAAACCAGTGGTTTTCAAGTGGGGGTGTTTTCACCCCCTAGGAAACACCTGGTTATGTCTGGAGACATATTAAGTTGTTATAACCGGGAGGAAAGGGGTTGTGCTACTGGTATCTGGTGGGTAGAGGCCAGGAATGCTGCTAAGTATCCTACAATGTGTGGGACAGCCCCACAACAAAGAATTATCCAGCCTTGAATGTCAACAGTGCTGATATTGAGAAACCCTGCCTTGATCTCTCTCACACTCAGATCCCCAATCCCCACTAAAGCCTGACCATAAAGAAAGTGGGTATGATGGAGAGAAAGTGGAGCACACTCTTTCCAGCCTAGATGTAGCAGGAGATACCTCAAACAGAGAGAAAAAGGAAGTGAAAGACTCCACCTCCACTGCAGAATCAGGACTGTGGGAAAAGAAGGGAAACAGGACAAAGACAAGCAGGCAGTCCAGTGTTGGCTTCAATCTCCCTCTCTTTGGGCAGATATTCCCAGAGCGGGAGGTACATTTGATCAGTTAAGGGGAACCTCAGTGTCAGAGAGGCTGCTACCCACATCAGGATATGTTCCAGTACTAGCAAGCGCTTAGGCAAGGCTGAGTCCAGAGTGCAGATGAATGAGCAATGAGGAGAGAGGAGGAGAGGAAGGGGAAAGGAGCAAAAGAGAAGACGGAAAAGAGAAGAGAGGAAAGGAGAGGGGAATGCAGAGGGGAAGAAAGAAGCGGAGGGGAAACATTACACGAGCTAGAGCTAGAGGCTTCAGCAGCATTGGCCAGCAGAGCAGCCAGGTGCCAAGCACAATTAATTTAAGCTACATTCCTCCCCTACAACCTCAGCTGACACCATGGAAAGGAGAAAGGGAAGGGAGGAACTCTGAAAGACTGCATTTTATTAAAAAGTTACTGAAAAATTTTACCTAAAGAGAATTTTGAATTATTGGTTCATATTAAGATTACTGGACTGAACTAAAATAATTTAGTTGTACAGGAAGATTTGATCAGCTCAAGGAAAAAGGTGTACATTTTTTCCATACTTCTGAAGGTACTATATGAATTTTTTACTTTTTATAGGTTAACATTAAATTCACAGGCTTGCTGGAAGGATGAAATAAAATAATGCATATAAAGTATATAGCAAAGTACTTGGCACAGGGTAAGAACTCAGTAATCAGGAAGGAGAGAAAACTTCTTTTCTATTTAATATGTGCAGCAGACAGAATTTCTGAAATGATCCCCCAAAGATGGCCCTCCTGATCACCAGAACCTGTGACTATAATGAGATATTTCTCCCATAATTATGTTATGTTATATGACACAATTGATCTTAAGACAGGGAAACTATCTAGGTGTTCCTGATCTAATCATAGAGCCGTTAAAAGCCAAGAATTTTCTCTGGCTGATGGCAGAAGGAGTGGAAAGAGAAGTCAGAGATATTTGAAGAAGGAGAAGAACTCTGCATGCTGTTGGCTTGAAGTTGGAGAGGGCCACTGAGAAGGCACACAGAAGGCCTCTGAAAGTGGACCCAGGGCTGACAGCTAGCAGGGACATGGGCATCTCAGACCTACAGCTGCTGGGAACTGGATTGTGTCAACAACCCGAATGAGGCTGGAAGTGGATTCGTCCACAGACACTCCAGATAAGAGCCCAGTCAGCCAATGCCTTGATTTTGCCCTGTGAAACCCTAAGCAGAGAACTCAAATGAACTATGCAGGACTTCTGACCTATAGCACTGTGAAGTAATAAATACTTGTGGTTTTAAGCTGCCCAGTTTGTGGTAAATTATTATGCAGCAGTAGAAAATGGAGACAATATGTGAGGTTGTCTGATTCTGTAGAATAACAAAACAGAAAACTGATATCCCCTCTCCTTAGTACAAAACGTTTGTCTCCATGTCTTTGTTGTCTTAGTGCCTCAAAACCAGGTACTCCAATGTTCTCCAGCAGATGGTAGGTTTTTCTTGAATCTAATGGAGCTTCAAGGCCCCTCATTTGCATGAGCCTTTTCCAAGGAAGGGATTCAAGCAATGAATTTAAATAACCATATATTTTTAGAAATTTTGCAAAATATGACATTTTAATTACAACTCATTAAAACTCCTGGCTTTTTCCAGTCTTTCTTGCCCCTATTTGCACTTGACACTGAAGTGACTATGGGTAATTTTAATATGTGGCCGAGATGAGGTTGAATTTAAGAAATACTCAGTTTCACTTCAGTGAGATATTTTTATGCGACTTACAGGTACTTCTCTGTAGCCACAGTAGTGTAGGAATATCTTTCAAGAATATCCCAGCATCCTGCTGTGTCATGACTGGGTGCAAGACAAGAAGTCATATCACTATATGAAAGTATCTTAGGGTGCCAGGCACCGGAAGTTTTTGAGTAGCAGAGGAAGTACAAAGTTTGAAATGTATAGAACTACAACTGTGGAAACTTATTGTAATCATGAGCTGTATGAACTTTTTTTTTTAATTTGTTTGCTTTTATTTTTTATTTGTTTATTTTTTTGGTGAGGAAGATTAGCTCTGAGCTAACATCTGTTGCCAATCCTCCTCTCTTTGCTAAGGAAGATTGGCTCTGGGCTAACATCCGTGCCCATCTTCCTCTACTTTATATGTGGGATGCCACCACAGCATGGCTTGATAAGTGGTGTGTAGGTCTGAGCCCGGGATATGAACCCACGAACCCTGGGCCACTGAAGCAGAGCACGCAAACTTAACCACTACACCACCTGGCCGGCCCCTGGATAAACTTTTATAAAGAGACTTCAGTGATCATTCATGACTAGAAAAAATAGTTTCCTCCTGTCCAGAAAATACTTAATAGTGCTATGTAGATCATTATTCACATACTATATATTTTCCTATTTGATAGGAATCAAATGAAACAGAATATATCAGAATTTCTCAATTTGTAAGACATAAACATGTAACAGTACCACAAATTATTACATTTGTGTGTGAAATTTTGTCTCTGTGCGTCCCCACATTTTGGATCACATCTTAGTGTGCCAGTGCATCTTGTCCTGATGAAATCTCAAAGTGTCATTGGAATGGCACACTAGATTGCCTTAAGAGCTTGAAGAAATGAGTGTTTCAGTGACAAAACTTCTGCATATATTCACCAACAAAGGAGGGTATGTAGTATAAAAATAGTTTTATTATTAAAATATGTAGCTTAATATAACATACTTATTTGTTCAAAACTAATTTGGATTACTCATGTAATTTCAATTTCAGATTAACTTTCTGTTTGTTTCAGAATCATAAGCCCCATCAAAATCCAAATATAACAAGAAGGAATGTTTAAATGCATATTAAAATCCAAACAAATTAATTATAAATAACTAGTCTTCAAATTGAAGAACATTATCAATAATAGTAATAAGCCATCAATAACAATATTAAGCATAATAAAATTTTGATCCATCATATTAAGACAATTGATTTACCTTTCTATTCTTTCTAAAAGATATTACAAAATCATTGTATTTTTACATGAAGAAGTAAATAGGATTATCCATCAAAAGAAAGAAGTAAAAACATAATGTTGAGATGTGTCATAAAGTTAATCAATAAAAAATACATTATGTTATTTTTCTAGAATTTTTACATTATATGGTATTGTCAGCTTTTTTATATTTGTTATTTGTCATGATTTTTTTATTCATTCTAAATAAATATTCACTTTTGTACTTAATTTTGTGTCTGTATAATGTATTCTTTTTCTTAAAGCTCTCCAAATTGCATAAATTTCATGTCCCACTTCTGTTTGCCACTGCCCCAGGTGTGAACTCAGTCCAGTCCAAGTTGATCAGTCCAGGCCGGCCAGGACAGGCTGTACACCATGGTCCCAGCTGCTCCTTCGTGGGAGACTTAGAATCAAGTTGCTTCCCTTTTCTCCTTTCTGAGAGTAGCTTTGGGACTCAATGGGTGAAAAGTATTCCCTGGATGCCCATGCAGTTTGAAATAGGTCTACTGCCTGCCTCAGGCCAGTGTTTAGGACCAGGTTTAGCTTCAGTTCAGTTGGGCCATCCTACAGATGGGGCGAGAGTCCTGACAATGGGCTATTCTGAAGTGTCTGTGGTTGGAAGCCCATTGAGATTTGTGACTGAGACCTACTGACTACATTCACATAAGACAACATTTACTCCTGGGTAAGATCCCCCCAGCCCTCACTCTTCCCACAGAAAATGTGTTCATCCTCTGCAGGCTTCTTTCTCTTCCTCTGTCCCCTGTGTTTATCCAGCACATACTAGACTCCATATCAAGTACCATCCTCTAGCATACCATCCAGAAGGAGACATGGAGAAAGTCTGCAGAGATCCTGTTTTAAGTCAAATGTTGGGGGCAGAGGAGACTCAGAACCATTGGTGCATTTGGAAGTTAGTCACAGACTTGTTCTAGTGAGTGAATGAGATAATTTTCCTTACAAGATTTTGAAATAGTGGTAAAATAGAAAGAGGTAGAAAAGTAGCAGATGGCACTGATTTGAAATAAGACTGTCAAAATCCTAATGATCTCTTTATCTGTACAGTAAACCTACAATTATTTCTCTACTGATTATTAAATAGACATTTATTGGATATCTAATATGTGTAAGATACTGTCTGAGATACCATAATCCCCTATTTACTTATCAGTATTCACCACTTTAAACTCCAAGAAGGAAGTAGATTGTTCATATTGGTTCTTCAATATCTATCAATACCTACATATATGGGTGCTCAAAAATATTGATTGAATGAATGATTTAGTTCTATTTCTATTAGAAGTAAATCCTTCACTTGTCAAGTAAAATGTACTTTTCTGATTACAAAAGTAGTAAATAATAAATACAGAAGAGTATAAAAAAATTGATATGATTTGGGTATATTTTTCTCATAATTTCCTGATAAATATGTGTGTTCAAGTATTTATGTATCATTTATCAATGAATTTGTATTAAAATCGGGTGTTAATACATACACACTTCATTTTTTATTTTTATCATTGAATACTATGAGTATTTTTAAATTATTTAAATATTATTCAAAAATGTTTCCAAAATTTTATATTGAATTCCATCATATGGGTGTACTATAATTTATTTAACCAATTCAGTCTTGAATGATATTTGTTATTCCCTGATTTTGTCTTTACTAATAGTACTGTGATGAGGACCCGTGTGTGTGTGTGTGTTTGTGTAGCACTGAGTATGATTAGGTCAGCATAAATAACCAAATGTTGGCATGAAAAGGTATAATTGTAGGAAGGACTGAACTGAGTTGGGGCGTAGAAATGGCCTACAGACAGATCCAAGGTTAGGACTTAACTAGAGCTGAATGTTCACGGTAATGGGAAAATTTAGAAACAGAGATCACAATTCTAAAAGGATGTATTAAGCATGCCTTTTTAATTTTCTGATGCTCTGACATCTTGGAGCCTTGCTATCCCTCCCAAGGTTAGCTAATTCCTAGAGATAGCAAACAACTTCCATGGATCACGCCTTTCACATGCAAACCAACAATCCAGAGCCCATCCTCCAAGGACCTCGCTGTGGGGCTTTCACAATGAACACCATGATTCACCTGCCCTAATAACTGACGGCCAAGTATCAGACAACTAGGGACAGCCCCTATGCCCCAGAGCCCACTGAAATTACTCAAACTAGCCAATCTGAAATCTACTTACCCTGCTTTGCCCAGTCCTTCCCACAGAAGCCACGATAAAGGCTCTTGCCCACGTTTTCCCCTCACTCCCTCTGCTCTTGACTCATTGACCCTAGTGCTTCCCCAAGTAGCCCTGTGTGATGCGGCATGCCTCTTGTTCCTAGGGATTTGTTAGTATAAAAAACTTCTTAGTCCCTTCAATGTCTGTGTCTCTTACCATATCTGATTAAAACAAATCCTGGGTCATACCAGTACTCCTCTGTGACAAAAATAGAAATGGAATCAGAAATAATAGCCGGAAAAGTGAACCCGCTCACAAGCATAAGTCACACTGGAATGAAAAGAAGTGCATGCGTGGGGCCTTGGCTAGAACGTCACACTTCTTGTTGCTCTAGCTGGCTGGTTTACCCTGCACATTGAACCCACGGAAGTTTCTGTCCCTTATAAGGGTATCTTAAAGGTATCAAAATAAGACATGCTCATATGAGACACACTCTCCATTATTCTCTCAGAGTTTCTGATGCTTTGCACACAGGAAACACAAAATAAATATTTGTTTACTGAATCGATGACAATGGATCTAGGAAAACAGTAACCTAACTTACTACACTGCAGTTTGAGAAGAGATATGACGGAACTAGAACGAAGTGTGGTGGAATCGCTTGGGAAGAAGGACTGATCTAATTTATGTTTATGCTCCACCCCAAGCCTTTCCTTTTCTGCTCTTCTGAGCCTTGCCTCTCGTCCCTTTCACCCAGAAATCCCTTCAGTCCCAGTGTCTCCAGGAGCAGGCAGAAGGGGTGAAACCGGAGAGGGCAGCCACACCTGCCTGCCCGTCATGAATCTCACCACAGAAGCTTTATTAAAGAGAGGAGTTGAAAGTAATCATTAAAATGGGTTTTAGGGATTACCCTTGGATTTCATTTATCCTCAAGTGCTCCTTTCCCCATAGGCAAGAATAATGAGTTGCTTGCACTTTTATTCTCAGAAATTCAATGAAATTCTGAACTCTAAGAAAAGTATATTCCCTCAGAATTAGAAGAATATATCAGATAAATTGTCCAAAGAAGAATCTGTCCAAAGTTAAATTTTTGAGGCAAGTTTGATTTATCTTAGTACAGGGGAATATTATACTTACATAAGATATTCATATGATTAAGGAGAAAATTGTCTCAAACTTGGAACAGTTTAGGCTCTGAGGAGAAAGTCTTGAAAAATTACACTATGAAGATGTTTCTCTCTTAGGGATTTAAAATTCACATAAAAATTTTAAAAGAAATATACTTTTAAACTTTCCAGAAGATGTGCTCAATTACAGACATTTTTAAAACCACAAAACAAGGGATCTAAGGAGCTAAGAGTAAACCTATTTTCTATCCAAGTCTAACAGCCAACAGTAGAGTTGCCATAATGTTTTAATATAGAGTTAATACTGAGAGGATTTTTTTTTCCTCTGCTGCTTCATATATGTGTTCATATAATATTTCTAAAAAGGTATACAATTAAATTACAGCTATGAATCACCTTCATATTGCTAAAGGGAAGATCATGGAAACAACATTGTCTCATAAGACCTACATAACCTAATGCATTAGGCACAAAGTAGATGTTCAATAAACCCTTATTGAATGAATAAAAGAATGAATGGGTGAATCTTTCCTATTTGTTCACAAGCCATCTGTTTAACACCCGAGACTTTTCTTAGAAAGATTTATAATGTTTATAGGTCTCTAGTTACTGAAAATTAGGCAATATTCATCATTCTCATATTATGCCATATATTTACCATATGGTAGAAATTCCTGATAATGTTTCTCCCATCTTATTTCTGAGGTAAGGTCATCTTCTGGGGGATTTATTTAGTGCTTCATTAATGAGATGAGTTTCTAGAACAATCAGTCCCAGCTGACAATTCTTCTGTAAATTAAAGAAGGACATAATGATGCTCTAGTTTGCCATTTGTGATACGCACAGTGCTAAGAGGAATGAGAAGCAGGAAGATGAATGAGTCTTCATCTGGTCTGAAAAAGTCTGTATTAAAAAAATATTAATTACTTTGTTGATCAACAAAGGTTGAGATATTGACCATCCAGCGCTCAAATTATTAAAAAAACGAATGCCTCCCCTATGTTGCATTGTTCCTACATATTAAATTGAAGTTAATTTCTTACACTAAGTGATAATGTCCAGTAATCCTCATAGCAAAAGCAAAGAAAGACAAAACAGCAAGACTGTCTCACCGGGGTTGCTATGGGGACAGAATCAAGAGAGAGGCAAGTTCTCTGAGATGTACATGAGATGCCAATTAGGAGAGCACTTCCCGCTCCTACCCTATCCTCTTGCATCCCAGCAGCTCTGTTCCCAGAATTGGCTCAAGCCTGCTCCTCTGTAATGTAGAAGGATAAATGACAGATGAAAAGAAACCAATGGTACTGAGGACAGTGGGTAAATTCAGATTCTGACTGTGAAGAAGGCAAGTAGTCAATGGGAGAAAAACAACTGAAATGTAAAAAGAAGTTTCAGCGGTGATGGTGTCCAAAAGAGAAACACACTTTGTTGTCTTTAGAAATAGCAGTATGCAGTCATAAGGCCTAGAGCCCAGTTTCTTGTTCTCATCAGTGAGAAATCATCGTCAACTGTATAACTTTGGTATCTCCCTTGACATGTCAGTAGATGAGCATCCAAGCAATGTGAATACTGACTCAGACACATAGCTGCATTATTCATTTCTTTATCATCCCCTGTTTAATTCTTCTAATAAATGAATTGAGCATCGAATAGGTACTCATAATTGTTAATTAATGCTTTAAATTGGTATGCTAGGGACCGGCCCTGTGGTATAGCGGTTAGGTGTGTGAGCTCCACTGCTAGCGGCCCGGGGTTCGGATTCCTGGCACGCACCACTTGTCAGGCCATGCTGTGGCGGCATCCCATATAAAGTGGAGGAAGATGCGCAAGGATGTTAGCTCAGAGCCGGTCTTCTTCAGCAAAAAGAGGAGGATTGGCATGGATGTTAGCTCAGGGCTCATCTTCTTCACACACACAAAAAATAAATAAATAAATTGGTATGACAATACACGCAAATATATACCTGTGTGGATATGTGTATAGATGTGTGTGTGTGTGTATGTACTTTTCCATTCTATATGTACTTAACTCACCCTTTTCTATCACATCGACCAATCCAGTATTCAGAAGCAAGTGTGTACTTTAGGACATGAATTTGAATATATGTCCATATTTTACATTCGTAGAGTCTTTTTGAGAGTACTGCTGCCAGAGTTGAAATAGATGATGAGCTATTTATAATTCCTCCCCAGCAGGGTAAACAAATCTCCCTCAAATCTTTCAAAACCTAAATTGCATTCTGGTTCCTCACAAATCCAGTATAACAAATGTGTATTCCCTTCCCATCTCCTCACCCTTCCCTCTTCCCTCACAGTTCTTCATTCCTCTGTCAGCAGCAGTACTATATCCCTACACTCGATGGTGCTTCGCTACATTTCTCTCTCAATTGAAATACTCTTTGGAGACTTTCTTTGAATTCCCCCTTTTCTTTTCCCCTTTGACTTCTTTGTTACGTTTCCTCTGAGATCAGATTCTCTGTTATTTCCTCCTGGTCCTCTTTACTGTGGCTTTGCTTGGGAACCTTCTATTCTAGGGCAGAGGAGAGAAGTAGCCCCTCTCCTTCTGTCCTCATCTTCCCTATTTTCCCTGTGTCCTCTCTCCTCACTTCCGCTCCCGTGGCTCTCACAGAAGCCTATTTTTACTAAAACAGGCCCTGCCTCTCTCCCTCAGCAGGAACTAGCTTCTCCCTCCCCCACCCCTGGCTTCTCTTTCTCTATCTGCTGTTCACCTCAGCTACTTCACGCTGCATTCGGCAATCTTTTCTATCTACAGTCTGAAATCCGCCTTCTTTACTTTTTTCCCATGTCTACTTGGCACTGTCTTTCAACGCCTCGCTGTCCCCCTACTGCTGCATTCCTTGGGGCAGTAGTGACCAGCTCAAGTCTTTGACATCCCCTTTCATTTTGAGCCCGTGCAGCTGGCCCGATGAGGCTGCCTTCCTCCCGGCTGACGTGCTCATGTGCATTTTGCATAGATATGGCCTTTCTTATTGCAGAAGTTACACACCATTCACTTTCTGCAGAAGGCCCAGTGAGGCTTTGTTCTCCACACCTGGAGCACATTTCCTGACTGCATATTATATTCAGATGCTTTCTTGAGCTATAGTGGGCTTTTAGCTCTTTCCTGTAAAAGCTATATCATTAGTAACTTCTAAATAAAAATGTCACACTCGGCAGATGGTTAGCCCTATCCTCCCCTATTTCAAACTTGTGTGGTCCACTGAAATCCTAAACATGCAGGCTGTTTTCATAAGAATTAATAGAGAGGGGACGGCTTGTTCCTGGTAGAAACAGGATTCCAGAAATTCACAATAGCCTTTTAATTTGGATGTGGAGGGGTAGAGGAAACTTTGAGAAACATTTACTTAACCTTGTAAAATAAATGAGGTAGAATGTCACAGGTAATTAGAGGTGTTTCTCAAATCTTCCCTAAATATACAGCCCTACCTCTGTGTGTGATGTTTTCCTGCCCAGGGACATCCTTTAGCCCTTTTTGGCAGTGGCTCCAATCTCCCTTCCCTATCAGAGGTAGGAATATAGTGCAGGAGTTGGCAAACTATGACCCATAGGCCAAATCTGGCCCATCATTAATTTTTATAAATAAAGATTTATTGGAACAGAGTCACATTCATTTGTTTATATACTGCTTATGGCTCTTCTGCACTACAAAGGCAGAGGAGAGTAGTTGTGATAGAGACTATACAGCCCGCTGTATTAGTCAGGGTTCTCCAGGGAAACAGGACCAATAGGATATATAGACACATATGTAAGAGGAGATTTATTATAAGAATTTGCTCACACGTTTATGGAGGCTAAAATGTCCCATAATCTGCTGTCTGCAAGCTGGAGAACCAGGAAATCTGATGGTATAGTTCAGTCCAAGTCAGAAGGCCTGAGAACTAGGGAAGCCAATGGTGTAACTTCCAGTCTGAGGCTGAAGCCTGAGAACTGGGGTGTGGGGGGGTGCTCCTGGTGTAAGTCCTGGAGTCCAATGGCCAGAGAACCAAGAGCTCTGATATGTGAGGGCAGGAGAAGATGGATGCCCCAGCTCAAAAAGAAAGAGAGACAATTCATCCTTTCTCCTCTTTGTTCTTTTCAGGCACCCGATAGACTAGATGGTGCCTCACATTGGTGTGGGTGATCTTCTTTGCTCAGTCTACTGAATCAAATGCTAATCTCTTTCAGAAACACCCTCACAAACACACCCGGAAATAATGTTTTGCTAACCATCTGGGCATTCCTCACTTAGTCAAGTTGACACATAAAAGTAGCCATCACACCGACAAAGCCTAAAATATTTAATATCTGTCTTTTTACAAACTCTGCCAACCCCTGATGGAGTGCCAAGACTGTGTTGCTCCATCTTCTTGCCATTAACTTTATTTTCCGTCTTTATTACAACTCCACTCCT
Source organism: Diceros bicornis minor (assembly GCF_020826845.1). Taxonomy (NCBI): domain Eukaryota; kingdom Metazoa; phylum Chordata; class Mammalia; order Perissodactyla; family Rhinocerotidae; genus Diceros; species Diceros bicornis. The sequence goes on along the minus strand of NC_080749.1, from coordinate 15,286,016 downwards.
TCCTTTTTTCTAGTTAATCTCAGCAATTCATTCGTTCCAGTTCCTTTGACCTCATATACCATTTAATCATTGCCACGATGCATTCACTGGAATCACTCATAGGGTGTTCTATGCAGTCTTGGTACTTTTTCTCCTGATAGAGTCACCAGAATCAATCTAATTTGTCTGCTGATCTGAAAATTCACCTTAAAATCCTTAATTCCTGGGATTTTGGTTACTGAAGATAATGTTCATTGGGTGTTCATCCTAATCTTGTGCTGGGAAGTTGGCTCCAATTCTTGCCAAGTTTATTCTCCTGCTCTACTTATTAAAATTCCATTTTTTTTTCTGAAGAAGATTCGCCCTGAGCTAACATCTGTGCCAGTCTTCCTCTATTTTGTATGCAGGTCGCCACTACAGCATGGCTTGACAAGTTGTTTAGGTCTGCGCTGGGGATCCAAACCCACAAATCCAGGCCGCCAAAGCAGAGTGCATGGAAATTTAACCACTCAGCTATGGGGTCGGCCCCAAAATTCCATAGTTTTTAATATACTTTTTGCATGTATTTCTTCCTTCTATATCAACTGCTATAGAACCTATGGGAGATAGCAAACCAAGAACATTTTATTTCTTTCCCTTTTGCCTCTATCTTATTATTTTTGTATTCCTTTCTCTACTCTGCCCCACTTTTTCCATTTTTGGCTAGCCTTGACCCTGACAAGTGTCGCTGACTACAGCTGGAAATGGGTAACCAGCCCCTAAATTAGTTCCATTTTCTATTACTCCTATCATCTCCTTTTACTGTGACAGTCCCCGTGACTTCTGCCTCCTCCATACACTCTTCATCTCTCCTCCTCTGCTGTCCCGTGGTCCGCCTGACTGAGCTGCCACCATAACTCTTACAATTTCCGCCTCCTCTTCTTACTTTCACGTCCATACTGGCTTCTTGTAAGTATGTGCCACTCAGTCCTAAGTTAACAAAAGCTGCCATCCACAACAAGGTCAAAAGATAAAATGATCCCATTTTACAGATAATGAAAAACTGAGAGAGTAATGGAAATATCCCAGCTAAACCTTGAATTGTTATGTGTTTTTCTTTCTGTAAATTCCACTTGGAGGTGTTCCCTAGAAGGAGAAGAAGGAGGAGGAAAGAAAATGTGCTGACTCCCTAACGTGCGCCACACACTTCTGGATGCTTACATAAACATTATTGAATTTATTTCCACTACAATCCTATAAGACCAATACTATTACTTCTATTGAGGGTATAGACAAGTAAGAAACTGGCCTCAGGCTACATAAGGTCACATCACAGGGATTTGATCACACAGATGTCTGACTCCAAAGCCTGTGATCTTTTATACTGCAGCACGTTGTTCTGCATTGTCACTTATCTTTTGATATAATCGGTCTTGTTTCCGGAATAGGACAGAAACAAAGCACCATCCATTTTATTAGCTGTCACAGAATTTAGGAAAGCATCCTCTACATTCAAATTACACGTGAATTATCTGTGGATTGGCTGTCTTACGGCTATAACAAGTTAGGTGCTTGCGCTGCTATGTTACAATGCTTCAGGCAAAGGAACAAACAAACAAAACAATCAATAGCAATAAACACAACACTGAAAGGCAATGATACCATTTCAGTCTGGGTACCAGCCAGAGAGCCATAGCACATTCAAACTGGGTATTCGGTGAAAGTTTAACTAAGGAAATTTAACAGGAATCAGAAAAGCTGGGTTGACACAAAGGATGGGATGGCCAAATCAGGCTCATATTAATCAGATGCTGTATCCAGGTTCAAGGCTATAGGCAGTTACAAGACATAGGAGAGGCAGAGAGATCCAGGGCATCAATTCTGCTGTTCCAGATCCTTACATCCTGGATTGGCATGCATTCCCTGATCCAGGTTGAAAGATGGTGTTTTTACATGAGGTATCTGCTCTAATAGCAAGGGGTATTTGAGGTTATAAAATATCTCCATTTTGTGCCTAGATAATTCCTAATTTACATTACCTTTCCAAGAACCTGTGTCCTCAAATCTGTAGACTCTAGGTTTGTTTACCTGAAGTAATCATAAACTACTATGCTTAAAGCAGTCTATATATTAGTCTATCAAGAGATTGATTATCATCATGTTTACCAGATGATTAGGTCCCCTGCCTTCACTATTTTTCCAAGAACATCCCATCATTAAAGGGAGAGAAATAGGTTAAAAGATAGCTGCTTAATTCCTTTTTTTCCCCGGACCAACAAGGGAGCCATTAATTATCCCCAGGGTAAGGAGCATGGCGAGGGAACTGGGAGGTGTTGTAGTGTTCATAGAAGAAAGCAGTAACCTGGCAGGAGAGAATTGGGGGAGTAAACACACATGACTTCCTCCTACCCTCAAATCTCCAGGGCGTGCCTCCCAGCAGACCAAACCAACTAGACATCAGAGGGCAAAGAGCCCACTGTTACTGAGCATCCATGCCTCGGGACACACAACAGAGTGGAGAAAGGTAAAGAGCACATCTGGAGGCCAAACAGAAATTATCCCTGAACAGATTTATTGGGAGAGGAACTAAAGTACAATAATAAGTGGCCAATTCTTACTAAACTCTATCAAATCATAAAATCAAGTTCAGGACTTTTTTTCCCCACAAACAATCTAAAAAGAATATGCTACTACTTCTATTCAGGGGATTTTATGACTTTTCACTGTATCCCAACTGAAAGTTTAAAGTTCTTACCTAGATCTCCTAATCCATCTTGTTGCCATTTAAATACTTTAATTATTAAAGAAATAGAACAGCTAGCCCCCTCCTCCAAACACCATTGATATGTGACAAATTTACTATTGAGTCGTTTATTATCAGAACAAGGAGCATAGTTCCCTGACACGTAACCATTTCACATACTACCATAACATTGGTCCTACATTTCAATAATTTAAAATCAATTAACAAGTATGTATTAAATAATTATTTCATTCCCAGGTCTGTCTTAGGTAAAATGAGGTTACAGAAGTACGTGTGTGGGCAGGGGAGGAGTTGAGAGGAGGGAGAGAACGTCATTCCCATTTTCAACTTTTCAGAAGTCTCCAAATATCTTTATTGAAATAATGTAGTTGTATGCAATACATTATTACAAGTTCACTTGTAATTGGCACTCAAACATTTTAGCCCTTTAAAGGAAACACATTATAGATAGCCTGCCCCATTCTTAAAATTGAGTCAATTAATAATATCAATAATTAACAACAATGTTCTAATTGTATAAATTTTCAATAAAAATATGGAACATGTCTTTATAATTCTTTCTCAAACTTAGAAGCTGCTTCTGGTGCAAATGCCTTTTCCAACTAGTGTTTTTCCTTTCGTAAATTTCATGAGAGACTCACAAGTCATAGATGAGATTGGTGATAGTCAACTAATATTTACTGAGGACCTATAAACATGGCCTTATTCTAGGCATCATGTGACTACCTTTTCCCCTTACTAATACTGAGATTTTATTTCTGCTATTTAACTTCTGAGCCTCCATGTCTTCATTGGTCAAGTTAATTTTTGTTTCTACCCTATATGGATGGGAAAGTGTTTTGTAAACTATGGTGGTATACAAAGTTAGTTTTTATAAACATGAAAACTTATGATCTATCTCATGGAAATTCAAATTTTCCATAACTGTTCCACTTAGAGCTGGTTGGCTTTTTTCTGCCCTTGATGGCCCTGGTGGAGTGGATGGGAGAAGTCAGCGAGCTCCCAGTGAGGTCATCATGCTTTTAAAAAGGGCTTGTGTGAAAAGTACCTTGAATCAAGACACACCACCATGCACTCATCTCTGGACACCTGCTAGCATGATAATGAGAGAACTTGGCTGCCCTCAAAGTTAAATCAAAACACTTCACACTTCTTCCATTAACGATTGGGATGTGAAAGCTTGAACTAAACTTTCCCTTGAGGAGTAAGCTTTGCATAGATCAGGAAAGAAAAAAAAAACCTAGAAAAAACATAAAGTAAAAGTTGAAAAGCCATTTAACCCAAAACAAATCATTTTTGAACTTGCCAGAGTGGAAGGATTATCAGAAATGATTGTTCGTCTACAGTTTTATCTCTCAGGCTCCCATCCTTTCATCCTTCCAAAGTCTGGGTATTTTTTTCATGTTCAACTATCATTAACCCAACAAAGTCACAGCTGCCACTCTGAGACCTCTGTTTAATGAGAAAATAAACTAAAGGCATTTTGGGGAGTATTTTAAATAGAATCTCATTAATTTGTTGTTTCAGAAAGCAGTCACCATTAGCAATCACTCCATTGCTTCAAACTGCAGAGAAGTTTTATGCAATCCAATTTATTATGCCCTCTCTCTATGGGAAGTGGCCTGGGCTAATGTCATAACTTGCCTTGTCATTCTGACTACACTGCTACATTTCCTGGAAAACTGGAGGCATTCATTTTCTTTCATTTGCTAATCTACTTAGGAGTGATTTCATATTTTATTTAAGCTGGAAAGTTGCCTGTAATATATATAAAGGAAATGGTTGCCTCATTGGGATCCTTCTAGTCACTTGATCCCTCCTCATGGCATCCGTGTAACATAGGACTCATAGATTTTGTTTTGTATTCCTGGTTTTGACCCACTGCTCCCAGGATTACCTAACCTATAGATCCTAAAAGTTGTTATTTTAGTTTCAGTTCCTCTGAAGCAAGAATTTGCCTGTTGGTAGCTTATTTGAGAGGTGATCTTAGGAAGCAGAAGGGAAGGAGTGGAGCGAGTTAGAAAGAGAAAGGAGAAAAGCCAACAATACAGAGCATGTTATCGAGCTTGTTTTCCCTGTTGGTAATTGGAGCTCAGGCTCACAGAGGGCGCTGAGATTCTTACTGCTGAAAGATAGGAGGCGAGGTTCCCTTTGGTGGAGCGTTGACCCCACCATGCTAGCCTCCCAACTCTTTTGGGCTGTATGTTCGCTTGGGCTGATCTGCCTCTCTTTGCCTCAGAGAAAGCAGAAAAACACAGCAATGTGAAGAGAACTGTCCAGCCCAGCTGTGCTGAAATCAGGGTCCCTAAGGGAAGGGGCAAGTCACTGTTACAGGTAAAGCACGGGCGTCTGAGAGGCATCAATGGCTGCTTATGCAATATATCACCACATTTTAGTTCTTTTGTAGTTTTTTTTTTTTGCCTCTTTTCAGCCAATGGAGTTGCATATAATCAAATTCAAAGCCATAGTCTTAATTACATTGCGCTGTGCACCAGACAAAGCAATGTCCAGTTCCAGTTCTAGTGGTGTTACACTGTTCATGGATAGAAAGGCCTCTTTTTTCTTAATAACACTATGGAGATCTTGGCTTGACATGGCATAAATGTAAAGCAGGAAAAAATCATCCTGACCTCTCCTTTTTTTTAATGTTTCTCATTGATATTTTTTCCTCTCATTTTAGAAGCCTCGTTGTTTCACCTTATTCTTCATCTTCCCTCTCTCAACATCTTTTCTTTTGTTCTTTTTGTTTGTTTGTTTACCACTAAGAATGATTTGCTACAAGCAATATAAGATAAAGGAAAATTTGCAAATTCTAAAATGGAAGGTCATCTCTTAATAAACAATTCTTGATTCTGAGCACATTATAATAAAAAAAAAGGAACCCAAAGAGTTTTGGAGTCAAACAAGGCTGAGTTCAAAGCTCTTTGGTCCAGTTATTAGTAATGTGTCCCTGGGAAATTTAACCTCTTGTTTTTTTTTTTCTAGTTTTTCTATTTTATTTATTTTTTTTACAGTTTTATTGAGGTATAATTGACAAATAAAATTCTATATATTTGAAGTGTACAATGGTGTACAATTTTATGATTTGATGTACATATACTTTGTGAAATGATCACCACAATCAGGTTAATTAACACATCTATCACCTCACATACTGTAGTTACTATTGTGTGTGGTGGATGTGTATGTGTGTGTGTGTGTGTGTGGTGAGAATGCTTAAGATCTACCGTCTTAGCAAATTTCAAGTTCTGTTATTACAATACATAACACAGCATTATTAACTATAGTCACAATGTTGTACAATAGATCTCCAGAACTTATTCATCTTATACCTGGATATTTATACCCTTTGACCAGCATCTCCCCATTTCCTCCCTCCCTCCAGCCTCAGGTAACCATCAATCTACTGTTTCTATGAATTCAAATTTTTCTTTTTTTTTTTTTAGATTTCACTCATAAGTGAGATCATATAGTATTAATCTTTTTCTGTCTGACTTATTTCGCTTAGCATAAGGTCTTCTAGGTTCACCCATGTTGTTGCAAATGGCAGGATTTATTTCATTGTTATGGCTGAATAACATTCCGTTGTGTATATATATCACAGCTTCTTTTTCCATTCATCCATAAATGGACACTTAGGTTGTTTCCATATCTTGGCCACTGTGAATAATGCTATTATGAACATAGGAGTGCAGATATTTCTTTGAGACACTGTTTTTTCGACCTCTTTTCTTAGCAATAAATTTATTATACTCATTTCAATTAAGGTGTGTGACTTGTTTGGGAAATATTTGCATCTACGTAGGAGGTAAGAAGCTTCAATATAAATGGGTCAAATTCTGTTTGTGAAATTTCAGACTTTAGTAAGCTTGAGGGAGAGATGATAAGAGGAGACTAATAGTTATAAGTCAGTCGAGCACTGATCGGGAACATAATCTCCTACTCTGGTGTCTGGTCAGAACTTATGGAAATTACATTCCCTAACATTATGCATGTTTGAAAAATACTTCTAAGTTACTTATATTAAAACAAAACAAAACAAACAAACCATGGATAGATACAATATCTGGGGAATTGCATTCTTTCCCTAATGGCTTTTTGGGTGTTGCTCCTTTATTTATTAGCATTGCATGTTACTTTGAAGAAATCTAAGATTTCTATATTCTTCCTCAATTGTATCACTCGATTTTATTTTTGCATTAATGTTTATAGAATTTTATTTTTAAATTTTGTGGAAATAAATTTACTTGGCAATGTCTTGTTTATCATCCTTTATTTTTTTCCTGACATAAATATAGTTTACTCTTTCAAGCTTCCAATATCTCTTTGAACATTTCTTCTATTTTATTGTTCTGTTCTCTTCTTTAGGGACACTAATTAGACTTTTGTTGACTTTCTCTGTCTCCCGACTTCGACCATGTCCCTCTATACTCTATGATACTCTTTGATGTTGTCATTTCACTTTGTTAAGTTTTCACAAGTCTGTCTTCCATTTTCCTGATCATGTTTTAGATGTGTTTTTGGAATGGTGTTATATTTCCTTTGCATTTTTCTCTAAACTCATCAGTTCACTTTTCTTCTTTCACTAATAGAATCGTTTTTTTCTTTGAGATATTGCATGTCTTCTTTGAATTTTTATTTTAAAGAGGTCAAATTTTCATTTTTGTTTTGTTTTATGGAAATCTCATTATAATTTTACTTGTTTATTGGGGAAAAAACTGGGATGCCAATTGACAAAGTTCACTTTCATTTTTTAGTGTACATATTCTGGTATATGATCTTTATCTGCCTTTGATTTGTCAGGGAACTTTTTCCTTTTTTTAATATTTTGCTCAAAAGCCATTTTGATTTCTTTTTTAATATTTTTAATTAAGATACAATATACGTACTATAAAATACATAGATCTTAAGAGTTATATAAAAGTTACAGTTTGGTTAGTTTTGTCAAATACATAAATGCCTCCATCATGAAATGTACTCTCATCAAGATATAAAACATTTCCATCGTCAGAGAAAGTTTCTACTTGCCCCTTCATAGACATTCTCTAACTCATCCCCAGAGGCAACCACTGTTTTGATTTATTTCGCTCTGGATTAATTTAGTCTGTCCTTGAACTTCATAAAATGGAATCATATAATATATTCTCTTGTGAGTCTGGTTTCTTTCACTCAGCGTATTTTTTTAATTCACCCTTACTGCAGGCATTAGTAGTTCACTCTTTTTTATTGATAAGCTGTATTTTACTGTATGGATACACAACAATTTGCTTATTCATCTTGTTGATTGACATATGGGTTGTTTACAGTTTTTGAATATTATAAACAAACAGCTATGATATGGTTATTTTTAATTATTGCTCATTAAATGGAGGTATTTCCCAGGCCTGATAGTTAAGAAAATGGTGTTGAGTAAAGTATTAGTCACAGGAGCTTAAATTTTGGTCCCTGGACTGATGATTTTCTCAACAACACTTGACCTAGAGGGTATAACTCTACTTTGAGCTATTGTGAAGTCTCCAACGCTCAAAACGAAGATCTATCCCACATCCACCCACGTTTTGTCAAAGTACTTTATGTCGTGCATTAGTCTTTATTTTCCTGCTGATCAAGAACAGCAAGGCTTATAACTCACAAAATGTCTCCTCTATTCTGTCATTCCAACAGCTTGCTTCTCACAGAGATGTTGAGCCTGCAGATTTCCTCATTCTGCTCTGACTTTCTTGACACTATGACATTCAAAACTGCTCAGACACTTTCTAGTGTTTGTCTTCCTCTCATCAAGCTTGCTATTCTAAACTAGCATCATTGGCTTTGCCCCTCAAATATGTGACTTCCTCAGAAAACTTCATGCTTCATCTAATCTACAGAAGAGAATAATAAACATAGTTAACTTTTGAGTGCTTACTATGTGACAGACATGGTTCTAAGCACTCTGCATATAATGATTCAATTAATCTTCACAACATCCACGTGAGGTACTGACTAATTATACCCAGTTTACATACGAGGAAACTGAGGCACAGAAAGTGACTATGTAACTTTCCCAAAGTCCCATGGCTATTAAGTGAGGAAACAAGGATTTTAACTAAAGCACACTAGCCCTCTTGATCATGCACTGCCACTTTGCAGAGCTTTGTGGTACAATTTGTGTAGCATTTGGAACTCCTTTTTTTTGGACTGTATTTCTGAGATATGGATATGTACCTTTTTCTTTAAAGATAGAGTTTTATTTCCTGTTTCTTTTTTATTCTTTTGTTTTAGATAATATCAAAAAAAAAGAGGGGCAACTATAGTCTGCCGTTGTTAAACGGCAGTCTTCAGAATTTATTTTTAATGGCAGCTTGAGTCCAATGAAAGCGTTTTTCAGATTGCTCAAAGGGGGCCGTCATTTTTTTAACTCTCTAATTGGGGCCCACGTATTCTGTGTACAGTTATTGGCAGGTTAAAACCCAGAGCAGAAAGGGAAGTGCATAGCTACTATTCTCTGGTGCTTATATTCTTTCTACAACAACAAAGAATTGTTGCCCAGAACACAGCAGGGGCCACAATGCAAAAAGAATTCAGAAAAGGCAAACCATAAGATCCAGTTCATAACCCTCCCAGTAAATATTTTCTCTAAAACTGGTGGACCATTAGCTGAACTCATTGAGAAATGTGGAGAGAGGTCCCGGAGTGAGGGATCTGAATTCTCCAACTGAAAATTGAACTAAAAAGAAATTTCAACACATCAGAAAAATAGGCAAAAGCCAAAAAGCATCTGAGAATGGAAATAACTCAAAGGCCAGAGTTAAGATTCTGGATTCTACTCCTCAATCAACCATCATCTCACAGTGTAAACTTTGAGAAGTCTCTGCTCTCTACAACATGGAGGTAATATTATTTGTCCTACTTAGCTCACAGAAATCATGGAAGTTAAATATTACAGATATGAAAAGCCTTCAGAAAAATAAGAGTTATAATTTTTGAAAGGTATGTTTTAGTTTACAAAGCATTTTCAGATACATTATCTCATTGGGGCTCCGCAAAATACCCTGTGAGTTAGGGAGACGTAAAGTAGAGGAACACCTGAGTTATGTGGTAGCACAGAGATAGAAATGTTGCATATATATGATTAACAGAATCTTGCTTATTTACATTATGTGGCCTGCACTGTATAGGGAAGGCTTCTAATACATGTTGAGAGTCTAGTGTATCATGTGTCAATGATAAAATTCCTCTAACACAAGCACTCCACGTACATTATGTGAGTAACTCCCACAACTATGTGATAAGGCTAACACTGCTGATCCCATTTTACTGCTGAAGAAACTGAGGCTTCAGAAGTGGAGCCAGTTACAGATGCATCAACTGAGCAAGTGATAGCACCAGGCTGTGAACTTGGTTCTTTCTGACTAAAAGTTAACCATGTTCCCACCATATCTTGATTTAGGATTTGATTTTTTCCTTGTAATAATAGAATTTAGCTTAGTGCGGTTTCCTGATCTCCAGACACTAGAGAAATTATCTTCTCCTTCTACGCTCATCATTGAACTTCATTTTTAGTGTCTTTTGTCACTGTTCATTTTTTAGAGAAAATGAATCAAACAAGTAGAACTTTCTCCATATTATTTTAGCAAAAGAAAACCCAGAATCAAAGAGAATTCAACAAGATAACATACCAGTTAGTGAAAGAGTTTAATATGGTCTCTTTTGTAGTTTAATTAATGGGTGTGGTTTTCCTTTAACTGGCAAGCTCATCTCTGATAATGAAGGAAATAGCTAATGCTTTCCTGTATGATAATTGAAGGATAATTTTTTTTCTAGTATATCATGTGCTGCTGATAAAAATCCTCTAACAGGATAAATATAATTTACTTGATGTGGGGTTAGATTCTGGTATCTCTTACAGAAATGAATGCTTGTTTTCACAAAGAGTGTTTACTTAACAAGTGATGTAGGAAAGGTAACCAGACAGGCTAAATTTCTTATTAACACATAAGTTGACTGGAGTTGAGTGCTCCAGATCCCCCAAGGTTCATGGATCCATGGCTCATGCACTTCTGAAGCATCAGTAACAGAGAGAAGGAAAACCTCAAAGAATGTCAAGCTGAACACTAACGATGCTCCAATTTTCCAAAAATGTGAGAAGGAACCAAGAGGGACACCAGCTTCTGTTTGGAGAGGTGGAATTTCTCAGAGGCTGGGGGGATCATTAGCTTAAGAAACTTGGAGAGGGGACTAAATGAAGGCAAGGGAAGCCTGGGAAGGGAGGGTCACAATGGTCACTAAATATCCCTATGTGGGATGAACATAGAAATGGAATTGTGTCACACCCAGTTCACACTTTGTAAATGAAGATTTTAGTAAATTTTACAATTGAAATAGCATATTGAAAGCACTTACTGAGTACTTAAAATTGGACTGTTTGCAAAATGATGCTAAAGAGGTTCATAAAAGAGAAGCTGATTATTCCCAAACTAGAGCAGAGCTGTAATACCACTGAAAACATTACTTTATTTTTTTCATCTTTCATTCAAGTCTTGACCAAGAGCATGGAGAACAATTTTCTTCTTAATACCCTTTTCATTTACTATATGGAGTACAGCACAGTGGTGCAATTTTCAAAATGGAAGCTACTCAAGAAATCATTAGCATTCAACTAAAATGTCCTCTTTGACAGAATATATATTTGTATATTCAAGAAATATAGTTTATGCTAAAACAAATAAGGAACAAAAATTTAATCATATATCTGTATATTGTTTTACTTACTATCTTCTAGTTATTTATTACAGAGATTTATGTAGGTTCTATATTTTAATACTTCAGACACATGACTGTATCACATAGGTTAACCAGGTATTATTAAAAACAGCAATTGTTGGGGCTGGCCCCGTGGCGCAGCGGTTAAGTTTGTGCACTCTGCTTTGGTGGCCCGGGGTTTGCAGTTTTGGATCCCAGGTGTGGACCTATGCACCGCTTGTCAAACCATGCTATGGTGGCATCCCATATAAAGTAGAGGAAGATGGGCATGGATGTTAGCCCATGGCCAATCTTCCTCAGCAAAAAAAAAAGAGGAAGATTGGCAACAGAAGTTAGCTCAGAGCTAATCTTCCTCAAAAAAACAAAACAAACCAGCAATTGTCAGCTAAAGTGTTAAAAATCCATGCCTCATAGCCAGTTTAGAAAAGCAACGATCTTCAAAATTGTAAGACAGTGCAACTCAGCCCATTTTCTTATGAATAGGATGTGGACACTTGCGAGAATATACTCTTGATATGAATCCACTAACAATTCCAAGATCAACAGAATGTTTATCATTAAAACAAACATAACATGTGGCAGCAGCAAAATCACCTCAGAATTATCATCAAAGGCCTAGATTATAGTCTGTGTATAGCACTTACTTTGCCTTGAACAAAGTCACTTATCTTTCCTGAGCTTCAGTTTCCATGCTCAGAAAAGGAAATTCTTTCTAACCCTGATTGGTCACAGGCATTTCTCAAAGCCCAAATAAATAAATAATAAGCTTACCCTACACAATATTCTAGTAATAGAGATATGCTCAAGTTGGGAAAGGATATTCTTTATTCTCCAAACTATATGTTATTTTTCATAAATTTCCTAATATTTTATTTTACAGTGTTACCAGGCAGACACTTATTCAAAACAATTACCCTTTTGTGCTTAGAGACTTACACCTGCGAGAATGATGACTAGAACCACGGCTTCTTCGGCAGATGCAAGGAACCAAAGCCTTTGGATATGGAACATGTTTGGTGACGCCATGGATGTTAATCAATTTATTTAGCTGAAGAGAGAAATACAAAAATAGATATCTAAACTACTCTCTGGAAAAAAAAGCAAGAAAATTTTTGCCATTAATACACAATAGTACAGTAGGCACGTAGAGTACTTCTTCAGCAGAACATTTTGCTCTATAGAGACACGGGGAAAATGTATAGTGACAGATTCTAGAATTTCTTCCTTTCAAAAAAATTAGTGGAATATTGGACTAGTGACAGTGAGGTGAGGTCATTATTATAATGGCTATTAGAAAAAGCAACAGATAAAAATGTTTAAAACTAAAACTCCTATCAAAGTTTTATGAATTCTCTGAAGGGCTAAAATTAAAGTAAAAAACTAAAATCATCATCAAAATGATAGCTATTAGTTACTGAGCTCTTTCTCAGTGACAAAGAAACAAGGACTTCATATGTATTATCTCTTCTTGTGACCACATCTCTGCGAGGTCGATATTGTTATTACCTCGTTTTACAGATGAGGATATTTTTCTCAAGCCTGGAGCATTTGGTTCAGGTCAAATAATTAATAAACAACAGAGGTAGGATTTTATTCTAATTCATTATCTGAATATTACGTTATATCCCTATAGTCATACTCTGAAATAATAATATCTCTAGTTGGTCTCTAGATGGTCATAAACTAAAACAGAAGGTAGAAATTTTCCACAAAATTAGGAAATTCAGAACAGATTTTTCACTCCTTGGTTGCTTAAACTACTCATCAGTCAAAGACAACTACAGCAGAATAAAAAATTTAGGTACAATGAGAATACGAAAGAAAAAAAAACATTCCGTAGTTTGCCCGAAGAGTCGATGTCTCCATAGGAAATAAATAAATAGAAATCTGAGATTGGAATAGCTGGACAGCAAGGCCAGAGTTGTTGAGAACCATAAGTAAAGTCCTGGAGAACTGGCAAAGCAGACATGGCAATGTGGATTATTCTTGGAAATTAGAAGAGAATAGAAAATGGAAGATATGAACACCTGAAGCAAGACAGATGAAAGTCTATGTCCACGAATTCTTAGTGTTTGTTTCATGTCTCCTGGTACATGGAGTTGGGCTGGGAAGGGAAAGTTAAATGAGGCAAATGGCATTGAGCATTTCTAGCTGTCACAAATCATCAGAAAGTGAAGACAAATATGAGCTGATTGATAATCCTCTGAGGCACACACATGTGGCTACAAGGTTTGTGGGAGCTTCAGCCTTCCAAACCAGTCATTGCATTTGCCTGAGTGAGAATAGGAGCTCAGCTTCTACAGACTCAAGATCTAGAATCTGCTTGTCTCTTCAAAAAACACATTACTAACCTTTCATTATTTCCCGTAGTTGTAGATAAGCCAGTGTTTTAATTAAGCATGTAGATTTTTTACACTGCAGTGTCGAGTTTCTATTGTATGGCTGTAGTGCAGTATAAATACAGCTACTGAGATACTACATACACACACATAATGCCTTTTAAGTGTATTGGGAATGATGTCTTTTATTTAATCAGTTTTATAATTAATTTTTCTATTAATGTATTCAGAGTCATCCAGTCAACACGAGCGACTTCTGTGGGCAAAAAAGAAAAAAATATGTATTTAGTCTCACCAAAAACATGTACAGACAATTGCAATTTATGTTTTATTCCTCTGGAATGTTTATAACTCTGCACACATTCTATACTTAAGAGAAAAATCTTTCTCTGGGTCAATAAAGAAAATTAATATTAACTCTCCAAATTCAATCCAGGGATAAAAATATTAAAATAAAAACATGCTTTCCTGGTGTCGGGGGAAGAGGGAGAATCTCCCTCTGCCCTTTTCCTTAAGGTTCTTATAGCTGGCCAAATAATTAACAAGACAGGTTAGCAGGAGAAAATAATACCAAGTTTAATAACATGTATATATGGGAGAAAGCAGGGACACTGCGTTTCTCAACACAATAGCAGAAATTCTCGTCTTAAATACCATGTTCAGCCAATGACAAAGGAGAATGTTGGGGGTGGGGGGAGTCAGTTACAGGCGATTACCACTAAAGCACAGTAAACAAGAGTAAGGTTATTATGCAGCTTTAAGGCCTCAACTTCCACATTGATAAGCCTCTAGAAACGAGGCCTTCCCCCTCTCTTCTCAAAACAGAGAGGGAGATACCTTTACAAATGGAGATTTCCCTTATAAATGTAAATGTTTGTCTGGCAACTCCTCGCAGGGTCATCCAGAGAATGTGGCCAGAGAGACAGAACTTCTGATAAGAGGGGCTTGTTGGTGCTTTTCCTATTGTAATCTCCATTCTACATTATCTTTACAGCCATCATGATAGATCTGTTCCAGGAAGGAGCCACCATGTCAAATTCTTTAGGCAGTTAGTGGGGGAGGTCAAATGTCCCTAGAGAAAACAACCAAGGTAAAGAGATAGATTTCAGGGTGGCCAAGTCTTGATCTCTCACACTGGTATTCATGCCAAATATCCTGTTTGCTTTTTCATTAGGACTAGAGACCATTTGCAGCAAAGCTATCTGAATGAAGCACCTGGAGGCAGTCTGTTCATTGTCTACAATTGTGCATAGGTGCTGCACTGAGATTTAGCATAGAAAGAATATGTCTCTTTCTCTCCATGGTTTGTCTTTATTGTATAATGGTAACGATAAGCGTTGTTATTACAACTGCAATTAATTGAGTGTCTACTAGGGACTTAACTAGATCCTTAACACATGTTACTTCTCCTCTTCCTCCGAATATGATTAGGGCCATTATCTCCATTTTACTAATGAAGAGAGTGAGTCTCTGACCCATTAAAGAAGTTTCTCAAGCTGAGAAATGGCAGGGAAGCACCAAGATTTGAACCCAAGTATGAGGAACCCCACACCTCTCCCTTCTGCACTGTCTCATGCCGCAGAGTGTGGCTGTGGAATTTCAGAACTTGGGTTCACTGATCTCTTTGAATGTGATGCATGACACAATGGAATAGAAATAATAAATACTATAATTTTGTAAAAGTAATAAACAGAATCTCATAGCCACACCTTCAAACACTACTCTCTAATATTAGCACCAAGAACAATTTGCTTCTTCATTTCCTTAAGAAAAATTGTCTAAAGAAAGAGGAGTGGAATTGTTAGTCTGCCTTCTTAGCCAAATAGCAGATAGATTACTGTTTCTTTGGTGTCATTTGTATTATTTGGGTTTATTTTGTTTGTTGCATATGTTTTCAGAGGGTGATATAACTCAAGTGCAAAGTAAAGACAGAATGGCGTAGCTCATTCATTAATTTTCACAGCAGTTGGTTCTCTGCTGGCATTTAAAATTAAAGTAAGGAGAAGTTCAAAAAATTTAGCTCCATTTCAAATCACATCAACATTCTAGAAATGCTGCAAACTGATTAAATTGAATTAGTGTAAGATAATCATCCAGTAAAAGAGAGAAATATTAAACACTATATATCCCAGCCAATTTCAAAGGCCCTGCCATTTAGTGTTTAAATGTTATATGGTATCAAAGATGACATTCCAGTTAACGCCATATGATGACAAATAAATTGGAACAGCAATGATAAATAAATGATAGCTCATACTGTGGAATAATTCCTTGGACTGGTCTTGTCAATAAAAAGCGTAATTTACAACTGTATATATAAAGAAAGCTTGGAAAGTTTAAATGCTGTGTTGAAATTACCATCCTCACAAAAATAAGGAAGAGAAAGTGAGAGAATATTTTTTGCTCCGTGATCAGGTCAGAAGAGCGTAGTGAAAGAGAGACTGCTGAGTGAGTATACTTATTTGTGAAAAAATTGAGAGCAGCTCTTCAAATTTTTTTGAGGTTCTTCTATTAGAATAACTGAGACCCCTTTCACCTTGTAGGATAAGTCAAAAAAAATAGTTCTTTTTCTTCTGACTGATTCAAATCCATGGACAACACAGAACTTGATTTATTTGACAGAACATTTGGATACCAAAAGAACCTTGAACTTATTTATTACCCCAAATATTACAAAATAATTTTTAATAATGTTTATTTCACTGATGCAGTCCATCTGAACCACCTCTCTAAGTCCCAGTTAATTAAAATGCTTGCAACTTTCATACTGGTGATAAATTATCAAGTATTCCTTACAAAATTCTTATGCCGTCTCCATGCCATTTCCAATTTTTCTATCCAATGCTCAATTTCAACTCTAGATTTTATACTATTTTAAATAACTTTTTTACTTTTCTTCTTATCTTTGATTTTCAGTTAAGTTTCCCTAGATAAGGAGGTGTTATAGAGAGGGCAGAACGGATTCCAACTTCAGTATAATTCTGCATAAACACCAAATTTCACTGAACATTCAACTGCAGAACACCTTTCAGTAGTTCTTGTACTCAGGAGCTCACAGTTAGGTGACACATCGATGGTTCTAAAATACAACCACAGGTTACATTCAAACTGTATCTAAAAAGGCCCAGGGAAATAAAGAGAGGAGACAATTATCTAGATAACTCAAAATAAAATTTCTACTGGAATATAAAAGTTTCTAAGGGCTTCCAAGTAAGATAAATATATTTATTAAGCTAGTCAGGGTCAAAAGTCTACTTACTCTTTTATTGGCTAAAGTTGATTCTTACAAACCTTCGTTCCAACCTCCAGAAGTAATTGCTCGCCCTCACCACTGCAGGGAAATGGAAGGCATGGAGTGGAGTGGCTGTTGCACCGATGCTTATCACTGTATGCCCGATGGAGGACCAGTTCCAGGAATTTCAGACTCCTAGTTCCCATGGAGTGTCAAGGCCTGTGGAATCTATGGCCCCAGATGCCCTTGAGTCTGCCTGAAAGATGGTCTTGGCCTTCCTTTTCTCTGTCTATATTTGGTGAATCAGGCTGTGATAATTAATTTTATGTCAGGTTGGCCAGGTTATGGTGTCCAGTTGTTTGGTCAAACACCCATCTAGATATTGCTGTGAAGGTATTTTTTAGATATGATTAATATTTAAATTAGTAGACTTTGAGTAAAGCAGATTACCATGCATAATGTGGGTGGGTGCTATCCAATCAGTTGAAGGACTTAAAAGACTGAAGTTTCTCCTAAAAGGAAGGAATTCTGCCTTGAGAAAGCCTTCAAACTCTAGCTGCAACATCACTTCTACCCTTCATACCACTCCGCAATCCTGCCTTGCAGATTTCAGACTTGCTAGCCCCAACAATCACATAAGCCAATTCTTTAAAATATCTCCGTTTCTCTCTCTATATATTTATATCTATATTTATTAGATATCTGTATCTACCGATAGATATCTAATAGATATAAATATCTATATCTAATAGATATAATTATATAGATATATGTATCTATAAATACAGATAGATATAGGCGTCTAATTGCTTCTTCTTCTCTGGAGAACCATGACTAATACACAGACATTCCACCTCTGAGCTGGCCCAGCCCTATGCACAAACTTTACACTCTATTCAGGCATCCCTTGAATGAGATTCTTACAACATTACTGGGTCCTGGTTTCACACAGCTATCAACTCCTCTGAGCTTTCAGGTTATTCTACCATCTCCAAATGGCCCAATATCCAGAAGCTCCTCTAACTCTTCTGTGCTCCTACTCTCTCGGCCAGTCTTCATCCTTTACCCTCAGTAATCAACATGTAGTTTCTCTCCTACAGCTCTGCCGAAAAGATATTTGCTGACCCACTGAGCCTCCTCACCTTTCAGCTCAAAGCCCTCCAAAATGATCTTTCCATTGGGACTTTGAAGATTTTAACAAAGGAAACCTAAATATAGCTACGATGATACCAGAACTCATACACAAGTACGTACATTAGAACCAAACAGTAACGTTGGCTTATAATTTTATTGTAATTAACAACATTCCTTTGGAAGGGAAGTAATGGCCCACATTCACTAAATGGTTGCAGACATAATGGTAAAACTAGTACTAGGCACATAAATATATACATATATCTTAAAATTAAAAAAATAACTTTTAACCTCCAAATTTGAAACTGCTATAGAGGTTAGTTTTATAAATGCTACAGCCTAAGACTTACTTCTTCATCTTTGGTTTACAATAGAAAAGTCAAAAACTTGAAAACAAGAATCTGTAATCTAAATATAAACGTGATTTTGAAGAACTCAATCCCTATAAGAATAACTAATCTTAATCTTACTTTTCAAACAAGTATTTTTATCTTTGAAGATGGCTTAGTATTAGCTTATGATGATGATGATGATGATGATGATGATGATGGAGGCTCCTTATGCTTATTTGTATGGAGAAAGAAGGAAAAAATAGTGAACAGATAAGAAAATTGACGAAATGATGGAAATGGGTAATAATACTTGCTGAGGAATTACCATGGGCCAGGCTTTTGAAAACTTCTGATGGCCAGGCCTCACTCCAAAACCATTAACGTGAATTCTGTGGGGAGGGACCAAGAAAGGCATTAGAGTTTTTAAAAGTGCTTTGAATAGTTCTAATGTGCAACCTTTTGACACTGTGGAACCCTGAATCTTGGAAGCATAGAGTGTATGTCAGAAGATGCTTTTCCTCTGAGGATAGCATGTGGAAAGGCCAGTGGTGAACGGCGAAACCTGGCCATGATGAAGGTGTGTGGATGAAGAGGTCTGCTAAGCGAGAGATACTTTAGAGGATGCCGATGATGCCCTTGTAACAAGGGAGGTGCTTTAGAGATAAAATGTCAGAACCCAGATCCAGTTGGGCAAGTACAGACAGACGGATAATTTCCTCAACAAGCCCTGTAAGAGGAGAAGGGAAAGCTGTGATATTAGAAACACTTATCTAGTGAGGCAAGGTAGGTCAGGAAAGCACTAGAGAGAACTGGGTCACTGCCTTAAATATTGACATTTCAGAGCCAGCAGCCTATCTGGAATTAAACTCCGTTCTCATCAAGGCAAAAGATTAACTCAAAACATTCACAGCTGTCAGCCAGCTTCTGACTAGGGAGCAAGGGTATCCACAAGAGGGTACATCCAGATGAGAGTGACTGGGTACTTCTGCTCAGCACGTGCTCCCAAAGAGGTTCCTTTCAACAATATATAGATAATATGTTGAAATAATGTTTAAGGTGATAATTAAAAGTTAACTGAAGTGTGAATAAAGGTCAACTAATTCACCTTATGATTGAAACAACAACAGTTAGACCTTGAGATATGCAGAAAAAGAGTTAAAAGGTGGTGCCTTTTTAATGTACTAGCTTTTCCACCAACCAGCTGGGAGGGCTT
This sequence comes from Diceros bicornis minor, assembly GCF_020826845.1. Classification (NCBI taxonomy): domain Eukaryota; kingdom Metazoa; phylum Chordata; class Mammalia; order Perissodactyla; family Rhinocerotidae; genus Diceros; species Diceros bicornis. Next base: position 15,266,302 of record NC_080749.1, on the reverse strand, counting down.
GCCATCCCCTACTCCAACTAGCTCCACTTTTAAGCTTTCCAATTTAATGTTAGAAGATTAGTTTTCTTCTGGAGATATTCTGATTGTATAGCAAATTTAAGAGTTCACTGGGTCTCTGCCGTGGCACAAATTTGAGATCTCACAAGACTTCCACTGACAGAAAGGAAGCCTAGCAAAGCAAGTGTGCATGTGCCAGCAATGATGGCCCTGGTCTGTGAAATTCCCAGGTGGAGATGGTGACTAAAAGCTTATATTGAGGTGGTAACCACTCCAGTGGCAGCATTACATCCCAGCATCAGTGAGGAGAGGCCTCCACAAACCATCCAAAATCCCTCTGGGCTACTTCTCAGAAGAAGAGCGGAAATTGCATGGTTCTGAGTGGATTAGATGCAAACTGGAAAGTCTGGGCACCCATTACAGGGCATCTAGAAAGAGAGTGTGATCATGAATCAAATAAAAATCATGTCTACAAAGTAATTTAAACACATTAAGGACATGTTGATGCTACCTATTATACCGAAAAGAGAAGCAAAAGTTTTTGAAGAATTTCCTTCCTTTCTTTGCTATTACAGCTCGCCCTTCTGTGGACTGATGCTGAGAATAAAAGGAATTCATATTTATAGATGCTGTGGGCATCAATTAAAGGTCATTGCTCTGGAGTGAAGTTTCGCAGTGTGGGCAAGACAAGTGTTTATATCTCTTAAAAGTCACGGTATCAATTTCAAAAGAACAATTGTACATATTTGGCACTCATCTGCTCAATTTCAGGAAAATGTCATATAAAGGAAGTCCTAGGTGTTTAGGAAGTCTAAAAGTTATAAAGGATTATCACCATGAAAAAGGACATATGAATGTCCAGAGACTAATATCACCACCCACAGGCAGTATCCAAGTAGTGTGATTCTATAGCAATTTGCAAATATACGCACATATTTGGATCCATTTTTGTAACATTCAATTTAGTGGCAAATGTATAAGTAGACTCATTCTGATATTTTAAAAATTCTAATTAATTGGCATTAGCTTCTCTAATCAAATTTTAATACAAAAATGATTTCTGTGTAATCACATTATCCATCAACATCTAATATTGATGTAGTGTTGTTACTAGCCACAGCACAAGACGGTTCCTAAAGAGAAAAATATCCTGCCTACAAAGAATTTATAAACTAATTTGGAATATATGAATAGCAGATTCGAAATACAAGCTCCAAATCACAAAAAGCATCATCAGAGGAAGAGTAGAAACATTCCTAAACCTCAGTGTTAATAGCAAGGGATGAGTTTCCATAAAGCAAAAAAGAGAATGATTATAAAAAGCATTTATCAGCATTGACTTTACAAAGTGAAAAGACATAATGGAAAGAAATAAACATCAATGAGGTGAGGGAAATTGGACTTTATCCATTAACAAACTAACTGAATAGTATCTAACCATGCATATTTATATTTGGAATCAGGAACCTAAACAGATTTTGAATCAGTAGTCACCAATAATGTATATTTATTTAAATACAGTAAAAGGGCTGTTCAAGCTATTAAAAGATTTGGGTTGATAAAAAATGTGCCATTTATGCCTTATATGATTAAAAACTTTCAAAGAATGATATCACCACAAATGAAATTTAATAAACATTTATCTGAGCTTATGGTGACCATCTTTGGATAAGCTCAGCTCCTTAAAGTCATTATTATAAACACAAGAACAGCAGGAGTTATCAGTCTTCCTCAGCACTTTCACATGAACACGCTTGTTTGCTATACAGTACAAACAGGAAGATGTGGATTAAATAAGGAATTCTCTTGAATAACAGCAAATTCCACACATTGCTATTATAATTTTTTACTCTGCCTAATTAAATAAAAATCAAGGGTTGGCAAAAAAAAAAAAAAAGCATATGACTAAATGAGAGTTTTTTGTTATCAAGGTAATTATAAACATATTCTTTACCTTTTAAAAAATATAATGTATTTTTTACAGCTGTTTTAGATTTGCAGAAAAACTGTAAAGATAGTACAGAGAGTTACCATATATCCCACACCCAATTTCCTCTATCATTAATATCTTACAATAACATGGTACCTTTCTTACAATTAATGGAATAATACTGATATATTATTATTAACTGAAGTCCATTCTTTTTCACATTTCCTTAGTTTTTACCCAATGTCCTTTTTCTGTTCCAGGATCCCATCCTGAATACAATATCACATTTAGTTGTCGTGTCTCCTTAGGGTCCTCATAGTTGCGACAGTTTTTCAGAATTTCTTTATTTTTGATGACCTTGATAGTTTTGAGGAGTCTAGGCCAAGTATTTTGTAGGGTGATCCTGTATTGGGATTTGTTCCAGGTTTTCTCAAGATTTGACGAGGGTTATGGGTTTTGGGGAGAAAGATCACAATAAAGTGCTCTTTTCTTCACATTATGTCAAGAGAACATACTATCAACGTGACTTATGCCTATTGATGATCACTTTTAGATAATAAGTGCTCTACTGCAGCCATAGACTGCAGAAATAAGCTGTGGCCCAACCCTAACCATGCCAGCAAATGCTGAGTGGGGAATCTAGACCTCCACATTGGCAAATGTGTAATGAGATACCCCAATACTCCCATTGATATGGTGTCAGAGAAGGCAAAGTAGGGAGTCAAGACTTTTATCTCCATGGCCAGTAACAACTCTCACTCCCAGCAGTTTCAGTGGAAATCACATGGGAGCTTAAACTTCCACTCCTACTCAGCAGAAATGGAGGTGCTCTTTCTACATCTGGCTGGGACGATATAAGAAGAGACCTACTGTAGAGTCAACACTGTCACAATCATCAAGCAGTAATGAGGATCCCTTCCCTTGAGTGTTAAAGGAGGCCAGGTGGGAAACCTGGATTTTTACCTCCACCTGACAATACAGCACAGCACCCTCTTTCTCCTGCTGGACCATTATCAAAAAAAGCCAACTAAAACAGAAAGTTTAAATAAGATCCAAAGTTTCATAATATTATCTAAAAATAGTCACATTTCACTCAAAGCAGAAATATCTCAAACTGAATGAAAAAGACGATCAATTCATAGATGCCACCCTCAGATAACAGGTATTTTAGAATTATCTACCAGGGATTTGAAAGCCAACTTCATCAAATTGCTTCAACAAGCAATTATGAACATGCTTGAAACAGATAAAAAAATAGAAAGTAATAGCAAAGAAGAAGTCTCAGCAAGTAAATAAAAGCTATAAAGAAGAAGCAAATGGAAATTTTAGAAATAAAAGATACAATAAACAAAACGAAAAGCTCAGTGGACAGAGGAAAGAATCAGTGAACCAGGAGAAGGAACAATGGAAATTACTCAATCTAAACAACGGAGAGAAAACAAGCAGGAAAAACATGAACAGAGGCTATGTGTGTGGAGATATAGGATATATGTGACTATAACTAAATGTCTAGCATTTGTCTTTATCAGAGTTCCAGAAGGAGAAGAAAAAGGGGCAGGGCTGTAAAAGGACTGGTTGAAAATTTCCTGAAACTGGCAAGAGACATAAACCAAGAGATTTAAGAAACTAAGCAAAACCCAAACAGGATAAACCAAAATAAATCCATGCCAAGACACATTATAGTTAAAATTCTGAAAGCAAAAAACAAAGAAAAAAATCTTGAAAGAAGCAAGAGAAAAACAACACCTTATCTATAGGGAAAACACATTTTAAAAGACATCAGATTTTTCATCAGAAACCATGGAGAACAGAAGGAAGTGCAGAATATTTTTCAAGTGTTGGAAGAATTGTCAACTCAGAAGCCTATACCCAGCAAAGATATCCTTTAGGAACAAAGGACAAATGAAGACATTCTCAGATAAAGGAAAATGAAAAGAATTTGTTGCTAGCAGATGATATAACCTAAAAGAATGGCAAAAGGAATTTCTCTAAACAGAAAGGTAACAGTAAAAGAAAAAAAATCTTAAAACATCAGAAAGATAGAAAGAACATAGCAAAAACAACAGGCTTTCCATCTTATTTTGTGTTTTCTAAACTATGTTTGGTGGTTAAGCAAAAATTATAATATTGATGTAGGTCTAAATACCCGTAGAAGAAATATTTAGTGTTATAAATGGAGGAGGGTAAAGGAACATAAACGGAGATAATTTCTATACTTCTCTTGAACTGGCAAAATAAAGACACCAATAGACTTTGATAATTTAAGTATAAATAACATAATATCTAGAGAAACCACTAAAATAACTGTTAAATATGCTCAAAAGGAATATAAATAATCAAAATAAAATTCTAAAAAATGTTTAGTAAGGCAGGAAAAAGAAAACAGATATACAAAATCAAAGAGAAAAAACAGAAAATCAAAAATAAACTGGCATACATAAGCCCCAGTGCATCAATAATTAAATTAAATGTAAATGATGTAAATGTACCAATAAAAAGACAGAGATGGGTAGATTAAAAATATCACCCATCTCTGTGCTGTCAACCAGAAACTCACTTCAAATATAATAACATAGGCAAATTGAAATGAAAAGTAAAAGGACATATTACACAGAAATTAATCAAAAGAAAGAAGAATGACGATTTAATATCAGATAATATGGACTTCAGAGTAAAGAAAATCACCAAAGAAAAAGAGAGACAGAATAGAATTAATAAAAAGTCAATCCACCAAGAAAACACAGCAATCCTAATTGTATATGCAACAAACGACAGAGCCGCAAAAAATGTGAAGCAAAAATTGATAAAACTGAAATGAGAAATAGAAAAATCCACAATTATAGTTTGAGATTGCAATACCCCCTCTTGATAATTTATAATTTATTAAACAATTAGACAGTAAAACTACAAGAATATAGAACTCGACAACACAATCAACCAAGAGGATTTAATCAACATTTATAGAAAGCTCCTTATACTAATAGCAGAATATACATTCTTTTTAGGTGCCCATGGAACATATACCAAGATAGACCATATCCTGGGTCATAAAACAAACCTCAGTAAACTTAAAAGGATTGAAATTACAGAGTTTGAACACAATGGATTCAATCTAGAAATCAATAAAAGAAAGATAATAGAAATATCTCCACTTATAAACTAAACAACACACTTTTAAATAATCCATTGATCAAAAAAGTCTCAAGGAAAATTAATAAATACATTGAACTGAATGAAAGTGAAAATACAACATATCAAAACTGGTGGGACATAGGTAAAACAGTACTGAGAAAGAAATTTATAGCTCTACATGCATACATAAGGAAAGAGGCAAAGTCTCAAATAGATAATCTAAGCTTACATGTCAAAGACCCAAAAGGAAACAAAAAGAAGGAAATAACAATAATAACAACAAAAAACAGAAATCAATGTAATTGAAAACTGAAAACAAGAGTGAAAATCAATGAAACAAAGAGCTGATTCTTCCAAAATATCAACAAAATTGACAAATTTGTACAAAACTCACAAAGAACAAAAAGAAGACACAAATTACCAATATTTGGTATGAAACAGAGGCTCATATTTCAGCCCTGCAGACATCAAAAGATTATAATAGAATCCCGTGAACAACTCTACTCATATAAATTTGGCAACTTAGTTGAAATGGATCAATTCCTCCAAAAAACACAAACTGCCACAGCTCCTCCAGTGTGAAATAAATAATTTGAATAGTCCTATAGCTGTTAAGAATATTGAATTCGTAATTTAAAAATTCCCTCAAAAGAAATCTCCAGTACCAGGTGGTTTCACCTGAGAATTCTACCCAACATTCAAAGAAGGATTAATACCAATTCTACACAATTGCTTTCATAAAATAGAAGAGACAACACTTCATAATTTATTATTGTTACCTTGATAAGAAAACCAGACAAAGACAATACCAAAAACAAAAAGAATATTAAAGGCCAATACCCCTTATGAATACATATACAAAAATCCCCATGAAAATATAGCAAATAGAATTCCGTAATATATAAAAAGAATTAAACGTCATGACCAATTGGAGTGTATTCCAAGTATGCAATACAGGTTCACTATTCAAAAATTAATCAATATAATCTGCCATATTTATAAGCTAAAGATGAAAACTTACATGATCATATCAATTGATACAGGGAAAGTATTTGACAAAATTTAACACATATTCACAATAAAAACCCTAAGCAAAGTAGAAAGAGAAGGGGACTTCCTCAAGTTGATAAAAGCATCTACAAAACCTTCAGCTACCATTATACTTAATGGTAAAAGACTGAATGCTTTCCCCCTAAAATCAGAAACAGACTTTTAGGTTTTTGCTCTCACCACTTATTCAACATGTTACTGAAGCTCTTCAGCTGGGACAATAAGTCAAGAAAAGGAACTATTAGGCATAGAATTTAGAAGAAAGAAAGAAAGAATCTTTATTTGCAACTGACATGATTATGTACATAGTAATAAAGAACATAAAAGGGGTTGCCATGGGTTAAGAATGGGGTGGCAGCAGGAGGATGTAGCTATAAAGGGTAACATGAGGGATCCTTATGTTGATGAAATATTCTCTTTCTTAACCGCATCAATCTCAATATCCTAATTGTGGTATTGTATTATAGCTTTGCAAGATGTTACCATTGGGGAAAACTGAATGAAGGTTACAAAGAATCTCTCTGTATTATTTTACAGCTATCTGTCCATCTACTATTATCTCGAAATCAAAAGTTTAAAATATTTGTCCATATTAGTATTTAGTTCTATAAGTTTTTACAAATGTTTATAGTTCCATAATCACTACCAGAATCAGGATACAGAATAAGTCCCTCATCTCCAAAATTTCCTCATGCCCCTTTGTTATAAAGTCTTTCTTCCCCCTGCAGCCCCTGACAACCATTGATTCTTCTTCTGTTCTATATTTTACTATTCCAGAATATCCTAATATCTTATAAATGGAATCATATAGTATATTGTATTTTAATTCTGGCTTTTTTTTTTACTTAGCATTATTCTTTCTCTCTCTTCTTCTCTCATTTTCTCTCTCGTTCTCTCTCCCTCTCCCTGACCCTCTCCTCTCCTTCTCCCTTTTCTTCTCTCTTTCTCACTCTCTCTCTCTCAGCCGGCAGCAGTATTTATATATGTAATTTAGCCTTCCATTACTGAGATTCTATATAAACAATCAGCATCTCAAGTTTATTTGAGGTGTCTACACAAAACACTTTGATTTGAAATAGTGAATGAGCACATTCACTGGAAGGTGGATTTTATTGATTTTCACCATTTAAGAATCCCCCAAAAGACTTAACAATATGGCTTCTCATCAATGCTAAATATATTGCTGACTCCATTCCTGAAAGTAACATTATTTTACATTAAACAGATCCTAAGTCATTTTTTTTGTGTGTGTGTGAGGAAGATCGGCCCTGAGCTAACATCTGACAATCCTCCTCTTTTTTTTTGCTGAGGAAGACTGGCCTTGGGCTAACATCCATGCCCATCTTCCTCCACTTTATATGGGACCACGCCACAGCATGGCTTGACAAGCAGTTCGTAGGTGTGCGCCCAGGATCTGAACTGGCGAACCCCGGGCCACCACAGCTGGAGTGCGCACACTTAACCGCTTGTGCCACCGGGCCGGCCCCCCAAGTCATATTTGATAGGGGTTAGATTTCTGAGAAATGATCCCTCTACATCTACATTTTTGAATATATATTTGTAGAGGTGTATATTTTTAGAAACCACTTCGCTACTTGGTACATCCATTGTGTTTTTCTATGACATGCATCCTGTTTGTTGAAGATATAGAACTTTACATTCAAAGTTCTTAATCAATTTGTTACAAAAATTAAATCTCAAATATGTGATTTTAATCAAAAGCAGATCATAAATTGATCCACAATTATATTTAATGGCTTTATTCATATTTCATGAGGTTTAGTTTTTAACTCAGTATTGCGGACACTGAGCACTACCTTCAACAAAACGCTAGGGCCCAATCACTAGCAGATGTTCGCAGGTTCGGAGCACAGGTGCAAACATATGCACTGCTTATGAAGCAGTTCTGTGGCAGACATCCCACATAAAGTAGAGGAAAATGGGTACAGAAGTTAGCTCAGGGCCAATGTTCCTCAGCTAAAAGAGGGGGATTGGCAGTGGATATTAGCTCAGGGCTAATCTTCCTCACCAAAAAAAAAGAAAAAAAGAAAAAATTCTTGCTTGTCACTGGGTTAAATATCTCAAATCATCTTCCAAATACTCAAATGCATTCAATTTACATTGAAGGAATTGATCAAACAGCAAAATCTTTGCTAAATATGAAAAGTGGCTGGAGAAATATAGATAGAAGACTCAGTGTCTGTCTTCAAGGAGCTAATAATCCCACAAAGAAGAGAAACAAGCAAACAAATAATTTACTGTATTTTCTGATGAGTGGCAGATGTTTCCAGGGGAATCTCAAATAGCACAAAGAGACTTCTAGCACCATATGCTAGCTGTCATATATTTTGGATCTGATACCGCTGCACTGAAATGTGACTCATAATAAACAGAAGGAAAAATTATTCCATGTAATAAAAGAGAGCATGAGCAAAATCTGAAACCTCCAATGACTGGAATACACAGTGTTGAGAGGATAGAGAGAACTTGAAAACCAGGGAGGATGATGCTATATGAAGACATAGGATCTGAAAGGTGCATTGATGGCCTGGATGAGTTTGGCAAATATTATTTTGATATGATTACACATTTCATAGCAATGTGAATTTTTTTGCATCAGAACTCAGCAACCTAGACACAGGCACACAGAAGAAAGATGATGGGAAAAAGTAGCGATAGAATTTTTATGTTGATTAGTTGGCTAGTTGGTTAGTTAGGAAAATGAATTGTAAATCCCACTGCATGAGGTCAATCTCATGAGATGGGAACAACACAATCCATTGCAGTTGGTGCTTTGCCATCTTTTTGTAAAAATATTCTTTCAAGACTGTCAATCCCTATATTTCTTAGAAACAGGCTGACCATACTGTCTAAATCACTAGTGATAATGCGAAGATCTCTGGTTAACTCTAGAAAGAATCAACTTTCATCAATTCCTGGGTATGGTGGTGACTCAATAATCTAGGGCACAGACATTAGAGATAAAATAGAACTAATTCAGGCTTCCTTTTGAGCACCGAAAGTGAACAAGAAGAAAATGTAGAAGCAGAGTGTAGAAAACAGAAAACACACACTCAGAAACAGACAAGAAACAAAAATGGAAAGTGGACAATACAAAATAGAAATTGCTATCTGATCCAAATATCAGAACTGACAATAGAGAAAATCTTATTTGAAAACTTGGTTTTGAAAATTTTCTTTGATATAGTTAATTTTGTTTTGTTTTGCCCTATTTTTGAGGAATGCAAAGAAACAAACTATATGGGTAGCTAAAAAATTTGGATGGGTTAGGATTCTGTACACCCTAACATGACAGAATACGTTATCAAGCATATGTTACTACTACCTGTAATTATTAATACAAAATATTTTCTTCTCTCTGAAAAAGTTCAATCCTGGTGATACAAGCATAAGTGGAGTTTAAAGACTAGTGAATAATTTTTGGTAGATGATCATTATTTTATAAATCTTTACCAATCTTCAGAAACTGTAAACTTTTTGGCTTCTAGCATAACTAGAGAACAGTTTCTCCTTGATAAACTGGCTGTATGAAAACTAATTTTATATGTTGGATAGGCAATTTCAATTTTCAGAGGATCAGAATATAATAAATAAGAAATTTTGACAAAAAATAACACAGTGTTTAATTAAGCCATTTAATGATTCAGAATCCACTCTCTATCTTGCACTACTTCATGTTTATTATCAGAGATATCAATTAATATTGTACTGGAAAACTGCAGAAAAAATAACCCACAGACAGTTTTAATTGAGAGGACATTAGCTAAAGTACAAGGCAAGTAAAGTAATTTGGCAAGGAATGCTTCTTATTTACCCTTGTGCCTAACACTGAACTTCAAAGATAAGCTCTTAATTAGTCTGGTGACCTAAACTCATTAGCAAAAATCAAAGTATGTACATTTGAAAGTGCTATTAGCTTATTAAAATGGAAGTGGATGAAGGAATTTCTTAGGAGATGAAATAGTGCAAAATATCCTGTTAATTTGTTTTGTCCTCAGTGATATTGTTAAAAAACAAAAGTCAGCATGGACCAACAGGATAAAAAGCCGATGATACTTTTTATGTTAGCTGATAGCTAGCAATATGGAGAATCAGTACCGCCAAATGCCTAATCAAGCTTGGAACTAGTGGAGGACTCAAGGTAAGTTAAACCTGTGAGGCTGCATTTTATGTGTGAGCGCTACAGGTGGAATCTCCATCTGGAAAGCCTATGGTAAAATACTCAACTCAAAAGCACAATGACCTCTAAAGATATCCAATAATGAGTGTTCCTCTTGCCTCTACATTTTTACTTTGATTCATGTGCCTAGATGTTTCCCAGGAGATCTAATTAAAACATAAAAAGCATAATAAAATTAAAATGTTTCTACAGAAATGCATTTGTTTCTTAAAACACAAAAACTCTATACAATAATAGGTTATATGTAAAGTACCATTAGAGAAGGGCACAGGTTCCCAGCTTTATTAGGCAACAGTGGGAAGGGGCTAATTATGTTGGCAGTTACACAGTGAGTTTCAAATTCATGTCTAAATGCATTTTAATAATTAGTAATTTAGCAATTATTTAGGAAGACAAATGAAAGGATCACAATTATTATGGCTATAGAAAATATTTGAGTTTAATTTTGAGGAATATGAATTTTTGTTATTAATAATAATTGCAATTATGGCAATAATAGTAAGCATTCCATAGCTGTGGAAATCTTTCTGCTTCAAAAAGACACATCCATCTTATTTGGTTCTCATAATACCCATGTAGTAAGCCTGTAAAACCATGTCCCGACCATTTTACACAACTCAGAAGGACAGGCATAAGGGTTACAGAACTAGAATCCTGCAGCAAAAGATCAACTTGTCAATATTCAGCCTTGAAGAGTCCTTGAGACTTCTCTATACTTTGAAGGGAAGAGAGTAGAACGGTAATATTGCATCTGTACTTATAAGGAAGAGAAACATTTTTTGAGTTAATTCCCATCTCTTCACTGAGAAGCCTGTGGTTCCACTACTTTGTTCCCATCACTTTCTTGGAAATCTTCATGTTTTCTGTCCTCCTCTTCCTCCTATCAGGCTGTCATTCCTTTATTATTTGGTTAATTCATTAAAAAATAATCTTGAGTATCCAGTTTGTTCTGGGCATAGGTCTAGGTCGCAGCATGAAAGCATTGGAGAGACTATACTAAGAAATTTAGCTCTTCTTCACCAAACTCATGCCTTGCGACCATCTCAAGCAACTTTCCCTGTTCTGCCAGACAAAATTTCATCGTCTGCCTATCAGAGAGAGAAGTCAAGATGGGGGCATAAGCAGACTCTGAACTCATCTCCTCCCGCGGACACAGCCAATTTACAACTACTCATGGAAAAATTACCCCTGAGACAGAACTGAAAACTGGATGAGAGGAACTCCTGTAACAAAGGACAATCCTAATTGAGGTGGTAGAGGCAGAAATTCCCTTCTGGAGAGAAAAACGCCGCCTTCACAAGCCACAGCGCCTCACGGCTGCCCGGGAGCAGCCCACAGGTAGCAGCTCTCCCTGGAGGCGCGGGGCCCTGAGCCGGGAGCGCCCCCGCTGTGGGCATTTTGTGGACCCAGCACAATCGAGACGAGTGGCATAATATCTGACTTTGCCTGCTACTAAAACATTGGGGAGGACCCCCAGAAAATCTGGTTCACAAAGAAATTAAAACCGGCTCTTACAGGGCCCACGTGCAAACTCACCCATTTCAGAAAGCAATGGTAAAATCACCAGAAAGAAAGGTGCACAGTGCTGTGGTGACAAGAGACTCACCTGATAGGCCCTGAGTGCATCTCAGTGAGAGGTGAGACCTCTCCAGGGACTGGGACATTGGTGGCAGCCATTGTTGTGGCCTGGTGTGGGCGTGCTGACACAGATGCCATTGGAGTTCTCCCTGGGGCCTGCAACCCAGGTCTGCCCCACCCACTAGAGGACTGATTTAATCCAGCTCAGCGAGGGCGGGAGGCCACCCTAGAGACTGGCCCCACCCAACAACTAGCCCTCAGGCAACTTGTGGGCCTGCATAGATTAGTGACTGGATTCTCTGCAGCCTGGCAACTGAGCCCACATCTGTGGGGCAGGGCGAGCACAAGGAGCAGGTGGAGACTGTGGGGCGGTGATAGAGAGTGTGGGGCTCCCGCCGCGGAGAGACTGGGTCCACTTGAGGGGGTCGGGGCGAGCACACGGGGCAGGACTGTGTTGACTGTGTGTTTGGACCTGTGGGCGGCAGGGCCTGTCAGCTGCAGAAGACTTGTGCTTCTCAAAGAAATAGGGGGTTTGCCCCACCTTCCAAAGCCTGAAAAAATTGGGTGCTCCTGTGCCTGAGGCCAGCCTCACCCAGCTACAATCCTCAGAGAGCTGACAAGAGACCTAAAAGCTGGAGGCTTGTAGCAACTGTAAGCCCCTGAGCCTAACAACCTGCCACGCTGGGGGCCTACTCACTTAAAAGAAATACTGCAGCACAAATGTGGTATTAGATCTTGCAGCCAACTGTGCTGGGGCTCCCCACACCTGATAAAGAGACTGAAGGGCCCACAACAACTACAAACAGCTGAGCATTACAACAGCTGACCAGGAGTATAACTCAGCCTCCCTGGTGTGAACAGGGAGAGCAAACAGGCCACAACAGAAGGACACACGTAGCCCACATGGGGGTCACCCCTGGAACATTGAGAACTGAGGGAAGCCAACTGTAGGCCTGCTAAGGCATCACTTATATAAGGTCACCTATCCAAGAGCAGGAGACATAGCTGACCTACTTAATACGTAGACACAAGCACAGGGAAAGAGGCAAAATGAAGAGGCAAAGGAATACATTCCAAGCAAGGGAAGAGGACAAAACCCCAGAAAAGGAACTAAGTGAAATAGAAATGAGCAATCTACCGGACAGAGAGTTCAAACTAAGGGTGTTAAGGGCTCACTGATCTGGAGAGAAGAATAGATGAACTCAGGGAGAATGTCAACAAAGAAATGGAAGATATAAAAAAGAACCAATCAGAAATGAAGAATACAATACTGGAAATGAAAAATTCACTAGAGGGACTCAAAAACAGAGTAGAGGATACAGAAGAACGGATCTGTGAGCTGGACGAAACAATATTAGAAATTACCCAAGCTGAACAGGTAAAAGAAACAAGAATTAAAAAGAGTGAGGACAGTCTAAGGGACCTCTGGGACAACATCAAGCACACTAACATCCATGTTATAGGTGTCCCAGAAGGAGAAGAGCGAGACAAAGGGGCTGAGAATCTATTTCAAGAAATAATAGATGAAAACTTCCCTAACCTAAGGAAGGAAACAGACATCCAGGTACAGGAAGCACAGAGAGCCCCAAACAAGATAAACCCAAAGAGGCCCACACCAAGACACATCAGAATCAAAATGTCCAGAATTAAAAATAAAGAGAGAATCCTAAAAGCCACAAGAGAAAGACAAGTTAACATACAAAGGAAACCCCATAAGGCTATCAGCTGACTTCTCAGCAGAAACCTTACAGGCTAGAAGAAAGTGGCACGATATATTTAAAATGCTAAAAGGAAAATACTTACAGCCAAGAATATTCTACCCAGCAAGGTTATCATTCAAAATGGAAGGAGAGATCAAAATTTTCCCAGACAAGCAAAAATTAAAGGAGTTTGTCACCAAGAAACCAGTGCTACAAGAAATGTTAAAGGCACTGATTTAAGGGGAAAAGAGAAGACCACAAATAGGAAAAATTATCTATTTCCATGATAAGAGGGTAATGGATACAAATGCACAAAAAAGAGGTTAGATATGACATCAAAAACATAAAATGAGGGAGGAAGGGAGTTAAAGAGTACAGCTTTCAGACAGAGTTCAAACTAAAGAGACCAGCAATTCTGTACAGAAGGAAAAAGGAAAAAAGAAGGACTACTAAAACACCAAGAAAAAAAAAGAAGGTAAAAATGGCAGTAAGTACACACTTATCAATAGCTATTTTAAACATCAATGAACTAAATGCTCCAATAAAAAGGCATAGGGTGGCTGATTGGATAAAAAAACAAGACCCATATATATGCTGCATACAAGAGACACACTTCAGACCTAAAGACACTCACAAACTGAAAGTGAAGGGATGGAAAAAGATACTCCACGCAAATGGCAATGAAAAGAAAGCTGGGGTAGCAGTACTCATATCAGACAAAATAGACTTTAAAACAAAAACTGTAAAAAGAGACACAGAAGGGCATTACATAACGATCAAGGGAACAATCCAACAAGAGGATATAACACTTGTAAATATCTACGCACCCAATGTAGGTGCACCTAAATATATAAAGCAATTATTAACAGACATAAAAACAGTAAGAGATAGTAACACAATAATAGTAGGGGACTTTAACACTTCACTTACACCAATGGATAGATGATCCAAACAGAAGATCAATAAGAAAACATTGGCCTTAAATGACACACTTGAACAGATGTACCTAGTAGATATATACAGAGCATTCCATCCAAAAACCAAAGATCCAAGTTCTTTTCAAATGCACATGGAACATTCTCTAGGATTGATCACATATTAGGCCACAAAACAAGTCTCCATGAATTTAAGAAGATTGAAATAATACCAAGCATCTTTTCTGACCACAATGGTATGAAACTGGAAATCAACTATAGGAAGAAAATCAGAAAAGCCACAAATACGTGGAGATTAAACAAAATGCTACTGAACAACGACTGGTCAATGAAAAAATCAAAGGAGACATCAAAATATACCTGGAGACAAATGAAAATGAAAATACGACATGCCAGGATTTATGGGATACAGCAAAAGCGGTTCTAAGAGGGAAGTTTATAGCAATACAGGCCTATCTCAACAAACAAGAAAAATCTCAAGTAAACAATCTAACAATGCACCTAAAGGAACTGGAAAAACAAGAACAAACAAAGCCCAAAATCAGTAGAAGAAGGGAAATCATAAAAATCAGAGCAGAAATAAATGAAATAGAGACTAAAAAAACAATAGAAATAATTAATAAAACCAAGAGCTGGTTCTTTGAAAAGATAAACAAAATTGACACACTTTTAGGTAGACTCACCAAGAAAAAAAGAGAGAAGGCACAAATAAGTAAAATCAGGAAAGAAAGGAGAGAAATTACAACAGACACCTCAGAAATACAAAAGATTATAAGAGAATACTATGAAAAGCTACATGCCAACCAATTTGACAATCTGGAAGAAATAGATAAATTCTCAGAATCATACTACCTTCCAAAACTGGATCAAGAAGAAGCAGAGAATTTGAATAGACCAATCACCAGTAAGGAGATCGAAACAGGAATCAAAAACCTCCCCAAAAATAAAAGTCCAGGACCAGACGGCTTCCCTGGTGAATTCTACCAAACATTCAAAGAAGACTTAATACCTATACTCTTCCAAAAAATTGAGGAGTGGGGGAAGCTCCCTAACTCATTCTACAAAGCCGACATTACCCTGATACAAAAACCAGACAAGGACAACACAAAAATGAAAATTACAGGCCAATATCACTGATGAACATCGATGCATAAATCCTCAACAAAATACTAGCAAATCGCATACAACAATACGTTAAAAAGATTATACAACATGATCAAGTGGGATTTATTCCTGGTATGCAGGGATGGTTCAACAATGGCAAATCAATCAACGTGATACACCACATTAATAAAACGAAGAATAAAAATCACATGATCATCTCAATAGATGCAGAGAAAGCATTTGACAAGATACAGCATCCATTTATGATAAAAACTCTGAATAAAATGGGTATAGAAGGAAAGTACCTCAACATAACAAAGGCCATGTATGACAAACCCACAGCTAATGTCATCCTCAATGGTGAAAAACTGAAAGCTATCCCTCTAAGAACAGGAACCAGACAAGGATGCCCACTCTCACCACTCCTATTTAACATAGTACTGGAAGTCCTAGCCAGAGCAATCAGGCAAGAGAACGAAATAAAAAGGGATCCAAATTGGAAAGGAAGAAGTGAAACTGTCACTATTTGCAGATGACATGATTTTATATATAGAAAACCCTAAAGAATCCACCAGAAAACTTTTAGAAGTAGTAAACGAATATGGTAAAGTTGCAAGATACAAAATCAACATACAAAAATCAGTTGCATTTCTATACATTAACAATGAAGTAGCAGAAAGAGAAATTAAGAATACCATCCCATTTACAATTGCAACAAAAAGAATAAAATACCTAGGAATAAACTTAACCAAAGAGGTGAAAGATCTGTACACCAAAAACTATAAAACATTGCTGAAAGAAATCGAAGAAGACACAAAGAAATGGAAAGATATTCCATGCTCTTGAATTGGAGGAATTAACATATTTAAGATGTCCATACCTCCTAAAGCAATCTATAGATTCAATGCAATCCCTATCAAAGTTCCAACAACATTTTTCACAGAAATAGAACAAAGAATCCTAAAATTTATATGGAACAACAAAAGACCCTGAATAGCTAAAGGAATCCTGAGAAAAAAGAACAAAGCTGAAGGTATCACACTCCCTGATTTCAAAATATACTACAAAGCTATAGTAACCAAAACAGCATGGTACTGGCACAAAAACAGACTCACGGGTCAATGGAATAGAATTGAAAGCCCAGAAATAAACCCTGACATCTATGGACAGCTAATCTTCGACAAAGGAGCCAAGAATGTACAATGGAGAAAAAAAAGTCTCTTCAACAAATGGTGTTGGGAAAACTGGATAGCCATATGCAAAAAAATGAAAGTAGACCCTTACCTTACACCATACACAAAAACTAACTCCAAATGGATTAAAGACTTGAATGTAAGACCTGAAACTATGAAACTTCTAGAAGAAAACATAGGCAGTACACTCTTCGACATCAGTCTTAGCAACATATTTTCAAGCACCATGTCTGACCGGGCAAGAGAAACAATAGAAAAAATAATCAAATGGGACTACATCAAGCTAAAAAGCTTCTGCACAGCAAAGGAAACCATCAACAAAACGAAAAGACAACCTAACAATTGGGAGAAGATATTTGCAAACCATACATCTGATAAGGGCTTAGTCTCCAAAATATATAAAGAACTCATGCATAGCAACAACAAAAAACTAACAACCCAATTAAAAAATGGGCAAGAGACCTGAACAGACATTTCTCCAAAGAAGATATACAGATGGCCAACAGACACATGAAAAGATGTTCAAAATCATTAACTATCAGGGAAATGCAAATCAAAACTACAATGAGATATCACCTCAAGCCCGTCAGAATGGCCATAATTAACAAGACAGGAAACAACATGAGTTGGAGAGGATGTGGAGAGAAGGGAACTCTCATACACTGCTAGTGGGAGTGCAAACTGGGGCAGCCACTATGGCTGTATACTAAAACAGTATGGAGATTCCTCAAAAAATCAAGGATAGACCTACCATATGATCCAGCTATTCCACTGCTGGGTATTTATCCAAAGAACTGAAAACACCAATGCATAAAGATACATGCACCTCTGTGTTCATTGCAGCGTTATTCACAATAGGCAAGACTTGGAAGCAACCTAAGTGCCCATCAAGGGATGAATGGATAAAGAAGCTGTGGTATATATACAATGGAATACTACTCAGCCATAAGAAATGATGAAATCCAGCCATTCGTGACAACATGGATGGACATTGAGGGTATTATGCAAAATGAAATAAGTCAGAGGGAGAAGGTCCTTCATTAAGTAGTAGATAATAGCAACAATAAACAAACACATCGAGACAGAGATTGGATTGGTGGTTACCAGAGGGGAAGGGGGGAGGGAGGAGGGTGAAAGGGATAATTCAGCACATGTGTGTGGTGATGGGTTGTAATTAGCATTTGGGTGGTGAACACGATGTAATCTATGAAGAAATAGAAGTATAATGATGTTCACCTGAAATTTATACAATGCTATAAACCAACGTTACTGCAATAAACAAAAAATTAAAACAAAAATAAATAAATAAAAATATTTCAGGTAAAAAAAAAAAGAAGAAATTTAGTGTTAACATTAGAAATTTCTACATTTTTTTCGTCCACATCAAAGCTCTAAATATGCTAGATTTTCATAACCCTCAATATGAAAGTATATTCTATTTATATTTTTATATGAAACATGTTTTAAATGGTAGTTTGAAATTTGTGTGTCCACGTGTTTCAGTGTGTCTACATGTGGAAATAAATAACAAAGGATTAAACCTTACTTTTCTCCCATATCTTCCTTTATGATAATTTTTTCCAATAAAGAGAAAAAATAAAATTGTTAACATCAGTGTCTCTAAAATTTTATACTAATATTTTATTATTAACAATATCATTTAGTATTAATAATATCTTATTAACAAAAGTAAAACAATTATATCTTTAAAAATGTGTGTCATACATTCAGAACGAAAATATATAGTAAAAAAGAGATATAGTATATCATTCTCTAAGGAGAAAAGAATGTTCTTTATTTGAAATTTCATTCTCTGTCTCTGTGCGTGTGTGTGTGTATTATATATGTATAAATGTGTGTATGAATTTGTATTTATTTATACACATATATACATGTATAATGTATATGCACACATACACACATATTATATAGCAAATTAAATGCATAGGATTTTTCTATTTCGAGATCAGTATAGCTAACTCGTGACTCTCTGGAAGGTGAATATTCTCATTTTTGGCCCATTTTTTCTCATTCTTTCTCTTATTGTTAGGCATTGCATTTCTTCCCCAATCAAGAAGATTTACACAGAGAATAAGGAGAGAAAAATGAAGAAAAATGTGATGCTACTATAGGTCTACTTTTCTACTTCTGACAAAAATTTTGAAGCTAGAGAAGTTGGACATTAGAAATACAGTTGAGCTTTTATCTGTAGTTGGCGTTTATCTAGTCCCTATTAGTCCCTCCTTTCTATAGATCACAAAAAGGAAGAGTCTGTCCAAAGCTTTCTGGATATCTCTCATCTCACTACTTCATTTATTGGTCTAAAACTGTAGCTTTAGGAACTGGGAAGTACATTCTAAGATTATCCAATAATAGCTGGAAATTTAGGGCCACATTTTTCATTTGATATATTAAAGAAACCACAGCAAACATATCTAGCCCTGAGTGGTGGGTTATAAGTAAAGGAGGTGGTAGCAATTACATAAATTCATTGCCGTCAAGCCCCAGAAGACATATAAGAATTTTTCCTAAGGAATAATAACAACTTTAAAGTTATTATAAATATCATCATGAAATTGCTGAGAAATTAGGTTACAACTTTTTTTTCATAATTTTCAACTTCCCTGAGAATATTTTGGTCTTTAATAATGTGTCTTTGTACACAGTGACCTGCAATCCTAAGTCTTTTGTAAGTTTTTCTACATAATGATGTTTTAAGATACTTGTATGAAAGGTCCTTTGGTTAACACAGTAACATAAATCTCTTTAGTTGAATCTCCTCAAGTGGGCCTTATCATTTTCTAGAAAAGAATAAAGTATTAATTTTCCCAGGATTGTCTCTTAAGAGTATTTTTGTTTGTTTTATTTTATTTTTACCATTGATTTTGTTTTTGGATTGGAATCCAAATAAGGTCCACACATCAAATTTATTTATAATGTCTCTTACATCTCTTTTAATCTTTTGTTTTCTTGCAATTTATTTGTTGAAAAAAACATGGGCTGTTTGTTGACAAGAGTTTTCCACAGTCTAAATTTCACTGATTGCATACAAGTGAGGTCATGTGACATATTTCTCTGTCCTCTGTATTTATTATACGTAGGTAATCAGAACTAGCAGCTTAATCTGACTCAAATTAAAAAAAAGTTTTTGCAACACTCCTTTAGAAATGAAAGTTTACGTTTATATCAGAAGGCAGATAATGTCTGGATGTGTCTTATTTTACGTTAATGGCCACTAGAACCATTGCTTTGATGGATTATTTCATTATGGATTTTTTAAATGCAAATATTCTGGGACCAACATATGCTTTAATAATTAGAAATAACACTATAACAACATCATCCTTGGCTCTGCAGCTGCTGTGGGAGACTCCCCTTAACTGGAGACGCGAAGAGAGAGAGAAACACGTTAAGTCACAGCATTTCTTAGCTATTAGGAGCATATGTGAAGCATAAACTAAGTTTAATTATAAAGAAAGAAGAATTAAAACTTTCCATTCCAAGAACTATCTGTTTGGATGCTGTTTGAATTTGACTACTTGAATGCTGTGTGTAAATATCTTTGAACATGTGCAGAAATGGGACAGTTTAAAGAATATTTCAGTGAAAGATAACTCAGGAATATGAGGAGGAAAATCTTTACGTGTAGTAGTTTTTTTTCATAAGACGATGAGACAATGCACCCTCACTATTTTTCAAGACCTTCCAAGAACTTAAATTCATTCATTCATTCATCCATCCATCCATGCCTTCAGTGAATATTGAGATCTACTGTGTACCAGGTACTGAAGATATAGCAATGAGCTGATCAAGACAAAGTCCCTGGCCTCATAAACCTTACTTACATTCTGATGGAAAAGAGAGTCAATTCACAAGTAGAAAAAAATGTAAATGAAATAACTTCAGGTAGTGATAAGTGTGATGAAGAATAATAAAATTGAGATGAGGGAGTATCATTTGACATCAGGATGCCAGGGAAGAATTCTCCGGGAAGATGACATTTAAAACAGAACTAAATGGGGCCGGCCCTGTGGCTTAGCAGTTATGTGGGCGCGCTCCGCTGCTGGCAGCCGGGGTTCGGATCCCGGGCCCGCACCGACGCACTGCTTCTCTGGCCATGCTGAGGCCGCGTCCCACATGCAGCAACTAGAAGGATGTACAGCTGTGACATGCAACTATCTACTGGGGCTTTGGGGTAAAGAATAAGTGAATTAAAAAAAAAAATTAAAAAAAAAAACAGAACTAAATGATATGCAAGGCCAAAACATAATATCTGGGAGAAAAGTTTAAGAGATGAAATTAATTGTAAAATTCCCAAAGTAGGAAAGATCTTTGCCAGAGCTTGGACTTTACGTTGAGGTCACGAGAAAATGGATTATTGGTGATGGCATTTATTGAGATAGGAAAAACTGTAGGAGCATAAGGATTAACAATGGGGGAGAGGGGATCAAAAGTTCACTTTTAGAAATTCTAAGTTTGGGATATGTCTTAGACATCCAACTAGAAATGTGAAGTTGGCAATTGGAACTCAGCATTGAAGCTGGAGATATACATTTAAACCAATCCTGATCTCAAGCAGTTGGAATTTAAGAAATTCTAGACTAATATACTAGAATAGAACTTCAAGTCACTGTTGCTGCAAGGATGACTAACTTTGCACTCCGGTTCCTACCTTGCTCCCAGCTCAGGTAACTAGGTTCTAATCTTTGTCCCTTTGCCTGAAAGCTTGAGTGCATCATCTACCTTTTACTCAAACCATTTCGGAGCTCAGATTTTGCCAAGACTCTATGGGTATTGTCCCTAGGACAAGAGGCTCTTTTCTAATACGCTAGCCTTGCTTTGCTTTAAACAGTGGATCCTCCCAGCCCACCTCTATTGAGGATCTTGAGGAGAGTGACGGAATTTCTTACCTACAATCTCATAAGATAGACCTGTAAGTTTAATTCTTGATTCTGGTCAAAGGAGAGTTCTTAAATTCAGCCATCAGAGAAAAGGAGGGGGATATAGCGAGGAGAACATTAGAGCTGAGGTGCTGAACCAAACATGAAAGGGCAGGGAAGGAGATGTTGAAGAGCAGCTAGACAAAAGTTTGAATGTCAAATTTCAGAGACAAGAAAAGAAAACAAAAAGTCTATAGCTTTCAAAAAAAAGCTAATACTTTTTTTATAAGTTGGGACAGGTATGAGACTGTGAAGCACTCCCAATAAAAACTGCACATTTCCTTACTTCTCTCCTTAAATATCACCTGCTTCCGTATGTCCTTTTGCAGAACTCCACTCTCTGGTAGGGCACTCTGTTATATTTTGAATTATTTTCTTGCCAAATGATATGCTAGATTCTCTTGTTGTCAATAGCCAAACCATATCTGTGTTTCTTAAAATTTGTCCTGCGGGAGGTAAATCCTGTGAGATATTCCAGGAAAGGGTTCTGTGGTTAAATTTGTTCAAGAAACACTGCTTACATTACCATCACTTGGAGCATCCCAACACCCATTAGAATGTTAATAAAGGTCATCTCAGAAGCCCACTGAGTTTTGTATAAAAATTCTTTTTATAGGAAGCACCTATTAACCACCAATGGAAATTGTCCCTGAGAAGCAGTCTTAGAAAATGCTACCATAGATGAAGCAGCCAAAAAAACTAGTCTTTTCCCACACCTGCAGCTGGATCAGAGAGCCTAACAGCCACGAATCTCAATCAGAAAGTCCCCATGTTGGTTCCTCCTGTCATGATACTTTAATTGACTGGTACCCATTGATTTCATGAGGTATAACAAGAGTACTGCTAACATAAGAATCATAATGCTGAGGGCATCTGAAGAAATCACATGTCTGCTCCATGAAGCCTTCACTGAGAACTCTGTCCTCATTAGTTTTTCTCTTTTCTAAACTCCCATGATACTTATAGCTCCCATAATACTCAAGTATCAAATGGCTCACTACTCAATATTTAATTGTACACAGGCTTGTATTTCTGGCTCATTGCTTCTATCCTTAAAACTAATCATCCTCCACTTCTATGCGTGTGCTCCATGTGTTTCAGACACAGCAAACTCTCCGAGTCCCCAAGCATGCCTGGTTTTTGTTCAGTTCTATGCTTTTAAATGAGCTGTTTGGGATATCCTTCTCCCTTCTGCCCATTCTGACCAGTTACCACCAGCTCTTTAAGGCCTTTGTCAAACATCACCTCAGCTGCAAAATTTCCCCTGACACAGGGAGTCACGCTGCCTCTGGGTTCTTGTGACATTTTGTATAAATAACACTGTCATACTTAACATGTTTCGCTATAAAGGTGAGATTCCGTGACTATCCCCCACTTCTTGCTAGAAAAGGCAGAACTCCGTCTTATTCAACCATGTATCTGTTTTGAAAGACTTCTTCTGGGAGATTCAACTCCTCAGAAAAAAAAGAAACCAACTGATTTTGGGGAAAAAAAAAGAGCGTGGTCTGTCAATGTTTGTTGCTTTTCAGTGACAATTCTCATTTTTAAATTAACATTGTACGGAGGAAGAGGGGCTTCAGATCATAAATTTTGGCTCACAATGCCACTTAGACATTTGAAATAAAAGGTAATTTCTTTGTTCTTGACTAAACTGAATATGTTCTTTTATATAAGTCTTCGTACCCCAATTAGCAAGGAAAAAATTACTAGATATCTAATCTGGACTAAATTTTAGTCCAATTCAATAATTAAACTTCCCTAAGGAGGAGGTTTCAGTATCTCTGGCATGAAAGAGCTCAGTCTCTGGAATAGCTCCCCCATCTCCCGGACTCTTTTGCCTGACATCTAAATGTATGGTAAAGCAGGTTCCATGCGCTTCAGGAAGTGAAAGGTAGGGCTTCTCTAACCTCTTGCCAACCATTGGATCTCCAGAATAATATTTTTTTTGCATCTCTCTGGTCATTGCATGACAAAGGTGGAGAGATCTGCAGCCAGTTTAACTCATCGTCTGGTCTCTCTAGGATGCAGCAATAGTTTTGGGATACTCCCTGAGACTTCACTTCAACTTAGCTTCAATTGGTGCTTGTTCCTGGTCCATCCTCTATTTTGTCCCCTGGAGTGGACGTCTACCCACATCCTTCAGTGAGAGGACCCCTTGTTCTTCCACCAGTGCTCTCTCACAGCAGGCCACTGGCAAACCAGGACGGCAGATCATCATCTATACTACACTGGAACTGAGAAGGACCAGGATGGCTAAGCTGCTGCAACCCCCTCTGCCTGACCACACTGCCCAACACGATTGATGGAACAGGAAAGTTTATGAGCTGATCTTTCAGTAGCCTAGCAAATGATTTCTCGGTGCTCCTCTCACAGTATCTAAGGCAGCTTCCCCTCTCTAAGTTAGATATTTATCTGGCTTTTTCATTTTCCTCCCTCTTTTCTTCTTTTCCTTTTCTTAACACCTTGGTTCAGGAAAGGGTCTAACTTTCACCTTTCTTTCTATTTAGCTTTCCTTATGTAAAATCTAATCTGACATTCCTGTCTTCTAATATACTTAAAAACGAAAACCAAAATAGAATTTAAGCAGTTCTTTCTCAAGAAAGTAGCCTAGATTGAACACAATTGTCTTGCTGCAAAATCCTATTTTTGAGTATAAGAGGCTGAAGACTAATATTCCTAATTTTCTCTCTCCTTCGCACATCCCAGGGATATGGATACTGTGGGTCAACTAGGGTGAAAGTCATGTACTCAAGAAATCTAAGGGAAAAAAATCACATTAATAGTTGTTGAAACATTTTTCCTGTAAAAAAAAAGTGAATTTTCTCTCTTTGGAGAGATAATCTCTGGACCAAATAACAATGATTTATTGTGTATTCATTCAATAAATTTTACTAAATACCTACTGTGTATTTGAACTTTGTTAGATTTCACTTTGGGGAAATCCATTCTATATGAGTTATTCTAAATATAGGCACATTCCCTCTCTCCTACATTTTAATCTTTGGATAGGATTCTAACAAGAGAATAAGCAGCATAGATAGAATATCATTCTATCAATCGGTTTTACTCATAACAGGTGTTAGATAAACATTTGTGAAAAGAAGTTGAAATAAAAAAGATAATGACTGTGTTTTCAAGATTGAATACTGACTCAATTCCACCAATCCTGAATTTGTTCTTTGGTCTTTTGCAGTTCAAACTTCTAAACTCTAGGCTAAATTTCCCAGTGTCATTTCTGTTGTGGCATCATATGATCCCATATAAGGCAAGGGCACTCTTACTTCTCATCTCTTATGTCACTTAAGTGTTTGTCCATTGCATCTCAGAACACAGCTTGAAGAGAACTGGTGAGAGTATTCCATGAACCTACAAGGGAGAACTGGTCTGTTATTAAA
Organism: Diceros bicornis minor; assembly: GCF_020826845.1. Taxonomy (NCBI): domain Eukaryota; kingdom Metazoa; phylum Chordata; class Mammalia; order Perissodactyla; family Rhinocerotidae; genus Diceros; species Diceros bicornis. The sequence continues at coordinate 15,241,147 of NC_080749.1, read as the reverse complement.
CGTTTCTTACAAAGAAGTTTTTATAGACTGAGAACTAGGCTTCAGAAGAAAACTCAACCATAATAGATTCCATGCATAAGCCAACACTTGTTTCTGTGTGATTTACAGTTTTTTGCATACATTCACCTATATTTATGTTTGCATTATAATCCGATTCTAGCTTTGATAAAGAAAACCATTAGCTCTCCTCACCCCATTTAAAAGGGAGTTTATATGCGACAAAGACACCATTCAGAAATGTGTTAGGAACTGATTATATCTAAAAAGCAAGTGAGGTAGTCTAAAAAGTAAATTACATTCTTGCAGAATTTTCTCATTTCCATTCAATTTGTACTGCTTCCAAAATGCCATCTTCTTTTTATTTTTTTCTATCTGCTATCATCTAGCAATTAGGAATATATGTTTGCAAGTTGTGAAGAAAGTTGTTATTACACAAATGCAGTAGAAGATATTGTTAAACTAAGTCAAAGGGCATCAGAGTTCATTCATAAAGCATCTTATCACCTTGGTAAGTCTCGTATATAGCTAGAGCCAGGTATAATAAAGTCTGCAAAAGAAACTCATTACCAGGTCAAGGAAATTTTGATTTTATCACCATCCCAAGCAACCTTCTTTAGAGAATAAACATCTTTTCCAGCTCTTGCTCCTCACTATGATTAATGTACTCTCCATCTCCTGTGCCCCTCTCTTCCTACACGGCATTCTCATGCTAACTCCATTTCCTCTCTAGGCAAGTCATTCTTTCAGATCCTTTAACTATGCTCAAGTCTCTCTTATGTTTTCACCTTGTGAAAGGAGTAAATTTTTAACATAAAAAGGAAGAAACTGGAGGGAAGTCAAGATGGCAGCATAAGCATACTCTGAACTCACCTCCTCCCGTGGACACAGCCAATTTACAACTGCTAGTGGAAAAATTACCCCTGAGAGAGAAAAAGGTAGAAAAAGGAAAACCTCCTGATGGAATTCAGGGCAGGCCACCCCAAGATGCACCTCGCTGGTATGTGGATTATTTTGAGCTGAAAACAATAAAGGCTCAGAAGACTCAGGAAAAACATTGGAGCTCCTCCCAAACTGCCTAAAAGAATTTAACATAGAAGGTCTGTTCCAGGAAGGACCCACTACCATATGACAGCTATAGTATAATGTAAAATAGGTGTGATAAGAAAGGCGCCAACAAGCCCATCTTATCAAAATTCTGTCTCTTGGGCTGGACCACATTCTCCACAGGTGGCCCAGTAAAGAGTCTTCTGACAAACATTTGCATTTCCGTCTCCATGTAAATTGTCTTTCTCCTCTCCGAAATCTCAAACCACTACCCCCAACACCCTCCTAGTATTTAGCTGAAGATGGCTTAAACAAGTAGCTTAGTCACAATGGCTGAGTTGCTCAGTTTTTTTTCCCTGAGTTTCTCCTACGTATACATGTTATTAAAATTTGTTTAATTTTCTCCTGCTAACCTGCCTTTTAAATTATTTGGCCAGCCATAAGAATCTTAAGGGAAAGGGCGATGGAGGTGGCGGGGAGATTCTCCCTCTTCCCCAGCACTCCACAATCTCAGAAGGTCATAGGATTGTAGCAAGCTAGGCTTGTGCTTATGAATGTGTCTATCTTGGATTATTCAAAGAAACGATAAAAGGAGGTAAAAATAAATAAAGGTAATTTACTGATACCAATTTTATTTCCAAATATTTGACTTTCATTTTTCTTTATTGAGACATAGCACTGACATATTTTGTTCATTATGTTAAACAAATATATTTGGTGTACTATTTTAATTCCATTTGTTTTTTTAAATATATTTTTAAAGTTATTTTCTTAGGAGTTGGTCTAAGGATTACAATATAGATCTTAATTTATCACAAGTTAATTCAGGTTAATAATTATGTAATTCCATAACATACAGTAACTTTGTTCTAATAATGATCCATTTCCTACTTCTTTTGTGCTATTTAGGTATATATCATACATCTATATATGTTATAAACCCAACAGTTGAATGGTATGTTTATTGCTTTATAAAATCTCATATTTTTAAAACAAATTCAAAAGAGAAATAAAAAAATTTTTTGAAGTACTATGTTTTATATTTACTTACACATACCTGCTATTTCTGATGATTTTCATTTATTTTGGTATATTCAAGTTACTGTCTGGTGTCATTATTCACATTAAAGGTATTCCTTCAGTATTTCTTGTACAGCATGTCTGCTACAATGAATATTTTTGGTTTTTTGCTTTATTTTGCTTTTATTTTTATTTTTATTTTATTTTTTTTTTTGTGAGGAGATCAGCCCTGAGCTAACATCCGCCAATCCTCCTCTTTTTTCGCTGAGGAAGACGGCCCTGGGCTAACATCGGTGCCCATCTTCCTCCACTTTATATGGGACGCCGCCACAGCATGGCTTACCAAGCAGTGCGTCGGTGCGCGCCCGGGATCCGAACCAGCGAACCCCGGGCCGCCGCGGCGGAGCGCGCGCACTTAACCGCTTGCGCCACCGGGCCGGCCCCTATTTTGCTTTTATTTTTGAAAGATAGTTTTGTTGGATATAAAATTATTGGTTAAGTTTTTTTGGTTTGTTTTCTTAAACCTTTTCAATATGTCATTCTGCTTCTTTCTAATCTCCATTATTTCTGATGAGAAGCCAGGCATGAATTGTATTGTCATTTCTCCTGTATATAATATCATTTTTCTCTTGCTACTCTCAAGATTTTCTCATTGTCTTATCTTTTAGCCATTTGACTATAAAATGTCTAGAAGTAAATGTTTTGTGTTTATCTGACTACTTGTTTATTAAGCTTCTTTGATCTACAGATTATAATTTTCCATAACATTTGAGAAGTCTTTGGTCATTATTCCTCCAACTACTTCCTTTTGTGTGTGTATGTGAGGAAGATTGGCCCTGGGCTAACATCTGTGCCCATCTTCCTCTACTTTACTTGTGAGATGCCTGCCATGATAAGCGTTGCGTAGATCCGCACACAGGACCTAAACCTGTGAACACTGGGCCGCGAAAGTGGAGTGCATGAACCCAACTACTACACCACTGGGCTGGCCCCTCTTCAACTACTCTTTGTACCACATGCTCTTCTCTTCTTCTGGAATTCCCATTACATGAGTATTGATATGTTTGTTGTTGTCCCACAGATCTCTATGGCTCTGTTTATTTTTCCTCAATATTTATTCTTCACATTAAATAATATTATTGATCTATCATCAAGTTCATGTGTTCTTTCTTCCACCATTTGAATATTTTGTTGTGCACACCAAGTGAAATTTTCATTTCAGTTATAATTTTCAACTCTGGTGTTTCCAATTCATTTTGTAAAATATGTATTTCTACATTCTTACTGCTCTTCCCTGTTTATCAAGTTATCATCATCATATTTTCCTTAAATTATTTGAATAGGGATTTATTTATTTTTAATTTATTCCCATTAATTTTTTGAATATAATTATGTTTTGCTGAATCCAACCTCTTATTTTCCATTAACTGTTTGTTTGGTTTTTTCCTTGAGTATGGATTACATTTTCCTTTTTCTTATCATTTGTCATAATTATTTTATTATAAACCAGACATTTTAGATAATATATTATAGCTACTCAACTCTGATTTCCTCCTTAGGGAATGTGTTTTTGTTATTGTTGTTTGTTTCATAACTTGCCTGGATTTAAACTCCCATGATGTATGGCCACTGATGTCTTTGCTCAGTTATTTTATCTTTATTTTTGTTTTTTAACCCAATTATCTGAGGGCCACCCCTGTGTCATTATGATTTAGTGGCCAGTCAATATTTTGGGCAGAAGTTGGCTTGAACACATTGATTCCACAAGGTTTTCATCCTCTGCTGAAAGACTGTGTCTGCAGAATGCATTCAAAATCCAGCCAGTTCTCAAATTGACCTAGACTTTCACTTTCTGCTGGCCTCATTTTGATCTTCCTTGCACGTGTGCTTATTTCCTCAGTCAGTCAGGGAGGTATGAGGAGCTGATCTGGTCCTTCTATGGCTCTCCCATCTCGAGGTTCTCTCCACTAAATTTATGGCTTATTGACATGTTCTCAACCTTGAGCTGACAGACGTGCAGATTTCTCTGTTCATTTCATCCTAATACTGTTAATTTTACTAATACTGTGAGCATGATTTTTGGCCTTGACACCAAATCAAATCAGCCCCTCTGGTAGCATGGCTACTGATTTTTAGAGCCAGCTGCATCCTGGAAAAACTATCCTGGACTTTGTCCTGGACGGGACAAAGGGAATAAGAACAGCCCCAGGGAAGAAGGCTGTAGCTCCCACTGTCCTGACCAGGGTTCTAGTAGCTTTACATGAGTAAGTGCTTCTCAACTTGTTATTTGCTTTTGGTTGACTTCCAGAGCCCTAAAGTGATTGTTTTGGATCATTTTCCCAGTTTGATATTTGCTGGAGAAGGAATATTTTGATCATTTCACACCACCATGCCAGAATGTTCGCCCCTGGATATTGAGATTTCAAATATTTGTGTGTATGTTACTTTGACAGCAGGAGAAGAATAGTCTTCATGGCACTGATCTCATTCTGTGAGGGGTACATGATCATAATATTCAAACTTATATAGTATTTACATGTATCCTGAGTAACAATAAATAGCTGTTGATGAAAGTCATGTTTAATCTGCAAATGAGAGTGTACACACCAGAGAGAATAATCAGTAAAGGATTAGAAGAATGGGGAATCTGAAAGGTACCCCAAACAAACTAATGTTTTTGGTTAATATCATTAGGAGAACTTTACCCTATTTGGCAACTCAAGATAGCCACACCTCAAACCTGCCTAACTCCAGGTGACAGGGCCAAAGTCTCCATAGCTGATGAAATGCTCCCCAGATATGTCTGATGTACAAAGCTTGGTCTCTATTCGAATATTTTCTAGCCAAACTGTAAAGTCCAAATGCTGAAACACAAAAAGGAGGCACAAAATAAATCTGATGAAAGCATACTTCATTGCTAGAGGTAGGTTAAAAAAAAAAGAAAAAACATGACAATTTGGAGGCCGAAGGGGAGCAGTTAAGAGGATGGACTTAGTCCTCAAAAGACCTATGTTTAAATCCACTGCTTAGAATCTGTGTGACATTGAACAATTTAGTTATTCTTAGCTAACTAAAACTCCTTGAGCCTTATTTTTTTTCATAGAAACTTGGGAAAATAGTATGTATTTTATAGGGTCTTTATAAAGATTAAATGAGTGAATCCATATAAGGTGCTCACTTGGTACCATGTGAAGACCTCAGTATGTGGTAACTGTTATTGATCATGTTTCTTTCTACTGGTCTGTACATCTTTCTTTAATTGTTAGTTTGTTCAAGTCTTGGAGAGAAAGTACTGTGCCATTCAAGAAGAGTTGTGATATCAATAAATACACATGGGGTATGAAAAAAGTTCAGACAGTAGACAGAATGTCTGGATTCTTTGTTACGACACTCCTCTAGAAATTCACATGCTGGAAACACCCATAACCTTTGGCACATCTTCAAATCCTCTGAGAAGATGAGAACATCATTGTGTGACCTGTGAGTATAGTAGAATTTTAAGACCTCCTTGTCAAAGTACCTCATTGAGATAAAAAGAATTGAATCAACTAGCTTTTCACTGTTGGTAGTGATAGAAGACATAGAATGAGGGAAAGATGAGACACACAAGTAATACAACCTTTATTCCAGCTAATTATTACAAAATCCTTTCTTATGAACACAGGTGCCTGCATATAATTTTAAAAAAATGCACTGTTGTTTCCCATATTTTAGAACTCTTATTCTGTCTATATAGATAATATAAAAAAAGATTTTGTAAAAAAAAAAGAACAGAAAACAACTCATTTTATCTGTGTATGTGTGTTTTTTTGTTAACTGAAAAATATGATGGACATTTTTATTATTCATTCCCACAATATAAATAATTTATTTGAGTGCTTTGTAGTGATCTTTACTGCCTCTATAACACAGCTGTAATTCTCAAAAAAATATATACATATTAAGTCTTTAGTTTTTATTCTTTTCTCTCTCACTAACATTTCTATACTCTCATGTAATAGGTCAGTGGATGAATACTCAAGCTGCTATTATTCAAGTAACAAAAGATATTTGCATATTTAATTCTTTGCTTTCAATTATGGTAGGTCTTTAGAATTTCAAACATTATTGATGTCGATTTCTCTTTTCTCTTGCTTTTAGCTAATTGTTTAGAATTAACCTTCATCTATCTCATATCACTGAATACTCTTCTAAGACACATTAAAGTATTAGTTTACTTAAGCTTATTTTTTACTTTACTTCCTACTTTTATCAGTATTCAGAAAAAGTGCTGTAGTAGAATATTTTATTATTTTGGTTGTCAAACATCCAGTCTCCCTTCATATTTTATAGAAATTCTTCACTGCTTATAATATTAGTGGGACATAATATCTTAACTTTCTAAATAGAAATTGAAGGTTGGTGTTCTTTTGTCTCCCTGGAAGAAATATTTGACCCTTCCTTTGCCAATCAGATGTTCCCACTAAAGTCTATGACTCTAGATCAAGAAGCGCAGAGACAAGTGAAGGACTGGAGTTCTTAGTGCCGTGGAGTCCGTAGTGAAGGCAGCAGAAAATCCTGGTCCAATTGCTCTTGCTGCTAAACTCTTAATTCTTTTTTTTTCCAAGCCTCCCGCCAATTTTAAATTCTTACAATAAATCTCCTTTTAATCTCATATAACCAGAATTGAATTCTATTTTAAAAAAGTCTGGATAATAACGATGTTCTTCTCAAAACTATTATTGTTTGTTCAATCAAAACACTGCCTAAACTCATAATACTGCCTGTATAGCTTTCCTCATTCATCCACTCATTTACTTATATAATTTGGTTCATTAATTTACCAAGTATCATCATGATTTGGCTTAAAGAACATGGGTTTTACTATTAGGAAGATCTGGGTTCAGATTTTGACTTCAACAGTTAATACGTAATCTTGAGTAATATGTGATGTAAACAAATGATTCATTTAGAAACTCACTGTATAAGAGAAAGAGCAATGAATTTAAGATCAGAAAATGCACTGCTAGCTCTGCCTCTAAGCAACATTTTAATCTGGGGAAAATAAAATACTCTAATCTTATTGACCTCATCTGTAAAGAAAGTGTTGCCCACGATGATTTTTAGGACTCTTCCTACTTCTAAAATTCTACAATTCACATAAAATTCAGTTTCAAATGTCAAAGTTGTGATTGTATTTTGCAATCTTCTGTGTTTGTATATACATGTGTGCACAGGCACTAGATGATGTATATAAACTCATTGTTTTTTGAAAGTCAGTCCTAGATAGGTATCACTATCATGGCATTTCATGGAAAAGGCCATTTAAACTCAGAGAGATAAGCAGCTTGCATGGGCCACAGACCCTGCATGTTCTGGGTATACTAACCACGCCTGCCCGGGGAATCCCACATGCTGTTTTTCTGTCTGGAACTCTCAGCACTTCTTTGCATCTTGTCCTTACCTGACTTGTCTTTAATCGATGCTTTCAAGTGTCCTCTTAAATGTTATTTCCTCAGGGAAACCTTGCTAAACCTCTCCCAGCCTCTCCTCTTAACCTAGGTTAGGTTTTCTCCTGATAGGCACTTTCAGCAGGCTCTTCTTCCCTGTAGCACTCGTCACAATTGTAACTCAGTAACTACTTTTATTGAGGTAACATTGGTTTATAATATTACATAGATTTCAGGAGTACATTACTGTATTCCGACCACTGTACACACTACATTGCGTTCACCATCAAAAGTCTAGTTTACATACATCACCATACAAATGATCCTTTTGCCCTCCCCCCGCTCACTTTCCCCTCTGGTAACCAGCAACCTGTTCTTTGTATCTATGTATTTGTTACTGTTTTGTATCTTCTACATATGAGTAAAATCATACAGTATTTGTCTTTCTCCATCTGACTTATTTTACTTAGCGTAATACCCTCAAAGCTCATCCATGTTGTCACAAATGGCAAGATTTCACTTTTTACGGCTAAGTAGTATATATAGTACATACACACACACACATATAATACATATATATACACATATATACACACATATATAGTGTGTGTGTATATATATATGTATATATAGTGTGTATATATACACACACTATATATGTGTGGTGTATATATAGTGATATTTATATGTATGTCACATCTCCTTTATCCACTCATCCATTGATGGGCATTTACGTTGTTTCAATGTCTTGGCTATTGTAAATAGTGTTGCAATGAACATACATATACCTTGTTGAATTAGTGTTTTTGTATTCTTTGGATAAATAACCAGAAGTGGATGGAATAGCTGGATTGTGTGGTAGTTCTATTCTTAGTTTTTCTAGGTGTCTCCGTACTGTTTTCCATAGTGGTAGCACCAGTTTAACATTCTACCAGCCGCATGTAAGGGTTCCCTTTTCTCCATGTCCTCTCCAACACTTGTTATTTTTTGTCTTTTTAATAATGGTCATTCTGATGGGTGTGAGGTAATATCTCATTGTGGTTTTGATTTGCATTTCCCTAATAATTAGTCATGTCAAACATTTTTTCATATGCCCATTGGCTATCTGTATGTCTTCTTTGGAAAAATGTCTGTTCAGATCCTCTGCCTATTTTTTAATCAGGTTGTTTGTTTTTTTGTTGTTGAGTTGTATGAGTTATGAGTTCTCTAGGTACTTTGAGTATTACCCCTTTGTTGGATGTATGATTACCAAATATCTTCTCCAAGTTGATAAGTTGTCTTTTCACTTTGTTGATGGTTTCCTTTGTTGTGCAGAGGCTTTTTAGTTTGACATAGTCCCATTTGTTTATTTTTGCTTTTATTTCCCTGGCCTCAGGAGACATACTTTGTTTGCTAAGACCAATGTCAAAGACTATACTACCTATTTCTTCTAGGAATTTTAGGATTTCAGGTCTTACATTCAAGTATGTAATCCATTTTGAGTTGATTTTGATGTGTGGTGTAAAATAGTTGTCTAGTTTCATTCTTTTGCATGTGGCTGTCCAGTTTTCCCAACATCATTTAGTGAAGAGACTTTCCTTTCTCCATTCTCTGTTCTTGGCCCCTCTGTTGAAAGTTAGCTGTCCATGTGTGGGTTTATTTCTAGGGTCTTAATTCTGCTCCATTGAACTATCTATTTTTTTTCCAATACCATGCTTTTTTGATTACTCTAGCTGTGTAGTATACTTTGAAATCAAAGAGTGTGATACCTCCAGCATTGTTTTTTTTCCTCAGGATTGCTTTGGCTATTCGGGGTCTTTTGTTGTTCTGTATAAATTTTAGGATTCTTTGCTCTATTTCCATGAAAATTGTTGTTGGAATCTTGACAGGGATTGCATTGAATCTGTAGATTGCTTTAGGTAATATGAATATTTTAACTACGTTAATTCTTCCAATCCAGGAGCGTGAAATATCTTTCCATTTCTCTGTGTCTTCTTCAATTTCTTTCAACATTTTCTTATAGTTTTCAGCATACAGGTTTTTACATCTTTGGTTAAATTTATTCCTAGGTATTTTGTTGTCATTGTTGTGATTGTAAATAGGATTGTTTTCTTGATTTCTATGTCTGATAGTTCATTGTTAGTGTATAGAAACACAGCTGATTTTTGTATGTTGATTTTGTAATCTGCAAATTTACTATATTTATTTATTATTTCTAATAGTTTTTCTGTGGATTCTTTAGGATTTTCTATATATAAAATCATGTCATCTGCAAATACTGACAGTTTTACTTCTTCCTTTCCAATTTGGATATCTTTTGTTTCCTTTTCTTGCCTAATTGCTCTGGTTAGGACTTCCAATACTATGTTAAGTAACAATGGCAAGAGTGGACATCTTTGTCTTGTTCTTGTTCTTAGAGGGATAGTTTTCAGTTTTCCACCATTGAGTATGGTGTTAGCTGTCTCTTGTCATATACGGCCTTTATTATGTTGAGGTACTTTCCTTCTATACTCATTTTATTGAGAGTTTTTGTCATAAATGGTTTTTGTCATAAATGAATCTTGTCAAATGCTTTCTTTGCATCTATTGAGATGATCATGTGATTTTTATTCTTCATTTTGTTAATGTGGTGTATCACATTGATTGTTTGAGGATGTTGAACCATCCCTCTATCCCTGAAATAAACCCTACTTGATTGTGGTGTATGATCCTTTTAATGTATTGTTGTATTTCATTTGCTAATATTTTGCTGAGGATTTTTACATCTATGTTCATCAGCATTATTGGCCTGTAATTTTCTTTTTTTGTGCTGTCCTTGCCTGGTTTTGTTATCAGGTTAATGTTGGCCTCATAAAATGAGATAGGAAGTGTCCTGTCCTCTTCAGTTTTTGGAGGAATTTGAGAAAGATATGTATAAATCTTCTTTGAATGTTTGGTAAAATTCACCAGAGAAGCCGTCTGGTCCTGGACTTTTATTTTTTGGGAGGTTTTTGATTACTGTTTCAATGTCCTTACTAGTGAGCACTCTATTCAGATTCTCTATTTCTTTTTGATTCAGTTTTGAAAGGTATATGATTCTAAGAATTTATCCATTTCTTCTAGGTTATCCAATTCGTTGGCATATTGCTTTTTCTACTATTCGCTTACAGTCATTTGTATTTCTGTGGTATCTGTTGTAATTTCTCTTCTTTCATTTCTGATTTTATTTTTTGAAACTTCTCTCTTTCTTTCTTAGTGAAGCTAGCTAAAAGTTTGTCAACTTTGTTTATTGTTTCAAAGAACAAACTCTTACTTTCATTGATCTTTTCTGTTGTCTTTTTAGCTTCTGTTTCATTTACTTCCATTCTGATTTTTATTATTTCCTTCCTTCTACTAATTTTGGGCTTCATTTGTTTTTCTTTTTCTACTTCCTTTAGGTGTAGTGTTAGATTGTTTACTTGAGATTTTTCTTGTTTCTTGAGGTAGGCCTGTTTTGCTATAAACTTTCCTCTTAGTACCGTTTGCGCTGCATTCCATAGATTTTGGTATGTCATAGTTCACTTTCATTTGTCTTCAGGTATTCTTGGATTTCTTTTTTTATTTCTTATTGATCTAATAGTTGTTTAGTAGCACATTGTTTAGTTTCCACAAATTAGCGACTTTTCCAGCTTTCTTCTTGTAGTTAATTTCTAGTTTCCTCCTGTTCCAGTTGGAAAAGATGATTGATATGATGTCAATCTTCTTAAATTTATGGAGACTTGTTTTATTTCCCAACATATGGTCTATCCTTGAGAATTTTCCACGTGCATTTGAGAAGAATGTGTATTCTGCTGCTTTTGGATGGAATGTTCTATATATATCTATTAAGTCCCTGTGATCTAACGTTTTGTTTAAGGCTGATGTTTCTTTCTTGACTTTCTTTCTGGATGATCTATCCATTGTATTAAAGTCCCCTACTATTATTATGTTGCTGTCAATTTCTCCCTTTAGATATGTTAATAATTGCTTTATGCATTTTTGTCCTCCTATGTTAGGTGAATATATATTAATAAATTTTATAACTTTTAATAGATTGTCCCCTTTATTGTTATATATCGCCCATTTTTATCTCTTGGTGTATTTTTTGGCTTGAAGTCTATTTTGTCTAATATAAATATGGCTATACCCACTTTCTTTTAGTTGCCAATTGCTTGAAGTATCATCTTCATCCCCTCACTTTGAACCTATGTTTGTCTTCAGAGCTGAGATGGATCTCCTGGAGGCAGCATATTGTTGGATCTTGCTTTTTAATCCATTCAGCCACTCTGTATCTTTTGATTGGTGAATTAGTCCATTTACATTCAAGGTGATTATTGATATATGTGGACTTAATACTGCCATTTTATGCTTTGTTTACTGCTTGCTCTATATTTCCATTGTTCCTTTGTCCTTGTGTTTCTGTCTGCCATTTCAGTTTGGTGGTTTTTCTGTGATGTGTTTCTCAGTTTTCTTTTCCTTTCATGTTTTGTGACTCCGCTCTGAATTTTTGTTTTGTGGTTACCATGAGGTTTGTATAAAAGGTCTTATAGATAATATAGTCCTTTTTCTGTTGATAGCATCTTTTACTCATTTGCCTACATAGGTTCCATCCTTTTTCTCTTTCCCTTCTATATTTTTATGTTTGCAAAGCATTCCTTTTTATCTTGTGAGTTTGTTACAAATTGAAGAGGTTATAGTTCTTTTTAATGTTTCCTTTCTTTTTAAACTTTATGTTATAATTAAGTGTTTACTAAACTATTCTCATATAGCACTGCAATTTTCTGAGTCTGTCTGTCTTTTTATTGCCTTGCTCAAAGTTTTGTATACCTTTGCATTTTTGTTTCAGGTAGGAGAGTTTTTTTCAACATTTCTCATAAGGCAGGTCTAGTGGCAATGAACTTCCTCAGTTTTTCTTTGTGTAGGAAACCCTTTATTTCTCCTTCACATCTGGAGGCTAACTTTGCTGGATAGAGTATTCTTGGATGACAGTTTTTATCTTTCAATATTTTGAATATATAATTCCACTCTCTCCTGGACTGTAGAGTTTCTGCTGAGAAATCTGCTGATAGACTAATGAGGGTTACCTTGTAGGTTATTGTATCCTGCTCCCCATGGCTGCCTTTAATATTCTTTCTTCGTTACTGATTTTTGACAGCTTTATTATTATGTGTCTTGGAGAAGGTCTTTTTGCATTGAGATAATTGGATGTTCCTTTAGCTCTGTGGATTTGTGTATCCAGCTCCTTTTCCAGCTTTGGAAAGTTCTCAGCTATTATTTCTTTAAATAAGCTCTCTGCTCCCTTCTCTCTCTTCTTCTTCTGGGATATCCATTATCCTTAGGTTGTCCTTTCTAATGGAGTCCAATAATTCCCATAGAATTTCTATGGGAAATTCTTTTTTTAAAAAAAGAATTTTTAAAAAATTTTAAAAAACATTTTTAAAAAAATCATAGTTCTCTCTCTTCCACCTGTATCATTTCTAGGTTTCTACCTTCAATCTTACTAATTCTCCCCTCCATATGATCTGCTCTATTTCCAGTGCTTTCTAATGCATTCTTCATCTCATTTATTGAGTTCCTCAGCTCCAGAATTTCTTTTTGGTTCTTTTTTAGAGTTTCAATCTCTTTGGTAAAGTATTTTTCTGTTCATTAATTTTGTATCTGAGCTCCTTGAACTGTTTTTCTGAATGTTCTTGTAGCTCATTGAGTTCCTTCACGACAGCTATTTTGAATTTTTTATCAGTTAGGTTATAATCTTCCATGACTTTTTTCATTTTTTTTTTTTATTTGCTGAGGAAGATTAGCCCTCAGCTAACATCTGTTGCCAATCTTCCTCATTTTTTTCCTTGGGGAAGATTAGCCCTGAGCCAACATCTGTGCCAATCTTCCTCTACTTTATATGTGGGTTGCTGCCACAGCATGACTGACAAGTGGTGTAGGTCTACACCTGGGATCCAAACCCACCAACCCAGGCCACCAAAGTGGAATGCACCAAACTTAACCACCACACCATGGGGCCAGCCCCTCTTCCATGACTTTATGTTTGGTTTCTGGAGCATTGTTATTTTCTTTTTGTGATCCTGTGTTACCATGGCTTTTTGTGGTGCTTGATGAGTTATTTTTCCTCTGGAGCACTTGTCGTAGCAAATATTTTTCTTATTTAGGTATAGTTTTGTTTGTTTTGATTCTAACTATTCCAATGATTGGAGATCAGGGGTCTTTTTATTTTTCGGTAGGTGGCATTATAGTGCTAGCTTTTGGTTTCTCTTACCTGAGATGCCTTTGGCTATATTTGAGGATGGCATGTTCCACCCTCCACTGCCACTATTAGGGGTGTTGCCAGTACTCTGGTCACCACTGCCTGTGCCTCTGGGGGTCACTGATACCTTGCTCTTGCCAGTGTCACCATGGCTGCTGACTTGGCTGCCAGGATTACAGGGATGGCTGACATCTCTGACACATCTGGAATCACCTGGGTCAGAAGCTCCACTGCCATGGCTGGGGAAGTGGGAGAGTGGGGAGGGAGCTGGGTTCACAGAGCACCACCTCCACTATTGCCCATTTCCTTGTGGCCACAGGTGCCACTGCAGTTGGGAGGCCAGAGTCTTGTGTGTGCCTCTGCTACTGCTACCAAGATCTGAGCTGCTGCCAGGGAGCCCAGGACTGTGTGGCTCCATCTCCACTGCTGCTCTGTTCCTGGGAGGTTGCATTGTACATGCACCTCCATTGCTGCTCACAAAGTTCTCTGGGGCTGGGGGTGGCTGGCTCAGCTGCCATGGCTAGGGCACCAGGATCCTGGGCACCACCTCTGCTGTTCTCCTGGTTCATTTCCTCTATATACTCCAATCCACCCACTTTTGTATGTACTGATGTGTGGATCTCTTCAATGTCCTGGTGTGTTGGGCAATGTAGCCTTTGTTGAGTTATGGATGTTATATTGGCTGTATATTGAAGGGGAGAGACAAAGAGATCATCTCACGCCCCCATGATGAAGTCATTCTCAATAACTATTTTTATCATTACTCAATTAAACTTCATAAAAGCAGAATCTTGATCTTAATTTTATTTCTAGTACCTTGGACTGTGCCAAGTCCCAAGTGGGTACACGATAGATATTTATTGAATTAGAAAAATAAAAATTACTACCAAAATGCAAGCCTGGTTGTCTGATTTCAACTTCTAGTTTTCTCTGCTCAATGTGATGACCAGAGAAAAGTACTTAAACTTCAGAATTGTATCCTGTGCAATAAAGCCTTACCAATATTTGCCATGATTTTGAATCAAAGTCTATTTCTTCCTCTAATGTCCTGGAAATCAAATATGATATATCTTGGCCAGAATCTCAATATGAAGCTGGCTTCATTGTTCTCTCAGTGGCAATCTCATCTATCTTTCAATGATTTGGATAGGCTATAATGGCTCTGTTTTGGATAACTGATGACAACATAATGTTTAAGGACACCCTGGGGTTATGAGCCAAGGCATGGGAGCAATTCCAGACTCTATCACTCTAATTAAAGGAATAACTCTCTAAGGGTAGAATTCATAATTCCCAGGAACTGTTGGGTGACATTGGCATTTGACTAGGGTCCATGGATAATGTAAAAATGAAAGCCAATATAAATCATCATTTTGTGAGAAACCGAATAGCATTGTCAAGCAAATAAAAAGTGCATTTATAGGTGACTTAAAGTGCCAAATAATTTGTAAGCTCCCCAAATCTTTGTAAACAACTAGGGGGCCTGATATTTTGTAGTACTCAGTCAATGTTACCGAACTGTAGCTTGACTGCAATAGTTTTACTTAGGAGAGCTATTTCACTATCGTATATCCCTTATTGATACTAAAATATTATAGAAAGAGTATTAATTTAATTCAAAATATTAAATGAGAAGAATAAATGTGATAATAAAAGAAACAAAGTTCAAGATAAGTAAAAATGTAGTTAAAGAGCACTGAACACTTCCAATCTCCAAGGATAAAATGAAGTACATCTAGGTGACTAAAATGATGATGGTGAAGTGCCTGACATAGTGTATCTGTGTTCACTCATTCATTAAAATGTGATCCTGACTTGTCTTTAGATGGAATAGCTTGAAAGTTCATTCTCAGTGCACCATCTGTTTTGCACCCAAATGTAAAACAATTATAGCTAAAATGGAGACAAACAGTAATAAAACTACAGCCACACTCAAACACAGAATGAACTTTAGTAATGCAGAAATGCAGAGCAGAAGTGGGAGATCCACTTGGCTCCAGGTCCAGAAACTAACAGAGATAGCTGGGTATTAGACCATACTGAATAATGGGACTAAAAGTATTTCCCTGGAGGGGAAGGACAAGTCAAAGCTCACCTTCCTAATGGCTAGAGCTGAATTCAGTCAGGAGAAGAACCTGAATCAAGCTACCAGCTATGATATTGCCAATATGATTTTCTGGCTCTCTGGTTTGTGTTGACACCACCCTCTCCCTTTCCATGTTGATGCCTCTCTAACTGACTCCTTTATGTTCTTATATTTTCATTATTTTCCCTTTCTCTCCTTTTCACCATTCTTTAGCTTACCCTTCTTCCCAATTCTATCTCTTTTTTCCTCTGTCTCACAAAATTTCTCACATTTTCTGAGAGATAAATACACACTATTATTTGAATCAGGAAAATTGGAATTAGTGGAAATAATGGCAACAAAAGAAAATGTCAGAACTGATGAATAAAAATAATTTATTTTGGTCAAAAAACCGATTAATGAATCAATTTTCATTAGTAATTTAATTGAGAAATTATTTGTACTATTGAAAATAATTTCAGCAGAATAAAAATAAATAAAAAATTTTTTAACTATGATGTACAGAAAATTAACTAATGAAATAAAATGGACTAAAAGAATCTTTTCCGGAAAACTCTAGTAACATTTACTTGGGTTCATATTATTTGGATAAAAATGTTTTATTCAAAGCACTATCAGGATTAAAAACATCTTCAGCTTGAAATGACATGGAAAAAAACATTATCATTCAAGAATCCATAGGAATTAGTCAAAACTTACTTTAGAAGTCAAACTAGGTGACTTCTAAAACCACTTCCACTTCAGAAAACTTGTTTTTCCTATTTCCCATTATTCCAATAAAAAGTTTCTCATGAAACATAAAGACAATGTTCTTTGATAAGTCAGTACATTTTGCAAGCTGAAACATTTTACTTTTAAACTTTCACAGCTCAGTGGTGTGAGACTTGAACACAGCCTGATCTTTAAGGAAATCATAACAGTAGCATTTCACAGTAAGATTTTCAAACTTAGGTCACCATAGAGTCAACAAAAAATTGTTTATAAAAGAGAAAGTAGCTAATCATAGGAACAAAAAAGATTATCTTATAACTTCATTCCCATTTGGAAAATTGGTATTTTTTAAATCAGATCACAGTAGTCTTTTATTTTGGCTGAAAATGTTCACCCCCACTAGAGAAAACGAGAATGGTCCAACTTTGTAAAGATGCACAGTTGCACATGCATTAGTTTTCCCTGCCATGTGGATCCGAGGTGTATGATTGAATCCAGCCAGCACAAGGGCCCAGCTGTGATCATGTAGAAGAAACACATGCCCTGGAGTCTGGGTTCTGCTAAGACTGGTTACAGAGAGCAAAAAGTTTTCCTTTCAACTGAAGAAGAAAATCTCTAACCATTACTTCCACTCAGGGAGTCATTGAGTAAATGTTGTGCTGGTTCTTGGGAGAAAAAGAAGTAAACTTACCTGGAGAGAAATGTCAGTCATTTTTTCCATCCATGTCAAAGGTTAATGTATATGCAAGAACCTGCCCAAAGCATCTTTTTTCATACTTCAGAGAAAAAGAATAGTCTTCCTGAAAATGAATATGTTCTGAGGCCTTACTCCTTTGGAATGCCTTTCTAGTCTTGTCAACCCAGCCCTCTCCATGTGAGGTTCATGCTCTCCTCCCATCTCCAACAAGCACAATATATGTGATCAGTATCTTTTTTTCTGTGCACAGAGGAAAGCTGAACACCTGAGTGAACATATCTTATGTAAAGTTCTTAATATAGAAGTTGTTAGGTAAAGATTGGATTTATAGTACTATTATGTTTGTAAGCAAGGTCACTCTTGTTCCTGATGAACCAGGGCATCTCAGATACTCTCCTATAGCAAAGCATTGTTGTGAGGAATATTAAATCAAATGAGATAGTAAGTGTATAGAGGATAATCTATGAATGAATCTTCCATAGAAGGTTAGTGGATGTCTTGAATAACTGGCTCACAGACACCAGAGTATTGATTATTTAGAAGTGAAAGTTTCTCTCATTCATATTTAAAGTGCTAAAAGGAAAAAACGTACAGCCAAGAATACTCTACCCAGCAAAGTTATCATTCAAAATGGAAGGAGAGATCAAAATTTTCCCAGACAAGCAAAAATTAAAGGAGTTTGTCACCAAGAAACCAGTGCTACAAGAAATGTTAAAGGGACTGATTTAAGGGGAAAAGAAAAGACCACAAATAGGAAAAATTATCTATTTCCATGATTAGAACGTAATGGATACAAATGCACAACAAAGAGGTTAGATATGATATCAAAAACATGAGGGAGGAGGGGAGTTAAAGAGTACAGCTTTCAGACAGAGGTCAAACTAAAGTGACCATCAATTCTGTATAGAAGAAGAAAGGAACAGAGAAGGACTAATAAAACACTGAGAAAAAAAAAAAGTTAAAAAATGGCAGTAAGTACATACTTATCAATAGCTACTTTAAACGTCAATGGACTAAATGCTCCAATTAAAAGGCATAGGGTTGCTGACTGGATAAAAAAACAAGACCCATATATATGCTGCATACAAGAGACACACTTCAGACCTAAAGACACTCACAAACTGAAAGTGAAGGGATGGAAAAAGATACTCCACGCAAATGGCAATGAAAGGAAAGCTGGGGTAGCAGTACTCATATCAGACAAAATAGACTTTAAAACAAAAACTGTAAAAAGAGACAAAGACGGGCATTACATAATGATCAAGGGAACAATCCAACAAGAGGATATAACACTTGTAAATATCTATGCACCCAATGTAGGTGCACCTAAATATATAAAGCAATTATTAACAGACATAAAAACAGAAATAGACAGTAACACAATAATAGTAGGGGACTTTAACACTCCACTTACACCAACGGATAGATCATCCAAACAGAAGATCAATAAGGAAACATTGGCCTTAAATGACACACTACAACAGATGGACCTAGAAGATATATACAGAGCATTCCATCCAAAAACCGAAGAATACACGTTCTTTTCAAAGGCACATGGAACATTCTCCAGGATTGATCACATATTAGGCCACAAAACAAGTCTCCATAAATTTAAGAAGATTGAAATAATACCAAGCATCTTTTCTGACCACAACGGTATGAAACTAGAAATCAACTATAGGAAGAAAATCAGAAAAGCCACAAATACGTGGAGATTAAACAAAATGCTACTGAACAACGACTGGGTTAACGAAGAAATCAAAGAAGAAATCAAAAAATACCTGGAGACAAATGAAAATGAAAATACGACATGCCAGAATTTATGGGATACAGCAAAAGCGGTTCTAAGAGGGAAGTTTATAGCGATACAGGCCTATCTCAACAAACAAGAAAAATCTCAAATAAACAATCTAACAATGCACCTGAAGGAACTGGAAAAACAAGAACAAACAAAGCCCAAAATCAGTAGAAGAAGAGAAATAATAAAAATCAGAGCAGAAATAAATGAAATAGAGACCAAAAAAACAATAGAAAAAATTAATAAAACCAAGAGCTGGTTCTTTGAAAAGATCAACAAAATTGACAAACCTTTAGCTAGACTCACCAACAGAAAAAGAGAGAAGGCACAAATAAGTAAAATCAGAAATGAAAGAGGAGAGGTTACAACAGACACCTCAGAAATACAAAAGATTATAAGAGAATACTATGAAAAGCTATATGCCAACCAATTCGACAATCTGGAAGAAATGGATAAATTCTTAGAATCATACAACCTTCCAAAACTGGATCAAGAAGAAGTAGAGAATTTGAATAGGCCAATCACCAGTAAGGAGATCGAAACAGTAATCACAAACCTCCCCAAAAATAAAAGTCCAGGACCAGACGGCTTCCCTGGTGAATTCTACCAAACATTCAAAGAAGACTTAATACTTATCCTTCTCAAACTCTTCCAAAAAATTGAGGAGTGGGGGAAGCTCCCTAACTCATTCTACGAAGCTGACATTACCCTGATACCAAAACCAGACAAGGACAACACAAAAAAAAGAAAATTACAGGCCAATAACACTGATGAACATCGATGCAAAATCCTCAATAAAATACTAGCAAATCACATACAACAATACCTTAAAAAGATTATACACAATGATCAAGTGGGATTTATTCCAGGGATGCAGGGATGGTTTAACATTCGCAAATCAATCAACGTAATACACCACATTAATAAAATGAAGAACAAAAATCACATGATCATCTCAATAGATGCAGAGAAAGCATTTGACAAGATACAGCATCCATTTATGATAAAAACTCTAAATATAATGGGTATAGAAGGAAAGTACCTCAACATAATAAAGACCATATATGAGAAACCCACAGCTAATATCATCCTCAATGGTGAAAAACTGAAAGCCATCCCTATAAGAACAGGAACCAGACAAGGATGCCCACTCTCACCACTCCTATTTAACATAGTACTGGAAGTCCTAGCCAGAGCAATCAGGCAAGAGAAAGAAATAAAAGGGATCCAAACTGGAAAGGAAGAAGTGAAACTGTCACTATTTGCAGATGACATGATTTTATATATAGAAAACCCTAAAGAATCCACCAGAAAACTTTTAGAGTAATAAACGAATATGGTAAAGTTGCAGGATACAAAATCAACATACAAAAATCAGTTGCATTTCTGTACACTAACAACGAAGTAGCAGAAAGAGAAATTAAGAATACCATCCCATTTACAATTGCAACAAAAAGAATAAAATACCTAGGAATAAACTTAACCAAAGAGGTGAAAGATCTGTACACCGAAAACTATAAAACATTTCTGAAAGAAATTGAAGAAGACACAAAGAAATGGAAAGATATTCCGTGCACTTGGATTGGAAGAATTAACATAGTTAAGATGTCCGTACTTCCTAAAGCCATCTATAGATTCAATGCAATCCCTATCAAAGTTCCAACAACATTTTTCACAGAAATAGAACAAAGAATCCTAAAATTTATATGGAACAACCAAAGACCCCGAATAGCTAAAGGAATCCTGAGAAAAAAGAACAAAGCTGGAGGTATCACACTCCCTGATTTCAAAATATACTACAAAGCTATAGTAACAAAAACAGCATGGTACTGGCACAAAAACAGACACACAGATCAATGGAATAGAATCGAAAGCCCAGAAATATACCCACAGATCTATGGACAGCTAATCTTTGACAAAGGAGCCAAGAACATACAATGGGCAAAAGAAAGTCTCTTCAACAAATGGTGTTGGGAAAACTGGATAGCCATATGCAAAAAAATGAAAGTAGACCCTTACCTTACACCATACACAAAAATTAACTCCAAATGGATTAAAGACTTGAATGTAAGACCTGAAACTGTGAAACTTCTAGAAGAAAACATAGGCAGTACGCTTTTCGACATCAGTCTTAGCAACATCTTCTCAAACACCACGTCTGACCGGGCAAGAGAAACAATAGAAAAAATAAACAAATGGGACTACATCAAACTAAAAAGCTTCAGCACAGCAAAGGAAACCATCAACAAAACGAAAAGACAACCTAACAATTGGGAGAAGATATTTGCAAACCATACTTCTGATAAGGGCTTAATCTCCAAAATATATAAAGAACTCATGCATCTCAGCAACAAAAAAACTACCAACCCAATTAAAAAATGGGCAAAAGACCTGAACAGACATTTCTCCAAAGAAGATATACAGATGGCCAACAGACACATGAAAAGATGTTCAAAATCATTAACTATCAGGGAAATGCAAATCAAAACTACAATGAGATATCACCTGACGCCCGTCAGAATGGCTATAATTAACAACACAGGAAACAACATGTGTTGGAGAGGATGTGGAGAGAAGGGAACTCTCATACACTGCTGGTGGGAGTGCAAACTGGTGCAGCCACTATGGAAAACAGTATGGAGATTCCTCAAAAAATCAAGGATAGAACTACCATATGATCCAGCTATCTCACTGCTGGGTATTTATCCAAAGAACTTGAAAACACCAATTTGTAAAGGTACATGCACCCATGTGTTCATTGCAGCATTATTCACAATAGCCAAGACTTGGAAGCAACCTAAGTGCCCATCAAGGGACGAATGGATAAAGAAGCTGTGGTATATATACACAATGGAATACTACTCAGCCATAAGAAACGATGAAATCCAGCCATTTGTGACATCATGGATGGACATTGAGGGTATAATGCAAAGTGAAATAAGTCAGAGGGAGAAGGTCAAATACCGTATGATTTCCTTCATTAAGTAGTAGATAATAACAACAATAAACAAACACATAGAGACAGAGATTGGATTGGTGGTTACCAGAGGGGAAAGGGGGAGGGAGGAGGGTGAAAGGGATAATTCGGCACATGTGTGTGGTGATGGGCTGTAATTAGTATTTTGGTGGTGAACATGATGTAATCTATGCAGAAATAGAAGTACAATGATGTACACCTGAAATTTTTACAATGTTATAAACCAATGTTACTGCAATAAACACAAAATTAAAAAAAAAAAAAAAAGAAAGTTTCTCTCATTCAACATGCTTTAAAGAAAGTCAAAGGCCGCATCCTTATTATCTTTGCATCTCCTACAAATAGAAATAATTGAAATTCTAAGCACATTATAGATTCCCAATATTTCATATATAAGAAATGGATGGTTTATCAAAGATTGCATCTAGTTGCAAGAAACAGAAAACCTGACAAAATATGGCTTAAACAAAAGTAGGTTTATTTTTTCCTCATAATGAAAAAGGTCCAGAAAGAGGTAGTTTGGGCCGATTTGGTGGTTCTATGGCACCATAATGAGAACTAGACATCTTCTATTTCGTTTTCTTGCCCCACCACTCTCAGAATTTGGTTTTCAGCTTCATGGTATCAAGATGGCAGCAATAACACTAGGTATTAAGTCCATGTTCCAGGCAAGAGGAAGGGTAAAAGCAGCAAGGAAAGAGGAAAGAGACATGTGTCAGCTGACTCTGTCCCTCTTTATCTGGAATGCAATAGTTTTCCTAGATGCCCGAAACAATGCTTTCACTTACATTCCACCTGCCGGAAGGGGGTCTTGTGACCAAACCTAGCTGCAAGATGGCATCTAGGGAAGTCAAGATTTTATTCATACACCAGATGGGGAAGGGGGGAGGGAGGAGGGCGAAAGGGATAATTCGGCACATGTGTGTGGTGATAGGTTGTAATTAGTATTTGGGTGGTGAACATGATGTAATCTATGCAGAAATAGAAGTATAATGATGTACACCTGAAATTTATACAATGTTATAAACCAATGTTACTGCAATAAACAAAAAATTAAAAAAAAAAAAGATTTTATTCATACATACTGCCTCCTCCCAAATGAAACTGAATAAGAAAGTAGGCCAGATTGGATGTAGGATAGGCAATTAGCAGTAGCTGTTCTAGAGAAACAGAATTGTCCAGATATAGATGACTGATAGGCGAGTGAACAGGAGGCTAGAGGAGTATGCCTTGGCATAGCAGATGAGGCCCTTCATCATTTGGTCTCAGGAGCTCAATTGTATCCATCTTTCACTAAAGAAGTTGTGTGTGTGATTGCTGTCGCATATGTTTCTCTGTACCTGGGATACCCATTTCTCTCTATTCACCTACAAATCCATGTGCCATCAGGACTTAGTTCTGGTATCATTATATCCAGGAAGCCTTATCCTGCTCTATCAGAAATAGTTTGTTGATTGCCTACAAGAACGTGAGCTCACTGAGGACAATAACTATCTCACTTGCCTATGTATTTTAAACTCTTAGACCAATGTCTTGATGGCTTACTTGGTTTATATTCCACATCTGGAGTACACTTATTATGTGTTTCTGGTTAAGGTGCCTGAACGAATGCCCATCTCACATAATTTATTAGGGCTCGAGAACCCACCAGAAGGACTCAAATCTTTCTCACAGACACCAGTGAGTATTTAGTTTAGAAGCAGAAGGTTCTCTCATTTAATGTACTTTAAAAAGAATCAAAGACCACATCCTTGTTTTGGAACAGTTCAATTATGTGGGTGAATGGTAACCAGTGCTTCAGTGTTAAACACCATAAAGCAAAGTTCACAAAATCAAATACTTTGGGGGTATGAAAGGTAACAAAATGTGCAGAGGGATTGAGTCCTTGGACTAGGAGTCGTGAGTGCTGTGGTGAACCAGTAGATAAACACCACACCTAAAGAAATTCAACTATAAGAATTTTTAGCTACTGTGCTAGCCAAACAAAACCCATCTGTGGCTGAATTTGATCAGTAGGTCAACATTTGGTAACATCTGGCAAAGAATATTATCATAAAAATGTTAGCTCAAAATTCTTTTAAAAGAGATCTTACCAATCTCATCTACCACCTTTATAGACAATTCAGAAGTCATTTATAAAAAATGCTTACTTTTATTTAATGTACAAGCCTGGCGAACTCTCTAAGAATAATAATTTGTAAATCACATATCTGGGTCACTGAATTATTTTTTCCACTATATAGAGTTGTCGGGTTCAAGACAATTAAATTTTGGAAGACATTTGCCAAATAAATTGACATGACATAGAGGCTCAAGGATGATTTTTATTGAATGTATGAATAAATGAAGTAATGACTCTAATGTTTTCAAACCCAGTGTCAGTCATACACTAACTTCACAGAAGTACATGATGTTCCTTAAGTACTTGTTTGGTTATTGACAGCATTAATGAATTAAATTTCTGTTTAAGCACATAGTTAATCATATACTAACCAACCTCAATAAATTCATGTTACCGTGATAGTTTAAGCTGTTGCTTCATTTTCTTCACATCTCCCTGCAGCCATACACTCTCCTGGCCTCACAGTGGGTGACTGTGTTTTCCTGACCCTTTAACTTTGGACTTTGTGTTTGAGTTTGCTTTGGCCAACAGCATGAAGGCAAAAATCATAATATACCAGTTCTGACCCTAGACCTTAAAAGCCTTGTGTGTTTCCACTCCCTTTTTTGCATCTCTGATACTTGTAGGAAACAACAAAAACTAACTAACATAGAGAGATTGGTCAGTTTAAGAAAAGCATCTCTTTTCTTCTTTTAATTTAGATTTTAATAAAACTCCAGCCACATTTTTTTAAGTCCCTACATAAATATTGAAATTAGAGTCCCATTCAAGAGCTCATAATACTTTTAATAAGTTTTGTTTCCTATTGAAATTTGTTGTGAGGCTTTTTACATGAACCTTATTATTTGACAAGCAAATGAAAAACAATTTTACAGAATATTTTATTAATGAGTTTAATTCATTCTACATTTTTCATCCTAAAAATACCAAGGTCCTCTAAATATTCTATTCTCTTGCAAAGAGAAAAAGACTTTAATTCCTCTATTACAAAAAGGATATTTTTCCATTGACCACTTTGATTCAAAAAATAATTTATGAGGGGAATGGAATAGTATTCTATGAGACAAATTCAATACAAAACATTGTTCGTAGGTTAATTTACTCTATTCCTTACTGTAAAGTACTGAGTAAGCACTATAATCTTTATTTTGAAATGAGAATATTGAAGCTCAGTGAGTTTAGGTAAGTTGCCCTAATTCATGCAGTTAAAAAATACACAGGTGAGGGGACGGCCCAGTGGCCTAGCGGTTAAGCGCGTGCGCTGTGCTGCGGTGGCCTGGAGTTTGGATCCTGGGTGCACACCGACACACTGTTTGTCAAGCCATGCTGTGGCGGGTCCCATATAAAGTGCAGGAAGATGGGCACAGATGTTAGCCCAGGGCCAGTCTTCCTCAGAAAAAGAAGAGGATTGGCAGATGTTAGCTCAGGGCTGATCTTCCTCTCTCACACACACACACACACACACACACACAAAAATACACAAGTGAGATTTGAAACCAGGACTATATAGTATTCTGTTGTATGAAAAACCACAGTATATTCATCCATTCTATTTTTGATGGATTGTTTTTCACATTTTTGGTTATTATGAATAACACTATTATTAAAATTTGGATACATGCCTTTTGGTGCATATACATGTACATGTCTGTTGGGTGAGAGTAGGAGTGGAATTCCTAGGGAAGAGGTATGCATATGTTCAACTTTAGTAGATAATAGCAAGCAGTTTTTCTAAATGTTTGTAACATCTGAACGCCACCCGCAGTATAGGGGAGTTTCAGCTGGATCGTATCTTTACCAAAATTTGCTATTTTAATTTTCAGTTTTAGTTTTGGTGTGTATCCCATTGCGGTTTTTATTTGAATATCATCACACCTTTTTATATGTTTATTAGCTATTTGGATAATGCCCTTTTTGAAGTGTCTTTTCATGTCACTTGAATTTTTTTTTATTGTTTTGTTCTCTTTTACTTATAGATTTGTAGAAGTTTTTATATATTCTGAATATAATTTTAAATATTCTGGATACAATCACTTTGTTAGTTATGCTAGTTGAAAATGTTTTCTCCCAGTCTGTGGATTGCATATTCACTCTCTTTCTTGGATCTCTTGATTAAAAAGAAGTTTTTAATTTTAATAGCCCAATTTATCAATCTTTTACTTCATGGTGCCAATTATATTCTATTTAAGAAATACTTTCCTTTCCCTAAATTCATGGAGATATTGTTCCAAATTAACTTCTGAAAACTGTACTGCTCTGTCCTTAGAATTTAGATCAACAATACTTAAGGAATGACTTTTGTATATTGGATGAGGTGCATTATCTGCTATGGATATTCAATTGGCCCAGCACCATTTGTTCAAAGGACTATTCTTTCTGCCACTGCACTTCAATGACACCTTTGGCATAAATCAAGCATCTGTTAATCTTTACTCCCTTTCATTTATTTATTTGATTATCCTTGTCCTGATACTACACTCTCTTATATACTATATTTTTATTTTTAGTCTTGATATTCATGTAAGAAAGTCATCTCATCTTTAATTATCAGGTTTTTTTTTTTCTATTTTCAGTCCTTTGCATTTCATTTTAAATTTCAAATCAACTTGTAAATTTAAAATTGTACATTTCTAAATTTTCAGTTTCAACAATCAACTTTGAGATAATTGATATCCTTACATTATTGATTCTTCTAATCCATGAACATGAAGTATATGTGTGAGTTTTTGTATTCATTTTTCTATCTTTTTAAATTTCTCTCAATTGTATTTTATAATTTCCTACATTGACGTCTTGAATATATTTTATCCTCGGCATCCTGGGTATTTGACTTTTTATACTATTGTAAATGATACCCTTCAAATAGATTTCTCTGATTATTGTTGGTAGTATTTAGTTATACATTAGTTATACATTTGATTTTTATTCATTAATATTACATCCAGCAAGTTTGATAAATTCACTCAGTAGTGTTAATTGTCAGTAGGCCCTTTTGGAATTTTTCATGTATAATATCATTGTCTGCAAATAATATCCATTCATTTCTTCTTTTCCAATCCCTGTATATTTTTATTTCTTTTTCTTTTATTTTTCTAAATTTTTTCTAACATTATTGAGCTGGCTGGGAGATTAAGTAAGATAATGAGTACAAGTGGTCATAGTAAGCATATCTTTCTCATTCTCTGTCTCAACACTCACCGTGAGATATGACGGGTGCTATAGATTTTTTAGAGTTTAAGGACAGCCCTTCATAAATAGTTATCTGAGAATTTTTTTTAAATCTTGAATGGATGTTGACTTCTCTCAAATGTTTTGCTTAATCTTTTGAGATGACCATATGGTTTTTCTTCTTTATTCAATTATTGATTACATTTCCAAATGTTAATCTTGTAGACCTGAAATAAACCCATCTTGACTGTCATGTATTTGCTTTTTTTTTGTATATCACTGAATTCCAATGGCTCAGATTTGAGGTAAAAAAAAAATTGACATTCATAGTAATAAATGAAAGTAACTTATTGTTTTCCCTTCCTGTAATCTCCTTCACAGATATATATTATCAGTGTTATCCTGGCTTCATAAAATAAAATTAGTGTTCCCTTTGTGTAAAGGAAAACTTTGTATAATATTCCTGTCCTTTTCTCCCTTGATGTTAGAAAAAATTCACCACACCAATTATCTGTGTCTGGTATGTTGTTTGTTTTATTTTGTTTTTGCTTAAAATGGGAAGGTTTTTAAACTATGAAATCCATTTATTCACTAGATAGAAAATAATTAAGATGGCAATTTCTTCTGTGTCAAATTTGATAAGTTGTTTTTTTCCCTAAGAAATTGCACATTATGACTATATTTTTCAATTTATTGACATGCGTTGTTCATATAATAATATTAACTATTTAATGTTTTGGGGATCTATTTCAGTGCACCGCTTTTCATTCCTAGTATTTGCTGTTTGTACCTCCCCTTATACTCTTTTACTCTTCTTTCTTGATTGATGTTACCAGTGCTTTATCAATCTCTTTTTTAAAAAGTCAGATTTAGGGTTTGTGGATTTTCTTTATTATAAATTTCTACATCATAAATTTCTCCTCATTGATATTACTTATTTTCTTTTACTTTATTTTGATTTAATTTTCCCCTCTTTTCTTCAACGTTTTGAGAGAGAGACTCAGATTCTGATTCTCATTCTGCTTTTCTAACATGCATCTAAGTATAGGAATTTCCCTGTAAGCCTGGATTCAGCGACCTTCCACAAATTTTGATACATCACAACTTCATAATCATTCATTTCAAAATAATTTTTTTTCCTATTTTCTTAGGATTCTCCTGTGATCCATTGGTTATTTTTAAATGTATTGCTTAATTTCAAAATATATGGGCATTTTCTAGTTATTTTTTTATTATAGATTTCTAGTTTAATTCCAATGGGATAAGAGAACATTATCTAAATCCTTTCAATTCTTTGAATTTTGTTGTGGCTTACTTAATGAATTAGCCAATAATCAATTTTGTAAATATTCCATATGTACATCGAACACGTGGGATATTTTTTCCATTATTGGTTGTATCATTCAAAATATATTGATTAGGTCAACCTTTATTTATTGTCTTATTTATATCTTCTATGTCCTTAATAATTTCTGTTTGTCAGCTAGGTCCATGAGTTTCTGTGAGACTGTAAAAGTCTCCCAGTATGGTTGAGGATTTGTCCATTTTCCCTTTTATTTCTATTCTCTTCCATTTTAATAATTCAGAGCTATATTTTTGGATACATGCCAATTCATTATCATTATGTCTTTCTTTTGGATTGACACATATCATTTGAAAATATTGCTTTTTATCTCTAGTAATGCTACATGAGCTGCTTAACTCACAAAAGGCATGCAAGGTAATCTCTACCCTAGAGCCTCTATCCTTCTCAGAATTCCTCAGTAACCCTAGACCCTTCACCCTGCCATGATACACTGTTAGAGTATATTCATCCTGAGCTTCTCTCACTATCCTACAGGATTATATGGATGGAGGGAGGTGTTGCACTAAAGAGTAAAGCAGAAACATGCATAATAGAGTCCAACTAGGCTCTTCTGCACAGGTCAGGGCTTTTCTTAATTTTCGTACTGCGATATTCATATTTTAAGTAGCATTTATCCTCTACTTCCATAGGCCTTTTTATTTAGAATCCTAACTCATAAATCCACCTTCTTTCTAATTACACCATACATCCAGGATGAAGTGAACTTGAGTTAACTAGGTAATGCCTGAAGATTCCTGATAACTTTGTTCCAGCTGATTTCCCAGCCTCTTCTCTTCTTATAAGATGTTTTCAGGATTACAGAATGGAGAGTTACTACGTTACTGTCTTACCTGAGTTGACTCTACTAATGTTTTTCATTTTCACAAGCTGCTAGAGCCCTCCTCCCCTTTTAAAATATAGATATCAAATGCTCTACCTAGTTTATGTTAACCATCCCTCAAATATTCGCAATGGCATCAGTGGACACAATCTCTCTTCGTCTGAATTTTTCCGCTTGTTTTGACTTGCAAAGTCTCTTTTCTAACATATCATGTCATAAATATTTGTAACAAGATCCCAGCTTGAGGTTAAGCTTTATCCATTTTAGGATGCAGCTATGTCTGTTTATGTTTGAGAGACCCATAGGGTAAGTCTTTTAGGGCTCTAGTTACATGATAAATCATGAAACTTCTTAGAAAAAACCCACTGTGAGGGAAGAAGAAATCAAGTTTATAAGTGTGGTCCAAGGCCTGTGGGCCTACATCAGAGCAGAGCAGTAATTGTGAACACAGAACTGTCGGTCTGGCCAGTTCTTTCTCGAAGAAGTTTATTTAAGAACTTCTTCTGGCCCAGCCCCCAGGATACATGCCTGAGATCAAGAGTATTCCATAAAGAATAATGAAATATAAAAGAAACTGTTCACAAAGGATTTGTGCCAAAATCTTCTGCAGAGATGACTGGCTGAAACAGCAGTGTTGGGAGGACGTGTGTTTGTGGCACACATCTGCTCATTAGATATTGGGAATGCAGAACTTTGCTCCAGAAATGAGTGAGTACCAGAAGCAGCTGTGGTGGTACTTGGCAGGTAATAGCAATAGCGGAAACTTTGAAGGTATTAATTCCATGCCTGTTGCATTAGGTATTGTAGCTATGGGAGACATCACCACAGTAAGTGGGAGCAAGAGATGAGGAAAAATAGTGTATGCTATGGAACCCCCAAGACGGCTGGCCCATGGAGCACATAGGAGACATGCCTTGGGGAATTCTTAGAACTCTCTGGGGGAATTTAAAGGGAATGAAGTTGCTTCGGAGCTGAGCTAGAAATATACAATACTATATTTATTATATCATATATTTCCATTATATGATACTATATTTAAATATGTTATGTATTTATTACATAGTATATGCACATATATGTTATAGATACACACTATATATATATATATACACACACACACACGCACACTATAGATAACTTCTACCCAAACACACACATACACTTACATACACACGAGACTGGAGCTGCTAGGTAAGTAGTTATTTATACTTTAAACATTGGGAGATCCAGGACAAGGGTCTAGCAACCTGAAACAATTACGATAAATGCTTTCTCCAAGAAGTTTATTTTAAGAACTTATGGTTTCATATTAGTATGTTAATGATGCAAAAAATCTGAATTTTCATTAAACATAAATGATACTGAATGTCGTGTGTGTAATACCAACATTTAGACAATAAATTTTAAAAATCACCCCCATGCTTGCTTTATGCCTGGCTAATTTATATAAATGAACTGATTTCTTTCTATCATTTGTCACAATATCTTAGAATCTGATACCATTGGAATTATAAATATCACCCACCAACTGATAGATTTGACTGAAGCATGAAATTACTATATTGATCAAACACTGCCTGGCTAATTAGACAGACAGAGGTGCTACGGGGGACTCTGGATATTTAATTTTGATTTTTTCATTGCAAATATTTTAGCATTCAAAAGACATTTTTTATGAAAAGAGAAATATAGAGAAATAAGGAAAACAGTTTATCAGAAGAAGGAGTTATTTTACTTACCCTAACCTACATGTTCCTGTAGCTTTAAAGCTACATAAACTGATCATTACTAAGACAATTTAATTTGAGACTAGATACTACTAGTAAAAACATTTGGTTACTCATTCATGGTGATTAGGTTTCACATCTTTAAGTTTTTATCTCACAACGTATTTTTTCCTTTAATTTCTCCCAGAACAAAAAGAATATTATCATATAATGTGGAATGAAAATCATGATGTGCTGCTCAAAAAGTTGAAAAGGAGTCAAATTCATTTCACAAAAAGAAAGCATAGCAGCAGAAGAACCATCACAAACACTACTCAATGTGAAATTTGATTTTCAGGATGCTACGAGTCAAACCATTCGCCCAAATATGGAACAACCACCGACAGCAGAACTCACGCAGTTGTCCTATAGCACCAACATCAGTCACTTCGCCAGACACGCTCCCCGGGTTACCACAAAACGAAAGATCCAACATTGTTTAGGAGGGTTAAGTTTCAAAGGGCTATCTGGAAAAAAGCATAGAAATAGACCCTAGCTTGTATTTTGCTGACTTGAAATTAGAGATACGACGTTCAGTTATGGAAAGTCCATCTAGTTGTGCTAGAAATGGCCACTGTGTCTACACCAGAACTCTGCAGGGCCCCCGCAGCTCTTTGGGGAAGCTTAAGGAATCCTCACACTCCTGATGCAAGAAAACAAAGATGCTGACTCACCATCGCAACTCACCACCACTTAACACAGGATGGAAGTGCTCGCTGTGTCCTGCACAGACAAGTACCCTTCCCCTCAGCACAGTTTTGGCAGATTATTACATTTTCAAAAACTGGCTTTTAAGAAAACATTAAGTTAAATAAATTAATATGATTAAATTTTCTCATATAATTCTCCAATTGTTTTCCGTCTGTTAATCACGTCTACCTAGCATTAAAGACTCTTGGAAATCAGGAAACATGACCTAAATTTTTGAGCTTTCCAATGACATTTGACAACACACAGAGAGCCTCCTAAATCCGCCCTTTCTTTCCTCCTTCATTTTATAATTTTTCACAATTTGATTATTATATTAGCATTGTTAACTATAGAAAATGAAGAAAGTATAGAGAAACATGAGAAAACAAATTTTTATTACCTGTAATCCAGCTATTCAGAGAAAGTCTCTGTTATTATCTTGATTGATTTCTTTGACGTTCCATGCGCACCGCTCTACCACTTTTGTAAAAACTTGTTCACTTTTTGGTTTGTTTGTGGTTTTTGTACAATTGGAATCATACTAATTTTTCGTGTGTCATTAAATATTGTTTGGTACCATGATTTTATGGCTGCAAAATTATCCATTTGTGGCAGAAACAGCAGCCTAGCTCCTCATTAAAGACGCACACCTCTCCTTCACAATGTAGAATCCCAAACAAGGGCAGTCCTCCTTACATCTAAATTGTGTCATGTGACTGCATTTTGGCTGGTGAAATATGGCTGAAAATGCTGTATGCCATTTCTATTCTAGCACATAAGAACCTCCTCCACAAACTTGCAGTCTTTCTTCTTCCCCTATCTGCTAGTTTGAAGCGAATGCCCGGAGATACTTAAGAAATCACATGTGACTGGCACGGCTTCCATCAGCTTGAGTCCCTGAGCGGCTACAAGGAGTAGATTCCCCGGCCCCTTCCTCACCTACCGTTTACACGTTATGTGAGAAAGAAATACCTTCTACTCTATTAAGCCACTGAGATTTGGGATTTATTGTTCGAGCAGCAAACATAATCTTAAACTGTCACCTATAAACGGGGCATAATTTAACTATTCCATTATTGTTGAATATTAAATGGTTTTCAAATTTTTATTATCCATAGAGTTGTAATTATGATATTATAGATAAATCTTTGTGTACACACATATCTTCAGGAGACATTCCTAGAAACTATGTTGTTTCAGTGAATGAACATTTTAGGCTACTGGTACATATTGCCAACTGACCTCAAGAAGAGTTGAAATAATGTCCACTTCACCAAGTTGTGTATCAGAATGCCTGGTTCCCTGAACGCTCAATCTTTCCCAATCTTTTCCAAACTCATAGGTGAAAAATAATGTTTTTATTTCTTGGATTATACCTGAGATCATATTTTTCCTTCTGTTCTTCCTTTTCTATTTTAACTATGTATGTTTTCCCATACTCAGATATACGATCAACATCTTTACCCTGCACGCCCTGAGTCAGACAAGGCTGCCAATAGATCAATATAGGCAGACTCATAAACTTGAGTGTTAGAGTTTTCCTTGCTGCTGTAGAAGATTTAGCATTCAGTGGGAGTCTTAGCATCTTTTTTGCTGTAGCCGCTTCTTCCTATTTCTAGGGGGTACCTATTGGTCAGGACTTGGGCCACAGTTCCTGATCTCTACTCTAGATCACCTGCTGGGACAGAAGTCCTCACCTGAACTCTTGGCCTCCAGGATGATGACCTAACAACCTGCCTAGCCCTTGTAGCCTCCCTTCCTTGGATCCAGATACTGTTGCACACACTCCTGGTCACTTACCTCAGTGATACTGCTTGTCACTACGTGGAGACATCTGATGCTTTTATGTTCATTTATTTATTTGTTCATGTTTACCAAGTGTCCCCTATGGTCAGGCACCTGAGAAGCATTGGTGTTACTGTGGTAAACAAAAAGGCATGGTGCCTTCCCTCATAAAGCTTAGAGTCTAGTATATGTGAAAGGCGAGGGGCTAAGAGATGTCAGAAAGAACATATATCAAACAAGAAAACGCATCAGCAAACACATAATCATCAAAGACAAAACCAGAAAAGTAAGGAGATTGATTTTATTCAGGTTATTGTAATAGAGCATCTCATATCCAAAGATTGGAGTAGCTCAGCATGGTGGTTTTGCCTTAGACTTCTATCAGGAAGGGTAAACAAGTTGCTCATAGGGTAGTTTACAGTTGGAGCTGCTCTGTAGGCAGAGGAAGTTGCAGTCATTTATCCAACAGGAAACGTTTTTCATTGTGGATAGCTATTTTCAGGATAATTAGTTTAAAATGAATAGTTCTAATCTCAGTTAATCAATTATGACCAACAGTTTTGATCTTAGCTAATCAATCATGGAACAAAGGAAGTTGGGCTCTATCTGGCCTTATCAGCAGATTCAGGCAAAAGGGCAAGAAAGTTCTATATTTACTCCTGTCATGGTTCAAAATTGTGTATAAAAACCTATAAAAGAAAGACTGTGGTTTTAAGAAAAGGATTAGTAGAGTTCAGTAAAGGTTAGGAAAGGCCTCTAAGGGTTCGGCAGGTGAAAAGAGGCCAGTTGGAGAAGCATTCCAACAACGGGAACAGCATGGTCAAATCTGTAGAGCAGTGAAGAGCATGGAATAATCAAGAAAATAAAAAGGTCAATGTAGCTAGAGTGAGTAAAAAGAAGAAAGACATGTCAGCAGGGGCCAGATCGGGCAAGACCATGCAGGCTATGGCAATAAATCTTTAATTCTGAGGACAGTCAGAAGACACTGAACAAAGCTGAGTGGGGGAGAACTGTAGTCTAAGTGATGTTTGGAAAGACGGCTCTAGCCGTCATGTGGAGCATTAATCAGGATGCACGGGGTGCATAGACCAAAGAGGGGAACTGGTGATGAAGCTGTTGTAGTAATCTAGATGAAAAACGATGGTAGACTGGGCTGTGCTGGTATCCATGCACTGATCAGATGGCTTGCAGTTTCATTCTCATTACATTTCTCTAGTATTTCCACACCTCTTTGAAGCAGAGAATTTAGAATGCTGCCCATCACCTTTAGGGCTCAGCACACCTACGGGCCAATTCCTAAGGTGAGGTCACCCAGCCTCAGCTTCTTTCCTTCCATATCAGCCAATTGCAAAGGTTGTAATGAGGCTCATAACCACACTGGATTTGGTTCCTCCTGACATCTCCCAAGTCCAATCATTTCACACCTGGATTGTTGTGCTGATCATGAAACCCTGCACATTGCCCCTGAAATTGTCATTATGTAAAAGTTTATTTTCATATGACTATCCTTGATCCAAATAGCTTCACCATTCCCCTACTAGTTATAAAGTCAAAAATCAAAGTCCTTAAAACCCCTTTCAGGAAAGCCAGTCTATCTTCTTACCACTAATCTTTTTCACAAACCTTCTGGATCAACAAAATTAGTTTATTCATTCACACCTGAATATTCAGTATTGCTATGGACTGGGTGTGTCTCCCACCAAGTTCATATGTGGAAATCCTAACACCCAATGTTGTGGTATTAGGAGGTGGGAACTTGGGGAGGTAAATAGGTTACGAGGGTGGAGCCCTCATGAATGGGATTAGTGCCCTTATAAGAAGAGAAACGAGAGCTTGTTACCTCTCTCTGCTCTCCGTCATGTGAAGATACAACAAGAAGATGATCATCTACAAATCTGTAAGTCAGGAATTGGGCCTCACAAGACACTGGATCTGCAGACACCTTGATCTTAGAGAACCCAAACTCCAGAACTGTGAGAAATAAATGTTTGTAGTTTAAGCCACCCAGTCTATGGTAACGTGGTACAGCAGCCCAAATGGACTAAGACGAGTGTCTATATATGTATATATATATATATACACACACACATAAATATATTTACACACACATATATGTATATAAAATAACTTTTAAAATATTTTTCTACTGATAAATTTCTTCTTTTTCTCCTCATTTTAAGGAGAGACTTCAAGAATCGTTGTTTGTAAGAAAGAAGTTTCATCTTGTTAGGTGGAAACACAGAGTTATTTTTGTCATTGTATGGAAGTTCAAATATGTGTAGAAGGGTCTGAAAGGATGTCGAGTAGTTGAAAGTGTGGAACAGGCTGGATACTAAGCGCTTGTCTCTCAGCTTCAGACTCAGCTTTGCAGTGCTGGAGCTGAAACTCTGCGAACCTCACTTCTGCTTTGTCACCTGGGTCCCTGTTAGTCTCTGTCAGTAGGGGGTCTTGAGAGTAACAGGAAGGCTGGAGGAGGGAGAAACCAATTATACCTTTCCGCTTGCTCCCTATTCCTATCCATCTCACCACAGCAATTATTCTTCACCCCGGCAGTGGGTAGCAGCAGTGGGTTCTCATTTGCAGTTTTCCCCATCTCCCTAAACCAGCCTCACAAGGCCTGAGAGATACCAGCACTTGCCAGCTGGCACCCCTCCTCAGGGTCTGGACCCCAGTTCTGCAGGGCTCCTCCTCCAGGATCCTAACCTCCATAGTCACTTCCTGCACTTACTTTCTCTCTGATACTCCTATGTCCCCTTTGAGTATTTTCAGATCTTTAATAACTGGTTAACAAACCCTTGTGTTAAATTATCTCTTTTAAAATAACTGGTGCAGTTTCTTTCCTAATTTGACACTGAGTGGATACAGTAAGGAGGTTTCATGACAAGAAGTGACTTTAAATTTTAATCCTGTCCGTTGAAACCGGGCTACAGAATTAATTCATAGATTTCATGAATGACACTAATAAATGGCCCAACATTACCATCTTAAGCAGCTTTATTGTTCTTGGTTATCAGGCAATTCACTTCACTTTAAGTGGGTTTTTTTGCAGGGGGAGTGACCGTGTCTCTACTGCTCACTAGTTGGTAAATGTGGACCAGTTGACAGTCAGAGAAGCTCTTGGTCTCAAACCCAGACTACCTGGGTTCAAATCATACCTCCTCTACTTACTAATTCTGTTAACCTTGGTTGAGCCACTTAACCTCTCCTTGCCTTGTCTGCAAAATAAGGTAATGATCATCTCCAATTCATGAAGTTGTAGTGAGGATTAGATGATATAATTTATTAAAAAACCATTTAGATATGTACCTGGCCCAAGTAAGTGCTCAGTACATTTTTCTGTTCTTATTGTCATTTGCCATGTAAATCTGAGAATTCACAATATTTTATTGCTAACGTATCAAATGAGGGTGTGTGCATTTCTCATTACAGTTTGAAAGAGTTCATCTAACCTCTGAGCTGCAATCTGGCAAATCATCTTTCCTTATTGAACCAAATCACATGTGCTTAGCGTAAGATGTGTGCCGTGAGCCTGAATTGTGTGACAGAGGCTCATCTAGGCTGTGCTTTTATTCTTGGGCTGTGAACTCACCGTTTAGATTTCTTTCACATATGAAGCATTAGTAAATCAGCAGGGAAAGCATATGAAACACATGAAGTGACTACATTTTTAAGTACCACTTTTGGATTTGTGACACAAAGTTCGCAACATGACCCTGACCCATTGCTGTCAAATTAGTTGTTGAAAATTAAGTATGAATGGGCTGACCAACCTGCGATCAGAGGCCAAGGCCAAAAGCGTTGTCCATGGTGTGAATTTGTCTAACGTTGCCAGCTGGGCTGGAATATTGTGAAAGGAAATATCCCTCAATTTGCCACATTGACATCTCTATACTTTGCTTCTCCACTCCATGAAATCTGCCTTTCTCATGCCCACTTTACATCTCCCAAAGCTCAAGAAAGAATCCGAGAAGGTATGTTTTCTCTCAGGAAAATTGTATTCTAAACATGACTTCTTGCTAATCACTCTGATTTATTGAGCCCCTCTATGTGACCTCTCTGTGAAAAACCTCACTGCACACTTCAGATTTTTGGAAACGCAAATTCAAACAAAAACAAGATACCATTTTTAACCACCAAACTGGCAAAAATTAAAAAGATTGATAATGGCTGGAGTTGGCAAGCATGTGAGAAAATGGACTTTCTCATATCTTGCTGATGTGTATGTAGATCACTACCAATTTTTGGAAGGTAGACTGGCAATAAACAAAAATATGAAAATGTTCACAATCTTTGAACTCAGCACTTACATTTTTAAAAATTTACCATACTGAAAAGAAGCGCCAGTACTTATGAATATAACTATGAGAACATTTGTTTCAGCACATTTTTTAGTGGTAAAAAAGGAGAAAATTTGATTTTCCATAAATAAGTACTATTCAAATAAATTACAGAATATCTAGATTTTGCAATATTTTAGAGCTGTTAAAACAGAAGCATTCCTGGGTGGGATATGAAAGTTAAGTGAAGAAAGTGTGTTGGAAAGAGTGTGTGTAGCACCTCTTGATTTCACAATACATGATCCAATTTTGTCAGAATAGAAAAAAAAGAAGAGATAAAGAAAATATCTAGATATGCTTTTTCCTATTTACATATAAGTTTAGAAGTACAAAGAAGACTATAATATATATATATATAAAATATATAATGTATAATACATAACATTGGCTATATCCATGTGTGTGTTTAGGGTGGGGGCCCAGATGGAAAGGATTATTGGAGTGACTGTCATTTATTTTCTTTGTGAAATTTGCAGCGTTCAGGCTTGTTACAATAGTCATCCTTTTCATTTGTAATTTTAAAATCAAACAGAATAAATAAAAATTAATAATTTGTCATAACAGATCATTTAAGAACTTCCTAAATTTCCACATCTAATCAGGAGATAATGTGGTATTTGAATCCAGGTCTGTATGATTCCAAAGCCATCCTGGTTGCTTTACCCACACTTCCTCTGGCCTGCTATAGTAGAGTTGGTATTTTTTGGCTGGAGAGAGCATTCTTGGTTCCTTTAGAAATCACAACCCACAGGAAGCTGTTTGTTTCGTGTACTATTCACTGTGCTCAATGGTAAGAAAACAGGCAGAACACACAGCCTGGTTCTGGTCTCTTTCTGCAACACTTAACCACAATTAGCCACGTCCAGTAGTGTTCAAGAGTATTGGAATAATGTGATGGCACCATTTGGAGCGGGTATAGAAAATCACTCTCCAGCACTGAGGAGATAAGAGGAAGAGGCACTGCTTATTGTCACTTCAAGTCATTTTTCAGGGCCAGTGCTTCCTTTTGGGCAAGAGAAAAACCGTGAGTTTGTGAGGCAACTCAGCAGATTGAGCCATGAGCTCAGGCACATGCACTGTGTAAACTGCATCTAAATGCACACCCGTCAACCTTCCATGTGCAAGGGTTAAGAGGAATGGTAACTGGGGAAGTCTTGTTTATTCAACCGTTTGTTTTCTATGCAAATACTGTCCTGTGGGGAAAGAGAAGCCCATGCGGAATTCATAAGCAGCCTTAGAGGCTGATGAGAAAAGCAATAAGCTTCTGTGAATAGTCCTGCATCGTAACATGTCCCCAGGGACCTGGTCTTATGAGCATTACTATGCAATGTGAATTAAATCCTCTGCATAGAGCAGTCGCCTGGTGCTTCGGAGTTGATTACCATCATCCCCGGAGGCTGAGGCTTTCTGCATCAGCGACCTGACATCAGAGGATGGACCTATAGGAAACGGGGCTTACTGAGCTTGATGCCAACAGAGCTTGGCATGCCCTTTGGGTGAAGGGCAAATATTAGATCACCAAAGTATTCCCTGGTTATGAAAATCATGGCTTAAATTACGATTACATTGGTTTGGGCAATCCAGAGAGGGCATGGGGTAGGAAGACACGAAGAAGGGGAGTTGTCACAGAAATTATTTTAAAACCATGGTAACTAAATATCAAAGCACTAAATCAAAGGCATTAGGCATCCGTAATGAAGTGTTCATGGAGCCAGAGTCAAAAAGTGAAGGGAGGCCCATGCAATCCATTGTAGAAAATGCTGCACTGTGCATTTAGAATAAGAAAATGAAAGAAGCAAAAGGAATCTATCAGGACCGATGGCTCTTCAGTCCAAATCTGAAATGGAAAGGGATAGAATTTCAGATTCTCTGTTCCTTTAATCAAGCCAATTCACTTGGCCCTGAACATCATTTTAAAATTCCCGTAGCTATGAGAGCAAAAGGGGCTCATGAAAGAAACAAAGGTCTGTCACGTAAAAGCAAGCTTTTGCAGTTTACTTTTTCTGAGTATTATCCGGAAATGGTTCCTGCTATTAGTCAGGAAATAAAATCGTTGCAGACATAAACCCAGCTAGATATCTAACACACTTAATTATAATTTTTAAAAATATCTTTGCTCTTGTCTTTATGATGAAGATCTAAATGTCAGCAAACAAGTGTTACTGTCAGGAACTGAATAATTAAGCAACTTTTCAGCCAATGTCAAATATCGTCTACAGCCACAGGCCTGTATAATTAGAGACAATTCTCATAAAGCAATTTTTCTTCTCTCACACAACTCTTGCCCTTAAAATTGTATCACATTCACATCTCTCCTTTCATGTTTTTGTTTTGATTTTAAGCTCCTCATCCAATGTTCCTAATAGAGAGAGTAGCCAGTATGCATGTATGCATCGTTTTATTTTATTTTACTTTAATTTATCTTATTTTATTTTACTCTATTTTAATTTTATTTTTTGTGAGGTTATATATATTTTTCCTAAGTCACAAAAAGGATAATGGCAAAAATGAAAATAGAAGCAGGATTTCTTGAGTCTTAATTTGATGCCTTTCCAACCAGTTCACAGTGAATTCTAAATCCTCTCTCTCCCTCCACCTGAAGTTCCTAACTGGTTGTTTCTGGAGTGACCAAATTTGTGGTGTCCAATGTTTAACTAGGCATCAAATGGCAAAGAAACCACAAAGGCACATGCTCACAGTGCAGAAAGGAAACAATCCCGTGAAGGCCCACTAGTGAACTGGAGTTTGGGCAATGAAAGGAAACCCACCCTAGAGCAGATTTTCTCTTGAACATATTTGTCTTGCAGCCCACAGAGAGAATAGGAAGGAAGCTGCTTCTAAGAATGGCCAAGGGGCAAAGCCAGGGCAAGAGGCTCAAAGTGTTCCCAGGATAGCAGGTCATATAAAACTCCTTTCTGGCCCTCTCAGCTTGCACTGCAACAAGATCAGCAGGATTATCTGTAAATTCAAAGAACGCCCTCTCCATCCTCGGGGCTTCAAGCCCAGCCATGGGCAGGTCTAAGAACACCTACGAGGGCCTTCAAGCTGGCTGCCTTTAGTGCGGAAATGCAAACGGAAAGGCTAGCAGGCTCAGGCACAGAGCACAGAAGATTGTTGCAGACACCAGCCAGAAAGCTGACATTTGTTTCTAAAGTTCTCTTTATCTCGAGGTCAAAACCCCCAGGGTGGAAATGAGAAAAACTTCTGTCAAACAGTTGCCTTTGTCTCCGTAAGTAGATCCCAACCTTTTTAAGTGTGAGAATTCCTTTTTAAAATAAAAAAGTTGTGAATCGCCCGATGACATGGTTATATTCGACTATTGATTGAGAGCCTGTATAGTGACCAAATAACTACATAAATCCAATAACATTTTTAAATAAGTGTTTATAAAATTAATCACAAGAATGTCTACATACAGTTGATAAACTGTACATTGTTGATACAAGATATATTTAATTAGATTTCATGAAATGTTCAAGTTTGTTTTACTTTTTAATTGAAAACAATTTAAAAGAGTACATGTGGTGGGATTAATTTTGAATTTTTCCTCATTATCTTTGTTTTCCTGCATCCTTAACCCCCTACTTCCGGCTTCCACAAAGTATTGGTTGTCATGTTGGGGGGTTGTGTCAGTAGGACTAAATCTAGAATTGAGACACAACTGTCAAATTCGTGGATTCTAGGTTTTATTGTTTTCATTTTTTACTGTGGAAATATTCAAATGTTTACAAAAGCAAAGCATACAAAGATGATCCTCCTGTCAACATCACTCAGCTTCAACAACTAGATACATTTGCCAATCTTATGTCATATTTTATCTGACACTTTTTGGTCTCATTGTTTTGAAGCACATCCCAGACATGTATTTCTTCTGGAAATATTTTCACATGGTGTTTTTATTGCTGTTATTGTTTTGTTTATTGATTGTTGATATAAATACAGTGCCATTATCATACCTAAAGAAATTAGTAACAACTTCTATTTTCTTTTTTTTTTTTAATTTATTTATTTTCCCCCCAAAGCCCCAGTAGATAGCTGTATGTCACAGCTGCACATCCCTCCAGCTGCTGCATGTGGGACGCGACCCCAGCATGGCCAGAGAAGCAGTGCGTTGGTGCGCGCCCAGGATCTGAACCCGGGCCGCCAGCAGCAGAGCGCGCGCACTTAACTGCTAAGCCACGGGGCCGACCCACTTCTATTTTCTAATACCCAATCCATATCCAAATTTTCCTTCTTGTCGCAAAAATGTTTTTTAAGTTGGTTTGTTTAATTCAGGAGCCAAACAAGGCTCACATACTGCATTTAGACGTCTCTTGAGTCTCTTTTAAGATTTAGCAAACTTCCTTTCCCTTTTAAGTCATATATTTGCTCAAAAACCTGGGTCATTTGTCTCAGAGCATTCATCACATTCTGGATTGTGACTGATTGCTTTTTTGTGTTATCTCTAACTTGTTCCTCTTTCCCCAGTAACTTCTCCAAACGGGTAGATAGCTGGATTTAGAGGCTTGAATAAATTGAGTTTTAATTTTCTTTGCAAGCAGAGGTGTACATCTACTTACATCCCACCAGGAATCATGTATATGTAGTGGATCCTTTTTTAACATGGAAGATTGAGTCTTAGATGTCAGAAGCAATAAGAAAGAGGGACTGAAAAAAATATGCATCAAAAAGGATGTGTTTTTTGGAATTGGGGAGAAGGAAAGGGGAGTTAACAGAGGTAGGTAGGGTTTGACGGACTGGGACAGAGCTGGTTGGACCTTGCCCCCTCCTCAAACTGAAGTTATGAGGGAAACAGCATCAAAGCCCCATGTCAATTTGAGATTCTGATAGTAAAGGAAGCTTACACCTAGCTTTCCACATTGAATTCTGAGAAGGCTTATC
The DNA here is from genome assembly GCF_020826845.1 of Diceros bicornis minor. Lineage (NCBI taxonomy): Eukaryota > Metazoa > Chordata > Mammalia > Perissodactyla > Rhinocerotidae > Diceros > Diceros bicornis. The sequence goes on along the minus strand of NC_080749.1, from coordinate 15,198,218 downwards.
AGCTCAGAGACAACTTCCATCATAAGACAAGTAACCTTCCATGACCCAGCAGCAACTTTGGAAATCAGTCCAAAGTTCACCCAGTTTGGGAGCAGAAGGTAGCAAGGAAGATCAGAACACAGAAAGGAGTATTTGGAGGGGTCTACTGAAGATGTCGGTCTGGACCAAGTGTTGGGAGGACAGAGGGACAGAGGTCTCAGCAGATAATTCACGTGAAGAGTGACAGCAGCTCTAAACCACAGCTCTCTAATTCTACTTCTCAGCAGGCAGGCAGTGCATATCTACTGAGAAGCACCGTATATGCCCCAGCACAAGAAGTTCTCACAATGAGGCAATTTCCCTATTTTCCCAATGAGATCATTTTTTAAAACGCATTTTGGTCAAATTGAACATATAAATTCAAGCTTTAATGGATATAGAAGAAATCATCAAATATCCACTTATACTAATGTTTAATTCATTAATTACGCATGCACATTTAAAATCACATGTAGTGATTTTCCATTCTCATATTTCAAGAAGTAGTTTATTTACATTCTTGACATGCGCCTTGACTTAAGCGATGGCCTCTGGTGGCACATCACCATTTTTTGAGGACTCTGATATTGTGTTCCAGGGCACAGCACCCCTACTTCCAACTAAGTTGTTTAAAATACCACATTTTAAATCTTGTGCAACACTGTGTCACTGGAGATAAAATTTTATACCAAGTCTGAAGTATCCTTCTGCAAAACTTTAGAATAGTTGCTTCTTTACTACTCTGCAATTGTTATAAATTTTTGGTCTCTTCAATATAATCATTTATGTTTTTATTTTTCAATAATATTTTTTAAAAGCTTACTTATTCTAACCACTAACTATTATAAGGTATTACTCCCAGGAAACTAAGCTAGATCTGTATTAAATTAATTTGCCTATTTTTTTTTTTTTAATCAACTCTGTCGGATGAACTCCACAAGCATCTAAAATTGTTAATTTCAGGCTCACGTCTCCCCACCCACTACTTAGTACTGTGCTACTAAAAATAGAAGAGAAAGAGAGAGAGAGAAGAAGAGAGAGAGAGAGGCTATACTATAAGAGAATTTGTAAGTGATGCAAAGTAAGATAACTTCCCCTTTTCTGAGGTCTAAGTTTGGAGAAAAAAAATCTGCCTTATATTTGGGCACATGTAAATGACGTCTTCTCCCCATCAGCCATGTGAAAAAGTAAACCCAAAAAATGCATAAAAGAGAAAAAAATATCTTTGAGTAATTTTTAAGTCTGAAATTACTGAAGAAGAGTCACTGAATTTGACTGATTTTTCTTAAAAGTAACTAAATTAAATATTTTGCTGTTAGGCAGAATGGAGAGTGTAGGTAGAAATTAAGATACTACAGGAAAATAAAATAAATTCTGTTTTTCACAAATGAGTATGTGACTGCAAAATCTGTAACTACTCTATATACAGTGGAGTGATTATAATAGAGGAATTAGTAAAATTTGATTCAGTGCAATGAGGAAATATTGAATTCCTCTTAAGTTACAGATACTGGGCTAGGCACTAAGCATAGAAAGATGGCAAAATAGATCCAGTCCTTGCAAAACTCTCTCATTAAAGTTTTCAATATTCAGATCATAGCCTGTCTTTCCTAATGCCATCATAACACCAAACCCTAATTCTAGATTCATGTATTTGGTTGCTTTCCTGTATGTTTTCAGCTGTCTCAGTGCCCACCCTTTAGTCTCATCCCACTTTTTTTCATTGTAACCATTGTTGATTAGGTAGAGATAGTCATTAATTAAAGACTTCAATTAACAACATAAGTTAAATCATTAGCTCATTGGTCCCAGTTTATTGGAAATATTACAGCTCCTCAGGTAACAAAAATGGAGTGCATACGAAGATGTTTTTAAAAAAGTTTAGTGACGAGTTAGCTAATCCTCAGTTTCTTGATCTTTAATTCAAGCTAATAATATTAACTGGCTTAAAGAATTGTTTAGAGGTGTGAATGAGAAAATGCGTGCGAAACAATTAGCACAATGCCTACACATCATAATTGTTCACATGGCTGTGTCGTAGCTCTTGTAGATATTGTTCTCTAGAGTGGTGGATCATTGTTAGTGTTGTCAATGATGTTGCTGAGGTTACAGTTGTTGTGTGGCCTACAGAGGTGTCCATGAATCTGGGATCATGGATGCACTGCTCACACACCAAGGACCTACTCCTTTTCCTCACTGGCATTTGGATCAATTCATCAAACCACCCACCTAATTTTAGTCTGACATCGATTTTTCTGGTTGTACCAAATCCATCATTGCTTAGACTAAGGCGTATGTTTTGAAGCTTAATTGGTGAAAGCATTTCATCTATGGTCAAAGGAAATAGAAACGGCAGTGTGTTTACTCCAGGGATGTGAGCTCAATGTTTTGATTCTTAAGTAAATGTAGAATTGGTAATTAGTTGGAAAGATTATGTAAAATATATCTAATCTCAGCTGCTTATTATTTAAAAATAATTCTAATTTTTAAAAAAGAATAACAATCAACAAAGTTATGGAAAGAAGAGTTAGTAGTAGAGAACTGTAATCAATTTCAGTCAAGTTCAACAAACTTATGTTGAGTACCTAGCAAGTGCCAGGCACTGTTCTAGGCACCAAGAGTACAAATATAAAGAAGAAAGAAAGCTTATCCCAAGTAACTCTGATGAATTGTTTTCTCAACATATTCTACTAATACTATTTTCAATGGATGATTGATTTCCCTATCTCCAACTTGAGATCACCCCAACCCTCCAGCAAGCCCACAGATATAAAAACATTCTTCCTTCAGAAATGCTTTCAGAACTCTGATTACTCCCTGTTTTTTATGACCCAACCCTTCTGTTTTAGCCATTTCTAATTTAATGATTCAAAAGAAAATTGTTAATAAATAATTGAATTTTGAATAATTAAATAATTCCTGCATTAGCTCATCAACACAAGTCCTAAAGAGGTATTATTGTTCCTGAAGGTAAAATCACACGGTTACTTAAACGTTAAAGATATTTTGTAAAATGTCATTTTAAAAATTATGATAGCTTTACAAAGACTTTAACTTGGAATTAAAATGGCAAAAACAAGAGGTGAAGGAATAGCAAAACACATGGAGGAAAAGAACACTCTGAAATAGATACTCTTGTTTGAAAGGGAAAAAAAAGCGAAGAAGCAAAGTACCATTTCCTGAGAAACTGTCCCTACCACTGCTAAGTCGTCATTTGTCTTTTAATCCCCACAGCAATGATATAGGCTAGATACAGCCTACTTTTAGAGCTGAAGTCCATGAAATGTGTCTTAACCAAAGTCACAAAACTAATAAATGGCAGAATCAGAATTTTGGCCCATGTCTATCGGATTTAAAGCCACATTCTATTGGCATTATAGACTAATTATAGAAATTCAATTATTTGACTTTGTAGTATATTTTATTATGGTGAACTATTTTAAAATCACTTATTTATTTTGTGTTTTGAAGGTATTTAGTGTGACCACATATGATAGTCATTTGCAATTATCAGGCACAGGAACATTAGTCCAACCCAGGATCTGATCAGAGAACACTTTGGATTAATAAGACATTATCCTCCTTCCCTCAGACACCATGAATACCAAAAAGCACCTTGTGTATCATTGCATTTGCACCTCCAAGAACATGTCATAAACATGCAGAAGGAGGAGCAAAGCACAAGGAAAAAGTGAGGCAACCAATCAAATGAAAATATCAAAGCCTACTACGTGCAAAACACTAGGCCAGACTCAGACTCTGAGTGTCAGAATCTTCCATTCAGAAAAATAAAAGCTGATAGGGATATTAACTAAGACTAGAGATTCTGAATTGCAATAGAAGAAGAAGAAAACCTTGATGTTTGAGAGAGTAAATTGTTGCAAATAAAGTAAATATTATGTCAGAAATGGGGAAGCAAATATTTATGATAATATCTGTGTGAGACTTAGTACAACCTAAACACATAAAGAAACATTTTAAATGTTTAGAAAAGTTCATGAGTAATAGACACATACAAAAGTATTAAAAGGGGTTACCTATATGGCACGACCCTACACCCAGAAGTCAATATTGTGAAGAACGGGTTTTCGTTTTTGTAATGTTCCTTTCTGCTTCTACCACTAGAGATAGAACCTAGGGTCTATTTACAATTGCATTATCCTGATGCATTATTCATGTTTTCATTCATTTATTCAACAGTCATTTACCAGACCTCTACCTTGTGCCATTCATTCACAGATACAACAGGTGCAGACTGAGCGTGTATTTTGCATCCATGCATCAAGCTAACTGGGGCACAGACAGTTCTGGAGCTTACATCCTATCGGGGGATGTAGACATTTATCTACATAATTACACTATTAATTATTTACTTACAGCTATAAAAGCTGCTATGAAGGAGAATTGGACCCTAAGAGAGAAAATAGCTGTGTGGCCAGACATAGTCCAGAAAGTCAGGACATCCTGAGGAAGTCAAGCAGAAATCTAAATTACCCAGTCACTGAATAGTGGATTGCAGAGGACAAAAGGGCCTTCCAAACGGGAATGACAATGTTGAAGTTGCCACATGAAGACCAGTGTCACTAGAACACACACAGAGAGAGGCAAAGGAAGGTGGGAGGTGGGGGCTGAAGACATCAATACGCACATCCTTGTCGACCACAGGGGGACATTTAGAATTTATACTGTGAGCAATAGGAAGCTATTGTGCTAGTCCAAGGGATGTAGAGATGCACATGTGTTTATTCTCTCTTGTGTTCCTCAGTAATGGGAGTGGGAGGAAGCCATTAAAAAGAAAGACTAATATGGATGGAGTGTTTCCAATGAATGAAGCACTCAACGTGTTTGATTTATCTAATCCTCACAATAAAATAATTCCCATTATACAGATTAGAAAACTGAGACCCAGTAACTTGATGAAGATCATATTTTCTACAAAGTGGGTAAGGTGTAATTTAACTATTCTGCTTGACTCTAAGCCTTGTGCTTTTTCCTCTTGCTACTTTTTCTTGTACCCATCCCTTCTTATTAAGAATTTCTACTCTCCATCTCCTATCACTCTCTCCTCTTACCAATCATCTTCTTCACCCCACTTTCACAACAGCCACATTCCTCATGAAAAAAAAAGGGGACTTGGTCTACTTTGTTCATTGTTCTATCTCTGGCTCAGAGATAAGTTCCTGATATATGTTGCATGTTTGATAAATATTTGTTGGATGGATTACAACATTCTGTCCTCCACCATCTGTCCTCCCGTTCCTTCAGTGTTATTTGACACTTCCATGCTCATGATTTACAAGTACACATCATTAGCCACAACTGCTAACTGGAGTTCCAGATTGGTATTCCTGGGCATCTTTTAAGGTCTCGCCAGCACTTCAAGCTCAACATATTCTTCTTTTTGCTCCAACACCTTTATCTAATCTTTCCTCATTTATTAAAATGAATCAACTTTTCCCTAGGAACTTACTCGAAAAACCTGAGTTATCCTCATAGCCTTTTTGTTCCTTAGTCCTCACATCTAAATAACTACATCTAGCATATCGAGGCGAACGTAACTTGAACTCTTTTCTATCAATTCACATAGTCAAATATCTCCTAATTCTTTGTTCTGATTCCAAAGCATACTTCTTCAGGCTTTTTGACTCTGTTATTCTCTATATGTTTTGATTTTATTCTACACTGGTTTATTCTCTCTTGCATTCTTCAGTAATGAGCATGGGAGGAAGCCATTAAAAAGAAAGACTAATATGGATGGAGTGTTTACACTGAGTGAGGCACTCAATATAATTTATTTAATCCCACCAATCCCCCAAAAATCTGTTCAAATCAGCAATCTTGTGAATACAGTAACTTTCCTGAGGGTTTGGGAGTGCCGCATAGGAGAGACCATATCCAGCACCAATCACTTTGCATGCCTTGCTAGCATTTTCTCTTCCAACTTGGCCCCTTCTACAGCCCATATGCTAGGAGTGCCAACTTCTCCACATTCAGCTTCCACACCCCACATAGACTCCTACTGCTCCTTCTTGGTGAGTAGCCCCACCAGCCCAGTGTGCCTTCTCCTAGATTCCTAGAATCCCAATGAATGACTTTTTTTTTCCATTTTTTTTACAACCACTTGGTTGCCAAGACCCTCTTATTCCATCTCCGTAATATTTTCACCTTTTCCATTATCACTGCCATTTTCCTACTATTGGCCTTCAGAGATTCTCTTTCTCAATACTTCCACATATAACTCTGTCCCCAGATTCTAGCCTCTGTAATGTACACGCCACTCTGTCTCTAAAACACAGATTTACTCACATAGTCTGAAAATCAAGACTAATTAGCATGATATTTAATCCCCTCCACAGGTTGACACCAACCTCCATTTCCATATCTCCAGCCCACATTTCTACTGCATGCTGCTCTTCGTGCAGCACTCAAAATGTTGCTCTCCTCAAACCCATGCTCATTCTCCTTAAAACCAATATATTCACTATTTTTGCTCATCCTCTTTTCCTTCCAAAAATGTTTTCCTGTTTTCAGTTCATCTAAGCACCAATATTATTTATAGTCTTTTGAAAATGCTATTACACTCTTTCATAAAACCTAACCTAAACCTCAGTTCCCATTTATTTTTTGTTATCAGCACCTTGTAACTAATTCCATTATAATACTCTTCACAACTACCTTAAAGTCCACTGTGCTTTACAATTCACAGTTTGCGTTTTTCTCACTATATTTTAGGGTCCATGAAGTCAGGAAAGGTATCTTATTGCGTTTTTATCCCCACAGTCCTTAACACATGCTGAGAGTTCAGTCATTTTCATTATTTTTTGATTAAAACATACAGGAAATAATTTGCCTGAATACTAATAACTGTTATAGGAATAATTTACTTTTCTCATTTACTTACCTTTAGAAGCAGAATAGTTCTCCATGATATCAGCTTCAAAGGTTAACTTGTTGTGACTTTTGTTTTCATCTCTTTCTACACATCTGAGGGGGCCAGAGTCAATGAGTGTTGAGGGGCAGCTGTGGCACAAGGATTTTGCAAAGTAGCTTCAGTTGAAAACCATATAAGCTCTCAGTGGTTGGAAAAACCAACCCGAAAGGCTTTCCTGTAGCTCAGCCAATAATCCAAAAACGTGAAGATAGCTGCTGGCACAATTACAACTTATTATATGAAAAACATAAATAGAAACACCCCAGGAACAAGTGAGCAGTTTGCCTCATTTTTCGGTGGTGGACAACTGTTCTTCTGCTTAACAGAAGTGAGCGCATTTTACTCAATTTGCTCTTGATTCCCCATAGACAAGCATACTGAGTGTATCATATGTTCGCTGCTCATTGAACTGCATTTAAATTTTCAATTTCCTCTAAATCCTCACTTTACAGCCAAAATTTATAAACAACTGCATATATTTTTCTCAGTTCTCCCTGACTCCTGTGACTTTCTCATTTTACATTCTGTGTGGATTGAGTGGATGATGAGTAGATTTCAGAAGCTTTGACATGAGCTTTTTAAATTTTCCTCACACTGAATCTTGAAGATCTCAACCAAACAGGAGTGGCTTGGGTGGACTAAACATGTTAAATTTATTTCCATTTTACCTGTCTATTAGAGTGTTTCCCTTTAAGCTGGAGTTTGTAACATAGTTTGGACCAAGTAGTCATTGTCACTTTCTGAGTGCCCTGGCTTCCCACATTTTTAGATGTTGCGCTATCAAGTGGTAGGAACTCACATCAATTGTCAAAGGAGAGACTGCACTCATTGGGGTTGTTACTAACTTTTCTTTCTCCCCATCTTTCTCATATTAAAATGGTAGACTAAATTACATTAATTTGTCTAATGTGAATATGGTCATTCAAAATGTATGCATTTCTTTGCATTACCACATTTACTCCAGCAAATTTTCTCACTTTTACTCTGAGGAGAGTAATGGGTGACTGCAGGAGAGTGGGTGAGCATTTGGCTTCTGCTCTGTATTCAGCCATCTGCATTCACAGACGTGATTCTCATTCTGATATACTAAGGGAAAGCAACTCTCCAGGATAGCATATTAAACAACGGCATAAATAAAGTTTATACTTTCTTCTGCAAGTTGTTTGATGCTTTAAAGCCAAAGACAATTTTAAGATAGGCAGTTTTGTGAGTTTTGTTTTGTGAGTGATGGAGGCAGGACAAGAAAAGAAGAATATCTGCAAGCTACTAAAAATTTGTGTTACCTGCAATATATTCTTTCTTTCCAAGTCCATGTTTGACATATAAGTATGTTGGATATGGAGGTAAAAGAAGAATGCAGCTGTCACAGCTTAAACTTATTGGTGATATCTTTCATAGGGCTCAATATACGCTATGGATCTAATTTTTCTTTGCCCCAATATCAAAAGAGTACTTTAGCAGGACAAAATAGAATATCTGAACGGGTTAAAGGATGTGGTATTGTTACTTCTCCATCTTCCACAATCAGCAGCCATCATAGGTACCTAAATGTGGGCTTTAGGAGGATTAGCCTGGAAAATGATATACTGTAGGAATGAGAGGCAAACTTTCTCTTTCTGTGTGTGTGTGTGTGTGAATGTGTGTTTTTCTTGTAATCCCTAAAAGAAAGAAATCTATCTTCCATCTCTTTAACATCCGAACACAGCCGCTGCCCACCCCCTCCACACACACAGATATCACCAGAAGGTCTGTTTATCAGCATGCGGCTCGTGACTACCTTCATCAGACTCACCTTGTAATTTTGTTAAACATGCAGATTCCAGAATCCTGTGCTATACACACTGTATTAGAATCTCTTGTGCTCTGAAATTGAGAGCGTCTGACTTAAAATTAATACCAATCTTTTCCAATCCCTGGAATTTACCAAAGAAGATCTATATATAAACAGTTCTCCCAATTAATCAAAATATTAAAAGGGCCCGACTTCCACAATCTATAGTCTGTTCCAGACTTTAAATGACATGTCTTCTTCCTTTCGTTTGTTCTTGCTCCCAAATTATTTTGATTTAATTCCTTTTTCCGCCTCCGATAGCAATAATAAGAACAGTTGGTCTCTACCTTCAGCACAATAAATATCGTTTTCTGTACTAGAAGATTCTGCATAAGTTCTGTTTGAGTTATCTCTTGCAAGGAAGAGTAAGTGCATCTTGGGAAAAGTCTTGTGTGACACCAGCTCATGTGTTGAAATTCTCACTCATGTGTCAGACAGATGGGCACTTTGGAAGTGAAGGATAGAGTTCATGTCATTGATCTCCTGTTCACTTTATACATCTTTGAGCATTCCTTTAAAAATATCATATCCTCCAAGTCTTTAATACTTAAGTTGAAAGGAAAACTAAAAAAATTATATAATTAAAACCAATAAGATTTCAGATAACTATGTCATATTGCTGGATGGAAAACATTTTTATAGGGCCATAAATAAAGAAATATAAATGGACCCAATACACACATTTATATCTATTTCTGCTACACTGAAAATCCAAATAATTACTCCGGAAGTCAAGACATGTTCATCTCGCCACATCTGGGGGTCTTTAGAAAAAATTAAATTAGCTGCCAGCAAATATAAAAAGTCTATTAAAAGCCAAAAGATACCCAAGGATTTTACTGAGAGACTGTTTCAATTTACAAAGAGTGGAACAATGAGGGTACAGACAGCAGGGATTTTAGACGTGAGCTATTCAGGACCAACTAGCGTTCTACAAAAAGACTCTCCTTGGAGGAGAGGCATCATGTCCAGCCCCAGGAGTGGGAAAGGGAAGATCATGAGTTGTGGGAAGCTCTGAAGATGGAAAGTACTACAGAGAGGCAGCCCTTTGAGCTCTGGTGAAGAACGCTATGGTCTCAGCACAAAGTGCTTTCCCAGCCATCCTACTGGTAAGTCATAAATCCTCTGAATGCCTCGAGCAATGGAGAGTACAAGAGCTGTTGAAAATCAAACCTGAAATCCTGAATATACCAACGAACACAAGCGATTCATCTCCTTTCTATCTTAAAAAATAGAAAACTGGCATTTCTGGAGACATTCAATAATGAACCTATAGCTGAAGCAGCAGGAGTTTCCAGGCAGCAGGACCAGAAAGGACCATGAGGAAAGTCTCTAGGGTGGAAGAAGATTTGGGGTGTTGCTTACGGTAATAACCAGGGTGAATAAGTTTGCCAAAACTGTTTAACATGTACACTTAAGATCTGTGAATTTTACTATATCTAATTATACAGGATTTTTAAAAATCTTATTGAGTGTTTTTTGTAAAAATTTGATAGGCTACTTTTAACATTTTTTATGAAAATACAATGTGTCAAATAGAACTCAAACAATCCTGAGGAAGAATTGATTTAGAGAAGTCACTCTACTGGATAGAAAGTCTTATAAAGATAGACTAATTAAAATGGCATGGTTTGCTGCAAAGAAATAGGATAGAAATGCAATGGACTAGAGAGTTCAGAGGGAGATCCACACATACATGGATATTTGATGTATGAAAAAGTGGCCCTGCAAGAGAGTAGAGAAAAGACAAGCTTAAACATAAATTATTTTTGTTTAACTGAATATCCATATGGGAAAGAATGAATCTTAAATCCTACTTCACATTATAATGAAAACGACATTCCCACTGGATTGTAGAATTAAGTAAGAAAGGTAAAATGATAAAACTTTCCAAAGATAATATAGAATACTATCTTTATAACCCCATGTTTGGCAAAGATTTCTCTGTTAGGGAAGAAGACAATATGAAAATAATGAGCAAAAAAATCTGCATTGAGAAGCAAGGACAAACTGAATAATAAATCCAAAGATAGCAAAAGGAAGAAAATATATAAAAGTCAAATTAATGAAATTTTTTTAAAAAACATGCAATAGAGGAGAAAAAGTATAAAAGTTGATTCTTTTAAAAACCCAATAACATAAACTTCTAGCAAGAATTATGAAAAAAAGAGGTAAAAGATATATAGATAGAAAGAGAGGCATCTATAAGAGAATATTAGAAATGGAAGAAAGTTATAAGTAAAAACACAGCAGAGATTAAAAAGATAAATGAGAATTTATTATACGCAACATTTTGCCAACAAATGCAAAGGCTTAGACGAAATGAACCAATTCTTAGAAAAATATGAATCACCAACTTTCCTTGATAAGTTGTACCACACACATTCAAGAATCTTATGAATTCTGTCTCATAATCAAGGAATAGATAATTCAAAAGTTGGGTAAGCTTCATTGTAAAAATAATAAGAGATGAAATAATCCTCAGATAATTTTGTGAGTCTAATTTATCCTTGGTAATAAAATCAAACAAAGATGTTAATGAGAAAGGAACCTTCTGAATGTAGAGACAAAAATTCCAAACAAAACATTAGCAAATAAAATGCAGAGGTACATTTCTATCTTAAAAAAACTTAAATACAATATATTTAAGTGGGTTTAATGGTGGTTTCCGCAAAGTACTAGTTATCACATTTGCCTCACAATATATCTAAATGGATTTATTCTGTAAATTTAAAATTGCTTTTAATATTAGAAAGCGCATTAGAGTAATTTTTCAAATTAGCATATTAAAAGAGGAAAACCACATGATCACCTAAATAGACACAAAAAGCCAGCTAAGAACAGAAGGTAACTTCCTTAAATTTCCACAACAGATAATGCAGGGCTTTTCAGCATTTTTGGTCTTCTTATCCCAGCACAGAACCAGATTACCTCTGTAGCCTCCCTCGCAGAGGGATGTAATCATGTGACAGAGTTCTGGTCATTAGACTGCAAGAGGAAGAGATGTGCACTATTTCCAGGCATGTACCATAAAAACCTCCCTCAAGATTTATGCACTGGCTTTCTCTGTTTAACTAAAATGACTGGACTCTGAGCATTAAGATCCAGAAGGGGGAAGTGACTGAATGACTATGTGCAGCGAAGCACCCACCACCACAACTAGCAAACAGAACTGGCTGTCACAAGAGCAAGAAATAAACTTCTGTGATTAAACCAATTAAATTTTGAAGTTGTTTGTTTTAGCGGCTAAGATTATCCTGACTGACACACTTGATCAAGGGTATCTAGCAACAGTTCATAATGAGCATCCTACTACACGTAAACATTAGAGGTCATGGTCAGCACAATAAAACAAGTCTAAGAAACAGAGAGAGAGAAAGGAAGGAACAGTTTTGTTTTTTGTCACAAAATATATGATTCTCTACATAGTAAATCCAATCAACCTCATCAACAAATAATAAGAATAAGTAAAAATAGTTTAAGAAATTTGTCAGATATAAGATCAATGCAGAAAAATCTATTGCATTTGTATACACCAACAATAAATTCCTCAAAATTGAATTAAAAAAATGGTAACCATATATCGTTACAACAAAATATAAGGAACATAGGAAAAATTTTTAAAAATGATACGTATGTTTTAAAAATTATAAAACCTAATTCAAAGGTATTTAAAAAATAGAAAAAATATACTATTTTTTTAGTTGTGGAAACTTAATATGGCAAAAATGTCAATTTTTCGAAAATTATCTACAGAGTCCAAGAACTCCTCAATAAAATTTCAACCTGGTTTTAACAGAATTTGAAAAGCCAAACTCTAAATTGTATATGGAAGATTAAAAGGTCTAAAATAGCTGATACATTCCTGGAAAAGAAAAACCAGGCATGGGGAATCGCCTTGAGCAATATCACTTTACTGTGAAACTATAGTAACTGATAAAGTGCAGTAGTGACATGCAGATAGACTAACAGATCAATGAGACCGAGAAGACTCCAGAAACAGAAAAACATGTATATGAAAATAAAGCCAGAATTGCAGATCACTGGGTGTAGTGTAGAAACAACTGATTACCCATATTAGAAATATGTTAATGGATCTTTTATATCACACATCCCCACACACATACACAAACACAAATTCCAAATGTAATAAAGACTTAAAAGAGAAAGGAAAAACATTAAACTAAAACCTTTTAGAAAGAAATCTAACATAGTTTTGGAACTTGTGCTTAAAAAGCACAAATTGTAAAAGAAGAGTTTGATACCTGCAACTATGTGAAATATGAGAAATTCTGTTTATCGAAAGATATCCAAAAACATATATATAAAAAAGCCACAACTGAGACAAAATATTTGGAACAGATATAACTGACAAAGGATGAGTGTCTAGGCTTTTAAAAATCCTACAAATCAATAAACAGTCAACCTAAATAAAAATGGACACAAGATGTGAACAAAGATTTTTTACAGAAGAGAAAACGTGAATAAAGATATAAGTGCAAATGAAATGATCTACTTCATTATTAATCAGGGAAATGCTAATTTAAAAACAATGATTTAACACCTTTCTGATCTGACAAAAAAGAAAAAGTCTGCCAAAAGACAAAGAAAGGAAACTCTCATCCACTTCTAGAGAAAATGAAAAATTTGTAATGATTTCACAAACAAATTAGTATTACCTGGTAAAGCTAGACATGCCCACAACTCAGCCAGCCACACGCAAAGGTCACAATAGCATTGCTTGTAATGAAACACACACACAGCTGGAAACCCCCTAATGTTCGTTAAAGGTAGCTGGACAAATGAATTGCGATTATTCATACGATGGAAAATCCTACAGCCATGAGAATGAGTGACCAACAGCTACATATGTCTGCATAGCCAGCTCTCAACAACATTACTTTAAGCAAAGAGTGAAAGGGACCTAAGAACACACATAGTAATGTTCCATTTATGTACATTTCAAAAAGGCAGCACTAGAAAACGCATGTTTTATAAGTACACATGTGGCAAAACTATAATGAAAATGAAGCAAATTATTAAAAGAAAAGTAAAGCTAGTGGTTACCTATGGGCAGAATGGGGGAGAATGTGATTGAGGAGAAGAATATTGGATATCTCAAAGATACTGGTCATATTCTAAAGTGTATCATGGGATTCATATTATTAATATTCTTTAAATTATGCCTATTCTCAGTATATGCTTTCTGTATGATGTATTTTATTATTATAAATAATAATGCACATAAAAGCTCAGACAAAAACCATTACTCTATTGATAGCACCAGGGTTTTTCTCTCTTTGTTTACATGGAAACTCCAATTTTATTTATAAATGGTAATTAATTACACAAATTTAAACTAAAAAAAATTTTTGTTTGATGATACAACTGCAAGTGGCGAACAATAGTCACAAAAGCATGCTTTATGCTCACACTGACATTCAATAAAGCAGACTGCTTGAAATCTACCAAATAAGAATTTTTAAACCTGCTTTTGACAGGTATTGTATAGAATGCTGTTGAGTTTCTACATCATTTTCATGTAGCCTGTAATCATTGTACCTCCAAGTTTTTCCAGCCTGCTTAAAATATTCTTACAAACCTTCACCTTTGAGACATACATTACATAAAGCCAGTCTCTGAATCTGGCCCAGGAGGGAAGAATTACCCATAATTTTTGGCAGTTGTGTGATTCTTTTCAGGTTGTAACAAATTTGAAATGTTACAGTAACCATACCAGCACTGGTTGCCAGAGGGAAAAAGAAGTCCCAAATCTTATTGATTTACTAAATTTCTCTTATGTCCAAAGGCCCCTGCCTCATCTCCTGCTCTTTGTATTCTCCAGAAACACTGTTATGCCCTGTGCATGATTCCACTGTGTTTTTGTGCTTGCTCTTTCCTTTCTTGAAATTTCTTCCCTTGGTGCTTCATTTATCCTTTTAAACTTGCTTGGCATCGTCTTCTCCAGAAAGCCTTCCCCAGTACCCCTAAGGATAGGCCACTGATCCTCAAAGCGGGATTCCTGTACCAGCAACAGGAGTATTACCTGAGAGTTTGTTAGAAACGCAAACTCTTGGGTTCAACCCCAGACTTACAGAATCAGGCATCTAGGGGTAGGCCAAGTAGTGTTTTAGTCAGCCCTCTAAGTGATTCTGCTGCACACTAACATTTGAGAATCGTTGGGTTAGACAAAACAGCTCTTCATTGTGTTTCTATACCTGCTTCTGCTCACCAGTGTCACTGTACACTCACCATGTTATGTTGAAACTCCAAGTTCGCCTGTTTCTCCACGTGACATTCAGAGGTACAGACTGTGTCTTATTCATCTTGGTATCCATTGCACCTGGTTCACGGTAGACACTCAGGAAATGTTTATTAAACTGTAAGAACTAAAAAATTTTAAAGATGGTAGTCAGAGGCACAAAGAAGATGTACCAACCTTTCAAGGCACTGGGACTCACACCCATCTTTCTACCAGAACTCTGTCCCAGAGCTCTCTCTGAGAAGTGATGAGTCATCTTAGGGAACCCTTCCTATTTGAAAAGAAATAATAAGTCAACGTGTTTGTGACTGTTGGTTCCAAAGCTGGGTATGCGCATTTGTCCAGCCGTAAATGCAACACAAGAGGGATAATTCTGGATTCTAAGGGAATCCATCCTAGTCAAAGCCCTTGATGGTGCTTGAGGGTGTGGCAATGAACGTTATCCCATCTTTTTCTCTGTCAGTTCTGAGGCCATGAGCACCTGGATCACAAATCTACAACAAGGAAACCTCTGTACTAAGAGCTGGAAGAAGGAAGAGTGCGGCATTACATAGATCTGGGGGTTGTATGCGAATCATGGTAGATAATCTTGAAACTAGCTGGATAACCTAAAATTAGAAAGATAGAGATGCATACATTATGACCAGGCAATGAGTCAAAATCTGGACAAGCCAGTATAAATCAGAAACATTCTAGAATCCAAGGAAGCCTACAAAGTTCAGCAGTAGGTATGATGATCCTAGTTTTTGGCCCATCCATAAGTTATTTATAAATTTCTTTTGGGAGCAGGAAATCTGCTCGAATTTAAGAGTTTCACAGGTAGGAAGGGAGCACAGGCGAGAAAACGCACCTGATGGAATTTGTGGTTCGGAGCACAAAGAATCTCAGGTCACAGAGAGGAAAGAATGGTTAAAGAAAAAAAAAAGCTAAAGACCGATTGATGCCAATACCTCTGAACATTAACCCTACACCAGCAGGTAAATCTAGTGTGTGTTGCAATATTGAAATATTTTCTCCTCAACAAGTGTGCTGAGAGTGACAAACCGTGACTTCAGGTGGTTACTGTTATCTATTAAAGCATAAGCTCATTAAAGACGAAGATTGTTTTTCATGTCTAATTAGAACGTGTATGTTCTTTATTTTTCTCATTCCACAAATATTTAATCAACGCCAAATATATACTAGTTGCTGTGGTAGGCACTGAGGTCCAAAGAACCAGGTCAGATGTAGACACTGCCCTCAAAGACATCAAGGACGCGTAGACAGGGAGATGGTGAGCAGGCTGACATTCATCATCTTCACACACGTTCACTCCACATCTCAAAACGGTGTCCTCACAGACTAGGCCTCCTCCTCCCCTGCCTAGACCAGTGTTTCTCGAATGTTATTAGATTGCAATTTTTCTGGAATTCATGATGTTTTAGACAAAATATCACATATTGTTATTTTTTACTTAAAGTAACTAAAACTATAATTTTACACTAATTCAAATAGCACCTCATATTAGCTTTTAGTGTCTGTTCATCATTATTCATTCAATCAAAATTTATTAAGATCTTTTTACGTACCAAGCACTGTGCAAAACACTAGTGGCATGATGACAAACAAGACAGACACAGTGCCTGCTCTGAGGCTCACAGAACTCCATCCCATGTAGACAAATGGCAGGTCATGGAAAACCTAGAAGTAGAGGAAAGAGGAATACCTACTCTGCATACGAAAATCTTCAGCAAAGAGGTGATGGATGATTTGAGTCACAAAGAATGAGTTTCTACTTGCCAGCAGATGCCAGGGGAAATTATTCTTGAGCTGAGAAAAACGCAGCTCATCAGAGAGAAGAGCACCTCCAGACAGACTAGTGGTTATGGTCAGAAGATACCCAGATCACTAGACAGCGCGACAGTAGGTGAGACCAAAAACAAAGGCGAATGAAAAGGCCCTTGCAGTCCATGCCGGGAGTTTGACATTTGTCCTGTAGGTGAGCAGGAGCCATTGAAGGGTCTAACAGAGAAGTGACTTGTTGAGTTTGGATTTTGGACACATCACTCAAGCACTGAAGCTCTTATGTGATGAAATTCTGAAGGCAGGCATTATCCAGAGACCTGGAGGTGATTTAGGGCAAAGAAAGAGGTTATTGGAGATTTCCTGGTGTTCCTAATGCCACAACACAATGCTAACCCCACCGTTCTCTGGCCTCAGGTAAGAATAGCCATTCAGGAGTGGGCACACGCAGCAAGCCCTGACTGGCTCCCTGACAACAGCCTGATGGACGGAGGCTGGACCACAGACCAGCAGAGCGATAAACAGAAAGCAGACTGTTTATGTGAAGTGCTGTTTTATAGACTGGGAAGGGAAGGTATGGCCCTCTGCACATCATCTGTATCTCTCTCTCTTGTGATACAGGATCTCTTCAACTTCCTGTCTATCACTTACTCACATATTTTTTTCATTTTTATTGAGATATAATTGACATACAGCTCTGTATAAGTTTAAGGTATACTGCATAATGACTTCACATACATATATTGAAAATGATTACCACAATAAATTTAGTTAATATCCATCTCCTCAAACAGTTACAAAAAGAAAAAAATGTTTATCCTTGCCTTGAAAACTTGGAGGATTTACTTTCTTAGCAACTTTCAAATACACCATACAACAGTGTTAGTTGTAGTCATCATGTTGTACATTACATCCCCAGGACTTATTTATCTTAAAACTTGAAATTTGTAGCTTTTGACCCCCTTCTTCCAATTCCCCCACCACCCACCCTTTGCGTCTGGTAAGCACAAATCTGATCCCTTTTTCTAAGAGTTTTGTTTTGTTTTGTTTGTTTCTTTTAGACTCCACATATAAGTGAGGTCATGTGGTGTTTTTCTTTCTTTGTCTGACTTATTTCACTTAGCATAATGCCTTCAAGTTCCATCCATGTTGTTGCAAATGGCAGTATTTCCTTCTTTTTTTTGGCTGCATAGTATTCCACTGTATACATCTACTTACCCACATTTTATACATGTTGACAACATACCTTATTTAGTTTGTGTCTGTGATCCCCTCCACTTGACTGACAATCACAGATCCATCAGTTTCCCTGTTTTCAATACTTGTGGGTAACCAATCTGTCTTCCAATTTATATGAGGAAAGTGCAAAGTTCTGACAAAGCTCACTATCAAACTTTCAAAACCACCTTTATAACTCCCAAAAGACATAATAATAAAAAAAAATATTTCCACAAGACACCTGTACTCAAATAACAAAAAATAGCACTTCTCCTGCAGGTTCTCATCTAGGGAAATTTTTTTGATATCTTACTTTATTAGAAAAAACTACACCTCTGACAAGAAGGGAAGGAAAGAAGAAAGAGAGAGAAGTAACAAAGAAAGGGAAGAAAAAAAGACATTCTCTCTTTAGAAACAGAAAAATAAATGTTTGCTGACTTATCTATTCTTTTTGTAGTAAATATAATGCACTGAATATTTGAAATAATGAAATAAGTTTCTTGAGTTCTGAATCTAAATGTTAAGTATTAATGAGAAGGTATTAGGATATCCTCAAATTATTGAGTATAAAATTAGGAGAGGAACCAAAGTCTTTCAAAATATTATAAAGTAATGCAGAAGACCAAGAATAATTAAAAATGAACAAATAAACAGGAAAAATAAATAAATGAGGCAGATCCTGCCCTGAAACTTTGAATTTTCATAAACTAAACCCAGTTCCCAAACCAGAAGTCAGCATGATGGGACTGGCTACTCACAGAAGGCGATCCCTTTCTTTTGAAGGTAACTTCACCAAGCCCCATGCTGCTCTGTTGTCATTCCCTACCAATATATGTATTTTTTTTATTTATGCTTGCATTTTAAGTTCTTTTAACTTTATTGCCATATAAAAATATATTCAGAAAGGAGAACGTCCTTTTCCCTAGGTCCTACGTTTCTCTAAGGATAAAGGAATTCTTATAATTGGACCTTAATTATCAGGTAACACAGGAATCAAATAGACCCAGGATGTCGCTTGGGTTAGGGGCTGTCTGGGTCACAAAAGAAAAAACCATAAACATTATATTAATATTCTTACTGCACATCTTACTACTGCCAAGAGCCCTGGCTTCTTTTTCTGTAAATTGGTATCAGACCCATGTGACTATTATTTAGGACAGCAAAAAGGGTGTTTAGAGCTTCTCTGTACTGCAACACAGCAGCAGCCGCTGACTGACTCACCTAGATTAGGTTTAAGTATACTTGGAATTACACTTATCTCTTTGAATTTGTTTTTCGCAAGAAATAAACAACGTGAAAAATCTTCTTCTATTTCATCTTAGTCCTCTTCTATTCAGTGAGACTAAGAAAACACAATGTCTCCACTCTTCACATTTATCATCATGTATCCATATTCAGGGTCCTGACCTACCAATTATCAGCACTGCTTAGAAAAGAAGAAAACAATGTTCTGCTGAAATTATTCTGTAGGTTTATTTATACAAAAAGACTAAAAACAATTTTATTATAACTTTGGAATAACTTAGTGATATGCAAAGTCTTTTCCCAATGAGTAGTGCTATAATTAAGTCAGCAATTAGTAGTTATTTACAGCAACTTACCAGAAAGAATAAATAATCCTTGGAATAAAGAAGATTCTATGGTCTTGTATGTACAATAGCACTTAAGTGTCTCAAATCTATAGATTAATAATAACTAAGCAAATGAAACATTTCCATTCAAAGGCAAAGAAATGGTATTGAAAATAATTTACTGGTTCTGGTCTAGTCAAGCAAAACTAGATAATATATGGTTGTAATAATATATTATCTAAGTGTTGTAATTTTTCAAGATAAACTATATAATAATTACAGAGCCTATTTCTAATATATGGTAAAATTCCTAAGGTACAATCTGTTCTAACAGTACATTAATGGTGAACATCAAAAAGCAGAGAACATGAAATAATTGATTTAGAACCCCCACATAACCTTTTCAAACTTCTAAAATATAAGTACATCTGTGTCCTGTCTTTTTTGAAATAGGTAGCTTTATTAATTCTCTCTCCTCTGAAGATAGAACTGGATCAAATAAAATCCACTTCAAAGACAAAACTTGTTTTGTTGAGGATTTTTTGGGAGGATGTTTCCTATTCCACTTATCACGATTTTGCCAAATGTCTATAAGCCTCTATTTCTTCTTCTTAAGGCCCCTGGCTGAGATGAGTTTTTTTAAAGCATAGATTAGTGCTAGCAGAAAAAATATTGAATGTGAGGTCTGATAATCTAAACCTCTAAGCTCTTGTATGGCTTTTACAGTCTAAAATCGCCTCAATTTCTAATTGATAATACTTGCCTCCCAGAACTTTTATGAGGCGTAAATAAAAGAATAGGTGAGAAAGTGCTCAGTAATGTGCAATATTTCACACATGTGTTTTCACATTAGTATCATCATGATCGGTAATAGATACTGAAAAGCTGACCATAATATATAAATAGTTCATTGGAGTGAGAAGGAGCAGCGGGCAGAGGAAGATGATGTTTTCCATAAACTACTGAAAACTGCAGGTCAATGAACCATCTGAGAAACAGACATGGAATAAAAACAATATTCTGCAACCTTATCCTTTTTGGTAGCACAGCCAGTCAAAAATAACATTTGCCAGATTTTAAATCTTTGCGGAAATTAAAGGCTGTTTATTTAGTTCTGGGGTTCATAGCACCCCAAAGACAAAATCTAAAGTTTGTATGCAGTGGAATAAATGCATGTAGCTAATCTCAGTCATCCAATGAGATTTATTGTTGGGGATTGGGGCAGATGGAGAGGAGAGAGGAAGCTGTAAAACCCAGAATCCCTGTCTATACAGGTACACCTAACTTATTATTTGCTGAATTTGTACTTCAGTGAGCACTGTTGAGACCAAATGCCTTAAAAATGATAGAGAAAATAAAGACAGGAAATGTGGTCAACATTTTTTTGTTTTTGTTGTTGTTGTTTTTGCCTCCCAGTGTTGACTTTTGAGAACCACCCTTCCCCTACTTTTAGCCCATGAACACAGACGAGACTGAGTCAGCCCTCAACTCTTGGTGAGAAGCATGTAATTTACACTTAAGCCAATTGGAGTATTTTTCCAATCCACAGTCATCAGTTCAGAGATGGACTTGTTTCCACATAGAACCAATAACATGCAATGAAACTTAAGCTGAAACTTCTAGGGAAGAGGAACTTCACCTGCTAGTATTTAGTCTAAGGTTGCTGAGGCCACCTTGCTTTCAAAGGGAGAAATTGTATCCAAATGAGAATACAGCGAGTCAGCAAGATGGAGGCCAGGAAGGGGAAAAGAGAGAAAGTGAATTCTGCTGTAAACTGTCCTGAGACTTGCCCTTACCCCTGGAATTCTAGGGTAAGCTTGAATTTTGCTTAAGCCAGTTTGCACTGAGTTTTCTTTGGATTGCAGTGGAAAGAGGCTTAAATGATAGGGAAATGGAAAGTTAGATTATGAAAACCAGAAAGGTATGAATAATCAAAGTTCACAGATTTAACAGATATCAAAAATTAATCAAATGCCATCAAAAGTCACTCACGTACACTCAGGCAAAGCCAGAACCAGAAATTAAACTAATCATGACAAGTTAACAAATGACATATCAGGAATTTGTATATGCGGATGCCCAGAAATGAAACAAGCAAGTAGATGAAAACCAGATAGATTTAGTTACTAAAGGGCAAGGCCAACCCAGAGTAGCAGTTCAATAAATATTTATTTAATCATTTTTGTTAAGAGTAAAACAAATGATCAAGAATCTATTGATTTGTATCAACCAAAGGAGCATGAAAGAGCTAATAATGTAAAAATATTAGAAGTGTAGCTTGACAAACAATAGTAAAGGCTACCATTGATTGTTTACTGTGCCAGATATTATCCCCTATGGTTTAAACACATTATCTCACTTTATCTTCACTAGATATCCATAAGATAAATGCTCTCACCTATCTTTCAGATAGATAAAGCCATACCATAAGAGTGTGGGCTTTGGAGTCAATGCTAGGTTTGCAGAAATTGTTTCCACATTATTCTCACTTCTTCATTCCTTCCCTGTGTTAGAATTATACATCCATGCCCTTGACATGGGGCTTTGCAGTGCCTCTACTATGGTGGAAAATACGTTCCTATACCATTGATGGCAATTTGCTTTGGGCAATGGAACATGGGTATAAGTGACAGTGGGTCAATTCTGGACTGAGGATATACAAGCCATCAAGTTTCTCTTTCTTGCATTCTTAAGATCCACCATGGAAAGAACATGTTCCAGGTAATGAAGACAGAGACTTGAACTCAGCCAGAAACCTCGAGTCCAACCTGTCCTAACCAAGCCCTGACTAGATCAACCAAACCACATGCACATGAGATAAAAATAAATGTTTATTATTGTAAGCCATTAAGATTTTGAGATTAATTTTATCACAGGGTAGAAAAAAAGGACATTGATTCTGAAAAACATAACTTTTCACACCAGAAAGTGTCTTGAAGAGGTAACTGCTAATCCAAGGGCAAAGCCAGATTTGACTGACAGGTGGGATCAAGAACGTCTTTGCACCTGGTTGAGAGGAGCCCTAGTCCTGATTCACCGATCCTCTCCATGCTGCCAATAAGTTGTCAATTCTTCTACCATCAGGCATGTATTACAAGTGATTCAGGTTCTAAATGGGAGGCACTATAGCAAAAGCCCCAGGCAGCTTCATGTGACACCCAGACTCTGCCACTTGCTAGTTGTACTAATCCTGCCATGCCTTTTCTTTTTTTGCATCCACAGAATATGACAAATAACATGTAACTCATTGAGTTGCTATGAGAGTTTATCAAAATCCGGAACAATGTCTAACCCAGAGCTTGCATTTACTTAGTAAACTGTGGTTATGCCTGGGGTAGTTGTGTCAATCAATATCATTTGTTAATATCACTCCCAAACAATCCTAGTGCCCTGTGTTGACAAGGATATCCTCCAGTGCAATTAAGTACATTTGAGCTGAAAAATACATTTGGCAAATCTAAATCAATTCACAGCTTTGGTTATTAGGTAAAAATTGTGTTTCTGCCTTTCCTTCTACCACTCCTTTCTTTAGATGTTTTCATCACTCCTGACTACCAAGCCCCATTCCAACTGCTCCTCACATAGCGTGATCACAAGGGTTAACACAGAGTTGAAGGTTTTTCATTTCAGCCAATAGAACATCAACTCTTTAACTGCAGGGGTATATAAATTGAAGATTGTGCATGTGTGTTTCCTTTGGAAGGAAAAACATGAAATAAAAGAAGCAGTTTCTCATCTGGCAATGATAGTAAATATCCTCATTCCAGAAAGGTTCTCCTTGAAGATGTCAACTTCAAATGGATTTTAAAGATTTATTTTCTTTTAGTTTCATTGATTCCTTGATTTGACTTCAACAGTAAAAAGCCAACAAGGTCAGAGCCTATATCTTCATTGATTTTAATCAATGGCTTAGTAAAATGAGATGTGCATCGTAGAGAGAAAATATCTGACAACAGCCTGTGATAACAAAATACCACCTTAAGGGCCCAGATAGGCGGGTAGTTACCCCATTAAGATATCCTGGGAGAAGAGAAGGAGGGTCAGTGGCAGTGTGCTTATCTCCCCCTGAGAGGAGAGTTCGGTGCTTGCTCTGTTATTCTTGAAGTAAAGATGCAAATTGCTTTTCCCATGATCACACAGCCGCTTGATCCTACATATGTTTTACACCAAAGACTATGTTTTTAAACACTTTATTAATATTTTACTTTTCTTTATCTATGTATTCTTTTAAAAAATATTTATTAAACTCCCTCTATATGCTAAACAAAAATCCTTACTCTCATGGAATTTCCATTCTTGGAGGCATGAGGGAGAGAGACAGTAAATGAATAAACAGATAAATTCAGATAATAAATGCTATGGGGAGAGATAAAGCAAAGCGACAAGGAACAGGGAATGTTGCAGAGGGATGACACTATTTTAAGGAGGTGGTTACCTCAGTGAAGGTTTCATTGATAAGGTGACAATTGAGCAGCTCCTAAGGAAAATGTTCCCACCAGCCGTGTAGACATTTGAAATAAGATCATCTCAGGCAGAGAAAATAACATGTGGAAAGGATCTAAGGCAGGTCTGTGTTTGACATGTCCAAGAAACAGCAGGGAATCCAGAGAGGGCAAGAGTGGTGGGAGACAAGATTAGAGAAATGGTGGGGAGATATATCACACAGGGACCCACAAGCCATGGCAAAGACTTTGCCTCTGAGTGATGTGGGAAGTCACTGGCAAGTCTGAAGAAATGCTGTGGCATGATGTGAGTTACATCCCAAAAGACTCACTCTGGCCCCTGTGCTAACAATAGAGGGTAAGCGCAGAAGTAGGGAAACTAATTAAGACGCTATTCTATTGCAACAATCCAGGTGAGAAATAATGATAGCTTGTATCAATGTGTTTGTAGTGGAGGAACCTGAAGATAGAACCCACAGAATTTACTGATGGATTAGACACAGGATGTGAAAAAACAAGAGGAATCAAGGATCGTACTAAGTTGTGTGGTTTGGCAACTGAATTGAATAAGTTAAATCTGGAATAGTATGTCTGTAGTGTTAAGAGATGGTCTTACTGCAGAAGCACTTAGACAGCCCAGGATACGGAAGGAACGGATGAAGGGGTATGGAGACGGAGGGTGGGATAAAGAGATGGAGAGATAAACCCTGAAACCACCAATTTATGTTGACATTGACGATAAGGTGGTAATATTTGGTGAGGCAACTCTTAAAAATTCTGAATAAATCCTATTTATTTGGAACTCAGTGAATCATTACAAAAAACAGCTTTAGAGATAGAAATAAACAAGACGACTTTATCCCATCCAAAAGATAAATAAACTATAAGTGAAGATTTTCATCTATTTTACGCCATTCCCAGAAGTGCACTTAAACTGACGGTAGGCATGGTGTGCCTTTGCTTCCTGAAGACACAGTCCCACACATGTTGGCCACGGTGAAGGCATGTTCACAGGTTAATATGTATCTTTAGAGTGTGCAGACAATCATTTACAGCAACATTTCACTATAGACCGTCAGTGACTGTAAGCCTCTGTTTGCCTCTGTGCATATATATTTGGTTTTTATAAATATTCCAGGGTGATTTGGAGGCCACCCTTATATTAAGGTCATTCAGATCATGATGGGGGCTGAGAGTCAGAAAGTGAGATGCTCTCATAAAACAATGGAACTACTTTCATTGTATGATTCAAAAATTACTTCCAAACATATCTTGAGCAGCAAATTATAAAGACAATCAGTCAATCTCCCAACAAGATTTCTTTAAAAGATAGCTCTATTATGAATATATCAATTAACGTGTTATTTAATAAGCTTTACATTATAGTCACACGTTTAATAAGGTATTGGCAATAAAGGGAATAAATTAATTAGTACAGGTCCTCTATTTTATTTCTTGATTTATTTTGACTAGTTTCTTGTGTGGTATTTTTTAAGTGGATAGAGGAAGTATTAAAGAGTCCGTTAGTAACTGAGAAATGTCTGAGAATTCAGGTACAACCTGGGATTCAGGAGCTTACTCTTCATTTATCCTAAAAAGATTTACAAAAATAAAGAAGATGAACAACAAGAAGACACAGTGCCAGCCAACCTGAGAACCGGCTTTTCACGCTTCACAAAAAGGATGTTTTCCCCCTCTGCCTTGTATTTCCTCTTTATTTCTATCCCTGGCAGAAAAGAGCATGAGAAAAACACATTACTCAAAATGAGTTTGAGACTGAAAGAAAATAGTAAAATCCAGTGATAGGTTACAAATGAGAAAAGAGTCCAGCAGATGAAATATCTAATGACAATGAAGATAAAGAGACTGTGTAGGAGCATAGAAACAGAAAAGGTAGTGCAAGGAAGGACGCATACATTCAATCACAGACAGGGCTTGAAAATTAAATGTCCCTAACAAAAATCGGCTTGCAGACAGATAAAAAGAAAATGAGAATTGTAGACAGGAGGGGATAAGTAATGCAGTCTATTCTTTCACAGAGTAAAACCTGGATTTAGAGAGAAGAGGCCATTAATATAGCTTATCCACTAGAACATAGTCAAGACGAATCAAGCCAACATGGCCCTTCAAGTAAAAGTACAAACCCAGTATTTGCGCAGTTGGCTGTGTGCCTCGCAATAAAGCTAATATGTGGAAAGAGCTCTGGGTTGAAAAACAGGAGATCTAGGATCTAATTTCAAATCTGTCACAACTCACCAAAGTCCTTTAGGAAGTCCCTGGCCTCAGCTTCACCATCTATAAAAGGGGAAAATGGGACGACATGGTTTCTAAAACACCATCTGTCGCTAGTGTTTAATGACTTATATAAAGTCTGCAATTAAATTTCTGGTATTTGACCCAAAAATGATAAAATGAAAAATTAATCAACTTCAGACCTCTTGATCTAACTTTTTGATTTCTCTCCGCTTTTATTCCTGGAGAGTATTCTTTGAAAGCTTTTCAAACAAATGTTCACTACCTTATTATAACTTGTCCATTTTTCAAGTCTCAGGATTTATTGAATCCCATCAGTCTGGAAATACCCATAAAGAAAATGTAGTGATTCTCAAATGTAGTGGCTTTCTAGGATAGCATTACAAGATGTACAAAATTGTCGCTTACTAGAGCATCATCTGTGAAATGCCAGAGTCCTCTATATCTGGAACTTGTTTATTTCAAAGAATGTTGGTACTGGAATAGATCTGAGAAAATAGCTAATGATTACTTCACAAAGGAATTATCAAATAATCTTTTTTAAAGAGCCACTTTCTTTAGTACATTAAAATATGTTGCATTTTACAGCATAAAACAGAGATTTTAAAAACTCAGTTTAAAAAAAAACCTCAGTTTACATATAACTTTTCTATTTCATCAGTTACTTTAAAAAAAAAAATCAACACTTTCCACTCACATATTTTACCAAAATTACTTATACCTGTCACTGGAAACCATTTAATTTTAAAAGATGATGATTTGTTTATGGGACTACAACCCTAACGGATATAAGAAAATGCAGCAGTAGAGTGAAGAGGATCTAGAAATAGATTTGCCATTAATTAGCTATGTTATCATTTGATGGAATTATTTCAATGCAAAATATTAGCACAAACTCAAGCATCCACAGAGGTAAATTTCCCTCTTGCCGTACACACTAACCATCACTCTACAATTTATTGAGGTATCGTATGTGTGTCTATACAATGTGCTGTACACAGAATATACAGAACAATTAGAATAATGGAAAGAAGTTGAATGTTCATACTGATGATTTTAAACCAGTAAGTGTTTTAGAAAATGTCAGAACTTAGAAGATAAAGTTTCTGTTACCTGGGAAATTCGTCTATTACCATTCCTCGTTGCAACCCCACCACTACTCCTCAACACTTGCTCAAGTGAGCCAGGTAAAAAGAAGTTTTTGCATCATTTTCTTTAAGCTTCAAGGAAAGATCTCTACTTTTAATAACTGTGGTTTTGCGACTACATGGGTCTTGAAGAAATTATTGACTTTTAGGGTCTAACCAGAAATTCAATCTGGAGGAAATTGTTCTAAGGAAATAATCATAGATGGTTGCAAATACTAACACATAATGATATATACATTATTAGTACTGTTATGTATAATTTATCATACATAATATTATGTTTATTTTATGTATTATTATGTATATTCTATCATTATTGTGTATAATTTAAAATTTTTAAGTAACCTACTTATCAAAAAGGAATATTCATAGATATAGATATAAATTACATGCATACAGTGTAACACTACTAAAAATTTTTTCTCGAATTTTTAATAAAGAGGCTCACAAATCAAAAGATGGCCTGAAAATAATGTTTAAGGGGATAAGCAAATTGCAAGAGTAAAAATAGTATTATTCCATTGTGTGTGTGTGTGTTTTTTTTAACTGCATATAAAATAAATACACAGCAAAATATTAGCAGAGGTTATCCTAGTGTGGTTATCCTATTGTGCCTTATATGCTGGAATATTCGTCTTTCCTCGTGTTAGATCTCGTCACATTGTTCTGTAGGCCTTTCTTTTCTTCAAGACGAGTCAAGCAGCTCAAGCACACTACCTGGCCACAACAAAAGTGTACCTTTCTGTTTTAGGGTCAGTATTTCTTACTTTCCTATTGGAAAACAAAGTCAACTTCAAATAGAATGAAGAAATTGAGGTAACATATCTCTCACTCGATCAGTCCTCTTTTTCTCAAACTGTCCATTTATTTTAAATATTTTAAACCTCAAGTGCTCACTTCAGAAGATCAGACTAACATAAGGGCAGCCACTTCAGGCCCAGTGCCAACCAGTTTGGGGGAGATCACAGCATAGGTCAGACAGGACAGGACAGAAGAACACTTGAATGTGTCAATAGTCACAAGGATTTATAACATTTAGAGCCAATTACGTAGCCTGCCTTTGTCGCCACTAGTATATCTGAACAAGGGAAATTAAAACATAAGTAATGTCTAGAAAAGGGAGAAAAGCATTAAAGAGTAACATAGTATAACTTTTAGGAGTGACATTATGTGGAAAGAGGAATGCTGTTTGTGCTGGTGCCCATGACCCTTAAATACCGGTGGACTTTGATTTTAAGTCATAATTTCCTGAAGTCTTCGATGGAAATAATACTGCCAGCTTCACAGGATTATGGTAAACCATAAATGAGCTAATGATTCTACAGTACTTAGCAAGGCATAGAAAAGAGCAAACACTCAGAAATCGTAGGTAATGCTTGGCAGTGCTTGGAATGATAATGGTAAAGGAATGACAGTAATCCTAGTATTGTTTGTTGTATCCTGGCAGTGATAGTTAATGGAGGTAGGAGTTGAGGTTATCAAATTAAGTATATTAATTAAGATGGCCTTAATTATGATTCACTAACACAACCTAGTATCTTACTGGCTTAAAACAACAAAGGTTTATTTCTCATTCACGTAAGTCGTCCATATCCAGTCAGTGGAAAACTTTACTCTGTCACTATTATTTAAAGGTCAGGTGGATAGAACCTATATCTGGTCACTTATTGTGTCAGAGATAAAGAGACATAGAGACTCGTGTACTGGCTCTTGAAGACGGCCTTCCAGAAGTGACACCTCATGCTCACATTAATTGACCAAAGTGACTCATATGAGGAAGCACAGCTTCCGGGGAATTTCTACCAAACACCTTAAAGAGGCTAATGGAAAATATTTCTGAACTTTGCTAACAACTCTCGTACTCCACTACCAGCTGTCCCTCCTTACTCTAGTCATCTGTGGATCTTAGAACCATTGTCCATAATTCCTTGATATTTTAGCACACGGTTCATCTCTCTCTCACACACACAATTTTTGGCCCAATACTCAGTGATGTTAATCTCCACATAGATTATCTTTTCAATATCTGCCCCTCGGTTAGTTGACTTTGTCATCATTCCACCTCAGTTATCTACCCCATTATCACAACTAGACCTTGAAATTACTATAACTGCAATCCCTCCATAATTTCAAGTGTGTCATTCTTCTATTAACCTCTCCAACTTTTCCATCTCAGCTCCTCTCATCTCCCAACCCTAACATTCTCCCAACCCACTTGGACTTTCAGTTCATTGACCATACCAAATTTTCACTGTTGATCACTCACCCCTTATGTCTTCATTTCTTTCTCTATTGTTCTAATATTTCCTAGTCCATCATTATACTCACTCCTTTGCTTACTCCGTCAGCTCTTTTGTTCCTCTCTCCCTCCTTCCCACTCATTTAGGAAAATGCAACCCAGGTTAAATCCTCATCTCCACTTACTCCCCATCTGGACCCAAATAGCTAAGTGGCCTTTGAAAAACTAGCAACCTTGCTGACTAATATCATTTCAAATTCATGATCACAAATTTTAAGTGGATCTTCAGAACTTCCCAGAGATACAAGGATATTTTGCTAGTCAGTTTACTCTGCCATTCTCTCCTAGGTCCTTGCTACTCAATGTACGGTCCAAGGTCCAGTGGAATAGGCATTACTCAGGAGCTTGTTGTTACATATGCAGAATCACAAAATACGCCCACACTCACAGTGTCAGAATTTGCATTTTAACAAGATACTCCGGTGATTCACGTGTACGTTAAAATTCAAGAATCTCTACCCTAGATAACTGTTTCATATGGGCTGCATGTACTCAGTCTCCTTTGACAATTTCTGTCCACCTGCCTAACTTCTAACACTAAGAAACCTTAGGGCTCAGTCTTCAGACACGTTCTCCATCTACACTCAACATCTTAGTTTACAACATCCAGCCCCATCCTTTTAAATACTTTGTAGAACTGCAATAGCAACCATATGTCTCCAGTCATATCCTCTTCCATACACTTCAGATGTTTGCATCTGGTTATCTTCTACTGTATAGCCCCACTGGGATGTCTAATGGGTACCTTAAATTAAATATATCCAAAGCAAAATTCTTGATTCTCTGTCTTTTCTTCCCCAGCCATCAATCTATTCCTCCTACAGTATTCTCGATCTCAGTAAGGGCAACTCCATTCTTCAAGTTGATCAGACCAAAATCTTGGCATGATCCTGACTCCTCCTTTTTGTGCCTTACATCTAGTCCATCAAAAAATCCGATTGGCCGTATTTTCAACTATATCCAGAATCTGACCATGTCTTACTTCCTCCATTACTACCACCCTAGAAATACACCACCAGTATTCTTCACACGAATTATATCGAAAGCCTCCCGTTGTTTATTTTTTTTTTCACCTTGGCTCCCTCTACAGCCCATTTATTTGCATTGTAGTTAGAGTAATCCTTTTCAAATTAGTTGGATAATGTCACTCCCCTGCTCAGAATTTTCCAATGGTTTCCCATTCTCAGTCAGAGGAGAATCCAATTTTTCATGGTCTACAAGGTCCTATATAATCTGGCTTCAGTTTCATTTTCTTCCTTTTTTCTATTTTTTCCATAGCTCAATTCTCTCTAGTCATGTTGGCCTCTTTGTATACCTTGAATATGCCCAACACACTCTCAATCCAAGGACCTTTGTAACTTGTTCTTCTCTCTGCTTGGAATTTTCTTCTCCTGGATAGCTAAGGCCAGCTTCCTCATTTCTTTCAAGTCTCCTAATAAAGGCCTTTACTCACCACACACACAAAATATGGTATCCTCGCTCCATCACTCTCTATTCCTTTATTTCCCATACCCTACATTTGCTTATTATAATACTTATCACTACCTGAGATCATCTGTATGTGTATGTGTATATCTGTATGTGTATTATTGTGCTTAGCATTTAATAGGCACTCAATAAATATAAGTTTTATAAAATAATGAATAAAAACATTATTGAACCTAGTCATGGGATTCCTGGGGATATTTCAATAAAACTTTTTAATAAAATAGTATATGACTTTATTTCTGATTTTAAATGTAATATATTATTGTTTTATAAATATTAGAAAATAAAGGGAGCACATATATTTAGAAAGATGACCTTAAGACTGTCACTTAGACAAAGCAATTAAAAGCATTTTGATATGTTTTATTCTCATCCATTTTATTATAAGTAATTTGTGTGTATATACACAAGATTGAAATTTTTATGTGTACAATATCCTGTCCTGCCTTCCCATCTCACAATTACATCATAAGAACTTTATATAAAAATGATTTAACAGCCATATAATGATTCTGCCTCATAGACACCATAATTTATTTAGCAATTCTCTTACCATTAAACATTCAAGCCAGCTATTTCTAAATTTTTGCTATTTTAAAAATTTCTTAGAAACCTCCTTGTACATAAATATTTACTCATCTTTGGTTATTTAAGACAAATTACAATAGGTTGAATTACTGAGTCAAAGGGAATATTTGAAAGAATTTTGATGTATATAATCAAATTAACTTTCATAAAATTTGTGGTAATCAACATCCTTAAGAAGAATCTGAGAACTAAGACCTCATTACACCTTTGATAGTCCAAAATCTTTAGTTCATTTTTTTCAAAATTGCCAATAATATAGATGAAAAATATTATCTCATTATTGTTTTAATGAGAATATTTTTACTAGCAATGAGGTTGATCAGTTGTCGTCATATTTTGAGATCAGTGCTTAAACCCATGCTCTGCCCAGCACTCCTGATTCTCAGGCAAAGCATCTGTCCTGGAAGCGTGAATCCTGCCTCTGCAATAAGAAAGAAACCACTTCAATTTTATTCATTAGAACTGGCCTCGTGCCAAGGAACCCTTCATGATTCTTTTTCTAACGTTGACCTGACCCAATGTTCTCTTGCAATTGATCCAGTCAACATCTAATTAAGAGGATGTGTATTGATGGTAAATAAGCCACACCATAATTTATAATGACTTTATTTCAAGAGTTGTTTACCTATGGGAAAATGAGATTCCTTCTCTGTGAATTCATGTCTCCATCAGAATCTCCAAATCAACCCAAATGGATTTACCACAAGAATTTTATGGCTCAGATTTCCCCAAGGCAACAGACCAAAAGCACAATTTATGCATAGACATAATAAACTGTTACTTGTTTCAATGTGATTTGCAGGCCACTGTTAAATCTTTCCTAACTGAAATAATTTATTTAACTTAGCATCCACAGTGTTTTAAATTTTACCATTATAGAGTCCCTTTGACTAATGAATTTCAATGCTTCCAGGTGTGCATTTATGGTACTAGGAACCAGCATTAACATCTTAGGCTCTTTTAACTCACTATCAGCCTAGGCTGTTTTGATCCATTTCTGATGGAAACTTATAGCTGAAGTAATTGCAGGTGGTAAGGAAGAATATTTCAGAATATAAAGCATTATTCAATAAAAAGTAAGTATTAGTGAGTTTCCAAAGTTGGGGATGAGAAGTTGGAAGTATACTCTGAGACTAATAATGCATTGGGAAATAAATTGGTAGTGCTTGCCTAAAGAGATATAATAAAAAATATTCTTGGGCTAGACACAGATATAGTGAGAAATAATACAGGCAAGAAATGAAAACCTCCAGCATGGGTACAGGAATAGGAAGTAACATTACAGGTGCTCTACATTTACCTATACTAGGCAGTGCTTCTCAAACTCCAGTTTGCATTAGAAATTCCTATAGGGTTTGTTAAAACACCGATTGCTGGGGCCCAACCCCAGAGTTTCTGCCTCAGTAGGTCTGAGTGGAGCATTTCTAACAAATTCCTAGGTGATGTTGTTGCTGCTAGTCAGGAACCACACTTCAAGAAGCATTGGTTCTTGTCTTCAAATGTGAGGCATTAAACATCTGTAAATTATTTTAACTTCCCCTTGTGTTCTGTACCAAATGAAGGAGAGCTACCTGAGTCCAATATCTATATTATAGAAGAGAGAAAGGCAAAATTTACCAACTCCTTTAAGGAAACTAGAAGGGTTATTGGGCTACAAAGCCCAAAAGACATTACACTGACATTTTCTGAGGTCAGACACCATAGAAGCAATATATAAGGGAGCCCAAAGTAAGAGTTTAACTATTGGTACCCTCTCTAAAGTCTTGAACACACTTTAATTATCTTTGAGTTATGAATAATATTGAAGCCAATTAGAATAAGGTTATAGTTTCAAAGGTGGACCCATAAAAAGAAGCCTCTGGTTCTTGTAGCAAACACCAAGAGAGTCTTTAGACATGAGATTTCCTGGTCCTGGACCTATATATAATCATGAGTCCTGATTCTCTTTGTCCTTAGCTAATAGAAATAGAAATTGTAAGGTGGACATTATTATCCATTCATGAAAAAAAAAACTTAATAATGAATATTCTGATTGTCCTTCATCCCAGTAATGTGTCTGGACCAAAATAAAAGACAAAGGAGTCCTCTGAAGAAATCAATAAGATGAAAACAACATCCCAAAGGGGCTCTTCTCCAAGTTATGTTTTTCCTGCTTGTCACTCCTTTTCTGCAGCTCCCATTCCCCTTTTACGCTCTTACTCCTGTGCACTGCAAGCCCGCTTTACTCTTACCATTAGAAAGAAGCGATGGGGGATACTTCCTTAACCACAGCTTTGGTCCCTTTCTCTGCTGTGCTCCATCAAGTTCCTTCACGAACTGCTCCACCACTCCTCATCCCCAACCCTAACATAGACAGCTGCCTCCTTATGGTATTCCCTTGGAAAACGACTTTTAATGTGCCACCAAATCCCTAATTCACTGTTCTCTTTCTGGTCTTTAAGATGCAAAAAATGTCAGACTGGAGAGACTGTCTAGGCATTCATTCATGTGCAGGAAACCTTAATTTATTAACCAGTGACCCAGGTGCTGATCTTTTTCTGTTCTATTCCCTAAAGCACACTTATTTTGACTTTTTAAATGAAATCTTAAGACACACCCTTCATACCTAACTACCAGCTGCACCCCACAGCAGGCATCTCCTTGATGTGACAGGCAAGCGCATTATGCTAAGTAGATAATCACAACAATTAACTGAAAAGGTTATAATTTCATCCTGTTTAGTATAGTTGGCCTGTCAAAAGTAATTAGGTTAAAATAGATCTCAAGCCTCCCTCTGCAAATTTGAGAGACAAAATAAAGAAAGAAAAAGATGACAGCTAAGAACTTTTAACTTGGCCAAATTAAATGTTCTGAAATTTCACTGCTGGCTGAAACACTAGGGAGATATTTACTAGAAGAGTTCATTTCAGTTGGAGATATTTAGCTTCGGTTTCAGCAATTCCCAATATAAATATTGGGAAAAAAACCTATATGGCAGAATTTCAAGGCACAAGGGCAGACCAAAAAGATAATCTCTCAAAATTCACAAGGAAATGAGAAAAAATATAGAAATAGTTCTATTAACAGTTCTGAAGCCCACCCTCAGTTTTGCTTGCCCTCATGTTTGGCATTTGAATAGATCAAGAGCTAGGTATTTGCCTTCTGGCATCTTGTATCCACTCACGATCCAATTAGCTGTGGGATTTGGAGCACCTCACTTGACATCTTTAGTCGCCACTTTCATTACTAATAAAATTAAAAGGTCAGACTAAAGCCCTAAGTGTTACCTAGATTTAACGTTCTTTAGTTCTACTAAAATTCTCTACACCAAAGGTGAACAGACTTCACTGACGAAAGTTTGATTCAATCCCAGTATTGTCACTGCCACCAGAAGAGAGATTTTTCTCTTTGATGCCATTCCTTTCTATTTCCTTCTATTCCTACTTTATTTCCTGCTATTATGGATGGAATATAGATCATCATTATCTTCAAATTCTTGCCCTCAGAAAATCTTCAGTCTATCTAATGAAGCAGAATCTAGACACATAACAACAATTAGAGAAACAAAATGGAATATTGTGGACAAAATAGGTGAAACCGAACACTAACATGACAAAAACTGGCTAGTTTAGGAAATGAAAAATCACTGTGGTTTACACCACTGACTGCCTGGAAATTTCATACAATATTTTTATATCCTAAAACAAACTATGCATATTGTATTTATATAAAACTGGACACTTACATAATGTGAAAGATACAAAGAGAAGAGAATGAACGGTATAGACGCAAACCATGTCAACAGTACCTCTTTACACAGAGGCACTTCTTACACATTTTCTTCTTGCATGTTTTTTATACTGTCATAATGTACCTTCCAATTCTTTCCAGAAAGAAACTGAAGATGCTCTCTCACCTTTGTGGATTTACTTCTCTTCAAAAATTTCCCTATCGATTTTTTTGTTGTTTTTTAATCAAATCATGATGATAAAAACATTATAATTTTCCTGTTTTCAATTCCTACATCCATTTGTGTGTTTGGCCTGTTTTTATTAAATGGTTTCTCAGGCTTGCTACTACAGCAAGCATTGTTTAGCACTCTTATGGTCCATGGCATACTGAATCGCTCTGCACAATATATTGCTTATTCATGCACCTCCCCAGGAAACGGAGTGCAAGGATTCTGTCACCTTCATCATTAACTCCTGCACAGTGTTTGTCGTGTAGTAAATATTAATAGCAGACACTATTGTTTTCTTACTTAACAACCACCCTCCCCCCTTGCCATTTCTAACAGAGCCCGGATATGTTTCAGGCACCCACCCTTTTCCACATAGCCATATGCTTCCAGAGATGTGAGCCCCTCACCCAGTCCCAGTGGGGAATTCGCATTCTAGAGGGAAAAGTGGTCTCATTCCTTTGGTGAGTGATTGAGGTCAGGTGATACTTGGAAAAGAAAATTTATTTCACACAATAAAAATTTCTATGGGACAGTATTTCTAAGGTCACTTAACTGAGCAATGAAATGATGTCATCAAGGACCCAAGTTCTTTCCATCTTTTTTCTCTACTATCTTCAGTGGAATGGCTTCATCCTTAGACTGGATCTGCTTCTGTTTGTGAGATGGCAGCTCCCAGTTCTCAGATGTCACCTACAAACAAGAAAATGCAGGTCAGAAATTTTAGCTAATGAGTTGTTAGGAAAAGTCTTTTGGTGTTATCTTAAAAGATTTTTCTTGGGGCCAGCCCATGGCCTAGTAGTTGAGTTCAGCATGCTCCACGAACCTACACCACTCGTCAGTGGCCATGTTGTGGTGGCGACCCACATACAAAATAGAGGAAGACTGGTACAGATGTTAGCTCAGGGCAAATCTTCTTTGCAAAAAAAAAAAAGATTTTTCTTGCCAATAAAAATAGACACAGAAGGGAAAAATCACTCTCTTCTGCTACGTATTTTCTTCTTCGTATATGACATCTGGAACTATGGCTGCCATTTTAAAACCCTAAGTGAATCCAGCTTGAAGACAAAGTCAATATGTTGAAGAGAGCAGAGCAGAAAGATAGAACAATCTCTGCTGATTTAGCCAACCATGGCAACTGTCCCACTATAGGACTTAATATATAAGATAAATTTTCCTGTTTTATTTCATTGTCTAGGGATTTTATCTCACTTACTGTCAAAGTCACCACACGAAATATAATAATATTCTCTTAATGAATGAATAATTCCAATCCTATAAAAATTATTGGAGTTTAAAAAGGAATCACGACATTTTGTCTAAACCAGGGTTTCTCAGCTTCAGCACTATTGACATATTGAGCCAGATAATCCTTTGTCATGGGGGTGGTAGGATGCACTGTAGGTTGCTTACTAGGATCCCTGGCCTCTCCCAACTAGATTCCAGTAGCACCCCACCACTCAATCGTGACAATCAAAAATATCTCCAGAAATTACCGAAAGTCCTCTGGGGGTAGGAGAAGGAGGAATTGCCCCCAGTTGAGAACGACTGATCTGAACCTATGATTTTATAGATAAATAAACTTATATTCATAGAATGAAGTGACTTTCTTAAGATCACACAGCTATAAAATAGTAGAAGGAATAGAAATCCCTGTAAACTAATTTTCAACAGATGTTCATTAAGTGGCCACTCCTCATCTGTGGGCCACTTTGTTTGATTAATTACTGAGTCAAGCAACACTATGTAAATGAAATAATGGAAATGTATTAATGTTAGGTTTGCTGTTAGTGACCAAAACTCAAAATAAGAGTGTTTCAAACAAGATGTGTCTTTGTCACCTGAATCCAGGCCTTGTAGGGTGGATCTCTTATCAGGATCCTATCTTCTTCTATATCCTTATTTTACTAACCTAAAAGTATAGCTTCTGTTTCAAAGTCCCAGATACTTGCTCTAGCTCTGGCCATCATATTCTCATTTGAGTCAGTAGGAAGAAGGAAAGGAGGCAGGAAGTATTGTCGGCATCCCACCTCTAAGGATGTATCACGTCTCCCACAGCATTTCCACTTCCTCCCGTGGGTCAGAACCTCACTCTGAGGAAGGCCAGGGGCAGTAGTCTTTATTTTGGTCGGCTATCTGTCCTGCTAACATTAACTGTCTTATTACTGAGGAATAAAGAGAGAGGAGATATTGGGGAACAATGGGGCA
The DNA here is from genome assembly GCF_020826845.1 of Diceros bicornis minor. Taxonomy (NCBI): domain Eukaryota; kingdom Metazoa; phylum Chordata; class Mammalia; order Perissodactyla; family Rhinocerotidae; genus Diceros; species Diceros bicornis. Next base: position 15,160,242 of record NC_080749.1, on the reverse strand, counting down.
GTCTCAACTACAGAAAGAATGGGAAGAATAGGAAAGGAAAGAACAGAGAAGAAGGTCAAAAAGGAGAAAGAAAAAAGAAGAATATAAATATAAACTGCGTGGCACCTCGTAAATCCTCAATGAAGATGAGTTCTCGTTCCTCTTCTAATCCTCCTTTGGAAATGATTATTTAACTGCTACCACTGGCTGTTCTGTCTATAACAGCACGAGGGCAATTATTTAAAACTAGTAGCAAAACCTGATGCAACTAAAATAAATGCATTAAAATTAAATTCAACTTTCTTGCTATTTTCATTCAAACAGAGAACTAGGGGTTTAATCTCCTTATCCTATTTCTGATAGCACTTCCATATGAAACTTGAGGATTATTATTATTATTATTTTTATTCTGGAGTTGTATCCTGCTGCTTTCTGACACTAATTCATCATATCTGCTGTGCCTACAGCCTTTACTTCTAAGCCAGTTACCCAGCAAAGCTGTAGGAACACAATATATTATTTTTTTATTTCATGCTCATTTCACAGCAGATGGGGTAAGAAATATGTTGCATGACAGATGGTTATTAAATAAGTTTGCTGGTCAATCACAACCCATGTGGGCTTTTTGTTTACAAGTCTGATCATGCACTGGAAGGTTACATTTAGGGAATTGCCAGAACCGTTTACATTATTTTCAACTACTAAAACTTAAAGCTGAATTACTTTTTAGTTTCAGATTTATAAAGAATAATTCCATCTAAGTTCCTGATGCTCAGGAAACTACATTTCAAGAATAAAATGTTTCATTCATTCATCTATTCATTTAAAAAGTTTTCACTGAGTGTCAGATGTTGTTCTAAATGCTCAAGGATATTGCATGCTATTGGGACCAAATGAAAGGCAGAGATAAGCCTGTCATCTCTATATCTTCTCCTATAGAAGGTGCTTCCTGACACCCCAGTCTGAGGTTGGCATCCTTTCTCTGCACTAATGGCGGTCTACTTGTTACGTTCCCATAGTACTTTCCCCACAGAATTACAATGCTGGTTCCTTTGCCTGACTTCCTCTTAGTTTGTAAGCTCTTTGAATAGAAGGATCATCTTAGTCACCTCTCAATACCATGTACCTAGCATGCAACAAAAGTTGGTTGAATGAATTAAGGAAAAATCACAACAAAATTTACAATTTGTATTTTATTTAATTCAACAAAAATGTAAGCAATGGGAATATACACTAAAAGTTATTCAAAGACAGAAAAATGTAGATTAGAGAAGCCATGGAAGACTTCAAGAAAAAAGCAATGAGAATTTTTATCCAAATAAAGGCATTGGCTCTGTCTCCCCAGGAACCATTCTTACTACTCTAATTAGCTTCAGTTTGTCTGCCATCATGCAATGTCAAAGGAAGAGGCAACTCTGAGACAGTTAATTCCATCTCCAGCTAGTGAAATTATACTACATTTGCAACTCCTAAGAGTTGGCCCTTGAAAAGTTACCGTTTTCTAGAGAAATGATATGTAAGAGACATCTGCTTGAGTGGCTAATGCTTTCTCTTTACTCTTTTGGATACGCTGTCCTCAGATGGATGAATTCACACTGGCTGACAGGCTGGCAGCTCTGCAGCTGCAAATGTCACAGAGAGATAGGTCTGATCAGGCAAGACTTCACAGTGACCTGGTAGGATATGAATTAGGAATAATGATATGTTACTTTATTTTATAACAAAATATTTTTAAACCAGGTGAAATATTTAAGCACATATTGCACACATTAAATTTTGATGTTGGAAACTTACTTAAAATGGCTTCAAAACCCAGTGCTTCTATTCTTTTTCTCTTGAATACCGTATTATATTTTACTCTATATTATATTTCTAACATAATATTGCGAAAAACACCCAGAATTTGGAAAACTATATTGTGCAATATGATTGCACTAATAGATTTTGGAGTGCTTGATAGGCAAGCAATAGAGCTTTAGAACAAGCCAATATGAATTTATGCCTCCTTTCCTTCTCTGCATAATACTCTGTTATTTTACTTGCAATTGACTGTAAAATGTACTTTCTGTTTTTACCTGTTTAACTTTAAGCGACACTTCTGAAGAAAATTCTTTTTACATTATTCTATAAAATGGTCTAGACAAAACACAGACTTACTATTTCACTCATTTATTTATTTTTTTCTCTTTCTTTCCTACCTTTCATCTTTTTTATTAAATGAGCACTTAAGACACTTACTCTGTGCACAGCTCCATGCTTTGTCATGGGAAAGGCAAAGTAGACACATGTACTCTTTTTGGGTCAATCTCATCTGAGATGTTAACTGAAATATTTCCTGTTGCTCCACAATTGGTGGCTAGAAACCAACAGTGCAGACAGAGGGATGACAAGTACTCATTATTCCAAAGAGAAACCCAAACAACCAGTGGGAGACGCCATCTTTAGGATATTTTGAAAGGCCATTAAACAAGTTTTGCTACTTCATCTCAGCAACTGCCTATCTTACATCCAATTCTGTGTTTGAAGACTAGGAAACTAGAGAGAGGAATGGAGCATTATAGTTATGAGTTATTGGCTATCTGTAACTGCTGGAGCTTTTTCCTCCCCTCCCCAGGATGGAGAGGAAAGGGTGTGTCCTTGACAGCAAAGTAGAGAAGGGGAGCTCCAAGAAATTTCATTTGTAGAGAATAAGGCTGTCTTCAAGGAGGGTGACTGACATCTTATTTCCTGATTTGAGGTTTGTTTATGAAGCAGACTTGCTAACCTGCCTTCTAAGCCTACATGAGTAGCACAAGTGGAAACATGGAAAAAAGCTGGCAGGACAGATATGAGGGGTGACCCTTTGGTCCAGCAAAGATGTGTGAGTTTCCAGTATGTCAAGGAGACACTGTGTGGGATAGTACAGCTTGAGTCATCCAGCAAGTGTCTACCCAAGGGGAAAGGCAAGGGAACCTCATCATCAAGGGACTGTGAGGTATTCTGCAGGAGTAGAGAAGGGTTAGAAACATCAAGCCAGAACCCCCCATGTCAGAGAAGGTGGAGTGCAGAGGGCTTCTAACAGGGTTCCCTAGAGAACTCCCATATATTCCCCACAAGAGAGCTAGCATTTGGATACCTGCCACAAAGATGGCATCTCTGGCCAGTTAGGTTTAGCCAAAAACACAGTAACCTTTAAGAGAAAAGAACTGACAGATAGCCAGTTATCTAACTTAAGCAAACTGACAGATAGCCAGTTATCTAACTTAAGCACTGTCATTTCTTCTATTTCCCTTCCAGATCTCCAATTCCAGAAAAGCGAGAATCAGCAGTGAAAATGAAGGGGAAGTAAAAACAGACCATAATTCCCTGCATTCCAAAGGGCAAAGTGGGAAGAATAGCGAAGGAGCAGATCACGCCCCATTCCCACTGAAATCTCGCAGTCTACAAAGCATCCTGGAATTTCACTACAGAGAGAAGAAAAGATTGGAATTTAAGCCACACTGGACTGGACTTTCATTTTATAATACTAAGCCATTTTTAAAATTTTGTTTATTTTTACTTCAGATCAATAATTCATTCATATGTTGCAAAAATCCAAACAGACAACATACTATCCCATCTTATTCTGTCCATCTTCTATAGGTAGCAACTTTTATTAAATTTTTATGGGTTAATTTCTTATACAAAAGGAAAAGATTTATCATGTCTTGTTACAAAAGATCCATGTGTCTATCCTTTCTTATACAAAAGGAAAAGATTATTGTGTCTTTTACAAAAGATTCATGTGTCTATCCTTCCTTATACAAAAGTTATGTTTGATGTGACATCCACTACTCTGAACCTTGCTGTTTTTTCTTAGCAATTTATTATGCACATCTTTCTATATCAGAACATAAAACATATCCTCATTCCTTTTTATGTTGGTATGGTATTACATGGAGTGGATATATGAGATTTTTTAACCACGCCTGAACTTTTTAATACCTGTAAGTTACTAAAAAAAACTATAGGATCTACCAGACATTATTTCAGATTTGACAAAGCATGATTACAGGTGATAATGAGAAAAAAAATATAAAGTTTGTATCCTACAAAATTTTGGTTGTTTAACAAAGAGTTTTTCCACAAAAATCTCTGTGTTCATTTTCAAACTTTCTGCTTAGCTTCATGTATACAAAATCTCCTCTAACTGTCTCATAAGCATTTCCAGCTGAGCAATTTTAATAACATGTGCATATTTGTTCTACAATTCCCCTTTAAAACAGGGTAGGGTCAGTGTTGATACCTAGTGAAGCAGAACACCATGGCTCCATGGGGTTTTCCCTGGGAGCATGAGAGAGAAGTGTTGATGGTTTAGTTGACTTTAAGGCGGGTCAGGAGTTCCCAGTAATAGGGATACGGTTTGTCTCTCTTGAAATTCTGTTCTGTGCAGGTGTGGGTCATATCTGACATGGAACCAAAGAGTCCAAGTCTTCAAAACTATCTAGCCCCACCCACCTCAGCTCCTCTTAGAAGATTCCTAAAAGATAATTGCACAAAGGAAAGGCCAAGCAAGTTAAAATGTTTAAGCACCTTAAAGTGTTTCCTTACAAAACCAGTGTTGTCAACTGGTAAGGTAGGCTGAACAAAGTGGAGAAATGCTTTTGCCTAGGCCTCAGGTGGGTTTCAGTAATCTCCAATTAAAACAGCCCATGAACTGCCTTTTCTATTTCCCCAGAACAGGTTCCTGCCTTGGACTCTGATGATGGAAAATGTCTATTTAGGGAAGATCACGCTAAGATAGTGCAAGCCAGCAAGAGAAATCAATATCTGTCTTAACACTTAGAATAGAGTGGAACAATTTTCCAGCAGAATTAGCATTGGCCTCTCTCACCACTTGTAAGGAGGACAGAGAGATTCCTGAGGGACCATTCTTAACTTACTAGACTCTATTACTCTTAATTGTACTCACCTGTCAGAGCACCTAGGCTTGGTGTCGTTTTTTCTTTAGATCTTCTAGAAACTACTTTATGTTGTCAATATTAAAATAGATGCTGGAGAGAAGGTGATAAGTATTAACTAGAGAAAGTTTGTCCAATTAAAAAAATACGCCAGAGACAAAGTAAATGGGTTTTAATACAGTGAAACAAGTCACAACCAAGTATGACTTTGGAATGTCTTACAATGCATAATGCACTGAGAAAGGCACAACATCACTTCTGCATTGTTCTTGCCAAAAAATGCATAATCACATTCTAATCATGGGAAAATATTAGACAAACCCAAACTGAGGGACAGTCTACAAAATAACTGATCGATACTTTTCAAAAATGCTAAGGTCATGAAAGACAGGAAAGACTTAGGAACTCTCTTAAATTTGAAGTGACTAAGGAGACAATGTGGCATCATGGATTGGATCCCAAAACTGAAAAAGGATAATAGTCGGAAAAGTGGTAAAATTTGAATACAGGATGCAGTTTAGTTAACAGTATTGTACAAATGTTAATTTCCTGATTTTGATCATGGTAGTATTGCAATGTAAAGTGTCAACGTTATAGGAAGTTGGATAAGGGATATACAAGAACTCTCTGTATTAATTTGCATCTTTTCTATAAGTCTATAATTAATCCAAAATAAAAGTATTTTAAAACAGGTAATATAATAGGATATATATTACATATACTACATATGTGCATACATAATATATATATAGTTCTCTTCTATCTCTCTCTCTCTCACACACACACACACAAGCATACACACCATCCTGAAAACACTTCTGTACAAACCACATAGAAAACCAAGGTAAAATATAACAGCTTATTCTCAAAGAAGAAGCTGAAAACCAGAATGGTAAGCATGAACTATACTGATGTCACAGCTTTTCTGAGAGAACTTGCTGATATCTCTCACAAAGAGTAGTAGTTCTCACGCTTGGGCATGCATCAGAATCCCCTGGAGAACTTGTTAAAACACACAGGGCTGGGGCCCAATGTCAGAGTTTCTGACTCAACATTTCTGGACTAGGGCCCACGAACGTGCATTTCTAACAAGTTTCCTGGTGATACAGATGCTACTGGTTCAGAGAACACCCACGGAGAGCCAGTGCAGTGAGAACTGGTGAACTAAAAGATAGGGCTGATGCCAATGTGGCTTTCATACCCAACACTCCACCAACACAGTTCTCATCAAGGTTATCATGACATCTACATTAAAAACATAAAACCCTAAGGATAAATTCTATTCCTCATCTTACTTAAGCTATGAGTAAACTTTGCCACATGTGATTGCTTTCTCTTCTAGAAATATTTTCTTGACTTGGGTGCTAGAACACCACTCTCTTGATTTTTTTTCCTAACTTGACTGGCCATGACTCTTCATTCTCCTTTCCCAGTTCCTCCTCATCTTCTAAGCTTTAAATGTTAAAGTGAAATCAAGGCTTAGTCCTTGAACTATTGCTCTCTCGACACTTATTCCCTGGGTGGTCCAATACAGTTCCATGGCCAAATAGCATCTTATGCTAAAACCTATAAATTTATACCTCCAGGTCAGACCACTGCAGTGAACCCAACTCATATATCCATCTTTCTCCCCTGACATTTCCACTTAGATGTCTAATAGATTTATGAAACTTAAATAAACTTCTTATTCCTCTCCCCATAACCTGCTCATTCCACAATATTCCCAACCCCATAAACAGTAATTTAATTTTTTTTGTTTTTGAGCCAAAAAAAAATTATGTTGGTCCTAGTTGCTCTTTGTATTGTATTCTGCTTCTGACTGGTTTCCAAGCTTCAGTTCTTGCTTTTTTCCACCCAGCAGATGGAATTATCCTTTTTCTTTTTACCATTATAGCTATTTTTAAATGTACAATTCAGCAGCATTAAGTACATTCACAATGTTGTGCAACCATCACCACCATTTATCTCCAGAACTTTTTTCATCAGCCCTAACTAAATCTCTATGCCCATTAAATAATAACTTCCCATTCCCCAGTCCCTTCATTCCCTGATAACTTCTATTCTACTTCCTGTCTCTTTGAATTTGACTATTTTATATACCTCATACAAGTGGAATCATACAATATTTATTCTTTTGTGCTTGGCTTATTCTACTTACCATAATGTTTTCAAGATTCATTCATGTTGTAGCATGTATCAGATTTTCATTCCTTTTAAGGCTGAATAATATTCCATTGTATATGTAGGTACATACATGTAAATACCACATTTTACTTATCCATCCATTCACCAACGGGCACTTGGGTTGTTTCCACCTTTCGGCTATGGTGAACAATATAATAAATAATGCTGCTATAAACATGGTTTACCAATATCTTTTTAAGTTTTTGCTTTCACTTATTTTGGGTATATACCCAGAAGTAGAATTGCTGGATCGTATGGTAATTCTTTGTTTAATTTTGGGGGGAACTACCAAACTGGTTTTCACAGTGGCTGCACCATTTTATATTCCCATCATCAATGGACAAGGGTTCCAATTTTTCCACATTTTCACCCACACTTGTTATTTTCTTTTAATAATAGCCAACTTAATGAGTGTGGTTGTATCTCATTGTGCCTTTGTCCTACATTTCTTTTATAATTAGTGTTAAGAAAGCATTGTACATGTCTTCTGTCCAATTAATTGATCCATAATACTCATGTTTTTTAGTATTTCAGCATTTCCCAAAATGTGTTCCATGGAACATATGTCCTATTAGAGGCTTTAGATTACCAATTTATTACAAAAAGATATAATTCAGGCACAGCCAGATGGAAGAGATGCATAAGGCAAAATATGCGGGAAGGGGTATGGTATTTCCATGCTCTCTCCAGGCACACTACTCTCCCCACATCTCCATGTGTTCACCAACCTGGAAGCTTCTGGAATGATCCTTTTAAATTGTAAATAGGATCATGTCATACCTTAGTCAAAATCCTACCAAAGTCAATATCCTTTCAACAGTTAAAAGATCTCCCACGATCAGCCCCCTGCCTCACTGACACAGGTTCTTACTACTCTTTCCCACAACTCCAATCTACCCTTCTTGTAGTTCCTCAAACATTATTCAACATGCTCCTGCAGTAAGACAAGGCACTTGCTTCTCTATCTGCCTAAAACATTCTTCTCTATTCCTGTAATCCTTCAGGACTCTAGACAAATGTTGCTTTAATAGGCTTTCCATATCTACTCTATATAAAATTGTCAACTTCCAGGACACCTAGTCCCTCTTACTTTGCTTTATTTTTCTCTACATCACTTCTTGCAAACTTATATACTATGCAATTAATTGTAAATTATATATTTCTCTCTACAGAAAAATAGACAACTAGAATGTAAGGGCAAAAAAATGCAAGGATTTTGTCTATTTCATTCGCTACTCTAGTCCCACACCTTAAACAGCTCCTGGCATACTATTGTTAGTCAATAAATATTTGCTGAATGAGTGATATTACTCAGATTGCAGCTCAGACAGATGAAAAATCTCAAAAATAGGTTAAAAGATATGAAAAACAAAATGAGTAGGTCTAATATTTATCTGATTGGAGTTCTAAAAGAAGAGAACAGAGAGAATGGGGAAGAGACAATATTTGGGAAAAAATGGCTGAGAATTTTACAGAATTTATGTAAGGTATGAATCTTCAGAATTAAGAAGTATAATGAATCTTAAACAGGATTTAAAATGAGTCCTTAAAAAAAATCTTAAATAAGATCTACACTTTAAAGATTGTGGTGAAACTGGAGAACACCAAAGACAAATGTAAGATCTTCAAGGTAGCCAGAAAAAAAGGTCACAATAACTACAAAAGAAAGTTAAGCTAAAGCAATTTTTTGAATCAAAAATGGAAGCCAGAAGGCAGTGATAATATTAAAACAAATGCATTGAGAGAAAATAATGGTCATCTTGGAATTATATACCAGCATCTTTCAAGAACAAAAGATAAATGAAGAAATTTTCTGACCAAAAAAAGTGTGTTGCTCATAAACCTTTACCAAAGGACAAACTTTAGGAGGAAGAAAAATGAGATCGAAGAAGAAATGATGAGCAAATAAGTATATATATGGGTGACTAAAAAATATGTGTAAAATAATAACTATAATGTCTGACAAGATAAAACAATATAGAAATAGAATACTAGAAACAATTACATGTAAGCCTGTGCACAAAGTAAACTAATGTTCTACTGTTCAGGGGAGGGTAATGATATTGACTCACTTTGTAATTTTCTAAGTATTTACATAATGATATATTAAAAATAAAGATATAATAGGGGAAAAAAGATTAAATGTTTTAAAATCATCGAAAGAATACAAGAGAGAAAGAAAGAGAAAAATAGAGAGAGACAAATGGAGAGAGAGAAACCTACAAAAGCTGGAAAATAAAAAACACAAAATAGCATGAGCGTTAAACCCACATATAAAATTAATAACAACAAGCGTAAATTACTAAGATCACTAAATCAAAGAAAGGTTATCAGACTGGATTAAAAGATCAAATTATTATGCCTAAAACATAAAGCTGTAGAAATGTTGACTGTAAAAGGACAGAAGAAAATATATTAGGCAAATTCTAACCAAATTCAAAGTAGTGAAGCTATATTAATATTAGGCAAAATAGACTTCAAGGCAAAAAGCCTTGATAAAATTAGTTGTGGAGAAAAAGTAATTCTAAACCTGTATGTTAGAATTTCCCAGCCAATGGACCCAGAACACTGGGGCATCCTGGTGGCTCATGGCTGTGCCGTGCGGTACTGATGGATGTATGTCTTAACGATAAAATTTAAAGCAATATCTGCAATAATTCAAAACTTTACAACAGTTAAAATTATATTTGGACATTATGAATATGACTTCCTTTGTAAACTGTCTAAATTGAATCACTATTATTTTGGCACCCTGATTGTATATGTAGCCCTTGCATTACAGAGTGCTCTGCGCTGGTGACACCACAGAACACCTGCTGGTGACCTTAGGCTTAACCACACCAACTAGTCTACTTACTGCTTTAGATATGATTTTTTTAAAATCATCAATTTACTTGTATGTACTGTGTATGTATGTATACATTAATATGCAAAATATTGATTTTTAAATTTGATTTGCTTTCAGTTTTCACATTCTTCCTAATATGCACAGTATGTATGATTGGGAAATTTGTTCTTTTTGTTACTGGCATTGTTAATGTTTTTATCTGCTATTAGAAGTTTCAAAGTAGAATATAAGTTAAATTTCTTTATTGTTACCTTTTGATTTATTTGGTTTTGTTTTCTTGTTTACCGGTTTTGATTTTGTTGAATAGTTGAAGAATGAAGGAATCTGACTTTATAAAATTTCTAATGCATTATTGTTTGTTTTAAAATGCACTTTATTTTTTAGAGTAGTTTTAGATTCACAGCAAAATTGAGCAGAAAGTACAGAGAGCCCCCATATACCCTCCTGAACCTCCCGTATGCACAGCCTCTCCACTAGCAACATCCCACACCAGTGGTCCATTTGTTGCAATCAATGAACCTACATTGATACATCATAATCACCCAAAGTCCATACTTTATGTTAAAGGTCACTCTTGGTGTTGTACATTCTATGAGTTTTGACAAATGAATACTGACATGTATCTAACATTATAGTATCATGTAGAATAATTTCACTCTCCTGAAAATCCTCTGTGCTCTCCCTATTCACCCTTCTCTCTTCCCTAACCCATGAAAAACATTGATCTTTTACTGTCTCTATAGTTTTGCCTTTTCCAGATTCCAGTCGTATCACTGGAATCATACCGTGTAGCCTTTTCAGATTGACTTCTTTCACTCAGTAATATGCATTTAATATTCCTCCATGTCTTTTCATGTTTTGATAACTCATTTCTTTTTAGCACTGAATAATATTCCATTTTCTGAATGTATCAGTTTATTTAGCCATTCACCTCCTGAAAGACATCTTGGTTGCTTCTAAGTTTTGGCAATTATGAGTAAAGCTGCTATAAACATTTAATTCATTTGGGTAAATACCAAGGAGCACTATTATTGTTTGCTTTTAAAAATTAAAAATATTTTATAAAAAGAATAATTGAACATAACTGAATGAAAATATTTATTAAACAGGGCTGTATCATTTACTGTTCAACTATAATATATTTATTCAAAATATTTTTGGTATACGTGAATAACATTCATAGTTTGTGGATTTTATCTCAAGTATGGATTTGTGTGCCCAATAAGTCTTCTTTTCCTCAGCCTAAATGCCTCCAAACAAAGTATACCAACACCGTAAAACAAACAAGCCATTTTAAGCAGAAAAGAGAAAGAGAGAGACAGAGAGTACTTTTTAAGTGTTTGCAATTACAAAGTATAAAACAAATGTCTTTAATTAGATTGGTCACAGAAATATCGGGTCAAATATATGAAGCAAAGACAAAGTCCTCTACGAGAAGCTGATAAATCCACACTTCTTTCAGTAATTGATCAAATCTACCCTCCCCATCGCAAAAAAAATGAGGTATCAAAGAAGAAAGCAACCCATAGCCCTCCATTTCTTTGCACATTATAGTTTCCTATCTTATTGAGTTTTACGCTTGAAATAGCTCCAAGCCATTTCTTCTGCCCTTCTCCTCCCAACTTGTATTATTGTATCATCTCTTCATTGTCAGATCAAATTACACTTTTCTTCTGTTCTGCATTCTAATCCCCACATTTGTCTTAGTCTAACTTCTACAGTCAAATATTTTCAGTGCTCATTAGCTCTTCTTTTTCTTTAATTTCCCTGTTTACTCTGGCGTGAAAGCTTTTTTTAAATGTATTTCTGTCTCTTTTCTGATCTATCTTTTCCTTAACTATCATTTACAATTTACTCATATTAATTTAGCTATACCATTTTATTTACTTTAAACCAAACTACCTATTTAAATGTTATATTTTTAAAGCTTTAGAAAACTAAAAGCAGGACTAAATCATATTTGAACAAATTCTAAGACAATGCTCACAATATTTGACCCATAAAATACAAGTCATTTTATTTGGGGCTTTAGGGAGAACAAATGTGTTTATGATAACAAAAGATTAAACAGATAAAACTCACATGGTGATTGTGTGAAAACTATGCATCTACTTCTTTTTGGACCAAAAATATTGAATTTAGGTTTACAATATACTAGGCTATATGATCCTCTCTGTTAATATTATTTTAATACTAGTATTTTAGTGCTAGTTATTTGAAGATAAAACAAGTCTCAACCTATACTTAGGGGATTTCCAGAAGGAAACCTGGTATATAGACAAATATTATGTAAGTAATATTAGAAACCATTCACAGAAACAAGTTGAGGTTTTGACTAAAATTATTTCTTTACTTTTTTGGCATTATTTCTAAATACAGACCTAGATTTTTTATATGTATATGAACATATATTTGCCAGTGACTGGGGGTGGGCCTCAGCACTCTGAGTTTTAACAAGCTCCCCAGGTGACCCTGGCGCACACTAGGGTAGATCACACGTTCTCAACAGGATGATATTACCTGGAAAGGTGTGAATATTGTTTCTTGGGAGAAGAAAAAAACCTTAGGTATTACAGTGCTTACACCAAAGCTCTACCCGACCTAACAAAATCTTACTCCTTAGTGTTTCATTTCATGGGAGAGAGGCAAATGTCAAAAAATTCTCCTATGAGAGCCTAAGAAAAAATGTTGAGAAATATTGAGGTTAATAAATGAGGGTAAGGGAACCATGTAAGCCTTTGTAAATGAAAAGAGGCCTGGCGTGGGCGCTTAAAACATGAGTAGGACTGAGAAAAGTAGTGTATAAGAGGACGTGAGTTCTGAGGGAGATCCATGCCCGCTTCTCCTCTGCACTGACCAGAGCAACTCGAGTACAAAAATGGAGTGCAGGGGTCGGGATAAGGGTAGGATCAAAAGCTTTAATTCAAAAGTTATTGAGTTGGTTCATTACCTCCTAAGGACAGAAGTGGTTGTTGTCTCAGGAGTGAGTAAAATAAAATCGTAAAATCCTACTTAAAACTGCTGGGTGTCCAGAGCAGTAGCCTGGAGTGGAACTGAGCATCTGAGCCAAAGTGCTTGTGTGAGTCCTGGTACTGGCATCAAGGCAGGAACAGTTCAGGATTCAGGGAAATCAGAGTAAGTTTGGGAAATAAGGTCCAAGATAGAGTGAAGAAAAAGATTTCAGAACATATAGGGTGAACAATGGAGAAAAACAGAAGTTCACTTTGGGTACTAGTTGTCTGGTATGGTGTATGTGTGTATGTGTGTGTTTCTGTATGTGTGTGTGCGTGATACGCACGATGATTACATAGATCAATATGCAGTCTGTTATTACCAGCTTATTCCCTTCACAAGTGGAGAGTTCACATGTTGCTTGTGTACTATTATACCTCCAGCATCAAGCACAGAGTAGATGTTCAGTAACCATTTGTTGAAGGAATCAATCTAGGACTGAGTAGGACAACCATTGTTGCCCTAGAAAATCTATCTTTGTCCTTTAGGCCCATATGTATTAACTTTACGGGACAGGGAACATTTCAGAATCTAATGAAATCTATACCTCTGCATATAGCCATTTGTGCATAACTTCTGGGGATGCCCAGTTGCCTAGAACCGTTCTATAGAAGAACCACTGCTGCAAGCACAAGGCAGCTTCAACAGTTTCTTAATACTAATGACTTCCAGTTGGTCAATGTCAAAGATGCTTTCTACTAAAATAGAAAAATCACAGGGACTGATTCTATCTTTGCAGTGGCATTTAAACTTGATGTTTCCTTGCCTTTCCTTTAGCATAGTGGTTCCTATGCTACACAAAAACCAACATCCAGAATTTCTCACAAAGTACTCAGGAGGTCAGAGAGGGTTTACCAGTCAGTGACCACTGATAAAGCAGATCAATTTTATGATCAGAATCATAACCAAAATCAAGCCTGTCTCTCTCTTCAAATCAATATGAAGACCTTGGAACCCTGCCTGTGAAATTGCTATCCTAGAGTTTTTTTAACTATGTGCTTTTAAATAATTTAAATAACATCAGATGAAAAAATAAAAATCTCCAGTAAAGCCACATAACCTTTTCATTCTTTGTAGAAATCACAAAAATGACTTGTCTAGGCACACACCGTTTCAGTAATTACAACAGCCTAGTAGGACTTAGTAGCATTTCTAATTGGTTGGCATGTAAAAAATGATGCATTTCAGGCTCAATAATCTTTTCATTTAACTCTTGAAAGAGCCACAGAAAGAGGAGAATGGAAAGCATGTATCACAAAGCTTTCCTTCTCCTTCATTTTCTTCTCTTTTTTTAGTTAGCTCTCATACTGGCTAAATCTTTCCAGGAAGAGTAATTTAAGAACTTACAGCTGCAGAGGTGAAAGTCAACTGCACTTTATTTAAAGAAAGAGCAAGTCTAAGTGCTGCTCTCCACACACCCGGGCACCAGGGCAGGACGGCATTCATAAATCTCATGCTGGTCTAAGGAAGTAAGACGCCGGTGCATGATGGATGTGTAACAAGCCTCTCATGAACCTCTTTCTGGAGGCATGTGTCTATTTATAAAAACAAGAGACCCAGAACTGTGAGATACAGCACTTGGTCACACATTCAACAAGCTTATTTAGCGCTATCTGTATGCAAGTCACTCCGTGTAACCTAGATAATTGAGAACATAGGCTTACTAAGAGCTGCTGCCTCGATCAATTCTATTTGTAGACAGAGGTAATGGATGTTGATATATCATGATTTAAAGGATGCTATGGGGTCTCCTCTGCCCAAAACTATCACTTTTCATGGCCTGGTGTGGCTTGATCCATTTCTCTTTTGGCCTCATATTCATTATTAGGATCCTTTTCTTTTATTAAGCAACCAGAAACAGGGAAGATTCAGTTAATCATTCAACGACAACAAAAATAATAATCAGAATCAGAATCATAAAAGCCTCATAAACATCTTCTCTCTCCTAGCTCTATGTCTCCATACATAGGTCCTATGAATGAACCAATAACATTTCAACATTTTTCATTTTTGCAAAAAGTATCAGAGCAACCAAAGAGCCCTAACAGATGCAAGTGAGGATCTGTCGAGCATATTAGTTAATTTTTCTCCAAGACCCTTTGGCCCACACCAAGATCCTGGAAGTATCACATACATGGCAGCTTATTTTATAGCAGGGCTACCATAAGAAAATTTGGCTGGCTGGCAAGAGTTTTGCAAGGAGTGACTGCCATAAATGATATTTAGGTTCCAACGATGGAGAATAGAGAGGAGCAGGAATTGACAAAAATGCGACAATTCACTTGTTCAAAAAACATTTGTTTAGCACTACTTTATGCCAGGCCCATGATATGTGGTAGGGATATATCAATGAAGATGACAGACATAGGCCCTGGTGTCATGAGTGAGAGACCCGCTAAGAGAAACTAAGAAAACACACAAATAATGAAATCAATACTGTAATTACTGCTGTGAAAAAAACAAAGCAGATGCAATGATACAAAGATACATCAGCAGTCATGCAACCAGAGAGTGACATTGAACATAGGAGTTCTTTACCACTTAATACAAAGTGTGGCAATACAATGAGAGGTAGTAGCAGGGAGAAAAGGGGAGATAAAGAAGGGGAGGATAGAAGAAAGTGAGAAATAAAGGGAGGGAAACTATCTAATCGCACTTGGTGCCATTTAAAATTGACCATGGGTCTCAAGTGTACAGCTCTCAGGCTTTGTGGGTTAGGGCCCCCAAGGATTCTGATGTACACAGGTGGCTGGGGATCCTAAGGATGCATCTCTCAGAGTTATTCCAACACCCCAATGAGAGTTGGCAATGAAAATTTGAAGAATTGCACAATGGGGCAGACCAAGGAACAGCAAACTCATAAACTGTTCAATTTGACTCCTTGACAGTGAGTCAAATTGAATTCCTTAGAACATCTACACAATCTTATGCCTCAAATGACGAAAGATGAATGAAGTTTTACCAGCCATTCCTTTCAAAGCCCTGTCCATGCCAGACTATGCTTACCTGGTGATTTGTACAACATAAAATTGTCCTGGGTTGTTAGTGGTTTAGGGCGAGAAGAGATGGTGTGTTGTAATTAAAAATGTACTAGATTAAAAGGTAACATTTTCACATCATTGGGATCTGTATAAACTGTAGGGAACAAGGGATATCACCCATGCCCCTCTTCTCCCCAACCCTCCATTCCCTGTCAAAGAGAGGATTGTGGTAGAATAGAGTCAGGCCCACTGTCCCGCAGAATTGAGGAGTCCAATTGTGCAACGAAAAACCATCTCAGACATAAGCAAGTCACATGAACTATCAGGCAGTCCAAAATTATGGCCCCAAGCATGGATGTTAAGTCTGAGTGATATGGGAGGATTTCTATGCTACCCTCAAACCTACAGAAGAATAAAACAAAAGAAACCCTGATTCTGAGACCTTCTGACCAGGCAAAGTCCTAACTCTGCATAAAGCTCAGGCCTCTGAGCTCCAGCAGCAGCTCCATGAGAAACCAGGGGGATATTAGCAGACTACCACATAGGTTGCACATGTATTCTTGTGCACTGCTTTTTTGTTGATTAAACAATTAAGCAAGTAAAAATAATTTCAGTCAAAACTGAGTCATCATTCTCCCCAGACATTAAAACGGGGCAAGTATTGAACTCTAGCCTAGCTCAGTATAAGAAATATGAAATCCCACCTTAGAAGCCTGCTCCCTTAATCAGAGCGTAGTACTTGGACTCTTTCCAGGAAGCCATGGAGCATAATCCTCCAGGGTGTCTTTAAACGGTGTGTTGTCCCCAAAGCAGAGCCATTATGAAAAATCCAAATCACTAAAAGGTAGATGACTTTGTCACTGAGAAAGGAACAGCGAGATCCACTAGGGGATGGAAGAAGCTTGCTAAGATATTTAATGTATGATTTTTGGAAGTTAGAGAACGAAATTAACTATAATCCAAAACTTCAGGCA
Organism: Diceros bicornis minor; assembly: GCF_020826845.1. Classification (NCBI taxonomy): domain Eukaryota; kingdom Metazoa; phylum Chordata; class Mammalia; order Perissodactyla; family Rhinocerotidae; genus Diceros; species Diceros bicornis. The sequence continues at coordinate 15,143,345 of NC_080749.1, read as the reverse complement.
GATATTGCCATGGCTTTATTGCATAGGATGTCAATTCCCGAGGCTTAAATAAACTCATCTTGGCAGAATACCATGGTAGGAAGAACATGAGCTCTGTGATCTGGCTGATCCCAGTTTAACTCTTAGTAATGTGACTTATTCACTTATTTTCTCATTCATTCCACAGATATTTACTAGAGTCTACATGAATCTGCTAGAGATACAGATTTAAATGAGATAAACATAGCCCCTACCATAATAGAACTCACACTACAGTTAGAGGAGGGAAAAAAACACGTTTTTAAATAACATACAAAAGTGTAAATGGAAACATTTATGAGACATAGTAAAGAAAATATATGGTGTCCTATGAGTGTTAATGGGGGCATCTCATTTAGCCTGAGGGTCAGAGAATCTTCCTTTAAAGAATCTTCATCTGACATTGGAAGGATGAAGAATTAATGAGGCAATTTTTCATGTGTGTGAAAGAGTTTCAGAGAGAGAGAACTTTCTTTGCAAAATAGCCTGGACAATTTTTATCTGATTGTGAAATATCACAAAGTTTGATGATACTCTCTAGTAAATGTACGGAGAAGAAGTTGTCTTCTCCACTGCTAGTGTAAATTGGCAAACACGTATAAAGAGCAATTTGGAAAAATCAAAGAAAATTACCAAACCGCACAGCTTTTGATCCATTAATTCAGCATCTATGACTATAGTCTATTCATGTACACATATGGCAATATGACAAATGTATTCCTAACAACATTTTGGGGTGATAATTCAAAAAGATTGAAAACCACTTAATATCTATCAATTGGGGATTAGATCAATAAAATATAATACATCCATACAAAGGAACACCATGATACAAAGCATGATGTAGCTATAAAAAGGAATGATGGAGTGTTATATGTATCAATTGGTAGTTTTCTCTTTAGTAAACCCTGTTAGGGTCCTACACAGACCCTCTTCATTGGCTGGTGAACATATTCTCCAACTGCGATGAGTGCTGGCTGCTAACCAATTACAGCTGCACCTCTCATGGAGAATTGTCTTCAGCCAGTGAGAGCTTTCACCTCAAACAGAGATGCCTGGGAGACTACACACCCTCCAAGGGTCTAAAGGATGGCTGTCGACAACCAACATCTGACTGATACCAAGGTATAAAAGCCAACCCCCTTGCCTCAAGGGGGAACAGTCTGTGGTGTGATTACTATCTAGAGCTTCTTGTGGGAACAGGCTGAAGCTTGACTTCAGGAGAACTCACATTGATGTCCATCTTCTTCTTCTGCCATAGCCCTTCCCTCATTTAGAGGTTTCCCACCTGAGAACACTCACTCAATAACTCACCAGAACGAAAATGTCCATCTCAAGATCTGCTTCAAGGGAACCTGACATGAGAGGGCATTTCTTTGCTTTCAAGATCTCTCAAGCCATAAAATATATGAAAACACATTTCACGGGAAGATCAAAAGTAATTGACAAAGAGGGAAAAACGGTTTGAGCTGTGGACAGCTGAGCTAAAAAGATCCATCTGCTTTTCCAAAAGAGTTTCAAAAATGATTCAGCTTATTCTGCAAGCTGAAAAAATCTGTCTTAATCCCAAATCAACTAATCCCTATAAACTCAAAACTATGACCAATTTTTCTGCAGGAGTTCTTGGCAACTTGACACCTGCTCTGAAGGAAAGTGGATTCCTAGAGTCTCTCGGAGCAGACAAATATGGCCCACGTGCTCCCTAACAGAACACACAACTGGGATAGATAGGAAAAACAATCCAAAACAAAAGCAAAAAACCACAATATCTCACCCTGAAACAGTACCCATTGAGTATACTCAGAAACAAATGGCTAGAGATACAGTGTACGCTTGTCTCCATTAATTCTATTTTGATTCCCGTTCCGTGATGAAGTCATCTTCTATTCATCCTTTTAGGCCAGCAAGTTACATTTCTGGAATGGTTATTTCAAGCTTTACACAACATTCATTATATATTCTTGCCCAGAGGGAAGCTATAACTGAAATGATCATTTCAACAGTGCTGGGCTGCCTTTAGTTTGCATTAATCCAATGGAGTTGAGCCACCATATGTATACTTCATATTTTTGGTGCAAATTTGAAAATTACAAATAACACCTGAGGGCATTTGATGGTCTGCTCCCTTATCTGTGTTTGAAAAACCTATTTTGTGAAATCTAGAAATATCCTCTCATAGCCATTTAATGTTGTGGGTCTGTAAACAATGGTGATTGATTTTGTTTGGTCTGGCAAATACAAATTATCCTCTAATCATTTTAGCCTGCCAGCCATGCTTACATTGACTTGTTTGTGTTTTAGAGAAGAAAATGCAGTGACTGTCATGAAAAATGGAAAGAGTTACGGAAAAATAAAAGATTTCTCTGTGCTGAAGAAGAATGGAGCTACTTTAATTTTCTATAGCAAATGGATTTCATTTGATGTCAAAGTAAAGTGATTTTGAAAATAGAAAAGGGCACTTCAGTTTTTGAGTAATCTGGTCCTTTAGACAACCATTATGAGTTTTTGATTCACAGGCTTGCTCCATGCAAAAAATAAATTTTTTTTAATTTAATTAAAAAAGCAGACACTAAATGGGATGACAATTTGTACCTTTTCCATCCTAAAAACACTTCTACTGGGGCCGGCCCGGTGGTGCAAGCGGTTAAGTGCGTGCGCTCCGCTATGGCGGTCGGCGGTTCACTGGTTCGGATCCCGGGCGCACACCGATGCACCGCTTGTCAAGCCATGCAATGGCGGTATCCTATATAAAGTGGAGGAAGATGGGCAAGGATGTTAGCCCAGGGCCAGTCTTCCTTAGCAGAAAAAAAGAGGAGGATTGGCAGATTTTATCTCAGGGCTGATCTTCCTCACACACACCAAAAAAACACTAAAAATACTTCTACTTATAATGACATCACAAAAACTTAGTCATGATTTTAACGCGCACACACACACACACACACACACAAACAATATTCTCATAAACTCCTTGAAAACTAATAAGTGACATGGACATAAACAAATATTATTGGAGAGAAAGAAAAAAAGAAAGAAGGAAAGAACAGAGGGAAGAAAGAACAGAGAAATAAGGAAAGAGAAGGCGAAGACAGTAGTATCTGTGTTTGTATAGCTGACTCCATGTCATCCTGTATCACATAAAGGGTGTGTAATACAGTGGAAAAACTAGGTCTTCCTTATGCCACTAAGTACCTCTAAGACATTGTGAAAACCAGTGTCCTTCTAGGTATCTATTTCCTTAACTGAAAATAAGCAGGCAGGACTACTTCTTCTCTAAGGCCCCTCCTAGCATTGACTTCCTATGGTTCTAAAGCAATTTCTGTAACAGAAGGCATATGATAAATGTCCCCACAGTACCAGCTAGAAGGTTGATAAAAGTCAAGAGGGTACAAAGTTTCCAGGGAACTGTGCATAGTTTGAAAAGTAAGAGTCATTGAAATGTTCCAACAAAGAAGAGAAAGGTGTCAAGTCAGCAATTTGGAAATACCCTTTTGGGTAAAATAAGAAACAATTATACTCCATCAGGCATTTCTGAGCAGCTCACCTTGACAGTCTTTGCCATTTCAGCTTTGTCTCTCAAGCGTCCACCTCCCACGTTAGATCTAATTACTCTTCCCTTTGGATGCTCGAAGTTCCTCTGACTTGCTGGAAAAGTTTAATTGCAAAGTATCATCTACTTCCTTTGTTTGACTCATCCTTCATTTAGAGATAAGGATAATATGGCTAATGGTGCGACGTTCTCATTAACAAATTCTTTATACCAAAACAACAAAAAAACAAAACAAAAACAAACAGATGCCAAGTTCTTTTGGTACACACTGCTGTTGAGACTGTTTCAGGAACCGAATCTGAGTAGGTGACTGTTTCCAGTATTTCTCTTAGGAGAAATTTATGTAAGTATTAGTTTCAGCATTATTACCTCTAATAACATGAAAGACAGTAAAGATAATTTGAATTTCATTGATGTCTGTGTATACATTCAAATTAATTCAACATTTATTGAGCACTTCATATGTGTGGGGAATTCCTCAAAGTTATGGAATAGAATGGATGTGGAGGATAACAAAATTAATGGTTCAAGTGTCCATGAAATTATAATTCTCAGTATTTTACTACTGAAAGGTGAGTCATACCCATCATCTCTTTTGGTATTTTGGTAACCTTCTGTGGTAAGCAGTGAAGGATTCTCTCTTTTCATGGGCATAAAAAACCTAGGTGATTAAAACTCTCCCAAGTTGCTGCAAATTTGTGGAAGAATCAGCATTAAAACACAAGGCTTCTTACTAAAAACAAAAGCTCTTTCTTACACATCAGATTAAACCCATATGCTACCAAGCTTGGGTTCAATGAGACAGATACAAAATGATACTATTAAGGAAAATAAAATACAATATTGCATACATGTGGCAGGCAAGACACTTGATTTAATGATTCAACACATATTTTATTGACAACACAATATGTGTCAAGTTCTATGCTAGGCACTGGGAATAAAGGGATGACTAAAATGTAATCTTTATCCTCAAGAATCTTACAGGCTATTAACACTGTAAAAGTCAGAATAAATCATAAATCAGAAAACTAGTCAGAATTTCACAGTAATATTTCAAAAATAAACACATATTCGCAGCCTTAATGAAGTAACCAATACCAGATTTGCCCTCTGGTCATAAAAAAACTAGAAAACTGGACAGAATGTATGAATCATCTGTTTTTTAAAATATCAGACAACAGGCAGTATAGCACTGTGATCCCTGAGACAAGGGAAACAAACGAGGTGAACCCTATAACGGTTCCAGCTTTCTGTCAGGAGGCACCTTCTGGACCACAAGGTGCAGGAATACAAAACCCAAGCAGACACTGGCAGTAGCACCGAGTTAAAAAACAGACATCAGAGTTCAGGGAGGTGGATCCAGCTGGTAATCTGGAGGCAGAATACTGGAAAATAGACACACATGTAGGACAAGTATTCGAAAAGGGATAGGAATCTCCATAGGGTCTATCTTGAATTTTTGGCCAAATACCAAGCTGCATACATCTAAAGAAAAACTTCACAAACCTGAGGATACAGCAATTCTAAAGAGCAGTAAACCAACTAATTTCCAGAGATCTCCAAATTGAATGCAATCTCTCTCAAAATTCCAGTGGCCTTTTTTGCAGAAATAAAAAAGTCAATCTTCACATTCATATGGAAGTGCAAAAGGCCTTGAATAACCAACACAATCTTGAAAAAAGAAGAACAAAGCTGGAGGCCTCACAATTTCTGATTTCAAAACTTACCTCAAATCTGTAGTAATCATAACAGTGTGGTAGTGGCATAAAGGTAGACATTTAGACCAATGGAATAGAATTGAGTCCAGAAATAAACCTATAAATGTATAGATAATTAATTTTTGACCAGGGTTCCAACTCTACTCAATAAGGAAAGAATAATATCTTCAACAGATGTTTCTGGGACAACTGGGTTTCCACATTCAACAGAATGAAGTTTGGTCCCTACCTCACATCATATACAAAAATGAACTCAAAATAATCAGTGAACTAAATAGCAGAGCTAAAACCACAAAACTCTTAGAAGAGAGCAAAGGAGTAACTCTTCATGACCTTGGATTAGATATGACACCAAAAGCACGAACAACAAAAGAAAAAATTCAAAAATTTGATTTCAGCTAAATAAAAAATTTTGTGCAGCAAAGGATATCATCAAGAAAGTAAAAAGGCAACCCACATATCGCAGAAAAAATTTATTATGTTCCAATTTTCCTCAAAGTCTGTACATATTTGTAATATCTGTTTTAAAATCTTTGCTAGTACAACATCTCTGCCATTTCTGGGTTTGTTTCCATTGATGACATTTTTTTCTGATTATGGGTCACATTTTCTTACTTTTTTGGCATATCTCAAATTTTTTGATTGGATGTTGAATATTGTGAATATTATGTTATTGAGTGTCTGCATTTTGTTGTATTCCTTTATACATTGTCAAATTTTGTTTTGGCAAACAATTAAGTTACTTTTGTATCAGCCAATCAGTTCACATCTTCTTTTTAAGCTTTGTTAGGAATGACGTAGAGTGGACTTCACTCTATGGCTTGTTTAACCCTTCTAATAAGGTGTGACACTTCTGGGGTCCCTATTGAGTGTCCTAGGTCTTCATTGAGATCTCCCTACTCTGGCTAGTAGGAATTGTTTTGTGTTAGTGTAAAGAATTGGTTAATAAAAACGTTGCACAATTGGCCATATTACCCCTATCTCTAGATGAAAGATGATCAAACAATGAAAATGAAAATTTCTGACTTTAGTTATTTTTATCTTCTCTCTTTTGTTCTTTACCAGTCTAAAGGTTTGTCAATTTTGTTGATCCTTTAAAAGAATGAACTTTAGTTTTTATTGATTTTCTCTATTGTTTTTCTATTCCGTATTTTATTTACCTCCACTCTAATCTTTTATTATATCCTTCCTTCTGCTCAATTTAGCTCTACTTTATTCTTCTTTTCCTGGTTCCTCAAGATGGAAAGTAGGTTACTGATCTGAGAGCTTTCTCCTTTAGAGAAGAATTCCAATTCTGATTTAGAGAGGAATTCTGACTAAAGGCGTTCTACCATTAATTTGTCTACTCAGTTGATCTAACTCCTCATATAGTTAGACATCTGATAAATTAAATGTGGATATGTTTTTAAAATAAACCTTCAAATACACCCAGAAAGTGTAGGTAAGATGGATGAACACTCTACTTCCTTTTCACATAATGTCTCTCCTAGCTTTCATAACTTAATGTAAGAAAAAAATTCAAATTATAACACATCGTTTCATGAATATGTTCCCCTAAAAAACAACTCTGAACCAGAATAACATTGTAACATAACACTTCAAACTTAACTAAATATCCTCAAACATTTGGAGATACATATTTATTTAAAAAGAAAGAAACAGAAAAATTGAATCAGAAATTCAAAAACGAATAACAAAAATTGATACATACAAAAAAGGAACAAATTTAATGAGATTTATTAAATTCAGAAGAGAAACTGAGAAAAAGATAAAATCATCTAAGAAATAAAGAATAAATTACAAAGTGATAAGGAATTAATGGATCTAAATTAAAGTTCAATAAAGTGCTTTAAACAAAGGTAAAACACATACGCACACAATAGGCAATGAAAGTAAGATAAAGAAATATGGAAGATCACAAAGAAAGTCGTTAAAATGGAAGACAAGGAAAAAAGGTCCAAAATATATATAATTACAGTCCCTAAAAAGGTATGCAGGAGCAAAAGAACAGGAAAGAAAAAAAATCATAATTCAAAGAGAAGTTACAGAAATAAGAGAAAATGTAAATCTTTATTTTGAAATGTCCCACCATGTACCTATCAATATTGACCTGAAAAGACTAATTCTTAGACATTAAAGTCAAATAAAATAATTCTCAGGGCCACCAGACAAAAAGATCTTACTACTTATAAGTAATAAGATCTTTATAATTTATAATATATAATAAGGTTAAGAGAAGTAGGCTATCATCTCACTTCACAAGAGCAATAATGAAGCAGAATTTTTAATAAACTTGAAAGAGAAAACGCAAGACAAGGATTTCATATCCAGTCAAACAGTTTTTCAGATATCAAGACTATTAAAAAAAACAGTTTCAATTATTTCAAGATCTCTTATTTCTGAGGAAGCTACCCGAGGATACACTTCAGTTATCCAAAAGATAACTGGGGAAATTTCAGGAAACAAACTGATGCTGAGAATTCAATATAATTAATTTTAGATATAAGACTAAAACAAAGATGAAGATATGGGGGGAAAAGAAGTATGTGTGTATGTATAGTATATAAAGGCCATATTCTGAGAAAGTAGAAAGAATGCAAGGAAAAAACAGAAAGAATAGGAAGAAAGAAAAGGAGAGTAGAATTAGTTAATTGATTGTGGTAGAGGAAAGGGATGGAGTCAAAGAATACCATTTAAAACTGACACACTATACAATAAAGTCATAAATAGGAAAAAAAGGAATTGAAGACACTATAAGAGATGTGAAAGTATACATTAGAACAAAAAAATGCAAACTCAAAAATTAAAGTTTTAGATAATACAAGAAGATCCACCAAATGAAACATAGTAAATTTAATGTAATTAACACATTAATGATAAAAGAATAGAGTTGGCGCCAAACATATCAATTGTTATCAATAAGTGTGACTACATTTACCCAACCTATCAAAAGAAAAACTATTTTAAAATTGGCTCATAAAGGAAAAATATACTTATCTGCTATTTACAATAAACACACCTTAAAGAGTGATTTAGTAATTTAGACACCTCAAAGCACAGAAAAAATGATGGCTCATGGTAAGTAAAGCTGAAATGGCAGAATTTCTCTGGCAGATGCTGGGGAAAGGAAATAAAAGGCTAAGATAGGTGGGCATACTGAAATGTATGTATTATGTATGGCTGGAAGGCCCACTAGATGATTATGTTCTTGGGAACGACCAAGTACCTTCATTTATCAAGGCCGTAACTATTTAACCAGTAAGAAGAAATTAGTGCCACCATAAGGATCTGAAGAGTGATGAATAGGTACCTATTATATCTCCATTTATTTCACAAGTCTGGCCCCTGTGGAAACCAGACATGTCCTGGTGGATGATAGTAGATGATCACACACTCAATCAAGTAATGTTCCCAATTATTGCCCTCATGATGCCAGGTGTAATATCTTTGCAACAGCAGATTAACACAGCCTAAGATACATGGTCTGCCGCCATTATTTGGGGAATGCATTCTTTTCTATCTCAATCAGAAAAGAGAATCATAAACAGCTTATATTTCCATAGAATGAACAATAATATATATTTACAGTTTCAATTAAGGCTAAATTAACTATCCTACTGATAATATAGTTCAAAGAGATCTGGACATCCCACAAAATATAACATTGATCAATTACACTGATAATTTTACATTGATCAGGCCAGATAACACGAGGTTGCTAGCATGCTACAAGACTTTGTAAAACACGTGAGCTCCAGAGGGTGGAGGATAAACCCTATGAAGATTCAGAGGCCTGGTGGGACTCTTTGGGTTCTAGAAGCAGTAAAGTACACACCTAGTGATACTGTTCTAGTCCATACATTGGGTGATGCAAAGCTTTCCAGCTTTGATTGGGAGCTAGAGCAGGAAAGGGCTCTGGAGATAGCCCAAACTAAATGTAAGCATCCCTGTGGCACAAGACATAAAGTACGGCAGACCATAGGGTGTTGGATGTATCAATGGCAGGAAAAGGTGTTGTTTGAGGTTTGTGGCAAGCCCCAGTGGGAGAACGACATCTCTAGAAGAGAGTTAAAAACCTTTCAAAAACAATCCTTGGCATATTATTGGGTTCTCATAGAAACAGAATACCTGACCACGGTTCATATAACACTATTTCTTGATGATGCCAACCACCCACTTGGTGACAAGTTGACTGTACTGAGCCCTCTTCATTCTGAAAAGGTCAGCAGTTTTTCCTCATGAATATAGGTACTCATTCTGGGTACAGGTTTTGCCTTTCCTGCCCACATAGTATCAGCATCACAATTTTCCAAAGACTCCATGCTAGTAGGTAAAACACAACTTTGGAGTGTTTTAACTACTAGCATGGAATCCCACTTAGTATCAAACAGGCCAGGGAGCCTACTCTACAGCAAAGACAGTGTAAGAATGGGTTCATAACTATGGGGTCCCCTGGTCATATTACATACATGCCACCCAAAAGCTGCTGACCTGGTCAAGCGTTTGACTGCCTCCTAAAGGCATGGTTGAAGTGCTCCATAGCTTGGAGCCAATACATGCAAAGATTGCGCCCTCCTCCAGGATACACTATATGTGCTGACTCAAAGATCTCAATATGGCACTGTGTCCTCAATAGGAAGAGTGCATGGTGTTCAGAAACCAAAACATGGGAGCAGGAATGACCCCACTCACCATTATTCTCAATAGTCTACTGAGAGACTACATACTTCTTGTTCCCACAACTCTAGGTTCCTCAGAGTTAGAAGCTCAAGTATTCAAATGGGATACACTCTCAGTAGGGACAAAAGCAAGAGTACCATTGAATTATAAGCTACAACTGGGGTCAGGCACTTAGGACCCCTTGTATCTAGGTAGTAGAGGCAAAAAGAGAAATAACTGTCTTAGCAAGAGTAAGTAATCTGAATTGTCAGGAGGGAGGGTTGCTGATATCCTATAAAGGCAGGGAATAAAATAGGTACAATCCAAGTGATCTACTTGGGTAACTGTTGGTACTGCTTTGCTCAATTGTGACTGTAAATGAACAAGTATAGTACCCCTGGTCTGATATTGGAGCTCAAGGGCCCCTCTCTATTGAGGACAGGGGCTTAGACTCTTCAAAAATGAGGCTGTGAATCACAACAAAAACTACAGTAAAACCAGAGAAGCCAGCAAAGGTGGTAGCTGAGAATGAGGAGAATCTAGAATGGATTGTGGAAAAAAGAGACAATAACATTTTTTTTTTCACTGAGGAAGATTCGCCCTGAGCTAACATCTATGCCAATCTTCCTCTAATTGTATGTGTGTTGCCATCACAGCATGGCTGACGAGTGGTGTAGGTCTGCACCCAGGATCTGAACCGGTGAATCTGGGCCACTGAAGCAGAGCGTGCAGAACTTAACCACCACGCCACAGGCTGGCCTCGACAATAACTATTAATTGTAGCCCTAAGACCCTCTTACGTTTTTTGTTTCCATAAGGGACAGAAGTTCACTGGTTCCCTAAAAAAGCTTGTTCCTGAAAGTATATGGAGAAGTAGACCTGAGCTGTATGAGGGATGGAATGTGGTAGAGAAAAGGACGTGCCTCCCAGATCCTCCTTCAAAGAAAGATGGACTGCCCAGGTGCAGGGAGTGCTGTCAGGAGCCTCCAATTCTAAGCTCCTTTAGGGTCAGCCTCATATGCAGAGAGCAACCTCACCCAAGGCCATGGACTTCCAGGAAAGCCCAAACCTGGTAACTGAGCAAGATGGGAATATAAAGGCCTAGTCATTTTTGCTCATCACAGGACAACTATGACAGGCAAAACAAACTCTGACTCAGCCTCTTCTAAGAATCAAACCTGGAACACTTGGATATTCCCAAAGGCAAATAACAAAATACTTATTAGGCACTGTCTTCCTGCTCTAACACCTATGCTCATGGAATAAGCCTAAAAATGACCTCATATGTTGGTCATATCCCATTGGAATTTTTAGACTGTGGCACTTTTGTGTGAGGAAAATGTTATGAATTCAATTAATTGCATTCCATAGCACATGTAAGTCTTTATTTTAATAAGTTAAATTATGACAGAGTTAATTTTCATTTTTACACTCCAGGGTGATTTTATAATTGATGAAACAACCTTTCTCAAATAACCTCCTCTCTTAGCTACTCAATTCCAAATTGTTTGGTGTCTTTCTCAGTTTCCCTGTGATATACATCTTGTATTATATTATAAGACTGAGGAGCAGTGTCCTTCCCATACAAAAGGAATCTTTAAGCAGAATTTTCTGCTGCCAGTGGGTTAGAGGGCTCTTCCTTTTTAAAGTCAGCCTGGGAGCACCAATTCATGCCAAGAGTTTCAGATAGAGCTCCGAGCTAGACATAAGGAGCCCTAAGTTCTTGTTCTGGCTATGTATGATCTCAAATTAATTTAATCTCCCTGACTAGCAGTAGCTTTATCTTTTCCATGGAGATAATATTATCGTGTCCTATGTCAGCATATTATTTTTATAGGATCTGAAAAGTTCTCATGAGAAAGCGCATTGCAAACCTAATGATAATACCGTACGTTATAGAACAATTTTATTGCCTCAGACATAACCTTGAAAATGTTAAACACATTATTTAAATTTAAGTAAAATAATATTTTGAGTTAATTTTATTCTATTCTAAGCAACAGAAGTGTTGATATAGCTGGACATGGGGAATAATTAAAGATAAATAATAATAATGATATGAAACAGTGCAGAGAAATTGTGGGAATTAGCTCAGGTTCATGCTAAAATGTTTGGGATTATTTAACTAAGGCAAAATAGAAGAATAATGGTAATAATCAAAGATTTGTCCAAAATTAGACAGTATCCAAGAAATCACTACTTAATAAATCCAAAGATAGCTCGAATTGTTCTGTTACATTGTAATGAAAAAGGAAATAAATAAATCAACAAACCCCAAAAAGACAGAGGAATCATTAGATATAAATTACACAGGATTACTCCAAACAAATTATATTCAACAAACCTTATGGCTACATAACTATCAATTCCAAAATAATAAAGAAAATGCATCATGAACTGTGTATTGAGATCTTACTAATGTATTTGATTGCCATAGTTCATAAAATTTTACTGGAAAAAAATTAGGAAAATTAGTTTTGTTTGAGCAGGGGAATGTGGCCTGAAACCTTGGAAGAAAAAAAAAGGACGTTGGAGAGAAGTTGGAATGTGCCCAGTGGCTCTCAGTTGCTGCTCTGTACAGTGACTGCATAAACTCTCCTGGGCCTTTGTTAATAGGTGGGACACACATACACACATATTCCCAGAGCCTGTCTCAGGTCTACTAATAAAGAATCTCAGTAGTGGAACTGGAGAATCTATATTTGTAACAAGAGGTCTCAGGTGATGCTGATATGCATCCATGTTTGTGGATCACTAACATGGCCAAGTTTGTTGGAAAAGGGATAGCCTAAACCTAACCAATAGCCAAAATGCAGAGGTCATTTAAAATGTTTATGCAAGTGTGTCATCTGGAAGAAAGAGGTAGTATAACTGTCTGAGCCACTAAAGTAGGACTGTATTGCCAAGCCAATCCAGGAACGTTGGACCCAGCTCCACTCTCCACCTGCCAATAAACACGTTCCTGGCAGATTCACACCCGCATGTGAGCCTCTGATTGTACCAGTGTTGCCATGGGAAGACATCCCCCTTACTCCTATTAAATCAGAGCTATCGTTCTAGGTCAGTACTTCTCAAAGATTGTCCTAGGGAATGAAAACTTTTGGTGGTTAAATAAATATGAGAAACCTGGTTAACAAACTTAAATGGGCTCCTTTAGTGCTGGGCTTCCTAGAACCTGTCACATATAAGTATGCACTATGGAGCTCAAAACGTAAGCTACAGAATCAGTGTTTCCAAACTTATGTGGCCATGGAACACTTAAATTTCACAGAATATCTCTTGAGTCTAATCTTCTGTGGAATTCACTTTTGGAATCACTGTTCTAACTGCACTCAAAATCCTAATTCCAATTGTGGAGAACTCAGGCAGTGAAATCAGAAGACCTGACGTTGTGTACTGGCCATATTTCATTTTTCTGGCTTCCCATCTTCCGAACCTTCTTTGGAAAAAAAATCCCTTACTTTGTTATTCTTGGTGGGAGGCAGGGCCTTGATTCACAAGTGCCCTACAATTGCCTAATGTAATATCTATTCAATCCTTTGCTCCACTCCTGGCAGTTAGATGAGGATAGTGTGTTCCAGTTGCAGCCAATCAGATACTTCCGTTGAAGGCTTTCGAATCATAAGTCAGTGGTTCATACTCGCTGAGGTAAGAATTAATTCAGGACAATGACATCCAGTATCTAAGAGCAGCCGTGTTGCAGCAGTGGTGGGAATGGTATCCAGCAGAGACAGTGTCTCAGGGTGGTGCACTGCTTGGATGGTTGCTATAGCATAGCCTTTGCTATGGGACCAGTTGTTCAGATGCCATTTGTTCCTGCATATTTTCTAAGCCTGCTTCCAAGTTACTGGTAACTTTGTGAATTACTCAGTGAAATCCTGGAAGTAAATTTTCTTACTGCTTAAGTTATCCATGGTTGTCTATTGTGTACAGTCAAGAAATATAATTGATACACTTAGACAGTTTTTTAGAGACTTTGTCACTCAGTTTCTTTTCATAAGGCAATGGTATTAGATCTTCTAGCTTTAATAGTTTAAGGTTGTAAGTTTCTTCCAGAAAAACCAAAGTGTGATGTAAAGATTTTAATTCAAAGTAGAAGAATTATATATATTTGAAATAATAAGAAACTTTAAAACAAAATCTCCAGATTGATACATCATTATTAAAATAATTCAAGTCAATAGACATTTAGGACATTCCTTCTACTTCCATTCAAGATGGAGTAATAGGGAGCATACCTATCTTTCCACAAGAAACAACTAAAACAATGGACAAAATATATGAACCAATGGCACTAAAGACATCGGAAATCATTTAACAAAGGACAGTGATTCCTGACAGATGGGAAACAAATAAAATGAGCCCTACAATTGACCAATTTACTCTCCAGAGCAAGTTTTCAGGTCTAGGGATGGGGAACCCAACAAGAGTACAAAATATTCTGTTAATTTTGATGCCTCAAATTTAGAACATGGAGTTGGTAGTCTGGGGAAACCAAAATGGCTGGAGATTGCAGGGCAGAAGAATGGAAAGGAGAACTGCACAGAGAAAGATAACTATGTAAATCTGCAGAAGGACTCCCTTGATTTTTCAATTGAGTACCTATCAGTGTGTGTGTGTGTGTGTGTGTGTGCGCGCGCGCGTGTGTGTGTATGAAAACTACCTAAGGTCAGGGAAAGAAGCTCTCAAAAAGAAAAGGTGCCCAAAATCAGAGAAGGTCAAGAAGAGCTCCAGTTCTCACTTTCAGAAGAAAGAACACCTTGTTTCAGGGAGCTTCAGTTAGAGTGCTAGGAAGAGTAGCGCCTCAGTAGTAGAAAAAAAATTAACCCCAGACTAAAATGCACTTCTGCTCCTGCCTAAGGAAAATTAAAAGCAAAAATCAGAATGATCAAATTATTACCAAGTAATCCAACTGCACCCCAGAAAAGAGCTTAGGAATATTTTTAGAGACATAAAAATTATCCAGCACCCAACAAGGTAAAAGTCACAATTGCAGCATTCAATCAAAATTGACGAGCAAGCAGCAAATCAAGATAATACAATCTATATTGAGGAGAAAAATCAATCAACCTAAATCCACCAGGAAGTGATACACATGACAGCATTAGTTCAAAGCCATCAAAAACAGTAATTGTGACAGCATTCAATTGGCTCAACGAGCTAGAGCAAAGATCAGAACCTGTTAAGTAGTGACATGGAAGAGATATATAAAAGATCTAAATTAAACTTCTAGAGATGAAATCTATAATATCTGGGCTGAAAAGTCACTGGATGGGATTAACAGAAGACTAAACATTGTATAATAAAAGATCACTGAATTTGAATACATAGCAATAGAAACTATCTAAAAATAAAACACAGAGGAAAAAAGACTGAAAAAAATGACGGAGTATAAAACAGATAAATTTAGGCATACTTGCAGTCACTGAATGAGAAGAAGCAAAAGGGAAAATTGAAGAATAATGGCAGAAAATTTTTCAAATTTTTATTTTTCCAATTTTTATAATTTGAAAATTATAAAACCACAAATCAAAAAATATGAAGGAATCTCAAGTAATAAAAGAGGAAGAAAAATACACCAAGGCACAATATAATCAAATGTTTCAAGGATAAAGAGAAAAATTTTAAAGCAGCCAGAGAAGACATATTATAAAGAGAGAAACAAAGATAAAGATGAAAGTAGATTTCTCCATGGAAGCAACACAAGTTTGAAACAGTGGAGTAACAAAATCATCAATATAGAATTATTTACAAAGACAAAATATCTTTCAAAAATGAAAATGAAATAAAAACTTTTTCACACTTACAAAAGATAAATAATTTACTACCAGTGAACCCGCACCACAAGAAACATTAAAGTAAGTCTTTCAAGCAGGAGGAAAATAATACCACATGGAAACCTGGAAATGTACACTAGAAGGAACACTGGAATTGGTAACTAAATGGATATATATAAACATTTGTTTTAATTATTGGAAACTTTTTAATGATAATTGGTTATTTGAAGCAAAAATATTAACATGGGGCCAGCACGGTGGCGTTGTAGTTGAGTTCGTGCACTCTGCTTAGGCAGCCTGGGGTTCGTGGGTTCAGATCCTGGGTTTGAACCAACACAACACACTGCTCATCAAGCCATGCTGTGGCAGAGTCCCATACAAAGTAAAGGAAGACTGGCACAGATGTTAGCTCAGGGCCAATCTTCCTCAAACAAAAAAAAAAGAAAGAAAAAAAGAGGAAGATTGGCAACAGATGTTAGCTCAGGGCCAATCTTCCTCATCAAAAAAAATATATATATATATATGTATAAATACCGTTTGTGGGATTTATATTGTATATGGAAGCAAATGCATGACAACAATAGCACAAAGGACAGAAGGGAAAAATTGAAAAAAATATTGTTGTAGGTTTCTTATACCATACATGAAGGAATACAATATCACTTGAAGATAACCTAAAGACAGTTAAAGATGTATACTAAAAGCCCCAAAGGAAACAATAAAACAATACTCATAGAACTATAAATAATAATCCCAATAAAGGAAATAAAATGAAATCTTAAAAGTACTCAAGCCAAAAGAGGGCAGAAAATGAGGGGGTTGAGAAGTAACAAAGAACAGACAAAATGAAGAGAAGACTAATAACAACTTTTAGGCTCAAACATATCCATAATTAGATTAAATTTAAGAGTTCTAATAACACCAATAAAAAGGAAGAGATTGTCAGATTGGATTAAAAAGCAACACCCAAATATATACTATTTACAAAAAAACCCCTTTACACATAAAGACACAAAAGGTTAAAAATGAAGAATGACAAAATATACACCATGCTAACATTAATTATTTTTTAAAAGCTGGAGTGTCTGTATTAATATTAGATAAATATGATTTGGGAACATAAAAATATTATCAAGGATGGAGCAAGTCATTTAATAATGATAAAGGAATCAATTCATCAAGAAGACATAAAATCCTAAAAGTATGTATATCTAAAAAGAAAACATCAGGGGGCCAGCCCGGTGGTGCAGCAGTTAAATGTGCATGCTCCGTTTTGGTAGCCTGGTGTTCACAGTTTCAGATCCCAGGCACACAACAATGCACTGCTTGCTAAGCCATGCTGTGGCGGGGTCCCATATAAAGTAGAGGAAGATAGGCACAGATGTTAGCCCAGGGCCCAGCTTCCTCAGCAAAAAGAGGAGGATTGGCATCAGATGTTAGCTCAGGGCTAGGCCTCCTCACAAAAAACAAACAAACAAAAATAAAATAAAAAGAGAACATCAAAATACATGAAGAAGAACCTGATAGACGTGAAAGGAGAAATAAACAAATCTGCAGTTTTAGTCATATATTTTGTTGGGGAAGAGGGAGAATCCCCCTCTGCCCTTTCCCTTAAGGTTCTTATGGCTGGCCAAATAATTAAAAGACGTGCTAGTAGGAGAAAATAATAGCAAGTTTAATAACCTGTATACATGGGAGAAACCAGGGAAACTGAGTTTCTCGACAAATGGCGAAGGTTTTCACCTTAAATAGCATATTCAGGTAGACAAAGGAGGATGTGGGTGGGGGGGTAGTGGTTTGGCATTTCAGAGGGGAAGAAGACAATTCACATGGAGAGGGAAATGTAAATGTTTATCAGACAATTCTTTTCAGGGCCACCTAGAGAATGTGGCTGGGGACAGACAGAATTTTTGATAAGATGGGCTTGGTGGTGCCTTTCCTATTGTAACATCTATTTCACATTATATTACAGCCATCACATGACAGTGGCTCCCTCCTGAAACAAGTCTTCCATGTTAAATTCTTCAGGCAGTTTGGAGGAGGTCAAATGTCCGTCAGAGAAAATAATCAGGGTAAAGAGACATATTTCAGGGTGGCCAATTTTGATCTCCCACAATTTCAATAAATGTCTCTCAAAAACTGATAAAACTTATAAACAGAAAATCAATAAGGATATAGAATGATTGAACAACACAATCGCCCAAATTCAACAAATTGCACAACACTTTACCCAAGAACAGCAGAAAACACAGTGAGCATGGAGCAATTAAACAAATAGATTATAACTTGGGTCATAAAACAAATCTCAATACTTTTAAAAGAATTCAAGTCAAACAAATCACGTTCATTGACCATATGAAGCTAAATTCAAAATCAACAAAAGAAATCTCTGGGATTCAATTGGACCTTATCTTCCACCTTATGGAACTAGAAAAAGATCTGGTTTGAAAGTACATCTGCAGAAATTATATGAAGTATGCCACAAAGAATTAGAAATTCAAAAATGAAAGAGATTAAGAGATTTGGAGGATATAATAAGTTTCAATATGTTTCTAATCAGTTGCAATATTTCTTTTTTTTTTCTAGATATAACAGAACTTTATTTTCTATTAATATCACTTTGATAGATATGGACCCAAAATTCACTTATAGTGAAGCACACAGTATATTTAAATGCATGAATAAAGGCTTGTAGCTAGCAATCATTTTTCTTCACTCATGTTACAAATGGATCCAGGGATTTAGAAAACAATCTCATTACCCACTCTCTTCTATATTGCAAGGACTAGAAAAAAGGAGACACAAACTGGTTATAAGATTGAGTTTGAACCACAAATATTTTGCTCCCTGATTCTTAGCCTATTCTTGAATGCTGTCATTCAATCTGATAGCAATTTAAAAAGTCTGGTCTAGAACAACAACCAGAAAATGCCAATGCAAATCAGTGGCAGGAAAATTAGAAATTGTTTTCAGCTCAATTCATCAAAATATATAAAGTATTTTTCAAACATTAATCAACAAAAAGTGACTTTGATCCACATAAGCCATGATACATTTAAAATATAATCAACAAAGACCATGAATAACATAGAGTTTCCCCCCTTTTCATGATTAAATGTACAATGATTGAATTTTACAGCAATCATGCTCATAGCACTTGGCTCAGCATGACTATACCACAGTGTAGAAAACTCATGTGCGCTAATAGTGCTCTGCAACGCTTTCCATGTCCTTGGTCAACCCATGCATCTACTCAAGGCAATAACAATGATTAATATCAGTCTCCTAACTTCTGTCTGTCTGTGTCTCTCTGTCTCCGTCCGTCTCTTTCTCTCTCTCTACTCTGGCCTCCACCTATTATCACTAAAATTTTTGTCTCCTACTAGGCTGAGAAAATTCAACGCATCAGATGGAACTTCAAGTTCTCATTGAAACCTATCTAAGAGTATTCTATCCTCATTCATTCCAGACTCATATATTCAGCTATCTGACATCTCCTCTTGAATGAGTAAAAGCCATCTCATCTCAAAGTTAGTCCTCTTACAATACTGGACCTTTTCTAGTGGTCCCTCTCTGACAGACAATGAAACAATCATCCACCCATTTATGAAAACATTATAAATGGATATTGTAATTGAAACTTTCTCTCATATGACATAAACCAAAATAGAATGAAATCTTTTTGATTTTATTTCCTAAGTATCTATGGAAACACATCCACTTTTCACCATCCCTGTTACCACAAACATAGTTCATCTGTCACCTGGCATATTATGATAATTTCCTGTGTGGTTTCTCAGTATCTTCTTTCCTGCCATCCAGTTCCTTCCCCACAGTGCACTGGGGCAATTCTGTCAAGAAGCAATGCAATTAACATTTAGACTGTCTATTTTGCTCTTGTAGATGATCATATGTCTTGATTGCCTAGAGGGGTGTTAGTATATGCCTGTTGTCCCAGCATCTCATCTGGTTTAGAATTTTTCATGATTTATGCATTTTAATAAAGTAACATTATCAATAGTTGCATTTTTAAAAAGCTGGGAAAAAAATTAGAGTGTGTTTAGTAGACCTCTATTTTGTACTTCTAGTTTCTGCCAATATCTGTCTAGTCATGTGTGGAATGCATAGGCACTAGACAGAGCTCTCGCTTTAAAGTCTAATTAATTATGTCACACAACCATCAGAAACCCTTCTCTCTTTCTCTCACTCAATATAACACCTCTCTTTCAATGACAGCATGTGGAGCTCTTGGTGTTTAAAAATATTCACTCCGACACAAGCAGCTAGAGATAGTTTAAAAAGGCGTGTGATATGTTTGAAGCCTCCAGGCTGCCCGTTGGCATAGTCAATAACGACAACAACAACAAAAAAAGGAAATTACAGGTGTTTCTAAAATAAGTATAATATCAGTATGATTCATATTTTATTCAATAAATTTGATCTGATAAAATCATTATTTATTTTGATTCTCAAGTTTCCTAGATTTGGTCCTTCAAGTTCACTCCTGTGTCTTTTTTTTTTTAATTTTTTATTTATTGCAGTAACATTGGTTTATAACATTGTATAAATTTCAGGTGTACATCATTATATTTCTATTTCTGCATAGATTACATCATGTTCACCACCCAAATACTAATTACAACCCATCACCACACACATGTGCCGAATTAATCCTTTCGCCCTCCCACCTCCCCCCTCTCCCTCTAGTAACCACCAATCCAATCTCTGTCTCTATGTGTTTGTTTATTGTTGTTATTATCTACTACTTAATGCAGGAAATCATAGGGTATTTGACCTTCTCCCTCTGACTTATTTCGCTTTGCATAATACCTGAAATGCCCATGCATGTTGTCACAAATGGCTGGATTTCATCGCTTCTTATGGCTGAATAGTATTCCATTGTGTATATATACCACAGCTTCTTTATCCATTCGTCCCTTGATGGGCACTTAGGTTGCTTCCAAGTCTTGGCTATCGTGAATAACACTGCAATGAACACAGGGATGCATGTATCTTTATGCATCGGTGTTTTCAAGTTCTTTGGATAAATGCCCAGCAGTGGAATAGCTGGATCATATGGTAGTTCTATCCTTGATTTTTTGAGGAATCTCCATACTGTTTTCCATAGTGGCTGCACCAGTTTGCACTCCCACCAGCAGTGTATGAGAGTTCCCTTCTCTCCACATCCTCTCCAACACATGTTGTTTCCTGTCTTGTTAATTATAGCCATTCTGATGGGCATGAGGTGATATCTCATTGTAGTTTTGATTTGCATTTCCCTGATAGTTAATGATTTTGAACATCTTTTCATGTGTCTGTTGGCCATCTGTATATCTTCTTTGGAGAAATGTCTGTTCAGGTCTTTAGGCCAATTTTTAATTGGGTTGGTAGTTTTTTTGTTGCTGAGATGCATGAGTTCTTTATATATTTTGGAGATTAACCCCTTATCAGATGTATGGTTTGCAAATATATTCTCCCAATTGTTAGGTTGTCTTTTCTTTTTGTTGATAGTTTCATTTGCTGTGCTGAAGCTTTTTAGTTTGATGTAGTCTAATTTGTTTAATTTTTCTATTGTTTCTCTTGCCCGGTCAAACATGGTGCTTGAAAATATGTTGCTAAGACCGATGTTGAAGAGCGTACTGCCTATGTTTTCTTCTAGAAGTTTCATAGTTTCAGTTCTTACATTCAAGTCTTTAATCCATTTTGAGTTAATTTTTGGGTACGGTGTAAGGTAAGGGTCTACTTTCATTTTTTTGCATGTGGCTGTCTAGTTTTCCCAACGCCATTTGTTGAAGAGACTTTCTTTTCTCCATTGTATGTTCTTGACTCCTTTGTCAAAGATTAGCTGTCCATAGATCTGTGGGTTTATTTCTGGGCTTTCAATTCTATTCCATTGATCTGTGTGTCTGTTTTTGTGCCAGTACCATGTTGTTTTGGTTACTATAGCTTTGTAGCAGATTTTGAAATCAGGGAGTGTGATACCTCCAGCTTTGTTCTTTTTTCTCAGGATTCCTTTAGCTATTCGGGGTCTTTTGTTGTTCCATATAAATTTTAGGATTCTTTGTTCTATTTCTGTGAAAAATGTTGTAGGAACTTTGATAGGGATTGCATTGAATCTATAGATTGCTTTAGGAAGTATGGACATCTTAACTACATTAATTCTTCCAATCCAAGAGCATGGAATATTTTTCCATTTCTTTGTGTCTTCTTCAATTTCTTTCAGCAATGTTTTATAGTTTTTGGTGTAGAGATCTTTCACCTCTTTGGTTAAGTTTATTCCTAGGTATTTTATTCTTTTTGTTGCAATTGTAAATGGGATGGTGTTCTTAATTTCTCTTTCTGCTACTTCATTGTTAGTGTATAGAAATGCAACTGATTTTTATATGTTGATTTTCTATCCTGCAACTTTACCATATTCGTTTATTACTTTTAAAAGTTTTCTGGTGGATTCTTTAGGGTTTTCTATATATAAAATCTTGTCATCTGCAAATAGTGACAGTTTCACTTCTTCCTTTCCAATTTGGATCCCTTTTTATTTCTTTCTCTTGCCTGATTGCTCTGGCTAGGACTTCCAGTACTATGTTAAATAGGAGTGGTGAGAGTGGGCATCCTTGTCTGCTTCCTGTTCTTAGAGGGATAGCTTTCAGTTTTTCACCATTGAGGATGATATTAGCTGTGGGTTTCTCATATATGGTCTTTATTATGTTGAGGTACTTTCCTTCTATCCCCATTTTATTGAGAGTTTTTATCATAAATGGATGCTGTATCTTGTCAAATGCTTTCTCTGCATCTATTGAGATGATTATGTGATTTTTATTCTTCATTTTATTAATGTGGTGTATCACGTTGATTGATTTGCGAATGTTAAACCATCCCTGCATCCCTGGAATAAATCCCACTTGATCATGGTGTATAATCTTTTTAACGTATTGTTGTATGCGATTTGCTAGTATTTTGTTGAGGATTTTTGCATCAATGTTCATCAGTGATATTGGCCTGTAGTTTTCTTTTTTTGTGTGTTGTCCTTGTCTGGTTTTGGTATCAGGGTAATGTCGGCTTTGTAGAATGAGCTGGGAGCTTCCCCCCCTCCTCAATTTTTTGGAAGAGTTTGAGAATAATTGGTATTAAGTCTTTTTTGAATGTTTGGTAGAATTCATCAGGGAAGCCGTCTGGTCCTGGACTTTTATTTTTGGGGAGGTTTGTGATTACTGTTTTGATCTCCTTACTGGTGATTGGTCTATTCAAATTCTCTACTTCTTCTTGATCCAGTTTTGGAAGGTTGTATGATTCTAAGAATTTATCCATTTCTTCCAGATTCTCGAATTGGTTGGCATATAGCTTTTCATAGTATTCTCTTTTAGTCTTTTGTATTTCTGAGGTCTCTGTTGTAATTTCTCCTCTTTCATTTCTGATTTTACTTATTTGTACCTTCTCTCGTTTTTTCTTGGTGAGTCTAGCTAAAGGTTTGTCAATTTTGTTGATCTTTTCAAAGAACCAGCTCTTGGTTTTATTAATTTTTTCTATTTTTTTTTTTTGGTCTCTATTTCATTTATTTCTGCTCTGATTTTTATTATTTCCCTTCTTCTACTGATTTTGGGCTTTGTTTGTTCTTCTTTTTCCAGTTCCTTTAGGTGCATTGTTAGATTGTCTACTTGAGATTTTTCTTGTTTGTTGAGATAGGCCTGTATTGCTATAAACTTCCCTCTTAGAACCGCTTTTGCTGTATCCCATAAATTCTGGCATGTCGTATTTTCATTTTCATTTGTCTCCAGATATGTTTTTATTTCTTTTTTGATTTCTTCGTTGACCCAGTCATTTTTCAGTAGCATTTGATAATCTCCACGTATTTGTGGCTTTTTTGATTTTCTTCCTATAGTTGACTTCCAGTTTCATACCGCTGTGGTCAGAAAAGATGCTTCGTATTATTTCAATCTTCTTAAATTTATGGAGACTTGTTTTGTGGCCTAATATGTGATCAATCCTGGATAATGTTCCATGTGCATTTGAAAAGAACGTGTATTCATCAGTTTTTGGATGGAATGCTCTGTATATATCTACTAGGTCCGTCTGTTCTAGTGTGCCATTTAAGGCCAATGTTTCCTTATAATCTTCTGTTTGGATGATCTATCCATTGGTGTAAGTGGAGTGTTAAAGTCCCCTACTATTATTGTGTTACTGTTTATTACTGTTTTTATGTCTGTTAATAATTGCTTTATATATTTAGGTGCACTTACATTGGGTGCGTAGATATTTACAAGTGTATATGGGTGCGTAGATATTTACAAGTGTTATATCCTCTTGTTGGATTGTTCCCTTGATCATTATGTAATGCCCTTCTTTGTCTCTTTTTACAGTTTTTGTTTTAAAGTCTATTTTGTCTGATATGAGTACTGCTACCCTAGCTTTCTTTTCATTGCCATTTGCACGGAGTATCTTTTTCCATCCCTTCACTTTCAGTTTGTGAGTGTCTTTAGGTCTGAAGTGTGTCTCTTGTATGCAGCATATATATGGGTCTTGTTTTTTTATCCATTCAGCCACCCTATGCCTTTTAATTGGAGCATTTATTCCATTGACGTTTAAAGTAGCTATTGATAAGTATGTACTTACTGCCATTTTTTAAGTTTTTTTTCCTCAGTGTTTTAGTAGTCCTTCTCTGTTCCTTTCTTCTTCTATACAGAATTGATGGTCTCTTTAGTTTGACCTCTGTCTGAAAGCTCTACTCTTTAACTCCCCTCCTCCCTCATTTTATGTTTTTGATATCATACCTAACCTCTTCTTTGTGTATTTGTATCCATTACGTTCTTATCATGGAAATAGATAATTTTTCCTATTTGTGGTCTTTTCTTTTCCCCTTAAATCAGTCCCTTTAGCATTCCTTGTAGCACTGGTTTCTTGTTGACGAACTCCTTTAATTTTTGCTTGTCTGGGAAATTTTTGATCTCTCCTTCCATTTTGAATGATAACCTTGCTGGGTAGAGTATTTTTGGCTGTAAGTTTTTTCCTTTTAGCACTTTAAATATATCGTGCCACTCTCTTCTAGCCTGTAAGGTTTCTGCTGAGAAGTCAGCTGATAGCCTTATGGGTTTCCTTTGTATGTAACTTGACTTTCTCTTGCGGCTTTTAGGATTCTCTCCTTATCTTTAATTCTGGACATTTTGATTATGATGTGTCTTGGTGTGGGCCTCTTTGGGTTTATCTTGTTTGCAGCTCTCTGTGCTTCTTGTACCTGGATGTCTGTTTCCTTCCTTAGGTTAGGGAAGTTTTCATCTATTATTTCTTGAAATAGATTCTCTGACGCTTTGTCTTGCTCTTCTCCTTCCAGGACACCTATAACATGGATGTTAGTGCGCTGGATATTGTCCCAGAGGTCCCTTAGACTGTCCTCACTCTTTTTAATTCTTTTCTCTTTTACCTGTTCAGCTTGGGTAATTTCTTCTAGTCTTTCTTTCAGCTCGCAGATCCTTTCTTCTGTATCCTCTACTCTGCTTTTGAGTCCCTCTAGTGAATTTTTCATTTCCAGTATTGTATTCTTCATTTCTGATTGGTTCTTTTTTATATCTTCCATTTCTTTGTTGACATTCTCACTGAGTTCATCTATTCTTCTCCCCAGATCAGTGAGCATCCTTAACACTCTTTGTTTGAACTCTCTGTCAGGTAGGTTGTTCATTTCTGTTTCACTTAGTTCCTTTTCTGGGGTTTTGTCCTGTTCCCTTACTTGGAATGTATTCCTTTGCCTCTTCATTTTGCCTCTTTCCCTGTGCTTGTCTACATATTAGGTAGGTTAGCTACGTCTCCTGCTTTTGGATATGTGACCTTATGCAAGTGATGGCTTAGGAGGCCTGCAGTGTGCTTCCCTCAGTTCTCAATGTTCCAGGGGTGACCCCTATGTAGGCTACGTGTGTCCTACAGTTGTGGCCTGTTTGCTCTCCCCATAGGCGCCCAGGGAGGCCAAGTTATGCTCCTGGCCAGCTGTTGTAATGCTCAGCTGCTTGTAATTGTTGTGGGCCCTTCAGTCTCTTGATCAGGTGTGGGGAGCCCCAGCACAGTTGGCTGCAACTTCTAATACCGCATTTGTGTTAAAGTATTTCTTTTAAGTGAGTAGGCCCCCAGTATGGCAGATTGTTAGGCTCAGGGCCTTACAATTGCTATAAGCCTCCAGCCTTTAGGTCTCTTGTCAGCTCTCTGAGGATTGCAGCTGGGTGGGGCTGGCCTCAAGCACAGGAGCACCCAATTGTTTCAGGCTTTGGAAGGTGGGGCAAACCCCCAGGTGGGTCTTTGAGAAGCACAAGTCTTCTGCAGCTGACAAGCCCTGCGGCCCACAGGTCCACACACACAGTCAACACAGTCCTGCCCTGTGTGCGTGCCCCGACCTCCCGAAGCAGACCCAGTCTCTTCATGGCGGGAGCCCCACATATTCCACCACCGACCCACACTCTCCACCCGCTCCTTGTGCATGTCCTGCCCTGCTGAGGTTGGCTCAGTTGCCAGGCAGCAGAGAATTCAGTCACCAATCTATGCAGGCCCACAAGTTGCCTGAGGGCTTATAGTTGGGTGGGGCCAGTCTCTAGGATGGGCTGTCTGCCCTGGCTGAGCTGGATTAAATTGGTGCTCTAGTGGGTGGGGCAGACCTGGGCTAGCAGGCCTCAGGGAGAACTCCAAGGGCATCTGTGTCAGCCATCCCACACCGGGCCACAACAATGGCCGCCACCAATGTCCCAGTCCCTGGAGAGGTCTCACCTCTCACCGAGTTGCACTCAGAGCCTATCAGGTGAGTCTCTTTTCACCACAGCACTGTGCACCTTTCTTTCTGCTGATTTTAGGTTGCTTTCTGACACGGATGAGTTTGCACCTGGGCCCTTTAAGAGCCAGTTTTAATTTCTTTGTGAACCAGCTTTTCTGGGGGTACTCCCCAATGTTTTAGTAGCAGCTACAGTCAGATATAATGCCACTCATCTTGATTATGCTGGGTCCACAAAATGCCCCCAGTGGGACCGCTCCCCGGCTCAGGGCCCCGCTCCTCCAGGGATGCTGCGTACCTGTGGGCTGCTTCCTTGTGGCTGTGAAGCTGGAGGCTTGTGAAGGTGGCGTTTTTCCTCTCTACAAGGGAGTTTCTGCCTCTTCCACCTCAATTAGGATTGTCCGTTGTTGTAGGAGTTCCTCTTATCCAGTTTTCTGTTCTGTCTCAGGGGTAATTTTTCCACGAGTAGTTGTAAATTGGCTGTGTCCACGGGAGGAGGTGAGTTCAGAGTCTGCCTACGCCGCCATTTGACTTCCTATCCTTAGTTGCAATAATTTCTTACCAGTTCTCCTTAGGCTGGAGAATTGTGAGACTGTGGGGGAAAAACTACCCAAAGAAATAACGACTGAAATTTTTCTCTAATCTTTCTGGTAAGAAGCATGAATGTGTGGATTCAGAATCATATCAAATTCCAAACAGTGTAAATAAATCCAAGAGGTGCCACATGAATCATGTAGTTGTAAAGCAGAGTGCAACAATATTAATAATAATTTTCAGTGTCCTGTTTAAATTCCGCCATAGCATTGTCTGAGAATTTTCTCTATACGTTAACCTATTGAACCCCTTGTGAGGAAAGATATTGTCATTCATTGAAGAATATTTAAGAATTCTTCTAAGAATACTCAGAAGTGATAGTATAGCAAAAGGAAAAATGAAGCTGACATGGAACCTCTTAATCTCAAATTCGTGTGTCCGATGCCCAGCAAACCCAACACTGAGACATCAGTGCTTGGAGATGAGAAAGATTTATTCAATTTGGCCAAAACAAGTAGGTGGGAGCCTGAGTTCACTCAAATCCACCTCTCCTAGAACAGAAAGCAGGGGAATTTTATAAGCTAAGGAACTTGGCAGGAGGGGCTTCAGGGAGATAAAGGGGTCACTTCAGATAAGCCTCTGGGCAATCTGACTTCTGGGTTTCAACAGCTGCTGAGGGCCGGGCCAGCCTGTGATCGCAACCTCCTGGAAGGCATTCTTTTTCTCCTGCAAAACAAGCTCACAAATCCTCAAGAAGGCTGAGTTATCCCTCAAGTTAAACAGGAAAAACAGCAAATTGGTTTAATATCTATAGTACCCCTCAGATACCCGGCTTCAAAGCCATACTCAGAAGACCTAGGTTGAAACTCACCTGTACACTTGCCAGCTTTTTGCGCTTGCTGCCTATATAAGCAAGAGGTAGCCATTTCCTGAAGGACAGAGACAGAGATTTTTGTCTCAATTCGACCTATAATTTATAATCCCATCCCTAGCAAATCAATTCAATATTCCTTACCTAACTTTTTTTCTGAAAAACGCATTTAAATTACTTTTCCCGTTGTTCAGGGATATTAAAAGGCAAAATAATCTTAGAAGATAAATGCTAAAAGCCTTTGAAAGAAATAACACACAAATGCTACCTATTATTTGAGAATTTTTTTTTCAGTTGAGCACTCTGTTCTAGACAGCTATCCTGCATAGAGACAGAACCTTATACCTTTGCCGCTGTTTCATAAGTATAATGCACGTTGTACTAGATAAGGATTCTGGAGACTGCTTCTAGGGTATACTTTACCACTTACTAGAAAAAATGCCTTGAGTCAAGTAAGAGAATTTCAGGATTGGAAAGAAATATAAAGGTCATATTTGGGGCTCAAGAAGTACTTATTAGTCAACAAACTAATCTTCTCTACCACAGCCCTGTCAATGTATGGTTAAACTTATGATTGAATATGTCTCATGATAAGAAACTCAATATCGCCTAAGGAAGCCAATTCTGAGTGATAAAAAGTTATTCCCTGTTAAAGCACACTCAGTCCATGTGAGACTTGATTTTTCCCAAAAAGAATAATGGAGTGATGATAATAGCAACCATTTATCGATTACCTACTGTATGTCAAGCATGGAATTAGGCATTTTATATAGTAAAAGTCTAATCACCACAAAAACTCTTTTGTGATGCAAAGATAAGTATAACTATCCTCCTTTGACATGTGAGGAAATTCAGCTTCAAGGGGCTTGCCTAAGGCCATGCACTAATCACTAGCAAAATCTAACTCTGCTTCTAGTCTGCCAAGATTGCTGTAAAAACCTAAATGAAATCACATAAGAAAAAGAGACTTGTAAACAGAAAAAATTTTTTAAACTTAAGCTGCTCTAGTAATTATTGGAAATGCCTGTATGGTAGAACTAATGTCCAATTTCATAAAAGGTAGTTCTACTCTTGGCATAACAATTCACTTAATCAAATCTTGAAAACAGAACAGTGCCCTGTTAAATATATTCAGTAATGCTGAGATCTACCAATCCTTCATTCTGGCAAAGAAATTCTTGAATGAGAAAGTCAGTATTTCCATAAGAACAAAACATTTTAACTACATCTAAAAATGAGGAAGAAATGCTCTTTCAGAGTTATTCTGATGATAGTGATTTGGGTTGTAAGTATTTTTAAGTATATATGTTATGTTTTCTATTCTGATTTGAAATTGTTAAGAATTTAGGAAAGAGTCTAGGGAAATTCCCAACTTACCCAGAAGGACACACAATTATGGAAGACCATCATGATTTTCGATGTTTCAGGTTTTAAGAAGACAGCTTTTAAAGGTTTCAACTTAAAAATACTTTATCATAATATTCTCTATCTGCTATAGGGTTGACGGAATGACTATTTCCACAAAATTGTAAAATTGTGCACACAAGGAAAGGTATAACATTTAAAGTTCCTCAGAGAATACACCACGAGGGAATAAAGGAAAGAGTACTCACCCTGCCTTTACTCTTCCCTGGGACTCCACACACACCTCCAAAAGTGAAAATAGCCAGAGGGCTTCCTGAAGCCAGCAGGTGCACCCATGTTTTGCCCTCAGGTTGCTCAGGCCCCTCCTCTCTATTTCCATGCAGGTACTGACCTCACCTCGTGACCGCCATCTTTTATCTTCTTCCTAGACTTCTTTGTCCATAACTTCCCATCCAGTTCTCATACACCTGATTCTGGCTTCCTTAGCTGAATTCTCCACCTGAGTCTGTCCAGATTCATCAGTTCATTTTAACAAATATTTGTTGAAGGTCTACTACTCCCCAGACTCTTTGCTAGACCCTGGGGATAAAATGATGAACAAAACACACAAGGTCCTGACCCTCATGGAGTCCAAAGTCTGGTGGGAAATGATCTCATCAATAAAGGTAAAGTTAGAACTTAAGTAAGTGCTTTAAGTGAGAGGGTCATGGTGCCAGAAGTACTTACCACAGGGGGGATACATAAGGGGGTCAGGAAAAGTTATCCCGCAGATGTGACAAATATGCTGAGGTCAAAGCAATGTTGGGAATTAAGTGAAAAGAAAGTCTAAATCTACAAAGAATGAAAAAAACACCAGAAAAATATATTTATACTTTTGTTTATAGTTCCCTATTTATGTGCTTTATCAATGTGTTAGTTTCCTATTGCTGCTGTAACAAATTGCCATAAACATGTGAAAACACATACGTGTTCTCCTACAGTTCTGGAGGCCAGGTAGGTTATCACAAGAGCTCCCAGTGCCTGCAGACAAAGCAAGCTTTCTTTCTATTTTAAAGGGGTTGGGAAGAAACTCTAAACTCTTTATAGTTTCATTAGAGCCAATAGTTCTCCACCCTGGCTGCACATCATTATCACTGGCAGGCCTTTAAAAATGTGTGAGCCACACACCGTGAATTAAATCACAATGACTGGAGAAGGGCTCAGGTATCTAGACTTTGTAAAATCCCCCAGGTGATTGTAATATGCAGCCACTTTGGGGAACTACTGAGTTAGTCTACAAGTTATGAAGTCACTAAACAGATAAAAGGAGGAGACAGTCAGAGTCCTTTAGGCTGGTGAAAAGGTAAAGAAACTAAAGTCAATCATCTAACATCAGGAAGCTCCAGGAGTCAAAGCCAAGCTATGGATCTTGTCCGCCACTTTCACTGTGCACACCACTACCTAGAATAGAGACATTTACATCATTACTTACTTAATATTCTTAAGTCCTAGTGAGTAAGTGTGGTAGGCTGAATGCGGCCCTCAAAGATTTCCACGCCTTAGTTCCCAGACCCTATATATTATACTATCTAAAACAGCAAAAGGGATTTTGCATATGTGATTAAGTTAAGGATCTTGAGATGTGGAGATTGTTTTAACAGTACCTAAAGCCACAGGCAGAAATAATTCTCACGTCAGCTTCATCTCCCTGCCACTGCTGCCCCCTTCTTCCTGCTGCAGAGGGTACTGGGAACTCAAAAGAGTAGGCAAGCATCAAGAAGTGCAAGCTTGACTGTGTCTTGAATTATAAATGGGAGTTGATCAGGCAGGGAAGGGGAGTAACTGAGGAAGGCTTAAAGGGGAGTAGGATTAGATTGGATAGTGGAGACAAGAAAAGAGAGATGAGAAGAGAGCTCTATAAACAGTGAAAAGACTAGGAGTAAAGCAAAAGGATAAAGTGAGTACAACTGGAGCAAAGGATACATCAGTTGAAGCAAAACTTGGAATGATAAGGTTTAGGAAGTTGCTGAAAAAATCTTGACTGAAAGCTTTAGAGTTTAGATTTGTTTTAATAGAGATGTTTCAGATTACTGAGGAGAAATAACATATCCCCAAGAACATTTCTACTCTTAGTTGATCAATGCTGAATGTGAGAGGAAGTATGGTTTGAAATTAGGAAAAAAAAAGAGGGGAGGAAGTATGAATAGAGAAAACACAGATTTGTTCATAGTTCAGTACACTGTACATCAGCCCTCACACCCCTTATACTCTGAAAAGAAATAATGAGGACAAAATAATGAAAGAAAACTTAGAGAAGGTCTATCCTTGAGAGATATTTATACGATTTCCTCCTTCCCCTCCTTCAAGTTTATGTTCAAACTTCCCCCCATGAAACTTAACATCCTAACCAAATAGTGTCCCTCTGTCTCCTTAACCTGCACCAATTTTCCTCCTAGTTCCTATCCATCCCTGACAATCTACATTAGTTTGTTTTCATTGTCTGTTTCCCACTCTAGAATATAAGCTTCATGAGGACATAAAGTAGTCACTCAATTATTTGTCTCCTGAATGAATAAATAATCCAAATATGATTTCCAAAGAATTACAAAGGATTTTTAAAGGAAGACGGATGATGTTTGAAATATCTCTCTGGATTTTAAAGTGAGGCAGCATAAACAGGAAAGACCACTAGATGGAGAAGGAAACCCAAACGAGCTCAAGCCCTACCACTCATTAGCTGAATGCTTTGGGGCAAATTCTTTCTGAGCCTGATTTCCTAACTTCATTGAAAAATGAAGAGACTGCACTAGACAATCCCTTAGAGGTCTTTTATTGCTGTCTGTCATTTTCTTATTTGGAGACTTCATGACAGGAAGAAGGAAGAAGGGATAGCAGCGGTGTACAGCCTACAGAGGGCCCAGAAGGAGCAATTATGTTTACCAAGAAAGAGAGTAAGTTGACGCCGAGGGGGACTTCTTCCTGAGTGGCTGAACGTGTGAGCATTGCCTTCCAGAGAGAATGCCTCCAGGTGTCAGAATCCTCATATAAAGCCAGCTGCAAGTTGAAATTGGCCACCTCTCCTAACTACTGCATATTCTTACCCTACCCTAGATCTTGGCTATAAGATGTAGCTCTTTCAAATACAAGCCAAACTCCTATCTTCAGAGCCCATGCTGTTGCTTCTTGTCTGAACTAGCAACCAGCGAATGGATGTTAAATGTACAACCCGTCCAGCCTAGATTTCAGCTTCCTCTGGTGTCTTATGTATTTTATGATCAGCATGTTCATTAAGCACTCTCAAACAGCTTCATTAACTCCCTCTCACCTTCCAGAAGCTCCTCATCACCTTCTCTTACCAAATTCATTTTCTTATTTGTGCCCTGGACTCCGTAATTGTATCCAAATGTGCTTCATTTGTTTCTAACTGTAAGGCACACATTCTCCTGTGACGTTTGCCACCTCTTAATATCAGCTTATTTCTTTCCTTCATCACCTTCCTCTTTCTATCTGCACCTTCCTCCATTTGAATTTCTGTCCCACGGCACTCACTGATCAGCTGATGAGGCTCAAGGTTTCATTGGCTATGCATAACTTGTTCATTCCACAGCTGCCTGGCATAGAATTGCTCTCGATCAGAGCAGTTGTGCGCTCAACGAACCACGGACGGGGGA
Source organism: Diceros bicornis minor (assembly GCF_020826845.1). NCBI lineage: Eukaryota > Metazoa > Chordata > Mammalia > Perissodactyla > Rhinocerotidae > Diceros > Diceros bicornis. Next base: position 15,110,462 of record NC_080749.1, on the reverse strand, counting down.
AGACTTCAACAGGCAGTCAACAGCTCCTGCATGCTGTCAAATTAACGTGGCTGAACTAGCACTGTGAGAGCCAAGTATTTCCTCTCGTGATGTTGTTCTGGTAAGGACGTAGCATGCTGCACCCTAGCCTTTTTATTTGTCTTGTAGGACATTTGAACAGCTCATGGTAAAATTTCTTAGCACTGCTGCAAGTTGCTCTCAGCCAACCTTCCTATCATTTCTAAACTGTGTTCTTAAAAAACTCAGTGCCCTTTTAACGTATTCACAAAACAGCCTGGAATTAGAGGATAGAGGAGCCGGAAGGGGCCTGAGGAGTGTGCCAGCCCAGACAGCTGGTTTGTCAGAAGGAAACCAAGGCCCACAGAGGTGTGCTTGCTTAGCCAAGGGTACCTCCTGAACCAATACCTTCATTATTCTCAGTGAGCACATGGAGAATTAAGATGGAGAAACATTTAATAGTTGATCTGATATAACTCAGTAAACTGTTGACAAAATAAGGTTCAGATTTATATGAGGCTGGCACAGTTGCAGGCTACTAGCTCACCACAAGCAGAGCAACTCGGCATGCATGTACTAATGGAAATAGAAGGACCGTGTGTGATGAGGGAAGGAGGAGAAACTCCCACAGGAACTGCTGTTAGTATCGCAACTGGACCTAGGCTGGGTTCAGGGTGGAACCAGCCTGATGGCAGGGCTGCTAACAATTTAATGGGAATTGCTGGAGTTTTTGAGAACCACTTGGTTCAAAGTTCTCATTTTTGAGCTTAATTTTTTTCTTATCCAACAAGTTTTAATTATATGAAATATGTAAACACACACATATGCCTATAGGTGTTGTTTTCACACACTGAGGATATGCAGTCCTCTTGTGCAGCTTGGCTTTCTTCACTAGGCAACATCCAGATGCTACCTTCCCGTACCATTATGCACATCTAGATCCGCTATATTCTTTTTAAGTGCTGCATAGTGTTTCACATATATAAACACATATATAGTGTTTGGATAACCAAAATTAATATATCTAATGTTTTAAAATACTCTTTTTCTAATAATAGAAATAATACATGACCTTCTTAAACAAAAATAATTTGAATAAAGTAATAAAAGTGAAACAATCTTCCTTTTCCTCAACTTTGTTCCCACCCCCCAGAGATAACTCTGCCAAGACTCTATTTTCTGTTAATCTAGTCTTCACCTTTATGGCTTTAAATAAAACACTTAGACGTCTATTTGGTATTTCCCAACCTGAGAACATTTACTGATGCCTTGTCATCAAAGTGAGGAATTTGGCCTAATCTTTCTTTGCCACCCCTTTCAGGATCCATGCACTCCTCTTTCAATGTTATTTACATTTTCAGTGTTTAAAATATCTACATTTTAATATGAGACTATAATTTAATCTCCTATAGTTCATATTTAGGATGTGGCTAAAACTCATAATACAAAAAAATCAACATTTTCGTTATTGTGACTTTGCAGTTCTATGCCATTAACAGTTTATTGGTAGAAGGAAAATTTTCTGAGTATTTTTAACCAGAGGATATCATATTGTCTTTCTCATTTCTTTCACTTCTTTTGGGGTAGAGTTAACTACCACTGCTTGTGGTAACTAATGTTATTCTTTTCCCAGGATTAATTTTTCCTTTTCTTTTTTTTTTCCTGGAATATGCCGTAAAGTACACTTTTTCAAATAGGAAGTCTAGGAGAAAAATTTTCTGCATTCTTAATATGTCCAAAATGGTTCTTATATTTTGCTCGTAAGCTTGTTTGAGCACTTTCCTGGAAATAGAATTCTAGGTTCAACTTTTTTCTGTTAGATTTTAAAGATGTTGAAATATTGTGTTCTGGTATTCAATCTGTTATCAGTCTGATTCTTAATCCCTTGTGAATAATGTCTTCCTTCTATTTATCGTCCACTTCCTGAAACTATGAACAGTCAAAATTTGTATAACAGTTTTGTCATGATTACATTCAGGTTAAATTCATTTTCTTTTTTTTTTCCCTCGAGAATTGTAACGAGCAAGCAGTTTGTGGACTTTACATCATGAGCATATTCTATTCTTCAACAGCCTTTGCCTTTGGTGGTCTGTCCTAAAGCAATTTTTATATTAGGGAGTTACAAAGTAGCAATTTTCTAAATTGTTCATTCCTTGTATTAAAAAAGAAAGCTTCTTTCTTTCTCTTTCTCTCTATTGGCTCTCTCACACACACATGCACACACACCATATATATACATATATATATACACACACACATATATATATATATCGACTATCACTAAGGGTTTATAAAATCATTTTTATTCAATATGTTACAATCCAATTTCTGATTCTAGTAATGGGGAAGTAACTTGTTTTGTACTAATCCTTCTAGAGATAATAACTCCAAAGAATGGGAAAAATATGATAATTTTTTTTACAGTGAAGTCAGAAATTAGAAGGAATCTGACCTTTGAAGGGTGAGAATCACACTGAGTGAGACCCAGTTTATCCAGCTTTTCCCCAGACAGCATCCCCAGTCCACAGGGCACTGCATACCTAGAATTCAGACAGGGAGCCACAGTCTTGTTGGTCTGAGGGATCAGAGGAGGAGTTTAGGACTATCAGTTGCACAAAATTGAGGGGAAAATCCTAGATAAAGGGAAACCTCAAGGAGCCCCAAAATCTGCATATAAACTCTCCTCAAATCCTTGCCTGACCCTTGAATGGTACATGTTTGGGCAAGACTAGGGAGATCAAGGGGGAAAAGAACAGCTATAAACCTGAGAGAGCTGAGTAGAGGTTTCAGCAGAGGTACATGTGGTTTGGAGTCTGAGTCCTGCCACATTAGAGGGGCTTGATAAACACCTCAAATTTTCTATTGAAACCTTGTAAGGGACCTTAGAATTAAAGACATACAATAATTAACAGATTTGCTTCAGGACTAAGGGAAAATCCAAAATAGACCCACACTAACAAGCATAAAACTAAAGATAAAGACAAAAATCTTAAAAGCTGCCTAAGGAAAAAAACACACATTTACAAAAGAATGACAATAAGAATGACAAATGATTTCTCGTCAGAAACAATGAAGACCAAAAGATCATGTTTTTACATCATTAATTTCCTAAAAGAAAAAAAATAAACCTAGAATTTTGTATCTGTAAAAAACAAAGATATTTCAAATAAATGAAAACTAATAAGGTTGTTGCTAGTAGACCATCATAAAAAAATATTAAAGGAATTTATTCAGATAGTAGAGAAATGACACCAAGAGGGAAATCAGCTCTAGGGGAAAAAAGGAAGAACACTGAGAAATACGTGGTAAGTATATAAAACTGTTTTTCTTTATTTCTTAGTTCTTTACAAGTGAGTTAATGCAAAAATAAAATCTCTGTATCATGGAGTTATATGTAGAAGTAAACTATATGACAACAATAGCACTAAAGATAAGAAAGGATGTACATGGAATTATTCTGTTTTAAACAATTCTTACATTATACATGGTACAGTATTATTTTACTAATATTTATATTTCTCCATTGCAATTCAAAACTAAAATTGAGTGGGTATGTAGTTTCCTTTTTTGCACTATTTATCAGATTTTGTTATCAATGTTGTATTTCCTTTGTATAAATAATTTTCTATCTTCTGGAAGTATAGATGTAGCATTGGGATTATCTAGCCTGAAATATTGGTATAATTTTCCTGTGTAACCATCTGGATCTGTAGCATTTTTGGAGGGGAGATTTTGTTGTTGCTGTTGTTTGTTTAATAACATTCTCTATTCGTGGAAATTGGTATATTTGAGTTTTCAATCCATACTGGGGTCAATTTTGGTAATTGTATATATGTAGCAAAATATTCTTTTCAAATTTATTTGTATAGAGTTATACAAAATACTTCTTACTATTTTTAATTTCCTCCAGCTATCCCTTATCATTTTGTATTCTGTTTATGTGTGCTTTCTCCTTTCATTCAACATTAAAGTAGTTTGTGGTTTGTCTATTTTGTTTAATTTTTTTCAAGAACCACTATTTTGAGTAGTGGTTCTGTTATTTTTGTTATTTCTTCCTTGTTCTTTCTTTTGGTTTAATTTGTTTTTCTTTTACAAGCTCTTTTAATTTAATTCTTTTTTTTTTTTTTTCCTGAGGGAGATTCTCCCTGAGCTAACATCCACTGCCAATCTTCCTCTTTTTACTTAAGGAAGATTTGCCCTGAGCTAACATCTGTGCCAATCTTCCTCTATTTTGTATGTGAGTTGCCACCACAGCATGGCCACCGAGGAGTGGTGTAGGTCCGTGCCTGGGAACTGAACCTGGCCACTGAAGTAGAGCACACCAAACTTAACCACTAGGCCACAGGGCTTGCCCCTTAAGTCATTTTTATTATTTATTCATTTTTTGAATGAAATTAATTATTAATTGATATAAGTATATAAGACTGTGAATTTTTCTCTTATTGTTGATTTAATCATATCCTGCAAATTTTGGCATACTGTGTTTTAACTTTTATTTTTAAATTGCAATTATGTTTTGTAATCACCCTGTTACCCAAGAATAGTTTGATAGAAGGATAGTTTTGTTCTTCAATTTTGTTACTTATTTCTAGTGTCTTTTGTGCCTAATATATAGTTAATTCTTTTTTTAATGATCCATTTGTACTTGAAAAAAAGAGGTATTTTTTATTGAGAAATGTAGATTTGATATATATCCATAGGTAAACTGGTAAATTGGCCCTCAGAAGAAAAAAGAAAAAGCCCTGATATATAGCATTTGCCAATTTCTGTGGTACAAATGCTGACAACAGAGCCAATTGCAAGTTACCACGTGCTGTCACTGAACATGGAGGTGAGGTAGATGTATACAATTGGCTCTCATAAGCCATACTGCATGAGTCAGCGCCAACACAACAGATGTATCTTATTGGCCATGTTGCTTATGCCTTTGATAACCTTACTTATTTTTTAGTTCACTTGACCTGTCTTGGACTTAGAATGGTTTCTTAAAATCTCCTATTATTAGTATGCTGCTACCAATTTCTGCATATGTAGCTCCTGTAGTTTCTGCTTTATGAAGGTGAATGCTTTATTAAATGTTACATAGTATTCATAACTGTTATAGGATCATTTTGAATTGTGGTCTTTAGCACTACAAATTGTTCTTCTTTATCTCATAATGCTTTTTGGCCTAAATTTTACGTTGTCTGAGAGCAAAATTGCAACCCCTATTTCCCTATTGTTTCTGTTTACCTAATAGACTATGTATTCACGCTTTTATTTTCTTGTGTTTCTGAATCATTTTGTGTTAGGTATGTCTTTTGTTTATAGTATAAAGCTTGGTTTTTCTTTGTAAGCCAATTTGAAAATCTTTTTCTTTTAATAGGTGAGTTAAAGAATTTATATTCATTAATATGACCAAAATGTTTGGTCTCAACCCAGATGATATTAAATTATATTTACTGTGGGTATTAGGTTATATCAACTGTGTTTCTTTATATGCTTTTTAAATCTTTTTTATTTTTTTGGGCTTTAGTGAGGTTTGTATTTTTGTTCTAGTGGTTACTTTTATATATAACCTTTTATGATACCCTTAATCCTCTTCCTTAGGTTTTTATTATTTGGTTTATCCTTTGAGTCCCACTTGTAATTGTCACCCATGCAGCAAACATTAAGAGAAGATTCTATTTTAACTTTCCTTCTTCCTTGTCCTCCAGTTTTTTTAGCTAAATTATATCCTTTTCTTCTGAACATCCAGGATTTACTTCCTCTTCTTCCATGCATGTATCCACTTTTGAATTAATCTTACATCTGTAATTAAATGTATTCAATGCTCACCACCGTTCCTTTAGCTGAAGTTTCCCTAGTTATCTATTGGTTTGATGAAGTTTGCCCTATAGTATGTGCCTCAGGAGTAACTCTGGAGCACAGTATTTCCTGTGTCCCTGCAGGTTTAAAACTGTTTTTTCATAGCCTTGAAGGACAGCTAAATCCTTCAGGAGAGGAGTACTGACTTACATATCCACAGAACCTCACACGGTGCCTGGAACAAAGTAGGCAATCAACAAATATGAGTTGAACTAAAAAACAAAAGATGTCGTGAATAAGTTTAAGCAAAGGGAAGACCAATTCTGAAATGCATGTTTTCATCAGTATTCAAAATCAGATCCTAGAATCATATGCAACAGTCATGCTTTGTCCTTGCAAAGGTTCTAAATAAACATGTGTTCTTTATCAATTCATAGTTTATCTTCTATCTAAAAGAAGGAGATTGATTTTTCTGTTTAGAGTATTCTCTCCTTTAAGGAAAACAGATAAAATAGTACAGAATATATCCACAAGAGACAAGGTTCTCACTCCATGACACTTAGATCTTCGTTTCTCACCAAAGACTAAGATTGGTGCTCAGCTCCCAGCTTCTGTACTTCTGAGACTATTTTCAAGGGAACTTCTATTGCACAAAAGAAACAAGAAATTTAAGACCAAGTTTTGAGGAATAAAGATAATGGGTCAGGAGGAAAGCTAGGAAAGAGAGCACAGCACATAAGAATCTGACTTTTCTATTCATTCCAAATTGAAGGGAAATCTAAGGAAATGTAACAATAAGGGAAACAAATACCTGGCTTACTCAGAAAACTGGCAAAAGAGCCAGGAAAATTAGAGGAAGGTAGTCTAGCGGGAGTCATTCAGTTAATTGCGGACCCAACATGGCGGGTTGAGGAAAATAAGCCTCTGGCACACAATCTCCTCTGTGAGAGGCAAAAAGGGAGCACACAATATTTATTAACTATCGCTGATGTACCAGGTACTGTGTTGGGATTTTCATATGCATTTCATTTCTTAATGTTCATGACAACCTGATGGAGTAGATGAGGAAACCGAGGTATCCAAAGATTAACTAACTTTCCCAAAGTCACGTAGCTAACAATTGTTGGCAAAGCTGAAACTTAAACTTAGTTCTGTCTAACAAAAAGCCTTTACTTTCCATCTGTCTTACTTTTTGTCTTACCTCTTGTTTCCAACAAGACCAATGAGACTAATAAAATTAGGTAGTTAGAAATGAGAATGAACACCGTAACATATAGATATTTATGGGCTGGAGCGGCACTGCACTGCTATAGAGGAATGAGACCAGAAAACCCCCTCATGAGTCGTGGGCATGTCCATCATACCAGAGCCAGAGCAGACTTTTCCAAGGTTGCAGGATTAATAGTGGCCTCCTTTGTCTGATGAACAGCACAGTTTAAACTATGGAATCTTATAGATTTTAATGGTTCCATATTTTTCAACATGTTAGGTGCCAGACCCCTTTATTCAAGGTAAATCTTACAAAGAAAATAGCAGTACGGCATAGGACTTGAGATTAGAGGCCCTGGATCCAGGCTGCCCAGCTCTACCACTTACTAGCTATGTGACCTTGAGCAAGTTACGTAGCGTCTCCCTGCCTTACTGTCCTCATCTGCAGATCGTGGACAACCATACTACCTAACTGTAGAGTTTTGAAGATTAAATTAAACTGAATGAATTAATACCTATAAAGTAGGCAGAGCAGAGCCTGACACACAGCAAGCATCCATTAGTTGAAGAAAGTTAGATATGCCTAGAATTCTCAGCAATGACAATTCCTGGTTAGACTTTACAGATCCCCTTCAGATGCCACAAAGCACAATCATAAAGCATTGTTTTTTTTTTTTAAATTTATTTTATTTTCTTATTATTTTTTATTGAGGTAACATTGGTTTATAACGTTATATAAATATCAAGTATACATCATTATAATTCGATTTATGTATGCCTCATTTACTGATGAAGTAACTGAGGTTAAGAGGATAGAAGTTACTTAGCCAGGGGACACAAAGCTAATTACTAACAAGCTGCAATATGAAACCAGCTCTCCTTACTTCACATCAAGAACTTCCCTCCACATTCCATTTCTTTATCCTTATACGATTATTATTTCTTTCATAGATTACATTTAAACACACATGATACTTTTTATATATTCAAACACCATATGCAGAATGGCTATAATATTTTAATTGTTAATTCCGTATATTAAAATGAGGAAATCCAATTTAAAAAAGTAGAATTCCAATAAGCAAGAAAAGCCCAGAAAGTTACTGTAACAGATACACTCTAAACCAACTTGACTCCTCACTCGGATCAGGTCATTTATCATCATTTGTTATATGTATTGAACTCTGGAACTTATATCATTTTCCTGAAATGGTTGGACATAACACAGGAGCAAAATATAAAACCCTCTCTCCATCTTCATCCATCTAAACTGAGAGACAGAGCTTCTTAAAATACGTAGTGAAAAGGTCCAGAATACTAGGACCAAGCAGTTTTATAAATAAATTTTTATCAAGCCATAAGAGACTAAAATGATCTCTCTTATGTTAAAAAAAAAAAAAAAAACTATTGCAGAGAGTATAAAAATAAAAGATTAATCAAAAATGAATTAAAAGATAGCAAACTAAGAAAAAAGTGTTAATTAGTCGCATGTGAATATAATCATAACTTATAATTTTAGCTTTCATTACAAAAATTCAGGCATTCTGTTTTGTCCTTCAAAAACTTTTTGTATTTTCTTCATAGATGGCCTACAAAAATTTGAAAGATTTATTCTGAAGAACGATGTATTTTTGTTGCTATTTTTGAATGAGACTGTTAAAGATTAAAATCCTAAAGTAAAACACTATTAAATACAATTTACCATAGTAAAAGTAAAATTCATGTTTCAACATCAGAAAATCTATTCGCACCACATTAAAAGAGTAAAAGAGGAAAATGGTATCATCTTCTCAATAGATAAGGGAAAAAGTATTTGATATAATGTAACATTGTTCATGGTAAAACTCTAAGCAAACTAAGAATGGAAAAGAAATTCTTTAACCTCACAAAGGATATCAACATCCTTTAGTAGATGGTATACATAATAATGAAACTTCAAAATACTCCCATTAAAGTTAGGAAAGATTTAAAGACTCCCTCTATTCCCACTAAGAATCAGTATTACACCAGTGGTCCTGGCCAATGCCATGAGTCAATAGAAAGGAAAAGGCATAAAAATTAAAAAAGAAAAACAAGAGTGTCAATATCTGCAAGTTTATGATTATTGCTATAACAAATTCAAGAGAACCTACAGATAAAATATTGACATTAATAGCAATTAGCAAGATTGCTGGATGCACAAACTAAGTATATCCGTATAGACCAATCCTAATCAAATATAATCAATTACATATAATTGACAATAACCTAGTATCAAAAACACAGTATTAAACAAAAACCCTAAGTTACAGAGTGGTATATATAGTATTTCATCACTTTAAAAAGTTTAAAATCATGTGTATTAGTTGGGAGTATATACATAAGTAGATAAAAGTATAAAAGCTTCGTGAATACGATAGCCAACAAACCAGGCAAGGACGACCTACAGGAAAGGAAGATGAGAAGAAAATGGGAATAGAGAGGGAAGTACAGGGGCCAACTGTTTCTGTAACATGTTCTTTGAAAGAAGTAAAACAAATATGACAAAATGCTAAGATTTGGTAAAACTAGGGGTAAAACCGAGTTCATTTTATTTATCTCTATATTTCTCATATAGTTGTAACATTGCGAAATGCTTTTCCTCCCCTGCACCCCCCAAGAAAGATAAGAAAAGAAGATAATGCTCTAAGGAAAAATGTTGTTAAGAGAAGTTTAAATGGTACTAACCCCTCAACACAGCGGGGCATATTGCAAGCTTCTGCTAGAGTGAGGGATCTTCGTCTAGCTCCATCCAGGCAAACAATCTGCAGTTTTAGAAATTGGCATAGAAGTGCAGAGGAGTCCCCACCTTTGCCAGTAATTCATTTTCCAAAGCTGCTGGAGACATCCACAGACCAGCACATCTGCCAGAGCAAGTAAGATCTGTTGTGCATCTGGGGTCCCCTTCCCCTTTAGCCATGGATTATTGCTTCTTTTTTTCCCCCAGAGGAAAACAATGAATCAATAGATACATTGCTGGTTGGAGACAAATGACTTCATTGCTTAGAAAATAAAAGACTTCCACTAGATGTTCTTTGCTTCTCTAGTTTTGCATTGTTGTCATTCCTCCTGTCCCCAGAACTTGCCTGTGTCATTAAACACTGTGCGTTTCTGAATATTTGGAGAAGATGGAGTACAGGTCCTTTATCTCTCATTGTTTAATAGAAATACTGCAGACAAATCCATTTTGTCTTTATGGTGATCTATCATGGAGACATGGAGTTACCTTCCCACAGCCTTTCTTGTGTGACCTCTTAATACACAAAATGTCTCTGCCCTTCGGGTGTAAGACAGCCCAAATAAGGCCCCCTGAGACAAGAAAGCTCAGAAAACCCCCCTGGATAAAACAAGTTAGACAAGCAGGATCAAAGGCATACTCCTGAGGAACTTTATGCTGAAATACAAAATTTTAGGTCCCTAAGGGCAAGGCTTACATCAGAATGATTGAGGAGGGATCAATTGGTGTATTTCCCTTGCTACTCACATTGTAATGGTTTATGAATTTGCCTCACAATTTACCTTCTTCAAATCAGTCCAATATTGAGACCTCCCTAGTCAAGGTGGGAAAAAATTAATGCCTGCTGTGTTAGGGATCCTCACCTGTTGGTTAATATAGTCACCCAGGGTGCTTAGGTAAGATGAGAAATAGTCTAGTTATTAAGCCTTGACTGTTGGTATCATCGTTGCTCCTTCTGCCACTTGGGGATCCTGTTCCTACCAGGTTGCACTATCAGTTGGGCCCTGATGCTCTAGGCTGGCTCAGAGATGGCCTCATATGGTTTTTCCTGCTGACTACAGACAAGGCCACCCAGAAGTTCATGCTGCTCTGTCATACCTCAGTCTACCATGCAGTCATCCCATTGCCTCTGAGAAACCCTAAAACCCCAGTCCCAGGAAATATCCTTTCTCCTTCCCATATCGAGCCATTTCTTACACCCGATTCTCTTTTCTTCCTCATTGTGTTCTCCACTGCCTATACAAAGCAGGGAATGATAAAGAAGGATGGCTATTATGAGCACCTGGCAAATTCTAGTGTTGTTCCTGAAGCACATAGGCACACGGAATGGTTAGAAGCACAATGCAAATACTGGGCCATCTGTATGTCTCAGGCATCTCCTCAGTAAAATGAGAAGCTTTGATTAAGTTGGTGGTTTATAAATTGTGATCCTTGGAACACTAATTTTTCTTGGAGTGTCTTGCATCTGCTTCAGAGGTCAAGGCATGGCCAAGTCAGTGGGGGTCCAAGGCCCCTCTCCTCTTATTTCCTAGGCTCTCTCTTTGAATAAAAGAAGTTTTGTTTGATTTATATAATTTATATAAATTTAATTTGATGAATGGAATACATTTCCTTTATCTCCCATTGTTTAATAGTTGGGACAAATTTGCAGACAAATCTAGATTAATGGATCTCCACGTGTCCTGAATATCAGAAGGAGTTGTTCATTGTTAAAATATTTTAGACACTATAACTTCTGTAAATCTGTGTAGGATTTTTGACTCATATCCTCTAATACATCTCCAAGTTTCCATGCCAATCTTAATTACAGGGCATAATATCTTAACTCGAGCATTTTCTCTTTATAGACACTGTCAAATTTATTTGAATAGACATTAGGAATCATGGAAGATTATCCTATATACCTTTTCAGGCAGTGAACTGAGGTAAGAAAAAAAGTATGAGTGTAGCCCTACTTTCACTTACAATGCAATCAGAAGCCAAACACTCTTAAAAGAAAATGTGAAAACATAAGGAGCTATGACGTCACATCTGACTCCACACATCCATCCCATCAAGTGAAGTCATGAGAGCAATTGTTTGCTAAAGATCTATTGTCACCAACCATAACCATCTTCATCTGTTAAATTTAATAAGCTTTTATCTGAATGTTCATTTGGTACTTGTTTTCTAGGAAACTCTAAGAAGAAGAAAAAATTCTCAGCAACAATACTAGCCAGCGTCTGGCTCATGTAGAACTTCCCCAGTTTCTATAGCTGCATTTCATCAGAGAGAGAGCCTCCTTTCTGAGAGTTCTCATTCTATCATTGGTCATGGATGTTGGAAGCTTTTTTATAAATTTGCAAAAATCAGTGGTTTATAGATTGCCCCACTGTAAAGCCCTTTGGGGATTTTCTAATAAAGATAGTACAGCAAAAGTTTAGACCATGCCAGAAGATCAGTCATCACAATTTACTATCATCCATGTGCCCATAGAGAAGTCCTAAAGAGATTAGGAAGAGATCTGGAAACGGAGGCCTAAAGATGCTGAATATTGTAGAGCTGGGCATCAGAAAATAAAAATATAAGAGTGTTCTTTTTTATACTGTGCTGATAATGTTATCTGGTTTATACGGATTTCTGGTTTATAGGCCTCTGGAAAGAGAACAGCTCTCTGGTCTGTGGATCCAAAGCAGACGTGCCCCATGTAGTGGGTGATGAGGGAATACCAGGCAATTTGGAATCTCTGAATTGCTGCCTCAAAGCCATTTCTTTTTTCTGCACTTAAAAGACACAAGGACTAGGTGGAACCCAACAAATACGAGAGTGGTTATGTGGGCAGAAGGAAATCATACTCAAATTCACTTAACTGCAACCAGTGGATATTTCAGAACATCATGAGAAAAATATTAGTTGAAAGGTATTGTATATTATTTTTTGTTTTGTTTTTCACTGTCCCATTATTTCCTATAAATTACATTGCTTAACAGTATTTAAATTTTCATTGTGTCTGGAAGAAATATCTGTTTGAATATCCAAAAAGTCCTTTTGTTGGTTAGGATTATATCCACCTCCACGTAAGAGAAACCTGACAACATTGGCTTAAACCAATAGGGGTTTCTATTTCTGACATGACAAGCAGTTGAGATGTAAGTGGTTTACACAGTGCAATGTGTAAACCACATTGCACTGCAATGTGCAGTGCACATTGCAATGGCTCTACAATGTTACCAGGAACTCATGTTCTTCTGTCTTTCTTTTCCACCATCTTTAGTATGCCTCTCATCCCACAGTGACAAGAGGGCGAACCTGCATATGTGTTCCAGGAAGGTTGTTGGGGATAAGCACAAAAAGTGAAATGTGTGTGAGAGCCAAGTCATCCTTTTTATTCAGGGAAATGATAGCTCTCCTGGAATCCCCACTCAGTCATTCCATCTTGGACGCTAGACCCGGGACGTAGGGCCATCCCTAGCTGCAAAGGAATCTGAAGAGGTGAATTTTTGGTTTTAAACTGGACACATTGTCATCCCCAACAATATCAGACAATTTTTGTTAATAAATACAAGTTCAAATGTTGGGCAAGAAAGTAGCAGTCTAATGCAGTCTACATTTTGGGTTAAATATACTCCCTCCAAAAGGAGACAAGCCCAAAGTCTCATGCAGTTTCTTAGTCCTGTTCAGATCCAGATCTCTGGGTGATGTGTAATCCTTTCTGCCTGAATAGAATGCGACTCCTCATCATCTCTTGATCTTTAAGACTGAAAGACACGTTATCTGCTCCCAACATACTCAATATACAATGGTGGACAAAGAGCCAGACAACAATAACAAGTGTTCTCACTGGGAAAAAGGGCTAACAGGAAACCAATATGCTTCTTAGACAGGAATAGTGAAGACACGAGGATGTGCTTAGTCAATCTGACAGGACTTCATTCTGCTGTCTGGGCAAATCTCCCTCATTCACTATATACCACTGTCCTGGTTCTCACCTCTGGGCAGTATATTTCTAGTTTGTTAAATTCCAAGGCAACATATAAAATGGGAATTAGAGAAAATTCCCCTCCTAGAAGCTTCAGGGTTTTTGTGAATTTCTTGTGGGTTGAATTCAGAGGTCACCTGGTAACCACAAGAGTTGAACATACAGAGGCAAGCCTGGATTTTCTTTGGTTCTATCTAAAACTTAGTACATTTCATGCCATGTGCAGGTAAAATCTTGCCTAAATGCTCTCCTTTAACCTGAAGACTCATATCTTTTATCAACTGACTTGTAAACTCTGCTTATCCCCACAACCCTTGACTTTGTGACCATTAGTTACCTTCAGGCAATCCAAAATAGGCTCCATTAAGAAAGCAACCCCTTTGCCTGTCACCTTGCCCCTTAGCAGAAAATACTTAATGAAAGGTGATTGAGAAAGGCTGGAGGCCACAATCTAATCTTCTGCTAAGACCCACTACCTCATAGCAGTGCTTATAATGGTTTATATTTGATGCACAAGAGGAAATTTTTTCAGCATTGTAAGGCTTCATGTCATGAGGCTGTTGGTCAATTTATACTGCAAGCCACAGGCAGAAAGCATCTCCCTCAGCAAAGCTATATTTTCTTCACATCTACTTGCAGACTGGCTACCTTTAGCCGAATTCATTCCCCATTCTTAAAGAATTTTGCTAAAATGAGAAAGAAGTAACCAGAATATGCCAATGATCTGAATTTTCCCCTCAAAATCCTTCAAGGCTGTATCTTTGGTCAACATGTGGTCTACATCCCATATACATCTCCCATACATCCCACTACAAGTGACAACTTGACACTTTTCTACTGCATAACAAAGGTCACTAGCTTGCAGTATCTGTATGCTCACTACCCATAGCCTATCTTCTTCACCCAGCCAATTGTACAGTCTATATTTTATAACTGTTAAACCCGTATATAAAATCAAATTCGATGTTAGTTAAAATTGCCTATAGCTGCATATAACAGAAACTTGACAATAATGATTTAACCAAATTGTCTCTCATGAGACTAAAGAGCAAAATGGCACATTCATGATACCATCAGAGAATCAGCTTTCTTTTACTGTTCTGCTCAGCCATCTTCAGCTAGTGGCTTTCATCCTTTTGATCAAAAGTTGGCTGTTTTAAAGAACTGAGTCATAAGGGAGTTAGGGAGGTACTTTTAACATGATACATTGTCACTTCCAGACAATGTTGGGGGTCTCTTAATAAGAAAGAGAGGAAAATAGATATTTATTAGACAGATAGCAGTGTTTGCCACAGTTTCTGAACCACAAGCTGGCATAACACACTTGGTAAAGTGGATAGAGAAAGTTTGTCCTGTGGACTATCCAAGTTCTGTGGGGCATTTGAGTTCAAGTGAAGTGTGGTGGGAAAAGATTTTCTGATGTCCTTTATGACATACTCTGGCAGAAAAAATATGGAATCATGATGACATCCTGTTTATTCTCTTAATATTTTGATGAAGTTAGCTATTTGCCAGAGTAATACTATGTAACACTACTCCATGGCATTAGACAGCCATCATTTGTTTTCATCCTGTATTTGTGGATTATTTGGGAGTTGAATGGTATAAGTTGGGTTCAGCCAATCTTGGCTCCACATTGTATGATCCATATCAATTCCAGATGCCTATCATCCTCCTTGTATCAATGGACTAGCTGATACCTGTTCTTCCCAACAAAGAGGCAGAAACACAAAAAAGCACACCCATCCACGCAAGCATATTTCAAGCCTCTACCAGTATCACATCTACTAAAGTCATCCTGACTAAAATAAGTCACATAGCTAAGCCCAAACTCACTCTGTTTCCTTAGGTAGAAATTCCAAAGACACATAGCAAAGTGTGTGGATACAGAGAAGGGTAAAGAATCGAAGCTAATAACCAAATCTACCATAAGCTGGTTCAGTACTCATTTCCCATTTAAGGCAAGAGGGACAGTTTTTGTATATTCTATAATAAAAACATGTAAAAACAAAAAAATATAATTCTTAGACAAAAAGATTTCTTTGTAAGGATACATAACATCTTTCTTCACTTTTTGAAAGAGAAGATGATGGTAATAGCTGATTAATTTTATGAGCTTCCTATAAGAAAGAAAAATTAGTTCATGGTTTATGCGAGGAAACTTCAGACTAATAAAGAGGTCTAATCAAGGTGCTCTAGTTATTTGTAAATACTTTTGGAAAATTGTGGTTTATATTTTTTAAAGATAAATTTGAGGATAATATATTTAGTTATGTCACAGAATGCTACTGCTGGAAGTATTCCGTGAGCCTATTTATTCCAAAATCCAACCAAGTGTAGGAATTATTTTCCTACGTTCCTTATAGATGAGCAGTCAATCTATACTATATTTCCAGTGGTGGCATGGTCACATCTTCAGAAGGCAGCTTATTCCATTGTCCCATGAGTCTAGTTGGTGAAGTTAACTTCAGAGTCTTCCTCCCCTTGGTCTTAATTCTAGAAACCTAGAAAAAGTTTTGCCAATTCTATTACAAAATTGTATAAGTTTCCTAAGGCTGTCATAACAAATTACCACAAACTGAATAGCTTAGAATAACAAAAATTTATTATTTCACAATTCTGAAGGATAGAAGTCTGAAATCAAGATAATTGGCAGGACCACGCTCCCACTGAAGGCTCTAGTGAAGAACCTCTCCTTGCCTCATCCTAGTTTCTGGTGGCTCCTGGCAATCCTTGGCTTTCCTCAGCTTCTAGCTATGTCACTCCAATCTCTGCCTCTGTCTTCATATGGCCTTCTTCCTTGTGTGTCTCTATGTATCCTCTCCTCTTATAAGCACACCAGTCATTGGATTCAGAGCCTACCTTAATCTAGTATGACCTCAACTTACCTGAATTTAATTACATCTAGAAAGACTCTATTTCCAAATAAAGCCGTATTCTGAGGTTCCAAGTGTACATGAATTTTGGGGGAACATTATTCAACCACTAAAAAGACCATTTCAAATATCTGAACAGAGATATTATGTTTCCACCTTGGTCTTCTCTTCTTTAGCCTAACACCCTGAGTACCTTCAAATCTCCTTAAATTATGTTGTTCCCAGACCTTCACTATCTAGCTCAACTTCCTTCAGTTATATTCAAAAGCATTCATAAATTGACATTATCAACTGTGAATAGGTAATTTTATTTATTTTGAGCATAACTACTAAAAGAAACTTTATAAAAAGGATTATTTGTAAGCTTTTATACCCAAGAAACAGTATGTGATTTTGTCCAACTAATAATTTAGCCTGGTGAGCAAAATACCTGCCCGCTGGATTCTGTACTTGGTAATCCAAGATGGGAAAGATATTATGTCAGAAATCATCTGCACTGTCCTGATGCTGACTTTTATACTCCATTGGGTGCTTTTTAGATTGTATTTTACTACCTATGTCAAAGACCAATACTGGTCAAGACTTATTACCCACCAGTGAGCTGTAAAGAGACCACTGAAAAGGGCATTGGAGGCTACTGAAAACATAGATCACACTGTGCGGGGGCACAAATGCCCCTGGCCCAAGACTTTATTAGCATTAGCGTTTCATTATTGCCCTTTCTGCTCTGCTTCAGAGCCTCCCATTGCAACCCAGGCTTTGGAGTGTCAAGGATTGCAGAAGGATGAGAATATTGAAAATATGCCTGATCCTACCCTAAAACACCACAGCATGGATCCCATCTCAATTAATTCAATCCAAAGTTTTTGTAACTAGGTACAGGGCCTTGTTCTAAACACTGTGGGAGAGTTAATCAATCACAATATTTACTTAGCTTCTACCATATATTAAACAGGCTATTGTCTCTCAGTTGGCAGTCTAATGGTGGGTGAAAAAAATTCAGAGAAGGTAAATAAAAGGTGGAATAAATGCAACTTAGTAGATGAATGCTCAGCCTCTGGACACGTACAGACTTGGATTCATAATCCTGGATCTGCTACTTACTAATTAAATGTGACCTTGGTCAATTTACTAATCTCTCTAAGCCTCAAATTCATCATCTGGAAAATGGGGATAATAATAAATCTATGTATTTTATAGTGTTGTTGTGAGGACTAAATGAACAAATGCTTGCGATGTACTTAGCAGAATGTCTGGCACTCAGTAAATCATAGTTACTTTTATTATAACAGTGTGAAACAAAACAAAACAATTTAGAAAAAGAAAAACAAAGCTGGAAAACACACACTACCTAATTGCAACACTTACTATGATGTTACATTAACCAAGACTGTATGGTATTGGCAAAGAATAACAGAATTGGCAAAAGATAAAAACAATTCTATTTTAAAATAATGGGCAAAATATTTGAACAGATATTTCACCAAAAAAGACTTATGGACAGCAAATAAGCAGATGTAAAGATAGCCAACATGATTGGCCATTAGGGAAATGCACATTAAAACCACAATGAGATGTCACTACATATCCACTGGAATTCCTAAAATTCACAAGACTGAAAATACAAAGTGTTGGCAAGAATGTAAAGCAACTCTAACACTCATATACTACTCATGGAAATGTAAAATGCTACCGCCACTTTGTAAAAAAGTTTGGCAGTTTCCTACAAAGTTAAACATATAAAGTTAAACTCTTACCATATAACTCAGTATTCTACTCCTAGGTGTTTCCCCCCAAAAATGAAAATATATGTTTACATGAGGACCTGTACATGAATGTTTATTGTTGCTTTATTCATAATCATCAAAAACTGGAAAAAATCCAAATGTCCCTCAACTTGTAAGTTGGTAAATAATTGTGGTATATCCATATAATGCAATAAAAAGAAAAAAACTACTAATACATGTAATAACATGGATGAATCTCAAAAGCATTTTGCTTAGTGAAAGAAGCCAGATGCAGAATACTACATACTATATGATTTCATTTTATGACATTATAGAAAAGAAAAATCTATAGGGACAGAAAATTGATCAGTGGTTGCAATGTGAGTAGATCAGTGGGCTGCAGTTGTGGGGCAGATATTGACTGCAAAGGGACATGGGGGACGTTTTGCGGGATAACGGAAATGTTCTATCTCTTGATTGTGATTTTGATTACATGACTATATACGTTTGTCAAATCTCATCAAATTCCACAATTAAAAAGACTAAATTTTGTTGCATGTAAAGTATCCTTTGATAAAAATGGTTTATTGCAGTAATGCAAAAGACATAAGACAATGTTTGATTTATCATCAAAGGAGACAGAAAACTAAAGAACCACATGATGATCAGAATGTTAAATACATCTTGTCCAATAACGTCATTTTAAAGTGGAGGACAAAAAGTCCACAAAGTAGAACTGATTACTAACTGGTTACACACAAATTGACCTTGATTGACTAGGAGGGCTTTTAAACCTAATGCAGTTGCAATAAAAATGCAGTGCCAATCTCCGTGAATTAAATTAAGCACACAGCCTTCCCATCACTCCACAATTTTAGGTAAGCATTGTAGGTAACTGACTGGAAAAGAAATGTAGAGGAGACATGTAGACAGGAACTGGTAAGGGGAATCTCTACTTAGTCCCAGAAGACTTCTTTTACACAGTGATTTTAGGAGCTACTGTGCAAGGGGATAACATATTACTTGGGAAGTCAATAATACAAACCTGGATGGCTGGGGGGAATTGCAGAATGGGTAGATTACAGGAAAAATACAGACACTTGAGAAAAGGGCAGAGTGTGAGTAGGAAAGCACAGATGGCATCAGAGGAACATGATTTTGAAGATACAGGTACGGACCTTGGTCCTGTTCTGTGTCAATGGGAGATATTTTTGTCAACTTAGTCTCCAGATTCTCTCTCTTAGGAGATCTGAAAACTGTCATTTGACTGGCTTAGGGAGCCATTTGATGGAGTGGTTTCTTGATTGGAAAAATGAGATAAATTGTTTGAGACCCGAGAGAACTTATTGAATCTCCTCTGAGTGGGGTGGCTGGGGGATAAAGTAGCAATCAAAGGACTGGATTCTAGACCTGACTCTGCCAGATTAATCTGTGTGAAATTCAGAGCCTCATCTCAACTTCTTTAGAGGTTAAAAAAAGAAGAAAAGATAATTCTGGCATAAGGCGGTGATACTAGAGGCATATATAATAATTGACTGGCTATTTGGGTGAGTCTTATATAAATGATAAATTGGAATGATAATGATGGACTGTGCATCTCTATCTAAATATTTGTAATTTATTCTCTTTGAGAAAAATACACAATATCCAAGAGAGTTCATATTTGAATTGATCTCTAGTTTAGTTCAAATGAGGAATGATTCCAAATAGGCTATCAAAAATTAACGTGTGTGTCCAGGTAACTCTCCAGTGAGCACTGAACTTAAAAGGTAATAAATGTACAAAAGGAGGAAATAAGGTCATGTAACTAAAGATCAATAGGAGACAGTGGCTTGATCTATAAGTACAGTGTCCAAAGGGGTAAACTCAAATTGAGCATATAATATTAAAGACAACCAATGTCACATTCATAGTAGGAAAAGGGCAAAGAAATCAGAGATAAGCTCTGTGGAGCCTTTGGTGTAATGCTGATGTATGGCATAGACAAAATCGAACTGCTCACTTCTCAAATGGCTTCTCTCCTGTCAAAGGAAAAAACAAGATTGAATGGACATCCATAAGGAAAACACAATTTCAAGATGGTGAAGGAGAGTTCTTTTCATCTGGCAGGCACAACCATTTAACAGTGTGGAAAGTATCATTCTCATCATTGCAGCTGAAGAGGAAAATAGAATCTAAGGCCAGAAGGAATGCTGAATGCAAGACAGTGGTGTTCCACTAATCCACAGTAGGAAGCCACATGAATGGGGAGGCTCATGCAAAACACAGCAGAGGAAGAGTCCCCTTGAATTGTTTGTATTATTTTTACTAGTACTTCACAGAATGTAGCCAAATAACACGAACCTTATATCAAAATATAAAAACGTATTTTAAAAGGAGGCAAAGGACTCATACAGCACATTCCCCAAATTAAAGACAAGCTTGGTAATTATCTCTCTAATTTGAATAATAATAATAACAATTATAATAATTTACATAAAAGAAGATGGGGAACTTCCCCCACAGTAACTAATCCTGTAAAATGACCTTTTTGGCACAGTTTCCCATAAAATCCACCACGATAACACCAATCTAAAAGTGAAGTTGGAAACTGAAACACATAATGGCAAATGCAAACAAAGGAGTAACATGGGGATCATCACAGATTCTAGAGAGAGAATCAAGGAGCGCAAATTCACTAGCTCTTTAGAGAGGAGATTTTCTAACAGACCAACAATGGCGTATGTTAGGTACAAAATGCAACAATGGCTGTGGGAATACTGTGCAAATGTCGGATGTGTACGAATGTAAAATACTCTTTTTTCATTATTTTCCTACCTTAATGACAGTCTGTCAACTATATTTTTCTATAGAAATGTCTGATGTTCTGATTGGTCAATCAATATCTTATAATTTTGATCAATTTGAATCAGTTTTTGACCTGTCACAACCTGAAGAACTGAAAGAAAAAAGTTTTATTTTGTACACCATATGCTGGCAGACCCTGAAACCTAGGTGACTCATGACTCAGCAAGGTAAAAGTGCTGCATGAACTTAGCATAAAAGACCTGCCAGTTTTTCTAATACTTTACCATGATACTCCATCTTATTCATATTATTCGGAAACCATTCACCAGTTGTTTTAGACCCTTTTGGTTACAAATAATAAAAACTGAATTAGATAAATAAGCAAAACAAACAAACAACAACAACAACGACAAAAAAGTGAGGTGTACACGATTCACTTTCTCTTTTACAGACTGGCTTTCTCTACTTCTCTGGGCACGTGGTGAAATATGGCAGCCCCATACTTCCCACCTTTGTGTCATCTCAAGTCAATTATTGAGTATACGTATAGTATACTCAATATATGATACAAGTATATATCATATACCTCAGTGTATGATAAACTGAAGTCCCTCATCCACATTTCCAAAATCTGAAATTAGAGAATTTGATTGACCCACTTGAGATCCAGTGTCTACCCCCAGGCCAAACAACTGCGGCTAAAGAGGGGTCCACAGAGTACTAACAGGGCTGTTGTGACAGGATGAGAGGGGACAATTTCCTGTGGGTAGATGGGTATAGTTCTCAGGGAAAATTCTTCATGTCTTCAGGAATATAGCAAAATATCCTGTACATGGGTGCTTCACAAGCTTTAATGTATCTATGTACCACCATTGGCCTTGTTATAGTGATCTGGATTCAGTAGTTGGGGGACTTGAGAGTTTGCTTTTCTACAAGCTCTCCAGTGACGTTGATACTGCTGATCCGCAGATTACACTTTCCAGTCAACCAAAATTGCATGCCTTACCACATCTCAGTGATTATTATCATGGGGTAGTGACAATGGTGCACCACTCAGATCCCCCTTCAAAAGTGAACCTGCTATGAGGAACACAGCTAGCTGATAGCCTCCCACTGTGGGTGCCTTCAGGATTTGCCATGGCTGTCAAACTGCAACCACGTACTGCCAAGGCAGCATCCAAACAATAAGTAAGGATGGCGGTGGTACGAAGGCTTGTCATTTCTGGCCAGCATGAGATCCCTGTGCCAGACAAGGGAGCTTGGATGATGAAACGCATAAAAGTCAGCCTCCTGGGACAAGGAGCAGGGCAGAGAGGATAGAAAATTTGTCGGGGAGTTGGAATGGAGAATAACCAGCCCAGCTGAATAAATACTGAATTTAGGGTATGAACAGGGCACACTAGCATAGGAAAAGGGAAAGAATAGTTGTGGAGAGTGGTGTCCTTCCTAAAGAAGGGAAGAATCAAAACATGAGTCTGATATCTGGCTTTAAATATTGAGGATTGTCCCAGGGAAAACGCTTTTAAGTCTCCTGTGCTGCTTTAGAGAACAAGACTATGTTTCTAAGGGGAAACACATTCCATTTCAACAAAAGAAAACATTTTTAACAGTAGAGTTACTTCGCCATTATATGATTTGTGAGACTCAGTTTTCCATTGCTGAAAGGATCCAAGCAGGGCCTGTTGAAATGGAAACTTGATTGATGGCATCATCGTATTGATTATTGTTGACTGGCACCAGAGACCAGACAGACTTTAAGTGAGCGTACAGGCTATTGGGGTGAGGTCCAAGGTCCTAGCATTGGGAGGAATTGGTTAGTCATTATATCCAATGTCTGGCTATGCTGTGGGCCAGACATCATGACAGGTGCTGGAGATAAAAGTGCTCTCCTGGACCAAACTTTAGTCAGACTCCTCTAAGGCCTTTAATCAACTAGGCCTCGACCTTTGGACTTCTGTGTCTGTCATTGCATCATTCAATTTTAGCAAAAATTCTGCTAAATCATGTTAGCAAGAATCCTACCCTCAATACCTGATCAACCCTTGATATTTGATCCCCCACCATTCCCCAATCGATACCTAATCACCCAACCTGGCTTCAGCAAGAATCCTGCCAAGTTGGTTTAGTCAGAATTCCCGCTTACCTCTAATGTTTCCTCTTAGTATTTTTCCATCCATTGACCCCCACCCTGTTCCTTGACTAGAAATCCCCATTTGTCCATGCTGTATTTGGAAATGAACCCAGCTCTATAATGAGGTCTCATTTACCCTATTGCAATAGTTCTTGAATAAAATCTGTGTTTATCACTTTAATTACTGTCCAGTTCTGTTTTGTTTTTTTGTTTTTTTTAACACTGGTGATATCATGGTTAGTAAAACTCACCTGCCTTCAAGAAGGATAAACATCAGCAGAAAGAGACAGACATTAATGAAATAATTATAAAATGAATGTGTACTTTTTATAGTTATTTCATTAACATCTATCTCCTTCTGCTAAATTGAAGATTCTATTGCAAATTACGGATAAAGACTATGAAGAAAGGAAGATACCATTTTTAAGTGATCTAGGCTAAAAGAGATCAGAGACAAATTCCCTGAACATGGACACCTGAGCTAAGAACTTGAGCATGAGAGGGAGTTGATAAGGCGGATGTATATGTGTGTATGTTAGAGTCAAGGGAGTGTATCCTCCCAAATCCTGGAAGGAAAGATACAGGATATTCAAAAAGAGTAATTTATGAGAGTTTACTGAAGGGAGCATTTATGAAGTGTGGGCAGGCCAACCAAGGAGGGATGAGCAAGCATACAGGGATCAGCAGCTGTGGGAGCCTGAAGGACCAAGGTAGGGGCCATTATGGTAACCCAGGGAGAGATACAGATGTGGAAGAAGGCTTGCCTCATGAGAGCTGTTGCCACAAGTAGGGGAACACAACCACTCAAACCCTAAGAGAATCTAAGTGATATAGTCTACAGAGGCCAGCATCCCAGAGCCCAGAACAGGTTCAAGACATCTATCTAGAGGGCAAGAAGAGAATAACCAGCCAGAGGAAAGAGTGGTGCAAGATGCGGATGGAGGGTAGACTGGGGTCAAAACATGATGGAATTTTAGACCATGTTAGAGACTTTGGACTTTATTAAGAACAATGGGAACCAGAATATCAGGGCCAACCAGCAGCTTAGGGAAGTGTTTGAGGTCAGGAGGTCTCAGCTAGTATCAGGAACTCTGCTACAGAAACTGGTAGTTGGTCAAGACTTCAGTCCTTGGATTCTTGTAGTGGTGGGAGATCGGACTCTAATGAACTATTAAAGAATTTTCACTTCTGATTGACAGACGCTGCCTGGAAGACTTTGTCGAAAAATATCCTAAAGCATTATCCAAGTTGAGCAGGAGGAGCACTGCAATTGATTAGTGACGTGCAATCCCATTAATTTGTTCTAGAATGAAGTGGGTAGATCATATCCTTGGACACCTACTAAGTGCAAGATCTTTTAACTTAGTAATTACACATTTCAAGTGTTTTTTTCATTACAGTGGTCTACTAATTTTAAAATTAAATGGACTCTAGAAATTCTGAGGCTTCTAACACTGGAGAGGAAAAGGCAATTGTGCTGAAAACTTCATTGATTAAGGAGGCTCTTCAAAAATTGAAAATACTTACTAAAGACAGAAAAATCCAAAACATGGAAAAAAATTTTCCTCTGTATTCAGTAAGATTTAAAGACTATGTTTTCATATAAAATTCCTTCTAGCTTGCACTTTTTTCTATCTTACTTGAAGAAAAGAAAAAGAACTTTGTTTAACAAGTTGATAATTGGCTCTGAAAATTACAAAAGAAGTGAAAAGTTGCTATGAGACTCACTCACTCATTATACCCAATGAGGGTAAAGAAGAATATTGCATCCTTAGGGTTTGCTTTGCACGAAGATCTTGTGTGATTTAGGGCAAAGAAATAAGGTATTAATGGATTTTTTTTGAGTGTGAAGAATTAATGAGTTAAATTTATTTTAATCCATCTACTATTATTAACAATATAATTAGCATTTATTGAGCATTTACTAGATTCTGGTCACTCTGTAAAGCATTTATGTGAATTATCTCATTGAATCCTCATACCCAGGAGTATGCTGGTAAACCAGCTCTTTAAAATTAAATTAAACTAAATTTAATTTAATTTAAAAATTGCTCTGGTTTGTAAATTTTGCCAATTTTCAGGTTTAAGCACTCCCATGAGTAGTTTAGCAACCAGCTCAAAAACTTCCTGAGTATTAAAGAGTTGTCTCCTGTGAGTTAGTACTACAAGCTTGCCCCAACACAACACTACTTAGGAAACTGTATTTGTTAGAATACTATGTGATAAACTGCTGCTACAAACAGAACTAAAGTACAATGGCCCAAATAAGAGAAGTTTATTTCTCTCTCACATAATAGTCTGGGATGGGATAGGAGTCTTTGCTTCTCAAAGTTATCCTCTGCCCCAGGCTGGAGGGTTGGCTCTGCCATGGTCAATCACATAGCCTCAAATGGAGTTCTAGAAACAGCCTTACAAATAGCAGAAGGCAGAGGGAAGAGGAAGATCAGGGCAATAACCTTTAGGGTAACGATAGCTGCCCACATCCTTTCCACTCACAGCCCTGTTTTAGTCATTTGACCACACCTAGCTGCAAAAGAGTCTGCAAAATGTTGCTTGTAGCAGCCACTTGCCAAGATACAATGTGGGCATGTTCTGTAAGACTAGACGGGGCTCCAGTGAGAGTCAATCATCTCTGCCACACAGCCTTACGCAGAATGACCACGAATCCTGGTGAAGAGTTCAGGTCACCATCTGAATCCCAGCTCACCTTACCAACTATCTGATTTTATGAGTTGTCTCAGTTTCCTTGTCTGTAAAACAGAAACAATAATAGTATTTACCACATGGGGTTTTTGTAAGGAATAAATAACTTAATGCACATTGAGACCTTGGAATAGTTAATGGTACATTGTAAGCATTTGATATAAGATGGATATTAATATTCTTGTTTAGTAGATATGGGAAATGAGGCACATGAACATCACAAAATTGGCAAAGAAAGATGATAATTTGAGTTTTCTCACTTCCACCTAATTCTAGAAGTTTTCGACAAATCACGTTGCCTGCTTTGCTTGCCTATCCCTGCTGTGTCTCAGGCTAAATAAAAGGACTTTGAGGCAAGAACCAAAGTTGGATACAGCAATGGCCAGGAGAGGTGTATTCTTATTTGCCATCCTGAACACTTTTCAGGGTAAAATTTAAAAGACAGTTGAAACTTGTAAAAATGAAATTCTTTGTTATGCGGTTTTGGTTCAATCCCACATCAAATAATCCAACCGTAGATGCAGTGATGATCTTAACATTGTACAGGGAGGGGAGGTGGGAAGATTAACACAGCTTTGTGAACAGCTATTAAAGTACAGTATTTTGGATTGCTCATTATTATCTAGTTTTCTAGGACTTTGTTCCCTTTGATGAGTATAAATAACTCAAAGTTAGTTGAATACATATATCAAAAGAAATTTTAAAAATTAGTGGCAAAAATAATTTTTTTTAAATTCAGAGGACGGCATATATTTTCTCCTCAACGAAGACCCCACAGACTAGTCTTTGAGGTCAGTTTCTCGTGACCCCAATCATTTTTCTGAAGTGGTAGTTACATTTACCTGCCACAATTCTGGAACTTTGTCAATCAAAATTCAATTTTACTGGCAAAAAAGCACTCTAACTTTTTTTTCCTGGAGAATTCTATATTTTTTCCTTGGACTCAATTGCTCTCTTTGACAGTATAATGATTCCATCAAAAGCCTTAATGGAAATAAAGAGAAGAAATAGAGAGACATCTGGGGTTTCTCTGAAACATTGTCCCCAAGCTCTTTCATCATGGGATCAAGAGCAGAGGCAGTAGGATTGTCTAGTGCCCTGAATTAATGCAGATCTCTCTACTTTTCTCTCTCTGTGCATGACTTTTTTTTGTCATATTGGAGTTATTTGGGTAACTATGAGGTAGACCTGGGAAATGAGGACAAACAGGAAGGTGTTTTGCCCCCAAGGTATCATGAAGTAGCACAACTATACGGAGAACCTAAATTATGGAAGTAGGAGAATCACAACTGGAGACAGCACACTAATCCTTGTCTGGATGGCTACATGGTCTAAAAATGAGAGATTGAACATCAAGGTCAAAAACCAAAATGGTAAGTCAACCTTGGAGTGTGGGAGAGGAATGGATTGGGATCTGTTTACTCAGGCTGTCAACAGAGAGAGCACAGATCCTTTTTTTTTTTTTTTTTTTTCTTTTTTGGTGCTTGGATTGTGGCACAGAGAGGCTGGTGGCTGCAGAGTTGGGAAGGAGAAGTCTTATCTCGAACCACAAAGACCCTCTCTCAAATCCGGGTCTGAGAAGGGACCATTTTTCCCTCTCTGGATCAGATGACGCTCAGTTTCACAATCTATCCACATTCCAGGCATTTCAGTGCCTTCAGGTTTCTGCCCGATTGTCTCAAGTTCCCCTCTGCAGCTGCGGCACCACCCCCCTCCCACTTTTCACACTATGGTACACTTTACCTGTCACTCTCCTATTCATTCGCTCAGCTCTTGAAGTCTGTTTTGCAAGACTGTCATTTTGATACCGGTAACTCACAAGCAAACAAGTCAAATGCAAAATTTGCCTGGAGTGCCTATTTTTTTATCAGGCATACTTGCATTCTCAACAGTGTGCCAGTGCTGTGTCACTAAGAATTAGGCCACATGCCACTTGTGTCATATGTGCTGTCAGTGACCAACACCTTTTGGTATATTATTCTTCCTTCATTTTTCTTTGTATTTTCAATGCATATGAATGACACCATACTTTTAATTTTTACACTGGGTTGTTGTTTTTGCTGAATATAGTCTTTATAATTATTATTTTTAACAGAAAAGAAAACAACACATGCACCACCTTGCATCCATCCTTCAGCTTCAAAAAATATCAACATTCTGCTGTTCTGCTATTGTTTATTATGTTTTTACTGTCTTGCAATTATAAATATGTTATGAGGAATAATGCTCAAAGTACATTCTGTATTTAGATCTCATCTCTCTGGCATGGATACCCAGAAGCAGAATTGCTGAGGGTAGCGCATCCCATCTCTATATACTCCATGTTATCAGTGGGTTAAACAAAGGTTCACTGGTTCTGTTTATGCTCATGCTTTACCCACTAAAGCCTTACTCTTTTTGGTTGCTTTATGGACGAGGAATGACCCAAAGTGGGCTCCAAAGCTCAGAGTTAATGTCTGCTTTACACTGTGGTCACTTCTTCGGGGGCCACCTGATGAATGTCACAGAGGCTGTTGCTGTGATTGTAGAGAAACACGATGAGCACGGATCAGAGTCATGGTCAAAGTTGCAAATGAGTTCTTTGTGCATTTTAACCAAAGAACAGTTTGAACACAGGCATTTTTTTCTTCCTCCCCAAGCCCTTCTTGACAACACAACAAATGATAATCTGAAATCAAACACGACACTCCACCTGCAGGACCTGACGCTGACAGATGGAGCTGTGTTTAAATAGCTCCATGTTGCCAGTTCCAATAAAGAAAAAGTACACAAAAGCCCAAGTCTGATGTGAAAAGAGAAAGTGCTCTGAATTTGAAAGGGAGTAAGGTAAGCATACTGGTGTTGGGAATCATCCAGCCCATCAGCACACAGGGCAACATGTCCTCTGGGTTTGGCTGGAATAGCCATAGCAGTGGCCGGTGGCGTAAAGATTCAGGGTGCTAAGGATTTTCCTTTGGCTTAGTTGGGGCATGAAGGAAACCTGCCAGAGTTTTGATGCGTGTTGGGCTGGTGGGTGTGCAACAGCTGCTTTTGTTATCTGAGAATGAGGCAGCCTGGAGCTGTGGGACTACGCTAGGATTAATGATTTTTGGGGTTTTGTTAAATAAAGGCACTCAGATGACATTCTAGTGGAAGATGAGGCCTTGGAGGCTCCAGAAAGAAAAACAACCTTTACCTTGAATTTTGGGATTTGGTTTCAATGGGGCTACAGTCATGTATCAAGTTGCAAGACTTATAGAATACTTTGTTTAAAAAAAAATCTTTCGTCCTCAACCTGATTTGAATTATTTCCAACACCATCTGGTTAGAATGTTAAATTTTGTCTCTTTGATCATATATGACAAAGAGTCTTGCTTTACTGTGGTCTTTTTAACTCTCATCTTTCAGGAGTTAGTCACATCTATTCCACAACATGCATGGCCATCTAAGAGCTCTTTGCAGCGATATCCTGGTTGTTTCATTGGTTTGGAGTTGGCTTCATCGTAACGTCCTTCAGTTGTACTAAAGTTATACTGTAGCGCTGTCATCATCTTCAAAATATATCGATACATTGAGTCCACCAGCATTTATTGGTGCATATTCCCAAACTCTGTGGGAATCACTAAGTTTGCAAAGATAAATAAGACTAAACTTAAGGAGCTCACAGGAGTTGCAAGAGATAGACGTTAAATACATCATTATAAAATAATGGACAATAACAAAGGCAATGTGTATAACCACCAGGAGAGTTATGAGAGTACAGTAACTCATTCCACTTGGGATTGTTGGTGAGAGCTGCACAGAGGGTCTTGGGGATAGTCACCATCTGGTCTTTAAGAAAAAGGAAATCAACAAATAGCTACTATTTATGGAGCACCCAAAGTGTGCCAGGTATTAAACCAGGCAGTTTAATTTAATTTAACTAAGTTAACACAACTCATTCAGTGCAAACTATAAGTCTCACCGCATGAATAAGAAAACTAACGGAGAGGTAATGAGCTGAAGGACACACAGCCAGAAAGTCAGAACATAGATATGGATTTAATTTTTTCTGACCTCAAAGCCCATGCTCCCTGCTCAATGCCACACTGCTTTTGGACAAAGGCAAGTAACGGAGATGTGTACCCAGGCAGAGAGGAGTTACTGCCACCAATTTTTCCCATCTGTTCCTTCACCTCTTTCCTCCAGGCCAGACTCAGTATCCTGACATTTTTTCTGCCTTCTCAGCCATTCAATGATGGCACACTAATTGCATTCCTTCCTCCACTCCTTCAAACACATATTCCTTGGAAAAGACCCCAAAAAAACCCTCAAAAGTGCAGATTGCCATGAGAATAAAACAAAGAAAAAGTGAAAAAACTAAAAACAATCCTCCAAAAGTGTCTAAAATGTTTCTAGTTTTCTCTAGAGTCGAGATGGGTTTGCTATGTGCGTGGTCAGGGCAGCCCGGTATCAAAGCCTAATTTATATATTTTTTGGAGAGCTCTCTGCTGGTATCAATTAACTAAAATGGCACTTGGACCATTTCTGGAGAATAGAATGAGCTTAGACATTAGCAACCTATGGCGGGTACACTAAACACAATATTCTCCTCCCCACCAGCCAGAACCCAAGAGGACAGAAACACTGACTCAATACAAGATTGCCAACGCTGAGATCGTGGCTTTTGACTAGTTATTGATCAACTGAAGTGAGCTGCTCTGCCTGTCTTTGAGCATTTCTTATGTGGCTTTGTTTGTGTTGAAGGAAAGAATTATCGACCAAATTGCACTCCACCAGCACATATGGGAAACCACCTTGGTTTGACCTAGCTTCTGAAAAATTTCACAGATTTACTGATATCTACTCTATGTGCAGAGGCTATGGCCATGTGTGGCTGTGTTGCATGGTTATACTGAAAAATGTCTCACCAGTTACCAGCAGTTAACCTTGAGACAAAAATGGGTAATACTGGTCTTCTGACTGGAGGTGGAATGGCTGTCTCACTCATCACCTGTCCTTATTAGACGCCTCAATTTTCACAAGTGACTGACTGACCGTCCACGCCTAGCCCAGCTGACTGTTAAAGCACAGGATTTTCTTCTTCACTACTGTTAAATAGTTCAATGTCCATATGAATCTGCTAGGGGAATTCCTATGCAGAGTCTGATTTCCATAGGTCTAGGGTGGGTCAAGATTTGGCATTTCTAACAAGCTTCCAGAAACACTGCTGATTCTTTGACCACACTGAGTAGTGAGGCTAAAGATTAACTGTGTTCCAGGTACTTAAGAGAGAGTAATCTCTAACACGGGACTACTCAACTGCTCTTGTGGAGCAAGGGAAATGAATGAATTATGTATATTTTGGAAAATCCTTGATAAATACCGTGCATCTCAGTTGAGCTTTTGAAGGATTTTTCTAAACCACTAAACAATACTTCAGTGTATCTTGATTTCTCATTTACCCCTCACAACAGCCCTAAGAAATAGCTATAGTTATTACATTTTAGAGATGTGAAACTGAAGTTCAAATGGTTTAAGTAAGCTGCCCGAATTCACTCACCTCTTAAACAACAGAGCCAAACTTGGACCCAAGATTACTGTAATTTGTTCCGCCTCTTACTTGTGAGTTCATTTTATTTTCTTACTCTTGGTTCCCTTTTCCATTATTTTTCTTAGCTACTTTAAATACATTTGTATTACTATATTGCATGGACTCTTTATGCTATCTAAAACACGTTGCTTTCCTTATTCTTTAAACTTCCTTATTGCAGAAATAATTCAAGTACAAAAGATTTGAACAGAGAGCAAATCAAAATTAAGAAAACACAAAAGAACTTCTATTTCCAGCCCCCAGAGATAATTCTTCTTAAAATATTGGTAACTCTCCTTCCAGGCATTTCCCCCTGTGCTTACGCTTACCTTTTTCCTTGAAATAATGAAGTATGATTCCATGTATATAGTTTGTAATTGCCTTTTCATTTAACCGTGTAATTTAATCTGCCTATACTAATGAACATACTTCCAAAACGTTATTCTAATGAGTACAGGGCACTTGTTTAAATGAGATCAATTTATTGGATCTTTCTCTTATTCTTGGGTATTTACATTGCTTCACTGATTTTGTTTTTGTTTTTTGAATTTAAATAACATTGCAGCCAACAACACTCTAATGCATTTGTTTGTGCATGCTTTTAACTGATTTATTTTTTATTTTTGCTTACTGAAGTAACATGCTAAAATCCTTGTCTTGTAAAATCTTTTCTTTTTGTGAGGAAGATCGGCCCTGAGCTAACATCCATGCCAACCCTTCTCTTTTTGCTGAGGAAGACCGGCTCTGAGCTAACATCTATTGCCAATCCTCCTTCTTTTTTTTTCCCCCAAAGCCCCAGTAGACAGTTGTATGTCATAGGTGCACATCCTTCTGGTCACTGTATGTGGGACGCGGCCTCAGCATGGCTGGAGAAGCTGTGCGTCGGCGCGCGCCCGGGATCCGAACCCAGGCCGCCTGTAGGGGAGCGCGCGCACATAACCGCTAAGCCACGAGGCCGGGCCCATATACCTTCTTTGATGAAGTGTCTGTTCAAATCTTTTGCTCATTTTATATTGGGTTATTTGTTTTCTAATTATTTGGTTTTGAGAGTTCTTTATCAGATATATGATTTGCAGATATTTTGTTCTAGTCTCTGACTTGTTTTTCCATTTTTTTAACAAATGTGTTTTGCAGAGCAAAAACATCTTATCTTGATGAAATCAAATTTATCAGTTTTCTCTTTTATGGATTATACTTTTGGTGTTTTTATCTAAGAAATACATATAACCTAAAATCACAAAGATTTTTCTCTTATGTTTTATTCAAAAACAGGCATAGTTTTATGTTTTACATTTAAGTCTATAACGTTGATATTGAATTAATTTTTACATAAGGTGCAAATTATACATTGAGGTTCTCTTTTGTTATATATGGATGTTCAATTGTTCCAGTACAGTTTGTTGAAAAAACTATCCTTTCTTTATGGAACTTCCTTTGACTACTGTCAAAAATCAATTAGTCGTATTTCTGTAGATCTATTTCTGGATTCTATTCTGTTTCATTTATCTATCTAAATATCCTGTCTCCAATGCTACACTATCTTGGTTATTACAGCTTTATAGTAAGTCTTAAATCAGGTTATGTAAGTCCTCCAACTTTATTCTTCTTTTTCAAAATTGTTTTGGCTATACTAGGCTATTTCCCTTTTTAAATGAATTTTAAAACCAACTTATTGATAGCTACAAAAAGTTCTGACAGGATTTTAATTGCATCGAATCTGTAGATCAATTTGTGAGAATTCACATCTTAAATATCTAGCATCTTCCAACCCATGAACATAATATATCTCTCTATTTACTTACGTCTTAATTGATGACTTTCATCAGTCTTTTATAGCTTTCAGCAAAGAGCTCTTACACAGATTTTATTAGATTTATACCTAAGTATTTCATTTTCTTTGGTGATACCTTAAATGGTACTATTTTTCTACTTTGGATTTCCAATTGTTCATTGTTAGTATATAGAATTCCAACTGATTTTTCTATATTCTCTGTGTATCCTTAAGCCTTGCTAAACTTATTTATTCATTATAGCAAGAAAACGTAGAAAGCAGAGTGCAAAGGGGTCAAAGTTAGGGAAGAGGTCACCCTTGGAGATGGGAGAAAAAGAACAGGCCTGAGAGAGACAGAAAAGGAATGGAGATGGGGGGTGGGGGATAATTAGGAGAGGCAGTACATTTAATATTCTTCTAACTTAAGCAGCTTTTCACCAAACTCTTGAAAAGCTTAGAATCTGCTGCCCAGTGCATTACTCAATTATACAGTTATTTCCCCTCAATTTTGCTTAATATCTTTACATTTTACCTCCTCTGCTCACTGCCCTCTCTTCAAAATTCTTATGGGCCATTTGATGCCAAGGGACAAGCCTTAAACACTGACTCATGGAACAATCCCATCTCCTTCTCTGACCCTCTCCTACCCGGAATATTTTTCCTATAATTTTTGTGGTGTTGGAACAAGCCAGTGTTCTTTTATTTAACAAACATTTATTCAGCATTTATTACGCATAACCCACCATATAGGAGATTGTGGGCAGGGAAGATGCAGAACAGAGATGACATTCAAAATATCTAACAACTTTCACAACATCTGACCTATCTGAAAGAAAAAAGCCATATCCTGGACTAGGACCCTGGAGACGCTGCTGTGCCAGGTGTCAACCTTCCAGTTTTTTGAATGAGGGGACATGAGGTATCCTGGGGGAAGGGGCGTGAGAGCAGGGGCAGGGCAGTTCTCTGTGGAGAGCATGGGCAGCAACTATTTACCAAATGTTATGGACGTATTTCAACATTGTGATAACTGGTGTGTCTCTATCCCCAGTGGCCCCAGAAACTGGAGAGTTTATTGTACTTGCTAATCAGGAAGACAATATACGAACTAATGATTACAATTTCATGTGGAATGTAATGAGTTCCTTAAGAGGGCACAAGGGAAGTTTTATGGAGATTCAGGGAGGTGATCACTTCCTTCGGGAAGGAGAATGAGGTCATGTCAAATGATAAAAATAAAACAATTCAGTATATAGCTCAATATCCTTTACTCAGGGGAAAACAACCCAAGGATTGGGGGAGTGCAGTGCCTTGCAAGCAGTGCAGCACTTTTCCCAAAGGATTTTGGACAAGAGAGAGTTTCATAGCGCGTGAGAAGCAGCAACACGGAGACAGGGCATGATTGGCTGGGGTTGCATATCTGACCTTATTTAGAAAGACCAAGGAACAAGGAAATAAGTATAGAGCTCAGAGTTGGCTTGGCATTTGGGGATTGGCTGATGGGATATACTGTGTTTCTGGTCAAATGGAGCATTTATAGAAACACGCAAGTTCTGTTTGCTCACATGGCCCCTGAGCAGGAAGTGCTCCCCCCTGGGCCCAGAAATTTATTTCAACAGACATTTGAATTGAATCCCAAAGACAGGTGTATTCAGGTGTTAAAGCAGAAGCAGTGAAGGTGAAGGGCACAGATTAAGCAAAGCAGAAAGGTAAAAGTGCACTGTGTTTGCCTGTAACAGAAAGGCTCGGCAAAAGTGTCGTGAGAAATAAGATGGAAGTGGAAAGAACGACATGGAAAAGAGAGTGAACAAATTGTGGGAGCACAGAGTGATTCTCTGACATTACAATTCATCATAGAATTTTTTAGCTGAAAAGGGACTTAGAGATTCTACAGCCAACCTTTCAACCCTTTTGTTGTACAGATGGGGAAACTGAGGACTGGGGGTAGAAGTGACTATCCCAAGATTACACAGTGCTACACAGTTTATCAACATCAGAGGCACGGGATTCTCAATTCAGAGCTTTGGCCCCCAGGTCTCATTGCCTCCCTTTTCTCAAGGTTTTTAAAATGCAGAATAAATAAATGCCTGTAAGCCCAGCTGCTGGAGAGGCTTCGATTTCTCAGGAGAGGGCTGGTATCCTGCCTTTCTTCCCGAGAATGCAGGCACTCAAGTGGATTACACTCTTCAAGGCTCTGCTTCCTCTTCAGGTGTTTTAATGAAAATGAGCACCAGGAGCAGAGGCTCTGGTCTCTCTGCCCCTCCACATCCAGCCAGCTGAGTCAGAATCAGCTCTTTCCCTCTACAAGGCAACAATAGCACAGCTCAGCTGCCTGTTGAAAGACTCGGATGCAAAACACATTATATAAGCTCTCTAGTCTCTCCTCATCTTGTCAGACACAAAGCTATTATCCTGAAGGGTTTTCTCCCTTTCCCTTGCTCTCACTTCTGCATTAGACCTGCTTTTATTAAGCTGCATTCTTTTCCAAGATATTATTGGAATTCATTTTGTTTCCATTCCTTTCATCTCTTCTCTCAGTCAAGAGGAAAACAGATAAAAATGCTACTCTTAGAACAAATAAGAAACTTCAGAGTTTCGAACTCACCCAGTGTTCATCTCCTCGCGAAGATTTTGTGCTTAATGGACAGTAATTATACTCCAAGACCCAATAACGAACTGAGATTTTTGCCCAACTTTTCTCTAATATAACTTTACAATTCTAACTTTCTAACATTTAACTCTTCTGGACACAAGCTTTTAAATTATTTATAACCCTTCACAACATAATTTTATTTCTTAAATATTATTTCACATGAGTATTATGAATTTTAGTTAGACTGTAACATTTTGAATAATTTCCACTGGGCATTTATTGCATACTTATTATGACTACGTAGTAGACCCTAAACACGCATCAGCACAGTCAGTGGCCATAATAAATCCTCTGAGGTAGATATTTTTATTATCCTCTTTTACAGATGGGGAAACTGAAACTGAGAGATATTTCATTAATCATTCAAGGTCTTGTAGTAATAATTAGTAGAACCACAACTTGACTCCAGACAGCTTGGGTTTCAAACTTGCATACATGACCACAATATTATCCAGAGTCATTCCAAGTAGTTAATTACTTGTAGTTCTCTAAAAATTAACTCTATAAATTTCATTCAAATCAGGCTAGTGATTTCAGAGAGTACAGGTACACTCTTTATTTAAAAGAAAAAAAAAAGGAGACAAACAGAACAACAACAATGAAAGACTATGGCTGGAATAACTCACTGAGAATTTTTTATTGATAAATATAATCGTAATAAAACAGTACTTCATTTTCCAGGACATCAGTTTTCTTGACAGTTCAGCAATCTAGGACTTTATCTCAAGCAAAAAGTGCTCCTAAAAAGTCCTTTGCTTTTGCAAGGTTGGCAAATGCCACATGCCAACTGCTATGCAATTTAAAAAGCAAACTAGGGACTAAGGTAATTGCTAAGTCATTATCATTTCATTTAATTTATTTAGTTTATTACACCGTGGTTACATTTGGCTGTCTGATATTTTAAACTCATAGGGCATTAAAAAATAGTAAATTAGAAAGTGTGTGGACAGGAATATACAAGAATCAGATACGTAGAAAACAAGAAATCATAGTGAACAGTATGATAATGAGGATGAGAGAGAAAATCTAAATCAAGAGAATTAGCAAAGATGTAACATTTCATGGTAATTTAGAGAAGAAGAAAATCGGCTTAAAATCCTAATGGTCCCTGGAGACTCCTACATTACTTCAACAGCACATGATTTTGATAACAAGGAACCCAAATTGTTCCTAAGACAATTAAACATAATTTTTAGCATTTTCATTAATTTGACCTGAGAAAATAAAATGCATGTTATTTATTTTTATTTTTAAATTTAAATATGTCTTTATTTTTTGAGTGTTATTTATTTTCCCTTCAGCTCCTTCCAATTTATCTTCACAATTTTGATGAGTTTATTATTCCTTCTACATTTTTCTTGAACTATACTCCCTCACATTCCAACTGCTTCTGTTGTCTAGGAAAATTATCCCTGTGCCTGAAATTTCTATCTTGTGCTCCTGTTTTATAGAGGTGATTACTTTGCTAAATTTTGTAATTGTGTGATAAATCGGCAGAGCACAATTTTCATCTCCTCTATGGAAATACTATCCCAGTGAGTATTTTTTATCTTTTACTTGCTTTCTGTGCTTATTTACTTATATTCTTCCTTTTGTTTCTTTGTATAGATTTTTTTTTGGTCATTTCTGAGGGTTCAGGACTATATTTCAAAAAAGCAAGATTTTTATTTATAATCCAACATTTTGTCTTCATAATCTTTCGGCCCCTAAGTACTTTTAGCTAAAGAAGCAAGGCAGCAGTGGGACTACTCACAATGAAAGGCTCTTTATAGCCCTTTGTTATGATGACAAAATGTCTTATCTATGTGATTTATTAATTAGCTCTTCCTTGTCTGTTTCTTGCTGCCAAGCTATGTGTATAAAAGCTCCTGTCCAGTTCACGCACCTTGGAGATGTGTACTTGGAGGGCTAGTTCAGAGATCTGCAGCCTAGAGTATCACAACTGTATACTTCCTCCTGGGCTCCTGCAGTTTTTCCACCTTTTTTGTTGTTCAAAGTTTCACTTCTTTCCTAATCTCATTGAAGAAGAAATTGTGGTCTTGCTTGTCCTTTTATGCATTTGGGTGATTTTGGAGAGGAGAAATGGGAAAGCTGGACTGTATGTCATTATCTTTAAGCTGCATGAGGCAATAATCATTTTCTTAAGGTTTGACACTGAAAGCATTAACAACATTGAACATTTTTTTACATCAATTATACGTCTGCTGACTTGCACAGGTATGAAGCACAGCAGTAGCTGAACCCCTCAAGTTTTAGAATTTTGCCCGGTCTACAAGGTGAAAGCCATTCCACTTTAATTAGCACATCCCAAGAATCCCACTCTTTTGCCTGAAATTTTGTCAAAAAGGAATAATTTTAGCAAGTTCATTTTTAATGTTTGGAAGAAATGATCCAAACTACACACAATGAACAGCTATCTACTGCATATTTACTATAATTTGTTGCCTTCATATACATTATTTAATGTAATTCTCAAGTGAGATTTTTCCATACAGGAATTATTTTTCTCAATTTCACAGATGAGTAAACTGAGATTCACAGAGATAAGTGAT
This sequence comes from Diceros bicornis minor, assembly GCF_020826845.1. Lineage (NCBI taxonomy): Eukaryota > Metazoa > Chordata > Mammalia > Perissodactyla > Rhinocerotidae > Diceros > Diceros bicornis. The sequence continues at coordinate 15,072,008 of NC_080749.1, read as the reverse complement.
TTTCCAATGATTCTTGAGGCAGCAAGTACTTTCTTGATGATTCAGGTATGCAAAATAGTCACACTTTTCTCTGCCAAATTCTTAAGCAATTGAGAACAGATGAACTGGATGAAGGTGAAGATTTTCATCAACTACATTGTGCTGAAGGATATGCCCTCGTCCTCCTACTGCTTCCTTAATCTAGATCTTGGGACCTGCTGGGAGAAAGCTAAGGCTACAGAGCAGAATCTAGGCAAATTTATCCAGCCATCCGCAGGGAGACTTGCAGCCTGCATCACAAAAGAGAGTAGGTTAGAGAGAGAGAGCTGGAAAGCGGCAGGCCTCAATGCTCCACTCAGAGCATACTTACTACATGGGAGTAGGGGTAGAGATGTAGCAGCCAAGAGCTGAGGCTACCCACGTCCACCAATTATACATCACTCCTCCCCCATGTGGGCAGAGGAAAGGATAGGGGATGGAGAGAGGTTGGGAATGTTCCTCCATTACTATGCTGTCCTGGAGACATGGAAGTCTTCTCTTCCATGAAGAGGAGAATGGATATAAAGTGTCTCAGCAACTTTGTAGGAAAGACCTGCCATTTCCAAAGTCCGTAAGCGGTCCACTGCCCTCTGCCTGCCTCCCACCCCCAGTCAGCAGAGGAGAGGAAATTGGAACATTTGACTCTTGCTTTAATTTCCAGTCTTTGCCACTGATTAAAAATGGATGACTGGAGGACAGAAAGCCTTACACTCATGGGGAATTTGATGGGGTATCTCATTTCATTCCCCACCAGCATCCTGATTCCACTGTGGTTAGCATCCCTCTCCTATGCCATTCTTTCCATTTGGCAGTTCAGCTGGGTACTCGCGCAATATCTGTCCCTTCTTAGGAAGGTCAACAAACTACTATTTTTTCCTCCCTTTCCATCTTTACTTACTTACACTGGATCCTTCCTCTTCCCCTTCTTTTTTCAACTGGCTCCTTTTTAATCTGCCCAATTTGATTCACTCTTATTTCTTTGTCTAGTCTATTAGTTATTTTTCTCCAAGTGAATTTTCTATTCATGCAATTGAATTCCTGCCTGTGATCATCTTGAACAAAGTTCAGCTTTCTTACTTAAAAAACCATCTACATATCATGTTCTGTTTACAAAGTGCTTTTAATTAGGGCTTCTTTAATTACTCTGGGAAGTGGTTGGGTGGCTAAATCTACTTCCCTGGGCTCTGCCTTTCTCCTTCTTACACAAATATCCTCATTCTTTTTTTCCCCCAATTCACCATTATTTGCCTGTAAGTCCATTTCTTCCAATGCATCTTCTTTAGCTTTTCAGATAGATCTTCATAAACATCTGCTCTGGGGTCAACCGTGTGGAACTGTAATTTCCCCAAGCCTCACCACCCTCTGGGTACATATGTGGGAGCACTAATATTAATACCTAATTTTTCTAGCTCATTTCCCCAAACTGCTGATGCATAAACCCGGGCTCCCTGAAAATTCACTCTTAAGAATTTTTAGAATCGCCAGAGGCATGTGTGACATATGCTGCCCTTTCTTGGATTCTGTGCCGCTCCGCTGGCCACAGTCACTTCCTCCTGCTGCTCTGCTGGGTCCATTTTTCTCTGCCACTGCTCTTTATGGTGCAGTAATGCCCTGAAAATGGCTGCTGCTTCTCCATTCAGCACAGCGGGCACTGTCACTACATCATGCTCCTCCTCTGGGTGCCAAGTCTTTCTTGCTGATCCCCAGGCTTAACATTTCTTGGCTAGTGGTACCCTTGAACGCCCCAAAAGGCAAATCTGCTCTGTGGTGTATGGCAGGGAGACAGAGAAAGACTCCCTACTCTTTGTTCTGGATTCAGGTACAGGTGTCCCAATGGAGCGTTGCTAGGGTACTATGTTGGTTTGCTAGGGCTGCCATAGCAAAGTACCACAAACTGGCTGGCTTACACAACAGAAATTATTTTCTCACAGTTCTGGAGGCTGCAAGTCGAAGATCAAGGTGTTGACAAGATTAGTATCTGCCGAGGCCTCTCTCCTTGGCTTATATGACCGCCTTCTCGCTGTGTTCCTTCATGGTCTTTCCTTTGTGCACCCACGTCCCTGGTGTCTGTCTCTCTCTACGTCCTAATGTCCTCTTCTTATAGGACACCAGTCAGATTGGATTAGAGCACACCCTAAAAGCCTCATTTTAACTTAATCGTCTCTTTAAATGCCCTATCTCCAAGTATGGTCACATTCTAAGGTACTGGGGTTAGGGCTTTAGCATATGAATTTTGAGGGAACACAATTCAGCACATAACAGGTACCAATGCAACTTAGATCATAGAGAAACTGTTCTTTCACTTTCTTGCTCTCTCTATGGTACAGACATGCATCCGGAATACTAGTGTCTGGTAACCCCCTCCACATGTCACTGAGAATTCCTAGGCACCTCTGAAAGCTAGGCATGTGCTACTCCTGTGTTGGCTGCAGCTTCCTTTTCCCAGAAACCACACAGACCCCATGCCAAAAGGTGCACCTCGTGCCACGTAAGTTCAGCACACATACCAGAACCATCAACAATGGAGACTAGCTGGATTGAAATGACTCACTGCTAAACGTGTTAAAGAGCTATGCTCAGTGCACTGTTGAAAACTGTGGGCTCTGCAGCCAGACTTGATGAGTGTATCCTCCTAACTCTGCTTAACTCTTAGCTGTGTGACCTTGAGCGATCCACTTCACTTCTCCATGCCTTGGTTCCCTCATCTCCAACATAGATTTGACAATAATAGTACATATTCCAAAGAGTTGTTGTAAGGATTAAATTTGTTATTACAAATAAAGCGCTTAGATTGGAACAGAGTATATAGAAAGTGTTCGGTAAGTTCTAGTTCTTATTACTGTCATTTTAGTGTCGGGGGGGCAGACACTTACCCTGTGGTATCTCTATAATAGGTACTCAGTAAATATATGTGGAACAAATGTATTATTATTATAACATTTATTCACACATTTTAATGTTCATTCAATCCTACATAAATTATCTCATTGAATCCACAAAACTGTAGTATTGTTTATCCCATTTTATAGATGAAAAAACTGGTAACCACAGATTTGAAGAAATTTTTCCAAAGTGTCACATAACTAATGTGCAGAGTAGCTAAGATTTGAACCTCTCCCCTCCCCAGCTCTCTCTCCTCATCTCCTTACCTTGTCTTGTAATTAGTACTGTCAACTCCAAACTCCTTATCCTGCCCACCTCCCACTCCAAAACAAAAGCAACCCATCTCTGTCTCAGGTGGGTAAACGTGTTCTTATCTGGTTATCTTTGACTGTCATTTAATTGTGTGCTTTAGGCTGTGATTTGGAAGGTGCCAGAGGCCAGTTTGGCCAGAACACCTTCAACAGGTCTGTGAGCATACAAACACAGAGGAAATTCTCCCAGTGTGAATAGAAGGATCCAGTCACCCCTCGGGAGGTGCTGTGCTGTGTGCCAGAACCACCACTTTGTAGGAGGTGTTAGCGCACAGTTTCTGGAAATGCACAAACAGTAAATATTTTTGGATTTGCAGGCCATACCCCAATCTGTGTCATGGCTACACAAAAGCAGCCATGGATAATGCATAAATAAAAGGGCATGGCAGTGTTCCTATGAAATGTTATTTACAAAAGCAGGCAGTGGGCCACACTTGACCCAATTGCCAACCCCTGCCTTATATCCATTTCTGAGCTTACTCTTCATCGCAGTCCTGCAAATCTAGTTTTTCTATTCTTACCTGAAGGTGTGGAAATGGACTAAATAGGGACTGAGGGCAGGGCCTACCAGTTGGGAGGGGAGGAAGCTGAGAACCTCTGTCTTGGGAACATTTGTTGTATCTCAGCATGTCTCACAGCTGGGTTTTCTACACTCCGTTCCCTCTTTGCATCAGCCTGCATATTTGCGTAACTGCTTGTATTACGTTCAAATCCCTTTGACACACGACGAGATCTGACTGTCACTTTTATGGTGCTCCCCAGCAGCTGATGACAGTGATGTTATTATTTACTGTCACTTGTTAGACTCACAAATTCAGGACTTAAGAATCTGTTTATATCTTTCTAGCTACTTTAGGTGAAAACACGTACAGATTCACAAGATAGGGTGATTTTTCGTTCCCACCTTTTAGTTTCTAGTTAAGAACATGAGCTTTGGAGGGAGTGAGTCTTATCTGGTTTCCCATAAAACAAAGATAATTCTATTTGCTTCGTAAAGATGGTTGCGAAGAGTCAATGAAAAGATGTTGGTCAAACATTTAATATAGTGTTTGGAACATAGTAAATTCTTATTAAATATAGCAATTATTACTTATTTGTCTTTCTTCTCCCTCTTCTCTCATGTTCTCCCCTACAACTTTGCCAGTGCTAGGCTGGTAATTCATCAATTCTCACTTTGGAATGGTAGCCCAACTCAGGGTTTCTCAACCTTGGCAATACTGACATTTTGGGCCAGATAATTCCTTGTCGTGGGGGATAGCCTGTGCATTTTTGGATATTTAGCAGCATCTTACGCACCCCCCCAAGACAATCAAATATGTCTTTAGACACGCCAATTTCTCCTAGGGGACAAAATTGCCACCAGTTGAGAATTACAGGCTCAGCTCCCAATGAGCCGCTTTCTCTAGTCTCTGCTCCCTCACACCCCAGCAGCTGGGTATGAGCTACCTGACCCCCACTTCAATGCTCACTGATTTAAGCAGGTTGGAGAAACTGACCCAAGCTGAACCAATCAAATTTTATCTCTTGAGCATATGGAATTAAAATTAGATCCAGCCATGTTGCTTCAGTAGGACTCTTACCCCAAGGAGATGAATACTTGAGGGTGACACGACAGTGTCTTAGACTGGCTTCTGCTCATGAAACAGAGAAAGCCAGTCTGCAGAAACAGAGCATGATGCTTAGAGAAGCAGAGAGGAGGGACACAGTGGAGCCCTGGGTGGAGTTTCCTGACATTTCCACTTTCAGGCTTCAGGCCTTGGAGAGGCCTGATGATCCTCTTGTCCTGGGTTCAGTGAACTATCTCAGATTCTTTCCAACACATCCTCAACCTGTTTGCTTTTCTTTTTCCTTGAATTCAGTTGTGTAGCTTTCTTTTGCTTGCAAACAAGAGTCTAATTAAGACACTATTGAGAGGGTTGTTGGGATTTTAGAGAGAAAGTAAATAGCACCCCTTTCCCTCTCTTCTGAATTTGGGACTCTGTCAGTCAGGATCCAGTCAGGAAAAAAAAGAAACACTCTAGCAGTTTCAAACAGAGAGAATTTCATACAATAAATAGTGACAGAGGTGATGTGAGAGATGAAAAGCCCAAGACATGATGACAGAACCCAGAGATTGTTAATACCAGGAAACCACTTCCCTGCAGTTCATTGAGTGAATGATCTCAATTCTTTCCCCTCCCTGCATTCAGACCCTTACTATGGCCTCATCCTTTGGTTTGGGCTTGGCCATTTGACTTGCTTTGCCCAATGACATAGGTGGAAGCAAAATTTTGCCAGTTTTGAGCTTAGATCTTAAGAGGTCTCATAAAACTTCCAGTTTCAGATCTGATGTGTAAAGAGCTTGGAAGTAGTCACTACCATTTTAACAAGAAAAAGGTGGACAGACTGAAAATAAGTTACTTTTCTTAGACTAATCAGAAAACTGATGTTTCAGTGCCAACTTCCACCCCAAAATTTAGAGACAGGCATATCCAGAGAGCCACAGCTGAGATCTGCTTATCTGGAGCAGAAGCCACTGGAACTATAAACTGATAGGTACACTTAAACAATAATTTTGAGAAATTGTTAGAGGCTGAGATGGACTAGCTTGAAAGCCAGAAACTCCTGGGGGCCACAGTTTTATGAGACCCCCAAACTTTTGTGGAAATTACCCCTAAGAACCCCATGGGGTTCTTATGGTGAAGATTTGAGAAAGATCCCCTCATGGCTCGGGCAATTGGACAAGAAGAATAATCATTGTGAAATATGCCCAGAGCATTCTGCCCATAACAGTAGCCTACTCTCCAAGAAAAGAGACTTTGCCAGAGCCTTATCCCAGCTAGGGGAAAGGCATCCCTCATTCTCCAGTCCCTTCCAGTCTTCCTATCTCATCTAGGGGGGCAAAGAGTGGTAGATAATCAATAGGGGTCAAGAGAACAGATTGAGAATACTGCAGCCAAGGAAAAGAAAAGGAAGAAGTGGAAAAAAAGCTATATGACTAGAAAAACACTTGCGAAGGTCACAGCTCCAAAGGTTGAAATTTAATAGGAATACTACATAATGCCTTCCCTCCCCCACCTCTTAACACAACACCAATGGGGATCCAGTATCACAAAGTGAATTACAGCTGAAAGAGCTGCAAGACACAGACTCTCTCTGAGGAGGGGTACTCAGGGAGGCCCAAAGTCAAAGGGAAAGACAAAATCAAGGACACTAGAGAAATTTGAAGCCACGAGCACCTCTACCTATAGCAAATGGTAAACCCAGCACAACTGCTAGCCATAAAAATATAAATTTTCATACTAAAGATTTATTTACCTCAGTTCCTAATACCTCATACAACATGTCTGGCTTTCAAGAAAAAATTAAAACGTATGACAAAAGGCAAGGAAAATAAAACAGTTCGATGAGCCAAAACAATCACCAGAACCAGACTTAGATAGGACATAGATATTGCAGTTATCAGGCAAGAAATTCAAAATATCTATGATTAATATGCTAAAGGCTTTAATGGAAAAAGAGACAAGAAGCAAGAACAGATGGGTAAACAGAGAGATGTCAATCAGCTCATGTCCCTCCTCTGCTCAAACTTGGGCAAGAATATCCCATTTTGCTCAGAACAAAAGTTAAAATCCTCACAGTTATGCTTCATTATCTTTCCAACCTTATTTTCATGCATAGCTAACTCCCTCCTCTCTTTCAAATCTTTCCTCAAACGCTACTTTCTCTAAATTCCAACCTAACCATCCTGTTGAAAATCACGATGCACACTTTCCTCATTGCCCCTACACAGTCCCTATTCCCCTTATATGCTCTCTTTTCTCCCTAATACTTTAACTTTTAACATACTATAAAGTTTACTATTTATTTCATTTGTTGTTCCTTATCAGCCGTCCCCAATGCAATATAAACTCTGTTAGGCAAAGATTTTTGTCTGTTTTGTTTGCTAATATTCTAGGACAGCACCTGGCTCAATAAATATTTGTTGATGAATGGAGTTCTTAACAATATCTACAGCCACCTTCCAACATTGAAAGCTTATATTCTGACACATATCTGAGCATATATCTCATACTACAGAACAAGAATCTGCAAACTACAGCTCTGGGGCCAAATCTGGCCTGCTGTCTGTTTTTGTAAATAAAGTCTTATTGGAACACAGCGACATCCATTTGTTTACTGATTGTCTATGGCTGCTTTCAAGTTACAAAGGCAGAATTGAATCCAGTCATGCACCACTTAATGTTTCAGTCAACAAGGAACTGCATATACAATGATTGTTCTATAAGATTTGTACCATATAGCTTAGGTGTGTAGTTGGCTACACCACCTAGTTTTGTGTAAGTACACTTTATGATGTTCACACAACAAAATTGCCCAGGAATGCATTTCTCAGAATGTATCCCCGTCGTTAAGTGATGCATGCCTGTAGTTACCCCCAAAATCCTGTGGTCTCCAAAAACTAGAATATTTACTATTTGGCACTTTACAGAAAAAATTTGCTGCCCTCTCATACAGACCATAGTATTTGGCCCACTATTTTCAAACACACAAATAAAAATAACTAAATAGAGAGTTCAAATCGGTCTCTCTTCCTATCTTTGTTTTCTTTCTTTCTTTTCTTTCTTTCTCTTTCTTCCTTCCTTCCTTCCATCTGTTTTCTTTCTTTCTTTCTCTCTCTCTCTCTCTCTCTTTCTTTCTTTCTTTCTTTAAATTAAGGTATGATTAATTGGTTAATTAATGACTGACATACAACATTATATTAGTTTCAGGTATACAACATAATGATTCAATATTTGTATATGTTTCAAAATGATCACCAAAGTAAGTCTAATTAACATCTGTCACCATACATAGTTACAGAATTTTTTTTCTTGTGATGAAAGCTTTTAAGATCTACCCTCTTAGCAACCTTCAAATATGCAATAGAGTGTTATTAACTATAGCTACCATGTACATTACATCCCCATGACTTATTTATTTTGTAACTGGAAGTTTGTACCCTCTGATCCCCTTCAGCCATTTTCCTCACCACCTACCCCCCACATCTGGCAACCACGAACCTGTTCTCTGTATCCACGAGCTTATATTTTTTGGTTCTTGTTTTTTGGGTTTTTGTAGATTCTGCATATAAGTGAGATCATATGGTATTTGTCTTTCTCTGACTTATTTCGCTTAGCATAATGCCCTCAAGATCCATCCACGTTGTTGCAAGTGGCAAGATTTCATTATTTTTTTATAGCTGAATAATATTCTATTATATATATATAGCAAATTTTATCCATTCATTTGTCAATGGACATTTAGGTTGTCTTCATATCTTGGCTCTTGTAAATAATGCTACAAAGAACATGGAGGTGATATATCTTTTCAAGTTAGTGTTTTCATTTTCTTCAGATAAATTCTCAGAAGTAGAATTGTTGGATCATGTGGTAGTTCTGTTTTTTGAGAAACCTCCCTACTCTTTTCCATAGTGGCTGCACTGGTTTATATTCCCACCAACAGTGAAGAAGCGTTCCCTTTTCTGTACATTCTCACCAACACTTACATTTTGTATTTTTGATAATAGCCATTCTAACAGGTATAAAGTCTCATTGTGGTTTGATTTGTATTTCCCTGATGATTAGTGATGTTGAGCAACTGTATGTCTTCTTCAGAAAAATATCTGTTCAGATCCTCTTCCTATTTTTTAATCAGATTTTTTTTGCTATTGAGTTATATGAGTTCTTTATATATTTTGGATAATAACCCCTTATTAGATACATAATTTGCAAATATTTTCTCTCCTTCAGTAGGTTGCCATTTTATTTTGTTGATGGTTTCCTTTACTGCACAGAAAATTTTTAGTTTGATATGGTCCTACTTATTTATTTTTGCTTTTGTTGCCTTTGCTTTTGGTGTTAAATCCACCATCACCAAGAAGGATGTCAAGGAGCTTACTGCGTATGTTTTCTTCTAGGAGTTTTCTGGTTTCAGGTCTTACATTCAAGTATTTAATCCATTTTGAGTTAATTGTCATGTATGGTGTAAGATAGTGGTCCAGTTTCATTCTTTTGCATGTGGCCTTCTAGTTATCCCAACAACATTTATTGAAGAGACTGTCCTTTCTCCATTGTATATTCTTGGCTCCTTTGTCATAAATTAATTGACCATATATGCGTGGCTTTATTTCTGGGCTCTCTGTTCTGTCCCATCGATCTATGTGCCTGTTTTTACACCAGTACTGTACTGTTTTAATTACTATAGCTTTGTAATAGAGTTTGAAATCAGGGAGTATGATGCCTACAGCTTTGTTCTTCTTTGTCGAGATTGCTTTGGCTAGTCAGGGTCTTTTGTGGTTCCACACAAAAATAAACACAAGTTTATTCTATTTCTCTGAAAAATGCCACTGCAATTTTGATAGAGATTGCATTCAATCTGTAGATCTCTTCAGGTAGTATGCACATTTTAATAATATTAATTATTCTAATCCACGAGCATGGAATACCTTCCCATTTATTTGTGTCATCTTCAGGCCGGCCCCATGACTTAGCAGTTAAGAGCACGCGCTCCGCTACTGGCTATCCGGGTTCGGACCCCGGGCGCGCATTGACGCACTGCTTCTCCAGCCATGCTGAGGCTGTGTCCCACATACAGCAACTAGAAGGATGTGCAACTATGACATACGGCTATCTACTGGGGCTTTGGGGGGAAAAAAATGAGGAGGATTGGCAATAGATGTTAGCTCAGAGCCGGTCTTCCTCAGCAAAAAGAGGAGGATTGGCATGGATGTTAGCTCAGGGCTGATCTTCCTCACAAAAAATTTAAAAAAATAAATATTTATGTCATCTTCAATTTCTTTCATTAATGTTTTATATTTTCCATGTGCAGGTCTTTTACCTCCTTGGTTAAATTTATTTCTATTCTATTTTTTTTGTTGCAATTGTAAATGGATTTTTTCTTTATATTTGTCTTTCTGATAGTTTGTTATTAGTGTTAAAAACACAACAGATTTTTGTATATTGATTTTGTATCCTGCAACTTTACTGAATTTGTCTATTAGTTTAACAGTTTTTTGGTGGAGTCTTTAGGGTTTTCTATATATAATATCATGTTATCTGCAAATAGTGACAGTTTCACTTCTTCTTTTCCAATTTGAATACCTATTTCTTTTTCTTGCCTAATTGCTCTAGCTAGGACTTGCAATACTATGTTGAATAAAAGTGGCGAGAATGAGGTTCCTTGTCTTGTTCCTGATCTTATAGGAAAGGCTTTTGGCTTTTCACCATTGAGTATGATGTTCACTATGGTCTTGTCATATATGGCCTTGTTATGTTGAGGTACTCTATAATCACTTTGTTGAGAGTTTCTATCATAAATCAATGTTGAATTTTGTCAAATGCTTTTTCTGCATCTATTGAGATGATCATATGATTTTTATCCTTCATTTTGCTAATCTGGTGTTATCACATTGCCTGATTTGCAGATATAGAACCATCCTTGCATCCCTGGAATAAATCCCACTTAATTGTGGTATATGATCCTTGTAATGTGTTGTTCACTTTGGTTTGCTAATATTTTGTTGTGGATTTTTGCGTCTATGTTCATCAGGGATATTGCCCTGTAATTTTCTTTTCTTGTGGCATCCTTATCTGGTTTTATATCAGGCTAACACTGACCTCATAAAATGAGTTTGAAAGTGTTTCCTTCTCTTCTATTTTTGGAAGAGTTTGAGAAGTATTGGAATTAATTCTTCTTTTAATGTTTGATAGAATTCACAAGAAAAGCCGTCTAGTCCTGGACTTCTGTTTGTTGGGAGATTTTTGATTACCAATTCATTTTCCTTATTAGTAATACTCTGCTCAGATTTTCTATTTCCTCATGATTCAATCTTGGAAGGTTGTATGTTTCTAAGAATTTATCCAATATCCAACAATAGGTTGTCTAATTTGTTGATGTATAATTATTCATAGAAGTTTCTTATGATCTTTTATATTTCTTTGGTATCAGCTGTAAAAACTCTGCTTTCATTTCTGACTTTATCTATTTGAGTCCTCTCTCTTGTTTTCTTGGTGAATCTAGCTAAAGTTGGTCAGCTTTTTTGAAGAATCAGTTCTTGGTTTTATTGATCTTTTCTATTGTCTTTTTAGTCTGTATTTCATTTACTCCTGCTCTGATCATTGTTATTGCTTTCCTTCTACCATATATAGACTTCTTTTATTTGTTCTTCTTTTTCTAGTTCCTTGAGATGTTAAGTTTGGTTGTTTATTTGAGATTTCTCTTGTTTTTTTTGAGGTAGGCATTTATTGCTTCGATCTTCCCTCTTAAAACTACTGTTGCTGCATTCCATAAGTTTTGGTATGTTGTATTTTCATTTTTATTTGTCTCAAGGTATTTCTTGATTTCTCTTTTGATTTCTTCTTTGACTCACTGGTTGTTCAGTAGCATGTTGTTTAATCTCCATATATTTGTAAGTTTTCCAGTTTTCTTCTTGATTGATTTCTAGTTTCACACCATTGTGTTCAGAAAAGATGCTTGATATGATTTCAATCTTTTTAAATTTGTTAAATTGTTTTATGGCCTAACATATGATCTATCCTGGAGAATGTCCTGTGTGTATTTGAATAAATTGTGTCTTTTGTTGCTTTTGGATGAAATATTCTGTATATATCCTTTAACTACACTGGACTAACATGTCATTTAAAGCCAATGTTTTCTTATTAATTTTCTGTATGGATGATCTATCATTGATGTAAGTGAATAAAAGAAACAAAGACATTACATGATGATACAAGGGTCAATCCAAGAAGAGGATATAACACCTTGTCTCTTTTTACCATCCTTGTTTTAAAGTCCATTTTGTCTGATATAAGTATAGCTACCCCAGCTCTCTTTTGGTTTCCATTTGCATGGAATATCTTTTCCATCCCTTCATTTTCAGTTGGTCTGTGGCCTTAACTCTGAAGTGAGTCTCTTGTAGGCAGCATACAGATGGGCCTTGTTTGTTTATCCATTCAGCCAGTCTATGTCTTTTGATTAAAGAATTTATCCCATTTACATTTAAAGTAATTATTGATAGGTATGAACTTATTGCAATTTTTTTAATTGTTTTCTGGCTGTTTTGTAGTTCCTCTGTCCTTTCTTCTTTTCTTGCTCTCTTTCTTTGTGATTTGATGATTTTCTTTAGTGGTATGCTTACATTACTTTCTCATTATCTTTTCTGTATCTACCATAGGTTTTTCTTTGTGGTTACCATGAGGCTTACATATAACAACTTATAGTTACAATAGTCTATTTTAAGTTGATAAAACTTAAGTTTGAGTGCCATCTAAAGCTTTACATTTTTACTCTCCCCCCCTACATTTTATGTTTTTGATGTCACATTTTACATCTTTTTGTCTTGTGTATCCTTTAACTAATTACTGTAGTTAGAGTTATATTTATTCTTTTTGTCTCTTAATCCTCATACTATCTTTATGAGCGATTAATCCACACCTTTGCTATATATTTGCCTTTACCAGTGAGATTTATACTTTTATATGTTTTCTTGTTACTAATTATTACCTTTTATTTTGAGTTTAAAGAAGTTCCTTTAACATTTTTTGTAAAACTGGGTTAGTGGTGATGAATTCCTTTAGCTTTTACTTGTCTGAAAAACTTTTTATCTCTCCTTCAATTCCAAATGATAACTTTGCCAGGTAGAGTACTTTTGGTTGGAAAAACGTCCTTCTTTCAGCACTTTAAATATATCACACCACTCCCTCGTGGCCTGCAAAGTTTCTGCTGAATAACTTGTTGATAGTCTTACAAGGATTCCCTTGTACATTATAAGTTGTTTTTTTCTTGCTATTTTTAAGATTCTTTCCTTGTCTTTAACTTTTGACGTTTTAATTATAATGTGTCTTGATGTGGGCCTCTGGGTTCTCTTATTTGGAACTCTCCGGTCTTCTTGGATCTGGATATCTGTTTTCTTCCCCAGGTTAGGTAAGTTTTCAGTCACTATTTATTCAAATAAGTTTTCTGCCCCTTTCTCTCTTTTCCTTCTGGGACTCTTATAATGCAAATGTTAGTGTGCTTGATATTATCCGGTAAGTCCCTTAAGCTATCTTCACTTTTTTTAATTCTTTTCTCTTTTTGCTGCTCTACTTGGTGAATTTCTCTGCTCTGTCTTTGAGTGTACTGATCCTTTCTTCTGCTTCATCTAGTTTGCTGTTGATCCCTTTTAGTGTATTTTTTATTTCAATTATTGTATTCTTCAGCACTGTGACTTCTGTTTGGTACTTTCTTATATTTTTTCTCTTTGTTGAAGTTCTCACTGTGTTCATCCATTCTTCTCCTGAGTTCAATGAACATCTTTGTGACCATTACTTTGAACTCTTTATCAGGGAAGTTACTTATCTCCATTCCATTAAGGTTTTTTCCTGAGGTTTTATTTTGTTCTTTTGTTTGAAATATATTCCTTTGTTTCTTCATTTTTCTTGACTCTCTGTGTTGGTTTCTATGCATTAGATAAAACAGCCACATCTCCCAATCTTGAGAGGTTGGCCTTGTGTAGGAGACGAAACTTATCTTTCAACTCTGCCCTAGCTCTTGGCTGCCTTTCAAACCTTTGTGATTGTCCAAGCAGCGATTTTATTTTTAATAATGCCCAGTAGTTAAGGGTGTGCCAAGACCAATCAGTATCCCAAAGGGGAGAATCTCAGTCAGCACCTAGATTCAGGCAGATTGGTAGCCAAAGTCTCAGGCATCAGCTTTTAAAGAATGCAAATATATACAGTCCTGTGGAACCACACCCATAAGCTCTGTTGGCTACCAGAGCCAGGTGACCTGGAGGTGTTCCCTGAGCAGCAGTCACAAAAATCGGGGCTCCAGACAAATGTATAGGACCCTCTCTGGGAGATACTGGTGAGCTGTAGCAAGGCAGAGGGAGAATGCAAAGATGGCATCTTCCAGCCTCCATTCTCTGAGAGCACGTTTGTAACCTAGATGCGTGCCTAACCTGATGCCTACCTCTAAGGCCAAAGCTCCAAGACAAGCAAGTAGATCTGTTTCACAGAAAGATTGGAGGAGGTTTCAGTCTACTGTCTGTGCAATGACCTCGGTGTGGTAGCCTCCAAGAACTGTCTCTTTGATTGTTACAGTTCTGTGGGACCCAGGAATGCAAGCGCCCTGGTCACCAGAGCCAGGTGATCAAAGGATATTCCCTAGAGTAGCAGCCACAAAAACTGGGGCACCAGATGTAAAAACTAGAGCATCAGACATGTATAAGAGTTCCCCTCTGAGAGATACTGGTGCTCTGGAGCATGGCAAAGGGAGAGCACAAGGGCAGTGCCTGAGCTCTGAGGTCTCAGGAAAGTTTCACCATCAGCTCTTTTTGTTGTTAGTGCCATCAAGTCGATTCTGACTCCTAGCGACCCTGTGGTCAGCAGAGCAGAACCCTGCCTGCTGCCACCTTCTGGAACTCCATCAGACAATGCTCCACTGCTATTCATAGAGTTTTCATGACAAATTTTTTGAGAAGTGAATGGCCAGGTCCTTCTTCCTAGTCTATCATATTCTGGAAACTCCACTGAAATTTATTCACCATAGGTGACCCTCCTGGTATTTGAAATACTAGTGGCATAGCTTTCACATCACAGCAACATGCAGCTACCACAGAATGACAATCACTAGATAAGTGGTGTGGTTCCCTAACTTGGAAACAAACCCAGGCTGTGGGAATGAGAGCCCTGAATCCTAACCACTAGACCACCAGGGCTGGCTGTCAGTCCTTACATGTGTGTTTAATTAGAAGCTTGCCCCTCAGGCTGCAGTTATGATGATAAGCTGATAGGCCTCTTTCACAGAAAGACTGAGCTTCTGGTTCTGTTACCTCTTGCTGTGCCTTGAGGAGGGTAACTATTCAAGAACTCTTTCTCCGTTAGTTATAGTCCTGAGGGACCTGTGAGATTAAGCCCCACTAGCCAACAGAGCCAGGTGATGTAGATGTGTCTCCTGGCAGCAGCTGCTAAAATCAGAGCACCAGACAAAGGTGTAAGCTCCTTTCTGGAAGATACCAGCAAGATGGAATGAGGCAGAGAGAAGGAGTGCAAGAGGATTTCATCCACCAGCCTCCGTTCCCTGAGAGCACATCCGTAGGCCCCTGTGAGTGTGCCAAACCAGAAGTTTGCCCTTCAGGCCAAAGCTACCGGATGAACAAGTAGGTTTCTTCCTCAGAAAGATTGAGGATGTGTTTCAGTCTGCTGTCTGTGCAGTGTCCTGGGGGTGGTTGTCTGCTAAGGACTGTCTCTCCAATTGTTATAGAACCATGGGACCCAGAAACACAAGCTCCCCTCGCTTCCAGAGCCAGGAGATCAAGGGGTGCCCTCTGTGTGGCAGCCACAAAAACTGGTTTTTACCCCATAAAAACAAGGGTACCAGATGCGGGTAGAAGCTCCTCTCTAGGAGATACTGACAGTCCAGACTGTGGCAGAGGGAGAGTGAGAAGATGGCACCCACTGGCTAGAGCAAGGCGTATAGGGAGTGCAAACATGGCACCCACAGAAAAAAAAAGAAAAGAAAAAGGAAAAAGAAAAGAAATACAAAGAAGAAGAAGAAAATAATACGGTACCTGTCAGCTTTAACAAGGCAAAGAAAGAGCAGGAAGATGGCGCCCACCAGCCGCCATCCCAGGAGAGTGTCCAAAAAGGCCGCTGCCCTTCAGACCAGCGCTTGAAAATTAGCAAATAAGTCTCTTTCACATAAAGTCTGGGCCTTTTCAAAGGGATGCTTCTGTGCTGGGCCCTGGGGCAGGTGAGTCTGAGAGTGCGAGCCCTTTGAGAGCCGTTTCTCAGTTCCATGCATCTCTGCAGGCCTTGTGGGAATGAGCCGCTTTGGTCTTCAAAGCCAGATGTTCTGGGGGCTCATCTCTCAGATACTAGTCTTAAAAAGTTAGGGTGCCTGATGTGCCATAGAAACCCTTTTCTCTTCAGGGAGAAGCTCTGGGTTTTGAGTTCCCTCCCAATTGTGTGTCTCTGTGCCAGGGGTGGGGTTTATGATCAGATTATGTCTCAGCCTTTCCTCCCCACTTTGATGTGTTTTTGCTCTTGTTCGCCCTATGTGAAGGGGTTGCTTTGCCTATTTTTAGGTTTTTTCCCAGAGAAAATTGTTCTATATGTAGCTGTAGGTTCAGTGTGCCTGTGGGAGGAGGTGAGTTCAGGATCCTCCTACTTCACCATCCTGAACTGGAACCTCTTTCTTTCTCCTTTACTTTCTCTCTCTTTCTCTTTCTATCTTTCTTCCTTCCTTCCTTCCTTCCTTCTTTCCTTCTGTCCTTCCTTCCTTCCTTCCTTTCTTTTTCCTTCCTCCCTTCCTTCCTCCCTCTCTCTCTTTCTTTCTTTCTTTCTTTCTTTCTTTCTTTCTTTCTTTCTTTCTTTCTTTCTTTCTTTCTTTCTTTCTTTCTTTCTTTCTTTCTTTCTTTCTTTCTTTCTTTCTTTTCTTAACACAGTTAGAAATACCTTTCCTAGTGAAGTTCCCCACTTCATTTTGTTTCTCTGAATTGGGTCCATTATATAAATGGAGAGGATGCACAGGGAAGGAGGCAAGGAGGGAAACATAGGGGAGAGTAGGAGCATATTTGAATAGGCATTAGATGGAACCCGTATGACTTCTGAAAGTTGAGCCCTTTCATATGCTTTTAACCACAGAAATTTTCTTTACACAAATCTCAAAGCAAAGTGTTAAAAATTTAAAATAAAGTGGAAAGAATGCCTTCCTTGCTGGCTGGTGAACATTATCTGGTTCCTGTGTGTGACCTGGTTGGAAGGGAGTAATTTGGGGAACGTCTCCTTGCTGAGATGAGAGAGTGTGGGATGCATCTATTCTATCTGCAGAGAGGTCTAGAATAAACTGGGTGTTCCTAATGAAAGCCCAGGCTCAGAGCAGGCACTGAAAGACAGGTATCAGACAAAGCAGCCAGATGAGGCTAATGGGACACGGAGCAGCAAATTCTTGAAAGAACTACAAATGGATGCAGCCCTAGAATGTCACCCAGGAGCGCCCCAGTTAACTTGTTCTGTCTCCCAGTCAGTGTACTTTCTATCATGCCACGTTGCATATATGGAAGAGTAAAGGTATAGAGTGAGAAACTCAGTCTCAGGGAGGTGTGTGAATAAACAACGACTATGCAGATGAGAACAAACAGAGGCCCCTTATTCAGAGCTTGCCATAGCAAGGGAGTCAGCCAACATCTTGAGTTTGGAAGAGACTCAAAGGGAGACAGGAGAATGGGAGGCTTTACAGTGAAAAAAGGGCAGGGGAGGCTTCAGGAATGTGCTGATTGCAGGTTGTTGGCAGGGGGAAGCTGGAGGGGGGCTCACTGAAAGTGAAGCACCTTATGTCATTGAGTTGGGGAGCGTATTGGGTTTCTCTGGTTTCTCAGGCTGCCCTGAGTTTGAAGCAAGGGCAAAGAATAGGGAATTTGGGAGTCATTGGTGAAGTCCTGACTGTTCCAGGCAACTGCTGCAGAGGCTGTGGTTTGGCTTCCTGGACTGGTTGCTGCAGAGGTTATGGATTAGAGATCTATTGTCATATATGGCCTGGCTGTTGTCTATTTGTATATTCAGTCTCTCAGAGAAAAAGGGAAATATTTTCATAGAAGTTATTTGAATAAATACATAGGAGAAAAATGAAGAGGTTCAAGAGGGGGGTGAAGAAAAAAGGATGATAAAGGATAAAGAAATGATTCTTACATCTGTGGTTAGATAATTGATATTATTTAGACAGAGAAGAGAGTAGAATAAAAATATAAAATATCTAAATCACCAGTTTATGTCCTTCATGTTCCTGTAATAAAGAACTGAAGGTTTGTGTTTGGTTAGTTTGTTTGTTTTTTACTTCCACAAACTGAAATGAGACTTTTACTAAGTTATTCCTGCTTCTTCAGGCTGGCATTTTGATTAAAACACCAAGTGTCTTCCCACACACTGTAAAATATTCAGGAGGCTGAGGGACCCCGTAAGTGAATACAAAAGCACAATGAGATAGATTGATAAGAACTATCTCCTAGCAATGTGTTATATCACCTCCTGGAGCACTCCACTTCTTGAAGGTTTGTTGACATTTCATTATCCGCCCTGCAAGGTAAGGTTATAACTCAGCTATTCTAATTCCCGCTAACTGAAACTTTAGTACACAAAATATTTTAACTTAAGTGCACCACCCCTCCACTTTAGAAGAGGGAATATAAATTGCTTTCTATGTCTGATTTTTAGATAGAATAGATATTGCTTGGTCTGTACCATTTTTCCTTGCAGCTCAACTGTCAATAATAAATAATGTAAGATATAATGATAGAAATTTACACAAAGTCAGGGTTTAAAGTGGACTAATTTTTATGGTTTCCTACTCATAAAATGGTCTAATTTTTAGCCATTTTCTGCTCATGAAAAACCCTTTTTAAAAATCAACCTGTCTTTGAAGAAGAACATGCACAATGGCTTTTTTTCACCTACAGCAGCACTGAGCTTCTAAATGTTGATTGGTATTTCATGAGAAATCTGGCCTTTTTTTTCCCCTCACCTGCTGAATAAAAGCAAATCTATTGCAAATCACACAAATGAAATTCCTTATTATCCTTTGTTATCAAAGTGCTAGGAATAAAGACAAAGCCCTTTATAGCACATGTGAAAATCATGGCTGTTTGTTGAGTGGTTATAGCCTATAAGGGTTTGAATATTTATAAATATCCGTCAGGATTCAGCCCTTCATTTGCTTATGATTTTTGAACTACTATTGTTCTAGGTGTCTAACTGGCATCGGCTCTTCCTTAACTTATCTCCATAGGCAATAAATCACAATAATATCATTTCCTTATTTGCTGGCACAGGGCAAATGTAGCCCTGGCCTCAGAGTCAGGAGGCCAGTGTTTTGGATTTGTCCCTGCCACTAATAGACATAAGGTTGTAGGTGATCCCTGACCTTTCTGGGCTATAATTTGTTCACCTGCTAAATGAGGGATCTGCATTAGATAACCTCAGAGGAACTTTTAAGGTCAACCCTCCACAACTGTAAAAAATATGATTAATTGGCTAGCAACTGACCTTCCCCAAATGTTATGTTGTTTAAGGAGCTGAGGTACCAAGCTAGTGGTCTCTGTGGCCTCTGAAGAAAGCAGTTAAGTATTGTTTTAATTGTATAGTTTTATCAAGATGTCTTCACACAATTGTTAAAAAAGCATCCATATTCTCTGCAAAATAAATAAATGGACCAGTAAAATAAGTAAATGCTTGCAAGACAACATGCAAAAGGAAGAGAAAACGAATAGAAAAAGGAGTGATGGTTAACATTTATGTGTAGGATATTCCCATCTATGCAACTGATAGAAAATGTCATAATCACATGTCAGGATGAGAATCAGATCAAAGGAATTATCAGCTTCTTTCCCAAGAAATCATTCATTTCTTCATCCACTCATTCACTTATCTATTCAACAATTATTTTGCATGCTATATCACAGGAACTCGTCTTGACATTAGGAACCAATAATGCAGTCAAGGCCTCTGCATGCACAGAACTTACATTCTAGTGGGGGACTGATAATGAACAGGTGAACAAAAGACTAAATAATAGATAATAAAATTTTCAGGGAGTGATATGTTATGAAGAAAATAAAACATGGAATATGATGAAGAAGAGTGAGGGGCAGGGAGCAAGAGGCACGAAGGGCTGCAGATCAGATGGTTAGGGAAGGTAACAACCATGTAAAGGCCAGGAGGGAGAGAGTTCCAGGCAAAGATACCTACAAGAAACTCTAAGAAAAGAGAGTGCTTGGGGTTTCCAAGGAGAAGCAAAGAGGCCACAGTCGCCAGAGTCTAGTGGGGAGAAAGAATTCTTTGAGGTGAGATAAGGGAAAGAGCCAGGCCGGATTACATGGGGCCTTGTAGGCAAGGGCAAAACATTCAGATTTTTTGAAGTTTCTAAAGTTTATTCTATTCTTTAAGACTCAAATATACTGCTTATACATTTGTGGCATCCAAGAGAGTAAAGAAGATCACAGATATAATTACAAATTGTCTCAGCAGATATCTGTAATAATAACAATAATAACTAACTTTTATTGAGTACTTACAATATGCCAGGCCTTGTGCAGAGAGCTTTCATGAATTAATTGGGCTACTTCTTACAGAAACCAGGAGCAATTATCACCAGACCCCTTTACAGGTAAGGATACTGAAGCTTAGAATTTTTTCTATATGACATGTCAAAACCCACATAACTAGAAAGTGGAAGATCAAGATTCCCCCAAGTATCTGATTCCAAAGCCCAATTTAGATTAATTTTTTTTTTTGTGAGGAAGATCAGCCCTGAGCTAACATCTATGCTAATCCTCCTCTTTTTGCTGAGGAAGACCGGCTCTGAGCTAACATCTATTGCCAATCCTCCTCCTTTTTTCCCCCAAAGCCCCAGTAGATAGTTGTATGTCATAGTTGCACATCCCCCTAGTTGCTGTATGTGGGACGCGGCCTCAGCATGGCCGGAGAAGCCGTGCGTTGGTGCCCGCCCGGGGTTCCAAACCCAGGCCGCCAGTTGCAGAGCGCGCGCACTTAGCCGCTAAGCCACCAGGCCGGCCCCAATATAGATTAATTTTAAATGTGGTGGGAGCAATTGAGGTCAGGAAGGAAGCATTTGGCTAGAATGAAAGCTCTATGAAGGAAGAGGTCGGGGCGGCCCTGTGGCATAGCGGTTAAGTGCATATGCTCTGCTGCTGGCTGCCTGGTTTCGGATCCCAGGTGCACACCAATGCACCACTTGTCAGGCCACGCTGTGGCGGCGTCCCATATAAAGTGGAGGAAGATGGGCACAGATGTTAGCCCAAGGCCAGTCTTCCTCAGCAAAATGAGGGGGATTGGTATGGATATTAGCTCAAGGCTGATCTTCCTCACAAAAAAAAAAAAAATAGGAAGAGATCTTTGTTGTGATAAAACCAGCAGGACGTAGAGAAGTACCTTTCATATAGCTGGCTCTTAGAAAGATATTGATTCCATAAATCTAAAGTTCACCATTTTGCATGTTTCAGTGCACCTGGAAAGGAGAGCAGAAGAATGGATATCGTTTTGCATTCTTTTTCTAAATGTTCACATTTATTTTTCTCTCTAGAAATTGCTCCACTTTCCTCTAAACATCTGTTTCCTACCACTCCCATAATGAACATCTCTACCCCAGTTCCTCCATTTTCCTGTCCTACTGCCAACTTTGTCTGGTCCCTTCTCAATGCCTCCTTCCTCTAGGCACCTGTTAATTTACTCTCTTCCTGATTAAGGTAACTGCATGTATACTTTCAATGGAGTCCAGGTCCTGCTTCATTGCATCAGGGTCCAATTTTGAGAAGTGTACCCACTTTGCCTGGCGTTAACCATGTCCCCCCACCGTGATGGGCCTTGTCACAAGCATCTACAGTGCTCGTGTTCTTGCCCGTTATGCCAGAGGGATGAGCAAAAGCAGGATCAGGTTACTGAGAGAGGAATAGGAAGCATAGAAGTTAAGAAGACACTGAGGATGTAAAGGGTAAAGGTTTAAGGGGATTATCAGAGGCCGGGTAACCAATAGACATACAGACTATTACAACAAGAATAGACTTAGAGAAAAGCACAATCAAGACAAAATTCCAAGAACAGGAGTGTACCCACTCCTGTTGAAAGTTGGGTACTCATCCTCCTAGAAGCCATGGAGCAGGGTACAGGGTAGGTGGTCAAAGGGGTAGCTGACCCAAGGAAACAGGAATGTACCAGAAACTGAGAGTGTGAGTAGACAATCCTGACGTCAAGGGAACTACACCTGTAAAAACAAGGTCAGCAGATAATTGACCGGCATGTTGTGTCAACATTAGTTGCCAACATTTGCTTCTTGCTTGCTGAGAGCCAGTCTTGAGGAAGTGTGGCAGGTAGAGGTGATACCTGGTAAGATCAGGGCATCAGGAAAGAATGGACATAGTTCCTCTGTCAGAAGAAGTTCCCTGATTATTCTGGGCATCACATGATCCTATCTGCAAGGACTTTGGCAGAATAGCTGGAGCGGGACCTGGGGAAAAGGCAAAATGGCTTCATAGAAATCTTTATTCGTATCTTTTTCTATACTCACTACCTCATTAATTTCATCCTGTCTAGAATGTTAATTTGAGAGATCAGGTCAAGCAGATATATCTGTTAATACCAAAATTTTTCTTCATCTAGGGCTGATCGATTGATGACAGATTTGCAGTGCTATTAATAGCAAACCTAAATTTAATTTCCTTTTCATTTACTGTTAATGCAATGTTCAAGACTCTCCTTGACTAGGTCCCAAACAACCCCTCCAGCTTCATTAGGCACTATCCTCAGTCATCTGTGTTTTCTGGGCTTTGTGTTTGGTTTCCTCATACTCTTCTAAGGGTCCTTGGCCTGGGGTCCGTGGATATAGGTATCCAAGAATAGGTTTCATGGAGCCCATGAATTCTTGGTACCTTTAATGTAAATTATATGTAAGTTTCCATGTGCATTTAGTTAACTTCTTAAAGGGGCCAGTGACTCCCAAAAAAGTAAAAATCATTATGCCACTATGCTATTCCTTTAGCCTCAAATTGTTATTTTCCTATCACCATCTTTAGGTGACTCATGGTTTGGCTGAACCTCTAATGAGAATATATTTCAATTTGCCTGTGGTAAAGTCAATAGTTAAATGCCTGTCTAGACTGATGGATTGATAGCTCCTTGGAAGAGGAAGACCCATACTACATTTATCTTTGTGTACACTAGGTTGTAGTAGCACTTTACAAATTGTAAATACACAAAATAAAAGTTTCTATGTTGAACTGAACAGGACACTGTCCATTTTTATTAAATTTAACAGATTCTGGAAGGTGTCTCCCTGGGTCTATGGTACTCACTGTACTTTTCATTCCTTTTTCATCTTGATCTCTTTTTAACTTAAATTCCATTGGCTTACTGTGTAATAGCTTCTGCCATGCCTGAGCAGCCCTATTCCATACTCACACTCACAACCCTCATTCTGGCAGGCACCAGCCCTTCTTCTAGCCCTAAGCACAGTTCTCTGCCCGCCAGTTCCCTGTAGTTCTATGTGAACTTCAGTTTCAAGCCAGCCTCTCGACATTCATTCCACAAAGAGCTTTGGAAGGGGCCGTTATGTACCAGAGCCTGGACTCAGTGTTGGGGTCAAATGGTCAGTAAGAATAGACACTGACCTTGCAACCACCACCTATAGTTGGCAGAACTTTTGAGTGTTGATTTTGGTCCCTGACGTGATATCAGGCTCATGTCACATTTTAATTCCTCAATGATTTTGTTCACCTGACTGTTTGCTGGACACAAGAAGACAGCTGTGAACGCTGACTCTTATTGGCCTCTAAAAGGCCCTGGGATGCTGTGTTGCTGCTTTAAGAATTTGATATTACATACATAACCAAAGTTTGATAGACATACCTTTGTTTTTTTTTCTTTTTTGCTAGTTTGGCTATTTTTGTTTTGCTGCCATCCATAAACTATCTTGTCTTACAGCAGAAGGTTTGCATGTTAGGGTGAGATGTTTCCTCTAAATATGGAATAGTTGCAAAGCAATCACTATAATGAAATGGATTGTGGGCATAATGTGCCTGTGTTTTCTCATTATGACATATTTTGCTATGGCGTTCCTGTAATGAATGTACCACTTGTATGTATTAAAAATGATGTAAGTGACCATTATAGAAATATTATCTTTCTCCCATAACAATATCAGGGACTGCTTTTTTATTGAAAAGGGTACTATCACTTTTATGTTAAATTCTTAAGTGAATTCTTTTATTTCAATGTATAAGTAATAGAGGGAAATTTAACAGAGTACTTCTTTTCTTTTCTTTTTCTGTTTTTTTCTCATTTGCTCTGATGTCTTTGAGACTCTCAATTATACAAAGATAATTTCCACATTTAGATGGATCTGATTAGCCAATGCTATAAAGAGCCTCTAAAAAGCTCAGATCCACTAGAGGAAAAGAAAACTAGATTTTGTCTTACATAAAGAATAAAAGAAAAATAGGTAGCAACTCCCTCAATGTGAAATGGATCAGTATCAGAGTATAGTCAGGTCCCCTTTATCTCTATCCTTCCTTCTTAATCTCTGCCCACTGAGCTGTATAGGAAATCAGTTACCATTTGTATATTTGTTATGACCATTGAGGTTTCTAGCTCTTTAATTACCTGGGGGGTCTATACCTCCAAGTGGTTTTGGGTATCCTCTTATCTGGAATGGTTCTGAATGTTATTTGTATTGATGACACGATATTCATCCCATCCATTCATGCTGGACTTACTCTGCTTATAGCGTAAGCTGGACTTATACTGTTTATACCATCTTTTTTTCCACCTAGGCTTCAATGCCAGCTTAACTTTTCTTTCCTTCTCAATGCATCCCACATTAGTTTTTCTTCTCTGAATTCTCTACTTCTAGTCAATTTCAAGCAGTTTGGATTTTAGGTGCTTTATAATTGTCTCATGTGTATCTCATAGATTATAAGATAAGTTCCTGTGGGCAAGTCACATAATTGGTCTCAGCTTCTGTTTCCTGCTGTGGAAACTGGGAGGAATACTATTGACTTTGAAGGGTTCTGTAAGGAGACATCTCTGTGCGTCACATTTTTACCTTGGTCTCCAGAGAAATAAAATTCAGGCTTTTTTCCTCTCTCTCAAAGTGTTCAGGAAGTGTCTTCTATTTAGCTCTCCATCTACTTGCTGTCGTCACCAAGACAGGATCTGCTTCTACAGCTGAAAAATTCACCTTCACTGAGTTGCACTTCACACTTGGGTAGAGTTACTGTGTTAGAAGTGGCTGCTCCCTCATGTTGTCTTCTTCCGGACCAGGATTGCTCAGGTGAAGTGGGTACTTCACCTTCACTTCCTACTGCCCAGCCACAAGCACATCTGGGCAAGGTTATTGCATGAAGAAGGCTGCTATTTGGGCTGTGCACTTCCATGAAAGTTTGCAGGACATGCCTGCCCCACTTGCAACTGGGTGGGAAAGTCAGAGTCTACTCTGTAATCCCAGCACTAGCTGCAGGTGGCCCCCAACATTAGGTTAAAGAGCAACAGGAAGAGATCTTCACTTTGTCCTCAGTTCCCGATCTTGCCCTCCCAGCCAGCCGTAGCAGAGTTCTTGTTCTTTATGGATAGTTTGGCTCAACAATAAACTAATCCTTGGGTTTCACTTGATCTCCTAGTGTCTATTTTCCGATTGTTTAAAACCCCAAAGAGTGGAAATTGGTGTGTTAATGCAGTGTACACTCATGCTGCCCCATACCCAGCCTAATTTCAACAAATTGGTGTGACAATTAAGTGAGATATATGTAAAAGCATTTAGCATTCCTTATACTTTTGTGTATTCTTTCATTTTGGACAGGATTTCCACTTGTTTTCCTTTTATGGTATATTTTCTGCATGTAAAGTATGTAGCGACATATTGGGCATGTAGAGTGCTCAATGAAATGTGTTTGTTTTTACTGAATGATTTAAAAATGGCTTTTAGGTGTGCATAAGACTCAAGATTCTTGTCTTCCATGGCAATATAAGGAGATGCTCTTTGTCCTACTCATCATTTTTTTTGGCTTTGACTTTTACTTCATCTAATGGCATAATTTTACATTTATAAATCCTCTAATTAAAACCATTTATAAACATGTTCCTTAAATTAATTTACTTCTGCCATCCAATATGATAGGTTTCAATCCTGATCAATATTTCCTGTGATATTAAATACAAATTTTTATACATAGTATATGAATAAATGTATATCATTCCTTTTCCTTTATCTAGCATTAAAAAAAAATTATCAACATGTGAGTAGATAAGGTCCCTTTACACTAACTCTGCTTTTAAAATCGTGAACACATTTCATCAGTCACTCATATCTTTTTCAACTTTCCTAAGTCTTCTTCGAGTGTACTTTTTATTTATATTTCAGTTTTGTTTGTTCCTGTTGCTTCCTTGGGAACATCTGAATTTTCAGATTGTATTTTCATTCTCTGCTATCATCCATTGCTATCATATTTTTGGTCTTATTGTATCCATCTCTTCATTCTTTCCTCTAAATAACTTTGGCCTCAAAATAAACAAAACAGATTTCACAGATAAAAGAAACTGAAGCTCAGAGTCTCACTGGTAGTCAGTGGCAGGACAGCATTTGCACTCAAATTTTTGTTTTAGATTTGAACTTCAGTATTCTTTCTACCAGACTAAGTCATTTTATTAATACAATTACTTGATTTTCATGAGGCCCACCTAGATTTATGATGTTTGGGATACGTTATAATAGACAAGCCCAGCACTATTATTTTTTAAAAAAAAATATGTTAAATTTAGTTTGCTGGCTAGTTTATACAGCTAGTGAATCCCAGTTATATATTTTGGATGAAAGATATCTTTCTCCATGGAGATATTTAGATACAGAGATAGATATGCCTTTATTGTTCAGAAAATGTCTGAAAACATTTGAATTTAACCTTGCCCTGTGTGCTTCTTTATGACAAATTTACATTGCAAAGATAGTGTCTTTTGTTCCCTGCATCCAACCTTCTACTGGTATTAATTACTAGTATTTAGATAGAACATTAAGTTTAATAAGTGTTTCTTCATATATCTCATGGAATTCTCCCCACCTGTTTCTCCAGATGATGAAATCAAGGCTCAGAAAAATTGATACTTGTCCGTAATCAGAAAGTTAGTGGCTTAGCAGAAGCTTGAATCCAGATATTCTGTCTCCAAATTTTCTTTACCTTTTTTTTTAAACTTAATTTTGGTTTTGGCCTAATCAGAATAAATTTTAAATTTATACATAAGAGGCTTACTTTTTTTCTTTCCGAAGAGTTTTAGTTTTCTTTTTAAATCACAGTAAATATTAGTTTCTAATCTTAGACACACACACATGTATGTTATATATATGTATACATATGTATGTGTTTGTTATATACATATATATTTTTCTGCATCTCAATAATATCTGTCTCTTCAAAGAGGTTATTTGTGTGTGTGTCTCTCTCTCTTTCAAAATTCAATCTCTAAATGCCCAATCAACTAACAAGAACATCATGCACAGTGCGTTGCTTCGTGATTCTGACCACCATGCAGAACACTAAGAACTTAAGAATGAGACTGCAGGAACACCACAGGGCCAGAGAGCCTATTCTAATTAGCTTCTCCCCTAGTCCAGATATTTAGAACTGATCCTAGCATGGATGGTTGTATACACATGTGCTACGGGTATCACTACATTTCTTTAGCCCTCCTAGGAAGATTAAAGTGAACTTTCAGGCGGGTGAATGAAATAGCCCAAGGCTTATTTTGTCCAGTATGTTGTAGAAGCTGAGTTCATATTTTTAAGTGAACCACAGATTTTATGTACTTAGTTTTGTCCAGTAGAGGGACTAGGGAGGTAATTAAGGTTTTGTGGTCTAGACACCTGTAATTATATGGATGACTTACTAGAAAACCTTCAAGTCTTGTTAAATGAAAATGGACTTAAGAGCTGGATCCATTTGAAATGATTGTCTATACAAACACCTTAATGAAAGTGTTGCTAAAAGTACAGAATGCTGTGAATTACTTTTCCTGGTCTCTCTGTTTTTAGGTCAAACTCATTGATGTCCAGTGGAGGCCAAATGCTAATTAGTAAAGAGAAACATAATCTTGATTTTTCCGTAGATTCCTACTGAATAATATGTTCACTTTCATGAGGGCACTGTTGAAGAGTTGTGTTTTAGTATCACATCTTTAGCAGTCAATTTACATTTAGTTTTTCAGTCTGCATATTTGTTTAGAAATTTACAGTTCCGTAAGGTGTCTATTGATTTATTACTTCTCCCCAAATCAAGAATTCCATAGGGTGGTTATAAGAATTCATTGGTCTTGACCTCAATTCCTCATTTTCCTCCTCTCTTATCTCCTGGGACTCATTAGGAGAATATATCTTGAAAAGCAAAATGTGTGTTGCCAAATTCATATAGACTTTTCTCACTGGGGTCATTCATTTATTTATTCAATGAAGAGTATTTGAGCCCTTCCTATGTGCCAGGTATTGTGAAAAGTCTTGGTGATTCAGTGGTGAAAGACCAAGATATGGTCAATTCACCACATAGGGAGCTTCCAGTTTAGCAAAATAGACCAACCAAAAATAGTAAAGGTCAGCAAAATGAGAAGGAAAAATGTAAATTATAGAGTACCATGGGGTTATGTAATATATTAATAAGCTGAGGACCGCAGGCTGCAGGTGACACAATTTCCACACTCTTTGAGAGGGGAAGAGGTGGAGGAGAAGTATAGATGATGGAAAGTTATGAGCTGAGAGGCAGAGAGAGAGATAATCAGAGAAGCAGGAGAAAAAATAAAATGATATAGACAAAGAAAAAATAATAGGTAGATTGAAAGCAAAAAATAGGTAGACTGAAAAAGAAGCTGAGTGACATAGAACTAATTGAGGCATAAGAAAGATAAGGATGAAGTGACAGGGAGTAGGAGATGATGGCTGGGAGAGGGCATAGTTGAATCCTTGTTTTTGTCCTTCTCTGTGTGTGTAGTACTCTGATTTGTCTTCAGGAAGCCAGTGTTCTCCTCGTCTTAGTCCAGATGGTTTCAGGAGAGTTGATCTCACACTTTGGCACTGGAAGGCTGGGGTTGAAGACATGTTCCCAGACTGTCAGACTTATGGCTCAGATGTGAGCATGCAATCCCAAACTTGGCCAGTGAGAGTCATCCCAGGGATTTTTGTTGGAACTACTAGATAACAGTTAAACCTTTCACTGGGGTGTTAGGCTGATAGAATGTATGCTTAGAGTTGTTGCTGGCTACTCTTGATCTTACTTGTGGGAGCTGACTGAAGAATAAATCCAGCCTAGAGGAAAATAAACTTAATTTCAAAAAGGGATTACTGGAGATATTGTTTGAGCACCTGGATCCAGCCATACTTGATCTCTTCTAGGATATCTCCTTTTGGCTAGCTGTGAGTTGGTATTTTCTGACATCTACCACCAAGGATCCTACCTATATATGGTTAGGGCAGTTGCAGATTGAGGGTATTAGGGAAGGGTGTTGAGGAAGAAAGGCCTGTGCAATTAGCATTGTTTTGTCTGTCAAACTAGCAATATTTTGGAGGTAAATGCACTCACTGGGCACTTTCCAAGGCTGGGTCAGGTCTGGCTCATCTTCAGGCTTGTAGTCTGGGTAAGAGGACCTGTGGAAGGGAGTGCCTTGACCCTAGGTCCAAAATTAGAAGATCTGGCCTAAAACTAAGGCCTTTTAGCAACAATTGACTTAGTGAAGCAGGATTCTGCCTCAGTTTATGACCATTCTCTCTGTGGGTATGAGAAGTAGAAACGAGAAGCAGTGAATATTGAATGACACCAGGTGTTGGCAAATAAGGCAGGGTATGGGACTGAGGGTTTCAAAGGGCTTTACCAATGATTCATTTGGTGTCTACTGTGTCCCAATTTCTATGTCAGGCTTTGTCAATGGTTTTATTATTGTTATTATTATTAAATTAAAAAACAATCTGGGGCAGGCCCCATGACCTAGTGGTTAAGTTTGGCACACTTCACTTCAGCGGCCTGGGTTTGGATCCTGGGTGCGGACCTACATCACTCATCAGCGGCCATGCTATAGTGGCAACCCACATACAAAATAGAGGAAGACTGGCACAGATGTTGGCACAGGGCGAATCTTTCTCAGCAAAAAAAGAAATCTGAAAACTTAAATATAGCAACTAACTTGTATAACATAAGACTTAACAAATAAGCAGGCTGTGTTTTTTTATCTTTTCCTACTCTTTTGAGAATACTGCTACTCAATCCTTTAAAAAAAGGAAAAGCCACTTGTATAGGCACATTATTTCATATACAAAATAAGAGTTATTCTATTTGTCATTCACAAATAAAAAACAACCATAAGATGAAAGATAGAGACCTAGAATTATTCTCACATGTCCATTTTATCCAGGTATTTCTTGATAACTCTGTAAAACTACGTTGTTTACTTGACGTTAGGATTTCCATTTAATGTTGACTTCAATAACACTGCAATTCCCCCCAACTTCTTAAGGGTTTTGAAGGAATTAGAAACACAGAGTCTGCCACTGAAGCTTTTGCAGAGAAACTCTGTCTACAAATGCAAGCATAACAGTTAGAGACCAGTGCAGGGCAATGTGTCTTCAAATCTCTTTTGGTTGCAAGGAAAAGAAATCTACAAGTTACCACAAGTAAAAGAGAAATTCATTGAAGAGATGTGGATAAAAATCACAACAAAAATATCAGTATTTGCAGCTACTATTTTTGAATGCTTAATATGAGTCATGCATATTACTGTATTACATGCAAAACACTTTATTTATATTCTCATTTAATCCTAATAGGCAAATTGTAAGGTATGTTCTATTAATATCCCCATTCTGTAAATGAGAAAACTAAGCTCTATAATTACTAATTAGCTTGTCTAAGTTTGCAGAGACAGGGAAAGGTGGAGCTGGGATGCAAACCCAGTTTTTCTGATGTCAAAGCTTCATCAAAGGGCAGGGTCTGTAGCCAGAGCCTACAGAGATTGCACTGGGCACTGGACAACCAGGAACTGAGTGTTTTTCCATCTCTCTCACATCAACTTCTCTTCTCAGGTTCCTTCTCTCTTATGGAGTATCTTTGATTGTCTGCTCAAAATGTTACCTCTCTCTCTTTCATCCCCCAATTTCTTTATCTTGCTCTTAGCCAAGTATGGCTGAGCCAATATTGAGTCTATAAGCATTTCATCTGAAACCCCTACCACTGACTGGCCTCGATGCTAGCCTCCTGGTCCCTTCCTAGGAAAGAAATCTGATTGGCACCCTGTGACTACTTAGACCTGCCCCTTCACCATGGACCGTGGGCAGGGACGGTTCTCCAAGTGGTGATTGCACAGGTGTCCCAAACAAGCTACAATAATTTCCAAACTGTGTGATCCAAATCATACACTCAATAGGAAATCAGAGAAGGGAAAGAGCAGTGGAAGTTTCCTGAAGGATATTTAACCTGGATAGTCCTTGGAAGCTGGGCAATCTGGCCTGGCAGAATCACCGTTGGAAGATTCCAGGCAGGGACATAACATGAAGGATGCCAGGGTGGAAGGCATATGTAGAGCAGGCTCTGAAGTGAGAGAGGAAGATGTTTTGCCTGTATCCAAAGGTTTGTGGGGTGGAGCACCAGAAAGTAAAATAGCATAAGATTTTCTTCCGTCCTCCAAAGTCTTCTCTCTAATATACACCTTCTTTTTAACTGGCAAGAATGTGCTGTTTGATACTCTGGGCTTCACAGAATTTCTTCCCTTCGAGGCATCATGATGTGGCAGAAAGGGCAAGCAGCAGGGGAACTGATTTCTGGTCACGGACTCTCGGAGCAGTGAAACGACCTTAAGCCAGTCACTTCACACCCTATGGATCATTTTTGCATCTCTCAAATCCTTGCCAAACTCACTGGGTCATTATAAGCTTTAGGTTGAGTTTCTCGATCACTGAAGCAAAGCCATCTTATTAAACTATTCAAAGCTTGAATCTCACAAATATCTTTTCCTTGCAGTCTCATCTTCAAAGATTTCATGAAGGCAAACAAGCCTAATCACAAGTCTGGCTTTGAATCAAAAACAAGACTTTCAGATTATTCCATGTTCCACATTTTCTTTTCTTTTTTTTTTTTTTTTGTGAGGAAGATCAGCCCTGAGCTAACATCTGCCAATCCTCCTCTTTTTACTGAGGAAGACTGGCCCTGGGCTAACATCCGTGCCCATCTTCCTGTACTTTATATGGGGCACCGCCACAGCGTGGCTTGACAAGCAGTGCATCGGTGTGCGCCCGGGATCCGAACCGGTGAACCCTGGGCCGCTGCAGCGTAGCACGCGCACTTAACAGCTTGTGCCACAGGGCCAGCCCCCACATTTTCTTTTCAATAGGATGGAATGTGGATATAAAATCTCAGTTTAACCACACTCAGATGTTGATGATCGGATCATATCATTTTGGTGCAGTTAATTTTGTTAATTAAATGATATATTTTGAAATGTAGAATGGCAATTTTTCTGAGGGAATTAATTTTATACCCCCATCTTCCATCTGATAATGTATTTCTCAAATTTATATTTACAGTTGCTGAAAGACTTAATGATACTAATTAGAATTTTAAAAGACATTCCTACTTATCCTTTCAGACTTAGAAGTTTGAAGTGTTCTCTACATACATAGTTTTTCAGGTCTAGCATTGGCTATACGTATGTGCATATGGTATATATTATGTACGTATACTAAGAAGTTACAAAGAGTAAAAAAAGTACACTAAAATCTGGAATGACTAATAGCTAGAATACACAAATACTTGAAAATTTTTTATATATTTCATTCTCAGTTAATAAAAAAAGGCAAATAATAAATTAAAAAATATATATATTAGAAAGCTTCTGAAGAAGAACTAAAAACATTCCAACTTTGTGTCCTCTGGTCAGTACAAATTCCACTCCATTTCCTTCATTTTTTCTTTTCTTCTAGGATACTACAGCCAGCCCAAGGTTAAGAATGATGACCTTGGGCTGGTCAAGATTATTTCATCAGTTTCCTATTGCCAACGTAACATATCAACACAAATTATTGGCTTAAAACAACACAAATTTATTTATTAAATTGCTCTTCTAGAGGTCAGATGCCAGAAACAAACTAAAATAAAGAGCAGAGCTATATTCATTCTGGAAGCTCTAGAGGGAAATTCATTTCCTTGCCTTTTCTAGCTTCTAGAGGCTGCTTGCATTCCTTGATTGTGACCCCCTTCCATCTTGAAACTCAGCATCTTCAAATCTCTCCTCTCTGACCTCTATATCCATCATGGCATCATCTCTCTGACCCTGACCTTCCTGTCTTCCTCTTATTGGGATCCTTGTGATTAAATTGATCCTAATCAGATAATTGAGGTTGATCTCCCAATCTTGATGTCCTTAACTTAATCACACCAGTATAGCCCCTTTTGCCATGTAAGGTAATATATTCACAGGTTCTGAGGATTAGGATGTGTACATCATTGGGGACCACTCTTCTGCCTACCACAATTATCAATGAGGAATAATTCAAATATTATTATTTGACTTGGCTAAGAGACTTGGCATGTGACTCAAGTTAATAAACACATATTAAGGCTGGATATGCCCAAACAAATGAGGTTGAGAGGTATTGCTGAGTTACTAACGGTGGGGTACTTCCCAACATCAATGAGCTTACAAGATAGGCTAATAACAGACCAGGTGAAACACAAAGCAGAATGAGTGAGAGTGCACTGACTGTTCAGATAGGAGTGAGGTAGGCCCTTGGCAACAATGTGTCAAGGGAATTCAAGGTTCTAATGGGGGTTAGATTAGGTGACCTCTCAAGCCCATTCCAATCCTTATATTTCCACAATTTCTGCTGTTGAATAGATTCTTAGCAACAAACTGAAATTAAGATTTCTACTCTGTTTATTTCTTAAAGGACTTGTGACTGTGTATAGGTTAGAACACAGTGCAAGATATAAGACATTTAGGAATGAAATAGAACAGAGTCCATTTGGCAGAAGTGGATGTTTTAAGCTTCAGAACTGGGTGTATTGAAACCTGGACTGTAATTGTACCTGTAATCTTTTGTTTATTATGTCCAAAAAAACATATAGTTAAGCAATCCTTTTAGGGGTGAGGAAGAAAGGAGAGGGCAAATTTAAGCAGGAACTTATTATGTAAATCCTTGAATAAGGGCTATCCAATGGCGTAATGGCTAATAACTTCAGCTGTATTTTTATGAAGGACACAGAAATTTTCAACAACGATTGAAATCCAAACAGTGCTTTGGTGAAAACTCACCAACTCAATTTATCCTTCAGATTCCTCTTTCTCAAAGAACTTCCTTTCATAGAGTTTTTACTACACTTTAAAATGTTCCAGGAATTATTCCTTTTTAAAAGATTTCTTTGGGCTATGATTCATCCCTTTTGCACCAATGCTTTAGGATCTTTCAGGGCAAATTCAAATTATTAAGACCTTGGGGGAGAAATCCAAGTTTTCAGTCATTTTCAAGACTCTGATTTAATACTATGATTTCCAAGTAACTGGAAGCATTGGCATATGTGGATATGATTAGTCACATCTGCTCAGGAGGAAACTTGGATAGCCGTTAGGAAATGGGATGCCAAGAAAGCGGTCCTCGGCGCCCTTTGCTTCCACTCCTGAGAGACATCAATAAGCAAACAGCTCCACCAGAATTGACTGGCTTCCTTTGCTGTGAGTGTCGTCAGCACTAGGGAGAAGCTGCAAGGCCTGACTGGAAGGGAGAACAGTTTGCCCTCCTAGAAGAGTCAAGAGATGCGATGACTTTTGTGCTGTGTACCTTTTAGTGTTATCGTATATTACACTCTTTGACGTTAAGATGATCATTGCAGAGAAAGTCTCCTATCAGGCCATAAATTAGGGGGCAGGCTTCCTCTGTCTGGGCTTTTCGTGCTTTATTCACATCAAAAGGCAATTACTTTTTGTACACACTTAATCCCACCAGTTTAATGGGGCATGTAAAATATGCCTTGCAATTTGCCCTTTATTAATCTTAAGCTTGCTGAAAACGAGAGCTGGCTAACCACTTGGATTCTTCAAAACAATAGCCTGCCCTTCAACAACTTAACCTTTGTTTAACTTGGCTAAACTCAAGAGGTTCTGAGAATTATATTCTTAGCAGTACCAGGTTATTCTTGGAGGAAATTTCTCTAAGCCCCAGTAGGAGCCCAGGAAGAGCTGAATGGCACAGTACTGCTCGAACCATCTTCACTGGTCAGTGGGGTGAGTTTGTCTCATCTGCTGGCTGGGAGCATAGACAGGAGGTAAAGTGAAACATAGGCTCAAGAGTCAGCCCAGCCCTGGTTTGGACACCCTGCCCTTACTGAACGACTGAAGGTGTGACCTTGGCTAAGTTAACCTCTCACTCTCAGTGTTGTCATCTATAAAGCAGAACAATGCATACCCCAGGCAGCAATGAGGCTGGTAACTAAAATAGGTAAACTGGCCACCACGTGATGTGTTCTTATATGGAAAGAGTGGCTGTGTCAGGTAGTGGTTGTAGGAATAGTATTCTTATTATAATTTAATGTTAATATAACTATCCTAGGATCTGCATAGCACCACTCTGAGTCAGAAAGACTTATGGGGCGTGAGCTAAAGTTTTCTGAGAGGGATGAGGATCGAAAGCAGAAAAATAAAGTCTGAACATCTCAGGTAAAGGGGAGTAGCAAGTTCCAAAAAAGAAAACAGAAGCACCAGTCAGAAAGGAGTGGTGAAGGGCTCGTGTAGAGTGGCGTAACACAGAGAACAAAGCAAAGAAGGTCCCGGGTGAATAAGGAAAGTGCAGAGGAAATATTCGAAGCTTGTTTGTGTAGTTGTCTCAGTTAGACAGTCTTAGTCTACTTGAGCTTCCATAACAAGGTACCACAGACTGGGCGGCTTAAACAACAAAAATTTATTTTCTCACAGTTCTGGACGCTGGAAGTCCAAGAGGAAAGCGCCATCAGGGTGGGTTTCTCCCGAGGCCTTTCTTCCTGCCTTGTAGACAGCTGCCTTCTTGCTGTGTCCTCACATGATTTCTTCTGTGCGCAGGGGCAGAG
Organism: Diceros bicornis minor; assembly: GCF_020826845.1. Taxonomy (NCBI): domain Eukaryota; kingdom Metazoa; phylum Chordata; class Mammalia; order Perissodactyla; family Rhinocerotidae; genus Diceros; species Diceros bicornis. Next base: position 15,036,179 of record NC_080749.1, on the reverse strand, counting down.
GGAGAATGAGAGAGAGAGTGAGAGAGACATCTGGTATCTCTTCCTCTTCCTATAAGGACATCAGTCCTGTTGGATTTGGCCCCACCCTAATGACCTCATTCAACCTTGATTACCTTCCTAAAGGCCTGTCTCCAAATACAGGAACATTGGAGATTGGGGCTTCAACATATGAATTTGGGGGGGAACATAAATCAGTCCGTAACAGACAGATTAATTCCTAAAGTGGTCTCGTGTATTCCAGGACCGTCTCCACTTCTAAGGACCTCTAAAAAACAGAAAAGATCTGGAAACCCAAATAAATGATTCACAAGTGGTGGAATTTTATGCATTATGGCAGGATTATTAGGAAAATATTTGGGGTATGGCTGCTTTTCTGCTTCTCCCTCAGTCACACAGTGTAGGTGTCTCTGGAAAAGACTACAAGGAAAGCCCTTCTTTCCATGGCTTCCCGTCTTTTTGGTTGGCTCCTGGGTCCTGCTTGATTTTTTGTTTATTTAACAGATTATATATTATTTCCCTGGCCCTGTGGGTTGGCTTAACATATTACAGCTCTGTATTGACAAAACTGAAGTTACAGATGTCCTCAGGCCTTGATGTTAAGGACACTTAGATTTTCTCTGTTCTCCAGCTTCCAGCTGAAATCCCAACGGTGCCTTTGATTTTAAAAAGGGATGTCACATAAGAATTTCGTCACCACTTCAAAGGAGGGACTGCTGATTTAGGATCAGAAATGTCATCTTGTGTTCAAAGGAATCAGCAGGGTAGTGAGAACACTTACCCAGGTATCCAGTGACCTGGATTCCAATCGAGCTGTACTAGGAAATTGCTCTCAGACATCGATCAATTACTTCTTACTCTCTACACCTCAGTTCACACACATATAATAAGAGGAATACAGTATAAGTTGACTATTTTAGAATTTATGACAGTAGGCCCTCATTATTTGAGGTTTTAAGCTACTTGCAAATTGCATGGAAGACAGATACCCAGATACTTTCTCAGGATGCTCTGCCTCCATCTAATACCCCATCTTCATGCATATAGAAAGACAATTTGGAAGAGCTGATATGGTATTTGAGAGAATGGGGTGAATAGAGGGGTTGAAGAGGGACCAGATGGTGGCGTGAGCAATTGCCTGTTTGAGTTTCAGGTGATTTTGTGCCAAAGACATGACTACTAAATGGTGATTTCATCTGACATAGGATGATTTGGTCATCAGAGGTGGGATTAGACTTGGAACAAAATTTTGAAAGAGAGCACTGTTTATGTTTGCAAATAACAATATTGTTTATCTGCCTTCCCAACAGCCCTTAGGATCTCTAACTCCCTTTCTCAAGACATCTCAGTTGATCTGAATAGGAGAAGGGTTTTTATAGCAATCTTATCCTTGCTCCAAGCAAGTAGGAAGGAAAATTAGGAAGAACAGAATGAAAAGGAAGCCTCAAGAAGGATAGAGGCATTAGATACCAAAGGTAAAACCAGGAGTTTAGACATTGTAGAGCTTAAGTTGAAGAGAGTAAGCAGGAGATGTCTTTGTCAATGGGAAGGAATGTGTTAGGGTGGGGACTCCCTACAGACATGGTGTGTAACATAATAGGTCAGATTTCTTCAAGTAGCAAGCAAAAGTAAACTAGACTCAAGCTTATTTAAGCCAAAAGGCAATGTATCAGCTCAAGGAAATGAAGACTCCGAGAGACTATCTTCAGTCATTGTATGTAGCATGAAGCTCCAAGAAGTTAACAATGCACAGTTTCTATTTGAGCTTTTAACTTCCTCCACCCAAGAACACTTAGTAACATCTCATAGACCACTGTCAGGAGTTCAGAAATGGGGCTCTGTTATAGGCTGAGTTGGGTCCCCTCAAAATTTGTATGTTGAAGCTCTAATCCTCAGTACCTCGGAATGTGACTGCATTTGGAAATAGGATCTTTAAAGAGGGAATTAAATCAAAATGAGATCATCAGGATGGGCCCTGATACAATATGACTGGTGTCCTTATGAGAAGAGCAAATGCAGATATAGACAGGTACAGAAGGAAGACCATGTGAAGACATGGGGAGGAGACAGCCATCTACAAGCCAAGAGAGAGAGGCCTCAGAAGAAACTAACCCTGCCAACGCCCTGATCTCAAACTCAAACTTGTAAGAAAATAAATTTCCACTGTTAAAGCCACACAAGCTATAGTACTTGTTTTGGCAGCCCTAGCAGAATAAGACAGGTTCTAATATGCAAGAATTCTCAGCTTTTGGATGGTGACTACTATTGGAAGACTTTCTACCTGGGCATCTAAAATCAAAGTTATGGGGAGAAATGTTCACAGTGAGCCAGATGTCCTGACATAGAGGTGAATCACAGTAATTCAGCTTCCTGTTCCTGAAGAGAAACTGAATTATACTTTACCTCTGTAGGAAGTAATTCAATTTAGAGAGTCTGGAGCCTTGGGACTTAAACTGAATATTTGCAAAAATGATATTCTTGTACAAGGCTACTTAGTAGTTTTATTCCTAATTAAAGATGACTGTCTGTCTGATGTTTTCCCTCTGGTTATGGCTATTGTATTTGCACATAGGGCATTTTATTTCCCTCGTTTATTAACTAATTTTTCTTTATCAGCCTCAGAAGAAATAGCAGTGCTTGTCTCGAAAAATTGGTGGGGAAAAATTTCTGTAATTATAAAACAAGCCCCTAGTCCTCCCAGGGTATTACAGAGTACAATGTCTTTAGAAGGCAAGAATGCCAGGTAGGGACACATTGATCCATTCTTTGAAAATGGTCAACTTTTCCCACACCCCACTCCCTACAACAGGCTAAGACAGAATCAGAGAGAGCCTCAGATTTGTTGGCTTTCTGGGTTCTGGAACATTTCCACTGAGAGTCAACCTCCGGAAGATCACATAGCAGTCTTGGGCCCACCATGCTTGAGAATGTCCTTTTGGAAGCCAGTTGACAGAAGCTTTCTATATCCTCATTCTCTGCCTCTGGCATTTCACCTGCTGCTGAGTGTGGTTTACAGTAATAATTCTGTTCCCAGCAACAGAACTTGATCCTCATAATTCACCATTGAGAACTAAGCTTCCAACAGGGAAAATCATGTTTGCAGACTAATACTGCTTTATTTTTTCCTTTTTTTTTCTTTTTTATTCATAAAGATAGTATTATGTGTTTACCAATCCATTTATTTTTATTCCTGGGAAAATAGGAAAGTTACATGCCTCACCCTCTTTGCGTCTAGATGTGGACCACGTGTCCATTTCTGGCCACTGGAATGTGGGAAAAGTGATACACTCCTTTCCCAGGCTGATGGTCCTCTCCCAGGTGTGACCCTCCCTCTTTACTGGCCACATGTGAGGATGATAGTGTCCCGGGGTAGAAGTCTGGATTCCTGAGATCCTGAAGGAATTCCTCCCAGGACAGTCACCCAACCAGGGATCGCTGCATTGGAGTTAGTGTAAATGAGAAAGTTTTATTGTACACTTGACATTTTTAGCATTGTTGGATATAAGAGCTAACTTTTTTTTTATTTACCCTAAGTAATATAAATTATTTTGATTTGTATGGGAATGGTGGCAGCCCTTAAAGGTCGAGTACCTGTGAAGGAGAGAATACGTTACAAGGATGATTTCAATTACACAGAGGCTTAAGAAATACTAAGTTGAATCAATCTGTAATCCCTCTAACTGTAATCCTTTTCTTACCCTGCCTATTTCTGGTTAGTCTTATGTACTTGCCAGAACTGTGACTGAGAATGGTGGAGCGCTGCAGGAGGACCATTGGTCTGAGAGCTGGGAGACTGGGTTGAAGTCCTACTTGTGCCACTGACCAGCTGTGAGACCATAAATAAGTTATTTCCCTCTTTATGTTATATTGTAAGCACAAAGAGATGCTTGCCATATCAAGGATTTTAACTGAACTTTATCTGAGCCCCCCTACTCCAGGTAATATTTTGAGATTTAAATTCTCAATTCAGAGCTCAAAACCTGGCAGCCTATGAGCGTGCAGATGTGTTTTGTTTGGACTGCATCATTTCTTAAAAATAAGGAAATTGCATATATAAACCCAAGTTTCAGCTTCATTGACAACACTTGCTTTCTTATACAGCAACAAAAAAGTGGAGCTGAGTAGCAGCTGCCTCGTTTAGTTGGTATATGTGCTTTCCGTTTGCCACAGTCCCCATCACTCCCTAATGTTATACACTGCCCTAATTCCATCCACATAGTCACTGTAGATATTGGAAATTGCATCAAAGTTAGAATGAATTTAACCTTGCTGAAACCTGCCCATATCAGGGATGTAGGAGGAACATGGATACTGAGACAGAGCTGAGGTACAAACTTGGCAGAGCCAAGAGATGCTAGAAGCTGAGGGTGGAAGCCAAGCTGGAGAGCAAGCATCAGGATCTGCAGCCAGGTCAGCCTAAAGCAAGAAGATAAATTGAAATAAGATCATCATGGTAATTGCTAGGCAGTTCTGCAGAGTGCCTTTGCTACTTCCTTGATAGGTCAATTATCCCAAACGCTTTCTTTCTCAAATTCTTCATCTCTAAAAAATGGAGGATTGTATACCTCTCTTAGTGCCCTTTTGAAAATTAATGAAATGGTTTGTGTAAAGCACAGGCCTAGCACATAATAAATGCTTGGTAAACGGTGGCACCACTATCCTTACTACAATTGGTGAAACTGATTTTTAGATGTGTAGCAATGGGATTTCATTTGGGGGAGTTATGAGATAAAAATGGGAATCTGGCCTCCACTACTGGTAGCTGGAGAGGATTCAGGGAAACTTCTAGTAAGGGAAAAGAAGGTACTTTTGTCAGCTTATACTTAAGCTTGTTCATAATACTCATGTACAGCAATCACCTGTATCCCTCCCTCTCTCAACAACAAGTCAAGTGGGTACAATCACTCTTTCCTTTGCTCAATGTCTTTCAGACTATACACTATTCATCTGAGACCTTCTCTCTTAAATTTTCTTTCAGATTACTTTCACCCATCTTATAAAATAGGGAGAAGAAGGAAAACTATAGCAGTGAGAATGTGTAAAGGAACTACCAATACTGATTAAGTGCCCACTGTGTGCCAAGCACTGTGGTTGCTACTCTCCTCACAAGAATCCTGCAGATTTGATATTGTAAATTCCATTTGACTGATAGTGAAACTGAGATTGAAAGAAGTTAAGTGACATTTTTCTGCTTTATTTTCATCAGAGCACTTATTAAAATATGAAATACATTTTTTTATCTCTTTATTAGTTTGCTTTGCTGCCTATTTGCCGTATTCTAAGGTAAGTTTCACATGAGACAAGATCCTGCTGTTTTCTTCAAAGTTTCATACCCAGTGCCGGAAACAGTACCTAGCACATAACCTGGCGACATAAATATTTGTGGACTGCCTGAATAAATTGATTAATTAATAAGTGAGTGAAGGAAAATTGCACAGAGCTAACTTTGATCCTGGCATTTCTGTGCCTAAGTCCACACTCCTCTGCTTTGCGCATGAAGGTGACTGTTCAGAGGCTGCCTGGGCAGCATAACTACACTGGAGTGGCACACACATGATGAGCCTTCTGGTCTCCCCATCTCCTTCCACTGGATATAAAAAAAGATGCCCTATCTTTCCCATTCTTACAAAAATGTTCCCTTTTGCAGGTTTTAAACACTAATGATGTTGGGTGTGTCTATATTTTTTGCTGAAATTCTTGTCTGTGTGCCATTTATGAAGTGTCAGGAAGAAGAAGCCTCTAAAGCGTTGGCCAAGATGCCTCTTGTGCACTTCGTCTTGGAGCAGGACACACTCGCAGGCCTGGTTGGCCTGTCCTGGGCATAGTCAGATTTGGAATATTGACAACCCAGGTTCTATCAACATCTAGTCGTGCCTGGTGACCTTTTTCCAGTAGTCTTCACTGCCTTCATTGGACTAGAGACGTTATAAAAGTTGCTTTCACACCCATGCTCCCATTTTATCCTCAAAGAACTCCACACACTAGAGCAGGTGGTGGTAGTTCCAAAAAAGGGCTCAAGAGTCAAAGTGACTTGTCTGAGGCCACAAAAAATTGTCAGCATAGATGGAGATCGGGGACTCGAATTAGGCTGGTATCTTTGTAATAGGCCACACAACACCCTGGCCTCTGTTTATTCCACACAGACGTAATGAAGGCTTAGTATGTTCTGAGTTCTCAAGTAAGTATAAGCGTGCAGAGACACACAGCTTCATGTGCTGGAGACAGCACAGATGTTAGTTTCATGGAGACCTCACACTTAAATCCTAGGCTGAAATTAAACTCAAGCAGCCCAACCCAACCTCTTACTACTACCCTGTAGGCCTCCTGCCTGAAGGACTGGCAGATATGAACCATGTTATCATGTCTCCTTTGGTTTCTTGAACACAGTTACTTTTGGCAGCTGTAGTTTCTGTCTGAATTCAATGTACTTATTCAGAATTAGGCCCAACTTCATAATGGGTGACAACGACTCATTGGAAGAAAAATGACTTCCACAGTCTAGCAGGTCTCCCATTTAGTATCCCCAGGACTCAGTGTCAGCGTTTCCTGAGTTAAATTGCACCACGGACTTTTCCCCATTCCTTGGCAGCAGGACAGATAGCCCCAATGTGAGCTTAATTACTTCAGCAGTTATGCGAACGCAATTTTGCTGAAAGTCATCTTGGGCCGATAAACCAAGGTCTGTCTTCACATCAAAGGATAATAAAATCTTCCGGAAGAGGAGTAGATTCCTCCTTATAAATAGAATCAGTCTTTCATTGGTTGCAACAAGCCATTTACTTTAGAAGGAAAAAGGTACAGTGAAGAATTATCAACAATTTTTGGAACAGGTACGGTTTAGGCAGCACGTTTATCTTAAAAAGACATTGGAAGCAAACGTTTTCATCTGGAGTGTGAAGTGACAGATAGCAGAAACGTATGAGGAGCCAGTTGAAAACTTATGGCTCTATCCTGGGTTAGTAAGAAAATGGTGAATGAAGAGAAAAGTTTGTAGAGGAGTCATACCTCAAAAAACAATTCTGTGAGTTGTACCTTTAGAGAGGGAAAAGGGCTTTTAAGGAGAGCCATATTTTGACATTCCAGAAGCACTTGATGGCTCATAATCGCCTCTCTTCAGTAGCTCACCTCTGTGAAGATGAAAGACAGAAAATCACAGAGAAGGAATTACAGTGCAATCCCTATTTCAGGACCAGGGGCAGAGTATTTATGGAATCAGATGAGGGACGGCGTGAGCACTGAACTCTCTTTTCTTCATGGACTTGAAGAAAAAGGAGTGGTTATCAGGGACGTTTTCCTGGATATTATACCTTTTTAGGTCATTATTTTACTTTTCTATCATCTAAAATTGATTTATCTTAGCATATTTGTCATCTGGGAATGTGGTAAAGTATTGGAGAGTGAAAAGAGATTTTATGGTGTAGACGGAATGTCATAAATCACATAATCTTACTTTTTTAATTTAAAAATAATTCTTCAATCCTCATTTGTTAATAGTGAGCCACAGGACGCAGAATTGAAAGAGACTTCGGAAGTCGTCTAACCCAGCCGGGGCATGGTCTGTCTCACAGCTTCTTTCACTAGAGATTCTCTAGCTTGACATGGGCCCTTGTGGGGTCAGAGAGTGCTCTCTAGTCTTACTCAAAGATTTTCTTTAAATTGGACCTTGTCACATCTGTCTCTTGATCCTAGCTGTCCTTTCCAGGCTAACAGCTGAAAATAAGTTAAAGATGTTCATATACTCTTCATGTTTACTTCCCTGAGGGACATCTTAGCTTCTTACCATCCTGATTATTTCCTCTGGATACTTTCTGGTTTCTCAGCCTTCATTTTAAGTTATCACATCAAGAACCTGACATAGACTTAAATCTGTCAACACATGTACAGTGGTCAAAACAATGCCTGGCACGTAGCAAGTGCTGTAAAGGTGAGGTCCTGCTTCCTCTCCAGGTGTGTTCTAACCACATCTGGAGAACACAGAGGGAGTAGCTCCTTCCTTTGTCTGGAGAATGTTTTCCTATTAGTGTCTCAAATACATGAGCTATCCTTACCTAATATTAGACTTTAGGTCCCTGGAAAGCAAGAATTGGTGCCGAGCCATACCTCTCACATCTTTCAATCTAAATGTAGCATTTTACATTTAACCCCTAAAACCATCTTGGTATTGCCCTAACATTGCAGATAATGAAAATCTTTGAGCTGTTTTCATTTATCTGTTTCATTTATCTGTTATCATTTATCTGACAACTTTCACCTTTGGGTGAAAGATAAAGACAATTACCTTTGTCTTTTATATTTTTCACACAGGTTATAGGCAAGGATTTTGAACAAGATGAGACTAAGAACAGAATTCTGTATCTTACATGTAAAGATTCTCCTGCAGCTTGATGGCAATTTATTAATCAACAAGCTTTGGGGAAAGCTATTCCATCTCCACATCTCTTTGTAATGGGCTTTCATACTTTCCTCTTATTCCCCCGACATGTCTATACAATCATCGTGAACAGTGTCAATTCACGCCTGGCTGAATGTAGACAGACACTCACTGTAGAATTCCACTGATCTGCCATCTTGTGTATATCAAATAGGTAATGAGTTTAGTCCTGCTTGACTAAGAACGTGGCTTCTCAGGAATCCATGTGGCTGCCTAGTAATCAAGGTGTTCTTTTGTAAACACTCAAGTGCAGCCTATTTATTAGTCTACTCAAGAATATTGAAGAAGAACCATGTCAAAAAAAATATTTGTCAACATTTCTTGAGCGTTCACCCTCTGGTGGGTGCTAGTCCACATGTTTGGCAATGTTCATTAACTTAGCGCACACATCAACCAACAAAAGGTAACTATTATTGTGTCCATGTTATAGCTCAGGGAAGGAGGAGGCACAGAGGTAAGTCACTTGCCTAAGGCCACACGGCTAGAAAATGGTAGAATCAGGATGCACATCTGGACAAACCAGTGGCAAAGTGTATCATCCTAGTCACTACCCACTACCTTTCCCAGCTCTTGGTGTGCTGCTACCTCTAATAGCCACTTCACATTTCTGCTCTCTGCCAGCCCCTCCCTTCTTCTCCTATCTCTCTCATAGTTCGTGATTTCTCAGCAGAAACTTAAAATACATGTGCAATCCTTTGTCCTCTCCACCCTGTGATTTCACTGATATTAATCTGGAATCTTCATTATTTAATGTAGTGGGGTGCCCTCTTACCTTCTATCCGAAGGGTATATTGGGTGGCTGCTCTCTCTTTAGCAGTTTAAAGTCCAGGCTCTTAAATACAGAAGATAGGAAGAAAATAAGAATTGGACATATCTGCTTTTTGTCATTCTTAACATGACATCGTACTACCTAAGCAAGAGGCCAGTTCTTTCCTGGACCATATTCTTTCTCTGAACAAAGCTTAAGCAAAGCCCTTTTGGCCAACTTGATCATTTTGCCTGAGCTTTGGTGTTCTGGTTCTTATTATCAGGAGATAATTTAGTTACACTCTGCAGAAGTTACGAATGTATTAGAAGACACAGATCTGATGAAAATTTGAGATTCTGTTTATAGGATAATCTAAAAGAAGTCTGTAAAGAATACTAGAAAATTAAAGGTTCTATCAAATAGACTATGCAAGGGAAAGAAAGAACTGGAATCCTTGTGGTGCACTTACTTATGCTTTGAAGGAGCAAATTTTGAGTCATGATGAGCAAGAGAAGTGAAAACCAGCTAGTGGAAAACAAACAATCAAGATGCCTTTCCTGATGAAGGCAATACCTGGCCAGGGGGAGTAATGAATGGAATGATAAATGTGAGAGAGGAGAGTGGTACAAGGAAGGCTTAGAAAGGTGTGCTATCATCACCCTGGCCATTTATGATCATCCAATGTCACCCTTCGTTTTAGAGATGCAGAGAGAATATGTGACTTGCAGAAGATCACAGAGCTACATAGGGACACATTGCTAGGACTAGAATTCTGGTCTCCTACTTCCCAATCTAGTGAAAAATGGTCTGAAATTGAAATCAAAGATAACTTGTTTAGACCTGCCTCAGAGCTAGATTTAGAAACCTAAAAGCCTCAAACACAGAAAATATATTGTAAAAAAAAGAAGCAAAAATAACACAAAACCATAAAATAAGGGCAAAGAAGTCCAAGAAAATCCTGGAGGGTTTTGTTTGCCCATGTTGACTACACTGATGTTTCTTTTGCAATATCAAAACCAATTTTTCACAAGTTGTTTTTCATGACCTCTGTTTCTTTTCACACATTCATAACAATACTAGATTGTGTTTCTGGAGTCTGGTCTTGCCCAGCTTGACAGACCTGGGAGCACCACAGAGCAGAGCCGGTGCTGCAGCAGAAGCTACCAAAGCAAATTTTCTGGTTGGAAAATACCACATTCAAGAAGAACACAAGATGGAATTTTCTCAGGAAATAACTCATGTGGTGCAGCTGATAATATAACAGATTTCTGAGGGTTGTGTAATAAATGGATGCTGATGAAGCCAAGGAAAGTTTATTGGAGAAAATGGGATTTAAGTAGAGTTAGGAGGAAGTAGAAAGCAGGTATTCCAGGCAGAATTGTAAGGGAGGAACTGAACTGTAAATTTTATGGAATTGAGAGGTTGAATTAGGGAGCTATGGGGAATGTAGCAAACTGGGGAGGGTGGGCCATATTGTGCAAAAATTTGAATACTATTTCTTCAAAAATGTTTATTGAATATCTAATACATGCGAGGCACTGTGGTGGGTGCTGAGGAATCATTGGAGAGCAAAATCCATGGACTTTACAGTTCAGAAAAGGAGATGTTCTGTTACAAAGGAATAACAAAGTAGAATAAAGGTGATGATAAAGCAAGCATTAGGGACTGTGTGAGTATATCTTAGGAGCATCTAGCCCAGTCTGAGATGGTGGCCAGGCAAGTCCTTTTGGAAGATGTGATGTTTACAGTGAACCTAAAGGAAAATTAAGAGTTAGATGAGGAGGAAACGTGTTCAGGATGGAAGACGTAATAGCAAGTGTAAATATACAGAGGCAAAAGTGAGCTACCTGGGAGAGATTTAGTGTAACCTGTCATAGAGGGAGAGGTGAGAAGTGATGCAAAATGATGCTGGAGAGTGGCAGCAGGTCAGGATAAAAATGTGCACACATGCCGAGTCCTTACAAAGGAGAGGCACCCGGGGCACGAATACCTTACAGTTCCTGCCCTGAAGGCCTTTACAGCATAGCAGGGTGATAGGTATGTCATTAAATATTTACAAAGCCATATGCTAAGTGCCATGATAGAGATAGGCACAGACAGAAGACCAACTAAGCAAATAAATTCCTGGAATTTTGCCCACAATTTATCCTCATTCATTCAAAAATATTTATTGAGCGCCTTCTATTATGTCAGATACTGAGGACATAAAAGCACATGAAAATCATTTCCTATTCTTAAGTAATACATGATCTCCTGTGTGTGACATACAAGAAAGTTGACATTTATACCCAAGCATGATAAGAGTCCTGGCAAAGATACAGGGCACAATGGGAGGACAGAGAAACATAATATATCCAGCCTGGGGACCAGAAAAGCTGTAGGAAGACAAGAGGTTGTTTATTAAAGCTTGGGTAGGAGAGAGCTCTATGGGCAGGAACAACCTCTGTAGGTGGATGGGTTGGTACATGCAAATCTGCCACCATGATCCCTCTTGCATACAGTGTTGCAATGCATATGGAAATGCTCTGTGTCACGGCTTATGGCACAACTGCCCTACGTTACGGCCTGGCATGATTTCATTTTAATAGATCCCAAATCAATCCTCTCTTGAGAGTAGACCATATATTCAGATGGTCTCCCTGGCCATGATTTCACTACTTACCTTCATGTTTAAATCACACACTCTAATAAAACAGAGTCTTTTAAAGGCAGCCAGTCATTCAAGAATCCAAGTTACCTGGGAGGATTTGGTCCCCTGTCAAATTAAAGCTTGGCCCTGTATTGCTAGGAAAAGAAAGATTGCCCATAAGATAAATATTTGGAGTTCAGGAGACATGGCCAGACTGCAATATTTTTAAGTTATGGAAGATCACATTTGGAGCTTCAACTCTCAGATTTATCTATCCTCTTAATTTATTTAGTTAAATTAAAAAATACATGGGAAAACAACAAGGCTTAAAACCACAATATTAATAGGAAAATCTCAGGATAAACTTGTGCTGAACAAATATTAAGTCAGTAAAAAGAAAAATGGAAATTTACAGTCAGAAGTTTTGTTCTAACTTTCAGTGTCCTAGTAAAGACATTCGGCTTACAGAGGGAAAAAAGAAAGTGGTTTTGGCATATTTTTTCCTTGCTTTTAATCTTGGATCAAGAGAAAAGGTAAACTCCACCTTTGTCAGAAATTTCCTATGAGAGTAGAAAGACCACTGGCTTAGGATTCAGGAATCCTGGAATTTCAGCCAAGTGTCTCAAGTCTATCTGATCTTGAATTCCTCATCTTTTAAAAGGAGACTCATAACACAAGAACTAACAGGAAGATCAACGTTCTGAGCTTCAGTTTCCCCATCTACAATGTGAGATAGTTGTAGTAATCCAGGGTTGGCTGGTAGGAAGGCCAAAACAGAAATAATCGCTAGTGGCTCCTAACAGTGTGGCCTGAGAAGGATGCTGTAGTGATTTCCAAGCACAGACGGAGAGTGCAATGATTAATTGACGAAGGCAGGCCCTGGGCCAGGCTAGATCTCTTCTCACTGTCGTAGTCATGACTTCAAAGAGGTACAAACTATCAAGGGAGAGAGAAAGATAAGCACGGGAGTAGAACATTTAGGATGTTACATCTGAAGTCTATTCAGATCCAAAGAGCATATCCATACAAAATACACTGCTCGAATGTCCTGGAGCTCGAAGGATTTTTGTGAGTCAGGTGGAGCCATCAGAGAAGAGTTGATACACCTTTTAGTTTTACATACTGACCTCTCAGAGATGGTCAATATTTTACACAAAGGAACAAAGACTCTATAAAATATGATGGTACGTGTCAAAGTATCTTACAAGCTCTGAAATAAAGAATTAAAGGTAAGATAATATTCCTGCTCCCACATCTCAATAGACAAATTGTTCCTATTGCTACAAGCAATTGTTAAAAGAGCCATTTGATCCAATTTCTCAAATATGTTGGAATTCATCATTGACACATGACAATACCTGGTATGGTGCTCAACACAGTGAGTAGTACAATATTTATTGTTACTGAATATATCTTAGTTTAATTTTATATCTGGGAAATTTTAACTGGAGATGGGTGAACTTAAGCATTGCTCAAATGTTGCGTATTCTCATACTTTTGGCCTAATCAATAGTTATTTAAAACTGCATTACTCAAAAGTCACCTAAACTATTGCTTCACACGCATTAAGATGGTTATTATTTAAAAAATAAGGATGTGGAGAAATTGGAACTTTTTGCATTACTGGTGGGAATGTAAACTAGCGCAATAGCTGTGGAAAACAGTTGGTAGTTCCTCAAAAATTAAACATAGAATCACCATATACTCCAGAAATTCTACTTCTGGGTATATACCCAAAAGATTTGAAAGCAGGAACTCAAACAGATATTTGTATACCAATGTTAATAGCAGAGTTATTCAAAATAGCCAAAAGGTGGAAACAACCCAGATGTTCACTGACAGATGAATGGATAAACAAAATGTGGTATATACATATAATTTAGTATTATTCAGTCTTAAAAAGGAATGGAATTCTGATACATGCTATAATATGGATGAAACTTGAAAACATTATGCTAAGTGAAATAAAAATTTTTTCCTCGCTTATATGAGGTACCTAGAGTAGTCAAACTCATAGACACAGAAAATAGAATAGCGATTACCAGGAATTAGGAGGAGGGAGTAGTGGTGAGTTACTGTTTAATCGATACAAATTTTCAGTTTGGGATGATTGAAAACTTATGGAGAAGGGTAGAGATGATGGTTACACAACAGTGTGAATGTACTCGAAGCCACTGAATTGTACAATCAAAAATGATTAAAATGGTAAGTTTTATGTTGTGTATATTTTATCACATTAAAAAAAAAGACAAAAGCTCACCAATCTCTACAAGAAAAACAACACCAGAAAGTCATTCTAAGCTCATACTACTGTATTATTAATATCACACTTCTGGCTTCTTCAACAATCTGGTAAATAAGTAGTGAGTTGGAATTTTTAAAAAAAATCTTTTTGGCACTTTCTTACTTAATTCTCCACTTTCTTTCTCCATAGTAAACATACTAATTTTTAACTATGACCAAAATATGGATCAACTGACAACATATGGATAGAATTGCTGACAGTAGAGTAAGGAACAACAAATCTAGTAAAGGAAATACAAATGCTCAACAATTTGGGATGACTTGGCATAAGGGCAAGCAGATCTGCACATATCTCATTAGTTCCTACTATACCTCAATAGTCACTGCATTGTACTGCTGTGGAGTACCAAGGTGAGCATTCCTCAAGGTTGACCTTGAGTTAGCCTCAAGTATTTCAATGTTTATGTATTTTCAGTACTTCGAGAGTGCTAAAGTGCTATGTAGTTACAAAGTGTCCCATCCTAGAAAAAGAATGGTCATTAAAAATAAAGGTTTAGGATATAAAGATGCGAGCTGACTTTATTTAGGAACACAGCTTATTGGGGACGAAGCCCCACTATCTGATGATATTGAATAAATGAGATTGTATTGCCCTAAGTAATGAACAAATAGAGGTTGGCAAGTTTTCAGAGAAATTTGAGGCAAAGAACAAAAGTAATTTTAATTGACATCATTCTGTACACTGTCCAATATTTTATTCATAGATCTAAGGATATGTGGCAGCTGACTTTGATTTAAATCGAGTTGATTTAAACCACTAGTCAGGAAAAACCACAGTAAACAAATTTCTTCCTCAGAAAAGTACATTTTTGTTGTTTGACGTAACCTTAATACATATGCTTCACAACTCAGATGGGATATAGAAGCCGTTACTGGATGTTCAGAGTACACATTTAAAAGTGGTGATTTATTTGATATTGTTTTGAAACATCCTGAAAAAAACTGAATGAATGACTTTGTTGTTTCATTTATTAAATATACCTGAAGCAGATATTGGCAAAGCCGTTAGAAATAGAACCTCCAATTCAACTAATTAATAATTGTTGCTAATATTACCAAAAAAAACAGATTTTTACTTGTATTGACCAAGTAAAGGAGGAAGCACATGCAGACTGGCTCTCATTCTTAAGTAACAAAAACATAATATAATGACAATGTTTACATTTATATAGCATTTTCCCATAAATACATTCATGTTTGTTAGTATATACATTCTTATATGCAAAAATATCATAATATGCTATTCTGTAAAATAATATCTATTGGTTATCATTATAATGACAAATGGGAAAAACTTTTTAATTGCATTGGCTACTTCAATGAGGGCAATATAGGATATTTGAAATGTTTATTATGCTTCTAACTCAGCCTTCTCCTTGTTAATTCATAGACTGGAAAAGAAGGTAGGGCTTCCTTTGCATTTTTATTCTTCAGTTTTTCAACTTAAAGTATATTGTGCCAAGGAGGAAAAGTTCCAGTCCATACCCAGAGAAAAAAAGCAATGCTGTGAAAGATAGATCACCTTCATAAATCCGGTAAGCAATGAAATTTGGCTGGTTGTCATGCACCAGAAACGTCCTGTCCACGGCTCAGTTAACCCCAAGGCAGGGCAATGAGATGGGTACTACCATCTCAGC
Source organism: Diceros bicornis minor (assembly GCF_020826845.1). Taxonomy (NCBI): domain Eukaryota; kingdom Metazoa; phylum Chordata; class Mammalia; order Perissodactyla; family Rhinocerotidae; genus Diceros; species Diceros bicornis. The sequence continues at coordinate 15,020,433 of NC_080749.1, read as the reverse complement.
TGTATAGATAAGTAAACTGAGAGTCCAAAGGGCTGAATAGATATTCTTGACCTCACAGCTAGCAAATTGCAGAGCCTCTTCCTCTCCTGCACTTTTGGTTCACATCCTGAAAGCATTAAGGAGGTAAGACAGGGCTATGCTAGATTTATGAATGATTTTTGATAAGATCAATATGTACTTGGTAGCAAATAATATCTATGTTAGAAGTTATGTCTATATTATAATGCTATTTTGGAGTTTTAATTTGAATAAAGTTTAAACGTGCTAATTTAATTTAAATATGCTAAATCCAACCTATTAATTGAGCACCTTTTACGAACAAGTATCTGGATACATGCAAAAATATATGTACACATAATCCCTCAAAGGGTTGACAATTTAGTGTGGAAGATAGACAGAAAATGAACTGTAATGTAGGCACATTGTGCTAAGTACTATGATAGAGATACACTAAACAGAGTTATTAGTATATAAGAAAAAAAAGCCTGTCGTGTAGATTTGTTATTTGGCAAAGCACTTAGTTAAAAATAATTGAAAAAACTTTAAATGAAAATTATGATTTTATATATTGAATGGCTTTGATGGGTGTGGATTGAGCATATAAGTTGGCCTGCAAAAAAATTCTGAGGAGTAATTAGTCTACAGATAAATGGAAATCAGTAGGAAGTTTATCTTCACTGAAGATGGGGTAAGTACAAACTTATTTCAAGTGCAGTGAGGAGTTAATAGGAGTTTAATAGGGAGGAGAAAGGGCTTTCTGATATATACATATAACTTTGGAACATGAGAAGTAATTATTACTGGAATAATAATAACCCAATGTTTTTCATTTGGTAAAGTACTTTCATGTATCTTATTTCCTTACTAGTTTTACTGTCAGGTAGCTATGACAGGTATTTTATCTTTTTTTTAATAGACAAATTAATCAAGAATAAGAGAAGATAAGCTACTCATCAAGGTACATGCAGATGGTAAATGATGAACTCAAGGCTCAAATCTAGGATTCCTTAGTCTAAAGTTTGTAGAATTTTTATTACAGAGTCCAAATTCAATTTAAATGTAGTTCTGCTCAGAGGGAGGGACACAAGTGAGAAACACAGAATTTTAGTGCTGAAAACTTTAGAAATTGTCTTCAGGAGTTGCAAACTTAATGCCTTGGAGGGCCAGGCAGGTAGTGTAAATAGTGAAGGAGCTGCTTGCAGACCACAGTTCATGAGGGGGTGCATGTTCTAGGAAGCACAATTCTCACTCTTGCGTTGTTGATTTACTTGTGTGCACCTCAAGTACAGCAGACTTCAACAAGCCATTCTTGTTGTTTCTTCTCTGAGTCGTTTTGTCCAATTGAGGGATTTACTGTGTATCGTTACATTATTCTGAGACATTTTAGTTTGTTCATACCCTTGATTTGATCCTTGTAATAAGGCTGAGTTCTAATTAATCTTTGTTTTTCAAAAGCTTTTTTAGGTTTTATGTTTTAGTTGTTGGGGAACAAGAGGCGGCTGCCACTTCCAAACCTAAGACTCCCTGAATTGCATAATTCTTTCTATACCCTTCTATTTCCTTTTGCAAACTGATCTATTGTCTTCAGCACTCATTTCTTTCATCTGGTAGCTCAATACTAACATTTGTTTTCTGACTTCTTTCTCCAGTTACTGTAGATAACATTTTTACCAAATGTTTGCCACTGAATAAGATGGAAAACCATCCCTCCAGTTTTTGATATCAGTTTTCTTACCACCTGCCAAATGACCACTAGGGAAATGCAACATACATTCAGTTATGGTTGTTATTGTTGTTTTCGGTAGTGGTGTTATGTAGAACTCACTACTAGAGACTAATTTCTATAGCAGTCAGAATAGGCTAGGATATGCTGTTGTAATAAACAACCTCCACAATTTAGAAACTTGTAATAATGTAAGACTATTTTACGCTAATGCTACATGCTTGATGTGGGTTGGCTGTGGGATCTGTTCCACATTCCTCACTCCTGGACCCAGACTGATAAAGCAGCCACTATCTCAAATATTGTCACTTACCATGACAGAGGGAAAACAGAATGTGTCAAATTATGCACTGGCTCTGAAACCTTTGTTGTGTGTTTAATTGGCCAAAGCAACTCACACAAACGCAAATAAATCCAAGGGAGTGAAGATGTGCAATCTAATTATGTGCCAGAAGAGAATAAGTAGAATATTTGGTCAATACTAGTTTTGACTACCACATCATCCCTAAGTACATACATAACCTGGGTATTCCAAATAAAATTAGTCTTTTGTTCGGATGCGCTCTGAGAGTTTTCAATTTCTAATCCTTTGTCTAGACACATATTTGCATTTTTACAGATAGGATAACTGAAACTCCTTGAAGATTTATGCAAAGAAATTTAACAAGCAAGCTTTAAGACCTAATCCTGACTAAATGGCACAGAGCAGTATGTTGTAGTAGAAGGAGTCCAGGCTTTGGTTTCATTATGAACTGGGTTCAAGTCTCAACCATACGACGTTTCTGGGCCTATGTGGTTAAATAAGTTTATGCTTCTGAACTTCATGTTCTTCATTTGCCAAATAGAAATGCATTAAAGCAGCTTTCCTACATGAGCTGTTGTAAAGATAAAGTTTAAAAACTTATTGAAATGCTTCAACAATTCTATTGTTAGATTGTCATTTATTGCTGGAGTGTATAAGAAATTATTCAAGAATTCTATTGTTAGATTGAAGTTTATTGCTAGAGTGTCTCATTTTGGTGAAGACAAGTCATGTCTTGCTGGTTGAATTTACACTTCCAAGGACTGTTAAGGAAAGGATGATTGCTCTTTGTGTGTGTGTGTTTCAGAAGTCTCACTCTTTAGAAAGTAGCAGATTGTCTGATGAGAAGAGAGACTCAATCAGGCAGCCAACTAACAAAGCAGAGGATTTTTGTGATCAACAGTAAAGGCTCAGGGTGTAGTCAAATGTTTGCTTAAGGAAAGAAATCAGAGAACAAGAAGCCAATTGGAGCCCGAGTCCTTTGTTGTGGCAAAGCTTAAGGATCTCTGAAGACTGACTCTCTAAGAATCTCTCTTCAGTTTGACTGAAGAGTGTGCTATGTTAATTCCCAAAGAAGCTTATTGAACTCACGGAATTTGATGAGTGGGAGTCAAATGAAATGATGCTGGGCTTCATTCTGATCCCTCTTGAAAAATCCATGTAAACTCTTTAAGGATTAAAAATGAAGTACTTTCTTCTGAATTAACTGGATGTTTTAGTCTGATGGCAGTGGTTCTCATACCACTCCATAATTCTCCATAAGAATCAGTTGAGGATCATATAAGAACACTACAATTCCAAGATATAGTCACCAAATTCCAAGATTTTGATTTGATGCTTTTGGGGTCAGGCCTAAAAAGCTGTATGCAGGTAGACTGCGATTTGAAAAATTCTGAACCAGTGTCTCCCTATTTTGGCTACAAATTTGAATCACCTGCCAAGTTCTTAAAATAGAACTATGCCTGGCCTCCACCCCAGACCAAGTATTTGAGAATCTCTGAGGGTGGGGGCACAGGCATGGGTAATTTGTAAAGTGCCCGAGTGATTGTAACTTGTAGCCAGGGTTGCAAACCTCTGTATTTAGTCTAAAGAGATCTCTGTCAGATTATAGGATGCCATATCAGTGTCCTGAAAGATATCTGACAGCATAGGTTTCTCTTTTTTTAGTATCACAGGACTTTAGAGTAGATAGTACCTAATAGGATTAAGGTTTTTCAACTTAGAATGTCTGCATTGTTCTAACAGGATAAGCAAGTCAAGAAAGGAAATTTCCAGCCTCGACTGGGGGAAAGAAGGGTGCAAAGCTAACAGCCTCCTCCCAGTCAGATCCGTGCAGATCCTTCCACTGTCTCAGCACTAACACATCCCCTAACTCTCCTTCCACTCTTCACCGCTGTCCTCTTGGTTGTCCAAACTTATCCTTCTGTGTGCAACCTCCTGCCGCCACTAGGGCTCTGAGAGCCCATCCTTACCTGCTTTCCACAGGCCATTTTTCTCTCAACCAACTCTCACACCAGCTCTCTGCAAAGGCTTTTTAATTGTTGAGCTCCTGAGAGCCCGTGCCTTTTTTTTTTCTTTTTTTTTTTTTTGTAAGGAAGATCAGGCTTGAGCTAACATCCTTGCTAATCCTCCTCCTTTTGCTGAGGAAGACCGGCTCTGAGCTAACATCTATTGCCAATCCTCCTCCTTTTTTTTTTTTTTCTTCTTCTTTCCCAAAGCCCCAGTAGATAGTTGTATGTCACAGTTGCACATCCTTCTAGTTGCTGTATGTGGGACGCGGCCTCAGCATGGCCGGAGAAGCGGTGCGTCAGTGCACGCCCGGGATACGAACCCGGGCCACCAGTAGCCGAGCGCGCGCACTTAACCGCTAAGCCATGGGGCCGGCCCAGCCCATGTCTTTCTATAAACATTCTGCTGCCATCTCACCCCAACTGCAATTTGAATTTTCCCTAAAAGTCATCTCCAAAGGAGACCACTACTCCTATCCCCCTTGAGTTACAATTCCCATACTTACTGCTCTTCGCTGAAGCTTGCAGATAATTATTAGAGGGCTTTCATCTCTTAGTGAACTTTTCTGCTTTAAATTGCACACCAGATGATTTTATAACTGTTCCTATCATCTCAACATTGTATTCTACTGATCTTCTCTTCCCCAAAACTTTATTTTTAAGTTAACATATATTGAGCATCTTTAAAGAGCTAGGTAGCTAGATAGGCACTCTAAATAGGCACAATAGGATTCTTATTTTTAATGATAGATAAGGAGACTGAGGCTTAGTGAGGTATGATTTCTCAAGTAAATGAGACGGAGAGGTGGAATCTGAACTTAGATCTATTTGACTGCAAAGCACAAGCTCTTGATATCAATTTATTTTAAAATTATTTATCATTAAATATTTTAGAAACACACAAAGGTATAACATATAATGAACATCTGCGTACTGGCCACTTTGCTTAAGAAATATAATATAAAAATACAGTTGAAAGCCCTATGGATACCATTCTGATTCCCTTCACTCATCTTCTTCCAGGCCCGGAGCTGACCACAGATAGAGCTCGGGCTGGGATGGCCCTTCAGAGTTGTCTCCCATTGAAGTAATGGGCTGGCCTTTGTACCCCAGCATTGACCAATCATTGGATGTGAGATGACTCCAGAGAGAGGTTACACAACCTTGGATGAAGCACCTCACTTTGTTGAAGGGATTCAGCTACGAGTTGTCAAAAGCTAACACTCCTGAACACTGGGAAAATAGTGCCTTAGTCTTGAATAGGAGATCTAGGAGACAAATCACAGCATCTAATACCTATATTAATAGAAATATTTGCTATGTGGTTGCCTTGAATTTGCATCTAGGTTCATAAAATAATTTGAGCTTGGTGTAAATTGAATTGTTGGTCCAATTTCTTGTAGTTCTAAATCTGTCATTTTCTAGATCTGCTATCAAGGTTGTAAAACCTTATCAAATAAACTGTGATGCTCTCCTTTTTTTTTTTCTATTCTCTGATACTATTTCTTCCTTGCATGTTTGGAAGCACTCACTAGTAAAACCGTCTGAATTAGAATTTATAAGGTTTTTTAGCTTAGTAGATATATATATATATATATATATATATTTTTTTTTTTTTTTGCTGAGGAAGATTTGCCCTGAGCTAACACTTTGCCAGTCTTCTTCTATTTTGTATGTGGGTCGCCACCACAGCATGGCCACCAAAAAGTGGTGTATGTCCCTGCCCAGGAACCGAACCCAGGCCACTGAAGCAGAGTGTGCTGAATTTAACCACTAGGCCACAGGGCCAGCCCCAAGCTTGGTAGATATTTAACACTGCATTTAATATGGAATTTTTTTTTAAGAAATGTAATTTCATTTTTCTCCTTGAGTCAGCTTTGGTGATATTTTTTTCTAGGAAATTGTCCAGTTTGTGTAGGTATTCTCGTTTATTGGTATAAGTTGTTCATGATATTCTCCAATCTCTTTGAATCAGTACTCTACCTATAATGTCCCCTTTTCATTACTATTATTATAAACATATGGCTTTTCTAAAATTGCAATTTTTTATAAAGCTGGTCATAGAGATGCTTATTTTATCAGTGAGTTAGAGGAATTAACTTTTGACATTTTGATGTTAAGTTTTCTTTGTTTTCTAACTTGTTAATATTTGCTTATTTTTGTATTACATCTTTTTTCTACATTATTTGTATTACTTTATTCTTTTACTAACTTCTTTGTTATGAAGCTTTTCCAATTAAATTTCAGTCTTTGTTTCTAAGCAATAGCAGTGTTATTTAATTAAGGATATAAGTATATATTTCCCTTCCAAAACTGCATCTATGCACATCTTATCAGTTTTGTAATATATTATTTTTGTTCTGTTTCATTTTCTAGTTTATGTTATGAATTCTTCTTTGAGCCATGAATTATTTAGATGCGTGTGCTTTTACATTTTTAGATTTACTTTTAAGTTATAATTTAGTTTTTGATATCTGATTTAATTTTATTTTAGTTAGCAAATACAGTCTGCAGAAAGCCAGTAATTTCCTCTTTTTTGAGAGCCACTTAACACCTCATATGAAGTAAATTGCATACATATTTCACAAGAACTTGAGAAAAAGGAGTATTCTCTAATTGTTTTATACAAGTTTTTCCACGTATACATAATATCAAGTTTGTTAATTGGGTGATTCAAACCTTTTATGTCATTTTGTATTGCTTTGTTCATCTGATCTAACCTTTACTGGGAGAGATGTATTAAAAGCTACTGACGTGATTATCAATTTTTCATATTTTCATAATTTCATCATATTTTGTAGTAGTTGCTTTTATTGTTATGTTATTAAATATCTACAAGTTTAGAATTTTATATCTTCTTGATGAATTGAAACTCTTATCATTATATAGTGGCCATTTTATCTTTAGTAATTCTTTTTACCTTAAATTTTATTTTTTCTAATATTAACATAACTACTCCAAACTTATTTTTGTTTATTATGATATGACATTCTTTATATTTTAATTTCAATTTTTCTACCTCTTTATATTTTGGATAAGTGTCATGTAAACAGCAGATAGCTAGATTTTTTAAACTCCAATTTGATAACCTCTGTCTCATAAGTGGACCGCTTTACCATTAAAATATGTTTTCATTTCTATATGTACATAAATACTTGAATTTACCATATTTTCAAGCTTATAAATTTTACTCTGACTTCTTTGCAGTTTTCATCCCTCCTTTCCATTTTCATTTCAAAATTTCCACCTATATTCTTTTGAAGTTGTATCATATATCTAGAATCTTTTAGTGATTATACTTAAACATTCAACCCACATTCATCAGGATAAAGTAAGCAATGCTACAATATAAACAACCTTCAATCTCAGTGAGTTAACCTATCAAAAATTTATTTCTTGCTAATGCAGAGACTGCTGCAGGTATCTATTCTCAACAACCAAGGCTGCAATGCCTCTTCACGAGGCACAGAAGAATGCAAATGGCTTTTCAGTGCCTTAGCCCTGAAGTGACTGATACACGTCGCTTTCACTCACATTTCCTTGCCCAGAAATAATCATATGTCCCTTCCAAACTGCAAAGGAACTGGGAAGTAGGGTGTTTGGAAGAAGAGTTGAAAGAGATATTGCTGAGCACTTTAAATGTATACCACATATGATTAACAGGACAAAGTCTAAATTAATCAAAATCTCCAATCTTCTTCCAATTTAGGGATAATACAATACTTCAAATCCAATCATCTCATTTGCTTCATACCTGTAATAGTTGCCTAGTCATTTACTTTGTTGCATTGTGGTTTTTTAATTCTTTAACTAAATATTATTGTCTTGTTTTTATCATTGCTGTTAATAGTCAATGCCTATTTAGATTTACCACATCTTATCAATTTCCTTGTTCACCATTTCTTTCATCTGTCATTCCTCTTGGATTCAATTTCCTTCAGTAGATCCTTTTTTTCTTTTCTTTTTTTTTTTTTTTTGAGGAAGTTTGGCCCTGAGCTAACATCTGTTGGCAATCTTCCTCTTTTTTTCTTTTTTCTCCCCAAAGCCCTCAGTACATAGTTGTATATCCTACTTGTAGGTCCTTCTAGCTCTTCTATGTGGGACACTGTCTCTGCATGGCTTGATAAGCGGTGAGTAGGTCCACTCCCAGGATCTGAACCAGTGAACCCCAGGCCACCAAAGGGGAAAGTGTGAACTCAACCACTATGCCACCAGGCTGGCCCCTCAGTAGATCCTTTGAAAGTTTCATTACCAAAGATCTATTCAAAGAAAACTCCCACTGTTTTTCCTGAAAATATTTCTATTTTTCACTTGTTTTGAAACACTTTATTTAGGCACAACACGCTATATTGGCAATTAATTCTCCTCAATAACTTTAAAATATTATTCCATTGTTCTGCCTACTATTGTTAGTTTGCAAATTTTGCTATAATTTTAGTTATTCTTCTGTTGTAGATAATCAGTCTTTACCTCTTTTTTGTCTTTGGTGTTCTGTAGTTTACTACAATAAATCTACAATAAACAAACTGGAGATTTCTAATTTTCTGAATGTGGTGATTCATGTCTTCTATCAATTCTGAAAATTTTCAGCCACTTACTCCAATTAAATGTATGTTTGTTCTCATTTTATTCTCCATATCTCTTAATTCGTTTTCATATTTCCTCTCATTTGACTCTCTGTACTACATTCTTGATAACTTCAGATCTTTTAGTTTGTTACTTTTTTCTTTAGTTTTATTAATCCAATCCATTGAGTCGTTTAATGTCAATGATTGTAATTTCCATTTGTACACATTCTGTGTCATTCTTCTTCAAATTTGCTCACAGTGTTTTTAGAATACTTGTTTCTTTCCCATTTTTTCTATTTCATTCTTTACTTCTAAAACATGCTCATTGAATGTATTATGTGATAATTCTATTACCTTAACTTCTCCTGGATCTCATCCTATTTGTTGTTTTATGAGTTGACTCACTCACTTTGGCTGTTTCATCGTGTGTTTTAATATATTGTGTTGTGGCTCATTTAATCATGCACTGCAAAATACTGAATTGTGCATTTCACGGGAGGTTTATTTTTCTGTAGGAACCTGAGGTGGCATACTTTGAGAGTATGTTCATTTCTTTGTTTAGGATTTTCTAGAACATGATAAGAGTGTAAATTTTAGCTCTAAACTTGTGTGGGGCTAAATCTTGGAATTGTAGTCTTCTTACATGCTCCTCAACTGATTCATACGGAGAATATTGGAGTGGTTTAAGAACTGCTACCATAGGACTGCAACATCCAGTTAATTCAGAAGAAAGTACTTCATTCCTAACCCTTAAAAAAATTGATGAATTTCTCAGGAGGAATAAAAATGAAACCCAGCATCATTTCAGTTGACTCCCGCTCTTCAAATTCCATGAGTTCAATAAGCTTTCTTGAGAATTAGCACAGTCAGCACACTCTTCAGTCAAATCAAGGGGTAGTTTTTGGAGAATCTGTTTTCAACCCTGAGGCTGAGTTAGATGGGCTGAGATAGATGTCCTTCTATATCCCTTCATTGTCATGGATCAAGTCCTGTTGAGAAGAATCTATCCTACTGTGTGAGTAAAGATATATACCAATGTTGGAATAAGGGTTCTTGAAGAAGGACAGACCAAAAACAAGATAATGAGACTGCTGATGAAAATCATTTTGAGACTCCAAGTTTGACAGAGTGGCCTGGACTGTGTAGCAAGAATAGAATATGAAGCATCTGGGAGGTCTAGGTGTGGTGTGAGCTGGGCCTGGCTATCTGGCTCTCTGTTGATGGAGTCCCCTCTCCTCCTTCCTGCCCCAGAGTGCCTGTGTGTCATGAGAAGCAGAAATCAGTGGCTGGAAAGAACCATGTCCAGAAGCTTTGCTGTGGTTTACCCTTCTGAAACAGCTGGCAGTAAAAACAGAAGCACAGTGAAGAGGGAGGAGAGCCTGGGGGTGAGTGGTATGGATGAGGCAGCAATGGAGCCATCAGCCTGCTGTTCTAATTCGTGTGAGAGTGTACCCTCCTCCCCCTCAGCTGCCCTCATCACAGACTTGCATGACCTCTCCCAGGCATTTTTGGAAGAAGTAAGTGGTGTGGATATTACAGAAAAAGACTGAGCTCCATGATGCTGGAAGAGTTGGGAGCTTGTGGCAATCAGATTTTGTGGAACACTTTACTCACTAATGGATTCAACTTAGGATATACTGGTTAACATTTTAGATCTTGTCCAGGATTATTCTGAAATTTTTTTTGCAGTCCACATATATATCAAATCTGAAATCACTATGCCTAGGAAATATTAAGGCCAGTCAAAATAAATACCATGTATTGTGCTCCTCCCCAACTCACAGACCCTCTGTATCTTCATACATTGTCATCTTCTATTCTTCTATTAGAAGAGAGGTGTGTTTCTTCTCCTTTTCAGGAGGAACTTCTTCCTTGTCATGCCTTCCTATCTGCCTCTTCTGGGACATCTTCCTATTAATAATTCCCTTTCTCTTGCTCACTAAATGTTTCCCTTCTTTGCTAGCAATTTTCCTCTGCTGATAAACATGGTTGAGCCTTTAGATCCTAAAAGCAAACAAAAGACCAAAATTAAATGCTTCATCCACTCACACAGACTCCTTAGTTCCTTGTATACTGGTAGCCACTTAGTTATTCATTCTCCCTATGTTTTCCCTTCTTAAAAGGACTAGGGTGGGACCCCATCCCAGTTGTATGCCACAGGGAATAGAGAGGAATCTAGAGCGTTCATGCCTTTTATCCACAGTAGTGGCATAAGGCAGAGTCACCAAAGCCATGGGTTGGTCCAGAAATTGAGTCAAGTGCACACCAGGAAGAAACCCAATAACCAGGTTCCAAAATCTGAAAGAGGCTATTTTAAGTAGGCACAAGTTCAAATGGGTACCCATCAGAAAGCCCAAGTGTCCCTGGGGAGTGAATCTCGGGGGAAGAACACTGGTAATTCTGGAGCTTGTGAGGAGCTACTGCTGCATATGATCGGTGCCCGGTTTCTGGGGTTTCAGGTGCCTATTCAAGACAATTATAGATAAAATAAGAAACAGATAAGTAGGGGAATATTGGAACTTGAATTTGGGGCTTTTGTTGCTGTTTTTATTTTTCTGCTAGGGCAGACTCAAATCTAAGGTCCTAGTGACCCCAAATTTGCATGTGTATGTATCAGCTGATGCACCTGAGAGGCATGTGGGTGGCAGGCAAGAGGGACAGCTAAAGGTTAATTCTGAAGGTCAATGACTCCTACATTTGATTTTTTCTTAATCTTTTTATTTAAATCTTCTCTCCAGAATCAAGGCAGATTTCTCTCTAACCTTCTCAGTGGCCTAATGGTTACATTTTGTAAAGTTTCTTCCTTTCTTGCCCGTGAAAAAACATGAATGAAAAGGATTCATGAGTGTTAATGTTGCTGATGAAAATGAAATCTAAGAGGAGGGATACCAGAGGCCTAATCCAGGCACTGAAAACTAACGTCTTATTCAGATCCCTAAAAATAAATACATTTTTAATTTTTCTGATTAAAACAAACACATCCATAGCAATAGCATCCAAATTCTACTCTGGGTAAGTTCCTATAAAGGTATAATTTTAGTTCTCAAGGCTGGTTCAGTCTAAGAAAAACAACTGAATCTACATATCTTTCTTTCTTTTTGACTTCAAGAGATCATCTCTATTTTTTCCCCAGTCAAAATTTTCAACAAGCTACTTTCTTCTAAACATACTTATCTGTCAGCAGTGAGCTTTGATTCCTGTGGTGTTGATCTTCAGCTCAGACATGGGCTTATTCTTGAAAAACAAAAGGACATGCTAGTGCATCTTAGCTGCCAGAGTTTCTGCTCATTTTCTCTGAAAGTACAAATTCACTCACCTCCCTGGACTCGGCGTCGGTCTCACTCTCAGCAGGCCTCATTATTCAAAAATGCATAATCTCTTCTTACGTTATCAGAAAACTGTTTGGAGAAAAACAGACATCTTTAACTTACTAGTTCCCTGGCAGCCCCACACGACTTTCTCCAGTGGTGGCAACTGAGACTCCCTGGGGCTCCTGAGGCCCGAGTCTCTTGGTGTCTGTGACAGAGGGCCTCCTTTGGGCACCTGCTGCCTGCTGTGCTCACTGCGCCTTTGTGAGGCAGCCTGATAACAACTGGGTTTCAAAACTTATTCTTCTTTTAGTGAGGGGCCAAGAGTACCTCAGGGATTAGGGATTCATGTTGTCTCACAAAAGTTAGCAACATGAGATCAGGTGGGCTGAAAAGCAGAGTCTTCCAGAAGGGTAATTGTAGGCGTGTGGAGAGGTATGGAAAAGAACTGCAAAAAAAGCTAGAAATCTCTCTCTCTTTCTCTTTTGTCTTTCACCTCCCCCCTACACCCTACGTTATTCCTTTTTCTAAAATCTATTGTATGGAGATGCCAAGAATGGGTCAGAACCCCAATTAAAATTTTTTGAGCTCCCCCTCACAGTAAGAGATAAACTGGTTAAAAAGTCTTTCCATAGATCCACCCGCAGTCCCTTCTGGACCTCTGTACCCAGCAATTTGTATAAGTTCCCCTCCCTCTTTTACTCATTCTATCTAACTAATCTTTCTGATTCTTATCACTGAGCAAATTTCTTCTCCCACGACCAAATCAAATGAAAACCTCTGCTGACCCCAACTTTATGTAGAGCTCTGAGTGTATGAGTGTTGTGGATCCTGAGGATATAAAAATGTATAGGAAAATCTCTATTCCCAGATTTTTTCTGAATTTATTGAGAAGCGATTACATGAACTAATCCTTATAAGAGAAATACCGTTATCCTGAGGAAATTGAGGCTCGAGCATTTTAAGAGACTTGCAGCTATTTATGCTTAGTCATAATTTGAATTTGTTTGCTGATGACAAAACATTGGCTCTTTCCAATTCACCATACTGTTCTTAAGAGATATGCACACAAAGTAAAATGATATGGCAAATTGAAAATTACACTTCAAGGAAAGAGTGGTTGTCACAAGGCTTGTTATACACACTTAAATGGCAAAGAATTGGCACAGGCAACAGTCCATACACTTCACATTGACATCAGCTGACATCAGGTGATTGACATCACCTTTTATGAAGGTGATAATGAGGGAAGAAATGTTCAGACCAAGTCAAAGAGAGTCATCCAAGACTAAAGAATGCCTTGAAAGTTCTTCTCAAACAAAAGTTGACCAAGAAGTTAGTTGTTTTCTGTATCATGTTCAGAAGGTTAAGTAGCACAGAGAATGAGAGAGTAGGTCTGTCTCTTCCACTAGAGATCTCTAGTAGCCGCTCAAAATACGAAATAGCTAAAGCTATAGAAATACACTTTATGAAATCCCTGCTTCAACAATTGCAAACACAAGAAACTGAGAACATTTTCCAATTGGTCTAGTTTTTCTTATAAACAGAATAGAACCATCCACTGGTCGGACCCCAAGAGTACACCGGGGGATGATGCAACATCAGACATAAGTACAGGAAGGAAATGGGAGCGGTTTTATGGTGTCTGGGATTAGACCAGTTGGCTTTCTTAAAATAATTTTAAAGTAAATTGCATCAAATCAGTTATTACTTAATTATTTAATGCCTACATGAGCTAGATCTGGGTAATGCAAGAGTCAACAAGACAGATAGGTGGTAGACTAAATAATGACCCCCCCCAAAGATGTCCATGATCTAATCCCTTGTGAATATGTTACATTACATGAAAAAGGGACTTTACAGATGTGATTAAGGTTAAGGGCCTGGAAATGGGAATAGTATATTTGGGCTGCATCAACAAGATTCCACAGACATGCTGACTTGAACAACAGAAATCTATTTTCTCACAGTTCTAGAGGCTGGAAGTCCAAGATCAAGGCGTCATCAGGGTTGGTTTCTGATGAGACCTCTCTTCCTGGTTTGTAAATGGTTCCCTTCTCACTGTGTCCTCACATAGCCTGTTCTCTGTGCATGTACCAGGAAAGGTCTCTGGTGTCTCTTCTTCTTCTTATAAGGACGCCAGTCCTGTTAAATTAGGTCCCCATTGTTATGGCCTGATTTGACTTCCTTAAAGCTTCTATCTCCAAATACAGTCACAGTGGGAGTTAGGGATTCAACACATGAATTTGGGGGGCCACAAATCAGTCCATAACAAATAGTATCCTAACTATCCTAGTGGTGTCAATCTAATCTCATGAGCCCTTAAAAGCAGAGACTCTTCCCTGGCTGAAGTCAGACAAATGGGGTGGAAAAAGAGGCAGGAGAGATCCAAAAGCATCAGAGGGACTCAACCTGCTATTGCTGGCTTTGAAGACAGAAGGGTCCATAAGCCAGAGAATACAAGTAGCTTTTAGAAGATAAGAATGACCCTTGGCTGACAATCGTCAAGTAAACAGGAACTTATTCCTACAACCACATGGAACTGTCTTCCCCCAACAAACTGAATGAGCCTGGAAGCAGATTCTCTCCCAGTCTCCAGAAAGGGGTACAGCTCTCCTGATACCTTGATTTCAGCTTTTGAGATTCAGAACAGGAAACCAGCCAAACCCACTGGAATTATGACAAACAGAACTGTGAAATAATGAATTTACATTGTTATAAGCTGCAAAGCTTATTACAACTTTTTATAGCAACAGTGGAAACTAATATAGATATGATTCCTTCTGTCCTAGAGCTTATATTCTAGTGGTCCGGATAACAATAGAATAAGCTGACAAAATAATTGCAAATTGTGGAATAATTGCTATGCAAGAGGTAAGCAAACAGATAAAACAGAGAATGTCATAGGGGACCTATGTATTAAGAGCTGTGGGTGAAAGTGATAGTGTAAGCTGACCAAAAGCAAGAAAAGGAGCTGGCTGTCCAAGAACCAGAACAAGAGCATCCCATGCAGAGGGAACAGATATGCAAAGGCCTCAAGGGGTGACACAGTTCAGGGTATTCAAGAAACTGAAAGATAGCACAGGACAGAATTTATAAAAATGAAATTGTAACGATAGGCTGAGCAGAGAGCATGCAGTCCTTTATAAAACATGACTATAAATTTGGATTTTATTCTAAATATAGTAAGAAACTCTTGTACGCTTTTAAGTAGAAGAGTGCTGTATGAGATTCTGAAAGAGAAAAAGGACATTAGTAGAAAAACTGGAGAAATTTTTTAAAGTCCTTAGTTTAGTTAATTATATTGTCCCAGTGTTAATTTCTTAGTTTTGATCATTGTACTGTGGTTACATAAAGTGTTAACATTAGAGGAAGCCGGGTGAAGTGTTTACGAGAACCCTCTGTACTACCTTTGTAACTCTTCTGAAAGTCTAAAATTATTTTGAGATAAAAAGTTAGAAAGAAAAAGAATGCCATGACCCACTTTTTAATTTAGGAAGACCATTCTTACTTCTCAGTTGGAGTACAGACTGTAGAGGCACAAGAATAAGAGTATGAATACCAGTTAGGAAACTACATCATAAAACCAAGTGAGAGACAGTGAAGCAGAGGACTTGCTAAGGGGCAAGTTCAAAATTTGTTTTTGAAGTAGAATCCCCAGGACTTGATGAATGAGGTATGTGTGTGTGCATGCATGTATTCACTGTTGGGGTGAGCAGTGAAAGAATGGGAGAAATCAAGGTCTAGGTTTCTGGCCTGAGAAATTAGATAGTGGTCTCATTTACTAATGGGAAGACTGTAGAGTATGAAGAGAAAGGAATATGAGTTTTTAGGTCAATAAAGATAAGTGAGCTGAAACTCAAAGGTGAGATCTGAGCTGGAGATATGTGCTAGGTAGCTGCAAGCAGAAACATGATATTTAAATGCTGCTCTCTTGTGGTAGGAAGTAACAGGCATCTACTTCTTACAAACAACCAGGAGAAGCAACATCTAGTAAAGAACCTCACAAGGTCAGGCCAGCAGATTCGTGCTGGAGAGAAGAAGCCTGTCTACTGGAAAGAGGATGCTTTTAATTTTTTCTGGGGCTTTATTCTTTCTCAGTAAAGTTCTTATCATAAATACCATGATACCACAGTTCTGCTCAGCAGAACTAGTAAGGAAAATATTTGTTTATGCTTGAGCCAGAGTAAAATGGGGAGAGTAATAGCCAGTGAGTCAAGATTATGGACCATCTATGGACAGGACTCTGGGGACAGAAACTTTGAACCAAGGGCTTCTCTTTTCAGTGACGACTTCTAACATACATATATAAATATATACATATATAAATATATACATATATATACTATATATACATACATATGCATATTTATATCTATATCTTCATAAAACAAACCAGCCATCTTTTCATACCAGACATTCTAGCACAAAAGTTGTAGCATCTGAAAATTATTGCTGAGTTTCTTATTAGAAAATCCACAAATGAACTTCCGGACAGCATATTTGAATTTAAAGTGCAAGAAATTTTATATTATTCCCTCAAATCAATGTTTTAAGATTGGATGCTTCTTCAAGAAGCACTGATGATGTCTCAGTTAGGATGACAGCCACAAGAGAAGACAGGAAAACGTCCACATTTAACAGACCTATAATGTATCTAAGCCAAGGGTGAAGGGAATTCCCCTCATTACCCTCTTTTCTTAGAATTATTGTGCAGAACATTTATTTCATTGATCTCTAGTCCAGACTTACAGAGTTCAATTCCTGTCTCTCTCCTTCCATACAGTGTGTGAACTGAAGTTTTAGTAAGAGCCTCGACCAGAGGCCAGAGACAAAACCTAGACCACCGTCTCCAAGTAGTTTGGATTATGATGCAAAATGGATGGTCTGACCTTCTTAGTTTGCGCAATTGATATAGCAGAAATACACATTCTTTTTAATTAATTTAAAAAACTGTTTGGATCTTAGATATGTTGTGTAATACAATATGCCTCAACATCTAGTTCAATATAACAAATATATACACGTATATTATTCTACAAAGAATAATTTGATTTCACTGAGATGAATTCAACTTTGTTTACCAAATGGAAATTTTTTCCAAATAAATTTATACTTATTCAGTTTGGTTTAGAAACTTGAAGACAGGATGACCTTTACAACCACAAGTTCCTTAGTTTTCATTTGAATCTATTGAAAAATAAATAGAGTCAAGGAATGTGAGAGTACAATCCCTAATCCACAACGCTAAGAGTTTCCATCTGACTTTTCCAGTACTTCCTTGCTGTGGAGCATATACTTCCTTGCGGGAAAGCTAGAGATGCTTGCATTTTCCAGTTTTCTCAATTGCTACTGCTACTGCTTTCCCCTATAGACCAGTCATCATTTCCCCTGAGTGTGTTCTAGCTCCCCACTGTTGGACATTGTGCCCAACCCCAGCTCTGTCACTGCAGGTATCAATTCCTCTGCCATTGACCTTGGATGCATGGGCAGATAATACTTCCCGGGTTTAGACTGCCTTTCACAAGGCAGTTACTTCAGTATCACAGTCCAAATAGGGGTAAAAAAAGAAATAGGAAAAGCTCTTTATTAGCTAGGGAGTTGTTGGTACTACACGCTGAGTCTATTGAGAGGAGCTCCCAGACCAAGTTGACCCTTCAAGGAAAGAGTGAAGATATCCCATGAAGCAATTGTACAAACTTCTTAGTGGAACTCCATTCTTTAAGCGGATCACCCAGTGGTCGACATCACTTCCTTGCTTAAAAGTATTACCGTTTTCTGTGTTTTAACTCGGTTATCTTTTTGCAAGCTGAACCCCCTGCTGAACTCTTCAGACATACACTACTCACCTCAGCGTACCCTCTCTGGCAGTGGGTAAATGGCAAATAAAAAGATTCTCTCCATGAAGTCGATTGACGAGGGCAGGTGGCAGGGTACCCAATGATGCTTTTGCTCTCCGTGCTGCTTAATGTCTCCGAGATCAAACACAAAGATCATGGGAGGAACTGGTGATCAGCGGGCGACAATAGATGACTGTACTAGGTTCTGGATGAGTTGTGCAACTCAGACAAAATGGACGGCCCCATTTAAAATGACTTCAGAAGTATCAAAGGAGGTCTCTGTAGTTACCGTATGTGCCTTCAGACTCGAACATTATTTTCCAGTCCTGCTGGCGCTACTATTGCAGAGTGAGAAGAAAATGTAAAAAAGGATTTCTCATCATTCAGACTTCTTCCATATACACTTTTTCCAAAGAGAAATACAAACTTTATATGTGGGTTTTGGAATGAGCCTGGGACAGTATACCCCCATTCACAGAAATGTTTGTGGGGTACAAGTAAATAGGCATGCTGTGGCCAGCAAGTTTTCACCAAGAAAAAATATCAGATAATTTTTCCATTACTCATTATGAACATTGCGTCCTGCCCCCACTAAAGAAAGGGTAATCATGAGATAAGTTACATATTTTTTTGGTTTTTATGTTTATCGACCAAGTTTAGTTTTCCATACAGGGATTGTCTGTCAACTCCTTTTATTATGTAATAGAAATACAAACAGCTCTCTATGTATACATCAAACTTTTATAATGGTCAAAATAAAACCAAAATTTCTCCCAAAATTTTATATGGTAAATATGTTTCATTTTAATTTTTTTTTAAATATTGATGTATTTAATTAATATAAAAACTCAAAAATGGGCATCCCATGAAAAGTCTGTTTCCTTCCCTTTCTAAATTCCCAGTTCCCTCACTGTCTCTCTCAGAAATAATCACTATTCCTGATTTCAGTGCATCCTTCCAGAGATAGTCTACACATTTACAAAGATATATATGTATATATTTTATATATTCTTTTTTATTTTTTACACAACTGAAGACCTACTATCCTTGCTAGTCTATACCTTGCTTTTTTCCATAAACTATTTCTTAGAAATATTTAGGTAAAAGGACATATATGTCTACATCATTTTTTTTGTGTGTGTGTGAGGAGATCAGCCCTATGCTAACATCTGCCAATCCTCCTCTTTTTTTGCTGAGGAAGCTGGCCCTGGGCCAACATCCGCACCCATCTTCCTCCACTTTATATGGGACGCCGCCACAGCATGGCCCGCCAAGCAGTGCGTCAATGCGCGCCCAGGATCCAAACCAGCGAACCCTGGCCACTGCAGCAGAGCACGCACACCCAACCGCTTGCACCACTGGGCCGGCCCCTGTCTACATCATTTTTAATGGCTACATATCATTTCATATATAAACATTGCAAAATTTACTTATCCTTTTCCCTATTGATTATTTAGATTGTTTTCTATTTTTTGGTATTATAAACAGTGAAATAATTCATATTCTTATGCAGATTTTTTGCACATATGTTCAAAGTTTGCTGTAGAATAAATTTCTCAAATGGAAATTTTAAGGAAAAAAGCTGTACATTTTTTGACAGCTATTACTGATTGCCTTCCTGACAGTTGGTACCAATCTAAATAATCACAATAATGTATGATATTGCCTATTTCCTCATACAGTTGGCAACACAATGTATATTTAAACTTACTTTACTTTGTCCGTTTGAGAGATTAAAAGAATGCTATCTTTAACCACAACTTTCATTAATTATAAATGACGCTAAATTGGTTTCCATGCATTTAACTGTCTTCTTTGTGAATTGTCATCTTTTTCCTATTGATCTGAAATGCCACCTACATAATATGTTGAGCCATATGAAATTGCCATTTTCCTATGTCAAAAGGGTTGAAAATCAGCAATTTCATATAGTGTAACCAGGTAGACAGACAGACAGGTTGGATGGATGGGTAATAGATAGATGGATGATACATACTTGTATCAAAATTTAATTAGTATGGCTTAAAGGTACATAACAAGACATCTCTGTCTTCTCCTTTTTCAGAAATGTCTTTGCTCTTCTATCTTATTTTTTATATGAACATATAAAGATGTGATCTTTTTCCTAACAAATTAATACTGCTATTTTTAGATGTCTATTAAATTACATTTATAATTCAATTTAGAGGTAATATCTTTACACTATTAAATTTTCCTATCCTCCTCTTCTCAGATACAAAAATTCAATCTTGTAAAAATATCAAACCCTTGCTGTTTCTCAGCAGACATTTAAAGTTTTCCTTTCACATAGGGTCTAATATATTTTTATTAGTTTTCGTCTTAGGTATTTTATAAATATCATGACCATTAAAATTAGATTTTTTTTTCTTCTATTTTCCAATTTGGGGTCTTTAGAGAAAAATATTACTTTTGAATATTAATTTTGTAGTCTAATAGATAATTAAATTCTTTCTGATAATAATTTTTGTTAACTTCATCGAGTTCTCAAATATATAATCATACCATCTGCATATAATCATAATGTTGTCTCTATCTCTTACACTTTTATACCTCTTTTTCTTTCTTATATCTCATTGCATCAGCTAGTATTTATAAAACTAATATTTTATTGTTAAGAAAGATTCAGATTTCTGGTTTGAAATATATATACAAATTGAGGAAGTATCCATTTATTTCTATGAACATTTGAGTAAGAATTTTTATGCAACATGCCTGTTAAATTTTATCAAGTACTATTTTAGAATATCTTTCACAAACAGTGAAAGGATTATATGACTTTTATCCTTTGCTTTCTATTAACAGCAAATTTTAATAGATTTACTAAAATTGAACCATCCTTGCATTCCTGACGTGATTGAACTTAATTGTGGTATAGTCGTCTTTCATGTATTGCTGAATTCCATTTGCTAATATAACATTTTATTTCAAATTTTTATATCAATCTTCATAAGACAGATTGTTTTGTAGCTTTATGGTACAATATTATCAGTGCAATAATGGCCTCAGAAAAAGGAAATTGAAAATTTTCCACCTATCTCAATTCTCTGGCATAATTTAGGTGACATTTGAATGGTTTGATCTCTGAATATTAGCAATATTTCCCTGTGAAGTTGTCTGGGTGAGTGTTTGGGGGAAAGTAGCTCTTTTGCATAATTTTTGGTTTCTTCTAAGATACTTAATATGTTTTATTTCATCTCAAATATTTCACTTTAATTATTCCTTCTATATAATGTTAATGTAGTTTATATTTTTTCCCAGTTTTTCAATGAACTAGACCATTGAGAATATAGTAGAAGGATACTGTGAACATATTTTGATGGGCTCAAGTCTCATCAAAGGAAGGATTCAAGTTAATGATTAATTATCCACAAAACCTTTGTATTTTTTGTGTGACTTCTCTAGTTCCTAAGTATCAGCAATGGACAGAATCAGGAGAGAGAGAAAGTAGTTTTATGTGTGTATATTTTGTACATGTAATATGTGTCTAAGGGGGCTTCTGATAATATTTTTATCAATAATGAATTTCAATGCAAATTTTATATTTAATATAAATTATAATATTTTAATAAATTATAATATATTTAACAAATTATAAATTATAATATATAGATTTCATGCAAATATTATATATTATATATTTGCATGAAATCTTAATGTTAATAAGTACATGCAAAATATTAATTACAACTTTGTTACTTGATAGGTAAAGAAATTCTGAAAAGTAGGTAACTTGCCCAAATTTTCAAAGTTCATAAAAGGTTGAGCTATAAATGGAGACCATGCCTCAGAATTCTAAGATTATTTCCACTCTCCTATATACCTTCTTTTTCTCAAAAAGCATGAAGAACTGTGGAATGACTAATTTTAGTTCTATAATTTGTAGTTTAAATGTATATAAGTATTTAAAACAGTTAGTAATGATTCTCTAAATGAGAAAATGCTATCAGTAAGCCAGAATATTTTTTAAAATTTCTCTTCAACTTATCTCTCAGCATAGGTAACTACATTTAAAAAATAATTTGTGTAAACTATTGTTAAGATAGAATTTTTCATGCATGATTCTGGTCTCTACAATATGCAAAAGAAATGCTTACTTAACAACCAAAGGAATAATGTGTGAAATTACAAGAATATAATAGAAGATATTGTCATTTTGAATTCTGCTGTTCATTCAAGGGAACTATTAATGAGGATTGGGAGTGGTTCTGGAAAATTCATGGAGAAGGTAGGAGCCTTCCTTAGACATAATAGATATTGGTGAAATTTTGGGAATTTGGAGACAATTTTTCAGTTTTCTAATCAGCATAGGTGTGTGCATAGATGCCAAAATGACATTTAAATAATGTAATGGTATAAAGAGTAATTTTTCTCTTAAATCATTTAGAATTTTAAGCAAAGGAAAGTCTACAATGGAGAGTACCATTTATATGATTATGTTCAACTAAATGGGATATGAGACTCTGTACTTTGAGCAGAACTAGAATCTTTGTATGCATTTTAACAACTACGGCCATTTTCTCTTTTAGCTGTTATGGCCAATATGCGTGGTTGGGATTGGGTTATGTAAATTGAGGTACCATATACCTGGGGTTTTGGAAGTACAGTGAGCCCAGAATTCCATGAGAATTCAGCAATGAGTCACCCAAGCCTGACATAATTTGAGATATTCATAAAAAATATTTTATAAGCCAACCTTCACCAACATCCTCCCTGGTAACTACTGACATCTTATGATGGCTAGCAAGTGTGAGGGGAGGGGAGAAGAGATGGGGAAAATTAACTCAAGAAGATTCTAATCCTATATTTCCAGATCTTCAATCTTTTTAATATTCTAAGTATGTCATAGCAAGACATCTCTGTACCTCATACCAAACATCAGAAATCAGAATGATCAGCATAAGCATCATAGGAGAAGTAAACAATCTTCACTTTCTTCCTTTCACCTCTATTCATCTGGGACTGTACATGATACTAAAGTAGGAGAACATTACCAGGGATATTCTCACATTGTTAGCTGTGAATGAAAAATACAAGGACTGGCAATCAGAGATATTTTGTTTTAAGAAACTTCAGTCAACAAAAGAAGACATACTTGAATTTTTTTTTGCCTGTTTGTGCTATTAACCTCTTTTTCATTAATATAAATTCTTGTCTGAATATTACTATTCCTCAAGACTATGAACTTACTTGACTATGTCAAGCTTGGTTATTTTGGGGGGGGGGTTTTGTTTTTTGGGTTTTTTTGTGTGTGTGTGAGGAAGATTAGCCCTGAGCTAACACCTGTTGCCAATCCTCCTCTTTTTTGCTGAGGAAGATTGGCCCAGGGCTAACATCCCTGCCCATCTTCCTCTAGTTTATGTGGGACGCTGCCACAGCATGGCTTGACAAGCAGTGCATAGGTCCATGCCCAGAATCCGAACCTGAGAACCCTGGGCCACCAGAAGCAGAGTGGGTGAACTTAACCACTACACCGCTGGGCCAGCCTCAACCTTGGTTATTATATAGCAAACAATGCAGTTAATCTTACCATAATTTTGCACTAAATCTTGGTAGAGGAGAAAGGTCCTAAAACACGAGTGACTGCAAAAGTCACTGCATCCTTCCAGACCTCAGTGTCCTCACCTGTGAGAAGAAAGAGGTGGCCAAATGAATGAAAATCCGTAACTTTCTGTTGCTTAACTGCCCTTGAAACTCAGGAGGTTGCTCTTTTATTTATATCTCTTCTAGCACTGGGAATTTTTCTAAGAAATGTAGGTTTCAGTTAGGAAGAAGGAGAGGAAGAATAGTCTTTAAGATAAATAAATCATTCTCAAATTATCAGTGGATAGAGAGGCATCCAACATTGCATAATGAAGCAAGAATATCCGTTATTTTGAGCACAGTCTCAAATATTTACCAATAGTTTCACAGTCTTATTCCCTGAGAATAGAGAGCAATGTCCTCCCATTGTATTTACCCCTTTTATTATGGGACAGAGACCGAGACTACATTCCATTCAGACCACAGTGAGTTTAGAGATTTCTCCTTACTTTCTTTCTAGATGTCCACATGTAAGTGTGTGTCATGGGAAAAGAACTATGTATTTTTACCTTGATAGCTTCTATTTCTAAATAGTACACATCCTCCCTTGTTATAAAATTGAAAATCAAACACTATAGATCCATTCTAATGACAGGAGATTAACTAGAAAAGTCGACCTACAGAGCAAGAGAATGTATTTCTGTATTATAATATTTAAATTATGAATGCACTCAGCATTTGTTCTGTAGTATTTACTGTTACCCATTAACCAGTTAGACAGTGAATTCTCATGTTATGGAAATAAAAAAAAGATGTCAATATTCATGATGCTGCAGGAAATACAAATATAAAATGTGATTTCTGTTACTCTCCCCTGGGAGCTGTAAGTAAAGCTGAGTACATGGGAAGGACAGCTTGTTCGCAAACATGAGCACAGCAGCAAGTTGTGTAGGAAGGCAAAGCTCCCAGGATTTTATGGTTCTTAACTGTTCCAGCCCTCAAGTGTCACTATCTCTGACTTACCCATGAGTGATGAGAGCCTGCCTTGTCTTTGTCAAAATTTTATTGGGAGCACTGAAAGGCACATTGCCTACCATCTACTACCATGATGCATTGGAAATCTCTAGGACACCACGGCAGGCAGGCAAATGCTGCTGGTGGTCTCAGAATTATTGCCAATTGCTGAGCTAAAATTGTTGTTTGAATCACATATCCATATCCTTATTCAACAAGGTGGAAAATAGCTCATTGTTTATACATCTGACAGTTATGAGGAAATTCTGAAGGAAAGTTTGCTACAGAAACTCCCAGTAAAATGTGGCTAAGTGGCATCAAATTGCAGAAAACACTTTATAATAATTAGATGTGTTTATGAACTAGGTACATGATGAGGGCCATGCACAAATAAAACAAGGGGTAAAAATATTCTCAAATTAAATACCCAAGGTAGGGAGACAAGGGGCTAAGGCAGAGACCATGTTTTGGAAGAAGAGGTCCGGGATCATACTACAAATGCTCTTTGGGGGCCCACCTGGTGGCGCTGTGGTTAAGTGTGCAGGCTCCACTTTGGCCACCCGGGGTTCACAAGTTCAGATCCCGGGCAGGCACTGACGCACTGCTTGTCAAGCCATGCTGCGGCGGCGTCCCATATAAAGTGAGGGAAGATGGGAACAGATGTTAGCTAGGGCCAATCTTCCTCGGCAAAAGAGAGGAGGATTGGCATCAGATGTTAGCTCAGGGCTGATCTTCCTTCCAAAAAAAAAAAAAAAAAAAAAAAGCAAAGCTCTTTGGTACTGTAAAATTTATATGATTTTTTTTTTCCTCCCCAAAGCCCCAGCACATGGTTGTATACTCTAGTTGTAAGTCTTTCTAGTTCTTCTATGTGAGCCACCAACACAGCACGGCAACTGACAGACAGGTGGTGTGGTTCCATGACTGAGACACGAACCCAGGCCGCCAAAGCAGTGAGAGTGTGGAACTTTATCCACTAGGCCATCAGGGCAGCTCAAATTTATATGATGTTTTAAAAATAGTAAGACTACTTCCACTTTTTGTTTTTCTAATGGGAGTTATCATATTTTGTCTAAAAAACTAAATATTTAAAAGCCATAAAGTAGCAGATAGTGTGTTTTTAATGAAAGCAGCATTCTAGAACATTTGGCCCATAAGGTGACCTGGAGCTGCTCATTAAAATACAGTCCTTATGTATGCCTCGCTCAGAGTGGCAAATGTGTTAACTGAGCTAAGACTCTGGAGACAGGCATCCAGATTTGCCACTGTGAGCTGGATGATCTTGGGCGGTTTATTACATCTTGAGACATAGTTCACATTACCTAAAGAATGGGCACAGTAATCTATGCACCACTTACCTCATAAGTTGGTGGGTAAAATAATGGAAGATAATAGCTAGCAAAGCATTTTGATTAAAATATAACAGAATAAGTAGAATGCTAATAGTTTGTTCATTTATTCAACAAAGCTTTTACTGAATGTCTAAGGTGTGATGGGCACTACTTTAGGGGCAAGGAATTCAATGTTTAATCAGTTCTTGCCCCTATGAACTTATATTTTAGTGAAGGAGAAAAATTTGAATAAATTAACAAAAAAATATGTAATATCAGGTAATGACAAATACTAAGGAAAACAATATAGCGGGGAGAATATACAGAGCGATTGTGTTTGAATGCGGGAACTCTTCTGGATAAGTTGTCAGTGAAGATTTTCTGAAGAGGGGATATTTGAGGAGAGATTATAATTACTTAAGTGATGAGCCCTGTGAAGATCTGGGGCAGGAGAATTAGTGATTGACGGAGCAGCAAGTACAAAGAACTGAGGCATGAACATATTTGGTGTGTTTGAGCAACAGCAAGAAGGCCAGTGGGGCTGGAGCAGAGAGAGAAGAGTAGTAATAAATGACACTGGAAAACAACCAGCGCAAGTCATGTGTGGGGCCATCATAACAATCTAGGATGTTATTTCAATTGTCATGGGAAACTATCGGAAGATTGTGAGCAACAGAGGCCCATGCTCTGATTTCTTCTATCAAAGGATTATTTTGGCTGCCAGAGAAGAGTAGAAATTGAGTCTTCTGCAATAGTCCAGCTCACAGATGATGGTGGCTTGGACTATGGTAGGTGCAGTGGAGAGGAGAGATTTAGAATGTATTTTGAAGGTAGAGCCTAATGAGTTGATAGAGAAATTCCTTATATGTTAGTGGAGTAGACCCTTGAGTGTTGCTGTGGCTGCTCCCTGGCTAAAAGTAGAAAGACCAGTGAGCCTTTATATATATGGGCTCCTCTGACCCGGTAGATGCCTCAATCCATGCAGGTTGTTTTGAACTAAACTTAGGGTTCCGCTGGGAGGAACTAGGGGGGTAATGGGCAGCTGCACGTACTCACTTGTGATCTTGACCTTATCTACCTTTCACATGATTTGTTTGCTGGCTGGTAATAAACCAAAGTGAAAGGAACCTCTAATTCAATAGGAAATATAATCTACTTTCTTGGTGAAAAAAAAGAAGCAAGGAAATTTGTTGACAGCTGGAAAACCCATTTTGAACATGTAAAGTGAGAGGATGTGTAAAATAGTTGTATATTGGAGAACGGGAAGTAAATTGACTAGGGAAATGCAGTGAGACTAATAAGCATGATAATGACCAACTAGAAATTAGTGGTGATTATTTAACGATGGACCAGTAAGCAGGGATGTCTATTTTTCTTATCCAGGCACAGCTGCTTGCAATCAGGAGCACAGTAGTTAGAGAGCTGGATTTAACCATCTTGAGGTTTTTCCGGGAAGTACAACGCAGGAGAAAGGGAGTCAAAGAGCCATGGGATGTAAGTTGGGTAAGGAGGCATGAGAGAGCAATGACAGACACCGAAAAAGTGGTTGTGTCAATAGATGGAAGGACTATTGGAGTAGACAGACCAGAAGAAATGTTCTAGAAAGATAGAAAGTGTTCAGAGATAGAAACTTTGAAATTGGTGGTGCTAGCACTGGTAATTGACAAGGTTTTGGGTATGGCCCTGGGCATGGGTGGCTACATAGACTCTACAGCTTAAATAGGTAAGGCATTCAGCAAATATTTTTGGCTGATGATTGATTCGCATAGAGGCTTCCATATCAACTTTGAGACTCTGACTTCTTTGTAGAGCATTTTTGTTTGTGTGTTTGGTCCCTTTATTAACCATGTGTTAAGCCTGAAATGTCTGAGATATTTTCTCTGAGACGATGAAATAATGAGGCAAATTATTTTTCCATAAAACTCATAGATAATATAGATTGTTTTGGATCTTTCTGAAACTTCAACCCTCAAGTGTGAAAGCATTGTTTATTAGAGATCAAAATTCCAGGCTCTAATATGAAGTGGTCCTTACAGACTTTAATTCATTTATTTCCTCTTCCTCCTCCCTCCCTCCACCTTCTCTTTCTCATGCCCTCTTTCTTCCTTTGTTTCCAGATAGACAAAGAGATAGATACAGATAAATATAAGTAAACAAATTGAGAGGTAAATAGATAAATGAAATATCTTTGTAATAGACCTTAGTTGTCCTTTTGCACTCAAATTTAACTGACGTACACACTGTGAATCAAATTACATCACTGCTACAAGGCAGCAGCTTTTTAGCATCAAAAGGGACTATATAGCCATGAAACAAATATATTCCTAAGACTTATGAGACATCAGGCTGTAGATCCATAACTCCCAGAAGTTTAAGAAATACACATAGAGGAGAGGAAGTCAAGATGGCGGCATAGGCAGACTCTGAACTCACCTCCTCCCGCGGACACAGCCAATTTACAACTACTCGTGGAAAAATTACCCCTGAGACAGAACTGAAAACTGGATAAGAGGAACTCCTACAACAACGGACAATCCTAACTGAAGTAGAAGAGGCAGAAACTCCTTTCTGGAGAGGAAAAACACCGCCTTCACAAGCCGCCAGCTTCACGGCCGCAGGGAGCAGCCCACAGATACACAGCCTCCCTGGAGGCGCAGGGCCCTGAGTCGGGAGCGCCCTCACTGTGGGCATTTTGTGGACCCAGCACAATCGAGACGAGTGGCAGAATATCTGACTTTGCCTGCTACTAAACCATTGGGGAGTACCCCCAGAAAAGCTGGTTCACAAAGACATTAAAACCGGCTCTTAAAGGTCCCACGCACAAACTCACCCATTTCAGAAAGCAACCTAAAATCACCAGAAAGAAAGGTGCACAGTGCTTTGGTGAAAAGAGACTCACCTGATAGGCCCTGAGTGCATCTCGGTGAGAGGTGAGACCTCTCCAGGGACTGGGACATTGGCGGCAGCCATTGTTGTGGCTTCGTGTGGGCGTGCTGACACAGACACCGTTGGAGTTCTCCCTGGGGCCTGCTAGCCCAGGGTCTGCCCCACCTGCTAGAGCACCAATTTAATCCAGCTCAGCCAGGGCAGGGAGCCCACCCTAGAGACTGGCTCCACCAAACAACAAGCCCTTAGGCAACTTGTGGGCCTGCATAGATTGGTGACTGGACTCTCGGCAGCCTGGTGACTGAGCTGAATCAGTGGGGCAAGGCGTGCACAAGGAGCGGGTGGAGAGTGTGGGGTGGTGGTGGAGTGTGTGAGGCTCCCGCCGTGGAGAGACTGGGTCTGCTTCGGAAGGTTGGGGTGTGCACACGGGGCAGGACTGTGTTGACTGTGTGTGTGGACCTGTGGGCGGCAGGGCTTGTCAGCTGCAGAAGACTTGTGCTTCTCAAAGACCCACATAGGGGGTTTGTCCCACCTTCCAAAGCCTGAAACAATTGGGTGCTCTCATGCCTGAGGCCAGCCCCACCCAGCTGCAATCCTCAGAGAACTGACAAGAGACCTAAAGGTTAGAGGCTTATAGCAATTGTAAGGCTCTGAGCCTAACAACCTGACACGCTGGGGGCCTACTCACATAAAAGAAATACTGTAACACAAATGTGGTATTAGAACTTGCAGCCAGCTGTGCTGGGGCTCCCCACACCTGATAAAGAGACTAAAGGGCCCACAACAACTACAAGCAGCTGCGCATTACAACAACTGGCCAAGAGCATAACTTGGCCTCCCTGGGCGCCTACAGGGAGAGCTAACAGGCCACAACAGAAGGACACACGTAGCCCACATAGGGGTCACCCCTGGAACATTGAGAACTGAGGGAAGCACACTGCAGGCCTCCTAAGACATCACTTACATAAGGTCACCTATCCAAGAGCAGGAGACATAGCTGACCTACCTAATACGTAGACACAAGCACAGGGAAAGAGGCAAAATGAGGAGGCAAAGGAATACATTCCAAGTAAGGGCACAGG
This sequence comes from Diceros bicornis minor, assembly GCF_020826845.1. Taxonomy (NCBI): domain Eukaryota; kingdom Metazoa; phylum Chordata; class Mammalia; order Perissodactyla; family Rhinocerotidae; genus Diceros; species Diceros bicornis. Next base: position 14,990,833 of record NC_080749.1, on the reverse strand, counting down.
ACAAAACCCCAGAAAAGGAACTAAGTGAAACAGAAATGAACAACCTACCTGACAGAGAGTTCAAACAAAGAGTGTTAAGGATGCTCACTGATCTGGGGAGAAGAATAGATGAACTCAGTGAGAATGTCAACAAAGAAATGGAAGATATAAAAAAGAATCAATCAGAAATGAAGAATACAATACTGGAAATGAAAAATTCACTAGAGGGACTCAAAAGCAGAGTAGAGGATACAGAAGAACGGATCTGTGAGCTGGACGAAAGACTAGAAGAAATTACCGAAGGTGAACAGGTAAAAGAGAAAAGAATTAAAAAGAGTGAGGACAGTCTAAGGGACCTCTGGGACAACATCAAGCACACTAACATCCGTGTTATAGGTGTCCCGGAAGGAGAAGAGCGAGACAAAGGGGCAGAGAGTCTATTTCAAGAGATAATAGATGAAAACTTCCCTAACCTAAGGAAGGAAACAGACATCCAGGTACAGGAAGCACAGAGAGCCCCAAACAAGATAAACCCAAAGAGGCCCACACAAAGACACATCATAATCAAAATGTCCATAATTGAAGATAAAGAGAGAATCCTAAAAGCCGCAAGAAAAAGTCAAGTTACATACAAAGGAAACCCCATAAGGCTATCAGCTGACTTCTCAGCAGAAACCTTACAGGCTAGAAGAGAATGGCATGATATATTTAAAGTGCTAAAAGGAAAAAACTTACAGCCAAGAATACTCTACACAGCAAGGTTATCATTCAAAATGGAAGGAGAGATCAAAAATTTCCCAGACAAGCAAAAATTAAAGGAGTTTGTCACCAAGAAACCAGTGCTACAAGGAATGTTAAAGGGACTGATTTAAAGGGAAAAGAGAAGACCACAAATAGGAAAAATTATCTATTTCCATGATAAGAGGGCAATGGAAGAAATGCACAAAAAAGAGGTTAGATATGATATCAATAACATAAAAGGAGGGAGGAGGTGATTTAAAGAGTAGAGCTTTCAGACAGAGGTCAAACTAAAGAGACCATCAGTTCTGTATAGAAGAAGAAAGGAACAGAGAAGGACTACTAAAACACTGAGGAAAAAAAAGTTAAAAAATGGCAGTAAGTATATACTTAACAATAGCTACTTTAAACATCAATGGACTAAATGCTCCAAGTAAAAGGCATAGGGTGGCTGACTGGATAAAAAAACAAGACCCGTATATATGCTGCATACAAGAGACACACTGCAGACCTAAAGACACTCGCAAACTGAAAGTGAAGGGATGGAAAAAGATACTCCACACAAATGGCAATGAAAAGAAAGCTGGGGTAGCAGTACTCATATCAGAAAAAATAGACTTTAAAACAAAAACTGTAAAAAGAGACGAAGAAGGGCATTACATAATGATCAAGGGAACAATCCAACAAGAGGATATAACACTTGTAAATATCTATGCACCCAATGTAGGTGCACCTAAATGTATAAAGCAATTATTAACAGACATAAAAAGAGAAATAGACAGTAACACAATAATAGTGGGGGACTTTAACACTCCACTTACACCAATGGATAGATCATCCAAACAGAAGATCAATAAGGAAACATTGGCCTTGAAAGATACACTAGAACAGATGGACCTAGTAGATATATACAGAGCATTCCATCCAAAAACCGAAGAATACATGTTCTTTTCAAATGCACATGTAACATTCTCCAGGATTGACCACATATTAGGCCACAAAACAAGTCTCCATAAATTTAAGAAGATTGAAATAATACCAAGCATCTTTTTTGACCACGACAGTATGAAACTAGAAATCAACTATAGAAAGAAAATCAGAAAAGCCATAAATACATGAAGATTAAACAAAATGTTACTGAACAACGACTGGGTCAACGAAGAAATCAAAGAAGAAATCAAAAAATACCTGGAGACAAATGAAAATGAAAATACGACATGCCAGAATTTATGGGATACAGCAAAAGCGGTTCTAAGAGGGAAGTTTATAGCAATACAGGCCTATCTCAACAAACAAGAATAATCTCAAATAAACAATCTAACAGTGCACCTAAAGGAACTGGAAAAAGGAGAACAAACCAAGCCCAAAATCAGTGGAAGAAGGGAAATAATAAAAATCAGAGCAGAAATAAATGAAATAGAGACAAAAAAAATAGAAAAAATTAATAAAACCCAGAGCTGGTTCTTTGAAAAGATCAAAAAAATTGACAAACCTTTAGCTAGACTCACCAAGAAAAAACGAGAGAAGGCACAAATAAGTAAAATCAGAAATGAAAGAGGAGAGGTTACACAGACACCTCAGAAATACAAAAGATTATAAGAGAATACTATGAAAAGCTATATGCCAACGAATTCGACAATCTGGAAGAAATGGGTAAATTCTTGGAATCATACAACCTTCCAAAACTGGATCAAGAAGAAGTAGAGAATTTGAATAGACCAATCACCAGTAAGGAGATCGAAACAGTAATCAAAAACCTCCCCAAAAATAAAAGTCCAGGACCAGACGGCTTCCCTGGTGAATTCTACCAAACATTCAAAGAAGACTTAATACCTATCCTTCTCAAACTCTTCCAAAAAATTGAGGAGGGTGAGAAGCTCCCTAACTCATTCTACGAAGCCGACATTACCCTGATACCAAAACCAGACAAGGACAACACAAAAAAAGAAAATTACAGGCCAATATCACTGATGAACATCGATGCAAAAATCCTCAACAAAATACTAGCAAATCTCATACAACAATACATTAAAAAGATTATACACCATGATCAAGTGGGATTTATTCCAGGTATGCAGGAATGGTTCAACATTCGCAAATCAATCAACGTAATACACCACATTAATAAAATGAATAATAAAAATCACATGATCATCTCAATAGATGCAGAGAAAGCATTTGAGAAGATACAGCTTCCATTTATGATAAAAACTCTGAATAAAATGGGGATAGAGGGCCGGCCCCATGGCTTAGCGGTAAAGTGCACGAGCTCCGTTGCTGGCGGCCCGGGTTCAGATCCCGGGCGCGCACTGACGCACCGCTTCTCCCGCCATGCTGAGGCCACGTCCCACATACAGCAACTAGAAGGATGTGCAGCTATGACATACAACTATCTACTGGGGCTTTGGGGGGAAAATAAATAAATAAATAAAATCTTAAAAAAAAAATGGGAATAGAAGGAAAGTACCTCAACGTAATAAAGACCATATATGACAAACCCACAGCTAATATCATCCTCAATGGTGAAAAACTGAAACCTATCCCTCTAAGAACAGGAACCAGACAAGGATGCCCACTGTCACCACTCCTATATAACATAGTATTGGAAGTCCTAGCCAGAGCAATCAGGCAAGAGAAAGAAATAAAAGGGATCCAAATTGGAAAGGAAGAAGTGAAACTGTCACTATTTGTAGATGACATGATTTTATATATAGAAAACCCTAAAGAATCCACCAAAAAACTTTTAGAAGTAATAAACGAATATGGTAAAGTTGCAGGATACAAAAATCAACATACAAAAATCAGTTGCATTTCTATACACCAACAACGAAGTAGCAGAGAGAGAAAGTAAGAATACCATCCCATTTACAATTGCAACAAAAAGAATAAAATACCTAGGAATAAACTTAACCAAAGAGGTGAAAGAGCTGTACACCAAAAACTATAAAACATTGCTGAAAGAAATTGAAGAAGACACAAAGAAATGGAAAGATATTCAGTGCTCTTGGATTGGAAGAATCAACATAGTTAAGATGTCCATACTTCCTAAAGCAATCTATAGATTCAATGCAATCTCTATCAAAGTTCCAACAACATTTTTCACAGAAATAGAACAAAGAATCCTAAAATTTATATGGAACAACCAAAGACCCCGAATAGCTAAAGGAATCCTGAGAAAAAAGAACAAAGCTGGAGGTATCACACTCCCTGATTTCAAAATCTGCTACAAAGCTATAGTAACCAAAACAGCATGGTACTGGCACAAAAACAGACACACAGATCAATGGAATAGAATCGAATGCCCAGAAATAAACCCACACATCTATGGACAGCTAATCTTTGACAAAGGAGTCAAGAACATACAATGGAGAAAAGAAAGTCTCTTCAACAAATGGTGTTGGGAAAACTGGATAGCCACGTGCAAAAAAATGAAAGTAGACCCTTATCTTATACCATACACAAAAATTAACTCGAAATGGATTAAAGACTTGAATGTAAGACCTGAAACTATGAAACTTCTAGAAGAAAACATAGGCAATGCGCTCTTCGACATCGGTCTTAGCAACATCTTTTCAAGCACCATGTCTGACTGGGCAAGAGAAACAATAGAAAAAATAAACAAATGGGACTACATCAAACTAAAAAGCTTCTGCACAGCAAAGGAAACCATCAACAAAACAAAAAGACAACCTAACAATTGGGAGAAGATATTTGCAAACCATACATCTGATAAGGGCTTAATCTCCAAAATATATAAAGAATTCATGCATCTCAACAACAAAAAAACTAACAACCCAATTTAAAAATGGGCAAAAGACCTGAACAGACATTTCTACAAAGAAGATATACAGACGGCCAACAGACACATGAAAAGATGTTCAAAATCATTAACTATCAGGGAAATGCAAATCAAAACTACAATGAGATATCACCTCACGCCCGTCAGAATGGCTATAATTAACAAGACAGGAAACAACATGTGTTGGAGAGGATGTGGAGAGAAGGGAACTCTCATACACTGCTGGTGGGAGTGCAAACTGGTGCAGCCACTATGGAAAATAGTATGGACACTCCTCAAAAAATCAAGGATAGAACTACCATATGATCTAGCTGTTCCACTGCTGGGTATTTATCCAAAGAACTTGAAAATACCCATGCATAAAGATACATGCACCCCTGTGTTCATTGCAGCGTTATTCACAATAGCCAAGACTTGGAAGCAACCTAAGTGCCCATCAAGGGACGAATGGATAAAGAAGATGTGGTATATATACACAATGCAATACTACTCAGCCATAAGAAACGATGAAATCCAGCCATTTGTGACAACACGGATGGACATTGAGGGTATTACGCAAAGTGAAATAAGTCAGAGGGAGAAGGTCAAATACCGTATGATTTCCTTCACTAAGTAGTAGATAATAACAACAATAAACAAACACATAGGGACAGAGATTGGATTGGTGGTTACCAGAGGGGAAGGGGGGAGGGAGGAGGGTGAAAGGGATAATTCAGCACATGTGTGTGGTGATGGGTTGTAATTAGTATTTGGGTAGTGAACATGATGTAATCTATGCAGAAATAGAAGTATAGTGATGTACACTTGAAATTTATACAATGTTATAAACCAATGTTACTGCAATAAACAAAAAATTATAAAAAAAAAGAAATACACATAGAAAATAGATATAAAACAATTTTCCTTGTGTTATAGACAAAGACAAATTAGCACAAAAGGCCTAACTATATACTAATATAATTTAATATTTTTTATGCAAACACATCACAAATGGCACATCAACACTGAGAGTTTCCTCTTCAAAGTAGCCATCTTGGTAGGTTATATATTATATGTTTATTCTAGTGATATTGATATTGCTCTAGACATTTTGTGAGCTACTCTTCTGGGCTTACTTTTAAAGAGTTTTCTTTTGAGTATTTTTAAATGGTGCTGAATCATACTTTTTAAGTAAGATTTGACTACTGGAGCCAACTTAAGGCAATTTGGATCTGGAGTTGACAGGTGTGGTTTTAAGAGATTTGAATCATAGATAAGGAATGACTTCAGTAAAGACATAAACTAGTCTACATGTGAGTGTTATAAACCAACTCTAAAGGGAGATCACAAAGACAGAAGACGAATGTTTTGAGCTATGGCCCCACAATTTGACTAAATACCTGAGCTACTAACGTGACCATTTTCAGCGGAAAGCTCTCCTTTGGAGCCTTTGCTTCCTAACCCAAAGGAGAGCGAAGAGTAAGCGTGTTTGATATTAAACTTTCAGTTTCCCTATTTCACAGTCCACAGTCCACAGAGTTACAGTTAAAAAGCATTTTATTCTTCAACGAAATTAAAATAGTTGACACCAGAATGAGGCCATGGTTGAATTCCTGGCGAATCATCTGTGGCCTGCCTTGTGAAATTCTAAAGGAGCAGAGAAAGACCAGTGTATTAGGGGCATCAGCACAGGTCCTTCCTCCCACAGAAGAAATGCGTTTCAAGAACATCTCCCTCGGAGCATGGCTGGTTCATTCCACAGCTGTCTCTTCTTGAACACACAGAGGCTAAAAGGACGGCCACCTTAGTCCCTTGCATAGCAGGAACACTGGATTCATTAGTGATCAAAGCTTGCGCTGTGCCAGTCCTGATGTTATTTTTAACATCCCAAACTCCTTTGCCTGTGATTCTCAGTAAAGCCATTATCCAGAATGTTGTTAGAAGTTGATTTGATCAAAGTTTGGCCTCCAGAACATCAGGTGTTCTTGCTCTTTGCTCCCCTGTGGGTCGGGAACAAATCCTTCCTCACAAGTCCTCTCCTGTCCAATTTCTATTAGGTGGGTGAGGCTGTGTTCCTTTTCAGTTTCTCTGTCCCAGTCCTGCTGCTCTTTGAAAGAAATAAAAGTATTTCAAAAGTATTATGCCTACCTAAGTGTGACAATCCGGTTGTTAATATAAAAATGATACACGCTTTGGTCAAGAGACTTTTTTCTCAAAGTTCTTTCTACTCTATTATATTATTTCCATCTCCCTAAAAACATAAGCATCAAATTTTATATAATTGGGAATTTCTTGCAGAAATTTTTTTTTCCTAGTTATAATGTCTGTTCTTTTTTATTTAGGGAATTGAGGGATGGTGATGACACTGGCATTGGTGACAACCTTGTCGAGGTTAAGAAGGAAGGCCCTGGAGAGGAAGAAACTAGATCAATAGAAAATGTTTCCAATCACTAGGGCTCCTTTGTATCCCTGATAGGGCAGTAGTAGTAATAATAATAACAAGGACAGCAATGAAAATTGACACCTATTAAGAATTTACTGTTTGCTCGTTTACACTTTTTGCATCTGTTTTCTCATTTGATCATCAAATCACTATGTGGCATGACTTGTAATATTTTAGACATGAGGAAAGAAGAGCCCAGAGAGATTAAGGGACTCCCCAATGTAACATCTAGAACATGGCGGAGCTGGAATTTGAACCTAAGCAGTGTGACTCCACCGTCCCCACATTTTCCTGTAACGCTACTGTCTCCCTAATTTGCCTAACTAGAGCATGTGTTTCTGAGAGCCCAGAACTGTCCTCCTGAAATTGGTGATAAGGGTGAGGGGCAGAAATAGAGTGTTATGGGGCAAGTATGTTCAAAATTCTACCCCTGACCGAATTCTTGACCCTACAAAGGCTAGACTAGTTGTCTAATTGTCCCATAGCACTTCCTACTTACCCCATCACAACCGTCATTCTGTATTTTAATTTCCTGGGTACCTGAATGTCTCCTCCAGTAGACTCTAAGTTCTTTGAAAGTAAGGACTACATTTTGTTCAAAATCGGATCTATAATATCTAAAAAAGTAACTCAAATGTAGTAGACACTTGGTAAATATTTGTTGAATTCTTCAATGATAACTAATGGAATGGGGACAAGTAATACATAGAAAAATGATTTAAATCCTGATTCTAGGATGCTGGAAAGCACATTGAGTTGCCAATTTCCTTTTTCTATGCAACTAATATAGTTCTTATCTTTCTGTCCTTCTCTATAGACCAACACGCTGTAGTTGAATGGGTACATATATATGCATAATTTTTATATTTTTTAAATATATATATAAATATATTTTACATGTGCAGAAGCCTGTGGACTCAACACTTTAAAAATTGATGTCTTTTGGTTCTTCAATTATCTATGCTATACCAATCCCAGTATGAAAATAGTGAAATTTAGGATCGTTGATATTGGCTAAAAGAATTGGCTCTGAGTTAAAATAATCAGAACACAGGGATTTTAATTTTCCAGCTTTTCTCATGAAACTGCTAAGTGAATATGATGATGGCACTGGGTGCTAGGACTCACTGCCAGGTGGGTTGGATTGCAACAGGTAAACCACACACCTGAGGAATCCAGGGAAGCCAAGCTTAGTCTTAGCTTCTACTACTTTAGGAGATAACTTAGTTCCTGAGATCCAACAGACAAATTGCTTTCTTCTGCCTTCTGGGTCTTGCACCCGCTGCTTGGATTTCTGATAGAACACTTTTCACCCTGCCCTTGCCTGAGTTCCTGAGCCTTCTTGCTGAGCCCATACCATGGTTCCTTGTCTGCATCTCTTGCCCCTTGCTATGCTTCTCCCATTCCTGGCAATCTTCTGGTTTGGGGCCAACTGCCAAGTCCTTTGCTCTTTCACTTTGCCTTGACCTGAACACTTTGGATATGTTGGCCTGCCTTATGTCTGACTCACCTCTTATCCTGACCCCATCTATATTTTAGTGGGCATGAATTTCCTGTCACTGTAGATACCTGTACCTACCTTGGTCACTTTCAACCAATTCAGTCTCACCAAGCCCACCAGCACTGAGCTCGGCTAGTAGCTGGCTGGTCTCTGTCCTCACATTAGTGTTGATCCTGTTGTGCTTTTTTCTGCTAAATCTCTGTATGGAAACTCCATGCTCCCTGTTGGGAAACTTCTTCCTTCTTGCTTCTTCTAATTTGCTATTCTGTTTTAGAAACTGGCTTTTTCCCACTTGGAATTCCCCTTCTCTTTACTCCCACCCCTTCTGCATAGGCAGGCTCAGCCTAAAACCAAGCTTGTGGTCTCTGAACTTAGGAAACATTCTGCTTCCCAAAATAATTGGCTTCTCATCAGTGGCCTTATTCCAACTATAAAAATCCTACAGCAGTGTTCTTAAAGTGTGGTCCCAGGACCAGCAGCAGATTCATTTCCTGGGAACTTGTTAGAAATGCGGTTTCTCAGAAGAGTGACATCAGCAAGATGGCTGAATAAGATACCCTTTGCTCATATCCTTCCCTCAACAAAGACAATTTGGCATCCATCCAGGGACAAAAGTGCCTTTGTGAGAACTTTGGGATTCAGGTAGGAGATTGTGAAACCCCAGACCAGTCCAAGAATGAGGAGAGCCTTTTTGAGAAGACATACCTGCACCCAAGCAGCAGATTCACCCACTGCGGTCACGACTATAGACCTGGAAAGGGCTATAGTTCCATGTGGCTTTGGTTCTGTCAGCAGCATCACACACCAAGGGCCCTGGGAGAAGTCTCACCCACTCTTGCATTGATAATACAGACCTCAGTCCTGGCTGTGGACTCTGAAGTGGCCCACAAACTGGCTGCAGTCCCTCTCAGCCATGGTCTGGGACCCCTGGGAGAACAGTGAATTACACAATTACTCACAGATGAGAGAGCTTTTGTGGAAGTCCAGAAGTCCAGCAGAGAAGTTCCAGCACATGGTTAGAGCAGAAAAATTCAAGATTGGGCACACTGGAGAAGGTAAGAGGAGCAGGTTGACTTTACCTGTATCACTGCTCCCCCAAGGTGGCATAGCTCAGTGTCAAGAGAACTTTTCAGTTCTCAATGCCAAAGCTCAGTGCCAAGAGCCTATGATTTCTCCGGAAAAGTAAGAGCATGTCAGTGAGCGTCTGGCTTCCCCAGTTGTGAAGGATGCTGCCAAATAGGCCCATTTCTCTCTCAACTCATCCAGAGTACTGACTTGTGAACTGCATGACTGGGGATGGTGAGCAGCTGGGAAAACAGCAGCCAGGGTTCAGAATGGAATGTATCAAGGGGATGTGGATACTATTAACTGCATTAGGGACTCCATCCAGAAGCACACCCATGAGCCACTGGGGACACCTCACCTGCAGGTCCCCCAGCTGGTCCATGGGCATCCCCAGTGCTCTGCACACCTCACCCACACATCCCCCTACCCCATGGCTGACTCCCTATGTGCACTCCCAATGGCAGCACGTGAGAGATTTTGTAAATGGCTAGTGAGCACATCCAGAAAGCCAGCCTGATTCTGTAGGTCTGGGAGAGGCTGCCCTTGAAAATGCAAATGGGAGGTTGTCAGCACATGGCTTGGCTCTGCATGATTAGAAATCATAAAAGCTTAAGAATTTGTCCACAAGAGGGAGCAAGAAGTGTGGAGCACATATATCCACAGAAGGTCTGAAAAACCTCAGAATCCCTAGCAGGGCTGATGGAAGATAGTTCTCTCCTGAAGTCAGTTAGTAAAGACTAGAGTAGGTAACTACTACTTCAAATGTGAAGATAGCAATGCAAGACTTCAAAGAATATAAAAAATTAAGGAAACATGACACCACCAAAGGGACACAATAATTTTCCAGTAACTCATCCCAAAACTTGGAGATCTGTGATTTACTCGATAAAGAATTCAAAATAGCTGTTTTAAGGATGCTCAATGAGCTACAAGAAAACACAGAAAGGCAATTCAAGGAAATCAGGAAAACAATACACAAACAAAATGAGAAGTTTAGCAAAGAGACAGAAATCATAAAAAGAACCACACAGAAATTCTAGTGCTGAAGAATACAATGAATGAAATGAAAAATGTAATAGAGAGCATCAATATCAGAATAGAACAAGCAGAAGAAAGAATGTGTAGATTAGGAGATAGGGCATTTGAAATTAATTGGAGAACAAAGAAGAATGAAAAATAGTGAAGAAAGCCTACATTATCTGTAGGACACCATCAAAAGAAATAACCTGTGCATAATTAGGGTCCCAGAAGGAGAAGGGAATAAGAAGGGGGCAGAAAGTTTGTTTAAAGAAATAATGTCTGAGAACTTCCCAAATCCATGGAGAGATTTGGACATGCACGTTTCGTGAAGCTCATACTTCCCCAAACAAACTCGACTTAAAGAGAGCTTCTTCAAGACACATTAAAATAAAACTGTCAAAAATCAAAGACAAAGTCTTAAAAGCAGCAAGAGAAGAGAAGCTTGTAACTTACAAGGAAATCCCTGTGAGGCTATCAGTAGATTTCTCAGGAGAAACCTTACGGGTCAGGAGAGGGTGGGATGATATATTCAAAGTGATGAAAGAAAAAACTGCCAAAAATGAATACTGTATCAAGTGAAGTTGTCCTTCAGAAAGGAAGGACAGATAAAGACTTTCACAGACAAATAAAGTTGAGGAAGTTAATCACCACTAGACCTGCCTTACAAGAAATGTGCGAAAGGAGTTCTTTAAGCTGAAATGAAAGGACACTAATTAGTAACATGAAAGCATAGAAACTAACACAACACACTGCTAAAGGTGAGTATATAATGAAATTCACGATATTCTAATACCGTAGTATGGCAGTGTTTAAGCCACTTAACTCTAGTATAAAAGTTAAGGGACAAAAGTATTAAAAATAAGTACAGCTACCATAATCTGTTAATGAATACACAATATAAAAAGAGGTAAATTGTCACACCAAAAACACAAAAGGGGGGAGTAAAAAGATAGAGGTTTTTTTGTATGCAATCAAAGCTGCTATCAGTGTAAAATAAACAGTTATATCTATAAAAATATTGATATTTTATGTAAGTCTCATGGTAACCACAAAATAAAAATCTATCGTAGATATACTATTATCAAAAAGACAAGAGATAAGGGTTGGCAAGGCTATGGAGAAAAGGGAACTCTTGTGCACTATTGGTGAGAATGGAAATTGGTACAGCCACTGTGAAAAACAGTATGGAGGTTCCTCAAAAATTTTAAAATAGAAATACCTATGATCCAGCAACCCACTTCTGGGTACATATCCAAAGGAAATGAAATCACAATCTTGAAGAGATGTCTGCACCCCTACATTCATTGCAGCATTATTCACAATAGCCAAGATATATAAAACAACCTATGTGTCCTTCTATGGATGAATGGATAAAGAAGATGTGAAATATATACAATGGAATATTATTCAGCCATGAGAAAGAAGGAAATCTTGCCATTTGTGACAACATGGATAGCTTATGAGGGCATTTTGTTAAGTGAAATAAGTCAAACAGTTCAAGACAAATACTGTATGATCTCACTTATATGTGGATTCTAAAAAAGCTGAACTCATGGAAACAGGGAGCAGAATGGTGGTTGCCAGGGCTAGAGGGTGGGGGAAATAAGAAGATATTGATTGAAAGGTACAAACTTCCAGTTATAAGATGAATAAGTTCTGAGAATCCAGTGTATAGCATGGTAACTATAATTAATAATACTGCTATATACTTGAAAGTTGCTAAGAGTACTCTCTTAGCAATTTAATATTAGATTAGATTTTAATGTTCTCACTACAAAAAAAATGGTAATTATGTGAGATGATAAAAGTATTGACTAACTTTATTATGGTAATTATTTCACAATAAATACATGTATCAAATCATTACGTTGTACACCTTAAACTTAAACAATGTTATTTGTCAATTATGATCTCAATAAAACTGAGAAGAAGTAAAAAGAAATGCAAATTCTCATGTCTCACTTCATGTCTATTGAATCAGAAACTCTGGAGGTGGGGTTCGGAAATAAGTGTTTTATTAAGCCCACAAGGTGATTCTAAAGACACTCAAGTACAAAGAACATTGCCCTAGAGAAATGTTCCCTATGTCCTGACCTAATCTGCCTCCTCCTCCTGTCACCTCTTGAGTTTAGAGCAGACAGACCTAACTTCTATTTACTTCCTGGTTCTGAATCCCTGCTTCTCTGTTCTTTTCTAATTACCTGAATTCCAGATTGCTAACCTGTCCATTGATAAAAATTTCTGCTTGGTCAAACCTGACTTGCCTGCCACTGTATGTCTAAGCCCTATTGAAACTGTGTGATGCCAGTGTTAACAGTACATGAGTCACATTCTACTAGCAACAACACTGTCACACACTTCCTGCTATATCATAACTAATATCCGGGCAAAGACATCCTGCAATGCAAAGCTGACCTAATACAGCAATTTGTTTCTTGTCATGCTTCAAGCAATGGAATCCAAGGGGAGAGATATTTAAGAAGTACTGTGGTAGGTGAAGACCTTTGCTTATTGCAACTTTAGTCATCCCTATTTTTCCCCCAAAGAATCCTAAGCAATTGAGGACTGACTTCAAAAATAAATCAAAGCATTTCCTGGTAAAATCAATACTAAGAGAGTTTTGAAAGCTAGTGTCCTGTTGAATATAAACTACCTCATCGTACTAGTGGTAGGTGCTTAGTTGAAATCAGTGAGAGGTATATAAAACCTAATGGCACCCTTGATATAAACAGATAATACAACTCCAGTCATTTTGCATTTATGATCCTGCATTTGAAAGCCAAGGGGAATTATGTTTTAGGGCCTGAAGGAAGTGTTTGCAGATAACATGGAGCAAGTGCAAACCTCTCTGGATCATATACGAGGTTAACTCCGGACACTGGAGAAATTTTTATTATAAAGCCAAAGTTAACTGTTAGTTTTGGTAGAAAAATACATCAGAGATCAATGTGTATCTTTATGTGTTTGTTTTTCTCCATGTTTCTTCCAAGTAGCCTCATTTCCTTTTGTGCATCCCCATTAGCCAAGCAGAATTTATTAGTCTGGAGTTTGATAAAACATGAGTTTGAGAAATGATTGAGATGATATTGTCAATGACTGGCTGCCTCTTAGTCCTGCCAATGCTCTGTGGATGAGGCTGACTAGGGAGTGTGTTTGGAGGCACTAGCCTGTGGTGCCATTGGATGCAGGCACTTTCACAGTATTGCATAACTGGGACAAAGAAGGCCTTCTGTTTGCAAAATGCCCGGGTACAGCAACAGAGAGAATGAGATTGTGTTTCTGACTAGATGGAGCCTGGTGAGAAGCAACTCATCCAAGGGTCCCTAAACGTAAACACAGCATCTTCAGTCCTGTACTGTTATCCATCAGAATATGCCTAATCTTGATGGCGTGTTCTGCAAATACCTGTATCTGAGCCCATTTGATGGACTAGTGGGCAAGGTGCCAGAAGCCAACTTGCACAAGGTTTTTATGGGGGTTTTTTTGTTTGTTTTTTTGCCCAGAGGATTCTGGAAAATGACTGGAATTAGAAGGCCAAATAGTGTTTAACTGAGATATTGGATCCCAGCCTGGTCTAGTCACGTATCTGAGCCCGAAGGAAAGAAGCTGAAAGTCCTGTTTTAATAAGGCACTCAGTAAGGAGATAGAATTCAGGTGAGAAGAAGGTTTAGTGGGTGGAGGAGGTGGCCTCATGCCCACTTCTATGAGTCTTTTGATATGGCAAAGACAACAGTGCCAGCATAGCTCAACACAGCACTGGGGACAATGCCTACTTCAGAGGCATCAGCGTTGTTATGCTGGCCCTGTTAGCAATGGAAGTAGTGAGGTGCTGCCCATTCATAGCCCCTGATCATCAAAGAGAAAAGCAGAGCAAATCATCATGAGTCCAGGAGACTCAGAAAGATTACAGAGGGATGAGGTTCTGGGGAAGAGTACCAGCAGATTTGGGGTATTAGTCTTACATGACTCTATACTTATTCAAATATGGTAAAGCTTGAGTTACACAAGAAAACTCAGGTCTATGAAGTCCATTATCAAGTGAGTCTTGCTACTCTTTTCTCACGTCATCTCTTTGCTCCAAACTTTCTGAAAACTCTACTCCTACAGGATAAACTCCAAACACCTCATCTTGGAATTCCAGATGACTAAGTTTGTCCCCACCTAACTTAATGATCTTCTCCGTCCACTCTAAACAGCATTTTTGTCATGTATTGATCTCTGTTATATCCTCTGGTGTGTGCCTTCTCTCTGTCTCTCGGTGTATTCCTTGCTTGTCAAGGCCCAGGTCAAGCTCTGCCATTTCTTTGAAGCTTTTTGTAATCACCTCAGCCCACGGTAATCTTTCATGTTCAAATTCTTTCTACCTTAGTCTCATATTTCCTTCCTATATTATTCATTTAGCTTTTAGCACACATCACCTTATTTGTTAGTCTCCTTTCATGTAACATTTTGTTCATCTCCCCAGTTGCTTTGCAAGCCCATTTACTTCTCTTCAGCCTCCTGCTAGGCCTGGCCCACTGTTGGGCATATGATGTTGTAAGGATTGTTGCATGATTGAGTTACTGATGATCTGACATTGGTATCTTGGTGTGATTGTCTCATGCTTCACTTTTGTTGAGATATGGGAACAGAGCAGAAGGTCCAAGGAAATGGCTTCTCAGAACATGAGCATATTCTTCAGTACTTTGGCTCTGAGTCTTGCCCCTCTGGTGTCCACCCCTGCTGACTGGGTTTTCAGGTCACCCCAGGAAGTGTGTGGTTTGAACCATTTGCCGACTTTCTGAGTGGGAGTGTGGTGCCCTGGGGCAAGGATGAAATCATTGGGCTCATTTTCATTTTTGAACATAAATTCCCTGAAGCTTAGATTTGTTTTCTTGGAATAAAGTCATATAATCATAGAGTCAAAAGAAGAAGAAACTTATGTGTTGCATTATTATCATTGTCATCTTTATCAATGAGCCAGATGAATTTTGGTTTGAATCATGGTCTTACATTCATGATAATTGTGTGACTATGGACAGTCGGTAACTTTCCTAAGACTCTGTTCCCTCACCTGCAAACTGATGTTAATATTTCTTAGAAAGTTGCTAGTAAGTAAGTTAATGTATCAGGAATCACAACTGACATATAGCAGGTGCTTAATAAATGATAACTATAATATCAATTATTCCTATATTATTCATTTATCTTTTGGCACACATCATCTTATTCAGCTAGAGAAATTGAGCATAAATGTAAAAATTTGATCAAAATTTACTGAATCCCTCTTTTGTGCAAGGAACTAGGACAGATCCAAGCTATACAAAAATGACACGCTGCGCACTCTCAAGGAGGTGTCAATGCAACCAGGGAAGCATACGTGATTTGCAGTGACAAAATAGGGGATTTAGGGGTGTACATGTTACGTGGATATCAGAGTCCTTTTGTCTGCAAGTAACAACCTTGAAAAAGTTCAAACTGCCTTAAGCATTAAAGGTGATATACTGTTTTTAACATCAATAGATTCAGACTACAGACTTCAAGGCCACCAATCACATCTTGGTCCATGTAAATGCCTAAACCACATGGCTCTATGCAGTGGATCTGCACAGGGTAGGACTCAGGGCTGGTGGATTAGTAGTTCAGTGTCACCAAGGACCTAGATTTTTTTCTGTGTTTTCTTTTTGCCATTCACAGTATTGGCTTCAAACTTGGGATTACAGTTTGGTTCATGATGGTCCTTGAAGCTTCATGTTTCCTGTCTAGAAAGCTAGATAGATGATAGATACATGGGTATAGATGCATAGAGAAAGTGGGTGAGAGAGACAGAGAATCAAAAGCCTTTTAGTCTGATTGGGCCAACATATTCATTTAGACAAATATAATATCATGCAATTGGCTTAGGATTGGGTTCCTAAACCATTGATGATCATGGTTGCCTTAGACTAATCATGGTACACCTTTGGAGATAGGGTCAGTACCCTAAACCACATGGCTGCTACACAGATGAGAGAGAACGGAAAATATATAGGAAGTCAAGCACAGTGTCCAAAACTGGGCCTAAGTACAATATGAGACAAGTTGACCTTATGGCTTTATTTACACATTGTTTCTTTTTATCAACAATCTCCATAATATTCCAGTTTCATGATTTTTTTAATGGGCAAGTTATTTCATAATTCTAAAATGTATTATCTTCTATCACAATTACAAGCCCTAAATTATATAAGCCAGCCCTGGTGGTCTAGTGGTTAAGATTGAGTGCTCTCACCACCATGGCCCAGGTTCGTTTCCCATACCACCCATCTGTCCATTGTCATACTGTGGAGGCTGAGTGTTGCTATGATACCAGAAGTTATGCCACTGGTATTTCAAATACCACCAGGGTTACCCTTGGTGGACAGGTTTCAGCAGAGCTTCTGACTAAGACAGATTAGGAAGAAGGACCTGGCCACCCACTTCTGAAAAAATTGGCCATGAAAACTCTCTGAATAGCAGTGAAGCATTGTCTGATACAGCGCTGGAAAGTGAGAGGATGGCACAGAAAGACCAGGCAGGGTTCAGCTCTGCTATAAACAGGGTCTCTAGGAGTCAGAATCAACTGGATGGAACCAACAACAAAATTACATAAATCCCCAGGAGGAAAGCAGGCAGTGTCAGTTACAGAAATGATGGATGGGGGTTGGTCCTACCAGCCTACTAGCTAAAGGAAATTTTACTTTTATTAATTGTTTTTCTAAACATCTCAGTATTTTATTTCATTATTCTTGGTCAGAATACAAGTAGGCCACCCATTAGATATCTAAACATCAATAATGAGAAATTAATTCTGGCAAGAATTACTTGGTCTTAAAGGATAAATAGAATTTTACCAGGCAAAATAGGTTTCCCAGGCAGAGGGAACATCATAAGCACAGATAAAGAAGCATGAAATCATGTGATGCATTTGTGAAACGGTGAACGCTCCAGGACTGTTAAAACATTAGGTTTGTGGGAAGGAGAGTGATGAGAACTGAATCTGGAAATAGAGTGTGAGGCCTGTACCAGTCTGTTTCTTAGTTGTAAGCAAAGGATACTGTGATTGGCTGATTTATGCCTAAAAAGGAGATATAAATTTAAACAGACTAAGAATCGCTCACAAAATCTATTAAAAACCTGGAAAATCAGACACACAAGACAGGGAAGAAAAAGAGAAGAAAGGCAGCCAGAGCCACTGCCAAAATCATCCCCAAAATTAGTCCTGGAATGACACCATTGTCCCCACAGCTTCTCCCCCAGACACCATGAACAGTGGACACCGGACACCATTAGAAGCTCTATCATTGCTGCTCCTGAAAACTGCTGCTGCTGTTGCTGTCCCACAGCCAGCATGAACCCTTCACTGCTGCTTTGAGTCATTCACTCCCATTTCAGAGTCAGACACAGGATTATCTGAGATGTCAGTTTTGTGCTTGATACAAGGGAGGCTGGTAAATTGGGGATCATCTTCCATGAAGACTCATAGGTAGATAATTTCACAAACTCATAAAACATTTATAATTAATTCTTTAGGCAATGGAAGATGCTACTGCTGATGGCAAAAATGTTGGGGAGAGGAATGATAATAGTAACCGTCACCATTTAATTAATGCTTACTTTATGCTCACCCTCACAACAAATTGATGAAGGGTATTCTTATTCCTCTTTTACAGATAAGATGACTGTCTTACAGAAGTTAACCATTTATGGGCAGGCCCCGTGGCTTAGTGGTTAAGTGCACGCTCTCCACTGCTGGCGGCCCGGGTTTGGATCCCGGGAGCGCACCGACACACTGCTTCTCCAGCCATGCTGAGGCCACGTCCCACATACAGCAACTAGAAGGATGTGCAGCTATGACATACAACTATCTGCTGGGGCTTTGGGGGAAAAATAAATAAATAAATAAATTATTAAAAAAAAAAAAAGTTAACCATTTAAGATACTTAAAGGAAGAGTGCCATGTTAAATGTGCTCTAGGAAGATCCCTTTCACTGCTGTGTGGAGGGGGATTAGAAATGTAGAGATTGTAGCCAGAGACACCCAAAGGAGGATGAAAGCCTAAACAGAGGAGGAGAGGAAGAATTAGAGCAGTTTTCTGGAACTTCAAAGCTCATCAGAATCACCTGGAGGACTTGTGAAGGCACAGGTGACTGGGCTCTAATCTCAGAGTTTCTGATTCAGCAGGTCTGGCTGGGGCTCAAGAACTTGTAACTCTAACAAATTCCAAGTTGATGCTGCTGCTACTGGTTTGCGGACCATATTTTAAACCAAACGGATTTAAATTAAATGGATTAAAGAACTGTTTCTTAAACCTCACTAATATACGGACCCCTTTTAATGAAATGCATTATTGACACTACCAATATCTCTCCTCTATTTTTATTATAATATCCCTTAAAAATATACAGATATAAAATTAGGTATAAACTCCTTATGCTTATAGCTCATATACAATGATAAAACCTAAACCATATTTAAATTAAATACAGACAAAAAGATAAAATTAATAAAATTCAAATTAACATTAACTTCAATGTGACATATTTTGTTATTCTGCTGAAATGAAAAGACCATTATGCATTTAAGAGAAAAAAACATATAACCTCAAAACCAATTTTATTTTTAATCTGTTTTTGTAATACTTGTGTAAAGAATGACTATTTACATAAGTATATTCTACAAAATGATATTAATAACTACCAGGCTCTGTTTCTAACCTTATACTTAATCAAAACCTTGCCAGTGAGCACTACTGTAATGGCAGTGTTACTAAGATGTTTCCTGGTATCTCTGTGAAGCTAGTTTCTTGTACATTCTAAGAACATTGTGACATTATTGATATCTGGATTAAATAGTTACTTAATGCAGTTATTGCTAAACTTAGGAAATAAAAATTTATTACATCTTTACTATCATACTTTTGTTGCTAGTGATCTGTTAGAAGTGATATGTGCCATGACTTGAGCCATATGAATATTTAATTCACACACAGATATGGACTGAATGGAAAGACACACATGTCATTATGCATTTTAGTTCAACATTTCCTACTACCATATCCTATGTGATGATTTGATTCTACTTTTGCAATTCTTTTCTCAAACTAATACAAAACTTCTGTTATATGTTATATAGCATCTGACTTCATTTGGCTTCTCCAGAGGCGATCCCTAAGACAAGGACTCTAATGAATGGAATTTATCAGGAAGAGTTCTCAGGAAAAACTAGTAGGAGAATAAAGAAATGAGATAGACAACAGAAGCAAGCCAAATGAGGGCCTAATGCTAAGGGAAGTCCCACAGGTGTGAACTGACTTAATCCTGCAGGGGAGCTCTAGAGACAGACTCCAGCTCTAGGTCACACTCCCAAGTTCCTCTGATGAGGGACAGGGGAGCCTAAATACTTATGTTCATGCACCCATCAAACCCAGAAGTCATTGGAGAAAGGATGTCCCTAGACAGACGTAAATTTCAGAAAGCATTTCAGAAAAGCAGGCTCTAGAAACTTGAGGGCAACCCTCTGACATAGAAATACAGGTGCTGACTGTCGGGTGTAAAAGCAGGCCATGAATCAGTGTATGAAAATGGTGAAGGGATTGGAGAGGATATGAATGGATCACTGATATTGTCAACTATGCCATCTCATGACACAATTTGGCCTTTACTTTGAATATGATAATCAGTTTATTGCCTCTCAGTTCCAAACGCACCCTTCTTTTCCCTGCTTTGTGACACTGGAGATGGACTATGTAAATATTTTCCAGTTCCAGCTTGATCCATGTTAGGTTTTGTCAATAGAGGATACTGGAGGAATACTGCAAACATAACCAGGGGCCTTTTACCCCTGGTTCCGATGTGCTGTTTGGGGAGCAGCTGCCAGTATATGAGAAATGAGAAGCCCAGTAGAACTCACTTCAACAGCCCTCATGCACCAGCTGTAGCCTACACTATAAGTTTCTCAAACCACCCACAGACTGTTCCTACGGACTAACTCAGGCCCGCTCACACCTTTCAGCAAGTTTCTCAGCCACCCAGTGTCCATTCCTAGGAACCGGCTCTAGTTCATGCCCTCTGCCAAGTTTTCTATCAGCAGGCTGTCTGGTAGAAGTCTGCAATGAGGTCTGAATCTCAGCCTTGGGTGTGTTCCTCTGAGTACATAATCCCTTTCTTGTTCACTTTCTCTCAGTTCTACAGTTTGTAGCTTCCTTTTGCGTTTGCTGTTTCTGCATCCTTTGGAGTTCTTCTTTTACTCCTTGTGGTAGTTAACCACCTTTTAGTAGTTAACAATTCTTTATACTTTTTTTCCTTCTTCAAATTACTGATGTCATTTTTTCTCCTGATTGGATCTTGACTGATAAAAATGGACGTTGAAATTGTGTGATGCTTAGTTATAAACTTGCATCAAGCTACAATATGTAAATTTTTAAAATACAGAGAATTTGTGGATTTCCAAGAATATGGCAAATATCACTTTGAGAATCACAAAATTAAAAAGACATTTTTTTCTTAGAAAATTGACAGAACTGGATAACCAATTGAATTTTAGCACATAAGGAAAAAGCAAAATGAAAGAATAAAATGTTTTACTTTGGAAGACTTGGTGGTTGGTGATTGTGTTAGGTAGTTCCTCCAAGTAGATGCTGATCTCAGAGTCACAAGTAAAAACGATTTATTGAGTAAGATGGAACAGGAGGAAGCAAGGAAGGTCTTCAGACCTTGATGTAGGTCCAGCATCTGTGAAAGGAAGGAGGACAGAATGAGGAGAGCCTCAGACTTCAGTACAGCTCTGAGAAAGCTTTGACTTACCCAACAGGGAGCTCTGGTGCAAAGACTGCCTATAGGCATGCCCCTGCTTAAAAACCATCCATATCTTCTCATCCAATGCACAATAAAATATAGTCTTTACTACGGTTTACAAGGCCCTACACAAATGGACCCCTGCTATCTTTCTTGTGTCATCTCCTACTGCTCCTCCTTCTAACTTACTCCTCTGAGCCAGACTAGCTTTCTCACTGTTCCTTGGACACCCAAGCACACTCTTGCTTCAGATTCTTTGCACTTCAAGTTCCCTAAGCCTGTTTCTTCCCTCAGGTATTGGCATGGCTTGCCTACTCATTTTCTTCAAGTCACTGCTCAATTTCACCTTCCCAGTGAGACCTTCCCTGTCAACTTTATTAAAATAACACCTCCCTCATAATTCCCTGTCCCGTTACACTGATATGTTTTTCATCTTTTCACTTATCAGTAAATGATATACTGTTTATATGTTTTGTGTACGTATCCTCCTACTAGAATATAAGCTCCATAAAAACAAGAACTTTGTTTTGTTTACTGCTATAAGCCCAGCAATAAGAACAGTTCCTAACACATAGTAGAAACTCAATAAATATTTGTTGAATGAGTGCATTAATGAATTAATTGATTAAGTTGGAGAGTTGGCAAGGACCAGATCAGACAAGGCCTTGTGGTCCAAGATAAGGATTTCTCTAAAGTCAAATTTTTTTTAAGCAAGCAGGCTGACATGATCAGACTGGTCTGTTAAAGAGCTCATTCTGATTGTAGAAGGAAATATAGGATTCAGGGAAAATAACCTAAAAGGTTATTCTGATAATCATGATGAAAGATGCTACAGGCTCAGACTAGGATAGTGACAGTGCAGATAAAGCAATATGAACATACTTGAGAGGTATTTAGAAGGTGAAATCAATTGTGAAATATTGTATATTGAAGGATAGATAGATAGGCAAAGCTAGAAATAATCAGATTTTGCAGGGATGATCATGAGATCATTCCTGACTGTGTAGTTAAAATTGAGATATCAAGGAGGCAGATGGACATAAATTCCTAGAGCTCAGAGGAGAAATCTGAGCTAGTTAGTTTGGGATATTTTTGCCTCTTATATATCCCAGCTTCAGTGCTAAAGTAGCCCAAAACACAGAACAGTCAACAAGTATGAACAATAAAATCCCCAGGAAATGTTTACGGTCTCTAGCCGGAGGACTGGGAAGACGGGTCTCGCATGAGACTTCACCTTCCCTACTCCAAGTGAGAAGTACTGAAGAAGTGATTTAATTCTCCCCCTCTCCCAGCAAGGCAGATGTGGACCCTGAGGATCAGAGTCCTCAAAATCTCCCCACCCTGCACTAAGTGTATGCCAGCAAAGAGATGGCATCCCTTCCCTTCCCTACCTTACCACTGTGGCAAAAAAGAATTCTGTAGGGTGGAGCCCTCTTGATTCTCCTCACCCTATATCAAGCAAATGGCAGCAAAAGACAGCATCCGTGAAACATCCCACAGGAGAAATGGCAGTGAACTCTGCAAGGGAGATTCATATCAATTCTCTCCACTGCACACCAAGCAAGCACTAACAAAGAATGAGTACCTCCCCGCTTTCCCACTGGCAATTGAGGCAGTGTCAGTGCAACCAAGTAAGTGCAAACAAAGAGGCAGAACCCCTCTTCTTCCCACGGGCATGATGAGGCCTGCGGGGTGGAACCTAGTGACAGTGTAAGATGGCCAAAGGCCCAGACATTATAGCCAGAACACCAGGAAGAGGGAACCAGGGGAATCAGAGCATGGGGGGGAAATAATGGAAAGTACGTAACTAGAGAAAAAGAACATTTAAATTTGCGCATAAAGTCAAAGACTTACCCTAGAACTACATACGCACGAAACTGACTGGAATCACTACTACAAGGACTTTTAAAAATAAATCCACATTTGTACAGGAGCCCACATTAAAAAAGTGGACCAGGGTGTACGAACTCAATCTAACCAGATTAACTGACTGCTAAAACAAAGAAGAAATAATCAACATTGTGTAGATGATTTAAACAGAAATCAGAGTCTCATATCATAATATTCAAAATATACAGTATACCCAAAATTTCTTAATACACAATAAATTAGGAAAACCTAAACAACTCTCAAGGAGAAAGGCAATGAATAGATACCACTCCTGAGATTAACCAAATGTTAGAATGATCATGCAACAACTTTAAAGCTGCTATTCTAACTATGCTCTAAGAAGTGAGGATAGATACTCTTAAGAACAAATGGAAAAATAAAAGTTCTCAGCAAAGAAATAGAAACTAAAATAGAACCAAGAACCAAATGAGAGTTTTAATGCCAAAATATAATATCAGAAATAAAAAATTCACTGGAGGGGCTCAAGAATAGAACTGAGAAGACAGAGGAAAGAGTCAATAAACTTGAAGGCAGAGCAATAGAAATTATCTAATCTGAACAACAGAGAGAAAAAAAGACTATGAGAAAATTTAACAAGGCTCAGGAATCTGTGGGACAATACTCAAAGGCCTAATATTTGTGTCATAGGAGTCCCAGAATAAAAGAAGAAAGAGATTGATGCAGAGACAATATCTGAAGAAATAATGGCTGAAAATTGCCCATATTTGGTGAAAGACATAAATTTACAGATCCAAGAATCATTGAAAACTCCAAACAAGATAAACTTAAAGAAAATCATGCCCAGGCACATTATAATCAAATTGCTGCTGAAAAACAAAGATTTATAAAAATCTTAAAAGCAGTCAAAGAAAAATGACACACTACATATTAGAGGACAAAGATTCAAATGACACCAGATTTGTTATCAGAGGTCAGGGAGTCCAGAAGACAATATAACCATATTTTTCAAGTGCTGAAAGAAAAGAACTGTCCTCTCAGGATCCACAGTAACAAGTGAAATTATCTTACAGGAATAAAAGCAAAATGCAAAAATTCTCAGATGAAAGAAAACAGTCCTGCCTTAAAAGAGATGCAAAAAGGCAGTTCTTCAGGTGAAAGGTAAATGATAGCAAAAGAAATTCTGGAATGCCAGGAATGCAGTTAGAGCAACAGAAATGGTAAGCATGTGAGTAAAGAGAATAGACTCTATTTTATTTCTTAAATTTATTAAAATTATGTATGACTATTGAAAACAAAAATCATCACATTGTCTAAGGGATTTTCAATGTATGTAGATGTAATACATATGACAGAAACCTCAAAATGGGAGGATGGTAAAGTGACCTATATGGTAAAATTTCTATATGTTCCCTGAAATGATAAAATATTATTTATAAGTAGAATGTATAAAGTTCAGTAATTCTTAGATTATAAGATTCAGATTAACCACTAAAAAAACTACACAAAGATACATAGTCAAAAAACTAAAGAACAATTAAATTGGAATCTTGAAAATATTCAAATAATTCAACAAAAGAAGGAGAAGGAAAATCGAGGAATGAAAAATAGAAGGGACAAACAGAATATATGTAGTAAAATGACTGCCTAAATACAACCATAATAACAATTATATTAAATGTAAATAGTTAAAACACGCCAATCAAAAGACAGAGACTGTTGGATTGTATAAAACAAAAAGACCCAGCTATATGCTGTCTACAGAAAACCCACTTGAAACATAATGATATAGTTAAAAAATAATAGAATGGCCAAAGATCTATCATGCAAACATTAATTTAAAAAAACTGGAGTGGCTATTTATAACACACCAAGCTGACTTTTGAACAAGGAAAATTACTAGGGATAAAGAAAGACATAACATAATGATAAAAGTTAATTTTGGTTAATTAACCAAAATACATTGCAATCCTAAATGTGTATACATTGAACACAGGGCTTCAAAATGCATCAAACAAAAACTTAAAGAATTGAAAAAGAAATAGACAAATCCAAATTATAGTAGGAAAATTCAATATTTCTCTCTCAGTAATAAATAGAATAAACACATAAAAAATCAACAAAGATATAGAAGAACTGAATAACACCATCAACCAACCTAGTCTAATTATTTATAGAACAACCCAGCAGCAGACTATACCTTTTTCTCAAGTGTATTTAGAAGCTTCACCATGAAGACCATATTCTGGGCCACCAAACAAAGCTGATTAAATTTTAAAAAGTTAAAATTATTCAAAGTTCTTTAACTATACAAAATAAATCTAAAAATTAATAATAGACTATTTGGAAAATCCCTAATAATTTGGTAATTAAATAACACACTACTGAATAATCCATGAATTTAAGAGGAGCTCTCAAGAGAAATTAGAAAATATGTTGAACTGAAAGAATACGAAAATGCAATAATGTTGCAACTAAGGCAGTGCTTAGAGAGAAACCAGTAGCATTAAATGCTAACATTAAAAACAAGGAAGGTCTCAAGCCAATAACTTAAGATTCTGCCTCAAGAAATTAAAAAAATAAAAATAAAGTAAGTACAAAGGAAGCAGAAAGGAAAAAATAACAAAGATCAGAACAGAAATAATGAAATTGAAAACAAACAAAAAAATTAAACCAAAATCTAATTCTTTCAAAAAATAGATAAACCTCTAGCCAGACTGACCATTTTCTTGGTCAAAACTAGAGAAGATGCAAATTATGAACATCAGGAATGAAAGAGGGTAGATTACTAGTGACCTCACAGATGTTAAAAGGGTAATAATAATATACTATAAACAACTCTATGCACATAAATTTGACAATTTAGAAGAAATGGACCAATTCCTAGTAAGACATAAATAATTAAAACTCACTTAAGAAGAAATAAAGAATAATCCAATATCTTTTAAGAAAATTGAATTTGTAGTTTTATAACTTTCTAAAATCATAAAAGAAAAAATGCCAGGCCCAAATGGGAAATCTTGACATTCAAAGTTAGCTACCAAACATTCAAGGAAGAAATAACACTGATTGTTCCTTACCTCTCCAGTAAATAGAAGGAGAGAGAACACTTCAGAACTCATGTCATGAAGCTAGGAGTATTATCCTCCTATCAAAACCAGATAAAGACAGTATGAGAAAAGAAGACTACAGACCAATATCTTTCATGATCATAGATGCGAAGTCCTCAACAATACATTAGCAAAATGAATATAGCAATATGTAAAAAGAATAATATATTATGACCAAGTGGAGTTTATTCTGGGAATGCAAGATTGATTCAACACCCAATAAACCACACTAACAAACTTAACAAGAAAAACCACATGATCACATTAATAGATGCAGAAACATATTTGAAAAGAATCAAACATCCACTCATGATAAAAACTCTCAGTAAACTAGGAATAGAAGGGAACTTCCTCAATGTAGTAAAGAACATCTGCAAAATTAATAAATTAATTAATTAAGACTATGGCTAACACCACTCTTAATGGTAAAAAACTAAATACTCCCCCGCTGAAATCAGGAACTAGGCAAGGATGTTCACTCTTACCACTTCTATTCAATTTCATACTGAAAGCCCTAACAGGTACAATTAAGACAAGAAAAAATAATACAAGCCATGCAGATTAGAAAGAAGGAAGTAACACTCTCTCTATTCACAGATAATTGTTGACGTAGAAAATCCTGAGGAATCTATAAAAAAGTTCCTAGGATTGATAGTGAGTTTCACGAGGCCACGGGACACAAATTCAACATGCAAATGATTTCTATGCACTAGTAATAATAATAAATCACAATTTTTTTATATTATAATAGCTTCAAAAATATGAAATATTTAGGAATAACTCTAGGAAAATTTATACAGAATCTGTATGCTAAAAACCATAAAATGCTGATGAAAGAGATAAAGACGACCTGATAAATGGAAAGACACGTATAAATGGATTGGAAGTCTCAATATATTAAGACATCAATTCTAGCCAAATTGATCTTCAGATTTAATGTAATCCCAACCAAAATCCCAGCAGGGTTCCTTGTATGTATAGAAAAGCTGATTCTAGCTTTGTTCTTTTTTCTCAGGATTCCTTTGGCTATTCAGAGTCTTTTGTCTTCTATATAAATTTTAGGATTCTTTGTTCTATTTCTGTGAAAAATGTTGCTGGATCTTTGACAGGGATTGCATCGAATCTATAGATTGCTTTAGGGAGTATGGACATCCTAACTACATTAATTCTTCCAATCCAAGAGCACAGAATATATTTCCATTTCTTTGTTTCTTCTTCAATTTCTTTCAGCAATGTTTCATAGTTTTCAGTGTACAGATCGTACACCTCTTTGGTTAAGTTTATTCCTAAGTATTTTATTCTTTTTGTTTCAGCTGTAAATTGGATTGTATTCTTAATTTCTCTTTCTGCTGCTTTGTTGTTAGGGTACAGAAACGCAACTGATTTTTGTATGTTGATTTTGTATCCTACAACTTTACCGTATTCATTTATTATTTCTAAAAGTTTTTTGGTGGATTCTTTAGGGTTTCCTATATATAATATCATGTCATCTGCAAATAGTGACAGTTTCACTTCTTCCTTTCCAATTTGGATCCCTTTTATTTCTTTCTCTTGCCTGATTGCTCTGGCTAGGACTTCCAGTACTTAGTTAAATAAGAGTGGTGAGAGTGGGCATCCTTGTCTGGTTCCTGTTCTTAGAGGGATAGCTTTCAGTTTTTCACCATTGAGGATGATATTAGCTGTGGGTTTGTCATATATGGCCTTTATTATGTTGAGCTACTTTCCTTCTATACCCGTTTTATTCAGAGTTTTTATCATAAATGGATGCTGTATCTTGTCAAATGCTTTCTCTGCATGTATTGAGATGACCATGTGATTTTTATACTTCATTTTGCTAATGTGGTGTATCATGTTGATTGATTTGTGGGTGTTGAACCATCCCTGCATCCCTGGAATAAATCCCACTTGATCATGGTATATGATCTTTTTAATGTATTGTTGTATGTGATTTGCTAGTATTTTGTTGAGGATTTTTGCATTGATGTTCATCAGTGATATTGGCCTGTAATTTTCTTTTTTTTGTGTTGTCCTTGTCTGGTTTTGGTACCAGGGTAATGTTGGCTTCTTAGAATGAGTTAGGGAGCTTCCCCTCCTCTTTAATTTTTTGGAAGGGTTTGAGAAGGATTGGTCTTAAGTTTTCTTTTAATTTTTGGTAGGATTCACCAGGGAAGCCATCTGGTCCTGAACTTTTATTTTGGGGGAGGTTTTTGATTACTGTTTCGATCTCCTAACTGGTCATTGGTCTATTCAAATTCCAAATTTCTTCTTGATTCAGTTTTGGAAGATTATATGCTTCTAAGAATTTACCCATTTCTTCTGGATTATCCAATTTGTTGGTGTATAGCTTTTCGTAGTATTCTCTTATAATCATTTGTATTTCTGAGGTGTCTGTTGTAATTTCTCCTCTTTCATTTCTGATTTTAATTATTTGAACTTCTCTCTTTTTTTCTTGCTGAGTCTAGCTAAAAGTTTGTCAATTTTGTTTATCTTTTCAAAGAACCCCTGACTTCAACCTATACTACAAAGCTATAGTATACAAAAGAGCATGGTACTGGCACAAAAACAGACACACAGATCGATGGAATGGAATCGAGAGCCCAGAAATAAACACACACATCTATGGACAGCTAATTTTCAACAAAGGAGCTAAGAATATACAAGGGAGAAAGGAAAGTCTCTTCAACAAATGGTGTTGGGAAAACTGGACAGCCAGATGTAAGAAAATGAAAGTAGACCATTATCTTACACCATACACAAAAATTAACTCAAAATGGATTAAAGACTTGAACGTAAGACCTGAAACAATGAAAATTCTAGAAGAAAATATAGGAAGTATGCTCTTCAACATCGGTCTTAGCAATATATTCTCAAGTACCACGTCTGACCGGGCAAGAGAAACAGCAGAAAAAATAAACAAATGGGACTACATCAAACTAAAAACTTCTGCACATCAAAGGAAACCATCAACAAAATAAAAATACAACCTAACAAGTGGGAGAAGATATTTGCAAACCATACATCTGATAAGGGGTTAATCTCCAAAATATATAAAGAACTCATACATCTCAACAACTAAAAAACTAACAACCCAATTAAAAAATGGGCAAAAGACCTGAACCGACATTTCTCCAAAGAAGATACACAGATGGCCAATGGGCACATGAAAAGATGTTCCACATCATTAACTATCAGGGAAACTCAAATCAAAACTACAATGAGACATAACCTCACGCCTGTCAGAATGGTTATAATTAACAAGATAGGGAACAACAAGTGTTGGAGAGGATATGGAGAGAAGGGAACTCTCATACACTGCTGGTAGGAGTGCAAACTGGTGCAGCCATTATGGAAAACAGTATGGAGATTCCTCAAAAATTAAGGATAGAACTACCATATGATCCAACTGTTCCACTGCTGGGTATTTATCCAAAGAACATGAAAACATGAATGCGTAAAGATATATGAACCCCTGTGTTCATTGTAGCATTATTCACAATAGCCAAGACTTAGCAGCAACCTAAGTGCCCATCAAGGGACAAATGGATAAAGAAGATGTGGTATATATACACAATGGAATAACAGCCATAAGAAAGGATGAAATCCAGCCATTTGTGACAACATGGATGGAAATTGAGGGTATTACGCTAAGTGAAATAAGTCAGAGGGAGAAGATCAAATATCATATAATCTCACTCAAAGTAGAAGATAAAAACAACAACGAACAAACACATAGAGACAGAGATTGTATTGGTAGTTACCAAAGGGGAAGGGGGGAGGGAGGATGGCAAAAGGGATGATTAGGCACAGGTATGTGGTGATGGATTGTAATTAGTATTTGAGTGGTGAACATGATGTAATCTATGCAGAAATAGAAGTACAATGATGTACACCTGAAATTTATACAATGTTATAAACCAATGTCACCATAATTTAAAAAAAAAATGTTAATTCTAAAGTTAAACTGAGAGGTAAATAATCTAGAATAGACAAAACAATTTTGAAAAAGAAAAACAAAGTGCAAGACTCACATTACCCAATTTTAAGTTGTACTTAAAGCTACAGTAGTTAAAACAGTGTTGTGGAGTTGAAAGGATAGATATATAGACCAATGGGGGCAGTTTAGAAAATTCAGAAATAGATCTACACAAATATGGTCAACTTATTTTTTACAGAAGTGCAAAAGCAATTCAATGGAGAAAGCATAGTCTTTTCAGTAAATGAGAGTGTAGAAACTGGAAATCCATATTCAGTAAAATGATTCTTGGCCTACACTTCACATGGCAGACAAAAATTAACCTAAATGGATTATAGACACAAATGAAAAAGTGTAAAACTGTAAAATTCTTAGAAGAAACCATGGGAGAAAGATTTCATGATTTGATTTAGGCACAAATTTCTTAGATACGACACCAAAAATACAATCAATAAAAGAAATAATTGATAAATTGGACCTCATCAAAATTAGTAGGTTTTGATCTATTAAGGACACTGGTAAGAAAGTTAAAAGACAAGCCATATTCCACTTCTGCAGTCCGGGGTTCGCCAGTTCAGATCCTGGGCACAGATCTACTCACCGCTTATAAAGCCACGCTGAGGTGGCATCCCACATAGAAGAACTAGAAGGACTTACATCTAGGATATACAACTATGTACTGGGGCTTTGGGGAGGAAAAAAAATAAACAAAGAAAAAGAGGAAGATTGGCAATAGATGTTAGGTCAGGGCTAACCTTCCTCAAAAAGAAAAAAAAAGACAAGCCACAGAATAGGAGAAAAATACTTGCCAATCACATATCAGTCAAAAGATTTGTATCCGGAAGATTTAAAGAAACTCTCAAAACTCAACAATAAAACAAACAAACAAACAATTCAATTTTTTTTTCAAATAGGCAAAAGATTTGAAGAGATGCTTTACCAAAAAACGTACAGATGGCAAATAAGTGCATTAAAAGATGCTTAACATCATTAGTCACTTGGGAATTTCAAATTTGATCCACAATGAAATACCATTACATATCTATTAGAAGGCTAAGATTAAAAAATACTAACAATATCAAAATTTTAAAATACCAACAATATCAAGTGATGACAAGGATGCAGACCCACAGGAATTCTCACACATTGCTGGTGGGAATGCAAAATCTTTCAATCACTCTAGAAAACAATTTGGCTATTTCTTATAAAGTTAAACATACACTTTATATGACCTAGTAATCCCACTTATAGGTATTTATTCTAGAGACATAAAACTTATGTTCACTCGAAAACCTAAACACAAATATATGTAGCAGTATTATTCAGAATTGCCAAAAACTGGAAACAATCCAAGTTTTAATTGGTGAACGGATAAACAAACATCCACACAATAGAATATCGTTCAGCTACTTCCACATTGGTTAAAACAGTGGCTCTGATTAGTTCCTGGTTAGCAGGGACTCTAAGCACCTGCCAAAATGCAGTTGTTCTGATGCTCTCCAATTATCCATAAAAATAGCCTCCCACCATCCCTCAGAGGAAGAAATGCCTTTAAAGTTTTTCAAGTCTTTTGTTTGTTTTTTGTTCTTTTCCATTTGAGTCAAGGAAAATCATGTGACTATAAACAGCCCAATTATTTCAAAATACTTTTTTTTTTTCAGTGTTAAACCACATTTTATTGCAGATTTTCACAAGTAGAATCAAAAACTGTAAGTGAAAATTCTAATTATCAGTTAGGAATAAGTTAAACAATATATCAATTATTCTTTTTGTAACTGAAAAATTGGGGCCAATGAATCCATTTAAGTGTTGAAATAGACCAAAGTAAGTTTAATCAGAATATAAAACAAGGTTGGTGTGTGTAGCACTAGTGTATACAACTAGGGAAACCAGTCCAACTAACTGACCAGTAACCCCAATGCAAGGCATGTGGCCAGCTCCCAGGGCCCACGTCTAGGCACATCCATTGGTCTCTTTTTACACCGCAATTCCTCCTTGTTCTGTTCTTCTCATGTCATACTCTGTCATTTTTATTTCCTCTCTTGGATCTGTTGCATGATCCTGCTACATATATGCTCAGTTTGCCCTGGCCTCTCAGACTACACTTGCTTCTATAAACTCTGCAACTGCCAGTCCTGTTCTAGCCCCACCCTGGACACAGCACTGGCCCAGGTCTTTGTAACTTGGCAAATGCTGCCTGTTGGCCCTGAACTCCATAAATAGGAATCAGACCAGATCCACTTGGAGAAAGTGGCCTTGGCATAGGGATTTAGAAAGAAAGACTGGGTCTGCTGGACACAAGAATAAAGTCATTCTAAGAAATTAAGATAACATGTGCAAAGACTCTATGATAAAAGAGAGAGGTGAGGGGAAAATCCTTGTAATCCAAATGCTAAAGCATAGCATCAATATTTGGGGGCTTGCTTACTGAAAAGATAAGTGAATGTTCAGACTCATGTGCTACAGCCTCTGTCTGCTTCAGTCAGCATATCTAATAAGATTTCAAAGTTCAGCCTTCTCATGCAGAGACATCAGTTAAATAATGAACTTTCAATAACAGCACAAAGTGTCATCAGGTTAACAGACACCTCTGCCATTTTCTCCTGCACCTGCTAAATAAATCCATTTGGTATTGATCTCCACAGGTAAGTTTCAGCCTTAATGTAATTCTTACCATCAAAGCAGAGTAAACAGATAGTTCCTGCAAGAACCTAAACATGTTATTTTCCACTCATCAAATGAGTCCTCTATAGATTACTAGGCAACCTGGTCCATTGGGTGTTTCATTACAAAGGATGTCAGCTTGGAGGCTTACCATGTCCAGGTGGAGCTGAGCTACAGGGACTGAATAACAATGCAATGTAAGAAACTCTAAGGGAAAGAAAAAAGGGTGCATAGGATACAGTCTAGATTCTGGCAGATTTCTGATCCATGATCACTGCCGCTACACAAAGAGAACAAGAAAGGAAGATTTCTCATACCAGGGTTCTGGCGTTTGACCCTGATGGTCTGACCAGGTGTTATTTTATGTAGCAATATCCTCATATGGACACATTGTAGCCAGCCACTGGGCAGACTGGCCGGTACCAGGGTAACTTCCCAATGGCTGGAGATGGGGACATATGAGGGATCAGTTACACGTACATACCATTGGCTTCACTTGTCTACAGGTCATTTCACGTGCTGTCCCCTACCAGGAGCACTCCTGGATTCGGTATACCTCACTCCCTTAGACCTAGCAATAAGGGGCCTTTTCTGGCATCACGCTTAAAGCAATGATTCTCAAATAGTTCCCAGACCAGCAGCATCAACGTCACCTAGGGACTTGTTAGAAATGCAAATTCTTGAACCACAACCCAGACCTACTGAGTCAGAAACTCAGTAGAGTGGAGCCCAGATATCTATGTTTTAATAAACCCTCCAGATGATTCTAATTAATCTTAAAATTTGAGAACCACTGCTTTCAGTGCCCTAGTCTGGTCCTCTTCTAGCAATGTCTCTCTCCACAAAACAGGAATCGTAGAGGTCGTGCCTCATCCTTCCAGACCTCACTCTGGGTACCTGGAACCCAGAAAAAGTTAAGGGAGGCTGTCTGCTCTACCTATTTGATTATCTTCTGCTTAACTTTGAGGCCTCATCTTGGAAATAGTCTCTTTGCGGTAGCCCTCCCTGATCCCCTAATTTATGTTCTTAGTAGAGGCCTCTGATTAGTGCTTTCATATGTCTCTGTAATTCCTCGACCTATAACTCATAAATTGCACCATCAATTCTCATTTAATTATATGCCTATTTCCCCTAATAAACTATAAGGTCCAAGAAGGTATGTGTTCTATATCCAGCGTATAGCATAGCATAATGTCTGGCATACAGTATACCCAGTAAATAAATAATGAAGAAGTGAATTATAATAGTACCAAGAACAGCAAACTTATATATCCCTCATCATGTGACAGGCAGTAGTCTAAGAATTTTTTATGTATTAATTCATTTAATCATACTATAACCATATGAGACAGATATTATCATTATTGCAGTTCTAAAAATGAAGAAATTAAGTCCAGAGAGACTAAGCAGCTTCCCACAGTCACACAAGTAGCAGGATCAAGATTCAAATCTGAGTAGATTGGATTTTCTAGACTCTAAATGAGTGAATGAATCAATGAGTGAATGAATAAATGGAAGAGGGGCCAAGAAATAGTACAAGCCATATTCTAAGAAATGTTGAGTTTAAAAAACAGACAAGTTGGGGCCAGCCTGGTGGCATAGCGGTTAAGTTAGCTCACTCCGTTTCAGCAGCCCAGGGTTTGCATGTTCGGATCCCGGGCGCAGACCTATACACCACTTGTCAAGCCATGCTGTGGCGGTGTCCCATATAAAGTAGAGGAAGATGGGCATAGATGTTAGCCCAGGGCCAATCTTCCTCAGCAAAAAGAGGAGGATTGGCAATGGATGTTAGCTCAGGGCTAATGTTCCTCAGGAAAAAAAAAAAAAAACAGATAAGCCAAATTATCATCAAAAACAGGAGACAGATCCAAAATGTTATAGAGTTGGAAACAAAGCCATCCAGGGAAGAGCTGAGAGAGGGGCTCAAGGCCATACCTAAAACAGGGCCTTGAAGCCTGATGGTTGTTTCCACCGACTTCTAGTCACATGGCAACAGGTCAGCCCAGTTTAGAAACAGACAATCTGGGCAAGTTACTTAAATATTCCAGGTTGCCTAAGGCCCCACATTTAAATTTTTAAATGAAGTTCTAGGACCTTCTGATACAAAGGAGTGTCAACCTTAATTTCATATTTATGCTTTAGGGATAGAGGCTATTTAGTAACAAAATGATCTCCAATTAATGTAATGTCATGACCCAAGCACCAGTAGAAACCAGCGTAACATAGGAGTGGGAAAGTGCACAACACGGCAGACAGCAGAGCACAGCTCATCCCTCACATACAGTGGTACAGTCCCATCTAACTTTTCACTCTAAGCTAAGCCATTCTGACACTCTCAGAAGGCACAGACTTTTCCTAGAAACCTAAAGCTTCTGGGAGACCATATTTCATAGTGATTGAGTGGCAGACACTGGAACCAGACTGCTTAGATTAGAATCCTGACTCAAACTGTTAGCAGCTACCAGGTGGCCTTGGGCCCATTACTTTAATGATTCTAAGCTTCAGTTTCCACATTTTATTACAGTGTGAACACCACCTACTCTCTTGGGTGGGTTTGGTGTGAACAAGAAGTTAGAAAATTCATGCATTCAGCAAATATTTAATAAGTGTCAACTATGTTCCAAGTACTCTTTTAATCTCTGGATAGTGATGCACAAAGAAGATATGGCCTATTTCCAGGGATCTGGTACAGAGTAAGCCCCCACTAATTCTGAAACCAAAAGAAACCTCCTCAAGAGATTTACCCCTTTCTTTCCTGACTATTCCACATCACTTTGTAAGGTACCTCTGGGAAGCAGAGTGGAACAGAGGGTTAAGGAGGATCCATATATGTCTGGGTAAGAGCAAGAAGGTGTCCTCAAAGCAGCCCAAGGCAGCATCTCCTTGAAGAAGAGCCAAAATTACTGTAACGGGCCAACCAAAGCCTCAGTCATGCAAAGGGCCTGCATCCGGCCCAGAGATGGTATGAGTGGAAATGAGAGTGACTAGGTTGGTAACTGGTAAGGCAAAGCAAGGCCAATGATTTGGGACCAAGGCTACTGACACTTTTTAGATTATGCCCAGTGATAATGATGGTAGATTAAAGGAAAACTCATAGAATAGTTTATTTTAAACACCTTGCAATCAGGCACCTTGTCTTACTTAGTTTTGTAACACTACCAAGTACAAAAAGCATCACTGAAGTAGTAACCACAATAATGATAATCACAACGGCAACTGCCTTTTGTTGAGCATTTGTAGTGTCCTAAGCCATGTAATAAATGTTTCACACATCTCCTTGGGCCTTCACCACAACCTATCGGTGAGTATTTACTTCCACATTTTTTTATTTCATTACAAAAGTAGTAACTGAGCTTTAGCCATTTGAAGTAATTCACACAAAGTCATTTAGCTAATTAATAGCGAAGGTGAGGTTAAAACTGAGGCCCAAGGTCCCACACAATACTGCCTCTCTAAGGAGTGTAGGTGAGCCAGGGTTGGTTTATAACCAGCAGAACCTATCCATCTTAGTTTACTCATGTGTAAAATGGATCTAAATTGAATCTATCTCACGAATATTCAATGAGCTAAATTCACATATAGCACTTATTACAGTGATGCATCATAAGTACTACAAATAATACCTATTACTATCATTAGGCATATCATCCTGGCTTCCAAGTGTTTGCTGTTTAAATGAATAAATACATATTTTGTCATAAAATGTTGATACTAGCTTGATTCAGATGATAAAAACACAATAAAAGGTAATTACAATTCTATCACAATGGTAGAAACTCATACCTTGTTTTTACCTTGAAGAGAATTAATTAAACTAAATTTAGTCATGTAAGAAACCACTGCTCAGGACTACCAACATATTTTTTTTTAAAATAGTTTTCTAGTAGTTCCTGTTGCTCCACATTCTTCCAACACTTGGGATTGTTAGGTTTTTTTAACATTTGAGATGTTCTGGTAGACATTTCGTAGTATCTGATTTTGGCTTTATTTTATTTTATTTCTT
Source organism: Diceros bicornis minor (assembly GCF_020826845.1). Taxonomy (NCBI): domain Eukaryota; kingdom Metazoa; phylum Chordata; class Mammalia; order Perissodactyla; family Rhinocerotidae; genus Diceros; species Diceros bicornis. The sequence goes on along the minus strand of NC_080749.1, from coordinate 14,953,918 downwards.
AAAGATTTTATTTATTTATTTTTTCCCCCCAAAGCCGCAGTAGATAGCTGTATGTCACAGTTGCACATCCTTCTAGTTGCTGTATGTGGGACGCGGCCTCAGCATGGCCAGAGAAGCGGCGCGTCGGTGCGCGCCCGGGATCCGAACCCGGGCCGCCAGCAGTGGAGTGCGTGCACTCAACCGCTAAGCCACGGGGCCGGCCCTACCAACATATTTAAATGAATCAATTGTATACCTCTATGTATGAATTAGCTTACTGGTAAATATAAAAGCCAACCCACACTTATCTAGTACTTTATACTTTGAGAAAGTAGTTCATAGGCATCATCTTATTTGATTCTGATACAACCCTTGGAGTAAGTACGCACTATCCCATTTTTCACAACGGAACCTGAGCCTGCAAAAGGAGAAGAAGCTTGCTGACGATGGTATGTCAAACTAATAGATGATCCAAGATTAACTCCAGATGTCTCAGCTCCTCATCTACTCTTCAGACTGCAGCTCTGAAATCGAAAAGGACATTGCTGTCCTGACTGCATCCAACGAAGACAAGGAAATGGGATGACTAAACTCCTAAGAGGAAAATTAAAAGTGATTAAAATTATCCAGGGTAACTCAGGTACAAAGGTTTAAATATGCTAAGGATACCCTGACTTGCGGCTTGTACTTCTCATGGAGGAAGTTGTCCAGACTGCCCATGGCAGAGCCAAGAAGAGTAGAATGGAAAGCAGGAGACACGAGGATTCTGGACCCAATACTGCATGTCACAGCCAGGGAGAGCTTCCTTTCCTGTGAAAGACAAATTAACTCTTGCCTTTTGAAATAAGAGTGACATCCCCCCCCAGTTTCCATTTATTTTTATGTAACACTTATCTGTTGTAAACATACAGGCACTCACTTTGGTTAGACTAAAATTAAACTTTGCATTGATGAAAGCTCTCTCAAGGCACTCAGTAGGAGGAGGTGATGAAATCATGAGAAAGCAGATAATTAATAAGAGTTCATGCTTTCCACATTTGCAGAAAAGTCCTACTTATATTCAGAATAACAATAATTTGCTAAGGGATGTGTCAACCTCAACTATTATAATCATATGATAATTGTGTCAGCGTGCTATTCATTATGAGTACATTGACCAAAACAGAGAAAAGTCCAATTGAAAAATTATTCTTTTTAAGAATTTAATTCAACCAAAATAATTTCTTCAGATTGTTATCACAAATTATATTTTATTAGCAGTGACAAAAAGGAAAAGTTCCACAATCCTAAAACCAATCCCGTTTTTGCATATTCTCTTCTACTCCTGTCCCTTAGTGCACATAATTTATGTACTGAAAAATTCAACTTCTTCCTTTTTAACTTATCACTAGATTACAGCGGCTTTCACATTTCTTTTCTTTTGCATATGCTGCTCTCTCTATAGAACATTCCGTCCTTTGTTCGTCTGTCATGGTCCTCTTGCTCCTTCAAGAAAATGTAACTGTCTTTGTCACACTTTTCTTGATTCTCCTTAAAAGGTTTTTAATCCTTTTTTAGGATTCCCATGATTTTGCATATATATTCAAGATGTCTCAGTTATCTAGGGCTGCATTTTCCAACCCATGTTGTGTCTTGGCCGGTCATCTGCTGACTTCATTGCCCTCCAGACTATTGGAAGGGTTTATCCATTTCCTTCTTCCTGTATTGTCAGATTCCAATACTCAACTTCCTTCAGATGCTGCTTTTTGATCACCCTTATTTTTATTATGTCATTCACATTTGTGTTTGTTGTTCCAAATGTCTTGTGCTTATCCACAAGTGCAAGGTAGTGAATGTATGCATGTATGGCCAGAATTTAAGTCAGAGAGGGAAGAGTGTCTGGATCCCCCTACTAGAACTAAATGACTACCTTTGAGAGGGCCACTCACACTATATGTGCTCAGTAAAAGCTTATTGAATGCATGAATGAATGAACTTTTAAGTATTTATTCTTTTAAATATTAGAATCAGATGTGACCTTGGTAGTGAAGATTGAGAAATTGCCAGTAATTTAACTGTACCCACACTAAGATCCATCTTCGTTTGTTCCGGTAACAGACAGTTTGCTAAATATGTGTACTAGTTCATAATCTCTCCTGGAAAATGATTCTTTTTACTCAAAATATTACTGATACAGAAAATGCCCATTCCTTCCAGCTTGCCCAAAACAGTCCTGGTGTGCACCTGCTGTGTCACTTGTCCTACCCCATCTGGATTTTCCATTTCTTTATGTGATATCATCATTAATGATTGTGTTAAATAAGGTAGGATGGGTTTGGTAGACCTCCACTCTGTAATTCCATCTTCTCCTATGGTCTCATCTTGTAGAATGTGAACAGATTTCTGACTTGGTAAAATGTGACACATGGTAAAATCGGACACATGGTGACATCCAGGCAATGACTAGCCATAACCTACGTTTCTTTTCTTGGACCTTTCCAGACACATTATTCAGAGTGCTCAGAGATTAAAACAAACTGGACTGAGACACTAGCAACTGGGAACAGCAAGCTCCTCCCAGACTTAAGTGTTAGTGAGAGAAGGATTCACAGCTGCCGTCCCTGCCATCCAGTTGGTGCACCAGCCAGTTACGTCATGGCTGGGCCGTGGCCTACAAAATGCCTCTAGTCAGCTGGGTCACTGAGAAACGTGGGAAATTCTACGTTGTAAAATTATGAGTTATAAGGTGTAAACTATGTACAGTAAATGGAAGCTGGGCCTTCCTGCTATAACAGCAGAGCACATAGAGAGTAGTTGGTACACTTTTGTTACAGTGGTTTTCCCATTTGTTATATGGTGTCATTCTACAACGTTTACTTATTTTATATTTCTTTCTTTTTCTTTTGCAATAAATACTGTTGGCAGCAATAAACTAAAAACATACATTTTTAATTTCTAAACTGAATTTCAGGAATTCAGCCTATTTTACAACTTGTGTCATAAGTTGATGATGAATATATAACTTTCACATAACATTTTGACATATATTACAGTAGGGGGAGGGGCCTGTAGTGATATCACCAATCACAAGGAAACCGGAAACAAAAGTCTGTAAGAAGCAGCAGCATCTATCTCAGAATCTTATAGTTATTTTAAGAAGACTGTACCAAAGACAGCTATTTAACATATGCATTTACATATTGTTTTGTGAAGCATGATTTTTCATTTGGATTAAATAATTACTCTTCTAAATTAATTATACTTATTTTCAATTTCAAATCTTCCTGTGTATACATGAAGAGATGGCTGCATTTGCAGAAAAATAATATTCAAACAGTTCAATGATACCTGTGTTATATCCATGTCATCAGATGCTATGATTAGACAATCAGTTAATTCCAGTAAGGGTCTAATTTTTTATTCAGTTTTTGAGAACAGAGTAGAGTTTTTGGAAGTTTATTCTATTGGAGGAGTTATGTCGGACATTATCAAAAATGCTAGTGTAACATGAGTTAAAATGTTCCACCTTGAAGATAAAATTGTGGGTTTTGTGGTACAATAATAAGAACACAAATTTTGGTGGAACACATTGTGGTAAAAGGACTTTCTTACCAATTTAAGGAATTTATGGAACAAAAAATGTACTTGCAATTAGTTACAGTGCACAAATAATTCATAATCTCATCCAAACTCCAATATTCTACTAATGTTTGCGTATACCCTGTTACAGTAACTGAACTAGAAAATGTGGTGGAATTAAAAGTTGAATATCCAAAAATATTTCTGTACATACTTTCTCTCTTTGCCAGTCAACATCAATCAGATTTGAGAAATGTTTGAGCCGTTGAAGAACTACTTGTAAGTGAGCCTAAGTGCCCTACAACAGGATTTTTGTTAACAAGTTCTCTAAATTTTAGCTGCATTTTGTTAAAAATCAATTGGAAACCTTTAATCAAATTATTCAGGGCCGGCCCAGTGGCTTAGGAGTTAGGTGCCCGCGCTCCGCTACTGGCAGCCCGGTTTGGATCCTGGGCGCACACTGACGCACCGCCTGCCTGGCCATGCTGAGGCCGCGTCCCACGTACAGCAACTAGAAGGATGTGCAACTATGACATACAACTATCTACTGGGGTTTTGGGGAGAAAAAGAGAAAAAAAAAAAGGAGGAGGAGGATTGGCAATAGATGTTAGCTCAGGGCCAATCTTCCTCAGCAAAAAGAGGAGGATTGGCATGGATGTTAGCTCAGGGCTGATCTTCCTCACAAAAAAAAAAAAGTATTCAACAAATGGGGCACTAAAAACCTTCAACTTTCAAAGCTTCTCGTGAATTGAAGTTACTAAAAACAACAAAAAGATTTACAGACAGACAGTCTGTGGCATAGTGGTTGGGTTCAGCGAGCTCCACTTTGGCAGCCCAGGTTCGCGGGTTCGAATCCCAGATGTGGACCTATACCACTCGTCAGCCATGCTGAGGTGGTGACCCACATACAAAAATAGAGGAAGATTGGCACAGATGTTAGCTCAGAGAGAATCTTCCTCAACAACAACAACAACAAAGACTTGCAACAGGAAGACATTGAAATTTACCCCCTGCTGACATAAGAGAGGGACGCAGCAATTTAAATGATGAAAGCTCAAATGGCAAGCAATATTTAATCTTGAAATTATATAATTGACCTCAGGAAAATCTCTATGTATAAGAAAAGTCATTTGATATAGCTCCTATTTTTAGGTGAAAGGAATGAAATTTTGCAACATTAAAACAATTGTGATAAATTAATTGATGGGTTTGCTTTATAAAAATATTTGCCAAAGAAAGTATGAATTGAAAAAAGGTGGTATCTGTGAATACATTTGAGCTAAAATATTTACACATTTAAAATCCAAAAAAATAGAATGAAGAATAGCCCTGATTTAGCAGAATTTGTACTGAGCTTACTTAATTACATCAGCACCTTACAAAAAGTATTTTCTCAATAAAAATGTTATGGTTTGCAAAGAAAAGTCAATTGAAGGTGTCACCAGTTTCAAGTTTACTAACCATGAAATGTAACTTCGAATAACTGCAGGAAATTTTATTTAGAAAATTAAAAATAATAAAAATATATTTTAAACATTTTCTTTAGAAAAGTGCCACTGACACAGATTAGAAAAAAATATGGCTAAGAAACTGATTGAAGCTTGAGAATATGCTCCAAGAATAATTATTAGAGTACACCAAGACTTTCCAATATCTCACCTCCAGATCCCTTCTAAGACTCCAGCAAAGTTACTTCCCTTAAGAAGTATTCTTGTTATCCCTGGAAGATTTGCCTAAATGACCAATACATATAGTTCAGAATCATGTATAAACTCTGCTCAGATTTTCTTTTTAGTCAGTTGATGGCACACTACTGTCTTTAGGTCATGCAAAACACTTTTTCATTTTACTTTCAAATAACTTCTTTCCTTTATTTCTGATTCCCAGTGCCAACCCCTCTGTATGTTCCAACTCAACCTATAGGCATACATGACGTTGGAAAGGAATGTTTCTTTAAGAAACACAAAATGCTGTTTTATGTGCTTTGGATCACTTTTGGTTTCTTACTTTTGTTGCTCAATACTGCTTTTAAATGTATTCATGCTGTTGTATATGCATCTGGTTCACAAAATACTCCTGCAAAATAATCTATCATTTGTATTCATCATATTTCACCAGTCCATTCCCCTGGTAATGGAAACCTGGGTTGCCTCCAACTCCCTGCTTCCACAAAGAGTGCTGTAATGAACGCCTTCAAACACATCCCTCCAGGGACCTGTGAGAGTTTCTCTGAAGTGGGATTGCTGGGTCATAGGCACTTTACTTATGTCTGCTTATGCTGTCATTGTGCACTCCACAGTTACTGTATCATTATACCCTCTCACCAGCTCTGTGTAAGGGATCCCGCTGCTTCCCCACATTCTCACAGCATTTGGAATTATCCACATTTCTGATTTTTAGCAATCTAATGAAGGTGAAGTGGTATTTTAATTTTTTATGTTGATTTACATTTCTTTGATTACCAATGTGATTGAGCACCCATTTGTTTTCTTATCATTCCAGATTTCTCCCCTGGTAACTCACTGACTCATATCCATATATTTACTTTTTCTAGTGGGTTTCCCATCTTTTTCTTGTTAATATTCAGGTATTCTTTGTATTTTCTAGGTTTAATTTTACATTGTTTTCAGATCATGCAAACGTCTTTTCCTAGTCTGCTATCCTTCTGTTAAGAGTCTATGGTACCATTTGTTAAACAGAAATCTTTATTATTGATATAGACAAATCCGTAAATCTTTCACTTTATGGTTTGTGTGTGTGTAATGACACTTTAAGGGTCTTTCCAATATCACGGGGAAAATGTCCCACACTTTTTTCTCCTAATTTTATGGTTTTGCCTTTCACATTTGAGCTTTAATCTCTATGTAGCACATCTTGGTATGTGGCGTGAGTATGGATCCAACTTTATTTTTCTATGTTGTGCGAGCCCGTTTTCTGAACCCAACCATCTCCTAACTTTTGGTGTCATCTTTATCATATATGAAGTTTCCAGGTACATATGAGTCTATTGCTATCACCTCTAATTTTTCCCACTGATGTATTTGTCCACCTCCACACTAGTATCAAGCTGATTTTATCATCATAACTTATAGTATGCCCTTATATCTGGTATAGCAAGCCTTATACTTTGCTCTTCTCTTTCAGAATTGACCTAGCTATGTGTGAAATTTTATTCTCATATAGAAGTTTAGAATGTTTGCTGTTACTCAAAATTCCTCCTGGAATTTTTACTGGGATTGTATTGAATTTATAATTTAATTCCGAGAAACAATATCTTTACAAAGTTAGGTCATTCCATCATAAATTCACTATAAATCTCTATTTATTCAGGCCTTCTTAAACATTTCTTAATTTTTTTCTGCAAAGAGAATGATGACTCCTCATCAGAATTATTGTTGCTTTTGTTCTCTATTGAGAATGTGATTTTGTGGAGATGATATTTGCTGGGGTGGAGGGATGCTATTGACTATTTTAATAAATCTTGGGTCTAGCAACCCTTCAGAATTCTCTGCTTTGTTTTAATAATGTCTGTAGAATCTATTGGGTTATCAATGTAGATAAATATATTATCTTTAAGGAATAAATATTGTTTCTTCCCTTTTAATATTTTATCTTTTACTTTTTTCATCTCTTATTCATTTATCCAGGACTTTTAATGCATGTTAAATAATCATGGTGATAACAGGCATTCTTGTCTTATTTTTGATCTGGTCTTAAAAGCAATATATCATGTTTCTCCACTGTGTAAGATGTTTGTGTATAGACTGTAAAGTTAAGGAAATTGCCTTCTGGTCATAGTTTTCTAAAAGTGTTTTCATCACAAATAAGTGTTGAACTTTATCAAATGCTGTTTTGCTTTGCATCTCTTGAGATAATCACATTTTTTCCCTTTAGTCCATTAATGTAATGAATTATATTGATAGATTCTCCTAAGATTAAGGCTTTCTTGTATTCTGGAAATTAACAAGATATATTTTTTAATATGATGTTGAATTTAGATAGCTAATATTTTATCTCAGCTCAGATAGTTTATAAAGTGTTTTCTGATGTACTGAAGGCAAAAGTAAATACAAAATTCATGTGGGCATGTATGATTTAGAAGCTGACCAGTCAGTAGTCATGAGAGAGAAGCCTAAGAACACAACTAGTTTTCTTTCTTCCATATTCCCTTTCTTCCACGTAGTAGGTTCTGCCACATACTCTGCACCCAGGGAAACTTGCTCTTAAATATTTAAGTAGAGATTGTTGAAAAGAGAATCACATTAGCACCTGCTAGGGAAAAAAATACATGATTCTAAACATTGATTCACCACTCCAGAAGTTAGAAAAAAAATCTCAAGCTACAAGCACATTTCAACTAATGCTGTGATGTTTGCAGGCAAACCTATCAGAAACCTAGTAGTTGGACTGCTTCCATTCCTAACGACCTATTAGCTGTGGGATTGGGGTGTTGGGGGACACAGTATGCAAAAGAATTAGATAAGGAGTTTGTTAGGAACCCTTTTAGCCCTGCCCCTACCACCACCCTCTTCTATAGGAGGTTTGAATTGTTTCTGCTGGAGTCTGCCTTTGCAAATAAAAGCAGTGTCATCAGTCACTAGAAAACAAAACTAAACATATGTACATTGAGTGACTGCTATGTGCAGGATACCAGCACACAGGGGATGTTTATCTTATGAAAATGCAGCTAGTGAGGATGTTCAGTATGGGCTGCTGTTGAAATTACAGGGCGTGTTTGAACAGAAAGCAGGGATCCAAGGCCTCAGCCCTGAATCCTCACTTCCTTTGAGCAAGCCTTCTGTAATATATCGAGATGAAGATCAGCGTGAAAGGAAAACTCCAAGCAAGAATTAATTAATGGTTTAATAAACTCACCCATCTTTATTGAGCTCCTCCTAAGTGCTGGTTGCTGAGACTACAAAGATGATGACACACAGTTTCTAAGTCCCTGCTCTTAAGAATATACAAGAGAATGAGAGCGACCCACAGTGAACCATTAATAATAATAATGAAGATGATAATGCAATGACATAATGCTAAGAATACACAGAGTGCTATTGGGCAGAGAGGTTTGTGGCCTAAACAAAAAGAAGGCCAACTAAGCTGCCCACAGGAAAAGACGTGAGCTGATTCCTAAAGGAGGATTGAAAATTAGCTAGATGAAGAGAGTGCATGTGCGTGTGTGCGTGTGTATGCACACATATGAATGTTGGTGTAGAATTAGTGATAGAGAGGCAGAAAGTTCCAGATAGAAGGAAAAACATGGGTAAAGTCCCAGGGCAAAGAGAGGTTACATGTGTTTGGGCAACTGCAAATAAATTATGAGACTTAAGAATTAAAGAAATCCCTGTATATCAGGCCAAGGTAATTGGTCTTTTACTGAAGGCTAAGGGAAACCACTCGAGAAGATTAAGCCTAAGAGTGACATTAGCAGCGAGAAATTGCTTGCCATGACAGCCAGCTTCTCATATGGACCATTACCCTAAAAAGTCTCCTCACCGAATCCCTCTTGTTCTAGGAAATAGCAGGTCATAGAAAACCCTCCACCCACAGCATTGAACAGTCCTTCATCTTTTGAAATGTCCCCAAACTGCTTGGTTGTCGCCTTGCAGCCAAAGACTGCCAAAGGTACTGAAGACCAATTAGAAAGTCCTCCCCACTTCCAAAACACCCAACTTAACAAAAGACTTGCCGATCAGATAGTCTCAGTGTTTCCTCTTTTTACTCTAGAAAACTGACTCTCCTTTCGACACCTTTAAACTCTGCTGAAACAAAAGTGACAGCAAATGGGCCCCTCTCTGCAAGTTTATGAATAAACAGCCTGTGTTAATTTTGTCTCAGACTCAATTTTGTCTTTGACATCAGAGATGCTATAAGATAGAAAGTAGACTGAGGATGAGGGAGCAGTTAAACTAAGGCAGGAAGACGGATGAGGATGCTAATGCTCTAATCCAGGGGAGGAAGGGAGGCAGGGAGAGGGCCTTAACCAAGGCACAGCAGTAGGGATTAAAAGACACAAGTGGATTCAACAGGAGCTAAAGAGGAAGAACGAAACCGAGTTTCTGATTTCCAGATGGGATGGTTAACATTCTCTGAATGAATATTGTAACCAGAACACAACCTGTCCCTAAATAACCAAACTAAGCTTTCTAAAACAATAATTAGAGGAAAGATTACAAATCCTTTTCAAAAATAAAAATAACGTGAACTAAAGGTATACAAAATAAACCCACAAGATTTTTACAGTGGGCCCTCCAATGTTAGAGCAAAATTTAAGAAAGTGCTTGTTTCGTGCTTTTAGGTCATCACGTGCAGAGAGAGCGGTCAGGTCAGGGCGCCCTGGAATCGTCCACAGCCACAGACATGATATCAATGGAGAAGAGGGTTCTGCAAGGAATTGTAAGACTCCTCAGCCAGCACTTCCAGCTTCCAGGGCAGAATTCATTGACCAGGTCGCATGTCATTAACTCCTCCAGATGAGTCAGAGTGATGACACTTAGGAGTTAGATTTTCTCTCTCCTCCATGTCAGGGGCTCCCCTTGCAACTGTGCTCACATTACAGTTCTGTTTGTCTTTGGTGGTTTTTTCACTCTTAGATTGTGAGCCCCCTAGAAGTAGGGACTGAGTCTGTATTTTCTCACTCTCTGCCTCCCTTTCCACTTCTCTGTCTCAGTTTCTCTCGGTCACTGTCTCTCTCTTTGCCTCTTGTTTTCTGCCTTCATTTCTGTCTTTCTACAAGAGCATCCAAAATCTTCCCTTGGTCCCTCCTACAGCATCTTTACCAGCTCTCTTTGAAGACACGTAATGAGACCAAAACTGAAAACGACTTCCCTGTGTTCTTCTCCCTCCCCTGAGGACAAGCACATTTGTGCAACTCGGGGTGGGCTCTCTTTTGGCACTTCAGGTACACGAGTGCACACACACACACCCATTTGTGACCTTCTATTTATTTATTTACCTCTTTAAAGAGAACCTTAAAGACAAGAATTATGTGATTATATTTGTATCCTTAGCACCCAGCACAGTGTCTGATACCTAGGAGGTACTTAGCCAATATTTGTTGGATGAAGGTTTAATAAATGTTTAATAAATGCAGAAAACGCTAAGCTAATGAAGAATATGAGTCAGGCATCCCTGAAGAAAGTAGAATAACTAAATACCAAATTGTGAAAATGATTATAGGAAGTGTAAATTACAAGTCAATGCACCAAAAATTGCACATCACAATGAACATGTGCAATCAAGGAAGCTCATTGTTTGAGTGGGAGAGCGCTAACATAGATAGTCTCCTCCTTGTATATGAAGCATAGTTCCCACATAAAAATATGTCAGCTCATTCAAAAAATATTTAGCAAACTACAGTGCACTCAGAGATCAAGATAGATGAAGTCAGCATTCACTACCATTTATCCTTGACATTTACTCCCTGAGTAGGGGAGGAAGGGGCTACCATCTGTAAGTGCAGAGATGCAAGAGGCCACTGCGGGTATGGGTCTCTCTGCAAGATTTGGGCTCCTTACATAAGCAGAAATTAACTGCCTCCTCTGTCCAAAAATTTATTCAAGCTTTGCCCAGCCATGCCAGTCTAGGGAAAATTCAGCAGACATATTGTAGAGACTCCCTCCCCATTCAAGCTCCGAAAGCATGAGTTCTTTGAACAATTTGAGAACATGGTACAAACTGGAAAGCTGGCTGATGGATGGAAATGTAAATACGAAATTTTAATGAGGTCTCTTCCTTCTCACCTAACGGGAGATAGTAAATATTTCATGCCCTGCTCAGTGGGGTTTCAAGCATCTGGTACCATTAGTGAGACGTTCCTCATCTTCTCCAAAAGCTAACACTGGTTTGTGATATTTCACAATACCAAACTGAGCCCAATTCTCTCACTCCACACAGTGAACACCCAAATTTCCAGGGTAAAAAACATCACTTAATTGTCTCAAGAATGCTGCATCTTGTTCCTTTCTTTGGTCCAGTATTTTTGGTATATTAGAGCAAAGCTCCAATTGATTGGAATATGCAGAGACTAGAAAGCACCCTTTGATAAAACAGATGGCAAATTAATTGGAAATTTTATTTCATCCAATGTTCTTGGACATCTATTTTCCTTGTAATGAGCTACTTTGATCATAGTGACTCTTCCAAGCCCAGGACAGGGCTGGCGTGATTGTAAGGAAGAAGGCAAGACAGAGGCACAGAGACAGAAAGAAAACTTTAGGAATTTACAAGAGAGTCAATAGAGACTGGGTAAACCTTTCCCAACGTCAAAACTAGGGTCTAGACTGACAGAGTCTCAAAACAGCCGTGTCAAGAGGGTGGCTCTGGAGAAGCAAAGCAAGAACAGCGGGAGTTTAAATACCAAGTCAGGTCATCCAAAGAATTCCTTTCTTCAAGACAAGAACAAAGAGCAGCTGGGCTCAGGTTGGGAAAATTCAGAGTGAATGGGAATAAAATGGGAACAAGATTCTTTCAGCTGACTGGTTTAAGGCAAGATTCAGTCCTTCACACCAATAGCCTGGAAGGGAACCAAGACTCCCCTGATACTTAAGAAATTCAAGAAGTGTCCTGTGGTGTCCATGAGCGTGCTGCAGAGGACCTAGGCATCACGTGATTGATTCTAGAGACAGTTAGCAAAGTAGATAACCCCACAGTTTCTGGTCACTAGCTGTGCGATCTTGCAAAAATTATTTAACTGCTCTAAGTCTCAGTGATGGGATTTAATAGTACCTGACTCGTGGTTCCTCAGTCTGACTACCTCCCTAAAGGCATTCAAGATGTTTGCTCCCAAATCATTTGTAATGTTGGCAGTCCATGTATAGCCGCCTCACAAAAAAACAAGCAAACAAAACATGATAACTATTTCTGAAACTACTCTTTCCGAAATTATATCTACTTACACTACCATCTGATTGATTCTGGCAAGAAGAATGAAAGTCAACAGACACCTGGATATTGAAACAGAAAGCTGAGAGCAAATTGGAAGGTGAAACAGGGCTGAGCCTCTCTCCTTTCTGCAACCTCCTCCAGTCTCCCTCTAGGTGGCGCCCATTCACCTCCAGGTATGTTAAGCCATCTACCTCACTTCCTTCCCCATTCTTGAAACTTGGAAAAGTGACTTCATAAAGGTCCTTTACAGCAGAGTGTACAAATCTAGGGTTACTTCTTTTGTATCGGATTTGTGTTCTAAGCTTTATCTCAGATGAGGAATAAAAGGCTCTCTGTTCAGTTAAGAGACACTGAACATGGAAAAAATGAAAAAGAGGTACATTACTAGCACCATAGAAGTCACAGCCAATTGCCAAAGACTACTGTGCCCACCACTAAAACTGGTTCCAACTCAACCTATGGAAAATAATTCAGTCTTCCTTCAATTAATCAGAGTCATCCACAATCTCTAAATTATCACTCAGAGCATTAGAAATTATTATAAAAGGAAACGGAGACTGTGTGCTAATTCTAGGTCATAGCCTGAAAGTTCCTCTTTGGAGAAAAACCACAATATTGAACTGTAACAGTCTCATTTGACCTTTTCTCCTAAAACCGAAAACAAAACAACTTAGTCAACTGAGGAATCCAGTTAAATGGTATTTTCCTTAGTTTGGGCCTTTCCTGTGACCCAAAGCAAAAGGTGTCTCCATCTATCTCTTATTTACAAAACTCATTACCCAACAAACCAAAAATGGCCTCCCATGCCAGCTGACCTGAAAACACTCCTGACTTCAACTTGATAAGAAACATTGAATTAATTAAATCCAAGCACTGCATCCTGAATTGAGACAAAGTCTCCCTCAGTGAGAACTGCAAACACAAACCCCAGAAGCCTTTTATGGCTGGTAGCATGAACATCCCGTCCCTCCAGCTGCTTTTCAATTAGTTGGGAAGGTGGAGGCTGCCTGTTAACTTGGGTTTGGGATGTGCTGAGGCTTCTCTGGTGGATGTGGTGTGTAATTAGCCGGCACATTGCCAAGCAGTTGGTTCTGTAGCACGCAGCTGTGGGAATCAAATACCACAGAGCTCCCACCTCCAACCACGTGTCCTCTCTTCTTCAGTTTGCTCCACTGAACCAATTCTAGGCAGCACACAAAAAAATACATAATAAAAGATGGGGAGTGCGTGCCTGCCTGCCTTTATTCTGGGGTTTTGAACATGGGCTCTCCTAATAGGAAGCCAAGACATCAGAGAGCCACAAGGAGGTCAAGCAAGTGAAGGTCAGAGTCCTGGGGCCAGAAAGGTCTCCTCTATCAGTGATTCAGTCTTTGCAGATGACAACTCTTCTCATTTCATGCCCCAGGAGCAGCTGGTGATGGATCGAAAGGGTAGTAAGTGACAAGTTGCTGTAAAGAACAACAGTTCAAAGTTGGAGCAGTCGAGCCAGGCTGCAGGTCATGAGAGAGTTGGAGAGAGAGGCCTGAATCTCAATGTATTCAGCATCTAGCCCACAACTAGAAACTATAGAGATCCTCAACCCTACTGTAGTAAAGGTAATAATATTAGCACCAAGTATATTAAGAATCTATTAGGTGCCAGATCTTTAAACATACGTCATTTAGTTGTGACTTAAGTATTTTATTGGATGAGGAAAGGAGGGCTCAAAGAGCATGCTCAAAGTCATATGGGGAGAAAGAGCTGAAGGTAGCCCTCAAACTCAGGCCTGCCTGCCTTTGTATCAGAGCCAACCATCATCATCCTCAGCAAACACAAACTCTTGGGCATTCTGAGGCCCAGTGGGCCCAGTGTTCTTGCCAACTCAACCTCCTAGAAGGTTCACTTTAAGGAAATGTGCTTTTCAAAAGGAAAACCAAAAGTAAATAAATAGATGATGGCATTCCAAGAAAATATACTCTCTTCTGGTCCTAATTGCGATTAGCACATAAACTCAGCCTCAAATTATGATGTATTTAGCACTGGAACTTAAATTCATTAATTATTGTGCAGCCACCACCAAAATCTTGCAGCAAGTCCAGCCTCTGAATAAAGCATTTTAAAATTAATGACATACTTATTCCTGCTTATTAACAATTTAACAGTTGTGTTAAGCATTTTTAATTAAGTGAAAAAGAAAAAGGGTGGCAGGAGAATTTGAAGACAATCAAATCAGCAGCACTCTCAACTGGGAAGCAATAGAATCAAGACCTCAAGAGAGAAGTGTCTTCTGTCTTCCTGGGAGGCCAGCATGGGAGAGAGAATTGAGCCAATCTGTAGTCCAGTACACATGATAAAGAATGTGAGGAGCTAAGGAGGTGTGCACAGGATGCTATGGGAGTTCGCAGGAGGATTTGGAGGAAGTGTACTGGGGGAGACAAGGAAGACTTCCTGGAGGAGGTGGTTGAACCAGTTATTTAAAGATCATAAAAGTTAACCAGTCCAAGGAGGAGGGGGGAGGAAAGAAGAGATCATTCCAGAGAGGCAGCCAAGCATGAAAACACACACCTAGGCTATAAATAGGATATTGTGCAACATGTTGTTCCTACAACCAGTTTGGTAAACCAGGGGTAGACTAATTAGATTGGGGAGAGAATGAAGCAGAGAATACACCATGGAGGGTCTTGCATTAATGAATGATAATAAATCTAGACTTTGTCTCATCAAGCAACATTTTCCCATCATTGTGCTTGCCAGCCAGGAAACAAATTGGTATTTCACAACCAGGAGTGAGATAGTTCAAAAGTGAGATATTACCAATAAAAGTTTAAATAACTAAGGTTTTTACGTATTAACTATTTTTATAAACTACAGATTCAAAGTTAGTCCTATAATGATATCCATGACTCTTAGTTACTCACTTTTTGATATGCTTTCTTGAGTTGGAGTGAAAGAGAGGACAATATACCAAGCATGCCAAGAAGCAGTCACAACAACCAAGGCGTCAATGGGAAAATCTCCCCTGTGAACAGCATTTGTCATGTGACTTTCCGTGAAGAAAAGGCTGATAATGTCCACAGTAGTGGTGGAGTGTCCCTGAGGAACTGTTAGCTCAGTTTTATTACCATGCTTTTCTCAGCAAAGTTGTTTTTGTCTGGGTTTTCCACTTCCCTCTGCATAGCACTTCCTCTCCTCCCCCATGACAACTCTCATCGTCAAAGGTCAATCTCAGCATCTAGAATAATACTTAAGACTAGAAGGTGCTCAATATATGTTGACTATTGGATTAATCAACTAGGGCTAAATTTTCTAGCACGAATCATCAGTCATATGGTGCCTTGCTTTTATGCAGCACTATATAATGGCAATAAATAATTGATACAAAAGTTGACACTAAAAGTGAGTTCTGATATAACAATAACCTAAAGTATACAGAATTTGGTGTGGGAACAGACAGCAGGCAGCAAGGAAATTGTTATAGATGGTTTTACGGACTGAATATTTGTGTCCTCCCAAAATTCATAGGTTGAAATCTTCACCCCCAACATGATGGCATTAGTAGGTGTGGCCTTTGAGGTAATCAGGTCATGAGGGTGAAGTTCTCATGAAAGGAATTAGTGCCCTTATAAAAGAGAACCCAGAAACTCCTTCACTTCTCCGATCATATAAGGACACACAGTGAAGACATCCCTCTATGAAGTAGAAAGTCCTTACCAGACACCAAATCTTGATCTTGGACTTCCAGCCTTCAGAACCATGAGAAATTTCTGTTGTTTATGAGGTACTCAGTCTATGATACATTGTTATAGGAGCCCAGACTAAGACAGGAATCTAGAAAATACTGAGGAAACTGTTTTAGAATGCTGGAAAAATCATGAGAAATTGTTAGACAATGCTGGAAAAATGACAAGAAATCTGCTATAAGAAACTAGAAAAATGTTGATCCATGTTATGGTGTGGTGAAACATTCGGTAACCTCATTTCCTTTGACTAAACCATTACATTTATAAATAAGTCCAATTACAAAGACAGCTTGCATAAGTAGCATCAATTCTAGAACCAGATATCTGCACAAAACTGACATCTGTCATGGATGGCTGACTAGTTTAACAAGAAGATCAAAGTCCTTATGCATTTTCTGACACAGAATGTTTTGAAGCACAAACTCTGGGATGAGATGCCATTAGGAAAATAGTCATCAAGTCCTCACTCTGTCACTGACTCTGTAAACTAAGACTTCCACCTGAGTTCTTCGTGCCTCAGTTACTTCATCCGCAACGTGGGGACTAGGGAAATGGGTGGACGAGAAGAGAGGTGTGCATAATGCACTTGAATCTTTTCTCCAACTGAGTATAAGGAGCCCTCTGCAACCAAGAAAGAAAAGTCAACCAAATTTGCCAGGACTCACAGAAGAAAGATTGAGTGCAATCGAGAAATAATTGTCTTGAATGGGATAAAACACCAGCAAACAAAAGTTCCACTGGACAGAAAAAAATTACCTGCAGACAAAGAAAAACATTTTTTTAAAAGCCAACATTGAATCTAGGAAAAATTATGAGACAGATACAGGAAAGAAACAACAAGAAAAGGCAAACAAAAAACTTTCTCTGAAGATGGAGAATCTTAGGCAAGAGATTGCTTTGAACTTTCAAAGAAATTAAAGAGAATTGAGACTTCCTTTTTAAAAAATATATATCAAATAGAAGAGACAACAGAATGGGTGAAAAGGAATGCGAGGAGCTAAGGAGGAAAACTGAAAAGAAAAATAATATCATTGCAAAAATTTTAACTGAAGTAGAAGCAAAAGTGTACCGTACAAAATGTTAAGGAAAGTGGCAAGGAGAGTATCGAAGATACATAAGAAAAAACAAAAAAAGAGATACAAAATACAGAAATTGATATTTCCTGAAAATATAATGGAATAAGATGGAGCAAAATAAACAATGAAAGATACATTTTAGTCATAACTATTTATCCATGTTTAGAATAAAAATATAAAAAAATTAAAAAGTTAATTTTTATCATCGGATAGTGGAATTTCATGTGATTTTTATTAGTTTTCTCCTTTTTTATATTTCATAATTTTTCTACCGAAAAAAGCTTCTCTTCATGGTTATAAAGAGCAATGAGTGCTCTTACCTGTAGCTTCGGCATATTGCTCCAAGGTGTTCTGAGGGCTCTATCTAAAGCAATCCAGGCCATCGTAAAATGACAATGACTTCAAGGAAAGCAGTCTTTGTTCACTTCTGAGATAGCATTCGTGGCTCAGCTATGCTGTTTCCTTTTCAAAATCAGACGGCATTTGAAAGATTATTATCAAGGTCAGTTTTTCTTCCAAGCCAGATACACCCTATGGCCCTTTATTACACCTTTACCAAAGAAAGTGCTCCAAAATTTCCAGAACCCAGATAATGTTAGCATTTAGCACACACAATTTCTTAATTTTATCTGTTTCTTCTGTTTGGAACCAGACATGAAAGTTTCAGAGTCCAGAGACAATGTTGTAAACCTCCCTTGCGTTTCTCACAGTGCCTAGCATAATTTAAGAGACAGAGATGGTTCTCTAAATCATTCTGAAATAGATGCTGAGTCAATCTGGGAAGCAAATGCCAGTATCAAGCCAGTTACAAGTGTCTACACTTCAAATCTGGACCAAGACACTAAATGCAAGACAACATAGTTCTTTTTCTTCCTAGATGAAAATAAAATATTTTGCCTTATTTAAATCTCCAACTGCATGGCTTTTTCTCCAATTTGAAAGAGAGCAATAATATAGGACACATGAACATTCCATGGTCCAATTCTGTTCCTTTGTGAACTACAACTAGTAAAGATCAATGACAACAGAATAGCCTTGCTCTGTAAACCATTGATGGGATATACTGAAGCTAGTAGGTATGGTCATCAGGATTCACACACAGAGAAGGTCCATCTCTGCAATCCCCAAAAGGAGTTCAGAGGTAATCTGATGCCCGTTCTTTTTCAGTTTCAGATAGGTGGGAGTTGGTGGGGTGCATTTGCCATAGAAAGCATTATACTTCGGTTCAGAGGAAAAAGCAAGCTACTGTTTCAAGAGATAGCTGCACATGAGATTTATCCAGTTGTCCAAGGTCAAGATGGAGGTTCTCATCCATACCAAACAGCAGACATGACCATGAAATGAGGCGACACAAAGAAAAACTACAGGTTGGCTGCAAGTCTTAAGCATGGGACCCCAAACAAAGGATTAAAAATATAATTAATAAAAATAATTTATAGGATGGCTTCCTCTCTTGCACCATCCTCAACCCAAAGTACTTTGTCAAGGAGATTGATAAATGCCCTACATATATCCAAGAAGGTGAATGCATTTCCTCGAGTGGGAAAAATGGCTCTTCATGGTCTCAGAATTTACTGAAGAACTATTTTGTGTAGTTTGTTTCACCTAAGCTGTGGATCTAGTGGACCTCCATGCCTAGCACCATAAGGAAGTCTATAATATTTCTTGAATGACTATAACCTCAGTTCTGTATTTCTTTCTAACCTAACATGTCCCTAGCTCAAAAAAACCACATCATTAGCCTCCTTTAAAACTTAATGCAAGTAGAGATTCCTCAGGAAGTATCCCACTTTATTCCCTTCTGATCCCTCTGTAGCCCTTCCAATTCCTCAGACACTTATAAAAATGAGAAATAAATTGTTATGACATTTTACATTACCTATATTGATTAAAAGCAAGAACAACAGGAAATTTAGAATCCTAAATTCTATTTAAACGTATTATTTTGAGCCAAGACTTGGAAGCAACATAAGTGCCCATCAAGGAACGAATGGATGAAGAAGATGTGGTATATATACACAATGGAATACTACTCAGCCATAAGAAATGATGAAATCCAGCCATTTGTGACAACATGGATAGACATTGAGTGTATTATGCTAAGCAAAATAAGTCAGAGGGAGAAGGTCAAATACCGTATGATCTCACTCATAAGTAGAAGATAAAACAACAACAAACAAACACATAGAGACAGAGATTGGATTGGTGGTTACCAGAGGGGAGGAGAGGGATGGGGGGAGGGCGAAAAGGGATGATTAGGCACATGTGTGTGGTGATGGATTGTAATTAGTATTTGGGTGGTGAACATGATGTAATCAATGTAGAAATAGAAGTATAATGATGTACACTTGAAATTTATACAATGTTACAAACCAATGTTACTGCAATAAAAAAATTAATTAAAACTTAAAAAAAAGAAACATATATTTTGGACAATAATCATTTGTGGAACAAAGTACAAGAGTAAGCACATGAAAGAGTGGCTCAATATGAGTCTTCACCAGGAAATGCAGGATGAGATGCTCATATATACTTGTGGGAATCCAGACTTTGTTTTCACTTACTTATAGGCACTAATACCTTTAATAAAAGCTTAAGGACTTAAAATAATTATTCAACATCCAAAGGCATATTTATTTAACATTGACCTAGTTCATTTATTTATGTTTTTCAATACCTATCTTATTTAGGACTCTATGCTAAGTGCTGAAAGACTACAAAGATAAATAAGACCCAGTCTAGGGACTCACAATATAAATGGTTACAATACAACATAGAAATAACTCATTCAGTAAATATGGCTTGAGCATCCATGATTGCCAGGCAGTATGCCAAGTACTAGGATGATGTGATAAGCATGTGAAACACTCCCTGAACTCAGGGAGTTTTCTGACTAGTCTAGGAACCCCTAATACACGCATAGAGAGATACTAAGTACAGCTGGGCTGAGTTGGGGCTGCCGGGAGATTACTTCTTGGGGGAAGTCAGAGAAGTCTTCATTAAAGAGGTTATAATAATATTATAACAATGAAAGCGTAAAACAACCTCCAGCACAAATTGGGCGCTTGCTCCTCCTTGCTGCAAGCATAAGCCAGTTGTCAGTCTTCAGCAGTGATGACTGTATCTTTGTTGGCTACAGATTCTTAAGTCTGCCAGGTCTATTTCCCGCATCAGTCTCTAAGCTCCCATGGTCATATCCCTTGAAATATTTATCAAAGTCTTTTTATAAGCAGAGATCCTACTGGGAGATTTTCAATATCAGTAGAGTGAGCAGATTATCAATTAAAATCAGGGTTTGCAAATCCATTTTGGCAGAGTTGCAGAGTACATAATCCAAAGAACTATTATACTAAAACAACTACATCCCAAATAAAATACTCTTTTTAGTACATTGCTAGGCGTCCAAAAAGAAATAGAAATCTCCACAGTCCTTACCCTTCCACCAACGCTGAAAGCGGATCTAGAAGTAGTCAGCAAATTTAAAGGTGAGGTTGTTCTGAGAGCAAATGTGAATGGCAACATCAAATCTAGAGACTGTATCTTGGAACAGCAGCAAAGTGGAGGTACTGAGCCTGAAACACTCACCATAAAGCCAGAGACCATCCAAGGAAGCCAATATAACTCCAAATTGTGAGAATCCCCCAACTGAAGCCAACACAAATTTCCTCTGAAGGATATCATCTGTAGGATCCCCAGAAATTAAAATCAAACAAATCCAATGCAACTAAAGATCACAAAGCAGACAAGAAAACAATCCATCCTGAGTGGGACTCAACCAAAATAACAAACAATGGGCTGAGATCTCTAAAGACTGAATTCTGAAATGATGAAACATAGGCCATCATACACTTATGAATGTAACACATAAAAAAATACAAATTGGAATCATAAAAATGAGGAAGAATTAAGAAAATATTAAAACTGACCAGATGTGTTAGTAATTGCTCCTAGAAATGAAAAAAGAGTTGTTTTAAAAACATCAAAGTTTGGGTTAAATATCAGATTATATGTAATGAAGACTAAAATAGTACAGTAAAAGCACTGGCCAAGAACACAACGTAGACAAAGAGATGGGAAATGGGAACGAGGGGTTAAGCTATGTGGAAAACAGAATGAGATGGTTTTACTGCCAGCTAATCAATCCCCAAAAAGGAAATAATAGAGAAAATGGGTAAGAGATAATATTTGAAGAGGTAATAACTGCTGATTAACAAGAACCATAATACATCCCAAGTAGGATAAACAATCTATACCTAGACACCTTGTAGTGAAAACACAGACTATCAAGCCAAAGAGAAGGCATTTTAGTAGCCAGGAGAAAAAGAAGGATCATACAAAGCTGGCAGCAAACTTCTCAACAATAGAAGCCAGAAAAGAGTGGAATAGTGTCTTCAAAGGGCTGAGAGAAAATCTCTAAACCTAGAATTGCATACCCAGTCTTCCAATAAAAAACTCCTAAATAAAGAAAATATCAGAAAGATAAGAAAAAAAATGAGGAGGAAATAAAATGGTTAACATGCATACAAATCTAATCAAACATTATTTTATAAAATATTAAAAATGACAGTAATATCAAATTTGTGGGCTTAAAAGAACAGATATGAAATACTGGACAAAAATAACAAGCTGGAAGTGGGTGTGCGATCAAAGTTAAAATATTCTGAAGTTCTTGTGTTAACAGAATTAAAAAAAAGAGACGGGTTGAGAAAACAAAGAATTAATATTGGTTATGTTATAGGGTTTAAGTTGGATGGTGAGATATTGCTATGCTTATAACTTACATATGTTACATACCTTCTCTAGAAGCCAATCAGAAATTAATTTCATGGGGCCGGCCCCATGGCCTAGTGGTTAAGTTTGGCGCACTCTGCTTCGGTAGCCCAGGTTTGGTTCCCGAGTGTGGACCTGCACCACTCATCAGTGGCCAAGCTGTGGCAGCAACCCAGCAACCCACATACAAAATAGAGGAAGACTGGCACAGATGTTAGCTCAGGGCCAATCTTCCTCAAAAAAAAAAAAAAAAAGAACAAACTAATTTTATTAGAAAAAGCTTTGCTAAAGAAGTATTTTGCTTCCTGGTGGACAACACAGAGAATGAACAAACACTTTGGTGTCCCCATTCTCCTTCAAGACACTTCTAAACTTCTCCACTTAATCTATCTACCTAGAAACATGGACTAACCTCACAAATGGAAAATAGAGGATACTCATTTAGTTATACATTTTTCTTCTTATCTGATAACAGCATCCTCTAGATTAGCAGGGATCAAGTGAGATTTGTGCTTGCAAAATAGAAAATTAGCTACATGGAATGCATTAACAAGCATCAGCAGCTTCTGGGCAGGGGACGATTTCACAGACACAGGAATTACAAATCGTGTGTGTATCCGTGTATGGGAGAGGGAGACAGGAGCAGCATTTCATCTGCTTGTGTTAGCCATTGAATATGCTGTGAGCAATGGTGGTTGTGATACGTGTGTGGGAATTGGGGTCCATATCTCAAGGATTGCAATCCAACACTAACAGGTGGAAGTGAGTGATCATTAAAGGTTAAAATATGGGTGTGTTGTGAAGGTGTGTACATCTATGTGTCTGTGTCTAGGTATGTCTGTTTATACCTGAGAGAGTATTATATTGGAGATATATTTTTTTGGCGGGATTGTGTGTATTCTTAAGAATGATGTATGAGAGTTTATTTGGGAAGGTGTTAGAGTGTGTGTATGTATGTGTGTGCATTTGCGTGTGTGATGTGTTTAAGTATTGTAATATTTTGTTTCTTCACCTAGTCTATCTTTTTAAATGACCAAATTATGTTTTATCAGGAATTTTGCTGAAGGCAGCCAGGCATTAATGTCTTTATTCCTCCAAATATGAAGGGAATAAAGGCCCTTTTTGGACCAATAAATATGTTGAACCTGTCCCCAAATGTTAATGAGAACTTGATTCACTTAATATGCTGGGTAACTGCCCTGTCTCAGATAAATAATTTCCACAAGCAGCCAAATCCTCTTGTTTTTTCCCAGCGCATAGGCAAGAGGAAATACCCAAAAGCCAATTGCTTGCCCAAGACAGCCTGACACGTTAGTGACTTTTCTATCACCAAGCTGACTTGAACTCGTATGTAATAACAGAGCAAATATTCTGTTACTTGGCAGAGTAGAGAATGGATAATTGAATATTTTGGTTTAATACTTACTATCTATATAATCATATCAAAGCAATTTCAAAAATATTACACTTAATGTTAAAATTACACCCAATTAATCTCTGTAATATTTCAAAAGAAACTACGTAATAAAAAAGCAGTTGAAATTTAAAAGGTGAATTGTAATTCCCACCCCTCTACTTACTGGCAATGTGACTTAGCACCGTCATTTGAAGTTGATGATGCAGATTGTTCTAAAACTAAGAAGTTAATCCCACCTAACTCACAAGGTTTTCTGAGGATCAAATAAAATACAACACATAATAGCATTTGAAAACTCCAAAGGTCAATTATTTTTATTATCTTAGTTACTATATTTAGTCTGTAGATGTGCAAAGATGCTAACAATCCTGGTAAATAGTACTCCAATGAACCAAACTTTAGTAGGCATAGATATTTCCCTTTTGGGAATCCCATAGTTTTGATTAATGTCTAGTATAGTGGCAAGGTTGCTGAACCAAAAAAGCTGTATATTCCAAAGGGCTATCTCAATACCTATTGTGCCAAGCAGAGAGACTCCATCCCTTGACATAACCCCATCCCATATGTGGACAAATTTTAAAAAGTATGTTTCATGACTATTGTGTAAAAAACATTGCAACATGGTTTTATAAAGTCTTTAGTAGGAAAATCTCAAAAAAAAAAAAAACCCAGAATATTATCTGAAAATAGAAAACCCATTTGCTGTGAAACTAAATATCACACTCTTCATATCACAAAGCAGTAAGTTGAGATTTTTCTCTGTTGGTAATGAGAAAAATAGAAGAGTCTGTGATTAACTGTGCTTTTAAAATCTGAGTAAGATATGTAACACTGAGACAAAGTCTAACAAAAGTAACCTTTTGATCTAGGTGGTTGTAAAAGAGCCATATCTTTGTTTTCCAAGCTGTCTTGAGCGTGATCTTGTGTAATAAATGCATAAAATCAATCCCTGATTTCCTTCTTCTCAGTCATTCTGACCTTTTGTCACTATGTCTGTCTCCCTTGACCCATGTGTCTTCTTTCTGTGACTGTTCTATACATTTAGACCATAGCTGCAAGAATAGATACAATCCAAGGACTTGTGCGCTACATCCTCCAGCCATCACAACCAGTAACCACCCTTCTTAAAGAGACTATTGAGACCATGTGTACAAGGCCATTTACTACTCCTTTCATCAGTCAGTGGCCAAAATGTAAGCCCACTTGGCCATCTTTCTACTTTACTGTCATCCCCAGTAATGTTCTGTACCTCTCAACTTCATCCAGCTCTCCACTCCTCTCTTACTTTCTATACCCTCTCACTGTGCCCTTGGGAACTGCCACCAACGAAGTTACATGAAGTGCCCAAGGTCATACATGTACCAAATAACAGAATAGATATTTTAATCAAGTAATTGGATCCAGAACTCCTAGACTCTTAAACACAACTCATTGTGATCTCCATGTACAGCAAATTCTCCAGCTCCTCAAACAACTTCCCAGAGAAATCTCTCTACCTACTCATTTTCACTGTAACCTGGCTTTTACTGAAGGTAGGACTTTATCTTGTCTGGGTAGCTATTGCTGCTCTCACATCCCAGGCATATAACAGTTCTCTTTTCTCCCCATTGCCTTTCCAAACAATTACTTCTCTTCATTTAAAATGTAAGACATTCGCTTATATGCTCCACTCCCACTCCTTACCACTGTCATCTACTGGCTTGCTGAGGCCTGATGAGATACAGAAAGCAGAAGAATATAACTATGGGAACAAGATTTATTTAAATTGTGCTGAGATGCCAATATAAAAGGTAGAGCAGTCTGAATTCTGGCCAGGCAGATCCTCACTCTGTGCAGGCTGTGGAGGATGCCATGCTGCTCCCATGCCTCCATGAAGAATTAGGAAGACAAAATCCCCAGCTTCTCATTTATACCCTCAATTTAACATATATCCTTTGCTGGTTCAGGAGAAACCAAAGTAAAAACAATCCTAGTGATACCCAAAGCATCATTCTAGCCAACTTCAAAGCCAGAGCATCCAGTATGATCTAGCCTAACTAGTCTACCAGCTCAGTGTCTCTCTCCATACAAGTTCTGACATGACTCTAGATGAGTTCTCTATGCATATGGTGAGATGATGTCTCAACTTCTTGACATCCTCATCTCCAATGATCATCTCTGCCACCACTCTCCTGTATCCATTTTCTGTACACCATTACCATAACAATTGAGTGATGCCATAAATAACAAAATAGGTTAGTGTTTTTATAAATTCATGATCATTAACTTTAAATAGGCTCTCACCCTGTCTGACAATGCAGTTACTCTGCCCCGGTAAACTTATGTTCCTATTCTCCACGATGACTATTATGAACCTTCTCCAATCTCCTCAAATCCCTACACTTATCGCTTCACTCCACCTATCCTCTCACCCTCAGAAGATGACACAACCACCTACTCCATAAAGAAGACAGAAGCCTTGAGACAAGCACTTCCAATCCTAACCTATGTCTATACCTCTTCTCCTCTCAAAGACCAAACTCTCCACATGTACTTAGACAGCATGCCCATTCTTCTTCTCAGGAATATCCCATTATTGTTTCTTTGTCTCTTTCAGATATAATCAACATCTTACTCTAAACTGAATCTTCTCCATCAACATTTAAACATCCCCAAGTCTAATCTATCATAAAAAGTAAGCTACCTTTGGCTTCACATTCCACTCTAAAATCACCCTGTCTCTTTTTCCTTCAAAGCCAAACTTCTTGAAAGAGTGTTCTAGTCTTACTTTCTGTCTTTCTCATCAAGCACTCACTCCTGACTTACTGCAACAGAAATAGCTCTTACTAAGGACGCCAGTGACATCCATGCAGTTAAATCTAATGGTTGTTTTTCTTTTTTTTTAATAGTTTTATTTATTTATTTATGTATTTATATATTTATTTATTTATTTTTGTGAGGAAGATCAGCCCTGAGCTAACATCCATGCTAATCCTACTCTTTTTGCTGGGGAAGACCGGCTCTGAGTTGTATGTCACAGCTGCACATCCTTCTAGTTGCTGTATGTGGGACGCGGCCTCAGCGTGGCTGGAGAAGTGGTGCATTGGTGCGTGCCCAGGATCCGAACCTGGGTCGCCAGTAGCTGAGCGTGCGAACTTAACCACTGAGCCACGCGACCGGCCCTAATGGTTGTTTTTCATAAATCAAATTACTTGTCCTCTTGTAGAATTTCATTCAATTATTCAAGTAATAGTTAATGATACCTTACTAGATGCCCTCCACTATTCTAGGCCCTGGGATGCATCAGTGAACAAAATAGACAAAATCTCTAACCTCCAGTATTTCAACTGTATGGAGGGGTGGGGGGAGATATTCCATAAACAAATAAAACAAAGAAATATATACTATGTCAGGTGTAATGAGCATAAAATATAAGAAAGTAGGATAAAGGGGATAGAGAGTGCCCAGATCAGAAGGATGTAATGCTATGTTACATAAAACATGTGAACAGAGACCCAAAGGAATTGAGAGAACCAGCCTCTCAGATGTTTAGTAAAGAATGTTCTTGGTAGAGGAATTATCAAGTACAAAGATCCTGAGGCTGGGACATTTATAACATGTTCTAAGAAGAGCAGAGAACAGGGACAAGAGTGGCTGCAGTGTGGTGAGCATCTGGGGTCGGAGAGTTAGTGGGGGCCAGATTATATAAGGTCTTCTGGGACATGGTAAGGAGTGTGGATTACACTCTATGGGGGAAGGGATGGAGCGATTTGAAGAGAAGAATGACATAACTTGACTTATGTTTAAAAAGGATTGTTCTCTCTGCTGTTGGGGAGCCCATATGAAAGCAAATATTCCAAGGAGGAGAGGATAACTGTTTGGGCGAGAGTAAAAGAAATATAGTGAGAAGTGCTCAGATTATGTGTTTATTGCAAAGGAAGAGTTAATAAAATTTGCTGGTAGAGTGGTGTGAGATATGGGAGAAAGAGAAGAAAAAGTAAAACATTCCTTAACTTTTTTGGTCTAAAAATGGAAAGAAGAGAAGTGCCATTTATTGAGATGAGGAAGATTGCAGGTGAGGAAAATTTGCTGATGGGTGGTAAAGTCAATTTTGGACAAGTAGTTTTATTTAGTAGGCAAATAATTTATCAAATAGATTTAAAACCTGGAGTTTACAAAAGCTGGGACCAGATCTAAAATCACACGAGTTATCAGCGTTTAGGTGGTAGTTAGAGCCATGGGACTAAATGAGATGATTTTAGGAGTGAATGCACCTAAAGAAAAGAGGAGTTTCAAGGACTGAGCCTTTGGGCGGTCCAACATTTAGAGGTCAGGAAGATGAGAGATATTGAAAAGAAGCTGCGTGTCCCGTTGGGAGGAGAACCCAGAGAGAGGTGAGTCCCAGAACTAAGCGAAGAAAGTGTTTCAGAAGGACGAGTCAAATAAGATGAGAACTGAGAATTTATTGGAATTTGCCAATGTGGAGGTCATGTGTAACCCGGATGAGAGCAGTTTCAGTGGAGTAATAGAGATGAAGCCTCACTGGAGTGGGTTCAAAGAGGAGTAAAGCAGGTGAAGTAAAGGAAGTGAAGAACACACACCAAGAACTCTAACTGTCAAATATTTATTTTTCCATAAAGGGAAAAGAAATGGAAGGATGGAGGTAGCTGGAAAGGAATGTGCATCAAGAAAGGGCTTTGCTTTTAATAATGGGAAGTATTGCGTCATATTTGTACACACGGAAATGACATTGTGGCAAAAGAAAAACAATGATGGGACGAATGGCAACTTTAGGAGCAAGAGCAGACAAGAGGGAATGGGACACAAGGCACAAAGGGAGGAGCTGGTCTCAGCTAGGAGAAGGGAGAGTTAATCTATAATAACAGGACAAAAGGCAGACTATTTGGGAATAGATTCAAGTGAGTAGGTAAATTGGATGGTGGGAATATGTGGGAATTTGGCCTGTTTGGTGGCATCCCTTCCCCTTGGTTCCATAGTCCATCCCCTCTTGGCTCTCCTCCAATGTCTCTGGCAGCTTCTTCTCTGTTTCATATATATCCTCCTCTATCTAGAGGATAGAGGCTCTGTACACGGTCTTCTCTTCTCCCTTCAAAATTTCTTCATTGGCTATATTACCTTAGCAGTGCTGTCAATGCTGTCTAAATATTTTTGACCCTCAAATTTATGTCTCTAGCACTAATGCCTCCTCTAAGCTTCAGACCCATACATTCATGTGCTTTCTTGATATCTCTGCTTGAGTAGCTCACAAGCATCTCAGACTCAACATTTCCAAAATCAAGTCAGTGATCTCCCCAGAAACCCGGTTCTTTACCACAGCTCCCCATTTCAAGAAACCGTTCGTTGAGTTCCAAAAACCAGAAACCTAAGAGTCATTCTTGACGTTTCCTTTATACTCTATGCTTAACCATCTCTAGTTCCTGTCAGTTTTAACTTCTAAATATCTCTTGAGAGAAACCACCCACTTATCTCCATCTCCACAACCATCTAAGTCCAGATCACTAGCACCCCTGCCTGCATGGCCAGCGTGCACTCTCAGCTTGCTCTCATCAATCCTCCACACTGAGAGCAGAGAAATGTTTTCAAAATTCAAATATCATCATGTACCAAGACTCATTTCTCCTCTGTCAAAACAGTTCTGAAATTTAAAAGGATCAAAATTTCTTAAATGACCTACAAGACCTGGCATGGTCTTGCCCTTCCTGCCCCTGCAGACATTCACCCCTCCCTCTCCACTTTCTTGCCCCTCTGGCTGTCTCTCCACTTCTCCCCACTGCTCTGCCTTCCTCCTCACCTCTTCATCTAGCAGATCTCAGCTCAGGTATCACTTCCTGAAGGAAGCCTTTCCTGGGCCCCTATTGGTTCAATCCCCTTCATGCACCTGCTCCCAGTAACCCATACCTCTCTTTCCCAGCATTTATCACAGTTCTAATTTTACATGTATTAAACTCTAAGAGGGTAGAAATGTTGTGTTTTTTTTCTTTTTTATTGTAATATTCTTACTATCTAGCACCATCATTGCATATAATAGGTGTACAATATTTGTATAACTATATGAATGATGGGTAGTTGTCACAGGGATTACAGGAACTGATGAAATAAAGAAAAACACGAACACAAAAGTACAGTACATTATGCACATAAAAGGTAAAATAATTTAACATCGCCAAGACAGCCACACAGAGCCGAGCACACAGGATGTGGCTCTAACGAGCCTGTATCATTCAAAAACTTCAGCAGTTTTAGTATTGCTCAGAATGGCCTAATGAGGGAAAACTTCCTGGGAGATGGAAACTCTACATGGTACTCCTTATTCTGCCACTATCAAGCGGCACAATTTTTAACACAGTATTTCACCTATCTGGCTCTTGGTTCTCACCTCTGTAAAAGAAGAGGCTGACCCCAAATGGTTTCCACATCCCCTTTCAGGTCAGAATCCAACACCACCTGTCATCACTGACAAATAGCTCTATATGCAGAAGAGCAATAAAGGAGAGACCTCTGTGTCCTGGGAGGAGGTGGACTTTGAGCTGGACCATGAAGAAAGAATCAGACAAGCTCAGGGCAGAAAAACTCATTCTAAGAGAAGCACAAGATTGAGAACACACATGGTATTTGGGTGATAATTAATAACACATCAAGCTTGAGAAAGAATGCCCCCCTTCCCAGCCCCAGCCCCTACAGAAGCTGTTCTGCGGCTGCTGTGATGCTCTGAAGCCAGTCATTCCCTCCAGCTGGAAGTACTCAGCAACTCTCTCCTCGGGCTGCCCTGCTTGCAACAGCCTCGTGTCCATGCCCTGCCGTGCACCCCTAGAAACGTGGGAAGGCCTGGGCTGTACATGAATCATATACGTGTCAATAACGCTGACGCCATGGCCATGACGGACAAGAGTACAAACAGATAACGGAGCAAGCTTGGTCTCCAGGGTCCAGTGGAAAATGCCAGGGATTTTATTTCCACCCCCCACCAGGGAAATCAGCCTGCACCTGGAGGCTCCACAGAGGCTGTTTAATGAGACATTTGTTTGCTTCCTTCCTGCTACCTCTGACAATATAATCTTTTCTGATTCTTTCCATGATTTGACTCTAAATGAAAAAGTATGATCTCGCAGTTGGGGGGTGACAAGCCTGCGACACCACTGATAAGCCGTCAGCGCTCCAGCATTTGATCTGCTGGGATGGAATAAAGGCAAAAAATATGTTCCTGGCAAAAAGAACTATGCGTCCTGTCTAGGGCAGATTGCAGCCTTCTGGAGATAGTCGGGGGGTGGGGGGAAGAGAGCAGGGGGAGCGGAGTCACTCTTGCTCATTTTTCCATAAAGAAAAAAAGAAAAAAAAAACTAAAAGCCTACTTTAATAAATTACAGTCTTCTTTGGGCTTAAGATAATTTTAAAGTATCTTTTTTGTTTTTTTTTTACTTTTACAATTAACTGATGACGCTACATGACACCGAACTGGGGGAATTAAGTATAATTATGAACTTGGAGGACAAGGGCAAGGTCAAGGGCGGGTGAGGACCATGTGCGGAAAGCCCGGGGATGGAAGAGTAAACTGAGCAAGAAGAAATACCGTTTTCTTAAAATGCTGCTCGCTCTGTCCCTACGTCCCTGGCTTCCTCTGCATCTCTCAGAGAGTTGGAAAATAAAGGGATTTTGCAGAGCTGGGAGCCACACACCCCTCCCCTGCCCTTCCCACTTTGGAATTTTGCAGGACCAGGCTTTTTCAACTGCAATTACTTCATTCCACCTCCCAGCCCACCCAGCCCCAGTGCCTGGGTAGAGTTGGAGGGAGGGAAGAGAGGAGGTCAGAAGCTACCTGTCAGTTTTATTGACTATGTGGTTTCACTATACTAATTATGAGAAACACAGCAATCAAGAAAACAAAGATCCCTGCCCACAGGGACCTTCTATTCTAGGAGGAGGGTCAGACAGTCAACACAGACACTAAGTAAATAAATTATATGGTGTGTTAGAAGGTGGTAAGGAGTCTGGATTATACTCTACGGGAGAAGAGATGGAGCACTTTGAGAAGAGGAATGACATAATTTGACCTGTGTTAAAAAAGATTGTCTCCTGTTGGGAAGGCAATATGGAAGCAAAAATTCCAGGGTGGAGAGGATAATTGTTTGGAGCTATGGATAGGGTCACCACATAATTCATCCTCCAAACTGGGATATCTGAGAGTGAAAGCAGGCATTATTAATAATCATACTGAAATAGGCAGTATAATTATAATTATAATAATTATAGTTACAAACCAGAACTATCCTGGGCAAATGGGGTACGTGGTCACACTAGCCTTGGAAAAAGGAAAAGTAGCATAGAGTGAAGAGAGTCTGAAATATAGGTGGGAAGGAAAATTCTTAGCTATTTTTAATAGAGTGGTCAGGGTAGACATCAAGAAGGAGGTGATGCCTCAGCTTTCTGAACCCCCATTTCTTCATCTGTAAAAGAAGGAGCTTAGCCTAAGACAATAACTAAGCTTGCACACAGTTCCAGCATTCCACAATCAATAGTCCAGGACTGATGGGCTACGCTTCTCTGGTCTACTGTAAGAACAGAAGGAGGAGAGTGCCTGGGTTTGTTGAGGGTGTTCCTCAGAGAGGCTCACAATCCTGTTTTCAGATTGCACACTGCAATCTTCTACTCTGTTTCAACAGCTGAATGTGCGCTCTTAAAGTCGCACAGGCAAAAATTGTCCTCTGGTACAGGCAGCCTGTGTTCTGACTCACCATGTCGTGTGATGGCCACCATTCCTGAAGGGGCAGGTGGTGCCCACCCCCATAGTTATCATTGTTCCTCAAATTGACCTGTTTGTCCTTGTCATGATGGCCTGTAAAGCCATCTTCTTGGGAAAATAACAGATTGATTGACAGAAAAGTTTCAGAAGTTTAGAGGCAGTTCTAGTTTTGAGGACTGAGGTAGTTCTGAGAATAGAATACTTGGTTTTGAACAAATAAGCTAGAAATGACAGAAAGCCATCCAGGTGAAAATATCCAGTGACAGTTGACATGTGGGTGCTCAGGGGAACGAGGAAAGAGTCATTTTAACCCAAGGATTAGGAGCACTGACTTCAAAGTCAGGCCACACTAGGTTCTGATTAGCCACAGTTATTTAACTTCTGTGAGCCTCAGTTTGCTTCCTTGTTAAATGATGATAATAACAACAACCTCACAGGGACTTATTAAGTGGGTATAAAGTACTTAGCCTAGTATCAAGGACACACTCACACTCAGGATGTGGGACGCACGGCAGTTGCTTTTGTCATGGTTATTGAGCTGTTCACTTAGAAGTGATAATTGAAACCGTACGTGTGGACGGATTGGGGGATGGAAAAGGTACAAAGGAAAGC
This sequence comes from Diceros bicornis minor, assembly GCF_020826845.1. Taxonomy (NCBI): domain Eukaryota; kingdom Metazoa; phylum Chordata; class Mammalia; order Perissodactyla; family Rhinocerotidae; genus Diceros; species Diceros bicornis. The sequence continues at coordinate 14,921,161 of NC_080749.1, read as the reverse complement.
AGATGTCTGTTAATAACCTCAGAAAACTCTTGCATTCGGGAAGAAAAGAAAGAAGCAGCACGAGAGATAGACAAGCACAAGACGAGAGACTGCAGTTGGCAGCAATGTAAAAAGATGATTTGGAATGGTGCTGCTTCAGTGAAGGTGGCTGGCAACCTCGAACGCAGCAGAGAGAAGGAACACCAAGGAAGATCTCCATTGCCATGGGAAATACGTAGGTAATGGAAAAGCTCGATGTTGGTGTTGGACTAAAGGCAGCTAAGGAAAGTGATTTTGAAGAGTGAATTAAATCAGTAAATAAATGCATTTGTTCAAGATCAATGCCAGCAAAAGAAAAAAGATACTAGCTATGGTTATGATATCTGTGTTTAAAGGCAGTGGAGAAGAAAAGATTAAATGGGCCAGAGGAGGAAAAGTTAATTTTGAGAGCAAGAATCTGGAAGACACTGGAAACAGTGCCCTCTCAGGCTTAAGTGGAGAAGTTACGACAGCCTCCGACCTTTCCTTGCCTGCTGTGCTCATGTCTAGAAATAGAGTGGTAGCACCCATGATTCCAGAGCAGGCCCTGGTAATGTTATAATCCTCAGGAATGTTTGTTAAATGAATGAATGGATTAACAGAATGCATATTCCTTCTTCAGGAGACTTGGCCCTTTCCCCCTCCTATATAGACCCAGCTTTCAATGTCCTTCTTTGGAATCCTCTCAGGTAGATTAATCCTCCAAACCCGCCCTTGGTTTCTCCCCAGATTTGGGCCCTTCACTCTGGCCAGGTTGGTCTTTCAGACCACAGGCTCACGGTAAGCCTGCGCACCCCATGCCTTTGCCCAGATAAGTTTCTTGACTGGGATTCCCTGTTGATCCCATGCCAAGCAAAATCCTCAGGACTTAGCTGGAATCTCAACTGTTCTGGCCTAAAGTGTCCCAGCCTAAAGCCATCTCGCCTCCTCTGTCCTGCCCTTGGAATGCGCTCTTGTGTTGACAGTGATATTTTCATGTGTGCAGGCTTAAAACCACACACTACTAGATACTTTTGAGGATCATATGAAGATAGCCATTCCTGAAGGCTCCTCAGAAGAATATCAAAGATTGTGTGGGCTCCTTGGCTCATTTAACACTTTGTGCCTGAGCCTGCATAAAAGGAAGCCAGATAGATATTCAGATCTCATAGACTTAGGTTCTGAAATATCTGCTGCACCAATTATTTAAGCAATTATTATGACTATATAATAAATTACCCCAAAATCTAATGGCTTAAACAATGACAGCATTTACTTTGCTCCCAAATATGAAAATTAGGCAGGACTCAGTAGGGACAATTTGTCCCATTCTACTCTGTAACGGATGGGGAAGTTTCAAGGCAGGAGCTAGAATCATCTTCTGAAAGCTCACTTATATGCCTGGTGTCTGGGCTGGGGAGATTCAAATAGCTGGGTGCTGGCACAGCTGGAGCTCTTCAAGAATGTCTGTCTCTACATGCTCTCTCTATGAGATCTCTCCAGCAAGGCGGCTTCAGGGTGGTCAGAATTCTTACCTGTTGGCTCAGGGCTCCCATTATGCATGTTCTGAGAATGAGCCAGCCAGGGCTCAAGGGGAAGGAAATAGACCCTACTTCTTGATGGTCAAGTTCAATGTTACACCATTGTGGGAAGAGCAAGTGGTATGGAATAGATATAGTGTGGCCATCTTTAGAAAATACAATCTCCCACACCTACTTTTTTGCTTTGGTCAACTTTTTGACCAACTTTTTTGACCCCTTATCTTCTGGTCACATCTCAACAGCATTCTGGTTGTTCCTAGGTCTTGATCTTTGCCTCAGTGTCCTGCCAATAATAGCTTTAAGATGTAACAGCTTGAATTTGGGGTCAGACTGAAACAAAGTGCTATCCCTTTCTTGCTACTTATATAACCTTAGGCAAATAATTTCATCTTTCTGATCTTTAGATCTCACTTGGACCAAAATGAAGATAAAACTACCTCCCCATGTCATTGTTCTCAATAAGTGATATTTACTGTCCTCCCAATCCTTGTTGCTCCTCAACCTGTTCCTGTACAGACCTGAGACCTCCCTCCGGTGCCTGCCCTTGTCGGCAGCCCCTCACCCAGCCTCTCCAGGCCTTGTGAGAAAAATAGAACAAAATCAGCCCTCAAATAAATACAAATAAGTGCATTCACTCCCCGAGCACTGCCTTCAGATGATAAACTACTTAATCATGTGCTAATGATGAACAGTCGACTTCCCTCATGCCAGACGTTGGAGGCTGAGGTTGCCCTCTGTGCCCCGGTGTTAATTACTTCCTTGACTAACTCCAAAAGACACTTATTAAATTTTGAAACTCTCTGCTTGTAAAAGGGCCCACACAAGTACAGCTGATGTCTCCTTTACTTTCTGAATTAAGGACCAAAATTGCCAGCCAAGGAAGAAAGGAAGAGTCTTGCTGAGGTGGAGGAAAGCAGAGGGAAATACGTTAAGCTAGGGCCCGTCATCCAGGGAGCAGTGGAAGATGTGGAATACAGAGGCAGCTCCGCATGACACCAAGAGCCAAGCAGACCTGAAGTCTAAGGAATCCCCACTCTGGAACCTGTGAACACGGTGATCTTAGGCTACTTGCTTAGCTTTCCTGAGCCTCTATCACTATCCCATTTTACAGATGAAACAGTGATACTTATCTTGTAGAGCTGTTGTCAGTAATAGTGATAATCTTCCAGTATAGTGCCTGATCCATAAAGGGCAAGCAATAAATGGTAAACACCTTACTAGCACTACTAGTCACTAGTTACCATTACTAGTTACTACTGCTACTACTATTAACATCACTTAGGCTAAAATGTCAACCTGATTTGACAATACTCCATTATTATTTAGAACTCAAGATAGCCAACATCAGACCAAGGCAAAGGTAAATAATGTGATAGCAGAAAGAGGTGATCCTCAGCAGTTTGCTTAGGGATCCTAGTGGTGATGTCAAGGTTTTCCTGTCAACATTCTCTCATTACTCAGGTATCTTTCTTAAGCTTTGTCACTTGAAAAGTTCTCCAAATCAGAAACCATGAACTAAATTTGAATCCCAGCTCTATCACCTCCACCTGTCTGACTTCAGACAAAAGAAAACTGTTTCAGCTTCCTGTTCTACACGATGGAGATAAAAATATAGACACCACATGCTTGTTTGAGAAATTACATGTAGTGTGTGTAAGATGCTTGCAGTAGGGGCACCAGAAATTTTAAGATACATTGTCTCCTTGAACTCAGGAAATATTCAAATCTCTTCAACCTAGGGCAGAAGAATGGCCTGCAATCTGCACCTTCCACACATTGCTGTTGCCCACGCCCCCATACACACACTCACACATACACATACGCACACTAACACACACATACACATTCACACACTCTTATATACACATACACACTGACACACATGCATATACTCACACACACATGCATGCACTCACCCACACACATACATTCACATTCACACACTCACGCATACATGTATGCACTCACGCACACACACTCACACACAGACACATGCACATGCATACTCACACACACATTCAAATGCATGGCCTTCTCCTAGAATGGGTGCCCATTCTGCCCTGCTGTTCCTTAGATATTCCCCCTAAATAATCTTGGAGGAGAAAGCAATTTGCACCTAGTATAGTACATAATGCAGAGGAGATTGTTCTGACTGCCCTTTGGTCATAAGGTATTTCACACCAAGCTGTGTGAATTACGGACCATGTTCTCAAGCTATTGAAGGATTAACAAATCCAAGCTGATCATCACAACTTCCTGGGGACTTTTACAAGGACACATACTTGGGTCCTACTACGGAGCTGCTGAATCAGAATATGCAGGGCTGGAGTCCTGGGATCTGTATTTTTTTGAAGATCCCTATATAATTCCAATGATCAATCAGATTCAAGAACCACTCATTTGATTCTTGCAATCACTCTGCATGCTGGCTTCAGATGGAATAGCTAATCCATTTTATAGACGAAGAAAGTAAGAATGGGTGAGATTTGACCAATTGACAAACCAGTGATGGTAGAGACAGGTCCAAAATGGTTTTTGATTCTGGGTCCATCCCTGCTGGTAACCAGTTGTGTGACTGAGAAAAAGTCACTTCAGTTTTCTAGGCTTTCACTTTCCATATATAAAATGGAGATGGAACTCCAGTCTCCTTACCATACAGAGTATGGTAAGAATCATAGGAGGTGATGTGTGGGAAAATAATTGCACACGTCAAGTATAAACAGGAGATGTTGTTACGAATTAAATTTAGGACCTAGAATCTCTCCAGAAGTTAGGGTCTCAGTTCTCTATACATATTACTGGGCAGAGCGTTTCTATCTATTTCCATCTATTGGACCCAAACGGACACTTGATCCAGAGTCTCTTCCAGAGGAAACTGGAATTGGGATAAAGAGCAATTTGCAATTCCTTTGGGTGACTAGAATTTGTAATATGATTGCTAGGGTGGTCACTTTCCACCCTCCTCGTGAACTAAGGAGCTGAGAAAGCCAGTCTACTAGGAAAGAAGAAACAGCCATGCAGTGAGAGAAGCAAAGATGACAGGGGTCAAATAAAAGGACTCCCCACAGCTCTCCATTTTCTGATTCTGGTCATTCCTGAGGCCTTTGACATTCCCTGATACCTTCCATTATCCTTACAATAAATTCCCATTTTGTGTCACAGCTAGTTCAAATGGGTTTCTATTACTGTAATCCAAAAATAGCTCTAAAACATACAGGTACCCAATTACTTTAATAAATGCTTTTGCTGACAATGGAGACAACGTACCAGACAGAGGCCATGTCTCTTTGCTCTGTGGCAGTTCCACAGAGGCCAGGAACCTCTTCCTCCATCCAGTTACTTCCCTTGGGTTTTCCAGCCCCTCAGAGGTAGAGAAAGTGGAATATTCTGCTGTCTTTATTCACAATAATGACCACCTTGCCATCTGCAGTGATGAGGACCATCATGTTCCAGAATCTTCTTTCAAAGAGATCCAGGATGGCTTCTTGACATCCTGCAGCTGTTTGGCCAACCCAATGGCAGGGAAAGGAAATAGAAGATAACATCGGAGTTTATGTGATGACTTCTATTCCGACTTCTGTTTGAGGTTTAAAAGTCATTGTTTTCCAAATTCCTGATAAGAAAGCTAAGAGCTGAGTTTTTGGTTGCTCGGTAGTGAGTGTACTGTACCATGTAGTAGGTTTTTTCTATTGGTCTCACTCCTGGATCCATTTTATGTCCCTAATCTTGCTTTGCCTTTTTTTTCTTTTTTATGTCTAATATATGTTATTTTGCTGCATTTTAAGCCTCCTTAAATCCTTTCCGGAGCAAGAAGCAATAAAACAAAATAAAAACAGATTTCCCCTTTCTTACTAGAAGAATTCTTCCACTTTTATGTTACACATAGGCACGTAAAATGATGGATAGTCAGAAATAAAATATTTAGGCTCAATGTTCCGTCAGTCACCACAAGGCATTTATTGTGCACTTCTTATGTACAAGGAACTGTAAGGACTACAAATAAGTGTGTAACAAACAGCAAGAAGCTTCCAGTATAGCCCAGAGACAGAGGACATTCTCACAATAAAGAAAAAACATCCAGGAATGCAAGGCCATCAGTAGAGGTAATCCTTGTGGGCTGGGGGACAGAGACAGCTACATAAAGGTGGAAGGACTTAAATCAGGCTTTGAGGAATAGACAAAATTTTAGTATGTGGGGGAAAGGTATGAGAGAAAAGATAATAACTTAGAGAACAGGAAGGTGAGAATTACAGTCTCAGGAGAATGGCGTAAGGTTGGAGTTCCCAAATTTGAGCCCTAGAATCCCCCAGAGGGCTTGTTAAGGCACAGAAGATGAGCTCTACCCCTAGTTTCTGAGTCAGCAGATCTGAGGTGGGGCCCAAGAAGCCGCATTCCTGACAAATTCCCAGGTGAGTCCATTGCTACTGGTTAGAGACTCACACACTGAAATACACTGATCTAAACAAAGAGAGCCCTCCACACAGCATTCCAGACAAGAGTTGAGATGTTGAGACAGAGGTTCCTGCTTTAAAGCAGTGGGAGGGGAAGAGGAAAGGCCTGCTGGGGTCCACTTTGTCAGATGCCCCCCTCTGCACTGAGAATCCAGTGTGTGTCCCTGTCACCTTCCTGCAAGGTGCCTCTCAGAGCCTCTCCCTCGTGTGCATCTCTCACTGTCCTTAACTAAAATGTTCACAGTTTGAAGGGGTGTGAAAGAATCAAAGTACATTCGTCTTTTCTTTCCTGGACTTTGCCACTTGGGAGAAATTTCCCCCCAAGCCCAAACCAAACTATGTCCCCACATGGTTTTCTTCAGCCCTGCACTGCCTGCTCTCCTGCTGTGTAAGTCTACCATCTTCATCCAATCCACACTCAACTCTCAAGTCCTGTTGGGTGCCCCTTTGATTACGAGCACAGCTCTGCCCCTGGCGGTCCAAGCAGTTGGGCACCATCGACACAATATTGTGGGCAATGCAACAGTGGGCTGCAGAGTAAGGCTTTCTGTGTTCCTCAGGTACTTTCTCTCCCGGTTAGACTAAGGGGCCTGCGGTAGACTTGGGAGTCACACAGACCTGGGATTAAGTCCACTCAGCCTCTCACCACTTGCCACTTGAATGATTTTAGAAAATCACTTAGCTTCTCAGCCTCAGTTTTCCCATCTTGTAAAGAAGATAAAATGATACCATCCTTATTGTGACAATTTGAGATGAATTATGGGGTCTGATCTAACATACGCCCAATAAGTGAAAGCAAGTTCTGTGATAATTCCACTGTTCAAGGCCATATATTCATTATATAATAAATATTTATCCCCTTCTGTGCCAGGTGCTAAATAGATATTTTAGTTGGGAAAGTAAGACATATGTGCAAATGATTATGATACAACATATCATAAAGGGAAAGCCATACGATGATAGGATAACAGTTACAAAGTTCAGGGGACATTTAGGTTGAGCTTCTCATGGAAAATTTCAGGAAGGAAGTATGAACTTGAAATGTGTGTAAGAAGCCTTCAATAGCCAATAGCTGGAGGCAGCATTCCAGGTGGATAGAATGACAAGAGCAGTGGCCTGGAGGACTGAGAAATGTTGTCTAGCAGATATAAGCATCTGATGTGACTTCAGAGGCCGCATAGAGGACACTTGGGAGTAGAGTAAGAATGAATCTTACTCAAGCCTTACTTAGACAGACAGACAGACACACACACACACACACACACACACACACACACACACTTAGAGCTTGATGTGTTATGCCTTAGCAAATGCCCGTTGATGAAAAACAAGAAGTGGGTTAAAATGTGTTGGGTGGGAGTCTTAGAGACAAGAACCCAGGGTCAACATTACAAACTAGCTGAGCAGGAAACATTACACAGGGTCGAGCACGGCAGAGTTGCTGTATGTGGTACCATTGGACAGGCCTATGGGTCCCTGGGAAAAACTCTCTCTCCAATTAACATGTAATAAGCTCCTGAAATTCTATCTTTTGGTTAAGACATTGAAGGTCCTGATTAAAATGCATGTTGGATTCCCTGGGAAGTAGATACTGAAATGGAGGTTTGCATTCAGTTAGTTCACTAGGCAGTGCTCTCAGGTTCCACTCTGGTGGAAGACAATGAAGGAAGCAGAATAGGCCAGAGAGAGAAGTTGGGCTAGGATGCAGGTGAAAAAGGGCCTCAGATGATCCCATGGGAGCTTGGAAGCTGAAATGGCTCTTCAAAGTTGTCCCTCATTGAGACATGGGAGTTAAGGCTTTATATGTCGACGTTGACCAGTCAGTAAATGCCCAGGAAATGGGGCATGACCTTGGGCCAGGTGGCTCCCTTTAGCCAAGGCATTTCCCAAAGATGGCTGAGTGCTATTCGGTAGCAATCCCCCCAGCAGTTTGAGGAATAAATCCTTACTCCTGAAGGGGGAGCTGAGGAGCACATTCCACATCCACTGCATGTATACATGTGACTGTACTACCCCTTAAATTGTTGAATCTACTTAGCAAGGGCAAGGCCAGGCAGTGAAGGGATTGTGGCTGGGAAAGCAAAAGGCACAAGAAGATCAGTAGCAGGAATTTCCATCCAGGAAGGGCCCACCTGGATCAGGTAGAGTGGGGAACCCCAGACCACCAGAAGGAAAACTAAGAGTAATAGGGCCCTACCAGAGGAGCAGGCACAAAGCAAAAAGAAAATAACACCTTAACAATTTTTCATGCATATTGAGAATTTTGTCAAGGATTGTTATTGTAAACAATAATAAATCTATGATTATTTGAGTACCTACTATGCAGCAGGTACTGTGAATTTCATAAATAAACACCACCTCATGACAGCTGGGCATAGTAGTTAAGCCTATTTTATAGAAAAGGAAACTGATATTCAGAAGGAAGATCCCAAGTCACAGAGCCTGAGAGAGGTAGGTCCATCATTATGTCCATCTGACTCTAAACCTTCATGGCACCTCGACCTTCCACGGTCTTTTTATTCCAAAAAGATGTGTCAAGGACCATCAGGAGGTTCAAAGGGAAGGCTCAGCCCCCACAACTGCTTCAGCCAAGATGGCCTTGATTCTATAAAAAAGGATCTGGTTAAGATTCCATAGTGGGCTAGAAAAAGAGGTTTGAAGCCACCACTAAGCCCCTATGTCAGTACTGCCAGAACCCATGAAGATTCTTCCTTGTGTAGGCCACTTTATTTTAGTCCAAGAATGCAACACAGCACAGCGGTTAAGATCATGGCCTCTGAAGTCAGGTGACATGGGTTCAAATTTCTACCCTAGAAGCTGAGTGACCTTGAGCAATCACATAACCTCTCTATGCTTCAGTTTCTTCATCTGTAAAATGGAAGTAATAACAGAACTATCCTCATAGAGTTGTTGTGAAAATTAATCAATATATATAAATGTTTGAACATTCAGCAAATATTAAGCACTAGATAATTGTTAGCTTTTATAATTACTATCTGTGAATCAGGACCAATTTGAAAGGCTGACTCTGAGTCACCCTATATCTACCTAGTTACCCAGTTCCAGAAATTATGATCCAAAAGGATACAATAAATGTTACCTCTTTCTCTACTGGCCAGGTCTATTGAATCCTCTCATTCATTAGTTCTATCATTAATTCATTCAGTCAAGATTTATTGAGCATCTCCTGTGTGCCAGGCAAAGTTCTCAGTGCTGAGAAAATAGGGATGAATAAGGGAGACAAAGTTCCTGATCTGAAGGAGCTTATATCTTACTGAGGGAGATAGAAAATAAACAAATATAGGATGCGTGGGAAGAAAAATAAAGCAGGATACGTAGATAGAGAGGAATAAGGGTGGTATCACATAAAGGGACCACAGAAGGCCTTTCCGATTAGGTGACACTGGAGCACAGACCTGAATGAAATTAGAGAGTGAGCCACACATATGTATGTGGGAAGTGTGCTCCAGAGGAAGCAAACATCCACTGCAAAATACTTGGCAGGTTTAAGCAACATAGGAGATGAAATCAGGGATGCAGCCAGAGGGCAGGTGATATAGAGCTTGACAGAACATAGTAAGGCATTGGATTTCTTTCTAAGCATTACTAGTAGAAGTTACCAGAGGGTTTTAGGCAAAAAAAGTCACATGATCAGATTTACCTTTTATAAGATCACTTGGGCAGCCATGAGGAGAACAGACCATAGGAAGATGAAGAGTGGAAATAGATAGACCAGTTAGGAGGTCTTTGTAGCAGTCCAGGTGAGGGATGAAGGTGAAGTGAGTCAAGTGGTCAAGGTAATGGGAATAAGAAGTGGGCAAGTTCTAGACCTATGTCAATGAGTAGAAGCCATCAGGATTTGCTGATGGATTTGGATGTGGGGGTAAATTAGAAAGGGATAAGTCAGTAATGACTCCACGGTTTGGGAGACTCTTCAGTATATGGTCTTTAACAGGATGCATTCACCCAGGGAATCAGAAAAGAAGATGGTAGACTAAGCCCTAGGAATCTCTCACCTTTAAAGGTCAAGAAGGAGATGAGGGTCCAGCACGGGGGAGCAAGGAGGGAGACTAATGGGATAGGCAGGGATCTAGGAAACAGGGTGTCCTAGAAACCACAAAAAGAAAATGCTTTGAGAAAGAAGTTGTGAATAACTATTTCAAGTGCTTCTGCAAAACTGGTTAAAGAAGGCAAGGAAAGAAAATAGAACATAGAATTTGAGAAAGTTTGAGTATCAGTGACCTTGACAAGAGCAGTTCACTGCAGTATCAGGGACAAAAGCCTGCTGTGAGTTATTTCATGAAAAAGGAGGAGCTGACGAAGTATTAACTACATTTCGAGAAGTTGTGCTATACAGCAAAATTGAGTGGCAGCTGGAAGACATTGAAAATAAGAGAGTGTTATTTAAGATGGGAGATATTTAGCAGGTTTTAGGCTCATGAGAATGATCCAGAAGAAGAAAAGAATTGAATGGAAGAGAGAGGGGATGATCTCTGGAGCCATGCCCTTGGGTGGAGGAGAATGGATGGGATCTGGAGAACAAGAAGAGAGGCCAGGTTCATCTGTATGCGAGGCAGAAGACAGGAGACAGGTACAGTGGGCAGCAAATGTAAGGTCAGGGGCCTTTCGTGACAGGAGATTATCTCTTCTGATAAGGAAACGGAAGTCCCCAGACATTAGGAGATTTCCTAATCACATAGCTAGTTAACAGCAAAATCTCTCCCCATCCCCCATGAAATTATGTCACCACGTCTCAACCCACTAGAAAATATTTATTATTTTTTTCTGCACTCTATTGGATTGTCCCTTACAGATTCATGGTTGTTGTTGTTTTGTCGGGCTTTTTTTAAGATCCTGAATTTTTCTTGAAATCTTTGGTCATCTGCCAAGCACTAATGTAATGAGAGGTTTGGAATTGTGCCCTGAACGCCCATTTACAGGGATTTTAAAATCTCCTATGAACCATTTGAGTGGAAGAAGTATGTAAATAAAAGAATAGAATCCATTGGATCCAGCTGGTATTTCTTCACAATGGGGCCAAAGAAACCCAGACTTCAGACTGCAGTGTGCCCTGCCCACAACGGATCTATTGAATAAATCAGTGAGTCACTTATATTACAAGTTTTTGGAACTTCTGAAACTGAACCAATTCTTTCTCAAGTCTAATATTAAGTTCAGTGTTTCCATTGTGAAAGAACCCTAAGAGGGGGTTCTTTTCACATTTGTTTGTAGACTGAATATTGAACAATAGCTTGTAATTGTCCATAAATGCACAGGCAGATAATTTCAAATTACTTAGGCCCAATTATTGGTGTCCAGCCTAAGAAACAAGGGTTAACTGCTATGTTATCATCAGAAAAGAACCACTTTGGGCCGGCCCGGTGGCTTAGCGGTTAAGTGCGTGCGCTCCGCTGCTGGCGGCCCGGGTTTGGATCCCGGGCGCGCACCGAAGCACCGCTTCTCCGGCCATGCTGAGGCCGCGTCCCACATACAGCAACTAGAAGGATGTGCAGCTATGACATACAACTATCTGCTGGGGCTTTGGGGGGAAAAAAAATAAAAATTATAAAAAAAAAAAAGAAATGCAATTTAAAAAAAAAAAAAAAAAAAGAACCATTTTAACCCTAGGATAGTCAAACTGAAATATCACAAATACCGGGGCTCAGAGGTCTATGCTATGCAATCTCCACATGGCATCTGGGAGACTTTTGCTTGGCACAGAGGAGACTGGCTAGATAGGGAAGTCACCTGGTCACTTTCCAAACACTGTCCTACTAACAAAGTTCTTGAGCCATTCTTAAACTCAGATAGTTGCCCACCAATCATTGCTACTGTTTTAATTATCAAGCTGTGAATTCTCTGCCAGCCTTCGCCTGATGTAAGCAGCCCTTAACTTCTCAGGAGTTAGAAAGCATGTCACCTTCAACCCTTGCACACAGCATGGGGCGATGTCCAGGGCAAAGGACAAGTTCTCATCTGCTCCTTTTTTCTTGCTCCAGCTTTATTGACATATAATTGACACATAACATTGTGTATGTTTAAGACATACAACGTGATGATTTCATATACATATACATTGTGTAATGATACCACAGTAAGGTTAGTTAATACATCCGTCGTTTCACAGTTACCTATTTTTGTTGTGGTGAGAACATTTAACATCTACTCTCTTAGCAACTTTCAAGTATACAATAGAGTATCGTTAACTATAGTCACCGGGCTGTACACTACATCCCCAGAACTTATTCATCTTATAATTGCAAGTTTGTACTCTGACCACCTTCACCTAATTCCCTCACCCCTCCAACGCCTGACAACCACCAATTTGCTCTGTGTTTCTATGAGTTCAGTTTTTTAGATTCCACATATAAGCGAGATCATGCAGTATTTGTCTTTCTCTGTCTGACTTATTTTACTTAGCATAATGCCCTCAAGATCCATCCACGTTGTTGCAAAGGGCAGAATTTCCTTCTTTTTATGCTAAATAACATTTCACTGTATACATATACCACTTTTTTCTTTTCTTTTTTTTTTTTTGCTGAGGAAGATTCACCCCAAGCTAACATCCGTTGCCAATCTTCCTCATTTTTTGCTTAAGGATGATTCGCCCTGAGCTAACACCTGTGTCAATCTTCCTCTATTTTGTATGTGGGTCGCCACCACAGCACGGCTGATGAGTGGTGTAGGTCTACACCCAAGGTCCAAACCTGTGAACCCAGGCCACCGAAGTGGAGGACCCCAAACTCAACCACTATGCCATGGGGCCAGCCCCTTTATACCACATTTTTTAATCCATCGATGGACTCTTAGGTTATATCCATGTCTTGGCTGTTGTAAATAATGCTGCAATGAAGATGGGTTCAGATATATCTTTGAAATAGTGATTTCATTTCCTTCAAATATATACTCAAAAGTGGGCTTGTTAGATTATACAGCAGTTCTATTTTTAATTTTTTGAAGAACCTCCATACTGTTTTCCACAGTGGCTGTACCAATTTACATTCCTACCAAGAGTGTACAAGACTTCCTTTCCTCCACATCCGTGCCAACACTTGTTATCTCTTGTCTTTTTTTTTTTAACTTTATTTTTTTATTTTTATTTTTTTAATTTTTTGTTTATTGCAGTAACGGTTTATAACATTGTATAAATTTCAGGTGTACATCATTATACTTCTATTTCTGCATAGATTACATCATGTTCACTACCCAAATACTAATTACAACCCATCACCATCAATATATAAAGAACTCACACATCTCAACAACAAAAAAACTACCAGTCCAATTAAAAAATGGGCAAAAGACCTGAACAGACATTTCTCCAAAGAAGATATACAGATGGCCAACAGACACATGAAAAGATGTTCAAAATCATTAACTATCAGGGAAATGCAAATCAAAACTACAATGAGATATCACCTCACACCCGTCAGAATGGCTATAATTAACAAGACAGGAAACAACATGTGTTGGAGAGGATGTGGAGAGAAGGGAACTCTCATACACTGCTGGTGGGAGTGCAAACTGGTGCAGCCACTATGGAAAACAGTATGGAGATTCCTCAAAAAATCAAGGCTAGAACTACCATATGATCCAGCTATTTCACTGCTGGGTATTTATCCAAAGAACTTGAAAACACCAATGCATAAAGATACATGCACCCCTGTGTTCATTGCAGCATTATTCACAATAGCCAAGACTTGGAAGCAACCTAAGTGCCCATCAAGGGACTAATGGATAAAGGAGCTGTGGTACATATACACAATGGAATACTACTCAGCCACAAGAAACGATGAAATCCAGGCATTTGTGACAACATGGATGGACATTGAGGGTATTACACAAAGTGAAATAAGTCAGAAGGGGCCGGCCCCATGGCTTAGCGGTTAAGTGCGTGCGCTCCGCTGCTGGCAGCCGGGGTTCGGATCCCGGGCTCACACCAACGCACTGCTTCTCCGGCCATGCTGAGACCGTGTCCCACATACAGCAACTAGAAGGCTGTGCAACTATGACATACAACTATCTACTGGGGCTTTGGGGGAAAAAATAAATTAATTAATTAATTAAAAAAAAAAAAGAAATAAGTCAGAGGGATAAGGTCAAATACCATATGATTTCCTTCATTAAGTAGCAGATAATAACAACAATAAACAAACACATAGAGACAGAGATTGGATTGGTGGTTACCAGAGGGGAAGTGGGGAGGGGGGAGGGCAAAAGGGATATCTCTTGTCTTTTTGATACTAGCCATTCTAACAGGTGTGAGGTGATATCTCATTGTGATTTTGATTTGTATTCCCCTGATGATTAGTGATGTTGAGAGTATTTTCATGTACCTATTGGCCATTTGTATCTCTTCTTTGGAAAAACATCTATCCAGGTCCTTTGCCAACTTTTTAATCAAACTTTTTTTGTATCGAGTTATATGTGTTCCTTGTATATTTTGAATATTAATTCATTATCAGATATATGATCAAATATTTTCTCCCATTCCATAAGTTACCTTTTCATTTTCTTGATCATTTCTTTTGCTGTGTGTAGAGCCTTTTTTAATTTGATGCAGTCCCACTTCTTTATTTTTGCTTTTGTTGCCTGTGCTTTTGGTATCATATCCAAAAAATTTTTGCTAAAACCTATGTCAAGGAGGCTTTTCTCTATCTGTTCTTCTAGGGGTTCATGTTTTCTGGTCTTACATTTATGTCTTTAATCCATTTTGAGTTAGTTTTTGTGAGTTGTGTAAAATAGAGCTCCAGTTTCATTCTTTTGCATGTGAATATACAGTTTTCCTAGCACCATTTATTGAAGAGACTATCCTTTCCCCATTGAGTATTCTCGGTTCCCTTGCAAACATTATGCATGGGTTTATTTCTGTGCTCTTGATTCTGTTCCATTGGTCTATGTGTCTATTTTTATGCCAGTACCATACTGTTTTGATTCCTATAGCATTGTAATATAGTTTAAAGTCAGAGAGTATGATGTCTTCTACTTTGTTCTTCTTTCTCAGGATTGCTTTGGCTATTCAGAGTCTTTTGTGGTTCCATATGAATTTTAGGATTTTTTCTATTCCTGTAAAAAATGCCATTGAAATCTTGGTAGATACTGCACTGAATCTATAGACAGCTTTGGATAGTATAGATATTTTTACAATATTAATTGTTCAGATCCATGAACATGAAATATGTTTCCATTTATTATGTCTTCAATTTCTTTTATCAATGTTTTATAGTTTTCAGTGCAATCTTTTACCTTCTATGTTATTTCCAAGTATTTTGTTGTTTTTAATCTTTTTGTAAATAGGATTGTTTTATTTCTTTTTTGGATAGTTTCTTGTTAGAATATAGAAATGCAACTGCCTATCGTATACTGATTTTGTATCTTGCAACCTTACTGAATTCATTTATTAGTTCTAACGTTTTTTGGTGGAGTCTTTAGGATTTTCTGTATATAATATCACATCATTGGCACACAGAGGCAATTTTACTTCTGCCTTTCCAATTTGGATGCTTTTTATTTCTTTTTCTTGCCTAATTGCTCTAGCTAGAGCATCCAGTACTATGTCAAATAGGAAGGGAGTAGGCACCCTTGTCTTGATGCTGATTTTAGAGAAAAAGCTTTTAGTGTTTCACCATTTAAATGATGTTAACTGTGGTGTTGTCATATATGGCCCTTATTAGGTTGGGGTACATTCTTTCTATACCTAATTTGTAATAGTTTGTATCAGAAAAGGATGTTCAGTTTTGTCAAGTGCATTTTTTTGCATCTATTAAGGTGATCATATTGTTTTATCTTTCATCCTATTAATGTAATGTATCAAATTTATTGATTTGCATATGTTGAATCATCTCATTTGATCATGGTGCATGATCCTTTTAATGTATTATTAAATTCAGTTTGCTAGTATTTTGTTGAGAATTTTTGGATCTATCATCAGTTATATTGGCCTGTAGTATTCTTTTCTTGTAGTGTCCTCATCTGGCTTTGGTATCAGGGTAATGCTAGCTTCATAAAATGAGTTTGAGAGTGTTCCCTCCTCTTTAATTTTTTGGAAGAATTTGAAAAGGATTGGCATTAATTCTTTAAATGTTTGGTAGAATTCGCCAGTGAAACCATCTGGTTCTGGGATTTTCTTTGTGGGAGGTTTTTGATTACTAATTAAATCTCCTTACTCCTTATTGATCTGTTCAGATTTTCTATTTCTTCATGATTTAGTTTTGATAGGTTGTATATTTCTAGGAATTTACCCATTTCTTCTATGTTATCCAATTTTTGGTGTATAGTTGTTCATAGTAGTCTCTTATGATCCTTTGTATTTCTGTGGTATTTCTGTAATGTATCCTCTTTCACTCATTATTTTATTTTTTTGAGACATCTCTCATTTTTCCTTTGTTAGTCTAGCTAAAGTTTTGTCAATTTTGTTTATCTTTCAAAGAACCAACTTCTAGTTTTGTTGATCTTTACTATTGTTTTTCTAGTCTCTCATTTATTTCTGCTCTAATCTTTATTATTTCCTTCTTTCTACTAACTTTGGGCTTAGTTTCTTCTTCTTTTTCTAGTTCCTTGTGGTGTAATGCTAGGTTATTTGAGATCTTTCTTTTTTCTTAATGTATGCGTTTATAGCTATAAACTTTCCTCTTAAATATGCTTTTGGTGTATGCCATCAGATTTTTATGTTGTGTTTCCATTTTCATTTGTCTGAAGATATTTTTTAATTTCCCATTAGAATTCTTCTTTGATCTATTGGTTTTTTAAGAGTATGTTGTTTAATTTCCGTGTATTTGTGAATTTTCCAGCTTTCCTCCTGTGATTGATTTCTAGTTTCATACTATTGTGGTAAAGATTCTTTATATAACTTCAGTATGCTTCAATTTGTTAAGACTTGTTTTGTGGCCTAACATATGATCCATCCTGGAGAGTGTTCTGTGTGCACTTGAGAAGAATATCTATTCTGCACCTGGTGGTTAGAATGTCTGATAGTTCTATTTGGCCTATAGTGTTGTTTAAATTCACTGTTTCCTTATTGATTTACTCTCTGGAGGATCTATCCATTGTTGAGAGTGAGGCATTTAAGTTCCCAACTATTATTGTATTGCTGTGTATTTCTCCTTCTAGTTATGTAAGTGCTTGTTTTAAATATTTAGGGCATCTGATGTTGGGTGCCTAAATATTTATAATTGTTATACTTTCTTCATAAATTGACCCCTTTATCATTATATAATGACCATCTTTGTCTCTTTTGACCATTGACCATTTTTAGCTTAAAATCTTTTTTTTCTGGTATAAGTGTAGCTACTCTTGCTTTCTTTTGGTTATCATTTGCATGAAATATTATTTTTTCATCTCTTCACTCTCAGCCTACATGTATCC
This sequence comes from Diceros bicornis minor, assembly GCF_020826845.1. Classification (NCBI taxonomy): domain Eukaryota; kingdom Metazoa; phylum Chordata; class Mammalia; order Perissodactyla; family Rhinocerotidae; genus Diceros; species Diceros bicornis. Next base: position 14,903,808 of record NC_080749.1, on the reverse strand, counting down.
TTAAAGCTAAAGCAAGTCTCTTGTAGGCTGCATATTGTTGGATCTTGTTTTTTGAATCCATCCAGCCATTCTATATCTTTTGATTAGAGACTTTAATCCACTTACATTTAAAGCAATTATTGATAGGTAAGGACTTACTATTGCCATTTTGTTAATTGTTTTCTTACTATTTTGTAGATCTTTTGTTCCTTGCTTCCTCTCTTACTGTCTTCCTTTGTGAGTGGTGACTTTTTGTGGCAGTATGCTCTGACTCCTTTATCATAATCTTTTTTTGTGTGTGAGGAAGATCAGCCCTGAGCTAATATCCATGCCAATCCTCCTCTTTTTGTTTGCTGAGGAAGACTGGCCCTGGGCTAACATCCGTGCCCATCTTCCTCCAGTTTTATATGGGACACCACCACAGCATGGCTTGACAAGCAGTGTTTTGGTGAGCACCCAGGAGCTGAACCCTGGGCCACCACAGTGGAGCGCGTGCACTTAACTGCTCCACTATGATGCCAGCCCCTATCATAATCTTTTGTGTATCAACTACAGGTTTTCCTTTGTGGTTACCAGGTGGCTTACATAAAATATCTTATAATCATAACATCATATTTTAAGGTGACAGGAACTTAACTTTGATAGCATACAGAAACTTTATAATTTTACTTCTCCCTGCCCTTCACATTTTAGATTATTAATGTTAAAATTTACATCTTTTTTATATTGTGTATCCAATAACTAGAATTGAGGTATGCCCTTTAGTATTTTTTGTAAGGCTTGTCTAATGGTAATGAACTCCCTCAGCTTTTGTTTGTGTTGGTGTTATCTCTTTTTCATTTCTGAAGGACAGCTTTGCCAGCTATTGTATTCTTGGTTGACAGTTTTTTTTCTTTCAATATTTTGAATATATTCTCCCACTCTCTCCTGGCCTGCAAAGTTTCTACTGAGAAATTCACTTATAGTCTTATGGCGCTCCCTTTTATGTGATGAGTGGCCTTTTTCTTGGTGCTTTCAAAATTCTCTTTGTCTTTGACTTTGACAATTTAATTATAATGTGTCTCAGTGTAGCCATTTTCAGATCCAAAGTACTTGGGGTCCTTTGGCCCCATGAATGTAGATGTCCATTTCTCTCCCCAAGTTTGGGAAGTTTTCAGCCATTATTGTTTTAAATAGATTTTCTGTTCCATTATCTTTCTTTCTCCTTCTGAGATTCCAATAATGCATATATTGTTTCTGTTGATAATATCCCGTAAGTAGTTCTGTAGGCTTTCTTCACTCTTTTTCACTCTTTTTTTTTGCTCCTCTGACTGGATAATTTCAAATGACCTGTCATCAAGTTCACTGGTTCTTTTTTCTGCTTGGGTGAGTGCATTGTTGAGGCTCTCTACTGAATTCTTCAATTCAGTCATTGTATTCTTCAGCTCCTGGATTTCTGTTTAGTTTTGGGTTTTGTTGTGGTTTTTTTTGTTGTTGTTTTTTTTTTTGATGATGATTTCTATTTCTTTGTTAAATTCTCAATTTGTTCATACATTGTTATCCTAGTTTCATATAGTTATCTGTGTGTTCTTTTAGTTCACTGAAATTTGTTTGGAGGATTATTCTGAATAAATATCAGACAGTTCATAGATCTTCATTTCTTTAGGGTCAGTTATTGGAGCTTTATGAATTTTCTTTGGTGGTGTCATGGTTACCTGATTCTTTGTGAACCTTGATTTATTGCATTGGTATCTATGTATATGAGTAATCAGTCTCCTTTTCAAGATTTTACAGGTTCACATCAGCAGGAAAAGACTTTCATCAATCACCTCAGCTTGGAGTACTGGGCAGGTCATCTGGTAGCATCCATGAAGAGGCAGGGTTTCCTCTCAGGATCTCTATGTGGGCAAGGCCACTGCCTGTGCTCTGAGGTGGGCGAGGTGCTGCTGGCTGGGCTCCATGGTTGGGTGGGCCTGCTGGCTGTACTCTGTTAGGTGGGGCCACTCGCTGAGCTCTGCAAACACCTCTGGTCAGATGAGATCACAGGCTGTGTTCCTTGCCAGGGCAGTGCCACCCATTGGACTCCACAATTGGGCAGAGCTATGGGCTGGGGTCCACAATCACTCCTTGTCAGGTGAAGTCTCAGGCGGTGCTTCCCAACAAGATGGTACCACTTGCTGGACTCTATGTTCAGGCAGGCCTGCAGGCAGTTTCATGGTTGGGCAGGCCCTCAGGCTGTGCTCTGAGATAAGGTAGGATCACAGGCCAGGCTTTGTGATCAGGTAGGCTCTGTCTGTGCTCTACTGTTGAGTGAGGTCTCTGGCTGGGCTCTCTGGCTATATAGGGTTTCCAGCTGTATCTTACAATTGGATGGGGCTGAAGACTGTGCTCTGTGGTCAGGAGAGGTCACTGTCCAGAATCCCTGGTCAGGTGAAGCCATAAGCTATACTTTGCATTTGGGCAGGGTCACTGGCTGGGCTTACTGTCTGGCTGAGGTCACAGGCTCTGTTCAGCAATCAGACAGGGGCATAGGCTGGGCTCCAAAGCTTCCCAGGGTCACTATCTAGGCTCCTTGGCTATGAGGGGCCACAAGCTATGCTCAACAGTTGAACAGGGCTGCAGATTTGCCTCCCTGCCCAAATAGGGCTGTAGGATGGACTCCATGGCTGTCTAGGTTCTCTAACCAGTCTTCCTGGTCAGGTGGGACTGGTGGCTATGCTCAGCTGTTAGGCAGGCCTGTGAATTTGCTTCCCTTCCTGGACAGGGCTGTAATACGGGCTCCACAGATGCTATGGTCCTTGGCATAACTATCAAACCAAGTTTTCTGGATAGATGTGGCCACTGGCTCAGCTTTGTAGATGGGCAGAGCCTCTGGCTGGGATCTCTTCCCAGTTACTGCTGAAAACAGGAATGCACTCTGTCAAGATCTGAGCACTGGTTGCTATAAGCTCTGCCTCCTTTCTCCATCTCTATCTGATCCCTAGGAGTCGAGCCACATAGACTTCCCCAGTGATCCCCATGAGGCAAGACCCAAGTGGGCCTCCTAGGAAGTGTTTCACAGTGCTGCAGGAACTGGCTGTCCACCCTGGGCTCTCTTTTCCCACTGGAGAAACCATAGGTCCAGGGGGGCCCTCTTGATGTGGCACAGTGCCAGCCTGGGGGAGAAGTGATGCAGTCAAAGTTAAACTGCTCCTCTTACCCTTCTAATGCAGTCCTTCTCAGTCTCTGTGGTCCAGGGAATTGCTTTAGCCTTGCTCCCAGATTCTGGGCTTTTTACAATAGTGTCTTGTCTATAGATAGTTGCTAGTTGGTCTTCTTGTGAGAGGGACTGAAGCTGGGAACAACCTATGTCACCATCTTCTCACCTGCTCTTAAAAGAGGGTAGAAATGAAGATTCAAATCACAACAGTGGATTTAAATGAAAATCTTAATGATAATGCTGCAGTTGTCAAGTGTTTAACAAAACTATTAGGGAAAAACTAAGAGAGTAATCTTGATATTTTGAGTCTATAAAAGAAGGTAGTGTAATAAGTCAACTAATGAGAGTAACCAGTGGAATGTTGTATGAGTAGTACAATATTGGACTCTGAATGGCATGTGCTGTTCACAATAGACAGTGCATGGCTTTGGAGACACACAAGATTTCTAACCCCTTTCCCATCTTTCCTAGCTGTGTGACCTTGAGCCAGTCATGGAAACTCCTTTGGAGCCTCAGATTCCTTGACTATAACACTGTACCTACCCTGCAGATTTGCTGGGAAGATTAAATAACATAAAATGTGCAAAGGGATGAGCCTGGTTCCTGCTCCCCGTCTGGACACCTGGAGCCTCACCAATCTTGAGCTCCTTCCTCCACACTGAAACATGTGCCTATCTGTAACAGACTCTCAGGAAATGCCAGGAAGTTATAAATCACCTACTATGCATGTATATATCCAGTACTTCAAGTGGTGAATTTACAGGTAAATGGATTTTCCTAGCATTTCTTTCTCTTTCCTTCAAATCTTGAATTGACATTTCAGCTTAGAAGGAAAAGCTAATGGAACAGCTGATTGTCACGTACATAAAAATTGGTGAATATCATTTCTGATTTATAACTGCTGAAGAGAAAAAAATATTTTAGGCACATTCTACTTTTCCCCTGACGAAAGCATTGCGTAAATTCCATGTGGCTGATATTGGACTGTCAATTGCCTTGGGAGTACGTGCTAATTTAAAATGGAGAGAAGCAGAGAGGGGCAAGTGATGTGCAAGACTCAACATTTGGATCTGGTAAAATATTTCAAATCTGACTGTTTGCACTGTAAACCCTTAGGGCAAGAACGATGCCTTTTTGAATCTGTACAGTCCCAAGGATGTTGTTGTTGCTCCATAAGCATGAAATAAAATAGTAATATTTATAGTTTGCCGTGTACATGTTGTCAAATCTCTTGAGTCTGACACATCCAGTTGGGATTACTCCTAGCAGCTACTTAGAAACTAATTTCTAAGAAGACAACAGAAAGTGCTTTCTTTCTTTCCGGAGCTTGTTGTGTTAGTCATCCTCCAAGCAGAAAGAAATCACTCATCATCCGGGGAGCCTTTCTGAATTGATCAGAGGAGCTGTCCCCCATCCCCACTTTCTCTGGCCAGGAATCTCCTTTGGTTGCTCTTCTAGAAATCCATTCAAATTAAAGTTTTACATTTGTCCTTCATTCCCATACAATAAAAATGACTAAAATTAACTCACCTTATTATACAGTGCAATTAAGCTAATATGCAATATCCAATTACTATATAATGTGTAATCTTAACCAAACTACCCAGGTTCAAATCCCAGTTCTTTCACATGTTACGTGCATGACTTTGGGAAAGTCTTCTAACTCTCTGGGCCTCATTTCTTTATGTGTAAAATTGGTTTGATAATGTTACCTATTTCACAGGGTGGTTAGAAAGAGTAAATGCGTTAATGTATGTACAGTATTTAGCACAGTACCTGGCACACAGTAAGGGCTATGTACTCATTGGCTATTTTTATATAAGCCACAAAAGGCTGGCTAATGTTCAGTGCAAAGCAAAACACCTAATACCCATTTGTAGCAAATAGTTTAGTTAACCACATCAGTCAGAGGAAACCCAGCAACGCGATCTTTCCATCTGACCTCCTCATCTGCCAAGAACAATAAGTAGTTGACACAACAACTATCTAAAACAAACCCAATGATAGGTGACAACTCTAACAGAAACTGTCCTTTCAGAAAGCTGCCTTACTCTGTTTTGAAGGAGCTGAACATGAGCAGCTAAGTTTGTTGGGAAAAAGAAAAGAAAAAGCATGTCTGTGGTACTAACCTCTGATGTCAGTTTATTTTGGTGAGACACAGTGAGATGCTCAGAGCATCCCATAGAAGGGGCATTGTGGAAGCACTATCTTCCCCCACCTCACTCTCATCCTTATACTTCAGCCACACCTGACTACTCACTGTGCCCTAATACACTTGGTGTTTTTTGTCTGCGGCCCTCGTAAATAATGCTCCATCCACCTCAAATGGTCCTATCTCTCCCCACCACCTTTCGCTCACAGTAAACTTTATTCTACTTGACTTGACAAATTTCTCTCTGAAACACTTCCAGATCCCCAAACAAATTTGGCAGCTCTCTTCTTTATATGCCACACAAACTAAGCACTTAACTTTCTTTCTTACGGTTCACTCACTCATCTCTCATTGCTATTAAATGCTGAGATTCTTGAAGGCAAGAATTTTCCCTGATGTTTCTGTGTATCATTAAACTCTAGAAAAATGAAATGTACGTAATAGAAGAGCAATAACTGCTTAATAACTTAATTTGAATATTTATTGGGAGGGAGAGCTTGAAAACATAGGGAAATTAGAAGCACACCTATATGCACAAAACATAGATCACCCCTCAACAATGTCCTGAGGTTTAGCCCCGTGACGAGATTTCCCCAAATTCTCAAATCACTTTATGAATGAAAAAACATGAGAGGAGAACTCTTATAAAGTCAGAGTCTTAGAATCCCAATATATTGAAATTTATCCTCGTTCTAACTTGGGAACGCCTTTCATAAAATCAGGAATATCAGTTAAACACTGTTTTGATCCCTCATTAGTGTCCTGATGAAGAAAACATGCCATCTAGAAGTGAACTCCTGCACGCAGGTCTCACGCGGGTGATCAGAGGTCCTGGTTGGTGCTTGTTGACAGTGGGAAGGGGAAAAAGGAAGCAAGAAAATATTAATTTCTCCAAACTACTCATCTAGGACTATTGAGGCAAAATTTAAGGAATAATTCCTATATTTTGCTCCACTCTGCACCTATGTCCTTGTCCAGAGTGATTTCTTTGCCCCAAAAGAATAGAACATTCAATTAGTTCAATTAGTTGCTTTAATTGTGCCAGGAAATCAGACTTAAGTACTACGCTCATATCAGAAAAAAATTATTACAAGAGTTAGTCAAAAGCACTATATAAAATCCATCCTGGAAGCCCTTTCTCAGATGCAAATCTGCGAGGAGCTCCCTCAGTAGTGTATCTCAACAGTGACACCTATGGATGTGTTAAGAAATGTGTCTGTCATCCCACTGGGAGAGAAGTCAACTAAGTTATTTTTCAATTCCAAAGAAAATACAACTACTGCATTTTCATTATTTAAAGTATGTATTTTTCAATCATTTGACCTTATTTAATCTGGCTGCTTTTTGTGTGTTTTTTTCCTGAAGCTGAGGTTTAAATCATCCCAGAAAGTCAAAGGCACCCAATTCATTTACATTTGGGTCAACCTCATTTTCATAAATAAAACAAACAGCAGAAAATGAATCACTATTTGTCCATTTTAACACAGGAAGGATAGTATGTCTGACCAAAGTTAGTCTGCCTTAAAATAAACACAGTAAAGAAAATTGAGCATGAAACAAATTAATCTAGTGACAATTGAAAAGTGCTAGGGAAAACAAAAGATATCTGACATACAGCCTCCCCAAAGTCAAAATCTTTAATAAGGATAAAGCAAGGTGAAGATTGCCATCTCAACTGCTTACACTTTGTCACTCAAACCATAAGGACTTATACAATTGAATTACAACACAGAAAATTGATTAATATTGTGTTAGCCCTCTTCTCAGTTGCTCCAAAAACAAAATCTAGGGATCTTAAGGTCTCTGAATAAATTTGATTATGTTTATCCTTCCCGTTCAGAGCTCCTTTGTGACTTGGAATAGATGACATTCACTTCCCACGTCACACAAGTGTCACACCCAACCCGTTAGTACAAACAGGATCAGAGTTCTTCACATAAATAGTATCTATACAATAGAACAATTAGTTGAAAATGGAAAGTTCAAATGGCAGTTTCAATGAAACGAGTTACGGTTTGGGATAACATTTTTTCTACTAAACTGATTCAAATAAGCTTTTCGTTTTTAAAAATAAACACAAAAACCTAGTCTTCATTGAAAGTGGTCAAAATCAAAGCTAAAAAAGAAAATACTGTTACTAAGTGCTACCCCTAAGTGAAAAGAAAGAAAGAGGAATTAATTTCCTAGGACTAACAACCTTAGTTCATGCATGAGCATGCAAAAACATTAAAGTCTAAAAAGGCTGGAACAAACACACTGAAAACTAATCAATGCAGTTTCTGGCAGGCAAAGAAACATTAACAATAATATACAATAATAGCAGGGGGTAGTGAAGAGAGAAATTAACTAGAAATCTGAAGACTTGGGTTCTGGTTCATTTCCATCTGTAGAGAATGACCTTGGGGAAGATGAATATCTTTGAATAAACCTCTAAATTTTTATTTCCTTACCTATAAAACAGAGTTTATAGCTGACCTCATTTAACTCTACGGGGGTCAGCAGTCTTTTGAAGTCATCATCATCATCACCATTTTCATCATATTCACTACTGCCACCATCAGAGAAATCATGGTGTGAGTCTATTTCCAAAATTTCATTAACTACTACTTAATTGAACATGAATATCAAAGATTTAAGGCCTAATTTCATCTTTAAATGTGGTTTGTAAAAAAATTAACAGTACCAAATATTTTTGGTGACTTCTGCTAGAATCCTTACAAGAGCAAACACGTTGAATTGTCCGGTTGACCTCTATACCACACTTATATAAGATTTATTATCTTTTTTCTGATTACCAGAGTGGTAAGACATGTTCATTTGTAGCAAATTTGGAAACTTGTAAAATATAAAGGAGAAAATTCATCCCCATCCCAACTGATACCACTGCCCTGAAAAATAAAAAAGTACTACTAGCAAATTGGTGGGGTTTTTTTTGTGAGGAAAATCAGCCCTGAGCTAACATCCATGCCAATCCTCCTCTTTTTGCTGAGGAAGACTGGCCCTGGGCTAACATCTGTGCCCATCTTCCTCCACTTTACATGGGACTCCTCCACAGCATGGCCTGGCAAGCGGCGCATTGGTGCGCGCCCGGGATCTGAACCCAGGCCACCAGCAGCGGAGCGCATGCACTTAACCGCTATGCCACGGGGCCGGCCCCCAGCAAATTGGTGATTTTACTAATAGATTTTATTTTACTTTTGTGCAGCTTGGGGTTTGTTTTTTATTTGTTTTGTTTTTTGTAAGATTACGCATAGTTTTAAAAATGCAGTCTTTTGATTAACTCATCTTGTCTAACGTTATTTTATTGTATATTTCATTAAATGGTGCTTATATGGTTATAAAAAATTAATGACCTGAAGTGTTTCAATAAAACATTTAACAATGTAGATTATATTCATTTCAAAATAAAAAGAAGTAAATAGGCAAAATTCTCAGATTGAATCTGATTTTATTTTCCATCCTAGTAATAACAGCAAAGAAAAGCTATGTAATATTAATAAAGAGGTCTGCTGAGAAGTGAGATCTGTGCCCCAATAAGACCTGAGACAAAGCTCCATCAGTGCTGTTCTCATGAAGGTCCTCAAAACAAAGGTCATTAGGGACAGCAAATGTTAAAGGTTGTCTCTTTTTACTTTTATTTTTTGATAAAAGTCACCATCTCCCTTCAGCAGAGAAAGTCATATAAAGTTTGAGCATCAAGCCCCTCAGGATGTGAGGAGGAACCAGGACAGCAAAATGGGCTCTGGCAGCCAACTGGAAACACCCAGGCATAAGATCTAATAAGCCTCAAGTAGACGAACCCCTAAGAGTTGTCATGGCCCAGGACTCCTCTGTGAAGAATTCTCTGACTGTCACATAAAGATACCCCTTTCTAATATCCTCTTTGCTCCCTGTGCTTGCTTCTACTGAAGGACCTGTTGCACTAAATTGTGTTTATTTGTTTACATTTCCCCAGAACTTGACTATGAATCCCTTAGCAGCAGAGTCTATATCCATCTTTTCTGTATTTCTAATAAACACCTAGCACTCAAAGAAATATGATATTTAAATTATTGAACAAATGAAGTTTGGCCATTTCATGGCTACATCACGGCCCTTCAAAAAAAATCAGTTCTATAGCCAAAAAAATCATTGAAAAGCACTTAAGATCTTCAAAGGAGCCCCTTAAAGAGATGAAAAGGGTAATTACATTGCAGATTTCATCATTCGCCTGACTCCCCCAAAGGCCCAGCTATCACAATAGCGCCTCTCAATTCCCCTTCTTTTTCTTTCCCCAGGTTTCTCGTTTGCTCTCTCAAAACTCCAGCCACCCTGCTGGCCCTGTTTGGGCCTTGTAGGAGATGCCCCATTGCTTCTTAATGAAAATCAATTTGACTCTGCTCAGCACCAAAGTTACAGTGATATGTAGGTCATCACCACAAAAATCCAGGCTTAGTAGCCTCCTGAGAGCAAAATATTCCTCCTCTTCCTCAGAAGCAGGCTTAAGGGAAGGCTATAAATACTTAAGCGTTAATATTATTATCCTTGTCACACACACAAAAAAGAATTAATGATTTCCTGGATCCTCTCTGGGGATGACCTCACTGCCTCCATCCCTTGATCCTTTCATCTTATTACCGTTTCCTCCCTAAAGTCTTCCCTCCTTAGAGTCAGAGCTGTCATCTGTAAGTAATGGGCCGTGTACACAGATCCTATTCCTGTGCTGAACAGAGTTGAGGGAAGAGTTCCACCCCCACCGCCCTGTCTCCACGGGGTGCTCAATGCCTGTGTGTCATCCCTGAGCAATTTTCATCAACTCGCTCAGAACTTGCCTGAGGAGAAGGGGGGGCTGGAGCGGAATCTTTTTAATGGGATTTTAATGTGATCTTCAGCAAACTAATCTTATTTAGATATCATAGGAAGCCATGTAATCTCATCTGGGCACTCATTTCCTACAGAAAAGGGAAAGCTTTGTAATTCATTTTCAGCAACAGGAACACTTTAATAAAATCTGCTTCCGAAGGTTAAATGATCAGACAAACAGCTGCAGCCCCAAGACCCTATATCCATCTCATTGATTGGGGCAACCACGACAACAAAATGACCACTACGAAGGTTGTTTAAATAAAAGCCATGCTAAGAGCTTATGTCACTGTCATATGCCTCATTTTTTTGCTGGTGTTTTAGAGTCGTGTACTTACATGTTGAGAAAGGGCATGATGAGATGAGCAGGAGTCTCAGAGGATGAGTCCCTGGCATGGTTCTGCCACCTACAAACCAGTGGAAGCTTGACTCTTTCTAAGCCTTGGTTTCTTTCTGAAAATGATGATGCAATGGATTAAAACACGTGGAATCCATGGCAGGTTCATAAATAGGTGCTCTTTCAACCGTATTTTTTAAATGTTTGCCTGAGATATGGATAGAAGAGAGGCTGTAACCATCACGACAAAGCAGAAGCACAAAGAAGAAAGATTGGGATAGCAATGTTCATTCTCTCCATCATCGACTCCAGCAGCTCAGCTCTGGTCCCAAGCATGTGTAACCCAGTCTCCCCAGGTGGAGTTCCAGGAAATACAATCTTCTCCATCTCACCCAGGGATGTTTTAATACCTCATAGAATGGCTCCCTGGACACCCATCTAAATACCACATCCTTAATCCAGCCCTGCCTACTTCAAAAAGTCATTGAAAGATCTAGAGCATTGCCATCCATCAAGTTGAACAAATTGTTATAGACGGAATGTTTGCGTCCTCCCAAAATTTCATATATTGAAACCTAATCCCCAATGAGTTGGTATTCGGAGGTGGAGCTTTTGAGAAGTGGTGGGTCATGATGGTGGAGCCCTCATGTATGGGATTAGTGCCCTTACAAAAGAGACCTCAGAGAGCTCCCTTCATCCTTCCTCCATGTGATGAGATAGCGAGAAGACAGTTGTCTATGAACCAGGAAGTGGTCTTTTACTAGACACCAAATCTGCTAGCACCTTGATCTTGGACCTCCCAGCCTCCAGAACTGTGAGAACTAAATTTCTGTTGTTTATAAGCCACCAAGTCTATGATGTTTTGTTATAGCAGCCCAAACAGACTAAGGCAATCTTTAGCACAGCTCCTTCTTCTTTATGTGTACGTTTATGTCTCTTGCCCCAAAGTGTGAGCTCCTTCAAAATAGGTACGGTGCTTGTCCATCTGTCTGCCTCAAGCACCTTGCACAAGACCTGGCACATAATAAATGTTTGTTGCTTAATAAAGATTTATGCTGAATAAATGTTTGTTAAGCAAAAGGATGAGTCCATGTGTCAGGCTTAAAGGCTACAGACCTAGTGAATCTATAGACATTATCTTCTTCAATTCTCACAAAAAAAACATGAAGTAAGTATTATTTCCTTCTTAGAGAGTAACAAAACTAAAGCTCTGGGGGCTGGCCCCGTGGCTTAGAGGTTAAGTGCGCGTGCTCCGCTACTGGCGGCCCAGGTTCGGATCCCAGGCGCTCACCGACGCACCGCTTCTCCAGCCATGCTGAGGTTGCATCCCACATACAGCAACTGGAAGGATTTGCAACTACGACATACAACTATCTGCTGGGGCTTTGGGAGAAAAAAAAAAAGGAGGAGGACTGGCAATAGATGTTAGCTCAAAGCCGGTCTTCCTCAGCAAAAAGAGGAGGATTGTCATGGATGTTAGCTCAAGGCTGATCTTCCTCACAAAAAAAAACAAAAAAAAACAAAAAAAAACACCTAAAGCTCAGAAAAGATAATTTGCCCAACACACATCTTGTAAATGACCATTTGGAATTTAAATCCTGGCTTTTCTGATTCCAAAGTCAAGTTCTTTTCATTTTATCATGTTTTCTCACTATTTTTATATAAACTATGAGTTAGAATTAATATTAATTAACTCAAAGCAGGAAGCCATTGGATTTGTTAAAATAAACGTTAATTCTTACACCCTCTCTTGATTAGATGCCACAAAGGAAACATAACAATCATCAAAACAGTACCCATTTGTTAAGGAATTAAATCAGTCATATCTACTGAGGTATCTTCTCCCTTAGAACCTCCTCTCCATTCCTCCAAGGAAAACCTTCCCTTAAGAGAGGGCCAACCCTGTGTGATACAATGAGGAACCACCACCCGCATATATGGTAAGAACTGAAGGAAACGTCTACTTGTTCTCAAAATAGCCCTACCACTCTGTCTTAGCTCAGGTCCCTAGAAACAGATTCTGAGGTAAATATTTGTATGTAGGAGGTTCAGGGGGCATATGTTCAGGAGCAACACCTGTAAGGGAATGAGGGATGGGTTGGGCAGAGGGAGGAGTTGAACCATGATGCAGTTTCGAGAGAGGCCTCAGCTGATTCTAAAAGGAGCTCTGGAGCTGTACAGCCCTTCAGATTTGTCCCCAGTTGAGGTAAGAAAGCTAGACCTTTGTGCACCAGCATCGAATAGTATTAAAAGCAGGCATCCCCCTTCAAGGGGCATGATCTTGGTTGAGTCACCTCCAAAAGGATGAAGACAATGCCAGGAGAAGGATGCACCTTAGAGCCATCAACAGCTGACAGTCTCAAGAGCTGAGAAATGAGTTTATCAGTCATAAGGGGGGTGGGGTTGTCTGGGTAGTATAGCTTCCACTACATCACTATGTTTGGATCTACTTGCTTCATCTGGTAACTATTCTCAATTGGGAATAGCTCCTCCAGGATTCAGGCTGGTCCTGTTTCATGGGGAAACATCAGGAGGAAGGGTTGTGGGGTGAACCATATCTCCTGATACTACACCTGCTCTCAAAGACCCAAGTGATACTCACTGTGTCTCTTTTCTACTACTCACCCTAGATTTCCATCTCCGTCAGTTAGCACCTTGCTGGCCTAGGTGGTTTACACAGTAGGGTGACTGGCATACTCATCCCTGAGAGGTCTGAGTCTCTAGTCACTATGCCTTTCTCAAGCTCTGCATATATACATTTATGTCACATTGAACAAGAGATTACCAAGCGATGTCCCAGTGGGTCATCTCAGTGACAATCTACTTCCCCTGTCCCTATTGTGGAACGGCAATCCTGCCTCCTCCTGATTATCAGGGCCAACAACCCCTGCCAGGTAGTGACTCCTCCTGCTGGCCTCTTGACCTGAGTAGCTCAAAGTAGATAGGTAGCAACCATAGGCATAAACTTAATGGGACTCTTGCTGTATCTCCTGCCGGAAGCATTCTCCCTCTCAAAAGTAAGACCTCTAGACTTATAGACTAAAGTGAGGAGACAGGAAGCACAAACTTCCCAAATGAGTCACCACTCCTACTTCTGCCTCTTCTTTCTCAGACCCTTGTAATCTATCTAACTATGAGTTGTTGATTTAGAGTATATATTGCATTCTCCAAGCTGATGCTCCAGCTGTACCTTTCAAAGGCCATCTCATCTTTCTATCAAGCTGGCAGCTTCTGGGTAGTGTGCTATATGATATGGCCAGAAGATTGCAGGATCATGTGCCCAGTGCCTCACCTCCTTTATTGAGGGGTCCCTTCATCTACGATATTATGCAGAATCCCTTGTCAATGGATCACACACTGTAAATCTTTCGAAACTAGTGCTGGTTGAGACACTGGGTACAGGGGGAAAAAAATCATACCCAGAATATAGGTGACCCCATTCAGGACAAATCACTGTCCTTCTAGAGTGAAAGGGCTCCAACGTAATCAATATATCACAAAATAGCTGGCTGCTGTACTAGAGGGACAGTGTTACAGCAGGGCCTCAGGATCCATCTCTGTTGTGGGAAGTTTGAATCCTCGGCAGCAGCAGAGTTAGATCAGCCTTGGTAAGAGGAAGCCCATGTTGCCGGGCTTAGGCATGGCCTCCATCCCTACATCGTGGGCTCATTTGTGAGCCCATTGTACTTGCATTAGAGTGGCTGATGACAGAGACTAGCAGATATGAACTGATCAAGACTATCTCTCTCTTTGACTATTTAGTGCCTCTTCCATGGTGAATGCTCACCAATGGACATTAACGTGGCAAAGACCACATTTTGTGTCCACATGCATAGGTCCATCCACATGCCTTCATGTTTCCAATCTTTCAGTTTTTCTCATTCCAGACCCGTGACAAACTAGGCAAGACATCTCAATACCTGTGAGCTCATCTATGTTCTTACCCAGGGCCAATTCTATTTCCAAACAAAATGGATGATTGAGTGCAACACCCAAATCTTTGGCCCTGAAAAGTTTTCCCATTGCTGCTGTCTTTCAGGGAAAGCCTTCAGTGGTGCTGAAATGTAGCATTAGTTCATTTTCGGCTTGCACCTCTTGCCTCTAGGGACACCAGGTTACCTTAACCATCTCTAGAACTCTCTGTAGGTTGTGACCCCAGCTGCCATTCCAAGCTTACCACTCATTACAATTTTACCCACTTTGCTTCAGATTAAGTGTCACTACCCAGCCTCTATTATTCCAGGATCCGATCATCGCCACTGCAATCAGTGATCACGGTTCTATAACAGCACCTCCTACTGTCAGCCCTGGCTTGATCTTGGTGTTGCTGGTTCCACTCTCACCAGGGCATCCCTAATTACCTTGGTAAATGGAATGTCCTGCAGACTCTCCTAAAGAACACAGTCAGCTTTCCTCTTTTTCATAGCATATCCATGCTAACATGCCCTCTTTTTCCTAGTCTTTTGATCCTTTCTTCTATTGTCTGCCACAGCAGTTCTGGCAGTTTCTACTTCCCATTGCTTTCTCTAAGCTTCCAAAAGTCATCCCATCAGCTTGTTAGCACAGTCTCCCAGGGTCCTTTTCTGTATCGTGGGAGAGTTAAATCCTGTATTACAGGAGAGTGCTCTCATTTTAACCAATTCTCCCTTATCCAACTTTTCGTTTTATCACCCCTTGATTCAGCACCCTCAGGATCCAATCCCATAAATGCTATCCCAGCTCTGCAGGTATATAATGGCTAGGTTCCGCAGTGCCTTTGGCATAGCGTCCCTTTTTTTGTCTCAGCAGACCTGGCACCTCACTGGCCAAGTTATGTCACGATTTGACAATGTTTATTGGTCTGGTGGCCAAGAGGGAGAGCGGCGTTTCATCATGAGGTCAGTACACAGTATCTTGCGGGCAGAAGCCTCTGCACTGGCTTCAGGCAAGGGAGGGAACACTAGCCTTTCAAAGGAAGAGTATACCATCTCTGCAAACCAGAGGTTCAGGGAGAGGGATAGTTTCAAGCTTCTTGAATGCACTGATACAGATGTCACTGTCCCAAGTCTCAACGTCCCACTGTATCCAAACATGGGTCTTGACTTTGGCATAAAAGACTTGCTGAGGTTTAGAATTTAACCTTATCTAGAGCTCCGTTTCCCTGGGCCTCATTCTCAGCTTTGTCTGCTCCCCAGCTGCGAAAGACTTAGAATCTCTTTTATGCCACCAAGGAGGCCTTCTCACTGTCACACTTTGCCCTAAATTGGTGATTAATCACCTTCAGCCTTTTGTTGTCTTTCTCCAACACATGGATAGCACCTAACAACAGCCATCTGGTTTTGTTTTTCTTAGATTCACTACTTCCCCTGTACCTTCCAAACATCTGAGATATTGCACCAGCCAGTACATTCCCTTACACTGATATCCCATCCCGGTTTTGACAATTGTATCTACTTCATACCATGGGGTTCTCCTTGCCAACCATCATCCCATTTGACAGACTACTTTCTAGAACCACTTCTGGTACCAACTGTCTTAGGTCAAAGATTTGCATTCAACAGTTTTGTTGAGGAATGTTCTCAGCAACAAATCCTCTGAGGAAACGTGGGAAGCCAGTTGAACATAAAGAAGTCGAACTGCAATGCATCAGTAACACAAACCTCAGCCAAGACCGTAGGGAGCTCTGCAAGTAGGAGGATCTTTCAGAGTTGATCCCAAATGTGGCAAGAAGGACTGGCTTTTGTACTCTTGCATCACTAGTCATTGAATGTGGTTGGGGCACAAACTTGGTCAAGGCAGCCCCTGTGAATCCTGGAGAGGGAAGCAGCTGTGAGCCATTAGCAGCCAATGCCGAGCAGCTGGGAGAACGAGTTCCTTGGTGCAGAAGTGGGGACTTGGGTAGTGCACCACAGTATCCACCACACCTTCCTTTGCATCAAGGCATTGAAGGATATTTTTCAAATGCAAAAGATGATAAAATAGAGAGACTTGTTGATTAATAATCATTAACACCCTAGATCACAGTGGTTTGTAGCATTAAACCCAGCAAAGAGCAAGGAATCAAGAGATAGAAGACAGATCTGGCAAATTTTGGTGTGAACAGAGAAAAGAACATTATGGGTCTTGCAGTGCTGTCTTTAGGGCACTTCAGCTTGGACAGTCCCATAGCCAAGAGATAGTAGAAGACCTCAAGGGTCCCAGAAAGGAGGAGGCAAGGAGGAAGAGGAGAGAGAGAGAAACAAGGAAGGGGAAGGTAAGCTGTCCAATATGTCAATCCTCGTAACAAACTATAAGTCTTTTGTCATATGTTACATATCCTCATTTATATAAAAAAAACCAAGATGAATATCCACAAATTCGATCCTCTCCTCTCCCTGGGGGGAGTCAAAGAAAAGAAAGTGCATGTTTCTTACAAACAAATGTACTTAGCTGATCTATTCCCTGATTGCCTGGGGCCTAACCTACTCCAGATAAGCATTTTTTGTTTTTAATATTTTTATGTGGTTCTTTCATTCTTTCCATCTATCCATAAATCTTTTTTGAGATCCCAGGAAATGCCAGTCTCGCCATTGGCACTGCAGATGCAGGGACAGAGTTGCTCCCCCCCACAAAGGGCCTCACAGCCTAGTAGGAAAGACTACATGCAAACAAACAAATTATAGCATAGTGTGGCAAGTGCTATAGTGGGCAGACACACAGAGAACCGTGGGAGCAGAGACGAGGGCAGCCTGGATATCTGCACAGGGTGATTTAGGGAGGGTCACTGAGCCACCTTAATGTGTTGACTGAACCAAACAAGTTCACAGAATAGCTTTGTCACTTTCTGTCTTATTTTCCCCCCTGTTGCTTTGAGCAACTTCAAGAAGAGTGCTATGCTTCAAATGCCTTCTCTGAATCGTTATTCCTCATATGGGAACAAGCACTTCTGAAAAGTATAACAATTCTTGCCAAATATAAATACCCTTTACATAAAATTCTAATATAAATGGCTTACTTTTGTGTATATTTCTACGATGACACTAGTAATTTTAATTCAGTTCCACTCAAATCTCAGATATCTCAAGTTGGGAAAACAAGAAAGAGAGAGAGAATGAAAACCCTAAAAATAAAATTGAGGAGGGTAAAATGGATAGCAGTGCTGGAGCAGAAATTTTTATATTATAGCCTTAGAAGAATCCGAAAAAACTAAACTTGAACCATACAGTTTCAGTCCTACACTTTTTAGATTGGCTGGAGTTAAAATACACGTCAGCACCTAACAGAGCCAGGTCCACATGTTCTACCACGTTCAAATGCACTCTGGAGAAAAACTTCAGAAAAGCGCTATGGAAATTTGTAAATATGTTATTCAAAGGATATGCTTTCTGTATCAGTTAGGAAGCCAGTCACCTGCAAGTAACAGACATTGAACCACAATGATTTCAACAAATAGGGGTTTCTTTTTCTCTTAGTACATGAATGTAAGATGATGGCTGCAGCCCCCGCCATCAGGTCCTTCTCACGGTAGAAGGAGAAGAGCAAAAGGCTGTACTAACCAACACGTGCCTTTTTATCAGAAAAACAAATGAGTCCCCAGAATTGCCCTCAGAAGGATTCTACGTAAATTTATGGCCAGAATTGGGTCCTACGGCCATCCATAGCTGCAAAGACAGCTTACATAAAAGAATATTTCAATGTCCAGCCTCCATATTGAGAAGTACCAAGGGAGAATGGGAGAAATAATGGGTTAGGGAGAGCCATTTAACAGTATTAGCCATAGTTTTCATGAGTGAAGTTAAGCCATATAACATTAGGGTAAAATTCTGAGAAACATCTATTCAACCACGTTCAGCTAAGGTGTTTGAAAAAGGGCTATAAAATGTTTTCTATCAAACATTCAAGTTACTGAAAATCTCTGGGAACACAGTAAGATCTTAGAGTATGGAATTTGTGGGAAAGACCATACATGAGGAAAAATATTATCCATTTTATGGATATATACGTTAGCCCAAAACAAAAATTAGGTAGCTTCATGATGAAATTTCCAAAAAGAAAGGTGCTAAAAAGTTGCTAGACTTTTTAGGATGAAATAGGGAAAATAAAATAAAATGAAAAGAGGGAAAGCAAAAGGAATTAATTGTATATCATCAAATAATGTCACTTGCACAAGACTTTCTCTCTGGTCATTAGACTCTATCCTAACTGAAGCCTGTAGATATTAAGTTTAAGCCTTATAAGATAAATTTATTATTGTGTCGAAGTTAGAGTTCAGCTGCAAATATAATATTTTAATTGTAAGAAGAATGATTGGCTTTTGGCAAGATCCATCGAAAGGACTGATGAGTTAACATGTGCCTAGGCTGCCTCAGTGCCAGTCTGCTGCTCTCAGTGAGAGCCATGACCACACTCAGGTTGCTACAAGAAAGTGAAGCTCCCTCAGGGATGCTCCAGGAAGTTCTTCCCATGATGCTCCTCGACCAGCCTTACATGACAAGATGCATGCTCCAGCCTCTGCAACTGCAGTCACACCTGCTAGATTCTGCAGCCAAAACTACTGTTGTCTGACTGACTGGGGCTGACTGACCGAAAGCAACTCAAGGTCTCATGGAGGCCCAGATGATGCCAACCCATTTTCCTCCATCATCAGGATTTGCCATACACTGGCTAGATTTGTGAGACCTATAACCTTTGCCCTTCCCTGGACCAGGGGCCCCCATTTTCTTCCCTTCTTCCCCTCTAGAGAGGTGGAAAGTAACGTTAAAGCTTTCTTTTGTTTACTCAGTAATGTCCTCACTTGTTTAGAGCAGTGCTTCTCATACTATCTGTAGATATGGATCAATTTTTCATTTTTTTGTTGCAAATTCACCTTGGACTGATACATAGTCTTACTAAACAGGACCAAACACACGACACCACATGAACTCAACATCCAAAATAGTGTATATCCTATTCAATAGGACAAGTCCACTGGTCATGCACTTGGATGTCACAGCACATCAGATCACAGTGACAGTTTCTAAGCACTCTCAATTTCTATACTGTCTCATGTGAATGAAGAGGTCACACAATGGTCCATGGACACATTTTGAGTGGCACAGGTGTAGGGAAAAGGAAGCTGCTCTTAGTTTCTCTTTGGAACTGGCATTTAGTCTCTAGCCAGATAATAATAACAAGATCATTGACAGTCTCTTAATTTTGTCTGCTGAATCCATTCTTTCATTCTATGAACACTAAAATATTTATGAAGCTTTTCCTCTTAAAATCCCTACGTTCTCCATCTTCTAATTCTCTTACTCAAGAGTAACCCTTGAAGGTGGTGAAAGATTCCTCTAGCTCTATCTCCACAGACAATATTCTAGAATCACAATTAACCACCAGTCTTCTGGGGCTCTCTATTAGCTAACTGCTTCCAAAGGAGAAAAGAATCCTTACATGGGACAACTTGTTGACACAAGCCAAAGGCTGATTGAATATTACGGGTATATGAATCAATTCATACAGCTATAAAAAGTATTCTGATACATGTTCTGTGGATAATTTGCAATTGGAAATTCACTAACAGCATAAATGGAGATGAATAATACTAAAATGGACTGGCCAGGTGTGCCAAAATAAGCATGTGAAATGCATTCTAAAGGTGAGGTAAGATACTTCCTGTAAAGCTGTCCAATATTTTCTTCCCACTACTAAAAGAAATTGAAGATCATTTAAATTGTTCCAAGACAAATCTGTTGACAGGGATAGTAACAAGAAGAATGAAACTAGAGAAAGAAGTATTTGACATAACAACAGGAGCATAAAAAAAGTAGTATGAATTTGCAGGCTGCAAACAAATATCCAATGCATTTCTGAGGCGATTTCAACTAGGACTCAAAAATTAGTAGAAACAAAGTGAAATGCTGATGTTGCAAAAATAAGCTAAGAAAGAGGAATGGACAAGAATAATAGTGTCACATTACCAGAATTAGAATTCATTCAGAAAGATGTTGAGCTCAAATTTGTTTTTCTTCCAAAGTGCCTTAGATAATTAGAATGAGGGCATGTTTGCCACGTCTGTGAACATGATTGCTCTCCAGTGATACGATCCAGGGGAAAAAAGATGCTGGCTAGAACTGCAATATTGTGCATGAGAGAAGTGACATTCATATTGCCATCTTCATTTCAATTCATTCTGTGAGACTTACCGTTCCGAGGATCTGATTTTCACATCATAATATGAATATTCAAAATGCTACTTTACATATCACATATGGTTTGGATTTGAGTGGTTTCTTCTCAGACTGGAGGGATTTCTTTCAAGCAAATCTGTGTGTTCTTTTAGATATTTTCACTTTAAAAAAAGAAAGTTCAGAAAGAACTTTTTTAAGTAACCCAACAAAAAAATCTGAACTAGATAGAAACAACGTTTTTCTACTCTCTCAGATATTTTAAATAGCCAACCTAATTTTTTCCAAACTTTGGACACTAATTCACTTAAATTACAAAATCATTAGAAGAAAAATAAAACTCAGATGTTGAAATTAGGATTTGGAGATGAAAACATCACAGAAAAGAAAATAAAAATGAAAATGACAAAAGCCATTAATACAAAGCCTATGGGCAAGATCTAATGTGTTATTGAAATAATTCTAAATATTCAGTTAATTAACCAGAATGCTCAGGGAATGAGAGATTCCGGTTAACTTAAATTTTCTAGATAATTGAAACTTTCCCTAAAAATCTCTTTCCTTTTTTTGTGCCCATCTCTTACAGTACTTTGAAATCATAACTGAATATTAACTCAAATTATACAGAGATAGAGAAGTAAAAGGAGATTTGGGTTGAGCATGATGTTCTTCCACAGGTAGTACCTGTGTATGTTTAAATCTATCTGCATTATCCAGTATGAAATTATGCTGGGAAGGTCAGGCAGGAAGAACCTACCACTTACTTGGTGCTTATGATTTGCTGAGTACCCCAAAACGTGCTTTCATGCTTTAACTCATTTATCAGCCCAGAAAATCTTTGCAAGAGAAATTATCCCCATTTTACAAATAAAAAATTCAGAGCTTAGAAAGGTTCATAAATTTCCCCAAAAATCACACAGTCAGTAATTTGCAAAACTAAGATTCTAACTCAGGTCTGTCTGACTCCAAACACACACTCTCCCTGTCATACCACTGTGACCTAGGCTCTACACCTAGTTCCACCATGATTGAGCTATAAAGCCTGGCACTATGTATTTTACATCTACTGGCCTTAGTTCATTAATCCATAAAATTAGAGGGTCACTATCTATAGCAGAAACTACTAGCTGTCCCTCATTTTTTTCATGGTATTAGAGCTCCAGTTTTCAGCTAGGCACGTGACGTACGTGGTATGTTTGTCATATTCCCTTGCAGTGAGGCATGGCCATGTGACTTAGACATATGACTAATTACCAATGAGATGTGAGTAGAAGCAATAGGTACAAGTTCCGGTCACATTTATAAAGGAATTGGTCGTGCCCTTCTTGGCCCCATGACTCTTCTTTGAGAGCTAGAATGCAGAGGTGGTGACAAGAAATACTGGACTGCACAATAAGCACAACATCCTAGAGCTGGTGGAGCAGTACCAGAGGAGGAACCTGGGTTCCTGAGAGCACAGATGCCAAAGCTGACCACGCTGGGAACATCTTGGGAACAACATGTGAGAGAGAAACAAACCTCTGTCTTGTTGAAGCTATTGTTCTGGGTCTCTATCACAGCTGAATCTAATCCTAAACAATGCCAATCTTTTCCAACTCTAGATCTTATAATTGCAAATTTTTGGTAGTAGTTTCATTATGAACAGGGAATGTGGTATGTTTGATCGTTAGAGAAATGAATAAGTAAGCAGGAATTATTTTTGTTGGGGTAAGGAGGTCATTTGAGTCTTCCCGTAAAAGTGGCAAATAGAAATAAAATTTCTTTTCACATAATCAAAATTTTACTCTACTAATTTTATACAATTAAAAAAACAGTTTAGATGATCAATTTTCTCTTGTCTGTAAAGGGTGCTTTTTAAACGAATTAAGTGATCTAACTACTGAAAGCTTTCTTGTGTGTCATTTATTATAAGGCTCAGAAAGGGCAAGGGTTTTAGATACAGTCATATAACCCATTAGAGCCAGAACCAGGACAAAAACGTAAATCATATGTTTTGAACTACATCTGATTTTTTTTATTCCAAGTATTTTATATCCAAATACAAAAGTCCCTGTTCTAGCTATTTCATGTATGTGAATTTAAGACACACAACACACACACCATGAGGAAATAAAACATTCCATAACCAGAACTTCAAAGTCATAGACTTAAGAACCTAACTGCAAAACAAAGCAAATCAATCTTTCATAATGCAGCTGAGAAAATAAGGAGAACAGGATACAGTAGGGAAAGGATGGTTAAAAATATAAGTGCAACATTTGATTTCACCAAGATGAAATTTGGAACTGTTGTATGGTTCCAATTGTGTTCTCCAAGACAAAAAAGATTGAGTTGGAAATCAAGCCAAGAAGAAATGATTGTCTTTCCTCTGTTGACAGAAGAAATTCTGAAAGGGAATGAATTTCCCACAAAACATAACTTGAACGAAACCATCAGTTAAGGTAAATGCAGAGCAAAAACTCAACTCAACAGCTCTATTGAAGCCAACTGGCTCTGCTGCCCTGTTTGGCTGAAAGCTACAACTCCAAGAATTGGTGAAGAATTCTATGTTAAAGATAGAACGGATTGACAGCCCACTTGTCTGTAGGGGAGTTAAACCCTTACACTTTCAAAATGCCATTGTCAAGATGGTCATTCATTCATTAATTCTGTAAGCATTTACTGAATATTTACCCTGTGCCATGTGCTGTTCTGGGAGCTGAAGATACAGTAGGAAACAAAGCAGACATGTTCACCATTCTCACGAAGCTTACATCATTGAGAGGAGGGAGGAACAGATAATAAACAAATAAATAAAGAGTATGCCAGGTGCCAATAAGTACTACGAAGAAAATTAAGCAGAAGAAAAATAAGAACATGTTGAGAAGACACAGTGCAGTTTCCTATAAGGTGGTCAGAGAAGGCCTCCGTAAAATATGACACTGAAACAATAACTGCATGAAGATATTTGGGATAATGATGTGTTGGGAAAAGGAAAGACATGGTTCTAAGACCCTAAAGCTGTAATATGCCCAGTATGTTCAAGGAACAGTAAGATGGCCAGAACACCTGGAGCTGAGTGAAGAAGGGTGAGAGGGAAGCCTGATAATAAAGGGCGTTGAAGGCTCAGGGTCAAGGACTTAGAACCCACTCTGATAGGAAGAAATTGGAGGGCTTTGAACAGAGGAAAAACGTGATCCCCCTTAACTTCTAGAAGGATCACTGGCTATTAAGTGGAGACTAGACTAGGTGGACGAGGGGGAAACAGGAAGACCAGTTAGAGGCTATCACAAAAATCCACGTGGGAGATAACAACAAATGAAACAGTGGAAATAGGTGTTGAAGGAGTGAACAGTCGATGG
Organism: Diceros bicornis minor; assembly: GCF_020826845.1. Classification (NCBI taxonomy): domain Eukaryota; kingdom Metazoa; phylum Chordata; class Mammalia; order Perissodactyla; family Rhinocerotidae; genus Diceros; species Diceros bicornis. The sequence continues at coordinate 14,879,855 of NC_080749.1, read as the reverse complement.
ATTGTGGATATACTTCCTAAATAATGCTAACTCTATATTCCAGGTGAGAGAAAGAAAACTACGAGCTTCTTTCTTGGTCTGAGAACGCGATAGATATAGAGCTGTCATTTACTCCCACGGGAAAGCAATTTGAAGATGAGAATCACATGTTCAGTTTTAGATGTGTTACATTTGAGATAGTTATTAGACATGTAGGTGGAGACATAAAGCAGATAATCTAATATTCAATTTTGGAGTTCAGAAGAAAGAGCAGGACTGGAGAGAGAGAATGGGGGGTGAGGACTGCATATCTGGTGGATGAGAAAGCCTAGGGAGCTAGGACAGGTAGAGAAGAGTTTAGAGAGAGAGAAAACTGAATTTTAGAGGTTATAGTAATGATGAATGTGGCAGAGACTTGTAGTTGCCTTTCCAATACCATTTTACCCTTATTCCTAGTAAAATAACCTTGATACTATTGAAAAGCAGCAATGTTCCAAGTTTTAAAAAAAAACTACATTTCCCAGATCCCCTTGTAGAAAGGTACAGTGTATGACTTATGAATGAAAGTCGTTCAGTGGGAATTTTAGGTCACCTTGCAAAGGAGGTTGACTCAGCTTGAAAGAGCACTCTTTTGCACTTCCCTTTCCCTTCCTTTCTGCCTAGAGGTGGTTATGATGATCAGAACTGCAACAGCCATTGTAATCCCATGAGAAGACGTGGAGAGTAGAAGCCCAAAAGCCATGTACTGGAGAAAGCAGAGCCAGTAGAAAGAGGCTGGGACATTGATGATATATGAAGCCACCTTACCAGCCCTGGACTATCTACCTGCGGGACTCCTGTTCCCTGAGAGAGAGAAATTCCTACCTCTTTTAAGCCACTGTATTTGTGAACTTTATTATCAGCAGCCAAGCATAACCTCTAACTGATACAAGGATGGAGCAGCAAAGGAGGCTGAGGATTGGCCAAGGGTAGCAGAATAGAGCGGGAGGAGGGTCCTAGAGCCTGGGTAAAAAAAAAAAAAAAAAAAAAAAAAAGGTGTTTTTGAGAGGGAAACTGGGTCACATCCTGCTAATAAGCTGGGGAACAGGAGGACTGAGAAATGATCACTGGATTTGCTGACACCCAGACCATGGGTGAGCTTGACAAGAATGTCCTTGTTGAGAGGTGATAGCAAAAACCTGATTAAAGTAGGTTCAAGACAAAAGAGTAAAGGAAGTGGACATAGACAGCTCTTGAGTTTGGCCATCAAGGAAGGAACAAAATGGGGTGTTGGCTGGAGGGCTTCAGAGAACATTAATTTTAATCTTGCAGTGTTTTGGATGATGATGGAAATGATGCAGTAGAAAAGGACAAGAGGTGACACAGGAAGGGAGCAAGGACAACTGGTGGAGCGGTGTCCTGGATGAGGTGAGAAGGGTGGGATCCGTAGTCCACGTGGCAGTGAGGCACACCATCCCTTCTCCCTGTGCCTCAGATGCTGAGTTCTATAGTCTATACACAGGCGGAGCACTCCAGCACACTCTCATCACTCCCTCTTCAGAATATCAATTAGGCCAACAGTTACACCCTAGATCCACATAGCTTAGCAGACAAAGTAGTACAAAGAAAAGAATTTGGAGTCTGAAGTCAGACAGACTGAGTGTGACTCCCTGCTCTGCCACTAACTGGCTGTGTTCTTGGATGAGCTCTTACCCTCCCCAAACCTTCTCAGCTGTATCACTCTGCCCCTTGGGGTTGCTGGAAGAAAGAAATGATAAATATGCAAAAACACACAGCAAGTTGCCCTGCAAGGTTAGCTACTGCAATCATTAATTACTCTTCCTCACATGCATTTTTAACTAGATGCCTTCTAGGTGCAGTGCACAATGAGGCAGGAGCAAAAGTAGAAAAGAGTATTACTGTCTGTGAAAACACGAAATTTTCATATACCACAGAGATTTGTTATGACTTCATGATTTTTTTAAGTGATCTGGTCTGTTAAAGATAACTTTGGTTCTTTCCCTAACTCTACTTTAGAGGGAACTAGAGCGGGGACTTTGCCCTTTTAAATGTTTCATTAAGCAAGATGTGTGTTTCTCTACGCAACCTCTGTAATAACTGCCGTGGCACTCGTGATGGGGAAGACTTCACCCTACCTGAGCATACTTGAATCTATATTCATTCCCAGGGCAAAGACCTGCCTGATACATTCATCACCCAAACCTGTGGCAAGTGATTTTCTCTGCCTTTATCATGTCGCCTCCAGCCCTGCGCCAGCATATGGTCTATTATGTGCAAATGATTAAACAGATTTTCTGCAGTGGATAAAAAATATATTTCCCAGTAGATACAGCAAAAGTCCTGTAACTTTCTCCCAGAAGAGTGAGCCTAGAATTCTAAGTTACCCGGTGGGACAGATAGAAGAGAAAGTCATTATTCTGGTGGGTCCATAACTTGCTGTCTCTATTGGCATAAAGGAAAACACATTCAGTGTACTATTTCTCCTGGACCAAATGGAGATGAGAGGACTGCATTCAGAAATAATCTTAGATGTCTGAGGCTTTGCCCGTGCTGTCCTTTTCCGTGGGATGCCCTCCCCTACCTGTTCACCTCGGCATCTTCAACTCTTGCTGCAATACTCTGTTTGTATGTCACCTGCTCCAGGAAATGAAGATATACCCGCACTCTCTCTGCCTTGGCCAAGTGAACAGTCTCTCCAATGATTTCCAAAGCTTCTGGGGCTTATCCCTATCAAAGAATTTATCACACTGCATTATAATTTTGCATTTACTTGTCTATTTCACACACACACACACACACATAAACACCCCTCCCAGATTCCCTGAGGGTTATTTTTATCTCTGAAACTTCAGTGCCTAGCATACAGTACACAGTAAATATTCAGTAAACAGTTGGTGAATTAATCTCCAATTCATTAATTTCCTTTTAAGCAGAAGCTTAACATGACACCGCCAGCATTTAAGAATTTTTTCAATTTTTAAATACATTTGAAAGAAGTGTACTTTATACATTACATACACACACACACACACATACTCCAAAATACACCAAAATGGTACAGAAAGCACACCAAAATGATACACTATCTCTGGGAGGTAGAGTTATTTTCTTTTCTTCTTTGATTTTGTTGAATTTACTACAAGTTCAACAATAAACATACTGCTTTCAAAATTTTAAATAATAATAAATTTAAGGTATTTTGTTCTATTTAATGATGACGGCAAGCTACTGACTGACTGACCACTAGTTGGATATGTGCTTGGAGACATATTGTCTAGAAACTGTATGACTTTTTGCTTGGAGACATATTGTCTAGTAACTGTACGACTTTTTGCAATTCTTACAATTCTCTCAACCTCTTGGAGACTCTGTTTCATCTATAAAATATGTGGATTAAATAGGTTGTTATGTGGATTAAATAAAACCACATAATACATAGTAGGTGTTCAATTAAACATGGTAGCTGGGTTGGGCATGCTGCTTCTATAAATGCAGTTTATAGTGAGGAAACAAAAATTTCTCTTTAGTAAAAATAGAGAAACAACTGCTATAAGCCACCATAATAACTTTAATATCTCAGCGGAACATGGGGCTACACCAGACCATCTTCCATAGAAACAGTCATGAGGCAAATAATGACACCTCTGAGAATCTAGGTTTAGCCCCACTCAGAGACCAGCAAAGCTGAGATGTATGGAGACAGCTAGGAACAAGGACTAAAAGCAACAGCTACCAGTAGCAGCCACGCAGCAGGAGCAATCGCGGTTCCCAGTCACCTGTTCTGCAGATAAACCCAGCGGCTTTCACCACTAAAGAAACCAACGGCCAGGACAGCCACCGCGGACCCCCTGCAGATTTCACCAGCTTTTGCGCCACAGGTATTCGTGATCGCTAACCAGCTACCTGAGTCCCTCTTCGCTCCCTCCCACCTCCATCCCTGCCAGAGCCCAGGAACCACGCTGGCAGCCATCCCAGGCCTCTGCGGCTGTGTGAGTGCAAGTTGCCAGCCTAGACTCCCACAACTGAAGCCCAACATTGTGCACACACTCAGGTGTAACCACTCTGGCTGCACACTTGCTTGCTGCTGGCCTGGCACCCGTCACAAGCCTCCACTGCTGTGCACCTGTGGCAAGACCCAGCAGCCACAGTAGTTCATGCCAACAGCCAGGGCCCCTGCAGCTGTCAGTGCTCCCGCAGTTGGCCCCAGCCCTTACTACCTGCCCTGGCCCCCACCACTATGTGTGTGTTTGCAACCAGCCCCTGCCACCACACAGGCACGTGTAGCTGCCCCCCCCCAGCCAAGTGTGTGCACACCAGTGGCACTGACCACCACCAAATATTTAAAGAAGAATTGATGCCAATTCTTCTCAAACTCTTCCAGAAAACTGAAGAGGAGGGAACACTCCCAAACTCATTTATGAGGCCAGCATTACCCTTATGCTAAAGCCAGATAAAGATACTAATAAGAAAAGAAAACTACAGGCCAATATCCCTGATGAACATAGATGCAAAAATTGTCAACCAAATACAAGAAAACTGAATTCAGCAGCACATTAAAAAGATCATACACCATGATCTACTGGTATTTATCCCTTGGATGCAAGGATGGTTCAACATATGCAAATAAATACGTGTGATACACCACATTAATAGAATAAAAGACAAAATTTATATGATCATCTCAATAGATGCAGAAAAAGCATTTGAAAAAATTCAGCATCCTTTCATGATAAAAACCTCTCAACAAATTGAGTACAGAGGGATCGTACTTCAACATAATAAAGGCCATATATGACAAACCCACAGCTAACATTATACTCAACAAGGAAAGGTTGAAAGCTTTCCTTTTAAGAACAGGAACAAGACGGGTGCCCGCCCCCACCCCTCCTATTCAACATAGTACTGGATGTCTTAGCCAGAGCAATTAGGCAAGAAAAATAAATAAGAGGAATCCAAATAGGAAAGGAAGATGTAAAATCATCTCTGTTTGCTGATGACATGATCTTGTATATAGAAAATCCTAAAATCTCCACCAAAATCTGTTAGACCTAATAAACAAATTCAGTAAACTTTCAGCATACAAAATGAACATACAAAAATCAGTTGCATTTCTATACACTAAAATGAACAATATGAAAAAGAAAAAAAAAACAATCCCAGTTGCAACAGCATTAAAAACAATAAAATGTTTAGGAATAAATTTAACCAAGGGAGTGAAATATCTGTATACTGCAAATTATAAGGCATTGAGGAAAGAAATTGAAGAAGACACAAATAAATGGAAAAATATTCCGTGTCATAAATTGGAATAGTTAATATAGTTAAAATGTCCATACTACGCAAAGCTATCTATGGATTCAATGCAATCCCTTTCAAAATTCCAATGGCATTTTCCACAGATATAAAACAATCCTAAAATTCCTGTGGAACCACAAAAGACCACGAATAGCCAAAGCAATCTTGAGAAATAACAAAGCTGGAGACGTTACACTTTCTGATTTCAAACTATATTACAAATCTATAGTAATCACAACAATATGGTACTAGCACAAAAACAGACACATAGACCAATGGAACAGAAATTGAGAGCCTAGAAACAAACTCTAATGTATATGATCAACTAATATTTAACAAAGGAGCCAGTAATACTCAATGAGGAAAAGACAGTCTCTTCAATAAATGGCATTGGGAAAAGTGGATATCCACATGCAAAAGAATGAAACAGGACCCCTATATTACACCACTCACAAAAATTAACTCAAAATGGATTAAGGACATAAATGTAAGACCTGAAAGTGTAAAGCTCCTAGTAGAAAACATAGGAAAAAAACTCTTGTCATAGGTTTTGGGCAATAATGTTTTGTCTATGACACCAAAAGCACAAGCAAGAAAAGCAGAAATCAATAAATGAGACTATGTCAAACTAGAGGTCTTCTGCACAGCCAAAGAAACAACCAACCAAATGAAAAGGCAATCTATGGAATGGGAGAAAATATTTGCAACCATAGCTGATAAGAGTTTAATATCCAAAATATATAAGCAACTTATACAACTCAATAACAACAACAACAAAAAAGTCTGATCAAAAAGTAGGCACAGGACTTGAGCAGAAATCTTTCCAAAGAACAGTACAAAGGGCCAACAAGTCCGTAAAATGGTGCTCAACATTACTTACTATCAGAGAAATCTAAATCAAAACCAAAGTGAGATATTTCATGCTTGTTAGAGTGGCTATTATCAAAAATACAGGAATGCACCAAGGAACCCTGGTGCAAATCGATGGGAAGGTAAATTGGTACAGCTACTATGGAAAACAGTATGAAAATTCCTCCAAAAATTAAACACTGACCTACCATATGATCCAGCAGGTCTACTTCTGGGTATATACTCAAAGAAGATGAAATCATTGTTTCAAAGAGATATCTGCACTCCCAAATTTATTGTAGTATTATTCATAATAGCCAAGATATGGGAACAACTTAAGTGTCCACTAATGGATGAATGGATAAAGAATATGTGGAATATTATTCAGCCATAAAAAAAGAAGAAAATCCTCCCATTTGTGACAACAAGAGTGGGCTGGGACTGACCCATGTACTGCCAGCTTGCAACCTCTAATTTAATCTCTAGTTGAAGAGATTTAGATGAAACTAAACATCCTAAGACTAAACTGGACTAGATTGACTGAAAATGTTCTGTCCCACGTAGTTTCCTCAGCCCCTTGGTCAACTGCTGGTCATCCCATTTCTCTGAGACTTCCTTGGGCCCCACACAGAGATGTAGTAGAAAGACAGCCATATGCCTTCCTTTAGGAAGGGACTGAGGCATCCATTGCTGCAAATCTCCCTGGTGGCCACAGGAAGCCAGAATCCATTGAGGATGTCATCCTTTATATTTAGGCAAAGGTTTTCAATAATAGCTATAATTTAAAATTACCTGGACAGCTTTTAAAAAACTGCTATTTCCCCAGACCCCTCCAGGACCAATTTAATTAGAGTATCTGAGGATGAGGACTACAGGCTCCAATAGTTTGTTAAAGCTCTCCAACTAATTCTTATGTGCAGCCATGGTTGAGCTCTACTCTATCAAAGCTTTGGTGTGCTAGAAATTCCCCTCCCGAAATGCAAAAATTTTGAGCAAAAGTAAAAAATAAAACAATTACCAATCATTAACATCTCTAGAATGCATTAATTTATGGGATGATTTCAAACCTGGCTGATTAGCTAGGTTGGGCGGAGGACTTCAGAGTATTAAGGCACTGTCCACAGAAGACTAGAGGTGAGAAGATGGGGAAATAGGGGAGAGAGATGAGGTGCTGAGTACTGAGGAGCAGTGTGGGGGATTCCCAGGAACATGGTCATGTCCAAGGTCGCACTTGATGTTAGCTCACCCACAGGCCAGAAGGCGCTGTCTTCCAGGGAGAAGAAGAAATTCACCCGCTCACCTCTCTCCAACCACACAGACGGCTGGAACCAAAAGGCAACACCATTATATAGAAGCCCCATGCTGGAGGGATGGAGGGGAGACCCTAGTTTCTAGTGTAATACAAACAGATGCAGATTTCTCCTTCGAAACAAAGAAAACCTTGCCTTGTAGGCAATGACCCATCCAATTTAGATCTATGAGAAAAAGACTAAGAGGTGACACTTGGGTTCCAGCCCCTCTCACTTGCCTCAGTAACTGGATGCCCTTGGGCAAGTCATTTAATTTCTCTGGACCTCACTGTCCTTGGTAGAAGAAGAGTTGTAGTCTGATCTCCAAGTCATCTTCTGGTTCTGGCATTCTGTTCTTCTCGGGAAGGTAAGTGATGCTCAAGGGAAATGGGTCTGTGCATTCACCCCCTGGCATGCCCGCCTCCTGGCTTCCTGTTTGGTTGCATAGCAACAGGTCCATGGAATCAATCCTTCAACCTCTTCTTTCCAGCTGAAAAACCCTAGCTTCTGAAACGTCTTATTATATCCTTTTACTTCCCTTTTATCAGGGGTTGTTAGGGCTCTCATTTCAGGTGTGTGACTTGCAGTCATTGTGAAATAATGATTAAAAAAACAAACAAAACAAAGGAGCCTGGCCTTCCAGAAACAAGACAAATATGAATATTAGCCAGAGCAAGAAGAGAAGTTCTGCTTTCATGGATGTTCTTAACCAAGAGTTCTCCGGCTTTCATAAAATAAGCAAAATCTACCTCTGATTTTTAACCACCCCATTCTGTTTTGTTGCTGCACTCAAATTGTCTGATGCCCCTCACCTGGTGGGGAGGCCCAGTGAGGGAAGAAGGCAGTGTAGACCTGATATGAGGAAGGGTGGTGAGTTGGGGGCAGAAGCACCTGTCACCCACGGCTGTGTGGGGACCAGCAACTGCTTGCAAGATGATTTGGGGGGACAGTGTGAGGGTCAAAGACAGGCAAGCAAGGCCAAATGGATTGTCAAAGTGGGGAGAGCCTTGTTCTGGGTGTCAGAAGCTGATGAACTGAGTGGAGGGATTGGGGACCCAGGAGTAAGAGGGCAGGGGGCTCTAGGCCCAACAGACAAGCGGGAAAGTGGTGTGGACAAACATAAACACAGACAGCTGGACTCTGAAGTGCCAAGAGTGGCTTGCAATGTCGGTAGGTCACAACCAACTAAGAGCCCAGATGGAAGAGACACAAATGACCAGTATTTCTCAATAAAAACAAGGAAAACTTTCTTTCTTTAAAATCTTTATTAAATCAAGTGAAGCTGGGGTCCCGTGGCTGTGATTTATTGCACTGGGTAAAGCCAGAACAACCAAATGACACGTTTTCTTTTACTCCTGGCAAGTAATTAGCCCCTGTATTGCTAAAGGGCCTGTCAACAGCCCTCTCAAGGAGAAAGAAAACTCAGCTATTTAGAAGTGCCAGGCTTTTTGCATTACTCACTTTCTCCTTTGCCCTTAAAGACATAGTCCTTTCCTTTGGTTTACCGTCTCTTCATAAGGAAGACAGGAAAGAGAGGACTAGATGTGGCAGCATGGCAGCCACTGTCCGCAAGATTGGAACTGGTGTGTTGGAGGAAAAAGAAAGGGTACATCTCACCCATGGGCAAATTCTGCATAATAATCACTGATAATGCATGCCATAAGTCATCTCTGTTAATCCTTGCACCTGCTCTGAAAGGTTAGCTCCAGTTTACAGGAGGAAAAGCATATACTTGAGAGATTAAGTAATTCACCCAAGGCCAGGCAGATCCTGGGGGGCCAGGATTTGAACCCAGCTCTGCCTGCCTCTCCAGACCATTTGGTGCTGTTGTACAGTGCCTAAAGTGGACAAGGGTTAGGTGGCATCTGACACCATGCCTGGACTAGAACAGGTGTTTCATAAATGTCACATCTCTCCCTCCCTTTCTTCTCAGTGATAACAATAATTGCTCAAATATCATATGTATAAAGATTGAATACATCCATGATTCTCAATCAGGGGCAATTTTATCCCCCCAGGGACATTTGGCAATGTCTAGAGACATTTTTCGTTTTCACGACTGGGATGGGAGCATGCAATTGTCATCCAGGGAGTAGAGGCCAGGGATGCTGCTCAATACGCCACAGTGCACAGTACAGGCCCCACAGCAAATAACTATATGATGCAAAATGTCAATAGTGCTAAGCATGAGAAACCCTGGAATACATAAAGTAAATGTGTGGTAGTAGAAAAGCCATTTCAAAGATTCCTATAGTGGTTATTGTTTTTCAAGAGCATAAACACATTCAGTTAGATTCATATTCTTCCTCTTTTATTCCCTGAGGCAGACGTTCTACTTGCTGTCTAAATGAAAGCAAATGCCCAGAGAGGCCAGTGGCTCGTCTTGGGTCAGAACATCTGAAAAGACGTTGAGTCCATGAAGCCTGCATGTGCTAACCATGTCTCCCCAAGCTCTTTCCCTCTCCAGATTCTGAGTTACTCACTTCTCCCAACCACTGCTCCCTAAGCCCTACCTTGATAGGTTAAAAAAAAAAACAACCCAGACTCCATTGTTCTAGGGTTCTGAATGTGTGATGTTTGGAAGGTAGAAGGTAGACATTTTCTTCTGGCCACAGAGCATAGAGATGTGGGGTTTTTCTGCAACAGCAATCGTGAACAGTCAGTAGCTTCATGGTGTGGAGAGGCAATTGTGCAGTGGCAGTGCCTGGATGGCAGTAACACTGCTAGTAGTGGCCTCCTGATCCCTCAATGGGGCAGAAGTAGATGCTCCCCCACTGGGCTGGTGCAGCCACCTTGTCTCAGGAGCTGCTCCTGGATGCCAAGCCTAGAGCCACTCCTCCAGCCCTTCCAACGGATGCATCAACTCTTAATGCCCTGTATTAAACCCCTTTTAAATAGTTAGTGTGATTTCTATTTCTGCAACAGATCCTGGATCCATACACCTACGCCTGACCCAAAGCCCTTCAGATCCTGCCACTGATCACCTATGTTGAATGAGAACATGGGTAAAACAGTGATTCTTCATGTGGTCCCCAGCCTGCAGCATCAGCATCACCTGGGAACGTGTTAGAAATGCAGATTCTCAGGCTCCACCCCACACCTCCTGAATCAAACTCTGGGAGTGGGGCCCAGTGATATCTATTTTAACAAGCCCTACAGATGATTCTGATGCATGCTCAAGTTTGAGAACCACTGGGTTAAATGTCACACATAAATATTTTTCCTCTATTTGCTAAGTTAACTGTATGCCTCTCCTCCTTTTGTACAATCACACTTCACAGACAAGTGCAGAATCTATGATCGCAAAGAAAGAGCATAAGCTGGATTGATAAGTATTGACTGAATGCTTCTCCTTCCCTGAACAAAGATGGGGTGGGAGTGGGGTCAGCTCAGGCGCTCACTCCAGAAGAACTGGAAGCAGGTCACACAGACAAGGACTCTCTTCACTGCAGTCACCCTGGATGCAGCAGAAGAATCAACACAAGTTACCTGCTGGAAGGAATGCCAGGTCAAGACTGAAAGTCAAATTCAAATCTGGTCAATCAGGTACTCTGGATGAACCATAGGAGCTGCGGCTTTGAACCAGAGGACCCAGGAAAGTACAGAGTGAGCATCAACAGGCATAGTTGAGCAGCATGTGGCCTGGAAGCTTTCTGGAGGCAAAGCGTCATTTTATTCAACTACTTTTATCATGTGCCCAGGCCCTGGGCTTTTTGGTGCAAAAGATAAAATAGCAAGCAAGGTGGACATGGTCCCTGACCCAAAAGGCTTAGATTCTACTAAGTGAAAAGTATATAAAGTGCAAGTGCAGAGCTGTGGGTTACAGAATACATAGCTTTATAGCATCCTGAAGAAAGGATTTTCTAAATAAGTGTATGTCTGTGCAGGGGCAGGGAGGAGGGAGTGGTTAACTCTCTCAAGAAAACACTTTAGGATTTGCCATTTATGACAACGCTTGTGCTCTTTTTAAACCACTTTTCTTTACTTGTTATTATAGATCCCCCAAAGATTTCCCTAGACAACAGGTTGTCAACCTGGTGTTCAATTCCATATGAGGTTTAAAATAATAAAACGCATTTCTAAACAGAATCTGCAATTCAGACTTGCCTTTTCCCATTTGTCTAAATTGGTGAAGTCTAATTATATTAGAAATATGCCTAGGCATCTCCCACTTAATGTCAGAAATCTGTTCATGAAAATTAGATTCATAGCATTAAAATACTAAATGAAAACCAACCCAAAACCCTCAATCAATCTACTAAAACATAGTAAAATGCCTATATATAAATGATAAACTATCAGGTTTTGGTGTTATATGCTTAAGACACTGCTTCTGGATGACTAGACAGTTAACATGGTGGTAACCAAAAGCTGCTTTGTATGTAACTACTACTCATCCTTCCATTGATATCTGGTGTGCTTTGCTGAACATCAACATGGGATGCTACTAATTGAATCGGAGTACACTGCAACTTGAGACCTAACAGCACATTACGTTTAAAATGTATTGTTTTTTGGGGATACAAATATAAAATTTTCCTATATAAACATTGGCCAAAATCATTATACTAAGAGATATGTAGGTTATATGAAGTTTGATTGTTAAATGTCAAGAAGTGGACTACTGATCAGATTCTGAGAAGATGGCAGTGTAGGAGGACACTGAACTCACCTCGTCCCATGGACACAACAAAGCTACAACTACCTGTGGAACAATTACCTCTGAGAGAGAACTAGAAACTGGATAAAAAGAGCTCCCACAACAAGGAACAACACTGACAGAGGTGGAAGAGGCAGAAACATGTCTCTGCTGAGGAAAAAAACCACATTCTAGCCACAGCACTTCATGGCCAGAAGCAATCTTAAGATTCCAGCTGTGGAGGTCTCAGTACGCCTTATATCTGAGGAGGTGTCATGTGTAAAGATCAAGTCTTCTTCCTTTGTTAAAGACTTACACCGTCCCAGGCAAATGCCTACCTACTTTAGTGCGGCAGACGCATCTTTCCAAACCTATCAACTCAGATGTTGGTTTATTAGCCCACACCACATGCACAGCCGTGGAATCTTACATTTTGGGGTGGCACCCAAGGGACTGACTGAGAGGAGACCTTGTCCTCTGGGGACAAGGTTGCACTCTCCCCCCATCCACCCTTTCTTTCCTACACATGGATTTCTTTCTATCATCTTATTTTGTCATTTTTGCTTTCTTTTTCTACACAATTATGCTTTTTTACATGTTAAATAAGTAACATATGCTTAATTTAGAAAATACAGAAAAGCAAAGAGATGGAGGGTAAAAAAAACATGTAATCCCACCACCCTGGTGTATGTCCTTACCAAACACCTACATATGCACATAATTTTTGTCTTCATGGAAATCAAATCATATAGGCTAAACCAATGGTTCTCAACCAGAGTGATTTTGTCCCCCTACCAGGAGACATTTGGCAATGTCTGGAGACATTTTGGTTGTCACAACTGGGGCAGGTGGTGCTACTGGCATTTGGGGGTAGAGGCCAGGGATACTGCCAAATATCCTACAATGCACGGGACAGCCCCCACAACAGCTAATTGTCTAGTCCCAAATGTCAAGAGGGCCAAGGTTAAGACACTGTGGTCTAGACCAGGGTTCACCAGATTACAGCCCCTGCTGGGTAGCTGATTGTTTTTATAAATAAAGTGTTATTGGTACACAGTGATGTCCATTCATTTACATGTTGTCTATAGCTGCTTTTGCCTTACAATGGCAGTTGAGTACTGTAGTTGTAACAAAGACCATGTGGCCTGCAAAACCAAAAATAAAGGTGAGCCACATATGAAATTTTAAGTTTTTCTAGTAAACACATTTTTTTAAAGTACAAAGACAACTCAATAGCAAAAGAAACAACACAATTGAAAAATGGGCGAAGGATCCGAATAGACATTTTTCCGAAGAAGACATACAAATGGCCAACAGGTACGTGAAAATGTACTCAACATCACTAGTCAACGTGGAAATGCAAATCAAAACCACAATATCACCTCACACCTGTTTGGATGGCTATTTTGATAAAGATAAGTAAGAACGTGGAGAAAAGGGGACCCTTGTACATTGTTGGCGGGAATATAAATTGGTACAGCCATTATGGAAAACAGTAAGGAGGGTCCTCAAAAAATTAAAAACAGAACTATCATATGATCCAGCAACCCCTCTTCTGGGGCTGTATTTGTCATTATTAAACAATAATAATAACACCTAAAATGTTAGTCCTATGTGCACAGAACTATGCCAGGCACTTTATATGCATCATCTTACTAAATTCACACAACCCTGCAGAGTATTTACCTTCCACTGATTACAGATGAGGAAATTGAGTCATAAGTAAAAGCCACATAACTAGTAAGTGGCAAAAGCAGGATCTGGACCCAGGTCTGATACAAAAGCTGTTAATCTTTCCATTATACCTCTTATTTATAGGTCTGTAATAAACAGAACTCTTGCCATTGCAAGTGGCAGAAACCCAAATCGGGGGCTGGCCCGGTGGTGCAGCGATTAAGTGTGCAAGCTCCTCTTCAGCGGCCCAGGGTTCGCAGGTTCAGATCCCGGGCACACACGGACGCACTGCTTGTCAAGCCATATTGTGGTGCGTCTCATATAAAGTGGAGGAAGATAGGCACGGATGTGAGCCCAGGGCCAATCTTCCTCAGCAAAAAGAGGAGGATTGGCATCAGATGTTAGCTCAGGGCTGGTCTTCCTCACACAAAAAAAGAAACCCAAATGGATCTTGCCTGAAGATAAAAGGAGGTGACAAAGCTACTACAGAAGCTCACAGAATCAAAACAAGAATTTAACAACCTAGGTTTGGAAATCATGGGGCCTGAACATCTGAATCCCCCTCCAGCTCCATTCTCAACTCAATTTCCTAGGAAACTGAATACAACTCAGGTACTCCTAGGACTGTGTCGGTCTCTGTTCCTCACTTCTTGAGACCAGCTTCCTCTTCTGTGAGTGGCTTCTCCATGAGGCTGGATACATGTGATGAAACATCTGGTACCAGCCAAGCAAATCTAGAGCTCATAATACAACAATTTGGCCAGCATCTCACAGGCTCTTCTTTCCAGCTTGCCACCAGGGAAGAAAGGGCTTTTCTCCAGTTTCTCAAGTTCAAAAAAATCTCAGAGAAGGTCTCTGATCGGCCCAGCTTGGGTCACATGCCCACCTCTTAGAAAAATTAGTACAGCCAGAGATATAATCCAATTTGGGTAACACACCCACCCCTGTGGGTAGAAGAGAGGTGATGCTTTGATTGGCATCTTGAGAAGATGTACTTGAGAAGTACAAAAATGAGATGAGACTAAATGAGGAGAAGGGAAAGAAGCACTGGGCAAACAACCACAATAGACTCACACTATGAAGTCCTTGCAAGTCACCTTTGTTAATGCATGTGATTCACTCCAGAGATTTAAAAGAGTGATAACTCTGTCTGAACTCAGATAGCACTTGACCCCTTGAAACCTTTAATTCTCTACTTTTTCTGAAAGCTATGTGAAACGAAATGTCTGGTATCAGCAAACTGGGGCAAAAGATGTAATGATTAGACCACAGGCATTCTAAGTCCTTGACCTCCCAATGGGTAAGTCTCCTAGGTGAGATGTGGCCAAACAGACCAAGTGATTTCCATCTAGGCACAGGAAAGCAAAATGGTAGAAAAAAATCTGGAATCATTAGAGCAAACCTGAACTTGCCTAATCATTGGATTGCTGTTGTAATTAAGAATTTAGAAAGCAAAAGAAAAGCCCCCTCCCCCTTCCACATATCCTCATAGATGTCACCTTACCAATGAAGAAATGTTAGTAGTCAAAGGCAGGTGATGGATTTCTTAAACAGGACACACAAAGCATATCATAAGGATAACAGCTGATAGATTTGAATACATCAAAATTTAATGCTTCTACATAACAACAGGCATTATAAATAAAATTCAAAAATAGGTCACAGACCAGAATAAGCATTGTTAATGCTCAAAACGAAGAAAGGATTAAAACCCTGAATATGAAAAACTCCTACAAATTAATAAGGAAATGATAAGTAACCCAAGAGAAAAATAGACCAAATCACTGAAAAAGCATTTCACAGAAAAGGAAACCCAGAGGGTCAATAAACATATGAAAAGACTGTTGACTTCATGAGTAGTCAGGAAGATAAGAATAAAACACCAATCAGATAGTGGTTCACACCTCTCCAGTTGGCAATGAAGGTCCAGACTCACAAGGCCTGGTGCTGGCAAGGATGCAGAGAAACGGGGGCCTCATATCCTGCTGGGGTCGGGGTGGGGGGGGACATGACAAGCACAAACACAACCTCTTTGGAGAACAAGCTGACACTACCTGGTACGTACAGTAAAGGTGTCCATACCCTTCCACCCAGCAATCTCACATCCAGGTATCTGCCCTGGATCACTCACACGTGTGCATGAGGCAACATCCACAGGGATGTCAGCAGTGTTCAACTGTACTTTGCAAAATCATAAATTAATCATGACATATTCCTATAACGGAAGATTTCACAGCAATTCAAAAGAATGAAGGGATGCAACACGCATCAAAATAGATAAAAATGAAAATATAGTGTTAAATAAAAAAGCAAGTTATATCATGGTATGAAGAGTTTAATACTAACTTTGTAAATTTTATTTTACATACAATATATACAGTATAAATTTTAATGTACATACAGCATTTACATATAGTGTATAAATATATTAGTTTATATTTATATAAATATGTAATTAATTTTTCATTAAATTAATTATAATATTTAAGCTTAAAGTGTATGCAGTATTTAAATAAAATGTTATATAATTACATATAATATATAAATTATGTTTATATTAAATATAAAATTTAATTCGTATACAGTATGAGTTTACGTCTTTTAAATTTATAATATTTTATGTGCCTATGAATATATGATAAAAATGTGAAATACATGTAGAACAGTTATAAACGTTGTCATAGTACTTGCCTTTGGGAGAAGATTGGAACTGGAAGGGATACAGAAGGAACTTTAATTATATTTGTAATGTTTTATTTCTTAAAAATAAATAAATCTGGGTGGAACATACATGAGTATTTATTATATTTCTATTTTTTATTTTTAAAATTTTTATGTAACAAAAATATATATTAATGCCTCCAAGTTTCCCTCTTATGAGAGAAGCAAGGGCTGTGTTGACCCTCTAAAGGCAGCAAGTAGGTCGCGTATGAAACTTAGGGCCTGGCAAAGGGACAGGTCAGCACTTGCTGGATGAGAGCCCTGTGGACCTGCCTGGTCAGCGATGGAAAGAAGGCTTTCAGAATATTCTCAGACACAGCTCCCAGAGAAGACTTAGGGCTCTGGGAGGCTGGGAAACATCAAAACAACCAGTTCAGAGAGGATCTTTCTGCATAATAGGAGATAATCCAAAATCCATTTCAATTTGGCTTCAAAAATATACCTGTGCCTTCGTCTTAAGGCAAAGATATCTGGTGTTCTGAAAAGTCACAGTGAGGTTAAATTCCCAAGTTGAGAGCTGGTTTGGGAAGAGTTAGTGAGTTGGGCAGCTCTCTGCCCTCTCATTGGGCAGCCTCCCCCATTCTAGGCTGAGCCGGAGGCCTACAGCTCCATCTCCCCAGCAGAAGCATGCCAGGGTCCTAGACTTGGTTTGTGGACCCTTGGGTAGGTCATTTTCTTCTCTGAGCTTCTATCTCTACCTGTGTAAAGCACATGCATGTGTGCCTGCATATATGTGTGTGTGTGCATACACACACACACAACCTTTCTCCAGATCTGCTGTGTCTCTGTTATACAATTATGTTAGAATCATTCCCATATAGCTGTTGTCAATAATGCAGATAAAGGAATTAAAATGAGCTGAATAATAGGGTTGAGGGAGGAGGAGCAGGGGTCATTTGAATGCATCCGTCTACTGTAACTGCCTAGAGAAGTGTCAATGTTGACTATGCATGATTATATACAAAGGACCTACCCCTTCCTGACCTTCTGACCCTGGAAAACTTAGTTAACCACTCTCTATCTCAATTTCCTCTTGTGTAAAAACAGAATAATATCATTCACCTTTAATTGTCGAAGGGAGAATAAAATGAAATAACGCATGTGAAATCATATATAGAACCTCCAAAATAGTAAATATTCAATAAGTGATAATGTCTGTATGTTTATGTCTGCCTGTGCTTATCTGTATGCATTTATGTCTGTATATGGGTATTTATCTCTATGTATTGATATCCGTTTCTCTGAGCAGTCTTGAATCTGCCCGAAGGTATCTAGGGGAAAAAATAATGATTAGATTTATCAAGCGAAGTTTTCCAGGCTGTCTTTCTGACCTGAGGCAAGTGAGTACTTGACAAGTTTTCAGTTTTCACAGCCACAGCAGTTTCAATATCCCCACCACAACAGCGTCTGGGATACCTCTTTGTAGAGTTCTACTGGTTAGTTTTTTAAATGTCTGGACCTCCCATTATGCTTATAAGATGCTCATGGGTGGTATGCTTGGAATTGAAAAAGCCCAGAAGACAAGATTACATATCATTTTCCTTTCTTTGTGCCTTCATTGGCAACCAGTATATACCCCAGGGGCTCAATCCTAACTTCATTAAGTCCTTGAAATTCCATGAGCCGTGCCCCAGACACCACGCCCCCCTTTGGCCTAAATCTCTCTGACCCCTATGCCATTGTTGACTCAACAGTATTGATTCATTTGCCCAGAGTTTTCCCTTTTACTCTGTAGCATAAAGTAAATAAAAGTCTTGGTCCAAAGTTGAGCTGTGCATTACATGTAATTTTTAAAATTTTTTTTATAACTCAACTTTATTCTTTTGTTTGACTGCCTATTCCACAAGAACAGTAAAACAATTTCTGTGAGCTGGTAGTTGTCCCTGTTCCAGGGGGTTGTTTCATCTGGTTAGCCTTCAGTCTGTAGGATCAGGTAGATGCTGAGTCATATCTTATCCCACTGGCCCCTCAGTTCCAGCCACTCCTGGGCCCCTTGGTGTATAGGAAAAGGTCTGTTGCTTCTAGGCTGGCATAGTTCCCAGGAAACCCCGAATTCCTAGGTAAGATCCCTCTGCTTAGCTCTCCACGTACTCTCCTCTCCTCTGTGTCTTCCCTCCTAACAAAGGACCTACCAGAGAAAGGCAGCACTGCCCTCTCTGCTCTTGGATCCCATAAGTCTATCTTGGGTTCTGCCCTGAACACCACCCCCAATAACTATTATAGAGACCAATTATCTTCCCATTTCTCATCATCTCCCTCTCTATTCTCTTTCCCTTATCCTGGGGTTTCATTTTCCAGTCTCAAAATCAGCGAAATACCAGGAAGAAAAACAATTGATTAATATTCTAAACGTTTCATCCCACCCAAAATGTCATGTGTGCCCGGGTCCTAATACATATGAAAGTGGAGGACAAGAAGATAGGCTTCTATCAGTGTTACTACCTTTTATCACACGCATTACTTGAGTTCCTAGTGGGTCCCAGGCACTCTGGTAGGCACTGGGGATATAGAGATAGATAGGACAAGGCATCTGCTCTCTAAACACTCCCAGTCTAGTAGGGGAGGTAGCCAGGAAAACAAATAACTGCAATTCAATATGGTAAGTGCAATAAAGAGGTGCTCATCAGATCAAGGAGGGAGAGTTCAACTCATTGGTGGGTAAGGATGGTGTCTTAGTTGGTTTGGGCTGTTATAGCAAAGTACCACATAGACTGGGTGACTTATAAACAACAGAAATGTATTTCCCACAGTTCTAGAGTCTGGAAGTCCAAGATCAGGGTGCCAGCATGGTCAGGTTCTGGTGAAGGCCCTCTTCCAGGTTTCAGATTGCCAACATTTCGTTGTATCCCCACATGGTGGAGAGCAGAGGGAACTCTCAGAGGTGGCTTTTATAAGGCCACTAATCCCATTCATGAGGGTGGAGACCTAATCACCTCCTAAATACCTCTTCTTCAAATGCCATCACATTAGGGGTTAAGATTTCAATATATGAATTTAGGGGGACACATTCAGTCAATTGCAGATGGTGAGGATGATTCAGAAAGTCTTTCCAAAATGGACGCTGAAAGGCCAACCTAAGGAGAAGCATCACTTCCTTCTCCTTCCTGCAGGCACTGTCAGCCATACTCATAAAATTTCATTGGCGTTTTCCCACTGGGGTTGCTACTTAAGCAAATCCTAATAATAAATTCTTAGCAGTGTTAAGGTATTATGTTATCAGGAAAGAGTAACACATTAGCCTACAAATATACTAGGGGGATTTATTTGTGATTAATTATTAACACAACTCATCTTCACCTAGTGGAGACTAGAAGTTTGAAGGAGGCCCAGGTTCTAAGTGAAGAGAAAACAGAAGGAAGGCTTGAGCACGGGCACTGTTTTAGTTGGGCTTCCCTAGAAGCAGGGACTGAGACGGGGATTCCTGTTCAAGTATTGTATGAAAGAGTGCTGTTGGGAAAAGGAGACTGAAGGAAGCAGATGGGGCAGGGAACAGGCCGAGCAAGAATGTGGTCTCACCCAGAGATGAGCTTCAGTCTGATTCAGGATGGGTCTCCACATGAGGCAAGAAGGGAGCAGAGGAGGGGGACAGCGTGAGGCCACCTTCTGATTGAGGAGGCTCCCATTGGCTGAGAGGGAGACAGCAGGGGAGTGGTTATCAGGCACTCCTCACGGCAGGGGATGAATGCCCATCAGGCACCTGGGTAGGCACCAGTAGCATCCACTACAGGCCAGGGACCAGCAGGAGCCTGAGGTGCCCCAGCAAAGGAGCTCCAAGCAGGGGACTCAGTAGAAGACTTGGAAGACAAAAAAGAGAACTAGGCCAGAAGAGGAAAGGGAAGATTTCATAACAGTGTCTCTGTGTGCGTGTGTGTGTGTGTGTGTGCACATGCATGCACATATGTGATGACTCTCCCATCAACATGGGAGATTCCTGTGGACAATTCCTAATAGACTCTGTCATTTCTTCTCTGGCAGCTTCCTAAGGGAAGGGAGTATTTCCCCCTCCTTGTTTGGCACTTGCCCAACACTCAGCCTAGAAAAGTCTTAGAATCTAGCAGTGGGCTGCATCCCCAAAGCCCTGATCTGCCTTCCCTCAGCTGTGACTGAGAGATCCCACCTCCTCACTCTCCATGTCACAAAGGGCTGTCAATGGTCCTGCATCCACTACTAGCCCCTGACCGGCATTTCCCCGTTAATCTCTAGTAACTCTGGCACCGCCTGGAGCACGAGGCTTACACCAAAGCTGCAGATACAGCAGTGGGTGGGATGCTGCCAACCCTCGCCTCTAAATGGTTCTCTGCGCTTTCTCCCCAACAGAGCCAGCCTCCGGGAGCTGCTGAGAAACAGATCAGGCAGCCCAGTTCTCAGCTGAGAGAATCACTGCCATGCTGGGAAATTGGCCTTAGCCTTGTCGTTGGCCAAGCTTCTGGGGAAAAAAGCCGAAGCAAAAGTCAAAATTGCTCTTCAGGATTCTCGGGGACAAATCGATGTGCAAATGAACCAAAAAAAATCATTATTTATGTTGTTAGGAACCATGGGTCATAAAGTATGCCCCACCAAGTCCTGGTGTTCCTCGAGCTAGACAAAAGTCTTTCCTTATAAAATGAAATATTAGCCTTTTTCCCAATCAAATAAATTGCCAAATTCAAATAAATGAACAGATGTAATTTTCTCTATTCACATCTTCTTTCCATTATATTTTCCTACACCTTTGTTGTCTGTTTGCTGGTAAACACTCCTAAGCAACAAAACACATAAAGCAAATATCAACTAGCTATTAACAGAAAACTTTGGGAAAGGCCAATTATGTTTGGTTCGTGCTTACTGATTGTGTAATTATGGTTCTGATTTTATATTCCACACAGAGAATATTAAAATAATAACTGCCATTTTTAGCCCTACTGTGCTCTAGGCCTTGAGATGCTAGACACTTTAACTCTAGTATTCTCATGTGTTATTTAGATATCGTTACCCCTATTTTACAAATAAATACATAATATATAAATAAATTGAGGCACAAAGAGTCTCAAGTTAGTAAAATATTTACAATAAATTTAATTAATTAACATTTACACACCAAAAAATATTATTGCCTTGAGGATAAAGAGGTCTGAAAGTCTTTCAGGTTAGCTAAGGTGGCCCTGAGAAAATCATATATGAGACGAGTTCTGAAGGAGTAGGTAATGAAAGAAGGGAGCAAAGGAAATTGCATTTGCAAAATCCATGTTAAATAGTTCAACTGCTTTGAAAACAGTATGGTGGTTCCTCAAAAGGTTAAACATAGAGTTAGCACATGACCCAGCAATTCCCCTCCTAGGTATATACCCAAGAGAAATGAAAACGTATGTTCACACAAAAACTTAATCACAAATGTTCATACAGCATCATTCATAATAGCCAAAAAAATGGAAATAATCCAAATGTCCATCAACTGATGAATGGATAAACAAAATGTGGTATATCCATACAATGGAGTATTGCTCAGCAGTAAAAAGAAATGAAGTACTGACACATGCTACAAGATGAACCTTGAAAACACTATGCTAAGTGAAAGAAGCTAGTTACAAAAGATCACATGTTGTATGATTCCATTAATATGAAATGTCCTGAATAGGCAAGTCCATAGAGACAGAATATAGATTAGTGGTTGCCAGGGCTGAGGGGTGGGGGAAATGGGGAGTGACTGCAGGGAATGTGGGATTTGGAGGGGAAGATGAAAATGTTTTAATATTGTGAGGATAGCTGCACGTCTGTGCATATACAACAAATTGTATACTTTATTTATTTATTTTTTTTGTGAGGAAGATCAGTCCTGAGCTAACATCCATGCTAATCCTCCTCTTTTTGCTGACGAAGACCAGCTCTGAGCTAACATCTATTGCCAATCCTCCTCCTTTTTTTTTTTTTTTTCTCCCCAAAGCCTCAGTAGATAGTTGTATGTCATAGTCGCACATCCTTCTAGTTGCTGTATGTGGGACGCGGCCACAGCATGGCAGGAGAAGCAGTGCGTCAGCGCGCGCCGGGAATCCGAACCCGGCCGCCAGTAGCGGAGCACGCGCACTTAACCGCTAAGCCACGGGGCCGGCCCCAAATTGTATACTTTAAGTGGATAAATTGTATAGTATGTGAATTATATTTTAATAAAACTATTACAAAACAAACAAAAACCTGTGCTGTGGCAAGAAGAGGAGGCAGTAAGGCAAATTCACCAACTAGAGAGCAGTTGAGTCTCGAGGTCCTTGGTCCTGGTTTCCTCCGCCTACCTCACACCCGCCCCCCTTTCATCCTTGTGTGAAAGGACAGTGTTCACCTTCTCTTCCTGGAACCATGCCAGGGTCAACCCGCTCTTTCCATTTCCCTGCACTTCCCAGAAGTGGCCTCACGAAAACGAATTCCAGCTGGAACTGAAAGAGAATTGCCCGATTAAAAAGGGAGGAGGTGAGCTCAGGGCTCAGGTTGGATAAACAGCTTCATGACTTCAGGATCTTTCACTTGCTGGGTCAGATTAGATGTCTGGTTTGCTGCCTGCTCAGTTGGTATATGGCAGAAACACACCATCCCAAACGGAAAACCATGTCAACTGGGCCCAAATTGAATGAGATGCTTTGAAGCAAAGCCTCTTTCTGAAAGACAATTTTACAAAGCTAGCAAGAAATGACGAGAGAGAGAGAGAGAGAGAATGTGAGCAAAAGTACTGGGCAAAGACAATCCAAGCCCAACACCATAAAAACTCTCTAGAAAACTTTACTTGCCCTACACACATTCCACCCAGGGCTGCTTTTATTCCCTGTCTTTCTCTTCTCTAAGTCAGAAGAAATTCACCTTCTTGATGTTTTCCTCAGAATGTTAGCATTTGATGGCATTTGATATGCCATGAAGACTGGAAGGAGGTACACCCCCAAGCAGCTTCAAGATGTTTGGGGACATGAAAGTCACCCCATGACAGAAACAAGCACCATTACACACAGTGGCGGGGTGGTAGACTTGGACTCTGAGCAAACTTGAAGAAAGGTCCAAGTCCTGGCCAGCCCTAAGTTTTTCATCCAATAGTTTATCACTTTTCTGAAATTTCCATCATTAGAGTCAATTTGGGGGTTAAAGTCCTTTTGAACTCAACGAAGAAGAACTCACACCTTGCACTTTACTCCTCATCCTGTATGCAAACACACATTGTGACATATATTCAAATTCCTTACCGCATTACTTTCCTTAACATTCTCTGCTGCCACTTTAGTCATTACTGATGCAGCTACATTAGCTAAATTGAAGAGTCCAAACGTAACACCTTGCCCACCCACCCCAATACAGCTATCACTCACTCTGTTCACGTTAAATAATGATTTGCAGTGTCCTTCTCTCTTTTCCTGCTCATAACTCTGCCAACAGCATTTCTCAATGCAAACAGCAAAAACTGAATTAAAAGTGTGATCCAATTTCGCTCTGCATAATTAGTGGATTAGACATCAGAGAAAATCCACTTATTTTCACAGCTCATCCAACTTCTCCCTCCAACTCTCCACTCCCTCACCACCCCACCCTCAGAAATAAAGGCTCCAGGAGCACAAAGTCAGAAAGGTTTTATTTCTGAAGGACAATTACAGCTATCGAATTAGTTTTTAAATGACTCCAGTATGATCCTTTCTCAATTGGATTTTTTTCCCCAAGAAAACAAAGCTGGGGATCTGACCTACAGCACCTGAGTCAAACATATATCGTTGAAGGCTGCAAATATTTTGCCAGAGATTGTGGAACAAACCCTTGGTAGCTGAAAAACACCAAGCCACTAAGGTTCATCTCAGCTTGGTTTCTAGTGTCAGATGACTTGGGTTTAATTCTTGGCTCTGCCAGTTGTATAATATTGGGCAAGTTACTTAACTTTTCTCCATCCATTTCCTTATCTCTAAAATAGGCATGGCTGTGAGAGTTAAGTGGGATAATATCTATAAAGTGTTTGGAACATTATCCAGCACAGAGTAAATGTTCAAAATGGTTTGCATTATTACTCTATTCCTAGAGCCCAGGTGGAAAGAACAGGAATCCTCAGCCCAACCTCCCACTCCCAGCCCACTCTGCACCGAGGTGGGGATCAGGGATCAGGACTGTGACAGAGGCCTGGGCCCTGTCCTGGACAGCTCGGAAGGCTCACAAACCTGTGGTCCATCCACCCAGCACTGCTGTGTCAATGACTCTTCCAAAGATTGCCACAAATGGATGTCAAAAATGGCTCACTCCAACGTGGCAAAGGCTTTGCTGAAGAAACAATGGAAGATGCTTATGCCACTGCCCACAATGTAGAGGCAGAAGTAGGGGTGGGGAGTGAGAGAAAGGAGGGGAAACAGGACTTCTCAAATTGTCTCCTGTATCTCTTCCCTCCCAAATGTCTACACCAGCCACCCACAGACTGAATGCAAACATCAGCTGTTGAGTTGACAAGCAATCCTGTCACCAAAAAGCAACCACGGTTGGGAAGCTCTCCTGTTGTCTTAGCATCATGAGTCTGATTGCTGTTGCGTAAGTGCTTTAGGTGCATCTTCCCATTTACTTCTCAAGACAACCCTCCAAGGTAAGTGCTAGTATTACCCTTATTTTACAAATGAGGAAACTGAAGTCCAAAGAACTCAAGTAAATGCCCAAGGTTGCACAGCTTGTAACTGACAGAACTGGTACTCAAAACACAAAACTATCAACTCCAGAGCACATCCTCTTCACCACTAGGCCCTATCCCCTTGCAGCTCCATGGAGGTTGGGATGGGCATCAAAACCAGGATTTGGAAAGTGGGAACTGCCTGAGCAATGCGTGGTGCTTCCATCAGTTCTGGCAGGAAGGGCCAGAGCATCCTGGGACAGAGTGTAGTAAGAAGATCCACCCGGGTAATACAGAGAGGATTTCCTCTCAGTGAACTCAAGAATCTCTTTCAAAAATGCTGGGCCTAAGTGTCACATCTCATCTCAAACCTATCCCTTTTCTGCTGAAATAAATACAAACAGCCTTGCATTCATTCAATGTGTTCTTTTTGGTTTTGGTATAGAGTAGGCACTCAGAAAATAGGGGATGAGGTAAATTGCTAGAATGGAATTTTTTTGCATGGAATCCTTCTCAACAAATGTTCATTGTCTTCATAAGGTACCGTGCTCGGTGCTTCAGAAGTACAAAGGCCTGAGACACCACTCCTGACCTCAAGAAGCTTACAGTCTATTGAGAGTCCGTGGTAGAATGTTGAGTCTAAGGAAAGTACACACTCGGGGCTCGGAGGAAGATGTGATCTGCCTGGATAGGAAGGTTCCCAATGCACTGGATGGAGGAGGTGGTGCTTGGTAATGGCCAGCAAAGGTGTCAAGGCTCTTGGCTCCGCTCTGCATTCTGGAAGTCAGCCCTTAAAGACAGGTGGAACGTCAACAAGAAGAAGTGATAGCATGTGAAAAAAATGAACAAAGAGAATCGCATAAAGGAGAGCTCTGCCATTGAATAGAGAGATTAGGAGCAATTGAGGACGTGTTTTTCCCACAGTGGCTCTAGGAGACATGTCCAAAGAGACTAATAGTTTCCTGGTCCTTGCTCTGATCCAAATTTAGATCTTTTGGACTTATTTTTGGTTTCTTTGGGTGACCTCCTTGCTGAGGAGAGAGAGTTCTCCTTGTAAATATTACACTGACTTTGTAAGAACCTGAGCTTTGAAGTCAGACAGACCTAGACTCAAATCTACTCTCCTCTACTTACTAGCTGTCTAGCCTTTCCAAGTCCCAGGCTCTCCCTCCTAGGAGATGAGGTCATTACAAGGAATAAATAAAACTCTGCACGCAAATGCCTAACACTGAGGCTAGCAAAAAGCAGGGGATCAATAAACGTTAGCTCCCCAGTTTTTCTGATAATAAGGGATTTCATTTGCACTTCAGCCAGTCAAGAGTTTTCCCCAGGACTCAGGTTTGAGACCTGTAAACATGGGAGACCTCGAGGGAATGGAATCTTGAAAGCTTTGGTTACATTACATTCACCCACCTACCCCACTCCTCGACGAATTCAACTAAATCTACCCATGCAAAGCTGAGAGAGAAAAAATTACCCAGACAAATTGGTTTATGTCAATAACTTATCTGGTTTGTTAAAAGAAAGCCATATTTTTCCCCTTTAATAACAGCAAAAATTAATGAAGACTATATCCAAACACAATCAGTTCTATTAAGAATGTAACCATTCAAACAAACAAATGAAAAAAGATGATTTGACTGATTCTTTTAAACTGATTCAGAATCATTTAGATAGAGGTTGGCACCCTTTCTCTGTAAAGACCAGATAGCAAACATTTCAGGTTTGGTGGGCCATACGGTCTCTGTCACAAGTACTCAACTGCCATGGCAGTGTGAAAAAAAGCCATAGACAGTGCATAAACAAATGAGATTAGCTGTGTGGCAATAAAACTTTACTTATAGCCACTGACATTTGAATTTCATATAATTTTCACATATCACAAAACATTAATCTTCTTTTGATTTTTTTCCCAACCATTTAAAAATGTAAAAAGTCATTCTTATCTTGCAGAGCTGTACAAACACAGACAGCAGACAGGATTTGGTTCATGGTTGTTTGCTTGCCAACCCTGACTTAGGGACTTAGGCTCTAAAAAATTCTCAGGAAATATCTTGTCCAACCCCTATGTATTATGACTGAGCCTCAGATGCACAGAGAGAAAGTGACCTATCCACGATCAGCTGGTATTTCAAACCAATATCAGAGGCTCAATACAAAGAGTATGTCTATTAAACGTCAGGCAATCATTGACTTGAAAATGGTAAACTCACTCTTTCAACTGCTGTCTGCTACGTTCGATGTCGGTCAGTTCAGTAGATTCTTCTACCCCTTGCATTTTTTAGTTTACTCTGTCATTTTATAACTTGGTCTTGAGACAGCTGTGTTACAGATCCTTAGAAGTGAAATATGATGAGTGATTTTCTGTCACAGCAAGGACCAAAATTGTGTGTTCACCATCTGAATCTCATTAGGAAACATTCTGAAACTTTGAAATGTGTCTTCAACCTTAGGAAACTATAAAAGACAGCACTGTGACTTCACCTTCACACAAAACTACCCAAGGAAATAAAGATTACAAAATGTAAAAGGTGATTTTCTCTTTTAAAAATTGCTTTACATATTTTAATTCTTGTATTTCCCTTGGGGGTTAGATATTTCGGTCACATAGTTATCCAATTAAAATGAAAACTCTCTGCTTTATCCTTTAGGCGAGGACAGCTGCCAGCTGCTAAGTTTTATAAAGTCTTTAATCTTATGCATAAATATTTAACAAGAACTTGTTGGTACACAAGCTCAAGTAAAGTAAGAAATCAAAGAGAGAATCTTGGCAATAACCTCTGTGTTGTGCGAAAGCTGTATAAAACAAAAGCTGAATGACCAATGCCCTCCTTTTTTAGTAAAATAACCATTAAAATATTTCTGAGTATTTGGACCACTCTTTTAGCATGCTTGTCCCCACAAATGTACAAAAATAAGCAGATTATTAAAAAAATATTAAATATGACTATCTGTGCTCTTTTCTCCAGTATCCTGTCATTTGTTTCTGAGGCAGCCTCTCATGTTTCCATAGAAACCAACACTGAGGATCTCTAAGCACTTTAGCAGCATTTGAAAATATAGACCCCTCTTTTTCATTTTCATTCACATACACATGTATACACACACACAAAGACACATATACATACATACAGACCCACATACGTACACCCACATGCTCACACCTATACACAGACCACGACCACCACCACCATCCTACACATCTTTATCACAATATCGCAAACAGGCTAAAAATTCAGAATAAGCAACTAATCACAAATACGACAAGGATTCATGTCCTTTCTTCTTTGACCTACTGAAAATAAAATGTTGCCATTTGCCTTGACCTGGTCTTTGGAATTCCTCCTCTTCTCTCCCACCACCCAATTCCATTTCACAAGCTTGAATCTTTAAGGTCATCTTCACTTCCACATCCTCCCAGGCAAAGGCCCCTCATGAATTTCCCTTGTTCATTCTCTTTCATGTGGGATCATAGAGCATTCTAGATAATGGAGAATTTATGCTACTTGCAGAGATCTCTTAGACCAGAAGGTTTTCCCTACTTGCCTCAGTAACTAACAGATTTCAGGATTGAGCACTTCTTGCTAGTAAGAAATTCTTCTTTAAAGCTAACTGAAATCTCTCAACTGTTCCTTAAACTCACTTGATTGTGTCCTTGCTCCATCTACAGAAGAACTAAAAATCAGGTGACAACCACTTCCTTTGTATCAAGATAACCTGATAGATGAAAGACAGAGATCCAAATGGAAGGAGGAGGGGGGAAGAGAGAGAGAAAGACATTAATGGATGCTCCTCAGTCTCCCTTATTTTAGCTCAATAATTCTGGGCATTGAAATTATTCCTCATTTCTTCAGAGATGTTATTTTCCATTGCTTTAATCCTATCTCGGGTTTCTTCTACCTTCTCAGCTTGAGGATTTTCTAATTTTGGACACCCCAGAGAATCTGGACTGTTTACTGTGGGAGTTCCCTTGGCCTTTGAGGTTGCTACTCTCTAACAGTTGTCAATCTTGATTCTGTTCTGTTATACCAGGCCAACATATCCATTGCCCATTCAATACTGCAATCATTTACTCAACAAATACTTAGAGAGGGCCAGCTATGTTCCAGACACTGTTCCAGGCACTGGGCTTATAGCAAGGAACAAAATTGACACAAATCCTTGCCTCCTCAGATTTACATAGCGCCTTCAGTCTGGATCTGATTCCATGCCTTCTCCAGCCCACTCCTGACTCATGGCTCAGCTTACCATCCTGATCCTTTCCATCCCCCACTGGATGCTAATTATAGATTTCTCACTCTCTTGACTCCAGACTTTTCTACATGTTGGCTCAGAGCTACCCACTGATATTTTTTATTTTTATGCTATCTCAAATTGAGTCCCCAGAATGCCAATAACTAGGGCAGACAACCCTCATCTCAATAGTTTTTAAATTTTTTTTATATATTGCATTTTCTGCATGCCAGGTGCTATTTAACTGCCTTACACATATTAATTTATTTAACCCTTTTAACAATACCTAAAATGAGATAGGTGCACATTAGCCCCATTTGTTGAATAATTGATAAACAGCAAAGCTGTCACTTGCCCAAAATCACCCAGCTCAAAACCGGCAAACCTGGGCTTGCCATCTTGCATTTGACAACTTGACTTTTCATTTGCTCTGGGTATTCTTATTGTCTTTGCTTATGTTTCTGCCCATATTTCCTGTTCCCCAAGATCATGTGAAAATACCATACAAATTATCCACCGCTCTGGGTTCCTCTTTCACATCTTTTAAGTGGCCCTGGGCCAAGGACATCACCTTGTGGTTACCACTTGTTCCGTCCTCTAGGTTGGTAAAGAGGAAGACACCTAGGATTCATTTTGTCAAATTACAAAGAACCTGTGCTCACTCATGCACCCTGCATCTTAGTTCTGCTATTATAAAAGGTGTTTGGATTTTACTGTCTCATCCCATATGGTGCTTCATTATCTTGTCCACATGACATCCTCTGTCCTTGACATGTCTCATCCCTCATGTAATGATGATTACCAATCTCGCACTCCTCTGACTTCTCTAGGGCAGCTTCCCACAGATCTGGGTTTTGTTTTATTTATCAGTTCTCTCTGCCCTTTCTTGCCTTAATTAAACTCAGCCTTGGGACACAGGAAACCAGAGAACTTATTTTTTCTTCCTTTTGAAGAAAGTGATATTGTTTCCTGGGGACAGCAAATATTCCCCCCACCTCCCACCCCTCCCCAAAAGCACTAGTCATGTCTCAAGTACCTTTTGTCCTGTGTTTTCCCATTTCTGCTTGGCTGAGTGTCTCAAGATTTGATGTACATTTTAATGGTTTCTGATCCAAAGGGAGAAAATGAATGGGAAGTGGCCTTCACTTTCCCCTCTTTTACCATCAGCTTCTATCATTTTTCCAAAGCACTGAAAAGCAGCTATTTTCTCATTCAGGACAATCTTCACAACTCACAGGAAAGGCTCTTCCTGTTATTTACATAAATAGATGGATAGAAAAGAATTGTCTGATGATAACAACTCTCAGTTATTTGTGAGTTATAAGAAAGAAAGGTCAGCATGTCTTAAACATCAACAAATGGATGTTTACCTATATGGTATGGTCTGAGAGCTCACCACAGGATTGAGGCTGTCTTCCATTCTCCCAGTCCTCATTTACAACAATGACAACAACAAAAATACTTGCCTTGAGGTCTTATAAAGTCACTAATATCTTAGTACAATTGAATGTACTGAATTCCTCCAAGACTGAAGTGGCCAGTGATCACACTCAAGACAAACGTCCATGCCTCCCCAATCCATTCCTCTTCCATATGACAGTCAGAATGAGCTTTCTGGAACATTGTGCTACTATTCTGCATAAAAACCCTTCTTGGTGGTCCATTGTCCTTAGGCTTGAAATTTAGTCTTGGTAGCTTGACAACAACGCTCTCCATCACCAAAACCCCTCAGCCTCTCCAGTCTTACCTCTCATATACCCATGTTTCCCACTCTTTGGTTCCACCATCCTGGAACCACATCGCTCTGCTGCAGGGGTCAGCCTCTCCCTCCTGCTTCCCTCTTTACTTGGCTAATTCCTTTCCCCCAACAAGACTCAGCTCAGTCTTAAGGAAGCCTTTCCTAACTGTCTATCCCTAGGCTGCTCTGCACTCCAGGACAATCTTGTCCTTCTCTCCATCATGGCTGTAAATGTAATGGCCATTGTCTTTCCTACCGACTACCATCCTGTCAGGAAAAAGGATATTTCATTCATGACTCTCCCGTGCTTCTTGAAAATAACATAGTAATCTAATAAGTGGATAAACAATAGAACAGATGATTCAATGGATGAAGGGCAAAACCGGAGTACAATCACCCAAAACCATCATCCCAAGGTTCACAGTTTTCTTGAGGGCATCCCCTGACTGTAGGGACCAGAAAGCCCAGCAGCTACCTGGAAATGCCATATAAATAATGACCCTAAACCCGCTGAGTCCCAGGAGAGTCTTTAGTTTGCAGTATTAGAGTCATAAAAGGCAGGTCCCCAGCATTTTGCCAAGTGGACAAGCTGTTCTCTGCAGCGTTAACTGTCTTCATTAAGGTCCTACAGCAGAGCCAACAGGAACTTCCACAGCCCAACTGGAGACCAAGACACTCCCGTTGTCAACACTCCTAACACTCCTGATCAGTCCCGTGAAAATCTCACTTCCTACTCAAGGACAGGGACATGCAAACCTTACATCTGCTACCAAGACTTCACTCCCCTGGAATTAATTCTCAATTATCCACGGCAACAGGAGACAGCCTGGATAACTCAATGGGCCAAAGGTCTAAGCACTTCATTTTAGCCAGTACTCTCTGCTTCATCATCACCGTCATCACCACTATCATCAGTATGATTTAAATGTCCAACAGAATGTGGTACAGGCCTCGAAAAAGTGTACAAATAATCACATATGGGAAAAAATATTTTTTACAATTCTGACGTTCAGGAAATTGACATCCTTAATTTAACTTGTATCTTATAAGGAAAACAATAAGACCTTCTTTTTTTTTAAAAGGAAACAGAGGGCCTGGCCCTGTGGCCGAGTTGTTAAAGTTCACATGCTCCGCTTCAGCAGCCCGGAGTTGGCAGTTTTGGATCCTGGGCGCGGACCTGCTCCACTCACCATGCTGTGGCGGTGTCCCACGTATAAAGTAGAGGAAGACTGGCACAGATGTTAGCTCAGGGCTAATCTTCCTTAAGACAAAAAAAAAAGAGGAAGGTTGGTGACAGATGTTAGCTCAAGGTGAATCTTCCTGAGCAAAAAAAAAAAAAAAAAAGGAAGACTGTTAAAGGTGGAAAGAAGGCAGACCAGCTAGGAACTCACAACCCGATGAATGACACGGTGGTAAGCTCCCTGGGTTTTCTTTTTTTGCCATATATACATATATATATCCCAGATTTGGAGCCAAAGAAGCCAGCAATCTGGAAACACCAATGGATGCAGATCAAGAAAAGCCCTCCAAAAAGCCTGCTCTCCCCAATAAAAGGATGCTGCAAGGATAACTTTTCGACAATGATGCTGTACTTCAGTCAAACATCACAGATAAAACTATCACCCACTCTCACCCATGCCAGCAAAGGCCAGAGTGGGAGTTTAGACTTCCACCCTCTTTGGAATAAAACAAGGTGTCCTGAACTCCCCCACCAGGAAGATGTCAGAAAAAGCAGAGCAAGGAGCCAGACATGCAGCAGTTATACGCAGTAACGAGAAAGGAATGGTCCCCCACTCCCACTGGTCCCCATGGAGACCATGTGGGAAGGCTGCAATACCACAGCACCAAATAACCTACCTAGTAACAAGGCACCTTGTCTCTCCATGCTGGCGAGGTCAGAGGAGGCCTAGCAGAGAGTCAGGACTTTTACCACCACACAGTGCTAACCAGGCCACCTTGACCCCCATGAAGGCCATGTGGGAGCAGTGACAAGGCACCTCTGCCCTCCCAGGCAAGGAGAGGATAAAGACCTTGTAGGGGGCCAGATCTCTCAGCCCTGCCCAGCAGTAAGGAGGAGCTCCATGACCCTAGGGGTTAACAGAGGTTAACGAGGAACCAGGATCCCACCCCCACCTGGCAGTAATGAGGGGTGGCCCCCCTTCATCTGATGGAGCAGTGTTACGAAAGCCAGCTAAAACAGAAAGTCTAATTAAGATCCAGAGTCTCATAACATAATACCCAAAATGTCCAGTTTCAATCAAAAAATCACTTGTCACACAAAGAACTAAGAAAACCTCAGCTTGAATGGGGAAAAAAGAAATAGACACCAAAACAGACATGTTAGAATTATCAAAGATTTTAAATCAGCCATCATATAATGCTTCAATGAGCAATTAAGAACACGTTTAAAACAAATGAGAAAAATAGAAAATCTCAGCAAAGAAACAAAAGATATAAAGAAGAATCAAATGGAAATTTTGGAACTAAAAAATACAATAACCTAAATAAAACTCAGTGGATGGACTCAACAGCAGAATGTAGAGGACAGAAGAAAGAATTAGTGACCTTGAAGATACAACAATAGAAATGATCCAGTCTAAACAACAGAGAGAAAGACACTGGAAAAATAAATAAATACACGCATGCAGATGCTCAAGAAACCGAGGGAAAGGTTACATGGAATCTCTCTGTATTATTTATTATTACTGCATGTGAATATACAGTTATCTCAAAATAAAAAGTTTAATTAAAAAGAAAGCACAAAACAGGACAGGTCTTGAATGACAATTCACCAAAGAGCAAATATAGCAAATAAAGTTGGGGGGAAAAGAGTTTAAACTTACTAATCAATAAAGTTAAGACAGATGTTTTTAAACAAGAAATAAGTTTCCAGCAGTTTCTCCACATAACGGAGAAATAGTCCCCTTGTAGCAAAACTTCCATTTTGGTGTAATAGGACCTATTGGGTTTTATGTAGCATAATAATTTTGTGGCTAACTTTTGTATTGAGTATTTTCCTGCTGGGAACTACACTATATACTTCACATGGATTATCTCATTTAATCCTCACTGGAATCTTAAGATGAAGGTACTCCAATAAACCCTCTTTCACAGATGAGGAAATTGAGTTTTAAAGAGATTAAGCAAATTGCACAAGATTACTCAGCTCAGAAATGGTAAAACCAGGATTCAAAGTCAGGCAGTCAGACCCCAAAGGACACTCTCACGCCAAGGCTTTAGCAAAAGCTATCTCTCCCTGGGAGGCAGATCTCCCGGAAAGAATGGATGAGTTTTCAATAGCAGCCCAGGAGTCTTCTGAGACCCTGTTCCCAGATTCTAAACCACCACCTTGGCTGGACCAGTTGTTCCTGGCCCTTAAGGTCAGCTGAGAAGAAAGGATATGTAGGGCACCCAAGGGACCTCACCAGAAGGCAGGCAGTGTCTAATGGCCCAGGCACAATAGAGGGCCCTGAAGCTCAGAGGCTAGATCTGGGGTAGCATGGGACAGTGTTACCAGCAGCACCCTCACACTGACTCAGCCAACCCAGCACAATTACTGAGCTTGGAAACAACAAGTGAGCATGGTGGGGGAGCGGGGGGCACACAGCTAAGGACTGAACTGCACAGGACTGGTCTTCAGCAGGAACATTCTTGGCAGGTGCTGATCAGACTCTCCAGGAATCTTATTCAAGAACATTTGGAAGTCAGACAAATTCTGTAACTGAGCAAGGGCTCGTTCTGCTCTCCACAACCCTGAAGCCAATCAATTCCAAATGAGTCAGTGGTCAAGAAAGGGATTTATTTGATTATCCAGCAAAATTGGAAGATGGCATACTCATGTCCCAAAGACCATGTTAAACAAGCACATAATCTTGATGCAGTTATATAGGGACCAGTGGGCTATGAAGGAGGGGCTCAGGAACACTGACTATCTGGCATCGGTGACTGGAGATGCCACACCAGGTCTTTCAGCTGTCTTCAATGATAGGTGCCAGCATAGATGTTCTTCTCTAAGGAGGTCGTCATGTTCCTAAGAAACTCACAAGAACAAAGTTATCATCTGTCACTATTGGGAGGTACATGTGTCAGCCAGGATTATTTCCCAGAGGGTAACTATTTGTCTCAAACTATGTGCTAGGTAAAACATATACAGCTTGGGTGAGTTAGTCAGAGGTTGTTCTAAGTTACAGTATGGCTTCCCTCATGTCAACCTTACTTCAGGCCAATATCAATTCCACCCTGTGGATTCCCAGATGAGGCAGAAATGGGAGTATTGCTGGGAGGCCTCAAGAGACACACATGGAGCTTCCTTCTAATATTGGCTATAAATCCTTAAATAACCGTTTGGGGTAATTAGAGCAATATAATCACATTTGTATCCTGAGTAACTAACGCAGATCATACAGATTATATTAATTATCAAAGAAATATGTATTGAAATAACAGTAGAATGCCATTTCTTTTTTCTAAAATAGGCAGTAAAATGTAAGACTTCATGGCAATAGAGGGGTTTGATGCAGCTGGAATACTGACACACTGCTGAGGGGACAGTAAATAGATACAAGCCCTCCGGAAGCAATTTAGCACTATCTATCCCGACCTCCGTGCGTGGGGCCAACAAAGATCCACAGGGAAAGATGTTCACTGCGGCATGATCTATGACCATGAAAAATCAGAGAACAACAGGGAAAGGTTAAATAAATTAGAAATACCCATACAATGGAATATTACTGGCTATTTAAGTTGTGAGAAACACATTTACTAGTATAAGGAAACGCTCATAACATAATGTAAAATGAAATAAAACAAGGCATAAAACTCAATATACAGCATGATTTCAATTATATATATGCACAATGTCAAGCCAAGATGGAAATACAGCAAAACATAAATAGTTCCTGTCTCTCAGTGGTGGGATTTCAATCGTGTCTTATTTTATTTGTTTACAAGTTTTCCAAATAGTCTAAAATTGACATGATACTGAAGCCGGGTACCTGAGGGATACTGTAAATATTCAATGAGAACATGATTACCCTTTGACCTTGTTCTCAACACAGACACAGATGAAAAGTTAATCTTGTTAATTTGCTGTTTTCTCGTTTAACCTGAGGGGTGACTCAAGGGTCACAAGCATTTATGTGCTTGTTTTACAGAAGAAAAAGAATGCCTTCAAGAAAGTTACAATCACCAGATAACCAGCCCCCAGCTGCCGCTGACACCTGGAAGTCAGATTGCCCAGGGGCTTATTGGGAGTGAAATGTGGATTATCCCTTTGTTTCTCCAAAACTCATCCTGCCAAACCCCTTAGCTCTGTAAAACCCCCTGCTTTCTTCTCTTGTTAAGGTGGATTTAAGAGAACCCAGCCTCCCGCTTTCTCATTTTGGCCAATTTTAATAAAGCTTTCTCCATCTCCAAGCACTAATGTCTCAGTGTTTGGCTTACTGCACCTCGGTCATATGAATTTGAGATTAAGAGGTTTGGTATCAGTACATTTATAATGGGAGGAAAACAAAAGAAAAATAAGTGAGTCCTCTTTGTGATCTCTGGGAGGTTATGAATTAAGGAGATATACCTAAGCAGTGGAATAAAAGCCAAAGCAGACAAATGAGAGAGGAGTAGGGGGTTACCACATGTAGACATCCACCCAGATACCTTTACAGGTATTAGAAAGCTGCTGGCAGGAGGAAAATGGATGGTTTCTGTTTATTATTTATCACTGTCACTGGCTGAGAAAGAACACTCAAAGGGAAGACCAGATGGCACCCTGTCTAGGGAAAGACAGAGAAAAGAGAGGCGTCTTAATAATGGGTAAGCCAGAGAACACCTGGATGGGCAACGTCTGAGCACAAATGGCAACTAGCATGCTGTGTTACTGGGCATTTGTGCTTTCACTCTTCCACCTCAACTCTCCTCCAGCGAACACCTGGACAGAATAACTAATAGGGGAAAACAGAATAACCAATATGGGGGACAAAAAGAGAACCAACCCTTCCCTCTGGCAGCCCAGTCCCTCCCTACACACAGCACTGCCCCTGGGGATGCTTAGAGCTGTGAGCCTGGGGCAGAATCACAGCAGACTCAAAGCTGCAGACAGTGTCCTATTTTGCAAGTAATGGCCCCAGGTCCAAACCGGAGATCCCTCTGCTCAGTAGAGAATAAGCTGCAGGTTGGATATTCCTACGACTTTGCAGTCTTTCCATTAGGTTAAAACACCCAATCTCTCGGCAAGGAGCAATCCCCTATCATGTTTGTATGCAAGCAAGAGAAAGAGATTAATAAATTTATCTATATTTCTAGAAAGAGAAGTCCCTGTGGAGCAATCAGTTCATGTTCAGAGAAGCACGCCCATGCCTTTTTAAGGTAATTCAAATACAGCTCAAGCACCAATACCGCTATTGAAGGAGACTATCAGCAAAGCCTTTGGTGAGCATCCTCTGACTTGAGCTAAGCAGACTACAACCATGAAATGAGACGGACTAAATTTTGTTGACTTTTCTAATGCGTGAAGTGCTTTACGTACATTATTTTAGGAGAAATAATCCTAAATGGTTTTAATATTATTCTTTCCTGAATTTTAAAGGGAATATCAGGATTATCAGTTATAAAAAAATTTGAAAGAGGAAAAAATGTGTATCTTTGCATTGTGACATATGCCCATTTTGTTATAAATATAATTGTATAAATTTTACATTGTATTATCATTGTATCATTATCATCTTTTAGTTATTCAATTATCATTTCATCATTGCTGTTTTATCCTTTTCACATCATCCTTTTGTTTTATAATTCTGGTTAATGTCATTGTATCATTATTCTGAAATAATTCTGTTTATTTTATTAGTCTCTTTCATACCATTTACCTGGCACTATGTTAGTGCTTTACACATATTATTACATGTAACCCTCAGAGCAACTCTCAGTAGGTAATAATATTATTATACAGAAGAAACTCGAGGCTTAAGTAAGTTAAGTGACTTGCCCAAGATTGCACAGTTGTCAGGTAGATGACTAAGGGCTTCTTTGGGTGCTGTCATCTCCAAAGCCAACTTCAAAACCCTTCATTTACCCATTACCAACACCACCTCCCACCAGGAACTACTGATGAGACGGAAAACACACTGAGATCCTCTGAAAATTCGTCCGGAGAAACACTTAACCCAGTGTGATGGCCTCGGATAATAATGCTGCTCATTGACTCCAGCCATGAAAATCTCCCAGAACCTACAGTGTCCATAATTATTGAGTTTATCACCACACTATTTGCTGTTCTTGCAGGGGAACAGTAGATAAGGTAAAACATTTTAGAGGAGGATAAACACAACCATTTAAAAAAGGCAAGAGGTGCAGTTGATAAAAATGTAATTACCTGTTTCTTCATGGAACATGTTTGCAGAGTATGATCTCTAGTTTTGCTATTTCTATTGCTGCAGACAATAATAGGCATTTAGGAAAATTATTGTTAAATTTTTCTCTGAGCTCTAACTATCAAACAATTTTGTATTATAATTAATTGATTTTTTTAAGACACTGTACAGAAGGCTCATGAGCCACTGGCTCTCAGTATCCTATTCCATATTAGGAGATTAGATTCTATAATTAGGAGAATGACGTATTACTCACAGTTTCATATTCTGTGAAATAGTACAAGAAAAGACATCTCTCTATGATATATTTCAGGTTATTGTTCTCTTTTTGATGTTTTGGTGCCAGTGCGATCAATAGTATGATTACGTGATGCTTGTGAAACCATATCTCCAAGAGAGGGAGTGCAGCAAAACAATGACAACAACAAAAGAAACATTTTCCTCCCCTCTGCTTTCAAACCTGCTTTGTAGGACTGATTCTTCCTTATATCAAAAAAAAAAATTATATTTTTCCTGTTACTCTTGTATAAAAAAAAATTCTCTGCTTTTAAACCCTCAATCTTTTTTCATAATAAAACTATTCATTTCTAAGTAAGAGTCAAAACTCTCAACTGCACTTAATAGCAAAGCTTCTTCTTCATCCAGAAGAAGGGTCAAGGCCACGTTCTCCATTTCCCCACCTAGAGCATCCGCCCCTCTCCTCAACTCAAGAAGATGCCTCCACCTCCTCCAGAAGTAAGATGGAGGAGAATTCAAGGGCAGGAAAGGATTACCTCCAGCTGTGGCAGAGGGTTAAGGCCAACTCTTTCTTTCAGGGTCCTTTTTGCATGGGTATTTCAGAGGTCAATGGTAAGCACCATCTCCTCCAACTGGCTGCTTTGAGTTTCCTCCTCAGCCACTGCCCCCTGCAGCCCACCAGACACAGCATGGTTCTGTTGGACCCTAAAGCCCCTACAAGTGGCCATCTTGGGCAAAGTCCCTTTAAGGCACCTCCAGATCAGCTCTCCTTCACTTGGCTCATATCTTGTCTCATCTGTCCTTGCCCCACAAACTCTGGAAGTGTAGCCTATTCCCAAAGCAGCCAGTTCTCCAGCTAGACACAGTATCTCACCTTCAGACTTCCTACTCTGCATCCTATAGTCTCTGTGCCCCGTGGTCCCCAGATGACTAGGTCAACCAATCTGCACGGTCTTTTTGAAGGGTCTCTCATTAAGCAGAAGTGAAAGGGAAGCACCTACCTGCCTTTCCCCATCTGACCAAGAGAAGGGAGGTTCTTTCAAGGGAACGAACATGCTACAATATTTTGACAACTTCCTTGAAGAAATCTTCTCCTGTCTTTGCAGCTTCTCCTTTATATAGACATAATGGTTACAACAACAAATTACCCCAAAATGTCAGTAGTTTAGCAAAACTTTATTCTGCTCTCAGGCAAAGCCTGTTGAGAATCTGGATGTCTTACAAGGGCTGCTGCTCCATCAGGTGACCCGGTGTTCCAGGCAACTTCAGTTTTGTGGCTCAGCTACAACCACCAAGGCTAGGGAAGAGAGTGCATGTAGAAGCCACACCCACTCTTCTAGGCTTTGGCCCAGAAGTAACAGATGTCCCATCCATTCACAGCCCATTGACCAGAACTAGTCATGTGGCCCCACCTAACTGCAAGGAGGCCAGGAATTGTAGGAAAACACAGGAGGTATTGGTGAGTATTGGTACCTCAGCCACAACCTCCAACATGGATAAGGGGCTTATGGACCAAAACAAGCTTTTAATTTCCTTTGCAAGTCCTTCTTAAACACTAGAGCATCTCACTTTGTTATACAGTGGTTGCTGGCACCTAATGTCTTGGGTATCAGCCAAAACAGAGACAAAAAGAGCCCCATTAAAACATTCCATTATACTTGGGTTAGCATTTTAAAAGCTTACAGCATATAGTGAAGAGAATTAGCATGTATTGAGTACCTACTAGGTACCAGGCACTCTTTTCATGTTGTTCACATACATGATCTCATTTGATCCTCACAAGAATACTAAGACATAGGTGGTAATGCCCCAGTTTATCATCTGATGGACCCTGAGTCTCAAAGACTAAATACATTGGCCAAGTTCATTTCATTAGGGAAGGAATCAGGTTTAGAATACAGATGTGTGTTTCCAAATAGCATTCTCTTCCATGTGGTTCACATTTTATCCATCTGAAACAAAATACACCCAACACACCAATCCATTCTCTCAGCACCTCACATATTCAGAAAGTTATAATAATGAACTTGGGATAATAATAATGAATGTTAAGATAATTATTGGAATTAATGATCTTCACTGGATTTTAGAAATGTAGAGATATCACTAGGCTCCAAGTAATAGAAGGTCTAACAATCATTTCTTGTATTTCCATCTGTCTAATTGTTTTTAATCTCATTGTGTGTTCATATGAGCCATGCCTTCCATAAGATCTTGCCATAGTTATGCCCTCAGCCTTATCCATCCTTAGCAGATGGAAAAACCTAAAAGGGATGGTGGGGGAGATGGATGAAAAAGTATGCTGACCCATGCTTGACTTCCCCACCTGCCTACAGTCCTCACCTCCATCTTGTCTTTTGTGAGGTCTATTGGTTAGACACCCACTTCCTGTACACCAAGAATCATGCAAACCTTGAGATATCCCATACAAAAATACCAATGGTTCATGCAATTTATAAGATGTTCACACTATAAATCAAGTAAATATGTCATACCATGATTCCAGCCTCCCTCATTTTGGGGAAAATTGGTGTGAATTACTTATGTGCAGGTACCTGAGTTGGAAGAAACTTAATGAATTGGACTGAAAGTACAGTGTGTGGTTTTGAGTGTATAGGAGACAAGTCATCTTCAACAGCATGCAGCCTATAGCAATTCAGAGAGCGAGGAAAGAGGCTCAACGAAAGTGTTAGTCTTGACCACTTGCAGTCTATGAGAAAAAAATGTCTTTTCAAAGGATTCCCCAATCCTACGCAATAATCATTGCCTATGGCTCCAGAGATGCTGGAGGGCTTAAGAAATTAACAATGTAGAGGGTAGAAAAGACAAAACAAAACAAATAGAAGAAGAAGAACCACATAATATGAGTGAAGTTTCAAGCAATGCTGAATGATCTCTCCAAAAGCTGGCTAAAGAAGTTCCACGCAGGCAAGCCCTAGTGTCAGGCTGAAGGCCACTTGTACTTTCTTTGTCTCCTGAGGAAATTCAATTCAATGCCACAAATTTACTGAGCTTTTCTGTGCCATGGCCCAGCATTGTCACTGCAGGAAATGCAGACATGAGTGTGACGTTAGCCTTGCATTGTGTGTGTTTGGCAGGGAGACAGGGGCGTAGGGGGCAGGGGGTGTCACACACAAACAAGGTAAGGGCCCAAGGCTAGGGCTGGACAAAAGTTCAGTGCAGTAGACAGGACTTAAAGATCGCAGACCACTGAAGATTCCACTTGACTCAGCATTCACACACGTGGACAAGCACACACAGCGACATCTGTGCTAGACCCAGCTACGTCACACCATTCACCAGCTCCTCCTACCTTCTCAGGCAGAAGCTGCCTCTAGGTGCAAAGGAGATTACTTTGCAAATCAA
The DNA here is from genome assembly GCF_020826845.1 of Diceros bicornis minor. Classification (NCBI taxonomy): domain Eukaryota; kingdom Metazoa; phylum Chordata; class Mammalia; order Perissodactyla; family Rhinocerotidae; genus Diceros; species Diceros bicornis. Next base: position 14,837,887 of record NC_080749.1, on the reverse strand, counting down.
CAGCAAGTTAGGTGCTAAATATCTGCTTTTCCACCTACCAGGCATTTAGGTAAATCACCCCCCTACTCTATACTCATGCATTCTGTACTAAACTGGAACCTCATCCCTACCCCAATCTACATGACTCTCTCATTAAATTTCGGGTTTCAGCCACCTGTTTCATTCAGCAAACCTATCTGAACACAAAGCATCTGCCAGGATCTGTGCTATGTACTAGAGACAATATGAATATGATACAATCTTTATCTTCAAAGACTTTATGCTTTATTGGGTGAGACAGAACTTGCAAACAAGACAAATGTGTGGCAGGGGGTTATTTCTCAAAGCTTTAGCACTGTTAGCCTACTGGGGATTTTGACCTCTAAAAGAAAACAAAGGTCAGAGGCCCGGATCGTGGATTAGGCACCTGAGGAGAAGGCAGGCGGGGGGGGGAAGAAGTTGCGGGAGGAGCACGAAGGAGGCACAGCACATGTTGCTCACAGTCAGCCCAGCAGACAGTTCTCTCCATCTTTCTGCTTATGAGCAGAGATGCCTTGATCACAGAGAAGGAATCAGCCCCGCCTCACCTTCCAGGATAGGAATCACGATCATTCTAACTCAATGGGGAATCCATTTCTCTTTGCCAGAGGTTCGTCTTGGGGTGGGCACAGGTCTGACCAATGATTCATAAGGGGAAGTCCATGGGAGGCTTTCATCTGTAGGATAAAAAGACAGACTGTTTCTGAAAAGAAAGCTTTAAGGCACCACTCTTGTGGCAATGCTGTGATCACATGGTATCCTGGAGTTGGAGCAGCTGTCTGGTGACCATAAGGTGTAAACCTGAGAAGAGCCAACACAAGATGGCAGAGCAGAAAGACATAAAGAGTCTGGGTCCCAGTTGAAATTGTTGAATCATCAAAAGACCCTAGAACTGCATAGCTATAAATTGATCTGTAAGTTAACAATGAACATCTTCATACATCAAGCCAGTGTTCATTGAGTGTTCTGTTATCTGCAGCCAAAAGGGTCCTGACTCAGGTAGTGTAGAAAAAGTCTTATACTTCTCACAATAATTCTGTAAGGTGGGTAATACTATTATTCCCATTTTACAGATGAGTAAATTGAAACTCATATAATTTAAATAAGTGTCTCAAAGTCACACAGATTATAAGCAAATGCCCAAATGGAGATTTGATCATGGGCCTAATTCCCAAGCTTATTCTCTTATCACTATAAACTCTTATTATCACACAAAAAAGCAGAGTTTATTCCCACAAAATTATTTGCATAATGACTGGGAATCAAGAAAATGCATACGAAAGTCTGATGAGAAGCAGTTTGAATCGGTTATCTCTTAAATTCAACAAAAATTTACTGTGAGTCTGCTCTGGATTAGGCAGTGAGTTACAGAAATGTGCTCAACAAGGCCCCCGCCCATGGTTTCAGCAGAACAACCAGCCTCGTATTCTAGAACAGCCTTAACCTGAATCAATATGATGTCAGACATCAGTTGACAACTGCATGATTCAATCACGCATCTAGAGGCAAGATATCTGGAAAACTGAAAACTGCGATTCTTCATGAGTGTGGAAGGACAGATGGAGTCTGACAAGTCAGTCCATCATTCAGAGAGTTGCAAAAACCCTAAGTTTGATGCCGAGTGGTGATGTCCTTCTCCTCCTTTAGCTGGCTGCTGTGGTGCTTTGCCTCCCTCTATCACCCCTCCTCAGACGAGGCAGTGCTGCCATAAACTCACCCTCATGCTTCCTAACTCCCTGCCTTATGTCACCCTTCTCGGGGCTACTTAAAATGCTCCAAGAGCTCCCGAGATTCTTTTGTGCTAATGTTGACCCTGCTTCCAAATCTCTTGCAGTCAAGGTGCCAGGGAATTAGGTGCTGCCTTGACTGCAGGTTTGCAGGCTAGCTAATCATCCAGGGATTTAGCCCTTTAATCTCATCTACAGGGGAGGCCAACTTTCCAGCATGAAACAGCAAGAGCCTTGTACATAGCTCCAGGTGTAGTCTAGGGGAAATGCTGAAAATATGTGGAATACTAAAATTAGCTAATATTTATTGAAAGTTGGCCTTATTATAAGTCCATTCTTTATTTTCGGAGACATCAATCTCCAGAAAAGGCATCTGCTTTGTGTCATATTCTCAGAAGTACCGCTTGTTCTTATTCATTCTCTCTCCTCTCTTGTCTCTCTGTCTCTGTTCTCCCTCTTCTCCTCTCTCTCGGGTCAAATAGAAGCATTGATTAACTATCAGTTTTTAGAAAAAGCCTCCAGGAGAACTTTACAAGACTTTAGCCAAAGGCCTGGCCTGCTCGACATTTTCATTGTTGACTTGAACATTGGCACTGAAAGCACGCTCAGCAAATTCTCAATTGAAGCAAAGCACTGCAAGAAGATGCTTTGATGGTAACATCTGGGTTCAAAACTACAAGATAAGTCACACGTAAAGTCCTGTACTCAGGTTCAAACATCAGTTTCCCAAAGGTAAAATGGGAAACTGGCTTAAAGCTGAATATGTATTTAAGGGTTAGATGTTTTTGTTTTGTGTTGCGTTGGTTTGAATTATATGCATTTTTTAAAATTTCACAGAATGTCAGAGTTAAAAGTGAACTTCAATGTCGTCAATCCGTTATTGAACATCCATGAGGTTCTATTCATTGTACTATTGTGGCAGGCAGAATACTGGCCCCTAAAGATGTGCACATCCTAATGCACAGAGCCTGTGAATATATTATGTTAAATGGCCAGGGAGAATCTCAGTTGCAGATGGAATTAAGGTTGCTAATCAGCTAACCTTAAGATAAAGACATTGTCCTGGATAATATGGGTGAGTCCAATGTACACAAGGTCCTTTAAATGTGGAAGAAGTATACAGAAGGTCAGAGTCAGAGAGGTTTGAAAATCTTATGCTGCTGGCATTGAACATGGAGGTAGAAGCCATGAGCCGAGGAATGCAGGCAGCCTCCAGGAACTAGTAGAGGTAAGAAAACAGATTCTCCCCTAGAGCCTCCAGAAGGAACACAGCCCTGCTGATAACTTGATTTTAGCCTAGTAAGACCCATTTTGGACTTCTGATGTCCAGAACTGTTAGATAATAAATCTGCGCTGTTTTAAGCCACTGATTTTGTGGTAATTTGTGACAACAGCAAGACAAACTAATACAACTAGGATTATTTACATGCATTCACTTTCTTATTTGATCTTCACTATGACTCAAGAATTTATCTCCATTTTACTGATGAGAAAATTGAGGCTCAGAGAGGTTAAATGATAGCCCAAAACCATACGGCTATTCAGTGACAGAGTAAAATTCAAACCCAAGTCTGCCTGACTGCAGATTCCAGGATCTTGACTATACCCTGTGCTCTATATCAGCGGTTTACACACTGCAGGCTGCAGCCCACTAGTCTCGAAGTGAATGCAAGAAGGGGTAACTTTTTAAAATGAAATTAGAATAGAAAATGAAGATAAGAGATGAGGAGAGGAGATGAGGGGAGGTGTAGGGAGAGGAGGGAGGACAGAGGAGAGATGAAAGTGTACTGCAGGTGCTATGGGTAAGTGTTTTATAAAAAAAAATTTTAAGGTATGTTTTAGATGTATGTCTGTGCAAAATTTATTTCTTACTGTGGTTGAAGTAAAAACATTTTTGAAAGACACTGCTCTACAGCATACCCACAGCAGAGAAATGGAAAATATGGCCCAGCTCCTGTCCTTGAGAATATCCATAACCTAAAGAGACACTCATAAATCGCTGGAACACAGAGTAGCCTGGGCTGGGTCGGTTACAATCTGCCAGAGAATCACAGTCGACACAGCAGGCTTACATCATCCTGATTGCTCACTGGAGGGCCACAGAGGCCCCTCAGGAACTCACACACAACATGTGTAAAACAGAATTCATTACTTTCACTACAAAACTGCTTCTCATCCAGAGCCTGCGATTGTAGTTACAGCATCACCACCACCTATTTGTCCAAAATGGAAACAACATAATCTCCCATCCCTTTCATCTCTTCTGTCACCAATATCAGTAGAGTCTGCCTCCTAAATCCCCAAATCATCCCTTTCTCTCCATCTCTAATGCCACAGCCTTGAGACCCTGCTCCTCTCCCATCTGGACAACTGTGATGTCCTCCTAGCCTGTCTCATTGACCCCAGTCCCTCCCTCTCCAGTCCATACTCTAGCCTGCAGCTACAGATCTATCATGTCTCTTCCCTTCTTACAGCCTTTCCTAGCTTCTTCCTTACAAGGCATGCAAGTTCAACACCTGTACCCCAAAGGCCCTGTTTCTAACCACTCCCCACAATACACAGCCTCCACAGCCTGCCTATATTACACTGCTTGAAAGTTCCCATGTAGATCATCAATTTTCATACCTTGCAAACTTTGCACGAACTGCTTTCTCTCCCTAGCATGTGTTCTTCCCACTTTCCATCTAAGAGAACTCTCCATCTAGCAAAGATGGAAACTTAACTTTCCTGGCTTCCTTAGGCAGAAGAAATTATATCCTTTGTTGAGCCCCCATGGCTGTGTGAATATCTTTACCCAAATGTATCCTACTTCCTTCTCCAATGTTTCCAGGGCAGAGACCACATCACAGCTATATTTTTACCCCAGCACCTAGCTCAGGGACCAGGGCAAGGTGGGCTTTTGCAAAGAATAAGTAAACGACGGTTGGGGTAAACTCCAGAGCTCCACCGTGATATGCGTCTGCTTCTTTGGCGTTTCCTTCTTGATGTCTCCCATGTGCCACAATCTGACATGTTCAGAAGTGAATTCTTGATTCTCCACCTAAACCTGATCCACTCCAGAGGGCTCCACCTCAGGAAATGCAGCCCCTGAGCCAGAAACCTGATCAACCTCCCTGTCACTCTTTCCTCATCCCAACGACTGGGCAGCATTCATTTACTTCCAATGCGAACCTTCGATGCATTAGCTTGTCTTTATTTTCTCCTTCACCTCCCTGGCCAAACCACCATCATCTGCTGCCTGCGCTGCTGAAACAGTTTTTTTACCACTCTCTCCACATCTGTACTTGCCCGTCCCACACTCCAATCCATTCGGCAAAGAGTAGCCAGTGTAATTGACAGAGAGAGATCTGATCATGTCACTATCCTATGTGCTGTAATACTCTTCAATGGCTCCAAATCTTGAGGTGAAGTTGCACTTTTTCAATTTATTTATTTATTTATTTTTTTTATGGCACACAAAGCCTTGCTTAGTCTAGTCCCTGCCGACTCCTCCAGGAGCTCCCTGCCTGTCTGACCACACCAGCTCTCTCGTGGTTATGCCTTCCACCTCAGGGATCTCACGCAGCTTCCTCTGCCTGGAACATGGACGGTGAGCAAGGACAATTCCATCACTCCTGTCTCAGCTTAACTGACTCCTCCTCCCAAAGCACCATGTAGTTTTCCTTTCTAACACTTATCAACGCTTCAATTTTACATTTTATTCATACGTGTGTTTGACTAATGTCTGTCTACTGGACTCTAAGCTTGCTAAAGGCAAGGACCGTGTCTATCTGGGTCATCCTTCTCTCCCCAGCTACTATCCTGGCATACTTGTAAGGGCCCACCTAACATTTGATGAGTGGAAGAATTTAATCAGTGGTGTTGAATGTTTTGCAGGACACTAGTTTCTCAGAAAAATCCCCAAGGCCCTGGCTGGGGCCAGAGGGAGGCAGAGCAGGTAAACTCAGGACTCCATGCCCAACTCTGCCCAGAGAAGACCTGCGTGGGTCTGACATAGATGCTGGGTCTCTGCATAAGAGTTTATTTTGAAAATAAGCATTAGACTTGTAAAGTGTGTAAGATTAAATTTAAAAGATAGGAACATGGAGGAAAGGGGTTGATAACCAAGGGGCAGCTGGAGGATGCCATCCTTTGGAGGATAATAGAACTGCTTTGCGTCTTGATTGTGGCAGAGGTTACACAATTGTATGCATTTGTCAAAACTCACAGAATGTGCTGAATTTTACAGTGTGTAATTTTCTAAAGCAAATGACATTAGGAAAGACTAGATTACTTTTGGAAGTTATTTCCAGATTCATAAGATTGAAGGAATTTCATATCATGACCAAAAACACGTATGCCATGACCAAACACACACACACACACACAGACACACACACAGCTTAGGACTCTGGAATTAGATTTTCTGTACATGTCCAAATATGAGGCTAGCCTGAATATGAGGCATGCAGCAATTTTTCCCAACGAGAAGATCAAAACTTATTCCTGACCCACTTCAACTGATCAACTATTAGAGTAGATTAAATTGCCAAATGACTATAAAATTCATTTTATTTAATTAGCTACAATCAAAATATTTTAAATCGCACATTATATACAATAACATATTGAGTTAGAAATATTGCTTTCTTCACTCACACATTTTATAAAACAGCTTTCTTAGAACTCATCACACACATCGCTGACAGTAGACTGTCTGGTGTCACCAAAGCCATTTTTTTCAGCCACATAACACAAAACACAGTTCTTCAAAACACATTATTTTCACTCCCGTAATAGTTGTTTAAGATAGAGCATTTTTTGAATCCACATGATGTTGTCACTGGGACAATTTTTACCAGTCTTTAGTTATAGTCATGATTTCCATAAAGCAAGGCTTCTCAGCTGTAGCGCTATTGACATTTGGACTGCATCATTCTTTGTTGTGGGGCCTGTCCTGTGTGCTGTAGGATGTTTAGCAGCGTCCCTGGCCTCTATCCACTATGTACCAGTTAGCACAAACCACCCCTATCAGTCATGACAATCAATGTCTCTAGAAATTTCCAAATGTCCCCCAGGTGGCAAAATCGCCCGCAGATAGGACCACTGCCATAAAGTAACCTCATACTGTACTATTGCATTACATGATTTTAAAATTATTTATTTATAACAACTTCAGTATTTTGAATTGCAAGGTCAAATACCGAGAACCCATCACTAAATTTTTTAAAAATTCCTTTACCTCATTTTTTACTCATTCTCTTATTTGAAATTGCAATGCATTCAAAATAGCATTAACTAAAGTATTTAAAGTATTTGCAAGCTTATGTGTCTTCCCCAAATAGAGATTTGTTGTATTTCCTATGTAAGTATTCAAATATAAAAGAATTCTTGCTCTTTTGATGGTTAATTCTGGGGGAAACCTCAGCTGAGATGCAGGCACATAGGATAACCCAGCCCAATCTCGCCTACAACACTCTCACAAGCGAGCATCCAGCCTCTGCCAGAATACTTTAAGTGACAGAGGGCTCACTACTTCTCCTGGTAACTCTGATGGAATAGTTCCTCCCTAAAATAAGCTCAGATCTCCCCGCCCAGAAGTCGTAGATACCAGGCCAAGTTCTGGACAAAGTCTGCCCCTTTGCAACAGGGCAACACTTTAAATATTTCAAGACAGCAAATACCTTCTCAGTCTATTTGTTTCCTCTCCAGGCTGCAGATCCCTCAGTTCCTTCAGCTGCTGCTCATAAGCCATGTTTTCTCAGTGTGACTTCATCCTAAGCCTTGTCAATGGCCTCTTAGAAAGTATGGCTTAGAACAAACTCTGTGAGAGTCCGCTCAAGACAGAGAAGCAGACTTTGGCCATCTATGCTGTGGACACTTTGCAGGCTAGAACTGGTCGGCTTTTTTAATAAAAGGATCATACATTTTACAATATTAAGCTAGGGACTGCAAACATTCACATAAACTCTACATAAATAACTATTTCATCTTTCATTAAGTAAACTGAAGCACAATCATAAATGTTACTCTGAACCTAATTTTGCCCAACAAGGGGAAATGTTTTAGTGAAACGAAAGGGTCACAGGAGCAAGTGACCATGTGATAGACGCCTCCTTCCTTCTATAAACAGAAGAGAGAGACAGAGACAGAAAAAGAAAGAGCAAGAGATTAACAGACGGAGAGGGGGCCGACTCGGTGGCATAGTGGTTAAGTTCGGGGTCTCTGCTTTGGCGGCCCGGGGTTCGCAGGCACGAACCTAGGTACTGCTCATCCAGCCATGCTGCGGCGACGTCCCACATATAAGATAGAGGAAGATTGGCACGGATGTTTGCTCAGCGACAATCTTCCTCAAGCAAAAAGAGGAGGATTGGCAACAGATGTTAGCCCAGGGCCAATCTTCTTCACAAAAGAAAAAGAGATGGGGAGAAAAATTCCAGCATCTTGCTAGTATTTTTTTGGATGGTCATACTTAGGCTTTATCTACTGGTCCACTGCTACTCTTAGATTCTTTACTTGTGTAACTACACAAAACCAATCTTGCTCTACTGGTTTTTAAAGAAAAGTCACACTGTTGTAAGAATCAGATGCAATAATACCCTGTATCCTTTAGCTAGAGAGCATGAAAAAAAATAAAGCTTGATTTCTGCTAATCCTTAGGAGAATAAACATCCGGGGCCTATTTCCCCTAATACTTTACCCCAGACAGTACAGAATTATATGATTTGAGATTAAAAGCCATCCCATAAGAGGATTAGTAACACAGAGGAGCAAGTACAGAAGTATATTTTATAATGATGCCTATCACTAAACTGAATGAAGTCTGATGACTTAAATTTTCTATCTAGCCTTCCAATTCTCATTCCCCCAAGAGTTAAGGCACCCACCAAATGTGGATTAATTAATAGTCCTTGATAAGGATGCTTTGAAGAGGCCATTGCTAGTCTTGGCAACACTGAAAAGTAGGCTACATGTGTTTTTGAAGACCCGTCCTCTCAACCACTGATCTCTCTTTTTCGGAAATCAGCCAGTGCCCCTCAGTTACTTTCCCTGTGTGATGCAATGAAAACGGGCCTTCAGCAATAGCTCCTGACCTCAGAGCACTGTCAGCCTCCTTTGCTCTTGAAGGTTTATCTGGCCCATGGTCCAGCTCCCCCAAGCCCAGCTAAAAACCTGCATGCAAGTCATGTTAATAGGAGGCAATAGCAGATGTCTCCTGGTTAACATACAGCTCCTCTTTAGACAATACTTTAACTCAAAGGACTGACTAATAGAGGCAGTTCAGACAGGAAGACGTCCTACAAAGCAGACAATTTTGAAGTGTCCTCTACTTTATTTGAGGTAGGTGACCCTCTGCTCTGTGATGGGAAGCCAGGATGAGGATTGTTGTTTGTTTGCTTTTGATTGTGCATGTGTGGTTCACAAGCCCTTTAGTTTAAGGATATTATTACCTGAGTTATTTCTTCAAGTGTTCAAATTATCGACCACCTCTTCTGAACCAGTAGATAAGCCTAATTCTCACATCTGCAGCAGCAAACAAGGGGCAGAGGCTTAGACCCACCTAATCTGACCATCAGAGCTTTAATTTCCTCCACCAAGGAGCAGAGAAGATAATGAAGCCATGAGCAATTCACACACAGCCAATAAACAGCCACCTTTCCTGCTCCTGAGTGGAGATCCAATACCAATTTAGTCTTATCTGTCTAGAAAATCATTATTTGAAGACTTGAAAAGGTTAAGAGAGTTCCAGTTTTCACTTCTTATACTTTCATCTGCAGTGTAAAAAGAGAGAAGAATCTGACAAGCATGGGGCTAATTTGGTTCACTCAAGCACCCACAGAGAAAATATTCAGATTGTCTCTACAAGGGTCAAACGGAAGCCATCATTCATGGCACACTCTGTCCCTCTCTGTGCTGGTAAAACATCAGCCTTCAAGCTAAAATAGAGGTGGTGAGTTCTGGATGGAGGGGAGTATAAAATGTGAAAAGCCAGATGGGTCTCTTATCCAATTATACTAAGAGCAGTTCTTGAGCACCTACTGTGTGCCAAGAGCTGCAAGTCATGTCCCTCATGGGGCTTAAGCCTAGGGAGAGTCAGATAAGTAAACCAACGCTTATAGAATTTACTAAGTTTTAAATTAGTAATAGTGAGGCCAATAAAACTGTAGTAGGGATGGAGGGAGTGTACAAATAAAGGGGATTGTATGGGTAAAAGCATAAAATTTTGAAGCACCAAGGCATTCAGAAAATCTCTTTCTCAGCTGGTGCAAGAGGAAGAGAAGCATGCCATTGAGAGATCTATGGAGAAAGCATACTATGTAAACTTTGACCATAGACTTCTAACATTGGCAGGGCATTCAAGAAGTGGCCCCTGACCACCCAAAGCTTAAGGTCCAATTTAAAAAGCTAATACATGTGCAACAATTAGGATTAGTGAAGAGATCATTGTATGGTATGACTCTAAGCACCAATGTAGAGCTCAATGCAGGCCAGAAAAATCAGAGAAGAAAATTAAGACTACAAATGCTAGGCCTTGAAGATTAAACATAAAAGGAAAGAAAAGGAGAGAAGGCATGCAAGACAGAGGGGACAGCATGAGGAAAAACACATTGGTAGAAATAAGCAAGACAACTGGCAAAGACCCGTTGGGTTGCAACAAATGGCTTGTGTTGGGAAATAGCAGACATTAATATTATGGGGACCCAAAGTTAACAACCACAAGGAGTAATATACAAGAGGAATTGTACTCACCTGGATGTGCAGAATACTCACCTGGATGGTGAAGAGTTTTGAAATCTGGTCCTATCGCTTCCTTTCCTGTCTGACCCAGAAATATTCCATCTTCCCTCCTTTGTTCTCCAAGATAAATGCTTTGGCAATGGAGAAAATTCTCCACACTCCATCTCAGACAGAAGTCCCTTTGCAGGGGCTGGTTATAGACTCTGAGATGAAAGGTATAGATTAGAGGAAAAATGAAGCCCTCCACCCCCATCTCCCCCCAGTTTATAGACAAGGAAGCAGAGGCCCAGAGAGAAACACTAACTAGGCCAAGACCACACCCCTATCCTTGATAGACAGGGGCATTGATTAAGGCCCTGAAAGTGCACGTGGTCAGCACCAGATGGAAAATACATAGAGAAAGAGGAGTGGAGAGCTTAAGGCTGAACTTCAGGAGAGAACATAAACTGACAGCAAGAGAACAAAGAGATACAGTGGTGAGAGAACTAGCAAGAAGACTGAGAAAATGATGGGGGGCTGCATTAATTATGTTTTTTATTTTCTGTATCTTATGATGTTTTGACATCTTAAAAACCTTGCTGGTCTGAAAGAGACTGTCCCCCCAGGGCTGGCCAATTCTAGAGATAACAAAGGGACTTTTATATGCAAACTAACCAATCCAGAGCCCATACTCCAAACCACATTCTCTATCTGGTTTGTACACTCTAGGAGGCAATATTCCTCTGCCCTAATCACTCCAGGGCAGGTACCAGTCAGTGAGGGACAGCCTATGCCTCAAAGCCCACCAGAATTACTCAAATGGCCAGTCCTAAGCTATCTACCCTGCCCTGCCTTTCCATTCCCATGGAAACCCCAAAGAATGCAGCTGTTCAGGCTTTCCCCTCACTCTTGCTTCTGCTCCTGACCAAACCTGGTGCTTCCCCATGTGGCCCTGCATGGCATGGCATGACTCTCTTTTTTGGGAAAGATAAATAATAAAAATTCTTCTTTTGATGGCACTGACCTCTCTGTGTTGTCATTCAGTCACCTTTATAAAATAAGACTGGGGCACAGATCATGGGCCCAGATAACATTTTGTCCTGAAATGGAAATTCACCTCCAAAGCTTGGTACCAGATTACAGATAACCTCTTAGACATGAATACCTCAGCCAAAATGAAACAGAACAGGTTTATTATTTCCTGAGACTAGTAATGTATTCCTAATCAGTATATTGACTTTTAAATAGCAACATTAACAGAGCATGTAAAAATACAGCATGATATATATATATATATATATATATATATATATATATATATATATTATACATATTCACATTTTTTTAAATTAAAGCAAGCACAAAAGATCCAAAAGGGTAGCAGGCAAGCAGAAGAATAATTTTCTGTTATTTATTAAACACAACGAATAAACCTCTGTGGAATAACTTCAGCTTCAAAGAAATCAAACGTGATAAATGGTAGATGTAGGAAAAATGTCCATTGTCAGAAATACAAAGAGAAATGAACACACAACATAATTCTGAACACAAGCATGCAGCTTCGAATGGTTATGAAGTGGGCGGGATCACGGGCACATTTGGAGGGTGTTGCCTTAGAAAGGAGGAGGGATTCAGTTTCTTTAGGCAGAAGAATAAAGTCAGAGAACGGGTGACCGTACAGAGTCATCATGAAGTGGCACAGCAGACCACCAGTTGTTCTTCCTTCCTTCCTTAGAAAAAGAACCTCTGTGGGCCGGCCCCGTGGCTTAGTGGTTAAGTGTGCGCGCTCTGCTGCTGGCGGCCCATGTTCGGATCCCGGGCGCACACCGACGCACCGCTTGTCCGGCCACGCTGAGGCCACAACCCACATACAGCAACTAGAAGGCTGTGCAGCTATGACATACAACTATCTACTGGGGCTTTGGGGGGAAAAAAAAAAAGAACCTCTGACATTTTAGTTGGACAAATGACCATTCAGAGAAGATTTCATTCTCCAGACTTAGTAAAGCCTTGGGACTACCACTTGAGTGAACCGTAAGGTGATGTGTGGTATGTGACTTCTGGAGTATGTCCTTAAACAGAGGGATATGCTTGTCTTCTCTCTTTTCTTCATCCTCCTTCCTGGAATGTGGATATGATAGTTGGATCTCAAGCAGCCATTGTGGATCGTGAGGATAGATGCTACACCCAAGCTACAGGAGAGCACCAAGCTGGAAAGTGTCTGAGTTCCTGAGGATTATGAAGCCAGTATAGGGCCCTGAACCTTCCACTTCCTAACTGTATATAAGAGAAAATAGACTTTATCCTGTTGGAGCCACTGCCATTTCAAGTTATTTTTCCTAACAAACAAGGGTAAGGAAGTTAATTATTTGAGACAGCTGACCTTGAAGGACTTCTCTTCTCAGCAAAGCAGAAAGTAAGATTATAAGCCAAGAGAAAAGAATGCAGAATAGATGAGGTGAGGGCAGAGTGGGTATAACAAAGGACATAGAAAATCGACAGAATAGAACTAAAAGGAGGCTAATGCAGAATTGAGGCCCCAGTTGAGAAAGGAGGGTATGGATGCTTATTAGATTCAGACAGTCTCATCTCAGTTCCCTACCACAGTGCACACCTGTGAATAGATACTGGAAATAGAATGCAGACATTGCGAAGTTGTATGTGGTTAGGGATTGTCAAAGCAGGCAAAATTCAAAGGGTAGGGAAATAAGAAAAAGTCGGGTGCCTGTAAAGGCAGAGGTAACTATGGGTTTCTAAGTAAGAGATTCCAAAGACAGAAGGAAAGGGAAAAAGGAAAACCTAAGATTCAGGGTCGAGATGAGGGTAAAATAAGACTCAGAGGGAGATAGGGGTGCCAGCAGGCGGTTGTTAAGGTCATGAGCTTTCATAGTCAGGCAGTGCCTCCAGGGATCCCCCTAGAGGAGAAGGGGAGCAAAGATCCTTGGGATGGGACACCTGCCCTCCTCACCCACTTCACCCCGAGCAGATCTCTCTATGTAATTTTATACATGTTTCATATTTTGGAGTTCAGCATAAAATTTCATTCAGAAAGAGGTTTCTAATGCTAAAAGGAGGAGAAAGAGGAAAAGGTGAAAGAAGAAGAGGAGAAAGGAGTAGAAGCAGTAGTGGTAGTAGTGTTGGTAGTAGTAGAAGTAGAAGGAGTAGTGGTAGTAGTAGTGGTGGTGGTGGTGGTGGTCGTAGTAGTAATTTGGAGCCCTCAACGCCAAAGCAATTGTCTCCACTCAGTGCTATACCTGCACCAGAGAACACCAAAGAAAGCCCAGCAGGATGTCAGTCAGAGTCCTAGCAAGAAACAGATGACATACTCAAAAGGGGCAATTGAAAATTATTTTCAGAGGTGTGACCAGTTATGGGAAACCATGAAGAGGCAGTGAGGCACTCCAAGGCTAGCAACAGTAGGGAGCCCTTACCACTCCTAGGCCTGAAGAGGCAATTAGAGAGAACAGCTAAGTCAGGCTGTAGAAGGCTGCCAATGAGGGTTCTGGTCTTCAGTGAAAGAATACGGCCCCTGCTAGCCCATTGACAAGCAGGGAGGGAGCCAGAGGAATAAATTCCCTGGGCCTCTCTCTCTTCCCACTCACTTATCTCCTGCTGGTTTTGCCTGCTTGCCAAATACAACAGAAACCAGAGAACAAGGGAACCCCATCAAGGCAGTCCGTAGAGGTCAGGCTTCCAGGACATAGAGCAAGGTGGGAATGGTGGAAAGTGAATCTGGAGGGGCAAATAGAGAATATCCAGCACAGTAGATTTTCATTCCTTCTGCTAAGAATCCACTCTCCTTCATTCTCCAGGCAAGTGTGCTGTGCTGACATTCCCCATGAAGATTTCTCCATGTCTAATACCTGGGCAGGTCAATAGAAACAAGGAGGCACAGTTCTTCTGATTCCTTGAATACTCGCTGTATTAGATACCTATTGCTGCATATCAAATTACCCCCAAAACTTAGCAGCTAAAAACAGCAAACATTTATTACCATATAGTTTCTATGGGTTAGGAATTTGGGAGCAGCTTAGAGGGGTAGTTCTGGCTCAGAGTCTCTCATGCAGTTGCCATCAGGGTGTCAGCCAGGGCTGTAGTTATCAGAGGGCTTGATGAGGCTGGAGAATCTATTTCCAAAGTGGATTGTTCACACGGCTATTGGCAATGGACCTATCTCCATAGGGCTGATTGAGTGTCCTTAGGACATGTGTCAGCCAGCATCCCCCAGAGTGAGCAGCCCTAGAGAGAGAGACAGAGAGAGAGCAAGGAGAAAGCCACAGCACCTTTTATGACCTAATCTCTGGAGTCATACTCCATCACTATCACTCTTGCCTTATTCTATTCTTCATAAGCAACTCACCAAGTCCAGCCCACACTCTGGAGAAAGAAGGCAAGATGAAAATTAGGCTCTACCTCTTGAAGGGAGGAAAATTAAAGCATTTGTGGACATACTTTTAAATCATCACGTCCACATCTACCTGTTGCCATCAGCTTTAATGCTTTTAATTTTTAATTTTAATTTAAAGTTTAAAGCTTTTAATACTATACTTGCACCTTCCGCATTGAGAGAAAGAGGCACAATCCCACTGCAGCAGCACCTAGAGTTCACCCATGAGACTCCACAAAGAGACAGAGAACCCAAGAACTGCAAGAAAAAAAGCCAGTTGCACAGCCATGTTTCCTTACTGATTAAAAAAATCGTAATATAAGGTGTATTTTATTTCTGCTACGCTCTTTTCTCAAAAAAAAAAAAAAAGACATGATAAGTATTATAGCTAGACAGTAAACAAAACATGTTGAAAATGATTCTGCTAAGAAGTTCAGCCAACCTTTGAGTTGGAGCCAGCACAGCACATTGAACACTAAAGGTTTGGGGTGATTTTCATTTATTTTTTGTATGATTGTTTGTCATAGAAGGGGTAAGGGAGCAAAAGAGTTGAGTGCCAGAGGGAAAAAACAACATTTTGAAAATAAAATGTCAAAGCTTTTTGTGGAATGAAGAGATTTACATTTATTGATAAAGACCAAAGTTTAAAACATTTCCAAATAGGCACATATTTAGTATTTGTTTTTAAACCTCACATTATTTGCAGTTGTAACTGAAATGTTGATAACATTTTCAAGCACTAAGAAATTGATTCTCACACATTTACTTACAGCTTCTGGTAGCTGATGAGTTTCTGGTAAATACAATGTCTGTCTTTTCTCCAACTTTTACACATTCATTTGCCAGTCTGAGATAAAGATAATCACAGGCTTCCTTCCTTCCTGTGACAGATGTATAAAACAGAAGTCATGCAAACATAACGATGCAATCTATACATTTGTCAGTGTCTGCGTTCCTTCCATATGCTCATGCATTGCCTGGTGTCGTGCGTAAACAGTTCTGATCACACTTACGTGGAATCCCAATTTTGTTACAGTGTGATCGCGACACCTGAGCAACCTTGAAAGGCCATTTCCTTCACATCCCATCAGGGATAATAACCCCATTCCCGCACACAAGTCGTTGTTAAAAACCTAAAAAGAAAGAAAGCCTCCAACTTCTTTTAGTAAACCTTTTTCTATTTTTTTTTTTTAGCAATCTACACAGTAAGATTCTTATTTTGATATCTTAGAAACTGTTTCCAGGAATACTGGTGTTTGCCCTTTCAGCTTCAGTAAATGCTTTCATAATGTGAATAGACATACACTAATTTGTCTTGGTGGTCCATTTAGATTTCTCCACATCAGATTTTATTAAAGTAAAGCCCACTTATAGTTGGATATATCCAGTTTTCATGCCAAGAGTGTCCAAAAGCTGGTAGACGATTCTCTGAGACCAGACTCAGAAGTCGTAAGTGCCAAATTCATCTTTCATCACAACTGCTTCCCTGATGACAGGAAGGTCACTTTGGACCTCCATGTCTCCCTGTCTTTTATTGTCACACAGAAATGGGGAGGCCAATCTTTAATTTCTTCTTGACAGATGTCTAAGCAAATATAGTTAAAAGTAGGCTCAAACTAAGAAATGTCTCAAAATTAACCTTTTCTGTGGACACCCTCTCTCCCTCCCTCCTTTGGTGTGCTTTCAATAGCCAGCACCTACATATCTTCTTTGGGGATGCCCCTGGCTGGTAGGGAGTCAGTTCTTAGAAATTTATATCCCACCCCCCACAAGGCAACCATTAACCAATAAATGTTAAGCCAGGCAGCAAAGAAGCCTAACTCCTTTGCTCCAGGTGAGAAAACACTGAGGTGTAACTTACCATCCAGAGCCCTGGGGATCTTCCTGAAGACTTGATTTAAGGCCACTTGCTGGCTTGGCTTCCTCCCCTTCCTTGTCTTTCTCCAGCATTCATTCCCTGGTCTCCTCTGGGAGCCAATCTTGAGTAAAGCACTTGCATATGAATTCTTATCTCTGAGTCTGTTTCTGGGGAACTCAACCCAAGACATAGCCAAATCCAGAAAAGCAATCATACTAACAATACCCTCAAAAGGAGTTATATCTAATAGGTACCAACAAGAGTTTCCAAGTTAAGACAAGACTCTTTGCCTTTGAAGTCTAAAAGGGGATGATAGGAGAAATAATTTAATATTTGCTGAATTACCAGGGATCTTCTGAAGCCCTCTTGTACCTTGATGCTTTGCCTCTGCTGGCAATGTCCAGATGATTGAAATGAGAGAAAAGCAACCATTTGATATTTGTGCAGTTAGGATGGGTGAGGTTATGCTACAGTAACAAGCAAGCCCCAATGTCAGTGGCTATTAATAAAAAAGGTTTATTTCTCCCTCATATTACACATGACCAACATGGATTGTCAAGGGGCCTTGTTATTGAGGTCAGGCCAGAGACCTGAGCTGAGAAAGGTACCATCTTGGCACTCATATCCACACTCACCACTGCAGGGGAAAGAGTATATGGATGAAGCGCATGTTGGCCCTCAAAGCTTCCGCCTGTAAGTGACACATACCACTTCTGCTTGTATTTCATGGGCTAAGGCAAATCATATGCCTATGACTAACAGAAAGGAACAGGGAAGTGAATTCTACTATATGCCTGAAAGGGCAAGAACCGAATATTTGTGAACAGCTCTCACGATAACCACAACAGTCTCCTAAATATCAACCAGCAGGACCCTGAGAAATCAAGTATTGGTTACTTCTAAAAAGCAAGGCAGACACATTTAATAACTTTGAGCTACTAGAGTTTCTACGAGATTTATTTATTCAACACACATCTATTAATCTCTTCTCTAAACAGTGGACTGTGCTTAGGCCTGGAGGCAGTATAACATTGTGGAACTTACCACATGCTCCGGAATTAGGGGATCTCTGTTCAGACCCCAGATCCACCACTTACAGCAGCACAAAGTCAAGCAAACTACTGTTCTGACTCAGTTTCATTATCTGAAAAATGGAGACAATAATAGAATGTATCTTATAAAATTGATGAGAGGATAGAAGTGATAATGCATACAAGTTCTCAATAAATATAAGCAATTGTCGTCATTATTATTCCAAAGATAAATGAGATATGGTACCTGCCCTTGAAAAGCTCATTCCAAGTTACAAGATATGGTTTTTCAACTCATCTCAGCAAGGTTTGAAAGGTATTTATTGAGGACCTCTATGGGCAGAGCGCTGAACTGGGCAGTGGGGAATAAGAATGAATAACGCCCTGTCCCTACCCTTTAAGAGTGGACAGTTTGGGGGGTGAGACAGAAACATAAACAGATAATTTCAATATTCTTTGAGTGACAAGATGGAGTCTATGGGAATGCAAAGGAGGAACGTTTAGCTAAATTAAGGGTAAATAGGCAGCTTTTTGAAGGAGACTTTTTCCTGGAGTGCATTTTAAATGTGCAAAGCCAGTTATGCTTTAACTCAAGGTTAGTAAAGAAAGCTTTCAAGCTCTAGTTCTCTCAGAATGCCTCACCACTGCTATCGTGTTAGGTAGGTATAGCTGACAGCAAGAGCAACTCCCAGCCAGCCTGCTCCGGTCCTAGATTCAGACTCTCAAATGTTCTATTCAACAGCACTGCCAGTCAAAACCAGGGAAAATATGGAAAAGGCAAATATCCACGAAGGCAACCCTCATCTGCCCTGATGAAATACTCGATTCTCATCACAAAGTGAATTGTGATAAACAGATAAAACGTCTCAAAATAGCCACAGCCTTCACGTCGCAGGGGTTCTGTGAGTAATTCCGCACAGATCTATAACACTGTTTAACCCATGCTGAGGGAGAGATTTTTTTAAATTCTTTTCTGTGATTCATCTGCTCTCAGGAACACGAAACCTCTGACTGCATTAAAATGAATATTGGCATCTTTCACTTCTGTGCGTTTCTTATCTCTTAACCCAGAAAGATTAACTTAGGTTTTCCCAATGACTACAGTCAGACACAACGAGAGTAAGATCAACAGACCTGATGCTTCAGAGAGAAATAAGGCATACTTTTCCATATGTAAAAGAGAATACGCATATAATATAAACATGGAATCAGAGGGCCCTGCTTTTATTTACAATCCACTTGAAAAAGATGGTTTCTATGGCAACAGAAAATGTGAGGGTTTTTTCAAAGGAACTATTGAATTTACAAAGATACACTCACCTCATTAGAAGTCTTTCTTCTTCTTTGATGATATGTCAGAGCTGATGAATTTGGGGTGATTTATGTTGCAATGCTTGTTCTACAGTGTTCAAGAAGAGACATAGAAGGGCTTTCACTTTCTTCTCTATGACTGAGTTTCTTACCAGGGCGTCTGCCTGTAGGTTTGTAGACATCCATATGGAAGAGAAGGAGCAACAGTTAACTAATTCCATGAGAAGAAACAGTGGGCGTGTGTGAGTGAGAGAGGGAGGCAGCAATCTGCCATTGATGTTGTGAAAGGACGTAGTTTAAGAATTCCAGTCAGGAGACCTGCTGATATGCTAATAAAACAAACAGCTGCATAATTGATAATTATTCCTGCAATCAAAAGAGGAAACATTTAATCTATCTTTGCATTACATGTGATTGTAGCTATTGGACTCAGCATTCATTGGAGGCTAGAAATGCTAACTTACTACTTTCAGATATGTGGAAAGCAAGCAGGTGGAAATCGTCATCAAGGGCCCACTAGTTGAGGACTGCATCCAAGGGGTATCAGAGCTTGAGTGGCATGGTCTCCACTGTAGGGAAAAGGCAGCTTTGAGGGGGTGGGAGAGGATGGAAACATGAACGAAAGAAAAAGAACATTCCCCCCAAAATAAATAACAATGGCAAAAGAATGTAGAGGAGACTGATCTACGCTATTGCCAGGCCTGACCTCTCTCCCAAGCTGGACTCACATGTCCAACTGCCTGCTAGACATCTCCATTTAGATGTCCCTCCAGAAACTCAAGCTTACCTCCAAATGGAACTCTTCAGTCCTCATGCAGCACCAACTTCTTTTCCTACGCATACAGCTCAAGAAGTGGCGTCACCATGCAGGTGGCTGGCAGAGCCAGAAACCCAGAGGTCATCCCAGACTCTGCCCTCTGCCCTCTGCCTACCCCTCACCAGTTCCTGTGCTCTGCACTCTCCAAGGGGTCACAGCCTCCGTTCCCATGGTCCTGCCTTTGGGGAGGGCCTTCGCCTTACTACCTGCCCAGTGACTTCCCCTTCCAGCTATTTCCACACTGTTGCCAGCGTGTTCTGTCTACATGCAAATGCAGACACGTTTAAGGTCACATTCTTACTGAAAATCCTCAATGGGACCCACAGCTTTTGGAATAGTCTAAAAGCTTGAAGTTAGTGATCAAGACTTGTCATGATCCAGTCCCTACCTGGCTCTCCATCCTCACTTCTTAGCAACTGCCTCTGTCTCTCTCTACAAGCATCGTTTCCTTTCCACAGTGACTGTTTAACATCGCCCTGAACATGCTCTGCCGTTTCACAGTGGCTGCCTTCGTACAAGCCAACATAACTGCCAGTGTCTGACCAGGCTGTGCTCAGCTGTAGGGGGTGGGGCGAGCTGTCCAGCATCGAGCGTGTTTACATGACACCCACTGAGAGAACTAAGAAGTGGAGTCATTGGGCCTCTGAGACCACAAACTATGAACAATGGCCATACACACATGGTTTTGTTCAGCTACTGCTCCTCTGGCACCTGTCATATTTCACTTTGTAATAGTGAGTTGAATTGAGAGAGAGGCCAATCAAATACCCTTGCTAACAGAACAGCCGTGTGTCTAACTTTCACAGAGTGCCTATGAGCTGGGAGCTCAGTTCCAATCTCATTTCAGCCTCACAACTGCTCCGTGGCTCAGTATTATTATCCCCACTCCTGGGGTGAGAAAAGTGCTCTAAAATATGGAGAGAAAGCAATATTGGTCCTTTCTCCCTGGGAGCAGACTCATCGTGTCACAAGATGAGAAATCCAACTCTAGACCAAGGCTTCCTGCTTGCCTTTTCTTTCCTCAGATTTAAAAGTTACAAAGAATTGGCCTCTGGCATAGTCCAGTCCTGTCCAGGGCGAAATCATCAGAGCTTGGTGAAAGCCACAGAAAAGGAGAGCTGTCTAAAATTTCCCATTCCAACCAAGGCACCTGCACTAGCAAGGAAAGAAAAACTTTTCCCTCTTTGACAGACGAATTTCAATATGCAAACACACACACACACACACACACACACACACACACACACACACAGGCTGCTTCTTTGTAGATGTATCTAAATAGAAAAATATTGGAAACTACCTAGATATGTATCTATAGAGGACTTGTTAAACCAGCTGCTAAAAATGAGAATGAGCTATCACTTAGGTGATAAAACCATTAAAAACTGCAAAGAGCTGATTGTTATAAAGTTAGGCTATGTTTAGAGGAAGGAGCCTGCATTTAGGATAGGACATATGGAGGACTGCTGAGGCGGTCGGTAAAGTTCTGTGTCTGGATCTGGATGGTGGTTAAAAGGGTATTGGCCTTATAATAATTCACTAAGCTAAAAGTTTTGGGTTTCTGGATCTGTGTTTTGTTGTACAACAAAAAAAAATGTGCAAAAAAAGAAAAGAAAAGAAATATCATATAGGAAATAAATCTGAAAAAAAATCCCCTCCCTTTTGTGGTAGGCAGAATAAAGGCCCCCCAAAGATGTCCACATCTTACCACATCTTAATTCCCAGAACCTATGAATATGTTACCTCACATGGCAAAAGAGACTTTGCATATGTGATTAAGTTATGGATCTTATCATGGAGAGATTATCTTTGGTTATCCGGGTGGACCTAATATAATCACAGAGTCCTCATAAGTGTATGTAGGAGGTAGGAAAGCCAAAGTCATATGCGATGATAAAAGGAGAGGTTGGAGTGATGCGGTTGCCGGCTTTAAAGATGGAAGAAGGCACGAACCAAGGAATGTGGGCAGAATGGAGGCTGGAAAAGGCAAGGAAATAGATTCTCTCTAAGAGCCTCAGGAAGGAACGCAGCCCTGCTGACACCTTGAGTTTGGCCCAGTGAGACCCATTGTGGACTTCTGATGCCCAGCACTGTAAGATAATAGATTTGTGTTGTCGTAAGCTATCAAGTTTGTGATAATTTGGTACAGCAGCAATAGGAAACCAATACAGCCTTTCTCACCAAGGCAAGAGGTAGTGGAAGGGCTCAGGTTCACAACCCTAGTTTGGCTTTGTGGAGTGTGTGTCAAATACTGTTTCTCAGCTTTGCCTTCAGACAAAACTCTCAGATAAAAGGAAAATTCTCATTAAAATTCTGTTTTTTTAGGCAAAAGGAGGTTCTTGGAAGGACAGCATCAGGAAGCTCAGAAAGTCAATGCACCACTATAAAACCAGGCTGGGTGGCAGAGAGAACCAAGAAAACCGCAGAGCTCCAAAAAGCAGGAACATTCCGCTCAATGTGAGGCCACTGAGGTGAATTTATCTTACCTACTGAGTCTCGACTGGCGAGGAACAATTCCAGTCCTCTGTCATCATGGTGGGAGCCAGGCACCTGAATTTACTTACTGTCGCACCAAGACCTGACAGGAGGAGGAGCGGCAGGGGGATGCTGAGTCGCAAAAGTTTACTACCACTTCCTTACTAACGTCGCTTGTAAATTTGTTAATGAGCTCTTTCCCAAAGCAACCATAGTGGAGACTAGCTCCCCCTACCGAGAA
This sequence comes from Diceros bicornis minor, assembly GCF_020826845.1. Classification (NCBI taxonomy): domain Eukaryota; kingdom Metazoa; phylum Chordata; class Mammalia; order Perissodactyla; family Rhinocerotidae; genus Diceros; species Diceros bicornis. The sequence continues at coordinate 14,815,325 of NC_080749.1, read as the reverse complement.
TGAGGCGCAGAGCAGGCAAAGGTGCGCGATCCAGCCAAGGCATTTCTCAGCAGAGGAGCACTAAGTAGATCATGGAGGTAAGGAGGATGGAGGCCTAAGAACGGAGACAGAGAAGGGAAGAGAGAGGGTCACAGGCAGCAGGAGAGGGATGGACAGGAGCCTTGGAGGAACCCTGAAGGCAAGGCCCCTAACCTCTCCTATGCACTCAGGGCTCGTCCAGGTAGAACTCGTGCCCTATAGCTTGGCTCTGCAACAATTCAATCAAACAACATAGATTTCTGACCAGAAAAAAAAGAAGCAACCTCCTTAATTTATTAATTATATTAATATTAGGAAAATATATGTGGCTGCTTCTCTCTCCTCAGCAGGGCTATTACCTTTACACTGTCTCCTGCGAGTTTCCACTCCTAGTCCATCACATTCCCATCTAGAAAAACTGAATGATGTATTTTAACATTGCTGTAGGTGCAGTTTGACCTTTAAATCACATTATTTAAATATTAATGACATAGCAGGAAAGCAGCCTACTGACAGGTGTTATACAAGTCAGACTAATAGGATACTAAATCAGTGAGCACCTTTGAAACTCCCATTAGATATAATGAGGTCTAGGCATGCATTCCCACACATTGTTCGGCACTGGTTCACTCCACATCCAGTCAGAAGAAATTAACTGAACGTTGTGTTTGAAGGGAGGGAAGTCATCACTCTTCCTTCAAGCTGCCATTTAATGACTTCTGCAGCTCTACACGAGGATACTAGGAAAAGGCCTATTTGTTTCTCAGACTTTGAAGTGAGTGTCATGTTCGTGCAAGGGCTGGATTTCACACAGATGAGTGAGAACAGCAGCCTTGCTTCCTGAAAGGCCTCAAACAGATCCTCCCCTCTGCCCACATCTTCCTCAGGGCTGGCTTGACAGTACCAAGTACTCCTGAGTCACTGTATAGCTTTCTTGGATCCTTTAACTGGAAACTGAGACATCACAGGCTGCAAGGACTTACCCTTTAAGGCACCCAGTGCACTGAGTACACCTCAGCTCCCTTCCCTTATACCCCAGGCCAGGGTTTCCTCAACCTCAGCACAATTGTCATTTCTTTATTGCAAAGGGCTGTCCTGTGCATTGTAGGATGTTTAGCAGCAATCCTGGCCTCTGCCCACTGGATACCAATAGCAATTCCCCAGGTGTAATACTCAAAAATGTCTCCAGACGTTGCCAAATGTCCTCAGCAAAGAGGCAAAATTGCCCCTGGTTGAGAACCACTGGCCTAGACAAACATGTTAATTATCAACTTCAGTGTCCTCATGTTGCTCCACAGCTATTCAAAGCCATCAGTTCAGAATCCAACCGCCTGGACAATTCACCTGCTGATTAAAGTTGACATATTCTTCATGGTGCTGTAGACCAGAAAAGGGAATTAAAGTTGTGATGGAATATAAGAGACCAGGAGGATGACACTTCAATCACCTTAGATTGAAATAAGAGAAGAAGTCCATGAATTCTAGGAGCATTCTTTCTCTAACCATGCTGGATCTGACATACTGTAGTGTTAACACCTATTTAAAATTGAGCCCGACTCTCTACTTATTCTAGAAATAATATTTGTTGATCATGCGACACCATGCAATGAGCCATGGTACAATCTAGTTGTCGTATTTTCGTATTTGATATAGTTTGAGTCAGATATTTTTTAATATTTGTAACTGTGCTAAGATATTAATAATATTACTCAAAATAACCTAAAAAATCATGCAATGGCCCCATCCTTTGGAAGTGTGTGCCCTGAGAATTTAAGCCTACGTGGAAGTGAGAAGCTGCCAAGAGAAGCTCTGAATGGAGACAGTAGCGCCAGCCAATGAACCAACCAGTAACTGAGAACTCGAACACCCACTGGGGCACTGTGTTGCCTACAGATGAGCATTTTTCCGTTGACACTGTTTTTTTGTGTGTATTTCTGAAGATCTGCTGATGGCTACAGCAAGAAAAATAACTTGCAAGTTTATAATTAGGGTCCAGTTTACAATTTGACTAACCACAAGTTGATTTTATGCGAGACACCATAATTTCGTCAAACCCTGGTACTCTTGATAAATGAAAATGTGTGTGAATCTCTCAAAGCATGTTAGAAAACACACATCTCAAATATCACAGTGGGACCTTTGGTCAATGAATGTGTTCGTGCACTGCTTCACAGTCTAAACCTCAGCCTAGGCCAGCGGTTCTCAAAGTGTGGTCCCCAGACCAACAGCACCAGCAGCAACTGGAAGCTTATTAGAAATGAAGATTCTCAGGCCCTACCCCAGACCTGTTGAATCAGAGACCCTGAGGGGAGCCCAGAAATCTATTTAACATTACCTAGGCCACCAGGTAATGCTGATGCAGCTAAAGTTTGAGACCCACTGACCTAGAAAATTAGTTTCATTGAGAAGTTAAATCAAACCTTAATTCATGAAACTGCAGATTTTCTTTCCTACTACCAAACTTAATCCAGTGCTCTTTGCACATAGCGTTGCTCACATTATTAACACTGACAATGTTGTTTGTAGGTGGATTAGAAAAAGAACAACGCATAATCAACAAAATCCTAGTCTCTCTTCCGCCTTTGAAAGTCCTAAACTGCGCAAGAATCTGGCTGACACCCACCAAATCTAAGAAATTCAGAATTCTGAGCATCTTGGTACCTTTCTCTTTATCCCTCACACATATGCATTATTAGAGAACATATGTTGTTTAATCAAAAGATAACATTACACTGGGTAATGTTCACGAGCACTGGCAAATATTTTACTTACAAACTGCCATAGTTAATTATCTGGAAAAATATAAATATTCACACTTGGCCAAATTCCTTGTACCTCCTCCTTCTGTATCTCTTCTGCAAACAGCAGCTCCAGCCAGGTGTCCCATTGCTTATCCATGCAAAGCTCTTGAAATAGAGACCCCACTGGTTAAAAAAAGCCTGTTTCTAGTTGGCAATACATCACTGTGAACTAATATGGGAAATAACGCCAGAGCACATGGGAGAGGCTGGGGGATCCTGAAGGAGAGAGGTGTGAGAGAACATGGGCTGGCATCAAGGGTAAACATCCCACAAAGGAGCAGAGATTCAGTGCCAGTGGGCTCTGCAGTCAGGCTGATGGAGTCAAATCCCAGCCCCGCCCCGCAGGCCCTCTCCTGGTAAGTGGGGATAATAGCTCCTCACAGAGTTGCTGAGGAGTGTATAAAATAATCCAAGTAAAGCTCTTAGCTTAAAGCCTGGCATATAATAAGTGCTTAGCACATTTCAGCTATTTCATTCCAGTTTTGTTATTGTGCAAAAAAATCATTTCTGAAGTAGCCAAAGTGATCAAGAGAGAGCTCAGATGAGCTCACGTGACTCTGGGCACCTTCCGTGCTGGCACAGAACGCGTGCCTGCTGTGTCACCCCTCGTCTCTCAAAGAATATATTGAGCACTTACTATGTGCCTGGCACTGTTCCAAGAGCTTGATGTGATTTTAATCATTTAATTCTCACAATAATTATACAGTAGTCCCCCCTTACGCACGGTTTTGCTTTCTGAGGTTTCTGTTACTAGTGCTCAACTGTAGTCCAAAAATATTAAATGGAAAATTCAGAAATGAACAATTCATAAGTTTTAAACTGCGGCCGTTCTGAGTAGCATGAAGAAATCTCACACATTCCCGATCCATCCCATCCTGGATTTGAATCATCCCTTTGTCCAGCGGATCCCTGCTGTGTATTCTACCTGCCTGTTGGTCTCTATCTTCAGATTGACTGTCACGGTATCACAGTGCTTGTGTTCAAGCAACCCTTGTTTTACTTAATAACAGCCCTGAAGTTCAAGAGTAGTGATGCTGGCAATTTGAATATACCAAAGAGAAACACTTCTTCCTCCAAGTGAAAAGGTAGAAGTCCTTGACTTAATAAGGAAAGAAAAAAATTGTACGCTGAAGTTGCTAAGATCTATGGTAACTTTATTACAGTGTATTCTTATAATTGTTCCATATTATTAGTTATTGTGTAAATCTCTTACTGTGCCTAATTTATAAATTAAACTTTATCATAGGTATGTATGTATAGGAGAAAACATAGTATATATAGGGTTGGTACTATCTGCAGTTTCAGGTATCCACTGGGGATCTTGGAACATATCCCCCACAGATAAGGGGGGGCTACTGTATTGTTAGAATGAGGCACAGAAGTTAAGCAACTTAACTAAGTTATCAGCTAGTAAGGACTTAAACCTAGACAATTTGTCAGCACAGAACCCACACCTAATAGCTACACTACGCTGCCTCTATAAATATTTAAATATTAACTTAGCAAATATTTTTTGACTAGGTGAATGAACTCTTAAAATGCAAATACACCTGAGAAAGGTAAAATCAGTCATTAACACCTTAGCAAAAAAAACCTTAGCACTAACACCTGAGCACTATGGGCTTGGAAAATAGAAAATATAGTCCAAGATAATTGGACAGTGATGGAGACACATTTTATTGTGTTTAAAGAGGGAAGTGTGAAGTAGAGAGCTCTTGGATGCACTAGAAGAAACAAAGACTTAGGAAGCAGACTGAACTGAACGACTTACTTAAAATCTTTGAATCTCAGTTTCCTCTTTTGTAAATTGTATTTAAGGATACCTCCCTCATGGGTTTGCTGTGAATATCAAATGTAAAGGCTCTTCAGTGCCTGGCACATAGTAGTTGCTCAAGTAATGTTGGTCCCTAAAAAAGTGTTCTTTCCAAAAAAGGTTATTTGGATGTGGTGCCACAGTGGTGATCACGGACATTGGAAGTCATGGAGTGTCTACCTCCAACATGGGAGTGATAACAGCCGAGAGGGAAGTGGAGGATATCAAAACTGTGCTTTACTCAGGGGCAGCCTTCTGGAGCAATTCATAATCTGGGTTAATGCACTCCAAGGGCTAAATTCATGACAGAAATGGGTCTCACTTTCTCAAAACCACCTGGAAGAAAAGATGCTTTTTGGAAAGTAAAGAACTGGTTGACATTATTTAGGGATGAATGGCTGGAGCTGGAAGAATTGTTTTTTAGCCTTCCGTGGACACAAGACACAACTCTTCAGCAGTAAAAATTGTCAATAGGGGTATCTCCCTCGAAAATCATGAAATTATGTGTCAAGATATTGGTTTGCTCATGTGCTAGTGTAATGTATAGCAGGCCCAGGCAGAAATAAGTCTTGTTAACATAGAATCCTGTAGGAAGATTGCTTATCTGCACTCTAGACACCAAAATCAGGACTATAAAAAATCAGGTGAAGACCACCTAATCAAGGCACCTGGATATAGCCACATATATAATGCTTAGAGATCTTCCTTGATAAATAATATTACAAAGACTGTAAAAGAATCTGTTAAATGGCTGGTCCAATACTCTATACTGAAAACAAATACCATTTACTATACACATGAATATCTAATGAACCACAGAGAGGACTGGGTTCAGATATCCACCTCCATTTCATTCTTACTAAGAGATTAGTAATGACTCTGGGACACAGTAGTCACTCAGTAAATATTTGCCAAATATTTAACAAAACCCATGTGGCTGAGCCAACCCCAGCGGCCTAGTGGTTAAGTTCAGCGTGCTCCACATCGGCGGCCGGAATTCGGTTCCTGGGTGCGGACCTACACCACTCATCTGGCAGTGGCCACGCCGTGGTGGCAGCTCACACACAAAAAAGAGGAAGATGGGCAGTGAATGTTAGCTCAGAGAGAGTCTTCCTCAGCAAAAAAAAATGTAGCTATTCTGCTCTGGACTATATTCTCCTTCCAGGTCCTAGGGATCATTTGGGTCCCACGTTGACCCCCTACACCCCATGTGCAGAGGTTGACTTCTTGCTCTAGATCCTTTGTGAGGAATCATGATGAGACAAGGAAAAGGCAGAACCAAAAACTGTCTCTTGAGCAGCAGACAGAGCAGCAGCAGGATGTGGATGCCACCCAGCATCTGGGATTAACAATTGGCCTGCAGCTCACAATTTCCAGGAACTCCATGCTCCACGAACATCCCCCGCCCTTTGCCTAAACATGCCCCTCCTCTTGCCTAGCCAATCAGCGGTCCATCACCAGCTTGGCGCCTGGCCTGCAGGAGATGGTCGCCTGGCCCGGCCACTGACCAGTCCCCAGCTGCCAACCAGACTCCCTGCTTCAAACTGACCAGTCCCCAGCTGCCCACTTCAACAGCTATAAATCAGCACCCCGGACCCCCACTCGGGGCTGGTCGATCAGTTTCCACCCAGTCAGCCCAGCCTGCTTTCCTTCCTCAGTTTCTTTCTAATCGGCCTAGCTTTGTCTCTCAATAAACTTGCATTATATATCTCCTGACCTGCTCTTGAATTCTTTCCTGTGTGTGGTCAAGAACCCACAGTAAGGGCCGGGTCTCACCTGGGACCCTGGTCTCACCCGGTCTGGTATCAATGAGGCACTCAGAATTTGTTCAGGCTGTTCAAAATTACCAACTCACATCTTACACATCTGCAAACATTTGGCAACCTCCCTTGCTTGTTTGATAATCTGAGGAATAGCTGTACAATATTGCAGCTCTCTGTCTTTCTAAACTATGTGATCTTCATTCTCCTTAGAAGCTGCATTTTGTCTGAATAGTGAGCATCCCTGCAGGCTGTGATAATGAAATGGGTACTTTCTGTTTGGAATCCATCATAAAGTTGTTCTGGTGCTTAGGACAACGATCATTCCAACGTGGCACCATCTGACATCCTTCACTCCCATCCAGAAACAGTACTGCAGCGTGTTTCTGAGTCATCACTTCACACTCGGTACTGTGTGGGTTTCATATGCACACCAAGAACCAGTGAGTTCTCAGACAGACTTTACAGACCCACTGCCATAACTAGAGCCCTGATCCAGGGGAGGTAGGCTAAAGAAATAAAAGCCAACATTCCTGATTTTGGGTTGGGAAGAGAGAGACCCTTCATGCAAATAAGCACATACCCACATGAAGGAAACAGCACAAAAGAAGATGTCAACAAGTGCAAATTCTTATGGTGTACCCGGGTATATACCTAATCAGAGAGAACTGACCAAAGAATTAACTAGATGAATAATGAGAGGTTTCACGGAAAATGTGATCTTGGAGTTCGGTAGCAAAGAAAGTGAAGAACGGGGATTGGAAAAGAGGATTTGGGAGAAAAACAAAGACAGAAAAAAATACAAATGCTTGGAACTAATGACCTAGATGGTGCACTGGCCCTGGTTCTGTCACTCAGCAATAAATAGTTGACAAGGAGATCCAAATTACTCTCACCATATGAAAACACCTTCATTCCAGAAAATGCTTAGAGCCTAACTTGACCCTTAAAAACTCCTCTTTTTCCTGTAAACTTCTTTGGGGACCCAGGACCAAGATGGTAACAAGGGAAACTCTTGAATTTCCCTCCTTCCACGGATGCACCAAATGTACAGCTGCACCAACGTACAGCCACACACGGAGCAATTCCTTCCTTCCGAGGGAGGGCCCAGAACACCTAGCTCTGAAAGCCAATGAGGCTTGCATTCAAGAATCCCACAGGATTATAGCTAACAAAGAAGCAGTTCTTAAAGGTCACTCAACACTCTCCACAGCTATCCCCCAGGGCTCAGCGTAGAGGGACAGGCAAAAATGCCCAGCTCCCAGTCTTTCCCTAGAAGGGGTTTGACTGCATATTTTACAAGCTTCTGCCTGAGAGTCCAGCTTCTAAATAGCCCTCATCTAGGTGCTGACTGCAATCCTCCTCAGAGCCTGAAAGAGCTGGTGGGCACTTCCTTTGCTTTCTCCCTGTGGCTCACTCCAACAATAAAATCAAATCACCAGTATCACTCTGGAAGGAGCTTGTCCACACATCTATTGCCCCAACTTTTACAGCTGTCATACAAGGGACAGGCCTCCAAATCACCTAGCTCTGATAGCCCATGGGGATTGCATTCATGAGTCCCACAGGACTAGGCAAAGAAGCAGTTTTTATTTTTTATTTATTTATTTTTTTTTTCTATTTGCATTTCTCTTTAGAAGCAGTTTTTAAATGGGTGCAGGAGTCTCTTCAGTAAATGGTTCTGGGAAAACCAGATATCAACATGCAAAGAATGAAACTGGACACTTACCTTACACAATACACAAAAATCAATTCAAAATGAATTAAAGACTTGAATATTAGACCTGAAACCATAAAAGTCCTAGAAGAAAACATAGGCGGCAAGCTCCTTGACATTGGTCTTGGCAGAGGTTTTTTGGATTTGACACCAAAAGCAAAGGCAACCAAAAAAAAATAAACAAGTGGGACTATATCAAACTAAAAAGCTTCTTCTCAACAAAGGAAACCATCAACGAAATGAAACAACCTATGGAATGGAAGAAAATATTTGCAAACCACATAAGGGGTTAATATCCAAAATATACAAGGAACTCATATAACTCAATAGCAAAAGAGAACAACCCAATTAAAAAATGGGCAAAGGATCAGAATAGACATTTTTCCAAAGAAGATTTACAAATGGCCAAAAGATGCATGAATTGGTGTTGAACATCACTGATCATCAGGGAAATGCAAATCAAACTCACAATAAGATATCACCTCACATATGTCTATTATCAAAAAGACCAGAAATAACAAATGCTGCCAAAGAAGTGAAGAAAGAGGAACCATTGTATGCTGTTGGTAGGGAGGTAAACTGGTACAGCCTTCGTGGAAAACAGTTTGGAGATTCCTCGAGAAATTAAAAATAGAGCTACCATATGATCCAGCAATTCCACTTCTAAGCATATATCCAAAGGAAACAAAACCACTATCTCAAAGAGATATCTGTAATCCCATGTTCATTGCAGCATTAGTCAGAATAGCCAAGGTATGGAAACAACCTAAATGTTCGTCAATGGATGAAAGGATAAAATATATATATATCTCTCACATATTTTTTATCCTTTCATATATATATATATACAATGAAATATTATTCAGCCTGAGAAAAGAAGGAAATTCTGTTATTTGCGAAAACATGGATGAACCTGGAGGGTATTATGCTAAGTGAAATAAGCCAGACAGAGAAAGGCAAATACTGCATGGTGTCACTTATACGTGGAATCTTAAAAAAAAAAAAAAGTCGAACTCATAGAAACAGAGAATAGAAGGGAGGTTGCCAGGGGCTGAAGAGTGGGGAAAATAGAGAGAAGCTGGTCAAAGAGTACAAACTTCAGTTATAAGATGAATAAGGTCTGAGGATCTGATGTATAACATGGTGACTATAGTTGATAACACTGTATTGTATAACTGAAATTTGGTAAGAGAGTAGAACTTGTGTTCCTACCAAAAAAAAAATTAAAAATAAAATACGTTTTGCGATGGAGTATTAATTAACTTGATAGTGAGAATCCTTTCACAATGTGTACGTATATCAAACCATTATGTTGTACCCTTTAAATATATTACAACTTTATTTGTCCATTTACCTCAATAAAGCTGGAAAAATAATAAAAATTTTAAAAATAAACTAGAAAGAGGAACAACCAGAACAAAACTCTCTGGTAAGCAGAGAAGGAGGTCCAGCAGGCTTCAAAAGGCTGGTCCATCTGGTCCACGCTGACTGGACATAGCTCAGGTTTTGTCCCATTCAGCCTCATGGGCAGAAGTTTCAAGAATGCAGGTCAGGCTGCTGCATTATCCCCAAGCTCATTCAACCTCAAACTTACATCAAGTCACACTATGTTAAGGGTTGAGAAGATGCAGCATGAGGAAAGCCAGAAGATAAGGGTTTTCTCTCAGCTTGACCAGGGACTAAATGGTCCATTGTTGACAGGCCACTTGATTTCAATAGGCCTTGATTTCCTCACTAGTTAAATAAGAAGGATTCAACTAGATTAGTGGTTGGTAAACTACAGCCTGTGGGCCTGTTTAGTTTTATTGTAATATAGTCATGCTTGTCTGTTTATGTATTGTATATGTCCACTTTCTAGCTACAATGGCACAGTTGAGTAGTTTCAACAAAGACCATATGGCCCACAGAACCTAAAATATTTTCTATCTGGACCTTTAAGAAAAAGTTTGCCAATCCTTGAACTAGATGATCTCTCGGTTTCCTTCCAGGTCTAAAATCATATGATTCTAACCAATTAAAAAGAATGTGTTAAAAATAATAATATAAGTCAGGACTCTTAAGAGTTGCAAATTGCAGATAATTTGACCCAGCCAGTTTAAGCAGGAAAAAAAAAATTATTGATTATATGAGCTGAAAAATCTGTAGGCAAAATTAAGTTAATTTGGGGCCTGATTCAGATCCCAAATATTATTGACTGAATGTCTGTGTCTCCCATAAATTCATGTGTTGAAACCCTATGCCCCAATGTGATAGTATTAGGTAGGGGAGACTGTGAGAGGTAATTAGGATTAGATGAGGTCGTGAGGATCGAGCCCCTATGAATGGGATCAGTGTCCTTATAAAAGTCACAAGAGAGTTTGCTTCCTCTCTGCTCTCTGCCATGTGAGCATACAATGAGAAAATGATCATCTACAGAAAGCAGGTCCTCACCAGATATTGAATCTGCCGGTGCCCTGATCTTGGACTTCACAGCCTCCAGAGCTGTGAGAAATACATGTTTGTTGTTTAAGCCACCCAGTCTACGGTAATTGTTACAGCAGCCCGAGCAGACTAAGACACCAAACAATGTCATCAGGAGCCAGCTGTCAACACTACTTTCCCTTTGATGGCTTCATTCTCAAGATCCTCAGGATTGAGCCCAGCATCTTTTATTCCCGTTGATATAATATGAAGTCCCGAGGAGAAGAGACTCTGCTTCCCATAACGCTGTACCACAATCCCTTAGTAGGGCCTTCTTGATCTCGACGGACCTGACTTGGTCTTGCGCCTCTTCCTGAACCAATCACCACAGCCAGGAAGATGGAATGCGCTGATTGGCTAGCTTACAACATGTGATACACCCTGGAACCTGGAGTGAATTCATTTCCTCAAAGTGTGTGGGCTGAGAAGGATGGATCAGGGCACACTTGCCATAAGAAAGGACAATTATGCGAGCATAAAAGCCATACACTTTCCCTATAACGGTATAATAATCTTTCAGGCCAGCAGAAAGTTTCTTTGAAACTTTAGGAATTAAACATAATGTACACTGGATAGTCATTGAGAAAAAATCATTTCAAGCAACGTAATTAATAGACAAAGTATAGAATATGGGAAGTTAAAATGATATTAGTAACCACACACTAACATTTGAAGTTCATGATGACATCTTTATGAGGGCCAATGGGAGGTCAACGAAATGACAAAGCTCTTTTAATTTTCTTAATCATTTTAAGGTCAGGAGGGATTCCGTAGCGAGAATATTGAGGAAAATTAAACATTGCATACTGAATTTATCTCCCTCACACATTTCTTCTCAAGAATACTTGTTCCTGCTCTTTGCTGATAAGAGGTCTTGAGATGTTTGGGAGGCATAGATTCTAAGAAGGCCAGTGAGGAGCCCCCATTGGAGCAGGCAATATTTGGTCTGCTAGCGAAGACTTTCTCCAGGATCAGCTGCTCCTAAGAGCAGTTCTGTATGCCAGTCATGGAGGTTACCACTAGCCCACAGGCCCAGTACAGGTAAGTGCCCTCCTCTGCTTCCTAATGACCCATGGTCAAGACCAGTGATCTTTACCACCACTGCTCACCTAATCAAAATGTATCCCACTCAGCATCCTTCTAGAGGTACAGTAATCAGAAGCTTTAAAATCCCCTTGTAGAGGAAGAATAGAATCTAGAAAAAACAGTATGGAATCAGGAATTCCAATTTCATCTATTTATGTCTAGGGATCCTCCATAAAATTATGAGCTATTCCCAAATGCTATGGAAATCATTCTATGCAGAAGAAAGGAAGGGGCCAGTGAGGGATTCACATTCTTGGATTGTTCATTCTGGAGCTTTACGTATGTAGGCTCTATAATTCTCACAACGACCTGAGATGTATGTTATTGTACCCATTTTACAGATGAGGACAGTAATGCCCACAAACTCAGCTGGCATATGTAGTGCTTTGAGCACATGCCCATCTGATTTCAAAGTTCAGATTTCCCTTAGTATACTGCCTCCCGGTGTTTCTTTCCTATTTACAAATAAGGAAAGAGAGCCATAGACATGATTCCCTATCTTCTTGGCTTCCTTTATTTCCAAGCAGAAGAGCTAACAGTCTTTTGAATCTGTTTCTTCCACTACCAATGGGAAAAGGCTAAGCAGGAGGTTAAAAGTGTCCTTTCAAAAAAGGCCGCTGGAAAAGAAAGGGTATTGCAAAGCAGTAAGAGAGGGGAGACTAGAGTCACAGAGCCCTAGTGTGGGCTCTGTCCTTTCCTGGCTGTGTGTCTTTGAGCAAGTTACTTAACTGCTCTGTGCCTCACTTTCCCCACCTGTAAGATGGGGTTATAATAATACCTACATCACAGTACTACTGTGAAGGATAAATGAGTTATCCACAATTTCGAGAAGTGCCCAGCACATAGTAAGTTCCCAGTAAATGTTAACTTCCACTAACTCTCCTCCTTGGTCTCACTTGGTACAACCCATAAGGCCTTCAGCCTCTCTACAGTCATCAACCCTGTAGGAAAAGGTAGTGTTTTGCATGTACTTTAATTAGTTACTGATTTGTTGGCATTTGTGGCCAGTGTTCTCTGCCCGGATGTCTTTTAAACCCATCTGTCAGCTCGGTGGTTCTCAAATTTGGGCGTACATCAGAATCATTTGGAGGGCATGTTAAAGCAGACTGCTGGACCCCACCCCAGAGTGTCTGATTCAGTACGTGTAGTGTGGGGCTTGAGAATCTGCATCTCTAACACGTTCCCAGATGGTACTGTTGGTCTAGGAATGATACTTGGAGAACCACCATAATAGACACATCTTAGAACATAAGAAGTCTGCTTACCTCAACTCTGTAAGACTTATGAGGCAGTGAAGAAACACTAGTAATCAAAAGGGAAAAATTACCAAAACCATACTGACTGCAGAGGCAACTGCCTTCTGTGGAGGAGGCTAGGAGGAGCATCATAAACCACTTCAGTGAGGATTAAAATCTCTCTACTACTCCTTTCCCCTTTCAGCAGACACTGGCGGGGAGGGAGAAAGGCTGAGCATTGTTCACGGTGCACTGAGCTGCAGATCACTTTCGTGAGCCCTTGGATGTGCAAAGAGACCCAGAGCTGAGCTGAGTGCTTTGGACTTTTTACCACTGTTATTTCTTAGTGGGAAGGGGATAGGAGTAGAGGAGGGAAGGGAAATAAACGAGATAAAAGAGGGGACCAGAAAAAGGAGTGAGGCATGCCAAGCAACACATTGGGAAGCTAGAGCTTGGGTTGGTAAAAATGGTGAAGGAGTTACAAAGAATATTTTTCAATTTTACGTTGTTTGCATTTTGATAATATCCGTCCTCTCCGTCTGCCCAAACCTTCACTAATGTCAATGGCTACATGAAGGCCTTGGGGTGGGGGTGCAGGGAAGAGGTGGTAAAGCAAGGACAGGAGGTGAGTTCTGCAGCTCAGATGGTGCATTTTGGAACATGACAGCACAGCACGTGTGGGAGAGTAACACACGCTGTGAACTGAATTACTCTGGAAAACAGAGACTTGAAGCCAGAGGCAACCAGCAGAAATGTAAGCCACCTCCTCCTAGCATCCCTAGAGAGACTGGGAATGACTTAGACTTCCTACTGAATTTGGAGTGGGATCAGAGCCAACTTCATTTGAATCTCAGTGGTCAGGAGACCTCAGCTGACATCTGGTTAATGCAAAACTGCTCTGAGTAGTTTGCAGGCACGAATAGAGTTTGGCTTTCTAGATTAGGAACCACCAGATAGTTATCAGTGTAACCAAGAGCCCTCCGTTCTGCGTCACCTTTCACACGTGGCCAAAGAAACGTGAAGTCCCTGGCTCTGTACACTTTTAGCATCCTTTAAGATTGTGGTTCATGCCCAAGAGTTTGGGAGTTGTCATGCTTCGAGAAGGAATATCATTTACACCTTTCCAGTATGACTCAGCAGCTCTGGGGAAAGGAAGTACAAGTTTCTAAATGATGGAGATAGAGCAAAACACTGTTTGGGAAAAGAACATTAATTGATTGGTGGCAGTTAAAAAGTAATGAGTAATTTGTATTGGCTTTCTGCTCTGATTTACATGGTAACCTTTCTTCTCCTCCACAATAAAATTCACAAACAACAGAGACATCTGTTTATTGGTCTCCTGTCTCCCATCTGCATTCATTAGGCATCTGGGTGGGGGTGGCAGGAACATTTAACTCATCTACCCCTCCCCTGACAACATCTGATTCCAGTTCCCTTCTTACACCCAGAGGGGCCCCTTACTAAGCTGTAACTAAAACCAGTTTCCTTGGGTGGTTTTCAAGTGCTAATGGCATACCCTATTTGCAGATGGAATCACCCTGGTGGTGAATGGGAAGCCAATGAAGTCCTGCAAATGTCCTCCAATGTCTACCCCCTCCCCCTGCCAAGCATGCATGCTAAGGGGTGTGGGGAAGGGAGCTTTAGGTAAGGCTTTCACACCTGGGATCCAAGAGTATCAGGTTCCTAAGGATGCGAGAGTGACAGAGGAGGGATTTTTACAACATGCCATGAAGTACAATGACGTCTCATCAGATACTTAAAGAGAACATTATCATCTCTGGGTGGTTGCTATCACTTCTCTCCACTCCGGGGAGGCTGTTTCAACACCATGCCCTATCATCCTACTTGAATGTCAAATTACTGAGGCAATAAGTCCATAAAACCACTGTGTGGAGTCATGTGACTGAGCTGAAAATTTGAGAAGAAAAGCACTCGATTGTATATTAAAGGGAGAAGAATTAAAGGTGAACTTCAGTGTTCATCTCTACTGCTACTTTTTTTTTCCTCGTGAAAGTTTAATAACGTTTTTGTTACCCTCCATCTAAGGATGTAAGGTTTTGGTGGCAGATCCCAGCAGCAAATGCACTTAGTAACAATTGGGTTGCCACAGTCTACTTGTCCCTTCCAGGCTCTAGAACCCTCAGGCTGCCTCCACCTCTTCCTAAACAACCCTTGGCCATTTTCTCTAAAGCAACCACTGCTGAAATTGAAGAAGGCTAAATATCAGAATAGACAGTTTCTACACACAAAGCTAGAGCTACACTTGGGCTGTTAACATTTGATCCAAACAGGAGGTTTAAGTTAGAAGATGCTAATGGGGCTCCTTACCCAGAACAGGTCCCCCACCAGCCCTGCCTAAAGGCCTGAATTGCTGCTCCTCGGTTTTACCCAATGAGGAGATGGTACAGTTGCAAGATCATGGTATTTAGAACCAAACAGGCCTCCGTCTCAATTCTAACTCTTACTAGCTGAATAGCTGAAAAGCCTTGGTCAGCTCACTCAACCTCTCTAAGCCTCAGTTTCTCCCACACTAAAATGGGAATCATTACACTTTTGTAGTCTCTGTACTTAATAAGTACTCAGTACACAGTAGATATTTTTCTTTTATTGTAGTTGCTGCTGCTGCTGTTGTCATAAGACAAAAGAAAAGACAGAATTTCAGCAATGAGAAATGATTTCTTGAGGAACTGCATTCTCGGAAGAAAGAACAACACATCCTTGCACATAGGCAAGAAGCCCTGCCTGGTCTCCGTCTGGCCCAGATATCCCACTCTGCCCTCCACAGTTAAGAAATATCTTGATAGCCCTGAAAAGGCAGAAAAGCTCTTCCAATTCTGCCTAGCCTGAAAATTCCCCAGTCATGTAAAACTGGATACTGAGTTAATTAAAGACTACCAAGTGTACACAAAGGCCAATCAGAAAGCCATCCTTATTGAATGCTCACCAATAAAATACTATCTCAAAACTTCCTCTTTTTATGCTATAAAATCTTTCCAGCTCCTTCACACCCCAGCTGAAAGTGACAGTGGATTGTTCCCTTGCAGCTACAAGCTTGTGAATAAATAGCCTTTGCTAACTGGGTCTCTGGTTTGTTTGTCTTTGACAGTAGGGTAACCTATTAATTCACCATAAGTCATTAATGCATCGCTCCGGATTTGTTATCAGAAAGTAGGTTTGAAAGGGATGTGTCATAGGACACGTATGCTTGGATAGGGTCGGGAGTGAGGCAAGGAGGAGAGCGTGGGGTGCCTCCTGCAGGAAGAGGGACCTGGGGCAGCAAACATGCGCTAGATGCATGCTGGGTTCCTGGGATGAAGAACTGAATGAAGCCAAAGGAGAGAGGGTGTTTTTTAAAGAAAGAGACAAAATGCTAAAGGCAAACTTTACCTAAATCACACTTGCTCCCAGTGACTGGCACTAGAGATCTGCTTTGGAAATATTGCAATTCTGAGCTAAAAGCATCATCTGTTTTCAAATGTAGAGCATAAAATTTATTCCATTGGACTTGTATACAAGAAACACCACATTGCTTTATTTTTACATTAGATTAAATTTAATGAGAGGATTAATATCATGTAAATTCATACAGAAGTCCTAGGGAGGGAGGAATCGCTTACAAAGACCAGAAAATTTGAGGTATCCATGTCCTTACATCTCTATAGTTTGCTGCTGAGACGCTCAGTGCCCAAATTGGCCAGGCCTGTTAAGAAGGTGGAATGTCCCTGACTTGTATCAAGCTGAGCCTCAGAGATCTTTTACCAAGACTTCCATCAGGTCCATTCTCTCTTGGCTCATTGGAGCCACTGTTCCATCCAGGGTGCTGTGGACAAGCTGAGCCTGGGACTTCACTTCTCATGGAGACCACCACCCACTCCCACTCTCTCCCTGGTCAGAGGGAAGACATCCCAATTTCTAGGGGAGAAGAGGGTCAAGCCAGTGCTGCCTCCTCAGCTCCCATTAAGAGCCCTTCTCCCCATCTTCTCGAAGAGCTTCCACCTTCCAAATAATATCTAGTTAGGGCCACACAGACACTTGGCTACTTTCATATTTTGAGGCAAGGGAAAAAACCCTCTCAATCTTTCAAATTTCCTAAAGCTTGCTCATCGGGACCTTTGTGCAAATATGCAAAAGGTACCCTTTCCTCAAGACACATCACTACCATCTGTCAACAAACTTTCCATATATGTTAAAATAAGACACTTATTGCCATGTGCCAGATGTTTTTTATAAAAGTAGACAAAGCCGTGATGTGCACAATATAATGGTGCTTTTTTGCAGTGCACAACCTGCACAATTTATAAGCCTGGCCTACAACTATACATGGAAGCTTTGAAAGCAGAGAGCTAACAGCAAAAAGCAGGATGCAAAATAAAACCCAGTACAAGAGAACGTGGATACTAAATGCTCTAACCTGCTTAGAGAATGCATGGATTCTGTATGGCTTTCACAAAGTGCCTGTTTCCAAATTTTGATTATGCATCAGGCAGTCTTCTATGAGACACATTAATGCTGAATGCAGACCACAGGCCTCCAGTGTGAATATGAAAAAGAATCAAGTGCCTCTTCTCTTAATTTTTAAAAGTATCCAGGATCTTACTTTATGAGGAGAAAAGACCCCAGAAGCCAGTCATCAATACACAACTGCCAGTTTTCTACTGAAGCCAGGGACAAGCTACCTTCATGGCCCAACGACAAGGAAAACGCTCCACACATTGTGCTCAAACAATGGTTCCAATGCTAAGAGTCAACACAGCTCTAAAACTGCCACATTTGGCTTCATTCACTGAGTGATCCTTGGCAGAGGGTTAAGGAGCCACGCTCTGTGGACTGGGATGATAAAAAGATCATTCAAATGCCTGGAGGGGATGAGTGATGAAGCCAAGATACCTTCAATTGTACTGGTTTCTGCAGAGCTGGAAAAAGAAATCCAGAGAAATAGGGAAGAAGGGCAGACAATACATCTTTGTATTGTCAATGAACAGAGATCTATAGGGAAAATCTTTTGGTGGACGCCCCATGGTGACAATCCACCTCGATACAACATGGTTATCAGGATCATTGCTATTGTCCGCTCCAACATTCCTCCTGGGAGCTAGTGCACAGCTCACTCTCAACACAGCTTACAAGGGCTGTTTCAGAACCAGAGTGCCATGCACAGTAGCCACGTATACCCTGCTTCCAGGCCTTCTCTGAGCACTTATTCTCAGGTGTGCTGGTCT
The DNA here is from genome assembly GCF_020826845.1 of Diceros bicornis minor. Lineage (NCBI taxonomy): Eukaryota > Metazoa > Chordata > Mammalia > Perissodactyla > Rhinocerotidae > Diceros > Diceros bicornis. Next base: position 14,797,216 of record NC_080749.1, on the reverse strand, counting down.
GCTGTTCTGCATCCTCATCTTATTCTTTAGGCTTGCACTCTGCCTGTTGCTCCAGGTAGAATCTCAGTTCTTCTAGACGCTGAGACTGATAATCCACAACTCCAGCTGTTCCTTTCTCCCCAGCTCAGCCAGCCTGCTCTGGGACCTTGTTCTCTGGATCGTGTTCAGTCCTGACACCCCAACCTCGAGGCAGGCAGCACGCAGATCTAGGCAGATGGCTAAGAGCGCCATCTTCCAAGATCCTGTTGACTCTTTAGTCCCAAGGATTTTCTGGGAGAGGTATGTGGTCCTCAGCTTATACTAAATTCTACTATGTGAGAGGGTAAGGTTTCAACAGCATTTCAGTAAAAAAGATCACAAATTCTGTACTGGAGTGCCCAGGAAAATAAGAGAAATAGTTCTACTGGAAAATGGTAATGCACCTAGCACCCTTTATGGTATGAGCCACTCCCTCTCCCCACTTAGTCCCACCGTATTTTTAAATAATGTCAACAGGTAATATCTCATTTACCAGAATAATGTCATGAGACAAATCCTAGTGGCTTTAGCCTTTAGCATTTACAGCCTCCCTAACAGAGTTAGACACAGGATAAGGAGGTTAGAAATGGAGATTGGATGAGCCAAGCTGCAGTGTCCACCACAGCAGAGCCAGGATTTGAACCTGGGTCCATCTGACTCCAAGGCCTACTCTCTTATTCACTATTTCTACAGGCTGTGCTTTATTTGAAAAAAAAACTGTCAACCAATGCAGCTTTGAAGGAGCTAAGTTATAAGAGTGAAGTTCAGAAATGAATGGACTATAAAACTGGTTAATTGAGACAGCTTCATAAGGAGGCAAATGGGGGTCTAGAATGAGAAAGGGACGTGCCATTTAAGGAAAGAGAAAAGGAAGGAGGTGGGTGAGGAGGGAGAGGAGAGGAAGAAGAGAGAGAGAGAGGAAGGGTGGGAAGGAAGGAGGAAGGGAAGGAAGGAAGGAAGGAGGGAGGGAGGGAGGAAGGAGAGAGGGAAGGAGGGAGGGAGGGAGGAAGGAAGGAAGGAAGGAAGGAAGGAAGGAAGGAAGGAAGGAAGGAAGGAAGGAAAGAAAGGTTTGGTTTAGTATACAATTCCATTTGGAATTTACTCCATATAAGTAGTATAAGGACCCACAGCTTGTAAGAAAATTCTGAAACAATTTAATAGTTGTCTCTGTCTGAACACAGGTTTTCTTAAAGTTAATACTAACTTTGGACAACATGTAAAAGATGCAATGTTATGAGATTCCCTTCCTGCTAATCAATTAACAGGGCTCTCTAGGCCCTTTAGACATCACTGAACACTCAGTGACGAGTGTGAACACTCATCTCCCTTGCAGCAAAATCCAGGGTTTGCTCCTTTCTCAATGCCTTCCCTCCTCTGGTCCTGAACTCTCAGACTTGCTCGGGTGACTGGGGAAAATAATAAACTAATTCCATCAGGTTGTTGGTAAGTGTCACTGACAACCCAAAATATCCTAACACATGCTCTGAGAACACTGGTTCCTCAAGACAATAAAAGAGTTTACCTGAAAATTGTGTATTGTGGAAAACACCTGTATAAACAAACATAAACAACTTTACTTACTTGAGAACATCTTAAACCTTTACTGGGTCGATTTATGTTGTTAGTGTCTGATAGGTGATAGTTAATGTCATGTTTCTCAGGCATTATTTTTTTTTTTTTCCAAAAACCATTTGAGAATCCCTGACTTGATCAGCTCTCTTTCCTGGACAATTTTGCATTTTACTGGAACAACACCTCAAGGAGACTCTTACCATGGAAGTTTCAGGCAACAGTGCAAGCGAATGAGGAAGGAGAACTGGGCAAAGAGGCTGGATTCTCTCAACTCCCACCATCTGCAGCGGGTGGACCATTTGTGAGTGAGGCCAATCCTTCCAGCAGTCAGTGTGGACACCTCCTTGGGCTGAGTGTCCATTTCTCCAAAGACAGTCACAGAAAGGCTTCCTCTCCATCAACAACGGGAAACTCACATTCTTCATACAATTAACAAGAAATAACGACAATAAGAAACCTGAGTCTCAAACATACTCTGTAAATCAACAAGCATGCAGCAAAATCTCTCTGTTGGCAGTGTGTTCTGGGGGGAAAACAAAAGGAATTAATAAGCCACATTCCCCATCATCCTGGAAAGCTCAAAAGGGCAATGATTTTGTAAAACAACAAATTCTGTATTAAGGAGGGAACTGAAGCATCCCTGTCCCACGAAGGCCCTCCGCCGACCCGAGAATGTTCTATCTGGGAGTCTCTCCTCCCTCGCCAGGGAGGCAGCAGCCCTGCTCTCACTCAAGGCCAGTGTGGCCAACTTGCCCCAGAAGAGCTCACCTTCTTTATACCAGACCCAAACAAATCCACAGCACTGGGCTCTCTTTTTGCTGTTTACATTCAGGCAAAGCTCCCATTGATTCACAAATGCCCACTTCCCACAGAGAGAACAACTTCTAGAGGAGAACCGCCAGAGGAGAAGTAAGCCCCAGAATGTGCCAGGAACGGAAAACATTCCTCTTTGTGTTAAAGATGAGAACATAAATGATGAAGAATGCCAACAACATACGAGGCCCCACCTCCATCCAAGGAGGTCAGCAGCCCTGCAGGTGGAATTCTGGGGGACTGGAGAGGGCTCCTCTCCACAGAAGCTTCAGGGGACCTTCCATCGGAGGCATGGGCTTCCGGGACTGGAAACAAAAGAACACTAGGAGACTCCAAGTGGGTGTCTAACCCTGAAAAGGCCAAGGCCAGGACTGAAGCTGGGGCCACGAAGCCAGCATTCAAGCACAAAAGCCGGAAGAAAAAGAGCCTGGCACTTTTTATAAATTATCCAACATAATCCCCATAACAGCTCTCCAAGGTTGTCGTTACTGGGCTCGGGGAGGTAAGTGACTTAGTGAAACAACACAGTTATGAGCGTCAGAACCAGCCTTTGCGGGGACCTCAGCCCCCTGCTAAAATATAAACTGAGCATATTCAAAATTTTAAGAGTTTATTTGAGCAAAAATCGATTTGAGTCGGGCAGTGCCAAACCAGAAGTGGTGAGGAGGGCTCCTTTGACTGGAGCCAGAGGAAAGACTTATATAGAGAAAGTGTTGGAACAAAAAAAGGAAACGATTTGATTGGCTACAGCTTAAAGCCTAATTGGCTGTTTGTGATTGGTTCTCCTCAGCGTTTTGATTCCATAATCTTGAGGCATTTACAGGCTTAGGTTTTGGTTTGCTTACATAGATGCCAGGGCGTTAGAACCACCTCAGTCTAGTAGTCTCCTTGTTTAGTTAATTTAACACCCCTATGGCAACTGTCTCCCTGGGGCCCGGAACACTCACTTCTACCTGCCTTCTCTTTAGTTTTATAGTCACATGGGTAACACAACTATATGGTCTCTTCCTTATAAACAACAGGAACACAAGTAACAAAAACTCACAACTATTACAGGTAAAGTCCAACTCCTACTGAGCCATCACCCCCAATCCTGTCTTCTAAAGAGAGAACCACTGCTACCCTTTGGCATCTCTGCTTCCAGAGCTGCTCCTTGCATTACATTCACATATGTGTACCCGTGAAAACACGTAGTACTGTTTTATGGGAGTAATTCGCACATAAACGGTGTCATATATTGCTCTGCAGCTTGCTTTTTTTACGCAGTAGTGTATCTTAGAGGTCTTTCTCTGATAGAACACCCAGAGCTACCTCATTCTTTTTGACCACAGCAATGCCTTCAACAGCCTGGCGTGCTGTAACTTATGTAGACATTCCCCCGTTGTCAGGCATTTAAGTTGTGACTGGCTTTTTTATGTATCAGTCTTGCCATAACATGTGGTGATAACCAAGTCACATTTCAGGACCCGAGATAGGACAGACCTCTGAGAATTATCTGAGAAAGCATCCCAGGAGAGGGAGACGCGAAGCCTATATCTGAAACTGAGGCTCTGGAATTTCTGTCTGAAATTTCCTGCTTTCCCCAGTGGCCACAAATAAAATTTGTTGAAAACTAGAAGTTACTGTTACAGAAAGACACGGCCCGTCTTCCAGTTTAAGGAGGAGACTGCAAATAGAAACACATTTAAATGTGGGGTCGAATCCTCCCTGAAATAACCAAAGCAATTAGTCCTGAAAGATTGAGTACTCTATACATCCAAAATCCAAACCAACTCGAAAGATTGATATTGATAAAGTACGGGAATTTCAGCTCTACAGACCATACAAAGAGGATTTCAAATTCAGTCACTGCTACTCACTTTATGTATCTATAATATTTTTCTTCTTTTTAAGCAAATGAGAAAATAGATTAGTTCTATATCTGATCCGTAAAGGTACCAGGAGACATCAGCTAAGGAAATCCACTGATGTGGACAAATGGAATCTACTACACCAGAAGGAGAGGAAATTAATTTTATTCACCATCCTTACCAATCCAGTTAATCCTGAATTGCATGAAGTTCAAAAAGATTACATTTTATTCTGCCTGTTTCCCATCAGCTATGCCTGGGGAACTCCTACATGTTCTTCCTGGCTCTGCCCAGCATCTCCTTCTGCAGCACTGCCCCTTCCTCCCAAATCAATTTCAAAACCAGCATAGCAATACAAGCACATCTGTATATCATTGTATTTCTTGTCTGACATTCAAATTAACTATGTGTAGGTTTTTTGAGAGGAAATACTATGGTGTGTGCATTTTGTTCCCCCAACACACAACACAGTTTCTGGCACATAGTCTGTTCGCAATAAACATTTATTGACCTGAAGACCTCTAAAGAAAGAGTACTCTCCTCATTCAATAATCTCCAAAGGTTTTTAGAAAGCATACACGTGGGGAAAGCATAAGTCACTAACTCAATTTATCAATTCACCTGGTAACTCCTTAAGGAATTATCTCTATGAAGTAAAGGTGTTCCCCCCCCCCCCCCCCCGATAAACTCAAGTACACTTCCGAGAATCTCTAGTATCTGGGATTTTGTATTCAGGATTTTTGGTTAATTACATGATAGATTTTAGAATCAAAGAACTCAACAGAGGAGTCTACAATTAATTGCAGCAGGTAGTATCTAACAGAGCATATTTAACCATTTCTAATACATGTTTCCTTTTGATAATAAAAGCTCTCAGGTCCCACTCTTGGAGATTCTGCTGTGCCTCCTGGAGCTGAGGGAGGAAGCGCCCCACTCCTGGGTGAGACTCTCTTGGCTATCTCAAGAGCTGATCTGAGGTTCAGGAGACTAGAAACCACTTCCAGCGTTTCTATTATGAACGTTCATGACCTTGGGTGTATTTATCAACTCTTTTGTGCCTCGGTTTCCCCATATACAAAATGGGAATAATAAACATGCCCTAGTTACCTAATCCAAACTGTCAACTCTTACCCATCTTTAAACTATGCCCAAGCATCATCTCACCTGTGGAGGCTTCCTTGACATTGCTCCTCTGCACATTCCCACTAAGAAAAATGTTAGATGTCGCTGTGGCAGACTGAATATTCTGAATATGACCTCAGCAATATTGCTAGTCCCATATGCTCTTCCAGTATGTTGCCACTCCCCCATCATGAGGTGAAATCTATTTCCCCTCCCCTTGACTTTGAGCAAGTCTTTGTGACACCTTCCATGAACAGAATGCATGAAAGCCATGCTGCATAAGATCCAAGGCTAGGCTATAAAAGTTGACAATGGCTTATGCTTTGTGCCCTCTTTGGAGACACACACCCTCAGAGCCCTGAGCCACTGTGTAAGAAGTCTGTCTACCATGAAGCCACCAAGCAGGAGAGACTATGTGGAGAAACCAAACAGAGATGCAGAGAGATATTTGAAGGTTCCCAACTGCTCCAGCTGCTTTTAGCCCCCAGCTGTTGTGTCTTCGCAGCACAGGTACCAGACATGTGAGTGAATAAGCCTTTGCGATGATCCCAGCCCCGGCCACCCCTGAATGCAACTTCATAGAGACTCTGATCCAGAACGGCTTCACTGAATTGCTCCTGAATTTCTGACCCACAGAAAGTGCTAGATAAATGACTGTTCTTGCTTTAAGCCACTACATTTTGAGATGAATTGTTATATAACAATAAATAACCCAAATAATTTCCTCTCCCAGAAAACCTATATCTATACCACACCTATCTCTATAAATAACTGTGTTTATCTGTTGTCATCCCCTCTTTGGTAGTAGGGTTCTCTAGGTCTAGAACCATATATTATTATACTCAATATCTTGTGCAAGGGCCTAGATAGAATACAGGAGGCATTCAATAAGTTTGGAAGGATGAGTGGATGGATGATGGATGGATGGAGAGATGGAGAAATAAGTGAATACCTCCCAGAGATACTGTTTCATTGTTAGTGCCGTGGAGTCAATTCTGACCCCTAGCAGCCCTGTGTACAGCAGAGCAGAACCCTGCCTGGTCTTTTTTGTGCCGTCCTCTCATCTTCCAGCACTAAAGACAACGGTCCACTACTATTCATAGGGTTTTTCATGGCCAGTTTTTTCGGAAGTGGGTGACCAGGTCTTTCTTCCCAGTCTGTCTTAGTCTGGAAAGTCCATTGAAACTTGTCCACCATGGGGGACCCTGCTGGTATTTGAAATCCCAGTGGCATAGCTTTCAGCATCACAGCAACAGGTAGCTGCCACAATATGACAACATACAGGGGCTGGTGCGGCTCCCTGACTGGGAAAGGAACCCAAGCCACAGCGGTTAGAGCACCAAAACTTAACCACTAAACCACCAGGGCTGGCTAGAGATGCTGTAGGACCATATAAATTGACGGATAGAAAACATTTTTAACAATGTCCTAAATAAAGATTTCCTGTTCTTAAATGATATTTGTTATAAATGTTAAGACATATATGATATGTTTAGAGAAGTTTATAATGACAGACATTCTCTAGATGATAAATTCAGTAACTTTCACTCATTCTATCCTGATCCAGCAAGGCTGTACTACAATTGCTTAATTACCTGTTTGCATCTCCGTTAGTTATAAGCCCTGTGAGCCAGGACCATGCTGATTTTGTCTCCCCTTGACCCCCAGAGCCTAGCACGGTTCTTGGCATATACGTTTATTTGTTAGAGTTGGAGGAAGAAAAGGAAGAAGGAAAAGTGGATCAAAATTCAACACAGGTCTCTTTAACTAGGTGTAATAGTCTCCTTAACTGTATAATTGTCACCTTTTTAAACTTGCAAACATTTTAGTTGTTCAAACTAAATCCAGAAGACATTTGGAAAAAGGGAAGTCTAAGCCCAACTTTTCAGTCGTCTCCACGATCCAGCCTTTATCACGCAGCGGCCTGCCTCATGAGCTGTGCACTGATGAATAGTCCCTGCCTCCTCAGGGGTTCAGTCTGAACAGAATCTCAACATGTCCTGCTCCTTTAACTCTCCCAGCAGTGCAATGTGCAGAAAAAAGGATCATGGAATAGTAGTTTGATGCAGTGGCTGGTGTCATCAGGAGTTTGTTTTACATAGAGAAAAAACAAAACAGTTCTGGAGGATTAAGCAGTCTGCCTAAGGTCACTCACTGCTAGAAATAATAATAGCTGTCGCTTGTTGAGCCCTTAGTAAGCTAAGCACTTTCATGAATTAACTCATTTAATTCTCACAACAACTCTAAGAGGTAATACTATTAGCATCCCCATTTTAAAGATGATGATTCTGATGCACAGAGAAGCAATTTGCCCAGGTCACAGAGCCAGGAAGTGGGGGAGCTGGAGCTTAAACCAGGTGGTCCGTCTGCAGACTTGACGCTCTAAGCTAGCATGACAATCTACCAAACTCATGACCGCTGTCACACGGTACAGAGGCAGAGTCACACCCAGCTTCTCCCAGCTACAGACGCCATGATCAAGCAGGAAGACAAGGGAGGTGGTGGTTACTCTGAAAGTAAGCAAGAAATTCATCTCAGGGAAAACTAAAGTAAAACAAGCTTCACGGACATATTTGATAAGGGCTTGAGGCCCTGTAGGCATAGGCTGGAAGAACTGAAGCTACAGTTAACTGTTTTACACAAGAAATTAACAAGAAAGTAAGAAGTGTGCTAGGTAGGGGAAGGGGGAGGAAAAAGGAGTCCCAACAACATAGCAGGAAGCTGAGATTGGAATAGAAAATACTGCCAGTGACGATCCTCCAGAGGTGGAAATGGCTCAGGGGCTTTAAAGAACAAGGACATCTAACCATTCATGTAGAAGTCATCAGCGATGTTCACCCAGTATTTCCAGTATTTCCATTTCTGGGTACATGGTTGAGGTGTACTTCCGAGACCCCTGTAATCGAGTGGAGCCATGTGATTAGTTCTCCCTAAGAAGACATGAGTCACTTCCCATCCAGTACATTTAATTGCCTCCAGAGTTCTCTTCCCCTCTGCCATGGGGATCCAAAACATTTCAAATGATGGTTACTCCAGCCTAGGCCCCTGAGTATTCATGATGAGCAGAGACCCTTGCTGACCCATGATGCCTAACACAAACTATCATTGTTGTTTTTCCAACATTCTATTATGGAAATTCTCAGACACTCAGAAATTGAAAGAATTTTACAGTGAACATCTCTGTACACACCACCTAGATCCTACAATTAACATTTTTCTGCATTTGCTTTATCACATATCTATCTATCCTTTCATCTCTCCATCTACTCACTGATATATTTTATTTTTTGGATGCATTTCAAAGTAAGTTACCAACATCAGTACATGTTATCCCTAAATACTTCAGTATATATATCACTAAGTGAGCCCAAAATTTGTTAGCAGTTCTATTTTTGGCAAAATGTACATATAGTGAAATTCAAAAATCTTACATGCCCATTTGATTTGTTATATTTGTTGGTTTCCGCCAGTGATATTTGGGGTTGTTTGTTACTACAGGATAACCTAGCCTACCCTGGCTGATTCATTCCATTGTGTGTTCTGCTGCCCTATGATGTCACATCCCAGGTGCCCCTAAATCTTCCATTCAGTCTACCACACATGCAGCCTGGGGAAGGTGGACTTTGTGGAGGGGATGGTCAGGAAGGTCTCCAGTACAGTGATGTGGTAGCAAAATGGGACAGTGCACAGAGGAGTCAAAATGCACAATAGAGGTTAAGAACTCTGAACAAGCAGACCTTGGAGTCAGAGGCAACTTGGAGAGATGAAAGCATCTCTCCCCGTCCAAGACTACTGAAAAATATTGGAAGGAGACCCTGGGTATCCATCCTCTTATATCTTGGAAGGGGAATTTGAGCCAACTTGACTTGTCTTTGTCTGCACAGTTGATTACTCCTTCCCCCTTGAACACTTTCTTCATTTGGCCTCCAGGATCACCCTCTCTCCTGATTTTCCTCTTACCTGCCTGGTTGCTCATTCTCGATCTCCAGTTTCCCCTCACCTCTAAACGTTGGAATAACACCAGAGTTCAATCTCTGGGTCTCTTCTCTTTTCTATCTATACTCATCCCTTTGCAGATCACACGCAGTTCCACGGCTTTAAACACAATCAATATGAGAAGAATTCCCAAATTTACATCTCTAGTATGGACTTCTCCCCTAAACCGCAGACTTCAAGATCTGACCGCCAACTTAACATCTCTACCTATAAGTCTAAGAGGCACCTCAAACTTAACATGTCCGGAACAGAACTGACCGCCCTCCTGAAACAGCTCCTCCTGCAGTCTTCCCCATCTAGTTCATGGCAACTTCATCCTTCCCATTGCTCAGGCCAAAAGTCATGTAGTCATCTTAGATCTCTCTTGCTCTTTTTCTCTCTCTCTCTTTCTCTCCATATGTCTCTCCTCTTATTATGTCAACAAATGTTCTTATCTTTGCCTTTAGAATGTATCCAGAAGCTAACGACTTCTCACCATTTTTGCCACCCCGGTCTAAACTACTGCATGTTTCCCTTGGATTATGTCAATAGAGTCCCAACAGGTCTCCCTGGTTCTACCTTTGACCTCCCATTTTTGAAATACCAACCAGAGCGATTCAGTTACACGTAAGTGAGAATACATCATGCTTGTGCTCACAACTCTCCAATAGCTTCCCATTCGCAGACTAAAGGCTAAAAGTCCTTACCATGCTACAAAATCCCACCTGATTTGGTTTCCTATTACCTCCTAACCTCCTCTCCTTCTATACTGCTTCTCAGTCACCTTTCTCCAATCACATTGGCCCCTTGTTTTTTCTTTAACATGCGAAGTACCCTCCTGCCTGGCTTAAATCAAAGGAGAGTTCTGCTAACCTAAGAGGAAGACGTAGTCAGTCATAGCCCTGCTCAGAAGATTAATGATGTTAACAAGGATAAGACTGATTTTCTCTTTCCAATCTGCTGACTTCAGTGCAATGGCAACAATACCCTCTTATGGTTACAGGGAGCTGTGACAGCTCTAAGCCCTGTGTCCTCCCATGACAGTGTCCGAAGGAGAAAGCAAGGTAGGTATTAGCAAAAGGTCCCTATTCTCAAGTGTCTCCCTCTTGTCAGGGAGGCAGAATTTTTCCAAAGGGCACTAGCAAATCTCTTACATATCATATGCCACAACATACCCACTAACAACAGGGAAGATGATTACCACAATAGTTACCATTTATCCCCCTGAGGATGGGCACATTACAGCAACAACAAAGTGGACATTCTGGGAGCAAGGAGGAATGTAGACAACACTGATAGGCCACTGGATTCAGAAAGAGGATCACTGAACTCAATACTTGTTCTGCCATTAACTTTGTGACACTTATAAGTAATGCCCCCATTCTAGAACAGTTTCCTCATCTGCAAAATGAGGAGGTTGAACTAGATGTTGCCTTCCAGCTTGAATTTTCTCTTATTCTGTGGACTTCTATGTGTCATTTTAAAGATCTGAATCTTCCTATGTGCCATTTCTCATATATGTATACATCTCCTAAAATGATGGAAATGCTGGGATGTCTTTGAGCATCTATTTTAAAAAGAGAAGGGAAATTTTAACAAGAACATTTTGTACCACTCATTCCCTGCTAGCCCTTAAGAATAAAGGGTGTTTTTCTACCATTACTGACATGTAAAAAACAGCCTTTCAGACACAGTGATTAGGTCTCAAAATCATTCATCATAAAACTATGGCTTCCCAACAATTATTCTAGTGAGGAAGTTAGAATGACCCTCTCATATCCATGCTGCTAACAGTAATTCATAACCATTATCTTATTACTCAATGTAGAAACCAAACAAAATGAAAACAATGCTCTCCTTGACACCAAGGCCTCTATCCTTACCTGAACACAGAATTGAAGTCTTTATATGACCATATGATTAGGTTTGGCCCTCTGCTCTCTGAAGGTCATTGGTGCTGAGCAGCCAGGAAAACAAATTGCGAGCTCCAAAACCTCCAGTGGAAGGCACAAGAGCATCGATCTATTTATGGAAGATGAGAATGAAAAAGAGAGAGAACTAAACCATGCGTATTTTCTATAGGCGTGCCCAGTACCTTGAACAGGGTTTATCACATTCTAGTGCTCAAAGGATATGTATTCCATGAATAAAAGGACAAGTGAATCCACTACTTTGCCAGAAAGCTCCGTTTAGATGTATCTTAGAATCTGCACAAATCAGCCATCTTACTTCCTCACTCTCTCTGCCTTTAGCAACAGCTCACCTTGACTATTATCGTTTGTCAGCCCACCTTCTTTGATTCTCATGCTCCTGCAACAGTAATGACAAAAATGCTCAGAGATCATTAAACATAACTCAGCCCTCTGCCCTTGCACACAGATATTCTTTCAGCTCACCTCCTCTAGAGTGGAATGGACACTGATCCAGGTAAGTGCCCTCTCAGCACCTCAGTTTTCACAGAGTGAAAATTGTCCATAGGGCACTTGATTCCACACTTAATTGGTGACATGAAATGTACACATCCTAAGCACTTGTCTGGAAATGCAACATTAAACATGCTGCTACCTCCTAGAATTTATCAAAAGCTCAATTTAGAGAAAAAAAATGTTTTGGAAGCTGCATGAAATCTATCCTTTTCATCCTTCCATCCAGATATTCTAAAGTCCACTCCTGAATTAAGCTAGTCCAGCAGAAATTTGTGAACTAAAACTGTCTTTTGTCCCTTTTCCCTTATCTATTCTCCTCCCATTGGAAGGCTTTCACTGACTTGGGCTACGGTGTGATGCCATCAGTCTACATTGAGAGACACAATAGGAGACACCCCAATGGAACACCAGGTATCCCCAGGTATCACTCAGTCTCCTCAGTGACTGAGGACGCTGTTGCATTACATAGTGTGCTCGTTAGAGAGAGTCCCAGAAGGAATAGTTTTCTTGCCATAGTATCAAAATGAATCGTGCATCTCCTTAGAGATGGGTTTGTTTTTAATCTCATGAACTCTGAATGTATTACCAATCAAATGTGTCTTTTCATTTAGTTTCTAGAATACTTACAGAGCAATTTGAGGCCCATCTGTTACAAGAGTAACAGATTGTATGGTCTGCATTTTTGTTTTGGCTTCATTCCTGGCCCCCTTTTATATCTCCACCAGTAATTTTTCTTCTTGTTTCTCATCTACTTCTCTTTATGGTGTTTTGAAAAATTGAATGTATCCTTATAAGCACTTTAAATCATTTGTGGACAAGGGATGGGCACAAATTTATTAATTTGTTCAGACACATTAACATCTTACCAAATTTTAAGAGGCATTTTAAATGTGCTCCTTCCCAAAACCTTAGTGATGTGTAGTAACACAAACAAAGCGTTCTGATAATTTTTCCATAAGTGGCAACTAACAAGTGCTTCAACCCACAACAGTTCCAAGATCTGCAGTCAAGGTTGTGTTTAACAACCAAGCAGAGGGATAACTAATGGCAGGTAGGGAGGTGGTTACTGATTACTGATCCAGACCTGGAAGATAAGCGACAAAGGCAAATATTGTGTATTTAATAATTTTGCCAAAGACCAGCAAAGCACAGTAAGGAGCGAGGAGCAAGGCATGAAAGACTCCGCAAGTTTGACTGACGGAATGTTGGTGGCACAGAATGTCACACCAGGACAAAATTGACAGCTTGTGACCTATAACAATTCTACAAAACCTTGGACCACCACTTTGATTGATTGGATCATGCAATTGCCACCTGTATAGATTGGGAAGCTTCACTTTTACCCAGAATGAAGAAACTTTAAGGTTGGAAATGAAAAATAAGAAGAGTTGATGTCATATCAGCTGCTGTTAAGACAAATACAGCCTGCAAATTTTTTAAAGGCAAAAACTTTAAGTTCCCTAGGCTGAATAACGGGTGATGGAGGAGTGGAATCTACAACAGATGTAATTCAATTATTGTATTATATGTTGCTAAAATGACATTGCCTGATATTAAAAGTTCTTATAAAATAGAATAATCCTCAAGAACAGCATCAGAAATAAAAGCCAAGTCCTGAAAAATTCAGATTGCGTCTTCCATCCCAGCCTCATTCCAAATCAAAGTATGTATCTCTTTTATTTATAAAATGATACATATACTTATGAATAAAAGCCCAAAGCTGGGCATTTTGAAATGAGTTATCTAACCTCTGGAAGAAAATAAGATCATTTCCTTTCACATCTCTTCACTCTTAGCAATTACCTGACTGAATTTTAACCTGTCTGAACAGAGAGGGAGAATCTATTTGCCTGGGCTGAATATTGTAGCATTCCAAACGCATGTTTCTTCCTTTCTAAACATCTACTTCTTAATAAGATTTTTTATTAATTTCCTCAAGGAGATTAAACGCATGTTTCTTCCTTTCTAAACATCTACTTCTTAATAAGATTTTTTATTAATTTCCTCAAGGAGATTTCCACTATCAGATGTGCTGGCTGTGTATCACAAATGACCTACGTTTTAGTGGTTACTGGTCATTATGTAAGTAAAGGGAGGAACATCTCCTTCTGTGCGACTCAATGATTTAATAATTATTAATGAGACATTATGCCTTTGTACGTTTCTGACAGATGACTAAGTGCACTATAAATGTTTAACATCACTGTCTGAGGTCTGGAAATGTGATGCCAAACACCTACTCATGCTTCACACAATCAGAAAAGACAAATTAGATCAAGCCAATATGGCAGCGTTATTGATTTTTTTTTTGTAATATTTACAAACTGCAAGTAAAATGTAATATGAGAAAAAGCATGTGTGATGATGGCAGGTCCATTTACTTGAAAGTTTTTCCCCTATACTCATTTGGAAGTAGTTTATCTTGTAGGCAGTAGTGTTGGGACAATTCTTGAGTCAACTTCTTGAGGTGTGTTTCCTTCCCTCAGGCTCCAGACAGCGGGAGGAGCCTCATTCTCACCTTTGGACTCAAGGCCTGATTTTGCCAATGCTTGGACACAGGAATTTTGGCCAGAGACTGTTTGCATGTCAGAATCACCTCAAAATTTTTTTTTAAATACAGATTCCTAGGCCTCCTCCAGTCCAATTAAACCAGAACATGTTGAGGCAGTCACAAGCATTGGTATTTTATTTTTAACTTCAAAATGTTTCTATAATACAGCCAGGGTTGAGAACCTCCGATTTATACAATCTGTGCTGCCAGATTTAAAAGATGGACTCAAAATTCTCCAACACACCTCCCATCAAGAGGGGGTTCTAGGGCCCTCCACTAGAATCTGGGCTCCATGACAACTTGACAGATAGATTAAGACAAAAGCGACACTGTGCCAGTTTCCAAGTCCAGTCCTTAACAACTGGCAGCTTCCACTTCCTTCCTCCCTTCCTTCCTTCCACCTCATTCTTGGAACCCAGCTACCATGCTGTCAGGAAGCCCAAGCAGCCTGTGGGGAGGCCCATACGGACAGAAACTGAGGCCCTGACCCAGAGTCTGGCTGAGCAACCAAGCTTGCCAGTCATGTGAATGATCCACCTTGGAAGTGGCTTCTCTGGCCCCCAGGAGACCTGCCCCAGCTCTCATCACACAAGACTGAGACATGCTGTCTCTGCCAAACCCTGGCCAGACTTCAGATTCACAGTCAAAATAAATAATCGTTGTTATTTTAAGTCATTAAACTATGTGGTGGTTTGTTAGGCAATAAATAACTAGAGCATCTGCTCACTCAGATGGTGTCATGGAAAGGGATTTACTCTTTTAAAAGTTGAATTACAAGCATTAGTGGGCTCAGTGCCTCAAAAAATATAGCCTTCCACCTTCTCTTTGGCCAAAATAATGAAACTCCTCCCATTCTTAACACATGATATAGCTCCTCCATGAAGCATTCCCAGAGTGTGTCAATTCTCTGTAATTTTTCTAACCATCCCAAGTCTTGTTTACAAAATTAATTAGTGCCTTCATCACACAAAATTATAAACTCAAAATATTGAATACCAATTTTCATTTGGAAGATAGCTTGATGAGAAGATAATCATAGTCTTTGAAGAGCCAATTCTGGAAAAGGGTATAAAGGCTTGGATGGAATTGATAAAAATCAGATTGAATAAGTAAAGAATACAATGATGGGTGGAGAAATTACAGTGTGAAGAGGGGAGGAAGGATGTTTACATAGTGGGGAGCTACGTGTCAGCAGTGGGCCTTAGAATGCATATTAGTCGGCTTGGCTGCCATAACAGAATACACAGACTGGGTGGTTTAAACAACAGAAGTTTATTTTCTCACAGTTCTGGAAGCTGGAAGTCCAAGATCAAGGTGCCAAGGTTGGTTTCCGGTGAGGCCTTCTTGGCTTGTAGAGAGCCACCTTCTCACTGTGTCCTCACATGGCCTTTCCTCTGTGTGAGCAAGGGGAGAGAGAGATATCTCTAGTGTCGTCTTCTTCTTATAAGGACACCATTCCTATCAGATTAGGCCCTCATCTTTATGACCTCATTTAACCTTAATTATCTCCTTAAAGGCCCTATTTCCAAATATAGTCACATTGAGAGTTAAGGCTTCAACATATGAATTTGGCGGGGATGGGGGGGGGGGACACAAAATTCAGTCCATAACAGAATAGGAAAGCCTTGGAATAAGTGGAGAAGTTCTAGATGGAATGACACTTTCCTACCTGCCCCAGGCTGGGTGGTCATTTTGCCATTATTGTTACTAATAGCAATAACAATGATAACCAATTATTGATCAAATACCAAGTGCCCGACATTTCACATTATCGCATTTGCTCCTCAAAACAACTCTATAAAATAGGTTATATTATCCTCATTCTTTTCAGCTGAGGAAGCTTAACACAAGAAGTTCAATTGCTTATCCATGATCTCATAGCTGGTAAATATCAGAACAGGAGATAGAACACACGTCTGTGGGCTTCATAGCCCCTGTTTGCAATGCTAAACCAGGCTACCTATTTCTTTCTATCTTTCACTTCTTTGTCCCTTCAAAAATTATTAATTGAGCACACACTGTGATTTAGATCCTTTGTTAGATCCTAGGGATGCAAAGTCAAGCTGACCCTTGTCAAAGAAAAAATTACTCTGACACTTGTTAAGACAGTAAGGGAGACTTTATTCAAGGGACTATTGCAATGGAGTTTTGCAGCAGAGGAGAGAGATCAGGCTCAACTCTGAATACAACAATGATAAGTGGGGATTTATAGCCAAAGAGCAGGGTGAGGGTCAGTGGACAGAGAATTACTAAGAGGAAATATCAGGAATAAGAGGGAATTCTTGCTAGATTGGCTCAACAGGATTCTTGCTGACAGCAGGCCAGGGTGATAAGTTGTGGATGGTGGGGGATGAGGAATTTGATTAGATATTGAGGGTAGGGGATTTTCGCTAAACTGACCCAGCAAAATTCTTGCTTAAACTGGACTAAGTAGGCCAAGGACAGAGCCCAAGGTCAAGGCTTAGTCAAGAAGAGGGCTCAGAGGAGCCTGACTGAAGTTTGGTCAAAGAGAGAGTCTTTGTCACCCTGCTTGCAAGGAGCTTAAGGTTCAATGAAGAGAGAGACGCCAGTCAGCAATTGCTGTGCAACAGGATAAGTCTGTGGATTTCCCACACAAGTCTTTGTGCCTGTATTCTCTGGTTTTGGAAGTGGCAGTGCAGGGGGGACTGTGGGTACCATTGTTGAAGCTGAGCCAAGAATGCCACAGTAGTTAAGACAGTGCTTCAGAGAGCAGGCACAGCACATGGAAATGATCGGACCACTCATCAGGCTCCGTGTATTTCTGGCACTCAATAACTTCCAAAAAGGAAACACATCCTGGCCCACCTCTCATCAGGCAGGTCATCCCTAGAGGCCTCCTACACAGGTTTCCTCAAAGCAAACCACAGTCATTTCTTCATGACACAGCCTTTGTTTTTCTTCTCATCCATTTCCTTGGTGCCACTAACCGAATTCCTGATTTGTGCTTGGCCAACCCTAAAACACAGAACGTTCCTGGACCATCCTTGTTTCTTGCAATTTTTATTTTAAAAGCTGGATTCCTTGGAAGTACAAAAAACAATCTGCCTTTAAATTGATTGGGAGGGCCAGCCCCATGGCTTAGTGGTTAAGTGCACGCACTCTGCTGCTGGTGGCCCGGGTTCGGATCCCAGGCACGCACCGACGCACCGCTTCTCCGGCCATGCTGAGGCCGCGTCCCACATACAGCAACTAGAAGGATGTGCAACTGGGACATACAACTATCTACTGGGGCTTTGGGGGAAAATAAATAAATAAATAAAATTAAAAAAAAAATAAAAATAAATTGGTTGGGAGGCTTCAAGAACTCCAGCAGAATTGATGGCCACGGTTTAGCCCAGTTCCCACTGCAGACCTGGATATACTGCTGGACTGATTGGAAATGGCCCGGATTGATTCTGAAATTGCTCCCAGAGAGTGGAGGCACACAGATATTTTCTGAGATGGTTTAAGCATTGACCAGTGTTGCCAAGAGGAAGCTGCTGACATCGTGAGGGAAGGAGCCCTGGGAAGATCTTGTTGCCCATGCCTCTCCTTCTCTTCTTTCTCCCCAACCATTTCTGTGCACCCCTATCTCTCCCAATCTCCTCCACTCCAGAGCCCTCACCTCCACCTCCAACCTGCCAGGCAGCAAGGGCACAGAAACTATTACATGTTTTTAAAATTTTTAATATTTGAGACCACTTTTTGCCCTACACTTTTCAAAACATAGCACTGTTAGAAATATTTCAATGTACCATATAAAAACAAGGAAACTGTAATAATTTGTCACAACGATTTTCAGAAAAGAATGTAAAACCCTGCATAATTACATAGTATTTAGCTCAGGGTGTTATATTTCTACAATAAAGTTATGGACCTGCCTTTCTTTTATTCCTGTTGAATAGTAGTTTGTTTTAAAATGTTTTATTTTAAACATCATAAAATACATGTCCTGACAAACTTGTATTTTCGAACTCCAAGCTATTTCCAGGAGACAGTTTATACCCAGAGCAGCCCAGTGGTGTGTGTTCTGGCTGATAAAGGATTTAACTGTCTGGGGATGTCGGGCAAAATTCTAGCAAAAAAGAAGAATCAGGATGGGGAGACAGTCCATTGGGGGAAACCCTCCTTCCTGATGGACAACGCCAATGCTCTGGGATTCACCCTGGCAAAGAGGGTACAAAGGACCGAAATCCTCTTCTTTCCACAGATAAGTCAATCAGGAAGTGAGTTTTCTTCTCAAGACAGAGCACTGAGAAGCAACCAGGCAGAGTCATGGTCAAATTGCCGAATTCTTTTAGCTAAGTATTGCCAGTGGAAGTTGTAAGCATGTTTTGATTTTCTCAGTGACATAAATAAACCATGTTTAACCTAGTTCTGTTGTACTCTATCAGAATAGATAGAAAAGGGTCACAAATTCAGTGACCTCGTACCTGGTCATGACCTAGAAAAAGTGGTCAGGTAGGTAATATACAGAGTGAAGCTCACTGGAGGTAATAGAGGCATGAAGGGAGGAGGCTAATAGGACATACCTGAGAGCCAAATTTGACCCTCAGGCAGCCAATTTAAGACTTCTGTGACCCAGAAATTCTAGGATGGTGGACATGTGGACTTTCATGGTGTGGTGATTAATTTTTGTATCAACATGATTGGGCCATGGGGTGCCCAGATATTTGTTCAAACATTACTCCGGGTATGTCTATGAGGTGTCTCATGATGAAATTAACGTGAGAATCAGTAGACTGAGTAAAGCAGACTGCCCTCCACAATGTGTATGGGCCTCATCCAATCTGCTGAAGGTCTGAATAGAACAAAAAGGTTGAGTAACAGAGGATTCACTCTCTCGGCCTGACTGTCTTGGAGCTAGGACATACGTCTTCTCCTGCCTTTGGACTTGGACTCCTACTGAGACTTACACCATTGGTTCTCCTGGGTCCCAGGCTTGCCAACTGCAGATCTTGGGACTTGTCAGCCTCCATAATCAGGTGAGCCAATTCCTTATGATAAATCTCTTTATATATATGAATATATATATATGATCTCCTATTGGTTCTTCTTCTCTGGAGAACCTTGACTAGTATACTTGGTAACCCTGGGGTACATAAGTCAGGCCCCACCAGGACAAAGGAGTCAAGAGACAGACAGACAGACAGAAAGACAGAGACTGAAAGACAGAAACAGATGCAGACAGATACAGAGCAGATAGGCAGATAGAAAGAAACAGACACAGACAAGACAGAAAGAGAACAGACAGGCAGGCACACAGGCATACATACAAACAGAGGCAGAAACACAGATAAAGATAGGAAAAAGGTGAGAAAAAATAGAGTACCTCGTGATGCTGTCTATGATTTGCTCGTGGAGCTTTATTTCTCTATTTCAGACAGTGCATCTGAGGGGAAAACTTGCCCCTCGTATTTTAACCAGACCTCTGCCCAGTCAGAATTGGCTGTCAGAGATACCTGTCAGCAGACTACCTGAGCCGACTGCACAGTCCCCCGGAGGAAAGGACCAGCTCCGACACCTCGCAGATACTCAGATATTAACACCCCACAGCTGAGCCCTGGTCTCGTCTCTGCAGGTGACACCGTGTAAAGAGGGCACACTGTGGACAGGGCATCTCAACGCAGCTGTCCACTAGGGTCACCTCGGACCTGACCCGCTCTGAACCAATTAAATCAGAATCTCTAGGGCTGGGGCATGGCTGTTTTTCACCAGCTCCTCAGGGGAACCGGGAAGCAAAGAGATCTGGGTTCTGCTATTTAAGGCCATATGCCTGGGTTGCAGAGTTCAAACCTGAGAGCAATGCAAGTAGCCAGGTCAGACGACATTTGTCACCTGGGCACACGACAGTTACTACATACAACCCATGAGGTCTACTTTCTATGTCACTTTCACAACTCCAAAGACTAATCACAATATTGTCCCTCTTGGTGCCAGGCTAAGTGCTCCACAGCTGTTGCCTCATTTAATCTCACAACACCCTGTCTCATGTAGATATTATCTCCATTTTTTGGTAACAAAACTGAGGTCAGATAGACTGAATGGTTTGCCAAGACCAAATAGCCAGCAGGTGCCTGAGGCAGGATTTGCAAATAAGTCTTCTGCTCTGCTGCTCAGAAAACCCACTGAGGGGAGGCTCTTGGTTTTATCCTTTCCTGTTCCATGCTGTCTCCCACACAGACGGTCCTGAAATGAAGACCAGCATCGCTTTCTGTGCAGAGCACAGGACCACACACAGGAAAGCATGTGGGGCATCCGTCTGGGTGATTTTATTCTGGCCATGCCAACTGTACAATATGCTGTCACTCACTTCAGCCTGGTCCGAGAAAAGACACAATTAGAGCACAGCCCACCCAAAGAAAGGGGGCGGGGGTGAAAGACCTTAAGCTTCTTCATTGACTTTAATTAAGCTCCCCAGAGAAGTAGATCACGAGAGACTCTGCAGAACTTTTTCTAGTTTTATTTATTTTATTCTTAATTTCAATTTAACAGAAAAATATTTTCCTCTAACCTACTCCGCCAGGTCAGGGCTTTCTCTATCTATTAAGAAACAGCGCCATCTACTGATACATCTTCACACTGCTCTTGTAAACCATGAAAAAAATAATTGCTCTTGCTCGTGCCTTAATTATGAACACGTCCCAAGACGTGGGCCTCCTTTCCAAATGTCTGTTCTGCACTTAAAACCGTATATATTATTTTTCTTTATAGCCACAAATGACAAATAGGTTTGGAATTACACGAGGGCTTTCAAGCAGATGTCTTGAAAAATGGAGCCTACAGATCAGGACTTGATGAGGTGGGGCAGCCAGGCGGCAGGTGCTCAGGTGTGGAGCCACGAGGCCAAGGTGCCCTGCGCGGCAATGACCACACCTGTTCACCTGCGCCTGCTCGGGAGCTACAGGCCGACCCAGAGGACATGAACCCTACGTTCCAAAATACCAAATACCAGGAATCAACCTAAAAGCAGGTGTGTATGACTGCTACACAGAGAACGAGGAAACATTATTAAGGAAACCAAGGAATACCTAAATAAATGGCAGGCTATACTATGGATTGGGATACATATTCACAATGCGGGTGAAATCTCCGCCATAAGGGGTAAAAACTTGTTCTTGGGGGGATGAAGAAACCTTACAGTTCTTATGTATAAGGCACAGATTTACAGTATATTAAAATTTCATAGGCATTGGGGGTAACTAGGGAAAAAAGTCTAGAAAAGACTCATTAGGGGGAATATTAGGGAAAAATGTTGAGAAGCACTGGATTAGGAAATTCAACATTGTAAGTATGTCAGTTCTTCCAAACCAATTTATAGATTTAATTCACTTCTAATGAAAACTCCAATGGGGGTGTGTGTTTGTGTGTGCATAAATTGATAAGCTGGTCACAAATGTAGATTGAAGGAAAAGGAAAGATGAGAGAGTGCTTGACCATATCTCAAGACTTAAGATAGTGCTACAGTAATTAGGACAGTGTAGCACTGGCCCAGAGTAGGCAGAGAGACAGTGGAATAGACTGGAGGGCCCAAAACAGATTCAGACACATGTGGACACTTGGTTTACAGAACAGTGGAAAGAGGACAGTCTTTTCAACAAATGGTACTTGGATTTCCATATGAAAGACATAAAAACTGACCCTCACTTCATAATTTCTGGTGGATTATGGATATAAATACGAAAAACAAGGTGAAGGCCCCAGACCAGCAATGTCAGCACCACCTAGGAAATGATTAGAAGCACAAATTCTGCAGCCTCACTCCGGACCTGCTGAGTCTGAAAGTCTGGCAGTGGGGCCAGCAAGCTGCGGTTCTCCTGGTGATTCTGACGCACACTAATGTTTGAGAGCCACAGTTTTAGAAGGTAACTTAGGAGAATATTTGCAGGGTCAACAAGGTAAGAGGAGACTTCCTAAACAAAGCATTGCTGTAAAGGAAAAGGGGGAAATAAAGATGTAGAACTTCTGTTTATCAAATGATACCGTGAAGAAAGTAAAAAGGCAAACCACGCAGGGGAAAAAAAGACTTGCACCACATAACTGACAAAGGATCATATCCAGAGTATATATAAAGAACTCCTAGATATCAATAAGAAAGAGACAGACAGCCCAAAAGAAAAATGGTCAAGAGACCTGAACAGACACTCCTTAGAAGATGATCCCCAAATGGCCAATCAGCACGATGAGGTACACAGTGTCTTTAGAAATTAGAGAAATCAAAATAAAAATTACAATGCAATATAATTACAGACCCATCAGAATAGCTAAAATTAGGAAGACCAGCAACATCCGAGTGTTGGTGAGACTGTAGAACAGGTGTTGGCAAACTTTTCTTGTAAAGGGCCAGACAGTATATTTTTTAGGCTTTGCAGTCAAGAGACAAAACTGAGGATATTACATATGCAGATAATTTTACAACAAGAGAAAACTCTCGTCTCCCTGACAGCAATGCCTTTGACTGGAGTGGACTATCCCAGATGGTAGGCAGACTTTGCCTCCAGTTGTGGTTGGCTAGAGACAGGTCCAAGGGCCCTGGTGGGCAGGGAGGTACAGGGACGGCCACCATGGTCAGGTTTCCTCTCTGGCCTAGGGGCACTCAAATCCCAACTTGCCCTTCTCTCCTTCTCTGAGCCCAGCTGTTTCAATTTAGCAGCTGGCCAAAGATAAGGCTGACTGAGATTCCATCTCTTAGTGACCCAGCAGCTGCCAATAGCACAGTCCCCTGGGTATAGGTGGCAACCAGCACAGGCCCTGGGCAGCAGAGAGGCGTGGCTTTTGGCAGGAGAGGAACAACGGTGGAAGAGGAGAGTCCAGCCCAGTATCTGCCACTCCACATGTGACCAGCGGACCATAATTTGTTGACCCTTGATGTAGAACATTGGGATCTCCTGTGCACTGCAGGTAGGAATATGAGTTAGTACAACAAATTTAGAAAATTATTGGAATTATCTATTAAAATACAAGTACAAAGCATACTCAGCAATTCTACTCCTAAATATATGCCCGACAGACATGCATGCACACATGCACCCAGAGACATGCACAAGAATGCTCATAGGAGCATTATTTATAAGAGCCAAAAATGAAAATAAGATCATCCAATGTCCACCAGCATTAGGATGGAAAAATGAATGTTAATATATTCACATAATGAAGTTCTTTACAGCAATGAAAATGAACAGATTACCGCTTCATGCACCAGGGATGAATCTGATAGCGATAATGCTGGGAAAAAAGAATGCATACTATATGACTCCATTAATGTACGCATGTTTGGCTGATAAAACTATAAAGAAAAGCAAGAAATGTAATACCGTGGGAGTCAGGATAGGAGTGAGAGGGTAGGATGGTGATGGGAAGTGGACCCTAGGATGCTCCTGAAATGCCAGCAATTTCGTATTTCTGGCCATGGGTAATAGTAACACTGGGATTTGTACTGTAATAAATCAGGGATTGCCAAACCACATCTATGGCCCACACCTAGTCTACCATCTGTTTTTGTAAATAAAACTTTATTGAAGCACAGCCACACACTGGTTTACGTATTGTCTATGCCTGCTTTTACATTAACAATAGCACAGTAGAGTAGTTGTGATGGAAATACATGGCCCAAGAAGCTTAATATACCATCTGGCCTTTTACACGAAAAGTTTGCCAAATTCTATAATAAATCATTGAGCTGTACATTTCTATTTTGTATATATACATATACACATTTCTATTTTGTATACATGTGTATATATATACACATTTCTGTTTTGTATATATATTATAGATACTTTGCATTTACATACATACATGTTGTATTTTACAATTTTAACAATATATATATAAACAACTGGATTCCTTTCTCTGCCTCATTCTTGGCTATAGACATTCAATGCACAAGATAATAAACAATCAAATCAATTATCTTTAAGAAAATAGGTACTCTTTTCTTTAATTAAATATATTAATTATATAGACAAAATAAACTGTACTTGCCTCCAGAGCTCATTTTAGTCTCAATTTCCACATTTGCAAGAGAATGGATCATCAACTTTCACTCCAAATACTTTGATGATATATTTCTTAAAGATGTTTTAAAGATTGCAGAGTGATACTTGAAGGCACTTTGAACAAGTGCTTTGTCAAATGTTGTCACTTCTCTGTTTGAGTTGTTCTTAGAAGATTGAACCCAGGTGTCTATAAACACCAAATTCAGCAAAAGGGCCACATTCAGTCATGCCTTATTTACTCAGTGATGCGGGGGAAGGCACTTTTCTGATACATTGAATTTCTCCTTTGCATTCAGTAATGCATTCATCCAACAAATATTTACTTAGAGCCTACCATGACAAAACTTTTATTTTCATCATTTTAACCACAAATATTTCTGAAATATTTTATATCTTTCCCTGCCTTTTACACAAAGAATGCTGAGCATAATTTAATCTTTTATTTATGACTCAGCCTCATTATGGAACCAAACTATATTCTAAAATGTTGGCTTTCAAACATACATTTTAGCTGAGAAGCCCTTTTATACAATCCTAATATACAAAATAGATTTTAAAAAAGAGTTGAAGTGAGAGATGGGAGTGCTGCCGAGTCCCACCTACTTGGTATCCCTGAGACAACACAAAACCCTAAGCCTCCAGGAATCATCATTAGAAACCACTGGTTACACATAGTAACACTCTCAAGGGCTGCTGAGAGATAGAAGGCTGCTCCTCTGCTCAGTGATCCTAAATTATGATCCGAAATTGCTGTTGTTTTTTAAATTTGGATGTGTTTTATAGTGTCTTTCTCAATATCACAATCACTTCTTGCTGCCTATCAGTGTGGTTCCCCATAACTGCTCCCACCCCGCATGCCAGCCAGATCTGTGGTTTCTGTAGAGTGGGAAACTAAAGTCACCAAATTTCACAGAAGTGTGGGTAAATTAAGGGTCCAGAGATACCTATGGCTTGAGAGGCTCTTTCTTGAATAAAGGACATAGGCTTTACATTCTGGACCTTGAGGGATCTATTTTGTCAGTCAACATCTGTTTTTCTGTCTAATTTCCAGACTGCCAGATGTATATAGAAGCTAAGTGACCTCTAAATAAGTAAGGAAATTCTCTACCACCGAGATGAGAATGAATTAGCATTATAGACGGTGATTCCATTTTCTCAATTGAGGAAATATTTCCAGAATCTGTCAGTCTAAGAACCAAATCTACTAGTAACTTTCAAATGCAAATATTTGGATTGACTCTTGTACATTTAAATTTACTTGTATAAAGTACATATCCATAAATACTGGTGAAGAAAATATTCTCCACCCCACACACATATATAAACACAAAATCTGTGCTCTTCACTTAACCCAACAGTCTTGGAGTTCACTGAGTGAAAGAAGCTGTCTACAGAAATAGATTGTTAAATCCATTCTAAGATGATATATTCACTCCTGGCATTTTGGAGCCCTAAAATTGGCAGCCATTTTAGTAAATTAAAATCCTTTGCTGACACTATGAGAGCATTGGGTAAAAGAATGCATTAAACACATTTATAAGAGAAAACTTAAGATTGCTGGGAAGATAACAGCATACAGGGACTCTGAACTCACCTTTTCCCACAGACACAACAAACTTACAACTACCATTGGAACAATCACCCTTGAGAGAGAATTGGAAACTGGATAAAAAGAACCCCCACAACAAAGGACAGTGCTGACTGAGGAGCAAGAGACAGAAATATCTTTCTGGAGAGGAAAAAAGCCACATTCTAGCTGTAGGGTTTCACAGCTAGGAGCAGTCATAGCCACATAGGGCATCTATCCCACTTTCCAACACCTGAAACAATTGTGTGCTGCCATGCCTGGGGCTGGCTCCACACAGCTGCACTACTGAGAGAGCTGAAAACATCCTTACAGGCTAGAGGCTCATAGGAATTGTGAGCCCCAGAGCCTAGCAAGCAGCCATGCTGGGGGCCTAGTCACTTAACAGAAAAGCTGCAGCAGGAATGTGCTATTAGACCTTGCAGCCAACTGTGCTGGGGCTACCCACACCTGATAAAGTAACTGAAGGGACCATAGCAGCTGCATGCAGCTGAGACTTACAACCAGCTCACCAGAGGGACAGCCTAGCCTTCCCAGGCATCTGCAGTAAGAGCAACCTCACCTCAACAGAAAGACACATGTAGCCCACACAGGGGACATTCTTGGAACATTTGGAATTGCTAATGAGAGGGAAACACACTGCTGGGCCTCATAAGGCATCTCTTACACAAGGCCACCTCTCCAAGATCGGGAGACAAAACTGACCTACCCAAAACATAGATATAACAGAAATAGGCAAAATGAGGAGACTAATGAATACATTCCAGATAAGGGAAGAGGACAAATCTTCAGAAAAAGAACTAAATGAAAGAGAGATAAACAACCTACCTGATAAAGAGTACAAACTAATAGTCATAAGGATGCTCACTGATCCTGGGAGAAGAATAGATGAATACAGTGAGAACTCCAAAAAAGAATTGGAAAATATAAAAAAGAACCAATCAGAACTGAAGAATACAATGATGAAAATGAAAAATTCACTAGAGGGAATCAATAGCAGAGGAGATGATACAGAAGAATGGATCAGCAAACTTGATGAAAGAGTAGAGGAAATCACCCAAGCTGAACAGAAAAAAGAAAAAAGAATTTAAAAGAACGAGGACAGTCTAAGGGACTCCTGAGACAACATCAATCACACTAACATTTGTATTATAGGTGTCCCAGAAGGAGAAGAGAGAGACAAAGGGGCAGAGAATCTATTTGAAGAAATAATAGCTGAAAACTTTCCTAACCTAGGGAATGAAAGACAGACATCCAGGTACGGGAAGCACAGAGAGCACCAAACAAGATGAACCCAAAGAGGCCCACACCAAGACACACTATAATTAAAAATGTCAAGGGCTGGCCCACTGGTGTAGTGGTTAAGTGCGTGCACTCTGCTGCAATGGCCCCGGGTTTGGATCCCGGGTGTGCACCGACACACCACTTGTCAAGCCATGCTGTGGTGGCTTCCCACATAAAGTGGAGGAAGATGGGTGCAGATGTTAGCCCAGGGCCAGTCTTCCTCAGCAAAATGAGTAGGATTGGCAGATGTTAGCTCAGGGCCGATCTTCCTCACACACACAAAAAAAAATTGTCAAGAGTTAAAGAGAGAATCCTAAAAGCCACAAAGGAAGGCAACAAGTTACATACAAGGAAAACCTCATAAGGCTATCAGCTGACTTCTCAGCAGAAACCTTACAGGCTAGAAGAAAGTGGCACAATATATTTAAGTTGCTGAAAGGAAAATATCTACAGCCAAGAATACTCTACCCAGCAAGGTTATCATTCAGAATGGAAGGAGAGATAGATAAAGAGTTTTCCAGACAAGCAAAAACTAAAGGAGTTTATCACTAAGAAATCAGCTTTACAAGAAATGCTAAAGGGACTTATTTAAGTGGAAAAGAGAAGAGCACAAATAGGAATAAGAAAATTATCAAAAACAAATCACTGGTAAAGGCAAATATACAGTAAAGGTAGCAGATCAACCACCTATGAAGCTAATACAAAGGTCAAAAGACAAAAGTACTAAAATTATCTACTTCCATGATAGGAGAGTAACGGATACACATGCACAAAAAAAGAGGTTAAATATGATATCAAAAACATAAAATGCGGCAGTTCAGGAGTGAAAGAGTAGAGCTTTCAGCAGGAGGTCAAACTTAAGAGACCATCAACTAAATATAGATTGCTATATACGTAGGTTGTTATATATGAACTTCATGGTAATTGCAAACCAGAGACCTATAATAAATAAACAAAAAATTAAGAGAAAACAACCCAAACATAATACTAAAGAAAGCTATCAAACCAAAAGCAGAGAGAGCAAGAGAAGAAAGGAAAAGAGAAGAACTACTAAAACACCCAGAAAAAAAGTAACAAAATGGCAATAAGTACATACTTATCAACAGCTACTTTAAGGACTAGATGCTCCAATCAAAAGACATAGGGTAGGGCCAGCCCCAGTGGCCTAGTGGTTAAGTTTGGCGTGCTCCACTTCGGTGGCCCACATTCAGTTCCCACCTACACCACTCGTCTATCAGTGGCAATGCTGTGGCAGCAGCTCACATACAAAATAGAGGAAGATTGGCAACCGATGTTAGCTCAGGGTGAATCTTCCTCAGCAAAAAGAGGAAGATTGGCAACCGATGTTAGCTCAGGGCTAATCTTCCTCAGCAAAAAAAAAGACATAACATGGCTTATTGGATAAAAGAAAAAGACCCATATATATGCTGCATACAAGAGACACACTTAGGAACTAAAGACACTCACAAACTGAAAGGGAAGGGCTGGAAAAAGATACTCCATGCAAATGGCAATGAAAAGAAAGCAGGGGTAGCAATACTTGTATGATACAAAAAAGACTTTAAAACAAAAACTGTAACAAGAGACAAAGAAGGACACTACACAGTGACAAAGGGAACAATCCAACAAGAGGCTATAACACATAAATATCTATGTATCCAACATAAGAGCACCTAAATATATTCAGTAATTATTAACAGACATAAAAGATTAAATAGATAGTAACAAAATAATAGCAAGGGACATTAACACCACACTTACATCAATGGATAGATCATCCAAACAGAAGATCAATAAGGAAACACTGGCCTTAAATGACACAGTAGACCAGATGGACTTAGTAGATATACACACAACATTCCAACCCAAAACCACAGAATACACATTTTTTCGAATGCACATGGAACATTCTCTAGGATAGATAGATCACACATTAGCCCACAAAACAAGTCTCAATAAGTTTAAGAAGATTGAAACAATACCAAGAGTCTTTTCTGACCACAACGTTATGAAACTAGAAATCAACTACAGGAAGAATACTGGAAAAGCCATAAATATGTGGAGATTAAATAAAATGCTACTGAACAGCTATTTCAATAAAGAAATCAAAGGAGAAATGAAAAAATACCTGGAGACAAATGAAAATGAAAATACAACATTCCAGAATTTATGGGATACAGCAAAAGCAGTTCTAAGAGGGAAGTTTACAGCAATGCAGGCCTACCTCAACAAACAATAAAAATCTCAAATAAACAATCTAACAGTGCAACTAAAGGAACTAGAAAAAGAAGAACAAACAAAGCCCAAAATCAGTAGAAGGAAGGAAATAATAAAAACCAGAGTGGAAATAAATGAAATAGAGATTATAAAACAATAGAAAAAAAATCAATGAAAATAAGAGCTAGTTCTTTGAAAAGATAAACAAAATTAACAAACCTTTAGCTGGCCTCATCAAGAAAAAAAGAGAGAAGGCTCAAATAAATAAAATCAGAAATGAAAGAGGAGAAATTACCACGGACACCTCAGAAATACAAAAAATTGTAAGAGAATAATACGAAAACCTATACACCAACAAATTGGATAATCTAGAAGAAATGGATAAATTCTTAGAATCATACAACCTACAAAACCGAATCAAGAAGAAATAGAGAATTTTAATAGACCAATCACCAGTAAGGAGATCAAAACTGTATTCAAAAACCTCCCAAAAAATAAAAGTCCAGGACTAGACAGCTTCCCTGGTGAATTCTACCAAACATTCAAAGACTTAATACCTATCCTCATCAAACTCTTCCAAAAAATTGAAGAGGAGGGAAAGCTTCCTAACTCATTCTATGAGGCCAACATAACCCTGATACCAAAACTAGATAAGGACAACATAAAAAATGAAAATTACAGGGGCCGGCCCGGTGGCGCAAGCGGTTAAGTGCGCGCGCTCCGCTGTGGCGGCCCGGGGTTCGCTGGTTCGGATCCCGGGCGCACACCGACGCACTGCTTGGCAAGCCATGCTGTGGCGGCGTCCCATATAAAGTGGAGGAAGACGGGCACAGATGTTAGCCCAGGGCCGTCTTCCTCAGCAAAAAAAGAGGAGGATTGGCAGATGTTAGCACAGGGCTGATCTCCTCACCAAAAAAAAAAAAAAAAAAAAAAAAATGAAAATTACAGGCCAATATCACTGATGAACATCAATGCAAAAATCCTCAATAAAATACTAGTAAATCACATAAAACAGTACATTAAAAAGATCATAGACCATGATCAAGTGGGATTTATTCCAGGGATGCAGGTATGGTTCAACATCCACAAATCAATCAACGCAATGCACACATTAACAAAATGAAGAATAAAAATCACATGATCATCTCAATACATGCAAAGAAAGCATTTGACACGATACTGCGTCCATTTATGATAAAACACTCTGAATAAAACGGGTATAGAAGGAAAGTAGCTCAACATAATAAAGGCCATATATGACAAACCCACAGCTAATATCATCCTCAATGGTGAAAAACTGAAAGCTATCCCTCTAAGAATAGGAACTAGACAAAGATGCCCACTTTCACCACTCCTATTTAACATAGTATTGGAAGTCCTAGCCAGAGCAATCAGGCAAGGAAAAGAAATAAAAGGGATCCAAGCTGGAAAGGAAGAAGTGAAACTGTCGCTATCTGCAGATGACATGATTTTATATGTAGAAAACCCTAAAGGATCCACCAAAAAACTTTTAGAAATAATAAACGAATATGGCAAAGTTGCAGGATAAAAAATCAACATACAAAAATCACTCGTATTTCTATACACTAAAAATGAAGTAGCAGAAAGAGAAATTAAGAATACAATCCCATTTACAACTGTAACAAAAAGAATAAATACCTAGGAATAAATTTAACCAAAGAGGTGAGAGACCTGTACACTGAAAAATTTAAAACGTTGTTGAAAGAAATTGAAGAAGACACAAAGAAATGGAAAGATATTCCATGCTCTTGGATTGCATGAATTAATGTAGTTAAAATGTCCACACTTCCTAAAGCAATCTGCAGATTAAATACAAGCCCTATCAAGATTCCAATGATATTTTTCACAGAAATAGAACAAAGAATCCTAAAATCTATATGGAACAACAAAAGACCCTGAATAGCCAAAGGAATCCTGAGAAAAAAGAACAAAGCTGGAGGTATCACATTCCCTGATTTCAAAACATACTACAAAGCAATAGCACTCAAAACAACATGGTACTGGCACAAAAACAGACACACAAATCAATGGAACAGAATCAAGAGCCCAGAAATGAACTCACACATCTATGGACCTCTAATTTTTGACAAGGGAGCCAAGAACATACAATGGAGAAAGGAAAGTTTCTTCAATAAATGGTCAGAAAACTGGACAGCCACATACAAAAGAATGAAAGTAGACCATTATCTCACACCATACACAAAAATTAAGTCAAAATGAATTAAAGACTTGAAGACCTGAAACCATAAAACTTCTAGAAGAAAACATAGGCAGTATGCTCTTCGACATCAGTCTTAGCAGCGTATTTTCAACCACCGTGTCTGACCGGGCAAGGGAAACAAAAGAAAAAAATAAATAAATGGAACTACCTCAAACTAAAAATCTTCCGCACAGCAAAGGGAACTCTCATACACTGCTGTTGGGAGTGCAAACTGGGGCAGCCACTATGGAAAACAGCATGGAGATTCTTCAAAAAATTAAGGATAGACCTACCACACGATCCAGCTATTCCACTGCTTGGTATTTACCCAAAGAACGTGAAAACACGTTCATAAAGATACATACATCCCTATGTTCATTGCAGCATTGTTCACAACAGCCAAGACTTGGAAAGCAACCTAGGTGCCCAGCAAGGGACGAATGGATAAAGAAGATGTGGTATATACACACAATGGAATATTACTCACCCATAAGAAATGATGAAATCCGGCCATTTGTGACAACATGGATGGAGGTTTGAGGGTATTATGCTAAGCGAAATAAGTGAGAGGGAGAAAGTCAAATATCGTATGATCTCACTCATAAGTAGAAGATAAAAACAACAACAAACAATCACATAGAGACAGGGATTGGATTGGTGGTTACCAGAGGGGAAGGGGGGAGGGAGGAGGGTGAGAGGGATGATTAGGCACGTGTGTCATGATGGATTGTGATCAGTATTTGGGTGGTGAACATGATGTAATCTATACAGAAATCGAAATATAATGATGTACACCTGAAATTTATATAATGTTATTAACCAATATTACTGCAGTAAAATTAAAAAAAAGGGTAACTTTTTTTTACTTATATCACAAACATTTCCCCTTCACTCTTCAAGGCTTCATAATATTCCATTGTGTGGTTGTTCCGTTGTTCATTCTCACCATTCCCTATTGTTGAATAGTTAATTGTTTCCAATATTTTCCTAATATTCAATCTGTTGGCAACAAATACCCTAACGCGTAAAAAAAAGAACAGAAAAAACTTAATACACACATATGGACAAAGCACAAGCAAACCATAAAGGCACACAGACTCAGTTACATCCAATGACCAGTTATAGAAACAAAGTCAGTTCAATAGCTTAATTCTCAGTAGATATCCTTCAGGGGTCTTAAGCATCCTTAAAATTAAACTTCAAGTTTACTTCACATCACGAAAACATTTTGTCTATAAAGACACTGTGGAGTTTGGGGAAACCACAGTTTTAATGCGACTGAATGTAGTATCTGATGTCATATATGTACAAAATGTGAAACACGGGCGATGTCTTAAAGGACATCTCTATTCATCGCATTTGTGATGCTTGAATCTCTCCTGCCAATTCCTGCCAAGTGATTGTCTGTTTATCATTGAATCCAGTTTCAGAGAACTTTCTGGATTAGTTCTATATTTATTCAATCCCTACTAGAATATATTCGTGTATTATCAAATATTTGCATTTGGTACAACTTTACTTTTGAATTCAATGTAGGTTTCAGTAAGATATAAAATTCTTCCTAATACTTGAGAATAATCAGACTTCAGACAAGTAATGTTAAACCTACAGAAATCGATCCAAAATATAAGCAGAATAAACGGTCATCTTTCATTTTTTCAAAATGATAGAGCCTTACTACCTGTGTCTCCTTTTAAATAGTGTGAGGCCCTCCTCCAAAAAAGAGATCATTTAAACAAAAATAACAATATTTTCAAACTAATGCATAATCTATTAGTATCTATCTAAAAATGAGAAATATTTCGCTAAAAATTAAAATGAATTGCCCAGATGAATAAAACTATTTTATGGTTACAAATCATATCCCTTAGAGAAAATTAACAGTTGCCTTGCAAACACCAAAATTAATTATTCACTGGAACATAATTCAGGGTTCTTGAAATAGAAGATCTAAAGGAAAATTCAGGACAGGTCTGGTACAAAGAATGGATGCTAGGAAAACCCACCACACACTCAGCACAGACCTTGCAAATCTCCAGTTATTCTAGCTCAGTAAAAAGGTAGAGAAACAAAGTTAACTTTTTTCCTTTTGCCTTTAATTTAAGGAGAAATGAAACTTTTTTTTCTTACTACATCGAATATTGAATTTATATAAAACCTTAGTTCATCAAAAAGAAGCCAAGGCATAAAAGATTATTTAACACTACAGTAAAAAATTGATAAAACCCAGAGAACATCAAAGCCATTTCAGCAGCTGCTGCTACATTCTGGATGAAAATGTCTGCAGGAGAAAGCCAACTTTAGATATGGACCAAGGCACCCCTCCGTTTGCACTGGGGGTACTTTATCAGCTGCACTCACTGCTAAAGACTGTGGTCCTTGAAATCAGATAGAAACGCTTTGGGGGCCCCCTCGTGGTGATTTATAGACCTTGGACATCAGATAAAAATGACCATGAATCAGACAAGCCAAGGCGGCCAGGACCCCCAAAGACCAGGTTCTACAAACTAGTATCTCCTCTAAACGATTCTTAGCATTTTCAGCATTGTATAATTTGTCTACCTCACCCACAGTTGATTGACTCTCTCTACATGTAGTCGCCTACAAAAGGAAAAACATTTTTCTTACCACTCAATTCACTGCAACTTAAAAAAATGAACATTTATTACTTTAATGCAAATAACCCTCCCTATCTCCCTCTTTAGACATATTTAACCAAAAGCAAATCGTATGGCACTGTGGTTAGTGTTGTACAATACAAACTCATAAATCTGCATGGAATCTATTTATTTACTTATTCTCAGCACTAGCAAATGAATTACCCTTGGCTTAAATCTTTTTTTTGTGTGTGTGTGTGAGGAAGATTAGTCCTGAGCTTGAGCTAACATCTAATACCAATCCTCCTCTTTTTGCTGAGGAAGATTGGCCCTGAGCTAACCTCTGTGCCCATCTCCCTCTACTTTATATGGGACGCCACCACAGCATGGCTTGACAAGCGGTGCGTCGGTGTGCGCCTAGGATCCAAACCCATGAACCCCGGGCCACTGAAGCAGAGCGTGCGCACTTAACTGCTACGCCACCAGGCCGGCCCTGTGGCTTAAATCTTTTAAGTGTCAATATGTTGCTAAAAGTGGCAGATTTAACAAAATAGAAAGGAGTATACGATTTTCACCAGGAACTACAACCTAAAAAAGGAGCTACTCAATGGCCTATTAAATTTGGCATGCTTTACCTAGCCAAGTGAGACTAATCTAATAAACCACTTCTCTAAATCTACCTGAAAGGTAGATGGCCCAATTAATAGAATCGGAATTCATCAAAGAACCTGCTCAAAGGTGCTCAACTCTGAGCTGAACATTATAATCAACTGGGGAGTGTTTTTAAAATGAGGAAGCCTACTTTCAGAGATTCTGATTTACTTGGCCTGGACTAAGACCTGGACATCGGTATCTGACAGAAGCTCTCCAGGACGTTCTTAAGGATAGCCAAGGCTGAGAACAACTCCCAGGGTTTCCGAGCAAGGCAGTCTGGCTGCTCCCATGTCTGCTTGTGGCTGAGTCAAGACTATAAAGGGTCATTTTCTATACCCACCTTCCCCACTTCTGCTATTTCTCCCTCCTTGTGATTACATGCAAGATTGTAACATAGCCAGTAATCAACTCTACCCACTATTTAATATATTGGGTTACAGCCAATTATATATTTTGAAATCTCATGCTCACAGAAATTATAAAAGCTGAGCAGCACAGAAAAGCTTTGGAGTTATAAAGTTGGTGAGTTATATTTATATATATATATATATATTTTATGTTCCTCAACCATCAGATACCAAAATTTACTAGTGGACTTCTAAGCAGGATTTTGCTGTGGACTAATCTTGAAACACCCTTTATCCTTGGTTTCTGTGACACCACATTCTCTTTTTTTCCCCTCCAATCTCTGTAACTCCTCCTTCTTATTCTTTATACCAGCAATTCTCCACTTTAAGGAGCATCAGAATCTCCTGGAGATCTTGCTACAGCACAGATAGCTGGACCCTACCCCCAGAGTTTCTGACTCAGTAGGTCTGGGGTGGGGCCCAAGAATTTGCATTTCTAACAAGTTCCCAAGTGATGCTGCTGCCGCTGGTCTGGGACCACACTTTACGAACCACCATTCTACACACTACATGTCAAAGTTCCTCAAGGCTCCATCCTGGGCTCTCCTCTCATTTTACTCTACACTCTCTTCCCACAATTACAGCCAAGACTGCTCCTTAAATTACACAAATGACGCCAAGTTTCTATCTCTGCCCAGACTTCTTGTAAGCTTCTTTAAGCTCCAATTGCCTGCTCACCATCTCCACTTCGTAGTTTCAATGGCATCACCATCTCAACATTCCCAGACCAGACTTGTGATTTTGACCCTACTCCAACCAGGTCCTCTTCCTCTTCCAGGGTTCCATAGCTCAGTGAATGGCTTCACCATCCAACTGCTCAAGCTGAGCTCCTATGATTCATGATTGACACATCTTCTCCCTTCTTCCTGTAACCAATAAGCAATTCATTTCAAAGTCTATCTGTATTACTTCCCAAATATTTCTCATAACCACTACCTCCACCCTAATCCAGGCTAAAGTCATCTCTCACCTGGACTATCATCGTTACCCCACATTCACCGTGCATCCCATCCCCTCCAATTTTTTCTCCACACCATAAGCAGTTATTTTTTTTTTAATGAAAACCTGATTATATCACTTTCTGTGCTTCAATGGCTTTCCATTGACTTTAAATTTAAATTAAAACCAAAATCTAATTTACCTTGATTTATAGGTCCTAAAAGGCATCAGACTCCACTCATCTTACCAGCCTCATCTCATCCTGCTCTCTGCCTCGCTTTCTGAGCAGCAGCCATAAGAGCTTTCTGTCAGTTCCCAAAACTCTCCTGGCTCCACCCTCCAGACCTCACCCATATTGTCTGACACTGCCCACCACCCCCATGTCTCCACTCACCTTTTGCCTAGTTAACCCCAGCCCATCTTTCAGCCCTCAAGTGAGGTGTTACTTATTCTGGAAAATTCTTTGTTACACACTTCTGCTTCTCAAATCCATAAGACTCAACACCGTTTTTAATGACAAATATTTTATAATGTCTCCTTTACTGTCTTAAAATTAAATTTACAAATCGTATAACCTCCATATACATTTAATTTTAAAAACAAAAAACATAATACTCAAACTCTAATATAAAGCAGAAATAAAAGGAAAGTAATTTATAATAAAAAGTAATATGGGGCCGGCCCCGTGGCTTAGCGGTTAAGTGTGCGCGCTCCACTGCTGGTGGCCCGGGTTTGGATCCCGGGCGCGCACCGACGCACCGCTTCTCCGGCCATGCTGAGGCTGCATCCCACATACAGCAACTAGAAGGATGTGCAGCTATGACGTACAACTATCTACTGGGGCTTTGGGGGGAAAATAAATATTTTCCCCCCAAATTTTAAAATTAAAATTAAATTTTTAATTAAAATTAATATTAAAATTTTAAATTTTAAAAATAAAATTATTTTTAAAAAAGTAATATGTATTTCATTATGTAAATGATTAGTCATGACAACATGAAAAGATCCAATAAAGTAATCACATGCTTACATATGATTCCATACATAGAATTGCTGTGAATCAAAGAGCCCTAAATGTAGACCGATACAGGTTTGTTGCTTTGGTGACTTAAATGCCGTCAGTAGCTTTGCCACTAGTGACAGTATTTTCAAAAATGGTGAACAACCGTCATTAAAGTTGCATACAAAATAAAGTAAAATCTTCCCTCAATTTACATGAGGTGACATTCTTGGAAAATTCTATATATGTTAAAATCATGCAAAAATACCTTGTATTTCTATGTAAAATGGAGTTCAGTGCCAAGCTCAGATAATTAAACACATGAGTATCCAGAAGAGCATTTGAAAGCCATGTGTGGAGAGAGACAATACTTTGTATAGAGGACTGTCCTGTGAGCTCCAGGATGTCTAAGACTGTTCTTCTCCTGCTAAATGCCTCCAATCAAAACAGAAACGCTCCCACAAATTTCCAAAGCTCCTCCCAGGTGGCAGCCTTTGCCCTTAGCACAGACACATGCCATCTGCACTCACAGAACCCTGCTTTTCCTTTGTAATGATACATCTATGTGTAAATATTCGATTAGCGCCCAACCTTCACAGATTTGGAGCACCAGGAGAACAGTGATGGTGTCTGAATTTTGCTCGCCATTGCGTTCGTAGTGCTTCGCATGGTGCCAACACACAGCGGCACTCAATCGATTTTGTTGAATGAACTATTGAACACGATCCCCGTAGTTCTGTGTGCTGAAAGAGCAGACGCTCCATGCCTGGCTCCGCAGCAGTGCCAGGAAAGGCACTAACAGGAGTCCAGGACAGCCAACAAGAAATAGTGCCTTGATTAGAGTTCACACGCATCTTCCCTGTTGTCTTAGTTCAAGTGGCTATAACAAAATACCATAGACGAGGTGGCTTGTAAACAATGGAAATTTGTTTCTCTCACTTCTAGAGGCTGGAAGTCTGAGATCAGGGTGCCAGCATGTGAGAGCCAGCTTTTCATTGTATCCTCCAAGGCAGAGAGAAGAGAGAGGGAGCAAGCTCAGATAGTTATAAGGGCACTAATCCCTTTCATGTGGCTCCACCCTCACAACTTCATCTAATCCCAACCACATCCCAAAGGCCCCACTTCCTAACACCATCACATTGGGAGGTAGAGTTTCAGCATATGAAATTTGGGGGGGCATAAATATTCAGTCCAGAACAACTGTTAAGCTTAATACATTTCCTTCTGTGTTAAGAACTACCATATTCAGCTCATGCTCTCATTTACAGTAACACCAAAGTAACAGCCAAACCACACAGTTTGTAAGAGGCCCTCAAATAGAGTGAAAGGACCAGAATACAAGTTTGTCATAAAAACTAATCTGGAAGAGGTAACAAAAGAGCATCCAGTTCAATTTGCTACCTTCAGGTAATTCACGAGTAATATGAGTAGCCAGGGCAATTAGGCACAAGAAATTATTCAGATCAATTATTCAGATCACTATTGCTTTATTTCACACGCGATTACCAGGACCAGAAAAAGTGACGAGGATACTCCAAGTAATAAAATTCACTGAGAACTAGCCAAGACCATGCTGGATTCATGATGGGCTAAGAGAGGACTTGTTCTGGCACAAGTCACACATGAGAAAAATGATAAATATTTTTTGGTATCAGATTTTAAGAGCTTCCTCATTATAAGCATTTAAGTCTCTCCTCTCAATGTACTTCTTATGATTTAGAAGATACTTATCAAGCTATATGTAAATCTACCCAAATTTATTAAAAATCTTGGTACCAGGGAACAGACCCAAAGAGAAAACAGACGAGATTGAGGCAGTAAGATAGAGACTTCCAGAAGGAATGACTCTGGGGAAAAAAGATAATTTCATGGTTATAAAAAGTCCACGATATTGCAACATCTTTTTAAAATTAAAAATACGCAGATAATAAATAATTTAAGTGAAAAACAAAACAATTAAAATGTCTAAGGGTCCGGCCCTGTGGCATAGTGGTTAAGTGCGCGCGCTCCACTGCTGGTGGCCCGGGTTTGGATCCCAGGCGCGCACCGACGCACCGCTTGTCAGGCCATGCTGTGGCAGCATCCCACATAAAGTGGAGGAAGATGGGCACAGATGTTGGCTCAGGGCCAGTCTTCCTGAGAAAAAGAGGGGGATTGGCATGGATGTTAGCTCAGGGCTGATCTTTCTCATAAATAAATAAATAAATAAATAATAAATAAATAAAATGTCTGAGAAAAATAAAAACCTACATGCCTCTGTCATGAATAATATTTGCATGTGTATAATGAGGTAAGCCTGAATTCATAATTGAGAACAGTAACATAACTACAGCAGGAAGGATTAAGAGGAGATCCTATTTAAGAGAGGAAAAGGTTCCTATCATTATAGAAAGTCAAAAAAGCCTAAAATTTTTAATTAAGATAAAGTAATATATAAGTTACTTAGAAATATGATGATATCTGCTATCAGAAAGACCTTAGAAAGTTAAAAGATGTTGCTATTGGGATTAAGACTGGAATGAGAGGCATTTTTCACTGTAAATGTCACAAAACTTTTTTCTTTTTATTATATATAACTATTATGTTGATAACTTTTTAGTGCTTAAGCTTCTGAGAAGGTCCATAATCAAAGATTATGAGCCACATAAACTTTTAAAGGATATATTTATCACATTCTGAGGTCTGAGTTAAAAACAGCATGATTTAATATACTGTTTGAGTCACAAAAATCCAGATTCTCAAGACCTCAAATACACTGCAGAACTTGAGCAATTCTGGCTGTATTTTCTCAGGCATTGGTTTAGGAGCAGACTGTGAACTAACAACTTTAACCCACAGCCGTAATGACTTAACGGCAAACTACACATTCCTGGATGACTTCTTGGCCATAAGTTACTTTATGAACTGAAAATAGGGAGCTAAGTCTACAGGTTTACCTCATATTTCTCTTTGAGTGTATATGTGTGTGAGTCAGTCTCTCATCATGACTTCTGAAAAAAATTTTTTTAGCTTAATAGGTATAAAGAATTGAAGTGCACTATATTGAAGGAAAAGAGATTGTATTCCTTTTATTGAGAAGCTTCATGTTAAAAAAAAATAGCTTATTCTAGAAAAGCCCTATACTCTGGGGAAAATTACGATTTTAAGGATTATGAACCTGTCAGTCTATAAGTTATGAGCTAGAGGCAGCATCTGAAGTTTTGATTAATCTGCTCATTATTCAGTTGACCCGACTTGCTAGCCTTGACAGCATGTAAAAGATCTACAGTCCTAATGTTACTTCCAGTAGAAAAGCTTGGAAATAGGTTCCTAACAACAAGACTCTTTGAAGCTTTCTAAGTAGACGGTGAGAACTGTGGAGAAGTGATCTAGTAAAATGAGTCCTTGGTATGTCATGGTTTAAATTCTGTGCCTCCAAGAAGCTTCATTCTTCCTCATCCTTTGGAGAATTTCAAGCCAAGAAGTCAGAGCTGTGTGGTGTGACTCACATGTATGTATTAAAGAGGGCATGCCAAGGATTACTGCAGGACGGAGAGCACGTTCATTCAGTCAGTCAGTTCCCAGTGAGTACTATGTGCCAGGCACCATGCTGCATGCTGGAAGACAAATATCATACGTTCCCTTGGCACCAAGGGCTCAGAGCCCAGTAAGCACGTTTTTGATGAGCTCTCAGGCTACTTTCAGCCTACATAAGGCTTTCTTTACAGACACAAAATAGCAAGCCAGAGGAACACTTTATTGACAAAATTTATCAAGCTTCTTCTGTGTGACAAGACTGTTCTAAGCACTTGACATGTATTTACTCATTTCATTCTCTCGATGACTCTACGAGGTAGTTATTAACATCATCCTCATTTTACAGATAAGGAAACAAAGCACAAATATTTAAGTAACTGGCCCGAGTTTATACAGCCTGACTCCAAGGCTTTGTAGGTATTGCAGATGCCTGTTGATTATGTCTCTCACACAGACATACAGCAAACCAAATGAAAAGGTAGAGGACAATAAAGAGACATTCTTGTTTCATAGTCACAGGAGTCAATTCCCTGAGATAACTAATGTGCACTGAGCTAACATGCCATATTCACAGTTCAGGCCTTCCTTTGTCTACACCTGCACTCCAGCTCCAGGAAATCTTATGCTCGAGAATTCATAAATCGCTATTGGCAAAAATAAGCCCATGATAAGAAAGCACTAAGTATAGACTTGTTAATATTACGTTCAGCAGAGAAGACTTAAAGAGAGAGGCAAAGGAAAATAATGAGCCATGTACACTTATCTAGTGCCTTTAACTCAATTGCAATGCCTTATCTAAGAAACTTGGAGGCAGATGAACCATTGCAGGGGATAAAGGGTACACAAAATGTAGATGAGATTGATGCTGTAGCCTTGCTGGAGACATCTAGGGCATGGGACAATGAGGCATGTGCAGGACAGAAAGGTACGCTGAGGCTGACCCCTGGGGATCAACTAGAAGATGCAGGTGAATCACAGAAGGACCATCAGTGCCTATGGGAACTTCTTACAATTGAGTTCCTTGTCCATGGAACCTGCTGGGGCCTCCATCTGTCCATGTCTTCAGGCAAGGAGCTAGATGAGGGATGGTGACTGGAAAAATAGGGAGACTAACTTCCCCACCACCAATATTTGATTGTTTGCCTAAGAAGAAAGCGCTTCCAACTAACAAAGAGAACAGATTCACCATGGAAAATCAAGAAAGTGAGTGATTCTTTACATTTTTTTCCTCTCCCATCTCCTCACTGCAATGTCTGAGGAATAAGCACAAAAAGAGGAAGGAGAAAGAAAGTGAACAAATGCCTCATTCCTCTCCTTGAAACCTTTGGAGAGGAACACCTAGCCTGCCCTAGAGGAATGAGGGGGGAGATTTGAATTGAATAAAAGATTGATATACTCAATAGGCTAGATTTTTTAATAACTAAAGATAATAGGAAAATTATAGAATCAAACTGAAATATTGTTAAGGGACTCCACAACACAATGGGTACAGGGATCTGACAGGACATGGTAAAAGTTAAAAGGTCAAACTCTACGATGTTTATACCCCAATGAGCCTGAGATCTCTCAATCAAACCAGTTACAGGCTTATTTGGTGTATGAGGGGAAAAAATCATCAATTAATATGTAAATAATCTCAATACCTATCTTAAACTACCCCAGTACAAAATATGTGACTTTTTTAGGCTGAACAATTTAAGTTTGAGGCTAACTCAAATGGCTAATTATAAATGTGCTAATACCATTAATGAATACTTGATATAAAACATGCAATGCATTAATATCATTAATACATGATATAAAATATATCCAATGTGTACCAGACACAGATGAGCAATTAATGCCCACGTGACAGATGAGATTAGCAATAAATATCAAAATTTAGAAAAAAAATGATTTCCATTGGATTTGTACCTGAATCCTGGGCCAAACCTGCCCCTGAGCCATCATCAATATTTCTTTTGGTATATCCCAGTTCATATTTTTCATGGATAGTGATTAAGAAATAGCTTTTATGGGATAAATAAATTATTATATTAAATTATCTTTTAAAAATATAATTTCTTGTTTCTTTTTACCTTAAAAAATATTTTAACCTGAAGGTACAGGTTAAGGTCAGGCTCAGGCCTCACAGGACAAGACACAGAGATCCCACCAATATTGGATCCTAATTCTCCCTTCAGGATCCTGAGGCACTGAGTCCCTTGGTTTTAGTGGAATTATTTTCCTTACCTAAACCAGGCATGTGATATTTGTTTCATTACCTCCTTCTAATGTGTGTGGAATACATAAGAATATATAATCAAACTTTCCTGTGGTCGGCCAGCCTGATGTTTGTGTCAGAGGGTATCCAGCGGCATCTTCTTCATGCCCCATCCCCAGGAGAAAGGCCTTTATGATTCCCCCTGAGCCTCTACTCTGACTGGTTGATACCCCAAGATTCCTTCCAGCCCTGGCATTCCATGAATCCCTCTAAAAACAGTACTTC
This sequence comes from Diceros bicornis minor, assembly GCF_020826845.1. Taxonomy (NCBI): domain Eukaryota; kingdom Metazoa; phylum Chordata; class Mammalia; order Perissodactyla; family Rhinocerotidae; genus Diceros; species Diceros bicornis. Next base: position 14,753,983 of record NC_080749.1, on the reverse strand, counting down.
TGCCTTTCCTTTTCCAGATCAAGCCCCAGAACCCCTGCTTGGGAATAGAGGTCAGACATTTTGGCAAATAGGACAAGTTAGTCTCTTCACACCATTACATAAACCCAAGCAAGGAAACCTTTGGAGATTTGCAATAGGCTGTTGTCTGCCATAGACTGGAGAATCAAGCTAGCTACTAATAAATTTCATATTTCAGTATAATGTTCAATTAAGGTATATAAAGATACTTCTTTCAGCTTTTGATAACCTTTTTTTTTTCCCTGTCTTCTAAAAATGGATATACAACATAAGTTTTAAGCGCGGGGCTTCAAGAAAATCTCATCTCAATAATCATAACCCTAGACCCAGAGCTAACACATTCCCCTTCCTTTGATGCAAAAAGTTGACCTGGCTTTGACATATTCCCCACAATTAGTCACATAAATATGGTTAGTATTTCAACCCAAATTTCCAGTATAACACACAGAAATTCTTCCACGAGATGCTTTGATAGGTGCAGTTTAATTAAACTTACTCAAAAGTGATTACATGAATATTTGAGAGATCCATTGCCATTATCCATCATTTTCTCACTCTAGTAGAAATTCAAGTCTTCAGCTCCAAGGCTTCCCCATAATTATTAGCTCTCTCTATTCCTAGCCAACTTCCACTTAATGTTGCTCTATGTGCATAAATAATAATGACAGTTATCTTTTAATAAAGGCCAAGCATCAAGCTAAATGTGCTTAACATATATAACCTTATTGAATCCTCACACACCAACACGGGATAATCATTATTACCATATCCCTTCTACAGATTAAGAAATTGAAGCTAGAGGAGTGACATCAGCATCATGGCAGAGTGAGTTGTTCCCTTTGTCTCTCCCCTCTAAGTTACAACTAAACGGACATTCATTAACCAAAAGAGGATTCCCTACACAGCGCAAGAGGATGCCTGAGAGATCCACACAGCCATACACCTGAGGGTGGGTGGACTTGATCCCCGGGGAAGTAGTGAAACTAGGTGAGTGCACTCCTCCCCCTCCCTGGCAGCAGCAGGCCAGATTGCAGATCCTCACACAGCAGCCGGCCCAGCACAACTGTAAGTAGAGGTAGGGGCAGCCTGGCCAATGCATGAACACTTTTGGAGTGGTAGCCTGGCCCATGGGAGTGCCCACAGTGTCACAGTGGCCCCGCCCATGGGAATGCTCCCAACTGAGTAGTGGCAGCTCAACCCCCATGTACGTGTCCCTCCCACCGAGTACTGCAGCTTAACTGGTCCCTTGCCCAGCACAGTGGCCCTACCTGCATGAAAGTGACACCCTGGCAGAGCAGAGAGCCCCCACCTGTGGTGCACAATGTGCTTGCCAGGCACAGAGGCCCCACCCACATGAACACAACCTGCCGAGCAGGTGCGGCCAACCCACGCAAATGTAGAGCAGCCATAATAACACAACTACCAGCAGATGGGGCAGGATCAGAAAACGCAACTCCTGCCCACCCCCAACAGGGACAGGTGGAATCTGTGACCTGATACTACCACAAATGCACCAGCAAAGGATCAATTCATCAAACACCATAAATAATTTCAGTAACACTTCAGAACAGAAGGAAAATGACAAGTTTCTGGAAACCAATCCTGAAGTCACAGAAGTTTACAATCTAAATGACAGAAAATTCAAAAGAGTTGTCATAAAGAAACTGAACGAGTTACAAGAAAATTCAGAAAGACAGTTCAATGAGCTCAGGAATAAAATTAATGAGCAGAAAGAATACTTCACCAAAGAGATTGAAGGTCTAAAAAAACCCAAACAGAAATTCTGTATATGAAGAACACAATTAATGAGATAAAAAGTAATCTAGAAACCATAAAAAAATGGAGCTGATATTATACATGACAGTCTTAGTGAATTAGAGGATAGCAATAGAAAGGCTTAAGGTGCAGAAAGAGAGAGAACTAAGATTTTTAAAAACTGAAGAAATTCTTTGAGAAATATCCAACTCAATTAGAAAAAGGAATATAAAGATTATAGGTATTCCAGGGGGATAAGGGTGGGAGAAAAGAGCAGACAGCTTGTTCAAATAAATAATAGCTGAGAACTTCTCAAATCTGGGGAAAGAACTGGACTTACAAGTACATGAAGCCAATAGAAATTCTAATTACATCAATGCAAAAAGACCTTCTCCAAGGCATATATATATATAAAAACTGGCAAAAGTCAGTGACAAAGAAAAAACATTAAGGACAGCGAGGCAAAAGAAAATAACCCACAAAGGAACCCCTACCAGGCTTTCAGTGGATTTCTCAGCAGAAGCATTACAGGATAGGAGAGAATGGAATGATATTTTCAAAATACTTAAAGACAAAAACTTTCAGCCAAGAATACTCTATCCAGCAAAACCATCCTTCAGATATGATAGAAAATAAAACCATTCCCAGATAAACAAGAGCTGAGGGAATTCGTTGCCACTGGACATACCTTACAAGAAAGGATGAAGGAAGCCCTCCTCCCTGAATCAAAAAGGCAAAGGTTTACAAAGCTTTAAGAAAGGAGATAAATAGAGAGACAAAATCAGGAAACTGTAGCTCTCTATCAGAACAGGTTAGCAAAAATTTAATTATAACATAAAAGATAAAATTTCCCTTTAAGCATCAAAAATAACTATAAACATTTCAATTTAGTCACAAACTCACAACACAAAAAGGAAGAATTTGTAACAACAATAACTCAGAAGGGGAAGAGGAAAAGGATGGAACCTGCTTAGGCTAATGGAGATAAGAGGCTATAGAAAATGGACTATCTCATCTGTGAGATCTTTTATACAAACTTCATGATAACCACTAAACAAAAAAATCAGAGCAGAACCCCAAATCATAAATAAAGAGAAAACTGAGAAAACCATCACAGAAAACCATCAAACTGAAATGGCAGTCAGGAATACAAGGGAAAAGAAACAATGGAAATATAGAACAACTGGAAAACAAGAGATAAAATGGCAGTATTAAACCCCCATATATCAATAATCACTCTAAATCTAAATGGATTGAATTCTCCAATCAAAAAAACACAGAGTGGTTGGATGAATTTAAAAAAAAAAGACCCAATAATATGCTGCCTCCAGGAAACACATCTCAGCTCTAAAGACAAACATAGGCTCAGAGTGAAGGGATGGAAAATGATACTCCAAGCAAATGGCAAGCAAAAGAAAGCAGATGTTGCCATCATTATACCAGACAAAGCAGACTTCAAGATAAAAAAGACAATGAGAGACAAAGAGAGGACGTATATAATGATAAAAGGACACTCCACTGAGAGGACATAACACTTATGAATATATATGCACCTAACATAGGAGCACTAAAGTACATAAAGCAACTACTAACAGACCTAAAGGGAGAAATTGAAAGGAACACAATAATAGTAGGGGGCCTCAATACCTCACTTACTTCAATAGATAGATCACCCAGACAGAAATTCAACAAGGAAACAGTGGCCTTAAATGAAACACTAGGCCAGATGGACTTAATAGATATATATACAACATTCCATCCAAAAACAGGAGAATACACATTCTTCTCAAGAGCACAAGGAACATTCTCAAAGATAGATCATATGTTGGGAAACAAGGCAAGCCTCAATAAATTTAAGAAGATTGAAATCATATCAAGCATCTTCTCTGACCACAGTGTTATGAAACGAGAAATCAACTACAGGAAAAAAGCTGGGAAAGCCACGAATATGTGGAAATTAAACAACATGTGACTAAACAACCATTGGATCAATGAGGAAATCAAAGGAGAGATCAAAAAATACCTGGAAACAAATGAAAATGAAAACACAACATACCAACTCTTATGGGATGCAGCAAAAGCAGTACTGAGAGGGAAATTCATAGCAATACATGCCCACCTCAACAAACAAGAAAAATCTCAAATAAGTAATCTTAAACTACACCTAACAGAACTAGAAAAAGAAGAACAAACAAAGCCCAAAGTCAGCAGAAGGAGGGAAATAATAAAAATTACAGCAGAAATAAATTAAAGAGAGACTTAAAAAAATAGAAAAAATCAATGAAACTAAGAACTGGTTCATTGAGAAGATAAACAAAATTGACAAACTCTTAGCCAGATTCACTAAGAACAAAAAGAGAAGACACAAATAAATAAAATTAAAAATTAAAAAGGATAAATTACAACAGATACCACAGAAATAAAATGACTATAAGAGAATACTATGAAAAACTATATGCCAACAAACTGGACAACCTAGAAGAAATTAATAAATTCTTAGAATCATACCACTTCCCAAAACTGAATCAAGAAGAAATAGAGAATATGAATAGATCAATCACAAGTAAAGAGATTGAAACAGTAATCAAAAACCTCCCAAAAAACAAAAGTCCAGGACCAGACGGCTTCTCTGGAGAATTCTACCAAACATTCAAAGAAGAGTTAATACTTATCTTTCTCAAACTGTTCTGAAAAATTGAAGAAGATAGAGCTCTTCCTAATTTATGTTATGAGGCCAACATTACCTGATATCAAAACCAGACAAGGGGGCCTTCCTGGTGGCGCAGCAGTTAGGTGCGCACACTCCACATGGGCAGCTCAGGGTTTGCAGGTTCGGATCCTGGGTGCATACTGGCGCACGGCTTGTTAAGCCATGCTGTGGAGGCATCTCATATAAAGTAGAGGAAGATGGGCACGGATGTTAGCCGAGGGCAAGTCTCCCTCAGCAAAAAGGAAGAGGATTGGCATTGGATGTTAGCTTAGGGCTGATCTTCCTCACAAAAACAAAACAAAACAAAACAAAGACACCACAAAAAAGGAAAATAACATGTCAATATCACTGATTAACATAGCTGCAAAAATCCTCAACAAAACATTGGCAAATCAAATACAGCAAATACATTAAAATACATTAAATACATTAAAAGGATCATACACCATAACCAAATGGGATTTATATCAGTGATGCAGGGATGATTCAACATCTGCAAATCAATCAATATAATACACCACATTAACAAAATGAGGAATAAAAATCACATGATCATCTCAATAGACGCAGAGAAGGCATTTGACAAGATCCAACATCCATTTATGATAAAAACTCTCAATAAAATGGGTATAGAAGCAAAGTACCTCATCATAATAAAGGCCATATATGACAAACTGACAGCCAACATCATATTTAACAGTGAAAAATGGAAAGCCATCCCTCTGGGAACAGGAACAAGACAAGGGTGCCCACTCTCACCACTCCTATTCAACATAGCACTGGAAGTTTTGGCCAGAAAAATTAGGCAAGAAAAAGAAATAAAAGTTATCCAAATTGGCAATGAAGAAGTGAAATTCTCACTGTTCACAGATGACATGATTTTATATATAGAAAACCCTAAAGAATCCTTCAGAAAACTATTAGAAATAATCAACAACTACAGTACTGTTTCAGACTACAAAATCAACTTACAAAAATCAGCTTCATTTCTATACTCTGATAACAAACTAACAGAGAACTCAAGAATATAATCCATTTACAATCATAACAAAAAGAATAAAATATCTAGGAATAAATTTAACCAAGGAGGTGAAAGACCTATACCAGGAAAACTATAAGACATTATTGAAAGAAATCAATGATGACATAAAGAATTGGAAAGATGTTCCAGGCACATGGATTGGAAGGATAGATATAGTAAAAACTTCCATACTACCTAAAGCAATCTACAGATTCAGTGCAATCCCAATCAGAATCCCAATGACATTCTTCACAGAAATAGAACAAAGAATCCTAAAACTCATATGGGGCAAGAAAAGACCCCAAATAGCTAAAGCAACCTTGAGAAAAAAGAGCAAAGCTGGAGGCATCACAATCCCTGAGTTCAAAATATACCACAAAGCTATAGTAATCAAAACATCATGGTACTGGTACAAAAACAGACACACACATCAACGGAATAGAATTGAAAACCGAGAAATAAGATCACACATCTATGAGCAGCTAATCTTTGACAAAGGAGCCAATAACATACAATGGAGAAAGGAAAGTCTCGTCAATAAATGATGTTGGGAAAACTAGACAGCCACATGCAAAAGGATGAAAGTTGACCATTATCTTTTGCCATACACAAAAATTAACTCAAAATGGATTGCAGACTTGAAGGTAAGATGTGAAACCATAAAACTTCTAGAAGAAAATATAGGCACGCTCTTTGACATTGGTCTTAGAAGGATCTTTCCAAATACCATGTCTACTCAGGCAAGGGAAACAAAAGAAAAAATAAACAAATGGGAGTTCATCAGACTAAAGAGCTTCTGCAAGGCAAAGGAAACCAGGAACAAAAGGAAAAGAAAACCCACCAAGTGGGAGAAAATATTTGCAAATCATATATCTGACAAAGGGTTAATCTCCAAAATGTATGAAGAACTCACACAACTCAACAACAACAACAAAAAAAAACCAACCTGGGGCTGGCCCAGCATAGTAGTGGTTACGTTCACACACTCTGCTTTGGCAGCCTGGGGTTCGCATCCCAGGCGTGGACCTACACACCACTCATCAAGCCATGCCATGGTGGCAACCTCCATACAAAATAGAAGAAGATGGCACAGATGTTAGCTCAGAGCCACTCTTCCTCAAGCAAAAAAGAGGAAGATTGGCAGCAGGTGTTAGCTCAGGGCCAATCTTCTTCACCAAAAACAAAAGAAAGAAAAAACACACTAACAAACAAACAACCCAATCAAAAAATGGTCAGAGGATATGAACAGATATTTCCAAAGAAGATATACAGATGGCCAACAGACACATGAAAAGACATTCAACATCACTAATTATTAGGGAAAAGCAAATTAAAACTACAATGAGATATCACCTCACACCCGTCAGAATGGCTATAATTACCAAGACAAAAAATAACAAAAGATGGAGAGGATGTGGAGAAAAGAGAATGCTCATAGACTGCTGGTGGGAAAGCACACTGATGCAGCCACAATGGAAAACAGTATGGAGATTTTTCAAAAAATTAAAAGTAGAAATACCATATGATCCAGCTATCCTACTACTGGCTATTTATCCAAAGAATATGAAATCAACAGTACAAAGAGATTTATGCACCCCTATGTAAATTGCAGCGTTATTCAGAATAGCCAAGATGTGGAAGCAACCCAGTGCCCATCGACTGATGAATGGATAAAGAAGATGTGGTATATATATATACAATGGAATACTACTCAACTGTAAAAAAGACAAAATCGTCTCATTTGCAACAATATGGATGGACCTTGAGGGTATTATGTTAAGCAAAATAAGCCAGACATAGAAAGACAAACACCATACAATTTCACTCATATGTGGAAGATAAACACATGGATAAGGAGAACACATTAGTAGTTACCAGAGGGGAGGGGGGTAGGGCGTGGGTGAAAGGGATAAAGGGGCACATTTGTATGGTGACAGATAAAAACTAGACTATTGGTGGTAAGTACAATGCAGTCTATACAGAAACTGACATATAATAATGTACACCTGAAATTACACAATATTATAAACCAAAATGACCTCAATAGAATAATTAAAAAAAAAAAAAAAAGAAATTGAAGCTGAAAAGGGTAAATATTTGCCTGAAGTAACATAGCCAGCAAATGATAGAGCTGGGATTCAAGCTTATATCTGTCTTACTCCAAACTTGAGCCCTTACCACTAAATTTAATTTTTCTCTTAGAATCAAAATATTTAGCATTTTGTAGTTTCTAAATTAAATGTGTATGTATAAATATATATCATATATCAATTATTATATAGTATATTTAATATAGTATATTATATATTATTTTAAATATATTTATATGTTATACATTGTTATATACTTATACATATATGGTGCTGTTCCAGACCAAATTTATTACTCCCAAACAGCTCAACACCCCAACTCTACCCTCAATGAATGCATCAATTCTATAGGTGACAACTCTTCTTCCTTTAATGGAATTAATCAATAAATCTTCCCACTTTTATCCTCTATACATACCCTTGATTCATTCTTTTCTTTTCATTCTCCTTGTCACTAATTTATTTGAAATAATTGAAACCAACTTACTGAGTGCCTATTATGTGCCAGGAAGGGTTCTAGAGCCCAAGGATAATACTCTGTCCTTAAGTAGCCCATAGTGTACTAGAAAAGAAAGATATTCAAGAGAGTACATCTCTATCCAGAGTGAAAGGAGCATCAGTAGAAATTGCACACAACATACAGGCAGCCCCTAGGATGGAGTGAGCAGCCCTGGCTTGGGGGTTTTGGGGGAGCCCCTCAGAGGGGGCTGCATTGAGGCTGAGTCTTAAGAGAAAATGATAATGAAGCTGACAGGTGGGCAAGACTGAGTGGAGGCAGGGAGGGAGGGGGGGGTGTGCCAAGCAACAGAGACCACTCGAGGGCATGAAACAAGCACTGTGAAATCCCGTCACTCTATTCCTGGATTACTGAAACAGCCGCCAGCTGGTCTCAATTCTCTCCCTTATCCAAGTCCACCTGAACACTGCTGACAAATAAGTCCTCCAAAAGGATAGCTGTGATCACCCCCCTGCCCTTCTCAAGAGCCTATATTGTCATAAATTACCAAATTATGCCCACACTGCAGCCTCTTATTTCAGTACCTAATGGATGATCTGTTCCCACATTTCCTTATCTTCGCTATTATCTACCCAGCTCCCCTCGAAAACTTCTGATGAGTCTACTTCCTTGCTGACAAGAGGTTCAATCCCACCTTACACCTCTGCTAAACCATTCCCCAACCAAATTTTATCCATGCTTAGGACCCACTTCCTGTGCCACATGTCCTTAGCCCTCTCTTGCCTGCTCCAGCTGCCAAAACTGCTGGGCAATTGGAATCACAGACTCAGGATTTTATTCACAAAAGGACCTCAGCCCCATTTAGTCCATCTTCCCCATCTGTCCATGGTTACTCGAGTAAGGGTCCATTCCTACCTTCACTCACTCAAGAAGTATTTGTGGGTCCTCTATTATATATAATTCTTCTCAAACTAAATGTTCTCTATGGAACTCATTTTCTCTTCTCCTTTCTCCTGTCCACCGCCATCCTCCAAACTGTTTTTTCTCTTCCTGTATTCTGTACAACACATCCCAAGTTGGACATTTCAGAATAATCCTCTACTCCTCCCTCTCTCTTAACTCTCACACCCAATTGGTCACCCAGTTATGTTAATTCTGTCTCACAAAATATATCTAAATTCACTCTGTTCTAGCCCCTTGACCTTCATAAGGTCCCCACCAAACCACTGCAGCAGCCACCTGCTTGATCATCTCACCTCTATTCTCTCCACTTCTGTCAGAGGGGTCTTCTCAAAACAGAATATCAAACATCTCCTGAGGGCCCACTGAACTCCAGCTACTGCACTGAGCACTGGAAGTCTAAACAGCAACAAAGGTGTCTTTAACTTCCACCAAAAATGCGAACATTTTGAGGGTGGGATCTTTGGCTAATTTAACTTTGTATTGCCAATTACCTGGCACATCATCATTGATTAACAGATACTAGTTTGAAAGAATGAGTAAATGAATGGAAATTTCCAGGTGTGAGTGGTCTCTAAAGATGAATGAAATTACATTTCTGTCTTCAAGAAGGTAAAATTAGCTAAGAAGTAAAGACCCAGACAACAGGTATAATATAGGTAGGTAGTTTGATAATGATGGTGGTCAGGGCAGGCCACCCCAAGAGGCACCACTCTGGTATGTGGATTATTTCGAGCTGAAGACAAGAAAGGCTCAGAAGACTCAGGAAGAACATTTGAGCTTCCCTTCCCAAATTGTTTAAAAAAATGTTATCATAAAAGGAAGGAGGCACTAAGAAAGGCACCAACAAGCTCAACTTATCAAAATTCTGTCTCTCCGGCCACATTCTCTATAGGTGGCCCTGTAAATAATTGTCTGACAAACATTTACATTTCCCTCTCCATGTGAATTGTCTTCTTCCCCTCTGAAATCCCAAACCGCTACCCCCACCAACACCTTCCATGCCTTTAGCTACAATACTTAAGCAAGCAGCTTAGATAGAATGACGAGTTGCTCAGCCCTCTGAGTTTCTCCCATGTACACATGTTATTAAACTTGGTATTATTTTCTCCTGCTAACCTGTCTTTTAATTATTTGGCCAGACATAAGAACCTTAAGGGAAAGGGCAGAGAGGGGACTCTCCATCTTCCCCGACAATAAATTGCATGAAATCAGTTGGTGAAGAGTCAGACTTCTCATAGTTTTCACTATAGTAAAATAGCCAGGTAGAGGGTTGGGGTGTGGCAGCTTCTTCTCTAAACCCCTTCTCCAAAAAGACTCCATTTTCAAAAAATCTTAAGGGAGTAAGTTGGCATGATGGTTGTTAAAATTATTACAGAAGGACTATGATGTGAACCCTGACGCTACCCTGGGAAAATATAGGGGAATTAAGCAAGGGGGGTGGGGAGATCCTGGGGTGTGCTCATGTGAAATAAAGAACCAGTGAAAATGACATGTTAAGAACTAAGACGTGGAACTTGCCAGCTTCTGGTTGGCAGCCACTCCCGCTATTTATTCTTTCACAAGGATTGTTTAGGAAGTGGCAAAAATCGTCTTTCAGAAAATTCTCTACATGCAATGTAGTATCTTGGATTGGATCCTGGGACCGAAAAAGGACATTAGTGGAAAAATTGGTGAAATCTAAATAAAGTCTCTAGTTTAGTTAATAGTATTATCAAGGTTAATGTCTTAATTTTGACAAATATATCATGGCTACATGAGTTGTAAACATTAGGGGAAACAGGGTGGAGGGTACTATCTTTGCAACATTTTTGTAAATCTAAAATCATGCCAAATAAAAAATGTATTAAAAATAAATCCCAATTCTGAACTGTTATTTCCACAGCATACTGGTTAAGCAAGGGTCAGTCTGTGAGTCAATCATCAGTGGTCAGACTGGAAGACTCAGGGGAAGGTGGTCAAAGGAAGTTGTCTTTTTAAAGTTCCCATCCTTCCCCGAACACACACACTCCTACCACATTCAAGCCTCACTCTCAAGCCTGGCCCAGCCCCTGGACTCTCTGCCTTGCACAGCTGCTCTTGTGGTCCTGCATTGTTATTTATTGACATACTAAGGCTTGTCTTTGCTAGCCTTTTCTCTGACCTCAGATCTTTGCATAGCACAAAAATACCTCCCACTCTGAGTAGCATGCTGCCCTCCTACTCACCTTTTTATATTATATTATATCATCTTGTTTTAATGTCTTCCCAGCATTTAGTTCAATATGAAATTACATTATCCACTCACTTGTTTACCAGATTGATATCTGTTGCCCCCTCTCTAGGCAGTAAGCTCCCTGGAAACAAGCACCTTGCCTGTCTTGTTCACTGCTGATCCAGGGCTTAAAACAGTACCTAGCACAGAATAGATTTTTTTTAAGTAATGAATGAATACATTTCTTGAGAGAAAGGTTTCTGTTATGTACTTCTGTACCCTCTCCACCTCCTAGACCCACTGCAATAACAATGGCTCAGAGAATTGTGGCGATGCTCCCTAAAAGGATATCTCATTCTCACATCCACCAGTTCACTGAAGAAGACATTTCTTAAGCACCTGCCTGCTTAGTATAATGCAGAAATACAAAGAACCAGAGTCTGGTCCAGGAAAATCAAGCCACGTGAAGGAAGCAACACCACACTCATCTATAGTAACATAGCACTATTTAAGTTTCTACATACTATGGAGTGGTTAACCTTACAGAAACTAGCATTTGAAAGTTCCCAGAAAATCACTTCAAGAATCCTAATGCAGTGATTGGAGAGAGTGAGTCAGTTATTTCTTTCTCAAATTCTAAGGGGTTTGTGAAATACACCGATTTCTTTTCCCAGTGAAGTAAGGCTTTTTTTATTTGAATAAAAAGAAACTACTTACAAACTTGCTTTTTATTTTACAGACACTTGTCTAAAATTTAAGGATCTCAAATGAATCAAAATAATGGTGTGGGTAAGGTATGGTCCATATTGAATGTAAATATTGCTAGCAGGCAGGTAGAGGGCAGCATCTCCATTCCCTCTCTGCTCTGCCTGCCGCTAGCTCAGCACCTGTGCACAGTGGGTATGGAATGAAAGATCCATCCCCAACCTCACTCTCAGAGTATAGTGTTGACCTGTCATGTGCTTCCCTTATAGTTTACCATAATTGTTTAATTTTCTATCTTCTCCTTGTAAGCTCCGTAAACTTCACGAAGGTAAGCCGTGTCAATCTTATCCGCCATTCTATACCCAGCATTTGGCACACACCCATCACATACTCCTAGCATAACGATGCTCAAAAAATAATCACTAAACGAGTGAGTAATTGGTGAATGAATATATTCTGGGGAAGGAGATATCTGGAACAGGGAGACTCAGCAAGAAGTTTTAGATATATACTGAATAGATACTAAGATGGGCTCTAGCAGTGAGGGACAAAAGGATTATCAGAGGCACATGATTAATTGCCACCACCCCAGACCTCACAGATATTTTCTGAAATCCAACGCAATGATACTCATTTGTTTACCAGACCTGGTCTTGGAAACTCACTTTCTTAAAGTAACTCCCACCCTCAATTTTGAGTTGTTCCAAGGTTATCTCTCCTTTCTCTCCTAAAAATCTAGAAAAATTGGCATGTAGCCTTACATACGACTCTTGAAAGGTTATCAACCCCTAAAATTAATCATTTCCATGCACCATAGGAGACCAGCTTCCCTAATCTAAACATCTTGAAAACACCCAAGCTGTGAATTCTGTGGTCTTATGGAAATGACACTGCCAAACCTCACTATTAGCTGGAAAAGGTCACACCCTAGAGAAAAGGGAGTACTCTTCCATTACCACTACCAAAGCATTATCAGACCCACTAATTTAATCTACAACAGAAGAAAATAATAATTCTGAGCACTTTCTATATGGAAGACATGCTAGTTGTGGCACCCAAGACTAATAGATGTGAATCTCAAAGTCACAGACCTGACATTCAAGTGTGCAGTCATGAAAATGTATACGTATACTTATTGAGATAGAGATAGAAAGAGGGATGCATGTGTCTTCTGTGCTCTTTTTTGTGATGGCCAGTCAGGGGTGGCCACAAGAGGAGACACAGGAGAGGCTCGGGATAACAAAAGTTATTATACTCACAGGTTCTAGAAACAGGAGGCATAGCATGCCATGCAGAGCCATGTGGAAAAGCACCAGCATCTGTTAGGAGGCAGAAGAAAAAGGACCAAGGGGAGAGCCTGGGCCACAGGCTCCATGGGAGTTTCCTCAGGAAAGGAGACGTAGAGCAAGGTAAACAGTTTATGATTGGCTAATTTAAATAATTTAGGCAGGCTCTAAACTATTGGAGTGGCCCCTAGTTGCCTATTACCTGGCCCTCGGATAATTAAAGCAAAGGAATATTGCCTCCTGAGGTGTACAGGCTAGATAGAGGAAGTATGGCTCAGGATTGGTTAGTTTGCTTATCAAAGGCATGCTCCAGGCTAAGTCTTTTGTCGTCTTAAGAATCAGCTAGTCGCCAAAGGGACAGTCTCTCCTCAGCCAGAAAAGGTTTTTTAAGATGTCAAAATATCATAATATACAAAAAAAAAATGAACAATACAACTTGTATATATATTTAAGTTGATACATGTATTTAAACTGAGAAAGATGTGTCTATGTACGTATGTGTATCTCTGTGTGTGTGTTTTTAAATTTCTGACTCATCCTTTAGCCTGCCTAGTCATGGACAATCTGAGCACATCATGATTTGTTTGTCTTGGTTTTCCAGTCCTATTGAATGTGATTTCTCAGTCAGTTCATTCGTATTCTGTTTAAACTCCCTCCCAGGTTTTCTTCTTCTCCCTTCCTCCCTGTGATGTGTCTAGTCCCCATGGGCTCATGCCCTGCCACTCCAAGTTTACAAATTAATCTAGTTTTCATTGGCCTTCCACTTGTTGTTCAGACCCAATTGATTATTGCCAGAAGGAATTTGAGCCAATTTATTGCCAAGGGGAATTGGGGCAAATTTTTAAAGAAAAATATCATTTTCTATATGAACTATCCCCATTTTTTAACATTAGTGCACTCTTCTTACCCCTCGCCCCCCCCCCCCCCAGAAATTACCTAAACAGTAATTTCTGTCTTGCATTCCTTGAGGGTCCATGAGAGATTTTTGGAGATTTATAAACCTCTGTTCTTCAAACTGCAGCCAACTCATTAATATTGCAGTAAAATCAATTTAAATGCATAGTAACCCAAATTTTTAATGGACCAAGAACAGAATAATTTAGGATGAAATGGCACGAAAAATATCAGAGTGAAATACAAAAGTACGGGTGTTGCTTTGAGAAATGCTGTATTAAGGTGTGCATGTATACCAAGTGACATGGAAAGTATATTTCTCATTAAAAAGAGTGGTCAAACAACTCTGGACACACATATAAATGAAATTTAAGTTTTATTCAATTTTCCAAATCGTCCAGCATCCAAAGACGTCAGGAACATAAAAACGGAGACTCCCTAAAGCCCTCCGCTCCCCCTTGTTTCTTCAGTCTCCTCCGAGGCTAGACCAAAACTACTAGGACTCCCAGTCGCCCTATCACACTGCCAGCTCTGCCACATGAACTCGGCTCAGGGTCGGGCCTCCATTCCCGCAGGGGACGCTGCACAGCATCCGGTCGCCAAGGGAAGCACGGCGCACGCGCCCGGAAGTATTTCCGTCCGGACGCAATTTCTGATCCTCAGGCCGCGAGCTCTTCCTGTGACGTACTTCCGGTTGGCCGAGCTGCGCACGTGCGTCCCGAGAGGACGTTACGTCACCCGGGAGCGCTGAGAAGCCGGGCTGTGGCGCCGTGGTGAAGGAGCCTTACAGACAGTATGTCTCATCTACCGATGAAACTCCTGCGCAAGAAGATCGAGAAGCGGAACCTCAAGCTGCGGCAGCGAAACCTAAAGCTCCAGGGTGAGAGGCGCTGGGCTCGTGGCGTGCTCAGGGGCGAGGGAGCCCACGCGTGGGCCGTGGCGCGCGACGGCGACTGCGGGGCCGGGCGGCGCGGTCCGAGAGTCCCCGGGGCTCCAGGGCGGCGCGTGCTGCCCCGAGAGCGCGTGTGCTTGTTGAGAGTCACCGGGAGGCCCGGGGCAGCCTCGAGTCGGGTCCTAGATCTGCCCCGACTTTTCTGAGCATCAGTTTGTCCTACTTACAGAGTTGGAGCAGGAGACCTCTTACTTCCCTTCCAGGCCTCCAGCAGTGCTTCCAGCTAAACCGGGCTTTTCCCCTTCCACCCTCCCCGTTCCGACTCCCTCCCAACCTGCAGGTCCCACCACATCCCCGCCCCTCACCCGTTTTCATTCAGACACATGGAACTTTCTCTTCTCTGTGCACCTTCTATTCATATCATCTGTTCAGTGTCTACGTTCTTTGAAAACCAGCTCAGTGTCACTCTTTTCACAGAGCTTTCCTGATACCGTTGCCTTCCCCTACCCACCTCCACTATTCTCTGTCTCCGCTCTGTACCGCTTCTTCATTTTCAGCTCTAAAGGTGTCTTCTGCACACATCCACCGCAAAGCCTCTCTCGTGCCCTGTCTTCCCATCACTCCCAACTTTAGGTTATAAATTCGTTAAAAGTGTTTACATATTGGCATCCTTCGCAAAGACTTACAAAAAGGATTTTACCTGACTATCACCTTTCTTACCTAACTGATTTGCAAGTCCTTACTTTCTGACAGTGATTCAGAGATCGTGACATTGTTGCCGTTAACCTTTTTGGGTCCTCTATAAGATACAGATCTCTGAGGGGAATGTTGAAGGTATAATGCCTTACCCCAGTTGGTTTTCGGCAGAGATTAATTGAAAGAAATCCTGGAGGAGAGGACAGGTTTGTGGGTTTTAGGAATAATGTTTTTGAAGTTCCTTACATTTCTGTTTCTTATAGAATAATACGGCATTACTACTTGTTGGTAAAAATAATTAAAATAAAAGATGGTGTTTTCTTTTTCTATATTAAACTGGGCAGCTTTTGTCAAGACATTCTTAGGCATTTATATATAAGTATTTGACAAATAAGTAGTTTCATCAATAGAATTTTCAATTCACTAGAGTCTAGGAAAGTTGTGGTTGAACGTTTTGAATTTATATGAGAAGAAGTAGTTGTGTGAATAAGATATGTCTTTTTTAATATATCAGTTAATCATATATTCATCAAATACCTAATGTTAACATGTATGTTTTCTAACTACCATTGTCTAGTCCCATCTGTTTAAATATTTAACCTCATTGAAGTTTTCCTGTCCCAGACTCTTAAGGACAGAGATGTGGTTTTTTGAAGTTAAAAAATCAGTGCAAATTTTCCTTTTCCATCATTTTTCCTTAAAGAAAATTTACTTGTCCTCTAGTAGAATACCATAAAATTGCAAGTGGTTTTAATAATGTACGTGAAAGAGAAGTAAAAGCTAAATCGTTTTAGTCCTGAAAGCCTTGGAATTTCTCATTTCACATTTCAGTGTTTCTAAGTAAACCTCTTCTTTGTCACAAAGTGTGTTCTGTTTTTAAACAGGGGCCTCCGACGTCAGGCTCTCAGAAACTCAAAATGGAGATGTGTCTGAAGAAACACTGGGAGGTGGAAAAGTTAAAAAATCCCTAAAACAGTCTAATAATGTGGGCCTGCCAGAAGCCCAAAATGGAGATATATGTAAAGAAACAGTGGGAGGTGGGAAAAAAAAATCACTAAAACAGTCTATGAATGTGAGTTCATCAGAAGCCCAAAATGGAGATATATCTAAAGAAACAGTAGAAAATGTAAAAGTTAAAAAATCCCCCAAGAAATCTACCGTATTAACCAATGGGGAAGCAGCAACACAGCCTCCTAATTCAGAATTAAAAAAGAAGAAGAAGAAGAAGAAGAGAAAAATGGTGGATGATGCTGGGCCTGGTAGGTACTTCATTTTCTTTGAACTCAAGCTGTTCACACAGTTTTTCACAGTTATCACTCTGCCTTCCCTGTGTTATTATTATTGTCCACATGACATGCAGAAATTCTCTGTACTCGCTGGTATACCACAAACTAGCCTGGGAGCTAGAGGAAATGTTTGTGGGAGAGGAGTGCTTTTAACTTTTCTCAAAATATTGAGTACTGTGTCAAGCTTTTACGTTCCCTAACAGCCTTGAAGAAAACCTCACACTTACATAAGAATCTCCTTAGAATTCTAGAAATGTGCTCTTCTTTTTGGCAGTTAGCTGGGCTTTTTACGATATATAGAACACAGACTATGGCATAATATCCTAGGTTTACCTTTTTGCAAGCTGAATTGTGGAATTACTAAAGAAATCTGGGCTGGTAGTAGGATCTATCTTCTTTGGCCTTTGTGTATCATTGGGCTTTGCATTAATGATTCTTTTCATTTACTTTTCTGCCCCATTTCTTTTTTCCTACCATAAATTCCTCCCTTTGAAAGGAAACTTAGTGATAATTTGGATATGCGAAGTGTATAAAATAGCAGGAAACTTCTGAATAAATGGGACGTTAATTTGTGAGTAGAATGGCCAGGATAGTATTGGCGGTGGGGAGGGAAGGGCTATTTTCTTTTGGAAGATGATTGGATTTGAATAAGCTTAGGTAAAAGAACAGGCATAATGATTGAGATGTGAGCAAGCAGAGATTTCAAGGGAGGATAGAACAGGTGTCAGCAAACTATTCAGCCTTCCACCTGTTTTTATAAATAAAGCTTTATTGGAACACTGCAGTGCTCATTTGTTTACTTGGTCTTTGTGGTGACAGAGGCCATATGGCCTGCAAAACCTATAATGTTTATTCTCTGGCTTTCTGTAGAGAAAGTTTGCCAACACCTGGGTTAGAATGTCCTATTCATCTATCTCATCTGAAATAAAGGTTTCATTTAGAAAGAGCTTTGAACTTTTCCTAACATGCGTGGCTGTCTTCATGCTGCCAACAGATTAATAACATTTATAGGTTATAAGAAATTGCGTAAACAAAAAGTGAAACAAGATAGAGAAAAGCATGAGGATTAGACATTACAGTTTTTATTTAAAGTGATTGTAGTGACTTTAGAATTTTTGTTCTGAGTGTGTCTAAGGAAGTGATATTATTTCTAGTCTCACCATTGAATGACAGAGCTGGGAGTTTTAACCCTATTGGTAAACTTTAAGAACTATTTTAAGGAAAACAAGTGATAAGCCATGAAGACCAGCTGACAATATCCATGGCTTTTGAACACGTGGGTCCTGCAGAGTTGACTGTTTCCCAGAAGGGTAGTAGTAAGGTCCAAGGAAGAGGCCAGTCCTGGGCTACAAAGAGTCCTGAATTGTGGTCTCGGTTAGTTCTGTTCTAACTAGCTTCACTAATTGCCATAAATTTATAAAAGCCCAGCATGGTAGTTTACCTGTTTGACTCAGAGTGGAGCATTAAAGGGTGTGACAGGAGTAAGGCTGGAAAGGTAGTTTAGGACCACATTATGAAAGTCGTGAATGTACAGGTAGAAAGCCAGGAGGCCCTGCCTTTCCTCATCTCACCACTTACTTCATTCAAGGAACAGGCCGGTTTATCACCCAGCTAAGTGGGTATTGCCGTTGCTTTGTAGTCTATCTCTAGTAACATGAAGAGCCTTTGGTTTTCTGTTCATCTTTAAAACAAAATTAGCTTTTTTAGAAAGTTTATGTTTAATGGTATAGGAGGGAAAATCATTGCTTATTAGGAGTTTTTAAATAATTTATGGTCGTGCATTACTTAACAATGGGGGTACATTCTGAGAAGTGCATCATGAGATGATTTCATCATTGTACGAACCTCATAGAGTGCACTTACACAAACCTAGATGGTATAGCCCACTACACACCTAGGCTGTTTGGTACTAATCTTATGGGAACACCACTGTATATGTTGTCTGTCATTGACCGAATTGTCATTATGCAGCTCATGACTATATTAATCACATGCCCTTTTTTTCCTCAGTGAAGTATATAGGACTCCGTGTAATTAGTATATTTAAATTGTTCGGTTCAACTTTCTAAATATTTCTTGGTCACTTAAGATGGTATAATACATTAAGAAACCTCAGAAATTGTTTTGTTGACAAATCTGCATGTCCCCGTGGGTTTTTAAATATAACCAAATCTTTAATCATAAAAAAAGAGACATTCTTAGCAAGCTTTTGAAAATATGCTCCTTCACATTACACATCTTTTATTTTGTGATCTCATTTGATACTTTTATTTTAAGAAATACATTTGGGGGGGGGGGGTTTGTCCTTTAAAACCAAAGATACCAAAAAAGCAAAAACTGAAGACAAAGGGGAATCTGAAGAAGGCGCCCAGGCTCCTGAACAAACAGAAAACAGCGTGGAGAAGCCAGGTGATGAGGAGGATGACAGTGAAGTGCCCAGCCTGCCCCTGGGACTAACAGGTAACTTCCAGAAAGCTTTCCTGATGGATCTTTAAAATGTCATGCCTCTCTGAATTATAGGATTTGAAGGTTCAAGAGTGACTTAATTTACCTGGAAAAAGTAAGTATTGACAAGAAACGTATTTATATCTAACAGCTTTTTATCTTCCTCATTGTGTGCCTTAGTTCTTGTTGATTCCCTATTTTTTTCCTTTTCTTCATTCCTAACACTAAATATTTTGATGTGTACACAAATGTCTTCTGGGTCCTTTGTTCCTTTGGTTTGTCATTTTTAAAGCTCATTCCATGTTGTAGGAAAATCATGGGCCCAGAAATCTGGAGCCCAGAGGTTTTAGTACTGGTGCAGTTACAGTAAGGAAAGAAGGATGAAATTAACATTATTGAGGGACTTGTGCCAGGCTGACCTCCTTTGGCCTTTGTTTCTTTGTCTGTAAAGTCAAGAGTTTAGGGTAGAATCAGTTGCTGCTAACCAGAAATGTCCAGGAGTTACTGGAGTTGTTTGGTTTGAGTTTTTTGTTTGTTAAAATATTAAGGCCCAACCTCAGACCTGCTCGATCAGAATTGCAAAGGTTATGGCAGTGGTTCTCAGCCAGGGCAGTTTTGCTTCCTGGGTGGGGTGACCAGCTCATCCTGGTTTGCCCAGAATTTGACCAGCATTGAAAGTCCTGCATCCCATAAACCACCTCTGTCCCAGGCAAACTGTGAGGATTGGCCACACCTTTTGGTTGTCAGAACAGGGGGCAGGCTACTGGCATTTAGTGAGTAGAGGTCAGGGATACTGCAGAACATCCTATAACGCATAGGACAGCCTCTCACAACAAAGAATTATCCAGCCCAAAATGTCAGGAGTGCCAAGGTTGGCAATACCTAGGTTAGAGCCAGGACTTGTATGGGGTGGGGAGCTCCCCAAGGGCTTTTGATGCCTTCCCCTGCTAAAGATCCACAGCACACTGGATATGTGGGATCAGCCTTACAGACTGTGTCTGTATCTGACTCTTCTCAGTTGTCTCTTTTAGAGTGAAATTAACTACTCTTTTGATTGACTTCAAACTCAGTTTTTATTATACTAAATGTTTTCACTTTTTATTTCAGATTTATTAAACATTTCATTTCTCTCTGAACTCTCTCCCACCCCAACAGCCTTGGCATTTTCATTTCATACCAGTCCCTTGATTTCACCTCCTCTCCATCCCTTATTATTTTGTTACACTAGGCTCTGGACTTGAAATTATACAGCCATCAGCAGTGGAGACACTTCAAAAGTATAGGATCTTTTTCTTAATATATGGGAATGGTTGGGGATTAGTGTTTTCTTACTGGAGGAAGCTCTTCTAAGCTTGATTGCAACCCAGTAATGCTTTCAGTCCGCAAAACTAATTTAGGCAATTAGTTTGCCTAAACTAATTAGTCAGTATTGACTATTAAAAAAAGATAAATTTGCTAATGATAAACTATCTTCTGTTTAGGAGCTTTTGAAGATACTTCATTTGCTTCTCTGACTAATCTTGTCAATGAAAACACTCTAAAGGCAATAAAAGAAATGGGCTTTACAAACATGACTGAAATTCAGCATAAAAGTATCAGACCACTTCTGGAAGGCAGGTATGATTAACACTGATGTTTGGGCATTAGTATCTATTTTTAGTGCTAGTAGTTTGGAAAGGAAATGCCAGTATGTTCTGTTGATTTTGCACTGTGTGTTGGGTCACATACCCAACCTGCATTAAAGACTTTAAGTTATTTACTGATGTTTGAACAAAGTATTCACTTCTGTTTTATAGCATGATTCTTATTCTTGAGTTGGGTATTTAACGCAGGTGATAGCTTTCAGTGGTAGAGAGGTTTGGGACTTTGTCTTTCTTCTTCATGTTCTAGCGCTGATGCCCAAAACATACGTGATAGTAACGTGGTAGGTGTTCAGTAAATGACTTGTTGAATGAGTAGACTAAATGTCCCTCTCCTTGCCTTTTTTAATATTTAGGGATCTTCTGGCTGCTGCAAAAACAGGCAGTGGCAAAACCCTGGCATTTCTCATCCCTGCAGTTGAACTCATTGTTAAGTTAAAGTTCATGCCCAGAAATGGTAAGTCTTTGTTCTGATTTCTTCTCACTAGTATTGTAGCTGTTATGGACTTGTGATGATTACAGTTTGGCTTTTACCGTATATCATTTTTTCCATTTTAGGAACAGGAGTCCTTATTCTCTCACCTACGAGGGAACTGGCCATGCAGACTTTTGGTGTTCTCAAGGAGCTAATGACACACCATGTTCATACATATGGATTAATAATGGGGGGCAGTAACAGATCTGCTGAAGCACAGAAACTTGCTAATGGGATCAACATTATTGTGGCCACACCAGGCCGTCTCCTGGACCATATGCAGGTAAGAGAACGCTGTGATGCAGCACCTGGCTCATTGTCTTGTGTGAAACATAAACTTGACAGCTAACAGTTTTTCTTTGTCTTGTTAGAATACCCCAGGGTTTATGTATAAAAACCTTCAATGTCTGGTTATTGATGAGGCTGACCGTATCTTGGATGTTGGGTTTGAAGAGGAATTAAAACAAATTATTAAACTTCTGCCAAGTAAGTAGGTAGCATCTGCATGTGGTTTGCAAAGTAGTAGTTGGAAGTAGGTGAGGATTGTTCCTAGATGAAACCTGTTAATACCAGGATTTTAATATAGCCAAGAGAAGTTGTGCCAGTCGGCTTTAGAGGTAGTTTGCAATACATGGATCAAACTTACTAGTAACTTATTACAGTGGTTTTGCCATTTTAGAGGTTATAATGCAAGTTAAACAGTCCTAACCTGTCATTCCCATGTCGCCGTCGCCCCCCCATCTTACTTTTTCTTACCTCATTCTGACGTCTCCCAGGTAGCCGTGGACTTGTGGCCTTTTGTATTATATTTGAGTTGTACATACCTTGGTTACAGTACTTGCAACATTATAAACTGCTTATATCTGTAATAAGATCATGGTCTCATTCATTATACAACTTGTTTTTAATGCTTTATTGAGGGAAAATTGACATAATAATCTGTACCTATTTTAAATAAACAATTTGATAAGTTTTGACATGTTTACACCTGTGAAACCATCACCACAGTCATACAGTGAACATCTCCATAACGCTCAGAAGTTTCCTTGTACACCCTTGTAATCCCTCCCTCAAACTCTCAGTAGGAACAACCCTTGTCTGCTTCCAACAACTGCTCACACACGTCTCTCTCTCCTAGGAAACTGTTGATCTGCTTTCTGTTACTGTAGATCAGTGTGCATTTTCTAGAGATTTATATGAATGAATATGAATCATACAGTATAACTTTTTGTCTGCTCAGCAAATTCTTTTGCGAGTCATCCATGCTGTTACATCTGTCAGTAGTTCTTTACCTTATTCCTCAGTAGCATCCCATTGTTGAATATACCACAACTTGTTTATCCGTTCAGTTGTCGATGGATGATTGTCCTGTTTACAGGTTTTGGCTATTACAAATAAAGTTGCTGTGAACATTCATCTACAACTCTTATTCTGGGCATATATTTCCTTTTTGTCTTGGGTAACTACCTAAGAGTGGAGTAGCCGATGTATGTTTAGCTTGTACCATTTTACATTCTCATCAGCAATGTGTGAGAATTCCAGTTCTTCCTATTAAGTCTTGAAATTAGGTAGCATTAACCCCCACCTTTGTTCTTTTTCAAATTGTTTTGGTTATTCTTGTTCTTTGCATTTCTATATAAATTTTAGAATCAGTTTGTCAATTTCTACCCCGTAAAAAAAATTTCTACCCCCTAAAAGTTCTGGGATCTTGGTTGGGATTGTATTGAATATAGATCATTGGTGAAAGGCAATATTGAGTCATTCAGCCGGTGAATAGGTATACCTCCATTTATTAGCTCCTTAATTTATCTTAACAGTGTTTTAGAGTTTTCAGTGTACAGATTTTTTCACATCTTTTGTCAGATTTATCCCTAAGTATTTCATTAGAATTTCAATTTCAAATTGTTCATTGCTTATATGTAAATACAGTTAATTTTTTTTATTTTGATCCTGTATCCGGCAAGGTAATTATTACTAGACTCAACTGGATTGTTCATTATGACCTTCCAGATGAAGCTAGCCATTGGATTTTCTACATAGGCAGTCATATCATCTACAGATGAAAAAATGAAATTCATCACTTAATTTTTTTCTTGCTTGACTGCACTGGCCAGAACCTCCAGTACAACACTGAATACAAGTGGTGAGAGAAGACATCTTTGTCTTATTCCTAATCTTAGGTGGAAAGCATTCATTCTTTCACCACTAGATTTTTTTGTAGATGCCCTTTATCAGATTGAGGATGATCCCTTCTGTTCGTAGTTTGTTGAGATTTTTTTAATCACAAATAAATGTTATATTTTGTCAAATGCTTTTTCTGTGTCTATTGAAATGATCAGATGTTTTTTCTTTAGTTTGTTAATATGGTAAACTGTGTTGGTTAATTTTCAAATGTTAAACCAACCCTGCATTCCTAGAATAATGCATTATGATGCATTGTCCTTTTTTATATATTGCTGGATTCACTTTGCTAAAGTTGTGTTTAGTAATTTTGCATTTATGCTTATGAATCATTGTTGGGTTTTGGTATCAGGGTAATGGCTGGCTTCAAAGAATGAGTTGGGAAGTAAACTTTCTTCAGTGACCTGGAGAATTTGTGAAGAATTGGCAATATTTCTTCCTTAAATGTTTGATAGACTTCACCAGTGGAGGCCATTGGGGCTGGAGTTTTCTTTAGATGAAGATTCTAACTACAATTTCTGTAATAGATACAGGCTATCTGGGTTTTCTGTTTCCCTTCGAGTGGGCTTTAGAAGTTTGTCTGTCAGGGAAATTGTCCATTCTATCTAAGTTGTCAGATTTAAAGATATAGAGATGTTCATCATATTCTCTTAATATCTATAGTAATGTCATGTCTCACATTCTTGCAAGTTCTACTTAGAGCATTTGTGGTTGTGAAGCAATTCTAAAGATTCCCTGAAAGATTTTGGTTATTGTTATATGCATCTGTTTCAGCACGCAGACAGACCATGCTCTTTTCTGCCACACAAACCCGAAAAGTTGAAGACCTGGCAAGGATTTCTCTGAAAAAGGAGCCGTTGTATGTTGGTGTTGATGATGATAAAACTAATGCAACAGTGGATGGTCTTGAGCAGGTAATTTGTGTCAATATGTTAAATTTTAAGGATCTTCTTTGGTGTTTCCTTGTAATTGTTTGGATGATCATCCAGAAAGCAGATGGATTAATGAACTTTTAATTCAAATATAGTAAACTTGGGTATTGCGTCTCTGGCTCTTCTGATGTACAGTATCTTGAACTCTGAATAATTTGATCAGCTCTCTTTACTCTGTCTCTTAGTACTGCTTGCCATGTGGGAGGTTATTAATCACTACCAGTTGTAGGTGGAGTAAAAGAAATTTGTTGTTTAATAATCTCTTGCTCTAAGACGTGAGATGAGTTAGAAGATGGAGAGACTGGTTTCACCCACATAGCTGTGGAAAATTGGAAATGAGGTGACAAAGATCCAAACTAGGTTGATTAAAAATAGAACTTTAAGATTGAATCTTTTGATGAATAAAATATTTTCCTGTAACGATTTAGCTTAAAAACCTTTCATTTGGTGTTTAGTTTTTAAAAATATATTCACCCAGCTTTGTTATCTTGTTTAGGACAGTGCACTTAAGCTGTGGCTATTTGAGATCTTGCTATTAAGGACCTTTTAAAAAATCTTTGGTGGGCCTTGAGGGTTCTGATTAATGGAGGTGTTAATATATTATGGTTGCAAGAACTATTGATAACCAGTAGTTGGAGAAATATGAAAAATATTCAGTACCCAGTGTTTGCAGCCAGTAAAAGGGATCAAAAGAGCTAAAATTAGTCTTATCTTACGAATGCTTTGTTACAATGAAGGCAGTAATTTTGTTATAGGTAAGGCATGACAGTGTGTGTATGATGTTTGTCTGTGCTCTCCATCAAATTATATTGGTTCAAGAAACTGAAAATGTCCATTTGATTATTTTGTATCTCTTCACTTGAACTGCTTCTAGGGATATGTTGTTTGTCCCTCTGAGAAGAGATTCCTCCTACTCTTTACATTCCTTAAGAAGAACCGAAAGAAAAAACTAATGGTCTTCTTTTCATCCTGTATGTCTGTGAAATACCACTACGAATTGCTGAACTACATCGATTTGCCTGTCTTGGCCATTCATGTAAGTGATTATGATGAGTTTATTAAAAACAGGTTCTGCTTATCAAGTTAAATAGATTGTGGGGTTTCAGGTATTGCGCTCTCCTCTAAACAGTTCTGAGTAGTTCAGTCAACATTGGGTGATTGATCCTGTGTGGAGGGAGCGTTGCTGGGTGTGGAGGAGTGAGGACCACCAAGGAATAAGAGACGCTGTCCACTTGGGTAGATAGGACATAGGCCAGGGAGTGAACTTGAAATCAGGTTAACAGGTCCACAGTTTGGGGGTCCTACATCTAGACCTCCTAGAAACAGCTGCAAGTTTCTAGCTCTAATGGATGTTTTGATTTGATTCCAGGGAAAGCAGAAGCAAAATAAGCGCACTACCACGTTCTTCCAGTTCTGCAATGCAGATTCAGGGATATTGTTGTGTACAGATGTGGCAGCTAGAGGGCTGGATATTCCTGAAGTTGACTGGATTGTTCAGTATGACCCTCCAGATGACCCCAAGGTAACTGACATCCTTGGGGTTTCTCCAGAATGGCTCTACATTAAGGAATGTACTTACTCTCCAGATTCCCTGAGAAATACCACGTTTCACATTCAAAGGTTTATCCCTGGGTCATTCAGGTCATGTTTTATTGTACAGTGATTGCAGTGTTTCTCTGGTGCTGATAATATTTAGGGCTTTTGCAGGACCCAAAGGGCGTGTGCAAGGAGATTTGAGAGGTATCAGTGAGACTTAAGTTAGGAATATTATATGCTTGGGATGATCTGTGAAGAGCAGTAGGTGTCAGAAGGAAATAAAATTTGCTTACAGAGATAGATAAGATTCTGTGGTATATGTAATAAAATAAGTTATATTAAGTATGTTAACAAATAATAGATTATATAAATTATCAGCCGGCATTTAAACGTGTTTTAAAAAGCCATTTTGAGGATGAAGCACACTTAATAGTCATTTTACTAGATCATAGAGTTAATGTGAGTATCGTGTCCAGCCTTCTTTCGGGCTTGGTCGTTGCCCTGTTACCTCTTTGGAGATGGTGCAGGCAGAAGGAATGACAGACTAGCTTTGGGGAACGTGGTGAAGGTCTGTGTGGCACAGCCCTGGAGGAACAGCACCATCTCATCCAGATGTGCTGACACTGTTCTGTCCACTACCGTGCACTCCTGGAAGTGCACACTGCCACAGCTTCTGTGGAGGTTAGTGTATTAACTCAGATTTTCTCTCTTCACCAAAGGAGTACATTCATCGTGTGGGTAGAACAGCCAGAGGCCTAAATGGAAGAGGGCATGCCTTGCTCATTTTGCGCCCCGAAGAATTGGGTTTCCTTCGTTACTTGAAGCAATCCAAGGTAAAGATCTTGGCTTGGAAAATCTTAAGTTGAGAACAGATTCCTCTTGATAGGCATTGTTTGCCAGTGCAGATGGCCTTAAGCACCATTTCTCGATGTGTCCGAGGAGTCATGAGTCATTGCAGGGCTATGAGAACAGTTGTTACAGTGAGTAGTTAAGCAAAGGAGATTTTACATGGGTCCAGCCCAGGAAATGTGAACAGAAAGAGCTACCCACACAGCTCAGTCCTTGAGCTCGTTATTGCTCAGCAGTGCATCTTGTGTGCCCAGGCTCTCCTTTCCCATTCTATACAGCCCTGTTTGAAACCTCTTCCACTCCTTCTAAGCTCCCTCACACCTGATCATCTCCACCTCCTGCAGTCTTCTCCACGTCTCTTCGTCCTGACGTCTTTCCCTCTCACCTCACCTGAAGCTGTGGGGATCCCCGTTCACTCCTACCTCTTCCTCCTCCTCCTTGTCCCTTGTTCGTCAACTCTGTGTTTTACCTTTAATCTCTCCCTGGCAGTTGGCTCTTTACTATCTCAGGTCTGACTAAAAAAAATAACTTCAGGGACCGGCCTTGTGGCCAAGTGGTTAAAGTTCTGCGGGCTCTGCTTTGGCAGACTGTGTTCACAGGTTCAGATCCCAGGCACGGACCTCCTCCACTCATCAGCCATGCTGTGGTGGCATCCCACGTACAAAATAGAGGAAAACTGGCATAGATGTTAGCTCAGGGCTAATCTTCCTCACAAAAAAATAAATAACTTCAACCCTAAACCTGTTCTCCTACCACCACCTCCAGCATGGCTACTCCTGTTGCCTTTCTTCAGTCTGCCAGTTTGAAAAGTGGTTTGTATTTTCTCCATTTGTTTTCCACTCACCCTGATCTCCAGCCCACCCTAATCTGGCTTTGGCCTCATTCTGTCCACCAAATCTGAATTCAGTAGAATCATAAGTGGCCTCTTTGTTGTTAGATCTTGTGAACACTTGTCAGGCCTTCTCTTTCCTGACGTTTGCCTCCTCTGGCCTCCCTGGCACAGTGTTGCCAGGTAGATTTTCCTCCACCCTGCAGCTAGGTGCAGTTGCCCAAAATTGCCCTATAGCCTTTGTACTTTTTCTCTAGAATGCCCTTTTCCTGGATCTTTGGATAGCTTCTGGTTTCAACTAGCTGTTATCTCTTCTGAAAGACATCACTGATCTCCTTCATGTTCCCACAGCACAAGTGCTCATCGAGTTGTCATCTCATCACTTATCTGTCTCCCTCACAAGACCAAGCTCTGTGAGGGTGGGTCCATGACTTGAGCAACTATCCACCCCTCCAGCTCCTAGCACAGATCTGGCACTTTCCAGTTATCTAGTAAGTGAGGGCTGGTAAGAAATCTTTCCTTCCTGTAGGAGTTTGTGGTCATTATGACCTTGGTGTCACAAACTCCAGTCACAGGGTAGTGTGGTGTTAGGGCAGCTCTCCTGACATGGAAAGAAGGACTAGGGGTCCTTCTAACAAGAAGCTTCCAAGGGCTTCATTGACTCATTGTCCCTGTCTAGTTCCTTGCCTTTCCTTTTAGGAAGCTTTCATAGCGCAGTTCATGTGCAGTTAGCAGAGGTGAGATAAGACTTTTTCATTGGCATTGGGAGACAAGAGGAAGCAGATGTCTGTCCCAAAGGGAATTCCCACAGGCCTAGTTGTCCTTCCATCTCTCCATCTCTTTAGCACCGATGAGCTACATTGAACCATTGCTACCTGGTTCCATCATTTCCCAGCCATTCATAAGACACTTGTCACTTCTCTCATTCGTCTGAAAGTCTGAATGTTGATCCATCCTGGTTTACTAATCTTCATGCTTTTGTTTTCTAGGTTCCATTAAGTGAATTTGAGTTTTCCTGGTCCAAAATTTCTGACATTCAGTCTCAGGTATGCTTTTTTTTTTTTTTTTAACCTGGTAGCCTTAGCTTCATCCCAGCACTGCCATCCCAGTGTTTCATGGGCGGCCATTGTCCTCCACATCTCCCTTTTCATAAAATGAGAAGTTCGGACTGTGTGATCTTGTAGCTTACTGCATTCCTGTGCTCTCTACCTTGTTCCAGTCCATAACTTCCAAGAACTTGGTCATTATTCGTACTGCAGCCTGATTGTGCATATATTACAAAGCTTAGAGCAAGTGTATTGGAACAAACGTTTTTTACAGAATAATTTTGTTTTAATATGTATGCAGTCTGCTTTTTTATTTTATTAAAACCAATGTGTCTTTCCATTTCAGCTTGAAAAATTGATTGAAAAGAACTACTTCCTTCATAAGTCAGCCCAGGAAGCATATAAGTCATACATTCGAGCATATGATTCCCACTCTCTGAAACAGATCTTTAATGTTAATAACTTAAATTTACCTCAAGTTGCTCTGTCATTTGGTTTCAAGGTGCCTCCTTTTGTTGATCTGAGTATCCTTTTCTTTGTTGTTATGAATTCTTCCAGAACCTAGGGGACAAGAGCTTGACGGAGAGCCGTTTGGGCTTAGCTCTTGGGTTGGTGTGTGCTCTGGCTGAGGCCTGGAGGCCCAGCTGTTCATCCTGGTCCCTGTCTGCATGTCTGTGCTGGCACGGAGTAGGCAGGGATTAATTATCAGAGTGGGGATTGCAGAAACAAGACAACTTATGACTTAGGGCTTAAAAAGGACACAAGAATTTGACTGGCAAACAGTGGGAGCCAGAGAGAGTTGCACATTCCAGAGAGAAGCACAGAGGGATAAAATTGCAGGGCTCCAGCAGTTATGAGGCCTCGCTGTACGAGGTATGTGGAGGAGCAGGATGCCCTGAAGCTGAAGACTTTGTGTCCTCTCAGAGCCACTGAAGGACGTCATACAAGGAAGCTGCAAGATCAGCAAAAGAAAAGAAAACTTAAGTGCTGCCTAAGATAAAAGGCAGAGGGAATAGCTCCAGGTGTTTCTGTTGTAATGTGTGCTTTATTATCACGTTTTCAGCAGAAGAAGCTGAACCAGCTAAAGTGAGGCCTGTTCATTAACACTGGCAGTAACTCCCGAGGGAACTAGAGGACCAAATTTGGGTCACCATTCCCATTGTAGGCATCGAGTAAATGTCTGTTGTAATGAATACATGTTGAATCATGTGAAAGGAACAGCTCCTTCACTTGGTTAAGCATTCCTGAATCAGCTCCGAGCAGAGGTGCAAGTCATTTGTTTTGACACTGGCAATATTTTTTATTGTGTTCCTGTAAACTTGCAGATTTACTTCTTAACTCATTATAAGTAATTGTCTTCCGTTTTGTTGTGTGGAGGAAGAATTAATATGACTGTTACACACGGGGCTTAAAAATCATATCTGCTAATTTTAGTTCACAATTACTTGGCCTCCTAGTTTTCTGAAAGTTTGTTGCACAGGCGTATGTTGACACGTTTTCATCGTTGAGGGAAAGGTTGTGGTAGAGGGACAGTGGTTAAACAGAGGGACAGAGGGACAAACCATAGATACATGCTGGTTTGTTCTCTGTGTATATGTCAGATTGGAGTTCATTATCTTGGTGTTGCTTGATTTCCTTAACATTCACCTTTAGACGTGAACAGCAATGAAGGCAAGCTTAGAAAGAGAGGAGGCGGTGGTGGATTCGGCTACCAGAAAGCCAAGAAAGTCGAGAAGTCTATAATCTTCAAACACATCAGCAAGAAATCCTCCGACAGCAGGCAATTCTCTCACTGAAGACACTCCTTTCATCGTGAATAGCTTTGTCCTGAAATGGATTTTTTCTCTTTGCTCTAACAAAGGAATGTTTGTAACTGTAGGATCTGGTGGCCTGCTCTGACGAGGGTATAAGTGAACTTGGGTTGCAAGCACTAAGACTCTTATTCCCAGCGAGTCAGTCTTATTTCAGGAATATAAAACAGTCCAGTTTTTCTTGATTGCCCAAGGGCAAAGCAAGGGATCTTTTTGGTCTTTGTTATGATGATAGAACATTTTAAGTTTAAATCTTTTTCCCCCCAAATTTGTCATTGTTTTAGTATAATTCTTTTTGTGCCTTTCCTTCCTGGAGTCTGGAGATCTTTGCGGCACGGATTGCTGTGCAGCCTGCTGTAGAAGGCAGGTGACCGAGTCCACCACGCAGGTGGTGGTGCTGGTGGCAGTGCAGAAAGTTGTCTCGGTTTATGTTTTGGTTTTGGTTGTTTCTTGGATCTTAACAGTAGTTCTTGACCCCTGCTGAAAATGCTGCCATGTCACGGGGCAGACAGCTTTGGGAGATAGCTAAGATGCACGTTCGGTTAAAGGCGGCATCAGTTTTTATATACTAGATTTTTTATGCCAGATTTTAAAACAGTGAGCATTTCTTGGTTTTGTTTTTTTCAAGATCAAGAAATGTGGGTTATCTGTCATTGTTATTTGGATAAAGCACCCCTAGCAATCCTAACATTTGAGTGGGGGGCAAGAATCAGATTTTTGAGCCTCATTTACACCAATATAGGCATAATAATCTGTTTTCCATTTGGTAACTTGGTAAAGACTTTAAAAAAAGAATAGGCACAGAGAGTGGTGACACTCCTCATTCAGCCTTGGTTCAAGTGGTTTAGATTTGGGTGAGCCCTCCCAACTCTGCAGAGTACTTCGAAGGCAAGGCCGACTCGTAGCAGATTTAAAGCCAGGCCATCCAACAGTGCCGAGCGCACATAAAGTTCGTATCTTTTTGAGAAAAATTACCTCTTCCAGATCCATGAAACAAAAATAGATGTATAGTGAAAATCGGAAATGAACCGAGGTCAGAAAGAGCAGCACAGAGAGTGGTTTAGTCAGATGGGGATTTTTGTTATAGGAGCTGTTGATTTCTAGTGTGTTTTACATTTTATGCTTTCTAGTGTATTTTATAACTACAAAGTGGTATTACATTTTGTAGCAATTCAAAACCAAAGTGCTAGCATCGTTTTGCTATTGTGCCAGTTAATATTTATAGACTCCTAAGTACACCGAGAACATCAAGTTAGAGGAAACAGTCTAATAAATAGCATTTCAGTAGGAAAAGGAACGATGTTCTGCACGTGGGCACGAGCACTGTCACCCTAGCTGGGCCTGTCCTGGGTTTCAGACCTCAACTGCTGGACTCCTCGTGATTAATTACTGTTTCTCTATCCAGTAACTTGTTTTTCTCTTGTTTTAGAAATAATCGTGTTTCAAAAAATATACAAAAGCAAAAGGAAGAATATTTAATTACTGAACAGAAATAAATAATGTTGATATTTTGGTATATAACCTTCCAGTGTTTTGTATACATACTTTTTAATTTTTTTATTAAGTGAAGTCATCCTCTACCCACTATTTGTAACCAGCTTGTTGCATAACATGTCACTTGCCCGTGTCATTAAAAAATTACATGAGTTTTGTATTTCACTGATTGCTATGCTTTGTTGACCTTGCTTGGTCGGCCTGGATTTGGATACTAGACACCTGCTTGTCCCAGGCTGGCTTTCCTTGTCTCAGCATGTCTAGTGCCTCGTTCGTCTTGCCATTGTTGACCTACACTATGAGTAAGTCAGTCTACAGAGATGTTGTGAGAAAAGTAGATAAGCACAAGATAGAAAGATCGTTCCTACTGTACTAATGGCTTAGTAGTCCAGACAACCAGATGACCAACCTGGCCAGGATTCAGATGTGAGGGAGCCAGTTACTAGAATCAGATACAGGGTCAGGGCAGCACCATCTACAAGGCTCATTTGCACAAGGAGAAGGGATCCTTAGGTTCCTGTGCTAAGAACACAGCTGCTGGTGGCATATATGGGGCCGTTAACTTGCCAAATGGGATTAAGTGGCTTCAACTAGGAAGGTTTGGCACCATGGGCTGGGAGCCAAGCAGATCACTACAAGCAAATAGAAACCTTTGGGTCTCCTGGGCTGCAGGCAATAAGTCATTGCTATATCTACACTTATTTTGGTCAGAATTTTTCTCTTAACTGGCCAGATTAGTGTAAGTAAAGCTGAATTCAAGATAACCAAAAAAGGATCTTGTTTATTCAAAAATAGGTAGTGGTTAAAAATGAGTGCTCCAGAACCAGAATGCCTGGATTCAGATTCCAGCTGTTCCTCATATTCTTCTGTGCCTGTTAATGAGTTAAACAAAGTAGTAAAACCTACTTCATACAATGGTGAGAGCTGAATGAGCTAACACGTAGGGTGCTTAGGAGAGCCGTGGTGCAAAGCACTGTACCTGTTAGCTGTCTGCACTATGTCCATCCTACACGCAGGTGTGCTGCCCAACAGCGTCAGGTGTGGGGACTCACTGCAAATCCTGAGCTGGTTTGGGCCTTTTGGGGTACAACAGTGGGATTTGTGACAGTGTGGATTCCCTGGAATTCTGAAGATCAGACCCTGGTGTTAGAAAGTGCCCCAGTCCTGCAGCACCTTCCTAAGACCACTGTCACAGAGATGAATGCAGTTTCCGGGCTACTCTGGTCTGTGCTGGGTGTTACGGTGGAAGCAACAACAAGGTGCCTTTGGATAACCCTAAGTCATGAATTAGAAGTGTGTTAGGTGCCAGGAATTGTGTAGGGGAGACAGACACATGTGGCCAAGCTCCTCTGAGGAGCCTGGTTATAGTCCAGAGAAAGAAAAGAGGTCATATTGCGATATTGTTTGCCACGTCACATGATAGATGCAAATTAAATATTCCAGCTATTTCTAAGCCTGGAAAATCTGCCTTCTTCTTGGGTTCTGGTGGACTTGAGTTGATGAAAAGCTGATGGAACCTTCTCTGCCTATGGAAGGCAGGCTTCTATTCTAGGAAGTGAGTTCCCAAATGCTGATTGTGCCACATGAGAAATACTGAGATTTTTTAAAATTTTCTTGCCCCATGCCCACAAGATTCTGATTTAGGCCTTTGGCGGGGCAGAGGAAACTCTAGATGATTGTCATGCACAGCCAGGTTTGGGAATGTCCAGCCTAGAATCCATCCACATATAACCTCTTAATAAACCTTTTAATGTTCTCATCTTGCAAAGTGAAAATACCCAACACAGGAAATGGTCTTACTGTTCAGTCATCCACAAACTAGAGTGGCCCAGACTTGGGCTTTCCAAGAGGGAAACAGCTGTGCATTTGTGGGAATGCCTTATGTGGAAGAAGCAGACTGTAGCACAGCATAACAACCATGGCCCCATGCCTTCCCCAGGCAGACAGCCTTGAGATCCCCCAGCAGTGCTCCATTCCATTGGAATTCAGTTGATTGGTGTTGACACAGGAGATGAAACCCATTTGCCTTGGCCACATGTTTTTAAGAAGACCATTCTCCCCTGTAGGACTCAGTATCATCTGTAATTTAAAGGGGGACAGGAACGTTTACTGGGTGACCACTGTAGTCAACATTTTTTGTTTGAGGGCTGCCCAACATCTAACCTCCTTCCTGTGTTTGGAGACCATGCCATTTGAGTCCTGGTGGGTCGTGAAGCTCACTTCCCATCAGGAAAGCAGAAAAGCCTCCCCTGCAGCCAGGGCAGGGCAGTGACCTAGGTTTGATGGGTCAGATACACCTGCCTCAACCCTGAATCAGGTACTAATAAAACAAAGGAGCAGAAACAAGTAGCTGCTTCCTCATCCAGAGTCCAGAGGCCGCTGCGTCCTGCATCGTCCTGCCTCGGGAGCAGAGGTGGTTCTAGCTGTGGCCTCCAGGCAGCAGCTGTTCTTAACGCCAGGTTGATAGTGGGGCATGACTTTGGCTGTGGCCCTGCCCATTATCCAACTGCCCCTATTCCTGCCTGTTTTCCAAGCCGGGTTCTCCAGCCATCTGTTAGCATTTCAATAAATTCCTTTTCAGTTTAAGTCATTCAGAGTGGCTCTTTGTTGCTCATAAAGAAGAACCTAAAGAAACAACCCTAAGGGCCCTCTAACATTCAGTGATTCCTAGGTTTGGTTTCTCTCTCCCCCTCTAATGGTGGGTAAAATGTCCAGGTTGCTTCCCACCACTCATGCTCTCCTTACCCAGACCCTCCTGCTCCTGAGAACAGGGAAAATGGTTGATTTGGAGCAAAGCCAGGACTTGAAACATGAAGGGCAAGGATGTGTCAAAAAAAGAGCAAGTGGCAAGCTCACCACCTCCAGGAACAGATCATGAAGAAGCTAGCATGGATCTGGAGGTTTAGGAGGCAGGAAAGAGTGGGACCTCCAGCATTACTCAGAGCCTAGTGGGAGTACTTGCCCTGGAAAAGGGCAGGGCTGATGGTCCTGGGACCTTCCAGGGCAGCATGTTCTGGAGTGAGGCAGAACTTGGTGTGAATCCCACCTTCCCTACTTACAGTGAGGCTTTGAACAAGTTACTTCCCTCTCTGTGCCTCAGTTTCCTCATCCATAGAAAGGGAGGAAGTAATGCTATCCACAGGATCAAATGCAATAATGCACGGGAAGCATTTAGCACAGAATCCGGTAAGCTGTTAGAAATGACAACTATTGAAACTACTACCAGGCACATCAGAAAAGGGGCAGATGTGTCAGAACCAAAAAAAAAAAAAAATGTTTCCTAGAACCTACCTGCTTTCTCACACCCTCCCCACCATCAAAACATCCTAGTTTCAGATGCTTGAGGCCAATAAACTCTCACCGTTCCTACGATTCCCAAATCCCCCCAGCAGAAGGCGCTCCGCCAGGGCTGAAGGGTCAGCGATGCGGCGATGAGGGCGCTGAGCTCCCACAGGCACCTCTACAGAGGATCCTGCGAGGGGTTGAGTGGTCTTCGTTTTGTTGGCAGAGGAGGGCTACAGGGGTCCCTTCTTCCTCGGCTAGAGAAAAGAGAGGACCAAGTAGGGGAGGAACAGGGACAAACACTTGCCAGGCTCCATCGTCCTCAGAGCTTGTGTTTAGCAGGATGCTGAGAAATGAGTCTGACCCCGGGGAGGCCAGGCTCCCAGCGGAGCCTGTAGATACTTTCACTTCTCTAAGCCTGCCCGCAGCCCTGGGAAGGACAGGTATTATCCTCATGTTACAGAGAGGAAAGGGAAGCTCAGAAGAGGGTCAATAACAGCTCCTGAATAAATGCCTGGTCTGGATGCAAGTGCTGTTCTGCTCAGCCAAAGCCAGGGCACTTCCACTGGCTGGCCAACTTCAGGGCCGGCTGAGGTAGGCTTTCCTCCCTTCGCAGAGGGAATGTTGGTGTCCTCCGGTGCAGACAGGAGACAGCAGTGAGCACCTGAGAACCTGAGGCCTAATACAGTGCTGGCGGTGCCGGCAAGGAGAAGGTTCGTCCTGCAGCCCTGACACTGCAGTAGATACAGCTGCCAGGGCGGCTTTGACTGATCAGAACCTATATGAGCAGTGGCCTCACCTTTGTTGGGATAACATGTATTTGAGCATCTAGTAAGAGTAAGATTCTTTAGTGTTACTCTAAGTAAGTCAAGAGTGACTAAGAGTAATACTCTTAGTCAATTGCAGGGGTGATTCCAATTCCATTCTAGAAGATTCCTGTGAGAGGGATACATACCTGGGGAATGTACTATAGAGAGAAAATAACCATCCCCGTGGGTTAAATCATCAAGAACAGCTTTGGGAAGGTGTGGCGTCAGGGTTGAGCGTTGAAGAATGCTTTAGCTGGAGCAAAGGGGGTGAAGGAAGGGAGAAAATCAGGTGTTCAGGCACTGGAAACAGCATGAGCAGAGGCAAAGAGGAAGCAGCTTGGGGTCATTTGTAAAATGACAACAGTACTGTCAACATCATTGGGCTGCTGTCAGGATTCTAGGAACCAAGATAATAAGCACTTCAGAAATATGAGCTGCTATTATCAGAACATTACGTATCCTTCAGGAAGGCAGTGAGATATGGGGCTAAGGAATGTAGGTGGAACTCAAAGAAAAGAGGCTAGAAGGCCAAGCCAGGAAGTTTGAACTTGAATTAGGTTTGCAATGGAGAGGAAGGAGATACAATATCTGATTGTGCATTAGGACTCATTCTGGCTAATGTTGAGGGTGGAGAGGATCAAGATGAAACGAGAGGTGGGAAAACAGGGAATTGGAGAGGGAAAGAAGGAGCAGGTGTGAGATACGTTGTGACACCGCAGTCCTCCAGACGGGACCACCAATAGATGCTGGGGTGAGGCAGGGGTGGGTCACAGAAGGCAAGGGAGAGTGATGAGCACAAAGATGTGGCAGTGGAGAGAAAGGTACTTGCAAAGCAAAAGCTGCTTTGCATTTGTTGACTTGTTTCATTCTCAAAATAATCCTGCAAGGCAGGGATTATTTTCCATTAGTTACATGAGGAAAGTGAGCTACCAAGGCTACACATGGGTCTCTTTGTATTTGCTAACGGCAATACCAGTGGGTAGAGGCCAGGGATACTGCTAAACAACAAAGAATTATCCAGCCCCAAATGTCAATAGTGTCAAGAATGGAAAACCCTGATCTACACCGTTCTTGAGGGCGTGGACTGAATCTTAGTTATCTTTGTACCCCTCATGTCTAGCACACAGAGTATGAGTTTAATAGGGATTGAACAGAAAAGAAATCAGGAAGAGGTGCTGATATATGGGGAAGAGGAGGGCCTTAGTTTGGTGCAAGTCAATTGTGAGAATTCAGCTGGATATCCAGGGGTATTGGCACGGGGGGCTGGAAGTCAGGAGAGAATTTGGAGCAGGACCTTTGGAGTCATTCATTCATCCATGAGAATTTTACTGAGTAACTATTTTGTGTGAGGCACTCTGCCCGATGCCACAGTGGCAGAGAGGAGCAACACAGTCTCTCCCTTAAGAAGTTCGTGGTCCACGGGGAGAGGGAGATACATAAAAATAAATCTGTCATGAGCAGTCTTGTGGGAGTCCAGAGGGTGGGCAACTAGCGCTGCCTGAGGAACTCATGGATGACGTGAGCTGTGGCCAGAGACAGGAGGGACTGGCAGAGATCTCTTGAGTAAAGATGAAGAGCAAGAGCTAAAGGGATATTCCAGGCAGTGGGAACAGCTCGCGCAAAGACAGAACGGTGGAGAAGCCTGGCTGGGCGGCAGTGAGAGGATCAGGCGGCAGAGCAGTGAGGTGCATTGTAGGGAACAGCAGGTGAGACCAGGGCAGGAAAAACAATCATTGTTCTACAGTTGGAGAAGGGCAGGAAGAATTTATATAGCATCCATTTCTCCTTTTGGTAATAGCATTTCCATTTTCCTTACAGAATTTTCTCAACCCCCGTGTGTAGTCTTGACAGGACGGGGCATCAAGGTGCCCTGCCCTCCTCTGTTGGAAAGGCAGACATGAGAAAAGCTAGACCAATGAAACTTTGTCAAACACAATTTAAAATTCCAGGAGTCACAATACAGGTATTGAAAAAAATAACTGAAGCTCATGAAGTTTGGCATCTGCGTCCCAATGAGACTGTCAAGTAATTCTGGCTTCCCAAACCCTGGAGCTGCTGGTTTCTGATTCTCGGAGCCGAGTTCTCAAGCCTTCCCTTTGATTCTGTGAGCCCTTTCCTTAAGTTAGGCAGCCACTTTCTGTTTCTTGCAACCAGGGTACCTTAGTTGATACAGTCAGGGAGGAAGAAGTAGAGAGAGAGAATAAGGCAAATGGCCTAAGAGTAGGAGGAGAGCCAAGATAATGAACTGACATAGAAGTTGTAGTGGACTTTTATCATTTTCTTAAAAAAGGTAAAAAGTAGCAAGTATTCAATCCTCTTTCTATTTGGGGGTGTTTCAAAAAAATGCTGGTTGTACCCCAATGTCCATTCTTCCCTTCTTCCTCAGTTATAGAGCCCCCGATTTTAACTAGGCACTTGGCTGCCCAGAATAAGATGACCTTGTCCAGCCTCTCTTGCAACTACTGTAAATGGCCATGCAAGTAAGTTCTGGCCAATGAGATGTCAGGGGAATTATCATGTGCAACTTCTGAAAAGTAGCCTAGAAATATGGGGTTGTATCCCTTTGTGTGGTTTCCTCCTTTATGTTACTTCCACCTTTCTGGCTGGAAAGCAGAAATGATGTCTGGAGTATGAGCAGCCATCTTGGACTATGAGGTGCCATGCTACATATGGTAACACACAAGATAGAAGGAACTTGAAGCCCTGATGATCATGGAGCTGCCACATCAGCACTGGACTCTCTGCCTCCAGACTTGACTTATGTGAAATAGAAATCAAGTTTTATCTTGTTTAAACCTTGTTATCTCTGGTGTGCATGTGTCTCCTATGCAACGAGACCTAATCCTAAATGATATGGGCGAGGGGTCATGGGAACTTCCCTACAACATATAGTTCTAGCGGAATGGCTGTGTCCTCCCTCTCATTCAGGATCCAAAATGGAAAGATCCTCTTTCTTCCTGTTCCCTGGATGCCAACTCATGGGCCTGAGACCCAGGCTTTGCCATATGGATGCCCCTATTCAGAACACTGGATGTATGGTAATTGATCCCAAGACAAAGGGTGGTGAAGAGTCCTGTGCAGCAGCCACATGGTGTCCTGTACAATGAGCACTGATTTCCTGTTAAAAAAGCCTTCTTGAACTGCCACCTTGTCTAGGCCAAGACCTCCTGTAGTGTGCTAGCAAGGAAGTGTTGTTTGCTCTTTTAGGATAGAAGAGACTTAGGCATATCCTTGGGTAAAGGAGAGAGAGATTGAGGATGGAAAAGAAAAAATGAGGGTAGTTGATGAAGCAAAATCTCAGAGAAGGCTGGCAGGCCAGTAATTGAACTGGAATATGACACTTTTGTATTGGACTTCTTCCCCGCTGTAAATAATACTTAGAAAGTGTCTGTTTCATGAGAGATCCCTGGGCATCTTTGGCTTTAAGGAGTAAGGTAGCATTCTAGCTCTGCTAGCACCAGAGCCTGGAAGGTCTCCAGCTTCACAGGAACCCATGTGAAAAGACCAGGTTCTGGTTGGGGTGGCGTACCTGGGATATGTTGGAGTCTGTGGCAGGCAGAATAATGGCCCCCCAATGATATCCACATCCTAATCCCCAGAAACCGTTAATATATTACCTTACCTGGCAAAAGGGACTTTGCAGATGTGATTAATGATTGAAATCGGAAGTTATTCTGGATAATCCAGATGGGCCCAATGTAATCACAGGGTTCTCATAGAGGCCAGAGGGTCAGAGTCAGAGAAGGTGATGTGACAGCAGAAGCAGAGGTCAGAGAGGCAGAGAGAGATTTGAAGATACTACCCCACTTGCTTTGAAGATCAAGGAAGAGGCTATGAGCCAAGGAAGGTAGGCAGACTCTAGGAGCTGGAAAAGGTGAGGAAACAGATTCTCACCTAGAGCCTCCAAAAGGCTCTGCTGACACTTCGATTTTAGTTCAGCGAGACCCAGTTTGGACTTCTGATTATTGTAAGACAATAAGTTTGTGTCGTTTTACACCACTAAGTTTGTGGTAATTTATTACAGCAGCAATAGGAAACTATATATCATCTTTCCCCCGTTTCCAGCTGAAGGACTTATTTGTACACGTGCACATTTCCCAGGATTCTTGGCAAGCATTTGGAAGAGAAAAGCCATAAAAGACTGGCCTTCTGCATTCAACTTTGGGACAGAGTTCCACAACTATGGAAACTGAGTTCTAAATATTAATAGAACTCCATAGGAATTGAAAAAAGTTTAAAATAAGTTATGTTTTGATCCCAAATTAGACATCTGCCAGTCTCTTTACAGACTATTCTGCAAACCTCAATGTGGCAAGGAATTAAATCCACCACCTCTCCCGGCCTTAGAGAATTGTATGATCATTCCATCTGGATTAACCCTTCCTCATCTGTAATGGACAGAGAGCAGAATGAGCCTCCATGTGTCTGTTTCCCTTAATCCTCTCAAGTGCCTTTGGGTAACAAATGGTGACTGGGTGGCTGGAGTACGCAGTTTTTTAGTCCACCTTCTTTTCCTCGACTCTAAGTAACTGCTTTACGTGCCAGCATAGGTTACCATAGCAATGTATTCTGAGCAATAGGTGAACTGAATTGCACTACTGAAGAAGCCCAGGAGAACATATTAATAACAACCCAGGAAAGTCCAATCATTCTATGGAGCCTCGAGGCTGTTAACGTAGGAGATGGAGGAATTCCCTGGGTGATGAGGAAGTGCAGCCGCCAGCTCACACAAAGAGGGTGGAAGCTACAGGTCACTTCCAAATCCCCCACCTCCTCATCTCCAAGCCACCCATCCACGAAGCTCAGATGACAAAAGACACATGTAAACCGGGGTAAAACATTTGAAATTCATATCAAAAGGGAGTATTTTACAAAGGTCTCCTACAGGAATTCTAGGAAGATGGTGGCAGCAATGCCAGAATAATTTTTGGATTTTTCTGAATCCCCACATAAAAGTGGAACAACTAGGGAGCAAAACTAAAAAGCTATAGGCACTAATTACATCAAAAGTAGGTGACCAATTATCTCCTTGAATCCCAAAATCCAAGTGGGTGGGACAAAGCACCAAACAGCCATGAGACCCGCTTGTCATTGGCAAAGTGCAGAAGGAAATTACTGGGAAATAATGCAGCAGCTGATGGACCCAAGAACAGGAGAACCCCAAAATAACCAAGAGGGGGCCAGTGTGAGAAGAGTAGCTGGAGGCGGAGGTTTTTCCCACTCTACAGGGAGTGAGGGCAAGGGGCTTGCCATGAGATCTGCAGGGCTGGAGGAGTCTAGTCTCTTTGAACTCTTCTTCTGGTAGCTTTATTGAGATATGTTATTATATAATTCACATACCATAGAATTCAGTCTTTTAAAGTGTTTTTCACATAGTCACAGCATTGTGCAACCATCATCACAATCAATTCCAGAACATTTCCTCCGCCTTAAAGAAACCCTGTACCCATTAGCGGTCACTCCCATTTCCCCTGCCCTGGCCACTGGCAACCACTATCTACTCTCTGTCTTTATAGATTTGCCTGTTCTGGACCTTTCATATAAATGGAATCATAGAATACGAGGCCTTTTGTGTCTGGCTTCTTATGCTTCACATGTTTTCAAGGTTCATCCACGTTGTAACAAGAATCAGTACTTCATTCCTTTTTATGGCCAAATAATAGTCCATTATATGGATATACCACATTTTATTTATCCATTTGCCCATTGGTGGAAATTTGGATTATTTCCATATTTTGGTTTTTATAAACAAAGCTGTTATGAACATTTGTGTACAAGTTTTTGTGTGGACATATGTTTTCATTTCTCTTGGGAGCATCCCTAGAAGTAGAATTGCTGGGCCAAAGAGAAACTCTATGTTTAACTTTTGTGAGGAACTGCCAGACTATTTTCCAAAGTGGCTGTAACATTTACATTCCCACCAGCAGTGTATGAAGATTCTAATTTCTCCACATCCTTGACAACACTTGTTATTGTATGACTTTTTGATTTTAGCAATCCTAGTAGGTGTGAAGTAATATTTCATTGTGGTTTTGATTTGCATTTCTCTGATGACTAATGATGTTGAGTATCTTTTTACATCTTACTAGCCATTTGTATCTCTTCTTTGGAGAAATGTCTATTCAGACCTTTTGCCCATTTTCAATTGTGTTATTTATCTTTTTTATTATTGAGTTGTAAGAGTTCTTTTTATATTCTAGATGTAAGTCCCTTTTCAGATGTATTTTCTCCCATTCTGTGGGTTGTCTTTCATTTTCTTGATAATGTCCTCTGAGCACAAAAATTTTTAATTGTAATGAAGTCCAATTTATCTATTTTTTTCTTTTATTGCTTGTGCCTTTGGTGTCATATCTAAGAATCCATTATCAAATCCAAGGTCACAAAAATTTACCCTTATGCTTTGTTCCAAGAGTTTTATAATTTCAGCTCTTACTTAGGTCTTTAGTCCATTTTGAGCTAATTTTTGTATATGATGTGAGGTGGAGGTCCAATATCATTCTTTTGAATGTGTATAGCCAATTGTCCCAGCACCATTTGCTTAAAAGACTGTTCTTTCCCCCATTGAATGATCTTGGCACTCTTGTGAAAAATCAATTGACCATAGATGTATGGGTTTACTTCTGGACTCTCAATTATATTCCTTTGATCTATATGTCTATCCTTATGCCAGAACCATACCATTTTTATTACTATTTCTTTGTATTAAGTTTTGAAATTGAGAAGTATGAGTCCTTTAACTTTGTTATTCTTTTTCAAATTTTTTTTGGCTATTCTGAGTCCTTTATGTTTCTATGTGAATTTTAGGATCAGCTTTGTCAATTTCTACAAATAATCCAGCTGGGATTATGACAGGGATTGTGTTGAATCTGAAGATCAATTTGGGGATTATTGTCATCTTAACATTGTTAAATCTTCTGATCCATGATCATGGGATCTCTTTCTTAGTATTTAAATTTAGTGAATTTCTTTCTATGATATTTTGTAGTTTTCAGAGTATATAAATTCTGCATTTCTTTTGTTAAACTTATTTCTAAGTATTGTAATTTTTGATGCTATTTTAAGTGGAATATTTTCTTAATTTCATTTTTGGATTGTTTATTGCTTCATGAACTCTTGAAACTGACCAATCAAGTCTCCCTTCCAGGACAGGATCCCAGGCTG
Source organism: Diceros bicornis minor (assembly GCF_020826845.1). Taxonomy (NCBI): domain Eukaryota; kingdom Metazoa; phylum Chordata; class Mammalia; order Perissodactyla; family Rhinocerotidae; genus Diceros; species Diceros bicornis. The sequence continues at coordinate 14,710,529 of NC_080749.1, read as the reverse complement.
AGGAAAAACTACTGGGAGAGAAACCAAAACTGAGCAGGACAGGACAACAAAGATGAGGACAAGGTTCTCCTCTTTCCAAAAGTTTGGGAAAACTAACTCCACATAAAAATAAGTAAAGAAAAATTATAGAAGTCAAATCCTATTCAATTTTATAAGGAAAATAAGAGAATAAGGAGCTGAATAACATCCCTGCAAATAATAAAAACAGACCATGAAAACATGCTCAATAAATGAATCAAAAGTGTCAATTTCTACTTCAAAAAGGGCCAAAATATATTAAGAAAGTGACACAAGATATGAGTGAACAACATAAATCAGAATTAGGAAAACTCAGAATGGACAGAACTCAGAAAAGAATTAAAAACAAAAGGAAAAGTCATATTAGAAATGAAGACCAAACTAGAAGAAAACGAGAGCCAATGAACACAACAAATAATTTCTTGAGGAATACAGGAAAAGAAAAGGAAGAAAATATTTAAAAATCAAAAGAAGTTGAGAAAGGTATTAAAAGGATTCAATAGAAAGTGGTACATCTTGAAGACATGCAAAGAAGATCCAATATACAGATAAAATGAGCCCCTGAAGCGAGAGAACAGAATACTAAAATCTAGAATTCAGAGAAACTTGCCTGAAATTAAAAACAAAATGTTTTGAGGATTCATATTTAAAGACTATACTGTGTATCAGAACTACTGTATTAGTCAGGATTCTCAAGAGAAGCAGAACCAATAAGATATCCACATTTGGGTAGAGAGAGAAAGACAGAGAGATTTATCATAGGAATTGACTCACCTGATTATGGAAGCTGAGAAGTCCCACAATATGCCATCTGAAAACTGGAGAACAAGGAAAGCCAGTCGTGTAATTCAGTCCAATTCCAACAGCCTGAGAACCAAGGGAAGGCTGATGCTGTATGTCCCAGGCCAAGTCCAAAGGCCCAAGAACCAGAAGCACCAATGTCCAAGGGCAGGAGAAGATGGATGTCCCACCTCAAACAGAGAGAGGGCAATTCACTCTTCCTCTGCCTTTTTGTTCTATGTGGGACCTCAATAGATTAGATGATGCCCAAGCACATTGGGGAGGGCCATCTGCTTTACTTAGTTCACCAATTCAAATGCTAATCTCTTCTGGAAACACCCTCAGAGACACACCCAGAAATAACATTTTACCAGCTATCTGGGTATCCCTTAGCCTAGTCGAGTTGACACATACAATTAACCATCACAACTACCAACACCAAGACATATTGTAGAGAAATCACCAGACGGTAGAGAAGATGAAAATATCCCTTAGCCATCCAGGCAAAAAGGGCAATGACTTATAAGGTCAAGAAAATTAGAGTATCATCAGACTTTGGTAGCAATGCATTATATCAGAATAAAATGGAGTAACATATTTAAGATACTTAAAGAAAGAAAACGTGAGCCAAGGATTTTATATCCAGCAAAACTGACTTTCAAGTATAAAGAGCAAAACTGTTGTTAACATGCAGGACCTCAGGAAATTACTATAACAAAAATGACTAGAGAGAAATTGACATGAGCACCGGTGATGAGCATTAAATAGTTATACCAAGAATTAAGACAAATTGGCAAAATGATTTTTGTATAATAAAAAAGACAAATTGAGAGACAAATGAAAGAAAAGAAAGTTTATAATAGTTATTGAGAGAGAAAAGAAAAAAAAGAAAGTATAGTTTATAATGGTTATGTGACCACTACTACTCCATATGTAGGAGTAGTAGTAAGTACTCCTACAAATGAAACAGAAAAAGATCAACAATTCGAGAGCAAAGAGGGCAAAGGATGTGAACAATAACTCACAGGCAAAGAAATACAAATGCTCACTTTTCTATATTTATAAAGCAGTACTCAATTTTACCTATAATAAGGGTAAGGTACTTTCTATCTATGCTGAAAGACCATTCAATCCCTATCATATTGGCAAAGGTCAACGTTAAAACACTTGTGAACAAGGATGTGAGGAAACGGGTTCTCTCACATACCTTGCTGTTGGGACAATAAATTGGTAAAACCTCTATGAAAAGCAATTTGACAATACCTATCAAGATGACAAATGACCTAACTATTCCAGTTCTAGGAACTCACCCTACAGATTTACTCTCAAATGGGCAAAATGGCATGTACTGCTATTCATCCCAGCATTGTTTGAAATAACAAAGATTAGAAATAACCCAATTGTCCATCAATAGGGTCATGATTAACTAAATGACGCTACATCCGTGCAGTGTATATAATTGCTTACACTGGCCAGAACTGGGTCAAATGGCCATCCCAGACTACATGGTAGGTTGATGTAGGATTCACTAGTGCTATCTTCCAATATTCCTGGTTCTCTTCCTTCCAAATTGGATTCATTTTTCCTGCACTTTGAAGCTGAGTCTGGATATCAGCCTGTTAGAATTTGCTTTGGTCAATAATAAGTGACTCACGTCATTTCTGGGCAGAACTCTTTAAGAGTAGACACACAATTCACCACTTTCATTTCTTCTGCCATGGAGACAGCACAGCAGAGCTGATTTCCTCCGTGGTTTATCTATCCTCTGGGTTTTATCACCTGTATCCTCTCCTTTGGCCTATCTCTTGGGCATGGTGGTGGTGGAGGATAGACACAGGATGCCGTGAGTACATTTTAGCTGACCTGAGTATAGCTTCTTTTATAAGATTTTAAAAGAAAATCTTCTTTTTCCCATCTGCTCCCTTTCCATCAATTCTAAATGAAAATTATCTCATGACAATAATGAAGAATATTATATAATGTAGAACCTTGGTTCTCAAACGTGGTCCCTGGAATAGAGCAAAGGCATGCTGTGAATGTGTTAAAAATGCAGATTTCCAGGCCCCACGCCAAACCCACTGAGTCAGCAACTCTGGTGTGAAGCCTGAGCCTGTCTCCTCACATCTTTGTTCACAAAAGTGTTAAAATATTTTTGACCTTTGACAAGGATAGAGAATGGATGGTATTTCAGTATAAATGGAAATAACATTACTAGGATAAGTAGTCTGTGTTCAGTAAGCCCTCTGGGTGATCCTGATGTGCTCTCAAGATTGAAGACTGTTGTTAGAGAAGAACGAGAACCAGACTAGAACCTCTAATTCAGTGGAGGTTTCCCCACCGCCTTCACTGCCCTGACCAACCAATGGATCCTGGTCTTGCTTCAACTCCCTGCTACGTTCCTATTAATAATGTACCCAACGAGGGGGGAATTTCTAAGGAGCCAGTGTACTCTAGCCAAGCCCAGCCTGATGCTATCTATTTTCTGTACAACTCTGTAAGAAATGTACCAATAGCAGCCTTTTCCTGTTATGGAAGTGGAAGCCTAGTAGGTGACAAGGTGACCAAGGTCACACAGAGGAAGGAGGATTGGAATCCGGTTTGTCCTGATTCCAAACTCCGTACACTGAAAAAAAAAATCAATACTCTTTTTTTCCTGTAACTCATTTTCATTTTAAAACTTAGTTTCATTATTCATTGTAGAAGAATTTGAAAATAAAATAAATAATTTTAAAATCACCTAAAAGTCCATCACTTAGAGACAATCCTTACTAATATTTTTGGGTTTATCCTTCCAGACTTTTCTTTACGTATACATACATTATAAAATATGTAGATTTTATAAAACCAGGCTACTATGTATACTATTCTGTAATTTATTTCTCTTAGCAGTATATCCTTGTCAATAAATCTAGTGGCTGCATATTATTTTATTGTTAGGCTATGCCACAATTTAATACATTGTTGAATAAATTTTTGAATTTATTATTAATATTTTACTTCTTATATTTTTATTTTTACAGCATTTTAGTTAATAAATTTTTTAAATTTATTGCTGTTTCTAATTTCACTGCTATAAATGATGCTGCAGTGAACTTCCTTATATCTATATTTATAGATAGGATGAATTCCTAGAAGTTGAATATTTCAATCAATGTGTGTTTGTGTGTGTGTGTGTGCATTTTTTTAATTTAACTTAATATACTGTATATTGCCAAAGTGCCCTCAAGAAATGATGTTACCTATTTACACTCTCACCATAGGATAAAAATGCCATTTTCCCTATACTATTACCAACATTGTGTATTATCATTTTTTTAAATATTTGCCAAACAGGTAAAGAAATGTGTTTTTATGGGCATTTTGTTGTATTAGAATAAGAATGATAGTATTATTTAGGATGATATGTCAAAATACAGATATATATTTAAAAATTATAAGTTTCAGATGTACTTGGAAGGGAAAGCCATTAAAATATTGGGGGATATTTTTAGTTTTATGTTGTCTTAGTGAAAATAAATGTATTTGGCTAAGAATTAGGGGTGAATCTACTCAGGCCAACAAGACCTGGAGGCGAGAGACTACATTTTTTCTGCACACTGTGAGTCAACAGAGGTGGTGGAGCTGAGCCAAGAGCACCCTTGCAATCAGCCCAGTTAGAACTCAATGCAAAGGCCGTCCTGCACCCGCAGCCCTCCCGTGCCCCATGGTAACACAGCCCTCATCGTATGGATGGTTGCACAATGAGAGAAGGCAGATGAAGAAATGCAAATGCCCTCAGGAGTAGAGTCACATCTGGTCTTGTTTTCACACCTCCAGGAGGACCTGGGAGAAGAGCTGGGGTTACTGATTGAAGGAGTTTTACCTCCTCCTCAAGAGCTTCCGGGTACTGCCCACGCCCCCTGCTTTGGTAAAAGCCAAACCTGGAACTCTAGTGTTTGTGAACCCATATCGCCACACCTGCTCTACAAGCCCACGTTACAACTGTAATAAGACTACGGGCTGGAAACTCATCCTGCAGGTGTCAGCAGGCTGGCCCTACAGACAAGTGTAGCATCCTGCTGCTTCAGCTGCCTTCCCTGCACCTTGATGTTGCCCAAGGGGGTTGAGCCCACCCTGAGGAGGTGGGGAGAGTGGAGCAAGAAATCAGCAGTCTATTTGCTTACTAGTGACTTAGAACACTTTTTCATATCTTTTTTGCCACTTGTATTTCTTCTTTTTGAATTGCTTAATCTTGTCCTCTGCCTGCTTTTCATGTTGAAAAAATTCAAACAGCAAAGTTGAAAGAATTTTACAGTGAATACCCATCTATCTACCACCTATATTGTAGCATTAATATTTTATTATACTTTCAGTCTGCTTTTATCTGGAATTTTGCTTTTTTATTTGTTACAGTTCTTTACATATTAACATTAGCCCTTTATTATCATATGTTCTGGCTCCTTCATGATTGAAGGATTTCTCCAGTTTATTTACTTCCTCTATTCCATACTTCTCCATATGTTCCTCTCTTCATCCTCTATATTGGTTCACTTTCCCGCCTATCAAAATTCAGGGCCCAGTTGTCTGTTCTGCATTTTCAGCTGCTTCTATATATTTTAAGTGAAACAATATACCAAAACGCAATAATAACTTAATCTACTCATGAGATGAGGCCTGGTCTAGGCATCAGGAGTCCTGGACTAGTCTGAATTTGGGCTTCACCACTTGGGGCCTCAATTCACTCATCTACAAACAAGGAAGTGGGATAAGATAGCCTTTTTGCCATTCTGTGATATTAATACAGAACAGACTGAATAATAGTGAGATTATGTTTTAAATAGAGATTAGATTCCAAAGTCAGACCATAAGGTGGAAAATTTATATAGTTAAACTTCCCCTAGAAAATCCATTAAATCACCCAAAAAAAGTACAGTATGAATGTCTCTTGACTTACTGTTGATGGCCATCAATGCTAGGTTCATTCCAGCCATACTTATATGCACTACTAAAGATTTAACATAATTCTTCTAGTAAATCCAAACATAACTGATTGTTTCTCCAGAAACAGTTGTTTTTTTTTGATGAGGACACGTGAAGTGATTGGCTTGACTTTAGGGGTCATTTTCAATGGGAGAAAATTCTCTGGTATCACACTCAGTAGAGTGAGATGGTCACCATGGGACCTGACACCAGCTGTCGATGTGGCATGTGGACATCTTCCGTGTCACTCTTCCTCCAAGGAATACACTCAGTGAGTGGAAAGTGGAACTGTGTCTGTTAGGGAGATTTCAGATGTGAGTAATAGGACACTCAACACCCAAAGGGGCTTAAAAAATAAGGAGCTTTTCTATCTCACAAAACAAGAAGTCCACGTCTTGGGACTCAGGGTTGGTCATTCAGGACTGTGTGTGATCTTCTCTATAGTTTCCTTTGCTTTCTCCTCATGGTGGCAAAATGGTTACAGCAGCTCCAGGAATCACAACTTCACATGACAATGTCCAAAGGCAGGAAGGGAGGCAAGTTTCTCTTTAAGTCTCTCTCTCATTTTTTTTTTTCCTGAGAGGTAAATATTTTCCTAAATTACCCTAGCACTTTATTATTCAATGTATGGACCATGAACCAGCAACATCAACAATACTTGAGAGTTTTTTGAAATGAAAAATTCAGACCCCACCCCAGGCCTGCTGATCATGATCTTCATTTTCCACAGCAGCTGGACAATTTTACACCATACTAGAAATGTATAAGGGTTCTGATTTCTCCACATTCCTGCCAATACTTCTTATTTTTTATTTTTTAAATTATAGCCATCCTAGTAAGTATAAAATGATATCTCATGAGTTTGATTTGCATTTCCCTGGTGACTAATGTCATTTACCATCTCTTCATGTGCTGGTTAGCCATTTGTGTATCTTTGGAAAAAATGTATGTTCAGATCATTTGCCCTTTTTAAAATAGGGTTTTTTTGTTGTTGTTGAGTTGAGTTGAAAGAGTTCTTTGTTTTATTTTATCCTTTTTATTATTTTATTTTATTTTTTTTTGGTGAGGAAGATTAGCCCTGAGCTAACATCTGTTGCCAATCCTTCTCTTTTTGCTGAGGAAGACTGGCCCTGGGCTAACATCCATGCCCATCTTCCTCTACTTTATATGGGATGCCGCCACAGCATGGCTTCGTAAGTGGTGCACAAATCCGTGTCGGGGATCAGAACCTGCAAACCCTGGGCCACTGCCAAAGTGGAGCACGTGAACTTAACCACTACACCATCCAGCCGGCCCCAAGAGTTCTTTATTTTAGATACTAGGCCCTTATCAAATATATGATTTGTCAATATTTTCTCCCATTCTGTTGGTTGTCTTTTGACTCTCTCACTAGTGTTCTTTTATGCACAAAAGTTTTTAATTTTGATCATGTCTAATTTATCTATTTTTTCTTTTTTTGCTTTGTACCTTTGGTGTCATATTTAAGAAACCATTGCCAAAGCCAAGGTCATGAAGATTTACCTCTGTGTTGTCTTCTAAGAGTTTTATAGTTTTAGCTCTTACATTTAGGTTTTTGATCCATTTTAGTTAATTTTTGAATATGGTGTGAGTTAAGTGTCTAACAGCATTCTTCTACATGTGGATATCCAGTTGTCCCAGCACCATTTGTCGAAGAGGATGTTCTTTTCCCCATTGAATGGTCTTGGCATCATTGTCAAAAATCAACGGGCCATAGATATGTAGGTTTATTTCTGGACTCTCTATTCCAGTGGTCTATTGTGTCTGTCCTTATGCTAGTACCACACTATTTTGATTACTGTGACTTTGTAGTAACTTCTGAATTTGGGAATTATGAGTCCCCCATCTTTGCTCCTCTTTTTCAAAATTTTTCTAGCTATTTGGGGTCCCTTGAGATTCTATATGAATTTTAGGATCAGGTTTTCCATGTCTGCAAAAAAGGCCATTGTGATTTTGATAAGAGATTGCGTTGAATCTGTATATCACATTGGGGAGTATTTCCATCTTAACAATATTGTCCTCCAATGCATGAACACAGGATGTCTTTTCATTTATTTAGGTCTTTTAAAATTTCTTTCAGCAATGTTTTGTAGTTTTCATTTAAAAGGCTCACACCTCTTCGATTAACTTTATTTCTACATATTTTACTCTTTTTGAGGCTATTGTAAATGGAATTGTTCCTTAATATCCTTTTTGGATTATTCATTGCTTGTGTATATAAATATGACTAATTTTTACATGTTGATCTCATAACCTGCAATTTTGATGAATTCATTTATTACCTCTAACAGTTTTTTTGTGGATTCTTTAGGGTTTTTTGCATGTAAGATCATGTCATCTGTGATATTTCTACTTCTTTCCAATTTGCATGCCTTTTCTTTCTTTTTCTTGCTTAATTTCTGTGGCTACAACTATGGTGAACAGAGGTGGTGAAAGTGGGCATTCTTGTCTTGTTCTTAATCTTAGGGGTAAAGCTTTCAGACTTTCACCATTGAACATGATGTTAGCTATGGATTTTTCATATATATATTTTATTATGTTGAGCAAGTTCCCTTCTAATCCTAGTTTATTGAATGTCTTATCTTGAAAGGGTGTTAGATTTGTCCAATTTGTTTTTACATGCAAGCATAATTTTTTTGGATTTGGAAACAACACCCAGAGATCATCTTGTACTTTTCCCTATTTCATGTTCAAAAATGCAAGAAAGAAAAGGAAAAGAAAGAAAGTTTCATTTTCCATTGTGATTAACTGCCATCAGTGCTTCTTAAAGTCATTAGTGGAAATAATGGGCAGTGTTTGGCCGGGGAAGTTTTTAAAGAAAGACAGTCTGAAAATTTCCAGCATTTGTCATGGAGTCAATCATGGCAGGGTAAGAGGTGGGTCTGGTTGTAGAGACTTCCACAGCCCTGTATCATTTCACCCTCAATAAAGAACACTATGATAGAGAGAGTTTCATATCTTGCCAACAGAATATAAATGTTACTCAAAAAAGACAACAAGGGGGGCCGGCCCGGTGGCGCAAGCTGTTAAGTGCGCGCGCTCCGCTGCGGCGGCCCGGGGTTCGCTGGTTCGGATCCCGGGCGCGCACCGACGCACTGCTTGGTAAGTCATGCTGTGGCGGCGTCCCGTATAAAGTGGAGGAAGATGGGCACCGATGTTAGCCCAGGGCCGTCTTCCTCAGCAAAAAAAAAAAGAGGAGGATTGGCGGATGTTAGCTCAGGGCTGATCTCCTCACAAAAAAAAAAAAAAAAAAAGACAACAAGGACCAGTGGCTCTTTTGACTAGATAAGTTCAACTGTCAAATGGCTCATGAAACAGAAAAATCTCCACTGGACCATACAGGCATGACACAAGAGACTTGAAAAAGAAAAACAGAGAAAGCAAGAAAATCTTCCATGACAAGATCATCTGAGAAGTGAAAAGCAATTTGAATGGAGAGCTTCATAACACAAAATGTGAGCTCCTTTAAAGCAGCTTAAGTCCAGTTAAGTCTTTTTGTTATTTTTTACTTTGTTCCTTTGTGCATGATTTAAATTTAATCTATTTCCTAAAAGATTTACAATAAAAAAACCAATAAGACCATAAGAAAAGAAATAGAGCTAGTTTATTAAAATCACTGCAAAGGAAGGGAAAAGAAGTATGCAAAATTAATTTCTGCAATTAAGAATTAAATATGAACCACAATGAGATATCATTTCATACCTACTAGGATGACTATAATTTTATAATTTTTATTTATTTAATTTTTTCCCCCAAAGCCCCCGTAGATAGTTGTATGTCATAGCTGCACATCCTTCTAGTTGCTGTATGTGGGACACGGCCTCAGCATGGCCGGAGAAGTGGTGCGTCGGTGCGCGCCCGGGATCCGAACCCGGGCCGCCAGCAGCGGAGCACGCGCACTTAACCGCCAAGCCACAGGGCCGGCCCAGGATGACTATAATTTTAAAAATGAAAAATAATAAGTGTTGGTGAGGATGTGGAGAAATTGTAATTCTCATGCATTGCTGGTGAAATATAAAATGGTGCAGCTGCTATGGAAAACAGTTTGGTGGCTCCTTGATAAGTTAAACATAGAATTACCATATGACTCAACAATTCCACTCCTAGGCATATACCCAAAGGAATTGAAAACAGTGACTCAGTTACTTGCATGCCTGTGTTCACTGCAGCATTATTCACAATAGCCAAAAATTGGAAACAAGCCAAGTGTCCATCAACAGATGAATAGTTTAGTTAAACAAAATGTGGTTTATACATTTCAATTGACTATTATTCAGCCACAAAAAAGAATGAGATTTTGATATATATGTTACAACATTGCTCCCGCCTGAGTCCAAGCTCCCCTCACTCCCCATTTGCATCAGTGGAACTGTCACCCAACTGATTTTCTTCCTCTAATTAAGTCCCAATGCTAACCCATCATATAAACTGCTGGTAAAATAATACTCCTAGCCACACAAACCCAGGAGGGGGAGAGGACGGTGGCACGTAGCCTACTAGCCTCTCTGAAACTCCCATCACAATGCGCCAACACCAGGAGGAGGAAAGTGTCATTGCAACGGAACAATCAAAAGTTCATAAAACAGCTACACACATGGTGAAACTTGGGTCACTATTCTCCTTTACAACAAAGTAAAAAATAGTGGATTTTTGTTAAAATAAGTAAAATCAGGAGTAATTTTCAACTACTGGCATCAAGTATTATTATGAAATCTCTGCCCAGCAGACCCCAACAATTAATCAGTGTCACCTATATCTACATATGCTGCACTGTGTCCCTCTTCTGAGCCAATATGCCTAATTGTTCCTCACTGCTTGTGGGTATTGGACGTCTCAGCCTGGCTGTTGAAGTTCTTCCAAATTTAATATCTAACCACAATTGAGCTTATCCAAACCACATATCTAGCTCCCTCCCACCCCCAACAAATGATGTCTGCTTTGCCCACATAAAACTCCTGTTTCATCAATTAGGGATCTTCATTCTCAAACCACTTGAGCAATTCCTTCTACCTAAAGTGTCCTGTGTCATTCCTCCTCCTTTTCAAATTCTACCCACCGGCAAGTCCCAGGTCTCACAACACCTCCTCCAGGAAGCCTCCCCTCACCACTCTCACCCCACTGATGTTTTCCTGTGAATGTGTTGTTTGAATGCTAACTTATGACTCTTCAATTAGTCACCGTCTTGTATTGCTATCAACCTATTTAATGTGCATTTCTTTTGTCTATCAAATTGTCTTCTGCATCCTACCTCATCATGGCTCTTGCAGGTGGGCTTCCCTAGGACACAGATACCGAGATGGAGATTAGTGTGCAGGAAGTTTATTGGGGTGTGATTTAAGGGGAAACATCACCTTCAGAGGATGAAGGAAGGTTTGGGCTGAGGCAGAAACTGAGCCGTGAGGCAGTCTCAACAAAAGTGACAGCTAAGCCCATTGTGGGGTTCTGAAGCTGAATGACCCCTCTGAGTCTTAAGCTGGGAAAAAGGGGCCGAGACCTTAGCCTCTGTGTTGACTGCGGCTGAGGGCTGCTCCTGGAAGGGCTGTGACCCTAGGCAAGGGACTCCCTCCAGCAGAGGCAATTCCAGAAGGAGCTGAGGGTGGAGGACTATCTGTGGCAGGCAGCTTCCCCAACAGCCAAGGGAACAAGTACTTCAGTCCTAAAGGGGGATCTGGGTGTCAACTCTGATGGCTGAAAAAGGAAGTGAGGGAAGAAAGGGGGAGAATGGAGGGAAAAGAGGGAAGAAGGGGAGGGAATACATCACATTAACTTGTCGGCTCTCATTGGAGCAGAATGTGACAAGGTAGTCACTCCCTTATTAGGGAGACAAGCTGCAAGGAGGTAGAGGACCGCTGTGCAGAGCAGTCAGGTCCCCTGATCCAGGGGCCCTCTGCTGGCTGCGGCGGAGCTGGCATTTGCACCCGGGCGTGTTCCCCTTCCTTCTCCACTCAGTTGGCTCATGGAGCCTCGGGTCACGTCATTGGGAAGTATCTGGAGACATTGAAGGGAAAGCAGGAGCAAAACAAAGAATGAGAACCTTGAAAGTCCTCTGCTTTCTCTGTAACCCGTACAAAGAAAAATTTCATAGAAAGCAAATAATGCAGCGTGCAAACTGCGTTCTTAAAGGTAAAAGTTAAGTTTGCCTAGAGTAAGAGTATCCAGAGACCAGACTTTCTGTACGTGCCGGAAAAAAGCTCAGACTTTGCAAGATAAAAGAGTGTGCCTGGAATGTGTTGGAATCAGAAATTATAAACATCAAAGACAGTCCACGGAGGAGGCGTGATAACGACTCTCTCCCACCACCCATAGGAAATCAAATTCCGGGGAAGAGAAAGATCAAAACGAAAGAGAGGCAGGGAGAAGAAAGCAGGTGGCAGAGGCGATCTGAAAGTATTACTCTCTGCTTCCAACTTCTGAAGTTCATTTAGGGGCCAGTCATCATGCCAGGGAAATAGGAAGCACCGAGGCCTTTCCTGCCGCTCAAGAGTCTGAATTCATCTCAGAACCCCGCACCGGGAGGAATGCAAGTCTAGGGCTTCCAGAAATCATAACACCTTTTGCCCCCAAGGATCTTGAGCAGAATTGGCGCTTTCATCTAGGAGCGTGAGGCGGAACAATGACTGAGGGATTTTTCTTAGAATCTATACTTAAACGCATGCCTTTTTCAAAGTATTTCGTGCTTTTCTTCAAAAGCTTACAGTTAAAATTCACCAACAAGCAACAAATTGGTAGGCTACTCCTTTATGGCTTTCTATATTCATCCTCTACCTTACATTTAATCTATACATTAAACCTACCAAGTATCATCTTGTCTTGATCTATTTTCTTATCTATACTTCTCTCACTGATGCATGTCCTAACTGACCTTTCCAAAGTAAGAGTCTTGGAGTTCTTGGATTCATTTTGTTTTTTAAGCACTTTTCTCTTTTGCTCCTCTGGAGTTAGAAATTGCAACTATTGGTCATTCTAGGGCTAATGGTTCAGTTACAGGATCTGGGGCTAAATCACGGGGTCCTTGCAGCTCAGCGCAGGTGCAGGATATCAGTTAGCCTGCAGGGGGAATGTGGGTAATTCCAGATCTCCTTACAGCCTTCCTTCTCAATTTCCCTTCCCGTGAACTACTTAAAATGCGGAAAAAGTCCGCTGAGACACACACTCTTCCATGCGCCCCCTTCTCTTCCCCACCTTATTCTGCTTATATCCCCTCTTCTGATGGGGGCCCAACAAGTGGCAAGATGAGTCAGAGGGTCTAAGACTGGGGTAAGAACAGACCAAGGAGCCTAGAGATCAGTGAAGGGCACAGAGCCCTCAGCCACCCGCCACTGATCCACCCTGGGGTGTGACCTGCTCATGCAGGGGCCCGGTGGCTACTGGGTGGTCTTTATTATCATCGTTGATGCTGGAGAACTTGCAGCTCAACACCAAGAGTCTTTGCTTTAGCGAGAAAGGAGGGATTTTTAAGGGTTGAGATTTGAATGCATGGGGAAAAAACTACCTTTGGTCATGTAAAAGAAAGCAGCTGGGGGAAAAAAAAAAGGAGCCCATCTGCTAATTAAAACTCCAAGAGTAGTAGGAGGAACAATTACTCTAAGGCACCATCTCTCCCCACATTCCTGCAAACAAATTAGCTTCAACTCCCACACAGTGGAAAAACAAAAGCCAATTATGTCTAGATGTCTCCTTGAACATGTTCTCTCTTCCCCATCCCCATCTGATCATTAACATCACTTTGATAGTGGGTTGGAGATAAGCCAGTTTCTTATCTAGAGAAATTATTTCCGCCCACTTTTACTTTAAAGCAAAGACACAGCAGTGGGGAGGCTGGGACCATCATCAAGCCCAGATCAGTTTCCTCCCATGTGTGAGGTGAGAAAGACCACCATCTTCACCCCCAGACACAACCCAATCTCTGGATGGCTGAGGACCAATAACGGTAATTTATAGCACAGGAGAGACATATGCTCTTAATTGTTAAATTTCAATGTAAAACATAATTGAAGAAATGTGGTTAAAAAGTGTTTTATAAAGGCAGATGACACTAGGGCATGTGTTAATGTATAGAGGATATGTTTCCAGATTTACTTCCAACTATAGATATAATGGGGTACCCGGCTCAGACTAGCCCACATGCTTTTTAAACTCTTGACAAACACAAGCAGTGGGTGTGAGGAGGAGGCGCAGCTATTTTAAAGTCGCAGGCAGCTTTTTGGTTTCTCTGGAGGAGGAGGCTTGAGTTTCACCTTTGCTGGCAGGCGGTTCCTTTGAGGCCTTTGGTTGTGCCAAGGTAAAGTAGCAATCCTTTCTGGAACAGAGGTTCAGGAAGCATTTTCACGATGTGTGGAATGCTTCTTTGCTGATCATGTTCCCTTTGGGGGAAAAGTTCCTCCCAATGTGGTTTCAGACTATACTGTCCTTAAAAAATTTTATTTGTTCTCGAGAGGTGTGTGCAAGCAGAGGCATTCTTGTTCAAGAATTTTTTTTGTTTATTGCAGTAACATTGGTTCATAACATTGTAAAAAATTCAGGTGTACACCATTATACTTCTATTTCTGCATGGATTACATCATGTTCTCATGTTCACCACCCAAATACTAATTACAGTCCATCACCACACACATGTGCCTAATTATCCCTTTTGTCCTCCTTCCCCCACCCCTTCCCCTCTGGTAACCACCAATCCAATCTCTGTCTCTATGTGTTTGTTTGTTGTTGTTATTATCTACTACTTAATGAGTGAGATCATGTGGTAGTTGACCTTCTCCCTCTGACTTATTTCACTTTGCATAATACCCTCAAGGTCCATCCATGTTGTCACAAATGGCTGGATTTCATCATTTCTTATGGCTGAATAGTATTCCATTGTGTATATACCACATCTTCTTTATCCATTCATCCCTTGATGGGCACTTAGGTTGCTTCCAAGTCTTGGCTATCCTGTCTTCAAGAATTTAACCATCTGTGTTGGGAGCAAAATGGAGCTGGGACAGTAGCAGGAGGGATGAAGTGGCATGTCTTCATTTCACATTTTCTTTTTAAAGCTTCACATCAGGTGTCATTTCAGATTGAATAACTAGCATTTCAGGGAATGTGCCTCTTTGGGGGTGCTGGTATTGTCTAGGTGAGGGGAGGGACTAAGGCAAGGCCTTTGGAGGAACACTTGTTTCTGATGGGAATAGACATTCTGAGGGCCAGACACCCCAGAAATGGGCTGGGATGTGAGGACTGAGGGATAGATGCTGGAAGTCCAGGGAGGTGAGAAGTGCTCAAGGGCCCTCGCATGGAGGCAGGTGGTTAACCCTTGCAATATGGTGATTCGGAACAGCCATATTCAGCACCCAGTGGTGTTCTCTGCATGATTCCTTGTAAAGAACATCGGTTATCACATGAAGATCCATGCCAATGCTGAGGAACATTCTCTGGGAAAGTGCAAGAGGGCAACCTGATAGGACTAAGACTTCCTGTGGTCAAGCAGGACATTTGAGAGGGAAAACGCCAGCTAGAGAGAGACATCTGAATTACCTGTCAGTGGTCCTCAACGCAGCAATTTTGATCCCCAGGGGATATTTGGCAATGTCTAGAGACATTTTTGGTTGTCACAACTGGGGAGTTGCTACTGGCATCTAGTGAGTAGAGGTCAAAGATGCTTCTAAACATCCTACAACACAGCTTCCCCACAACTAAGAATTATCTAGCCCAAAATGTCCACAGTGCTTAGGTTGAGAAACTCTGACCTAGATGGAGGTAGTAAATGCATTTAGATGTTCATATGCAAATATAATAAAAACTGAATCTCAAAAATATTAATAATGTTGATTTTAAAAGAAAAGGTTGCCTGGCAAAAGACAACACAACAAGATGTATTTATGGAGGGTCTAGCGTTCATCAGGTTTTGTTCTAGGTTCTGGGGTCCCAGCAACCAACAGGACAAACTTCTTGTCCTCATGGAATTTATGTTCTAGTTGGGAGAGTAGACCCCTAAGAATCACGTACATTTCATATCATGATTATAATAGCTATTGTGACTTAACTCATTTAATCCTCCCAATAACCCTATATGTGCTTCTATAATCCCCATTTTATAAGACACTGAGGCATATAGAGGTAAGTAGCTTGTCTAAGATCCCACAGCTGCCAGACCCAGTCGGACTTCTTTATAGCATTTAAAATTGCTCTTATAGTCAAACAGACTTTAGAGTTTAACTAGCTACGTGATTTTGTTACCATAATTTAATTTCTCTTGCTTCTTCCTTCATGTGTAGAATGGAGGTAATAAAAGTATCTCATACGGTTGTCATGAAAATTAAATGTGTTAATTTATGTAAAGTGCTTGGCATACAGCGAGGGTTAATAAGTTATATAAGGAAAACGGAAAGTGGACCGAGAATGGCTGAAAACCTACTTTAGATTAATGGTTCTCAAAGTGTGGTCCCTGGACCAGCAGCATCAGCATCACCTGGGAGCTTGTTGGAAAGGCAAACTCTTGGCCCCCAGCTCAACCCTGACTCTGGGTATGGCCGCAGCAATCTGTGTCTTAACAAGCTCTCCAGGTGACTCTGATGTAGGCTGAAGTTTGAGAACTAATGAATTAGACCATTCTGAGACAGTGACGTTTGAGCCATGACACAGTTCTTCTCAACCCTGTCCTAACTTCCTCCCTGACTACAAACATGTTTTTCCCAGTTTTATATTTCCTCCCTTCTCTTTTGCTTTACTTCTACTTGGCTTCATGCTTAGCAGATCAGATGTCTTCCCTGACACCCTTACACACCTTCTATGATCAGATGTCTTCCCTGCCACCCTTAGACACCTTCACTGTTAGCCATCTTCAGTGAGCTAGTTCTTGATTCTCTTCATAGCTTTCTTCATTCATTCATGCATGCACGCAGGAAGGTTTACTGAGCCACACCAGGTACTGTGTAGATGCCAAGAGGAAGAGCAGGGAGAGGCCCATATCCTCAGGGACCCTGCCATCTAGTGGAGGCAGAAAGTTGTCCCTGTCCCAGGACTGGCTTCAGGGGCCAGCCAGAGCAAGGGTACTAGCTGAATCTGGAGGTGGGGCAGAGGTGGGGATCAGACCAGCTTCTCAAAGGAGGTAACACATGGTTTGAGACTTGATGAACCAAGCCTTATAAAGTATTAAAGATCATCTGTAAGAACAGATGGGCAATAATATCAAAGAATGAATGCTTTTTAATAACAGCAAAAAAAGATAAGCATGGAGATACAGGAAAGTACTAAAGAGAAATAGTAGGATCGGCTGACTAAAGATGGTAGATATGTTCTACTACGTTTTCTTTAAAAGCAAAACCTGACAAACCAGAATTGAATGAACTATCATTTAGTCAATGCTGGGCACTTCTTGATCACTCTCTGCTGGTGTGTTTTTCATTTTCTTCTTCTTCTTTTGCCTGCAAGCCTTTGCTCACCCTCTTCCTCCTGCTGGGTTTGCCTCCCTCCTTCTCCTTCCCCACCTCTGTCGGTGAAAATCCTCCTGTCTCTCAATGTCCAGGTCAAAAGCTGCCTCCCTCCAGAGGCCTTCTCTGCTCCTTCTTACTGGAGGTGATTTCTCTCCCCCAGCAAAACTAGAAACCTTGGTTTAAACTCTAATCAGCTGTTGGCACATTTTGCTGCATTCTTGTTATCAGATAGATAGATGTTGTTCTCTGGTGGATGACAGATCTTCCAGGATCAGGACTACATCTCGCCCACCTTCGTACCACCACAACGGTACAACATCTTGCACTCAATAATTGGGGCTGGGCTTCACTGGACAGGATCACACACAGCATGGGGCTCAGAAGGCTCAATCACGGTCTCATGCTATGTCACAACAATGACTCCAGAGGAATCAAAGAGTTAAATTTCTAATCTATTCATAAACTTTAATAAGAGAAATAAAGGGCAGGAAAGCAACTTATGATTGCAGAGTAAACTAAGGACGTTGATGGAGATAAGATCAATGTATCCTACTATATAAAAGAAAAATTTATTCAACAAAATGTAATAAAATAAATGCAAAGAGAGAAATGACAAAGAAAAAGTATGTGACAACATTGATGAGAATATGCTAATTACATTGAAATTGATCAATATTCATAAGGTCAGTACCCAGATTCCTGTATAAAGTAGTTAAAAGAGGAGGAACAGCTTCTATACAAGGATATATAGACAATAAACCACCATGTGGAAAAATGCAGGTTTTTAGCCATTAAAGAAATACAAACTAAAACAATCAAAATATGTCATTATATACCAATTAAACATTTTTCTTCTAATGATAAAAAATTGATTTTGGCAAGGCTGAGTCAGTCTCTCTCTTGTTTCTCCAAAGCCAGGGCCAAGAGAACAGTGAATCTATTAAGACTCTCTGAGGTACAATTTGGAAATATGTAAAAAGAACAATCACACTGTTTCTACATTTTAACTCAGTTATTAAATTTGAGTGAAAATGTATCAAGGAACTAATCTCAAAATGGCAAAAGAATTCTGCTAATAATTTAAAAATCAGCAAACCAAATGCCTGTCAAGTACTGCACAAAGTTTGGAATTTTACCTACTTGCAAGCTAACAAGCTACCCTGTAACTGTTTCATAGATGCCAGCAGAAGACAGGAGACTCCTGGGTCAGAGACAAAGGACTTTATTCCCTTGGGCAAAAGCTGTAGCGTGAGCTCCATGCTTGTTTGTTCTGGCTTTCCATATTTCCCAAGTCCCATGGGGGTGACAGAAAGGGCCTGTGATAGACCTGCACAGACAGTAGGCTGTGTTACCAGAAAGGCACACTGAGCTTGGAGGATTCACCACTTCTGTAGTAAGTGGAAGCACGCTTGCCCTTGGCCCAGGGAGAGAGGTGACCTCATCCTTGAAGGTCACTGACGGCAAACACAACTCTGAGAAATGGTCTGGACAAGGAGCGGTCAGGACCTTATATTCTTGGCATGACCTATGTGAATGTGCAGGGGTGCTCAGGGCCCACGGCTCACTTCTCCCAACAATGCCTCACTGATCCATTCAACAAATCCATTCAAATTTATTGAGTCACCTTCTATGTGCCTGGCACAGAATTAGATGCTCAGGATACAGCAGTGAATCAATTCCCTGCCTAAGAAGAGCTTACATTTTATCAAAGCAGGTAGCAAAAGGAATTAAATAAATAACATGCTGTCACTACTGTGAGGTGTTGTGAAGACAAATGAAGCACAGTAGTGGGACAGAGAACGTCTTAAGACAGAGTGATAGACTGTAGATCTGATGGTCAGGGAAGGCCTGAGAGGGTGACTCTGGGGCACAGACCAGAATGACTAAGTGAATGAGCCATGCCTATGTGAGGGAAGAGCACCGCAGACAGATGGAACAGCACACAGCGAAGCCCTGAGAATGGAATGTGTCATGTTCAAGGAAGTGGGAGGCCAGGTGGGCTGGAGTGCAGCGAGCAGGGGGAGAGTGGTCTGAGACAAGGGTAGGGAAGCCCAAGAAGACTTGTAATTGAGATAATATAGTTTTCTAAAATGACAGACTTTTTATACAAAATAATTTATATAAAAGAGTTAAATGGAAACAATCAGACTGAGCCCCCAGACCAGTGTACGGAGGGCAGCTTGGGGTCATGGACAAATGAGGGACAGGGCTCAGAAGAGTTGAGTCCCAGCCACCGGTCCCAAGGCAAGTCAACAAACCTCTCTCTGTTTCTTCATCTGCAAATGGGAATGATGCCTAAAAAGGGTGCAGGTAAGATCAAGGGAAACAAAATGTGTGCAAGTGTTTTCTTGTTATAAACATTTGAGGGATTAAAACTGTAAAACATGATCTACCTCAAAAGATCATGAGAGAACTGAATGTAAGGTTTAAACTGGAAGTTAAAAATAGTAGCAATAGTCATCATTTATTGAACACTTAACCCCATGCTATGGGCTTTATTTAACTATGGTTTTACAATAACCTCCTGATGGGTAAAATTATCCTCATTTTTAAATGAGGAAACAGGGCCGGCCCCGTGGCTTAGCAGTTAAGTGCGCGCTCCGCTGCTGGCGGCCGGGGTTTGGATCCCGGGCGCGCACCGACACACCGCTTCTCCGGCCATGCTGAGGCCGCGTCCCACATACAGCAACTAGAAGGATGTGCAGCTATGACATACAACTATCTACTGGGGCTTTGGGGGGAAAATAAATAAATAAATAAAACTATAAAAAAAAATAAATAAAATGAGGAAACTGAGTCGGAAAACCTAAGTTGCTGCAAGTCTCTCACCTAATAAATGGTACAATATAAAAAGTGAAACTATGACGAGAATATATAGCAACACGAAAAGTATTAAATCTGCAAAACGAAAAATTGCTTTTCGGCATGAAAAATGTACGTGGCTAGGAGCATCAAAGCACGTCATGCACCCGACTGGGGCAGCATGAATGCTTTTACATTTTGGATATTCCTCGCTCTTGATATAATGCTTGTCCAATAAAATGGGGAGAAAATTATTGTGAAACTATTTCAAAGCCTAGTCACCATCTCCTTCTAAAGGATTGTCTTCATCATGTCAATTTTCTCAAAACAATCCAAAATCCAGCTCTTTCCAAGATCAAGTCCAAACCCTTCTCCTGGGCATTTACACCCTGCATGCTGCCGGCTGGACCCCAGCCATTCACGCCCCTGCCAGGCCCAACCCTCCAACAATATTTACCTCATCCAATATTTAAATTCCTTCCCTACATTTCTGTCAGTGGAAGGTCTCCTCTGCCTACAACTTCCCCCATCTCTGTGATCCCTGAACAGCCCACACTGCTTCTGATATTTTTACCAACCACTTGACATTTACGCCTGTAAGTATTTTCATTTTGACTTCTCTGCATGTTGCTTTTTATGCCCCGAGTGGGCTCTCAAGTCTGTGCATGTAAGGAAGAACTGTACCGAGGAAGGGAGAGTAAAGGAGAAGGACATTCTCAGAGTGTCCCTTCCTGCAGTCCAGCTTCCCAAAGATTGCCCTAGGTGCCAGGGGTGGGACTGCTGAAGGGAAGAAACCTCCCCCACCTGCTGCAGCCCAGGGGGACTTCCAGAAAGAGTCTCTCTCTGGGAGCTGACTCTGAGAGCGAAGGGCCTGCTCTGGCGCTCCCGAGCACCTGTCTGCTAAGCACCCTGCTTAGCCTGAGCTCTTCCTGGAGTGTTGGTAAGAAGCCAGTGGGTGACTGCTCGTCGTGCTGCAGCGACAAGAGAAGGGGCAATTTGGGCTCTGTGGTCTTTATGTTTCTATTCTACTCCCCAGAACAGAAGTAATGCAGCTTTAGGTTGATTTAACTGTGATTGAACTATTTTTTAAAAGTGTAAGAGACTGAAAATGGGGGGCCGGGTGGAGAGTTAGGGGAATTTCACGTTTTTAATTGGTTTCTACCTTTGCCCAAGGGTCAACAAAAATAACTCCAGTCCTATCCTGGATGTGAAGAACCGGAACACAGAGATTATAATCAGGAATGTCAGCAACTGCAAAGGGGGGGGGGGGTGGGGGGGAAGTGCAGGTGTGTTGCCGGTAGGGATGTGATGGGACAGGGTCAGGGACGGCATGGCGAGGAGGTTGTAAACGCTCCCTCTTCCAGACCTCTGCCAAACTCTTAGACGTAGCGCTTTCTGCGTGGAGCCAGACGGTGACCTGCAGGCCCCACGAAGCCCTGGCCGGGTAGAAGTGCTGCAGGTGGGGCGGCGGGATGGAGCCGGGTTTAGGGGCTTCCTGTTTCACTTACCAAATACCGGAGTCTCCTAATTCAGGTACGAAGATGCAAGATCAAGATTCGAGGAAACAAGAACCCCTCTGTCTGGGAGAGGGCGGGGAGGTGGCAGCTACGGAGTTCCTACGAGATTGTGAACCTTCCCCGAGACCCCCGCAGTTAGGGTTCTCCCCGCACGGAGGAGGCGGGGGGAGCCGCCCGACCGCGCGAAGGCCTGGCTTCTGTCCGCAGGTTCTCCAGGCCACCCCCGCCCCCGCCCACACTGCCGCCGGGGTGGAGGTGGGAGTGGGGGGCAACTGTCCAAGCCCGCCCCTGCGCGGACACTCGGCTGCGCTCTGGGATTCCCAGCCCCACGACAGCCCATTGCCCCGGGGACGGCGAGGCGAGGTGGGTGGGACCGGCGCGCCGAGCGGAGCTGGACTCCTGAGGGGTCCCACTCTCTATTTTTCCTCCACTGGAAAAGAGGTCCACGAAGGCTCCAGGCAGAGGCACAAAGTGGGGCTGCGGGCCAAGGAGGGAGCAGGGTAGGGCGACCTGGACTCCTCTCTGTCCTCCTCGGACACGCAGTGCCCCCTCCCACGACCCCACCCGCCTGGTCCTCGCCGAGACCCGGGGCTGCGCCTGCGCCCCCTGCCTGGGAGCCGGGAGCCGGCGCGCCGCGGAGCTATGGAAGCAGCTAACCTTTCGGTGGCCGCCACCGGTGTCGCCCTTCCCGCCGGACCCGAGGCCTGCAACAGCAGCCCAAGCCCCGGCGGGGTCGTCAGGTCCACCCCAGGCGGCGCTGCCCTGCCCGGCCGAGAGCCGCCCCTCTCGGTGTTCACGGTGCTGGTGGTGACGCTGCTGGTGCTGCTGATCGCGGCCACTTTCCTGTGGAACCTGCTGGTTCTGGTCACCATCCTGCGCGTCCGTGCCTTCCATCGTGTGCCGCATAACTTGGTGGCCTCGACGGCCGTGTCAGACGTGCTAGTGGCAGCGCTGGTGATGCCACTGAGCCTGGTGAGCGAGCTGTCGGCCGGGCGACGTTGGTGGCTGGGCAGGAGCCTGTGCCACGTGTGGATCTCCTTCGACGTGCTGTGCTGCACCGCCAGCATCTGGAACGTGGCGGCCATCGCCCTGGACCGCTACTGGACCATCACGCGCCACCTGCAGTACACGCTGCGCACCCGCCGCCGCGCCTCGGCGCTCATGATCGCGCTCACCTGGGCGCTCTCCGCGCTCATCGCCCTCGCGCCACTGCTCTTTGGCTGGGGTGAGGCATACGACGCTCGGCTCCAGCGCTGCCAGGTGAGCCAGGAACCCTCCTATGCCGTCTTCTCCACCTGTGGCGCCTTCTACCTGCCGCTCGGCGTAGTGCTATTTGTCTACTGGAAGATCTACAAGGCGGCCAAGTTTCGCTTCGGCCGCCGCCGCAGGGCTGTGCTGCCGGTGCCCACAACCGTGCAGGTGAGGGGCGGACGGCGGAATGGGAGCTTGGGAAAGGGGGTCGCTGGTGGAGGACGAAGCTTGGAGAAAGGGAGTTGGTGGCGGAAGCTTGCACACCTGGGGAGCGCGCGAAAAGTTTGGCCGGCAGCGCACCTGGAGCGCACGGATAGTTTGCCATCTGCTCTCCCGAAGTGCACACAGAGGGGCGCATCACCTGCACTTGGCGCAGCACGTGGAGGGCTCGCCATCTGCGTACCTGATGCGTCCAGGGGAAGGGGTTTCGCCACCTGCACGCTAGGGCTGGAGCTGGCACCGCTGAACGACGGGGCTGAAGAGGGTTGGCAGGGGCAGCGTTTGTCGGCTGCGGTGAGGGCACGTCTGATCCACTGCGCCCTCTGTTGCTTTTCCCCTGGAGTGATTGTGTCCGTGTGAGTTCTTCCGCCACCAACTTCCTGGCCCCGGCTAGACCGAGCGGGACTGAGGTAAGCCCGAATTCATCCCGCAGATGAGGAAATTCCTGTGAGCATGCACACCTTATTTTCTGTCTCCACCGCACCCTAGTCCATCCTCTGTACTCCAGAGACTATATTCCCCAACTCTATGGGCCAGCTCCCTGCCAAGGGAGAAGTGAGGATAAACACAGTCCAGTGTCACTTTCCTTTCACTATTCCAACCTCAGTGCCTCCTCTAGGGACTTTGGAACGAGATAGACCCGTGGGTTCAAATCCTAGCTCGTGACATTGGGCCAACTGCTTAGTCTCTGTGGGCCTCGGTTCCTCATCTTTAAACAAGTTAATTCCTGCTTCTTGGGGCTCTTGGTGAGGAGTACATGAGATGAAGAATGTGAAGCATCTAGCACAGTGCCTGGCACACAGGGGTGGCAGAGCTGGCAGGAGTTAGGAGATCAATATTGCCTGGCAATCTACAGTAGGCTTGAAGATAACCCTGGAAATCAATGAGATGGAGGACCTGCATTTGGCAGAACTTCTCTGGTTGTATTTAGAATGGGAGCTTTGTGCCTTTGGGCCAAGCCCTAATAGATGTCAGCTCCCTCCTCAGCCTAGAAGCCCCAAACTTTCCCTGTTGTTGGGCGGGGGGCGGCTCTCAGGCTCACTCTCCTGGAGAATAACAGGACTTATGCCCCTTTCCAAATACCATAGAGTGCGTGAGGGGGGAAATGAAAGACAGGGTTAAGTTTTTTGTTAGTTTTGTTTTAATTTTGGAAAGTTAACTCAGGTACTTAGCCTACTGAAATATATGTATTTTAAAAGCAGTGTTTTTTTCCCCTTCGTTAAATGGCAGAGGAATTTTGTAGCATAAAATAGGAACGTCAAGACTATAATTGGAAACTGTTGGTAGGGGAGAGCTTTATTGAGAATTAGTGATGTTCTTTGAAAGGTCCCTTGGAAATGTCTGGTGATTATAGTTTTTCTGTTGGATTGCCGAGGTGGGGCTGACTTTTAATAGCTACATCAATCCGATGTGCACCCAGAGAAATCACGGTCAAGTGGATGCCAAGAAAGGCTCACCAAGCCTGAGTTTAGTGTTCAATTTGACAGGCCCCATTCAGGCAGGTGATACAAAGAAGATGTGACCGCATGGGAGCCTGGCCAATCTGGGGTGGCCATTGGTGGGGAAAAAGAGCTCTGGGAGGGAGGGCAGTGTTGTGATTCATCCACTCGCTGGCAGTGTGACCTGGAGCAATCCCCTTCTCCACTTTGGGCTGTAAGTTCTCTTCTTTAACACACAGTATTGGTCTAAATCATCGCTACAAGTCTTCAATCATATGATGCTGAGACTGTAGATGAGATGCTGTTCAAGAGCAACCTGCTTCCTTGGGCTCCAGCAAGCCTTCACGCAAACTCCTGGGTTGCTGAGTCAGCATTTGCAAGCTTTCTGGCCACAAGACATCCAAACAAAAATTTAAAATAATATGCCAGGAATGCTGTCTCTCTACCCTCCCCCCACCTGCTTTTTTCTGCACTCTAGAGGAAATGAGTTGAGTTGAATTTAGATCCTGCAAAGTGTCTGTACTGCTTTCTGTGGGTGACAGAAGCTCTTCTGAAGTCTGCAGCCTCTGGTGACAAGGCTGTGTACATCCTTCATCTTTTTCAGAATTCTGTCCCTAAGTCCCAACACTAAAATATTATCAGAAAGGGATCTGTAACAGTTCCTGGACAGTGATTAATTCTTTGGGGCAAAATGCAATTTTTGAAAGTAGAGAAGGAAATAAATGTTTCCTGGGTGAGTTCCCTTCCAGGCACTGTTCTGATGCTTTACATTCCTCCTTTCATTTAATCCTTGTGATCCAGCCAAGTTGGCATTACAGTATCTATTAGTCAGGATAAACTAAGATATACTCAGTAACATATAACCCCCAAACTAACTGTTTCTGTCACTCTCTCTCCAGCTCCATGTGGGTCTGACAGCCCTCCTGCATAGCTCTCCTCCAGGCAGTAACTCATGGATCGGGGCCACTTCTCATCTTTTAGCTATGTTGTCTTGAACATATGCCTTCCCAGGTTGCTGTGGGAGGGGAAGAGATATGTGGAGATACGGCAGCTTTTAACTGCCTTACGCTGAAGTAACATGTCACTGCTGTTCACAGTCCCTTGGCCGGCCACTGGCTGTGAAATCGAGGGGAGTGTGTGGATATTTGGTGAGCACTGTCTTTGCCACACAGCCCTCATTTTGCAGATGGTAAAACTAAGGTGCCACAAAGTTAGTTCGTCTAAGACCACGCAGGTATTGGGTGGAGAGGCTGAGGTTTGTACCAGATCTACAGTCACTGTTCTTTCTATTACTTTTTCATGACTCCATGCTGTCTCCAGGAACTTGACTTCTGAGCACTGTCCCACTGCTCATAAGCATCTCAACCTTCACAGGAGTGAGGCAGTCATTTCCCGGTCAAGGGGGATCATGGGGAGCAGGCTCTCAAAACTAGGCACATGAACTCTCCTTTCCAGGAGAGCTGAACACAGCTGAGCCAGAGGCACCGCCAGCTTCTTGCAGGAGGCAGGACTAATTCCTGCCCTGCCATCCTTCTTTTCAACCTCATAGACGCGCCACCGTGTACACAGTATAGTCTGCTCCCTCCAAAGCAACCCCCGTGGGTTATGATTATTTCCTACTGCCCTGTGCCCTTTACTGGTTAGAAGAAGAAAAAAGCAAAGTCAATAGAGATTCTTTACTTGGCTTTTAAAATGTGACATCAAAATTTTTTTTCTTTTCAATTGTTTGATTGCTGTACACAAGTTGATACCAGGGCCTATTTATTCATTAGGCACGATAGGCACATTACCAAGAGCAACAATACTTTTAGAGGCCCAGGGAAATGGTTTAATTTTAATCTCTTTTAAAATAGGAGAAATGAATATAATAGTAATGAATCTATAATAATGAACCCAGCTTCAATTATATTAGTCTTCACAATGTTATGGTCATAAAATATAATTTTTAATATTTTTTAATGGAGGAAGGGGCCCACAGAGGCAATGATGCCTGGGGCTCGTAAATGTCCTAATGCGTGGTTGATACCCTTCAATCATTCACTCCATCAATAAACATGTGTTGGGAGACAGTGTGCACAGTGGTTAAGAGCATGGGATTTGGAAACAAGGAGGCCTGGATTTCAATTCTTTTTGTACCACTCATTAGCACTTTAGCCAAGTGACTTAATCTAAGTCTGTATTTCCCCATAGGTAAAATGGAAATATTGCCATCTGCTTCATAATATTCTTGTGAAGAGTGAATGAGATAATAGTGTGTGTGGAGTATCTAAAATAGTAAGCCATAAATGATAGCTGCTGTATTATTTTTTATATTCCTCTTATAAATAATAAATTATTATTTTATTCCTCTTACTGCTATTACTCACCATCGTAGGTGGATTAGTTATTTATTGCTTGTGTAACAAATTACCCCAAAGTTGAGTGGCTTAAAACAACAAGCACGTATTAACTCTGTGGTTTCTGTGGTCAGGCACTGGGAACAGCTTAGCTGGGTGGTTCTGGCCCAAGGGCTCTTGTGGTTGTGGCCAAGATGTTGGATGGGGCAGCAGTTATTCAAAGGCTGGACTGGGGCTGGAGACTCTGCTTCCAGAACAGCTCACTCACATGGCTGTTAGCAGGGGGTCCCTACGGGGCTGCTTGAGTGTTATCAAAACATGGCGGCTGGCTTCCCCTACTCCAAGAGAGTGAAGAAAGGAGGAAACTGCAATGCCTTCTATGATCTAGTCTCAGAAGTTCCATAGGACCACATCCCCTGTATTCTAGTCACTAGAAGTGAGTCTCTAACTCCCGCCCACACTCAAGGGAAGGGGAATTAGGCTCCACCTTTGGGAGAAGTGTCAGTGAACCTGTGGACATTTTTTAAATCACCCAATAAGACAGGCAGATGGTGTTCAACATTACCTGACTGACTTTTACTGCGCTATATCTATCAGGCAATGTGGTGGCCTCTGAGGTTTCAAAGAATGGGCAAGCAAGGTCTCTGCTCACAAGGGATTCATTTTAATAGACCACAATTATAGAATTATAAATGCAATGAAGTCTATATTATAGGTGCTCTGCTATAAGTCTGCCCAGGGAACAATGGTCCTGAAAGACTGAATAGTGTACGGGAAAGCACTTTGTAAACTGTAGAGGGCAAAATAAATGTGTTGTATTGAGCTGTAGGGTTTGTGACAACTTGGATCTGAGTTTTAGATAATGTTATGTACAAAATATTTGGCTCTCTAAGCCAACTCTCTTTATTAACACTAACAAGTTTGTGTGTTTGAAGCATAGAGGACGTAAGCCCTGAGCGACCTGAAATCTGTACAGAGCGCTTTATGTTTTTGTCACTTGTCCAATGTTTAGTTGTCATCTGGACCACCCCAAAGACTAAAAGCAGCTGGTGGGTTTGTGGAGGGAACCACATTTGGGACCCGGGTTCAGTCAGAGCTCAGCTATGGGAAGAGGGTGGAAAATCACCACCCTCGCTTTGATTCTGTCTATAAAAAGAACTGTGGGTGCAAACACATTCCCATGCCAGACTGCGAGGTTATTTTAATTTTAGAGAAGTAAATTTTATGAATCAAATTGTATCAGTGGTAACAAAACATCTGCCTTATGGTTTGATTCTTTTAAGATTGGCACCTAATTGAGAGTTTCCAGAAGTTCTTGGGTGCACCAAGGAGCGTTTTTTCTAAACCTTCAGAAATATCCCTGGGCTTCCCCTCTCTATAAACTTCTCCCTTGTTCTCCTTACATCATTACGTTCATTCTGCCTCTTTATCTCCACTTCATTTCTCTTTTCTCTCTGAGTGGAGTTTTGGGGAGTGGTGGAGGGGGAGAATGAGAAACGAAGAGGGATGTAGATAAGTACAGTTCAGGGACCGTGTATTTTCACCCAGGGCCTTGCAACAGGCTACTTCTTAAGTCGGTGTAGTTCTTGGAGAAGACTGAGCTTCTCAGTGGAAGAATGAGATCCAAATTTCACAGTTCTTAACCTTTTGGTAGGTCACAGAATTCCTTGCAAATCAAAGAAAACTTGCTGCCTAGACAGGTATGTAGGTGCTTTCTCACTCAATTTGCCTTGGGCACTCCCTGAGGCCCATCTCTGGAGAGTGATGCTCAGCCTTTCCTCCCCTCTGGCTCTCCTGAGGGATGGAACCCTCAGTAGTGCAGTAGTAACTGGGACTCTCTGAGGCAGGACGGCAGTCGTCAGGGTAGGCAGGGTCCCCTAGGGGGCATATCAGAACAGAGGCTGGACAATGCATGTGCAAAAGGCAAAATGTCCCCTCTCTCCATTACACCCTCCCCCTGCGCCATGAATCTCTGGTCTGGGAGTGCAGGGACCTCAGGGCAAGAACTCTTGCTTCAACAGAGGACCTTCGGTTGGCATCCACTCATAAAGGGGGATGACTTTAGATCAGATGATAGTAGAGCTGAAAACACAAATGTAGCCTAACTTGAACACACTCGATTACATTTTCCCCTTCTCAGCATTAACTCCAGTGAGTTCTTAGCCATTCCAGGGTGACTAAACTCCCCGCAAAAATCCATGTTTCCAAATATAAGAATGATAGCAATTGTACCTTATGTTATAATCATACTCCAAAACTTAGCAAAACTCTACTCTGTTGGGTATATAATTACACTGAAGGGAAAGTTCATTTTCTTCAAGCCTAGCAGTGATCTGCTTTCATTTTTTACAAGAAGACTTCCTTGATTTATTTTCTTAGCTTCTCTTGCACAAGAGAAGCAACTGAGAAAATTTCCTATTCTAGTTTGTCAGACAAGCTAGACAGCTTCTGTTTACTTTGAGGGGCTATTTTGGTTAGTTATCTCTTTCAAGTGCCTTCAAGAAATGCGACTTAGAGCTTGGTTATCTCAGTAAATCTTGGGCAGAGAGAATGGAGGGCCCGGTGCTCTAAGTCCTAACCTGCTGAACTCTGGTTAGAAATGGGGAATTCCAGTTACAATCCAGATTGCCTTCAAGCAAAACTGGAAAGCTCTCCATGTCCCCCGTCTCTCAGATGTTGTAGGGCTTCACTAGTCACTAGGGTTAGTGTGGTTGCCTCAATACCAGCCATGTAAAGAGTCTTGCCACACTGGATGCCTGACCCGTGTGGCCACAGTGCAAACTGGAAGGTTCCCAAGTGATTAGGAACCATCTTTCTTCTTTCTGCTTTCCTTTTCTATTTCTTATTAGGATGTTTATCTGACAATGTTAGAGGATTACAAATGTTTGTGGACTCTTTCTGTGGCAGCTGGAATTTTTTTTTATTAGAAGAGAGGGAAGGGACAAGGGGACATGAAGCTGACATTTATGAGGTCCTACTGGGGTATGTACTATTGTCTCATTGTAATCCTCACTGTAAGCCTACAATACAAATAAGGTTTTTCATGGTTAGGGTTGTGGAAATGGGGGTTCAGATTGGAATCCTATCTAATCACTAACTTGCTCTGAGCCTTGGTTTCCTTCCTTATTGGTTGCTGCTATAAGTGAGTAAGATAGTGTGTGGAACCAGCTAGCCAAGTACTGGACAGCTGTCAAGAACTGTGAAGGTCTGAGATTTTACCCTGCTTGCAAACTAAAAAGTCAGCCTGCCACAGTTTACTGGATGCTGGCAGAAGACTGGAGACTTCTGGATCCGAGTCAAAAGACTTTTATTACTCGTGGCACACAGGCAGCATGAGCTTAATGTCTGCATTGGTTCCCCTTTCCCTCACAGTCCCATGGGAGTGACACAGTGGCCCAGATGGATTTGCGTCACAGTAGAGGAACTCTCAGATTAGGGAACTCAAGTCTGTGTTGACCAGTGTTAGACAATAAATAAACCTGCCTTCCGCTCTTAGGAAACCTGAATCTTTTATAACGGGTCGCAAGCAAACCTGCCCTCTTTTCCACTGGGAGACACTATCTCTGTCTTCCCAGGCTGTTTGCCTTACAAACATCCTCGACAAGCTGTCCAAATCAAGGGGTGTCAGTGTCTTTGCCAGCAAGATGTGCAGCAACACAAGAGACGTGCAAGAGAACTGTCTCCTCCAATCATGTATTTATTCAATAAATATTTATTGAGTTTTCACTATATACCGTACATTACATTGGGTCCTGGGGATTTTTTAGTGGACAGGACACTCATGGTCACTGCCCTCCTGGAGTGTTGGTCATGACACAATATTCTGAATGATGACTTAGAATCCATGATATCAGAGTACTTACGGGAACAGTGGGACACAATATTTGAAATTGGGACTTACTGGGAAATAAGTAATAAGTACATAGTCCCTATACAGACAGGTAATTAATAAATGTGTGAGCATAGATTGTCTGGCAGATTTGGTCCTTAATTTTAGATGGAAAAGTCTCAGATTCTATGGGGATATTTAGGTAAACCCATCTTTTAGGTCATGTCTCAGTGTGGCAGAAAGAAACCATATAGATCTGGAACCAGACAGACTGGGCAGGCACCTTGGTTCTGCTTTTCCCTGCTTGTGTGGCCTTGGCCATGGCATTTGATGTCTCCAAACTTCTGTGTATTCAGATCACCTTTCCTCTTACAGCAGGCCCCAAAAGTGCCAGGTGCTACTGGTTGTGTGCATTCCACAGTCTGTATTCTTGCCTTCAGATTAGCGGATTCTAACTCAGGGTCACAGGCCTCTTAGGCCTGAATGGTCTGTCTTCAGACAAGTGTACAGGGAAGTCATGGTGAAGAAGCTGAGGAGAGAGAAACCAAAGAGGAAAGATGGAGAAGCTCAGGGATGGCCCTAGAGCTGGTTGCTGGAGGCCCTAGAAATTGCCCAAGAAGCCACAGATGTCCATTTTAAAAGCATCCCAAGTATAGATATGATCCTTAAAATAGGTTCTATGGGAACCTATTCAGATCAATCACTTTTACTAAAGGTGCAGAATAACAAGCAGGGGTTAAGAGTGTGGTCTCTAGTTCAAAATACTCAAGTTTGACTTCCAGCTCCAACAATAAGTGACTGTGTGACCTTGGATATGGTATTTAGCCTCTCAGAGTGTTTTCTCAACTGTAAAATGGAGATGATAACAACACCTCAAAGGTTTGGTGTGAGGGTGACTTAAAGTCATCCATTCTAAGCGTTTAGCACAGTGTCTGTTTTATAGTAGCTTCTCCGGAATTCTTAGTGTCTTTTGGTTTTCTATTGGGTATCACATTTCAAACGAAAAAAGCCAAACTAATCAGTCTCCTAGCAAACCAGGATCATCCCTGATTGACTTTTTCTTTGAGTCTGTTTCTGGAAAGATTCCATTGTCTTCCAGCATGACTGTGCACAGGGCATAGCAGGCTCAGGTGAAGATCAGTGAACACAGGCTTCTAGCAAACAGACCCCTTGGTGGAGCAAAGGTGGACTCTGCTAAATGCTACAAGTCGGGGAGGCTGGAGGTGTTTTAAACCTGTTTAATCAGAGGAATTACTTTCTCTATTTCTCCTCCCCCAGGATTCCTTAGAACTGAATTTGCCCCATTTCTTTACTTCAATAGCTTAACAAGGATTTAGAATTTATATTACCCAGTGGAGGAACTCATAGCCTGGGAGGCCATTTAGGTCAGCAGAGAAATAGCTGGAAAAGTGCCCATGAATGAGCTTAGTGGGAGGAAAACAAACAAATCTCCTTCCACTTCCTCTCATGCTCTGATAGTATTTTTCTCTCCTGACAACAGACGGCTAAATATTCACGGGGTGATTTCAGGAGGCCATGTTTTATGGCTCAGCCTTTCTCTGGTGACTTGATGATGGTCTACTATGAGGGAATTGGTCGTACTGTCTCTTCTAAAGGGGAAAGGGGACATGCAGCTCCCACCTGCCTGTGGGAGGACTGGGAAACCTCGGAACGGCTCATGAAAGAGGGGCTCTGGCTGGCCCCCAGAGGGTGCGTGTCTGCCAAGCCAGGCCTTTACGGGGTGGGCGGGGCGTGGGCAGGGAGGAGGGAAATGCTGTTTGTTCTCTTGCTGGAATCACTTGCCTTTCCATTCTGTCTCTCCAAGTGGTAGGCGAGAGGATGCGGGTATATACTCGCAAAGGAAAGGAATCTTCTTTGTCCACATCTCCATGGTCTGTTTTCAGGCTGATTTAGTGATTTTCCAAATAACTGGAGCCAGAGGTGGTGGGGGAAGTAGCAGAAGACACAGAATTTGAAGGTGGTGCTGAGTGAGGAGTCCTGGGCTTTCAGGAGTCAGGCCACCTGGGAACTGCTCCACCCCCTTAGCTTGGCCGTCCTGACCCAAGTGACAGAAGACAAGGGAATGTGCTGTGGACACTGTAAAGTGCCCCATGGTCGTGTGGCTGTTCTGACAGTTGCTTTCCATTGCGTCTGGGAGAAAAACTAGACACAATCCTTGCCTAGAAGCCTCTTGCCTCCAGCATCTGTGGCCTTACTGACAGCATTCCAGGATGGAAGGAAAATGCAGATGTGGAGCGTTCTGTTGCAAGGATCAATCGTTAATTTGGCAGCTGTTTCCTGGGCAGGCAGTGTACAAGGAAGACACAGTCCCTGCCCATGCCCAGCTTGGACCAGAGAGGAGCCAGCTATAACACCCATAATGACACAAATTGCTAAGGAAGAGGAGAACATGGTACCAAACAGGGAGACGTGACTGAGTTTAGAGGGTCAGGAAGGCTACTCTGAGAGGGTTGGTGGCCTTTAAGCTGAGACCCGAGAGGTAAATTGGAGCTAACCAAAGGATGAGGGTAGGAGCAGAGAGTGTGCTGGAGGCTCCTTAAACGGTAGCTAATTATTACTACAAAGGCATTTACAGTTTATTTTTCTAAAGCTAGGCAATACAGATTATCCCATAATTTAAACTGAATCCATTTAGCACAGTAATTATATAATTTCTTACAAGATTAACGTGTCAAGGCTGCGTCTCCAGCTGCAAACTTTGCGAGGGGCAGGCCTGGGTCTGTTCTATTCAGGGTCCTAGTCCCAGTGCCAAGCACACTCCATGAGTATAGGATGGGTGAGTCCATGTGTCAGGGGTTGTGCTGGGCACCCAACACACATTCCCAATTCACCTCCACAATGGCCCTATGGTGGGAGGAGGGGACTTTGGTCACCCAGCTTCATAGATGGGACTCAAGCCTGGGTCTGACACCAAGGCCCCTGCTCTCCACTGCCTCCCTCCTACGTTATATCATATTATTTGACATTGTGGGGACTGCCACTCTCACTCCCTGACCCTTCAGAACTTATTTTAACCTACAGTTTCGGGAACTTTTTCACCTAATATTTTTTGATGGATTATGGTACACGTGCCCCTTGAAAGAGGCTGGAGGGGAAGTGTTGGCCAAGACTGGAGTAGCTTCGTGTTGCTTTACTCATCCAGCATTATGTTTTATTTTTTAATTCCACATTTCCTTTGTTCCAAGGTGAAGGAGGCCCCTCATGAGGCTGAGATGGTGTTCATGGCGCGTCGCCCAACGGTGACCTTTCAGGCAGGCGGAGACTCGTGGCGGGAGCAGAAGGAGAAGCGGGCAGCTATGATGGTGGGCATTCTCATTGGCGTGTTTGTGCTGTGCTGGATTCCCTTCTTCCTGACGGAGCTCATCAGCCCCCTCTGTGCCTGCAGCCTGCCCCCCATCTGGAAAAGCATATTCTTGTGGCTTGGCTACTCCAATTCTTTCTTCAACCCCCTGATTTACACAGCGTTTAACAAGAACTACAACAACGCCTTCAAGAGCCTCTTCACCAAGCAGAGATAAGCACAGGGCTTGGAGAGACATGTGGGTCGGGTTGTGGGGAGGGAACTTGTATTTCTCCCCTTCACCAGTGATCTAGGAGCCTTCTCTCCACAGCTGAGTGTTAATGACGTTTTAGAGCCATACTGCTGGGCCTGGACTGTAGGAGCAGCAAGGCCAAAGGCTCTTCAGAAAGACAGCAAATGTGTGGCAAGCGTGCAGCTATGCCCTCTTCCCATGAGTGGCAGACATTGCTAATTGATCGTGGCATGTTTCCTTACTGAGCAGGCACACTGCCTCACAATCCTTTCCAGATAGCACTTGAGGCAGTTGCTGTTAGTCGCTTGGAATTGACACAAGAGTCAAAGCTGATTTGCCTTTCCTTTATCTAATACCATATTCCTCAGAGGGTCTCTCAGCACAGGGCTGAGTGGCCTGTTAGATCATCCACTCAGAAGATGATCTCTTTTGTGAAACAGTCCTCCTCCCACCCTTTATCCACTCCATTCAATTTATCTTCTCCCATCTCCAACACAGTGTATCCCAATTTGGGAGATGAGGATCATCTGAACTTTTGTTTTTAAAAAAAGTGTCCAATGCAACCCATATTTAATGAATCAGACTTTCAAAGAAGAGGTCTGGTAATTTATATATTATTAACTTCTCTAGATAATTTTTTTTCTTATCAGTGAGAGACACTGCTGGATGCTTAGGTTGCTCTTTAGACAAATTATTGGCATTTCTAGTGGCTGCAGCCCAGGCAGCAGCGCTTTTCAAAGCTTCCCAGGTGATTCCACCGTGCAGCCAGCCTTGAGAACCCCTGGTGAGGTCCTTTCTCTGCTTCTGTATGAGGGAGAGCAGCTGTGAGAAATTTCCCCATGACTTCACCATACTGACTTGTATGTATAATAAACATACTTTCAAAGCATTCATTTCTAGGCTCAGAATCATTCATGTGTGTAAGTGATCACACACACACATACATATATACATACACGTGTGTATGTCATTGAGATGGGAAAAATGCCTGTTGCGGAACTAAAACACAAACACCACCAACAAAACCCCCCCAAAACTGCCACAGTGCATCCTGGCCTTCCTGCAAATATGAAATGTGGCCCAGGTGTGTAGGAATCCAAGGGCCTGGATGAGGAGGATACCTGGACTAAGTCATCTTGGCCACAGTCTGATTTTGGAGGTGGGCTGGCTGCCTACTGATTAGGTTTTAATTTAACAGTCACCACTGGCTTGATGTCTGAGGTGTGCAGACGTACTTTAAGCTTACACTATAGAGTACCTGCACCTTGGGGTTTATCAGAGAATAGAGGTCCACAGTGCCTTTTCCAAAATCTTTGGGACCAGATAGGTTTTGGGATTTAGAATTTTTTCAGTTTTAGAAAGGCAATATGGTATCAAGTCCATAAATTAGATAACACCCCCAGCTGGGTCTGGGGCAGCAGCCTCTAATCAAACACATGGATATTTCTGCAGTAAAATGTATGAATATTTACACTGTGAGAAAAGGACTAAAAATAGCCTCATGCTGGGTCAGATCAGATTTTGTCATCACGTGAGTCAGAAACGACCTGTGTTTCCTGAACTTTTTGTGTTTTTGCAATTGAGGACCCGTATAACCTCCAACTATCCCAGTCCCAGCTCTGCTTGATCTCAGCCCTGTTGAGAAGAAAAAGTTGGAGTCTGGGAAGAGCACGTGGTCCACCTATTCCTTTGTTGCTAGGGGTTGGGACATCAAAAAGGTGCTTGGTGTGCTCCCCATGACAGCCTTCTTGGAGTCACACTTTGGAATTTTGTTCTTTTCCTTCATTGGAAGATGCTTCAAGAAACAGTCTTATGAAACCTATCAATGCATTTCACATAAAGATGTAGTTCAAGTCATCAGATGATTACAATCTTTGTGAAGGAATGTTTTCTTTTGATAATGAGGACTTTTAATTGACTATGTTTCCATTTTCATTTTGATCAGGAGGAAGTACAGAACCAAATTTCTGACTTGACTTTGGAATCTATGTAGGAACTGGTAACCTACTTATTTGTGTTGAATGTTTCTAGCCAGTCTGTAATTCCAATTCTTATTTAGGTTTTCCCTATCCTAGTGTTATTTAGGTTTTCCCTATCCTAGTGTTTTATGTTCTATTTATATTTTACCATCATATTCTGTGTATTTCCTACAAGCCACCTCAAATCCTCTGTGAACTAAGGCAGGGTAGGAAGGACTAGGAGATGACTGACAACCTGGAGGGGGTGGAGGTACACTATTATCAATCAAATGGTGTTCTCAGGTTCTAAGTCATCCCTCGTGTTTTAAGGGCTAGAGCTCAAGCCTGGGGCTACTGGGGATTTTCCCTCGTGGCTGAAAGACACTAGGTGGTGTTAATGATCTTCCCCCATCCCTCTCTTCATAAAACACACAATCAAATTATAAGAGTACTAGTCATTGAGCACCCACCATGTGCAGCTGTTGTACTAGGTGTTATATACAAATACTCATTTAATCCTACATCTATCCTACAAGGTAGGTATTGTCCTCATTTAACCAGTTCTAAGAGGGTTAAGCAGGGGCCAGCCTGGTGGAGCAGTGGTTAAGTGTGCGCGCTCTGCTTTGGCGGCCCGGGGTTTGCAGGTTCGGATCCAGGGTGCGGACCGACACACTGCTTGTCAAGCCTGTGGCGGCATCCCATATAAAGTAGAGGAAGATGGGCACGGATGTTAGCCCAGGGCCAATCTTCCTCAGCAAAAAAGAGGAGGATTGGCATCAGATGTTAGCTCAGGGCTGATCTTCCTCACAAAAAAAAAAAAACAAAAAACAAACAAACAAGAGGGTAAGCAGCTTGCCTGTGGTCACACAGTGAGTACATGCAGAAAAGGTATCTGGACTCAAGTCTGCCTGTATTCAAACATGGGAAAGGTAAAGGGAACCCAACAGAAATCTGACTGGACTCCACATTCCAACGTCCGCAGCACGAGACCTCACCTGGTGTAGTGGATCGGCTTGCAATGATCTAGCTGGATTCCCGGCAGACGCCTTAGAGGAAGAGTCTAGGTATGGTTGGGGAGGCATCTATGGGAGTTTTGGTTTACTCTCACTATTGGATAGGATGCTTTCTCATTGTATTCATTTGGCTTGGGCTTTGACTTAACGTAGGATCATATGGAAGCATCCCAGGCAGAAGGAATCACTTACGTCGAGTCCTTCCTAAAAGGAGGTTGTTTGCTTGCTAATTTGGTGGCAACTTCCATTGGACTTTTTAGACTTGAACCTTTTTTTTTCAGTTAGTGAGGCCTTCCCTGACCACTCACTATAATTAAAAAATGCTCAATTTCTGAAACAGATCAGTTGATGATTGACTTTATGTAAGGATGCACTTGTAATTCTTTTTAATACAGAGTATCAGATATAGAAGTCTACTGACAAAATATCTGATTTACAATGAACATTCCAGGAACTTCCTTAATAAGCATAATGTGTCTGTTGTGCCTCAAATCTCTTTGTACAACATGACTAAGATGGGGTTGGGAGGCTGCAAGAGGAATTAAATCTCTTCCCTGTCAGGATTTATTTGCTGATTAAGGGAGCACTCAAGTGTCTTCATGTCAGAATCCAATTCCACAAAGTTCCAGGCCTGTAGGATGGATGTGGCTAACCTAATAGTTTTATTTTATAAATTTAGTCATGTATGATGTAAAGTATACTATGTTTCTCCCCTTTAACACGGCCTCCACGTTTCTTCAGGCATGTCTGAACGGAATTTGGATTCTCATCGTGGTTGCTGTCCTCTGTGAGCATCTATTCCACACGTGGGTACCATCCCCAAAAGCCTATTCTTCTGGCCCCTGATCCGGTCCCTCCACACTAATGCTGGATGGTACAGAGAAGTGTCTTTTAAACACCAGGTCACAGCCTATCATGAAATCAATTTGGTGGTTGTCTGTCAGCTGTGTTCTCAATAACTGTGCACAATTACTACAAAATCTCAGCGGTGTGGAGCAACAAGCCTTTATTTCTTGCTGTGCTGTCTGTGAGTTGGCTGGGGTTTCACTGATCTAGGCTGGGCTCTTCTGGGCTCGGCTTCAATCTGCAGGTTGGGTCTCTGTTTGCTTCTTGTGTCACTCGTCCTCCTTGGGCCAGCAGGGTACGTTCTTCTCAAGAGAGGCGTGTAAGAGGGCAAGCCCAACCACACAAGCACATTTTCAAACTCAAATATTTGTTGGTTGAATGAATGAGTTAACGGGGATTTATTTTTCACATGGAACAAGAAATATGGAGGCAGGTGGTCCCCAGGTTGCTCATATCAAGTCTGCTAACAAGCCGTAGACCAAGCAAAAGCCCAAAGTGAAGGGGTGGGGAAGTACATTCCACTTGCCAGGAAGCCATCACAAAGGTGTGTGCTCCGTGGGAATTAAAAATGGAAACCAATAATTCAATGCTCAGCATTTTTAAAAAGTTAAGTAGAACAGGAAAAAAATCAGTGTGTAGTATAGAAAGGGTAAGCCTTGTCTCATAAAACTTTTGCTTCAGGTATACTTTCATCTGGATTATTAGTGGGCTCTTTACTGGGCTCCTGCTTCTTCCCCTGCGTCCCCTGCAGTCTGCAGTCAGCACAGATCTCTATTAAAATCTTCTCAAAACCCTGCAATGGTTTCCCACGCAGGTCCCCTTCATGTTCCTCAAACTCACCTACCGGGCATGCTCCTACCTCAAGGCCTGACACCGGCTCCTCCCGCTGCCAGGAATTTCCCTCACAGGGGGTCTATAGGACTCACTCCCTCACTAGTTGTGAGGTTTATTTGTTTATATTTATGTAATGCTAAGAACACAGTTATCCTAAAGAAGAGGCAATTAACAGAGTTTTTTCTAAACAGGATTTTGATCATAAAAACACCAGTAATTCAAACCTCTAAATCAGAAAAGCACATAAATATAGAAAAATGTAAAACATATTTTCTCTTACCTGAATTAACCTGAGAACACCTAAATATTTTCTTTAAGAGATATCAATATTAAAGTCATGCAAAGAAACTGTACTCATAGTGTTTATAAAACCAATACCTGGTTTATACATGACAAAAATAAAAGCATATAAAATAATGCACAGTTTATAGAATTCAAAGAAAATCAGGGTGACTAAGAGTCAGGTGAAAGAAGGCAGTTAGGGAC
Organism: Diceros bicornis minor; assembly: GCF_020826845.1. Lineage (NCBI taxonomy): Eukaryota > Metazoa > Chordata > Mammalia > Perissodactyla > Rhinocerotidae > Diceros > Diceros bicornis. The sequence continues at coordinate 14,671,256 of NC_080749.1, read as the reverse complement.
AGGAGACGTTTGTAAAGAGGGGCGCTCCGGCCATGTCTGTGGCAAGCCCAGATGACCTAAGAAGCTCTGGATGCGGAGCATCCCTGATAGGAGGGATGAAGCCTGAATCTCTAACAGACAGCAGATTAACTGATGCTCTGGAAAAATGTCCACAATTAAAACCCTGGTAGTTTTCAGTACAGAATGTAAAGCAGGAGTCCCTAACTACTCATTATAAAATTGCAACCGTCACCACCAAACCAGACACTCCGGATCCCTGTTCCTCGCTTAATCAGCACCTTGAAGCAACATGTCGTGGTTTATCTATTTACCTTGTTGTGTTTCCCCAGAGTACAGCCTTAAGAGGGCAGGTGTATGCTTCGTTCACTGCTGTATTCCCAGGGCCTGAGCCATAGGAGAAGCTCAAATATTTGTTGGTTGAACGAATGAGTTAACTGGGATTTATTTTCCTCATTGAAGAAGAAATACGGAGGCCAGTGGTCCCCAGGTTGGTTCAGATGCTCACGATGCCTTCAGGGAGCCAGGCTCTTTCCACCTTTCACTCTGCCAAGCTCAGTGTGTCAGGATGTCTCTTCTCACAGTCTCAAAAAGGCTAAGCTGCTCCAACCACCTTGTCCTTCCCCAACAACTTGCAAAAACAGAAGCTCTCCTAATGCATCTTGCGCTGATTATCAGCAGGAAAGTCTCCTCCCTACTCGCCATAACTGGGTTAGACACACATCTGTAAACGAATTCTTGGCAAGCAGAAATAGGATTCCTATGACTGTTTTAGAACAGCTGTCATGAGTCCTCACCTGGGCTGGACACATTCCACATCAGAGGCAGAAAAAATCAGAGCTCTGCTGGTAAGGAAAGAGGGGCGGGGAAGGGATCACCCACAGCAGGTTTCCACAGAGGACAACATGCCTCCTGGAGAATGCTAACAGCTCCCCTTGGACCATGGTACAGGGGTACCATCTCCACCTTTTCCAGCCCAAAAGCCAGAGGACCTGGGGTTGTGCTGTGATTCTCACGAGATGGAGGCAACCCTGCAGCAGCCCTAGTCTGTTCCCGGGGCGCAGCCACTTCACAGGCCATCTCCCCATCCCCACCCCCTCCTTTCCAGCCCCACACGCTCACACATCAGAGCAGAACCACCCTCACTGCTTCGTCTCCCAAAGCTGCTCCACCAGAGGAGGGCGGTGCCCTTTCACTTCCCTATTTCCCTCCAGACCTAAGAAAAGGAGAGCTTAACTACTTTTGGCTCAAGGGCCTAAATTCCTAAGGAAAGCAGATTTACTGAATGAGAATCTTCTCTCTTATTTTTGTTTTTTAGAAAAGTAAACCAAATTAAAATTTAAAAACTTTATTTTTTGAATAGATAATACATGTACATGGTACAAAATTCAAAAGGTACAAAAGGTATACAGTGAAAAGTAATTCCCACCCCTTTTCCAAGAGGCAACCAAGGCAGCCAGGTTCCTTGTATCCTCCCAGAGATATTCTAGGCATATGTGAGCAAATATGTTTAGATATACATGTGTGTGTGTATACAGATATATACACACACACACATATATATACACCCACAGACACATTTTTCTCCATCTCCTTTCTCTTTTTAAAAACAAACACTGGTACACCATAAGCCTCTTTTCCCCCACTTAACCACACATCCTGGGGATCAATCCATGGCAGTATATACACAGTGGCTCCATTGTTTTAAATTTCTTTTAATATTCCACTGTATGGATTCGCCATAATTTACTTAACCATTGCCCTATGTTGGTGGTAGATTCCAACTATTTTCTATTACAAACAATGCTGCAGTGAAAATCCTTGTACATGGAAAAATTCCTAGAAGTAACATTGCTGGCTCAAAAGGTCTGTGCGTTTACACCTTTGATAGATATCGTCCATTGCCCTCCGTGGAGGCGGTACTGTTCAAACTTCTGTCAACACTGCATCAGAGTGCTGCTTCCCAGTTCTCGGTTTCTCGTGGCTGAGTCATTTCAATCAGTCAAGTTACCTTTAGAGTCATGACATACTTTGAGCCAAAACATACCCCATGATCTAATCTCTGACATCAGTGTGTGTGCACCCTTTCTTTTTTCCTCCCTACATGGGGAGAAAAAACATCTGTAAAAGGTAATTCCTTTGAGAGGTTTGAAACCCCTGGCACCTTTCTTATTCCACCCTTCAAGATTAGGATATAACAAACACACTCTGAGAGAGACCCTCCGAAGCTGCTGAATAAAATTGTATACCTGTTCTCAAACCACGGTGTAAATGAGACACACAGTTCAATCTGAACTTTGTTAACACAGGGATGCAAAGTGGCAATGTGGAGTAGCTGTTTTACCCAACGAGAGTTTCCTGATCACCCTCCCCAGCCAGGTGCTGGGGAGACTGGTGATAATAGGGGCCAGGTCCCTGCCTTGTTGCTTTTATACCCCCAGGGGAGGGCAGGCACAGGGTTTGCAAAGGACCAAGACACTCAAACAGTGACATGTGCCATCAAGACAGACAGCAGGGAAAGGGCAGAACGTGGTCAGGGCTGCAGGCTGACACTGAAGGGGTTTGTACGAGTGTCAGGTGGTCAGGGAAAGCCACTGCCCATGACCTTGGAGGGAGGGCCGTCCAGGCAGAAGCAACAGCAAGGGCAACAGCCATGGCCAGGCGCGAGCTTGCACTTTGAGGAACTGACGTAAGGCTGACGTGGAGAGCACACAGGATTCCCTACATTGTCAAACAGGCCGCAGACCAGCTACTAAACCCCTCTAACATTTTTATAGTTATTGTGAGAAGAGGAGAGACTATCATAACAACATTTTTTATGTAGCATTTTCAGCCTATCACCATGCGCTGTTAGAAGGAATGCTCTGGACTGGGGGAAAAGAACCAAGACAGGGCCTGGGGTTCCCTGAAGATGCATCAAACAAGGCGCCTCCGCTGGCTGGAGCCCAGCCATGGGACAGACAGTGGGCACCGCATCCTGCTGGGGCTCTTCACTGCACTGCTCTGCGGTAAGATGTGCCTTCACCTGGAGGCCAACCCAGGCCATGAGCAAATCCGACAGCACTTCCTTAGTGCTCTTCCTCAAGGCATGAGTCAAGCCAACTACCTGCATCTCAGGCTCAGTCAGAGTAACTGTTAACACAGAATGACTACTGCCCTCTGCCACTGATCATCAGTCACCTGCAGAGACGGCAAGAAGGCTGTACTGACAGAAATCAAGGTGGCACAGGTTCACAGGCCACTGCTTACTGTCCAAAGTGCCCTTTCAGGCAGGTCTGCTTTGGTCACTACAGATGGTATCGGGGCTTTCAATATTACAGCCTGAAGTCGCGAGGACGGTGCTTTGTGAGGTAGTAGGAGGGCTGCCTGGGGCCTTCCCCATCCTCTGCCCTGGTTTCAGGAGGTCCCAAGAGCTATCGTTCGTCAGGGCGTGCTTCCTCAGCCTGGTAAGGGTCTCCTGTCTGGACCAGCCCCTCTGCCTTCCGGTTCCACAGCCAGACTCACAGACACTCGCAGGACCTGGCTCTCCACCGAATATGGGCAACGAACTAGAAGCCAGTTAAAACCACGCAGTTCAGACTCTAACAAGAGCTTAGGCCTGACAAACTCGGAATTTGTTTAAAAGGGAAACAGGCTCCTCATGTGTGACAGCGCAGCTGTTCTCTAACACTCGGCAGCTCCCGCCAGTGCTATTAGCTGACCCCAGCGATCCATGAGAGACTGAACCCAGCCAAGGACAACAGGAAACATGTCCCAAGTGTCTCCCCAGACGGCCTCATAATAGTCTAGTCTGTCCTGATTTTGCAGCTGATTTTGGCTTAAACCAAAGCAGCCCCATGTACTCCACGAGACGCACATAGGAAAGAGGGGAGCCCCTGACCCAGAGGCTGGCCGAGAACCCCAGGGCACTGGGCAGTCAGCCACAGCAAGTCTGCCCCGTTAGCAAGCTCATTGCTCTGACTGAGCAGGACAACTGAACGCTTCCTGGGGAAACCTCATTCCTCCTGAGGCACACCGTTCATAAAAGTAACTTAAGGATGTTTCCCCCCCCCCCCCCCCCTTTCTTTTTGTGAGGAAGATCAGCCCTGAGCTAACATCCATGCTAATCCTCCTCTTTTTGCTGAGGAAGACCAGCTCAGAGCTAACATCTATGCTAATCCTCCTCTTTTTGCTGAGGAAGACCAGCTCTGAGCTAACATCTATTGCCAATCCTCCTCTTTTTTTTTTCCTCAAAGCCCCAGTAGATAGTTGTATGTCATAGTGGCACATCCTTCTAGTTGCTCTATGTGGGATGCGGCCTCAGCATGGCCAGAGAAGTGGTGCGTCGGTGCGCGCCCGGGATCCGAACCTGGGCCGCCAGTAGCGGAGCGCGCGCACTTAACCGCTAAGCCAGGGGGCCGGCCCCTCCCCCTTCCCTTTTTCACTCCAGAAGAGCCTGTGGGCTTAGCAAAAGACCCAGCCATACTCTGTCTGGACACACAGAAGGATGCAGTCCTGGGAGGAACCCCCTTGAGTGACTTCTGAAATGATGGAGGCCTCGGGGCCTCTCCTCAGCCTCTAAGGCCTGACCATAAAGCACACTTAATGTCCTAATTACTCACAAAGGCACCAGTCACTCTGTGGGTTATCTGCGGCAAACAGAGAATTCTCAAGACTGGCTTCTGCCTAATGCAAAACGTGTTCAAGGAATGGAAACTAATTTATTATCTGTATTAGGCTTTGTAGATTAAAGAAAGGGAAAAGATTTCTACTGATACCTCCCTATCCCAAAAGCAAACCAAATGACTCTTTAGAAACATAGTCTCAAATAAACGCCCCCACTTTTAAAAAGAATTATTGGTTGCTCTGGATTAGCTGTGGCAATAATATAGAGAGGTGGACTACCATAACCCAGAATATCACCCTCCTCCTCCCTGCCACCTCTGGACAAATATACAAATAATCTCCTAACTGCTCAAAAAGTTGTTAATTAGGGAATGGGTCTATGAGCTTCTCAACAAGATAGTGCAGATGTTTTCCTGAACCTGAAATAGTTTACAGTCAAACTGCTGTCTCCTTCCCCTGCCTTCAGAGTGCCACCCACTCTTTGGCAGTCACTTGCTTCAACTTCATGGAGCCCTTCCACAGTCCACAAACAACCATGGCCCAGGGACCAGCCTAAGTGGAGATGCACGTGGCCTGGGGAAAGTGTGCTCAGCACGTGGGAGTACCATTTCAAAGACTGCTGCTTGCACTCAGCTCCAGGAGCAGCCATGCCCATCAGCAGGCCCTGCTGGCCCTGGCACAGAAACTGACGGCTGTTGTCAATCCAGCACGAAATTTTTTAAGTCTGTACACATCAACCCTGCTTAATGCATACATTAGGGCACTAAAAATGAACATGAGGCTCCTGTGGCTGCACTGAATGCCCTATTTCCCTGACATGCTTAAGCTTTCACGTTTTATGGTCCAAACCTGCTGACTGGTATGTGTGCAGGCTTATGCACAATGAAGCGCAAACCTCCTGCTGAGGTTAAGTGAACATGACTGAGGCCTGAGGGCCAGGGCAGGAGGAGCTGTGTGTTTGGTCTGGAATGCTCATTTTCAGAGAATAAGTCAACCCCTCTGCCTTCCCCTCGAGGCCCTCCAAAGGCTGGTCCCGCCCATCTTTCCAGACTGGCCTCTAAGGCCTCCTGACGAGACCCGTCCACTCCTCTCCCAACGAGCATACCTCGTCCTCTCCCCGTACCCTTGAGTTTTTAATCATAGTTGTACTTTATCCAAAATGGCCCTGCCACCTATCTCTGCCTATTATAATGCGAGTCCCCCTTCAGATCTAGCCCAAATCTTGCCTGCTCCATGAAGTCTCCTGATCTCTGCACACCTCACTGCTCTTCCTCTCGCTGCCCTCTGCACCTGCTCATGGCCTGTCACTCTGGGACTCATCACAGACTGCCCTGGACTGCAGTGAAGGGTGTGCAAGTCTCATCTGTGTGCTTACAACATGACCTATCCAGAGCATAGGGCACATTTAATGTGCTCTTAATGACGGGGATGCACAAGTCCCTCCCCATGTTGGCTGTGACTCAAATGAGAAATAGGGCATGATAATATGTCATTCTTATTTAAGTGTCCTCAGTGTGAGGCCCCTGTTTTCAATTTTGGGTGAAATGACCTTGAGCAATGAATAGTGTGTAAGGAGTAAACCAACAGCAGACACCGACCTTTCACGCCAGTTGCTACATCATTAAGCCTGGTTGGGACCTCGAGGAGCCAGGAATAAAGGCACCATGGGCAATGAAGGGCCCAAGGGACCAACATTCACACGGGCTGTCATTCAGCTAAACGCCTTTGTTTGCTAAAAAAATCCCAAGTGGCAAAGCTCTGGGATCAAGTGGGCTATATCTGCACCCCAGGACACTTGCTAGGTGCCTGAGGTGCAGGGTCTGTGTTTTATACTTCTCTCTGTCTCCCTCAGTGCTTACTTCTCAGTGGTTGCTCAATTAACATTTGCTGAACAAATGAATTCCTCTTTATTCAGAGAGTCCATACAAATACAGGTACCTTCATATGTGCAATGATACTGAAGAAATAAAAGCTGAATCGACACAGAGAACAGATACTGCCCACATTCTTCACAGGATTATGGGTGTTATCCAAGCCACAATGTCTACACTGATTCCATCAACAACAACCAACACAGAGATGAAATGGAAGCAAATCGGAGAAAGAAAATGTCCAGGGTGTTGAGATCATTACACCCGCATCTCTCTACTGTAGCGTTCAGAACCATTTCACAATCTTGTAGTCGATATATGGCATTTAAAAAAAAGTCATGGACGTACGTTGATGAAGTTGGGGAACTTTCAGGAAGCCTTGGCTTTCACCTTAGACAGCAGCACCTCGTTCTTGCGGCCTTCCTGCAGGGGAAGCAGAGAGGTGGTGACTACGTTAGCACCCACGAGGCCCAGATGGTCTTAGTATCCTTCCCCTAGTCCCACAGGGAGACACCTACTGACCAACTAAACCAGCCTCCTGGTACGCTGCTATGAGCACGGTGAAACTTCCTGGTGACATGCTGACCTTCAACGGCACGACAGCTATATAAGGACAATTAGTTTCTGGACTATCAGACTGAGAACAGGATGAGAGGATTAGGCACGGTCATTCCAAAAGGCTTCCTGAAGCTTCTCTAATCCTCAAGGGGTCAGAAGCAGAAAGCCCACACTTATGTGCCGATCTTGGACAACTACGGTGAGCAAGGGGAGAAGGTAGTCGGAAACAGCAGCCAAAGGAGTGATAAAAGGCAGCCCGTTTACACTGCAAGCAGAGCACGCAGAAAAGTTCTTACTCTGATAACACTGAAGGTTAAGAATGTCCTAGCTTTAAGAAAGGAAGAAACTCATGGAAGGCAGGGTGAGAGAGATGCATCAAGGGGCACCTGTCCCCTTAAAAACGAGCAGTATGAGATCTATTACTGTCTGTGCTGAGGAATGTTATTGAGGAAGGTCACTGCCCCATCCGGTGCGTGGAATCTGACGTCTAGTAGTGCAGGCTCACCTCTGCATCATTTTGTATTCCTGATTTCAGACATCTTCCAAAGCTTCTCACTGTGGGTCCTCCTTCCCCCTTGTTCCCACTGGCCTTGAGAGCTCAGGATACCTCCATCTGTGAGCAAACAACCCCCACCTCTTCCCTGGGCCATGTCACAAGGAGCCCTGTTTAAATTGAGAGGTGAATGTGGTAGTAGGAAGGGCCTGGAAAGGGCAAGCTCAAGGGCCCAGGCTTGACAGGGTGGCCAGGTCTCCAATGGCCATGCTTCCTTGGAGATCCACTTAGTGTGGAAGAGAAACTTTCTTTCACCCTTGAACCCTCTGCATCCAAGACCCCAGAGTCAATGTTTCCATCTCCCTGGGCCCCGTTAGGTGCTCCCACCTCTCTAGAGGCCCTTTGATCTTTCCGGCTACAATGACCCTGGTTTTACTAAGACAAATGCCAGTTCACTTGTACGGTTTATACTTATCTTCCACTCAGAGCTGGGGAACAGCTAGGCTCTGGGCTGGGGGGTAGGCTAAATTATTCTGTTAGAACCAAGGTACTCTGGCACTTCTTGAGTAAATGTATTTGGAGGGGAGGCACTTAATTTTTCCCACGGGTGGGAAGAGAAAGAAGGTGAAGTTGAGTAACTTTAATTGTATTAGAAAAGTTAAGAAGAAAGTTTTCCTTCTTAAAATGAGTTACTGAGATGTGCTTGGGGGAAAAACCTCTAGCCAAAAAGTGGGGAGGGGTGGAGAGGGAACAAGAGCAGGCAGACAGGCACACTGTTGTTATATTGCCTTCTCTAATTCTGTGTGTTTCTGAAAATTTCCAAAATAAAAACATGAATAAATAAATTAGCTTCAATTGTCAGCCACCTCGCCTTTTAAATGAGCAAAACACCTCAGAAGCATTCAAACGCTCCTGTGGTAGAGTTCCACCAGGGGTAGTTCTGTATATCACACCACACTGAGATGCTGCTGAAGTTTTCAGTAAAGATATCCTAGGTTGTCACCTGGTGTGTGTGAACACTGATTAAATTTCATGCAATCTACTAGAAGCCTTCTGGGAGACTACGGAATGATATTGTCTGTGCAAAGCAAATACAGAAAGAGTCCTTTAGGCATTTCTTTCTAGAAAAAAAGGAAAAATGTCTCCCTGTCTCTATTTCTTTCCTGCTGAAGACCATACGGGGCCCACTATGAGCCAGACACGCCACTCAGTGAACTCAGCTCACTAGAGATGAGGTACCCAGAGCCAGCTTCCAAAAAATGTATGGTTTGTACTCGTCAGTGCTAGGCTAGAATTTAAATCCTGGTTTGGTGACCTTGTGAGAGACAATGAATTAATGTAATGCTGTGATTAAGGTGATTTCAGAGTATGTGCTGTTTCCCGGCCAACCTGTTATTCACACACTCTCCCTGGGCGAGCGAGCCAATGAAATTTCAGAGATAACCCAATGTCTCTAATTAAAAAAGTCCTGATAGCAGAGGTGGCCGGGAGTCAGGATGAGGGCATGACTTGTTACCCACACAGAGCCCATGGGGCATCAATGGTGCTCAATTAATGTGGAGTAAACCAAACTCAACAAAGGGAACTACTAAGGTGGCCAAAGACCATGTTCTGGACAATAATACCGTGTTCTGCATGAAAAATAATTATTGCCCAGCACAGGTGCTAGGGACCAGGATGCGGCAGAATTGAGAACCTGGGAGCAGACGACCAAGCAGGTGGGGGAGAGGCAGGGAAAGAAGGCAGAACAGAGAGGGTTCTGGGAGAAGATTCCACCTGGGATGAAGGTCTGCCTTTTCGAACTGTTTTTCTATCACAAACAAGATCTTACCAGGAACTGCAATGTGTAAAATAGCAGAATTACTCTGGCTGAAGGAACAGGGTGGAGACTGGGGCCCCCATTGCCACCTCCTCCTCAGTACTGGTGGTGGTCCCAAGAGGGACCAAGTTACCTCAGAGGAGCTTATGGAAAAAAGTTTAAGATTTGGGAATGCTGACATGTAGTGGCTAATTTAAAATTTTTGCCAAGTACAATGTTTAAAAAAAAAAAAAAGGAGTACATACTATCACCATTATTTTAAAAGAAAAAGGCAATTTTAACATTAAAAAACAAGAGGACATGCTATTTTTTAAAAAGGTGAGTCCTTTAAATGAAATATATTTAGGTGTCTGAAGAACATCTTGCATTCCCCCTCCCTTTTTCTCCGACTTGCTTTGGACGGAAGAAAACAGGCATGACAACACCTGGTCTCAGGTCTCCACCGGCTCCGAAGGACCCACCCTGTCTCTGACGTGTGAGTTACTGTGCCTGAGGCGCAGTACACAGGCGCAGAACACAGAAATCTTGACGCTTAACATCTGAAGGAGCTGTTTTCTTTGGAAGGCACCCTAAGCCCTCAGCCCTGAGAACCTGGACTGCAAGAATAAGCGTTTCTGTTTTACTTTTATTTGCTTTGATTTTGACAGCTTATATTTATCTTTCCCAACTTACCTGCTTTGTATTTCTGCTGTCAAAAGGGCAGGGCTGGTGTGTCCAAGCCACATTTGAAAAGTAATTCATCCCCTCTGGGTCTTTTCTCTTGGTGAGTTATTTGGATTAAAGGGAAAAAAGAGCTCCGGCGGGCAGCAGAGGGTCCCTCTTTGTTCCCTGGCAGCTCACTCACTGGCCCTTCCAAAATCTCAGCACCACCCCTGCCAGCCCTGGAGCACCTTGCCGCTTACTCTCCATGCTGCCCAGCCTCAGCCCCTCACCCGTGCTGCTCTTGGCTGAAGCATTCCTGCTCTGCCCACGGCCAAGTCCTTTCCACTTGACCACATCACCTACATTAGCCCCCAAGGCAAAAACTGAAATTACTTCTCATCTGTTACTACTTGTTTACTAGAGTTTCTGTTTTCTAGTGTATCCTCTGTCTCCCTCCCCACAAAGGAAGCTCCTTGACACAGGGGCTGGGTCTGTTCAACAACTCGATATATCGCCAAGGGCATGGGAGGAGCTGGAGGAACATTCACGGAAAGGATGAGATTGTGAAATGCCCATGAGTTGTGGCTACCAAAAATTACAATTACACAAAAGAGAAGGAAAACATAAGGAAGAAAGGAAAGGGGGAGGAAAGAAGGGAGAAAAGTCTTAAAAAAATGATATAAGAACAAAATTATTGGTATAGATTATATTTTTTATTCTGTAGAGTAAACACCAAGATACAATCTACCTTTAGCACCTCTGCATTTTCAGCAATCTCTAAACTCACTAAAATCACATGGATTTAGTTTAGAAAGCCAGAAGGAATTCCTGAAAATAAAGCTGCTGAGATCCTGGCAAGAGACCAAATGAAGTCTCTTTTCTCTTAAGGGCAAACACTTTTCTTTCTGGAACAATGGACAGTAACCCTGCTCAAATGCAGGGAGAAAAGACAGAGACAAAAAATTCAGTTGAGTGTTGGGTGTTCCAGGCACCAAACACAGTGCTAGATGCTTCCATCCCTCATCTGATTCAACAGAACCCATCAATGAGGAAACTGAGGCTTAGAGGGATGAGGTCACAGCCGAAGTGCATGGTGGGTAAGCGGTAAAAGTGGGACTCGAACTCAAGCTTGCCACACTCAACGTTCACTCTCTTCCCATTCCGCTTCTCAATGTCCCTCCCCTCCTAAGGTGGGGTGAGGTAGGGGAGCAGGAGTGGGGGGGGCGGGGGGGCCCGGGGCGCGGGCGATTGTAGATCTGAATCCATAACAAATGCTGTTTCCAGGTGGCCCTTGATGTGGGCTGATGGTGCTAGTTTACTTGTGAGTTTAATGTGCTTACTAAACGTTAGGAAAATGAAAATAAAGATATGCTGTCTCGTAGAACATTCAACTAGAGCCTCAAGATGGGCCACAGAACAACACAATCTTGAGCTACCTAGATGCCACACTTAACTGTCAGAGGCCAACTTGCTATTTCCCATTACAGACCAGGGGAGAACTAAGGAATTGCTCTGGTTTTGAAAGGCACATCTGGAGGTTAACACAGATCTCATGTCAGCCTCACATGCCTGGCCCAACTTCCTCTTACCTCCTTGAACTCCTTCACGGTCTTAAAGTACAGCCTCTGCTTCTCTAGCAGCTCCAGGTACTGGTCGTTCAGCTGGTCCCTTCTCATTTTGTTCTCTTGCTTCTTCTTTTCCATCTGTGGAAACATTTTGGGACACAGTGAAGAAAACGCACATTCTGACGAAGGGCTGCTGGCAACATCCAAAAGACAATTATTACTAACATTTTCATGGATTTCCTTCCAGTATTTTCCCTCTATACAGCATTTTTGAGGTTGGTTTATTTATTTGCATGACATTGCATAGAGGCTCTATAATTTATTCAGCAATTCTCCTATCATTAGGTGTTAACTATGCATCACAAAAATTTTTTTGTGACTACAAATAATATCATAACAAGCAGATTGGCGGTTCTCAACTAGGGGCTATTCTGCCCCCAGAATGTCTGGAGACAGATTAGATTGCCACAGCTGTGTGTGTGTGTGGGGAGGGGCAAGGGGGGCTGCTTGTATCTACTGGCAGAAGCCAGGGATGCTGCTAACCACCCTACAACACTCAAGATAGCCCCATAACAAGGAAGTATCTGGTCCAAATGCTGTGTTGAGCAACTCTGATTTAAATAACTGAGATCATAGTATAAAATTATGTATTCTCTTTTTACTTAGCGTAAGTGTTTCCATGCTATTACAGACTTTCTACAATTACAACTTAAAAAACCATACAATATTCTTAATCATCATTGCTTACTTACTCATCTTTCTATTGGTGGACAATTTAGGTTATTTCTAGGATTTTGATCTCATAAATAAAGGCTAGTCTTTGATTAAAGAGATTTTCCTAAGGCACCTAAAAGCTTATTCATTTAATAAATATTGAGTGAGTAGACATCTTGAGAACTAAATGCAGTGGTGACAAGGCAAGGTCACTGCTCTTACAGAGTACACGTTCTAGAGACCGACACTAACCAAGCACCCACACAGCGAACTACACACGCGAATCCCCAGCAGTGATCAGTACTGAGAAGAAAATGAACAGGCTTAGGTGACAGAGAGGAGGGTGGGTACACGGCCTCTTCAGGCAAGATGGTCAGGGAGGGCTCTCTCAGGAGGTGACATTCAGGTAGAGGTGGCAGCAGTATGCACTTTATTTTCAGAAGACAAACCAGAGCCTCGCTCAGCCAGGAAGTGAGCGCAGAAGGAAGGTGGTGTTGAGCAGTGCCTGGCTCATGGCAGGTGCTCAAGAGCGTACTGAGTGCTGAATGAAATTATGAGTGATGCTTTGCCCTGGCTTCACTGGTCCTTTGACGCCTGAATGTTATTTTTGAGTTACTCTCTGGAAATGGTTTTATAGTTGGTAAACACAAGTTAAAATTGAATAGGCTGCACTTTATTCAGCATTGTCTCCCCTCTCTCCACACCACAGGCCTCTGCTGATCACACAGGTGAACTGCAACCTGGTGTCCCCAAGGCTACCCCACCTTATTCAGAGGAAGGCCTACCCCACACAGGCATTTGCCTCGTCCTAACCACATGCCCAGCTCCTAAGTCCACTGGTAACCAACTCTGAGACTCTGCGCTCTCCTCTTTCCACAGGTCTGCACACGGACACCTGCTGCATACCTGTGCCTAGGTCTGGAGTTTGGAAACCTGCCTTGTGACCAGCTCTTCCAGAAGTGGGCATTCCCCTCTGGGGACCCTGGCCAGGGCCCTCCGACACTCAGAGCCCTGGTTCAGCAGTCAGCCCTACTCCCTTCTGGCCGACTTCCGGATGCTGCCCGAATGAAACTCTATCACTGGCTCACAATTCCTGCCACAACGCCCACTGCGGTTCCTTCTTGGACCTCACTTCCCAAAGCCGTCAGATATTTTCCTGCTGGGCTGGGTGGGACCTCACAGCTAGGCCCCTGTCTCACAATTAGCAGAGCAGGCAGGCATGTCGATTCCAGGACTTTCCTGTCTGCTCTGTACTCTAGCAGAAAATCTGGCCATGACTGATTATATCCTAGGGATGCAAACAATGCACTTTAATTTGAATGTATCCAGGACCCACTCTGGGAGGTAGTGTGGAAACCTTGAAAAGGTATAAACTTGAGGCCAGAAAGGCCTGGAGTCAAATTCTAGCTCTGACACTCACTGTATCCTTGGACAGTTACTTAACCTTTTTGAATGATATGTCCCTTAGCTGTAAAATAAGGATAATATCACCCATATCACAGGTTTTATTGTAAAGAATATATTATATTAAGTATTAAGTAAATGATACATCATTTGGTTCACAGTAGCTACTCAATAAAGATAGTGCTTCTTCTTAACATTTAGCATCCTAGAAAGCACATGGTAAGAAGTGGTAAGAGGCCCCCTTACTCTCAGAATCAGGAGCTGACTCTTAGGTCTGAGTTCCACTTGCACACTGTTCTCAGCATCCCCTTACTCACTCACACTAGTCCTACTCCTTGCTTATTGTACCACCCCTTCACACTCCAGATCAGGAACTCCAGAGTCTTCGGCCGAGCCCTCGCTCTCAGTACTCCAAAGATGCAGAGACCTCCTCTGGGTGAGGCCAAAATGCCTACTAATATGTGAGTCCCTCTTTACTCAGGAACCCTTCCATGGGCCATAAGCACGTATTCTACTACTTATACCCACTGCTGGTCTATTCTGTGTACACCCTGCGTCTGCCAGTTCTGGGGAAATCAGTGCTGCCCCTACTCTGAACAGGACCCATCATGGCACCGAGACAGGGAGGGCTATGGTTTTTTTCAAATGCAACAAAAGACATCCATCCAAATGAGTGCTGTTCTGCAAAGCAGACAGACTTACTCCATTCAGGGTGCTAGTCAATATTCAAACCCTACCTGGAACCCTCTTTGAGAACTGCTTTTGGAGTCAATTGAATGAATTCACTTGTTCTGCTTTTGGAGTCAAATGAATGAATTCACTTGTTCAACGAAAAGTTCGAGTGCCCACCACAGGCCAGGAGCTGCGTTAGCCACTAGCAACAAGACAGGAGAAAGAGAGACTTCTCTGTCAGGGTCCTGACCACCCACAGAGTGCCCCACCACCTGGCGGGGGAAGCAGACACAGTGGCAGCCTTCTCAGCCAGCACTGATGTGCCACCAGTAGGAAGCCTGGGAGAGAATGGAGAGAATGAAAGGTCAGGCCTACTTCTTCCCCCAGGAATCATCTCCCAGTAAACAGGAAGAGGAAACCAAGTGAAAAAGCCCAATAAATTCCTGTGGTTCTTTACTATGAGCAAAAGCAGCTCCCCGGGGGAGGAGCATGCCAGGGGTGGAAAGGTCCACCACATTGAGATGTGCGCTGTTACAGGCTTGTGGTGAGCCAGTTCCCTGGCCTCCACCTGCCTCACACCTCAGAGCGTTGAGAAGAGACTCACTCTCTGTGAGACAGCCTGTCCTGTCTGGGTATGTGTACCTGCACACGACAAGTGCTGCCTCACATTGCTCTCATTTTTGTGGCTGAATAATCTTGTTACTAGTGATCCATTTTTTTTTTTTTTGCTCCTTTGGCATCATTTTATTGAAGTCATTAATGGGGAGATGAATATTTTCTACAGGGACAGGGATGTGGAGAGCTTGTGCCCTTAGTTCATCTCTCGTGAGAGGAGATTACAGGCAGCCTGAATGTCTGTCTTTGTGCGTGGGTATCATGATGACAGGTCCTGCAGGCATTCCTTTCTTTCATGTGTCTACTTTCTGGCATCACACACTGAACCACTTTGCCCTCAGATCATGAAAGAAGGTGCCCTAAGACCAGCAGGTTTTTACTGCTGTGCCTGAGGACCACTTTGGTGTGACACATTTTTTAAACAGGACCAAAAGCAAAAGACATTGGAGGTATTAGTGAAGATTCGTTGGTTTTGGTAGTAGGGAACTGCAGCTGTGTTTCTGGCTTCCAGACAGTCAGCAAGTCTACTTCACTACTGACAAACCAGCCCACATGCAGAGCCACAAAGCGAGGATAACCCCACGCTGCCCCTGACCAAATGATTCTCTTTAAAGCTTCTCTGGAACTCCCACATCCCTTATCAGTTCCTCTTTTCTCTTCTGACTTTCAAGGCTCAATATCCTCTCACTTTAGCAGAATTCGGTTCAACAATTATTTGCATTTTTTTATAGGGGGTTCCTGAAAACTAAAATGCTCTCAAGATCTGCAGGAATGAATCTCTAATGGCAGAATGTCAGGAACCAAAGATCCAGTGAGGAAGTGATTCTGAGCAAGAGAGGAAGCCTGCTGGTGAAAGTCAGTAAAATGGGAGTAACACAACCCACTTAAGAGGGCTCTGAGGAGTGGGTCAGCACCATGCTTGGCACACGGGTGTTGGATCCATGGGGGCTACTGCCAAAAGCAGCCCTTGGACCACCAGTGCAGACAGCGCCTGGAGCTGGCTGGGCCCACTGCAGGCTCAGAGGCATGGCGGGATCCCCCTGCAGAGACACTGAAGATGTGTCTCCAGGACTAAGAGCATACTCCCAGAACAACCAGAAGAGGCCTGCTTTTTGCAGGGCCTTCTCCATCACCACTACGAACAAACAGAAAAGAACCATCTGACCTTCATTTTACTTTGCTTAATTCCTTCTACGATCTGTTCCATCTGACGTAAAAACTGGTCCCGGGCAGCAGGGGAGGCCATGGCTCTGAAAGAAAAACCAAAGAAGGTATGACCAGCACACAGGACTCTGAGAAAGGGGGAGGTGCCAAGGAACTGGCCCCATCCCCAGATAATGCCCCAAGAGGCAACCAGGCCTTTCAAGGCATGATGGACCCATGTGGGCCCTGGAATCCCAGGCAGTTAGGGATCCTAAACTCTGAGGAAGGCATGAAAATTAGCTTGGTCTTTTAAATGAAAATTAATCTTTTTTTTCCATTCTTCCTATAATTTTCTTAACTATCTGTATTTTCTTAAAATAAAATGTGACTAAAATTAACTAAAAATATATTTTTTACTTTGAAAGATGGCAGGTACCGCTTAAGAAATGATTTCGATTTAGTTTTTAAAAATCTGAGGATTTGAAGGCACTGCTCAAGACTGGAAGAGACCTTCTGAGATTTTCCTAAAACCAGGCTGGGAAAACCTGGTCCTGTTTCCAGAAGCAGCAGCTAAACGAGTGGATTCCCTGATGTCCTGAAACACTTCCCTGCACCTCCAGTTCTGCAGAGGGAATGACGCCAAAAGGATAAGAGCACATGCATACAAACACTGAGAACTCTCCCAAAGGGTGGGTTGACAGAGGGCAGAACTCATCACAAAAACGCTCAACATGCAGTCTCTCTCAATTACCAGGAAATAAAGATGAAGGCACCATTTTTGGAAACGTCACAAGGTTGTAAGCCATTAGTTGAATCTCATCAGGGAGCTGTGGGATTTTTTGTTTGCTGTTTATTAGAAACGAAGCTTAAAATCTAGAATTTGCAATCCATTAAAATCTTAGTCGCTGGTCACCTGCCAGGGGAAAGCAGAGACTTGTGCTGGAAGGAAAGGAAGCCTGTGGCACAGCGAGCTAGCCGTGGGGCTGCCAGACGGTGGGCCGGCCATCGGCAGGCTGGAGGGCTGCTATGATTTGGGTATAGGTGGGCCTTGCCATCCAATTTTTGGAGAGAAAATTCATCTCTGAATAAAGCAGCTTGGAGGATGCATGTTAACTAAAAAACAAAATCTACCACAAGATTAAAAAAAATTTTTTTTAATTATATAATTATCCAAATTTTAAAGGATCTCTAGTGCTCAAGAACAAGTGGTATTAATCTAATCTTAGCAACAAAAAAGTAATACCCAAAGAGATTAAACTAGTTAGTTAGGCACAGTCAAATTATTTGCAAGTTAACTTTTTCCTAAGATATTCCTTGGTGTTTTCAAAACTCGCTCTAATATCATTGCGTTTTTGCAAGAATTCAGGACCATGTAAACCAAGACACGTTTGCACGTGGCAGCAGGGGTGGAGGTGTAGGAATCACATGTGAGCTCTGTCTTACTCAACCACACCACTGCAACATGAAGGCGAGCTGAAGACAAGGGACAGCACCAAGGCAGTGACAGGGAGGAGGATGACAACACTTACTGTGAGAAATTCTCATGAATTGAGTTCAGCAGGCTAATCTGAGGAAGAAAGAAAAAAAAAAAAACAAAAAACAATCAGCAAAAGGTTGAAAGGTCCTTGTGCTACTTCAACCACCGGAAGCTTGTCTTGATTCTAGATGTCGCTTCTGAAAGGAGCACACCTTGTTTGTACAGATGCAAGTAACATGAGGAAAAAGAGCAACATGTTCTTAGCCCCATGGTTTTTCCCAGAGCATCTACCTTACGATAACCCATGACATAAGAATGTAGAAAAAGGGCCCCTTGAAGGGACCTAAGTCCCAGCCGGGAAGACACTATAATTAGGGCTCTGGGCAGCTGCCACCCTTTCTATCTTGCCAAACACTGCACTTTATTCCCACAGCTATCAGCTTAGCGGAGGGTGAGCTGGGGCGGAGAGCAAGAACACTGTGCCCATCCTATTGGTTCCTACAGAATCTTTTTGCCAATGTGGCCAGCTGCTGCATAGCTCTGAGAGCCTCCATGGGAATGCATCATTCAAGGCCCCCATTCCCATGGAAACTGCCTTAGCCCACAAAGTAGGACCCTCTATCTGCCCCAGTGACACAGTCCACACTGTGGGCTCTGAGACTGGAGTCTAAAACCTAGGTCCTCTTTCTGGCTGTGTCACTATCTCAACTTGTGAGCTCAGGACAAAGCATTTACTATACGTGGAACTCAGGTTCACAGTCTGTAACACAGAAATGATATTCCTGTCTTTATGACTCCACAGGGATGTTTGAAAGCTAAAGTATCACATAAATGGATTTGGAATAAAATGCACAATTTTTTCAAATGCCAAGTTCTAATTGTGTTAATATGGGTTAGAATGAAAAGCCCCCAGCCCCCTGCATACTCCTAGATTTTAAAAGGATGCAACAACTTTAAACACTGCTGATGAAGGAAGGTCAATGGGGTTCAAGGCTTTCTCAGAAGGGGCTGGCCTGTCCCTAAGTTAGGGTTGGCAAGTCTTCCCCTCGCCAGGTAGGAAAACCCAAGGCCAGGGTGTGTAGCAGAGCTGTCCCCAGACTGGATGTAAATCGCACCAAATGCACTCAACTCATCTATTCAAACATTTATCAAATGCCTGTTACGTGTCCATCACTGTATAAGGCCCTGGATACAGAGAAAAATAGAACCCAATCCCTCCTCTCAAAGAGTGCCCCCTGGGAGGAGAGAGATTCATCTGGTTTGACTGACAACAGGCAATAAAGGTGACAATAATTACAGATGCCCGCATTTCGGTTCAGGTAAGATACATCTGTAATATTGCTTTTATTAAAGTGGTAATCAGTGCAGGTCACAAGGTGAAGATAAAATGAAAACAACTTCTGTCAACCTCAAGGTGACGGTGTAGGCAGGAACTAATACGTACTGAGAACCTCCCCATGTGCAAGAAACGTCACCGTCACTTTCTCCTTCTGTCTCCATCATAATCACGTGAGGCAGATGTTGTTTCCATTTCAGAGGTGAGGAAAATATGGCCAGGCTAAAACCCAAATCTGCCTGACCCCAAAGCTCATGCTCTCTGCTACACCATGCTGCTACTGTGAAAACCAGTGCTATTCTTTTTTTAAAAATAGCTGCACACCCTGCCCCCATCATTTGTCATCCAACCTGAGGGAGCCCTGAATCATGAATGGATTTAACCTGAGTCAGAGTAACGAGGGGCTGTCAGTGCCCATGGGAACCCCTTTTCAGTCCTGCTTTGAATTTTACAATCCTTTTAGTTCACGCCTCTGTCTGCCACTGACGATTAAATAGCTCCTTTCCCCATGTAAACTATAACGGCCCACCATCCCATTTCATTTAGCTGGTTCCTTCCTTCCTTTAAAACTCAAACTGAAGTTTCACCAACTCCAGGACTCCCTGCATGTGCACTGCTCAAGCATCTGCCGTTTCTTTTTATGACGGCATTTCTCACACGCACCAGAAAACAGCTGTCCACCAGCCTCACCTCACCCCGTGCAGTGTGAGCTCCCAGTGAACCCTGCACTCTCTGACTCCGTACCTCAGCACTGGGCACACACTGGGCGCTCCTTCCACTTAATCAGAATGCATCCCAGACATCAAGTCCATCTGAACTTCCTGGAGTCAAGAGCACTGGCAGCTGCACATCTAATTAAGTTATTTTCTTTTTATAAAGGCTCTTACCTCTTTTTCCAAATAAACCTTTTTATCGTCCAGGGTATTATATAAAGTGAAAAACTGCTTGGTTTCTTTGTGCACTGCTGAAACTGTAAATACAAAGAAATTAGCATACGAATGAGAAAATGTATCAACAGGACCCTAAGCACCCTCTCCTCCATGAGGCACATGGGCAGGATTCGGACCTGTCAGGGCACCACTCACTCGGCCGTCTGAGCGGAAGGCCCCCAGGGCACAAAAGCTGGTGCAGAGCTGCTGCAGGGTGATGGTACTTGGCCCGTCATAAACTGGCCCAGCCATGACGAGGGGCTAGAGGAACCTTCCTGTCGGTGTGTGGAATAGGGGCGATTCTCAGAAGTCCTTCAGGTGAGGTGCCCTGGGTGGAAGGTGGCAGGGATGAGGAAGCCACCATGCCACCTCTTCCTGTTTGTGTGGCTTCCTTCCTTCCCACATCCCTCAGGAGCAGAAGCCACAGCTTGCTCACTTTTGTAACCCCCATGCTTAGCACAGGCCTATATAGCAGCCCCTCCAAAATATCGACTAGACAAATGACATGCCTATCCCAGGGCAGAACACATGGCCTAACAAACATGAATTCTCTTCCCACCCCTGTGCACGTGACTAAGAGGGGCTTAGTTACCAGGCTCCCAACATCTTACTTATAAAATTACTTTGCATCTCTGTCCACCTCCCCTTCTTCACTCTTCCCTACAGAAGAATGACTTATGAGCAAAGGGCCAAATTCTAGGACTGTCTGTGTGCCCTGTTTACCAGGGTACTCGGGCACTGGGGTCAGAGCTTCCCATCCAAATGCATCCCTCTGTTTTAGGGCTGGGTGGATGGGCAGCCCCCCACATGGCTCTGAGCCTACGTGACTTCCTCACTGCTCTGAATTCCCATAACACACACCTGCCCAGAGGGAGATAAAATCCCAAGACCTGCGTCCACAATCAGGCTTTGAGCCTAAGCTGAGCTCTCGGGTTAGCTATAGCTAAAGATCCTATTGCCTAACGGTTATTAGGCACTGGCCAAGACTACAGTGGGGTCTTGTTTCCCAGTGGCTCTTGCTCCCTGAACGCAGGTTCCCTCTGGAGCATCATGGGTTGGGGAGCAGAGAGAGGTGGAGCAGGCTGTGGGCACTTCTGGTTTCCTTGGGCAACTGCAATTAACATTTAAACCTGATCCTTGAAACCCATCAGTCAACTTAACTTTATTACCCAGTAATAGCTGTGTCTCCCTCCAGCTGTGTAGCTCAAAGACGGGTGGGAGTTGGGGATATCTGCTGTACATATTTGGTAACAGAAGTTAATAATCTGATACAAGTATTTTGATGCAACAGTTAAAAATGCTCCCAACATCAAAATGTCTAATTTATATGAAAATCACTTCATGAACTACTCAACATAAAGTATTATTATTGCTAAGAGCTTTGGAAAAGTGATACTCAATCCTGGTTGCAAAAAAAAAGAATCACCTGCGGAGTTTTTAAAGTCTTATGACCAATTAAATGAGATGTTCTGGAGGTGGGACCCAGGTGACAACAATGTGTAGCCAAAGCTGAAAATCACTGCCATAAACAAACTAGTCAACTTTCGGCTTTATGGCCCAGGAATGTGTCTGTCACCCTTACCCCATCAAGCTCAAGGACTGGGTGGGGGTTACAGATATTTGATGATCAAAAAAAAAATATATAGATATTTTGGTGCAACTGCTTGAAAATGTCTTTGGTGTAAAAACGTCCTGTGAAAATGATTCTAGGGGCTGGCCTGGCGGCGTAGTGGTTAAGTTTGCATGCTCCGTCGGCGCCCCAGGGTTCGTGGGTTCAGATCCCAGGCGCAGACCTATGCACGCCTTACCAAGCCGTGCTATGGCAGGCATCCTACGTATAAAGTAGAGGAAGATGGGTATGGATGTTAACCCAGGGCCAATCTTCCTCAGCAAAAAGAGGAGGATTGGCAATAGGTATTAGCTCAGGGCTAATCTTCCTCACAAGCGAAAAAAAAATTCACAACTCTAACGTGTGAAATTTACTCTGTGAAATATACAGATGCAAGGCATTATTACTTATAATTTTAAAAGCTTTAAAGTAGGTAGGGGTAGAAAATTAAGGGGAAAGATTTAACTTAAGGCAGAAACTATTTTCTGCTGAGAAATTGCTATTATTGATAGCTGCCCCTGTTCATCTGAATCAAATGTGAGGACTGTATAAGACATCAAGATGGCGGGGTAACATGCGTGAAGGAGGCATGATTCTGGACTCCAGTAAGGATAGTGCTCTAGCTTGAACCTGGAAGGATGCTTGAGAGGTCAAGATCTCAAGGCAAAATCTGAGATGGATTTTGGAAAAAGAGCCAGAGTTTGTAGGAATTGCAGGGCACTGGCACTGTGGACTTGGGGACCAGCTCACAGGCCAAGACACAGATGCCCTCACGAAAGGGGTGAGGCACCGAGGGACTGCAGGGGGAGTCAGCCCATGAAGCTGGCCCAGACGATGGAGGACTTTGATCAGCATATTTAGGATTCTGACCATTATCCAACAAGTTATGAGGAACTATTAAATATTAAAGCTTTTAAAAGCAAGAGTGTAAAATGATTAAATTTATGTTTGAGAAAGATCTCTCAGGCAAGAGTGCAGAGAAGGAGTTAGTCTCCGGGCAGTGATGAGAGGGCGGCTACAGCAGTAGTCCAGAAGAAATGGAGTTGATCATTACTCAGAAAAAGAACTGGCAGAGCAGCATGAGCCAGAGAAGACTAGGAGGGGTAAAGCTTAGTTAGACAGTGATCCCAGTGACCAAGAGGAAAAATGGGATAGGAAGGCTGGATTCAGCTTTATACCTGTTCAGTTTGAGGCATCCAGGGGATGTGCAAGAGTGGGGGCCGAGAGGAAGTGGTAATGGTCTAGGACCTGCTTACACAGGATATATGGGCTGGGTCTTGAAGTATTTTGTCTGACAGAGGGGAAGGGGTCCTAGGCACTGGTAACAGAAGGAGTCCAGGCCTCAGATGGCAAAGTGCATGGTGTGTTCAGAGGCATTGTGTGGACTGGTGAGGCCAGTGTGGGTTTAGAGCAGGAAAGGTGGCCTCTAGGAGGGCCACTTAAGACTAGGAAGGATCCTGGGCATAATAAGGAGAGAGGCCTTTTTCAGTCCTGAAGATTTTTCAGCAGAGGGAGAAGTGACACAATCAGATGGGTGGACGAAGGACTCAGAGAAGGGGCTGCACACCAGCTAACGGTCATTCAGCTGAGCTACGATGGACGTAAAAACAGATGTGGCAGTAGCAATGGGAACTGAAAGGCCATGACAGCTCTGAGGGCCACTCTGAGCATGACAAGATGTGGTCACAGATTCAGGCTGAGGGAGACCCAGACCTGGATTACTGAATGAATATGATGATGTTAAAGGCAAGGACCACATTAGCAAGGAAGTTTGTAGAGAACAAGTGAGGACTGATCTAGAGATGCTGGGGTCACCGTGATCCACTTGGAAAGTGGATGGGTAGCTCAGTGGAGACGAATGGCTGGCCAGGATGAGGGTGGTTCAAAACATTACTCTAAGGGCTCAATTAGTGTACATAATCAGTCCACGAGAGGGCAGTAAGAGCACCATGGCGTTGCTCCCTGGATTACAGGTCACCCACCAGTGGGCTACGTGGAACGAGTGGGCTGGATGATGAGATGGAGGCCTTTCCAGTGGTGGCTTTCATGGACTGAGCTATGATGCACGCTCCTCCACACTAAAGCGGGGCAGGTCCCCTCGCCTCTTGTCCCTCCCAGGACCAGCCTCGAAAGCTTGTTTGTGGTCGATGCACCTACTCTGGCGGTAGAGTTCAATAAATCTCTTCTGATACTGTATTAGCTCGGCTCGGCTGGGCACTTCATCAATCTTGCGATGCAGAATTGCTATTTCTCGGTTTCTTCGAGCCTAAATGCAAAAGGGAGCGGGAGACAACACTATTTGGTACAAGGCCTTACATGTTCTCTGGGAAGCCAAGATATTTTCCCCTCCCTCACCTGAGCACAACCACATGCCCTGAAATGCAAGCACAAAATTCTGCTGTTGGCTTGAGGCCCTCAATCTCAGATTCTGATGGACTCCACTTTGCAATACATGAAGGAGTGGCTGTGAACCGGAACCACAGAAGCCATCACACTAATGAATAGAAAGGAAGATTCTGAATGGGAAGGGCTTTTGTGGACAGAGCCCCCAGCTAGCCCACCAGGCCCCAAAAGACTCTTGAGTAGCTGATTCCACTAACGCCAGGTGGGGAATGAGCAACGAAAGGAATGCTTCCCAGATGGTAAGGAACTGATGCCACCCGCTGCCTCCTTATAAATTCCAAATTCCTTAGGCTGGTTGAAAAGCTCCTACGATTTACTCCTAAAATACCCATCCAGCATTTTCTCCCTACCATGAACTGGGGCGTGTCAGGCAAACTGCTCCCCTGACTGCGTCCAGGGAGGCTGAGCAGTGCGGTATGGCGCAGGGAGAGCTCAGGCTCCTGGGGCAGGCAGCTCAAATCACCGCTGCCTTCCTTCCCCAGCAGGGCAGCCTCCTGGGGGAAGTCGCTCAGCTCCCACCACATATTTGGGTCTCAGGACTAAGTGGGCTCCCAGCACTGCCTTTCTTCTGTGCCTTCACCACCCCCAACCACCACTCACTCCCCCAGCCCGCTTTATTCACAACAGCAGATGGGGATCTCTAATTCACTGGGGAAATATAAGCCTCCAGGTGAGAAATCCATCATCAACTCTGGCAATCAAACTCAAAACAGGGTCTCTGCAGCTCTGGTGAGAGGGAAGATGTGTTTCTCCTTCTGGCTAAGGCCACACCTCCCCCCATGGGGGCTCAGACTCTGACTCTATATTTTTTTTTTCAGGAATCTAAAGATACAATTATTCAATTTTTTTTTTACTGTATCTTTAACCTCTCCTTTTCTCCTGCCTCCTTCTCATCAGCATTTAAGTATATTCAACTCCCTCACTCCTTGTACAAGCCCTTCCTTAAACCCAGATCACCTTTCAGCTGGCAGCCTCTTTCTCTTCCCTTTAACAGCCCACCTCCCTGAGCCAGGTGCCCTCGGCACCTCTAACTCCCCTACTCCCTTCCTGTCATCCTGAACCCGCTGCAGCTGGCTTCTTCCATAGCTCACTGAAACTGCTCTTGCCAAGCTCACCACAGTCCTTCTCTGGGAGACATCTCATGGGCGAGTCTCAGCTTTTAGCTTTCTTGACTTCTAGCAACATTTACCATTCACTCCTCTGGGCCCTCTCAGTTCCAGGAGACCTGGGGCTCCTTTTTTCTCCACGCCTTCAGCTGGAGTCTCACCTTCATTGGTGGATTCCTCCTTTTCCTCTGCCTGTCCTTACACAGGGTTAGTCCCAGAGCCTCTTCTCAACCTTCATTTTCACAGCCTCGGTTATCACCTACCCAGTGCTGACACCCAAATCTCCGTCCAGACTATTCTGACATCAGAACCAACGCCCAAGCACTTTTTGGACATTTCCACTTGGTCCAGTCCAACTTTTAAAAGCCCCAAACAGATCTCGTTAACACTCCTCGTTATACTCCCACCCACATTAGCCTTTTCTTTCTCCTTTACGCTTTTTCTCAATCAGAATTTCCGAATCAGAAATTCCAGCACCCTCCATGACTCCTCTATTTCTCTCACTCGACTGATGCTAAGTTCCATCAGATACAGCTTCTCAATCTCTCCCCTGCCAGTTCATTTCCCTCCATCCCTGCTGACCCTGCCCTGGCTCAGGCCCTCCGCAGGCTTGTGGTTTTACTGTAGCTTCCCTCTAGCCAGTCTGATGCTGCCCTATGCAATTTGTTTTGATGTATATGGACGTATCTTGGTTCTCAAATAGTCAGCCAGCTCCCAGAAGATGGACCATCCCATTTACTATTCCTGGGACCTAATGCAGCACTGAACATACAGTAAGCACAGTCAAAAAGTTTCCAAGTATGCAGCTGTACTGTCCTGATTTTATTTAATTCTGTGTCTCCTTAAAGATTAGTACAGTGTCCTTGCATCAAGGACAAATTTCACTCACCTGAATTTAACCAAACAGCTCAGCAAAATAAGCCAGAGCCAGAGATGGGAGAAACAGGGTCTCACTGGCCCCTGCGGCCCGTTGGCTGTTCCCACCAGAACCTGGACTTCCCCTTCCCAGAGGAAAGAAAGAAACTCCAGGCCAAAGTGCAACACACTTTAACTCTTGACTTATGAGCCTCCATGAGCCAGATCTGGGCAACATAAGGGATTTTCCAATGTCATTTTGACTTTATGTAAATTTAACTGTAGAGCCAACTTTAAGACCTACCTCCTCTGTATTTGCTGGCCTTCTCACAAACACCCAAGGCCATCAACTAAGAGAGCTAAAATGGGCACTTAGTCTTAGAGGAAAAGTACTAGATAAGAACATTAGAACTTGAATTCTGCCTCTGGCACTTACCAGTTGCTTGACTTTGAACAAGTATTTTAAGGATATGAATTAATTTCTTCATATAGAAAATGAGGCTAATACCTACTCTCCACCTGGGGTGAGGATCAAATCAAATGAGATGATTGTGCAAGTAACATACCAATATGAGGTGTCATTATCAACATCTTAAACCACTGAGTGACATCCCAAATAGAAGACTGGCCAACAGCAGCCTCAGTGCTGAGTCTCTAGTTCAGGACATTCATACCTAGTTAGATGTGTTTATGTACTTTTTTAGCTCTTGTTTTCACTCACCTGTAGTAAACGGATCTTGTAAAGTTTCTCTTTCTCCATATTATATCGTCTGTCTAGGTCTTCCTAAAAATTGGAAAAGGACATAATTATCTGAGAATAGGAGACTTTCATTCTTTGATGAAGTCTTTTGAAGTTGAATGTTTTTTATCCTATCTTGCCCAATCCTGAGGCCTCAAATATAGTTTCTCAATCAGCTGAGTTAGGGTCTGGATTCGGTCATGTGAGACCCCTGACACCCTTTCACATCACTTTATAACAATTCTTCCTTCTTCTGGGATCCAGGCTGAAGCCTGTGTTCCTGGGTTAGGTATCCCTCAAGTCCATGTGCCCTTCCCTCCTCCCCTAATAACTGAGGAGACAATTTATTACTTAAAGAATCTGCTGCTTTATGCCTCTGTGTTTGGAGACGATGCTGGTTTACTTTCCATGTTTCTATTTAGAGCTGCACTGTCCAAGATAAAGCCACTAGCCACATGTGGCTATTTAAATTTACATGAACTACAAGTTAAAAAAATTCAGTTTCTCAATTGCACTAGACACATTTCAAGTGCGCTCATGCAGGCCACATGCAGGCAGTGGCCACTGTATTGGACAGTACAGATATAGAACATTTCCACCACCAAAGTTCTTTTGGACAGCAGTGAATTTAGCACCTCACTGAACCCAATGAGGTAACAGAGATGGCTAGATGGCTGCAAGGGGTCAGAGATGCCCCTCTTCCAACACACACACACACACAGAGTCTCCTCCACAGGGCTCAGCTGCAGGCAAACCCCAACAGATTTCACTGTAGGAGTCCCGAAGCTCATTCTCTAAGAGCGTGTGAGGGCACAAAGGGAAGACAAACCCTAAAGGAGGCAAACGTTTAGAGGTTTTCCTGCGTCTCTCTTCCTCGTCTTCCTTTTCTATTTCTTTCTCCCGGAGGTTGCCGAGTGCTGGAGCGCTGGGACCACCGGTTTAAACCCAGGACAGGGGTCAGCAAACTACAGCCCATGAGCTAAATCCTACAGTCCTTGGGCCATATTTGCCTCTCTGCCTATTTTTGTAAATAAAGTTTTATTGGAACACAGCCATGTCCTTTTATTTACTGACTAAATGACTGCAGTATTACTAAATTATTTTATGTGTTGACTATGACTACCACAGTGGAGTTGGCCCACAACACTGAAAATATTTACTATCTGGCCCTTTCCAGTTTTCTGACCCTGGAAGGTAATACCACCGAGAGAGGAGTTTTCCCTCTGCACCACCCCCACCCCTCGGAGTCTACGGATTGTGACCAGCATGTGCGACCAATGTGGGCCTCTCCCCTTCTCAGCTGAGACGCCAGAGTGAACACAGAATGTCTGCCCAAGGCCCTGGGAGAAACCCACTGGAATGGTGGCCTTCAGGGCCGTCCCTGGTGAGATCCTGCCTCCATCTAAGGGGCCAGGCATGTAAAATGGAGCAATGCCCTGAGAGCCCGCAGCTGAGGAGGTGGTCGTAGAGAAAATTAAAGAAGGCATGAGAAAAACTGTCACAAGAGAGTACAAAGCTGGCCACCACACCCGCAGAGGACAGTGGCAGTCCTGAGAATGGGCAGGTACTTACATTATGAGTCATCATAGGTTTGAGGGCACCATGCGGCTCTCCACTGGAGAGGGTCTGAAATGATGAAAAGTAACAAAGAGCTTTTCTGAGTAAGGGGACTGGGATGGAAGCTGAGGTCTAGATGTAGGAAGGGTGGGGGCAGGGGACAGGTCACTGACCGTGTCTGGACAGGGAACAGCCTGTACATGAGCCCAATTTTAAACTGTTCTTAAATGTCTGTCAGTTACACACTAACAAGCTAAACTGTAACTGTCTTTGAATGTAACAATCCCTCTAACAAGATTGATTGCTAAGAAGAGAAATGTGATCCTGAAAGTTTGTGATCTGTGCAAACTCAGAGGCTAACTGAGCAGATGATTTGGCCCTCAAAGCTTCAAAGTCTTAGAAACAACTGGAAAGGCAGGCTGTGTGATAACAGTCACAGGACACCACTGCACGGCAAGATTCTGCCATTCCCCAGTGCCAGTCCTCACAAGTGTGAAGAACTGTGTGGCCCATCATGCCAGGGGGGAGGCACCTCCAAGGCCTGTCTCCCCGCTGAGTACGGCAGTGTCTCGCACAGCCAAGGGCAAACTCCCCCGGCTGAACGTACGTGGACTTATGCTGGTTGACTTAGACAAGTCTTTCTCCCTCTCTGAGCCTCAAGTTCTCCATTTCTGCAAGGGAGAGGGTGCCAATAATGGGTTCTGAGGCCCCGTCCCGCTCGCACTTCCTAAGCACAGGGGTTCTCAAGTAATAAGCTTTGAATGAGATGTGAGAAGGGAAAACAAAAACAGCAATCCCTACAATCTTATTTGGTGAGAAACAAACTTTTTGTGTATCCTTATGTTTTAACTTAATAGTTAATGGAAATCAACACTAGCTCCTGGAGGATCAAGTCCTTTGCTCAGAGGGCCAGCTGCTCAGATGTGCTCCTTAAGCCCACAGTGCTCCCACACTGCTGGAGCGCCAACATAAATCCACTCCTGCTCTCCTGTTGCGTGTTCACTGCTGCCTCCTAGGGGTGGGGCATGTCCCTGGGCAGGAGTGGAGGTGAAATGGGTAAACCGGCACAAAATTTAGAGAAGAACAGGTTCAGGGGGAAACAGAGCTCAGAAGGTTCCTGGAAACATGCCTTCCCTAAATGGAGGGAGAGGCCAGACTTATAACCTGCTACTTCCCGTCTGGGGTTGCTGCCGTCCACACTGGCTGCTGCCTTTTACCCACCGGAAGGAAGAGAAAGGAGAGGAAAGAAATCTAAGAAAATCCTGTGATGAGAACAGTTGAAGAATGTGTATTCAGAGGAACACATTAAGGAAACCGGCCAGTCCTCTTTAGTATCTGACTCTTTGCTGGTCAGTCCTCTAGGAATCCTTTCACCGTTTTAAGTCATAACAGCACTGAACGGTCTAGAGGATCCTTCAGAGGCTGTACCTTTTCATCTCCGCCTGGTGATCTCTCAGCTTTCAGGTTCTCAATTTCCTGCTGCAGCCGTGTCATCTCCTCCTTTAAAAGTGATATGAACATTTACAAAACTCAGATAAGCTAATAATTAGATGCAATTATTTAAATACTTTCCAGAGTCTTATTTTCATATTTTGTGATTTATGCTGGACAAAATTCAGATGAAGTTTTTTTTTCATGAGAACATGGGCAGCTGTACCTCAGTCAGAAGGAGCCTTTCTTTCTAAAGGGCAGGTGAGGCCCACTAATCACCGGGACACGGAATGGATGAATGGCTTAGACCCCAGTTTCAATCGGCCTCATTTGCTTCCTCTTCTTGACAAGCCAGTCCACTTTCCCTGGGACCCTCCGGCCTGGAGCTCACCAGGCCCCTCTTCCACTTGCCCTCCTCACCTACCCTTAAGTAAGATCCAGCTTCCAGATGGCCCCTGTGCCAGAGTGACCTCTCCTCCCTGGAGCTCACACAGAACTCTCTGGCCCTCACTTCCTGCCTCTCGCTGCCATCACCTGTGCAAGCATCACCCCCACTACTAGACCACGAGTTCCCAGGTGACAGGAACCAAGGCTTATACACGTGACACACAGACATCCCAGGTTTTCAA
Source organism: Diceros bicornis minor (assembly GCF_020826845.1). Classification (NCBI taxonomy): domain Eukaryota; kingdom Metazoa; phylum Chordata; class Mammalia; order Perissodactyla; family Rhinocerotidae; genus Diceros; species Diceros bicornis. Next base: position 14,641,087 of record NC_080749.1, on the reverse strand, counting down.
GACAGCTCTGGTTTCATAAGATGTTATTCATTTCACACTTCATAACTTTTTCTTTTAATTACATTTGTAAATTAGAAAACATTGTTTGTTAGACTATGCTCTTAGTTTTGGGGTTTGGCAGACACAGTTACTAATATAACTCACTTCTGGCATCCTCGGAGGGTACCTACCATAGTACTTTATTCATCTGACACATGACTGCTTGATCAATCTACTTTTTCAATTGCACCTGGACAGGATGCCACACTAGGACAAGGTGAGGTAAAGAAAGAGATTTTACAGGAGTCTTGGTTTAATGTCTGCCGAAACCAAGCAACACTTACTCGACAATGTGCTTTAAACTCCTGTTCCTGACTTTTCAGATTTTCATTCATGGCTACAAGTGCTCTTAAGTTCTGCAGGATACTGAAGAGAAAAGATCAAAAAGTGACATACAGCAAGCCATTACGATTTTATGAATCACAGCAAAAACCAAGACCCCAGTTAAAAAGGGACTCCTTTTTAATTTCCTTTGTCTCTCCCAAGAGTGTCTAATGGGTTCTCCACAAATGATGACTACCATTTAACTGACATTATTATTCATTTATATGCTGGAGTCTATCAGGCCACATCCAAACGACCATTACAGAATCCAGAATTAAAATGTCAACTGCAGAAACATCAATGAGTTTCAAGATACTGGATATATTTAATGATACCAATTAGTCAACAGTACTCAGAGCACAGACAGTATCACAAATCATTTTTAATTTCCATTCTGAAAAAGAAACAAGTTGCTTAATGTCATTAAAAGCACTAATTTGAAAATAAAAATGTCAAGTCTCTAACAGTACTTTGCTCCATATCATGAAAGCAGAGTTTCTAATTATAAAGCCATGTAATCTGTGGGTACTTCTTTGCTAAAAATGTCCATCAAACCCAGAACTGCTCAGTCTGTGCCTGAAGCTTTTTATGATTTCACAATCTCATTCAAATGAGTGATACTCAGGAGATTTAACCCAAACAGTTTGGTGCTAAAAAAAGATGCTAAAAAGAAGTGCTTCTTATATTTAATTTAAACTGTCTAAAGACAATTAATATAAAATGAAAAAAAAAAAAAACCCAGCAGCTGTTTCTTGGCAAAAAAAGACTGTACGTTTACTCCTAAGGAAACGGCTAAAATGTGTGCTGTTAAAACACTGGTAACAACGGCTGACTCCAAGGGAGGAGAACTGAGTGGCTGGGGGACAGGGGTGGGAGGGAGACTTTTCATTGAGTGCCTTTTTGTACTGGAAATATATTACTTAGTTTTTAAAAACAGAAAAAAAAAAAAAAAAAAAAAAAACATGCTGCTTCTGATCCAAAGGGGAAGTGGGAGAAGGAGGTGGTTATCTCAGCACAGCCCGAGCAATGGGGAGTCAGCACATTCTGGGTCTGCATGTGAAATTACCTGACCCGTAGGGGCCAGAAGCAATGACCCCCTGCTCCTTGGTCCTGTCTCAAACAAATTAAGTCACCACGTACTGGCAAAGTTAATCTCTTCAAAGAGAAAATAAACACATGCTGAAACCTCTCACCTTGGATCAGCTTTGGATTCTATCTTCTCGAGGGCCGCTTGTTCTTGGTCCAGTTTCTCACTGTAACTCTTCAACTGCAAGAGAGAATGGAGGCATCGTTGCTAGAGACTTGGTGGTATAGAAGAGTGAGCGCTTCCACTCTCCTTCCTCCTGGCTCACACTAGCACTCCACTTCTGACAGGTGGCCAAGCCCACTGGATTTGGCTGTACATTGAGAAAACAGGTGGACAAGAGAAACAGGATGGGGGTGGAAGGACAACACGGTAAGATCAAAACCAGACCCTTCTTGACACATTCTATTGGTAAAAGAAACCTTGGCAATAGCTTTAAATCACAGCAGCAAATGGGTGAAAAGCCAAAAATAACGCCGACAGCAGGTGCTTTTCAGTAGGAAGGGGCTAGCAAAGAGTGGCTGTGCGAGATAGACCTGGGTTTAAACTCCAGAAACCACTATCATGGCTAGTAACAGGCGCAGGGTTAAATCTCCTCTCTTCCTGAATAACTTCCTTTTCTTTTTCTGAGTCAGATAGTGAGGATTTTAAAAAAGAAATTTTAAAGAAACATATTTTATGAGGTGTGCAATTATACAATATAATATTAAGCTGCTATTAATAAAAAGTAAGAATAAAGCAGCTCTTTTATGATGAGCTCTAATATTTACTGTTAGTTGAAGAAAACAACATACAAAATCATGATTTCAACGTGCTTCCAATGTGTATAAAGGAATGTATACATGCATAAAAGAATATACACGTTAGTTGTATATGCATAAAATATTTCTGGAAAGATTCACAAGAAACTGGTTATGCTCCAGAGAGAGTAACTGTATGGTTGGGTTACAGGAATACACCCTTTGTACTTCTTGAATTTTCACCATGTGAATGAATGTGTTACCTATTCAAAAAAACAAGTTAAAAAAAGTTCTAAGAGCTCTAGTTGAAAACGGAAGACCAAGCACAAGTTGCAGCAAGCCCTTCCTGTCTCAAGTCCTAAAAAATCCAGACGATTATGTTGGAACACAGGACTGGGTACCTCGGGGACAAGAAAGATGGCCACAGAGAGGAACAGACTGTGGAGGACGGCTGTGTGGAGTCAGCAGACGCAGAAAGGACTGGTCTGCAGGGCTGGGATCTGCATTAGGAGCAGCCAGCTAGGCTAAGCAGTGAAGCCTGGCTCCCTTGACTCAAGAGCTGGTGTTCAGGCCCCAGAGGCAGGGCAGGCTCCCAGAGAGTCGGCAATACCGGGGAGAAATGGGGAGTTCCTGACCCCGAATATCAGTTATCACTGGTTGATCCCACCAAACAGTAGGAGCCACCCTTCCAAAATAATCACATGAAGCAAGCTGCATAAAATGGAATCCACACAGCTGGTATCGGGAAATTTCAGAATCAAAGATAAGCATACCACCAAGAATTATCAAATATTTGAAGAAACACAAAACCATTAAAAAGATGTATCAACTCAACCAATGAATTTTGATCTGAAGGAATAGTTTACAGATCAAGAAAAACTTTAGACACAATAAATGCCCTAGAGAGAGAGGAGAGGGTATTGCATACATTAAAAAGAATCAACCCCATACACAGGAAATTAAAGTTGTGCTCACTGAAATTAAAAGTGGACAGGCTAGAACCTGGCGGCCCCTGCCAGTGCAGCCTCCCCATAGGTGTCAGGTGCTGTCATCTGTCCTCTACCTGCCACGCCCTGCTTTACTTTTCCTAAATTTACTGCAAAGACGGGTCTTCCCTGTTTTTTAGTGCCACTAGGTCATCTGGAAGGGCAGGTTTTGCTGAAAAGTTAAAACCTGGGCCCACTGGCAGGAAAGGGTTCAGAGTGCTCATTTTGCTCAATCCTTGCCTTGAATAGATAAGGAGACTGAGGCTCGAAGATGAAGTTCATTACTTATTCAGAGGCCTGGTCTTCAGTATTCAGACCAATCAGGCCTCTTCATAAGTTGTTCAGCACGAGGTTTCGTACAGCTTGCCATTTTCCTAGATGGGAATTAGTTTGACTGCCCTAGTAGACAGTAAGCTCTCTGGGAGGTCTTTGGTGCCAGACTGGCAGCATTCAAACCCTGGCACCCCTCTGCATGGCCTATCTGCCTCAGTTTCCCCATCTGCAGACAGAGATACTAACGGTGTGCTGCCAGGGTTGTTATGAAGATTCAGTGGACAAATACAAGTGATGTGCCCAGAGCACACCCAGCACATAGTTATGCTGGCTGCGCTTACTATTTGAGGACAAGAAGACTATCTCTTATTATTAACTTAAATCACACCCTCTACCTTTCCAGCATAGGAAACGGGCTCAACAAAAAGTGACTTTATAGCCACTTAGGATTTATATCCTAAGACATATAAGTGTCTTAGGAAATTGATATCAAGATGTTTCCCTTTAATCTCCTCCAGATTGTTATGCAAAGACTGATCCATGACTTGGTAACTTCATGCCAGGGATTCTGGAGCATTAAAAGTAGGACAGCAGCAGGGACTCCATCCCAGGAGTTTGCCATCTAATCCATGAGGAATGTAGTCACAGAGGAGTGTAAAGAAAGCTGATCTGTCCAAATGCAACACAGGCATCTTTAGAAAGAATGAAAAGAAATTTATTCTATTGTCATTCTTGTGCCTGCCCTTTTCAAAGATTTTGACAATAATCGAAGAAACTAGTCCAGTCAGAATTAAAAAGCTTTGTCAGGTTTATAGCAAGGCAGTGGACTAAGTGCTGTTATATTGGTATAGAAATAAGAATTTTAAATGGGCAAATTTCATGTGAAATTAAAAAAAAAAATAAGGACTGCCTTGGTTTCAGAGATGTCTTCCACATGGTCCAGCAAGTACTCGATGGGGTCCTTCCTCACAGTGAAGCCCTTGTAGGGTACAGCTATGGCCTGAGCACCGAAATCACAATGAGGAGAGCTTTTCAGATCCGGGTGACGACAGCTTTCTGTGGAAACGCGAGGGACAGGAATATCTAAACTCCCCTCGTGACAGAGCTGGCATTAAAAGCAATTGTCTTCCTCGCCTGGTTTCCCAGGCAATCAGAAGTGGGAGGTAAGCAACACTCTGACGCTCATGTGAGATGGCACACTCACAACCTGGATTAGAAAATGGATCACATGGTTCAAAATAAACCACAACCCTCCTCCTCTCCTCAGACCCCTCCCGCACTCCACCCAGGAGATAAGCGGCAATGGTGAACACGAAATTATACTCCTCTGTAGTTCTCTCATCCTACAAAAAGAAACCTCACTCTCAAGGAATTCGGTATTTTGGAGTTATTCTACAACCTGTGGCTTGAGGAGCAGGGTCCACTGACTGTGAACGACCCTGCCTGTTCTTCTGTGTGGCCTCTCCCCTGTCTATCAGGCCCGCCCTCCTCAGGAGCCCTTCCTGACTTGCAGCCCACCAAGATCAGTGATCACTTAGAACATGGCCACATGGATAGACAATGGCATGAGTCACACACTACCACGTGACTGTCCATGTCCCCAAATGGACCTGAGCCCTGAGAAGGGGATCATGACTCCTCCACACAGAAGGATGACGCAGGGCATTCCACTAGTAGTGCAGGTCAGAAATGATTCTTAACAAGGCCCACAGAGGAAGAAGAATCTGCTCACCTCTGTCAGCGTTTTCTTCATTTCGTCATATCTGGCTTGTAGGTTGGTATGACTTGCCTGCAGCTGTAAATGAAAGATAAAAGAAACCTGCTCTCATCTGATCCTTAAAACAACACAGATATGGGTGGTATCCCCATTTCAAGATTAGACAAAGGAAACTCAGAAAGATGAGCAAATAAACTGAGCAAATGAAGGAATTTTAGAAGGATTATCAAGTGAAGAAAAAAACTCATATAATTAGCACCAACTACATGTCAGGTGATGTACTAGGTCTCCTGCATAAATCCCATCACTGAATCTTTACATTCAATGGAAGAAAACATTCTTCTTATTTTGCAGATGAGGAAATAAAGACTTGGGGGGGTTAAGTTACTTGGCTAGAGTTTCACAGTTGATAAGTGATAAGGCCAGGATTTGAATTTGGGTCTGACTTTTCTGTATGGCCACCATCAGTCCAGTTAACTAACTGGCCCACTCACAGAATACAAACTGCATTTCAGCACTTGGGATTCTAGCACAGAATCTGACTGGTTGGCAAACAATGCCAGACAGGAGAAAGGATTCACAGCTTCAACACTAAGAGAAAGAAAATGAATTATGTTTACTATTCAAAGTCATGTAATTGTAAAGTTACATCTAAAAATATCACTTCCCTTTTCCTTACTAAAAAGGTGTATCGGGCCGGCCCCGTGGCTTAGCGGTTAAGTGTGCGCGCTCCGCTGCTGGCGGCCCGGGTTCGATCCCGGGCGCACACCGACGCACCGCTTCTCTGGCCATGCTGAGGCCGCGTCCCACATACAGCAACTAGAAGGATGTGCAGCTATGACATACAACTGTCTACTGGGGCTTTGGGGGGAAAAAAAATAAATAAAATTATAAAAAAAATAAAAAATAAATAAAAAGGTGTACCTTTGTGCTATCTATGACTTTGTGCTCTTTGACTCTGAACTTAGAAATCTGAAAACATTCCATTAAAAGATCAAAGGGTTTGTATATTTCTACTTTTGAAAAGGCGAAGTGGCAGAAAACCACCATCAGACTCTTTGGTTGTTACCTACATACAAATTAACAATGAGAAATTTTATCCTATATCTCAATGATTATTTCAAAATAACTTGCCCCATCCTTGAACCTATGAGAAACCTATTAAGAATTATGTCACCTTTAAAAATCGTTACTCCTAAGTCATGTTTCTAGTTACCGGTCTTCATGACTGATGAACGGTTACATTTCCTTCAAGGCCCATCAAGAAGCCAACTTGAGCAGAGAGCAGAAGTGATAAAGGCCGGAAGCAAGTGGGTTCTGGTTTCTCTCTTTTCAAAGGGAGCCTCTGTCCAACGAGAACTTTTATTACCCTGTTTATGTAACTGGTAGATAAAGAGTATTTCTGGAGACAGTTTGTTTTTCTCTTGAAATTCTAGTGACTGAACTCTTGAAGTTCTTTCGGGGCTCCAGGAAGGGGTCTTGGCATTTTCCCACCTGCTTCACCCACGTTCCTGCCCACCTCTCGCCCCTGCACCCACTGACCCATCTGACATTTACCCAATGGTCTGCTCAAATGAGGTATGTGTGGGAGGAGATGATGAATATGACACAGTCCTTGCCCTCAAGGAGCTGAACCAGTAAACCGGGGATTAGAGTAAAGTACAAGAAGAGACGGGGCAGAGACAGGGCCAGGAAAGAGTCAACTTGCTCTTCCGGGAGTTCAAGGAAGGCTTCACCAACAAAGACTCATGCAAGTTGGAGCTTGGCAGGGAAGGAGGAGCTTGCTAAGAAGGGAAGACTCATTTCTTCTCTTTAACTAATTTAACTAATAAGAGCTCTCTTCATCTGCTCATGTTACCATCTTTTCTCAAACAGGGAATGTCCCAGGAGCTTAGTTTTCATCTTGCTGGAGTCCTCCATGATTCTCCTACCTCCATGTTCTTCTTCATCATCAACCCCATGACTTAGCCCAAAAATTCAGCTGCTGGTTAACACTTCCTTTCTGGATTCCTCTTTCTTTCCTCAATATCAGGTTTCTTCTCAGCTATCTACTAGCTGTATTCCAGTTCTCTGCCTCTGCAGCATATTCCCTTGTTGGACCAAGAGATGTTCTTTATTCCTTCTCTTGCATTACTACTCCTCCCATTTCTCTGTTGGGCTAAGACCTTGTCCATGGTTCTTACCACCAAGGTGATAGTTGCATCTTGGTTGCTTTCCACCTGCATGACCTTGTAGGAGAGGATCTTGGATATAAAGAGTTGGCATTCTCTCATATACCATTAGTAGAAGTGTAAATTGGTAAAATAATTAGTGAATAATTTGACAGTTTCTAGTAAAATTGAAAATGCTTATTTTTCTGATCCAGCAATTCCACTTCCTAAAATCTATCTTACAGAAATACTTACATATTTGCATAAGGATGACGATACAAAGAGGTTCACGGTAGCATAAATTTGCAACTGAGGGGAAAAAACTCTGGAAAAACCTACATGCCCATGAATAGGGGACATGTTAAATAAATTATGGTACATATATACTATGTCACAGTATGCAGTCATCAGAAAGAATAAAGTAGATCTATATACTCAAATCTTGGTTCCACCATTAATAACCTGTGTGACCACAGGCAAAACTGCTTTACTTCTCTGCGTCTCCGTTTTCTTATTTGTAAAATAAGAATAATAGTACTTCCTTCATAAGGATGTTGCATGAACCAAATGAGTTAATTTTGCAAAGCACTTTGTAACTACTCAGTAAAAAAGTCCATATTAGCCATTATTATTACTGACAGAGAGATATCTGTGAAAGAATAAGTGAAAAATGAACTCAATTTTGTAACCAGACAACCTCCTCTCCCCAGGTGAATGGGCACATGTAAGTGTTTGCAAAGACCTAGAAAACAGTGGCTTGCTCTAAGGAGAGGGGTGGGGCAACAGTAAAGGGGACTTTCATTTTTATCTTTATATAGTTCCATTAGATTTGGTTTATTTATAGTGAGCTGTATTATACTTATAATTTTTTTTAAAAAGTGGTTGAAGCATTTAAAAATTGATAGAGATAAAAAATGTTTCGCACATCTACATACACACACACGGAGGATAAACTCTCACTATGACTTGTGATCCAGTGCCCACCAAAAAGTGAGTATGAGGCAGATGCACAGGGCCAGATGAGGTGGCCAGGGAGGCGGTCGAGGAGAGAGAGTGTGGAAGGTGCTGGATGGAAGTTCCAGAGACCTGGATTCTCACACAAGAGGCTTGTTGTTTGCCACCCTGTGACTTCTGGCACATAGAATCAGACTATGAGAAGATGAAGGGATTCTGGAGACCAGCTAGCCAGAGGTGAGCAACCTTTTGTAGAAGGGCAAATTTAGGGATAGTAACAAAGTTTAGTGGCTGCAGATTTTTTTTTTTTTTTTTTTGTGAGGAGATCAGCCCTGAGCTAACATCCGCCAATCCTCCTCTTTTTTTTTTTTTTTTTTGCTGAGGAAGACGGCCCTGGGCTAACATCCGTGCCCATCCTCCTCCACTTTATATGGGACGCCGCCACAGCATGGCTTACCAAGCAGTGCGTCGGTGCGCGCCCGGGATCCGAACCAGCGAACCCCGGGCCGCCGCAGCGGAGCGCGCGCACTTAACCGCTTGCGCCACCGGGCCGGCCCCAACTGCAGATTTTTTTTGATAGGACATTCCAAATTAAAATCGGTTTAGCAAGTTATCTAGAAAAAAATGCATATTCTTACAACTCAAATCATTTTTTGAGAAAAAATGTTTATGAAACTGTTGATGTTGGCTTTTTTTTTTTTTTTTTGCTGAGGAAGATTTGCCCTGAGCTAACATCTGTGCCAATCCTCCACTATTTCATACGTGGGTCACCGCCACAGCATGGCTGATGAGTGATGTAGGTCTGCATCCAGGATCTGAACTCGTGAACCCAGGCCGCCAAAGTGGAGTGTACCAAACTTAATCACTACGCCATGGGGCTAGCCCCTTTGTTGGTTTTTAATCTTTACAAAACATTCATATCTAGTTTAATTTGAGAAACTTTCTAATCTTTTGTTCCTTACATTTGCATAAAGCTTTGGTTCATAAAAAGTACATTCTTGTTTATATTTTCATTTAATCCTTGAAGCAATCTCTCTAGGCACATTTTTAGCATCATCTGAGACTCTTAACTCATATGTGCTATGTGACCCTGGGCAAATCTCTCCCTTCCTACCTCATTTTCCTCATCCGGTTGGCCTAGCTACATGGCCAGGGACTACTGCATATGCTGGTCTTTAATAACACTAACCACAGCAATAATGATTGTTGTCCTTTATTGAGAGCCTGCTATATATTAGGCAGTATGCCTGAAAAATAATAGGCTTTTGGTAAACAAAGGTTCTGAACCATTTGTAAAATAGACCCAAGAGTTGGAGAGGATGGCCCTTTCAGCTGGACTAAGAATGTTCCAGGACTGCCACTGGATGGAGGCTTAGCCTTCCTTCTCCCCAAGTGTAGATGGAGATAAAAGCAAACATCTACTCATGTTAAGATACTCTGGCTCATGGGGTCAGCAATATTCTCAACTACCTTCCCTCAGGGGATAAAGACATTATGAGCAAGAATCTTCATCCTTGATTCATGCTCATCTTGATTCTGTGATGAGTTCTTTTTGAACCAATCACTTTCAGGTTCTTATCACTGGCAAGGGTCAGGGGCAGAGATGATACTCTTTGAGCTAAGAATTAAAATGTCTAAACAAATTATAAAACAGAAACCAAAACAGTCAATCTTTGATTCTTTGTTTGCTTATCATCCACAGCATTTTGGTAAATCCAACCTATTGTTTGCTCAGCTATGGTAGAACAAATTCTATTAGAACAAATTCAAACAAAGAAATGATTGAGCAGGACCATTTGATATATTAATATCTTTTGAATAGGTGGAACTTGAAAGGATAAAAATGTACAAGTTCAAAATGCCAACTGGCACCCATTTTTGGAAAATCAATTGTTAAAGAAACTACTGGTGAATTGTTCTTTAGAAAGCCATATTCATTCCCATAATTTTCTGCTACATGTATTTTTCTAATTAATTCTTATTGCCAATGCAACTGAAGCATATAACAACTTTTTATTTTCTAATGACTGTTCCTGAGCCAAACTCCACAGCTTCCTCTTATGTCTACTTTCCAGGGCAAATATATGAAGGTCATTCCAAAACAGTGCCATCCATCACCAAGTATTACAGAATGCCATCTGCTAAAGCTGTTTTAAAAATGATCTGGTTTCAGACAAAGACAATACAAAGAAAGAAAATTACAGGCCAATATCGCTGATGAACATTGATGCAAAAATCCTCAACAAAATATTGGCAAACCGAATACAACAATATATTAAAAAGATCATACACCATGATCAAGTGGGATTTATACCAGAGACGCAGGGATGGTTCAACATCCGCAAATCAATCAACGTGATACATCACATCAACAAAACAAAGAATAAAAACCACATGATCGTCTCAATAGACGCAGAGAAGGCATTTGACAAGATACAACATCCATTTATGATAAAAACTCTCAATAAAATGGGAATAGAAGGAAAGTACCTCAACATAATAAAGGCCATATATGACAAACCCACAGCTAACATCATACTCAACGGGGAAAGACTGAAAGCCATTCCTCTGAGAACAGGAACGAGGCAGGGCTGCCCACTCTCACCACTCCTGTTCAACATAGTACTGGAGGTTTTGGCCAGAGCAATTAGGCAAGAAAAAGGAATAAAAGGAATCCAAATAGGTAACGAAGAAGTGAAACTCTCACTATTTGCAGATGACATGATTTTATATATAGAAAACCCTAAAGAATCTGTTGGAAAACTGTTAGAAACAATCAACAACTACAGCAAAGTTGCAGGGTACAAAATCAATCTACAAAAATCAGTTGCATTTCTATATGCTAATAATGAACTAACAGAAAGAGAGCTCAAAAAGATAATACCATTTACAATTGCATCAAAAAGAATAAAATACCTAGGAATAAATCTTACCAAGGAGGTGAAGGACCTATACAATGAGAACTACAAGACATTATTGAGGGAAATCCACGATGACATAAAGAAATGGAAAGATATCCCATGCACGTGGATTGGAAGAATAAACATAGTTAAAATGTCTATATTACCTAAAGCAATCTACAGATTCAATGCAATCCCAATCAGAATCCCAATGACATTCTTCACAGAAATAGAAAAAAGAATACTAAAATTTATATGGGGCAACAAAAGACCCCGAATAGCTAAAGAAATCCTAAAGAAAAAGAACAAAGCAGGAGTCATCACAATTCCTGACTTCAAAACATACTACAAAGCAATAGTAATCAAAACAGCATGGTACTGGTACAAAAACAGACACACAGATCAATGGAACAGAATTGAAAGCCCAGAAATAAAACCACACATATACGGACAGCTAATTTTCGACAAAGGTGCTAAGAACATGCAATGGAGAAAGGAAAGTCTCTTCAATAAATGGTGTTGGGAAAACTGGACAGCCACATGCAAAAGAATGAAAGTGGACCATGTGCTATCGCCATTCACAAAAATTAACTCAAAATGGATCAAAGACCTGAAGGTGAGACCTGAAACTATAAAACTCATAGAAGAAAATATAGGCAACACACTATTTGACATTGGTTTTAAAGGAATCTTTTCGGATGACATGCCTACCCAGACTAGGGAAACTAAAGAAAAAATAAACAAGTGGGACTTTATCAGATTAAAGAGCTTTTATAAGACAAATGAAACCAGAATCAAGATGAACAAACAACCAACCAGCTGGGAGAGAATATTTGCAAAACATACATCTGACAAGGGGTTGATCTCCATAATATATAAAGAACTCACACAATTGAACAACAAAAAAACAAACAACCCGATCAAAAAATGGGCAGAGGAAATGAACAGACACTTCTCCAAAGAAGATATACAGATGGCCAATAGGCACATGAAAAGATGCTCAACATCACTAATCATCAGGGAAATGCAAATCAAAACAACACTAAGATACCACCTCACGCCCGTTAGAATGGCTATAATCACCAAGACAAAAAACAACAAATGTTGGAGAGGATGTGGAGAAACAGGAACCCTCATACACAGCTGGTGGGAATGCAAATTGGTGCAGCCTCTATGGAAAACTGTATGGAGATTCCTCAAAGAATTAAAAATAGAGATGCCCTATGATCCAGCCATCCCACTACTGGGAATCTATCCAATGCACCTGAAATCAACAATCCAAAGAGGCTTATGCACCCCTATGTTCATTGCAGCATTATTCACCATAGCCAAGAAGTGGAAGCAACCTAAGTGTCCCTCCACTGACGACTGGATTAAGAAAATGTGGTATATGTATACAATGGAATACTACTCAGCCATAAAAAAAGACAAAATCGTCCCATTTGCAACAACATGGATGGGCCTGGAGCGTATTATGTTAAGTGAAATAAGCCAGAAAGAGAAAGACAAACACTGTATGATCTCACTCATATGTGGAATATAAACCAACACATGGACAGAGAAAACTGGACTGTGGTTACCCGGGCAGTGGGGGTGGGGGGTGGGCACAAGGGGTGAAGGGAGTCATATATGGGGTGGTGGACAAACAAAAATGTACAACCCAAAATTTCACAATGTTAGAAACCATTAAAACATCAATAAAAAAAAAAAAAATGATCTGGTTTCCTCCATTTCCCCTACCACCACTAGTTAAAGCCATCAACAGCTCATGTCTGGAGTACTAGATGATCAGCCTCCTCGTAGTTCTCCCTGAATCCCTTCTCTACCAAGCCCAATTAATTCATGTTCCCACAGCAAACAGAATGGTCTTCGAAACATGAAATCTGATCATACTACTCCCCTTTCAAACCCTCCAATGGCTTCCACTGTCCCTAACATGACCTGAGAGGTCCTGTCTGATCACTCTACCAACCAACAGCCTCACTCATGGCTCTCCAGCCACAAAAGAGAAACTGGCCAAGACCCTTCCTCTCCCAGGTCTTAGTTCATACTGTTCCGTAAGTTCCCACCCAAGCCCCCACACCTCCCAGCCAGACTTCCTGCCCAGCCAATGCCTACTCATCTTTCCTGTCACAGTTCTCTGTGACCTGAGGCTAGGTCAGGTCTCCCTATCAGTCACTCTTTCAGCTCCCTAGACTTCTCCTTCAAGCACTCATCACAGCTGTAATTAGCTGATGACATGTGTGATGTATTTGTTTAGTGTATGTCTCCCCATTACCACCTTAAGGTCCCTGAAAGCACGGATCATAACTTGTTCTTCCTTCATCCCCATAGCCTAGTTTAATGCCTAGCACACAGCAGTGCTCAGGATGTATTTGTGAATTAATAAATGCTACTCTTGCCCTGTGATCCTCTTCTAGAACAGAGGTTGGCAAACTTTTTCTGTAAAGAGCCAGATAGTAAATATTTTAGGCTTTGTAGGCCACATGGTCTCTGCTGCAACTACTCAACTCGGCCACTGGAGCTGGAAAGCAGCCACAGGAAATATGTAAACAAATAGGTGTAAGTATAATCCAAAAACTTTATTTACAAAAACAGGTGCTGTCTGGATTGGCACAAGGGCCATAGTATACCCACTCCTGTTCTAGAACCTCCTTTAAACATTCTACCATGAAGATCTTAACTCCTTCCCCAATTTCTCCCTTCTTGAAGAATGGTTTCATTTTACTTTAATGAAAATTATAAAAAGAAAACACCAACCTCTTCCAGATGTTTGGTCTTCTGCAGAATCTGCTTGTTCAAAGAAATGACTTTTCGACGATGTAGTTGGGAGGTTCCTAATTTTTCTGGACTTTCTTCAGCTGATAGCTCAGACTGCTGTGGGAAACAGGGAGGGCAAACCCAAAGGATTTAGTTAGTCCACCTCGGTTCACGTAAGACAGATCCATCCCTGTTCAGCCTGGGCAGCCAGTCACAACCGAGCCAGTGCAGCCATGGGGTCTTGTGCAAAGCCCAGTCCAGAGAAGATTCTGACATAATGATCAAAATCCTTATCAACAGAATCTGCATTCCTAGCAGAGGGAACAACATGTGCAGAAGCACAGGGATATATACCTGTGGTTATGTTGATATCACATAGGCAACAGGGCACCATCGAAGGGTTTTAAATAGAGGAATAACATGGTCACATTAATATCTTCGTAAGACCACTCTAGAGTTATCATGAATGATGAATTGTTCACTTCCATCAAAGTATTATAAGTATATGGTTAAGAAGTTTAACCATTCAGAAGAACTTACAATGAAAAGCAACAGCCTCTCAACTTATTTCTCCCCATCCATGGGCCCATTCTCTTTTAGCCATTTCTTATTTCTTTTCTTCTGGTATTCACAGAGGACAGAGTTGAGAGGGATGAAAGCTGCTGAGAGAGGCCAGTAGGAAAGGAAATTCATGAAATTATGTAAGTGAGGAGAGGAGGGAGAAGAAGGGTTGGACAGGATGTAGAGACTGTTAGGACTGCAAGGGTCTTGAGGGACTCATATCTAAAAATTTAAATCTAGAGAGAGAGAGAGAGAGAGAGAGAGAGAGAGAGAGAAAGAGAAAGCCAGCCAGCCAATCTAGAAATCTTCTTTCCAGATATCAAGATAGCTACTGACATTCCTGAAGTGAGTAAGGGAGAGATTTCTGGACAGGGTGATGAGGTGATGTAGCAACATTACTGAGAACCTCCGCAGTACAGACATTGAATACAAACACTTGCCTCTGACCCTAGTTAGAAGCCCCAGGAAAAAGAAACCAGAAGGTTGACCCTGTTGCAACAGGTGTCCTTAAAATACTGGGATGATCATAGATAGCTTTATTAAACAAATACCCATTTCAACCACATTTCCTTTTTTACTGGAAATATCCTAATTCCAATTATTAACTTTAAGCCCAAGTGCAACAAAACTATTTGGGTATTTGTTTTTCCCTGCAGGTTTTAACAGTGATCATGGGCTTGAAAATCTGGCACACTTACCCACAGGGAAAAGAGATGGAAAAGTGAGGGGGAGGAGAAATTGGATGGTGTGGCACCATTTATTTTGGTTAAGGATTTCCCTGAATAATTCAGCAGCATTATTAACAGATGATGAGCTTTCTGCTGCTTAACAACTCCGGATGTGGGAAAGAATCAGCAGGAAATGGTTGCATAAAACAGTAGGGAACATCATTGTCCATCTCATGGCCTAGTAGGCTATAAAGGAAACAGAAAAACTAAGCATTTGGTATTATAATATATCTAGCCTTGAAACCTGGGATTTTGGAAAATGTCAACTAACATGCTCTAGTTTATCTGGATTTCTGGGAATTAACTTTCAAAATTGCAATTAATTTTGCTCACATCACGATATTCACAACATGTAGTCTAGGGAGGGAGAACTGTTTCTGAAAATTATTTGAGAATATAAAAAAAGGGGAAAGAGGAAAGACCACTCTCTCTCGATTTCCAAATCACCTGTCAGAAACAGAACTATAATTAACTAATTATATGTCCTCTACTTTGACTACATCATTAATTTGGCCACTTTTTTTTTTTTTAAAGATTTTATTTATTTATTTTTTCCCCCCAAAGCCCCAGTAGATAGTTGTATGTCACAGCTGCACATCCTTCTAGTTGCTGTATGTGGGACGCAGCCTCAGCATGGCCAGAGAAGTGGTGTGTCGGTGCGCGCCCGGGATCCGAACCCGGGCCGCCAGCAGCGGAGTGCGAGCACTTAACCGCTAAGCCACGGGGCCGGCCCATAATTTGGCCACTTTTATCGCCATATATTTAATAGCTTTTTTCTTATAGTTAATTTCAGATTTGGGTTTTAACATCCAGTGTGGATTCCTTGAACGCTGATTTCCAAAGTGTCACAGGCATATCCTCAGAGCATTTTACTTTACTAGCAGAATTACATAAGCCTTCTATTCCATGACTTATTGATATCTGAAAAAGAATTAATTCCCCATTCATTGGAACTACCCCACAGGTATGTCTCTGTGTCTGATACCAGGATTATCTTGAGTCCCCTGACCTCCTCCAGCTGCCTGTCTGGCTTTAGACCAGACCAAGTTGTGGGCAGGCAGGCTCCAGGGGATCGACGTCTCGCTCGCCTCCCAGACTTCCTTCAGTCTGCAGGGGTGAACACACTCATTCACTGCTGTTTTGCGCCTTTGGCAAGGGTTGGATGATGTCTCCAGCTCTCAGCAGGTTTTCCTGCTGATTAACTGCTTTTATGGCCAAGGTCCCAAGAGAATGAAAACTGCAGTTCCTACCCAGCTTCCACACCCTCTTATCCGTGTACCTGGCACACACACAGCTTTGTTTTAAAACTATGAACTTTGACTTGACTTCTAAGAACCCTTCCTGCAGGAATATCAGTAGCTATCTTCATATCTGGAAAGAAGACTTCCAGGTTGGCTGGCTCTCTCTCTCCCTCTCTCTCTATCTAGATTTAAATTTTTAGCCACATAGTCCCTCAAGACCCTCTCAGGGGATCCTCAAGGTAAAATCCTTTTCATAATAATACTAACATGTCATTTTTTTTTCACTCTCCTTCTCTCATGATTATACATTGAAATTTTCCAGATGTTACATGACATGCGATAATATCATTGCTTTGATGTTAATATGTAATGCATTTATTATTATTTGTAAATGAATTAATATGTAAGCTATTTGGACCTCAGTAATTTTTAAAAGTTCTTAAAGGGTCTTGAAACTAAAAATTTTGAGAACCACAACTTAAACTAAGGGGCCTGTCTCACTTGGGAATCATGTGGTGGTCCCAGCCATTGATTGGGACAGCCTCATTAGCACTGAGCTCCCATCAGTGGAGTGGGCCCACCCATCATTTACATAACATTGAGGTGGGAAAATTCTTTCTTATTCCACTCTTTTACCACACAGGTGATTCAAAGAACCATACAAACAGGGAGAAAATACTTGCAGTGCAGAGAAAGACTCCTGAAGTCTCTATACAACTTACTACTACAGCTCTGTTATGAAAGTTTATGTTCTAAGCACACACAGGCTTTTAAAGTCCTTTCCCTTACTGTTAGGTAGCAAATCTCATTGCTCTGTGGAGTCCCTTCCATTTGCATCTGCAAAGTATTAATGTACACTAACATTAGGATATTAAGTGCCATTTCCATATTTGACATTTCTCCAGCCCCATTAAAACGAATAATATGCACATGAACAGGCCCATAGTATATACAAATTTGTGAGTTCCTCCATTTGCCTTTGAGTTTAGAGAAGGTGCTGTGCAAACTTTGTTTAATGAGAAGTTATTTTTGTACTGATAAAATTGTTCATTCCAGAGCTGAACTGAAGAGATTCTTAACCCAGTCAGCAGAAAGCTGACTGCTCCATTTTCAAACATACTTTTTATTAAGCAATCTAAATGTTTCATTTCTTTCAAATATCTTCCTTAACGCCAAAAGAACTAGACTGATGAAGGCAGAAACAAGTTTTTAAAGCAGTTTGGCTCATGTGACATTCCGTTCATTGCAAGTCACAGTGAGAAGAAAACTGAAGATGACTAAG
Source organism: Diceros bicornis minor (assembly GCF_020826845.1). Lineage (NCBI taxonomy): Eukaryota > Metazoa > Chordata > Mammalia > Perissodactyla > Rhinocerotidae > Diceros > Diceros bicornis. Next base: position 14,623,348 of record NC_080749.1, on the reverse strand, counting down.
TTGGTTCTTGAAGGAGGAGACATAGTTAGACAGAGGGAGAATAGGAAAGGGGGCTTTATAGTAGCAAAGCCTTGACAGAAAAAATTTAAATCCTTGGGGTATCTTAACTGATTTCTACTTGAAAAGTGCAGCGTCTCTCTAAGAATGCCAATCATCTACAAATACTCCACTTGTATTTACAGTGGAGCAAGGGCTAAACAGCCAATCTAATTTTGTTCAACAATTTCAAATTAAGAACGTGCTTTCAAAACCAGAGTGTGGATTAAGATGACATCTAGTGTAGATTCAATATTTTCTAAGAGTTGACAGATATTCATAACTTCCATTCTTAAGGGAACCGGATTCAAATGTCATTCAATAATATTAATCTGGTTCAAAACAGTAAATTCCTAAGAGAAACAAAAAAAGATTACTTTAGCTAAAACTATATACTTTTATAATGAAAGAGACCCAAAAGGTTATCTACATCTCAACCTTCTGCCTAATACAAGGATCTCTCTTATATCACCTGCCTCCCCTACCAAAATACAGTCACTAAGCTGTCAATAATAAAGATTCCTGTCTCGTGAGGGGGCCAGAAGTTCCCTATACTGAACAGACAGACTTCAGTTTCTGGCACCTTGATGAATGCTCCCACTGAAAACAAGTAAACAGGTAATATAAAATATTTATTTTTTTTAATCTTTTAAAAAAATCTATGAGAGGGAGCGATGTCAGCGTCATGGCGGAGTGAGCTTTCCCGTAACCTCTTCCCCGGATAAGATACAACAAGAGGAATAGTCATAGACCTACAATGGACTCCTAGAGAGCGAAAAGCAAGATAGGAAAGATCCACACTGCCACACATCTGAGAGTGGAACATGCTGGGCCCCTGGAGGAAGTGAGGAGAGGTAAGGAGAACAACTCTCCCTCCCCAACAGATCTGCGATCCTGGTCCTTGTGGCTCCCAGAGAGGGGGGAGGGGCGGCCCTCTGCAGGGAAACCGTAGCTCTTTGGGCTCCCTCAGCCAGTGGGAAACTCCCACACAGAGGACTCAGAACTGCTACAGGGGTACCATCAAGAGCACCCCAGGAGAGCAGATAACGAGGGGCGAGCGAGAAGGCCCCCACAACAGGGACCCAGCGGGCAAAAGAGAGAGCTCCCCGCCTCCCCGCAAGCCGGACACTGCAGCTCAGCCGACCAGACCAGACCAAGCGGCTGGTGGATCACAGCAAACAGCTGGGGCAGAGCGCAAGGGGCTCAGATTACACAGCCCTTAACCCCCACACAGTGGCGGCGGGTGGAAATTGCCACCAGATATTTCCAGGATGAGGAAAAACAAAGCCAATACAGGAACCACAATGCAAAGGTACATAAAATCACCAGACGAGAAGGAAAATGACAAGCACCCAGAAACCAACCCTGAAGACACAGAAATCCACAACCTAAACGACAGAGATTTCAAAATAGCTATCATAAAAAAAAAACAAAATACGAGACAACACAAACAATTCAATGAGATTAGGAGTTTCTTCACAAAAGGGATTGAAATCATAAAGAAAAACCAATCAGTACTGATGGAGATGAAGAACACAATGGAGTAGATAAAGGAGAATCTGGAATCTTTAAAGAACAGAGCTGACAATATGGAGGGAAGAATTAGCATCATAGAGGACAGGAATACAGATATGCTCCAGATGGAAGGGGAGAGAGAACTTAGACTAAAGAGAAATGAAGCAAGTCTCCGAGAAATATCTGACTCTATTAGGAAATGTAACATAAGAATTATAGGTATTCCCGAGGGAGAAGAGAGGGAAAGAGGAACAGAGAACCTATTCAAGGAAATAATAGCTGAGAACTTCCCAAATCTGGGGAAGGAGCAGGAAATACCAGTAAGCGAAGCCAATACGTCAATTAACTACGTCAACAGGCAAAGGCCCTCTCCACAACACCTAGTGGTAAGGCTGGCCAAAGTCAATGACAAAGAAACAATATTAAGGGCAGCTAGACAAAAACAAAAAATAACGTACAAAGGAACTCCCATCAGGCTCCAAGCAGATTTCTCAACAGAAACTTTAGAGGCTAGGAGAGACAGGAATGATATATTCAAAATACTGAAAGACAAAAACTTTCAGCCAAGAATACTCTATCCAGCAAAAATATACTTCAAATATGATGGAGAAATAGTACCTTTCCCAGATAAACAAAAGCGAAGGGAGTTCATGGCCACGAGACCCCCACTACAAGAAATACTCAAGAAGGCCCTCAGGCCTGAAAAAAAGAAAAGAGAGGGAATACAAAGCTTGGAGCAAGGAGAAAAATAGGTAGACAAAATTAGAAAAATAGTAGATCTTTACTGGAATAGGTTAGCAACCACTTAAATAACAAAATCAAAGATCAAAGGAAGGAATTCACCAAAAATAAATATAACCTCATCACTGTAAACACACACCCACAACACAAGATAGAATAAGGTATAAGAATGACTTAGAAGGGGAAGAGGAAAGTGATTGATTTGACTTATAAGTATAAGAAAATAAGAGGCTATCAGATAATGGACTATCTCATACACAAGATTTTTTATACAAACCTCAAGGTAACCACTAAACAAATAATCAAAACAAAATCACATATGATAAACAAAGAGAAAACTAGAAGAGTCATAAGACAGAACAACCAAAATGAATTGGCAGTCCGAAACAAATGGGACAAGAAACAAAAGAAATGCAAAAGAACCAGAAAATAAGTGACAAAACAGCAACATTAAGCCCTCATATATCAATAATTACCCTAAATGTAAATGGATTGAACTCTCCAATCAAAAGATACAGAGTGGCAGGATGGATTAAAAAGCAAGACCCAACAATATGCTGCCTCCAGGAAACACATCTCAGCTCTAAAGGCAAGCACAGGCTCAGAGTGCAAGGATGGAAGACAATGCTCCAAGCTAATGGCAAACAAAAGAAAGCAGGTGTTGCCATACTCATATCAGACAAAGGAGACTTCAAGATAAAACAGGTTAAGAGAGACAAAGAAGGGAAATATATGATGATAAAAGGGACACTCCACCAAGAACATATACCACTTATAAATATATATGCACCCAACATAGGAGCACCAATGTACATAAAGCAACTATTAACAAACCTAAAAGGAGACATTAACAACAACACAATAATAATAGGGGATCTTAATATCCCACTTACATCAATGGATAGATCATCCAGACAAAAAGTCAATAAAGAAATAGTGGACTTAAATGAAAAAGTGGATGAGATAGACCTAGTAGACGTATACAGAGCACGCCATCCAAAAACAGCTGACTACACACTCTTCTCAAATGCGCATGGGACATTCTCAAGGATAGACCATATGTTGGGAAACAAAGCAAGCCTCAATAAATTTAAGAAGACTGAAATCATACCAAACATCTTTTCAGACCATAATGCTATGAAACTGGAAATCAACCATGAAAAAAAAACTGGGAAAGGGACAAAAATGTAGAGATTAAACAACATGCTACTGAACAATCAACGGATCATTGAGGAAATTAAAGGAGAAATCAAAAACTATCTGGAAACAAATGAAAATGAAAATATGCCATATCAAACCACATGGGATGCAGCAAAAGTGGTCCTGAGTGGGCAACTCACAGTGATACAAGCCCACCTTAGCAAATAAGAAAAAGCCCAAATAAGCAACCTTAAATTACACACAACAGAACTAGAAAAAGAAGAACAAACAAAGCCCAAAGTCAGCAGAAGGAGAGAATAATAATAAAAATCAGAGCATAAATAAATGAAATTGAGACCAAAAAAAACAGTAGAAAGGATTAATGAAACAAAGAGTTGGTTCTTTGAGAAGATTGAATTGACAAACGCTTAGCCAGACTTACTAAGAAAAAGAGAGAAATGGCTCAAGTAAATAAAATTAGAAATGAAAGAGGAGAAATTACAATGGATAGCACGGAAATACAAAGGTTTATAAGAGAATACTATGAGAAATTATATGCCAACAAACTGGACAATCTAGAAGAAATGGATAAATTCTTAGACTCACACAACCTCCCAAAACTGAACCAAGAAGAAATGGAGAATCTGAATAGACCAATCACAAGTAAAGAGACTGAAATAGTAATCAAAAACCTCCCAAAAAATAAAAGTCCAGGACCAGATGGCTTCTGCGGTGAATTTTATCAAACATTCAAAGAAGATTTAATACTCATCCTTCCAAACTATTCCAAAAAATAGAGGAAGATGGAACACTTCCTAAATCATTCTATGAGGCCAAGATCACCCTGATACCAAAGCTAGACAAAGACAATACAAAGAAGGAAAATTACAGGCCAATACCGCTGATGAACATAGATGCAAAAACCCTCAACAAAATGTTGGCAAACCGAATACAGCAATACATTAAAAAGATCATACACCATGATCAAGTGGGATTTATACCAGGGACGCAGGGATGGTTCAACATCCGCAAATCAATCAACGTGATACACCACATCAACAAAACAAAGAATAAAAACCACATGGTCATCTCAATAGACACAGAGAAGGCATCTGACAAGATACAACATCCATTTATGATAAAAACTCTCAACAAAATGGGTATAGAAGGAAAGAACCTCAACATAATAAAGGCTATTTATGACAAACCCACAGCCAACATCATACTCAATGGCGAAAGACTGAAAGCCATTCCTCTGAGAACAGGAACGAGGCAGGGCTGCCCACTCTCACCACTCCTATTCAATATAGTACTGGAGGTTTTGGCCAGAACAATTAGGCAAGAAAAAGGAATAAAAGGAATCCAAATAGGCAACGAAGAAGTGAAACTCTCACTATTTGCAGATGACATGATTTTATATATAGAAAACCCTAAAGAATCTGTTGGAAAACTATTAGAAATAATCAACTACTACAGCAAAGTCGCAGGGTACAAAATCAATCTACAAAAATCAGTTGCATTTCTGTAAGCTAATAATGAACTAACAGAAAGAGAGCTCAAAAAGATAATACCATTTACAATTTTTTTTGTGTGTGTGTGAGGAAGATCAGCCCTGAGCTAACATCCATGCTAATCCTCCTCTTTTTGCTGAGGAAGACGGGCTCTGAGCTAACATCTATTGCCAATCCTCCTCCTTTTTTTTCCCCCAAAAGTCCCAGTAGATAGTTGTATGTCATAGTTGCACATCCTTCTAGTTGCTGTATGTGGGACGCGGCCTCAGCATAGCCGGAGAAGCAGTGCGTCGGTGCGTGCCCAGGATCTGATCCCGGGCCGCCAGTAGCGGAGCATGTGCACTTAACTGCTAAGCCATGGGGCCAGCCTACCATTTACAACTGCATCAAAAAGAATAAAATATCTAGGAAGAAATCTTACCAAGGGGGTGAAAGACCTATACAATGAAAACTACAAGACATTATTGAGGGAAATCCACGATGACATAAAGAAATGGAAAGACATCCCACGCACATGGATTAGAAGAATAAACATAGTTAAAATGTTTATATTACCTAAAGCAATCTACAGATTCAATGCAATCCCAATCAGAATCCCAAAGACATTCCTCAGGGAAATAGAAAAAAGAATACTAAAATTCATATGGGGCAACAAAAGACCCCGAATAGCTAAAGAAATCCTAATAAAAAAGAACAAAGCTGGAGGCATCACAATCCCTGACTTCAAAACATACTACAAAGCAATAGTAATCAAAACAGCACGGTACTGGTACAAAAACACACAGATCAATGGGAACAGAATTGAAAGCCCTGGAATAAAACCACACATATATGGACAGCTAATTTTCGACAAAGGAACTAAGAACATACAATGGAGAAAGGAAAGTCTCTTCAATAAATGGTGCTGGGAAAACTGGACAGCCACATGCAAAAGAATGAAAGTGGACCATCTGCTATCGCCACTCACAAAAATAAACTCAAAATGGATCAAAGACCTGAAGGTGAGACCTGAAACTATAAAACTCATAGAAGAAAATATAGGCAACACACTATCTGACACTGTTCATAAAGGAATCTTTTCAGATGACATGCCTACCCAGACTAGGGAAACTAAAGAAAAAATAAGCAAGTGGAACTTCATCAGATTAAAGCAGCTTCTACAGGACAAATGAAACCAGAATCAAGATGAACAGACAACCCATCAGCTGGGAGAAAATATTTGCAAAACATACATCTGACAAGGGGTTAATCTCCATAATATATAAAGAACTCACACAACTGAACAACAAAAAAAACAAAAAACCCGATCAAAAAATGGGCAGAGCAAATGAACAGACACTTCTCCAAAGAAGATATACACACGGCCAGTAGGCACATGAAAAGATGTTCAACATCACTAACCATCAGGGAAATGCAAATCAAAACAACACTAAGATATCACCTCACGCTCGTTAGAATGGCTATAATCACCAAGACAAAAAACAACAAATGTTGGAGAGGATGTGGAGAAACAGGAACACTCATACACAGCTGGTGGGAATGCAAACTGGTGCACCTCTATGGAAAACGGTATGGAGATTCCTCAAAGAATTAAAAATAAAAATACCCTATGATCCAGCTATCCCACTACTGGGAATCTATCCAATGAACCTGAAATCAACAATCCAAAGAGGCTTATGCACCCCTATGTTCATTTCAGCATTATTCACTATAGCCAAGAAGTGGGAGCAACCTAAGTGTCCCTCAACTGATGATTGGATCAAGAAGATGTGGCATATCTATACAATGGAATACTACTCAGCCATAAAAAAAAAGACAAAATGGTCCCATTTGCAACAACATGGATGGGCCTGGAGGGTATTATGTTAAGTGAAATAAGCCAGAAAGAGAAAGACAAACACTGTATGAGCTCACTCATATGTGGACTATAAAAAAACACATGGACAGAGAAAACTATATACTGGTTACCAGGGGCAGTGGGAGTGGGGGGTGGGCACAAGGGGTGAAGGGAGACATATATATGGTGATGGACAAACAAAAATGTACAACCCCAAGTTTGACAATGTTATAAACTACTACAACATCAATAAAAAAAAAAATCTATAAGCTAGCAAGAACGTAAGAAATCCTGAAAGGCCAAAAAGTTAGTAAAGTGGAAATCCAGGAAGGTATGTGTACCCACTGAAGTTGGCTTTTTTTTTGAGTATTTGCCCAAACCAGGTGATCTCAAGCTTTGTTTTTTATAATTCAACAACTGCTTTGCATAAACCTTGACACAGGTGTAAGAGGAAGCAAATCTGCGATTTTTTAACAACAGACTGGCCCTCATGTAGTTCTGCAATCTAAATTCACACACTACCTAGATGGCCCAAAAACCCCACAAGTCAAGACGATGTGTACAGTGGACTTGGGCCGGGGTGCCCCCAGGTGCTTGCCAGAAGCAAAGGTGAATCCTCTCTGGAAGAACAGAGCTTCAAATCTAGGCCTCGAAGAATTTCTATAGATAAATTTCCAAGGAATATGAACTCACACTCAAAAATCAAAAGCACACATGAAGTCAAAGTATCATGAGCAAAAGCCAGCAGAAACAGACAGCAGAATCAGACCTACTAAGATTCAAGTGCATATACGCCATTCCTCCCTGCAGCAACAGAGATTAAGTGTAATCACTCTTCCACAGATCAGTTCAACTTACCTTATCTAGAAGCATCCACAGCTCCTTCCTCTCTCCCTTCTGTAACAAGATGTCAGTACCTTTCACCATCTTTGGCTGCTCTCCTCTGGACATAACCTAGCTCCTAAGTGACCTTTTCAAGTCCTCTTGATGGAGTCTGAGCACTGCAGATAGAGCGGGATTATCCACCCTCCCTGATCTACACTCTGCCCACTAATGAAACCCGATACATAAACAATCTTTTCAAGATTCTTGACTGCCACCAATAAAACCCATGAATTTCAAAGACCCATATTCATGTAACCTTGCTCAGTCTAAGGCACAGCTCTGGGTCCCAAGGTGAGCAACATAGGATCCCTGCCCAGGATGCAATTAACATTTGGGAGGCATGAACAAAATCCAAAACCTCCCACTTTTACTCCCCATGAACTACTCTAAGGTCAGACGGCATCTTCACCAAATCCTGAATCGGTAGGACTGATTTTTCTGAAATTAAATAACAGTTCACATTTACCTTCTTTAAAAAATGAGTTTATTTGTTTGGGCTCATAACTTCAATCTAAGATATTTTTGAATGTTTATTCTATTCTCCAACACACTAGCCACCTTTTCTTTTCTAGCTTTAAATGACATTCAAATCTGACAAAGCTAATTCCTATGTCTTCATCCAAATTGATCAAGACCCTGAAAAGTACAGGTTGTGCTATGTGGTTTGAGACAATCCCACCAGGTTGACAACTCAGTAGCTAATACCACTCTCTTTGCTATTAATTACTGTGTATTGCATAACTTAGTCACTCAGAATTTAGGAAATCTTGGAGCAAACATATTTAGCATTATTCTCTCCACATTTAAAGGATTCCTTAATCTCTAAATTCTGATTCAGTTTTAAATCCCTCTCCCCACCTTCCTCCGTTTAGTTCAACAAACCTTTACTTAGACCCTGTTATGTATGGGGCACAGTGGTAAGCACCGGCGAAGTGGAAAAGACATAGACCTTCCCCCTGGACCTTCACAGTCCAGTCAGGTAAAACCAGCTCATTCACAAACAAACATGCTGTGACCTCCACATCTCCCCAAACCTAAACTGTGCCACAGAGGAAGAGAGAGTTTTCAAAGCTCTTCCTGTTCCTTCTCCCTCCCTTCCTTTCTTCCACAATGTTTATGAAAATCCCATTATGTCAGGCACCGGGGATATACAATGATCCCAGCCCTAGTTTACAGCAAACATTCTAGTCCTGGAGATAGGCAGAGACGAATGAAACAGTGCATGCTATGAAGGAGACAACAAGGACTTGATCCACACAACATCACAGAAGAGCCTCTCTTAGGAAGAGAAGTCATCCTCCATGGTTATCAGGTGAGTCTCCACAGAGTCTTCCGGTTATCCATCAGCCTCTATTGAGTATTCATTATACGTCAGGCAACAGGGATACAGAGATGAAAGATGAAATCCTGGCCCTCTAGAAGAGTACAGATTTAGGATATGACTTATCTAACACCTGTGACTTGATGTGAAGAAATGGAGTCTAGAAGCAAGGGGTATAAAACTCCATCCACGCCCTCACTTCTCTGCTTCCCAACCTGGGTTTTTCTATCTGTGGCCACAGCAGGAGGTTCCCAAGAGGGCAACTACTCCCTTGTCCCACACTTCTTCCCCAACTCCACATGCCAATGCTACTAGAAAATGATAAAAATGTTTATTGGGGTGGGGGCTGGATGCCAGGATTAGAAACATTCATAGCTAAGCTTATTAGAAGTCACACTGGTTTCAGCTCAGGCCTGATTCTCTAACTAAGTAGTCACGGTCTCCTGGTTGCTAAGCTTCCCATGACCTTCTGACCCAGGCCAGGTCCCTGGGGTATGGTATCTTTACTCAGTGCCCAGCCCTCTTAAACTATTCTTTTCCATTTCACCTCAACTGGGTACAACTTTAGAAAGTCATCCATTCTGCCTATTAACAGGAAAAAAAGTTCAATACCAACTATACCAACCACATTTCTTTGGGCAGATACTGACAGTTCCAATGGCAACACAACCCAAGTAGCAACTGGTATCCACTTGAAATCACACAAATTATATTATTCTGTAATTTATCTTTTTACAGGTTGACTGACTCCTAACCAGGAGCTCCTCAGGGCAGCATCCATGTCTTCCTCATCACCCTCTCCCTGACCCCCACACCTGACACTGCCCGGGACAGTGCGTGCTCAACAGATATTGGCTGGAAGAAGAAATCATCCCATCTAGGGGGTCAGTTCTGTCAGTTCTCTGGCAGAAAAGAAACCAAGCTGAAAATTAAAATATCTCCAAAATTATACCAATTTTCTATATAAATGTTTGCAAAGCCTTCATAACACTAATTGGAAATAACAAAACCAGGGTACCTCAAGAGAGCAAATGATATATTAACAATTGATTCTTTTTGGTCAATTCCATCCAAGTTAGTTAAATAAATTTCCTGAGGGCCTAGTATGAACAAAGGTGTTGGCTGACATGTGTGCCCAGCATCCTTTAGTTTAGTAACAGCAATCTCTTCCTTTGGGGAATCACTCTCAGTCCAGAGGGGCTGCCAGTCACAGAACCCACTTCCTGGCCAGAGTAACTGGCCCAGGAAGGAATACGTGACCCCAGCCATGCCAAACAGAGGAGAATCCTTCCTTAGGATTTTACACACAGATGTGGGGAGGCTGCTGTAAGACTGAACCAGTATTTGGTGAAGCCTCCAAGGTGATAACAGACAGAGAAAGAAAAAGTGAAGCAAGGGCAACAAGATATGACAACGCTATTTGAGCACCTAGGACCCTGCATTCATGGGCCTCCCAGTTCTGAAAGCTGATGAAGGCTCCCTTTGGCTTATACCCCCATTCTGGGCAGAGTTTCTATCACTTGCAACCAAAACGCTCTTATAAAGCACACTGGCCAGGTTAGTGAGTGACAGACTTAAGAGGCAGTTTTCTCTGCTGGTTGCATCATAAAGCGAAATAAAAATTACCATGGAGGAGGGGGACAAAATCCATGCTAGTCAAATGTCGTTGTCTGTGTTCTCTAGGGGAGACTTTCTTTCCTTTGTGTTTTCTGACCACACCCTGGCCATTACCTCTTTGCGGGTACACCCAGATCTAACTACCTAATGAGATTCCCCAGGTGCTCTTAAAAGATAATTTCAAGACAGAGTATAGGTTTCTGATTAACTACCAGAAAATGGTCCTCAGAATCAAAGGTCAGAAGCAATGGCGCCAGAATTTTTTAACTGCTGGACAGGAAAATTTCCAAAATCTATTGAGAAAAAAAATTCCTTCCACAAATAAGTCCCTTGATGACCCCTAAATTCATCTCACTATGGAAATAAGATCAAGATGTTGACAGTCTTCTGGCTAGGACGTCACAGTCTAAACAGCTGGATGAGAACATCTGAATGTGGTATTTTCCAGTGACATGAAAAGCCACTCGTGCATCCCAAATAGAAACTTCCATAGCTTTCAGCAGCTTAGGAACGATTGTGTGTGAGTGCCTGGGCTGCACTGTTTTCATTTTTACTCATTTCTGTGGTTAGTTCCCAAAATGACGCAGTCTCTTCTCTCCACTTAGCCCATGGTAGGCAGTTGAATGGTGGGAGAGTCTAAAGAGACCCTGTCACTACAAAGTCTGGAAGGCAGACACTAAAGATGGCAAAGTAGGCCATCTGCTTTCCCCTAAAGATGCTCCATCTCGCCAAGGAGACAGGTTTCAAAGTCAGACAGTCCTGTATACAAATCTGGAACTTATTAGCTACACAGCATTGAACAAGTTACTTACCCCCTCTGATCTTTAGTATCTTCATCTGTAAAATGGATATAACATCATGAGCTCATGTATTGAGCACCAACATTGCCAGTCACTGGTCAAGGCTCTGAGGTTACAGAGAAGAGTAAAATGTAGTCCACATATACATAAACAGATAGTTTCAACTGCATATGAGTAAGTAAGATGATGTAGGAAGGCAGAGGATTATAAACAAGGAGGCAGCACACTGTTCTGAGAATTAAACGAGATAATGGTATACAAAGTACCTGGGCAGAGAAGGCACGCAGGACAGATTCTTCTGATTCCCTAAGAAAGATCTGTGCCTCTAGATCTACAAAATGCTCTAAGATCCTGTCTCAGGGAGATGCTGACCAAGGAACGATTTAGTTGCACACAAGTATTAAAGGGGTCAAAATGGTGGTTGGTTAGTATATGGCATTAGGGAGAGTCCCCTCCTGTCCTTCTAGGGGCATCTTCTCTGGCTCAGCCTCATTCCCTTTCTTCTGGCTCAAATTAGTGGGGGATGGTAGAATGGAAGTCTATTTTAGATAGGCAGGCTTTTTGGTTCTCTGCAAATCACCATAATAGATTCTTCTTCCCTATAAAAATGAATGCTAAGATGCAGTGAGAATATTAGACATCAACACCAAGAAGCACAGTGGTGCCTCACCTAGCACATTCTGGGAAGGGTGTTACCCTTTGGAAACAAAGAAAGATGGTGCTCCTTGGCCCAGAGCCTACCGACACTCATGAATTATGTATCTGGAAGCTTCTTCACATTCCTCTTCCCTGCTGCTTTACAGGAACCATATTAAATTGAGTTACATGTCTCAGAGACTTGCTTTGAAACACACAGATTATTTATCATGTTATATTATTATAAGAACACGTAAACTTTACAAATGAAAGAGAAGCCTACACGTGTTTTTCACTTCATTTTTATATCCCAATGCCTGTCAACTTCCCAAACACTTGTACTAGGCAGGCTGTTCGATTCATTCCTTGGTCACAAACCCATTTTCACACTTTTGTCCTCCAAAAATTACCTTGTTCCTTTTCTTCACTAAGCAAAAATCTCAGACTAATTTGGGTTTCTTTCAAGTATCACCAATGGCTTCCTGCCTGGGCACTCCTCAATCCCATCTCCATTTCCAACGGTTTCATTACTGAGACCCTGAAAGTAGGGGCATGAATTTTAGGTGAATTGCCAGTGCCCAGTTTCAGTCCAATCTACAGTAGTAAAATTAAAGAGAAAAACAAACACACTGTGGCGGACAACCTAAGATCGCCCCATGATCCCCACCTCCTGGTGTTCAGGCCTTTGTGTAATCCCCTCTCCTTGAATGTGGGCAGGACCTCTGACTTGCTTCTAACCAACAGAAAACAGCAAAGGTGATGGAACGTATGTGATTGCATGTACACAATTATGTTACATAAAACTATTACATCTGTCTTGTTAGGAAATGCTCTCCGTTGCTATTTTTGATGAAACAAGTAGCAACATTGGGGAGGCCCATGAACTGGGCCCCAAGAACTGCTGACCTCAGCCAACAGGCAGCAAGGAACTGAATGCTGCCCATAACCACGTGAGTTTGGAAGCAGATCCTTCCCAATTTGAGCCTCAGATGAGACTGCAGTCCCAAGCAGCACCTTCACTGCAACCTTTTGAGAGTCTGAAACAAAAGACTCTGCTAAGCTGTGCCCAACTGCTGACCCAAAGAAACTGTGAGATAATAAATGCGTGTTGTTTTAAGCTACTACATTTGTGGTAATAGAGAATTTATTCATGTTTACAAGAAAAACATCACATATCCAAAAGATAAATGAGTAAAGGCTATAACAGACAATTCAGATAGAAGAAAACAGAAAGAGCAAACAAAAACACGGAACCATGTTCAATCCTCCCAGTGGTCCAAAGAGGTGCCATTTTATAGCTACCAAAGTAGCAAGTTAGACAAACGAAAAATCAAAGCTGGAAATGTTTAGGCCATGCTGGGAAGCCCCTTCACAACTGATATTTTATACTGTGACAACTTATTTGTAAAGCCACACAGAGAAGTCATAACCCATTCATCTAACTCCTAGGAAACCTTTTAGCAGAAACTATCTGCTCAGATTATACAACAATGTTATCTACAGTGGCAACCAGAAACAACTTAAAAGTCTAATGATAGGGAAATGTTTAATGAATTGTGCTGTATTAACAGATGGATTATCTATTAAAATAATTGTGAAGGCTAGAAACATGGCAAAATGTTAAGGATTTGATATGACCAAAAAACGCAGACTATAAAAATGCAAATAAAGGCTACCACTAGCTGAACAGCTGTAATGTGTCAGGTACTGTTTTAGGCATCTTAGTCACATTTAATTGCATCTTCACAACATCCTGCCAGGAAAATATTATTATTCCCATTTTATAGATGAAGATACTAGGGCAAAGAGAGGTTACATAAATTAGCTAAGGCCACCTAGCTGGGAAGCAGAGGAGACAGATACGAACCAAGATATGACTCCAAATGCTGTGTTTTTAACTGCATTGTTCTACCTCTTTTAGACATATGTGATGACTGCAATTATGCACAACTATGGATATCTGGGAATACACACTGGAAGATTATATGCAAACATGAAAAAACTGTGATATCGGAATAGGATTAAAAGCAATTTAGTTAAAAAAATCATCATCTTTAATGCTATATGATCGACCCAATGCAAATATGAGAGACAATCAAGCAATGGACTTTTGACCTCCAATTCTCCATGAGAAGTTTAATCATATATGTCCTTGGAAAGAGACCTGTCCAAAACCACTTCAAATTCCACTCTTTTCTGGCAGAATGGAGTGGAAGTAGAGAATAGTCTAGGATAAAGAATCCCAGAATGCAGCCATCAGAGTTGGGTACAGATCCCTGTACAAGGGTGAGGAAGGGAAAGCTCAGAGTTAAGGAAACATGGAAGCGCAGAGCTGATGGGGGAAAATAGGTAAGCTTCAGGACTTCCAGGCAAGGAGAGGGCTGGGAAGGAGAGGTGTACTATCAACCAAAGGGGGGCCTGCCTGCTTGCTTTCCCTCTAACAATAATCTGAGCTCCTATCTGCTTGCAGTGGCCAAGTATAAAGTTAAAAATCAGGGTCCCTGTAGAAATAGCAGTGGGTGCTCATCCAGTTGTCTTGTTTTATTTATTTTTTTGTGTGTGTGGAAGATCAGCCCTGAGCTAACATCCACGCCAATCCTCCTCTTTTTGCTGAGGAAGACTGGGCCTGGGCTAACATCTGTGCCCATCTTCCTCCACTTTATATGGGACGGCGCCACAGCATGGCCTGACAAGCGGTGCATCAGTGCGTGCCCGGGATCTGAACCCGGGCCGCCAGCAGCGGAGCGCGTGCACTTAACCGCTACGCCACAGGACCGGCCCCCAGTTGTCTTGTTTTAAAAACTGGATTCAGCAACACTATGTGGCAACATAAGGCCAGGTAGAGACTCACACTCTTGCCATCCAGATGCATGTGCTGATGGCAAACCAAGATACTTTCTTCTCGGGGCAGTGAATTAATCACTCTTTCCACTACGACATCTTCAAGTCTTTTTATTTGTGCTCTTAGGATAATGTAAATCATTTTCTGGTCAGATGTCAGACGACATTTTGACGACTGTCACCTTTCCTAGGTGGTAAACTGACATAGAGGACACTTTGGATTCTACGAAAGTTGGATTAGAAAACGACATTAAGAAGCATTGACTTGTGGACATTCTATGCCATTTTACTTACTGTCTTGCTCAGAAAGCCCCTCACTTGGTGGGAGATGACCACCTGCTGTGTTTACAGCAGATTATAACTCCCAGATTACAGGCGACATCCCTTCCCCAACTACATCATCTGTGCAATCACTTCAGAAGAATATTGCACAGAGGGTCAGAGCAGAGTTAATTTGTGGTCAAGCCTTGTGAGACAGGAAAAGCAAAGCTGGATGCTTCAAAAGACATCAACGTTTTAGGGGGGCAGACTAAGTACGGCTGAGGAAGGAAGGATGTGAAACAATGCCTTGTAAATCTGATTCTACTGATACTACATCTCAGCCAGACCAGAATCAGTTATGTGCAAAATGATTAATCACTGTCTCCCTGAAATATTCAAGGTCCTGCTGCCTATTCTTAGGATGGAAAAAATCTACCGCTGAAATATGACTTTCAGGCTTTTGTTCATTCTGTACCCTTTTAATAAAGTAGAACAAAAAATTTTGCCTTGGGCTTGGCTGAGTTATGGGGTTTACCTCCTAAGTGGCAAAGCTTCATTCCTCAGCCCAATTACCAACTAAGCCCAAGTTATAAGAAGCCTGGTAAAGAAGGAAAAATGCCTGTGCTGTACCTCAGGCATCGATTTATCCCATGCAATAATTGCTCTGAGAGACAGGTTTTCTCTTTATATTTATAGAAAAAATAGGCACTGCAGAAGAAAATTAATACAGCTAATGGGCAAATGCTGATGGCTTCGCGTGGCGTATATTTTTGACAAATGTGGCTGATGAATTACAACCTGACTCCATCACTGCTGGGGAAGGCCACAGGGAAGCAGGAGAACAAATCGCTGGGGCAGATTACCTGAGGCAAAGACCCCAGGGGGCCCCCACGTACCTTCTCTGCGTACTCAGACACAATCTGCTTGATCTCGGCGGAGCAGAGTCCCACGATCTGGCCCACGGAACTTGCGGTGAGACGGCTCTGCAATCGGAGGGAGGTTCTCAAGACCATGCCTTATCTTTCACAGAATCGGAAAACGTGAACACTCTGAGTATTATGGCAAAATAGATAATATTTCCAGGGGAAAAAATAATTTGGCCTTTGTTCCTGTATTCATCAACGAGCAAGGGAGAAAACAAGCCTGAGAACAAATGTTAAGCCACCTTTCCACCTCCCGGGTCACTCAGCTCACTGTGTTAGATTCTCCTCGGATCCTGGATACCTCTGGAAAATTGTTCTTCACCCTGTTTACCCCATCCCAAGGTCTCTCTTCCTGAAGGTCACTAAACAAGAAAGGAACTTGACAGGCTTAGGACTCAGGGGAAAACGAAGTATAAAAGGGAGAGGAAGAGGAATCTTAGAACTCCTAAACTCTCTCTTCACTGCCACAGGCCTCTCCTGCCCTAAAAAGGAATGATCCTTTCAAAGCACTTGGTTAAAGATTTTGGGCAGGCCTTGAGCTCTGGGAAGACTAACTATAAATTCGGTATTCTATTTTCTACCTAGATGGTGTAGGAAGGAAACAGAAGACAGGGTCTCCTTTGGCATGGGGTGTGACTTGTGGTTCTGCAGAGGCAGGGCTGAACCACAGCTCTTCCGCAGAGGCCCTTGTGGTGCTGTCTCAGCAGGGACATCCCGCTCTCACGAGGGTCCTTGAAGTCTCCCTCCCAGAGGTTCCCACGGATGGCAACACTATGCATTTATAAAAAGCTTCCCAAAAGAAAGATCCTGAGGAAACAGGGAGCACTGAGTGCTGAAAACAGAGGGCTCTGAAGAAGGTGGTCCCTCTGGGAGGAGGCCCCCACAGAGCAAAGCAGGGTGGTTGCAACTCGCCGTCTCCACACCACCCCCTCTCCCACGACCACTCCTACCTCACCTCGTCACTTGCCATGGCGGTCATCTTGGTCA
Organism: Diceros bicornis minor; assembly: GCF_020826845.1. Taxonomy (NCBI): domain Eukaryota; kingdom Metazoa; phylum Chordata; class Mammalia; order Perissodactyla; family Rhinocerotidae; genus Diceros; species Diceros bicornis. Next base: position 14,606,297 of record NC_080749.1, on the reverse strand, counting down.
TCAGTGACTGAATACGCTGCTAAAAGAGGAGCAGGGAGAAGTAGCAGTGAGCAGATCCGACCACGTACAACTTTGGCAGAATGTCTAACCAGGTCTCTGTGGTGGAATCCAAGGGCTGTTTCACTTGATCTCATTTTATGGTGAGTCTCATGAGAGGTGACAAAAGGAAACTGGAAAGGGTGTGAAGGGCCAGCTAATAGCAGCTGGCTGCGGGAGGGAGCTGGCCATTTTGGAAAGCTGGGGATGAAAGTGAAATTTCTCCCCAAAAGATTTAAACAGAAGCCTCAGGGGCCTACCAGGGCCACACACCTCTTCAGCAGCCTGAAGCTCATCTTCCTCGTGGGCATCAGCTTTCTCTGTAGCCAAGAGCCCCGTGGGAAGTGCTGTTTTCTTGTCCTCAGCCTGGAAGGGAAGATGCGAAAACAGCTGAGCTCTGGAGTTGGAGACTCAGTAGAGAAAGGATAACATTGCAAAGAGGCATGAGTCTGTGAAAGAAAACACACAGATCTGGAAAGTTGAGCCACTGCTTGAGAAAGAACGGAAAATCCAGAGATCTGAGCTTCCATGCCAACTACAGACCAAGCAGGTTGAGCTTCAAGCCTTGGCCAATGCCTGTCTTTATTTCCGAACTGCTCTCTGATTAAATTCATATCAGGTCATACACATTTGCCAGACTTATCCTTATACTTTGATTGGGTCTTCCCCCTACTTTAATGGCTTCAGGGGCAGATCACTGCCTAAAGGAGTGTTTTTTCAAACTAACAGTTGATACCCATTAGTGGGACATGAACGGAATTTAGCAGGTATAAAAAAACAATAATCTAACGTATCTAAATAAAATAAATAAAAATAATAGAACAGAACATATTAGGGTGTTTTGCATGGAGTAAAGAGTTAAGTACTGCTTTGTGAAACTTTCGTTTCTGGTGTGTGTCTGTGTGTACTTAATCATGATGAAAAACAGAATTCTTACTGTCAAGAGTGGTCAACAAAGTTTGAAAACCACTGGTCTGAAGGATAAAAATCTAAACTGTTTCACCTGGTGATCAAACTCCATGCTATGGACCCAGCCTCAGGCTCAAGACACCTGGATTAACTGCTGCCCTTCGAACATGGGCTGGAAGTCTGGGTTTTAATTCCATCTTTGCCATTCACCAGCTGGCGACCTCAGGCTTACCCTCTCTGGATATTAGGGTCTTCTAGAGCTGAATGTGAGGATTGGTCTCAGACGCTCTTCTCAGACCATCCCAATTCTAGGATGCTTTTTGACTGACCTGGGGAACACCCTGAGCTCCTAACTGCTGGGTATATCTACATACCCAGGGGACAAGACTTCCAGTTCAAATGTGCCATGTGACATAAGAATGACAAGACAAGCCCAATGTGAATCCTGTTTCATAGGCGTATCATGATTTTTCCAATCATAATCAAATTGCCTTATTTCAGAATACAATCATATACATAGACATTTTTTTCAGACAAAATTACAAATCAAAATTAAATGTACACATCAAATTCTTATCATATTATACCAGATGCCACATGACATGCAAATCCAGAAAACACCTTGCTTTGGAGGAAATGACTATTTAGTTGAGTGACAACACAAACGTGGAAAAAATAAATAACAAGAAAACCAAAAAAGAAGATATCATAATCAGTGCAGGACTGACTGCTAAAGAACTAATAATAATAATGAAAATAGTTAATGCTTGCTAGATGTTTACTATGTGTTGGATCATTCTATGTCCTTTACATTTTAATCTTCACAATAATGCTGAGAAGTAGTACAATTACTGCCCCCATTTTAGAGATGCCATGAACTAAGGCACAATGATCAAGTATATTGTCCAAAGTCACACAGTGAAGGGGAGGAGCTAGGACTTGAAACCAGCCAGTCTGGCTTTAGAACATATGCTCCTAGTCACAGTTGGTGCCCTCCGATGACTGAGACAATTACCACAGGAAGCAAAGGGAGGCTGGGGGTCAGGCAAGGCTTCCTGGAAGGACTGAAGGATGGGGGATCCGGACAGAGGGACGGTTGGCAGGAGAACAGCAGGAGTAGTGTCCCATTCAAGAAAATCTGGGGGTTGGGTAGGGAATGAGAAAAGAGGTTATTAGTAGATCTTAAGCTGTAGGACTCTACTTTTTAAGAGGCCAATGACCACTTTAGTTTACACTGTATTATTTAAAAGGCAGTGGATAAGAGCACAGGCTTTGATGTCACACAGACCTGGGTTTAGATTCTTATTATGGCACTTTAGGAGCTGTGTGATCTTGGACAAATCACTGAGTCTCTCTAAGTCTCAGCTTTCTGATCTGAAAAACAGGAATAAGTACCTTCCTTATACAGCTGTTCAGAGGAGTTAGTGATAAAAATACACGCGAGCCCTAAAGAAAGGGCCTGGAACAAAGTACAGGTTTGGCACTACAAGATTTATATGCCTGCCCTGCTGCCGACAATTAAGGATCATTAATAAATACAAAAATTAAGAGAAATCTTTGAGACTCCTTTGTGAAATTAGAAAATCTCATCTTGACTTACCTGATTTTCCACACTGGGATGTCTTAGCACTGGACAGGCCTGTAATTTATGGTTGTGTTCTCACTCATTGCCAGCATCCCGTCCACACCTGTCTAGGGTCTGTCTCATCAGAGGAGGAGTGCTCAGGGCCCTGCAAGTGGACTTCATCTTGACACGTCTAGAGCTATTAGAACCCAATGACTGACCCTGGTCCATGACTTTCAGTCACCCTTCACTTCCAGCCCCACGATGAGGCTGCTGCTTCAGCTCCCTGGCCTGTGGGGGCAGCAGGCTGTGATGCAGGAGGGAGACGCAGTAGCCAAAGGCAGCTGGCACATCCCCACTGCCTCGCGCTGCCCAAGGACCAGAGCCTGGCTGGCAGCAACCCTGCCATCCCACCCCTGCCAGGCAGCCGGTCAGTGTCAGACAAAGGCAAAGGGGAGGGGCACGTCCATCTCTCAAGTATTCTCTTCCACTGTCTATTCTTTTCTTACCTTCTCTGTTTTGCTCTGGCGGCTAAATCCATATCTCCTGCAGGCCACAAAAAAGGGGAGTTCAATTACTATTAAAAAATCACATAAATTTGGTCAAATGCATTTTGGTTCGATTTTTATATGAACAGCACCAAAGAGAATTTAGGCTTAGGCTATTTAGTGACTGGAGAAAATGTTTTAACCACAAACATATTCCTCTGTTTTTGAATGAAAGGCTAGCCATGCTATTTGCCACATAAACACTATAAATGGGAACTCTCAGGTAGGGCAGAGTGCAACTTTCTCTTGAAGTGCAATCATTACTCTCTGAATCAGGAACTGCATTTCTGATCCACAGTTTAAGCTAAAAGCCTTATAAATATCTGTATAAACAAACAGAAACGTGTTTGCTCAAGCTAAACATGCTCTCTAATGGTTACTTTCAAACCTCAAGCGCAGCCCATTTTTTATTCTCAATCATAACCCAAGCACGATGTCAATAATGTTGTGTGTTCATGCAACCTTAAATTCAAAGGGGCAAACAAATGCACTTTAGTTAAAATTAGTTTATTTTTAGGTTCTATTTAATACCTATTCTTTTTTTTTTTTTTTTGAAAAGCAAGTATAACAATGAAAAAACCATTCAACCCAAAACAAAAAGCACAATGCAAAACACCCGACCTCACTTACCTTTAAGTAGTTTATAAGGAAATAATGTTACAATCATTTAAGAAAAACAAACTAAGGGCCTCTGCTCTGCCCTCTCTCACACCATGCCTCACGTGCTGGGTCCGTGTGCTGGCCTCTTACCTGGTCCCAGGCCTCCAGCCTCACTCCACTCCCACTCTTCCTCCCCATTCGTTATGCAATCCCCCATTGCTCTGATCCACATTTATCAATGGCAGTCCTCTTCCCTCAGGAGAAAACAGCGCCTCCTCAGCACTCTCCATAGGGCTCCTCCTCTACGGCCCTGTCTAACAACCATTTAGCCTCACCTCCAGCACCTCACCTACATGCTCCTCTCCATCCACTGCCTGAACAGAGAGCTTTGCACACACTGTGCTGTTCTCTCCTCTCCTTCCACTTTCCTATTCACTCCTCACATCTCAGCTCTAAAGCCACCTCCTCTCCAATGCATCCCCCATGCACAGACACCCTGTCCTGGCCGATCCATCCATGTGTCTGTACATGTTCCCCCACTTCCCAAATGGCAATCATGTCCAACTGCCTTCTCCTGCAAGGCACTGATGCTACTTTTACCTTCTGTATTTCTAATTTATATTGAATAAATAAACAAAACATAAGTGAAAGAGAATGCAGGAATCAAGAAGCCAGAAGTATCAGCTGACCTTGCAATAGGCTGTCATATAACTGGAAAGACCAAAAAGTCACAGCCGGGCACAATGTGCCCATCCATGAAGTATAAATCTACAGGCCCCAAGTGCAGCACACTGAGGTTAAATTCCGAGTATCCACATAAATTCTGTAAAGGAGCTTACGGCAGACTCTGTAAATTGGCTTAATCAATATCTACTGCATCTTCCTCTACTGCAGAGGCTGGAAAACAAAAAACTATTTTCCATACTCTCTTGCACGTAGGGTGCTGAATGCCATTTAAGTTCCACCAATCAGATGCATTTGCTGGAGTTCTGAATGAGCAACAGTTTGATGAGGAGAGAAAGAGGGCATATAAGATTCATTGTGCTGGTACGGATCACAGTAGAAGCAACTTGTACTTGGTTCTGGAGTCAGCCTCTGTCACAGTGGCTTCCTGACTTTGGCAGAAGTAGTGTGGTTCCCTTGTCAGCAGCTGCCGCACCAGCCTCCCCATTCCATGGGCTGCTAGCTAGGTTCCTGATCCAGGAGGCGAGGCAGCATCTTTGGAGGCTCAGTTCTAATGTGAAGCTTGGGATATGATGTGGGATCAGCCTAGATTCCATCTCTTAAGCTTCCCCATGGATCCCTGTAATCTAGTAGGAGGGTTTTGTGTTCTCAATCAGGGAACCCTGACCAATAGAGGGTCTCACCAAAGTTTCCTGCTCCTAGAAGTGTCCTTGCACCTTGGGTATTCCTTTGTTTTCCAGGCTGTTAGTCTGTGGAGTCTCTTAGGGCAGAAGACACACCCTCAGGCAGACAGCCCTTGTCTAAGGCTCAGGAATTTTATGGATTTTCCAAATAAAGCAGTAAATCACTAAATCTGACTCAATTCCCACGTCCCACTTACTCCTCCTTAAAGATACACAGGCTCTGAGACTTTCTGACCACCCCAAACTAGGTCATGCCCCCCACATGTGTGTTTCTGTGTTTATACCAGCAGTGTACTCATCCCACAGTGTACAGTAATTATACATTATATGTAATCTGTTAAGCTCCTAGAGTGGAGAGAATTTGCTTCACTCACTTTTATTTTTTTTTACATTTTTAAATTGAGGTATAATTCATATAACATAAAATTTACCACTTTAAAGTATATACTTCAGTGGTTTTCAGTGTATTCACTATTTTGTGCAACTACTACCACTACCTAATTCCCAAATAGTTCCATCTCCCCAAAAAGAAACTCCATACCCACTAGCAGTTAGTCCCATTTCCCCCTCTTACACCCCCTGGCAACCACTAATCTGTCTCTATGCATTTGCCCATTCTGGACATTTCACATAAAGAGAATCATACAACATGTGGTCTTTTGTGCCTGGCTTCTTTCATTTAGCATGTTTTAGAGGTTCATCCATATTGTAGCACGAATAAGCCTAAATTCCTTTTTATGACTAAATAATATCCCACTGAATGGATAAACCACATTTTGTTTATCCATTCCTCAGCTGATGGACATTTGGGTTGTTTCCGCTTTTTGGAGATTGTGCATAGTGCTGCTATGAATATTCACATACAACTTCATTCACTTTTGTATCCCTAGGGCCTAGTGCAGTGCCTGGCACACAGTATGTACTGACTGAATGAAGAGTCCAGCTGCCTTTCCTAAAGGGCTCCTTCTCCATGTGACATAGTGGCAACGCTTCCATAACAAAACAGAGCTGCCCTCAGTTGCCTATTAATGCCTGCCTCATCGTGTTCACTGGTCCCAGTGTCGCTGGGAGGCTCTTTCACGTTGTTTGAGCGTCACCAGGAGAATAAGATATCCCTTTATGGCCTGCCATCCCTCACTAAGAGCAGGAGGATGCTTCCACTTATTTCTACTACAAAAGCATTTACTTCTCTTTTATCCTTCCTATGCTGCTCTATCCTACAACCTCCTTTCCTCTTGCCCTGTCAGCCCTGCCTTTCCTCTCAAACGCCAGCCTGAACATCAGTGCCATATGCTTCAATGTGTCCCTGCCTTCCCCATCGCTAGCTCTGACTCACCAGGCCTGCTGACGGCCTACTCTGTCAGCACCAGCAGAGCTCCCACACTCTTACCCCTCAGTTTACTTCCTCACACCCCAGACTTGGTATTTGGTCTTTAACATCAAGAGTGTACAGCTTCTAGAATAGCATAGTCCGCAGGAAATACGGGAGCCACATATATAACTTAAAATTAGTAGATTCACATACAAGTTATTCCAAACATACTTAAACATTTTCCAATAACTAAATCAATCATGAGTTTTTAAACTTAAATTTAACTTAATTAAAATTTTGTTCCTGAGCCACACTAGTCACATTTCAAGTGCTCAATAGTCACATGTGGCTACCGGCTACCATATTGGACATCATAGTTCTAGAAAACAAACTAAACTTCAAGAACAATTGCCCCAGGGCAAATTAAGACAGATATCAAACTATCTGGAATCCAGAACAAAACGGGTGCATAAAAAAGCCCTAAATACCAAGGACTGTGGACCCTGTTCTTTGTTCATTCAACAAGCATTTACTAACTACCTTCTATGAGCACGTCATAGGCCTTATCATCAGAGAGGGCACAACAGGCTGGGAGAGACACATCATATTTCATTTACAAAGTACAGAATGAATTCAACGCACGTTGAAATTAAGCCTCAAATAGTGTAGAAGAGGCTAACTCCAGCATTCTAGTGGCGGTGCTCCAAAATCCCACTTGCAAGTCAAATATATTGCACACAAAATGCATTTCCCCATAGTGGCAGTTTTAGAGCATGGTTAGGTATTTAAGTTAGCTCCTAAAAGTTGATTAGACCCATAATAAAATTGAAATATTATAGAGTTACAATTTTAAGTCTAAAATCAGAACTATGAGTTTTGTTTTTCCAACAATATAACATTTAAACAAATACACCCAAACATGTTCTTAACGAACACACAGTCCTTAAGGCCTTCAGCATGGTTGACCAGGTTCAAAGTTTAGCCTTACTTGAGCAACTGAAAGTCAAAAAAGGGGGAATAAGCTGGAATGCTGACCTTAAAGCCAGATGCACTATGGGCCTAAGCTGATGAATGATCTTCAACCCCAAAGAGGAAACACTATTTTCAGACCTTCTTACCCTAGGAGTCAAAATACTTGCCCTCTTATCAAGAGGTGAGATGAAGAGGAAAACAGAAGCACTGACAATAGATAGAGGATCTGGATTCCTGGGCGGGGATGAGCAATTAAGGGATGCCACAACATAAAGGGAGAGGGAGCATAGAGCAGAGTGGGGCTCAGAGCCAGCAGGGGGCCAGCCTTCTTTGACTGGGGAAGGGAAGGCAGAGGGGGTAAGATTAAGCATAAAGGGGCTGGAGGCAGGGCTAGTGCTAGGGGTACTAAGTGTATAGGGACAAGGAGAACTGAAAGGGAAGGCTCAGGATAGGATTCTCATTTGAATCTAAAGGTCATATTTAAGGGCATTTGGGAACTGAAAACTGCTGCTGCTAATGATGATGATGATAAAGGTGATGACAGATAGCACCTAAGAGTTGACATTTACCGTTTTCTACATAAGACAAACTGTTGGAAGTTCTTCACATATATATTGTTATGTAATCCTCGTTTAACGGGAAAGATCTCCATGCAGTGGAGAGCACTGAATAGAACCATGAGGAAAGAGTCTGATAGCTAGAAAAGGAGGGGAGGGGACTTCCCAAAGAAGGAAAATAAAACACACACTTGTTGGGGCTTTAAGTTTTATCCCATATGCTCTGTCAGTTTTCATAACCACTCCCTTCTTGTTCAGTCTCAGACCAAACAACAAAGACTGGGCCTGTCTTTTTAAAACCAAGAGCCAAACTCCCACTAGAGGCTCAAACAATATTTGTAGATAATGATAAGGACATGCTTTGAGAGTCCAACAAACCCGAGTTCAAGTCCCAGTCTGAGGCTCTTAATAGTTCTTAATAGTTAATAGTTGACCTTGGGCAAATTATTTTTTAACCCTTCTGAATGCTGTCTTTATCATTCTCACAAAGGAGAATGAGCTAAATAAACTATAAAAATGTCCTAAGTATCCACTTCCCCACCTCTCACAAACCCACCCTCTCTCCTTACCAGACAGCTAGAAAGAGAGCAAAATAATCCCTCTCCTAAAAAACAAAAACAAAAAATCCTTCATCAGACACCTACCCTAGGCTTAGAATTCAGCAGAACTCAGCATGATCCACCAACAGTAACTAAGATTGGTATTGACACACTTTGCCCCTTTTTATACTCCAAATTTGAGAGGAATCACAAACAAAAGCTGTGCCCTGCTCCCTTCCCTAAAGACAGCCAAGCCAGACTCTGGCCTCAAACTGTACCAACCTCTCCTGAGGACTGGCAGGGATGTCTTGAATTTACCCAGCCATCACAGGGTGATAACAGCTACTGTCTATGACACATGCAAAAGATCCAATTTGAAACCGAGAATTTCAAAACAAAGTATTGAAATATTCTCAGCATGGTCTCGGTGAGGTGGGTGATTTACTGAATCTCTGACTCCTTTTCACTCCCAGGAACGTTTGAGTATCCATGATATTGGAAAAAATGGAGGTATGAATAATACAAACTAACAAACACCACAACATTCCCCTAAATACTCTGGCTCTGAAACATGTGACATTCACAGAGGTTGTCTCTCCAGCTCTGGGTCACCCAGAGCAGTGCAGCCTCATCTGCTCACTTGGCAGCTGGGGCTTGGCTGGAAAGACCCTATCATGGTTCCCACAGCACGCAACTGTCCAGTTGCACAGGGCCCAACAGGCAGAAGGGCCCCACACTTGGTTGTTGTTGCTGTCTTGAAATCATTAATAATTAATTATTATTAACAATTCTTAACAAGGGGCCCTGCATTTTAATTTTATATTGGGGCCTGCAAATTATGTAGCTGGTCTGGTGGTGTCTGACTCAGAAGACCAGTTCAACTCACAGCAGCAACTGGTGAGCTGTGGGGGCCATCACACCTGGCTTAGGGACAGAACAAACAACTAGTTAGAAAACAGACTAGTTTTCATTCTTAGGAAGGAAGGACCTGATCCCACACTACTCCCTCAAACACAAAAACAAGTGGTGATTGCAATTCTATTTGAAAGATGGAATAAGTAAGCCAATTAAGCCTAATTTCCTTCTGGTCCTCTCTAGTACCCTGGAGGGGGAAGCCATCAGATGCTCAGTTAGGGAAATGCTAGTGGTAGTGCCGTTAGTTCCAGCCACCCAAGGAGAGTTGGGTTATGAGACAGAGCAGCACACAGCAACCACTCCCAGCATAAAGGAAGGAAGCACAAGGAGACATACTCACAACAAGGAATCAATTACCCTAAGTAGAAAACGCAGGACATAAATGAAGGTTAATATCCACGGTTAACCAAAAATTCAGTGAGGAGAAGCACTTCCTTGCATGTGTGTTTTAAGTAAAAACTGAGGATATAAGAATTATTTTTTAAAAATTAGAGATTTGTTAACAAGTAACAAACTACTTCTAAATTCTTCATTTTTCTGGTTAGGACAATTTTTCACAGGAGACGAAAACTTATTCTAACACTTAAAGTAAAACTGCTATAACTGCTTTCAATTTAGTTTACCTGAACATTTTAACAAATGGTGGGAGCATGAAGGGCAGACCATCCCGAGCCTCCACAAATGCCCCAAACACCCCAACTGCCCAACAAAGGCAGAGCCAGGGCGCCCAGTTACACCCACATTTCCAGAGAGAAATTTCAAAGATCAGGCCTCTACCACCATCAGGAAAGCTACCGACAGAAACTTGGGTAACAACACGAGAGACAAAAGTCCCTGATGCTGGAGCCCAAAACAGCAAACTCAATCAGGTAACAGTCAACCAAGCGAATCGCAATGAAGCAATTCAAATTAGCTTTTCTTTTCAATGGTTTTATAAAATAGACACTTTAGACTGGGTCCCATTCATTACCTGCCATATTCCAAAAGTGTAGCATGGATTCGAGATTCTTCATCAAGCAGCTCCTCTGCTCCCTGCTGGCGTTTGTATTTCCGACGGGGCTTGTAAACATCCTAAGAAGTGGATGAGACAGATAAGTTACTGAGTGTGAAAAGGCTCTCCTCCTGAGCTGGCTGCCGGATGCGTCCAGCCAATCAGGGAGCACGTCTTTCCCCAACACGGTGACTATGCATCTCTCTGCAGGTCAAGAGTGGGCACTCAGGGTCACTACCTTCAAGGAGTCTGCTCCTTTGAATTTGTATAGGTAGCAAATATTTCCACCCACTCTATTGTTTGCCAACTTGGTTTTAACTTGGTGGGGTTTTTTGTTCTGTGACATTTTAATATTTTATATAGTCAAAGTTATTAATCATTTTATATCTTACTTCCTATGCCACGGATTGTGAAAAAAAAGTTCTTGTATGTTACTTTTATAATTTATATTTAGCTTTTTAATCTACTCAGCTTTTTCTTTTTTTGGTATAGTGAAAGGTAGGGATTTGTTTTCCTGAATGGAAATTAAGAATCCCAACATCATCAGTGTAATAGTTATTCTTCCCTGACTTGAAACAGCACGCATATTTAACATGAGCCAATATTATCCTCTCCAATTGCTCCTGCTTTGTGAGTCTCTATCATGTCTCCACTGACCTTTTTCAAATTTCCTGACTATTCTTACACATTTTCTTCCAAATGAATTCTAGTATCAGCTTGTCGAGTTCATTATGAAAAACTGTTGAGTTTTGATTAGAATCACACCAAATTTATAGATTACTTTGTAGAGAACCAACATCTTTATAACATTGAATCTTGCCTTGAGAAGCAAGGTTTCTCTCTCTATGCAAATCTTTTTTAGTCATTAATAAAATTTTCCAGAAAAAATACAAATTTTCCAGTCACTACATATCCAGACCTTTCCACCACCCAGAGCCACAAACCAGTCCAACAATCACAGACATATATGTTAACCCAGAATCCTTAAAAAAAAAGTCCTGAAATGGCAAAGGAGATCTCAATTCTTACATTCTAATATCAGAAAAGGAGAGTGGATACAAACCCTTCAGAGATATATATCTTTTTTATAAAAGTGTTTTGAGGTTTATCCTCAAAAAAATTTATGAAAACATAAAATGCACTATAAACTTTCAATGACTTGTTAAATTATTAGAGTGTAATTTAGGTATAAATGTGGAAGCAAATCCCGATCTATTTCATGTATGACACATTCTGAAACTATATATATATATCTTCTAAACAAAATATATGGCTTGTAGTAGGTTAACGCAGGTCTTCACCTCCAGATGACCTGGTTTGTCACTCTACCCCAAATAAATGTCCTTCTTGACTGCCAAGTGGCAGTCAAATAATACCTTAGTAATATTTGCTCAAGGCTCTGGGTGCAAATAGGCAGCTGTTTACACAACCAAGGTATTCTAGTTGTTTTCTGGATCTTTTCTTCTCCACTACCAGAGTTCACCACATCTAATCTCTACCTGGACATCACCAAGACAAGTGTCACTATCAGGTTTCTCCAGATAGTGGCATTTTTATTCTAATTAGAATTGTTCCCCCCTTGATAATTCTAGTTAACTTTATTATTATTTTACTTTTTATTATGAAAAGTTTCAAACATACAGAAAAACATTCTTTCTACAACACACACTATACAATCTCAACAATTTTGTGGAAAAGGAATGGAACAGGGTCTGATAAGATGCTGAAGGTTGTTATAATTTGCTGCCACAAGTATTTCCTAGTTTGCTGCTGGTGTCTACATGAATAGGAAGCTATAAATAACATAAAACAGATTTACGGGGAAATGAAAAATATAATTAACCCATATGACGTCAGTTACTGCATATGGTTTAATTTCCACTGAGCTCTACCATTGTATAGCAGCACTATGTAATTGAGCTTAACTACTATCTTCCGTAGTTACCACTGACAGAGTCAGTGACCTAAGACAGGAAACTGGATTCTTCTAAAAAAGGACTGACTCCAATACAACAGCATACTGAAACCAACAGCTACAAAGACCTTTTATTCTGCCAAACAATGACAGTATTGGCCTTTGTGTAATTATTCCTTATACTTTAAAGCACCTTATATGCATCTCACCTTTTGCATTTTATAATTACACTATGAGGTAGAGGCAAGGCAGATGCTATTACCTCCACTTTATTATTGAAGAAGCAGAGATTAAATAATTTGTCCAGGATCTCTAGGATAGTATGAGGCCTGGCCCTAGGTACCCTGACTGCCTGTCCAGGGTTTTTCCACTACACTACACTAGCCTCTGATGAGCATTCTAGTCACCCACCAGCCATTTCAGCTGAGCTCTCTCACAAGACTCACTATCCAATCTGAAGCTGCCACATGGATCGTCACAAGGGTTTGCTTAAGAACCTAAATGTTATAGAGGTTTCCAGGCCCACTATAAAGAACTACTGTCAATAGGAGTAGCTGCCAAAGCAATGGGAGTCAGGAACACTGAAGTCTAGTCCCATCTCTGCCACTAACCAGCTTATGACCTTGGGAAAGGCAGTTCCCCTCAAGGGGCCTATTTCTTTATCTGTAAAATGAAGGCTGGACTCATAGATCTTGAATGATACTCCCATCTCTCACTTTTCATGTTCTTTTAATCTTGCAAAGATACTGATTTGGTAACATAATTCCATCAATAAAGTCTGTGATTATTAAAAAAAAAATGCTTTACACGATTGTGCTCTTAAAAAGGTATGCAAAATCAACTTATCTTTTGCCATTAATGCAAAATCAACATCTTTTGAAAGTAATGGCTATCGTTTATTGAATGCTAGGTATGTGCCAGGCATATACCGCTCTATATGCGCTGCTGGTTTGATCCTCACACCTACGAGCATAGCTATCCTTGTTTCCCTTGAGTAGATGATGAAACAGACACGGAGAGGTTAAATAGCTTGCCCGTGGTTACAAAGGTAGTAAACCATAGAGGCAGGATGACTCCAGAACTGGGACTCTTAAGCACTCTGCAGGATGTTTGATACCCCAACTTTGATCACCCTTCATGGTGGGTTCTGATCATTTGTCTCAGTAGATGCTAAAGGACACGAGTGGGACTGAAAAATTAAGGTGAGCCTTTTGTAAAGCAGAGACTTGCACCATGAGAGCCACAGATCTCTACTCGGCAGGTTCACCTGTTGGTGCAACTCCTCTGAGTCACATCACGTGGCAGGGTGAGGAAATAGGAGAGCACAGCACCACGGCAGTGTCTGCAGCAAAGCCCTGATCAGTACCCCTCACAACTCCTCCATGAACTAACGGAGAAGGCAGTGCAACAGTCACTACCAAATGGCCATTCTACATTCCAGAACTCTAGTGGGCCAGAGCACACCCAGCTCGGCAGGAAGCCACATTCCCCAGTTGTCTCTATTGACCTTACTTAACAGCTCATTCTCACAGGGCTCAACAGCCCAAAGCCAACTCTAACAGACACACCTCAGTTCACGAGCCCCACGAACAAACTCTGGGTTCCACCTAAAGGAGCTTCACAAATGTTGCCACCACCAAGGGCAAAGTCCTGAAAGATCCCATAAGAAAAAGTTATTATATCGTTTCTTATGGCTGAGTAGTATTCCATTGTGTATATATACCACATCTTCTTTATCCATTCATCCTTTGATGGGCACTTAGGTTGCTTCCAAGTCTTGGCTATTGTGAATAACGCTGCAACGAACACAGGGGTACATGTACCTTTGCAAATTGGTGTTTTCAAGTTCTTTGGATAAATACCCAACAGTGGAATAGCTGGATCATATGGTAGTTCTATCCTTGATTTTTTGAGGAATCTCCATACTGTTTTCCATAGTGGCTGCACCAGTTTGCACTCCCACCAGCAGGGTATGAGAGTTCCCTTCTCTCCACATCCTCTCCAACACATTTGTGACAACGTGGATGGACATTGAGGGTATAATGCAAAATGAAATAAGTCAGAGGGAGAAGGTCAAATACCGCATGATTTCCTTAAGCAGTAGATAATAACAACAATAAACAAACACATAGGGACAGAGATTGGATTGGTGGTTACCAGAGGGGAAGGGGGGAGGGAGGAGGGTGAAAGGGATAATTCGGTACATATGTGTGGTGATGGGTTGTAATTAGTGTTTGGGTGGTGAACATGATGTAATCTATGCAGAAATAGAAGTACAATGATGTACACCTGAAATTTTTACAATGTTATAAACCAATGTTACTGCAATAAACAAAAAATTAAAAAAAAAAATAATAAGACTGAACTAGCACAATAAAAAAAATAAATAAAAAAAATAAAAAGAAATAAAAAAGAAAAAAAAAAGAAAAAGTTATTATAACTGACACAAACACGTTTGTTTGTTTTTTCATTCTCACATTAATAAAACAACAACAAACAAAACAAAGCCCCTGGGGACTGCGTGAAGGAAATGCTGAGACATGGATGGACGGTCATCATTTCTGTAGACAAGGACGTGTCTATAGATAAGAAAGCTGGGGAGGCAGAGTTTTCTCCAGAGACACCTCAAACCTTATTTCTTTTCTATTCTCTTTTACATGAGCTCTGCAGGCATGTCTTATGCTCTTTGAGGTCCAGTGCAAGTCCCTCTTTAGGTCTCCTTGAGTCTGTACCAAACAGTGTAACTTGGTAAACAAGAATAAGGTCACTGTGTTATATAAAGGAGCCACAGATGGCTTCTGTATGTTGGCTCCTAGGTTTACTTCTTCACAGCAGTCTGAGACCCGTTGGCTCAAAAGCCCACCAGTGCCAAAGTCAAATTTTTACACATCCAATTATTTTAAACATGGCCCCCAAAAGCAGACTTTTTAGCCATTTACAGTCTGTGTACGTTGGCTATTCTGTGAAACTGCACCCAGCATTTGCTAACCAGGTAGGATAAGTCCTGGGGCTATAAGGAACCCAAGCCTTCAGACATCTCTGACCAGAGACCTCCCACTGGGCTGCTGAGCAACATCACCTAGACACTGAAACCTCCTCTGTGACACCCCGGGGGGTTCCCTTGCTCTCTTCCCCTTCTGGACGGCAGCCCCTGTGCTTAAGCCTCTGGATGGCCACATGCTGTGAGGGACTCCCCCACCCTGCATGCAAACCTGTCAAAGCTTGTGTGTGCGACTGCCACCTCGAGGTCACAACTTTTTCCTTGATGAGTCCCCAAATCTCTTGAACCCCTTACTGGAACGTCACTGCTTTTACCTTATATCCTAGAAGGAAGTCTAGCACACAGTGAGTGCTTGATTAATATTACTGAATGAATACATGGAGTCAGACAGTCAAGGTTTTAGTCCTTGCTCCATTACTTACTACCTGTCTGATTTAGGGCAAGTTACTCTAACCTCTGGTTTTCCATCTGTAAAACAGGTATAAGTAGCATTGTGAGGATTAATCAATCAATATATTTAACAGTATCTGACACACAGTAAGGGATAAGATATATATTTTTTGCATATTTTTATCATACATTTGCTGGGTGAAAAGGCCCTCCTCACAGAATTCCCTATGGAAGAACACATTGGAGTAGTAATTTTAAATGACATGGTCTTGTGGGAGATCTAAATTGGCCACTCTGAAATATATCTCTTTACCTTGATTGTTTTCTCTGACGGACATTTGACCTCCCCCACTAACTGCCTAAAGAATTTAACATAGAAGACCTGTTCCAGGAAGGAGTTACTATCTGATGGCTGTAATATAATGTAAAATAGATGTTACAATAGGAAAGGCACCAACGGGCCCCTCTTATCAAAAATTCTGTCTCTTCCTGGCCACATTCTCTAGGTGGCCCTGCTAGGAGTTGCCAGACAAACATTTACATTTATAAGGGAAATCTCCATTTGTAAAGGTATCTATCTCCCTGTCTGTACTGGGAAGAGGGGGGATGACCTCATCTCTAAAAACTTATCAATGTGGAAGGTAAGGCCTTAAATCTGCATAATAACCTTACTCTTGTTTACTGTGCTTTTCTGGTAATCTCCTGTAACTGACTCCCCCCACCCCCAACATCCTCCTTTGTCTTTAGCTGAAGATAGTATTTAAGATGAGAATCTCTGCTATTGTGTTGAAAAACTCAGTTTCCCTGGTTGCTCCCATGTATACATGTTATTAAACTTGGTACTATTTTCTCCTGCTAACCTGTCTTTTAATTATTTGGCCAGCCAGAAGAACCTGAAGGGAAAGGGCGAAGGGGGATCTGCCTCTTCCCTGACAGTCTCTTAGCTGATTCAGTAAGTTCAGCAATGCATTTCCTTTCAACTAGACTGGAAGCTCTAACAAGTCTTTTTTTGTTGTTTTTTCCTGTCCCCTCTATTCTCATACAAAATTCTAAACATTACCAAAAAACTGCTCAATAAACAGTAAATGAATATTTTTTTGGGGTTTTGGGTAAAAATTCACAAGTATTCTTTACTCAAGGTTAAGAGTGGGTAACAGATCTCACCGCACAGGACAGATATTTCATGAATATGGAAGGCTGACAGCTCATAAAAGCAGGAAGTAAGCTATACAGCAGCACACTAAGTGAGGCCAAGGAGTGATTATTATCATGATGCAAAAGTGGAAGGTGGTAAGGAGAGGCTTGCCCTAAGTGGCAACAATTTCATTTTCTTATGGCCTTTGAAACTACTACCTCCTATCATGCAAGCCTTCATACAAAACAGATGGCTAATCTGTAAAAAGGAGGTATGGAGAAGTCAAGAAAGTAATGTAAAAATAATACACAGAAACCTCATTTAAAATGGAGTCAGGGGGCCAGAAGAGGAAGCTCTCACATCCTACAATGGTGGCAGAGCACAAGTGGAAGAAGAAAGACTTCCTCTTCTTGCCCAGCAAGAGTTCAGCCAATGAGAGACTATCACAACTCAGCCAATGAAAAGCCACTACATTTCAAACTCTCAATTCCTCCAATGAACTCTCTGTTTACAGTAGCCCTCCCCACTTCCTCTTTCCCTCTATGAGTTTCTCTCCTCCCCTTGTTGCTTGGAAACTGCAAGTGGCTCACCATGGTTGTAGATCCCAAATTGCAATTCTTTGTTCATCCCAAATAAACTTACTTTTGCTGGAGAAATAACTGGCTGTCTATTTGTTTAAGGTCAACATTTGGTGGCCTGTATGGGGATCCGGAGAAGACCCCTGACAACTCTGAGGGTGGTGGGCAAAAAGGAGTTGGCACCCACTGAGCTCACTGTCTTTCTCATTGACCCTGGAGTTTGAGGGTAAGTCTTTCTCCTGGATCTGCGCTTCTGTTCTCTTTGTTTTGAAGCTCTCTCAGCCTCTATTCGGGATCTATTTTAAGGCTTCATCCTTTTCTGGTTAAGGCCTTGTTTTGTCTGTGAGTACTCAGTGGGCACTTTGGCCTGACTCTTCTGAATCAGCCTGTTCCACTGAAACTGCACTGTTCAGCCTTTGGTCCAATTCCTCTGGAATCAGACTGTTTCACTGGAACTGCGCTGTTCAGCTTTCAGTCCTATTCCTTTGGAACTGGGCTGTTCTACTGGAACTGTGCTGTTTAGCCTTCAGCCTAACTCCCTCAGGATTAGAACTATGCTAGTATTAAGCCTGCAGGCTGTTTGAGCTGTTCAAGTTGTTTAAGGGGCAAGCTGTTTAGGCTGTTTGAATATTATTCTTTTACTCTAGAGAAAAGTCTTTGGGAAACAGAATCCCAGTTATCTAAATATTTTAAGGCCCTCTCACCCTACAGGGACCCTGGCTGATTTCATGTTTAAAAACTGTAGTCCTCACTCATGCACACTTCTAACTAAATGGACCAACTTAACCAAAGGTAATTCAGAACACCAATGGTCATTATAGGGAACTTTTGAACTCCCCAAACTTACTTTTCTTAAAACCAAATTGGACAACTACAGCTCTGTAATTTCTAAAACTAAACAGACTATTTCGAATGGTATTTTGAGGCTTCCAAACATTATCAGAAGTCTAAAATTGTCTCTATGCAAAATAAAAATTTAAGATTAATTGAGGCAAACAAATGACTAAAGAAAAATTAAATGGCTTCCTAAACTTCCTGTTCCTCTTCCCTGGTTTCTTTGTCTCAGGCTCTGCCAAGGGCCAAGGGTAGAGATTTGTCCAGGACCTCCAAGCAATAAACAACACATCTTGACACCTTCTTGTTCCTAATCCTCATATGCTACTAACATCCATTCTCAGTGGAAATAAATTCTTTACTATAACTGATTTATGCAATGCATTCTTTAGTATTCTAGTTGATGAAGCTAGCCGATACCTTTTTGCCTTTAGTTGGGAAGGGAAACAACTCACCTGTAGAGAAATACTTCAGGATTTTACTGAGAGTCCTTCTTATTTCTCACAAATCCTGAAGGCTGATCTGGATGATATAAAGTTCCCTAGGGATTCCACTTTGCTGCAATATGTGGACCATTTGCTTCTTTGTTCTTCCTCCCTAGCCTACTCAGGGGAAGAGAGCATCCACTTGCTAAAGCTTTTAGCCTTAAAGGGACACAGGTCGCTAATGAAAAATTGTAGTTTGCTCAAACTCAGGTTCAATATGTAGGGCATCTGATATCAGAACAAGGGCTATACCTAGATCCAGATAGGTTTCATAGTGTCCTAAGTTTCCAAAACCCAAAACTAAGCACCAACTGCAAGGTTTTCTTGGGTTAGCTGGCTACTGACAAAACTGGATTCCAAATTTCTCTCTTATGGTCAAACCTCTGTATGTTTTATTAAAGAACAACCCCAACCCAGTTTTATGGGAAAAATAGGATGACATAGCCTTTAAGGCCTTAAAGGAGAGTTTAATGAACCCACCTGCCCTTGGACATCCCAATTACCGGATTCCCTTTTTCCTTTTTGTATTTGAAAAAAAGGGAATGCCATTGGGGTATTCACCCAAAAACACAGAGATAACCATTGACCCACAGGGTATTACAGCCAGCAAGTGGACCCTGTGCCCTTGCCTTAGAACCATTACTGCCCCTGACCTTTTGGTCAAGGCCACCAAGAAAACCATGGGATCCTCTTTAACCATCTTTGAACCTCATGCAATAGAAGCCCTCCTGAATTCTCACTACACTCAACTCAGCCAGCCGCCTCTCCTCCTATGAAATCTTTTCGTTACCTGCTCCTCACATAACTCTATCACATTGTTACTCTTCTTCTCTCCATTACCAACAAAGCCCCTCATAACTATTTAACACTAATGGATCACCTCCTGACCCCTCATGATGATCTGCAGGAAACTCCTTTGAGTAACATCAACTTCTCATGGTTCACTGATGGTTATTTATTTATTTTTTTGCTGAGGAAGATTTGCTCTGAGCTATCATCTGTTGCCAGTCTTCCTCTTTTTGTATGTGAGCTGCCACCACAGCATGGCCACTGACAGACGAGTGGTGTAGGTCTGTGCCTGGGAGCCGAACACACCAAAGCAGAGTGTGTTAAACTTAACCACTAGGCCATCAGGGCTGGCCCAGATGGTTCTTATTTAAAAGGTGACAATGGCAAATACTGTGCTGGGTATGTTATTGCAACTCCTTTTAATATTGTTCAGGCAGCACCTTTACCTATGGCTACTTCAGCCCAACAGGCCCAATTATATGCTCTTATACAGGCTTGTACTTTTGCCAAGGGAAAAACTGCCAACATTTATGCTAATTATAGATACACTTTCAGAGTAGCTTATGATTTTGGAATGTTGTGGAAGAAACGTGACTTCCTTACTTCCAGTGGAAATAAAATTAAAAATGGTTCCTACATTCAGGAATTATTAGGTGTTATACTTTTACCTGCTGCTTTAGCTATTATTAAGATACGAGGGCATTCTAAACTTGACTCTCTGGAAGCTAAGGAAAATCACCTTGCTGACACTTCTGCAAGGAATGCTACCCTTAAAGGAACCAACAGCAGCTAAGCCTCTGTCATGGTCCAAAGGGATATTCCCCCAAATGATAACTTAGAAAAACGGGCTACAGAAGCCCAACAATTAGCCTCAGAAAAGAAAAAAAAAGAGTGGAAATTCAACAATTGTTGGTTTGATAAGAAGAGAAAACTCTGGTTCGAACCAAATACCAACCCAGTCGTACTGCAGACTCTAGAATTCCCTCTCCTAACCACTGTACCTGCTTTAACCATTGGTCTACTGACAAAATGATAGCATCCATGAATCAATATTGGTGAAGAAACATTAACCACGAAAAGTATCTACCTCACTTGTCCAAAATACAAACCAAGGAAGCCTGTTCGTACCGCTCCTGGACATTTTAAACTGCCTAACAGAGCATTTGAGGTTTGGCAAATGGATTTCATACCACTTCCCCTGTCTCATGGATATAAATACATTTTAGTCATGGTCTATGTGTTTTCTCACTGGACTAAAGCCTTCCTTTGCAGAGAGGCTACTGCCTCTTTTGTGGCTAAAGTCCTTTTGGAAAAGATTATCCCTACCTGGGGAACTCCTCTTGAACTTGATAGTGATTGAGGAACCCATTTTACTGGTCAGGTACTCTGACAAGTCCGTGCTATCTGGCTGGTTTTATAACACTTTCACTGCACTTATCACCCTCAATCCTCAGGTTTAGTGGAATGCATTAATGGCATTATTAAGACTCAACCAGAAAAATTCATAGAAACCCTCCAAATACCTTGGCCAAAAGCATTGCTGTTGGTCCTTCTAAATCTCAGATCCATCCCTTTTGGAACTCATAAACTCTCACCCTTTGAGACAGTCACAGAACACCCAATGCACTTGGCTCCTGCCTCTTTTGACCTACAGCTGATAAAAGGAGATACACTTCAATGTTGTAAAGTCCTAACTGATTCTATCAAAACTAACCATGTTCTGGTAGAGCAATCTTTTTACAGTGTGCTCCAGGGAGACAAAGACCTTAAGTATTACACCTTGCAACCTGGAGATTTTGTCTATTAGAAAAGACACCTCCAGAAGGACTCTCTTCAACCTCGCTGGAAAGGCCCGTATCAGGTACTGCTAACTAACCATGTGCCACAAAACTCCAGGGAATAGATTCTTGGATTCACACGACACATCTAAAGAAAGCACCAAACCCTGACTGGACCTGCACATCGTCTGGTGACCTAAAAGTAAAGATTTCCCAGAATTGAAGAAGACAACATCTGATGAGACAGCTTTCCTAAGATGTCCAAACCCAGCCTGTTGGAAGTTTGTCTGCCAAACCTTTGATGATGACACAATGCTTCAGATGATCTCCAATGCCTATGAACTTGGTAACATATGGACTTTAGAAAAAAAAATTCTGAGAGTTCTCCCTCCTACCCCTCCTTATTACTTGAATGTGACCTCACCAGGTTTCCAATCTGTGCACTTTTCCTCTGATGTGGAACATGACACCCAGGAAAAGTCCTTCTCAGCA
The DNA here is from genome assembly GCF_020826845.1 of Diceros bicornis minor. Lineage (NCBI taxonomy): Eukaryota > Metazoa > Chordata > Mammalia > Perissodactyla > Rhinocerotidae > Diceros > Diceros bicornis. Next base: position 14,584,590 of record NC_080749.1, on the reverse strand, counting down.
TCTAGGAATAAAGGGCTAATACAATCAGAAAAACCTCTCAATCAGTGATGCTTTCAGAGGAAGATCTTGATCAAAAGCGGAAAATGTGAAAATTAATAAACAGAAACCTCATTTAAAATGGAGTGAGGAGGCCAGAAGGGGAAGCTCTCATGCCCTACAATGATGGCAGAGCCCAGCTGGAAGAAGAAAGACTTCCTCTTCTTGCTCAGCAAGAATTCAGCCAATGAGACTGTCACAACTTAACCAATGAAAAGCCACTATATTTCAACTCTCAATTCCTCCAAAGGGCTCTGTTTACAATAGCCCTCCCCACCTCCTCTTCCTCTCTATAAAAGAGTTTCTCCTCCCCTTGTTGCTTCCACCTTGTAAGTGGCTCACCATGGTTGCAGATCCCCAATTGCAATTCTTTGTTGATCCTGAATAAACCCATTTTTGCTGGAGAAATAACTGGCTGTCTATTTGTTTAAGGTCAACACTAACATATTTCAAAGAAAAAAGCAGAAGTCCTGGGAATAATCCCCGGGAGAAAGAAAAATGAGGCCTAGACAAGGAGAACATCCAAAGGTGATGAGCTCAAAAGTAAAGTTCACAACAGCTTTTCCGCCTGGCAATCTGGCAAGAGGTACTAAGAGCTTTAGGCATAACCTTTGACCCACACTTCCACTTCATGGAATGTATCCTAAGTAAATAATTAAAGATAAAAGAAAAAATTTAACTATGAGGACGTCCTGCACAACGGCCAAAAGGGGAAAAAAAAGATACAAACTAAGCTAGTTAATTAGTACCACACAATAAACGATCTACAGCCACTGAAAATGCTATGGAGGTATATTTATTGACATGGGACGATCTCCTCAATTATATTGTTAAGCAAAATGAGCAAACAACAGAACAGAATACACAGTATAATACCATTTTGGGGGCTCTCTAATTCCCCATCTTGTTGGCCATAACTCTGTATTTCCTACTTGGAATATAAGTGATTATTCCTGGCTGGTGGTATCATTGGTGATGTAGTCTTTGTATTGTTTCTCCAATTCCTAATATTTTATTATTACTAGAGTACTAGTACTAAATAAAAACAAGCTTTTTTAAAACAAAAAATCATGCATCAAAAAAATGGCTGGGCTACATAACCAAGGATGAATGCAAAGACTGGAACAGTCCTATAAGGATGGCAAAAGACAAGAACAAGCTAAATATTTTGAAAAATATTAAAATGTTTAATATTTATTTTTTAAAAAGAGGTCATATCTGAGGTAGAATAAGTAAAAGCCTACTGGTTGAGGGACAATGGTAATGAGGCACATGCTAATAGATGAAAAAAGAGGACAACAAGACAATCTCCACTCGGCATCTATTCTCCAGCTGGACAAAGGGTCTTCAAATGGGAAAAGTCACAGTAAATGCCCCCATAAGGAACTGAAGGTGTGCTGGGAGAGCACCCAACCACTTTGGATGTGTCTGAGTCTCCGGGACCCAGATGAATAATATCCCAGAGTCCTGAAATGTCAGGAACATTTGTGCAAAATTGGGGCCAGCAACATGTGAGAAATCAGAGACCATGTGAGGAGGGAGAAAACTGGACAAGCACCAACACCTATTGTGTTTGAGGAGTCAGATGTAAAATCAAATTCTGGCTGCCTCTTCCTAGCTCTGCAACTATGTAGGGATTTTATTAACTTTCTAAGCTTCAACTTCCTGATGTACAAAATGAAAATAATAATATATAACTCCCTGAGTGCTGGTGAGGAGTTAATGAGGTAATGTATAAAAAATGCTTAATTAGGTGCCAAGCATATAGGAGGCACTCAGTCAATACATGGCAGCTACATACATATTTTATTAGAGGCTGGGTCTAGAAACTAGGCACCTATATGTTTGGCCATATTTTAATCCTTAATTTACCATTCACAATTTAAATTTGAGATTCTAGATTTGTCAGTAAAGAGCAGGTAAGAAACAATGATGAGGCATCTGAAGGGCAGAACTAGGAACAGGCTAGAAGGAGAAGAAAACACCCTTCAGAACCTGAGACTTGCGAAGAGCCACAACCCCTGGTCATCTAGGAAAGATATCACTACCTTTACTAAGGGAGGGATTTTCCTTGGGGAGAGTGACAACAAATAAAAAACAGCAAGCTGTCCCATTTCTTACACTGATTCACAAGAATAAGCCAGGGACATGCACTGCAGCCCTGGAGTCTTCTGCAAGCTTCTGGCACTCTTATTTCAAGGCTACAAGGAAGCACTTGCAGAAGTGGTGGTTGGGAGGGATGGAAGTTAACAACAATGGAGACCAGCTAAGAAACCTAAGAAGACAGCATATGGAAGTGAGGAGTATTTTCAGTAGACAGGGAAAGAAGAAAACAAACAAAACCCGAAGGCCAGCTCTGGCCCTCCATAAAAATTCTTTATCATGCCTGCTACAAACGTACTGACGGCCAATTGAGGAGTAAGTTCACACGTGAAAACAGAAATAAACCAAGAATTTGAACTATCATCAAAGAGACTTGCAAATTTTTTTCCATTTTCCTTTATCTTGATATTATTTTCTAATTAGCTGCAAACAGTGATTTATCTAGAAGCTCACAGCATAGTGGTTACAAGACTGGGTTTGCATCCAGTCTCCACCATCACCAGTGTGCCCTTGGACAACTGACATAACCTATCTGTGCCTTAGTTTCCTCATCTGCAAAAAAATACTACTACTTCATAGGTTTGTTGTGAGGACTAGATGAGTTATATATAAATGCTTAGAACAATGTCTGGGCACTAGGTTTTTGTCACTATCTCCTTAAATTCTATGCAGTCACATTATGAAGCAGAAGAGGATTTTCTTTAAAAATTCCATTACAAATGAGAAGAAGAAATAATGTGTCTCTAGAAGCCTGAAATGTTTAATGGGTATAGAGATGCCAGGCCCAGTTTCATTGACAGGATGATTGACAGCTACGCTGGCCTTTTATTCTCGGTGAGAAGGCCGAGAACCGTAATGTTTTCTCACTCTCTACCCAGAGCTCAGAGTGAGATTTACTCAGAAAGACATTCAATTAAGCATTAAAAAAAGTTTTTTATTTACTGTTTTTGAATAGGTAATACATAGACTTAGTATAAAATTCAAATACTACAAGGTTTATAGGGAAAAGAGAATTTCCCTTCCTCTCCTGCCAGCTCCCCAGATTTCTGTATGAGACGTAATGCTGTCATCTGGTTCTCGTATCTTTCCAGAAATGAAGTATCATTTAAAAGAAGGCAAAGCAACAGCATATCCAATCAATCGGTTATTATTTGTCATGACAAATGCTGTTAGGAGGAATCTTTAATAGCATACAAAAGACTCTATATTGGTAAGTGAAAAAAACTACAAAATTATATTTAAAGTATGAGTCTATAAAAATGCACATTAAAAATATGGAAGAAATATGTCTAAGCATCAGAAGTGGCTGCTTCTGTGTTGTGAAATTAAGGTTGAGTTTCCTCCCTTGTATCTATTAACCCTTTTTTTTAAAAAAAAAAAAAACACTTTAAGGATGTTCTAAACTGAACATTTAATTCATAACTAGGAAAAAAATTACTCTGCTGTCATATCATGTCCTCTTATTTTTATTTAATACTACCATCAAACTTAAAACAGTATCTGGCTTCAGAGTGTAACTATCTTAAAGGCTTTCCAATCCTCCCATTTCCAAAATGGAATTGAGGAAACAATACATATTACAACTATGAAGTGAAAAAGACTTTTTTGTTTTAAACAAGCACTTTATGTCTTTTATCATCAAACGATTGTTACTCTTTTCAGACTAATCACCTTGGGAGACTACACACAAAGTAAAAAACATGCAAAGTAACATTATACATTATTTTCGGAAGAAAGAGAATTTACATCTTGGCATTGAGGCTCCATTCCCATCAGCTCAGGCAGGAAGGCTGGGGGGGTCGGGGTGGGGGTGGGCTGACAAGGTTCTGCTGGGATCTGGCTCAGAGTGTTCTGAAAGAGTCCAAAGCTCTCCTCTCTACCTCTTGTGCTGGAGAAGTGGGCACATGCATACAGATTCCCAGTGGTTAAGACACACCGCGTATGGTGACAAAGGCCATCTCAGAGTTTCCCACACAAAGCTCAGAAGCTACTCTGCTCCTCCAAAGCAACCACAGAGGTGGTAACCTCAATTTACCATCTCCAGGTCCTCATGTCCTCTCTAGAGCTATTCAAAGTTTACACCTGCCACTGGGACAAACGAGGAAGGGCTTTGAGTTTGGACTTCTTCTCCCTTGAAACTGAAACTAAGAAAAACACTGGGCAGTGGCCGTGGCAAGTTGAACCCATGAATGCTGGGTCTGGATACTGGGCACGTAAGGCAGGGCTTCCCTCACACACACACACACACACACACACACCTAGGTCAGTTCCTGGGCAATCCCAGCAGATGGACACCTCAGGGAGCAGGGAGTGTGTGATTAAATCAAAGGGCGATTTGGAGGCTGTGAGCCTATGTTCTTCTCTTACACAGGAACACGGACAGGAGAACTTACTGAGAGATCAACAACTGTCTTGATGGCCTTTTCTTTTCTCTTTATGAAGTCATCATCCTGCAAGACAAAACAAGGAATAAACAAATCCCATGTGAAGACTGAAACTCACTGGACTGCTCAGAAATCTGCCTTATAAATTGACTTCCCATCACTACCTTGCCTGAAGAAGTCTCCATTTTCTAACAAATTGGAATATATTCTGCAAGGGAAAAAGCTAGGGCCTCTGCAGATGGCTCCAAAACAGAGCCCTACAGCCACTGAGTGTAGTGGTGAAGACAAGCACTCTCATTTCAAATCCTTATAAGCTCTGAAACCTCAGACAAGTTACCTAGTCCCTAAGCCTCAGTTTCTCCATCTGTAAACGGGGACAAAAACACCTATCTCAGGGGGCAGTCATGAGGATTAAAGAGTAGCAGGCATGTGATGTGCTGGGACTGGAATGTAGTAAGCATTCGACAGCCATTAGCTACTATTGTTGTTGTGCTTATTATTTAACTGTTACTATAAGAATGTTCCAGGCAGGTGGTCTCTTGAAAACCTTTATATGACTGTACAAAAATATTTTCATGTTTTGTAATTTAATAAAAGTTCTGGATCAAGTAAAAAAATTGAGAGAAAAGGACAAAATCGTAGGGCTTTCCACTCAATGCCCATTTAAAGAGAGAGTTCTAGTGACCAAGGAGGCCCAGTTTCAATGCCGACCAGGTAGAGGCAGAGATGTCAAGACCAGGTAGGAGCAGCGATGCCACACAGGGTGGTGGGAGTGCAGGGAGCCTGAGCTTACTCTGCTCCTTCCTGCTCCTTCTAAGTGTGCACCCATGTTCTCAGTTGGACAAGAAAAGAAAAGCAGACTACCGACCTCAGGGAGACTGTAGGTTTTCTGGAACTGGGATATAGAGTAGGAGCGGATATAGTCACCCATCTCTTCTTTTGTTTCTATAGCTCGCTTCACCAGCCACTGCAGAAGAAAGTTAGGAAGCGTGAGTTGATGGGATGAAATACCACTGTGGTAAAGGCCAACTCAGAGATGGCACCACTCATGGACCCAAACCACTGTACTTGAACTGAGCAGGTGATGAGAAGCTATCTACACACACTGTCCCACAAGAAAAGCAACCGGCTGGGCATCTGAGATGCTAAGATCCAGTGGGACTGAGAGCTGAGTAGCTGTGCAGGAGCTTTAGAGCTTCACTTCAGATCCTCAGGCCTCAGTTTCCCTCTGTATAAAGTGGAGGTGAGAGTATCAGTTCCTTCCACCTCAAAGAGCTACTGTGGGAGCAAATAAAACCACAAGTACTAGAGTGCTTTGTAAATACCTGAAGCATAAGGCAAATACAGCCATCCCCACAACCACCTGGTTCTAGCGGCAGATTTTAACATAACTCTTTTTCCTGTGCTGCTTGCACCACAGACCAGAGAAAGGGGAAGAACCACAGAGAACACCTAGTATAACCCTCATTTGACAGGTGAAAAAAATCCCCAAAATATTCAGATTTGAGAACAGGGTGTACTGAGTACACAGCCCTAGGCTTCAGGTTAGCTTGGCACTTGCAACCTTCTCTCTCTTAATCCGCGCAGTGTTATATGGTAGTTGGTACTGGCCGCGTTTCACAGAACCTGAAACTCAGAGAGACTATGTGATTTGCCCATCAATCCACAGCTAGCAAGCCACAAAGCTGGGAGTCACAACTTCCACACCGGAAGACTGAACATAGGGTTTTTAGTAAATGTTTCTGAGCTCTTCAGGGCTGATGTGCAAAAGAAGCTGTTCTGCATTTCTCCCTACTTAAAACTCCAGTTAATTAAAACACACACATACACACACCGTCACCCCATAACCTGTGGAAGATTCAGGTGCTCTGAGGGTAAGAACGCAAAGTGAAAAAAGAGCCTTTGCTCTCCTCCCTGGCTCTTCATTCATTCTCTTTATTACTGAAGAACATTATGGACGGGCATACCATCTTTTAGGGCTGCCACTCTCTCTCCAGAGAGCGCTACTACATCTCAAAAGCAGTTTTCGGACAGTAGTTGCGTTTCCCTGAGAGCAAAGCCATACTTGGCAAGATTTAGCTCCCTAGGAAGGTAGACACATGGCACATTGCACGGTGCTCCCGCAGGGACGGGAAGAAATCACGGAGGGCACTCAGCTCAAGGAAAGGACACGTTTAGGAAGTAGCTGCCCAGGATAGGGGTGGTTGCAAATAACTATATAAGGAGTATTCTTTTGTTGTAAGTATCTTCCATTTATTCCCATTGCTCCACTCCACCCCACCTCCAAACCATGACCTCAGGCATTGCCTAAAATCCAGAAGCAGGGGCAGAAGATCAGATCACACTCAGAACTACTCAGCCCCTGACCTGCACCCCGACCCCAGCACCATGGCCCAGGACAACTAAGGAGGGCTGACTCTTGCTCAGCTCAATCTGTCTCTGCTTTGCTTTGGATCAGGAGTTCATGTCTGGCCTTTCATACTTGTTTCCTTTTCTGTTAACCAAATCTACCCAGAACTATTACTTGGCTGGATCCTGGAGAGGGTGATCAGATGAGGAAAGTAAAGCATGTTGAGTCCTAGGATTCTCACAGAGAATCGATCACTGTTTCGGAGCAACCAGCATAAAGGGCTATGGAGGGAACCTCTTAGAGAGCCAAGCTCTGCCACACGTCCCTAGCATTGGAGAAAAATAGCTACCCTCACAGGATACAAATGTCCCACATGGGAGAAAACACTGTGACCTAGAACTACCAGTGGCTGGAAGTTAGATCTGTTTTTCTCTTGGTGGGCATTCAGAGAGTGTTACTACAGCTTTGCTAAATGGTGTGAACATGGGTGGTAAGCCTTTAGAAGCACACAAGACAACTAGTTCGATGGTTCCCAACTGCTGGTCCGTGACTGTTCTTTTACTGGTCTCCAGCAAAACAGGAAAAAACTATAGGCATGTGGTGAGTGTTTCATAATGTTAAACGGATTCAATTTGAAAGACTGTCCTTTATTCTAAGATTGGGGGTTAAATGGCCTTTCTTTTAGGAAATGATAGAGAAAGCAACATAGTAGCTACTTTTAAAAATGTTCTTGCCTGGCAAAACACAGATGGTCAACCTCCAGTTTTGCTTTAAAATTTTACTCGTCCATGAAATTAAGAAATCTGGTAACCACTAGCCTAGGTTCTCACATCCAGACAGGAAGCCTTCCAGCATTCCACTCACAACATGGAACATTTACAGACACTCAAAATGCCCAAACCAACTATGGAAAATCACTTCCTCTTCATCCCCTTCTCATATCTGGACTAGATTTTTTGCCCTCAAAGTTCTAGCACAGCGTTGAGTAAGATCTAATCACTAGAGATCCAGGCTTTGGGGGAAAAGGCAACAACTTCACAGCATGTGGTATTGGAGGTTTCAGTAACAATCAACACAGAGTCCCTACTTCCCATTTTCACAAAAAGGATCAGGTACCATCCCTCTGCATCAGACAGAAAGTCTAACAAAGACACAAATCAAATTCTGAATTCAAGTCTTAGCCTCAAATTTACAAATTTCATGGTATTTGATTTGAAGTCTAGTGCAGGGGAAGATTCCCAATAACAGTAACAACAATAGAAACAGCTATATAACATTTATAAAGCACTTACTAAAATATGCTGGTCCTTCAGCTAAGTGCTTTACACATATTAACTTAATTCTCATCCTATTAGGTAGGTACTATTATTATTTCTATTTAACAGATGAGAAGTTAAGTCATTTGCCCAAGGTCACACAGCCAGAGAGGGGCAGAGCCAAGATTTCAACTCAGGAAGTCTCTGGGGTCCATGCCCCTAGCCCCTACGCTATATAATCTTAACACAGAATTAGAAGACTTTTCTAGCAAGGGATGCACAGCTTCTTTCTCAGTGGCTGCATGAATGGTGGAGTGGGAAAAGTCCAAAGCCTGAAGACAGGGAATTTAGACTGGAATCTTTGCTTCTCCACTCACTAGTTCTCTGCCCTTAAGCAAATCAATTAACCTTTCTGAGTCTCACTTTCCTCAGATGTAAGACTGGGATGATAACAGATGCTTCAAAGAATGTTATCCGGATCAGATGCAAAGTACTGTTCACAGAGCAGGCCATAAAGTGAGTTCCTTTGCTCCTTTTCTTTTCAAGGTGCCTAGAGGGCAGGCTGAGACAAGAACCACACAGAATAGAGGGAGCTTTACAGCACGAGCCACTTAATCACAGAGCCTTGGGGAAAAGTAGGATGGAGATAAGTCTCCCATCAGACATTTAGTCATCAAATAAGGACTAAATGACTACAAAGTGCCAGACATTCTGTAAGGAGCTGGAGTCACAACAGTGAGGAGGACAGCCGTGGTGCCTGCCCTCATGAAGCTTACAGTCTGATGGGAGAGACAGGTAAATAACCAAACATTTGAACATACATGGTTACAAACTGCAGTAAGGAAGTTTCCCGTGAAGGAAAGGAATGTGGCCATATGAATAGACAGAGCTAAGGAACCTGTTCTAGATTAGAGGATCAGGGGAAGCTTTCTTGAGGTTTGGTAGAACCGAGATCTGAATGATGAACATGAATTAAGCAGGTAAGAGAAGAAGAGAAGAGAAGAGCTTTCCAGCCTGAGAGAAAGAACAAAGAAAAGTAAGGAATAAAACAAGGCTGGATAGGTGAGAAGAAACCAGAGCATGGGGGGCTATGGAGTTCTATCTTTACCAAAAAGGCAATGAACAGTGACTCATGGTAACGTTCCAAGATCATAACAGGTAACACTGTGAAACTAGGGTGGACGGAGTACCAGCGATGTTTTGAGGATGACATCAGGAAACGTCATCATGTTCTGCTGCCAGCAGATCCATATCACACCCAGGATCCGGGCCAGATGGCCCAAGAGCCAGACCTGTTACAGGAATTCTGATGTTCAGAGGACAAGACACCACACAGAGGCCCTCACCTGAACAACAGGAAATATGTGAATAAAATCCATCCCCTGGATCTGGTGGGGCTCCAGCTGGTGGGGACACTTCATCCTTGGCAGGACTGAGACGATTTTTTCTGATAGAGCTCTGTTTGGAAAAAGCAACAAGCAAAGAGTGAGAACAAATTAAGTGGTCCTCCAGCCTCTCAAGTCTGGGCAACATCCCAGAAGAATCCAGGGCTTTTCAGTGCCAGACCAGTGCCAGACTATGGCCAAGTTTCTCCTGGCTGACTGCAAAATGAGAAAAATAAACACAATTTAGATGTGTGTGTGTGCACGCAAGGTCACAAAACTGTCTTCATCCTTTATTCTAAGATTGTATTCTTCCTACTTTTTTACATTAAAATACTTTGTTTCCTTATGAAATTATAGTGATGTTAGAGGTTGTAATTACTTTTTAACATCCTTACATGGTGAAATAAAAAGTCATCAGCATCCCACATTCTTTTACATTTCATTTTACTGACCTACTTTTTCTAAAAGTTTGGGAACAACTAGGCTACACATCAAAAAAATTGTTCTAAATATTATTCAGGCAACAAGTAATTACCAGACCATGTGCCAGGAGCCCAGAATAGTAAGTCAAATCATGCAGCCTCATTCTCAAAAAAAATTTAGAGTTCTCTACTCTGGCACAAAAGTATTTTTAAAATAAAAAATTGGGGCTGTGGCTTAGCGGTTAAGTGCGCGCGCTCTGCCGCTGGTGGCCTGGGTTCGGATCCCGGGCGCACACCCACGCACTATTTCTCCGGCCATGCTGAGGCGGTGTCCCACATACAGCAACTAGAAAGATGTGCAGCTATGACATACAACTATCTACTGGGGCTTTGAGGGGGAAATAAATAAATAAAATCTTTAAAATAAAAAATTGCCTTTAATTTTGTTGATACTCTAAAATTAATCCTAGATTGGGGGGAACCGTGTATCCTCACTCTTTTTTCCAGAGAAAAGAAATTTTTCGCTTCTCATGAGGGACACTGCGATCTGTCTCCAACACCTTGTCTCAGTCCTCCTCCTATAAAATGGCTGGGAGAAGGGGAGGAACTGGGCTCCCTGAGGTCCCAGAGCATTCTTCTCTCTTGGTCAGGAGGTAAGCAGCTTCCCCCTACTGGGGCGGTTTCTCAGCTCAGCCTGGGCCTGGGTGAGACAGTTTTATGGCAGGAGTGATAGAGGGACTGGTGTGCAAGTCCATTTCATCACAGATTTAAGCCTCCTTTATCAGCTGATATTTGATCTCCAACTGTCTGGTTTCTGTTTCTTATATCTTAACTGGACTAGATTCAAGAGAGAAAGGAGATGATTTAGTGGGTGTGCTAAACCACAAAGCCATGGTACATGGACTGGGAACCTTGAGGAACAGTCACCAGGCATGGTCTTAAGGGGCCACAGAGAGAAATAGGGTCTTCTGGCTCAGTCTACACGGATAGTTTAGGTTACATCCTCATCTAAGACACTTTAAAAAATCTTAGTCAGTTACAGCAGCTAGTGTGGCCTTGTTTACAAGCACAGGGCTCTTTTCTAATAAATGAAGGCCCTGGTGAACAAGGTTACCAGGTTTTCCTAGATGCTTCAAATTTAGCAAGTTTTGGGTCTATCAAAAGTGTTCTTTGTTTAAAGAGATCTTGTCCATCTTTATCTTTCTGCAGTTCCATAATCCTTCCCAGAAGACAGACACCTAACTTGGGCGTGGGTGAGAGCCATTATTGTCTCCCCTGTGCTCCCCTTAGTAGAGTTGACCCCCTCAGTCTTGGCAGGAACTAGGTAATCTAGGGACAAAAGCTGAACAGCTCCCTAGGGAATGGTCCCCAAAGAACACATTACGAAACCATGTTTATACCCACGTAGCTTCATAAGGTGGGACCAAGGTTAAAACTGCTGAGGGAAACAGTCACACTCCCAGCTCCACTGATCATAAGATCAAATGTCAAGTCCAATATGTTAAGAGAAAAAAACACGGAGAGAGGAAGACTGATACCCCACTGCACACATTCAGAGGAGGGAGCATCCATCTCCCAGGAGGGAAGCATACGGGGGAACACATTCACCCCCAGCAGAAACAGGGGAGGTGATTTCTCCAAAAGGTCCAAGATGTAGAAGGAAATCGCCATGTGGCTCTCAGCTGTTCCTGTGGTTCCTCCTTCCTGAGCAGCCTGTCTTTGGGACACATGCATCTTTTCTGCTGTAAGATGTGTAGCCTGCCCCATGGGGGATGCCTGAGGCTGTCCCGCTCTTCCTGCGCCTTGAATGGGACAGTCTGCTAAGGAAGTACTAACAAACCCATTTGGCAACATATCTAAGGCTCTCTCTCTGATAAGCTTTATTTTTTATTTTGATTTCCATCAGACTCTTGTGCCTTGTTTCTTTGAAACTTGTACGGGGAAGGGTGCTTAACTGGCCCTGCTTCCCAAGCTCGAAGCTTAGCATATGAAGATGGTTACCAACTCCGGTTTTGTGTCCTTGCTCAGCGCAGGTCTTAACTATACATGTGGGGCCACCTTTCCTCATAATTACATTTTGGTTCAGTAGGAGGAAAGCTCCCTCTAGTGGCTACAGGTCTATGGGTGTGCATAGAGTACTGATTGCTCAGAACCATTGAGTAGCCTAAAAACAAGAGGCTGGGACTCCCAACACCATCCAGCTTAACCCTCTACCTTCAGATAAGGTTCTCCCTGGCCACTCCTCAGGGACAGCCTACTCTCCCAGTTCATAAAGGCCCTGAGGGAAGAATCTCTCGGGTCATCTCAGGGTTTACAACCCTCTTAAACCCGCCTCTCAGAAATTACAGCCTATGCAAACAGCTGAAGGCACTAACACTGCCAGGAGTGAGGGGTGGGGGTGGAGATGTGGGCAAAACACAGGCAGGCTAGGGGCAGGAGACAAAAGTCAGAAAGACTTCTCGCAGAAACCCACCAGTCCTCATTTGGGTTCTCCCTAGAGCTCAGGTTGGATCCTCTGACTTTCTCAAAATCAGGGAAAACAATTGCAGAGGTCACCAGACAGGTCTCCTAGCCTAAGATTTTAACATGCCCACTTGTCATTACAGGTGATTAGTTTCATTCCTTTAGTTTTTAAGTGTTAAGTGCACTGTTTGCTCCTCCACTACTAACAGTTTGGAAGAGAGTGAATTAAACCAGGGTGTAAATTCCAGCTCTATCACCTACTCTGGCAAGCCACCTGGTCCCTCTGGTCCAACACTCTCATCAGAAAATGAGGGACAATCTCTATCCTGTCTATTCAAAAGTTGTTGTGAAGATTATATAATAAAATGAGTGTATAAGCGCTCTGCACACAGGTGTCTAGTAAACGTGCGTTGTTGAAATGAACTCAGTGATAAGCCTAAAATCTCATTTACGGACCTCTGAACATAAGACCCTGCAGTAAACTGGGCTTAAGAGCAGTCTGGGATGGAGGGTAGAAGCTCATGGAACCCTCAAGAAAGAAGGATCAACAAGGAGAACAAGGCCCCAGTTGGACACGTACAGAAGACAGCCTGAAAGATAATCACGCCCTCAGGAGGCAAGAGCGCTCCTCAGAGCATGCTGCCCAGCCCCCACCACAGCAGCTAGGATGTACTAAAGCATGGCAGACATAAAGTAGTACTAGTCTAAAATGCAGCTAACCAGAAACTTTGTGGGGAGGAACCCCAAACGGAGAACACATTCCAAATCCAAACAAAAAAGATTTTTGGATAATTCAGTGCCCTGTGGCTATGACATTTCTCCTATAGTGTGATGCACTGCTAGGAGTCTGGTCAGTCTTTAGTCATACAAACCCCTGTCCCCAGCTTCGCCCACAATTATAGTTCATGGCTCTGCACTTAAAAGCTACACTCAAGTACTTACCAGAGAACATCATACATCCTTAACCCCTTATCCAAACCATTTGGGGCCAGGCATGTTTCAGAATTAAGAATTCTCTAGAAGTTTCCACCTTAATGTACCTACGGGGCATACACTATGTATTACGTAGAACCCCAGTGAAATCTAGAGCACCACCATATAATCAAAGAATTTAATGTCTGCAGCAAAACTCAAGAATATTCACATAAGTGGGATCAATAGAGACTATAAATAGCCTTAACTCAGTTCAGGTCATGTTTTGCTTCCAAATAAGGTCTGTATCCACACTTGAAAAGAAAAAAACTCATTTTCAGTGTTTTTTTAGATTTCAGAGATATGGATAAGGGACTGAGAATCCATATAACAAACAGTATGCTCCAATATCTATTAAGAGTACTGTCACTGATGGGAATGTATCATAACCCCGAAGGACACCAAAGTGAAAAAGGCGCTAAGAACCACTGTAAAACTCCAAAGGAATTTAGGAAGGAAGGATACGTAGAATCTAAGAAATGGTAAGACCAGCCCAGAAAGCATGCAATGAAAGAAATCCCAGCACATTAGGGGTGCCACAGGTGTAAGAAGCAATGAACTCACACTGGAACAGAAAGAGGCTTCAGTCAAGAGTGTCCTCAAGAAGGCAGTGAATTCATGTTAGTAAATACACTGATTAAGAAGTTGGCTGATCTTAGCTACAGGTAAAGCTATGGCTTCTTTGTCAACAAGGAAAAAAAGGCAATCAGAAACTCAAGGAAAAAAAGGTGCATAAATACGGAGTAAATTACAGTGTGCCTGATTTTCAGTGACGCATAGAGACCATCTCCACTTGCTCAGGCCAAATACCTCAGAATCATCCTTGACTCCCTTCTTACTCACACCCCAAATCCAATGTGTCATGAAAGCCTGTTGGTTCTACCTTCAGAATAGATCCAGAATCCCCTCACTGCTAGCCCACTCTGCAGGCCACCATCTTCTCCGGTGAGGATTATTACAATGTACTGAAGAGTCTCCCCGCTTACACCCTCACCCCCTTACTTCAATAATCAGAGGGTTCCTTCTAAAACAAAGAACAGATTATACTCCTCCTCTGCTCAAAACCCTCCAAGGATTTCCCATCTCACTCAGAGTAAACCCAAAGTCCTTACTCTGACCTACAAAGCCCTACCTGATCTGGCCCCCATGACCTCTCTGCACTTGCCTCCTACTGCTACCCCTCCTCACTCCACTCCAAGCAAGCTTATGCTTGAGGCCTTCACACTGGAGGTTCCCTTTGCCTAGAGCCCTCTTCCCTCAAATCTTAGCCCCCATATCCTCTTCTCAGTGAGGCCTACACTGACTTAAAACTACAACTGCCTCCTGCCCTACGTCCCTCCTCCTATTTCTTCCAAGCTTTAATTGTTTCCATAGCATATATTACTTCTATATATAGTTTACTTGTTAAATTTGTTGTTTATGGTCTGTCTCCTCCAATAGACTCTAAGCTCTGTGAGGGCAGGACATTTTTCATTAATGTATCCAAAGTACCCAGAACAATATCTGACCCAAAATAGGGGCTCAACAAATATTTGCTGAGTCAATGAATAAATGAAAAGAGATTCTTTTGACTGTGATATTTTGAATATTCTCCTTTAAACAGCACCATCATGGTCCAGATTACATTTCCTTTTCCCTGACCCCATTACAATTCTTAGTTCTTATTGTACACACTGTTTATAAATTTACTTTTAGAATCTACCAGTAGATAAAGCATGGACAATTTAATTGCTATTATAGAACAGACTATAAATATTATTCTGTAAACATTATAAAAGTAATGTTATGATGGTAGACGGAGGTTGAAAAGTAGGACAAACAGAGATACCAAAACATTTACCCTATGTAGTTAGGAACCAGGAAAAACTATCCTATACTAATGGTCCAACAGATAGAAGCTTAAGCAGATTAAAATTATATTAGTGATAGGGGCTGGCCTGGTGGCCTAGTGGTTAAGTTCAGCGTGCTCTGCTTTGGTGGCCCGGGTTTGGTTCCCAGGCACAGACCTACACCACTCGTCAGCCACGCTGTGGTGGTGAACCACATACAAAATAGATGAAGACTGGCACAGATGTTAGCTCAGGGCAAATCATCATCAAGCAAAAAGAGGAAGACTGCCAACAGATGTTAACTCAGGGAGAATCTCCCTCAGCAAAAAAAAAAAAAAATTATACAAGCAATCATAGAAAAACAGATAATAATGAAAAGGCTGGAAAATGAAGGGAATATAGTGAGCAGTATAGGTGAGCTAATTTCCTCCTTTCATCAGACTTGAATGAAACAGAGTATATACACAGTTGGAGATGCAGAAGTGACTTCTCTGAACAATCTAAAACCTAAACAGTCAAAGATGATTCTTTCCAGGGAATAAAACTGGGGTGTAGAATGGGAAGGGGGAGAGACATCAGCTGTATATTTTGTTCCCTTTGGTAGTATTTGAATTTTTTTTTAACTTCACGGATGTAATACCTATATAATAAAAACAAACAAACAAAAAAAACAAGAATAAAAATCTACCCCTGGATTTAGCCCAACCAGCAGGGAGCAGAGCCAAACACCTGGATTCCTCCCAATGCCTCCCAGTGAAGGACTTTTCATTATAGGTCGCTGGACACGATGCCACAGTCCTGGAACAACACGTTAGAGATGCAGAGCCCTGCTATTCACGGCTGGGCACCGATGAGCACAGTGTCATAGAGAACAAGATGTCCTTTTTAATGAGGAGCCAAGAGATGTCCTTTGGTCTTAGTATTAAGAATTTTAGTAATTCTGTGGGACCTATTTTTTTTTTCTACTGAGCAGAAACTGTGAATTGGCTAAGTTATCACATTATTTCTCTTTTTGTTAGCTGCCAGAAGGCTTAGAGCCAAATCTGTGGCCCACCCTTAGGGAAACAAAGCATTTTGTGGCCCATCACAAATGTAGTAGCCTTATCCCCAATTCCATTTTTTTCTCCTTTTACTTTGCTTCACCTTTCCATTATTACTGCTTCATGTGCATATTCATAAACATCTTTAATCCATTTGGAAGTGTTTTTTCTTGGGGAAGGATAAGCCTTCAGAAAAATGAATAAATAAGTCACAAACACATAGATCTGAGATCACAAATCCCTCTCCTTAAAGAGAAGGGAACTGAGCCTTGCCCAAGGTCACACAGCTGCCCACTGGCAGGGCTGGGCAGAACTGGGGATCCCAGATGGTCTAATGAAATCACCAAGCCCCTAGTGAGCTACGGAAGACCAGACAGGGTACCCTCAGGTGAAATCTCTAGCAAGGAGCCCATGCTGCCTTCTCTCGATGGCAGGCAAAGTGAGGCTCTGTCTTACACGGAGGCAATGAATGGGGAGAGAAAGATTCTCCTTTCCTCATCCTATTCAACTTCCATCCAAATTAGATGGCTTTGGAAACAGAGATAATCTAAGCAGTCACTAGAAACTGTGATCAAGAAAAACTATTAGAGCTGCTGAATATGACTAATCATCAGGGAAATGCGAATCAAAACCACAATGAGATATCACCTCACACCTGTTAGAATGGCTATTATCAAAAAGACAAAAGATAACAAATGCTGGTGAGGATGTCGAGAAAAGGGAACCCTTCTGCAGAGTTGGTGGGAATGTCAATTGTTGCAGCCACCATGGAAAACAGTATGGCGGTTCCTCAAAAAATTAAAAATAGATCTACCATACGATCTAGCAATTCCACTTTTGGGTATATATCCAATCAAAACAAAATTACTATCTCAAAGAAATATTTGTACCCCCATGTTCATTGCAGCATTATCCATGATAGATAAGATTTGGAAACAAACTAAGTGTCTATCCATGGATAAATGGATGAAAAAGGTGTGGTATATGTATGTGTGTGTGTGTGCATTTTATATATATAGATACATATAATCTATATAAGACAGACACAATGGATTATTATTCAGCCATTAAAAAGAAGAAAATCCTGCCATTTGTGACAACCTGGATGGACCTTGAGGGCACTATGCTAAGTGAAATAAGTCCAACAGAGAAAGGCAAATACTGTGTGATCTCACTTACATGTGGAATCTAAAATAACTGAACTCATAAAAACAGACAATCGATGGGCGGTTGCCAGAGGCAGGGGGTGAGGAGTGGAAGAATTGGGTGAAGGTGGTCAAAAGGTACAAACTTCCATTAATAAGTTCTGGGGATGTAATGTACACTATGGTGACTATAGCTAATAATACTGTATATTTGAAAGTTGCTAAGAGAGCAGATCTTAAAAGTTCTTATCATAAGAAAAAACTGTAACTATGTGAGGTGATGATGTTAACTAAACTTGCGGTAATCATTTCACAATATATACATATATCAAATCATTATGTTGTGCATCTTTAATATAATGTTATATATCAATTATATCTCAATAAAACTGGAAAAAAATAAAAGTTAAAAAACAAAAAGAGCAAGTGTTACAAACAGCCTACACATTAAACGACTCTTATATGCTACCTGTGACCTTGGCGTCTATCAGCCTGTTTCATAATCTGTAAAAGTGTGATAATACCTGTTGTAATGAAAATTAAAATAAAATACATAAAACGTCTAGCAGAACTTTCAGCACACAAAAGGCACTCAAAATTAGCTCCCTTCACCCCATTTAGGCTCTTCCATGGCAAACCCTGATAACTTACATTTTTTGACCTATTGTAGAGTTTTCCTGAAAGAGCAAATCAACATCTATGTCAAAGCTGCAAGTGGTAATGCACCAAGTCATTCCTCCAACCACCTGCAAGACACAAAGAAAATATCTGTTTTCTCTTTCTAGTTTGGGGAGAGGGGGAAAAGTGTAAGGTAGAAAAAATATAAGTAGCTTTTACAGACTCAGTGAACCTACAAAATTATATACGTTTAGAGAGAGACTATATGTGTCCTTCTGAGTGCATCAACTGTAATTCACCTGAAACAGCACTGCTGAATAAAACATTCTGCAATGATGGATAAGTTCGCCATCTGCACTGTCCAGTATAGTAGCTACTAGTCACGTGTGGCTACTGAGCACTTGAAAGGTGGCTACTGTGACTGAGAAACTGAACTTTCATTACTAAATGGACATATCATTCATAGATTCTCTTTATAATGAAGGGGACAGACATTAATTCTCAGCCAAGAGAAGTCTTAATCCACTTCTAGGCAAGTGCCAGATTCCAGAAGAATTATGTGTTTTACAGACCAGATATGTAAGTCGCAAGGCTGACATTCTGTGGCTCATTACTTAATTTCCACACGTCTTATTTTTTTCATCTACCTAAAGGCGATGAGAATCCCTGCTCTACTTTTCTCACAGGATTTCTCTGAGATGCAAATGAGACTAAGGCTAAAAATCCATTTTGAAACAAAATCCTTTTTAGATACAGCTTGATGTTAGAAAAACAATAGTGAATCTTATCCCTGGTTGTTTCAGACTCATGTGAGGTGCCTAATAAAATACAGATTCCAGGCCCCAGCCCAGACCTAACTAACCAGAATTTCAATGAGTGAGGCCTAGACATCTGTATCATAAAACAATCCACAGTGATTCTGTTATGCGTAGCCAGGACTGTGGCCCACTGGAGCACTCAATACTTTCTTCCACCAGGAAACTTTCCTGGCCTGCTCTGTTGGATCTGGTGCTTCATTTCTGTGCACAGCTCCCTGTAGCACTTACTGCATCGTGCCATTTATTCTATGAATGTTGGTTTACTTATCTCTCTTCCTTATCCATAGAAATCGGGCTCTTCGAGTACAGGGCCTTCGTCTTATCTCCATGCCCTCAACTCCTATTACTATGCCTTGTGCATAATAACTGTTCAAGGTTCTGTTGAATTAAAAAACTTCCTCCCACAGTGACTTCTCCCTCTTCCAAACTCAGCTTTTACCATCCATAGAATATGTGGCAATTGTCTGTGAGCACACTGACTTGGGATAGCACCTTACTAACTCAGCTTATTTATCTTACGTAAGCTTTATCTCACCACCCAAACTGTAAGTTCCTTGAAAGGAGGAATTATTTCTCTTGCTTCTTTGCATTTCCCAAAGCTTTGGACACAGAAAAGGAATTCAAGGCATATCTACTGATATATTATTATTTTCTTTTAATAGGACACTTGAACACTTCCATTATGAATCTGAATTAGGGAGAAATGGAAACATGGACACAGACGAAGTAAAAACACAATGTCTTCCCCTTTTCTCTACCATGATTAACCATGCCACCTTGACAAAAAATAGCCTAATGATTAGAAAGATTTCCTCTTACCTTGTCAAAAGGTGACAAGCCTTTAATTCTTGCCCTGAAATACCCAGCTGCCACCAAGAGCTCCAGAATTTCAGTCAACTTGACATTTTGTTCTTCATCTTCTCTTGTTTCTACCTAAATCAAAAGGTATAAGTTAGGCTGGTAAAAGCTACCTTGAATAAAGGAACATCAGGTATATCCCCTGAAGCCACAATCTCACTGCCAAGGAGCATGCGACACTGGGTATATCACTGCATTCATGCAGAAGCATGGGGACACCGTACTGCCAGAGTCGCAAAGAACAGGGTCCCCAGGCATCAACAAGCTGTTAATCGTCATAGGTGGAGAGAAGACACACACAGGTAGTAGAGACTTTTCCTTAGGTGCTGAAGGAACCCAGGGGAAAGGAGCATTACAGCACACTGCCTCCCTGTTCTCTAACACATGGTTTACTTGACAGGCTTCTTGACTAGATTATAAACTCCTTACAGACAAGAACAAGGTGGTTTTTTTCCCTTAACTTTATACTCATCTTGGTCCCAGAAGTTACTAACAAGAGGAGCAAAAACAAAGAATTCAAATATGTAGCCCTCTCTGCACTCCTCTTTTTGGTCTCTAAAGCAAATATTAGCAAGGCTTTCAACCCAGATATGTTAAAGGGTGGCCACATAACATGGTTGCCTTAAAATAATAAATTCAACTAATATATTTAAGTAGGAATTTGATTTAAAAATTTTAATATATTCTACCTTCACTCCCAAATGTTTATCTACAAGTTAAACACATCTAAATATTCTAGTACTTTTGCCTCCATTTACTTTCATGAACTGTGCCTTTCCTCTCTTCCATTATTGCAGAAAATCAGAAACCACCTCTCTCTATAAATCAACACCAAGGTATACTTGTTCAAATCCTCCTACCCCTCTCTGACTACTCCCTTACCCAACACGCCTGTTAAATCTTCCTTTACCATGCACGTCATGTTTATCCTCCCTCCCCTTTTATTTACACTTCATGCCAGGAATATTGCAACTGTCTCTCAATCTTTCTTCCCTGTTAATTTGTCTTGCTCATTCCTTCCTAAATCACAGCTTTCACATCACCTTGCTTTACTTCATCCCCCAGCCTTCATCATGAACGCAACACCCACTGTCTATAAGATAAACTCCAAATGTCTTGGTTTGGCATTCAGATCTTTGGCCATAACCTATCTTTTCAGCTTCATCTTTTACCTCCTCCCAAAACAATCCAGACATGGCTAGGGCCAACCTAGGCAAGCACTGCTCACTCCCATTTCTTCATTGTTCACACCAGCCCCCTTCTCCTGATATTCTCTAACCACGCAGAAATCATCTTCAAATTCTAGCTCCTATTCAATGCCCACTCTAACAAATACAGCCTGAAATGGTCATTCCTCTGCATTTCTATTTTATTTATAGTCCATGCCATTCGTAGAATTAAGTATCAACCTTTTCCAAGTGACATGTCTGGTGTTAATGTACATGCTTGTCTTTCTAACTGGACTATTAGCTGGTTCAGAAGACCTATAAATTATTCACCCATGTTTACTCCTCTGCTCTGAAACAGCATTAGGCTCAAAGGACACACTTTTTAAATATGGCATGATGTGCTTCATAAACATGGAAATCATTACATAAAGTGCATCCTAAGCCAGTCATGGATTAATAAAATGTTTTCATAGTCATGACACTGGTAATGGAAATTCAAGTTTATTTTAAAGCACTAACTGCCAGGAGAGGGAGCATACATATTAGCATACAGTTGAACATGGAATTATTAAAGTGACTGATAACCGCTTGCAATGGGAGGTGGTAGAGGTGACTGCCTTGCACCGCTGCTCGTTTGACTTACCCCTCTCTCAAATGACCCTGGTCCAGCCTATCAAAGATTCTGAAAGTTAGCATTCACTAGTTCCTAATGCACATGCATAAACGAAGAAAGTAATACTAATTATTCACACCTTCTCTTCCTTCACAAAAGATCTGAGATGGTTGAGAAATATCTACAAATAGAGAAACTCAAAGAAAAGAGAATGGTTCATAAAGACAGAGTGGAAAAGGAAAATGGGATGATATAAGTACTTTCTGAAAACTCCTGGGAAGTAAAACAGGAACCCTTCATGCGTTCAATCATCATTTATCATGAAAACACTTCCACAAAGAAGACAGTCCATCACAGGAGGATCATCCCTGCCTCCATTTGTACCTAATGAGCACCCACTGGCCACCCGACGGCAGACGCATGGCCCATGCTTCCCGTCCACTCACCCCCAAAATGGAGAAGTGGACTTTCATAATTTAACCTGTGAAATAACTTTCTGGCACAAAACACTGAATGAGAACGTTAATATGACTCCAACTTCACTTCACAGATTAACACTGAAACAAACAGAAAAGAGCCACTGACTAATATACAGGGAATGAAAGAATACCCTCTCTTGAAACTGTAAAAAGTCACCAGGCTTTACATCCAATTGTTAAACTAAAATTATGACAAAGATGAAGGATTGTGAACTCTTAAACCAGGCACACTAAATTTTCAATTGCCCTCTACTGTAGTTCAGGTAAGGTGGAAGGCAGAGCCAGGTCTAGCCATCTTTCTGTCCTTCACATATATACAGTAACAGGTTTAAAAATTGAATTTAATGAATTAACAGGACTAGTAACAGCTTAATGACACAGACTATCCATATTCATGTGTACTGGTCTTTGAAGTGAAAGATAATAATTTGATTATATTCACCCTGTCTGCCTCATAACTGCCAGAAACTGTCTTAGGCTCTTGAAAAGTGACACATCATACCCAGTCTCCCAGCAGTCAGAGAAGGGTTAAACAAAGGACACACAGGAGCAGGCTGCTTTTCATTTTAGAAAGAACCCCACTGTTAGTACTGTGGGACACTGACTTGGAGGGATTTAAAGTAGAATCTGAGAGACTAGACAGGAATCTACAGCAAAAGGCCAGGCAAAAACTTGACGAGAGCCTAGAATAAAGAAGCAGCAAAAAAGAAATATTAAATCAAATATCACAGTACAGATCCCGGTCTTCACCAGCCCTACCCCATCAAAGCAACTTGCATGTGAGGTTTTTACCTAATATAAGGATTCTGAACACATTACACTTCTTAGGTTTTCTTAAGATAACAAAATGGACTTGCATTCTGGGAGCACACACTGACAGGTAAGTCTGTCCTTCCATTACCATATCCCCAGCTTTTATGCACAGCACAGTGATCCCTCAATTAGTGGGTACTTGAGGGACGAAAGAACTGAGAATTTGAGGATGAGGGGCCAGAGAAGCAAGATTGGCCACAGGCAGGTAAGTGTGAAGGGACCACTCATCATGTCAACGAATCAGGCCCCCTGCCAAATGCCTGCTTCAGAACCTTAGGAGGGGGATAGAGGTGCAGTGTGGATTTCATTGCTTTCAAGAATCTAAAAAACTAGACTAGCTTTTGAGTAAATCAACTGGAAGAGAAGACAGATGCAAATCACCCAGCTAAGTGATACCTGCAGCCAAAAGGAAATGCTCTTTCCCTTTATTTCCAGCCAATGTGGAAATCCGGAAACCAGTGATTATCCTGTCCCGAGGACCAAGTGAGTACTTAATAACAAACAACTCTGGAAGGAAAGGCACCCGCTGTCTTCTGGAGAAGCAGCAACGCTTCCGCCCGGCGCTCCGCTCCCGGCCACACAGCACCATTGGAGACCGCGGCGCGCTGACCCAGCCGGACACAACCCAGGGCGCGCCCGGCTCCCAAACTTCCTCCCGCCGCCCCGGCCGGGCGTGCGGGTCAACGCAGAGCGGCATTCCCTCCGACACCAAGGCGGGGCGGCTGGCGCCCGGACCCCGCGGGCCCCGCGAAGCGGCGGCAAGAGCCACAAGGTCACCGCCCTTTGCACAACCCGAGCCCGGACCGTCCCAGCGCGCGTCTCGTGACTCCCGGGCGCAGCAGCCCCGGCCCTCCCGGCGAGCCCTGGAAACTGCCCGGGAGAGCTGGGTCCCCGGGCCCCGCGGCGCCTGGGGCTGCGTCAGGGCACTTATTGCGCTGGGAGGGCCACTTCCGTCCCAGGAGACCCGAGAGCGGCTGAAGTCGGTCCCTGCCCACGCTCACGCTGGGGGACTAGCTCGGCCCCCGGCGGACGGACCGCTGCTCCCCGCGGTGGACACACCTGAGGAAGGGGGCGGGGCGCCCAAACGCACCCCGGGCCCCGCTCTGCCCGCTGCCGGCGGGCTCGGCCCTGGCTCAGGGACGCGGACTTGCCAGGCAGAGTGGGCTCTTACCTCCGGAAGACCCTGGCCCTCTGGCCCTTTGGACAACCCCATGGTCCGGTCGGACAGACGTGCTGCGGCGGCAGCAAAGCCAGCAGTGCGTTCGGAGGAAGCTGTCCCCGGCCGCGAAGCTGCTACCGGGGTGGAGTGCAAAGCGGGAACTTCCTCCACCGCCGCTGCCGCCGCCGCCCGGGAGCACCGCGGCCCGGCGGAGCATGCGCGCTGGGGCGGCAGCGCGGCGCGACTGCGCCTGCGCAAGGGTAGCCCCGCGCCAAGCGGGCAAAGGGTGAGACTCTGGAGTGGCGGTCTCGCCAGGCTGTGGGGGCTGACGTCTGTGGAAGCTTCGCGCCCGAGCCCTGCATTTTTCTCCCAGGTGCCTTATAAAAGGGACTATTCCTTCATTTCGGAGAAATTATGCATCCTGACTCCCCTTTCTGCTTTTCACGGGCATCAGATGCCCCAAGTGGGTTCTGTCCTCTCCATGAGCCGGACTTCCGAAGCCCCCTCGCTCTCGGGGCGGAGTGCGAACACGAATGATTTTGGGGATTCCAGACCCTGTCCCGGTTCTAGGCGAATCAGGGTGTCGCCTGATTACCGCGCACTTGGGCAAACTTCTCCATACACGGACCACGGAAAGGAGCTCCCGAGAAAGGATTCTTCACGCCCGTCGCCCCTCTAGCGTTCGAGACAGTGCATCTTGTTACCCAGGAAACCTCGTTTGGGATAATGTTCCGCCACCCCACCACCACCATCCCCAGTTGTGTCTTCCTTAGGGGAAGGTCATCTCTGAGAATGCGACTCCGGTGTTGACGGCATTTTAGCTGCCACATCGCTTAGGCGTTGCACCCTAGTCTGTCCCAGAGGATGGCAGCTATTTAAGAGTTGTCTCCCTGGCCACAAGCCCCTCGCTCCAGCCCCATAATGCCTTACACAGCTTGTTTTTTTGTTGTGTGTGTGTGTGTGTGTGTGTGTGTGTGTGTGTTTTTTAAGGGATGACGACGAAAGAGGTGACGTGAAAACTTTTGCTGTAGAAGAGATCCTTCCCTCTGTGTGTGGGGAGAGGGGAATATGGAGTTATGAGCTCCTTGAGATCAAAGAAGTTGTGTGTGTGTGTGTTTCCTCTGTGCATCCCTAGCATCTTAAAAAAGTAGATACTGAGTAATTGTATGTCCTTGAAGAAATTCTTTTTGTACTCCTCCTAAAGTTTATCCTGACAGAACAGAGATATCTCTGGAACGAGAGTACACAAGTGATTGGAAGGACCGTAAGAACAGACATTTCCTTCTTAACTGTAGTTAGCAAATATCACTAACCAAACTGCGTGCCAACCCTCCAATAATTTGAGAAATTCGAATACACAAATTAAGGTGTTGAGACGGGAACTCTCTTATCTGAGTTATATAACATCTTGCTCTTACCCATTGTGAAGCTAATGAAACTCAATTTCTAAAGTGCCTAACTTCCCAAATGTGTTATTTTTGTAATTTTAAAATTGTCCTTCCTTGAGATAGTATAGGATGAGGGAGAATGAAGTGATAATTTTGTAGCCACTGTTGGGTGATTAGACAGGTATTGATGCCTAGGGACAGGTAGCAAAATCTCGTGTAGCAGGCAGGCCTAAATAGCTGTATACAAAGCAGCCCAGGAAATAGGGCCTGGACAATAACAGGATTCAAGTAGGCCACACACCAGTCTCTTGTTGTAAATGCTTTTGCAATGTTTTAAATAAACATAAGCAGCTAACTTTCCCAGTAAGAAACTGTCCTGTTTTACTGTCTCTGAAGGGTGACAGTAGCAGAGTTGGGTTGACAGCTTGCTTTTTTTTTTTTTTTTAAAGATCCCAGCAAAACAGCCATGGCAGCAGTCAAGAAAGCTTGAGCAGCCCATGTTTGAGAGAAGAACCCCTGCACAGCCTTGGAGAAGACCTTGAACAGACAATGTCAGAGAAGGAGGTTTGTGAGGACTTTCAGATAAATGCATCTCTCTCCCTCCCTCCTGGCTCATACACATTTTATCTCCCTAGTGGGATGGTTGGGAATTAGGGATCATTCTGTCTCTCCTCTGTACATTCAGTACAGAACTGTGTGATGTTCTTGTAAGTGCAAGATTCTCGGGAACCTCACAAATACTTTCCTTTCCTGGGTAAATAGAGTGTGATAGTAAAGAGCTTCCTGTTAAGATCACCTTAATTTGGATGAAGTTTTCAATAAAGCCGCCATCATTCTGTCCTCATATCTCTCCCAGCCCTTCCATTCTGAGCTCTTGCTGTGACCAGGAAAGGGAATCATGAAGTCTCGAAGCAGGAAGCGACCTTAGAAGGCATCTAGTGCAACTATGGGTGTTTAGAAAAGTAAAATGACACAGTTTAGGTCACACAGCATGTTATTGGCAGTGCTGGAACCAGAGCCCCACATTTCTGATTCACAATGTCCTTTTATTCATCCGCCATCCATCCAGCAAATATTACTGAGTTCCTTTTATGTTAGTGGCTCTCAAACTTGGCTGCATGTTGGAATCTCCTGGGCAGATTTAAAAGCTACCAATGCCTGGGTTACACCCCCAGAGATTCTGACTTAATTGGTCTGGGGAAAGACATGAATATTGGATTTTTTCCCCCTGGAATATATTGTTTTATGTAAAACACAGTAGTGAACAGTGACTTCGTTATTATTGTTTCTTTATAGATCACAGTGGCACACAGAGTTTAAGATCCATAAACAAAGTAAGAGTCTTTAAGTTAAATGAGTTCTTCCTGAAAATTCTTAATTGTATGCTGATCTATTCTCAAGCAGTAAAATTTTACAACACACCATCCTATATTTGTCATGTCACATTTCCATAGTAAAATATGGAGGCTCAGGTGGTGCAAGCAAACCCAAACCCCCTCAGCTTCTGGACACAACACTGCGCACACACACACAGACACACACAATCTTGGATGAGTTCTTCTAGTGCATTTTTCCAAATAAATGATAGTTTTATTAAAGAATTCCAACAATTTCCATAATTTTCACAACCACACTCTATTAGCTACATTAGAAAGGATTTGACAAGGATCCAACCACACAGCAATGAATAACCATGCTTGAGAACATCTCCTACATTCTGTATCTCCTGTAGAAAATGATATCTAACATTTTCTTGGTAAAATGATTTAATAATGAAACGTTTCTTATGTTGGGGAGCAAGTGGATTTTTAAAACATCACAGGAGAGTCCAATGAGCAGCCAATCTGAGAACCCCTCTTCTGTGTGCCAGAGAATAGTTCTGGGTACTGAAATACTGCAGTCAGCAAACCAGACAATACGATTACTGACAGAAATTAAACATGTAGATTAATAAGATAATATTGGCTGGAAATAAGCATTCTTCAGGAAAAAAACCCCAGTGTAACGTGATGGAGAATAGCTGGAGTCAGAGGCTCTTTTAGGTGAAGGGGTCAGGATAGGACTCTCAGGCATCATTTGAGGGGAGACCTGAATCTCAAGAAGGTGCCATGGGAAGATCTTAGGGAAAAGCATTCGAGGCAGAAGGAGCATCTGGGGTGTTCTGGACAACTTCCCTTTGCCCCTCCAGACCTGCTCTCACCCCTCTCACCTTGCTTGCTGCTGTACAAGGCTGGCCACTGAGCGCTTCATCAACAGAGCCTGGAGTATGGGTACTGGGGTGGGGGGATCTGGGGTGTGGGTCCTGGGGTGGGGGGATCTATGGTGGGGGGATCTGGAGTGTGGGTCCTGGGGTGCGGGGATGTGTGGTGTGGGTCCTAGGGTGGGGGCATCTGGGGTGTGGGGTGGGCCTGGAGAGCAGAGTCTCAATAGTAATTTGGAAAAATGTATCAAGAACTTTAAAAATAGTCTTGGATATGATACTCCACTTTTAGGACTTATGTACAAAGATCTTTATCACAATGTTACTTATGAGAGAAAAACCTGGAAACCATTTAAATAGCTCATAAAAGGAAATGGTTAAATACAATACAGTAGTGCCCCCTTTCCCACAAGAAATACATTCTAAGACCCCCCAATGGATACCTGAAACCACAGATAGTACTAAGTCCTATATAGACTGTGTTTTCTCATATACATACATACCTATGATAAAGTATAATTTATAAATTAGGCACAGTAAGAGATTAACACCAGTGACTAGAAACAAATAGAACAATTATAACAATATACTGTAATAAAAGTTACTGTAGATCTTAGCAACCTCAGAATACAATTTTTTTTCTTATTAAGTTGAGAACTTTCACCTTTTCACTTAAAGGAAGCAGTTTACAGCTTCTCTTTGGCATATCAAATTGCCAGCATCACTACTCTTGTGCTTTGAGGCCACTATTAAGTAAAATAAGTGTTACTTGAACACAAGTACTGTGAGACCATGACAGGGTAGATCTGGTAACAGAGATGGCTACTAAGTGACTAATGGGCACATAGCGTATACAGTGTGGATCTGCCGGACAAAAGGATGATTCATGGCCGCCCCAGGCAGGACAGAGCAGGATGGCGGGAGATTTCATCATGCTACTCAGAACAGTGCACAATTTAAAGTTTATGAATTGTTTATTTCTGGAATTTTCCATTTAATATTTTTGGACCTCGTTGACTGCTGGTAACTAAAACTCCAGAAAGTGAAACCTCTTTTACTGGCAACAGCATGTTGCCAGTAAAAATGTTCACTGCAGCAGGCCATGAAATGAAAGGCTGAGAGATGAGGCTATTTAATATTAGCAATGTCTGCCTGTCAAAAAATCATTAAAACATTTAAAAGGCAAACTGGAAAAATGTTCATTACCTGTGACAAGAGTTCTTACAAATTTAATAGAAAGACGAGCAAAACACTTGAATGGAGAATTCCTAAAAGAAACTGTCACTAAATCTATGAAAAAAATATTCTCAGCCTCACACTAAAGTGTTAAAATGAGGTTCCTTTGCATCGAAGAAATAACTAATGTGTTAAGGAGATTAAACTAATGCCATAGCACTCCCTAGTCATTGAGTAAGTTTTTACGAGAGTTCTGGAGGGCAATTTGACAAAGTTAATTTTTCACCAAATATCCATTGAGTGCCTACTGTGTGCCAGACACTGAGAAGTTTCTCATTGGGGGTGAGAGGAGTGATTCTGTACCCCATGGGCATCTGGAGTTTTGACAGTGACTGGGAGGTATTGCCAACATTTAGCACTCAGCTATTGTGGATGTCAAGTGTCCTGCATTGACTTTGGGTCATAAGAATTTCTTTGGTCAGAGGAATGTGGGGAGATATGGGATTGTGCCAGTTCTGGGTGGAGGTGTTAAGAACCGTTCTGTATTTCCCTCACTCTCTTATGCTCATTTCATCCATCATGAGAACATTCCCAGGCAGCCACAGCTCCCTCCACCTGAGCCCTTGAATGAGAAGCAGACGTGAGAGAAGGCTGCAGACTTGAGCCCAGCTAAACCCAGCAG
The DNA here is from genome assembly GCF_020826845.1 of Diceros bicornis minor. Classification (NCBI taxonomy): domain Eukaryota; kingdom Metazoa; phylum Chordata; class Mammalia; order Perissodactyla; family Rhinocerotidae; genus Diceros; species Diceros bicornis. The sequence continues at coordinate 14,555,232 of NC_080749.1, read as the reverse complement.
AGCCAGAGCAGTGAGTGGGAGATCAATGTTTGCTGTAAGCACTGAGATGGGGAGGTTGTTTGCTGAGCATCGTCATCAGGGCATAACCTAACACACAGCACAAAGAAGATTGTCCCTCCAAATGCCTTAAGCACCCACAACTATCTGCCCAAAAAGCACTGGATACAGGAAATGAACAAAATGGAGCTGTAGATGGACGTGCACAGTCAAGATATAATTACATGAAAAGTTACATGCTTGCATGTTGAAATAAGTGCCATTAATGGCAAGTTGAAAGATAGGATGCAAAAGAGGAACAGGAGGAGTGATTTTGAGGGAGAGGTCAGTGAGCGTTTCTCCAAGGACATGACATTTAAGACCTGGGGTTGAGTAAGAGTTAGACACAGAGTAGGGAAAAGCATTTGGGGCTGAGGGACCTGCATGGCAGGGCAAGGAAGAGCTTGGTGTGCCTGAGGGACAGGAGCACAAAGAGCACGGGTGGTGGGCGAGGCGGAGGGGCCCAGGCAGGACCTTGTGGTCTGGCAGGACCAGAAGGGGTTTGGATTTCACCTAAGCACAATGAGAGCAATTGGGGGCTTTAAAAATATATATTTTGTAAACATATTGGTCTTATCACTACAGTGATTCAGCCTGTGGTCTGTAGAAATGGACTTTGGGTTTCACGTGTCCCCAGTGGCAAGACTGCTCATGTAGGATTCCTACCACTGTTCGTGTTATGGGGATTGGTAAATGGCAAGGACTGAATCCAGCCCTCACACTGTCTGGAAATGGAAGGAAAGGAAACAATGACTCAGGAAATTCACTTTTAAATAAACTGCATTTATATAACATTATCCTAGGAATTAAAGTTCCATCAAGCTTCCATGTAAAACTAAATGAGAAAAAAATCCAAAATTACTTTTGAAAAGAGACTGAAAAATGCTGTTTTTCTAGATCAATAGCAGAGACTTCTTAAATAGCAATAAAGACACATTATACTTTCATTATATCAAAATCAAATAAGATAGAAATAATTTACTAATAAGATTCACACATATATTATAGATTTATAAAATGTTATCCTAAGACTTTTTGTGTTTCTCGGCAAAGGTAAAAAATTACTGCAGTGTTTCTGGATTATTTTATTGGACTTGTTAACAACAACAAAAAAACTCTAGTTACCTACAAATACAGTAACTTGGAAGTCATTAATTTATAAGATTGGCATTTACTTTTTTTGTGTGTGTGTGTGAGGAAGATTGGCCCTGAGCTAACACCTGTGCCTGTCTTCCTCTACTTTATATGGGATGCCACCATAGCATGGCTTGACAAGCGGTACGTCAGTGCGTGCCCAGGATCCGAACCTGCGAACCCCGGGCTGCTGCAGCGGAACGTGCACACTTACCGGACCAGGCCCCAGATCAGCATTTAAATAATCTAAAATTATAAAACATCATCCTAAAAATGATAATTCTAACAAGCTTGTATTTGAACCATTGTATCATCACTTAATAGCAATAAAAGAGAAAAAGAAAGCAGAATTACATTAGTAGAGAGAGAAAAAATCATTTTGTTGCAATTCTGATCTTCAGAAGTGGACTCATTACAAGATAGGATCAACTGGGAAAGTGACTCACTTGTGTTTTCAGGCTGTGTGGACAGAGGACTGAATCCAGTGCTTAGCATAGTGACATTTCTTGTTAGCAGAGGATGTGATGGACCAGTGAAGAACCTTGGTGGGGAGAACTCCTGTGGAGGTTCTTCCTCACTTTCCAGAATAGTGGGGAAGGACAGAGGGTCCTCGTCTCAAGACCCCCACATGTGGACAAGGAGATGTGCATGAAAGTCTTCACTCTCAAGGATTTGAGATAGAAAAATACTAAGTACAGCCTAAATATTCATGAAAAGGAGAATAGATATATAATTTGTGATATCTTCATACAGTGGATTAATGAATGAGAGTTACATGTTTGAATATGAATAAATATGAAAAATATAAAGTTAATTTTTTAATAAAGGCAACATTCATAATGATTTTGCTAAGTTTACAGACATTAAAAATAATATTATTCAATGCTTATGGATACATAAATGTGTAGTAAAAGCATGAGAGCATGCATGGGAATTATGCTCATGATTATGATTTTCCCTAGGGAGGGAAGGAGGAGAAGCAGGAAGGATGACCAGAGAGCATCAACTCTATCCGTAATGTTTTATTTTTTGGAGAAAGAAGATCTAAGGCAGATGTAATATAATGGCAATATTTAATAAAGTTGGGTGATAAATATATGGATAATTAGATTACTCTTATCTTATGCATATTTTAATTATTTTATAATAAAATATGTTAAAAATGAAATAGAGAAAAACAACGACTAAAATGAGTTAGAGGCAAGAAAGAGGTGACAGAAGGTGTAGACTCACCTTGGAGAAGCTTGACTATGAGTTGAAGGAAGAAAATAAGAAGATGGTTAGCGGTAGCATGATTGATGGAGAGTTTGTTTCTTTGTTTTTTTTCCTTAAGATGGCAAAGACTTAAGTATCTTTTATTAAATTACAGGGAAGAAGCCAGTCGAGGGGAAAAAAAGCTTAAAACACAGACTTGAACCTTAGACCCTTAGCTCTTACAAATTCCCCTCAAAAAAAAAATGCATGTTTTTCAGCTCCTCAAGGAAAGACAAGACCTGTGTGTGTTCTGTTTATCTACATGCCCAGAGCCTGCCTCGAACAAGTGCACCATGGATGACTGGATGGATGGGTGGGTAGGTGGGTGGGTGGATGGATGGATGGATGGATGGGTGAATGGATGGAAAGGTGTCAAGTGTGGTAATATTAGCATAATATGTGCATTAGAGTGGCCACCAGGTGGCAGATGTGATGGTCAATAATTATCCTTTCAGAGAAAGGAGTTCAGATGGTAGCTACAAGATAATGGACCATAGTTATAATTTTTCTCTCAAGTTTATGTAAGTGGAATATGCTTAATATTTAAGTGGAAATTTGGGACTATCCTGTCATCTATTGATTTCTCACTTTGAATATCAGTAGGTCAACTTAGTCTTTCCTGGAAAAGGAGCTCTTGGTGCAAAAAAGTGCAATTACATTGACTTGTTAAAAAAGGGACTGAACACATGTGTCCATCTTCTCTCTCTCCTGAAATCCAAATAAAATGATGGTAAAAATATGATTCTACAAGGACAAAGAAGAATGGAAGAAGAAACAAAAATGATTTTATAACCAGTTTGTTGAATGGGTTATGCTTGACAAGGTGCAAGCAGGAAACAACCTGGTTTTCTTCCCATCTGTCTTCTTTAAAGTTGCTCTGTTAGATTTGCTTTCCCCCACACCTGGACATATCTTGTGCAGATTCTAAAGCTCTTCTGTGTGCTTTTGTAAATTCGAATAGTCTCCTTTTCAGATATTAAAAAGTCCAGTCTAATCTAATTTTCAATCTCATCCAGTTCACACCTTCTCCCCCGCTTCCTAGCTTGGGTCTGACCTTGAATTCTGCAGAATGGAAGTAGGGGGTTCGCGGTCTACTCTTTTCTCTCTCTCTCACCCTACTTCTTTCCCCATTCACTAACTGATGTTTCTGCCCCACCCCCATTAAAAGAGAGGAGGAATATTGTATTTGATTGGGCTGTTGTACCTGGCACTGATGCCTCTGTGTGGCAGGTTCTCCAAAGCTGACCCTTTCTGGTGGGGGTGCTTTTGCAGGATTGTTTTTGCCTATTGTCTCATGGGACTTTTGACCTTGCACTGTTCTCTCCACACTTCTCTGGGTGAAGCACCATGCAACTGACATCTCATAATGTTTCCTTAATTCTCCTTTTACATACTCTTGACGAAAGCTCATTCTCCTGGTGCAGAACTTGAGTGGGGTCCTTTGAAGCTCACTCTTACTTTGCTGCTTTCCTACTTAGTTGTTGGGAAAACTCATGAATCTCTGTCCAATGTAACTATGGAAATTTAGACCATTCCCACTGTGGTCCCTTCTTTGTCCTACACAGAAGTCAGGTGATTAGCAGTCACTAATCTTTCTGCCTCCCACCCACCTGACCCCCTAAGTCTGGAGGACATGGGTCTAGTTCTCTCAAGAACATTGTTTCCCCCATACTTTGCCCAGGTTGCAGCATAGAGCAGGCCTACAGTCTTCTGCAGCTCAGCAGAAGCTGGCTGGGGGTTGAGATGTTAGCCTTTACCCATGGCGGATAATCCCAGGGTCTTGAGTGTGTGTCATGAAGCCTCCCATTTCTTGGCCCAAGGGGTGGAGAGAAGCATCCACTTTAAATGTCCACACTCCCACATGTAACTCTTCAAAAAAAATCCTGACTCATTCTGAAGAGTCTCTAGCCTGCCCTTATTTATTTATTTATCTTCATATATGGGCTAGAGATGGGAGGTAGGCTAAGGGCACAGGACTTGTTTTACTGTCTCAGAGTAGCAAGTCCTGTGTGAATGGTCTCGCGTCTTCCTTTGGAATATGGGGGTACATTACATTCTTGGCTTTGAGCCTTAGCCAAAACTCCAAATTTATTTTTAAAAACTTCACTTAACAGCTTTGTATACTATAATTACATAGTTATAATTATAGATAGTTACTGATGATAATTATTAATTAGAATATTAAAAAGGAGCTCTTGGAAATTAAAAAACTGATAGCTGAAATTAACAAGTCAATAGAAGAGTTGGAAGACAGAGCGAAGGAAATGTCTAGGAGGTCAGACATCCTAATAGAAGACAACACATGGGGCAGCCCCGTGGCTTAGCAGTTAAGTGCGCACACTCCGCTACTGGCGGCCTGGGTTCGGATCCTGGGCGCGCACTGATGCGCCACTTCTCCGGCCATGCTGAGGCGGTGTCCCACATACAGCAACTAGAAGGATGTGCAGCTATGACATACAACTATCTACTTGGGCACTGGGGAAAAAAAGGAAGAGGATTGGCAATAGATGTTAGCTCAGAGCCGGTCTTCCTCAGCAAAAAGAGGATTGGCATGGATGTTAGCTCAGGGCTGATCGTCCTCACAAAAAAAAAAAAAAAAAGAAGAAGAAGAAAAAAACAATAGCGGAGGGGATTTTCAAAGAAATAATAAAGCAGCATCCGGATTAAAAAGACACTCCAGATGCCATGCATAATGAATGGAAAAATGATCCACACCAAAGCACTTTATAATGACATTTCAGAACACTAGAGATGAAGAGAAGATGCTAAGATTTTATAGAGAGAAAAGACCAGGTCATGTAGGAAGGAAACGAGAATCAGAATAGCATGATTTCTCAAGAGCAACACTGGAAGCTAGAACACAATGGAGCAATGCTTTCAAAATTCCAAAGAAAAATTATTTTAACCTAGCATTCTATACTCTGGTAAGATTTTAATCAACCAGGAGGATAGAATAAAAATATATTTACGTACTTGCTAGTTGTTTACACAATGTCCATTCTTCTTTGCTCCCTTTCTAGCAGAACCTGTTAGGCACAAAAATATGCTCAGTTAAATTCTACATTTCCCAGCCTCCCATGAAGATTAAGAGTAGACATGTGACCCACTTCTGAAAAGTAAAATGGAAGTGGACGTTTTCTAGGAAAAATCCTTCCAAGGGGGTAAGTCTCAGCATACACGTTGTTTGCCTTTTTCCATTCTTGTCTTCCTGCCTGGAAAAGTGACATGAAGCTGGAGTTGTAGCAGCATTTTTTTCCCATTTCTTTACAAGGTCTTGTAGACCTGTACACATTATTCTGAATTCTATGACTGCCTACTTTCTAGTTCTGTTAACTAACCTTGAAACCTTCACCTGCCTGAAGACATTAAGTTCCCCCTTTGATCAAAGCTGCTGACTTAATGTGTCTTGTTGGTGTCTGTATTCCCAGTGCCCCGTGGAGTAGGTTCTCAATTACAGGTTTTGGAAAGAATAAATGAACCAAAGAGGGAAGAAACATCCTCCTCCTCCACTCCCACCCTCCTTCAAATCTTAAGCACTTGATTTATACTTTATTTTCCTCACTATCTCTTGCTCACAACCTCTACAACTTCAACACCCACAAGATCCTACCAAACTCTGACCTCAATGTGCCTTGACTTCTAAGTGGATGAACTAAATGATTCCGAAGTTCTTTTCCTTCTTGCTTCCTTATTTTCTTCTCCCACAATCTTTTATTGCCTCTCATCAGGACAATTACAGTACCTTTCCTTCATCCTGTGACATTGCCACCAGATTGATCATCTGAACAACATAGGCCCCTGATTTAAAAACCCACTTTTTGGGGCCAGCCCCATGGCATAACGGTTAAGTTTGGTGTGCTTCACTTCGGTGGCCTGGGCTCGTGGGTTCAGATCTTGGGCGCGGACCTACACTGCTCATCAGCCATGCTGTGGTGGCGACCCACAATTAAAGTGGAGGAAGATTGGCACAGATGTTAGCTCAGGGCTAATCTTCCTCAAGCAAAAAAAGAGGAAGATTGGCAACAGATGTTAGTTCAGGGCTAATCCTCCTCAGCAAAAATAAAAACAAAACAAAAACAAATCCCACTTGTTAAAAATAATCTGTGGACTTGAAGTTTCCCCTTCACAATCTAGTCCTAATGTGTCGTCTTCTCCTAACCACTTATGCCCACCCTAAATTTCTCACCTCTTCTCAAACCCAGCTGGACTTTTCCTAGTTCTTCGCAATTGTTTATACTGTTCTCTCTGCCTGGAATTGCACTTGCATTCCCTCCAGTCTACAGCCCTTTATCTCAGCCAATTGAAAATGTACCCATCATCCTAGGACCAGTTCTGATGCCACTTTCTCCCATGAAGTATTCCCCAGTGATTCAAGCAGAATTAATCCCTGGAACCTCTATGACTGCAAAAACACTTTGCTATTATGCCTATTCTAGCATTTGTTAGGACAGTTGATACTATACGTGGTTATCTGACCACGTACACTCATTGAAGGTGGCTATTTCTGTGATACTCACAGACCTAGCACACAGTGCCTGGCATGTAGTACATGCTCAAAAATTGTTAGATGAACTGAATTGAGATTCAAGGAGCTATCTCTGACTGTGATTTGAGTCTAGTGACTTGTGGAAATAGGCAAGGGCAATGCATATCTACTCCCTTAGGAACACTGCCTCATAATTATTTTTAAAGTTCTCTATTTTATCAAAGAGCCTTAGAAACTGCTCCTTTTCAAAGCTCCACCAAAGTATTATTTTCTAATTAATTATTGCAGAGGGATAACTACTGCATAAATCAATTCTCAACTTAGTTTGATCATGATCACTAATGAAATAGATTGGAGATCTGGAGCCCCAAAGAGAATGTTTTCAGATGAATAATATATTTTATTTGTCAGCAGTCCTCAGACTCAATTTATGGTGAAATTAACTGAAAGTGGATTGCAAATAATTGTCAGCTCATTGTCAGTCTGCATTTCCAAGGCCCTGAATAGGTAGAATGACGAAAGGTAATTTTGTTTTTCTTCGTAATTGCTTCTGGATAATACCAAAGCCTTTGAAAGAGAGTGTGAGGCTGTGCATTTTGAAAATTGCAAAGAAAATGCAAAGCTTGGGTTGAATACTAAAAATTTTCCATATGCCAGAGGTAGCAGAATTAACATTTCTAGGGTTTTTTGCAGTCTGTTCCACTAAAATTGTCTACAACAGATAACACGATTTTGGACTTGAGATATGAAAAACTATTTTACATGTCAAAAGTGATAGTTAGGATGGGGATCTGAGTCCAATTAGCTTTATGATAATTCCCAAAACGGGTTAAAAAGGAATAAAGTTCCTTTAAAGTGGTATAAGGAGTTAGTGGAAGTTTTATGGGTACTTAATTACTAGAGAAGAGAATAATCTACAGCCAATGAAGATGAATGAGCTTCCAAAGAACAAACGCAGAAAATGAGTAGATAATGGTGAAGAAAGAAATAAAACTTGGTGAAAGATAAAAATAAAATAACATGGGGTCCCGCCTGGTGACATAGTGGTTAAGTTCGTGTGCTCTGCTTTGGTGGCCTGGGGTTCACAGGTTCAGATCCTGGGCGTGGACCTAAGCACAGCTCATCGAACCATGCTGTGGCAGCATCCCATATACAAAATAGAGGAAGATGGGCGCAAATGTTAGCTCAGGGCTAGTCTTCCCCAGCAAAAAGAGGAAGATTGGCAAGGGATGTTAGCTCAGAGCCAGTCTTCCTCACCAAAAAAAACAAAAAAATAACCTCACCTTTCTGTCATTTATTTACATTTATTCTAAAAATGAATTAAGAAAGAGGTCATTGCTTATCATAATGCCATAAATCGCTAACTAGTAAAAAATACCTAAGCACTGTGCTGTCAGACTTTGGATCACCATTTCCCACAGTGTGTTTCCTTAAATAATACCTTGACTTGCTAATATTATTCACCCCACAAAAGGGCTCCATGGTTCAAATAAGTTTGGAAATGTTGCACATTGTTTCCTCCTATTAGAGAATCATAATACACAACTCAAGAAGTCCTGCAGTAGGAAAACTGTGTAACTTGGACCAAGTATCTCACAAGGGTATTTGACTACGGATACCAGTTGATGCCTCATGGAGCACTAGTGTTCGCATGGAAGCATGTCTGAGCAATGATCCACTAAATGACTGTGCTGGCTGGTTATGCAAAAGGGTCTTGGTCTGTACACTTAGATGTAGTCCATCCCCAGAAGTTCTATCTGGGAAACATGTATGTATTCTGTGTGTATGTCAGAGACTGACTCAGTGGTACTGCTGTCTTGTGCAGAATGGGCAGGAAAAGTGAGGAGAGAAGTTATGGTCTATATTAAATGAGTGGATCTCCTAATTCCACATTGGAAAATAAAACACTGCCCCAGAGAGACCCTCAGTTGTCAATTTGGCCAGTAGAAAAAGTAACTGAATTGAACATCCATTCTTTCCTAAGTAACCTATGAGATGTCTCCTCCTTGAAAGCCACTCCATAGGTCCCAGAGGTGAGTGCAGTGTCCTTACAGAGGCTAAAAGTGGCTGCCTTCTCTGGTCCAAGCCCACCTCCTCATGTTTGTCTCACTCCACTCTCTCTCATTGCTCTTTGGCCCCAGCCTTTCCACCGTTCTTTTAGATCTTCCAGAGGTCAAGCTGATCTCACCTCAGAGCCTCCTGCAGGATCATCTCTGAGTGAACCCCTCTTTGCCACTTCTTCTGACTTTCTCGGGGAAGCTGTCCTGGACTCCCCAGATCAGATCAGGTCCTCTTGTAGAACACTGTTGTTTTTCTTGGTAGCACTTATTGCAAATGATTAATTATATGTGGGGATATTTGTTAACATCGCATTGGGGTAAATATACCCCAATAAAAGTACCTAAGCTTGAAGAATGTTTACATGTGCGTAAATCAAGGAACCACCACCCAGATCAAGCTATAGAACATTTCCAACATTCCAGAGGGCTGTACTCTCCTCCTCCATAAATGATTCTCTTTTCTAACTTTATCACCATAGGCTAGTTTTTCTGTTCTTGAACTTCCTGAAGATGCTCACCATTATAGCTGTGAGATGGACCCAGATGGTTGTGTGTAGCAGTATTTTATTTTTATTGCTGTAGTATTCCACTGTATGAATGTAGTACAATTTATTGTATATGTTTGACTCTCATCCCCTCTACACTTTAAACTTCATGAAGCTGCAGAAAACATGCCTGTGTTGTTGACTGGAATGTCGTTGGGCCTCATGCAGTGCCTGGCAAAGAGAAGGAACCTAGACTTTTTGTTAAAAAATTGAGTGGTCTTTTTTTGTGTTATTGGTGTTAGTGTTAATCCTTTTTATGAGCTAACACAATCCTCTCATTTTATGGGTGAAGAATCAAGACCTGAAACATAAAGAAGTGAAGCTAATGTTAAAACAAATCTTCAAATCCAACCATATGCAGTTATGCAGCTGTACTCCAGGAAATGCCACAGATTGCCAGCAAACCAACAGAAGCTAGGACGAGGCAAGAAGGATTCGCCTACAGGTTTCAAAGGGAGCATGGCCCTGCTGACACCTTGATCTTGGACTTCTAGCCTCCAGAGCTGTGAGACAATGAAGTTCTATTGTACTAATTGCTCTAATAGAGGCTTTCAAACAATCTCCCTGCTGTCAGCCTTGAGCTTTACTCCTGCTCTCAAGCTGCCTGGTGCCTCAGCCCTGAGGCTTTCAGGGTCCCCGGTGGTTAGTCACCTCTCCCACCATGACCTCAAGTGGGCTCTGAGGTCTCTCTCTTCCCTTTTGTGAAGCCAGACACCAGTCCTCCATTTGTTTCCCACTTGCAAAAGTTTGTTGACATTTTTCATTTGCAGTTGCCAATTTTCATCCACTATGGTCTCTCTTGTTCTCATTGTCCTTGCAGGTTAAACTTTCTATTATTATTATTATTATTTTCTTCCCACTTTAGTTGTATCTCAAGAGGAAGTAGCGATCAATATGTGTACTCAACTCGCCATTTTAAACACAGGTTTTCCCATTCACTCTTTAACCCTCAGCCCCCTGGCCTTGTTTCCCACCATCCAAAGAACTCCTGGCATGAGGCTCCACTGACCTCCTGATTGCTAGATCAGTACACTCTTTTCACTCCTCATCTTGCTTAAATTTTCTGTATTACCCGGCCTTGCCCATATCCGTTTCCTACTCCTGCCTGGTGGACGTTCTCTCCCGTGCTGGGTCTCCTGAAAACTCCCTGATTGCTCCCTCAGTCTCCTTTGCTGGCTTCTCTTCCTTTGCTCTCTCCTTAAATGACATTCCTTAGAGCTTTATCTTTGGACCTCTTTTCACTGCTCTCTCACCATGGTTTCAGTGACCACGTTTATAGGATGATTCTCAAATCCGTATCTCCATTTGTGTAAGGTCAGGACTCCTTGTTGCAAGAAACAGAAACCTGATTCAAATTTGCTTAAGAATAAAAGGGGAATTTAATAGCTTGTTTGCGTAACTGAGGACTCAACCAAGATGCTCATCTTGGATTTGTTTCTCTCTGCATCTCTCAGCTCTGCTTTCCTCCACATTGACCTCATTCTCAGACAGTCCCTCTACATGGTGACAAGTTGGCCACTGGATGCTCCATGATATCATGGTCCTCAGTATTTCAAGATCCCAGAGGAAGAGGGTGTCTTTTTTCCCACAGCTGAGGCGAAGTTCCTCTGGAACATGTGGCTTTGCCAGGCCTGCCTATGTGCCCTTCTCTGGGCCTGAGGGGAGGGGGAAGGAGTCTACCTCACGTGAACCACAGGGACTGAACAGGATTGCTATGGCATAGGGAAGGAGAAGTGGGTCGCCAAAGGAAGGGTGGGCTGGGGAAGGGATAGAGAAAGGAAGGAGATATTGCATTCATTTTGACAATTTGATTGAGGAGGTCTAGATTCAGGACACCAGGGCTGTCATCCTGGCTTTTTAGGCTTCTTGTCCCTTGTCTGTAAAATGAGAAGGCTGGACTTCTAAGGCCCTCTAGCTACCATAATCTTTATTTTAATTCTGTGACTAATGGACATATAAAGTAGAACCTTTTGAAGGTGCCTCTGGGCCCAGTCTGAGGGGTGGTAGAGCAAAGTGGTTAAGAGCATGCACTCTGGATTCAGATTGCCTGGGTTCTGGCATGTCCATCATCTCGAAGACTGCTTCGTTGGTGTGTGACCTGTGTCGTCTCAAGGGAGCTCACGTGCAGAGAGCTTCACACTTGATTTAATGCTCTGCTGTCACTGTCTTGAAATTCTTGATAGTTTTATCTTTGAACTTATGTTTTGTAAGTGAAGTCCAACAAGACATCGGAGCATGCATGTGAGTAGAGAGGATGAGTGCAGTATGGGTGTCTGCTGTTCCCTGCCCGCTCATCCCCTTACAGAGTTCACAATGCCTCATGAGCGCCGAGTTCTGGTGGGCCCGTGATATGTGGGAGTTCAGTGAGACTCAAAGTGTGTACAAGGTTAAGTGTGTTATGTCTATGATTGACTTTCTGTTTGAACCAAAACTTGCTTTGAACACAAAAAGAAGGAAGTGGCATTCTAAGAAACACGAATGACAGGGAATACTACCACATCCTTTCTTAAGTTATTTCTCTGTATTGGCCAGCCATTTATGCTGCAAATGATGACATAGAAGGAAAAAAATTATAATTCCTTTTCCTTTCAAGTGCTTCCTGGCTCATCAGTAAGCCAAGAAAAGGTAGAGAGTATTGGTAGAATGTGTACATATCAAGTGAAATAAAAACAGTGGAGTTAGTTTTGTGCAGCATTTCCACTGTTTTAGTAAGAGCAAATACACATACGTTTATAAGCTACAGAGTAACAGGTTGTGTAATTTCAGTTACTCTGAATGCTAGTTAAATGCTCTTGTATTTGCGTTTAAAGCTGACATTGCACAATATAAAAACGGTAAAATTCATATTAATAACTTTAAATTAAATTTTTTCTTTGCTTAGAATGACATTAAATAGCAAATAAAAAATCATAACAAGTTGAGAGAGAGACTGAGGAAGAAAGGAAAAGGTTTTAGTACTTTTAGTACTTTATTTGAGTTCTTTTAACAGCACTTTTTTTTCCCCTGCTTTTGGAACAAGAGACCCCATATTCTCATTCTGCACTGGATCCTGCAAATTATGTAGCTGACCCTGTATCAGCAAATTATTTTACTTCTTGGTGTCTTGGTTTTCTTATTTGTAAAAAGGGCATAATAACAATGTCTCCATCATTGTGTTGTTGAAGAATGAACAGTGCTTGGCACTCAGCAATCATTGAGAAATGTAAGCTTTTATTATAAGGATGAGTTAGTAGAGAGTAAATCTGTAGGTCATTTGGTGATCAATCTTAAATTTCCCTTGGTTATGAATCTATGTAAACCAAGTTAGTTAGCTAATTCCCTTTACCTTCTTCTGCTTTACCTACATAGTTTGAATATTTCAGTGTAATTTGTTAATGGGCTCACGTAATTTACCGCTTAGATGATACCATTGAAATTAGCCAGCAGAATACTTTATGTAGTCAGTGGCAGGACAAAGAAAGTCAAGAAAAACATTTCAGGAGGAGAACATTGTGGATCAAACTTTATTCAATTCCAAATAAGAGCTGAGAGGTAAAGATTAAGCTATTGTTTATGTGAAAAAACATAAAAGGACATTTTCCACTTCCCAACAACAGATGGCGATGTCGCTAAGCAAATGGAGGTCATTGTTCCTTGTTAGAGAAATTCCGTGATCAAGTGTGAGGAAGCAAAGCTATAAACAACATATGGAAAACAATGAATATTTTAATTAGGTGTTAATAACTGAATATTGAATCCTTGTCTTCCACCTAACTCACAACAGTGTTATGACAGTTAATTAATAAGTGATTGTAAGGAAATGATTAATTATTTACAGTAATAATTAGAACAGCTTACATGCTTGTAATCATAAAATGGTTTTCAAAAGTAGATGGATACAAAGCAAGTTATTGTTCTGCTGTTGCAGGAATATTGTGGCGCCTCTTTTGAGATGATTTCTATTATCATTCCACACTGTCTGGATTTATTAAACAGGTACCATTATGCATTTGTTCCATCAAGTTTCATTCCAGCCATGGAATATAAAATCCTGTATGGTATTTTTTTTAAAGGATCCCCTGTCATACTGATTTGAAATTATGTACATAAGGGGAATTGTGAAAGCTTCCTTATGTGGGGGAACTCTTTGGAAAGATATCAACCCTAGAACGAACCAAAACAAAACCCTGAACCAGAAGAATAAAGCCTCCCCCTAGAGTCTCTGTTTCTAGCATCTGATTCTCGTAGATGAAAATAAAACTAAAAAGCAAGTGTCTAAGCCCAAACTTCTCCTCCTCCTCCTTCTCATTCCATATTTCAGATCTCTTTGAACTGCCTCATGTCTTCAGGATATAATGAAATCCCTTGCTCTGGAAGGAAGCCACGAAAGATAGATTTCAAGACCTTTTCCTTCCCTCTCTGCTAGTAGCAGAGCTAACGCCTTTTACTTATTAGATGAGTCACCATGGATACTGATACACTCAAGCCAAGTCTACTGGAGTGAGGGGAATTGGAGAATTGAGGCAATTATCCTCATAATTTAAATAAACAAAGCCCCCCTCGTTTTTGTTTCGGTTACCTGAATTTTTCAGGTGAACGTCTAATTTTAGTTTTGAATTATTAGAGGTGGTTCTTGCCTCAACTCTCTTATTAAATTTGCTAGCAGAGCTCCAGACTCCTTTGCTATGAAGCTCTTTAACAACGTGTCCCCAGGGCAAATGTATTCCTGTGCTCTATGTTTTATCTTCCCAATCATTTCTGTCTGGCATTTGGGTAAACAATGGGAATAACTCAGGTCTAGGATGAAACATTTCTGAAGGGTAGACAACATTCAGATCTGGAAATGGTTGTTTAGAGAGACCAGATATTTTCAATCAGACAAAGACTTTCATAATACCATGTCCTTCCTGACAATATGGCACCCAACATGTCCTGTATGAACCACATGTTTCTCCACTGGCCACAGTCCAAGCTACAATCTGTAGTGGCGCTTCCAATTGGGATTTTACGACTGGTCTTGGCTGCCTCTCCTAATCCCCTCTTTTTTCTCAACCCAAGTCCCAACTTTGTCAGTGTGAATTCCCCCATCTTATTACCCCTAACTTAATGCTGGTAAGCATTCTAGTAGCTTTGTAAGTGTAAGGTGTGACTGTTATTTCCAAGTAACAAGGCATCATATTGTTGTTATTTAATATCCATATTCAATGTCTTAATTATTTTGCACCTTTTGTCTTTAAACTGCCATTGTAGCATTCAAAGAGAACCCTGGTGATGGAAATTGCTATGGTGTGAGCCCCAAATGACTATGATCTGCATTTCTTTTCATATTGTGCATTTTTGAAGAGACTCTCAACTTGCGGCTTTTGCCACTGCCTGCCATATGTTTTGGTCTGTGACTCAGCATTGAGGGCTCCTTTGGCTACATCATCTCTAATTTCTTCCCACCACTCACCAGTGGGAGATAGCTAAATGACATGTTCAGAGGTTGAGTATCTGTCTGATTGGACAGTTTTTTGTGGGTGGAAGGGCTGTATGATAGAAATGTACATTGGCAGCTGACGGACCTGGGTTTGAATCTCATTCTTTCACTTCAATGATGTATCCCTTGTGAATATATCTTACCTTCCCTGGACTTCAATTTTTATTTCTGTGAAACAGGGCTGATACAGATCTTGCAGAGTAGTGACTGGAAATAACTTATGTAGAGTATGTGGCATGAGGTGAGTGTTTAATAATGGTAGCCATTATTAGAACTGCTCTTCATGCAACCGGAGTGCAGATATTTTTATTCTATTACTCTTATGCTTCATTCTCCTTTCTCCACCTTAACAAGACTTTATCCATCAGTACTTATTTTCTGAAAAATAATTCACATTATGCCAGAATGTGAGCCCAACACTGTAGGGAACACAAATGACATGTGGTGCTGTGACTCAGCCTTTAATAAATTGTTCTCTTGTTAAGAAAAGGCATGAAACAGAGTAATAATAATAATGTCAATAAGAATAATACCTAATATGGAATGAGAATTTTACTCTGCGTCATGCTTTATGCTAAATGCTTTACAAATTGGATCTCATTTCATCATCACAATAATCCATTCAACAAACACTATTATTGTCATCCTTATTTTACAGAAGAGGAGAGTGGGACTCAGAGAGGTTGAGAGACTTGCCCAAAGTCAAAGTCACACAGCTAATAGTGGTAGAACCAAGACTTAATCTCAGGCCATCTGATTCTAGACCTGAGCCTTTAACCTCTCTGCTTACTTGTTCATACAGGCAGCATTAAGCAGGACAAACAAAGAGCCGTCCATTTTCACAGACTGGAGAGGCTATTACAGGGTGGAATTCACCAAGATTTTTTGGAAGGGAGTACCTTTATCTGAGTCTCACAAGGCTATCTTTAAAAGGCAATAGTTAACAGTAGAATGTAACAGTCACAAGGAGGTGAATTAAAAGTTCCCCATGAAACCACATGTCCATCATTTTTGCATTTGGGTTTATGCCAGAGCCTGAATCTTCCCAAGTGACTCGCTGCTGGTTGAGGTGTCCCCTGCATCCTGTGATCTCATTTCTCTTACATCAATCACTTGGACCTCATTGTTTAGAGAATCATGGGATGTTTGTGCTGGAAGGGGTGCTGGGAGTCCATCAGGAGCTCCAGAGAGAGGCTGTGAGTTGCCTAAGATGACACAGCTGGCCCCGCTAGAAATCAGGTCTCCTGACTGCCACACTGGTTCTCTTTCCACTTTGCCACATTGGGCTCCTGCCTTTTATGGCATCAGGATGGGGGTATAGCTTTTACAAAATTCTCCGGCTCTGTTTTAAGTGCCCAGTGTATGGCCCTATCTAATACACATTTCCTCCCAGGTATTTTTGTTCTCTTAATCAGGGCAGTCAGTATTCACCAAAAGACATTGTAGGTCAGTCTGCATCTCCCTCATCAAAATGCCACTCTGTTGTCTTGCTTAGAACCAAACACAATATTCTGGGGACCCCCTTTCTCCTACTGAGAAGTCATACTTCCCCCCAAACTGGAAGCAAAGGGTGTTCACACTCAAAATCCTGAGGGTTTGATTACATTTTAAAGTTGGCTGTACACCCTCTTCCTGCCACCCAATACATTATGTGTTTGGCTGGAGACTCTTTTGTTTTGAAATAATGTCTTTATTTAAAACAGAAATTCAGAGCCTGGTTAGACAAATGCATAAACAGGTATCCGATTTGGAATGACTTCTTCGAAGAGGCAGCCTCTTGCCTGCTGTCAGTCGGTCCCTGCTGAGTTGTTTGATACATTCACTGCATTTTATATTACTTAATGTGGCTTATGTATCTGCCAATAAATCTGAAATACAGGTCACAGAATATGCAGCCCAAGGAAATCCATAAAAGTAGTAGAGAGAGGCTTCACTAACTGCATCAGATTGCCAAAAGCTGAGGTCATTTCCTCTTGCTAAAAATGTAGAGCTTCATAAATTATTTTTATCACCTCCAGAGCCAAGCAAACAGTTTTGTACAGATGCCAAAGGGGTCTTATTGCTTTTTTTCTCTTTAAGCTGAAAAAATTTTTCTCAAGTCTTCTGCAAAATGATTGTACCTTTTTTTTTTTTTTTTTTTTAGCATTATTTACATCCTAGCATATTACATGTAAATCTAGGAACAGAAACACAATTGCACCTGGTCAGGGTCTTCAGTGAAAGTGACGCAAGTACCTAAGCTCAGAAGATGGTTCTGACCTAGGTTTAATTACTCTCCATGATTGGGAGTTGGCATTGTTTCCTTTAAAATATTTTTAAGGGGATGTTAGGTATGCAGAGACAGTAAAAATGAGCAGCGAACATTCAGTGAAGAACTTTATAGAAAACACTACTGAATTAACTTACAGTACATTTGTTAAACATGAGCACCTCTAATAATGACATTTCATTTAACAATGCCCTTTGTCTTTTCAGTTCATCAGTTACCTATTTCAGTAATGAACTGCAGTCATACCATTCTGATTTTCTCCTAATGTAAAGGCTCAGCTCACTTCACTGCCAGTGAAGCATGATGCTATTATTCAGTTCCTGGCTTAGGAAAAAAGCTATAGAATATATCACAATTCTAATTGGCTAACGAATATTAAACCCTACGATTGTTAAGGGCACCCAGTGATTCTGTTTAGCTTTTGATGGGTATAAGTAAAATAAAGAAAGGGAGATGATTTGAAGGGGAAAAAAAGGGTTAGCGTGTATACTTTATGAGCAGTAACCCAAGTATCCATTGAAAAAATATGACCACACATTATATTTAATAGCTCAAATGTTATCTTAATTCTTTATCAACAATTCATGCAGATAGCTTAATACCAAATATTTTAGTTAGGATTAACAATCTGTGAAACAGAAGGTTTAGCAAATGAGAGATGGAATTTGTTCTACCTGCAGCTGCAATAGGAGGCAAATGTAAGCTCCTGGAAGGCTGGGTCGTGCATGAGACATTCTTTTTCTGCCAAGTAAATGCAGGCAGATTTGGAAAATATGTCTATTGTAGCCCTGATTTATACTTCCCACGGAAGGTAATGAAGCCTGTGTCCAAACTTATTTTTGTCCCTTTTGCAAAGCTTTCCTGGAAGTGAAAGATAGGTGCCTTCCTTGTTTTCCTTTTTCCACGTGGCAGAATCCCCTAAAGCATCCCCCCCTTTTGAACTCACCAAAACATCTCATTAGTAAAGGCGAGATTCAGCTCACCATAATCTTTCCCCAGCTGAGGCAAAGCTGCACAATTTACAATAGATCTTTGGAAAACTGCTTTTTACCGAGTGCTGCTGCATCTATAGATCTCTCTCAATTACCCACAGTAAATTTAGGCATTGTACAAGAGCAAATTTTACAGTCCATGAAGAGATGAAGTGAAATCTAGATGAAATTCATTGTGACAGATTCCCAGTTAGTGCTCTGATGTGTCTGTATTACAGAAGATAGACATTCTATTAGCATGGAAGCTCCCATAATGGACTGTGAATCATCTCAGGTAATAGAGATGCCAAGCAGAATGACTGAAAAGCACTATTGAATTCCATTAGAGCTCTTTGTTTTTAAATCAGTCATTTCTTGTGAATAACCAGCTATACACTTCTTGACCCTATCTCCAAGTGATAATTGTGGACTAATATTACAATACATTAATCTGAGTTACTGTGCAATTAGCGTTTCAGCTGCAGGCTGATTTGGGGTTTCCTAAATGCAAAGGCCCACTCCTTTGGACACTGGAGCTTATAGTAAAAATGCGCAGTTTCAGAAATGGGCTCTTCCATGATCCCATTTTTAGTTCTGTTTCAGCATCACTGGACCCATTCCTCAGTCATACTGTATACAAGGATTTTGTATTGTGACTTGGTGACTTCCCGCCCCTTTTCCTTTAAGGATTTCCCCTACACCAGGTCAGACATCCAGGGCAAAATAATTATCCCAGAGGTAGGTCTATAAGGAAATCATTTTAAATAAGCCAGGTTAGCAAGTCTTTTTCTTTTTATCTTAAATGTGTAGCTAATCATTATGAAAATAAAGAACATCATATTCTGCTGCATAAACAGCCCCACCTAATCTATCCATCAAATATGATTGATCAGACTTAGTAATTACTTGGATAATTGGTACAGCGTTGAGGTGCAGTATTCTGTAGCCTTCAGGATGCCTGCATCATTACCACTTGTACAGTAGATCGAGTTATGTGAATTATTCTATTCAATTTTAACATAAACATGAAGCACTTAGAATAGACAACCAGAGCAATGCACATTTCTTAAATTCACTGCATTTGATTCAAATGCAATAGTTTGTCATGGGGCAAAGCTTTCTTTGGCCAAAACCTCTAAAGTTAACATATACACATTAAAAACAGAAAAAATATCTTCCTGTGTCCAATGCCTTCTACCTGATTTACAAGGCAGGAGAGAGGTAATTTTGAAAGGGGACGATGGGATCCAAAGTGCTGCAGCATCAGTTGAGTCGCTCCAATACTCCCTCATAAATCTCTGAAGCCAACTTTAAAAGGAGTCAGCTTTACATCGTCTGTCTGCGATCATCTATTTTCACATCAGGATGAACAAGATTATCCTCATCGCAGGAAGACCTGAGACTAGCGCCTCAACACAAGGCTCTCTCCTTAATGTTGTAATGACAGGTGTAAGATTAACTTTGTTAGGTGTCTAGCCACTCATGCAAACTAAATTAAATTAATGGAACAAATTTCTCTCATAATTAAGATAAAAATTCATGTCAGCTGTAACCTTGCTGTACACTAATTATATACAAATGATTTATCATCTGCTTCGCCCAGAATATTAATCCTTACCTCATTGATAACTGCAGCCAGTGTTAAGAGATGAGAGTTGATTAACTATGACAGATTGGGCAACCACAGCCCTCAGTGCTGGCACAACCAGTGAAACCAATAACACTCAAGTAGCTCTCCGTGTTTAAAATGCATTCCCATGGAAACAGATGCATGCTTAATGAAGGATACTGAGATTATTTTCAATAATGACTGATATTGGAACAGTGGGCAGAGCTGATCAATAACAATTAACTACTTAGTCTGCTAAAGACATGGTTAGAGAAAGCAGGTTATTTACACATTAGTAGAACCTTATTCAAAGACGAGTACTCCATAATGTCTCTATGCTGTACCGTTTCTCTTTTTTCCTGCCTGAGAGGGGTTCCATGGTGGAGAGATGGTAATGTGCCAAGCGCCCTCCTGTCGCCTCTTAGCGCCTGCTCATGAAATGAGTGATTGATGTTGCCAGCGATTCTTTGGATGCTCTCAAGATAGCTGCCAAATGTATCAAGGAAAGTCCAAAAGCAACTGTGACCATGAAACTAATATTGCTTTGTAGGGATTTCGTTTGGTGGAAAACTTTACTGCCAAGCCGTAACTCAATTGTACAGAAAATTCTTTGATCTTTCATTGTATGCTCTTTTATTTAATTTTAAAGAGTCCAAGATGAGTTGTGCAGAGGTATTTAAGGAAACTCTCTGCTTTGGACTCCTGTCATACAGGCTGGAAAGGGCTTTAATAACGTAAATTTAATAATAGATATGGCTTTCAAAGCTATTTGGAAATTTGCACTTTTATTTTGTATTAATTTGAATCACCCCAGGAGTCGAGATCTTGTAATGCTAATTACTAATATAGACTCCCAGAATCCCTGCCCTGACAGTCAGCTTGGAGAAATCCCAACTCCCTGGGCCAAAAAGTGTTAATAAAAAGTGATTAGCTACTTGGGCCAAGTCATATTATAATAATGCATTATATTTCCCTTGAATAGGTTATGTGCATTCTCATTTCTCTGAATGAACAAAATGGTTGAGGGAGTTGAAAATCAGGCATTTTAGCTGGCATTGTTACTAAAAGAATCAAGCTTTAAAAAAAATAGGAGAATGCTTCTTTCTCCACACTTCTTAGATTTTAAGACTCTCAATCTGAAATTGCAAATAAACAGAAACATATTCTGCATTTTTGCCAGTCTAGTTCATCTATTTGTTCTGTTTTGCAGACCTATGTGTAAACTGATGCTAGCAGCTAATGCCAACTCTAACATGCTACATGTGTGTTAGAAGTTTTAAGTTTAGGTAAAGAAAAGAATGTAGCATATTTTGTCCCTTAGCCCTGTGGGACAGGCGTTCCCCATTTAAATCATCAGCCACAGGGTATCTGTGGCTGGGACTCCACACAGATGCTAGTGCATTTGGAACAACATTGATGTGGCTGAACAAAAATGGATCCTAAATACCCCAAGTCAAGAGCAGCAAACAAGAAATAGGCTGACACATTTCTATCAAGAAGGCAACCAGAATGTCAAACTCTTGAATGATATTGGATGATCTCAGCTGTTTTATCATCTCAGTAAATAAATCTAGAGATGATAAACAACCATAAATACTTGCACAGAATGCTCCATAAAAATGAAATCTTAAATGTACCCCACATATCCCTCCCACATCACTGCCCCCCCAAATCAAACCTTTTGTTAAATCTCTAGCTGGAAATAGAATTACATTTAACACAAAGGTGGTGCTAATAATATTATATTTTCTACCTACAAGGACTAAAGTATTGGAAGGAAATGAAATAACACTCCCAGGGTACAGGCTCATTAGTTAATTTAGCTGTCCTTATTGGAGTATCGGTTTACCATCTTTCTGAAAACACCACAATCTTACCCCAATGCTGAGGACTTCAATCCTTAATACAACTAAAACAGTTACACCCCTATACCGTGGCTGGAAATGCAGTAGAGGCAATTACCTTTCCCTATCGTCTGAACAACACAATTATTGGGAAGATAATAAGATTATCCAGGCTTTTGCTTCTTAAAATTATACTGAGGAACACCAAAGGAATACTGTTTCTTATGCATTCATCTTTAAAACAAATAAGGGAAGTAAAAATGTGCCACTAAGCTAATGAGGACTGTGAGACAGAGCCGTAGATACATTTTCTCACTTGCCTAATGAGCAAAGTGACAGACAGTGAAACAGTTCACACTCGAGTAATTCTCTAGTCATCAGCAACTGCAGTGGGGCCCCTCCTGCTAGGACTTTGGAGGGAGGTGGTCGGGAAATGTAATAAATAGACCCTGGCTCTGCTGACCAGAATAAGTTATCACAAAGAGAGAGGTCTTGGGGTACACTCCCTGAGGAAATTGAACTTGAAAAAAAAGTGTCCATTTAAGGCATCTCCAGCCATATATTCAATTAGGATTAAATTAAAACAATGGGAAAAAAAATATCACCTGCTCCTATCAGGTCAGCTGCCCAAAGGGGGTGGGGTGGCTCAGAATCAGGAAGGCAATGACCCTTCCCACCAGGGTCTGAACACTGTTTTTAAATACTCTCCCCTTGTCTGGGCCTCACTCTTATGCAGGCTTTATTTCCAGGGAAAATTGGAAAGGTGGGAGAGGGGAAGGGTGGGGTGTGTGTGTGTGTGTGTGTGTGTGTGTGTGTGTGTAAGAGACAGTTAAAAATAACCTTTTATTGACTATTTTCAGAGGACTATGTGAGTGTTCATGGTGGGAGGAGGTCTTAAAAATCCACCTCTTTTCCTGTTTGATTGTTGGGAGGAAAGGAACTAAAACTTCCTCCATACCAACTATAGGCTAGGCCCTCTTTATTCTTATTTTAGCCTTGTGCCAACATTGGAAGTGGGCTCTGTGCTATTTTAGCCATTTTAGAGGGGAACAAACTGAGACCCCCAGACTGCTAAACAATTTGCCAAAGCTCACATGGCCAGTCAATGGAAGAACCGAGATTCAAATTTCAGTCTCCCTGGCTCCAAAGCCCATGCTCTTTCCACTCAAAATCTCATTGTTTCCCTCACCAGAAGGCTGATAAAGGAGAAAGAGTTGAGTGAGAAGCCAAGCAGAGAAATGTGGGGAGTGAGCAGTCCTTTTAAGCCATTAAAACTTTGTGTCTAGAAAAATAATTTTTTGATCCATGGATTGAAACTTATAATTCTTTCATTTAAATTATTTTATCTACATCATGAAGACAGTCCCCATTTTATGGAGAGTGAAACAGAGGTTCAGAGAGTCTGGAAACTAGCCAGAGGCCACACAGCAGGGGGTGATGAAGCCAGGACCAGACCAAAGTTCTTGGGCCCTTTTCATGACACCACACTCATTTACCTGTCTACACATAGAAGATAAAGTTTTGTTGATATGCTAGGAATGCCTAAAGCTGATGCAGTGTGATAAAAACAAGTGATGCCCTGCAAACTGTGGTAAAGACTTTCTGTTGCTTAATTTCTGTTTGTTGAAAATTATTGGTAAGAAGAGTACTTGGAACTCTTCCAACTGGATTAGTGTTAGGGAAAACTGTATACATTAGGAGTGCTACCTTGTTTACATGAGATAGCTGCCATAAACCTAAGAGTCTGGATTGGTTAAAAGGAAGAATACAAATGCCTAAAATGTTTGATTCAGTCAAACAAAGGAGGGATGGTATTGATCTTATTACAATATTGTTTATTAACCTATTGGTGCCCACTATTCACTAAGTGAAGTTCATACTTTATCTCTAATCATAATGACAACACCAAGGTGCGGGAGGGCACTGCTATTATTCCCATTTTACAAATGAGGAAGCTGAAGCTCAAAATGGGATGTTTCCTGCTCATCACTGCCACTTTATCCCTGGGCCCCGGCAAGTTGGTGTGACTCAAGGGCCGGGCCAAAGCTCAACATGGTGGCTCCCAGGATACCAAATATCCAGCATATTCAGTCTTCAGCCATTTGTTTTGATGTCATTTATATCACACGTACATATGGCTTAAAAACCATCTCAAATATGTAGCACATTCTGTATCTATCTTAGTGCTTTAATTACCACAGTATCTTCCCAAGTAGAGTGGGCCAATTCCAGCACTTAGAAGAGAGCCTATTTAACATGTGCCACTGCTCCATCTTTCAGAGGTTCTTTACTTTATTCAAATTACTAATCATTTAGAGCATCACTAAAAGCCTTTCTCCCTCGCTCCCCATGCATGCTTAACCTAATTAACTATAAATGAGGAAAATGCTATCCACATTAAAAGAAAATGTTAACCTATAAATTATCTCACTCTTTCTGATGAGGCTAAGGACTCCTTTACGAAGCTCAACTGTGGGGGCAGACTCTCTGTTTATGTGCTCCCAATGCCCTCCCTTACTAGAATGGGCCACAGCATCTTTAGTTCATGGTAGGTCCCTTCATCTGTATCGATTATGACGCTATGTATAATTTCTCAAATTGCCTCCCCTTGTGCTTGCCTAAATACTCTCAGGAAACTAGAATAATAAAATGGAAAGCCTCTAATATGCCCTCAGGACCCCCTGGTGTAGAAAAATAGTAAGTGACATCCTAGACTTGTCCCTCAGTACAGGAAATCCTGATCGTTACCCGCCTCGATAGACAGATCCAGCCGTAGGAAGGCAGAAGTGTATTGAAAGCCTCAGTTCACAGACCCAAAAATATTCTCCCTCTGGCTGACCGCACCCAACCCCACCCAATGCTGCCTTCCTTCTGAACCACTCCATTAGATGGGTCAACATAAATAGGGAAAGTTCTGCTGAAAACTCGTTAGAAAGAGTATCCATTAACACATTCATCTGAAAGCCCAGATTAAGTTATCGAATTATCCTAGCTTTAACCTTTGAGAGCTGAGGGCAGGCCTCTGGCAGAACAGACTGTGGAGCAGGAAATTGGTTATGGGGCAGGAGGAGAGGCCGGAAATGTGGATCATTGCCTGGGGAAGCTGTCTGGAGAAGATCTTGAGCAGCTAATGGACCCAAGTGGAAGCCGAGTGCCACGGACAAAGCCTGAGGACAAGGGGCTGCAGTGCCCAAAGCAGAATTCCCTGCTCCTCAACTTTGCTCATAGTTGTCCCTTTTAATACATGTGATGTATTAGGATAGACAATTCTGAGGTTGTAGTAACTAGGAAAATGGAACTGGCATAGACAACTCCTGATTCTTTCTTCTATGATGCCCTCAGTCCTGTTAACCTTTGCTCCGGTTGCCGGATTCGTAACAAACTCTACTTCATTCCTGTAGCTCTGGGGGAAACTCTAATTTTTTGGAGTTATTAGTAGGAGGTCCTTGCCCCCAAGCCTTGCTGTGGATTTACACCTCCATTCCTACCCTGGGCTCTATGTGGTGGGGAGCAGTGGAGGCTGTGATCAGGCCACTGGGGGATGCCTAAGTTCAAGTAGGCTTGACATCCGCACGTGCAGTCAATTCTTGATTATCCACACCAATGGTCTGTGACCCAGGCCCAGGTAATCCTGAATAATGGAGAATCCAAAAGGAATTTCTCTTTAGTTTTGGAATATGCTCTGATCTTTCCAGCTGCGGATCTCCTTCTCCCGCTTATGCTTTCCCTGGTAGGATATTAAGAATCATTTATGTTCCTTTAGCTGGGCATTTGGTCTGAGCAATGGCTTGAAGTCAGCTTCAGATTGAAAATTTGCCTACTCCATAGACAAATGATTCCCTTGCAGGCAGTTGAATTTGACAGTAACATATATTGCATAAAGAATAATCTGTTCAGGCTAGTGTTGTTCATTCATTCATTCATTCATCCGTTCAACACACATGCATTGAATTCCTACTGTGTTCTAGGCTCTGTACTATGAATTAGGGATATAGGGATGGAAGACTGAGCCCCAGCTCTTGAGGGATTTACCTTCTAGTGGGACTTAAAAGAATAGAATTTAGTATCTTCCTCTTGCCCTGCATGTGCCCACTGCATATTCACCTATCACTCCCATTTTCAGCTTAGCATCAGTCTAGCTCTTTCATTTGAGAAGTTTCAGTATTTGAGGGGAAAGAGCTATATGTGATTGCTGGATTGAGCAGGTCCTCCCAGAGATGGAAAGAACCCAGACCCCTCCCATTTTTGAGGATCCAGATATACCAAAAATGAAGAGATGCCAGAACAGGGGTACACATATGTGGTAGATTTTAAATGTTTACATTTTAAAAATTAGTATTTTAACACCCTAGAAGTATACTTTTTATATAACTTTATTTGAAGAAAATGTCAAAAGTCTAAATTTTAGGCCTTTATGAATGTGAGATCTGGCTCTTCTCCCTCCCATTCCCCACTGACACTGGACCCCCACTATGAAAAGCCTTGATTGGTGGGAGGAGGTCCATATGGGGCTGGGTGGAGTCATTTTAATGCTCAGAGGAACCTCTGCAAATATAAAGCAGTTGGTCCATGGCCCTGTGCCCTGTGATCACAAGGAATAGCTCTCAGCAAGGTAGACATATCTTAAGCGCCTTTTGAGTGATACTCAAAAGGTAGCAAATCAGTTTGTTTCTACAAAGTCAGCCTGTTCCCATGGCATTGGAAAGATCCTGTTGGAGTAGCTGGCTACCAGCTACCACTCTGCTAAGTCCATCCCTCCCTAGTATCGCCCCTTCCCCCCACCAGCCTCCACACACACTAATATCAATCCTCCGTCCTCTTCTCGAAAAGGAAGATAAGGAAGTTCTGACAATGTGAAAATTGGGGTTAAAGGTCAGAGGTTGTCACTCATATTTTTATGTTTGTGAAGGTAAAACAGTAAAGAGCACACTAAAATTTCTGGTGACATTTCAACCATTTAAATTAGTTACTGTATAATTAATTTTATCTTAACACCCATTGCTTATTAGAGACATTGCAGGAATTCCCTCCTGAGGAAGATCAATGAGATGTTTGTAAATTGGTTTTTCAGATAATATGCATTTTCTCTCTGTGTCTTGTTCTCTACCTAAGTGTTCAATGTTTGTTAATGATATGACTCAGAATTATTAACTCCCACCTTCAAGGTCCTGGGTCCCTTGTGAGTTCAGAAATAGCTTGGGTGCCTGAGACGGAAAAAGTGTTGGACTACTTTCATGGCTAATTTGGTGTATTTGAAATATCTGTCTGGTAGCCAAGGTTATAGCCTCAGCTCTGCCCTTGGCCCTGTACACACATAGCTTAGCCCTTTGCTTTCTGGCAGAAATAGGTATCTCCTTCTTTCTTTCAATTTCTTTTCAGAGTTCCTAGTGCTTCATTATGAAATCTCTATTCCTCCTTTGCTCTCTACATACTCTATTTTTTCTTTTTTATTCTTAATGCTTAGCTCTTTCTTTTTTTCTAGTTATTTCCAAAAGGAATGTTTCACATGTCACACAAATTGGAACTGAAAGTTTCGTGGTTGCTAAAAAGATATTCAGAAGTCAATCCTTTAATCCTCACGTTTCCCACAGGAGAACTTGTGGTTTAGAGGCATTCTCTTGGTGTGTGTGTGTGTGTGCATGTGTCTGAAGGTCTGTAGGTCAAACAGTGAGAACCGGAGGTTGGAAGCGGCAACACCAACAGGAACAGACTTGTGGTTATGATTGTGAAGAAGCAGAAAGTGAGGGGAGAAGGTCCCATTAGTCCTGCTAGTTGGGAGGGCTGAAATTAGTGCAAACTTTTATGAAGTCAAAGTCAGAGTCATTTTATAAAGAATGTGATGAATTGCTGTCCTTTAATGGAAAAACTCGTGGTTTACATAAGAGCTAACATTTAGCAGGCATTTATTGTGCCGGGCACTGTGTAAGTACTTTATATAAATGCATCTCACTCAATCTTGACACTTCTAGGACCTTTAACAACCCCTATTTTGCACAGCTAGGAAGCAGAGAAGCTAAGAATTAAACGAGTCTGTGTGGCTCTAGAATCCGAGTGCTTGACCACCATATGCTAATAGCACAAAACTCATCCTTAGGAATTACTCTCAGAGCAGTGGTATTCAGCTGGTGGCTGAGCTGGTCTAGAGGCTCCAAGGTGACCTCAACTGTATGTCTGCCACTTGGCGGGAATGGGTGGAAGGCTGAGTTCAGTTGGGACTGTGATCACAGCATGGTGGTCGGACTTCTTATATGGTTGCTTGGGGCTCCCAGAGAGAGTATTCCAAGATACAGAAAGTAGAAGCTTCCCATGTCAAGTTCTGGGCCCCAAGTTTGCACAGCATTACTTCTACAGTATTCTCAAGCTTATTGAAAGGAGAGTTTACTCTCACTAACTCTATCCCACGCACTCTATTTATTGTCCACCTCCAGGCTTCTGCCTCCTCCTCCTCTAGTCATCTGAAACTTACCTCCCTGAGGTTGCCAAAGAACCTCCTCATCACCAAATTCAAAGATTTTTTTTTTCTATCCATTTTATGTAACTTCTCTGAAACAGCTGACTTTGCCAACCACTTCTTTCTTGAAACTCTCCTCTCTTGGTTCTTCACAATAGCTTCTCTTCCTCTGGCCTTCCTTTTAAATGTTGGGGGACCTCAGGGTTCAGTCCTTTGGTCTCTTGCCTTTACTCTCTAAAAGGAGTAATTTAGAGGGATGATTGTGCTCCCCAAATACACTTGGCACTGTCCAGAGGCAGTTTTGGTCATCACAAGTGGAGTGCTACTAGCATGTAGTGGGTAGAGCCAGGGATGTTGCTAAACATCCTACAATGCACAGGACAGCCCCCACACAACAAAGAATTATCCAGTCTTAAATGTCAATAGTGCTGAGATTCAGAAATCTTGTTTTGGTTTTAAAAAGAGGGCACTATAGAGAGGATGAGTCTTGGCAGCTTCCTCTTCTTGGGGAGTTATCTCTGAAAAAGGGGCTCCTTCTTGGTGAAGAGCATAGTGTAATGGAAGGGCAAGGACTTTGTGGTCAATGGATCTGGATTCAAATCCTAACTCCCCAAAAGTGGAGATCATAATTTCTGTTTTGTGGAATTGTCTTGATGACCAATTCATATAATCTGTATAAAATACCAAGTACACAGCAGGTTCATAAATGTTAGCCCTTCCTTTTAAATCACATGACGTAGCAGATGTCTCCCTCAAGCCCAGGCTTAGTTCAACATTTAATACTTAGGAGGTACCTAGCACATAATAAGAGTTGAATAAATATTTGCAGGGGGAAATATGAATAAACTCACCACCTTATCGCTTTAAGAGGTTGGTTGCTATGAAAGCTCTCTAGCTAGAGGTGGTTTTCTTTCTTCTGTCCTTGTTGGACCTAAGGTTTAGAGGTGAGTTTCATAACTCTAATTGTATTGTAGCCTAGCCCCATCAGTATAATAACCAGTGATGTTTTATGAGGTCAGGTCATTGGCTTAGCATGCAACCCTCCAATTAGAGGGCATGTGACTGCCCATAACATAAGGCAGTAAACATGGATAGCCTTGTTCTCTTGTGGTCACAGCAAAAGTTGCAGAGGAGAATGATAAATTCAGAGGCCTATGTAGTATCTCTTAGTCCTTAGTATTGACACTAACTGTAAAAGGAAAGGTTTACATGATTAGGGGTTCTCTCTTCCTCTACTTTTTTGGTGCCTATGAAAAAGGCATCGACCTAACTTTTTTCTGAGATTCAAAAAAAAAATCACGATGGAGACTATCCCTTTAGGATTTTATACAATGTGAATCATTGACATTTAACATCTTCTTGTATGCTTTTGTCTCATTCTGATTTACTCTCCATATGGTCATCAAGGTAAGGTTTTGGAAACACAAATCTCATTATGCACTATTCCCTACTTCCTATTAAATTTAAAATAAAACCTAATTTCATAACATGGCATATAAACCTCCCATGTAGCTAGGCTTCTTCATCCTCTGCTATTCCTCCTGCAAACTTCAACTCCTTCCTTGCCTATGTCAAAGCCCCCTCATAGAGCTGTGTTATCTCTCCTTCATGGTCCTTGACAAAGTTATACGATTGTTCATTTGTTAGTGTCCTTCTATGATTAACATCAGTCTCTCTCTCATCAACTCTTCACTCTGTAATAGCAGGGATTGTGTGTCTTCTAGCTTTCCATTGTATCCTCAGAGCCTGACACATAACAGCTGCTCAGTAAATACCTCTTAAACAAAGGAATAATTAAGCAGAATAGATGACATCATCAGTAGACATCACTTCCCCGTGTCAGCCTTGGATCTAACCAAAACCCACTTTTGTTAAAATATGTAACTACTACTTCTAAAGCAAAGAAGATGTGAGATAGAAATAGAACAAGTTCATTGATGATGATGATAGATAGATAAATGGATAATATACATAATATTAATTTATAATTAAATAATAGAAAAATTATACCATAGTTAAATCTTAGTATTTATTGAGTGCTTACTGTATACCAGGTACTATACTAGGTAATGGGGGTAAAATATGGAGGAAAAACAGACTTTCATGCATTATCTTACTTAATAAGTCCATTAATTTGGTACAGTTATTTTCCATTTTATAGAGGAGAGTTTATGAAAGCTTAAGTAAATTGCTCATGATCATGCAGCCAGTAAGTTGCTTATAGAGCAGATATTTGAATCCACAAGTGACATCAAAGTTGTTAACCATTAAATTGTGTAATTTTAGAAGAAAGAAATTAGGTTAGGCAAGTGCATCAACCTAACAAGTAATATCTACTGGCAAATGCTGCAGATACCAATAGATTCACTAGTATCCACAATGAATTGAGCATCACTGCATGACAGATGCTGTTTTAGGTGCTATATGTACATTTTCTCTAATCCTCAAAGCAATTCTGCTGATAGGTATTACTATCCTCACTTTACAGGTGAGTCAACAGAGGTTCAGGGAGGAGGAAGAGGCAGAGAAGAAGGAAAAAGCAGGTGGGACACTTGAAAACTTTCCAGCTCCTAAAGTCTCTACAGTATAACTTTTCAGTTGTATTTTAAAGGCAGGAAAACCTTTTGAATTCAGATTCAATAAACCTGGAATTTATAATATTGAGACACTGAATCACAGACTTTTACAACTAAAAAAGACTTGTGAGATCATCTAGTCTAAGCCCTTCATGGGGCTTCTGATTGAGTATAAAATTAGATAAATCTTGGATAGCTGAAAACTTTTATTTTATTCACATAATGTTATGATTTATAGGCCAATCATAACTTGCCATTTTAAAAGACCTACTCAATTTAAATGAATTAGTAACCACTTCAATCAATCTATAACTACATTTCTATGTAAGAAAAGTGTATTTCTTTATAAATATTTTATATTTGTAATAGTTACTAATTCAGATAGGAGGTCACCAACAAGGTTTCTCTTAGTGGAGGAATGAGATATGAATGAGATTTTATTATTCAAAGAAGTCTCAGGACCTGAGGCACACGCATATTACAGAGTAGAAAAGCACATTCCCAAAGTGAGAGGAAAGTCTTCCCTCTCTTGTTCCCTCCCTCTCTTTCTCCCTCCCTCTTTTTCTCTCTCCCTCTCTCCCTTTCTTCCTCCCTCCTTTCTTTCTTTCTTTTAATCCCATGCCATTGCTGCATTCTATTGTCTTGGACAAGTGAAGATAGGTCATATTTTAAAGCTTTTGTCCTCTGGTCATCTGTAGGATGTAGAATGCTTCTGGGTCCCCAGGCCATTCAAAAGGAATAACTTTGGGTAGAAAAGATGACATTATTGGTAAAATTGAGGGCTCACCTGAATTTACTTTAATGGAGGACCCCCGACTCCCCAGGGAGAAATGTCTGCAAAGATATCACTGGGAGATCAGAGGAAAATATTATGTTCTAACCTTTCAAAAATTAATCCAACTATTAGCAGGGATCCCAACTGTATTTCATTCAAGCCATAATCTGAAAGGTACGATGATTAAACCAAGACAAATGTAGTGTCATAAGCAAATGTCATGCCATAGATTTACCTACCAACAAGACATTGGCATGGTTCAGGTCAGAGGTTAATTAAAGACATTGAAAGGTCATCCTGTGATTAGGTGAAAGCAGAGTTTTAATAGGGCATCAGTCCGACCCACACTGACAGAAGATTTATGCCAGCCGTGATGACACCGCCACGAATCCTGCTGATAACAAGAGCCTCACTATTGGACTGAACAGAATGATGAATGGAGCACATATCTCCTCACACTTCTCATTACAAGCTCTTTCACTCTTGGTGGCACTTAGCAGCATTTATTTACTGAGGTTTGGAGGTGTGGGACAGCAGAACAGTATATCTAATACTTTTAAATGTAGACTTGTGATATAAAAATGAAACAAGAGATAAGATTAGGTCTTTGAATAATTGCACAGCTTTTCTTCCAAGATTATATTCACTAGTACTAACATTATTTCCCCCCCTAATGTTCTTCTAGTGTGTGAGCAGTTCAAGAAAATTAATTGTCTGAGGCAGAAGGTCAGAGGGAAAAAATTCCTGATAAGCATTAAACATGCTACAAAATAGCACCTCACCACATTTTGCCTTTCATAGCCCTCAGTATGTGAACAATAATATAAAGAAAAGGATATACACATTTCCCCCTATGCCATATTTAGGGTGCTTAAGTGCTGTTATTTGGATTCAGTTAGGATCCAAAGGATCTGGAAAGAAAGCCAAATAAATGAAAAATAAATAAAAATCAAACAAACAACTTATAATATTGCTCCTCTGAAAGCAAATATAAGAGAAACTAAAGCCCTGATGAATAAGGTTTACTTTCCCACGAAACTTCTTTTCAACGTGTTATATATTTATGAAACCACTAAAGTGTAAATTCTATGAATAAGTCCTACCATCTCTCAACCAGTAGACACCATGAAAATTATAACTACAGAGAATTGTTAGTATTATAAAAAGGCTACTTTCTATAAATTCAAAGGCATTTGCTGCTGCAGTTTCACATTAGAAAAAGCAGACTCTTTCTCCTTGGGCCACCAGCCAGGGCCAGAGCAGGGGAAGATCACATCAGTCTAACCCCAAGTCAATCCTCACATTTATTCAGAAACAAAGATGAGTCAGCCTGGCTACAAGTGGTAGAGCTGGAGACCTGCTGCAGGAGAGCTCTGGGAATGTTTTCTTTCCTTTCTTCAGGCAATTGTATTTGGGGGTAGAGAACAAATTGTGTGGATTTACACAAACTAATAATTCAGCCCAGCATATACAACCCCTTGGAGCCAAGAGAATGCACATATGCATGTATCAACCATGCACACAACATTAGGACCCACTTCTTGGCAGTGAACAAACTAAATAAGCAATTTGAGTGGCTGATTTAACCTCATATGAGTATATAAAAGCTGCTAATAATAAAGATTTCCTTGTTGGCTTTTGAAAAGAGGCTCTTTTCATCAATTTTAGATAACAATTTTCATTTGTGCTGACAAACATTAGCTGGAAAAGTCTTCAGAATAGATAATATGGCCATGCAAAGAGCTTCTTGTCTCTTCCATCTGATCCATCAGAGACTCATTTATGTAAGAAACTTCCAGTACTAAAATAACAGGCCATTGCAGAGCAGTCCTGTCTGAGACCAGAAGTCTCAGCCAGGCCTCTCATTCCACCAAGTGGCCATTAGGAAGATCAGTTGATGGAAATCAGAGAACTGTATTGATCAATTTTTGCCAGTCCACATTCTGTCTGCTAGACCCTCACAGTGTGTGTGCACATATGCGTGTGTGTGTTGCAACTGTTTTGGGGTAGTTGGAATAAGTATAGAGCAGATGGGGAGAGTATTAAGATTATGTAATTTGTGTATAGATGGGATATTTTGGTGGCTCCCAGGAAGAAATATATGACTATATCTTTGAGGTTTATTTTACTTTCAGAGAAAATTTGAAGCTAACCAATGTAAATTGCCTGTTCCCACTTCCCATCACAAGCCACTGGATTAAATGGTATGAAAATAACGTGACATTGTTTACTCTCTCCTTTATGGTACCAGGAACACCTTACGGAGAATGTAGGTAAATTGTACCTTTCAAAAAAAAAATCAATAAAAAAATCGATTAGCTAATGTTTATTGATAACATATTCTGAGCTAAGTGTTACAAAGGATTCAAAAAAAGTACAAATCATAGACCCTGCCCTCAGTGGGCTTAAAACTCATTGAGAAGACATACAGAAACATCAAAATACATGTCCCAACATGAAGCAAGGCTGTATCTGGTAAGTACTGGAGAAATGGTATGGACCAGAGTTTGGCAAATTTTTCTGTAAAGGACAGATAGTAATTATACTAGGTTTGCATGCTATATGGTCTCTGGCTCAACTGCTCAATTCTGCCCTTGTAGAGAGAAAGCAGCTATAAACAATACGTAAATGAATGGGTGTGGCTGTGTTCCAATAATACCGTACTTACAAAAATAGATGGCATGCTGGATTTAGAAGGAGGACTATGATTTCATGACCTCTGGTATAGACATTAAGTACTGTAGGTAGTCAGACAAATGAGGGAGTGTTACAGTGGGTAGAGAGGGAAGTCTTCATGCAGTAGCAGGAGTTTGAAGACTAAGTAGGAATTAGGTAGAGAGGTGATATTCTTGTTGGAACACAGTGTAAACAAAAGCTATGTATAATAGGAAGGGTCCGTGTGGGGGGTGGGTGGGAGTAAAAATAGAAAAAATGAGCTTCTCCATGAAAGCACCCCAAGAGTGAAAGGCATTTCCTCTTCTGACAAACAACTGCAGACAGATTAAATGCACAAATTAGGTTGTGAATTGCATATTCCTGCAACCACGGTGCCCTCCCACCAGGCTGTTTCTCTAGCCTATCTCTTTCTGTAGGATTGGCATTTCAGACTCCAGGATACAGAGATGTCAGCTCACACAAAGAATGAAATTCATTGTATGAGTATTTGGGAGAGTTCCTTCTCGATGTTTTCTCTGTCGTCAAGAGCTACATACCAAGCTAAGTGACCGAGTTAGTTCTGAATGTCTGTGTCTCTGATGACAAGAGCTCCCAGTTGAAGCCAAACTCTTAAGTCAAAGGGTGGTATTTCTTAAAATGTATTAATCAGAATACTAGTCTGGCCAGGTGATTCCAGTAAAAGGGGGTTCTGTGGTGCAAACTATGCTTCCTTCTGGAGATTGACCAGGTACACTGGAAAATTAAAGAACATAAGAAGTCCTGTTGCAAAGAAAACTGTTTAACTTGTGTAACCATAAATTTACCAAACATTTAACCTTTTTCCATGGAGCATCCATGAACATTTCATGGAACTCATTTTGGAAAACAATGCATTAGGGAAACAGATGTGGAAATAAATATTGCTAATAGTTACTAGTTGTGGCTTCAAGTTAATATGAAAGACAAGAGGGGGTAATGAGAGAAAGAGAGATTTAAAAACTCAAATGAGATTTGAGGGATATAAGTGTAGGGCAGAATTGAGCCTTCATATTTTTGTAGTACTGTGTTTAAAGTCTTACCCATCCCAACCTACTCCCAACATTCCAATTTCATGTGAACAAGAGTACTAAAATGCTGAGATGGGATAGCAAAAAATGGGGAGCGGGATGTTTAAACTTCTTTTCTTCTTCTTTTTCCTTGTCGTTAATGTTAAACTTCTGGCTTTGTTCCCTTCCTCCATGTCCTTCTGGAGCCTTTGTTTGACTGAAAGCATGAAAATGATTGTTAGCTTGAGCTATTCTTGGCGAGCAGAACTGAGCTTAGAGGAAAACAAACGTATGATTAGCAAGTACATAAACATCCCCATCCAGGCCTAACTCCCCCACTCTGTAGAGCAGAGGAAAAGCTGTGCAGAGGAGCGAAGCAACCAAGAATTCCATTGCAGTGTCTGGAGAGTTCACTGGGAAATTCTGTGCAATTTGCTGCAAACAAGTCAGACATTACAATCTAATTAAACATAATCCTAGCTTGAAGAGGCTCTAGTTAGCATTTCATAGGATTTTCTTTTTTTTCTTCTCTGTGCTTCTGGGACATCCTAATTTTTATGCACTGTATTGCTACCTAGTTTTGTCAGCTCATTCACTTAGTAAGTATTTATTAAGCACCTACTATATGACAAGTACTAGCAAATCAATGAAGACTATGACACGATCCCTGCCTTTGAGAGGATGATAATGGAGATGGGAGAGAGACACAGAATAATAAATGCAATCAAGTGTTATAGATGCTATGTTAGATATCTGTATAAGGATAGGGAAATCCAAGGGAAGCAGTTGTCAGTTCTACCTGGAAATGCCAGAAGTTTCATGCAGGGGATGGCCGTACAATCGAATTTTGAAAAATAAGCCAGTGGGCACATACCAGACGGATAGGCATTGGCATCCTTCAGAAATATTCTGCTATTTAGTTCCATGTACATTTGGATGACTAGCAAATTCTTGAGCCCATCCATCCCTATACCATTTTGTAGTTGAGAAAATTGTATCATCGGGGATCTTCAGTGTGGAACATGTGAACCTAGGGTGGGGGATGTTCAAGATGACCCACTAAAGTGTGGAAAGAAAATGCCAGAACTTTAAAATTTTTATCTCATCCTTTTGAAATTTCTATCTTTGCGATTAAAAATTTTATCCCATCTTTCTGAAATTTCTATTTTTGAATTTTATAATGTGTATATGACTACCATTGTACATGTTTATTATTTATAAATAAATAAATATACATATATTGGGGTACACGGTATAATTTTTTTGTTTTTTCTGATGGGGTACATGATCAAAAAGCTGGTAGACCATCTGTATTGATTATTTATCTACAAAATGATTGCAAATATCTGATGTTTGTCTTCTTTATTCAATAAACTATTCCTCAGAGTTTTCTTAGACATTAAATTTTTTTCTTTTAGTAACAGCAACACACTATTTTATGCCTCTACTGTGTTCCAGGCTCTGTACGAGGCACTTTGCATATAGCACCTCAGTTAACTCTTATAATAGTCCTAATGAGATTGGGATAACTATCTCAATATGCGATTGAAAAACTGAGGAGCACAGGGCCTAAGGCCTAGTGGTTAAGTTCGGTGCACTCCACTTCAGCAGCCTGGGTTTGGTTCCTGGGCGCGGACCTACACCGCTTGTCGGTGGCCATGCTGTGGCAGCAACCCACATACAAAATAGAGGAAGACTGGCACAGATGTTAGCTCAGGGCAAATCTTCCTCAAGCAGAAAAAGAGGAAGATTGGCAACAGATGTTAGCTCAGGGTGAATCTTCCTCAGCAACAAAAACAAAAAGCTGAGGAGCACAGAAGCTTAGTAATTCCCCCAGATTAAAAGGTGGCAGAACCAGGATTGAAATTAGATGTAGTCTGACTTAAATTCAAATGTGTTGAACAATTGACAATTGCCTTTTCAAAGTCAATGGAAATAAATTATTAATGTGCTTTCTTTGTTTTGTTGCAGATGTTAGAAATTAACTATAGCCTTTTGCACCTACAATTTTTCTATGAAAATGTGTATGCTTATTAGATTTATTCTTAAACCTTTTATAATTGTATTTGATTTTTGAAAATGTATCTCTTCGTTGACCTCGAATGAATTATCCATCTCTGATAATTTATCATAAATAGAAAACATTTATGTAGTACTTATTGTGCATCAGACACTGTTAAAAAAAAAATCTTTCCACATAACAGCAAGTCTCCAGTTAAGCAACTACTCAGAGTAATCACTAGTAAGTGATGGAGCCAAAATGTTAGTCTAGGCAGTCTGACTTGAGCTTTGGAATCCATGCTGTTAACCACTAGGCTATATTCCCTTCTCATTAAAGGGCAGAAGTTGCCTGAACAAGAATGTTCATTGTGGTGTTGTTTGCAATAGTGAAAAACTGGAAGCGACCTAAATGTCCATCAATAATGTCCATCATTGTATTACACTCCCTGTGGTACATCCACGTGGAATGGAATACAATAATGCTATGTAGCCAATAAAAATGCTAATTGTATTGGTTTCCTAGGGCTGCCACAACAAATTACCACACACTTGGTGACTTCAGACAACAGGAATTTATTCTTTCACTGTTTTGGAGGCCAGAGGTCCAAAATCAAGGTGCCAGCAGGGCCAGACTCCCTCTGAAGGCTCCTCCTCAAGACTCTTGAGCGTCCTTCCTTGCTCTTCCGGCTTCTGGTAGCTTCAGGTGTTCCTTGACTTGTAGCAGCATCACTCCCATTTCTGTCTCATCTTCACATGGCCCTCTCTCTCTGTCTCTCTGTGTCCAAATAGGGCCCACCCTAAATTCAGAATGATTTCATCTTGAGACTCTTAATTTCCCAATAAAGTCACATTCTGAGGTTCTGGGTAGACCTGGATTTTTGGGAGACACTACTTGATTCGCTATACTAATTTAAACCTTATTTATTGAGATGCAAAGTGATCTATTATTAAGTAAAAAACTTATTAAAAAGCAGTATGCCAATATGATTTCATTTTTCTTAAAAAAAGTATACATTAGCATACATAGAAAAATGTTTAGAAGAGTATACACCAAATGTTAATATTTATTAACTTTGTGTAGGAGGAATTTTTTCTCTATCATTTTCCATACAGTCTGAATGTTTTGCTATGAAGAAAAAATAATCAGAAAAAAATTATATTTCTTTTTTTAAACAAATCTATATTTGACTCAAAATTTCTCAAACACTTTAGTGGCAGAGTATGAAACCCTATTGGTCTAATGCTTTTGATGCTTACAGAAAATCACTTGAGGGAAATTGTTAGAAATGGTTTTGCTTTTCGTGTGCACAGAAAAACACTTTTATCAGCTCTTCCCAGGTTCCTAACCTCACGTCCTTTGTCACTGCTCCCCCCGCCCCACCCCATTAACTGCAAAAAGCCTCTAAACCCGATTTTTTACCTCTTGGTTATGGTCATACATCTTTTTCCTCCATAGAATCGTCAGATATTAGGCAAAGGGTTTTAAAAGTATTTCCCAGTGTGAATCAATATCCCTTTAATTTTTCCATGTGCAAAACCTTATCTTCCTACCAAAATTGTGACTCAAGGAAAAGATCGTGTCACACTTCTCTCTTGTATTGTGACAACCTCTCTCTGAATGCTAAGAAAACATGTGGCTATCTAAGAGATCAATTTCTCTATATAAAGATACCTTTTCAAAATAAATGTTTAATTCTCATAATTGCCTAATGTTTTATGAAAAATTAAAAAGTTTTTCCCAGTAGATAAGTTTTTTATTTGCAGCAAATCTGCTGTTTTTCTGGACATTATAGTCGTTAATATGTTACTGTCCGTTGTTTGGATGGGAATGTTTCTCTACTTGCCATCTCTGCAGTCAGAATTCTGATTCCTTGGGATGTTCAGACTATTTTTGTCACCACCTTTGAATTTAGTTTCATGTTTTGCCACATGAAAAATACTTTGGGAGGCTCCT
Organism: Diceros bicornis minor; assembly: GCF_020826845.1. NCBI lineage: Eukaryota > Metazoa > Chordata > Mammalia > Perissodactyla > Rhinocerotidae > Diceros > Diceros bicornis. Next base: position 14,516,108 of record NC_080749.1, on the reverse strand, counting down.
AAAATTGAGAAAAATGTTGAGACTATTACCAGATCCATATAGTCAAATTTACTATGAGGTCCCTACAAGGCTGAGAACTCTCTGAGAGGACAAATGGGTTTTCTTCCTTCCTTTTTTTTATTCTAGTTTTACTGAGATATAATTGACGTACATCACTGTATGGCATACAGTTTAAGGCATACAGCACAATAGTTTGACTTACATATGTTGTAAAATGATTACCGCAATAAGTTTAGTTAGCATCCATCATCTCGTACAGATACAATAAGAAGAAAGAAAAAAAGGAAAAATAATGTTTTTTCTTGTGATGAGAACTCTTAGGATTAACCTTGTTAACAATTTTCATATATATCTTACAGCAGTGTTAACTCTAGTCATCATGCTGTACCTTACATCCTTAGTATTTATTTATCTTGTAACTGGAGGTTTGTACTTTTTGACCACATTCTGCAATTCCCATCCCACCCCTAATCCCCACCTCTGGTAACCACAAATCTGATCTCTTTTTCCTATGAGTTGTTTTTTTTTTCTTTTCCATTAAATTCCACATATAAGTGAGATCATATAGTATTTGTCTTTCTTTGTCTGACTTATTTCAGTTAGCATAATACCCTCAAGGTCCACCCATGTTGTTGCAAATGGCAGGATTACGTTGTTTTTTTATGGCTGAATAGTATTGCATTTCTTTATCCCTTCATCTGTCAATGGACACTTAGATTGTTTCCATGTCTTGGCTATTGTGAATAATGCTGGTATGTACATGGGGTGCAGAGATCTTTTTGAGTCAGCATTTTTGTTTTCTTTGGATATATTCCCAGAAGTGGAATTTCTGGATCATATGGTAGTTCTATTTTTAATTTATTCCTTTCTGTACCCCCCTGCCTAGTACCCTGTCTGGCCCACAGCACTCACTAAATGAGCTCACTTCTATGGCTTCCAAAACTCTAGACCTCCCATCAGCCTCTTTAGGCTGAAATTCAGAATATTCTTTTTCCATCAGGGATGGACAGTGACAGTGCCTGGCATAGCCCCAGGAGAAAGGGGGCTGGCAGATTCTTTTTACCCTGCTTCTGAGTATGCAAATTTGTTCCTGGGATATAGGGCATGCAAGTGTCTTGGCCCTCAGCTTTGGGCACGCTTGCTTTTAGGCTGTGATTTAGGGATACAAGAAGACGAGCAAAGGGAGAAGTTTCTTCAGTGAATATAAAAAGCATTAAAGATCAAGTACATATTGCCAGCTCCCTATCTATCCAACCCCAGTCACCAGCCAGACAAAGCATGTAGAGCAACCCCTCTGTCTCCCTGCTCCCACCCCAAAGCTGTGCACATTCTCTAGATGAACACTATGTGTGGCCCCTGGGACCAGCAAGCCCACCACACACACACCCAGGTGATGTCCATGAACCCCACCAACCTCTGGGAGGAGCATTGTGATTGACTGACTTATGGATTATTTGGTGAGTGTATGGTGAGAGGGGAGGTTGGGGATAGCCAGGGCCAAATGGACTCAGGATTTCTGGAAAGTCGGCACAAACACTGGGTCCCATTGTTTCCTGCAGAGACTGTGAGGAGCCCAGAGGAACTTTGGTTTACACAGTGGGGGCAGCTGCTGCCTCAGTGCGTGGGGTAATTCCTTTGACTGAGGGAATAAGGCAGAATCTTAAGCGTAGAGGAAATGCTCTATCTCTTTCCCTGACTACGGAAAAGATTGAGAGTGTCAAAGCTAGCTGAATGTTCATTTTGTGATTACTGGCATGACTGAACTTGGTATTGTTTTAGCAATTGTCTCTCAGAGAAAGGAGGTGACATTGGTTAAACAGAGTATAGAGCACTGGGTGGCTGCATCCAGAACAGTCTTCAGGATAATATCAGTAGAACACACCTTCCTGCTAGAAGAATAAAAAAGAAAAGAAAGCAGCTGAGTCAATTCGAACGCTAACTGAACACCATTCTGCATAATTACTGAAGCGGGAAAGAAATGCCTGTGTTGTTTACATCATTTCTTGCTTCAAAAGAAGAGAAGCTAAAAAAACTGATAAAGACAGATATAAAATTTCTGTTTCAAGACTCCCAGTTGACACTGATAGATTCCTGTTTAAAAAAAGCCCACAATGTTTTCCAAAAAGTAAAATAAAATCTTATTGCAAAAATAGCAAAATTGTAAAGGAGGGGAGAAAAGTAGCCTCAGATTTGTGATAAATATCAATCTTCAAAGTCCATTATCCAAAGACCTTGTACATCAATACTTGATTTGAATTATGGAGCTGGGTTGTACCTTCATTTACATGGTATTTCCCCAAGTAGCCAGATAATATCAATATCTTGCATTTATACGATGATCATCTTCCCAGATGGCTTCATTAAATTGTATGTTTTATGAGACCCACTTTCTGAAATGTGGTCATCTCTGAATGAGAATGATGCTCCTGGGTAACTAGAGGCAAGGGAAAAATCGTGTTTTGCATTTATGCTTTCTATCAGTGATCATAAAAATCTTCAGGTAGCAAGCGTTTCCTGAGCATCTGCGTGGGCAGAGCCTGAGACAAGGCTCTATATGGTAACATGTGGAAGATTAAAAGGTGTGGTCCCAATCCTCCAGTACCTCAGTCTCTATTAAGAACAATTTTTCTGTTTCACAAATGTAAAAACTTGTGGCCAGGGGGGTTTAGAGAATTGACCAAGTTTGTATGGTATATTTGTTCCAGAAATGGGAGTCCTCATTTCCAGGTTTGGGTATGAGTGGTTTTGATAATAACATCTAAAAATGTTTAAAATATTTCAAAGATGTATTTAAGTGGAAAGGTTAAGGCTTTGTTTTTAGTTCAAGAAGAATAGACTAGCCCCTAAAAAGGAAAATGAAGAAGGGTCCCTTATGTTGTCAATATAGATTTATACATATTACTAAATATCTAGGACTGTGGTAATTGTGGTGAGGAGACCAAAGAAAGGCAGGGTTCCAACTCTGAAGAGTTTGGCTGACTTTGGAAGTAAACTACTGCCTATATTTCAAGGAAGCAGGAAACCTCACTTATCCCTTGAATAAAGATTCGATTTATTGGCTTATCTCTTTACCTTGTAAAATTGCAAGTACCCCTTGTAGAAGTAACCCATTAAGCCAAGCCCAGCACCATGTTTGGCACACAACAATCACTCCATATGGATTATGAGGAATTTACATTGTGTGGCTAAATTTATCATAGCCTTTCTTGAGAACTTATGTTTTAATGAGTTTTGAGGGGGAACATGGTGGTGAGAGGAGAGGGTAGGGCTAAGGGGTGCGAAAGAAGGGAAGAAGAAATAGTCAAGAGTGAAAAGAAAGCAGACAGGAGCATTTATGGGACTGGGAAAAACTTGTCTTCTTTATAATCCCTCTTAGAGACTGTACTGATGTGTAGTGTACTGTGTATCTGGAGGTTTGGGGGTATAAGACTATTATATTTAAATACCTACAAGATCATATATCATGGTAGAAATCCCAACTCTAATACTGATCTGCTTGAGATTGGGGGTGAGTCACCTCACTTATCTGAGTGTTAGCTATCCCATCTGTTAAACCAAGGGATAGAGTAGATGATCTCTAAGACAATTTTCTATTATATAGAATTCTGTTATTCTATTTAAGTGAGAATATGGGACCATTTGGAACAAAAAGTAGGGGAGCGATTGTCCTGATGCTTACTTAGCACGGGGAAGAGAAGGGACAATATTAAAATCAAAGGTCTAGTGACCCTTTCTTAATGTATTACTGGAGCATTTTTAACACATCAGTCTACTGATCAAAATATATTGGATTCTATACCGTCAACCTTAAAAGACTTCAGCCAACTTCAGATGCATTTTGAATAATGGATGATTCATCTCTGTTCTAGATTTCTATATATTTTTTTTCTTTCCTAAGCTGGGGTCTTCTTCAGAGATGTCTGACTTGTGGTTTGCACAGTTGGTAATAAAGTTAAAAATGAAACAGTTATCTATAAAACATTCTAAATCTCAAAAACTTTTCCCACAAAAGAAAAGCGCCAAATTGTATATTAAAATTACAAGTGTTGTAAGAACTCAGAGAGTAGAAAGATCATAATGATCATAGGCAATCAGGAAAAGCTTCAAAGTAGAAATGGGGTTTGTTCTTGAGGAAACTTAAGACTGGAAATTTTAGAGAAAGAGGCTTTCTAGTTCTAAGAGTATCATACAAAGAGCAGGACTTCCCAAATGCAGGTCTAAGGACAATTCCAGTCCAGCATAAAGTTTCCCTGATCCATGACTACTAAAAATAGTAAAGGGCAAGGTAGTAAGTATGTCTGAAAACTAATGTAAGCAATTTAAAGGACTGTGCTTTATTTTGTTCTTCCTATGTTTTAGTGTTCAAATTTCCTTTTGTAAAGTGATAGTGGTCGTGGATAGTAGATGTTTTTATTTTGTGAAGTAATGGAGCCAAATTTGGCCTCCATGTGGTGGTCTTTTTCTTCCTCTTTCAAATTTTACTGCCCATGAAATCCAAAGATCCAGGCACCACTAGGTAGGTGAGTATTCCTGATATGTGTCCTTAACTGCAGCCCTCACCCATGCAGGCGAAAAGGTTGAGTACAGCTTTCTAGTAAGGAAAAGGACCACTGCATTTTAGGATTTTATTTCTCTTTTCCTGTGATACTGTCATGGCAGTAAATGCTGATAAAGCTTAGCCGTGACGTTGATAGAGTTAAGCTTAATATGCGGGACCTAGGATGTGTCCCAGGTCTTCCAACGATAGAGCACCCTGGAAGATAGCACCTGCTTTGTAGACTTGTACTTTACTTTAGAGCCACATGCCACGTAGGCAGCAGAAGGGCTGCCAGCCTGTTTACCAAAGTCCCTACTTTGTATTTATTAAATAAAAGAACTCTTTCACAATCCTTCCTCATTCCTTTGATGTAGAATGAGTAGATCATTGGAGTTTTACTCTAGTACAGGTACACTGAGTTCCTTTCTCAGAAAGCAGTCTTGGGTATCTGAAGTGCTGCTTGACTCCTGCGTACAGGGTGGGACCGCCCCTCTCAGCCGCCATGTAAACACTCATTTCCCTCTGGAGGAATCAAGTGTGGGGACACAGTGTTTTAGTACAAACCCTTATGGTTTTCTGTTTCCAAAGTTGCTCCCATGTCTCCTGACCCCTTACTAAGGAGTATAAGGAAATTTTAACAGTGGTACTAGTGCCAGTGCTGTGAAAGAGATATTGAACTTTCTGTATTTTAACAGGCAAATTTTATACATGCTTTTATTAGCTCAGTATGATCTTTGAGCTGATATGGAGAATAAAAGATTTTAGAAACACAAACTTTGATTTCATCTTTTCCAGCTCAGAGATGAAGGAAACTAAGGCCCAGATGAGATAGTGACTAGCTCAAGGTCACCCAGCTAGTTAGCTGAAGTGCAAGGACTTGAAGTTGATCTAGTATTCTCTCTCCTACCTCCCTCCAATACCCCATTGGAATTGAAATCACTGCAATAGCCACTGCCAAGTACTTAACAATGGATATTTGATGGTGGTCCTTTAAGTCTGTACCAGGGTGGTTTTCAGTTTTTCCCTTCATCAGCACAGGAAGGCAAGGACATTGCACTGACTCTAATATTTCATGCTTAGCTCTGGATTCCCTTGGTTTTATATTTCTGACTCTTCCCTCAGTTTCTTGTAGGGCTTCATGATTTAATTTAATTTCAGCTTATGGCTGGCTTTGGTACCCAGAAGAGTGGTAATTTGTCCTTTAAATTATTCACCCAGGGGAGTCGGTGTTCTTAGAAAAGGAGGGGAGAGAACCTCTATGCTTCGTCCCCTCAGAGGGATACATGACACACACTGATACCTCACTCACTTGTTCTCTCTCCACAATACCTTATCTCCTATGTTCAGCCCTGGTTCCTATAATACCTTGTATTTCTGCAGAGCTTTTCACGTTAGCAAATAAAGTAATTTACAGAGTATTTACACACTGACTAGTGACTAATTATATACCTGCAAGCACTGCCATCATTCTGGACAAGCAGCATTCCTCTACATTAGGTTCCCTGTAGGAAAGCGTCTTAGAGTTATTTGCAGAGAGAAATCTGGGGCAACAGTCTAGGCTTTGACATTCAATTGTTCAACATAGGGGCAGTTTATATAATCCAGAATGCACCCCTGGACTTTGTAGCTCAGGTCTGAGCTAGGGGCCAGAACGGTTACAAAAGAACAGAAAGAATGGGTGACTATGACCATAGCAGATCTTACTAAAATCGCTAAGACCAGGCAAAAATGTATGCAACAACTCACAAAGAACACATGGTGTCGTAAAGTCACCTGCCAGGTGTATCTGTTTGGTACAGATATGCAGGTGCTGTTTTATGTACAACTGGAGTACAGAATTGAGGAGATTGTTGCAGTTTTCAGTTAAAAGATAATAAGGATAAGAGATGAATAATATTAAGAGTTACTATTTAATGAGTGCCTACTATGTGCAAAATTCTCTATATTCTTTCATTTAATCCCACTGTCATCCCCATTTATCACATAAAATTTACTAAATTTTAAAGAAGTAAAATAATGTTCTCCAGATTACACAGATAGCTAGGAAGGGAGAGCAGGAATTAAAACCTAGGTCTCTCTGACTCTTCACCATGCCATTGTGCCTTCCCCTCCCTAAGAAAAGGATGACAAGCATTAACAAGAGGCAAATATCTAGTGTGTTAATGTTAAAGTGGGCCACGCAAACAGAAGAAGAAAAGGAATGTTGGCATTCCATTTACAGGCATGCTAAGAAAAGGAATGAAATATTTTCAAACTTTAATTTTTGACAATACGGTGGAGTGGAAGCAATGGAAGAGCTCCTAATAAACTGATATGGCTTCAGAGGGTGTTCTCTGTTGAATTCAAACAGAAAATACAGAAGCAATCACGTTCATAGATAAAACAGCAATGTAAGCCTGTAAGAATATTAGACGCCAGTGTCCACAATGAAAGGAGGTGTATAAAAATGCTACGTCATCAAAGAGGACATGTACGCTTGCGCGGAGAAGGAAGAACAAGTAACAGATGTCTTTGCCGCATGGTGCCTGGGCTCTATTCACTGCGCTCTGCTAATCTGGTGGTGTTTTAAAAACTTGTCTGCAAAGTTTCTGACACTCCTTTCATTGAGCAGTGGAGTCTATGTCTCCACTCTTCAAATCTGGGCCAAACTTAGTGATCAGTTGGTTAACAGAGTGTGGTAGAAGTGACCCTGTGTGACTCAAAGGTGATGCAGTTGCTACCTAGTTTGATACACAGCAATGGATAATGGAACACCTGGTGAGAATGTCAGGCCCAAGAGTATCACCCAGAGGAAAGAACCCATTTGCTGAGTGGGGGCATTTACTTTTGGGAGACCAAAGTAGTATAGCCAGAAGGTTAGGAGCAAAGAGAAAAGTCCAAGTATGAAAAGTATCAGGTCCAAGGAGGGAAGTAGAAATGAAAGATAAAAATAAGTCATGAGGTCAGACAGTAAACAAGTCAGACTGTGCAGTTCAGGACTGAAGCTATGAACAAAACAAACATAAGTGGCTCAGCACTGATGTGGTGAGTCATGCAAGGCACACCTCGTAGGAGGCACAGAAATGTGCCCAAGGTTTAAGGAGCCTGGTAGACGCAGATACTTACGAAGTTAAAAGAGAAGAGGAGGAAAGTAGAACTCCTTAACTGCTTTAATTCCTACATTTTCTCCAGCTGAAAGATTGTCAGAGAGGGAAGGGTAGCACCAACATTAGCTTTTAAAAATAAGGTGGGTGAGGAACCTGTAAGAAAACACTGTTGAAAATGCATATAAGTCTCATGACCTAGATGAGGTACATTTCTGGGACACTGAAAGATCTTTGGGATGAAATAGAGGAACTCCTGTCAATAATTTTTGAAGAATCTTGATAATTAGGGAAGACGGAAAATGGACAAATGTGGTATTCTCAAAACAGATCCGAATCTGTGAACTCCAGGAGATGAGCTTGACATCTGGAAAATCTTCTAGAACAAATCATTAAAGAGGTGATTTGCAAGCCCTCAGCAAAGGAGTCAGCATAAGTTAGTGAACGTGAAGTGGTTAGCCTGAATTTCTGTTTCTGCCAGTCTCCAATCATATCACTAGGACTACGAGCTGGGCATATGGTAAACAAAGAGTTCTTTCTGATGAATGGATTTATGTCAACCAAATGGCAGGGTTCTCTCTAGAGCCCACCACAGGCCTCTGTGCTTGGTGCTGTACTACCCAAAATGTTTATTAAGGACATGGGATAAGATTCTGATGGCCTGAAGGCATGCTGAGGCAGGCTGCAGGTAACACAAAGCTGAGAGGGCTCATCATTTTCCATCATGAATGGTGGAATTTGTACCAAAAAGATCTCGATAGGTAGTAACTTATGGACATGGTTTAAGAAGAAGAAATTCAACAGGAAAATTATAAACCTCTTTGTTTAGGCGTCCACTCCTCACCTTCAATGGAAAACATGGAAAAATCCAAACACCCTAAAATTCTACCCACAAGTATAAAAGAACAGGATAGAGAAAATCTGGCTTGTGCATATGGAAAGGATTTGAGTTGTTTAAATTTAACAACTCAATACAACTTAATAGTGGAGTGTAGCTGCCAAAAATGCTACTGTGATGGGATGTCTTATTAAAAGAAGTATCCAAAATAATGGATGTGATATTGCAGCTTTGATGTTTGTTCTGGAAGTAACCCTGTGGAGGGGATATTGACAGACTGGAGCATATCCAGAAGGAAGCAACCATTGAGGTAAGGAGACGGAGAACCTGTCATATGGAAAATGACTAAAGAAACTGGGTAGAAATCTGTGGGGAGCACAGAGCGGGAAGAGGATTTAACAATTTAAAGGCTGTCACATGGAATGGAGTCAACCGGGGGGAGCCCTAAAGAAGCTGAGTACCGTTGAACCCTAGGAAAAACTCCATCATTCCTGGCGCTGTGCGAAGATGAAAGCAGTTTCCTCAGGAAGTGAGGAATTCCCAGTCCTGGAGGCACTCAACAGAAATAGGAAGGTCATTTGCCAAGAATGTCAAAGTCATTAATGATAATCCCACAAAACTGTGACCTTTTATGACTGCTTTATCACACGTATTCCTTACAATACGAAGTACTTTAAAGGTGAGGAAATGGAGGATCAGAGAAGGCAAGTAACTTGCCCAAGAATACTCAGGTGGAAATAGAAAGCAGATACAGATCTGCTTCATTCTAAACAGTGCTCATGCCTTTAGTCTACCCTGGGCTTCCTCAAACAAAACTGGGCTCTAAGAGAGGACACTGTATCAATCATTAAAATAACAGAACAGTGAGACCTACTGGAGCTAGAGTGCCTAATAAACCCTCTGAGAATATCAAGTATCACCAGGACTCTCCAGGCCATTGCTGAGCTACACATACTATTTCTGTTTGGAATGTCTTTTCTGCTGATGGTTCTATTTACTTCAACACTAAAATTAATTTTATAAATGTTAAGATCTACTTCTGAAAAGTTTAAATTCTTTTAATTTTCTTTAATTATTATTAAAGCATTAATTCCTAGCCTTTAAAAAAAGCAATGCTTTTCAAATTCCAAAGGAATTAAATTTAAAATCATTTCAAATAATTATTTCTGTGAAAAACTCTTTTGATAGTTTCTGTTTTTGGCAAATCTGAGTCCCAGAAGAAATCTAAATTCAAGCCCTTGAGTTTCTATAAGTGCGTTTTATGTCTATTACATCACCTAACCTTATATATATTTCTTTGGGGAAATTTTTAACTATTTGATCATTTTGATCATATGTGTCTTCCATCTGTTATTAGATGAAATCCTCTGCTTTTGTGAATCAATATATATACATACATGTATAAATAACATGTATATATATAATCGGCAAATCAGAGGAAATTCTCTGCTACTTTTTTCAGTCTCTTATAGAAATAATATACATTCTTAGACAACTGTGAGTCTAGCTTAAGTTCAATTAGAGATGAGAATACACATACTGCCTTAGGGAGAGACTGAAAGCTCTACAAGCCCCTCGTGTGTGAATTCAATTTGAAAAGAGTGTCACAGAGCTGAAACAACAGCACAGTGAATTAGCAAGAGAGAAATCTCTTAGAAAACACCTTGTTATGTTTTTTGACCTCAAATTGTAGGGGCCCTTGTAATAATTAATAGCTAGTGTCGCCTCTCCATTCTTGGTCTCTATCACTGCCTCTCTGACAAATAGTTTATAGTCTATAATCTTTCCAGTTGTCTTCCCACCCTGATGGTTTATCCCTCAGTGCCTTTGTCTTAGTGCTGTGTTTTGCATTTGCTTGCTCATCCATGGTGACCTTGTTTGGGCTTTGTTTAGTTTATTTGTTGCCTGATGATACATACCAAGCCTTACAGGGACCATTTGACTTTATATACATTCAATTTATTGACTTTAGTCATCACTGCTTCCTAACAGACCCAAAAAGCACCCCAAAAGGGTTACACCAAGGCCACCCCTAAAAGGTGAATGCCCTTCTCACAGCCTGTTTCTTTCAGGGCTTTGGAGGTTCAACCTGCCCTGTTCCCCACCTGCCCCCCTCTTTGGCCACATGGATATTTTTTCTGTGGCCAGCATTGATCTTAGTAATCACAGATGGAAGCAATGCAACCATGAGAATCCGGGTTAGTTTGCCTGCTTGTCACTAGATGGATTTATAAGCACCTTTGTCTCTCCCTCCTCACTTTTTTCTCTTTTTTTCAGTTTGTTTGAATGTGATATTGAGTTTGCCACCAATTAAAAAATTAAAATCAGGCTAAGGTCAGTAATTGCAGAAAACATTTAATGAGTTTATATCCAAGAAGATAAGCATCGCAATTATGAAATCACCTCATATTTCTAACTACTACTGAATAGTGGATGACCTCTGTGTACAGAGTTATGAAATGATAAATAATTTATATTGAATATTCTAGGCATATCACCAAGGAAATGTATAAAAGCTTTATCTACAAATATACCAAGAATTATCTGTTATTGTCTCAGAGTCTGTTAAGCAAATACAGTAGAAAAAATTTCTTTTACGTGATCTAAAAGATTTAAAGCATGATCCTTAGATCAAGATGAATTCTATTTAAAAAAAAAAAAAAGGAGCACTGGATTAGGAATCAGAAAATCTGATTTCTATTTTGACCCAACTTCTAGTAAACCTTGGGCAAGTCCTTTCTGTGATCCTCCCCATCCACCTCACAGCACTGACAAAGGACGTAAGAAAATCCTTCACTTGAAGGAAGACGGAAGCCTCTTTTCCCTGGTAGAGCATGCTCCAGTCCTGTGGCTGGGTGCCCCAGGCACTTCCAGCTCCAACAATTAGGTTGTGTGTCCACCAAGAGTCCATTGTGATTGTTGCCGGTTGTGTTGTTGTAATTACATAATGTAATACAAAATTTGTAAATTGATGAAATGAAAATATGAAAAGGGTGGTTTTCATTTCTGTAACAAATAAGTTGAAAGCTCTGGATACTTGGTGAAGGTGAGCGTTACTAAAGAAACTTGCAGATGTATTAGACATAGGCTAGCTATATTTAAAAGACTGGGAAAGCATTTAGAAGGGTTCAGTTCAGGCATTCTGTACGATATCAGTCTAAGACCACTTTAAACAAAATTAAAGACATGAAGTTTTTGTATTTTCTGGGGTGGAGTGACTTTGGAATGCAAATTTGCCTGAGGGCCAGCTTGTGGCTACATTTCCACAGGTACTTATTTTTTATGTTTGAATTTCTCACCGCCCTGCTCATTTGCCCCTGTGTGTGGGAGTGGTATTACTTCAGATTACCCTCTGCCAAAGGTGCTGCCCTTTGGGGTTCTATCTTTTAAATTTGAGGTCTCTGACTCCCAAATTCCTAGATTTTACATTTGTCCTCTTGTCTGAAAAGTCTGTCAAAATAATTTCAATTTTTCCCAATCACCAAATAATTTCAGGGCAAAAGTGACTTCCTTGCTCTGCTTACTTTTCTGGGCTTCTACTTTCCCTTAGATTTTGGCCTGGTAATCCCTTTTATCTTTTCAGCTCTTTGATGCTTTTAAGATGATACTTAAAATACATTCACCCAAACACTTTGTTTTCAGCGAGAGGGTTTTCTTTATACCTTGGCCCACGTTACGTGCTATAGACTTTCTACAGGTCATCTACTCATGATTCTTGCTGAGAAACCAAACTGTCTTTTTGTGTGTGTGTGTGAGGAAGATGAGCCCTGAGCTAACATCCGTTGCCAATCCTCCTCTTTTTGCTGAGGAAGACTGGCCATGGGCTAACATCCGTGCCCATCTTCCTCTACTTTGTATGGGACACCGCCACAGCATGGCTTGACAAGCAACGAGTCGGTCCTTGCCCAGGATCCAAACCTTCGAACCCCAGGCTGCAGCAGCGGAGCACACGAACTTAACCGCTACGCAACCAGGCCGGCCCCCCAAACTGTCTTTTGAAATTAGCATGTCTCTCTGGAAGAGGCTGGTGCCAGGTCTGAAAGCTCAGAATGCCATAACTCAAACTTTTTCCTAAAGTAAAACTAAAACCACTGGGCTCCTTTGCATTACATAATTCTGTCTCCAACATGCTAAAAGAGCTAATAAATTATAGGTGGACAAATTGGTGGTAGGTAGTGATTTCATTTTGCCTCTATTTCTTGATTTTTTTCCTAGCTTCTCAGTATTTTGAGAAAGCTAAATTTATATGAATCATCTAATACAGTACTTTCCAGTAAAACTTCATGTGATGATAGAAATGTTCTATAATCTGCACTCTCCATATGGGGCTATTGCATACTTGATATGTGGCTAGTGCAACTGAGGAACTAAATTTTTGGTTTATTTTATTTGAATTAATTTAAATAGCTGCATGTGTCTAGTGCCTGCTGTATTGGACAGCACAGATTCTAAGACAAATTTCTTTATGATACTTCAGGATAAACACTGGTTATATAAGAAGCCTACATAAAAATAGTTTTGTGATCATGGTCTTCTCTCCAGAAGCTACATAGTTCATGAAACCAAAATAGCAGCAACCACTATTGTCATAAAACAAACAAATAACAAACACAAATATTAGTTAACCCAGCAAATATTTATTGAGCACATATTATGAACGAGGCACCACACTAGGCACTGAAAAGTGTGCTATATGCTGATGGTCCCTCCACTTTCAATGTAGATGATGGTTGATTGATAGATGACAGGATTTTATAAAAAGCTTCCACTGTAAAACATAACTTCATTACTTCAACTTCTCCTAAGTATATTAGAGAGGATTGTTTCTTTGACAATATGTTAACATAGTCAACTATCAGCCCTGTGAGATGCTCTCAAGGGGAGAAAAACCAAATGTTCCATGGAACAAATTGTGTCCTGGCATTAGGGTCTCAGAATTCCCATACTGAAAATATCTGTTTAATTTTTCTAATCCAATGCTTACCAAATATAAGCATAGAACCTCATTTTTTTCCCCCACAAAGTACCTATTGATATTAATTCTATGGAATACATTTTGGGATTTGGAGATTTATGCTAAGGAATTTTACAGGGCGTAAAAAAATCAAAAACACTGGATAATCTAGGATAGTGTTTTTCAAAGTGGCGTTTGCATTTTTAGGAGGCATGAATGTACTCTCAGTAGTCCATAATTTCTCTGGAGAATTTTGGAATGATGTGATTTTAATTACATGATAACCTTAAAATATTTATACAAGCATATCCTGGATCATGTTGATGAACACATTCTAACAGAGTACTGCCACATGATTTCTCTTAAGATTGGCTTGTAATTGTCTTACATTGATTTAAAAAAAACAGAGATGAATTTAAATTATCATTTGCTTCAAAGGAAGGGCAAAAATGGAAGGGTTGATGGTACAAATAAAGGTTTAATAAAGAGAAGTAGTGAGAGAATTGAGCCATCACATGATAAACGTATTAAAAGCATGTTTTATCTCAAAATAATCTATGCTGTAGCAAATATTTCAATATATATTGAAATGTTTCAATTTCAAGAAAACACTGTTCACATTACTATAATTTGAAGCTTACTTATTTTATGCTTTTGTTCATATTTATTTTGCAAATGTTTTGGTTTATAGATGTATATGAGCTTAAGCCTAAGAATTTTCTATTTAGCTTTACGTTTAGAACTTTGTAATTTTTGTAGGTTTAAGTATATTAGGATCAAAATAATTGAGAAACTAGGGGTACATAAAAATTATTTATGTGTGGAAACACTATTCTAGGATATTTCTATTACATTTCTGAATGTATCATACAGTGTTTTAAAAATATTTAGCCAATATTTAAAATTGGTTTGCATTCCATGGCTATGCATCATCTTTTTAATTTGCTGTGAGGCCAGGGAAAATCTGAAAAGTATTAAAATCTCATCATGGATGACCATGAGTTGACTATGTTTAATATCACTGCAGATAAAAAGAGCTTTCTTGAACTATTCAAATTTGGCAATGTCAAGTTTTGTGAGGGGTTTTCTCCCAATCTCTATTGTCTTTAAAAAAATTTCCATACCCAGCATAAACATTAAGCAAAGCATGGTTTCAACTACCATCTATAGGTCAATGACTCCAGATCTTTATTTCTAGACCCATTTGCTCACTTGAATTCCAGATGCACACTTCCAGTACTCTACTAGACATTTTTACCTGAATGTTCAGCAAGTATTTCAAAATTATTCAACCCCAAATTCAATTCTTATATTCTCTTTTTTGTGTGTGAGCAGGATCAGCCCTGAGCTAACATCCGATGCCAATCCTCATCTCTCTGTTATTTTTTTTTTTTTTTTGCTGAGGAAGATTGGCCCTGCGCTAACATCTGTGCCCATCTTCCTCTACTTTATATGGGATGCCACCACAGCATGGCTTGACAAGTGGTGCATTGGTGCGTGCCTGGAATCCGAACCTGCAAACCCAGGGCTGCCGAAGTGGAGTGCATGCTCTTAACCACTGAGCCGCCAGCCCGGCCCCTCAATTCTTATATTCTTGTTCTAGATCAATGATGTTACTTCCACTCAGTCTCTCAAACTCGAAACTCTGAAGTCATCTTCCACTTTCTTTTCGACTTCCACTTTCTTTTCATCACCCTCACCCTCACATCACCCTCACATCAGCAGTCAGCAAGTCCTACCAATTCTCCTTGCGCCCTTGCCATTGCCTTAGTTCAGGCTTGCACCATCTCTCAGCTGACGATTGTAATAGCTGCCTACATAGATTCCCTGCCACCAGTTACCTTCAATGCCAATCTAGCTTAAAATAGGAAGAACAAATCTGATCTCACTGAGAGTTCTCAGTTGACTTGCTTCTACTTACGTGAGCTGACCTAGCTTCATTTACTGAGACTTCTTACAAGGCTGTGAATTTAGTGAAGGCAAGGGCTCTGTCTCCTTCATTTTTCTGTCTCAGTGTTTAACAAAGTTCCTAGCATGCAACTAGCATGTATGTGCACGCTACATGTTGTTGCATGTTGACGGGGCACTAGTTAGTGACTAAGGGCACAGCCTTTGGAATTGGACAGATCTAGGTTTAATTTCTGCCTCCTCTGCCACTTCCTTAGTTGCTATGTGACCCTGGGCAAATTAACTTTAAGATAGTGATTCTCAACTCTGGCTTCACATTAGGATTACACAAGGAATTTACTGAAAGGGCCCAGGTCCCCTCCTCAGCCCAATTAAATCAGAATGTATGGACAGCGGGGGCTCAGGCACTAAAAATTTTAATAGATCCATGGATGATGCTAATATGCAGCAAGGGTTGAGAATCACTGCTGTTGGCCTTAATTTCTCATCTACCGTACAGTATCTATCTTAAAGGGGTTTTGAGCATGTGAAATGAAATTGAACTTAGCATAGTGCCTGGCACATAGTAAGTGCTCAACCATAGTGTTAATACACAACCACAATTTGTAACGCTCTTCCTTCTCAATCACTAGCCCCCAGCTACTCTGCCTTCCTTTCAATTCCTAGAATGTACCAAGATCTTCAGCTTTAGTGCCTTCACACAGGCTCTTCACTCTGCTCTTAGCAGATCCCTCTCCATTTTCAAGTGACACTTGCAGTCATACATGATCTCCAGGTGTGCCCCTTTATTTTCCATCACAGTATGGAGATGGTCATCGTCTTCGTAGCACTTGTCTCAATTTCAAATTATATACTAATTTAACTATTTACTGTGTCTTTCTGCAACTAGACTGCAAGCTTCACAAAAGCAGGAACCTGTCTGTTTTGCTTTCCTCTTGAGGTTCAGTGCCCAGTGCCTGGGATGAACTAGATGTTCAAGTGACAGTTGTTGAGGGATGAATGGCTTAACAAACGATCTACCCTGTAATCTCAAAAAGGCAAAATTCCTTGACTTTTTGTGTCCCTCAACTCTATGTATCCTCACATCAAATACCACAACGAAAACCAAAACCAAAGCCCCCAAACTAGGATTGTCTCTAGTGTTTTGGGTTCTAGCTACTGACTAGGAAATTGCAATACTTTTTTTTCCTGATGTTTTTAATTTGGTTAAGGCTTCCAAGTCCAAGGTTCTTCGAGGCTTACTAAAGGCTTAGTCATCAACCCGTGGGCAATAATTAATGTTAGTCTAACAACATCTCACTTCAACCAGGCAAATAAACTTTTGTGGGTGTTTGTATTAGCTAAGTAAAGACTTTTTTGTTTTCTAGTTTACCTTTTGACCCATTCAGTTGGGAGACCAAACACTATCTAAGGTTAATATAAAAAACTTTTTTCTGAAGTCACAGAATTATCAATTCATTGATACTTTTGCCCATGAAAAGGACCTTACAAATAATCTAGACCAAGCTCTCATTTTACAAATGAGAAAAAAAGCCTAGAAAGATGAATTTATTGGACATGATTATGCACTTGCTGTCACAGCACCAGGTTTCAAGAGTCCTTCACCCATGTTCTATCAGCCATATTACACCACCAGCAGAGTAACCCAAAGTTATTCCAATTTCTCAAAGTTCTTAATCAATTTATAGTCTGGCATCAATTAATTTGAGATTTTAATGTTTCCATGATAATATTTAGTCCAAAGTCATAAGCTTGACTTTCAGGTCTCCTATGTCTCACCATACATCCTTCCATACTCCAGGCTCTACAATCTATTTCATGTTTTTCCAACTCTGAGCTCCCACCAGAATGCACAGCCTCATCCTATCTGCCTATTTACCCTCGATGCCTACTGAAAGACTACATCTTCCGTGAAAATTGTCCTCAAACCTAATCAGAAGATGACAATGGCTCTCTGTATTTCTCCTAAGGATTCTGTATTCTTCCTTGTACTGCAGTAGGAACGACTGCATGGGATGTGAGAAACTTAGGAACTGGTGCCACATGGTTCTTGCTTTTTAGGTCTTGTCCCTCCTTCCAATCAATAAATATTTAAACTAAAATAAATGTCTTTCTAGGCTAAAATTTTCCATATAGATTTTCTTGAAGACAATTTCTAAGTGTTTGAAAAAGCTGGGTTAGAGGAGGCATGACCTGGATGAACAGGACTCATGTTGCTTTAAAGAGAGCCATGATATCAGGACATTTGAAGTTACTGTCTCTTTTATGGGTGCTTTTCTCTTTTTCTAAAATTCCTCATCCATTCAGTATAAGCAGCCCAGATCTTTTTTTACTGGTAGTGTAAAAACTCACGAGAAATTTAAGAGCTACAGGAGACATTAGAGAAAACAAGAAAGGTCATATAAATACTTGCCTAGACGCATTTTGTTGCAAATTTAATTTCTCCTTCAATTTTCAGAAATAAATGTACCCGTAAACAGGTCAGAAACATAAAAATCCATCTTATCAAAGAGTACCAGTTTAAAGTAAAAAAATACAAAGGCATTTCACCAACTCAAACACTTTTGCAAAGCTCTGACAGTCATTCTAGGCTCAAATTTCATCCAAGACTTTCCTCAAGACCACTGCAATCTGACCACGTCCATATTAGAGTACTATTTCTGACCAATAAGGGGTTATAATTTTCTCCACTTTGTTTGTATTTGTATTTTCTTTACTTTGCTGTAAACCTCTACAGGTCTTCGTATGAAAACAACTGTCCCCAAACCGCTTGAGCTGGTCGAACTTGGGGAACGATTATCAATGAAAACAGCACAAAGCGCTGTCGGACGGAGATGAGAGAAATATCAATTATGCTCTTCTCCCCAAATAAGTTTTGCTTAGTAGGGAAAGAAAAAGGTAAAGCGTAAAGCCCGGCAACACCCCCGAGAAACTGCGAGTCAGCCTCTTGAGCGGAAGAAGCGGCGGTCTGCGTGTCGGCGCCCTCGGTCCAGCTCCGCGGCGAGGCAGCCGCTGAAGGCCGCGCCGCCGGCAGTGTGCGCGTGTGTCAGTGCGCGATTCCCTGACACCGCCCACAGGGTCCGGGCACTCGTCACAACCCACGGCTGCCTGGTCAGCAAACAACAGCTGATGCGGCACACCACCTAGACAGCCCACGCCTACCGCCAGCCGCGAACACCGCGGAGACCGGAAGCCCTTTTGCCCCGGCTAGCGGGCCTATCAAGTAGTGCCGGTAGGAACCGGAAGCTCCTCTGCCCCGATCATTCGAGCGCGTCCGCGTCGGCGGCACAGGCGCAGTGGAGCTCGGGCGCAGTGGTGGGAGGGGAGGAGGAAGCGGCCGAGGGGGGCGGGACAGGTCCCAGAAGATGGCGGAGGAGGGGGTGAGTTGTGGTCCCCCGGAGAAGCGCTGGTCACTTGGTGCTGAGGAAAGCGGGCTCAGGAAGGGGGTGGCCCTCGGGAAGAGGCACTCCTTGTGTTTTTGCAGCCTAGGAACCTTGCTGGCAAGTGCGGGGAGCCCGGACCACAGATGGGGCCTGAAGCGCGAGGGGCTCCGCTTACCTGGAGAAGGGTGGGCGAGGTCCAGAAGGGGACGGTGGGGTCTGGGAGAGGTCATAGGAGAGTCCGAGGCTCCCCGAACAGTGGAAGAGTGTCCGAGCGGAAAGAAGGCTAGAGACGGGAGCGAAGGGCGACCCTGGGGTGGAGGGATCTGTTGAGGGTGGGGGTCGGCGAGCTGTCAAGCATAGAGCCGTCAGGACTTGGGAGGTTGTAGCCGGGGAGACTTAGGCTTGGTAGGGGGATGGATCCAAAAAGGTAAGTATTGTAGTAAGTTTAGAATCCGCAAAAAGGTATGTTGATATTGGGTTGAGGAGGGGGACCTTGGCATTTTGGATTGGAATTGGAAACCTTTGGAGTAGGTGTGAGTAAAGCCAAAGAGAACTCTTACCAGGACCTAAAGGTCGGTTGATGATGGTTACTGGGATTTTAGGGTTGGTCAGTGGGGATTGGCAATTTGGAAAAGGAAGGCAGTGTGGATGATGGGGGGCAGGGGGCAGGGTGCTGATACTTAAGTGATAATGACTCATGCCCAGATAGTATTGGAAAAAAGTTGTTAAAGTATGGTGTTAGCTAGATAGTCTAGGAAGATAGACCTACCATGAAGAGCTTACTATTGTAGGATTGATGAGGAAGTGCTTTATGAAGGGATGAACAGACTTAACAGCTGGGTCACTGCAGCTGGCCCAGATCAGTATTGCAGTGGAGCTGAGGATTGCGGGGGAACACATACTCCTGTCTTGGGTGTATGAAGAATGGAGGCAGCCAAGCAGTGGCTAGATTTTGTTTTCCAGTTTTGGGGTTTGGCCCTGATAGGGAACCAGTGAGTGAAAATGAATGAAGGGATGGCCCACTAATAGGGGCCCCACAGAAGAAAATTAGCCGTGTACTCTTCCTCTTTCCCCCCTTTCATTCTTTTTCTGGACAATATGTTGTGTAGTGTGTTTTGTTATAGTTCTCAGTACATATCTGATATCAAGTGACTGAGCTGTGTATCATATACATTTGGGAAAGAGATTGCATCTTTTTCAACTGACAACTTTTCTTTTTACCTACGGTGGGCTGAAAAGGAAAGGATAAAATGCAGTTCAGTAATTTAAAGACAACTTGTTTTCATTGTTACCAGAAAATTATTCCCGAATGACAGAGTAACCCTTTTAGGGACTGAGATTTGACATTTAAGAGCAGTAATGGGATGTGAATGCTACTTGCTTAATGGTTTCTGTGTTTGGGTTTTCATCTTGAGAGGAAAGATGAGTTGCAGTGTCAAAGCAACATGTTTTTCTTCCTAGAAGTTTTTAGTGCTTATAGCCTATGATTCACCTTTGTGTGCTTTTATTTAAGGAGAGTTAAACTTTTTCATTGATTTAAGTGTGTTTTTCGTAATGTTAATGCTTATTCTCTTTCGAGAATGCTGTTCTAATTAAGAGAGCATATGTGAAAAAGATGTGAGGTAGTCATTTAATTTTATTTGGTAGCCTATCTGACCTAAGCACCTGAAGAGACAGGGTAATCTGAGGGAGCGAACGTAATTCTGTGACTGCTAATCTTTGGAAGATGAATGATCTTGTTTGGTTTTAGGGGGTGTTGCAATTGTTAAAATACAACCGGTTCTTCGGGTTACTTTCGAATGCCTATTTCCTGGAAGTTATTTTAGTGGCAGACATAAACTTTGATTTTCATTCACAAAGCCCAGAATCACTTATTTATCTAAAAGTAAAAATATCATAATATCAGCCCATTAACAGGTAGTTATATATCAGGAATAATGTTTTTTCAGTTTTGATGATTCATTATTAATCTATCCAAACTATTTGAACTATTTTTCTTTTTGTTCCGTAATGTACTTAATAGAAATTGTAGGTCATGGCTCAAGGAAGAATTTTTCATGTACTGTGCAAGTTTTTTCTTTGTCAGTTTTTCAAAAAAAAGGCATTATTTTGGTATTAACAATAGTTTATCAGCATGACTTTAGAAACTGTTTCTTGTGTGACACTAAGATTGCTTTTGTGTGGTGGTAGATGGAGGCGATGTGGTGACGTGGAAAGAACTCTGCACTTGGAGTCAGAGTGCTTGGGCTAGTCCTGGTGCTACCTGGTATCAGTTTTGTGATCTCAGGAAGTTATCTAGCCTATTTTATTTTGTAAAATGAGATTATAAACACCTACTTACCAGTATTATTACTGAGAATTTATTGAGATACTGCCCTCTAAACAGTATCTTTATTCCAGAGACTTATTCTCTCATCAGCAAATTATTTCTCGAGAAATCTAAATTTTTCAAATATAAATTTTTTCAAAATTTTGGGGAATCAAATTTATCATTGATGTAAGTATAATATTTGAAGGTATAGGTACACTTTGTTTTAAGGAAATAATATCAATACATAATCAGAAAACCAAACTTTAAAACTAACAAATTAGAGGATACTTATTCCAAGAGCTTTCACTTTAAAATAACCCACTCCCCTAGTGTGTATGACTAATATTATAAACAACATGCTTTTTTAGGAACTTAACTGTCGCATAGTAGGGAGTGAATGGTCTTGTGGAATTTCTTAACCCTTTGATGAGTCTGGTCATTTCCAGGAGTTGACTTTATGTTTGTGGTAGCAAGATCCAGTACAGTCTTGATCTTGTCGCTTCACTTGACCAGTTTGGGTCTCATTTGCTTTGCTGGTAAAGTGCGAGAAATGTTAGATCACTGGTTCTTAACTTCTTTTGCATCATGGACTGTTTTTGAGTGATCATGGACTGACTTGATATAAATTGTGGAGCTCTCCAGAAAAATGCACATATACACAATTCTTTGCCTTTGTTTTACGTCAGGCTCACGTACTGCTTGGAGTAGATGATCTCCCAGTTCCTTTCCATTTCTTAAATATTAGGATACTGTGATTCAAAACATTTTAACTTTTATTTTTAAATTTTTTTTCACTAAAACTTTTTAACTTTTATTTTTTATTTTTGTGTCCAGTAGTTATATACTGTTGTTTTATTATGGACAGTCATCCTTTGGTATCCGAGGGTGATTGGTTCCAGGACCCCCGTGGATACCAAGATCCATGGATGTTCAAGTCTCTCGTATAAAATGGCTAGTATTTGTATATAACTTACGCACATCCTCCCGTATACTTTAAATCATCTCTAGATTACTTATAATAACTAATACAATATAAGTGCTATGTAAATAGTTGTTATACTGTGTTATTTAGCGAATAATGATAAGAAAAAAGTCTGTACATGTTCGGTACTGATCAACCATTGTAGGCCTTTCCATCTGCAGGTGCTTGCGTCTGTGGATGTGGAACCTGCAGATACGGAGGGCCAGCTGTAGTTACAAAATTAGCTTTTTGGACTTTTAAAATATTAGCTTTTTTGTTTTATCTCATTCAAATAAACATTAAACAAATGTGTTGTTTTTAGAGAAAACTTTTGAGATGAAGGAGGAAACTATAAACAAGCATTGCCAGGAAAGGTTGAATAAACTGCTGTGGCAGAATAACATAAACAAACAGTTTAGAAAGTCTCCAGCAGCCCTGAAATAGAAAGAGTCTACAGCAATCAGTGGCTCTCTGTGGGAGGGCATTTCCTCTCTGGGGGCATTTGGAAATACGTAGGGACATTTTTGGTTGTCTCAAATGGGGGAGGGGGCATGCACTGGCATTTAGTGGGCCTGAGCCAGGGATGCTCAATGTTTTACAATGCTTGGGGCAGTTCCACACAGCAAGGAATTATCCTGTCCCAAATGCTGATGCCGTTTGACAAACACTGGTGAGTGAGTGTGAGATGGGGCCTAGCACAACTGAAATAGCTTTTTAAAACTGAAATTATTTTGCTGTTTTAAAAGCATTATTGAACATAAAATATCCTTTGCCCTTAATTCCCTTTTGGAAAAAAATCACAAACATAAACAAATGATTTACTAGAGCAATTTGGGTTACTTAAGATGATTTACGCTCTTTGTCCTGTAGTAGCTGTTTTAACAGCAGAAGGGGGGTGTTTACTGCGTCTACTGGAAGTTTGGCAGGTGAAGAGACAGCTCTAGGTCTAATATAGTATACTAAGTTGGCCATATGATTTTTTTTCTTTAAAACATCTTTTTACCTCGATCTAGTACTTTTAAAGAAAATTTCAAGGTGTTTGTACATTTATTCTCACGGTCTACGTGAGATTATACAGTCACCTACTTATTTTGGTGTTAGCACCTTGAGATCATTTTCCAGTGTCTACCCATCTTTTCAGTACCAAATCCTCTTCTATAGACCATGTGCCAAAAAGGAAGTCTGAGGAGTGGGGCTGGAATGGGGCACAAGGTTTAGAAGGAAGAGGAGGGGTTTTGGAGTAAGTCAGACCTAAGGTAAAATTCCACTTCTAGTACTGCGTTTGACATAAGCATTTGACATAAGCAAGTTGCTAAATCTCTTTGACTTAGTATCTTTATTTGTAAAATGAGAATGATAATATCTTCCTTTAGAAATATTTTGAAGATTAGAGCTACTATATGTCTGACATGGAGTAGGCTCTCCCTAGATGGGTGCTATATCAATAATCATGATGATGATGATGATGAAGAAGAAGAATTCTGTAGCTACTGAACGCTTTGCTAAAAAAAGCAGAGTATGTGAACTTAACTGCTACGCCACTGGACCAGCCCAGTATAAATTTATTGTCTGTAAAGTACAAAGATTTCTACCTAAGTCTCCAAGTCCTTCTGTTGTAACTGATGGGCTTGGAGATTTAGGTAGAAGAAACAAAAACCTGGATTTTGATCTTCCAGATTCTAGTAGAAGTGCCTTAGATAACCTGCTCTGCTTTTCTCTGAGGTGTGGCAAGCTATTTTTACTATTATTTCTCGCCTTTTAGTCTCTTTCTCTTAAGTCACTTATTCTGTCCTAGTAAATATAAGTGTAGCACTTTATTTTCTATTACATCATGCATATAAAAATGCTTTTAAACCACTTCTTCTTATTCAGTAAATAACTAGTTTAAATAAATATATAAGCTTGTCATTTCATTATTTGTCCTTTTAAATTAATTACTATTGAAATCAGGAAAGTTATATAATCATTTATTAGACAAAACATTGATTTCTTTTTTCTTATCTCTTGCAGGATTTCTGGTAGGTCCTATTTTAGGACGAGATGCCGTGCTGTTGAAACACCAATCTGGTTTGATTTACAGACACTTGGCTTTTTAGCTGGGAAGCCCTTTTTTTGCCGGCTTACTGAACTTATGAAAGCATGGCAGAAGGAGATACAGAGTCACCTGGGCCCAAAAAATGTGGCCCCTATATTTCATCTGTCACTAGCCGGAGTGTGAACTTGATGATCCGAGGAGTAGTGTTGTTTTTCATTGGAGTATTTCTTGCATTAGTGTTAAATTTACTTCAGATTCAGAGAAATGTGACGCTCTTTCCACCTGACGTGATTGCAAGCATCTTTTCTTCAGCGTGGTGGGTACCCCCGTGCTGTGGCACAGCTTCAGGTATGTGTAGGTTGTTTCCGTAATGCTTAAAAAGGAAATAGGGTAAACTAGTGTGGATGTTGTCTGAGCAATACTTTTTTTAAAAATCAGCTTTATTGAGATATAACTTCAGTACGGTACAATGGACCTGTTTTAAATAAACAGTTTGATGAGTTCAGACAAATGTGTACAGTCATGTAGCCACCACCACAGTCCAGCTGTAGAACATTTCCATCACCCGCAGATTCTCTTGTGCTCTCTTGCAGTCTATTCCCCACTCCCAGCCTCAGGCTTCCACTGATCTTTCTGTCACTAGATTATTTTTGCCTGTTCGAGAATGTAATATAAATGGAATCATAAAGTATGTACTCTTGTGTCTGATTTCTATCTGACCTGTGAACTTTAAAAATTTAATCCTAAAAACAATTCTGATTCCTTTAGGCATGAGGCTTTTAACTTCTTAATTTTGTTCTTTCTTCAACCCATCTCATATAAGTCTTATTTTATTTTGATGAATCACCATCACTGTTTGATTTCAAGGGTTTGATGTGTGTATTATGATCTTGTTTTTGAAGTAGATAAAAACTTGAAAGATAGAATAGTTTTATTCAAGTTTAAAACTTCATGTTGTTATTTTTTTGTATATGCTTTTTTCCTTGGTATCTTGTTTTTAGATGTACCTTAAGAATAATAAATACTTCAAGAGATCAATAAGGTAGATTCCCTTTGCTTAAAATCATTATCCTATTAGTTACTTGAGATCTTTTTTGGTGGACAGTGTGTAATGGATAAAGTGGAGCATTTCAGAATATCTTGTTGATGCTGAGCTTCCGTAATGGCTAGCTCCTTTAGCTTTTTCTAATGACTGAGACCAATAGGTTTGTATTGTAATATTTTATATAATAAGGTAATAGAAGGAAGCCATAATTATGTGGTAGAAGAGAATTCTGATTGAAGGAGCAAATTGCTTTTTGGAATATCCGTTTGGTGTCTCATACTTAACATACATGAGCACCTTACAATATGATGTAGAGCCTTCTTGACTTATATCCTAGAGTTAGAGATTGAAGGGTGAGGAGTTAGGTGTGAGAGTTTTAGAATGACATTGTGAAACCTATTGGACAATTACATAATCTCATTGGATGGATAGAAGGGCATTATTGTGGTAAAGTTCTAGTGTGAGTTATATGTTGATGTCTCTGTTACAAGATTCACATTAGAAGAAAAGTTGTAAAGGCGATGATGATTCTTAGTTTCCCCCGGGTTATTACATTCTCCAAGAGAATAGGCAAAATAGTCCAAATAGACAAAGAGAAGAAAGTGTAAATTATATTTTATCATTCTCTGTTGTATCTACTAGTCCTCATGTATTTTCCTTTCTTTCCTCTAAATTCAAAAGAGAAAAATAAACTTTTCTCAGCATCTTTTTCTAGTTCTTTGTTTATTTTCTCCTGTGGTATTGCTGCTGTCTGGCTACTAATAGAAGCTTTTTGGGACTTGGAAGAACATGTGTTTTCAGAAGAGAAAAGGAAGGTCAGGGGAGGGAAACTGTTACTAACTGAATGTCTAGTAATGTGCTAGGCACATCCCTTAACCCCAGGGATCTGCAGTGCCACTTTGGGAGTGAGATGTTTGGGATTGTGCCTATTTGGGGAGGATGAGGATGTGGAGATGAAGAGAGAATATCAGTGAGCCCAGGGTCCCAGAGCCAGTGAATGGTGCTGCGGCTAGGTCAGATATCATATACTGGGGAAGGGGAAACAGAGAGCTACTCACACTTTCAGAGCCTCCAGACTAAGTGCCAGGCTTGGATGAAATATACTGGCATGTGGTGCACATTCTGGGCTGGGGGAGGAGAACTTAACTGAGGTTTCATTGTACCTCTGTTATGGAAAGGAACAGGGGCTGCGTCTGTCCCTGTGATGTGAGCACTTTTGCCACAAACTCACATTTAGGAAGGAAAATTCTGAATGTTAATACTACCTTTTCAGTCACTTTGTCCCTGCTTTCCTTCCTTTTCCCAACCACTAGATTTGTCACACTTACAAAGTTAACCTCATACCTTTTCACCTGGGGGATTTGCATTTACATTTCTTGCTTAAGTGTTTCTTCTAAAAGCAGTACATTCCATGAGGTACCTGGGCAAATGAAAGTAGAGAGGCATTAGGAAATCTAGATTCCAGTTAGTTCTGCTACTCATTTTGTTGGGTAGGTCATGGTGTTTACTAGATGAGGGTGAAGATAACAGATTTGTGAAAGTTGCCAAAAAGGAAAATAGATTCTTGCATAATGGCTGTGTGTCCTCCTTCCCTATTTTAAGGAAAATATCAAGGGGGAAAAAAGTAAATGATGGAAGAAACGTAGTGTCTACAAATTTGCATGAGTACGTAGTATATATATGTTTTTATGTATATGTATGGTATGCATTTTCAAAGTTCTAGGCTCTTACCATATTAAATCAGAAAAACTGATAATTGTGCTTTGATTTTCCTGTTCACCTAATATTCATAGACTGAGCAGCTACCTTCTGGAGGTTCTCCAGAATCACCACATTCTGCGTGTAAAAAGAAGGGCCTCTGGTTATTTGCTCTCTTTCTCCATAATGCGTAGTACTGGAAAATTTGCTAGTGGTGCTTCTGGTGGGACAACTAGTAGAGAACTCCAGTAAATTTCTTTTGATCCCATTTTCCTTTTCTTAATTCTCTATTTTTAGTGTAATAATGGCTGATGTTTCAGGTCGATGAACTTCTTTATGTGTGCGTCGTGTTAGAGTTAGAAGCCTCTTGAACATGACTGAAGGCCACAAAGGAAGCTTTCTGAAGAATAAGTAGGAGAAAGAAGGACAACTGTCATTGTGTGGGTAAAATAACTAGAGAAGTTGACTCAAAAATCACAAGTAACTAGATTGTGTCCATACCTATGAAACTAATATCTAATTTAAAAAGACAAATCTTTCCTATTTAGCCATGCAGTCAATTGCCCAATTCCTGGAGAGCCCTGCAAGACTCCTCCCCATCTCTCTCACCTCCCACATCCAGTTTCTAAGTTTTATATCTTTCTTCTGTCTCTTTCTTGGTCCAGGCCCTCAACCTCTACTTTTATCTTGCTCAGAGTCTTTCTGGACCCTGCAACTCCCTTTCTGCCTAAATCTTACAGTTTCCAGGTGATACTGGTATTTTCTATTGTCCAAGGCTTTTCCTCAAATGATTCCCTTTTATTAGAAAGCCCTTTCTACACCACTCACCTACTGAATGCTCCTGCCTCAAGGGTCACCTCTTCTGTGAAGCTTTCCTGACACCCCAGCACCCTGCCTCCCCTCAGCACGTGCCAGGAGTGGACTGGGTCCCACTGGGCCCTGGCAGTGCTACCCTTAACGTATCACTGTATTTAATTGTTTCTGTGGTCACTTTGGGCCTGGGATCATGTCTTACTCCTTTTTCTTTTTAAATCCGCAGCAAATATCAAGAACCAGACTCGTAGTGGGAGCTTAAGTATCTGTTGAATGAAGTGTTGCCTAGCCTCTAGTGGTTTCCATGAAAGTATATGTACTTCAGTGGTTTTGTTTTTTCAGCCCCTTTTCCTTGCAAAATGTTTGATTTACTGTTCCTTTCAGTGCATCACTGCATTAAGCACACTACCCTGAAAAAATGATGACTTAATATTGATGTTTTACAAACTTCTTTTGTTTTCGATCTTGGTAGGCTGTAACTAGTCACTGAGAAATAAATATATACCAAGAAATGTGATTTTGCGTCAGAGAACCATCTGATTGAATAGGACTGTGTTTGCATATGATTCTACACAGGCATGATTTTAACAGTCTCTCTTGTTAAAATAAGAAAGTGGAGAAAGGAAGAGAAGCCCAGACGTACTTCTGCTGAGGTCCCAACCAGTGGAGCCTCACCGTGCTGTAGATATTGCTATCAGACTCTGCCATGCCTTTATTTAAAGGGGAGAAAGAAGACATTTAATGGGAAGTGACAGGCTTCCTTGAATTCTCCCTCTCAGTGAGCAACCGAGAACCATGCATACTCAATGGATTTGATTTTTATTGGCCAATCCCGAGGTTGGCAGCCTGGCAGTTTAAATTCCTTTCTGTGTTTTTGCTTTCTCTCCTCAATTGTCTCTCACTTGCGAGTCTGACATCACACACGTAAAAATATAGTCAATTTTACTTATTTATATCTTTGCCCACACATGTCAGTATTCTCTATGTGATAATTCTTTACCTATGGCATCAGCTGCTGAGGAAAATTGACTTGGAATGCCTGATCTTAGTTGATTTCACTCAGCAACAGGCAAAGGGAGGAGGGAGAGAGAGAGAGAGGAAGAGGAGAGAGAGGGGGAGAGAGAGAGAGAGAGGAATGACATGTGAGCTGTTAGTTTCATGACCTCTTGAGGAAAAAAAAAAGAAAACTGTTCATTTAGATATATTTCAACTGTTAAGCATACTTGTTGCTATTTTAATTTTGTAGAAATTTGGAAATGCTGACAGTTAATCTTACAGGACTTTAGAGCAGAGAGTTTTTTTGTTTTTTATTTTTTGCGAGGAGGATTAGCCCTGAACTAATGTCCGATGCCAATCCTCCTCTTTCTGCTGAGGAAGATTGGCCCTGGGCTAACATCCATGCCCATCTTCCTCTACTTTATATGTCACGCCGCCACAGCATGGCTCGACAAGCGGTGCGTTGGTGTGCGCCTGGCATCTGAACCTGCACACCCTGGGCCACCGAAGCGGAGCACGTGAAGTTAACCACTATGCCACCAGGTTGGCCCCCTGAGGCAGAGCCTTTTAAATAGGAATATAACGTAAAACTTTTACATTTACTAATAGTTGTTGGAGCTCTGCATGGCTGAAGTTTGTTGTTAATCTCTTGATGGCCTGGGAACCACCTATACTCAGCAAAAGCCTAACTCGAAAGAGCCCTTTTAGTTTTGTGGATTAGAAAGTGCATCTGTCATTGCAGCAGTTTACCTCTGGATGGAAGGGTGGCCAGGCAGCCTCCTTTTAATGCTGCTCCATTGGTCTACTAGCCAGTGATTTTTGATATTAATTGATTTCCGTTTTTCCTTGAAGATTGAATCCATCCTTTGTGAGATATAGCTAGCTCGTGCCAGGCCAGGCAGGGGTTTCTAATCTTCAGCCACTTAGATTTTGGTACAGTAATTTCATGATACATCATAGGTAGTATTGGACATTTTAAACATGCTTTTCAGCTGATGGAACAGTTGTGTCTTTATTACTTAATGGCAGCATAACTGTTTAGTTTTTAGGAAGATTAGCAAATCAAAGCTGCCTAGCTATTTCCTGCATTTTCCTTATAACTTGTTGAAGAATGTTTTGGTTCATTAAGTAGTCTTTTTTTTTTTTTAATAAGTAACTTAGCATTTAAAATGCTCTTCCACTAAATGAATAAAATGTTAGGTTTGACAATTATTTAAATTAAAAATTGGGAGAGAATATTTTGAGTATCAATCATAGACATTTTGCATACAGTTATTCGTAATTAATTACACAGCATTCAAGATGTTCTTTCCAGAACTAAGAAATGTACTAAAATGGTTTCTTTTTATCTTTCAACAGTGAATTTAAATTCTAACCAAAAATTTATAATTCTTATACATTATGTTTCCTCCAGTTTTCCTGTGTGCAGAATGAGTCTTTTACATGTTGATTTCTGTTGCCAGTTTCCCTGCTTTGAAAATATAACCTAGAGTTTCATTAGAGGGCCAAGCGCAAGGGGGTGTCAGCACAAGGCACTGGATGCAGGAGGCTGAGACAGGCTGGAGGGGCAAGAACGATCTATACAACAGCACAGCCATAGCCCTCTGAACATTGTGTGTATGATGAGCTTGTTGTGCATGTTTATGCTGCTAGCCTTTCTTTAGATTTGTGGCATTTAATAGCATGTTTCATGGTTATATAGCCTAGGGAAAACATTGCTTAACTGCCAACTGGTTTAATGCTTTTTCAAGTTTCAGAGACATTAGTAGTAGAAAAGTAGCATGAGTCATCTAGTCCAATGTGCTAAATAGTGAATCATTCACTGAAATAGTGTTTTGCCTGTTATAATTTAGAATACTGTTGTAATCATTTACAGTGCTTTCTTCAGTGGTGTTATCCTCATCTTTTTTTTTCTTTTGGGAGGTAAGTTTAAAAATCTCAGCCATTGATGTTAAGTAACTTGAAGAGCTTTTTTAGAGACTTTCAAACGTTTGTGGTTGTTGTAGTAGGCTCTTTTAGCTTAAGTTTTGCCAGTATAGCATTGGAGATGACTTAATTTTTTTCTCTTTTTTTCCACAGCTGTGATTGGGTTATTATACCCCTGCATTGACAGGCATCTAGGAGAACCACATAAATTTAAAAGAGAGTGGTCCAGTGTAATGCGGTGTGTAGCCGTCTTTGTTGGTATAAATCATGCCAGCGCTGTATCCTTTCTGCTGTAATGAAATGTGTGATAACAAAGCAGCTTCCAACAAACCAAAGGTTAAACAGTCCCTTGCAACTTCCCTGTTGTCAAACTGTGATATGCCCTCTTAGTCATTAAAAAGAATGTGCACCATATTGTTGAAACATCACAGCAGCAGCTATGCAATTACAGTGTGGGGTATAGCCCTTCATTTAAATCCCTGTTTTTCGTATTACTTAGAAACTTTGCACATTTGAAAATTTACATATTTTCTTTAAATTGTGTTACTTAATTACTTCTATATAGTTTTGGTAACTCTAAGATTGAAACAGATACATTTTCAAAGGATTTCTTTCCTTTCTTTTCTTTCCTCATTTAAGATTTGCCAGTCAAGATGTGTGGTGGCTTCAGGTGCTAGTTATTTTGTTAGTTTTTAGTTTGAAGAACCTATAATTTATTTTTAAAAGGCAGACTATCATTTATTGGTTTTAATCAACACCATCAAATCACATAAATGTTCTTAAAGGTGGCATAAGTAGAACTATCCATCTTAGACCTTGGCTGAAAAGAATTTTTTTTCCTAAGGCACATATTTTTAAAGTTTGATCGTTTAAGGATTCTGACATTTTGTTTAGTGATTAATGAGTGTTTTTATAGTGTCCGAGCTAGAAGGGTAAGGTAGTCTCAATTTCCCTTTCCCTCTGCCTTCTACCCACCCCCACCCCTCCAGAAAAAAATGTCCACCCCCAGAACAAAAGTTTTTGCCCTCATAAGGTTTTCATCCTTCCTCTCTTCTCCCCCACCACTGACTTCCCTTTGTAGAAGGGGATCTGAGAAATGCTAGTTCCCTCTTCTCTTTTCTAGAAGATGTGGCTTAGAGAGTGGAGGTGACAGTAGCCTTTGGTACTGGGTAGAGTAAGAAGTGTGGGTCAGGCTGCCCAAGTTTTCCTCTTGCAACTCTGCACTGGGTTCAGGGCTGGCAATTAGTTGGAGAGAGGGTGGGTCATGTGGCAAGTAGATTCCTGTGTCTTTTACAGAAAGTATTGAGATCTTTTGGAGAAGCTTAGGAAGAGGAACCAAGGAGAGTGGCAGAGTCTTAGATTCTAAAAACACATCTGCCTTTCTGTTGCCACTTGTGCTGGCCCTTGGAGATCTGTGAATTTGGAAGTCCCTCAGTGGCTGTTATTATTTTGGTTTTCCATTTCCTTTTGTATTAAAGAATTTCCCAACGTGTATTTTGGTGAAATCTTTGAGATTTAGGATTTTATAACAAACAAATCTAGTGGTTAGGAGGGCTTAAAATAGACTCATAGAATGTTATATCTAGAAGAGGACTTAGAAATCATCTAGTTTCCCATTTTCTTTATAAAGATAATAAGGCAGATGAAAGCTAGAGAGGTTAGGGACTTTGCTAAGTTGTTCATACCGTGAAGCTGTGACAGAACTGAGACAGACCCCAGAGATCCCGACTCAAGTCTAGGAAAGGCTCATTCCCCTACACAGGAGCCCCACAAGTGTGTAAATTCCTCCCTATCTGGTGGCTTAGACCTTCCTATCCCAGACATTTCAGGTATTTTTAAGTAGAGAAATTTAAATAATCTCTTCTGGAATTAAAAAAAGTTTATATATCTAATTTAAATTTTTTGCTTTGGTTATTCTTTTCTTTCTTTCGCGATGAAATACTTAAATATTACAATCTTAGCTGTTCTATTCATCCTTTAAACAAAATTCAAAATGTTTACAAAATTTATAACAGACAATATTAGGTTATTTAGACTTTAGACAATCACATGGTACTATTTTTAAGATTGATGTATTTTACCTGTTTACTCTAGAAGCCTCCTTATTTTGCTTTGATTGTTAATAAAGTTAATTTAGTTAGCAAAGATAGAACTCAGTTAATATCAAATTCTACTCTTTAGAAGAATGTTTATTTCTTAGAGAAATCAGAGCTTATAACGTTTCCTTTGGTTCTTTAGATATAATGCCTACTAAAGAATAAGAAAAGCTTTTCCAGAAAGCGTACACGTAAACTGTAGGTTTTTTTGATAAATCAAGCCTAAACAAGGAATGGCTGAGGGAGTGGCCCACAGCAGCCCTCAGATGCTGAGAAGTAAGCAGCCTGGGTGTCCAGGACACCAGCTGGTTTGGTGGGGGAGGGGAAATTGTGGTAAACAACTGGGTGTTATAGGAAGTGGGAAATGGTTTTATGTGCATGTTTTGAACTTCTGCTCTCTTCTCTGTAGTTACAGCATGGCCAGTTAGTTGGGCGAGATATGTAGTCTCTCCTGGGGGATTAGATATAGAGCCAAGATGTGGCCTTTGGGACATAGATAATGCCCTTTTAATGATACTTGAAATTAATTCATTTATTATAATCCTCTAGCAAAGAAATGAGAAAATTGAATTTGTAAAGCTTCGTTTTGCCCAGAGATTTTGGAGTAGAAAAGGGCTGTATGTTTGTGAATAGGTGCTTAAGTAGGTGACGGAAATAAAATATCATTTGAGCAAACTGTCCTATACCAGAAAGTCTCAGGCACCAAAATAGCTTGGCAGGTTGCAAGATAATGTTCACTTCAAGGCTTTATCCTCAACAAATTAAAACTAGAACAGTTGACATAATAGAAAGGGATACTGTGTCCTTGGTACTCTTGTTTCTGAACTGCATTATTATAAAATGTGTCTGTCAGTAAATCATAAAGAGAATGTGGTACCCTGTTAAATAGCTGTCAACTCTTCTATTTTCAAGTTCCTGTATGATTCTCAAGTAATTCTGAACCTGTTTGAGAAGTAATATTGCTTTCCTTTTTAGCAAAAATGTGTTCTTTTAGCAATACTTGTGTTCTGAGGCTTCTAGTTACATTTTTAGCAAAGAAAGCATTTCTCAAATAATGGGTCTGAGCCTATCATTGGGAATGTATATAGAGTGCTATTTTTTTAAGGAATTACAGGTGGTAGGATCTATTAATGAAATATCATGCCCTCTCTGTGTCTTTAGTAAATATCAGAGATAGTTTTAATCCCACCCAGTCTCATACATTGTGTTAAAAGACTGAATGCACCCTAGAATAAGCAGTCAATCCCCTTCTCAACAGTAACATCTCTTATTTTAGAAAAATGAACAGGTGATATTATTTGATTACAAGTTTTAAGATGATTCTTTAACACTGATCTCAGAAAGTGGATTTTGATAACAACATACAGTTGTCTCTCACACTGGCTGCACTATCCATTGGACTGTGGTGGACTTTTGATAGATCTCGAAGTGGTTTTGGCCTTGGGGTAGGAATTGCTTTCTTGGCAACCTTGGTCACTCAACTGCTAGTCTATAATGGTGTTTATCAGTAAGTATTCTTTTTGGTGCTTGTTTGCTAAAATAAATAAATGATTACTGAATTCGGAATTGATATTTTAAAATTGGGTTAGCCACTTTAATCTACAGAGTAACTTATTTCCATTGTAATTATCTTAATAGGTGTCATTGTACTTCCTTTGTGGGTTGTTAAAGACATTTTTATTATTCCAGATATACATCTCCAGATTTTCTCTATGTTCGTTCTTGGTTACCATGTATATTTTTTGCTGGTGGCATAACGATGGGAAACATTGGTCGACAACTGGCAATGGTAAGCTGATGCTTGTTTAATCACTTTTCTGTTACTGAGATGTAAGACAAGTTTTCTCTAAACAGCACTCCTTCTTTAAGGGAAAGCAATTTATAAAGACAGCATTCTTTGATTTCTCTTTTGCAATTCCATTGAAATAAATCATTTGGAAGAATTTAATCACAAGTGTGTTAAAAGTTGAGGGAAGCACTGGATAGAAAGCTAAAGTGTGTTATGGATGGGTGATACGATTTATCCTCCAATTTTTTTTTTTTTTTTTAGCTAATCTATAGATTTATACTCCCTCAGAAAGGGACAACTTTAAAAGTGAAAAGAGACACTATGAATAACTATATTGCTACAATAGATATAAATTAGGACTTTGTTTGGTAAATCAAGATGTTTGATCATTTTTGTTAAGAAGGAAAATGGCCTTGTTGATAACCCTGGTCATAGATGACAAGGGTCAGGGAGTAACATTAAGAGGCCACGGCAGTTTCATCAATAGGTGTTGTCACTTTTACCATTTTAGCCAGCTAGGAGAATTGAGTGGTTACATTGCTGTCTGTTTGATTATCTAGCCACCCAGTTATCCTAAGCCTATTGGTTTCCTTTATTTTGAATTGTGGGTGTACATTTTTATTTTTTATTTTAAAGATTCACTTATAATTTAGTAATGACTTTTTTTTTTTTTTTTTTGGTGAGGAAGATCAGCCCTGAGCTAACATCCATTGCCAATCTTCCTCTTTTTGCTGAGGAAGATGTTAGCTAGCCCTGAGCTAACATCTGTATCCATCTTCCTCTATTTGGTATATGGGATGCTGCCACGACACATGGTTTGATGAATGGTGTGTAGGTCCCCTCCCAGGATCCAAACCCCAGGCTGCCAAAGCAGAGCGCACGAACTTAACCACTACGCCACCAGGCCGCTCCCCGAGTGTACATTTTTATAGCTGTACTTTCAAAATACTGTTTTGACTAGAAGCTTTTGCTAATGTAATAGATTTTTTCCTTTAAATTGTAAAATGATTTGAAAAAATATTATCTGAATTCACTATATCAGTCCTGTCCTTATGTTCATGACCTTTCCTTTGCTGATCCATCTTACTGAGCACTCAAAGAAAGCTATTTTGCTTCCTTTCATATTCTAGGATTGATCTCAATCATATACTGTTATCCTTTGCTTGTGATGCAGAAACCTCATTTTTCTCCTGCTTTTGGCTATGTCTCTTTCACTTCTAGAAAGTGAATTTTCTTTTTCTCTATCATATGTGTCATTTAATCCTAATAGTTGTGTAGCTTCAGATTCTTTGAGGAATAAAGTGGGCATATATTAATAAAGTATTAATTTTTAGAGTTTTTTAGTTTATATGGAAATTCCTATTCAAAATAAACCATAATCTATTAACTTTTTAACCTTTTAATTTTTACAGTATGAATGTAAAGTTATTGCAGAAAAATCTCATCAGGAATGAAGAAGGCAAAAATATATCTTTTGTACAGAAAAACAAGATGAAAAGGACATGTAAATGATTTATACCAACAAAACTTAGGACTGTAAAATTGCCAGGATGTTGTTTTTCCCTTGATTGGAGTATGTGTGTATATGTATATATATGTATATACATATACACACATATGCAGATATATTACTGCAATCTGTGATTGCTTCATCTGTAAGTCAGTTACAAACCTTTATGTATTTGACTTAAATAACTGTAAAATATATATGCATTACGTTAAAAAACATGTTGATTAATAGATGAAATTTTTAATTTTTTAAACATACCATATATTGTATCACAATGTTGATGTGCCAAAATATTCTGTTATTGTCATGCAGAGTATAAGAATGAACAATTTATAAACTTAGTGGAATAAAATAAGAGGAAAGCCAAAAAAAAAAAAGCAAATGGAAAGCTGGTATATTCTCTCTCGCTTACTGTTGTGCCTTTTTATTTTTCTAATCACAGCAGTATGAGTTATGTGTGCCGTAATGTGTGGTTAGTTTCTGTTTTAATATTGTCTCAGAGAGCTTTGGGTGCTTTCATATATGATGAAAACGAACTTCCGTAGAACATTTTCAAACTTACATTAATGGAGAGAGTCCAAAAAGTAATTTTCTGTTTTGACAGATTTTACTGAGGTAAAAGTCATGAGAGGGAGAGGTTATCAGCATTAAATTGTTTTGAGTCTAAATCTGCAAGACTATATATAATTTAAAGTAAGGACCATTGGGGAATTTAACTAGAAGAAATATGGTTTAGAAATACAAAATGACCTTCTGCAGTGCCACAAAGTGTTTAGTGATATTAACTGTCTTTTGCAATACAGTATCCCACTGCTTTTGCCCATGGAACACATAAGAAACCCCAAACAGATCAAAATGAAGTTTCTAATTCTCTTAGGTTCTGTTATCTCTTGAGTTCTGTAAAGCAAACCACTTTAGCTGGGCTGGGTCATATGACTGATTGTCAATGGAATGCCATCTGGGGAATGGACGGGCACATAATTTCTTATGTATTCATATACCCATTAGTGAATAGTTCAAGCCTGTTTAAGAATCTATTGAGATGGCATATTGTGCATTTTGAAGATCGTGGTAACACTTTTGTGCATATCTTTCTAACAACTAGAGCCATTTAAGTATGGTTTAAACATATTCTTAGTTAACTTTTTCACCCAATTTTTATTTTTGAAATTGATGGCAATTGTTTGATACATAAGGGTGAAATCGTCTGCTTACTCTGGGTGTATGTGTGTGCATGTGTGCTGGATTGAGTGAGAGAGAGAATGTATATGTATTTATGTATGTGCATGTGCCCATGCTCTCTTAATATGTTAAATAGATACTTTTTAATATTTGGTTTTAAAACCATTGCTGTCAGAGTGAGATCTTATATACCAAACTTTAATCTGTTTTTATGTTTTAAGGCTGAAAGTGTGAAAATCCTAAGAGGATTTCATATTGAATATATGTATACAATCTTAACTATAGTGGTGGTAAACATACTACTATAATTTATTATTCTATCTTCCAGATAATATTATTCATTTAAAACAAATAAGGTATATTTTTAGAATCAACTTTGTAAGCACTATAAATCTTTAATAAGTTATAAGATCTATGATGTGTCACTTTGAAAATTGCTGTTAAAAGCAAGATGTATTAAATATATAATTATCATCTTGGTTAAGAGTCTTTTTTCCTTCCTCATGGTAAATCTTAGAATATAATACTGAGAGTTAATTTAATAAAATTAATATATATGGTTGAATTTACTACAAAATAATGAAAGAGAACTAAGTTTAATATTTCAGGAATTGAATGATTGTCATTTTGGAGTTCTTAAACTATTTTCATATCATCTAGAAAACAAGAAAAGATGTTTATGGCAAAAAATATAATTGATATTTTGATAAGTATGTAAATATATTACAATGGAAGAAAGTGGTAAACATCTTTTAACATTGGTATATTGGCAGTGCTTCCTTGCTCTTATTATTTAAAATTATAGAAATTGAACAGTTGAAAACTGACCCTAAATTCTACAAAAGCACAAGAAAACAATTAAAATTAACTAACCAGAACCCTGCTAATACTTTTGTTATAAAATTTGTTTGCACTGAAATATTTTACCGTCATTTAAGTCGTTGGAACCTCTCAGTACATTCACACATCTTGTATTTTCTAGGTGCAAACTAGACTTGGTCAATATCATTCAATACCTCTTTAATCTTCTTGGCTCACTTACCTACATAATTAAGTATATTCTTTGTAAGATAATTCTTCTAGTGATGGTCTTTGAATAGTAAAGTCTTAGTTTTGTGTGTCTGAAAAAGTCTATTTCATTCCTGAAGAACAGTTTAGCAGGACATAGAATTCTAGGTTCACAGTTTTCCCCCTGCTCCTATCACTTTGAAGATTTTTAACTCATTGTCTTATGTCATCTAACGTTGCATACGGCAAGTCTGCTTTCGTGTAATTTTCTTTCCTTTGTAGACAATCTGTCTTTTCTCTCCAGGAGCTTTTAGATGATTTTTCTCTTTATCCTCAAGGTTATTCAGTTTCACTTTGACTCATTTAGTTTTAGATTTGTTTTTATTTATTTATTTTTGCTTGGTATTGAGTATGCACTTTCAATCTGTGGGCTCATTTCTTCAATTCTGGAAAAAAATTTAAATCTGGCTGCATATTGGAGTCATATAGGGACTTGTAAAAATATGCTGATGCCCCGCTCTCACCCCCAGAGACTTTAATGTAATTGGTCTGAGGTGTGCCCTGAGCATTAGGGTTTTCATAAGTTCCCCAGGTGATTCTAACGTGCCCCCAGGTTGCCGCTCACTGGATACCTGTAGATACATGTAAGACAAGGGGAGGATCCAAGTGAGAGAGATGTGGTGACTTTGGAAATGAAGAGTGAGGGACATGTTGAGATGCATTTTGGATGAAATCATCTGAACTTGGTGACTTGAGTGTGAAGGTTAAGGAAGAGGAATTGTCAAAGGTGACTTAATTTTTCTTTCTTGGAAAGCTAGGTGGATGGTATTTCTATAAACCAAAAGAGGAATGCAAAGAAGTAGGTGAATGGGTAAAAGTTAAGGAGTTTAGTTTGATATTTTGAGGTTGAGGTATGTAGGTGACATCTGGTAAAGATGAGTCATAAGCAGTTTGATATTTGATTCTGTGACATTAGATGTAAATGAGGGAGTCATCAGCATATGGCAGTAATAAATGAAGCTGTGGGAGTGGATGAGGTCACCTAGGGAGCTTGTTATGGTAAAAAGAAGAGATCTGAGGCATACTGGCATGTTGGCAGAGAAGCTGGTGAAGGAAGTGAAGAGGGTGTGGTTAGAAGTAGGAGGAAAAACAGAAGAGTGATGTGGATGAAGCCAAAGCTAGAGGGAGTTTCAGCAGAGGGTAACTGGTAGCATGCAGTACAGTTGGAAAGAATAATTAACCTTAGAGATAAAGGAGATGATATCTGATTGTTTTATGTTGAAAAATGCTTTTTCTAACCTATTTTATCTTAATATTTAAAATATTTAATTGTATACTAATAGGTCACAAAATATATTTGAGAAAAGCCTGATCGTATACTAAGTGAGTGAGAGGAGCTAGGGGAAGCTAGAGAACTTTGAAAGAATGGTGATTTGGACAGCGTCTATGAAGAATGGACACAGGCACTGACTAGAGATGAAGAAAGAATTTCCAGACAGTTCTGAGGCCACCAAGGACCTAGGTGAAACTGAAGATCAGATACTTGCAGTGGAGCCAGTCGACATGGCTGTGCTATGTCTGAGTGGACTCAATAGCTCAGGAGTTGAGGTCAGTTGTGATGAGAGGATTGATTCCAGTTGGGAATTCATTGGTAGACATGGCTATGTGAAAATTAATGGAGGCTCCTAATGAAAGATCAAGAAATTTGTCATGGAATACAGACAAATTGGGGAAGGAATTTGAATCAGCAGTGCTGACCTGACAGCATGAAAGCATAGGGTGTAGTAAGAAGACCACAAGTCTTAAGGAGGTTGAAACCCCTGTTTAACGAGAAGGGTGATAGGCTTGAGCTTTGTAGTCAGAGAAGAATTCAGTGGAACATATCCAGATCTTGAGGTCCAGGGGGTAATGTAAACAACTGTGTCTACAAAGTTCACCACAGTGGGTGGAGGTGAATAATAGTGGAGTGGAGATCCAAGGCCTGGGTGAGCAGCTGTTAGCATCAGTATTGATGTTACCTGGAGTGATCTCGGAGGTCAGGTGGAAAGGAGGGGTCTT
Organism: Diceros bicornis minor; assembly: GCF_020826845.1. Classification (NCBI taxonomy): domain Eukaryota; kingdom Metazoa; phylum Chordata; class Mammalia; order Perissodactyla; family Rhinocerotidae; genus Diceros; species Diceros bicornis. The sequence continues at coordinate 14,475,977 of NC_080749.1, read as the reverse complement.
ATCTGTAGTCCTTATGACCATTTGAGTGGAATACTTATCCAGATGCCTTGAATGGATGCGGATTTTAGAGTCCTCTTCCTCTATTTATTATTATTATTTATTATCTGTTTACTCCCCTTTCCTCTATTTATTTATTTTTAGTTTGTTTCATTGTCCTAGGTGTTCTGAAATTTCACCACAGGGTGTTTTAGAGTGGGTCTTTTTCTGTTAATCCTGTTCAATCAGAGATATCTCTTTAATTCTGGGCAATTTTTTCTGCTTTTGCTCTTATTATTCCTTTGTTCACCTTCTCTATTCTAAAATTGCTATGTTCAAGAGATCTTTGACCTGTTGTTTCTATATATCCTTTAGCTTTTTCTCTGTTGTGCTATGTTCTGGAAGAATTACTTAGCTGGATCTTCTGGCTCAGTGAATCGCTCTTCAGCTGTATCTATTCAGTGTTCAGCCCAACACTTGATTTTTAATTTCAGTGATCACAATTTTAATTTCCAAGATCTCTATTTTTTTGTGTGTGTGGAAATGTGTTGTCATTTTTTTATTTTCTGAGGATGTTAATTACTGTTCTTCTGAAGTTCTAAACTCTTCTGAAGAGCCATTTTACAGAGAAGGGCAGGATGAGCCTATACCAGCCTGTCTCTGGATGTGAGCGCTCCTCCCTGTTTGTGTTGGGCGAGCTGTCATGCCTCTCTGAACTTAGTCTTCACTCTTACCACTTGCGTCTAGGGGCAGATACTGTGTTGTCTCTGCCCAGTTCAAGGTGGATGAGTAGAAGTATGGAGGAAATGGCCAGATGGCTGCTTCCACAAGAGCCTACTCAAACCCATCCAGTCAGTTGCCTTAGGTATTTCCATCAGCCACATCTGAGCTTAGAATGTCCCTGGTTTAATTTTTAGCAAGTCCTCTCCTTGAGTGTTTTGAGCCGAGGTTTCTCTCCATCTGTCTACTCTCAGTTGTTTTCTTGCTTTGGGGATTCCTAGTAGTGTCTGGTCCATGGAGGATACTTCTCCTTATTTGTCAGTATAGTTGTGGATTCCTTTTCTTCTTAAAAATCTTTTTCTTGTTATTATTTCTATGGATTTGGGATAGGAGGGAGAAGCTACAGCTTGACTAGTCTGCCATCCTAATTCAACCTTTCCCTACTATTTTTTTATACATCTGCCTGATCATATGTTTTTACATTTCAAAAACTCAATTTAGTTGGGAGCTGAGATAAATAGGGTAAGTCAGTGGTTTCTTACTGGGTCTTAGCAAATTGGGGTATGGAGATTTTTTTTCCCTCTTGAAATACATTGAGTTCATTCTGCCAGGAAGTATAAGTATACTAGTATCTGTTCCTTTGTGCCTCCCTTCTTTTTATCACTGATGAAATCTGTGAAACCTGTCACCTTTCTTTGTGATTTACAAGACAGACTTTTCTAGGGTATGGCAACTGTCCTCAAGACAATGTTGTTAAGTATCAGATTTGGCAGATCAGATAGATAATGACGTGCCTGGGAAAGACTGGACTATTGATGAGCCTCGTGTCAAAACTGATTGCCATATGTGGGCAATTTTTCCCTTTCGCCTTTGCCCTGGTTGTGGTCTCTGTGAGGATTTTGATGAACAAGGGGCAGTTTTGATTCTGAATCAAAATTGTGTGCTGGTGCAACTGTGTCCGTCTATTCTGTGGTCTCATGGCAGGATTTGTAACCACTAATCATTCTATGGCTTCCCCAGAGGTGGGCTTTAAAAGTAATGAGCAGTTAGGAAATGTATTGCCATTTAAAAGTAATCCTTTTTTATTACTGTTCTGAAAACAATAAATTCACTCAGTACCACCATGTTTCCATGAGATTGTTTCGTTTGCAAGATTTGTTTCTCTTTTAGAAACACTTTTTTTAAGGAAACTTGTACAGAATATGATCTTGGGAAGATTCATTGTGATGAGCAATTGAGCAGACAAAGAAAAGAAAGAACCCAAGTGCTGAATCTCTTTGTTTTACACGAGTTTCTAAAATGCATTCCCTGGGAGTTTTTGCCATTGAATGAAACTCATTTCTATTCCCTTTATAGTCATCACATGTCACTCCTAGATCTTCTGGGAATGTCTGCTCAACCAAAGTATGACACTGGCAGTTCTGTTTTGAAACAGTTCTTTCTGCTTTTACAAAAGCCTGAGATTTTTCAGCAGGACATTAAAGAAAGACAAAGTGCTACCCCATCACCTTAGGATCAGCTGGATGCAGCTGCTGTGCACAGTCTGTACACACTGGGCTTGGGAAGCCTGCAGACTGACAAATTGAAGATGAAATTTAAAGATGTAAAGGCAGATCTTTGTGGAATTTTCTATGCCTCCGACCTAGTGTGTATCAATATCATGCCTGTCCAAGAGAAAGCAAGTCAGTATACGTTGAAGCAGATCTTTCCAGAATATATGTAAAATTCTTAAGAAAGTTGAGTCAGGTTCAGCTTTTTTCCATAAAAACTAAATTAGCCTTAAATGTTTGTTAGGATTAGTTCTGGACCTACAGCCCCGACTAACTGCAAGGGGGCCGGGATGTGTAATCCCTCCCCTGAGGGGCGGGAGAACCAAATATGGGCCGTCACTGGTAGTGCCCACCGCAGTTGGTGTAAAGCGCTTTGTAGCGCTCTCTTCCCATTAGAATATTTTCCTTCCTAAGTGATTCATAGAGAATGCAACTATAAGAAAATAAAATATATTTTTTGGTGGTAAAATTAAAATTATAGTCTTTACATAAAATATAAACTTTGCATCCGACTCCTGGAATGGTGGGAAAGAAAGAAGGAAGGGTTCGTTTTTGTCCTGTCCTGTCATCTGAAAGAAGTGTTGCCTTTGTGCCTGCTACGAACGTCCCCACTGCACCCCTGCAGATACTGACTGTTTTATGGCTGCCAGCGTCCACGTTTTTCTGAATGGCACAACAGGGTTTCAAACTCTGGCTGGCTTTGCTCCAACGACTGAGGATTCTCCTCCACCACACTGTACTGTTCCTATGAGTCCCTGCAAGTCATTTTGCACGTGCATTTCCAGCAGATTTCTAAAGCCATCACTTACAGTAAGTGACTTGGCACTGGAGGCATTGCCGACACGAAAGCAACCTTGACTTCACAGACATGTATTATGTTTAATATGGTACTCCACTCTGGAATCTGAGTTCTTTAGGAAGTTAATATAAGCATTCTCAGAAAGCCTAACAACTGCAGCTTTTGGTGAATGCCTATACTGGGACCTCAAGCCTCTCTCCATAAGCCTCTCTGCAGCCTCCACAGGCACAGTCCCACATGGAAATCTGACAGAATGGGAAGGAGATAAATTATTTTTAACAGGTTTTGACTTCTGACCTTTTAAAAAGTTCAGTCTGAGAGAAGTCTGTGTGAATTATTGTGCTGGGTGGTGTACTTTTTGATGTGCCCCATAATGCATAAGTACTGGCTGGCCTTGTGCGACTCAGGCAAATGGGTTGTACAAATGGTAAGTTCTGTAAGAGTAAGAACAGGGTGTTAACACACTGGTCCGGAAAGGCCTCTGAAAGGTGGGGACGCAGGTACTGATGAGGTTTGACGGAAGGGTCAAACTCAGCTCGAGTTGGGGAGGGCGTCTCTCCTTGGCACGGAGTGGACAGGAAGACAACATGGACAGACCGGTGAATGTACTCCGAAGAATCCAAAGTCCAATCTGAAAGTAGTAAAGATTGCAGCTAAAGGGAGTGGTGGGAGGTGGGAATTGAAACCTAGGGATTGGCCTCTCTGGGGATTTAAATGGCTCCCATGAAGCCTATAAGCAGGGCATGCTTCTGTTTAGGCGAGGCCCACAGCTGCCCATGGGCTGACTTCTAGGAGGCCTGCAAGCTGAGACTGCCCCATCTACCACAGTTTGTAGCATTCCCATTGTTAATCAATCAACATCGTTATCAGACTTCTATTGAACAAGAATGTTCTGAGGTTGATCAAGGTGTGATCCTGAGGTTTGGCAGAGAGAGGAAAGAGTCTGCCTTGGGAATCAGACAAATCCAGGCTTGAACACCAGCTGAGTTACAGTCAGGGACCCTGGGCGAGTCCCCCAAGCTTTCTAAAGCTAAATTTTCTTATCTGTTAAGTGGAGATACACCACCACCTTCCTTTGAGGGCTGTAAACATTAAATGCAATAATATGTCAAAATTTAATGTAAATTAAACATTAGTTCCTTTTCTTTTCCCTTCTATTTATTCACTTCAAAGTATGGGTACTAAGCCCACACGTCAGCATTTCTTTTGCGTTAGGATACTTCCCTAATGTTTCTGTCAAAACGAAAGGAAGCATAATGCAGGACTCCACTATGCCCGCTGACCACCTTCCACAGCTTCACTCATCAGGTTAGTTACAGGGAGCAGCTTCCTAAGGAAGGAGGGCAGAAAGCTGGCTAGTTATTATTAGATTGAGTAATCGATTGTTGGGCTAGAGGTTTGGTCAGGTTAGACAGGGGGTGTTATCCTGAGAAGGAAGCTCAGATGAGGTGCCACAGGATGGCATGAGGACACCACAGGGAAGGAAGGATGTAGGAGATAGGAGATAGGTTTTGTCAGCATCTTATTTTTACCAAGGGATGATGGCTCTGTCCTCATACTTTACAGTGTCACCACTGTGAGACTGCAGTTGCCCGAAGAAGAAGTTACATTTTAATTAGCCGCAAGTTACCCGATTTCTGATGTTTCAGTCCTTTTCTCCAGGCCTCATCGTTTTGGATTATTTTTGCCCATGTCTGCCACTTGCCTACTCCTTTCGTGTGTATGAGAAGGAAACACCAAGCAGCCTGGGCATCCTATTACCAGACCTCGGGATATTAATTGTCGACTTCTCCCCCACGGTTACACAAGTGCTGAAAAAGTGGTTCTCTTTCAATAGTATCCTGTCAAAACGCCAGGCACAGTTTGTTTTTGACATTTGCTGCTACTGTTAAATAATAGTCTTGCTTCTGTCATAGCTAATGTTGACTTGAAGGCATTTGGAGGGCATTTCTCAACTTCAGCCTTAACAGGGAGACCTGGGTCTTGACAGATATTTTTCTTGCTTGCCCAAGGCAGCTGAATGTAAGCGTTCCAACCTTTGCTTTTCTAAGCTCAAGAAAATTTCAGTCGGGCACACACCACTTAAAACTTTAGATCTAACTGTGCACATGCGCATGTACTTACAGACATAAAGATACACACACGTGTACAAGTTGGAGTTCTTGAAGTTTTGCCATCCTAGGAATGACATTTGCATTAATTAAATAGTATCCCATTTAAGGACCCCTTAAATCGGGGCTGTTCTGCCTTGGTAAACCTTTATCTGTTAGAATGTCATACTTAATTACAGGTCTCTTTAAAATTAATAAGCAGATTTATTGTTTCTGTATTTGCAATGGAGCAAGCCCCTGAGAACTGCCCAGCTAGCAGCATGCACCAAGTGCCATCTGTCAGAGAGAATCTGGGCTCTTCACACACAACGCTTTCTTCTGTTGCTGTGTCCATTCAAAATTTAATTTATGTGCCTCTTTCCCACTTTTGTAAGAAGTCATCTTTTGAATTTTTATTCCAATGTCTTATAGACGAATGTGTAGAGACCTCCTTCTAATGGAATCATAATTTCTGAAATGTTCACCATTTGTGAGGTAATGGAGGGGAAGGTAAGAAAAGAAATGGAGCCAAGCAAGTGAGAACTGTACAAAAATTCTGTGGAACTGCATAGGAGTTGGCATCATTCGTATATGAAGAGGCCAAGAAATGCGCAGTTGGTTTCAAAATAAATACCAAAGGAATGGTTAATTAGACAAGTCTATTTTGCAATTTCAGAAAAATAGAAGTATACCAGTCATTAGGATTTCCAGGAACTAAGGCAACTGGGTTTGGAGCTTTATATCTGGAGCAGAAGATTGTGAACCTAATGGATAAGTGTCCATCAGACCCTGCAACACACTTTTCTTTGACTACACCTATGGCATAAAATTCATCTTCAAATTCTGAGAAATAATTTTTAGATACTTCCAAATTTATAAAATCTGAGCATGTGAATTATTCTATCACCTCTCACTCACTCTCTCTCTCTTTCCTTTTATCCTGAGGCTGTACTTGTTTGGGAGACTAGTTTTAGATGACAGGAAAACCGTCTTCTCTGGGAGGAATGCAGATTCATTTAAAATCAAAATGTAATTATCCTATGATGATTCATAGCCACTTAACTGAATTATAAGATTCGCAGAGAAGAATGGTAGAGCTGGAAGGGACCATCATCTAGGATGGTCCAATCTTGTCGTTTTACAAATACAGAAGCAAAACTCACATTGGTCAATTACTTGTCCCAAGTCACACAGCCAATTAGGGACAGAATGAGACATTTTAGTAGCTTTAACAGGGCATTAAAATTTCAATTCTTAAAAAATGTAGATTTAATTTTATAACTATGCAAGATTTATGGCAATGTTGACAACTGGTAGGAAATGGACATTCATGAATTATGAATGTTTCTATTACGAAGGGCAATTATTTGTTACCTTAAGCAATAGCTGGTAAATAACATTGAGTATTTATTATATGCTGTTACATATACCATCTCATTTACTCCATTAAGGTAAATATTACTATTTATAAAGGTATAAAGTCAGTCCTTTGTATGTGAGGAAACAGAGGCTTACGGATGGTACATAACCTGCCAGCGTCACACAAGTAGACTCTACCCCTTGGGTGGAGCCCAGGCCTCATTCTTCCCAGGCTGTGTCTGCCCTGCCTGTGATGTCAGCACAGGAATGTGTTGGTGGAACCTGCTTTGTTCCTATGAAATGTTAGACGCAGAACTTAAACATGTGTGTGAAAGTCATGCCCTTGCACTTCCTAAATAATTTTACATTTTAATTGGAGCAATGAATAATTTCACCAGTACAATCCTTGGCTAAGATATGGGCTTTGAACCTGAGATTTATTATTTCGTGATGAAACAAGTTGGATGTCTTGAAAGAAGAGGTGTGGGAAAAGATTATTTGCATCATGACTTATTAATGTGGAGATATTTTTAAATCAAGGAATTGGATTAAATATTCTCATAATGAAGAAATAGGATGTAAAGCACTTCTTACCAGATACATTTTCATTTATGACTTAAATTTGAATCTCTGAGCCACTGTATTGTCTTCACTTTGAAAATTAAAGTTGGCATACTGAAAACATTTTAAATGTTGGCATGTCCACAAGAGAATAACAAATAAATGGACCATCATTTTCTAAATTTACATTAGACTTGCATATGAAAAAACATCACAAGCATTATTTATGAAGTTGAAAGTAATTTCTGCATATTATCCCTTATATTTTGACATTCATGACCTTAATGAAGACAGGACAGAAAAAATATGATTAGGCTAGTTGTCAGATCAAGGACTCTAATTAATGAATATAAATGCAAGAGGTTAATTATTTCCTCTCTCTGTCCTAGCTTTAGCTCTGAAAATGACAGTCCTACATATCACTTTAAACTCTACTACTGTCCTAGCACACCCTTCCTAACTAAGCCAATCAGGAAACTAGAGCCACAAGGTCATGTCAAGGAATGGGGTCTGCTCAGTGGAAATCCAGGGCTGACGGCTCTATCAATTGGGACTTTTGGGATTATGCATTGCAGAAAATCAGATTCAAAATGACATAAGCGAGAAAGAAAGTTATTGGCTCATGGAACTGAAAAAAGCAGGACTGGCTTCACCTCTAGCTGGGGTTCACCTTTCAAAAACTGCCATCAGGACTCAGCTTCTTTCCATCCCTTCGCTCTATCGTTGTGTTGGCCTTACTCTTGGGCTTCACAGAGGCAGTCTGGCATTGGCAGCTCCACCATTACGTCCTCTCCCATTCACGTCCCATCTCTCAGAAGCCTCTGCAAAAGTCTCATCATATCTTATTGGCTCTGGTCAGGTCAGGTGTTCATTGCCAAACCAATCCCCATGGCTGGTTCTGAACAGAGAAAATGGAATATGATGAGAAAAATAAGGGTAAATGTAAGAAAAATAGGTGTCCTGTATCAGAGCCAAAAAGTCATAATGAAGTGGAAGCTGCAAAACAAGAGAGAGGAGATAATTGCAGAGGGAAACAGACAATAGACAATGAGAAAGGGGGCAGAGACAGGAAAACCATCTGATGTCTTTCTACTTTCCATGAAACTGACACTTTCCTTCCAATAAACCCTTTACAAAAGGATTTAAATTGAGTGGTTTTCTGTTCTTTATAACTAAATGACCATGACTAAGAGAGTGTGCTAGTGTTCTCTTGACTGATTGAGGCAGGATTCCGGGTAATATGTAAGCTCTCGATGCCCTACAGATAACTTGTAGCCCTCAGTGGGAAGAAAAACCTGCCTACCAAACAGATCACCCAAAGACTGGAGCAATTAGATGTATGGTTTGAGTGAAACATCTTGGAGGCCCCCATGAAACCTGAGGTTCTGAGGTTCCCTGGTCCTCAGAAAATACCTACAAAGTTTCACGAAAAACTCACGTTTTTTCAACCCTTTTCCCACTTTTACCAGATACGTTTTCATTTATGACTTAAATTTGAACCAAGTAAGAAAGTTCCCAGCTCACCTTTCTCACCTTGTGTAACAGAGGAGGCCCTGATAACCTATGTGGTTAAGCATGAATTGGCCACCCTTCCTTTTAAATAGGTTCTTGTTTTGCAAATAAGAACATTTAGGTCAATGGGACTGGAGACACCATTGAAGCAATTCCCTCCAATCTGAGCTAGACCACAACTAAACAATTTCAGTCTCTTGGTTGAAGTGAAAAACTAGGAAAACTGGGAGAGGAGAGTCTAGAACCTCTCCAAGAAATCCATCCCAAATTTTCAGCTGCTCTAATCTTCATTTGGCATTTACCAAATACTAGGTTTGAAGGCTTGGAAGATCAATTTGCTCTTTAAGATAACAGGAACACGTTTTATCTGGTTTCTGCTGTAGAAACTAGTTTACTGCAGGGCCCAAACTGGGCAGGTTGTCAGACGACCTTTGAACAAATCTTTTTATGATGTCATAAGTTGAGTGAAAGATCACAGTTTCTGTTCTCATTCTTCACAGAGATTCTGTACAACTAGGACAGGTTTCCGGGATCCTATCCTGCTGGCTCATCATGAATGAATCCAAGTGGAACACCACCAGCCTCAGCATCAGAATCAGGTTCCCTAACCTGAGTTTTTGAAAGCCTCTGTGTGCAGATTTGTACAGGAAGACCACCTTTATTTGGCTTAGGTCCCTGCCCTAGCCAGCTAAACAACTTTGATTTTTGGCAAGCCAAATAATTCCACTGGGATAGGATATCTTTTCAATTTCACAATGAAATTCTCTTATCTTGCCAAAACTATGTCCTTTGACAGTAAAGTTGGTGCATGGGTCAGTCTCCCCCCAAATGTCATAAACTGCTTTCTCTTTTCATAATTACTGGAATAAGTATGGAGTAGAGAAAGAAAAATCTCACCATCTGAAGCCAAGATATATAGGGAGATGTTAGATCCCTTTTGGCAACAGAGAAAGGCTCTGAGAGCTGGACTTGGAGATAAATACAAGAAACTCACCCCTTTATGTGCTATTTTTTAATGATCATCCTATCCCCGGAGCGTGGGTTGGTATTCTTTTCCATTGGGTACGTTTAGTTCCTAATTGTTCTAGGAAAGTGCCTGTTTCCAAGCCCGACACCTACAATCCATAAACAAAGAGTGAGTGTCATGTGCCTGAGAATTGAAGAGTACAGGAGATGCCCATTAAAAATACAAGTCGTTCTACCTAGAAGGATTTATCCCTTGTAGAATTTTAGTTTTTTTGTTATTATATATATGCTAATTATATTAAAAGTGAATTTATTCCATAGCCGAGTGATTTGTTCAGGAAACAAAAAGTATATGTTATTTAGGTAGCATTAGATTAAAACATTTTTGCGTCTCCTACGGTGTTAGCCCTGCAGCCCTGTGAGGTGAGGCTGGCAGAGGTTGCTATTAAATGATTAGCTCATATCATCCAGCAAATTATAACCTGTTTCTATTACAAAATACTGTTTCCATGCATAGTGAGGGGCAGTGCTGTATGGTGGGAAAGCTCTGGATGAAGGTCCAAATACTAGGGATCTAGTTTTAGCTCTGCTAGTAGCTTGCTGGCTGACTCGGCAACTTCGAATCTCTGTTTCATCACCCGTAAAATGGAGCCACTAAATGAGCTGGCTCTAAAAGAGGCAACAGAGCACAGCAACTAAGGTTAAGGTCCTGGCTCTGCCACTCACTAGCAGTTTGAAGTTGGGCAAGTTATTTTATCTCCACTTGCCGTGTTGTTGTTTTTAATCTGTAAAATGAGAATATCATGAGTTGATGTGAGGATTAAATAATTTAAGACATACAAAGTGCCTAGAAGAGAGCTTGGCTCATAGTAAGTGTTCAAATGCTATTATTAGCAACGTTACCATCTAAAATCCCTCCAAGCCGTGAAAGGACCTTGTCCTATCCACCAAGTAAATATACAAGGAGGAGTGGATTTTCCAACTTGGTTTGAGAGACAAAATCTATGTACGAAAAAATTAGAAAGCAATACAAAATTACCCAATTAAATGAAAAGTTAATTCTTCTTTCTTTCAAGTAATACCAACAGAAATTATAAAATAAGGACCTTGGTCAATTTTGGGGGGCACTTTTCTTTATGGCAAGAGTGATTTTGGTGGGAGATGATGTAACAGACATCTCCTATAGACCTTATGATGTCTCCACACCCCAATTTCCCCCCGAAACTGGCTCTTCCCCAGCCTTCCCACATCTCAGGAAATAGCAACACATCATTTCAGATCAGTTGGATCCAAAATGAATAAGGATACAAACGACCTAAGCAACATAATGATAAAGGTAGATGTGATGAATATGTATCAAACTCTCTATCCTGAAAGTAGGGAGGTATTATTTTTTTTAATTTTTTGTTTATTGCAGTAACATTGGTTTATAACATTGTAAAAATTTCAGGTGTACATCATTGTACTTCTATTTCTGCATAGATTACATCACGTTCACCACCAAAATACTAATTAGAACCCATCACCACACACATGTACCGAATTATCCCTTTCACCCTCCTCCCTCCCCCCTTCCCCTCTGGTAACCACCAATCCAATCTCTGTCCCTATGTGTTTGTTTATTGTTGTTATTTTCTACTACTTAATGAAGGAAATCATACGGTATTTGACCTTCTCCCTCTGACTTATTTCACTTTGATTGTACCCTCAATGTCCATCCATGTTGTCACAAATGGCTGGATTTCATCGTTTCTTATGGCTGAGTAGTGTTCCATTGTGTATATATACCACATCTTCTTTATCCATTCGTCCCTTGATGGGCACTTAGGTTGCTTCCAAGTCTTGGCTATTGTGAATAACGCTGCAATGAACACAAGGGTGCATGTACCTTTACAAATTGGTGTTTTCAAGTTCTTTGGATAAATACCCAACAGTGGGATAGCTGGATCATATGGTAGTTCTATCCTTGATTTTTTGAGGGATCTCCATACTGTTTTCCATAGTGGCTGCACCAGTTTGCACTCCCACCAGCAGTGTATGAGAGTTCCCTTTTCTCCACATCCTCTCCAACACATGTTGTTTCCTGTCTTGTTAATTATAGCCATTCTGATGGGCATGAGGTGATATCTCATTGTAGTTTTGATTTGCATTTCCCTGATAGTTAGTGATTTTGAACATCTTTTCATGTGTCTGTTGGCCATCTGTATATCTTCTTTGTAGAAATGTCTGTTCAGGTCTTTTGCCCATTTTTTAATTGGGTTGGTAGTTTTTTTCTTGGTGAGATGCATGAGTTCTTTATATATTTTGGAGATTAAGCCCTTATCAGAAGTATGGTTTGCAAATATCTTCTCCCAGTTGTTAGGTTTTCTTTTTGTTTTGTTGATGGTTTCCTTTGCTGTGCAGAAGCTTTTTAGTTTGATGTAGTCCCATTTGTTGATTTTTTCTATTGTTTCTCTTGCCCGGTCAGACGTGGTGTTTGAAAAGATGTTGCTGAGACCGATGTCGAAGAGCGTACTGCCTATGTTTTCTTCTAGAAGTTTCACAGTTTCAGGTCTTACCTTCAAGTCTTTAATCCATTTGGAGTTAATTTTTGTGTATGGTGTAAGGTAAGGGTCTACTTTCATTTTTTTGCATATGGCTATCCAGTTTTCCCAACACCGTTTGTTGAAGAGACTTTCTTTTCCCCATTGTATGTTCTTGGCTCCTTTGTCAAAGATTAGCTGTCCATAGATGTGTGGGTTTATTTCTGGACTTTCGATTCTATTCCATTGATCTGTGTGTCTGTTTTTGTGCCAGTACCATGCTGTTTTGGTTACTATAGCTTTGCAGTATATTTTGAAATCAGGGAGTGTGATACCTCCAGCTTTGTTCTTTTTTCTCAGGATTCCTTTAGCTATTTGGGGTCTTTTGTTGTTCCATATAAATTTTAGGATTCTTTGTTCTATTTCTGGGAAATATGTTGTTGGAACTTTGATAGGGATTGCATTGAATCTATAGATGGCTTTAGGAAGTATGGACATCTTAACTATGTTAATTCTTCCAATCCAAGAGCACAGAATATCTTTCCATTTCTTTGTGTCTTCTTCGATTTCTTTCAGAAATGTGTTATAGTTTTCGGTGTACAGATCTTTCACCTCTTTGGTTAAGTTTATTCCTAGGTATTTTATTCTTTTTGTTGCGATTGTAAATGGGATGATATTCTTAATTTCTCTTTCTGCTACTTCGTTGTTAGTGTAAGGGAATGTATTTTTGCTTCGAGTGCCCATGGAACAGCCACAATAGTTGACTGTACCGTTGATCACCACAAAGGAAATCACAATAAATTCCAAAAAGTAGAGATAAAGTAGACATCATTTTCTGTTCATAGTGCAGTAAAATTAAAAATTAATTTAAAAAAATCAGAATTTTAAGAAAGTTGTCATTTAAACAACTTTGGGTTAAAGGAAAAGTACACATCCAAATTGCAGAATTTCTAAAAACTAATGATAATAAAAATACTACATATTAGTTTCTGAATCTAGAGGATAGAACTAAAGCAGTACTCATAGGAAATGTCATAGCCTAAAATATAAAGGGAATCTTTACATAAAAAATAAAAAGAATGAAATTGGATGAATTAAGAATCAACTTAAAAAGTTAGAAAAAATTATAACAAAATAAACCAAAGGAAAGCAGAAGAAATAAAATTAAAATAAAAGGAATTAATGAATTAGATAACAAGAGAAAACAAGGTAAATACATGAATAATTGGGTCATTGAGGCACAATCAGTAAAACAGATTAGCCTTCTCAGAAATCAAGGAAGAAAGAACAAACACAAAAAATAACAAATGACAAGAATAAAATAAAGCTGAAATCAAGGAAATTTTAAAAACAATTTTGCACAAATTTATGTATCTAAATTTGCAAATCTGAAAGATATGGATACTTTTTTAGGAATATAATTTGCTGAAACCAACTTCAGAACATCTAAAAGAGAAATTTTCATAGGTTAGGGAAAATTGTCGAGTTAATTTTTTAAAAGCACCAGGACTAGAAATTTCCCAGGCAAATTTAACCAAACCTTTAAAGGATGGATGATTCCAATACTATTTAAAATATTCCAGAGCACAGACAAAGGATAACTTCCAAATTCTTTTTATCCAGCAAGGATAACATTGATAACAAAGGCTGTACAAAAAAGAAACAATAAATGAATCTCACAGATGAAAATTGATGCATAAATCCTAAATAAAATGTTAGCAATCAGAATGCAGCAGCATAGTAAAAGAATAATACTTCATGACCAAGTGCAGCTCATTCTAAGAATTCAAAGACAGTTCATCAAAATAGATCTAAGGAGAAAAATCATATGATCATCTCTATAGATACTGAAGATACATTTGACAAAATTCCACACACGCTTGCAAGGAAGGACAGACAAGAAATTAATGACTCTGGTGACTCATGGGGGCAGAGAGCAGAGGTATGAAATGAGGCAGATATAAGCACAGGCAGGGGCAAAGTTCTCAATGTACATCTTTTCATATCATTTTCGTTTTTGAGCCATGTGATCATTTTACCTGCTCAAAAATTAAACTTCTCCATAAATGTTAAATACTATTATTTTAGCTACCACTGTATTCTATGCCATGTACTTTGGACTGTGTTCCTGTTGAAAAATTAAGCTTCAAGTGAGTCGCAGACACAGGCAACGCTGTGTCACAGAATTACAGGTCAGAGTTAACTAAAATAAAGACCAAATGAGCTTGTTACCTTCCTTCTAGAAGATCTCTCTTTGCTCCATCTTAACTACAGGATGTAGGCTAACTGTCTAGCACAAACAATCCTACTCATGGACTTTAACAAGTCGTATATCATCCCAACCCACAGCGCTGATCTAACTTTGTCATTTGGTAAGGGAGGAAAACAAAACCTTAAGTGATATGCTCAAGTCATTCCGGCAGAGCCTGGGCCTCCCATCTTTCTACTACCCGCAACTACCTTTCCCAAAAGGAACTGTAAAGTGGTTAGACGGGCAGAGTTGCCCAGGACTACCCAAAGGGTACTGATGTATCCTTAGAAATCTACTCCAGCATGCTACAAGTATTCCGCGGCATTTATTGAGGACCTACTCTGTGCCGCACAGGGGACATGGAGCTAAACATCTCCTCCCCTTCTTGCAGAGAGCTCAGACTCGCGGGGGACACAGGCTGGGCTGCCTGCTGATACTTGTTCCTACAGACATGTGCAAGGGGTGCAGAAGAAGCCCACAGGAAGCTCTGTAAGCGAGCCAGGGAGCTCAGGCCAAGCAAGATTTCCCAAGTTCTAGGGGTGAGTTAGAGCTTGCAAGACAAAGAGGGAGAGGCATGGTGAACACACAGCACAATGTGAGAGCAGGAGAGCTTTACGCAAGCCACCCTCTGCCTCCTCCCGTGCCTCCCATCCTTCAAGTCCCCTCCACAAAGATACTCAAGGAGAGCGCCCTCTATTCTTCTCTCTCGCACTGGTGTGGTTGACTGTGTTCTCCATGTATCCCTAGGACCTAGCCCAGTGATGGCATCCAGTAGGTGCTTGGTAAATATCTGTTATGTGAACAAATGATATGTAAGCTATATTCTTGAAGAAAAGCTGGCCAGAAGTTTTTGTATCAGTGTGTTCTGTTTCTTTGGATAAGTCTCTATGGCAAGCATGAAAAACTATCCAGGTGCTTATTCGTTTCTGAAAGAGACTGTGCGAGGCTGAGTGTTTGAGGGCACGGCTAACATCTTATAATATTGGGCTTGGGAACAGTGATTCCCCGACCCGGATCCACTTAATTCTGTTTCCTTTACTCTGCCCCCTCCCCACTCTACTTCCCACACATAACTCCTCCTCTCCCCACAAATCATAGCAAGGATATCAAGGAAGTCAGTCGTTTAGGTGCAGATACATTTTCAAGGGCTGCCTGAAGGCTCTACCCTTGGTGGGTAGCACACATTCATCCCATTGCTATTTATTTTTTACTATGTGATCTTCAGCTGCTCACTTAACTTCTCTGAGCCTCAGCTTCTCCCTCTGTAAAAGAGAAATGTCATTTCTACTCTGTTTATTGGCCCCTTTTTTAGAACTCATAACAGAACACCTGGTACATAATAGATGCTCAATAAATGGGAGAGAGACTCCCGTTTAATAATAGGGGTTGCTATTATTATTGATGATGGGATGGTGTATTTATCCGTTCATTCATCAGTCTCAGCACATTACAAATACTGATCAGCAGAACCTCCTCCTTCATCCTATTATGTCTATGTGTACAGAGAGCAGTAACGAGTAGACAAAGATATCGAGAAATTAATTAAACAGTACTAAATGTGTGGGACAGTGAGATGCGAAATCTTGGAAAATGAAGGCTGGGAAAAAATGAGACAGAAAAGAAGGACTTTTGAATCACAAGGAAAAGCCCTGTCCTTTAGATATCTAAGCCTGGGTTGAAGTACTCAGAGCTCTGTAGGAAGTGAGTTCTTGGTGTCTAGCCTAAACTCTTCGCCCTTCAAATTCTCTTGTATTCTTGGGCCTTGTATTCTTGTTTTCCTCCTTCCCCTCTGCTCACTCTTCGTCAGTTTTCTCCGGGCTTTGCTTCTGATGCCCTTCCTTAAATGTTAGTACTTCCCAGGTCTTCCTCCTCGGGCCCCGGGGCGTGCTGCCCTCACCCACCCAGTCATCCAGGCCAGAACCCAGCAGTCACTCTTGATTCCTCTTCCTCTTCCTCTTTCATCTGTCTCTATATCTTAATGATTCTCAAACTTTCCGTCCCCACTGGCGCCGTCTGCTTTCAGACACCCGAAATAGCAGCTAGACTTCTGCGGCAGCCCCCAGACTGTCTCTCTGCCCTTAGCTATGGCCCATACTCCACTCTCTCAATTTGTGCCTCACACTGCAGTCAGAGCGAGCCTTCCTGTGCAAATCTCTGCTGCCCTCAGAAGACAGTTGGGCTCCTTAGCATGGCACCCAGGGCCCGTCAGGACCTGGCTCCTACCCACCTCTCCAGCCATATTATCCTCCCTCCCATTTTTCTCTCTCTGTCCCTCTCACACTGAAGGACAGAGCTCTGCTCTCACCCCTCAGGGTCTTCGTTCATATGCTCCTCTTGCCGGGGACATCTTTTCCCATCTCCTAGCCAGAACGCAGCTCAGGGAACATCTCCTCTAAGAAGGCTTTGCTAACAACTCCCCCTCCCTTCATTTAACTCACCCCCTCTTTTCCCCCAGGACACCAAGTGCACTTACTATATCATAACAGACTCACAGCACTTCTGACATTGTACTATGGTTGCCTCTTCACTGTCCATCTCCGTGTATGGGTTGTTCTGGAGCCACCTCACCTGGGTTCACACTGGGCACTACCACCCATCGGCTGTGGGGCTTTGCACAAGTTTCTTAACCCCTCTGTGCTTCAGTTTCCCTATCTGCAAAATGAGAATAATCATGGCACCTGCTTCTCAGGTGGTTGTGAGGATGAAATGAGCTAATATGTGTAGAGTGCTGGCAATAGAGTGTGGCACATAAGAAGCCCTGCACGAGTGTGAATTATTATTATTAGGCTGTGATCACTCTGAGGGCAGGGCTCCGTTTTATTCATCTCTGAATCTTCAGTTTCCAGCTGAGCCCCTGACACTGAATTAATGACTAATAATAACAGCACTAACAATGATGATAAGAGTGAAGAGTGTCTGCATAGATAGAACTTTCTGTAGCCTATACAATGTTTGCACAGACTGTGTCTCATTTTGTCATCAGTACGTTGCTGTCAGATATCTACGATTATCCCCATTTCACAGGTGAAGATACTAAGGCTCGGAGAGTACTGGATTAGTCCACCTCATTGGAGGACTAAATAGTAGAGATTGTATTCAAACCACTTACTCTGACTTCAATACTCATGCTTTTGGAATTTGGGGATTTTAACAGCCGAGATTTGGTCAACATCTTCTCTTTTTCTGGAAGTCTCTTTTCCAGATTCTGTCTGGCAAACTGCTGCCTGTACTTCATCGCCCAGCTTCAAAGTCACTGCTCCTGGCGAGCCTCGCAGACCCTCACACGCTGCCTCAACTGTGTGATCTGAAAAGCCACCCAATGGCTTTTCTCTCTGTGTTTCTCTCTTTCTCTGATGTGTCCACTACTCTGTGAGCCCTTTAAAGGCAAGGACTATTATGACTCATCTCAGTGTCTCCCATGCCTAGGATGGTGCGGGCAGGTAAAGGTGCTGGGACCAAAACTAACTGACACTTGCTTCCTTCAGCATGGGATGTGCTCACAGGGTGGCGTATGATGTGGATCGTAGGTAAAGGTGCACTGTGTGTATGGGGGGGTGGGGCTGGCCAGGACTCCTCGCTCCTGCCTGATCTCACCATTGAAGTTGAAGTTCCTGGGCATTGTTCCTCAACTCTTCCCATAGTTTCTCAATCTTTCCTCAGGGAGGCAACAATAGCACCTCTGCTGGAGACCTAGCACAGCCCCACCTCCCACCTTCCAGCGCCCATCCTGACCTCCACCTCCATAGAAAGATCCTCAAAGTCTGAGGTAGTTTTGCTATAGGGAGCCAAGAGTGGCTGTCAGTGCCACTACTCCACGCCCAGTTTTCCAAAAGGGGAAAAAACAAAAGAAAACAAAAACTTGTTTTGTCCTTTCTAAAGCTTGCTAACCTCTTTTTGAGCCTTCATGGCAAGTGTAGATCCCAAAACTCTATGATATCTATTGATATAAGGCAAGAACAGTGCCTTGAATTCAAAATATTGTTTTCTTCTCCTCAAAGTCTGGCTCTTGATAAAACACAAGTCTCAGTGACCTAAACTTGGAGCTGCTCACTCCATACAATCATGAGGAAAATATGTGACAAGGATTTGGACCACTAAGGAGGCACTGGTCCTGTTCTGAAATGGTTAGAGCACTTTAGCAATTGGAGCTCGTGTAGAATTCAATTTCCAGGGCTTTACAATGTGAAAGGACAGAAAATTTTAAGCAGTTTTGGAAATTTTATTAACAAACCATTTTGAGCCTTGATATACTCATCTATAAAAGGAAGACCCTGTTAATGTTTTGCAGAGTAATTGTAAAGACAAAATTATGATAAATGGATATGGTTATTGCCCTTAAGGAATCTCTTTTCAACCAAACTGGGAAGTTAAGTCTTTGGCAGAGTAGGTGTGATTGGGGCCTGTGCTAGAATGCATTAATAGTCCCCGTTCTTTCCTCTCACTATACTCACGCCCATTGCCATGTGCCTCTGCAGCGCTTTCCCATTCTGACTCTGAGCTCAACTTTGTGACGTATTTTGGCCAATAGAGTAAGACAGAAGAGGTAATGTGCTAGTTCTGAGACAGATCTCAAGAGACTTTGCATGTCTCACTTTTCCTCTTGTACTGCTTCCATCATTATGAGGGCATGCCTGAGCTAGCCCCACCGATTCCAGAGGAAACTGAGAGATGACACATGGAGCAGAGCTGAGTCACTTTAGCCAAGGCCAGCCTAGATCAGTCAACCCCTAGCGAAGCTGAGATCCCACCTGAGATCATCAAAGCTGCCCAGTCAAACCCAGTTTGGATCATTGCTGGGCACAGAACACATGTGAAAAATAACTGTTTGTTGTTTTAGCTTCTAAGGTTTTGTGGGTTTTTGTTACACAACAATAGCCACGTGATACCTGATACCATGTGCCTTATCACTTGGGAGAATAATGTGAGTAGGAACCCACAGGCTGGTTGGGGCATGAGTGGACCAGAAGGTCCAGGGCCTTCTGAACAGTTCACCATAAGTGTGTTTCTATGTTTGGCTTTTCTCGATATGAGTTCTTCCTTGTATATAGTCATATTTTCAGATAAGCTTTGCAATTATAGAGGTTTTCATAAGTGACAGATAGTGGTAGAAAGAAGTGCATGCAAAAGAGTCCCTTTTTTTATATCAACAAATTACCTCCTGTCTCTGTATAACTAATCAGGACTTTTCTTGTCTCTGTCGTCTCCTTCCCTATCCCTCCCTTGCTGTTTGTATTTGGAGGACTATCACATAATCAGTGTTAAAGGTCAGTGCTAACTAAGAATATAAGGGATCAAATACTTCTTTTATCCAACAGGCACACATCACATATCTCACTTTTCATTCAGGAGAAATTATTGTGAATTCTTTGGCTATTAGTTTCCAGCAAAGGAAACTTCAGATTCAATTAGTTAACTGTCTTCCTTTGAAGTTTTGTGGAAGTATCATTATGAGTGGAATCGTGTCATGTCCCAATCTTTGTTTACCTAATTCTCCTTTTGTTCATACGTTCCTCTGGAATGCTCTTTGTAGCACCTAAATGTTTATAAACCGTGTTCACATTGATGTTCCCATTCTATTTCACCACTGATCTCAAGTCTAGCTGCCCAATAACATGAGCTTAGCTATCAATCAGCCTAGCCTGGCTAGTTGCTGAATGGCCTTACTCAAGTTAAACTCTTTGAAACTCTGCTGCCTGATTTCTAATGGGACTAAAAAATACTTAACCCTTTGGGTTGTTGTGAGCATCAACTATGATGACAGATGTAAAGCACCCAGCACAGTGCCTGGCACATAGTTACACTGAAGAAATATTAGTTCCCTCTTTCCCAATGGATATTTCCTAATGGAAATTATTCAGTCTGAGGAACAGAAAGAAAAAAAGATTGAAGAGTGAACAGAGCCTAAGGGACATGTGGGACACCATCAAGCAGACCAGCAATTGCATTGTGGGAGTCCCAGAGGTAAAAAGAGATAGAAAGAGACAGAGAGAATATTTGAAGAATAATGGCTGAAGACTTCCCAAATTTGATGTAAGAAATAAATTTAAATATCCAAGAAGCTCAATGAACTCCAAGATGTACTTAAAGAAATCCACACCAAGACACATTATAATCAAACTTCCTAAAGATAAAGAGGGAAGCTTGAAAGCAGCAAGAGAGAAGTGGCTCATCACAAATAAGGGATCCCATAAGATAATCAGCAGATTTCTCATCAGAAACTTTGGAGGCCAGAAGGCAATGAGCTAATATATTTAAAACGCTAAAAGAAAAAATTAGCAACCGTGAATCCTGTATCCAGAAATACTGTCCTTTAAAAATGAGGAAGAAATTAAGACATTCCCAGGTACACAAAAGCTAAGGGATTTCATTATTACTAGACTTTCCTTGCAAGAAATTCTCAAGAAAGTCCTGCAGGGTGAAAGGAAAGGACACCAGGTAGTATTTTAAAGCCATTTGAAGAAATAAAGATCTCAATGAAGGCAAATACATAGGCAGTTATAAAAGCTAGTATTATTGTAATAATGGTTTGTAACTCCACTTTTTGTTTTCTACTTGATTTAAGAGACTATTACGTTAAACAAAAAATTATTAGTCCAAAAACTAGTATTCTTGTAACTTTGGTTCATGACTCCACATTTTGTTTTCTACACAGTTTAAGAGACTAATGCATTTAGAAAATCATTAGCTTATGTTTTGGAGTGCATAATATATAAAGATGTAACTTTGTGTCATCAACAACCAAAAAAAGGTGGGGACAGAGCTGTAAAGGAGCAGAGTTCTCATATGTTATTGGTAAAACTCAAATTAGGGTGTTGTAACTATGGGATGTTAAGTGAAATTACCATGGTAATGACAATTATCTATAGAATATATACAAAAGGAAATAAGAAAGGAATTTAAATATTTCACTAAAAAAAGTCAACTAAACAACAACAAAAAAGACAGTAATGCAGGAAATTAGGGACAAAAAAGCTATAAGGGGTATAGAAAACAAATAGCAAAATGACAGAAGTAAGTCCTTCCTTATCAGTGATTACTTTAAATGTATATGGATTAAACTCTCCAATCAAAAGACAGAAATTAGCAGAATGAATAAAAACACGTAACCCAACTATATATAGTCTACAAGAGACTAATTTTAGATATAAAGACACAAATAAGTTGAAACTGAAAGGACAGAAAATGATATTTCATGCAAATAGTAACCAAAAGAGAGCAGGGATGGCTATACTAATACAGACAAAATAGACTTTAAATCAAAAAGGTTATAAGAGACAAAAAAGAACATTATATATTAACAAAAGGTTCAATACAGCAAGAAGATATAACAATTACAAACATTTATGCACCTAATAGCAGACCACGAAAAAATATATGAAGTAAAAACTGACAGAGTTGAAGGGAGAAATAGGCAGTTTTGTAATAATTGGAGACTTTAAGACCTCACTCTCAATAATGAATAGAACAACCAAACAGAAGATAAGCAAGGAAATGGAGGACTTAAACAACACAATAAACCAACTAGATCTAACAGATATATACAGACCATTCTACCCAAAACAGCAGCATACACATTCTTCTCAAGTGCATATGGGACATTTTCCATGATAGACCATATGTGAGGCCACAAATTAAGTCTCAGTCTATTTAAAAAGATAGATATTATACAAAATATCTTCTCTGACCACAATGGGTTGAAGTTAGGATTCAATAACATACAGAAAACTAAAAAATTCCCAAAATTGTGGAAATTAAATAATACACTCTTAAACAACCAATGGATCAAAGAAGAAATTGCAACAGAAATTAGAAAATACTTAGAAATAAATGAAAACAAAAATACAACATACTAAAACTTATGGGACACAGTGAAAACAGTGCTAAAGGGGAAATTTATAGCTATAAACATTTACATTATAAAACAAGAAAGATCTCAGATCAATGGCCTACTTTTACAACTTAAAACACTAGATAGAAACAAAAAAAAGAACAAACTAAATCCAAAGCCAGCAGATGTAAGGAAATAATAAAGATTTAAGCAAAGACAAATGAAATAGGGAATCAAAATAGAATAGAGAAAATCAACAAAACCAAAAATTGATTCTTTGAAGATCAACAAAGTTGACAAACTTGTAGCTAGATACATTAAGACAAAAAGAGAGATTTAAATTACTAAAATCAGAAATGAAAGTGGGGACATTACTACTGATTCTACAGAAATAAGAAGGATTATAAGAAAGTGCTATGAACAATTATACTCTAATAAATTAGATAACCTAGATGAAATGGACAAATTCCTGGAAACCCAAAATCTACCAAGACTAAATCATAAAGAACAGAAAATCTGAATAGAGTAGTAAGAAGCTTGAATCAGTAATCAAAAATCTCCCAACAAAGAAAAGTCCTGGACCTGATGGTTTCACTGGTGAATTCTACCAAACATTTAAAGAAGAATTAATACCAATTCTTCTCAAACTTTTTCAAAAATTGAAAAGAAGGTAACTAACACTCCCTAACTCATTCTATGAGGCCAGCATTACCCTGACATCAAAGCCAGACACAGACACTACGAGAAGAGAAAGCTGTAGAGCAATATCCTTTGTGAACATCGATACAAAAATCTTCAACAAAATACTTGCAAATCAAATTCAGCAGTGTATTAAAAGGATTATACACCGTGACCAAGTGAGATTTATTCCTGGATGCAAGCATGTTTCAACATACAAAAATTGATCAATGTAATATGCCACATCAACAAAATGAACGAAAAAAGCCACATGATCATCTCAATTGATGCAGAAAAATCTTTTGACAAAATTCAACACCCTTTCACAACAAAAACACTCAACAAAATAGGAATAGAATTAAACTATCTCCACATAATAAAAGCCATATATGAAAAACTCACAGCAAACATAATATTCAGTGGTGAAAGATTGAAAGCTTTTCCTGGAAGATTAGGAACAAAGCAAAGATATCTGCTTTTGCCACTCCTATTCAACATAGTGCTGGAAGTTCTAGTCAGAGCAATTAGGCAAGAAAAAGAAATGAAAGGCATCCAAATTGGAAAGAAAGAAGTAAAATTGTCTCTCTGTTCACAGATGATATGATCTTATACGTAAAAAGCCCTGGGCCAGCCCCGGTGGCCTAGTAGTTAAGTTCAGCATGCTCCGCTTCGGAGGACCAGGTTTGGTTCCCAGGGACGGACCTACACTGCTCTATTAGTGGCCATGCTGTGCTGGTGACCCACATACTAAAAAATAGAGGAAGATTGGCATGGATGTTAGCTCAGGGCAAATCTTCCTCAGCAAAACAAAACAAAACCAAACAAAACACCTAAAGATTCCACCAAAAAACTGTTAGAACTAGTAAATGAATTCACCAAAGTGTCAGAGTCAAAAAAAGGAAATTTTTATTAAAGAAAAACCATGTCCCTTGCCAGAAGGAAGTAGTGCCAAAATAAGTACAATAAAAATGATTAAATTCTGACCAATATTGTTGAACCAGGGCTCTGAGTCTGAGGACAACTTGTTCTTTATTGAAAAGGCAAATTAGAAATAGAGTGGTATTCTAACCACCAAACTAAGACTTTATCTTTAGTATAATCAGAATTGGAAAAGGAGTTGTTTTCTCACTATATGATTCAATGTTTAATATGACATCCAAACTCTATAATTTTATCACAAATGAATCATATTGAACCTAGCAAAAGGCCATTTAAAAGGCCATAAAAATCACATATAGTGATATAAGAACAGGGACAGGTTGTTAGGATTCACACTGAGGGCTGAAGTGATATAAGATGCCCATGGTGAGGTGAGATTAACTGGCAAGTACTTCTTAAAGGGGTGGACCATTCAGCCAACTTGAAGCAGGCAGTGTGGATGGGATGTGATGGGAAAAAGAGTTGGAAGATACTCAGGAATAATGTATCTAGAGCTTGGAGACTGGAAAGGCGTGCCCTGGAGGATTAGGTTCTGAGGGTCATAAATTGATAGGGGCAAGGAGCACTTGGAGGCATCTCAGGAGAGAATCTCTAACATGGCAAAAGAGCTTAAAGCTAAGTCCAATGAAGAGAGCAAAGAGATACTGGGGCTATTAAGTTGCTTAGGACATAATGGCCTCTAAATCCAGGTAGAATAGTGGGGCAAAGGGTAGAAGTCGATGGATCCTTGGACTAGGATTCAGAAGAGCTGTGAGGGATCTGTTGTGATTTCTCACTGCCTATGTTAATATGTGCATTAAGTTAGAGATTCCAAGTTCAAATCTGTGCATGTACCAAGCAGGTCATATGGCAACTCATTTGGTATGAGGGTGAGATAATAGGGAATGGAGGGGTTGGGGTAGAACACATACCACAATTAAAGGCACTGAAATCCAATTAAAACCAAACAAAACACGGGGCCTGTCAAAGAAAATGTGTCTAAGAGTTCTCTATGCTCTGGCACTCTGCTTGGAAGTATTTCTATGTGTTCCCACATCTTTGACACACTACTCAAGATTCAGATCTCAAGTTGTATTGGTTCAGGTCCTCCAAGAAAGTAGACACCAAGACAGTACTAGACATGCAAGGAAGAGATTTATTGGAGGAAATGCCTGTGAAGGAAAATGGGCAGGAAGCCAGAATAGGCAGGCAGAATCTTCAGACTGAGATTCAGGTCTGACACCTTTGAAATGAGAAAGGGAGGAAGGGAGAGTGAGTAGGAGGAATGTCAGGCTGCAGGGCAGTCCTAAGAAAGTCTCAGCCTGGCCAGTGAGGAGTCCTCAAGCCAAAGGTGCTTTCAAAGGAGTCCCACATCTGCAAGAATGGGCCTGGACTAATACCCACGCCACATCCAGCCTTTGGCGGGGAGTAGCCCAGAGGAAACATGGCATGAACACAAGGGTGGATCAGAACAGCTGAGGGGAAGCATGGCATGAACACAAGGGTGGATCAGAAAGGCACCAGCTGAAGCTGTCAGTCAGTTATGCTCCCCAAAGTAGGAGCCTCTGAGTGGGGCCTTTTCATGGCCACTGCATGGGTGGGGGCATCTGTTCCTCCTGGGTCACTTGGTTGGGCAGAAAGATCTAGACTTCTTGTCTCTTTTGGATCCTCTACCTTAAATAAGGAGGGTGATTGGATCTTGGAAGTCCAAACATGGTGACTATCTACCATAAGAGGAAATTTGTGAAAGGGTTGTAACTCTTCCCATAAAAAAAAAAAAAAAAGATCTCTTAGCCAAAAGAGTTTGGAAAACACCTGTTTTTAAACAAAGTTCAACACATTTCCAGGATTTCTCAGGGCTGTGACTAGGCTGATGTCTATCTTGAGCCTCCAAGGGAACAAAACAGTGTGTAGAGTTTGTTAAATTTGTTTGACCATCGACTGCCCCTCCACCCCCAAACTTCTGTTATATTTTTAACAGAGCACCTTGCTAGACATGCCTTTGGAAGTGCTAGAGATGCTGTATATCTCCTGTTTGTCCCTCTAGATCCATTCCCCATCCTTCTCCACCTTGCTCTGTGCCCAGGAGGCTCCCCTTCACGGACAGTAGCCCTCCCTTGCCCAACATCAACCTTGTCTAAGTAGAACTTGGATGGAAATGTTCTATATCTGTGCTGTCCAGTAGAGGAGCCACTAGCCACATGTGGCTATTGAGCACTTGAAGTGTGGCTAATATGTTTAAGGAACTGATTTTTTAATTTTAATTAGTTTAAATAGCTACATATGCCTAGTGGCTCCTATACCAGACAGCACAGTTATAGCTTCTGGCTGGGTTTGGCCAGTGAGAGGCACCAGCAGGAGACGAGGGGGTAGAAGGAGAGTAAAGAGTCTTATTGATTTCCCTCCACTCAAAATGCTTAAAAATCTGCCATATTTTGGGTTGTTTTCTACTTAAGCTATGACTGTTTTATACAAATTTTATTTCCTAAAGTTTTGACTTTGTTTTCTTTCTTTCTTGTAGGGAGAAAAACCACATATATTCTTACTATATTCCAAATATCATCTAATTCTGTAGATATTTTATTAATTTCTTAGACTCTTTTTCATTTTTCTTCTTTAAGATAATCTTGAAACTCAACAACTTTTTGTAATTGCTTTCAAGACTTGTGGTGGTGGGGCCGGCCCCATGGCTTAGTGGTTAAGTGCGCGCGCTCCGCTACTGGCGGCCCCGGTTCGGATCCCGGCACGAACCGATGCACCACTTCTCCGGCCATGGTGAGGCTGCGTCCCACATACAGCAGCTAGAAGGATGTGCAACTATGACATACAACTATCTACTGGGGCTTTGGGGAAAAAAAGGAGGAGGATTGGCAATAGATGTTAGCTTAGAGCTGGTCTTCCTCAGCAAAAAGAGGAGGATTAGCATGGATGTTAGCTCAGGGCTGATCTTTCTCCCCCCCCAAAAAAAAAAAGACTTGTGGTGGACTTATTGCCCAGGGGCTTCTTTTCATTAGAGTCCTGGTTAGCTCTATAATTTTCTATATTCCATAGTTCTCTCTGTTTTAGTTTTGCCTACTCTCCCCTCCTCTACTGCCTCTTTTGGAAGTACATCCTCAGGTAAATTCTTTAGAAAATGTATAGGTGAGGCAAAATATTTTTTATACTTGGAAGTCTGAAAATGATATCTTTTTTCTCATTCTTTAGCTGGTGTAGAAGTCTGGGTCCAAAATAATTTTATCTTCATGTTTTGAAGGCTTTATTCCAGTGTCTTCTAGCATCCTTCATGGCTGATGAGAAGCTGGTCCATTTTCATACAAATTCCCTTGTAGTTACCTGTTTGCAATTTCTCCCCCTGCAATCGTCAGGAACGCTATCCTGGGTGATTTGATATTTCACTACGGTATGTCAAGGTCTGGGTCTTTTTTTAATTAATTCTGGTCAATGTTTGTGTTTCTTTTCAGTTCTTGGAATTATTTGTATTATTTCTTTGATAACTTTCTCCCCTAATTTCTCCTTTTTGCTTTCTGAACTTCTCAGCATTGGCCATTGAATCTCCTGAATTTCTCCTCCATGACTATTTTTTATTCTATTGTCTTTGCCTTTTTGCTCAATGTTATGGGAAATTTCCTCAATTGTATCTTCTAATCTTTCTATTAAATATGTTTTGGTTAATTTTTTTTATTTTGGCAATTTAATTTCCCAGAAATATTTACTGTTCTCTCATTGTCATAAAAAAAAGTCCCAGTTTCATCTTATGGATATAATGTCTTTTCAAGTCCCTGTTTCTTTGAATTCTTTCTATCTCTTATGGTGTATTTTCCTTTTTCCCCCTCAAATATCTGTTCATCCTTAGTTCTCCATTAAGTTTTAAAGATGAATAAATAGAAATGCTGTTTTATAATGTGTTTGTCTTTCTTTTTCTCTTAAATGTTTGTTGATAATTAGCTGTCAAATCATTTTAAGAATGAGGAATAGAAATGATATCGGTTTCTGTGTATGGGAGCAGGTCATATCAACTAGCAAGCTTCTCTCTAAGGTATTCCTAAACAAGAATGCCTTACTTTGTGATGTCAACACATACACCAACTGTCCCGGTCCTCCCCTCCAAAAAATAATGAAAGGTCTTTAGGGGGAAAACTTATGTTTTTGGCTGGGGTTAAACCTGAAGTCCTGCCTAGAAGATGTACTCCTTCTTCCATTGTTCTCCATTGTCCTCCACCTCATGGACTTCAGGCTGCGGACACCTTCGCTCTGGTTTACCTATTGATGTACTAACATTCTGCTATAAACATTTTGTCTTCCTGAAATCTGTCAAAATTTCTTCCTCAAAGATGACAACCTTCCTATTCTCTTCACTGTTATTGATTTTATCATTAAAAAATTCCTTTCTATCATTTTGAAGGGATCTTGGGAGGGAGAGAGGGCAAATTCTTGGCCTTGGTTCACCATTTTGAAATAGAAGCAGCCTTTGACATATCAATTAGGCAGCCCACCACGGTCTGCACTCTGAGAGCGTCACCTTCAGTCTTTGACTGTGATGCCTCTAAAACTTCTCTCAGAGTCATTTTATGAAAAAACTCAGGTACTTTGATGAAGAAATATTCCCAGCTGGAACTTTTATATTTGTAGACAAAATAGCCAATGTTGTCTTTCTGAGCTTCTACTTTGCAGTATTGTGTTGCAGGTACTTAGTAGGTCTTCAGTAAACATCTGTTGAACAAATAAATGAGTAAATGCATAAACAAATAATGACTAAACCAATAATTAAAAAAAACAGTATAAGGAAGTGAATAATATGTGTATTTAGTAAAAGATAAATGGAATGGTTTGTACATTCTATTTTTGATTCTTTGTAGATATTAATGCAAATTGATTCTTAAAATGAATGTAAATAAATGTATACCTTTAAATAATGTTGACTTTTAAAACAATTGTCTTGAAAGTTATACACTTATTCTGAGGATCCTCACTGATGAGCATTCTTGGAAGTTCTGGTTTGAACTTCCCTTTGGATTCTATGCACTTTTGTGTGTGCGTGTGTGTTTCCTGAGTGGGGGCAAATATTTAGTCTTTGAAGGCATATTTTATTTTTAAAAATAGCCAAAAAATAGTCTTAAGACATTCTTTAGATTCAGAATGAAAGACACATTATTTTTGTGGTCAAAACTATGTGATGACAGATCTCAAATGGGCTTGTGAACTGATTATGAATGAAAATCCCAAAAAAGGAAGTCTTTTTTTCTTTGTTTTTTCATGTGAGCCATAGCGGCAGCATTTGAAGAAGTGTATACTTTTTCAAAGTGTCTACTATAAAGAGAATGACACGTCGACTTACAAAATGGGCCTTACTGCTTTATAACACCCACTGTGCATTATCTTCTTTACTGTTTACAGTAACAATTACTGCGAGGTCGATAATAATGATAGCTATCATTAATAAGTGCCTACTTCATACATATGAATCATTCTATTTGGTTATGACCCTCATTTTCACAGATGAGGAAACTATAGCTTGGAAATTAAATAAAATGTCCAAGATACCAAGCTGGGAAATGGCAGAGCTGAAGTGCAATATCAGATCTGTCAAACCCCAGTGCTGAGTTCTCCCACCTCACAATCCTACCTAGACAAGTATTACTTCTCTTTCAAATATGAGGAAACTAAGCCACTTGACCAGGGTCACCAACTAGGTTTGTCACTTACTGGATCCCAGCCCAGCATTCTCTCCATAGCTTGTTCCTCCTTCCCCTTTCATTTGATGAAATCCTTCTGGGCCCAGGGTGGTCTCCCCAGCCAAAACCTGTGTGGCAGGGCGCAGCTGTCATGCGTGCTCTTGGATGAGGATGCAGAGTGAGTCTTCTGCGTGCCCATGCCCTGCTCACATGCCAGCCTCTTTCAGCAAAGTGAGAGGTAGCGAGCACCAGGGTCGTATTTGTTCAGGAGGTCACTAGTTTTCTAATGTGCTGGCTTTTCCTGTGTGGTTATGATCCTTTGTCCTGTTCTAACCTGAGCTATCTGTTTAAGCCTCTGACTCTAGCTTTTTTCTTTTTGGCTGCTGAATTAGACCTTCTCCTTTCCTATTGATGCCTAGCTGGGACAAAGCCTCTTGGGCTTTTCCTCTTTCTGGAGGTTTGAGCATCCATTTGGGGTTGCCAAAGCTTCAGGCAAGTGGGATGGGGAGACAGAGTCTTCTCCCTCCAGCTATGCAGTGACAATCAAAGACTGTGGTTAAACCAGTCTAGTTCCTGAAATGTGGGGCATAGAATCATACCTAAGAGGATGTATAACCAGTGAGGGGGACAAGGGGCCAGCAAAATGATTTCAGGCAGTTCTGAACACAGTATGTGTGTAGAGGTGGGGGGGGAGTGTGTGTACTGGTGGTTGTAATAATTAGGAACCCGAGGACTGAGACTGGCAAATAAATGCTAACAAAATGTGTAAGAGTTATTCTTATATCCAGGGGTAACCAGTGCCCTGAATAACAGGTCTATGAGACCCAAGAAATTGGAAGCTAGATGGCCTGGCCACCACCTGGCGTTACTGTGGGGGGTTCTGGCCCCTCAGGCCTTGGGCATAGGACAAGCATAATGTAATTCAAAGCCCTGCTGGTTTGTGCACTCAAGGCTCTTCATAGACCGACCTGTTGCTTCCCATTGGTTCCAGAAGAGAGTTGATGGCTAGATGTTTATTCTGAACACTAGGGATAGTGCTGTCCCAGAAAGGGGTTAAAGCCAATTAACACTGTCAAATGTCCAAGAAAGTCCAAACTACCCTGAATAGTGCCCAGCTAAGTGTTCAGTAAAAGTTTGTTATGCATAATTCTTTTTGAGATGGGAGAATGTAAATCTATATAAATATTGAAATATGTCTATGATTTTCTGTGTGATCAGACAGTGAAATAAAAAGACTATGGATCAGTTGTAGATTTGTAGATTTCCCTAAGGACTATGGATCCATTCTCTTTTCCAGTGAATCACGTTCCTGCTCCCTAACTCAGCAAAACATCTCATTTAGGCTGCATTCTTCTATAAATGGCCTGCTTACTTGAGCTGTGGGTATCTTGACTGTGGTTATCATGTGGACTGTGGGCCAGATGTTTTTGTTTTACTACATCCGAAAGCGTCTTTTCTGAGGACTTCATAAAGTCAAGAGATATTGAGTTGAGAAGAACCAAACCCATAGTTTACTTACAATGAGCTTGAGACAAGTACACGTATGCAGTAACTAGATGCAAATTAACTACAACAGGGTCCTGGGTTAACCGCCCATCGCGGCTTACTAGATCCTTTGTAACTCTTAGTGTGCCTCTTGTGAATTTTCTTCTACAGGCCACACAGACCCAGGTCAGTTCTAAGTGGGTGGTCACACCCTTCTGTAGAAGTTAATGTGTTAACTGCACAGGCTTCTCACTCTGGCTGGAATTGCTTGAGACTGTTATTGAGAGTGCATCTCAGTCAGCCATGTTCTAGAGCTCTAGCTGTGATTGCTCCAATTACTCATGCAGGGAGCTGAGCAAATTCCATAACTGCAGTTGCCTGCTGCCACTGTCTAGGGTAGACTTCTTGTGCATGGGTCTGCTGCAGTAAGATCTTGTAGACTTCCCTAACTTTTGGCAAGAATAACTCCTGTGTTGAGTGCCACCTTGAAAATCTCCCATCCCAAATATTTTTTTCTGGCGACTTCCTGTGTTTCATTGCTAAATGTTACCTGTGACTATACCATTTTGCAATGCCGAAACCTTTAGTGACATGGACTATTTGGCCATATTGTGCCCAATTATAAATAAAGTCCTTGGAGGAAATTACTCCCACATTATTGTTCCGATGTTGGCATGATTGCATTGTGTAATATATTCCTTACCTCACCCTATCTTCTAGTGATTGCTGGAAATCCTCGGAATTCCTTGGCTTACAGCTGAATTACTCTAATTTCTGCTTTTGTCTTCACATGTCTGCTATGTGTGTGTCTGTGTCTGTGTCTTCACATGGCCTTCTTATGAGGGCACCAGTCATTGGATGTAGAGCCCATCCTGATCCAGTCTGACCTCACCTTAACTAATCACACTGCAAAGACCCTATTTCCAAATAAGGTCACATGTTGAGGTCCTGGGGGGACATGAATTTTGGGGGGACACTAGTCAACCCAGTACACTCACAGCACCCTGGACTATGGATCCATTCCATTTTCCAGGCACTTGTATTTCTGCTCCCTAATTGGGGTTTTTGCAACAATAAATTCCTGCAGCAGTACATGCAATTCCTCCAGCCTGAAATTTGGAGGAGTTCAGAATTTGAGCACAGTAACTGGATCTGTTTCTGGTGCTGTTGTAATTAGGTTACCTTTACTCCTTTATGAATCATTAACTTTGAAAACTGCTGGTTCAATCTGTGACAACCAGTGATACATCATCTTTAACCAGTCTGCACCATCATAAAAAAAAAAAATTCTCCTTAAGTACTAATTTATTGCTCCCTGACACAAATGGTGCATCTCAAACAAACTCAGCCAGTTTCAAGGATGATTTCTGGGCTGCTTAAAAAGGCTTCTTCTGCCAGCTTTTGGAAAATGTTGCTTTAGAGATTATTATTTTTTGTTTCAGGACAAATCCATGAATTTGGTCCATTCATGTTAGCTATAGGGAGATGATGCATCTCTTGTCCATAAAACTTGAATACTTGGGTGTCAGAAGTGATTTTTCTGAAGTTAACTTTTCCCATACTTTGAGTTATCAGTTTCTGTCGTGCTGGTGTGCATTTCAGTTGAGGTTTTATTACACTGTGTTGGCAGCACATTATGTTTTTTACACATGGATTTGATTGAGAAATGAAACTGGAATAAGAATGAGGTAGCAGCAGCATCTGCAGCAAGACTCAACTATTGCTGTTGTCAATCAGCCTGATTGATTAAATATGGTGGTACACATTTTTATTAAAATGAAATACTTCTCTTGCAAAAAGGACCATTATGCCAATAGATTATATGACTCGCCTGAAGCGTGTGCCTGAGGAAGAGGCCTCTTGGTGGAGTACAATTACTGTAGATAGCTGGAACAAACAGGAGAGTTCAGATTAAATCTGGCTGGTCTTAAAAGTGAAAGTTTTTGGTGTATGGAAGAAGTGGACCAGCATTTTGGGGGACTAAGCCCGATGGAAGGGTTGGAGTTTGACCAGGTCCCCACACACTATCCTTTCATTTGCTGATGTCCCATGGTCCACTTGGTTTTAAGGCATCAGTTATAATCCAGACCTTCTTAGAAATAAGAGCAAACATCCTGGTCAACTGAAATCCCATTTCTCTCATTTTCCATTCAAATCCATTTCAGCTTGCTGCCATTTTATAAATCTGGAAAACTGACATCCAAACAGAGATGAGAACAGACATTCTTAATAATGAGAGTGGGTGGATTATTCCATTGACTTGGATCAGGACCCAGCAAACATCCTTGTCTGCAAAACCCTGAAATTTGGAGGAACTTCAAAGAGGATGTAGGGAGGGGTGGGGTCTTAGACCATCACAAGCCCAAAGAAGTGAAACAGCAAATCAGGACTGTTCCCTGGACGATGAAGCAATGATTTGATCGGTCCTGTTCCATTTTAGCGTGGGTGATTTTTTGCCTTGCTGTGGTCACTCAGGCCTCCTTGGCTGGGGCTGGGTCTTTCTGGAGTGTTGATGCTTCATGCTGGCTCAGGTTGGCCTAAATTCCAGGGAAGCTGTTTAATCACGGCCCCCAGCAAAAGGTCTCCTGTTGGAATCCATTTAGGACGAAAACCCAAAAGGCTTTGCATTAATGTAAAACACAAGATTTCAGAAGAGGGCTTTTCAGGAAAACAAGCGGGCAATAAGAAAAGAAAAACCATTGCAGTAATTCCTTTAACACACAGACTGCTTCTGCTGCAGGGCTTGTGTCAAGACTAATCTTGCAGGATTGAGATGTTCTCAGCTGTGTCCAATTTAGGTTTCGGCTTTTTCTTACAGAGGGATTGCTCCTGAAACAGTCTTTCTCACTGCTCTCCCCACCCCCATCTTCTAAAGCCTTTTTGTAGACCTGGGGATTGCTAACAGATTTTAAGAAGAACAAGAAATCTCTGAAATACCGTGCAGCTAAAAGCCAAAAACAGAAACACTTGAGAACTTGCATTTTTTTTGTTCTTTAACTATTTTGTCAAGGGGTGGTCTTCAGCTCTCAGTCAGCTTTCTTCTCTGGACTCAGCCACGAAGGACGAAAACTCCACAGAGATTTGCAGATTTAAACTTGGTGCTTCCTGTAGGATCCATAGACCTTCTTTTAGAGTATGACCTTCTCTTTTTATCTGGTTTCTTTCTTGGCGTCTTGGATCTTATCGATGCCAGATCCACAAACAAAGGCCACCAGAGAGATGTCAGGATCAGAATATCTGGCAACCTGTCTGGAAGCTCACAATCCTCCTGGTTGTCCAGCCGGGCCTCTGGAGTTTTGCTGTTGCTGGAGGTCAGGAACAGGTAGGATATTAGTAACCAAATAGGATCAGGCAGCTACGTGGGCAAAAAGCCAATCAAAGTTCAGAAGTCCTGGAAGGCACGTAAGTGAGGTCCACATGAACATCAATCCAAACACTGTGCTGTGAACTGAATCAGAGACAAAAATTCTAGTAATTAAGAGCATGGGTGTCAGTCCTACCTCTAAGCCAGA
Source organism: Diceros bicornis minor (assembly GCF_020826845.1). NCBI lineage: Eukaryota > Metazoa > Chordata > Mammalia > Perissodactyla > Rhinocerotidae > Diceros > Diceros bicornis. Next base: position 14,441,578 of record NC_080749.1, on the reverse strand, counting down.
TTCTAATCCAGTATCTATGTCTTTCGGCAAATGGCTTAATCTTTCTATATATCACTTTCCTCATCTGTAAAGTAGAGATCTATAAAGTACCTTTCTTATAGAGTTATTGGGTAGATAGAATAAAATAATGTTAACTAGATCTCTTGTCTGACTCACAGTAAATGCTTAATATGTTTTAGTGCTTATGCTTTCCAATTTCTAATGTTCTCCCTTCAAAGGCAGAGCAGACCGGAGCCCACAGAGCAGGTGCAGAAGTGACCACACTGTAGTGGAAAATGGTGAGAAAGAGATGGTGCATTGGGACCTAGCCCTGTGGGGGTGGGGGGGCAACGTTCTTAGAGGAAACAAATGAGTGGACTTGCACTAGCTATTTTTCCCCCTCCTCAATTGCTGGTTGTTTTGAAGAAGTTTTAGCTGCCCTAGTTTTGTTGCTATTGTTGTTATTATGGTATATTTTATTTAACTTTTTGTTAAAGTGTTACATATTTATAGAAAAATGCATAGTCATAAGCAGACAACTTAATAAATTGTCACAATTTGAGCACACTTGGGTAACTAGTGGCCAACTCAAGATCAGCACAATTCTAGCACCCAAAAGCCCCCTTCTTTCTCCCTTCTAGTCACCTTTCCTACCCTCCAGGGAGCCACTATTCTGACTTCTAACATCATGATTAGTTTTATCTGTTTTTGACGGTGTGTAAATAAAATTGTAAACTACATGCTCTTTTGTGTCTGGCTTCTTTTGTACAGCAAAAAGTTTGTGAGATCCACCCATGCTGTGGCTTGTATTTCAAGTTTACTCATTCCAGATATGTGTCTGTGGTACTCTATAGTGTAAATATCTCACTATATTCATTCTATTGCTGGCGGGTATTTGGGATGTTTCCAATTTAGGGATATTATGAATAGTGGTTCTCTGAATATCCTTGGACCTGTCTTTTGGTGGACCTGTGAGCTCATTTCTCTTGAGTATCTCCCTAAGAATGGAATTACTGGGTCACCTATAGTAGGTGCTATCAAACAGTTTTCCAAAGCAGTTGTACCAGTTTACTCTCCCCAGTATTACATGAAAATTCTGGTTGCTCCACATCTCCCCCATCACTTGGTTTTGTCTCTTCGTCGTTTTAACCTTTCTGGTGAGTCTAGTGTACTGCACTGGGGATTTAAATTTTCATTTCCCTGATGACAAATGAAGTTGAGCACCTTTTTTGATTGAAAATCTGTGGCTCAGGGAAGCTAGAAGTTCTCTTCAAAGACATACAGCTAATAAGGGATTATAAGTGACAGGTGTCATGATGCTCTTTGTCAATGCTGCTTCTGCAAACTGAGGTATGGATTTAGGTCATAGTGATCAGAACAGGGGAAGCAATGGTTCCTGCGCTCTGTGTCACCTCTTTGCAGCTTGAGTTGTACGTTCCACTTTAGGCAGTACATTTTAAGAAGGATGAGGATGTATGAGGGTGCGTTTAGAGGAGAGCGACCAGGTCAGCAATTATACCAGAAAGGAGAACGTTAAGAACTGGGATTCTTCATCCTACAGGGAGAAGACAGAGGTGACATAGAAAAATGGCCATTTAATTTATGGAGGGCTGTCTTCTGAAAGAGGGGGCAGGCTTGTTCTGTGGGACCAATGAGGCAAAATAAAAACTACAGGAATGAAGATTGCAGGATAGCAAAGTTTAGCACTTTGTTATCTTGCTCGTCCTTCTGGCTTAGCCCTCTGCTGGCCTAGACGATAAGGTCAAGCAGTCTCCCTCAAGGGTCACAAAATGTTCTCATCTAATTTGCATAGATTAGTTAGATTCCACAAATAGGGGACTCCTGAGAATGCAAATGGCACCTACTTCATAATGTCATCCTTCCTAACAAATATTTATGGACTCCTCCAAGCTGCAGGGCCCAGATCTCAGTTCTTCACAAAAGACAGACATGGTTACAACTGGAGGTCTCGCATATTCACTGATGAATTCTCGAAAAATTGGTACTTACCAAACAAAGCCAATCGAGGCCAGAGCAGGCAAACAATCAAACAAGAAAGTCATTTTATGAAACCTTTTATTATGCTTAGTTGACTCAAGGTAAGTGAGAGGTGCTGATGGCCAAGAGTGGGCCAAGTTTGCACAAGGCCAACGAAGTCTGAGAGGTCTCCAAAACGATGCAGGAAACAATTTGATTTTAAAGGAAGTGATGGCTGAGCAAGGGCTATTGGAAAGGAGCTGGCAAGCCCAGCCAGGCAGAAGGAAGGAGAAGAAATCAAGTGCAAAGGCAGCGGTGGTGAGATGCTTGAAAGACAGTGCCATAGGGTGAAGGAAGTGTGAGCAGTGGAATGGAGGGAGCAGAGTTAGGGAGCAAAGGGTGGGAGCTATTTTAAATATGTTGCAAATCCATATACATATCAAATATTTTCTTATTGCTTAATGTATAATGTCATACACACAAACATTTATGTTGATTTTTAAATATGGACAAATTTTACACTGATTTAAATATCTTTGAAAAACTATACAGAATGCATAGTTGATTTTGTCATGTATTTTCTCAATCAATGGATTCTAAATGTACAGCTTCTAACATGTATGGGTGACAGGAATGTTTTTGTCATTTAAAAGGTGTCTTATACTTGGAATCATTGGTAACCATTAGTCTGGAATATGGTTGTTAGTGTCAATCTACAAAAACTTGAAATAGAGAGAATGAAGAAGGGGAAAGATAGGTGAAGTCTGAAAGGGAATTTGGGTTACTGACATCAGTGTCAGGGCCAAAAATCCAGAGAGCTCATACCATACATTTCCTACTTCCGTCCAGGGTCAAACCTCATCCACCTTAGACAGAGGACCATCTAACTTGTTCTCTATCCTTATTTGGATTTGTTTCCCAATTTTTTTGAGTAGAAATCAGTGCAGCGAGTACCATAGGAAATACGAAGGTAAATAAAACGTATTCCCTGCTTTCTGGAAAGTGAAATACAACTATTTTCTGGGACCCTTCATTTTGAAATCATTTAGCTCTCTCTACCAGGATTTCTTTACTGAATCTAAGTGTGACCTTTGAGAGATTATCATAGAGTGGTTTCAGGATCCACATTTTCTTGACTAGGAGATCACAAAAAGATGCTTGATGCTTAAAAGACAGGAGGAGCAAGAGGCGAGATGCTCTCTACAGGCCATTTCATCACTGTCCACAGCACTATTGGAGAAACTGTAGTAACAACACTGAAGGAGTCTAGCTGGAGTCACAACTGTGAGAAAGACATTCTCCCTCCCATTCTCTCCAGTTCCACCCCCAGCACGTGCGCACACACACACACCTTGCAAACTATGCACTTGGAAAACAAACTAATCAGTGCTGGAACAAGCAAGCAATCAAACAACAAAAAAAGACATTTTAGGGAAAGCTCCTATTTTCTCACTGACAGGACACACATTAACTAAACTTAGCAACAGCTGTTCTGGTGGAAAGATATTTTTCTTTGGGCTGTCAGCAAGTTTTGATTTTTGTCCCCATTCTCCCAACATATAGCTAGAAAAATTCCAATGTGATATCACTATTTCAGCAGTTAGTTAAATAGCTAGTGTAATGCAGGAAGCGTTCTCTATCCCTTTTCGAGTAGAATGGTCATTTCACTTTTCCAACCAGGCTATGAACGCTGGATAGAGGAGCACTACCACACCCCAAAATAACAGACTTAGAAAGAAATTTCCCAGAGATAAGAGACCTTTGAGCTGAAATTTTAATAATGAAATCTGCCATACCTTCCATCATAGCCAGTGACTATATTAGTAGCTCAATGCATGGTTATTGACTCAATTAATGCACCCAAAAAAGGCATACACATATATATTTAGCAGAAAGATAATGCCATGCATATAGGAAACTGAAAGAGGAAGCATGAAGGATATTCAAGGTTGGTAACAGGAATAGAAATGCTTCATACTGATTAAGCCGAGGAAGGTGAGGAGTTAAATTGGTCTCAGAGGATCAAAAGACCAGATATGTTGGGATGGATCCAAAAGCTATTCCATGGGATTGGAAAGAGAGAAAGAGATCGTTATTTGGGAATAGTGAGGAGTGAAGAGCACTATGATAATCATTCATTCAACTACTTACAAGATTCAACAAAAAAAATGAGATAGCTCTTATCCACAAGAGACTCACAGTCTTATGGAAGAGATAAATGCAAAAGCACGTGGATTAGACTATAGTAGGATAAGTGCTATAATAGGGTAGACATAATGTTTTATAGGCATATATAGAATGGCCATTAAACCCATCTGTCCTTAGGTAAGGAAAGGCTTTTTCAAAAGATTGGACAGGCAGAGGATGTGAAATGGAGTTCCTGGCAGAGGAAATTACACAGTGGCATGAGAGAGTATGATAAGTTAGGGCAGTGGTTCTTAACTACAGCCACATATTAGAGCCACCTGGGGGATTTTAAAAACAACCAATCAACTTCCACTTCTGGCTGTGATTGAATAGCTTGTATGAGAATATATTTCCTAGTGAAGATAATAAAAGCTCTATAAAAGGGAAACACAAACAGCCCCTTGAAGGCATTGAAGAATAACCAAAGCAGTCAGGCCTTGTGGGGCCAAGATTCTAGAAAAAGTCATGCTCAATATGTTATGATGCTTTAATTCTTGGAGTATTTGCTGGTTTATAAGCAGAAGGGGGCTGAGAGACTGAGAAGAAAGCAGTGAATCAGAGCTTTTGACAGTGTCCTGGGGCTAGCAAGACAAAAATTGGGGTTCAGGGCTACTAAGGCAGCTGGGACTTGGAAGACTAAGACCCTAGAGAAAAGAGAACCTCAGAGAAGTGAACCCAATATATTGCCTTGCTTTCACCTTGAAGCATTTGCCAATTTCTAAGTTGCATGGGCCAACATAAAGAGACTATAAAGCAACACAGAATTTCTGCAGATTCACAGTGCTAGGGGACAGTTATTGGAGTTCAGGACACAACAAAGAGGAGGGCCCTATAAACATCAAGGCTTTCAGTGGAGACATATAAAGGCTGTACCCTGAGATTAAAGGCAAACCTAAAATAGATCAGTCCTTATAAAAGTCAAAATCAAGCCTTGAATTATCTCAATTATTACTCAGACAAGGTGATGTTTTCTACTTTAACTGCCAGCCAGAAGAAAATTAAAATCCCTGTGAAGGGAAGATAACATTACATAAAGCCTCTACAATTTATTATACACAATATCCAACATCCAATTAAAAATCACTGAGCATTCCAGGAGGAAAAACAAGAGAAAGAAACAGACTATAGAAACAGACCCATAGGTAATCCAGATATCAAAGTTATTTGACATAGTCTTTAACTGTGATTAATATGTGCAAAAAGTAGATAACAAGATAGAGAATTTCACCAGAGAGCTGGAATATATAAATAAGAATTAAAAGGAATTTCTTGAACTGAAAACTACAATAACTGAAATAAATAACTGAATAGATGAACTTAACAGAACAATAGATGTGTCAAGAGAGATGACTAGAAAACTTAAGTGTAGGCTAGTTGAAAATATCAGAATGAAACACAAAGAGCAAAAGGTTGGAAAACACCCAAAAAGGGCATAAGATAGATACATATGACAGGGTGGAAAGTTCTAACAGCCTGTAAGTGTAAACTCAGAAAGAGGAGAGAGAGAGAGAGTGGGACAGAAGCAATATTCGAAGAGATACTCTCTGAGAGTTTTCCAGAACTGATAAAAATCATCCAGTTACAAATTCAGTAAGGAGTAAATACAAATAAAACCATACCTAGGAACATTGTAGTCAAACTGCTTAAAATCAAAGACAAAGAGAAAATCTTAGAAGAGGCCACATTAAAAAGACACATTAACTTCAAAGGAGCAGCAATGAGCCTGACAGGTGACTTCTCAATAGAGATGCTGGAAGCAAAAAAAAAAAAAACCCAAACAATGGCATCATATATTTATCATGCTGAAAGAAAATATTTCCCATTTTGGGGTTCTATACCCAGCAAAAATATCTTTGAAAAATGAAGATAAAATGAAGACATTTTAGACAATTAAGAGTTGAGAGAATTTGCTGACATGCTAAGATGAAAGGAGTTCTTTAGGCAAATTAAACATAATCTCAGGCAGAAGTATAGAAATGCAAGAAGAAATGAGCAGTATAAAAGGTAAATACATGTACAAATTAAATGAATATTTGTAATATATAACAACAACTACAAAAGTATGTCTTTGGGGTTTAACAGTACGTAGAATAGCATGAAAATTGTAGCATAAAAGTAGAAATGAGAGTAAATGAAGTTAAAGAATTCTAAGGTTGTTGCATTATTTGGGAAACAGTAAAAGTATCCACTTATAGTAGACCCTAATATATCAAGGAGATACAGTGTAATCTCTAGGGCAGTGTTTCTTAAAGTGTGATTCCTAAACTAGCAGGCTCAACAGCACCTAGAAATTTGTTAGAAATGTAATTTCTTGGATTCCCCCCTAGACTTGCTAAAGCAGAAGTCTGAGGTGAAGCCCAGAAACCAGTATGCATGCTGAAGTTTGAGAACCACTGCTTTAGAATACCACTGAAAGAATAATAAAAGAATTTATAACTAACAAGCTAATACTAACATAGGGGGAGAATGGAATAATAGAAAGACTTGCTTAGTCCAAAAGGAGACAAGAAAGGGAAAATAAAGAATGAATGAAGAAATGGGGCAACTGGAAAACAAATGATCAGATGGAGGATTTTAAAACCAAATATATCAGTAATTATTTTAAATATAAATGCACTAATACTCCGGTTAAAAGAAAAAGATTGTCAAAATGGATAAAAATGCAAAATTCAACTAAATGCTACTTATAAAAAACACATCTTAAATATAGGGACATAGAGAGATTGAAAGCAAAATGATAGAACGAGACAAACAAGCAAACACTAAGCAAAATAGGTGTTGCAGCTACACAAACAAAGCAGACTTTAGGAGAAGAAGCAATTCTGGAGATAAACAGGGACATTTCAAAATGTTAAACGGGTAAACCTATGAAGAAGATATAGCTACTATAAATTTAAAATAGGCTCAAAATAAATAAAGAAAAAAATGACAGAATTCAAGAAAAAATAGAAAATTCTACTAACTTTGAGATTTTAACATAGCTCTCTCAGTAACTGACAAAGTAAATAGATAAATTATCAGTAGAATTACCGAAAATTTAACAACACAGTTAACAAACTGCCTAATTGACATTTATAGAACACTGTGACCTATACCTGCAGAATACACTTTCTTTTCAAGTGCTTTAAAATAATTACCAGAATAGACCATAAACTGAGCAGTAAAGCAAGTTTCAACAAGTTTCAAAGGATTAATATCATATACAGAATAGATTCTCTGACCATGGTAAAGTTTAACAGTAAGTAAATTAAATCCGTGACTCAAAGAAGAAATCAAAATAAAAATTAGAGAATATTTTGAAGTGAATGATAGTGAAGATAAATTATATCAAAACTTGTGGGATATAGCTAATGCTATGCTTAAAGAGAAATGTGTATCCTCAAAATGTATGTATTAAAGAGTAAGAAAGGGTTAAAATCTATTATTTTAACATCCATCTTAAGGAGTTAGAAAAACCAAAAGAGTAGAAAGAAGGCAATGATAAAAATAATATATGAAATTAATGAAACAAGTATATTATAGAAAAAAATCAATAATACTGGAAGTTGTTTCTTTGAATTGACTGAAAGAATTGATAAAGCTCCAAAAGAGTGATCAAAAAGAAAAAAAGAGAGCATTCAGTACCAATATGAAGATGGTATCAATATGAAGAAATAAAGAAGAAATCACTACAGATCTTAGAGACGCTAAAAAGTAATAAGATCTAATGAAGAATGTTATGTTAATAAATTTGAAAATTTAGGTGGATAAGTTTCTTGAAAAACACAACTTGCCGATACTGACTGCAAAAAGACCCCCAGAAAATCTAAATACTCTTGTGTGTTCTAATGGATACATATTAACAACAGTTAAAGACTACGTCAAATAACTTTAATATCTGGATTACCTATGGGTCTGCTACTATTGTCTATTTCTTTCTCTTGTTTTCCTCCTGGCAAATAGAAACCTCTCCACAAAGAAAACACCAAGCCCAGAGAGCCTCATCGCTGAATTCTTCCAAGCATTTAAAGATGAGATAACATCTGTCATTCACAAACTCTCCCAGAGATTAGAAAAAGAGACAACAATTTCCAACTTGTTTTCTGAAGTCAGCCTAATCCTGAAGTGATTCCCTACCAAAGTGCATAACAAGAAAGGAAAACTAGAGGCCAGTCTTTCTCATTAACATAGACCAAAAAGACCTAAACAAATGTGAATCTAGTCATATACAACTAAGAGAATATATCATGACCAAAGGGGGCTTATGCCAGGAATGCAAGGTTAGCTTAACACTAGAGAATCAATCTGTATAATAAATTTGCCAAATTAACAGAATAAAGGAGGAAATATATCACATGATCATCTTTAGAGAGGCAGAAAAAGTTCTTCGCAAAATTGAACCTCCATTCATTACTAAAACTCTCAGCCAAGTAAGATTTGAAAGGATCCTAATTTGGTAAAGGGTATATATTTAATGCTGAAATATTGCAAGCTTTCCCCCTGATACTGGAAATGAGACAAGTATGCTCATTATTACCATTTAGACACATCATAATTATGTATTTAAAATATCTGAAAGAATATATAGACAAATGATTAGAATTAAGTGCTTAATTCAGCAAAGACACTGGATACAAGAACAATATAAAAAATAATTGTGTTTCTATATATTACTCACAAATAACACAAAAATAAAGTTTTAAAAATGATAAACTTTATAATGGATTAAAATTGCCAAATACCTAGGACTATACCTACAGAAACAGCAAGACCTCCACACTTCAAATTACAAAACAGTTTTGAGAGAAACTAAAGAAGATCTAAATAAATGGAAGGATATACAGTGTTTGTGGATCAGAAGACTTAATTTTGTAAAGATGTCCACTTTCAGTTTCTTCACTTGTAAAGTTCAGATAATAAGACCTAGTTAGGGTTAATGAAATGACATAGATAAAGCTCCTAGCTCAGGGCCTGACCTGAACCAGAGGGCCCAGAGGTGTTAGTTCCTTTCCCCTCACTTTGTACGCACTGCCTGACCTAGTTAGACAAGAAACTACTCTAACTGCCCACATACATAGGTGAGGCATTCTTTATGAAAGGATTTATCCTGTAATGGGGCCAGCAGCCATCTATACGATAGGGATGCAGCCAATAGCTATTCAACAGAGTAAAGATACCTAACTGGACTGGGGAGCAAACCTATAACCTTGGGCTGCAGGCTCTGTGAACAGCACGTATGCCTCAAGTGTTGGGGATCTTTTCTAGTTCCAGCTCTCTTCAAGGGAGCACACGGCCTCTCTGATGCAGGCCGCCTGTCACTTTTCTTCACTCCATCTCTTGGAGTAGGGGATGAGGCAATGGTGCGGAGGGTCCTCCACGTATTTGGCTGAATCCCAATGTGCAGGATTAGATTTTGCCTCCCTGGACTCTCCCGGCAATGCCTGTTGGATCAAGTGTCCTCAACTTTCTGTCCTAAACCGCTGGAGGGTGAACGTCAGGCAGCTGTGAAACATCTGCCACTGCATTCCACCTTCATTAGAGAGGTGGACAAAGTGATATATGTGTGAATTTTTTCCGATAGTGTGTGTGTTTGTGTGCACTTGTATAAAATTTCATTTTTAAGGCCCTTCTTGGAGTCTCGGGGATGAAAGGCAGCACGGAGTTGACGCTATCATTATTACAGTGAGGCCCTCATATTGTTTTGGCAGAGATAATGTTTCCCAGGCATAGAACATTTTTCATTTAAAGAGGCAGCCTAGAGCACATTCCAACTTGAAAGATTTTCCTTTCTGATGGTGGTTTCCTTCTCCAAATCCTTGGGAAAATGTTGCCACATTTTTTACCCAAATGATTGACTTCCTGGAAAAAAACCATATAGAGCTCTTGTAAAGATTTAATTTTTATGAGTTCTCTAATTCTTTCCGGAAAAACAGATCACTATTCAAAGCAGCTCTCTGGGGTGTAGAGCCCCAGGGGGAAGGCTGAGGCCAGGACCAAGAGTGCTGGACCCCCGTTTGGTGGTGGTGTTGGTGGTGTACTGCAGGCTGGGGAGCTCAGGGCCAGAGGGAAGAATGTCTCAAACTAGGTTTGAATTTGGGCTCCCTCTCTTCTTAGTTGTGTGTCCTCGGGCATTTAATCTCATCCCTGAGAGCAGGACCGCAATCCGTGCTCTACAGGATTCAATAAAATGGTGCACATCAGTGATTCTCAGCTGGGACCATTTTGTCCCCCCAGGGGACATTCGGAAATATTTGGAGACATTCTTGGTTGTCACAGCTAAGGTGCAGGGGGTGAGGAGAGTGTGTGCTACTGGCATTAGTGGATAGAGGCCAGGGGTGCTGCTAAGCCCCCTACAGTGCACAGGATAGATAGCCCCCCACAACACAGAATTAATAGGCCCCGAATGCCGATAGCGCCGAGGTTGGGAAACCCTGGTGTGCCTGACTTGGGGCAGAGCTGTCACTTAGCGGATCTTCCCTCCCTCTCCCCTTTCCTTTGGTCTCTAATTTCTTTCCCAAGCATTCTCCCTGCTGAGGACCTCCTTGGAGCTTTAGATGTTTCTTCCATTAGTTCATTCTCCCCTTCTCCGCAGTGGTTATTTTAGATATCTTCTCTCCCACCAGCTCTTTCCTCTCTCTCTTAGCAGATGACAAACTTACAGAGAAAATAGACATTTGATGAGAATTCACTCAACTTTCTGCTCCCAAACCCACTGCCCTACCTTAGCTGTACCTCTGAGTCAGACACTTCTATTTCTAACCTAAAGCAACCCCTTTCTCCTTTGCCATTGGAGTCCTGATTTTCTTTTTGGTGCTGGGTGGAGATGTCTTGATCTCAGAGAAGTGGGCCCAGCCTTCTTCTAAGGATGACTCTTTAAGTTCCAATTTTTGGTAATGTGATGTGTCAAAAAGTCTTCTAGAGGGCTTCTGGAAAAACAATTTTTTTTTTTTCATTTAAGAGGGAGGTATATGAGGAGAAACTCTCTGCCCTACACCAACTTATGCTTCCTGACTATGAATTGGCCATGTAGGGATGTGATGCTTAGAGCTGCTGCAGCCGTCTTGCAGCCATGAGGCAAAGGTGAAGAAATTCACAGGATTGTTAATTCTGAGCCCCACCAGTGTTCAGCTGCTTAACTAATGGTAGTGAAAAGCCACCTCCCGACTTCTAAAATTTAAGTTTAAATCTCAATCCTAGAGGATTTCCTGTTGCTTCACCCTGAAAGAATTTCTAACAGATACAGCATCTTCTTTCACTCTTGTCCCAGTGAAATACCTCCTGGATCCTATCTCCATCTATTTCCTTCAGGATTCTCCTCTATCATTGTTTCCTTCCTCTCGTCTATATTTCTTTAACCTTTTCCTTCATATTGGCTTTTGGTTGTGAATATTAAGACATGCTCAAGACTCTCCCACCTTAAGAAAACAACATCATTCCAAATACTCTCCCTATACTCATCTCCTTCCAGGTACTTCCCTATCTTTCATCTTTGTCATAGTAAGTTCCTGGTTAATTTTGCCTGCACTTGCTACCTTCTTCTCCCCAGCTCTCACCTTTTTCTCAATGTTGGCAATCTGGAATCCTCTGGAACGTGCCAAGGTCACCAAGACTTCCATTTTGCCCTCTCCAGTAAATACTTCTCAAATCTTATCTCATTGTGGCAACACCCTCTCCTTCCATGACTTCCGTAACACTCTGGGGTTTTCTGCCACCTCTCCAGCTGACTCTTGTATTAAGTCTCTTTCTTCTGTCTGTTTCTTAAAGGAGTCTCTGTCAGCTCTCCTCTCTCCTTCTTTGTTCCTACTCTCTGGGAAATCTCAACAACCCAGCAGCTCTTTTTCATCCATATACTACCAAACTTCTGTCTGTAGTCCAGAACTTTCTGCTTTGGGACCCACATATTCATCTCCTCTTGAACAACTCCTCTTGCATATTTCCCAAGAACCTCAGTCTTGACATACCCAAAATTAATTTCAACATCTTCCTTGAAAACCTCCTATCAGTCAATGGTTCCACCTTTTACCCAGCTACCTGGGCCAGATACCTGGGAACCACTGTTGAATTCTTCTTTCCTTACCTTTACTCCAATCTTTCATGTGCTGTGAGTCATATTCTCTAAACATCTCTCTGCTTTCCCTCCTTCCCTATAACCTCTCCCTCAGTTCATTTCCTGCAACTCTCTCCTTCCTTGTCTCCCTATCTCTATCTTGCCCTACTCCAACCCATTCTGCTTTCTAAAATGCTGATCTGATCATGTGTGTCACTCTCCTGCTTAGAACTCTATGTTGGCTCTTATGATATGGTCCAAACTCACTACCGTGACTTATAAGGCTCTGTCTTCTGGTCACTTCTTCTTTTATATTCTCTGGGGGGAGGCAGGGTGCACAGGTCTCAGCCTCAATCCTTCCTAGAACCTTCTACTCCCAACTCCTCTGCCCCACTCCACTTGAGCCTGGATGACTCTGCTTGTCTCTGACAGCTGTCACCTGCCTCTAACAAGTCCTCCTCACTCACCTGTCTGGATTAGGAGCCACTCCCATGTCCCACCTCTCCCTCCCACCTTGGAGAACTGAACCCACTGAATTCAAGCTGTTTCTTTATGTGTCTGTATCCCTGTTAAACTGCAAGCTCCATAAAGGTGGGCCTTGTGTCTGACTTGCTCACCATTTGCAGACACTCACTGAATATTTGTGGAGTGACAAGAATACAGGATGATCGAGCAATTGTGGACATGTCAAGGGTCCTCCATTGTACCACGTAGATACCCTCTCCTTCTGTTGGTGGCAGACCCCCTCCCTCCTTTTCCATGTCTCTCTTGTGTGCGCCACTTTCGACCCATCATCTTCTAAAGTCCACGTGCATTTTCTGCCCACCTTCACATATGTAATCTTCTCAAGTTTCTTTAATCCTTAGGACAATTGTGAGGCAGCATTATTACTTTCATTGTAGAGATAATGTTCAGAGAGATGAAGTAAACTTCCAGAGGTCACACAGCTAAGGGGCAAAGACAGGATTCAAATGCTTTGTCCTTTAAACCCTGTGCTCCTCCCACAACAATAATCTCACATGAATGTTTAATAGAGGAGCTTCATTTACAGTATTGTTTAGCTGTTCATGTGACTTCATAGTATATTGCTAACTAGAGTGTTGAGACGACGGAACTGGTCTTTTCTTAACTAGTATGTTCTCCGGAAATGCTGGATGGTAGGTTAACAGACAATTCTGACTTAGAGCTGGGTACTGTTTCTGGGCGGAGGGCCAGGAAAGAGAAATGTTCTTTAGGGTTGATTCCAGGACTCCACCCTGCATCCTCGCAAGAGGAAAAGCTTGTCTCTAACTTCAAACTCCATTGCTGGCACAAAACAAGAGCATAATAAATGTTAGCTCTTTTCCCTTTGGCACTCAAGAACTTTTACAAAACCTCTCTGAGAACACCCGGAGGGACCTGGTTTCCTGACGTTTGCATGGCCTAGACAGTCAGCTTCAACTTTGTGTTTCTGAAGCTTCTGTCGTGTTTGGGTGCTTCATAAACAGAGTGCTGGGGCTACTAAATCCCTGTCAGTGTCCTGGGGTCCCGGAGAATGACCCTAGCATTTAGATTCTACAAGATGCCCTTGAGAAATTTAATACCACCCTACCTGTCACTGCTGTCTTTCAAGAAAAGTTGATTTTCCACTTAGTATTCATTTGTCCATTTATTTATTTACCAAATATATATATATTTTTGAAAACCAATGGCAGCCTTCGCATGATCCACTGGGAATACAGATCACAAACAATGGCAATGATTAGAAAAATTCTGGAGGTGGAGTGTTAGGAAAGGCTCTGTGGGGGAAGTAATGACCACGCCGAAATCTGGAAGATAAGAAGATGTTATCCAGGTGTGTTGTGGAAAGTGCTGTGGCAGGCGCTGGAAGGGGACGAAGAGAAACCCAAACCTTGGTCTCTGCCTTTCAGAAACTTAAAATTAAATTAAAAGAGCAAGGCAGACTCCTAAGATATGGTTAAGAAACACTGCTGAGCTGTAGCTGTTAAGTGTCCAAATGGATGAAATAGATATCAAATGTTAAAGAATTTCCATAAGGTGAGATCCCTGCCTTTCGGGGGTCTGGGAAACTGGTACAGAGACTTCAGCTCAATGAAGAGGAGAAAGCTCAGGATGAAAGCCTCACACTTAAGGCCACCTCCCGAGGAAGTGAGATCTCCGTCATTGGAGGGATTCAAGCAGGTCCAGGGGGCCACTTGTAGATAAGGTTGGGTGGTCAGGGGAGGTCACAGAATTCATATACAGGAGAGAACGGTGTGTTCTGAACTTCAGTTGTTCAAATACTTCTCTCATGATTTTAGCTGTACTTCAACTCCAACTGTGTTATTTACTCACTGTTTTCACTAAAGAGATACATTTAAAAAGGAAACTAATGCAGATCCACACTTACAATTTAAATTATCTCTAACATTTATTAAGCAAAAGCAGCAAGATGTAAAAGAGCGTGATGGCTCCCATCACTTGTGTAAAAAGATGCATTTATACATATAAATATATATCACGCACATCGCCCGTAAACTATCGCCAGAAAGTATGAACTAAGCTGCTGATGCTGATTGCCTCTGGAGAGGGATGTTGACAGACCAGAGCACATATTACCTATTCAAAAAAGAGAAAAGAATAAGAATCATTTTAAGAATCAGTATCAGTTAAGTGCCCATTTTGTGTATTAGAATGTATGTTATATATCCACAGAAAGACAGCTTGAGTAGTTAAACACCAAGAGGCTGCCTGTCTCTATTTTCCTGTATTTTCTAAAATTTCTCCAGGGAACATACACATGGTGTTTGATTTAAACATTGTGTTAAATGCCACTCCTGGATGATGGAGAATAAAGCAGGCAGGTGTAAGAGGAGGAGGAGGCAGCCAGAGCTACACACAGACTTAGAGAGGAGAGATGGGAAAACCATGACCGTGAGGACGTTTGTGATCCAAGAGAGTCTCGGCCTGATTGGAAAAGGCTGGACCGGGGAAGGATCCTTTGAGCGAAGGACCCACACATGGGGTCAGAGATGGACTTTGATGTCCTACGGTGAGGGGTGGAGGGGTAGGGAATGGCTTCGGCTGGAGAAGGAATCCTGGATGCTGAGAGCAGAGTAGCACCTGTGGAAAGGGTATCGGGAGGCTGGAAGAGGCACACGACAGAGAGGCAAGACTGAGGCAAGATGATGGTGACAGGGTGACAGGCGGGTGTCAGGACCCCTGAGTGGCACAGCTTTAGGAGGGACCTTTTAGATTGCAGTTATACACACAACCTCAATAGCTGGATACGGCAGCGCTGGTTGGGACTCAGGAGGGTGCTAGGTGGGGTGAGGGAAGGCTTGGTGGGACCCAGAAGTGACAGTTGAGAAAGGGCAGGGAGGAGGCAGGGGCTTAGGAAGGGCCGTGCATTGGGGTGAGCTGGGGCCTAGATGATGGTGAGGGACATGTCGCCAGTCTGGGAAAATCTGGCTGGGGTAAGCTTGTGTCCCAACTGTAGAGGTTGCATGGGCTGTCTTCCTGATGTAGAACATGTGACTGCAGGTCAGCACCCAGCAAATGAAGTCACTATGTTATCTGTGCATCACTTAATCATCCCCATTCCAGTGGCGGTGGGCATGCCACACTTTAGGGAAGGCTTGCTGGGGTGCAGGATGGACTAGTTAGCTTCAGAGGTCATAGAACACCAGTAGGTGTGTGATTCTAGGCAACTAAGAAAAGTGCTAACTAACTGGAGTAGTTGAGGTGGATGGAGGGCCTGTGGTTTCTGGAGAGAGAGATGACGAAAGTGAGAGAGATCTATGGAAGTAGGGAACTGTCTAAAAATTGATTTATTGGATAAATGCATGATGCCCTGATATGAAGGGTTGTGGGCAGCAAAGATAAAGAGAACATCGTCATCATTTCCCTTTTTCTCATGGTTAATGGAAAGAGGTCCCACGTAAGTGGAATTAAATAAAATCAACTTGGCCTTCCACCTCCACCCAGACTATTGAAAATTCCAGTTAATATAAGGCATCTCTCTTGGATAGCCTTATCGGTCTACTTGGAAATGCCGTTAAGGCCTCTTAGAAACCTTAAATTTGAGGTTCTAAAAACATTCTTTTCCATAGTTCTGAAAACCTAACACTGTGTTCATCTCTCTGGGATTTCGTCAGAGATGGATGTTTCATTCTCCTTTCAAGGGAGGCAACAAGAAGACACACTTTCCTTTTTCCTGATTTCCCTTAGAAGAAAATGACATTTGCCTATACAGTTCTATTTTTTTCCTTTTGGCTTTTAATTATAAAAAGCTTCTAGCAGCTGATTTATTATATAGGGAACAAATTGTGTCTTTGAGACCCCCTGCACTGTAATTACTTGAGTTAGCACTGCAGATATCTATGCAGGGGCCAGCAGTCAATTCTGACTCAGAATAGATAATACACGGACTGCTAGTAAGTTTAATGTAGATTAATGTGAGTTGCTTCCCTTTGCACGTATGTATGCAGGTACCAATAATTAAGATTAATTTCCACTAGATAGAGTGGCCTTCATTGTGCACAGTGCCAGAAAATGCTTCTTTAATAGCTGTTAATTGGATATATTTGCTTTGATGGTGAAATCCTGATTAGTCTTGTTACCCTGAAAACTCCCCTGCTTGCTCCCCCCACCCCCGCCCACTCTTTAGGAGAAAAAGAGATTGACAACAGCAGAGTCAGAGCTGTGGAGGTGATGAACTCTTTTGCATCCTCCTATCCAAACCCATCCTACACGCTCCGTTTTTGAGTGACTCAATCCTAGCTGCTTCTGCTTCCTGAGTGCCTAGTACGTGCTAGATGCTTTATTTCCACGTTCATTCGTAATGACAGCACTGGGAGGTGGAAATGACCCCCCTGGTTATACCGATGAGGAACTTGATGTTCAGCCAGGTTCAGGCATCTGCCCAGATCACAAGTTAGGAAGTGAGAGAATGGGGATTCCAGTCTGGCCACTTTCTGAGTCAATACAGAAGGATTTCAAAAATTGCCAAGATGGGCCATTATCTTATTGGCACTATTGTTCTTTCCCGTGTTCCTGTTTCTCTGACAGTCTTAGAGCCTGAACAGAAGTGCCATCTCCCCAACCTTCTCTGTGTCTGTCTTCACTGTTATTTCCCTCCTCCCTGTACCGAATGGTTCAAGGCCAAATAGAGAGAAAATGGAAACTCTCAAATCTCTGGATGCTTCCGGTCAGAAGCATCAGGTAAAAGCCCTTTTATTTCTCAAACAGGTCCACAGGCTGGTTTATGTAAGGCAAAGTTGTGAAGTGGGAACAGTTCTGGAGAGATACTTTACTTCTCCCTGGTAGTGACCTCTCTCCATTCCCATTCTACAACCAGAGCCTCATTCCTTATGTTTCCATGTTTCACATAGCGTAGGTACTCTTACAAAAAGCAAAAATTCATGAAAACGGTAACCCATAACCAGCTTCTATTGGCTAACTCCCGTGGTGAAGGGTGTGGTTGGTGGAGGGAACCACATGAGGAGGAGAGAAGGCTCCAAGATGACCTTTGCCCCTCTCCATTTTGCTCCAGGTTGGTGGAGTCTCTAGAAGACCCGAGGTGTGATTTGGGGTGCCCGGAGAGAAGTATGATTTGGGGTGCCCAGCTTGCTGCTCTTGTGTGGCTCTGTGGAAGGACTTTGCTGCCTGGGAGAGCTGAGAGTTGGAATCTTGCCTCTGCCACGGATGAGCTGTATGACCGTGGTCAGCTTACTTAACCACTCTGAGCCTCAGCCTCCTTTCTTCCAATACCACCTGATTCCCACTTTTTTGTTTTGTTTTGTTTTTTTTCAGAGATGAAATGAGATAATCTATGTTAAGTATTGTATTTAATGCAGGGTTTGGCACATTCAATGAGTATCACTTCCCTTTTTATTTCTAGGGACTGTGGCCCTCCTGATGAGTTTAAGGAGAAGCAACAACCTTCAGGAAATTTTTCCTGGGGGAGCTGAGTATACACTGACACCACTGGGCAGAAAAAAATTCTCCCTATGTTTCTTTTGGGGGAAATCATTCAAATCCTTCCTCATCTGTAAAATTAGAGACTTGGGCTCAGTTGGTGGAATGCCGCTGGCATTTTGAATGGGCAATTTGTCATTGCGTGGGACTGTCTCACAGCTTAGAGCACATTTAGCATAACCTGCCCTGCCCACTAATTGCCCACTGCACCCTCAGTTCTTGCAACAACTCAGTGTCACATTTCTGGGTGCCCCCAGGGAGATACTGTGCTCCCCCATACTGAGCCCCTAGGCTGACTGGGCTCCCCAGTTCTGATATTCCTCGTTGGTTCCCTACAGCCCTTTCTCCAAAGTGTGAAGGCACCATGAGTCAGGCTGCCTTCCTGGAAACAGCCTCTGATGGTCTGAGACTGTCTATGATGGAGGCCCTGCTGTGGAGCAAACAGTCCCTTGCTGGTCTGGCCACCCACCTTCCTTCCTCACCAGGTGGCAGATATCAGCCTGGCTCCCAAATCCTCGCCTGGCACATGCTGGCCAAGGAAACTTATGGTTGAGAAGAGGTGAGATGCTCTGAGCTCTACTCAACACTCTGTCCCATGTGGCTCTGAGTTGAAAGGGGCCAGTTAAGTCATGTGTCCCTTCTGCACAGAGTCTTATAGGCCAGCTGGCCCCTGTGATCAGGAGGTAAAAGTGAAATTAGAAAAAATGTTATTGATGTTTAGATAGCAGGACATGGTTTGGGGGGAAGTCAAGCAGATGTATTTAATAGCTATAAGAGTTTCTAACTGAGCCTAGATTTTGCTTTCAGAACTCTGTGTAAATCCCATTACAGTTGTAAGGTGAATACATTAAACTATACTTTTTCTGATAGAAGTATAGCTGAGTGTTTGGTCGCTCTGACTGTGGAGCCCGGCTTGTGTTTGAATCCTATTTCTGTCAGTTATTAGAGGTATGATATTATGTGAATTACTAGATCTCTCACAGCCTCAGTTTCTCATCTGAAAATGGGGAAAATAAAACCTATTTTGTAGAGGGCTGCTGTGAGAATTAAATGAAATAATGTCACAAAGCAACCAATACAATGCCCGGCATAATGTAGGTTTGCATTTAACAGTGCCGTTATTAGGAAGCAGAATATTTTACAAAAAGGCAAAAATCTTAAGTACACAGAATAGGCTTAAATTAGAGCAAGAGGGGCTAAAGTTATCTCTGAAAAAAAATCTTGACCATATGTATTGTTTTACCTTAGGACAAAGTGTAAGTGAATGCCTGGAATTCCTAGAAATCTTCAGGAATGCATGACTTATTCCATCAGAAATAGTGCTGCTAGGGCTTAACCCAATAGAGGGAGATAGGCTGGGTTAGTGGTTTTCAAACCTCAGACTGTATACGATGGCTTGTCCTCACCTGCCTGCACATCTGATGGGTGCCGGCATGTGCCAGGCAGGAGTGCTTGGGTCTTGGCTGGCCTCTAATTGAGTGTGGCCCTAGCGCCCCCTGGTCAAGGATGCACTCATACAATTTTACCTGAGTGGATGTGCACAGACCTGACTTTTTAAAAGAACCAGTGCAGAGGTCAATTTTCCTAATAAGGCCACACTTAAAAGAAGGAGCTTGTATAGGCCCAAGCTTCGCAGGAGACATTTGGGACATGACACATTAGCAGGGAGTGGAACTTGGAAGAGTGGGACCTAAGTGGGGCCCACAAGATTAACCTCAGTGTGACATGAGTAATCACAGAGCTGGGCAACCTGGCAGAACAAAGGACTGGGGGGCTACTCTGGTTTCAATGGCTCAGACAGACCATCAGAGCTCAGTGTGGCTTTTGTAGGAATGCTCAGTACAGAATGGTTGAATTTAATTCTGTGGTTTTGTAGTGTGTGAATGGTGGGAACAGATGAGAGACAATGACATGCCCTGAGGCCCATGGATGTTGGCCTGTCCCCCTGGGGCCAATGATGTTGTCGGGGATCATTGGTGAAGGTGAGCAACAGCTGCTTCAACTGCTACTGAGGCTGGCATTGCTGTTAGGGCTGGAGTTGACTGTATCCCATTATTAAGGGCATTGGTCAGACCCAAGGTATATGCTGGCATTCTTGCCTTGACTAGGATAGTTGAGATGGAAAGATGGATGGCTAGAAGGACAGGTAGATGGAGGAAAAGTGGATAGGAGGAACAAAGAAGAAGGAAGAATTGGGTGGATGAAACCTGAAGTTTCAAATAGAATTGGAGTGCTCTGTGCAGTTCTGGGTTTCATGCTCAAGAATGAAACTGCAGAGACAGAGAAAACCCAGAGAGGACACGGACCAAGCAGGATTCATAAAAGAAAAATTAAAAAAGAAACAAACCTTTCACTACATTAGGTATCATCTGGGATGTGCTCAGAGCTAACATCGAAAGATATGCATCAAGCCACCTCGGGAACAATCACAAACCTCTTGGATTTTAGTCCAGTAATCAAAGTGCTTCAAGAAGGTAGTTTTAACACAAATTAAAAGCAACATTTCTTTTCATTCTATTAAATTATTATACGGAACATGAGGTGGTTATGGGTTGGAATATTACTGGGACTAATGGATGAGATTTACATGGAGGCAGGTTTAGCAGGAAATTTATCATTAAAAGACTGTCCAGCAATGAGGCAGACTTTCTTGTGACATCTTGAGCTCCTGGTCATTGAAAATGAATTGTCCAGTAGGTGATGAAAGTGGTTTTTGCCCTGGGTCAATGGTTGGACCAAAGACCTCTCAATTCTCATTTTAATTCCTAGGTTTTATGTTTCTAGAATCAAGAAGGACTTAGATAAATTCTTATGTGGCAGATCCCATTACAAGTTCTCACTGGAGACTAAAATATAGTATAATACAAATTTATGGAGTAATGTCGAGGAGAAAGGAAGGGAAGAAGAAAGGGATAAAAGGATGCTAACATGTATTGTGTTAGGACTGTGCTGAAATTTATATTGTCTCATTGAATCTTCACAATTACCACGTGAGGTGGCTGTGATGAGTGCCACTCTCACAGATGAGGAAACAGATGCTCAGAGAGGTTAAGTGACTTATCTGAAGTGACAGTTAATTAGCAGCACAGATGGGTTTTTTGCTTAGTCTTCCTGAAGCCTAAATCCAAGCCCTCTCTGCCATCCCATATGCCTCCTAAAAGTGTCCTTGCCTGGAAATTCCCCAGGTGCTGCTGTCCAGCATGGCTCTGGCCATGGGGCCTCGGGTCTGAAGTGGTGAGACCTGCCTTGCTTTCTGCTATCTTAAGGAATGCTCACCTCGGGGCAGGGGGCATAGTGGTTAGTGAACTGGAATTTCACCACAGTTGAGCAGTTGGAGGTTTTCCTCCATTGCTCAACTGCAAAATAGGTACAACTTTCTCCAATTGTCCCCTCAACAAATATATCACAAAAAACATCATAATTGAGACAACTCTAGTACTTATAACTTTTTGGTACAGTGATTTGATTTGGAAGTCAAGAAACAAGATTCTTTTCCCAGGGCCAGCTTTTAGTCTTTCTGAGACTCAGTTATTTTACTTTAAAAGGAAAGGAAAGAGGAAAAGCTACATCATCTCTCAAGTCTTTCAAATCATATATATTTATTGTATAATATATAATAATTATATAAAAATTAGATATATGTGTCTATATCTGTATATATGTATTTATACTCCTATTAATATTTAACTCAACATCTACTTATCTACACTGATATCAGCTACAGTGATATAATTATCCAATAATCCAAATACAGAAAATAGTTTAATATCAATTATTTGGCTTTGGAGTTCATTGTTTAGTGATCCCGCTACAAGTTTATTTAAAATAATAACAAAATAAAATTTTGTTTCCTTATAGCACCCCGATTGGTTGGTGCAGTTCCAGGAGGATTGAAGAGATTCACTTGGGTTGAAACAAAATCATCCGCAAAGTAATGGCCACCAACCAAGAGCTGACCACAGTCATGTGGCTCCGGGTCTGGGAACTGATGCTCACACTCGCTGCTAGAGTGATCTTAGGCATGTTATTTCAGTTCTCTGAGCTTTAGTTTTCTCACTGGAAAATGAAGAGAATAGTGCCTATCCTGTAGGATTGTTGAGGACGAGACGTGCGCACACACGGTGCCTGGCACAGGTTGGCGCTCCACAAGGGGTAGCCGTATTGTCAAGCAGGTCCTCATGTTCATCCACACCAGCCCTCAAGCCACGGTCGCTGGCTCTTCTCTTTGGCTGGCGTGCTTCATGGCAGAACAGAAAGGCATTTGCCAATTATTTGGGTAGGAGGCAAATCATCTTGACTGTAGAAATAAAATCTCGGAAATGCAAGCCATTGCCATTAGCTTTTAGCCATGCCCTGGAGGTTTCAGGGGCTCCCCCCCACCCCCTGCCTCTGTAAATTAGCCCCCGTCACCAGCCTCACCCTCCTCCTGCTGTGGCAGGGGCTGTTCCTGGAGCGCCCACAGGCCAGCGCTCCAGCCAGGAGGGGGTTAAAACCAACATTTGCAGATAAAGAGGTAAACATATTTACATTCCTCTCTTCACACTTTATGCATATGTCATGCAGTGAATAGTTTTAGAGGTCTGTTTGTACTATCTCTCCAGAATTTTTACAGTCTGGAGGACACAAAATCTCTATAAAGTGACTTATTGAAATAGAAGCAGATTGGTAAAACCGTTTCCCCTCTTATGAACTGTGAAGAATGATCCTCTAAATGAAATCAGGAAGGAACTGGACAGAGTCTTGTTTAATGGTCTGACAAAATGAATCACAACGATTCCAGACATCCATCACTGCTAAAAGGGAACCACAAATGATCTGTGAACCACTATATATTGATTACCCATGTAGTACAAGTGTCGGGTTTAATGTTCACACACCATAGAGAGGCGGCAGGGACAGATGGTGCCTTAACTCTTCTTTGATAGATTTTAATGGTGAAATATTGATTTCTATCTGGCCAAGGCCTGCTGTTAGGGGCCAAAGTCATTTGTTGGGTATTGCCGGACACCCAGTCGGCCCGGCGTAATCAATCATTTTTGGCAAGGCAGGTGAAAATCTAGAGAGAAGCACCTTGGAACCCTAACTGGAGCGTGATATGTCTGAGTCCAGCCACCTAGAGAAAGAGAGAGAGAGAGGGAGAGGACTCTCGGAGATTGTGCTTGTAAAGAATTATTAATGATAAGACATGTTTACTGAGGAGAGTCGCGGCGAATCAGAGCTGACATGAAATAGTCTGGGAGCCTCGTGGAGAAAATGAGCCTCTTGCTAAGAGGGACTATATTTTATTTAAACATCCTTCTAAGGCTGAGAACTCAGGTAATCTGTTGTGTTACAAGCCACTGGCTGTTCTTGCCATCCAGAGAGATAACACTGAGGCGCTAATAGGAACACATCAATCACAATCAGGCTGCAATTCCAGTGGTGTCTTGTCCTCCCAGCTCCTCTTTAAGCTCCTTAATAATGGTGATAACATAGTTCGGGGGCTTCGGAGAGGGGCTCTCCCCTCTGAGGGTCATATTCATAAAGTGAATAGCTTGCCAAGTCAGCACCCAGGGAAACGGATCTGTGCCGGGACTTCCGTGCAGAGAGAGAGGAGGAGCGTGGATGGCTGGAGAGGGCTGAACCCAACAGGAGAATTTTCTGTCATCTTTAGCCCCTCTGGTTCTGTGATGTCACTCCTACCTCCTTCCTAAGGAAGAGGTGTGAGTGTGTGTGTTATGTGTAATTATCAAGTAACAAGATGCATTTTCTTGGGCAGCTTATAAAATGGTCTTGAAGGCAATTCCCAGATGGAGCTTTCCACGTGTGTTGAGTGATGGAAACCTTGTGGGAACAGGTGTATGGCTTCCTAAGAAGACTCTGGGTGGGGGGGCATGTGAGGCAGGTGGGGGCAGGGCAGGAGGGATCCTCTCAGCCTTGGCAGCTCTGTGTCAGTCTCTAACCTGTCACCCGAGAGGGCAGGCATCTGTTTGCTGGTTTGAGTCCCCCATTGATTATGAGCTGCATGAGGGTGGCAATCGTGTCTAACTAATTGTTGCGTCCTCAGTACCAGCACACGGTCTTGAGACTCACAAGATGCCCAATATGTGAATGTGGCTGAATACATACGGGCAGGTGTTTGTGTTGAAAAGAAGTCAGTCATACTTCTATGCACCTTTTGAGTGTCCACATGAATGTGTGTGTGTGTAAATATACACATGCATGAACGAATGCACTGACCTTATAAAGACACGTAACACATTTTATATTTGTTTGTGTGATTTACTTTTTACAAGGCAGCACAGCATAGCAGATGACAGCCTGGACTCCAGAGCCAGACGGCTTGGATTCACATCCTGGCTCCACCACTTACTAGAGATGACTTTGGACAAGTTGCTTCAATTCCCTGTGCCTCAGTTACCTCATCTGTAAGATGGGGATAATAGTACCTATGTTTGGAGGATTAAATAAGATAGTAGACATGAAGCATCTATAATAGTACCTTGTATACAGTAGCATAAATGTTTTATGTTATATATTTATGTTTAAATTATATATTTAGCTATGACATTACATTCAAAATCTTTATATATATATACATATTATAAATGAATATGTATATATGCATAACAACACATAAGCCTTTAGATGGTTGATATTAGGTATCCCAAGCAACATTTGCCTCATTCTCAGGGAGACAGCAAGCCTAAACTGTGAGTGGTAAGTTTATTTTGGTGGTGGTTTGGTGGGGTGGCAGTGTTTTGATTCACTGTAAATTCAGATATTCAAACTATTTCATACTGGGGCTTTAATGGGTCTGTATTTGCCTGAGTGTGTTATCTCCCAAAACCTATTTGCAGGGGTGTGTGTGTGTCTCTAGTTGAACAAGTGTATATATTGATGCACATATACAAAGGTTCTGCAAAGCAAGACGAGCCCAGCTTCGTGGACTGCCCCAGCTGTGCAGCCTGCCCCCAGATGTGAGCGCAGGCGGCAGATTCCGTTTAGATTATCTTGCTTACCTAATGATTTTTGCTTCACTGCCTTGCTCGATTGTGTTCACCAGGACTGCAGGCTATTAAAATGTCAAGGCACATTGAATTGTTGTTATCCAGAAGAGAGACCTTTCTACTCAACCTGTGTTCTGGGGGTTGCATAAACTCGGTGAAGGCGATTGGAGAAAGGCTTTATGGCTTTTTTACATAGATGGGGGTGAGCAGGGAGGTGGGGAGAGGGCACTGGGAGGGGGAGGAGGGGTGGGACGGGAGTGAGGGTTTATGGCAGCTGGAGTGTGCTAATTAAAATACCATCTCCTCAAACAGGTCTTGGCTGCTCCTCGCCTTTGTATTTACGAGTAACCGCAATAGGGTCTTGCTGTGTGATGCGGTTTAAAGACCCGAGAAGGGGAGCTGACTCGCAGTGGGCGGTGGAGGTGGGGCTGAAAGGCTGAAGTGCTGACAATCAGGGGTAGGGCACAAGGAACAATATTATAAGGCAGACACACCAAGGAGTTCCTGGTTGGCAAGAAGTGCTAAGGAGGAAAACAAAGGTTTCCCTGGCGCTGGCCTGGCCCAGCTCTGCGGAGGGCCACGTTCTCTGCACCACGAGCGCTGTTTCGGGGTGACAGCACTGAGCCCCGGGCGGCACTGTTACCAGCGCTGCATCTCGGCCTGGCCCCGCCTGCGCCAGCTGGGACAGTCTGGAGACGTTCGTCTTTTCATGCCGTCAAGTCTCATTTGGCCAAGGATTTATTTTCCTTCGGGGAGAGAGGGAGAGCAGGGGCAAAGGACGTTCTCATAAAGCATCCAGCGATCAGAGCCGCGAAAGGCTCCGAGCAGAAACTCAAACTTCCCCGGATTGACTTTCCCCTTCGTTCACATCATCTCACAAATATTTAGCTTTCCCTGGCCACGTCTGTTTCATTTTTGTTTCAGAGAGACGGCTTTGTTTTTGCTGGTGTATGGCTCTGCGAGGGCTCCGTCTGTCCCTCCCCCTCGCCTTGACATCACTGACTGGCTGCGCCAGCTCCTCGGTGGCCGCCGGGGTGCTGCGTGGCGCCCTCGCCTTTGTCAGTTTTCTCAGCTAGAGTTTTATCTGCGCGCGCGCGGACACACACACACACACACACACACACACACACACACCCCTCCGCCGATTTCCCTCCATCCATCCCAGTAAGTCACGCCCGCCTGTGATCCTCAAGTTCCTCGCCCTCGGTCGCCAGGCATGCACTCCCGAGCTCTCCACTTTTGTTTCTGTCCCCAGCGCTGCCCATTCTGCCGGCTCCAACCAAATCTCACACGTACACGTTTCCGCTTCCCTTCATTCCGGCTTCTCTCTCACCTGGCTGGACACGTGCAAGAGTCTCCGTAAGGCCACGTCTGACTTCCTTATCCTTTTTTTTTTTTTTTTATGTTAACGGAATTTCCACATTTCATTTATATTTATTTATTTATTTATTTATTTTTCCCCCAAAGCCCCTAGATAGTTGTACGTCATAGCTGTGCACCCTTCTAGTTGCTGTATGTGGGACACTGCCTCAGCATGGCTGGATAAGCGGTTCCTTGGTGCGCGCCCGCAATCCGAACCCTGCCTGCCAGCAGCAGAGTGCGTGCACTTAACCGCTAAGCCATAGGGCCGGCCCTGACTTCCTTATCCTTGAGGCCTCCTTCCTGGTGGAGGATGGCTGTGCTCCGGGAGTGTCTCTGGCCCACAAGACCTGCTTTGGTCTGGTTTCCCATCTTTTGTCTAGAGACAACTTCTCCCTCCCAGCACACTCTTCCGGGAGCCTTTCCTAATGTTCCCTCTTTCCCCCTCCCCAGAAGGGTGAGGTGCCCCTCCTTATCTCATAGCTTTATCATGCTTTATTGAAAATGTCTGTTTACTTGTGTTAAACCCCTACAAAATTGGTAGTTCATTCATTTAATCAACAAATATTTATTGAACATCTACTCTAAGTATTAACCCATTGTTAATGGGTTAATGGGAAGAAAAACAGATACATCTCCTCTCATGGCCTATAGAAGATTCTCTGGGTCAGGGACCGTGTTATATTTGTTTCTGTAACCTGGATCATATAGATGCTAAATACATTTTGAATGGATTGATGAAAGAAAGAATAAATCCTGACCCTGCCCTTTTGAGCAACCTAACCAGTATTTTCTGTTTGCTGTTTCATTATGTAGAACACAAGCTCATCATGACAAGCTTGATAGAAGCTTTTTCTTCTCAAATTCCTGTATATCCATTATCTCCCTGGGTCTCTGAAACCACTCTATGAGGTGGCTTTGGTTCAGTTCTAGCATTCCATTTTATTAAGGCTCAATGAGTACAATGTCAAAGGTCTAATGGGTCACTAGTGATGGAGCCCAGCCCAGACTTGACCCTGGGCCTCTGCATCCTTAGCCCAGCTCTGCACTCCAGCTCTCTAGATGACACATGTCCCCGTCTCCTATGCCTGCCACATGCTTCCCAACCAGAGTCTCAGGAAAAATGGTAGAAGGAGGAATAGGATGATGCCCAATTTTCATTTAATTCTCTTCCAGATTCTTCCTGGACCTCCCCGGCACAAGATGTATTGCTTAAGAGGGAGGTGCATTTAATGGATGTTAAGATATAATTTCCTTTCTTAGCTTCTCTTTAGCCCTTTCCCTTGCCCCCAGTTGTCTATCTGAAGCATGGTAGGCTCAGCTCTGTCTTCATTGGGTTTTCTGACGATCACCAGGAACTTGAGGCTGAGCGCTATGCCCATCATTTGGGTCAGTTCATTTCCATGATTAGACTTGTTGAATTAACGTAACTGAGAGGCCCTGTGTACCTGGGCTGAGAGGAACAGACAGCTCCCCAAATGCTCTCTGGACGCTGTGCTAATGGAAGCTTTGGTTCTGTACCAGCAACCGTAACGTCGCCCATTTGTGGCACTGGAGACCCTCACTGTGTTGGCGAGGCCAGGACTTCTGGGGCCCTGGGCTGCTGCCCTGAACCAATAGCCTACCACAAGGGGGAAGATGAAGAAGAGGCATTGGAAGGACTGAGTCAGCAGCAGGAAGGGACAGTTCTACCTCTCCTGCGGTGCCCTACGGACAGGGTGGGCTCCATTATGTATCACTGGGGCTTCTTGGGTTTCATTTCCCTGAGTTCCAAGTTCCTTATCTGTAAAATAGGAATGATAAAGACCACCTTACAAGATTGCCACAAGGGTTCGATGAGATAATGTCTGTAAAGTGACTATCTCAATGTCTTGCACAGAGTGCGCCCAACCTCCATGTATCTCTCTCTGATGTAAGCACACACACACGCACACACACACACGCATGTGCACACACAGACACATGCACACAGTCATAAACTTCTTTGTCCCAGGCTCCTCTTCACCCTTTTACTTCCATCTCACCCTTTTCTGATAGTCCCGTAATTCCCTCCCTCCTGCCCTTGCATTTCCTTCTCTCTTGCTCCCCCTTTCTAACATCTTTTCATTTGGCTGCATGTCCTTATCCTTTTCATGAAGTTTTCTCAACTGGGCTCTGCCCAATGACAATGAGTCGAGTGACCCGGGGCCAACTTCTTACCTCTTTGGGCAGGTGCTCCTTCTCTCTTCAGGAGCACCTTTCCTGGCCACGTTGTCCTGTCCTGTATCAGTCACCTCCATGTCTGTTCCCTCATCAGACCCTGGGCCCCTTGAGGCAGGGACTGTGGCTTGGTAGGCTAGCAAATAGGGGAGACTTGAAAAGAGTTGGTGGAAGAAAGGACTCTTTTTATGATCCAAGGTCAGCCTTCTGAATTCCAGAGCACTTACGTGGCCACCACTAGCCCCTACACACCTTTATGAAAATTCAAAAGAGGTGCTTTCTTCCTCTAGCCAGGGCACTGGCTTGCCAAATGGAGCCTAGGCTAGGTTTCAGACCTCATTTGTCTCCTTGGCTTTCATGCAGGGCACGCTGCACAGCATGTGTGTTACGCTGTAAAAGGAGCTGAGGATGTAGCATAGGCTGCCTGGTCAGTGGTCTGACTCACATTGCCCATTGAAGTGACCCAGGCTTCTCCTGTAAAGAATTCTCTGCCATTGGCCTGCTCCATGGTCGTGTAACTCTTTCCCACAGAGCTTCAGTGAGGCCTGGGTGGCGCCTTCCCAGTGCAACAGAGCTGCCTGAACCCCCAAGGCATGCAGTCATTTGACAATGGCTGCCGCCTTCACAGCAGTGGAAGGAAAGAATACCTCCTCCCCTCATATACCCTGAAGTCTGCCCTCATTGGGTGACTTTTCTGCTGATTATAGAGAATGGCAATCATATGTATAGCTTCTTTTATTAAGTGCTTAGTTAATGCTAGTTAAAACTAGTGCCTAGTTAAAACACTGTGCAGTTTTTTTGCTCCCCACAAAAAGCAGAGGAAGCAAAAGTCTCCCCCTTCACAGATATAAAAATTGAGTCTCAGAGAAGTGAGAGCCGGTGGAAGACACTTGGCAGCACTCTGTGTGCTCCTCTCCCCAGGGATGGGGCCTGAGCTCGGGGTTCTCTGACCTGAGGATTCTCGTTAGTGTCTGCCAGATGTCTTAGAGGGAACTTGGAAACTATTAGGTGGGAAAGGGCATCTCTGGGTTGGAGGGCAGATATGTTTGAGGAACTGGCTGGGTTAGAGCTTTGTTTTGCTGGAGCCCGGCCCATATCAAAACCACGTGGACGCTCCTCTCCTGGAAAAGCATCTCTTTTCTTCTTGCCAAAGAACAAAAAAAGAGATTGAAACTTTGAGCTCCCAGGGGGCAGCGCTCGTTTGGAGGCGCTTCTGCTGATGCGGCTTGTAGGAATATGAAACACTTTTGTCACTTTTTGGAAGCAGGGAGGGCAGGAAAATGTCATGTTTTCGTCTCTTCCAGTTTCCAATAATAAAATGAAACTTTTTTCTTAATCTCCTGCCCTTTCAATAAGTCTCAATGCTCTCGAGTTACTAATTTTTCCATGATTTCCTGAAATTTCAAGTCTCTCTGCTCTGCTGAGGGCTGGTGTTTGCCACAGCCTCAGGCTGAGTCTACTGGCAAGTGATTTTTTAGATAACTTAAAAAAATCTATTAGGAATGGCAGCTTTGTAGGGACTGGCGATAGGGGGAAGTGAGCATACCCCACAAATCTACACAGAAAACACCAGACAGACCAAAGACTGGCCTGCCCCATATGCAGCTATTCCTCAACCTCTCTGAGCCTCAGTTTTTGCGTCTGTAAAATGGTGGCAACTATAAGTGCATCACAGGGACCCCTTGAGGAGTGGATGCAATGACATGTGTGAAGGCTCTGGCCCGTATCGGGCTCTCCTGGGTGTTCACATTTTCCCTCCCAGTCATTCTAGCCCCCTTGACCCCCACTATAGGCCACACTTGTTTGACTTAGCTCCATGCAGCTAATTATTAAATTTTCATTTAGATTGGTTTGGCTCATACTCCCCACTACAAGTGGGGTTCTGTCAAGGATAAATTTGCTCTGTGTCTCTCCCATTAATGTGGGCATCTTGGCAGTTGCATTGGTCTTTAAACTGCCAGCTCACAGACAATGGAGGCTCGGTTCCACTTTCTTTGTCGCTCAGGCCATATGGCCACTTGACACACTTGTCTTTGAACCACATACAAGCACTGTAAACATTTGACAGAGGCAATTTTGCTTGGTGGTTATGAGCAGTGAAAGAAGCCTCTGACACTAAGTGCATACCCGTTGATGAATCACTCAATCCTCTGAGCCTCAGTATTCCCACTGGTACAATGGGATAATGGAGACCATCTCCCAGAGTTAGTCTGAGGATTACATGAAAGCATAGGTGTGAAGAGGGAGCCCTATGCCTGGTATAGGGTAAGGGTCTAATAAACTATATATAAAATAATAAAGCTATTATTATTTGTGGTTGTTATTTTTATTCTTAATGTTGTATGAAAGCTATCTATTTATCTATCTGTCTACATCTATATATTGTGTCAAATATTCTTAGTGATTTCCATTATAATCTCTTAAGAAACCACTCTTCACAAAACAATGGCTCAAGACTGAATAAAAATTGTGCTGCAGCCACTTCAAGGAGAATTATCCCCCAAGCAGACTGTGGATTAAATGCATCTGATTTGCTCACTTTGCCCTTAAAAGAAATTGTTTAATGCCAGTTGACATTTAAAATTTTTACATGCACTTTGCAAAGCAAATGACACAAATATATTAATAAAGCAAACATCTAATTATCCTGAAAAATTTAGTTTATACACGTAGCAATAATTTGTATTCTTAAAAACTAAGTAGCTATTTTTTCTTTTAGAAATTCTATTAATTGTCTTCCTTCGTTGTGTCAAAGAATATTTCAAAGAGCTTCTCATCTGTTCATTCCATAAATATTTGTCGAGTCACAGAGGATATGGACATGAGCAAGACAGGGTTGGTCCCTGCCCTCAAAGATGTCTCAGCAGGGAGACCAACCTGGATCAACATCCCTGTGCTCTGGGAGAAGCATACAGAGGATGCTATGGAGGCAAGGGGAAGGGGCTTTTCATCAGGCTTGAGGAGCGGTAGAGGAAGAAAAGGAAGGTCAGGGAAGGCTTTGTGGAACAACAGAGATAACCACGAGAGCAATTTCAGAGAGGAAGTGGAAACACACTGGGCATACTGGGGAAGAGTAAGTAACATGATGGAGAAGTGAAGGGAGAGGAGGCAGAGAGAAGGCTGAGCTCCAAGATGATCACCATGACCAGCGTCAGGCCAAGAAGTGTAGATAGGATTCCAAGAGTTGCAAATGGGGAAGTGATGTGATCAGTTTTTTGTGTTAGATTGCTGGGAGGATGGAGGATGGACTTGGGTGGGGGGAGTTCTGCTGAAGTTGGGAGAAAGTTAGAGAATTGCTTCTCAAAATATGGCCCAGAGGCCAGCAGCATCTGCATCACCTGGGGGCTTGTTAGAAATACAGACTCTTTATCTCCACTCTAGACCAACTGAATCAGAATCAGCATTTTAACAAGGTTGCCGAATGGTTTGTATCCACACTGCAATGGAAGGCTCTTGAAAAGCTCAGGATTGAAGCAGTGTGGGGCAGTGGCATTGGAGATAGAGGGGGATGAATCTGAATCTTGTTTAAGTCTCTAGTTCCACTGAAAAGTGGAATGACTTAGCAGGGAGTAATTGAAGAATTTTTTGGCAAGTTCTGTCTAGAAGCTGCTGTGCAAATGTGCATTTTGTGCCATCAGATGTGTAAATTAGTTAGCTGCCCAGACTTTATTAAGAAGTCCTAAAATGTACTAAAAGAGAATGTGAAAGGTGAATTACTTATGTGCTCAGAGAAGGTGCTGGGTAAACACCATTTGAGTAGATAATTTAAAGCGAAAGTGGTCTTCCTTAGTTTGTTCCAATGGCCTTATGGGTGTATAATGTGCTTGGGGGTGGGAGGCTTGGGTCATGGATGGATAAATGGTATTGGACCAGTGAATGGCTGGCAAGGCCTGGGCGGGGGAGTGACCTATCTTTTAGAACATCTCCATTCATTCAGGCATTCATATACTGAATGCCAGGAGCTGGGAATACAGAGATGAACCAGATGGAAGTGAAAACCTGTGTCACAAGCTGAAGGCATTTGAACAGCCATGTGCACGGACCTGGTGTGTGCAGCGAGGACAGCTGCTCAGCACCTTGCCGAGCTCTGACAAGCCATAGTGGTTAGTTCTTAAACATGTGGGTTTGGAGCCAGAGACACCAGACTCCAAACTCTTCCTCCTGGGGTACCTTGGGCAAGTCCTGTAATGGCTTTGGGCCTCAGCTTCCCCATTGAAAGTGAGAAAGATACCACTTCTCAGGGTGGTTATCAGGAAGAGATGAGCATATGCGTGTGAAATGCTCAGGAAAGGGTAGCAATCTTCATCATCATCATTGTTATTATATTATCCTTAACTTTGTCTTCATTCTTGTGAGAGATACAGAAGAAATACAAAACACATTCTCAGCTCTCAAGAAATTTTCTAACTAGCTAGAGAAAGAGTACACACCCATGGGAGATGAATCACTAACAACAGGAGCAGGCCCATCTTGTTGAGAAGCTCTGAGGAAGGACGTGCTCTCCATGGGCTGGGCCATCAGTACTGAGGGGCTCTGAGGAACGACATGCTCTCCATGGGCTGGGATACCCAGGACAGTTTTCTCAGGAGAGATGCTATTAAGTCAGGAACGGGAGTGAGAAGGCAGAAGTGTCCTCCAGTCACACTGGAAGGAGGACAACACAGTGGAACTGTACAGATTAGAGGAAAGAAGGATCAACAGCAGCCTTTTGGCCCAAGGCCCTCATTGTGCACACAGGAAGCAGGCCAGAGCATGGTGGCCATCTAGTTCTTGCTCAAGGTCACTCGACACATGAGTGGTTGTGCTGGGACAGGAATCCAGTCTTCTGACTCCTGAGCTAGTGCTCTTTCCACCTCAGCAGTGGTGCATCTGCATAAAACACCCTAGCATACAAGGAGCTCACTGGTGCCTGGGTGTGGCTATATTGCAGGGCCAAATGCAGCAAAGAGGATAAAAGGAACCTTGGGTTCTGAGTCTGGTCAGGGATGAAATCCAACCTTTGTCACAATCAACTGGGTCCCCTGTAACCTGACTTTTTTAATGGCTCTTCCTGTCTCTTCCCTCCCTTTCTTCTTTTCTTCCTCAAACGTGTCCCAAAGGCCTACTGTATGCAAGGTCTCATGTTAAGTGTTGGAAACGCAGGACTGAGGGAGACTCGCCATCTCTGTCCTCAAAAAGCAGGAGCAGAGAAGGTATTTCAATATAAGAATGCAGCCCCACTTGATTGACAGTGGCAGCCTTAGTGCCGTAGAGAGATCTGAGGCTCTATTGGGAGCCAGTGGGAAAGCACGTGATGATTGATTAGCAATGTCTGCCAGGGGTGCAGGAAGACAAGAGTAGTCACACGAGGGTCTGTGCATATTTCCTGAGAAACAGTTCTGGATCTTGAGAATGTTTACATTTGTGACTTATAAGCCTCTAGTTAATGCAATGACTAGATTTAGCACTAGAGATAAGAAAAAACAAAATTCATCAACTAACCAACCAAAAATACAAACAGAAAACATTCCATTCAACAAACAAACAAGTGAAAAACGACTTTTCTTCTCCCTAAAGAATCCCTGGGGTCATAAGAAGCTTAGACTCTCTGAAGGGTAGCTGTGTTGAAGACACCTTCTGTGCGAGCCTCAGAGGGTTTTCTTCCCCTGAACTCTCTGATTTGACCATTGAGTTGCATATATTGTCTTTAAAAACTCCCAAATTTTACAGGTTTGTGTTGCCCTTACCATGGCTCCACCTCTTGATCCAGCCCTGCTTTCTGGAAGCTTCTGGTCCAGCCCTACCTTCTGGCCAAATCCTCTACTTCTCTCCATCCCCTGCAGGAGACCATTGAGTCAGTCTGCCCCTTGAGGAGGGAGTATCCTGAGTAATAAACTCAGTTTATAAACTAGGATGAACATGGCGAGTGGTTGTTCCTGGTCTATGCATATTCAGGCACAGGAGCAGTACTGTTTGTAAGCCATCATGGTGGGATGATGGCCTGGGTTTGCTTTGCTGGAAGTGGGGATGGCTTTTATAGATCCACCCACACTCTCAGCCTGGTTCCCCTTTGTGACCACAAGCTCACATCTGTGAGGCTCCTGGGTGCTGGTCGCATTCCAGCTTTGACCATGGATTAGAGCTAAGGCACCTGGCCTTTGTGAGGAACCAATCTGAGGCCTTATTGACCTGGAGTGTGAACCACAGCAGGAAATTGCCCAAAGCAACACAACTGCATAAATTCACAAGGCTCACACTATTCTTGGGACTCCCAAGTGTGGAGGCAGCATTAATATAGAAGAAAAGACAAAGGCTTTGGACCCAGACAGACCTGAGTTCATATCTTACAAGCAGTGTGACACTGGGTGAGTTACTCTCTTAGCCTTAGTCACTTCATTCATAAACTAGGGTATCAAGTCCTAAGTCATTTCATTGTTGGGAAAAATAAGTAAGACAATATATGTGTGACAGTTAGTATTGGGTTTGCTATGAGTAACAGACCCCAAAAAGCAGTGCTTATACAGACAGCAGTCCTTCTCTCTCCCTGCAGTCTATAGGTGTGCAGCCTGAGCTGACCTGGAGGCTCCTCTCTGTAAAGTTTGAGGGATCAATTTTCTTTTTGTTCACTTCTCCACCATTCCTAAAGTTTTTCCTTATCCTCATGGTCTGGTATGACTGCATCCATATCCATGTTCCAGCATGAGACTGGAGGAAGGTTTGAAAAAGAAAGAACAAAGGGCATGGACCAGCCATCCCTCAAGGAAGATACCCAGACACTTTTGCACACTTCCACTTACATCCCATTGGCCAGAACTGAGGCACATGGCCACTTCCAGCTGCAAGGGAGCCTGGGAAATGTAATCTTTATCTGGGTGGCCATGTGACCATTTATTGTTTATGGAAGAAGGGAGAGAATAGATTTTGAGAGTCAAGAATTCTGTCCCAATTTATGAAGCACTTAGCACTGTGCGTGGCTAAATGATAAATCCTTCCCTCTTTCTACTCATTGCCATGCACGTGCGGAGAATGGTGTGGGTGTGGGTTTTCGTTTCAGGCTGCTTGCCACCAGCACATGCTGTTCCTGGTACTGTGTTCTAAATTTACCCCCTGAAGAATTTGTAGCAGGAGAAAATTCCTTTTACTGCCTCCTCGCAAAGGAGTTGGTGAATGTGTGAGGAGTGCAGTTTTCTCGCTCATAAGTTGCCTGGGTTAGTGCACGTTTCCTACGAAGTCAGAAGCTGTTCAGAGAGTTACACAGCCACTGTGTGAATCACAAGCAATGTTGCGAGGGGAGCAGAACCTTGGCGTATCACGCTACAGAGGTGGCTGGTCCCAGCCCGTAGTTCTTTCAAGAAGAAAGGCATGTTTAAATGATACCTCCACTCCTCCTTCTTTTGTGTTCTGAGGCGTAAAGACAGGTAATAGTGACTCAGTTTTGCCAACATTTCCCAGTGTACTCTGTGCTGGGCAGTAGGCAAGGCGTAAGTGTGGGCATGTACACATTTTGGGGGTATGCATATTGCCCCTGACCTCCTGGAGCTCGCAGTGGTTGGGAAGACAGATATTAAACACACGATTACTCAAATCATTCTTTGACTACAATGGTATCTAGATTTAATCACTCTTAGTAACTGAGGAGGCATTTTCAATACCTGCTTCCCTCTCGCCTGCCACACCTGAGCAGGACCAGGTCCTGGACTTCTTTCTCGGAAACGGCTCATGCATGACGTATCCCCTCTCCCTTCTCATTACTGCTGGTCTGGCTCAGGCCCTTGTGACCTCTTATGACTGCTGGGTTCACGTGGAGGTTGAGCTGTGGGCTCTGGATGGATGCTACCTGCACTCCAGGCCCCACCACCTGCTGGGTTGGTGTAACCTTGGGGTTATTTGACCTCTGGGTCTCAGTGTCCTCCTCTTTAAAGTGAGATAACAGACTGTATTTGTTTGCTAGGGCTTCCGAAACAAAGTACCACAAAGATGATGGTTTAAACAACAGAAATTTATTGTCTCTCAGTTCTGGAGGCTAGGAGTCTGAGATCATGGTGTCAGCAGGGTTGGTTCCTTCTGAGGACCGTGAGAGAGAATCTGTTCCATGCCTCTCTCCTAGCTTCTGGTGGTTTGCTGGTGATCTTTGGCATTTCTTGGCTTGTAGATGCATCACTTCTATCCCTGCCTTCCTCTTCATACGGTGTTCTCCCTGTATGCATGTCTGTGCCCAAATTTCCCCTTTTTATAAAGATGCCAGTCACACTGGATTAAGGTCCTTGTCTACTCCAGTATGACCTCATTTTCACTTAACTAATTACATCTGCAAAGACCTTATTTCCAAACAAGGTCACATGCTGAGATTCTGAGAGTTAGGACTCCAACACATGACATTTTGAGGGACACAATTCAACCCATAACACTGGTTGCACCACTGTGGGTTCAAATGTGTTACATACATAAAGCACTTAGAACAGGGCCTGGCACAAAGGAAGTGCTCAGGATTAGGAACTATTATTTTTAATTGTGATTTCTTTCTAACTGGTCCTCCAGCTCTGATCCCTGCCCTCCAGTGTAGCTGAAATGATAGATCGATCAATATAAATTGATCTCATGTTCCTGCTCACACCACAGGCCTTACCATGCCATTCAAGCTTCTATATAATCTGGCACAAATTAATCCAGCTCTTCTCCATATTCCCAGATTACATTATTTATAGCTTTATCATGTAATTTATAATCTGCTTTTCACTGTGATTGGCTGTGAATGCTAGTAGCCTCCCAGGTGAGCTCTTTAGGGCAAGGACCATGATAATTTGATATATTCTCAATTATAAATCTATTTGCATTCATTCTTGTAGCTCCCACGTCTACAACAGTGCCAGGCTTCCCCCAGATTTTGTGCGGTTCTAAGTGCTCCATGTTGGGGTGTGTGTGTGTGTGAGAGAGCATGTCTTCCTGCCTAGACATTCTCTCGGGAGGGGCAGTAACTTGTGGTAGAGAGAGTCCAGCTCTGTCTGCTATTTTGGTCTGCTTGGGCTGCTATAACAGATTACCATAGACTGGGGGGTTTAAATAACAAACATTTATTTCTCACAGTTCTGGAGGCTGGGAAGTCCAAGATCAAGGTGCTAGCCAGTTGGGTTCCTGGTGAGAGCTCTCTTACAGATGGCCGCCTTCTTGTTGTGTCCTCACATGGTGGAGAGAGAGATCATTTATCTTGTATCTCTTCTTATAAGGGCACTAATCCCGTTCATGAAGGCTCCACTCTTATGACCTGCTAACCTCCCAAAGGCCGCACCTCCTAACACCATCACATTTGGCCTTAGGACTTCACCATATGAATCATGGGGGGGACACAAACATTCAATCCATGGCATCTGCCCTGTAAGGCTTTGCTCTTTCCATTATGTCCCACCTCTGCTCCTTATCCGGCAAGTTGACCTATGTCACATAGGTCCTTTGCTCCAGAGCTCCTTTCTCAACTCTGGACCCAGCTGGTTTCCATTCTGTCTTCTCCCAGAACCTCCTTCTCTCCCAGCCACAGTCTGAAGTTGTTTGTGGATAGTGAGGAAATTAAGTGGCAGGAGTAGCTGATGTCTGGAAGAAGAGGAGCACGAAGCTCCATGCTGGAGGGACAGTGTCTGGGAGGAGCTGTATCCACTGCTCTTCGGGGCTGCTGTTCCAATGCCACCTCCTTGTGTGGTGTGTTTAGGCTCTATGCTCTTTTTTTAAAAAAATTCCTTTCCCTGCCAGTGGTGCCCCTTCCTCTTCTCAGGTACTTCGTGTCTTCATGCTCCCTGGCCTGTATCTAAACCTTTCTCGGGAAAGAAGACACTCTCAGTTCTTTACCCCCTAATGCAAGTAGAAGACACAGGATTCTACTCTCTCAGTCTGCTGTCTGATTAGGGACAGGAAGACTTTTTCCCTGTGGAAGAATGTGTGGTGAGGAGGCTGGAGTAGGAGTGGAGAGAGTGTCTACCCTGTGCAGCTGGAAACCCTCCCTGGAGAGAGCTCTTTCATATCTAGCTCTTGGCACCTACTCTACAGCTGCTCATCCAGAGATTGATTTCCTTTACTAGTGAATCAGAAATGGCCCTTTGTGGGCCACTGTTTGCTATTCTGGCTATGTGGAATTGTGAAGGGTTGAATGATGTGGCCTCCGACCTGAAGGTGCGTCCATGAGATTGATGGGCTGAGCAGACATGAGGAACACAAATAATTGAAATACAAGGATGCACATGCTACCTGCATGCAGGAGACATGCATGAGTGCAGACCTGTGGGGGGCAGGAGAAGGACTGAATAAAAGGAAGAAATTAGTCCTGGTAGGGGAATCTGGGAAGACTGTCTGGAGGAGGTTGCAGAGGGGCAGACCACATCTGGAAGAAGAGAATGGTCAGGAGAGGTCTGAGAAGGGAGAAGGTTGAGTATTGGTGCTAGAGCCAAGAGTTTTGGTAGGGAGCCTAGTTTGGGGTTGGTGAGAAGGTCCCATCCCTGAAGTCCACACCAAGGAGAATTGATGAAGCTGCTTACATTCATTTTGCTGCCCAAGTGAATTTTGTTTGTCCTCTGGATCTCATCTGCTGTCCTGACGAGTCCTGCCTATGCAAGCCTTTCTACGCCACAGAGAACCGTGGTGCAAGTTAGAAAAATAAGCTCTATCTGGGCTGACCCGGCCCTGCAGGCACATAGTTTGACCAGCAGATGGCGCCTATGTGTGAGTTGGAGAAGCCACGGCATACAGCTGGGTCAGCCCAGAACAGAGTTTTACATTCCCTTGGCGCCTGCAGCAGGGCGTCTTCGTGCAGGACAGCCTTGTCTACATCCCCTGAGCACCAGCCTCTTTCACAGTCTATAACCTCGACATGTGCTGTTCCTTCCACCTGGAGTTCCTGTCTCACTCTTTGCAAATTCCAACTCATCCCTTCATACTCAGCCCAAGTGTCCTGATGTTGGTGACACTTTCTGACGTTGTCCTTTGAGCTCCTGCATTCACCACAGGGCTGGGCACTGGTCATTCACCAGCACATTCCAGACCAGTCCTGGCCACCCAGCAGGGGCCTTAGAACACCTGTGGAGTGAGTGGACGAATTGAGCAATATTCTCCCCAGTCTTCTCTCTTTACATTCCTTGCCACTAGAGAGGTGAGTAGGGTAAGTACCATTAACTTCATTGGGTAGAAAAGAAACTAATGCTCAAAGAGGGTCAGTGGCCTGCTGGAGGTCCCAATCTATCTCTCCGGTGTTGTCTCCTGCAGGCACCCTACCTACCTTACTCATAATGTGCTCAATCAAATAAGATCACTTCCTGCTTCTTGGAAAAGCTCTGTACGGCCCTGCCCATCTGCCTTTACCCATGCTGTATCTGCTTCCTGAATGCCTTTCCCATTTCTCACTTAAAAATTAACCCAAGTTTAAGAGCCAGCTCCAATACCATCTTCTCCTTGAGCATGTCTACAATCTCGGGCCTAGAAGTCTCCAAGGCACCTGTTCAGTACTTGTGCTGCGTTTTGCCCAGAATCAGTAGTAAGTGTGCTGATGTCTCACCTCTTCTGAGAGCTGGAAGCACTGAGTTCTGGGCCTTGTTTGTTATCGTGTCTTTTGGACTGCCGAGAATAGTGCCATCTACACAATAAGATGCACAACGTGTGCTTACTGGGTTAGAGATTGCTTGTATAAGCTCAGTTATACTCACTTGTTATTTAAGTATTTATTTACCACCTCTCGCTCACCTTTCTTCCAGAAAGTGTTAAGGCAGCTTATCTCATTTTGAAGTGGTTGTATCAGTGGCTCTGAAATGATTCCAGTCAAGACCCATAGTATCAAATACATTTTGCATCATGATCCTGTATACATATATTTTTTTCTGAAACTAACACACTCTAATACTTTCTAGTCAATTCCATCCTGCTTTTAAAATGTTGGTTGTAACCTATTAAATTGATTTCGCAACTCACTAATAGGTCATGGCCCTCAGTTTGAAAAACACTAATTAAAACCACCAAGAGGCAGGATTCTGAGAAAGTGCTGGCCAGTAGGCTAACCTGAGTTCTGTCCTTGGATAGGCGTGGGAGTAAGTGGTGGAGACTGGGGTCAGTGAGGAGGTGTCTGGATGTGGAGTCGGTTTTGTTGCCCTCCCGTGGCCATGAGCAGTGATGTGGGCAAAAGTCCTGGCATATTTCCACCTCCCATTCTCTTCCCTTTCTGGCACCCAGGGCCCTCCTGCTGCCCCCTGGGAGCCCCCTTTGATGACCAATGATGGCAAGACCCTTCCTCTATACCTCTCCACATCTGTGTCACTCCTTCCACTACCCTAGGACTATTGTACCTGTTTGTCACCCAAGGCTGTGAGGGGAGAGGGATGTATTTTGTCCATTCTTACATCCTCAGTACTTGCAGAGTGCCTGGCTTACGGGTACTCAATGAACATTGGCTGAATAAATGAGTGAATAAATAAATGGGTGACTATAACATCAGAGTCCTGCTAAGTGAGGAGTTCCAGGGGTTGCTAATTCAGATGCCCTCAGGGGTCAGACAGGTAACATCCCTGCATGAAGCAGGCCATGTGGGAGGCAGTGGGCCTCACATCCAAAAAACGCCTTGGAAGGCTAGCGTCTGTGTGTGTATACTACCTTCCTGTTGCTGCTGCAACAAATCACTAGAAACTTAATGGCTTAAAACAACAGAAATTTATTCTCTTAAAGTTCTGGAGGCCAGATGTCTGAACTGAGTCTTCAAGGCTAAAATTAAGGTGTCAGCGGGGCTGGTTTCCTCTTGATGCTCCAGGGTAGAATTGTTTCTCCCCTCTTCCAGCCTCTGGTGGCTGCTGGTGTTCCTTGGCTTGTGGCCACATCCCTCTAATCTCTGTCTCTCTGGTCACACAGTCTTCTCCTCTTCTGTGTCAAATCTCCCTTAGTCTCCCTCTCATAAAGACCCTTGGGATTACAATTAGTGCCTACTCAGATTACCCAGGATAATCTCCTATCTCAGTATCCTTAATCATGTCTTCTAAGTCCTTCTGCCACATAAGGTGACATTCTCAGGTTCTGGGATTAGGACCAGGATATCTCTGGGGACCATTCTTCAGTCTACCATACCATGATTGAGCAGAGTCAGAGGGAAAGTTGGAGCCAAGAGGAACGCAAGATTCTTCTGGTCCAATCTTCTTACTGTAGATGCAGGAAGGTGAAGACCATGGAGGGAAAGTGACGTGCCCATGGTCATTTGCCGGTTAGGAGCAAGGCCAGGATTACATTGAGGGTCTTTGCCACGTCCACAACAGCTGCTTCTCTCAGGTGTCCTGTGGCCCTGGTATATTTTTTTGGAATGTGTTCTCAGCAGTGGTATCTAAAATGCCAGACAAAGATTCAGCACTTGTATTTTCCACCCTAAAAGTCAGACATGTTGCCAGTTATTTCAGGACTTTTAGAGTTGAACTAATACATGAAAAACTGGTGTTCCTTTCCACAAAGATGGCACATACTTAAAGTCTTGAGGATTTTTAAAGCGCCTGTGAACTGCCAGCGACACCTTAAAATAAATGTAGGTACTCTTTTCTCTTAATCCCATTAATAATTCATGTCTTACTTTCTATTCAAACTACTCATATCCCAAGTACTCCATATGTTTCTTTTTCCTGGTTGTAATCACGCAGTTCAATAAATCCAAAGAAGGTCACAGCCCTTACGTGTAGAGGGCCCAAATCTCTTCAGTTCTGCATAGGGAGGAATTTGGAGGTTTAACTTTTCCTTCTAAGTTGAACCAGTGTCAGAAAAGAAAAACAAGAGCTAACTTAGGAAATGCACCAGGGAAGATGCGATTGGTCAGTCTCATGGGACACCCAGACCAGTGTGTCCCTGAATATTTGTGAGGGGGCAGGTCCTACCCAATGGTGTTTCTGAACATACCTAAATATCCTAATCTACCTTTAAGAAACCAACATGGCTTAGTCAATTTCTTTAGATAGAAAAGTAGATAGATAGAGAGAGAGATAGAGATAGATACATAGATAGATAGAGAGATAGATAGATAGGACTGTTTATACATACATATATACATCTCTATAAATACACACATATGTATATAAATGTGTATATGTGTGTGTACATGTGTATGTTCCTGTATGACCGTTTTATAATAATGCATTCCATAACTTTATCCTAACCACCTCTGTGTAAAGTAGAATTTAATGATCTTGGTTTTCCAATACTCAAAGGAGAGTGATGCAAGTGGGGAGAGTCCATTATAATATTCTGGGTGTGGGGAACTGCCCTTGTTTTCCTTTGTGATTGTTATTCTTAGGCTCATCAATTGACGAGGCAGATGAAGGCTGGATGTA
Source organism: Diceros bicornis minor (assembly GCF_020826845.1). NCBI lineage: Eukaryota > Metazoa > Chordata > Mammalia > Perissodactyla > Rhinocerotidae > Diceros > Diceros bicornis. The sequence goes on along the minus strand of NC_080749.1, from coordinate 14,398,601 downwards.
CCTCCTGACAAATGTTAGGATTGGTAAGGGAACATTTTGCCAAGAGCTATGGTAAATTTGGGTTTTAAACAGATGTCCGAGCATCCCATTGATGTGTCACCCAGAGGAGGACCTAAAATGTTTGGGCTACATCCCCAGGGACAGCAGGACCAATCGTGCCCTTAAGAGTGTGATTATTCCTCTGTGCATCTGGTGCAGCCCTGATCACTTTGAACATTCATGGTGATGGTTTATGCACTTATCTTTTCTTTCCTACCAAATTGGAAACTCCACATTGACTTACATCTGTTTCTCCAATCTGAGGACCTGGTACCCAGCACTCAACAAATACTTGTTGAATGCATGCTTTGGTTGAAATTTTCCTGTTCTGAGGTTTTTATGTTTTATCTTTTACAGTAGCCAAACTCTGGGGCTTTCTGTAGCAGAAAATGCTAAATAAATATCCATAAAAGCCAGTAGGGTGGCAAATGAGCCTCAGTGAGGATAGTGGTGAAAGCAGCAGAGAGCACTGGGTTGTGGGGTGTGGAGCGAGCTCGTCGATGCTAACAGGGGACACCACTCAGCTCCAGCCAATATGGATATTTGTGAATATGGATACCGTTTCTCTAGATCATTCCATTTTTCAAAAGAAGCTGGAAAATACCAATTTAAATGTGAAACTCTCTGGCTGGATTAGGTCTGCAGGCCAGCAGCTTAGGAACTTTCCTGTCTAGAGCTACTCCCCGACTAGCCAAAGGATCGATTCTGTACATAGAATAGTCTAGTGCAATGGGCACTTTGCTCTCTCTCTCCTTCAAAAACATTTTATTTTGTTCTAGGAATGTTACAGTATCAAATAATTTCCTTCTGTTGTGTACATTCATGAGTACTTCTGGAATGACTTTCTTTCTCACGAAATCATCATTTAGGAGGCTAAATTTAAATAAAATTAGAAGTAATGCATATTATATGTAATTAACTTGGTCAAATTTAACAAATATTAATCGCTTGCTACTGGATAGTGGATTCCACACAGGACCCAAAGATGAGTTAAAGCATCGTGCCTGTCCTCCAGGACTAGGGGTGTCCTCGGACCCAAGGGAAAGGGCCCTGCCCTGGTCCTGTGCCAAGACCAGTGCTACTTTGACTTCATGTGCACGCAGATGTCCCAGCGAATCTTGTTAAAGTGCTGATTCTGATTCAGGACGTCTAGGGTGAGGCCTGAGATTCTGCATTTCTAGCAAGTTCCAGAGTGATGCTGATGCTGCTGGATTGGTTTACCTTTTGAGTAGCAAAGCTCAGAGACCCTGCTTCTGGCTGTACCTCTCCTCATGGGGTGAGGAGTCTTGGGGGGTTCAAAGTATAGTGCCCATGTGGAGGCCATGCCCCTTCTTGGCTATACTCTGGCTTCTGGGACCCTTAGATTCCCTTCCTGAATGGCTCCAAGCCCTCATTCAGAACCTGCATGGTCCTCTTTTCTAGATCAGCCTCCCAAAGGTAGACCGTGCCACCCAGAGGCTCACCCCGAGGCCTGAGCATTACCTGAAATCATTGATGGAGATGCAGAAGGAACTTGACATGAGGCCTGAGGTGTCCACACATAGACACAAGGTCCAGCAATCTGTCTACCAAGCTCTCCAGGTGATTCTTCTACACACTCAGACTGGGAACCGCTGCTCTAGATGAAGCAGGACCAGAGGTAAATACAAGTTGCTTGGAAATCCTCCAAAATAATATGAGATCAGTAACTCCGGGACAGTGTCATTCCTCTTCCTCTGGTAACATTGCAAGGAAGCCTCTTCTCCCTTTTCCTCTTAGCTCTACCACTAGCTTTTGACTCTGGACAAGACAGTTCCCTTCTCCAAGATTCCAAGTTTTTACCCACAAAATAAGAGGTGGACTATAAATCATTAGAGGATTTCCAGATCTAATTTCAGGATTTAGATCTTCTAGATCTAAAAGGCAGTGAATCTGAAAATATCTCCTTAAAATCCATGAAATATCTTCAATTTCACTTATTCACATTAAAATTTCATTTATTAGTTTTATAAACTTCTCTTTTACAGTGTATGTGTAGTACTCCTGGGTGAGGTGAGGGGCAAAGGGTGGCATCGGACAATTACTCTACAGCAGCACGTCTTAAACTTTAACACGCATACGAATGATTTATGATAACAAGGGATCTTGTTAAAAATGTAGATTCTGATTCAGTAAGTCTGGGGTGGCCTGAGATTCTGCATTTATAGCATGCTCCGCGGTGATGCCCATGTTTCTGGTCTGGGGAGCACACATCAGTAGCAAGTTTCTGTAGTGTCAATAAGTTTAATCAGATTGCTTCCCTTTGAAGACCTGGGATCAGTCTGAAAGAGAAATGGTATTTTATAGAGGCAAGGAATAAAGGGAAAATAATTTATAGCAGAGTACACAAAAGCATACCACTTGGCAGGTAATGTAATCAGTGAGCTGTAACTAGTCATAAACTGAGAGAATGTGCCCATTAAAGAGGTAGGCACTACTCAGCTCTAGCGTGTTAGTGCCATGGAGCAATGTGGCCCAATATCGTCAAATTTTACAACTTTTTAAGAGAGTCCAGAAACTGAATTCGAAGAAATCTTTTGATTTTCAAATGTGGCAAAATCCAACTATTTAACCAACACCATGTGAGCCAAACAAAACATGTGTGAAGACCAAACAGCCTGTGAGAAGACAAATTCAGGAAGGGGAAAAAAGTCTTTCCTGGGCTCTGGGGTGGGGAAGGAGAGGACACCAGACAATCCACAGCCTGTCTGAGTCTAATCAGTGAAAAAGAAGAAAGGAGAGTGGGTGAAAAGAGCAAGTGGGAGCACTCAGAAGACCAACTTGACCTCTTCCAAAGATGTATCTACTTGCTCCATCTTTTCCTCCTAGGGCTCATACAGAATTTCCCCCTTGGACCTTGGAGTAGGGAAAAGTGAAGCAGAAGGGGGTTCATGGCTGAATCTGGATCATGAGTGACGTGTGTTTACTCATAGGTAGGGAGGGGCCCCAGACCTCTCTCTTCCCCCTAGTAGTACTGCTGTCCAGTGGCCCTTGTGGGATGTTTTCTGCATCCACCTGCGAGCGCTGTGTCTTCTCTTGGGGAAGCTTCATGGCCACAGGTTGTCCACATCTCTGTGAGCAGCCTTTTGGATGGGAAGATTCCAGAGGGCATCCCCAAAGGAGAGTTGGAAAAAATATGTTGAAGAAACATCATCTGGTTAAAACTCTCATTCTGTGACATCTTGCATCACATTGAAGGCGCAGACTAAAACCAAATCTTGCAAAGTCAGATTTCAGTGCCCTTTTCAACTTCACCTTTAGATTATTGAAAAGACTAACTGTGAACACATGTGAAAAGTGTTTGTAAACCATAAAGCACCAAAAATATGTCTGTGCTTGTTGGGAGGTAGCAGGAAGCCAGTGAAGCCTGAGTTAGCATCCTAGCTCTTACTAGCTTTGTAAACACAGTCGAATGACTTAACCTCTCTGAACTTGTCTCCCCATCTGTAAAATGGGGCAGGTAAAGCCTACCTCACAAAGGTCAGGATTAAGTGAGATAGTGCATATAAAGCACCCAGTGTTTTGTCTGACACATAACAGCTGCTGCTCAATTAATAGTAGCTAATATTATAATTATTATTCCTAATATATTCAAATGCCTCAAAATTCCTAGTTATGCCTTGAAATGCTTTATAGATTTATTTAAGTAATTTTTATGTCAAAAATCAGAAAATACTGATAAATAAAAAGAAAAAAAGTCAATGATGATCCCTACATCTGGAGATTAATCCCTGATACCAACTCTAGACACCCTTCTGGACTTTGTATACATATTTGACTTGTAAAAATACAATTATAGTGTTTTGCAACTTGCTTTTTAATTGACTCAGCAAGATATTATGAGGAAATTTCCATCAATAATTACATTTTTACATCATTTAAAAAGACAGTAGAGCTCTTCTACTTCTGGGAAGATGGAGCAGATGAACTTTTCCCTGTTCCTTCCCTTAAGGGAAGGAACCTGCACATTGTATATAAAACATATATAAGAAGACTCTGAAAGGTATAGAGAAAAAGACAGATTGGATAGAGACCTTCAGGACCCAAGGAACGACTCAGTGATGAGCTCCCTTGGTTTTGTTTTTGCCACACATATCACGGTATTGGAGCTGGAGAAGCTGGCAACCTGGAAACACCAATCAGTGCAGACAAAAAAACCTATCAAAAGACTGCTCTTTCTAGCCAAAGGACCAGGAAGGGGCATCACAGGAAGATAGAAAACTTTTAGACTGCAACCACTCTACTCTAGCCAAACACCACAGGAAAAACTGTGACCCTACTCCCACCCATGCTTGCAAAGACCAAGTGGGAAGCCTAGATTTCCACCCTCACAAGGCTGTAATGAGGCACTCTAACACGCACATGTGGGAGCAGTGTCAGAGAAGGCCAAGCAGGGAGCCAGGGCTTTCATCTCTACTGACTTGTGACAAGTTCTCCCCAAACCCAACACCACAATGTCAGTGGAGACCACAGGGGAGGATTGAACTTCCACTCCTACTTGGCAGTAATAAGGCACTTCTCCTCCCCACCCGTGTGAGATCAGAGGAAGCCTAGAAAATCAGAACTTTGCCCATTACCCAGCAGTAATGAGGCTACGCCAACCACGATGTCAGTGGAGACCACCTGGGGAGCCAGAACTCTCACCTTGCCCAGGAATAATGAAGAGTCCACTCTCCCTATTGGGGATAAACAGAGGCCAAGTGGGGAACCTGAACTTTTAGCATCACGGGGAATAAGGAGGCAGCGTCCCTCCTCTTACTGCTGGAGTGATGTCAGAGAAAGCCAAATAAGAAAGAAGACCAAAACAAGATCTAGAGGTTTATAACATAATACAACAATGTCCAGTTTTCAACAGAAAATCACTTGTCATGTCAAGAACCAAAGATCTCAAACGGAATGAAAAAACCATCAATAGATACAAACACCAAAGTGGCAGAGATACCAGAATTATCTGGCAAAGATTTTAAAGCAATCATTATAAAAAATGCGTCAGTGGGGGCCAGCCCGGTGGCGTAGCAGTTATGTGCATGTGCTCCACTATGGTGGCGGGGGGTTTGGACCCCAGGCTTGCACTGACGCATGGCCTGTCAAGCCATGCTGTGGCGGCCTCCCATATAAAGTGGAGGAAGATGGGCATGAATGTTAGCTCAGGGCCGATCTTTCTTGCAAAAAAAAAAAAAAAAGCTTCAGTGAACAATTATGAACATGTTGAAAACCAACTAAAAAATAGAAAACCTCAGAAAAGAAATAGAAAGCGTTAACAAAGAAATAGAAGATATGAAGAAGAACCAAAAGAAAATTTTAGAATTAAAAAACGTAGTAACCAAAATGATGCTCAGTGAATGGCTTCAACCGCAGCATAGAGAGGATGGAGAAAAGAGTTAGTAAGCATAAAGAAAGAGCAGTAGAGATGACCAGATCTGAATAGCACACAGAAAATAGACTTAAAAAAATGAACAGAGTCTCAGAGACTCTGAGAATTTAACAAAAGATCTAATGCTTGTGTCATTGGACTCCTGGAAGGAGAGGAGAAAAAAGGTGAGGCTGAAAAAGTCCTGGAAAAAATAATGGCTGAAACTCCCCGAATTTGGTAAGAAACACCAACCAACAGATTCAAGAAGCTGAGTGAATCCTAACGAGAATAAACTCCAAGAAATCTATGCCAAGACATATTATAATTAAATTTCTAAAAACTAAAAACAAAGAAAACATCTTGAAAGCAGCCAGAGAAACATGACACCTTCCCTAGAAAAGGAAAATAATCAGAGTGGCAGCTAATTTCTCATCAGAAACCACGGAGGTCAGAAGGAAGCGGCACAGTATTTTCCAGGTGAAGGAACTATGTGAACTATGAACCCAGTGAAAACATCTTTCAGGAGTGAAGGGAGAAATAAAGACGTTTTGAGATGAAGAAAAGCTAAGTGAACTTGTTGCCAGCTGACCTATCCTAAAAAAATGGCTAAAGGAAGTGCTCCAAACAGAAAGAGAATGATAAAAGAAGGAACATTGGAGCATCAATAATGAAGAAAGATACAATAAGCAAAAATATGGGTAAATTCAATAGACTTCCCTTCTCTTGAGTTTCCTGAATTATGTTTGATGGTTGAAACAAAAATTATAACACTGTCTGATGTGGTTCTAAATATATGTAAGGAGATATTTAAGACAATTATATTATGAATGGGGGAGGGCAAATAGAGACAAGATTTCTATACCTCACTCAAATTGGTAAAATGTCATGACCAGTAGGCTGTGGTAAGTTCTGTATATATAATGTAATACCCAGAGCTACCAGTCACAAGCTATACAAAAAAATACATTTAGAAACATATAGATAAATCAAAATGGAATTCTAGAAAATGTTCAAATAAACCACAGAAAAGCAGAAAAAAGAAAACAGAGAAATAAAAAACAGAGAGAACAAGCAGAAAACGAAAAATAAAATGGTAGACTTAAGCATTAACATATCAATATATAAATTCAATTTAAATAGCCTAAAAACATCAATTAAAAGGCAGAGATTGACAGAGTGGATTTAAAAGTATGTCTCAACTATCTGCTGTGAAGAAACTCACTTCAAATATAATGATACAGGCAGATTGAAAGTAAAAAGATGGAAGAAGATATTTGATGGAAACGTGAATCAAAGGAAAGGAGAAGTGGCTATATTAATATCAGATAAAATAGACTTCAGAATGAAGAAAATTGCCAGAGACAGAGAGGGACATTATCTAATGACGAAAGGGTGACTCTAACAAGAAGATATAACAATTCTAAATGTGTATGCAACAAACAGATGAAAAATATGTGAAGCCAAAACTGATAGAAATAAAAGGAGAAATAAACAAATCCACAATTATAGGTGGAGACTTCAACACCCCATTTCAAGTATTGATAGAACAACTAAACAAAAAATTAGCAAGGATATAGAAGACTCAAGAATACCATCAACAAACAGGAGCAAATCAGCATTTATAAAGCACTCCACTCAGCAACAGCAGAATACACGTTCTTTTCTAGTGCCAGTGGAACACGTGCCAAAATGATCATACCCTGGGCCATAAAACAGATCTCAACAAATTTAAAACAGTTGAAACCTTACCAAGTGTGTTCTCTAATCACCAAGGAATTAAACTAGACATCAATAACACAAAGAGAACAGGAAAACATCCAGGCACTTGGAAGCCAAACAACACAGTTCTAAATAATCCATAAATCAAAGACAAAGTCTCAAGAGTGATAAAAAAAATACATAGAACTGAATGAAAATGAAAATATAACATATCAAAATTTGTAGGATGCAGATAAATCAGTGCTGAGAGGGAAATTTATATCACTCAACACATACAATAGAGAAGAGAAAAAGTTTCAAATCAATATATAAGCTCTCACCTTGAGAACCTAGAAAAAGAAGAGCAAAATTAAATCCAAAGCAAGCAGAAAAAAAGGAATAATAATGATAAAAACAGAAATCAATGAAATAGAAAACAGAAAAATAGAGAAAATCAATGAAACAAAGAGTTGAGTCTTTGAAAAAATCAATGAAATTGACAAACTGTAGCAAGAAAAAAAAAGAGAGAAGGCATAAATTACAACATTAAGAATGAAACAAGAGGGGCCGGCCTGGTGGCGCAAGCGGTTAAGTGCGTGCTCTGCTGCGGGGGCCCAGGGTTCGCTGGTTCGGAACCCGGGCGCGCACCGACGCACTGCTTGGCAAGCCATGCTGTGGAGGCGTCCCACATAAAGTGGAGGAAGATGGGCACAGATGTTAGCCCAGGGCCAGTCTTCCTCAGCAAAAAAAGACGAGGATTGGCAGATGTTAGCTCAGGGCTGATCTTCCTCACACACACACACACAGAAGAATGAAACAGGAGATATCACTGCAGTTCCTGCAGACGTCTAAAGGATAATAAGAGAAAACTATGAACAATTCTACACACACAAATTTGACAACTTAGATTAAATAGATCACTTCCTCAAAAAATACAAATGATCACAACTCATCCAATATGAAATAATTTGAATAGTCCTATAACTATTATGGAAATTGAACTCATAATTTAAAAACTCCCATAAAAGAAATCTCCAGACCCATATGGCTTCGCTGGAGAATTCTACAAAATGTTTAAAGAAGAATTAGTACCAATTTTACATCATCTCTTTCAGAAAATAGAAGAGGGGGGAACACTTCCAATTTATTTTATGAGGCTGGTATTACCTTGATACCCAAACCAGACAAATACGCCTCAAAAAAACCTCCCAAAACTGCAGACAAATACCTCTTTTGAATATAAGTGCAAAAATCCTTAACAAAATATTGGCAGATAGAATTCAGCAATACATTAAAAAAATTATCCACCATGGTCGAGTTGGCTTTGTTCCAAGAGTGCAAGATTGGTTCAATATTCAAAAACCAATCAATGTAATCCAGAATATTGACAGGCTAAAGAAGAAAATCACATGATCACATCAACTGATACAGAAAAGCCTTTGAGGAAATTCAACCTCCATTCACAACAAAACTCTTAGAAAAGTAGAAATAGAGGAAACTTCCTTAACTTAATAAAGAACATTTATTTTAAAAACCCTGTAGGGGCCAGCCCAGTGGTGTAAGCGGTTAAGTGCGTACGCTCTGCTGCGGCGGCCTGGGGTTCGCTGGTTTGGATCCTGGGCGCGCACCGATGCACTGCTTGGCAAACCATGCTGTGGCAGCGTCCCATATAAAGTGGAGGAAGATGGGCATGGATGTTAGGCCAGTCTTCCTCGGCAAAAAAAAAAAAAAAAAAAAGGAGGATTGGCAGATGTTAGCACAGGGCTGATCTCCTCACACACACACACACACACAAAAACCCTATAGCTAATATTATGCTTAGTCATGAAAGACTTACTACTTGCCTCCTAAGATCAGAAACAAGATAAGGATGTTAACTCTCACCACTCTTACTCAAGATAGAGCTGGAACTTCTAGCCAGGTCAATGAGGTAAGAAAAGGAAAGAAAGGCATACAGATTAGAAAGGAAGAAATAAAACTTTCCTTATTTGCAGGTGACATGATTGTCCGTGCAAAAAATCCCAAGAAATATAAAACAAAAAACTCCTAGAACTAATAAGTAAGTCCATTAAGGCCACAGGATACAAGATCAACAAACGAAAATCAATTGCACTTTTATATATTAACAATAAACATGTGGAAACTGAAATTAAAAATATAATGCCATTTACATCACTAAAAAAAATTAAATACTTAGGTGTAAATCTAACAAAACATGTACGTGACTTGTATGCTGTATGCTGAAATACACTGAATTTCAGTGTATGCTGAAAACTACATAATGGTAATGAAAGAAATTAAAGAAATTCTGAATAAATGGAGAGATATACTATGTTCACCAATTGGAAGACCCAACATGGTAAAGGTGCCAATTCTCCTCAAACTGATATACAAGTTTGATGCCATTCCTATAAAATCCCAGCAAGACTTTTTTTTTTGTAAACATAATCAAGATTATTCTAAAATTTATACAGAAAGACATAGAAACTAGAATAGCTAAGACAATTTTGAAAAAGAAAAATAATGAGGGAGAAATCAGTCTACCTAATTTCAAGACTTACTATAGAGCTACAGAAATCAAGACTATGTGGTATTGGCAGAAGAATAGACACAGATCAATGCAACAGAATAAAGAACTCAGAAATAGATCTAGGCAAATATGCTCCATTGATATTTGAGAAAGGCACAAAAGCAATTCAATGGAAGAGGAATAGGCATTTCAGCAAAAAGTGCTGGCACAATTGACACAAAATGAACTTCGACCTAAATCTCACACTTTATACAAAAAATAACTGAAAATTGATCATGGACTTAAATGTAAAACATAAAACTATAAAACTTATGTTTAAAAGAGCAGGACAGAATCTTCTGGATCTAGGGCTAGGCAAAGAGTTCTTAGACTTGACACCAAAAGCATGATACATAAAACAAAAAATAAGATACGTTGTACTTCATCAAAATTAAAAACTTCTGTTCTGTGAAAAAGCCTATTAAGAGGATAAAAAGACAAGCTACAGGGCCGGCCCTGTGGCTTGGTGGTTAAGTGCGTGTGCTGCGATGCTGGTGGCCCGGGTTCGGATCCCGGGCGCGCATCGAGGCACCACTTCTCCGTTCATCCTGAGGCCGAGTCCCACATACAGCAACTAGAAGGATGTGCAGCTACGACACACAACTATCCACTGGGGCTTTGGGGGGAAAAATAAAAATAAAATAAAAAATCTAAAAAAAAAAAAAAAAAAAAAAAAAAAGACAAGCTACAGAGTGAAAGAAAATATTTGCAAACCACATATTCAACGAAGGACTAGTGCGTAGAATATACAAAAGACTCTTAAAACTAACAGTAAACAAACAAACAATCCAATTAGAAAATAGGCAAAAGGCCTGAACACACATCTCGCCAAAGAAAATATACAGATGACAAACAAACATATGAAAAGATGCTCAACACCCTTTGTCATTAGGGAAATGTAAATTAAAAGAACAATGAGACACCCCTACATATCTGTTAGAATGGCCAAAATCTAAAACACTGACAACAAATGCTGGCGAGGATTTGGAGCAGCAAGACCTCTTGTTCATTGCTGCTGGGAATGCAAAATGGTACAGTCACTTTGGAAGACATTTTGGCAATTTCTTACAAGATTAAACATATTCTTACCGTACAATCTAGCAATCAAGCTCTTTGGTATTTACTCAAATGAGTTGAAAAATTATTCCACAAAAAACCCTGCACGCAGACATTTATAGCAGCTTTATTTATAATCACCAAAATTTGGAAGCAACCAAGATGTCCCTCAGTAGGCGAATGGATAAATAAACTACGGTATACCCAGACAATAGAATATTATCCAGAGCTTAAAATAAAAAAAAGAGCTATTAAGCCATGAAAAGACATGAAGGAATCTTAAATGTGTGTTGTTACTTGAAAGAAGTCAATCTGAAAAGGTTGATTCCAACTATATGACCTTCTGGAAAAGGCAAAACTCTGGAGATGGTAAAAAAGATCAGTGGTTTCCAGAGCTTAGGGGGGAGAGGGAGAGGAATAGGCAAAGCACAGAGAATTTTTAGGGCAGTATGATACCATAACAATACTATAATGGTGGATATATGTCATATATTTGTCAAAACCCATAGAAAGTGCAATACTGAGAGTGAACTATGGGCTTTGGATGTAAACTATGTAATTTAAACTATAAGCTTTGGGGAATGATGTGTCAAGGTAGGTTCATAGATTGTAACCAATGTGGCACTCTGGCGCAGGATGTTGATAGTGGAGTGGCTGTGCATGTGTAGGGGAAGGGGGTATATGGCAACTCTGTACTTTCTTCTCAATTCTTCTGTGAACCTAAAACTGCTTTAAAAAAATAAAGTCTGGGCCAGCCCTGACAGCCTAGTGGTTAAAGTTTGGCACATTCTGCTTTGATGACCTGGGCTTGATTCCCAGACATGGAACCACACCACTCGTCTGCCAGTAGCCATACTGTGGTGGTGGTTCATACAGAAGAATTAGAAGGACTGACGACTAGAATATACAACTATGTACTGGGGCTTTGGGGAGGAAAAAGAAAAAAGTCTGCTTAAAGGGAAGCAACCAAGATGTCCTTCAGCAGGTGAATGGATAAATTATAAGTTTACCCATTTTATAATTATTTCTAATTTATATTCAACATCTAAATTAGCCATTAGGGAATGCAAATTAAAAACTACAGTGACATATCACTATATTCCTATCAAAATGGCTAAAATAAAAATTAATGATAACATCAAGTTCAGGCAACTATGCAGAGAAAATGGATCGTTCATACGTTGCTGGTGGGAATGTAAAATGGTACAGCCACTCTGGAAAACAGTTTGGCAGTTCTTAAAAAACTAAACATGAAACTACCATACAACCCAACAATTCACTCCTGGGCATCTATCCCCGAGAAATGAAGACCTCTATGTTCACACAAAATCCTCTAGAGGAATGATTATAGCAGCTTCACTTAAAATAGCCCCAAACTCGATACAACCCAGCTGCTCTTCGGTGGGTGAATGGTTAAACCAGTTGTGGTACATCTGTACCAACCAATACTATTCAGCAATAAAAAGGAGCAAACTATTGATACATGCAACAACCTGGATGAATTTCCAGAGAATTAAGCTGGATGAGAAAAGCCAGTCTGGAAGGTTGTATACTGTACAATTCCATTTATATAATATCGTTGAAATGACAAAATTATAGAAATGTAGAAAGAGATTAGTGGTTACCAAAGGTTAAGGAGGGGAAGGAAGTGGGAGGGTAGTGGGTATGGCTACAACAGGGGCAACACGAACCATCCTGTGGTGCTGGAAATGTTCTGCATCTTGTGATATTGTCCTATAGCTTTGCAAGATGTTACCATTGAGGGTAACTGGGTTAATGGGATATGGGCTCTCTCTATTATTTCTTACAACTGCTTGTGAATCCACAATTATCTTGAAATAAAAAGTTTAATTAAAAATACAACTTGATAAGTTAAAAAAAGGGCTGCAGACTATTACATCCTATGAATGTACTGCAATTTATCCAGCCAATTTCTTACTGTCTTACATTGTGTTTATTATAATTTTCTTATTTCAAAAAGCACTAGTATGAATGCCCTTACAGCTAAATTTTGGCACTTATCCTTACTCATTTTCTTATAACATATCCCTAGCAATGGAATTTCTGGTCAAGGGCTATGTATTTTCTCCACTTTCAGGACCCCTTTGCTTTCAAAGTATAGAAAGATTCAATATTTGGAAGCATTGAAGTCATGTGAGCATTCAAGATGTGAACAGAAAGAAAATTGTAAAAAGGTGCCAGTCTTCTCTGTATTTTTATCTTGAGCAATTTAAGCATAGGAGGTCGCTAATGTAGTACAATAAGCACATTTTAAAGGCTTTTGATACATATTTCAAAATTTTTTCATTTGAAAAATATGCATAATAATAGTACCTGCCTTCTGGGGTTGCTGGGGGGATTAAACACACGGAGAGCATTGGGGGGAGGGCTTGGCGCATCCTGAGGCTCAGTAACTGTTAGCTGCCGTCATGACCATGATTATGATCATGACTGGAATCCCGCAGTGACGCAGCCTTTTGTACTGGCCCGTAGGAGGAAGCCATCGCCTCACATCCTTGGCGACACCATGCATGATCAACCATTTCCATCTTTGCCATGTTTCATTGTTATTTTAATTTGCATTTCTTAGATTACTAACGCATTGGAACACATTTTTCGTGTATTTATTGGCCATTTATATATATTCTTTTGTGCCTTGCCTGTTTATATTCCTTGTCCATTTCTCAATTAGGATATCTCTCTGTTGCTTTGAAGAAATTTTTATATACTAAGGTCATTAATGCTTTTTCATATGTGGTGAAATATTTTTATTAACTTGTTCCGCTTTTAACTGTTTATGTTTCTTGGTACAAAAAGTTTACAATGTTTTAAGTTGTCATATTTACCAATCTTTTCTTTATGGTTTTTACTATAGACGATATGGCTGTAAGAACCTTTCCTATAAGAAAACTGTACAGACACATTTATTTTTTAATGTTTTATTTTCTTTAATTTTTATGGAATCTGGGGTGCAAAGAATTGCTTGTTTGTGACATGCTCTCATCATGGCTACATGCAGGGTCCTCTTATATGAATTCATTCCTTTGATTTTTAAGAATGTAATAAGAACTCATGAACCCAGCGCCCAATATTATAACTAGGAGCTTGAAATAATTTACATTCTTCTCTGTGACCTGCCCTCACGCTATCCTCCTTCCTCCTTCTACATGAGAAAATCATTCATAAGTCCCTGTTTATCCTTTCCTTTTACATAGTGTCATTTTATCTCTATGCGTTCTGGAGAAGGATATATTGTATTTAAGTTGTTTTAATTCTTGTACAGAGTGTCATGCTGCGTGTAATCTCCCGGTACTGCTTTTTCCCCATTTAATATTACACTGTTCAGATTAATCGCCATACCTGTGTCTCGCTATACTTTATTTTGCCTGCTGTATACACTCAGTTGTGTCCACATATCACTGTGTTTTTCATACATCCCCCCACTTATGGACATTCAGGTCACTGTTACATCTAGCACTGTTCTGAATACACTTATACATTGTTTTTGTGTGTGTACAGGTGAAAAGATTTCTGTTGGATATACACCCAGAAGTAGAATTGCTGAGGTATAGAGTATGTGCCAAACTGTTTTACAAGGTGGTTATATATTTTTTCCTTCCACAAGCATTGTTTAAGAGATCCTGTGGGAACACACCCTCTCCAACACTTGGTATTACTAGACTTAAAATTTTTTTTCCAATTGAATAGTGTTATGGTATCTGTAAAATAGTATCGAAATGGGTATTGGTCATAAAACGGTATCTCATTATGCCCTTGCTTTGCGTGTCCCTGGTCTGTTGTTGTATTTATCGGCTTCTATGTTTTCTCTGCTGTAAGATGCTTATTTGTGTCTTTTTCTCCTTTTCTTTTTACAATTTAATCTTGTTATGTAAATCTTTAGCAATATGCAATTTATTTTTGGTTAAGGTGTGTCTGAACTTGCCTTTTGACAAACGGATCGTGTGTCTTCCCAACAACAATCTTATCTTGGAATATCCCTCAAGAAAGTTTGTGGTTTTCTCTGTATACTTTCTTCACAATCTTTTTAAGTTTGTAATAAAGATCTTAGATTATACTGATGACAAAATAATTCTTGGTCTTCCTTGAGGAAGTTGTCTTAACGTTGTACAAATAACCAAACAGCCTTGTCTGGGTAGATGCCTCGAACACAATTCTGCTGGAAAACCCCTGCTAATCCAGGTGAAGACAATTTTACCTGCTGTGCAACTAGCCCATGACAGCCAGCATGGCTGTTTCAGCTTCACACACCTGGCATGTATCAGGGGCTCAGTAAATGCTTGTCAGTTAACATAAGATGAATAATTCAGCAAATGTTTTCACTAATTTCACCCAATTGCACACCCTTCTCTCTATGAATTCAGTTATGCAGGCCAAACATTTGGGTTCTTCTGTACTGCAACATGGTCTTAATTTTTCACACATTCTTCAAAGCACATCATCAGGTTAATTTTCTCCTTGAATAAGAGACCTTCACATAAGAAGGTAGGTATAATGCACCTGTATATGCACATGCATTGTATTGGGCAGATATTCTATTTTTAAAAATCTAGCTTGGCTGTGGGGAGAAAGTATGAACCTTTGGACCCTGTGATCTTTACCACCAGGCAGGATGGCCATGAAAAAACGCTTCATTTTTGAAGCCCACGTAACCCTCAGCACCCTGGTGCTGACAAGCACTTTTGAGAGAAGCGGCAGACCCAGAGCACTGGTAATGTGTACTAAGGAGCTTTGTATCTTGAAATCCATATTGCAGAAGGGATTGAAATCTACAGAAAGCCACATCTGTGTGCTCCTCGCCAGACCCCAGCAAGAAGCCTGAATACAGCATGTCATTATGATTAATTGTGGGTAATGAGGGTCTTATGAACCCAAGAAAGAGAAGCATTTGTTTCTCTGCTGCTACAGTTATAGCCTCCAATTTGTTTTCAAGTACTCTACAGAGGTAAGCCAAAATAGAATGGGACTCTTCTATAGCCATCCTTTACTTTTCTGCCAGGCATTGCAGTAATTTAACACACAGGGACCAGTTAGAGACTCCGTGAGCTCTTTCAAGGTTGTGATAAAAAAAAGCATTCCTGGTTCAAAGAATCTTTATAAAATCAGGCTGTAGGAAATCTGCTGTGAATTCTCAGAGAAGCTCACTGGTGCTCTGAGTTTAGATACAAATAGGACAATATTCATAGAAGCAGGGTGAATAAAAGAATTCTTTTATGGAAGCAGCGATGTTTTCGTCATTCTCTAAAATACCAGAAGGTGGCGCAAATTCACTGCCGATACGGTAAAGGAAGACGGGGCTTTCTTTGCTTGAGCCCTGTTCTGTGCAAGTACAGTAAAACAGAAAAAAAAAAAAAAAACAAAACAAAAACAAGCCAAAAACCAACCCTCCCATATTTAAAAATACACTAAACGGACTGAAGAGTTCATTTTTTTAAAAAACAAATAGCTCGTATAACATCTGTCAACTTATTTCTTGTGGGACTCAGTTGATGTGGGTCAAGCTAATGAACAAAACAAAACAAAACTAGCACGGGATGAAGATTTGAGGAAGATAATTTTTAATAATGTAAGAAAATTAACAAGATGAGGTTTGTAATAGCTTCAGACAAACACTACATTAAGGAAATGGCCTTGTTGGAGATTGTAACAAATAATAAGGAAGTTTAATTGGACATATATTGTATTCCATTTAAAAATATTTATGATCGTATTTTAATGTTTGGACGCTTCAAAATATCTTTAGGATATTGATTTCCCTTTTGTGTGGCAGCTTTGCGCATTTCTGAAATGAAAATTAAACCTTCCCCCAAGAAGATAATATAAGATGCAGAAGACCCAATGAGCGTGTTTAAACAGCAAACAAAAACAAAGAAGAAAACAAAACCCCACCATTAACAGCAAAAATAACAAAACCCTCTTCACTGGGCGTGAGGGGTGCGGCTGCAAGCAAGCCCTGGCTTAGAGCAACTAGGACGTGGGCACTGGTGCTTACTTTCCCATAGTCAAGAGCATTTTTAGAGATGTGACATCCACCTAGAAGGGAGAAAGTTTTCTAAAAAATTATTTATTTCAGTAGGATATCGATTGGGCGCTTTCAAAGCCTCCTTCCCTAAATCCCCGCAGTTTCCAAGAGCACTCGGTCTAAACAGAGAGGGAGTGTTTTTGAATAAAAACAAAACAAAACAAACAAAACAAAACCCCCCAAACCTTTCTATATAGAC
This sequence comes from Diceros bicornis minor, assembly GCF_020826845.1. NCBI lineage: Eukaryota > Metazoa > Chordata > Mammalia > Perissodactyla > Rhinocerotidae > Diceros > Diceros bicornis. The sequence continues at coordinate 14,381,629 of NC_080749.1, read as the reverse complement.
AACAAAACAAAGACCCAAAAGAAAGCTTGAACATTTTCAAATTAGAATTTCTAAAGACAACGCACCCAGAGGTGACCTCAGAGTTCGGGTTACGACTGATTTTTCAGCCCGAAACCAAGCAGAGGTTTAACAAATGTGACCAGGGAGAACAATGTATTTTTTTTCCCCTAACTAAAATCTACCTTTTAAAAAATTAATTTTCTCCCGGTATTGCCGGATTACATTTTCATTTAACTTCAGTGCCGTGCCCTGTAATTAGTTTTTCTTGATCTGTTTTCTTGGAAGAAAAAAAAAAAGTAGAAAGCAAAAAAAAAAAAAAAAAAAGAATGAAGAACAACTTTGTAGGTTGCAGTTAAAATATTATCCTTTATCACGCCTGGCGGGAAAAGAAGCAACGACATTGAACCCGGGGCGGCAGCGACTCACATGTCGCGCTTTCCCAAACCTCAACATCTTTTCTTAAAATCTTCGGGGCTTATTGTGAGGCCAAGGGCGCTTGGCGTAGGAAGAGAGTCGCTAGTAATTTATTTGGGAGAGGGACGGGGTCTTGGAAAGGAAACTGGGGGGTTTACGAGGAGGACGGGCCGATTTTATTCAACAACTTATTCTCGGGCGTTTTCATGGACTGGAGGGGAGTTGATACCCTTCTCAGTCTCACCTGGAACGGCCCCCTCCTGGCACCCGCTTTGTTTGGCGTTCCTTTAAAAGCCTCCTGTTGGCAGAGGGACCCACGATGAGACAAATTCTCATTTTATGACGTCTTTACCCCTGTAGGAGTCCGAACAATGTTTGGGGGGCTCGGCACGCATGAAGATAAAAGAGTTTTATTTTAAATGCGATACATGCCAGGATTAGACAGCGTTTCCTTTCAGCCAAACTACAGAGCGGATCTTCATTTCCTATTGCACTGCTTCCCCCGAAAGAAACTTTTCTTTCTCTTTTTTTCTTTTTTTTTTTTTCCCTACCTCAACCCCCCTTCCCCGCCCCAGAGAGTCAGGGGGAAAAGTCCTCGGCTCAAAGCTTTCCTCTAACCCCCGGAAATCAGATTTCACTCCCGAGCGGGGTAAAGATCTGGGCCACCCGGGGCCTGGGCGACGCTCCGGGGTGAGTTTCCTTTGGGGAGGCTGCAGACTGGCTGGGCTGCAGGGAGCGTCTGGCCGACCCCGGCGAGCTGCAGGCAGAGGGAGGCAGTTGTGGGCCCAGTGTCCCCGAGCCGTGCGCCCGGGCTGCGGGGGCGCCTCCACCGCGCTCCAGCCGCGCCTCGCCCGGGCCGCCGGCTCTTCCAAGGGACGGGGCAGAGACAAACGCCTTCGCCCTGGCATCAGTGGGTTTTATTTTGGCCACAATGGCCCCTGATGGGACGGGGCGACTCGCGGAGAGCAGGGCCCGGCCTTTGTCCGCGCGGGTCTGGGGCCATCGGCCGGCGCCCGGGGTTGGCGGGTGGCCCGGCCCCGCCCCCGCCCGCCAGGCCGCGTCTCCTTCCCGCGCGGACGGCGCAGAGAATGAGCACAAACAGCATTTTGCACTTTTCCGCCACTTTAGCCGGAATCAGAGGAGCCCGGCGAGAAAACCCGAAAAGGGAGGCCGTTATTTATGGCCGGCGAGTTGGAGTCTGGCACCATATGGTGGGATTTATCCGCCCCGGCCCCCACAACGTCGGGCAAACAGTGCCCGGCTGACAAAGTCGCCGGCCTAGCCCGCGGGCTGGGAACGCCTCATCGGCTCCATTCGTCGCTTCCAGGCCCCTCTCGCATTTTTTTCTCCAGAAGAAGTTGATAGAAGACAGCCTTTTATTTTTTTATGCTATTACTCGCAATTAAACAAAAAAGTAATTCGTGATCTTCGGGCAGCAGCACTTAAGGGCCAGTGGCACCCTCCGTTCCCCTCGGGGGAGGGCGGGGTGGGGGCGACTTGGGCCAGGTGGAAGGTGGTGTAGGGTTAAGAAGCGTCAGACCTCGGAGAAGGGCCTCACTTCCTCTTCGTTTTGTCGCCCTTTGTGTTACATACGGGGGCAAGCAAGGTCTGCCAATCACTACCATTTCTCTTTCTTGTTCTGTAAAGACAGGGTCGTCACAGCAACGGGGACATGACAGGCTGGTATCTCTCTTGAGCTCCAGGGGGCCCCTAATAGGATTGAAGCAAAGATCAAGCGAATGGTTTCCTATTTTAGGCCTGTAATAACTCCCAACTGCTTGCATATACATGGGCCTTACAGTGTTATGAGGCAACTTTAAATCCCAGAAAAGAGTGGCCTGGTTTCTAGCAAAGTCTATTTTAGAAAACCCTATGGGATCCACCCTCCCTCACCATCCTCCATCCTCATCTACCCATCTTCCCCTTTATTTGGGGGAGAGGGAGGGAAATCTCCCCTCCCTCTTGATTTTTCTTACCACCCCTCCCCCAGAAGCTGAAGGTGTCATTTCCTTTCATTAATTCATTTTACCAGCTCAAAGTAAATACTCCGTTCAGAGGGAACAAAGACACCCCTTTTTGGTATTCACTTGAAGTCCCTGGTGGGATCAGAAGTTTGCACATCTTTTGGAGAAATTGGCCTTGGATGCCGTTTAGCCAGACACTCCTACCCCCAACCCCCCCAACACACACATCTACAAAAACACAAAGCAACCTAAGGAGGAATGAAAAGGTTTCTGTCCCACAGGCCATTTGTGTTCAGAATGCAACCTGAAGTCACATGGGTGTGGGGAGTGCGTGTGGGACGTGGGTGACCTTCCTACCTGTGCTTGAAGTGGAGAGAGGAAACAAAAGAAATGCAAGGGACAAGGGGGCGGTTTGTTTTCACCCCCAAGATCTGGCGAAACCCGCCAAACGAGACTGACTTCAAAAACCCGAGACTGCCTGGGAAATCTGAATGCAAACAGCCCTGGAATAATCAGCACCACCAACATCTGTCACCACAGCTGTTTCCTTTCTGGTTGGTGAGAGAACTTGTCTCTCTCCTGTGGGCTGGCAGTGAACTCCAAGCAACAGGCCCAGGGTCTTCCTCTTCCAAACAGAATCCTTGAGGTCTCTGTGTACTTAGCCTGCTTAAAAATAAAACACAGAACAAAACAAAACAGGCATGACATTTGCCACCTTTCAGGTGACATAAGTAGCTTAATAAAGTAGGTTAGGAAGAGTTTTTCTCGAGTGGTCACAGATGGGGAAACTGAGGCACAGGGGCAGCCAGTGAACTTTGAGGTTAATATCCAGAGAAGAATCAGAATTGGTGAATTCAAACCTCAGCCTACTGGATTCTGCTAGGTGTCTTGTAAGGCACTGAGTTAAAAAAAAAAAAAAAGAGGAGAGTGTTTTTATTGTTTGTTTTCCCTTTCATTCAATCAAAATGAGCATCTAGGATGTGGAAGACGAAATGCTCTGTGTTGTGGAGGGGTAAAGCAAGGGCGTGGATCCAGCAACGTGGTGGCTTGGTCTGAGGTTATGGAGGGAACACGGAATGTCTGGCCGGAGTAACCAGCAGAGACTTCGTGGAAGAAGTAGCATTGAAGTTGCTGGGAGTTGAAGGCTGGCTGAGATTTTGATAAGTAGAGGTGGGAGAGGACACTGGCGATGCAGAGAGCAGCATGCACTCACAATGGCAAGGGGACAGCAAATTAGTTTTTCGGGGCATGGAGGGAGATAAGGCAGGAATGAAAGAGGAGAGAGCTGGTGCCAGGCTGAGACATTCGGACTTTAGCCTATGGACAAGGGGAGTCCCGAAGTGACAACTCTAGGGGCCATTTGTGGAGCGTGGATCTAGGGCTGATGCCCGGGCAAGGTTTGGAGTTGGGGAGAAGGCATGAATTCTGAGATCCCAGTGGAGAGGCTGTGGGAGGTGTGAGGTGTAAGGGATGGTGTAGGCCAGTGGCATAGGGATGGAAAAAACAAATGGTTGTGCAAGAATTGGATGGACATGAGGCTCAAAGCAGAGAGGCAGGTCAGAGGTGACTGGGCCTTCAAGCCCGGGTGACCAGGGAAAAAAGACAGCCTCGTTATGTGCAAGGAATTAAAATAACATTTAAATCCAGCATTACATTACAAATCCAGAGTATTTAAAACATTGAGAGCTTCACGAGAACAGAGAAACGCAGATACCGATATTAATGAGCTTTTCCCTATGTTGAAGAGCTTTCTTTGTCAAAGCCAGATACTTGCCCTCATGGCAAAGCCTGAGCCAGACTTAAAGCCAGGACCTCAGAGCTCAGTGCCTTGGTGGGGTGGACAGAAGAGCAGCCTGCAGAAAGTGTATTTTCTCCAAGACACATTATTCTTCCTTAGCACCCATTTCAATGTTTATACCATTATTGAGAAAGGAAGTGAGAGAAACCTACCCCAGAGGCATTTTCTCTGCCACTCCCTGGCAGGAGGAAATGTTCAGGTGTTAAAACTGATCTGGCATTTATTTACTTATTTTTCAGTTGTATCCAGTGTTTGCTTGAGAACGTTCCAGAGGGCGGATAACTGGATCATCACGTAGCCAGTGCAGGCCAGAAGGACAGAAAATAGTGAAAAGGGACATCTGGGTCCAGAATTCTCTTCCCAGTTATGCCAACCAGGGTGTGTGACCCTGTCCACACAGTGGCACTGTCTGGGCCTGGTTTCCTCACCTGAAAAATGAGGTAAATGGAATGACCTTGAAGGCCCTTTCCAGCTCCAGGCCAGTGGATCATTGATGCGACTCTTTCTTTGAATTTTCCCAACGGTTTCTTCCTTATATTCTGTATTCTGCTTTGCGTGTGCAAACAGAAAGGATATTTATGTTGAATGATTTAGACTTTATTCTGCTTTTTAATAACTTCATTTGCATTGAACTTTATAAATATTTTGAAAGCATCAGCTCATCCATTCTCACTTGATCCACAAAACTGCCATGTAAAGTGAGTAAGCCAGGGAATTTATCCCCAAATGTACAGCTAATGATAATCATTCCTTTCAAGGAGTGCGTACACATGCCAACAGACGCTTTACAGTGAATGTCTATTTAATCACCACAATACCTTGTAGGTATTGTGAGCCCCACTTTACATATCATAAAACTGATACTTACAGGAGTTGGGACTCACTGAATGCTTCCTGCTCATTGATGGCTGAGTCAGGATTTGAATCCTGGTCTAGCAAGTCCAACTCTGTGCTCTCTAAGGCCTGGGGAAGTCATACGAGGGTTGCCGGCTGCCTCCCTCTTCTATACAATATTTCTCCTATGCTTTTTCTGTCTGCATCATCAAAGGACACTGTTGGCCAGAGTGGCCTTCCATGGTCTTTGTGGCCTTCCATGACCTTGCCATGTGAAATGTAAGGGCTGAGATTTAAACCAGGCAAGCTGTTGACAAATGTTTATCAAGTACTGAGTGCATGTCTAACACTCTACCATGAGCTTTGGGACCCTGAAGAAGTATTAGAAATGTCTCATTCCGTGAGGATTTTACAATCGGAGATGAAGAAACCAACAGAGCCAATAAAACATTGGTGACCAGGCAGTGTTCTGTATAACGGAAATGACCAAACTTTACGGGATGCTTGCTCGGCTCCCACTGCAGCCTGGACTATTTGGCTTAATTTCTCATGACAAGCCCATGTGGGGGGCCCTTTCCTCACCTCTTTTAGGGAGAAGGATGTTGATCCAGAGAGTGTTTCAGTCACTGCCTGGAGGTCCCAAAGCTAGACAGTGGCAAAGCCAGGATTTTAATCAGGGCCTCTGACCACAAAGCCCTTCTCTTCCTCCCTGTGCCACATGGCGTCCTGTTCTTGACAGCATTACATGTGAGTCATGGTGGGATGCACAGACCTCTGAAAACAGGACAATGCAGAGTCTAGAAGTGTGATGAGACCACCTGTGACACGCTGAACAGAAAAACCGTCTCACTTTTTTATAGCCTTGCCTCACAATGGGGAGTGTGAATTCTGTGGGGAATTCTGCAAGAGAGAGAGAGGAAATCAATGGGTAGACATCTTGGAATTTGGGGAAGAGGGGCTTTAGGTCTGAAGACTGATTTCAAGTCTTGGCTCCATCATTTATCACCAGTGCTTAATCTTTGTACACCTCAGTTTTCTTGTCTGTGACTAGGGTAATGATAGTTCTCTGTTCAGGCTTAAGATACGGCATTTGAAATGTCTGACGGAATGACTCTCCGTGGCAGATGCTCAGGAAAATGACAGTTATCCGAGGAAGCTATACAGTGAGATCCTGTTGATGAAACCTAGAAATAGCATGTTGGTTCAAAGCAAAGACAGCTGGAGAATTTGTTCTTTGTCCAATGGCTTCCTTGTCCTGAGTTTTGATTCTTTTCCTAGTGTTTTTGTCCCTGGAATTAATAGGTAAGCCAAGCACACCCAGTTCTGGCTATCTATTGCTGCATAATAAGCCACCTAAAAAGGGGCTTAAAGTAGCACTCGTTTATTTTGCTTATGAATGTGAGGTTGACTGGGCTTAGCTAGGCTGTTCCTGGTTGGGGTTCCAAAGACAATTGTAGTCAAATGGATCTGGGGCTGGGGTGATCTGGAAAGCTTCTTCATTCATGTATCTGGAGCCTGGGCTGAGAAGACTCAAACAGCTGAGATCCTTGGGCATCTCCCCACATGGTCTCTCTGTAAAATTAGCAGAAAACCAAGGGGAGCTCTTGGTGGCCTGCTGGGGTTCTTGAACCAATTGCTGTGGCCAGAGGGAGGCTGTGTTTTGATTAGCCAGGCCTAGATCACGTGCTTCTCCTAGGAAAGGCACCCACGTTACTTAGACTGAGTGTGGGAAAATGATGATTCTCAAGGGAAAATTGAAATGTGGATGGATGATGGGAAAACAAGACTATCATATGTCCACTCGAGTTCCTTGATTGTCGCTGGTGCTCAATAGACTTTTGTTGATGATAATGATGAGTGGGGATAGGTCTAACACCCTTTGTACTAAGACACCAGTGGCTTCTCTGCCTGGACCAGAAGCTACACATGGTACCATAGCCATGGGGTTGGAGTGGTGGGCAGCTTGAGAGTTTTATGAACCCTAGACTTTGGCCAAACTTTCACTTATCTACATCTGCCCTTTTGCTTATGTCATCTCTTCCACTTGGAATGGCCTTCCTACCCATTCCCACTATTTGGAATTGCATTTCCCAATTTGTAAGTTCCAATTTATAGTCACTTTAGTCAAAGGTGAACTTTTCTTCCTCTGATCTTTATGGCCTTGCTACTCAAAGTGTGGTGGGAGTGCCAACAGCATCAGCATCACCTGGAGATTGGCAGCAATGCAGAGTCTTGGTCCCCCCCAGATCTATTGATCATAATCTGCATTTTAACATGCTTCCCAGGTGGTTTGTAAGCACCTTAAAGTTGGAGCAGTGCCATACCAGAGCAGAGGTTCTCACAGTGTGGTCCAGGGAACATGGAGACCCCCAAAATTCTTTAGAGGAGGCTGAGAAGTCAAAACTGTTTCCATACTAATACTAAGACTGTATTTCCTTTTGGGCTCTCATTCTCGCTTGGGTGTACAGGGGAGTTTTCCAGAAGTTACACGACCTGTGAGAGTGAAACTCTTCTGATAGGCGTTGGGATGTGTACTTGGGTGTTCTTGTGTTTTAAAATTTTGTGTTAATTTGTGATATGGTAAATATAAATAAACATAACTCACATTATAATTTTGAAGAATATAAAAGAATTCTGAGACTAGAAAGTTTGAGGACTGCAGCTCTTGATCCTCCTGTCTCCGAGCAGGGGAAGTGTTGACTTTACCTCCGCATCTCTGGCTTCCAGCACTGAGCCCAGCTGGTGGAGGCACTGGGTTAGCGAGTGTCCAGTGAGGACTGCCTGTACCCCCTTATCCTTGAGGCAAGGAGGTGGTCCTGGCTTGCTCCCCGGGCGCCTGGCTCCGTGCAGTTCCTTTGTTCAGCTCATGTTTAGATACAGAAGCTCAGAATATAACATCCTTTTGAGTAACTAAAAAAAATTTAGATTTCAACCCCCTACCCCCTGCAAGGTAGAGGAAGAACTCTTGTCCCCGTGCAAAAAGCAACACAGATTAGGAGGTCTATAACTTTCCAGTATCCAAAAATGAGCCCGTGTCATCCAGGACCTGGATCTCAAAATGCTTAGACCAGACTCCTTGTCACTAGACTATGGATCTAGGGAAGGCCATAAATGAGCCCAGTGGTATCCTGGATGCCCTGCATTCATGAACAGCTAGAAACCAAGGGATGGTGGAGCTGGCTGAACGCTCAGGTTCCAGGAACAGAATTGATGTGGATGTGGGCATTTCTGCAGGGGCTGAGGCTCACCTGCCCTTTCTGGAGCTCTGTTCAACCATCCAGTGCTTTCCATGTGTCCCCTACTGGTACCTGTACTTGGGAATTTCAATTCTTTCTCTCAGCGGTATGAAGAAATTTGCACTCTTACTATCCTGACTGTTTGCAGGAGGCAATTGAGGCTTCAAGGGTAACTCGCCCAAAGACACAGTGGATAAGTGGCAGATCTTGCCTCTGAAGACCTGCCTCTCTGCTTTTGTCAGATACCTCTGGCCCTTTTTCCTGATGGCTTGACTTTGCTGAGGGGCTAGATTTATGATCCCTGTGGTGTCTGTTCATCACTCTGATCCGGTCGTAGGGAAGGCCTGTTCTAGGACTGTCTTTGAAATCAGAGCCCCTTCTAGCTGGACTGCAGGTCCCCCAGCCCATTCCTTTCCCTTCTTCCCTCCTTCCTTCCCCTCCTTCCCTTCCTCCTTCCCTTCTTTCTATCCTTCCCTCTTTCTTCTATTTCTTTCTCACTTCCTCCTCATCCTCTTCCTTCTTTCTCTCCCTCCTTCCTTCTCCTTCTCCCTCTCCCCCCTCCTTCTCCTCCTCAGAAGCTTTTGGAACCCCAGAAAGTGCTTTGAAAGAGGGTGAAATCTCCCCCTTCTCGGGTTAAAAGCGTTGCTGTTCCTGGTGCAGAGACGTTCTGTGTAAAAGCCCACATGCCCCACTCCCCCTCCCTGTGCCCGCCCTGACACGCTCACCACAGAACTGCTGAGGAGCCTGATGCTCTGAGGACCTCCCACCCTGCAAAGGGCGGCTGCACACCCCGGCCCCGCAGGCACGTGAAACATCACACTTGGAATCCATGGACGCTGCTTCTATGCTCCGCTCCAACCAAGGGAAACTGTCTATTACCCGGCATTGGGGACTCAGGTGGGGGGCCAGGACGCTATAGAGAAACCAGCTCATTGAAATCCAGATAATCCCTAAACCTCATTTTCCCCATTGCATATGACTGCCTCTCTGCCCTGCCCCCTTTTACGCATCCGCCAAGAAGCCACTGGACCGCTGTGCCTGGCACTCCTTTTATCTCCCAGGCCTGAGGGGGCCATGGGCTAATGATCAGCAAAATCAGGACAGGCCAAGATGCCCAGCTAATCCACAAATTGGATCATCTGCTCCTGAATAATCAAGAGTTGCTATCACAAAAGTTGTTTCCTCTCTTTTATCATCAGCACGCTCAGAACATACCTACACTTGCTTTCAGTGGGAGTCCTCTGGGGAATTAAAGGCTGGTTCTGTTTGGCCAAATAAAACTCAGATATAGGACTAAAAGAATCCAATATGCCAGTGTCCCAGGGGAACTGTTTTACTATGACAGTGAGGAGAGTATTGAAAATCTACAAGTTGTGTGAATTCACTAGATTTGATGGGCCAGTTCCAGCCAGTGTAGATGCTTCTCCACTGAGAGGAGAGGGTTTAATCAGAGGTAAATCTCATCATGCCATATCTCATGTTACATATCTTAATAATGGCGAGGTAGTGCAGGGATGCTGACACTAATAATTCAGACCTCCAGTGCTTTAAGAAAACCCCATGTGCAGAAACCATAATTTTGGGGGAAGAAAGAAGAGAGAAAGTAATTATTTGTATTACAGGATAATTCTCTTTTTGTTAACTAAGGCTTTCTCTCAGGTTCTTTTAAATAGCAAGCATGTCAGTGGTTTTCAAGTGGTTTAATTGACAAAAACTGCATTTGCCATGAGTTGTCATGAATGGGTTCATGTGGAACATGCTCCTGCATTACTAATTTTTAATGATCATTAAGAAACATCCAGCTACACTGGACCCTGGCCAAAAAACTGAGAGTAATAAATGTCCCCTTCTCAGGCTAGGAAGTTCCCATGCACCATGATATTATGAGAGTAGGTCACAGAGCAAAGGGAAACTGAGAGTTTTGTTGGATTTTCAGGTCTCAGAGAACTTTCTGAGAAAGAAACATCCCCTTGTTACACCTTTGCAATGGCATAGACTTGGAGTCTCTTTGGAGTCGGATAGACATGGAATTGAATTCCAACTCTGCTACTTATAGGCAAGGTTATTTACTGTCTCTGAGCCTCAGTTTCCACCTATGCTTACACATCTTGGTCAAAACATTCCAGTATTTTCCTATCTCACCCAGCATTACATCCACAGGCCTCATCGTGGCCTACAGGACTCTAGTAATCTGGCTACTGCTGATCTCTTTGATCTCTTACTCATCAAGCTCTAACGACTCAGACCAGCCAAGTTCACTTTTGCTCAAGGACCTTTGCATGTGCTCCTTCTGATCTGGGTAGCTATTCCCCCTGGCCTCTGCATGACTCCCCCTCTTCCCTCATTCAGGTCTTTGCTTGAATGTTATGTCCTCAGAGAGGTCCTTCCTGGCTACACAGCCTCAAGTCCCTCCCTCTTTGGCCCAACTGCTGGCTTGATTTTATTCCACAATACTTATCATTGTTTGATACATATAATATTTATTCATTCATTAATTAATTTGTTGTCTGTCTTTGCTGATAAAGATGGAAATCCATCAAGCAGGGGCTTTGTCTTATTTGCCCCTGTGTTTCCACTGTCTAGGACTCTACCGGCACCTGGTATAGACACCCAATGGTCACAGAACAAATTACCATGGGACCTGGCAATCATAAGATGGACCTTGCAGGTATTGTCAGAATTGGGAATGATGAGGTAAAGCCGGGCGCAGAGCAAGTAAATGGTACATGTCATTACTGTTAATATTATAAGCATAAGCCTAGTAAACTCTAAGGTTTTTGTAAATATTTGCTGAATCAGTTGGACTTCAAGGGCCCTGAAGGACCTTTAACGGACAGTGAGTCAATTCCTCTTAATGAACACGGCCTTGGAACCTGTGTCGCTGAGGCACCTGTCAAAACCCTGTCCTCCTGCTCAAGAGTGTAAAACTCCAGTGCTGGCAGGGGCCCGGCAGGAAATATGACGCCTGAGGCGGTGTCAAGTATTTAGGGGGGAGCTGTTGACCTGGGGAGGCCATGCTCAGCTCCAGGTAGATCCAGGGTTACTGGACTTTTGGCTTTTTCAAAGGAAACTGGAAATCCAGATTCTTAAGTAAAATCTCCTTATTTAAAAATGATGGTTACTGCATTGGGGCTCCCCCAGGCCACCCTGCGTTTGGAGACTCACTAGAAGGACTCACAGGACTGAGCATACAGCTGTGCTCACAGCTGAGCTTTAGTGCAGTGAGGTCGTGGGAGATGCAGACGGATCAGAAGGGGGAAGACACAGGTGGAGTCTGGGGGAATCCATGCCCAGGCTTCCTCTGGTCTCTCCCTCCCACGAGGTGCCACACAGAGCCCACTCTTCCCCAGCAACAAAAGGCAGTGACATGTGAGCAATATTTCTGTGCAGGGAAGCCATTAGGGACTCAGTGTCCCCAAAGATTTTATTGGAGTCTGGTCACTTTGCCGAGCACGTACTGAGATTCCAGACTCCCAGGGGGAAGCAAGTGTCCACATAAACCATCTTGTTTCAGAATCTAGGCACAGCGAGCAGCTCTTCTCAGTGAGGGAGTGTTTTCTATCTGGCAAGGAACTGTTTACCAACCAAGTTCCCAGATGCCAGCCAAGGGTCAACCTTGCAGGTAGGCCTATCTAAGGATAGTAGATTCAGGCCTGCTACGTTAACTCTTGCACAATTACTAAGTAAAAAATGCTAAGCTTTTTATTATGGAACATTCCCAACATATACACACAAAAAGAAAATCATGTGTTGAACCTCCACATAGCCATCACCCGGCTGCAACGGTTAACACATACCTGTGTTGACTCATCTGTGTCCCCACCCACTTCCCATCCCACCCTGAATGATTTTGAAGCAAATCCCAGACATCACACTCTGTCTATAAGACTTCAGCAGGTAGCTCTAAGTGATAAGGACTCTTCAAGAATGATCCGGACATGGATGTTAGCTCAGGGCTGATCTTCCTCACAAAAAAAAATAAATAAATAAAAATAATGATCCAGAGCGCAAGCTGCCAGTTTGCAGCTTCCACCCCAGCCCCATGCCAGGGATCATTTCCAAATGATGATTCTTGGTTGACTGGCTGCCTCATCAGACCCTCCCCCTGCCAACGTCACTACCACCAGGACTTGAGTCTGTGGGAGAGTAGGAGCGCACATTCACGGAGCGTCCCTGCACCCCAGGTAGTCAGGGCCGCATAGCCTGGCACTGAATCTTAGCAGGATATTTGCTTTTCCAGAATGATCCCAGTGGCTGTTAGTGTGCGTGACATGGGCTTTGGCCTGATTGTAAGCCATTGGAGGACTGTAGCTGGACTTGCTCTTAGTTTGCAGTGAGGCCCACAGGAGGCTCTGTGTTCCAGAACCCCGAGAAGTGACTCTGAGCCTCAGCAGAGCAAAGAAGAACAGGAGGCTACAGCAACCACTTCCTGTGAACCAAGAGAGTTTATTTCTGAATAGTCTTGCTCTCGGTGCTGAGAGATACGACAAAGAGAGAGGAGAGCACTGGATGGGGAGTCAGGATGCCCGGGATGTGTTACCTTGGCTGGGTCACTGACTACCTGAGCATCCTTGGCCAACTCACTTCACTTCTCCAGCCTTAGTTTTCTCATTTGTAAAAGTATGAGGTTTGTCACTCACTCACTCAGTCTCTCACCCACTCACTCACTCATTCATTCATTCATTCATCCATTCACTCGCTCATTCATTCATCCACTTATTCAGTCATTCATTTATTCTATGTTTATTATATGGTATGTACGAGCTAGGCACTATGGATATGAAGATTAGAAAGTTTTTAAAAGACAATCCCTGCCCTCAAGGAGCTTACATTCCGGTATACGGAGCGTGCACACACACACACACACACACACACACACACACACACACGAGCTATAGTACAAGACTCATGTCTGATAAGTCTTGTAAGAGAAATGCAGCATATTGAAGGGGTTGAGAAGGAGTTCATACCATTTGCTGAGCTCCCACTATGTACCAGCCCCGACTTTCTCAGACACTCTTAAACACGTATTTCTTACTCAAGCCTCACAATGAACCTGCCAAGGAGATAGTGCTGTTCCCAACTGTACTCGTTTGCTGGGGCTGCCATACTAAAATACCACAGACTGGATGGCTTAAGCAACAGAAGTTTATTTCTTCACAGGTCTGGAGGTTAGAAGTCCAAGATCAAGGTGTTGGCAGGGTTGGTTTCTTCTGAGGCCTCTCTCTTTGGCTTGTAGATGGCTGTCTCCTCCCTGTGTCTTCACATGCTCTTACCTCTGTGTGTCTGTGTCTTAATCTCCTCTTCTTACAAGGATGTCAGTCACCTTGGATTAGGGCCCACCCATGTGACATCATTTTACCTTAATTACCTCTTTAAAGGACTGTTCTCCAAATACAGTCACATTCTGAGGTACTGGGAGTTAGGGCTTCAACATATGAATGGGAGGGACACAACTCAGTCTATAACACCGCCCTCCCCCCAGAAATTATAGGTTGGACAACTGAATCTCAGAGAAGTTCAAGAACCTTCCTAGGGTGACATGGCTAGTAAAAGTCTGAGCTCGCATTTCACACCCAGATCTATTGGGCTCAGAGGTCTTTTTCCATCAGACCCCTCAGTGTTTGGTGGTACCCTCCCTGGAGGGACAAATGTGGGCACTCTCCTGATTCCAATGACACATGATCCTGACTCCTTCTATGTGTCAAACAGGAGTTAGGGAGTGTCTTGGGTTGAATTCCCAAGAAGCAGACCCTGAGATGAGCATTTGTGTATTAGTAATTTATTAAGGAAGTGCTCCCACGAGAAACTGGAAAGGGAGTTTGGGAAGCAGGCCAGGGAGAGAGAAGAAATTAAGTAAGGATATGACTTCAGGAAAAGTTCCACAGAGGGTAGCTGCAGCCTGATCCCACAGGGTACCTCTGGAGTATGTTATGCCGCAGAGTCATCACAAATAGATGTAAGAGCACTGGGCTTTCATACTCTGCACCCATCAGTCACTGGCTCAGAGCTGCCCCGGGGGGACAAACACTTCCAGCTCTCCAGGTGTTCAGGCAATGTGACTCTGGTCCCCAGGAGAGGCTCCTAATGGTACAGGCTGTCTGAGAAACACACTGAAGCTCAGGGGATGGTTGCACAGAAAAGGAGCCCAAGGGGATCTGGGCAGGGCACTGACAGCGTCCACTACAGAGAGGGAGGAAGCTTCTCGGGTCATCAGAACTTACAGGAGAGATATTGCAAATATGGGTTTGGCCTGACATTGTCTAATTTTGCTCTTGCTCTATCAATGTTCAACTCCTTTGCAGCATTTCTCAGAGGTACAAGTGACCTTAAGGACACCTTATAGGGGAATGGAGTGACAAATTTCAGGCTTTCCTCTTGGCTGCTTGGAATCTTCATGGAACCTTGTACTGAGAGCTCTGGGTTCAGTGCCGACTGTCACTCTAATGGTGGGTGTGATCCTGAGCAAGTCATATCATGCCTCCCATCTGAACAATCAAGATAATAAGACTGTCTCTTCTTTCCTAGGCACCTATTGAGGGCAAAATGAGGTCACAGATGGGAGAATGCTCTGAGAAGTAAAAAGGATTAAATGAGCACAAAGTATTATTTTAATAGTATGACAACTATGCTATGAAGGGAAACAGACAAAAACAGGTATTTATGATCTCAACATATGATCTTAACTAACATTCTCAGTAATGTTATTGTTAGCCCAATCCTAAGCCCTACAGTCAATGTTGGAGAACGCTCACAGATCCAGCTGATGGGGACATCTATGGGTAAGGAGGCCTCCTTCTCTGAAGAAGACCTGGGTGGGGGCTTGGATGGTTTTCCTTACACCTCCTACCTGGAGTTAGCCAAAGTGCAAGGTTAAGAACACAGTCCTCCAGACTTCCAAGTCTGCCAAAGACTTCTGCCCCAACTGCAAGGATCCAACTTACAAACTTAGAGAGAAGAGTCCAC
The DNA here is from genome assembly GCF_020826845.1 of Diceros bicornis minor. Taxonomy (NCBI): domain Eukaryota; kingdom Metazoa; phylum Chordata; class Mammalia; order Perissodactyla; family Rhinocerotidae; genus Diceros; species Diceros bicornis. Next base: position 14,366,417 of record NC_080749.1, on the reverse strand, counting down.
ACAAGACCACTCTCACTTCTGACACCAACTGCAGGCTCAGGGGTTTCCCAAAACCATCTCAGGTTTGATTAACTAGAGACTCACAGAACTCACCAGAAACCTGTCATACTCATGGTTACCTTTTATTACAGGGAAAAGATACAAATCAGAGTCAGTGGAAAGGCAAGGCACATAGGGTAGAATCTAGGAGGCTTCCAAACATGAAGGTTCCATGTCTTCATGACCCCTCACCCTCCCAGCATCAATGTGTAACAATACACACAGATTGTCGACAACCTGGAAGATCATCCAAGGCTCAGTGTCCAGAGATTTTGTTAGGGCTTCATTACACAGGCACGGTTGATTGATTAATTGCCTATGTGGTTGAACTCGATCTCTAGCTCCCCTTTCCCAGAGGTCCAGCTGATATCATGTGGTTGGAGGGGCCCACTCTGAGTCACCTTGTAAGTATAAACTGTCAGATGTGGTTGGAGGGGACCACCATGGATAACAAAGACACTCCTATTACTCAAGAAATTCCAAGAGTTTAGAGATTACCTCCTAGGAGCTGAGGACAGGCCAGACCTATCTTTGGCAAGGCCAAATTCTTTACCATATACCTCCACTCCTTCTGTCCAAATCATCCTTCCAGACCCAGCTCCAGTCCTTCCTGCCTGTACTTTCCCAGCCCTTGTTTATTTCTCCATCTTCTAGTCTCCCATGGCATTGACTCTTCTTAATAGATAGGTTCCCAGATGGGAGTGGTCATCAAGAGTGCCGGCTTTGGGACAGATACTTGGGTTCAAACTCAGATTCTACTACTTATTAGCTGTGTGACTTTGGGAAAATTACTTAACCTTTATGCACCTCAATAAATGTGAACTATTAGGTTTGTTATTTTTTATTCATATTTAACCCCATATTGTTTACAACTTACGTGGTATTTGTATGATGGGCTGATCCTTGGTCTTATACTGTTATTTAAACCTTTTTAGGTCTTAATTTCTATGTTGCAAACTCTTTGAGTGGAGGGACTTTAGCACTTTGCAGGTAAATACTAAGACATTGAGGATACAGAGATGAATGGCACATATTTATTCTACAGGAACTTCTGGTTTTCCCAGAGGGAGGCAGGAAGTAAGGTAGACTAATAATTATGGTGCAATGTGATTTGTCTGGAAATAAAGGTAAACTGAATGTGTTTTGGGACCATGGAGGAGGAGGAGGATAATCTGTTGTGATTCTCAAACTTGGTGTGTATTACAATCACTTGGGGAGCTTGTTAGAAAATTAGACATCGGGGCCCGCCCCAACCTACTGACTCAGAGTGTACAGGGATGGGGCCCAATTCTCTGCTTTTGTTTTCTTCCAACCTGCCTGGATCTTATAGGTATTTGTGTTCTCAAGGCCAGCGGGAAATGCGAAATTTTGTTTTGATACTTGTCTTAGTCAGTTGGGGCTACTATAACAAAGTACCGTAGACTGGGTGGCTTGTAAACCACAGACATTTATTTCTCATAGTTCTGGAGGCTGGAAGTCCCAGATCAGGGTGCCAGCATGGTCAAGTTCTGAAGGCCCTCTTTTCGGTTGCAGACTGCCAACTTCTAGTGACTTGTAGTTGTATCCTCACATGGCAGAAAACAGAAAGAGGAAGTAAGCTCTCTCGTGACTCTTATAAGGGCCCACCCTCATGACCTCATGTAATCCTAATTACTTCCCAAAGACCCCACCTCCTAATACCATCACTTCACAGGGTAGTGAACATGGAATTTGGGTGGGGACACAAACATTCAGTTTATAACGTTACTTGTTAGCGAACAAACTACTGGTTTTAGCAAGGTCCTCTCATTGTTAAAATAGGCAATATTTGGCAAATTTAAACAAATAATTCAACTTCTGGAAGAGTTTTTGACAGGTGGTACAATTAGCGACCACAGACTTATATGTAGACATTATGACCCAGGACATTCGGAAGCCAAATATGGAAGCTAAGACAAAGAACACGATACTGCCAGAGAAGGATACCCAACCAGCACTTGCCCTAGGGGCAGAGAGTGTAAGAGGCTCATGTTCAAGGCTACCGTACATGCAATCCAACCAATACCCAGTGTACCTGGATGTTTAGATGCATGAAGCCATATTTTGGGAGGAAAGCTATGTGACCTGTGCTAGATATAGTTGTGCACCATAGCTAGGTATGTTGTAACTGGGGACACTAAACATCTCTGGATTAAAATCCTGCTGGGATGAAATAAGTACAGGCTGTCCCCTCCCTCTTCCTGAATAAGTGGGCTTTCATTAATTAAGAAGATGGGTAACAAGTTAATAAAAGCCAAATGGGAATCAAGACTTAGATAGGGGCATCACAATCGGCCTTGAAAAGGTCAAGGAGAAAGGATTGTTAGGGATTGTCTAGACCACTGGTCTGGAAGCTCTGTTCTGTGGAGCCCCAGGGGTTGTGTGGAGCTGCTGTGAGGCTTCTCTGGCTGGGCAGGGTAGAATTTCAGGCCTTTCTCAGCGCCCATGGCTTCTTCCAACCAGAGGAGCTCCGCTGTTATTTGCTTTATTTGTTTATCCTTCCTGGTACTGTTCTTTTGAAGAAAGTATTCTGGGACTAAAAGAACATTCGATAGCTGCTGATCTGATTGAACCCTTCCTGTTGTAAATGGGCACAGTGAGACTCGGGAAGCGTCTCACCCGAGTCGTTTAGCTCCTGTGGCCCGAGTCAGCACCAGAACCTGGGTCCATGCCCGTGTGGGGCTCCTGCTGCAGGTCTGTCGGGCCTCAGCTCCACCCCGGATTGACCCAGAGTGGACGCCGCTCAGCTCTGCAGACAAGAGTGTGAAGAAGGGAAGGATGCCTGGGCTGAATATGCTTGTGTGTCACTGTGTCCTCACCCTGATAGGCCAAACTGAAAAAACTCTACACATTTGCCTCCTGGAGAAATATTCATGAAATCGCCTTACGGATGCCTTCCTCTGGGGACAGAGCACTTCACAGAGCTTCCCTGGGCACCACAGGAACCCAAGCCAGCCCAGGAAGGAATTCTCTCAGCTACCACAATCTGTCTTGCTGAAGTGCTGGGTTGACAACTAAAATGGCCAATAAATGGATCTGAGATAGAGGTGGAGTTGACAAGCAACTGGGCCATAACAAAGAAGGCACACTCCTGCCCAAGTGATGTGGGTCCTGGGGCCGTGGAGGGGTGGTGGTGATTGGTTAGGTTTTGGATCATGTTCTACAGTGGCTGTTGCTGAAAAGAAACAGGGCTAGGAATTAAGGGACCCAGGACTTGAGTTCGGCTTGTCTTTTGCTAACCTCACAGTCTGGAACAAGTGTCTTAACTTCTGTGAGCCAAGACAGCGAGCTCCATAAGGCAAGGACTGAATTTAACCCATAGTGTGGAGCAGAGTGCCCATGTTGGGACATTCAAAGTCCCAAGAGAGCCGAGTTTAAGGGTGCTGTTAAGCCGCTGCTTAGTGTAGGAGTAATTCTCTGCTTTTCCCCTTTGAGATTGTCTCTCCCAGTCACTGGTACTGTTGTTTCATCCTTTCCTCAGTAACTCTCATTCTCTCTTCCTATACCCTCATTCAAAACACACCTTCTCTCTCACCCATTCAGCTTTAACCTTCGCTCCACTGAGGGTGTGATTGTTTTGTGGATGAGAAAAACATGGAGTATGGGGGAGAGAGAAGGGCTGTGTGGATTTCTTCCAGTTATATGGGATGCTGATAAAAGAACATGGTGTGGGTCCGCTGAGTATGTCCTGCGTGCTCACCAATGTGTTGTGTCTAGATGAAGGTGTGGAAAGTCTAGCCAGAGGGCCACATAGTCGCTCAGCAAACATATCCTCAGCACCTCTGGTGTGCTAGGCACCTAGGGGCAAGGGACAGCAAAATGTTAGATACCTTCTCCTCCAAAGGAATTCGGGCACAAAGTGTGAAATACACTAGAAGAACTCTCTATGATAGAAAGCAACGGTACAAGAGATGCCACGTGGCGGAACATGAGAAATTAGAAATGCAGATTACAGCAGTATCTGAGACGGAAGTGTCTGAGATGGAAGATACTGACAGTACCTTCCAGGCAATGTCATCCTGGAAGAGAAGCATCCTCTCTTTGGTTAGGTTGGAAGTGGAATGGCAGCTTCCCAGGGCTACTATAGACAGTGGAGCAGGTTGTTCACTGCACATAGTGTCCAACTGAGGGGATAATGGAGGCTGCAGTCCAGCCCATGATCCTTTCACAGAGTCATGTACACTAGCAGGGGGGCACAAACATGCCATGTGGACTCACAGGACACTGGCCATCAGCTACACTACCTATCCAAACTTCTGCAACCTCGAGAGGCAGAGCTGGGCTCTCTAGACTTTCATCCTCTACCCCTAGTCCTGGGCATATGTTGCGGGCAGCTGCCTTCCCAGTCCCTCATGTTTCCATGCAGGGTGAGTCTAAAACATTTTTGGCTCACGAATCTTTTTGAGAATCTGATGAAAAATTTGGACCTCCCCTCCCTCCCAAAAGGTACATTCACACATAAGCTTTTCTGAAATGCCAGAGGATTTATCCACCTGGAGTCCATCAGTTGAGCCTTTTCCAGAAACCACTCCCCATGGTTACAAACTCTTGTGCTAAAATAATCCTATTGGCCTTAAGCTCTGTCCCTGGAGGAAGAACGAGTTACCCCACTAATGGATGACTCCCACTGATCTACATTTGTTGTTCGGTGGAGCCAATTAATTCAAAGGCTAAGAAGCCTTGAGGATTTGACCTCTTCCTTCTCTCTTCACACTGGGTTGTTTGAGGTAGCAATTCTGGATGTGTATGTATCTCTTCTGCAGTTCCAAACTCTCCCTCTGGAGGGCTGTTCCTCAAAAGTCAGGGGTTGGGGGTAGGGTGGACAGGGAGGCTTAGCATAGGTGTAGGATCATGTGATCTAGGTAGCTTTACGGATGGTTTCCTGTGGTTGGAGATGTAATGATGAGGAGCATATAGACACGGTATGTTAGTGTCAGCTCTTGTATGGGTGTGAGTTATTATTAAAAATAAATAAATGAAAACAGAAAAAGGTCATGCATAGACCAATGCTGTGATGGTGACATGAACCAAGGATTGTGATTAATGTAAATCTGTGCGTTGAGGCTGGTCAAGGGGCCGGATCTAGGTCACGGAGAGCCCCTAGGAATAGATAAAAGATTGGGGCCTTGGAAGCAAGAGAGGAGCCCCTTGTAAACTGGGGAGTAGACTTGCCTGTTTTTGTTTTTCTTTCCTTCTTTTTTTTTTTTTGAGAGATCATTGTGATCACTTGTAGGAGAATGATTGGAGGAACAAGACTGAAGTTAGGACGGTCTTGCAGTAGGCTCTGAACTAGTTCAGTGACAGTAACGATGGAAGGAGGATTATCGGCAGAGCCTTGTAATTGATTGGATGTAAGAAGTGGAGGAGAGAGTTGAATTCAAGACTGACTCCTAGGTTTTTTTGTTTTTTCGCTTGTTCCTTGAGTTTTTATTCACTGTCCTAGCAGGAATTATCAACAAACAAAGGCTCTAGTTTCATATAAACAATGTTAACAAAAAAAGATCTTGTTTCTCTAGGGGGCAGGGAAAGTATAAAATTCTGAATTTGCTTTTCGAATATGGCCCAAGTTAGAGGAACTCAGCCACCTGCTAACCTGTGCCTCCCTCTTCTGGAAGGAACTTTGTTGAGTAACTGGGAGCCCTGCACAGAGACCAGAGCTTCCGTATCATGCACAAGCTCTAGAGTTTTAATGTAATTTGTGTTTCTTTTTCTGCCCTGAAGAGCTGCCTTGCCGCTGATGGAAAGAGAAAGCCTAGGGTCTTTGTGGTCCAGGCCAAGGGCCCAGATGAAGGCTGTCTGCTCCCCAGATCAGGCTTCCCAGTCAGAACCAGCCCCATGACCCCTTGAAGGAAACCCAGTCCCCAGTGTTCTCCTGGGGCCCATGTGGTCTGGGAAGCTGGGGAGAAGGTAGAGATGCTGCTGTCAGAGGCTCAGGCTGAGGACAGGTGGAGTAGGTGGTGCTGGCTATGGATGAAAAGACAGGTGAATGGGCAGCTTCCAAGACCCTGGCTCACTGAGGACCACTCAGGCCCCTTGGAGTAGACCTGCCCTCCAGAGGACACCTGGCAAAGACAGAATCTCCTCATGACATCTCAGCCAACTTGTCTACCACTAGGAGTCACGCTCTAGCTTGAGTGAAGGGGTGGATTTTATGGCCACCTACTGAGCTAGGAGAATAGGAGGAGAGACCAGATTAATCATAATAGGTAATATTTATGGAGCACCAACTCTGTGCCAGGCACTGTGCAAAGAACTCAACAGGTATAATTATATTTAATTCTCATGAGAATGCTTTTCTATATTATTGCCATTTAACAGATGGGAAAACTGAGGCTCTGAAAGTTAAGTCACTTGTCTAAGACCACAAAGATTGTACATGGTTATGGTGGCTTTGAAATATGCGAACTTGACTAAGCCAAGGGATTTTCTCAAAATCCTCTTTCTTGTGTATTTTGGGTTAAGATGGGCCACAGGCGAGATTCTTGTGGGTGGTTTAGAGGGTGGGAGGAAGCAGCAGCCGTTTTGCAGCTCACACACGTTGTCGCTGAGCTGCTGATTCACCTCATTGGCATGAGGCAGTTCTTAGGTCTGCAATCACTTCACCTTCCCCTGAATCCTCCTTCCAATTTCTGACTCCTGGGCCAGGTATGTGTGTAGGTCTGTCACAAAGACTCTGGCTTCTGTAGGGCACATGGACCAGTAGGGTAGGAGGAAAAGTAGAGCTGATGTGGTTTTTAGCCCAACCTGTGGGCTCTAGCTTGTACTTGTGGGAGCTCCTTATTCTTGCTCTCCATCTTCCTTTCCCAAGTGCCTGCCCTGCAGACTTCAAGCTCCAGCATCAGATGCAAAGACACGTCCTAGAGAGACAAGCACCCCCAACTGTGTAAGGTCAAATCCCTGTGAAAAGAAGGCTTTATATAAATATATGGGGATGCATATACATATGTGGATATGGATATATGTGTATGTGCATACGTACACATACATGCATATCATATATATATAATATATATATCTATATCCCATATATATATATATATATCTCCCATATATATATATATATATATCTCAGTGGTTCTGCTTCTTTGATTGAACCCTGACTCATGATCAATGCCAACACAGTGGTGCAGCCAGGATCTGATCTTAGGTAGTTTCACCACAGGACCTGCACACACACTCAACGACTCAGATTACATGGCAGTGGTTGGGGGGAGGTGGTTCTACTTTGGACAGGCTGAAATGGAGGTGCCTGTGGGATATTTGGGTAGGCAAGTCATGGGCAATTGGAGGTACCTGAGAAGCCTGTGTGCAGCAGATGATCAAGGAGAAGGAAATCAATGTGGGCTGGCTGGAAATGGAAACAAGTTTTATGGTGGTGAGACTTGATTTAAGTCTCAAAGGCTGGTAGGAGCTGGTTTGATGAATGGCAGGCAGGGAGGAGGGCACTGTGGATGGGAAATGGCATAAGAAAGGCCTGTAGCAGGCACAAGCAGGGTCTGAAGTGATCAGCCTGAATGGTCTAGGAGGGGTGTATTGATTATATGGCCATTGTGATCTATTCAGGTTTGTGAACTGTATCTCCCCAAGGATGTGGTGGGCCCTGGGCATTGTGCATTGCACCTGGTAGAGTAAGTTACTAGTTTAATTAAATTCAACTTGCCTCAAACATTTTGTTAGCACCTACTATATGGCAGCACTGTGCTGGATATAAATATGAATAATGAACTGTATCCTGGAAAAATTTGTGTTCAGGTTATAAATATTCAATGTATTCTTGCTAAATTGGATTGAATGGAAATCTTGTGGACAATAACAGGGCTGACTCCAGACTCCTGATTGCATCTGGGGCTATTTGTGTGGAGAAAATGATGAAACCCAAGTCAATTTACCCACCCACCCATCCCTTCCGTCCATTCACCCAAAGCCAGCTTGCTCTCCTTACCTACCTTCCTATAACTCATCTATCCCTATCAATCAATCATTTATTATTTCTTCTTTTCTTAAGTGAGGGGTAGGATTTAAACAGCCTACAGAATTAGCCGTACATAAATAATTAAAAGATAAAAGCAGATAAAGTGAAAGTAGAGAGAAACAGATGTTGGCAGTGACAGAGACTGAATCAGATATTGCAGCTAAGCACTCAATTTAGTGTCAGGGTTATTAGAAATTTAGGGGAAAAAAAAAAGAAAAAGAAAAAGGACGCACACTTAGTTATCCAGTCAGTAATAACTGAAGGGAGAAGAGATACAAGTTGGAAGAGAGAGGCTTTTGCCCGGATTGTGTAGGAGGATTTATTGTGTCAGGGCTGTGTGAGGACACCAGGTGCATAATGGACGCCAGCTTCCACGGAGGTTCTACAAAAGCAGAGAAACGCTCCTCAAATGTTTCTCCTATCGACCCTCTTTAAAGGCTAAGGGCATAACATTAAATCTTATTCCAGCACGGGCTTTTCTGTGGTAAACTAAGATAATAATGTTCAGCTACATTACATTCTGATGATGGAACTCAAAACAAGGATTGAGCCTGGAGAACTGAGAGGAAGGGCTAGTTACCCGCCTGTTAGACTCTGTCTTTCAAATTTCATTTCCAGAGAGCCTTTGGCTCAGAGACTTTAGTCTCAATACAGAAATGTCTCTTCATCTCTAAAATACATTGTCATCAACTCAGAACCTGCTCTGTTCCAGGGGTAAGAGAGCTGGACCCTTGGCCAGCCTGCCATCCTCCCTTTCCCAAAGCTGGGAGCTGAAACACTGTATGGAGAAGGTCTCTCAGCTTAAAAAGAATTCGGACAACCACACCCTTCACCTGGCTGCAGGAAAACTTACGATCCCCTTGAGGAACGGTACCCCGAGCTACAGTGTCTGCATTTCCCCATCACCAGCAGCTTGTTTGGACTGGGGCTGGTCCAGGGCGTGGCCAATTACCAGGTTGGTGTCTGACTCATTTTGGTCAGCAGCTCCACTGTGTTCAGTGTGTCAGAGCATTAGCTGCACTGGTCCTAAAATCCATCCCACACTCAGGGCAAATCCTCGGGGATGTGAGGCCAGCCCTGAGGGCCACCAGGAAATGTGAATGGTGAAACAAATGCCCCCAACATGAAGGCTGTTTGGTCTATCGTTCCATAAGGCTTCATTGAGTACCTACTAGATAAAGCATTCAGAGGTGCTCGAGTGTGTTTCAAGGAGTGAAATTAGGAGGAGAAGGAACATGAAAGATGCAAAAGAAATAAAAGAGATGGATCTGGGCCTTCAGGATTGATCAAAAGGGTCTAGAGAACATCCAGCATGATACAACCCAACAAGAAGACCATCTAATTACGAGTGCACAGCAGTGTGCCTCAGATGTACGTGACTTTGAACAAATCATAGACCCCCTTTGCTCTCAGGTTTCTCATCTTTATAAAGCAGGAAAAGCAGTAAGTCTGCAGCTTTACCGAATTGAAGTAAGGGAAAAAGGAAGACCATAGTAAGAAACGCATCGAGAATGTAAAGAAGGCTACATGGAAATGCAAGTTGATGTTATTATTAACATAATTATTGATTTTAAAATATTATTTGTGAAATTAATCTGCTTTGGTTTCCAGAGTTACCACTAGTTGACAATGCCAGGCTTACCGTGAAGTCTACTGGGAATGAAGCGAGCATTTATCTACCTTTCCTCCTCACAGGCTCTGTAGACAATTCCTGTGGTCCATTGTCCTTCCCTTTATACGTCTCTAGACTTTCACACACAATTTGTCTGACCCTCATGTTTAGGCACATCCCAGGCAAGCCATGTGGACCCTTGCCTTCTTGCCGGGAGTGGGGGCTTGCTACTGCTTCTGCGTATGTTAGAGGCTGGAGCTCCTTCCTTCCGTTCACCTGCCCCATAGACGCCGTCCGCTCCCTGCTGCTTCCGGTCGGAGAAATCGCACTTGTCTCAGCTCCACGCAGCTCTCCTTTTCATTTCAGTATACAGTATATCCCCTTTAATACTGAAAACTAAAATTAGTATATTATAATAATATATTAATATTATTATAATATTATATATTAATGTATAATAATATATAGTGTATATCATATGCTATATTTATACTATATGTGGGTACTATGTGTACTATATACATGCCAGTATATATTATATATTATAATACTATACAATATAATACAGTGTAATTTCTTACTTACTTAGGAAAACCCACTGATATAAGTACTGTTATTACTTCTACTTTGCAAATGAGGAAACTGAGGGTCAGAGTGGTTTGAGTAATTTGCCCAAAGCTATTCAGTTAATGAATTATGAAGCATGATCTTGACTTGGAAATTTCTCTTTTAGCAACTAGTCTTTACTCCTTTCCCACTGATTCTTGTAATTCTGTAATGCCAGATTATATACTTCTGTAGTAATATGTTTGCGTTGGTACTGCTATTGTCTGGTGGTATGTTTGTGGCAAGATGTGTGTGTGTGTGTGTGGTGAGTATATGTATGTGGTATGTGTGTGTGTTTGTGCATGAGTGGTGTATGTGTGTATGTATGTGATGTGTGATGTATGTGTATGTATGCTGTTATGAGTGTGCTTCTGGTGTGTGTGTGTGTGTGCATGTGTGTGCATGCACACACATGTTGACTTAATCTCATCATCTGTCAGTTTTTTGAGGGCAGGGACCAGGTTTCCGACGTTAGTTTGAGACCTCCCTAACGGCCACGTGTATGCCTTGAGACTGGACATCCTGGTAGACAACACATGATGAAACAATGTCAAAGAACCTGCAGGAGAGCTGTGGAAATATTCCCTGGCCATCCTGCGCCTTCAGCCCTCTGTTGTCCTACCTACTAATCCTCAGGGTTTTGCAGCTTTTTAAAAGTTTGGCCGAGGGCCGGCCCCGTGGCTTAGCGGTTAAGTGCGCGCGCTCCGCTACTGGTGGCCCAGGGTTCGGATCCCGGGCACACACCGAGGCACCACTTCTCCGGCCATGCTGAGGCTGCGTCCCACATACAGCAACTAGAAGGATGTGCAGCTATGACATACAACTATCTGCTGAGGCTTTGGGGAAAAAAAAAATGGAGGAGGATTGGCAATAGGTGTTAGCTTAGCTCAGAGCCGGTCTTCCTCAGCAAAAAGAGGAGGATTAGCATGGATGTTAGCTCAGGGCTGATCTTTGTCACACACACACAAAAAAAAGTTTGGCCGATCACTCTGTGGGAGGCAAATATGGAGCACGCAGCATTTCAAAAGATGGTAAAAGACACATTAGCATCTAATCGAAAATGTTGCCTGTTGTAACAAAATAATTGCATGTTAGTTGAAAAAAGGACAGTTGGGGTGTGTATGTGTGAGTGAGTGTGTGTGTATGTGTGTGTGTGTGAATATAGACAACACCTAAAACTCGGATTTTGTATTGACAGCGATTTTCCCATATTTTAGTTGTGAGTTTGATTTCCTCTGTCTTTCTGGGCCAATCCTTCCATGTCTGGGTGTCTTAGCTTTCTCCAGTGAAGATGCAGAGATAACTCTTCTTTTCCCTTCTTGTGGTTACTGCATCTGAAAAATTAAAAGCACTTTACAGGCAGTAGGTATTTTATGAAACATCTGTCCAAGAAATAACTGTTAGAAAGCTCCCTCCCCCATCCTTGCCAACCAGGGAACACAGAGACGTGGGTTGAAATGCAACCCCTCCTTTCCCTCCTGTGCTCCTCTCCCCTCCCCCACATGACGGCCCTTGTCCAGGTCCAGGCCCCTTGGCCCCAGCATCAGTGTCCTGAAATGCTCACTTAACTGATCGCTCAGATTCTGCTTCCTACCGCTCAAATCCATCCTACACTCCCGAGGCAGAATATTCTTCTCAAAGTGCAGCTCTGTGCATGTCAATTCCTCCTCCATCACTTTCCCTGGTTCCTCATCACGTGCTGAATAAGGCACAAACTCCTGCCCCAGACACTACGGCCCTCCCCAATAGGCCCCAAATTTCCTTTTAAGATTTCTCTCCATGATTTCTCTTCAGTGATCCAAACTGAGCCCTTGAAACATTTTACAAATATTTTTGGGAAGTTACTATATAAGGCATTGTGCTGAGGTCACATACAAAACAAGTTAAAAAGCGACCTGCACTGGCTCCAAGTTGTTTAGGGTCTAGCGGGGCAAATATGTGAAACAAGTTCTGGCTAATGCTATGGTGGGAGTATGAGTAGGGTGCTGGGGGAGCACTGAAGAGGGGGTATTTAACAAGCCCAAAGCAATCAGGGAGGGCTTCCTGGAGGAGAAGACATCAGTTGGTCATCATTTACTGTCTCCCAAACAGTGCCCTCTGCTTTCCTGTTTATGTTTGTGTTTTCTTTTAGACTAAGTGTCCTTGCCTTATCTACATCTGCTGAGATGCATCCTTCTTTCAAGACTTACTCAAATGCCACTTCCTCACCCATGAATCGTTTCTGGATTCCCCAACTTGAAGAGACCTCCCTTCTCAGAAGTGACACTGATGGTATTTTGTACATCACCTCTCACAGCTCTTTTTCTTGTCTCATTCTCTTTTATTATAGTTACCTGTCCTTATTCTCTCAACACCCTCACCTCTATGTTTGATTCACTATTCTTTCCTCAGCATAAAGCTTACAGGACTGTCCTGGTGATGTTTGAATTAATCACTTTGCCTTTATGTCCCCCAAGAGAGGACTAGGAGCTACCCAGGATGGGTTTGAATGAAAGGTGGCACCAGGCTTGCTGAGCCTGGTGAATAGTGTGCCCAGTTAGCTCAGAACTCGGGCCTCACTGGGTTGAGGTCATGGATGGTCTCTTTGTGGCCCATTGACCTTGGACTTGTGTTCTGATCTTATTGTGAGTTCGGACTTCCAACATCCATCTTTCAAGTTTGGGCACTTGTTCACCAAGCCATCCGTCTGTAGGAGAAAGCCAAAGCTGGGGAAGCACTTAATAGAGGAGAAAAGAAGCTTCCAGGTCAGGAACCTGGGGTTCCAGTACCACCTTGCCACTTACAGTTGAGTGACCAAGAGCAAATCACATTATAGGTCTGCACCTCAGTTTCCCCAGGTGCAAAAGGTTGGCATTGGATTTAGGGATTTTTCCAATTGAAAATTTTACAAACTATGATGGAAACAGAGCTGAAATCGCTCATTTTTATATGGGGTAGAGAATTTGAAAAGAATTTGTAAATCTGAATTTGAAAAGTGGCTATCCCTGTGGTGACATGGCATAGCCCAGCTTTCTCCATCATTTGGCCCAAAATGGAAATATCTTCTCAGTTGTTGACAGGAAATTGTGCTCTTTTGGTCAGAAGCTGAGAGACCATCAATATGAAATGCAGCATTTTACAGCTTCAATGACTTTACTGAAAGCTCATCCCTGCCCGCTAGTCATTTGGCTCTGAGAATAGGCCGTAAAAGGCTTCAATTCGATATATTTCAGGCTATTTTAACCAGAAAGAGTTTGTAAGCAAGGAAGACATGCATTTTGAAGATCATTGAGTGCTTCTGAAATTGTCATTAACAGTTCTCCTTGGTGCTCCACTTTAATGAAATGAGTGGCAGTGACATAAGAAAAAAATAAGCCCAATCTTTGTGTTTTGTAATGAATAATAAAGTATTTTAACCTCTTTAGGGACTTAACACCACGTTAATCCCTTAATCCCTAGAAAAACCAATTTTGTTGACATGAAAAGGGGATATTTATCTTCATCCAATTAATTTTCTATCTTAGAGATGCCATGATTATGAAGATTAGATTGAATAGATTCATTAGAGCCTCCATACTGTGTATCAAGTGGTGGCTTTGACATCAAAAAATAGCATCCAAAAAGAAATTCTATGTCACAATTTTGTTTAAATTTACCCACTTCGAAATACCAGGACTTTGAGGCCTTCGTGTCTTAGCGCTGTTGCTCGCACCGAACATCTGCAAATACTCAGCCACCACGCAGCCATTAAGCCAGGAACTTGGCTGACATTCCTGCAATACCAGCTCCCTCCCTCTGTTTGAGCTCCAAATTAGAACTATTCCTGTGAGGAGGCTGAAATGCATGCCGTAGAAACATTCCTAACAGCAAAAAGTTAGCTAAGTGTAAACTCAATTTTAAATTACACAGTGGGGGAAGCACACCATTCAAATTGTTCTCAGAACAATGGATTGGAATTGGAGATGGAAGATAAATGGTTGGAGATTTAGTTGTTTTTGCATTGGACTTCAACACGCAGACATGGAAAGGTTTTAATTCCGCCCCCCCACCCAACCCCCAGCCAGAATTGAGTTTACAAGGATAAAAGAAAATAGATGATGAAAAATAAGGGTTATGGCAGTGCCACAAATATCCTAAAGGCACAGTGAAAAGCCCTGGAGTCTTCTGGCTGAAGATGGTCCCTTTAAGAATGAAAAATGGAACATGGGAAATGTCAGGGTGACCGCTCACTCTTATCCCAGCAGCCACTTTCAGTAGATGTCATTTAACACCAGCCTGTCACCCACGCTGGCGGGCAGGAGCACGGATTATATGTGTTGGCATCCCCTATGTGTCTTGCTCAGTGCTTGGCATGCAAGCAGTGTCATCCAGCACAGCGCTTTCTACTGAGGAATGACATGGCATGACTACAAGGCAATGACATTGGCGTTCTTTATGTGGCTTGTGAGGGAGCATGATACTGTGCAGGAATGGGAGGTTTTGGAAACAGAGTTTGAATCTTTGTCCTACCACCCTCTATCTCATGGCCTTGGACAAATTGCTTGACTTATTTAAGACTTGGTTATCTCCTCTGTTCCATGGGGAGAATGTTACAGAGTTATATAAGGCAATGTCATGAAAACCCCAGGACAGTGCTTAGCGAATAGTAGGTGCCAGATAGACATTAGTTTTCTTCTTTCCCACCAGGTGGAAATTAATCTCATTATTTGATTGACTTTGGCATAAATCACAGAAGTTTAAGAGACTACTGAGGTCACCTAATTTTTCCCATTAACTTTGAAAATGAGAAGTGAAGTGACTTGCTCAAGGTCAGGTGGCTAATTGATTGTAGAATGGACCAGAACCGTGAATCCCAACTCTTGCAGCAGAGCTATTTCTATGACCTCGTGTAGCTTGGTTTGACTGACTGACTCTTGCTTTAGGGCAGCAATTCCTCATCCAGTTCATCTCATTCCAGGTGACTGAATTCAGCCCCTCTCTCTCTTGACCCCATACCCCCCGGCCCCTCTTTAATCACAAATATTTCTAATTCCTTAAACTCTCTGTTTGGGTCCCACGCTGAGTGTGCCTCAATCCTGGATCTTCCATTTAATCTTCCGTTTAGTTTCAGGGAAGATATTGGTTTTCTCTTAGAAGTTGTTCTTTACCCAACTTTTGCCCCTGGGTGCCATAGCCTGCCAATTTGATACCTCCTTTTGAGTGTTCCTCAGTCCTGAATAGGAAAATGCCCTTCTTCCAACTTCCAGGCTTCCTAGGTAGCCAGAGCAAAGCTCGAGACCAGGCATTGCCTGGTCTGTGAATGAACTGAGGAGCTGGGGTTTGAGTCCTCAGGTGCAGCTCGAGCTAAGAGCAGCAGGACCCAGGTCCAGCTGCATGTGGCAGTGGCCTTGCTAGGCCCTCTTGCTTTTTTGTTTGTCCTGACCATTTCTAAGATATGAGTGGTGAGATTGAGATGCGGTCCCCTTGGGGTTGGTACACCAGACGGGAAAAGAGGCCAAAGCAGGGAATTGTTGACACATGGTTCAGGCAAGAGCACTGGTCATGACGCTCTACTACATTTCCTGGAAGAGTATTGTATTTGTTCCTGCCAAAGACCAGCCTTCTGAGCTTGTCTTCTCTCTTCTTGAAGCTTCAGGATCTTCAGAAAAATTGTGGCATTTAAAGAAACAGTTTGTTTGAATGGAAGTTTCTGGAAAGATCCTGGCAGCAGGCAAATATGTAGGGACTGAATGTGGCCTTGAATGGCTCAGAGAAAGGAAAAGAGAAACATTTGGCACCAAATGGGAAGGTGGTCCATGTACCATGAGCCAGTTACTGCTTCGGTTGAATTTACTCATTCATTCAACAAATATTTTATTGTGCGCACCTTTTCTGCACCAGACACTGAAGATACCCTAAGGAACAAACCAGAAATGGCAACTGTCTTTATGGAGTCTCTGTTGTCCTTCCCTTTTCCTAAATGTATTTATTAGAGTCTCAGGGTTGCACAGTAAGAAATTTCCTTACTATTTTGTAAAACACTTTACAACTTATTAATGATTAATAAATTAGATTATTGACAACACCATGAATATATTCTAATTCCCAATTTAATGTAGAGGAAACTAGAGTCTAGTGAGATTAAATATCTTGCCCTAAATTATACAATAGTTGGTTCTCCATCCCCATCTCTCGGAGTAAGTTTGCCCTAAACTGGAAAATTAGTGCAGGTGTCCCTAGCTAGTCAGAAGAACAAGGGCTGGCATGTTGTTTCCCCACTAGCAATCTCAGGAGAGTTACATAACTCAGCAAAGACCTCCTTGCAAGCTAACATGCGCCCAGTTGCATATAGCTGGAGCAATCCCCATCCTTGGTCTTTCAAAGTAAGCATCACTTTCTAACAAGACCCTCCTTGGCCACCACACTACCCTCTCAGAGTAGTTAAAACGTGATCTCTTGCTACAAAACTGGCTAACACAAGCCAGGTTATACATTAGACTGACTTCAGGTGCCAATGCTATTTGAAATGAAAGTTGATTTTAGCAATGAATTTTAAAAGGGTTGATGTGATTTATTTTCTGGGATGCTCCAACCCTTGAATGCCTGACCACCTCGATGTACCTGAGGAGGACTTGATCCCTGCCTCTCAAGTCATTCCCATCGAACCAGGTGATGCCCAGTCTCTAGCTCTGCTCTGGCTGCCTGGGAAGCCTGAAAGTTGAAAGAAAGGCACGCTCTTATTCAAGGACTGAGACACTTTTAAACATGGTCACCCTTGATGCAATTAGGCTGCCTGCCCCTCTGCATACAAAGAGTCAAGACCTGCTGACTCTATAAGAAAAAAGACCTAATGGGACAGCCCGAGGGAACAAGACTCACCTGGCCTGTGCTGTTGTTGTGCTGCGGGGACCCTCTGACCTTTGTGCCGCCCTTCCTCAGCTGGTTGTGAAAGGACCCCTCTCTCTAAGAATCACGGCTCTCGGAGGGCAGTGCTGTCTCCTCAGTCGATGGTCAGCATGAGGCGTGCTCTGCCTGCAGTAGGGGAGGAACCTAACCTTTAACTGCTTTCTTGGCTGGGCTCTTCTGCTTTCTTGCCCCCTGGGTCTCAAGAGGAAGGGAGACAGCTTTGAAGCTTATTTATGTTTTACTCCATCTCTGTGTGATGATCCATTCAGCTGGAGGACAAAGAATCTGCTTTGCTGACCCCTGGAACTAGAAGAATAGTCTCTCACGAGAGAGAATTGCTCCTGTGGACCCAGATCCCTGCTAAACTATACTCTGAGGAACACAGAAGAAGTGTCAGATCTCTGCCCACGTGCAGGTTAGGAATGGAGGGGGAAGACCTGACTATTTAAACACGTAAAAAGCATCGTGAGCAAAGAGGTAATCAAAGCCTAGGCTGTGGGTCTCTAAAAAAGAATTACACAGAATTTACTCTCCTTCAGTCCCCATGTCCACTTGTAAATGTGCCACATTATCCCATCAGCCCTTCCTCTTTGGAGTTTCCACCTGAGACTGGTGCCCAGAGTTATCTGAGGCATATTCTCCTCTACCCATCACTAAGTGGGTTCCTTGCTGTGTCTCTTCCTTCAGAATCTTCCTTTTCCTTTTCCTTGCTCTTGCCTGGTTCCCAGAGCCAGGCCATATAATTGGAGGGGGGCTGGCCTCATACTGCAGTGGGGCCAAAGCTCACCCAGAAAGACTCCAGGGAAGCTGCAAAGCAGATGGGGGCCAAAAGGAAAATCTGCTTGTAATTCCTTACTGCTCTTGGCTCTTAGCTGGGTACCGGTTCCTGAGCCTCATCAGATTAAAAAATAGTAATTATAATACCAGTGGTTAGACTTCCTCTTCACCACCCTTTCTTGTCCCTCCCCATCACGCCCAATTATGGTAGAATTTAAGATATAAAAGGCTAAGAGCCACTGTGTAGGCTGTAGGCACAACAGCAGATTGGGCTAGAGGCCTGAGGATGGTCTGGGAGAGTGTGAAGGCGCTCAGCCCTGAAAGGACTGGACCGATTGAGTAGGAGGAAAGCCGGGAGTTGGGGCCGTTCTGAGGCTGGCTCTCCTGGCCCTGACCCAGTGCCAGGTACCGGCTTTGGAGGAGCCATTACATTCTACTCTGTCTATCATTTGCAGACTAAATGTCCCTAAATAGGCCCTCACACTGCAGACTATCATCACTCACCCTGCTGGCTCTGTCAATAATCCATCAATTAAAGGCTGCTAATAATATGCATTGACACAACAGATTAGCCAGACGCGGGCCCTTTTGGTCGGCTCTTCAAGTCAATGGTTGTAGGATTATCAACCCTGCCATTGACGTTTGCTTCATTCTTCCCTCTCCAGTCCCTTGTGAGCTGCAAGAGAGAGCTCCATTCAAACCCAAAAGCTCAAAAAACAAAAGGGTAATCTCAGCGTGAGGGCCTGAAAAGCAATTCAGATCAAGAGAAATCAGAGGCAACCCATTGCTTTCCTCTCTCTCATCGCTGCTTTCTACTGTCTTTGTACTAAAATTCTCATTTGTGGAGAGTTTAGCTTAGAGGACTGAAACATCAGAAGCTTCTAATCTTTTAAAGCCAACGGGCACAGGGAGCAGGGCAAGCTGCTGTCAGCCATGTCCTTATTTTCCAGGCGTAAGGCAAGGCTATGATTGTCAGACTGCATTTCTCCCTGTCTGGGTAGTAAACACATGGCTGCAGGTGGGGAACAAAGGCTTGCATAGATCTGGCCTTTGGAGAAGAGGGGACACTTACTTGTCAAGGGGGACAGTCGAGAGCCCATCTGGCTTTTTCCTCTTTAGGGTCAGCTTTGGCATTGTAGGATAGTGATCATTTAAGCAGAATGGCGAGTCCACAGCCACGCAGTTGGGAGGCTGAGCAAATCTAGTGCCTGAGACTGATATGTGACCAGGGATGATGCCATCCAGGGAGCCAGCCCAGTCCAAGACAGGAAGTGTAGGCTTGTCTGATACCTAATTTTGCATGCTTGAGGGGTGGGGTGGGAAGGGGAGAGAGCGAGAACAGTGGGACCAAGTAGATGGAGACACTCGGGGAATGAGAGGCTAAAGACAAGAAGCTAAGGGGACAGCAAGGACCAGAGAGGGCTTTACTGCCCACTTGCTGCATCTCCTGACACTGACCATGGTGTATCTGCTATTGTGTGCATGATAACGTGATTCCACCTAGCAGGTGGGATGGGAGGGCCAAGGATGCCCCTTTACAAACTCACAGTGATCACTGTATTAGTCTGCTAGGGCTATAGCAAATACCACATAACAAATACCGCAGACTGGGAGGCTTAATAACAGCAATTCATTTCTCACTGTTCTGGAGGCTGGAAGTCCAAGATCAAGGTGTCGGCAGGTTTGATTACTCCTGAGGCTTCTCTCCTTGGCTTGAAGATGGCTGCTTTTTGGCTGTGTCCTCACATGGTCTTTTCTCTGTACATGTATACCCCTGGTGTACCTTTGTGTGCCCAAATTTTCTCTTCTTATAAGGACACTGGTCAGATTGGATTAGGATCCACCCTAATGGCCTCATTTCAACGTAATCACATTTTACAGGCCCTACCTCCAAATACAGTCACATTCTGAGGTACTGAGGGTTAGGACTTATATATATGAATTTTGGGGGGACACAATTTAACCTATAATAATCCCCAAGGCTAGCTCTGCTGTGAGCTGAGAGGAATTAGGCCTTAAAGGACGTTTTGCCCAAAGTGAATGCTCACCTTCAGGAAGGGGATGGCCCAGACAGCAAGCATTTTTTATGGGACAGCTACTATACCTAGCAAGGAATTCATTTTCCCCAAGAGGTGAAAAAGAAAGTTTCAATGGGTTTAGGTTTAGGAGGCACACCCTAAAGACACTAATTTTCCTAGACACCATCTGTCTTGACATTTCTTGTAGTTGTCAGCAGGCTGACAGCAGTGGGGAGGCCACTGCCAGGGAAGTCTGCCCTGCCCCATAGTGCAGACCAGACCCGTCTCTATCAGAGCCCTGTGGACAGTGTCAGATTGTACGACTGCTCCCAGTTCTTCACTCTCTCCCTGTTACAGAATAACATACCAGGCCTGTGGCCACTTGGGTTGGCAGTCCCTCCCGCTAGAGTTCATGGAGTACATTTCCCTCCTCTATTGATGTTGGACTTGGCCAGGTGACATGCCGGAGGATCAGACATGATGTTGCATATACCTGGCTTGGCTGGCCCTTTTGTGCTCCTGTGGTCTGCTGAGAGAAGAGCACTGTTCCGGAATGAAGACACATGGAGCACATTTGCACCTGACCAGCAGCCTGAAGCAGAGCTGGTCCAGCTGATCTACAGACCCATCTGAGAGAAAAATAAATGCGTGCTGTTGCAAGCCAGTGAGATTTCGAAGTTGTTGGTTACTCAGCAAAAACAGTGATGCTAGGAACTGGCATTGCCCTACAAGGGTCAGCCCTGAAAGGATGACCCGCTCCCCTAGCCCCTTCCATTTGGGGATCACTCCCCTTCCTCGTTTACTATTACCACAGCTGCTCTTTCAGATGACAGAGAGCCTGTGACTCCCAGGTTGGTCCACCTCCTCCCCACTACGTTGCAAGATCAGCAGCTTGGCTTTTATCCCTGGGATTCCACTTGTGATTATTTGTGAGAAAGGAGTTTTGCTGCTAAGCAAGTTTGAAAACCACCAATCCAGTTTGATCATCTTGACACTGGGACCTAGAGACTTGTGTGGTACTAGTGGTCAGGCCAGAACTAAAAATCTCAGCCTCCGCCTCTCGCCATTCCTACCTGGCCATCCTGGTTCTGCCTGGGGCAGCTGCCCCAGCTCCTGAGGATTCAGATGTTCTCAACTGACAACTCTGTGAAGGATTCCTTAGAGAAGTTAGGCGCCTTGGGTAAACACCGCTTTTCTAAGTTTGAAATTAACCATGCAACTATTAAAAGATTATTTTTGGACTTTACCTTGGACAGAATTGGACCAATTATGATCCTTGGTATATAACATCTGTCATCATTGGTACCTTGAAGGCTCTCTTTTATTTATTTGATTGTTTAATTTAGCAATACGATGATCATTGTATTCATTTCCTATTGCTGTTGTAGTAAATTACCACAAACTTTGTGGCTTAAAAAAACAGAATTTTTTAATCTTACAGTTCTGGAGGGCAGAATTTGAAATCTGAAATGAGTCTCACTGAGCTAAAATCAAGGTGTTGGCAGGGCTGCATTCCTTTCTGGAGGCTCTAGGAAATAATCTGCTTCCTTGCCTTTTCCAGCTTCTAGAGTGTGACCACATTCCTCAGATCATGTCCTCTTCCAGCTTCCAACCCAGCAAAGGCCGGTTGAGTCTTTCTTATGTCACATCACTCTGACACTGACTCTGCTGCCTCCTTCTTTCGCATTTAGGGACCCTGATGATTACATTGGGCCCACCTGGATCATCCAGGGTCATCTCTCTATCTCTAGGTCCTTAACTTAATCACATCTGCAAAGTTCCTTTTTGTCATTTGAGGTAGCAAATTCACAGGTTCTGGGAATTAGGACTTGGATATCTTTAGGGGGCCATTTTCTGCCTATCACAGTTATCTAACCCAAGAACTAGAACATAACCTATGGGGTCACCCGCCCTCTGCCAACTTCCTACCTCCTCCAATCAAAGTAACCACTATTCCGAATAATTTATCATTCCCTTGCTTTATTTTACACAGTTTTATCATATGTATATACACACACAGATACATGCATATGTATATACACATATATATGTGTAGATATGTGTATCGTATACACATATATGTATATACACACTATTGCTGGGGGCAAAAATGATAAAACTGAGGCTGTCCTACTCTGGGCACATCATGAGAAGGCAGGATTCTTTGGAAAAGGCAATAATGCTGGGAAAAGTAAAAGGGAGCAGGAAAAGAGGAAGATCAAATATGAGATGCATTGACTCCATAAAGGAAGCCATGTACGTGAGTCTACAGAAGCTGAATAGGGCTATTGAGGGGCAGGACATTGTGGACATCACTCATTCATAGGATCCCCAGGAGTCGGAGCCAATTTGATGACACATAACAACAACAATATACACACATATATGTGTAGATACATGTGTAGATATGTACATGTATGTATCTGTATACATCACATGTATATGTATGCCGAACATAAAATTGCTTCATTATGCTTGTTTTTGCAGTTTATGAAGTGTCACACTTAATCTAGTATTTTCAGACTTGCTCTTATCACTCAACATTGGTTAGAAATATTCATCCATGTTGTCATATGTAGCTGTAGTTTGTTCATTTCTCTTGCTGTATCACATGCAGTTGTGTGAATATACAATTTATTTATCCATTATTTAGGTTGCTTTCAGTTTTTTACTATTATGAGCAGATGCTGCTATGAACTTGACTACATTGGTATTTTTTGTACACATGTGCAAATTTTTCTCTTATATGTCCAAGAGAGGAACTACTGGTTCATAAGGTATGTGAATATTCAATTTTAGAAAGCAATGCCTACCCCGACTCCCATCTGCAGTGTTTCAGAGACTCTGTTCATCCAACTTCTGGTAGTTTTAGTCTTCTCTCACAAAAATGTCAATTGTGGCCTTGATTTGTATCTCCCTGGTTTGCCAATGAGGTTGACTGTCTCTTCGTATGTTGATTTTCCACCTGTATTTTTTTTCTATGAAATATTTGTATTTTGCCCATTTCTCTATTGGACTACTTGATTTTTCTTAATATTTTATAATTCTGTATATTCAGGCAGTAATCCTTTGTTAGTTAAATATGTTACAAATACCTTCTCTCATTTGGTGGCTTGTCTTTTCACTTTAAAAAAAAGTCTCTTTTATAAATATTTTATTTGAATGTGGTCAAATTTTTCTGTTTCCTTTTAAAGTTTATGATTTTTGTGTCTTGCCTAGGAAATCCTTCTTCCACTCCCAAGGTCAGGAAGATACTGACCTTTCTAAAAGTTTAAAATTTTGCCTTTGACATTTAAATCCTCGATCACCTGAAGCCAATTTTTGTGAGTGGTTTGGGGTAAGGATTCAATTTCTTTTTTTTACAATATGGATGACCGCTTTTCCTAGTTCCATTTATTGAATAGTCCCTCCAGTCCCTACAGATCTGTGCTGCCATTCTATCAGATATCAAAGTCCCATGTATATGTGGATCTGTTCCAGGGCTTTCTTTTGGTCCCATTGGTCAGCTAGTCTACCCTCTCCCAACACCACACTGTTGTGATTCCCTTGGCTTTACAAGAAGTCCCGATATTTGTTACGGTATGTACCTCCTCCCTCTTACTCTTTTTCTTGTTCTATTGCACTTCCGTTTTAGAATAACTTTGTCAAGTTCCATAAAAATTTCTGTTGGGATTTTGGTTGAAATTACATTGAGTTATTGATCAACTGGGAAAGATTTGACATTTTTACAGTGTTAAGTCTTCCTACTCATAAACATGGTGTCATTCTCCATTTATTTAGATCTTCTTTAATGTCACCTTGGTGTAAAGTTTGAGAATTTTCTGTGTACATGTCTTGAACATCTTTGGTTAAGATAATTCCCAGGTATCTTAAAGGTCTTATTGTTGTTATAAAAGATCTCTTTATATTTTCCAATGATTTGTTGCTGTTATATAGAAATGGAGTTATCTCCTTGAAAATTGATCTAATATCCAGTCATCTTGCTAACATTTTCTATTATTTCTGGTTTTTTGCCCACAGATGTCTTTATAACATTTTCAAATAATGGAGGCATTTTTCCTACTTTCTAATATATTTTTATTCAACTGTTTTTGAGATATAATTTACATATAATAAAATGCACATATTTTAGATGTATAGTTTGACAAATGAAGATTCCTGTGTAATCAGCAGTCCAATCAAGACATAGAGCATTTCTATCACCCTAGAAAGTTCCCTTACCATTTGCATCTACTATCCCTTGCTCCTGCCCTAGGCAACTACTAATCTGATTTCCATCACCATAAATCTTTCCAGTTCTAAAACTTCATATAGATGGAATCATATCATAAGTACTCCTCTGTGTTTGGCTTCTTTTACTCAACATTATGTCTGTGAGATTAATTGCATATTTGCTGCTGGTGCATTTTTATTGCTGAGTAGTATTCCATAAAATGAATGTACTACTATCTGTTGATCCATTCATCAGTTGATGAACTTTTGAGTTGTTTCTAATTTGGAGCAAGTATTTTTGAGGACATCTATTTTAAACTCTTGTAGATAAATACCTGGAGGTGATATTGCTGGGTCAGAGAGTATGTTTGTGTTTAATTTTATAAAAAACAAAAAACGACAGCAACAGTTTTCCAAAGCAGTTATGCCATGCCGTTTTATACTTCCACCAATAAATACAAGTGTTTCAGTTATTCCACATCCAACATTTGGTGTGGTCAGTTTGGATTTTTTTTAAAAAACAATTTTAATGCAGTGTATTATATACAATAAAATGCGTCCATTTAGTGGACAGTGTGGTGAATTTTCACAAATGTATACACCCTTGTAACCACCACCATAATCAAAATACAGAGCATTTTCATCACCCCAAAAAGTTGTCACGTGCTGCTTTACAGTCAATCCCGTCCCCCCAGCGCTAAGCAATTACTAATTTGCTTTCTGTCACTATAGATTAGTTTTGCCGTTTATCTGTCTTTTTACTTTTAGTCATTCCAGTGAATGTGAAATCATATCTAATTATACTTTTAATTTGCATTTCCCTGATGGCTAATGATGTTGACCATCTTTTTCTGTAGTTTCTGGATATTTGTATATCTTATATGGAAGTGTCTGTTCAAATATTTTGCCCATTTTAAATTGTAATATTTGTCTTTTTCAAAATTGTTTTGACTATTCTAGATCCTTTGCATTTTTATATAAATTTTAGAATTAGCTCATCGATTTCTAAAAAACATCTGCTGGGATTTTGATTGCTATTGTGAATTGTAGATCAACTCAGGGAGAATTGACACATTAACAATATTGAGGCTTCAAATCCATGAATATGGTATATTCTCCTTTGATTTTTCTCATCCATATTTTACAGGTTTTAGTCCAGAGGCCTTACTTATATTTTATAAATTTTATTTCTAAGTATATTTTTATGTTGTAAATGGCATTGTTTTTTAAATTTAATTTTCTAAATGTTCATTGTTAGTACATAGAAATGTAATTGGTTTTTGTGTATTGGCTTTATATCCCAGAACCTTGCTAAATTAACTTGTTAATTCCAAATTTTTCATTAATTCTTTAGGATTTTCTATATTATTAATCATGTGTTCAAATAAAGACAGTTTTACACTTTTCTTCACAATCTTAATGTCTTTCAAGTCCTATAATATTCTAGCTCTCTGTCTTGCAACAATATTGAATAGAATTGAAAGTGGACCCCCTAGTATTGTTCCTGACTTTAAAGGGGATGTGTCTAATGTTTTCCATGTAGGAAGATGTTTGTTGTAGGGCTATCCTTTTGTAGTGATCCTTTACCTGTTTAATGATGTTTAATTCTATTCTTAATTTACTGAGAGTTTTACCAATAATGGGAATTATTATTTTACATGCTTTTCCAGATCAGAGGATGCTAATATGTTTATTTCCCTTTAGTTTCTCAATGAAATGAATGATATTATGGATTTTAAAATATTAAACCAACTTTGCATTTAAGCAATAAATCCAATTTGATCATAACGTATTATCATTTTTATACAGTGTTGAATTTGGTTTGTTAATAGTTTAAAAAATATTTACATCTACTTTTTGCATAAAATGAACCTGTAATTTTTCTTTCTCGTACTATCCTTCTCTTCCCTTTATATAAAGACTATAATAACCTCATAGAATGAACTGGGAAATTATCTGGGAGAATTTGTATATGATTGGAATGGTGTGTTTCTTGGGATTTATGTGGTACATAGTGGTAAACCTTTGGTGTTTTCTGTGTGGGAAACTGTGTGTGAGGCAGTTAACTGCTGCTTCTATGTCTATACTTATCAGACTATTCAAACATTCTATATGAGTCAGGTTTGGAAAATTCTATTTTTCTAGAAATATGTCCATTTCTTTTAATTTTTCAAAGGTATTGGCATAAATTTGTTGATAGTATTCTCATATCTTTTAATTAACACTTTAACTCTGTTTATGTTTCCATCTCTTATTTCTAAAGTTGCTATTAAGTAGTGAAAATATTGTCTCCTGTAAGACTTACTGGGATGTTCCTGAATGAGAGGTTTAACAGGGTCCCTGTGCAAAACAGGATCTTGGGATAGATGAATCACGGAACTTACCAGGAGAAGGAAATAGAATACTTGTGTGTGTGTATGTGTTCACACATATGCACAGATGTGTGATACAGGTGGGATTTGAATCCAGACAGTCTGAATCTAGAGCCAGAATACTTTACCATTACATTATGGCTATATATGAATGATAGAGAAGAAGAACAGATAAGGGATATGTAGGATACACACACACACATACACACACACCTCCTTTGCTTGTGTATGTGTATGAGAGAAGATTCAGTGTAGAAGTTTCCTCACATCTCTTTTAAAATATATGCCAAGCTTTTCAGTGGAAAAAAGAATTCAGCTTGGATCCAAAGGGGTGGATCAGGCCCAACTGGTGTTAACTATACAAGGGGATAAATTTTGGCTCAACATAACACCTGGAGCCTCCAAGGAAAGCATGGGTTTTTTTGCAGATATTAAGTTCATTGTCACTGGAGTTATTTCAGCAAAGAATTAACAGTTGGTTGTCAGAGTTGCTTATTCATTCTCTAAACATTTACTGAGGATCTACTATGTGCCTGGCATCCTGCTAGGCATTAGGAATATAAAGATTCACAAGAGACATTCCTGTTCTAATACAACTAGGGAGCTTATGGGCAATGAGAGTCATCTAGAAATGATGTGACCCAAGCTCTCAATGAATTTATAGCTTAGTTCACAGGAGCTGGTTATATATATGCAACTCTATGATCTGGCCATGCATTTTTTCATGTCATAAACCTATATACATGTGCATATATCTGCTTATGTCAGGAAGTGTCAGGATCTGGTTGGATCTGAGAGTCAGGGAGAAAAATTGATTATTAGCAAGAATATTGGATTGAAACTCAGTGACCTGGGTTCCAGTTTTAGTTCTGCTAGTTTTGCTACTATCTAGCCCTGTGACCTGGAGCAAGAAACTTACCCTCTTTGTTTCTGCTTTCCTATCTATGAAAAGAGAAGAGTGGACAATAACGGTGCATTTCAAACTTAAACATATATTCATTATTATTATTTTTATGTTAGCTATCGAGCCCTTTTTCAAGTGAAATTTTATGGAAGAAGCTTAACATGGAAAGTGTAATTGTGTAACAAGTCCCTGTAAAATGCTGTAGCATTGTGTGGGAGTTTGAATCCCCACCCCCTGGGTATCTCTTCACTCATTCACAGCCACCTGACCCGCTGGCTCTTAAGGACATTTAGTAGAACATCTAGAACTCTCCAAAACATAGTTGAAAAGTAGTGAACAAGATGATCTATGAGACTTGTATGAGCTCTGAAATTTTAATTCTATGAGTCTATTTTTTTATCTAGTCTAGGAAGCCTTCCTGGAAGTGGAGGGTTCTGAGCTGAACTCTGACAGATGAAATAAACACAGGCCACCTGGCAAACAAAAACAAGACAGTCATTCCAATCATTAGATGGGCAGTATTTGTCTCTGTTCTCTAAGTATGTGGCTTCCAGCAGGTGATGGAAGACCCCGTGCTTGGGAATCACACGTGGGTTTGCATCTCAGCCTCTACCGTTTAGTAACTACGTGACTTTCAGTAAGTTACTTAACCTCTTTGAACCTCAGTTTTCTTTTCTGCAAAATAGAGCCATTGATACCATGATGGACTGTTGTGAGTGAGAGGAGGGTAGGGGGATACATTTCTTGTCAAACTTCACAATACGATTTCAATAGGTCAAGTGCCCCGAATGTAATAGCTAATAATATGTACATCAGTTTCTCCTGAGGAGTCCCATGAAGGCCTCTTTCCAGACTGCACCCCGATATTTCACAATTAGAGAATCTCTTCCAGCATTTTTGCAGCCTTTGAAATTCCCATACTAGCTACAGTCTGCCCTTCGCCTGTGTCATATTTGATAAACACACGTACTTACTCCATGTGCCTTCTGCCTTAAAGTATAAACACTTCTACATTATTCATCAAAAGTATCATCTCGCAGGATCAGCCATAAAAAGTTCTTCACATTCATTCACACAAACAGGTTTTTGAACCCTGTCCAGAGATAGAAATTGCAGAAGCAGAGGCAAAGGCGTGTTATTGTTTGTAGGCCTTTAAATATTGCCTCACAAAACCACTTTTCATCTTGTTCTCAAAGGGATTAACTTCTGAGCAGTGCGGATTAACTGATGTCAGGTTAGAAAAGCAGTCAACACCAGGGTCGACCAGCCTGACAAGATTAGTCCCCAAATAAAGAATTTACAATCTGTTTTATGATTGTGTAACTGTAACTTCCTCCAAAAGCTTTTAGTACCTTGAGAAAGGAAGTTCCCGGGGCCCGGGGGCCATATGGCTCACAGGCAGGCCTTGAAGTGAGGAAGGAAAAGCAGTGGGATGGGTGGCCCTTCCCCTCCATGGGTGCCGTTAGAAGGGGGCCACAGTTGGGTACCACGTATGTGGAGGGAAAATAAAGTGGTGATCCCCATCTATA
Organism: Diceros bicornis minor; assembly: GCF_020826845.1. NCBI lineage: Eukaryota > Metazoa > Chordata > Mammalia > Perissodactyla > Rhinocerotidae > Diceros > Diceros bicornis. The sequence continues at coordinate 14,337,494 of NC_080749.1, read as the reverse complement.
AAGGAGCCCTGGTAAGATGGCAAAAGCCCACAGCCATAGGAGCTACCCTACAAAGGGTCCTGGATGGTCCTAGAAGCATTTGGTGGGACCTGATGAACTCCCTCAGGATGAAACTATGCCTATGCTCTGTCCCTCCATCCTAACGCTTACCCACACTTTCCATCTACCAATTTTGACTCCCTTCCTGGATGCTCAGTTTCAGAAACCTCTTTCTCCACAGTGCAGTGCTTCCTCCTGAGACCCTGTTATGGGCCATTCTGGAGTGGTGGCCTTACCTCAGTCAGGCAGCTCCCTTCAGGTCCCCTGGGTCCTGTCTCTATATGCTCAGTACCATGTTAGGCTTGGCAAGGCTAGGTAGGCATGGGACTCAGAGTGCAGCTCCTGGGGTCTGACTGCCTGGGCTTACATCCCACCTCAACCTTGAGTCAACCAACCTGTCTAACCCTCAGTCTCCTCATATGTAAAATGAGGATAATAATAGTACCAACTTCATAGCATTGTAAAAGACTTAAAAGAGATAATGCCTTTGACGCACATAATAAGTGTTCAATTAAGAAAAGAAAAGATGGGCAATTTTCACAAACCAGGCACATAGCAGATGCTAAATAAATGTGTGCCAAGTATGTGTATGAATAAAAGATCCCTCTTATGGGTTTAATTGTGTCCCCTCAAAAAAGATATGTTGAAGTCCTAACTTCCAGTACCATGGAATGTGAGCTTATTTGGAAATAAGCTTGCTGCAAATATAATTAGTTAAGATGAGGTCATACTGGAGTATGGTGGCCCTGCATGCAATAACTGATGTCTTTATAAAAAGAACACCATGTGAAGAGACAGAGATGCAGGGAGAACACCACATGAGGACAGAGGCAGAGATTGGAGTTATGCCGCTGCAAGCCAAGGAAGCCAAAGATTGCCGGCAAACCACCAGAAGATAGGCAGAGGCAAGGAGAGATTCTTCACTAGAGCCTTCCTAGGGAGTGTGGCTCTGCCGACACCTTGATTCTGGACTTCTAGCTTCCAGAACTGTGTGATAATAAGTTTCTGTTATTCTAAGCCACCCAGTTTGTGGTACGTTGTTACAGCAGCCCTAGGAAACTAATATAGCGCCCCCACCAACCTACACACAGAGCACTCATGCCAATGACTGCTCTCACTTTCATTTATTCCATTCCTCTCTGTCTTTGCCTGCTACTCTGTAAGACCCAGACCCAGTCTTGCATCCACCATAAAAGTCCCATAGTAGGAGCAAGAGTACGTGGTTGATTAATTCGTCTGAATCTAAAGGGAACATATTCACAGAAATCTGTCTGTTGCTGTCCTAAGTGTGTGTCAGAGGTGCAGGAGAGACTGGTCAAGGAGAAGTTTTATGACAGCTGGCCTCTCTTCATCCTCCCATTGCACAGGTGCTTACCCCCAGAGGCTCTGCCAACACCTGTCTCCTCTACTCCCTCTCCTACCTGCCCTTGGAATCAATCCTTTGCCAGCCAATCCATAATCAGCACTGAAGATGATGGGCCCCAAACCTTGACCAACCAGAGAGCACATACTTCATCACCTAAGCAGGTGGTAGCATTATTGAGGGTATCTCCAACCCCTCGACTTGTCATACCACAGTTGGGGAGCAGGTATTTCTTTTTCTTCTCTTTGAGTGTATATTTTCCTCCTGAACACAAATAACATCCAGTTGCCCCATAATTAGATTGGATTACAGAATAATTACAACCTTGTTTGCTCTCGGCAGATTACATGGTAATTATACTTGGCATTACCATGAAGAACCAAGAAATTCCAACGATGTCATTACATGGTTATTTGTACAGTACAATGCAGCAGTGTAATTATACATGCAACATTTGTTCTCCAATAGGAGAATGATTAAAACAATGCTAATGCTTCAAAGTGTTGATTAGGTGCCAACATGATATGACATTTACAATGTGAGGGGGGTGTCTGCTTTTTTATTTTTTCTTTAACATAGCAATATCTACCTTTCCCTTGACACCCCTGCAATCTCCTTAATAGGCTGTGCTGTCGTCAAGAAGGTTTGTGTGACCATACATTGTGCTCTCTGCCCTCGTAGGTCATTCATGCTCACAGCAGCTAGGGGACTGCAGTCCACATTAAAAACCAGAGGTAACTGGCCGTTTATCTCTCAGCAGGAGAACAGCTTAATCATTTTCCACTGCTTTGTGAACTGCCTTTCTTAAAGCCTTTATGGCAGAGAGAGCATGGGACATGGAACATGGAGAGAGCATGGAGCATCAGACACCAGAGTTCTGTTTGGAAACGGCCTTCAACACTCTGTGGAACTTGGGACAAACCCTTTCTCACTCTGGACCCTGAGTTCTTCATCTTTAAAACCAAGGCCTCTGAGATGACCTATAAGGGTCCTTGTGGGTCTAGGAATGCGTGCAATTGGTGACATGGTAGCACTTGTTGTTTGAATTTTCATATATTTTAGGGAGGTCTAAATGGTAACAATATCCTTGCAGAAAGGGACTTCTCTTTCTTTACATTCCCTTGGTGCCCAACAAATACTGGTTGAGTACAGGAAAGAATGGCTTTTGTCTCTGGCTGCAGATGCCACTGAAAGTCTGTAACTTTATTGGCAGGTTGGATTCCAGTGTTGTCATTTGGGGGAGGGTGTACACAGTGTAGGGGGAAGAATACGATTTCAGAGCCTGACCACTTAGATTTGAATCTCATCCTCAAGACCTTGAGCACTTCTTTTTTTAACCTCTTTGAGCCTCAGTTTCCTCACCACTAATATGATACGAGGACAGTAATGCTTACCTTAGAGTGTTACGAAGCTTAGAGAAAAAAATATACATGTATACAAAGCTCCTGGCACCTGCCCTGCACGAGGGGGAGAGTGCGCAATAAATGGGGGCTATTTTGTGTGAGCATCAGGCCTTAACGGTGCTTTCAGGACGTGAACCGTGGAGCTCCTGTCACTGAGTTATTTCTCCAGCATGGAGATAGGTTGCCCTGCATTATCGCCCCTCTGGACAAGTCAAACAGGGTCCAGAGCCCATTTGCAATGCACGAGTGGCATGACCGCAGAAGCTAATCTTTATGCAGCACCTGTGTGGGCCAGCTGCTTTCCACTTGGTCCTGCACTCATTCCTCCAACAGCCTTCCGGGGACTGCAACACATGTTCTCACCAGTGAGATACACAGCTATGATATTCCAAGAACTTGACTAATGGTTAAAAAAAGTCCTGTACTCTTCTAGTCTTTTCCCTGGACCTGAAAAAGGAAAAGAGGGCAAGGCGGCTGAATGTCAGAGATCCACCTTCCACCGATGAACGTGGTCTATACTCTTCTCCATCTGTCTGGATTGGCAGGGAAATCAGTGTGTGTGTGTGTGAAAACTCTGCATACTCATGCAGAAAGACTCCTTCAGGCTGATGCTGGGTGTCATTGGGTCTAGTGAGGGATGTAGGGGTGAGCAGAGGGTGGAGTAGGGGTGGCAGAGAAGACTCTGGGAAATGTAACTTGTTTTTTGTATGAGCAGTTTACAGGCCAAATGATATTTTTTAACCTAGTGATCTCTGAAAGATATTTGCAAGGCTGCCAAAATCCCAGTCCTGGCAGGTGCAAACATCAGTTATCTAAAATCTAGGAAACCAGAGAAGTTGGGTCATTTGGGAGTGCAGAAGATTGAATGAGGATGTTGGCCTTACCCAAAGGTTTTAGGTATATGGGAAGCCCACAGGAGAAGGGGTATTGCCTAAGGCACCAAAGCTTTCAGGACAACAAACCTTATGGTGCTCGAGAAGACAAAGTTCCTATCTGACTCAAGCACAGTCTGCTGCAGGGAACCAGAAATTGTGGCAGAAAGAGAGCAAACACTTCTTCAGTCTACAGATATTTTAGAAAATTATTTTTTTCTGGACAATATTGGAATATATATATTATATACTGTATATAGTATATATCTATATACTACTATATATATATACAGGTACATATATGTATATATATACACTCAAGTAGCATAAATGATGTGAAAGAAGGGCCTGGGTGGAAGGTACAGTTGTACAGATGGTTTCCAGGGCTGGGGAATTGCTGAGTGTAAACTCTGCATGAAAATTTCCAGTCTCAGCATTTCACACGGAGATTATGACCTTTGTGGCCAGCCTGGGCTGGGTGGATCCGTAAAGGGTATAGAGTCTCACCAGGTTTGGGGGAGGAAGAACAGGTAGGAGGAAGAGCCAGCTTTTAGAGCCCACCCACCAACTGCAGAGGGAAGTGCAGCCATGAGTGTCTGCTGTGTCGGCAGCACCAAACAGGACATCTTACTGAAGAACGCAGCTTCTAGTCCTGGCATCTCTTGGGTGACTCTTGTGTCTATCTTTAAATCTCACTTTATTCTTAATTCCTCTGTGGAGAGGCAGTGTCACTGTGGCAAGCTGGGTATATGGGCCCTGGAACCTGACAGCGCTGAGTTCAAATCCCAGCTCTGTCACTTTGACTGTGTGATCTTGTGTAAGTTACATAGCCTCTCTGAGCCTTAGTAGTCTCGGCTGCAAAAAAAGAGCTAAACATACCTACTTTGCAATGTAGTGCTTAAGACTACGTGGAATAACTTAGGTAAAGTGCTTACCAGTTTCCAGAACACGGTCCAATGCTCAACAAATGGTAACTATAATTATTTTACATGTGGGTTTCCATGAGGTTAAGTTACATTCAGATAGACTCAGGGAAAGAACGCAGAACAAATGAGCTCAGAACATGGGTCCAAGGTCAGAATGAGAGGCGTCCTTGGCTGCTGGATGTCCTGCTGACCACGGAACAGAACTCTTATATGACCAGGTCCTGAGGCCACTCACCAGGCATCCCTTAAAGTCTAATGCCTTGGCCAGTGGGCAAATGAACCCTGGCCTCATATATTTCATCTCCCTCAGCCTACAAATAAAATCATAAACACTGAAAAAGTCTCAAGGGCACTGGAGTGGGGCTCTGGAGACCAGCCTAACTCTATACCAAGAAGCTTTGGACCTGGAGCAAGTTTCTTGACTGTTCTGGTCTCAGTTTCTCCAACCATAAAATGAGGGGTTTAAATTGGACACTTTCTAAGTCCTTTCCAGCTATAAAATTTTATTATCCTGAGAAGGATTTTTTTCCCTTCCAGGAAACGTGCCCGCATTGTATATTTGAGATGAGTTTAGTTTTACTGAGCCAAGCTTCATTCTACACGTGTATATGCATACTATAAATATACACATAAGCATATGTATACACAGGCGTTGAAAGAGGAAATTGTCCCTACACCTTGGTGCTTTCAGTTGAGCCATCAAGTCACTCAGGTATTTATGATGGAGAGAAAATATGTGCACTGTTTTCCTCTCTCTGGACGACCATGCCAGGAACTCCGCCTGGATGTAAGAGTCACATTGGGAGAAAGAAAGGAGATTTAATGAGTTAGTGATGGCTATACAGAAAATGAGATAAATTGTCTCCTCTCTGGTCTTATATTTCCATTTACCAACAGTGCTAGTCCTCTCAGAATATTTGATGGGCCTCACCAGGGGATGTCTGTCTGTCCATCCATGCATCCATGCCCCGGCCCCCCCCAATTACAGCTGTTCTTAAACCTCTGGGTATTTGAATTGGTTTGGGTCCTCCCATGCATCTGCTATCTGTTTCCTTGGCCTGTTGATTTCTTTTTCTGTCATTCATGCACCAAATGCTTCTTGGGCCCTTACAATTGAATGCTTATTGTGTCACGAAGTGTTCGAAGTGCTGGGGATGTGGCAGTGAATAGAACAGTCTCCCTGTTCTCCCTTTGTATTCTAGCAGGGCTGTGTTAGTTAGGATAGAGCTGGCTACCAAAAATCTGAGTGCTTTCCTATAACAACAGTTTATTCTTGGCTTACGCAATATCAATTCAATGTGACTATTTGGCAGGCAGTCTTCAACGTGGTCATTCAGGGACCCAAGCTCCTTCTACCTTGTGACGCTGCCATGCCTGAGGACTGCCATGTTTCTTATTTCCATTTGGCAGATAGAGAGAACATGAGTGTGGAGAAGATCCACCCACATTTGAATCTTTTAGCTTCAAAGTGTGATTCTCATCACTTGTACTAACGCAAGTCCACGTCCCCATCCAGATTCAGAGGTGCTGGGAACAACCTACAGGGTGAAAGGGGAGCACAAATCTTCAGATGTTATACAAGCACTTCCCATACGGAGCTTTGGGGATGATGAAAGAGGAGGATCTGAGTGCTATAGCAGACCCAACCTCACCTGTGGAAGAAGAGGGGGAGGGGAGAGGGGGAGGAACTGGCTGAGCATCTTCAAAGGTCATGGGGTTGGGGAAGGTGAGGACAGGGAAGTTAGGCGAGGGTCAAGTGCATCATGTCAGAGGGAGGATTGGGCAGGAGAGCAGGAGGGGAGGAGGCTGCAGATCATGAAAATTCTTGTAGGCTATGATAAGAAATTCTGACCTGTCCTAAAGACAAAGGAAGCTACGGAAAACTTTTCAGCAGGGGAAAAGAGATGACTGACACTTTGAAAGATTGCCCTGGCTGCTAGTGAGGGTGTGATCCTGAAGGCAGGCAGATCAGTTGGGGGCTATTGTGGTCGTCTTGGTGAGAGACCATGCGCCATAGCCTAAGGTGCTTGCAGTAGGATGGAGAGAAGAGGGAAGATTCAAGAAGTCATGTAAATGGTAGACTCATTAGAAATTCCTGTTGATTTCCCGGGTCTGGGGCCTCGTCCCTCCAGCTTAGATTATCATAGCAGACTCTTGCGGTCTTCTTGTTATCACTTCCTCCACTTCCTCCAACAAACTTTGATGGTGTCCTCATGTCACCCCCTAGAATTGCAGATAACACAATCTCTGGCTGGGCTAAGCAGGAAGTAATATATTTATTAATAGAGAAAACGCACAGACTACTGAGAGGACTGAGGAAACAGATTCTAGGTTGGACTTTCTAGAGGAACTCCCAGCATCCTACTGTAGAACTGTCTGCCAAGGAAGCTGCCACTTCTGCCATCATCAGCAAGTTGCCACCTTAGCTGTCCCTTCCACAGCTACACTGCCACATGCTGTACCAGCAAAACAGATGACCCAGGCCCCACCTCTTCCACCCGATACCTGTGCTCAAATCAAAGCCTAGTGCAGGGGCATCTGAGTAGTAAAATTAAATCATGTGTTTGCCTCCTAATGGCAATGGAAGCTGGGAAATGCTGTTTTGGGGAATCTCTGATGGGAAGGTAGGTTTTACGCTACAGAGAACAATTAGAATGCAAAGAGAGTGTTCAAAAGGTTTGGGGCAGCTACAAGTGACAGTTGCCGCCACGTTGCGAGTCTGGTGCCCTGTGTCTCTTACATTATTTACAGCTCCCAATGGTGCCACTGGAGGCATTTCTTTCTCCCTCACAGATGGAGAAACTGGCTCAGAGAGACTAACGAGCTTGCTCGAGATCATTCAGCAAGCAGTTGGCCGGGTCTGTATTTGTCACCCATAGCTTTGTCACCCAAGTCTGCCCTTTCCCCAGTGTGTCCAAGGAATTACAATACTTGTTTCTTACAGGAAACTCTCCTCAATCTGGCCTCATCCTACCCATCCAGTTTATTTTGCCCAGTGCCGCTGGGCCACGAGGGCAGAGGCAGCCACCTGCGAAGTGGTCCGTTCTTGGCCTGCCTGGGCAGGGCTGTGCTGAGACATCTGTGAAGTCAAGCCATGTCATGTTAGAGTTCGCCTTGTTAACACACAGCTTACACTGCTGTCCTGGGCAATAATGGCAGAAATACAGTCATTAAATTTTAATTAGGAAGAAAAGAGGTTCATTATTAGTTGTCATTCCTCATTGTTTCCTAATTATGCTCATTGCATGATAAAATGAAAGACTACATTTCGCTTGCATTGTTCTCGCTCAGGGCTGATGCAGAAGAAAGGCATATCCTGATTCTCTCTCCTGCTCCCCTGCCTCTCCCCTTGTCTGAGCTGCCCCTCTGTAAGCTCCAACTGAATAGCCAGGCAATTATGAGGGAAGATTCTGGAGTCAGAGTAGCCTGAGTCTGAAACCTTGCTCTCACAACTTACCAGAGGTCTGGCTGTTTACCACATTAGGTTTGTTTTTTCGTTTGTAAAAGAGGGTCATAAAACCTTCTTCCTGGGGTCATCATGAGAATAATGTTACATAAGAGAATATACATAAGGTGCCTGGCACAAGAGAGATGTTTCAGTAAGTGCAAGGTATTTTATTGTAATTTTAAGGGTTATTATCAACTAAAGACTCACATACCAAGCTATGAAGTCTAGACTGACAGTGTCAGTAGTGGCAAATCCCTGGAGGCTTTTTCAGTAAGGAGCACCATGATGGAGGGGGGTGTTTAGAGTCCTTCATCTGGTAGTTTGTGTAGTAAGGAAGGAACTGAAGGCGTGAGAGGAGGAAAATTCATGGTGAGTCCCACATGGAGTTTCCCTTAACTGGCCTTCCCAAGAAAGATGCGCTTTTTGACTTGTTTCTCTTGTCCTGAGGATGGGTTTGCCCTGAGCTATTCGATGTCATGGAGCCAATGTAATCCTCGCCAGGAAAAGACAGACTGACGTTAGGGTTGCCCGTAGGGTAAGGTTGGGTAAGGGCAAAATGGATGGCAAAATGGCTGCACCTTTGTGTCACATGCAGGCCTCTGCAACACCCAGACGGGCCAAAGACTTCTGAACTTTCTACTTCCCTCAAAGTTAATACCTCAGTTTATGTTTAATAATCTGAGGTTCCTGAAATTAAATTCATCTAAAGTCAGGGAATTGGGAATTTTGTATTGAGCTGATGCCCTTTTTCTTTGTATGAATTTTATCTGCTCTTGCAGAAAAAAGAAAAAAAGAAAGGAAAAGCTTAAGAATGACTTTTTTTCATTTGATACTGAGCCAAATATATTTATTTGGGTTAAAATGTGTAACTCTCAGAACTGATAGAAAATTCACAAGGCTGAGCACGCCTCCTGTGAGGCTCGCTATGGAAACGCTAATGCTGTAGGAAACTGTTATCTGGACTAATTCTCTTTCCAAGAGCCCTTCCTGTTATATGAGGGAAGCGGGTGACTATAAAAGCCGCAGGCAGTCTTATTTTGTCCTTCCTTTACTTAAGTAGCAACCCTGGACTAAAAATGTTCCTCTCACATTCAGAGAGAGGGATGGGGTAGGATTCAACTGGTCAGGGAATGGAGGAAAAAAGAAGACAAACAGCTATTTGGACAAAATTAAGGTTTTTCAAAAACCCGGCTAATGTGAATCTTGGGGTGTTACCGAAAGCCAGCTGCACGGCCAGGGGCCCCTAGCAGTCAGCGCTAACCTCCATGGTGGGGTCCAGGACTGTGCTGTTAGTTGCCTGTTCTCCGTGGGCTGCAGCCAGTGATTTTTGGATCCTCAGAGACATGTTCAGTGTCTAACTCCGAGGGATCAAGCAGTGGGTGGGGCTGGCAGGCTGATTCTGGGAGAACTCATGAGGTGGCTACTTGCTGGGGAAGTTCCTACAGTTCTCACGCTGGTTCTTAGCTCTACAGCTTCTGAATCTGGTTCTTCTCTGTCCACTCAGGGTATGCTCATGTCTGAGAAACTGACTCACCTTACCCAAAGACCCCAGACACAGACACCTGGGCCTTCCAGGAGAGAGCATGACCAGCTACAAAAGTGGGGACCTGTCTTCACTGCTGGTTTTTATATTATGCCCTGGGATGCATCTGGCTTCTGCAGAGATGGTTGGGCAGGGGGACGGGGCTCCTGGGCGCCCCCACACCTACTTGATCCAGAACTACTTTCTCTGTTTTTTGGTGAGGAAGATTGTCCCTGAGCTAACAACTGTGCCAATCCTCCTGTACCCTGTGGCTTGATGAGTGGTGTGTAGGTCTGCACCTGGGATCTGAAACGGTGGACCCCGGGCCCCTGAAGGGGAGCACGCAAACTTAACCACTATACCACTGAGCCAGCCCAGAACTGCTTTCTTTTTATCTGTTTTACATACTGGGATTCTGCATAAGATTTTGTTTCAAGTTTTTGGAAATCATTCTCTTCACCCAAATAAGTAAATATGCGTTAGAAAGTTTTCTAAATTTTGATGTAAAGTTATTCTTTCTAATTATAAAGGTAATATATGTATGACATGGAATATTTGAAAAATACCAAAGACTAGGAAGAACAAAAAAATCTAATCACTCAAAAATGACTACCACTGTTAATATTTTTCAGAGTTTTTCTGACCTTTTCTCCTGCGCCTATTTATATGTGGTTCAGATGGTACTGCACTAACCAATGTTTTCATTCATGATTATTTACTACTTAAGATGATTTCAAAAGCATCTATGATATGGATATTTTTACTTCTCTACTGTTTTACTATTATTACTATTATAAACAACTTCATACATAAAGCTTTCCCAAATTTGGGATTTTTTTTTTAAGGATCAAGTCTCAGCATTATAGGTGTAAAACATCTGAGTATTTTAAAGACTTTTGAAACATAACACAAAATTGTTTTGCAAAAGGATGGAACCGATTCACTTATCCACAAGCTGTTTATGAAACTGCCTGCTGTATCATACCTTCACCAGCACTGAGTATTTTTATTTTAAAAAATAGCATCTTGTTTCTTTGGTTATCAGAATTTGAATATTTTCATATTTATTATCTGGTTGTATTTTTAGGATGTTCTTTCTAAAAAAAACAAACCTGATACTTTGCCTTCCTGCTTAGAAAGGCTCACGGTGCCTATACATGGGACAAATTTCTGTAGAACCTAGAGGATGTGAGCACACACATTTGCACACACAGAGTAAGGTTTTCCATTCCTAGTCTTCCATGCAATATCTGTGTGAGCTTGGACAAGTCCCTTGATCTCAATTTTAATTTCCTCACCTATAAAAGTAGGAAAAACCACACCAACCTTCCAGCATTATTTTATCTGCTGAACTAATTGCATGGAGGTTAGGAGCCCCCTGGAAATAACTAGGACAGTCCATCCATGTCAGAGAGGGGAGGATGAGAACACACCCGGAAGCTAGATTTCAGGGGAGACTACAGGGTCTTGGGTTAGCACCCGCCGCAGGGGAAGGAGGAGTCTGATTCAGGAGCTCTCTGAGCCTCAGAATCTGGGAGCTAGAGGGAAGCAGTGGTTCCTGGAACAGTGGGTACCTGTCTCTTGAGCTAACTCTTGAGCCATCTGCCTTGCTGGTGTTTGTTAGATAGACTAACAAAAGGCCTACAAATTAAAATAAATAAGTAAACAAAGAAGTAGCTTCAAGAGACCTAAACAACTAGGTGTAGGATCCCCTGTAAAAGAGCAGAATGCAGGGAAGGTGAGGAAGAGCCAGAGGGGTACCTGAAGGCTGGACTGGTGGGCACCAGTTAGCAGGCATGGGTCCAAGGCAGGGTGAGAGGTGGCAGAGGTGGTGGAGAGGTGGAGGCGGGGAGGAGGGATGGTGAGGGCAATGAGGGAGCAGCCTTTGTAATCTCTCCTCCTTGTCCCTCCCTGCACCCCCGACCCTCCCCAGGCAACTGTTATTTCTTAAATGGGGGTTATTTGGTTCTACCTGTATCAAGGGGCTGTTGTGAGATTCAAATGAAATAAAGAGCCAGGGTGCTTTGGGAACTTTCAGGCGCTAAGCATATGTAAAGCAAATGGGAATTATTAAGGGATTGTAATAGGGCATTATATTTTCAATTTAGTGGAGAGAATGGTAGGAAATACAATTTACTTTGAGTATGAAAGCTTTTCTTTTTCAATTTTTCATCCAGAAACGCTGGAAATTTTGATGGAATCCATGTCTCCCTTCATTCAGTCATTTATTCATTCATTTATTCAATACTTGCATGTTGCTCCTGCTGAGCCACAGGGGCTGGGTGTGGAGCTGCAGCAGAGAATGTGGCCCAGGTGGCGTCTGCCCCACAGGGATCTCCTCTCCGCATCGCAGTGGGGGACACGAGGAGGGCAGGACCCCAGCCCAAGAGGGTGTCACAGAGAGGGTGTCTCTTTCAGGCGCTGAAACCAAGGATTTCAGACTCACTGAAGTGCCACGTGGTGCTGCATTGTGCTTTTTAAGGGCTGCTGACAGCTGTCATTAGCTGAGCGTTAGGAAGGGAGCTGCAATAATCACCACTGAGTGACTGTAAACACCGCATGTCCCTGAAGAATATCCACAGCATCAGGCAACTTGTTAACTTTTGTCTGGGCTGGGGAGGGAAAGGAACTTCTGTCAGAGAGAGCATTGCCATAGTCAAAACATAAAATCAATCGTATGGTTCTAATTTAATTTTAATTCACATTTTTGTATGTGGAGTTTGTTAGAAGGGCTGACAATTTACTGTGAAAATCTATAAGGACTGAATTGTCCTCGAATTAGAAGATTTTTAAAAGAAGTTCTTTACCGCTGGGTTGCAATTTGTTAAAACAAACAATAGCATAACCACAGTGCAATCGGATGCCAAGATATTACTGGACTCAGCGAAAATCAAGTAATCTGTTTTAGGTTCTGTTCTCTCCCAGCTAAGCTCCCCAGCAATGTCAGAAAATGACAAATTGCAGGATGAATCTAAGAGCAGTACCTTCAAAAATACAATAGTTATACAAGCCATCTATTGTTAATGAAGAATATAATGCAATTTGCCTGTCTGTAATACAATTATGCAAATCAAAGGAGGAACTATCCCGAAATCTCTTTACATTCCGATTAAAATGAGATAATTTATCAAACAGAATATTACTGATTATGTTTATGTGTTGCACATTAATCCTGTTACAATAATGTATCCTTCTCCTAATGTAATGGATTTGTGCAATCTAACAGAAAATGACTTTTATACTATCCACAATTATAAAAATATTCAAAGCATATCCATCCCAGTGCAATAGCACCTGTCTACAACTGTACAATAAACCTATTAAAACAAGCAGAGCTTATGAATGTAACCTTCATCCCAATAAAGATGACAGTGCATTCAATTTTATTGTACTCACTATATGAACAACTCCATAGATGATAAATACTAGGAGTAAATTAGTTTAACCTTCTTCATCTTCCTTTTTTTTTTTTAAGAAAAACAGTGGACTTTAATCAATGGCATTAAAGACCCCCCTTGCCATCTGGATCTTTTGGTTGGTCAAATATGACATGATTTTATACATGAGAGATTTCTGGGAAATATTTCACAAATGTTACTCCTATTCGACTTCATGGTAGGCGTTTGGACTTGCACGTTTCCATAGGGTCAGGAAGTTTACCCAGTGTATCCCTTCCCATGTTGTTTGCATTCATGTATACTGGGAAATACATGTGCTTTGGATGAGAACGCGGCTTGAGCTGCAGTCGTCTAGAGAGGCACGTGAGTCTCCATTCTTACATGTATACCAGAGCCAAAAACTAATGAGGAGTATTGTCAGGAAAAACAACAGCCCAAATAATTGGCTAAGATCTCTCTGGTGCTTCTATTGCCAAGGATAATCATTTTTGCGTTTAAATCAATCTCTCCCACCTTGATGAGGGTCATTAGCATCTGACAGTGAGTGATAATGTGCTTAAATTTCACCCCTCTTGGCCTTGTCTGCATTGTCAACATTTCCCATATGCATACCTCCACACCAGGCATACAAGTTGACTTAAACAAACGTTTATCTTTTGTGGTAAAATTGTAAACCCTAGTGTATTGCAAGTTCTCAAATTGGTTTCCATGCCTTTAAGCACCTGTAAGCCAGTTTTGCTTCAGATTATGCCTGAAGTATTATTTTCCCCACAATGCTGCCGGTTCTCTTCCCACTTTGACTAGATTGACCTGCCAAGTCAAGAAAAGACAAAAACTGTACGAAAAGCAGCAATTTCTTCACTTCTAAAGAGCCGAGTATGCACTCACACACACATATGGACACAAGGTACGATGCACAAATCTGTTAGCCCTCACCTCAACAAGCCAGCGTTTGTTGCAGCTGTAAGAGAGTATTTGTTGTCTTGCAGATACGGATGAGGAAGGAATGGAAGGGAAGGAAAGGAGGAAAGAAGAAAGAAGGAAGGAAAGGTGCCATTCATTGTTTGATAACAACGGTTTCGTAGAAACTATTGTCACCTAGAGTTTTTGAATTGTTTTTCCATGTAGATGGTTTAGAAGTGAAACCTTGCTGCTAGCCATCATTTCCAGAGGGCAGAGTCCTTACAGTATAGGAGTGGCAGAGTTGGAACATGGCCTGCAGTGGCTGATAGGCATTCTCTTTTCATAGTTTACCAGTTAGTTTGGAGAGCTGTTGACTTTTCCCCCCTCGAGTGTGGACTTGGGACAATATCCCACTGTCCCAAGTGGAGACTTTTGATGAAGAAAGAATGCATATTGCCCCTGGGCTATCCAGGCAGATTTTGCACTCCCTTTCAGGATGGAGCAAAGAAGCATCTTACACTCAGTAGATTTCCTAGGCCAGAGCAAGGAGATCTGGTAGCTTTGACTGATCAAAAATGGGGACATTAGAGATGTAGTCATAACAGCGGGAGTGAGAAGTCTGAGGAGACAGCACATATGGAAGACATCAACCTCCCTGCTGCAGGCCCGGAAGGAGACCACGCCTCCCTTTCAGATCCTAATGTGGTTGAAGATGTACTTAAAGCTTAGGGTGGGAAGACAATGGCAGCGAGAGAACAGGATTTTGGTAGATGGTCTGACCTCATCAGAGCTGCACCAGGCTGTCTGAATGTGTTGCAGGCATTGGCATTGGGATTGGGATTGAGACCCCTCTGACATGAAGATGAGCTGGAGAAAATGAGATGAACTATATCTTCAGAGCTGATGAGATTGGGCAGAGAGCAAATATATATTTGGTAGAAGATAGAACAGTGACATCCTGAGCAGGATGAACAATTGCAAAGAGTTCATTTTTGTATTCCATAAATATTAACTGAGTGCCAACTGGGTGTCAGGCAATGTTCTCGGCCCTTGGTATATATCAGTGAACAAATAGACACAAATCTTTACCTTCATGAAGCTTACAATTTTAGAGAAGCAAAACAGACAGTAAACAAGTAAATAGTATAGTATGTAAGCAGATGACAAATGCTGGGTAAAAAAAAATTAGAGCAGAATGAGGGAGATCAGACAAGACTGTGGGGGGATGGGATTTACAATTAAAAAAAATTACACTTTTGTTGTCAAAACATTTTTAAAAGAATATTTACTTAAAATAAAGCATTTTGTCTAGTTAAAGCCCCTGTTGCTGTGAGAATATGCAACGAATTAGCATTTCCATAAATAAGTGCCAATATCCTTTGGGGGCCTGTTTAGGAAACTGGTAACTTCCTAGAGTTTACATCTGAAATGAAGATATAGGAAAATAAATCTTGATTCATTATTTTACTAGTTATTCTTTTCTACTTTGGGCAATAATCAATAGTTTTAACCGGAATAAAATATTCATAATTGGTTTCAGCTTGATTACACTTAGCTGAAGCAATAGGTTTCTTTAGAGGAAAAATGGTTTAAGGATCCCAAAAGATAGCGTTAGAGACTATGCATGCCCCCAAAGGTACGTGAAAGGTTTGGTTTCTTGATGGAATTTCCCATTTCAGCTGAGGATGGCTACCTTGCCCTGTGCCCTTGAACCAGACCAATCATCTAAATATGTTTGTCACTGGTGCCCAAACAAATTGGACCCAGAGTGTAGCACTGATGCTACAGTGGGCCACCCAGAGCCCCATTTAGAGCAGAGGCAATCATTTCTCCAGCTGCTGGGAACAACAGCAGTATCCAAGGTCACAGCCCCTCCTGGGGGCAGCCCTTTCCAGTGATTGTTCAGCCAGTAACGATGGTAAATGCCTGGTCCCCTGGCCTCAAGGAAGGACAGCTCTGAAGGGCCATCAGAGCTCCAGAGCTCCCCATGGGATCTGCTGGGGCCTCTGCTGGGACTGTATTGCAGTCCAACTTCTCCCTCTGCCCAACCCTGCTTCCTTTCCTCCCCAGGAAGCTTCCTGCAAGCAAACTGCCTGCTTAGAGTCTATATCCCAGGGAACTTGATCTTCCACTCAGTTCTGTTATCTTTCTGCCAATTTCTGATCCTTTGGCTTTCTCTCCTGTATCCACTTTCACTCTCTTTATTTGGACCACATGATGGCTTCAGCCTCCTGGGTTTTAGCTTCTGCTCCTACCAATTCTGGCTTTTTCTCTAAAAATCTCATCCATTCTAGCCTCAGTGACCAAGACCTAAACCTGAGGGCCTACCTTTCCCTCTCCCTCCAGCCTGAGCATCTGACTTCAGGAAGGACCTCTCCTTACAGGTCACACAGCACTGACTGCATCCAGGGGTGAGGCTCCTGCGGACCTAGGAGGAAAATACTGTAGGACTAAGATACTAGACCCACAAAATGATGGGCTACTTGCAACATTAATGGGGTTATTCTCTTACAGACACTGATGGAGTTTAGACATGCATGCTTGTCATCAAAGCACAGCTTACTCTAAAGGGAAGTGCAACAATTGTGGTTGTCAATGATTATCTTTTCATGATAATGGGCTTGGATTTGAACCCCTGGCTTAGAGGGTCAAAAGTGACTTAGAAACATACTTTGATTTTTCTTTAAACAATCTGCCTCTTGGTATAATATTACCATAGGGTTTTGTTGGCACAGCTTTTCTTGTTGTGTTATTTATTCTGAATGAAACACCACTCCACTGCAAGTGACTTTTGGTGCCCCTTAATATCTCAGGAATTTTTTTCAGTGCCTGTCTGTCTAAAATTATCCACGGCTCCCGCACGGATGGGTAAAGTTAGTGCCTCCAAAGAGTTATAAATCCAGTGCCCCCACTGAGCCCATTGTTTTAGGTCCAAAAGTGTATGAATTGCAGCCCCAAGATTTTTCTTTATTCTTTGTTATGAAATAGGTAACCAGATCTCGCTGAATGGAAATCCTCCTTCGAAGACTTTCTGGCATCCGACTCCACTTCCAACTCTTGCAAACTGTATTTTGGAAAAACGGTCATTTATAATATCAACATTTCTAGATCATGTTTTAAAGACGGTTACAGGCGTTTGGAGTAACCACATGCCAAAGCTGTCTACTTCTAATCTAACAACCCCCTAGGTTGAAACCAGAGCGAAACTCAGAGACAGGCAGCCAAGAGCCGAAAAACTCTTGGGGGATATTTATAATCCCCAAATTCAACCAAAATTGTTTCCACTCAAAATTAATACTTGGAAACAGATTTTGAAGCCCAAATTTAGACTCTGCATTCAGTTTCTTGGTTCGTGACTGAGCCAACTGTTTGAAATAAATGTGTTTGAAACTGATTGAACATTATAATGATTGTTACACTGGAAAGACAAATGACACAAAATATTTAAAGAGATGGCCCTCTTTATCTCAGAGCTCTCACAGACCAGGACCAGGGGTTGGCTGATGTCCATAGTGAGAAAGGGCAGTTACCAAGCCTGTGGACTGTACCTCGGTTTATACATGTGATTGCTCTGTAGCTCGACTAAGAGTCTCTATTTGGTAAATGTTGCTGCCGTTCATATTTATGGAGGGAATGTGATACGCCGGAAAGCATTTTGGCCTTGGAGTTAGAAAATCTGGGTTCAAAGTACTGCTTTATCAGTTACAAGTTGTGTAATCTCAACAAATCATTTAGTTTCTTGAAATCTCAGTTTCTCCATATGTAAAATGTGGCTGGGGAGCCCTGCTCTGTCTCCCTCCTAGAGCTGTTAGAGGCTCAGATGAAGAAATATATGTGACAGTCCTTGATCACTATTCCAAATGTGTGGTGTTACTGGTTTGGGTTGTTTTTACTTACTTTTCAAATATCAACAGTTCTTGAAATCTCAAATTAGGGTATCAGATCTTATTTAACAAGTAAACTGCTGTGAAAAGAGAAGCATAAATATAAAGGAAATGGGTATCCCAAAGATGATCCCCTACACTGGACACTAATTAGGGCATCACTTTTCTCCTGAAATCTAGATAGACATTTTTTTCAGAGATTGAAAGGTGTTTCCTGACGACACATCACAACCAATTTAAAATGTTTGAGCTTTTAATTATTCATTTATTTCTATATTCGTGCATTTCACAGAAATGTTTTGAAGATGTTAAATTCCAGGCAATGTTCTATGTTAGGATTGCCAGATGAAATAAATTTGAATTTCAGATAAACAAGGAACAATTTTAAAGTATAATAGTTACACTTTAAATTTATACTCATGCTTAAAATTGCCCCTGAAGTGTTGACAACCAACCCAACATTTTAAAATACTGTGATGACCAAAACTAAAAAAATATTGCATGGGACATATGTACACTAAAAAGTTATTCACTGATTATGTGAAATTCAAATCTAACTGGGCATCCCGTCTTTTGTTTCCTAGATCTGGCAACCTTCTCTGTGTGCTGGGAATGTTGTGGTACCTGCCCTCAGGCAGCATTCATCCATGGAGTAAGACAGACAACAGAGAAGTGAACAGATAAATGAGGTAAGTATTATGAAAACTAATAAAGCTAAGTGAGGAGATGGTGATAAGGGAGTGGTCCTCTTTTAGAAAGGGTGGAAGGGGAGGCCTCTTTGGAGAGATGACTCGAAGGGAACATATAAAAGTCGCGAGCCACAGGAAGCTACAGAGGACGAGCCCCCAAGCAGAGGGCATAGCAAGTGCAGAGACTGCGGGTGGGAATGAACTTGGCAAATGTAAGGAACAGCCAGAAGGCCCTGGAACCAGAGCCTGCTGTAGGTGGGAAGGGTGGTAGGAGATGAGATCAAGGATGCAGGGTGAGGCCAAATCTTACAGCTAGCAACTCTGTAGGCCAGAGGTTTATTTTGGTTTTAGTTTGGGTGTGATGAGGAGCCCTGGGAGGGTTTTAAGCAGGGGAGTAACTCCATCAGATTAATAACAGAACTCCAGAAGCTATCTGGGGAAAACACTGTAGAAAGTCAAACGTGGAGGCAGGATGAGTGAGGAGCTTATTACAGGAATCTCAGTGAAAGGGAATGGAGGCTGGACCCAGGGTGGAAGCAGTGAGGTTGCGGGAAGTGCTTGTAGACATGACATGTTTCAAAGGTGAAGCCAGCAGGATGTGCTGTTGAATTTGGTATAGAGTAATGAGGAAATG
This sequence comes from Diceros bicornis minor, assembly GCF_020826845.1. Taxonomy (NCBI): domain Eukaryota; kingdom Metazoa; phylum Chordata; class Mammalia; order Perissodactyla; family Rhinocerotidae; genus Diceros; species Diceros bicornis. The sequence continues at coordinate 14,318,413 of NC_080749.1, read as the reverse complement.
TTGGCATGAGCAATGGGATGAACGGTGATGCTGTTTACTGAGATGGAGAAAAAGCTCATTTGGGAGGAAACAGAACCTTCTGGTTTGGACATGTTATGTATGAGATGCCCATTGGATATTCAAGCGATGACAGTGGAACATGAAGGCGAGAGTAGAATAGGGTGAGATTGGAGAAATAGCAAAAGCCATGCCATCTAGGACCTCATTGGTCATAGTAAAGAATATGGACAGGATTTTAATGTTACAAAATATCAATAAAGATTTTTTTTTAATTTTATTTATTTATTAATTTTTTTCCCCAGAGCCCCAGTAGATAGCTGTATGTCATAGTTGCACATCCTTCTAGTTGGTGTATGTGGGACGCGGCCTCAGCATGGCCAGAGAAGCGGTGTGTCGGTGCGCGCCTGGGATCCGAACCCGGGCCGCCAGCAGCGGAGCGCACGCACTTAACCGCTAAGCCACGGGGCCGGCCCCCAATAAAGGATTTTTAAAACTATGGAAGTGAAGTAATTTAACTTTCATTTTAAAGGATCACTTTATTAGATGGAAAAGAATTGGTAGGTGAGGGGAAAATTAGCACTGTTAGCTCAGAGCTTCTCACCTGAGGAATTTTGTTAGAATTCAGATTATTTTTCCAGAAGGTGTGGAGTGAAGATTCTCAATTTCTAACAAGCTCCCAATTACGCATATACAGCTGGTTGTGGATCATACTTTGCATAGCAAGGTGTTAGGAGACTATTTCAGATAATTCTGGTGAGAGACGATGGTAGCTTGGACCTTCAAGGTGGTGGTGGGCATGGAGAGAAGTGGGCAGATTTGAGATGTAATTTGGAGATAGGATTGACAGGAGAGTTGATGGAGTATATGTGAGAGTTAAGTGAGAAAGAATAATAAAAGATAACTCAAATTTCTGGCTTGAACAACTGAATGGGTGTTAATGTACTTATTGAAGTGTAAAAGACTGGGGTGGTACAGTTGTTCTGTGGTGGAAGAGGGGATGAGGAGTTCTGCTTGGGAGTGTTAGGAATGAGATACCTATGAAACAGACCAATAGACATGCCAAGTATGCAGTTGCATATATGAGTTTGGAGTTCACAGTAGAGCTCTAGGCTTGAGCATAAATTTGTGAATCAGAAACACAGAGAGAGTATTGGAAACCACGGAACTAAATGTGCTCACCTCGGGAGAGAATGTGGAAAGAGAAAAGAAAGCGGCCCAGGATCAAGCTGAATCCAATGCAGGTGCGCATATTTTACCCAGGAAAACTCTAGATAAACTACATAGATTAGGGGTCAAAATCTTAAAAACCCACTAATGTCAGGAATGCCAAGTAAAGAGAGAAGAGAGCTGGCTATAAGACAATAGGGAATGGTGAGGACCATGGATCTCAGAGGTGTGTATGACTCACCTAAATGGGTAGCTATCATCTCAGTCCTGTGGCTGATTGGTGCCAAGCAGTAGGGCTAGACCCTTCACGTTTTCAAGAAAAGCCAGAAATCCAGATTATTTATGGGAAATCCTTTAAATTTTGGCAACAAAGCCAATGTTTTCAAATGCTATATTGGCCAAATAAAATACGTCAGTGGGATGGACCTAGCCCATGAGCTCCTAGTTTGCAGCCTCTGATGTAGACCCTTTATAGCTGAGGTATAAAAGGCAACATTAGCTGTTTTGATTATCAGTGGGGGAAGGGGGTGGCCTAGAAGGTCTGTAACATGGAGGAATTTATAATTGTCCCGAGATACAAATTTGAATCACAACTGGTTTGCAGAGTTAGGAGGTGACTCCTGCTAAGCACCGAGCACCCACATTGCAGCAGGACTTTGCAGTTCTCTACTTATCACATTGTGTAATTCTTGTGAAGCAGAAAGAGCAAACTCTGTTTTGTGAGGAATGGCAGCATGTAGTTTTAGTTTAAGTTGTAAAGTGGTGAACATTTGGTGGGGGCTCTGTATAGGAAACATGTGGTTCTAGTTGGAAATGTGATTCAGGAAAAAGCCAGCAGCCTAGATAAAATTTCCACAGCCACAAATTTGGGGGTTTGGGAGTGTCTCTAGATGTTGCTCTGGAGAATATTCGGGAAGATTTCTGAATATGAAAGGGAGATAATGTGTAGTCTAGTTGAGCACCAGGACAAATTAAGGAACGAGGCAAGAATCTATTTGCTTCCTAATGGCAGCACAGATCTCCTCTAAACTGGGTGCTCGCGTGAAATGAATGACTTTGTCAGAAAGAGGAGACTTGTATTTGGTGTGAGGTATACGTGTGTTCACATGCCTGTAAATCTTTGCTCCTCTAGGTCACAGCAGTCTGGGACACAATGTTCTCCAAGTATGTTACACACCGGTACACAGATGGTTCCTGTGGTTAGCATCATTATTCCTGTTCTTTACTCCTCACTGTGGTGGTCTCAACTTGTGATTCAATGGCCAGCACCACTGGCAAAAAGAAGAGACTAAGAATGAGCTCGCCACTGGCAAGAAGAGGCCAATGCAAGTCACCACTTCTGCTGCCTTCACTGAGGAGAAGTTATTTGCTCAGCTTCATTTTCCTCATCTGTAATCAGAAATGATAATACAGAGCTCATAGGGACAATAGTGCTCAGTGTAGCGCCTGGTATTCAGTAGGTTCTCAATCATTTTCCCTCCTTCCATTGTCCCTTCCTCATTTTCAAATTTTAACCAAACCTCAAAGTCTTGGAATCAAATTGTGCATCTCTAAATCCTCCACCATTTCCTTCAGAAAGCCAATGGGAGGATGGAGGAGGATGACCCTGCAGTCCTACCCCAATGTCCCAGGATTCTCTGGATCGGAATGCACATTGAGTGTTCTTTTCCGGAAACCCTGACCTTTGCTACATTTAATAAATCAATTAGTAAGCATGGCCCATTTATTCTACAAAGTTTTATATACTTACCATATGCTCAGTGTAAGACGTGGTCTTGGCCCATGAGGGACTGACCATCCAACAAGGAAGAGCTGGCTTGTAAACAAAAAGTGCTATAAAGCATTGCAAATACGTATTAGGTGGCAGATGTTGGAGCCAGATCATTTCACATCTGGAACAAATACGGATTGCAACATCTTCTGAGCAATGTCTTCCCCCAAAACTCTGTAAAAGTACTTAGCATGCTGAGTACACAAGGCATGAGGGGGCCCCATGTTGCCCTCAGACCTGTGGAGGCCCATCTTCCTTGTAGCTTGGTTAGCCCCTCTCCTACTATAAGAACAAGGCAGGACACTCTGTGGACCACTAGGTCTGGTCTCTCCATATGTCACACAGTGGTATTGACCCATATGAATCTGGTTATGTCAAGGAAGAGAAAACAATACACCAGCTGGACTCCAAGAAGGAACAAGCTAACCCCAGTCAGAAGGGGTCAGGGCTAGGGACCTGGTACCGTCTGGTGAACTGAACGTTCGACTTCCCTCTTGATGGCTCCTGAGGGAAACGCTGCTCTCCTGGCTGACAGGGCTGGGAATGAATGGCCTGCATACTCCTGTTTTCACACAGTACATCAGGTCTAAGCGAAAGGTTTGTGCTGCTGCCAAGAGCAGAAAATGATGGCTTGGCATCCTTTTTGGAGGAGAGGATGCTTACAAGCAGACCCCGGCTCCTGGAGAGCTTGGGATGGGGCCGAGATGCTCACGGGGCCTCCCAGGACGTCTGGTCCGCAAGGCCCACCCAGTGCTGCCCCTTCCAGGCAACTCTCAAGGCTGGGGGATGCCTCGCATGCTTCAGACATCTGGGATATTACTCAGATCCTTGCTACCTACCTCTTAGTGAAGAGAAATGTGCTCTATGAATGAATATTAAATAAAAATAAAAGCTGGTCATTTATCCGAGCAAGCATAGCACGGGCTGCTTTTTCACCGGAGCTTCCAGAGTCTTAATACAATTGATCATTGTCTAGCCTGGCCATTAAGCAGAGCACCCTGACTTGTGCCATGTGCTGCAGGCACAATAAAGGCACATGCTCAGCACTCTCCTCTGAACCATAGCCTGCATCCCAGACCCCTTGTTGTGCCAAGCTTGAGCTCTTCTTTAGATCTGTTGCTAGTTGTTTTGGATCCTAGGACCCAGACTTAGCCCTTGCTTTTTACTCTCCATTCTGCCCCCTCTATTGCAGACTTTGCTTTCCTCCTCAGATGAACTTGACCTCCAGGTCTCATTTACTCTTCAGCTGTCTTTCTTTTCAACCTCCACCAGCGATACTTTCCTTTCTTAACAGTGCCCCAGGATTTCCTTGTTATCTGTCCTGCCTGGACTTGCTTGTTTGAGGCTGCCCCATTCTTCCAGATCTTTTCTTTCCTCCTCCTTGAGTAATATTATAGATATATTCTTATACTTTAGGTTCAGCAGGCCCCAAATTAGACCATTGAGAGCCTGGACAGCAACGAGGCAGACATGTGGGAGTGGTGGGGACTGGGGCAAACTGAAGGGCACATCAGGTCCAGAAATTGTTGCCTTCTGGAATGCAGGCCCTGTGACACCAGTTCTTCCGATATTCAGAAAGAAATCAGAAATCTGAATTTTTATACATTTCCACTAAAATATTTTATTAAGTTAATATTTATGCATGTTAATAAAAACCTCTAATAGTATTAAAAGTTTATGATAAAAACACAGTACGATCCTGCCCCATTCTTCCCTACCACCAGTGACTCTTCTAGCTGTTCTGGTATTTAACCTATTCTTTAATTTACCAATTGTCAGCATTATCTACTAACCTTTAACTTTCTATTATGGTAGTTACATGAACTCCCTCTTCCATTGCCTGTTCCTTATCATCTCAATACAATTATGTCATAATTGTTGGTTAAATCAATAGTCAAAATTTATATCATTACCACTACATGAAAACTAGTGGGGTAAGTAGTTTACTATAATGATATTTCCTTTTCAAACAACTTTTATTTTTTACCTCGCCTAGAATTAACTATTGCCTTATGATTTAATTTCCTTGGTTTTCTATGTATTTCTTTAGTTTTTTTTTTTTTTATTTTTCCCCCAAATGTTCCAACAGCTCTCTCAAATACCCATCAATATTTTCTATATCATCAAATCTGTTAACTCTGCTTTTCCCCTGAAGAACTATCCATTCTCCTGCTCCCCATTTGAATGAGTTACTTAGGCCTGCTAGATAACTGTGACCCTGAGATTTTCCTTTGTGACTTGAAAGTGTTGCATTCCTGTATGCTTTCTTGATTTATTCCCTATTTTGTTTTTCTGGAGTACAGAGTCCAGTAGCTTTGCCAAAAAGGGTGCATAAGAAGTAAATTTTTATCTTTTTTTGTCTAAAAATGCCTTTATTCTGTCTATACATTTGATTATTTTGACTAGGTATAGAATTCTAGGTTGCAAATTCAAAATAATTTTCTTCAAAATATTAAAGCCGTTGTTACATTATCTTTGAATTTCCAATGTTTTCATTTCTGATTTCCAATTTTGATTATGTGATCTGGCATTTTGTTTTCCTAAGACTTTTGGTGTCTTATCTTTGCCCATGGCATCCTGAAATTTCAGTTATGAGCCTTGGTTCTTGTGCATTCCTTGCACTTTGTATCAGATGAGCTCTTTCAATTTGGAGACTAGCTCTCTTCACTTCTGGGACATTTTCTTAATTTCTTGGATAATTTTCTTTCCTCTAGTTTATTTGTTCTCTTTTTCAAGAATTTCTATTATTTGAATATTGGATCTCTTGGACTAAATCTCAAACTTTCTTAATTTTTTTGTTTTCTCTTTATCTTTTTGTCTTACTTTCTGCACAAGTCCCTCATCTCTATGCTGGTTTTGTACTGTATCAGCATGGTTAACCTGGCCTATGTTTTCTAGAATCCTCTTCCATGAATGGTTCCACAGTGTTGATTTTCTACTGTGTCAATATGGCTACCCTTGAATTACATTTCCTCAAATCACCTTCTCTGTATGGTTGGGAGGTATAGCTGCCTCGAAGAGAAGTTTGTGTAAGATTTGGAAGGTGGGCATGACGCAGCAGCCATCCCATGCTGGAGCTCATCATGGTCAGAGGTGGTGAATGGTGAAACAGACAGAGGGGCCAGCAGGTTCCCGTTTGTCCTCTTCCCCACTCCACACACTCTTCCCCTCTCTGTGCCTGCTCTTTTTCCCCAGTGTTGGCTCTGCTGCCCATCAGTGACCTCAGGCCCACCACCAGATGCTTGGCTGCAAACTCACTAAAGCAGGAGCTATGAGGAAGCAGCAGCCTTCCGTGGACTCTACGACAGCAATGGTTCACAACCCCCCTCCAGAAGCTGAATATGCCTGAAATCTCCAACTTGTCCATGTCCACTAGTGCTTCAGGAGGGCTGGTTAGGGGCTATTCCTGGATCCTCTGACTCTTCTTTCAAGACTTTCCTTCCCCAGCTCCTCCCACAATATGTAAAGTCTAAATTCCTATAAAAAATTTCCTCACTCCATAATACTCATAGTAGTTCTCCTTCCCTGTGTGAACTCTGACCAATACAATATTTTATTGAATTTTTCACTTTGGCTAGTCTAAGTTCAGTTTCCAAGTGTGCTTTCTTATTCTCTGATTGTTCCTTTGCTCTTGTTACTGTTTCTGTTAACAGTGTCTGTTCTGGGTTGAATATTGTCCCCCATAAATTCACGTTATGGAAGTTAATAAAAGAAACTTGAACTAAATTGGAGTCAGGAAGGCTGGTAGGGGGTACTCTCACACCCTATCACACATGGTCAATTATACCAAACAGGAAGAGACAGATGTTTGTGTCTTCAACAGGAAGTAAAACTATTTTACTACCAAAAGGAAGATTTCTCTCCCCACCTGGCAACAGCCCAGCCAATGAGAAATGCTGCAGCTCAGCCAATGAGAAGCTGTTGCCACTCTGAAGTGTTACTTCCCCCAATGGACTTTCATTTAGAACAGCCCCTCTCTGTTCCCTTTCTTTCTCTATAAAAGCAGCTTCCTTCCTTTCTTTTCCAGATTTGCCTATGGTTTGCCATAACCTGCAAATCCTGAGTTGCAATTCTTTTGGCTATTCCCAAATAAACTCATTTTGAGATAAAATAACAGGCAAATTTGCTTTTTAAGTAGACAAAGTCAACCTGGAACCTCAGAATGTGAGTTTTATTTGTAAATAGCATCTTTACAGATGTAATTAGCTAAATTGAGATCATACTGGATTATTGTGGCCCCCAAATCCAATGACTGGTGTCTTTAAAGAATGCCGTGTGAAGACACAGAGAGAGATGCAGGGAAGGCCATATTACAACAGAAGCAGAGGTTGCAGTGACGCAACTACAGACCAAGAGATGCCAACGATGGTCAGTGACGACCAGAAGCTAGGGGACAGGCATAGACCATGATTTTCCTCACAGCTGTCAGAAGAGTCAGCCCTGCTAACACCTTGATTTCAGACTTCTGTCTCTTGAACTGTGAGAAAATAAATTTCTGTGTTTTAAATCACCCAATTTTGCTAATTTTTTGTAGCAGCCCTAGGAAACTACCATAGTATCTTTTCTTGTTTCAAATAATTATGTTTTTAAAGTTTACTTCTGATTCCTTTCTTCTCTTTGTGTGTGTGTGTGTGTGTGTGTGTGTGTGCGCGCGCGCGTGTGTGTTTTGTTTCTTGGTCTCTGACTTTTCTGTTGGTGATTTCCTCCATCTGCTGATCGTCTGGTTGCTCACATTTAGGTTGGAGCACGAGAACTTAGTTGAAAGTTGTGTATTAGGTGAGACTTGTTAACTGGTGGGCTTCTTTGTAGAGCAGTTAAGTAGCCAACCAGCATTTTCACTGAGAGGGAACCCCAAAAGTCACCTATTAACATAGCTTTTCCATAAGACCATTCAGTTTATCTCAAGAATTGTCCTCAAACCTCCTACCTTATAATCATAAACCAAGCTACTGGAATTTTTAAAACAGAGCAGAGGACAAGTACTGAGAATATCTTCATCAGTGAACAGACTCTCACTCAATTCTCTTATTTTCAGCCCTATATCCCAGTGTCTCCCACCAAACTGTATTTTTGTCCTCAAGTCTGGAGATTCTCATATTCAATTTTTCCAAACAGAAAGCTACAGTTTTCAGCCAAGGGGCTTGGCGGGGAGGGAGGGCTGGTTGCCCTGCTCCTCAGGGTGTTTGAAGCCCCTGATCTCCTTCATATCCAACCACTCACCCAATTACCCTGTTTCCAGCCTTACAGCTCATGTCTTCTGTATGAGGCTTCATGCTTAGAAGCTCTGAGCCTTTCCAAGGGTGTTCAGGGCACACTGGGCCCACTTTTAATAAATATCGTCCTCCCTAGGTCTCCGAGGTCAGTTCCTGCTCTCTAAGTCAGTTATCACTCCCCCATCGGCCTCTGAAGTCTGTTGAAATCTCTTGTCTGCTGTTGTCTCCTCTCCAGCTTTTTGGTCTTTGTGACCTGAAACCTTTTAAGATTTTCTTTTGCAGTTATTTTTACTGGGTGGGAGAGAGACTAAATACACATGGGTCAGTCCATCATGTTAATTCAAAAGCACCATTCCCATTTTCAAACAATAGCTCACATCTTAAAATAAAGCAAAACGCAAGTCAAACACAGAGCAGTTAGGGCCCTTCCGCCTGTGGGTGTTTTGGTCTCTGCCAAGGCCTTACTGCAGAGGCAAAAACAGAGACGGGGGATAAAACTGCCATAGCAATGATGATTAGAGCTGCTAAGATCAGGGGAAAAGTGCCAGGAGAGGGCAAACGTGCCACTCTGCAGGAGGAAGGGGGACAGCAAGAGCTTCCCTTGGCCAGGACTTGACATCAGCAGACCTAGGACTGAAACGGCCAGAGAAGGTGAGGGAGTCACGAGCCCAGGATTGCTGGACAGGCCTCTTGGCAAGAAATTTTATAAGGCTGTATTAGTTATCTATTGTGCATTACAAAGTATCCCAAAATTTAGTGGCTTAAAACAACAAACACTTATCGTCTCCCAGTCTGTGGGCCAGGAATTCAGAAGCAGTTTAGCTGAGCGGCTCTGGCTCGTGGTCTCTTAGGAGACGCAGACCAGAGGTCGGCCAGGGCTGCAGCCATTGGAAGGCTCTCCTGGGGCTGGACAGTCCACACCAAGCTCACTCACATGTCAGCATGTGAGTGAGCATGAGGAATGTCAGCATGAGGAATCAGTTCCTCTCTGGTTGTTGGCTGGAGGCCTCAGTTCCTCATCGTGTACTTATCTCCATGATGTGACAGCTGGTTTCTCCAGAGTGAGGGATCCAAGGGAGCAAGCAAGAAGCATAGTGCCTTTTGTGATCTGGTCTCCAAACTTGAACATTGTCACTTCCACTTTATTTGTTAGAAGGGAGTCTCTAAGTTCAGATTACTTACAGGGAAGGGAATGAGGCTTCACCTTTGAAGGAAGGAATATGAAGGAATTTGCAGACATTTTAAAACTACCACATGGGCCTATTTGGATGCCTTTTTTAAAAATCTCTTTTCTTTCTTGAAATCACCTTGTCCCTCTGGGATGTGGGTTTTTTGCTTAGAAGCCACCATTAATTTTGGGACGTGAGAAAAAATTTATATAAAGCAGGTTATCTTCTTTAAGCCTCACAGCTATCCCTTCAAAATTCCCTGAGGTAGGTATTGTCCTCAGTTACAAAGTTCATTTATTCATTCAACAAATGTTTATCAAGTGCGTGCAATATTTCAGGCTCTGTGCTAAGTGCTGGAGTACAGTGCTGAGCAAGACTCGGTGCTGATTTCACCTATGTTCTCATGAGGCTTCCATTCTTGTGTTGGAAGGACCTGGAGGGAAGTCAAGATACATGCCCAAGATCAGACAGCTGACAAGCCACCCTGTCCTGCCCTCATTGAGGGAGCAGTAATGGGGGCAGGGACCGAGGGAAAGGAAGGTTAGGGTTTCTTCTTGGCTGCCCAGCACCGCTCGCTGCCAAGGAGAGGAGCTAGGGTTGGGAGGAGGATCTTTGATCTGGGAGGAGGCCATACAACCGTCCCAGTATCCACTGGGTTGAGGTTCTGGGAAACGAGGGACAAGATCCCTGACTCCACTGTCTTCCAGCCAAGGAGCCAGCAATGTGGGTGTCCGGGAAGGAGCATCAGATGTCTGAGGACAAGCACGTTTTTTGGTCTTCCTCACATCATCTGTGTAGACGGCTGTCCCCTCTGCCTCTCGTAGGACTTGGTCTGGCCTTTTCCAGGCCATTGCATCTAAGGACTGAGCATCTTGTGACCCGGGGCCTCAGACAGAGACCCAAGGTTGACCTAGATGCTAACATGCACGGACATCCAGGGAGAAGCTTGTGACCAGATTGGAAACAAACTTAGATTGTATCAGGAGTTTAGGGCAGGGACCCAAGCAGAAGGGAGAAATTTTGAAAGCCGGAGGTGAAAGGGAGGAAGGAACGCTTGAATTTCCATATGGGGTGGGCTGACTCTGGAGCTGCTGGTGCCCAGGTGGCTGTTGGGAGCTTTTCTGCTCTGTTGCGGTTGTAATTACAGCATCTGAAAGCTTGCGTGACATTGCTAATTTTAGAGAAAATGGGACACTGATATCTGTAAGAACACTCAGGCTCAGGTTGCTGATTAGTGCTTCCATGTATCGCAGAATCAAATGCAGAAATAGTGTAGGCATTAGGAAATATTATTATTAGAAGAATGTTCGTCATGATGGAAATGAAAAATGTAAATGCCAACTCTTTAGAGAGGTTTAAAGAGATTAATTGGAATAATAAAACAACTGGAAGTCAAATTGGTTATGGAACTGTGCTTCGAAATGATGAATTCTATCTGAATTCTGTTTTTCTTGGGCACATTCTTTTTGGCTAAAATGTAAAAATAAATTAGTAAAACATAGCTCTGTAAGTAAGCTTCTCAAATCCACGAAGGACTTTATCGTATGGGATATGCTGACAAAGTACTTCCCATTTGTTGTAGGAAAATAAATTTTAAAAAAGGAAAGAGAGCTGTAATGGGAAGAGTGTAGGGTAGACACATGTGGGCAGAATGTGAGACACAGGAATTTTGTCTTCAAAGGTCATTTAGGGGAATGCTTCTATAGAGGAATGGAGATGCTTTGCTTGAGAACAATAACAATAGGATGGTTTTAAGACCACAACTAGAAATAGTCTAACCAGGAATAGGGTTAAAAAATAAAAAAAGAAATGATGGAGATAAGAAGTGAACATCCTTTAGGCTCAGAGTGAGTAATGCAAAAGTTTATTTGTTTGTTTTGACTGAGACAGAGAAGAATTCACATGCAAAGAGCTGAAATTAATCATTATTCTTACGGTCAAGTTCTCTGACATTGTACTGTTAATAGTGAAGTTTTGTAGTTTATGAGTTTTACTTCTAAGAGGGCTGGAAAGAATATGAACTTTGAAGGCAGAGAGAGCTGGGTTTGATCTGTGTGACCTTGTGCAAACTTTATTTGGCTGTGCCCCCGCTTCTTCTGTGTAAAGAGAATAACAGCGTTAACATTTCAGAAACGCCGTGATCAATGAGGCCACGTGTGCACAGCATCTTGGCACATATTACACACTTGCGAGTACCTCTTCTTTCCCTTTACTTGAAGGGAAAACTTGTGAAAGGGAACTTGCAATGGGGTATGTTGCCATCACCTTAGCTGCTTGGGCTGCAAGACTCAGGTCCACCCTCTGAGCTTCTGCCTGCAGCATGGCTCTGATCTTTCTGTTTTACTGGACTGTCCATGGACTCAGAAAACTTTACACGGACCACTGCAAAGTGTTTTGGATTCCATGTGGAAGATATTAAAGGGAAATTATTGGAGCAATTAGAGTAAAACAGAAATATGTGTTTAATATCTGTGATTCTTAGACAGTAAATTAAAGTTACCGATTAAGTCATTAATCATATTTTATAAAATATTTGCAGACAACCTGGCTCTAGCCTTTACTAGCTGTGTGAACTTGCGAAAGTCACTCAACCTCTCTTACTCTCTTTTCTCGTCTCTAAAATGGGGATGATAATAGCACCCACCAAAGAGGGTTGCCGTGAGGAACGAGATAATGCGTATATAAGTGCTCAGTGGAGTGCCCGGCACAGAGTGCGTACTCAGTGAGTATCAGGTAAAAGTTACACAATCAAGTAAACAAAACAAGTCCTCATCCCTCACGAAGTGTAAAGGATCAGCAGGGTTTGTGCCTGAAACTCCTGGCTCTTTGGTGACTTTTGGCTCCCAGCCCTGGCCATATAATTAATCACAGTACACTGAACTCTCGATTATCTGCACTAGTGAAGGGCAGAGGCGTGGATAATACAAAACAAGGGGCAATGGAAAAGTCATTTATATATTTGGCTTTGGAATGAAGTCAGGGAAAGACATTCGCGCACACACACACACACACACACACACGCAATCTCATTTTCTGTCCTGGTAAAGGCTTCTCAATTGGAGTCTCCATCAGCCACTGGAGGCTTTCTAGGGGCAGGGGGTGGGGAAAGTACACTTGGTACTTAACAAAGGAGATAAGGAATATATAAAGCACTTTTAGAATTTTAAAAATATACAACATATACAAATATAATTGCCATTATTGTTATTAACAACAGTTCACTTGCAGAGTTTTCACAGGTGACTAAAGGCATAAACCAGAATACAGGAGACAGGTTGCTTTCATGCACAACTTCCTTGTGACAACCATCTCCTTGCCTGCTGCTCCAGACCACCCAATGAAAGAGAATTCTGAGTGGATTGAAGATAGAATATGATTCATTTTTATGTTCCTCTACAATATTTAATAACATAGTGCTGCCACACAGTAAGAGGTCAGGAAGCATTCAAAGTGTGAACTGACGTCTTGGCAGGAGATTTCTGATGGGTGAGTGGTGCATTTAGACTTGAGATGGAGTGAGTCCCCCACCAGGGTGGAGAACTCACAGGACTCTCTGAATTCCATTTCCTCTGAGGTAGTTTTCAGCTTTCACCTTCCTAAGGCTCATGCCTCCCTTTAGAGAGGGTCCTCTAACTCTTTTGCTGAAATACTTGGCAGTAAAAGCGAAGATAGAAGAGGTTTAGAGACCATGAAGGGTGCAGAGGAAGACGTGGTAGCACTCTCATAACCGTAATGTTGACGAATTTTCAGAATCTTCCAGGCTAAATCCCCACATCTCATCGAAACTTCATTTAACCAACACGTGTTTAGCATCTCTTGCAGGTCAAGCATTGTGCTAAACACCAGGAAGACAGATGTCCATGCGTCGTATTAAAATCGTGTTTAGGCCTGCTTTACCTCCTGCACTTGGCTCTTTGAGGGCAAGAACTGTGTCTTGTTCGTCCTTGTGTCCCTGGACCTCAGTACAGTATGTAGCACCACACCCAATACTTGATGGGTGAAAGAATGAAGAGATTAATGGATGAGGGAGACATGGTGTCATCTTCTCAAGAAACCCATTGCTTGGTAGGGGAGGCAGCATGTCAATAAATGTTTGCAGGACGGTACACACAGTGCTGTTACCAGGGATTGCTCCGAGAAAGAGTTTCCACCTGTTTGTGTGGGCCGGGTAGGCTCACAGAGGAAGAAATGCATGACTGGGGTCTTGAAAAGGTCTAGGATTTAGCCAGGGGGAGAAAGAAGAGGGAGGCATTCCAAAAAGAAGGGATAACCTGTGCCGATGCACGGCATGTTGAGGTATGATCTGAGAAACAAGTCCAAGTGGCAGAGGAGTGGCAGCAGAGGGTGGGAGGGTGGGCAGGAACCTGAGAGCATTTAGCCCCTCGTTCTAATCTATGCATCACCACGATTTGTTTATTAAAGACTGATTGCTTGAACGTTTTCCTGCACCTCTGCAAAGTATGCATGACTAGTACTTTCAAGGACAGTGTTTCACACGTTTCCTTTGCTCTATCACACCCAGAACAGGTCAGGTCACAGAGAATGCACAGTCAAGTCTATTTGGCCATACTCCTGATTCTCGCCAGTGGTGGGTCATCTATACTTTGTGCTGTGCTACTTAGCCACCAGTTTTATAGGGTTTTGACAAAGATTATGCCCTTTGTCTGTCTTTCTCTCACTCACTCACTCATCCATTCATCCATCCTTGATTAAGAATAGCAGTCACACAGGTGACCTATTTTTAAAAAACATACGCTCATTAGTCACTAGAGAAGCTAGCAGAGTTGAGGTCTCCTAAGACATGAATTACATTGGCGGGTGCCACCTGTAAGGATTTAACTTCTTGAATCTGTTTTCTTTCCTAGATTTTCCCCCCTCTCTTTGAATAAATAAAGATGTTAACGTTCTTCTATCAAGATCCCACTCACTGATGCTAGGTGGCTAAAGTTTTCATCCAAAGATTTCATCTTCCGTGGCAACAAGCCTGGGTGGGGGAGAGGAAGAGCTTGTGAAAGAAGTTGCCCCTGTCTGTTTATCTGAGACCTGCTTGAAATCTGATGCATCCCCTTTCTCTCAGTCGGGTCATGAGGCTGTCTTAATATCCGTCCCCAACACTAAATATTTAGCGCTGGGCAATAAGAGGCAGGGAGGGAGGGAGTGGAGAGGTGCATGGCTGGGTGCTGGAGTGTTTGCCTCCACAATGGGAGGGAGAGGAATAGAAAAGACCCAGGCACGACATAAATATTTCCTATTATGGAGAAACTAAAGTCACAATGGAATCTGTCATGCTTGTGATATGAGAGATGGACAATATTTCGGGGCTGCTGCCATGCTGGCACCTGAACGGAGTTTATATTTTGTTTATGGAGCTGAATCCCAAGCCTTTTATTTTTTTGGCCCAGCCTGTGTAATTCTTCTTCATGGGAGCTCGAAATGGCTGCGGAGCAGCTCAATATTCCATTTATTTTATTTATAAAAGAAATTCAAAGGCTGAAAAGATGAAGTAATTGACTTACTGGGATGACAGTTAAACCCACTAAATTTAATCTTATCCTCTCAAGTACAACATATCGCGCTTACAAATTATCGCCAGGCACCAGGCAGCCCCGCGCTCCTCACCTAATGCAAATGGAATGGAGGCCTCTGTTATTGTGTTATCTGACTTTACTATCAGCATTAATCCGGCTTAGCTCACTTAATGATGCCACTTGTGGCACTCTGAAGGCAGCGGAGAAGTCTATAAACTACTTTCATTAAAATGCAAATCGGGCCCGCCGAGAAAATAAGTGACACAAAAAGTGGGCGAATTGGGCCGCGCGCGGCCCGGCCGCCGCCGCCCGCGTGATCCGAGGATAATGACTGATGCTGTGATTATCCGGCCCGCCGCGGCCCGGAGAAAGGGAGCCAGCCTTGCACGGAGCGCCACAAAAGTGCTCCAACAAGCCGGGGCATTTAATTTCTGAAGAGATTTATATTTTTTTGTTGTCAGGAAATGAACAAATACTTATCAATGTAAAAACTGCTATCTCCGATCTCGCTGCCAGGTTTTTCATACTGATATTATTTGCACCCCATAACACAGGAAATGAAAATCTTCTTTGCCTTTCACGTCGCCACTGTATCTTCAAATCCTCTGCTAACAGACTTGCCTGCACCCTCGCTGTCTCCCTCCCTGGTAAACAGAAAAGAAAACTTTTGTGGGCTCAGGATTGAGAAATTCCAAGGCTTCGGATTTTCCAGCCCCGGCTTGGATTTCAGGGACACGGAGGGCTCCCTTCCCTCCAGTACAGGGAGAAAGGCTGGGTTGGGGGGAGAATGAAAACGGGGGTGGGGGGGGGTGGGGCGGGGTGGGGCGGGGAAGGGCTGCGGGTAAGGCACTCAACGGTAACATCTGTTTTACTTAAGCAGCCTGATTCAGTTTTAGGATGAAAAAGTACTCCCTTTCAGCGTGAGGAATCATGGGCCCTGGGTCTTGTATTGATTCAGAACAAGACCTAATAAAACACGAGCAGGTGATTTAGTTTCATATTTTGATTCCTGTGTTTAAACAGTTTCTCTCAAGTTCTCCTGTGTCAGCTCAGGGATCAGAGCATCTCCACTTTGATGTGGGAGGAACACAAGGGCCAGCCCAGCCTGGCCTCCTCCACTCTCGTGGGTGCCGATGGAGTCCAAGGTCAACGCATTTCTCACAGTGCCCTGGCAGCCAGCCCATCCTCTGTGGTCAGGCTCTCAAATCTGCACGGATTTATGGTCCTCGCAGAAGGATCAATACTACATTTTAAATATTACAATACCTTTTATCGAGACAATATTACAACAAAAACATTTTATGCTGTCATGGGATCCAATTAAAATTGATTTCAGCCTTCTGATTGGTGGGTTTCCCTACCGCTCTGTGTCTGGGGTGTAAGGAGGAGTGTGCTCACAGGGCAGGCTGGTCCTCCTCAGGAGGCCTGGGGACTGAAGAGAGGTGATGCAGCATGTCAGGGATGCTGGGCACCCCGGGAGGGCTGCAGAAACTGGCTCTTGCCCACGTGGTCTTCTTTAGGGGTCTTTTTTCTCAGCCACACTGACTCTTTCTGGCTGAGAAGTCATCTCAGGGGAAAGCAGGCTAATGTGGGGAGAAGAGAGAGCCTGTGTGGGAGAGGATGAGATTTATTGTGAAGCCCTCAGGCAAGACCACAGACCATCCTCCATGCATTCCTCAGTCCTCTCTATGAATCTGGTGCGAATTTGTCACATTGCTTTGTAACTCCCTGTGCCTGTGTCCATTTCCCTCCCTCGATGGACACGACCCTCTCCGAGGGCAGGAGCTGCTTAGTTTGTTTCCCTACACTCTGGCCTCTGCAGTGTAGATACATATGGATATGTACTCATTGAGGGTTTGTTGAATGACTAAAAGAATGAAGGAAGGAACAGTATTGTACTCTTGCCCTCTGTCTCTGCATACACTCAAGAATTGTCTATGAATAGATAAAGCACATCAATGGATTGCCCTCACACGGAAAGAAAGATTCCCTCAGACTTGCTTGGTCCACTTGAACTTGGCTAGCCCTGCACGATGCAAGTATGGAGTCACACCTGAGTTTGTACCTTGGCTTCTTCACTGCATAGCTGTGTATCTTGAGAGAGTTACTGAATTGTTCTGAGCCTCAGTTTCCTCATCCCTTAATTGGCAATGGGAATACCTGTCACATCGAGCTGTTGAGGGTCTGATGAGAAGCTGTGTGTTAATGGTTCTCAGAGGAAGTAGCCAAGGTGACTCTTTTTCTGTGAGCTGGGTGAAGGGCGTGTAGTAACAATGAGTCACAAGCTGCCTATTACCAACTCATAAGAGAAAAAAATTGATTCAAATCATTTCTTCTACTTAAAATCCTAAATTGCATAGATTTTTTTTCTTAAAACTTTGGTGCATGTCTTCTGTAAGTGGTCCCTTGACTGTAGCCAAGTGTCATGCTGTTGGTCTGCTCATTCATTACTCCACAGAGATTTATAGCATGCTTATCTTGTGCCAGGAGGTGAGATACAGCAAGAAAGACAAGCTTAGGGTACTCAGGGAGCTTCTATTCCAGGGAGAGAGGCAAAGAAGCAAGTAAATGAACAAATAAATACTATAATTGCACATTGTGATAAATACCATGAAGGAAATGGAGAGGGTGATGTGATTGGGAATGTTCCACAAAAAATACTATGATTTCTGGATAATTGACTTTTGAACAAATGTGAGAATGAGTGTGTGTGTGACACCTCACCAGCATCTAAAATAGCTGGTTCCAGTTATCTACTGCTGTGTAACAAAACACCCCCAAACTTAGTGGTTTAAAATATCAACAACATTTATCTTGTTCACAAATCAGCAATGTGGGCAGGGCTCAGTGGGGACAGCTCATCTCTGTTCTACTCGTCATCAGCTGGGGCAATCAAAGGCTGGGGCTGGGGTCATCTGGAAGCTCTCTCTTTTGCCGGGAGGTTGATGTTGGCTGCCAGCTGGGACCTCAGCTGGGGCTGGGGCTGAAACACATGGCCTTTCCATGGGGCTGCTTGGCTTCCGTATGGCCTGAGGGCTGGCCATAATGGGCCAATGGAGAGACGCTGAATTTAAGGAAGAGACCACTCAGCCAGGTTGGGCCAGTTATTTTTACCTAAGTGAGTCACATTGTGTGTTTCTTCATCTGCTACTTTCTCTATCAGGTTACTCTCCAACACCAAATTCTACTCATCCTTCAAATCTCAGCCCAAGCCTGCCTCTTATAATAACAACAGTAGCCAGCATTTATTGAGTACCCACTGTATGTTAGCAAGTTCACTACAAGCTTTGCATTTATTTCCATTAATTCTTACAACAACCTTGTAAGTTACTATTTGCTCATTGAACAGATGAGGAAACTGAGGCAAAGAGATTTACTCTGGGCCACCCAGCTAGTATGAGATGCTTTTGAGATCCAAATCTATCTGTCTGCCCCGAGTCCGAGCTCTTTCTACCATGAAGTCTACAAAACTCGACACTATCTCTACAAGGTAGAAAGTGATAAGTAGATACCTCATAATGGAAAAGTCCTGGGTGGTTCAGAGGTAAGTGATTCTCTCTCACTCTCTGTGAGTTGAGCTAATCAGGAACCTCCATGTCATGAAATGGTGTCACGATAGTAATAAACAGACCTATTCCAAATTGAAAGTTTTTGTTTGTCTTTAGCTGCATCAGGCTCAGGGCCAGCCATGCTTTTAGGAATTAGTACCATGATTTCCTTAAGTGTCCCAATTTCCAACTGGCAAGTAATTCCTCAAGGTCTGAGAGCGTTGAATAGGGAGAACAATGGGCTAGGAGTTAGGCAGCCTGGCTATTGTTCTACTTCAACAATTTTGAAATAAAATTTTGTTGGACTGGATAAAAAACGACCCCAAATTCTCCCCTTTCCTATATGCACGAGGCTTTACAATGTGTCTTTGATGCCTCTCCCATAACAAAGGAGGGGGCTTGAGTATGGACTGGACTTGTGAACTTGCGATAACCAATAGAATGTGGAAGCAGTGACATGATCGGAGTTCTGAAACTATGCCTTAACGGGCCCTGCACCTTCTGCTTCACCCTCTTATGACTCTACTCCAAGACTGCCATGCTAGGAAGAAGCTAGGGTGAAGGGTCAAGTAGAGAGAGAGGCTCAGCCATCTCTGGTCTCCCAACTGCCCGGGGCTGAACCCAGCCCCTAACTGAATGTTGCTGTGGGAGTGAGAACTGACCAGCTAACCCAAAGAACCTTGGAGAAAAGTAAGTTATTACTGTTTTAAGTCACTAGGTTTTGATGTGATTGGTTACATAGCAATAGCTAACTGATACACATGGGTGAGACTCCACTGGGGAAAGGGAATTTGAAGATCCTTTGGAATATAGGTGTGGAAATGGGCTTTGCCTGCAAGAATTGAAAGGAATGGGAGGAGAGAGAAGGCTCATCACCTCCAGGAATTCAATAAATTGGAAGAAAACAGGCACATGAAAGATGTTCAGACCAAGACTTAGTATTCAAATACTGAGTAAAATGAGAATCACAGTATCAGAAAATTTCAGGGCTAGGAGGACCTTCTGGAACCATGTGGTTCAGTGTTGACAAATAGGTTTCATCATTTACCAACTCCGATTGATTAGTAGTGGCTGCCTGGAACGCCATGTTGGGAATTCTGAGGCTTTGTCTATTTTCAACAGAAAGGAGGCTGTGATCTACTAGTAATGTCTACCATGGGTGCAGATCTTACTTCAGTTACTCTATGTGCAAAGCGCTTTCCAGTCTCAGTACCTTTCCCAACGCAGCACAGTCTATTTGAAATTCTCCCCCACCCCACTGGTGTTTTTCTAGCTGGTCATTCTTCAAGATTCACCTTTAACGCCCCTTCCTCGGAGAGGCCTTCCCCACCGAAAGTAGAATCCCAACATTAATGTCTCTTCATTGCACTGGTCATAATTTGTCATTATATATTTGTGTGTGTATTTGTTTTTAATTAACCTTCCTCACCCCCGTCTCACACTACATTCATATAATGGCAACCTTCCTAAGGGCAGGGCCATGTCTATTTTTTCCGAGCTGCTTACCCAGCACCTAGCACAGTGCTGGGGCACAGTAGGTGCTCAGTACTATTTTTTGAAATGATCATGGAGAGGTGACACAGATACCAAATTTGGACATCCTGGACTAATCCAATTTCCTCCTGTAACATGGAGTGTTCAGGTCACATTATTTGCTCACACAGTCTGTCAAACTGCAAACTCCTAATCCAGTTCTCCTTCTAAGCCACCAGGTTTGCAATGCACACAGGTATATTCTAGAGATTGTAAACTCCAGGACGAAAGGGGCTGAGATTGTGCTGAGAGACTGAGATTGTGCTGGAACAGCCGGACAATTCAAACACATAATCCACTAATGAGGAAAAATAATGATCAGTCAAGTTTCCTTAAACTTTGTTGCTTTAAGCTGATATTTGGCCACGCTGTGATAGGTGCCATTGGGTGGTACCAAGTTGTGGGCCTGTGAGGGGTATTCTGTCTTGGTCTTTGTCTCTGCCCCCATCAACATAAATGGAGTGTTCAAGAGTTGAACTGATGTGTGGTTGTAGCACTCTATGTCCCAAGGAAGAACATATTAAATGTAATAAGAAATTTTTATGGTGCTGAATATCTTTTAGACATTAATAGTTTGAAAAGAAGATAAATTGAAGATAAAAAATAAAGACAGGTAAAGATATTTTGTCTCACTCTCAAAATTAGAAGCAATAAAAATAAATTAATTGACATATATCCAAAACAATCACACTATTTGGTGTAGGAAACCTGTGTTCACGCAGAACTTCCACAGATGGCAGACACATTTCACTCTTTGCAAAGCCTTTCTTATTAGGAATGACCAGTGTCTCCCTGAGGCGAGCTGCCTGCTCACTGAGCTACAGAACTGGCTAAACAAAGCACACCCCTAAACATACACGGAGCAAGAAAGGACATTTGGCAAATTTTATGACAGCTGGATTAATAATGACCATTTTTGTAGGCTTTAAGTAGTGGCAAGACACAGTAAAATAATTTCAGAATTTTCTCAGTTAAAACCTTTATTCTCTCTTTATGGTAAGTGTTCTCTCTCCAGCCTATGCTTTAGAACAGGGGTTGGCAAATTTTTCTGTAAAGGGCACGATTGTAAATATTTTAAGCTTTGTGGGCCACAAGATCTCTGTTGCAACTCTGCCATAGTGGTGTGAAAGCAGGCATAGACAGTATGTAGTGAATGTGTGTGGTTGTGTTCCAGTGAAACTTTATTTAGAAAAACAGACAAACTGGATTTGGTCTACAGGCTGTCATTTGCCAATGCCTGCTCTAGAAGAATCGAGTCAGTGCCTTTTTTCCTGCTCTGAAAGATGAAAACTTCAGTTGCTGATTTCGAAAAATTGCTTTTTGCCTCCTAATATGCAATTAATATAAGCAGCAAAGTGTAGGCTAATTTCTATGATTTTAAAGTTATTAAAACAAAAAGACTAAGTTCATTGTGCCTTTAAAATGAAGGGAACAGTGTCTAATCTAAGAAACTGTTAAAAAATTAAAGCGATGAATAATTTCCAAATTCTGCTTCTATGCAGCAGCCCTCTTGCATTTGAAATTTTCAAGTAGAATAGCTATTATTTCCCACTGATGAACCACAAATGGGCTGAAGATATTTGCATACCTTTTTACACACAATATACACTAGTACTCTAACCTCTGATTCTTCTTGCCAAATTCCATTTAATTTGTCATTAATTAGTAAATTGTTATGTGAAATGCTGCAAAGCATCTTGGGTGAAACAGCCAGCATGATGATTATTCTTCTGGAAGCTATCTGAAATTGTTACTACTGAGCAATTTCCATGAAAATAGAAGGGTCTTTGGAGCTGCTCTTTTAAAATAAGAATAAAATGAATCAAATGGGGGAGAACAACTAAGGCAATAATAAATCAAGAACAAAAGACAGGAAACTAGTCTCCAAAAAAATATCTAGGAAGAAACTATATTAACTTATTTTTGCAAAGAGTAGAGGCTTCTTCACCTTTAAAGAAACAATTAAAACAAAACAAACTAAAAACAAGTCCAAAACTAAGCTTTCGATGTCCGGTTTGTGTCTGCTTTAAGAATCTTCACATCTCTGAAAGCCTTTATCTGAGGTGGGGGTGGGGAGAATCTTGGCAGAGTATAGGCAAGTTCAAGTTCCTTCCTTCTTTCTGTTACACTCATCATAATATGTGTTTGCATTTCATTGCTTTGAGTGATTATCATTATTTACCTTCCTTCCTTCCTTCTTTCCTTTCTTTCTTTTGCCTTGCTTGCTTGCTTTCTTCTATTTCCTTCTTCTCTCCTCTTCTTTTCTTTCACTAAAGCCCAGCTGAATGCATTCTCCGGATAGAAAGGATTTTGCCTTCAAGTTGTTTCCAGTGTTTAATTCCTCCTTACAGCCACCTCCATAACCAAGTCCAAACGAAAGTTGAAAGTCGAGCCTCTTTGACCCTCTGCCCTCCCTTTTCTGCCTTCTCTTCTCCTGGGTTTCAATGGTTGATTGAATGGTGTCTTAGGTTCACTGAACTTGGTCTTGGCTTCAGTTCCATGCAGAGACAAAGTCCGTTTCCAGGCCAATTTCCATTTGAAAGCAGCTGAGATCTCCTTCCCCATTTTGGAATTCCAGGCAGCACCCAGGGCTCTGACTTCTCAGACTCAGAGTTTTTGCCCAACTTTCCCCCAGCCCCACATCCCAACCCACCTCTAATCTCCTCCCACTCCGGTTTCTCTGGCCACCAGATTTCCAGTTCTCCCAGCACACTAGTGTGGCCCTGAGAGAGCGTCTGTGAACTCAACTCGAGAACAACTCGCTTCCTGTTTCTCTGAGGCTGATGGTGTAAGAAAGGGATTTGTTTATTAGGGTTTCAGATGGGCAGTGGGAGGTGGGAGGTCCCATGTAAGATGGGGAGGGTGGGAAGAGTCAATGCTTGTTCAGGTTGAGTCTAAGAAAATCATAACTCCCATTGCCAACTATTTAGGAACAAATATAGCCCTATTAAAGAATTTATCTGGTTGTCTGTGTATCTGGTTTGGGGTCTTAGGCAGACTGCCTCCAAAATTGCTGCTCTACTTTCAAGATGTGGTTTTGCCAAACTGGAAAATGACAACAAAGAAGATGTTGCTAATTTCCATTACATTTCTCGTGCAAACAAATGGCTTGTTTGGACCTTTAAAAATGCGATTAGCAAAAATAATATTCCCAGGCCAGAAGGAACGCAGAAGTCTGTCTCTGTTCACAGAGATAAATGGGAACATCACCCTCAGGTCCTCAGCCACCTCAAATCAGAATGGTTTCAGAACTTGCTGGTGGCTAAATCAGCCTTTATTTATTTACTGGCTTGTATTAATATCACACCTTGGTGTTTCCGCTCTCGGGTCTGTCTGAGGTTAATGCCTGGTCACATTTCAGTTATGTTCTGAGCAATGCTTTGCTTTCTTCCTTTTGTTGGGGAGGAAGGCACAGTGATTTATAGACTTCTTGGGGTAGAGCAAATGCAGTAATTGTTTTCATTATATCTCCTAAAAAAATGTCACTTCTATAGTGGGGTGCAATTGTCTGGAAGACTATAAATATGGCTATAATTTGAGTACCACAAAACTGTCTTAGAATCCCTGCCATGGGTATGAGGACTTATATGTCCATATGCATGAAGGGAGTATGTGTGAGTGTGTGTGTGTACACATGCACAGGTACATATGTGGGTTCTTATGAGTGTGCCCATACATGTGAACAATGTATATGTGTGCATGTGGTATATTTTCAACTCTGTGCGCACAAGAGTACTTGTGTATGTATATGTGAGTGTGTGAGATGCATACGCACATGGGATATGCACGTGGATGTGCACATGTGTATGTGTGAACCTAAATTCGTATAAGTCAGTGAGTATGTGTGTCAGAGAGCCGGTGAACGTACAAATCAGGATGTGGAGCCCATCCGATAAGAAACCCTAGCATTGTCCTAGTAGCCAAAGGCTTTCAAGACTCTTTGTTATACATTCATGCACCATATAACGACATTTCACTCAACAACGGACCACATATACCACGGTGGTCCCATAAGATTAGTACCATATAGACTAGATGTGTAGTAGGCTAGGTTTGTGTAAGTACATTCTATGATGTTTGCACAACAATGAAATCCTCAGAACATATCCCTGTTGTTACGCGATACATGACTGTAGTCGCATCCCCATTGGGCTCCAGATCTAAACCTCTGTCTGGAGGTACAGTATGCTTTCCTGAAAGGAGAAATTGTTGACACACAGAATGCCTGCCGTTGTGAGTCCAAACTCTTCTAAGTTGTGTTGGCCAAGTCCCGGAGAAACAGCCTGGGCATCACCGGAGACGCAGGCCCTAAGCAAAAACATATGTGTGTACCTCTGCCCTGGAATCATTGGCCTTATGGAAATGGATCTATCTCTGTGGAAGAGAGAAGCAGGAAAAACTGCATCGCCCCACTGCTTGCAGGGAACGTGCCGGGTGTCATTTATTATGCTGACCAGGTACCTTCTCTATGGATTATAATAAAATAATCTGCCCTTGTTTTATCTCGCAGACGCTTTATTGTTCTGCATCTGGCCTTGGTAATGGATTCACACACAGGAGGGTGACAATAACGAAGAAGAGTTTAAGTATTTTGACAGTGTTAGTATTGATCACGGAATAGATTAAGAGACAGCCAGGAGGAATTTCTTCATGGGATCAAATTCTCTCCCTTCCCCCAGCCCCCCGAGACAGCTGGCAGCAGTCAGCACCAACATTTGTCAATGCAACAATTTCAACTCTTGAGCAAAAGGCTCCCATCTCAGAAATTTTGCATCTAACAAATCACTGCATTTTGTTCTTAAATTTATCCTGTGGCAACATTTTGGCAGGATTGTTGGACTGTGGGATAAGGAGATAAAGAATTTTCAAGAGAGGATTTCCCACCCCCAACTGCTGCACACTGAACAGCACCGTCCAGGGAGAGGTGGTGATGATTAATCACGTCCAGGTCCCTAGAACCCACTCTCCCCTCCCCCTCTCCTCTCCAGGCCTTCCCTTTCCATAGGCTTCTATGACAGGGAGAATGATTTACCGACTAGTTGAGGATAACAGATATCAGGTCTTAGGTCCAATCTAGTTTAGTGTCTTTTAAATAAACAGGCCTGGCCTTGCCTCGGGCCCTAACACCATTGCCTTTTCCATGGCCTTTATCCTTAACAGTTTGTCTCAGCTCTCAGATCTTGTTGGCTTGGTCCCTGACCCCTTGACTTACTCTGCGTCCAGACTCAAGAGTCTCAGCTTCTGCTGAGACTCTGTTGGTGGATTTGCGTCCCCAGTGCTGACCTCTGGCTTCCCTTCCTGACTACAATTCTCACTTGCCTTTCTGGTTACTCTGTTTTGGGGCTCTCTGCAGAAGCACTTTGCGTGATTCCACCCAGCGTCCCTGCTGGTTTCTCATTAGTTCCAGGGATGGAACCTCAACTCCTGGCTAGCTCCAGCTGTGTTCTGAGAATTACTACAGGAATGAGTTTAATAGGAAATAAAGAGCAAGAGGACTATGGCTTATTGAGCATCTATATCATGCCAAGCTCTGTGCAAAGGAGCTTTGTATATGTTACCTAATACAACGAGCTGTGTGTTAACACTTTACACAATTAACCTTTGCAGAAGCTGAATCTAAGAAAATTGAAATAACTTCCCCAAGGTCACTCAGCACAGCTAATGAGTGGAAGAACTGAGGTTTAATCCCACATCTAACTTTCTTTTCTGTTATCTTAACTCTGTCCAATAATACTTAACCTAATCACACAGTAGTTGCTGAGCATGTATATCTGTCAGGCTCTATGCCAAACAGATTGTCTATATTGTTTTTTTACACTTAAAAAAATTGAGATATGATTCACATACCATAAAATTTACCCTTTAAAAGTGTACGATTCAGGGGGCTAGCCCAGCAGTGTAGAGGTTGGGTTCACGTGCTCCGCTTCAGTGGCCTGGGGTTCGCAGGTTCAGATCCAGGGTGTGGACCTACACACTGTTCATCAAGCCATGCTGCGGCGGTGTCTCACATAAAGTAGAGGAAGATGGGCATGGATGTTAGCCCAGGGCCAATCTTCCTCAGCAAAAAGAGGAGGATTGGCAACAGATGTTAGTTCAGGGCTGATCTTCCTCATACATGCAAAAAAAAAGTATACAATTCAGCATTTTTTTAGTATAGTCACAAGGTTGTGCAACCATCACCACTCTCTGATTCCACAACATTTTCATCACCCCAGAAAGAAACCCCATGCCTGTTAGTAGTCACTCTCTTTTCCTCCATCTCCCTAGCCTTTGACAACCACTAATCTATTTTTTGTCCCTATGGATTTACTGATTTTGAACATTTCATATAAATGGAATCATACTATATGTAGCCTTTGCATCTGGCTTCTTTCACTTAGCATAATGTTTTCAAGGTTCATCCATGTTGTAGTTTGTATCAGTACTTCACCCCTTTTTATGGCTGAATAATACGCCATTGCACAGATGTACCACATTTTATTTTTTTGAGATAACCTTCACAACTACCTTCTGAGGTAGGTGCAATTATCATCTTCATAGGTAACCTGAGCCATAGAGAGATTAAATGACTTGCTTTCGATCATATTCTAGGAATGTTCTTCAAAATACCACCATTTTGCATTTGTATTTTCAGTTTAAATTGCTTATTGTCCATCCCAAGCAGAGGATGGACCAGGCTTGTAACCACAATGTAACATGGATACAGGGTACATGCACCTTCCACCAGGCTTTCACGCAGGTTGTCCCCACCCAGAGCCCTCCCTAGTTTCCATTTCAGGATTCCACTCTCCACTCTCCCTTCAGGAGGCACCCTGGACCCACCCCTAGGCCCTGAGCCCTGCAGCGGCCCCCTTGGACTCAGCAGTTTTGCAGCATGACCTGGGACTACAGTCTGGCAGGGGAGGGCAGAGGAAGAGAAGAAGCACTTTCCTGATGAGACATTTGATGATGCTTCTCAGTGGGCCTAGTGCATCCTTTCAAGTCCCTCACCTCAATCAGAGCCGGGGACTTGCAGTTTGTCCTTCCCTGACAGAGATTCCAAGGGCCAAGTTGTTTATAGAGAATAAAATGATAAAAACTAAAGAACAGATTATATAGTATAGCAGTAAGTAAACAACGTTTTTGTCAACAAAATTCTATTTCATGTCAACCTCCAACCACTCCAGTCTATCTTTCTGATAATAAAATATTGACTAATTGCCCATTGCAGAGGCTGTACAAGAAGGCACAGTTCCTGCCCTCAAAGGGCTTATATCCAGAGCAGGGAGCTAGAATGTGCACACGAAGTCTCTGACCATGGCAGGCTCTGCACACTTGGCCACGCAGTGGCATTGACATCCACACACTAGATGTGCTGGAGCAGCCAGAGGAAGGGAAGACCATGTGCATTGGAGCAGGCTGGGAAGGCTCCCCGTACTGGAGGCAGGGAAGATAAGGCTGAGGGAGGCAAGGGATGAGGTCTTCAAGGAGGGCTGGAATTTAGTCAGACATCCAGCAGAGGACAGAGGTGGAGAAAACAGCTCAAGGAAAGGCACAGGGCTAGGTATGAGCTGGGTGTGGTTGGAGAAGGAGGAGTAAACCTGTCTGGCAGGAGTTGAGAGGATCTTGGAAGGGGGCTGATGAGGCAGGTGGGGGTAAGACAGTGGTAGGGCAAAGAATTGGATTTTATTTGGTAAGCAAACAAAAATCAGAGTTGGGGGTGCTGGCCCCGTGGCTTAGTGGTTAAACGCATGCGCTCTGCTACTGGGGGCACGGGTTCGGATCCCGGGCACGCACCAACGCGCTGCTTGTCCGGCCATACTGAGGCGGCACCCCACATACAGCAACTAGAAGGATGTGCAACTATGACATACAACTATCTACTGGGGCTTTGGGGTGAAAAAGGGGAAAAAAAGGAGGAGGATTGGCAATAGATGTTAGCTCAGTGCCGGTCTTCCTCAGCAAATAGAGGAGGATTGGCATGGATGTTAGCTCAGGGCCGATCTTCCTCACACACAATAAAACAAAAATCAGGGCAGGGGAACTGAGTCAGGGACAACTCGAGCGTGTGCAGTCTGCTGGCAGGACAGGAAGTGTCAAGCAACTGGAGAGAAGCTTTCCAACTTTACTGCTCCTTGAAAAATAATGGCAGAGGTGTGGGGCTGGGAAGGCATGCTTAGAGTGTCATGTTCACAGGCAGCTGGAGGCTGGTAAGAACAAAACAGACAGCAAGCAAGTGGCCAAGGAGTTGACCTAATGTGGGCTGGTGCAACCAGCCAGCCAGAGTGAATCCAGAGCAAGCTCTCCAAATATGCCCAGAACGGTTGGACATTACTGCTTTGAATTGCCCAATTTGGTGGCCAACACAAGGATGTGGGCTCAAGAACAGAGAATGAAAACTTGGGCTCTCATCTGGGACAGATTGTGCCTATGCCTGAGTTTAAGAAATGTGCCAATAATTCAGCTCAAAATCTGGATGATTTTGAAAGTCTAGTTTTAAAACATTGAGAAACTTTTCATTCTGATGATAGCTATCATTTATTAGACTTATGTTCAGGGTATGAGACATATATACATATATATGTGAGTATATATATATATATATATATCAATTAAAGCCTATATATATATGTGTGTGTGTGTGTGTGTATATATGTATATATATGCTTTAATGTTCATGATTTTATGCATAAGGAAACTGCTCAGAGAGGTTGAGTGACTTGCCCAGTGTCAAACAGCTAGCAAAAGGCAAGGCTAGGGTTCAGCCCTTGTGCAGCTGGCATCAAAGCCCACACTTGCTCACTCATCCATGTCACATCCATATAGATTTCCAGACATTGTGTCGACAGTCATCTGTGTATATTTTCATCCCAGTCATCTTGACTTTTGACTTCTTAATCCATAAGTAAGGAAAACAACACAGTCTTGGTTGTTTTTTAGCTCTGGCTAAAAATGTAGGTGCTGAACACATAGCCAGATTCAAAAATTTGGAAGATTGATGTCTCTTCTCAGGGCTTTAAACAGTAGTTCAATAAATGATTTCCATTCATATCCATGAATTTTACGCCACAACCACTTGGCTGAATTTTTCTGCAATTGCCCATCCATCTAGTGCCAGTATTTATCTTTCTATTTAAGAAATTACTTCCTCTGTAGGAAGATTTCATCATTTAAACAGAAATAGACATTGTTGTTTTACAATTTTTTGTGCATCCTGGCCTCTTCGTTCAGAATATTTATTGGGGGAGTAGAAACGTGTGTGTGTACATGTGCTTGTGTATGTGCACGCGTGCACACACACACCCAACCTTTGTTATTGGAAGAGAAGGAGCTTGTTGGGGAATGGGAAGTGGTCTGGGGCAGGAAAGTCTCTTGTGGGTCTGGTGAGATCCACGGGGAGGCCGAGCTGCAGGGGTCTGTGCTGGAGGGGTGGGGTACGAGGGTGGGGGAGGGCTCCTCCCCTGACCTTTCCACCTGGGATTCTGGCACCAACACTGACATTCCAAGCATCCTCTCTGAGGGCACTGCTTGGGGTATGAGGCTGCTCACATCAAGCCAGGAAATTTCATCCATATGTTTCTTATTCATTTACACTCATAAAAATGTGATTTTCAAGAGCGACGTGACATGCAATAAGCTTTCTAGGCCCTCTCTCCTGCTCTGTCTCTGCTCAGAGGAGTGGACAGATCCGTTTTGCCAAGAGAAAATGAATTCAGACTGTGGGATCCTCGGCCCCAGAGGCAGAAACACCAGCGAGGCTCACACAGATGGTCCCCTGCCAGCGTAAGGGGACTCCCGACAATGCAGCACAAGGCTGCAACAGTGCCTGAGATTTGCCTTCTCTCCTTCCCCAGGGAGCACTGGTTCAATAACCCGATGATAATGATGGCTTTTTTCCTTGCTATTTTTATTTCCACTATTTCTCATCCTTTCATTTGCTCTCATTACCGTAGGAGCATTGATTCCCTTGCTCTGCTTACTGCTCAAAATATTTGCAGCTCCTATTGTATCTTTGTTCCTTCAGATTAGCTCATCATGAGCCAATCCATTTACTCCCTTTGTTTTTTTTTTTTAATTAACTGAGATATTGCAAATAGCCTGAAAATAGAGGAACTCTGTTTCATTCTCAAATCTGTGTTGCCTTTTAGGCCATTTGGCTCAAGAAGTGTGTCTCTTGGCCTCTAACGAGTTTACCTAGTTTTGTCATCATACTATTTAAAGTCTACTCTTGTCTGTTCTGTTTTACTGGCCAGCCCTGTTTGGTTTTCCTCTTTGCTGCTCCTGGAGATGGTGGGAAGGTTTGCTCCTGTTATGGCATCATTTCCAAGTGATGGAAAACAACTAAACAATGCTGCTCAAAATTAAGGGAAGGATAGGAGCTTTGGAAAGCCACAGATTGGTAAATTAATCCTGATCCTACGACTTCCTAGTTGTACGACCTTGGGCCTTGGTTTCCTTCTCTGTATAGAGGAGAAGATAAAATCCATCTTACAGAGTAAGGATTTAATAAGGCCATGTCACGTTTGTCCCTGTATCCACATGGCCTGGTACAGTGCGTGGCATGCAGGAGGGGCAATTTCATGTCAGTTAGTGTCAATGTCCTTCAGCCAAAGGCCACCAGGAGCAAACCTGTAGTTAAGAAAGTTGAGTTTATTATTTGCTGCAGTGAGGGAGAGCATAGACCCAGGGGAACTGTGGAGCATCTCAGTAAGAGGGTGTGCGAAAGAACCTCTGATAGGATTTGGGGTTTAGTTGAGTGATTTGGAGGAGAGTCTAAGGAAGTGAGTGTTTGATGCTGTCAGAAAGTGGGGGTGGTTCTATAATTGGGTATCTTAATAAATCTGATCTCTAAGGAGGGGAGGCCAGAATGAGGATAAAGCTGTACCTGGTAAACAAAGAAGTAGCGGGCATTCATTCTGGCCCAGAGATGGGAGTGTTCGGTGTGTTGTGCATGGCAGTGACCTTGGTTTTGTCCTTGCTTAGACACAATTATGATGTGGCCTTGCTTTGTCTCATTGCACCAGGATCTTAGAGTAGCCTTGTATGAGTTGGTGTTCTGTGAGTTTATTTCTAGCAGGAGAAGAACAATGTTGAGCTGTGAGTTCCAGGTCAAATTCTAAATGCGAGGGGCTGCTCCTTTTTCTTGATTACTAGCTTTCTCCTCTCTCTTTTAGAGGGACAGCAGGCTGGGCAGTGTTTCTGTAAGAAAGTTGAATTAGGAACGCGTGGTCCTCGTTTCCTGCTATAACATGGAACCCGAGTCTGTAAGAAAGTGAGTACTTTGATTGGTGAGCAGTTCACGTGGAGTGGGGGAGAGATATTGGGGAGGGGATTGACTATTATCTGAATTCATGTCCTGGATAAGTGGGAAATTAGGGGTCCTAGGAGCTGCGCTGGGCATACAAAGGAGCAGGACATCCCCAGAGGCTGCAGAGCATGGAGCAATCTGGTGGCTGGCGGCAACGCCAACCACAGCGTGCACACAATGGGTCTAAGCCAAGTGGAGAGGCCAAGCACAATGCGAGAACATGAACAGAGAAATGCCAAAAGTAGTGAGATGAAGTAAGAGGCTCGGGTACTGGAACTTGGAAAAACTTTACAGAGCAGCAGAGTGGAGAGGCAAGAAGTATATTAGATGTCATGGTCCTCACATACTCATGGGAGGAACTCTTGAAGATGCTGGGCCAGTTGGCATAAGTATGGCATATTAGAACCGTAGGGGAAAATATTTGCCTGAAAGTTGGAAAGGTTGGAAGTGACCAGGTTATTGATATTCTTAAATGTAGTCTCCCTGTCCTCCATTCCATGCAATTATTAGTTAGGATGAATGAATTATGATGGTTAGGCCTCCGGGTGGCTGTACTAATGGTGCTGAAAGATTGGTGCTGCCTGGAAATCTTTCCCACCTTGAATCACAAAGATGACTTGCCTCCATCTTTAGGCAGTCCTAGAGCCTCCTAGCAAACTGCTGTAGACTAAATGTTTATGTCCCCCCTAAATTCATATGTTGAAACCTAATCCCCAATGTGATGGTTTTTGGAGGTGGGGCCTTTGGGAGGCAATCAAAACATGAGGGGAGAGCTCTCATGAATGGGATTAGTACCCTTATAAAAGAGACCCCAGAAAGCTCACTTGCTCCTTCCACCATGTGAGGCCACAGAGAAAAGAAGGCCATCAATGAACCCAGGAAGCAGATCCTCACCTGACACTGAATCTACTGGTGCCTTGATCTTGGACTTCCCAGCCTCCAGAACTGTAAGAAATAAATTTCTGCTTATAAGCCACTCGGTCTATGGTATTTTGTTATAGCAACTTGAACAAACTCAGAAACAAACCTATCATGTTTGCAAAGAATAGAGCTCTTTCTTCTCCACGTGCCTCATAATTTACCTGCTGGCTGGTATGTCTACAATTGGGATATTTTCCTTAGCAAAGTCAATGCCAGGAGCTGCCCTTTCCTTGGCTCAACTCCAGCCACCACTCACCATTCCTGATCTGGGCAGAGAGGACAATAAGATAACTCCAAGCTCTGACAGTCCATGGCCCAATGTCCCCTTAATTCTGCTGCTGGTTCTCTAGATTCTTTTCTAGATTCTTTGCCTTATTTCTGACAAATTAGCCTCCTTGATTTTCTTAATTCTGACTCCTAGACAATCTGGAGTTCTATGTGCCTGATTCTTCAAGTCTTCTTTGCCTATTAGATTTTCTTTTCTACCGTGAGGAAACTGGCCTCTGGTCCCAAAGCCTAGGGTCGCATTGACCACCAGCTTTCAGGTCCACCCTTAGCTCCGACTCAGGTCCATGTCTGCCCTAGATCAGCCTCTGTTTCTCTTCCTTGATTCTTTAACCCATCAACACCCCCTTTTTAGCTGCGAGTTCTGCCACTGAAAATGAGGGAGGTGGAGAGAATATGTTCAGTAGAGAATAATCTGGACTACAGAATCAGCCTGATAAATATTGAGGAAGATATATTGAGGGAGAGATCAGCCCTATTGGAGTTTTATCTGGTTTGATGAGGGAAGCTGTTCTGGTTCTCAAACACACTGTACTGATGTGGTAGTGCAGAGTGGGTCTCCACTGCTCTCCGGCACTCTAAGGAATATGTTTCCTTCTTGGTCCCTAAACATGAGGCACACGGCTCTGTTTGGCCTGTGGTCTGCACAGCTGTGGAGTCATTTTCATCTCTTTGGACTCTACCCACCATCTTCCCTGCAAACTTTCCAGCCTGGTCCCACTTCCATATTCTAATTCAGTTACCCCAAATGATTAGTTCCCAGCTATGCTTTGAAATTCAGTTATTATAGTCTCTTTTCACTTTTTCCCCCATCTCCTCTAGGTTCCTAATTTTCCAAATGCCCCTTTACTCTCAGGATAAGATATTGCATTCTACTTCACAAGGAAAAGAGAGGAGCCAATGGGGCAGGACGTCTCCATCTTCCTGTTCCCCCACCACACGAAGGTTCTTGCATCTGTACCCAGCTTCTCTTCTTCTCCAATGAAAATGCAAGAAGCATCCATCTTTCTATTTAAGGCTACATTTCCCCTGCCTCATGAAGAAGGATTTCTCATTTTATTTCCCCAAATTATCTAATTGTCTTAACATCATTTATTAAATGTGTCCATTCTTTCCCTACTGACTTAACATGTCAACTTTATCATATACGGAATTCCATTTATTTACAGAGTTTAGACTATTTTGTTTTATTGTCAAAGATACACCAAGCCAGACACTAGTTAAAGTGGCAAGGAGAGATTTTAATCAGTAATATACTATTGCCATAAGCAAAAATCCCAGCGTGAACTGAACTCAACTTTGATTTGTACAGAGGTGGCTGGGTGTTGTAAAGTGAGAATGAGGGAATCGGAGGTTCAGTCGAGTCAGGGAAGTGAAAAATTACAAACAGTGGGAAGAGGGCTTTGTCCATGTGAAACTCATCTGGGTTTGCTAACTGGCACTGATTAAAGTTAGGCTCCTCCCCTCCCACAGAGGCTGGGAGATGGGCTGTATTTCAGGTGTTGGCTGGACCAAATAGTCAACTCCTTTAGCAGCCATGAGTTTTCTCAGACAGGTAATTTAAGGGGGTATGGGTCATCTCAGGGAGATGGCCTTGAGGTGCTAGAAACTATGTTATGTTTTACTCAAGTCATTATAGGCCAAGGTTGAGGCCTAGTCGAGAAAGGGCTGAGAGGAAACTGGCTAGAGGCTTCTCTAGTCTCAACAAGAAAATCTTTGTCACTATGCATCCTTTGTCTATTCTTGTGTCAATGGCATAGTGTTTTAAGTATTATAGCTTTATATTGCATTTTATACTTAATAGAGGTTATTACTATGTGTTTGTTTGTTTATTGTCTCCTTACCAGAATGTAATTTCCATGAAGTAAAGATGTCATTTTTGCTTGCTGTTGGGTCTCCAGCATGTGGTAGGAGCTCAATAGCTCTTGGCTCACTAAGTGAATTTTCTGTGCCAATCTCTCCCTCTCAATTGCTGCCTTCTTATCACCATTTAAACAAAATCTTTCCTTAAAAAAACAAATAAAACAGTTCTCCCTGTACCCCATGCTCCCTCCAGCTACAGCTGTATCTTTTTCTATTTTATCACAGTCATGCTTTTTTTCAGAATGTTGTCACACTATCTCCTCATCCCATTCACTCCCTACTTCCTCAAGTCTGAGTTCCCTCTCTGTCATTCTCTGGAAATTCTTTAGCCATGGGGATCTAGGATCTCTGCTCCTAGAATATTTGGTGCCTCTAAAGCTCAACCTAAGCAAGATGCCTCCTCTGAGCTCCAGAACCATGTACCCACCTTCTGACAAACTATTTCCACTTGCTTCCTCAAACTATGCACAATGGGGCTAAAAATCCTCCCTTTCTTTTCCCAATTTGCTCTTCCTCCCATGTTCCCCATCCCAGAAAATGACATTGCTGTACATCCAGTTGTTCAAATGACAGACCCAAGACATCCTCAATAGCTCTTGCTTCCTCATCCAATTTCCAGCATCCAACTAGTCACTAAACACTCCCTAAATATATCGGCAATTGATTCTCTTTTGCTAGTTCAGGCCATGATCACAGTTTGCCCGGATTACTACAGCAGCCTCCAATCTTCATGCCTCTCATCTTTCTTCCCTTAGACTATCCTCCATTCTACAGCCAGAGTGAACTTTTCAAATGAAACTCCACTCCTGTACTCCCACTTTAAATCCATCACTGGCCCAAACTGTGAAATAAACTCACATAAACTATGAAAAACTTTCATATACTATGAAATAAAGCTCAAACTCTGAAGCATGAGTTCATATCTCTGGTCTACTCTTTAATAGCTGCATAAATATACATGTCATTCTGAGACTTAGTTTCTTCATCTATAAAATGGGAATGATAGTTTTGCCCTTCCTATTTTGTAATGAGGATGAAATGTCATCATATGTGTAAAATATAAGGTGCTTTATAAATAAGGAACGATAATCCACTGCTCAATACATATTTGTTGAGTGGATGAATGAATTGCTTCTTTCATGCTGTTCCTCTTTTCTGGCCCTCTGGATGGGGAGGGGAAGCAGAGCAGCAGGGGAGACAATTTCTAGCCTCTTAAATTTGAAAGGATGCTACTTCACAAGTCTGGGACCAGTATGTTTAGTACTGAATTTCCTTCTCCTCAAGTGTCTTTATTGTATCCATCCGCAAATCCAGCTGTAGAAGAACCACTTCAAACAAGCTCTCCTCAGCATATATCCCACCCCCTGAGGAGGGTATGTTCTGTGAAGTTAAGGGAATAAATATAGAATTTTCTAGAAGGAGAGAAAAAGGAAAGACTTTCACTTTTATTCAATTATCACTTCAGCAGCTGTCTACATAACTTGGAAAATTCCCCTCACATCCCTTGAAGGATTCTCCATTGTCAAAATCCCCATTCTCACTGGCTGACAGAGACTGGTTTTTAGTGCCAACAACATTTGATGTTGGAATGCAGAGGGAGGTGACACCAGGATCTTACTCCACATTAATCTCTTCATTATTTCTGACATAGATATTATAACGTCATCACAGATTTAATAGAGGATAATGGTAATACAATTCTAATGCATTAGTTGTGATCTGCAGTGACTATAGGCTAAACTTTTAATATAAAATAGATATTGTGTGTGTGAAGGTAAATGAGCTCAAACACAGCCTCACACAGTGAACATCACAAAGGCATTGCCTTCACAATAGGGAGTGAGAAATGAACTTTTCATTACTGGATATGATTGACATCTTTTTGTGTCCATTCACAGCTGCAAAAATCCCAGTGTCATAGCAGACAACACGAAGAATTTCTTCAACAGCTGTGATGGAGACTTTAAGGCATGAAGTTATGGAAGCTTGAAGTCAATTGTCTCCAAAACTGCAGAGCAAAATGAAATAATTTTGCACCTTGCTGTTAGCCAAGATGCTTCTTTCTAAGGTATTATTTTTTTCACCCAGTGGTATCTAAATGATATATATCTTTTCAATAGCCACAGGTGGTAGGTGTCTGTGCCAAGGACTTCCCTTTATATGTTTCCAGCAGGCCTCCATGGAGCTAAAGAAACAGGAGAAAGTCACTGCTCAGTTCCTCAGCTCCAGGCCATTCTAGTTGCCTAGAACTAACTTATCTTTCGTCTTTATTTTTGGTCCTTGTTGTCTTTCATGTGAGTTTTGCATCTGAACTTTCCCTCTTTTCTCAATGTCCCCAAGGATGAGGAATTCAATTCTGACTGTCTGTTAATCTCTAACTTGATACCTACTCCCTTGAGTTGATTTTTTTCAAAACCAGTCTCTCTGACCACAGTGAAAAGAGACACAGTACTCTCATTCGGGTCTCCAGGGCCCCTCCTTGATGGGCTTAGAGCATTGCCCAGACCTTGCTTGTCCTGTGAGGGGGATCAAGTGACAGGTCATGAGGATAGGATCATAAAACCCATTTTATGGATGGGAAACTGGAGCTTGGAAAGGTCATGTGAGTGGACCACCCTAGCTCCCCAAGTCCAATTCATAGGAGACCAGGAAAAAGAATTGGAATAGAGATAGTTTCCTAACCAAAACATTTTACAACACATAAAAGGGATTCACACAGGTGGTGGTAGTTTCGTTTAACTTTGGCTGGAAGAATTTCTTCCTTTAGACATTTCTTGAGAGTTTCTCCTGACTCTAACAAGAATAAACTATTGAAACTTGATAGGAAAATCTATTGCCATAATGAAAAAAAAAAAAAAAAAAGACAGAAAAGAAAAACCTAGCAAAAATCTCTTAGGATATCTCATAATTGTGAAATATAATAACATATCTTGCAAAACCATGAGCACTCTAGCAGGTTTATAATGAATCAATTTCCCACCTAGGTTTACAAGAAAAATAAAGAACATTCTAGTTTGTAAATCAGTATTTCCTAGGGTGCTGGTGAATTTGGTTTGTCTTTGTCTGAAGGTGTTGGATTCAAACAGGAAATCGTAAGAATCAACTAATATTATAAAACTGAACTGGTGAATCCAACCTGCAAAAACGTATTTTATCTTGGAAATCACCCTATCACACTGGTCACTTGAGACATGTTTTTAATAAAATATTAAGGAGGGAAAGAAGTGAAGATATTAAGGTTCTAAAGAGCAGAAGCACAAAGAGTGAAGATTGGGTAGAGGGGATAGGAAAGCTATAGCTGGCCAGACAGTATCAATATTAATTAATATATTAATGTAATATTAATGGTAATTTTGTTGTAATGATTACCACATATTGAGCTCTTATTAGCACGAAGTGATTTACACGTATTATTTTTAGTTTTTCACAATAATACTGCAATGTTGCTATTATTATTCCCATATTATAGATGAGGAAAGAGAGCTGGAGAAATTCACCTAAGGTTAAAAAGTTTCTGTGGTAGGCAGCTCTGACAGGCCTCCAAATGACCCCCCTCCTGGTGTTTAGGCCCTTGTGTAATCCTATCTGCTCCGATGCAGACTGGACTGATGAGTTTCTTCTAAGGAACATAATGTGGCAAAAGTGACGGGATATCACTTCCTTGCATAGGTTATAAAAGACTGTGATTTCCTCTTCTCTCTTGCTTTGTTTTTTTTTTCAATTATTTTATTGAGGTTATAATCATTTATAACATTGTGTAATTTCAGGTGTACATTATTATTTATCAGTTTCTGACTAGACTGCATCGTGCTCACAACCAATAGTCTAATTTAATCCCTCATCATATATATGTGCCCCTTTACCCCTTTTGCCCACCCCTAAACCCCCTTCCCCTCTGGTAACCCCTAATCTCTTCTCTTTATCCATGTGTTTATCTTCCACATATGAGAGAAATCATGTGGTGTTTGTCTTTCTCTGTCTGGCTTATTTTGCTTAACATAATATCCTCAAGTTCCATCCATGTTGCTGCAAATGGGATGATTTTGTCTATTTTTATGGCTGAAAAGTATTCTGTTGTATATATATACTATATCTTCTTTAACTATTCATCAGTTGATGGGCAATTGGGTTGCTTCCATGCCTTGGCTGTTGTGAATAACGCTGCAATGAACATAGGGGTACACAAGTCTCTAAATTGTTGATTTCAAGATCTTTAGATAAATACCCAGTAGTGGGATAACTGGATTGTATGGTATTTCTATTTTTAATTTTTGGAGAAATCTCCATACTATTTTCCATAGTGGCTGCACCAGTTTGCATTCCCACCAGCAGTGTATGAGGGTTCCCTTTTCTCCACATCCTCTCCAACATTTGTTGTTTTCTGTCTTGGTAATTATAGGCATTCTAACAGGTGTAAGGTGATATCTAATTGTAGTTTTGATTTGCATTTCCCTAATGATTAGTGATGTTGAACATCTTTTCATGTGCCTGTTGGCCATCTGTATATCTTCTTTGGAAAAATGTCTGTTCACGTCCTCTGCCCATTTTTTGATTGGGTTGTTTGTTTTTTGTTGTTGAGTTGTATGAGTTCTTTATATATTTTGGAAATTAACCCCTTGTTGGATATATGATTTGCAAATATTTTCTCCCAGTTGGTGGGTTGTCTTTTCATTTAGTTCCTGGTTTCTTTTGCCTTGCAGAAGCTCTTTAGTCTGATGTAGTCCCATTTGTTTATTTTTTCTTTTTCCATTGCCTGAGTAGATATGCTATTCGAAAATATGCTGCTAAGACTGATGTCAAAGAGTATACTGCCTATATTTCCTTCTAGGAGTTTGATGGTTTCAAGTCTTACATTCAAGTCTTTAATCCATTTTGAGTTAATTTTGGTGTATGGTGTAAGAGAATGGTTTACTTTCATTCTTTTGCGTGTGGCTGTGCAGTTTTCCCAACACCACTTATTGAAAAGACATTCGTTTCTCCATTTTATGTTCTTGGCTCCTTTGTCAAAGATTAGCTGTCCATAGATGTGTGGGTTTATTTCTGGGCTTTCAATTCTGTTTCATTGATCTCTGCATCTGTTTTTGTACCAGTACCATGTTGTTTTGATTACTATAGCTTTGTCGTATATTTTGAAGTCAGGGATTGTGATGCCTCCAGCTTTGTTCTTTATTCTCAAGATTGCTTTAGCTATTCGGGGTCTTTTGGTGTTCCATATAAATTTTAGGATTCTTTGCTCTATTTCTGTGAAGAATGTCGTTGAGATTCTGATTGGGATTGCATTGAATCTGTACATTGCTTTCCGTAATATGGACATTTTAACTATGTTTATTCTTCCAATCCATGTACATGGAATAACTTTCCATTTTGTTATGTCATCTTCGATTTCTGTCAATAATGTGTTATAGTTTTCAGTGTAAAGGTCTTTAACCTCTTTGGTTAAATTTATTCCTAGACATTTTACATTTACAACATTTTTGTTGCAATTGTAAATGGGATTGCATTCTTGAGTTCTCTTTCTGCCAGTTCATTATTAGTGTATAGAAGTGCAGTTGATTTTTGTAAGTTGATTTTGTACATTGCAACTTTGCTGTAGTTGTTGATTGTTTTCTAATAGTTTTCTGATGGGTTCTTTAGAGTTTTCTATATAGGATCATATCATCTGCAAACAGCGAGAGTTTCACTTCTTCCTTTCCAATTTGGATCCCTTTTATTTCTTTTTCTTGCCTAATTGCTCTGTCCAAAACTTCCAGCACTGTGTTGAATAGGAGTGGCGAGAGTGGGCACCCTTGTCTTGTTCCTGTTCTCAGACAGATGGCTTTCAGCTTTACCCCATTGAGTATGATGTTGGCTGTGTGTTTGTCATATATGACCCGTATTATGTTAAGCTACTGTCCTTCTATAAACATTTTATTGAGAATTTTTATCATAAATGGATGTTGGATCTTGTCAAATGCTTTCTCTGCATCTATTGAGATGATCATGTGATTTTTATTCCTCATTTTGTTAATGTAGTGTATCACATTGATTGATTTGTGGATGATGAACCATCCCTGCGTCCCTGGTATAAATCCCAGTTGATCATGGTGTATGATCCTTTTAACGTATTGCTGTATTTGGTTTGCCAATATCTTGTTGAGGATTTTTGCATCTATGTTCATCAGCAATGTTGGCCTGTAATTTTCCTTCTCTGTGTTGTCCTTGTCTGGCTTTGGGATCAGGGTAATGTTGGCCTCATAGACAGTTAGGAAGCATTCGGTCTTCTTCAAATTTTTGGAATAGCTTGAGAAGGATAAGTATTAAATCTTCTTTGAATGTTTGCTAGAATTCTCCAGAGAAGCCATCTAGTCCTAGACTTTTGTTTTTTTTTGGAGATTTTTGATTACTGTTTCAATCTCTTTACTTGTGATTGGTCTATTCAGATTCTCTATTTCTTCTTAACTCAGTTTTGGGAGGTTGTATGAGTCTAAGAATTATCTATTTCTTCTAGGTTATCCAATTTCTTGGCATATAGTATTTCTTAGTATCCTCTTTTAATCTTTTGTATTTCTGTGATATCCATTGTAATTTCTCCTCTTTCATTTCTAATTTTATTTATTTGAGCCTTCTGTCTTTTTTCTTTTAGTGAGTCTGGCTAAGGGTTTGTCAGTTTTGTTTATCTTCTCAGAGAACCAGCTCTTGGTTTCATTCCTCCTTTCTACTGTTTTTTGGTCTCTATTTTATTTATTTCTGCTCTAATTTTTGTTTTAATAAGCTACTTCTTAGAATTTGTTTTTCCCCTGCAGGGAAAGATTGGCCCAGAGCTAACACCTACTGCCGATCTTCCTCTTTTTTTTTTTTTCCCTCTCCCCAAAGCCCCAGTGCATGGTTGTATATCCTAGTTGTAAGTTCTTGTAGTTCTTCTATATGAGCTGCTGACAGACAGCTGGTGTTGGTTCCATGACCAGGAAGTGAACCCAGGCCACCAAAGTGGTGAGAGTGCCAAACTTTAACCACTAGGCCATCAGGGCTGGCTCTCTAGTTTTTATTATTTCCCTCCTTCTACTGACTTTGAGCTTTGTTTGTTCTTCTTTTTCTAGTTCTGTTAGGTGTAGTTTAAGATTAGTTATTCGAGATTTTTCTTGTTTCTTGAGGTGGGCATGTATTGATATGCTTTCCCTCTTAGAACCACTTTTACTGCATCCCATGAGTTGGTATAATGTATTTTCATTTTCATTTGTCTTCAGGTATTTTTTGATTTCTTCTTTGATTTCTTCATTGATCCAATGGTTGTTCAGTAGCATGTTGTTTATTCTCCACATATTTCTGACATTCCGAGCTTTTTCTTGTAGTTGATATTTTAGTTTCATAGCATTGTGGTTGGAAAAGACACTTGATATGATTTCAATCTTCTTAAATTTATTGAGGCTTGCCTTGTTTCCCAACATATGGTCTATCTTTGAGAACATTCCATGTGCACTTGAGAAGAACATGTATTCTGCTGTTTTGGGGTGGAATGCTCTTTGTATATCTATTAAGTTCATCTGGTCTAGTTTTTCGTTGAAGCCCACTATTTCCTTTTTGACTTTCTGCCTGGATGATCTATCCATTGATGTAAGTGGGGTGTTGAAGTCCCCTACTATTATTGTGTTGCTGTCAATTTCTCCCTTTAGGTGTGTTAATAGTTGCTTTATATACTCTGGTTCTCCTGTGTTAGGTGCACATATATTCACAAGTGTTATGTCCTCTTGAAGTTACTTCCCTTTTATCATTATATAGTGCCCCTCTTCGTCTCTCTGCCTTTTTTATCTTAAAGTCCGCTTTGTCTGATATAAGTATGCCAATATCTGCTTTCTTTTGCTTGCCATTTGCTTGGAGTATCATCTTCCATCCCTTCACTCTGAGCCTGTGTTTGTATTTAGAACTGAGATGTGTTTCCTGGAGGCAGTATATTGTTGGGTCTTGTTTTTTAATCCATCCAGCCACTCTGTGTCTTTTGATTGGAGAATTCAATCTACTTACATTTAGAGTGATTATTGATATGTGAGGGCTTAATACTGCCATTTTATCTCTTGTTTTTCATTTGTTCTATATTTCTCTTGTATTTCCTGCTGCCATTTCAGTTAAGCGGTTTTCTGTGATGGTTTTCTCAGTTTTCTCTTTATTTCTGATTTGTGTTTCTGCTATGATTTTTTTTTTTGGCAGTTACCATGAAGTTTGTATAAAAGATCTCATAGATGAGATAGTCCGTTTTCTGATAGCCTTTTATCTCCTTAGTCTAAGCAGGTTCCATCCCTTTCCTCTTCCGCATCTAAGTTATTGTTGTCACAACTTGTTCTGTTTTGTGTTGTAAGTCTGTGATTAACATGAAGTGTTTATATTTATTTTTGATGCTTTCCTTCCATTTATCGTTTATGTTATCATTAAATGTTTGCTAACCTTTTCTGATAGAGAGCTGCAATTTTCTGATTTTATCTGTCTATTTATCTCCTTGCTCAAAGCTTTGTAAACTTTTGCCTTTTTGCTTCAGGGATGAGGACATCCTTGATCGTTTCTTGTAAGGGATATTTAGTGGCAATGAACTTCCTCAGCTTTTGTTTATCTGGGAAAGTTTTTACATCCTCACCATATCTGGAGGATAGTTTCACTGGATAGGGTATTCTTGGCTGAAAGTTTTTGTCTTCCAGTATTTTGAATATATCATTCCATTCTCTCCTAGCCTGTAAGGTTTCTACTGAGAAATCCGCTGAAAGCCTGATAGAGGTTCCTTTGTAGATTATCCTTTTCTGCCTTGCTGCACTTAATATTTTTTCTTTGTCATTTACTTTTGCCAGTTTTATTATTATATGCCATGGAGAAGGTCTTTTTGTATTGATGTAATTAGGAGTTCTATTGGCTTCGTATACTTGTAGGTCCAGTTCCTTCACCAGGTTTGGGAAGTTCTGAGCTATTATTTCTTTGAACAAGCTCTGTGCTCCTTTCTTCCTCTCTTCTCCCTCTGGAATACCTATAATCCTTATGTTGCATTTCTGATTTGAGTCAGATATTTCTCAAAGAATTTCTTCATTTTTTTTTAAGTCTTAGTTCTCTTTCTTCCTCCACCTGAAGCATTTCTATATTTCTTTCCTCTAAATTACTAATTGTCCTCCATAACGTCAGTTCTGTTTTTTAAGGCTTCTAGATTTTTTTTATCTCATTAATTGTGTTCTTCATCTCCAGAATTTCTGTTTTTTTTTTTTAGAGTTTCAATTTCTGTGAAGAATTCCTTTTCCTCATTAGTTTTATTCTGAGTTCACTGAACTGTCTTTCTGTGTTTTCTTGTAACTCCTTGAGTTTCTTTATGACAACTATTTTGAATTCTCCATCATTTAGATTGTAAATTTTTGTGACTTCAGGATTGGTTTCTGGAGACTTGTCATTTTCCTTCTGCTCTTGAGTGTTAATGTAGTTCTTCATGGTATTTGATGAAAGGATCCTTTGCCAGTGCATAGTGGTAGTATCTGGTTGCAGATTCCACCTTACCCCACTGGGGCAGGGATGCAGGAGCTGTGTTGTCTGAACCCACTGTGTCTCCTGGAAGTGTGCTGATAGGGCTCATCTGTGTTTGCCCACTGGCTGCAGCCACCTGGTTGGTCACACACATACGCAGGCACTCTGGTGTGG
Organism: Diceros bicornis minor; assembly: GCF_020826845.1. NCBI lineage: Eukaryota > Metazoa > Chordata > Mammalia > Perissodactyla > Rhinocerotidae > Diceros > Diceros bicornis. The sequence continues at coordinate 14,274,489 of NC_080749.1, read as the reverse complement.
ATCTGCTGCCTTGCCAGGGGACTGGCTGAGTTGGTGTGCTAGGCAGGAGGGGAAGAGCTCTTTCTTTCACATGCATGAGGGCCTGCTCTGTGCTCACGGGTTGTTTGCCTGGGCTTCTGTGCTTGGTGGGGGTGCCCACACGGTTGCTAAGCCATGCCACTCAGTGTGGAGCATTCCTGTGGGCCAGGCTGTAACCCTGAAAGTGAAAGCATTTTCCCACAGGTCTCCCTTCTCCCTCACCTTCTCTTACAGTCCTGTGCTGGCTGCTGTGTGGGGACCCTTGACCTAGATTGCTGCTGGTGGAGCGGGGGACGGGATCCGTTCACCTTTCCACTGCTTTCTGGGGACCCAGTACCCTCAGCTTCAGATGTATGCCTGTGTGGATCTCTCAGATATCCTATTTTGCTTTGTAGGGAATCCCCTGTTGGTTAAGTAATGTCTGTTTGGTTGTAACTTAGGGGGAAGAGACTAAGGAAACAGTTCACTCCACCATGATGCTGACCTCTTGCTTTCTTGTTTATTCACTCCGATGAAGCCAACTCCCATGTTGTGAGATGCTCTATGGAGAAGTCCATGCAAGAAGGAACCAAGGGAGTGCTCTAGCTAACAGCTCATGAGAAACTGAGGCCTCAGTCCAACAACCCACAAAGAACTAAATCCATCCAACAACCAGAAGAGTGAGCTTGGAAGTGGATTCCCCGTTGAGTCTTCAGATGAGACCATAGCCCCAGTCAACACATTGATTGCAGCTTGTGAGAGACCCTGAGCCAGAGGCATCCAGCCAAGCTGTGCCAGACTCCTGGCTCACAAAAACTGTGTGGTAATAAATGTATGTCATTCTAATCTTTCATATTTTGGGGTAACTTGTTACACATCAGTAGATAACTAATGCACTTACAAAGTGGCTAAGCTAGAAATTGAACAGAGAACTTATTTGACCCCCAAACCTGTTTTCTTTCTATACTACCCTAAGTCATCTTCAACATTTATTGAACATTTTCTATATGCTGGCCATTATGTGAGACACAGGGAATGCAAGGCACAATTCCCTTGGTGGAAGGAAGCCTAGGTAAATATGAGGAGTTAGGATTTGAATTTGGCCTTGCCTCAACTGTAGGGCAAATGAAGAAGAAAAAAGACCATGTCCCAAGCATGGGGAATGGTGTGAGCATGGATATAGAAGCTGAGATCAGCTTGGCCTACAATGAATAGATGAGCTGGTGGGTTCTCATCTGTGGCTTAAGAAAAAATGGCTCCAGTGAAAAACTTTATGTACCCTTAGGACTCAACTAAAACAAGTCTATTTTGTTTTGTATATGTATACTAGCATTTTTAAAAATAAAATTAATGTTACTATAGAACAGTTTCTGAGAAGTAATCTTTCAAGATCTCTTTGAATTCATATAGATTGATCTTCATGGTATATTGTTAAGTGAATAAAGCAAAGCGTGGAATAGTAGTATTCTAGTTATTGAATCAAAACACTGAGAGGACAAACCAGAAGGTAACCAAAAAAGAAAAAATAAGTTATCTTTGGGACAGGTGGAGAAGTGAAGGGTAGAGGCATGGGAACTAGACTAGTCTGAGTATATCTTTTCGTATTTGTGTAGTTTCACTTTTGAATTTTTTAAATGTCTTAATCAAATTAAGGAAAAGCAAATGTTGCTGCTGAAAATAAAGTGAAACAAATCACCTAATTGTACATAAAATTAAAGAATTATCCCAAGGGACATTTGAACACAGTTGTCTGACTGAGCATGGTAGGATATATATTCTAAGAACAAACAGAATTGACTCTGCTCAGTATTTTCGTGTTAGAAGTAATGCTGGTGTTATAATTTTGAAAACTACTTAACGGATATTATAGGGTAAAGCAAATAAGTTACGCCAATGTTATCAGAAACAAAGATTTTCCATGTAAGAGAAAAGAAGTGTGATATGACGAGATGTGCCTAGCTCATTTTTTTACTTTATCTATCTTAAACCTGGAATCAGCCATTTCTTCAAGAAGCTCTGGTTCTCTTAGAGGGAAGTGGTATTTGAAAAACATAATCTGGGCACTAGAGAATACTAAAAAAATTGTTTCACTTGTGTCTTTTCATTGCCCATGGCTCTGGATGCAGCTGCCAGGGGTCAGTTTCACCTCCAGCTCACAATGGGAGTAATAGATGAGTTTGGAGGAGGTGACTGCTGTCAGATGGTAAAGCGCATTAAATGGCTGTTATCTGAATCTGGATGTTAGCTGATCAGTGGAGGGAAACAGCTGAAGGTTACTAGGACTGAGGTGTCTGCTGTTGATGGCAACAAAGAATAATGCGTAATCTGATACACAGTATGTACTTAAATTATGTCACCTGGATCTAACATTGGGGTTCATAATTTGTGTTTGCCAATGTCCCATAACCTAGTTGTAGAATGAATACAAAACCTCTTGTTAATTTTGCAAATCTTGGTATTATTTCTTGCTGTGCCATTGGATCTATTTGAGCTCCTGGGCTTAGCCCAGTAGAATTATAGTTTTATCTTGTTGTCAAGTTATTATCACAATTTTAGTTAAATATATATTGAACTTCAACTATGTGGGTAAAAGCCATGCTAGTTAGCCCAACACTTGCACTAATCCAGAATGTCTGCAAATTTACTTCTTAAGAAACATGCTTGCCTTGTTGTCACTCTCTATTTCATAAATTATAGAAAAAATACACCTAAGAAAAAAGATAATTGATACAGTACAGGATGTTAATGATTGAGAAAATAATGTCCTCTTACTCTCACTCTGATTTCTTAGAGGTTTTTGATTTTTCCATTGGTTACCACCATTATTCTAAATAAGAGACCAGTAGTTCTCGATTTATGGACTTCATTTGGAAGGTGAAGAATTTAACTCATCTACACACACTAACTTCACCTTCCTTTCTATGTCTCCTCTGAATTTGTTGGTTAAGTTGTTATTTTTGGTTTCATTGATGATCTTTAAAATGTTAACTAACTTACTGAAATTTCTACTTGTAGTTCTATCTGTTTTAGACACTAGCTCTTGATTCATCATTATTCAGAAATAAACTATTACCTGTATGTTACTTTCCATTTTTTCTCCCCTGCTCCACTCTCCATCCTCCGTCAGATTTATTTTTGTATATTATCAAGGTTTTGGCATTGATATTCTGTTTTGTAATTTTAATTGTGTTAAGTGCATTGTCGATAGGTTTATTCTAAATATTAAAAATCAATAAATAAAATTTATGACATCATGGTATGTAAACATTGTTTACTACAGAACTAGTGTGATTAGATTCATGGAGAAAATAAGTGTAATTTTATATCATCAAACTAGTGCTGCTTGTAAGAGAATGTTCCAAGTGTTAAGACCAATGAGATTGTTTTTTTCTTAATATGCCATAAATTGCTCAAATTAATGCCATAATTTAGTGTGCTTTGCTTTTGACTTATCATGACTTTCTTGTGCTTTTTCATTTTTACGGGAGCTTATAATTCTATTTCTTTTTTTTTCTTCCTTTTTGAGAAAAGAAGCTTTACATTTCAGCGTGGTACTTGAATCTTTCAGCTTCTACTTAAATCATAATATTTGTTGAATAAAATTGTGTTTCTTTTGAAGAAACTTCCCTTGAGACCCTCTAACTGCTGGTTCCAATTTATGTCAAGCTGGTATTTCTTTCATTACAGCCTGTAGTAGTTTCCTTGTTTCTTAGAGTCCATGACTCCTTATTTCCTAGATTCCTTTTTCACGTATTGAAGGACATCCTTGAGTAATTTTTTTTGTGAAGAGTGCATGGTAGGTAAACTTTATGCCTTGTATGTATGAGAATATCTCCCTTCGGTCTTCATTGATAGTTCTACCAGGTATAGAATTCTAGTTTCAATGTCATTTTCCTTCAGAACATTGAGCATTTGTTCCAAAAGCATTTCTCCATTGTCTTCCAGGATCCAGTCAATCTTGAATCAATATATTTCTTTAGTTCTGGAGAATTTCTTTTCTAGTTTGTTATTGATTATTGTCTCCCCTCCATGTTCTCCTTTCTTTTTTACCTGGAACACCTATGAGGTAGACGTTGATCTCTTGAATTATTCCTCTATGTTTCTTACTGTTTTAAAATTTCATATTTCTATTTCTTTGTTCTTTTGCTATACTTTTTAGTAGGGTTTCCTTAATCAGTTCTTTTAACACTTTGGATTTGTTTTTATTTAGATCATCTTATTTTTAATTTGTAATATTTATTTTTAAAATTATCCTACTGCTCCTATTTAGCAGTAGCGTATTCTTGTTTTATAAATTTCTTAGAGCATATTTTAATTATTAATCTTAAAATATGTCTTTCCTCTGAAATCAGATATTTTTTGGTCCTTCTCTTCTGTACTGCTAGTTTCTTCAAACATCTGCTGATCCCTGGTTATCTTTTCATAACTGAGTTAAGCACAGAGATATGTAGTACAAATGGTTGGTGTGGGTGTCCTCTGTTGACTGTTTCCCTGAGATATCTTGTTTGCCTCCAAATGGGGCAGCTGCTTGTAAGCTTTGGTTTGTGGGTGGCACGTCTGTAGCAAGCTTCACATTGAGGTTCTTGAGGTTGGAGGAGGGGATCTTGCCTCTTTCCAAATGCCAAATAAGGCAGCTTTACTCTGAGATGTCAACACTCACACTTGAGGACCTGGGCTTGGCTCACGTATATTTTCTGTGTCTAGAAAGGGATCTCTGGTTTATGTTGAGGGTATATACTGCCTCCGCCAATCTCTTTGTCCCCTCTGGCACGAGGAATAAGGGAGATATTTTTGGCACAGTTGTTGCATATATGACTTAGCATCATTCTGATTTCACTAAAGAAATCCCCTCTATCCAGTCCCCTCACCAGTTCTGCAGCCTCCTCTTGTACCCTTTTGAGGTGGATTATGAACTAGGAGTTGTTGGGCGTTTTGGGGTTACCCTTTAGCAAGTACTTCATAGGTGGTCTGGCTTCTTTCTTTAGAATATGGAGGACTTTATCTTTGTTCTCAGCTTCAGTGCCTCAGCAGAAAATGAGACAACAAGAATAGCCCTCTTTTAACATGTGCTTGCACGTAGAAGAGTGTTGTATGGTCCATCCACAGTCTGGACTCTTCCTTTAGTCAGGAATCTCCCAAGGTTAGAGACTGTATCTTTTCCCTCTTTATCTCTATCCACCAATGACGTGGATGCCAGTGAGCCAGGAGACAGGGGGCAAGAAGACTCGAAACTGGTGTGGGTGTGCAAAGAAGGGACCCTCAGAGGTGGGGGAGACTTGAGGAGAAGCCAGAGCTGAGCTGAGGAGAAAGGCCCGGAGAATTTTTCTGCCCCAAGCTGGAGGCTTAGGTTGTGATACACGAATTATCCCAGAGCCAAAGCTGTTCTGTTTTTCTAGAAATAATATAGCCGAGGCAATAGACTCAACTTTGTAAAGTGTCAAGCCTTGAGGCAAAAAGAGAAATAAAAAGACAAAGAAATAAAAAAGACAAAGCCGGCTTGTTAAAGACGGGGAGAGTGCCCTGTCTGCTGACGCACTGTGAAGTTCCGCTCTGAGTGCAGCTGGCTCTGCGTCTCCAGCTGCCTCATGCGCTTATGCCTTGACTCCGAAAATGTGAAATTGTGTTCTCCCGTCAGGAGAAAACCTTCTTGACAGTTGCGAGGGCTTGGGGGGAGTGTTTGGAGCTGGGCTGTACAGGCACGGCGATTAGGCCGTGCTTTGCTGGCTGACAGTCTGTCACTCGCAGGGTTAATCCGGGCGCCACAGCTCTGCAGGGAGACGCTGCGCTGGACAGGATGGAAAGGGCCCTTCGGAGGAAGCCTTATCCTCACCCCAGCGCCTGCTTTTGACGAGGGGTCCTGCCATTGGGGGAACAAGCCGCATTCTCCGTGGGGCTGAAGTAATCGAGAAAATCCACTCACATTCCGGTAGAGAAATGACAGTATTTTTTTCCACTTCAGCACCCAGAATTCTAGCATGTGGCTAGATGACGTGGTTTCCAGATGTCGGCGACATTCATATTAAGGACTGGAAATAAAATAATTGGAACTAGCATTTTTGTTGCATGCACGTCATAGGGTCATAGAGTGCTTTCAGTGCACTATTTCATTCAATCTTTACAACCTCCTTCAGAGAAGGTATCATTGTCTCCATTTCACACACCCGTACCTGCAAGAATCTAAATTTGAATGTAGATCTGGCTGGCTTTCTATTAACATCCATGTTTACCAAAGCAGAGAGTACTTGTCAAGCATTGCATTAAACCCCCTTTCACTACTAATTTAGATGATTTTGGTAAATTAACCTTTTTGGGCTTCTGATTTCTTATCCGTAAAATAGGAATAAAAATAGTATCAATTGTATCAACTTTGTGAACTGCTGTGTGGGTTAAATATATACATAAAACTCAGTACATTCCCGGTACATAGTACACATTCAATAAATATTTGTTGAATAAATGAAGGAAAAATAATAACAGTCTTATAGAACACCCATTTCTTTATAGCAGGGTTTCTCAACTTCAGTACTATTGACACTTAGGTCTGGATAATTCTTTGATGTAGGGGGCTGGCCTGTACACTGTAGGATGTTTAGCAGCATCCCTGACCACTACCCACTAAATGTCAGTAGCAACACCCCACCCCCCAACTGTTTTAACCAAAAATGTCTCCAGACATTGCCAAATGTTCCCTGGGGCAAAATTGCCCAATTGAGAACCAGAGCCTTAGAGAGAACCAATTCTACCTTGGACACCATAGAGGAGCAATCTGTAAATAGAAAATAGTTTAGATAGTCAATAGTAAATAATTTAGACTTTGTGGGCCACATGGTCTCTGTTGCAACTACTCAACTCTGCCACTGTACCACAAAAGCAGCCATGGACAATTCATAAACAGATGAGCGTTACTGTGTTCCAGTAAAACTTATTTACAAAAACAGGATGGCCCACGAGCTGTTGTCTGCTGTCCCCCACTATAGAGCACATGCAGAACGAGCAGCAGTGGCGCACCCTCTTTAGATATGTCACACTGTTACAGCGTCATACAGCCTGGGACTGGCCTTACCTATAGGCAGCTGAGCCTTTGTCAACATGTGGGCTGTGAGAAGGGCCACTATAAGGCCCTCTGCCTCATCGGCTAGGCATGGTGGCTGCAATATCACAAGGGAAGGGTCATCTTGCAGAGTCAAACATGGCTTGTTGACCAGTATCCCCTTCAGAAGAGCACATTCCTACAAAAGGGCTGGAAGATAAAGCTGTTTTTGGTGAGTACCACCTACATGTGAATGAGTTTCTCCATTCAGAGGGGTTCTTGGTCCTCTGTAGCCACTGAACCTAGAAAGATAAGGGGATGAGGCAGAACAGACCTGGAAAGAAGGGACAAGTATATCAAATTGTGCAGCAGGGCCCCTGAACACAAACTTGGCTGACTTCTCAAATCTACGCCATCAAGAATGTCTCCAGTTTTGACAAAAGAGGAAATGGCACAAAACTGAACTCTCTTATTTGGCAAGGGTATAATTAGGCTGACCAATGGGACTTTATTAATAAGCAACTCTGAAATCTTTCTCTAAATTGTACCCTACAACCATTGTGTCAGCTGCTTGTGGGTTAAAGCACGTCCCTTGTTATCATGATGATGCTCTGCACATCTGTCTCAATAGAACACAAACATCAGTCTGCCACAAACACAGTCTCACAGGGCCACAGTGAGAATTCTGCCAAGTGCAAGCAAGTGCAAACAAGCAATGGAAAGTAAAGGGTCTGAGTTAGATTTGTTTGGGATCCACCACCTTACTTCATTTAGCTCATATCTACATGTTGTTAAATAAGGAAACATTTAAAAATTTCTCTGACATGAGGGTATGCTTTCTTTCTGACATTACTGTTCTACCTTCCTGGTGGTCTGGCCACTAAGATTCAGCTCTCTCACTGCCATGGCCCAGGTTTATTTCCCCATCAGGGAACCACACCACCTGCCTGTCAGTTGTTATACTGTGGTGGCTGCATGTTGCTGTGATGCTGCAAGCTATACCACTGGTATTTCAAATACCAGGAGGGTCACCAATGGTGGACAGGTTTCAGTACAGCTTTCAGACTAGACAGACTAGGAAGAAGGATCTGGCCACCCACTTCTGAAAAAATTGGCCATGATAACCTTCTGAATAGCCACAGAGCATTATCTGATACAGCACCACAGGGTAAAAGGATGGCGCAAAAAGACCGGGCAAGGTTCTGCTCTGCTGTAACAGAGTCCCTAGGAGTTGGAAACAACTTGATGGCACTAACAGAAAATAAAAACAATTCTAGCTTCCAGTGCAGATGGGGAAGTCAATGAGGTGTAAGCAGCAGTCATGGGAGGATTCAAGGAAAGTTCCTTAAAGGTTAGCTGTTAGATCCATTTTGCCTACCTATTCTGCTCTACCCCTTTATTTCTGCCTGAAACTTGGTTGTAATGGCTGGAGTTTTTGCAACTACTCTATAATCAGCAGTCTGGGTTGTTGGTGACATTATAAAGCTGCCATCAAGTCCTGGATAGCCTATCCTTGGACCTATCATTATAAGAATGAAAAATAAACATCTTTAAGAAGGTATTTTGGGAGTCTTTGCTACTACAAGTGCAGTAGCTTAAAGGTGACCACAAATTTTCTTTCACTCTTGTCATAGAGAGGTAGAATCTATTTCTCTTCTCTTTGAATCTGTGCTAGCCCTATGGCCTGTTTTGATCAACAGAATGTCACAATAGTGTATCTCCTGGGGTTGGGCTCTAAGCGACCTGCAGCTTCCACCTTTGCTACTTAGAACGTCCCCTTCTGGAACCCTGCCATGCTGTGAGAAGCCCAAACCACATGGCAGGACCACATGGAGAAAAAGTGAGACACTCTGATCAACAGCCCAGTTCTACTCTCTGCTGATAGCCAGCACTGATGTCCAGCCAAGTAAGTGAGCCTTCTAGGATGTTCCAATGCAATCAAGACTCCAGATAACTGCAGCCTTTGCTAACACCACATCGAGCCAAAGAACCACACAGCTGAGCCCAGTCTTCCAAATGGCACCACAAAAGCATCAGATATGTGAGTGAGTCCTCTCAGATGTACCAACCCATCAAGTCACCAGATAACTGCAGCCCCAGCAGACTGACCTGGAACAGAAAAACCACCCAGCTAAGCCCAGTCAAGCCACAGATTCATGAGAGATAATAAATGCTTGTTGTTTTTAAGGTACACCAATATGGTCACTGAAACGAGGAACCATTCAGGGATAGAAGTAAGATTGCAGCCCTATGCAAGTAGGGAAACTAGAAAACATCAGAAAAGTTTCAAGTCTCAAGTGTATATTAATAATTTATAAATGTGGGGGCCTAATTCTCAGCCTAACTGCATATTTTGAAAGCCCCTGAACTAAGAAATAAACATGAAAACTGGCCTAGGAGTGGTAAATCTCTAGATCCTGGGATAACCAACACTGAGACCATCACATAGGTGAGCTAGCATGACCCCCACATGACACCCCATCACCCCCAGAAGATAATTCCTACTGATAAACTGACAGATGAGAATTACAAAACACACGAGGAGATACAGTGTATGACTTGCAGTACATACAGTGAAGGAACAAAGATCACAGCCTCAAATGATAGGCAACAGAGAAAGAAGAAAAGGGCTTTGAAATCAATATGTTTAAAATAGTCAACAGATAAAGAAACGATTAAATCTGTAAGGTAGTAACGGGATATTATGAAAAAAGAGCAGGAACGGTTGAACAAAAAACTAAACTGAAATTCTAGAAATGAAAAATAAAGTATTTGGAAATTAAAGTCTCAATGGATGTACTAAAAAGTAGACTATACATATCTGACACACACGCACAAAGAATTAGTGAATTTGAAGCCAGATCTGAAAAATCACTTAAAATATAGCACAAAGAGCTAAAGAGATACAAAGTAAAAGCAAGAAGTTAAAAGACCCAGGGGCTATACTGAGCAGTTCCAACTCTGGTCTAAAGGGGATCCTAGGAAGAGAATATAAAGGGAATGGGGTATTTTGTGTAATTTTTCCAGAAATAAATATCTGAATCCTTGAGTTGAAAAATGATTGAGTCCCAAATAACAGCATTTGCTGCACAACTGAATTACTGGCTGAGAATATATATATAATTTAAATGTAATCGTGGCTTTATTAGAACTCATTTTCATGTCATATCTCTTGTAATTTCCACTAACGATGGGGCTGGATTTTTGGTCTATCTTTCTTCTTCACTTTCTCTCGCCCTTTCCCCCATATCTGGGCCTTTCCTCACTGTGTTCTCCTTATCAGGAATGCCCAATTCCATCCTCAAGGCATGGCAGGGCTCTACTACCTCCTGGAAGCCTACTCTGCCTCCTCCAGGCATTGTCTCTACTTTTTCTAAACTTCTACAGCATGAAGTCTGTTCGCTTATTTGGCTCTTAGTCCATTGGCTTTTTTTTTTTTTTTTGAGGAAGATTGGCCCTGAGCTAACATCTGTTGCCAATCTTCCTCTTTTTTTCTTTTTTTTCTCCCCAAAGCCCCCAGTACATAGTTGTATATCCTAGTTGTAGGTCCTTCTAGTTCTTCTATGTGGGACACCACCTCAGCATGGCTTGATGAGCAGTGACTAGGTTCGTGCCCAGGATCCCAACTGGTGAACCCCGGGCTGCTGAAGCGGAACACGCGAACTTAATCACTGTGCCACCAGGCTGGTCCTGTCCATTGGCTTTTTAATGAGCTCTTCGGGAGCTCTTTCAGGTTGGGGGGCCTCATTTCATATTTCTCTGGGCTCCCCACTGACTTAATTTGTTCTCAAGAAACGTTAGTCCATTAATTGATGGCTAACCCTCTAAAGATTTGTGCGAGTAATTTTTGGGAAGATCAAAGATATAACAATGGGAAAGTGTGTTGAAAGCTTTTATAAGAGCCTGATGTTATTGCTGCTGCACCTATACAAAAATAACAAGTACTATTACTATTACTACTATATCGCCACTACTACTTCTACTACCACCATTGTCGGTACTGCTATTACTACTATACCATCACTGCTACTTCTACTACTACCACTGTCAGTACTACTATTACTACTAATGTCTGACAAAGGCCTCAAATTGAAACACAGAAGGTCTGAGCAGAATTTTCCAACAAAACTGTGGAGCAAGAGGACTACTGAGTAGCAGTGGTGAGAGCAGGAAGAGGGAGAATTCTGAAAAGGCAGGAGAAAGTGAAAGGAGTAGGGCTGGAGGAGAGAGAATACTGTGAGAGGAAAAGACAGGACGACTGAGATTCACTTCCTGATGGGGTAGAATGCTGGGAATAAAGAAATTAAAATGAGACAAAGAACCACAAAAATGGTATAATGTAATTTATTCCCATGGGAGGAAGACATTTAAGCCCCTCAGTCTTATAGAAGATGCAGAAACTGCTTGCCCAAGAGCAAACCTAATGAATGGTTCAGGGAAACAGGGCTGTCAAGTCCACAAAAGCACTTACCTGGAGATGTAGCTTCATTCTTTCAGTGACCCATGTTCATTGGAATAATTGGGAACTAGTTCAGAGGTCATAAAAGCCAAGAGCCTTCTCAGGGTACAGCCTTGCATCAATCCAACTTGGATGGGAACTAGGGCTTTGTGGATTTGGCAGTTTGAGCTCAGCCAAGAGCTGAGTATTTTGACCCTTTTTCCCCAGGATGATGAAAATAGAGAAACACCTGGATCAGTATCACCAAATCGCCAGTGGATCTGTCATAACCATCAATCCTTAATCACTCAGCCAGGTTCGTTTCTATAGCCTTTAATTTTTTACCATCTTCAAAGGGAAAATATCTTTAATCCCCAATTTTTCTAATGTCTTGTATGAAGTACCTATCATTTTATCCCTCCAAAGTCAGATCATTCTTTCCTTGGTTAACTTATTAACTGAGCTTTCTATATTGTGTGTGATGGCTCTTGATTCAAAATGTCTTGCCGAACACATCAATCTGTCTAGTTGCTGACTTTCAAGTTCCTGGCTCAATCAATCACAAAGCACCCTAATCCTTCTTGGTTTGTCCTGAATTACGTTTGATACCAGTCCAACCTTATCTTTAATAAGCTCACCTAGGTAATTTGCATATAACAAACAAATTATGTCTTCCAATGATTATTTATAGGGTACCAAAGCCATAAATCAATCTAGAGAAAACCTGCTACTGGAGGCCTTCTGGCTAAATGGGGAGCAAAACCTAATAAACAATTTTAAAAAATTCAATGTTCTTTACAACTATAAAGTTCCATCTGTCATCTACAATTAACTGTTAGATTTAGGTCAGGAATAAAACTCATGCTACTGCTTTGAATGCTTTGGTATCAATTCTTTGATTATTTTGAGCATGTGATCACAAATCTCTGGTGTTTTTCGGTTCTACTTCAATGGCTCAACTTTAAGTATACCTGTGGAATGGTACAGAGACATAGGAGACCTGGATTCTCCTTCGGGCTCTGATATACAGTACCTGTGAGTTTTTGGGTAATAAGCCACCATTTCCCCAAATTTCCCACTCTAAATTAAGAGGGAAGGGAGCCATGGATAAGCTTCAAGCAGTCTGTGAACTCTTGAAATGACATGCAACATTTTTAATGTGTATGTGCAGTTTTTCCTTTTAGAGAGAGGTCCACAACTTTAATTGAAACCTATTTCTAACATCAAAAGGTTAAGAAATACCAGAATAGGGTATATTCCGCTCTTATTCAGTACCTATATAGTATGATTATTTTTTATGTTCCCAAGGGAGAATTCTGTTTTTCAAAAAGTGAGAGTTTTATGCACTCAACTGTGCTCTCTAAATTGAATGCACCTAGAAAGCAGGGATGTGAGGGAGGATAGGCTTCTGATAAACTATCCTGAGATAATTGGTCATTCATATGGAAAAAATAAATCCCTACCTCATACCATACCAAAAACCAAATTCCAGATATATTAAAAACCTAAATGTGAAAAGCCAAAATTAATATCTTTTAGATGATATGGGAGAATATCCAGCAGTAAAGTATTTCTAAAATAAGACAAAAATTATATGTCATGGAGGAAAACATGGATAAATTTTACTATGCTATAGTTGCAAACTTCTTTGTGTATGATCAAAGACTTCTAAACAAATTTCCAAAGCATACCACAAACTAGAACAAAGTATTTCAAATAACTTACAGAGTATTAATATTTTGAATATATTAAAAATTTCTTTCTCTACGTTAATAAGACCAAAAAACAGAAAATGGGGAAAAGATATGAAGAGGTAATATAAGGTAGAAGCCCTATGAATGGCCTCTACTAGTCACATCCCTTCAAGCTTTAACATGCCCTGCCATTTCTACAGCCCTTACTTATTCTGCTATTTATTTTAAAATTTATTCTATGCCATTTGCCATGGTTATCTATTTCATTTGGGCAACTCTTTTTCTTAAATCTCTTCAGACAAGCATTATGTTTTAAACTTTCAAATATATCTATCAGACAGCCCCTAGCACATCACTGGATGCCCAGGAGAAACTCAATAAACATATATATTTACATTTAAACATCTCTGAAATTGAGATGCACATTACAATCTATGGCATTTGACACCATCAGCCAGGTAGCATTCAAGATACAGTTGCCTTTAACCCCACAAGCATGAATTAGGTTATCACTATTCATCACTATCATCACTTCAATTGTGTTATGCGCATTATTGGCACTACATTTATTGAGTTTGTCATTTAAATGTATTTTAAAAGATTACTCTATGATTTGACATTGATACAAAAAGTTATAGTGAAGGCCGAAGGCATGGAAACAAAGTAGTGGAACAAAAAACAATTACTCATTATTGGCAAATGGCCACAATTCCATATCTTCTTGCAAAATGAAGACCAAATACTTTATGGGGTCTCAGAAAGGGAGGGACCCACAAGTAGATGAAGCTGTGAAAACTTCTGTCTATGAGATATGTGCAAAAAGATTGCCTATCGTAGGCCAAACAATGCAACCCAAGGCAAGAGGAATTGCCAAATCTCAGAAGGAAAATTGAAAGCAACAACAGGCTGCTATAACTGATTCAAGCTGCCTCTTATTCAATCAAGAAAATATCAGCATCAAAACTTGAAGAATGCAAGTTAGCAGCTTGGAAGAAAATTCCAGACATAATAGTGGAGCACTTTTTAAGAAATGCTGCCTCATCAGTGCAGTTGATGGCATAGAGGATGATATTGTGTGGATAAACACAAACGTTGACTCTCAAGTCAGACTCTGAATATGAAGAATTTTGGAAATGCTTTAAATATTTCACTTTTTTTGTTCTGTATGTACAATAGTGATAGTTGATAAAAATCTAGGTAAATATGACTAAAAGATCTCTTTCAATAAGCTTATAAAATAAACAACACTAAGTGATTAAAAAAAAAAGAAAACCATTGTGTCATAGTTGAAATAAATGTAGCTGCAACCTGTAGTTGAGGTAGTTGAGGTAACAGAAGTGATTGTTTTCATTAGATTGTGGTTTACCCTTTCATGAAACTGGCCTGGCCTTGTGAATGGCTTTGAAGGAGAGGATGTAGCAGAAGTGCTGATTCCAGGCCTAGCCTTTAAGAGATCTAGCAGCTTTAACATTTACTCTCTTGGAACCCCAACATCATTCCATAAAGAAGCTTGTCTAGACTACAGGAGAGGAGAGGCCATATGGGGGAAGAATAAGGCACCTTGGTGATTGCCAGCATCGAATGTCAGATATGTGAGAGAGGCCTTATTGATGTTTCACTCAAAGCTGAATGCAGCTGCCTGAGTAATCTCAACTAACACCACATGGAGCGGAACCACCCAGCTGAGCCCAGCCAACTCACAGAATAAATCATTACTGTTTTATTAGGGTGCTTTCTTATGCAACAACAGATAACCAAAACAGAGATTTGTCCTAAAAGGGGTTGTTACCATCACAAAAACCTCAAACATGTGGTATTGGCTTTGGGACAGAATACCAAGAGGATGCTGTAAGGGCAGCAAGGAGATGGTGGAAAAGCAGCAAAAAGGCTCTCCATGAAGCCTAGAAAAATGATGAACATTCAGTTTGGGCATTGCTATTGAAGGCTGGGAAAAAAAGGGAACAATACTATGTAGTGGCAGAACTATGAACAAGACTGCCACCTGGGGTAACTTGCAAAAAGAAGAATTACCAGATAAACTTGTGGATCTAGCTAAGAATATTCCCAGGCAGACTGTTCAAAATACCAACTAGCTTCTTTTAAAAACATATAACATAAGTGTTGCAAGAGAAAATTGAGTTAAATGAACTGTTTAGTTTTCAAGCATAATTTAGAAGAAGTATAGAGGACTCAGGACATTTTCTTCAGCTGGAAAAATATTTTCAGAAGTAAGAAATGGCCTCGTGGAAAAGAACAAATCTAGAGTACTTCCAGTAAAGTATCCATAGGGTTGAAGTTAAACCAAGAGTGTAGCTGAAAGACTCTTTGCTTAGACCTCAGAAAGATTTAAAGTGGTGCTTGGCAGACCCTTTCAGCTAAACAAAAGAGCTTCTAAATATCTTAAATCAGTGTCTCAGCAGAGATGTCTGCCTCAGAATGAATTATGAATGTGGCTTTGAGGCATAGAATAAACCCAATAAAACTTATAGAAAACCCACAGAGTTTTTAAGAGGATTGTATTAGTGAAAATATCACCAGCTTGGATTGAAGAGGGCAGAGCAGTTCATAATGAAAAGAAGCTTCTGGACTTCCACTTTTCTACAAGCAGGCTGAAAGAGCTACTCTGCTGCAAACATGGGCCATTTCTTGTAGGGGTGCAGCCAAGAGCCCAGAGGAATTAGAGAATCAAACCCAGAACTGGGCACCAGTTCTGCCCAGAATTCTGGTACCCAGAATCAAGGAGTATTCTCTGCCTCAAGTTGGGGAATGGACAACATGTGCCCAGCTGGATTTCAAAATACTAAGGGCTAGTTACTGTTATGGGGCCTTCATATGTATAATTACGGTAAAACATACATAACATAAAATTTACGATTTAGCCAATTTTAAGTGTACAATTCAATGGTATTACATATGTTCACATTGTTGTGCAACCATTACCGTTGTTCATCTTCAGAACTTTCTATCATCCCAAACGGAAACTCTGTACCCATTAAACAATAACTCTCCATTCCCCCCTCTCCCCAGCCCCTGATAACCACTATTCTACTTTTTGTGTTTATGAATTTGTTCTAGTACCTCATGTAAATAGAAACACACAATATTTGTTCTTTCATGTCCGGCTTATTTCACTTGGCAGAATGTTTTCAAGGTTTATCCATGTTGTAGCAGGTAACAGAATTTCATTCCTTTTTAAGGCTGAGTAGTATTTCATTGTATGTATATACCACATTTTGTTTATACATTTATCCATCGATGGACATTGGGTCGTTTCCACCTTTTGGCTATTGTGAATAATGCTGCTACGAACATTGGTGTATAAATCTGTTCGACTCCCTGCTTTACAATTCTTTTGGATATATACCTAGAAGTAGAATTGCTTGGTAATTGGTAATTCCATGTTTAAGTTTTTGAGAAACTGCCACACTGTTTTTGTAGTGACCGCCCCATTTTACATTCCTACCAGCAATGCACAAGTGTTCCAATTTCTCCACTTCCTCATCATCACTTTTTTTCTTTTTCCTTCCTTTTTTCTTTCCTTCCTTTTTTCCTCTCTCTCTCTCTTCCTCCCTCTCTCCCTCACTCTTCCTTCCTTTCTCCCTCCCTCCCTCCCTTCCTCCCTCTCTGTCTCCCTCCCTCCTTCTCTCCCCCCCTCTCTTTCTTTCTTTCTTGATAGTAGCCATTGTAATGTGTGTGAAGTGGTATCTCATTGTGGTTTTGATTTGCGTTTACCTAATGACTGGTGATATTGAAGATGTTTTCATGTACTTACTGACCATTTGTTTATCTTCTTTGGAGAACTGTCTGTTCAAGTCCTTTGTTCATTTTTAATTGGGTTGCATGTTTTCTTGTGTTGTAGTTCTTTATATATTTCGGATATTAATCTTTTATTAGATATATGATTTGCAAGTATTTTCTCCAATTCTGAGTTCCCTTTTCACTCATAGTGTATTTTGATGCAAAAAAGTTGTTAATTTTGATAAGTCCAATTTTTTTTTTCCTTTTATTGCCTATGCTTTTGGAGGCATGTTCAAGAAATCATTGCCAAATCTAAAGCTATGAAGCTTTTTCTCTATGTTTTCTTCTAAGAGTTTTTATAGTTTCTTAATTTTCTTAATTTTCCTCTCAGGTTGTTGATAATTGGTGTATAGAAACACAACTGATTTTGTGTGTTAATTTTGTATCCTGCAACTTTGATGAATTCATTTATTAATTCTTACTCATTTTTTGTTGGAATCTTTGGGTTTTCTATAAGATCATGACATCTGCAAACAAAGATAATTTTACTTCTTTCTTTCCTATTTGGATGCCTTTTGTTTCCTTTTTTAGCCTAATTGCTCTGGCTATAACTTCCACTACTATGTTTAATAAAACAGGTATCCTTATGTTGTTTCTGATCTTAGAGGGAAAGCTTTCAGTCTTATACTATTGAGTATAATATTTGCTGTGGGTTTTTTATACACAGCCTTTATATGTTGAGATAGTTTTCTTCTATTCCTAGTTTATTGAGTGTCAGGGGTTGAATTTTGTTAAAAACTTTTTCTGCATCAATTGAGATGATCATGTTTCCCCTGCCTTCCCTCATTCTGTTAATGTGGTGTATTATACTGATTGATTTTTGTATGTTGAACCATTTTTCAATCCAGGAATAAATTCCACTTGGTCAGAGTGTATAAGCCTTTTAATATGCTGTTAAATTTGGTTTGCTAGTATATTGTTGAGGATTTTTCTATCAATATTCATAAGGGATATTGGTGCACAGTTTTCTTTTCTTGTAGCTCCTTTGTCTGGTTTTGGTATCAGAGTAATAGTAGCCTCATAAAATGAGTTTGGAAGTATTTTCTCCTCTTCAACTTTTAGGAAGAGTTTGAGAAATATTGGTGTTAATTCTTCTTTAAATGTTTAGTACAATTTACTGGTGAAGTTTGATTACTGATTGTGATTCTTTGATTTTTGACTACTGATTCAATTTCTTTAGTAGTTATAGGTCAATAAGATTTTCTATTTCTTCATGATTCAGTCTTGTCCATTTCATCTAGCTTATCCAATTTGCTTACTAACAATTGTTCGTGGATATGATTATTTCCTTTATAATCCTTTTTATTTCTGCAACATTGATAGTAATATTCCCACTTTTATTTCTGATTTTAGTAATTTGAAACTTCTCTTTTTCTTTTTTTATTAGTTGATCTAGCTAAATATTTGTCATTTTAGTGATCTTTTCAAAGAACCAATTTTTAGTTTTGTTGATTTTCTTCTCTATTGTTTTTCTATTCTCTATTTTATGTATCTCTGCTCTGATCTTTATTATTTCCTTTCTTCTGCTAGCTTCTTTAGGTTTAGTTTGCTCTTCTTTTTCTAGTCCCTTAATGTGTAAAGTTAAGTTGTTGATTTGAGATCTTTCTTCACTTTAAATGTGAGCATTTACAACTATAAATTTCCCTCTTAGTACTGCTTTAGCTGCATCTGATAAATTTTGGTATGTTTTGTTTTTGTTTTCATTTGTCTCAAGGTATTTTCTAATTTCCCTTGTGATTTGTTCTTTGACTCATTGGTTGTTTAATAGTGCACTTTTTAGTTTCCACATATTTGTGAATTTTCCAGTTTTCCTTCTGCTATTGATTTCTAGTTTCATTCCACTGTGATCAGAAAAGATACTTTGTGTAATTACGACCTTTTTAAATTTAGTAAGACTTGTTTTGTGGCCTAACATATGGTCTCTCCTGAAGAATGTTCCATGTACACTTGAGAAAAACGTGTATTCTGCTGTTGTTGGGTGGAGTGTGCTGTATGTGTCCATTAGGTTCAATTGACTTACAGTGTTCTCAAGTCTTCTATTTCTTTATTGACTTTTTGTCTGGTTGTTCTATTCAATTGAAAGTGGGGTATTGAAGTATCCAACTATTATTGTAGACCTGTGTATTTTTCCCTTCAATTTTGCCAATGTTTGCTTCATATATTTTGGAGCTCAGAGGTTTGGCACATATATGTTTATAATTATATTTTTTTGGTATATTGACCCTTTTATCAATATGTAACAACCTTCTTTGTCCATTTAACACTTTTTGACTTAAAGTTTATTTTATATAATATTAGTATAGTCATCCCAGCTCTCTTTTGTTTACTACATGCATGGAATATCCTTTCCATCATTTCACTTTCAACTTATTTGTGTCTAGATCTACAGTGAGTCTCTTGTAGGCAGCATATATTTGGATCATGTTTTTTATAATCCATGCTGCCTATCTATGCCTTTTGATTAGGGAATTTAATCCATTCATATTTAAAGTAATTGCTGATAAAGAAGGACTTACTTTTGCTATTTTTTTCTGTATGTCTCATAGGTTTTTGGTCCTCATTTCCTTCATTACTGCTTTCTTTTGTATTTAGTTGATTTTTGTAGTCTCACATTTTTATTCTCTTGTTATTTCTCTTTGTGTATATTCTATAGATTTTGGCTTTTTGGTGGTTATTATGGCAATTACATATAACATCCTAAAGTTATAATAATATAGTTTGACTTGATACCAACTTAATGTCAATAGCATACAAAAACTCTATTCCTATATAGCTCCTCCCCCTCCCACTTACATTATTGATGTCACAAATTACAACTTTATACATTGTATGTCCATGAACATAAATTCATAATTTTTGCATTTGTTTTTTAAATCCTGAAGAATATAAAAAGTGGAGTTACAAAGCAAGATTATAATAACACTTGTATTTATATTTACCCATGTATTTACCTTGACTGGAGATCTTTATATCTTCATATGACTTTAAGGTACTGCCTAGTATCCTTCTATTTCAACCTGAAGGACTCCCTTTAGCAGTTTTTTTTAATTGTGCAGGCCTAATGTTAACGAACTCTCTCAGTTTTTGTTTATCTGGGAATGTCTTAATTTTTCCCTCATTATTTAAGGACAAGTTTGCTAGATATAGAATTTTTGGCTGAGTTTTTTTTTCTCTCAGCACTTTAAATATATCATCCCATTACCTTCTGGCCTGCAAAGTTTCTTCTGATAAATCAGCTAGTACTATTATTGAGGATCCCTTGTATCTGACAAGTTGCTTCTGTCTTGCTGCTTTCAAGATTCTTTCTTTGTCTTTTGAGTTTGATTATAATATGTCTCAGTGTGGGTCTCTCTGGGATTTATCCTACTTGGAGTTTGTTGAGCTTATTGGATTTATCGATTCACGTATTTACGCTAATTTAGGAATTTTTTTGGCAATTATTTCTTCAAACAATCTCTCTATCTTCTTCTTTTGCAACTCTCATAATGCATATATTTTCTGCTTGATAGCGTCTCATATGTCCCTTTGGGTCTTTTCCTTTTTCTTTGTTCTCCTTTCTTTCTGCCCCTCAGACTTGAAAATTTCAATTTTCCTGTCTTATGTTCACTTATTCTTTCTTCTGCCTGTTCATCTGACGTTGAACCCCTCTAGTGATTATTGCAATTCAGTTATTGCTTTTTTTTTGGCTCCAGAATCTGGTTCCTTTTAATAATTTCTATCTCTTTGTTGATATTCTTATTTTGTTCATATTTGGTTTTACTGATTTCATTTAGTTCTTTGTGTTTTTCTTTAGCTCTTGGAGCATATTTAAGATAGCTGTTTTAATGTATTTGTCTAGTAAGTCTGCTGTCTGTGCCTCTTCAGTGGTGACTTTACCAATTAATTTTGTTTCTTTGAATGGACCACGATTTACCATTTTGTTGTATGCCTTGTGATTTTTTGTTGAAAATTGGGAATTTGTTTAAAACAGCTGCTTCTCTCAGTTTTTGCAGACTGCCTTTGTGCCTGGGCAGCCATTCATTGAGTAGCTAGGCAAATTCTGAGCCTAGGAATCAGACTGAAGTGAAATCTTAAGGTCTTCTGAGGTCTTTTCTGAGCATCCATCTTGCCTGGGCTTACATATGGCTTTCTCAATTTCCTTTATACACACCTGCTTTTGAATGTCCTAATTTCCCAAAGAGTCTCACTCAGATTCTCCTTGGGGCCTTATATGATCTACTACACGTCTCCATCTACAATCCCTTGCCCAAGAATATGTGAGTCTGTAGTCTCCCTGTAGCTTTTACAAGCAATGCCCACCATTCCCCAGCCAAGATCTGAGTCAAGCAAGATAGAGACCAGTTCTTTGGGCAGCCCCCAGACAGGTTAGAACATTGTGAGTATGATCTACTCTGTTCCCTCCAGTTCAGGGGAGAAAATTGGGAATTATACTACTATCTTCTTCTGATCAAGACCATACCATTCAGAGAAAAGGTGAGGAAAGATTGAGTAAAAACACTAACTAAGAGCCAGCCCTAATGACCTAGTAATTAAAGCTGCTTTGGCAGCATGGGTTTGGTTCCCGGGTGTGGAACTACACCACTTGTCTGTCAGTAGCCATGCTGTGGTGGTGGCTCACATAGAAGGACTTACAACTAGAATATACAACTATGTACTGGGGCTTTGGGGAGATAAAAAAAAGAGAGGAAGATTGGCAATAGATGTTAGCTCAGAGAGAATCTTTCCTAGCAAAAAAAAAAAAAAAAACAAAAAAAGCCCCAAAACAAAACAACACCAACTAAAATTTGCATGGTTGCTGTAGACTTTTCACTCTTTTCCAGAGCTCCTATAGGGTTAGTTCAGCCAGTTTCTGTTTTTTTGTTTTTTTTTTCCCTTGTGTTCCCATTAGGGAAACAAGGGCTTAGAATTTCCTAGTTTGCCATTTTGCTAACATCACTCCATTTTCCCCATTTTGAATTAGAGCATCTAGTACAGTTATCCAATCCATGTCTTACCATTGTATGTTGGGCATTTGAGGGCAGATAACATCTTTTTAACTTACAGATCTCTAAATCAAGAGTGTTGAACCAAGGAGCCTCATATACATCCAGACTTGATACAAATGAGGAGATTTGAACTTTGAGCAGCCACCATAATGGCATGAGACTTTTGAAGGAGGAGTGCATGTATTTTGCATGCAGGAAAGATATGAAAGGTTGTTGTCAGAGGATATACTATGGTAAGTCATTTTCGAAGATGGCCCAAAAGAAGTTCTCTCTTTCTTGTACATACGTACTCATTGTTCCATCTAGAAGTGGAATGTATTTCTCCTTCCCTTGATCTGGAATGGCCTTGTAAGTGGCTTGGACCTATAGAATCCAGTTGAAATGATGCTCTTGGACTACCAAGTGAAGGCCTTAGAAGATCTTGTTTCTTTCACTTTCAACCTCTAATTCAGCCATCATGTAAAGAATCTTAGGTTAAGTCACTGAATTGTGATAGACCACATGCAGAGACAGGCTATATAGAGGAGCACCAAGGCTCCCCAGCTGAGCCTCAGCTAAGTGGAGTCACATGCGTGATACCAGTCTACACTGTGTGAGCAAAGAGCCATCCAGCTGAGCCCAGCCAACACCACATATTAGCTTTCCCCTGAGCCCGACCAAATTTCAGAATCATAAGCAAACAAAAATGGTTGTTGTTTTAAGTCACTAAGATTTTTTTGGAGGGGTATGAAAGGGAGAATGGTTATGCAGCATTGCCACATTATTTATCTGAGACAACTATTTAATGGATTTTCATGAGTAACTTAGACTACAAGCAATTTTCATTTATATAGATGACTTCAGAAACTAGCCCCTATTTAAAATGAGACTCCTGTATATCCTGTCTTTTTCTTGTTAAATATACATGCTAGAGATGAAAGGGTATACATTTCAGGGATACAAATTTCTGGGTATTAAATTCTATTTCTGCCATTTATAAGCTATGAGGCCATATTAAGTGATTTCACCTTTCTGAGTCAAGGTTTACTATTCTGTAAAATGAAGATAATAATTATGACATGGGTTTTTGGAAGGATGAGATATGCTAATATGCAGAGTTGGGTCCATATGTATATCTGCACAACCTGCACAACTGCATGTGGTGATGCTGTTGTGTAAAACATGCAGCATACTTCCTGGCACATAGTAGGCATGTGAATGGTGTTAATTAGAGTTAATTAGACATTGAAATGTGATCAGACTTCAAAGGAAGGAAGCTATAACAGCAAGCTGACAGATGTTTGGGTTATTAATTAAGCTAATTAAATTAATAACATGAGTTTATACTTGTAAAGGGATTGGAACAGTGCTTGTCCACATACAAGCACTAAATATATGCTAGCTAATATTATTATTATTGTTGCTTCTGTTATTATTTGGACAGGTGGCTTCACCTAACATCCCTTCTGGTCACACCTAGAAAAAAGTGTTTATGTCAAGTCTTGCTTTAGGTCCTGGTACCCTCATGCTGGTAAACCATCTTTGGGGCCTATCTCTCTCCCACAGGGGAAAGCAAGAACACCATAATATGAATCTCATGCCCAACAGATGCATCTATTTCATTTTGACATCCACAATTAGCCATGCATCCTCTCTATCTTAGAAATTTTTGCTCTTTGGAGTAACTGAATGGCTTTATTATTATTACTATTGTCTGAAGAACATAGACCTGGAGAAATGCTTGATTGCTAAAACTAGAATGTTCTATTTCTCACCTTTCTTCCCTTCCCTTGCTCTTCGCTAATTTGATAATTAGTTCCAAGGAGTATTTGAAAAACAAAGTATTTTCCAGTTTGCTTTACATTAATTTCGTCACTTATTTCTTAGTTCAGGCATTTTTTGAGTGTTAATTTTGTGCTGTCATGTAATTTTTGACCTGGAGGGTTTCATCAGCAGTCTTCAGGACGCCCTTGACTTCACATTTTTTTTCTGGGGTCAGAGTTCCACATGTCTTAAGTCTCCTACCAAACAGCCCTGTGTTAAGTAACCTGAATCCCTTTAGCTCAGTGGTAGCCTCAGATCCTTTGTATTTCTGACGAAACTTCAAGAATTAGTTATCTAATGTTGTATAACAAATCACCCTAACACTTAGTAACTTAAAACAACAATTATCATTTATTATTTCTCACAGTTTCTGTGGGTTAGAAATTAAGGAGCAGTATTATTGAGTTGCTCTGACTTGGGATCTCTCATGAGGTTATAGTCAGATGTCAGCTGGGGCTGCAGTCATCTGAAGGTTTGAGTGGGGCTGGAGGCTCCATTTCCACAGTAGCTCACTCATGTGGCTGACAAGTTGGCACTAGTTAATGGTAGAGGGCCTCAGTTCCTTTCCAGGTGGGCCTTTCCACAGGGCTTCTTGAGTCTCCTAACAGCATGGTAACTGGCTTCTCTCAGAGCAAAAGACCCAAGAGAGAAAAACAGAAGATTCGATGCCTATTGTGACCTAGCCTAGGGAATCAAATCATCACTTCCCCCATATTCTGTTGGTCACACCAGAAGGCGTCTAGGAGACTACACAAAGGAGACAATACTAAAAGATATTAAATTACTAGAGGTCACCCTGAAGGTTGACCACTATATGACCATGCTTCAATGATGTTTCTAGAATTAAGTCCAAATCTAAAATTCTGACCAGCCCAGTTGTTGACTACATACCACAGGCAAAAGTTCTCCTGTACTTTATGAAAGTGCCTTCCCCCTTGACTCTCTTCAGAGCTGTTATTCCTAACCAATGGTTCTAGAATTGATTATTTTATTTATGCAATTCTGAATAACCTCTGTTATTTTAAAAGAAAGAAGGAAAGAGGAAAGGAAGAGAGAGGGAAAGAAGTAAGGAAAAAAGGGAGAAAAATTTCTACCTAAGGTTTTTGATCTTGTTCTTAAAGTGTTCTGGAACTCCAATTGTCATACTGAAGATAGTGTTTTCCAGTATCTTGTTTTGAAGGATCAGGTCCATTAATGGGTTCCAAGCTTACGTTTCTTCCTCGATTCGTTTTATCAACTTGTTCCTTGGTGTTTTTTGACAGGCTCTCTCACTTCCTCCAGGATGTGAGAAGTGATATTTTTACAAATATGGTTTTCTTAGTTCAGATCTTCTCTGTATATACAGAGAATATTTAGTATTTCCCATCAAACACACAGAATGTGTCGCAATTAGAATTTTTGCCGGTGTCTGTCCTGCAGACACATTGCTTTGGAAAAAAGCACATATTTGCATTTTAAAACAAAGATCTACATTGATGCTGCTGTCCACAATTTGGTTTTCCTTTTGCTAAACTGGATGAGTTTTTCTCTAGGTTGTATACACACAGGCCTCCTCATAAAGCACATGGATGTTCTTAGGCAGGATAATTTAAAGGGTGAGAGTTCAGGCTTTGGCATCTGGACCTGGGTGTGAATCACCGTTCTGCCAATTACGAATTAAGGGGGCTATTGGCAGGTTATTTAAATTCTCTAAGCTTCGGTTTTCTCATCTATAAAATGAGGCTAACAATAGAACCAATTGTATAAGGGTTGTCAGTTCAAAACCGGTCCTCTCAGCCTTACTCAAAAAGTAGGTTTTTTTTCTATTTTTGTTTTGCAGGGAAAGATTCGCCCTGAGCTAACATCTGTTGCCAATCTTCCCATTTTTTTTTCCCCTCCTCAAAACCCCCCAGCGCATGGTTGTATATCCTAATTGTAAGTCCTTCTAGTTCTTCTATGTGAACTGCCGCTGCAGCATGGCAACTGACAGATGGGTGGTGGGGTTTCCACTACCGGGAAATGAATGTGGGCTGCCGAAGCGGTGAGAGAGCTGAAATTTAACCACTAGGCCATCAGGGCCGGCTCTCAAAAACTAGTTTTGAAATGCAACCTAAGACA
Organism: Diceros bicornis minor; assembly: GCF_020826845.1. Lineage (NCBI taxonomy): Eukaryota > Metazoa > Chordata > Mammalia > Perissodactyla > Rhinocerotidae > Diceros > Diceros bicornis. Next base: position 14,248,647 of record NC_080749.1, on the reverse strand, counting down.
GCAGTAGTCATTGTGTTAATGTGTGAAGTGAAATGGGACAGATGAAAGTGCTTTGAAAAGCTTAGACCTCTCTGATGATATTCTGAAAACATACCCATACGTATTCTTCCTGCAGATGAGTTCAGATGACTGCTACTCTGGGAAAACACCCAATATGTCACACTAGTAGATATATCCTACTAGATATATCCTACTAGATATATCCTTCAAAATAGCATAAACTTCAGTGTAGACATAATTCAGACTTTTTAAACATTAAATTCAATATTGGATGGAAATCAAGCTTCGCTTTTTCGCAAGAAATATTAGGTGTCTGTCTTTGATATCTTCATAGATCTGGGGTTCTCTATGGCAGTGGGGTACTCTTCTGATGGAACATTTCTGTCAACTAAAAAAGTGGGGAGACATAATCTTAACAAGATACTTATTTTTTCTTTGTAAAATGTACACAGTTTTGTGTTAATATATTCTACATTTTAAGAATATACACAAAGAATAGAAAGTTTTATATAATGAATAAATAAAAATAGTGGTTGCCAATTTGTCTTTGCAAATTCCAATGGATTATCTTGTCCACACGATGAGATGTACACACCCTACTTTGGAGATTGCTGCTTACTCTAAGTTGAACAAGAAGAAATGGTCGATTAAAACAACAATGAGATACCACTGTACACCTAGTGGAATAGCTAAGATCCAGAACACTGACAGCATGAAACGCTAATGAAGGATGTGGAACAACAAGAATTCTTATTCATTGCTGGTAGGAATGCAAAATGGTAGAGCCACTTTGGAAGACACTTTGACAGTTTTTCACAAAACTAAACACAGGCTTATCATATGATCCAGCCATCATGCTCCTAGGTATTTACTCAAATGAGGTAAAAACTTATGTCCACAGAAAAACATGCACATGAATGTTTATAGCAGCTTTACTCATAATTGCCAAAAAAAGCAACCAAGATGTCCTTCGATAGGTGAATGGATAAATAATCTGTGGTAATCTATACAATGGAATATTATTGAGAGATAAAAAGAAATGAGCTACCAAGCCACAAGAAAACATGGAGAAACCTTAAATGCATTTTGCTAAGTGAAAGAAGACAGTCTGAAAAGGCTGCATACTGTATGATTCCAACTATATGACATTCTGGAAAAGGCAAAACAGTAGAGATAGTAAAAAGATCAATGGTTGCCAGGGTTTCAGATGGCGGAAGGGAGGGAAGTTGGGTGGAGGAATGAATAGGTGGAGTGCAAGGCATTTTTAGAGCAGTGAAACTATTCTGTATGATATTGCAATGGTGGCCACATGATATGCATTTGTCAAAACCCATAGAATGCACAAGGCAAAGAGTGGACTCTAAACTATGGGTTTTAGTTCATAATAATATAACAATAGTTATTCTTCAGTTATAACACATGTACCACAGGAATGCAACATGTTAATAATAGGAGAAACTGAGTGTGGAAAAGAGGGGGCATATGAGAACTTTCTTACTTTCTGTGCAATTTTTCTGTAAACCTAAAACTGCTTTAAAAATAAAATCTATTTAAAAAGCACAGACTAAAAAAAATAGTCTGTTCAACTGGGTTTGACTCGGGCGGCTATTTGAGAATGACGATAGACATCAGGTTGAAGTTCTGGTGGACCTTGATTGCAACATGATAAGAAACAGACTGTGTTTTCCAAACATTCTCTTCCAGGTAAAAGATTGCGTTCCCTTTCTGGAAAGACGTACGACTTTTAGCAGGTCAAACCTGAATCCGTGCTCCAATACTTACAACAGCCACGTGACCATGAGCAACTCACTTAACTGTTGTGAGTCTCAGTTTCTTCAAGTGTAAAATGGAGATAGTTGTATGATACCTAACCTCAGAAAGTTAGTGTAAGAATTAAATAGAGGACATGTATGTAAAAGACTAGCCAGCAGTAGGCACCAACGAACGATAGTTTTTGTTGAGGAAATCCAAGTAACTACGTTCCAAGAATCTCATCATTACATATTCTACCTTGGCTTATACATTTATTGAAATTAAGAATCATGATTTCTATTAAAAATTCTCTCAATGACACTCAACTTTACTGAAGCATAGGAAATAACTGGGAACCATAATAGTTCCAAGAAATGAAATAAAATGAGGTTAACGTAAATATAAAGGAGTTACCTACTGGCTTTTCCCATTTAATTAGCATATGCACATTCAATTATTCATACCTTAGGGAACTCATTTAGGCAATCAGGTATCCCATAAATATTCATCTTATTTACCTTCAGTGTCTCTGTCATTAGGATTGGAAATTGGCAGTGTTTTCTCAATATATTTCACAACTGGTTGCTTTGAAAAAAATTACCTGGCACTAAATTTGTATGTTATTAATGGTGAAAATGATCCTCCACATGAATGATGAATTAACAAACGGATGCTCCGTGCTCCTTGTCATCTCCTGGCTCGGGCCTCCATCATCTACTGGAGAGACATGAGCTCTCTCAGTGGGCCGGCGATGGGACTGCAGAGGTGCCATTCCGACCTTCAGCCACTAGCATGTGCTCTTGAATAGTTTTTCATGGCAGTCAGGCCCTGGGCCCGCAGGAACTGAGAGGTTATACCTCTGGTTCTAATTTGTGGAAGAGGCAGAAAGAATGTGATTTATAAGTGTGAAAGCATTGTGCCACCAACACAGACGTGACCTCATGTAAGTAGGCTCTTCACAATACCAAGAATGGCCTGGAGAGCATTCACAGAGAGGAACGTGCCATCAGGATGGGCCACATAATTTGTGAGAACCAGTGCAAAATGAAAATGCAGGACTCCTTGTTCAAAAATTAAGAATTTCAAGACAGCAAGAGTGGGACCTTTCTAAGTCTCAGGCCCTGTGCCTCTGCACGGGCTGCACAGCTGGAAGCCGGCCCTGTGTGCAATACACTGATTACCTTCTTCCCAACTGCCCAGCCTCAGACAACAAAAAAGGGAAGAGTGATCCTTCTTGGTTATTAGGAAGCCAGTTTTGCATTATACATACTATTTCTTGAGTGCGTATTAGAGCTAGACCCTATGCTGGGCTCTGACGTTATCTCTAACACTTAAGATACACCTCCAAAATAGACTTTAGCGTTTCCATTTTACAGGTAAAGAGGCTGAGTAGTAGAGTGAGTGACTTACACAGAGCTTGTAAGTGACTGAATCAGGGTAGAAACTCAGGGTCGTCTGTCTGGCTCCAAAGCCCATGTGCGTCTCATGCGGATCATGTTGCTTTGCAGAGCTGAAACTTAGGAACATCCGAAATATAGCATGTGCAGTTTGGGGGGTAACTTTTCTATTTAAAATAATTTTATTTACCTGTAAAGATTTTGCAACACTCCTCAGTTCCCCTCACCAGGCCTTGCACTCCCTTCTTCCAGCAATAGGAAACACTGTAAAAAAATTTACAGAGCAAATTACAAGTGTTGCTTCCACCTCTTGCCCTCCTTGCTGCAGACAAAAGCTCTTTTCATTGTGTCAAAGGGATACAGTCAGCCGAACAGTATAAACTATGAGGACGATTTAGTTTCCAAAGAGGAGCCTAGTCTAAACTTTTTTGATCCACACTTGAAATAAATCAATACGGTACAGGATGGGTCATGAAAGACCCTTTGAGAAGGGAAAAGTCTTCAGAATATTGAGTGGGGCCAAGTCTTCCTTAACTTTCCCACTCACAAATTCTGTAAAAACCAGGGGCAGGGTGTGAGGAGGATATCAAGGGACAGCCTCTTGAAAATCTTTTCTTGCTTAATGGTAAGGAAACAATTTCAGAATGTCCTCACCTTTGGAAAGGAAGCCGCCTTTTGTTTGAAGCTTAGCAAAGCTCCTTTGGTTGCCATGAAGACAGATTCAGTACGAGGGACCTTTTTAGGCTGTGCTCCTCTTGGAAGCCAAGGCCCCCTTGCAGCCAACAAACAGCATGAGTGGCCCGGCTTTCCCAAAGCTCTGCTGCTCATTAGAGCCATCAGTTAACCCCCTGCCCCTGCCCATTGCCTACTTATTGTAATTAATTTTATGGCCCCTTTAAAAAAAGGGAGAGAAAAGAAAAGGGAGACCTTTACATTTTATGCTACATTGCACAAGCAATTGAAAGTTGTAGGGAAAGAAGAAAAAAAAATCCAAGCACCAAATGTTTAGCAGGCTTTTCTTCTATTTTAAAAGAGCAACCTATTTAAATCAATTATCAGCTCAAAATGAGCAGGCTGATCTAATTAGTCTTGGCCCCTTGTGGGTTGATGAATGAAAGGGAGGTGCTGGGGAGATGTGGGCTTTCTCTGGAGTCTTTGGAACTGACCACACTCACACGGACCCCTTCTGGGTTGCTAAGTCTTATCAGGCAGAATTATAGAAAGAAATAAAGAGAGACACAGAGAGAGAGAGAGTAGAACGAGAGAATGAGAGGAATAGGGGAGAATTATTAATTCCATCAACAGAATGACTAAGCATTGCATGGCATATTTTTATCCTGTGTTTTGCCGGGCAGTGATCATTACCGTTTGATAAGTAGTTCAGAATTGTAAATAAATCAATTTGTGTTTTCTTTAAGCATGTTTGAAATGGAACAACGTATCGACTTCAGAAGAAAATATGCTGGTGAGTGATGACAGCTTCAGGCTGAATCTTGGCACATATAACCTCCTTCCTTCTCCCGCCCCTGTCATGTCTTACCCTTTATTTAATCATAATGGCCTCTGGACATTAATATATGATTAATTAAGAAACTAATATAGGGAAGCAGAAGTGGGCAAATAAGATGAACAAGTTTGGGAGTGTTGGATTGGAAGGTCTCAAGTTTCCCAGGATTTTTTTTTAATACATCTTTTTGAGTATTCCTCAGAGCAAGGAAGTAGATATTTGCTTTTTGGGTTATGACATTTCTTACCCCAAATGTTAACTCTCTGGTAAATGTTACAAGTATTTACGGTCTGAGAATCTGATATCTGTTACTTTTGGGGTTACTCCTTTCTAATTGAAATTACACGGGCCTTGAGGTCAGGCAGACCAGCTCTGCTGCTGAAGTGCGTGACCTTAGATAACTTTCTTCCTACCTCTCAGCCTCAATTTTCTCATCTTTAATATGGGAGCAATCTCATTTAGATGTTCTGAGAATTGAAACGGTGTGTGTAAAGTGGCCACTATATGTGCCCTACCTCTCTCCTTGCTCATCAGAAGAGTGCACCGAAGGATGTTTTGGCAAAGGGCAAAAGTGACCTTGGATTTTTCAAAATAATGCAATAGGGTGTGAATTTTTCTGCATTGATTTTCTTTTTTTTTTTAAAGATTTTATTTATTTATTTATTTTTTTCCCCAAAGCCCCAGTAGATAGTTGTATGTCATAGCTGCACATCCCTCTAGTTGCTGTATGTGGGACACGGCCTCAGCATGGCCGGAGAAGCGGCGCGTCGATGCGCACCCGGGATCCGAACCCCGGGCCGCCAGCAGCGGAGTGCGCGCACTTAACCGCTAAGCCACGGGGCCGGCCTCTGCATTGATTTTCACTTGAATGAGGTCACTTCAAGACCCTATTTGGAGGAATGGTAGAAACGAGTCTCAGGTAACCAAGCTCTTGCCTCCAAATGAGGATGGGGACTACACAGAGAGACTCCATAAATGCCCTGCTGTTTAACGGACCTAGCTGACGGGTATTTCTGGATTAGAAAAACATCAATGAAAAGCTGAAAGGAACTGTCACTGCCATTAGGGTTTCAGGCGGCCAGTCATCATGGGGTGGGGTGGCGGGTGGAGAGGTTGGAGGAGAGTGTTCAGCCTGCCTGAGCCGAGCCTGTGTTGGAAGGAAGCAACGGCCTTGAGGAACTGGTCCAAGAAATACTACTCGCTATGGAAGAACCACTCTCCACAACTGCTCTACCCCGTCCTCCTCCCCCCACTGGATTTTATTTCCTCAGGGTCAGAGATTTGGGAAATATTGGATCATCTTTGGACTACAAATTATATGTTGGCTTTTGTGGCAAGATCTTTTTTGCTATATCAAAAAAGTTGTTTTTGCAAAACAGCTATATCCTTTAAGATACTTCTAAGAACTCAGTCTTTAATCAATGAAATGTCCAGAAACATCAGCCTTTATGGAAATCAAAATCCCATTGTTTTATGACCGCTTTGGGAGATCAGGTTTTTTTCCACCAGGCCCCAAACTCAGCGAAGAGAGAAATACTGTTCATCTTATCATCGGTTGTTTTAGTCTGGGAAGCCTTGCAGTGCAACTACAAAATGCCTTGCTGGAGATCAAAGTGGTAAATTTTGGAAGATGAGGGAAAACTTTTCGGAATCTCATGTGAACTGGATTTTGGCTTTGTGGGGCAAAGAGTGGGCGTGGGAGCATTCAGGAGCCCATATAAAGGAATGCTGGAAATAATTTGCTATTTTTAGAGACACAGAAAGACAGAGAGAAAAAAGGGAAGAACAATCTTTTGCAGCCAGGAAATGCAAACTTTGTAGTTCATCATAGTCTCAACATGGGTTCTTACAATGATTTATTCAATTAACCTCTTGCCTGTAACCCCCCATCTTTACATAAGCAGAATCTGAGAACAACAATTATAACTTTGCTAACGAGAAGCTGGGTAAGTATTAAGTGTGTAAAAGTCCCACTATTGGAGCCTGGTAATTTTTAAACATATAATTACCTCTTTTATTATACTTTGATTAGATTAAAATTAATGCATTATTAAGTCATGATATGTTCAACCATCTAGACCTCTGTATAGACATAGATAGCAATTCCTTTTTTTCCCCTTCCCCAGGTCTAAGTTAATTAAATTCCCTTTAATTATAATTTACTAAAAAGCTTCACTTTTGCCACTATTATGTCTTTTGAACTTTGAAATTTGAAAAAAAGGGACCTTAAAATGGTCTTTTACAGGAGAAATGAACTGTCAGCGAATTCAGGCAAAATTAATTATTTCAGCTTGATAAACCTTTTCATCTATTTGACTCCTTATACAGAAAAGCCAATTAATAATGTCAAACATGCTTTGCCTCCAGGGACCTGCAAGTTCTAATGAGTCTGTTTACTGTGGAGTGGCTAGCAGAATGAGCTTCATGTAGAGATTTTCTAATCGCGCCACACCTGTCAAGCTCAGTCTCATTATCTGTGTACCAAGGGCAAACCTCATTTTGTCAGTAGTGGTTTTCGAAGAACTAACAGATGCCTGGGGAAACATGCAGGACTGTCCGCCAGTAGACGAGTCACTTAATTACCAATCAGAGCAGCCCGGGTGAATGCCTAATGCTCCTTAGTCCCGACCTTCCTCATCCCAGCTCCACACGCCCACCTTATCGGAGACCTGGAACCTCGGTCCTTCTCAACGCCGAGGGCTCATCTACCAGGACCTCTTTCTCCTGGGTGCTCTGAGGTGATGATTGATGAGGCACCTCTGGAAACAGTGATTAATCAAATGTGTATTGTACCACACGTGGGCCAATCTGGGGGCTCGGGCTCCACCTGCCAGGGAGCTGATAATTGTTTGGTTGGTGGGGGTGGAGCCTGTAGCTGAGGGTGTTGACACGGCCACACATAAATGAGACCACATGTCCCCTCCCACCTCCCATATGCCTCTTTGACTTGCAAGGAGCCCAAATGTGCAGATATTTGACAGCAGGCAGGGGCCCAGCATTCTGAAAAGTGCACATACTTGAGAACAGTGCTTCTCAAGTTTTGATGTGCCTACGAATCACCTGGGCATCTTGTTCAAACCAGTTTCTGATTCTGTGGGTCTGGGCCTGAGATTCTGCATTCCTAACTAGCTGATGGTGATGCTGCAGGAGTGTGGACCACGTATTGAGGCCAGGGTTGAGACCAGCGGTCTTAGACAAGCTGCCTAACCCTCCTGGACCTTAGATTCCCACCTCTGTAAAACATCACAGAAGATTCAGTTTCTCCCTATTGCCTTTAGAAGAACAGACAAGCTCCTTCATGAGAACCCTGTGATCTAGGCTCTGCCTGGCCTCCCATCTTCACCTCCTAGTTGTCTCAGTCCCTTCAGTGCAGCTTCCCAGAGCTCCCTGCGATCACATGCAGCCTGAGCCGCGCTCTCCCACCTTCTCACTTGGCCAGTTCCTCCCATTTTTCTTCAAGACTCTGCTCAGGCATTGCCTCTGACAGAGCCCCTTCCTTACGTTCCTCCCCTCAGCCCCAGAACGACTTAGGGGACCATCCTTTGTGCTAGCCTGTACTTTTGTTGGCTTCATCTAAGCCCATGTTACCCTATGTTGTCATGAACCATTTTCTCATCCACTTTGATCATTAGGCTGGGAGCTCCTAGAAGGAAATTGTATGTCTAGCCCGCTGCTTCTATCCTCCACTTATTTCCAGAATCTGCCTTCTTCTCCTGAACCCCACTTCCTCTGCCTTAATCACAACACTCACAGTTTCTGGACTATTGCATCAGGCTTCTCCTTCCTGGTTTCTCTGATTCTAGTATCTTTTTTGTCTAATCCATTCTTATCACTGTCACCAGAATCATTACCTAAAATTGAACTATGCTTATGCCAACCATAAGCCTCCCCTCTCCTCCCCCACCCCCCAGCTTCAACTTGTCTGTTTCCCTATCCCTGAGAAGGGATCGTGCTGGCTGCCATCTCTGAGTTCTGAAGATCAACATACATCTTCAGTCTCTTGTTTGAAGAGAATTTGTCTTGGCTAGGTCCAGAGCCACAGTTCTCGAGGTGATTTTATAATGTTGCATCATGCCCAAGAAGGACTGAGATTTGAACAGTAGCCCATAGAGGCAGTCAGACTTAGGGCTTAGATGTCAAAAATGAGTCCTGAATTCAAAATGGAAGTCTGCCATTTATGGGCAAGTATTTATTCCTGTTCTGGCTCAGTTTTCACTTCTGTAAAATTCAGGAGTACTATCTACTCACCTATCACGATAAGAATTAGAGATAAAATTTAATAAATGGTAGATATTTATTACTATTTATTGAAATAATCTGTGAAAGGGCTTTGACATTAGATGAGTACCATCCACCTGGAAGGCAACGGTATGATGGCTTTCCGATTTATTCACAAATGTTTTTCCTCTGTCTTCTCTGAGCAATGCTCTGCCACAGCCGTACGCTTAAGGTCTAAAAGAAATCAGACAGTTCATGTAAAATCAGGCAGTGGGCTTTGAGGAAATCAAACTTAGTTAACCTCTCTTTTCATTAGCTTTATTTCCCCAGGAAAACTGTGTTTCTGGGGAAATCTCAAAGTGTATCTGATTCAGCCAGAGCCTTCTAATTTCTTAGCCCAGAGAGCAAAAGAAAGCTGGAAAATGGAGTCTGATTAATTCTGTCAACACTCTACCAGATTGCTGTCTATGCTGCCCTCCTGTTGAATGTTGGGCAGAGAGATGGCTAGATGCCAAGGGACTCTTCTGTCCTCCGTGTACGCTTCAGCCAAGCTGACATTGTTGTGTCTCCCTTAGACTTTTAGACTGTTGGCCACCAGAAAATATCCCCAGGCACTTTGCAATGATTAAAAAAAAAAGTTTTGAGTAGTATTTAACATTGTCCTCTTTCAATATGTGGAAAAGAGTTAGTCCATTCTTAAGCATGTTTTACATATTGATGTCAATTTGTTCACTAAAGAGTGCATCTCTAATTTTATAATGACGATCAAGAAGGAATTAAGTCTTGTTATGGTAAAAATTCCTAAATGAAAAAAATTGCTGTGTCTTTTGGGCCAGGGATTTTCATACCGTATTCTGTGAAGCACTAGGTTTCCAAGGAAATGGCTCTGCCTGCCTCGGAGGGAGGGAATGAATGAGAGGTGGAGCCACAGTTTCCCCATCCTAGCTTCATTCAGGTCTGCTTGTATCTGTTTTATATATTGGGGTTCCATTAAGATTTCATTTGAAAAAGGGTACTGTGACTTTAAAAATGTTGGAAACCATTATTCTAGAAGTTCAGATCTTATAGTTTTAGGGTCCTCATACCTCAAGGCCACATACTTGCTTACCACAGCCAGCATTGTTCATCATGTTCTAACGCAGAGCTTTCATCTGCATCCCACCAACAGCCTCCCCGTTATCCCGATGAGCTTTATCTCTTACAGAAAAAGCAAAAGAGAGTTCACAGTTTCATTATGCTGAAATCATTACTGATAAATAGCTGCTGGGAAGGCTGTCTATCTGATCTCCCTCTCTATATTACAAGGAAGACTGGAGAAAGAGTAGAACATGTGTAGAGGAGATGGCTGGCCCATTTATTCACATTAGGGGCAGCCAAGAAAGTTTTTTGAAATTCCAAGGCTCTGTTCCCCATGATCATTTTGGTATTGCCAAATGCCCTTCTACATGTTAATGGAGAACTCATTTATAGGGTCACTCAAGAATTAGGCATCTTCAAATTGCTTCTGTAGACTTTACTTACACCTAGAACACTGGACTTTCTATGACTATGGAAAAACATCCCCCTTTATATAGTAGAAAACCACAGCTTTCAGAGTCTGATAGAACTATTTTTTATTTTGTTCTACCATTTACTGGAGAGATACTTTAGGTAAGCTGGGCACTCTTAATGCTCCATTTCTTCCTACATTTCTGGGAAAAGAGAGCCCTCTCCATCTTTTTCCCATGATTGAGATCCAGCTTATGTTAGTAAAGATATTTTGGGCTAATCTGAAATGCAGTGGGGTGTCTGATAGGAAAGAATGTTATCAAGTAGATTTCATTTCAATCTAATGCAATTCACTATTTATGTACTAAGCACCTATCTTACCTCCTGCATTGCCCAAGGTACAATGAGGGCTACATACAGAAGTGAGTCGAACACACATCCTGGAGCAGAGAGATGCAGACCACAGTCGAGCTGGGGTAAAGGCTAAACTACAACTGGAATTATAATTCTGACATCATAAATGACTGACTTCACATTGTATAGACCCTCACTAAGATTGGGATGTTTCCTCTCTTTTCTGTTGTCAAAGTAAACAAGCAAAACATATAAGTCTTTTTTAACCTTCTTATGGAGTTGATATTTTCAACTTTTATCCCTAAAACTAACAGGTAATACCTGACACCTCATTTGGATATTGTCATTCAGACAGTGTCCAAATCCATTAGAACATTTGAGGAGGAAGGGATCAAGGAGATCACATGTTCCACTCTCTTCATTTCACAGTGAAGAAAGCAAGGTCCTGAGACAAGGAAGGCATTATGGAAGGTCATATCTCTTGCCCCCCAGGCCACAGCAAATAAATTTCACATAGGTGTCGACTTAAAGGACACCATATCATGCCTCCTGATGGCCCACCCTGGGCAGGTTGGCACTAATTCCATATTCATTTATGCCTTAAGTCTACCGTCCTTTAGTAAGTCTGGAAGCTTTTCCCACTTTTTAAAAGAATATAACTCTCACCCTTCACAGCTTTCTCATTACATTACTGTGTCTGTCCAATTCTTCTGGCAAGCCCGTGAGCACTTTGGAGCCCCACAGAGAACCCTGCGGTTAGAAAGAGCTGGTGGAAGTTAACGCTGATTTCCTGCTGCAGTGTCACTTTTGTGACCTCCCAAAGAGAGCCTCTCTAAACCTCCTTTTATCAAAGCAACTAAAACAGCTGGAGGCAGGTGATTCATAAGCTCAGTGTGGACAAACTCTGCCTGAGGATGCCATGGTGAATGGTATTTAAATACAGTGTCTCATTACCTTACTACGACAGAACTAAAATGCCCACACTCATTCTCTGGGCTAGGACTCTTCATGAAGTACACTTCTAGAGAAGACTTCAGTGCTGCATTTCCTGGGAAGCCATCATTTGCTCAACTTCTTCATTTTGATGTGATAACAGCCCCTAATGAAGACAATAAGTATCCAGTCAATAAACAAAGTATAACTTAGCCTATCTTTGAGAAGTGCCAGGTTTTGAAAATTAGCCTAGGAAAGCATACCATGGAAGTAGAGACAATATTTATTTATCTACCTGACTTATCATAGGCCAGATACTTTGCTAAACTGTGAGGATTAAGAAATGAAAAGGTATGGAACTTCACTCCCGAGGCAATCATGATGCAGTAAAGAAGACACAAGAAAACAGAGACTTGCACTCCAGGCTAGTAAGTGAAATAATAGAATGGTGTATAAGCAGTGCTGGCATAAATATATAAATGCAAACTTCATAGAGGTGGTAAGGAGTGAATTGGATCTCTAAGGGTGAGTGAGAGTTCTCCAGGGGCAATTTCAGACAGAGGAAATTTCCTAGGAACACTCACTTAGGCCTACCAACTTGATATTTATTCTCAAGACCCCATGAAGCCAGTTAGTTATTGAAGACCTTAAGGCAATATCATAATGGTTAAAGAGAAGACTCCAGACCCAACTGCCTAAATTTGGACTAGTATCAATTCTTAGCTAAGTGATCCTGTGTAAGCTACATCTCTGAGCCTCAGTGTCCTCATCTGTAAAATGGGTGTAATAACAGTAACTTCCTTGTAGATGCTTGTGAAGATTAAATGTTAGAGATAATCCACATCAATTGTTTAAGGCCAATGCGTGGCACGTGGTAAGTGTTCAGTATATGTTACCTCTATGGTTTCATTTATCCCTCCCATATCCAAATATCTCCATTATTTGCCTGTCACAGTGCCTGCTACTAGAATTGACAGGGTGTTAAGCAACAGAGACCAATTATCTCCCAAGAAAAGTGTCATTAGCTCATTGGCCCAGATATAGTCAGAGATGGCCTGATCACTTAGTGATACTTGCCATGGTATGGGAGGAGGAGTGGGGGCATATATGCTTCTTAGTTGTCATCCTTTTCTGTAGACCTCTAGAAGGTGAGGCCCAGAATAAAAAAGTCTCAACAGTGTGGGTGTCAGAGGAAGGATGCTGAGATGGCCAGGGAAGAGGGAAGTCTGGACAGTGGGTACTGTATTTAGAAGGCAAAGCACTAGAAGGAGCAGGGCAGGCAAGAAGGGCTCATGAGGCTGAATTGGGAGGGATGTAAGGCAAAAGGATGGCATTCAGAAAGCCAGATCTACCAGTTTTAGAAGGATTTACAAGCTAGGGTGGTGGCACCAAGGAAGGAATTATTGATTTGTTCATGGATGATACGAACAGCAGTTCAACAGAAGTATCAGAAGTATCAGGTGGTGTGATGCTTCATCCATGTATTTACTGAGCTCCTCCTGGATGCCAGAAGGGACCATGGCAGGCCTTTCACCACGCCTTTAGTCTACTTGGGGTAAGGGGCAGGAGTGGTGGGGAACAGATTATAAACAAATAAGTATGTAACAGGTCAGATGTTATAAGTACTCTAAGGAAAAAGGAAGCAGTGTAAGAGAGAGAGTCATAGAATGGTGGGAGGGTTCAATTCTGGGAGACAGTTCAGGAAAAGCCTCTCTGATGAGGTAACTTGTGAGCAGAGACCTGGGTGAAGTGAGGATGTGAGCTATGCTGACATCTAGGGGAAGAATATTCCAGGCAGAAGGACTATAAGGGTAATTGTGGTGGCCAGCCTTCAAGATGGCCTTGAAGAGTCTTGCCTCCCAGTATCCATGTGTCAGTGTAGTCTCTTTCCACATTGAATAGAGCTGACATGTATAACCAATAGAACATTGTGGAAATAGAGTGTAACTTCCAGCGCTAGGTCATAAAAGGCACTGCAGCTTCCTCCTTGCTCTTTCTTTGATTACTCACTCTGGAGGTAGCCAGTTGCCATGTCATGGGGACACTCAAGCAACTCTATGGAGGGGTCCACATGGTGAGGAACTGGGGCCTCCTACCAACAGCCAGTACCAACTTGGCAAACATACGTGTGAGCAATCTTGGAATCCATCCTCAAGCCTTCCAAGACTGCATCCCTGGTTTATAGCTTGACTGCAACCTCATGAGAGATCCCCACGCTAGAACCATCCAGCTAAGCTACTTTTGCATTCCTGACCCACTGAAAATATATGAAATAATAAATGTTGGTTGCAGTTTAAGCCACTAAATCTCGGAGTAATTTGTTATACAGATAACAAGTATAATAGCGAGAAAAAGTTTCAGCAGATTTTCTAAGACAAGGAGTCTGCATTTAGATATCATCTAGGACCTGCCCAATGGAGTAGCTGGAGAAGCAGAGCAGAGATACAGGGCCCCATGTCACTTGTTTCATGTGTTTCCATGGCTTTTCTTTCTTTTTTTTTGCAGAGGAAGATTCTCCCTGAGCTAACATCTGTTGCCAATCTTCCTCTTTTTGCTTGAGGAAGATTCACTATGAGCTAACATCTGCCAATCTCCTTCTATTTTGTATGTGGGTCGCTGCCACAGCATGGCTGCTGATGAGTGGTGTAGGTCCGCACCCAGGAAACGAATCTGGGCTGCTGAAGCGGAGCATGCCAAAGTTAACCACAAGGCCACGGGGCCAGCCCCTCCATAGCTTTTCTTATGCTCTCCCATCATACACTCTCCTCCCCCCTGTCATCACACCTGGTTTAGCTTAAGGCCTAAGCTAAGGTCCTGCCTCACCTCTGGTCCTACCTCCTGCACTAATCATTAAACATTTCTCTTGTTAGTGAACTCATGGAGGAGGAAGTGAGGGGAACATAAATTTACTGGGTTCATGTTATATGCATAGCCCTTTACATGTGTCATCTAATACAGCCTCCTACAACCCTAGGAGGCAGGTATTATTATCTACTTTTTATAGATAGAAAAAAAACGAAACTCAGAATGATTATATAGTTTATCCTAGGACACATAGCAAAGTGATCATTTGAATTCAATTCTACTGAATTTTAAGCTTCAGCTTTTAAATTTTCTTTTTTCACTGCACAAAACATTGATTATGGTAAATTTGGGAAGTTTAGGAATGCATGCACACAAATTATTAGTAATTCCACAATTTGGAGGTAACCATGCTAACATTTTGGATTAGACACGTCTAGTTTCTTTCTTAAGCATTTTTTAAAAATTTACAAAATTAGATTAGATGCCACAAACTTTTTAAAACTGTTTTTCATCCTCTACTATACTCTAAATGCTTTTTTGTGTTGTTAATACTCCTCTACAGGAAATTTTTTATGGTTGTAAATACATTTCATGTTTTGATTGTACCATAATGTATTTAATGAGACTTTATTATTGTACTTTGTGTTGTTTCCAAATTTTCTCTATCTTAAAGGATCATGGAATAAGTGTACTTGAACATAAATGTTTGTGCACATCCATGATTATTAGGATAAATTTTTAGTATCTCCTGTAGTAGTATCACTTGTAAAATTTAAATTAAAATCTAATTTGTTAAATTTAGGGCAAAAACATCGGTATGCTTTTGACGCACATCACCAAATTGTTCTCCAGAGAAGTTGTACCAAATCTCCTCCTACGAGCAATGCACAAAGATGCCCATTTCTCCGCACATTCATCAGCATTAAAATTAGTGTTAGAATTTTAAAAATCCTTGTTAGTTCTTTTATTTTGAATTAATGTGGGATTCTGTTGATGAGTCATTAAAAACTATCCAAGGAAAGCTTGGTGCAAAACACTCACATGCTCATTAAAAACGTTCACGAGGTTCTTGAATACCCAAGGACTCATATGTAATGCATTTGTCCAGGCACCGTATTGGTGAAGAACAGACAAACAGGAGATACTTGCCTCCAAATGCTAGTTTATAACAATTGAGGGAGACGTGGCTCAGGAGCGGTATCACCACTGTTCTCCTATTATTGCTACCATTCCGGGTGGTGACAGTGCTAGAGGTGAGGTCATAAATATCCAATCCAATCCAATATGGGGTTGCATGATTGCAAAGTTCGTGCAAGGTTTAGGGCAAGCCTTTGAAGCTGCAGGGAGCCAATCCATGGTTACACGATTTTCAAATCTACGTTAATGCAAGATGTGCCACCTCAGTGCCTCGATCTGGTGTCGCGTACTGTGTGAGGCACTGCATTAGGGCCTTCACAACAGCATCCTGACATGGGCATAACCCTTGTGTCACTGTTGAGGTCACTGTGGTCCAGGGTCACATAGCAAGTGAGTGAGTGGCCAAACCTGAGACTTGAATCCAACGAGTCTGACCCAACGCTTGTGTTTTGCCTTCACCTGGTTTTACATGTTACCCTACAATGTTGTTGAAGACCACTCCACCTGGTCTGGCTGGCTCAGTGCCTCCTTCTCTTCGGTTTGCACTGCACTCGGCACCTAAAACTATGACAACATCAAAGCCGCTAAGTGATATTGCGTGTCTGAACGCTGGTCTCCACACTAGTCTGTGCACTCCTGGAAAGTGAGAATGGTACTTGACTCATCTGTGTGCACTGTGTGGTATTATAATAGGTTTTCATTAAATGTTGCCAACTAACAAAAGGAAAGTAGGGAAGGAGAGGGGGAGGGAGGGAGGGAGGGAGGGATGACGGAAGGAATGATGGACTTGAATCTGGTCCAATAATTTGCCCCAGGGCCCTGAAGACCACTGTGATATCATGTGTTAACTCTCCCAGGTAATGGCCTGTAAGAAGCAGACACTCTATCTGCAGTTAGGAATTAATAGTGGTGGCAGAGTTGAGTCATGTGAGTCTCCAGGAAAGACTGGCCTACACCTGGTGGGGAGCGACTCCATCTCTGGGTAGAGGAAGACACTTCCTGGGGTCTGGAGTTTTGCAGTGGATTGTAGGGGCTCCTGGTGACTTTGTGACAGTTGGCAGTGGCCCTGTGCCCTCTGAGGTGTGATGGGCTCTCCTCATGGGATGCTTCCTGAGTGCCTCCTACCTTAATCTTCAGGGTGTGCCTGCTTTTCACTTCCCATCCGAAGCACGCTGGGGCCATGGCTCGGCTTACTTCCATGTCTCTGATGAAAAGATATTTTGGAAAAGGCATTTTCACTTAAGAAAATCCTTTTTACGCAGCAGCAGATCTTAACTTAATGTTCAAGGTGTCATCCTTTCAAACTTTCTCTTTTTAAAAACGAAAAAAAAGAACATTCTGCACAACAATGTGCCAGAACATTACAGCTTTGTTGCTTTTTTTTTTTTGAGAAATGCTTACAGAACAGATCTTGCTGAAGAAGCCAGTGAGAGAACATTCTCTCCTCTGGTGTGATTTAGTACAATAATTATTACTAATCACAGCAATAATGAACCACATTCACTTCGAGTCATAAAAATTAAATAATAGCCATCATAAGACTCTGCAAGGGTGTGCTGCTTTTGTAATTCTCAGAGCATGCTCACAAACATGATCTCATTGGATTTCCACAGCAGCCAGGTGAGACAGAGAAGTGTTGGGGAAATTGGTCCCATTTTCAGGCGCTATGGAAAGAGGTTAAGCGTCTTGCTCAAGATCACACAGCATATTAACAGCTGATGGAGAGGAAGAGTCTGGGCCCCAGCCTTAACAGCCCTGCATCTTTTCCAGAACAGGGAAACCTGTTTTGGGACAACCTGACATGACTGCCCCTGTGCCTGGCTGTGAAATTCTAAGGTTGGTTCTCTGAACTTTTCTCTCTTGCTGATGCCACCAACAACGGCAAAAGCATGGCTCTGAAGCACTCTCCCATTACGTCTAGCCCTCCTAGACTTTACCATGAAGACTTGGAGGTCATGGGCTGCCAGGCCAGTGGGAGGCATGTTTTCATGTATGGGCGAGTTTAACAGACAGCTCAACCTCAGATTTAGTGAGAACACACCACCTTCTCCACTGGCCATAGGACAGAACTAGGCTGTTTAATGATGCAGTTAGGGCTTGAGCTCTGGCGACAGCAAACCTGGCTTTAATTCCAGGCTCTGATTCTTACTGGTGTATGACCTTGGGCAAGGTAGCTCTCCCAGCCTGTTTCCCATGTAAAATTTGTTTGATAATAGAATGCATTGCATATACGGTTTTGATAATGATATGAGATACAAAGCACTCAGAGCATAGTAAGCACTCAATGCATCTTAGCCATTATGATGATTAATATCATTATCATCAGTGGTATGGAAATTCATTTAGACCCCCATTTGTGTCTTTTGCCTCGGTCATTTGGGCCCCAAAGATGGCAAAACACTGATGCCACCACAAAATCATAAAGCCTCCAAAGCATGAAACTGAGTGAGCTTTCCAGAACAAGCAGCCCAGTCTTTGGTATTCTATTAGTTTCCTACGGCTGCTGTAACAAATTACCACAAACTTTGTGGCTTAAAACACCACAGATTTGGTATCTTCCTGTTCATGGGTCAGGAATCTGATGTGGGTCTCAATGGGCTGAAGTCCAGGTGTCAGCAGGGCTGTATGCTTTCCCGGAGGCTCCAGGGAGAATCGGTTTCCCTGTCTTTTCCAGCTTCTAGAGGCTCCTGCATTCCCTGGCTCCTGGCCACCTGCCTCGCTCGCCAATCCCAGCAACAGTAGGTGGAGTCCCTCTCACATCGCATCACTCTGACCTCTTTTATCCCCTTCTTCCATCTAAGGACCCTTGTGATTACACCGGGCCCACTTGGATAGCCCAAGATAATTTGCCTATCTTTAAGTCAGCTGATTAGACACTTTAATTCAAACTGCTCCCTGAATTCCCTCAGTTCTGTGGACCTGTGGACATGGACATGGGGGGGCATTATTCTGTCTCCACAGACACACAAGCTCTGCTCGCTGAGTCAAAGCCCGGAAGCAGAGGCCAGCACGTGGGAGCCATGCAAAGGGGAGAGAGTGAGGAAGGTAGGCAGCCCGGGCAAGCTGGTCCACAGCCCAGGATTGTCATAGCTACTGTTTATTGCTGACTGTCTGCCGGACACTTTACATATATATTCCCTTTAATCCACACAATTGTATAAAGTAGATATTATTAGCCTCATTTTACACAAGGAAGCTGAGACTGGGAGGAATTAATTCATCCAAGGTCACCCAATGGGGCTAGTGTTTGCACTTAGGCTTGACTCCCAAAGCCTATAAAGGTGTTTCTCAAAGAATGTTCTGTGCATCTGCATCAGAATCCACCCGGGACTTGTCAAAATGCAGATTGCTGAACTCCATCCTTCATCCCAACATTTAGAATAGATCCGAGGACTCTGCATTTAACAGACTCCCAGGGAGGGCAGGTGATTCTAACATTCACTGAATCATAAAAACGACTCCTCTAAAGCACACAGCCTTGTGGTGAGCATGGCTCCAGGAGGCAGACATTGTCCAGAGTTCCAGGATAAAGAGACAGGGCAAGGAGTACATCAGTAGCGGGGAAATAAGAAGATCCCAGGAAGTGTCCCCTGATGGTCGGCCTGGGCCAGGCCAGGAATAAAAAATAAGATAGAGGCCGAAGCCTAGCCTAGTTTCTCAGGTGCTGCCACCATGGAATTAGAGGCCTGGCCTGGAGTTCACACAGGACATTTATGACCAGCTTTTGAGCTGCTGAGAAGGAGGGAGGGATCCATGTGATATTGCTGGAAAACGGAGACATACTGAGTGTGGAATACTTACTCCCTTCCCTGGTGTGGAAAGCCGTGGGGTACAGGTGGCTCCTAGGACCCTGCTTACTGCTGAGGAATGTGCAGGATCCCAGGACACTGGGCCCCTCCCTGCCCACCATGCTTCACTCCCATCTGACCCAGCGCCTCTTCTCCAGGGGTCAGGCGGAGGCTGTGAAGGAGGGATGGGGACCCAGGCTGAGTCATCCTTCCCTTGGAGGAGAGTTGGGATGACTTCATGCCAAATGAGTACCTCCCTCACAGATTTGTTCTCACAGGGGGAGGTAGTGTCTTCACCTTGGGCAGGTTCATTCGCACAAGGTGTTTATGGGGTTCTTGCAGCAAGCTCGGTTTCTCGTTAACTGAGGTGGACGCTGGTCCCACAGTCTCACCTGTCTCCCTGTCAAGTAATCCCTGCTTTCTCCATTAACCTTCAAATGTCTCCATCCCTTCCTTGGTCCCAAAGTCAGCTCCAGACATGGGCAGGTGAGGGGTGTAGCAGTGCTTGGATCTGGGGTGGCCTGGAAGAGGCCCTGGCCCCTTTATCTGTCCTTCATGGCACCCTTTCTCCTCCCGGCAGGCCTGGACTTCTCACCAGATTAACCTCCCAAGAGGACAGACATAGGTAAGGGCATTGTCTCCTGATGGCCCTACTTAAAGTCCCTGAGATACTGGCTAATAGTTCATCAGCTGCTTCTCTTATTCCCAGGCCTTCTCCATGACCGAGCATTTTTGCCAGACCGTCTTTGATTCTGAGTGTTCAGTCTACACAGGAGGGAAGCACAACGAAGCCAAAGAAAGAGAATAGAATTTTTAACCAGACAACTTGGTGCAAGTCCCAGCAGAACTGTTTGCTTGCTATGATCTTGGGCAAGTACCTCCACCTCCCTGGGACTCATTTCACTTGCCTGACTCACAGAGTTATTTTGAGGATTAAGTGAGATAATTCATATAAAAACATCTGATGAAGGGTAACGTATTGTATATGTTCGTTAAAGATTTATTGAGCCCATTTATTGAGTGTTTATTCTATGGCACGTCCTGAGCTGGGCATGGGGGGCCATGGACATTTAAGATACAGCACACACTGAAAGCATTCTGAGGGCACAGTTTGCATAATTATGATTAATAATAAGCTAATATTTGAGGGCGAGCAAGCCCAGCAATGGTGATGAGGGTCTGGGGCCATACAAGATCCTGCCATGATGGTCACCTGGAGGCCGAGGTGTGGGGACAGCCATTTCTTGTTAGTGGCCTGGGAATGTACCCTTGTCCCTTGGAATGAAATCTCATCCACAGGAGAGAAGAATTCTGGTTTGGGGTTTCTATGACTTAAAAACCATACATGTGACTCAGAAACCTCACTGAAATGGCTTAAAATGAACTTTTTTTTTCCTGAGGAAGATTCACCCTAAGCTAACATCTGTTGCCAATCTTCCTCTATTTTGTAAGTGAGCTGCTGTCACAGCACGGCCACCAACAGACAAGTGGTGTAGGTCCATGCCTGGGAACCAAGCCTGGGCTGCTGAAGTGGAGTGCACCAAAATTAACCACTGAGCCACTGGGACTGGCCCCAAAATGAACTTTTTTAACCTGTTTTGTTTTAGTGGAAGACTAGAATGGAGTAGACAGTCAGATTATGGGTTAATAGGTTCAAGCCAATTGGGAGATGAATATACACCCTTCAAGATGGAGAAGAAGGAAAAGTTTGTCTCCCTGTATTCCACGTTTTTGGAAGAATCAACACAGTTTTCCCGAGCTAGAAACACAAAGACACATCTTTGGTAGTACGTCCTGAATCATTCTTTATTCCTCTAAGTTAAAATCCTTCTTTATTCTCTTCATTACCTTTGGTGGATTGATAATTAATTAAAAAAACGATACATTTTTAGCACCTTAATAAATAATATTATACATATATAATGGATTCTAAATACATACAATATTCAATTTCTTACCCTAATACTGATATTTTCTCATAAAATAGAAAAGCATCACCTACCACAAACTTATTTTGACTGTGGTTTCATCATCCTCCATGACACTGACTCTTTCTTTACAGTTAACACGATAGCAGAAAGGCACCTTCCTAGGATGGAAACCACTGGTTGGAAAGAAATGATGAAGAGGCAGCCTACAACATTCCCATTCGTGAATCTCTGCGACCCCCAGCATCTGTCTGTGCCCACACTTCCAGGCTCTGGGAGGTTAGCAAGAAGTGTCTCAAACAAATAATCACTCTTCTCTACTTCTTCCTCTTCTGGTGCTGTCAGCTCCCATGCACCTGTGGAAAGTCTTGCAATAAAAGAGTGATTACTGTGATTATTTAGAGACATATAACATGCCAATAAATAAACATTTTATTTAATATTTGTATAGTATGTTTTCACTGTTGTTGCTGTTTATATCAATCACTGACATTTATTTAAAATGAAGTTGGGTTATAATTGCGTAAAGGCATTTCCAAAATTGCATTTTGGTTCCTGTACACACAGAAGAGCTATTAAGTGTTAACATCTTTTCATGGATTAGTGTCCTAACGCCAAGAATGAATGGAAGCTGGCTGTGATCTGGGGGAAGAAGTTTGCCAATACTTGCAGGCTTGGTGGATGCCCTAGGTGTTACAGTCCAGAGAAAGGGTGAAAAGAAGAAAGAGAAGTATCCTAAAAGAAAAGGGAGAAGTTGGAGGAAGGGAGTTGGAGACAACCTCCCTTAGAGCAAATCCAGCTTACCTCACTTAGAAGCAGGCCCTGCTTTGAAGACTATTTGTAAAACCTATGTCCCAGGCCAGATCACTCCTTCCCACACACGAGGGCTACTTCACTCCTCCCTGCAGACCCAGCTGTAGCCCAGGGCCTGGAAACAAACCTGTTCATCATCAGGGGCATTTGAGGAACTAGCTAATCAACACGGGGCTAGGTGTCAGCAGGGGTACTACAATGTTCCTCTGAACAATGACATGTGCCCTATCAGCTAAAGACTTGGTTGATTGGTTAGATGGGCTCTGGCCTTGTATGCCACTCACTTATCCAGTAAATAATTATTTAGTACTCACTACTGTGCCATCTGCTATTCTAGGTCCTGGGGGTCCAGTAGAACCTTCACATATCCTCTCCATAGAGCTTACAGTCTACACAGTGAAGCAGCATGAAGTGAAGAATTATACAGTGGTTGTGCTAAGTGCAACAAAGTGGAAGCCCAGTAAGGCATGGAGTGTGCAGAACGGGAGGTCGAGGAAGGGTTTCCTAAGGAGATGGCATTTCATGACAAATCTCAGTGACAAGTGGGG
The DNA here is from genome assembly GCF_020826845.1 of Diceros bicornis minor. Taxonomy (NCBI): domain Eukaryota; kingdom Metazoa; phylum Chordata; class Mammalia; order Perissodactyla; family Rhinocerotidae; genus Diceros; species Diceros bicornis. The sequence continues at coordinate 14,225,979 of NC_080749.1, read as the reverse complement.
ATTAGCTAGGTGAAGGGTGAGAGGGAAAGTGCCCCAGGAAGAGAAAATGGGATGTGTGGGAAGACCCTGAGGAGAGACGCAAAGCGAGCAAGGGTGAGACAGTGTAAAATCAGGCTGGACCTTATGACCCAGCCATTCTCCTCCTAGGTATATACCTCACAGGAAAATATGAAATACGTACTCACATGTTCATAACAGCAGTGTTGGTAATATCCCCAAGCTGGAAAATACCCAAATGCATATCAATAGAAGGATGGATAAATGAATTATGGTATGTTCACACGGGAAAACTATTCTCAATGCGAATGGATGACCCACAACCATACACAACAGTATGATGGAGACTTACAAACATAAGGCTAGGCGAGAGAAGTCAGACACAAACAGGTACATTGCATTTACAGAAGGTGCAGAAGCCGAGGAGTGGCTCCTTTTTGGAGGTTAATGACTAGAAGGCCGTTATGAAGGGCTTCTAGGGTCCCAGCAATGTTCTGTTTCATGATCAGGGTGCTGGTTACATGGGTGTGTTCAGTGGGGAAAATTCATTAAGCTACGCACTTAAAATTTATGACCTTTAATTTATGTCCGTTCTACTTCAATAAGCAGTTCAAAATATGAGGCTAATAGGTCTTTAGATCTTATAGACTTTGTAGGTCTGGTCTAGGTTTTGAGCTCCACCCTGCTTGTGCCCCTGACCCAGGAACTTGGGGCTGGCTCGTCCATCCATGATTCTACCTTTGATTACCTGACTACGGGCCTCAAGTCCCACACTGCAACCTGGCCCCATCTCTGCTGTTATGTTCTTTATTCCCTCTTGCCCAGCTGCCTGCTGTCCAGGTCACACACTCTGACTGCAGGCTGGCAGACTCTCTCAGTATCTGCCTTCACTCCATCTCCCCATCTCCCCTACTTTCTGTCAATACCAAGCATGACACCCTTCTCCGGAGTCTAAATGGGCAACATCACTGGGACGTGAAGGGGAAATATTTGCTTCTACTTCATTTGGCTCAACTGGCAGATGCCACAGAGGATCTTTCCCTTAAGATCTTACTCTGAATGTTTTTAAAGCTTATTATCTGATTTGGGTCAATATTTACCTCTGTCTGCATCAGAATCCTTGCTTAGGGCTTCTTGTTAGGTGACTAAATAATAACCCCATATTGTTTAAGCTACTTTTAGTTGGCTATTCTGTATCTTGGGTGAATGGGTGAATGAAGAGATAAAAATTTACTTAGGGACCACGGGCAGTTTATCTAAACTCTCAGGACTTCAATATCCCTAAATAATAACTTTGAGGGTCACACTAGTTTAGCACTTCCCACATTTCAATCATTTGCTTCCTACCTTCTTGATTTTTGCCGTATAGTCTTGCCACCTGAACTGCATTAAGTATTTTGCATTTAAATTGATTCTGTTTTTCAAACTTAAATTTATGTCATAAGGAAGCATTATATCATTACTCTAAATGAAAAATCAGAATCACTTGCAACATAAAGAAGATAGCTATAAAAATAAGTACAATGTAAACAAAACAATGTTACTAAATTCTGGTGAGATCCTGTTGAATGTGTAAGGCAAAGGGAGATTCGCATATTCTAGTGATCTCCTTGAAGTTATCAGAAGGTTAGAGAGTATTCTAAAGGAATATCACTTTCCCATTGTGCAAGCCAATGTTATTTTATGCTGTGCCTGCACGCCATCTAAAATCACCCTGCAAAGCCCCAGAGGAGGAAGTACCGTCCCACCCCTTTGGAAACGCTGGCCCAGTGATCCCTTAGACCTGGCGAAGAAGCAGGGAAGTAGACACATGGTGAAGAAGGGGTATGTAGAAGTCACTCCCTTTGGCAAAGGGAACCACGTGAGACAAACACTTTGCTTTGCAAGTGTTGACTGGTCCCTTGTCTCTGCGTTCCTAGTTCCCTTTCCCTCATTGTTTGAATGGGAGCAGCAACACAAAGCTGTCCACACCTCGAGGATGAAGAGAGAAAGGGCCTGATGGCCTGAGTGCCTCATCCTGCTGCTGCCAACCCTGCCTGTCCCTCAAGTGGTCCTGGCTCTTCCCTCACCCTCCATGCGCAGCCCCACGAAGACGCAGTGAGTCCAGAGGTCCTTTCAGTGTCAGGGCAGCTTCCTGCAGCCTCATCCTGTTCCCAAATCAAAACCAGACTCCTCGGGTCTTTGTATTTTGCATTTTGGCTAGATGGTGGGATCTTTTCGGGGTACTGTTCCCAATCTGGATGGAAGTGAGTTGTGAATGATGAATACCGTAGATCATCTTGCTTGTGAATGGCATCTTAATATGCTGAAAGTAATATGAAGCCATATATCTTTCCAGATGCATCTATCCAGGTCCTGAAACAGCTTAATAGATCCCCCCCACCCCCTTCAGTTATTGTTGAGGTTCATCAAATGGAGTTCACCAAAAGACATTATGGCTTTTGACCAAAACTAAAATTTCCTGTCTCTGATTTCCTGTAATTTCAAAGTTATTTCCCTTCTGTCCTGTAACTTGCAAACCTAAATCCCGAAAGTGAAAGAGGCCCTATACCTTGGCTTCTTCCATAGCCCTATAATAAATAATTAATTTCTTACTGTTTTATAGTGTTGCTTTGCCCTCAGCAAGGACTGCAAGACATTGCACATTCCATGGACTTCTGTGGATGCTCCTTTAGTTCTCAAGGAAGCTAACACTGTCAGTAATTTTAAATTTTAATTAAGATGTTCAGAAAGAATAAAAAGCCTGTAAAAGATTCTGGGTAGTTCATGACTAATATATCTTGAAGCAGGTGCTTATTTTTACCTCCATATTAACTGGGACATCGATGAGCTTGCTTCTTCAACCCATGATGACACACTGTTGCCCACTCAGCTTTAAGTGCTTTCCAGTTAACTTAAGTCATCTTAGAAAACCATGTCTGCTTTATTCTTAAAATTTTTATTTTTGCTTCTCTCCTGCTCAAACTTCCAGAAAATAAAAGATGACGTCTGTTCCTTTCCTCTTTGTTTAAGTCATTGTCTAAGTCAGCATTTTCAACGTCTTATGCAAAAGACTAGTCCTAGGACATTCCAATGTCAAAATACTTTGGGAAATAACACATACCACATCCTACTCTTGGAGATTCCCAATGCGCATTAGCCTTTTAAAGGCTCTGAGAATCCTGGGGAGTTAAGAAAACTGTTTAACATTGTATAACTACATTTTGCCAAACTCACATTACTCCCCTGAGTGGTAGGTTTTGCAAGGTGTTCAATGGTTATTTCTAGAACCAAATTTAAATAGAGGATTTGTGTCTAAAGGGAGTGTAGTAGTTTTAAAATGTAGCCTCACATTCTTTGACACTCCTTCCTTCAAGATTTGGGTGTCTATGTCCACTCCCCTTGAATCTGGGTGGGTCTGTGAAGGGTTCAAACAATAGAGTGCAGCAGGAGTGTACTCTGTGCCTAGATCACACATGCCCCTGTAGCATTTACCATATCATGTTTGGAGTCCTGAGCCACCATGTAAAATGTCTAACTATCCTCAGACTACCATGAGGACAAGGCTACATGTGGATGTAGTATTGATCAACAGCTGAGCCCACTGTCCAGCCAACCCCCAAAAGGTGCCAGCACGTAAGTGAAGTCATCATGGATCCACCAGACCCAGCTTATGCACCAGCTGAACCTTATGTACCAAGGGATCTCAATTGATGCCATGTAGAACAGAAGGATCCCCCAGTTGAGTGCTGCTTGAATTCCTAACCCACAAAATTGTGAGAAATAATAAAATAATTGTTGTTTAAATCTCTAAGTTTTGGGTTAGTTTGTTACATAGCAATAGATAACTGGGACAGGGATGGTTGAGCTCTTAGGTGTGGAAGAGACATCTGAGTGTCTTCTCTGAGACATTCCAAAGCTAGAAAGGCCAGAGCCCATTAGGGAAACCTTAGAGTCAAGGGACACCTAATGGTCAGCACTTTGTTTGATAAATGGAATCACTGGTTTAGCATTAAGCAAAAGTGTGATCAGAGTGAGAACAAATGGAAACAAGAACATCTCTGGGGTGTCATAACTTACCTTGTATATGAATGTGCCAGGCTGAGACACAGCAACTACCTTTGCTGCATGGACCTACATCTTCTGATGCGGACACCAAGGGTCAACCACACTCTCCTACTGTGGGTCTTGGTGCCTCTGTCACAGACATAATCGTGGGTTAGAGGAAACATGGAGAAGACTCGGATATCCTTATGCTTATGGGGAGAACAGAAGTGACAGTAGCAGGAAATTCATGTCGAGAAGAGTCAAAGTAGTTATGACTGATCACTGGTCAATGCTTCAAACTGTTGTGTTTGGACAGTGAGGTATATCACTCTGTCTTCCCATTAAAGCTCAATTATCAGTGCTAATGGAAAGATAATAGGATTATAGTAAATTGAGAGGAAATTGTAAAATCCAAATTGCTTCATTCATTTCCTTTAAGACTCTGCCCTCAGTGTACTCAGCACTGTCCAATGGTATTCTAATGGTATACTGGTTACCTCGTTTTTACCTCTGACTAGTCTCCCAGGTTCTCCATCTAGGTTCTTCCCTCTGTACATGTTACATCCAAGAATGTATTCATCAGGAATGGACTCGTCCCTTGGCCGGCTCTGGGACCTTCCTATTAATTGCAATCCCAGGCTTCCCTCCAAGTGAGCCAGACACAAATCATGTGATGCTAGACTTTGATGTGAATTAAAACATGGGGGATGAGGAAGAAAATGTGCCATTCCCTCACAGTCCTCACAGGCTCATATTAAAATGGCTGACGCTTATGTGCAAACACTCTCTTATCCAATTAGTCATTAGAACTTGACAATGCCACCTCCTAAATATGTTATTAATCCAATACATCCTCTCAATCACTGCTCTAGCTCAGACATTCATCATTTCTCTCTTATATAACATTTGCCTTCTGATTCATCATCCTTCTTCCAATTTCTCTCCAACTGTTGCCTGAGGGGTTTGTCTAAAGCACAAATCTGACATATCCCTCTCCTAAGATCCTTCTCAATGTGCACAGGATAAAGCCTAAATTCTACTGTATTACTATATTAGTCATAGTCCAGTGAGGAAAAAAGAAACTATTCTAGGTTTTCAAATAGATGAAACTTAATAGAGGGAATTGGTTACACAGCTAATGGAAGAGCTAAGAAACCAAATGAGGATGATAAGGCAATGCAGACAGTAGCAAGTGGGGGTGCGAGCTAGAGGTGGGAGCTGAGATCATTGAGATAGTGGCTCTAGGAGGAGCTTCAGTCACAGAGATAATGAGCTGATGCTGGAGTGGCCACTCAGTGCAGAACAAGAGAGAAACACCCTGGCTTCTGTCCTGCTTCCACTCTTCAGTTTTCTGCCTGTGCCTTGCATTGTTTAAACTTCCCAGGAAGACAACTGGCAAAGGATCTTACTCTGTAGTTCCCTGCAGAGCAGAAGGATGGAAATGGAATTGAAAGCAAAGAGTGAAACACTAGCACAATGACATATAAGACCTTTGTGGTCTAAACGTACTTTCATCTCCATCCTCACTTTTCATCATTCCGCCATCTTCTCCTTTTCCCCCAGCTGTACTGAACTACTCAGAGCTCCCCAAATGTATCAATCTTTCATAGTAGGTGAACTAGCACATGCTGTTCCTTCCCCTCAATCTGATTAAAGAACTTATACCTACCATTCAAAACCCACCTCACTACCTTCTATGTTAAAGTTTTCCTTAGATCTCTTTTAAACAGAGTTGACCACTCCTTTATGTATTCCACTGCTGCATCCTGTTTCTTTATTATAATATTCATCACCATGCATTACAAGTGAATGCAAGAGGCAGAAAACTCTTACTTTTGTTTGCCCAACTTTTTTCTCTCTTGTAATATGAAGGCTCCTGTTTACATACTGCTGGAGAGGATTTCAATAGCATGGATTTATCTCCTTGTTTTGAGACTGGTATATACCCAGGTTGAACAACTGGAGCACCTCATCTACAGTGATTGGGCAGTGATGCATACATAAGTAAATGACCCATCAGAGCTCTTTTTAGAGACTGATATGAATATTAGAAGACAGAGTCACAATCTTTAATTATCAGTGCAATGCAAGCTAGACTTCCTGGTGGTCAACTTTACCACCTCTTGGAAAAAACCTGCCTAAAAATCAAACCAAAAGAGAGCAAAGCTGGACCAAGAGATGAAGAAAGAGATTCTTGACATTGTTTGCACACCTGGATCAAAGTGTACCTGAATGAGATTAACCCCTAAACTTCTCAAGTGCATTTCAAGAGATATCTCCTCTTAAAAAAAAAAAAAATTCCTCATGTGCGCTTAAAAAGGGTTATTCTCTGTTATTGGAATTGAGAATTTGATATGGAGCCATAAGATCTACATTATTGACTGTGTTATTTAGGTCTTCTATTCTTACTAAATTTTTGTTTGTCTTGGACTGTGAGAAATGTATTAAAGCTGTCTTTTATCTGTGTGTTTCTGTCTATTTCTCCTTGCTTCTCCTGTAGTTTCCGTTTAATGCAAGTTGTTGCTGTTCTATTGGATGCACAGATATTATATGTTTATTGTGAATTCTAGCCTTTAGCATTATAAAGTGTACTTTCAAAACAATGTTTTTGGCTTGCGTCATGTGTGTGCATGCTTTACACTCTGCGGTCTGTTTATTTGTTTTCTTACTCTCTTTTTGGTATTTGTTTTGCTATTTAAGAAAGCTTATTTTTTTTGTTGTTTTATTCATTCCCTTCAGTGAATATTTCACACAATATCTTTAATTCCCTCTTTATTAGATACTGTCTATTAGTTTCTTACTATGAACAATGTTGAAATAAACCAATAATATCTTATTTCCTCTCTTTTCTCATCCCAGCAAATATTCTACTCCCGGTTAATATCTTTAAGACCATTGGCAAGCTTATTTTACTTTCTGTGTATTCCACCCCACCCCCCAGTTTTTTTCATTTCACAGAAAATTTTAATAGTTTTCCTTATGAATCAGTTCCAAATACATTAGAAATAAATCATCATTTTTTAAAACTTTGCAACCTGCCGTCAAATATACGTGTTACATATAAGTACAAACAGTTTCCTATATCAAGTACCTTCAATTGGAAAGCATGTCTCCTTAAAAACAGAATAAAGATGCACCTTCCAGGTAAGTGATTACTGCATATATTTCATGGAGGAAAAAAGACAAAATACAGTCGTCCCTCGGTATCCACGGGGAAATGGCTCCAGGATCTCCCGTGGACACCAAAATCCACTGATACCAAATTCCACTGATGCTCAAGTCGCCTATGCGTCTAAAACGGTGTAGTTCAATGAATTCAGTAGGCCGTCCGTATCTGCGGTTTCGCATCCCCAGATTCAACCAACTGAATTTCTATCCGCCATTGTGAAACCCGCAGATACCGAGGGCCTACTGTATTTATGAATATGAATTTGCCTCTAAAAAAGAATTACTCTAAATTAGAATTACTGCTGGTAACATTTACCTTCTCTGTACTCGCCTCCTCTTCTCATTAGGTTCTCATAGGGCCAGGTCATCCTATTTATCATGGAAGGAATATGGGCCTGTGGAGCATCTGTGGGTAGCCCTCTTGGTCTATAGGGATGTGTGTGCCCAAATTACACAATTCTAGAAATCACCTTCCAGAGGGCCTTCAAAGCATGTTCCATTCCCTACACTTTGTGGGTGGGTGAGGGAAACTTCCCATTTAAAATACTTTCATTCTCTGAGTTCCATTTTGGCTGGTTTCGGCAATCCTCAGCCCCAAGGGAAGCCTAGAGTGCAGATTTTATTTTGCTTGTGCGATATTCTGACCTCCTCTTCTTTTCCAGCAAGCCATTAAGATGTCCTTCCCCTTTTCCTCCTCCCCGTTTGGGTTGCCTCCAGTGTGAGACAGAATGAGGTAGGCAAATCTTGTTGTGAACTCCTCCTTTCTGAGCATCTCTGGCTTAGTAAATTCCTCAGTGAACTAAGAGGAGGAGCCTCTCGCCTGGTCCCCAGCATCCCCTGGCCTCATGCTCCAGGATTATACAAATTCCCTACTACTGTGGAGAGCACAAATGTTCAGGGTTTAACACGTTCTGAGGTCCCTGCTCCCTGACTGTTCACCCATTTAGGCATTACTCCTCCCCTCTTGTTTTCTCCTTCTGTTCTTTCCTCAGCCTTCTACCTTCTTCCTGGCTTGCTAATTTCTGTCTCCTCTCTCTGGCCAGTCAATGGCCTAGACAAATAATAAATGACTTTTTAGCCACTCTCCTACTAGAAATTTGCATGCACTATGTCAAATGCTTCAAGTTCCTCAGGTTAAGTTGCAGAGCGCTGGAAAAGATGCAAAATCTGGATTTAAGTCCTGGCTTGGTCACAAAGCACTTGGGAAGTCTTTATAGATGTTACCAAGTTTGTTTTGCAAAGAATTGCACTACAACCATGTCTTAGTGATGGATTTGTCTGTGAATGGCAAAATCCTGCATGACTTGGGCTAAATATACATCAGATAGAGTGACTTTTGGATAAAGAACCCACTTTTCAGGGAAGAAGGACAGAAGATACAGCCAGTCATGTTAGCTACTTTTATAGAGTTTCTGAAAGGCTGTCAGCAGAAACATCTCGCAGGCTCCTCACCCCTCACATCTGGCTCTAGCAAGCACCCTCCCACCCCTTGTCCCATAATGGGAATATTTGGGAAGGCTCTTTTCCTCTTGGACTCATTTTAAATTACATTCTGGCAGCAGTTAGATAAATTCTATCTGTCTTCTGAGCCCTGGGTCCCCCGGAGATAGCTACTTATAATTGAAGAAAGAACAGAAACCAAAACTTGACTCAGGCAGTTTGGGTTTATGTGCTTTGTCAATTTACCTGGGTGATTCCCCAGAGGACCAGGAGGATAAAGTTACCTAAGGGTGAAAAATAAGAAGAAGAGGTCCTTACAATGAAGGTTATGCTTTACACTAAATAAAAATGAATAGTCAACCTTTGACACAAGTGCTTTTATACACAAAAGGTCAAGTTAAATAACTTGGGATCCATGTCTAGCCTCACATAAACACCCAGAGTGCAGTCAATGGTGCATAATTGCTTGGTATGATGCTTTGTCTGTACCAGTTAGTTAGACTTTGTTAATGACTTCAGGGCTCTGGATGTGATTTCCACACAGGCAGGGCTCTGCCATGGCTACTGACTTTATGCAAGAATTAATATTCCCCAAAGCTCCGGAACACTCCCTCGGTGTTATCATTTTATACCCTCTCCATTTGAGGGCTCATCTAGCCTCATGACTTTAATTATTATCCCAATGTAAACAGCCTTCCAGAGCTGTATTTTCCATCTTTTGCTATCTGTGGAGCACTGGTTCTGAGGCCCAGGTCAGTGCCTACCACATTTCCACTGTCTCAATTACCCGAGCACACCACTCTCACAACCACCAAAACTACCTTTCCCTCTCAACTCTCTTATCTTTGTAAATGGTGTCTTTAAAGGAGAAGACTACTCTCATGTTAAGAAGACTCATGCAATAAGAAGTAGGCCTGAATACTCCAAAGCTGTGTATAGCAAGAGAATTGAGCCCTCTGACTTCAGTAAGTGACAAAAAACTGAGTACCTTTTATTCCCTGTAGCCTTTTGCAGCATGGAAGTGGATCCATATTATAACTATAACTTTTTTTGCCTCTTCGTCCCATTTTAGACTGTGTGAGCTCCTTTAATGCGGGAACTGTGTTGTTTATTTTCTGTGTGCCCCATAGAATGTCAGGTAGTGATTTTGTAGTAGATGCTCAATAAACATGTGATGAAAGAATAAATAAGAGAATGAACAAATGGATAGGCAAGACATTCTCTTAAGAGAACCTCAGCTTTGAATTCTCTGGCCCTTAATGACTATCGTGCGTCTTGTGGGATTTCAAAAGCATGCCTTCTCTGAAAATCTGTTCCTCATATTTTCTAAGAGTTTAGTGTACAGCTAGTAAGTGGCTTCTAAAACTGTTAGCTACATTTAAAAGGTGAAATGGTTGGCATTTGAGTATCGGAGTTTTTGAAAATCAACTCTATAAATACTGATGCCTTTTTTCTTCATTTGAAGGACAGAAAAGTGGGACAGTCTCCTGGAAAGTGCACATTCCATTAAAGTCTGTAAGTTGGGGTAGGGTAAAAATGCATTACCATTTTAAAATTTGATACATATCCTTGAACTTTGAGCACTAACCTTGTGGGAACCTTATTGTGAAGTTAATCCAGAAAGTATTGCAATTCCACTAGAGGCATTTCTTCTTGGGATATGAGATTCATCTAGATCTCTAAGAATTCTGAATTTAAGGTTATAGAGTGAATTTTGATATTTTTTCTTTTTCAAAAGAAATTCATAAAACTTCACAGGTGGAATAAAGAGGCCGGTATTCAGCTCAGGAAGGGACAGGTAAGAAACTCTACTAATGAGGTGAGACCAGGTGATCTCTACCATCCTTTCCACCTCAAATATTCTGAGTAGTATACGAATTAATAGTCAAGATGCACTAGGGATTCTAGTCATAGAAAGAAACAAACTTCATGTAATCCCTAGCGATTGGGATTACTATAACTAATCAAGTGACTAAACATCATGTATAATTGGCTTTAACCACTCCAGTGAATCTCAGCATACTTAGAATAAGATCCATACTCCTTACTCTGGATTGTAAAATCCTATGTCATGACCCCACTGGTTTTTCCTAGCTCGTCTCTTGCCACTTTCCTCATCACTCTCTATGTCCCATCCAGATCAGTTCTCTGTTGATTCTTTGAAAATATCAAGTCCATGCCTCACTTTGCTCATGCGCTTTTCACTTCCTGGTTTACTGTGCCTTAGATATTCTTCAATATCTTTGCATAGCTGGTTAATTCTCAAATATCTTCTCAATAATTACTGGAAAGTAGCATTTCAAAGTCATTCTCAGTCATTGTACTGTGCTTTATTTTTTCTTATAGCTCTTTTCATGGATTGGAGTTTACATATTATCATATACTTCCCACTTGTTTATTTACTTACCTATATGCTTATTGTCTGTCTCTCTATACTAGAATATAAATTTCTCAAAAGGGTGGGCCTTTCCAGTCCCTTCCAGAAAAGAACCTGGCACAGAATATGTGCTCACTCAGAGAATGTAGAAAACCATAGAAAAATGTAGCTCCCAACCTGCCAATAAGTAAAAGCTGGATAATCTACAAAATCAAACTTTCCTTGAGCCCATCACAGACTGAGGTAATAAGACAACAAATTAACTAAATTCCAAAATATGATAAACCTTTTTAAAGGGAGAAGAGGCACACAAACTGTGTTTGACAGAGCATGAGGGAAAGAGATGGCTTCCATTAATTTAATGAATTCTTAAAGACAAAGTGTGGACTAGTGTACAATTTAGAATAACTCAAAGCTCCAGACACAAGAGGAATCTGTACTCACTCACAAAAATGTTTTATGAGCCTCCACTGGGTGCTTCCAAGAAAGACTGGTGGCAAGTCAAGAGGCCAGAGGACTTCCCTCCATGGTATAGGCATGCAGGAGGCTATTGATGGTTGTTGGGTGAGGAGACAGACATGAAACACCATGCACTTCCATGAACTCTTTTCTCTTATGAAGCAAAGACTTAAATCACTGAAGGGGGGATAGGAAATCTTTCTGCCCAGGGCTCAAGCAAAATCCATAGTTTCTGAAAAAAAGAGTAGAAAAAAAAGGTGTCTTTTCCTGAGGGAAAGGCAGAAAACATTTTTAGTCCTAGGATCCTTCCTGGATACAAAGCAGGTCTGCTAACATTGGGGGAAAAGCAAGAAGTTATCTCTTGTCCAAGAACTTCCACAGACACAAGGAAGAGTTTGACTGCTGTGGGTGGGAAGGGGCAGCAACATGGAAAATGCTCCATTTCTGAGGCCCAGGTGTACAGAGTGTATGTAAGACTAAGGCTGGACCAGAAGAATCAAAAATCCTCCTAATCCCACTGTTAGCTTAGCAGTGAGTAACAAGCAACAGCTGTCTTCTTCTAGAGGAGAGGCAAGAGTATGGCATATGCATGCAGAGACTGCTGAAAGCCAAGAGTGGAGCAAGAATGCTGAGAAGAGTCTTCCCATACCCTAGATTTCATTCTATGCACAAGTTAACAGCAGCTGACTGAGGGAGAAGTCTGTGATCAGTTTGCAGCAACAAAACACAAATCTAGGTCAATTATTATCTACATTGACTCAGACTGCCCCCCCAATACAACACACACACACACACACACACACACACACACACACAAATGGTCTGATACAGAAAGTGGCATGGCTATTTCCAGGCAAAAATACTATTTGCCTCTAGCTCTACTGTCTTTCTACACATGACGTCTGGCATGTAATAAAAAATTATGAGACATACATAGAAACGAGCAAATAAAAAAAAAACTGCCTCATCGTCATCGTCAAGAGATAAAGCCATTGACAGAATTGTATTTAGAAGCTCAGAGATAACACAAATGTTGGAGCTATTGGACAGAGACTTTAAAATAACTTTGATAGTTTCTATTAAACTATCTAGTGAAAAACATGAACAATATGCATAAACAAATGAGGAATTTCAGCAGAGGAGTGAAGATTTATAAAAAGGAGTCAAATAGAAATACTAGAAAAAAAACTACAGGACACCAGAAATGAATAATTCCCATGATGGGCTTATAATAAGACATGAGGAAAGAATCAGTGACCTTGAAGATAGGTCAATAGAAATTATCGAAACGGAAACAGAGAGAAAAAAAAGTGACAAAAACCAAACAAAGCATCCAAGAACTGTGGGACAATATCAAACATATGGGTCATGGAAGACCCAATAGGCAAAGAGAGAGAAAACAGAGCCAAAAAAATATACCTAAAGAGATAATGGCTGAGAACTTCCCTTAATGAAAGACAACAAGCTACATATCGAAGCAGCTCAGAGTATCTCAAGCAGAATAAACACATAAGCACACAAACAGAGAGAGGGAGACCACAGAGTGAGTCAGATTACAGTAAAACTGCTGAAAATTAAAGAGAAAATCTTAAAGGTAGACAGAAATAAAGGAAACTATGGGGCAACAAAGAATGACAGAGACATGTCTAAACTATACAAGCTATAAGACAATAATGTGACGTCTTCAAAACACTGAAAGAAAAGAAGAAAATAGTTAACTCAGAATTTTATACTCAGTGAAAATATCTTTACAAAAATGAAGAGAAAATAAATTTTTTCAGGAAAACAAGAGCTGAAAGAATTTATTGCCAACTGACCTTCACTAAGCATTAAGAAATGTTAAATGAAATGCTTCAAGCAGAAGAAATATAATACTAGATAGAAATTTGGTTTTACTAAAAAAAAAGAAATATACTTGAAATAATACAAATGGAGGGAAACACAAAATGTATTTTCCCTTATTTCTATTTGTTCTAAAGGATAATTGATTGCTGTCAAAGTTCCAAAGACATTTTTCAAAGAAATGGAACAAAGAATCCTAAAATGTATATGGAACAACAAAAGACCAGGAATAGCCAAAGGAATCCTGAGAAAAAAGAACAAAGCAGGAAGGGTCACAGTCTCTGATTTCAAAACATATTACAAAGCTATAGTAACCAAAACAGCATGGTACTAGCACAAAAACAGACACACAGATCAATGGAACAGAATCAAGAGCCCAGAAATAAACCCACACATCTATGGACAGCTAATTTTCAATGAGGGAGCCAAGAACATACAATGCAGAAAGAAAGTATCTTCAATAAATGGTGGGAAAACTGAACAGCCACATGCAAAAGAATGAAAATAGACCATTATCTTACATCATATACAAAAATTAACTCAAAATGAATTAAAGACTTGAATGTAAGACCAGAAAACATAAAACTTCTAGAAGAAAATATAGGCAGTATGCTGTTTGACATCAATCTTAGCAGCATATTTTCGAGTACCATGTCTGACAAGGCAAGGGAAACAGTAGAAAAAATAAACAAATGGGAGTACATAAAACTAAAAATCTTCTGCACAGCAAAGGAAACCATCTACAAAATGAAAAGACAACTTAACAATTGGGAAAAGATATTTTCAAACAATAAATTTGATAAGAGGTTAATCTCCAAAATATATAAAGAACTCATACATCTCAACACCAAAAAAACTAACAACCTAATGAAACAATGGGCAAAAGATCTGGACAGACATTTTTCCAAAGAAGATATACAGATGGCCAACAGGCACATGAAAAGATGTTCAACATCACTAATTATTAGGCAAATGGAAATCAAAACTACAATGAGGTATCACCTCATGCCTGTCAGAATGGCTATAAGTTAACAAGACAAGAAATAACAAATGTTGGAGAGGATGTGGAGAGAAGGGAACTCTCATACACTGCTGGTATGTGTGCAAACTGATGCAGCCACTATGGAAAACAGTATGGAGATTTCTCAAAAAATTAAGAATAGAACTACCATATAATCCAGCTATTCCACTGCTGAGTATTTATCCAAAGGACATGAAAACACGAATACGTAAAGATATATGCACTCCTACATTCATTGAGGCATTATTCACAATAGCCAATACTTGGAAGCAATCTAGGTGCTCATCAAGGGGTGAATGGATAAAGAAGATATGGTATATATATACAATGGAATACTACTCAGCCATGAAAAAGATGAAATCTTGCCATATGCAGTATCGTGGATGGATCTTGAGGATATTTTGCTAAGTGAAATAAGTCAGAGGGAGAAAGTCAAATAACATATGATCTCATTCGTAATTAGAAGATAAAAACAACAACAAACAAACACATAAAGACAGAGATTGAATTGGTGGTTACCAGAGGGGAAGAGGGGAAGGAAGAGTGCAAAAGGGATGATTCGCACATGTGTATGGTAATGGATGGTAATTAGCCCTTTGGTGGTCTACATGAAGTAATCTACACAGAAATCGAAATATAATGATGTACACCTGAAATTTATATAATGTTATAAACCAATGTTACCTCAATTAAAATAAAAAGATTACGAATGCAATACATGAAAAAATAATAGAGGATAATTAATTGAAAGCACATGAAAAGATGCTTGGCATCATTAGTCATTAGAGAAATGCTAATAAAAACCACAATGAAATGCCATTTCACAGCCACTAAAATGACTAGAATAAAAAAGTTAGATAATAACAGGTGTTGAGGAGGATATGGGGAAATCAAAACCCTTATACATTGCTGGTAGAAATTTAAAATTGTGTAGCCACTCTGGAAAACAGTCTAACAATCCCTCAAACAATTAAACATAGACTTACCATATGACCCAATAATTCCACTCCTAGGTATATACCTAAGAGAAATGAAAACATGTGTCCACACAAAAATTTGTACATGAATGTTCATAGCAGCGTTATTTAGTAATAACCAAATTTGGAACCAGCTCAAATGTCCATCAACTGACAAATGGGTAAGCAAATGTGATATATTCATACAATGGAGTATTATTCAGCAATAAAATGGAATGAAGTATCGATACAATGCTACAATATGGATGACCTTTGAACACATTATGCCTAGTGAAAGAAGCCAGTTACAAAAGAACACATATTATATAACTCCATCTATACGAATTTTCTAGAATAGGCAAATCTATAGAGGCAGAGGTACATTAGTGGTTGCTTAGGTCTGAGAGATGAGGGCCAAGGGGTTGATAGCCAAAGGGCACAAAGATTCTTTTTGAAGCGATAAAAATGTTCTAAAATTTAATGTGATGATGTTTGCACATATCTGTGAGCATACTAAAAATTATTAAATTTCACATTTTAAATGGATGAATTATATAGTATGTGAATTATATCTCAATAAAATTGTTAAAGTTAAAAGAAAAAAACTAACTCTAAGGCAAAAAGAGTAACATTATATTGTGAACTTTATAACATATGGAGAAGTAAAATGTATAATGATAGTAATACAAAGGTAGGGAGGGAGGAAATGGAGGTTTACTATGATAATCAAATGGGAATACTATAATTGAAAATGCAATAACTGAAATTATTAATTCAATAACAACAAATTAGAGATAGCAGAAGAGGATTCATGAATAGGAAAATATGTCAGCAGAAATTACTCAGATAAAAGCATGGAGAGAAAACAGGATAAAAAATATGAGAAAAAACATGTATGTTTAATCAGAATTACAAAAAGAAAAGAGAAAAAAAATTGGACAGAAGCATATTTGATGAGATAATGGCTAAAAAATTTCCAAAGATTCAAGAATCTCTATGAAGTACAAGCAGAAAAAATACAAAGAAAACCATACCTGGGCACATCATAGTAAGTTAAACTCCTGAAAACTGAAGGCAAAGAAAACATTTTTAAAGACTAGAGAAAAAGGACTCATTTCCTACAACAAAGTGCAACAAAATGACAAACTGCTGACTTCTAAACAGAATTTGTGCAAGTAAGGAGACATTGGAACGGCACTTTTAAAGCCAATTTGGAATTCAAAACCCAGTGAACATATCATTCAAATTTGCAAGTGAAACTAATGTGGCTTCTGTCATACACAGAGATAACTGTTGCTAACAGTTCTGCATTAAAGTGAAGCTGAAGACAATATCTCAGATGGAAATAAGAAATTGCAAGAAAAATAAAGCAATAACGGAAAGGTCTTATGTGACTAAAATATCTGTAGAATTTAAGTACACAAATAGAATAGCACAAAATGTGGGAGAGGAGTAAATGGAAATAACAAATATTTTAATTTGAATAATACCTTTAACATACTTGACCTTTTTGATATATCCATGACATTTTACCTGAAATCTACAGAATACAAATTCTTTTCAAGTGCAAGATGAGTATTCATCCAATTGGCCACATTTTAAACAATAAAGCAATTCTCAGCAAATTTCAAATGATTGAACTAATATAGTGTCCTCCCTGACCTCACAGACTTAAGCTAGAAATCCATTTTCAAAAAACAGTGGAAAATAATCAGATACCTTGAAATTAATGAATACACTTCTGAATAATGCCTGGGTCAAATAACTGAAATGGGGAGTAGAGAATATTTTGAACAAAGTGGTAGTAAAAATATAACATATACGGGGTTGGCCTGGTGGCGTAGTGGTTAAGTTCACGCATTCTGCTTCGGTGGCATGGGGTTCACCAGTCCAGATCCTGAGCGCAGACCTATGCACCACTCATCAAGCCATGCTGAGGTGGCATCCCACATAGAAGAATTAGAAGGACCTACAACTAGTATACACAACTATGTACTGAGGCTTTGGGAAGAAAAAAGAAAAAAAAGGAAGATTGGCAACAGATGTTAGCTCAGGGCCAATCTTCCTCAACAGGAAAATAAATACATAATATATATATAAATTTTGGGATGCAGCTAAAACCATGTCTAGAAGGAAATTTTTCATCATAAATTCCTCTATTAGAAAAGAAGGCCAAAAATTATTGATTGAATATCCATCTCAAAAAATTAGGAAAAAAATAAAATTAAATCCAAAGAAAATAGAAGGAAAAAAGTAATAAAGAGCAGATATTAATGAAATAGAAAACAAATATATAGTAGGGAAAATCAGTACAGCCAAATTCTTTGAAAAGATTGTAAAATTGAAAATCCTTAATAACACTGAACAAGGAAAAAAGAGAGAAGCCACAAATTATCCATATTAGGAATTCAAAAGAGGACATTAGTACAGATCCCTCAGATAACTAAAAGAAAATTTTATCAACAACTGTGTGCCAGTAAATTTGGCAATAAAGATAAAATGGACACATTCCTTGACAAATACAGCTTATGAAAACTGACACAAGAAGTAGAGAATCTAAATAATTCCATTCCTGTCAACTAAATTAATCCATTATTTAAAACCTACTATAACAAAACTCCATGTCCATGTAAATTCACTTGTGAATTACCCTAAACATTGAAGGAAGAAGAAAAATAGATCTCATAGAAACTATTTCAGAAAATAGAAAAAGAAGACACTCGTCTCAACTAGTATTACGAGGCCAGCATAACTTTGATTTCAGAAACTTGCTAAGGACATTCTAGGAAAACAGTCACAGTGCAATCTCTTTCATGAACATAGATATAAAAATTCTCAACAAAATATGATCAAATCAAATCCAGAGAAACACAGAAGGATAATACAACATGAACAAATTGTGTTTATTCCAGGAATGCAATACTTATTTAACATTAAAGAATCAATCAGTGTATTTGTCACATAAATGGAGTAGTGTAGAAAAACTATGTTATCACCTTAATAATTGCAGAAAAATAATTTGATCAAATTTAAAATCAGCTTGCAAAGAAATTCTTAGCAAACCAGGAATAGACAAGAATTACCCTAACCTAATTAATGGATTTCTTACAAAAACCTTTCAGCTAACATCATAATTAATGCTGAAATATTTAAAGTTTTACCACTGGGAAGCAAGACAAAGATATCTGCTATCACACTTCTATGAACATTGTCCTGATGTCCTAGCCAGAGCAAGAAAGCAAGAAAAAGATATAAAAGCCATTAAGATGGTGTGTTAGTTTTCAGTGACTGCTGTAACAAATTATTACAAACTTGGTGGCTTAAGCAACAGAAATTTACTCTCTTTACAGATCTGGAGACCAGAAGTTCCAAAATTTGACAAGATTGTGCTCACTTTGGGGACTCTAGGGGAGAATCCATTTCTTATCTCTTCCAGCTTCTGGTGGTTGACCCAGTATTCTTAGGCATGAGGCTGCATCACTCCAATCTCTGACCCTGTGCTCATATCAATTTCCCATCTGTGTGTCTATGTTATCTCTCTTTTTCTCTCTCTTATAAGGACACTCATCATGGCATTTAGAGCCTATCCAGATAATCCAGGACAATCTCCTTAGCTCAAGATCCTTAATTTAATTATATCTGCAAAGAGTCTTTTTCCAAATAAAGTGACATTTACACGTTCCAGGGATTAAGATTTGAGATCTTTGGGTGGCCATTATTCAATCTACCACAGATGGAAAGTGAATAAATAAAATCATCATTATTTACAGGTAACATGATTTTATAAATAATAAACTCAAAAATCTATAAATAAACTGTAAAATAAGTGAATTTACTAAGGTTGCTAGGTACAAAGCACTATTTTAAAATTAGTTGCATTTGACATACAGTCAACAAACAACTAGAAAATAAAGTTTCAAAAAGATATCACAAGCAATAGTATAGAAACCTACGGATACCTAGAAATAAATCGAACAAATTATGCACAACACCTCTACAGTAAAAACTACCATAACTGAGGGAAATTGGAGAAGACCTAAATAACTAGAGAACAACTAAATAACTAAATAAATATATCATGTTTCATAAACTGAAATACCCAATATTGTAAAGATGTCAGATCTCCCTAAGTTGATCAATAGATTCAAGGCAATCTGAATCAAAATTTTCACTGCTTTTTTAAATGGAAATTGACAAGCCAATACTAAAATGTGTATGGAAGTACAAAAGGCCAATAATAAAGTTAAGCTTGAAGAAGAGCAACAAAGATATAGTTCTTATACTACCAGATATCAAGACAATATAAAACTATAGTAATTAAGACAATGGCATAAGTAATTAAGACATATTGGCATACTCATAGAAAAAAATAGAAAGTCCAGAAAGAGATCAACATTAACACTATTCTTTACTTAAGTACTTTCTTCTCCCAGAATCCACCTCTAATTGCCCCCATCTGCCACACTCCTCCTCCTTCCCGACTCATTTTCCCTGCGTGTAGACTTTTTTATTAGAGAGTTGTCTGCACATTGATCTTAACCCTCTACTACTATAACCTTTTGGAAAGAAAGAAACAAATCTACTACCTCTTTATGTATAATAAAAGCTAGCTGTCTCTGTAACTTTACTCACAGAAAGGAGGCCCTGCAGAGAACTTTCTAGATGATCTGCTCCAACTCCCACATCTTACTGAAGAGCGAACTTCAATTCTGCGAGGTGAAGAGACTTGCTGGAGTAACATATGTGGTTAATGGAGGAACCAAACCTCGAGTCTAGGTAAGAAAAATTATAAGTTGACAGGAAATTCTAGCATCTCTGACTCCCTGTGAAAAATGCAAAGAATACACTCTAACCCCATATAAAAAAATGACCCTTGCTCTTTGTGTATTTCTTATAGTATTGTGATCTGTTTTATATTAAGACTTGGCAAGTCTCCTCAGAATGGATTTTCATTTGTAGAATCAGTCCTCCAGGGAAGGGATGGGATGGAGAGAGAGGCAGGAGAGGACAACCTCAGCATCTCTGAGCCCTTCCTGCACTATTCAGTCTAAACCTTGAGCAGGGCAGACATCTTACAAGTGCTCCTGGTGGTGCTCTCAAGGTGGGAGGACGAGGAATGATAAGGCAGTACCCGCTGCAAGAGACAGGCTGGAGGAGAAGAAGGAGACCCCAGCAGTTGGCTGCAAGCTGAATGAAGATGACGAAGTTCCACCTTGTGAGCCATGATTGGAGTTCTGAACTGATCTCCCCTTTGAAATCCTACTGTTTATGAAGTTCATTTCAACTCTGCACAGGGTGTCATGGCAAGAGCCGTAATCCTGCCCTAGAAACGGTGTGTTAACAGACAAAGTTCAATGCTATGGGGTAGGGGTAATCTGAGAGTGCTCCAGGGGAAAGAGAATCTTGGGGAACAAAAGCAGCCACCTTAATGGCCTACCGATCCACCCTAGCCAGAAATGTTCTCTCTATTGATACTTGTATGAATTAAGATTTATTAAATGAAGGAAGTTACTTGTATTTTTATATCCTCAGTCCTATTTCCTCTGCCATGTGAACCATTGCACTCTGGGGAATTTGACCTCACTTGATCACATCTCTGGTCATACCTTCCTCTCACCAGAATTGGTCTCTTTAATAGAAGGTGGGAGATAAGTTCACAAATAGACAATCCACCTTCTCACAAGCCAATTTCAAAATTAAGTCAAGAATTCTCCTCTCATTCTTTCTCTCCGTATGCTTCTGTCACAACTTGGAGCTCTCCAGCAGGAAATGCATTTTTATCTGGTGGCTGTGAAATGAATTGCCAACAATCAAGTGGGAGGGGGAAGAGCTGGGGCAGGTATCTCAGCACCAAGAGGCCCGGGCGTGACAGATACTGGCAGCATTTCAGCAGGAACAGAGAGAGAATTCCAGCAGTGGGAAACAAGACTCCTCCCACTAGAAAAGAGTTAATTTAATCTTAAGCTCCAAATCACCACAGGTAACTGCCTCAGAGAGTCAGCCGGGCTCTGTTCTCAGGAAATCAACCGTGGGACACGAGTTTACATCTGTACCCAAAAAAATCTCAGTGGGTCTCTGCCGTGATGTACAGATCCAGGTAAAAAAATGTAGCCATGGGAAGACAGAAGCTTATTTCCTTCTCCCACCCCTCCATAACGCCCTGTTGTGTCTGGGAAGGAGTAGGGTAGAAAGTATGGTGAGAAAATTTTACCACATCGAACTGTCTCAATACCCTTTTTCATAGCTGTTGTGGAAAACGGAGAAAGTGTTTAAGCCCTTGGTCCATGTGTTTTAAAAAATAATTATAAAATAAGAGAAGTATGCATTTCATGCGTGAAGCATTTTAAGACACTGGAGTATGAATTTCACAAAAGCCCACGCTTAGGTCAGAACACTGGTTGGCATTCATCACTTACTGTAAACCTTGACTTTAGTTCCCGGATTCCTGAGGAACCTGTGTCTGCTTCAGCAGCTCCTGCCAGCTTTCACAGTTCATAGCCCTCTGGTATCACAATTTCCTGTCCTGGGAGGATGCGTCATTCAGGACATACTCCCATCGTCCTAGGTACAACCCATGGTGAAAATAGCCAAGGAATATTTTGAAGCTGAACCAGTTCCCTTTGTGGCTTTCTTTTTTTTTTTTTCTTTCTTTTAAAAGAATTTCAGGAAAGATTTGGAAGATTTTTTAGGAATCACAGCCTGTGGGGGAAAAAAATGTGTGATTACGTGTTTATTGAAAAAGCATACAGTAGAACAGAATGACCAAGGGGACAAGTTCTGGGGCCAGCCTGCCTGTCTTTACATCTCATCTCTGTCACTTACCAGCTGTGTGGACTTGGGCAGGAACATACCCTATCCATGCCTCAAAAATCTTCACATGTGATAAAGTGGGGACCATAACAGAACTTAGCCTCATACAGTTGTTGTATGTAAAGGAACGCATCACTGATGAGGACATAGCTGGCTGCATTAAAAACTTAAGAGTTTCTCAACATCCATGTGGACAAGTGCCTTTTATTTGTCCTTTTAAAATTAAAATTGATCCTATATTTTCCATTATATGTTAAAAAAAATTTTGGAAAGTATGTACACAAAAGTAGAAAAGAGAAGAAAAAGCATTCTTGTTGCCCTACTCAAAGGGAAAAACTAGTTAAATGGTGGGATGTTTCCATCTGGTCTTTTTCTGGCATAGATAAAAGAACAAAAAATCATACATGTAGTTGTGAATTTGCTTCTAATACCAATCCAGAAGAAGATGCCTTAGAAATGTTAAGCGTACTGAGTGGCTCACAATGGGACACAATCTCATCTTGCCTGAGGCATTGTCCAAAGTGGTCTCCACCATTATTCCATGGAACACTTCTGCTTCTCCAGCCAGAGGGCAAGAGCCCCAAGGGGAAAAATTACACAGTTTAGTCATTTTATAACCTTCTCATTTTTATAAACATAGGTTCAGGCATATGGTAGATTCTCAATAAATAGTTGTAGAAGAGGATTGAGAAACCATGGGGTCATTTATTATTGTTATAGTAGTAATGTTGAAAACCTTATCTAGCGCAAGACCAAAACTTTATTTGCTGAAGTTTCTAAGGAGTCACAGTTACTGTTAATGAATTCAAGGAAGAATCCCCAGTACTTTGGCTTACCTTTTGAGGGCAACCTTTGGTCCTATTAGAGAAAACATAAAATCATCAGAGCTGGTTTGGTGATTTTCACAGAGGAGTAGAGATACTGAATAGCCCAGACCAAAAAATGATGCTCGTTAACCTTTTTAAGGGCCCAGCTTGGGGAGGATCACAGATGATGGGATGATGAGGGAAGGGAATATCTTCTCAGCTGGCCCCGTTGGGGGGATGGTTGAGATAATCTGGTTGATTATGCCAACCATCAACCTGGATATTCTCACAGGATTGGCTCTCAGTGCAGAAGTCAGAAGTATTTTTCTTTGAGGTCAACCTCTTCATCCTCTTCTGGGTGGCTACACCTATTTCTAAGTACCTAGGCCCTTTGAGGTACTTCTGCCCTATCCAGAATTAATTACAGGAAACCAACATCTGTCTGTCATTTACATCTTAGCAGGAATGAATCACTGCACTCCTTCCCCCGGGTGGACTAATTCTCTAAGCATCATCTGTCTCGATGTAAAAGGTATTTCTGTCTCCCATGTCACTCAATAGGGAAGGGAAGAATTTGGGGAGCAGTAGATCCACTCCAGGTCCTGGAGTTGTACAATAAAAACAAACACTTTGTTATGTCTGTCCTTACTCTTACATTCCCAGTGCTCCTGGAACCTTCCTCCTCTTAACAGGTTCTTCAGTATTCTTTCTTTCTTTGAACCATAGAGCTGAAACACATTGATTTTCTCATTGGATCTTCACAATAACTAGTACAACTGCCAGGGAAAAGACTGGTATTATTTCCAGTTCACAGGTGAAGAAATTAATATTTAGAAAGAGGGACTGTCAAAGCAAAGGTACACAGAGTTTAATGGCAGAGCCAGAAGTAGAATCCAGGTGCCCTGACTTGGGCTGAGAACATTTTCCTCACCAGCACACCACTGTACTGAGGGGCGAGAACCAGACTTTGGTGGAAGAGGTTGCTTGACTCTAGTGAGATGCTACTCACCTCCACAGGCTCATATAGGTGAGAAGAGATGTGGCGAGTCAGCAGGCAGCCAGGACTGCTTGTGCTTGGCCTCTGCCATCCCCAGTCCCTGAAGCAGTCTAGGACTTTTTTCTAGTGCTGCGGGATAGTTTTTCCCCAACACCTCAGAGAAATAAGGCCTTGGATATGTCATTTAACTCTCTCCCTAGCAATTCCAAGTCCAAATTGATATTTTATAGTCTCTATTTACTGTTTTTTCACTTTTATGTATCTGTGGTCTTCAGAGTATTGGTGCCACTGATACTTGCTATGACAGAGGGGCTGTGGAGAGAGTCTAAATGGTGGGCTGTGTTGATATGGGGGGTGGCAGTTACCTGCCCCTGTGTGTCAGCTCTGATGTTGATGAGGTAACAAGAACCACTACACTTTCTCTCCACTCAAAATTAAAGAGTTTGATCATTCTAGGAGAACTTTAATGCCTACAGCCACCTCAATCAGCATCAGATTTATCCTGAAATATCTGAAAATCCTGCTGCTAAATCAAGTAAAATGGAGACAATTGGATTGATAAGACGGCCTTGACTAGGG
This sequence comes from Diceros bicornis minor, assembly GCF_020826845.1. Classification (NCBI taxonomy): domain Eukaryota; kingdom Metazoa; phylum Chordata; class Mammalia; order Perissodactyla; family Rhinocerotidae; genus Diceros; species Diceros bicornis. The sequence continues at coordinate 14,201,501 of NC_080749.1, read as the reverse complement.
TAGTGTTGATGGAGAGAGAAGATGGAAGCCTGCTTGGGATGGGCTCAAAAGACAATAGGAGGAGAGTATTTGAAGATAGTAGGTATACACAACTATTACAACTATTACTTTCATTTTATAAGGCAGAAAATCGTGGGCCAGGGCTTGTCTATATAGAGCCTAGTGCAGTCCTCAGAAAAACTGAAAAGTTGGTGAAGTTTGTCTGGGGGTCAGTCCCTTAGGGTAAGAATTCTAGACTGACTCTCAAAAACCCAGGGTCTAGTCTCAGGCCATTTACATCTCTGAGCGTTTACTTGACTACGTGCCCATGGTGTCAACACAGATAATATATCGGATGTGTAATATGCCATGTATCAAATTACCATGTATCAAATTAAACAAACAAAAAATACAGTATAGTAAGGGCTATAATAGAGGTTTGAACAAGGACTGCTTACATCTGAGAATAAATTAGTCTATGTTAAATTCATGCTCCATTATATATGTTATGTGTTCAGTTAATCCACTATTATAGGAAGATCTGTCCAATGTGAAGACAAAGAAGACAGTAGTGTATGATTAGTATGAGTATTGGGTTTAGAACCCGACACCTAGGCTTAAATTGCTACTTTGCCTCTTACAGCTATGTGACTGTCGTCAAGTGAATTAACTTTCCCCAGTTTCCACTTTGCCATCTGTAAAACAGATATGATAACAACCTCATCCTTTGGTGAGATAAATGTAGAATTAATGTAAAACACCCAGAACAATGCTCAATAAATATTAGGCATTGTTATTATTATAGTTATCTGGATGTGAAGATAGAGTGGAGGTGGTGATTAAGGGGTGGAAAAATCAGAGAAGGCACTATAGGAAAGTCTTTCAGGCAGCTATTTAAAGGATGGGTTGAAGGGTGTGAGTCTGCAGATAGAAGGTCAGGTCTAAGTCTATTTTGAGTGCTAGTGATAATGAGGAGGGCCTGAGTTAGCAGTGGCTGTGGAGGTGGTGAGGATAGGATGGATCTGAGAATTCTTTAGAAGGTAGAATCAGAAAGACTTGGTGGTAGGGAAGGAAGAGTTGAGGCTAACTCCCAGGGGTCAAGTCTGTGATACTGGATAGTATCATCAGCTAAGAGATGTTTTATGCGAGAAGACGACCTCAGTTTTGGCCTTGTTTACTTCCAGATGCTGCAGGACCCATAGGTAGAGATGACTGTGGGCCATTGGATGTGTAGCTCTGGGCTTTTGTTCTTTCCATCTCTTTTGAAAATAAAGATTCAGGTAACATCTACATGCTGGCCCTGGTGGTCTAGTGGTTAAAATTTGGCGCGCTCACTACCTTGGCCTGGATTTGTTTCCTGGTCAAGGAACCACACCACTTGTCTGTTGGTTGTCATACTCTGGCACCTGCATTGGATATGTTTCAGTGGAGCTTCCAGACTAGACAGGCTAGGAAGAAGGACCTGGCCACCCACTTCCAAAAAATTAGCTGTGAAAACCTTGGGAATAGCAGTGGACCATTGTGTGATATAGCACCAGAAGGTGAGAGGATGGTGCAAAAAACAACTGAGTCCAGGGTTCTTCTCTGCAGTACACAGGGTTGCTAGGAGTTAGAATCAACTTGACAGCACTAACAACAACAATATCTGCATAGAAGTAGTAGTGGAAGCCATGTGTGTGAGTGATATCACCCAGGGATAACATAGAACAAGGTTTCTAAGTTTTGACATTATGGATGGGACAGTTTTTTTGTTGGGGGGGCTTGCTTGTACATTGTAGGATGTTTAGCAGTGCCCTTGACCTCTACCCACTGGATGCCAGTAGCATCCCCCCTCCCCAGCTATGACAACCAAAAATGCCTCCAAAAGTTGTAAAATGTCCTTGGGGGACATGATTGCTTCTGGTTAAGAACCACTGGTCAGAATAAAGGCAAAGGCCAAAGAACTGAATCCTGAAGCCCACTAAGATTTAAAAGCAAGATAGAAGAATAAGAGTTAGTGTGAACAATCAAGAGAGGAGAGTTCCAAGAAAGAAGTGTTTAGAAAAGTCATCCTCTGTAGGGAGGTTGCATAAGATATGGACAGAAAAATATGATCTTTGAACTTGGAGATAAGGAGGTCCTTAGTGACCATATTCATAGGACTGGTGGGGGCAGGAGCCTGGATGTGAGGAATAAATGGGTGCGTGGGAGTAAAGTTAGTGAAAGTAAACTCTACTTTCAATAAACTTGAGTAAGAAATGAAGGCGTGAGGAGACAGTAATTAAAGGGGTGGGGTATCAAGGGAGTGTCTTCTGAAGAAGGAAGCTTCTTGTGCAGTGCTACATGGTGAGCCCCTTGTAGGCAATGATCATATCTTATTTCTTTTTGAAATGTCACACTTGATTTATAAGAAAGGCTCAATAAATATACATTGGTTGAATCAGGGACTTATTTTGCTACCATTTCTTGGACTGTAGATATTTTAAAACAACTCCAGGAAGAAAATGATGTTTCACACAAAAGGATGAATCACAAATGGTAGAATTTCAGACATGAGTCAGAGATATTTTGGGTGTTGTCTTGCCCTGTGTCCCTCACCATCCCACCTACTCACCTCACATTTCCCACATGCACCCACTGTTCTCTTTTTTGCTGCCAACCAGACCTTGTTCCCTAACTCAAGACATGGGTAATTATTTCACCCTTGACTAATTGACAGTGACAAATAGCTAGTAAATTGGGTAGATAAGGAGAACAAATTTGGTGTCTTTGTCTTTCCCGGACTCTCCAGGCTGGGAGAGTTGGAATGTTCCCCTGGATTGAATTGCCCAAAATTGTACTGTCAATCTTAAGGATGTCTGCGTGAGCTAACGAGATGCAAATAGTGACACATAACAACAACAAAAAAGAAGCCCAACTGAAAATTTCATAGCTTATAATGTCATCCTAAAGGAGGCAGCAGAGTACATGAAAGGGGAGGGGGGAAGAAAACACAGCTAACAGCGTGACTTTTGAGTGATGAGTTGTTGGTTTATCTATAGTTTATGAACACAATCTCAGCCTAAAAAGATGAATGAGAAGAGGTTCTGAGAAAGAAAATCTATTACTTGAAGATGTAGAATTGTAGTTTTGTAAAGCCACAGGCACAGGCAAAGTTTATTTTCATTTGGTTTTTACCATAGCTCATGTCATCTCCCCAAAAGAACCGATAAACAGAAATAGATTTTTTTTTTTTAAATTTGGTAACCAATATCATTTACACCAATAACTATCCCAGATCACAGCCTCTGAGAAGGCAAGGCTGACTTAGGCCTTACTCATGGCCATTTTTTACATCCCTTAGCCTAGTGCCTGCCACCTAGCAGTTCCTTGGTTAATGTTTATTGAACTAAAATATAGTGATTTTTTGAATTGATGCAGTTTAAAGTAGGATTTTGAATGTCTAATTTGATTTTAAATAAAAACTCAGAAAATTCAGCCTGGCATCAGGTGACTCCAGTGGCCTTGAGAGAGCAGTGCTCAGGTAAGCCCAATTCCTCATGTATTGCTAAACAGCCAGCTTAATCAGAACCCCTTTCTTGAAGCCCACATGATGAGCAGTGACATGCTAATTGAAATGTACTTTCCCCAGTGAACCACTTAGCAATTTATATAAATATCAAAGCCCTGGGCTTTACTGTCAGTCTTTGTTTTGGAATGAGAAATTTATAAAAAACATATGTTTCCAACTGTCAATGACAGGGTGTTCTGAAAATATGGCCACTGAATCACATCCGACTTTTCTTTCTACAGACACCGAAGTAGTCAGGGTACATTTCTCTGTTAATAACATCTCCTTTCATAAGGAACCTACTCCACACCAGGGTTTCATTACTAAATTCTAGGGAGCTGTTGATAATGGAGGTATAATGGTCAGGGAAAGAATGGCCAGGGAGAAAGAGCTAATATCTTTGAAATTCTAATTCTGACAGATGAGAAAAGGGAAGCAATTATGAGAGAGACTACTGATCTTATTGCTGGCTTGGTAATCCTAATGAATAATATCATCTTTCTTGGTAACCATTGGACATGAGTCTGTGTCCCTCTCACAGGCAAATTTCTGTGATTGTAAGTGAAATCCTTCCTGAATCGGAGACCTTCCTGTTTGAGTTGGAAGTGGGACGGTCAAACTGCAATCATAAGTTTGGCTTGCAGAAGGACTTGAGAGTTGAGCTGAAAGTGTGAAATCCTACAATAACTGTATCATTGTGCGAAACAGAGCCTCTTTTGTCTTCCTAAGCTATCTGACTTTCCCATAGAGTTTCTTTCTCCAAACATGCCTCAAATGGTGTTGCTTAATGAAAAATGCCACTCAGGACAAGGTAGCTTTCACCGACAACCATACGAGGTGGACATTCTAGTAATTCTAGTCATATGGGAGAAGAGGACTGGCTTAGACAGCTTGGGAAAATGAATTCTGAGAGTGGCACCCAGAAAATGGCCCTGGTGGGGCAGAAAGAATGGGTCGTATGTCAGCCCATGTCCTCCACAAGCCTCTCCCATCCATCTCAAAAATGCCACAGACTCTGAAACCCATGCAATTGTTTTGTTTCTAGTCTACATATAAATCTTTTAATTGCATGTCCTAAGCCTTGAGACATTTATGTGGAATTATTCTGGAAAAAAAAAGAAAGGAAGGACGGAAGACAGAAACTTCTGCTGGCAGCCAAGCAATCTGCATTTCATTTCGATTTAGATAGTTTTGCTATACATTTTTTTCCCAAGGTTTCCTGGATTTCAATAATATATCTTTCATCACCAGATCACCAAAAACTGGTTGTGTTGAGCTGTCCCTGGGGCTTTGGAGTGGATATCAGGGATTACTTTATAACTGGGAACTTATGAATTGTACGAGGTTTACAAATGACTTGTTTTTCTCACTTTAATGGTCAAACCATGAAACTGATAACTTATTCCTGGAAGGGTATGTGTATGATATGTTAACAGGTCTTTGAGAACAGGATTAAAAAATAATCAAAACATACACACACACACACACACACACATACTTAACTAGTTTTAAATAAGACATTTGCTGAGTAGATGAGCCCCGACTGCCATTAATTACAAGCTTTAAAATGTCCATTTTAATGTGTTTTTATGTCTCTTTACCCTAGACCCACCTATCCCAACTACTCTAAAAGCTTTCGGTTGAATTTTTTTTAACCTCTTGGTAGCTGTCATTTGACCCCACAACCCAAACATGGCATTGGGCAACCCAGTGGACTTCCAGTAGGAAGCAGCAGTGGAGAAGCCCTGAGCCCCACTGTTTGCTCACTTGCATCGTGGGAGTCACTGAGCTGGCAGTGGGTGCAGGGTGGGGTGGGGTGGGGAAGGACAAGTGAACTTGATGCCTTTCTGAGCACATCTGTTTTATTTCACGTTGGTCTGCTGGCTGTGGCAGGGCAGGGATAGCAGGAGGGGGGTCGATAGGTGTGGGGTTTCTACAAAAGATATGTTTGGATTTCCATTTTATAGGGATGAAAGAACCTGTTTTTGCCAAATTGCAAACCCATAGAAATATCCTGGGCTGGGAGCAGGGAATTCAGCTGCAGCCTTTAGAGTGGGGGTGATTTATGGCCGGCCAAAGGAAGAGTCCAGGTCCACACAGTGAAGGAGGTGGGAATTGAGCAGGTGGAACGAGAAAACGAAAGAAGGAGGGGAATTTTCCTGACTATCCAAAAGCTCTCTCAGTGTAACGTTGTGATGCGTTAGGTGCAAATGAATCAGAAACATATGGATTAAACTTCCCTTCAGGTGAGGGAAATAGTAGGAAGCAGTGGTTGTCAAGTTGGGGGCTTCGACAATTCTAACATGAATTCAGTTGAAAAGTATCTCAGCCAACTGACAGGTGACAGGTCTTCCTGTGATGGCCTCTCTCCAACTCTGAGGACAGTTACGCTGAAAGCTGGTAGTCAAAACTGCCTTTATTATTCCCAAGATGATCCATGTTGTGGGATTCACGTCCCATCTCTTCCTGCAATGCTCCACCTCCAAGGCCATCTCGAAACTGTAGGTCTTTTTCATTGTCTTTTTAGGACACCCCTTGGCTGCCATTGCTAACACCTTGTTAGTGGATTTTCAACGTGACTTTAATGGTAATTTTTTTTCAAAGATATGGATTAAAAATGCGTGATGTTTAAAGTTGTAGAATCTTTTCTCTGGTTAACCTTTGCAGGCTCTGCCATATGCATCATAGACATGACAATTTTGGTTAATGAGTTTCACTTTTCTCATCTGTAGAATGGGGCTAGTAATGTCTACCTGCATAGAGCAGTAGTGAGGAAGAAACAAGAAAATGCAGTTGAAGACGGAAGACATCTAATAATCTGAGTTGCTCCAATATTTGTTAATATCATTAGGAGTTGGATAATCATTGTGAATATCATCTACCACACATATTATACCAGAAATAATAATAGTAATAACTGTTAATATTTATTGAGTGCCAACTATGTGCTAGGCACTGTATTAACTCCTTTCATCATTTACAACCTCCTCTGAGGTAGGTACTGTGCTATCCTCATTTTACTGTTAAACTAGTCTGAGCACTGATGTTTTAAGCAGTGGTTGACCACTGTGGATTTGGTTCACCCATGATACATTTTGAGATTTATGAAGCATTTTGTAGTAAAGTTGTCTTAGCACAACAAACTCAATGTCTGCCCACCCTCAGAGCTCAGAGTAGCCCTAGTTCCCTCTATGGAGTCCCATGTGACCAGCAAAGTCTGCCACAACCCCTTCGGCTTGTAAACACGTCCCACTTAATGTGATAACTGTAACTCTACTGTCCAGGACGCAGGAGTGGTCTTGTCATTGTTCTTGTATTTTCTTCTGCTTCTTTTCTGTTTGTGAGTGAGTTGTTGCTCCAACTGCAATCTGGGGTGGACACTCTGTCTCATATTTCTTTGTCTTTATCACACCCTGATGAATGAACAAATGGTATATCAGAAAATATTCCATGACTTACTAGATCTGTTCATATTTAGCTTAAATTAAATGTTTGTGATTTCTCTTCTCAGTTGTCATCCCTACTGTGGGAGCTGGTGGTTCTGTTCTATTTCATTGGTGGTTTCATGTCCCTCTGCCAGAAAGAAACACTGCCACCCTCTAGAGTCCTAGGGTGCTCACCTGGGTAACAGTGCATTTGAGTATTTGTCTTTCTAATCTCTATTCCTTAAAACCTATGCAGGGGAGGATAGCAGGGAAGATGCCAGAGAATTCAGTTTATATCTCCCTGGCCCAGTGATATGATGTGGAAATAGCTCCTTGAATCTTGGAGATGTCAGCATGTTGAGTGCATGACAGGTAATGAAAGAGGATTGTTCCCACACGTTATTTTTATGGGCTCATTGGCTCAAGTTGTTGAATAATAAAAGTAAATCCTGTTTGAAAATATAGCATCACACTTCCAGGTAGACTTAGCACTCTGAGCACTCAGTGCAAGCCACAGCCTGGCCGGAGTTGAGCGTGAGGTAAGAGCTATTGATTTTATATCTCCTTGGGTAGCAGAAGCCTGTGAGGGATGGAAGATAAGTGGCGTATATGCCCCCATTTCCCACTCTCTTTTCTGTGACAGACATGACTAATCACTTATAGCAATCTTTCCCCATTTGCCTGGTTCAGTCTCAGAATTCTCAATACAGTATTCCAGGCAATCAGTTCCAATCAGATGGAGTTGGAATGAGGAATGAAACTTAATTGGAAATTATATTTTTTCTATAGAAAGGATCATGTTGAGTTTAGTATTGTTTAGTAGATAAAATGAATTTGATTTTTAAATGATGAAAAGCACCATCTATACACTATATGTTGGACTTGAGGAATGTTATCTAATTTTTTTGAACCTTGGTTTACTCATCTCTGAAGTGGAGAAATAATAACAAATCCTGCAGGGCTATTGGAGTGATTAATGAGATGCTATATTTAAAATACCTAGTGGTGTACCCGGAGCGTTCAGTTATCTGCGGCTCCTACTAGGACTGGCTTGAGAATCCACTTGGTTCATGACTCTGTGTCTAGACGGAATCAAGATTAAGCCTTTCCCTTTTGGAGTACAACTTTCAAATGGTGAGGAAATTTCTTCTGCTTCCTTCCTCAGTCTCCTTGTAAGTTTAACAGACACTTCTGTGATAGTATGAATTGGCAGATCTCTCAGAATGGTTTTCCTTCAAGAGGTCATTACTCTGGGAATTGACACACAGATTTGAGTTTAATGTAGTGACACCAATCATTTAGATAAAGTTGAAAAATCTACTCCAGTCCTAGAAAGCTATTGCCTGTCATTGTCACCAGGTCAATCGCCTTGGAATTGGTCACCTGCTCCTAACCCACTGGTGCATTCTTCACACAATTCTAGTGTGTTTTACAATGCAAATCTGACAATGCCATTCTCCTTCTTAGAGATTTTCAATGTCTGCTGGGGCAGTCAGCTTTCTGGTAGGAAGGAGATGGCTCACTCAAACAGTAAACGGGGGAGTTCAATACAGGGACTTATTCTGGCTCACAGCTGGTCTGCTGCCCTGCTCTCTGCCCATCCCTCTTTCACTTGACTCTACCATCTCATCCTATTGGTTTCCTCCATATGAATGAGCTCCTGACTCAGGGCCTTCGCCCTGAACATGCTGTGTCTCGATATGGTCATGTTTCCTTCCTTCCTTCTTAGCCTTCAACTCTCAGCTTAAATGTCACTTTCTCAGGGACCCTCCCTGACCCCCTGGCAGAGATCCATTTTCTCCATTCTAGTTTCTCCAAGAAGCACTAGTTATTATTGTAATTCAGATACCTATTTGTGTAATCATTTGCTTAATTTCTGTCTCTCCCGCCAGACAAAATGTTTTATGAGGTGAGTGCCTAGGCACTCAATAAATTAAAGGTACTCTTTGAAATTAAGAACTCAATAAGTATTTGATAAATAGGTACATGCCAGCAGGAGATAAATACACGAAAGGCACAGGAGCTTCCTGAAGCCACTGTCTGTGTTAAAACATCGCTTTACCCCTTACTAGCTGTGTGATCTTAGGCAAGTTGCTTAACCCCTCTGAGCCCCAAACTTTACTCATCTATGAAATGAGGATAATAATAGTAGCTATTTCATAGGGCTGGGGAGAGGAAAAATAAGTCAGTACATGTAAAGTGCTTAGAAGAGAACATGGTAATTGCTCAATAAATGACATCATTTTCCTCCTCCTCATCATCAAATCTTCATTGTGTAATTCTTCTGTTGTTGACTGGCTGTTTGGTGATGACATTTGCACTAATCAGAGAAAAAAAAAAGGGTATGTTAATCTTAGCACTGATTCTAAACATATCATTTTTAGAATGAAGAACCCAATTTTCTTGATACCGAATCCTGAAAACAAATTAGTTTTTCACCTGTTATATAGTTAGTGTCTAGGGAAGAGTTATTTGACAACTAACTCAGTTTACCCTGTAAAAAGCAAAGATTAATCTTTTTAATATGGAGATGGAAAGTGAAGGCTGGGGCTACTTTGCAAGTCCTTCCTTTTGGGTTCTCTCCCAAGGTTTTTCTCCTAACTCAACACCAGAAAAATCAGGGACAAAGTGGGAGACGGGGCAGGAAGTGGCATCAGGATTGCTCTGTGTTCCAAAAGGCATGGTCTTGGGACAGTCAGAGTTGCTTTCTGGGAGGTCACTGGGTCCCTGGGAGATGCCGGGAGACCAGCTGAGGAGCTGCCAATCACACTGAGAGTGGGACCAAGGATGAAGGACCAGGAGAAGCAAGGAAGGTAACAAGAGTAATACTATGAGATGGGGCACTGGCAGCGCCTGCTGGAAACATCCGATCAGTTTTTCTGGATGGCGCATCTCCTGTGTGGGGGCAATCTAATCTGATTGGGCAGACACACACTGGATTTTGCTTTTGCACTGCAACATTTCAAAGATTTTTTTCAGATGCTAAACACAGGCTGAATCATAAAGCCTTGCTGTGGTCAGAACCTTCCCACTCTGTCTTTCAATAGTGGAAAAAAGTGAGGTCTAAAGAGGTCAAGTGACTGAACTCAAGCCACGAAACTATGATAGAATCAGTGCCTGGTCTCACAATTCCCGGACTCCAGGCCAGTATTATTGCCATCCATGACTTTCCTTTAAATCTAACCCTTACCTCCTGTGTTGCTCTCTCTTCGGATTCTGACTGGAAACTAAAATTAATTCTCATAAATTCACACAAGCAAACCGACTCCATTCCTTGAGCCACACCACCTGAGGGGGCATCCTGACAGTCGCACACACGTGTTACCTGCTGTCCCAGCTCCATTTCTGGAACCTGAGCAACGTCAGCACCGTGTCCTTGATTTTTCCGAGTCAACTGTGCATTTGACATGGATGGGGGCATGCATGGCCGAGCAATCACTGTCACAGAGGGAAGAATTTATGTTTGCATCTGTGTCTCACCTCTTTTGACATCTGGTCTTGGTGGGCCTTTGGGAATTTATGGGGAAGGGAAAAGAGAGCAGTGAAGAGGGCTCTGAGTACTGCTGGAGCCAGGGATGAATAAAGATGAGATGCCCACTCTTCCACCTTGAGAGACACAGTGGTTTTTGACTGTTAAGTGGCTGGATGTCCTTGGCCTGAATGGTTCTCTTGTCAGATATTAAGGACCTTAGAAGCGTCTCATAAGGTCGGTTTCATGGTTCACCGAGCCAGGACTTTTTTCCCAATGAGGATCACCAAGGAAGAGTGTATCACATCTTTAGGGATGTGTCTCAAATAGTTCGTTTCCCTTATTAACCAGGGGTAGATTTATCTGTAGTGAATTCATCCAGACTCTTTTTGAAATAGTACATTTCTGTAGCATCTTTTAGGTAAGATTCTGTTTGTTTAGCCCATGTTGATAAAGTAGCTCTTTATTTTCCCTGTGACACTGGTAGGAAGTACCGTGACTCCAGAACTCAGAGACCGAGTGGCTAAGCCCTTCTGGATTTTATAAATGCCCGTTTAATCTCTCCTCAGCCTTTATTCTCCGAGTTAAAAGGTCTCTGCACTTTAATCAAACTTCATATGACAGTGTCTTGATCCCATTGCTTATCATAATTGCCTCTCGCTTTTATCCCACCTCTTTTGGATGCCAAGGACAGAACTGTATGCAATATTCCCAAGTCTAGATAAACCATGGGCTGGGAATAAGGAAAGGGGAATATCTTCTCTTTGGTTTATTTCGACCTTCATGGAAATGCAGCACACCTGGAAAATGTTTTTTTGTTGTTAAGATTTATTGCCTCTCTTTCCTGTAAGAGCACAGTGGACTGATGACATCAAGGAGTAAAGTATATGCAATGACTATTTTCCAAGTGCACATGGGTTCAGAGTTCGTCACCTTCCAAATAGTATCCCTTCACGCTGACATCACTGAGATACCTGCCTGCTCACTGTCCCGGTGTTGTGGAGCCAAAATCTGGTGACCATACAACCTTCTCTGATCAGTCCCCTTGTTCAGTACTGTTTACTGAGTTCAGTGGATGAGAGCGTGGTATGGGCGGGACCCCACTAGCTGAGGTTCCTCCTCCACTTGGGTCGTCACTCTGTAAAGAAAGTCAGGTTTGCTGGCAGGCACCATTACTTCTATAAGCAAATGACCCACAGTGGCATTGTATAGCAATGTGTTCCAAACATTTTTTGTCTGCAATGCACAGATATAAATATCCTTAACATTGCAAATCAATACATACACATGCACACACATCTGAAACCAAAATTGCACAAAATAATACTCATGCTACGTGTGATAAAAGGTAAAAATAAACTTCCTTTCTATCTATCTTTCATTTTTCTATCTTTTTTCCTTTTTGAGAAATGCTTTTGGAAATAGATTAAAGTACAAAGTTAGCAACACGCCAATCTGATCCCCACAAAAAGATCTGAAATTTACAGTTTCCCAGTCTCTGACTCATATCCTGGGTCACAGGCTATGCATGTCTTCAACTTCACTTGATGTTGCCAAATTACTCCCCAAAAAGGCCACACCAGTGTACCTCCCCAGTCTCAGTGCCTGAGAGTTCCCAAGTCCCCACATGCTTGGTAACACTGATATTGTGAAACTTTAAAAATTTTTGCTAATCCAATGTGAAATCGTTCAAAAGATTATTTCCATAATTATTAATGAAATTGAACATTTATCTGACATATATTGGTCTATCAGACTTCCTTGTATATGAAATGACTTTTCATATTTTTGGTCTATTTTTCTAATAGGTTGTACTTTGTTATTAATTTGTAGCATTGTTGTGTGTATTTGATATACCAAGCATCTGTATACTAAGCATTTGTTAGTTTTACTAATAGTAAATATTTTTTCCCAGTATGTGAAGGGATAGGAATTGCAATTAATTTTTCCCCAATTGTCCTCAACCGTATATTGAATAGTCTCTTCTTTTCCTCTGATTTGCTGTACCATTTCTATCATTTTACAAAGTTTTTGTCTAGGCACAAGTCTCTTTCTAAGATTTCTACTCTTATCTGTTGTCCTATTTGTTTATATTTGAACCAATACTATATTGTTTTAATTACTATAGTTTTATAATGGGTTTTAATATCTGGAAGGGTAAATCTTTCCTCTCGTTCTTCTTCAAATTTACCTGTCCATTCTTGGCTCTTTATTCCTTTATATTAGTTTTAGCATATTTTTTTAAACTCCATAAAAATTCTTGTTGTTATTTGAATGAAATTATGTGGCATTTATAATCTGGGTAGGATTGCCATCTTTTTGAATTTTTCAGATTGTTTAACAAGGTCTATATCTCTATTCATTCACGTTATCTTTTATTTCCTTAATAATATTTTATAACTTTTCTCCATTAAATTTATTGAAAATATCTTCCGTTAGATTTATTTCTAAATAACTTATAGTTTTGTTAACACTTACAATATTGTCTTTTTTCCATAATATTTTCTTTTTTTTGTGTGTGAGGAAGATCAGCCCTGTGCTAACATCTGCCAATCCTCCTCTTTTTTTGCTGAGGAAGACCGGCGCTGGGCTAACATCCGTGCCCATCTTCCTTCACTTTATATGGGACGCTGCCACAGCATGGCCTGACAAGTGGTGTGTTGGTGCGCGCCTGGGATCTGAACCGGCGAACCCCGGGCCACCGCAGCGGAGCGCGCGCACTTAACTGCTTGAGCCACCGGGCCCCCCATAATATTTTCTAACTGATTATTTTTGGAGTGGAGGAATGCTATTGATCTTTATATGTCAATCTAGAAATCTTTATGAGCTTTCTTATTGCTTCAAAATTTGATCTGGCTTTTCTAGCTAAATACTTATAAATATAAGAACCACTTTATTACTCTCAAATTTTTATAGCATTTGGTTATTGCAAATAGAACCATTGTGATTATTTCTATACACATATTTGGGTTGACGAAAGCTTCCATTTCTCTTAAGTCAAGAGTGGGATGACTGACTGGTCATACGGAAAGCACATGTGGCACTTTTTAAGAAACTGCCAATTTGTTTTCCAAATGGTTGTATGATTTTCCATCCTTTCCCACTAGCAGTGTATGACAGTTCCAGTGCTCGACATCCTTGCCAACACTTGATGTGTTCAGCCTTTTTAATTTTAGACATTCTAGTCAGTGTGTAGAAGTACTTTATTGTGGTTTTAACTTGCACAATGCCTTATGAAGTTGTGTACCTTTTCCAGTACTTATTTGTCATCTGAACATTTTATTTAGTGAAGTGTCTGTTCACATCTTTTGCCCGGTTTTTAAAATTGGGTTGTCTCTCTTCTCATAACTAGTAAAACTTCTTTATATATTCAAGATGAAAGTCCTTTGTTAGATAGACATTTAGCAACTATTTTCTCCCAGTCTGTGGCTTGTCTTTTCATTTTCTTAACAGTGTCTTTTAAGGAGAAGAAATTTTTAATTTGGTGTAAGTCTCGTGTATTGATTTTTTTTTTTATAGTTCATATTTTTCACGTTGTATTTAAGAAGTCTTTGCCAAACCCAAGGTTAAGATTTTTTACTGTTTCCTTCTCTGTTTTATTTTATAATATTAGCTTTTAAATCTAGGCTTAAAATCCATTTTGAGTTAATTTTGGAATCACATAAAAGTTGAGATTGTCTATCCAATTGTTCCAGCACCATCTACTGAAAAGATTATCTTTTCCCCCATTAGATTGCTTTCACACTTTTGTCAAGAATCAATTGACCATAAATGTGAGACCAATTTCTGAACTCACAATTCTGTTCCATTGATCTATATGCCTATCTTTCTGTCAAAACCACATTGTCTTAATTACTGTAGTTTTATAATAAATCTTAAAACTAGTTAGTTAAGTCTTCCAACTTCTTTATTTTTTAATGTTGACTATTTTGGCTCTTTTAGGTCATTTGCATTTCCATAATTTTTTTTTTTTTTTTTTTTGGTGAGGAAGATCAGCCCTGTGCCAACATCTGCCAATTCTCCTCTTTTTTTGCTGAGGAAGACTGGCCCTGGGCTAATATCCGTGTTCATCTTCCTCCACTTTATATGGGACACTGCCACAGCATGGCTTGCCAAGCGGTGCGTCCGTGCGCGCCTGGGATCTGAACCAGTGAACCCCGGGCCGCCACAGCGGAGCACGTGCACTTAACCGCTTGCACCACTGGGCCGGCCCCTCTACACAAATTTTTTTATTCATATTTTATTTTATCTTATTTTTTAATTGAAGTATAGTTGATGTGCAATATTATACTAGTTTCAGATGTACAACATAATGATTTGACATTTATATATGTTACAAAATGTTCATCACGATAAGTCTAGTTAGCGTCTGTCACCATACAAAGTTATTACAATGTTATTGACTATATTCCCTATGCTGTGCATTACATCCCCATGACTTATTTATTTTTTAACTGAAAGTTTGAACCTTTTAATCCCCTTCTCTTATTTCACCCATCCTTTCACCACCCCCACCTCTAGTGACCACCAGTTTGTTCTTTTTATCTATAAGTTTGTTTCTGTTTTATTTTGTTTGTTCATTTGTTTTGTTTCTTAGATTCCACATACTAGTGAAATCATGTGATATTTGTCTTTCTCTGTTTGACTTTTTTCACTTAGCATAATACCCTCTAGGTCCATCCATGTTGTCGCAAATAGCAAGATTTCATTTTTTATGGTTAGTAATATTCCACTATATACATATATATCACATCTTCTTTATCCATTAATCTATCAATGGATACTTAGGTTGCTTCCCTATCTTGGCTATTGTAAATAATGTTGCAATGAATATAGGGGTGCATTTATCTTTTCAAATTAGTGTTTTTATTTTCTTCAGATAAATGCCCAGAAATGGAATTGCTGGATCATATGGTAATTCTATTTTTAATTTTTTGAGGAACCTCCATACTGGTTTCCACAGTGGCTGCACCAGTTTACAGTTCCACCAACTGTGCATGAGGGTCCCCTTTTCTCCACATCCTTGTGAACACTTGTCATTTGTCACCTCCATATAAATTTTAGAATCAGCTTGTCTATTTTTGTTAAAAATAAGCTTTCTGGGACTTTGATTGGGATTATATGTAATATATAAATTATAGCAGCCTTTGCTGTAATAACCCCAAACTGGAAACAACCAAATTTCTTTATTGAAATGTTAAGGAATAAATAAATGTGGTATATCTACATGATAGAATACTACTCAACAATAAAAAAGGATGAGCTTTTGATACATGTAAAAATATGGATAAATCTCAAAATTATTATGCTGAGTGAAAAAATCCAGACAAAAGAGAGCATATGCTATATGATGCTATTTACATAAAATTCTAGAAACTGCAACCTAATCTATAGTGGCAGAAAGCAGATCAATGGTTACATGGGGCTGGGAGTTGTTTCTGGGAGGGAAAAAGAGGGATTACAAAGAGATATGAGGAAACTTTTGGGAGTGATGGATATGTTCATTATTTTTATTGTGGTGATGGTTTCATGAGTGTCTACATATGTCAAAACTTAGCAAATTGTACAATTTAGTTACATGCAGTTTATTATATGTCACTTAAACTTTAATAAATCTGTAAAAATATCTTATAGCAATTAATCATTTTCTTATCTTTTTCCCCATTGAAAATACTGTGGAATGTAGAGATGATGGTAGACACCTTTGTGTTGTTCCTGGCTTTCAATAAAATGCTACTCCTGTTTCATACAGAGTTCCCTTTTTTCCTTTCCTTTCACCTCCTTTTCTCTCTCCCCTTCACATGCTCTCTCTCCCCCTTCTTTCTCTCTCCCTTTCACTCTCTTTCTTTCTTGCTGTAGGTTTGTGATCGAGTCTATTTAGTTAAAGAGGTTCCTAGATCTCTAACAATTTTTTTTAAATTAGGAGTGAATGTTGAAGTTTACAATTGCTTTTTATGTGTTTTTTTGCATTTGAAGAATTATCATATGTTTTTATTCTCATTGTGTTAATGTAAAGGATTATATTCATATATATGAATCTATACATAAATTTCTAAATATATTTGCATTCTAAATATATTTGCATTTTTGAGATAAACCTTATTTAGTCTTGCAACATTTTTGTTCTTAAATTGATAAGTTTGATATGCCACAGTTTTTTTTTTTAATTATTTTACTAAGGTCATATTGGTTTATAACATGGTATAATTTCAGGTGTACATTATTATGTATCAGTTTCTGTATAGACAGCATCATGGTCACCATCAATAGTCTAATTTTTATCCATCACCATACGTATGTACCCCTTTACCCCTTTCACGCACCCTCCCCTTTCCCTCTGGTAACCACTAATCTGTTCTCTTTATCCATGTATTTGTTTATCTTCCACATATGAGTGAAATCATATGATATTTGTTTTTCTTTGTCTGGTTTATTTCACTTAACATAATTCCCTCAAAGTCCATCCATGTTGTTGCAAATGGGACGATTTTGTCTTTTTTTATATAACTGAGTAGTATTCTATTGTATATATATATGCCACATCTTCATTCATTCATCAGTTGAAGGGCACTTGGGTTGCTTCTACATCTTACCTATTGTGAATAAAGCTACAATGAACATAAGGGTGCATAAATCTTTTTGAATTGTTGATTTCATATTCTTTGGATAAATACCCAGTAGTGAGATAGCTGGGTCATATGGTATTTCTATTTTTAATTTTTTGAGCAATCTCTGTACTGTTTTCCATAGTGGCTGCACCAGTTTGCATTCTCACCAGCAGTGTATGAGGGTTCCGTTTTCTCCACATCCTCTCCAACATTTGTTATTTTTTGTCTTGGTAATTATAGCCATTCTGAGAGGTGTAAGGTGATATCTCATCGTAGTTTTAATCTGCAATTCTCTAATAATTTGTGATGTTGAACATCTTTTCATGTGCCTCTTGGCCATCTGTATATCTTCTTTGGAAAAATGTTTATCCGTATCCCCTGCCAATTTTTTGATGAATTGTTTGTTTTTTTATTGTTGAGTTGTATGAGTTATTTATGTATTTTGGAAATTAACTCCTTGTTGGATATATGATTTGCAAATACTTTCTTCCAGTTGGTGGGTTGTCTTGTTGTTTTGTTCTTGGTTTCCTTTGCCTTGCAGAAGCTTTTTAGTCTGATGTAGTCCCATTTATTTATTTTTCTTTTGTTTTCCTTGCCTAAGTAGACAAGGTATTCGAAAAGATGCTGCTAAGACTGATGTCAGAGAGTGTACTTCCTATATTTTATTCTGGGAGTTTTATGGTTTCAGGTCTTACCTTCAAGTCTTTAATCCATTTTGAATTAATTTTTGTGTGTGGTGTGGGGTAATGGTCTACTTTCATTCTTTTGCATGTAGCTGTCCAGTTTTCCCAGCACCATTTACTGAAGAGACTTTCCTTTTTCCATTGTGTGCTTTTGGCTCCTTTGTCGAAGATTAGCTTTCCATAGATGTGTGGGTTTATTTCTGGGCTTTAATTCTGTTCCATTGATCTGTGTGTCTGTTTTTTGTGCCACTACCATGCTGTTATAATTACTATAGCTCTGTAGTATATTTTGAAGTCAGGGATTGTGATGCCTCTAGCTTTGTTCTTTTTTCTCAGATTTCCTTTGGCTATTTGGGGTCTATTGTTGTTCCATATAAATTCAAGAATTCTTTGTCCTATTTCTGTGAAGAATGTCAGTGGGATTTTGATTGGGATTGCATTGATTCTGTATATTGCTTCAGGTAATATGGACCTTTTAACCTTGTTTATTCTTCCAGTGCATTAGCATTTTCCATTTCTTTGTCTTCTTCAATTTCTTTCAATAATGTCATAGTTTTCATTGTATAGGTCTTTAACTTCCTTGGTTAAATTTATTCCTAGTTATTTTATTCTTTTTGTTGCAATTGTAAATTAGATTGTATTCTTGACTTCTCTTTCTGCTGGTTTGTTATTAGTGTAGAGAAATGCAACTGATTTTTGTAAGTTGATTTTATACCCTGCAACTTTGCTGTAGTTGTTGATTATTTCTAATAGTGTTCTAGTGGACTCTTTAGGGTTTCTATGTACAGAATCATGTCAGTCACAAACAGCGAGTTTCACTTTTTCCTTTCCAATTTGGATACATTTTATTTCTTTTACTTGCCTAATTGCTCTGGCAAAAACCTCCAGTACTAACTTGAATAGGAGGGGCAAGAGTGGGCATCCTTGTCTTGTTCCTGTTGGTAGAGGGATGGCTTTCAGTTTTTCACCATTGAGTATGATGTTGGCTGTGGGTTTGTCATATATGGCTTTTATTACGTTGAGGTACTTTCCTTCTATACCCACTTTATTGAGAGTTTTTATCATAAATGGATGTTGGAGCTTGTCAAATGGTTTCTCTGCATCTACTGAGAGGATCATGTGGTTTTTATTCCTCATTTTGTTAATGTGGTGTATCACACTGATTGATTTGCAGATGTTGAACAATCCCTGCATCACTGTTACAAATCCCACTTGATCATGGTGTATGATCCTTTTAATGTATTGCTGTATTCAGTTTGCCAATAC
Source organism: Diceros bicornis minor (assembly GCF_020826845.1). Lineage (NCBI taxonomy): Eukaryota > Metazoa > Chordata > Mammalia > Perissodactyla > Rhinocerotidae > Diceros > Diceros bicornis. The sequence goes on along the minus strand of NC_080749.1, from coordinate 14,182,542 downwards.
TTTGTTGAGGATTTTTGCCTCTATGTTCATCAGTGATATTTGCCTGTAATTTTCCTTCTTTGTATTGTCCTTGCCTGGTTTTGGTAACAGGGTATTGTTGGCCTCATAGAATGAGTTAGGAAGCATTCTGTCCTCTTCAATTTTTTGGAATAGTTTGAGAAAGATAGATATTAAATCTTTGAGTGTTTGGTAGAATTCTCCAGAGAAGCCATCTGGTCCTCGACTTTTGTTTTTGTGGGTGTTTTTGATTACTGTTTCAATTTCTTTACTTGTGATTGGTCTATTTAGATTCTCTGTTTCTTCTTGCTTCAATTTTGGGAGATTGTATGAGTCTAATAATTTATCCATTTCTTCTAGGTTATCCAATTTGTTGGCATATAGTTTTTCATAGTATTCTCTTATAATTGTTTGCACTTCTGCAGTATCCATTGTAATTTCCCCTCTTTTATTTCCCCCCTATTTATTTCTCTTGTATTTATTTGAGCCTACTATCTTTTTTCACTAGTGAGTCTGGCTAAACGTTTGTCTGTTTTGTTTATATTCTCAAAGAACCAGCTCTTAGTTTCATTGATCTTTTCTACTGGTTTTTTAGTTTCTATTTCAATTATTTCTGCTCTAATTTTTATTATTTCCCTCCCTCTGCTGACTTTGGGCTTTGCTCTTCTTTTTCTAGTTCTGTTATGTGTAATTTAAGATTACTTATTTGAGATTTTTCTTGTTTGTTGAGGTGGGCCTGTATTGCTATGAATTTCCCTCTTAGAACCGCTTTTGCTGCATCCAATAAGAGTTGGTATGTTGTATTTTCATTTGTCTTCAGATATTTTTTGATTTCTCCTTTGATTTCTTCATTGACACATTGGTTGTTAAGTAGCAAAACATATTTTCTAGTAGTAGTCAAGTCTCCACATATTTGTGACTTTCCCAGCTTTTTTCTTGTAGTTGATTTCTAGTTTCATAGTATTGTGGTCAGAAAAGATTCTTGATATGATGTCAATCTTCTTAAATTTATTGAGGCAAGCCTTGTTTCCCAACATATGGTCTATCTTTGAGAATGTTCCATGTGCATTTGAGAAGAATGTGTATTCTGCTGTTTTTGGATGGAACGTTTTATACATATCTGTTAAGTCTATCCAGTCTAGTGTTTCATTTAAGGCCACTGTTTCCTTGTTGACTTTCTCTCTGGATGATCTATTCATTGATGTAAGTAGGGTGTTGAGGTCTCCTACTATTATTATGTTGCTGTCAGTTTCTCCCTTTAGGTCTATTAGTAGTTGTTTTATATACTTTGGTATTCCTGCGTTAGGTGCATGTGTATTCATAAGTGTTATCTCCTCTTGATGGAATGTCCCTTTTATCATTACATACTGTCACTCTTGTCTCTCGTTGTCTTTTTTATCTTGAAGTCTGCTTTGTCTGATATAAGTATGGCAACGTCTGCTTGCTTTTGCTTGCCATTTGCTTGCAGTATTGTCTTACATCCCTTCACTGTGAGCCTATGTTTGTCTTTAGAGCTGAGATGTGTTTCCTGGAGGGAGCGTATTGTTGGGTCTTGTTTTTTAATCCATTGAGCCACTCTGTGTCTTCTGATTGGAGAATTCAATCCATTCACGTTTAGAGTGATTATTGATAAATGAGGGTTTAATGCTGCCATTTTATCTGTTGTTTTCTGGTTGTTCTATATTTCCATTGTGTCTCTTCCCTTGTATTTCTGACTGTCATTCCAGTTTCATGATTTTCTGTGGTGGTTTTCTCTTTATTTATGATTTGTGGCTCTATGCTGATTATTTTTTTAGTGGTTACCATGAGGTTTGTCTAAAAGATCTCATAGAGACTAGCCCAGTTGCGTAGTGCTTAAGTTTGCACACTCTGCTTTGGTGGCCTGGAGTTCACAAGTTTGGATCCTGGGCACAGACCTGCACACCCCTCAAGCCATGCTGTGGCAGTGTTCCACATACAAAACAGAGGAAGATTGGCACAGATGTTAGCCCAGGGACAATATTCCTCAAGTGAAAAGAGGAATATTGGCACAGATGTTAGCCCAGGGACACTATTCCTCAAGCAAAAAGAAGAATATTGGCAACAGATGTTAGCTCAGGGCCAATCTTCCCCACTAAATAAATAAATAAATAAATAAATAAATAAATAAAAGATCTCATAGATGAGATAGTCCGTTTTCTGATACCCTCTTATCTCTATTAGCCTAAGCAGGTTCCATCCCTTTCCTCTTCCCTTTCTGAGTTATTGTGCGAACAAATTCTTCTTTTTTCTGTTGTGAATTTGCAAATAAATTGAAGTGTTTATAGTTAGTTTTGATGCTTTCTTTCCCTTTATCTTTTGTGTTATAGTTAAGTATTTGCTAACCTGTTCCAATAGAGAGCTGCAATTTTCTGATTTTGTCTGTCTATTTATCTCTTTGCTCAAAGCTTTGTAATCCTTTGCCTTTTTATTTCAAGTAGGAGGCCTCCCTTCATCATTTCTTGTAAGGGAGGTCAAGTGGCAATGAACTCCCTCAGCTTTTGTTTATCTGGGAAAGCTTTTATTTCTTCACTGTATCTGAAGTATAGTTTCACTGGATAGAGTATTCTTGGCTGAAAGTTTTTGTCTTTCCAGTATTTTGAATATATCATTCCATTATCTCCTAGCCTGTAAGGTTTCCGTTGAGAAATTCACTGAAAACCTGATAGGGGTTCCTTTGTATGTTATTTCCTTCTGCCTTGCTGATCTTAATATTTTTTCTTTGTCATTGACTTTTGCCAGTTTTAAGATTATATGCCTTGGAGAAGGTCTTTTTGCATTGATGTAATTAGGAGTTTTATTGGCTTCATCTACTTGTAAGTCCAGTTCCTTCCCAGGGTTTGGGAATTTCTCAGCTATTATTTCTTTGAACAAGCTCTGTGCTCCTTTCTCCTTCTCTTCTCCCTCTGGAATACCTATAATCCTTATATTGCTTTTCCTAATTGAGTCAGATATTTCTCAAAGAATTTCTTTATTTTTTAAAACTTAGTTCTCTCTCCTCCTCTACCTGAAGCATTTCTATATTTCTGTCCTCCAATTCACTCATTCGGTCCTGCATAATATCAGCTCTATTTTTATGGTTTCTAGGTTATTTTTTTACGTCATTAATTGTGTTCTTCACATCCAGAATTTCTGGAGTTTTTGTTTTAGAGTTTCAATCCCTTTGTGAAGTACTCCTTCTACTGATTAATTTTATCCTGAGATCATTGAACTGTCTGTATAAGTTTTCTTGTAACTCACTGAGTTTCTTTATGACAACTATTTTGAATTCTCTGTCATTTAGATTGTAAATTTATGTGACTTTAGGATTGTTTTCTGGAGACCTGTCATTTTCCTTCTGCTCTGAAATGTTACTCTAGTTCTTCATAATGTTTCAGAATTGATCCTTCCTGGAGGATTTATGGTAGTATCAGGTCACAGATTCCACCTGCCACTGCTGGGGCGAGGAGGAGCAGTGTTTTCTGACCCTGTCTATCTTCTGGAAGTTGTGTGGGTAGGGCTACTCTGCATTTGCCTGATCTACCTGCAGCCACTCTGCAGATTGTGCTCACATGGGCAGGGCCTCTGCACTGGGCAGGCAGCTCAGGCACCGTAGACAGAACCTCTGTGCTTGGCAGGGGACTGGTTGAGCTGTTGTGCCCTAGGCAGGAGGGATTCCTACGTGAGGGCTGAGCCACCAGTTTTTGGATCCCATGGGCTGCTGTGCTCTGTGGGTGGGGCACCTTCTGAGCAGGCAGGGCATCTTCTTACCTGCATTGCATTAGGGAGGAGGGGTGCCCACACAGTGGCTGGGCCACCACTCAGTGAATCCTGTGGGCTGTTGTGCTCTGCAAGCGAGGACACCTTCTGAGCAGGCGGGACACCTTCTCACCTGCTTTGCACTAGGTGCGAGGGGCACTCGTGTGGGGCCTGAGCCTCCAACACTCAGTGTAGACTGTTCCCACCAGTGGGGCCACTATGACATGATGGGTGCTCCTGCTGGCCTGGCTGCAACTCCGAAAGCATTGGCACAGGCCAGGCTATCCTGCCTCCTCTTACAGTCTCGCCAGCTGCTGTGTGAAGATCTACGACCTGGCTCACTGCCACTGGGGAGGGAGAGGGGTGTCCTCACCTAGTTCAACTCCCTCCCAGGGATCCAGTCCACCCACCTTCTGCTGTACAGCTGCGTGGATCTCTCAGATGTCCTGTTGTGTTGTGCAGAGAATCCTCTGCTGTTTAATGAATGTCCATTTAGTTTTAGCTTAAAGGGGAGAGACTAAAGGAACAACTAACTCCACCATGATGCTGATGTCATTTGCTACAGTTTTATTTAGGATTTTTTTGCATGCATGTTCACAAGTGAGATTGGCCAAAAATATTGTTTTCTTGCCCATATTTTTCCAGTTCTTATTTCAAGTTTGGGCTCATAAAACATGTTGGGACATTTTCCTGCTTTTTATATTTTCTGAAACACCTTATGCAATGTAGCTTATCTGTTCTTTGAAGGTTTGTAAAACCTCATCTAAAAATCATCTATCAGTGTCTTTTAAGGGTAAAGTATATATACTATACATATATTTACAGAATCAATTACTTTAATGATTATGAATCATCTAGGTTTCTATTTCTTCCTTCATCAATTTTTTTAAAGACTTTATTTTTTAGAGCAATTTTAGTGCCCCCACACATGCATAGCCTCCCCCATTAGCAACATCTCTCACCAGAGTGGTACATTTGTTACAACTGATGTACCTACATTGATACATCATAATCACCCAAAGTCCATAGTTGACGTTATAGTCTGTTCTTGGTGTTGTACATTCTATGGGTTTGGACAAATGTATAATAACATGTATCCATCATTATGGTGTCTACAGAGTATTTTCACTGCCCTAAAAATCCTCTGTGCTCCACTTACTCATCTCTCCCCGACCCCAACTCTTTGTAACTACCTGATCTTTTGACTGTTTCTGTAGTTTTGCCTTTTCCAGAATGTCATACAGTTGGAATCATACAGTATGTATGCTTTTCAGATTGGTTTCTTTCACTTAGTAATATGCATTTAAGTTTCCTCCATGTCTTATCATGGCTTGATAGCTCACTTCTTTTTAGTGCTGAATAATATTCCATTATCTGGATGTATCATGATTTATTTATCCTTCTTAGTCAATTTTTGTAGTTTATGTTTTCCAGATACTTGACCATTCTAAGTTTTAAAATTTATTTTTAAAAATATATTCGTAAGATATATATTTTTATATGTATTTATAATATGTATACTATACACACACACACACACACACACACACACACACACACACACAGAGAAAGACAGAAAATCTCTATTGTGTCTATAGTTTTGTCTTATTTGTAATCCCTAGTATCATTTTCTTGAGTTTTCTACTATTTGCTTGACTGAGCTGGCAAAATTTTGTCTTATTTAAAAGAACCAGATTTTGTTTCTATTGATTTGTTTGGTTGATTTATTATTCTGTTTTCTAGCCTGCTCATATCACTATTTATTCATTCTATTTTATGTTTTTATTGCTTGTCTAATTTCTTCATCATTTTTCAATAAATACACTTAAGGCTATAAATTTCCCTGTAAGCACAGCTTTAGCTTCATCTTACAATATTAAATATCCTTATCTCCCTGTGCTAAATCTGTGTTAAGTCTTCAGAACTAACTTGCATTTCACAGTTTTCTCTTTGTGTCTAATCTAGGCTTCATTCTTAAAGTCGTATCTACTGAGTATTTTATTTGAAAGACTACACTTATTTTTTCCAACATTTCTAATTGGTTCCTTTTTTAATCTAAATTTGTGAAAAATAATTTTGGAGGAAAATTCTAGATTAGAACATTTTCTTTCAGCATCTTAAGATCTTATGTTATCGTCAGCCTTCAGACTCATTGCTGATCTTTCAAAAGTAACGTGTTCTTTCTCTGTCCCTTCTTCATGCCTTAATTTTTTTTCTCTCTGTCTTTGTTCTTTAACCACTTGACTATGATAAGTCTAAGTTTGGTTTTCTTCATGTTTACATTGCTTGGGAGTTCTGAATCTGTAGCTTGGTATCTCTCATCAGCTTTGCAGAATTTTCTCTACCATAATGCCTATCCTAACTCTCTCTCTCCTCTCCTTGTGGGACTCCAGTTACACGTACCTTAGTCCTATACATTATTTCCCACATGTGTCTTACACTCTACTATGATTTTCCATTCATTTTTCTCTCTAAGCTTCAGTTTGGATATTTTCTAATCACTTATCTTCCAGTTCCTATCTGCAATTATTCACTTGGGGTATTTTATTTTGTAGTTCTAAAATGCTCCTTTGATTCTTATTTATTTATTTTTTTGGTGAGGAAGACTAGCCCTGAGCTAACATCTGTTGCCAACCCTCCTTTTTTTCCTTGAGGAAGATTGGCCCTGAGGTAACATCTGTGCCCATCTTCCTCTATTTTGTATGTGGGATGCTGCCACAGTGTGCCTTAATGAGTGGTGTAGGTCTGCCCCTGGGATCCGAACCCATGAACCTGGACTGCTGGAGCAGATGGTGCTGAACTTAACCACTATGCCACTGGGCCAGCCCCCTTTTATTCTTTATTATAGTCATGTATCTAGTAATTTTTTATTATGTACCAGACATTTTATTAAAAGCAATTGCAGAGCCTCTGGATAATATGTTCCACCAGCAAAGGTTCCCTGTCTGAACCTTTAGGCAGATTAGTAAGGAGCTGACCACCACAATCTAATCAGAATTTGAGCCAGGTTGGGGCTGGCTTGCAGTTTTAGTAAGATTCATCTCATTCACCTCTATTTCCTCTCCATTTCTTGGACATGTCCCTTCTGACCTTTTGATTGATAGGCTGGTGGGTTTCTATCTCCTCAATCTTAAAATACTAGAGAAAATTCAAGCTCATCCTTCAGAGCTTTGCAGTTTTGCCCCTTCCAAATTTGGCAGATGTCTTGGGGAGGAGAACAGGCATGCATCTGAGGTGGGTCACACTCTTCTTTAGGACAATTTCTCCTAAATATTGTGAGACTAGTGAGGATTTCCCACCTTGTCAAAGTTCTGTAGCCTTTCACACAACCTTAAATTTTGAAAATGAACCATGGGTAAAGCCAGTTGTGCATTAATGGCTCCTGAGATTTCCAGATTGTTATGCCAGCCCTACACAACCTCCAAAACTTTGCTCACTTCTCTTCCCTTTAACAAATCCCCATTTGTTTGCTAGTGCTGATCCAAAATCAGCAAATGTGCCCAGAGGGAAAAAACAACCAATAAATTATTACTCATATCAGAAGGACTCTCTCTTCTCTGAAATTTTAGTTCATTTAATTCTCTGTTTCTACAACTCTCCAAGCTTTAAAAAAAATGATTTTTTGAAATTTATCCAGATTTTTAAGTTGTTGCAGTGAAATCAGTGGTCTGCTACCACCTACTACATTTTTCCCAGAATCATAATCATATTTTAAAGTCATTTTCAGATTTCTCTCTTATTTTCATTTCATTTGGGGTAAGATAAAAATCTAATTTGCTTTTTTTTTTACCTGCTATTTTTATCATTATTTTTACTGACATCTTTTGGGATTTTCGTTTGCAGTTTCATCTTGCATAAGAATTTTTCTTTTTTGCTTTCTCTCTCTCTGTGCTTATTGCTTAGTGTCTAGTGATTTTTTAGTTACTCCCTTTCTCCTCCTGGGAGCCCCCAGACCAAGACTGTGTTTTATATTGGTGTTTTGGGATTCCCATCCCCGTGGTAATAAGGAGCCAGAAGGATGTTTCTCTTAAGTCTTGGCTGTAAACTTCCTTTTCATTCATAAGATAATATGGACAACAACTTCTTCACCTTTCCGTTATGTACTGGGATGATCTGCCTCAGTTTCTGGTTTCAACCAGGGAGCTTAGCTCTGCTATGCTGCTTCATGTGTATGGTGTGTCTATTGGGGGGGGGTGGATTTTCAGCTTGTTAACCACAGGATATGAATTTCTTCTCACCTTTATCTTCTTCCAGACCAGGGATCCAGCGGGTGTCCTGCTTCACCCCTGCTTATCTGTTTGTACTTCTGTTCTTTCATTGTTCTATGGAGATGCCCATCATGTTTTTCAACATGACTATCCTTTTAATTTTAATTTTTATATTTTTTCTATCTTAGCTATGTATTTGAGACGAGAGATGATAGCCATCAAAGCATAATGTTACAATGCAATTTCCTCCAAAAGTTGAACTTGAGATTTTGTTTAGATATTGTTTTTTGGCTTTAAATAGCCAGTGCACGTAATCTTCCTTTGGATCCAGTAGGACAACACCTCCCACTGTCATCTTTGTGTTCTCAAGAACCTCAGCACTACGTCAGCAGGCTTGGATCAGTCACCTTTTCAGAATGTAGTTTTGAATTCCACAAAAAGTGGGTAATTAACAGGACTTGTCACAGATTTCCTAAGCAAAGGAAATGAGATTTAATTGAAGCCTCTATGTGCCCTCAACCCATAATGATGTATATTTAAGACATGTTACATACCAAGCATTGGACCAGATCTATCTTACCATTGTCATCAATGAATAAAAGGCCAGAATCCTCAAGCAAGTTTAGATTTATTTTTATCTTTGGCCAATTGGTGAAAATTTTCAGATATCCCTAATTTTTATATCTGCCCTTGGATCACTCATCTTTCATTGGTCAAGCATTTACTGAGCATAGCACTGTGATCAAAATATGTTTCCTTAGCACATTGGCAGACAGATCTTAGGCAACATCCATTCAGGAAACTCTCATGTTGCTTTCCTAAAAATATCTCCCCAACTTTCTTGATGAGTATAAAATGTCCATTATCACTCTCTCTCAGGAAAAGTAATCTTTTGGTATAGTCAAATATTCTATTGAATTTTCTTTTAGAAATAGCCATAATGCATTGGAAGAGATGAGTTTAACACTGATTTGAATGGGACAGAAGTGAGTACAAGAGGGAGCCGTCCAGAGCAGGGTATCTAGAAGACCCATGGAAATGCCCTGGGTTGCCAGGAGATGGTGAGAGGTCACCATTTAATTGTGATAGGTAGGAGGAAAAACATCTAAGTTGAGGAGGAGGAGGATTCTAAAATAAAAAGTTGATGAATTTTTACAGCTTTGCAGAAGAACATTTCTGACTTGGAGTATCTGAAAACAGCATCTAGTATGTACAGATCTGTGTGGAGATGCCCACAGAATTGGGTAAGTCAGAGAGAACCTACTCAAAGGGAGACCAGAGTGCATCAAAGCAGTGTGTTTACATGCCTGGTGCCCCCATGCAGACATAGGCTCTGGGAATCACAATGTGAGGATGGCTGGGCAGTTCCTCTCCTCCAGCTTCTCCCCAGCTGCCTGGCCTAAGTCACAGCTGGCCCTTGCATGAGCATGGGAATATTTCAGGAATCCCATGTGTACTTTATGGAAACTGATTCTAGTGTAAAAGTAGGTATCTACCAAGGTGTCTTATCAAGCAGAAATGGAGACAAATTTGGGTCGACAGCCTCCAGATGCAAATGATCTCCTAGAAACAGAATAAAAACAAGGTTAAAACATTATAATATTTCTTTACTGATTGGTTCATTGGTTCATTTTTTTTTATTAGGTCATCCAATATTTATTGAGTGCGTCCTATGTGCTGGGCACTATGCTGGGTGCTGGAAATACAGAAGCACAAGACACAGTCCCTGTTCTCATGGGGCTCATAGCCCTCTGGAAAAGATGGACAAGTAAACAAGGAAGAAACAGAAAGAGTGGCAGGGACCCATGATGCCCCCCCTCAGGAGAGAGGAAACTAATGGCTGCCCCCAGGAATAGTGAGGGGTTGAGTTCTCTCCTAGGATACCCAGAGCATGTTGCTTCTTTCATGTTTTCCCAAGAGAGAGGAAGACTAGCGTGCTTTCTTTCACAATATGAGAAGGAAACGTAGAACTGTGAGAAGAATCCACATCTTGGTGGCAAGCAGGGTTGGGAAGCTCGCAGGTTTGGATCTTCTTTAGAACACCAAATCTCCCTGCCTCCATTCTCTTTCCCCACCTCCCATCAACAGGAAAGACAGTGGATGAGCAAGCATGAGGCATACAGAACCTGTGGAAACTTGAACTTGGCTGTCGGTAACATTTATCCAGACATGCAGTGCCTTGGTTTGGCCCTCTAGGAACTCAGATGAGGCTGTTCTCACCAATTTGCAGGATCCAGAACGAGTGGGTACTAGAAACAACACTCCACTATCAAAAACAGTTTGGCTCATGAGCACACAATTGTGTCCCCACAAAATAAAACAAACTTCCAGAAAAAAATAGAAAATATAACTATTCTAATGTTTTCATTCACGTAGCATGAAATATCTGAGGGCTCACAAATATCCTGAGGATGGGCATGGCGTACAATAATGAAATTTGCTGCCAATTCTTGAGATATTGCTATGTGGCAGATACTGTGTTGAGGGCTTTATAGACATAACCTCTATATAGACATTTGATCCCTGTCTTTTATTACTTTCCTTATTTTATATGTTAGGAAATTGAGGTTTAGCGAGTTTTCTTCACTTGCCCAAAGTCATACAATTTGTGAGTAGTAGATCCTGTATTTAAACCGGGATTGGCTTTCTTTTCCAGTACATTGTTCTTCTTTTTAAAACATTTAGCTATTTTACTGAATGTTTTCTTGTTGATTGATGAGTAGGTAGATGCATTATCTTATAAGTTTTTAAAAATAGGTTACCTTAATATTAATCTTAGTTATTTTCATGCTGAAGTACACCCTACTGGACTGTGCTCAGAGTCAAGGGGTGTCACATGGCAGCCAGCATAAGGCTGAATCCACTCTAGGTGTTCACGATTGGTCAAAGAACTTGGAATAAAGTGTCACCATTTCAGACTAGCTCACTCAGTTTAGGGCTGTGCCCCATTCTGTGAACATTTTTCTTTCTTTGTCTTTTGGGGAAAGCCTACTGCACCAGGGATTAGACCCAGGGGTACAAAGCAAACTAGGTCATGGTTCTCGCCTTTAGCAAGCTTGTTGAGTAGTTGGAGAAACAGATAGATAGCTAAACAATTACAATGCAGAGCGCATGCGGGCACAACAGTCTTCTGTCGGAGCACAGACACACGTCCATGTCACTGTATGTGGAGGGGTTAGGGGATGTCTCTCTGAAGAGATGGTCACTGTTGAAATAATAAGGGCTGGGAGAGTCCTGCAAAGCAGAGCTGAAAGCCCACTCAAGGGTCTGGAGGTGAGAACTTGGTGCCTTCTGGAAAGTGAGAGAGATTCACTATGAGCAGAATGTGCTTGGCAAGGTGGGTAATGATGAAGGATGAGGCACATTATGAAGGGCTAAGAAATGAGGATTCTTTTTGACTTAAAAACAAGGCAAATGAGATTGAGGAATTATCACATCCAAATGTCCCCAGCCAACAGAAAGCTCAAACATTGTTATTTCTTTCCCCTTCCTGAGGTTCCCAAACTTTTCCTGCTTGGGAAATCCCCTTTAATGACAGGTCTCCACCCATCTACCAGCCAAGTGTACCCCCTCCTCTCTACAGACTGGCCCATCAACATGTTGGGGGGAATGCCACACGGAGCCGTAGCCTCACATCACTCCAGGGTGGGGCTGGTGAGGGGAGGGCAGCCGCCAGTGTGGGCCTCGCCAAGCTTGCCCAGCAAATGGTTTTCTCCAGGCCTAATTAAGGATGACTTGATGTCTACATGGCTACACTTAAGTCTTTGTTGGCCTGCTATTGTTTCCACTTAGCGTGACAAGGCCTAGGGGCTTTATTCTGGGTGTCTCAGCCAAGTGCCAAAGGGAAAAGAAATAAAAAAAAAAATCACTACTTTCATTCATTAAACATGCCCATTTACTTGTTTTTCTATTTTATTGCATTAGTCATTGCTATAAACTCAGCGTGGTCTACTTTTTTTTTCCTTTTATGATAGTAACATTCCAAAGCCAGGTGAGCATTCAAACCACGAGACAGACCTATAACAAATATCCAGAGGTGTTGGTTAAAATTCCAACAAACAACACCCTCCATATTCATCCTCAGAAGCTCCCAGGCCCGGGAAATCTTTGTCCCTTCACTCTTCAGAGCACCTCTGAGAGATAAGGGTGATTCCTGTATCTCATTGGTGTATGGTATTGACCACATTATTTTTTTCTTTATTCCAAAAACTAGAGTTGCCAGATTATCAAATAAAAGTATAAGACATCCAGTTAAATCTGAATTTCAGATAAACAACAAATAATTATTTAGTATCAGTATGCCACATACAATATGTGGAACAAATTTATACTAAAGTGTTGTTTTCTCTGGCAACCCTACCACAAACTCTACTCTATGAACAGACGCTGAGTGCTCTCTGGGTGCTCAGCGCTGCTCTGGGTGCCACGAGTCAAGCGTGAATCAGACACAGCCTTTCGCCTGAAGCGGTTCACAGGCCAGTGAAGGTGGAGATAAGGAAACTGCTACAAAAATAAACCCAGATACTGACAACTCATACACACCCACTCACCCACATGATCACACTGGCACAAACACAAACTATAGATGGATCTCATTTATGACCTTGTATATACCTAAAAATGTGAATCAATAAAATGTTAGCATGTAGCAAAGTATTCACGACTATAAAAAAAAAAAATATGCTTCAAAAATTAGGATTCAGTCTTGAATGCAAAATGCAAATATCTACTGATGGAATACATTACATTATTATGTCAAATAAACCTCGGTAATCTCAACTCATATTGAAAAAAACTTAACCAAGTAAATATTTATTCCTGAAATTAAAAAAAAAAAACACTTAGTAAAAACAGGAATATATAGACAAGTCCTTCATATGATAAAATACAGAAGTAACATTTATTCCTAATTATGAGAATAACAACAAAAAAAGTCATAGAAAAACAAGAATAAATAAATACCTTTGTGCGTGTGTGCGTGAGTGCGTGCGTGTCCCCCAAACCAAAAGTCAGACTCATACTTAGTGGTGACTAGTAGAAATGTTTTCTTTAAAGCCAGGAATGAAACAAGTATGATTATTATCATAATTATCATTTAATATTTTATTAGAGGTATTAATCTTTACACTTGGACAAAAGACAAATAAGAGATATAAATGCTTAAAAGAAAATGACAAATTTTTTATTTTCAGACAATGTAATTATAGACTCAGAAAATCTAGGACAATTTAAAAATGTTAGAAAAAAATTCAACATAGAAGACAAAATTCAATAGGGTGTTGGTTAACAAATGAATGTGCAAAGATTGACCTTTTTAAAGGAGAAGCAAGAATCAGTTAGAAAGTATAATAGAATAAAAATTCCACTAATAACAGCAACCAAAGATATAATATCTATACGTAAACTTAATTTAAAATAAGTGCAGCTACGAAATAAAGAAAACTTTAAGAGTCAAAAAGATAGTTATGTGCCAATAAAAAATGCACTGAGTTCTTGGGTAGAAAGCCTCAATTTTATAAAGCTATCAACTTCTTTTCAAAATTAATCTCTAATCTGCAATCTTAATTAAAATATCAAGAGGGTTTTCTTTTTTTGGAACTTGACAATATTATGTGAAATTCATCTGGAAAGATAGACATTGAAACATCTGAAAAAAAAAATAATGAGAGGACACTAGTTTTACCAAATATTAAAATGTGTATGCATTTACAACAAATAACATACTTTAGACCTGAAGAAAATAATTTCAGGAAAAGGAAAATCAATGAAATAGAATGGAGAGAAAAGAAATCAATATAAATATATGTGGGTGCTAAATAGAAGATAAAATGACATTTAAATCAATTGGAAAAAGAGACATTATTTTTTTTAAAATGGTTTTGGGAGAATTGTTAGGAAAAAAATAAGCTCACCTTACTTCTTTTAACAAAAGATATTATAGTTGGACAAAAGATTTAAACCTGTAAAAACACAAAGTTACATAAGTTTCAATAAACAAGAAGTATAAGAAGCTTTTATAAAGCAGACGCGTAATTCAGAAACCATAAAAGAATAGAATGGCAACGTTGATGATTTAAAAATTTAAAGTATCTGTAAGCAAAATTATACACAGAAAGTGGAAAGACAAAACAAATTTGTTTTGTTACACATATCACAAAAGGATAATTTTTTTAATTAACAAAGAGCTCATAAAAATCAATAAGAAAAAAAGAGTAAAAATCCAATCAAAATATGTATGAGGCTTGTGAATAGCCAACCAGTAGAAAAAGAATGAACAATTTCTCTCATAATTTAATAAAATGAACAGTAATTTTATAACTTATCAGATGGGCAAAAATTAAAAGATTTGATGGTATCTGGAGCTGGCAATTGTGTGAGTAAATTCACTTCATACACCACTGGTGGGCATTTAAGTTGGGGTAACCTTTCTAGAAGTTACCCCATTTGGTGCTGTCTACCAGAACCAGAAATGCATGCTTTCTCCCTTTGGCTGCTAAGATCACTTGTAGGAATTTGTCTTTTGAATACATGTATATTTTTGTAAACATTTGCCAGAATAGATGTACAAGGTTATTCACTATAAAACTGTTTGCAATTTGGAGGGAAACAAGTGGAAACAAAGTGCCTGTCAATAAAGGGCTGGTTGAACTTTCATGATAGATCTATATGATGAACAGCTGTGCAACCAGTGAATAAAAGGGGTAGAAGCTGTGTGCTGATGTGGAAAGATCTCCAAGGAAGTGTTATTAGAGTGAAAAACCAAATGGAGATGAGTGGTGTATTACAGTCTCTTGCGAAAAAGAGTATGTTTTGTAAATGTATAATATATAAATATATTATCCAAAATATATAAAATATATAAATATGTGTATCTTCATGCATAGAGAGAGAGAGAATACCTATGATATTCGGATACTGTTAATAGTGTGACCATTGAGAACTGAGAGTCAGAAGAGGGGACAGATGACCTCCATTTTCTGCCTTTCTCCATGCTTTGAATGCCTTTTTCTCCCCAAAGCCCCAGTAGTTGTATATCATAGTTGTAGAGTTGTAGTTCTATACAAGACGCCATCTCAGCAAGGCTTAAGGAGCAGTGAGTAGGTCTGAGCCCAGGATCCCAACCCGCTAAGCGGAATGCGAGAACTGACGGCTATGCCACAGGCCTGGACCCACACTTTGAATTTCTTAAGCATGCACATTTTTTGCTTTTCATTTTTCCCCTGTGTTAACTGGAGATATTTGGGGCTGTTGGCTTCAAGATTATTTCTGGTTTTCTTTTTTAAAAAATTATCTCTATTTTTAAAAGTCAGGTAGTTTACTTGGGACACAGTGTGACGATAGCAGTAAATACAATCTCCGAGTGATTGTCCAGGTTCTGCAACACCCGATACGACAGAGCTCCTGACTGTTCTCCTGCCCCTTCTCCCCATCCCGGCAGTACAGCTCAGGGTCTCGCTTTCTGAGGTTCCCTTCTTCACTTCTGCACCACTCTCCATCTCCCTAGCCTCTAGCTCAGGTCCCAGCACAAACGGAGAATTACCGCTGCTGGATTAACTGGACCCAGTCACGACTTTGATATGTTGCATCTGCCAGGCTTCCGGATGCCCTTTCTTTGGCCACCAGACTGGTCTGGAATCTCTTGTGCTTGAGAGGCACTGGCCTCCCGGCCTGTCCTCCCTGAGTCAGCTGAGCTCCAAGCCAGCTGTCTTCCCAAGGAGGCTGCAGGGCAGTCAGTTTAAGTGTAGGTGCTGCTTGTCGTTGGCTGATGACCCTGTGTCACTTCTCCAAGCCTCAGTACCTTTAACTGTGAAATGGGAATGATTTTCCTCCTAGCTCTGTTCAGGTATTCAATGAAATAATGTATGTCCTCAGTCGCGCATCAGGAAATGCTAACTTTCCTTTGCTTTTTTTTTTGTTTTATCTTTGGTATAAAATTCTTTATTGCTTTCCATCCAGCTGTGAGATTTTAATTATTGAGAGACTTTAAAAAGTTTACAATACTCAATTGCGAATAAAGCAAGATCTTTCCATCTAACTAGGAAATTGATCGGCTCTTACCTGATTGTAAACAGGTGGCTTCTGTAGCCATGAGATTTTCAGTACAAATAGGATCTGTACAAGGAACTATAAATATGCAGTGCCTGACACCACGGTGTGAATATCCAAGGTACTGGGGTCGTTATTTAGACCTTTCTGTGAAAAGAGTTCTGGCATATATTTAAACACTATATATATAAAGAGTTCTGGAGTACATTGAAATATTATTTATTTTTTTATTTACTTATTTTTTCATTATTATTATTTATTTCACTTCATTTTTTTTATTGCAGTAACTGGTTTATAACATTATATAAATTTCAAGTGTACATCGTTGTATTTTGATTTCTGTATAGGTTACATCATGTTCACCACCCAAAGACTAATTACAATCCATCACCACACACGTATGCCTAATCATCCCTTTCACCCTCCTTCCTCCCCACTTCCCCTCTGGTAACCACCAATCCAATCTCTGTCTCTATGTGTTTGCTTGTCATTGTTTTTATCTACTACTTATGAGTGAGATCGTATGGTATTTTACTTTCTCCCTCTGACATATTTTGCTTAGCTTAATACCCTTGCGGTGCACCATGTTGTCACAAGTGGCTGGATTTCATCGTTTCTTATGGCTGAGTAGTATTCCATTGTGTATATACCACATCTTCTTCATCCATTTGTCCCTTGATGGACACTTAGGTTGCTTCCAAGTCTTGGCTATTGTGAATAACGCTGCAATGAACACAGGGGTGCATATATCTTTACACATTTGTGTTTTCATGTTCGTTGCATAAATTCCTAGCAGTGGACTAGCTGGATCATATGGTAGTTCTATTCTTAATTTTTTGAGGAATCTTCATAGTGTTTTCCGTAGTGGCTGCACCAGTTTGCACTCCCGCCAGCAGTGTATGAGGGTTCCCTTCTCTCTACATTCTCTCTAACACTTGTTGTTTCCTGTCTTGTTAATTATAGCCATTCTGCCGGGTGTGAGGTGATATCTCATTGTAGTTTTGATTTGCATTTCTATGATAATTAATGATGTTGAACATCTTTTCATGTGTCTGTTGGCCATCTGTATATCTTCTTTGGAGAAATGTCTGTTCAGATCTTTTGCCCTTTTGTTTCGCTTTGCATTGTGAGGAAGATTAGCCCTGAGCTAACATCTGATACCAATCCTCCTCTTTTTGCTGAGGAAAACTGGCCCTGGGCTAATATCCGTGCCCATCTTCCTCTACTTTATATAGGATGCCACCACAGCATGGCTTGATAAGCAGTGCGTCAGTCCACACCTGGGATCCAAACCTGCAAACCCCGAGCCACTGAAGTGGAGTGCGCTCACTTAACCGCTGCGCCACCAGGCCGGCTCCTTTTGCTCATTTTTTAATTGGGTTGTCAGTTTTTTTGTTGTTGAGATGTATGAATTCTTTATATATTTTGGAGATTAACCCCTTATCAGATGTATGGTTTGCAAATATCTTCTCCCAATTGTTAGGTTGCCTTTTCATTTTGTTGATGGTTTCCTTTGCTGTGCAGAAGCTTTTTAGTTTGATGTAGTCCCATTTGTTTACTTTTCCTAGTTTCCCTTGCCTGGTCAGATATGGTACTTGAAAATATGTTGCTAAGACCGATGTCGAAGAGCACACTGCCTATGTTTTTTTCTAGAAGTTTTATGGGTTCAGGTCTTACATTCAAGTCTCTAATTCACTTTGAGTTAATTTTTGTGTATGGTGTAAGATAATGGTCTACTTTCATTCTTTTGCGTGTGGCTGTCCAGTTTTCCCAGCAACATTTATTTATTTATTTATTTATTTATTTATTTTAATTTTTTGTTTATTGCAGTAACATTGGTTTATAACATTGCAAAAATTTCAGGTGTACATCATTGTACTTCTATTTCTGCATGGACTACATCATGTTCACCACCAAAATACTAATTACAACCCATCACCACACACATGTATCGAATTATCCCTTTCACCCTCCTCCCTCCCCCCTTCCCCTCTGGTAACCACCAATCCAATCTCTGTCCCTATGTGTTTGTTTATTGTTGTTATTATCTACTACTTAATGAAGGAAATCATACGGTATTTGGCCTTCTCCCTCTGACTTATTTCACTTTGCATTATACCCTCAATGTCCATCCATGTTGTCACAAATGGCTGGATTTCGTCGTTTCTTATGGCTGAGTAGTATTCCATTGTGTATATATACCACAGCTTCTTTATCCATTCGTCCCTTGATGGGCACTTAGGTTGCTTCCAAGTCTTGGCTATTGTGAATAAGGCTGCAATGAACACAAGGGTGCATGTACCTTTGCAAATTGGTGTTTTCAAGTTCTTTGGATAAATACCCAACAGTGGAATAGCTGGATCATATGGTAGTTCTATCCTTGATTTTTTGAGGAATCTCCATACTGTTTTCCATAGTGGCTGCACCAGTTTGCACTCCCACCAGCAGTGTATGAGAGTTCCCTTCTCTCCACATCCTCTCCAACACATGTTGTTTCCTGTCTTGTTAATTATAGCCATTCTGATGGGCGTGAGGTGATATCTCATTGTAGTTTTGATTTGCATTTCCCTGATAGTGATTTTGAACATCTTTTCATGTGTCTGTTGGCCATCTGTATATCTTCTTTGGAGAAATGTCTGTTCAGGTCTTTTGCCCATTTTTTAATTGGGTTGGTAGTTTTTTTGTTGTTGAGATGCATGAGTTCTTTATATATTTTGGAGATTAAGCCCTTATCAGATGTATGGTTTGTAAATATCTTCTCCCAATTGTTAGGTTGTCTTTTCGTTTTGTTGATGGTTTTCTTTGCTGTGCAGAAGCTTTTTAGTTTGATGTAGTCCCATTTGTTTATTTTTTCTATTGTTTCTCTTGCCCTGTCAGATGTGGTGTTTGAAAAGATATTGCTAAGACCGATGTCGAAGAGCGTACTGCCTATGTTTTCTTCTAGAACTTTCACAGTTTCAGGTCTTACATTCAAGTCTTTAATCCATTTGGAGTTAATTTTTGTGTATGGTGTAAGGTAAGGATCTACTTTCATTTTTTTGCATATGGCTATCCAGTTTTCCCAACACCATTTGTTGAAGAGACTTTCTTTTCCCCATTGTATGTTCTTGGCTCCTTTGTCAAAGATTAGCTGTCCATAGATGTGTGGGTTTATTTCTGGGCTTTCGATTCTGTTCCATTGATCTGTGTGTCTGTTTTTGTGCCAGTACCATGCTGTTTTGGTTACTATAGCTTTGTAGTATATTTTGAAATCAGGGAGTGTGATACCTCCAGCTTTGTTCTTTTTTCTCAGGATTCCTTTAGCTATTCGGGGTCTTTTGTTGTTCCATATGAATTTTAGGATTCTTTGTTCTATTTCTGTGAAAAATGTTGTTGAAACTTTGATAGGAATTGCATTCAATCTATAGATGGCTTTAGGAAGTATGGACATCTTAACTATGTTAATTCTTCCAATCCAAGAGCACGGAATAGCTTTCCATTTCTTTGTGTCTTCTTCAATTTCTTTCAGAAATGTTTTATAGTTTTCAGTGTACAGATCTTTCACCTCTTTGGTTAAGTTTATTCCTAGGTATTTTATTCTTTTTGTTGCAATTGTAAATGGGATGGTATTCTTAATTTCTCTTTCTGCTACTTCGTTGTTAGTGTACAGAAATGCAACTGATTTTTGTATGTTGATTTGGTATCCTGCAACTTTACCGTATTCGTTTATTACTTCTAAAAGTTTTCTGGTGGATTCTTTAGGGTTTTCTATATATAAAATCATGTCATCTGCAAATAGTGACAGTTTCACTTCTTCCTTTCCAATTTGGATCCCTTTTATTTCTTTCTGTTGCCTGATTGCTCTGGCTAGGACTTCCAATACTATGTTAAATAGGAGTGGTGACAGTGGGCATCCTTGTCTGGTTCCTGTTCTTAGAGGGATAGCTTTCAGTTTTTCACCATTGAGGATGATATTAGCTGTGGGTTTCTCATATATGGTCTTTATTATGTTGAGGTACTTTCCTTCTATACCCATTTTATTCAGAGTTTTTATCATAAATGGATGCTGGATCTTGTCAAATGCTTTCTCTGCATCTATTGAGATGATCATGTGATTTTTGTTCTTCATTTTATTAATGTGGTGTATTACGTTGATTGATTTGCGAATGTTAAACCATCCCTGCATACCTGGAATAAATCCCACTTGATCATGGTGTATAATCTTTTTAACGTATTGTTGTATGCGATTTGCTAGTATTTTGTTGAGGATTTTCGCATCGATGTTCATCAGTGATATTGGCCTGTAGTTTTCTTTTTTTGTGTTGTCCTTGTCTGGTTTTGGTATCAGGGTAATGTCAGCTTCGTAGAATGAGTTAGGGAGCTTCCTCCCCTCCTCAATTTTTTGGAAGAGTTTGAGAAGGATAGGTATTAAGTCTTCTTTGAATGTTTGGTAGAATTCACCAGGGAAGCCGTCTGGTCCTGGACTTTTATTTTTGGGGAGGTTTTTGATTACTGTTTCGATCTCCTTACTGGTGATTGGTCTATTCAAATTCTCTACTTCTTCTTGATCCAGTTTTGGAAGGTTGTATGATTCTAAGAATTTATCCATTTCTTCCAGATTGTCGAATTGGTTGGCATATAGTTTTTCATAGTATTCTCTTATAATCTTTTGTATTTCTGAGGTGTCTGTTGTAACCTCTCCTCTTTCATTTCTGATTTTACTTATTTGTGCCTTCTCTCTTTTTTTCTTGGTGAGTCTAGCTAAAGGTTTGTCTATTTTGTTGATCTTTTCAAAGAACCAGCTCTTGGTTTTATTAATCTTTTCTATTGTTTTTTTGGTCTCTATTTCATTTATTTCTGCTCTGATTTTTATTATTTCCCTTCTTCTACTGATTTTGGGCTTTGTTTGTTCTTCTTTTTCCAGTTCCTTTAGGTGCATTTTTAGATTGTTTATTTGAGATTTTTCTTGTTTGTTGAGATAGGCCTGTATCGCTATAAACTTCCCTCTTAGAACCGCTTTTGCTGTATCCCATAAATTCTGGCATGTCGTATTTTCATTTTCATTTGTCTCCAGGTATTTTTTGATTTCTTCTTTGATTTCTTCGTTAACCCAGTCGTTGTTCAGCATTTTGTTTAATCTCCATGTATTTGTGGCTTTTCTGATTTTCTTCCTATAGTTGATTTCTAGTTTCATACCGTTGTGGTCAGAAAAGATGCTTGGTATTATTTCAATCTTCTTAAATTTATGGAGACTTGTTTTGTGGCCTAATATGTGATCAATCCTGGAGAATGTTCCATGTGCATTTGAAAAGAACGTGTATTCTTCGGTTTTTGGATGGAATGCTCTGTATATATCTACTAGGTCCATCTGTTCTAAGGTGTCGTTTAAGGCCAATGTTTCCTTATTGATCTTTTGTTTGGATGATCTATCCGTTGGTGTAAGTGGAGTGTTAAAGTCCCCTACTATTATTGTGTTACTGTCTATTTCTGTTTTTATGTCTGTTAATAATTGCTTTATATATTTAGGTGCACCTATATTGGGTGCGTAGATATTTACAAGTGTTATATCCTCTTGTTGGATTGTTCCCTCGATCATTATGTAATGCCCTTCTTTGTCTCTTTTTACAGTTTTTGTTTTAAAGTCTATTTTGTCTGATATGAGTACTGCTACCCCAGCTTTCTTTTCATTGCCATTTGCGTGGAGTATCTTTTTCCATCCCTTCACTTTCAGTTTGTGAGTGTCTTTAGGTCTGAAGTGTGTCTCTTGTATGCAGCATATATATGGGTCTTGTTTTTTTATCCAGTCAGCCACCCTATGCCTTTTAATTGGGGCATTTAGTCCATTGACGTTTAAAGTAGCTATTGATAAGTATGTACTTACTGCCATTTTTTAACTTTTTTTTTTTTCTCCTCAGTGTTTTAGTAGTCCTTCTCTGTTCCTTACTTCTTCTATACAGAATTGATGGTCACTTTAGTTTGACCTCTGTCTGAAAGCTGTTCTCTTTAACTACCCTCCTCCCTCCTTTTATGTTTTTGATATCATATCTAACCTCTTTTTTGTGCATTTGTATCCATTACGTTCTAATCGTGGAAATAGATAATTTTTCCTATTTGTGGTCTTCTCTTTTCCCCTTAAATCAGTCCCTTTAACATTTCTTGTAACACTGGTTTCTTGGTGACAAACTCCTTTAATTTTTGCTTATCTGGAAAAATTTTGATCTCTCCTTCCATTTTGAACGATAACCTTGCTGGGTAGAGTATTCTTGGCTGTAAGTTTTTTCCTTTTAGCACTTTAAATATATCGTGCCATTCTCTTCTAGCCTGTAAGGTTTCTGCTGAGAAGTCAGCTGATAGCCTTATGGGGTTTCCTTTGTATGTAACTTGACATTCTCTTGCGGCTTTTAGGATTCTCTCTTTATCTTTAATTCTGGACATTTTGATTATGATGTGTCTTGGTGTGGGCCTCTTTGGGTTTATCTTGTTTGGGGCTCTCTGTGCCTCCTGTACCTGGATGTCTGTTTCCTTCCTTAGGTTAGGGAAGTTTTCATCTATTATTTCTTGAAATAGATTCTCTGCCCCCTTGTCTCGCTCTTCTCCTTCCGGGACACCTGTAACACGGATGTTAGTGCGCTTGATGTTGTCCCAGAGGTCCCTTAGACTGTCCTCACTCTTTTTAATTCTTTTCTCTTTTACCTGTTCACCTTGGGTAATTTCTTCTAGTCTTTCTTCCAGCTCACTGATCCGTTCTTCTGTATCCTCTACTCTGCTTTTGAGTCCCTCTAATGAGTTTTTCATTTCCAGTATTGTATTTGTCATTTCTGATTGGTTCTTTTTTATATCTTCCATTTCTTTGTTGACATTCTCACTGAGTTCATCTATTCTTCTCCCCAGATCAGTGAGCATCCTTAAGACTCTTAGTTTGAACTCTCTGTCAGGTAGGTTGCTCATTTCTGTTTCACTTAGTTCCTTTTCTGGGGTTTTGTCCTGTTCCCTTACTTGGAATGTATTCTTTTGCCTCCTCATTTTGCCTCTTTCCCTGTGCTCGTGTCTACGTATTAGGTAGGTCAGCTAGGTCTCCTGCTCTTGGATAGGTGACCTTATGTAAGTGATGCCTTAGGAGGCTTCCAGTGTGCTTCCCTCAGTTCTCAATGTTCCAGGGGTGACCCCTATGTGGGCTACGTGTGTCCTTCTATTGTGGCCTGTTAGCTCTCCCTATAGGCGCCCAGGGAGTCTGAGTTATGCTCCTGGCCAGCTGTTGTAATGCTCAGATGCTTGTCGTTGTTGTGGGCCCTTCAGTCTCTTTATCAGGTGTGGGGAGCCCCAGCACAGTTGGCTGTAAGTTCTAATACCACATTTGTGTTGCAGTATTTCTTTTAAGTGAGTAGGCCCCCAGTGTGGCAGGTTGTTAGGCTCAGGGCCTTAGAATTGCTGTAAACCTCTAGCCTATTAGGTCTCTTGTCAGCTCTCTGAGGATTGCAGCTGGGTGGGGCTGCCCTCAGGCACAGGAGCACCCAATTGTTTCAGGCTTTGGAAGGTGGGGCAAACCTCCTATGTGGGTCTTTGAGAAGCACAAGTCTTCTGCAGCTGACAAGCCCTGTTGCCCACAGGTCCACACACACAGTCAACACAGTCCTGCCCCGTGTGAGTGCCCCGACCTCCCCAAGCGGAGCCAGTCTCTCCACAGCGGGAGCCCCACACACTCCGCCACCACCCCACACTCTCCACCCGCTCCTTGTGCACACCCTGCCCCGCTCAAGTCAGCTCAGTTGCCAGGCTGCAGAGAATCCAGTCACCAATCTATGGAGGCCCACACGTTGCCTGAGGGCTTGTTGTTGGGTGGGGCCAGTCTCTAGGGTGGGCTGCCTGCCCTGGCTGAGCTGGATTAAATCGATGCTCTAGTGGGTGGAGCAGACCCTGGGCTAGCAGGTCTCAGGGAAAACTCCAATGGCGTCTGTGTCAGCACGCTCACACCAGGCCACAACAATGGCCGCCGCCAATGTCCCAGTCCCTGGAGAGGTCTCACCCCTCACCGAGATGCACTCAGGGCCTATCAGGTGAGTCTCTTGTCACCGAAGCACTGTGCACCTTTCTTTCTGGTGATTTTAGGATGCTTTCTGGAACGGGTGAGTTTGTGCGTGGGCCCTTTAAGAGCCAGTTTTAGTTTCTTTGTGAACCGTGTTTTCTGGGGGTGCTACCCAATGCTTTAGTAGCAGGCAAAGTCAGATATTATGCCACTGGTGTCGATTGTGCTGGGTCCACAAAATGCCCACAGCGGGGGCGCTCCCCGGCTCAGGACCCCGCGCCTCCAGGGAGGCTGCATACCTGTGAGCTGCTCCCAGCAGCCGTGAAGCTGGCGGCTTGTGAAGGCGGCGTTTTTCCTCTCCGGAAGGGAGTCTCTGCCTCTTCTACCCCAGTTAGGATTGTCCGTTGTTGCAGGAGTTCCTCTTATCCAGTTTTCAGTTCTATCTCAGGGGTAATTTTTCCACGAGTAGTTGTAAATTGGCTGTGTCCATGGGAGGAGGTGAGTTCAGAGTCTGCCTACGCCGCCATCTTGACTCCGCCTCACCCAGCAACATTTATTGAAGAGACTTTCCTTTCTCCATCGTATGTTCTTGGCTCCCTTGTCAAAAATTAGCTGTCAATAGATATGTGGGTTTATTTCTGGGCTCTCAAATCTATTCCATCAATCTGTGTGTCTGTTTTGGTGCCAGTACCATGCTGTTTTGATTACTATAGCTTTGTAGTATATTTTGAAGTCAGGGATTGTGATGCCTCCAGCTTTGTTCTTTTTCCTCAGAATTCCTTTGGCTATTTGGGGTCTTTTGTTGTTTAATATAAATCTTAGGATTCTTTGTTATATTTCTGTGAAAAATGTGGTTGGGACTTTGATAGGGATTACATTGAATCTATAGATTGCTTTAGGAAGTATGGACATCTTAGCAATGCTAATTCTTCCAATCCAAGAGCATGGAATATCTTTCCATTTCTTTGTGTCTTCTTCAATTTCTTTCAGCAATGTTTTATAGTTTTCAGTGTACAGATCTTTCACCTCTTTGACTAAGTTTATTCCTAGGTATTTTATTCTTTTTGTCACAATTGTAAATGGGATTGTATTCTAAATTTCTCTTTCTGATACTTCGTTGTTAGTGTATAGAAACACACCTGATTTTTATATGTTGATTTTGTATCCTGCAACATTGCCATATTCATTTATTACTTCTGAAAGTTTTTTGGTGGATTTCTTTAGGGTTTTCTATATATAAAATCATGTCATCTGCAAATAGTGACAGTTTTGCTTCTTCCTTTCCAATTTGGATCCCTTTAATTTCTTTCTCTTGCCTGATTGCTCTGGCTAGGGCTTCCAATACTATGTTAAGTAGGGGTGGTGAGAGTGGGCATCCTTGTCTGGTTCCTGTTCTTAGAGGGATAGCTTTCAGTTTTCCACAATTGAGAATGATATTAGCTGTGGGTTTGGGATATATGGCCTTTCTTATGTTGAGGTATGTTCCTTCTATACCCATTTTATTCAGAGTCTTTATCATAAATGGATGCTGTATCTTTTCAAATGCTTTATCTGCATCTATTGAGATGATCATGTGATTTTTATTCTTCATTTTGTTAATGTGGTGTATTACATTGATTGATTTGAGGATGTTGAACCATCCCTGTGTGGGAGAAAAAGATCTGGCCACCCTGAAACATATCTTTTTACCTTGATTGTTTTCTCTGATGGACATTTGACCTCCCCCACTAACTGCCTAAAGAATTTGACATAGTAACTCCTTCCTGGAACAGATCTTCTATCTGATGGCTGTAATAGAATGTAAATAGATGTTACAATAGGAAAGGCACCAACAAGCCCACCTTATCAGAAGTTCAGTCTCTCTGGCCACATTCTCTGGATGGCCCAGTGAGGAGCTGCCAGACAAACATTTACATTTATAAGGGAAATCTCCATTTGTAAAGGTATCTCCCTCTCTGTATTGGGAAGAGGGGGGATGACCTCATTTCTAGAAATTTATCAATGTGGAAGGTGAGGGCTTAAATCTGCATAATAACCTTACTCTTGTTTACTGTGCTTTAGTGGTAATCTCCTGTAACTGACTCCGCCCATCCCCAACATCCTCCTTTGTCACTGGCTGAACATGGTATTTAAGATGAGAATTTCTGCTATTGTGTTGAGGAACTCAGTGTCCCTGGTTTCTCCCACGTATACATGTTATTAAACTTGGTATTATTTTCTCCTGCTAACCTGTCTTGTTAATTATTTGGCCAGCCATAAGAACCTTAAGGGAAAGGGCAGAGGGGGGTTGTCCCTCTTCCCCCACACCTGCATCCCTGGAACAAATCCCATTTGATCATGGTGTATGATCTTTTTAATGTATTGTTGTATTTGATTTGCTGGTATTTTGTTGAGGATTTTAGCATTGATGTTCATCAGTGATATTGGCCTGTAATTTTCTTTTTTGTGGTGTCCTTGTCTGGTTTTGGTATCAAGGTAACATTTGCTTTGTAGAATGAATTAGGAAGCTTCCTTTGCTCTTCCATTTTTTGGAAGAGTTTGGGAAGGATAGGCATTAAGTCTTCTTTGATTGTTTTGGTAGAATTCACAAGGGAAGCCATCTGGTCCTGAACTTTTATATTTTGGGAAGTTTTTGATTACTGTTTCAGTTTCCTTACTGGTGATTGGTCTATTCAAATTCTCTACTTCTTCTTGATCCAGTTTTGGAAGGTTGTATGATTCTAAGAATTTATCCATTTCTTCTAGATTATCCAATTTGTTGGCATATAGCTTTTTGTAGTATTCTCTTATAATCTTTTGTATTTCTGTGGTATTCATTGTAATTTCTCCTCTTTCATTTCTGATTTTACTTATTTGAGCCTTCTCTCTTTTTTTCTTGGTGAGTCTAACTAAAGACTTGTCAATTTTGCTTATCTTTTCAAAGAACCAGCTCTTGGTTTCATTGATTTTTTCTATTGTTTTTTTAGCCTCTATTCCATTTATTTCTGCTCTAATTTTTATTATTTCTCTCCTTCTACTGATTTTGGACTTTGTTTGTTCTTTTTCCACTTCCTTTAGATGCACTGTTAGATTGTTTATTTGAGATTTTTCTTATTTGTTGAGGTAGGCCTGAATTGCTATAAACTTCCCTCTTAGAATCACTTTTGCTGTATGCCATAAATTCTGCCCTGTGATATTTTCATTTTCACTTGTCTCCAGGTATTTTTTTGTTTATTCATTGACTCAATCATTGTTCAGTAGCATTTTGTTTAATCTCCACATATTTGTGGCTTTTCTGATTTTCTTCCTGTAGTTGATTTCTGGTTTCATACTGTTGTAGTCAGAAAAGATGCTTGGTATTATTTCAATCTTCTTAAATTTATTGAGACTTGTTTTGTGGCCTAATATGTGATCAATCTTGGAGAATGTTCCATGTGCATTTGAAAAGAATTCTTCGGTTTTTGGATGGAATGTTCTCTATATATCAACCAAGTCCATCTGGTCTAGTGTGTCATTTAAGTCCAATGTTTCCTTATTGCCTTTCTGTTTGGATGATCTATCCATTGGCGCTAGTGGAGTGTTAAAGTCCCTTACTATTATTGTGTTACT
The DNA here is from genome assembly GCF_020826845.1 of Diceros bicornis minor. Lineage (NCBI taxonomy): Eukaryota > Metazoa > Chordata > Mammalia > Perissodactyla > Rhinocerotidae > Diceros > Diceros bicornis. The sequence continues at coordinate 14,154,945 of NC_080749.1, read as the reverse complement.
GTCTGTTTCTCTTTTTATGTCTGTTAATAATTGCTTTATATATTTAGATGCTCCTACATTGAGTGCATAGATATTTACAGGTGTTAACAAGTGTTATATCCTCTTGTTGGATTGTTCCCTTGATCATAATGTAGTGTACTTTTTTGTCTCTAGTTACAGTTTTTGTTTTAAAGTCTATTTTGTCTGGTATAAGTATTGCTACCCCACTTTCTTTTCATTGCCATTTGCATGCAGTATCATTTGTCATCCTTTCACTTTCAGTTTGTGAGTGTCTTTAGGTCTGAAGTGTGTTTCTTGTATGTAGCATATATATGGGTCTTGTTTTTTTATCCCATCAGCCACCCTATGCCTTTTGTGTGTGTGTGTGTGTGTGTGAGGAGGACTAGCCCTGAGCTAACATCTGATGCCAATCCTCCCCTTCTTTCTTGAGGAAGATTGGCCCTGGGCTAACATCTGTGCCCATCTTCCTCCACTTTATATGGGATGTCACCACAGCACGGCCTAACAAGCGGTGCATCGGTGTGCACCCGGGATCTGAACCTGTGAACCCTGGGCTGCCGCAACAGAACGCACACACTTAACCACTTGCACAACATGGCCAGCCCCCACCCTATGCCTTCTAATTGGAGCATTTAGTCTGTCGATATTTAAAGTAGCTATTGATAAGTATGTACTTATTGCCATTTTTTAACTTTTTTGGGGGGTGTTTTAGTAGTTCTTCTCTGTTCTTTTCTTCTTCTCTTGCTCTCTTCCCTTGTGGTTTGATGGCTTTCTTTAATATTACATTTGGGTTCCTTTCTCTTAGTTTTTATGTATTTATTATAGGTTTCTCATTTGTGATTACCGTGAGGTTCCTATATAATAACTTACGTATGTAGCAATCTAAATTAAGTTGATGATCTCTTTAGTTTGGCCTCTTTCTGAAAGCTCTACTCTTTTACTCCCCTCCTTCCACATTTTATGTTTTTTATATCATATCTAACCTCTTGTTTGTGCGTTTGTATCCATTACCCTCTTATCATGGAAATAGATCCATTTTTCCTATTTGTGGCCTTCTCTTTCCCCCTTAAATAAGTCCCTTTAGAATTTCTTGTAAGGCTGGTTTCTTCGTTATAAACTCCTTTAATTTTTGCTTGTCTGGGAAACTCTTTATCTCTCCTTCCATTCTGAATGATAGCCTTGCCAGGTATAGTATTCTCAGCTGTAGGTTTTTTCCTTTTAGCACTTTAAATATATCATGCCACTCTCTTCTAGTCTGAAAGGTTTCTACTGAGAAGTCAGCTGATAGCCTTATAGTGTTTCCTTTGTATATAACTTGTTCCTTTCTCTTGTGGCTTTTAGGGTTCTCTCTTTTTCTTTAATTCTGGACATTGTAATTATGACACATCTTGGTGTTGGCCTCTTTGAGTTTATCTTTTCTCTTGCTCTCTGTGCTTCCTGTACCTGGATGTATGTTTCCTTCCTTAGGTTAGGAAAGTTTTCAGCTATTATTTTTTCAAATATATTCTCTGCCCCTTTGTCTCTCTCTTCTCCTTCTGGGACACCCATGACACAGATGTTGGTGTGCTTGATGTTGTCCCAGAGGTCCCTTAGACTGTCCTCATTCTTTTTAATTCATTTTTCTTTTAGCTGTTCAGTTTGGGTGATTTCCTCTAGTCTTTCATCCAGCTTGCTGATCCATTCTTCTGTATCATCTACTCTGCTTTTGAGTCCCTCTAGTGAATTTTTCCTGTCCAGTATTGTATTCTTCTTTTCTGATTGGTTCTTTTTTATATTTTCCAGTTCTTTGTTGACATTCTCACTGAGGTCATCCATTCTTCTCCCAAGATCAGTGAGCATCCTTATGACTCTTTGTTTGAACTCTTTGTCAGGTAGATTTCTCATTTCTGTTTCATTTCGTTCTTTTTCTGAGGTTTTGTCCTATTCCTTTACTGGAACGTATTCCTTTGCCTCCTCATTTCGCCTCTTTCTCTGTGCTTGTATCTATGTGTTAGGTGGGTCAGCTATGTCTCCTGATCTTGGAGAGGTGGCCTAATGTAAGAGATGCCTTATGAGGTCCAGCAGTGTGCTTCCCTCTTGTCACCAGTCCAGGTGACAAGGAATGGCCCCAGTGTGGGCTGCATGTGTCCTTTTGTTGTGGCAGGGTTGCTCTTGCTGTAGGTGCCCAGAGATGCTGGGCTGTCCCTCTGGCCAGCTGACTGTAATGTTCAGCTGTGTGTGGCTGCTATGGACCCTTCAGCCTCTTTATTGGGTGTAGAGAGCCCCAGCACAGTTGGCTGTATCTTATAGCACATTCCTGTTGTAGTTTTTCTGTTAAGTGAGTAGGCCCCCAGTGTGGCTAGTTGCTAGGCTCAGGGGCTTACAGTAGCTGTAGGCCTCTGGCCTACAAGGCTCTTGTCAGCTCTCTCAGGATTGCAGCTGGGTGAGGCTGGCCCCAGGCAAGGGAGCACTCAATTGTTTCAGGCTGTAGAAGGTGGGGCTGATCCCCTATGTGGCTGTTTGAGAAGCACAAGTCTTCTGCAGCTGACAAGCCACAACCATCCACAGGGCCACAAACACCATCAACACAGTCCTGCCCCATGTGTGCACACTGACTCCCTGAAATGGACCCAGTCACCCCACTGCAGAGGCCCCACAACCTCCACATGCACCCCACACACTCCACCCACTCCTTGCACATACCCTGCCCCACAGATGTGGACCCCCTTGCCCGGCTGCAGAGAATCCAGTCACCTAGCCTATGCAGGCCCACAAGTTGCCTGAGGGCTTGCTGTTGGGTAGGGCCAGTCCCTAGGGCAGGCTGGATTAAATCGGTGCTCTAGTGGGTGGGGCAGACCATGGGCTGAGAGGCCAAGGAAAGAACTCCAATGGTGTCTGCTAGTGTCTGTGTCAGCACTCCTGCACCAGCTCACGATAGTGGCTGTTGCCAATGTCTCAGTCCCTGGAGAGGACTCACCTCTCACTAAGATTCACCTAGAGCCTAGCATGTGAGTCTCTTCACCAAAGGACTGTGCACTTTCCTTTCTGGAGATTTTAGGTTGCTTTCCAAAATGGGTGAATTTGTGCATGGGCCCTTTAAGAGTTGTTTTATTTTCCCCTTTATGTCTGATAGCTTTTCTGGGGGTATTCCCAGTCATTGTTAGTAGCCAGCAAAGCCAGATACTATGACACTCATTTCAGTTGTGCTGAGTCCAAAAAATGCTTATAGGGGCAATGATCCCCCACTTAGGTCCCCCACTCCTCCAGAGAAGGCTGCGTACCTTTGGATTTCTCCCGGGTAGCTGTGAGGTGCTGTGGCTTGCAAAGGTGGCTTTTTGTATTTCCAGAAGGGAATTTCTGCCTTTTCCACCTAAGTCAGGCCTGTGACTTATTGCAGAGCTTTGTCTTATCCAGTTTTCAGTTCTCTCTCAGGGGTAATTGTTCCAATAGTAGTTGTAGATCTGTTGTGTCTGTGGGAGGAGGTGAGTTCAGAGTCTGACTATGCTGCCATCTTGACATCAACCTCTTTCTTTTCTTTTTTATTTCCCATTACAGTTTTATTTTTTCCTTTCCTTTTGGTTGGTGGGGAGAGTGGAAGGAAGGCTACTGCTGTGTCATCTCCCAATGTGACACTTAGAGTTAGGAGATGACTTAGCAATGACAGCTTTTGTGCTATACGTCCTCTAGATCCACTGGAGTTATTCATTAATCTATCCGTCCATAATAAGGGGTCCAACCTAGGGAGCTTCCTTGTTCCAGTGGCTGACAGGCTCCTGGAAGCTCTCCTGGGGTGAGCTTGGTGTTTGCCAATCTTTATTTCTTCTTCTTTTGATTTACAAGACAAATGCCTATGACCTGGAGGTCTCTGGGTGCAGGCATCCACACAGAAAAGAGCCATTAAAGTTCAATCAAACTTGATGGGTACAATTCCAAGTCTGTAGTGAGCCAGGGGCCTGGAAACCAAAGCTCCCTGCAAATGCATGCCAACAGCCCCAGCCTGTGTGGGTGCAGACAGACTGCCGTCCTTATTTTGATTCTCCAACCAGAACTGTATGGCAAGATCTTATTGTCATTATTAACTTTAAAGAGAATTTAGCTTTCACTTTTTCCTTTTGGAATTTTACAATTCTCCTTTAAGATTATTCAAGTAAATCCATAGTTTTCAAGCCTGTGCAATTTAAAAGATATGAAGAAAATGCAGATGGTCTGCAGGATGGTTATGGATGCAGCTTCTGGAGTCCACACATCTGGATTCACACCCCAAATCTGCTGCTGAGAAACAGAGGCAAGATTTGAATCTTTTTAGCCTTAGTTTCCTCATCTGGAAACGGGGATAATATCATTCTCTACTTTAGGATTAAATTAGGCAACAAATGGAAAGCACTTACAAGTGCCGGGCACACAGGAAGCCCACAAGGATATTAGCTATTACTATTATGGGTTGGCACCGTATGCAGTGATTTAAGGATGAACTAGAGACAGAGGGTCTGGGGTTCAGATCCAGACTCTGCCATTTGCTGGGTGCATGACTCTGTCAAGTTACTCAACTTCTCTGTGCCTCAGTTTACTCAGGTGGGAAATAAGAATGATAATAGTATCTATATCATATAGTTGTTGTGAGATTAAATTAGTTAATATGTGCAAAGTGTTATTTAAAGCCAGGCACATAGTGCCATACAAAATTTTTTTTAAAGTATTGTTAATGACAAAAATCCAATTGAAGGAATCCAAAATAACAAAATTAAAAAAAAAAAATACATGCACATAACCAACCTGAAGGAAAGCAGGTAGAAGGCAATGAGATAAAGTCAGAACACAAATTTTGAGAATAGAAAAATAGAATTGATAAGTAAATTGAAATTAAATAAACACAGAGACATACATAAAACATGAAAAATGCATGCCTCTGGTAAGCAGTGAAGGGATATAAGACATAAATAAAATAACCAGCAATGAACACGGGGTTCTGGAAACTGAGACTGGACGTGCTTGCAGTTGGAGGTGGGCCCATTGCAGCCAGTAGCTGATGGAGTCCTTGTTGGCAGAAGGCCCTTTTCGGAGACACGCAGTCTGCCTCTATGTGGGGCTGCTTCCACCCCTCTCAGCCTGGGTATCAGCCACCTGGTGCCAGCTGTGCTGCCCCAGGCAGGACCTGCCTTGTCATCACCTGTCTCTCTGTGGGCCTCTGAGAAGAGCCCTGATATTGGCACGGTCTTCCCAAGGAGATCTGACTTGGACCTCCTCGTACCTTCCCCAACAGGGTTTGGAATACCCAGTTTCTCAGCCAGCTTTTCACCTGTCAGCCCACTCATGCACCATCTGAAGACTTGAGACCTGACTTGAGAAATTACAAAAGGGATTTTCCACCTTCCTCATGCAGTAAATCCTCTGGGTTCCCTCTACACCAAAGACATTGGGAAATGGTTGTTAATCAATAAGCATGAATTGGTGCCTGGTACCTGTGTAATATTGGGCTGGAGTGGTAGTATATTATGGAGTACAAAAGAAATAATTCAGATCTTGCCTTCCAAGAGGTCAAAAGAATTGAAGGGAGAGAAGGCCCAAATATTGGGTGCAACCAAGAAGAAGTCAACAGAGCAAACAATAGAGTATCTACAAAACCTAAGTGTTTGACCCAGGCGGTGAGTGCTGTGAGCAGACAGGGAAGAGAAGAGATGACCTGCTTGTGGTCAGGAGGGGAACCTCTTCAAAGGACGTAAGACGTGATGGATGGAGCGACAGATGAGATATAGCATGCACCAGAAGAATCATCACAGTCACTAGCACGTATGGAACACTTCATCTAGGCCATGCACTGGGCTACAAACTTTATTGTGCTCACTCATTTAGTCTTCACAACATCTCTATGTGGATGGTGCCACTCTCATGACCATTTCATAGATGAGGAGACCAAGGCACAAGGAAGTAACTGGCCCATGGTCTCACTGTTACCAAGGAGAAGAATGGGGCTCAAACCTGCTCCTAACCTCCCTGCTGCGCTGCCGGGTAGGACAGTGTTGGCACACAAACAAGTGAGCCACTTACTAGCAGTTTCAGTTTCTTTATCCTTAAAATGGAGGTACTAATACTGACCTCCTGGGGGTGTGGGGGCCTAAATGAGATAAGGTAGTAAAGTCTCTGGTTTACAGTAGGTGCTCAAATGTGCCTGGCCATCCCCTCCCCAGTCCCCCAAAACCTACCTTTAAGCATCATCCATTGATACTTTAGTTCCTACCATGCGTGGTCACCATTACTGAAAGGCTTCTGACTCCAAGCCTTGCTCATAAGGTTTCTTCTCCCTGGGTTGCCTTTTCTTGCTATTTCTAGGTTTCCAAAAATTGGGAGGCCTCCAAATTCCCAGCCCTGTAGAGGTCACCCTATGAAATGTTCTCCAACTCCCTCCAGTTGTAGCAGCTTTTCTTCCCTCTGTGTTTCCCTGACACCTGGTGTGGGCTGTTTCTGAGTACCCTGGGCCTTTGTCACCTGGAAAAGTGGCCCATAGCACTCCTACAGGAGCTATGTAAGGTATGTTACACTTTGACAGAGCACAAGAAACTCCTAATGAGTGGTATCTATTATTTTATTATTCGTTTGACAAACTCTTTCTCATATTATAGGTACTATTGAACCTGGTTTATTTTCCCTCCTAGGTGAGGAATTAGGGGGAGACATTGTTAAATAATGCTTTCTTTTTCCCACAATGCCCAGCACAGAGTCTGAAAGGTAACAGGTACTCAGTAAACGTGGATTGAAGGGAACATAGACCACACAAGCTGGAGACCACACGCTGGGGAGGTTGGTCTGTATAAATGGGAATGAGGCTCTGTTCACACTCGCTGTGTGCTAAATGGTCACAGCTTGCAAAGCCTCGTGCTAAGAGCTATGGAGAGTCAGAAAAAACGTACTGGGATGCTGTCTGACCCCAGGAACTAGCAGTCTGGTTGGACCTAATCAAGAGAGCACAGCACACGGTTTATCAGCAAAGCACAGTAATTTGAGAAGCACTGAGGCCACCCTGAAGAAAGTTGTGAACAAAAACCAGGAAAATTCAAGTCCTAGGCTGTAGGGAGGTGGCCTTTTTTATCTACTGCTGGGTGTCCTGTGCCTAGCCACATTTCATGGGGGCGTCTCAAAAACCAACATAGGTTAAATGAAAGAAATGTGGAAATCACCCTGAGGAGGGTGAGAGAAATGGTGTGGATTGCTAGGGAAGAAAAAGGAAGGTGCTTTAGATGGACAGAAACAGAAACAAAGATACTATGAGCAGAGAGGACAGGTAACAAAAGCTTTGATGGCAAAATATTGGGAACAAATTATAGATCCAACAATAAGAAAAGTATTATGTAAATTATGATATGCTATTCAAGGTAATTATTTATAGACATTTAAAATTGTGTTTACAAAGATCTTATAACAAGGTAGAATGCTTTTATTTTATTTTTAGTGAAAAACATAATGATAGAAAATTGTGTATACCCTAAGATTGTAACTATTAAAGCTACATGTGAAGACTAGGAGCAAACACACCAGACCGCCAGTAGTGCTTTCTTTAAATCCTAGGTTTGTGAATGATGTTTTTCTCCTCTCTTTGCTCTATTTCTGGATTTTTCAAAACTTATATGATCATAAACAATTTTTATCACAGGAAAACTGTGAAATTATAAATTTAAATTGTACAATATATCTACATTGATTAAAGTATTTTCTAGAAATAAGCAATGACTCCTAGAGTTTATATTCATGAACTCTAGTGCAATATGCCTAAGTATCCCTTCCCTTGCCTGATTTTGATAATTCAGAAGACATTGAACATGTTTGCATAAATAATATTTTGGGGTGTGTATGTGTGAATCTCTCTCTGTGTCCTTTAACTTGAATATTGTTTATCACATGTGAGTATATCCATAGGATTGAGATACACACACACACACACACACTGGATCAGAACACAGTTGGGGTAGGGGAAGACGGACAAATGGCTGGACTGGTGGGTAATGGAATAGGATAGACCTCTAGTGCATGCCGGCAAGTTCAAAGGTGTGTTACAGACGGAGAGAGGCAAGACAGTCTATTGAAAACACATCTTCTCTCTGAAAGAGGCTCTGAGTTTGAGAGAGAAATGGGACAGCAGAGACTATTTGTGTGTTCCTTCCTCTCTCTCTCTCTCTCTCTCTCTCACACACACACACACACACACACGCACGCATACACGCGCGCGCACACACACCCCTTCTCCTCCCTCTCCCTCACTCTTTTCCTCTTGGGCTGATGTGTGCGTTGTCCAGCCCCCAGGGGCTGCCGCTAAGAGCACCGTCCTGAGCAGTTTGCCGGCTGGAAGAGAGGCAGTAAGAGCTGTGGAAAAATGTTTCTGTCAACGACAAAAGCCAGAATTGGCCAAAATGGGCAGATTTTTGAGAGGAAAGATCTATTTTTAGACCTGGATGGGCAGGACTGTGTTTTGAAAATAGGTAATTAAGGTTGTGTGTAATTCATTTAATGTGCAAGGAAGTTACTAATTTCGTAGAGAAATGAAGATCCTCAGAACACAGATTCCTCCAAACTCTACCTCAGCTTTAGCCTGGGGTGATGACTAACTCCTTTGATGAGAAGATAATTTTATTTTAATTTTCATGCAATAGCTGAATAACTTCCATACAAATGCCAGCTATCAATTTTTATGAGTAAATTATTGTCCTCACTATTAGGGTGTGGTACAGGAGACGATGACATACTTTAGGAGCTATAAAGCTTCTTGGATATAATTTTCATTCTAGGTTATTATAAACATAACAACCTTATTTTTTTAATAGTTTAAGTGAACAACATGTTGAAAGAGTAAAAATAAAAGACTTCAATGACAATGCAGATACCACTTTGATAAAGGAGGAACAGATATTTATTTTTTTGTTCCATCTTAGAGAGAAAAATGACTTTCCTCCCCCACACTTTAAAATGTGAAAGAATTAATTTGACTTTGAAATTCTCTTGACACTCCTTGAGGTAGCTGGAGCCACATGTGGTAAAATCGGATTTGGCAAGCGAGACTTTTCCAAGCTTCTATTTTTTCTTTTTTGCTTTCTCTTCTAGCAGACTAGCTTGCAAGGACCCTCCAACTCGTTGGAGCAACACACTTCTGAAAGATAAGACACACAAGCCTGAAATCCAAGCTGTAACCTCATTGGAGAAATAAACAGTGACTTTTAAGGCTCTTGGCTTTTGGGTTCTTTGAAAGCAATAGCTACCTATGACTCAAAGGGATAGTAGAAGTCATATGCTTCTTGTCTTTTATTTACCTGATGAGGAAATTAAAGTTAAGGTGCTCAAATAACTTGTCAGTCACCCATTGTTAGTGACAGAGCTGGGATTAGAACCCAGAACTCTGGACTGGAGCCCCAGCCTACTGGGTGTAAGTACAATTGCTCCTCTGGTGTCCCCAAAGAATGCCAGAGCCCTGCTCATGATGAACTCAGTGGTGGTACCTACCCCAGAGGGTCGTGTGAGGATTAAGTGAGCCCATATGTACAAAGTGCTTAGAACAGTGCCTGGGTCACAGAAAGTGTCTCTTCTTCTTCTTCTTATCTGTTTAACCAGAAGAATGTTACTCATAGCATGAGTAGAAGAAGGAGGCAGTGAAGAGTTTTTAGCACTGAACACCATGCAAAAATGGGGATACCAGAATAATCGTTTATCATGTGTTGAAATCTGTAACAGGAATTCAAGTCACCCACTCTTTATTTAGATTTTTATCAGTCATTAGGCCAGCATTTTGAAAGCAAGCCTTTGGAATTAGAGTTGTTTGCTTTGAATATACTTGTTTTGGCTTGAATCTCTCTGTAAAGAAAAAGAAACTGGGCTGATACAAGGAGGATTGGTCCTGTGGTCACAAATATTATAATAAAACAGTTACTGCCTGTGTTAAAGCTAAGTTTACTTTAAAGAATCTTTTCTTTTTTTTTTTTTTTTTTCCCTGGAGATTCTGGATATTGTCTATACACAACTGATAGCTCTCTCATCATCCTGTGTAAAGTTGCAACTCTATGTGCTGGGTCCTTATTAAGAAAGATGCAAGGATACATCTTTATTTCCTATGCGTGTTGTATGATTTTATATAATTTATTGTTTTAAAGAAGAAAATTGCTTTCTGAAAATGAGAGTTGTGTTTGTGTTTCCCCTTCTAGACTCCTTTCCTAAAATATGCACATTATACTAGCACCTGGGCTGCTTGCTAAATTTCCAGAAAGTTGTTGGCTCTCCTTCCCCAAAGTCCCATAATTAGCTCCACTCTCCTCTCCACTCTGATCCCGTTGTGCCACAAAGATGCCAGTGCCCAGCTACAGACAAAGACAACCTCTCTGAAGGGCAGGAAGCCACAGGCACTCTGAGTGGAATTACGTCACATTAGTGGGCATCTATGGGGAGACCGAAAGGGCCACTTAGGCCTGTGTATGTGGTTGACCTCTCCCCTAAGTGGAAGACTCTATCGCTTAGAGACTTCTGCTGAGTGGTAAAGCTGATTCTTACACAGAAAATTAGCCAGACTGCCGGGCCTGGCCTGTCAGTCTAATTGATAATAAATGCTGTCCTTATGGAGGCCTTACTTTGTCCCTGACTCTGCGTTAAGTGCTTTCCACACTATATTCCTTTCAATCCCCCACAGCAACCCTTCAGAGAGGTCATTATCACCCCCATTTCCCAGACAGAGCTCAGCAAGGTGAGGTACTTGGTCCAAGTTCATACGGCCGGCGGGCGAGGGCCAGAGCTAGGACTCGAGCTCCATCACCCCTGTGTGATTCAGGACAACAGAGCTGTCTCCTAATTTCTCACTTGTGAGAGAAAAATTACATGTGGGCTTCAGCCTTAGAATATGGACTGCTCTGGTGCCTCGGCCCCATCAGCATTGCCTCTACGGCTTTGAACAAAATGTGTGGTTCATCTGTTACATAAGGGATTATCCTTGATGCTATTTTCTTGGATTCTAGATATCGATTCTGTCCTGCATGTTCCTTGCATTTGTGACAGCCTCAAAATGTGAGTATAAAGCTCATTGGTCTAAGACATTGCTTTCTACTTGTGCTTTCCCAAAGTTTGTCTCAAACTGTGGATTTAATAGAACGAAGCCATTTTCTCTTCAAATCCATTTGATTGTATTTAGGCAAAATGAAAATAGGCAAATTCTCTCCCTTCAGGCTTGCTCTAGTTTTAACATCGGACTCCAAGTCTGGAGATGAGGAAAGAGGTTTGAAAAGTTGCTGATTAGGAAGAAACAATCCCTCCTTCACATCCCCCATGTGCACATAAGTCCTGTCCCATCTTTTCCAACAGGCCATCATGGACATCTTGGTTGGGTCTGCCAGCTGGTGTCCTGAGATCTTCCACAACTTCTGTCCCATAAACGCACTGGATGTTAACTTCCTTTTTGGGTGCCTCATTTTCTCTAAGAGTTAGTTTGGGGGCCCATAACTTAGAAATTGTTTCTTCTTAAATAAATCACTGTGTCTTGGCTTTTGACCCTGCACCCATTTATCATAACTGGTTCCCTTCTTTAGCTTCTTCAATTGGGTTCCCTCCCAAACAAGTTCCCTTGCTAGTGGAATTTCCAGTTTAAAGATTACTTTGATTTTGACTTCGACTTTTTAAAGACCTCTATCCCTCTTTCTCTTCCCAACTAAAATAATGCTGTAGTAGGGTGAGGGATGCTTATGTGGGGGAACCATTTTAGCATCAAAGTTGACTGTACCAAATGATTGTATCAAGAGGCACAATTTGACTGAGAACCAAGTCAGTGTAATAATGAGGGATGTTTTCTTCTGGAATTCTGATACACCAGATATCTGAGTAAGGTTGCTACCTTCAGCGTCTCCCCGGAAGTACCAAGCAGGCTTAGGTTCCATCCTCATGGCGTGCACCTGAATCCCGTGTTCGATCTGTTTTTTAAACCCATATTGCAAGGGAAGCAAATGCTCAATCTTCCCCCTCATTTTCCAAATGCAGTTAGGTTATTAGTTTTGACTTAATGAAGAAAATAGTTGGTGGGAACGAGCCAGGCTCTGAAACATGAAGGAAAAAGTTGAGGGCTCCAAAGAAAAAAAAAAGTGGCAAGAGAATCAAATATATGCAACTAAGCACTTTTCACGTTTCGCATTAAACAGTTTGATACCATTTTTTAAAAGAAGGAAAGAAATATTTTAGATATTCTAAGCATAATGCTTAAACCACAAATTCTGTAAAAAATGAACAGCATAAGCTATTAGTAGCTGTACGCGTCATAAACACCTTAGGCGTGACAATCAGATACTAATGCCAAGAGCACCTCAGAGCCATCAGTCTGCACAGTGCTTGACTTCTGCAATTTCATAAGATAAATGCCTCTGCTGTTTTAAGATGATGAAACTACAGCTGAGACGAATCTCCGTATTTTTCACCAGTGATTTAATAAAGGCCAGCTCAGAATAAATATGGAACGGCTACTCTGAAAGCTTTTTTAGCTTTGTGCTGAAATGTATTGGAACTCTCTTCTGTAAATTGATTGTATCCAAAGTTCCGATTTGTCCACGCATGGAAGAGAGACATTTACTAAGTCGTGGACTTTAAACATTCCATGTAACACGCTGTGGCTTAACAGGGAATTTAGGGCAAGACGCTTCCTTGGGCAAAGCCAGGGGCTGGGCATCAGAAAGTTGACTCTACTTTTCCTGGCTTGAAATGGCTACCAAGAGAGACAGAGCAGAAAAGGAATCTGCGTGTTGGATTTTGCTGTCTCTAATCTCAGGCTTCTCATAAAAAGGGCTTATGTCCATATGATATCACACTTGCCTTCGGATTTATTTTTGTGTCTTAAGATGTGTTAATCACACATCCAATCAAAAATTAATGAGACAGACGGATATATAGGTGGACAGTTAGGGGGCAGAGAACTAGATAAACACACTTCAGTATATCACAGACAATTACTTCCAAAGGTATTTGAAATCCTAGAGGACAAGGCTGACTATAATTTTAGAGGATCTATTTAAATCTTATATTCACGAGCAAGAAAAGTTTTTTTGTTTTTTCTATTTCTGATGAACCAGAAAGGAGAGCAAGCAAGGGGAATCTATCAGACAGAGGAAGAACTGTTTTATTAATATTTCTTTTGGGCCTCAGCAGCTGGCTCTTTTAGTATGTCAGCTAACCCCTTTCAGAGTTACCAATTAGGCTATGTGTGTGTGTGTCTGTGTGTGTGTGTGTGTGTGATTGTCATTGGTCGGCCAGTCCACTTTTCAGGATGACAAGAGCCTGTCAGGGAAAAGCAGTGGTCAGTCAGTAGGTTTTGGCAGGGGGCCCGGAATGGCTGACTCCTCTGAGGTTGTGGAAGCCCCTGCCTTCAAACACTGCAGCTGGGGGCTGTGTCTGGCTGTGGCCTGCCCCCCTGCACTGGACCCTTCTGACTTTAATTACGCCCTCCTTGGTTGAATTCACAGGTGGCTTCCCTGGGAGGAGGCGTTTACCTCGCCCCAAACCCCCGGCTGCTCATTTCCTCAGTGGATTAGCGAGGCCACGATGAAACAGAAGCTTGTGCCTTCTCCATTCTTTACACAACCTGGTGTTAGAGGTTGACCTTTCACCCCTGGAGATTCGGGGGATTAAGGCCGCTTTTAAGTCCCGCTCTGGTTACTAATCCACCACTTTCACTTGATGTTATGTAAGCACTTCCTGACTTACCCTTTAAATCCTGTAAACATAATAAAACAGAGTTTAACCTTTACCTTTGGATTTCCCCACTATCTTCTGTGCTATCGAATCAACTGTGGAAGGATCCGGGAACAGAAAGCTAATCAGTGATAGCCTGAGTTTTATTTTTGCCCTGGGACATGTAACAAAACATTACAATCTTTAATATATTCAGGTCAAATAGTTGTGGGGGAGCACCAAAAGCTTCAGACTGGGCAAATAATGTCTTTCCCCCCTTTAACTGCATATATTTTCCCACAAAACAATGAAGCAGATGGTATTGGGCGTTTCCTCCCCTCCCCCTTTTCAACAAATTACAACCAATAAGGTCCAAATGAGAGCTGAAAAAATAGGCTTCTGAGGCAGTTTGCAGTCATACAGACTTTCGGGCTTACCGCCTCAAGCCCGGCATCCTCCTCGTGCTGTCCCGAGAGGCCCGCTCCTGGAGACTTTGCTCTTTCAAACAGGAATAGCATTAGCTAGTCTTGATTTCTAGACCCAAAGAGCAAATCCAAAATTGTTTCGATCAGACATAAAATTCATTCGTCCTTCCTGTTTTCTGTTCCCCCTTCAGCTGGTCAGATGTCTTTCCTGAATGTTCTTTCTTGGGGACTGAGTTACAGGATTGCTATAAACAGGGTCTAAGGACCCCATTTGGTAGCAGATTGTCTCCACGTTTCCAGTTAGCGAGGACCACGCCTTTGACACGCTGCTGCTCATCATGCAGTTGGTGTCACCATCAGAGTACCTGAGCTGGCCACCTCTGTAATGCTCCTTGTAGGTAAAAGAGAGGACTCGAGATTATTAATTCTTGTTTTGTTTTTGTTTTTGCAACGAAGAGTCTATCAGACTGACCTAGGCAGCTGTTGAAAGGGAGGCAGTTAAGTGGTTAAGCATCCTCTAGACCAGGAAATGGACAGCTTGCGACCATCCTGTGGATGTCACCAACCATCTTTGGCCCTCAGTTTCCTTATCTTCAAATGGTGATGGTATGACTGACTCCTCCCTCTGGCTTATCAAAGGAAAAACTGAGTGTAGTGCTTTTGTATTTAATTAATACATGATTAAATATTCACAGGCAAATTTTTGATTGGTGGGGTGAGGGATTATAAAGAAATGAATACCCTTTATCATTAAAAACTATAATAATGTAATTAAATAATGGAAATGACTGCCCCTCCAGATGTCTAATGTGCTATACAAATTTATCTTATCTTTAATCCACATGGTCTGTGGATAAAACCAAATATCTGGCATCATCTGTACATCCCCAACTTCAGCTCTGACTTTTTGAGCATGTACCATGTGCCAGGTCCTGTGCTAGGTAGTAATGACTCATATTAATTCAGTCCACACTACAGCACCGTGTAGCAGGTGTTAGTAGTGTCATCATCCATTTTGAGACGAGGAAACTTAAATTCAGAGAGGTTAGTGCAGAACTGAGGTGCAAACCCAGATGCCTGGGCCCTGCCTCAGCCAACAGAATGACCGGGTGATGAGCCGCTCTGCTACAGAAACACAGTACATTGCACCCTTTGTAGCTCTTTCTCGCTGCAACTTTTTCAATCCTCACAGCCTCCCAGGCAAGTAGCAGAGTTGATCCCATTTGAGAGTTGAGATAATGAGGAGCCATAAACATAAAATGTGATTTATTTTAGCATATGGATATTTTGGAACGTTCCCTGGAGAAAATGTGAAATGCCCTGGGTGAGGGTGGGAAGAAGGAATCAAAGCGTTGTTGGCTAAGCAGGTTAGGAATCGCTGGCTTCTGTGCGGGGATTTCCCTGGGGTTTCCTTAGCTTCTCCACCTTTCTCTGCCCCTAGAGACATCCTGAAGGCAGGGGACTCTGCCCTCTCTATCTACTAGGGAGAGTCCTTCCCAGTGTCCTGAAGGGTGGACGTTAAAGGAGCTGAAAGCTAAGGAGGCACTGTCACAGCAGCCTGCTGCTACTCCAGTCTCCTTACCACATACATTTCTATTGCTGGGGAATTAATGGGCATCTGAACACTTAAGAAATGCTCTGGATGAGGAACACATGTAATTTGCGTCTTGCGGTAAATGCTTTTTCAGTGAGTCTCTGCAGAGGTGTAATGTCCTGTTTGCGACGAACACGTCCTTTCTTGTAGGTAGATGTGTCACTGCTCTGCTCCTGTGTGAAACCCTTCACCTGGGGATAGAAGCTCCCACTAGGATGTGCTCATGGGTCCACCCCACATGCCACGCATTATAGCTTGGGGAGGAAGGGCTCCTCCAGACCCAGCAGCACCTTTCTTGGTATGGTATTCACTACATGTTTCTGCAGTGATGAGAAGCCAGAGAAAAGATGACATGGGAGCAAGAACGGAGATGCTCCAAAGCAGGTTGAATCCACATCCAGCTCAGCTCGGGGACCTCAGGCTTCACAGCTGTAATGTCTCCCAGGTGTGTACACACCTGTGTACACTCCCTCACACACTCAGCCTCTTTTGTCTCCTTTCCCCTGACAAAATTCAAAGTCCAGTCCTTTCTTGATCCTGCCATCTGGAATGCAGAGAATTCAAGTAAGTTTCTTCATCTGTGAAATGGGAGGATCAATCCCTCTCCACCTAGTTCTCAGTTTTTCTGAAGGTCACATGTGATGATAGGTGTGATTGGATCTTTAAATTGCAATCCGAATAGAAAACTCTGATAGAATATAAATTCTATGAAGACAAGAACTTTGTCTTGTCCACTCAAATATTTCCAGGCCCTAGAACAGTACATGGCACTGAGTAGGTGTTCAATTAATATTTCATAAATCACTGAATCAATAATTGCATAATACCAATAATAAGTTAATATAACATCACAAAATCAGGGAGTCCCATTACTACTTTGGGTATTCTTTCAATGGGAAACTCTGTAAATGAGCTTACCAAGTAACAAAGCTTTTTGTTTTTGTCAAACAAACATTCCTTTAAAGGATATTAGGTACTTGACAAGATATAAGAAACGTTCTTGTAGTTATCATGGCAGCAGTCGTAGTAATTATGGTAAAATATTCCTAACTCAAAGTCACTTGACCTGTGACCAGTGATCTGAAATGCAGCAGAGGACCCAAGAGGAAACAAAAAGTTTTGAGTGGCCGGCATAGATGTCCCAGTGCTCACACATCAGAGCTCAGTTGTCCTCACTTGGAATCTATTAGCTCTTACTTTGTACCTAATCATAACATGCATGGTGATTTATCTTCCCAAACCAGAAGTGAGAGTTCACAGTCAGGGAGAAGGCAGAAAAGTTATTGAAAATAAAAAGGTGTGCACACTAAAAATATCTAATTTAGGATTAATTGATGTAGAGATAAACTTCCTCACAAATTCTTATAGCCCTTAAGTATTCACTTTTTAATTTTTAGACAACTTGAAATTCTTTTTTTTTTTTTCATTTAATTTAACCATACATCAACAAATATTTATTGAGGGCCTACTACATACTAGGCACAGGGGTTAGAAAAGTGAACAAAACAGTAAAATATTCTTTCCTTATGGAGTTTAGATCCTTGAGAAAAATGCCACGTAGCAACCAAGATGCTATCATACAGTAAGTCAAACATAGCTCCTTTTTCCCCCGGTGTTGGAACAGTTGAGCATCAGATGAGCAGTTTTCCTGGAGTTAGAAGTCCGCTTCTATGAAGGCACACATTTTCTAACACTAGAGTCATTTTCTGCATCTAAAGACACTGATAGTCTGAGAGGTAGGAAGGAAGTGACAAGATGAAGAGAATAGCAGATCCTAGTTTGTTCTTTCACATGCGTGCTCATTAAGTCTAAAAGTAGGCAAACTGCCAACATGATTCTAACTTACTCTCTTTTCTGTTTCTTGAACCCACACAATTGATTTTATATAATTTAAATACATATATGAGGTGCCTCCACATCGTCATTGTGTGTTGTTATTTCTGTTAAGCTGCAAGGCACTGTGGACACAAAGGTTCTGGGATTAGAAAGACGTGGTTCATTTCTCAACTCTGTCTCCTATAGTGGATAAGTTACCTTAAACTTCTTAAAGCCTTTATTTACTCAGCTGCAAAGTTGATAAAATGATGTCTACTTTGTAAGGATCTCGTGCAGATTTGACACATGTAAAGCCCTTAGCCCAGTACTTGGTATGTATAGATGCTTAGTGAATAGAAATATTTGTGTTATTATAGCAATTTGAAATTCTTAATATAGCTCATCATTACTAAGAAAAGCTTAAATAATGTTCTGAATCTGCTTTTAAAAGAAAAAGATGAAGATTTCTAGCCAAAGAGACCTCTAACGTCATGTAGAGGGATAGCTAGTCCAGTAGGGTGACAAAGAACATGGACCTTGGAGTCAGGTCCATGACTGGTCCAAATCCAGGCCCTTTATTCCCAGCTATGAGCCGCTGGACAGGTACCCAAACATGGTGGAGCTTCAGTTTATTCACTTATTAAAAATGGGGTTGATCCTGATGATTAAATTAAAAGATACTATGTAAACAAAGTGGTTGGAATATAATAGGAATTTAGTAGTTACAGGTCCTTATTATTTTTACCTGGAAAATTCAATTATGTTGAGTACCCAATCTCAACATCACCGCAACAATATGTTAATCATCAGAATGACGGCAATACTTGATAAACATATCAGTTACCATCTAGGGGGTGATCATAAAGGAATCTTAACAAAAAAATCAACCCTTAGTGTTAAGAGGACATTTTTTTCTGGAAATTTTATGAGTCAACTATTCCTAGCAGCAGATGCATTTGCTAAATTTCACGCCATAAATAACCATAACCACTTAGAATTGTAGTTACATGGCTTCCCTGTAGCTCGCACCTACCAATCAGTAGGGGTTGCTAAGACCAAACAGTTCCCAAATAAATGGCAATGAGAAAAAGAAATATTTTATGGGGTAAGACTCTTTTCAAATTGAAGTGTGAAAAGAATCAATTCAGCCAGGTGCCCAACTGTCCCAAGAGTCCAGGTAGAGCAATTACTGAAATAACAAAAATGGATGCAAAAGAGAAAAAATAAAAAAGAGCTTTCCTACAAAAGTAATTCTGGAAAGGCAGTTTGGCACCTTGTAAACCTTCTGTTTCCATAGCTCCCCAAAAAACAATGGCTTTTGAGTCATGGAAAAACTGCATGATCTATAGTCAAAACACTCAGTGTGAAGGTGACTTTTCTAGAAGGAAATGTGACTGAATTGGGCTTTTGAGTTTCTAGATAATTCTCTTTGTGTAAAACCCATTTATTATTTTGTGTGTGAGAAATGGCCTTTTTTAGCATCCATCTTGCCTTCTACATATCAAGAGAGTTGTATTAGTGTTTGTTAAGTTCTTTTCTTAATTTTTTTAATTTTTTTTGATTAATTTATCTTTTTCCCCCAAAACCCCAGTAGATAGTTGTACATCATAGCTGCACATCCTTCTAGTTGCTGTATGTGGAACTCCACCTCAGCATGGCCGGAGAAGCAGTACGACGGTGCGCGCCCGGGATCCGAACCCGGGCCGCCAGCAGTGGAGCGCGCACACTTAACCTCTAAGCCACGGGGCGGGCCCTGTTAAGTTCTTTTTAATGAGGACTCCTTGATTCAGTGTGTAAAACAGATAAACAGAAGTTACTCTAGTTGTTGCAGGGGTCCATTCACTTGCTGCCCTCCCCTGCATCTGAGGTACCCTAAGGAAACTCAGAGGAACTCCTAGAACTCGATGGAGACCATTAGAACATTACTTCCTCTTGTCACCTGGGTCTAATAGTCTACAGTTATTTTACTCTTACACTCAAGAACAATCTTCCCTAGCTGGAAATTTCCCATGTTTGAGGAAACGTTTTGAGGGTCGGGACTGCTGGAGGTTATTTTGAAGTTTATAATAAGGGAAAGCCAGTTCCCAAAATGCTAGTGATGGCAGCATGAATGACATTTCTGATGATAGTGAGCACGTCATAACCAAACGGCTCTTGGAAAATCCAGAGTGGTAAGGACTGGTCCACAATTGGTGCTACAATTAATGTCCATCTCTAATGCTTGCCCTTCAGCCTCATATAAAACGCTGATGGGGAAGAGACCTCCAACTCTTCAGGGTCAGAGCCCCAACTTATTATTCCTGGAGTACTCAGTGAATAATAGGAGAGTTAGATTGGGGAGAACCTTGAGAAGCCAGCAGGTCCATCCCTCTGTGTCCAGGCAGTTCCGTGCCATCATCTTAAGATTTCCATGGAGAGCTTCTGTGACACCTCTCAGTCACTATTATGTGGCCTTGTCACCTGTAGGACTGAGAAACTCTTTTTTGATAGCTAACATAAACCTTTCATGCAGGATTAAGTACCCATTTTTTGTCTCTACAGAGCAGTGGAGAATTGCCGATGACTGTTCTCAACACTTTTGAGCATTCTCAAGTCCCATATCTTTACTTTATTTTTTCTTTGGTGTGGAAATTGCAAGTGACTTCAGCTACAGACATTGTGAATTAATTTCCTATGCCTGCTCCTGGGGTCCTGGGAGGAAATGGGTGCACCTGACCCAAATCAAATGAATAATTTATATCACATCTGGGTCTAAAAGGTGATAGGCAGCATAAAAATGCAGAAACAGCTGGAAACAAGATTAGGGATGTCCCCCAAAAAACACTGAGGCAGGAAGGCAAACTTGTCTAGGTGATTACACTGGGTCGTTCTTCTGAGCTTTGTCAGCTTGGGGTTCTGTCATGTATATTCCTCTGAAAGCTCTGGCCAGGACTTCAGATGACAAGGAAGCCACAAGAAGACAAGGCTTGGGGAGTGGCCACCTTCTCCATATTAGAGGGAGATTGCCCAGCTCTGGAACCTGTAGAGTATGCCTCTGAATAATCAGACACCCATGGATGAGAGTGTCTTCCTCCAGTGGGGAAGCTGGTATTGTTGTGAAAAGGCAGGTGTTTTGGTGCAGCCATATCTGGGAAAGGATGCCAATCTGGCTTTTGAAACTTATGTCACTGTGGGAGACTGTTTTTGCAAAGATGTTCAATATATACTCCATCCCATGTGCTCTTCTTTAACGTGACACCGACACTGATATTTGAGAAGTGGAGTCTATGTCTTCTTCCCTTGAACCTGGTTGGACATTTGCAGTTGCTTCACCAAATAAAATATGGTAGATATGGTGCTGCATGGCCTCTGAGGTAATGTCATAAAAGGGATAGCTTCTACTTGGCTCTTTCTCTTTCTGGACACTTGCTCTTGGAATCCAGCCACCATATTGTAAGGAAGCCCAGGACGCATGGAGGTGCCACACGTAAGTGTGCCAACCAACAGCCCCAGCAGACAGCCAAAATCAACCTCCAGGTATGTGAGTGAGCTGGCCTGCAGATGAATCCAGTCCCTAGCTGTCGAGTCTTCCAGCTGAAGCCCCAGACATTGTAGAGCAGAGACATGCCATTTCTGCTGTGCCCAGTATGAATTCATGGCCCACAGAGACTGTGAGAGATAATAAGTGATTATTGTGTTTAAAGGCACTAAGTTTTGGGGTAATCTGTTGCACAGCAATATATAACTAATTCAGTCACCTTGGACAAATTATTTGCCCCTTTTTGCTGCAGTTTCCTCATCCTCTACAGAGTTTGTTCTCAAGGGTTTTCAGGTGAAATAAACCAGATAACAGATTTAAAGGGCCATACGCATAGTATATGGAGTGTAAAAGGGAGCTAATGTATTACTATGGGGGGCTGAGAAAAGTCAGGGACACACTCTGTAGGCTGATCCCCTTTGGTCATCTATGCATACGACCTGGTGCCAGTTACACTTACAGGCTGCGCCATGCACACAGAACCTGTGTCATCCTAGGTGTTCTTGTTTTCTCATTGTTTGCCCTGCTCAGGTCTCGACCCCTGAGTCAGATGGTGAACTCCTTGTGGACTGAGCCTCAGCACTCTGGGCACGTAGGAGGCAGGCAGCAAATGCCAGTGGTCCTATGTGTTTGTTTTTTAACTTAAGGATGTTGCCAATACAATAGAGATAGTGTGTGTTGGGGGAGAAGGAGAGGTTAGAGAAGGAAGAGGTGGGGTGCCCTTCCACCTTTCTCTGCCTGATCATTCTCTTGTCTTTCAAGACTCACTTGTGCGTCCCATCTCTTCGAAACCTCTGCTGATTTCCCTCTCAGTTCCTCTGGGGCTTCATGGGTAACTCACGTTCCCTTCTACTCACACCACCACACTCTTTCCATCACCCCTCACTCCCCACTAGACCGTGAGCCCTGGGGAGATGGGATCGAGTATCTTAGACCCATATCACCAATAATTTGCCCAATGCTTGTCCCAGAGCAGGTGCTCAAAAAAAATGTGGGCAGATGAGTAACATATGAATGAATGAGCAAATGAATTTATGAAGCCAGATCTGGTTCATTTGCCACTTGCTGGCACAGTGAACTAAGGTAAGTCTCTTTATTATTCTAGGGGCCATTTTACTCATTTTCATATGTGGAAAATGTGAACACCCCTACAAAGGGCCAGATAAGATCATGTATATGAAAGTACTTGTACACTGTAAAGTGTTGTTCAAACAGGAGGATTATTATTTGTTTACTATGTATAGAAGAAAAGAAGGGCTGGAAAGAAAAGGATGGACAGACAGAGGCGGGGAAGCAAGAAAGAGAATAGCATCATCAACAACAAAAACAATAACAATAATCATAATCATAGCAGCTCACACTTAGCACTAATTATATACCCGGCAATACACAAAATGTGTGAACCTTTGATGATCTAAATAACTCAAGGAGCTGGGTATTTTTATTTGCATCAGCACTTTATAGCTGAGGAAATCGAGGCACACAGTGGTTGAGTAACTTTCCCAAGGCCGCAGAGCTGATAAGGCATAGAGCTGGGATATGAACCCAGGCCATTTGCCCTTAGAGTCTGTGCTTTTGACCACAACCCTAAACTGTCTTCTAAAACTCACCTACACAGGAAGGAGGCCTCTGAGACCTCCACCCCACCTGTCAGGAGTTTCAAATTCCTCAAGACTCTTTAGGCTCAGATAAAACGTACTGGAAAAGAGATGTCTTGAGGGAGCTTTATGATGGGCTAGAAAGGATTTATCTAAAATTCTTCCTCACTGGGCGGCCATGGGGCTGGGATTGCCACCATTGGAGCTTTCACTTCTTTGGACTGCCCTTTAGAGGACCCACTAAGTGTGAATGTTCCCAGGGATAATAGAACAACTCACCAACGATTTAGCAAGAACTAGTTCTCAGACTTTCCAGCTCCATCTGTCTATGCCACCCCCACCTCTCAAGTAACCCGGACTTCATTCGCTTCGTCATCTCTCACACAGGCTCTTTCTTGCCCCTATGTTTTTTCAATCTGCTCACTTTGTCAGTGATGCACTTCTCTGACATTTGCTATTAAAGTCTCACCCTACCCAAGATGTAGCTTGAGAACAGACTCTTCTAAGAAATTTTCTCGTATTTTATAATAGGAAGCTCATCTCTTTCACATAAAGTTGTTAGAAGAACTACTACTTCTTAGTAAATGGTAAATTACACCTTGAAGTAAAAGACTTAAATATCCTCCCTTAGAATTAGATTTTGGAAGAGAAAAAGAACGAAAGTAGAGTTGACACAGTGCAAAGTTCAGGACGAGAAGTCCTGGGTTTTAGTGCTGATTTGACCTCAGTTAGCAGCATGATTCTGGCCAAGGTACTTCCCCACCTACACATGATAGGTTTCAGTAAATGGCCTGAAGGACTCTTCTAAACTTTGAGTCTAGGCTGAAGCTCTGGTTAGGTCGGGGAGGGATTGCTAAAGAAGTTGTCCCCTACTTTCCAATTCTGCTCTAGTCCAGGGCTGCTAGGCTGGCTAGGTTGGTAGTTTTACCCAAATGACCCTCTTAATGGGCTGATGACCCTTCAGCATCAGTGTAGGGCCTCAGTGCCCTCTGCTTCAGCGTGTTTCGTGCATTCATGATGTGTTGTTTTCTTTGTTCCTGCCATGTTCCCTGCCCTTCAGCCTTCTGTGGATCTCAGGTGATGTTTGGAAGGTCTACAAGGCCGAGGTCCCAGGACCCATGAGCAATCATGCCCATCATCTTGATATTTGTATCTGGGAAGCAAAAGTGAGGAAATAGCAGGGAGAACCATCTTCCACAGGATGTGTAGCAAGAAGGCTCCAAATGACAGTTTAGAAGACCTAAGCTGAAAGTTTGGTTATTCTTTTCCTCCTTTTTTTTTTTTAACTCAGACGTTGTTAGCATTGTCATTGTTATTAATGGTTTGAAAGCAACCCATGCATTAGCCTCAAAGTATTTGCTGCTTTGACTTGAGGAGGGCTTTGTCATCAGCTAGGGAATTCTAATATGAATTCAGAGGGACTAGGTGTTTCTTGGAGTTCTAGAGAGATGTCATGGGCCTTTGAAGAATAGCAGTGATGCTGCCAGCAGATCAAGGCTGAGGGGTGAGACCCCTCCCATTTTGCTTCAGCTGTATTCAGAGCTAAAGAAAGCAAAGTGGTTGAAAGACAAACTTAACTTTTGCTTCCTCTTCCTCTGCCTCTGTCTAAACTCAACTCATCCCTCAAGGATATGGTCAAACTTGTGTCCTCCCAGTAGTTTTTTCCAAGTAACACTTACCCCTTTTTAATCTCTCCTTTCTCTGAAGAACTTGTGTCAGTACCATGATAGGCAGTATCACACCATTCAGTGACCAAAACTAAAAAATGTTATGGTGCCCCATGTAAATAATTCAAAAAAGAAGCTATACTAGCTCACAAAATAAGGGTAAAAAAATCCAATATAGTTCTGATTTTCCACACAACTCCCTTGTAGTCATTTAAAAAATCAAATTATAATTTAAATGGCATTTTCCCCATTTCTTTGGAGACCTGGTTTGCTGATCTCTGAGCATATGCTTATGATGTCTGTTGTGGAATCCAGTGCAGGTGTTGATGCTCAGGCAAAGGAGAAGTTAGGAAAGAAGAACAAGAGAGAAGGATGGGTTCAGAAGAAGGAGGATCATTGCTCTCTATGTACAGCCACCTTACTTTGGTCCTAAGAGAATGGCTTAAGGAAGCATGAATGAGAAAGATGAGGTGTGAGCACCTCTCCCAGGGAACAACAGGAAAACCAAGGAAAAGAGAGAAAGCACTGATGTGCTCTCATCTCCAACTGACCTTTATTCACAAATCCTTGCAGCTATTTGAGGAAACACGCAGAGGTACACAGCGGAGAGTGATGAATTGTACAAGTTATAACATTCAGGTCCCAATTAGTAATGACCAATGATGATGATACTGAATGACAGAGTCATTTTTCTCAAAACAGAGGTGTCTGCATTCCTGCATTCTTGGGCGTAAAGCAACTTTTATAAGATTTTCCTGGCTTACATATGTTTTATGACTTCTCACTCATCCTGAAAATACTAATCAAGATTTAAAATATCTGACAGAGAAAGGCCTATAAATGTGCAAGGCTGTTGTAGGGAGGAGAAAAAAAAAGACTCTGGAATGCATCCTTCATAATACCATTGGGCATGCATTGCTTTTAGCACGTAGGCAGGACCATGAGGTATGAAAGTATGGAGAGAACCTTATAAAGGAAAGATCTAGAAAAGCATTTCTTATCATCAAACAGTTTTTTATCATGATGCTAATAAGTGCTTTGGAAAAGAGAGATTCTTCTGCCAATCTAGGAAACTGCTGGGTAAATCAAGTAAGTTTTTTTTTTTTTTTCCTAATTTTGCAGCGTACTTTTATTTTTTTATTTTTTATTTTTTAAAATATTTAATACTCTCTTCACCCATTTCTCCCACCTCCCAGCCCTCCACCTCTGGCAACCACCAATCTGTCCTCTGTGTATATGAGCTTGGTTTGTTTTCTGTCTTTGTTTTTAGATTCAACATAAAAGAGAGATCGCATGACATTTATGTTTCTCTGACTGACTTGTTTCACTTAGCATAATGCTTTCGAGGTCCAACCATGTTGTTGCAAATGGCAAGATTTCATTCATTTTTATGGATGAGTAGTATTCCATTGGGTATTTATATATATATATACATATACCACAATTTCAGCAGACACTTAGATTGTTTCCGTATGTTGACTATTGTAAATAATGCTGCAATGAACACAGGGCGCAGATATATTTTCAAGTTAGTGTTTTCATTTTCTTTGGATAAATACCTTGAAGTGGAATTGCTGGATCATATAGTAGTTCTATTTTTAATTTTTTGAGGAATCTCCATACAGTATTTGATAGTGACTGCAGCAATTCCCACCAACAGTGCACAAGGGTTCCCTTTTCTCCACCTCCTCACCAACACTCACTATTTCTTGTTTTTTTTTTTTTTTGATAATAGCCATTCTAACAGGTGTGAGGAGATATTTCATTGTGATTTTGATTTTATTTCCCTGATGGTTAATGATGTTGAGCATCTTTTCATGTGCCTGTTGGCCATCTGTATGTCTTCTTTGGAAAAATGTCTATTTGGATCTTATTTTTTAATCAGATTGTTTGGGGTTTTTTTTCTATTGAGTTATATGAGTTCTTTATATATTTTGGATATTAACCCCTTATCAGATATATTATTTGCAAATATTTTCTCCCATCCAATAGGCTGCCTTTTCATTTTGTTGATGGTTTCCTTTGCTGTGCAGAAGTTCTTGGTTTGATGTAGTCTCATTTGTTTATTGTTGCATTTGTTGCCTTTTCTTTTGCTATGAGATTCAGAAAATCATTGCCAAGACTGATGTCAAGGAGCCTGTGTTTTCTTTTAGGAGTTTTATTGTTTCAGGTCTCACATTCAAGTTTTACTACTTTCTTTCCAATTTAGATGTCTATATCTTTTTCCTGTCTAACCGCTCTAGCTAGGACTTCCAATACTATATTGAATAAGAGTGGTGAGAGTAGGTATCTTTATCCTGTTCCTGATCTTAGAGGAAAAGCTTTCAGCTTTTCACCATTAAGTATGATGTTAGCTGTGGGCTTGTCATATATGGCCCTTATTATGTTGAGGTACATGTCCTTTATACCTGCTTTATTGAGAGTTTTTATCACAAATGGATGTTGAATTTTGTCAAATGCTTTTTCTGCATCTATTGAGATGATCATGTGATTTTTAGCCTTCACTTTGTTAATGTGTGTATCACATTGACTGCTTTGTGGATGTTGAACCATCCTTGCATCCTTGGAATAAATCCCGCTGGATCATAGTGTATGACCCTTTTAATGTATTGTTGAATTCTGTTTGCTAATATTTTGTTGAGAACTTTTGTATCTATGTTTATCAGGGATATTGTCCTGTAATCTTCTTTTCTTGTAATGTTCTTGTCTGCATGGCACAAATAAGGTTTTTTATTTTCTTTTAATTATAGGACTGCTTAGATGGTCTCACTGGTTATGACTCTCTGTTGGAAATTCTTGCATCAACAACAAATTTAAAGAAACACTGAAAAGACAATGGAACACTGTTTGGGAGACAATGTAGAGAAAAGACCAGATGGACCGGCCAGTGGAGAAGCCCCTGTCATATATGGCATGGAGTCCTCTGTACCAGCTAAAATTGCCATCAGAGATTAGTAATTGGGGGATGAGATAAGGCATTTTTCATGGGTGTTATCATTTAAACTACAGATAATCATGGGTAGACCTATGAGTTGGATGAGAATGGGGGTTTTGATTGAGGGGAGGGGATCCTGAACTTTGACTATTTTAGATGGACCTGGTTAGAGAGAAAGCCTGGAGAACTGAGGGATGGGGCAGGGTTGGAGAGGATGTGGCAGGGAAGAATGCCAGTCGAGGAGAAAAGAATAAGAAAGAAGAAGCAGGTGGGTTCCACCTTAGAATCACCTTGGGGGCTTTCAAAAATACCAATGGATAAACAATTAGAAGCAATGAATAAGCCCCTCGAATGAATTAAATCAGAATCTAAGGTGGTGGATCCAGGTAGCAGTACTTTTTAAAAGCTCACTGGGTGATTATACTGTGCAGCCAATGTTGAGAACTATTCTTTAAGGTTTGTTTGCAATATGCTTACAATTCAGGTAGTTTCCAGAAGGTAGTGCCTGATTTTAGTTTCATAAGCAAATGATTAGTTTCGCTTCAGGCAACTGAGAGAAAGAAGATTAAAAACTATGCAAATATGTGTTTCCCATTGAAATATATTTCTTCATAAAGATGAAAGCATGAATATTAAGCTACAATTATTACTTTAAAGTAACAGATTTAATGATTTAGAGGATTTTAAATAACTGCAAACACCTAAATTCAAGTTGAACACTCACCAAATTTTTAGTTATAAATATGCACCGCTTACCTTTTCTCTGGTTTCCAGGGAAGACTACATTTGCTCACCTGAATACTGTAACTTATGTTCAACTCCCAATGAAGATGTTGGCCCTTAATCTGAGCCTTAAAGCTTTTCTAGACTTTAGGGCTGAGATGATGGAGGAAGCAGCAGCAAAGATTCACCAAACTAACACTGCTTTGGTAAGACTTGCCAAACGGTCCCCTTGTGAGAGGGAAGCATCCTTGTAACATAAACTGACACAGTTTATGTGGTGGCCAAGGCAAGAAAAAGATTGTCTAGTACAAGCAGTGAGTGTCATGTCTGAGCTTCTAATCCTGTCTCCATGCCCAAAACAGACTGAGGTGATCAGGGCAATTTAAAAGTCAGGAGAAATCTCAGGATTAGTTTCCAAGCTGAAGAGAAGAGGACTAAAGAGTTAATTGGGGCTGTCCTGAGGAAAGTAAAGAAAAAGTCCTTGTGAGTAGGGGTCTCTACATGCTTCTGTATCTTCAGCAGAGGAAACAGGCACACGTCGAGGCAGGAAATACCACCAGAGATTTCCATAATTCTGGGCACTCTGCTAGGTGGGGGAAGGGAGATCAGCTAACCTCACAGAACAGGATGCACCCTTGCTGAGTGGAGTAGCCCCTAGAACAGGACATTTAAAAAGATCTCAGAGGAGAAAGCAGAACTCAGACTTTCTAGCCAGGGATGTACTCCACTGCCACTGAGCTCTGTCTTTCTCCATCCCTGCATAATTGAGCCACAAAGGAGTAATGGATAAACAATACTCTGTCCTCAAAATGCAGCTCTGAGGGAAGATAGAGAAGACGAGAAGGATTCCAAAAGAATTAACCCAAACTACAGCAAATAAACAGAAAGTCTGGACAGATATGTTTAAGTTAACCATGAGACAGATAAAAAGAAAAGATAACTATTTAAATATACTACACCAGAAACACTACTACTATACAAGTACTAACTGATAATCAAATGAAAAAAGGAATATAACCTGCAAAGAAACAGATAAAGAACTCTGTCTGGAAGAAGATACAACTGATGGAACAGTAGCAGAATTCCCACAGGTGCTCTGTGCTGTGGATGAGCTTAAAAAGAATACTAATTAAGTAAAAACAAGATCCCAAAGGCAAAATTGTAAAAACCTTTACATTTTGTTTTGTTGCTAATAGGAACGGCCCTAAAATATAACCTCATATTTGGTTACATTTTGCCCATCTTAAGGACCTAAAAATTCTGCACCATCTTTTCTAGGAGAGAACTTTCTTCGTGTGGCTCTTCCCTCTTCAAATCCAAACATACTCTCTTACAATAAATAACAGTTTACAGACTGACTTCCAGAGTAGGTTTCAAACTCTGTTGATAACCTTTTGAAAATGAAGAGTTGGCTCCTGTACCACCAGGTTGCCTCACCTTCATTTCTTTTAGTCAAACACTCTGTAAGCCCTTCATTAAACTATGATGGTTTCTCAAGTTATCAAAGGCATTGCGCTCAGACATCTGCTCTCTTAAGAAGACTTGTTTTTGTCTTTTCTCTCTAAACTTGTCAAAACACATTTGAATACGGATATAATAACTATCAAACATAGTGCCTCAATGCTTAAAATAAAGTTCAAGTTGGACCACTGTGGAAATGCTGGTAGATTACATATTCAGTCTAAAATACAACTGAACTAACAAGAGATTATGGAAAGGTAACACGTTGGCAATAACAAGAAAATTTCTGTTCTCTATTTCTGGACTTGGAGGATATTTGTAGAAAGGGCAGTTACTCAACTGAGAAAGTATCACAGTCAACTCTTGCTCATCAGCACAATGGAGGGACAAAGACAATCTAAAAATAATTCCCTTATGCCTTGAGCTACACATCATGATCTGGTGGCCACAACCAATCAATCAGCAGACATTTATTTTGTGCCTATGGTGTGTTGAGAGCCAAGCTGAACACTAAGAACCAGTTTGACATCTTAGTCTGCTCGGATAACAATTATAGGAGTCTCTGTTCCATCCAGGCCAAGGGGAGGAAGACCCAAGAGGGTGTGGAGCAGTGGAAAAAACCAGGCTGGAATTAAAAGTCAGCCACATGTAGTCCATAAACAGGAAAATCCTCTCCTGCAAAATTGAGAGTTGACTACATAGATGCAGACCAGGTCAAGCTAGTCATGACCTGCCCTGCATCGGGAGGAGCTTGGTTGTGAGCACGGCTCAAGTCCTCCATTCTGCAGTCATCTCTTCTGCTCAAGGACAGCAGCATATCCTACTGCACAGGCGCGAAAAGCTGGGCTGGAGGGACAGTTGTAGGTTTTCTCATTCATTCCCCTGTCGGGGCTGGACAGACAATGGAGATTCTGATTGAAGTGTTTCCATGTTTTGTGGCTGGCCCAAACAACACGGTCCACGTTGCACCGTTTCCAGTGACAGCGGAGAAAGACTGGCTGAACCTCCCGAGGAGCTTGCCTCATGGTGCTTCCCTAGCTCTGTAAGTTTTGTTGCTCTTCCTACAAAGCTCCTGTTACTATGCCTGCACCTGGGGAACGTGCCTCTGGAGCTCATGCTAATGCCTGGTGGGGCCTAGACAGCTGGCCTTCACTGTCTGCCCAAATTGGTGGTTTCAACTCTGGCGACACACTGGAATATCCTGGAGAGATTTTAAAATATACCTCTGCCTGGGCCCACTAGAGTTCAAAGGAATCCAAATCTCTGGGGGTGCAACCTGGACGTTAGTATGTGTGGAAGCTCCCTGGGCAACGCTGATATGCAGCCAGGGTTGAGAACTGATTATTAAGGGCACTCTTTAAACTAATTACTCTCTTTCAATCTGTCTTTCAAAAGTGTCCCCGAAATGCCTGTTCAAACTCCCCTTAGAAGCCAACTCCCTCCTCAGGAGCCCAGCGTCACAGTCCCCCCTACTGCCCAGTGGGCACACTACCAGGCACAGGTTTTCGCTGCAGATCTCTGTGTCTCTTGGCTCCCTTGAGCCCACTCCCCAGGACAGGAACTAATATTGGTGGAGTCCCTGGCCTGTCGCTGTACTGCTTAACCAACATTATCGCTAGTCCTCATCACAGTCTTGTGAAGAGCTATACCCCACTGAACATATGAGAAAACTGAGGCCTGGAGAGAGAAGGAACTTGGAAGTTGCTTTCTTCCGTCTTTCACCTCAGTGTCTTGAGCCTGGGTGTCCGAGTGTTTTCTCAGCTGGAGCGTTTCTCGCACCCCCAGATCTCCTCCCCCACCCCCTTTCCACCACCCTCCCCATGTCCCCCTCTGTCCCCCACAGCCAGACACACGGGTCAGTCAACATCATTGATCCTGCTGGCTGAGAAATCACTGTCCCACAGTGTCTCCTGCAGTTTGTGGATGCAGCAGGCACTTGGGGTCTGGCCTTCTTCTGGTCCAGGGAGAATAAATACTCACCTTAGAGGAGTAGCCATTTCCTACAGTCAAAATTTAGCCTTTATATGACACATGACCATGGCTGCTTAAAAGCCCAGTAGGTTTGCCATTGAACTGCCACCAGGCAGCAACCCTGCATGAGGCTCTGATGGTTCCCATTTAGGAAGTGGAATAGAACACTACAAAGTCACAGGAGTCATGTCACTCATGTCACTGGCAATGAAAATCAAGGGGGAAATGTTCCAGAATTCGAAGCCACCACTTTCTTGCTCTGTGGCCCTGATATGTAACAATCAGAGCCTCAGTTTCCCCCTCTGTAAAATGGGGATCATAAGAGCATTTTCCTCACTGAACTTCTGTGAGGATTTAATGAGGTAATAGAAGTGAGGCATTTTGTGCAGGACTTGCATGCAGTAGGCACATAATAAATGTTGCTTGCTGTTATCTTCACCTTGCAACTTTTACCTATAATCCTTTCCCTCCTTTCCTCCTGTCCCCCACCTTCACCCCCCAGTAACATAGCTGTTCTTTAAAACTAAACTCAAAGACTTCTCAGAAGGTGTCCTTGGACCAGCTGTGGAGTTCGTTATGCATCTGTACAACCTCTGCCCCATGAGTCCATGTCTCCCTGCCTCAGCTCAGACTTCAAAGCCCCTGCCTGGATCCTGCCATTGATTCTCTCTCCATGCTACTTTCTCAGCTACTGTCTCTTCCACACTCTAGGCTGCTGCAGGGATGGTCCCGCAATGCTGATCTGATTTGTGACACCCCTGCTGAAAATCCTTTAACGGCTCCTGGCTCCTTGGTGCCTTCAGAGGGAAGTCCGAGCTGCCAGCCCACCATGTTTGTCTCCACAGAACTTGGTCTTTGCTGACCTAGCCAACCCCTCCATCCCCACAGTGACTGACAAGCTTCTCGTGTCTTTCCTCAGAATGGCACCCACCTGTCCCCTCCCACCTCCCTGCAGTGGACCTTCACAACATTGCAGCATATTCATTTTATGAGTCAGCTCCAAAGGTCTCCTCCTTTCAGAAGTCTTTCCTCACCCACCACACCACAGCAGACTGACCACATCCTGCATCTGTGCCTTTCAGTAGGCTTTGATCACTTCACTGCATCTGAACAATTAGTTGTGCTCCTTACTTATCACATGTCTGCCTCCATCGCAACAAAAGAAACGACATCTGAACAGTAACAGTAATAATAACAGCTTAGATTTACTGAGTGCTTGCCTGTGCTAGGCACCATTCAAGGCACTTCAATACTTATTATTAACTCACTTAGTCCTCACTACCCAGTGAAGTAGGTTCTATTATTGGCCCATTTTACAGATGAGGAAACCAAGGCACAAAGACATTAAATAATGGTTCCAAGATCAAGCAGTTGGTAAGGACTTTATTCTCAGAGTTTAACACAGTGCCGGTGCATAGTAGGGGCTCAGTAGGTTTTTGTGGGACTGAAATATTTTGTTTGTGTTTGAACTACCCCAAATTCACTTGGGTTAGAGGCCAAGCTCTCCTGCAGTGGTTAAATCTCTTCACCTGGGGGTCATTAGCATTTATTCGAGGCTGAGGCCACACGGTGTGGGACACCAGTGGGTGCCTGGCTGGCACGCATCCCGCTCCAGGTTCTCGGTTAGTTGTTCTGTGAATTCATAGCACACAAATATTTTATGACTGCATTTATTCTTCATAACAATATGAATGAGCAACTGAATAAAAGCCGAACCCCTTGTGAAGCCAGAGGAAGAGTGATTAAATTATAATCATCCTGGATTAATTAATCTATAATATTTGCTCTTTATATGAAAGAAGAAAATCAGCCTTCAACATAAAGGTTATGTACTCCTGAGGTCTGTGTCTTAATAAAGGAAAGGCTTGGGGAAAAAACTTGACAAGCCCCCAAGATACGACATGTTGTAAATGTAGACAGAAGGTTATTACTGATATAAAATATATTCAATGTAATTATCAACCACAACAAATAATCAGAGCGATTATAATGAATAATTAACATTTTTATACTCCGATAGTAATGTGTCTGATAGATAAGTGCACAACATTGAATTAATTTATTATGCTATAGCATTTTTAGTAATGAAAATTGCCTAATCAAAACATCTCTTCCACTGTATTGCCAGATATTGGCAGAAATCACTGATAAGGTTTATTTCTTTGTTTTCTGATCTAATTGTAGTAGAGATGCCGCAAAATATTTAGAAAAACCTAAATAGGGAAATTGCAGGAAGAATAAACTCAAGGCAAACTATTGATCTCAGTTCAGGAGGAAATAAATTTAAAGACATCACTTTTGGTCCTCGGAATTAAGGTTAATAAAGATGTAGGAAGCAATTGTTCCTACCTGAGAACAAAGACTGTACACAGAGGAGAGGGGATCTTGTTCTTTCATGGGTGTCATTTATTCCAACTGTGACTTCCTCAGGTCTTTCTTTCTACAAAGCAGGAAAAGAAAAGATGGCCTTCATCAGCAATTTCACTGTAGAGTTCAAGGTCACTTCCTCCTCTTTGCCCCCTCATCATTTTGCCCACGTGTTGGACTGTAACGATCTGTTTCTTACATCTGCCTTCCTTATCAAACATAGCAAGGGCCACCTTCTGTTCATCTTTTTATCTTCAGGGCCCAGTCCAATGCCCGGATGCTCAATAAAATCACTAATGAATAAATGAATTACGAGCCTATCTACTTCTGCTGCCACTGGGAGATATAAATGTTAATGGATCTAACATGGTCATAATCTCATCCCTGTAGAATCTATTACCTAAAGCAAGCATGGTGGCCAAAGATATTGAGGAGCAGGAATATGTGAACAATGACTGGTTCCACTTCTATTAAGGATTCTCATGAAGCATAGGTCAAGAAATAAAAGAACCCGCTCTTCTGAGTGTGGAGGGAAGTGCTACCAAGCAGGGCATGGCATCACTTAAGGCTTATGGGAGAGACCAAATGGTATCTTAGACCTCTTCTTCTTCTTGTTATTTTTTAAAGGTTCTCTATAGTAGCCTCTTTTCAGACTGTAATGTGCATACAAATCACCTGCAGATCTCGTTAAAATGCAGGTTCTGACTCAGTAGATCCGAGGTTGGGCCTGAGACTCTGCATTGCTGACCAGCTCCCAGGTGATGCCAATTCTGCTGGTCTGTGAATCACACTTTGCACAGCAAAGATCTGTAGGACCTCTTTCTTTATGTCTCACTCTCCCTGTTTGGCTGCTTTTAGGTATGTTTATATTTACATGACATATACATATTGAGGAGGGACAAACTGTTGATCTCAGTTTACCACGGATATGGTAGTCTTTCTAAAGAAGCTATAGAGACGTCAACATTGTTCACCTGGTCTCAGAAGAGGCAAACTGTATGTATGGCTCCTAAAGAGAAACAAACAGCTTCTCATGTGCTAAGCTTATATTCTAAATGCACATCCATGGTGTGACTGTGTCTCATTTTCAAATGTAATGGAGTTGCATGGCGTGTAGTCTGTAATAACTGCAATACACCTGCCCATGTAGGTTATACATCACCTTCACATTAGTATCTCTGCATTATTTTCACACCAACAACTAGAATTTTGTCCAAAGGGTGAAGGAGATAGAAAGAATGAAAAGAAAAAGAAACAACCAAATCTATCATAACAATAACCACCATTTAGTCAACAATTGCTTGGAGCCTGGTTCTGTGCTTAGCCTCTTACCCTACAACAGAGGCGACTGAGGCCCAGGGGATGTAGGAATTGGACCAAAGTCACAGATCTTAGATGTTGCTGAGCTGAGAGTTGACCCCATGCCTGCAGAATGCCAAACTTCATGGTTTGAACAACTGTAGTGACTGTCCCAGACCCAGTGCCTCAGTCACACATGGTCTGAGGCACTATAAGACCAAAAAGTATGTGACAGATGGGCAGCCTATAAGGGCTTCCTTACACTTTGATAAATGAAAGAAAGCATACTCATAACAAGAGAAATTACCACGGCTCTGTGGATTCACCCCAAATGAGGGGAGGGCCCAACATAAAACAGCCCAGAGAAAGAGGAGTCATTGCAAACCTGGTCTGCTATCGATGGCTTCGTGAAGATGGTTAGGACCAAATTTGGCTCTAGGGACTGAAGTGATAGTTGGATTTAAATAAGGATGGAGAAAGAGGAGGGCTTGGTAAAGGTAGGCAAGACTAGGGCTTCAGGGAACAGTGAATGGAGTGATATGGTTAGACCGGAGGATTCTGTGTCCCCTAGGAATGTGGTTCCCAAATCTGGCTCTGAATCACTCACCTGCAGAATGGATTCAAAACACAAACCCCCAACCTCTCCTCTCCCCAGTGTGACAGCATCAGCATCCCCCTGATAAAGCTTGGCTGATGTGATTCCCAAGCAGCTGCCTGCATGGGGCTAAGACTGGCCTCTGGGAGCACTCCATCAGCCCAGGAGACTCCCACAGCCCAGAAGCCTGTGAGAGTGAGGCACAAATCCTTCCTCTCAGCCTTCCTAGCCTTTAGTAAAGTGGCTGGCATGGAGTAGGGGCTCCGTGCTGGCAGGAGAAATGGACTGAAGTGGCCTTGGGGAGGAGAGAGAAGTGAGGAGGCTCTGCTTAGAGAGTCAGCAGGGAAAAGATAGAGCACCTGGACCCTTTGCTAATGAAGGAGGAAATTTGGAAACACCTTTCCACAGAATAGACCCCTTCTCAAGTGTGTGCAAGTGGTGGGTCTTTTGGCCAGGAACAGAAGAGGACTGCACCAAACCTGGCTGGGCCTGAGATCTCCCTCCTGCCATGCCTGGGACTGAGCCAGGGCCTCGAGGTGAATGTGGTGAGGCAGGCAGGGCCAGGCTTAATGAAGAACGCATGCTTTTCTCTGCTCTCATGCCCAAGGCAGCCCCAATACCCCTCAGCCTCCATGAGGACTCCTAATGGAATCTCTTTAATTCTTGTTTTCAGATTTCTTGAGGGGTCCAAGAAATTTGAAAAGAAGAACCTCCATGTTTAGCCACTATTGATTTATTTTGGTTCCGGTTGGCAGATTTTTATATAAAAACAAAGAACAAACTAACTCTCCAGGGCTGGCCTGAGCTGATTACATTAGAACCCGTTCCACCTTGTGGAACTAGGGAGGGCCTGATTTCCATCTGAGCAGCAAGTCTGAGACCAAGAAAGATGCAGCCATACCAACGGAGGAAAAGAAAACTTAAAGCAAATACCTAGATGTTTGGAAAGTAAAATTCTGCCAACTACGGAAGAAGTGAGGCAAGCAAATGATTTTCACTGCTTTCAGTCAAAATTTCAAGTTAGTTGTTTGACCTGCACTGATTGAGTGTATTACTCATTGATCTTCCAGATTTTACTAGTGTAGATACACAACTTCAAAGATACGTCAGTTAGGAACTGCATTTAGCTATAAGTGACTGCAATTTGAAAAACAATGGCTTAAATAATTTCAGCACAAATGAAGTATCAGGCGGTAGGCCATCCAGGGATGCTAAAATGTCTCCATGATGCCATCAGGGACCCAGACTTCTGTTTTCTGCTCTGTCATCCTTCCCATCTGCTTGTTGCCTCATAGTGATAAGATGGCTGCTCTACCTTCACCATTGCTTCTAAGATCCAGGCAGAGATAGAGACGATAAGAGGCAGAGGGACATGTGCTGGCTGAGTCTGCTGTCTTTTTAAGGTGATTGTCTTGGAAGTTCCACCCAACAACTTCAGCTTATATCTTATTGACCTGAACTGTTTCTAGCACCCTAATGAATGTATAAACCATTTCCATCAACTTAAAAGATTTCCTTATGCTCATTCCAGTTAATCCCCTCTTCTAGCCATACCCCAGGCAACAACTGATCCCTGCATTTTTTTTTTAAATTATTTATTTATTTATTTATTTCCCCCCCAAAGCCCCAGTAGATAGTTGTGTCATAGCTGCACATCCTTCTAGTTTCTGTATGTGGGACACAGCCTCAGCATGGCCAGAGAAGCGGTGCGTCAGTGCGGGCCAGGGATCCGAACCTGGGACGCCAGCAGCGGAGCTCATGCACTGTGGCTAAGCCACAGGGCCGGCCCTGATCCCTGCATTTTTTGAAGGAGTCCAATCATCACTCAATTTTGACAAAGACCAAGTCAGACTTCAGAAGTGGAGGACAGCGACTCCAGGAACCACAGTGAAATGCACATAGAGTCCTGGGATTATGGAGTCTTTGCTACTGGCAGGACATAGGTGGTCGAGGTCATGGGATCTGATTTGATAAGACACAAAAAAGAAAAAAAAAAGATCTAAAAGGATAAGGAGGAGAGAGACAGGAGAAGGAAAGAAAAAAGTGAAAGGAGTGCTATCTGTTTGATGAGAGGGAGGGATTCCAACAAAGCTTTGCTGAGGCGATGCAATATGTGAAGTTCTTTAAAACTGTAATGGCAGTTTCCAGATGCACTAGGAGAGAAAGGGCTTTCCCACAAGAGAGAGAACCACAAGTGCAAGTGCATGGAAGCTTGAGAGAGTACGAAGTACAATTTGTTCTGGTGGGAGTGAGGAGAAGAAAGGCAGGCAGGGGCCAAATGAAGAAGGATCTCACATGCCACGGTAAGCACCATGCGTAGGGAGAGCCATTAACGGGTTTCAAGGATGGGGAATTGTATGACCAGATTTGTATTTTGGAAAGGAGACCCTGGCTGAAATCTGCAGGAAAGGTTGAAGGACAGGAAGACTACGGCAGTTAGAAACTGGTACAGGGGTCCAGGTGAGAAGCCCCATAGGAGGATATAAGAGACGGAGTGGGAGGGGGTGGGAGAGGCTCTAGCAAAGCCAGTAAGGAGGTAGAATAGGCAGGGTATGTAAATTAAGCAAGCTCACATAACAAAGAAGGGGTGGGGCAGAAATCCAAACCTGGCCACGTGACCTTGAGCAAGTCACATAATCCCGGGACACAATCTTCTCATTTTTAAAATAAGGCTAATAATAGTACCTGTTGTTGAGAGATAGTTCTCCGTGGGTCTCTTCAGTTTCTGTACATCTTGTGAGCAAGGCACTAACTGCTCTTTGTTTTGGATGATCTTTTCAGGGACGTTTATGTAGCCTTGAAAGATAGAGACTGTGTCTCCCTCCAGAGCAAAGAGCAGGCATGTTTACTGCCCATCATAAAAGATTCAGGTCCCCAAAGCTCAGGGTTTATCTCCTGTAACTGAACCCACTGTGAGCGCAGGTGTCATCTGGCCCTCTTTGTACCACTCGGTGGGAATTGGCACACAAATGCTGATACTCTGGCTACTTCTATTGCTGTGAGTAATACATTGTCCTTTGTCTCTAAGCCAGGAATCTAGCATCTTCTACGAGCATCCAAAAAATGGTGGCAAGCTAATTT
The DNA here is from genome assembly GCF_020826845.1 of Diceros bicornis minor. Classification (NCBI taxonomy): domain Eukaryota; kingdom Metazoa; phylum Chordata; class Mammalia; order Perissodactyla; family Rhinocerotidae; genus Diceros; species Diceros bicornis. The sequence continues at coordinate 14,116,250 of NC_080749.1, read as the reverse complement.
GTTAGCTTGCAACTAGAGTTAAGTCTCAGATCCTTCACAGTTCTTAACACCTATATCACAATGGTTGTCATGAGACTAACTGGGTTAATACTTGTAAGGTCCTTGATCAGTGGCTTATGGTAAGCACTCAGCAAGGGTCTCTTGACTGAGGCAGCAAGCATAGTCTTTAAGGTGTGCCTTCTGAGGCCTGACTGCCTGGGTTCAAACCTGGCTCTGCCACTTACTAGCCATAAGAACTTAGGACAGTTACTTCACCTCTGTGTCTCAGTCTCCTCATCTTTAACCAGTGTATGATAATAGTAATCATGATCACTACCTCATAGAGTTGCAATGAGGTTTTAATGAGATAATTCACATACAATGTTTAGAACAGAAAGGAAGAGAAAGAAATGTACCTTCTGTGCTATCTGCTAACCTATCATCCAGAGGTCTGTGTGGGGGAAGGCTACTGAATGCACGATCTCGCTTCAACTAATGGATCCTTCCAGATACGTCCTAATTATTTTGGCTCCTAGGGTGAGAATGGATTAGACTCAAGCAAGGAACACTGCTACCTATACCCTCCTGGGGAAACAGAGGCTCAGATACATGTTATGTAACTTGCACAAGGAGAAAAAGTTGTGAACCTGAGATTCAAACCTAGGTATTGGAGTGTGCATCCCAACCTCATTCACTACATGGGGAAAGAAATAAGAGGTGGGAGCAGGTATGGAAAGGCCCTAACATTTTGTTTCCCAGCATCGGCTTAACGAGATAGTGTATGTAAAGCACCTGGTGCATAGTAGGCACACAAAAAAGAAAGCAAAGGCCAGAAGGCTCCCAGAGAGGCGCAAAGACACACGATAGGCAAAGCTAGGATGAGAGCTCTCCTGGACCGGGGGTCATAAGAGAAGATGATGAGTACCATCATGTGCTACATAACGATGTTTCCGTCAACAACGGACTGCGTATATGATGGTGGTCCCTTAAGATTAGTACTATATATGGCCTAGGTGTGTAGTGGGCTATACCATTCAGGTTTGTGTGAGTACACTCTATGGTGTTTGCATGATGCAATTGCCTAATGACACAGGTTCAGCATGTATCCCCATCTTTAAATGATGCATGACTGTATTTGCTGCTAAGCAACACTCCACTGTAAACAACTTTTTTCTTTCGTTAAAATTATCTGCTTGTATATCTAAAAGAGAAAGCTTGAAAAAAAAAAACAGCCTCTAAATCACGTTTTCTTTTGTAAAGAAAAGCATTGAGAACTGCCTGCAGCAATTAAATATTTCCTGCTACCCAAGTTCATCTCCTGTTTACTTTACTGAATAAGTGGAGACCTAGGTTAGGAAAGTCTTCGCCTTCTTATTAAGCCACCTTATCAGCAACTGCCTAAGGTGATTCAAAGAAAGTGGTTTGGTGTCTCTCTCCTTCAGGTTTTCCTTATTTTTCCACGCAGATGGCTCTCTAGAAGCATTCCCCAAAAATGAGAAAAGGTAAAAAGCAAATACTGGACAAAATATTAAAACCCCTAAGGATTTATTATGTTCCAAATATAAAAAACAATTCCTAGATAAAATATTCACATTTTACAAATCAAGAACAGCTACATAATCCATAACAAATTAAAAACGATTGTTCTATTCTTGATCAAGATTCACAGTAGTTTGACCTAATATTTCAATTCTGCAGATCTCGTCCAAATCTGTATTTGATTTTCATCTTTGAGTAAAATCTCAAGTTATATAGATGGGCTATTGAAGATTTCTGTTTTGTCTAGCATTTATTATCATGAAAAGGGCTATTGTTACTCCTTACATTTGGGAAGCACCATTCATATTTATCCAACAGGAAGAGTCCATTGATCACTGATATAAATGGACATTGTGTGCCTGATGGCAGGCCAGGAGCAGACTTGAAATAACTGGGATATCAGATAGACCTTGGTCTCTGCCGTGGGAGCAGATGTATCCATGATTAGTGAGTTCTCTCTTAAAGCCAAAGTGAACGACATGTGAATTTTCTGAACAGCTTTAACTGAATGTCAAAGATGAGCCCCACTAAGGAAGTAGAGTGAGTACTAGGAAATCACTGAGGCCAAAGAGAAGAATCAGTAACCTGTAGGTTAGGAATGGAGCAAGGAGGGGTGAGGAGGGCAAAGGAAAAGCCCTGCTCTAAGACACTCATGGAGTAAGAGGCAGCTAGGGTGGAAAGGCTCCTTTGCCATCACTCAGTCCACCATCCTTCATTCTCATTTTAGGTGAGACTAGGGCTCAAAGATATAAATTGAATTATCTGAGGTCCCCCAGCTGTTTGAGCTAAGCCTGGTTTCCTGAACCCCAGCCAGTTGTTCTCAACTCTCAATTCATCTTCTCTTACCAAAAGTCTTCTAACTCCCTCTGCTTAGAAAGTCCACGTTGACTGAGTGCGTCTTGATAAAGATACAGCATGGAACAGAGAAGTTCCAAGTTGGAAGCAACCTCAGTGATCATCCAGCCCCTTCATTTAAAAATGAGAGATGAAGGGTTATAAAGAATACATGACTTGTCCAACATGACCTCTTTTCCACCTTTCTCCATAAAGAATTGTTATAGAAAGAAAAGAAAGAAGAGAGAAAGGAAGGGAGGGAGGAGGATAGCATATTTTATCTCAGCGGGCATCTCTGCTTTCTTCCCCACTGTCGCCTCATCTCCTCACTCAACCCCATCTTTCCCCTCATGATGAAAATAAAAATAGGTGCAGAACCTGGGAGCCTTCCACTCCTTCCACTCCCTCCATACACTCTTCCAACCCAGATACCAAGTGCCAAATACCTCCTTACTCTCTTCAACCAGCACTTCTTCTCCACCCCACTCCTTCTTCCACATTCCTCACTTCTCCTCTGCATTTCTGCAACAACCTCCTCACCATCGACAAGCTTGCCATCTCCAATCCATTTTCTATACTTTCAGAGGGCACTTCTGACTTTCCAAATGAAAATCCCTTATGGCATAGTTGTCTTTAGAATAAAATTCAGACTTGCTGTTTGATCATACAAGATCCTTCCTGATCTGACTCCTGCCCTCTCCAGACTCACCTCCATCACCCATTCATTCACTCAATATATATTTATGAAGAGTGTAATACGTGCCAGGCAAGGATCTAGGCACTGAGTGCCTGTGCACCACTTACTCATGCATTGCCCTTTCCACTTCTGCTCCAGCCATGCACAGTGTCTTCAAAGTTCCCCAACGTCCCACGCTGTCTCAAACTCCGCTTATCTGCTGCTACTTTTACCCTATTTCTCCTTTCTCACTTCTACTTATACTTCTTTTTGGTTTGTTTTATACTTCTATACTCAACTTAGATACATTCTTATTCAAGAATCATTGTATGACCCCCTATGCTGGACGAGTGACTGGTATTTTTTCATAGTTCCCAGAGCTTGTCATACATTATAGAAATTATTGGCTTGTCTGCATCCCCCACTGTGCTGTAAGCTTGTAGACAGCAAGGGTTGTATCTTCATCTCTGTGCCCCCTTACCTAGCTCATGACTTGGTGCATAACAGCATAATAGGCATTCAATAAATATTTGTTAAATGAATAAATATATGAATGAGGTCTTATCCTCCCAAGTAGATGGCTGTTAGTCCTTCTCAGGCTTGTCCAGGGAGCTCAACTGCTTGACCATACATTTGCCTTTATAATTTTATCTCTGAGATGGTGTGAGGGACAGCTTCTAGATCCAGGAAAAGAAAAAGGCTCCAGATTTTAGTCTAACCTAAAGAAGATTGAAATGACCAGGACATTTCTTTTGCCACTATTTTCTGTGTAATTTGGGGCAAATCACCTCCTCTCTTTCGTTCTTCTTCATCTGTAAATGGTCGTAAGAAGGACTGAGATTACTCTCAAGTCACACATATCATTTTACAACATAGTCAACAAGTGCATCAGTACTGACTTTCAGGAAGTTAACCAGAGAAAACCTTCCCAGTAGCACAGGTCTGACAAAAACATGAACCCCATTGTGTGTGTATGTGTGTGTGTGCATGTGCACGTGTGAGTGTGCATGTACAAGCCTAGGAACTGAAGTGATATAAAGAAAGGTGGTGAATCCTCATCTCTCACATACCCTACAGAAAAAGGAGAATATTTGTTTTGACCTTGTGATCTTATGGAAGTTACTTAGCTTTCCTAAAGATTAGTTTCCTTATCTGTAAATTAAAAGAATATTCACTTAGCAAAGTCAAGGAACATCAAGAACTGGAAAAGAACAACTGCACTATATATATGAATTGTTGTGGTTTCTTAAAATTAAGTTTGTTCTAAACCTTGCAAGAGAACTATTGTCAAGAACAAGAACAACAAAAAGATCAAGGCCATTAAAAATCTATTAGAACTAATAAACAAGTTCAGCAAGGTTGAGGATACAAGATTCAATATACAAAAATCAACTGTAATTCTATGCAGTAGGAATTAGCAAACAGAAAGCAAAATTAAGAAAACAATCCCATTTATAATAACATCAAAAAGAATAAAATACTTAGGAATAAATTTAACAAAAGGAATGCAATACTTATATTCTGAAAACTATAAAACATTGATGAAGGAGATTAAAGAAGACCTAAATAAACGGAAAGATCTCCCATGGTCATGGATCAGAAGACTCAATATGGTTAGGACAGCAATACTCCCCAAACTAATCTACAGACTCAAGGCAATCTCTGTCAATGTTCTAGCTGACTCCTTTACATAAATTAAGAAGTGAAACCTAAAATTCGTATGAAAGTTCAAGGGACCCAGAAGAGCCAAAACAATACTGAAAAAGAAGAAAAAAATTGAAGGACTCACATTTCCTAATTTTAACACTTACTACAAAGCTGCAGCAATCAAGACAGTGTGATATGGGCCTAAGGATGGACATATAAATCAATGGAATAGAACTGATAGTCTAGAAATAAACCTTCACACAATTGATTTTCAACAAGAATGTTAAGACAATTCGATTGGGAAAGAATAGTTTCTTCAAGAAATGACACTGGGGCAATGGGACACCCATGTGCAAAAGAATGAGATTGAAACCATACCTCAGACTACATACAAAAATCAACTCAAAATGAATCAAAGACCTAAGTGAAAGAGCTGGAACTTTAAGAAGAGCATGGGTTTAAATCTTCATGACCTTGGATTAGGCAGTGGTTTTTCAGATATTATACCAAAAACACAAGCAACAACAACAAAAATATATTAACTGGACATCATCAAAATTCAAAACTTTTGTGCTTTAAATGACACCATAAATAAAGTGAAAACACAACTCGCAGAATGGGAGAAAGTTCTTACAAATCATATATCTCATAAGGAATTTGTACATAAAACGTAGACATAGCTTTGTTTTATTGTTCTTTGCTTTGTTGCACTTTGCAGATACTGCAATTTTTACAAATTGAAGGTTTGTGGCAACCCTGTGTCGAGCAGGTCTATTGGCACCATTTTTCCAACAGCATTTGTTCACTTCATGTCTCTGTGTAACATTTTGGTAATTTTTGCAATATTTCAAACTTCTGCATTATTATTTTATTTGTCACGATATGCTGTGATCAGTGATCTTTGATGTTACTATTGTAATTGTTTTGGAGTGCCATGACCCATACATGATGGTGAACTTAATCAATAAATGTCCTTTGTGTTCTGATTGCTCCACTGACCGGCCATTTCCCCATCTTTCTCCCTCTCCTTGGGCCTCCCTATACCCGGAGACACAACAATTTTGAAGTTAGGACAGTTAATAACTCTATAATGGCCTCTAAGTGTTCAAGTGAAAGGAAGAGTTGTGCGTCTCTCACTTTAAATCAAAAGCTAGGAATAATTAAGCTTAGTGAGGAAGGCATGTCAAAAGCTGAGATAGGCCAAAAGCCAGGTCTTTTGAGCCAAACAGTTAACCAAGTTGTGAACGCAAAGGAAAAGTTCTTGAAGGAAATTAAAAGTACTACTTCAGTGACTACACAAATGATAAGAAAGCAAAATAGCCTTATTGCTGATATGGAGAAAGTTTTAGTGGCCTGGATAGAAGATCAAACCAGCCACAACGTTCGCTTAAGCCAAAGCCTAATCCAGAGCAAGGCCCTAATTCTCTTCAATTCTATGAAGGCTGAGAGAGGTAAGGAAGCTGTAGAAGAAAAGTTTGAGGCTAGCAGAGATTGATTTATGAGGTTTAAGGAAACAAGCCATCTCCATAACATAAAAGTGCAAGGTGAAACAACATGTGCTGATGTAGAAGCTGCAGCAAGTTATCCTGAAGATCTAGGTAAGGTAATCCATGAAGGTGGCTACACTAAACAACAGATTTTCAATGTAGGTGAAACAGCCTTCTATTGGAAGAAGATGCCATCTAGGACGTTCATAGCTAGAGAGAAGTCAATGCCTCAAGAGGAGAGGCAAAGCTTCAAAGCTTCAAAAACAGGCTGACTCTCTCGTTAGGGACTAATACAGCTGGTGACTTCAAGTTGAAACCAATGTTCATTTACCATTCTGAAAATCTTAGGACCCTTAAGAATTATGCTAAATCTACTCTGGCTGTGCTATATAAATGAAACAACAAAGCCTGGATGACAGCACATCTGTTAACAACATGGTTTACTGAATATTTTAAGCCCACTGTTGAGACAAACTGATCAGATAAAAAGATTTCTTTCAAAATATTATTGTTCATTGACAATACACCTGGCCACCCAAGAGCTCTGATGGAGATGTACACTGAAATTAACGTTGTTTTCAGGCCTGCTGACACAACATCCATTCTGCAGCCCATGAATCAAGGAGTAATTTCAACTCTCAAATCTTATTATTTAAGAAGTACATTTTGTAAGGCTATAGCTGTCACACATAGTGATTCCTCTGATTAATCTAAGCAAAGTAACTTGAAAACATTCTGGAAAGGATTCACCATTCTAGATGCCATTAGGAACATTTGTGATTCATGGGAAGAGGTCAGAATATCAACATTAACAAGAGTTTGGAAGAAGTTGATTTCAACCCTCATGGATGACTTTGAAGGGTTCAAGAGTTCACTGGAGGAAGTAACTGCAGATGTGGTAGAAATAGCAAGAGAACTAGAATTAGAAGTGGAGCGTGAAGATGTAACTGAATTGCTGCAATCTCATGATAAAAGCTTAATGGATGAGGAGTTGCTTCTTACTGACGAGCAAAGGAAGTAGTTTCTTGAGATGGAATCTACTCCTGTTGAAGATTGTTGAAATGACAACAAAGGATTTAGAATATTACATAAACTTAGTCGATGAGGATGAGGCAGCAACAGGGTTTGAGAGGATCGACTCCAATTTTGAAAGAAGTTTTACTGTGGGTAAAATGCTACCAAACAGCATCGGATTCTACAGAGAAATCATTCATGAAAGAAAGAGTCAATTGATGTGGCAAACTTCACTGTTGTCTTAGTTTAAGAAATTGCCACAGTCACCCCAACCTTCAGCAACCACCACCCTGATCAGTCAGCAGCCATCAACATCGAGGCAAGACCTTCCACCAGCAAAAAGAGTACAACTTGCTGAAGGCTCAGATGATGGTTGTCATTTTTTAGCAATAAAATATCTTTTAATTAAGGTATGTACATTGTTTTTTCAGACATAATGATATTGCACACTTAATAGACTACAGTATAGTGTAAACATAAATTTTATATGCACCGGGAAACCAAAAACTTCATGTGACTTGTTTTATTGCAATACTCACTTTATTGCAGTGGTCTGGACCCGAACCCTCAATGTCTCCAAAGTATGCCTGTATACAAAGAACTATTACAACTCAATAATTAAAAGACAAATAATTCCAATAAAAAATGAGGAAAAGACCTGAATAGACATTTTTTCCAAAGACGATACACTAATGACCAACAGGTACATGAAAAGATAGATACTCAACATCACTAGCCATTAGGGAAATGCAAATCAAAACCACATGAGACAGTACCTCACAGCTGCTAAAACGGCCATCACCAAAAAGATAAGAGATAACAAATGCTGGCAAAGATGTGAAGAAAAGGGAACCCTTGTGCACTGTTGGCGGGAATGTAAATTGGTGAAGCCACTACAGAAAAGTGTGGAGATTTCTCAAAAAATTAAAAATAGAACTACCATATGATCCAGCAATTCCAATTCTGGGAATATATTCAAAGGAAACAAAAACACTAACTTGAAAAGTTACTTGCATCCCCATGTTCATAGGCAGCATTATTTACAATAGCCAAGACATGAAAACAACGTAAATTTCCATCCAGGGATGAATAGATAAAGAAAGTGTGGTATAGATACAATGTTTTTATTCAACCATAAAAAAAACGAGGAAATCCTACCATTTGCAATAACATGGACGGACCTTGAAGGCATTATACTAAGTGAAATAAGTCAGACATGGAAAGACAGATACTGTACGATCTCACTTGTATGTGTAATCTAATTGAAAAAAAAAAAAAACTCATAGAAAAAGAAATCAGGCTTGTGGTTACCAGAGGTGGGTGTTGGGGTTGGAGGAGTTGGAGGAAGGGGTTAAAAGGTACAAAAGTCTAGTTATAAGATAAATAAGTACTAGAGATGTAATGTACAACATGGTGACTAGAGTTAACACTGCTGTGTGAGATGTATGAAAGCTGTTGAGAGAGTAGATCCTAAGAGTTCTCATTACGAGGAAAAAAATTTTTTCTTTTTCTTTTCATTGCATCTATATGAGATAATGGATGCTCACTAAACTTATTGTGATAATCATTTCACAATATATGTAAGTCAAACCGTTGCGCTATATACCTTAAACTTAATAGTGATGTATGTCAATTATATCTCCATAAAACTGTAAAAAAAAGGGCAAAGGATCTGAGCAGACATTTCTTCAAGGAAGATATGCAAATAGCTAATAAGCACATAAAAAGATGTATAACATTATTAGCCATCAGGGAAATGCAAATCAAAACCACAATGAAATACTACTTCACACCCACTAAGATGGCTGTAATCAGAGACAGATAATAACAAGTGTTGATAAAGATGTGGAGAAATTAGAGCTTACACACTGCTCATATGCTGCTGAATGTCAAATTACCCAGCTGCTTTGAAAAGCAGTCTGGTAGTTCCTCAAATGGTTAAACGTAGTTGCCATATGATCCACCAGTGCTACTCCAAGGTACACGCCCAAGGGAAATGAAAGTATATGATGTCCACAATAAAAACCTGTACATGAATATTCATAGCAGCATTATTCATAACAGTCACAAAGTGAAAACAACCCAAATGTCTATCAAATGATTAATGGATAAATTAATTGTGGTGTATCCATACAATGGGTTATTATTCAACCATAAAAAGGAATGAAGTACTGATTCATGCTACAACACGGATGAAACTTGAAAACATGCTACGTGAAGGAAGCCACTCACAAAAGACTACATATTGTATGATTCCATTTATATAAAATGTCCAGAATAGGCAAATCTATAGAGACAGAAAGTAGATTAATGGTCACCTAGACTTGAGAGGGATAAGGGGATTGGGGAGCGATGGCTGAGGGATGTGGAGTTTCTTTTTAGGGTAATAAAAATATTCTAGAATTGATCATAGTGATGGATATACAACTCCATGAATGTACTAAAAAGTGTTGAATTTTAACCTTAAAAGAATGCATTGTATGGTATGTGAATTATATTTCAATAAAACTGGTGAAAAAAAAGCCAAGGCGCCACCACCTAGATGTTTTCATCCAGAGGGTCTTCTCTCTTCAGGGCCTCCGTACCCTGTGCTTTACACTAACCAGCCAAGGGCTTGGTTAGCAGACGCTTATGTGTGTGCATTGCTTGCGTGTGTGTGTATGCACGCACACACAAACACACTCACACACACACTTACACACACACACACTTACACACACACCAGTCCCTTGGCCATAGGAACTACCCTGGCAGGGTGGAAGGGAGTGAGAGATAGCCAGAGACTGCCTATATAAATGTAAATTGTACCAAAACAATTGTTCTCATTTATTTTCCCTGGAGCAGGAGGAGGGGAGTGGAGAGGAAGGGAAGAACACAAGGTGTCACTTTGCCTTCTCACTCGCTGCACATGTGGGATGCTGATCTCACTTCAGCAGCCTCCAAGCTCAGGTCCCAGGAGTGAGAGAAATAATGAAGTCTAGTCGGACCAGCTGATGCTGCCTTCCTGTGTCTACGAAAGGCAGCTGCCTCAGTGGTGTGATTTCAGGGGAGCCAGACAGGGCCATGCCCACAAATCTCCAGCCTGCCTCCTAACCACCTATTGCCAGGCATGAGGCTAGTACTGGAAACTCACTTATTGGGCACAGACAGCTTCCAGACTGCTGTGATTCTGATGCTTGACTGCCCAGCATCTGTTCCATCACTGTGACCCCTGCTTCAGGAGGTAGACCTGCTTGGTGCATCTCTTTGTTTCAGGAAAGGACACTGCAGTAATTATGATCTTTGCTATGCAGGAAGAACTTTCCCGTTGGCTTTTGGAAAGGTCTTCCTGGTTCTTAAGAAAGCTTAGGGAAGCCGCTTGCTTTCTCTTCCTGGATATAAACTAGGAAACGTGTAGCCCTGATTGCTCCTGGAAGCCAGCCTGCACCCGAAAGGGGAACTAGGCTTAGGGTGCAGATGATTCTGCAAGTGGCAGAGGGCTTGACAGGATGAAGTTCAGTCTTTGATGATAGCCTGCAGATCAATCGGTCCTGGAAGACTCTCTATTTCTGGACTTCCTGTTATGCGCAGCAATAAATCTGTGGTTGAGGCAGGTTGGACTGAGATTTTCGACTCTTGAGGTTAAAAGCCTCTTAACTATTGCAAAGACTTCCAGAGGATATGTGCCGCAGCTTGGAGGGGACCGCGACGGCAGGTGGCATGTGTGTGGAGAGCTGTGGAGAGTGTGTTCTCCCACTTGCCTATGTATCTATGAGTGGATATTAATATGTGCGTATGTGAGTAGGTATGAGAACATACTTGGAGCGCTGCATTCTCTTACTCATTCACTCATTTGTGAAACAAGCCCATATTAAGCCCTCACTATGCTCAACAAATCTCCTAATGTGAGGGGGAGGGTAGAAGTGTATGAGTATGTGTGTAATCTCCGAGAACATGTGTGCAAATGTGCACATGTGCCTGTTTTCTGCCAGAGGATTATTGGATTTGTCTGCAATCTGCTCTCTTGGCTGAAGTGAGGATCTCCATAAAGAGGAGTCCTTATCTCCACATCGTCTCCATGTCTCATCGTGAATTCCGTGCTGAACAGAAAGGTGAAGAAGACTGCGGGGGAAGGTCGGTGCCAAGTGGTGCACAAATGGCAGGCTCATGACCTTTGCACCAGGACGCAAGGACTTGGACCTCAGAGCGGGTAGTGGCAATGAAGCTCACCCAAACAAGGTTCATCTCGCATAATTGATTTCTTCTGGCAGGTCTGACCTCCTGATGGTGTCCTGCCCAGGCTGCTGCTATGATAATTAGTGTCTGGTCCCTGAGACACCAACCACACTCTGGCTTACAGGGACGAGCTGCCTGCATTTAGAAACTGGTCACAGGTAATTCACAAAGCAAATAAATAACATTATGAAACAAAAGTGCTTTTACAAAAGTGCTATGTTTTGACCCCCCCTTTTACAATTATAAATTCTAGGTGTAATTTAATATTCAGATTGTTAATATTACATGGTGTGAATATATTAAATAAGAAAAATTATATGATCTTCTCTATAGATGCCAAAAAGTCATTAGATTAAATTCTGCTTCCATTTCTGCTTTTAAAATGCCTTAATAAACTAGAGATAGATATATATTTCTGCAAAATGATAAATAAAATGTTGCTCAAACCAACCACCACTGTTATATTTAATGATTGATCACTAGAGACATTTTTATCAAAATTAGGGAAAGATGGAGGTAACTTCTATTAAACACTACTATTTAACATTGTTCTGTAAATTCTAACCAATACAACAAAATAAGAAAAAAAAGTCAAAAAAAGAGATACTAGAAATAAAAGAAAAACCAAATTATCATTATCTTGCAGAATCTTGATACATTTTATTTTGACAATAATCTCAATGATTATATCTGACTTCTGAATGAACTAGGTATCTACCAACAAATCTAGAAAGATAAATATTATTCTCCACAATGATCATTTGATCTTACATATTACTCCAGGGGTGATCTCAACCAGATCAGTACTATCCAATGGTTAAAGGTTAGTTATTTCAAAACTGAAACATCATATTCAGCAAATGTTCTCCAACACTGCGTTGTTTATAACCAATAATTCACTATAATACCTGGTGGAGGGGGGTAAATTTGCAGATACCATATTTCTTTGATTTTAAGATGTAATTTTAGAAATTGTAAATAGTTGAGAAATTGGGACATCTCTCACAGTCAATGTATACAAATACATTTAATGTGTTAGCGTATCCTTTTTCCTAAATGGCTGTTATTCTTTTATAGTCTTAGAATGGAGTCAGTATTGCTCAAAATTAGATGTGTGCTGGGTGTTTTGCTGTGGTTTTTATGGGTCCGGGGTAGGTGTGTGGTAATGTCCACAGTGAACGGTTTCCAGGTTAGTTGCATTGCGGTTCTCTGAGGCAGGAATACAGGAGCCTGTCCCAGTGTGAGTTGAGTGTTTTTGTAGTCAGCCCCAATCTGAAAAGACTGTGCTGAATAGGCTCTCCTTCACCCCCATGTGGAGAGGGGGTGCCTTTCCTTTCCTTTTGGACAAAGTCATTAGTTAAGCTCTGTAATTTTCATAAAAAAGCTTTAACCTGATCTGCCTAGTTGATTATCAAAACATGTGACCTGTCACTCCATCCGGAAAAGGTTCACCCCAGGTTCTTGCGGGGGAGAAGATTCTTGAACTTTCTTTCATCCAAAACTCATCAAGTGCTTGGTGATGGCAAATAACACCTGTAGATAATTGTCTGAGGAGCACACAGACTCAAATCTTCCCCTAGATTATTTGTATTTAAGTGTTTTTAACCATGGGAACATTTATTCAAGCATCAAAGAGATGGATACAGAGGTCTTCTGACTGAAGTGGATGAAGGAATAAAAATCTCATCTACACTCTTATTTTCACTCCCCACCCTACCCCAACTCCCAGGAGAGTCAGAGGAGATGCCAGGGAGCATAGTTCAAAGTACATTACTCCAGATGTCTTTCATTTGTACCTGGCTCATTCAAAGCCGTCAGAGAGCTGCTTCTCTGGACAATTGTTTTTATTGCTTCAGCTTTGGGTGTAAGCCATGAATCTGAATAAAGAGATTTTACCAAAATACATGTGTGCACACACTTGTATACACTCATGCGCACACACAAGTCAGCTACATGAAACTTGCAATGGTGCGTATTTCTGGGGTGTTGCTGAGGACACTGTTTGCTATCATTAAAGAGGATATACTTTTTTTAAAAAATTGATAAATACTTATAGAACACTAGGTGCCAGGTAACTCATTTAAGTCTCATAACAACCCTATGAGATAGATTCTACAATTATCTACATTTTGTAGATGAGGAAACTGAGGCACAAAGAAGTTATGTAAGTTGTCCAAAGTCACACAGCTCCAAAGTGGTGGGGCTGGAATTTGAACACAGGCAGTCTAGCTCTAGAGTCTAGTTTCTGACCACTAGCTGCCTTCTTTTTATAAACACTCACAGGAAAAAAGAATCCTTTCGGATTTCAGTAATGGGAAAAGCCATTGTCCTGAATAGATGGTTTTCTTAGGAGTTCCAGACGTTGATTTTTTTAACGAAACTTCATGCTCTCTTTACTGAGCCTTTAGAGAAGCTCAGAGGCATCAAGTCAGCTTTCAAGAGACCTCACCATCATCGCTATGAAATGAGAGCCTTCTTCGGTCCTATACTTTTTTTCACTGTGGCCAATTTATAATAACCCATGTGCCTTCCAAGCTATGGAAGTGGTAGAAGGAGGGTCCCTCCACTGCCCACCCCAGAGGCCTTGTTCCCTCCTTTCTGACTCTCCGAATTCCTGCCCAGACCAGGCATCAGGAATCTCTCCCTCTGCTGACCCACAGCACCCATTCTCTGGTGCTCAGAGGGCAAAAGCACCTGGCAGACCCAGAGAGGGCACATCACTGGGGATGGAGGAGGGGGGGGCAGGGCAGAGCAGCAGGCTTGGGGAGGGGGCGTCAGGCCAGGCAAGTGTCCTGGCCAATGAGGGGAATTTATGAGCAGGCAAGAGCCTGAATCTGCACAGACAGTGATGTCATTGTGGGATCTGGCAGCTGACCCTGGAATTCAGGAGCAAAATCCCCAGGTTTACCCCAAGAGGGTGAACCAAAGAGGAGCAACTGAGTTTTTCTTATTGAAGTGAGTGCTTTGTCCTGTCCAGTTTATTAGCAAAGCATATGAATTGTCACTCAATCTGGAAAAGAAAATACCTCCAGTTTTGCTGAGGATTATTACAACCTTTGAACTCACAGCAAGGTCTGAGGCAGTAACTTAGGCACAGCCGCAGTGACATAATAAGTGAAATAAATGGGCTCTGGGGCCCATCTGAGAAGGGAAATCGACTTGGCCAAGCAGGGGGTGAGGTTCTTGGAAGAGGGGCAGAAGGAGGGGTCGTGTTTTTCCTAGGAATGGGGAAAGCTCACCAGAGACTAGAAGGCAGGCGCGTTGGCCAGCCACATGGTCCTGTAGCCCTCAGTGCTATTTTGGGAGGTTCCTAGAAGCTCAGGGCCACTATGACTGCACTTGTGTCCTGCAGTAGCCAACCGCCTGGCTGCATAGAGAGGACCATAGGTGGGGCACAAAGAGTGGCTATGCCCCCCAGAGAATGCCCTGACCCCGCTTCCACATCCTGGACCCCTCCTATCACCTTCCTTCTTCATGTCATTCTGGGTGCAAATAAAGAAGTTACCCCAGCTGCTCATGCCCCAGCTGAGGGACATGATGGTTGGTCACAGCTGTGTGGCCCTTCAGAGGCCCTGGGTCCTGATCAGCTACTTGAACTTCATGAGCCAGGGTGGGAGCAGGAGCCAGGGATCCAGATGCTGGAACTGAAATCAGTGTTCTGTTTTTAACAAGGGGAACAAAGCAAGAGCCCCATTACCGAAAACAGGAGACCAGACAAAAATCAGAAGGGCAGCAAAGCCAAAGAGGTGATAAACCATAAAGTGAGGGCATCGGGGACCCTTCTTTTCCCCAGAGTATTAATTCTCTACTCAGCTTGTATATTACAATCCTAGGGATATTTATTTTTTAAAATACTACATGCCAGATTGCATTCCCAAAAAGTCTAATTTACATCAGTCTGGGTTGGGGCCTTGGCTCTTTTTTTCAAGCCCCACATATGATTCTAATATGCTGCCAGGATTGAGAACCACTGTACCAAGCCTGTTTTAGTGTTATGCCTATAGAAGGGTTTAAGAAATCCTGAATGGACTGAAAGAGAACTTTGGGGTCTGGATTAAACAGGCACAGAATACCGTGCTCCTCTCCTCCCTCCCACTTATCCCACTTATTTTTACATTTCTGGGATTTCTTGAATAACATCTTTCTCTTCAGTTGGACTGTGAGCTCCATGGGGTGGTAACATCTGTTTTTTTCACCATCGTATCTCCCCTAAGCCTAGGCACTCAGTCAATAGCTATTAAAGGAATAGGTGAATGATCAAAGAACAATTAGCAAGTTGTCTTACACACAGTGGGGGCCCAATAAAATTGATTACTTCATGACACTCAAATTCTCTCTCCTGAATCTCTGGTTCACAAGAATGTTATGAAGAAGAAAGAGATCAACTCAAAGAAAGAATATTTATTGATTTCTCCAGAGATAATGGGTATGGGGTTTAAATGCCTCAATTCTGTGAGTTAATCCAGGAGCTACTTGGACCTGAAGTGAGACAAGGGGAACACAGACCTCCGAGGGTCAGAGTAAGGAACGGGATGTGGGGCCATCCACAGGCTGGATGTTTACTTGGGTCATCCAGTTGCAGTATAGCTATAGATAGATCTAGATCTCATTCGAGAGGGAAAAAATCATAGGTAGAACCTCACATCAGGATCCTCAGATTGAAAGAATGGGTTGAAGACATTCTAGGGAATTATAATAATGAGGCATGAGATCAAAAGCTAGAAGGATGAGAGACAATTTGTGTTGTTGACTCCAGGATGAGAGAAACCAAACCTTAGAATAATGGTAGGGTGGCAGAGGCCAAGTTTTTATAGGGAGTTGTAGGAGGTAGGCAGCTTAATGGTCTGTAGTATTGGGCAGTAAATATGGGCAACCAATTGTTAGTCATGAGAAGCTTATCAATTCATCCAAGGAGATGCTTGGCCAGGGGTTAAGTTAATTTCCAGCAAAATGATGATGAAACCACAGTGATTTCATCCTGCATGGATTCCCAAAACTAGTGGCCTACCTCAGGATTTGTGTGTCGATTATTTTCTGAATTCCCTTTCCTGTCTCCATAGCTCTCTCTCGTAACCAAAAAACCCCCAGCTGTCTCTTTGCGAGTTACTATGCATCACATGCCTGATATGGTCATTGTATCACTCTTCTTCAGTTTTCAAATGAAAAACCACATACCGTGTTAAAAATTGCATTAGTCAAACTTATGCTTTCAGTCATGCTGGAGAGGCTAATATCAGATTAATTCTTTCATTAAAAACAATTATAAAAACAATGTAATTTGGAATAAAAAATTGCTTGAAGACATTAAAGAGCAATAAAGGAAGCCAGCATTTGAGGGACAAAAACAGAAGGAAATAGTGCTTTGAGTTGAATGGATTGAATTATGCACCCCCCTCAAATTCATATGTTGAAATCCTAACCCCCAGTACCTCAGAATGTGACCTTGTTTGTTTGGAAATAGGGTCTTTGCAGATGTAATTAAGTTAAGATGAGGTCATACTAGAGTAGGCTATGCCCCTAATCCAATATGACTGTGTACTTATAAAAAGGGGAAATTTAGACACAGAGATAACACTGCATGAAAATTGGAGATATGCTTTCACAAGCCAAGGAATTACCAGAAGCTAGGAGAAAGGCCTAGAACACATCCTTCCCTAGCACCTTCAGAGGGAGCATGGCCCTGCCAATACCTTAATCTCAAACTTCTAGTCTCCAAAGCTGGGAGAAAATAAATTTATATTGGTTAAGCAACCTATCAATGTTAGAGTAGCCCTAGCAAGCTAATGCATTGAGCTTGACATTGTTTTTTTAAATTTCCTCTCAAGTCATTTGTCAACATATAAGCTGTGTGTTGATGAGCCAAGCAAGTACTGAAAAGCTAAAAACTAAACAGAGATATTCATAGAGTTCTAGTGCTAGGGAGACAAAATTTGATTTCAGAACCTGCTGAAGAGGAGGGGCCTTGTTAAGTAAACCAGAGTTTCAATTAAGATTCAGGAGTTAGGAGAAAATGGAAATATACCAGAATTGACTAGATCAAGGTAATTTGCCCATAGTCTAACCACCTGCCAGGAGAATATTAAATGTTCACTGGAGGTAGAGAACTTGTCAAGAACCTCTGCAGTTTATCTTACATGAGCTAACCCAGACATAGACCCACAGGTGCTTTGGATAATGTAGATATCAGACAAGGATTTGACAGTATCTAAGATTAACATATTCAATAAACTATATGAAGATATGGTGAATTTTATCATAGAATTGGAACCCATATATAAAAAAATCAAATAAAAATAAAATAACTGAAAGAAAGAATTCAACAGATAGAGATGATATATTAGACCATGCAAAAAACAGAATTAGTAAACAGAAAGATAGATCAGATGAAGAGGAAATATCCAGAGAGTAGCCCATAGAGATAAAAGAACAGAAAATGCAGACATTTCCATTAGAGACATACAGAACATGATAAAAAAATCTACCGTATATTCAACTGGAGTCCCAAAAACAGAGGAGAGAGGGACAGAAGAAATATTTGAAGAGATATTGACCAGTTTCCAAAACGTTGAAAAACATCAAGTCACACATTCAAATAGGTTTAAGAATCCCAAATAGGTTACATGAAAAGAAAACAACAATTTGGCACATAATAGTCAAACCACTGAAAATCAAAGAAAAAGAGAAAACCTCGAAGGTATCCAGATGAAGATATCAGCAGGATGATATTATATAAATGGGTATACATAGATGGATATACATAGAAATATTTATAGATGTGTGTATATATACATGGGTTAGTATGCACACATATGTTTTCTTGCTTTGTCAGCTGACAGGATCTAGAAACAAAGACACCCATCAACAATGAGCACAGCTAGCTTCCAGATCTTGGTTTCTGATAAAGTTCTCCAATAAAAGGAACCAGATATCCTTGGAGAAATGGCTGATTTTAGGGCCTGAGGCAGGGAACATACAAGATGAGCCTGGAACATCGGTATGGCAGAGGAACATAGAAACACAGGAGCCAACTGAAAGAGCAACCCATGGCCGAAGCTGGAACAATGAACTGGAATAAATAAGTGATTGAATGAATGAACATATATATTAATGAATATATATATGAATCAATGAGTATATTATATATATATTATATATATAAATATATATATATATATTTATATATATATAAATAGGGGAGAACAGACAAAAGTCCTATGCACAAGAATTCCAAATAATTTATGTACATGTTGTAAGCTCAAAGAGGAGGAGTGTAACTCATTCCTTAAGTGTGGACTGCAATTAGCAATTTCCTTCCAAAGAGTACAGTATGGAAGAGGAGTAACTTTACAGTGCAGAAAGCTGACAAACAACCTCAGCAGGTGATCAACAATGATTTCATGTTGATAACATGTACAACTGATATGATGTGATAAGAATGGCACTTTATCTCTGGTCTTCCTTCCAAAAAAAAAAACCACACTTGAGTCCAATCCTGAGAAAAATGTAGGACAAATCCCAGTTGAGGGACATTCTACAAAATACCTGACCATTACTCCTCAAAACTAAAAGTCGTCAAAAACAAAGTCAGTCTGAGAAACTGCCACAGCCAGGACACATGATTAACTAAACACAATATGGCATCCTGGAAGAGATCCTGGAACAGAAAAAGCACATTAGGTAAAAACTAAGAAAATCTGAATAACATATGGACTTTAGTTAATAATATTGGTTCATTAATTGTAACAAACATACCAAATTAATGTACGATGTTAACCACAAGGCATGAGCGATGTGAGAACATTCTATCGGTATACCTTTTTCAAAATGGGTGCCCAGATGGAAAAAATACTTCACTTTCAAAGAAACAATAATGACTTAAAAATGACTTTTTATCATGTATGATAAAAGACAGCAGACAATGGAATCACATCTTTAAAAGAGCTGAAAGAAAATAACTGATAACCTAGAATTTTATATCCAGTAAAAATTTCCTTCAAAAATTAAAAAAAGATATTTTATAAAAACGCAGAGGGAATTTATCACCATTAAAATAAATATTAAAGGAAATTCTTTAGGTCGAAGAAATATGATGCCAGATGAAAGCACGCTAACTCAGGAAAGAATAATAAGCCCAGGAAAGGGTAAGTATGTGGGTAAATCCAAGTTAATACTAACTTGTCATGTGGATTAAATTTATGTAGAATTAAGACGCACACTATCAACAGCACAAATGGCAGTGGGAAAGGGTAAATGAAGTTAAAATATTCTAAGGTTCCCACACAAGGATAAAAGACTCTAATAAGTCAAAGATGAATGTTGTAAAATCTGGAGTAACTTCTAAATATATGTATGTTCATATATATTCAACTTCTAAAATATATAAAATATACACAATATATATATAAAATACGTATTTTGAACTTCTAAAATATATATGAATATATATGTATAAGATAAGAGAAAAATAATTAATAAAAATATGACATTAATCCTTAAAAGGCAAGAAATGGACAAAGAATAAATGGGATAAATAGGAAACTAGTAGCAAGATGGAAGATGTAACCCCTAACATGTTGGTAGTTGTATTAAATATAAATGGAGCAAGCACTCCAATTAAAAGACAAAAATTGTTCAGTTAGATTTAAAAAAACAACTATATACTTCATATAAGAAATATGATTTAAATATAAAGAAACAAAACGATTAAAAGTGAAAGGATGAAAAAAGATATACTATGAAAGCATATACCAAAAAAAAAAAAAAATGAAGAAGAAGAAGAAAATTGATGGGGCTATATTTATATCAGACAAAGTAGACTTTAATGCAATAAATATTAATAGTGACACAGAGGGATATTTCATAATGATAAAAGGATAAGATCAACTAGAAGAAATACTATTCTAAATCTGTATGCACCTAATAACATTTCTTCAAAATATATAAAGCAAAATAATTGACAGAACTAAAAGGAGAAATAGATAAATCCACAAGCACAGCTAGAGATATTAGTATAACTCTTCAAATATCTCAAAAACCAAAGAAGCAAAATATCAATAAGGGTATATTCATGTATTAAAATGCAGAATTAACAAATATATGTATGTTGACTTTGTTTCTGGTTCCTCTTGCAAGGGTCTTGGAAGTCACTATGTCATCCTAACAACAAGTAAAAAGTTGAACAGACTGAAAAATCAACAACTCTTCTTAGGTTTGTAAGACAGGGGAGAACATAGGGCAAACCATTGCCCCAAGATTGGCGAGACAGACAGGTGAATACAGCGAGTCAAGGCTTACTAGAGCAGATTCACAAGCAGAAACCACCATGGGAACCAGTGCCAGGGTAGGAAATATGGAACTGCAATTCAAATTGCTGGAGGCTCAGTGCCAAGAGCAAGACCAGGTTCTCATAGTAAATATCAAAAAAAAAAAAAAAAAAATCCTCTTGTTCTTCTGGCAGCGGGAGGAGAAAATAAATCATTTTGTAATATGCCAGAGTATTCTGTTTTTAACAAGGTCTGTCCTCAGCAGAAACTAGTTAACCAGAGCCTAACTTGCTGGGGCATTAACAGAGTCTAACTGACCTGGAAGAAAGAAAATACCTAGCTCAGTCAGCTCCAGCCTTCCACATGGGAGAAGGGAAATACCCAACTCCAGCCCATTCTAGCCATCTTGTCTCACCTAGAGGGGAGAAAAAACAAAAAAACTGAGAAACACTGGTGAAGTGTACAGTCCAGTGGCCTAGGCTCACTAAAAGTTTGAGATCTAATTATAGGCTATAGAGAGCTTCCCCTCCCCCCACACCTCACAACCACATTACTAAAAGCCTATTTATAGCAGTTGCTTTTACTCAAGACATCGTGTCTGGCTATCAGGAAAAAATTACAAGACATACTAAATGGCAAAAAATACAATTTGAAGAGACACAGCAGGCATCTCAATCAGTCACGGCAGGAATGTTGGAATTATCAGACTGAGAACTCAAAACAGCTATGACTAATATGCTAAGGGTTCTAATGGATAAAGTAGAAAGTATGCAAGAATAGATGGGTAATATAAGCAGAGAGATAGAAATCCTTAGAAAGAACCAAAAAGATATGCTAGAGATAAAAAACATTGTAACAGAAATAAAGAGTGCCTTTGATGGGCTTACCAGTAGACCAAACATAGCTGAGGAAAGAACCTCTGAGCTTGAGGGTATATCAATAGAAACTTCAAAAACTGAAAAGCAAATGGAACAAAGACTGGGGGGAAAAAAAAGAACAGAGTATCCAAGGACTGTGCGACAACTACGAAAGGTGTGATATACATGTAATGGAAATATTAGAAAGAGAAGAAAAAAGAGAAAAAAAACAGAAGAAATATTTGAAAAAATAATAACTGAGAATTTCCCCAAATAAATGTTAGGCAGTAAAACACAGAACACAGAACACAGAAGCTCAGAGAACACCAAGCATGATAATGGCCAATACCATATGTAGAACACTATACCTAACAACTGAAGAAGACTAAGCAGTGTTTTTAAGTATATGTGAAATATTTACCAAAATTGACTATAGGTTGGACCATAAAAATATCTCAACAAGTATGAAAGGATTGAAATTATACAGAGTATATTTTCTCTCTTTTTTTAAGAAGCTTTCTTTTTTTGAGGAAGATTGGCTCTGAGATAACATCTGTTGCCAATCTTCCTTCTTTTTTCCTTTTTTCCCCAAAGCCCCAGTAGATATTTGTACATCATAGCTGTACATCCTTCTAGTTGCTCTCTGTGGGATGCCTCCTCAGCATGGCTTACTGGGCAGTGCGTAGGTCTGCACCCAGGATCTGAACAGGCAAACCCAGGCTGCTGAAGCAGAGCATGTGAACTTAACTGCTACGCCACCAGGCCAGCCCCAGAGTACGTTTTCTGACAATGGACTTAAGCAAGATATCAGGGACAAAGGGTAACTTGAAAGTTCTCCAGATGTTTTTAAATGAAGCAATAGGCTTCTAAATAATGCATGGATTAAAAAAATAAATCACAACAGATATTAGAAAATATTTTCAAGTGAGTTTTAAACAGAAGATGACATATCAATATTGTGAGATTAAGCTGAAGCAGTACTTAGAGGGAAATTTGTAGCCTCAAATGCATGTATTAGCAAAAGAGGGTGGAAAGCAATGATCTAAGCACCCATCTCCAGAAATCTTTTTTTACTTAGTTTAAGGAAATAAAGGAATTGAATCCACAGAAACCAGAACAAAGGGATAAAAGAAGAGCAGAAATTAATGAAGTCAAAACCAAATGCATAGTGGAGATGACTAAAAAAAGACAGAAGAGCAAATATCAGAAATGGAAAAGGGAATATCATTACAGAATCTACAGACATTAAATTATAAGAGAATATTATAAATAACTTTATGCCAATAAATTTGAAAATTTAAAAGATAAAATGGACAAATTTCCTGGTAACAATTTTTAAATGGATACATGAAGAAGCAGAATAATCTAAATAATTCTATACCTATTAAAGAAATTGACTTCATAATATAAAACTTAGACTAAAAAAAATTCCAGGACCAAATAACTATACCACTGAATTACTCCAAACATTAAAGGAAGATATAATACTAATTTTACACAAACTTTTCTAAAGCACGGTAAAAGATGGAACATATCCAAACTCATTTTATGAATCCAGCATAACTGTAATTCTAAACCTGTAAAGGACATTAATTTAAAAAAAAAAAATTCAGACCCATATTCCTCATAAACATAGATGCAAAAATCCCAAACCAAATGTTAGCAAATTAAATCTATGCCAAAAGACAATTCATCAAAAAATGTAAGCTTAATTTAACATTAAAAAAAAATCAGTGTAATTCACCATATTAAAAAAATAAAGGAAAAGATTATATGATCACCTCAATAGAGGTAGAGACAACATTTAATAACATCCAACACCCATTCATGATTTTAAAAAGAATTTCTTTAGAAGGGAACTTCATTAATCTACTAGAGTACCTTCAAACATCTTACATATTGTTAAAATAATGAACTTTTTCTCTGAGAACAGGAATAAGTTAAGGATGCCTGCTATCACCACCTATATTCAGCATTGTACTGGAGGTCCCTACTAGTTCAATAAATCAGAAAAATAAATAAAATGAATAAATACTAGAAAGGAAGAAATAAAATTGACCATATTTGCAGATGATGTATTTTGTGCATAGAAAACATAAAAACACCCATAAATAAATTGTGTGAATTCACAAGTGAACTCAGGAATATTTTTGGATATAAGTCAATAAAAAATAAATTATATTCCTCTATACCAGCAGAAATAATTAGAAAATGAAATTTTAAAAATGAAACCATTTACCATATTATCAAAACCATCAAATACCCAAGAATAAATTTAATCAAAGTTATACAAGACCTCTACACAACAACTACATGACAGTACTGAGAGAAATTAAAGAAGACCTAGACAGGGTCTGGCCCTGTGGCACACGTGGTTAAGTGTGCGTACTCCGCTGCGGCGGCCCAGGGTTCACCGGTTCGGATCCTGGGCGCATACCCACGCAGCACTTGTCAAGCCATGCTGTGGCGGCATCCCGTATAAAGTGGAGGAAGATGGGCATGGATGTTAGCCCAGGGCCAGTCTTCCTCAGCAAAAGGAGGAGGATTGGCAGATGTTAGCTCAGGGCTGATCTTCCTCACAAAAAAAAAAAAAAAAGACCTAGACAAATGGAGGGATATACCATGCTCATGGACAGGAAGGCTAATATTTTACAGATGTCAAGTCTTTCCACATTGAGGTCTTAATTCAAGGTAATCTAAATAAAATTTCTAGCAAGTTTTTTGTGGACATTAACAAACTTATTTTAAAATTTATATGGAAAAAGCAAAGGACCAAGAACAGTAAGAAAGCTTTAAAGAAAATGTACAGAGTTGGAAGACTGATACTGCTAGATATCAAGACTTAGTAGACAGGAACAGCAATTAAAACAGTGTGCAACTGGTACAAGCACAGACAAATAGACCAACGGAACAGAATAGAAAATTCCATGTCAGACTCACATATATAGTGTCATATGTGCAACTGAAATGTAGTGGAGAAAGAATAGACTTCTCAATAATTGATGTGTGATTAATTGATTATCCCTACGGAAAAAATTGAACTTTTTACCTCTATATCACATGACACACAGAAATCAATTCCAGATGGATTGTAGAGCTAAGTGTTAAAAATAAACAATAAAGTTTCTAGAAGATAATATAGGAGAATATCTTCATAGCTGTGGTTGGATAGGCAACGATATTCTAAACATACATATATAAAGGAAAATCATAAAGAAAAACACTGATAAATTGGACTTTATTAAAATTAAGAACTTTTACTCATCAAAATATACCATTAAGATAGCGAAAAGTAAAATATAGAGAATAAATTTGCAAAACACATACCTGATGAAGGATTGACAACCAGAATACACCAAGAACTCCTATGAATCAATTACAAAATACAGACAAACCAATAAAAAATACATTTGAACAGGCACTCTTTTGCAATGACTACTAAAAGCGAACTTTTTCATACCCTTGCACTAGCAATTTCACTCTCTTGCCTAAACTCAGCTGCCAGAATCTTGGCCTCAGTCACAAAGAAAAATTTTACTATCTAGCCTCGAATAAGGCTTAATATATCAAGTTTACAGTTGGAAGTGATATATAGGGTATATTAGGGCTCTTTAAATCAAAATGAAACTGCTTAACAAAGAAAAAATAAGTTTTTGTCTTATATAACAGGGAAAAAATTCCAAGGGTAGAAATAATCTCAGGTAATGTGTGATCCCTTAACTGAAATGATGTCATCATGTCATCAGGATGCAGTCACCCTCTCTTGGCCTTGCTCACAATATTGGTTTTATTCTCAGGCTCTGTGTAGTAGCAAAATGATGCTAACAGCTCTAGTCCTACTTCTTCCCAGGTTCAAATCCAGCTAAAAATCGGGCATTTTCCCCCAGCTGCTATATCATAAGCTGTTGGATTCACTCTGATTAGAACAATTTAAGTCACGTGTTCAACATTGAAATAATCACTGTGGTCAAGGCAGTGAAATTATGGTGATTGGTTAGGCCTGGGTCACATGCTCACCCCTGAACCAATCTCTATGGCTGGTGAAATGCAAAGTGCTGGCTGGCCAATCATGGGTATTGCTCTCCTTACTGGGAGCCAAGCTCCTCACCAGATCTAGATGGACTGAGCTAGGAATAGACAAAGGAACTTTGAGGTGTTGTACCAAGAAGAAGGGAGTAATGGATGCTGAACAGATTAAAGTCACATATGTCCTCCAGAGGGTTGTTGTAACACTGAGTTTCAGAGAGTAAGGTGATAGGCCCAAGGTGCACGGAGTTAGTGTCAAAGCTGGACTTAAAAACAGATATCTTTACCTAAAATGCTTAAGAAAGTGGGTTTCTCCTGAAGGCTGTGAGGACGCAGACAGGCTTTCAGACCTTAATTCTGTCAGACATTCTTTCCTCAGGTTCTGGCTAGCTCCAAGGCCAGGGAAGGGAGGCACCTCATGCTGGGGGAACAGGTTGCCAGACAGTCTCCTAAGGTATCTGGATACAGTCCCGCATGGCCTTCATGGGGGCAGGCCGGGGTCTTGACTAGGAGCCAGGTGTCTGGTGGCCTGGCTGGGCCTGTGCATCCAGAATTGGCGGGAGGTGCCTTCAGCACACTATCTCTCCATGGCACCATCTGCAACTGCCTTCTGCATTTGGCCCAAAGACAGCGTTGCCAATCACTTCAGGGGATTGCTGGGCCTTCTGTAAGCAAGACGTCGTAAAGGCCAAATTTGACACTTGGCTGCTCTCCTTGAAGTTAAAAGACCCAGGTTAGGTCAAGAAACATGGGGAAAAAAATAAAAGCATAGCATTATGCCTGCGAGAATGCAGCCATGCAAGACAGTGGACCAGAATGTACATGCCAAGGAAATGGATAAATGAAGTCCAGAAAGGATCTGTGGCCTTTGATTTGCTAAAAGATGCTCTAGCAAGCTTGAGGATTTCAGTTTTAAGACCACGTGAAGTTCAGAATAACAGCAAGAGAGAAAAACAGTGGATTCATTCTTCTACCTTCTTTTTACTAAAAAGCAAAGGCATAAGTAAGTCAGCAAATAAGTAAATCACGGGCTCACTGGTTGATTATGGTTGGGCTGAACAGTATCTGATCCTTCTCTGTTATCAGGTAGAGGCCAGAGGAATGGTGGGCTAGTTGAGGGAGGGTCCAGTAGACAAGGTCATTTGACTGATCATTGTCACAAAAACTAGGCCAAGACAAGAAGCTGTGACCTGGAAGAATATTGAAGATCACCCTAGGAGAGCTGGGCTGGGGGGAGTCATACTGGCAAATCCAAGGGTCCCATCCAAGTTAGTTTTTTACCTTGCCCTACCCCACACCCTGGCAGGTCTGGGCACTAAACTAAAAGGATATCCACTTCAGCCCCTCTCTGTGCAGGAGATCATGCATAATCTCTTCTCCTGGCACAATTCGTTCATCAGACCAACAACCTGCAGCTCCTTTTCTGAATTTCTCACTCCTTGTGTTTGGCCTGCAAGCCTTGCGCCTTCCCTGGAGACTGTCATGATCTCTTGACCATGGCCTCACTTCTTGGTGTAGCTCTCATAGCCTCCACGCCCCAGGGTAATGTATCCTCTGGGAGACACTCTTAACACCTTTCTCAGTTTGATCCTGGAGAAGGCAGTGCCACCTTACCTTTGGCTAACTCGAGCCCCAGAGCAAACCCAGACTCAGACAATTCAATATCCAACATCATAGAGAATCAACTAGCGTTGGTAGTAGGGGAGGTGAGGCAAAAGCCAAATATAGCTTAAACTGCAAGCCAGGTGAATACATTGTCAAACCTGCAGAAACTGCTCAGATTTAAGGGCTGGCAGGACATTGGTTAGAGTTAAGGCTGGCTATCTCTGAGTAGCCAGAAAAGACCCTCCAAGACAGCTCAAAAAGAGGCTCCTTCTTCACACTCACTCCACGAAGTTGGGAGGCATGAATTATAGTCCCTGTCTAAGTGTGACAAGGGCACTACTGAAGGAAGCCCCAGGTGCCAGGGCAGTTCCATGCTGAAGACATCCTCAATGATTCACTATATTCTGCAATGAGACAATTGACAAGTAAATGATGCATTTATTTTTCCTCTGTTAAACAAATGCTGGACAAACATTCTTGAAACTTCCAGAGATATTGCAAAAAAGATTTCCATGTCTAATGGGAGGCTGGATACAATCATGTCAAAGTTTCTTTATCAGCCTGAGTCCGTTTCCTGGGTTGCTTATTTGCTAGACGATCAGAGACTGCCCCCATCGCCTCTCCCAGCCTCAACCTTTTTATCTGTAAATTGGTAATAATTTGACCTGCTCTATCAGCCTGAAAAGATTGTTGTGAGGAACAAATGAAATGATAGCTGTGAAGAGACATTCATAGATAACTAAGCTTTATAGAGTTGGAAAAACTAAATGGATAGATTGTTAAAATCATTTGACAAAATTCTTATTAGGGAAAATTTGGTCAGGAAGCAGAGAAAGGAAGCAAAAAGAACACATTAAATTGGCATGTGTGATGAACTGAGAGTATTTGAAGATGTCTGGGCAGCCTGAGAGAAGGGTGGTAAGGGTGCCTAGAACTAAGAAAGACAAAGGAGAATTCAAGAGGAGCAGACAGAGGAGAAGGGGCAGAGAAGGCCTGACACTGTAGGAAAAGCCTGGGACATGAGATGAAGAAATTCTAGGAAGCAGGTCTCAGAGACAAGAAGGGCTGACAACTGTTTTTTTCTTTTTCTTCTTCTTTTTTTTTTTTTGGTAAGGAAGATTGTCTCTGAGCTAACATCTGTGCCAGTGTTCCTCTATTTTGTATGTGGGATGCCTCCACAGCATGGCTTGACGAGCAGTGCATAGGTTCAAGCCCAGGATCCAAACCCATGAATCCTGGGCCACCAAAGCAAAGCGTGCAAACTTAACCACTATGCCACCAGGCCGGCCCTAGGGCTGAAAACTTTTAACATCCAAGCTGGAGGTACAATTTTGAGTTGTGAAATAACTTTCCTCCGTTGCTCTAAGCCTGTCACACACAACTTCCTTATGCAGAACATATTTGGGGGGAAACAAAATTTTAAGCCCCTCAAAATGCACGATAATTTTGGGAGGATGTTGGCTCTGATAATAAATGTGATACAGGCTGAAACATTTTTATTTGACTGTTAATTCTTATCATCATGGTGGCTCTTCAAGGTAGGAGTGCTTTGTATTTATATATGTTTTAGTTCAAGGGGTTAGAAAGGGCTCTAAAAATATGTTTGGTTGGTTGAAACATGGACCTAAAAGTGGCCTAGATTGAATGAATTGAAGTGTCAGAACAGTCTTGGTATACTGTAGAGGCAGGTATCCAAAGGCTTAGGGAGATTGGAATGGTAGAGTGGATTTATCATGTAAGACCTGCTCACCCACCCTGGAAGGGTCCACCTTTTAGGATACACCTTTTACTATGACTATGAGAAGTAAATTTGTGGGGTGATCCCCAGCATCCTTGAAGAGATCCGTGGTTGTTCCTCTTTGTGGGTCAGAAATTATAGTGAGAATTGCTACCATTGAACTGGGATCCTTAAATGCAATGGGGATGGTTGGATCCCAGAGTGGTAGGGGCCAAGTGGCAGCACTTAATTACCAAAGGCGAGGTGGAAGTGGTTACTGTATTGGACAAGAGAGTCCAAGCAGTAATCAGATCAATCTGACTTACAGAGACCTATGGTATTGGCTAGTGGATCTTAGTATCCCTACAAAAGAAATAGATAGGCAATCTATGACATTTTTACTTGATCAGTATAAGCAGAAGAATTCTAGGTAGAGTAAACAGAAGTCTAGCTTGAATCAACAAAACAGAGACTCACAACATCTCAATCAATTCTCAAACTTGGGTCAGTTTACAGACCGAGAACTGCTTGAATGAAGGGGAGATTGGGCCTCCTTGAGGAAGGACCACAGCACTTTACCAAAAATTTATGCTATTAATCTTTCTCCTAGCCTACCTCGAAAAGGATCTGTGGTCATATACCTGGGTGAATATGCTCTGGGGAAAGCAAAATAATCAGACCTTTTGGGGACTACTAGACACCGGCTCTGAACTGACACTAATTCCTCGAGACTCAGAACATCACTATGAAGACCAATCAGAGTAGGGCTTTTCAAAGGTCAAGTGATCAATGAAGATCTTTCCCAGGTCCATCAAGAGTGGATCCAGTAACTCCCTGAATCCATCCTGTGGTTATTTCCCCAGACCTGGAGTGACCGCTAGGAATAGATATATTCAGAATCTCAGAACTAACTGGAAAAATCTCCAGATTGGTTCCCTGACCTGTGGAGTGAGGGTTATTATGGTAGGAAAGGCCAAGTAGAAGCCATTAGAACTGCCTCTACCTACAAAAATAGTAAAGCAAAAGCAATACTGCATTCCTGGAGGAACTGCGGAGATTATAGTCATAGTCAATGACTTGAAAGATGGGATTTGAAAGGAGTGGTGAGTCCCACCACATTCCCATTCGCCTCACCTATTTGGCTTGTGCAGAAAACAGATGGATCTTGGAGAATGACAGTGGATTATCATAAACTTGATCAGATGGTAAGTCCAATTACAACTGCTGTTCCAGATGTAGTTTCATTGCTTGAACAAATTAACACATCCCCTAGTACCTGTATGCAGTTATTGATCTGGCAAATACTTTTTTCGTGAAACCTGTTAGCCAAGGCCATCAAAAGTAGTTTGCTGTCAGCTGGCAAGGCCAGCAATACACCCTTACTGTCCTGCCTCAGTGGTATATCAACTCTCCAGTGCTCTGTCGTAATTGGTCCATAGGGACCTTGATCACCTTCCACATTCACAAGACATCATGCTGGTTCATTACATTGAGATATTATGCTGATAGGACCCAATGAGCAGGAAATAGCAATGACTTTAAACATATGGTTGTGACATTTGCATGTCAGAGGGAGGGAAATGAATCTGACAAAAATCCACCTCAGTGAAATTTCTAGGGGTTTAGTGGTTGGGGGGATATCAAGATACCCTTTCTAAGAAGAAAGATAAATTGTTGCATCTGGCACCTCCTATGACCAAAAAAGAGGCACAATGCCTAGTGGACCTCTTTGGATTTTGGAGGCGACATATTCCCCATTCAGCCGTGCTAGCTACTCCAGCCTATTTACCAAGTAATCTGAAAAGCTGTTAATTTTGAGTAGAGTCCAGAACAAAAGAAGGCTGCTGTGCAAATGGCTCTGCCACTTGATCCAGCAGATCTCATAGTGCTTGAGTATCAATGGCAAAGAGAAATGCTATCTGGAGCCTTTGGCAGCTCCCTATAGGTGAATCCCAACATAGACTTCCAGGATTTTGCACCAAAGTCTGGCCAGCCTCTGTGGAAAACTACTCCTCTTTTGAGAAACAGCTTTTGGCTTGCTACTGGGATTTAATAGAAACTGAACACTTAAGCATGGACTATCAAGTTACCATGTGACCTGAGCTGCCCGTGATAAACTGATCCACTGCACCATAAAGTTGGCCATGCACAGAAACACCTTATTATCAAATAAAAGTGATAGATCTGAGACTGCGTTCAAGCAGGTCTAGAAGGCACAGGTAAGTTACATGAGGAAATGGCCCAAATGCCCATGGCTAAGACTCCTGCTACCTTCTCTATCCCAGCTCGCGTCTACAGCCTCATGAGGGGTTTCCTGTGACTAGCTGACTCAGGAAAAGAAAACTCTGGCTTGGTTAACAGATGGTTCTACCTCTTCCTCAGGCATTGCCTGAGTATGGACAGGGCAGCACTACAGCCCTTTTCTGGAACATCCTTGAGATATGGTGATGAAGAAACAGGTAGAACTTTGAGCAGTGCACCTGGTTGTTCACAGCAAGGAGAAACGACCAGAGGTACAAGTCCATACTGATTTACGGGCTTCAGCCAATAGTTTGGTTGGATGGTTAGGGACTTGGAAAGAACATATTAGAAAATTGGTGATGAGCAGGTATGGGTAAGAGGTATGTGGATAGAATTCTCCAAATGGGCAAAGAATGAGATTTTGTGTCCCATGTGAATGGTCACCAAAGTGTGAACTTGGAAAGGAAAATTTTAATAATTAAGCAGATAGGATGACTCATTTTGTGCGTACCAGTCAGCTTCTTTCCCTAGCCACCTCTGTCACTGTCCAATGGCCACAAAGTGGCCCTGGCAGAAGGGATGGAGGTTATGCAGGGGCTCAGTAACACAGACTTTCATTCATCAAGGACAATCTGGCTACAGCCACTTCTGATTGCCCAATCTGCCAGCAGCAAAGACCAACATTGAGTCCCCAATATGACACCATTTCCCTGGGGTAATCATCCAACTACTTGGTGGCAAGTTGATTACATTGGACCACTTCCATCATGGAAGGGGGAACACTTTGTTCTAACTATAATACACATTTACTCTGGATATATATTTGCCTTCCCTGCATGCAATGCTTCTTCCAAATTTACCATCCATGGACTGACACAATGCCTTATCCACCATCATGGAATTTCACACAACATTGCTTCTGATAAATGAAAATGAAGTGTGGCAGTGGGCCCATGCTCATGGAATTCTCTAGTATTAACATGTTCCTCATCATACGAAAACATCTGGCTTGATAGAATGGAGGAATGGCTTTATGAAGACTCAGTTACGGTGCCAACTAGGTGTCAATACAAGTGAGGCTGGGGTAATGTCCTGCAGGAGGCTGTATATGCTCTAAATCAGCATCAAATATATCATATTTTATATTGATATATATATATCAATATATATATGATTTATATATATATAATACTCCCATAGCTAGTATTCATGCATCTAGGAATTAAGAGGTGGAAATAGGAGTGGCTTCACTCACTATTACCTCTACTGATTCACTAGCAAAAGTTTTGCTTCCCATCTCCGTGATCTTAGGCTCTGCTGGTCTAAAGGTCTTACTTCCAAAGGGAGGAATGCTTTCACCAGGAGACACAATGATTCCATTGAATTGGAAGTTGAGAGTGTCACCTGGCCACTTCGTGTTCCTCATGCCTCTGTATCCACAGGAAAAGAAGGTAGTTATAAATACCAGCTACAACCACATGACCAGTTGTAGAAACCAGGACTGTAACAGTCATGAGTATTTTTTCCTTATTTTCTTGTGAATATATTTCTATACATACTAATCAAAATGTTTGTTTTGTTCATCTCTTTTCTCCTTATCATCTAACATAAGACGTACTAATGATGGTTAGTTTTATATCACAGTATTTAAATTAGAAGATATCAAAAGGAGAAGAGTGAACATCATCCAAGGATTTTGAATGTTCCTCTGGGGAAAGGGTTAGCATGTTTTTGGTTGTATGCAAAGTAGTTGTATCATTTTAGGTGTAAGTTTGACTTTCTTATTGCTTTTATTTGGAAATTAAGTATGGTTTAAGAAGATCTGTATGGATGCCAAGTTGACAAGGGGTGGACTGTAATGGCCAGTTTTATGCATCAACTTGTTAGGCTCTAGTTCCCAGTTATTTAATCAAACACTAATCTAGATACTGCTGTGAAGATATTTTGTATATGTGATTAAAGTCCATTATCAGTTGACTTTACTTAAGTAAGGGAGATTATCTGAGATAATCTGAGTGGGCCAAATTCAATCAGTTGAAAGATCTTAAGAGCAAAACTGGGGTTTCCCTAAGGAAGAAGAAATTCCACCTGTGGATAGTAACTTCAGCTCATGCCTAAGAGTTCCAGCTTGCCCTTCCTGATGTCCTGCCCTCTGAGTTTCAGACTTGCTTTGTCAGCCCTCTCAATTATGTAAGCCAATTCCTTGCAATACACCTTTTAATGTATATCTCCTACTGGTTCTATTTCTTTAAACTCTGACTGATACAATTGGTTATATGATTATTATAAGCGTAATAATATGTAAGAAACTATAAATAATATTCAGCTTGGTTCTGATATTAACACCCAATTTTTTTCTAATAGTCTAGACAATCAAGTTGCCCAGACCCAAATTGAATCCCACCTCCATTACGTTCTAACCACGTGATTTGGGACAAGTTAGATAATCTCGTTGAGCCTCTCTCTGATATAGGTCTGACAACATTGACCTTGTGGGGTGTTAGAAGTATTAAACAGCATCTAACACAATGCGTGGGGTATCACTGCAATGATTATCTTCATCATTATAGCTATTGATGAGGTTCTTAGTCAAATGTGGCTGGAAGATTGTCTTGGGGCATATATAGTCTTCTTTCACCAAGCTGGTCTATCTACCTTCTCCTTTGTATTATTTCTTTTCCATGTGGTCCAGGTGGGAATTGGTTGCTTCCTTGAATCAAATGACAAATAATTAAACAGAAAAGCTATAATCTTTATCTGCATTTCTCCAATTTAGACTTTTTAACAACAATAGCAATTGCTAATTTTAATAAGGCTTTTTTTTCTTCCAATAGTTTCTGGAAAACACACACCTCCAGTCACTTAAAATGAGGGAAGTTCTTCTGTATTTACCGGGTCCTCCCTCTAAGAGTCCTCTGACTGATGCTGTTTATGCCATTATAATAATAGCTTACACTGTTAAATATAGTAGCTTATTTAATCCTCACAACAACCCTATGGGGCATATACATGTAATTATCCCCACTTTACAGATAGAAATAGGCACAGAGAGCTTAGGTAACTTGTCCAGGGTCACATGGCTAGACAGCGGCAGAGCCAGGCTTTGAACACCAGCACTGTGGCTCCAGCTTCTGAGCCTTTAACCATTATACCACACAGCCTTTGATTACTGAGGCTGCTCCATCTGCCAAAAAGTGTAACTAGGCCTGGAAGGACAATGGTTCTGCAAACAGAAGCATGGGTGACAGAATAGGTTTTGCAGGTGCACCGCAGTTGGTGTTAAATGATGGTAACTTTCCTGGATCACCTTGGACTGGAGGGAACTCATTCACTCCTTGCTGCTATTTGGCCTCTTTCTATCGAGGTGAGAGGTGAGCTCAAACCACAAAGCCTCCTTATGCTTTCTTGAGACGATGACAAAAGTGACACTTTGCTAAAAACTCTCTTGTTTTTGCAAACATGACAAGCTACCTGCAGAAGTTACCACAGCCCTCAATTATTGAGATGGGAGCCTCCCAGGATTCTGAATGTCTGGAATTCAGCAAAGTACTATCCCCACTGGAGCCTGCACACCACAAGGTGGAGGGATTCATGAGAAAGGATATGTGCTCTGTCCATGGTATCTGTGGGCGTATTGTGACTTCGGGGATAAAAGAGGGAAGGAGAGAGAAGAACAACCCAACATCCCAAAACACTGGCCCAAGGCCTGGCAGCAAGTTCTGGATCTCAGCATATTATCGAGGCTCTCCAGCACCTCTCTACACAACTATTTCTCCCTACAGGAGCCCAATGGCCTAAGCTCACTCCTCATTTCATGACACATGCTCACCAGAAAGGTCCACAGGGTACCCACTATAAATAACCCCCCACACACAGGTTCATTTGCAGCCTAATCTTCGCACCATGGTGCAACAGACAGTGGCCCTAGATGACAGAATTTCAAAACCCCAGCAGCAGATTGAAAGCACTTTTGTGTGGCAGAAAATCCTTCCCTGTGTACTCCCTTGCTCCACACAGGTGTTTGCCTTGTCTAACCAAGTCATAATCAAGTCATCATTCTCAGTTTTGAGTTGTCATAAAATCACCTAGGGGCTTTACAAAATCCCAGTGCCCATGCTGCACCCCAGATACTTACATCAGGATCTCAGGGGTAGCACCCAGGCCTCTGTATTTTTCAAGCTTCCCAGGTGATTCCTGTGGGCAGTCAAGGTGGAAAACCACTGGGCCAAGTCCTCATGGGCATTATGGGAATTTGTATCCTCTACCTTTGGGTGTCAAGAGTCAATCAGAAAAGTTCTAAGCATCATGACCAGTACCTGTGGATTGATAGCTGTGAGATTATTCTCCTTTTGGGGAGGAGCAGGGTTCCTCTGAGCAGAACCAGAGCAGGATGTACATAAGTGTGGACATGCATGTGGAGATTCTCCTGAGGGATGTGGACATGTGGTTCTGTTTCAGGAAGGCTTTGGAATAATCAGGGATAGCTATGCTGCTCAGCAATCGATGGCCTCAAAAAGATTGGTTTTACATGGCTTCCAGGAGAGCTGCAGGTGTGCTGGGGTGTGACAGAGGTGGCCCCTCACAGGAGGAAATACACTGCCCATCTCTCTCTCTGATTCTCAACATCTTCATGTCTGAGACTACATGTCACCAGCAAAGCTGTGAAGCCAGGCCGTGCAGGTCGCTACTAGAACAAGGTGGAATCAGGAAGCCCTGGCCCTGTGAGGATACAGAGAGATCTTGTGATGGGGCTGATATGTTATGTGACCAACACCTCACCCATTGGATACTGAAATCGTGACTGGAGTGATGAGAAGTGTTTAAAATGGTCCAGGTGCACAGTGCAGGCACTTGTGGAGGACAAAAAGGGCCAGAAACTTCCCAGGTCTCCAGCACTCATGATAGCCATGTTCCTGCTTTCCAGAAAAACCAGCCTTTCAAGAATCCCATACAGGGGCAATTTAGCCTACTTTTTAAAGTCTTAGTGTGTAGGAGAAGAAAAAAATTATTTAACCCTCAAAATAGCCCCAAATGTAAGATAGATATTTTTACTCCATTTACAAATGACAAAGCTAGAGATGTCAGAAATTAGGTAAATTTCCAAAGGGGAGGAAGTTTTGGAATTCCTGTTCACCCCACCTCTTTCTGGCTCCAGAATCTGGTCTTTTCTCTGCACCAGGCTGCACCAGGGTCTATGTTGAGGTTTAATAGTATAACTACTGCTGGTGTTAATGCTATTAACTCCCATTTCTCAAGGAGTCTTCGTGTGTGGTTCTTCTGTGTGAATCGTCTCAGTTAGTTATCACCATAGCCCTGGGGAGTGTGTAGTATTCTATCCATTTCACAGATGGGAAAACACGGGCTCAGAGAAGTTAGGCTGACTCCATGAGGGCACCCAGCCAGTAGATGCAGAGTGGGACTTACTCCCAGGTCTTCCCTTCTTCATTTCTCCCTGAAGGGACTCAGGAGACTTCAAAACTCAAAGTGACAAGATGCTCATGATAGAATTTCAGACTTCAGTAGGGTGTCGGAGGAGCCACCTTAGCGTGTAGGGATAGGAACCTCCACTGCCCTCAGACCACATGACACTGGGGGGTTTCTCACTCCATCTCTGCAGAAGGGCTGCCCAGAACTTCAGATGTGACTTCAGAACTCGGAGCCTGCTGCTGACAAGGCATTGAGCATTTGAAATGTGAACAGGATGACTACATCACTAACTTCGAAACACATTTATAACATTGCAGCAGAGTCATTTTGCGCTTTCCCTGTACCCAAAGTTTATACTAATTCATTGTCCTCATCAGGCTCTGATGCATTGCAAAAGCGCACAGTAAATATTTTCCTTCTTTGATAATGACGGCAGATAAGCACCCGCTAAAAGGCATTCAAAGATGATAAGCACGCACGCAGCCAGGTTGCCGAGATTTGCAAGCAAATTATGAACGATATTTATTATTCTTATATTTTTGCAAGTTTCTAAATGAAAAAACTCTGTCCTTTAAGGCTCACAGCCTCTCGCTTTCAGTACCCCCTCCCTTTCTGTCCTTTCTATTTTGGCATTTCATTTGCAAGAAGTCTCCATCTCCCTTATTTACATGTGAAAAAACTTGGAGCATCATGTGGTGAGGGTTTGGGCAGACACTGAATTCCATTCAATTCTCATTTCCTCTCTGACAGTCACCATTGAATCAATCATGTTCTCCCTGCCCTCTCTCTGACCACCTCAGAGATCCCAAATCGCTTTTCATCTCATGTGTCAATCACCCTCAGACCATGTCCACTTTTCATTACTAACACGCCATCACATGACCTGCTAATCTGTCACTTTCTGACAGCGGTTAGTGTGCCAATTGATTTAATTAGCAATCAATTAGCTTGTTACTATTGGAAGTAATTACCTTTTATAGAGAAAGAGTGCAGCTGGTGAGGGCAATAAAAGTGCACTAATAAAACTGCATCTACTCCCCTCTGTATAGCAGAGTCACTGCACTCAAGGGCTGGCCAAATTATGGGTGACATGCACATCTTTTGAATAGTCCGTGGGGATGTATTCTCCCTCCTTATTATGGGCAAAGCCCCTCTGTCATTGATATTACCCAAAATTGGTATTTTCAGGGAAAGATTGGGTTAATGATTTGTGTTCTTGCTCTCATTGCAGGCACTTTTCAAAAGGCTTATGTTTTGGAGCAGGAAGAGAACTTGGAAATACACGTAGCCCTCCCTTTTCCAAAAATGGAGTTATTAAGGTCCAGAGAGGCCAAGTGACTTGCCCAAGGTGACACAGCTAGCCAGTGCTGGAGCCCTGAGGAGAGATCAACCTCCTGACTTCTAGCCCCCTCTCCCCGCATGTCTGGCAGGGGCTTCTTTGCCCCATTCTTGCACCTCTGTAAGTATCATCTCTGCATCAAGGACCGGCCATATCTGCTGCGGAATTGGGGTGGGGGGTGAGGGAGAGAAGAACCGACATATTCAAGAGGAAGACCCTCATGACCGTGAAGATAAAAGACATTGTGAATTTAGAGAGTCACATTTTGAAAATGTGTGCGGAGAAAACTGTCATCCAATGAGAAAGGAGCACGGTGAAGTCTTGGTGGGGAGAAGCTTAGCGATTTCCGGCACGATTGCCTCTTCTTGTATACACAGACTTCAAATGCACACTCCACCACTCTTGACCCAGGGCGACAGTGCATTTTCCACACTTTCATTATTAAATTCAGCCTCCAAACTGCTCCCCAGGCGCTCGGTGACTCGCTACATTAACTACGTGGCGAAGGAGAGGCAGTAATGAGATGAGCAAGGAGACCCGGATTCCATTCATCATCCTGTTTGCTCCAATATAAGTGTTCTTTTATCAGCGCTATTGGTACTGATGTCATCGCAGGAGGCATAAATCACCTCACCAGTGGCAGGGTCCTATTAAGGGTCACGGCCTAAAATCATTATTGACAAATTAAGGATCACACTTGGCCATTTTGTCAGCGTTCCCTCAATTGGGGGTGCGGCCTGTTTCTTGTATCTGATCGGAAATTAAATGGTCATTTAGGGTCCTGAACAGCCGTGCGGATTAACTCAAAGAGCGGCCACCTCTTCCTCTCCCTCAAATTCGAGAAACTTGCAGTCAACTTCAGCAAAAGCAAGGAACTCCTCAGTGGAGTCCTACGACTTTATCATAAATTCTCCTCATTCCAGTGGCGGCAGGGACATATTATATGACATTCTACACTGCATAATGGCACCTCCTGGTCTTGGATCCGGGGCAGGCAGCTGGGGGCTTGTCAGAGAATTACCGAGAATTCTCATTTGGAATGCTGTCACCTTTGTCCTTCTCCATCACCGCCTAATGTGACAGCAGAGGACTTTTTTGGAGGGCGGATGAAATGTAGATGAGAGGGGGAAGGTGAAGAGTTAATGCCATCATATTTTTCTATAAATTTGATATTCCAAATTAAAAGAAAAATGGCTTTTCCTGGAATATTTGGCAAGATTAATGCCCTTATATTTTTTAAGGTGAACACCAAAGTTGGCTTCCTACTTAAGTAGCTTCCAATTTCTGAACTTCAAGTACTCACTTTAAGAAAGTTACCTAGGCCTGTTAGTAAATTCAGTACTCCTAATCCATAGGTCATTGGCAGGTTTTGGCACTCCATGAGTCATTTCAGATCATATGCCTGCAATGATGCTGGAAGATGTTTTTGAAACACCTGAATAAATAGGCTTGTCAGGTCCTTGGTTGGAAAGAGTCAATATTGTTAAGATGGCAGTTTGCTCCAAATTAATCTACAATTTTAATGCAATTCCAATTTTAATGGTATTGGTCTATGTGTGTATGTGAACTTCACAAAATTATTCTGTAGTTCATATGGAAGAATAAACAAGTAAAACTATACAGGAAAATTCTCTAAACTAAGAGTGACAGAGGACTCCTTGTTCTATCAGATTCTAAAATGTATTACAAACCTATAGTAATCAAAACAGTGTGGCAGCAGCACCAGAATAGACAAGAAAATGGTGGAAAAGGAAGTCCAGAAATAAACACAAGCATAAGAATTTAGTACATAGTAAGATGGCATTTCAAATAATAGGGAACAGATTAATTATTTGATACTTAATGTTATAAAAATTAACTAATATTTTGGAGAAATGATTAAAGTACTAATGCATACTTTATAAAAACTTAACTTCCTTAAAAATGTAAGTGTAAAATATAAAGCCACAAAAGCAACGAAGGCACTTGCAAGTAAAAATTTATATAAATTTGGGAG
Source organism: Diceros bicornis minor (assembly GCF_020826845.1). Taxonomy (NCBI): domain Eukaryota; kingdom Metazoa; phylum Chordata; class Mammalia; order Perissodactyla; family Rhinocerotidae; genus Diceros; species Diceros bicornis. The sequence continues at coordinate 14,076,388 of NC_080749.1, read as the reverse complement.
AGGGAAGGCCTTCCTAAATATAACACCAAAAACAGAACCATAAAGCAATAAAAATGAAAGACTTAATTACATAATAATTAAATATATAGCAAACAAATAAAATTAAAAGCAAACCACAAACTAAAAACTTGTGAAGTAGACAAAGGGTAGATAAAGAGTGGCTACTCCAATAGGAAAAAAAAAAAAAGGCCTAAGTATAAAGAGACTATTTACTAAGAAAGAAAAATGAATAATCAGTAAATATAAGGATCTCACAAATAATCAAGCAAATGGATTTGAAAGAATAAAAACAATGAAAAAACACCCCTTCGCTTACCAAATTGAAAATACTTAAAAATAATACACAATGCTGGTGAGTATGTGAGGAATTCGGTACTTTCATATTTTGCTGTTGGGTATATAAATTGTTACAATATTAGTGAAAGCAATTTGGTGAGCCACCAAAGTCATTAAAAAGTACATTTTTCTTGGGGCTGGCCCGGTGGAGTGGTGGTTAATTAAGTTCACACGCTCTGCTTTGGCGGCCTGGGGTTTGTGGGCCCGGATCCTAGGCTTGGGCTTACACACCTCAAGCAAAAGAGGAAGATTGGAAAGAGATGTTAGTTCACGGCCAAACTTCTTCATCAGAAAAAAAATGACATTTTTCTTTGACCCATCAACTCGACTTCTAGAAATTTATCCTAAGAAATACTTAGATAAACATGTAAAGATGTTCTTAGCAGATTGTTGATGAAGTGCTATTTAGAACATTTACAAAATTGCAAAGAACCTAATTTTCCAATAGTAGAGGAAAAAAATGTTCAACACAGTATTATTTATTATAAAAGAAAAAGATGGAAACAACCTAAAATTTGAATAATGGATTACTAGTTCAATAGTTTTGGGTCAACTTATATGGAAATATGTTCACAATATCTTTTTGAACAAAAAGCAGATTGCAAAACATGAAAATATACATATTTGCATGACAGAAAGAAATATATATGTATATACATAATTAGAAACTTTGGTAGACTTTGATCTGAAATCCAATTTAATTTACTTCAGTTTGAATGTGGTTATGAGTTTGAGTATTTTATAGTAAAATTTTTTCTTTCTTGATAAGCAGTGAGAATGATAATTTTGCTTATGTAGGAAAATTGCACATGGAAAGAAAATATTAACTAGCAATGTAATAAAGAAATGATTTCTTTTGGGGCCTTAAGTTCAAACCTTCAAATTTGTACTGTTTCCTTGTGGAATTATTTGATCAAATAGAAATTAAAACCAGAAGATGTAACTGGGTCTGGTCAGCTTGCTCTGCTGTCCCAGATAACTGCTGGAACTTTCCATCTTCTGCAAAAGAATAAAGCAACAATGATGTTGAAACTTTGCATGGAATTCATCCATTCATTCAGCTAACATCAACTGAGCACCTTCATTTACCCCAGTCAACTTCCTGATGGGATCAGTTGTTTATAACTAGCACTTGAGCAGAACAGGTGCAAACAGCAAAGAGACCTGGTACCGGGTGCCAGGATAGGGAGGGTAGGGTATCAGAACTCAAGCTTACAGCAAGAATGAGCCCAAGGCACAGCCCAAGTGAAAATACAAGAAATCTGACCGTGAGCATCAGCAACTGCTGAGTTTTTGAGTTAGATTTTTGTCACATTCACCCAAGAATCTTCATAAATCATGTGCATAATATTTTCAATATAATTTCTGAGGGAGGTAACTGACCCCCTGTGATCCCAAGTGAAGAACCCCAGCTCTGTTGGTTAAATGGATCTGCCATACACATTGGGAAGCCAACTCCATCGAAATTAACTTTTCTTTTCCAGGGGGTGTTTGGCCTTGGTGAAAAGACTGAGACAATAGGGGTGGTGGGGAGTGTTCTATGGAGCTGAATCTGGTGGCATGGGGCAACTTGCCACCAGCCTTACTCCACAGCTGATTCTGGGGTCCAGAATGAAGAAGACCCTCTTGAAGAAGGTAGGTGGGATTGCTACACCAGAAACCACCCAAGCAGGGCAGGAGGCCCAACACAAATATTGATGGCTGGAAGATGGAGTTAGGAAATTGGAAAGCTGGGGAGAGGGAATGGGGGCCAAGATAAAATGGGTACTTGAAGGGCCATTTTGGTCCAACTGCTAAGGGCAGGCATTAATGCCTTTGACAGGTTCCTGCCCTCTCTGTGTTGGGCTTTCCCAAACCCTAGCCCCATCAAAGACCCACTTGGAATAATACTTACTGAGATCAACTGCCTCTTTTCTCCTATGTAAATTCATTTAAAATAAAAGTTTTAAACTTTGTATACCACTATTAAATGGAAAACCAACCTCATTTACCTTAAAGAGATGGTAACTATAAAAGTATGTACAATAAAAACTAAACAGTAGTATTGACTATTTCCTGATGAAGGCTCTGAGCCTAGACCTCACTGTGTCTTTGTTAAAAAGAAACTTTAGCCTGAGTTATAGAGGTGGTAAAGACTAGCACAAATGGAGACTTTCTCCTGAGTTCATCAGAAAGGCTGAAAGAACATACCAAAGGGAGCCATTCTTTTTTATTTTAATTAATTAATTTTTTAAATATATTTTTAAATTGAGGTATAATTGACATACATGTTATATTAGTTTCAGGTGTACAATATAATGACTCAATATCTGAATATATTGCAAAATGATCACCACAATAAATCTAGTTAACATCTGTCACCATACTCACAGAATTTTTTTTTTCTTTTGATGAGAACTTTTAAAACCTACTCTCTTAACTTTAAAATATACAATACAGTATTATTAAGTGTAGTCACCATACTGTACATTACATCCCCATGACTTATTTATTTTGTAACTGGAAGTTTGTACTTTTTGACTTCTTTCATCCATTCCCCACCCCCACCTCTGGCAACCACCAATCTGTTCTCTGTATCTATGAGGTTTTTTTTTTTTTAGATTCTACATATAAGTGAAATCATGCAGCATTTGTCTTTCTCTGTCTGACATTTCACTTAATGTAATGCCCTCAAGGTCCATCAATGTTGCTGCAAATGGAAAGATTTCATTCTTTTTTATGGCCAAATAATATTCCATTATGTATATACCACAATTTCTTTATCCATTCATCCATCAATGGACACTTAGATTGTTTCAAAGGGAGCCACTCTCATGCTTCTGTGGCCTTTAATGGCTTTTAACGCCTTTTTTTTGTGCAACACCTAAAATCATATGCCACCCTGATCAAAATTACCTTATGAACCTCCCATGGTGTGTCCTCCTTTCTCAGGGCACACTGCTCAGAGGCACAGGGACTGGCTGCACTCAAAGGCTGAGAGTAGTTGCCCTGAAATAGAGGGACCCGTGGCGCCTGGAGCCAATGCTCAGTCTCTATGCCCGACAGCTGCAAGGATGACAGCTAGCCTGTTTACTCAGAGCGCAAAGGCATTCGAGGGAGGACTCTGAGAGTCAGGCTACGAGCAGTTTGCCTGGTGCAAAGAACTCAGCTCAGAGCTCACAGGACAGAGGTAGCCCTTGGTGCTGGATGAGCTGACCACCAATGGAGGCTTTGAGAAAGAGAAGTCAGAAATGTCTCTCCATGGGGAAGACTGGGGAGAGGATGGAAGGGTGGGTTCAGGAGTCAAGACAGCAACTGGTTTGGTGAGCTTTCCCTTAGATCCCTGGCCCAGTGGGGTAGGAGGAGGGTGTGGGAGGGCTGTGATGGGGACTCCCATCTCACCTCCTCCTCCACACTCTGCCACACCTTGTCAGAGCTGTGGATTATAGAGCAGGGGTCTTGGGATCATCAGTGCAAGTCCCTCATCTTACAAAGGGGAAGACTGAGGCCCAGGACAGAGGACGACTGATCCGAACTTAGATTTTAAAGAGCTGGTTCACACTTCCCGCTTCACTGAGGGGCAGGGTCTGTCCAGGGACAAGCTCTTGTCCACCAGCTGCTGGGCCACCACCTCCTTTGTGCTGCCAGGTGGAGGCACACCTCTGGCTGTCCCCTGGGAGCGGTTACGGCTGGTCACCTTGAGGCGAGAGGACACAGATGGCAGCATTGATATGCTCAGCCAGACACAGCCTTGGGTTTGAAAAACTCTTCTGACAAACCCAAACTGCAGAGAATATTGACTTTTCTTTAAAGAAAAGGAATTAACACCTTTTCTTAGAGGTACTGAAGACTTACTGTGCTTACCTGAGCCTTCTTTTTCAGTTATGTGGTGTCAGCTCCACATCCTTAGAACTTCCTTCTGGAACAACTGACCCTACAGTGCTGCCTCCTGGGCCCGGCCCTCATGGTCACGCTCCCTAACTTACCCTGCTCCGAGTGGAGGCAGAGGGCACGACACACCCCTCCTCCCTCCAGCTGCAGCTCAGGTCCGCTGTCCCTGCCCCGAGTCCACGATGAACTGTGAGGGCTTGAGCAGGTCTTGGCCACCTTCTGCCTCCATATCCACCTCTGTAAATGGAAAGTGTAAGATTATTGGAATTCTCAGTCTCCTTCCAGCTCTCAAGTCCTGAAGACAGAGCTGCAGAGAGAGAGAGAGAGAGAGAGAGAGAGAGAGAGAGAGAGAGAAGGAAGAGAAGGGGTTTTCTGGGAAGGACTGAGGGAGGGAGCTCAAATATGAGATGCTCATTGGGGACAATGGGAACTAGGAAAACATGACCAGGGCAAAGGGCATTCTGCTCACCTCCCACCATGTGCGGCCATGTAGCAGCTTCCTCACCTGGCTGCCCAGCCCTCTGTTCACACGTGATAGAGGACAAAGAAACAGAGAGAGTCCTTGCCCTGGAAGCTGTCACAGAGCAGTTAGGGGAAGTCAGTGTACCTAATGAGCAGCTAAAGAACAATGCCCGCCTTGTTCGGGGCCCTCACTGTATGCTGGACTGTCATCTGCTTAGCTCTGAAATGTGTGAGTGCCCACATGTACTTACACAACTCTCTCCTCCATGACCGCCGCTTGAGGAAGGGGCTCTCCCTTTCCATCTCTCTATCACCCACATCTAGCACCACGCCTGGCTCATCACTGGGGCTGAGTCAGTGGTGAGCGAATGAATAAATGAATGATGGTGAATGGGGTGAATGTATTCAGGTAGTTGACAACTGTCTAGGAGACTTGGAAGCTTCTGAAGGTATGTGGGGTGGGTGTTTTCAGAGAGAAGAACCAGGATGAGGTACTCTGATTGCACCACACCGGTAATCAGCCTAGAGTCACATGAGTCCTTAGCTACTTGGTAGAATTCAGGACCCTGCCCTTTGGTCATTTGGTGAGGCAGCCTGGTCCCAGACCCAGAGCATGTCATCCTTCTCCACCACGCTTCACCAAGGGCAGAGGAGAAGGATCCCCAGAAAGGGGCTCAAAGCAATTATTTTTTGAGATATTGAATTTTATTATTAAAAATTAACTCTAGTTTTGCCTTAAAATGTACTAAGAAAACATGCAAAAACAGGATAATATCTCATAATTCCACGTCTTTTTAAGTTATTTGCATTAATAAAATTCCTCCTTAGTCCTCATCCCACTCCTTAGAGTTAATGACCGAGGACAATTTGCTACGTATCTTTCTCAACTGTTTCCTGTGCGTTTACAATTTATATAGATCTTCTTCTTCAAAAACTGGGATGACGACATACACATCACTCTGCAAATTGCTTTCAGATTTAACCACCTACAGTAGATATTTTTCTGTGTCAGTACATGGAGGTCTACTTCCTTCTTGTTCATGGCTGCATTGTTTTCAGTTGAATCAATACACTGCAGTGTATTTATTTATTCCTCTATCAATGGGCATTTACGATGTGTCCAGTTTTGTGTCATTTATTTTGTTAATTCAAACAATGTTGTAGGAAACATCGTTTGTACACATATCCCAATTATTTTGTTGTAATTTCTGTAGAATAGATTCTTATATGAAATACTGCTGGCTCCTAAAGCATGCATATTTAAAATTGCACTAGATAGAGCAAATTGCTATGTAAAAAGTGTTCTAATTTATACTTTCCCAGTAAAACATGAGAGTGCTGTTTCCCCACATACTCACCAGTATTATACGTTATCAATTAAAGTTACATTTTTTGACAATTTGGTAGATGCAAAATGCACTATCATTATTTCCTTAAATTGCATTAAAATATTATTTAGAGTGAATTCATTTTCCTATATTTATTGTCCTTTGTTGAATATTTCTTTTTTTAATTTCCTAGTCACATTCTTTGCCACTTCCTCTATTGGATTATTTGGTTTTTCTTATAGAAGATCATTATATATTAGAGAAATTGACCTTTGCATATTAAATATGTTGCAAATATTTAGTGGCATCTCCCACTCAGAAGCTTTACCTTCCATCTGGCCAAATCATCCCTTCTTTTCCTTTTATGATTTTTGGGGTTTGTGTCCGCTTATAAAGGCCTTCCTTATCTCAAAACTATAGAATATAGTCAGCTCTATAGTCATCTAATACTCTCATAGTTTTACATTTTCTATTTCTATCTATAATTCCTGTGGATTTTATTTTTAATAGTGTGAAGTCAGAATTAATTTTTGTTTTTCCCAAATGGAAAAACAGCTGTCCTTATATCATTTATTGAATGATCTATCATCTTCCTACACATTTGAATTTTATTTTATTTTATTTTTTTGGTGAGGAAGATTAGCCCTGAGCTAACATCTGTTGCCAATCCTCCTCTATTTACCGAGGAAGACTGGCCCTGGACTAACATCCATGCCCATCTTCCTCCACTTTATATGGGATGCCTGCAACAGCGTGGCTTGATAAGCAGTGCATAGGTCCGTGCCCAGGATCCAAACCTGCAAACCCCAGGCTGCTGTAGCAGAGCGCGCGAACGTAACCACAATGCCACAGGGCTGGACCCCTGAAATATTTTATAAATGTGAATTTCTCTAAATATTTGAGAAAGTTAAGTCTAGAACAGTGGTTCTCGAAGTGTAGTCTAGGGAATTCTGGGGGTCCCCGAGACCCATTCAGATCAAAACTATTTTCATAACAATATTAATACACTATAATATCAACCCACTCTCATTGTCTCCTGAGTGTACACTCCAGTTTTGCATAAGCTATATGATATATCATGATGTCAATGCTCTGATGAATACTAGAATGTGTGTTTGTATATTCTTGTGTTTCCAATTTTTTTGTTTTCATTTCTAATAGGGTAAATCTTGATAGATATAACTCAGATAAACAAAAGTTCTTTGAGATCCTCAATAACTTTTAAGAATTATGTAAAAGGATTCTGAGACCAAAAAGTTTGGGAACTGTTGGTCTGGGCAGATGTGGCATGTTTATTCTACGACTTTGCATTTCCCCTGGCACATTCTACCTAACCCAAGAGTTTACGTGCCCCAGACTGAGAAATGAACAGTGCAAGCAGAGAGAAGGTGCAAAGCTCTGAAAGGGTTTATGCCCTGTCCTCTGTCACCTCTACTGATTAGTTCTGTCAACTTGAACAAGGAGTTTAGCCCAAAACAGTCCCTCGAATGTGTTTTACCAATATCCTTCTCTTAATTTACCATTGCTCTTTTTCAAATTGAGACAAAATCATTTCTGGTTCCTGAGATTTCTGGTTCACAAATGGGATCTACTTATCATCCAATTTTGTGGTCCTAACTCATTCCAACGCTCTTTAAGAAAGAAGACCAGATTGTGTTTTACTGGTCAAGAGATGCTGCAGAACTCCTGGGCTGAGGGTGTTTGGTCATTTACTCTCTGGCTTGTGCAGCATCCTGCACCATGGGATGGAGGGACTGGGGGCAGTAAGGATCTGGCCCCTTGAAATTCTGGTGTCCTGGAATCACTGCAGCTTACAAGCCTGCCATTGGCAGTCAGCCCTGCCAGCATGGGGGGATATAGTAAGATGGAAAAGATGAGGGTCACTAGAATCTCAAGTTCAGAAGGCAATTCAAATATTGCCTAGTAGTGAGTGTAATGCTTATCTTGTGAATAAATTGCCTTTCGAAATCCCCAACAAGCAGTTGTACAATGTGTACACTTAAACACTTGCCTGACAGGGAGCTCACTACCTTATGAAACAACTTTCATTGTTGAAAAATTCACATTACTATCCCTTTCTTGGCTCCATCACTCCAATCTCTTTCTTCACATGGTCTTTTCTCTATCTCTTTTTTTTTTTCCTGAAGAAGATTTGCCCTGAGCTAACATCTGTTGCCAATCTTCCTCTTTTTGCTGAGGAAGATTTGCCCTGAGCTAATCTCTGTTGCCAATCTTCCTCTATTTTGTACGTGAGCCACCATCACAGCATGGCCACTGATGAGTGGTGTAGGTCCACAGCCGGGAACCAAACTGGGACTGCCGAAGCAGAGCACATGGAACTTAATCACTAGGCCACCAGGGCTGGCCCTCTATTATCTCTTGTAAAGACACTGGTCATTGGAATTAGGGCCCACTAGGGTAATCCAGGATGATCTCATTTTGAAATTCATAATTACATGTGCAAGGACCCTTTCTCCAAATAAGGAAACATTCTCAGGTTCTAAGGGTTAGAATATGGACATGTATTTTTGGATGCCTACATTCAACTCACTAAACAGTGAGTTGAACATTTTGCTACCCAGCAAAATGGCCACCCTTGGGTTAAATCCAGCCCTCTCCTGTATAATGAAGATGCCATTATGCATTAGGACAATTCACCTAAATGTCTGGATTTCCAGCTTCTTTGGAAAAATCAGAAGATCTGACAATAGCGGGACTGCCTTCTCAATGGCATCCATCAGGGGAGCTGAGTGGAGGCTGCACTCTAGGAGATGTCTGTGTTCTCCAGTTCACCCAGTGCTCATCATTTCCCAGCCCACTTCACTCACTTTAATCTGACTTGATGTGTCAAGTCCCCACAGGCATTTGACTTTGTGACCCTTAATTTAGACTCTGTTAATCTTGCCCCCACCAAAGTTTAAGCTGTCTTGTTTGACATGCATTCCTAGTATCTAGGACAGAGCCTGATACAGGCTCAAAAATATTTGTCAGGTTAAAGAATGTAGAACTTACACTGAACAGAAATAGGTTTCCCTCTAACTCCTATCTACAAACAGGTCATGTTCTTGTATTCAGACCCATACAGAATAAGGGTACTCTGTCTTCCTTAAGAAAATCCTTTACATTTAAAAAATACATAACATAGGAGAGGACACCCACATTTGCAGTAGTATTAACACTGATTTATCTCTATTAACAAAGAGGAGTGTTTCAGTTAAGATTCGGTTTATGAGTAAGAAGAGCCTGAAAAAGAGTAGCTAAACAAGAAGGGAATTATTTATCTATCAGGAAAACCCAATCTGGAGGTATGCAGGCCAGGAGGGCATCATAGTCTCATCAAAGACTGAAGTGCCTCATCTATTTCTGCTGTCTTCAGCATGTTGCTTCCACTCTTGGGCATTATCTCTTCAGATATCTCTTCTGTCCCATTCACTCTTTCTAGGACACTAATTATACACGTGTTAGATATTTTCACCCTGCCCCATATGTTTCTTATGCTATTTTTTATATTTTCCAGGCTTTTATCCCTCAGTAGCATCAGTGAATATTTTCTCTTGACTTGCATTCTGGTTCACGATTTCTCTTACAGTTATGTCTAACCCACGCTCAAAACCTTCTGGTGAGTTCTTAACTTCAGTTATTTTATTTTTCAGTTCCAGAAATTCCCTTTGAAACTTCTTTATATTTTCCAGTTCTCTGATGAACTTTTCCATCTTGTTATCTAATTTTTTAACATTTTAATCGCATTTACTTTGAAATTCTTGTCTCACTCAAATATCTGATACACTTATGGGTCCACTTCTATTGACTGTATTTTCTCTTGGTTTTAGTCATGTGGTCCTTGTCTTCTAGTATGCTTAGTAAATTTTTATGGCATGTCAGATATTGTAGATGAAAATTATAGAACTAATTTTAGGTCCAAAAATAATAATATCTTCCTCCAAAGAGGATTTGTTTTTATTTCTGGCAGCCAGTTAAGGTAGGGGCAGTTTGCCCTATTCCCATCAGGACTGAGCTGATTTAAAAGTGAACTTCTATTTTTATAAGGACAACCTATTTCACCACCACTTCTGGGTAAGGCACTATGGGGTCTCAACTGAAGCCTGGGATGTTTGCCATGACCCCTTCTGCTCGATGGGCCTGCATTACAATTTTTGGCCACATCCCTCAGCCTGGTAAGACTGCTGGAAGCTCCCTTCAGCTCTCAGTATCTCAGCCAATGTTTTCTGCTGCTTTTCAGCCTCTAAACCACCACATTGGAATTGACAAATGCCTTAGTGAGGAAAGAGGCTGTGAATTTGTGGCTCACTTGACTTCCCTGCTCTAAGAATCTCATGAACATGAACCTGTATGGAGGCAGTGCATGAGCCTTGCAAGAGATAGGAGAGAGGCTTCCTCAATGAGCTTCATGCCCTCTGTGCGTGAGGTGGTGGAGTTTTAAGCACATCCCCAGCTCCCGTGACCTTACTTAGCGTGACCAGATCACGCTGCTTAAGGAGGGCGCCTTTGTGCTCCCCACCCTTGACCATGGGAAGAATCCAACAGGAAGGCAAAAGATATCTGGGGAGAGAAGGGTCTCTGAAAGGCTTTGGAACCCCAGGACCTTTGTCCTTAGACCCTCTGACTGACGAAGGAGGGCACAGTCTCCCTCCCACTCCTGCTCTTTGGTCTCTTGAATCAATACCACCACGATAGGCCCCAACTCCTTCAAATAGATATTTTGTAAAATAGAAAAATTTCTCAGCTTTTCCGGTTGAGATTGGTCAGCTAAATCTGCCACTTGCACCTGCTAAAACTAGGGGCTAGTACCAGAAGTGGAAGCAATTTAAATTTTAAAATCACCTCCTGATCTTAAATGGCTACAAGTACTCCAGCCAATTTATGTCCAAGGCCTCCAATGGAAGAAGGGGTCAAATAAGGACCTCCCTTCCCTCCAAGGACACATCAAGGAAGTGCCACACAATACTGTTTACATCTGATTGGCCAAAATTTAACCATGTGGCTACACTGAGATGCAAGGGAGGCTGAGAAATGTAGTCTTTTGACTTAATACATAGCTGTCCAGTAAAAGTCAGGATTGTGTTACTAAGGAGGGAGGGGAGAATGCAAGCTGAGGGTGAGCAACCAGCACCGACTGCCCGCAGGGATGTTCCAAAATACCCTTTGTGAGAAATTTCATAACTAGGCTGAGAAATAACAGAAGAGCTACAAGTATGAGTTTTAGGGAGGCAGGCTATGGTATGAAAATGTACTAAATTATTAAAGAGTGATATAAATGATGTCTAATTAGCATAAAATACAAAAATACATTTCAGGGCAGAGAAGGAAAGATGGCCATGTATATAGGGATTGCAAATTCAAATGCCCATAGCCTCTAGGCAGATTAATAAAATGAGTAACATGAGAGTAGGGTGGAAAATGCTGCATTCTTTGGTTAATAGCTGAGTGGAGCTAGGTAGGGTCCACTCTCCCTCAATTGGCAGTCTGCCACAATCGCCAACATCTCAGACCCTTGAGGTTGGATCTTGATTTCCAATGGACATGACTAACAAGTTCAGAATCAAACCTGGTTATTAGCATGGTTTCTTGAAGAGCTGTCTTTGGAGCAAACAGGAAAACGTCTAGATGCTGGCCCTGACACTTACCTTCTAACATTGGGCATGCCATCCACTTTGAGTCTCATTTTCCACCCCAGAAATGATCATCATAAGTAAACCCTCAAAAGAGTGTTGTGGGGCTGGAGTTAGAGGACAGTGGCCTCCCCAGTACGACCCTGCAGCAAGTCGTCAGAAAATATGTCTTCCCAATGCTTTCTTCCGTGGATGGACAGCATAGCAGGCAAACCCCACTGATACCATCGTCTGAGGGCATTCATTGTTCGGTCAAGTGACAGTCACCTGTCAGGTGTTGTCAATCACATGCAGCCGGGCGCAAGCTTAGGGACGGCAAACCCGGTGGTCTGGGCCCCGATAAGTCCTCTTTGTTTTACCCTCCTGCTTATGACTCCTCTTGGCTGGTTCCCAAATCTTCAGTATTAGATTGGATAATCCCACTTTTAATAATGCTCAGGATATTTGCCTCCCTCAGGGGACTGCGATCACAGCAGTGGATGGTATTAAAATGGAGCTGAATGTCATTCAGAGCATTTACCCTTTAAGCTGTGTGTATGTGGGCACAGCGTTTTGCATGTGCACACCCAAAGGATGTGCACGTGTGTGTGTGTGTATGTGTGTGTATTTTCTTGGCCTTCTGAGTTTTTTTTGTAAACAATATATTACATGGAACACCCAGTTTATTCACAGTGTTAAACATAGCGCTGCAGAATCAGTCTAAAACTCAGATTTCCTAAACCAATGAGGTTATTAACCTCCAAATTTCATGTTTTTATTTCTCCTAAATGGCATTAGCCCAGCATTAGCCTTAAGGGCATAGTAACACCTCAGGAGACTCCAGAAACACTAAGTTAATACATAGTTGAATTTATTCAAAATTATTTGAATTGTGCTTAGTATTTAAAACTTAGCATAAACTGAGTAGTAATCAGGAACATGACTTGCTCTCATGTATAATAATGTGTTTTGGGGGCCATGTTTGTTACCCCCTTAACCTGACAATTCCAGTAATCAAGAATCCATACTAAAAAATAATTGGTAGAGAACAGAGAAAAGAAATATACAGAGTTACTAATATACACCAGGGTTTAAGCTGACATGAAATTTTATCTTAATTATCGGACAAATTTGTACTCCCACTATCTAATTCAATTTGCATGCATCGGTAGACACTTATTAAAGGTAATATTACATCTGTCATTTTAAGACTGGTGAGAATTTTATCATATGAGCTGCATGAAACAGTCACTCTATTATGTACAGAACTCTTTTGTATGGCTTAAAATAACCGGCATTGCATCCTAATTAAGTATTTTTTGCAATTGTCTTCGGTGCAGTCATCGTCTTGTCCATTTTGCGTGCATCTTGTAAGTTATTTGGACACAGAATTGAAGTTGCAGGAATGCACTTATCCTCCCCTCTGCCTTCTCATTCTGTGTGAAAAAATGAGAGCTTTACTAATAAAATGTAAACTGGAATCAAATGTTCAAATAAGGTTTTATGAGAAGCACGCAATGCATACACCCGTCTTAGAATTCTCCGCTGGATTTAGAATTCTGCTGTGTACAAATATATTAGGCTTCAGGGGCATTAGCAGTTGAATACATTAGGGCTATTTTTGAGATGAGTTTATCAGATTTGTACTTTGTATAAAATGAATTGGTGGAGCACTGATATAGCATCATCAATTCGGAATAACAATAGCAGCTTCTGAGCATACAGCCCTAAAATGCCATTAGATGCTGATGCAATACTTTCCAAACAGACCCCACAATAAGCCCCCAGGTTTCTGCTGTGAGCTTCAGACTCTGTGAGATTTCACAAAGGACTCATTTAACTGTACATTGGTTCCTCTGCTACAGCCATCTTGGTTTCAGAGCTCTTTTGTTCCAACCACTGAGGGAATTAAAGAAATGAATTAAGGAATGAAAATAGCATTCAGCATTCAAGGAAAAAGGAGAGAGGGCAGTCCAGTCTGGACAAGTGTGCCCAGACAAGAACTGCCGGTGTAGGGCTCTCAAGAAAGGTGGGGGGGCGGTTGGGAAACCGTTGGGTGGCAGGTCCCTCACCCCAGTCCACCTTCGCTTTCCCAGGGACCCAGATCCTCCAGGACTGAAAGAATCAAGTATTGCAGCTTTTGACTTGCTCATCCCTGTGCCCACAAGTGCATTTGACATGATCAAAGACCCCTTTCCTGCTTGGTAACAGGATTTAGTTTTTCTTGTCCTAGCTTTAAAAAAAAGTGCAACTTTTGTCTGTGACTGAGCAAGAGCTCCCAGAGTCCCAACTGGGTGTCACCCACTCATGAATTTGTCCGCCTTAAACAGGAACATTTTTTTTTAATTTAACCATAGGATTTTATTTTATTTTTTACTGAGACAAAACCCAACCTTCAACTGCTTACTAGGGATGAAGAATTTAACTTGGGTTAAATTATTAAAGTGGTTTTTTCATCATTGTTTTATAATTCTTTGGGTCTGTAACAGGATGCACTTGGTGTTTGAGAATGGTGCTCTTGTTTTAAACCATCTCTGAAACAAAATATTGTTATATCTCTTCAGTGCTTTTTTTCTCCAGCAGGCACCCCTTGCCGTCTTAACTCCCAAAATATGTAGCAGTGTTATCTTCCGGGTCTTGGAGGGGAGGGGAGGTGAGGGGAGGGGAGGGAGGGAGGGCTCCATTCCCCCTCACCCCCATCCAAGAGAAGCAGATGAATAATTCATGGTGCCACATGAGGTCTTCTCTGAGACTTCTCTGGAACACGTCTGAGCTGGAGAAGGACTCAGGGACTTACAAACAGTCACACTGTGCTGTGTCAAAGAACAGTCAATCAATCTCCACAGAAATGTGAAGAGAACAGGTTTTTCATGCCTGTGCGTTGGGAGGGAGCCAAATGTGTGTTGCCATTTGATGGTAGAATCAGTGTACACCTGTTCCGACCAGCTGTCAACATAACCTGTGTCAGAGGCACGCGTTGCACCCGCCGCATCTTCACAGCAGGCCGTCTCTGCGTGACGCTCGGAACAGACAGCACCAGGAACTTGGGGACCAGGAGAGGAGGAGCTCGCAGAGCCACTGCGGGGACACAGATGTGTGAGGAGTGTGATAAAGGAAGGAAACATCTGAGGGAATAAGCTCAAACAAAACAGCAAATGTCATTTGCATTATATAATTATGGCCAACCATTGAGTCCTTTGTAATAACACTCGGTAGGCCAATGTTAAACCTACAGTGAGCGATAAAAAGGCCTCAGCTTGAAAAAAGGTCAGCGTGAATTAGTATATATTTGCTGATTAATTCAGAGTGCGCCTTCGTAAATTTTATAGTCCGGGTCCCCAGCCTGCTTTGAGACAGCCTCCTGTGAAATTCAAATGTGCTTGATTCGGCACAGACTAACGTTCCAACCTGGCGTTGTGCTTTGTGGAAAACTTCATAGAGCAAACATGGACACGTGCAGGCGTGCGGCAAGGTGTAGAGACGACTGCATTCGTGAACCATTCTGAAGAACTCGGTGCTCACAGGCTCCAGAGTGAAGGGGCCCTCTGTGCTGATTCTCTGATCAAACACATAAAACAAGACGTGTGCCTGTGGACGGCACTCGCCACCTGCCTGTGCATACCTGGCTGTGGCAGCTCCACTGGAAAGATTCCTGCCTTTCTACCACAACTTCCGTAATCTGGGCTGTGATTGTAATATTAGTCTCTTATGATGCTGTTTAGTCGACGTTCAAAGGAAAAAGTAACTGTGGGGGTGGGGTGGGGGGGTGGATAAATATACATTTAAGGAAAGTATTTAACCTAAGAGAGTATTGGCCTAAAATGACTTCTAACATTATAAATACAGATTCTGCTTTTAGGTGGAACTCATATTCATGAGCATCTACTATGTGCAAGCTGATATGTCAACTTTAATTCTCACAATTGCTCCAGGATATACCAATTATTATCTTCATGAAAGACTCCCCTGGGGGCACAGTTATCAGATGGTGCAGCTGGGAGTTGACCACAAGTTCAGCTCCCTCCAAAAGCCCTTGCTTCCCACTTCCCCCTCATTGTCTGTCCTTGCAATTGCTTGTTATACCTTTTTTGGTACCTATTTGCTAAATCCCTTGCCAGATGCTCTAAGTTGGGGACCCACATAGACACTTAGCAGATTTCAAATTTACCTGGTTTATTCCAACCCAACCCTTTCCCCAGCAAGCCAGGAACTACAGCCAGCAACTCCACCCCATCCACATTGCTCCGATTAAAGGGTCTTTTCTCCCACCTCCAAACTCAGGCTCCCCTTTTGCTCCCACTCGGTGGCTTTCTTTATACAAAGGATAGACACCCTACCCTAAGCCTCTGGCTGAGCTCCTCTGCCTATCTCAACAGAGTCTTTAAATGAACCAAGCAGCAATGAATTGCATTTCTTAAAAACTAGTCAATCTGTTGGTTTCATGAACCAACAGAGCCCCTCTCTACAATTAGAGGGGTTTGCTGATGCTTCAGGAGAAATGCTGGCTGTGAGAAAGGAGGACCAGGCTTGCCCAGAAGACCAGTTAGATTATGGCACGTGGTTTTAGATGTTGGCTTGAGGGATTCAAATCTAAACTGGGGGCTTTCTGTCTGCTTCATATTTTATACAGACCAAGAGTGGGAGGCCCAGGTAGAGTTATCAGGCAGGTTGCCTGGAGAGGAGGCCTGACGGAAGAACACAAGCCTGGAAGTCAGCAGAGTTGCCGCCTCTTCCAGGCTCTCTCTGCTTCCAGCTTGCAAAACGATGCTGAACAAGTGTCTAAACCTTCCCGGACCTTCACGTTTTTTTTTTTTTTTTTGAGTGAAATGAGTATTAGACTCTAAAGTGCCTTCTGACTTTAACTTTATACAATTAATAATGATATCTTTGTATTGTAACGTCTCTCATCGTTCACAAAGTACTCGTACATATATTACTCCAGAAAAAACTTGGAGAAGTGAAGTGACTTGTCCAAGGGCAAGAGAGGGTAAGTCAAAGGGTTCGAGACTGACCAGGGGTCCACAGCTCCCGCTACACCTGTCCATTTGTGGGACAGAGCCTCAGACATGAAGTTCACTCCTGCGGATGTGCTGGGACTGGTCCATCTCTGAAATGGTGTTTCATCCACTTTCTCAAGCCAGTGTACCTCCCACCCCATCCCCATCCTTTCAAGGGCAGTGCCTATCTCAGCCCCACCCACATGGCTGCCCTGGTCTTCCTTTTCTGAGCTCCTGCTACCTTGTCAGCAGCACAGTGAAGGGTTCTGCCTTGCCTGACCTTTACCCCATGTGTAGAAGGATACAGCAAAATGTCCTGAACAATCTTCCAGGGCCTGCCTATCTGGCCCCACCACCTCTGCAGCCTCTCAGTCTCAGCCTCATTCAACACTCCTCTTTGTTTCTACACATAAGCTGTGTACACCTCATTCAGGCAGGTGCTGAAAAGCACCTGCCTCTCGGGACCTGGAACATTCTCCATCTCTCTCCTTCTCTCCCTAGACCCTCACTGGCTATCTTTTACTCCTTTCTCATCCCAACTTTAATGTTGCTTCCTTGGAATGAACTTCCCTAACCCCTGAGCTGGGTAGGCTGCCTGTTTTATATTCTCAGAGCTCCCTGCAATTTTCCCTTGCAGCACTTACACAAGTTTAATGCATTACCTATGTTATTATTTGATTAGTGTCCACGTTCCCCCCAAAACTGATCTCGGCTTGCACAGTTGTTTCCCCCATCACCCAGTGGAGTGGCGGCCCTTACTGAATGCTCTATGATACTTGAGCTCTGTTGGCTGAACCCAGGAGTGACTGGAAGGGTGTGATCTGTTCTCCTGAGCGGGAGATGTGCATTTAGGCCTGTTTGTCACCCGCCTAGAATGGAGTTGGACACCTAGTAGGTGCTCGCACGTCCCTGTGAGTTGATCTTTGGGAAGTGAATGCAGTCAAGGAGGTGGCAGGACGTGGATTTCAGCCGTGTCACCAGGTTCTGCAAAGTTGCTGCCAAACCTGCCTGAGGGAAACGCCGCAGAGCTGCTGACCCGGGGGGCCTGCACACTGCAGGTGCTGCATTTCCAACCACCAGCTCTCCTGGTTATGGCCCTCTAGAGGTGGAAACCAAAATCAAGGCAGGAATTGAATGCAGTTCATTATAAAGCCAACCAGTGGCCCAAACAATTTTAGCATTAAATTTTGATTTCCAAGCTATCGGGATTTTTCTAGCACACCATTTAAGCAGGAAATCACAGGTTTCTACAAGATGGGCCATAAGATAGAGCGTGATCTGTTCCCATTTGCCAGCCTGTGCTAGGGTGACCAACCATCCTGGTTTGCCTGGGACTGAGGGGTCACCCAGGATATGGGACTTTCAGGGCTAAAGCTGGGAGAGCCTCAGGCAGAGTGACAGATGTGGTGAGAACACCTCAGACATACACTGGATTGACTGGCCGGTTTACCCTTATCTCAGTGTGGATTCCCCCAAAAGCAAACCTTGAGAGAAGGACTTGGGTGCAGGCAGTTTGAGAGGTGAGAGCAGGAAGCACAAGTGAGGAATTGCGGAGTGCAGGAGAGGGAAGGGGAAAACCAGACAGTGGTTTCCATGATGGGCAGCAGAAGCTCAGTCTTGCTGGGGGCTCTCTGAAAAACTGTGTAGAGTCTTGGAAATGTCCTACAAGAGGATGGAGCGGGACAAGCATATGTTTGCCCACTGACTCCAACACCTCATTGGGTGAAGGTTGCTCCCCAGTAGTGTTAACTCCCTCACCCTCAGGGCTACTCCTGCACCAAGCTGTCGCCATGCTGGGGCAGCAGCTGCCAGTGAATTCAGGTGGGCCAAGGGGCTGTGAGGTGTGGCATCAACAGCACATGCTACTCCCTAGGCAACTAGAAATAGATGAGTCCGAGGGGTGAAAGGGTCCAAGAAGGGGGCCAAGGGTCAGAAAAGCAGAATCTAGTATAGACTCAAAGGGACAGATTGAAGCCAAAAGATTTGGGACATAGATCTTGACCAAGGGGAATGCTGGTTGATTGTATCTGTCAGGATTCACTGCAGAAAACAGAGATCTCGCCAAATGTTTTGGGCAGAAAAGATTTAATACATGAAGTAGTTGCTTGCAAAATATTTGGAAGGGCTGGAGGAGCAGATGTCAGGAACTGCCACTAAACTTCCGGTCCCAAGGTCACATCACCCTGACTGTGGTCCAGGGGTCAGGAAGCTGGTACCCTATCGCTGCCACTGCATCTGACTCTCACCGCCCTGGCATTGCTACAAACACCACAAGTTCACACCTTTCCCCAGCCTTCCTTGCCAGCAGCCAAGCTAACCACTGCCTGCGTCTTTCAAATCTCCCCCAAATGCGTTAGGTGAGCAGAACCTAATTTGCATCCAGAATCCTAGCAGCCAGGGATTCTGCACAATGTGGATTGTAGACTTCCAACTTTTTCAAATAAAGTGGGGGAGGAAATGGAAGTTGAGAGAGCCAACCCCAGCATTGGCTAGACCACACTCAATCTTGGATGGGCACTGCTGTCTTGAAGTAGTTATACTATACTTTAAGTGGAGCTGACAGAGATTCCCGAGATAGAGTAAGACCAAGATTTCATTCGTCTTTCTCTTCTATCTCGTGTTCTCTTATAGTCTAAACTGATCCATCAGGATGAATGATGCTTGGGGACTGCAAGGGTCACATTTCAGAAGGTGCTGCCTCCAAGCTGAGATTGACTCTTCTAGCTGCTTCCAAAACTATAATAGGGGCCCTCCTCTGTGCTTCCATAAAGCTCTGAGCTCCCTTCATTCATTGCTGTTTTCTAGTCTGGCTGTGCCCATCAGATGGTGATCTCCTTAAAGTCAGGGACGGTTCCTACATTGTGTTTGAATGCCCTGCACAAGCACTAGGTGCCTGGAACAGGCCAGAAGTACAGTAAATGGGTGTGGAATGAGTGACTACCTGCCTCACTAGGTGTGTGGTGGCTTTGTGGAAGTTCCATCATTCACCCAGCTCATCCCTCCTGGTGTCACAAGTACCTTCATGTAGGTCAGAAGCAGGGCTTCAGGCTGGGCTGTGAAACAGAGTCATGGCGTGTCTGTGTAGACATGAAATTGTGGCCTCCTTAGCAGACTTTTTCCCACTCAGCTCACACACCTCTGGGTCCACAAGCAAGCAGGTTTCCAAGGAAGATTACTGTAAAGCATCTGTCTAAGCTAGGAGTACCCTGGTACTCAGAGCATAGCAGTGAGGTTTTCCTTGGTACAAATCCACTGCATTTGGGAGTCAAAGCTATTTATCATATCTGAGGAAACACTCAAATCCCCACTAGTCTCTCCCTTCGCCATCCCAACCCACTGTGATATCTACCCACAAGACCCATGGAAGGATCCTTTCCCTGTCTTCAGAAAACTGACATTACTACGAAAGCAGAACAAGGCCACACATCCATCCAGTGTTGTATAATTTATTTCCAAATTACTGATCCTGTTTAATTTCTCCCAGTTTTATCCAGAGAAAATAGAGCTAATAATTTTAAAAATATGAAAAATAAAACTTTCCACATGATTCCAAGCCACCAGGCCCACTAACATGGGCAAAATCTCTTTCAACTTCACCTTTTCTTCTTATTCTTTTTCCATTTTATTCTCAGAAAAAAGGAAAAAGAAAAGGATAATGGTAAGAAAGAGTGTTAGGTTATGTCTACACTGTGTGGAAAGCCGAGCTATTTTCAAGAGAGACTGACAGAGCCAGATAATACCATTTTATCCTGCAGGCCCTTCTTACTCATTTTGGCTTGAGTCTGGGTTGAGTTGGGTCTGAATTGTTTACGTAAAGGGCCTCTCCACTCCCCTTATTCTCTGCAGAAGCTAAAGGCAGCCCTTATAGAGTTCTAATTAGACCACCCACAACCCAACCCCCAACGATTTTCACGTCCATCGCCACTCCTGGCTTCTGCCATTTTGAGAATGTACATACACCCAAAAAGTGAGGGCTAGCCAATTGGTCTCCAGCATCCAAGGGAGAGGAAATTTACCTACTCCATAGATCCCCCAAAGCAGCCAACAGAAGATCAATCAGTGAGACATCAGAAAGCCTGCATTGCCTTTTGAGATAGCTGGAACTGCAACTTTAAAATTTATTCTTTTGCATCTCAAAGTCTTCTTGTTCAAACCCCTATTAGAACGGAATTTCAAGGTCCCCGAAAAGGGACTACTTTGAGTCCCTCTTAGCTACTGATTGAAGGATAAGTTCTGGCACCTAGACAGGTAAGCAGGCCAGGAGAGGAAGGAATAGGAAGGTAAAGATGGAAAGCTCTATAGATGGACTTTGCTCACTTTACATCTTTGCTGAGAGCCAGCTCTGCCAAAAGAATCCATCTTGGGTCTGCTGTGTATGGTTGTTCAGGTTGTTCACTGTTCAAGGGTGTCTGGCCAAGGGAACAAGTTGTCCTAAAATCCAACCCTGTGCTTTGCTTGCCAAGCTATGACTTGGGGGGAGGCTGCAATGGCACAGAGGAAGAGAACCTTTTTTCAATTCACTTAGAGTTGTCATATAGGCCAGTGGCCACTCTGTACCAGGCCCAGGCTAGGACATGAGAAACTCTCTTTGGATATTTTGCTTAAATTTAGTCCTCAACATTTGCCCTTGCTATATGGCATCTGTGGAATTAGGAGTGAAGACTTGGAGACAATCATCACAAATAGGTTCAAATATGTTTTTGCATGAGCTCGTGTGAGAGAGAGATTTATTTTGTTTGGTTCAGTGGATGGTAGATTGTGAAATGGAATATGGTGCCAGGTTTCTGCAAGAGGCAGAAGGAGATGAAGGCAATGAAGATGCGGAAGTTGATGAAAAGTAGACAGGACACCTACCTGTTGATTCAAATGGATGGACAACATGAACTCCACAGTATCTTCCAGACATGGGTTCTTGTCTCTCTAGGGTGGTCGCCACGTCCACTTTTAATATGTTCTTGATGCAGATATGGACTTTACGTCTTCTAAAATGCACTAGGAGATCTATTCAAGGGTGCAACCTCAACTGTGCAAAAAACCAAGTTCAGGCACACAAGTGGGTCTCCTTAGAAACAGCAGAAGCTAAAAAAAAAAAGAAGAGGAAAAACAGTTTTTCTGATGAAATGGCTTCTTTAGCCTGAATGAGACAGAGATCCAGACAATAAAATAATGATTTAATAACCTTGAAGTCAATCAGCCGAATACAATAACATTAATTAGCCTTTTATGCCCAACTCGCAACTAATTTTGTTGTCTACTTATTTTTGTTCCAAAAGGATTACTAATGAAATATTTAATATTTCACCAGGTTCCAGATTCATTTCCACACTGGCTGGTAATTTTCTCTTATATAGCTTGAAATTGTACTCTCAATAATTTCACCCCGGAGTGTATCTACATCACAGGATCACTGACCGAGGGAGGAAAGGCTCCTCGTCTTTGACAATCGGATAATAGCTTCACTTTTAGCCAGTAGAGGCAGTCAACAGCAAGAGAGTACAGATAATGTGAGTATAATTCATTATTCAAATCTGCAAGTGAAGCACTGAAAATAAAGAAAGAAGAGGAATAATGGTGTCATTATTTTTATTACTCTTGTTGGGCAAACCTAGCGTGAAACATTAAAGGAGACCAGGGTGAGCTTTCTGACTGTATGGTGACAAATTGACTTTCGGAGCAATATGGATAAGGGGAAAGTAAAGCAGACAGATTTCTGTACAAGGTTTGCTTTTTTATTACTGGTCCCATTAACTATTTTCTTGTTGCTTGGTGCTGCTTAAAATTCCCATCGTTTCTTACCCTTTGGAGTCCGTACCAGAGGCTGGGAAGCAATGGAGTGTGGTTTCCTGAGCTTCTTTGAGTCCAGGGTCCCTTTGCCTGGAGCATGAGTAAGGAAAGCCAGGTGAGTGGGTTAGGGGCGCTTTGCTTCAGAGACAAAGGGACTTCAAGCCATAGGAGAGTATTGATCGGAGAACAAGGCTTTTTGCAGACTGTAATGGAAAAGGAGTGTGATAGATTTGTTTCATCTCAGACCTTCAAAGTTCCCTCACCTTTAACCATTTTAATGAATATTTCTTTTTAATCATGTCTCTTCCTGGGCTCCTTGTCACACAGAAACACATCCATGGACACTCCAGCTGGGGCAGTCTTTTTAAGCTTTGTAAGAAAGCTCCTGGTCTACCTGCGCACATTTGGGATCATCTTATGGGGCAGGATGATGGAATAAGGTGGGGTAGGAAAAGTGAAGGCCCTCGGGTGGAGCTGCTGTACGCAGGACTGGGCTTTTGTAAATGGAGCATGAGGTTGCCTGATTACTGTGATGCCAGGGTTACTGGGAAGTGTCTCCATATCTCTCCTCCTACTCCAAGAATAGCTCCTACTCCAAGGTGCATGGTCCTTGGAATTCAACTATTACAGACTTATTCCTTTGAGTTTTTCTCTATAGTGAATGCTTTGAAAAAGCAAATAACTCTGAGAGAAGTAGTGTGCTAACCTATTGCTCAGTAAAATGTTAGTGTTCAGTTGAACCAGCTTTTCTCCCAACTGGAGAGGCAAAGAGTGAGAGAGAGGCCGTATGATAGAAGTATTCCAGAGAGCTGAAAGGGACGAAAAATGTACAGAAAGGAGAGGAGAAGCGAGGAATGGAGAGACAGAAGTGCAAAAAGCCATGTCATTATTACCTTGACAATAAGAAAGATGGCCATTGTGTGGTTCACTCAACCCCTCTAAATTTGACCATCAGGTGATGCAGAGAAATAATAGTAGCAGAAGCATGAATAAGCCTGTCCAAATTCTGATGAGGAGCTCGCTAACTACCACAGGAGACAACTAATTCACTGTTGAGAGCCAACATCATTAAACCTTTGAGCAAGCCAGTAGATTTTTATTAGGGGACCTGGGTTCAAGATGGCTTAGTAGCTTCTGTGAGTTTAGGAAACCACTTTACTTGTCTAAACTTGTTTTTGTCACCTGCAAAATGGGTTTATAACATCAACCCCCACATGAACCAACCCATCCATTCATTTATTCACTCAATATGTATTGAGGATGACTATGTGTCAAGTGCTATCATAGGAGCTGCAGATGCTAAATAAAAAACAAAAACCCAGCAAAATCCCTGTTGTCCTGAAGATTACTTTCTAGTGACAATGTTTTTGAAAGCACTTTGTGAGTAGCTAGGTACCACAAAAGAGTAAAATATTATTATTTCGTGAAACTAGAAATCTTCTATCTTTAAATTCTAGTTTTGCATTCTGGGACAACACAGAATAAGTGTCAGCCTCCTGGACAGGACCGTTCTCCTCAGGTATTTGAAGACAACTCTCACATCTGCTCTGGCATTTGCCTCTTCATACTCAACACCACAGGTCTCTTCAGCTGTTCTTCCTATGGCTCGCTTTGTAGATCCAACCCATCCTGGGTGCACTCACCATGTCCCTTTAAGGGTGAGGCCCTGGGCAAAGCACAGGACTCCAGAACAGACCCAGTGGAGAGTATGACTGTACCTGCCAGTAATGCAGACCCCAGAGTGGACTCAACATGCTTATTTAGCAACCATTGTTTTTCCTCGGCGCCAATGCCCATGTACACACAGAACATTCAGGCCAATTTACAGAGGCATAGAGTTTGAAAATGAGACTCCAGGCATCACTATGAGCAGAGAGAAGTGGAGCTGGCACATCCACGTGGCATGAATAATCCAGTGGCTTCCATAATTTAATAGAGAAATAACATTTCTCATTCTCATCACTAGAAAACAATCACCATATGAATGCACTTTAGCTATTAACACTTATTCCTTGATGCATAAACAATCTCATTTAAAATTCTCACTTCTAAAGATGTTTATCTTCTGCAGGGGAGGCACGGGGTTGGGCAGAGGCAGGTAAGCACGATACATCACGTACAGCTGAATTCCCAGCCAAACTCACAGCCTTAGGAATAAAAAACAGTTAATGAGTATCATCATAGCGCCCCAAATAGTGAGATACAGAATTCCATTCACTCTATCACAGCCATGACTGACATTTAATTATTCTCTATTTTTTGGTGCTTATAATTCCATTCTTATCACTCATTGTGAATCCTTTGGAACCCCTAGAAAAAGCGAGATTGAGTGACAAAACAGAGATAATGAAATCAGAAGCAGTAGAATAAAATTATATCTTGTAGGTAAAGCGATGATTCAGTAGAGCAAGTTATTTCATAAGGTTGCAGAAGCTGGGGGAGAGAATCAGAATTAATGTAGTCGGCTCTCAGCAGAGGTGAGAAAGAATCCATGGGTGGGGGATGCACAATAGATGGGAGAGTAGCGTGTTGTGGAAAGAACATTTCACTAAGCTTTAACCCAGCTGTGCTTCCATCTAGTCTAGCTGTGTGACCTTAGGCATATCACTTAACCCTCTCTGGATTTTTCACTTTCTCACCCATAAAATGCCATCACATACTTCTTAGCATTATTGTAAAACCTAAAAAGATGTACAATTGGGGGTCGGCCCCATGGCCTAGCGGTTAAGTGCACGCGCTCCGCTACTGGTGGCCCGGGTTCGGTCCCTGGCGCACACCGACGCACCGCTTCTCCCGCCATGCTGAGGCCGCATCCCACATACAGCAACTAGAAGGACGTGCAACTATGACATACAACTATCTACTGGGGCTTTGGGGAGAAAAAGGGGAATAAGAACAAAGGAGGAGGATTGGCAATAGATGTTAGCTCAGGGCTGATCTTCCTCACACACAAAAAAAGAAAAGATGCACAATTGCTATATAAATGTAAGAGTTGAAATTATTTCCTAGTATTAGAGGTGAAACTGGAAGATTGTGGGCAATGTCAAAAGATGAAGAGTATAGTCAATTTAACCAGGAGGCATAGGATTGTGGATTCCCCTACTGTGTTCCAGTGTTGCCTCTGGGACCCAAGTGCTCTGGCCAGCACACTGGCCTCATTCTCCCTCCCTGACTTGCCAGTCTCACTGGGGAGTGAAGATCAATGGCCTGGCTTGGCCAGTGGGCCCTGCTGAGAAGAGCTGGCAGAGAAAATGATTCCCACATACAGCTGCGGGAGCCACAGAGCCCGAGAAAGCATGCCAAATGGAAAACCCACTGGGGTGGAGGTGCCAAGGTTGCTAAACCCAAGAAAGGAATGTGAATGGGTTGCCAACCAAGAAGGAGGGCCCCAGGCAATTATGGGGAGTTAAAGTATGAATGAAATCAGAAGATCATAGATATAAGAGTCAAGAATGGGAGTGATGGGTGCAGTGGACCTAGGGGAGGCTAGTCTGGCTTTGCAAGTGGCTGGTTTTCAATGTCTCAGTCAAAGGGATACACATGGGTGGGCACCTTCACTTAGTCTGAAAAGGTGAAGTTGATTGCATTGCATAAACTCACCTGGTAGGAGGGTTTACCTTTCTTCCTCTTTACCAATCTTTCCCCCTTTCCTCTGTGTGTCTCTGCTCATGGAGATGGGTTACATCTTTCTGATCACTTGTTTTCCTGTTTGGTAACAGATTATGATTCAGTCTTACCCTTCCAGAAAGGTTCCTTGCCCTTCTGCTCATATAGTTGCCATGGGAAGGCTCCTCTCAGATCTCTGACTTCAGGAAGCATGATTCGCCCATGGCCCAGTTGCCATGCTCTGAAATCCATCATTATGTTCATGTTGAGACCACTCTTCCCATGGCTTCCCCTAGCCAATAACTGAGCATGGCAGGGATACTGAGGCAGGCCACTTCCTGAGAGACAGAGGACCCCTCTGAAGGGCGGCTGCGGCTTTGTAGTTCCCGAAAACCTTGTCCAACTTTCCCTGGAACCGCACTGCAGTCTGGAATGCTTCCCCCCACCCTTCCTTCCTTCCTTCCTTCCCTCTCTCCTTTACTCAAGGTCAGGACAGCATCACAGTCTAATAGGTCTTCCAGCCTCTCCCTCCCCATTTCCTCTCACAGTCGTTGCCCCTAATACATTTCTTGCGTGTCTAATCCCATCTTGATGTCTGCTTATCAGAGGATCCAAATTTGCACAAGTCACTCAAAAAAAAAAGTTTCAAGAATGGGTTTGGGCCCCACTCACAGCCTCAGAAACCTGCCCTCACATACACTTTTGCTCAAGTCCAGAACCCAACATCATGCATCTCTTTTTTTTCAGGAAAACATTCCAAGGTCCCTTGAATCAGAAAGGTCCCTTCAATAGTGGATTATCAAGTTCAACAGTATGGAACAATGAAGAGTCATTTCACTCAAAGTTCATTAGCCCATTAAAATGCCTGTTGATCTCTTCCTCTTCTCTTTTCTTCTTCGTCTTCCTCCTCCTGTCCTTTCCCTTCCCTTCTGGGCATGTCAGTCCTAAAGCTCTTAGGTGAGGCAGACAAGATAGGCATCCATGCTGGGGTCATGGGTGGGTACAGCCACAGTGGCTCAGAGAGGGATCCATGTGGGGGAGTGTGGCCCTATGTGGGGAGTCACAGCCCAAGAGGGCAGGGAGGACCCTACAAGGATGGGTGGCCTGAGTGAGGCAGGGAGGGATTTCACTAGGGGGCAGAGTGTAGGGTTGGGTAGTCCCACAGGGTGACTGGACACAAGGCTTCAAAGCCTGAATGGATTTGAAGGGCATCTGTGTGTGTTGGGGGGTGGTCAAGATGGGAGATGGGTTGTGTACAAGAGGCTTGAAGAAATAAGTAAATGTATTTAGGATAACAGGATCTAAGGTTCTTATTGTCAAAAGGGGAAGTTAAAAATATGGACAGGGTGAAAACCAGACTGACCCTAGTGGTGTTGGATTGGAATCAGAAGAACCACTGTGAGTTTTCAGTATGTATAGATAGATATAGAAATAAATATAATGTAAATGTGTACATGTGTATGTAAATATCGTTTTCCACTAAAAGAAACCAGGGCTCCTCAGCGAAGTGGTCGAATCCAGGACTAAGACAGGGAAAGCGCAAGATGAGTTAGGAACATCTCATGGGGCTGGAGAGCAGAAAAGCTCAAAGAGTGATGCAGACAGCACTCAGAAGCCAGCTTGACAGGGCTCCCATTGGTCAGATCAGGGCAAGCTGAGCGCCAAAAAAAATAATGATTGTGGTGGAATATCACTTATTGAGTAAAATAGAAAAACATACTAAGAAATATCAATAAATGAGTAATTGAAAGTCTGATGAGGAACAGGGTATTTTCAGTTTCAAAATTCCTCCTGACAAAATACTAATTAACTATAAAGAGAAAAAGAGTCGCTTGAAAGTGAAGAAGCCAAGCAACCATCACCTTAATCGAGTGATCAAAGCGAACATCAGCAGAAACGGGACAAATAAAAATCTTGTGCCACCTGCCAGGACGCCATGAGAAGAACTCAGCCTAACTTGCGCGATATTCCTGCCAGAGATGCATAACTTGAATCTCATCACAAGGAAACATCAGAGAACCCCAAATTGAGGAGCATTTCATAAAATAACTGGTCTGTAATTCTCAGTCAAAGAAGAACTGAAGAACTCT
Source organism: Diceros bicornis minor (assembly GCF_020826845.1). Taxonomy (NCBI): domain Eukaryota; kingdom Metazoa; phylum Chordata; class Mammalia; order Perissodactyla; family Rhinocerotidae; genus Diceros; species Diceros bicornis. The sequence continues at coordinate 14,048,306 of NC_080749.1, read as the reverse complement.
TTCAAACAGGAGACTAAAGAGACACAACACTAAAAGTGACAGTTGCTTCCAGACTGAATCTGTCTGCCCTGAAGAACACTATTGGGATAGTGGTGAGAGTGGAAAAAGTCTGAGGGTTAGATAGTAGTCATGTATCAATGTTAGTTATCTGATTTTGAAGTTCGTATTGTAGTTACATAGGAAAATGTGCTTACATATAGGAAATGGATGCCAGTGTACTCAGAGGCTATGGGGTGTTGGGTCAGTAACAAATTCTCAAATGATTCGAGAAAAAAGTTCTTTGCACAATACCATACTTGCAACTTTTCTGTAACTGCACGATTATTTCAAAGTGAAAAGATATTTTTAAAAATGCTGGTTGGCGTATTGTAGGTGGGAGTGAAAATTGACATACCTTCTTGGGAAGACAATCGGGCATTAATCATCTAAATTTAAAATGCATGTTCCCTTTGACCATCAACTCCACTAAAATACTCACACTTGAGAACAAAGACATGTACACAGGGATATTCTTTGCAGTGTAATGATCAGAAACAATCAAAATGTCCATTAATGGAGGACTAGCTAGATAAGTTATGGTGCATCCAAATAATGAAATACTTTGTGACCTTGGAAAATGATGATTAGAGTGAGCCAAACTTCAAATAAATTAAATGAAGTGTGTGTGTGTGTGTGTGGGTTTGTACATAAAAATATCTCAGGAAGGATATCCCAGAAACTGTTGAGAGTGAATGTCAGGAGACGAGGGATTATATACTTTGTGTACTGTTTGCATCTTTTTTTTACCATATTCATTTTTATCTTTTTGTAGTTAGGTTTTAACAAAGGATATAGGAGAATTTACCTATAAACTCTGCAAAAAGAGAAAAAAATGTATATAAAACTAAGTGTTTGCCAAACATCTTAGTTGTCCTGATCTGCTCAAACTCTGTCCCCTGCTCCCTCTACTCTCATATATCAGTACACCAAGTGTACCACTACTGCTCCATCCCACATCTGTGACAGACATTGCTAATTGATCCCAGCACTCATTACCGATACAGAGAATCTTTCTCAGCACGAAAAGCCCAGCAGCTACTATATAGTCATCAATTTGGTAAGGAAGGAGAAAGCCTTTACATCCCTGTCCTCAGGGATCATTTCACAAAAGGTAAGTCTTCAGAGGATGCCTCTCTTCCAAAGGCCTACCAGGGGCTGTAGCCTGCAGTAAGCAAAGCATCAAAGCACTCGGCCTGGCCTGGCCGGTCACAGTTTAGCCCAGCCCTGCTCACTCACCCCTACCTGTCTGCTTCATCTGTGGTGGTGCCAGGAACTTCAGGAGACCCTGGCTACAGCTCGGCTCATGGACTACAGTGTGGACTCAGAAATACCTTCTACCAACAAAGCCAGGTACTTCTCCCACTTTGATGTGCCCTGGGGATCCTGTTGAAATGCAGACTCAGATTAGGGGTCCAGGGTGGGGCCTGAGATTCTGCACTTCTTATAAGCTCCCTGGTGATGTGTTGCTGCTGGTCCTGGGACTACACTTTGAGTAGCAAGGCCTTAGAGCAGTGGTTCCAAAACTTTTGCTGCAATCAGAATCACCTGGATGGTTCACTAAAACGTAAATTACCAGACCCACCCCTAGAGTTTCTGATTCAGCAGGTCTGGGGTGGAGCCCAAGAATTTGCCTTCTTAACAAGTTCCCAGGTGATGCTGTGGCTGCTGGTCCAGGACAGAAGGGTTCTGTTCTCAAACGTCTTGGAGACAGGTCCTCCAGCAGCACTCACCCTCTGTCCTCTAGGAAGCTTGCAAAGCAGAAAAAGCAGAGAATCTGGTGGCATTGGGCACATCTGGTTTGAAACCTGCATCTGTGACACTCAGAATGTTATCTCAGGAAAGCCACTTCACCATTTCAAGCCTCAGTGAGGAAGTGGGTCTAGCAATGCCTTACCTCACAGAGCTGTCATCAGGACTCAGGGAGCAAATGCAGGTGAAGGGCTTAGCAGAGTGTTTGGCACATTTTAGTCCCCCCCACACCCACCACCACCACCAACCTTTGCCTTGGGGCAGGAATCCTGCCACTCCAAGGGTCTGGAGGAACATGGGGGTAAGTCCCCGGTATTAGTACAGCACCCCCAGGCTGATCTCAAATTTAAAGCTTGCTCACATTTGACATTTACAGGTGCCCTGGGTGCTAACGTGGCAACATCAGCCAAATTTTTCCCTTAAGAAGCTTCCCTCTGCTCCGTCTGTGAAGTGGTCTCTAGGCTTCCTCATGGCTGTAGTCCGGAATCCCTCTCTGCTTTTACAGGCGCTCCTCTGTGGAAAGCGTAACCACAGGGAACAGGAATCCAACCAGGGTTTCCCTGGCCTTTCATGAAGGCTTCCAGCCCAGGCTCCTGCCCACCCCACCTCATCCTGCAACCTCCCAGTCACCAAATCCACAATCTTTGCTGCAAATTACTGACTGTGGTGAGGTGGTTGGGAAGGGAAGCAAGGAGATGCTGTCTGGCACGAGGCGGCTGGGGTTTTTAGTAATGCTTTCTCTCGGTGTATCTTCCCGAGGCAATGCAAAATAGAGATGGACAGAGCACTTGACAGCACTGAAGCCTCTCTCAGATGTCTGGCCATTCTGGACATGGCGTCCATCAGGGCTCACTGGGAATGCACACCTCCCAGAGACCCAGGGGCCAGAATCCCATGCATCCTTAGAGGAAGGAGAGTGCCACAGGAGGGCCTGACATTTGGGGGGATTTAGATAAGGAAATTTCCAGATAACTGAGTCTTAACTCTTTAAGAACCAAACATTCATTCCCTAACCCCCCAAAATCCACTCTGTTTGTTGAAAGCTTTCCAGATAAATTATGCACTTCCATGCTCCATGCACTTCCGTCAGCAGAGGCTACACATCATAATTTACGTTTATCATAATGACTCAAGGTCATTGCTAGGACATCAATTAGTGTGTCTAATCAAACCACTTGAACAATCTTCTTAATATTGTCTCACTTGGCTCCATGTATGCTTTTCACTTCATGTTTTCTTCAGTCTGTTTTTCACTCAGACTTCAGATTTGACAACTTGGCTTTTGACATAAATATTTGGCATATCCCTTGCTCTACTCCTTTGCTAGTTCATCTACTCTAACTTGGGAACCAATTCTTTAACCATCTTGGATTCCTCTGGATTTCACATGAGCTTAACTCTTGCCACAGAGGGAGATGGATAGAACTAGATTGTTGTAAAAATATTTGTCCTTCTGGACAACAGTCTCTATCTTCGAGGGCTTTTAAAGTCTTGTTCCAACTTCTGAAAGCTTTTCACCTTTTTAATTTCTACTAGCTTGGTGTCAGACTGTCACTAACGCTGCTTCATGAGTAACTGTCTCTCACTCTCCCTTTCCTGCTACGGGGTTTTCTGCTACAGTCTCTTAACATCAAATAGCCAAGGATGTTAAAGAATTGTACATAAACTAAGAATTGGTAAGCTCTGAGTGAGGGCTTAGGCTGCCTTCCTGAGAGTAAAGTGCATGCATTTTAGTGTGGGTTCATGCCTGTCTTGATGGTCCCAAGACCTGACTCCCTATATCTGATCATAGTCTGCATAGTTGATGTGATACAGGGCCTTGCTTTCTAAGAATTAGTTAAAAAATTGTCACAATACTTTTTATTTATATTCCTATAATCCCCATGTAATGGACAAATATAGCCTCATCACTAGAAAGGACACAGATCATCTATTCAAAACCAAGCACATGAAAGATAAAGAAGCAGAGGTTCAAGGTATTGACAAGTGGCTTGCTGAAGATCTTACAACTATTTAGGATAGATCCTGGAATCTCTCTTATATTGCCTGATTCCCAGTTGAATCTCTTTATACATCACCAGTGGTTTAAATAAATTATTTCATTCATTATGTGTTTGAAGCAGAAGCCCAATAGGTATTGATACAATGGATTTAAAGGGATCTGTTCAGACTGTGTATACCTGTCGGGAGTTCCTGAAGCATCTCCAAAGAAGTCTGGAGCTTTTAGGACCCTGTCTGAAAACTGATACCTATGTAGTCTATGTAGTCACCCAGCCTAGGGTGAACCTAGAGTTATATGCTCCATGTTTGGAAGATGGCAAAACTGAATCCAAAGAAGTAGGGTGGTTTGTCCAAAGTCAAACAGAAGTCTAGAGCCAGGACAGAGCCTGCAATCTGGGGTCCTGACTCCCAGCCCTCTCTGCTTCGCATACATCCTCTGCTCCTCCTCCCATAGCATCAACCCCTTCTGGGAAAGGAATTCTATATCTTTAAGAAGGGTGAGCCAGTAGAGGTATTGATCTGGAAATGACAGGATCCCTGGAAGAGCTGCTGGGGAAAACCAGGAGGGATCTCTGACTTCATTTACATGCTGGTCATCACCTGGACGCTACTCAGCCCCTGGAGACTCACTGGGTTCTAGAGAATGATCCAAAGTAACGGGCACAGGACGCTCAGGACTTCACGCGGTTCTGTCGGGGGACATTAAGAAGTTGATCTTCCCCCAACAACAAAGCCAAAAGTGTATAGAAGTCAAACAGTCGTCAAGATCAGGATCCTCAAAACCTGGATTATTACAACAGGCTCCCACCTTGTCTCTCTGCCTCCTCTCCCTCTTTGCCAATTTGTCCTCCATGCTGCCACAAAAATAAGCTTTCTAAATCTTACGCTCAAAAATCTCCGATAACTCTCTGTTGCTTACACAAAAAAAAGTCCAAACTCTTTATCAGGTGTTTGAAAACATACACACTTGACCTACAGGCCTTTCAAAGTTCACTTCCCAATATTCCTCTTAGGACAGCTTATTCCAAACTCAGCAACTTGAAATCTCCCAAATGTACTCCATGCTTCATTGGCTGGGGCCTCTGAAGAGTCATTTTCTCTGCTGCAACATCCTTTCTCTTTAGAGTCAGAGGCCCCAATCCTATCGATGCTGTGAGACCCAGTGCAAGTGCCCACATTGCCCAGAAGCAATCGCTGCCTCCTTCAAACCCCTTCATATTTTATCCGTACCTCTCTCAAGGCATTTATCACACTCGATTTTGGATCACTATTATTTATAGATATGTCAAATCTCAACTTTCAGACCACTTTGTTTTTAAACTAGGATCCTCTCCTGGTTTATTTTTACATCCTTTGCAGGATTTAGGGGTGTACTGATCACAGTAGAATTATTGTGGCAGAGTAAGAACAGTCTGAAATTTTCAGTTTCAGTAGCTTGGGTTTGAATCCTGACTCTGCTACCCACTGGTTGCATGACCTTAACCAAGGTGTTTAACCATCCTGAGCATCAGTTTCCTCATCTGAAGAAAAAAATAATGATATCTCCTTTGCAGAGCTGTGAGGAGAGTTGGTGATAAGATCAATAAGATGTCTGGCATAATTTTTTGCATAAATAATTAGATAAACAAATGGGCATGTTAATAAGTATTTTTGGGGGAAAAAAAGAACAATTTGGGGGAATATGTAAGACAAAACCCATAGGAATTGGAATTGACAAGTGGGAGACCTCTTCTGATCAAATTCAGAAAGCCTGAGGAATTGTGCTCCTCCCTTCCTCCCTTCCCACCCAAACAAGACAGCATCCCCAGATAGGAAATCTCCATCTGCTTCGCTGTCACTCCTTCCTGCAGATGATCTTTCACTTGTTCCAGCTTGGGACAGCGTCTTCTAGTTCCCCCGGGCTTCCCTCCCTAAACCCCGGGCTACTGGTGTTTAAATATGGCCCCCAGATGGTGCCGAGAGGGAGAGGACAGCCTGTCCTTCCCTCCCCATCGTGCCTGCCTCACCCACCAGGCCCAATGAGAAACAGGTGATTGCAGAGGGTACCGGAGAGGCTTTGATCTGCCGGCTGTACAGAAGCCAGCTGAGCCAAGAAGGAATAGTGTCAGATTTATTGCGGCCCTGAGAAGTACAGATATTAGGTTGGCTGTAGCTCACTGACCTCTTCAGGCTTTCCATTTTGGTCGGAGATTTATTACCTCCTTGGCTTTTTTAATTCCCAGGGATCTGTGCCTTGAACATTTCTGCTCGAGCCCCCCAATTCACAAGGACTTCCTGTTTGCCCAGACCACAGATAAAGAAGACACAAACCACAGAACACCAACACTATGTAATTTTTTTGTTCCTGACTCCTTAATTTCTCAGCTCTCCTAGGTGTTCTGTCAAGACGCAGTCTGAAAGTCTAGACCGAGAGATATCTATGATAGAAAATGTACATCAGTATTTCAAGTCCTCTGAATTTATTCTAGCCATTTGACAGTTGCTTGGAGATACAATCTCAATTTTTGCAATGGCCCCTTCAGTGAGATATTTATAGCAGATACAACTGTAATTATTTACCTGTAACAAAGTCCAGGTCTGTCTGCTTCAGGTGATTCAGGCAGCAGAGGGACAAGGGAGAAGAGATTCATCTTCCTCCTGTCCAAAGGTTGACCTTTTGCCTTCGGGTCCCTTCCCCATTCTTTATAAAAATGCTGATGTGCTGGGCATGGGCCATTTCCTGTGCCTCTTCTGGATACCAGTATAGAAACTCATGGGCCAAAAAATAAATACACGCAAGACCGGATGGTGAAGAGATGGGTTTGTTGAGCTCCTTGAAGGCAGGCAGGAGCTGTGCTTTATTTTCTCTATTTTCTGGTTGGAACTTACGTTGGGGTAAACTCTCCATTAGTATTTAAAGGTTTAATTTTTTCCTGCAAACGTATGCAAATTAATACATAACAATGAGTGTTGGCCCCCAAAATAGTCCCCTGGGGAGACTGCAATTATCCCAAAGCTGCAGCTCCCCGGAGCTCTTGGCGCCAGCCTGGTTGGCAGCATCTTCTTAGGTAGGTCATTTCTGTCTGTGGTCTTTCCAGTCACATTTCACTTTTACCAGAAAATATTTCCCAAAGTAATTGCCCAGTGTAAGGACAGACAGTTTTTTCAAACAGCTTTCAGAAAATCATAATCCATCTTGAAAAGGCAAAGATTTGGCAGCACTGAGCACATCCACAGGTCTGTGCTGTGGATCCCAGGACAATTCTAAGAGGAGACAGACTTTTCCGAGCTGTAACAGCCACATGGGAATAAATCACACTGTCTATGGGACTTTTCTTGCAGGACCAGCATCTATTTGAAAGAATATAAAAATTCTTGTATGCTTGTAACAAAACAAATTTAAGCCACGTTAATTTATATTCTTAACTTGTGTACTTCTGCTTTGGTTGTTGTTATTTGCGCTCCCAGTGGAGGCGCCAAGAACGAAAGGCATCTGTGTGCCGCTCAGGGCTCCATGGTGGTGGTGAGATTTCTACCTTTTGGCTCTTCTCCTGGCATTTGCATGGTTCAGAATCTTCTTGCCATCGTGTTGAAATGCTCAAGCTGGTGTGCAGTGTAAACTTGCAGATAAAACACTCCAGCTTGCCTGTCTCAATATGATGGCCAGAAAATTCTGCTTTAAGAAAAATTTTTTCCATCTTAAAATACTCCAGGCACCCCGTAGAACATTTGAAAATACATCAAAGTAGAAAGCCAACAAGGACCACCTAGAGTCGAGTGACTGATTTCCTTCAAGGGCAGTTTACTTATTTGCAGTCAGGTGAATTTGTCAGTTTTTATTTCACATGATTAGACACATACCTTCAGATCTTATGGAAAACTCTTCACACACATCACTTTTAATAGCAGCGCTAAGTCTCATTAAGTGGATGTGCACTTGCATTGTTGTCAGTTATTGATATCACTGTTTCTCCAAGTTTTTACTACTTCTTCTTCAGCTCTCCTAATACAGGAGCAGCCCAGAGATTATGGGGGCAGTGCTCAGCGTCTGCATCCTAGTGGACATCCAGTATTCCCCTTATCTGCTCTAGATAAAGCCAAGGTGTGGGCCCAGGCACAGGACTTGTCATGACAGCTGCTTCTCGGGGACCCTTGGGCTTCTGGTCCAAGAGGATCTGCCAGGCATGTGTGCTGCTGGGTCGGTGAGTGTCCCAACAACCCAGAGACAAAGGCTTTCTAAGCCCCACCTGGGGAGCTCGCTGGACTGATTCTTTCAGCCACGTGCTCCCTGAGTCCTTGCTTAGTCTTATCTCAAAATAGGATCTGAGTAGTTTGCCCCCTGGTGCCCTAGAGGGTTTATCCCAGCCCGCTGGCCCCTGCATCAGTGCCCCAGGGACTGCTCCTGCCTTGCTAGAGGAAATTGCAGCAGGTCTCAGGGGCCTATTATGGGGCCGGGCCGGGGACTAGCGCTTAAAGGGCCCCTGGCCCTTTCTGAGGGCAAAACTGATGTGCGTGCCATGGGTGCCCAGCACAAGCATGAGATTGTTATTAGTTGTGGCACGTTGCTCTGGAACTGTCCTAATGATGTGCTTGTATTGACTAATGTATGGATGTATAGAAACTTGGCTATACCTGAATAAAAGATATTAATATTTATTGTGATTATGGAGAAGCTATGCAATGCCAGGCACCCTGCTACCTGAGGGAAACCAGCTTCCCCAAGACCACACAGCAAGGGAGCGCCAGAGCTGGGTTTAAATCCCCATCTGCTGACTTCAAAGCCCAAGGTCTTTCCCTTTTGCCACTCTGTCGACACCAGAAATCTCTGGAATCATCTAGTCTTCTTTTATAGACGAGGGGACCAAGATTTTGCGAAAGAAAGTTGAGTGCCGTGGTCACACAGCTTGTTGGTGGTGGAATTGAGTCTCCAAAATCTGTCCGAAGCTGATCTCTTGGTGGCAATTGATAACAGAACACAGTTTCCAGGTGGTGTGAGTCTAGGATCCCACGGAGCAAACACCACCTCAGAGCAGCCCTTTGTTCTTCCAGGCACTCTGAGGGTTTTCCACTGTGTTCAGAGAGCTCCTGAGCCCCCTGCCTCCCCAGCCTGCACGCATGCCAGGCTATTTGTACAAGAACAGCACGTTCCCATGACCTCCAGAAAGCAGAAAGCACTGCCAAGTCACCCCAAGCAGGCATTCCAAGCTGGCCTGGGGACCTGTCAGTCAGTGATCAATTTGCCCATCACCGTCACCAGAGCTTCTTGGAGATTAGCCAGCCCAGGACAGGTGGATCTGGTTTCCAAGCTAGGATCTGTGGGGACTCCTAGGGGCCTTGCTGGATGGTGGGCCCTGGGAGGGGAGAAGCTACTGTTCAGCCTCAAAGCCCCCAACAAATCCTTCCCCCAGCTGGAGAGGGCACCAGACAGTCCGACACCCTAGCTGAACCAATTTGGCACACCCTCGAGCAGCTGATGTTGCTCCCCATTTTCCATGGTACATCTTGAGACGCTGTGAACCTAAGCCTTCCCGGGTGGCAGGGTGGGCACGTGGAGCCGATGGGTTTACTGCCCTTCTTTAGCACTCAGGAAGAAAAGAATCATAGGCTGGCTGTACCTTGCATTCATAGCCCATTTTTTCCCCAAAGTGCGTTCATATCCATTGTCTTCCCTCGACGCACTGCTTACAAAAGCACTGCAAGTATATTTGAGACAGGATCTGGCCAACGTGGCAGGAAAAGCCTAGAGGAGAAAAGAGGGCCTGCGGGTCATGACATTAATTGGCCAAGTGGGCACAGAGTCTGCCTTTCCTGGCTGCCGATCTACACCTCTTCCCGCTCTAGCAGAGTTCCTCTTAGGACAGCTTCCTCATTTCAAGCTATCCTTGCTATCTGTATGACTATGTAAACACCTTGGTTAAAACTCTTCTGTGGTTCCCCTGCACCTACAGGATTGAGTCCGAAATCCTTACCAGGGCATATGAGTGCTTTGTGACCTGACCCCCACCTCCAATTCCCTGAACACACTAGGAAACTTAGTGCCCCTGTATTTGTGCATAAGCTGTTCCTTCATCTTATACATTCCCTTCTCCTATCTACCTGGAGAACTCCTAGTCATCCTTCAAATCCCTACACAGTCATTAGCACCTCGCTGCACATCGCTGAATCATGCTTCCTCCGGATCGCTTTGCGTACACAAAGATGTACACAGTTGTGTACCTCTGTAAGTTCAAAGCCCACATACATAGAGTTTTCTCTCTTATTTATTAGGCTGTAAGATTATTCTTCCGGTAACCTTTGAAATCCAAAGCATGGCACTGTGCCTGACACATAATACACACCAAATAACAGCTTGCATCCTTGGCCTGTAAAGAGGATTCCATCTGCACAAATCTTCTGAAGAGTTTGGGTCCAAGGAGTGTGGAAGGAAAGGCTCCATCAAACATCTCTATTTAGGGCCCAAGAGGCTTAACATGGCGTGCTAGCAGGGATGACAGGCTAGGACAGAGGTGTCTTCTGGCAACTTGGAGTGTTTCTATGAGACATTCATCACTGAGCCCTAAAATTACAAATGTCATCCCTAGTGGCCATGTGGTGAGGTGCAGGCTAGGCGCTGGTTGCAGAATCAGGTGCCTGAGCGCATTCCCCAGCTGGGACTGTCTAAGTCCACACTCAGCGCTGTGTTGCTCCAGGCACACATAGAACATGGCAGTGATAGTAGATGACCAGACTTCGTGGTGTTAACTTCCAGACTGCCCTGCCTCATCCTGACTCTAGAATCTCTGCTCATTTTCTAGATTCCCTCAGTTCTGTCTCTGACTTGTTCTACCCATTGATATCCACTCCCAGCTTCTAACCATGATTTCCATTCTTGTCTTTCTTCCAGACCCATCTCTCTCCAGGCCACCTAATTGCAGACAATTTATGATCTTTTTTAAAGGCACAGCCCCAGGATAGACCTTTCCCAGTAGTACAGCCCAGCCCAGTCATCCCTCTGTATTTTCTCAGCCCAGGGAAACTTGTACTGGGCATCATTCAATGTAGCAAAGGGCTTGAAAACTGTGCCCTGACTCTTTAAATTGAGGGGCTCCATTGCTACTACTTATGGCCTTGGAGACTGAACCCTAGCTCTGCCTTTCTCAAACTCTTTTGGCTATAGTCCACCAAGATCTGGGGGTTAGTAAAGCAAAACCCCCCACTTGGGGTCTGGGTGTCTCAGATGTTTCCTGCTGCCCAGGGAAGATTTCCAGCCTGGGCGAAGGTCCACCAAGCTTGAGAAATTTGTCTGAATCCATCAAAGTCATATTGGGACATAGAACTCAAAACCTCTCTCCCCAGCGGGAAGGCTCCACTTTGCCAAGACACCAGCATGTTCTGCCATCAGCAATAATTACCGACAAGAATGGAAGAACCGTGTAAGATAAAAAAGATTTAAAATTGTTCAGCCATCCAGAATCGTCTGTGGTCATGATACGGGTGTCAGTCAGAGGGGGAGAAGGAGACCCACCTCTCTGAAATTCACATGCCACCCTACCACACCACCCCGGTTCTAGGATTCTTATATGTCACCAACTCCATGCTATGCCTGGGCTATTCATTTCTAAAATTAACCCCTTTGTGTCTTTGGCCAACCTGCAAGGTGGAGCCATGTAACAGTAGAAGGGCATCAGAGAAACAAAATGAAGAGAACTGTTTACACTTATCACGTATTGCTTCCGAGCTCCTGGGGGAAATAATCCCGGGTGCTGTAGGATTAAATTGAGTCATTTTAAATGGCTTAAAACACTGTTGCTGAGAGGGATCTCATTCTTTGAGGAAATATGGGCACCGAGGGCATGCATATTAAACATGTGGTACAATTACCCCTAGAGAATAAATGGACAATCTCGAAGATGTTGTTGACCTGCCCTGTGGCGCACTGGAGGCTGGGTGCTGGGAGTCAGGGTGTGGGATAGGGGGAGGTTAACAATGAGTAGTGGAATACAAGGCCCGTTTGAGGAACTTAGAGTCTATTTGGAGAGACAAACAAGAATGTATGAAAAAGCGAACAATTGTAAGGTGTGAACAGGCATTTTGGAGTTCGACTGGCGGTTCCCCCAGCACGCCTGGTAATATGGGGCTCCTGGAAGGGTTGAGCCCTGAAGCTTCAACATGATCCTGCAGAGTAGGGAGGAAAGGGAGGGCCCAGGACGAGCTGTGGGATCAAGCTGAGAGATGGGTGAGGGCTGCCAGAGCAGGGGAGGAGGCGCTCGGTGTGGTTTCAGGCCCAGTTATTCTGGCCTCTCTAGCTGGCCCTGCCAAGGTGTTTGCCATGGGCACTATTCTCCTTTGGCTAGGCTAACCCCTAAGCTTTACTTCATCCTTTTGTTTATATGTTTTGGTTGAATTAATCAATGAATAGGTGAAGGAGCAGAATCTTGAAGGGTGGGTAGGGAATAGATGGAAATAGGAGAAAAGATGTCCCTCGCAGAGGAGCAGTCAGTGCAAAGGCCCAGAGGCTGAGAACATCAGGCCTGCCTAGGAGACGACGTCATCAGTGTGGCAGGAATGTTCCAGGTGGGAACTAGGAGAGTCAGGGCTGGGGGACTGGCAGGGGCCCATCCTGGAAGGCCTGACAGATTTTGTTATATATTTTAGCCAAGTCCAGGAAATACAGAAATATTTGCTCTGCTTTGCTTTAGGTTCTAATCTGTCTTTCTCAATCCCAGCAAGGAGGTGGAATTTCCAAGTTGGTTTTGGAGTTGTTTAAGAGAGGAGGGAGCAGACAGGGATCCGCTCTCTGAGCCTGAGTCTCAAGCAGCCCCAAACCTTTGGCATCGGTATCTGTATCCGCCTCCGTGTGATTCTCTGGATGTAGAGCTGATGTGTTCAGGAGGGCAAACCATCAAGCCTGGAACTGGGCTTTCCTCTCTCCTCTCCCCCAGTATGACTCAGACTGGGGCTTGGTGGCCAGGTTTGCAGCCCCTGGCTCCCTCCTTGCCATCTTTCTCCACAGGAGTCAGAACAATGTGCCTGGGTCCAGAGCATCCCTTTAAGCAGGGTGGCTCTTGGCCGGGCTCCACCGTTAAGTTCCCCTGCAGTTCTCCAGGCAGAAATGACGCCTGTTTGGGCTCCAGCTCAGGCTCGTGGATTTGCTGTCAAGTTTGGCACTGATTTGCAATCTGCAAGTTGATGGATGCTTAGGCTGCTGGCAGCTGCGTGAGTGAGAAGTGACTGTAAGATAAGAGAACCCCCCTCCAATATTTACGGCTGAGCTCTGAGAGTGCAGACAGCCTTCGGAGGCCTCAGCCACGTCTGGAGGGGAGGAGCCAGCAGTGGGTGGGTGGCCCAGGGTCCTGGGATGAGTGAGGGCATCCCAGCCAAAGGAGGAAAGCACTTCAGGCTGGGAGTCCAGAGCCCTGCATTCTCCTCCTGCTCTCATATGAACAAGTGGCATGACTTTGGCAAATTACTTCCTCTCTCTGAGCCCTTTTTGCCGTAAAGTAGAGACGATCATTTCAGCCTCGCTGTCAGCTGTGAAGATCATAAGGATCAACTGAGATGACATCTGTGAAAGGACAATGTAAGACTTTGAAGCTCCATGGAAATGTACGGCAGAGGAAAGCCCATGGAAGAAGGACAGGGATGGGGACCTCTGGGGCGCTTACCTGACAAGTGCCCACATGGCTCTGGGGATGCTTATGAGGATTTCAGGAACTACATATTTTAATGATCACATGTTTATTCTAATGTATATTGAGATATACGTGAAATAAAACCTGTGATTTTGCAGTTCTTATTGTTTAGATATGGCTAAAGGACAAATGTTAATGAAAATATCTCAAATGCTGATGTGGCCAATGTGATGCCAGTGCTCACGAATGCCTGGAGTTTAAGAAACGTGGGCACAGAGCTAGGCCCTTACATCACCATTTCATTCAGTCTTCTGTCTTATGATGGAAGCCCTGCTGCCCCAATTCCTCGGACAGGTGGCCGTCCATACTTGCCGGCTCCATGGTGATGTGAGCAGACAGGTGTGGAGAAGTAAGTCCTTCAGCCGGGTTTCCCATCCAGGACCCCAAACTCCAGTGCTCCTGCCACTACCCTGATGACCATTGTCTTCCCTGTGGGCGTTTACCCAAGGGCATGTTCATGGACTCTGGTGGGTGTTCTCTTACGTGATCTTCGCCTCAACTCTGGGAGGTGGCAGGTGGCACTGCTGTTATAATGACCTTACAGATATGGGATATTCTGGGAAAGGGAAGAAGGGAGGGAGGGAGAAAGACAAGTCACATGGCAGAGAGTGGCAGACCTAGACCTCCAAGGAAGCAGACCTTCCAAGCAGATGGAACCACTCTAAGGTCATTCCCAATTAATCAATTTTGGGTCTTTGGAGCTTTATTCATGCTGCTGGTTTCCCTCCTGGGAGAGAGGGGAGGACACTGAAATTTAAGAGGAGAAGTTACACTTTTAATTGTCCTTTCTGGAAAAACAAATAAATAAAACTGTTTGAAATAAAGTCAAGGTCTGGGGGAATTACTGAAGGTGGGAGATAGTTTTTAAACTGGAGATAGCTTAAGGGAAACATCTCCCCGTTTTGATAGAAGCCCAAGTAGAAGGGAGCAGGGTGTAGAGAAAGGCAGTGTGCCAGTGCAGAGAGCTGAGGACCAGAAGAGCACAGCCCTGGGGCCTGTCCTGCCTCTGGGGACAGCTCACTGCAGAACCGGGGGCAACTGTGTGCATCCTGGGCCTGGTTATTCACAGCCTTAGAATGCGTTTACTAATCTCACCAAAAGGAGGTAAGAAGTGTGATTCTCTCATTCAAAATGTCTATATTCTCAGTTTTATTTTTCTTTGTAGCTCTTATCACCACCCCATATATTATGTAGTTAGTCTTCAATATCTCTTTCCAGAATGCAAGCACCTGAGAACAGTAACTCTGCTCTACTGCAGCCCCGGCACCTGGATGTGGCATTCACAATAGATACCCTATAAACATTTGTTGGATGTAGGAACGAAAGCTGAACAAATGAATGCTCGCACTGTAAGCTTCATCAGGAAGGGATTATGTCCCTTGCTCACTTCAGTAACCCGGCACCCAGCACAGAGCCTCTACATAGTAAGCTCTCAACAAACGTTCATTAAACAAATGAATGCAAGAATGGGAAAGTATTTTTGTAAACAGCAAGGGGCCACGGACGCTAAAACGTAGGAAATACGAATACAGGAGCAATAGCCCAGCAAACGGCAACCCCAAAAGGGAAACTGAAATTATAGCTACACACTCAACCCACTTTGCTGCAACTTCTGACTTCAGTCAGCCAACTGGTTATTTTGAAAACAACCAACATATAATCTCTTGGCAACAGTCACTTCTAAGGACGAATTCAGTTGATTACTTCCGAATCATTGTGCCTGTGGAGACACAGACTCCAAGCTGAAGGTGAAATTACAAAAGTGAGCCTAGTGTCCAAGGCCTGCCAGAGAGAGGACCCAGCAAGGGCCCATTAGACCTTGAGAATGATCTCTGTGCTAATAATCTAAGCTATCATTAGTGACTCAAGGCAGAGAATTTTTTAAAATGCTAGAATGCATATGATTTTTATCTTGACATTATCCCTGTAATCATTGGTCCTGATTAAAGACTTCTGCCCTAAAAGATGGATGGGCTCAAACACTTAAATACATGGTAATCTTTCACCTCTTGAATGCTGTTTCTCCCAAGACATTCTTCCATGCACTTCAATTTAAAGACTAGCAATTGCCTTTCTTCAACTATTTGTCTTTCTTCCACTGTTTGAAAAACACTAGGGTCAGATTGGAGGGGGATGGTAAAAAATAATAGTAATTCTAACAAACTCCATTCTTCCTGACCAAGGAAGTTAACTAAGCAATTAAGAGGCCTGTTAGAATTTTTTGCAATCAAGAGTCAAATATTTGAAAAAATGCCAAAACATGTTAGTGCTTGTTTCTCATAAATACGCAGGGCAAGATAGTCATCAAAAAGAAAATATTGGGGTATCGTTCACTTTACTCTTCTCACATCCGGCTAAAGCCAAAGGGGCTGGGATTCCCAGGGCACTCCTGTGTCTTCTGATTCCCCAAGTTCCCCTTCCCATCCTGACTCAGTTGTCAGCTCACTCAGCTGACAGTCCTCAGTGGTCTGAAACACCTTCAAATCCCTGTGGAACGGTTGTCACCTCAGGCTTCTGTTTAGCAGTGCAGTACTGGGGCTGTGTGTATCTGGAGAGCAACCTGAGTTCTTGGTGATGGATGGGGGTTGAGATTTTTCTTCTAGTAGCAAATCTTGAACTTCAACAACAGTTACCCTATCAGCAACATCTTAAAGAGCTGCAGTCCACAGTGAATATCTTTGTGTAAATCTAGATGTTCCTCTTTCACGTTTGCCCAAAGCAAAACACCTCTTACTTCAGGAAGCTTGATGTTCCAGGCCTCCCACAGTCCAACATCAGGCTAGGTCTTCTGGCTTGTGGCTGGCATTTCTCCAAATGGAATCTACCTGCTAATCATGCCCAGTCACTCAGTCTTCCCAAATACCGTTTGATCTCCTGTCTCAGTGTCCTTGCTCCTGCTGTCTCTGCTCCCTAGAATGTCTTTCTTCCCTCTCTCTATTTGTCAAGACCCTCCTTGTTCCCTGAAGCCCTGTTCAAAGAAGATCATCTGCCCCGAGCATTCCCTGGCAAGCCCAGTCACAAGAAATCAGGCCCTCTTCCCTCAGTCCCTTGTCTGCTACTGCACTTAGCACGTGGGGCTCCTGTGAGAAGCACCTGGCCACATGTCTGTCCGTTCTCCCAGGCTGTGGGCTACAAGAGGCCAAGGATGGTGATGGCCAAGGATGGTGTTTTTGTTTCTGATATCCCAGTGCCTGGCATGGGGCCTGGCACACAGCAGGGTTAGTGTTTGCTGACTGAATGTCAATTCTGCTTTTGGTCCTAATTCTGCCTGTTAGAGTCTTAAGCGAGAGGCCTCTACTTTCTGTTTCACCAGAAAGCCTGATGATCTTCCTTTCCAAACTAAAATCTCCTAGTTCCTTCCACCTCTCCTGCCACATCATTTCCAGTTGGGTATGGGATACAGATAGGCTGGATTCAAATCCCAACTTCCTAGTCACTCACTTGTCATATAGCTTTAACAAGACCTTAACTGGTCTGTGTTGGAGCTTCCCTAACTGTGAAATGACTCCAATACCTCAGAGGGCTGCCTAGAAGACAACAGAGATGAGCAGAAGTAAGACACCGAGCAGAGGACCAGGGAGGCTCTTAGCACACGTGGGCCTCCATCCCTTCCTTATTCCGTTCACACCTGCGGGACTGCTGGTGGCCAATGTCCTTCCGAAGGAGCCTGACACTCCCAATGCGGTGGGACACTTGTTTTTTCTTCTCCCTTCGTGGTTGCATTTCACCATTAGCAAGTCCTACTAGCTTCTGGAGAACTTGAGTTTTTCATCAAATGGTGCCCATAAAGGGTTGACAATAAAGCTCACCAGTGCTTAACTGCCATTAAATGTTAGCATGAAATTATACCTTTTGACAGTTCTAATGAAATGCAAATATGAGGGGGCAATACACATCTTGTAGACATTCCACACTCACCATGGCAGAGGGGTGACAGCCACTCACTCAGAGAGTCACAGATGTGGGTTCAAATCCAGATTCTTGAAGTGATGAGTTGTGTGGCCTCAATCAAGTTACTTAGCCTCTCTGAGCCTTGATGTGCTATGAGCCCCTGCTTCATCTGATTATTATAAGGATTAATGCAAAGCACTTAGTATAATACTTGACAGGTAGTAGGCACTCAACAGATGGGGGATATCAAATAAGGCTGTCATGAGAATTAAATGAGATGAAGTCTATAAGAGAAGTGCTTAGAATATATAAGTCCAGTCATTGCCTCTTTCTGTGTTTGAGATCCCAGTGATGCACACAGAGTACCCAGGCCAGAAGCTTGGACGATTCCCGACTTGTTCCTCTCCCCCTCCGCCCACCTCTGCTGTCCCTTCTGGCAATGTCTTCAAGTCCTATTGATTCTACTTCCTTAAGAGCTGTCTAGCCTACCTTCTCCCCTCAACCCCACTGCCCCACTGCCACCACCTTGGTTCAAAGCCAGAGGACTTTTCACTGGGAGAGTGAACAGGGCCAATGAACACCTTATCATCCATCAGAGTCAACATCAACATTCCTTCCTCCTTATAGCCTTCTGAACCCTGCCAAATGCTCCCACAGCTCCTTGTCCTTCCCCTTCAGAGCCATTATCACAACTTGTGCTCTTCTATTTATTTCTGGTACTATATTTCTCTTCCCCACAAGACCAGAAGATTTAAGAGAGACTCTATTTTGTTCATCATTTGCTCATCCCCAGTGCCTAGCACATTGCCTGTCATATGGTCGATACCAAATAAAGATTGTTGGATGGATGAAGGAGTGAATGAATGAATTAGTACTGTACAAGCCCTCAGTGCCCTCTCCGCCCTGTAAACCAGAGTGATCTTTTTAAAAACAAATCTGATCGTGTCACTCTCCTATTAAAATCCTTCTATGATTTCCTATGGTGATTAGGATGAATTCCAAATTGCTTAGCCCACCTCACGATGTGTGCTGCCTGCCCAGGACCATCTTTTGTCCCTCACCCTCTCCTGTGTTTATGCAATGTGCTCGCCACACCAAATCACTTACAGCCCCCAAACCGCCTTTGCACATGGAGCTCCCTCCCCGGGGTCATTCTGCAGTCCCCTCTCCAGGCCAGTTCCACTTTAGCTGACTAACTGCTACTCGTCCTTCAAGATTCTTCTGAGCACCCCTCCTGCAGGGAGCCGTCCTTGCCCACACAGACTGGGTTAGGGGAACATCCTTTGGGCCCAGACAGCATCCTGTGGCTTCTTCTATCAGGGCACTTTGTCTGCTCGCTGTCCATCTCCCCCATTGGCCCATGAACTTATTGAGGACAGACACCACATACTTATTCATATTAGCGTCTTTAACGTCCTCCACCACGTTTGTCTCAGAAGAGGCTTTCAGTACTTTTTTAGGGGTGAGTGAGGGAGTGAATGAATGAATAAAACCACCATTCCCCAGTAACACTTTAGCCAGGATATTTGTATCAGAGCAACTCTTACTGAGAATCAACACACAAATGGAACAGACCACAGAGCAGCAATGATGAGGGCAGAGAAACAGGACCGTCAGGGTAGCAATTATAGAGCACAATGGGTGGGGTGAGTCAGTCACTGCCCAGACAGTGGGGTTTCCTGAGAAGCCAGGAAACTGCACTGAGGCATTAAACATTCTGTGCTGGGGCTGGAACTACAGCAGAAAATGAGAGACTGGACCTCAGATGTCACGAGCTTACCTTCTCATGGGAGAGAGAGATACAAACAGTGCACAAATTTGAACCAAATAGACAAACCTAAGATAATTATAAACTATGATAAATTTGAGGAAGCAAACAACAGAATCTGAATAATATGGTCATGAAAGGCCTCTCCGAATAGTGATATTTAAAACAGAAAGATGAGAAGGAGCTCCATGAAAAGTGGGTGGAGGAGCGTTAGATTCTGGCTTGTTTGAGGATCCAAAAAGATACACCACCAGTGTTGTTAGAGCACAGTGTGATAATATCAGAGCTGTGAGTGTGTGTGTGTGTGTATGTGTACATATGTATACACACACACTCCTTGTTTAAATCCCAACCTATAAAATTTCTCCTTTCTCATTGCATCTCAGTTTTCTTACCTGTAAATGGCAAACGTGAAGACTCTATAAAATAATTTTCCCATGGGAATCCCAACAGAGGCCCATAGTCAGGGTTAGACTACTTCCCACCTGGTTTAGCATTGGGGAGTAGAGGCAGGACTCAGAGAGGGAGCTGAGGGCTATGCAAAGGATCAACCCTGGCAGCTTTCCTGATTTGCTATGGACACTTTCCATATGCCCTTCTTCCACATGGAAATGCCTTATATATCTGATACACAGATTCATGTAGGCGTGTAGGTACAAATACAAGCACACACATGTACAAAGGAATGCACAGGGGAAACAGGGCACGTGGGATCCAATACAATGAATATATACATGTATTATATGCCTGTAATTCAAATAGATGGTTTTAAGCATTTATTTATCCATTCATTTATTTTTTAGAGGCCTATTCAAGAACAACGACCCTAGGGGTGGAGACTTTTGTCCTACAGCCTTCTTTAAGGCAATTTCACAGATGGAGGAGGACCAATAGGCTTTACCTTTAGAAGAGGGCCCCCAGGTTTTGGAAATGACAGTCTTAGTTGTTTTGATCAGGAGGTTTGGTTGTTTAGATCAGGCGGTTCGGGTTAGGTTGCTTCCACCTTGAACCTTGGGAACTAAAAGCCAGCTGCTGTCTTGGCACCAGATAGCATGTCCTCATCGGCAACTGCTCTAATGACATAAAGGGGCAGAGAATGACTGCTTTGAGTATCATGCTCATACGAAGAGGCCAAGAGCTATGCTTTGCTAATAATTGGAAAAATGTGGGACTCTCCCCCTACTACTTCATAAAATGTTTGCATCTGTTCGCTTATGTCTAACATTCCAAAAGTCCCAGGTATCCTTAATTATAGGATCCAGAGAATTCAGATGGGAAACACCCTGCTCAACTGTTTTCTCAACTTTCATCTGCACAGTAAAGAATGTGCTTTTCCTTTTCCAAACCACCAACAGGATAATCTCATTCTGCATTTTGCTGATTGGTCTGCAAACATAATCTTCACTGGCAAGAATCTTGAAGGGCTGCCTTGAGATTTGAGCATTCAATCAGTCTTAGGAATTTCTTTTGGCAAAAGTCCTTCAGCTTGGTCAGAACTCATGGGGCTGTGGTTGGCTCCACGTCTCTGAGGTTGGGTATGCCCAGCGGTGTGGTTAAATATCATCGGCGCTGAAGTTGGCCATGGGGTCTGTTTGAGGAAATTATGGTGATGTGATTTTGAAGAAAGGTTAAAGGAAATGGTGCTGGTTTGCCGGGAGAACAGAAGACTGAGGAGCAATTAGATTTCTGTTTCCAAGTTCAACAGTATCTGTAACCTCGAGCACAGCACAGAACTCACCACAGACTCCTGTAATTGTCTTTCCACCATTGGACTGGGAACTTGCAGAAAGCACAGCAACGTTCTTTCACCTCCACACTCCTTAAGCACCTACACATAGTGGATGTTCAGAGGATGTGTGCCAGCTTTTGAATTCATGAATGAAGACAAGAAATTATACTCTGTTTTCATTAAAAACTAAACAAGAGGGCATGTGCTCAAGCTCAAAAGGGATTTTTGGTGTATATTTGGAAGAAATCTTTGATCAGCCAAGTGAAGATAGAAAATGTAAGTGGGTTTACTGGATAAGTCGAAGACACTCCGTTCTTAAAAATATATTAGAATCCTCAGTCATTAATACTGAATGCTTAAGTTTATTTACCTTCATGTAGACAGGGGACTAGATATGTCAAGATCTATCAAAGTTTTAGTCTTCAATTAACATAATTTTAAATGAACACCATGATTATAGGAATCTATACTTGTAGAATATTTTAGTCTTCAGTTCTGCCTGGAGCACCACTAAAGACTGAACACAGAACGAGCTCTTGGTACATTAGTGCGTGCTGTGGACACTATTTAGCCTACAAGCAGCAGGCATTCACCATATGAGCCTGCACTCCCCCATAGAGTGCCAGTGGCAGACATTGGTAATCAATCATGACACTCCCAACAAGCTCAGGTGGAGCCTCAAAATCCTTCTCAACCACTTCCAAGTAACCGGTGCTGCTACACAGGAAGAAACCCATTTGCCACTTCAGATCTAATAATTCTCTACCAAGCTTTTCAAATAAAGATTTGTTTAGCCCTCCGAGATGTGCAGTTCATGCCACGGGGTACGTGAATTTACAGAGGGGAAAATGGCTCAGAGTAATTAACTTTACTAAAATGTTGAGAGGAAAGGGAGAAATTTTTGAGTCTCTATACTCTTGAAATCAGTGAGTGAACAGACATTTCTTGAGCGTCTCCTATGGCAGGCACAGCATGGGGCATGTGGGACAGCATGGCCAAGACAATCAAGGTTCCTGTCCTCCAGGCACTTTCATTCTAGAGTGTGAGGCAGGTAATAAGCATGTAAACAATAAATACATATTGTAATTTCAGACTTTTAGAAGTAATATGAATAAAATAAAGAAGGGTTATGTGATAGAAGGTGGTGGTGGCGGATGTGTTGTTGCTTTAGTTAGAGTGTGAAGAAAGGCCCACTAAGAAAATGCCAAAAAAAAAAGGCAACCATGCAAGATGGAAGGAACTTCCCAAGCAGAAAAGAGAGCACAGCCCAAGTTCCTGAGAACTCGGAACATCTGAAGAAACAACAGAGGGCTGGGGAAGCTGATGTCAGGTGCCTGCCAGGTGGAAGGTGAGGTCAGAGAGACGGGTAAGGGTGAGGCCAACGAGGCCTGTGGACCTAACATGTGAATTTTTTTCTGGTTACCTTTGTGGTGTTTTCAGCACAAGAATGATGTGATACAATTTGCACTTTAGAAAAATTGCTCTGGCTGCTGTGTGGATGGTAGACTTTGAGACTGTTAGGGGATGAGGCTGAAAGAAAAGGAAGGAGGCTGTTGCTGTGGTCAAAGCAAGAAAAGATGGTGGCTGTTACGGACTGAGTTGTGTCCCGTCAAAATCTGTATTTTGAAGCTCTAACTCCCAGTACCTCAGAATGTGACTATGTTTGGAGATAAGATCTTTAAAGAGGCAATTAAGGTAAAATGAGGTCATTAGAGCAGACCATAATCCAATATGATTGGTGTCCTTCTAAGAATAGGAGATTAGAACACAGATATGTACAGAGAAGTCCATGTGAAGACACAGCAAGAAGATGACCATCTACAAGACAAGGAGAGAGGCCTCAGAAGAAACCAACCCTGCCTACACCTTGATCTCAGACTTATAGCCCCCAGGACTGTGAGACAATACATTTCTGTTGTTTAAGCCACCCAGTCTGCGGTGCTTTGTTATGGAAGCCTTAGTAAACTAACGTAGTGGCTTAGGTTAGGGTTATGGTCCTAAAGACAGTAAGGAGTGAAGTGGTCAGGTCCAGGATACATTTTGAAAGAGCACTGACAATTCTTATTAATGAATTAGGTACGGAGTGTGAGGGAAAGAGAGTAATGAAGGCTACTCCTAGGCTTAAGGCCTGAACATTTGAGTGGGTAGTGGTGCCCACCACAGAGATGGAGGAGAAATCTAGAGTTCTGTTTGGATTCAGTTTGGTTGAGGTATCTCCTTGGTTCAGGAGACCTTAAAGAAATATCATGTGACCCACACCTACACACTTCACAAAAATACAGGATCCCCTTTCTCTGCCACTAGAGATTCTACAGAAGAAACGTTGGTGAAGCGTCGTTGTAACTAAGACATAACAGAGAGCTCCCAGTTTCATGTACAGCCCATTTTATTATTGTTAGGATAATTGCTAGGAAGTTATTCCTTTGATTTAACAGAAATTGGCCTCTTTGTAAATTCCATCCATCAGACTTCATCCGGCCAATGGACAAAACAGAACAAATCTATTCTCTCACTTAATGGCTTCTAGTAATTACACACTTGGTAATTAGGACCAACTCTCCTACTGACAATAAGTAGAAGAGATGAACAGTGGTTTTAAAAGCTGCTGATGTAAGGAAGGAGTTCCAGGCTAAAATCTAGGAGAAAATGAGTATCTAGGGAGGTAATTTTGGTAGGGGTTGCTTTTTCCCTGAGAGCAGATGTTGACACTGGACCAGAGGTAGTGGGGTTAAGCAGTACTCCCCTGGTTTTTAGCCTCATGTGGCTAAACAGACAAGAGTTGGATTCCAGAGCCAGCCAAGGGGGAGTGACAGGGAGCTAGTAAACCACCCATATTTTAGGTTGAAATCCTAAGACTATACCCTAGAAATAAAGGTGAATCAGAAATAAACCCGCCCTGACATGGGCAGCTTCAAGTCGTCTGAATGGCCCTTAAAATCTCAAGCTATATAGCTAGATCAAGGTTATCTGTAATTGCTAGTTTCCCTGGTTTCTGGCAGAACTAACAAACTCTTTCTGCAGAGAGATAACATCATCTTTATTCTTACCATTTTTTTCCACAAATAATTTTTCAGTACAACATTGAGAACACAATTAAAAGAAAAGTAGGTATACAAAGCTGTAAGACAAAATGATAAATAATAAATAGAAACAACAGAAGATAGAATCAGCCCAGAGGGTGTCCAGTTATTGGACTTATTCAATAAAGACTTTTAAATAACAATGCTTTCTATATTCAAGAAGATAAGAGACAGGATTGAAAATTTCATCAGAGAACTGAACATATAAAAAATAACATAAAATAAATGGAAGTTCTGTAACTGCAAAACCACATAAGAAGAGGCCAAATGGATAGGTTTAATAGCAAAATAGTAAGTTAATTGGAGTCCCAGAAGGAGAAAAGAGAAAAAGGGATAGAAGCAATATTTAAAGACATAAATGACTGAGAATTTTTCCAAACTGATGAAAAACATCAACTGATAGTTTTAAGAAGCCCAGAAATTCAAAGACTGACACCATCTTCTCTGTAAGTTTCTCTTCCCCATGCACAATAATCCCATTACTTTCCATATGTGGCACTGTATCCAGATTCTCCATCTCCAAGCACTGGGACATCTGTGTTCCTCCTCAAGCATGGTATCCATAGTAAAATCCACTGCTTCAGATGCAGTTTGACTGCCATCAAGCACAAGACGATCAAGTCATCCCTAATAGGAACTATAAACATCTATTAAGACAATCTGAGGTTGCCACTATTTTGTTTTCATAGCCTTATCTCTTTCTTCCATACTTCCCTTCAACTTTAACATTTTGTCTCTTATATACAAGAACAGAGCAAAATGTTCTACCCAATGCCTTGCTGAAATTAGAATCCTCTAACTTGGCCATCCATGTAACCCTGGATAAAAAGGAAATGAGAGTAATTTGGTGTGACATGTTCCTGGTGAACCTATGCTGATGACTAGAAGTCACCACATGATTTTCAAAAGGCCAACAAACCACCTGTTTAACGGTATACTCTGGCATTAAACAAGGGTTAACACAACTCTATTCCTGTGAAGCTTCTTAAAATAATTCTTGTCCCATTTAACAAATATAAGTATATAATTTGACCCTCTCAAATATTAATGAAACTTTTCAAGCATTACCGACAGTGAAATAAATCACATCGGCAGGTCCTTTTCACTTACTGGGATGTAATTCATCTGGGCTCAGACACCCATAATCACCTACAAGGGCTAGATGCTCTCTTACTAACTCATCACAGACTTTGACCCCAAGCCATGTTTTCTTTCCATGCTTGATCTGCACTTCCCAAGCAGCTACAGTGAATGAGAGACAGCTCCAATAAGTGGGTCATCCTTGCATCTCCTTTGGAATATAGTGAAAACTGCTTCCTCTGCCTGTAGTGGCCCCCCTCTCCCCACTGCAGCCACTCCATGTCTGGGTTAATTCACAGCCACTGCTCCAGATGCAGCACACATGCCCCACTATCTGTCTGAGCAGCTTCTTGAACTCCTCAATCTGGGTTAAAGCCTTCTCTCTGGAATCATACAGCACCAGACTCTTCCCTACATCCGAGCACTTACAAATCGTACTGTAATCCTCCTTCCCTTGTTTGTATTCTCAGCTGAACTGCATGCAGTTTGAGGGCAGGGACCAACACTTATGCATATATCGTATGCACCAGCATATAACATAATGCTTGGCATAAGTGACAGTTAGGAAATTGGTTTCTGAATTAATGTTGAAAATGTTAGAAGCTGAGTGGCAGCTGAAATTGAGTAAGAAGGAGAAACAATAGTGGGTGCTGAGAGACAGTTTGCAATTCCAGGAAGAGGATAGAAATATCTGAGGTTCATTTTCATTGACTGTAGGCTCTGGAACACCTGCATCAATGCAGAATCAACCCGATTTAAAAGGCCCAGGAGATAACCATGGATGTGCCTGATGACTTAGTCACAAGGATGATAACTTCATTATTATTGTGGATATTAATAAGTATTTATTTAATTTAGTACTATTTTACTAATTGTATAATTATTTTGTTTACATGTAATAATATAATGATAACTGATTTGATTTATTAATACACAAAAATAATTTTAATAATTATTTTCACTAATGAACATTGAAAATTTAAATATCCAACACTAGGGGAATGGGTTAAATTAATCAAAGTACATCAATATAATAGAATAGTATATATATGCAGATATTTTAAAAGATTATGTAATTGTGTGTGTATTGATACATAGGTACTT
Organism: Diceros bicornis minor; assembly: GCF_020826845.1. NCBI lineage: Eukaryota > Metazoa > Chordata > Mammalia > Perissodactyla > Rhinocerotidae > Diceros > Diceros bicornis. The sequence goes on along the minus strand of NC_080749.1, from coordinate 14,022,215 downwards.
TTATAATTAATTATTAAAAATAAAGAAGTGATATGTTACAAGTTGCAAAACAGTACATATAAATGCAATACAAAGTCGTACATAAAAATGAAAGGATTCATAGCTTTACAAGGGGAAAACAAGTAACTGAAACTTTTTTCTCAACATGCACCTGTGTTTTCTGAAGTTTGTTCAATGAATATGTGAAATTTTGCAGAAAGAAAAAAAGGACAGTTTTAAAAAGGTTTAGGGTTGGCACCAACCATTTCTTTCTTTCTACTTTACTGGGTCATTGTGATAATTATGTATGAAAGCACTAGGCAAACCGAAAAATATCCTTGAAGCATTTTTATTAACATTACCAAAAACATTTTTGGTGATTTGGTCCCCGGGGGAAAACAAGCCCTGTAACATAAAATTGGTTGTGTCCAAGGTGGCGAGGGATTCCTGGATTCCTCACGCAGTGCTAAGACTGAAACTGCAGCCACGAAGTCGATGAATCCTGAGCCGCCACCCTGCGCCAGTGCATCGGCGGCAGCTGCGCCCTGTGTTCCCAGCCAATATGCAGACAGAACCCTTTGTGACTCTGTCGACTCCCCTCTTTGTCAACGCTGACTTCATCTTGAAAGTCCAGTCCCATGGATTTGTGCAGAGATGTATCGCTACTAAAACCCGAGGCAGTTTTAGAGAACAGCCGCCTCCCTTCCCTGGACAGGCAGATCCGCTGCTCGTTTATGCCAGGGGAAATTGACGCATCTTTTCTCACCAGCTCGCCTAATTCCCTAATCATACTGAATTATTTGGAGTTTACTGTGTCATCTCTGGTCACCTACAAATTCCCTCACTTCATTACTCCTTGACCAAACTGTCTTTGGAGGGCTCCTATGACAGATTTATATTCTGAGCAACAGACAGGAATGTGTTTCTCTGCTTTTTCTTTGCTTGTACCACATAAACATGTCCCAGGACACTCCCGGACAGGAACCGGGGGTCAGAGCTTGTTCACAGACGGGATCCCAGAGAGGAATCTTCTGAAAGAGGAGGTCGCCGGCAAGGGAATGGGATTACTCACCAAGGGCCTGATTCCTAAGAGGACTGTTTAAACTTCAACATGCCCACTGATAACCAAACCATTTAACTGTTTGCAGAAACATCTATTAGTTAAATGCATTTATTGAAGTTACTAATGTCCAAAAGACTAATTCACCTAAATTTATCACAGAGTATGCCCATTATTGATTAGCAGTTTAATAGAATTATATCCATGTGGAAAATTTTCTAGTACATTCTTTTATAATTATTAAGTCTACCAAGGTCATATGAAGCTAATATATATATATATATTTTGTGTGTGTGTGAGGAAGATCAATCCTGAGCTAACATTCATGCCAATCCTCCTCTTTTTGCTGAGGAAGACTGGCCCTGAGCTAACATCCGTGCTGACCTTCCTCCACTTTATGTGGGACGCTGCCACAGCACAGCCTGACAAGTGGTGCTTTGGTGTACACCCCAGGATCCGAATCCTGGCCGCCAGCAGCAGAGTGCACGCACTTAACCGGTATGCCATGGGGCCGGCCCCTGCAGCTAATATTTTGTTGTTGTTTTTCCACTGAAACTCCTTCTCTTTAATTATGAGGAGTATTATTGATATTGATGTTATTGTTGCTATTGTTTTCTTGTACAAACTCTTGGAATAAGACAGAGTTCTCACCTTGAGGAGTTAAATCCAGTAGGAAATATGGGTATACATATAAGTATGTTATTCCATGTCAGCTACATCACAGAATTATAAATAAGGCAATTTAGAACCATTGAAAAAGCAGTAACGAAACTTGGTATCACTGGGAAGAATTTTGCTTGGATAGAAAACACTTGTAGTGGATCTTAAGGTGTAAGTGGAGCTAGCCCAGAAAAGAAGAGGGAGAAGGCAGCTCAGAAGGAGGAAACATCACATGGAAAGGTATGGAGGCTTAAAGGGGCCAGACTTCTTTGAGAAATGTTGAGAAGTTCAGCTCATTGAGGACAACAGACAGTCAATAGTAGTTTTTGCAAAGTAGAGTAATGTAACCAGATTCCTTTTCTAGATCAATAGCTCTGGCATTTGTGAAGGGTGTACTGCAGATGAATTATAGACTGTCGATGGAAGAACAATTAGGAAGTGGCTGCAGGAGAGTGACAATAAGGACTTAAACTAAGACCATGCAATGGGAATGGAGAAGAGGGTCAGATTCAAGCCAAGTTTAGCAGATAAACTGAACAGGATTTGGGGCTAATTAGAAGCTGGGGGTTAGGAGTGGAAGAGTCTATGATGGCTTAGACAAGAGAGTAGATAGAAAAGGACAGGAACATTTATTGGCTTCCCACTGTCATACTCACTGTAAATGAACTCAAGAACGCAGGAGAATGAGATGGTTTGAGGTTAAGGTAATGTGTAAAATTACAGTCATGGTAACTTGGAGGTGCCTAATACAGCTTTTCCTTGCTTTGCATGGTAGTATAGGACCATAAAGATGATTAGGCAAGCTGAAATCATGCAAAACAATCTCAGTAATCAATTGCAATTGTTCTGTGATCTTTAAAAATTTTTGTCAAAACATTAAAAACTCTTACTTTAACATATAAATGTATAAAAAAATTAAAAGTAGTAAAATGAATATTTAATATACTATAACAAAATATTTGAAGCTTTGAGAATTAAAGTGTTTTATTTGATTGTTAAAAATATAAAAGCTTATCAAGAGTGATTGCCTTCATCTACTTATGTAACTTGATACAAAGGTAACATCTTTTCTAAGCCTTGGTGAATTTTCATACTCCTTGCTAAGTATGGGTCAGCTTCCAACACTTTATCCATTGCGCTTTCAATATTGTCAAATATCTCTGAGAGTTCCTTAAGTGTGAAGCTTTTTGCTGGTGTCACTTCCTCTGTGACATCTTCGTCCTTCTCATGACAACCATTTTCCTCATTTACATCAATTAGTTTGTCTTCACTAAGTTCTTCTGGCTGCACATCTAGAGTTTCTTGTAAAGCCGCGGTGTCAACGTTCCTATAGTCAGCTATTCTGTAATTCCATTTACATTTCATTCGAATTTTACTTCCAGTATTATCATAGTTGGGTTTTTTTTTTTTTTTTTTTTTGCTGCACTTTCATCTTTGTTGGCCATTTTCCTCTTTTGATTATCTATTTTTGTAAAATGTTAGGTAGGTTTATCACTGGGAGACAAGGAGGCAACACAACTATGTGCTTTGCTGTCTGTGCATAAATGGACTAACAGATGCACAGACTTTAAAAGACATGATATGCATTTCTCATCGTGATGCATGTCTGTTATTTATATAATGATTTTTGGACGAAAAAGCTAACAGTGAAGTTTGTACTTTATGCAATCATTCATAGTTAATGTGTCATGGTAACCAAAATTTGAACCATGTTATTGGGGACTGGTGTTATTTAACTAAACAGTAGAGACTAAAACTTGTGTTAAAGCCATGCCAAAAGAGGACTGCCTGTAGTCGCCCAGGTGACACACAAGTGGTTAGGTCTTTGGGAGTGAAGAAAAAGTTTTTGGAAGTATGGGTTCATAACCAATGTCAAATACTGACCTCCAGGGAGGTCAAAGGAGTGAGTCTGGAAATAGTTACCTTGCTTCGTCCACTGGGGACCTTAGTGACCAAATGGTGAGGCAAAGATCCAAATGTGATAGGTTTCAGAGAAAAGCCATTGAGAAATTTAATAATATGAATATTAGCTATTCCTAAGAAATTTGGCAATAAAGGGAAAGCAAGAGTTAAGATATCAGAATTACAGGAAGGCATTAACATCTTGAGGTAAGAACTTCCATTTACTATGAAAGCACCTAAATGTGCAGGTATTATTCTAAGAGATTTAGTCAACAACTTCTAAAATTGAGATACATCTTCTTTACAATAGTCCCCATTTATATAAATTTCTATGAGTTTAGTAACTTTAATCCACAGAAAGAAAATGTGACCTGTCTGGCATTTTTCCTCACCATCACCATGAGTCTCCTTTCTAAGAACTCACAGTCTCTTATTTTGCCTTCTCTAACATTAGCGTTGGCCAACAGAGATCACTGTTATAATTAACTTGATGCCTGAACAGGACAATAGCACTCTGTCTGTCTTGAGATCTTTCTAGGCAAGACTTTAAGGCAACTTTTTGTCATCTGGCAACTTGGAAAGCTGGAAATCAATGGAAATAAATAAGATGGTTTCAATGATGATAAAATAGACACCATGAAACCAGAAGTAATAATAGATGAAAAACATATTTCCCTGGGACTGCTGTTCAATTCTCAATCTCATTACCTCAAATTAGTGAGGATATTATTAAGGAAAGCACTCAAGGGCTTTAGAATTTAAATATCAACACTAGCACTTAGTAAATGTATAATTCTGAACAAATTATTGAATATCACTCATCCATAAAGTTGTATACTAACATCTACCTCATAGGGTTGAGGTGACAATTAGGTGAAATTATATGAGAAAAAGCCTTGATTATTATTTCATATTAGCTCGGAAGACAACCAAAAAATGTCACTTCTCTTCTGATTACTAAGAATGACAAGCTAGAGATTTGAGCCCAGCTCTCAACGCAAGAATTGGGATGATAGATTTGCATGAGAATATAACCAGAACATGAACAGTTATAATGCCACTGAAGTTGAAACACCTTGCACACTACCAGGTTGTTTCAATAAAATTCCATCACAATAGATTCCAGAACAGAACTGATAAAATCATCTTTTTCAGTCTTGTTCTTATTTACCTTTAGAAAAAGAGTATTCAATCAAGTTCATTTCTGCCCACAGGGAGTGAAAGGGTTTTCTCATCCAGTTGCCTTCCAAGGACAACAGAGCAGAGTCATCCACTGGCGTAGTCACACCTCAAATCTGCTTAGAGATCCTCCAGAGTCATGACGTTATCCTGTCCTCACCATAACCAAGTGATACATTTGTTCACTCATCATCTGTCTCCTCACTGCCCATGCCCACAAAGAAAAGCTCATGCAAACAGGATGTTGTGGTGCTCCAAGCTGTACCCTAGTGTCCAACACAGTGTACATGGGTGAAATAAATGAAGGAATGAACAACTCTAAAAGGTACACTGAATTTTACCAAGGAACTGAATAGACGTTTCTCCAAAGAAGACATTCAGATGGCCAACAGGTACATGAAAAAGTTCTCAACATCACTAATTATCAAGGAAATGCAAATCAAAACCACAATGAGATATCACCTCACATATGTTATGATGGCTCTTCTCGAAATAAAAAAACAAAAGATAAGTGTTGGCAACGAAAGAGAACCCTAGTACACTGTTGGTGGGAGTGTAAATTAGGACAGCCACTATGGAAAACGGTATGGAGGTTCCTCAAAAAATTAAAAATAGAACTATCATATGATCCAGCAATCTGGGTGTATATTCAAAGGAATTGAAATTAGGATCTCAAAGCAATATCTGCACTCCCATGTTTATTGCAATATCATTCATAATAGCCAAGACGTGGAAGCAACCTAAATGTCTATCAACAGACATACGGATAAAGAAAAAGTGGCATGTATGTACAAGGGAATATTATTTAGCCTTAAAAAAGAAGGAAATCCTGCTGTTTGTGACAACATGAATGAACTGGGAAGACATAATGCTAAGTGAAATAAGCCAGATACAGAAGGACAAATAATACATGACACCACTTATATGAGGAATCTAAAATAGTAAACTTATAGAAGCAGAGAGTAGAATGATGGTGACCAGAGGCTGGCAGGAGAAGGAAACAGGGAGATATTAGTCAAAGGGTACAGAGTTTCAGTCATACAAGATGAGTAAGTCCAAGTGATCTACCGCATAGCGCCAATAGTTAATAATAGTTATACTGTATTGTATGCTTAAAAATTTGCTAAGATGTGTTGAATGTTCTTTTCACAAAATAATAATAAATAAAGACAGTGGGAGGAAACTTTTGGAAGTGATGGACATGTTTACGTCCGAGATTGTGATGATGGTTTCGAGAATGTATCCTTATGTCCAAACTCATCAGGTTGTATACATAAATCTCTACAGTATACATTAAATATGTACAGTTTTTTGGTATCGTCATACCAAAAATAAAAGAGCACAGAACTTGTATAATGTCCTCCCCATTGGAGAAGTCAGGAAAACAAAGCAAAGCGGATCAATGAATTGCCTGAAGCCTAGACCCAACCACCTGACTTCCATTCTAGCCGCTTCCAGAGCCCTAGACTCTTCTACTGGCTAGGCCTTGAGCAGTGTACATGTGCCACCATCTCCCTGCAAGGCCACCTGATGGAATGGACATGTGCTGCTCTATGGATGCTGCCTTTAGGCTGAAGACAGTGCCATGGCTACTTTGGAGAGCTTGTGCTACCTTTGGTGATTACTCCCACAGAGAATGTGCTGGAAGCTACGGGGGTGGGAGGGCTTCCTTCACTGAGAGGAAGGCCAAAGGCTTAGGATCAGGCATGCAGAGATTGAATTTCCAAAGGCATAACGGGGGGCCTTCTACCCCAACCCACCCCACCATGAAGTACTGCAATTGGCCTTGTCAGCTTGGTATTTGAAAGAAATGGGTTGGGCAATGGGGCTGCATAAATCACAGCAATTTGAAATGTTTCTTTGTTCTCCTATCACGTTTGAATTTCTTCCATGTTACGATAGATCTTCTCTCCTTGCCCAAACTAAATTGAATCCCTCTTTTTCTATTGTTGGAGGAGCTCAGGGTAGGGTTTCTTGTGCACTAATATTTGGACCTTTCCCAAAAGTCTTCTCTCTCCACCCTTCTCAGCAGTCTCCCTCTTTCTCTTGCCAATCATAAGAAAAGACTTCTGAGTTGTTACCAGTTTGCAAAACATCTGCTTTTACTATTTGGCATAGTGTGGGGTTGGGGTGACAGGGGATTTGATTGGCCTCACAGGACTTATTATATTTGATACATTGTGTGTCAGACTTGGGACCCCTCCCCTTGCTCATTCCCAGGCTCTGTATTCAACCTGTGACTGGTTTGTTCTTTGCTTTCTTTCTCTAAGGCCCAGAGTTCTAGGGTTAACTGTCCTTTTTCTGACAGTGCCTCCTGGTCTCTCCTTCTTGCGCTCTCTGCCTCTTAATAAATATGAGAAGATGCCGGCTTCTCTGTTCTTGGTTATCTTCTGTGGCTTCAGGGGAAGAAGTTGTCCATAAAAGAGACTCCTGATTTACAGACCATCTCCTCATGCTCAGTAGGGGCCAACATTCCTCAGTGCTGTGTCCACATGTGTGCTTGGCTGGCCAAACATTCATCCAGACAGTAGGGATGGCGGCTCTGGGATCCAGCAAAATCAACAGCCCTGTGGCCTGGAATGCCCTCCTCCTTCCCCTTTGGCCATCTGCGTCTTTCTCAAATTTTCCTACCCAACTCAATGCTCACCTCATTCAGGAGGCCTTTCCTGACCCTCACCCTGCCCACCATTCCCTCCCATTGCATTGAGTCACTGTGCACATCACTCATTTGGCTCTGGCCTGGCTACCTCCCACGTGGCTGGCTGATCTTTTCCATGGTACAGAGAAAAGGCCAGCCAGGGCTTTGGAATTAGTTTTACCTGGTGATGAATCTCCATTGAACCTTGAATTAGTTTCCTAAGGCTGCTGTAACAAAATACCACAGACTGGGTGGCTTAAACAACAGAAATTTATTTCCTTACAGTTCTGGAGGGTGGAATTCCAAGATCAAGTTGTCAGTGGGGTTGATTTCTCCTGAGGCCTCTCTCCTTAGCTTGTAGATGGCTGTCTTCTCCCTCTGCCTTCACATGATATTCCTCTTTTTGTGTCTGTATCCAAATTTCTTCTTCTTATAAGGACAGGAATCATATTGGATTAGGGCCCATCCTAATGACCTCATTCAACCTTAATTACCTCTTTAACAACCAATCTCCAAATACAGTCACATTCTGAGGTACTGGGGGTTAGATCTTCACCATACAAATTTGGGGGGACACAATTCAGCCTATAACATACCTTTAGTTAGAGCAGAGTTTGTAACCTGATGTTAATGTTACTTCATCTATAAAAAAAGAGTTAATAATCCTTCCTAGGATTACAAGGATTAAATAAAAGCCTGTATGTCAAGATCCTTGCAAATAAGTTCTCAAAAGACCAGTTCCTTTCCCACTGTCCCCACTCCACGCCTGACCTCCCTCCCCTTGAGGGCAGGGGCTATGCTTCCTGATGTCAATCAATCAATAATATTAGTTTCATGTGTTTTAATGCAGATAGACTGAGTACCTTGTTGACACCTAGATTCCTCTCTCTGCTCTGCTTAACTGTAATCTCTCCAACTGAAACACAATAGACAAGGCAGCACAATGTAAGGAAGGCGAGAGGCAGAGTGCCTGCGGGCGCCAGCTCTGGAGTTGGCCTTTGAGCGAGTTACTAAGCTCTCTCTGCTTCCATCTCTCTTCCACTAAGGAAGACTAAATAGGGCACGCTAGCAGGATTATTGCGTGGTTTAGGTGAGGAAGCCCTGTGCAGTGGCCGGCATACAGTGAGTCTTTTATGAAAACAGTTGCTACCATTTTTACTGTCAGGACATGTTTAGCATTGTCCACATGTATCTGAGCTGGCCAATACACCCTATTTAATGTGCAGATGTATTTTAAAAGTTAATCAATCCTGAGACCAGCCCTGTGGCCTGGTGGTTAAGTTTGGTGCACTCTCCTTCAGCGGCCTGGGTTTGAAGTTTCGGGTCCTGGGTGCGGACCTACACCACTCATCAGCCATGCTGTGTTGGCGACCCACATATCAAATAGAGGAAGATTGGTGCAGTTGTTAGCTCAGGGCTAATCTTCCTCAAGTGAAAAAAGAGGAAGAATCGCAATAAATGTTAGCTCAGGCAAATCTTCCTCAGCAAAAAAAAAAGTTAACCAATTCAATTAAGGAATTTGGTTAACGTTTTGTCCTACAGGCAGTGTGCTTGGGCCCAGCCTGTCTTGGGTGAAATTGACATATGTCTACCTGTCATTACAAAAAGCCCCAGTATGCTGCTTCTTGCATGTCCAAATGTAGCCAAATCGCCAAATGCAGCCAAATAGCCCTACCCTCAGCCTCTCGTTTGGGTTGAAGTCGCCAAAGCCTTTGTGAAATTTCAGTAGCTGGCCTAGGACAGGAGGTAATCCACCAGCCATCAGCTTAGCCCTGGCTAAGAGCATGGCCTGAGCAATGGCATTCAGAATAGGTAGATTTCACAGGGAGGAGAGTTGAAGTGCACCTGCAAGGTAGGAAATGCCCGAGACCACCCTCACTTTTGACACCAATTGTAAGTTCTGGGGTCTCCAAGACTACCCTTCGTTTCAGTAATTTACTAGAAGCACTCACACAACACACTGAAAGCTGTTATACTCACAGTTATGGTTTATTACAGTGAAAGAACACAGATTAAAGTCAACCAAGGGACGAGTGCATGGGGCAGAGTCCAAGAGAGTTCCACATGTGGAGTTTCCAGTATCCTCTCCCAGTGGAGCTATGGACAGCCGTAACTTCTCTTGATGATGATGTGTGACAATACACACTGGGTATTGCCAACCAGGGAAACCACTGGAAGCCTTGGTGTCCAGAGTTTTTGCTAGGGCTTGATCACATAGATGTGGTTGATTATGAGACCAACCACATGCTGACTTTAGTCTCCAGCCCCTCAGGAAGTAGCGCTGACTCCACCTAACTCAAAGCCCCCATCATAAATCACATTATGTTAGAGTATCCAGTATGGCCAAAAGCCCACTGGTAAAGACAGACAGGACAAGCAGGACATTCCAAGGGCTTAGACATCACCTCCCAGGAGTTGAGGGCAAGGGACAGGTCTCCTTCAGGTAAGGTTAATTCTTTACCACACGGGCCTCCCCCAGCATTTGGCCAAGTCTCTCTCGCAGGAAAATGATCGTATTTGTCTGAGTATCTACGTTTAGTATAGCATTTATATCACAGATACAACAATAGTATCAACATGAATATGTCTAACATTTGGAGGAGCCAGTGTGAGTCAGGAATCAATCTATAGAAACAACTAATCCCTTCCGTAAAGCCACTGCAAACATTTTCATATTTTTGTACTGATTTGATTACTTGTTGTTCTACTGCTGTTTGTAATTTACAGTAAACTTGTGCAAAACTATTCTATTTAGCAAAGAAATTAGCTGATGATTAGCTAAATCCCATTCTTACTCAAGCCAGTCATTTTCTATCAGTATTACATCCTGAGGAAGACGTAACTCAGTCTGCCAGTACATTTGATCACTAATAGTATTATCACAAGACTTGTTCACGCAATGTAGTTGAATCTTACCAACAACGCCAGTGTTTATACCATATCACAGTATGGTAACAGAGGTAACCTGAAAAATAGAGTCAAAAGATATTTATTAGAGTCCCATGTTATCAGAGTCCCACTTAATCACTAACAATTGACCTACTTCATCATCATATCGTATGACCAAAATGTATTCCATAGCAATGCTACCCAGGTTTGCAAACTTCCTTTCAACCTCATCACATTCCAAAAGCAGGAGTGATCTTAGCAACATATGGCTTAACCGTGTTGAGCATCTGAAGTGAGCTAAAAGAAAATATTATTTCTTGCTTTGAGCTTCTATTGCTGCACCATTATAATATGGATTCTTCTTGTTGCATAATCCATCTGTTCATTCACTCACCCGCAGCTCATGTTTCTCTTTCTCTCCATTTATCATTGATTTTTACCCAAACTTTTCCACCTTTGGAAGGGATGTTAGGTTTGGCTACCGTGCTGGTGCAGATTGCTGGCAGAAATACCAACCTAGCAAGTGCCTCCCCCTCAGTCCACTCCCACTAAATAGGGTAGGGTTACATAGACACAACTAGTTGGCTATCCAGACCACTAGGCAAAAAAGCCGCATTCACTGCCAATGCCAATTTTGTCAGATGGGGTGAAGCCACAATCCACCCCATCGGGCCATTAGGGATTCTGACATAAAGGTTTAAAGGTATAGTTACAGTTTCTTGCTTAGAGATTATCTCTGCTTCTTGCACCCACAGTTGCAGCCCTGGTCCTGGCACTACTGAATCAGGTAGGAAACAAAAGTAAAGATGATGTAGGGAAAAAAGAAAGTTGTAGTGATGCGAGGAAGAATTGTATGGTTGTACGAGCATTCTCCCCCACCCCCTCTTCCTGGTTGGGGCCCTAAGAAATGGTCCCCAATAATGAGAGGCCTGATACAGAGTGAGTCAGAATGACTAATCCCTTCTCTTTCCCTCACATTGCTGAGTACATAGCTGGTGAGAGGAAATATGCACTATTTTCCGCATGTGTGCATTTCTTACAGATCAGAGGCTGGCCTCACCCATTGAGTCTTTATACAGTTATCCCATGGAGGCTGGCAAGGACCATCCTCCATGAGAAGGAGTAGTGACCAAAGGCGAGGTCATTCACCAGGACAAGAAGCAATTCCTTAGAGAGAAAATGGGGCCTGAGTAGGGAAGAGGGTGGCTCAGTCTCCCTTGTTCTGGATACTGAGGGATCTAGAGAGAGTTCCTGGGAAGTGAGGCTTAAGGATAGTGTGGTAGACAGAATAGTGGCCCTCAGAGAAGTCCATATCCTAATCTCCATGAATTTAGTAATAGTAAAAGGGAATTCACAGATAAAGTTAATGGAATTTATGATTAAGTTAAACATCTTTAGATGGGGAGATTATCCTGGATTATCTCAGTGAGCCCAATGTAATCAATAGGGTCTTTTTAAGGAAAAGAGGGAGGCAGGGAGAGTCAGAGTCTAAGAAGGAGATGTGACAACGGAAGTAGAGGTCAGAGATAGAGAGAGATTTGAGGATGCTATGCTGCTGTCTTTGAAGATGGAGGAGGGGCCACGAGACAAGGAATGCAAGTGGCCCCTAGAAGCTGGAAAAGACAAGAAAACAGATCCTCATTTATAGCCTCCAAAAGGAACACAGCCCTACTAACACTTTGATTTCAAGACATCTAACCCAAGAACCGAAAGAAAATAAATTTGTGTTGTTTTAAGCCACCAAGTTTGTGGTAATTTATCACAGCAGCAATGGGAAATAGCACCAGCCATGGAAGGGTAGGAAATGAGGAACCTGGGCATGACTGTTTTCTTCTTTGGTCTGATGAGACCTGTAAACAGACAGAAAAAACAAGGCAAATTTTAGGGGTGCTTAATATGGAATCCATATTCCACAGACAAGATTTGAGAAATCCTCATACCCCATGAAATTGTAAAGTTTTCTCTTTGGGCAACTTTTATGAGAGAGATGGTCCAGGACTCTAGGACCCCTGAATGGTTAAGAAGCACTACCTTAAGAGAAGAGAAAATCTGAGCTGAGAAACAGCTCTACAGTCACTAGAGAGAAGTGATGCCAGGAGTCAGGCGGAAAAGAATATTGAATTGTTACACCCTGGGAACAAGATGGAGGGGAGATACTGGTGGCTGGGTAGGCCTTAGTCTGACTTTGGTGGGGGACTGGCCTGTTTCTCATGGAAGATTGATGATATGATCCTGGTTTAATATAGTTGCATAAAGAAGAGAACAGAAATTCAGCTTCGGCCATCCCAGAAAACAGGAATTGAATACATCCCACAATACGCAAAATAACACCCCAGCATTTCCAGGAAACATAAGGAAGCAGCCACAGTCTTTGGTTGTCTTTCACTCTTGTCTTGAGGCAAGTCTCTGATATGGATCCAGGGAGGCAGGACATTGTGCCAAGACATCATCCCAAGGAACCCCTGCCAGCCATGGTTTCCCCAGTCCCATCAGGACCACGCCATAGGGGACACGGGCCAGCTCAGAGTTAGCAGAGGGCAAGTTACTATGGTGGGAAATATGGGCTCCCAAAAGTTACTGAAGGCTAAGGGGAGGAGGTTCTCTTGTTTGCCCACTAGCTGCTAAATTATCATTTCATGATCTAAGTGTAAAGAAATCAAAACCACATGTTCCATTTTAATCCAAATGAATAGTCTTCCAAATTAAAGGAAATCATGCCCAAAGAGTGATCCAAAATGGGGCATCTATCTATCTATCTATCTATCTATCAGTGATACCTGGTGGGTCCCAGAGTGCAATGGGAGGGGGGCAATGAAGTGAAAGCCACTTCAGGTGTCTCTGACTAGCTGACACCCAGGCAATCTCAGGAAGGGGTGTCATAAGAAAGGTCACCAAGGGAGGTGACCACATTAGGAATCCTCTAGTTTAGAGACCTCAGGACCCCCAGGCGTGTGCGTGTTCTGGGAAGAACGGAGAATGCCACTGGCATTATTCCACTGAGACCACATGAGCAATTGCCAGTACAGAAGCCTGACCCACAGTTGAGTCAAACACACTCACAAAATATTGCTTAGCATGACTCTAAAATAAAAACAATTGGAGTGTGTGTGAATGTGTTTGTGTGTGTTTGTAGTGTGTGTGTGTGTGTGTGAGACCAGGGGAGAAATGAAGTATGTGAGAGAAGAGGGCCCATCTCAGCTGGAGGAGAGAAAATGTGTTTTCTCCATAGCATAATAGTTTTTCCATAAAGTCATAAAAATGTTAGCTTGGAAATCTGGTCCAATTGACTCACCTAATAGGCTGGTGAGGACTCCAAAGTGTAAAAAGTTGAAGGGCTCTCCCAGCTTCCAGGGGAGCTGACTGAAACTACTCTAATTGTGGAAACCAAAGGAAGGTGTTAATGGCTCAGCATTTGCTTTCTCACCCCAGGGCATTTGCACTGGCTGTTCCTTTTGCCTTGACTGCTTTTCTCCAGATGTCCTCATGGCTCATCCTCTCATTTCATTCAAGTCTCTGCTCACATGCTGAGTTATCAGAAAGGCCCTCCCTGATGACCCCATCTAACACATACACACTCGCTGTGGGCACGCACAGTCAAGGGCAGTAAACCATGCCTTGCAGACAGTAGGCACTTAATGCATATCTGTTGAAAGTTGTTGAACGACCAGGTAAGGATGCCTCACTGTGGCACCCTTCTTGGATAACAGCTGCATGACAGTGAGAACGCCAGCATCTTAATTTGACATCGCTATGCTACAAAATCTGCAAGACATAAGAGATGAGAAGACACTGGCCTATACTCAAGGAGCTCATTATCTAGTTGATGGTGCAAGGATTGCACACATGAAAGTAATTAATTTAGCACAGCCTCGCCCACTAAACAATCAAGATCCTGAAGGGGAGATAGAAGACAATGCGATTATGGGAGAGTCCGTACGAATGGAAAGTGCTGTGGCAAGTTCAGAAGCGGGAGAGATCAATGCAGGCCAGGAAAGTCTTCCCCATGTGAACTATGCCCTAACAGAAAAAACACATAGTCACATGGATGAGTGTCACACAGATGACTAAGCCAGGATAAGAGGTGGACCACACAGGCACCTGCTCAGGGCACCCATTTATATAGAATTCCAAACCATCCCCAGAGTAAGTTGGAACTATGGTGTCAACTAATGTGCAATTCCTTGCATAAATGGCAAAACTTTCATTGGTCTCCACTTATTTTCTGTGACTAACAAAGCCTTGTTTTTCCATTTGAACTTGTAATGGGCAAAAAGTTATTTATAGCCCTTCTCTACTTTCTAAGATACTTGGAGAAAATTCTGTTTTCTCAGTCAGTTACTCAGTCAGTTAATAAGTATTTATTAAGTGTCTTTTCTGCACTGGACTTTTTTCTAGGTTCTGAAGGTCCAGCTGTGAATGAGAGGGCTGGCGCCTCTCATTTCAGGCTCTGCTCCCAGAGACTGCGGGCCACCAGGAACAAAGAGCCCACTGCGGGCTTTCGTGGGTGCTCTGGGGCACGCTTCCCAGGGATCTGCTCTTTGCCTTGAGGGGCTCAAGATGATTGCATTTTGCTGCATGCATATTATACTCTAGTTAAATGTTTACTTAAAAAATAGAATATAGAAAAAAACTACTATCCCCAAAGAGGGCCAGGGTGCCAGCATCCCAGGGGGTGCTCATGGTGCTAACAATCCACGAAAAATGACACTTGCTAGATGTCAGCATTAGTGGAAGCTGGGTGAAGGGTATATGCAGACTCTTTGCACCATGTTTGCAACTTTGCTGTAAATCTAAAATTGTTCTCCCCCAAAAAAGCTTATTTTAGAAAAACACATTTGCTAAACAACGTACAAGGGTCAATGCAACTGCAAATGAATTGCTTTAGATACTTAGAAAGCATTCTTTCTAAGCCCTTTATAAGCATTCATTCATTTATTAACATTTAAATAGCTATTGTTCTACTTATAAACATTCCCTCCAGATAAAGCCATACCATTTGAATGTGGGAAAGAAATGTTAGAACTCTTCTTATTTATTTTTATGTCAAACATTTTTATTTCTTTTTTGTGTATGTTTAATAATGTACACAACATCTTAATACCGTAGTACACATATATAATTTATATGCAAATAAATATACACATACTGGGGGAGACACATGCCCAAATATTTTTCTGATAAAGGTACACAATCAAAATAACTTGGAGACCACTGAGAAGTGCAGAGTAAGCACATTGTATTCTAAGAAGTCATTTGCGGGTCTATCTTCCCACTTGCCCTTAAGGGAAGGGATCGGGATCCTCACGGAATTGCGCACACGGGGAGCCTTGCCCGTGTGCATGGAACGCCTGCACTCCACTTTCCTCCTGGCTACCTTTGTGCTTTGAGAGCAAAGGAAGTGCAGTTAACCTGGGATCCAGTGCAGGAACGAACTCATCCTAGGGGTTTGGAAAGCCTAGCTCCCTCGCTTATCATTGCTTTCTGTTGTCTTTTGTTTTCTTTGTAAAATTTTAATTGTCATGGCTTGTACGTGTTTTATGCTTTAAGCTGCCACAAATCCTTTTTGGAGGAGGCAGAGCATAAATCATAAACAGTTGTAATAACAGTGTATGAAAAAAGCAGGTGCTAAACAACTGAAAAGGAGAACAGCCATGGTGAGAGTTGCTCACCCTATTGAGGAGAAGTGTCCTTTCAAGCACTCTATGAGCAAACATTTACATTTAAACAATTAATGTTCTAATTACCAACACTGTTCAAATAAAGCCAATTCCTTTTGGCAATGATTTGTTAGGCTCATGCATAACTTTTCTGCTTGAACTGAATGCAGGGGCAGGTCCTTACCAAAGCACTGATGGTGTGGACTGCCTCCGTATATTCCTTTGCTTCCCCTGCAGGGCCCAGAACACTGCCCTGCCCAGGGGTGGTACAAATATTCCAAATGATAGAATATGAGATGTGGCAGGGTCTTTATAGATAATTTATTCAAAACTCTTCATTTTTTATGTAAGGAAATATAGACACAGAGAGAAAGAATCCCACCTAATGCCACCCAGTGAGTTAATGGCAAAGTCTGGATTAAAATCTGGTTTTCAACCCCCTGTCTAGTGCTGTGTTAACATCAAACTCTCCTCCAATCGTTGAGCTGGATTTAATGTAATTTAGCCCTTTCAATAATTCTCACTGTGCTTCACAATAATTAGCCCAAATTACTAAGGCTTTCGAGGGTTTGTGATGATTTTATCTTCGCCCATTATTCTGGCGCAAGGACTTCCTGTTCATGTGGAGAAAGTGCCGGTTCTCTATTTTCGCCCAGCTTCTGGCAGCTCCCTGACATTTAGGATCAGGAGAAAGTGATGAAAATCCTACTCCCACTGCGGGGAACATTGCAGCCAAATGATGTGAGGGACAAAACCGCACATCGTGCTGGGAACCAGCTTCTTCATCCAATTGTCTGTGAAGAAATCAACAACTATTGTTTTTCTGAGACCCATCATGCTATTGTTGCCCCACAAGACACACTCTATGATGGGAAACCCAGGCGACAACGGGTAATGACGCAACAATTGGCCTTCACCTCATCAAGGATGACTCCAGGAAAAATAATTACAAGCGGGGATGCTCTCCAAAACCCACAGATGGATCCACCAGCTCTTTCCCCAGAGTTAAAGACAGACCTGACAAACACCATCAGCCTCAAGGACATCAAAAGTAGAGAGAACAGGAAAAAAGGGGGGAAGATGAAGACATCGCGAGCTGGACCAAAAGAGACTCAGAGGCAGTGAGCGGCGGGAGGGGGATTCTTGAGTGAAACAACACCACAGCTGACATCATCCAGGCAGGGCAAGCCGAGAAACAGCTGAGCTAGCAAAACAAGCTCCCAGCAGGCTCTAGAGACAGTCCCACAGCACAAGATAATCCTGCAATAATCGTTCTTTTGCAGCACAGAAAATTCCAGCCAAGCAGAGGCAGGATCCCAGTCAAAAAAAAAGGTTTCTTAAGACAAAGCAAAGCAATATCGAGACTTTTACTCTCATTCTTAGGCCTGGATGGATCCTGTTCTCATCCAGAATGATCTAGGAATGGTAGGCAGCAGTCAGCTCAGAAGGGGAGACCTGAGTTCTGAGCTTACCATTGGCTGCTTATCTAAAGGTGGGCAGCTCACTCTAGGTCGCTAGACCACTTATTCTTATTTATAAAAAGAAGTCTGATTAGATCTATGGCTTTCAATTTTTGTTTTAAGCCTGAAATCTTTTTTTTTATTACCACATAGTATTTTACATGGAAGATCAAGATTAAAACAGACCATAATGGAGGCTTTGAGTTGCAATGGAAGTGGCAAGTAAAGGGTTTGGCTTATAGGACCCATCCACCACCCTCGTGCAGCTGAGGCCCCTCCTTGGACCCCAGTACTAGAAAGGTTTGAAACTGCCGGGCTAGAAGCTCAAAAAAGCTTTCCAGCTCTCAAGCTCTGTGACACTACAATCCTGAGAACCTATGGATTTGGGAGGGTAGTAAGATACTGTGGGCTACAGGAGGTGGGCTTTGCAGAATGGGCCAAGTAGGGCAAGGGACTGAGAGAGGAGGAAGTATTCTAGGCAAGGAGAAGAAACATCAGGAAACAACAGAAGTGGCTTTCCAGCTGAAGTAAAGCATTTGGATAGATGCAGTGGACTCTGCAGTGTGGAGTGAGGGTGGAATCAGTGCTTCCCAGGAATGTTGGCTGCGGGACCCTATTTTCATTTCAGACAGGGATGGTAGAAACACAAATCAGCTTGGCAGACAGCAAGATAGCTCATCCACCTCAGGTGTCCATGAAAGCCAAAGCCTATCCACCTTATCGTCTGTGGGAGAAAGGGGCATCAGTGAAGGTCTGGTGCCTTTGCAAAATTGCTGCTCTTGTAACCAAGTCACGAGGTTGTTCCCACTTAGAACTACACCAGCTTCTTGAAATAGGAGTTTCCTTGGGGAGCTTTCAGTTTGTCTACAGAAAACAGACACGTATTTCTGGGAAGAGAAAAATGAATAATGCACTATATGACAAAATGCAAAATATTTAGTAAAGTTTGCAGGTGATGTGGGTATGTCACTGGGAAATTGGCAGATCAGTGAGGCTGGAGGGAGGAAATATAAGCTTTGAGGAACAGAGGTGCACCTACCTTCTGATGGCCTTCATGGTACACAAGAGAAGAAACATGTTAGAAAACAAATTCATAAAAAGCAGGAAGCAAGGCTTAAGTTTTGCCCCAAGAACTTGTTGGTCTGGCTGGTACAATGGGGTTACCCTTAACACTGATGAGTCTTTCACACTCTGTAAGAACTTAGTGTGGTAAATTGTCTCTGAAGATGGCCGTCAGCCACCCTGCCGTCCGTATACGTGGACAGTGTTCTTCCAATCACGAGGCAGCATCTATTTCCCCTCTCTTTGAATCTGGGCTGGCTTTGCGATTTGCTTTGGCCAATAGAATGTGGTGGAGGTGACACTGCCAGTTCTGGGCCTAGCCTTTAAGAGGCCTGGCAGCTTCAAATTTCTCTCTCTTGGAAGCCAACCACTCAGGCTTAACTACTGACTGATGAGAGACTGCATGGAGAGAGAGACAGTTCTTATGAAAAAGAACTAAGGTGCTCCAATTGACGTTCAACACCAAGGCCCCAGACATGTGGCTGAGGTCATCTTGGACATTTTAACCCTAGCAGAACACCCAGATGAGCTCCCAGCTGAACACAGCCACAGGATTGACCCCAGCCAACACGGCATGGAACAGAAGAACCACCCAATTGAGACCAACTAACACAGAGTATTGAGAGAAATGATAAACTGGTATTGTTTTAAGCCATTAAGTGTTGGGATGGCTTGTTATGCAGCAGTAGATAACTGATATACCTGGACTGGATGATATGAGGTTGTGTTTAAGGGAGAAAAGATAGGGCTCCTACTCTCCAAGGCCCAAGAGGTACCAAACTGGAGACCCAGGGCTTTTAGGGGCTTTGAGGATGGACTTCAGGGAGTCTGCAACTCTCCCTGAAACTACAAGAAATTCTTAAGGGAAAGAGTTGATAAAATTAATCAGATTCTCTCAGCTCAGGAGTTCCCAAGCTAGTTGGGCTGGAAAAGGAATGGAGAAGACTTACGTCTCCTTGCTGTGACTCTAGATGTTGTTTCATCTGGTTTAGCATATTCAAATTTTTTCTCAACGATAGAACAAGTTTTTCAAAAGAACCAAATCCCAATGTATAAAACAGATAAAAGAGAAGCTTCTCTAATGAAGTGGAAGCTTAGATTCTTCCCAGTGCTGTTTCACCCTCATCGCCACTGAGGCCCTTGAGATACCCCTAGGATTGAAAACTACTTGCCATGGGGGTGATTTTTCCCAATAGCTTTGCCTTTTCCAGAATGTCATATGAATGGCATCATACAGTATGTAGTCTTTGAGTCTGGCTTCTTTCACTTAGCACAATGCTTTTAAGATTCATCCACGTTGGTGCATGTATCAGGAGTTCCTTCCTGTTTATTACCGTGTAGTATTCCATCATGTAGATGCTACAGTTTCTTTATCTATTCACCTGTTAATGGACATTGAATTGTTTCCTCATAAGTTTTAAATACTGAAAGAAGTTTCCAGGGTAATTTGAGAACTTCCTTTCCTGAGCTTTAAAATTTGGTTTGGTTCTCTGGGCAGGTGACAGAAGCAGAAGAATGTCCCCTGTGATCTGGATTTTAGATTGGGTAGGCTAAGCACTTCACTGAAATCAAGAGTCTAGCTTTGTGCTGATCATTTCTGCCAGCGTGTCATTTGGTGGATGGGAGAGTTCTGCACAGCCAAAGACAGGAAATAAAAGCCAGTCTGACCCCTCCCTCCCAGTGCCCACCCACTTTGGGGTAGGTTGGCACCGTTGCACACATGAGGATGCAGATGAATTCCCAGACAGTGGTGTAACAGCATCAGTGTAACAGATAGGCAGGTGTCACAAAGCATGGGCGCCTTGAACCAAACCAGCTTTATCACATTTCACAGTGTTTCAGGCTCCCCTTCCCAGCCCTGATTCCATGCAGCGCCCTGAAATCGATACATGCGCTGGAGAGCCCAGGAGGGCCCCCATCCAAAACTGCCACGGCAGGATGTGCCTTCATCCTGCTGCCTGAAACAGGCCTCCAGCCGCCTAGGAACTCGGGAGACAATTGCAGTTATAGGGCATTCCTCTTCTCTTCTGGCGCCAGTGGTTTCACGGGCATCTTTCCTGCTTGGCAGCCCCCAGGAAGCAGAGATAACGTAGCCTGTGAACTCTGCCCATGAGACTGTGAAATATGTTCAGTGACTTGTAATAGGGCAAGGAAAAGTGTTAGCCCCAAAACATCATTCTGTGGGGTGGCACTGGAAAGGAGAATCTCTCAGTGGAGAAAGTGAACCTGGAGTTGGGAATTCACCTTTCCCTGGAATCTTTTCTTGCCTGCCCCTGCTTCCACTGTTGCAATGACCTCTCCTCTGCTTGCCAGTCTGGCCCAAGGTGGACAAACACTCCTCCTAACGCCCTGCAGAGACCGGGCTGGGACCCACAGGCGAATACGGAGCTGGAAGGTCTGCGCTGCAATGGATGGCTCCTTGCTTAGCTCTTGGTCTGCCCCAGACCCTTCTTAACCACGTCACCCAGGAAGACATGCGCGGACCCCTGGATTCTTGGGATTTCTACCAGGAGCCAGAGCTTGCTCCTCCAATCTGCTGGGACCTGCAGCCTTCACTTTCCAAGCTCTTGTGTGAGAATTTGCCTCTTTCCTAAATGAATTCAACAAGCAAAGCTGCATGAATTGTGGGAGCCCTGACTTCTGACTCACAGGATCATAGCTTGACTGTAGCATTCTTTGAAGAAAAGCAAAGCACGGATCATGAGGCAAGCTGAGTAACGGCATGGGGTGGAGTGGGGTGGGGAGGGCAACATAGCAGACAGGGTAAGGGCAGAGCCTCTGGGATCAGACTGCCTAGCCCTACCCCCTCCCGCTGTGAGACCGTGAGCAAGTCACTCCACCTCCTTGCGCTTTAGTTTCCACATCTGTAAAATGGGGTAATAACAATGCCTAGCTCATTGGACTGTAATTGAGTAATAAAAGTTTAAATAAAGCACACATCTTGGTGCCTGGCACATAGTAAGTACTCGATAAATAAAATGTGTTGTTGTTGATATATTCTGACACTGTTCTGTTAGGGAAAATTTCTTGTTGGGTACAAAGCTCCCACTGATCGGGCTGCCTCAGCTGTCCAGCGCTCCCCCACTTTCTGGTTGGGTCCTGAGGCTCTGAGTCCAGACTCCAAGGTCCGTTGGAGTAACAGGGCATTAGTCACCTGAGGCCAGTAGTGCTCGGCTCCATGGGCAGCACATTTCAGCACACGGGCAGAGGTGGACGGCCAAGCTGGCCAGATCATCTCACTTGGGCATCAATCCCGTGGGGCTGGGCAGAGAGGGCATCCAGGTACAAAGCCAAGAAACAGAACTCAGCACCTTCCCCATGACCTCCTGGGCTCATTTAGATGTCCGGCCACCAGCATCCCACCCCAGCCCTTCACATATGCTTTTCCCTCTGCTGCAGAGCTCTTCCCTGTGCTTCATCTGGCTCACTCCAGTTCACTACTCAGGGCCAGTCTAAATGGCACTGCCTCTGAGCTGCTTTCCTTGGTTTCCTCCATTATTCTTTTGTGATGGATCGCGATGCCAAGTTTTTACTTGATAGTGCTCATTACCTTAAGATAAGAGAGTGTTTATCACAATTTTTAATTGTACACTTATTTGAAGGTTTATTTGTTTGCTGTCTGTCTCCTTATCTTAACTTCAACATCTTCTTGGTTTATCACTGCACACTCAGCACCTGGCAGAGCAGTCACCTGATTTATTGAATGACTAATGGAATGAATGAGTGAATGAATGAATGAATTGCAGAGGGCTATATCAGATTAAACCACATGAAATTGCTATTATTCAAACATCTTTGACGTATAAAAACAGCAATTTCATGTTTTGACCTAATATTTACCATACGGGGAACTGAACTTGACTTTTCTATCCTAGATTTATAAAGGGCGTAGGAAGCCATTGGCTGGTGGGGGCTCACCTCGCTGGTTGGGACACCATCCTGTACCTCCAGAAATGTAATGGCATGTGAAGTATGTATAGCTGCCCTTGACACATATGTGATGACACTGAGCAGAGTAGATAAATGGCCTGCCCGAGGCCAATTTTGCTCATAGTTTAGACTATATACGTGTGTGTTTACATATATCATCAATTTTTAAAGCTCACATTCAGGAGCAAAAAAAGCTTTGCAAATTGAGGGAACATATATTGTTGAATTTAAAACAACATAGTTAATAAAATGCTTTCACTGTTTTTGAACTTAATAGCAAGTGGAGTTTTTATTGATTTAATTCTTTATACTCACCATTAACTCAATAAAATTGCTTTTTAATTTAACTCAAGTGCTTTTAGCTTACAATTTTTGAATTCAATAAAAGTCATTTTAAAATTCGCTTTATTGCTTTGCTCATTCAGAATTAAGCATTTCTCTGAACTTGAACAAGACCGCTTTGCAAATGGACACGTTTCTGCAAATATGCTTTTGCACATACCTACTGCCATCTTGTATAACTTAAATCTGAGCACAAGTCTTCGGGCACAATCGCCAGCCAGTTTCTTCGTTAGTCAGAATCTTGTGGCTGATAGCAAAGCCCAGTGGGAGTAGAGGCTATGTGATTATTAAATTCTGACAGGTGTCCTTCTAATTTTTGTTATGGCAGTAATTGCTATAAGTCGTACAGTTTTATTTGATGGTGTTGAAAATTTTAATTGACATATAAAACTTTGGCAGATGTAAAGATTAGCTAGTTTGTTAACATCAGCATCATGATCATCATTTTGGACTTTATTCAGAGCAGTGTTTTTCCTCACTCTCCACCCCAAACTCCCAAGCCAGCAGTAATAGTCTGTAATCTGTTCTGACAAATGCTGCACATGTTTGCTTTAGGAATTTTCTTTAGGCGTTCTACAACAATTATTTCCCCTGAAAAGTTGAGATTTGAGGTTACGGTACAAGTTCTACAAACGGCATTGTTACCACATAAAATCTTCACTAGTGTCTTTACAATTTTAAGACTTTTTAATGCTAAAAATTCCTCAATATTGACATTCCTATAAACATTGGCAAAAAAAAAAAGATCATCACTCTTGTAGTCTGCCAAGTGCAAACACATTTTCTACGGGCTCCTCATCCTCCCACTCCTCTTTTTTTTTTTTTTTTAATAATTTTATTTATTTATTTTTTCCCCCACAGCCCCACTAGATAGTTGTATGTCATAGCCGCACATCCTTCTACTTGCTGTATGTGGGACGCGGCCTCAGCTTGGCGGGAGAGGTGGTGTATTGGTGCGCGCCCGGGATCCGAACCCGGGCCATCAGCAGTGGAGTGCGTGCACTTAACCGCTAAGCCACGAGGCCGGCCCCCTCCCACTCCTCTTAATGCCTATGAGTCAATGACTTTACTTCAGTTATAGAAAAAAAAATGCAAAATTTTCAAAAGGAGAACACTTCCTATTTTCTTGGGCTCTAGTGTAAATGCCAGGGTCTGTTAATTTTCCGAAATCATTATTAATGCATCTATCTTCTCTCTCTGTGATGAGTACGTGGGAGAGACATTTTATGAGACATTGTATGAGACAAAATGGTTTTGTAATGGTGCTTTGTGAGCCAGAGGATTAAGCTGATGATACTGTTTAAGCTCCATTCCTCTGCGCTCAAACCCAGCTTCTGGCTGTCTCAGACCAGCGTCCCCTCTGGTGCTGGGTGCGAAGTGTCTCCCAAGGGCAGAGAGAAACGTGGAGGACAGTAAGGCAGGCGCTCCTCTTCCACCCTTCCTCTAAAAGAGAAGAAGTTAAAGAAGAAAATAAAAAGGTAAAAGAGTTTATTAATGAAAGCAACAGACCAAAAGATACAAAAAGCAGAAGATGAGCAAAACTAGACATCAAGTCCATGTGTCCTCATGGCGAGGCAAAGGGAAGGGGAGATCATCATTAAAGCATGCATGAGAGCCAGTGTGTCAGGGCCATCACAAGGCCTCTCGGATGGGGCAGAGGAAGGGTTTGTAGCAAAAGAAAGAGCCACAAAATAGCATAAAACACCCCAAAAATGGGCCTGAGAGCGCTGGCCAGGAACATGGGTAGCAACTGACAGCTCAGACCACAGACACCAATAGCAACATCAAAACTTCTTTTAAAAAACACTCAGTTCGTTGCTCAATCTGTGAAAACGGAAAGCAGCTAACAGTTTTTCCCAGACCACACTCTTATTACAGATATATACACCCAGACACCAGCTCTGCACACACCAACCGCCCCGCACTTACAAGGAAAGGGCAGGCAGATGCAGAGTTGTTTCTTCGAGCACTAGAAGATTAGAGGTTTGTGAGTTGAATTGTGGCTGCAGACTCCTCCCTGGGCTCTTAACCTCAGTGTAGTCCTTAAAGCCAAGTCTCTTCTTTAACCCTCCACCTTGGAAGCTGGTCAGCCCAAATCACTTTCCGTCATGTTCCCCAAAGCTCTATGGTTAATAAACTGAGCTGTAGACAGAATCCTGGCTCTAGCACTCTCTCTCAATATGATATTGAGCGAGTCACTTAAACCTCTCTGTGCCTCCATTTCTTCATCTGTTAGGAGTGAATAATAACAGAAGCCTATTTCATGTGTTGTCACAAGGATTAAATGGGATCTGCTTTTAAGGTGCTTGCATACCATCTGGTACATAGTAAGCACTCAATAAATATTAGCTAATATCATTACTGTCATAGGTATTCCCATTGGCCGGGACAGCTGAGAACCCAGCCTACTTTATGTCTCAGTTTCGATAGAAGGTAGAACAAAAACTTTTCTAATTCCTTTTTATTCTTACTCTACTTCTCCCTTTGCACCCTATCTATTAACTTTCTCTCTGGCTGGACCATAATTTTCCTGACCCCTCTTTTCTTGCTGCTGGGGTTGCCTCACTTCCTGTTAATAGCCACCTCCACAACCTCTGTCGTCACTGCCAATATCTGTACCACCACCAACACCAGGAGCAACACCAGGACCACCTACATCACCTTCACCAACGCCAGGACCATCTCTATCACCTCCACCAACACCACCACCCCCAAAAACAGAAACAACAACAACATCTCACCATCACTCTCCCCCTTCCCCCCTGAAACACCAACACCTCCACCACCACCTCTACCTCCATCACCACCACCGCCATCAGCTCCATGACAACCATTTATTGAACTAAACATTTTACATCCTTAGGTTGCATGTTCAGCTTCTTATTCTATTTTTATTCTTGAAGGTACTATTGTATTTTTGAAGCCACTTCAAAACCTTTTTGAAACAAGATAGGGTATAAATATATAGATATATAACTAGCCTTTATTTAAAGGAAAGACATAAAGGCAATATGTGCCATCTAAATTGGTCTATAAATCTAAATGATAGATTTTATTGATAGTAAATTAGTAAATAATGCCGTGTATTACTGGAAATTAAAATGTGTGAGACTCATCTTGTTCCTACTTTTGTTAATTATGTGTGCATAATCCCACTCAGGTTTCTTAAATTCTAGGAGCCTCTATTCCTTCTGTAAAATGGAGATGACAATCCAGGCAACAACACGCTTTTTAGGATTGTTTTTAAGATGAAATAAGATGATGGGCATGAAAGTGTATTGGCAAAAATCTAGGCAATGTGCAAGCTGTGCTCATTTAAGCAAATGTCCTAAAGGGCCTTCACTCTGAAACCACATGTTCTGGAATGAGCCTTGCTCCATCCCTTTTTTTTTTGCTGAAGTGTGTTCCTAAGTGAGCAGACAGTAAAGTGGTTTCTGTAGAAAGCGTGGAGGTGCAGGGATTCTCGGGATCACAGGTTCCTAGCCCACACCTGCTCCTGCTGAGACCGAGGCCTGAACGGCCTTCCTTCTTCAGTACGTTGGAGGGGTCTTCCTTCTTCAGTAAGTTGGAGGGAAGCCTTGGGACGAGCGGTCAGGGATTTCTCGGTGTTCAACACATGTAGATCTGCCTCTCAGTCCCATTTGGCATGAAGTTTGTCACTTCTAGCCAATCTGTCCCCTCTCTTGCATAAATGCCACAGCCAATTTGAGATGTGAATGCAATGCTTATCAACCGCCTTTATCAGTTGAACAAAATATCCATCAGGAAATAAATTGCTCCAGAAATATTAGCTGCCCCCCACATTGCCCTACATAGTAGACAGAAGTAGTAGAGACTATTTCAATAACCAATCTCTAGTTCACCTCACTTGGAAAACAATGAGGTATATATCCTCACCTGTTATCCATAACAGTTGTCTTAGGAATCGCTGGGAAAGCTTGCTGAGCCCCTCACCATCCTGCATCCAACCCCACAACATTCTGTAGGTACCCTTGTCCCAAGCCTTACAGCAGACAGCACATAAAACAAAAACAGCAACAAATTTACAACCTTAGTTCTAACTGCTCATTCGTTTCCCATTCTCACACTAAACTCCATTCTTGTTATTGATCCTTGAAGCTGCAGTACTATTGATTCATTATTTTCAGGTTTTGTCCCTCAAACTTGACACTTGGCACTTTCTTCTTGGGCCCTACATTACCTGACAACCCCATCCCCCGCCCTCCTCCTCCTCCAAAGCCAGCCAAGCTCTGTCTCCCTTCTCTAACCTGCCGTAGGCAACTCCCCAGGTTCAGCCCAACTTCAGGTCTCACGCGTTGTCACCACTCCTTCCAGGTGGCACCTCAGCAGAGCTCACATGAGTCACCTCACATTTCTCCACCCACTCACTAATTGCTGAAACTTCTTGAATAGGGAACACATTTGTGAGAAGCTTAATCCCAATTACTCACCAAGAAGGCTGGAAAATGGAGCCTGTGGCATGCCCAGGAAGAAGATCAGGCTACATGGGCACACAGCATTGTCCATTTCTTTAGTGACTTCATACTACATCCCCAGTGAGGGTTCTTTCATAATGGAAGTGAACTTGCTCTTTCTCTGCTTGCTACTGTGGTAATGGTGAATGTGGACTTTCCAGCAGATTAGGTTCTGCAGGAAGTGTGGAGAGCAGCCTAACACATTAGCCTTGGGGACATGGTGCGGGAAGAAATAGGTGTGACTGATCAAATCCCTCATTAACAGGGGTGCCAGGCTTGGGTATGGCCTACTTGGTTTGGGGGTGCAGGACCAGAGCAGGGAGATCCCAGCTAAGACAACAGGAGGTGCTGGAGTGGAGGAACGGTTGGTTCAGATCCCAGCAATGGGGACCACAAGGATGAACAACATCAAAGGCAAAGAGCAAAGTCAGATTCAGAGACAAACTCTGGGACCTGGAATCAGGAAACAGAGATCTAGCGAAATCCAGTTTGCCAAGCACGTGGAAGAAAGAGATTAGGATGGGATGGGGCTGAGGGGAAGTCCAGAGCAACTGCCTAAAGTAGCAGCAAGAGGGAGAGTCCTGCCTTCACGGACTAACAAGGGTCTGATGCATGGCCCACCTGGCTAATTAGAGGCTTTGTAATTTATTCCTGTATTTAGACTCTGCCTCCCTCAGAGTCTTCAAGGAGACGCAGTCTTGTATGGCAAACACCACCATGGAACATCATAGAATTAATTTTATCTTCCATTTCCAAATCACCAGTCAAATCCCATCTCATTAATTCTGATTAAGTCAGAGGGAAGATCAGTCTGCATTAGAGTCCGGTCTAAATTAAAGAAATATTTTGAAGAAACACCTGATACTGAGTTCCTCACCACTGCTTGAAGTCACAGGCTACATGAATAGAGCATAGGATGTCAAAACAGCAATTTAGGTATTAGGCTGGAGCAGGGGAAGGGGATCGAGGGGTTGTAATAATTGATTTTTAAGGTTTTTTCTTTCAGATTCTGAGATCCTGGATTCCAAGTGCAGATAAAAGCACACAAATACTTATGTCTACAAATACTTAGAAGAATAATTAGGCTTGTTTCGTATCACCCACAGCTAAAAGCAAGGAAACAATCTTGGCTTCATCCGGAAAGTACTTTCTGTTGAGCTCTCTGAATAGAGTAGACCACCTTGTAAGGGAGTGAGCTTCCAGCCCTAGAGTATCCATGATAGGAGGGAGGGGCATTTGGAGTGGATATTGTAGAGAGGGTTAAATGTGAGTAGTCACACTTAATGACCTTAGACTTCACGATTCTGGAAAATAACATATGAATTACTATTACACTGCTTGAAGAACTTGAAACAGCAGGTTCATAACCCTTGTAAACTTGATTACACTATTAATTTGTTTGGCAAATTCTTCTTTATGTAGATAGAGATCATCCTTGGTTGAAATTACCGTTACTTCAACATTAGTGGCATTTTAATTCATGAGGATTTTATCGCATCACCAAATAATCTAATTGCAATTCAATTGCAGCCAGCACTTACCCTGACAAAAAAAAAAAAAAAAAAAAAAATGGAGGAGACAAATTTCTACCTTCTGATACATGTGACCTGGAATTATAGACTGATTTATAGCTGTTCAAAAAATGGAGTTATTCAGGGAAGGTTTGTATATTGATTAGAGGCCAAAATGAACCTAGCAATTACAGAAGTGTTGATTGAATTGTCTGTGGCGTGGACGTGGCCCCCATCCTAATGGGGCCCCCACCACACTCACTTTCAGCCTGGAAAGCAGACCTGATTACCCGGCTGATTATTTTGCGGTATTCTCTGCCACTAATGCTGACTGCAACAGGATCAATATTTACTCAATAGCAAGTGTGTGTTATATAAGGAAACAGAAAAAATAACCCAGAACAAACATGCAACTCAATTCAAAGAGCTGTGAAATCCCCTCCTTGAGGTTATTATCTTTCTCTGCAAGCAAAGGCGGAAATATTCTGCTCCTACCTGAGTTGCAGGCACTCCTGGGCCCTGAGAAGACAATCACATGGCAGTAGGGGTGGCAGGGCTGCAGGCAGGTGTGAAGCCTGCACAATTGCTGCGGATTAGTGTCTCCTCAGCACCCCAGGACAATAGGCACAGAAAGAAGCGCTGTGCCGCAGACTGCCTTTTGTGGGTCTGAATATTCACCATGAGCAGGGCCAGCTTGCTCCAATGCAGCCCTGGCTCTCGATTTTATTTGTCCTACGAGCTCCATGTGACAAGATACGGTGGCCAGGGACAGTGTGTTTATTTCATGGTTGGCCAGGTTAGGGTCCCGGAGAGAGAGGCTGGTTGTAGCACCTGTAGGTTGCCGGCCAGAGTGCCTCCCTTCTTGCCCTCCCACTGAGAACTGTCTGGGCTGGGAGCTCCTTCTCCTCCCCCCCACATTCCTTCCCCTTCCCTGCACCTTACCCAGGCTGCATGCTTCTCCACCTGGCTCTCTCCTACCCGCCCTCCGGGACTCAGCAAACCTTCTCTGCTCCCCCACTGTTCCCACCTCCCGCTGTGCCCCCAGCAAATGCAGGTTTCCTCCTGGTACTGTTTGGATCCTCTGGGCCAGGATCTGACCCTGTCCCTCTCTCTCCCCACTAGACTAGAGCTCCTGGAGGATCATGACAGCATCTTGTCATCTCTGCACCTCCAGTGCCTGGCACATGCTTAGCCCACAGTAGGTGCTCATCAAATATGTGCTGAAAAGACAAACGAAACCAAATGCTTTGAATTGACCAATAGTTGGCAGTTTTAGATGTCAATATTCTTCTGAGAGGAAGGAGCTTCATTTATGCCTTCCTGGGACTGCCCTGGGCTTCTTAATTTTCCCAAGAAAGAGTTGGGCAAGACGTCTACCACTAAAGTCCCTTCAGGAAGACAGTGTTGTTTCTAAGACACATGCCCTCAGCCACCACCCTGGAAAACCGGCCACCATGTTAACAGCTCTAACGCATGTGAGCGACACAGCCTGTGGGCTCTACCTGGGCCTCCTCCACCAGCCCTGCAGCCAGGCCTCAGTCAGATTCCACGCCCCTGCCATGGACACAGCACTGCTCACCTGGCTAGCTCCGGCACAGCCTCCAGGCACCCCCCTTCCTCTCTACCCAAAGAACTGGATGACTGAGACCCTTTAGCAGTGGCCTACCCACATGTGCCCAAGTGTCCATCAGGTTGTCAATCTTCTGAAATGCCCTTCTCCTTAATAACCAAATAAAGGACCTAGCCCCCAGTTAACATCACATGGTGCTCATACCTCTTCATCCTTAAGCATCCTGCTCAGTGGTCAGGTTAACACTGCTTTCCTGAAGACTTGGGTGTTAAGAAGACACACTGCAGCTCTGTTTCTAGAGTTTCTTTCCCACACCTTTCCACAGGAATCCTTGGTGCTGTCTTTCTCTTCTTGGCCCTCCCATGCCTCCATGTTGTGGGGTATGCTCCTAATTGTACATCTTTTCTCCCGTTTTCTCTTCCCAGTCCCAGAATCACAAAATCCAGGTTCCTGGCCTTTTAGGGAAACACTAAAGTCTTTTCAAATTCAGAAAGCAATCAGTCTGCTAAAGCTGGCTACTCTTTGACTTGAGCACGCAGAATAATTTATGTCCTTATCACCTTCACTCTCGCTATTCTGCAAGAAGCACAGGGGCTAATACTGCCACCACCTAATAGCCCAAAAAAGCGTTTTCCCAAACAAAAAAAGGAGCTTCCCTTTACCAAGGACATCTCTCCACAGCACACTCCCCCACAACTCTCCAGCCTAGCGCAGAGAAATGGCTCCCAATTCTTTAAACAGCAAATGTTACTTTTCTGTTTGTTGCCATAGCTTTTATCTGTGGCTTTGTATCATGGGACCTGGGGAAGGAGAAATGCACAACCTCCACCAGGAAAAACATTCATAGAACCATCTACCACAATATGGAGGAAACCTCAGTCAGAGAGCTGGAAAAGGAGGCCTGAGAGGTCATGTCTTCCAGCCCTCTGCCCCCTGAATGCTTGCTGCCATGCACACAGCCGACTTCCCTCCCATTCTGAACTCTTCCCCCAAGCCTTCCTTGATCTAGCCTCCTCACATCACCTTGCTCAAGTCTTCTCTTGCTGAACTCAAACCCACTTCCTCTCTGTCCCTTGGGAAGAATAACCAATCAGCAACCTCCTTCTGATGACTGTTTCTTCGTTATAAGATTGGGGAATCGCTAGTTTGATGGTATAAACACAAATTCCATCTTCAGGGAGCTCAGACTGAGACAAGAGGAAAAGCATTCCTCTCCTGGGGAACTCCAGTTCTAACGGAAGACACGCAGGGCAACAGGGCCTGTGGCCGTGAAGGGAGAGTAGTAGAAATCCGGGCTGCATTTTCCTGTTGTTCCTTCCTTAGCAGGTTCAGATCTTATAAGTCAGGCTTGGGTAGCAATATCAATAGGAACTAATGCTTTCATAGCCTTACAACATGGCAGACACTGTTCTTTGTTCCCAACAAATTGCCCATGGGGTAATTAGCTTTGTTAACTCCGTTTTACGTAAATATAGGGAAACTGAGGCAGCTTAAAAGTGACGATTTTTTTATGCTTAGGTAACTTTAGGTACCTGTTCAGTCTCACCACCTAGATATGAGATCCTAGAGGAGAGATGTCCCATCAGCAGGCAGTGCTCTCTACCCTTAGAGACTGGTCCCAAGGGAATCAACATATCTGGCAGATCCATCACTTTCAATAAGTCTCTCTAACCAGGTTCTCTCCCAAAGAGCAAATGGCCTCACATAACCAGATAAATTCGAGTATTGAAAATTTGTTACCATATGTATTTCTACAAACTGCATCAATTATCCTTTGTATTGGAGGCAATTCCAAATGCAGAAGTAAAAAATAGAACAGTTATCACTCCCTCAAAGTTTAAATAAACAGAAGAGGTGGGACAAATCCCAGTTGCCTTTCTAACAGCTCTGAATTTGGCCCCAGATTATCTCGAAATGGCCAAATATACATATTAATGTCAACAACATATGTAAAATCAATTGCACAATTTATCAGGATACACGTAGTCATTTATTTGCCCATCTCTCTGTCCCAGTGGACCGTGAGCTCGAGGGTAGTCACTTGCTGAATATTCTGTGAATGAGTGAATGAATAAACTAATAAATGAAAAAAGAAACACATGGGAGAATGAATGTAGATATACCCCTCACACAACCACATGTATGTCACATATGGAAATTACATACTAAGTAAATCTCAAAAATGGAATTAGATAAATGTTAAAGAGCAGATTGACTTTAGTTTATTTTCTAAATTTCTTTTTCCTGCAGCAGGACAAGTTCAGATCTAGGGACCCAAGACTGCCAGGTGATTGATTGCCTGCAGGACCAATCAGAGCTCCCACTCGCTCCAGAATTGATGGCCCCAGCCCCACTGTGGTAGTGCAGTTTTTCATTATATGAAATGGAAAAGTGACTTAATAATTCTTTCTGTCTTATATTGCTTTAAAGAATTTCAGACAGTTAAAAATTGCATGGATTTTTCCACCATCTGTGTGAGAGTGGGGAAAAAAATGCTGGTTTTGTTTTTCCTATTTTTTAATATGAGCCAGATGAAACAAAAAGATTGTTTCCCTGCAAACTATAGGTCAAGTATCTATAGAGGCTCGGGGATGCTCTGTAAGTTATCATATTATCTTTCTTCCTTGACAGGACACCATTAGGTGGTGTATCATTTCAACATTTATTATCTTTCACGTCCTTTTATCTTCACACTAGGATTTCTTTTAAAATTCCGATCTGTGCATTTGGTTTCATTATACAGCACTGTCTTCTACTAAACCAGTTTTTGAATGGCTTTCAATATTCTTCAGTTTCACATTTGTCATATCAGCCTGAAACAGTGCCCCAGTTATGTCTGTTTTAGCTTGTTAAAAAGAAATCTACCCAGGCAATGAAGTGTTGGGAGATCACACCTTTAAAGGTAAGCATTTCACGTCCTGGAAAAATGGAAATCACCCAATGAGGAAAGGCAACCATGGCAGAAAATAAAACAAAAATGTTGAAACCAAATGTAACAACTGGTGCTCGTTTCTAGAATATCATCAATTATTTGAACATCTGGAAACATTCCGTGGACTGGAGCAGTTTTCTCCCACAGCCCATAGGAGGATATGTCCCGATTTACAAATGGAGTTGCCCTACCCAAGTGCAAAGTGGTCCAGAGTCTTCCTCGCTTTCAGAGTCCGCAACAGAAAGAGCTTCTAGCTGAATATCAAAAAAAAAAAAAAAAAAAAAAAACAACCTTTCAGCTTGTTCCATTTGGTTGAAAACAGGACAGCCTATGTTTGCATGACTACCACTGGCCCATGTGAAGCATCTTGACACTGTTTTGGGATGTTATGAGGACTTTTTCAGGATCTATTTAGATGTCTTCATTTCTACCATAGCTTTACTAAGCTAAAGGGATTTACGTTGCAGGAAATTTGAAGGATTTTGGAGAAATGCTTACAAGTCTCTGTGGTAATGATGTCAATTAGAGCTGCCTGAAGCATAACAGATTGGCTGGACTGGGAAGTGTCATTTCAACAGAGCCAGACACCAACCAGAGCAGCATAAGGCCCTGACATCATCTTCAACATGAGTTCCACAAGACACTTCCCCTCACGTGATCCTGAGAAAGAGAAGAGCCTTCGAACCTCGTTCACTTTCCTAGATGACAGGACAGATTCGGCACACTTTGGTATAACAAGAAAATTCAGGTTACACATTCATTTGACGAAATATAGAGTTATAGAGTAATTTTTATGCAACAGAGTGAAATGGAAATTTTAGAAAAACAGAATTTAGAACAATGCCTGATTCAAGGAATTGAATGTGAACAAACAAACAAAAACCCAAGGTGAGGAAAAGTGAGTGAGTGAGGAATGCAACAGAAAAAAGAAAAGTGATCTGAAATGTTGGAGACTAGATTAGTTTACTAGGGCTGCCATTATAAACTACTAAAAATTGGGTGGCTTAAAGCAACAGACATTTATTATCTCATAGTTTTGAAGGCTAGAAATCCAACATCAAGGTGTTAGCAGGGCCATGCTCCCTCTGAAGAATCTAGGGAAGAATGCTTCCTTGCTTCTTCCAGCTTCTGGTGGCTCCTGGCAATCCTGGGTGTTCCTTGGCTTGTAGCTGCATCACTCCAATCTCTGCCTTCTTCGTCACATGGCATTCTCCCTGTGTGCATCTGCGTCTCTGTGTCTCTCCATATAAGGACACAAGTCGCTGGGTTTAGGGCCCACTCTAATCTGGTATGACCTCATCCCAACTAATTACAAAAATCTGTAAAGACCCTATTTCCAAATAAAGTCACATTCTGAGGTTCTGGGAAGGCAAGAATTTTTGTGAGACACTACTCAATTCAGTACAGAGATCAATCATAATCTTGGCAAGCTTTGTAAGTTTTCTCAGTCCCAGTGAGCTTTCAAAACACGACACACAACAACCTCTCTGACGTGTTCCTTCCAAGTTCTTCTTAAGTTTGATAATACTCTTCGGACAATAAAGATAGATTTGTAAATTCTGAACAATGCACTTGCATTGGATCCAGGGCTCTCTTTGTCTCTAAAATAGATTGAAGTTTCCTACTTTGGCAATCTAACCTCTAAAGGGCCAAGTTGGTCAGACCTTAACATCAGGCAGGATGAGTTGAGGAGAAATTCATTAATAGTGTAAGAGTTCCATATACTTCTTGGATTGAATACCAGTCAACAGAAAGCATTTATGGAAACATCATATATAATACATAGAAGATGCTCAATAAAAATAGAATTGAAGGCTAAATCAGGGTTTGATTTTTGTTTGGAGAATTTTGGAAAATTATACCAGTTAAGTTTAAGTTAAGCCATAAAAGGGATTCAAAATAATAGCCACTTAAACAAGGCAGGTTATTTCTCATTTTCTCCAACATAGAGGTCCAGAGGTAGGCAGGCATCTGTGCTTCATGGAATCCTCAGGGACCTGGGCTCCTTTCATCTCACCACCTGCTACCCCTAGCAGGGTGAGCCCTCATCTTCGTGGTCCAATATGGCAGCATCCATTTTCCAACATAAGATGGTGATGAAAAGGGCACATGCCAGATAACTTTTCACTTTGGATTCACATGGGCCAGGCACACTAGATTTGCCGGTCACCGCTCCAGCAGAGCCCAGCCATTTCTCGCCTGCACTCTGAGTTTAGATGCCGAATTCGTGAAAGATATGTACCTTGATGGTCTGCTAAAAAGGCAGCAGGCACCTATCTTCATTTGACACGTAAGGATACTATACTTATTTTTAATAAACTTTTTGAGGTATAATTTGCATACAGTAAAATGAAGGCACATGTTTTTGAGTGTACAATTGGATGAGTTTTGAGAAATATGAATATCTCTGTCACCACCACACCAATCAAAGCCCCCTCATGTCTTTCCTGCTCAGTTTCCCTTCCCAGCCCTTGGCAAACATTGATCTGCTTTCTATCACTATAGATTATTTTTTTTCCTGTTCTAGAACTTCATATAAATGGAATCAGACAGTCTGTGTTCTTTTCTCTCTGGCTTCTTTTCTTTTTTTTTTTTTTTTTTTTTTTGTGAGGAGATCAGCCCTGAGCTAACATCCGCCAATCCTCCTCTTTCTTTGCTGAGGAAGACGGCCCTGGGCTAACATCGGTGCCCATCTTCCTCCACTTTA
Source organism: Diceros bicornis minor (assembly GCF_020826845.1). Taxonomy (NCBI): domain Eukaryota; kingdom Metazoa; phylum Chordata; class Mammalia; order Perissodactyla; family Rhinocerotidae; genus Diceros; species Diceros bicornis. Next base: position 13,986,262 of record NC_080749.1, on the reverse strand, counting down.
TATGGGACGCCGCCACAGCATGGCTCACCAAGCAGTGCGTCGGTGCGCGCCCGGGATCCGAACCAGCGAACCCCGGGCCGCCGCAGCGGAGCGCGCGCACTTAACCGCTTGCGCCACCGGGCCGGCCCCTTCTCTCTGGCTTCTTTTGCACAATAAAACATTTTTGAGATTTATCCATGTTGTTGTGTATCTCAGGAGTTTGTTCCCTTTTTATTGGGGAGCAGTATTCCATTGTATGGATGTACTATAATTTGCTTATCCATTACGTTATTGATAGACATTGTCATGGTTTTCAGTTTGGGGCCATTATGACAAAGCTGCTGTGAACAATCTTGTATAAGTCTTAGTATGGACATATGTTTTTAGTTCTCTTGGGCAAATACCTAGGAATGGAATTGCTGGGTTGTGTAGTAAATGCATATTTAACTTTTTAAGAAACTGAAAAACTATTTTCCAAAGTGGTTGTACCATTTAGTACTCCCACTAGCAACATATGAGAGTTCTAGTTCTAGTTCCTCTTCTCTACCAAAATTTGGTTATTATCAGTGTTTTTGATTTTAGCCATTCTAGTGGGTATATAATGTCACTTCATTCTGATTTTAATTTGCATTTCCCTGATGACTAACAATGTTAACCATTTGTTCATCTGCTTATTGATCATTTTATATCTTCTTTTGTTAAATGTTCAAATATTATGCCCAAATTATGTTCAAATAATTTTTATTAAGTTGTTTGTCATCTCAATAATGAGGTGTAAAATTTGCTTATATATTCTGGACACGAGTCTTTTGACATATATGTGCATTGTACACAATTTCTTCTAAGGTTGTGAAGATTTTCTCCTGTTTTCTTCCGAAGTTTTATAGTTTTAACTTTTATAGTTAGGTCTATGATTCATTTCAAGTTTATCTCTTTGTATAGCATGAGATAGAGGCTGAAGTTGTGTTTTTGTTTCTCTTTATGAATGTCCTGTTCTTACAGCACCATTTGTTAAAAGGAGAATACATTCTCTGTCGAATTAACTTGGTATCTTTGTTGAAAATCAATTATCCAAATATATGTGCATCTATTGATAAATTCTGTATTCTGTCGCACTGAACTGTATGTCTATCCTTATACAAGCACTATACTGTCTTGACTATTACATCTTTGTAGCAAGCCTTTAAACCAGGCAATGTTAGTCCTCTAATTTTCTTTTTTTTTTTTTTTTAATTTTTTGTTTATTGCAGTAACATTGGTTTATAACATTGTATAAATTTCAGGTGTACATCATTATACTTCTATTTCTGCATGGATTACATCATGTTCACCACCCAAATACTAATTACAACCCATCACCACACACATGTGCCAAATTATTCCTTTCACCCTCCTCCCTCCCCCCTTCCCCTCTGGTAACCACCAATCCAATCTCTATCTCTATGTGTTTGTTTATTGTTGTTATTATCTACTACTTAATGAAGGAAATCATACTGTATTTGACCTTCTCCCTCTGACTTATTTCACTTTGCATAATACCCTCAGTGTCCATCCATGTTGTCACCAATGGCTGGATATCATCGTTTCTTTCTTATCAAAGTTATTTTGGCTTTTCTATGTTCCTTGCATTTCTGAATCAATTTTAAAATTAGCTTGACAATTTTTAAAATAAAAAGACTGCTGCCTGGGGGTCGGCCCTGTGGCTTAGCAGTTAAGTGCGCACACTCTGCTACTGGCGGCCCGGGTTCGGATCCCAGGCGCGCACCGACGCACCGCTTCTCCAGCCATGCTGAGGCCGCGTCCCACATACAGCAACTAGAAGGATGTGCAACTATGACAAACAACTATCTACTGGGGCTTTGGGGAAACAAAAAAGAAAAAAAGCCTGCGGCCTGATTTTTTGTATAAATTGACAATGTGATTCTAAAATTCTTATGGAAGTAGCAAGGCTCTAGAGTAGCCAAAACAACTTGAAAAGAGAAAAGCAAAATTGGAAGACTAACACAACCCGATTTCAAGACTTATTATAAAAATACAGTAACAAAGACAATGAGATATAGTGCCCGTCAAAATCACATAAACAGATCAATGAAACAGAATAGAGAGTTTAGAAATAGACTCACACATATGTGGACAATTGGTTTTTAACAATGTTGCAAAGGCAATTCAGAACAAATGGTGCTGGAGCAATTGGATACTCACATGCAAAAAAAATAATAATTTCCATCTCCAATTTGAACAGATACTTCACCAAAAAAGATATTTGGATGGTAAAAAGATGCTCAATATCTGTTATAGACTGAATGTTTGTGTCATCTGCCCCACCCCCACCAATTCATATGTTGAAGCCCTAACTCCCAATGTGATAGTATTTGGAGATGAGGCTTTGGGGAGATAATTAGGGTGAGATTAGGTCATGAGGGAAGGTCGCTCATGATGGGATTAGTGGCCTTATAAGAAAAGGAAGAGATCTAGCTCTCTTAATCTCTTTCTTTCTTCTCTCTCCTCCCTCTCATTCCTCGTATACACGCACTGAAGAAGGGCCTTGTGAGAATATAGCAAGAAGGTGGCCGTCTACAAGCCTGGAAGAGAGCCCTTACCAGAACCCAACTATTCTGGTACCCTGATCTTAGACTTCCAGCCTCCAGAAGTGTGAGAAAATAAATATCTGCTTTTTAAGCCATGGTATCTTTTATGGCAGCCCTAGTATATTAAGACAATATCATTAGTCATTAAAGAATGCAATTTTAAACCACAATGAGATACCACTACACACATATTAGAAGGCTAAAATTAAAAATACTGACCATACCAAATGTTGGTAAGGATGTGAATGAACTGAAGCTCTTACATGTGGGTGGGACTATAAAATGATACGACCATTCTGGACAACAACTTGGCAGTTTCTTAAAATTTTACATATACATCTAATATATAATCCAGACATTCTGCTTCTAAGTAATTACTAAAGAGAATTGAAAGCATATGACTATACAAATATTTGTACCTCAATCTCATAGTAGTTTTATTATAATAGCTCCAACAACCTATATGTCCATCAACAGGTAAATGGTTAACCAAACTATGGTTTATCCATTCAATGGAATACTGATCATCAATAAAAAGAAATGAATATTGATCTATTCTACAACACAGACAAAACTCAAAATAATTATGCTGAGTGAAAGAAGTCAGACACAAGAAAGAGTATATACAGTATGTTCCATTTATATAAAATTTCAAGAAAAGCAAACAATTAGAGACCAAAAGCAAATCAGTGGTTACCTGGGTGGGAAGTGGAAAAGGCTAGGAGGGAGAAATTAAAAGAGGCACAAAAAAATTTGAGGGGTAGATATATGTTGATTATCTAGATCAAGGGTTGAAAAACTTTATCTGTAAAGAGCCAGATAGTAAATATTTTTGGCTTTATAAGTATATGTTTAGTATCTGTCACAACTACTCAACTCTGTCATTGTAGAGCAAAAGCAGCCATAAACAATAGATAAAGAAATGGCACAGCTGTTTTCCAATAAAACTTTATTTGCAAAACAGATAGTAGACTAGGTTTGGCCTATCAAAGACTATTGTTTGCCTACCCCTGATCTAGATTGTAGTGGTGGTTTCACACATGAATGCATACACCAAATTTATCAAGTTGTACACTTTAAATATGTACAATTTATTATATGTTAATTATACCTTAATAAAGCTGTTATAAAAAAAAGAAAGGAGTGGGCCCCGTGGCGTGGCAGTTAAGTGAGCGTGCTCTGCTGCTGGCAGCCCGGGTTTGGATCCCCTGCGCACACCGACGTACCGCGTGTCAGGGCATGCTGTGGCAGCATCCCACATAAAGTAGAGGAAGGTGGGCATGGATGTTAGCTCAGGGCCAGTCTTCTTCGGCAAAAAGAGGAGGATTGGCATGGATGTTAGCTTAGGGCTAATCTTACTCACAACAAAAAAAAAAGAAATAAGAATAAACAAAGTCCCTATATCTGATTGTATTGTAATTCACAACTCTCCATCTCTCTCCTCTAAGAGGACTCTATCTCCATTTCATTTAGATGTGACTTGTGCAGTGTCCGCCTGTAAACAGAGTATACTTCCCCATCTGTGTCTAAGCAGAGGCTTTAGTGATATATTTTGCTCTACTAGTTACACTTCTCTCTTGTGCCTTGAGAACAGGGTCTCAAATGAGAAAAAATGTGGAGACAACTCTTATTTGCACACAACTTAGATCAGGTCCTGAGTCTACCTGTAACCTACTTTAACGTGAATGACAAATGAATGTTCGTTGTTGTAAGCCACTAAGACACTGGGATTGTTTCTTACTGAACCCAAAGTTGACTAATACCCTCCACAAATACACTTTCCATAGCCCTAAAATTCGACTTCTTAATTCTTTCCTGAATGATGTTGCATATACACTCACTAGTTCACATTTATTGGATGCCTCCTATACACCAGCCATTGTGCCTGGCACTATGGACGCTGAATATATCCACAGTCTCCACTCACAGGAAACGTACAATCTAATGAGGAAAGCACACCAGAAACATGAGAATGCATAGTAGCTGCCTAAGTGTTATGACAGTTGATGCACAGGACTTTAGGAGCATCAAGGAGAAAGCACTAGAACAACATAGAGGAAGCCAAAGGCACTGAGAGTCAAATAAAAGAAGATTCTCCATGGAATTTGACATCTGAGCTAATCCTGAATTGACTTCAGGATTGAATTGAATTAAATTGAATTCGAGTGTGCCAGGCCAAAAAAATCACAGAGGATGTGGGGAGGAAGCTTTCCTGGGCAGTGGAAACATCATGAGAAAATCTTGAAGATTTTACTCTTTTCTCTACGTATCTGCTAAAGACTTGCACCATAAAGGCTCTTGAATAGTTGTACCACTTCTCAGATAACATCTCCTTTTTATTCGGTATAAGAAGTTGCTCACCCCACAACACTGCAAATAAATATGTTCTAAGAAGTGAAGTTTCAACACTATGATTTCAGGCTCACTCACCAATTTACCTTCAAGAATATCATCAGGGACAAATTTGAATTCATATTTGAATAAATTCAAAGCATTTTGCTTTTTGTACACCAAGCAAGAGAGATGAAGTGGTAGCATCTTTTACGACTTCTCAGTCTGCTATCTACTCAGAGACAGCAACTGATTCCACAAGTGAAGGGCTCAGTCCTACAAGATGGCCCACCTCACTTCAGATGCTAGTTGAAAGTCCAGGTTGTCACCTGGGCTTCTGACCGACTGGCTATAGATTAGAGGTTCCAACGACCCCCTCCTTGGGTTCAACTAATTTGCTAGAGCATCTCACAGAACTCAGAGAAACATTTTATTTACTAGATTACCAATTTATTATAAAAGGATATAATTCAGGAGCTGCCAGATGGAAGAGATGCATAGGGCAAGATACAAAGTAAGGGCGGGGAGCTTCCACGACCTTTCTGAATGCACCCCTCTCCCCAAATCTCCACGTGTTCACCAATCCGGAAGCTCTCCAAACCAGTCCTTTTGGGTTTTTATGGAGGCTTCATTACATAGTCATGATTAAGTCATTGGCCATCGGAAATTGATTCAACCTCCCATGCTTAGGTGTGGTCCAAAAGTCCTCGTTAACATAACAAAAAACACCTTTTGTTTCAACACTTAGGAAATTCCAAGAGTTTTAGGAGCTCTGTGCCAGAAATGAGACAAAGACCAAATATATATGTCTTAGTATAAATCACGATATTATAAATTTATTTTCATTGTTCAGTTGATAGATTTTTCTCTTGGTGAAAATTATTGGGATGAAATGTACCATAATTTTTCCTACTAAAATAAGGAAATATATCCTTCATTCAACAGCTTTTCTCTTAGAGACAAGATTTTGAGGAACAAATTAAAGACGCTAAGCAAGGGATAGGTATACAATATGACCTGATTCAAATTAGACACGTACTTATAATGTACTCTCCAAACTGGAATTCCAATTTTACTCACCTCTCCCAACTCCTTAAGGGGATTCAGGTATGCATCCCTGGGAACTTCTTGCCCCTCCTCAGAAGAACTTTCATCCAGGGCCATCTTGCTCACACCATCTTGATGGCATTGGGTCCCATCTCCCCCGCCCCAGCCAGCTGGGGGCTGTGGATCCTTGAGCCTGATTCTCTCCCCAGGGGAAAGGGAACAGCAAAGCAGACAATGCCCAAATGCTCTGTTGCAGGAGTGGAAGGGAGGAAACTATGAACCCCATCACATTACTATTTTGTTTATAGATGTATATACCAAAAATTGATAACTGTACTATATTTCTATAATATCTCTTGGTTTGCCTGCCACATCAGATCTCCCTCTAACCTAATCCCACACTTCTGGTCCCTCCGTCTTCCCCTAGTTTCTCCTCACACATGTCTCTGGCCCTATGAGGTCTTCCCCGCCACTCACCCCACCCCACTCTATTCCTACCTCTCCTGAGGATCTCCCTGCCCCTTCCCTTACCCTCTCTACCTGTTTGAAAATTCAAGGCTTCAAGACACATGGCATGTCTCTCTTCTCTGAAGCACTTTTGTACTTACATATAATAAATATAAATGTAGCCCTAGATTGTTCTACAAGGGTTTCATTTTGGCTCCCCAAATAGACCTAGTAAAGGTCAAGGTTCTCCACATCCCAGTGGTGCCCAGCCCAGTGTTTAGCATATAGGGTGCTCTGTTGTGCTGAGAAGAGACATTAAGAGCCCCCTGTGCAAGGCTCATATTGTCTGTAGTGCTACCAATTAGCAGTGGAACTTGCTTAACTCTCTGGGACCCAGTTTAGCCCACTATATACAATGCAAGATGGAGAGATAAAAACTAAAAGGGTGATCTTTGATGTCTCTTCTATCTCTGAATGCCCTGATGCCAGTAAACAACTTGCTGCTAGACTGTACTGGCAGGTGATGTCATCTAAAACTAGTTTTTAATCATAAAACCCTCTTCTACCCCTTCCTTTCTAGAATTTTCTCTAAATGGTCCAATCTGAAAACTGACCCTCAAAAATCTATCAGATTCTATGGACCACATAGGTAATTGAACTTGTAGTTGAACTCCAGTGCCTGACTGTCGCCATCCCCATACATACACACACGCACAGACACACGCAAACACATCACACACTTGGACTGGTACCTAGAACATAATTGTTGTTTGATAAATGCTCAAGGATTGGCTTTTACATGTATGTACTTAGCAAGGTCATAGGAGGAAACAGATGGAGCAAAAGATTCAGACAAGGAACAATGGAAAATATTATGCCACTATATAAGATTTCCAGAGGTGCAGAAATCAGAATATTTGAGATAGTCTAGAGAGGAACGTCACTAGGGGCAATGACCTGAAATCAAGCAGAGGAAATGTGGAGCTGAGCAGGAAATTTCCCAGTTGGCCTGTTACACCAGGCTTGACAGCCCCAAAGAGCCAGCGGAAGCTTGTGTCATTAAAAAGCTCTTGCAGTTACACACTGCTAATGGGAATAATCCCACTTTGCTGGGATTAGAGAGCTCCTTTTGGACCTGACAGCTCAACCCCTTCATTTCTCAGGTAAGAACACTGGGACCTAGAAAAGGGAAATCACGTTTGCAGGATCGCAGAGTCAAACTTGAATCTGACTCCGCACACTAACTGAATTTTCTCACCTCCCATTCCTTGGCAAACTCAGGTACTCTCCCAAACTTTCTCTGCAATGACCTCTGGGCCACTGTGGCCAATTTGTAGCCCCCATCTTACTTGCTATCTAGGAAACGTCTGGGACATTAAGGGCTCCCTTTCTCTTGAAACACCCCTTCCCTTATTGCCATGATCCCAGCCTATAGTTTTCCTCGTGCTTCTCCAGCAGCTTCTTCCCAATTGTCTTTGCAGGGACATTCTCAAGGCTCAGTCTTGGCGCTTCTTGTCTTCTCACCCCTCCCTTCCTCTGTGTAATCCTATCTTCCACCGCAGTGTCAGTATTCCCAAGTGGATATCCCCGTCTTGGTCTCTTGTCTCATCCCAAACTCAAGACTCGTACAGCCAGCTCCCCAGTAGTCCTCTTCTTAGACGTCACTGGAATCTCAAAGGCAACATGGCCCAACCTGAACACCCACTCACTGCTCTCCCTCTGTTCTTTCCCATCTCAGGAATGATGCCACAATCCCCTGTGCCTAAACCAGAACCCTGGACATCATCCTTGACACCAACATCTTCCTCTCCAAGTCATGTCCATTCTGCCTCCTATACACCTCTCACATCAGCCTGCTTCTTTCCATCTCCATGGACGACAACCTAGACCAGCCCACCACCATCTTTCACCTGGACCACTGCAACAGCCTGCTCATTGCTCTCTGCTTCCATCCTTGCCTGCATCCCCCAGTGCCACAAGGCATCCTCTATGACAGTCAGAAAGATCTCTTTAAAGTGAAAATCAGAGCCTGCTACTCCCTGCTTAAGATCCTTGGGTTAATTTTATCCCATTGTCCTTAGGATAGAGCCCAAAGGCCCTGCACTCTCTGGTTCCTGCCGACCTCTTCAGTTGCATCTTGTAACACCCCTTGTCTTTCCTCCACCCCCAACCCAACATCCACAAACACTTACCTTGCTCCAGAGACTTTTAGTTCTTGGAATTTAACCAAGGTCTTTCTTCCTCGAAGTGTTTGCACGAGCTGCTCCTTCCTCCTGACCCTCAACCTCCTCCCTACTCCAGCATACTATTCACCCCTCAGGTTGCAACTTAGAAACCACATCCTCTGGGCAGCCTCCCCGGGCGCCCAAAAGAGGCCAGGTCTGTCTCTCACTGTACTCTTTCTCCTTCATCATCATGTCACCACAGCAATCTAAAATGGCTTATGAGATGTGCGCCTCACTCCCTGTGGACCGTGAGCTCCACGAGGACAGGGCTCATGTCTGCCTGGTTTGCTCCTGTGTCCCAGGCCAAGCACAGAGCATGGTATGTAACAGATGCTCAGTAAGTGTTTTGAAAACTGAGCCATGTGATCGCTACACGCAGGTCCAGCAGCAGCCTGCTTTTTCCACCTTTCTCTTTGGTCTTCCTTTAAGGGGAAGGCTCAGATGGGTAATGGAGAATGCCAACGAGGGAATCTGACAGACATCCAACTCGTACACTTAGTAAATGTTGGATTCAAGATGGGAACATGTCAAGTGAGCAGATGGCCCTGGGAGACTGGGTTCTGGAAAGGCAGACATTCGGTGAGCAGGATGCACTGGGCATCTACTGGGTGCACACCCAAAAGTCCTCATGGGTGATTCTAAGGGAACAGGAGACACATTTCCTGCCCTAGAAAAGCTTGAAGTTCTCAAGTGAGACCTATAAAATGAAAGACGTAGCCTGGAAACAAGACAGCTCACATTCAGCACAACAAATCTGCTCACTTTAGCATACTGCAGCTGTGTGTTCTTGGCAAGTTATTTATCCTCTCTAAGCCTCAGTCTCTCCACCTGTAAAATGGAAATAAGAATACCTGTTTGACCTGCATCAGAGGGCTGCCACGAAAATAAGATCAAGTGCTGTGTGTGAGGAGTTTTGTAAACTGTAGTCCACTGTTCAAAAGCGAGGCGGTCTACCACAGGTGGGCATGCAGAAGCAGCGACACAAAAGTAGAGAAAGTCACTTAGGTCTCAGCCTAAGTGAACCTGGCAGGGGTTTATTTGTCTTTCCAGAAAACTCAAGTGCTTCTGACACCACAAATTCCCCAGGCTCTGGACAAATACAGCAGCAGGACTTCAGATTTTGTGAGGACAGAGATGGCATTCTCCACAGGGCAGGCCGGACAAGCACAGCTTCTCTCTGAAAGCAGCAGGACTCACGTGGGGTCGAGGGCTTGCTGTCTCCCCAACTGCTCTGTTCAGGCTGACCCCATGCGGGACTTGTTCAAAGCTGTCACTCTAATTACAGCTTTCGGTACCAGTCTCCTTCCCTTACCCAGGCCCTGATCCCCAGGGCTGTCTACTTGATAAGAACACGGAATCCTTCTGACTCACTTCAAACCCTCAGTCTAAAGTAACCTGAGCATGGTCAGAATTATCCCTAATTTGTATAACCTGAGTGTTGGCTGTCTCCAGAAATCCCTAAATTCTTTTAATTCAAGGAAACACTCTTACTTCAGTATTAAAATAAAAATGTCTCACTACCCCCATCCTCTGTAGTATGGAAAATTCATCATTTTCTACTCCCAATATCTGCAGGGATTCATGAACCTGGGAAGTCTTACTTTTTTGTGCTAACTTTCCTGCTTCCACCAAATCATCCATCTCCTTCATGCCTCCCCTCCTGCATCTGGTCTCTTCTCTCCCATGCAGGCTAACGCAGGGCCAACCTGGAGCACACCTCGCTTCTTGATTCCCCAGAGCAACCAGCATACAGGTTTATGTACAGAGCTGAGTGGTACTGAAGAAGGCATGGAGGGGGTTTACACTGCATCCCAGCCTAGCAAAAACCAAAAATCAAATGGGCATCCACGTTCCTGGGAGTCCCTGAGCCATTACTACCCTGGAGAATTTCCTGCTGGATTGTCTTAACCTCAGACCACCTGGTACCTTGCCACATTCCTCGGGCCTCTGCTTGCTCAGGCTCCCTCCATGAGGCAATATAGTGTTGGGGTTAACAGCACAAACGCTAGAGTTACACTCCTGAGGGCAAATCCTCCTCCTGCTGTTCCTTAGACTAGTAACCAAGAGCAGAATACTTAATCTACCTGTGACTCCCTTTCCCCACCTATAAAATGGGTGTACTATTAGTACATAGTTTGTGGGAGTGTGATAATCGAGTGAATAGAGCTAAGCATTACACCAACGCTGGGCATGTCAGCCATTATTGCTATCTTCTCTCTGTCTAGACTCTGCTTCTCAGCTGCCTCCATAAACTACAGACACGCCGACTTCTCATGCAGAGCACTTCATCCTTCTGTTTCCCCAGAATGTGCATCGGCCATGTCCTGGGAGTCTCATCTTTCACAGCCCTCAACACAGCACCAACACAGCATCCTGGAAAGAAATCCTACCCCAGCTACTCAGAGTGGTCCCTGAGCCCAGCTTCAGGCTCATCTAGGAGCTAGTTAGCCCTTCCTAATTAGAGTCTGTGTTGTGAGAAGATTCCCAGGTGATTCACAGACACATTAAAGGGTGAGAAGACCCGAATGAGCCCACTTCCCTACAGCAAATGGTGGGCTTCAATAGCATTATTTTTTTTTTTTCGCTACAGGCATTTGGCACCTGCTTGGTGGGGCATCGATGTTTGGGTACTTTTCAGAGCTCAGCAATGGGGGCCATTTAGTCCCTTGCTCATTTATTCACTGCACAGGAAGCAGCCACTACAGCACAGCGCTGGGCCAAGTGTTGAGGAAGATACAAAAGAAGTAGAAGACCAGGAGGATTTCCGCCAAGACCTGGACTTTGTGTCAAGCAGCAGGATACCCAGCACAGCAGCACTGGCCTTAAGGAGGCTACAGAGCAGAATGAATCCAAGGGCTACAGGAGGCCCATGAACAGCCCACGATCTCAGCCATCCCTTCTAGCTCAACAGCCTGGGCTTCAAGGACTTTAAGCCTGAATTTTAAAAGGGTGAACCTCCTACATCAGAATCACTTAGGGAGCTTGTAAAAAATGCACATGCCTGGACTACTTCTGATCTGTTGAATCAGAACTTGGCCTGGGGCTCAGGACTCTGCATTTTAATCTTCATTCTCTCCCCCCTCATTCACTCATCCAATCCAGCAGATTCTGATGCACCCTAGAGTTTGAGACCAAGGGTCCAGGAAGGCAGTATGCCCAAGTTACAAAGAGTGATGGCTCTGGAGCCAGACGCCTGGATTGTGATCTCAGCTCCACCACTTACCAGCAGTGTAAACTTGGACAAATTGCTTAACCTCTCTGTGCTTACATTTTTTCATCTATAAGATGTTATGAGACTTCACTCAGTTAAAACATGTAAAGATCTCAGAACAGCTCTTGGCTGTAGTAAATTCTGGAGAAATATTAGCAATTTTGTTACTGTCAGAAGAGAGGTCTTGCCTAAGGGCTGAACACTCCCTGAGCCACAGAGTCCTGGACACTTTGTGTTAGGAGACAGGACACAGCCTGGAGCCTCCTGGCCCACAAATCTGAGTTCGCTAAGCCCCACACATATTTTCTGCACTCCGGTGTAAAAATTTCTGGTAATGAAAAATCCCCAGTCCCACTATTTGACTGATAGATGCTTACCCAGTTAAGGGCGTAGGGCAGTGGTTCTCAACCTTGGCTGTATACTAGAATCACCAGGGGGGCTTTCAGAAATACTGATGCCTAGGCCACACACCCAGAGATTCTGATATAGTTGTTCTGGGATTTGTTGGGCACTTGGAAAGTTTGGATGCTTCCCAGGTGATTCCAATACTCAGCCAAGGTTGAAACCACTGACACAGGGTAAAGTTACAACTTAGTGATAGGAGGTAGACTTTTCCCAGGGTAGGGAAGGGATACAATCATTCCCACTGTCGATCCTTCAGGACAGAGATGGGCCCTCAGCCAGGAAATCTCAACAACTTAGAGATTGGTCTTAGACCCACAGAGTGAGAACTCTCATCTCTTTCTAGGCTTGGGTCTGGTGGCAAGTTCAAAGGCAGCCTCTTCCACAGGAAATCAGGCTGAGAACCAGGCCAGGTGGCAGTGGCTCCGAAAGACTAGTTTGGCTGGGTGGTTCTGGTTCAGGTTCTCTCAATTAAGTTGCTGTCAACTTAGAGCTACAGTCATCTGAAGGCTTGGTTAGGGATAGAGACTCCTTTCAAAGGTGGCTCATTCACAGGGCCCTGGGCAAGTCTCAGTCCCCTGCTTGCTGTTGGCAGGAAGCCTCAGTTCTTCACCATGTGGATGGACTTCTCCACAGGGCTGCTGGAGTGTCTTTACAACATGGCAGCTGGCTTCATCCAGTTCCAGAGACAGACAGACAGACAGACAGACAGACAGAGGGATGGGAAGGGGGCCGGGAGCTGCAATGCCTTTTATGACCTGGTCTCAGAAGTCGTGCACCATCACTCCTGCCACATTTGATTAGTCAGAAGCAAGTCACTAAATTCAGCTCACACTCAACGGGAGAGGAATTAGGCTCCATCTTTTGAGGGAAGGATTGTCAAAGAATTTACGGACATATTTCACAGCCACCACAATCTTCATCCTCAGGTTTCAGCTAAAACGACTTCTCTTCCAGGAAGATGCCCCTGACCCTGAAACGTGCAAGTGGGATTCAAGGCCTTCCTCTAGCCTTCCACAGCACCCTTTGCCTACATCTATCACTACACTTTGCTCTCTGCTTAATTGTCAGTTTTTATTCCTATCTTGAAAAAAAATACAAATGGAAATTTCTAAAGAGCAGAGACTATTATTCACTGTCATATTCCCAGCACTGTCATAGGGCTTGGTCCTCTGAAAAGTCTCAAAATGTGTATCCAAGACTGGACCCAGCTCTGCTACTAGCTGAGGGATCCTGGGTGAGCAGGGCTTCTCTTCATTTGGCCTCCCATCATTTGGGAGTCTCACCCAAGACTCTACAGCATAACAGGTGGCTCCTAACAGAGCAGCAGCAGAAGCTATCAGGCCCCTTAAGGGTTAGGCCTGGAACTGACTCAATGCCACTTTTCCCACACTGTGCAAGTCACAAGGCCAGCCCAGATTTAAGTACAGAGGAAACAGATGCTACTTCTGTGTTTACAAGAGATGGGAGGCATTGTTGATAACATTTCTACCACAGCAGTCAAAGAAATTCAGAAAATATAAGATTAAACAAAGTAAAAGAGATCTGTCTTTATTTGTGTTTTACTTGCAGGAATTCTCAAAGCCTTTAAAATATTGAAGATCATTACGAGTCTCCAAGAAGGCAATACTATATACAAAGTTTCCCAAACTTACTGAACCATGGAACCCCTCTTTGTTCTTTTTTTGTTTTTTCATCTTGCAGAACTAGTATTAGTCAAAACACAAGATCTTTAATGGTACTTTTAGCCTTAAAATATTTTGATTTCCAGAAAGAATGGGCTTTTCCAGTGGGGAGAAAAAAAATGGCCAGGTCAGAGAGCCCCAGGCTTCTAGTTTCTTTGGTGCTGTAAACTCTATGGAAAACGGTGGATCCTCCTTTTTCCCTGGTTCCTTAACTGGCCTCTTTTTGGCTGATTGGACTCTCTTATCCCTCACTCCCTCCTGCTAGGGGTGATTCTTGTCTTTGCTAAGAGTTTGAGCACACCATCCAAAGTGAAAGGAGCGGATCTTTAATTTCACTGATGGGAAAGTCACCAGGAACTTCACAGATGGCAGAAAATAAACCTCCTCTCGATACCGCCCCCCTTTTTGGAAAGGCAGGTTGAATAGTCTTTGTCAGCTTTCCAGTTGCTCCTCTCCACCCCCGGTTGGCGGCCTGCATGGGTGGGGGCATCCTTACCCCAGCAGAGCTCCCTACCTGCTGAGAACACCTCTGACAGGGTCAGGCCCTGCTGTTCTCCAGTGCAGTGGTGGCTCTCTGGCATCCCAAGGAAACTCTTGATCATCTCCCGGGAATCCCGCAGGCCAGGGCTGAAATGAGAGGTAGGTCCCCATGGGGGTGCAGATACCTGCAAATTCCTGCATAAAAGATCACTTCCCCAGGGTCTGCTCATAGTCATCACTGTGAGATTGTTCAACGAATGAATTCCCACATTGGAGGTGGGATCCAAAGATCATATCTTGGAAGTTAAGTGACTATCATCATCACAGAGAAAATCATCAAGTTACTATCTTTCCTACAAGTAGAATGGGATAAAGACCAAAGAGAAATCCAGAAGGCACAAGGGACAACCAGAAAGTAAAAAAGGAGGGTTGAAATAAATGATAGCTGAGGTTTCTTCCAACTTGAGGTTTCAGTAATTGTTTTTTTCTGCCTCATGACCCCTCTCCTCAGAGCTAGACAGATACATAGAATAGAAAACAAGACATTCTGTTTTGTTTCTCTTTAATGCGATTGTTTTTGATCATGGGAGGGAGGAGGAGGAAGGAGGTAGCAGCAAATAGAGCCAAGGATTATCTATGGGTTTTCCTTGTCTGTGTTCTACAGGTTCCCTATGACCTTTCTACTTTCGTTTTAGGACCTTTGGAAAACATAAAGCAATAGAAAGAAAATAAAACTTGCTTGTAATCCCATCATCTAAAGATAATATTGTTAATAACCGAATATATCTCCTTTCAGAATTTTATTGTATATATACATATACAATATTGTATATGGAAGCATGTTCTCAATTTTATTAAAAATACATGTGTGTATATATGTATATACATACTGTATTGACTATACACATATATACATACATGTACACATATATGTACTTTTAACAAAATTGAGAACATGTGATTTTGTGTCTTGCTTTTTTCACTCAAAAAACTTGGTTATATCGACTGTATAATATTCCATCTGCATCTGTACCTTTCCCTATGTTATTTGTGTATGTCTGTTACTTTGTATATCTGCCGCAAATATTTGTATCTAAGCTTTTGTATCTCTGATTATTTCATGAGGCAATATTCCTAAACAACAGAATTACTTGAGTATATAAAAGATTTTGAGGCTCATGATACACACTGAGAAATTACACTTGAGAAAAATTGTACTAAATTTTATTCCAACCAGCATTATTTGAGAGTGCCTGTTTAATCATTACCTTACCTATGTTAACAGATTATTTTATTCTTTCCAACATGAAAAGAGAAAAGTGGTATCTGGTTCTTATGCTCATTTTTATCTCATTGACTTGTAGTAAGAATGACATTTTTTCATAGACATTTTAGTCTCTTTAATTTCACTCATTGATTATGTAGTAGTCATGTTCTTTACCTAGGGATGTTTTAATATTTTTTATGTTTTACTTATTAATTTTAAGTTTTTTTATACATAAGATATTCATCCTTTTCTTTAATATTCTTATATTTTTCTCAAATTGTCATTTGCCTTTTAAGTTTTATATGTAATCAAATTCATCTTTTTCTTTTTGTTTTCTTCCACTTTAAAAAAGTTTTTCCTGATCTCCAAATCAATTAAATGTCTGTTTATATTTTTATCCCATTTTATGATCTTCTATTTCTGCACTGCAGTCTTTAATCCAATCAGAATGTAGTCTGTTGTGTGACGGTGAGTGTGGAAGTGGTTTTTCCTTCCAACCAGCAGCACGTTTGCTTGCTGGGGCATCCCAGCTCTGAGGGCCCGGGATCTTTCAGAGCTGAGTACTTTGAAATTTGAATCTGTAGATGATATTTCACACTGTAGGTGTGAATTGCAGCTTAAACAGATATTAACGTTTTGTAGAGTAAGCCCCTTCTCCTTACTTTATTCTGGCCATATCGTTCTTCCAGATGAACTTTAGAATCATTCTGTCATGTTTGAAGGGATTTATTTTGAAACTAGGAGCTATTTTGAAAGTAATGAACATCTTTACAACGTTCAATTTCCCGTTCAAAAGCACAGGGTTATTCTGAACCTCTACATGTCTCTATGGAACTCCATGCATTCCTTTCTATAGATCACAGGCAGATCTCATTACTGTTATGCTTAACTATTCTGTTGTCTACTGCTACCGGGATTGTTTTTTTAATCCCATTATATCTTTTAAGTGGATATTACCAGCATTTGGGAAATCTAGTGATTGTTGCCTATTTATCTTGTATCAGGCAATTTTGCTGAACTTTCTTATCAATTCTTCACCACTTTCTGTTGTATGTTCTATTATTCTCATAGTGAGAGAAGGCATCCTTGTTTTGTTCCCGATAGTAATGGAAATACTTCTTGTACTTTACCATTAACTATGGTGTAAAATGTGGGTATGAATTAGGTATTCTTTATATTAAGTAGAATTCTATTATTCCTGGCTTCCTAAATATTTTAAAAGTAGAAGTGATGTTTAATTATGTTGAATGACCTTTTAGAGTCTAATAAGATTAGCAGGAGTTATATTATATGACTATATTTCATTGATTATAAAATACATTGTAATTTCAGAGATGTTAAAACATGAAAAAGACAAGGTACATCTTAGAATTGAGAAAGATGTCCTAATATTGAACCATAAGGATGGGCCCCACTAGTTCATGGAGAAAAGTGCTTTTTATTATACTATTGAATTTGGTTTATTCAACTTTAATTATGAATTTTAAAACATATTCATATATAATATTATTTTAGAGTTTTTAAAAATGTGTTTATATTTATTAGGTTTTTATATTGGAGTGTC
The DNA here is from genome assembly GCF_020826845.1 of Diceros bicornis minor. NCBI lineage: Eukaryota > Metazoa > Chordata > Mammalia > Perissodactyla > Rhinocerotidae > Diceros > Diceros bicornis. The sequence continues at coordinate 13,969,036 of NC_080749.1, read as the reverse complement.
TAGTTTCCTAATCAATTCTAGTTTCAAATGATTAGCTTTCCCATTTTTATTTTGCTTAGGAATTGTTTATATAGCACAAGAATTATGGTCCTTGAAAGACTGAAGTATCACATTGGTAAAAGTTTTTTGTCTCAGAGACTTGTTTAAAAGAAGTAGTACTTTAATATATTCTTTATTTTTATGGTTGTTGAGCTCTTCTGATTTTCTTCTTAAGTTAAAGTGGATTCTTTACATCTTTCTGAAAAAGTATCATTTCCTTTGTGATACTTGTATTTGTCGACAAAGAAAGGTACATAATATTTGCCTAATCTTTAAAGAAATGTCTGTATCCTTTGATTTATCCCTTTCTTATCCTTAATTTTGTTTTCTTTTCTCTTATTTACACTTATGAGAGATTTGCCTTTTTTCCAAAGAAACAAGTTATGGTATTTTTTCTTCTGTTGTTTTACTTGTTAGATTTTAAAATAACTTCTCACATTGACTTGATTAGTTACTTCAGTTTTTATTTTATCATGTTATTATGCTACTATTATATTATTTAAGGCAAAAAATAAACCTATGATGGAGACTGGCCATGTCACATGCATTTTAATATGTAATATTCTCATTTCCATTATTTTCTAAATAGTACGTAATCATAGTTTTTATTTCATTTTGACTAAACAATTATTTAGAAGTGTGTGGTTTTTGAAATTGCTAACTACTTTAGGATTTTTGATTTATGTATTTCTTTCTCTGTGTATTCCTCTTCATTTTTAGTTTTACCATACTATAGCTGAGAAAATTTTGCCTTTGAGAAGGTTTTGATTTATTTTTGTTTTTAAAGGGCCTATTATATGATCAATTTTATGCATGTTTCATGCTTGTTTGAAAAGAAGATGAAATCTCCACTGGTAGAGTATAAAACATTTACTATACCAATTAATTCTGTCTTTTAAATTACGTTATTCAGATTCTCTATATATTTATTTGTCCTGTCAAATAACTGTTAAATAATAAAAGGGGCATTTCTCACAGCTAAAAACTCTTATTCCTTCACTCTCTCTCCCATTTTTGCTTTTTATAGTTCATGACAGTCATATGGTAGATATTACTTTTATACTTTCATTGTAGATTTTGCCTTTCATCATTGTGAAAGGACTCCCTCTATCCCATGTAGGACAGTTTGCCTTGCCATCTGCCTCTTGTGAAATTTATATTACCACCCTGATTTCCTTTGGTTTACATTTCCCTGGTAAATCTTTTCCCATTTTTTATTGTTAGGATTTCTGCATCAGTTTGTTGTACTCAGTACAGAATTGGATATTTTAAACCTATTTGAAAGTACTTTATCTTTAATAAAGAATAAGTCATTTGTATTTGTAGTCATAAATGATATGTTTGGTCTTCTGTTTTTATGTACATTTTGGCTTCTTTTCTCAAATCTTCTGTATTCTTTCCTATCTTTTGTTACCAAAAATGTACTTTATTTGCTTTAATCTTCTCCTTGACTTAGATGATATACACACTGTTTTTACTTTCATCAAAGGTTACCTTCACTTCTTCTCTAGAAGATATTTTACTCTCTATTTTTCTAATCATTGATACTTGTACTCCTTTGACTCCCTGATTCAGAGAAGGACAATTTCTTATGCATTTAATGGCTCAGATTGTCCCCAACTTTCAATTTTTTTAATGTAGTCTTGGGTTAGACACAATTATTCTTGATATTTTCTTCTAATTTTGCAAGTAGGTTTATAAAAGTTATTTAAACCTAATTGCATGCATTCATCTATTCATTTAATAAATACAGACTGAGCATATACTATAGACCAGGTACTAGGGGCAAAACAGTGAACATGACAGACAAAATCCCTAAAACTCATAAAGCTTATATTCTGGTGGAGGGGATAGAAAATAAATATGTAATAAACATTAAATAAATAAAGTAATTCCAGCTAGTGATAACTGCAATGAATGAAAAAAAAAACCAGAACAATGTAATAGAAGGAGTAAAGTGTCATTGGCTTAGGTGGCTGGGGAAACCTCTTTGAGGAGATGGTATTTGAGCGGTCGCCTGAGTGGTGAAATAGAGCCACCCACACAGACACCTAGGGAAGAGCTTCCAGGCAGAAGGAGGAACAAGTGCCAGCTCGGCAAAATCAAGGAAAACAAAGAACAACAAGAGGTTAAAGCACAGTAAGCAAGGGGAAGAGGTGTTCAGGACGAGCTCAGAGGGACAGGCAGTCTTGTAGGACTGTCTTAGTCAGGGTTCTCCAGAGAACCAGATACCAATAGGCAATATGTATCTCCTATTCATGGTTCACATGATCATAGAGGCTAAGTCCCAAGATCAGCAGTTAGCAAACTGGAGAGCCAATGGTGTAGTTTGAGTCCAAAGCAGGAAAAAACAACCAATGACCCGGCTAAGGCAGTCAGGCAGAAGGAATTCCCTCTTACTCATGGGAGGGTCAGCCTTTTGTTCTATTCAGGCCCTCAACTGACCAGATGAGGCCCACCCACATTAGAAAGGACAATCTGCTTTACCCAGTCTCACTCATTCAAATGTTAGTCTCATCCAGAAACACCTTCACACACACACCCAGAATAATGCTTGAACAAATATCTGGGCCCACCTTGTGGCCCAGTCAAGTTGACACATAAAAATAACTATCACAAGGACATAGGAAGAGGGTGATTTTATTTTAAATGTGATGGCAAGCCACTGAAGGATTTTAAACAGGGAACTGACATGATATGATTTACTCATTAAAAATAAAGAAAAGTCTCAGACACAGTATGAAGAACTGATACAATGGTGGCAGGAGTAGAAGCAGGAATAGAACTCTCCAACAGGAGAGCATGGTAGCTTGGACTAGGGTACAAGTGGATGGATTTAGAATACCTTTTGAAGACGGGAAATATGGGACTGACTCATAGATTGGATGTTGAGATGGAAAAAGAAAGATATCAAGGTAAAGATAATGCCCATATTTTTACCCTGGCTAACTGGAGGTGAGTGGAAGATTTCCATTTACTAATAAGGAGAAATTCAAGGAGGAACATAGGAATCAAGAATTCTGCTATGTGCATCTAAAGGCTATCCAAGAAGAGCTGTGGAGTGGGCATTGTACATAACCTGGCACTCAAGGAGAGATCAGGGCTTTACTAGTTTCTTAGTACTGCTGTAACAAATTACCACAAACATAATGGCTTTAAACAATGCAAGTTGTGGTGACATCACAAAAGATGGAGGAGTAGGAAGCTCCAGAAACCAGTCCCTTCTGCAAAACAACTGTTGAACTGACAAGATCCATCAGAATCAACTATTTCAAACTCTGGAATTTAGCCAAACACTTGCAGCATCCAGGAGAGTGCTTGATGAAGAAAGAGACTGGTAAATTTTGATGAATTTCAGAGTTTTGCATAGCAGCTACCATCCTCAATGCCATGGGATTGGCAGGCAGCTAGGGGGATGGTGGCATATATTCCTAGTATGACTTGCTGGTGCCAGGTTGAGCAATAAAGACCATGATCTACAAGTAGGAATGTGTGTCAATCTGCCCTCTACTAAAGGACCAGCACAGTGGCTGGTCATTGTGTCTCAACCACCATAGGCTGAAATAGCTTCCTGGGCAGTGTCTGTTGAAGAGTTTAAATAGACAGAACACTTCTTTGTTTCTTTGCTCTTTTCTTATTTGATCATGTCACTGGCTGACCACAGAGAGACTTCAGTGACCACACATGACAACAAATATTATCTTTGAGTGACATCAGCATCATAGCAGACTGAGTTGCTCCCTTTGTCTCTCCTCAATAAACTATAACCAGTAGAACAGCAGACAATATAGAAGAGAGAATTAGCGAGCTCAAAGATAAAAATCTAGAAATGACTAGGTGGAAGAGGAGAAAGAACTAATATTTTTTTAAAAATGGAGAAATTCTACAAGAAATACTCATCTTAATTAGGAAAAGCAACATAAGAATAACGAATACTCCAGAAGGAGAATAGAGGGAAAAGGGAGCAGAGAACTTATTTAAAGAAACAATAGCTACGGAATTCCCAAACCTGGGGAAGGAACAGGCTCTATGAGTACGTGAAGCTAATACAACACCTAATTATCTCAAGGCAAAAAGACCTTCTCCAAGGCATATTATACTAAAACTGCCAAGAGCCAATGACAAGAAAGAATATTAAGGGCAGTCAGAGAGGAGAAAATAATAACCTACAAGGAACTCCCATTAGGCTATCAGTGGGCTTCTCAGTAGAAACTCTCCAGGTCAGGAAAAAGTGGAATGATATATTCAAAATATTGAAAGATAAAAACTGTCAGCCAAGAATACTTATCCAGCAAAGTTATTTTTCAAACATGAAGGAGAAATAAAGGCTTTCTTAGACAAATAAAAGCTGAGGGAGTTCATTGCTAAGAGACCTGCCTTAAAAGAAATGTTGAAAACAGCTCTCCTACTTGAAACAAAAAGGCACAGGTACATACAACTTTAAGCAAAGTAGACAGATAGAATCAGAAAATTACAGGTCTATACCAGAATAGGTTAGTAAACACTTACCTATAACATAAAAGCTAAAGGGAAAGAAAGCATTAAAAATAACTATAACCCCTTTAATTTGGTAACAAACTCACAATACAAAAAGGAATAATTTGTGACAACAAAACCATAGAAGAGGAACAGGAAAAGGCTAGAACTTGCATAGGCAAATAGAGATAAGAAGCTATTAGTAGAAAAAGGACTATCTCATCAATGAGATCTTTTATACAAACCTCATGGTAACCACAAAACAAAAAATCAGAGTAGAGTCATAAAACATAAAAAAAAAAGAGGAAACTGAGAAACACATCACAGAAAACCACCAAACTAAAATGGCAGACAGAAATACAAAGAAAAAGAATGAAATGGAAATACAGAGCAACAAGAAAACAAAAGATAAAATGGTAGTATTAAGCTCTCATATATCAATAATCACCCTAAATGTAGGATTGAATTCAGTAATCAAAAGACATAGAGTGGCTGGATAGACTAAAAAAAATGAGACCCAACAATATGCTGCCTCCAAAAGACCCATCTCAGTTTTAAAGACAAACATAGGCTCAAAATGAAGGGATGGAAGATAATACAAATGGCAACTAAAAGAAAGCAGGAGAGCCATATTTATATTAGACAAAGTAAACTTCAAGACAAAAAAGATAATGAGAGACAAAGATGGAAATTATATAGTGATAAAGAGCATAATCCACCAAGAAGATATAACATTTATTAATATATGGACCTAATATAGGAACACCAGAGTATATAAAGCAATTACTAATAGTCCTAAAGGGAGAAATAAACAGCAACACAATAATAGTAGGGGACTTTAATACTCCACTTACATCAATGGATAGATCATCCAGACAGAGAGTCAACAAGGAAACATCAGCCTTAAATGAAACACTAGGTCAGATGGACTTGATATATATAGAACATCCCATCCAAAAGCAGCAGAATAGATATATATAGAACATCCCATCCAAAAGCAGCAGAATACATGTTCTTCTCAAGTGTACACGGAACATTCTCAAAGATAGACCGTATGTTGGGAAACAAAACAAGTCTCAATAAATTTAAGAAGACTGAAATCATATTAAGCAGCTTTTCCAACCATAGTGGTAAGAAACTAGAAAACAACTACAAGAAGAAAGCTGGAAAAGTCACAAATATGTGGAGACAAGACAACATGCTACTGAACAACTATTGGATCAATAAAGAAACCAAAGGAGAAATCACAAAACAGCTGGAGACAAATGAAAATGAAAACAATATACCAAAATCTATGGTTTGCAGCAAAAGCAGTACTAAGAGGGAAGTTTATAGCAATACAGGCCTACCTAAAGAAACAAGAAAAAGCTCAAATAAACAATCTAACACTACACCTAAAAGAACTAAAAAGAAAAGAATAAACAAAGCCCAAAGTCATTAGAAGGAAGGAAATAAAAATCAGAGCAGAAATAAATAAAATAGAGACTGAAAAGATCAGTGAAACTAAGAGCTGGTTCTTTGAAAAGATAAACAAAATTGACAAACTCTTAGCTGGACTCACAAAGAAAAAAATACAGAAGGCTAAAATAAATAAAGTTAGAATTGAAAGAGGAGAAATTACAACAGATACCATAGAAATACAGAGGATTATAAGAGAATACTATGAAAAGCTATACACCAACAAATTGAACAACCTAGAAGAAATGGATAAATTCTTAGATTCACACAACCTCCCAAAACTGAATCAAGAAGAAATAGAGAATCTGAGTAGATTGATCACTAGTAAGTAGATTGAAATAGTAAAGAAAGCCTGCCAAGAAACAAAAGTCCAGGACCAGACTGCTTCTCTGGTGAATTCTACCAAACATTCAAAAAAGATTTAATACCTATTCTTCTCAAACTCTTTCAAAACATTGAAGAATATGGCACTCTTCCCAACTCATTTTACAAAGCCAGCATTACCCTGATACCAAAACCACACAAGGACAACAAAAAAAGGAAAATTACAAGCCAATATCACTGATGAACATAGATGCAAAAATCCTCAAAAAATTTTAGCAAATCAAATACAACAATATATTAAAAGGATCATACACCACAACTAAGTGAGATTTATCACAAGGATGCAGAGATAGTTCAACATCTGCAAATCAATCAATGTGATACACCACACTCACAAAATGAAGAATAAAAATCACATGATCAGGGCTGGCCTGGTGGTGTAGCAGTTGAGCTCATGCATTCCACTTCAGCGGCCCAGGGTTCACCAGTTCGGATCCTGAGCATGGACCTACTCACTGCTCATCAAGCCATTCTGAGGTGGTGTCCCACATAGAAGAGCTACAACTCTACAACTATGACATGCAACTATGTACTGCAGCTTTGGGGAGAAAAAAGAAAAAGAGGAAGATTGGCAACAGATGTTAGCACAGGACCAACCTACCTCAAAAAAAAAAAAAATCACATCATTGTCTCAATAGATGCAGAGAAAGCATTTGACAAGTTTCAACATTCATATATTATAAAAAGTCTCAATAAAATGAGTATAGAATGAAGGTACTTTAACATAATAAAGTGTATATATGACAAACCCACAGCCAACATCATACTCAACAGTAAAAAACCGAAAATTATCCCTCTAAGAACAAGAACAAGACAAGGATGCCAACTTTCACAACTCTTATTCAACATAGTATTGGAAGTCCTAGCCAGAGCAATTAGGCAAGAAAAAGAAATAAAATGTATCCAGATCAAAAAGGAAGAAGTAAAACTGCTACTATTTGCAGATGACATGATTGTATATATAGAAAACCCTAAAGGATCCACCAAAAAACTATTAGAAATAATTAACAAATACTGTAAAGTTGTAGCACACAAAATCAACATACAAAAATTTGTTGCATTTCTACACACTAACAATAAACTAGCAGAAAGAGAAATCAAGAATACAATCCCATTTATAATCACAATAAAAAGAATAAAATACCAAGGAATAAATTTAGACAAGGAGGTGAAAGACCTGTACACTGAAAATTATAAGACATTGTTGAAAGAAATTCAAGGAAACATAAAGAAATGAAAAAATATTCCATGCTCATGGAGTGGAAGAATAAACATAATTAAAATGTCCCTATTACCTAAAGCAATCTACAGATTCAATGCAATCCCAATCAGAATCCCAGTGACATTTTTCATGGAAACAAAACAAAAAAATCCTAAAATTTATATGGAACGAAAAAAGACCCCGAGTAGCCAAAGGAATCCTGAGAAAAAAGAACAAAGCTGGCGGTATCACACTCCCTGATTTCAAAATATACTACAAAGCTATAGTAATCAAAACAACATGGTACTGGCACAAAAACAGACATAGAGATCAACAGAACAGAATTGAAAGCCCAGAAATAAAACCACACATCTATGGACAGCTAATTTTTGACACAGGATCCAAGAACATACCGTGGAGAAAGGAAAGTCTCTTCAATAAGTGATGCTGGGAAAACTGGACAGCACATGCAAAAGAATAAAAGTAGACCATTATCTTACACCAAACACAGAGATTAACTCAAAATGAATTAAAGGCTTGAATTTAAGACCTGAAACCACAAAACTCTTAGAAGAAAACACAGATCATATGCTCTTTGACAGCAGTCTTGGCAGTATCTTTTTAAATATCATGTCTCCTCAGGCAAGGGAAACAAAAGAAAAAATAAACAAATGTGACTACATCAAACTAAAAACTTCTGCACAGCAATGGAAACCATCAGCAAAACAAAAAGACAACCTACCAACTGGGAGAAGATATTTGCACATCATATATTCAGTAAGGGGTTAATATCCAAAATATATAAAGAACTCATACAACTCAACAACAAAAAAAATAAACAACCTGATCAAAAAAATGGGTAGAGGATATGAAGAGACATTTTTCCAAAGATATACAGATGGTCAACAGGCACATGAAAAGGTGTTCAACATCACTAATTATTAGGGAAATGCAAATGAAAACTATGAGATATCACCTCACACTCATCAGAATGGCTATTAGTAAAAAGGCAAGAAATAACAACTGTTGGAGAGAATGTGGAGAAAAAGGAACCCTAGTATATTGCTGGAGGGAAAGTAAGTTGATGTAGTCACTATGGAAAACAGTATGGAGATTCCTTAAAATGTTGAAAATAGAAATACTATATGATCCAGCTATTCCACTTCTAGGTATTCATCCAAAGGACACAAAAACATTTGTTCAAAAAATAATGTTCAAAAACATTAATTCAAAAAGATATATGCATTGTATACAGCATTATTCACAATAGCCAAGACTTGGAAGCAACCTAAATGCCCACCACAGATGAATGGATAAAGAAGATGTAGTATGACGTGGTATATGAAATACTACTCAGCCATAAAAAGAGATGAAATATTGCCATTTGTGACAACATGGATGGACCTTGAGGGTATAATCGTAAATGAAATAAGTCAGACAGAGAAAGACAATTACTATATGATTTCTCTCATAGGTAGAGGATAAACAAACAAATACACAAATACATATGAAGAACAGATTGGTGGTTACCAGAGGGAAAGAGGGTTGAGGGAGGGTAAAAGGGGTAAAGGGGCACATGTGTACAGTGATGGATGGCAACAGACTTTTAGTGGTGAACATAGCAATCTATGCAGAAGTCAAGTATAACGATGTACATCTGAAATTTATATAATGTTATAAACCAGTTACCTCAATAGAAAAATAATAATAAAAGAAAAAATGAATGTGGAATATATATTATTAATATTTTCATATGGATTCCATGTTGAAATGATAATGTTTTGAATATATTGTGTTAAATAAAGTATATTATTAGAATTAAGAGAAAAAAAGAAATATTTTCCTTGTAAAAATAGTTTGGAAAAGTCACTAAACAAATGAAGAACTGCACCCCACAACAAGCAACAACGGCAATCCCTGGGAACAAGGAGGCTCTGGTGTCCAGAGTTACTACATTACAATATTCAAAATGTCCAGTTCTCCACAAGAACATTCAAAACATACAAAGAAACAAGATAAAAAGAAACCAAGAAAAAACATCACTGAGGAAGCTCAGACATTGAATACTAGAAAAAGACATTAACTGTCATAAATATGCTCAAGAGCTAAAGGAAACCATGGACAAAGAAACAAAGGAAATCAGAGGAAAAATGTATGAAGAAGTAGGCAAAATCTATAAAGATATAGAAATTATACAAAAGGGATCAAATAGAAATTCTGGAGCTAAAAAGTACAACAGCTGAAATGAAAATTTCATTAGAGGGATTCAACAGCAGATTTGAGCAAGCAGAAGAAGGAACCAGCAAACTTAGAGATAGGGTGATTGAAACGACACAGTTTGTGGACCAGAAAGAGAAAATAATGAAGAAAAATCAACAGAGCCTAGGGGACCTATGGGATACCATCAAGTGTACTAATGTATGCATTCTGGGAGTCCCAAAAAGGAGAAGAGATAAAGAAAGGGGTAGGAAAAAATATTTCAAGAAATAACAGCTGAAGAGTTCTCAAATTTGATGAAAGTCATGAATAAACAAATCTAAGAAGCTCAATGAACTCCAAGCAGGATAAACTTAAGGAGATACACCCCAAAACACATTATAATAAACTGTCAAAAGACAAAGGGAAATCTTGAAAGGAGCAATAGAGAAGCAACTCCTCATGTACAAGAGCTCTTAAGTAAGATTAAAAGCCAGTTTCTCATCAGAAACCACAGAATCCAGAAGGCAGTGGGATAATATATTTTTAAAGAGCTGAAATTAAAATCTGTCAACCAAAACTATACTTCAAAAATGAAGTATAAAATGTAATATACAGCATGGTGACTACAGTTTATAATGCGTTATTGTATATTTGAAAACTGCTAAGACAGTAGATCCTAGAAGTTCTCATGACAAGTAAAAAAAATTGAAACTATGTGTGGTGATGATGTTAACTAGACCTATTGTAGTGATCATTTTGCAATATATACGAATATCAAATCATTATGTTGTACACCTGAAACTAATACAATGTTATATGTCAATTATATCTCAATTTTAAAAATAAAAATAAAACAAACAAGAAGAGAAGGAGAAAACAAGGCATTCCCAGATTAAAAAAAAAAAGCTAAGGGAATTTATCACTAGTAGACCTGCCCTACAAGAATTGCTGAAAGGAGTCCTTTAGGGTGAAATGAAAGGACACTAGACAGTAAATCAGTAATACAAAGAAATAAAGATATCTGGTAAAGACAATTACTTAGATAAATATAAAAGCTAGTATTATTATAATTTTGATTTGTAACTCTTTTTTGTGTGGCCTACAGGATTTTAAAGACCTCAATACTAGACTTTCAATAATGGATAGACTATCTAGACAGAAGATCAATAAAGAAATAGAGAACGTGAACATTATAAACCAACTAAACCTAACATTTATACAGAACACTTCATCCAACAACAGCAGAATACACATTCCTCTCAAGTACACATGGAACATTCTCCAGGATAGACCATATATTAGGTCATAAAACAATTCTCAATTAATTTGAAAAGACTGAAATCATAAAAAGTATCCTCTCTGACCACAATAGAATGAAGCCAGAAATCAAAAACAGAAGGAAAACTGGAAAATACACAAGTATGTGGAAATTAAACAACACACAAAAAATCAATGGATCAAAGAAGAAATGACGAGGGAAATTAGAAAATATCTTGAGATGAATGAAAATGAAAAGGCCTGGACATCCACATGTGAAACAATGACTCTGACACAGACCTTAAACCCTTCACAAAAATTAACTCAAAACAGATCACAGACCTAAATGTAAAACTCAAAACGATAAAACTCATGGATGATAGCATAGGAGAAAACCTAGATGACCTTGGATATGGTTGTAACTTTTTAGATACAACTCCAAGGGCACAATCCATGAAAGAAATAATTGATAAGCTGGACTTCATTAAAATTAAAAACTGCTCTGCCAAAGACAATGTCAAGAGAATGAGAAGACAAGCCACAGACTGGGAGAAAATATTTGCAACATACACATCTGTTAAAGGACCATTATCCAAAATATACAAGGAACTCTTAAAACTCAACAATAAGAAAAGAACCTGATTTAAAAATGGGCCAAAGACCTTAACAGACGCCTCATCAAAAAAGATATAGAAATGGCAAATAGGCATTTGAAAAGATGCTCCACATGATATGTTATCAAGGAAATGCAAATTACAACAACAATGAGATACCACTACACACCTGTTAGAATGGCCAAAATCTGGGACACTGACAACACCAAATGTTGGTGAAAATGTGGAGCAACAGAAACTCTCATTCACTGCGCGTGGGAAAGCAAAATTGTACAGCCACTTTGGAAGACTGTCTAGCAATTTCTTACAAAACTAAATATACTCTTACCATATGATCCAGCAATTGCACTTCTTGGTATTTACCCAAAGGAGTTGAAAATGCATGTTCACACAAAAGCCTGCACATGGATGTTTATAGCAGCATTACTCATAATTGCCAAAATTTAGAAGCAACTGAGATGTCCTTCAGTAGGTGAATGAATAATTAACCTTCAGTGGTACATCCAGACAATGGAATATTATTCAGTGATAAAAACAAATGAGCTATCAAGCCATGAAAAGACCTGGAGAAACCTTAAATGCATGTTGCTTAGTGAAAGAAAAGGCTACATTATGTACGATTCCAAGTATATGACATTCCAGAAAAGCAAAACTATGGAGACGGCAAAAAGTTCAATGGTTGTCAGGTGTTTTGGGGGGTGGTGGGGGGTGGAAGAATGAATAGGTGGAGCACAGAGGATTTTTAGGGCTGTAAAAATACTTTGTATGACACCATAATAATGAATACACGTCATTACACATTTGCCCAAACCCATAGAATGTACAACATCAAGATTGAACTGTAATGTAAATCATGAACTTTGGGTGATTATGATGTGTCAATGCAGGTTCATCATTTGTAACAAACGTACCACTCTGGTGGGAGACGTTGATGAAGGCGGCTATACATATATGCGGGCAGAGGGTATATAGGAAACTTCTGTACCTTTCCTTCAATTTTTCTGTAAACTTAAAACTGCTTTAAAAAAATTAAAGCCTTAATTTAAAAAAAATGAAAAGGCAGCATACCAAAACCTATGAGATTCAGTGACAGCAATGCTCAGAGGCAAATTTGTGGTTATAAATGCCTACATTTAAAAAGAAGAAAGATCTAAAATCAACAACATAATTTTACATCTTTAGGAATTATAAAAACAAGAACCAACTAAACCAAGTAGAAGGAAGGAAATAATAAATATTAAAGCAGAGATAAACAAAACAAAGTATAGAAAAACAACAGAGAAAATCAATGAAACAAAACACTGATTCTTTGAAAAGATTACAATATTGGCAAACCTTTAGCCAGACTAAGAAAAATAAAAAAGGTGCAAATAACCAAAATGAGAAATGAAAGTAATGACATTACTATGACCTTACAGAAATTAACAGGATTATAAGAAAATATTATAAACAATTGTATGTCAACAAATTGGATAAAATAGAAGAAATGGACAGATTCCTAGAAAAATTACCAATAGATATCCAAGAAGAAATAGGAATCACAAAGGACTTATAACAAGTAATGAGACTGAATAAGCAATCAAAAACCTCCCAACAAAGAAAAGTCCAGGACCAGCTGGCTTCACTAGTGAATTCTACCAAACGTATAAAGAAGAATTAACACCAATCCTACTCAAGCTCTTCCAAAAGACAGAAGACGAAGGAACGCCTCCTAGAAAATTTCTGATGCCAGCATTATCCTGATACCAAAGCCAGATAAAGATACCACAAGAAAAGAAAACTATAGACCAATATCCTTTGTAAATATAGATGCAAAAATGCTGAACAAAATACTAGCAAACCGAATCCAATAGCACGTTAAAAGGATTATGCACCATGACCAAGTGAGATTTTTCCAAGGAATGCAAGGGAGTTTCACCATAAGAAAATCAATCAATGTAATACACCATATTAATAGAACGAAGGGAAAAAAACACATGATCATCTCAATAGACACAGAAAAATCATTTAACAAAATTCAAGATGTTTTCACGATTTAAAAAAAAGACACTCAGCAAACTAGGAATAGATGGGAACTTTCTCAGCAGGATAAAGAGCATGTATTAAAAACCCACAGGTAACATCATACACAATAGCAAAAGACTGAAACCTTTCCTCTAAGATCAGGAACAAAACAAGGATGCTCACTTTCACCATGCTATTCAACATCACACCTGAAGTCACAGCCAGAGCAACTGGGAAAGAAAAGGCGTCCAAATTGAAAAGGAAGAAGCAAAACTATCTCTATTTGCAGATGGCAATATTCTCCATATAGACAATCCCAAGGAATGCACACACACACAAATGTACTAAAGCTAACAAACAAAATCAGCAAAGTTGCAAAAACCGTTGTGTCTCTATACAACAGCAATGAACAATCCAAAAAGGAAATTAAGAAAACAATTCCATTTATAATAACACTCAAAGTAATAAAATACCTAGGAATAAATTTAATCAAAGAGATAAAAGACTTGTGCATTGAAAACTACCAAACATTGCTGAAAGAAATTAAAGACCTAAAGAAATGGAAATACATTCTTATTACATGGATTGGAAGATTTAATATTGTTAAGACAACAATACTTCCTAAAGTTATCTACAGATTCAATACAACTCCCATCAAAACTCCAATGGTCTTTTTTGCAGAAATGGAAAAGCTAATCCTCAAATTTATGTGTAACTGCAAGGGGACCAAACAGTCACTATAGTATTAAAAAAGAAAAACAGAGACAGAGAATTCACACTTCTCCATTTCAAGCTTATTACAAAGCTACAAAAATCAAAACCCTGTGATGTTAGCATAAACAAAGACATGGAATAAGGTCAATGAAATAGAATTGAGAGTTCAGAAATAAACCCAAACATCTATGGCCAATTGATTTTTGATGAGGATGCGAAGTCCATTCAAGGAGGAAAGAATCGTCTCTTTAACAAATGGTGCTGAGACAACAGGATAACCACATGCAAAAGAATGAAGTCAGACCCCTACCTCACTCCATACACAAAGATTAACTCAAAATGGATCAATGACCTGAACATAAGAGCTAAAACTATTAAACTATTAGAAGAAAATATAGGAGTAAATTTTATGACCTCATATTTGGCAATGGATTCTTAGATTTGACACCAAACCACAAGCAACAAAATAAAAAATAGATAAATTTGATTTCATAAAAGTTAAAAACTTTTGTGCATCACAGGACATTATCAAGAAAGTGAAAATACAACTTTTATATGAAGACTTCTTACAACTCACCACCACCAACAAAACAAATAACCAAATTTTAAAATAGGCAAAAGATTTGTGTAGTCATTTCCCCAAATGGGCCAACAAGCATACAAAAAGATGTTCAACATTATTAGCCATCAAGGAAATGCAAATCAAAGCCACAATGAGATGCCACTTCACACCCACTAGGATAGTTGTAATATACAAAAAAAATGGGAACAAATATAACAAGTGCTTGTAAGAATGTGAAGAATTTGTAAAACGTGTATGTTGCTGGTCAAATATAAAATAGTGCAGCCACTGTGAAATACAGTTTGGAAGTTCTTCAAAAATTTAAACATAGGGCCGGCCCCGTGGCTTAGAGGTTAAGTACGTGCGCTCCAGTGTTGGCGGCCCGGGTTCGGATCCCGGGCGCGCACCGATGCACCGCTTCTCCGGCCATGCTGAGGCCATGTCCCACATACAGCAACTAGAAGGATGTGCAGCTATGACATACAACTATCTACTGGGCTTTGGGGGAAAAAATAAATAAATAAAATTAAAAAAAAAAATTTTAAACATAGAATTACCATATGACCAAATAATTCTACTCTTATGTATATATCCAAGAGAAATAAAAATATATGTCCACATAGAGACTTGTATATGAATGCTCATAGCAGCATTATTCATAAGGGCCAAAAGGTGGAAACAACTCAAATGTCCATCAATGGATGAATGGATAAACAAATAGTGGTATGTACATTCAATGGAATATTATTCAACCATAAGAAGGAATGAAGTATTGATGCATTCTATAACTTGTATGAACCTTGAAAACATTATGCTAAGTGAAAGAAACCAGACACAAAATGTAACATACTGTATGATTCCTTTTATATGAAATATCTAGTATAGGAAACTCCACAGAGACAGAAAGCAGGTAAGTTGCCAGGGAGGGAGGGTGGAATAGGGAATGATTACTTAATAAGTAGGAGTTTTCTTTTGGAATAATAAAAATGTTTTGAAACTAGAGAAAGGCGATGGTTGCACAGCATTGTGAATGCACTAAATGCCACTGAATTGTACCTCTTAAAATGGTTAACTTTACCTCAACTTAAAAAAAAAAAAAAAACAAGTTTATTATCTTACAGTTTTTGAGGTCAGAAATCCAAAATCAGTTTCAATAGATTAAAGTTAAAGTGTCAGCAAGGGTGGTTCCTTCGGGAGGCTGTGAAGGGAGAATCCATTTCCTTGCCATTTTCAGCTTCTAGGTGCTGCTTACATTTCTTGGTTTATGATCCCTTCCTCACACCACTCCAACTTCTTGCTTCTATTGTCACATCTCCTACTACTCTCTCTAATCTGAGTCTGCGGCCTCCCTCTTATAAGGACCCTTGCGATTATATTGGGCCCATCTGGATCATGCAGGATACTCTCCCCATCTCAAAATCCTTAACTTAATCACATCTGCAAAGTCCCTTTTACCATGTGAGGTAACATATTCACAGGTCCTATAGATGAGGAAGTGGACATCTATAGGGGACCATTATTCATCCTACTACAAGGGCTCAAGATCTAAAGGTGAGGGTCTTTTGCCTATGAATGGTCTTTAAAACCATAGATGCAGAGTATGAACATCCACCACCTCCTTTTGTATCATAACTCCCCTATTATCAAGGTCTTACTTTTGCTTCATCCCTTTTTAAAAGAAAGGTGCATAGTGCTTATATTATCTAATTCCTCTAGTACATGAGTATAAAATTCTTGAGTTACAACTTTTTCCTTCAAAAGTTTTGCCAATATTTATCTATTGTTTTCTGTCATGTACTATAGCAGAGGAGAAGGATGACATCAGAAAAAATTTTGTTCACTTGTAGGCAGGGAAACTAATTGTTTTTCTCCATGGATGCCTCCAGTTCTCTTTCTTTCCTAAAAGTTTGCCAGTACGTGTCTAAGAATGGCTCTCTTAATTAATGTGACTTGATATGACAAGCCCTTCTAATACATACACCCAAGTCTTCTTATTCAACAGGAAAGTTTCTTCATTTACTTATCCAGTAACGTTTTTTGTAGTATCTACTCTATGACAATAGAGAACAAGAGAGATTAGGTCCTGGCACTCATGTGACTCACCTTCAAAAAATAATAAATAAATATATGATATAATTTCAAGCAGTGATATAAACAGTGAAGGTAAATGAAGTGGGTAGAGGAAAAGATCATGATGAGGGCAGTGGCACTCTTTCAGATGGGTCTGCTGAAAACTGTTGAGGCGTGTGTACTAGGCTGGAGAAGCTGGTGGTAGTCGGGTGGGCTGCTGAAAAACAGGAATTAAAAAATAGTAATTGTGTTTGTGACTATTGCTGATCTAATCATCTAAGTTTCATCCCTATTGATGGCTATGTTCTTAAGTTTATTACTCATCTTCTGTCCTCCATGTCTGTAATCTTCTTGCTTGTTGTTTTAATTTATTTAACAAACATATTATAGTGTCTACTATATACCAAACTCTGGCTTAAGCACTATATAGTAGTAATTGATTTAATTTAAATATCATAAATCCCTTTGAGGCAAGTACTATTATTAGCCCCATTTTACAGCCAAGAACACTGAGGCACAGGAAGGTTATACAACTAGCCCAATGTCACACTTCCAGTACAGATGGGGTCAGGATTTGCACTCAGAGAGTACACCTTCAGAGTCTACACTCTTTTTTTTTTTGGCTGAGGAAGATTCACCCTGAGCTAACATCTGTGCCAGTCTTCCTCTATTTAGTATGTGGGTCACCGCTACAGCATGGCTGACGAGTGGTGTAGGTCTGTGCCTGGGATCTGAACCCGCGAACTCTGGGCCACTGAAGCAGAGTGCACCAAACTTAACCACTATGCCACAGGGCCAGTCCCCAAAATCCACACTCTTGATTCTGTTGTATGTTGCCTCTCCATTCATCACTGTCCATTTTTTCTCCATCCTGGGAAACAAACTATCTAGTTTGTCTTTAATATCATTGCTTCAGTCTTCTGCATCATCAATTTTGCTATTTTCTCTCTCTACTGAGGATTAAATTTCACAATTGTATGCTTAGTTTCTTTGCAGTCCTCATTGTCAACACTTCTGGCTATTTCTTCCTCGTCATGTTTTGTTTCTCTTTCATGTAAGCCAAGACTTCATGCATCCTTCAGAGGATTTCAACAAGTTTCTCCATGTTTCATTCCCCAGCACTTGTTATACAATCTTTTTAATGTGTTCCATGTTGGGTTTTTCCTGATTTCCAATGAAAATTAGCAGAGGTGCATCCAGACTCAGTGTTTACCAGTAGGTGTGGTGTGTACAGTTCCCACAGCTCCCTTCACCCCAGTTGCTGACCACTTTGATTTTGGTAAAACCCCTTTGCAGGTATATCACTAGAGGGCAGAGGGTATGCACAGGGATCCAGAGCTCCAGGGTCTAGCAGACATTCATCTAGGACAGCCCTACTGCATAAATGTCCTTCTCCAATTCCCTGGCTCATGGAGACTCTATAGTAAAGGAGTAAATGCAAAGCTGCTAGGGTTCTTCCTACCTGTAGAACCTTACTCACTGAGACTATATCTTCTGTGTAATAAGACGCACATCCGTTATCCTTATTTCCTTCCTTCTCTGTAGTTTTATTGGAGTTTCATTCTCCAAAGGACATAGAAAGGAGAATTATTGGGTAGGAGGGGAGGGGAACCACATTCTGAACATCTCAAAGGACAGTAAAATGGAACAAGAGACAGGGATGGCATTTAACTGTTCAGCTCCAGATCTGATTGTTCACAGCAGCCGCCCATTGATGGCTGGTGCCTCTGTGGTCATGGTCATTGAATATTTTGAATATCACCTCTGGGCAGAGATACATTCTATAGGAGATGAAGCTTGCCCTGTTTCATTGGCAAATCATGTGTTGGCCCCTCACTTCTGGCTTTCATTTTAGTTTTAAAGATTTTATTTATTTATTTTTTCCCCCCAAAGCCCCAGTAGATAGTTGTATGTCATAGCTGCACATCCTTCTAGTTGTTGTATGTGGGACTCGGCCTCAGGATGGACGGAGAAGCGGTGCCTCGGGGCGCGCCCGGGATCCGAACTCGGGCCACCAGCATCGGAGCGCGCGCACTTAACCACTCATTTTAGTTTTATAGGTCTTGTAACCTTTGTGGGCACTACCACAGATTCTGGTAGCACAGAGGCCGTCATCTTGGTTATTGGTGTGATTTGTTCATTCCCCCAAATACTAATTAAGAAACTGCCATGTGCCATGCATTTTGCTAGGCCCTGGGGTTACAATCCTAAATCACAAATATGTGGCTCTTGCTTCCACAAATTTCCATCTTTTCCCATGTCTTCATAGCTGGAATCTGGAAAACTCTCTGAAACTGCTATCCAGAAATCATTTTAAACTGGGAAATGAGAATTCCCTTTTAATGAGAGTAATGAGCAAAGCAGGGTGGAAAACAGAAAAAAGCCCTGGGCTGGAAATGAGATAGCTTAAGTTCTCTTCCTTGCTTTGCCACTGATATCTGAGGACCTTGTGTAAGTGCCTCAACTCCTTGAGGTCTCAGTTTCCTATGTGTAAAATGAATGGGTTGGACCAGATTCTCTCCAAGATTCCTTCCAGCCATAAAATTCTATGTTCCCAAGATAAATGTTCTTCCCATTATAGTGGATGTCTCGGAAGTGATTTTTTATCAGTGGATCTCAAGCCTTATGTTTATCAATACAGTAGTCTGGTTCTCCTGACCCTCTTTGTACCATTCCTAATAAGAAATGTACCAACCATATGTGAAACACATGGGGTCTGTCCAAAGGCCATGCAAGATACATAAATTTCACAAGTGAAAGATGCAAAACACATGTTGACACATCTCAAATCCACATGTACATTTTGGTTATGGTTTAATGGTACTTAATTTTGAGGGCCATTCAGAAATCTGTTCTAGTTACTCCTGTAGAATAACTTTTAGATGGGGCCCAAGAGGTCCTTGTGTAAAAACAAGTAAAGTTGTTTAAATTTCTGTGAGATGGCTAGAGAAGTGGAAGTCTTCTGAAGGTGGTCATAGAGCTAGGCATTTCACACCTTGCAGCATCTTGATCAAGTCACAATAAAACAGAAGGCTAAGTGAATATTGAACTAGTTGTCTCACATTAGGGGATGGCAGCCTCACCTAAAAACCCGCAGTGGAAAGACACAACTGGTCCATCTGCTTTGGCCATCAGCCCCAATTTGGGGCCCTCTTCTGGGGTTCTGCATGTGCCGGCCACACAAGTGTAAGTGCATGCCCTTCTCGCTGCCCACTGAATTTCTACTCATTCCTCAGGACCCTGCTCAAACATCACCTCCTCTGTGAAGCCTTCCCTAATCTCTCCAAATAAATAGGCTACTCCTTCACTGATGCCCTTGCTCTTTCTCTCTTGCTCACTCTACATCTATTACTAGACCTGTCATGTTAAACAGCATGTCTGTTTTTCATACTGAGTAATAATTATTGAGTAATTATGGAGTAATAAATGTGCTTTTGTGGCCTTTGGAATTCCCAGCGCCTAGCAATATGCCTGGCATATTTGTTAACAAATCCATGAATCACTGAATGAACGTCTGTCAACACTGAAAGTCTGAGATCCAGTTGGATCTTTAACTTTGGAGGTTTAACAGGAGAAGCCAAAGTCAATACCATGTTTTAGAGAAGAGACTTCAGCTCTGTGAATTTTCCATCATGGAAGAACTCAAACTCTATTTGAAAAAAACAGTATGCCAGGTGAAGAAAAACATAGTGAGCTCCTGCTAGTGTCCCACACCATCCTGCACCCAAAGGAAAGGAAAACATGGTGTGGGGAGGGTGTCCTCAAATTGCTTGCTTACTGTTAAAGTTGGGAAAGATGTACAGGCACATGATACAGAGGATAAGCGGTACCCGACAAGGGAGAGACAAGGTCTGACCAATGAAGGCCAGCTAGCAGCAAAGCCGAGAAGCAAATAAAGCTTCCACAGTTGCTGATGCCCCCATCCATCTTCTAAACCTGTGCTGTTCAATACAGTGGCCACTAGCCATAGGAGGCGACCGAGCACTTGAAACACAGCCACTCCAAATTGGGATGTGCTGTCAATGCAAAATACACACCAAATTTCAAAGACTTGATTCAGAAGAAAAAGAATGTAAATAATATCTCATTTAATTGACTATATGTTAAAACGTTGAAATGACAGTATTTTAGATATATCTGGTAAAATAAAATATATTATTTAAATTAAATTTGCTTGCGTCTTTTAACTTTTTACAATGCGGCCACTAGAAAATTTTAAATTATGTATGTGGCTCACATCTGTGGCTTACATCACATTTCTATTGGACAGGGCCTTTCTAAACCATTTTTTTCCCTTTAATCCCAGCCATCATCTCATTGGCTTAGAGTTATCTTTGGTCTTGGGGGTGTTAACCAGAAAGCTCTGGAAGTATCTCCAAGACCCAGAAGTATCAGCTCTTGTGGGAAATTGACACACATTCCTAGAGGCAAGACGCCAACTCAGTGGAGGTCATGTCAACCACCACTGGGGCCTGCATGGTTTCTTCAGTTCTGGCTGAATTTTCCCCTTCACGGCAGGAGGAAGTTATAAAGAGGGATTGATATTTTCCATAAGCACATACTGTTAAGAGCAAGTGGCCCAGGCTCAGGGCAATAAACTCAAATGTCTACAGGGGCCAGACAGGTGACATAAACAAGTGAAGCTGGCCAAGTGTATTCTTTCAGTACACGCTTTATCTGTGTATTAAACATGTAGGAATTTTCTTCACTTCCCCAAAGAAATACGCTCTCTCCCTGTTCTGTTTTTGTTTTTGTTTTTGAAACGTATGATGTTCTTGGCCAATCTTTCATTTTTCTGCTTTTGCTATCAAAAGAAATTTCACTCAACTCTTAACTCAATTTAAGAACCAAAAAAAATACAGTGCAAACAAAATGATAGATTGCAGCTGACACTGGACTCAGGGTTGGGGCTCAGTAGGGAGTTGTGGGGACTGTGGAGAAGTGTGGAATGTGGCCCCACCCACAGGAGCAGCCCTGACTCAGCGCCAGCCAGTAGGTGCCAAGTGGTAACGTGGGCTGCCTGTGGCCATCTGATTTTTCAAGAGATGCCAGAAATCTGAATATTTATATAAAATCTCCTAATTTTCAAGTGTCGCCAACTAATTCAAATGTTTTAAAAACATAATGTAAGCCAGAATTCTGTGATCCAAACAAAACATCTACAGACTAGGTCTGGCTCATAGGCCAACAGTTTTCAATCATTGGTCTGGGGCTAGACATTATCTGCCTTATAAGAAAAAAAAAGAAAAAGGAAATTAATATTTTTTGAACACTTACTATATGCCTGGAACTTCATCTCCTTTCCCTCATGTAATCACCCCAACAGCCTATGCAATACTATTAGCCTCATCTTCCCAACTGAAGAAACAGGTTCATTTGAGTTAAATGATTTGTCCGAGCTAACTCAACCAGAAGCTTCCAAACTGGGGGAAGCTGTCTACTTCTTGTTCCCTAAACCTGTCTTCATTTCAGTGCTTTCTGTGCACTCCCATCTTGGGAGACCTCACCCCGCTACCTGCTACCCAAGTCATCCTCTCACCACCCCAGTCGTCATCTGCCTCCTCGGAGCTCCTGGGATCACTCCCTGTGAGGTGTTCTTGGCAATCAGAATGTGCTCATGTCTTTGTTGTTTCTCCCCAAGTAGGCAGGGACTGGGACCCATGTCTCTCAACCTTCAGTATGAATCACAAGGACCTACACTTAACACAGACTCAATAAATGTTTGTTGGTTGAGATACAATATCATCTCTTGGCTTGCCCATACCCTCTGCCCCTCTCTATGTGTGTTCCATTCATATCCTTCACTCTTCCACTTGGATCATTCACGGTGACTATTACAGCACTGATGGAAAGAATGATTTCACACGAGACCCACAGAATACGAGAACAGGTGCTGGGAAAGGAGCAGGGTGGGGACCAGCCCTCACAAGCCTTCACTTGCCAGACAGGATGCTGAGGCCCAGAGGGAGTAAGGGCTGGTCCAAGATTGGACTCACAGTGCTGGAAGGAGAATCCAGTCTTGCAGACAGACTGGAAGCCAGAAGTAAAATCCCAACAGGCTTGCCAGGACCGAGGTCCTCTTTGCCCAACGTCTTCCTCTTTCCCTAACATTCCTGGAGTGTCTCCACTTTTTCTCTTTTCAATACAATGAAATTGTCTTTGGATAGACTTGATAGTCTCCATTCAAGCAAAATGGCTTCAAGCTGGAATAACCTCCTCCTCTCCTTCTCCAGATTAGGTTGTCAACTACCCACACCCACCTTGGGGAACCTCTAGCAGCCACTTATGGGTCCCCGTGAGAGGAGGGAACATAGCAATAACCAGAATCTCATATATTCCTAAAGCAACTTACTAGTAACAAAGCACTTCCACGACCTTTATTTTATTTGACATTTACAGTAGCCCTATAATTAGCAAGCAGATGTTATCAAGCCCACTGTAGAGATGAGAAAACTATAGACCATAGAGATTAAGTGATTTGCCTACATCATACACAGCACTGACACTTGAACACAATCTTCTGAATTTTTAATTTGTATCATATTCTTTTTTTTCTTCCACAACATTTTTTTTTTTTTTTGCTGAGGAAGATTGGCCCTGGGCTAACATCCGTGCCCATCTTCCTCTATTTTATATGTGAGATGCCTGCCACAGCACGGCCTGATGAGTGGTGCATAGGTCCACGCCCGGAATCCAAACCTGCAAACCCCGGGCCGCCGAAGCAGAGCGCGCAAACTTAACCACCACACCACGGGGCCGGCCCACCACAACGATTTTTATTCTCCTGATTTGAAAACTTCTACCTCTCCATTGCATAAAATCAGAAAAATATTAAAATGTAGAAGGAAGAAAATAAACGACAGGCCTAGTCTTATAACTCAAGATAACTGTGATTAACGTGTTGATGTATTTTCTCCCCTTCTTTTTTCTCTGTGTGTATTTTTTTACCCGATTCAGAAGCATACTATTTATATGTGGTTTATATTATGGTTACACTTAACATTATGTTAGAAGAAGTTTCTATGGCATTAAGTATTTATTGAAAACATTATTTTTAATAATTGCAAACATTCTACCTAACATAAGAGCCTTCCCTTATTTGGACATAATTTTGCAATTAAAAGTGATACTGTGATAAACATCCTTATGGCTAAATTTTGGTTCACATCTCTGGATAGGTTAAACAGTGAAAATTTTCTTTAGGATATATAGTGAACCAAGCAATTAATCAACAAGTATTCCAAGGCCGTCAGCTTAAGTACCTCAAAAGTGTTGGACGCTGGGGATACAGGGAGCAAAAACTGTGGGCACTATTTTCTCAAAGACCAACTTTTTTACTTTTGCTGCCAAACTATTTCCCAAATCTGATCCTTCACCACCACACCTGCCTTAGTTCCGGGGACTCCTTTCCCGGCACTGGTCTCCTACTCCTAGCCTCTCCTGCCCCAAATCCATCCTCGGCATGGCACACTGGAAGAGCTCTCTAAGGCTGTATCTATGGCATTCTGCAACAGAAAACCTTTCACTGAATTCCCATTGCCTTCCAGAAAAAAATCCAGAGTTCCTTAAACTCTGACACTATAAAGTCAGAACCAAAAACATGTTCTGGCACACGGCAAGCACTCAATAAATGCCCCTCACTGTCTAGACCAGTTGGTGTTCAATAAATGTGTTTTGAATGTTTTTCTTCCTCCCATTAGCCTAGAAGTCCCCTTACCACAGTGTCCATTCTGTCTCTCTCCCTCCTACCACAGCTTCCAACACAGGCCTCTTCCTTCGTAAGGAGGCATTTATAGAGTTCTAGATGAACTGGTTCTTTATGTTTAGAAAGAAGTCAGGACTTAAACCTATAATCAAGCCAATCTCCAAGGAAAACCCTGCTCAAAGAACCTTAGAAGCTGCTAATGGTTTCAGACAGAGTTGTCGTTAAAATTTATAAAATATATTAAAAATACAGTTTGAAAGTCATCTCCCCTTTTTTCAGAGGGGAGCATCTCACCCGGCTCACCTATCCATTCATTGAGTGCTCAAGAGCTCCTTGCTGGATAAGTGCATACGTGAATCAGCACCACGACAGCGGGTATAAAAGATGGAGTACTGAGCTGGGAGTCAGGAAATGCGGGCGGTTATGACACCTTGGGAAACTCTGTTTCTCCTTCCTGAGTTCATGCTACTCATTTGTAAAATAAAGAGATTATACAAGATAATCTCAAATACTTCTTCAAGCTTTGTGAATCCCTAAATATATGGAGGAGATGGAAATTTTTCTGCTAGGAGACAAAAAAAATAATTTTTTGGCAGGCCATATCTCTGCCATGGATTAGAACCAAATCATTGATGACTTGCTTTCTCACTAAATATTGACCACTCATCCTGCAAATCCATTGAGTTTTTTTAAGCCCCCCAGACGCCCTGGCCATAATGAGATCCACACACTTGTCAGGTGCTAAAGTCATTTGGCCTTTGGCCTTAATGTCACCGGCCCCCAGCACATGGGAATTGGCCACAACTTTCACACACGTGTTCCCTCTTACCTAATCTTTCAAAAGGAACCACAGCACTACAAAGTTTAGAGAAAGGCAGGGAGAAGAAAGGGAGTGGAGAAAAACAGAACTTGGAAAATAGTTTTCCAACCAAGAAAAGTATATCAAATGCACAGGCCGTTCAACCAAAAAGCCGATCTGAATTTGGGGGACTCTTTGTGAATGTCTGGGGTACAGTGGTTACAACACACACAAACACACACTCTCTGTCCTGTCCGAACATAAATACAAGGTTTACAAGCGAAGCATATTTGTCAGGCAGCAAAACAGTGGTAATTAACTTCATGCGGTATGTGCATTACAGAAAAACCAGAATCCCAGCAGCCCAGGACCTTATAAAGTAGCTGATCATCACCAACACCATAATTAGTCATGAGCCCAAGGAATGTATGCCAGGCCTCCTCAGACTTGCCTCATATCAGGCAAGAAAGCACCATAATTATATTTCATATCTGGGGCCAACCTTAGAACCGTACGTACAGAGGTAAACATCATCTCCACTCTCTGTGCCCTCTGAGGTGAATTTGGATACTTGGACTTGCTGCTTTAGAGAAAAACAGTAAATCTTGACTGAGCTAAAATGAAAAAGAAAAAAAAAATCAGGAATGTATTCACAAATGCCAAACAATGGGAAAAAAGTTCCATTTAACATAGTGAAAAGGCTGAGTGAAATTCTAAATGAGAAAAAGTCTATGGTATCACCTCAGATGCAAATTAAATTAAATTAGTAAAATTATACAAGTAGATGGGGGAAAGCTCAAACCCTATTATTACGGAGTGTAGGACATTTTCATCACAAACATAAAAGTTTTCTCAATTGGATGCTATAAATTTTGAAAGTATTTTAATTCCATTACTTCTTTTGATTCCAACAATATCTGAGCAGTAAGCAAAGCAAGAGTTATTTGTTCCTTTTCTGACCATTGATAAACCTGCCGTGCTGAGAAGTGAAGTGACTTATCCAAGATCACACAGCTGCTGGACAGCGGAGTTGGAACTGAAGACTGAGCCCTCCGAGACCCGATCAAGCATCCATCTCTCGCTTCCACGTCACCCCTGGAGTTGGAGGCGTGTTGATTTATTTCTTGCTTCTGTAAACTCTTGACTGAAAAAAGCTAATACATTTATATCGGATTTGGATTCAGAACAAATTTTTTAGTGCCGAGCCAACAGTCTCAAAAAGCACTTTCACGTTCTTAATCTGGTTTGAATCTCAAAATTCTAAAAACATCCCATAAAAAGAATTTGAAACTTTTTTCCAGCGTCAAGTGTGAGCAGTCTAATACATCCCGAAATGCTGATGCAGTGAGCCTCTATAATGAAGGGCTGCAGTAATGAGATCTTTGAAACCACTCCAACACAGGAGTCCTGAGTCTGAACCACAGATCCACCACGCATTAGCTGTGCGACCTCAGGCAAATGATTTAACCTCTCCAAGCCTCAGTTTCCTAATCCAGAAAATGGGACAATACCTACTTATCAAGAATATGAGAAATTTCCTGACACATAGCGAGGACCAACGATTGTTAGTCCTCTCCCTTCCCTTGCTCCAGTCTTCTTAAAATTTAGCTTGTCAAAATAATGAATGTGCTTCCAGGCTCATTGTGCTCAAAAAGCCACTTGACCATTGCATTGGTTGATTTTTGATTTAGAATCTTTGTATGGCACCATCTATTTGCTGATAAGTATTTATGTGCAGCCACTGTTCTAGGCTCTGGTCTTTGGGTGATGAATGAAACCAACAAAGCCTTCTTCTTCTTCGAGCTTGTGTTCAATAGCTGGACAGCTACTTGACTTTGGCCACCATTTTTGCATGTGGAGGGTGGATGCTTAGTGAGCATATTCATTGGTAAAACCCTGAGACTCACCAAACATGATCTGGTCCACTCACTTCCCCCAAGGCACAGACCAGGTTCCTGGGAGGATGCTCCTTGATGCATAGAAAGGTAGTGAGCATATCTTAGGGGCTTCTTTGCAGCCACTAAAGCAGTCAGTTGACTCTTTGCTCCAGAATCATGGTCACTGGGATCATATCCTTATCCAATCTCACAAGATACCCTCACCCATTGTGCTAGGGAGGACTTGGAGGTGACTTGGTATACCTGACAACCTGCCTAAAAGTTGAGTTTATCCCTAAAAGCTTGGCTCTGAGTTTTTCTGACAGATGCATTTCCAGCACACGAGAGGTGGTGACAGCTTACATCACCTCAAGGGGCCCAGATCTTCCCCAACGTCCTCCCCTTTCCTCTCTGCCCCAGAGCTTACTTCCAAGTGCCCATTACGATGTAAAACAGAACGAAAGGCCAGCCAAGCCTGCCAAAGTCTCATGGCCTCCCACTCTTCTAGTTCTTCTCCAGGTTCTAGGCCTTGGCCTGGGGTCCCTGGGAACATCCAGTGCAAGCAGGTTGCCAGTGGGGGACAGGCCACAAAAGTATCTGTGTGGCTGCATAAGTAGGTCCATTCTCTTCATTTTTTTTCCCCTTCTCAGTGTCTCCTAACAGAATCGTACTCTGGTTTTGAAAGGCCTCCGCAGGAATGCAGAGAACAGAACGGTGACTCAGAAGATGGTGACCGAGTCATCTGCTTTGCATTGTCGAGAACATTTTTCACGTGTTACTGGGTGGAACTAGCAATAAAGGGCACCAAATGCTAGAAATAGAACAAAAAGAGATAAAGAGAAAAAAAAAAAAAGTATCTTTTTTCCTCCAGAGAAAATCTGCCTTGATCCAGGACATTCGTGTTGAAGGAAAAATCATTTTGCTTTGAACGGCTCTCTTTCTGACTCACTTTTTGGAAAGAATGTGCTGAGCAGATAACCGCCCCCCCCACCCCAGACAGCTCTGCTGAAATCTGAACGCTCCGAGTCCTCCTTGTTGACTTGTGAAAGAGATCTCTCTATATTCGTTTGGGCTCTGCGCACGTCACATGATACCAACACATTCCAAATGCTAAGATACAAGATTACTACTTAACCAGAGAGCAAACCAACAGGAATTTTAATCAAGACAATATCCAATAATGAATAAAGATGGAATGTTTTTGGAGGGGTTCCAGGATACGCATTTGGGAATTTTTAATCTTGCTCGTCTTTGAATCTAGCAAAAATATTTTAAACTTTTCTGACCATGCCATTTCAGTCTGAATCCAGAAACCAGCTACTATCTAAGGTATTAAAGCATTTCATCTACACAGACATTGAGTTTTCCAAATCTACGTCAGTAATTGATACCAGATTAAGTGAAATAGGAATCACTAGACAAGTTTCTTTAAATGCAGCATTTAAAATGAATTATGTTATGATATGAAGATGAAAAGAAATCAAGACAATAATGATCAGTATGTGACAAGGTTACTGTTTTTAATATTGCTATATTTTAGGCGTCATTTTTTTTGATGTTTGTATTCAGACCAGATTTATTTGTAATAGTTTATCAGATTGCTTAATTATACCATACTATTGGTGGCCAAATATTTAGAATAAGTTTGAAAGTTATCTGAATCAACACTAAATGTAAAGCTTTTTCACAATAATTATAATCAGCTGTAACTCGCCTGAAATGTGTATTTCAACATTATTTTAATTGTCTTTGAAGCAGTAAGAAAGTAGTGGCCCCGTGATGAGTTTGAAGGTTACAGGCCGTGGAGCTCTTCTTCCTGTCGTCAGGTGAGGATTTTGCACACACACACACCCCCGCAAGCACCAGCACCCAATGGAAACAAAGACTTTCCTTCCACAATGCTGCTTTGAGCACCCGTGTTTGGGTGTTTGAAAACGACCAAGTGATGGTTGGAAGAAAGATGCTAAGGGTGGCACAGAGATTAAAT
The DNA here is from genome assembly GCF_020826845.1 of Diceros bicornis minor. Classification (NCBI taxonomy): domain Eukaryota; kingdom Metazoa; phylum Chordata; class Mammalia; order Perissodactyla; family Rhinocerotidae; genus Diceros; species Diceros bicornis. The sequence continues at coordinate 13,939,690 of NC_080749.1, read as the reverse complement.
GTGACATGTTACAGTATAGGAAAGGCATTTTTATAGAACATGCATGCAGTAGATCAAAGACTTCACTGTGCTTATTTTTGTCTTCACACACCTACTAAACCTGCATTTCTGCTGATGAGTGAAATTCTAGCTCTTTGGCAATCCCAGGACCCTAAATTGATACATCATCCAGCAGCATTAAAATGTTGGTTTTGCATGATTAAAAGTGTGGGTGCACAATTTCACTGGAAGGAATGAGAGTTGTAGTCATTTCAAGTAAATCAAGACTAAACAACAAAAATGAGAAAAATGGCCTGTGTAATTGCCCTGTTGGTCGTCTCAGTATCCCAGCTGAAGGGGAGATTAGAACTGAGGTCTGAGCTGGGGATTTTTCTGAGGGCTGGATGCTGGTCTTAGGGCAGGTTCTCTGACACACCCTGAGTAAGCCTCTGATTTGGGTGAGAAGGAGGGACAGAGGGCTGAAAAAGCATTTCTAAAGCCCTCTTGGACAGTAATTGATTGCTGTCTGCTTTTTTTTTTTTTTTCCTTGATTAATTTGTTTTCAAAAAAAAAAAGGAGACTTTTCAAATCATCTTAAATACTACAAATTTTACCTGGGTATCCTGACCAAGCATTTCAGATCAAATCTAGTATATGTAGTGAAAGTTTAAAAGCTGAAAACTCTAAGCCATGGAACAAACTCATCACATCAAAGAATTGACAGTATTCCCAAAGAATAGGAAAAGCTAATAGAGTTATATACGTTTTAAGAGGTAGATACAATCAGGTGTGCACAATAGAAAACAGAAGCTTTCTAATGATGGAAAAAGGAGGGGAAGAAAAGCTATGTGGTAGTAGCTTGGTGAACTTTGGCTGAACCTCCCTGTTTGGCAGGCTCTGGTGCGGACAGTCTAGGATGAGGCATTAGGGCTCGCATCTGAGAAGCTGACATCAAGCAGACAGCAAGACATGATATCTTATTTTCCTGAGCCATGCTGACACAAATTGAACTCCCCTTATTATTTTCTTATGCCAGTAAAGTTGCACTTGGAATTCAAGCATTTTGCGTGCAGATGTTGAAGGCTGGGTCAGTTTAATTTAAATAATTTGCAGATTGTTTAGTAGCACTCCAAAGACGGGCGTGCTCTTCATCTGAGTTCAATTTTATGAGCTTTGATTTCTGCTCTTCTGCAAGGTAAAACTGAAGCGTTTACAAACCAAAGTGCTCAAAGATCTTGTTGCCTCTGGCTTTGCTAATTGAAGAAAATGTAGAGGACCCAATGTTGTCTCTAATTGCTCAACTTTTTACCTTTTCACAGTTCTCCACTTTAGGAAAAACAATGTCCTTAGGAAGAACTGGATGGGGGCTGGAAGGGGGATGGACTGAGATGGTAAAGTATCAAAATTAAAAGTCAGACATAATGAGGACTGACGTTATAAAATACTCATTCTCGTCTTCTGGCTTTAGAATCATTTGGCTTCCAATTTTTCTGGGCCATGGCAATTATGCATTTGCACTGTTTATGCAGCCCCCTTCCCTCACCAGACATTTCTTTCACTGATGTTTACTTACCCAGTTTTTCTAAAGATTATATGTGACCTCCCAGGAGCCCAGGCATAGATGCCTGATTGTATTCTCATTTATATAAGAGTCAACTGCCTTCATTTTCCAGCGTAGGGTTTATTTGCGCATCTAGGCCCCACATACTAAACAAAATGAGGGAATGCTTCTTGGAAGAAAGTAAGATGTCAGTGTACATTACAACCCCCATGGGGTAAATGGAGATCATTCATAAAGGACTAAAGACATGTACTTTATAATGAAATGTACCTCATATAATTTATGACCCGATACTCAGGGATGAGTTTTTCTTTTTGGGAATGTATGTCTGGATGTGAGAGAGAAGAGAGTGTGCGATTGTACAAAATTCTTAGTAATAATTTGGGGAAAAAATGTTCTTTCCAGTTTGGGCAAAGACCAAAAGCGATTTGCGTTGACCTCTGTGAATTCCCAAGGAGGACGTGAAGTCCCCCTCCCCTCCCTGCTGTGGTCAGTGTACTGGATGTGGTCATGGCCTTGATCTCAGATGCAGAGAAATTTTTCTCCTTGCATAAGGGGGAAGGGAGAGTGGGACATGCAGAAAGAAGTGGATGGTGTGTGTGCTGATGGAGGAGGTCCGTCTTGCTCTCCCATCTGGCAGTATCTCAGTGCTCCCTTCCCCAAACCAGCCCTCAGCAATGATGTACTAAATTGCAAGAGATAAATACCCACAGTTGGAGTTGAAGGTCTTGGGTTGTTAGAGTCTCTATTTTTCCCTTGTGATGGACAAGATAAGAGTGGCTTGGACCAAATCTTTTTTTTCTTTTTAGAAAAGAAAATACAAATAAAACTTTTTTTTTTTTTTTTTTTTTTTTTTTTTGCTTAGCTCTCATATTGAAAAATCTCACAAGGGTGTTGATTTGACCTTTTGGATAGGAATGGAAGCATCCTCCAAGCAGATGCAGCCAAAGTGGCAGGAATTATTGTTTATCACAAGATTTTAGTGTTGGAATTGACTGTAGGAATAATCTAGTCTAAGCCCTCATTGTTCAGATAAGCAAGCTGACTCCCAGGGAGACAATGTGATTTAGCCAAGTCATATATATAGCTAGTTAGTGAAAGAGCCACGCCCAGAAGCCAGAGCTCCTGAACTTCTGCCCAGTCCTCATCCCACCAGGTGACACGGCCTTCCTCTACTTCTACTCCCTAGATTACCACAAAAAGAAGGGACAGATGTCTCCAAGCTATCACAAAAGAAAGTCCACAGATTACTAACACAACTTTACAAATGATTCGGTCTATAAATCTTCTTTGTTATCACCTCCCAAGTCAGAGAAACTCAAAGCCCTGCACTGATCAGAGCACCTGGACGAGGATGCAGGACTCCCACACCTGGAGCCACCACTGGCAGAGCCCCAGCTCTCTCTCCCTACGTCCTAGCCTGAGGTCTCCAGAAAGGTGAGCCAGGGGAATAGGCTTATGGGCTCTTAAAGCTTTTACTAAGAATACAATCCAAGGGATCTGGAGTGGATAGGGTGTGGAGATTAAATCATGAAAGGAGGGGCAGCCCATCTGAGGGTGTTAGCAAGATGAAGGGGCCAGTTGAGACTTTGCTCTATCCATCCGACTGCACCCCCCAGAAGCCACGTAAAGTGCTCTCCAGACCATCGTTGGTGGGAAAGGGAGGACAAATGGATCCATGGATCCCCTCTCCCTCAGGTCAAAGGTTTCCCTCACAGGCATTGACTCCTCTGCATTCTGGGTTGTGCACATGTGGGCATGAACACTGAGCAGAGTCCCCAGACAGCATCAACGGGAAGCTCTGGGACTGGAGTCAGCAGGGGAAGCCCACCTGTCAGAGGTGCTACCTGTCAGTGGTGAGGCACTGTTGGGTTGAGTCCTCACAGAGCTGGAACAAGAGGCAGGTGGGGCCCAAAGGCCCTGAGGTAGCACGTAAGAGGTATGTGATATGCCTTGAGAAATAATTCCTCTGCTTTAACCTCATCTTCCAGTATATAAATATAGATAAAATTCTGCAGAGAAAAGTTCAAAAATACAATTCAATCCTCTCTCTGTCAATCATATATATTCAGTAAGTACCAAATACTTAAATAAATAAATGTTGGTTGAATAAAAGACTGTGAACTGTCAAATTATTGATTAGATGCCTCAGCCACAGAAAGTAAGGCAAAGCACATTTTGTCACAAACACAGTATGCTATAGAAATGGTTTTGTCTTGCTCTCTTCTTTACCTTTACAATCATGTTTTTTTTGTGTGTGTGTGTGAGGAAGATCAGCCCTGAGCTAACATCCATGCTAATCCTCCTCTTTTTGCTGAGGAAGACCGGCTCTGAGCTAACATCTATTGCCAATCCTCCTCTTTTTTTTCCCCCAAAGCCCCCGTAGATAGTTGTATGTCATAGTTGCACATCCTTCTAGTTGCTGTATGTGGGACGCGGCCTCAGCATGGCCGGAGAAGCGGTGCGTCGGTGCGCGCCTGGGATCCGAACCCGGGCCGCCAGTAGTGGAGCGCGCACACTTAACCGCTAAGCCACTGGGCCAGCCCAATCATGTTTTTTTTTAAATAACAGCTCTGATAGCCAAGGCTTTGACATCGTATAAATCTCTTGATCACTTGGCAGATGCTAAAGTTCAAAATCATTGGTGTAACTGATGTCACCAATGTCCCCCCACAAAAAGTAAAGCCTCAAACAGCTTTTACCCTAATCAAGGTCATGAGTTAGGTCCCAGGAACGCCCCCAGGAGAATCTCTCTGGCTTATTCCTCAGTCGCCAACATACTTTCACCTTGACCTTAATAAGAGAAACTTGGGCTTGATTTGCTTTACAGGTTAGAGTTCTGTGAGCAATTAAGTAGGAGGGAAAATCTCAAAAATACTCGAAAACTACAAGACCAGCTGATTGCTGTTGTCCTACCCCCTCTAATGACCTAGGGATTCAACAAAAGATTAACAGGAATGAGAAACCAAAGCAAATGTGTGGTCCCCACATGATGGATCAATGAAGGCATGAATACTTCAGGAAGATCTCTACAGGTCCTGGGATGGCCGAGCCATGTGGCTCGTTGGAACAGATCCCTAACTCCTGGGACCATGACCAGGGAGGACCTTGTGCTTCCTCCAGCACCTGCTTTGGTGCCTCACTCAGATGGCAACCCAGAGTGTGAGAACTGTGAGGGCCTTTTAAAGACACCATGTAGTTTAACCACTTGATATGAGTTGAATTATATCCCCAAAAAAGACAGGACTCCAATAGGAGTCATAAGCTCCCAGTATCTCAGGATGTGACCTTATTTGGAGATAGCGACTTTACAGAGGTAGTAAGTTAAAATGAGGTTAGTAGGGTGGTTTCTAATCCAATATGATGGGCGTCCTTATAAAAAGAGGAAATTTTGACACAGAGTCATGCACACAGAGAGAACATCATGTAAAGGAGAAAACAGAGATCAGGGTGCTACATCTACAAACCAAGGGATGCCAAAGATTGCCAGCAAACCTCCAGTAGCTAGGAGAGAGGCATGGAAAGAGTCCCCCTCACAGCTCATAGAAGGAACCAACCCTGCCGACACCTTGATCTTGGACTTCCAGCCTCCAGAACTGTGAGACAAGAAATTTTTGTCATTCTAAGCCACCCAGTTTCTCTACTTTGTTACAGCACCCCTAGGAAACTAATCCACCACCCCTTTCCCATTTTACTATGGAAGTAAATGAGGGAAACTGGGGGCCAGAGACAAGAAGTGACTCACCCAAGGTCACAAAGCAAGTTAATGGCAGGACAAGCAGGAGCCTTCCTTGCCTGTGGGGCAGGTGATCCATGGGGCTGACCCAGGACAGCCATTACTGTGTTCTCCAGCCCTGCTGAGCTCAGCCCAGACAGCATATGCCACGATGTTAGTAGATGAAAGCCCACGTGAGAGGAAAATCTTTTTTCCTATTTTGCCTTTGCAGGAAAGAAAATTAGCCCTCTAATGTCCCCTAGAGAGGACAGACATAGAGCATCTGAAAAGCAGCATCCCCAGGCCTCTCCCTCAGATTCTCTCCTGTTCCCTCCCAGGACTGTTGACAAATGTTCAGCAGCCGTGCAGCTACTCTGAGAGCTCGTGCCCCATTCCCCCGCCCACTGAAGAAATGGCCGACGTTTAGAGATGAAAAGATTGATCTGTGCAGAAAGACAGATGGGAATGCCAAAATAGGGGAAACGCAGTAGAGGTGTGGATTGGGAGTGGAGGAAAACAAAGATGGCCAGAGGACATTTCCTAGCATGCCTCACATGGCTGGGGGGCGCTGGGCTATAAGGGCCTGGAAGCTCAGTCAGACAGTCAGGCACCAGTTTATAAGCTGGAAATGGCTGGCCGGACCTCAGCAGTGGTGCCTTCATTAGCAGATAGCTCTGGGTGCCTTGTAAGGCCCCCATTGACTACTCTGTCAAGAGGTCCCAAAATGGGTTGGAGTGCCTCCCCATCAGGAGAACAAAGGAAGGAAAAGCTATAATTCACTGTGTCCAACAAATAACTCCCAATCCAACAGGAAGACTCCCTCCCTATCCACAGAGAGCACTCAGTGATGGTGTTGTGGAGAGAGTGTGGTTTTGCGGCAATCAGACCTCGGTACAAATTCCAGGCCCAGCATTCAAAATTTGGCTGAGCTACCTTCGTGGCAGACATAGAAGTGCACGGCTCAGATCCCACTTCACAGAAGGACTGGCGGGGTCACGCCCTTCCCGAGGCAACCACACCTGGTGAGTGGTCCAAGTGTGGGGGTAAAGATTGGCCACTTCAGCCGACGTGAAATAGTCTCGATGGGCAAACTCTCTCCAATTTTATGCCACAATTCAACTTCTCCCCCTGCCCAGGCCTGTTTCTCCGTGGTCCCCCGCCCCCACCTCCTTTCACAGGTGTTGATCTCTAATATACATGTGCATCCCGAACTCTAGCATCTGCCTCTGGACAATCTCCTTGCAGAGCCTTGTTGATCATTTGTGAAGTCAGAGGAGCTGTAGTTTTTCTTCAGGGCTGTTAGCAGAGAGAAAATGGTGGCTATAGAGCTTCCAGCACTGTGGCTGGCACAGGGGGCATGCTTATGAAAGTGGATTCCCTTTCCTTCCCCCTCCTGAAAGCCCCTGATGTTGTGAGGGAGAAACATCTTCACCCTTAGGCTGTCCCCAGCCCTCTGATGCTTCCTGGACACCAACAAAGGGGCAGATGGGACCACTTTGGAGTAGCCCCCCTACTGCCATCACCTCAACCGGGAGATAAGAAGGTGAGTATTCAAAGAGAGACAGACTCACGTGTTCAAGAATCAAGAACACAGAAGCCTCTGCCACGAAAGCGGCAAAGAAACCCGTTTGAAACTCAATCCACTGAGTTTAGTCCAATGGCTGCTGATTTTTAAAAATAATCAGCTAGATTTGGTTCAACTAAGATGCAGTCTCACAAAGAACTTCTCTCCAAATTTGACTTACGACTAAAGATACTTAAGACTAAAGATGCTTTCTGCATCAAAATAGTAGCTGGAGGATTTGGGAGCAAGCCTAGAGGGTCAGCCCTTCCTGGGAATACCCCGATTAAAACGGAGTCAGGGGTGGGGAGAAGGAGTCCACTGAAAGAAAGTAAATTCAGGACAGAAATTCTACCACACAGTAGTTCTCTGGCCGACATCCAACCTAGTTTAATAAAGGAACCAAAGTTGCCATCTGATAGCTATTAAAGCAAGGAAGTTAAAAGAATTATTGGTCGCATTCGAATTCCACGTGTCCTCAGGACGAGTGCAAGAGTAGAAAGTGGAGTGAGTGTTAGCATCCATGCCCTGTCATCTCAGAGATGGAGCCCAGGTCCCAGGCCTGAGAAGCCTCAGTCCTCCTTTCTCCTGCCCAGAGGCTGCTCTGAGGGAAGTGACTCTCAGGCTTCAGGTGGGACGAAATTGTCAATAATCCAAGGATGTTAATTTGGAGAAAATGTGCCCAAGGCCCTGCTTGAGAGACTTGAGAATTGTGTTTTGATCTGGAACCAGCTTTAATGGCAATTCCACCCAGGGAAGGAGGCCTTGGTGAAGGGCCAGACAGAGGAACACGTCCTTAAAGTCCTTGGAAGACGCAGTTAAGCAGTTACCTAATTCCGTCAGGAAGCACTAGGTGAAGAGAGGCTGTCAGTATGCAGAGTGTGGCAGAGGGCAGCCGGGTTAAGGAGCAGGAAGCTCAAGAAAGTGGGGAGGGAATCAACTTTGGTAACCAGAAAAAATTCCAACCAGAAACCCAGAATTGGAAATCTTGCTGGGAAGAGGCAAGGCTCAGTCATCAGATTTGGCCTCATCAGGCAAAAGGCACAAAGCAGTTTTGGGCGTGGGGCTGGGGAGTGAGGGTGGAGGAGAGGTTTACTAGCGAGAGCCTTCCTTACTGCTAGAGCAGGGAATCGCTCCAGTAGAGAAAAAGCCCGGCAGGAATTCAGCCAGGAGACCCCTGTCAACATAAAGAGGATCATCTGAAAACCACAGGTATTGAAACAAGGCCCCTCACAAGCAGCCAAGATCCTTTAGGGAGACCCGTCTGTAAGGAGAGATGGAAAAAATGGGGAAATGGATTGAGAATGAAGTAAAGCGGAAAGCGATGTGGAAGAGAAGGTCAGGGTCCTATAAATAGCCAAGGAAACCACAAAATAAGTTTTTAAACAAAGGTATGTGGTGGTTTCCACACGTACCCCAAGAAACAGAAACTTTCCGGCCGCCCCAGCAGCTCCTGGTGTGCTCAGAATCACGGGGAGCAGGACAGAGTCAGGAAGGAAACCAGCATTTCCTCAACACCTTCCATACAACAGGCACCACGCAAAGCTCCCTGCGTGTGCTAAGGCACTGAATCACACAGCCACCTGTGGGGCGGGTCATCACCCCCAAGTCACCAGTGGGGAAACTGGTGTTTAACAAGATGGAGTGACTTGTCCAGCTTCCCAGAGCTGGAAAAGACCAGCGTGGAATTTGAACACAGGCATCCTCACTGTTAACCAAGATGAAAGGGTTCCTAAACCAGTTGTGACTCTCCCGTGGGCCTTCAGGCAGAGAGGAGGCAACTTGCCTGGGAAGTGGGTTCACAGCACTGGGCCCTACAACAAAATAGCCGCCCAACACCAAGCATGATGGAAAAAAGTTTTCTTCCTGGTGCTCAGCCCTAGTACACAAAGGTGTGCAGAGAAGTTTACTCTCCCCGTCAGGAGAGGAGATAGAGAGGGGAATTTGCTGAAACATCTGGCTCATGAAACCAGAGTTCTAAAGGAAATTCCAACTGTCAAGGAGGCCCTGAATGAAAGGCAGACAAGGACCGGAGCATCTTTGTTCTGGTTCCCATCGTTTGCCCACGGCTGCCCAGTGACCTGCGTCCCTAGAAGGATGGGTTTCTGGGGGCTTGGGGGAAGGGAGGGTGTAAATATTCAAGTCAGGGGAAGCAATTAGGCAAAGGACAGCTCAGGTACAAGTTCTGATCAGAGATAACTACATGAGAGACAGGCTGAACCAAGATGCTCCCTGGGGGAGGGGGAGACTGGGCATCAGGAGGCAGAGCTGGGGCAACCCCAAGCCCCCCTCACAGAGGCGGGGGCCATCAGTCACTGTCAGGGCCTTTCCAGGGGGCAGAAATGCAGACCTGCGGGCGGTGCCAGCCCGTAATTACCCACTCCCTTTCCTGCACTTTTAAACTCTTGTGGTAGGTGTTCATCAGCAGCTCATTTCCAGCAAAAGAACCTGACTTTTCAAAATTAATATGTGCTTCTTAGCTCTGCCCTAAGTCAATGCATCATGTTAATTACACTTGGCAATGAGAAATCTTGCGTTTGGGAAAGCAAGTTGGTGCAGGAAGCTTGTTATGACTGATGAGTGTCGGAAATGTTCCAGGGAGGCAGCTGTGGGGCAATTGTGGGGCATCCTTTGGGCTGGGAGCCAGAGGGCTTGGCGGTGAGCGTGGCCCTGCCATTCACCTCAGAGGAGAGGGACCGATATGCATTCGCAAGCCCTGAGGATCCCACCTGTGAGATGGAGGCCCAGGCCTTAACTGGCAGGGGCATCCTGACATGACAAATGTGAAAGGCCCTGTGCTTATCAGGCACTCAGTACATGTGAGCATGTGAGCGTATTGGGCATCTTCATTTTGCCCCCCCAGATCCGCAGTCTCCATCCCTTCACACTCCTCTACGTTCAGAGACTTACCTGCAACCACTTTCCCTGCACGTGGCTCCCAGTTGGGTGGGCCAAAGTCAAGCACCAGCACGGTGAGGGGAGGCAGGGAAGAGACCAAGACTGAGAAACCCATTTCCCTGAGGCTCCCTCCCTCTGGGGACCCCGCAGATAAACTTCACCCCACAGAGGAGGTCACAGCTCCTGCTGGGCCACCCTTTCTTTTCTGTTTTTGTGAGGAAGATCAACCCTGAGCTAACATCCGATACCAATCCTCCTCTTTTTTGCTGAAGAAGATTGGCCCTGGGCTAACTTCCATGCCCATCTTCCTCTACTTTACATGGGACGCCGCCACAGCTCGGCTTGAGAAGCGGTGTATTGGTGTGTGCCCAGAACCCAAACCTGCGAACTCCGGGTCGCTGGTGGAGCATGCGCACTTAACCGCTGCGCCATGATTTCCAAAACTCTTTAGCTCTAGTGACACAGATGAAACCTGGTCCACCCTTTCCAGCAGCCCTGTCTCTCTCCATGTTCTGGTGTCAGCTTGCTCCCCCTGTGGCTTCCCTACCCCCTGTCAACCTCTTTGAAATAGTCCCTTAATTAAACCTTCCCCTAATGATCCCAATCTGAGGGTGCCATTTGCTCCCTGGGGACACTGATTAACACTGCGCATTTGCTTCTTGCAGAGCAGGCTGGTAGGAGAGACCTGGGGCAGAGAGAGCTGTCACCAGCAGTCACGTCTGGGCCTGTGGGGGCCTGGGCAACGGGTCAGCCAAGGCCACTGCCCAGGGACTTGTGCAGGCAGAACCAGCAGGAGCAGCTCCCCTACCCCAAGGCCTGGGGGATAAAAAGGAAAAGCAGGCCTGAGGAGCTCACAGCGGGAGAAGAGCCTCGGGGAGGGAGAGAAGGCGGCACTAGACACCCGCCTCCTGCATCTCGCTGTCTGCCCACTCTGGCCTCCTGGCCACGGCCAAGGCGACCACACCTCTATTCTCAAGACGCCCCCTTGGCAGCCCTGAGGTCTGGCCCCCAGGGGGACTTTATTTCCATGTAATCACATGGCTACTTTGGCAGAGAGGTGAAGAAAAGGGAGACCAGGATGAGAATAACAAAGCCTGCATCATCGGAGGGAAAAAGTGAAAAACTGAAATCAGAAATTTAAAGGATGGTTGGAGAGCAGGTGGTACAGAAAGCAATTGGTTTAGGTTTGTCCGATTCTATCAATAGAACTGGCCCCAACTGTGGGCAGTTGTGCCCTGGCCTGAGTGGCCACTCCTGAAAGATCCCCTCAAGCTTCTCAAGATGCCTGGATTTTTACCGGTGGAGACATTTTGCCCCATGTGAATCTTTATTAAAGGCAAACAACACTCGAAGAGAGTGGATTGGACACCTTGCTCCTCAGATCCTCCAGAATTCTAGAAAAGGAACCTAGAAAATGCATTTAGGGGAGAGGAAGCCAAGAGAGGGGCGTCTGGTGGGCAGCACCCTCTCCCACCTTGGCACCAGCTCTTCTTTCATCTGTTTCACTAGAGGTAAAGAATTTTGGAAATCACTGATTTAAACAAATACCATTGATTTCTAGGATTAATAAGTTTATGAGTCTACTCCAGAGTTAAGAGACTAGGTCTCAGGACCTGGGGGTTTTACTAGGTATGGCAGTTTGAAAACACAACCACAAATTCTTTGACACCCCTCTCATAGAGACATGATCTACAGCCCTTCCCCTGGAGCACTGCCGGGCCTGTGACTGGCTTGATCTGTGGTGTATGGCGGAAGTGACACTGATTATCAGGGCTGAGTCAGAAAAGGCCTGACAGCACTTTCTTTGTTCACTGGACCACTGCTTCTTTAAGCTGGGAGACACTGTGTAAGAAGGCTAGTGACTCAGGGACCACCATGTGGGAGGGCTTCAAATGGGCATTCTGACTGGAGCTCCCAGTTGGGCCCATCTTCTTCCATCCTGGCCAGATGCCGGGCATGGGAGTGAAGAAGCCATCTTGATGTGCTTCCTCCAGCCCCAGCGGCCCCAGCCCATCTTCAGAAAGAGCTAAGCTGTCCCCACTGTGCCCTCTCTGAATTCCTGAGCCACAGTATCCAGAACCGTGCATGAAACGATGGCTGTTGTCCTCCACTGAGGTTTGGCATGATTGGTTATATAGAAACGAAGCACTGGAGCCTTGGAAAAAGAAGAAGGAAAGGTATTGATGAAGGAGTTGCTTCAAACCCTCTGATGGTTCTTTTTTTCTGTTCAAGCTCTTCCTATGTCCTCACACAACCTGTTTTGGATCTGGCCTGACCCACCTGTCCAGCCCCAGTCCACCCCACAGTGCATCAACCTTTGCTACCTGCAGTGTCCTGAACACTCAGGAGTGTGGTCCCTGCCTCCCTCCTTTCTCTCTACCCAGAACACCCTTCCCCAATCCCTGCACTCACCTGAAAAAATCTTGTTCATTCTTTACAACTAAACTCCCATGGCACCTCCTCCAGGCAGCTTTCTTGGACTCCTTGACTGCTGCTGCTACGTGTGCTTGTCCCTGTAGTAATATTTATCATCCGTTCATCTTCTCTGTGAGCGTATGACCACCTCAGCGTCTTTGTCCCTCTCCTGTCCGATACCCGGGGTGTAGTCACTCTTACTTCATGTTTGTTCAAGAAATGAATGAACACAGAACTTCAAACTCCATCCTCCCAACTGTGGACCTTTAGGCAAGTTCCTCGACCTTCCTGATCCCAACCAGGGACCAGGCAGAGCTGACGTGGTGTAGGTAAAGCGTAAGTGGTAGTGGCCATAGCTGTTACCTCAGCCCTATCTACTGACAATTGTTCATGTCAGTGATCCTGTAGCTCAGAAAGGAGGAAAGCAAGGGCTAGGAAGCCCCTAGTTCTAAGGGGGCCTTGAGTTAGTATTGCATGCATTCCTAAGATGCAAGTAGCAAGGAGGAGAAGAGGAAGGCACAGAAAGGGGGAGCTGAGGGCACCCCTCCTAGGGAGCCGGCTGCACCACACACGTGGAACTAACGCCAGGAAGCTGGTTTGGCCTGACCTGCTAGGGGCAAGGACAGGCCTTACCCTTCCAGCTAGAAGCTGTGGTCAGGCTGCTGGCTGGCTAGCATCTCCAGACACGAGTGTCATTCCACCTTGTCAACTTTGGGGACTTCATTAATTTCCCACTAATTACCTTGGTACTCAGGTATTGTTTCACTCTCTTCAAGCAAATCCTTCTAAAGTCACTCAGTTTTCTGCCCCTGTGGAGTCTGCAGTTGCCAGTTGTTCCAAGTAGGAAGGGTGCTGGGGGGGTGGAGATGCTGTGGTTTGGGGCAAGAGACAAGGACCCCACACTGAGCAGCAGCTTCCAGTACCTGGGGCCAGGAGAGCACGTGGTACATGCAGCGTTGAAGGGAATCGAATGAACTCTCAGAAGGCTCCTCCTGTGTGCCAGTCCCTCTCAGGACAGGCCTCTGGTCTGGCAGGTAACGGGTTAAATCTGAGGTTGTTGCCTGTCTGTCTCTCCTCCTGACTGGACTGTAAGCTCCAAAAGGGCAAAATGAGTTTGTCTGTCTCATGTTTGGACACTCAGTGTGTGTGTGTCAAACGTATTAATTATTCAACCTATCTAGCAAGAAACATCACTTGGACCACAGTTGGGTCTTCGGACAAACTGACCTGTGGGGATCTTGATTATTCAATAATCACAGTTTTGAACCACAGAATATAAAAATGAAGGGCTGTCCCTTCCTTTCTTCAATGAGGATCTGAGGCCCCAAGAGGCGGGACTTTTGAAAAAGAAGAAAGAAGAAAGGAAGAGAGGGAGGGGGGAGGAGCCCTCCAGCACATGCCAGGTGCCCATTGCTTGACATCTATTGTTTCACGTGACTTCACAAACACCCTGAAAATCCCCATTTTACAGATGAGCAAACTGAGGCACAAAGCTCTGAAATAATGTTTTCAAAGTCACCAAGAGGCTAGTAACTGGCGGAGCCAGGACGCAGACACTGATGTGCCTTCTGGGTATGTTTGAAGCACTGAGCCACACCGTGTCTCCAGAGAAGACAACAAATGAGCAAGTTCCACAGGCAGATAGACAGAGGCAGCACAGAACCCGGAAAGTCAGAGAGAATGGGGTTGGGGGAGAACTTCAGCTTAGCCAGAGAAACCCCAGGGAGCAGGGCCAGCCCATGACACTGCGTGGTGCGCCAAAGCTATTGGCCCACTGCCTCAGGTCCACCTTCTTTTAGGCGCAGCTGTCTCTGGGTTCATGGTGGTCACCAAAGCCAGAGGGAGTCAGAGGCCCAGACCCTTCTGTTCCAGGATGAGGCAGGGTTCCAGGTGAGGCTTTCTTCACCACTTTCCTGTTGAAAGTCTATTTTTTGCCTTCTTTAACTAAGAATTCAATTATTTCCTTCCATAGAATATTCCAGCAGCATGATGTAAACATAGCTGTATATCTAGAGCTTCATATGTGTTTGACCATGGGGAAGTTTCTTACCCTCTCGGTGTCTCTCTGCCCACATCAGTGAAAAGGGGCTCATAATGGTATCTATCTCACAGGATTGTTGTGAGTTAATACCTACAAAGCATTGGGAATAATGCTTGCCACATAGTAAGCACAATATAGGTGTGCTGTTATTATTATATTTTGTTTCTAACTCTTTCATTTTTATGGATTTTAAAAATAATTCATTGCTGCATTAGTAATCGTAATCTCAAAATACAGGCTAATTTAGATGGATGTGGTTGTGACATATTTTTCAAATAATTGCTGTTTAAATTGAATAGTCCTCCATATAACTTGACAAGTTGCATATTTTATTGATGTTCTAAATTTTGTGTGTTTTTCTAAGTCATGTCTAACATTATTTTATTCAGAGGGTGAAAATTACTCCATCTGACAGACCACTAACTACATAATTGCTTTAAAACAAATCTTAGCAGGTGTTTTGGGTTTTTTTTGCCGAAGCAGTCATGGCAACATGTGTTTTCTGATGTACAAGAGGGAAAAAACGAGACTCTAATAGCTGTAACATCATTCCACATCAATATGAAAGTGAAACACAGAGGGGGAGTAAGAATTCTTGGGTGAAGCAAAGGAGCCTCAAGATTCTATTTTTAGTACAGAAAAGTTCAGACTAACAGCTCTGAAATGATTATATCTGCTACCTTCCAAATTACTGTAAGCCAGACGATGGAATAACAAAAGACAAGAGTTACTTTCATATTTGCGTATATGTCATGTTTAATCAATCAGAAAAGAACTGTAATTACTTTGCTCTCTTTTTAGCAAACTTTAAAGAAAGAGAGTCATGAACTTATAAAGTAAATGTCATCCTGTTTGGATAGTTATAGTTTTATAGGTAATTTGTTGCAGATTTTATTCAGATAATGTAGTTATTTCCTTTCATGCTCATCTTCAACCCTACAGACCATTTCAAACAAACATAAGGGCTGCAGATGTAAACATGGGTCCATGTTACAATCTAATTATTGTAATTTGCTTCAGGCAATGCATATCTGTTTATTGGCCAATGACTTGCGCCCACCTCTCCAACCAAGTGTCATCTGGGTGGAAGAGAGTAGTGGTCAAGGGACACGTGTTCCTGAACCTCCATTGTCAATTGGGGGGCACAGTGTGGTTTGGAGAATGATGGGTAGGAAATATGGGTTTTGGAGTCAGATAACTCTGTAGTCATATCCTGGTGTCTATCCTTGGGCAAGATACTTAATGTTGCTAAACTTTCCTCAACTGTAAAATGGGGATGTTAACACCATCCTCAATAGATTTATTTGGAATTGAATTGAGATCTCACACACACACCCACCAACATAACACCTGACTGTAGTCACTTGTAGTAGTAGGCACTTAAGACATGACCTCCTTTGCTAAGTGGATTATCCTCTACTCCTTTCCATTCCTGTTCTGGCATTTTCACCACCTGGCTATTAGACTTCTCTGCCTGTAAGGGGGGAGAAGTGTGTCCGGAGCGTACTTCCCTCATCCCCTCCTATCTCCCCAAGGGGAAGCAGCAGCCTGCTGGATATTTCCCAGGCTGGACTCAGAGAGGCAAAGTGAGCTGCTTAGAAGTTGGGTAGGAAAACTGGGGCTTGTTAGAGAGAAGGTGGCTGCCTTGAAGACTTGGCTCACGCATCGCCCTCTGTGCTCAGCGTACACTACATCCACTCAACGGACTTCTCTACGGTTTAGGAACCTGGGATGTCTCCAGCAAAGACTCTAGTCCAAATCAACAAATACACCTACAACCTCACATCACAGGAAGTGGGTCAGCCACATGGCTTCTCTCAAACTTCTGAGGCGTGCCCTGCATTGAAAATAACTCATTCCCCAGGTGATGACACAGTTTGGGTGCGCCCATCTCTGAACTGATTCACTCTTTGACGACTTATTCTTGGCGGGATCATTCTTCCACATTGAAATCATCATCCAACCAGAGTCTCTAGAGCACATGAGCCCTTCTTGCCTGCAGCAGAATCTATCCCCAGCACCTGGCTTGCCTTCTGGATGCTTACTGTCTACTGGGTTGAAAGACCACTGGATTGGGTTGCAAAAGCCAGGCTTCAACTCCATCCTAGATGAGAGAACTGACCACATCACTGCGTGGCCTCACTACCTTCCTTAGTAAAGCAGAGAGACTAACTCTTGTCCTACCTATCTCACAGGGTTCGTCGAAGCAACCAATGCATATGCAAAGACTCTGAAAAGGTGCAGTGTTACAGAAGTGTAAGGAATTTCTACTATTAATTGCTCCTTTCTTGGAAGTATCTGTTGCTCACCAACCATATACCTTCCTACTTGAGACTCCTGCTGAATCTCGTGTCTACAACCTGCCTCCTGATGAGGCTACATGTTCTTTGCAAGACAGACCATGTTTTTAAAAACTTCTTTTTTTTTTTACCCTCCATAATAGGTATCTGATTTTAAAATAATAATCACCCAGTACCAGGCACATAACAGATATCTCATTAAATTTTTTGATCAATTTAAACTTAATTGACTTAAACTAGGCATGTCAAAAAGCCTGTGGAGGCCAGGCTGGCCATGTAAATTAGTAAAACAGGCCAGATCTGAGCACAGGAGGGAGCGAGGTGAATTGAGGGACATGTGCCCCACCTGCAGAGGCAGCCACTGCTTAACATCAGCCAATGGGGACAGGCAGAAGTGTGGCCCAGGTTTGCCAGGTAAACTGATTTTTCAAGAAAGCCAGCATCCAATTTTTTTGTGAAATTAGTTGACATGTGATTCAAAATTTTCCAAACACTGTGAGAACCAACATGTGCAGGCCAGCAAAAAGGTCCAAGGGCCGTAGTTGGCTTGTGGCTGCCCAGTTTACAATCTGTGACTTACCAATTAGAATCAGTTATCCCTCATTATAACAAATGAAAACAAATACCAAGATTTCCCATCACACCCAATCCTAATTATCCCAGCAGCATATTAGAACAACCAGACTCAGCCCAGCCCCTGATAACCTTGTAGACCCTAAACCCTCCCAACTACCTGTGGTGAAGGCCACATGCCATTATGGGGTACAAAGGCACACATCTCACACCCTGTGCAACTCAGTAACTGATATAGACTGAATGTTTGTGTCCCCCCAAAATTTGTACGTTAATCCTAATGCCCAATGTCTTGGTATGTGGAGGTGATGCCTTTGGAAGGTGATTAGGTCATGAGCGTAGAGCCCTCATGAATGGCATTAGTACCCTTATAAAAGAGACCCCAGAGAGCTCCTTGTCCCTTCCACCATGTGAGGTCACAGTGAAAAGATGGCTATCTATGAACCAGGAAGCAGGCCCTCGCCAGAACCAAGATCTGCTGTTGCCCTGATCTTGAACTTCCCAGCCCTTAGAACTGTGAGAAATAAATTTCTGTTCTCTCTAAGCCACCCAGTCTATGGTATTCTGCTACAGCAGCCCAAATAGCATAAGACAGTGACTTAACACAGAATTCAACAATACCCAAACTGGCCAATACCCCGTTCAATATGATGAGCCCACTGACCACAGTGTGGACGGCATGGCAATGTGACACTGCTGTATGCTTCCAGACACTTGCTCCCCATTTCTGCAGTGAGCTCATGGTTCCTGGCCCCAGTCTGCAGGCCACACTGAGTAGGTCTGGCCCATGCCTCAGGGAGCTCCCCCTCCACTATTTCCATTTCTGCATGAAGGAAGAGCTCAGAGCTGGGGCAAAAAATGGCGTGGTGCACTAGGGTCCCTCCTATAGCTGTTACTCAATTTCTCCTCCTCGTTTCTCTCCTCCAGATCACTTGACCAATCCATCTGGAAAATAAATAAATCTCTGGAACTCACTCCTCTCTGTGGTCCCTGCTTCCCTCTCACGACCAGTCCCCATGCCCAAACACTCTAATCCAGGAGCCCCCATGAGGCTTCGGTCCCACAGTCACCCTGCACTGCATCCAGTGGCTGTCTACCTGCTCCCACAACAGTGCCTGCCCACCCTCTGGACCAGTCCCCATTTCTAGTGAGAAGCATGGAGTCACAAGGCCGGAGTAAGACTTGACCTCAGTGTTAGTTCTTTCAGTGCCTAGCCAGTGACCCTGGGCCAGGATGCCTCTGTTCCTCACCTGTACGATGGTGATACTAACTCTGCCTGGGTAGCCTACACAAGGGCTCTGTATTCATTGAGATCAGATAAGGGCAAGTGATTCATAAAGCAGAATGTGCTGGCCCAACAAGGGTATTCTTACTACTGAATAAGTCGACTTGGCCTCTACTCCCAGCTCCAACACCCCCTCCTATGAAGCCTCCTGCTGGATGTGGCCACTGGTCATGCCTGCCTCTGAATCATACAGCTCCTTGGTCCTGATTCGCTTCCTGCTTATGATCTGATGTCTTGTACTGTTAGTCTTTGTCTTCTATGTTTCCAACTTCCTTAAGGAGAAAATCCTTGTCTTATTTATAAATCTGACTGTCAGGCTCTTCAAATAAAACTCTACTGGTTCCCCATCCTCTCTACAGGAGAAAGGGCAGACACCTCCTTCCCCATCTCCCACTGCAATCCTGTCCCAACCCACACCGTTGCCATATGGAACCGCTTCAGTTCCCCAAAGTGACCACACAATTCAATGACCAATAACAGTAAGTATAAAGGCAAACCACAATTCCAAACACATTAGTGACTCATTTAATGCTCACATGACCCTAAAATGAGCATCAAAATGATGTTCATTATACAGATGAGGAAACAGACACAAAGAGGTCACTTGCCCAAAGTCACATAGATAGAATGTGCTGGAGTCAGGATTCAAATCAAGCAGTGTGGCTCAAGAGTCCAGCCCATGCTTTTCTCTCAGACTAAAACACTTCTCACTTACTCTTAGCTTTGTCTTCAAGACTCAAACAGGACCTCTGCTTAGGGAGCTGTCTCCTCCCAGCTACCTCCCCTCCCTCCTCTCCCTCCTACCAACCCCCTGTCCTCCTTCCTTTAGCCCATCCTTGTGCCCTGTATTTGCTCAACTGTTGCTCTCCCACATATACTGTAATCATCTGTCTCTGCCTCTAGAACTGAGGACTGGAATCCTGCTCATCTCAGAGACCCCAGCACCTGGGAGAGCTTGGTAAGACCAGTGTCAATAAGTGATGTGGCGTGAATGGGTGAATGAATGGGTAATGGCTAGGTCTCATTTACCCACCCCACACACACGCTCCCATCAAAGCCTAGCGCAGAGAAAGCTTTATCCATAACAGAGAATTGATAGATGACTGATGATGCATGGATTATCTTCCCCCCAAAGTCCAGGAAAGCATGGTTGTTGGGGGAACTCCCACGTGGAATGCCCTCCTGTTGTCTGAGTCCGTCCTACCCCTAAAACCCTTCTTAGTCCTTCAGGTTGGGTTTTATACTGAGACTTTAATTTGCATCTCCCCTCCTCCAGCCTTGACCCTTATCTTGGCATAAACTCCCTACCCCTGCTGGGAATTCTAACACTGGAGAGGGGCAGGAAGGAAGCCACCGGCAGCAGGTGCTACGGCTTCCCCAGTACAGGGCAAGGGTCCCAGCTGGTTTGCTGAGAAAGGTGGCAGCCACTTTTGCACTTGGGGTGAGAGAAGGAGCGATGTGGCAGAGGGCCACTGTCGCCCCCCTGGAGGGGACAGCCCTACCAAGTGCTCCAGCTCACTCTTCCCATGCAGCCCTTCCACAGGTCCCCACTCTTTATGGCTTCCCAGCTGATTCCCTGGCTGTTCCCTCCACCAAGGAAAGGAGGACTTCTGGTTTGTATGCCAACCCCAGGTTCAAAAGGATAATCCTAATTATGTGAAAAACCTAATTTATTCCCCCCAGGACTACAAGAAAGACAAAGGACAGGAGATGACTTAAAGGCCAGTCATACAGATTTAGGCCAACCATAAATAAACAAGAACCTCTTCTTGGTGACAAGCATTAGGTTTCAAGAACCCTGGGTTGTTCCCACGCGGCTCCCTGTTTAGGACTCACTCTTCCAGCGGGTGGGTAGGTGGAGGGGTCCCCAGGTCCATGGGCTGGTCCCAGGTTGGGGGGCTTCTCTACAAACCCATTGGAGAGGGTTTCCCAGGATCTTCCTATCCCAATATACCCCCAACTTCTCCTCCCTTCCACTGAGAGGGCACCTCCATCTACAACATGTGTAGGGAGAGTTTGGATATGCGGGACTTGAGATGTCAGTGTGGACTCTGGGATCGTTGTTTTATTTTTTGCACTAATCATGATGGAGTTAACAGAATGAGGTCTTCATTTCCCAAGAGCAGTCGGGCAAGGAAACTCCGCTACCCGCTCCTAGCTGTCACGCAGGTAGAGGATCCACTGATCAAGGGACATGCCAGCCAGCCTCCAACTCAGTGTGCTCACCTAGGCCCGTGGAGGGTGTTTCTCAGTGGCTACTGACAGTCCCCCACTGCTCTTTGCCTCCTCCAGAGGCCCCATCCAGAGCCCACAAGCTCACACCTAGCAAGCAGTCACTCAGATGTGTCACGTCCCTGCTGCCATCACAGGGAAGGAGACCAGCAGAGCTCAGCCTGGGAGACCACGAGGCCTCTCCCTCCCCACCCCCACGAGGGGGCGACATCTGCCAGGGAGAGTGCCAAGGGTGCTCAACATTCAGAGGGGCACAGAGCAGGCCTGTGGAAGCTCCCATCCTCCCCCTCCCTCTGGTTCTCTCTCTCCTTTCTCCTTCATTTCCTATCCCCTCTCCTCCTCAATTCAGATTTTACCTTCCTTTTCCTGCTTCATCTCCCCTGCGTTCTCCTCTTCTCACCCTCTGTCTTACGGGGCAACATCACAGAAAAAGCAGGGCAGAGAAGACCTGGGTTCAAATTCTGCCTTTGCTAATTCCTAGCCTCATGACCCGGGGCAAGCGACTTCTCTGAGCCTCAGTGTCCTCATCTGAAGAATAAGGGTGAAAGAAGGCTCCTCACACTGTGGTGGTGATAAGGACGAGGGAGATAAAGCACTGGGCACACAGGAAGTGCTCAGCAAACTGGCTGCCGTGGACCCGAGTTTAAATCAAGACTCTTGCTCATTACTCAGCCATTGTTCATCCAATAGTCATGTATGCCTGCTGTGTGCCAGGCCCTGAACCTGGTGCTGAGATTGAAGAGATGAATAGTAAAGACGTGAGCCCTGCTTTCAAGATGCTCATGACAAGGGGAGGTGGGTGGACAGGTCAACGGGCCAGGGTGGGGACACAAGGCAGTGACTCATGCAGTCTTGAGGCCAAGGGAAGGCTTCCTGAAGGAAGTGGGACTGAAGGATGAACAGAGAGGAAGACAAGGAAGACTGTCACGGGCAGAGGAGACACCTTGGTAAGGCCTGGGGTGAGCAGGGACCCAGAAAAAGTGAAGGGGGCTGGAGCAAGTGGGGGCCCTGGCAAGTTGTGCCACTTCCATATCCTTTCCTCCTCCTCTGGGAGGGGGCACTCCTGGAGATTGTTCAATGCTCTAAAGGCTTTTATTATTTAAGCTATTCTTAGGTGGGTATGTTACTTGCAGTCAAACATATCCTGATATATTAACATCTCCAGGACAAGAAGTACAGAGGTTGTGGTGCCAGGATTCGATGGGTAGCTCAATAATGTTGTTAAGGTCCCAGGTCCCCCCATTCTCCGCTATGCAGTCTCAAGGTCTTATCTCTCCTCGTGTCAATTGGTCTCACCTCATGATCACAAGATGGCTGCTACAGCTCCAGGGATCACATACTCACTTAGTCATGTCCCAAGCAGCAAGGAAGGGAGTGGGTGGAAAAGCGACTTTTTCTCTGGGACTTCTGTCCTTTACCGAGAAGGAACAGCTTTTTCCAGGTGCTGAAGACTTCCTCCTTATATCACACTGGCCAGAACTGGGTCTGCTGACCACTCCTCACTGCAAGGAACACTGGGAAAGAAAGGACCTCACTTTTCAGCCTCCATGCAGGAGCAAGCAAGGAGAAAGAAGGCTGAGATGGCTGTTAGGCAGGCAACCAATAGAGTCTAGTGTCTAGCAGAAAGCATCAAGGTCTATTTTGTTTTGATTTGGGTTTTTTTGTTTGTTTTTTAACAGCTTTATTGAGGTATAATTGATATACAGAACAGACAGCACAGGTTTAATGTATACAATTTGATGAGCTTGGACATATGCATACACTCATAATACTATCACCATAATCAAGATAATAAATAAATGCATCTCCTGCAAAGATTTTCTTGTGTCTTTATGTATTCTTTTTGGTTTTTGTGGTAAGAACACTCATGAGATCTACCCTCAAATTTTTAAGCCTGCACCACCATGTTGTTAACTACAGGTACAGGGTTACACAGCAGATCTCTAGAACTTAGTCATCTTGCATGACTGAAATTTCTACTCATTGAATAGCCGCTCCCCATTTCCCCCTGCCCCCAGCCCCTGGCAACCACCATTCTACTCTCTGCTTCTCTGAGCTTGACTATTTTAGATACCTCATATAAGCGGAATCATGCACTATTTGTCCTTCTGTGACTGGCTTATTTTACTTAACGTATTGCCCTCTAGGTTCATCTGTTACTGCAATTGATAGAATTTCCTTTTTTTTTTAAACTGAATAATACTCTATTGTATGGACAGAGCACATTTTCTGCATCCATTCCTGTTGATTGGCACGTGGGTTGTTTCCATATCTTGGCTATCGTGAATATAGCTGCAATGAACATGGGAGTGCATAGATCTCATCAAGATCCTGATTTCAATTCTTTTGGATATATACCCAGAAATGGAATTTCTGGAGATTATGATAGTTCTATTTTTAATGTTTTTGGGGTACCTCCATACTGTTTTCCATAGTGGCTGCACCATTTTAGATTCCCACCAACTAGAATTAGAATCTTAGTGCACAAGCGTTCAAATTTCTCCACATCACCCTCACCAACACTTATTTTTGTTGTTGTTGATTTTTTTTATAATAACTGTCCTAACAGGTGTGAGGTGATATCTTAGTGTGGTTTTGATTTGCATTTCCCTGATGATTAGCAATGGTGAGCACCTTTTTATGTAGCCGGTGGAACATATGTGTCTTCTTTGGAGAAATGTTTATTCAATTCCTTTGCCCATTTTTTAATCAGGTTATTTATTGTTTTGCTATTGAGCTATAGGAGTTTCTTATATATTTTGGATATTAACCTCTTATCAGATAAATGGTTTGCAAATATTTTCTCCCATTCCATAGGTTGCAAGACAGACACATAGACCAATGGAACAGAATGGAAAGTCCAGAAATAAACACACACATATAGAGTCAACTGTCTTCAACAAGAATGCCAAGAATACGCAATGGGGCAAGTACAGTCTCTTCAACAAATGGTGTTGGGAACACTGGGTATCCACATCCAAAAGAATGAAATTGGACCCCTATCTTATGCCAAACACAAAAAAATCACTCAAAATGGATTAAAGACTTACATGTAAGACCTGAAACTGTAAAACTCCTAGAAGAAAACATCAGGGAAAAAGTTCTTGACTCCAGTCTTGGCAATGATTTCTTGGCTATGACACCAAAAGCACAAGAAATAAAAGCAAAAATGGATAAGTGGGACTACAGCAAGTGAAAAAGCTTCTGCAGAGCAAGGGAAACAATTAACAGAATGAAAAGTTCTTTTTTATTGATAAGAAAGCTAAAAACCAGTCAAGTTAAGTGTCTTAGCAAAGTTCAGACCATAGCTGGTGGCAGAATCAGGCTAGAACTCAGGACTCCTGTCTCCCAGTCCA
Organism: Diceros bicornis minor; assembly: GCF_020826845.1. Classification (NCBI taxonomy): domain Eukaryota; kingdom Metazoa; phylum Chordata; class Mammalia; order Perissodactyla; family Rhinocerotidae; genus Diceros; species Diceros bicornis. The sequence goes on along the minus strand of NC_080749.1, from coordinate 13,915,774 downwards.
GTATCTTCTCCACTGAATCCCACTGCTGGTGTCTCATGCCCCCAACATTTGAATTTATCAACACAATGGTCATCTCTAGAATCAAAACATCTCAGATCCTCTGGTCTACCTTGTAATGAAATCATTAATATTGTAGAAATTAGACAATATGGCAGATTTGGAAGTGTATCAGCTGCGATTTCAGGGGCTGTGAAGTCTCCCTGTCCCCAACCTGTCCCCCTCACCTTCTTACAAGGCCTTTGCCCCAGAGAGCAAGTGAGGATGCAGCAGATGGAAGGAACAAAGGCAGAGGGATTACCAAAATGGGCCCAGCTCATCCTGCCCATGCCCCATACCTGTCTTTGAACCCACATGGATTTAACCCACAGTCAAAATATGATCCCTGTCTTCAGGGGCCCATAGGCATCTGTCCTCGTCCTGGCTCCGCCCATGGGATGTTAGTCACACTGGAGCCTCAGTTTTCCTTTCTGAAAAATGGAGATTGGGACTGGACACCCTTTATGACTCGAAAAACGTGGACGTATTTTTTCCCAAAGGTCTAACCTGCTAGTCAAATGGGTTCCTAAAGTACGTGTGCAAAGAGTCTCCAGGCTTCCTGAAACAAACAGCCCCAGTTCTTTGGGCCTCTTCTCAAAGGACCCACTTCTACTCACTATCCTCAGCTCCTCTCAGAATTCTCGCTCCTGTTGCTGTGTAGAAGGCACATTCCCTACATCACCAATTTTAGGCCCCACGCTGGGGACAGGCTCAGAGAAGACTTTTGCCCTTCGCTCTTCTACACCTAGCAAAGCACTGTGCGGAAACCACAACCATACCACCCGACGTGTGAGTCTGGGGCTTTCCCCCCTTCCGACTGCAGGGAGAGGGTACGGGCAGGAGAAGGTAAAGGGCCAGCCGGCTCACACCTCACTTATTTGTAAGTAGCCCATGTGGTTTCACTTTGCACCCACTTCTCCAGTGGGAGTCTGCATGTTAGCACCTGGGGACACCTGTCTCCAATTAGCCCAACAATTTCCCTAAGAAATGATACCCCCAAGAAGATGGGCCTCCTGCAATCTCCCCCAGCCCGCAGAGAGACTCATGGCTTTGTAGACGCTCTCGAGCCAGCAGCCAAGCAGAAACAGGAGAGGGATAGAGGTGGGGAAGGCTTCCACGAGGGGCAGGGAAACAGAGCACGAACACCTCCCCAGCCCTGAACCTTCGCTCTGGACTGAGAACACCTGGTGGCCTTGTGGCTCCCAGGCATGGAGATATTTGGCATTCCTCCGTGGCCACGCTGGACCAGAAATGGAAGCCAGCCTACCCAGAGGGCTTCAGAGGGCGCTGGGGCTGCGGGGGTCACCTTTTGGGGGTCTGGCTGGATTTCATGGTCCTGGCTGTCTGGATGATTTGCTGAGGATTCCAGCCCACTGGGCTGTCTGCTGAGAGGCCTCACCCAGCTGTGGAAAGGCTGCCAATTGCTCTGCAGGGCTTTCAATAACATTAGAAAACAAAACAATCCCCCTTCCCCTTGGCTACCTTGAGAGTTCCCCCTTAACACATTTGATTGACTGAAAGTAAATTACTTATTCTCACATCTTCAACAGGAGATTAGACTTCCAATATGGGGCTAATAGGCCTCAGTCCTAATGCAGAGACTGAGAGGGCATGGATTTCTAGAACCACAAGCACACACTGTAATTTTATTTCAAAAGCGAAGGCATTGATTAATTCTTACGATTGGATTCCTAGGTCCCTCAGCAAACAAACCAGGTAAAATCCTCAGGGCCTGGCCATTTGGGTTTTCTGGTTTTTTAATTCATATACAATAAACGTGAGAGATAATTCACAACCCATAAAATCCACCGCATTTAAAGTGTACAATTCAATGGCTTTTAGTATATTCACGGAGTTGTGCAACCATCACAATCTAATTTTAGAACATTTCCATCACCCCAAAAGAAATCTGTTAGTGGTCACACCCTATTCTCCCCTCCCCCCAGCCCCTAGCAACCATCCATCTGCTTTCTCTGTGTATATATCTGCCTATTCTGGACATTTCATAGAAAAGGAATCAAATAATGTTTGTCTTTTTGTGACTGGCTTCTTTCACCGAGCTTAATGTTTTCAAGGTTCATCCATGTTGTAACATGTGTCAGTGTGTCATTCCTTTCTATGGCTGAATAATATTCCGTTATATGGATGTACCACATCTTGTTTATCCACTCCTCGGTTGATGGATATTTGGGTTGTTTCCACTTTTTTAATGATTATAAATAATGCCGCTATTCACGTATAGGATTTTTTAATGATTTTTATTTAGGTCCTTTTCTTCTATCTCTTTTTGGAAAATAATAAGGCTTAAAACATCTACCAGTGTTTCTTACCTGCTACTCTTAATTTTTCCTCCATTGTCGTTCAGAGATAATGTGCACACAGTGTGAGCCCTGGGCCTGTCACCACGGTGGCCCTCAGTCAACGGGAGCTGGTGTTGATTCTTGATGGAGGCCTTCCATGAGCCTCCGCCGTGCCGAACAAGGTCAATCAGAATAGGTGATCTGAAGTCTCATCCAATCATTGTGATGGGGAGCTATTGTCTGTTCTGGAGCCAGGGGACAGATGTAATCTCAGAGCCCTGGAATACTTGAGTGGTCCTTTGAGAAGATCAATCTAGTTCCCCCTTTTCATAGACAATAAAGCTGTTTAAGGGAAAGAGCTGTGCCCTCAAGAGTCTGAAGACCTCACTTTGAGTTCCGACTTCACAACCAAGTAACCACAAGATCTTACCCAAGATAGTCCATCTTTCTGAGTTTCGGGTTTTTCATCTATAAACCAGAGACCCAGTGCACGTGCACACACACACACACACACACACACACACACACACCTGAAACAATCATAGTGGCTCCGCTCCCTTTGTTAGTGACTGGTTTAGATATGTGTTGCTCTCCCATGCTTTGGCAAAAAGAAATTATTTACGAATCTTGAGGGCCAGATCTTGGTTACTAGAGAATGTTGGGATCATATTGAAATGAATTGTCCCCAAGAGTGTAGCTTGACATGGTAAGTGGGATCCACCAGTAAGAGGTTGTCAGGACTGGCCACCCAAAAAAGCCCTATCCCCTGTGAGGGAGTGCTTAGAGGGGCCCAGCAAGGAGTCTCCCAGAACTCCCAGAAATGCCCATCCAAGCAAGAGGCAGCTGTGAGCATCTGCCAAACGCAGACAGCCTGACGTCTCCAGGCTTCAGGCAAGTAAGAAACGTCTTAGCCTTCTTCCACTCCTCCCTGCCCCCTACACACAGGGTCCACGGAGACAGCAGCTAGCAGGTGGAGGGAAAGAGGTGAAGGAGAGAAGCAGCCCCACCCTTTCCCATCCACAGACTGTGCTGGTACCAGGCCAGCCGGGAAGAGAAGACTGAATGCCTCAGCTAGTCTGGTCACAACAACACAGGACTTGGTCAACTGAAGTTGAAGACAAAGGTCAAGGGTCTGCCCAAGTTGGCTTCAAGGGCAAAGGGGAGGGCTACTGCCACTGAGTAGATTCAAGTGGCAGTAGGAAACAAAAATGCAGTGGCCTTGATGTTTACACTATTGAGTCCTGCGTTTCCAATGTTCTGGTTTGTCCTTGAGGTGACGGTCTCTATAAGGTAAAGAACTCCATCAAGGGCTGGGCTGAGAGATGAAGGACCAGTCCAGAAGGCCTGGACACCGGCGTTAGGTGGACCCGCGTCTGCCTTCCTGGTCTAGCTATAACCAGCTGTGTGAGAGTGGTCCCTCTGCTTACCATCCATGAGCCCCTGATTCCTTGCTTGACAAACGGGCACACAGTGCAGTACTCCACGTCTACATACACCATGAAGGCAGAGAAAGTGTTCTGGGGAAGGATAAACAAACAGACAAAACTGTTTTATATGGCCCCGATGGGGATAGGAGCAGGATTATGTGACAAGAGAGGAGCAGTGATGGAGAAGAGGAAGCCCCTCTTTACTCTGTACTTCTGTACCGTCTGGGTGGGATTTGGATGGGTGGGAAGGCAGCAGAGGAGCTCTCTCTGTGTGTCCTTGCTGGTGGTGGAGATGCTCTTAGCACGTGCCGGGCCCTAAGCCGAGCCCTTTTCATATATCTTGTTGTTTGATCCTTATAAGCACACGACGAGTTAGGTAGCAGTATCGTCCTTTATTTTATTCCTGAGGACAATGAAGCATAGAGAGAGTAGAGACCTGAGCAACAGAACCAGGATTAAACCCCCGAGATCTGCTTCCACCACCTGCAACCATAGACAGAGAGGATGTTTGTAAGTTTTTAAATTGGTTCCTAGAGCAGTGCCAGGGACGTAGGAGGCACTCAATAAATTTGGTGAAGGAATGAATAAGTGGATAAATTACAAATATATTCATTGTAGAAAGTCTGGAAAATTCAGAAAATGTGTAGAAAAAAATTTAAATTATCCATAATCTCATCATCCACAGATAACCACTGTAGTTTTGTATTTTTCTTCCAACATTTTTTCTGAAAACAGATAGTATTTAAAGGGGCGCAGTATTTACGTAATTGAACTTAAAATGTACACAAAATTTTCTATCCAGCTTCTTTCACTTAAAATGATATCATGAGTATTTTCCCACATCATTTAAAATTCTTCAGAAGCATTGTTTTAATGATTGCATGATATTTCACTGCATTGCTATATTACAGTTGACTTAACCACTCAACTATGGTTGGACCTTTGAGTTGCTTCCAAATAACTCTGCAATAAACATCCTTGTACATATAAATCTTTGTCCCAGTTTCTGTCTCCTTGGCAGACATTCCTAGAAGAGGAATTACGGGTCAAGCATTAGAAACATTTTTAAGTCTCTAGGTACATACTGCAAAATTGTTTTTCAGAAAGGTAATGCCAATTTGTACTCCCAAAAGAATGTGTAACCATCTTAATCCACTCTCACCAAAATTAAGAATTAGTTATTAAAAGCATTTTGCCATTTTGATAGGTAAAAATTAAGATCTTCTCATTTCTATATGCATATTTATTATTAGCAAAGCTGAACCTGTTTCTATGTTCATTGTTCTTCTTCCATGAAATATCTCTATCCTTATTTTGTTTTCCTATTGTAGTATTAATGTTTTATTATTGATTTGTAAGTGCTTTTTATATTTGAAGGCTATCAATCCTTTGTCAGATTTGTTTCACTGAAATTTGCTTTTGATAGACATAATCTCCTATTACCTCTTAACTCTTTTCTCTGATTGTCCACAAATCGGTTAGAACTACACTTCTAGTAACATCTTTAAACATTGTCACTTTACACATTTTGTCAGAGTACAAGCCATCAACCAATACATGGTGTCAGGAGATAGCCTCATGCATCACTCAAAACTTAAGAGAGTGAGTTGCCCCAGCTCACTGAGCTGGATCCATTTTCTACCACTGTCACCCGTGTCAGCTTCCTACCTGCTCACCTGCCCTCAGGCCAGGCCACACAGCCGACACTGACTGCTCTGACAGGCGTGCACTTGAAGCGGCATTTTACCAATCACCAGCCTCAGATCACAGAACTCTGGGCTCAGCTGCAGGTGTCAGCAGCCAGAATGGAAACCACGACAATGATAGCGACACAGGGGGGCCAACACATGCCTCTGTCCCTTACAGTCACTCATCTAACAAGTCATCTCACAGCTGGTCCAGCTCTCTTGGGTCTCACGGTTGCAGAGCTGCTGGGAAGGAGCTAGGGAAGTAACATTTCGATTTCCTGAAGCCTGACACTGGGGGTGAGGCCGGGAAGGATAACTTCAGAGGCTTTAGCCAGCAGAGTAAAGATGACGTTGGGCACGTGTGGGCAGTTGCACAACCGCCTAAAGATACAAAGTTCCAGAGGCCCCTCTGTCACACATTGATTCATTCCTTCATTTGTTCAAAACATGTCTACCAGATGTGCAAAGGGTCAAAAGTTGACTTTCCAAAGAACATTTTGCAGGAGCTGAATTGTAAAGGATAGTTGGGAGCTCAGTGGGAAGGACATTCCAGAGAGAGGGAACAGCATGTACAAAGGCCCAGAGAAGAACAGAGAACTATAAGTTTTACTGTCTCAACAGAATAAATGTGTTTGATGCGGGATGCCTGTTGACCAGCGTGTAAACTGTGCATCTCTAAGCCAGGCACTCATGACGCATCACAGTACACCTGAAAGCCAGCGAGGACCACCCTACAGGAGTCCAGCAAAGTCCTCCCCTTTCCTCGAGATTCTGCTCAGGGCCCCCCTCTTTGGCACGCCTGCCTTGGCCCCCACTCCCTCTCCTGGGGGCCCACATTCCCGCAGACATCCGCCTTCAGGCCCTTCACAATGAAAGTGCTGGAATTTTCTGTGTATTTGATTAATTGGGCTGCAAGCCTAGGAGTCCCTTGAGGAGAAGGCCTGCGTCTTGTTCGTCATAAATCCCCAGGGCTGTCAGAAGCCTGGATTTGTAGAAGGCCTCAGAAATCTTGTCGTTCAATGCCACCAGTTTGCTACTAGAGAAACCAAGGCTCAGAGAAGTTATATAATGTGCTCATGGCAAGAGGCAGCACTGGGATTCAAACCTGTGTCTGTAAGTCCACCACCTGGGGTGTCCCTCACTATCTTTTGTAGGGAGGGGAGACGGCAAAGTTAGCACCAAGACAGAACGGCCCAAAGCCTGGAGGTGGTAAACTCAGGGGTAAACACAAATCCGCGTTGGTGAGGAGTGACCCTGCAGAACCATCTCTGCCTGCTCTCCGCAGGGATTCCTCCGTTCACAGGGGTGAAGGCAGCGTGGACAGCAGGAGAGCAGGCGTCTGTGCTGTTTCTGTAAGGGGCACGCGGGCCACTGCTGTGTATGTGTCCTCTCCCACCAGGGAGAGCCCAGCTGTCCAGGGCAAGGCCACGCCACATCTTCTCATGCTGACGGGGACCCTGCAAGTCCCAGAGCCGAAGAGCCAGTCATAACCCTTCCTGATGGGCTCACTGTCAAGTCCTCCTCGGAGCAAAGATGCTTCATCTTCAAACTCCGTCAGTGATTAAGTGAGGGAGAAGGCTGCAGGTGAGACCTGAGAGAGCGGAAGCCTGGAGCTGCGAGCACCAGGCCATGGAGTTGACCCATTTAGTGACACACTGAGGAAGCTGAATGACCTGCTGGGATCCTTGTAGCATCCACTCTCTGAGCAAGGTTTCAAAGTGAGTCCATTAAAAAGTATTTATAATCAGCCAGTTTTCTCTTCACCGACAAATCCATAAGTCATACACTTTTTCATTCATGAGGGCTGGATCTGCAGGAGGCCACACCTAGGAGAGTAATCATAGGGATTTTCTGACCCGTGACCTCTGTCAGCTCCTGTATTTTTTTCTCCTACTCTGGAAAATGTTTGGATCCCCTCTTGATGTTCAGTGTTTTGAAATGTCACATCTTTGAGCTTGAGTGTGTGTGTATGTGTGTGTGGGGGGGGGTGTATGTGCTGTGTGCTGTGTGTGCGTGTGGTGTGGTGTGTGTGTGGTATGTGTGTGATGTGTTTGTGAATATGTGTGGTGTGTGTAGTGTATGTGTGTTGTCGGGGTGTGCATGTAGTGTGTGCTGTGTTCTGTGGTGTGTGTGCATGTGTGGTGTGTGTGATACGGGGGTGTGTGTGTATGGTGTATGATGTGTGGTGCATGTGGTGTGTATGTGTGTGTGGTATATGTATGGTGTGTATAGTATATGTGTGTGTATATGTGTGTGTGGGGATAGTGGGCACTCTGTGGACCCTCTCAGTCATGAAACTCACGGCCTTCAGTTCTAGGAAAACTTCCAGTGTTAGTTATTTGAAAATTTGCTCCCTAAGGTTTCCCTCTCCTTTATTTTTGGAGGCCTATTAATAAAATGTTGGACATCCTTGCTGATCCTCTAATTTTCTTATCATCTTTCTCCTATTTTCCATCACTTCGTATTTTTCTTCTCCTATAATAGAAATTTCATTGATTTATCTTCCAAACTTTCTATTAAACTTTTTAGACTTTTTTTTTTTTTTGTGAGGAAGATCAGCCCTAAGCTAACATCCATGCTGATCCTCCTCTTTTTGCTAAGGAAGACCGGCTCTGAGCTAACATCTATTGCCAATCCTCCTCCTTTTTTTTTCCCCAAAGCCCCAGTAGATAGTTGTATGTCATAGTTGCGCATCCTTCTAGTTGCTGTGTGTGGGACGCGGCTTCACCATGGCCAGAGAAGCGGTGCGCTGGTGCACGCCCAGGATCCGAACCCGGGCCACCAGTAGTGGAGCGCACACACTTAACCGCTAAGCCACGGGTCCAGCCCTCTATTCAACTTTTTAATATTACTCTTATATTTTCAGTTTTTGAGAGCTCCTTATTATTCTTTATTGTTCTTTTTTATAGCTGCCTGTTCTTGTTTCATAGATATAACCTATTTTATTCATCTGATTATATTAATTTGTTATGGTTTGTCTCTGTTTCTAGGTTTTCCTTCATCCAGCCTTCATAATAGAAGCTTTCCTTAAGTGGCTGGGATCCTTGGCTGTCTGATCTTATTTCTGTGACTGCTATTGGCAGCTGATGGGAAGCTCCATGTGCGTGGATGGGGCTTGTTACACGAGATTTCACTGTAGGGGAAAATATGGTAGGCCAGCTGTTTTTATTAGGATCCCCCAAATGTCATTCTCTGCAAGTCTTTTCTTAACTCGTCAGTTTCCTCAGGCAGCAGTCCCCAGATTGCCAGGCAGCACAAACCCTGGCGGCCAGTTTTCAGGAGGCAAGTGGCGGCAGGGGGAAGGAGGAGAGCAGAGTCTCACTGTTGAGGGTGTAGACTTGTCCTCACCCCCTGTTCTTAATGTGGCAGCCCCTCCCCACCGTGCTGGCATCCTCGAGGGGAGAGCTTCTTTCGTTCCTCTTTCCAGAGCTGACTTCCGTGACCCTAGTGCAGGAGGGCAGGGCTAGCTGCCTGCTGATGGAATGGGGGAAGAAATCTCAGGGCCTACCTGCTCTTTATAAAGACTTTTGAACTGTCCTACTGCCTAAAGCTCCTAACCTTTACCTTCAGAGGTATTCAATGCCTCCAATTTCTGAGCATCTCTGGGTGTCTGCTGTGGGATACGCTTGCTTCTTGTTGGCTTCCCCCCACTCTCTCCCCGTCTGGCAGGCTATGGTTCACCTTTCCCTCCTCTGCTAAGTAGGTTCCTGTTCATCCATCCACTTTCCACCTTCAAAAAATTTATGGGTATCTCTCACTTGCTGTTATCTCCTTTCTTGTTCTCCTTGCTTAGTAGTTTTTGCTTTTTAATTCCTTACTGTACATTTTTAGGATTTTGCAAGGGAAAATATTTAAATAAATAAATATTACAGCGTGTGTTCAATTCTCCTTTGTTTACCTCTAAGTACTTGATTTAAGTCTTCAATCCCTATGCTCCAGGTTACTACTCATACTGAAGAGGCCAAAGAAGCCACCAGGAATATTTTTCTTGCCATGGAATTCAGAAATAATCCTCTGTCCAGAGATGAAGAAAGTCTGGTCTCTTTATTAGTATATCAGTTGGGGAGGCGGACGTGTGAACGATCCTTTGTGATAACTAACGTGCATTGACAGCAGAGAGAGTGAACTAGTCTGTGTGTGGTGGGGAGAAGACCAGTAGCGGGCGAGCCCTGCTTCCTACAAAGCTCTGAGCTCTTGTTCTGCACTCCCACCTGCTCACACATTGAAACACGGACACCTATATCAACACCTACACGCTGACTCCTGCAAGAGCAGTGTAAAGTCCTGGATCCTAGTGTGTGCTCTATTTATTCCATAAATACTTATGGAATAAAGGAAAGATCTAGGTCTAAATGACCACCCCACAGCACATTAGCTTTGTGAATACAGACGTGTATATTTCAAATGGACAGTAGAAGGAGAGATTAATTCTATGTATGGTGGGTTAGGGGAGGCAGGTAACAGAGGCTCCTTCTTTCTATAAAGCTCTGAGATATTGCTTGCATGTATTCACTCACTCATACATAAATTCTATCTATCTATCCACCTATCTATCACCTATCCATCGTTTATCTTTCTCTCTTTCTTGTAGATACACACACTCACACACGTACACACACAGACACACACACATCACAAAGCTCCTGCCCAGAGCTCCTGAGTCATGTGAATTTACAGTACCCAGGTCTGCAAATTACAATGTGAGAAAGCCCTCTGTCTGTATGGAGTTCACAACAAAGGAGAAGTCAGTAGAAGGAAAGAGAATGCCAAGAAAGACAGGGTTTTGGGACACACACCAGCAAAGGCCCAGCTCGAGCAGTAGAAAATGAAATTCCCACCTGGGGAGCTCTAACCACACACAAGCCTGAGAAGGAAGGGGGACCCAAGAGGTGGGGGAGGTGGCGGGGCGTCGGAGACAATGTACGGCCATCTCGGGTAAACCAACAGGTTGCCAGTGGGGAAATAGATTTGCACAGGCACATATGCTTGAAAGGGATAACTCGGAGCCTTTGAGCAGGAATCGGAGTGACAAAGAGAGGAGAGCGTGGAGGCTTCTGATAGAGGAAGAGGCAGCGGGGGACTCCCAGACCGCCGAGCGCCAAGAATGGAGAGTGCATTAAATCCTGCTGCGACAAAGGGGCAGCGTAATATCAAGCTGCTATCAATGGCAGCAGAGAGCACGTCCCCCATGCCACCAGGACAGGAGGATGGGAGGAGTGGGGCTCAGGACAGCCAAGGGAAAGCAAGTGGGACTCACTCTCCGTGGGCTGTTTCCCTCCAGCCTGCTATGAATAGACTCTGGGCAATCCAAAAGGACAGTGGAGGGAAAAGGGAGGTCACCTTAGGGGTGCAGTGTAGCTTTTCTCACATCACCCTCCTCCCCAGGAGACGACAGGCGCTGTCGCAGAGACGAGGTCCAGAGAGTCTGAGCACCTTGTGGAAATTTGCACAGCAAGTCAGCAGCAGTTAGGGCCAGAATCCAGGTCTCTTGATTCTGAATCCAGCATCCAGTCTCCCAGAATATCTGCTCCTCTTTTTGTCTAGCAAAGACGCCCAGCTAGGAGATCTTACAGTTCCTATGACAGCCAGTGCCCTGGTCAAATCCCATCCCAGGCTGTAATTCCACATGCATCACCCAGACATAGCCCAGCCTTCAGTGGGACAGGGCACGGGCTTTAACGGTGGACCCTCCCCCTCCCTTCCCCGGTCGCTCTCTTTCACCTCACTCCAGTTTATCTCCCTCACAGGGCTTCTCTAAGAAAACACTCTGCTGGTGTGTTGGCATGTCTCCAGTTTGCTCTCTCTCTCCCCCACTAGAACACAAGGGCACTTCATCTGATTGTTCACGGTGGTTTTCCCAATGCTACAACTGTGCTTGGAGCATACGCACTAAGGACTCTATAAGTATTGGTTGGATGAATGAGTGCATGAAAACTGAGTTCTGAATGCCAGCTCCACCATGTATCAGCTGTGTGACCTTAGCTAAGTGACTTAACCTCTCTGAGCTTCCGTTTCCTTAGCTGTAAAATGGGGACAATGAGAGCTACTTTGCAGGTAAGTCATGAGAATTCCTTATCATGGGAACAGCATACTTGGCACATACCCTGCATAAACACAATACAGGGTGGCTATTACTAGCATGGTCGGTGTCTGCACAGTTGTCCAACGTGGGCTTAAAAATGAAGTATATTGCATTGTCAGTTATTAGAAGGATATCAGTGAGCTGGAATGTGAACTTTCATCTCCACCTCGCCAGGAGCCCACCTCAGAAGCTGCTCTAAAACCATCCTCCCCACCCTCTTGACACGTGCAGTATCATACATGGCCGTCCCCTGCCCTGGGCACACAGGTGCACTGTACTGACCCTGCCTCAAATGCAGCCTGAGCCACCTGTCCCTGCTCCCCCCACCAGGCCAGGAGCATTCCGAGCGCCAGTTTCCCACTCTCCGAGGGAGGGGGGTGTGGGAGATCGTATAACGTGTTCCTCTCTGGGTAGCGAGTGGGGGCAGCAGGCAGAGGCCCAGTGTAGCAGTGGCCTCTGTTCCAGACCCAGCAGGGCTGCAAAGAGAGACACTGGAGAGAAGGGAGCTATCTCTATAGTGTGATTTAAATGGCCTGGGAGAGTCCCTCTGCTCCACAATGGGACCCAAAAGGAAGGCTTTCTGTGTTAGGAAATCTCAATATTCAAATAATACCATTAATTTCAGACAGTCTCTAGGAATTCTACTACATTTAACAACTCCTTCCATTCACTGATTCATTCATTCATAAGTATTTATTGAACACCCACTATGTGCCGGGCGCTGTTCCACCCTTAACGCGGTGATGTCCCCTCACCATTGAAGGGCCTTGTATTAGAAGCAAAGCAGAGAGTGATCCAAAGGCCTCTCCACCCTCCAGAAACTTCTAGAAATTCCCCTGGGAGAGGGCACAGGTTGGCTCATTTAAACTGAGATCCAGATGACCTGAACCTAAAATCATGTCTAGAGCCTAAACCTAAAGGATGAAAACATTGCCTGCCATATGCATGGGGTAAAGAGCAAAATGTTAAATGAAAAGGAAATAATGCAGAGATCATATTTAGAACTTTCTAGATAATCCTTGGCAGCATTCTGTAGCAGCATTCCTAGGGGGCTTGCCCTAAAGAGAACCGAGTCCTCAGTATGGTTTCCCAAAAGTGATGAGATATTTTGGAGCCCAGATAGCCCTGGGTTTGAGTCCCAGTCTTGGTATACTACCTACAAAGTCCTGTGTGACCTTGGTTTAGCTACTTGACCTCTCTGAGCTTCAGCTGCCTCGTATGTAAAATGAAGAGCATAATTCCTACCTTACAGTGTTGTTAATAGGATCAAATGAAATAACATACATGAAGTGCTTAATATAATGCCTGGCACATGGTAAGAGCAAAGTAAAGGTACTGTGTTGTTTCAGCTCCTATTGCTGAATAACGAATGACCCCAAAATCGGCAGTCTAAAGCAACGACCGTTTTAATTTGCTCATGACTTCATGAATCACAAATTTGAGAAAAGTTTGGCTACACGTAGCTTCTCCAACATGGCAGTCTCAGTTAGACGTGCTAACTGAGGTCTATCTGGCTCCCCCAGAACGAACGTATCCAGAGGACCAGGAGGAAGCTGCGAGGCCTTTTCTTACCCTCCCTTGAAAGTCAATCACATCACTTCTGCCAAACGGTACCCATCAAAGCTGTGACAGACCTGACCAGCCCAGATTGGAGGAGGGGATACAGACCCCACTTCTCAAGAGAAGTGTCAAAGAATTTTGGGGTCATGTCGAAAATGGCCACAACTCTAATTATTCTCACTGCGAGAGCCAATAAATGACACCATCCCCTGTGTCACACCTTTAAGTAGACGTGGGGCTCAAGGGAGAACCTTGAGTGAACCGTTATTATTTGCTATGAAGCCCTTGTTTCCTGCCGTTTAAAATACAGTGTGCTAACAGAACACTGAGACACTGTAAGGAGACCACTGCCGATAAAAATATAGTTTTCAGTGAGGAGCAAAAAATTTAGTTTGCTCCTCACTGTTCTGGAGAGGAAGGGGCACGCCAGGCCACGGGGGCCACACGGAGAAGCAGCAGCGTCGGCCAGGAGGCAGAGGGAGCTAGAGGGACTTTGGGCAAGTGCCTTGACGGTAGTTTCCATGGAAGGAACAAGCGAGGCAGGGTAAGTACATTTACGATTGGCTAGTCTGAATGATCTCTGTGGGCTCTGGGGTATAGGGTCTGTCCCTGGTCGTTTGGGACCTGGCCCTGGGTGATTAGTGCTGATGAATAGTGGCCTGGAATATGAGATCCTGATAAAGGAGGTGGTGGGGGGTGTGGACTCTGGAGTGGTTAGTTTGTATTTAAAAAGTGCACCTCCAGACGTGTTGTTTCTTATCTCTGGGAATTGGCTAACCCCGGGAGGGGCAGGCCCTCACACGTCAGCAAGGCCTCAAGATGTCAAAGCATCAGAATGCAGAAAATAAAAGCCATGGTTAATATATGCACTGAGGATACACGTGCCACTAGTTGGTAGACCCTGGTCCAGCCTACAATGCCCAGGTCTACAATGCCCTCCACCGCATCCCTCAGAGGCGGTAAGACACTCCTCCAGTGAGGGACTGCCCCCCACCCCTCCTGAAAACTGAGGCCCTGGCCTGTCTCTGTCCAGCCTGCTCAGAACAGCTCTGCGAGCGCCCACCATCAGAGCACGACATTTCCATGAATGTGGCCTGTCAGGTCCCTGCCGCCCCCTGCTGCAGCTGCAGTCATAACAAAGATAAGAAGGGGAGGGAAGCCTTCCTCTTAAGCAGTTCAACACCGTTTGACAAGAAGCATTCTAAACATCATCTCATGTGGCCAACACTTCAAAACTCCCATCCTTCACCCAAATCGCTCTGGCCCTTGATGCAGTTTTCAATGAGCCTCTTGGTGCCAGGAACTAGTTAGACATCTGGATCCACTTGACTTTGCAGGCGGGTTGTTAATGGTGAGAGCTGCTACCTCAACTAAAACCAAACCCTCTGACCCAGAAACATGCACCAAATCAGATTCCACAGAGCTGCAATCCAAAACAGTAGGGAGAGACCAGACTACGGAGACGGAGAGAGATAACCACCAGGAGAACTCCCTCCGTGAAGCCTGGCCTGGCTCCTGGCCCCAGCAGTGATGGGCACTGCAGCTCTGCCCTCAAGCCCGGCCAACTCACCCACTGCACCAGGAGGTGCCCAGGCCAGAAGCCTTGGAGACAGCCAGATCCCCTCCTCCATCTCATCCTCCTCCTCCTTCCCTAGACCCCTCCTCTGTCTCATCCTCCTCCTCCCCCAGCCAACAATCCTCAAGTCTTCTCGGTCCTCCCACATACAGGTCCCTCAGGTCCATCTCCTCTCTGTGCCCACCACCTCCAGCCTAGTCCAAGCTACCGTTGTCTCCCCTGGGTCCGCAGAGCCCTCCTGACTGGCCTCCCTGAGCCCACACTTGCCCTTTCCAATAAGTTCCTTACACAACAGCTAGAGAGAGCTTTTCTGAAAAATAGATCAGATTTGAACTTTTCTAGTTTGAAGAAACGTTTCTTCAAAACACAGATCTAATCAAGACCATCCAATGGCCTTGGGATGAAGACCAAAATCACTAAAGTGCCCACAGGATGCACAGATCCTGCCCTGCCCGCCATTCCAGCTCCATCATGTATGATCCTCCCTCTCTCACTCTGCGCTCCAGCCCCAGGGCCTTTATGCATGCTGTGCATCTGCCCCTGCCCTCACTCCTCACCTTAACTAGCTCAGGTCTCAACTCAGTCCCTGCAGCTTCATCCTTCTCATCTCAGCTCAAGTCTCACCCCTGCAGGTACACCCCTCCCTGCCCCCACTCACCCACAGAACAGAGTCCTTTCTTCCAAGCTCTGGCATAGCGGTGGGCCTCCCTGCTGGCTCTTACCTCCCACACTTCTTTTCTGGGTGATGACCTGTTTAATGTTCATCTTCCCTACTGGACTGAAAGCTCTATAAGAGCAAGGGGTGTTTCTGTCTTATTCGCTGTCTAATGTAGTAGCTGGCACACACTAGGCTTTCAACTTGTTAGACGAAAAAAATGAAAATGATAATGAATGAATGAGCATTTCTTATAGGTAACCATAAGGGCAAACTGTGGCTAGCCGCTGGCACATGCTGCATCCCCATTCTGGCTCAGTGATAGATGTATGTGGTCATAGAATGTTCATTTTATCTAACATGCAGCCTCTGGTGATTCGACTGTCTGGGGACAGTGATATGGGTCTTGTGCCTTTTGTAGGGTCAGGATGCTGCATTTTTTGTTTTCTGTGATATCCCCAGAGCTTTGGTGTGGAAGGAAAAAAACCATAGTGATATGAAAGAAAGAGAGGAAAGAAACAAACAAAGGAAGAAACAAAGACAGAGAGAAAGAAACAAACTAAAATCTACAATTACACGATGTTTAGAAAGAAATGAAAATGAGAGGATAATCTACAAATCAAAGCAGATGGGATGCAAACAAAGCTGTTCTCAAAGGTCAATGCATAGTGTTTGAAAAGTAAAGAAAGAGTGGTCACTTCAAGAAGTCAGAAAAAGAACATAATGTATCCTTAAGGATAGCAGGAGGAAGAAATACTATAACAGAAGGGGGGGTTTAATGTACTAAGAAACAGAAATATGGCAATGAGACTGACTGTGTCTGCCACCGCGGACAGAAGCCAGTCATGAAATTCACTAGGTGAGTAGGTGAGGTTCTCAACTTCCCAGATGCCCACCCCACTTCCTCCTCTGTCCTCCTTCCACCTTCAATTTTCCAGTGTCCTCTGGCTCTTCCATTTCTTTAGCTCTTCTCTCAAGAAAGAATCTCATAACAACTCATTGTAAGGAATAAGTGCCTGGTGACATTCCACAATGTCACCTGGAAGAAAAGTACCTTTTAATGTGAGGCAAACTAGAGATGTATCTTTTATTTTTTCAATTATTTTACTGAGGTCATATTGGTTTATAACATTGTGTAATTTCAGGTGTACATTATTATATATCAGTTTTTATATAGACTGCATCGTGCTCACCACCAACAGTCTAACTTTTATCCATCACCATACATATGTGCCCCTTTACATCTTTTGCCCATCCTCCCTGACCCCATTCTCCTCTGGTAACCACTAATCTGTTCTCTTTATCCATGTGTTTATCTTCCACATGAGTGAAACCATATGGTGTTTATCTTTCTCTGTCTGGCTTATTTCACTTAACATAACACCCTCAAGATCCATCCATGTTATTGCAAATGGAACAATTTTGTCTTTTTTTATAGGTGAGTAGTATTCCATTGTATATATATACGACATCTTCTTTGTCCATTCATCAGTTGATGGGCACGTGGGTTGCTTCAATGTCTTGGCTATTGTGAATAACACTGCAGTGAACATAGGGGTGCATAAATCTCTTTGAATTGTTGATTTCATGTTCTTTGGATAAACAATCAGTAGTGGGATAGCTGGATCATATGGTATTTCTATTTTTAATTTTTGAGGAATCTCCATACTGTTTTCCATAGTGGCTGCACTAGTTTGTGCTCCCACCAGCGGTGTATGAGGGTTCCATTTTCTCCACATCCTCTCCAACATTTGTTGTTTTTTGTCTCCGTAATTATAGCCATTCTGACAGGTATAAGTTGATAACTCATTGTAGTTTTGATTTGCATTTCCCTAGTAATTAGTGATGTTGAATATCTTTTCATGTGCCTGTTTGCCATCTGTATATCTTCTTTGGGAAAATGTCTGTTCATATCCTCTGCCTATTTTCTGATTGTATTGCTTGTTTTTTTTTGTTGTTGAGTTGCATGAATTCTTTATATTTTTTAAAAATTAACCCCTTGTCAGGTATATGATTTGCAAATATTTTCTCCCAGTTGGTGGGTTGTCTTTTCATTTTGTTCATGGTTTCCTTTGCCTTGCAGAGCTTTTTAGACTGATGCAGTCACATTTGTTTATTTTTTCTTTTCTTTCCCTTGCCTGAGTAGACATGGTATTTGAAAAGATGCTAGTCAGACCAATGTCAAAGAGTGTACTCCCTATATTTTCTTCTAGGAGTTTTATGGTTTCAGGTCTACATTCAAGTCTTTAATCCATTTTGAATTAATTTTTGTGTATGGTGCAAGATAATGGTCTACTTTCATTCTTTTCCATGTGGCTGTCCAGTTTTCCCAACACCATTTATTGAAGAGACTTTCCTTTCTCCATTGTATATTCTTGGCTTCTTTGTCAAAGATTAGCTGTCTATAGATGTGTGGGTTTATTTCTGGGCTTTCGATTCTGTTCCATTGACTTGTGTGTCTGTTTTTGTGCCAGAACCACACTGTTTTGATTATTACGGCTTTGTAGTATATTTTGAAGTCAGGGATTATGATGCCTCCAGCTTTGTTCTTTTTTCTCAGGATTGCTTTGGCTATTTGGGGTCTTTTGTTCTTCCATATAAATTTTAGGATTCTTTGTTCTATTTCCGTGAAGAATGTCATTGGGATCCTAATTGAGATTGCATTGAATTTGTAGATTGCTTTAGGTAAAATGGACGTTTTAACTATGTTTATTCTTCCAATCCATGAGCATGGAATATCTTTCCATTTCTTTATGTTTTCTTCAATTTCTTTTGATAATGTCTTATAGTTTTCAGTGTATAGGTCTTCTTGGTTAAATTTATTCCTAGATGTTTTATTATTTTTGTTGCAATCGTAAAGGGATTGTATTCTTGACTTCTCCTTCTGCTAGTTCATTATTAGTGTATAGAAATGCAACTGACTTTTGTAAGTTGATTTTGTACCCTGCAACTTTGCTGTAGTTATTGATTATTTCTAATAGTTTTCTGGTAAATTCTTTAGAGTTTTCTATATGTATAATCATGTTGTCCTCAAACAGCGAGAGTTTCACTTCTTCCTTTCCAATTTGGATACCTTTTATTTCTTTTTCCTGCCTAATTGTTCTGGCCAAAACCTCCAGTACTATGTTGAATAAGAGTAGCAAGTGTGGACACCCTTGTCTTGTTCCTGTCCTCAGAAGGGTGGCTTTCAGTTTTTTCACCATTAAGTATGATGTTGGCTGTGGGTTTATCGTATATAGCATTTATTATGTTGAGGTACTTTCCTTCTATACCTATTTTGTTGAGAGCTTCTATCATAAATGGATGTTAGATCTTGTCAAATGCTTTCTCTACATCTATTGAGATGATCATGTGATTTTTATTCCTCATTTTGTTAATGTGGTGTATCATATTGATTGATTTATGGATGTTGAACCATCCCAGTGTCCCTGATATAAATCCCACTTGATTATGGTGTATGATCCTTTTAAATGTGTTGCTGTATTTGATTTGCCAATATCTTGTTGAGGATTTTTGCATCTTTGTTCATCAGCAATATTGGCCTATAACTTTCCTTCTTCGTGTTGTCCTTGTCTGGTTTTGGGATCAGGGTAATGTTGGCCTCATTGAATGAGTCAGGAAGCATTCTGTCTTCTTCAATTTTTTGGAATAGTTTGAGAAGGATAGGTATTAAATCTTCTTCAAACATTTGGTAGAATTCTCCAGAGAAGCCATCTGGTCCTGGACTTTTGTTGTTTGGGAGGTTTTTGATTACTGTTTCAATCTCTTTACTTGTGATTGGTCTATTCAGATTCTCTATTTTTTGTTGATTCAGTTTTGGGAGATTGTATGAATCTCAGAATTTATCCATTTCTTTTAGGTTATCCAATTTGATGACATATAGTTTTTCATAGTATTCTCTTATAGTTCTTTGTATTTCTGTGGTAATTTCTCCTCTTTCATTTCTAATTTTATTTATTTGAGCCCTCTCTCTTTTTTTTTTTTAGTGAGTCTGGCTAAGGGTTTGTCAATTTTGTTTATCTTCTCAAAGAACCAGCTCTTAGTTTCATTGATCCTTTCTACTGTTTTTTGGGTTTCTATTTCATTTATTTCTGCTCTAATTTTTATTATTTCCTTCCTTCTGTTGACCTTGGGCTTTATTTGTTCTTCTTTGTCTAGTTCTGTTAGGTGTAGGTTAAGATTACTTATTTGAGATTTTTCTTGTTTCTTGAGGTTGGCCTGTTTTGCTATACGTTTCCCTCTTAGAACCACTTTTGCTGCATCCCATAAGAGTTGGTGTGTTGTATTTTCATTTTCATTTGTCTCAGGGTATTTTTTTATTTCTCTTTTGATATCTTCATTGATCCAATGGTTGTTCAGTAGCATGTTGTTTAGTCTCCACATATTTGTGGCTTTCCCTGCTTTTTTCTTGTAGTGGATTTCTAGTTTCATAGCATTGTGGTCAGAAAAGATGCTTGATATGATTTCAATCTTCTTAAATTTACTGAGGCTTGCCCTGTTTCTCAACATATGGTCTATCTTTGATAAAGTTCCATGTGCACTTGAGAAGAATGTGTACTCTGCTGTTTGGGGATGGAATGTTCTGTATATATCTCTTAAGTCCATCTGGTCTAGTGTTTCTTTTAAGGCCACTGTTTCCTTGTTGACTTTCTGTCTGGATGATCTATCCGTTGAAGTAAGTGGGGTGTTGAGGTCCCCTACTATTATTGTATTGCTGTCAATTTCTCCCATTATGTCTGTTAGTAGTTGCTTTGTATACTTTGTTGCTCCTGTGTTATGTGCATATATATTCATAAGTGTTATTTCCCATGGTGGAACGTCCCTTTATCATTATATACTGAGCCTCTTTGTCTCTCATTCTCTTTTTTTTTTCTTTTTTTAATTTTTTCTGAGGAAGATTCTCCCTGAGCTAACACCCATGCCAATCTTCCTCTGTTTTGTGTGTGGGTTGCTGCCACAGAATAGCCGCCAATGAGAGATGTGGGTCCGTGCCTGGGATCTGAACCCAGGCCACCAAAGTGGAGCATGCCAAACTTAACCACTAGGCCATGGGGCCGGCCACTCTTATTGTCTTTTCTATCTTGAAATCTACTTTGTCTGATATATGTATGGCAACACCTGCTTTGTTATGCTTGCCCTTTGCTTGCTGTATCATCTTCAATCCCTTCACTCTGAGCCTGTGTTTGTCTTTAGAGCTGAGATGTGTTTCCCTGAGGCAGCATATTGTTGGGTCTTGTTTTTTAAGCTACTCTGTGTCTTTTGATTGGAGAATTCAACCCATTTTCATTTAGAGTGATTATTGATATATGAGGGCTTAATACTGCCATTTTATCTATTGTTTTCTGGTTGTTCTATATTTCCATTGTTTCTGATCCCTTGTGTTTCTGACTGCAATTTCAGTTTGGTGGTTTTCTGTGATGGTTTTCTCATTATTTATGATTTGTGGCTCTATTCTGATTCTTTGTTTAGTCGTTACCATGAGGTTTGTATAAAAGATCTTATAGATGACATAGTCCATTTTCTGATAGCCCTTTATCTCCAATAGCCTAAGCAAGTTCCATCCCTTTCTTCTCCCCTTTCTGAGTTATTCTTGTCACAAATTACTCTGTTTTGTTGTGAGTTTGTGACTAAATTGAAGTGTTTATAGTTATTTTTGATGTTTTCCTTCCTTTTATCTTTTATAATTGTTTGCTAACCTGTTCTGATAGAGAGCTGCAATTTTCTGATTTCGTCTGTCTATCTATCTCCTTGCTCAAAGCTTCATAAATCTTTGCCTTTTTGTTTCAGGTAGGAGGGCTTCTTTCATTATTTCTGGTAAGGGAGGTCTAAAGGCGATGAACTCCCTCAGCTTTTGTTTACCTGGGAAAGCTTTTATTTCTCCATCATATCTGAAGGATTGTTTCACTGGATATAGTATTCTTGGCTGAAAGTTTCTGTCTTTCAGTATTTTGAATATATCATTCCATTCTCTCCTAGCCTGTAAGATTTCTGCTGAAAAATCCACTGAAAGCCTGATATGGGTTCCTTTGTGGGTTATTTTCTTTTGCCTTGCTGCCCTTAATATTTTTTCTTTGTCATTGACTTTTTCCAGTTTTACTGTTATATGCCTTCGAGAAGGTCTTTTTGCATTGATGTAATTAGGAGTTCTACTGACTGCATGTACTTGTAAGTCCAGTTCTTTCCTCAGGTTTAGGAAGTCCTCAGCTATTATTTCTTTGAACAAGTTCTCTGCTCCTTTCTCCCTCTTTTCTCCCCCTGGAATACCTATAATCCTTATATTGTTTTTCCTAATTGAGTCAGATATTTCTTGAAGAATTTCTTCATTTTTTTTACATCTTAGTTCTCTCTCCTACTCTACCTGAAACATTTCTATATTTCTGCCCTCTAATTTATTAATTCTGTCCTCCATAGCATCAGCTTTATTTTTTATGGTTTCTATATTATTTTTCATCTGTGTTTAACTGTGTTTAACTGTGAAGAACACATTTAACTGTGTTCTTCATATCCAGAATTTCTGTTTGGCTTTTTTTTAGACCTTCAATCTCTTTGGTGAAGTATTCCTTCTGCTCATTAATTTTATTCCTGAACTTATTGAAATATCTTTCTGAGTTTTCTTGTAACTCATTGACTTTCTTTATAACAACTATTTTGAATTCTCTGTCATTTAGTAAATTTTTGTGACTTCAGGATTGGTTTCTGGAGACTTGTCATTTTCCTTCTGCTCTGAAGTGTTACTGTAGTTCTTCATAGTGTTTAATGAATTGACCCTTTGCCAGTGTATTTGTGGTAGGATCAGGTCACAGATTCCACATTCCACTGCTGGGGCGGAGCAGGAGCTGTGTTCTCTGATCCCGCCCCATCTTCTGGTAGTTGTGGGGGTAGGGCTGCTCGGAGTTTGCATGGGTTTGCCACAGCTGCTCTGCAGATTGTACTCACCTGGGCAGGGCCTCTGCACTGGAAGGGCAGGTCAGGCACCGTAGGCAAGGTCTCTACACTCAGCAGAAGACGGGTGGGAGGAGTGCCTGTGTGGAGGCTGAGCTGCCACACAGAGGATCCCATGGGTTGCTGTTCTCTGCAGGTGGGGTGCCTTCTGAGTGAGCAGAGTGCCTTCTCGCCTGCGCTGTGCTCAGTGGGCAGGCACCTTCACTGGGGCTGAGCCACAGACACTCAGTGGAGAGCATTCCCACCGGCGGGGCAACCCCAGCGGGGTGGGTGCTCCCATGGGCTGAGCTGCAGCTCTGAAAGCATTCATGCAGGCTGGGCTGTCCCTGCCTCCTCTTATAGTCTCATCAGCTGCTGTGTGAGGATCTGCGACCTGGCTCACTGCCAGCAGGTAGTGGGTGGGGTGCATTCACCTTGTTCCACTGCCTCTTGGGGATCCAGTCCACCCACCTTCAGCTGTATAGCTGCGTGGATCTCTCAGATGTCCTGTTGTTCTGTGCAGGGAATCCTCTGCTGGTTAATGAATGTCTATTTAGTTGTAACTTAGAGGAGAGAGGCTAAGGGAACAACTCACTCCACCATGATGCTGAAGTCACTCCGAAATATATCTTAAGATAAAAGATAAACCTCCAATGAGCCCAGATCAGTGAGATCACAATCCGTATGTTGTAAGTTTTTGGGCTTTTCCCCAGTGAGTAAAGGAGACAGAAAATAGATGAGTTGAGTGAGTTCCATAAAGGGAAAAGGAAAAGGAAGCTAACACTCATTAAGCTGCTATCGTGTCAAGCATG
Organism: Diceros bicornis minor; assembly: GCF_020826845.1. Lineage (NCBI taxonomy): Eukaryota > Metazoa > Chordata > Mammalia > Perissodactyla > Rhinocerotidae > Diceros > Diceros bicornis. Next base: position 13,892,717 of record NC_080749.1, on the reverse strand, counting down.
GTGTTAGGAATGTTATACATGTTTAATTTAATCTGCAGACTAACTCCAGGAAAAAGGTACAATTATTACCATTTTGCAAATGAGTAAAATGATCCTCAGCAAGGTGAGGCAACTGGTCCAGGGTCACACAGCTCCGAGTGGCAGAGCTGGGATTTGAGCCTTTGGGGAAACCTTAGTTTTCTCCTTGATTCCTCACTGCAGATACCCAGGAGCCAACTGAAAGCAGGAAATGGACTGGCCCACTTGGAATACAATTGAAACACAGTCTAGTGAGAGAAACCAAAGCAGGAAAATATGACAGAATGGGTGGCAGGGACAGGGTCCAACACCCAGGGTCTCTGAGTAGATTTCATCCCCAGATTTGACCCCAAATAAAACACATTTTGTTGATTCTAAGACACATTTTTTTTATTGATGTCATAATAGTTTATAACATTGTGAACTTTTAGTTGTACATTATTGTTTGTAAGTCACCATATAAATGTGCAAGACAAATTTTTTTTCACAGTGTAACATCTCTAAAGTCAGGATGCATCTTAGAGTTGATGACAACCAGGCAGTCATCACTGCGGAGTTGTGACTGCCTGAACATGCACACCCATGTTCATAGGTGTTCAAGCTTCCTCACTTCAATTGTGCTATGAGGCTATTGGTGTCTACATGTGGAGTTTAACTGCTGTCTATAACATCCTCCTAAGGTACACTAATATACGTTATGATTCAACATTGAAACGACGACTTCACAGGCACACAGAAAGGCACGGAAACAGAGCTCAGGTAAAATTTTGATATCAGTGAAGCAAACATTACTACTTGAGCAATGACTGAAGTTTCATGCTCTCTTGCAAAACAAAGGGGCATGGGTGCTTGGTGAACCCATTCAGGAGACCACCATACCAGCCCTGGACTACCCACCCCTGGGCTTTTTTAATGTGAGAAATAAATCCCTAATTTGTTTAAACTCCTGTAACTGGGTCTCTTTTGTCACCAGCACCAAATTTTCTTGCTGGCTGACAAGCTGCTCAGAATCAGGCTGCAAAGCAGGGGTCTGAGAGTCAGGTGCAGCCTGGCATGCTGAGAGTGACCTGGAGAGTTGGCCTGCACAGTGATGATGATGATGGTGATGATTAAATACATTGCCAATACTTGAAAACTAAGACATTTGAAGTAAAAATCTGACTCTCCAGCTTCATTTGAAAAATCAGACATGGCCAACACCAGGCCCTCGTTCCTGCAGTCTGAGGGAGAAGGGAGGAGATGCCGTCCCTGGACAGGGCGGGTGCCCTCCAGCGTATCTGGTATTTTCCCTGTAAGCATCTTTGCCCATAGACATCTTTGCTGCAAGCATTTTTGCTGCAAACATTTTCACTGCATAACTAATTGGCCCTAAGACAATTTTACCTAAAAGATAAAATAGCTGATTGACAGTTTGGTTTAATTTCTCCATTGATGCAGTACTCCTATTTTTATATTATATAGATCTCAGCTCCACATAACCAGTCCATACAGTGGCACAGAGTTGAACCCACATTTCCCATAGAACTTTGGAACATCTGTCAGTGGACATGTGACAATATGCCAAGAACAAACAATAGTGTAGAAGGCTTTTCACAATGCAATACAAAGCTCAGTTACAAATATGCATCCTAGTCTTTGGGAACTGATGCCTCTCTTAATGAAGAAAGGAATTTTAGCGAAAAAGAAAAAATGCAACGAATGCTGAATGAGGAGACGAATCAACAAGCAAAAAAAAAATGTGTAATACTATGAACAAAAGACTGAAAACAAGTGCTTAGCTACAACCCATACACAAAATAAAATCAATTATCTGTGCAGTATTGCCGTGAATCTGCAAACATTTTAAATGTATTCTAATACTTTGTACTTTACAATAGTATTTTTAATTTTGTTATTCATTTTTTATGTTTCATTATGTCCTTTTTAATGTCCCTCTTTTATTTTTTGTGATTTTTGTCTTTCACAGCAAAATTGCCTTACAGACAATTAATTATGCTGTGAAAATATTTGCTGCAAAGATGTTGACAGGAAAGTACCTGGAACCACCCTCCAGGTGGTCACAGCCCAGATCAGGCCCTTCATTCCTTTACTGCGCCTGCCTGATGCCCGTGGGCATTCGAGTTCGTGACCCCAGCCCTAGGTAATCTTTGACGTAACTTCTAACTCCACAAGTCTAGCGAGGAACGTCTAGAAAAGAGTTTTGAGCAAATTGAAAAATAGTTGGATCGAATATGTTTCCATTTTATCACAATAAGTTGCTTTTACTTGTTTCTTACTTGACGGTAACCCCACTAAGATAGCTAACTTTCTGTCTTCCCCCTGCAGCAAGCCCTCCAGTCTCAAATGGCAGATATGCTAAGAGACTCCAGGTTTCAGAATTTCTGATTTCCCCGCATTGATCCTGGTCCTTCCTGTACCTGTTCCATGTCTGATGGAATAAAGATCCTGTATCGCAACCCATGTGTGGACATATTCATGTTCACTCATCTCACCCACTTTTAAAAGACGTGATTTCCATTTCCTGTGGCCGCACTAGCCCTCCCCTCCTCCATCCCGCATTCCAACGTCTCAGCTCCATCCCTTCACACCCTAGGCCAGGGTTTCTCAGCCTCAGCATAGTGACATTTTGAGCCAGGTAATTCGTTGCTGGGTGAGAGGAAGGGAGAACCGTCCCGTGCATTGTAAGATGTTTAGCAGCATCCCTGGCCTCCACCCACTAGAATGCTAATAGCACCTGCCTCCCAGTTGTGAGAATCAAAAATGTCTCCAGACATTGCCAAATGTCCCCTGGGATCAAAACCAGCCTGGTTGAGCCTCTACCCTATGCCAACTCCTCTCCTCCTCTCGTGAATGGACTCTCTTAAGAGGCAGACAACACTATTTCATGAATCCTCTTTGATCCTAAGGAAATAGACTGGGGAAGGGACATGTGGTGACAGAATGCTAGGATGGGCCCCAAGATTCCAGCCAACTGGTGTACATGCCTTGTACAATACCCTCCCCTTGAGTGGGACTTGTGAATATAATGAGATACCACTCCTATGATTATATTATGTTATATGGCAGAAGAGATTTTGCAGATATAAATTCCCTAATCAGTTGACTTTGAGTTAATCAATAGAGAGATTGTCCTGGGTGGCCCTGAACTAATCAGTTGAGCCCTTAATAAAGGTCAGAGTGATTCCAAACAGGAGAGATTCTCCTGCTGGCAATAAAGGAGCAAACTGCCTCATGTGGACAGGGTCACACGACAGGGATGGCAGGCAGCCTCTAGGAGTTCACAGCCCAGGAAGACAGGGGGAGCCTCAGTCCTACAACCGCGAGAAACTAAGTTCTGCCAACTACAAGCGAGCCTGAGAGACAGCTCCAAGCCTCAGATGGGAACACAGGCCCAGCTGACACCTTGATTTCCGCCTGGCAAGACCCTAAGGAAGAACCCAGCTGTGCTGTGCATAGACTTCCAACCTGCAGAAACTGTGATGCAATACATTTTTGTTGGTTGAAGCCACTGAGTTTGTGGTAATTTGTTACACAGCAATAGAAAACTAATACAGGAGGGAAAGGGTCCAAGTTTTGGGGTGCTCAAGACATTTTTGTTAGGAAGGGAGGGAGGGAGGGAGGAAGGAGGAAAGCAGGGAGGAAGGGCGGAAGACACCCTTTTAAAGTAACAGAACCCAGATAGCTATGCCTCCAGCATGAAGATGATCCTGCTGGTCTACCACCCACTGGCTCCTCTAGGCAGCTGGTTTTCCTGCAGCAGGGGTGAGTTTGCAGTAGGGCATCCCCATCAGCCCTCCCGGCAAGGAGCAGATCACTAGCTAGTAAAGCCACAACCGTCTCAGATCCCAGCTCAGGAGATCACTTCTTCCAGGAAGCTTTCTCCACCTCCTTCAGCTGATCTCTTCTGTCCACTAACTCCCTGAAGCTGAGGCTTTGAGACTTAACTGTCAATCAAATCGACGTCTACTTTATTCATTCACTGGACACGTTTTTGTTGAGCACACATAGAGTGCCAGGCGAAGTGCACAGTCCTGATGTACACTCGTGAACATGGAGACATCAGCATCCCTGCCCTCATGGAGTTTATGTTCTCATGCAGAAGATGAAGGGAAAAACCAATAAACAAGCCAACAGGCATAATACCTGTAAAGTTTGTTAAATACTGAAAGGAAGTAAGCAGGTGGCTGTGTACCACCAGACTGGCGTAACTTCTCCGGTGCACACCCCATACCTCGGCACGGGCCCCCACAATAGGTTTGCTGAGGCCTCTCTTCTCATCCACTCCCACCAAGAAAGGCTCGTTCTAGTGTCCCAGCTCTCAAGACGTGTCAAAGGGAACATGAAGGGACAGCATGCCAGTCTGAACTAACAGCTGCCTCCAGGCTTAGAGATATTGACTTGTATTACTTTCTTTAAAATCTATACCCCCAGTTTGTTCCACACAAGAGTGGAGGCAGCATAAGCAAATGCATACAACATAATAATGCAGAAAAAAGATTTTAAATAATGGTTAGGGAAGATATAAATAAAATAGGAAGCTAAGCACAGTGCATAGGTAGAACATACATACGTATATCCATAAAAGAATCTCTAGTGATGAATTTTGAACTAAAACCTCAGCCTTGACCTTCCCAGTAACCAATGAGAAATGAGAAGTGAGATTACAAAATTCACATTGCATAAGAGAAAATAAATTCACTTTAAGAGAAATTAATATTTCAATGATACTTACATCTAAAATAAATTTCTGGCATGGTTTTTCATATATAGGACACTGAGGAGACAGACATTTGTTATATTTTGTCCTCTCAATGTGATTAGATCTTTGAAAATAGGGATCATGACTTATGAATAAGAAGAAAGGGCAACAGTCCCACTTTCTTGCCTCAACTGAAATTTGGAAGCAGCCACTCCATCTTATGATCCCTGCATTCTGATGATGAACATGAGGCTAAGGTCTTTGGTCTCCAGCCTGTATTCATCACTCCCTGTCCCCTCTCAGCACACTCCCTTGCTGTGCTTGTGTACTCAAGAATAGAAGCCCCGCGAGGATGAGAATTTTGTCTGTTTTACTTCACTGCTATTACCCCTGCTCTCAGGATAGCACCCAACACTCACTAGGTGCTCGAAAGTATTTGTTGGATGAATGAATGACTGCATACACAAACCTGTCCACCGCCTACAGGATTCAAGGAGTAGAACTCCCGTTGAAGAGGACAGACTACATCTCATTCATTTGTGCACATATGCCATTAGTGTTCTGCACAGAGCAAGTGCTCTTTGAATTTGAGATCCCCTCAATAATGGCTTGTACAGTCTAACCAGCCATATTTCTCACTGTACTTCACGCATTATCTTGTGAGACCTGTTACATGTTGTAGAAAGGACTGGACTATCCTGCATTTGATTAGGGTGAGTAAATTGAGGGATAGAGATGTTAAGTAACTTCTTTAAAGTGACACCTTTAGTAACAAGGCCATGCTTGGCATCTAGCCCCTTGATATCTAGTCCAATGCTTTTCATTTTCTCCAGAACTATGCTCCAATATCTCTTGAACTTCTCATATCACCTAAGCATATTTAAGCACATAGTTGATATTCAAAAAATCTTGAAACTACTTGAATTCCTAGCCTCTCTTAATGCTCTATTTACACGTTTATGTATAAGTCGTGATACTTGACTGAGTCAAAATCCTTCTTAACCATAATGGTCATTTAACCGAAGATGATCAATATAGCAGAAAAGCCTGAACCTCATGTCTCTCAGTTCTCAGTGGATAGATCACCTCTAACCAACACAAGAAGTTGTAGGCTCTCTGCAACCTCCCTTCTTTCATCTGTTCTTTTAGAAAAGCCTATCGGATGAAGCAGTTCTACAAAGAGACAGTCAGAAAAGCTTCCATTTGATGCCTCAACCCCACCATCCTTAGGCCACAGCATGGTTCTCTGGCCCCATGGGGAACGTGAAATATAGCCATGAAGAGGGATAAAAACAAGCAATGAGGAACCCCACAGTGTCCAGCGGCTTCCAGAAAATATGCTCCACTTACAATCCAATGAAAGGACAACCAAAAAAGTGACAACATGGCCCCTCATACATTCTACAAACAAGTATTAACATCCAAGTACCAGACTGTTCTAGGCACTTGGACAATTACCATATAATATAGTAGGTACAAACACAGACTTATTAACACGGCATTACTGGATAACTGAGCAAGGTAACCTCCACCAGCTTGGGATGGGCATGAAGGGTCAGAGAAGGCTTTCTGAGGAATTGATACTTCAGATGTGGATCCTGTAGTTCAGATGATGTGTCTCGATTCTCTCTCTCAGTGTCTGTCTCCCCACTTCTCCTAATGCTGTGCTTTCCAGAATATTGGCTTTATTCTCAAACATGGTGGAAAAATATCACCATCAATCCAGACTCTCTCCACATATCCATGTAAATTCCCAAAAAGGATTCTGATTGGCTAACCTGAGCCATTCTACCAGGTCAGAGAGGGGGCAATCCCAAAAGGAAAAGAAGGATACTGTCATTAGCAGAACAGTCAAGAGGAGCAGGCTCCTCATTCCCCACTAGCTCCAGTTCTAGACTCCTGGGGGCCTAGTCTAGAGTGTTGCCTGTTTGGTTTTAAAATAAGCCTCTCACACTGACCTGTGTCTCCTCTCTTTTCACTGATCCACAGTAGAGTTGCTGCCCCACAGCCCCTCGGCCAGCCTGCAGCTGGGGTACTCGGTGGCCCGCTCTCTTGCCCATGCCTCTCTTCCTCTCCTCCTAAGGGCTTCCTTAGGCACCACAGAGTTTCCTCGGCTGACTCAGGCACATCCCTGAAGAGCAGAGGGTACCCTCCACCAAGGACGATGGGATTTGGTGGATAAATACCCAGCCTCCCCATGTCCCCTGGGTCAATTCTGAGGCACGTTCTCCATAGTTTTGCAGAGATTACTTCTTGGACTTGAGTCCCCCTCACTAACACATGCTTCACTGAGTTTTATCCTTCCTTGCTCACTTCTCCCACTTCCTCACTTAAGCTTCCTAAATAACCACATACAACCAAGACTTTATCCCTGGGTCTGCTTTGGGGGAATTCCAAACCAAGAAAGCTGGTTGGACTAAGAACATGGACAAATATGAAAATGCAGTAGGAATGTGCTGGTCTGGAGCACATTGACACTGATCTTCTAAGTGAAGGAGAGAATTCTTTCTATGTGCCCTTGATGCCCAGCAAAGTGGACATTCAGCAAATCAATATTAAAGGGAATCACATTGCCCAATGTATGTGTCCAGGAGATGTGCTCTCCTGTCTGTACAGCCATGCTTTAGCAGAGAGATAGTTGCTTCTGCTGGCAGGAAAAATGTTAGAGTATTTTAAACCAGAGATTTAAAAACAGAGCAAGTTAGGGATGTTTCTCATAGCTAGAAGAAAGATAAAAAGAGAGTTAGTTAATAAGTGATTAGGAGAAAGTGAGTGATGGTGTGGTCCCCCACTACCACCACCACTGCATTTTCCTGACAAAATAGTATTAAAGGCACACTTACCACCATGGGGAACAATTCCTGTGTCTGGGAGTCTCAATAATTAAATGAGCACCAGTTTGCAAATACCAACTTTCGTAACCGACCGTTGATCCTGAGACCCATGGGCAGCCAATGGCACCATTTACCATTGTGAGACAATTGAGTGCTCTTGGTTGAGACATTACGAAGCTTAAAGAATTATCACAAGAAACCCCAGTCTTTTAAGACGAAGGTTCAGTATCGTCTTTTGACAGAGAGAAGTGGAATCATATTGTCCCCATAGATTACTCCATTTCCATCAGGTACAAACTCCAGTGTCCCAGCCAGCAGGATGGGAATGGCTGCTCCCAGATTCGTCACGTTGCAGATTGATTATCTGAGAGATTGGACTCTGGTGAATTCCATACCCAGAACATTCATGAATCTTCCCTCCCAGTTGGAAGGGTTGTCGTCTCCCTTGAATTCAGAAGGAGAGAACTCCTGTAAGATAAATAGATGCATGCCTCTGTACAATATTTTATACAGGTACATGATTTGGAAAATTAGGTCAGACTAGGGAGGGAAAATGGTGATTCATTACCAGGACTTGAGGGAGGCAGGATTACCTCATCAGAAATTCAAAGGTAATCAGTTTTCCCCAATTGCATGGTAATGAATCACCATTGTTAATAAATTGGGAAGTGAGTTACACCTTTGAGTAGCTGGATAAACCAGAGTTGCCTGGCATCTGTCTTCATTAGAAAAGAACCAATGAAATGGCAGATAGGGAAGGGGTGCTGGATGATCTTGATTCGCTTCTTCACCTGAGGGTCAAGAAACTAGACTTTTTACTTAACATTATCTTCATGGCCAAGTCACCCAGAGCCAGCTAACCCAAATAAGTCTTTAAACCTGAAGTCACCCATCCAAGATCTGTCAAAGTCCCCTGATGAAAAATCAAAGACAGCAGCAATTTATTTATTTAATGGAGGAACGGCAGCAGGAAATAATTCCCGAACATGCCTCAGCACAGGCGGAGGTCTTTATTAGAATAGATTTTTTTTCCTCATGCAAATGGAAACCAGGAATGGAAAATGAGTCCATCCCCCACCCCCAACCCCTCCTCTCTGAATCTTGAGGGTTTAGCCTCAGAGCTGGTCACATCAGAAAATCCAAGCCCAATGGTTCAAAGTGTTCGGGGACAGAGCTCACTGGGGTGTTTTATGGCCCAGTGAGGGATCCAGCCTCCAGCTCCAGGAGATAAATCAGCTCAAACTCCATCAGGCTTCAGGACAGACAAATCTTCGGCCATGGAGTCGTCAATAATCCAAACATAACTTGGAACGCGGTTATAACTCTTTATTGCTTTTAGGCCCACAAAAAAAAAAAAAAAAAAAAAAACTGAGACGAATTCTGATCTATATGATTTGATAATGGCACTTGACAAGTTCCTATTTATTCGAGGGGTGGGGGATAAAAATCTTTTTTGTCTGATCATTGTGTCAAAATCCTGCAAGTCATTTTCATTTCTCTCTCTTGGGCAAGATGAAAAAGCAAACCCCCATGCGTTCTGTCATATAATCCTGGTGCTGAGAGTTCGAAACATTTCACCAGTAATTTAATATAGGGGATTTGAGGAGATTGAGAGGGAGAAAGAGAGAGAGAGGAGCGAGCCCTGGGAGGACGGAAGGTTATCTGATAGGAGACAAGATGAATATCAAACTTGTTCCTGTGTCTCATTTCCCCCCTCAGGAGTGGAGCTGTATTTGACATCTTCCGCAGCCCCAGAGAAGCTCTGCAGAAATAGGAGAAGGAGGAGGCCAGTTGGACAGCCAGACCCGGAAAGAAGGGCCCACAGCCCCCACCCTGGCCCAGCTGTTTCCACCACAAGCACGCTGCACTCTGGCCCTGAGGATGCTCCTCTGCTGTGAGAGGCTCAAAGCAAATTCATCATTCATTCAAGCACCAGCCCCAGTTTATGATCAGGGTGGGGATGAGTGACTTCAGGTCTCCATGGCAACTTTAATTCCACCCCCCCTTACCCTAACCTTTACCCCAGTGCACAGACAAGCACGTATGCATGCACATGCACACACACATCCATACGGACACACACACACAAACTCATACACACGTGCACACACACATACATATAAACGCACACACACAAACATTTACACACATGCACACACACATACCAGACTCAGCCACCGTTTTTTTTTGTTTGTTTCTCAAAAATCTTCATAGCTGAAAACAATTCCTGCTGTCTAACTCCTTGCTAGACATTATCCCATTCACCCTTATTTCGTCTCTGGAGAAAAACCATGACTATACATTATGCAAAAATACTTTACATAATTGGTGGCTGTTGTTGGGATATCGAATCTCAGCATAAGAAATATCTATCCCCACTCCCAGAGACGGGGGCACAGGATGCGCTGGGGCCACTCTGGCTTCTTGAGCCACTAGCATAAACCTATGTGGCTTCCTTGCAGAGACCTCCATGTTTGTAAAAGTGGTCACGTTATCCTCACTGGATTTTTTTCTCTCCTTCAGGAGTTTCTCAGAGACGCTCACCCATCCAATTTAACAAATACTTAATATTTTAGGGCATTGTTTTTTCCCTCCCAGCACCCACTATCCCCACACACATTTCTTAGGATTTCTCAGTTTGTCTGACGGAATCGCAGTTCCCCAGCCTGGCAATGCGGGATGGGTTGGCCCAGCCCGGTCTCCAGGAAGGAACCCATGGCCCAGACCTAAACCAATCAATGTATCCTGCTCCCTGGGGGGTTGGGGGGGTGGCTGATTTAGTGAAAGGTCTGATGGGAGAGTGGAAGGTGCCTACCTCCTGGGCTTGAAGCAAGAAGCATGTCGAGTCTGGAGCTCCTGCTCATCTCTCAGGATGAGGGAGAGCCTAGCTTGGGTGGGCATGGAGCCAACATGGACGAGCAGGGAACTGAGAGATGGGGATGAGAAGGCCAGGCCCTGGGGTATCATTTGAGCTCCTAAATGCAGCAACTATACGAGTTCTCTGCTCTTCACTTTTGGTTTAGCCATTGAGTCACATCTTCTGTCCTTGACACAAATCTCTCAACCCACCCATAGCACATAGGTAAAAATGAGTCACTGCAGGATAGGCAGAACCATCACAGGACCCCAACTTCCTCTCAAAGTTCCCACCTCTTCCAGTATCTTTCTTCGAGGCCCAAAGGACAGCTCCAATGTTCTTGAGTTCCTACTTTAATCCAGTCTACTGCCTGGACCTGCAGCATCAATCCCTCCAAGATACCAACTTCAACTCTCCCCAGAGCCCCATGCCCTCTGCTGCCCTACAGAGGATCCCTTAGCTGATCCGCTCGGGCATTACCACTGCTCCTGATGCTCCCTGCCCATCTGGACACCTGGGCTCATCTCTGTCCTGCAGGTAGAGAAATACCTCCACTTCTGTGTCCCCCTTCTCTGGAGAGTCCCTAACAGAGCTGAGTGAGCTCCTAGTGCTCAGCACTGGTACACATCACCCTGTCCCTTCCTCCTCTGTCTCAGCACATACTCCCCAATGGCCCAATCAAGTTAAAACTGTGGGTTCAGGTCAAAGCTGCATCCTAGACCCACAGTGCATCCCAGATGTGGGAAGGTAGCAGGGTCCCTGGAGGTCATGGGGCTTTTGGCATGACCTTATAAAATATTAGCATGTTAAACTGAAGATAACTGAATATAATTTTGTATTAATCTAGAAATCAAGTTGAGAGTATAGTATATGCCCAAGTGGTAGTAGAGGCAACATTTTAATAAAAAGTCGTAGCAGAACATCAAAATGGTGAAAATCATACTTATTCATTTAATTTTCTTCAAACTGAATCGAAAATGGTTGTGACTGGGTTTTGGCGGTTCAGCACCTGGGTTCAACTTGGGGAAACCTGGCGTTTTCCAGAAGCACAACTGGAAACTGCTGGTCTAGAATAGAGTAGGGAGCTGAGGTCTGCCAAAATATCAACTACACACGGCAAGAAAGATTAAGTGAAAGAAGCAAGTTGCAGAGTGATGCAGAGTATAATCCCAGATTTTTAGGGGAAAAAATCTTATTTGTGTGTTTGTGTATGTGTCAGAGGGTAGAGAAAGATAGGAAAGGAGATATATCAAACAGCATCATTTGCTTCAAGGTGGTCAAATTTTGTTATTTTGTATTTACTGGTTTTTAAAATTTCCTCTATTGTGCTTTGTGTGACCTAATTCCATAAAAATGTATTATGTTTTTAAATGTTTAAGAGGGCAATCAAATAAAAAAGTATAAAAACAAAGCATAGACCAAGAAGGTTAACACAGCCTATCAAGCTTGTGAAGGAAGTTCTTTAAACAAGCAAACTTTTACAGCAAAATAGAGTAGGGGTGAGAGGAAGGAGGAGGACCCCAGGGAGCCAGAGAGGCCACGTGTCCACTGGGAGGGTGGAGGAGACAACTGCTGGGGCCCCAGAGGGAGAGGCCTCCAGGGACGGGGATCCATGAGACCAGGGCAAACCACCAGCTTCTAGACTGCTTGGCGTGGAGCTGGGGGCCATGACCTGGAGCCAGAGTAGAAAGAAGACGAAGAAATCACTTCCGGGAAAGAGAATGCCACCACGCTTCCCAGCAGTGCCCAAGCCACCTCAGGATTGAAGGGAGAAAGGTGCCCAGGGCGCCAGCCAAGCCACCCTGTGGGGAGAATGAGAATGAGGAATTTGGGTCTGCTGAAGTCCATCATTTTGCACTGTTGTGATTTTTGTTTGTTGGTTTGTTTTTTCTTTGTCTTGCTATAGCATCTTAGTAAAGCTTCTTTTGGACAATTCCAGCCTTCCTTAGAGCTCTGCTGAAAAGCAATGGGTTTTTATCCATGCTGAGCAAAGTGGGTCCATGTGAGATTTGAGGCCGAGTGGCCAACAGATAGAACTAGGCCTTTTACTTGACATGGCCAGGTGTGGAGAGCACCTGCGAGAAAAGAGCCAAGTACCCACTATCAAGCCAGGGCAAGCCAGCTCAGAGCTCAAGGTCAGAGGTCGAGGGCCAGGCATAGTTGGCATCAAATAGAAGCAGGTCCATCAATATGGAAAGGGATGGGGCTGGGGGAATGTCTGTACTTGCCTCTATTGGCCGCCAAGCATGTGAGTTGTCAGGGGTCTGGATACCTTAAAGGGATAATGTGGGGGGGAGCAGCAGTGAGGAAAATGCCCAGGGAATGAGGAAATGTGCTTCCCTTAGAGACAGGTGCAGGGATCCTCAAACACATAGGGCCTGGGTTTCCTCTGTCCCCGCCCCCCTGCTCCCAACCCCCTCAGATCTCGAGGATGCTGAGCTCAAGGTCCTGCCCTGGGACAGGGATGTATTCACTGAGGCAGTGTCTGCAAACCACATGGTTGAGATCTATAGGTCCCATGAGCCCCTTTAGGACCTGCTGTTTGGAAGAGGGGAGAGCAGGAAGAAAGCTGGGGCAGGACCAAACTCCAAGTCCTCAGTCCTGCCCACCAGACAACCACCTTCATTTCGACCCATTTCACATCCTGGGCTTCCACGGCAGCTTCCTTTTGGACAAAGGGCTCTGTGGATAAAATACGTTTGAACACCTCTGCTCTGCTATCATGGTCAATACAGACCAGTAAGGCAGCCCAGCCCTCAGGGGCTCAGCTGAGAAAGGACAGCAGATCTGGGCTGCTCCCCAGGGCTTTACCCTGGGGTGGAAGTGGGGGGAGGAAGCATTCTGCCAGCAGGAGAATAGTGTGCTTTACCAAGATGTCGGGAAGGCGTGTAAAGCTGAGAGTAGGAGGCTTGGGTTCGAAGAGTGAGCAGAAACCTCCATAAATTCTGGGATGCTCAGAAGAGAGTAAGCCAAGACCAATTCAAGGCGCCAGTGGATAGAACACCACACCATCAGCACCCAAGCCAGTGAACTCAGCCATGCTTCCTTTTTACATGCCTCAATGCATGTGGTTGAGCCTAGGACACATTCTCAGTGAGATAGGACAGGATTCAGTGGGTGTGGGTTCAAATCTGGTTTTGCCATTTGCTTGCTGTTCTACCTTAGGCAAGTCACAACCTCTCTGAGCCTGTCTTACACTCTGTGAAAGTGAACAGAATAACAGCAACCACACAGAACCACTGTGAGGACAAAATTAAACACCATTTAAGGAACCGCCCAGCAGAGTGCTCAGTCAACAAGCATTAAGTTTCCACTCTTTTCCCCAGCCATTATCACGATGTAAACAAAAGACCAGTCCACCAGGGTCCTCTGCCTTCAGCAGATCATCAGGTTCTTCTCCTGATCAGAATCCCATTTTGGAAAACCCAGAAGCAGAGGGTCCTGCCATTATATCAGATTTTATCAGAACAGATCCCAGAGACAGCATGGTGGGTCAGAACTCAAGAATCAGCAGGCTCTGGGAACTAGGGGGCAGGCTAGGGAGCACCACCCTGACCCCTGTCTCCTCATCAAGCCTGACCAAGCCAATGCTGAGCACAGGACTGAGTCCAGGCAGAAGGCGCTTGTGGTCAGTGCCATTGGCCCAGCCTCTCCAACAGCTCCTTCAGAAAGACCAGTCTGGAGAGAGCAGGAACCCAGAGCTGGAATCTGGGTGCAGCCCATGCCCCCAGGGACACTCACACACCACCAAGCATCTCAGCCTCATCTGAAATTTGCTGCCCCATCAGTGCCACATTTCCCATGCATCATCACAAAAGCTCCAAACACAGCTTCCAGTGGCTGGGTCAAACCAGCCCAGGTGTTTAGTGAACATCTAACCAAATTCATCATCTTTCCAGAATAACAAATGAGATTTTCATGTTGGAGGCTCCATCCGTGATCTTCTCCAGGTCTTGGGATTATAAGTGAGCTTTTGTTTTCTTCTTTAGAATTGTCTGTGCTTTCCAGGTTTTTTTCTTTTTTTTAAATGAGAAAGTGCTTTAGATTAGTGGGGGGAGTTAAAAAAAAATTGTGACTACTTTTGAGATTCTCTTGAGTAGAAGTCTTCATTCTCTGTCTCGCTTCTCTTTACCTGAATATTTCTCCAGGCTCTAGGTCCTCAAGGGCAGGAACTGTGCCTTTTCACTCAGCAAACATTTATGGAGCATCAAGCATGTGCCAAGAGTTCTGAGTTCAGCTCGAAATGTGCAGCAGCCCCAGGCATTCAAACAGCCCACCAGGAATCCCCATGACCACACCCTGCGAGCTCCTGGATGGCAGGGCTCGAGGCTAACTCAGCTCTGAGCCCTCAATGCCATGCATGGTGCCTGGCTCAGGACTAATAGCCCATAAACATCATTGAATGAGTGGGTGAGTGAGTGAAAGAATAAATTACAAATGCCCTGGAATCCCCCAAAATATCAAGGGCACTCACACGGGGGGGAAAATGAAGCAAGAACTTAAGCGTTTATAGGAGAGGCTTTTTTTTTTTTTCTGGCCAGTTTCTGGAAAATGTTTTTTACCTCATATCACTCCTTTCTTACCTTAGCCATCACCTGCTTCCTGGTGAAACCAAATGACAGAAGCTCTTGTTCCAGCCGCAGATATCCCCAATTCTGAACACCTCCTGGAATTCCAAGGCAGCAGATGCAGTGAGTATCCTCAGAGTACAAGGGCTGACATGCTCTGATAACATTGATTTCCTATATGCGGCCAGTGGGCTGGATCCACATTGACCTCATGGAGGCACTGGGGCAGCTGGTATTGTGTTTATTTTGGCAAATATGTGAGGCCCTGAGGATTTTGCTTGCATTGTCTCTACAAAGAAAAGTGATATAACCTGGACCAACTGTTTATTTCTGTACTCCAACACCTCTTCTGCCCCCACGTGGGTAAAAAATAAAAAATCATAGCTTGATTACTGAGATAGCAACAGAGGTCACATCCATCTCCTTTTGGGCTGTGGATAAAGTCAGCGGGGGAAGGAAGAGTGTCAATAATTAGAGATTTTTTTTCTCTTTTTCTCTAGAAACCATGGAGAAAGTGATGTTTTTAATTGACACAGTACAACAGCTGAACACCCAAATGATGGGGCACCATCATCTTTCACCTCCTGATAAAACTTCTAGGACAGTGTAGGAAGGATCTTTGCACATGATAGAGAGAACTCAGCTCTCTGGTGGTCTGTGGTGTCAGGTGAGGGGAATGCAATTTGGAAAGTGACAATCCAGAACACAGTGAAGGGAAAAGAAGTCCACGTGTCTTAGGAATCAAGCCATCTGGAGTTGGGTCTTGGCCTTGACTCATAGGTAATTATGAAATCTCTCAGAGCCTCAGTGTTATCATCTATAAACGCTATCATCTCCTTCTTATCTCTTCCCTTCTCTTCTTGAATAATTCACTCCCCAAACCATTAAGTGGGATTGAACAAGGCCTGCAGTAGGCTGAATAGTAGCCCACATTATTAAGATGTCCACATCCTAATCTCCAGAACCTGTGAATATGTTATCTTACTACGTGGTAAAAGCGACTGTGCAGATGTGATTAAGGTAAGGATCACGAAATGTGGAGATCATTGTGGATTATCCAGGTGGGCCCAATGTAATCTCAAGGGTCCTTATAAGAGGGAGGCAGCAGGATCAAACATAAAGAGGATGTGAAGACAGAAGCAGAGGTCAGAGAGGAGAGAAAACATTACACTGCTGCCTTAAAAAATGGAGAAAGGGACCATGAATCCAGGAATGTGTGGAGCCTCTAGAAGCTGGAAAAAGTAAGGAAATGGATTCTCCACTAGAGCCTCCAGAAGGAACATAACCTTGTGAATCCATTTTAGAATTCTGACCTCTGGAACTATAATAAATTTGTGTTGGTTTAAGTCACTAAGTATATGGTAACTTTTTACAACAGCAAAACAAAATTAATACACTGTCCATGAGGGAAGGGCCTGAGCAGTATGAAGAGGACATTCTCATGGGGAGGAGGTGGCTCTGGTGGCCCCACATGAAATGTTGGGATCTGAAAGGTTGAGGTTGACATCCATGCAGGAGGTTGCACAGCACAGATGATAGAACCCAACTGGGAATATGCAAGTGTCCACACCACACCAGGCGGCAGGAGCAGCAGTGACAGGAGATTGGTTACATAGACAGGAATTTGTCAAATAAGTAAACATGTTAAGAATAGTAGGAGTGAGACTTCTCACTGTCAGAGAAGGTGCTAGATTGAAATCATAGGTGAACTTATGATTTTGTTATATATGTATAGAGAGACAAAAATAAATGTACATCTAGTCTCAAGTTCTGTTCACTGAGACAAGGGGAGCAGCAACAGCCCAATAACAATGAGTGCACTTAGAGACCCAATCTTGACTTCTAAGTACCCTTCTCTACTTAAAAGAAGCTGTGCTCCTTAGAGAAATAGCTGACTTCAGGACTGGGGCAGAAAAGAACAAAATGAGCCTGGAACATCTTTTTGTGCCAGAAGGTAAAGAATTGCTTAAAGATTGACAGTGACATATCTAAAGGACACAGAAGTCAGCTTGAAAGTGTTCCCAATGGCCAAATTTAGAACAATTTGAACATCAAGATAGAAATATAGATAGATAAATAGATAGATAGAAACCTATTATATACATTATATATTACACATATATATAATGTAACCTATTCAATAAAATAGGAGTATATGAGTTCAAACTCTATAAATAAATGAATAAATATGTTAAAATTTTTATGAGAAATGGAATATTTATATACATTCAAAGTACCTCTCTACAAGATACTTATTAACTACACACAGAAAAAAATGTAAAGTAGAGAAGTCTGGCTGACACTATCTTGATGAAGTGATCCAAGTTAACATCATCAATGATAGGAAAAATTAAAATTGTGCATTCTCTGATAGGATGTAGTGAAATTATACATCCTCACTTCTGTGATATTCCTGCTATAGTTGTATAACTGAGGACACATTCAGCAAATCCAAATTATGTCATTCTACAAAATAAATGGACTGTACTCTTCATAACTATCAAGACTATGAAAGTCAAGGAAAGACTGAGGAACTATTCCAAAGTGAAGGAGACTAAAAAGACATGATGACTAAATGCAACTGTGGTTGTGTGCAGAGTCTTTTTGCCATAAACGATGTTATTGAGACGACTGGATAACTTGAATGGGTCTGAGCATTAGATACCAGTAATGTAACAATGTGAATTTCCTCACTTGGATGGTTGTCTCACTGGAATAAAGCTGTCTTAGTAGCCATGAAATGCACAGTCATTGCCCAGGAGCAGCACAGTCTCTACACAAATTCAATGGAAGGTTCCAAAGTGCAGCATTTAGAGCACGTCATCAACCACACTCTCAGCGGCAGGAGATCTGAGTGGTTCATTTTCATAGCCTTGACACACCACCATGAAAAAACTCTCCTTCTCCCCCCAAAAAATTACTGGAAGTTTACATGTTTATTTTAACTTTATAAAATTTATTTTAAAGTCTCAAGTCAAAAATTACTTTTTAAGTAATGAAATATGTATACTGCATACAAAAGTTCTACAGATATCATCCAACTGGCACAATAATGGACAAAACAAATACTTCTCCCAGAATTTGGAGCCATGAAGAAACCCAAGCATATTGACATTCATTGGGAAAAATAGGACCATGTCTTATTAACTTTATCCTTTCCTCATCTATTTTGCCTTTTCTTCTTGCATATTTGGGAAACTCCAGCTCTTACTGGCCCCACTGGTGACTTCAGATGTCCTTTCAGCCCTGTCCTCAGGACCGAGTTATCCATCGGAAAGGGATCCACTCGCAACCAAGACCACGTCCATTGCTCTGGCTTCTTTCCAAGGAAGCATCTGTACTTTCTGAGGTCTCTACCGTCTCTCACCTTGACTGTTGCATCAACCTTCTAACCAGACTTCCTACCTCCAGTCTTACTTTCATTCCAATCTGTTCTCCATTTTACAGGCAAAATGTTACTCTGAAATGCAAGTCTAATCATGTCACTCTCCTGCTTAACATTTGTCAGTGAGTCTCTGTTGCCTAAGCCTGGGCTTCAGAAAATAGGCGAGTCTCGTGAAATTGCAGTCACAATTTTGTGTACATGAGGCTCCACGTTGTTTTCTTAGGAGAGGGTCCATAGATTTCATTAGATTTCCAAAGAGTTCATCAAGAAAAGGTTGAGAAGCCCTGGACTCAAGATTAACTCCAAGCTCCTTAGGGTGGCAGACAAGAACCAGCACAACCTGGCAGCTGCCCACCCACCACTTCTCTCTTTGTACTTGTTTGCTCTAATAATTTCAAACTACTTAGAATTCCCCACTTCCACCATGCTGTTTCTATGCCCCATGCCTTCACTCTTGCTGCTTTTTCTATTGGGAATGCCCTCCCTCTTTTCTTGCCTTGGCTGCCCCTTTCTCATCCCTAAAGGCTCGGTGCACGTAGCTCTTCCCCCCACTCCCAGAACCCCCAGACTGGGCTAAGTACCTCTTCTGTGTTCCTCTAGAATGCCCTGTGCACCCCTTCATGATGATACTGACCATAATCTGTTCTAGTAATTGATTCATCCACCTGTCTTGCCACTGGGCTTTGGGTGCCTTGGGGGCAGAAACCATGTACTGTTCATGTCTGCATTTCCTGGACCTCGCACAAGGCAAGCACAGGGTGAGTTCTCAAGATACATTTATGGAACTCAGCGAAACACCACACAGACCACTGGTGCAATTGTTGTTTCATTCTCTAGCATTTTATTTGCCTGAGCTGGCCATTCTGGAAGGCTCTTCCCTCTGCCTGGCACCAGTAAGGAACAAGAGTTGGTTTCTGGGTCTCAGAGGGAGACAGCCTGGCTCCACCAGTGACCTTGGTGAATTGCCTCATCTCTCCATGACCCTCCCTTTCTCCTAAGGAGGCTAATAGTCCCAGCTTGCCCTGCCCCACCCTGACAGGACAGACAGAGGGCTAACGGGTCTGAAAAGCTTCTGGGAAGGGGGCCTACGTGTATGTGGAATGTGGAATGTGCTCACTGTCCACACATGTGAGGAGAGGATGGAGTATGTCAAGCTCCAAGACTAGGCGCTGTGAGGATGAGGTCTCTCAGTTCTGGTGTTCATAGGGAACAAAGAACGTCACATAAAATCTGAAGCCAAAGATTCAGCCCTTTAGACCCCACCCTAACATCCCCCAGTTCTCTTGATGAAGGCAGTGGGGGGAATGCCAGGACCTTAATCTTGTCTTCTAGATCTGGCTTGGGGCAAAGAGGGCTGAGAAAGGAGGGGAGGGCGTGGGGAGTGCTGAATAACTGAGAGTGGAACTGAATATGAACTTGACTTTCTGCTGGCAGATTGCAATAATACCATCCTTTAGAATGTCCTTGGAGCCTCCAATTGCTGTCTTTTGGTTTAGATTAAACCTAGAGATAGCTTGCCAAGTTTGAAACCCATCCGACCCTCACGCAGTGTATGTTTTGAGCTCAACTTGAACTTTATGAGGTGCAAGTTAATTTGCATTTGGCAAAATGCAATTTCCTGTTTCTAAGAAAAAGGGACTTTAAAGATTTATGTAAGAGACACAAATGGTTTCCTGGACATCAAATAGCTCTTACAAAGCAATATTTTAATAAGTTAAGTGTAAATGAATTGGAAACACATGAGTCTGATTTCCCTTGAACTGCAGATAGGTTTAACAAATAGAGGGGGAATGGCTTGGCACAGGGGCTTGGGGGTTTTCTCCATCCAAAAAGTTGAGGAAAGTACATCAAGATGTTAGACAAACCCCTCCACACACCAGGGTTTCCTAGCTCGGATTGTGTGTCTCCTGGAGTCTTGCTCCATAAACAAAGGGAGGATACCAAATCAACTCCACTGGGCAAGCTCCTCTTACCCACTCTGCTTTCTGCCTCTGCCTTGTCAAATCTTCTTCCCTCTGCCTTTTCCTCCTCCCTCATTCAAAAGTGCTGAGGCTATACTTTCCTCCCACCCTCCCCAAAGCCTCCTGCTCCAGCTCCATTGCTGAGACAACATGGGCACTGGCTCTCAGGTTGGGGCCCTGTGGTGCTCAGTCCTGCTCCTCAGCCTCAGCTCTTCATGTCTAGAGAGCTCACTTCAATCTAGGGAACCATAGAAGTGCTCCGAGTCACCCGCCTTCTGCATCACCCAGACATCTCTCCTCTAACCCCAAATTCTGTCAGATGAAGCCCACCACTGGTGTTGAGGATGACCACAAGGATGCAACCCCTCCTTTATACTGGATGGGCGTACTTATTATGGGATTATACGGAGGGTTGTATGGAGACGTGGTTATGATTTGCAGGCTGCAAAGGCAGCTGCACACCAGTGTATGGGAGGCGGAATCTACCCTGCCAGGGAGCCAGAAAGGCATTCCTGGGGTCCCAGGAAAAGGCAGTGGTCCTCAGGCAGAAAACCAGACAATAAGAACCGGCCGTAAGTCAGCAGGACTCAGGATTCAGGATTCAGCCTCTCTTTCTCAGCCTGGATGCTGAGGCATCACAGTGCCTTGTGTGTGCTCCTGGATGGTGGCTAGAAATTTCTAGAGTTGATCACAAGTTGCAGAGGAGGGGCATGAACCAGACTGACTAGATACATGGTTCTGCCTGTGATGACTTCCCCTTTGCCATCCCCCATTACTTAGAGCAGAATGGCCCAAGGAAGAGCAGGTGAGTCTCCCCTTCACATCCCCTAGCCTAGAAGAGACAAGCTGGAACATTCAAACAAGTCTACTCTAAGTAATGGGAGTGGCAAAGGAGAACTCATCAGACAGAACGACGCACATGTAACAACGCTTCCTGAGGCCTTCAAGATGCCAAAACAAAGCTAAAAGATTCAGGTTGGAGTTAGAGTGCCTGCATTGAAAGTGGTGACGTTTGTTTTTATTAAGGAAGGTAGCACTTCCTCATGGGGGTCAGGCGGGGGAAGGGACACAGTTCTTAAGGATTCCAGAAAAAGTCATTGCCCTATTTTCTTCTTCCACTAAATTTCCCTGGTCATCAGTCACAATAGTATATCATGCTTGGCCCTGCTGGTGAGATGCTGGGATGCTATGGATTCAAAAAAGAGTGAGATCCAGCCCCTGCCCTGGAGGAGCTGATAGCCTGCTCAGGCATGTGTGGGAGCAGGGCACCCACAGAGCAAGGGAGCAAATGCTAGAAGCAAATGGGCAGGACCCAGGGTGAAGGAATAAACGGGGAGGTCAGGAGGCTGAGGTCAGAGGGGCTGGTACTCCCCCAGGAGGCAGGACACAAGTCAGGCCTTGAAAGAGACTGGTATTTAGACCCCTCATTTTTTCCTCCTTTCTTAATTTGCAGCCTTCCCCTCTGGCCTCATTGGATTTATAAGTAATGTTCATTACCCAAATTGTCATCTAGCAGTAAAGTTATTCCAAATTGCTGATGGCTGTGTGGTACAGAAGAAAGGGGAGGGATCCCATATACATCTGGATTCCAATACCATCTCTCCCACTCAGTAGCTGTGTTACCATGGTGAAGTCATTGAACCTCTCTGAGCCTCAATTTCCTCTTCTGTAAAATGGGTTAATCACATACCTAACAGGCATTAAACAAGCAAGTATATGTAAAGCACCCCTGTAGAGAGCATGGCAGAGAGATAACTGACCCATAAAATCACAGCAGACCGTGGGAAATCTAAGCTTCAAAGAACTAGCTGTGCATCTCTCTCTCCCTCTCTCTCTCTCTCACACACACACACACACACACACACACACCTTACAAACACAAATTCATCCCTGTATTCATTTTCACTTGTTCGTAACAAATTTCCATACATTCGGTGGCTTAAATTATTTCTTTGCTGACAGTTCAGTGGGTCGGAAGGCTGGCACAGCATGGCTGACTTTCTGCTGGGGCTGTCACAGGCTGAAATCAAGATGTCAGTGGACTGAGTTCTCATGTGAGGCTTTGGAAGAACTTCCAAGCTCACTCAGGTCATTGGCAGAGTTTAGTTCACTGCAGTTGTGAGACTGGAGTCTGCATTTCCTTGCTGGCTATGAGCTGGAGGCCGCTCTTAGCTCCAGAAGCTGCCTGCATTCTCTGCCACATGTCCCCTTCCATCTTCAAACCAGCGTTGGAGTACTTCTGAGTCAAATCCCCCTCGTGCTCTGAATCTCTGACTCCCCTGTCTCTGACCTCTAGGCCCAGATTTAAGGGTCATGTGATTAGGTCAGGCCCACCCAGATAATCTCCCTATTTAAGGTCAACTGATTGGGACCTCAATTACATTTGCAAATTCTCTTTACAGCAGGATCTAATTAGTGTTTTGTTGAGTAACTGGGAGAAGTTGCATGTACACAAGTGGTCAAGAATCTTGGGGCCCATCTAGAATTCTGCCTGCCACAATCCTCAAAAAGAAGTAGAAAAAATGAAGAGAAGAGAAAGGAAAGAAGGAAGGGAGGAAAGGAGGAAGGAAGAAAGGAAGGAAGAAAGAAAGGAAGGAAGGAAGGGGGTGGGGAGGGATGGAGGAATAAAAGAATGCACCTTGCTAATTTGACTTAAGGGCTTTAAAAATATTCACATGCTCTGACTCACTGATTTCATGCTAGGGAAGCTAAATCAAGGAACTGATCTGAAATCCAGTGGGGAAAAGTGTTATAAATGAAGATATTCATCGTAGAATTATTTATAATAGTGAAAAGATAAAAATAACATAAATGTTAAACAATAGATTATAGTTGAAAACATTTACAGTAAAATCATATGATGGAATGAAATGGAATGATTTTATGATGTTTAAAGGATTTTTTATTGACCAGTAAATGTTTAATGTGATAATGCTTTTTAAATATATAAAATCATATATTTAGTATGAGTTTGGCTACATAATAATAAAATATATATATATATACACACATATGCACAAATATCTGCATAAATAGCTGGCCCGATACGCATATACATAGATATAGATTGAATGAGGAAGGGAATATATCACAATGTTAATAGAGATTACCTCTGGATAGTAGAAAGGTGATTTGAATTGGTATAAATTTTTTTCAATTGTGATAAAATATACAAAACATACAATTTACCATTTTAGTCATTTTTAAGTGTACAATTTATTGGTCTTAAGTACAATTCACATTGTTGTGCAGCCATCTCCACCATCCACCTCCAGAAATTTTACATCTTCCCCAACAGAAACTCTGTCTCCATTAAACACCAACTCCCCATCCTCCCTGCCTCCAGCCCCTGGCAACCACCCTTCTACTTTCTGTCCCTGTGAATGTGACTACTCTAGGAACCTCATATAAGTGAATCACACAACATTTGTCTTTTTGTGTCTCGCTTATTTCACTGAGCACAATGTCCTCAAGGTCGATCCATGCTGTAGCACGTGTCATTGTAAAGACTCACTCCTCGACCGAACTAGTCAGGCTCTCCTAAGCCCTCTTCTTGACTAGGCCACGACCTTGGTCCCGGCCCTTGCTGGGCCTGCATCACCCCATTTTAGCAAGAATCCTGCTATCAGTATAGCGAGATTCCCCCACCCTTAATATCTGACCACCCTAGTCTGTTTTCAGCAAGAATCCTGTTAAATGGGGGTATCAAGAAGGCCCCTACCCTTGACATCTCCTCTTAGTAATTTTCCATCCACTGACCCCTCACTCTGCTCATCGGCTGTAAATCTCCAGCTCTATTTGTTGTGGTTGTGCTCAATCTCCCTCCCCTATTGCTGTAGCCCTGATACCAGTGCGATAGCTCTGAAAAATTCTTCCTTACCGTTTTAACAAGTGTCAGAGTAAGTTTTTCTTTAACAGTCAAAATTTCATTCCTTTTTAAGGCTGAATAATATTCCACTGTGTGTATTGTTAAACTAATTAAGCAAGGAGGCTGTTAGACAGAGGCTCTAAGGTGGTGGTGGCCTAGATAATCAAACCAAAATCTAAGCCTGTAAATGCCTCAAGGCTGTGAAATGCAAACCTAAGGACAGCCAATCACATGCAGCCGACCCGGCTTTAAGCCCAATCAAATCACCTCCTCGCTTTGCTTCCACTTCTTCTCTGTAAGTCTTTCCCCAGCTCCTGTGGTTGGAGCACTCTTAACCACTTCAAGTTTGGCGCTGCCCAATTGGAATGGATTTTTGCTGAAATAAACTCTTAAAATTTTAAATGTGCTTCAGTTTATCTTTTAACAGTTCATACCATATTTTGTTTGTCCATCCATCCATTGATGGACATTTGGGTTGTTTCCCCCTTTAGCCATTGTGAATAATACTGCTATAAACATGGGTGTACCAAATATCTGTTCAATTCTCTGCTTTCAATCCTTTGGGGTCATACCAGAAGCGGAATCGCTGTATCATATGGTAATTCCATGTTTAACTTTTTGAGAACTCATCATACTGTTTTACACAGCACGTGCACTATTTTACATTCCCACTAGCAATGCACAAGGGTTCCAGTTTCTCCACATCCTCTCCAACACTGGTTCTTTGCTCCATTTTTGATAGTAGCCATCCTAAGGGCTGTGAAGTAGTATCTCATAATTTTGATTTGCATTTCCCTAATGATGAGGTGATGTTGAGCACTTTTCCCTGTACTTATTGGCCATCTGTATATCTTCTTTGGAAAAAAGCCTATTCAAGTCCTTTGCCCATTTTTTTAATTGAGTTGTTTGTATTTTGTTGTTGTTGAGTTGTAGGTGTTCTTTAGTATATTCTAGATATCAACCCCTTATCAGAGAGATGATTTGCAAATATTTTCTCCCATTCTGTGGGTTGCCTTTTCACTTTGTTGATAGTGCCCTTTGGCACACAAAATAATTTTTTGTATGTGTTCCAAAGTTTCCACAAAACACATGTAGCATTTTCAAAATAGAGGGAAAAACTTTAAAAACTCTATATGATGCTTATGAAGACTTTTTAATGATATGAAGTAATACATATGTAATACAGTATTGCTAATTAAAACAGAAGAAACTCAGTTATAAACACAATCAAATAACAGTAATGAAAAAGATATATATCTAGTGCAAAAAGATAGGGAAAAAACCCAAACAATTTTGTTATTTTCTCTAGGTGGTGAGATTACGGGTGAAATGTTTACTTTCTCTACTTTTCTGTGTTTTCTAACTTCCTATAATAAATATGCATCACTTTTAAACACAGAAGAAAAAAAACTGACATTTAAGAGGGAGGGGAAA
Organism: Diceros bicornis minor; assembly: GCF_020826845.1. NCBI lineage: Eukaryota > Metazoa > Chordata > Mammalia > Perissodactyla > Rhinocerotidae > Diceros > Diceros bicornis. The sequence goes on along the minus strand of NC_080749.1, from coordinate 13,867,093 downwards.
AAAAGACATCTGGGCTCGCAAGTATCAAATAAACCTTTCAAAAGCACAAAGAAAAATAAAAACGCTTTTTAGTCCCTTCTCCTGTCTTTAGGGTCTCTGCCCTTCTCTTTGGAACTTGCATCCAGTTCCCTTGCGCAGCCGCTGGGGGTGGGGCGTGGGGAGCGTCTAACCGCCCATCTCCCTGGGGCCAGATCTTTACCGCGCATTTCCAGCTCCCATGCTAGCAAGGCAGAATAAGAAGCGACTTCTTGTAAGAGACGAAAGTTTCCAGTTCTATTTCTAAAGATATCTGTGACTGAAAACTGCTGCTGTCTTTATATAAAAGAGAACTTGCAGATGGCAAACATTTTCTTTTAAGGTGTCTTGCATTAGCTCACCTCAAGGTATGAAACTCAGCAAACATTTTCATATGCTAATCTCCAGAATGAGACAGCGGAAATAAACGACTCATCTTCAGGAAAGAACAGAGTCTTAATTCAGGATTTCATGACCTCTCCTCGCCCTGCTTTGGGCAGTAGCTGGCACGTGTATCTCTTATCTAAGGTGCGTGTACAGGTGCCCTTGGCTGTAGGATTCATCACGTGCTTTTTATGGAGTAATCAGCCGGCTCTAGGCTGTATTTGACTACCGGGCTACAGGCTTCCTTGAAGGCAGGGGCAGTATTTTTAAAACTAGGAGGTACAGGTGACACTCTTGAGGCCCGAGCCGTGCCCCAGCTCAGCAACCATCTGGCTGTGGGACCCTGGGAAAGTCATGTCGTTTTTCTGTGCTTCAGTTCCCAGAGAAAAGTCCAGAAACACCATTCCTCCCCCGTATAAGTGCCCAGCTGATTCCCTCCCTTTGTTCATGTCTCTCTATTCAAAGCTACCTCCTCTCCATCAAAACTTCTCTATCGACCAGCCCAGCCCGGCTTCACTGTTTTCCCAGTGCCATCATTTCCTGACATTATACATGTTTATTTGCTTACTTATCTATGTTCAGTCTCTCCTATAGAAGGTAAGCTCAATATTGGCAGGTCTTTGTTTTGTTTATTTTTCACTCTCCAGTATCTAGCACGGTACCTGGCAGATACTAGGTGCTCAGTCAGTATTTATTTGTTCCATAATTTAATGAATCAATCAATTATTCAACAAATCAATCATTAAAATCAGTTGGCTTCTACCTCCCTCATGTTCTGAGGATAACATGAAATTTTTTTGTGAACTTTAAAATTCTGTATCATTTTCAGATATTGTTCATCTTTGTAAGACCCCAGCGTCTAACTATTTTGCATATAGTTGGTGATTAATAAATCTGGCGAATGGATGAATAAAATAATACACAATGTATTTATAGTCAGTCAACTTCCAATCATCTGCATTAACAAACTGGAAGCAGGCAATGGATAATTTGAAACAGAAGCTAATCTGAAAATAATTTCTGTTGCTTGGAATGTGCACCATATTATTCATAGCTTGATCTCCCAATAGTCGCCATCAGTCTGTGAGCCAGGGACTGCTCACTAGCTCAGTGTACCTGATGACTCACTCTTCAGACATTTCAAGTCCCCTTTGCCATGTGTTCCAATAAATGTATTCATTTCCTGCTGCCTTTTGAATTCTGGCTTGGCCTGAGTTCTCCATCCCGTCCCTTCAGCTCTGATTTACAGGGCCTTTTCTCAAAGCCAGAGGAGTCTGCAGGCAGCCAGCGCTGGGGCAGGCTCTGAGCACAAAGTTCTCCTGATGGAAAAGCCTGCGGGAGCCCATGGGGAACAGCCGGGAGGTTGACTCCAGCACAGTATGTTCCCTTCAGCAACACTGTGGCTTTTCCCCAGGACCTCCAAGGTCTCCTGCAGAGCAGAGAACTTCCTGGAACCCTTTGCTTTCTTCTTCTTTGACTTATTACAAGTGCAGCCAACAGCTATCATTTATTTCTTGAGCCTGGTTTTTGCACTGTTCATGAATCATCTCATTTAGAGCTCAGTGCAACCATTTGAGATCAGTAGAGATAGTCTCTCTCCTCCTACAGATGAGGAAGTGACGTTCAGAAAGGTGTGATTCTTACCCAGGGTTACACGGCTAGACAGTGACCAGGATCAGCCCACTTCGCCATTCCTGCCCCTCATATATCGTCTCAACAATCAAACATCACCTTTAGACAGGTGTTTCCCCCAAATTCACTGGATTCTTAAAGGAGGTTTTATCAGCACTTAGGAGCACATTGCCAATGTAGTAGCGAAGACCAGTGAGAAGATGGGATTCAGTATACCAAAATTTGGTAGGAAGTTAAAGGACAGGTGACTACAGAGGGTAGCCAGGAAGGAGACAGCAATTATAGCAGAGTAGCTGGGTACTTATTTCTATAAATGACAATCCTTTCATTAGTAAAACGTTAAAAAAAAGAAATTATGGGGCAGCCCAACACAGACAAATGAAACAGTAGAATAAGCACTAATGAATCCTAATTAAATCCAGTCTGAGTACCTGGGCACACCCCTCTCCCAACTCCCCACCCCTCTCCTCTCCTTCCCTGAACCCCACCATCACATGAGGTCAATCCTTCCTGATAAGATCAGGCTCTTTCAAAACCAATTCAAAGGTACATAATAGCAGTGTATTCAGCTGGGCAAGCTGGGGAATCCAGACAGGGTTCCTGCCTCCAAAGAGCAGGCTCCACGCGGAAAGTGAGGCAGATACTCATGATCGGCCACAGCTACGTTGCTCAAGCATATGGTAGGAATAAATGCTAAGCAGACAGGAAGGACTCCAGGAGTTTGAGGGAGGAAGAAAGCACTTTGGGCAGGAGGACCTGAGATGTTCACTGCCAGAGGGGCTTTGCCTGACCCTGGAGGGATGAACCATCTGGGAGCTTCCTTCAAGTGAGGAAGCGGTCTTATGCAACTTTGTGACCCCCACGCCTGGCTTGCACCTGCTGCCCAATGAATGGAGGGCAGGGTAGAGAGCATATCCTCCAGGTAGGAGTAACAGTATAAGCAGAGACAGTGAAGAAGGGACATAGGGACATGACCAGGCCACTATATGGTTAATGTCAGGGTCAGCAAACTACAGCCCCTGGACCAAATCCAGTCTGCTGCCTGTCATGTGGCCCACAAGCTTAGAATGGGCTTTACGTCTTTAAGTGGTTGAAAAAAAATCAAAAGAAGATTCATCTTCATAATTTTAATTTTAATTTTGAAGTTCAAATTCAGTGTCCATAAATTTTTGTTGAAACATAGCTATGCCTATTCATTTATATATTGTCTGTGGTTGCTTTGGTGTTACAAAGGCAGAATTGAGTGGTTGTGACAAAGACCATCTGGCCCACAGAGCCTAAAATATTTACAATTTGGCCTTTTACAGACGATGTCGCCCAACCCCTGGTGTGTGTGAATGGCTCTCCCTAGAATTGTGCAGTGCACAACCTATATCACCAAACATGGCAGCCTTGGCCCAAGGTTGTAGACCTGGCTCCTTGTTGGTTTCCACATTTGTGCTCCTTTTACTTAGGCCACTACCTTATTACTCTGCTCTAATTGCACATCTTCTTGCTCATCAGAGATTTGCCAGGAACCCTCCTCCAGTTCATCACACAGTAGGGACACCCTCTCATCATTCAGGTATCAGCTCAGACACCCTCTCCTCAAAGCAGCTTTCTCTCACCATTCACTCAGGGCCCTGACTTATCTTTTTCCCACCATTTATTATCTGAAATGACCTTGTGTGCACATTTGTGACCTTGCTTGTGTCCGTCTTCCCCACTAGAATGTAAGCTGCCGCAGAATAAGCACTGGGTCTGGTCACTGCTGTGTCTCCAGCACCTAGCGCACTCCCTGTCACACAGCAAGAGCTCAAGAAATATTCCTCAAATGAATTTAAGAATTCTCTGCTAATAGACATATGGAAAATATCCATGGACAAGAGGGTTTATGATGTTATTCTCTCTATTTTTATGTGTTTGAAATTCTTCTTAAGAAAAGTTTTTTAAAAAAATCTGCACATAGTCAACCTACCACTCAGGTGTAAAAGCAAAATAAAAACATTTCAAACAAAAAGCAAACAGACAAAAGCCAGGAGTAGACACCAGCGCAGGTCGCAGACCCATACTACACCTGCTCGCCTGTGTTTTCTGCCAAAACGAGGGGCTGGGCGTAAGAATGAAGACCATCTCACAGAAACACAGCATAACAGGCCAGAGTAGTTCCATTACAAGTGTCAGAAACTAAATTTAAACTTGTTTAAGAAAAACAAAACAAAATTTATGGCTCACAAAGCTAAGAAGTCCAAGGGCCATACTCCCTTCGGGCGCAATGGGATCTGGGGATTGAAATGCCGTCTCCAGGCCACGGCCTCTCTCACTGCTGCTTGGCTGGCCTTGCTTCCCTCTCAGAAGGGCTCTCTGCTGCTGCAGGCTCTCATGGTCCTAGAGGGAAGGACCATACCATTCCTGCTAGCACTATTGGAAAGCCCCGGGGACTCTGATTGGTCCAGGTTGGGGCCCTTCTGGAAACAATCACTGGGGTCAAGGAAGTGGAGACTTCTGGCCAGCCTGGGCCACTGGGGCAGAGTGGTGGCCACAGTCTGCCCAACTCAAAACTTATCAACTGAGCAGGAGTACTGAGGATCAGTAGAAGGAGGGGTCCCCCAAAGAAAGGAATGCTGGGCTACACACAGGACACATGAAATGGGGCTTGGTGCGAGGACCTGGCTTCTGACCCTAGAAGAAAAAGGGACAGAGGTCAAGAAACTGCGTCTGGGAGTAGAGCCAGGCAGGTAGGTGTCCCGGCCAGAGAGTATCAAGCTCAGGAACTGTCCTTGGGTCAATCCTGGATGTTATTAGGTGACTCAGGACAAGGACTAAGGCCACCGTACCGTGCAGACCAAGGTGGAGAGAACCAAGAAAAAATTCAGTCCTGGGAATGACACCAGTGCCAGGGGACTGCAAGGGAGGCAAGAGCTCTGACTTAGGGTCAACCCCAGTGCCCAGAGACTGTCTCCTGTGTCTCCAAATCCAGGAACGCACAGATGGAGTGACTGATATGAGCCCCTTCTCGCCTGCCTCGGTTCAGAACCTGGAAGTTAGCCATCATGGGGCCTCAGTACATTCTGCAATGTGTCCCTGGAGACAACCAAGGCAGGAGAAGAGGGAGCTTAAGACAGATGTGCACAGTCAGAAAGAACATGACCAGGGGGCCTTAGAACACAAAGAAGAGAGAAAAACAGTAAAAAAGAAAGAAACTGCCAAAATCTCCCCCTGTCCTGTCTCCCCTCTCATGATGAACTTTCCCCTCAAGGGAGGAGGAGACGGCTTCTGCACGGAGGCCCACAGTTTTCTCATCTGCAAAAAAGGGAGAGTGACAGCACGTGTCTCATGAGGTGGTTGTGTGGAGTGAAGGAATGTAGTCAGCACAATGCCTGGCACAGAGTAGGCATTCAATAAATGTTTTTCCATGGTTATAGTGGTAGTGATCCTAAATACGTACTGGGAGTGAATGAATGAGGGAGCAGATGAATTCGTTCACAGGTAGCACCCTTCAAAATGACATATTCCTCTTACTTATACAAAGATGAGTTCCTCTTATTATTTTTCTAGTTAATAAAAAAAAAATCCAATTTAAGCAAACTCTCCATCAGCCTCTCCGTTGCATCCTGTGCAAACAGCTTCCTTAATTAAAAGATCTTAATCACAGCATGGCTTTTCCCATAGAGCCTTCCAGGAGAAGGCAGGATCTGCCAAGGCAGGTCCTGTGAAGCATCCAAGGGAGAGAGTCACCTTCTCCTGCAGGAGCCTTGGAAAATCCACAGCAGGAGGCTCCCTCCTACCCAATCTCATTTCTCTCCTCCTTCCTAGCATCATCTCTCTCCTTCCTCTTCCTAACAATCTGCGTTCCTTTAGAGACTCACATTGTCTTCTTCATCGTCCCTGCTGCCCCTCTGTCTTGGCTTGTCTTTTTCGCTAGGTCATCCCAACCTCTGTGTTCCTTCACTCTCTTCCTCTTCCAGTAGGTTCTACATGTTGAGGCTGGTGGTGGGTGCTGCTTCCACAGCCTTCAGACTTGGTTACTATGGAAGCTTTTTTATAACCAACACCTTAGTTGGTTGATAACTGTGTCCATGGATAACCCACGGGCTTTCACCTGGGGGGCCTTTCCTCCAGTCCCTCCTAACACCTTGCTCATACCCAAGCCTTGTCTGTTGCCCCCTTCAAGATACAGACATACAGCCCCAAATTTCCCTCCTCCAAGAAGCTTTGATCATGATGATGATGATGATGATGATGATGATGATGATGATTGCTAAGTCTTCCCACTTTGCATAGAACTCCTTCCAACCTCCAGCCTCTGAGGACCTCATTGGCTTGGTACATTGAGCCCCAGCTGGCCCATGACTGTGCAGCAGCTCTTAGAGAGCCCTCATCACCATGAATCTGTCCATATCTGCCCCCTCCTCCCTGGGGGCAGTCAGGTAACCACTGCATGACCAAAATGGAGTTAGCTTTCCAGGGGGCCATATTTCAACAGTCTATTACAGCTTCATTCAACACACTTCAGGCCAAAGTTGTGATCTGACCATAGTATATAAAAAGGGACACTTTGGTCCAGATGTCCAAGAGAATGTAGATGAACAACTTATTTGGGGAGTCTGAGGCAAGGGTCAAAGCTGAGGTCAGGGAGCGGTTGTTGAGCTCCAGGGATGGGGCAGGTGGGGAAGATCCTCAGTCTTTTTTTAAGAAGGCCAGCTGGGACTTGCAGATCCTCTTCTGGACTGATATGAATGGTGGATGGGCCACCAGGGAGTGTGAGTCAGGAGGAGTGGGGAAGGAGAGAACAATATTTTCAACTTAAAGAGGACCACAGGGATCTCCTATTCCAGGGTTTTTCATACAGATTTTGAGCCTCAGAACCTTCTTCAAACAAAATATTTTGCAAAAGCCCCAAACAGATGTTCTCTGACTTACTTCATCATCTAGTTCAGAGAGGCCTCGCCCAGCTTTAGAAAGCGTCATTTTGTAGGTCAAAGACAGTAGACTACTGGCAACCTAATAGAAATGCTTCAGGATAAATTTCTGTCAATTTTCACCAGCACTGGCAGCCTCACCACTCACTTTTACTTTAAATCTAAGGAACCACAAAGTTTGTCCTGGATTCGCCATTCTTTTCTTTCGTGAACATCAGACAAACCTCCAGCCCTGGTTTGGATGGTGGTTTTCCAGTCATTACTAGAACATGGTAGAAGGATCGAACACAGACTGCACTGATGGAACATGAACAGGGGCCCTGAGAATCCACCTTGTCCCGGAGACAAACAGAAAAAACGTGCGTATTGATGTTGCTGTTGTTTCTTCCCCATGTGGAACAATTTCTATAGGGTGAAATTTATGCAAGTGACTGTTTCAGAACCCGGCCAGTGCTCTCCCCACAGCATCTCAGGCAGACAGAGTGACTGTATTTTACATTTCTTTATTACTGGTAACTTACATTACTTATTATAAAAGTCATAAAAACTCATTATGTAATACAATATAGAAAATACAGATAAGAAAAAAGAAAAAGATGTGTTTTGATCACCAAAAATCCTATCCCTTAGAAATAGCCACTGTTAACAATTTGATGCATTTCCTTCCAATCTTTTTCCAAAGAAATAGAAATACACCATAAATTTAAGTAAACATTTAGTGATGTATATTTTCTATAAAAGTAGGATTGCACAGTATAATCTATTGATTATAACTCTTTTTTTCACCCAATAACATATTCTGATCACGTGTTTATTTCAGGAAACCTGTCTCTATATCAGCACTCTCAGTTACTGTGTGGTGACTCATTGCGGGGAATAGATAATGATCTATTTAGTGATAGGCTCATTGTTGCACATTAAGGGTTTTTTTTCCTTTTTTACTATAAACATCATGCTGATAAAGGTCCTTGTACATATACCTCTGCTCATTTGTCCAGTTATTTCCTTATATAAACAGAAATGTTGGACCAAAACAGCATACACTAGTGTGGACGCTATTGGTGGGCTGAGCAAACCCCCTTCACAGCCCCAATTCCTAGTCACAGTGCATATTCACCGTGCCTTTTATTGCCTGTGTTCTGATGACATCTGGGGCCTTGCTGACTTTGGAGGCACTGCCCCTCCAGGGATTAGCCAAGTCCTAGTGATGGTGAAGGACTCACGTGAGAGTGCACTTTTCAAGTAGCAACAACCAATCCCGAGCCACCTCCCCCCAGCCTCCTCTATGGGGCTCTCACGCTCGGTGCCACTGTCCTCCTGCCCTAAACACCCTAGGGCCAGGTACCACACCACCAGGCACAGCCCCTGTGCCCAGAGCCCACTGAAATTATTCCAACTAGCCAATCCTAAGCCTGCTGACCCTGCCTCACCTGTTCCTTCCCCTGAAATCCCAGTGAGGCTCTGGCCCATGTTTCCCCTTGGTCCCTCTGCCTCCTGACTGACCCAGTGCTTCCCCATGTGGCCTCCCGTTATGTGGCATGCCCCTTCTCTTGGAAACTATGAATAAAAAGAAAACTTTTCAATGGCAATCATCTCCTATTCCTGTTGGCCTTACTGTACCTCGAATTTTCTATTAATACACTATATTTTAAAACATATTGCGGGGGACAGGGCACAGGTCTGTCCACCTCTATTTCTTTTGTGATTTGTACAAAGCCTGCAGACAGAAAGCCCTTTGGCATGCTGTGTGTTTCAGGGTGACTCTTCTGTGGTATGGTAACAGGAGGAGGGCTTGGGCCCAGAACTGACCACTAACAGGACAGGCTTATCAATAGCCCCATGCCCACCACCCTCTCCGTTGCATCTCCAACTACCCCTTCCTCCAAGGGAAGCTGTATGACATACTCTCCTGCTGTATCTTGCCAGCTGGCCTCCCATAAACAGGTGTGAGCTCCAGGTGGCCAGGCTTCTTGAACCTGGACCTTGATGCAGCTTCAAATGCATGGCTTGGATACGTGAGCATGAACAGAAGTCAGAAGGTGAAGGGAGTAAAAAGAATGCTTTAGACCAAACAACTTGGTGCTGTTGGAAGCAGTGCAGAAAAATTTTAAAAATCACAGTTGTTGGAGCTAGACAACCTGAATTCGAATCCAATTCTGTTATTTGTTTGTTTTGTGAGATTTGGAAAATTTCTGAGACTCGTTGTGTGTCAATTCCCTCATCTCTAAAATGGAAAAACAGATCCTATCGTATATGACTATAAGCATTAAATGAAATCATGCATATAAAGCACTCTCTTAGTTAGAATTCTTTCAGTTGCAAATGACAGAAATTAAGCCCCACAGGAAATGTATTAGGTCATATAACCTAGAAGTCCAGAGTGGTTAGCTTCAGTCAGTGCTTGATCCAGGGGCTCTAAGGATGTGACCAGGCCTCTGCCTTTCTCTTCACCACTCAGCTCTGCTACCCTTGACTTGCAGTCCTTTTCAGAGAGGCTTTCTGCATGTAGTGCCTAACTGGCCCCTGGAGACCCCAAGCCTACAGCATCCTTATGGCTTCTGATCACAATAGAGCACGGGTGATTGATCTGGTAATGGTTCCAGTAGGAATCCTGAGAAGGTCTCCGATTGGTCCGGCTTGGCTCACGTGTCCAGCCTTAAAACCATCATGATCTGTGGTCAAGACCAGCTGCCCTAGTGGGAAGGGAGGGAGTAACACCAAGGAGTGGACTGAGATGGTTTCCTAAAGGTGGGGATGTTGAGGCCAAAACCATTCATCCACTACAAGTTTCAGTAGAAACTGGAACTGAGTTTACAAACTGGCACTTCTTGGGGAAACTCTGACCCGCAGACCTGTTCTGTGTGGCTTACATGGTGTGGCCAAAATGGGCATCAACTGGCCACATTAAATATGGCGTCTGTGGGGTGTGGAAATGATCCCGACTCTCATGAAGGGCAAGGTGGCAATAACCACCTAAAGTAAAAATGTACATGCTTTTGACCAGAAATTCCTCTTCCAGGAATTTATCCTACAAATACTCACACCCATGTGGTTCTGGGAAATGACTACATGGAAGGTTATTCACTGAAGTACAGTTTGTAAGAGCAAAAGACTGGAAACCACCTAAATGTCCATCAACAGACGACAAGTTAGAGAAAGTATGATACACTGATTCAAAGGAATCCTAGAAACAATAAGAAAAAACGAAAAAAAAATCTCTTTATGGACTCATATCGACCAACCTGCAAAATATTTTGATGAGTGAAAAAAGCCAAGTACAGCACAGGGCGTGCTCCTGGCCCCGTTTGTTGAGGAACCGGGAAATCTCTGCGCTGTGTGTTTGCGTTCACTGGTCTAGAAAGAGTCACAGAAAACTGGCGACACTGATTATCTGCCGGGCAGAGAACTGGAGGGGGAGGCCTGGGGGATACAATGGAAGGTTGACTTCCCACTGAATATTATATTCAATTAGCTTATATGTACATTATATTTTTGAACCATGTGAATATATCACCTATTTTTAAATAAAATAAAAACATTATTACAAAAAATGTTAAGCAATTGGTAGGGCTGAGGTTATATTTGGAGTTCATACACAGTCTGGGCTCTTAAAGGAAAAAATACCTCCACACGTTTATTTCTTCAGCTCTTCCTTCATGTGGCTAATTACCTAGGTGTTTAAGAAACACATAGAAGCGATTTCCAAGGGATGAAGTGAATCAGGGCAGGCTTCCTGATAGAAAATTCCAACCGGTTTTTGAAAGATGAATGAGAGCTCGGCATGTGCAGAAGGAGGAGGGGCTTCCAGGCAAAGGGAACAGCATGTGCCTAAGGCCTGGGCATTATCAGAAAACAGTAAGAGAGGATCCAGCTGAATCCTAAGAAGCTGAAGGAGGAAGTGGGCTTGGAGGAGGGGGGAGACCGGAGAGGTCAGCTGGGGTCAGGTTACCATGACGAGCTCAGGCTCCATCCCAGAGGTGACAGGAAGCTACAGGTGCGTTTGGAGCAGGGCAGTGTCCTGTGCTGTGCTCAGCGGGGTTGAAGGAAGCTGGGCCGGGCCAAACCACAGCCCATGGGGCCAATGAATAGGCCCAGCACCAGGGACCAAAACGCCCTCTCTTTGGTAGCTTTACCTTCCAGGCCGGTGTTTGCGGCCTTCCAGTTATAGCATTCTGCCTTAAAAAGGAAAGGCTCCGGAGGAAGAAGCCAATTACCCCTGCCCCTGGGAATCAGCAGTATTTATCCCTCGTCCTTCCGAGCACCCGTTGGCAGTGGGCGGCCGATGGTGCCTCCCAGGGCACGAGCCAGGACTGAGTGAGCCAGCCTCTATGGCCAACCCAGGCCCAGCCCTCCTCCTTTGTGACCCATGGCATCTCCTGTTTCTGGAAGGCACTAAGTTGTGTGGCAAGGATGGAAAGAAGCCAAGCAATCTTGAAGCTCCACCCGTCAGGCTCCGAGGCTCTTCTTGCTCTTCTCCGCCTCTTCCCAGACCTCTCGTCTCACATTTTCTGTCTGCTCTTCCCATCATGTCTTGTCCCAAACATGAATTACCCCTGACCACAAGGGTGACTCGGACAACCAGCTGACATATCCATCCTGCTGTCCCACCAAGGGGTCAGTGACTGAAAACATCAGTGAGAAGAATTTCTCCGAACTTGTATGTCAGCCAAGAAAAGTGTGCTGGGGGTGGGCATCGAGGAGGTGGGGGTGGGGATTCAGAAAGGGCCTCAGGACGCCTGCAATCCCACCACCCACACCGGCTCTTGCTCACTCGGAGCAAGGCCAGCCCGCCGCTGGAAGCTTTGGGTTTCTACAGGTTCACTTTAGTAGACAGACTTTACAAAATAACATTTTCTCATTTTTTAAAAATCACATATACAGACCATATTGATTGTTTTTAAAAATCAGAATATAGAAATAAGCAAAAGAAAGAGAATATAAAATGATCCATAATCCAACTATCCTAAAATAACAGATGTTTATTATTTTGGAATATATCCCTAAGTCTTTTTTTTTTTTTTTTTACAAAAATAGAATGATATGGCATATTTTATGGGTTTTTTGTTGTTTTTGGGGGGTTTTTTTTGTGAGGAAGATCAGCCCTGAGCTAACATCCATGCCAATCCTCCTCTTTTTTTTGCTGAGGAAGATTGGCCCTGGGCTAACATCCGTGCCCATCTTCCTCCACTTTATGTGGGACGCTGCATCAGCATGGCCGGACAAGCGGTGCGTCAGTGCTCGCCCGGGATCCAAACCTGGGCCGCCAGCAGCAAAGTGCGCGCACTTAACTGCTACGCCACGGGGCCGGCCCTGGCATGTTTTGTTTTATCATCTGATTTCCACTTACCGAACCACAACCGTCTTTCTACGACATTAGATACTCTTCTACAACGTCGCCTTGAGTCGGCTGCACGGGATCCCATAGTTTAGAGGCAGCAGAGTTTATACAACCAGCAGCACCCCCATTATTATTTCATTCCTTTTTTGCTCTTGTAAACTGTGCTTCAGTGAATGTTTGTATACATACACCTTTTATGCTTGCTCAGTTACTTTATTATAAACTTCTAGAAGGAAAACTTATGGTCAAAGGACTTGCACTGTTTTAGGCATTTGAGTTGTTCTACCACATGATAGAAAATAAATTTTCTCCACAGAATTAGATCCCATCCCAGCAGCTTGTCAAAGGTGTGTGTCCCCTGCACTGACCACACTTATCCTAGGGATGGGAGATGACCATGACCAGCAGAGCAGCCTCACTGAGGGACAGAGAGCACACTAACATGAATTGAGCCACGTTAGGTACCCAACCTGTTAGGTCAACAAGTGGTAGCTTCATTCTTTATGGTGATGCTTATGTGTTAAAACAGTGTCTCCCTAGTCCTCACAATAAGTGCCCAAGGAGGTAGGATCCCTGTTTTCAGCTGAAGAAATCAGGCTTAGATGGGTTAGGATGCTTGCTTAGCTGGTGAGAGCACAGCCAGATCCAAATGACACGATCCGGGCTCCAGGGCCTGGGGCCCTGCTGAGAAGAGGAGGCCATTGACTGCAGGTCAATCCTTGGCTCTGCTGCAGGGCAACTGGGACAGTCCTCTCCTTGTCCCCTACCTAATGCTCCCCGGGTCACTGGCATAACCACAGGCCACTTGGAGCCACAGGCAAGTTCCCAGGGGACCTTCTGTAGAGCAGCTCTCCAGCAAAAGTTGGCTTGAAGGATTGGAATTCCAATTCAAACCATTTCCATGTGCAGTTGGTCGGGGGAGAGAGCGCTGACATTTGGGTCATTCCACTCACAGATATCTGTTGTGCACGCAGAATGTTCCCAGACTGCTGCTCGACGCTGCGGCAGAGGAGCTTTAACAGTAAGGCTTCCAACCAAGGCTGGAAGGAATGACTAAAGACCATGAGCTGTGGGCTGCTCATCTCACGCCTTGCACACGAATCAATGTTGTGTTTGATATTATGATTGGAACCAACTAAATAAAAATCGGTGTCTGCAAAGCCATCGTCAACTTTCTCTCTGTCCTTCTCAGGCTTCAGAGTACCTTAAGAATCCGATCCCCACGGAGAAACATATGTTCTATTGTTGAACAGTTGTTCCACCTGAGATGTAGCTTCCAGTGACAGCCCAGCTCGGGCAGAAATCCATGTGCATACTTCGCCTAGGAGAAATATTCTTGTCACATAAGAATCCCCCCTATTAATCAAAAATCACATTATGGCTCCTGGAATGAAGTTTCCTTTACTACTCTTTAATAATAAGCCTGAGATAAGATAAAATTGGTAATTGCACGTTCTCTTCTGATGGGAGATAATACAAAAGTGGTATAGAAATTTCACTTAAAAGAGTATATTCACTTGGCTAATAGGCTTCCATTATGCAGCCTTTACTTATTCATTCATTACAATTTTTGCCACATACGGAAAACTTTAATTGGAGGTTACTTATTACATTGTTCCTGAGTGTTAGCAGCAGAGGAAAGTTTCAATCAAAGAAGGATGAATAGAAGCCCAGGATTTTATAGTAAAACCTGCCAAGTTAGGCCACCCTTACCAACCACAGGAGAGGGCTTTCTCCTCAACAGATGACCATCGGATCAGAGATTAAGGACTGATTTCATATTGGCAAAGCTCACTTATTTTCAGTGAATGAAAGTGCAATAAATGGATTCCAAGTAATATATTAATATGTGCATCTCTTCTATTTACCACCCGGATTGCAGAAGGCAGCTGACCCTGCAGTGTGGCTGCTGTCCACAGCAAGGGAGAACAATCAGAAGCAAGGCCATCCTTCCATTCATAGGCTTGCTTTGTGAGATTTTTCCAGCTAACAGGTTATGCCTTAATTATCAGTCATCAATGCCTAGTAATCAATTAAATCATATCTGCATTGCTGACATCAGCAGGCCAAACTCGAGCAGCACTTTCACAAAAGAATGTTCCTGATCAAGATGCAAAGCCCAACAAACACCCAACGTAACTTGTGTCACTGAAACTGAAACGGCAGCTTGCCAGGGGTCCAGGTTCAGATCAGCTCTGGCAGGGGCTTGCTCCTTCCCCGGGACAGACCTCAAAGGTATGGACTCAGCACCAGCCGTGTCTGTGATCCCGAGAGAACAGTGAGTAGCTTTGCAAATTGTGTTTCGCTGGACCTCACTGATAGCGCAAAACAGAAGTGTTTGTCCAAGTTGGATCTCCAGCTTATTTTTTTTGTTTTTTTGTGAGGAATATCAGCCCTGAGCTAACATCCATGCCAATCCTCCTCTTTTTGCTGAAGAAGACTGGCCCTGGGCTAACATCTGTGCCCATCTTCCTGTACTTTATGTGGGATGCCGCCACAGCATGGCCTGACAAGCGGTGCGTTGGTGCGCGCCCGGGATCCGAACCCGAGCCACCAGTAGCAGAGCGCGTGAGCTTAACCACTACGCCACGGGGCGGCCCCAGTTCTTCAGCTTTGATTTCAACCACTAACACGAGAATGTGTTCATTTACATTTGAGAAGTATATGTGAGCCTGGGTAGCAGTTCTACAAGGAAGGCTGGAGGGGCTTATCATCAACATCAGCATCATCAGCATCATCGCCATCTTGGAGATGCCGGAGCCAGAAGGATTATCTTCTCGCCCAGCGCCACCCAGCTGGTAAGTGGTGGTGCATGTCAGGAGCCCAGGCTTCCGACTCCTCCCATCTGCCCCAGAGGTTCCAACTGCTTAGATGGGCTGATGCAGAATCCTCTCTGAACAAGCGAATGACCCACTTCGAATGGAAATTTTGTGAATCAACTCTTCCCTTCACACTTGGCACATCACATATTTATAGAGCTTGGATCCTTCTTCAGAGAAGAGTCTTGTGAAAAATACTTTCTCCAGCTAAAGACAAACACCGTACGATTTCACTCATATGTGGAAGATAAAGAAACACGTTGACAAAGAGAACAGATTAGTGGTCTCCAGAGGGGAAGGGGGTTGGGGGGTGGGCATAAGGGGTGAAGGGGCACATTTATATGGTGAATGACAAATAATAATGTACAACTGAAATTTCACAATGTTAGAAATTATTATGACCTCAATAAAATTAAAAAAAAATTCTCTAGCTTGCATATAAGCTCTCCCTGCTCTTGGAGGCCTCCTTAATGAAACCTCAGAAGATTGATAAAATGAGATGGCAGCCATCTCTGTATAAGTTATGGTGGCTCCTCCGTCTCTCCCTTCCAAAATCACCACTATTAATTAAGAGCACACCAAGGGTGGCACCTAGTCTTGGCAGTGATTGGTGAAAAAACTGTACCAAAATAGAGACAGCAACCCACTGAGGCTCCACAAGGCATGATTCCCTGGAGAATGTGTGGGAAAATCCAGCAAACTTAAGGTGTTAAGGAGGGCCCACCAGCCGTGATCAGATGAGATGGAGATCAATATGCCCCAGCCAGAGCTCCTGGGACACTCTGGCTCTGTCACTTATTCATTCAACAAACAGTGTTGAGGATTCCCCCTTGAACCAATCAAAGAAACCACTCAGTCCCCTGGAGGAGCTCACAGTCTGGGAGTGGGGGCAGGAGGCGGGTAACAGACAAGTCACCAGACGATTACAGAATAATTAGTGTTGGGGTCACAGTCCACATGGGATGGGAGGAGACCCCAGAAGAGGGGACTTCACTCAGATTGGGGATAAGGGTGGGAAAGCCTTATCCATGGAGGTGGTGCTTGGGCTGAGTCTTGAATGATGGCTAGAGGCTACCCATGATCGAAGGAAGGAAGGCCATTCCAGCAGGGGCACAGCATATGACGTGCACAGAAGTTGGAGAAACATGAGGCATTTATCCCGGGAGTGCTGGGGAATGTATAAAACCCACCCGAGTTCTTCAAGGACAACTCCACGAACCCACCCCCCTCTGGTGGAATACGCCAGGACCCCATGAATGTTCACTGAATGCAACCAGCCATCACCAGAGCCCTGGGCACTCAGATGCCGTGCAGCTGTAGCCTCTTTCAGGATTTGATGCCAGAGAAATGTCACTGTGGAGCCCAGATCTGCCCATTTCACACTAGAAGTCCCTAGAGAACTTCCTTAACTTCTTTCTTCCTCAGTTTCTTCATCTTGAAAATGGGATTCATAACGCCTGCTCCAAATGGTTGTTCTAAGCCTTTAAAATAATGTCTATGAAACACCTGGAGCAAAGCTAGCAGGAGCTCCATAAATGATAGCTTCCTTGCTGTTGTTATTATGAAGGTTCCTGGCTGGGCCTGGGGTGATCCGGGAGCTGCGTAGATAATGCCACCATCACACACTTGCCTGCTGATTCTGAGTCAATGGCAGGGCTCTTGGGCGGCAGTGTTGTACCTCCAAAGGGCCCAGAGGCTGCACTCTGTCCATTGTGAGACTTACCTCTCTTTCGATGCTTCCAGAATCTGGACACCACCTTTTCTCTCCTCTGGGCCCTCTGGCCATGGTTCCCTGTGCTTAGAGAACGCACCCTCAAAAAAAAAAGTAAAAGTTTTTAAAAACAAAATAAAATAAAAAAAGAATGCATCCTCCATTTATTATTAGTTGGAGCCAAAAACGAATTGCCAAGGTAAGTCTGTCAGAGGGAAAAATGATATCACATTCCCAAGATGAATAGAAATGTTGCTGCTACGTTCGCTGTTTGGACTGACTGCACCACCGCCCTGCTGCCCTGCAGAACGATTTGAGTCGGTGGTTCTTGTTCTCATGCTTTCTTTCCTCCTCACGTGCCTCCACTTTTACCAATCATCTGTAGTGGGTCATTTAAAGTAAGAAAATTAACTTTATTTATTAGAGAGATAACTGTTAATACCCAATTTCACTAACTCTCCACTGCCACCCAATAGATCCCATCATTAACTAAAAATCAGCACTGAGAGTCCCACATCCCAGGAAGACCCTCTGTCCCGAGCAGACGGGACCAGCGGGCAGCCTGGCTTGGGTACCAAGCAGGCTTATGAATCCCAGGTCCACTGTGTAATGTCTCCTCAGGCAAGGCACTTACTCTTTCTCAGCCTCCATTTCTCATCTGTAAAATAGCAATAATAACACCATCACGCTGCTGTGAACACCTGTCATGCAGTAGAAAATACATAAATGCCGGCTGTTTTCTATTTTTAGCATCATTATTCTCTCTTCTTCTGACTCTGCAGGGATGTCCTGTTGATAAGGGCCTTCGCCATCCCCCATGAAGAGCCCATGCAGATTTTAACTCCTAAGCACTTGTTGACTCCAGCATCTCTTACAGGAACTTTCTATTCTGTGTCTCTATCAAACTACTGCGGTTCTCCTCCAAAAACTGAGGGAAGAGACACCCTCCTTCAGGAAGTCTTCCTAGATTGACTCTATCTGTGTCCAGTCATACTTTTTCAGTCTCCCAGCAGGAAGCACACTCAGATGAGATTCTCAACAGAATTTAAGAAAGGGACCATTTGCAGAAAGATGGATAGGGCTGAAAGAACCACCATGAGAAATCAAAGCCCCAGAGATTAGCAATGGCAGGAAGCTCTATCCACCCCTTGGCCTGAAGGGAATGGTGTTCTCAGAGCCTGGTGAGAGCTAGAGCCAGGCCGGAATCGGCCAAACCCAGTCAGAAGCCAGAGGGCAGGGAGCCCGGAGATGCAGTGCATGCAAGTCAGCCGCTGTGGCCCCAGAGCCCAGGGCAGGGAGGGGAAGGGAATGGATCTAGGGGTGGGGGCATGAACGGAGAATAAAGCACATCCTTGTGATTCCAGCTCCTCCATCAGGCTCTGCAAACAGGATAACTGGGGAGGAATCTGCTATTTGAGATGCGTACATTTTCCACTTGAGGATCTGTTGTTTTGGCTATGGTGTGACATCCCGATACTGCTATATGTTCCCCACAAGCCCTAATCCAGGTCTTCTCCTTCCTCCGATTTCCCTCTAGATGGCAGAAAGCTTGCCCTTTATAGAGCACCCACTGTGTGCCAAGCACTGAGCCTCATTTGACCCTCCCAACGATCCTGTGAGGGCTCATGGTTTGAAGATAAGGAAACTGAGGCTCAGAGAAGATAAGAATCTTGCCCAAGATCACTCAGTCAGAATCTGGATCTACCTCTGACTGTGAGCCCAGCAATTCTGTGTCACAAGACTCCACGATTTTAGTGAAACAGTGCCAGCCCTGCCTCCATCCACCGTGGCCATCTGCCTCTCAGCCTTCGTTCAGGCCTTTATTGTTTGGTCTGTCTGCACAGAGTTGGTTAATGGGAGCCACTTAGCCCACAAACCTGAAGCCAATATTAGATGCACCAAAACAGACAGACACTCTGCATGGTTATTTGCCCTGTCTGTTATCACCTCCCCAAATCGTGTTGGATGGACCAAACTACGTGAAGCATGTCCTCCACCTGGAACTTACCTTCTGTGAGCGTGTCACCAGAATACAGCCAAGACAGGCTCCGTCTACAACATGAGGGTGTGACGGTCTAGCATGCAGGGAGGAGAGAAGGCGAGGACCTGACTTTTCAGCTTCAGAAATGAGAGGACGTTTCTGCCTCCCACTCTGATTCACAGGATGGGGAATTCCTACACAAGAAAAGAAAAGAGATTAAGAGGTTGAGTGGTCCAAAGGAAAAAGACAAATGCTCACTACCAGGCAATGTAGAGTCTTTAAAAAATGAGCAAGAGTCTCCCCTCTGTGGAAGCGTTTGGGTGCGGTTCTGCCTGAATCGGGGAACGGAGGGCAGATGTGCCGAGCGTCCTCTCCAGTTTCCATTCTGTGAGTTCTGTGTGTTAGTATGCTCACCAGCAACCTCCGTGGCAGAGTGAAGAGGCAATGGCTTGCTTTTTCAACATGAGCACAGAACAGATCTTGAAAAGCTATATTGTCCATCCTCCTGCCTCTGAACACAACCACATTGGCTTTGAAAACCACTTGCTATCTTCCTGGTCCCCAAGCCCTATGACGGTCCCTGCCCGTCTCACCATGCTTCCTTCTGTCTAGCTTACATCTCTCATGCTGCAGTACAGGTAGCCCGTTTCCTCTCTTCACAACCTTGTGGAGATGGAAAACAGCTGGTCCTTGATCCTCTGGAGAATAACTTTTTGGAGGTTTGTTTTAGTGGAAACACCAGAGTCCTGAGGAATTTTCCCCTTTGTTCAAAAATGAATGACTTCCTCTTAGGGCTGCTCTGAGGGGCTTCCACCTGAGTTGTGGTAACTTCAAAGGCTCCCCACATTTCTGTTCCAGAGGCCAGAGGCCAGCTGGGGCTTCCTCCCGCTGCTTCTGCCCGAGACTGCAGCCTCTGCCTCAAACCCACCACGCAGAAGCCGGGGAAGGGCCCTGTGCATATGTGTGGTGGGTGTAGGTGTCTGTGTTTGCAAGGATGCACACATCGGCTCGTGTTTGGGGTGGGCGTGTGTATCCAAAATACTTCACTCTCTTCCCATCGTTAAGAAAGCCTTGGAAAGCAAAGAGGCAAGAAGGGAGACAGCATTCAGCTAGGCCTTGTATCTTCAGTTTCAGTTTGTAGTAAATATTTATAACCAAGTTACGACAAGTCCTGAAAAAGAAACTGTTAATAGAAACACAGATAATTACCATTGTGTTAATTACAGGCCACTGCTGGCCTTTCCAATATTTGCTTTATGTTCATTTTTAAATGCTTGACAGCCATTTCTTTTTAAAAAATAAATAAAACATGCCTAGTGAGCAGCTGTTTTATATATGCAGCTGGGTTCTGCAACAGACAACTGTTTCTCTTTTAGCAACTTTGTCAAGCTTAATTTGAGATTAATCTGACCGCAGGTGTCAGGTAAGAACAGAAATTTGTAAAGACTAAAAACCCTGCAGAGGGGGAGGGCATGTTGGTCAGAATACGGGAAGATCCAGGACCTGCGGGCTGGGCCTGGGAGAGCTGCACTCACCCTTGCCTGGCTGCGGGGTGGCGCCACATTTCCATCATGGACTCCACGCCTGGGTCCACAGAGAAAGATGCTTTGTGGGCAGAATGGCAGAGAGTTTTAATTGCCATGTCCCCAGTAACATAAAATCTCACAAACAACCTCCATAAATCACACCCTGACAGCTACAGGGCTTGTCCAATGCTAAACACAGTGGACTCTTCTTTTAAGTCGAGTCTTAAGTTGTAGGCAGCACCATCAGCCTTCAGCAAACATCTGTAGTTCATCTTATCGTTTGAAGAACTATATGAGTTTCACTGTCTTTTTTTTTTTCTATACGCCTTTTGCAGCTTCTGCTCCTTGGTTTGTTTGAAGGCCATCTGCTACATATAAAATTGGGGGTCGGGGCACGCTGTGGAAAAGGAACATTTGGGAGATGTACAGGCTGGGAGAAAATGCAAACCTTGTGAATGCTTTTGTTTGCTTCGGTTCACTTTCCTTTCTGAACCCCCAGCGCCTCAGTGAGTGTTGGGCTTGGAGTGTCACTGTTGGCTCCGGCTGAAGCTTGTTCTGCTTCTGTCTCGTGGCGGTTACTGTACCAGTCAGAACAAGAATCCCAGCATGGGTGATTCTGAGATCTCTCAGACTTTGAAACTACATGCTGGAGTGGACTTCTAAAACTCCCCTAAAGGTGCTCGGTGGACTGTGGGGTTAAAAGGAGCAAGCAGGAGCCGTGGGCGATGTTTTTCATGAGACTGGCAGTGAAGGTCCCCGTCTCGAGAGTGTATGTCATGGCATGAAGTTACCACAGGGTGGTAGAAGTCGTGCACTTGCCTGTTCTCACTCGGGCATTCTCCCGCGAGAAGCAGAGGGGAAGAGAAACCAAGCACTCCCATGCCTCCTGCCCCTCCCGCCCAAACAGAGGTGTCCGAGCTGAAGCTGGCTTCATGGAGGCACCAGATGTTTAAACATTTGACCCCTGAAATCATCGCCAACCCCAACCATGCCCAGCCGGGTTTCCTCGGCCCTAACATGGGCCAGGCAGCCCGCGTTGCTCGAGTTCCAGAGTGCACTACTCTGCTTGTCAGGAAATTAATTTAAAGGATGTATTTGACAACCAGGCTGGTGGCTGGTTTGCCATTAAAGCAGAGCTAAAACGGTGATGATGACGGAGATTTCATTATAACACCAGCTTTCCCTTACTTCTGGAAGATTCTGTCCTTATTCTGTTGACCAAAGAGGTTCTTATAAATCCCAAAGCTTCCAACAGCCAGTTTCATTTTCCCATCTGTCCCACAGGGTCCAAAATGCTTCAGTGAAACTGATTAAAGCATTTATTGTGATCATCATTATTATCTGCAGTATTAGTTTTATCACCATAATTTATAGAAAAGTTCTGTGAAGTTCCAACTCAGTCCTTCATGGGGTTCCCCTGCTTTTATTTCTTTTCATTTCTCCCCCCGTGCTCTGGCATGCAGCCATGAAAAAAATCTCAAGCAATGCATTGAGCCACAGATTTTTAAAGCACATTTGAGCCTTTGCCCGGAAAGGATAAATTAAAGTATCATCAGTTTTGTTGTGGTTTTTAACAGAAGGCTCTTCTCGGCCTGAGTGTTCAGAGTCTAGCTGAGCACCCTAGCCAGCTCTGACTTTGCCACGTGGCTTTGCTCGCGGTGAGAAGGCAGTGAGGGGCTTCATGTAGCCAGAGGCTGTCGCTGTCCCCACCATCCACCTGCCCCCACCCCAACAAGGCCGGTGGAAAACCCAAAGCAAGTGAGCATGGAGATTCCTTTGAAGTGCAGCACAAATTTACCCAACTCTGTCAAAGCTACAGATTTATGGGACAGAGAAAATTTTACCCAAAGAAAAAAAACGACTTTCTTGTCAATCACCTCCCACAAGCCGAGAAAATAAACTTGCTTGCAGTCGTTAGCCGCTTGGCAGAGAACTGCAGAAAAGTTGCCCAGAAGAGTTGATTCAGCAGTAAGAGTGGAGGGGGTGGGGGTTCCAGGAGGGCTTCCTCCTGCCACAGCCTCCGTCTCCTCGGAGCTGCCTGTGAAACACTTGTGTTGCGGGCACTCAGCTGCGATTTGTTGGGGCACTTTTATGTAGAAGGGCCTGCGTCTGCTGAGGTCTGCAGCTAGCTCCCTGACAGTTCCAGATGTTGTGAAGATGAAATACCTCCTGCTTGAGGAGCTGTGCAACTAGCAGCCCTGAAAGGTGCTCTGAATACAGCTTAAAAAGGCATCTGTCCTAAAATAATTTCAACATCTCCCCCGTCTATTTATAAGCCTTGTCAGATGGTTTTGTCGGGCTCTCTCAGACTATTTTAAGGGGCTCGTTTCTACATCAAGATATTTTAACCAATGACGTTTCAAACCTTTGCCCTGTTTCTTTCTCCACCTGGGCCCAACCATTCAACTTGCCTTCCAACACCGTTGACATCTTTTTATTTTTTTTGTGAGGAAGATTAGCCCTGAGCTAACATCTGATGCCAATCCTCCTCTTTTCACTGAGGAAGACTGGCCCTGGGCTAACATCCGTGCCCATCTTCCTCCACTTTATATGGGATGCCGCTACAGCATGGCTTGACAAGCAGTGCGTCGGTGCCCGCCTGGGATCCGAACCCGCGAACCCTGGGCCGCCGAAGCGGAGAGCATGCACTTAACCACTACGCCACCAGGCCGGCCCCCGTTGACATCTTTTTACATCAAGCTTGAGGCAGAAGAGTCTGCACATCGTCTTTATGTTGGGCCCATCACCACCAACAGGGCTTGGCGTGGGGAGGAGGGTGGAACCAGCTGCATATCACTGGCCTGGTTGACTCAAGGTTCATTGGTGAGGAAGCAACAAAGGACCAGACCCCACTTCTCCCTCAGACCTCATAACTCACCATACTGTCGCCCTCTTAAAATAGGAATGAGACTTGACCTTTACCAGCACTCTGGAGTGGCGTCTGAGCTTCAGTTTCCGCAGGTGAAAACCTACTTCCAAGACCACCCTTTAGAAGACCGTTCCCGCTAGCTGTGGTGCAGTCGTGTTATTCTTGGGTCATTTAACTTTACTCTCAGCAAAGAGTGGAGAACAGTGCTAAGTTGTAAATCACTCCCCTCTGGAATGGATTTGTGCCAGAACCGATGGGCCTGAGCATTCCTGCCTTGCTGGACCATGGTAAAGAGATTATGGTATGTAAAATTCGGCTAAACATAGCTTGTTTCAATTTCCTACTTTCCTGGTTGTCTGTCTCGCTATGAAAGGTTAAGACCTAGGAGGGAAATGGCATCCACGCTGTGGAATCGCTCTTACTACAGGGCAACACTTCCTACTCAGATGTGGTCCAGACATGGTGATCACGCAAGCTTCACACCAAGGGAACTCGGTCTCATCAGAGAGATGGTCGTAAACCTGGCCTTTGCGTGGTTTTAATTTGTCCTTCTCACAGAGCAACAAAAGCAGAAGGCAGCCAACACCGAAGTCTGCCCTTCGGTGGTCTGAGCTGGAGAATCACTAGTCACATGTTTGCAGTTTCACGTGGTTGAATTAGCCTTCCCTCTTCCCTGATGTCATTAGCTGAGTCCTAAAGCTGCAGCGACATCGTCTTAGCTGATCTGGTTGCCCTACTGGGGACTCTCCTTGAAATCCTTCAACCCACATGGATAATGGATCCTCAAGCTTCAGTCTCTGGAGATTTCATCTTGTGGTCCGAATACTCAATTGAAAAAGAAATGATTTTCTTACTTCTTCCTGCCTGTTTGACCACATATGTCCAGCAACCTGCTGGAAGAAGAGAGTACTAGAGACGAGAACGGTAATGCACACCCCCAGCATTATTGCCGTCAAATCACCGGGAGCCCTTTTCTTTCTGGAAGGTAAATTTCCAGCACGTGGAAGATCAGAGTTGCTTCCCTGCATAAACATGGTGGATGGTGCCCAGGCTGCAGAAGCAGGGCAGCAGGTGAGGAGGCCAGGGTGCCATGATGGAGGGGCCCACACCCATCCCTGTGTGCACAGAGCGGGGGGCTGCCAACATGCTCACACAGACGTGAGCAAAGACATCTGCAAATGAACAAGTCCCAGCCTCCGGGGCCGTGTCATGCATTCGTCTTGCTGAATAAGGTAGAACCAGAAAGAAATTTTGATTAGTGTCCACCCAGGCTATTTTTCATAGGAAATTACACAACTGCATCCGAGGCTGGGATTCTCACCCCACTACTGATGGCCGCATTGTTGGGATTTCACAGCAGGAGGCAGACGTGTCAGGCGGCAAAGTCCCTTTTGCTTGACTTCTACGTTATGACAGTCAATATGTAAGGGAACTTGAAAGAAGATATTTTTAAATTACAAGCTCAAGAAAATAAACCAGAGAAAAGAGAGTCCCTCTTTCATTTCCCCCGCGCCCCCAAAGGAGTGAGCAGTAAATTCTTCCTCTCTAGCAAGGGAACCAAGAGACCAGCAGTCCTATGAGAGATATTTCCTCTTATGCAAGATATGAAAGGAATCCTTGAATCGAAAGGTTTACTAAGGGTGATAGAATCTTGATTAAGAATTATTTTCTATAAAAGGAAATAGCTCTGGATTAAGATAAATAGTCTAAATGTGGCATTTATAAGAATTTATAAATCTGTGCATATCTTCACACGTGTCCATACATTTTTTGCAAACAGTTCATTTTCTTTCTTTGCTTGTGCTGCCACCAACACACTGCTTCCGCAGCTCGCTGGGGGCAAGAATAGGCAAGGATATTTGCAGCTCTGTGAATTGTCCGGGCCCCGTAGAGAGGACAGGAAAGGCTCGAGAGTGCCATTTGGAGCATGGAACGCATTTTTCAAATCGGTCAAGTCAGACCAACAAGTTGCTGGCGGCTCCACCTCTTCCCTGCCCGCCTTTGTTAGAACAGGAGTGCGCACAGGGTCCAGCACTCTCACTTGAAACACTTGGAGAGACTGTCTTCCCGTCCTCTTCGGAGCCTTCTCTTCACCTCTTTGCCTCCATCCAGTGGGTGGGTCTGCAACACAGTGGGAGGTGGTCAGGGCAGGGCTCAGCCCAGACCTGGAGGAAGTGGTCGGTCCCCTCACCCCCCAGGGAGCTGGGCTCCCAGAACACAGTGAGGACAGAAAACTTGATGCAGCTAATGAAGGCCAAAATACCTGCAGTCAGGCAAGGAAAAAAACGTATTTTTTAATCACTTCACCATCTCGATTGGCTGCCTAAAGAGAAGCTGTCATTCCAGGTTTCCAGGGTGGCTGTGCAGACAGGGTTAAATCAGAGGTCTCCAAACCCTGCCATCTGGCTAAAACCTGAAAAACGCAGTCTGCAAGCTGCTGGATTCCCAACACTTCCAAATAACTCTTCTGTTTGAAAATATCTGAATTTCTCACCACTTGCATAGAGACGTTTCACGTCATTCAGATGAAAGCCCAGTTTTACTGCACATTGATATGGATTGGACACGTTACAAACAAACTTCTGAAGGACAAAGAAGCCTCCTTAACCCACAGGAAACCCAAATATCTTTACGGCCACGGCAACCTGGGAGTCTTTGGAAACATCTGGAAACGCACAGTCTGCTCTGCTTCTCCCCCAGATGCCTGATGTTGTAGATGCGGCATCCAGCTACTGGTGAGAAAGAAGCAGCCTTAGAACTCACCCCACACGCCTGTCAGCCTGAGCAAGCCAGAGGCCCGCAGTGCCTAGCCGGGCGCTGCCCGCCGTGGGCACGCGATAAATCCTCCTCTGTGTGGCAGTGTTAGCTGCACACAGACAGCGCCTTCCCGGGGACCGTGCTTGGGGCCTGATGTGCCCTGTTTGGTGGGAGCCGAGCAGCTGCCTCGCTGAGCCTGGGGATTTCTCACTCGGAGGAGGAAATCCTGTAAGTATTTACAACCATTTAACAACTGCCTATAGCCTGACAGTTTTACCTCCCGAATTTCTCTTGATACATGCCTCTCCGGCTCCACGCCACCTGCACCTCTGACCCCTGCCTGCGTGGATCTCTCTGCTTCCGTCCAGGCCCTGTGAAGGTCCTCTCTCCAAGGGGCAGTCAGAACAATCTCTTTACAAGGCAGATGTGCTTAAAAATCTTCAGTGGCTTCCCATGGCATTCAGGATGAAGATCAGAAACCTTAGGGAACCTTCCAGGCCCTGCATGACAGAGCCCTTGCCTCATCCCAGCTACCCTCTCTGGGCCCCACCTACTCACTTTCCTGAATTTGCTCAGGGCCTTTGCACATCCTGCTCCCCTGACCTCCCCCCAACAATTCCGCCTTCACCCCATGAGCTCCTACTGGCCCTTCAGCTCTCAGCTCCAATGCCATGTCCTCAGCGAGGTCCTTCTTGACAGCCCCTGACCAGGTCAGATCTCTACCCTTCCCACACATATGCACACACATCCCTACAGCAGCCCCCATGGTGCCCTTCAAAGTATGGCCCCATTTGTGAGATCACTTGATTCTTAGGGTTTTCCATTTAGACTCTAAGTTCTTTGAGGGTGGGGCAATGCCAGTTTTACTCAATCTTGTATCCCTCCAGGACCTAGCACAGTGCTTGAAGAACCTGGCATGTAGTAGGTGCTCAATAAAAATGGGTTGAATGAAAGAATAACTGGCAGACTGACAGGCCCAAGGAAGGGGGGAAGGAAGGAGGAATGAGAGGGAGGAGCAGAGGTTGGCCACCTGGAGAGACAATAACAACCAACCCCAACACTCTGTGAATTCCTCACATTTCTAAAGTCTCAAATCCATAAATCTCATATACATCACTTCCCTTATCTCCACTTACTTTTAAATGAATCAAGAATGCAACGTTACAAAGACATAGAGGAAATGACAGGAATGGCTCGTTCTTCTGTGATTACTGGTTCATTCATTCCTTCCACAGCACACCATGTGCCAGGCCCGTGCTCATTGCTCAGGAGAAACATGTGGCACAGGGGTGGGAGGTGCTGACTCTACCTCACCATGGGACCTTGGCCAAGTCACTCACTGGCTCTGAGCCTCAGTTTCCCCCTCTGTAAAGTAAGGAAATTGGGTGATCCCTAATGACTCTTCCAAAGCTAGTATTCTACTGCGTCAAACTGGATGATGATGATAATAGTAATTATTATTATTAATTCAGCACTTAGTCTGTGCAAGACACCATGGTGTTTCCCTACTTTATCTCATTTGATTCTCAACTACCCTATAAGAGAGGTACAATTATCCATGGCTGTTTTAGAAATAAGAGAAACCGAGGCAAAAGAGATTAGCTGACTTTCCAATGGTCAACAAGCTAGGAAGTGACAGGGTTGAGACACGCACAAACACCCCCAACTCTACTTTGCTACATGACCTCAGACTGCACGGTGCCCTCCAACGGTGCCAGAGGTGGCCAGGCCAAGGGCCGTGGTGGGAGAGGAGGAGGCAGGTTTAGTTCCTGTCTTTAAAGCAGGCAATTGTCTCCACTCGCGGTGAACACTTTCCCTTGGTCCTCAGCAGACCTCTTACCCAGATGGATGACTTCTGAAAGATTTAGGAAGACTTCAAGATCACAGGCAAAAAGGGGTGGCATCAGGCTCCCGACCAGCGTTCTCAGCTGTCATGGACATTGTCTGGGGGCTAGTTTCCTCCAAGAGGCAACTTCCTGACCCAAACCTTCACTGATTGCCTTCTGTCTCCATCTGAGGTCATGAACTGGGGGCTCTCAAGCCAGATATGATTGCAAATAAATTTTGTTTCGGTTTACAACTTTTAAAAATTGGAAGATTTGGGGCCAGCCCCATGGCGTAGCGGTTATGTGCAAGCGGTCTGCTGCTGGAGGCCCCAAGTTCAGATCCCGGGCACGCACCGATGCACAACTTGTCAGGCCATGCTGTGGCGGTGTCCCATATAAAGTGGAGGAAGATGAGCACAGATGTTGGCCCAGGGCCAGTCTTCCTCAGCAAAAAGAGGAGGATTGGCGTGGATGTTAGCTCAAGGCTGACCTTCCTCACAAAAAAAAAAAAAAAATTGGAAGATTTTACATAAAATTCCAGAAATGTGACTTTGCTTGAAAAATCAGAAGATCTGGCTACAATCCCACATGGCAACGATCAGCTGAAGCTGAGTAGGAACTGCCCCTTTAGATAGACATGCTCTCTCTGGTTGACCACAGACCCCACCATTCCTTATTGTCTCACAAGAATGCTTGTAGGCATTTGAGTTTGGCAACCCTGGACCTCTGAACCAAATCTGAAGACTTTAGCCTGGCATTCAAAGCCCTTTGCGATCTAGACCCTAATTTCCCTTTCCAGCCAACATAAAGCCCTTGCTCTCCATCCTTCTGCAATGGGCCCGCTCTGCAGGCTCATTTTAATTATACCTCATCCAAAGGGTCTTCCCTCTCTTCCCACACCCCCCCACCCTCACCCCCATTGGTTTTCTTTTCATTTGCTTGTGGCTGAATTGCTCAGCTGGAGTCTGCACAAAAGAGGTGGAAACCCTGGCTTTTTCAGATCTCTGTACAGAAGAGCTACTGAAGAAGGACTTATTGCCTGGTTCCTTGCTGCTAATCAAAGTGTGGTCCACAGACCAACCACTTTGGCATTGCATGGGAGCTTGTTAGAAAGGCAGAATGTCAGGCCCCACCCCACACTAAATCCAAATTTGCATTTTAACGAGATCCCCCAGGTGAACAGTATCACCATCAAGTTTGAGAGGCCACAGCCGGCCGAGTTGAGGAATTGCACGTCAAGGCCAGGCTCAGGTGCAGGTGATCACTCCTTCCCCAGGCGGCTCGGCCTCTCCTGTGACACAGCAACAAATCCAGCAAGCCACCAGCAAGAAGTCAGAATGAAGGGGCTCAGTGTTCCAGGGCGAAGGCACAACTACCTTTCACATGGTGAGTGCTACACACTGTGTGCCACGTCAGGTCAACCTTTTGTCCCCAAGCTGTCCAAACATCCCTTCTCTACCACAACGGGAGGGAGCTGAGTCAGATGTGGCGGAAGATGTTCTGACAGTGATGAGCTCTGAGAGGCACCCAGGAACCCTTGGGGATACTGGAGACGGTCTAGCACAAAAGACGGTGCATGTCGTCGAGATGAAGTAGAAAGCTAAACAGGAGTGTGGCACCATGGCTGCAAGAGTGGGATCATATTATTGCAATACTGCCGCTCCCAGTGGAGGTCCTGATCAATTCTGTCAATCCTTCTGTTTAGAAGAGAAAATGCTATGTGCCAGGCACTGTTTCTCAGTGTGAGACAATAGACAAATTCATATCATCATGAGGCTCATAAACTAGCACAGGGAGAGAGACAGGAAAATAAGGAAAACGAGAATAGGAAAAGCATGTGTGCACACACACGCTTGTGTGTTTTGAGGTGAAGAAGAGTTCTAATGACCTGAGCAGCTTACAGTGGGAGAGAGGAGCACTCAGGCCTGTGCTAAGCATTTTGCGTCTATTAACTCATCTAATCCTCACGACAGCTCTATGAGGTAGGGTGGTACCTCACCACGGCCTCGAAGGTGGCCCCAGTGATCCCCGCCTGCTGTGGCCACACCCCTGTGCAATCTTCTCCCCTCCAGTGGGGGCTGCCCCTGGTGACTGGCTTCTGACAAACAGAATGTGTCAAAAGTAATGGGATGTCACATCTGAAATTAGGTGACAACAACACTGACTTCTGACCCTCTCTTCCTCTCTCTCTGGCTCTCTCTGGGAGAAGCAAGCTGCCTGCTGTGAGTAGCCCTAGAGGCCCATGTGGCAAGGACCTGATGTCTCCAGCCAACAGCCAGCGAGGACCTGAGGCCATCAACAGCCTTGTGAGTGAGTCTGGAAGCCCACCTGCCCCGGGTGGAGCCCTGAGAAGACCACAGCCCCAGCTCCACCCTGACCACATTCTTGCGAGAGATTTGGAGTGGAAGGCACCAATAAGCAATGCCCATATTCCTGAGCCATAGAAATTGTGACATTAGAAATGTTTGTTAATTTAAGCCACTAAGTTTTGGGTAATTTTTTACACAAAAGGCAATATATTATCTAGGCAGATGTTATTATCACCTCCATTTTATAGATGATAAAACTGAAGCACAGAGACATAAATTAACTTGCCTCAGGATACAGAGCAAGGAACTGTCAGAACTGGGATTTCAACCTAGGCAGTCTGGCTCCCAGAGCCTGTACAAGTAAGCATCACAGGATGCTTCCCTGAACGATTGCATTTGATTAAATTATCTGTCTGCACATCTGCTTCTCTCATCAGTCTGTGCTCTCCGTTTCAGGTCTGTGTGCTGGGCACCTGGTCAGCGTCCAGCACACAGGAAGTGCTCAGCAAAAGTTGGCCAAGTGAAGCGACGAGGGGGAAAGTGAGCAGCGCAGGCTGTCCCCGTGACTGTGGCCTTGCACCAGAAAAGGAAAACACAGTAGAGGTGGGGAGAAATGACCCCAAGTCCCTATCAGCCCTGAGTCCCCTGCATGGAGATGGAACCCATTTTTTTGCGGAGACACATACAGCCCCGAGAAAAGCATGTCAGATTTGGCCCAGGTTTAATATCCTTGATATAATCTCCTAATCTTTTTCAGGTGCTTCTCACATTCAGGAATCTTTATTTGGCTTCCAAACAGCAAGTTGTTTCTTGTACCAAAAAATATGTGATTTGTATCAGTTTATCCTAAGTAAGCACTGAAAGATATGTTTATAACTTGATGGGAATATCCTACAAGCCTGTTAAACAACATCTGTTATTGTTGTGCATACACTTTTGGAGATGGGTCTTTTGGATCATTTTTTGTTTTAAACAAACATCTAGGGAGAAATTTTTTTTTTTTTTTTTTCTGGTGTTAAGTAAATGCGAGCTAACATTTCCCAAGCACGCGGCTTTCGGCAGGAGGTGGGAAAGCCCTGGGAGCAGACATGGGCAGGGGCGGGGTCCGGCGAAGGCCAAGCTGACCGCGGGGCGGCGCTTCCAGCGCCAAACGGTGGAGGTGCGCAGGGCGGGGCCGGGGGGAGGTGCGCGGGGCGGGGTATGCGCGGAAGGCGGAGGACCGCGGAAGGCGGAGGACCGTGGAGGGGTGGTGGACCAGAGAGGCGGGAGGACCACGCGGGCGGGAGGTGCGCAGTCTCTCCACCCAGCGGAGCAGATGAGTGTGGTGATGAGAGCGCCTCGTTAGCTCCAGGCGGAATCCTCCCTCTGC
Source organism: Diceros bicornis minor (assembly GCF_020826845.1). Taxonomy (NCBI): domain Eukaryota; kingdom Metazoa; phylum Chordata; class Mammalia; order Perissodactyla; family Rhinocerotidae; genus Diceros; species Diceros bicornis. Next base: position 13,835,656 of record NC_080749.1, on the reverse strand, counting down.
CACTAGTGCTGTGGAACCTGGCCTCTGAGCCTCAGTTTGCTGATCTACAAAATGGAAGTCAAAATAAATACTTAGACAACACAACAGGTTTGCCTTGAGTACATTCTCTAAAAGTGGCACCTTTTCAACATTTTTTAAGTGACGTGTTGTCTTGACAACGACTGAGCCCCAGATGGAATGCTATTAGAGGGACTTGCCTGAGAGCAGAGTGGCTGCAGTGCTGAGAAGGGGGTTAAAGGGGCGCCTGTTTTCTGTGCTAGTACCCCCCCACACACACACACTCTCTGGCTTGCCCTCCTTGGGTGGAACCTGGTTCCCTCACTGGAGGTAAGTTAGGAAGCCTTTTCTGGAAGGCTGCAGGGTCCTTGGTGTGCAAGAAAGAGAAGACCTTGACACTGCTTGGGGGTGCTGAGTCCATTCCCCAGTGCCTTGCAGTTCCAGAAGCAATAATAATGGGCTATTTTTTTTTTAGCAGTTTTAGGTTTACAGAGAAAAAGTGAGTGAAAAGTACAATGATTTCCCATATATCCCTTCACACACCTCAATTTCCCCTATTTTTAACATCTTGCACTAGTGTAGTACATTTTGTTACAATTGATGAGCCAATACTGATACATTATTATTAACTGAAATCCATAGTTTACATTAGGATTCGCTCCTTGTGTTGTAATATTCTATGGGTTTGGACAAATGTCTAATGATATGTATCCACCATTACAGCACCACACAGAATGGCTCCCTGCCCTACAGATCCGCTATACTCTACCCATTAATCCCTCCCTTCCTCTGCCCACCCCCTGCCCCTGGCAATCACTGATCTTTTTACTGTCTCCCTAGTTTTGCTTTTTCCAGAATGTTGTATCGCTGAAATGGTATAGAATGCAGCCTTTTCAAATTGGCTTCTTCCATTTAGCGATATTCATTTAAGATTCCTCCATGTCTTTCATGGCTTAAAAGCTCATTTCTTTTCATCAATGCATAATAGTCCATGGTATGAATGTACCACAGTTTGTTTATCCATTCATCTGTTAAAGGACATCTTGGTTGCTTCCAAGTTTGGGCGATTATGAATAAAACTACTATAAACATTTGTGTGCAGGTTTTTCTATGGATGTAAGTTTTCAACTCATTTGGGTAAATACCAAGGAGCACAACTGCTGGATCGTGTGGTAAGAGTATGTTTAGTTTTGTAAGAAACTGCCAGACTATCTTCCAAAGTAGCTTTATAATTTTGTATTTCAACCAGCAATGAGTAAGAATTCCTATTGTTCCATGTCTCGTGTTGTCAGTGTTTTGGATTTGGGCCATTCTAATAGGTGTGTGGTGGTGTCTCATTGTTGTTTTAATTTAGAATTCCCTACTGACATATGATAATGAGCATCACATGCATCATTTTAAATAAAGAAATAAAAGGAAATAAGTAAAAATGGAATTTGCCTGCTCTAAAAGGTATGCTGTGCAATCACTGCTGTGCTTAGTGTACAAATCTCACTGAGGATCACAGGAGCTATAAGGTTCAGGCCTCCTTGCCAGGAAGACTGGGCTTCTCTTAAGGAACAACCTGCTCATTTTCATAATCAATAATTTGCTTTGGTTACTTTTTGCTTTGGCTACCAGGAAGCTCAAGGTGGTCTCTAAAAATGGCACTGAATTTATGGTAGTTATTTCTGCACACCAACTCTACCTTTCATCTTATCTTACAATCCGACCTATTTTTCCTTCACTCTAATTTTCTCATTTATTGGGAGCTGAGGAATGGGGAAGAGACTAAAGTAATAAATAGCTACACAAAGGCTTCTGTTGTGTTGGACCACATGTTGAACTGGCTTGAGCTGCCAGCTGCCTCCCTGAACTCAAACCAGAAGAGAGGAGGAAGCTGACAATCCCAGCATCCATCACGGAAACTGTGGGAACTCCATGGGAGACAGAAAGTGGTTGACTCTCATTCCAAAGAAAGAATGTGCTCTAGTGGCAGAACTCCCTGGGGCCACTGATGGGTGATAGAAAATGAGAACTAATCATAAAATAGATGAAATAAATAAAATGAGAGGAAATCTGCATGGAAAAATTTGTTTGCCATGGCTTGCCATGAACTGCTCGACCCAGTTTTTTACACCTGAGTGCCAAATAACAAAAAAATGAAAAGACTTACCAAAAAAAGGTTTAGCAACCATGATAAACTATAAAACACATTATGAGCATTGGTTGTTACTATTCTGCATGGATTTGATCCTTATTTGAAGCCTTGTAAGGTAAGCAGGACATGCATCATTATTCCCATTTCACTGCTAAGAAAATTGAGTCTCGGGACGTTTAAATTGAAGAGGCCATTTAAATGTACCTGAGGATTCAGGCTGGACTGCCTGACCCAGGATCCAGGGGAGCAAAGGCTGGATGGACTTTTTTCCCAGGAAAGGACAAGAGGGAAGCTTCTGCGAGCCCACCTCACAATAGGGAGTCAGCCTCCAGGATCAAAGGTGAGTTGCTGTAAGAGTCTGCCACACTTGTGATATGACTCTTGGGGTTTCTCTGCATTTTTTGTTGCTTGTATTAATTGGTGTTATAGGTTCAATTGTGTCCTCCTGCAAAAATGATATGTGGAAGTCCTAACCCCTGGTGCCTCAGAATGTGACTTTATTTGGAAATAGGATAGTTTACAGATGTAGTTAGTTAAATTAAGGTGAGGTTATACTGGAGTAGGATGGGCCCTTGATCCAAGATGACTGATATCTTTATAAAAAGAAGAGAGACACACCAAGGGAAGACGGCCATGTGAAGGCACAGAGACACAGAGACACGTGGAAGCAGAGATTGGAATGCCGCATCTACAAGCCAAGGCATGGCCAAGATTGCCGGCCATCGCCAGAAGCAGGAGAGAGGCATAGAACAGGCTCTCCCTCAGAGCCCTCGGAAGGAACCAACCCTGCCAACATCTTCATTTCAGGCTTCTAGCCTCCAGAACTGTGAGAAAACAAATATGTGTTATTTGAATCCACCTAGTTTGTGGAACTTTGTTAATGGCAGCCCTAGGAAATGAAGACAGTTGGGGTAAGCTAAACAGCTGTAACCAACACACCCAAAACATATAACAGCTCAAACACAGCAGAAACTTACAGTAACCGGCCAGGGCAGCTCTACTGCACACGGTCATTCGGAGATCAACGCTGACAGATGCTTGGCCATCTGATTTTCAAGGCTGCCCTGGTCCTCACCATTCCATCCCACGGGAACAGTAAAAGCGCATGAGAGGTTTGATGGGCCAGGCAGAAATGGCCGTCTCACTTCTGCTCACGTCCCGCTGGAGAGAACTTAGTCCCGTGGCTCTGCCCAGCCACAGTGGGGCACAGGAAATGTGGTGTAGCTGGACAGGACCGTGATTAAAGCTGCTATTTGAAAAAGACACCATATGCCTATTCTCGGGAAGGCTAAAACCAGAGGGCTAGGGAAACAGCGTCCAAGTCTTCAGCCAGTCTCAAGTGTCATGAAGTTCAAGAGATGGATCAGGTCAAGGCTTCTGGGAAGAGAATAGGAACCTAGAGCAAATCAGGGCTCATAGGAAGACAGGAAGCATCCCATAGGGTTTAGCCATTAGGACACCCATGGGGATGCACCATGATGTCATCCAAACATTCTAAGGAATTTTGGACAGAACTCCTCTCTACTGTTCTGGACTTTGCTGTGGGTCTGGTGACTTATTTCCCATCTCTCCCACTTGATTTCCCCTGCAGCCATCATCAAGGGAGGGACCCTCAGCCCAACCTGGATGAGTTCCCATGGGCCTCACTGCCACCAGCTGACATTCAAGAACAGGCATGAGCCCACAGAAGTCATCCTGCTTCCAGCCACAGGCCTCTGGCACAGAGCACTTGAGAGAGAGAGAGTAAAATCAGCACGGCATGGCCAGAACTGAAATCCTGGGAGAACCCACGTAAAGTAGACCCCAGGGGCCAAGAGATTCCCCAGAGAAGACTTGGCTTCTTAGTTGACTCGCTTGTTCATTTGCTCAAAGCTTTGCTTTGGTGGTAAAGTGTCAAGATCATGGGTTTGGGAGTCAGATAGAGCTGGGTTTAAATGCTTCTATGTGACCTTGAGCAGGTTATGCATCCTTTCTGGGCAACACTTTCTTCCTCTGCAAAACAGAGGTGGCACTAACATACTCGCAGGGCCGCTGTGCAGAGTAAATGAAACAGAGTCTGGCCTGCCAAATGTCAGCTAACTTCCTTTTTCACCTCTCCCATAATTTTGGAATTAGTGCAGTAGACCCAATGAATGCCTTCTGACAGCAGGGTGTCCTCGAGGGGAGACAATAGAAGCTGCAGTGAGGCAGCTCTGACACCACATTTCACTTTCACATGATGGAATGTACGCAGTTTACTTCAGGGTTTTGCTCACACCCTGCTCCTATAATGACCTCCCCACTCCTCTTCACCCACCAAAATTCCTTCCATAGTCCAAGGCCAAGATCAGAGCCAGCTCTACTCTGAAGCCTGCTCAAGTCTCCAAGTAGGATTCAATGTTGCCAACCTGAATGGAAACACCCTGAGAGCAGGGCTTTTGTCAGTGTTGTTCACTGCTATATTTGTAGCATTTGGGAGAGTGCCCAGCACACAGTAGGTGCTCAGTTAATATCAGTTAAACTAATTGATTAGTTAACTAATTAAACATTCTCCTCTCTGACACCCACTGCCCTACTCATACCACCATCATTCATCCATTCTCTTATCTGTCAACAAATACGGTGTGCCTATTGTGCAAGGCATTGTGGGAAATGCTGAGCTGGCCACAGAGACAGACCTGCCCTCGAGGAGCCTGCAGTCAATGAGAGGACATCAGACATGTACTATATATATACATATAAAAATAACAGTACCAGAAGGGGTAATAATATTGCATAGGGATTGTTCAGAAGAGAGAAACGTCACTTTCAGCTGGGGCTGTAGGATGGAGAGAACATTATCAAATAGAGGACTCTGATTTGAACACAACGCCCACTGCACATCGAGTGACTTATTTTCATGCTTGACATCTCCAACGGCCCACAACTCACTGGAGGCAGAGTCACCCCCTCATCTTGGGCTCCCTCACACCCTCACCTCACTTTCTGTGCCTAGCACAGAAAAGCGACTTGAGTAGACGATGTTCTAGAATGGTGTTATTGCTCGGGACCAGTTGCTTTGCACAGCACATCTGAGTCGCAGGAGGAAATGTGTCTGAACATCTCCCCCTTAGAAAGTGAGTGAATCAGGGAACAGTGCCAGCTTGACCCTGGTCCTTATTTTCCCGCTGAGTCAGTTAGAGGGTTTTTGCTCCAGTTCTGCTCCCAGAGCTGGAGGCTGAAACTGCAGGCCTGACATTTGATTCCTTCAAGTATCATTTTCTAATTTGCAATAAAAATACAGATGTTCTCTTAACTTGGCTGTGAGCACATGCATGGATGGATATGGACCCAGGTATGTGGAGTCTTGAGAGAACACACTTTTATCTGCAACCACTTGCCTCTTACCTTCTTGTCAACGGCAAATCCCTGGCCAGCTCCCCTGTTAAACCACTCCTTGCCCACAATTCACCTGTGCTAATGGCCCCTCATAAAGACAGGGCTCATCTGTTAAATAACATACCGTTACAATGTGAGCAAGACTTCCCAACCTAAGACTGTCTATCAATTTTCTTGTCTCTAAAAATGTTAGCCTCAAAATCCCAGCAAGCTCTATCTATAGGAAAGGCAGTGGACTGGGAGCCAGGAAACCTGGGCCAGGTCTAGGCCCAACTCAAGTCCTACTTCTTCCAGAACACTCTTCTGACCTCTCTATCCCTTACCAATCTATCCTTTCTTGGAATTTTTATTTCACTGATAACCTGTTTCAAATGATTTCCATAACAAGTTTAGCACATGCTAACATCAGTGGGCCCTATGGCAGGCATGGCTGTAATCTTCAAGACCAGATTCAACAAGGAAAAGTGTTAAGCAGGATTCTTTAAAAAAAAAAAAAAAATGACCCAGACTCAGGATAAAGGAATAACAGGTAGAGAAAATATACACGCTAAGGACACAAAAAAAGCAGAGAACCATAGTGGACCATAAGTATATACAAGTCTACTACAAGTCATTTAGGTAGGGCTGTGGGGGTTGATTTGTGTGACTGTTTTTAATGGAGAGGGTGCATGGGAGTGGAGAGAAAGGAACATAGTGTGCGTGGTCTGGGGTAAAGCAGGCCCACTTAATCAGGATTGCTTTGAACTATGACAATTCAAGAATGATGTGGGAAATATGGAAAAGATTTAGAATGAGTTTCAAAGAGGTCCTATGTAGAAAGGTAAAACCCTCAAATGAGTTGTTACTCTTGAACCTGAAGAAAAGGATAAAGGGTGACTTTGTGGCAGTTTTCATCTGTGAGCAGGTAGGGCAGAGAAAGAACGGCGAGCAGCTGTGCTCTCACTCCGCTGAGTCCCGGAATGGAGGAAATAGTCAACAAGAAGAACTTAGGATAAATGTCAGGATTAATTTCCTGACCATGAGGGTTGTTAAATGCTCAAGCAGTTGATCCGCAGATGTTAGGGACTCTCCTTTGTTGACACTCTTTAAAAGGGAAAATGAACGAAAAAGACACTTCTGTCTTGAATAACTTAGGAAGACTGCCTCGAAGCAGAGGGATGCAACAGACGATCTTTGAAACCTCCTGTCCTCGTATATATGTGTTATTTTATACACATCAGGCAGGTGGGGGCTATTCAAGAAATAGCTGCCACACACTTAGAAAATTATACTCCACCTCAGGGCATGATTCTCCCTGCAATGACGCTTGAGGGTGAAATTGGGTCTACCGTCACCAATAACCACGACCACTGAAATAAGCATCCTTAAGAACAAACTCCGGATTAACCAAGCTTGACATGCATGACAATGATGTTCTGTAGCCATCCAAAAAGACAGTCATCTTCTGTTAAATTTAGCAGGTAGTTAAATTTAGCAGGAACAAGATGGAGCTGTCCAACCTGAGCTGAGTCTGCCTATGTCTGCTGACAAGGACAGTCTTGGGTGTTGGGGGTATGCTGTGCTCACAGCAGGGGACTCAGATCCTAGTTTTGTGTCTGACCCAAACTGTTATGTGGCACCAGACAGATCTCATAGCCTCTCTGACACAGTCAGTGTTCCCACCTGTGAAATGGGATCCCAACAAGGACTGCTGTAAGTTAGGATCAGATATGACGACGAGAAATAACAGAGCTCTAAGGCAACATGTGGAGTCATTATTGCTAAAGTGAGTTTCCCTGAAGGAACCCTCTGCTAGATAAGAGGCTGCTGATTTGGGCTGAAATGGACTGAACTGGTGGTTCCTGAAAGTAGCATTCTGACCTGGCTAAGGCAAAGGCCAGGGTGAGTCCTTGGTGTTTCCAAATGCAATTAGCTCCCTAAGATCAGCCAATTGTAAGGCATCCGGGAGTCAGAGCACCCTCTTTCAGCTTCACAAGCACACACGTTTTAGCCCAAAGGTCCACTTAAAGATCCTGCCCTGTTTAGCAATCGGCTGATCACTTTTCAAAGAAAATGATTTCTGGATGGAACCGGGACAGAGGTGACAATGAGGAGCAGCATTAATGGCCCAATTTTCCAGTGAGGAAAAAAAATCACTTCCTCATGAGGATGTGCTGCTGTGTTGGAGGTCGTGTGATTCTTTTTTATTATCATTATGATTGTTTACGAAAATGCCCCTCTCAGGGCCATTTCCAGTTTTAGATCTCCAGTCTGTGAAGGAGTACTAGAAAGTGCCCTTCCCCTTCTCCTGTCATCTTCCTTAAGAACACTCTTCAGCCTGCCTGGTCCCCCAGACTCAGTAGCAGAAAATCGGGAGGATGGAAGAGAGTTTACCAAAGTTGGACTTAGAGGGGCTTGGGCAGCCGTCAGTGAAGTCAAGTGTCCATTAAGGCAGAACAAGAACCATCGACATGGGCAAATACAAGGCTGGTGCTCACTGCCAGGTGACAGCTGGCAGGGGATGAGCAACTATTGCATCCTTGTGCACTTCTCTTTTCAGAGTGAGGTAGCTAAAGCAGGATGGTTCGGTACACAAAGCAAAGGATTCACAGATAGGAGAACAGAGTTCTAATCCCAGGACTGCCAGGAACTGACTAGGAGGCCTCGGCAAGTCTTCTCTAGGCTTCAATTTCTGCAACTACGAATTCTACAGGATTCTGAGGCTGCATTCTGGCTCACTAGGAAAGAGTGCTGTGATCGATTAATGATGCCTGCCACGTATGCCAATAACACTTGTGGAACGTGTGCCATAGATTTGCCATCCTTGAGGCAAACAAGTTTGGGGCCTCCCAAGGTTGCATTCCACAGTCATGGGGTTCTGTGAAGCCTTTTATAGAGTTAATCAGAGCCCAGAAAGAAATCATCATACCCTCTTCCTCCTCTCATCTAGAGTGACCTGAAGCTTCTTTTAGCTTTAACAGCCCACCCCTCCACCATCTCCAAATCGCTTGCTCTGAAATGCCTTCTTCAGTCCTGTCCTGGTTGTTACACAAGCCCCAGCACACAGCTCACTCAGTCATAATCTCACCTTTAATGTGGTGTGAAGGGGTGCCCACCAAAGACAAGAATAGGAGTTAAAATATTTTTTTATAAAATCCTGAGTGACAAAGCCACATCACATGACTAAAGTGGCTAACGTGTCATAAAGAGAAATGAGCCATTAAATCAGGAGCCTGGGATTGCATGAGCAAGCATGTCTCAGGGCAACAGGGACCACACGCTGCCCCAGAGACACACAGGCTGGAACTAGAACGTGCCTTGAAAAGGGTTTGGACAAACTCAGGGCTGGCTGCGCTTCAGTGAGACATCAAGGCTGGCGGTGCCTCAGCAGCCTACAGCTCCCCAGGCACCTCAGTCCCCCTGCTCAGAGCAGCTCCCAGAAGGGCACTTCTGTTCATCCTTTCGAGAGAGAGGAAGAGGTGAGGAGGAGTGACAGTCAGGTACCCACTACATGCCAGGTGCTGTGCTGCAGTTCATGTACAACCTCAAAGTTAGGAAACTCCCTCCCCGGCAAGGTGGATGCTATCAGCCCCATTTCACAGATGAGAACATTAGGATTCAGAGGTGAAGTGACTTCTCCAAGGGCCCCCCCAGAGGACAAAGGGGCTCTAGGGTAATACGCCTTCTTCACCTGTTTGCAAGGATGAGGAGAGTTTGGGATGGGGGCAGGGTCATGGTCAAGCAATCTGGGATGACAGGAATATGCCCATCCCAGCTGGGCAAGAATGATCCATCCCTGGGGGCTTCTCGCCTTCTCCCTCTCCCACTCCCTCTCCTCCTCGGTGTCACCTTGGCTACAGATGCACAGACATGTGAGAAGCTTATCCAAGCAAAGGATGCCCCTGAACGGAGCCTCTTACGTTGGGGCCTCGCTGCAAGAGGAACGAGTGGGCTGCAGCAGAGGGGACCACTCTCAAGGAGAGGCAGCCACGGTCAGGATGGAGGAGGAGGTGAACCTGGAGCGAGCACTCGGCCAGGAGCTGCTGGAGCCGCCCGGGGCTAACTGCCGCACTCTAGTGAAGTTAATAAAGTTGCATCCTAATAGTCTGCGAGGTCTTCTGGGCTTGCGTTCCCGAAGGGCCCAGGCATCAGGATGTGCTTTGTTCATTTATTTTGGCAAGTTTAGCTCTGCGTGCTTCTCGCTGCACTTCCTAGTCTGTTTTGCAAGCTTAATAAAGTCTTCGTAATGAGGCTCCCCTTCAGTGAAGCTGTGCAGAGCCGCTGAGAAATGGGGCAAAAGTGACAGGTCGTTTCTTTTTCCTTTTTTTTTAGAAAAGAATTATTGTGTTTGCAAGAGAGAGAAGTAAGGACTAATGAGTTTCTACTCCATTTAGGGGCTATCTTCCCATTTCTATAAAGCATCTCTCCCAGGGCCCCCCGTTTCTCCTTGACTGATCCCAGGTGGGGTTTTCACATGGTTGCTCAGGAATTGGGGCTTGGGAGGTAAAGACGCAACGTTCCCAATGGCTAGGCAGAGGCTCCCCGACACCCACTCGGCGTAACACTTCTGCGGGGCCCCTTCTGTGTGGCCAGCTGTGTGCTACATGCTGACAGAAGCCACAAAAGAAAGAGTGAGAGGAGGCAGAGGAGGAGGCCCTACCATGGCCCTCCCAGGGACGGGAGGTGGCGGGCGAGGTCTCTGTACCTGTGGGAACAGCACACACAGTGTACACTCAAGGATGGACTGACGGTACGGTCGCTAAGGGAGGATGCAACTCACTGCAGGGAAAGGATTTGGGGGCTAACATGGCTCAGAGAAAGCTTCATGGAAGAGGGTCTTGACTTTGATCTTGAAGGAAAGGGGGAAGAAATGAGAACTACTATTTGCTGAACATCATGTTGGGCATATTACCTCATCCACCCAGCCCATGAGGTGAGCATTGATATTATCTATTTTTACAGATGAGGAAAATAAAGCCCAGAGAGGTTAGGCAACTTGCCCAAGGTCCCACAGCAGAGTCAGAATTTAAACCCACAACTGTCTGACTCCAAAACCCATGCTTTTCTACTCTTCCTCATGGTCCCAGGAAAGTGTAGGACTTAGATTAGCAAGAGAGATTTACGGAGAAGTTCACAGACAGAGAGAAAAAGAATTTTTTGAAAAAAAGATGAATGCTCAATCTCTAAAGACGAAGGTCAGGGTGCCCGCAGACCAACTGGAAATTCTAGAAGAAGAATATAATTGAAGCTCAAAGAAGATTTCTTCCATCAAGGAGAGCTCTACTTTACCTGTCAATGAAGGAGAGCTCTACTTTACCTGTCAAATTAATTTCCTCAGGCTGCCATAACAAATTACCACAACTGGGTGGTTAAAACAACAGAAATTTATTTTCTCATTGTTCTGGAGGCCAGAGTCTGAAATCAAGGTATTGGCAGGGCCACGCTCCCTCCGAAGGTTCTAGAGGTGAATCCTCCCTTGTCTCTTCCATCTCCTGGTGGCTCCTGGCAATCCTTGGCTCGTGGCAGCATCGCTCTGATCTTTGCTTCCATCTGCACATGGCCTTCTTCCTGTGTCTCTCTGTGTCTCCTCATTTTCTGTCTCTTACAAGGATACTGGTCATTGGATTTAGGGCCTACTCTAGTCCAGGATGATCTCCTCTCAAGATCATACCTTAATTACATCTGCAAAGACCCTATTTCCCAACCCCGTCACATTCACAGGGACCAGGGGTTAGGACTTGGACATATGTTTTTGGGGGACACAACTCAACCCAGTACACTCGCTATGTTGAAAATTTGATTCCATTTCACCCAAGTGACTGCACAATAACCAGACCTACAAAGCAGTTTAAGAAGGGATTAGTGACTTCCCAGGCGAGGGAGGGAACACTCCACCCCAGTGGGGAGCAGGACATGGAGGGCAACTCACGTGGCCTCCCCACTCCATCCCTCAGAACCTTGATCAAGGGGTGTTGTGACAGGTCTCACCCACGGTTGCTGGGCGTTCTTTTCCTTCCATCCTTTGTAATGTCCTTCAGGTGTATATTTTTGAGGAAGCATGGTAGAATAGAAAAGAATGAGCTTCAGAGTCAGATGAGCTGAGTTCAAATCCCAATGCTGCCACTTACTAGCTCTGTGACCTTGAGTAAGTCATTTACCTGTTCTAGCCTCAGTTTCTCCATCTATAACATGGGGAAGTCACGATATCGCTCTCAACAGGGTATCATAAGGATTGACAGGGTAATCCAGGCAAACTCTCGGCATAGGACCTGGTGCACGTTGGCTAATATATTTATCGGACCCTTGTCTTATGCATCCCTGCAGCTCCAGCACCTGCTACGGAGCTCTGCCTGTGTGGAGCATCAGCAGGTGATTGCTGAGGGATGTGCACATACGTGGAGTCAGCTGGCGCTCTAGAATCACGAGAGGTGGAAGATGCTGTGGGTTGCTTTCTCGGCTTCCTTTCCTCCCTACTTCTTGAGTAACTTCCTGTACTGTAGAGGATGAAAGCCAAGGAATACACTTCCCAGAGTCCTTTACAGCTGGTGTACTGATGCACATTGGGTTCCACCAAGATCTGGAAGGCAGAAATGACATGGAGGCTCCTTTGGGTGTTATTTCCTCCCTGCCAACAAGGAAAATCATGCCGAGTAAGGAATTCCACAGCAGCGCTCCAGAGTCCCTTTTTCCGCTTCCTGGGTGTCAAGAGACATGTAGGTGGTGGAGGCAGCTTCCTGATTCCCGGTGGTACCTGGGTCACAGCGACTCCACGGTGGCCTCAAGGCAGGTGCTCCCCTGGGGGCGGGTTTTATACTGAGTGTTCCATGACCCATTCCTCCTGCCCTTCTCCTTTTGTAAGCTTCTAATTCCCTCTATTTAGATTTTTTCCTGCTCAAATCATCGACAGGTCTATCCTTTTGCTAACACCACACTGCCTCGATTATTATAGCTTTTTAGGAAATCTTGAAATTAGGTTCTGTGAGTCCTCTAGCTTCATTCTTCTTTTTAAAAATTGTTTGGCTAGTGTAGGGGCTTTGCTTTTCCACATAAATTTTAGAATCAGCTTGTCAGTTTCTACAAAACAATAGCCTGCTGGCATTTTCATTGGGATTTCATTTACTCTTGCGTAAAATATCTAGAGTTGATTTTATTTCCTGCTCTCTATCCAGACTGACAAAGGCTCCTCGCTGCCCCTCACATCTGGGCTGCCCCCCCGCCGCCTCCCCCACTCTAGTTCACCTGTGGGTCCCCAGTCAAACTGATAACAGTTAGCCTCTTCCCAAGTCCTGAGCCATCGGCTCCCATGGGCAGCTGCTGAAATACACCTCTCCGTTTATTCTTGGTGAGGCTTGCCTCATTCCCCTTTCCCCTCTCCCATTGCCTGACACTCCATTTTCCTCCCTGACCTGGCATCCTCTCCTCCCCCAGCCCCTTTCGGCCACCCACCACCTCAGCTTAAAGTTAAAGGACCTTTAAATCTACATACAGATTTATTTTTGCACAAGAAAGTGCAGCTCTGTCCATTTCCCTCATGCTCGCTCCCTCTGCCCTCCCCCTGCACTGCACTACCAGCCCGACTCCGCCCCAGTACACCAAGTCACAAGCACTCTCCCCCAGTCCTAGAGGAAGACGTCGCCAAATCCTTCCTATTCCTGACCTCCAAATTGCAGGCTTCTGCAGATGGGGAAATATAAGGTGTGAAACTCCAGAAAGTTCATAAACTTTTATGCAGATTGGTTTTAGTCTGGTTTAAATTAGGCAACAGAATAGAATTTCCAGATGTTCTATTTGGAATTCAGTTGGCTACAGAGAAAGGGCTACTAGGAGGAGGAACTGGTAATGGGGTTATTTTTACATTCCAGAAAGGGAGTCACAAAAGCAGATGGACTTAATTAGAAGAGAAGAACCTGCTGGTTGGCACATTAAGAAAACTGTTCTCATTTATTCTGGCTGAGGATGTGCAAAGGTGCAAGGAAACATTCTCAAGCCACTGGAAAGATAGAGGGCCAGTGCAGTGGTGTTTTGTCCCGGCAGTCAGCTAAAGCAGCAAAGATTTTGGCCAGACATAAGGAAGTCTTTGAATATTAGGCCAGTTTTTCTCAAACTTTAATGTGCATATAACTCCCCAGAGGATTCTGATGGGTAGATGATGTTCGTGCTGCTGGTCCACAGGCTACATGTCACGGAAAAAGGCACTGGGGTGCTAAATTGGAGCTAAGAAAGAAGGTCCACTTCCACCAAGTGTTTCTTAAGGACATACCATGGATCAGACACATGTCCCAGGCCTGGAGGGGTAGGGAGAGGCAAACAGGGGACATGTGACAGTTAGGCATCATCATGCTCTCTAGTGAGAGTGCTGTATGGACAAACAACTAAAGCAGAATTCAGTAAATGGGGTGGTAAGTATATGACTCAAAGTTCTACAAGGACCTGGAGGAGGGAGAGGCCACTTCCGTGGGAACTAGAGGAAGTATCAGACAAACCAGGTCGTGGGGACAATGACATGTCAGGGAAGAGAGTGAAGGGCATTCCCTGTGAAAGGAACAGTATGTGCAAAGTCCCACGAGGTGTGAAAAAGCCACAACATGTTTAGGAAACGTGAGTGGTGGATAGAGCACATGGTGGATGAAAGAAGGGCTAGCCAGGTGTACAGAGGCCAGACCAGAAAGTCCTGGGAGCCTTGCTAAGGGGTTCGGAGTTAGAGCAAAAAGATTGACTGTGCACACTAAGTAAGAGCAAGAGTGGCTTGGATTTATGTCAGAGGTGATTACTGCAGAGGAGGGAGTGAGATGCTTTCATCCTTGTTTAAGATAAGGTTAGAGGACCATCAGCCTGGGTGGCTTGGACATTAGCCACCTTGGAGGCAAGAAGTTAGACTTGGTGCATCACCTTTGCCTCCCTCTTGCCTGCCAAGTTCAAGGCCAATTAGCCTGATGGGTTCATGGATAGACTCGGGGTTCCAGAAACATAACAGAGAGGCAGGTGTCTGAGATTCAGAAAAACAAGCAGAGAAGGAAGAAAAAAAGGAACATCAGGGTCGGGGTAAAGGGCTGGCCACTTTCATTCATTCAAAAAACCCATGCTGTACACCTGGGCAGGGTCCTCAGTGTCCTCTGGGAAATAGTTCATGGAAAGGTGAGTACAGTGTAGCAAAATTAGTTCCTGGGTAAGAGGTAATCCAGGTGCTGGGAGGCCTCAAGGATGTGCCTATGGCAGCCTGGGGTGGGCAGGAAGACAATGGAGTCAGGCCAGAGGCCTGACAGAGGTGATGCCTTGGTTGAAGGTTGAAAGGCAGGTAGGATTTAGCCAGGCAAAGAGGAGGAAGAACAATTCAGGCAGCTGGAACAGATAAAAGCGCGGAGCATAGGGACGCGCAGGTCCATTCAGCATGGAAGGGACACTGGGGCTGGCTATGGGTTGGGGCCTGGCGGGAGATGAGTGTTGGGCAGAGGCTAGATCTTCAAGGGTTTGGGGTCAGAGTGTCAACACTGGAGACTAGCCCAGAGTCCCAGCCATCAGGAATTGGATATAACAACAGTGGTTCCAACAAGAGGTCCTCGAAGCTGCCTATGCCAGGGTATCACAGACCCATCTTCACAACCCAGGCCAGGCTATGCTGACCTCATGAGATGGGCCAGGATCCCTCCCAGCACCTTTCAGTGAATACTTTGGGCAGACAGGTGAGGTCAAGGCCTGGTCAGAGGTCCATCTTGTCAGAGGTCTCCTCTCAAAGCCACCTCGAGAAGAACTCCTGTCCCCACTGGAATTCCCAGACCAGCCAAGGAGTATGAGCAGTAAGGAATTCCTGGGTCTATACCCCATTCATTTAGTCAGACAGTCACCACTGTCATCAGTTGATGAAGAAGTTTAAGATTTCTGAAACTTCAGCTTGGTTTGAACATCAAAAGCTAGATGGACCATCTCAATGCATCATGGTCTGAAGGGGCCATGAAGAGAGAATAACTGGGAATAACCACAGCAAATGGAGTCTGGAGAGCCCACAAGGAATGGTGGTGAGGCAGAGCGCCGGCAACATCAATGCAAGGCATCAGGGCAATATGGGGGCCTGAGCACTTCTGTGTGGGGAGGGGCCCAGAAAGACCTCCACCTGGTGTGGACAGTGGGCACAGAAAGAACGATGGAAGAAATGGCACCTCTTGGTGCAATGGACACCCAGGCGCCCAGCTGTCCTGAAAGGAAACCCGAATGGGGTGCTGGAGGAGAGGGCCTGAGACCGACGCCTTGCTCCTGAGCAAGTGCAGGGAAGCTTCTCGAGAGAAGACGGCTCCTCACACCTGCTGTGGTTAAAGTAAAATTATTCTGACACTTTTTTAAATGCTACAGAAAGTTTTATTCTGGACTATTGCAATAAGTGTCAAGGCTATGGCAACAGGGGAGAGAGATTAAGCCCAACTCCAAATACAACAAATCAGCTGGGGACTTACAGCCAATTAGCAGAATGAGGTGTCGGTGGGTGGAAAATTGCTAAAAGAAGATGTCAAGTGTAGGGGGCTTCTTGCTAAACTGACTTAACGGGATTTTTGCTGAAAACAGGCCAGAGTGGTCAGATAACAAAGATGAGGGAGGAGGAATTTGGCCAGATATCAAGGGTGAAAGATTCTCTATAAACTGACTTAGAAGAATTCTTGCTACAACTGGACTTAGGCCAATGACAGGGCCCAAGCACAAGGCCTAGTCGAAAAGGGGACTCAGAGGAGCCTGACTAAAGTTTGGTCAAGGAAAGAGTCTTTGTCACCATATCTGAAGGAGGATCTGCCCAACAGAACATGTGTCTGGCCCAGGGGTCTCTGGAGTCAGGAGTCCCTTGGAGAGAGATGTTGGTTGCCTGGAACATGAAGTTCCCTCACTCTAGGAGGGAACGTGACAAGTGGGGCCAGTGTTTCAAGGGTGCTCTGGCTCATTCAATTGCTTGGCACGTGCTAATTGAGTATCCTTATCTATGCCAAGCAGCATGCTCCATTCTGCATGGAGTACCAATGCCACCAGCAGGCCCGTCCAGCCTCAGACAAATGAGCCAGGTCATCACATCCTCTTCTCAAACCTCCTAGATGCCTCAGAGGAGCTGTGCTCTCGAAGGAAGCAGCACTAGCCTCTGCTCTTTAGTCTGCTGCCTTTAGTCTACCGGCCTCTCCCTTTAGTCTGCTGCCACTGCACATGACATGTCCAATCAACAGGGGAGGGTGTCAAACATTAGCCAATAAAGGATCTAGGCCCTGGTGGTCCAATATGGAAACACATCCAAAGAGTCTCGAAAATCACGTAATCCAAACCCTTCATTTTAAGATGAGGCACTTGAGGCCCAGAGCACAGCAGTGGCTTGGCCAGCTAAGGACAGACAGAGACAGGCTAGATGAGGGTGTGCAGACGAGCTCAGGTTTGTTGAAAACTCCCATTCAACAAGCACCTACTCCATGCCAGGCCACTCCACTAAGCACTTTAACACAAAATTCACAATAGCAGCCACCTTTTATTGACGACTGACGACGTGCGTGGCACTTGACAAACGTTATCACATCAGATCTTTACAATGGCCTCATGAGAAAGTGACCGCTACCACTGTTTGAGAAAACAGGTTTAAGGGTGCAAAGCAACATGGCCAAGCCACACGGCTGGGTTCGCACCAGGTTGGTACAACTCTAGACTCTCAGTCTCTTTTACAAATGTCATGACCCTCAGCCCTCACAGCTACTGTACAAGTTGGTATTATTTTCCTCCTTTGTGTTGATGACCACACTGAGGCTCACTGAGGTGAAATAACCAGCCCTGGTTCACAGAGCTACCATGTAACAATGAGACCAGGCTCTTCTTCCTCTAGCAGTGTGCCCAGGGCCCTGGGCCTCCTGCCTCCCTGGGATCAGGGAGGAAGGGACATTCAGAAATGGACATTCTGGAATGCTTGCCAGGGCTCTAAGTCATCACGGGCCATCTTGGTGGTCCAAGGCACCAGCAGGCCAGCACAGCGCCACCTTCTGGGGGTCCCAAGGCTGTGACCCAAAAGAAATCCTCACTAGAGGCCAGAGGTACACCATCTGAGTTTGGCATTTGTGTGGCGTTGACTGAGGCCACCAAGGTGTGCCTGAGCGTGGTACATGTGTCAGAGCTATTTAAGGAGACCAGAATGGCATTGAGACTGGCAGAACAGAATGTCCCCTAGCACACTGTTTGTGAAATGCTGGGGCACAGATGGGGATATGGAAACCAAATGGCATTACTAAACAGTCCCCCTGACGGAGGTCCATCCCCCAGCCATACTGCTGCCCACCTGAGTCACTGCCTGGAACCTTCTCTGTTTCCCCACTGCCTGAAAACAACATCAAAATGCCTCACCATGACATTCAAGACTCCCTGCCAGCAACACACACATACACACACAGACACACACACACACACACACACATACACAGAGGCAGGCACACATTTGATGCTCCCGTGTCTGCTTGGTTGTCACTCCCTAAATACACCACAGGCTTTCCTGCTTCTGGGCCTTTGCTTGAGCTGTTTCCCAGGCAGGAATTCTCCTCGTTCTTCCTCTACTTGCTGAAAACCTACTCATTTTTCAAGGCCCATCCTGAGTTCCTCACTCTCAGGGAACATTGCTCATCCCCTCAGTTGGAATGAATGGGTCTTCTTCCAGACCTTCCAGAGAACACTACTCACACTTCACTTCTGACGTGACCATGGGGCTCTGGCACTCTGTTTCCTGTGGACAGGTTCATCCCTCCCAGTTTAGGGAGAAAAGATGGGACAAAGTTCAGCTCTGTGGCCCCCTGTGCCAAGCACTGTCCCTGGCAGACAGTGACAGCTTTTAGTGTTTGTTGAACCTGAATCACAGTATATTCAAAACGTGAATTCACTGCCGGGCCAGATGCATCCCAGGCTGATAGCAGTTCAAGGACTAATTTATTGCCAGTGGAGGCCGAGAGGCTGTGTGGCCGGCAGCTCCCCAGCCACAACATGACAAGCCCTGAGAGAGAGTTCTTAGCCACCTGCCAGTAGCACGGGGGTTATATATAAGCAAGGGTGTCCTGGTGAATGTTTAAGAACTGGCTCTCCAGAGAAAAGAAAACCCTAGTTTGTGGCATTTGCTAATTTCTCTGGTGTAAATATAGTCCCTTTGGCTGATTTCAGGATACCAAATAATGTCACTGAACACTGAGTTGGGAAGAAACGCTAACAGTAGGTTCTGGTACATGCATCATGCGAGGTAAGAGCCAGCTCCGTCACACAACTATATGTAAGGTATCTGGGCCTCGCTACTGGCTGTGCCTGGGTGTTTCTGACAATGATATTGACCTCCTGGGCTGTTTTGTCAGATGTCTCTTTCTCCCATCTTATTCATGGTACTCTAAGATCCCCACGCTCTTGTCCTAAGCCACCATTATCAATGGTGTAAACTCTTTCAATAGCCTCCTCTCTGCTCTCACACTTTCTTCTCTTGTTCCCTTCAATCTATCCATGTAGCGTGATCTTCTTAACACACAATCTGATCGTGTCACTCCCTGGGTTTAAAACTTCCAGTGGCATAAAGTCCAAGCTCATTACCACCTCCCACAAGGCCAGCTGTGATTTCGTCCCTGCTCGCCTCTCCAGCTTCACCAGGGCCCACTCCTGGCTCAGCCACACTGACCAGCTTTGGGGTCTTCGCCTGAGCCAAGCTTCTCTTCGATTCCAGGGTCTTGCACATGCTTTACCTCTGTCTGCAATGCTTCTCCTCCTCCTTTGTCTCCTGAGGTAACTCCTACACATCCTCAGGCCTCAGCTCAAAGGGTATTCCTCAGAGACATCTCCAGTGCCACCCCATCACCACTATTATTGTCTACCACAGAGCCCAGATGTTCAGTTTGCAGCACTGATCCTATTTGTAATCACACATTTACTTCTGTGGTCATTTTTTTAACATGAACCTCCCCCACTGGACTGTAAGCTCATGGAGAACAGAGACCTTGTCAGTCTTCCCTCCACTGGATATTCAGCATTTAGCACAAAGCCAGGCACATGGTAGAAAATAAATATTTGTTAACTGAATTAATTGGTTTATGGTCTATGAGCCCAAATAATAAGCAAGATCTTCATGGATGGCCATTCCCAGCATTGATCTTTCAGGAAAGAGAAGGAACCCCAGAGAGAAAACTAGAACTAAGAAGGCAGCATGAGACCAGCAAGAGGGGCCACGGGTCTTTCTCTACACCTAGGGCATCACTGTCTTGAACTTGGACTTTGAGGAATCAAGGAGTCTAGACGTATGTCTGGGTGGTGGGTACTGGGGAGGTATGTACCCATGAAGATGGTTATCCCTATAAGCCAGGTCCACTAAAGGCCCTGGTTTATTCCCCAGAATTGGAAAGAGTGGATGGATTTAAGTTGGCTAACTGGAATTAGACAGCCTTGAACCTTGAATCTTCTAGTTTTGTGATGGGATCAGAAAAGGAAGGTATTTTCTGTTTAAGTTTGGGCCAAAGAGTAAAAGAAGGAGCAGAAGTACCTCCTACAGTACTTCTAAGTGGTGGTTGGGGGGAATTAGCAGGATAGCTCAAGAGGACAATGGATCTCAGGGCCTGGGACAAGAGAAAGAGCTTCTGGTCCCACAAGAGCCACTCACATGCAGAGACACCCTCCATGGCCAACCTTGGAGAATCTGGCCTTGGTATTTATGAAGCATGGCAGGAAATGTCTTTATGGTCCTGTGGCCTACAGTTTCTGATCCTCCACTATAAGGGCTGTAGATTTGTGAGAGTTGCTGCATTCAAGGTTGGCCAACTGTACAGTGCCAACTATAGACAAAAGTACCTCAGGGCAATAACCCCTGAGGAACTAAAGGAACTATGCATTGGCCTGATCAGGATAGCTGGATTGTTCCCGAAAAACAAGGGAACTAGGACACTATGAAGGGAGCCAGGATGAAGTGATGGCAAGCCAAAGACAGACATGGATGGGGATGAGAGTGGCAGGCAGACAGGCCAGACCCCGTGGCTCTGCCAGAAATCAGAGGAGCACCAACCCCAGCCTCACCCCCCGACCCCACATCATGCTGCTCGAGCTCACCCTCTGTCAGAGGTGGTGGGCTTCCTGGCTCCTGGTCAGCCTGTCAGTCTCTGCCAGGAAGGAGGGCCAAAGGGGCATCCATGCCTTCCCAGAGGCTGCCTAGGGGTCCTGCCATATGGACCCTGATCAGTTCCACTCTCACTTCCAAATCACTTCACTCATCCGATGCCCAGCCTATGCCCACCTCCTCGATGAAGCCCTCTGACATTCCAGCCACTTTCCTTAAAGTCTACACCACATAATTCTGCAATGCATATAATTCTGGATCTTTCTCCAAATCAGTCACCACCAGAGTACCATGTGTGGAAAAGAATAAGAAATTCTACTTGTGTTTATTATCTGTCTGAAGAGTAATACAAACTAATTCAGTATTTAGCCTTAGCATCGCTGCGCTCCCTGGGTCATTAAGTCAGACCCTCATTTGTCACATGTATGTTGGGAACTCAGAGGGGACAGTGGTTGGTCCACAATATGGTGGGAATGACAGTGGCTCCTTCACGCCTCTGATTGTTTCTGCATCTTGTGACAAGCACAGTTCATGTGAGAGTTATAGATTATATGATCTTAAGTAGTCGAATGTTTATAACACTTTGTAATGAGATGTGGAATATCCATGAAAATCTTTTGTACCATAAGAGGACTGTAGGTTATCTCGTGGCCAAGTATTTTTAAAAAGGTGAGATATACATTTTTCTTTTACAAAAATATGTGTTCTAAATTTGCTGGACTTTTCTGTGATGAAACTGGCTATCATGGTGTAACAGCTGGAATATTCTTATTTAAAAAAAAAAAAAAAAATCTATGGGGCCGGCCCCGTGGCTTGGTGGTTAAGTGCTCGCGCTCCGATGCTGGTGGCCCGGGTTCGGATCCCGGGCGCGCACCGAGGCACCACTTCTCCGTCCATCCTGAGGCCGAGTCCCACATACAGCAACTAGAAGGATGTGCAGCTATGACATACAACTATCTACTGGGGCTTTGGGGGGAAAAAATAAATAAATAAAATCTTTAAAAAAAAAAAATCTGTCCTTTGAAGGTAAAAGTAATACTTTAACAAGGAGTGATAACTGTTTTGCCATAGTAACGTGTGCTATATAGTAAAAGTGCTTTGGGCACAGATGTTTGGAAATGTTTCCATCATTGTGTGATTTTGTTCTCCAAGATAAGGTATGGAATACTTTTTCTTTAAAAAGTTCTATTTGCACATTTTAAAAACTTAGAAACAATTTCTAACCTATTTAAAAATTTTTCCAAAAGAAGAGTTTCAGTCAATCTTGAACTCATTTGTTAGAAATATAGCTTTTGATTAGTTTACAACAATTGACATTAAGGAAGATGGAAACTGACTAGCTGACTAGATGAATTTCAATAAAAACCTTTGCATAGCGGCTGGATGGGTTTTTTTTTTTAAATGAGCATCTTGATTTAGTAAGCACAGCCAGCATCTCAATGTCTTTGTAAAGATTATTTTTCCAGCTCTGACAACCATTAAAACTAAGTATTAAAAAAAAGAAAAGACCACCGAACTTAGAACCAGAACTTTGAATCCAATTACAAAGGGTTAAATCAACATTAAAATATACTCAAATACATTTCTCTAAAACTAATAATAATTTTGAGTGAGAAAAAATGTCTTTTTTGCCATTAACAAATAAAATTAATTTTTTGAAGACTAAAAAGTATTACTTAATGTACCTTTATCACATCCACTTTTGTTTCTATAGTATTTAGGTTTTTGTGTATTTCACATCTTTTTATGTTTAGTTTCTTTTGTCCTATTGATAAATAAAATCTTTTCAAATTTAAAAGTACAACTTACTTTACTTTTAGCTCACTCTCATTAGTTCCTAATTTTTGTGTCTGTTTTATCTTGAATATAACACTAGTACAGAAAGAGATGTGTGTGGTTTATAAACCAGTAGTCATAATGGGGGACTGATGGGGTTGCATGATCAAAAGTGTAAGGCGATCCTTTCTGATTCACGTGAGTACGTTGCTTCACCAATGGACTGAAGGCTCCTTGGCAACAGGGAGAATGACATAATGCTTCCACAACTTCTGTATCCCACCCAACACCTGGCCATCACTGCCCAGGAAACTTCTGTGGAATGGAGGGATGACAAAGCAGTGGCAAAAGGGAAAGGATGAATACAGTTGCTGGAGAGGCTGGGAAGACGCCGTCCCCTCCTTGGAATTCTGCTGGCCTGGGAGTCAGAAGACCTGTGCTCAGGTCATAGCTTTGCCACTAATTTGTTTAGTGACTTTGATAAGGATATTATTGGTCTTTTTTCCTTAACTTCAAAATTAAGTTTCCCAAACTTCAGGCACTTATGTGGCAACAGGATTTTTTTTTTTTTTTGAGCTTAAACGGGTGAGTTTTATGATCAAATGTAATAAAAACTCTATTCTACAAAATTCTATTCTCAAAATTCTATTCTCAAATTCTAAAAAAACTCAGTAGAATTGTGTAAGTATCACTGCCTATCTTAAAGTCTTTCCGAGATTTGGGCAGACAGCATCTTAAAGCATCAAGTACCAAGCACTTTTTTTCTGATCATAAGTGCCAGTTATCACCAAGTTTCACACAAAATAGTTTCTGTTTTTATTTATGTTTTTCCTAGTGCAGTTAAAGGGCCATTGCTGGTCAGCTGAAGAGGGAATATTTGGCTTTCCATTCAAGGTGTTAATCAAAGTATGTAAAGTAAATAAAAATGGCAGCCACATAAACCTGCACAGTATTGTATCCAAGGAAAGCCATTTTCTCATAATCCTTATCCTCTCATTAACCTAGTAGTTCTTTGTTAAATAACTCACTTTTTTTACAAGCTTGTCCTAAACAACAATAGCCTGAAATCATAGGATTAAGGAAATAGTTATTTTTGTCTACTACACATTAAAATAAATATGTTAACTACTATATTAAAATATAAAATGTTCCTATTCTTGTTAGCAGGAGTATATGCACTTTCCTTTGAGAAACATGGGGCCTGATGGTATTTCTAAGGTCCATTCTGCTCTGAGCCCTACAAATCCATAGCTCTGTGAATGGAGAGACCCCTCTGACTTCCTTAGAGCTCTCCAAGTCTGGATGCCAAGTCGTACTGAGGGTCTCCTCTTATTTCCTCAACTCAGGACCACTTCCTGCTTTCCATCTGGAGCGTGACCTCAGGCAAAGTTTTAGGGATAAAAGTGGGATCATTTTCATTTAAATATGACAAGCTCTGTCTTGGTGTCAACCACTCCAAACCAGAGCAATATGACACTCTATCCATGAATCTATCCATGAAGATGATTTTTTCTTAAATTGCAAGCTTTTAGCTCAAAGCTTCCTTTCCACCCCCAAGCACTGAAACAACAGTCAGAATTGCATTGCCAAGACTGTGGAATCTATATGCAAAGTGATGAAGGGACTGAGCCCCATGCTTAGAATCAGGAGACTGGGGTCTGGGTCTAGTCTACAAGTAACTTTTTAGCAATGCCATTGTGGGCAAGTTGCCTAAACCACCTCAGGCATAAGTGGAGCTGTGACTAGTCCCATTCCATGAGAAGGATGTAGACAAATATGACTATTCTTGCACGTGCACACATGCCACTATTATTCATACAACAAACGCTGTAGGTGCTCACTCTAATCCAGGCCCTGTGCTGAGCATAGGGGACACAGCAGCAACCAACACAAAGAGCTCTGCCCCTATAGAACTTACATTCTACTAAGAGGAGACAGACAATGAAGACAATACATCCTCAATCAGTGTGGGACATTAGGAGGTGGAGACAAATATAGCAAGGTCAGGAAGATGGGACTTTCCCTGAGTGAGAGACTCATCTTCCCAGGACTGCAATTCCCCTCCACATCCTTCCTTCTCCCTCTATCCGTGCGCCCAATTTCTAATCCCCCCCACATGTCAGACCCCATTACTTGGGTCACAATTAGTAGTGTGAACCACCCACCAGTCCCCAGACTGGGGGACTCACATCCATCACACACTGGATGTGATGTTTTCCATCTGGTCCTTGTCAGACAAGCTTAGCCTGGCCCTGGACTAAGAAAAGACAGAGCTGGAACCTCAAATTCATCCACGACTAAAGCTGGAGTCCAAGCAGCCCACTTGGAGGACCTTGGGTAAGTCACTCAACCTCTCTGGAATGTCAGGTCTCCTTTTCTATGAAATATGGAGGTGGGCTGAACTATTTCTAAAGGCCCTTCTAGTACTAAAACTCCTCAAGTGTCACTATATCAACAACAAATAATAATGCAAAAAATATTGAGAGAAGTGGATTATACCTGAAATCATAGTGATGCTCCTAAGATCACATAAATGACATTAACCTTGAAATAGGGACTGAAAATGGAATTGACATGGCCCCCAAAGCTCTCACTAATCTAAGTGATCTTGGGAAAATAGTCACTGTAGGACATATAATGCTAAGAGCATTGAATTGCTGTTATCTGCCAGGCCTTCTGCTAGACACTCATTTAATTGTCCCTACAATCCTGTGAGAGCTGGCATAGACCTTCACAGCACTTTACTTTAGGAAGTACCTAGCAGCTTTTACCAGGCTCCTGCCTTTCCTGGCTCTACCCTGCTTCATGCCTGTCCAGAAGAAGGCAGGGTTTCTGGGCCAGAAGTCGCACACTGGAGGCTGCACCTGGCCCACAGACATGTTTGGTTTGGCCCTGACACAGTTGACCTGTACTGTATTTTCAAAAGATATTAAGCAGTTACCAACAAATTTCACACTAAAAAGGTTAAATTTTTTTAAAAAGTAGCTTCTTTTGAAAAATCTGAGACTTTAGCCCACATTTATAGCTGGCATTGGCTGAGTTGAGCCACATTCACCCCACGAGGCAAGGCATGGGCACACCAGTTTGCCACAGACCCCACCACTCTCTTTTGCCTCCTGATCAGGCCCCTTCACTCATTGAAAATACTTGCCTGGCCTTGTTCCAGACCCCTGACCCCTGTTCCAGACCTTTGTCACAGTGCTAGAGGATGTGAGGATCCAATAAGTAATGGGACACTAAAATGTTCTTGGTCAAGTGAGCTGTAGTGAATGTACATCAGATTCATACGGGAGCAAGAAATGAAAATAATAGTTATTACACTTGATGGAGTATCCACGCCAGCTCAGGCACTGTGCAAAGTGCTCTGCACAGGTTATTACATTTTGTCCTCAGGGCAACCCCTATTAACCTTCATTTCCAAAAAAGGACACAGAAATTCAAGAAAAGTTAAATGACTTGTCCAAAGTCACACCTTTAGGATTTTGAGCCCAGAGATGCCCTACTCCTTGCCAAGCCAGATTTCCTCTCACCCCCCACCTTGCATTTGTATAGTACTTTTGACTTTTCCAAGATGTGAACTCTCAATCCATTATTAAAATCAGGATTTTGTTCTAAATTAAATGATATTTAAAGGGGTCAACCAAGTATATTTACTCTCCTCTGTCAGTGGCAAGGATGGCAGGAGGCTGAGCAGTGGGGCAGAGGAAGTGCTAGAAGCAGATGGAGAGAGCCTTGCAACTGTTGAGCCATGTCAAATTCGAGAGTGTATGCGAGACCCACCAACAAACGCGCCTGTGTCTTTTGCAAGACTTCAGACATTCCAGGCCACCAGGCTGATCAAACCAATTTAACGGGGCTAGGAGTGAGGGTGAGCTCAGATTTGCTCAATGTTAGGCTGTGTCTAGGCATGTAAAGTAGTGCATTTCTCACTGACTGGTCAATACCACCGCAGCAAGGAGAGAATTAAAGAAAAATGCAAAATGAAAACTGCACATGTTGCTGGTGTTAGGTTATCCTGCTGTTTGCTGGTCTGTTCTTATAACAGATGATCCTCTAGAATCTGCTCTCCCAGCCCCAGTCACAACAGGAGAGCCATCCTTTGATTCAGCACATCCTTTCTGAAGGTCGTTTGTGCCAGGTGTGTGCAGTGGATGAATCAAACGTGATCCTTGCTCAGGAGAAACTCACAGGCCATTGGAGGCAGACAGTCATGGAAACAGAGTTTTCTGGATGCCCCTCTAAAAGTCTGAATGAGAGAGTTGGGTCACTTGGCCACTAGCGGTGTGACTATGGCAGCTTAAAAACCACTCCCGGACTCATTTTTGCTCTCTTCAAAATGGTGACAATATAAAACCTATCTCACAGCTTCATTGTTAGAACGACCTCACTAGGCACCAACAAATTTTAGTTCTTATCTTCGCAATCAAAAGTAAAGCCTTTGAGGGCAGACACTTCCCTTGTCTCCCCACCCCACCCCAATGAAGCCTACCACCTTGGCAGACCCCAAGGGGCACTCAGAAAATACTCATGCATTGCCGTGTAAGGAAGGATGCTGAGACCCAAGATCTGAGCATCTTAAAGGACAGACTCTAAAGTCTGCAGAACGAAAGAGGAAAGCACAAAAGCAGCTAAGGAAAAAAAAAAAAAAAAAAGAGGTGAGGGGGTTCAATGGCCTTTTGCCAAGAACATCCAGAAGAGTAGTTATGGATTTCAAATCAGTTACACATAGAGTTTTTGAGCGAGTGCCTCCTAAGCACTAAGGCTTAACAGATGAATCATATTCTGTCCCCTCTCAGAGGGTTTATACTCTATATTGGTGAGAAGATCTCTGGGGACCAGCCCCTCATCAGTTAACCTTGTACCTTGCGTATCATCTAGATGCTCAAGAAGGACGTGATAAAGGTGTGACTAGCCTCATGGGTGCCCTACCTAGATCAGTCTCTGTGTTCTGCAAAGGCTACCCATCATTCCATCCCTGCTCCATTACAACCTAATTCTCCCAACGCTGAAGCCACCCCTGAGCCCTCCAAACCCCTCAACCTCTTTGGATCATGATCTCTACCAAAAGCTTGGAGACCAAATGATATTCTGCCTGTATTGCGCACTAACTGCTTCATTTGCTCAGCACAGGGTAGGAACACAATGAAAATTAATGAATTAAAGCCCCTTGAGGGCAAGGGCCACGTCTCTTTCTACATTCCATTCCCATTTTATGTGTTAATAAAGTCTCATAGCTGAGTTATGTGGTCGCCGCTGAGAACACGGGGACAGCTCGGGAGAAGGAGGAGGCTTAATTTCAGTGAGTGGGCATCCGAGGCCGGAAGCGGCCTGGGCGCTCTGTCACGGGCGAACCCAGCTGTCCACACACGATGGCTAACCAGCTTTAGCGCCCATGACAAAGACTAGTCCTCCGGCTCCTTCCGCGGCTCAGAACCCTGGGCCGTGCCTGCCGCGTCTGCTCAACCACCGCCTCGCCGGACGAGGACAGAGCGAACGTTCTCTCGGTGTACAATGCTGAAACCTCAACTCGCTGTGGCTGAAAAGCTCCAAGGAGCAGAAAATGGTTGTTTGCCAAGTGATGCTTTTCAAACCACGCTTTTACAAAGTTTAGAAGAGGTGGGTCTGAAACCCATAGCCTTTCCCTTCTTTAGCTGGGGGCGATAAGGGATTGACAGATAGCACTCGTATTTTTCCCAAATTAAGTGGCGTTAGTCTGTTTAATGAATTAGATAGACTAAATCGGCATCTTCCTGGTTTGCATATTTAAAGAAGAAATGTGAAACATTCTAATTTCCTGGAGCCTGGCATTGATTATTTTTCGGTGAAACCGTAAGATTTGTAACTCCAAAACCAAATTTAAGCAATTTAAGAAATCGCATGTCAAGCCCCTCAGGGCCAGATTTGGTCTTATGATTTTTCTGCTTTCGCTCGGGTGTAGGCTGGAAAACGGCACACGAGAAGCGAGAGGCCACCGGCTCGTTAAGGCTGGACGTTCCTCCCACCCGGAAATTCTCTTCCTAGCTGTAAGTAGCCGAAAACCAACCTACATTCTTAAATTCCAGTGAAAAAGTATCTCACTCTGGTTGTGATGAATTTGATACTCCTGCACTCTGTGCAATATGTATGATATATAATCCATATCAGGATTTCTAATCCTGAATGTAATATGCATCCTGGAAAGAGAGAAATTCTTTGCTAATCTTCTTGAGTTTATTGCATTTGCTGTCTGGGAGTACTCCACTCTAACAAATCC
Organism: Diceros bicornis minor; assembly: GCF_020826845.1. Lineage (NCBI taxonomy): Eukaryota > Metazoa > Chordata > Mammalia > Perissodactyla > Rhinocerotidae > Diceros > Diceros bicornis. The sequence continues at coordinate 13,807,084 of NC_080749.1, read as the reverse complement.
ACTTCTGGCCTTAAAAATTGCTCATGCACATTGTTTGTCTATCTCGTAATATTATCAACGAAGTCCAGTTATTTATTTGATGAAGAACAAAGATTGTCCTATGAGACCTCTTTCTCTGATTCTTTAACAATTGCAATAACGGAGTCATTATTCAGGAAACTAAACTCCCATTCGAAATGAATTTTAGATTTTGTTCCTATGCTTTCTGCACATTGAATTGAAAGTTCATGAGTTTTATGACCTGATTGTGAGGGTACAGATGAGTGCTAGGGAGGGGGGAGGGATTTGAAATCTATTGGATTGTCATACAGAGAAATAACTGTATAAAATTTTAATTATCTATCTTGAAGTAATAATAAATGTTTGATGAGATAATAATGAGACATGCAGGGAAATGTTAATGAATGTGTGGAACATAAAGAGTTTAAATAAAGGAAGAAGAGGAATTGCTCAGTAATCAGCTGTTACTATTCATATATTTGCAACAGCATTCTGGAAGTCAACTGGAGGATGCTTCGTGGGTCATACTGTAGTCAGGATAATATTATGTTTGTTTATGGTAGAAACAAAGATCTTGGCATACATTTTCCCCTGGCAAAACTGTTACCAAAAGAACTCCTGGTTTTCACTTGGGATCTGGAGCCCTGTTCTGAAGTTCCGTTTTACGTTTTTCTTGTCTTTCTGGGCTGGTTTGTACCTCCTTGTGGCTACTGTCCACAGAGGACACTCACAAGAGCAAGGGTAGGATCGAAAGACTCAGGCCGCTGACGTTGCTGGCAATCCCCGTGCTGGGGCTGTTCCCAACTTAATTCAGCAAAAACTAAAGGTTGTTTTCTCTTTCGGTGGGGTTGTTTACTTGGAAAAACACCATATAATTAAAACCATTTTCTGAGTTGTTGCAAGAACAGAAATGATGACTCAGGCCTCAAGACTCGCTGTGGGGGGGGGGGGGGTAGGGTTCTTCTCAAGTAAGAAATAGAAAGTATTGGCCAGATGCGACATTTGCAAATAGTTTTTATTTTCCCATTACGCTTATCAGGCCTTACCCCAGGACTACAGGAAGATATCTGAGAGGAAAGGCAGAACCAGAGATAAGTAGAACATGAGAGAGCCTTAGATCCGCCTCAGGACCAAGACCTCAGCATCAATACTGAAGCCAGATTTGAGCAACACCAGCGCCCTCGCATTTGGTAGGAAAAAATGATGGGGGAAGATGATCGCCCAGAACTGGCTCCAGGCAGATTTTGCATTTGAATCTTGCCAAAATATTAAAATGACAAAAAGGAACTTTTCACTTGATGACATAGGATAGCAGTGCTCTGTCTAAGTAACTCTTGTAGCAATAAGTGGTCACTTTCAGTAGGAACGTACCATGTTCTGAGGGCCATATTAAGCACGTCACAGATATGAGCTCATCTGATCCTCAAAACCCCAAGAAATAGATATTCCTACCCTCATTTTGCAGACTGAATAACTCAAATGTGGAGAAGTTAAGAATTTGTCCCAAATCACAATGCCAGTAAGTGGTAGAGCCAGGATCCAATTCTAGTCTCTCTTTAGCTGAAGCCCCGGGGGTTCTCTTTGCACTAGGCGGCACGGCCCCTCCAGAGTGCTTCCTCTGCTCTGTGGGGTGACATATGCCATGTGTCAACACCTCACACATCCAGCCCACACTGTGTTACCAGCCCTTCCAGACCCATGTGTACACTTGTTGCAGAGGTTGGGAACAGATGGACACCCGGACTGTCAGGAGCCTCACAGGGGAGATTAGGGACCACCTGGGACAGCCCCTCACTTAACAGACCTGGAGATGGAGACCTATGGGGAGGAGGTGGAGATAGAAAAGATCTCTTTGCCTAATGCCGGGTTTTCAGGACCTAATTGTTCATTCGTTTTTTGGCCGACTTCATAGAACGAGTGCCCTCAAAACACAATGTGTCAAAAGGGTTCTGCCTCTGAGGGCATCCAAGTGGGGGCTTGGTGGGACTCTGGGAGAAAGGAAGAGAGTAAGAGGAACTAAGAGTAAAAAAGAGAATGAAAAAGAAGGAGAAAGCTGTGCCTGAATTCAAACAAAACACGTTCTGTCGGGATTGAATTCCTTTTTGTTTGCATGTGGCACTGACCCAGCATGTCGGAGGGCGCACCGACGTTCTCACGAAACCAAGTCAGACTCAAAATACACCATTACAACTTCCTATATCCAGTATGTAATTTGTACTTAACCCAAAGATGTTTGGGACCATTTGCCTCCTCCTCCCATCCTTCAGACTTCCAGCTGCTTGGTGGGAGGTAGGCCTCAACGCGACCTTTGTTTTTAACCTTCTGATACCAGCGGCAGTTGCCTGGCTGTAAAATTACTTCAGTCTCTCCGGAGGTCCTTGGGGCCCAGATACTGGTTCTCCCGAAAGGAGAACCGACGCTGGAACTGATTCCCTGACATTCCGGAGTGAGCCTTCAAGGCCCAGAGCCCCGAGAGAGATGGGGAGCAGAGGACCTAAGCTCTCACATCAGCGAGAGTTACCAAATCAACATCAGCTCCCTCTCTCCTCTCTAAAGTTAGAGGCTAGCCCAGTGGAAGCCGGCTCTGAAGATGTGCAGAGAGGCTGGTTTCCCTTCCCAGGCCTGCTCAGTTCTGCCCAAAATACCTTTGCCAGTTGAGGTGGCTCCTCATCAACTAGACCAGGCCGGGCCTTGCGCAGGTCCCCATCAGGATCTGCAGAGCAAGCTGGGTGGCGGTGAGGACATAATTTAAAACTGTTGCCTAGTGTTCTCCTAAGCCATGCTGTACTTTGAAAAAAAGCCCTTCATCCTTCAGGCAACAGCTGGAAGGCTTGGCTGAATGGTGTGGCTTCAGTGTGGAGGGTCACAGGGTACTGATCTAAGGGCTGAGAAGTCTTGCTCACCCAACTGTTGACGCTCAGTAAACGGGGCAGGCGGGGCTGCTGTGGGCATCTGAGGAAGAAGGCCTCCACCCCACCCCCAGCCAGAGAAAGAATAGGAAGCAACTTCCATTCAGGGTTCACAGGGGTCCCCAGCCCTACTCCGCCCCCTGCCAAAGCCACCAGGCCCTTTCCCTGCCTCCAAGTCACCTTGCATTATAACAGGATTAAAGTGTATTTAGCTCCTCCATTAGCATACTTTCGCCCCGTTTTGGCCTACTTAAGGCTTCCGCCCGGCTTTGATCAGTTTTGCGTTCTACTGGCCAACAGGAGGGCTGGGCCGGGGGAGGGGGTGTCAGACTGTGAAATTGTCCCAGTGCTCCTTCTTATTCTCAGTACTCCGTTGTTTTTCTTAAACGGCCCAGTTTACACCCAGAATGGGCAGGAGGAAAGGGGGAAGGTAGCAGGAACCAATAATAATTAGGTCTTAGCTGGAAGAGGAGAGAATGGGTTTGAGCATCTCCTAAGAAAAGGAGGGGGGAACCCTATAATTTCTACAGTGTCTGCCTTTTTATTGCTTGCATTTGCATATAAATTAAATCCATATTGTAGCTTTAAGGCAAGCCCGGGCTTAGAATTCCACACCGCTCGGGGTCCCATTGTCTTACATCCAGTTCTAGGCGGCGGTGGAATGAAAAGGGAGGGGAGAGCAGAGGAAGGGGAAAGTCAGCTTTGTAGCGTTTTTAATTGCCTGTTTGTTTTCTCCGCCAATTACAGGCAAATTAATATTTAGACTTTGGGACACCGTGAAGAAGTGCTTACAAAATAGGTTTCAGATTCCAGGATGTGTGGCCTTCTGGCCATCCTAGGGTTGAAGTTTCATTGTGAGGAAATAAAACATAATAATCGTAATTAAGTAACCGCTCGGACCTAGATCTCGTTTGGATTTCTTCTCTCATGGTGCCAGGGATGCTGAGATTCCGTTGTGCTTCTGGAATGATCCGGAGTTGCCAGGTAGGGCCCTGGCTGTGTGTTGCTGAGGCCATCCTCAGTTTTCCTGTTGAACAGAGGTGTGGCCCAGCGTCACTCTGCTCTGTGAAAAGTGGCCTCGGATTAAATTCTGATTCGGTGGAGTGTAGCCAGTGAGCCTTCAGATTCTGGGTTAAGCCAATTTCAGAAACCCACACGCTGCCCTAGCAAGCACATTGGGATGGAAATGATCGTGTAAGAGAGGTCTGTGAGGAACATGGCAGGAAAGGGCCCTCAGCGCTTGTCTTGAAACATTCAGAAGTAGTGGGGAGGATCAGGTTGCTTCCTTGAGTTTTAGCCAGGTACAGCCAGAGAACGGAAACACATTTTAGGAGACCTCTGGATCATAATCAATTACGTGACGTTCTGATAAAATGTCAAGGAGGCAGGAGGCCCTAGCTGAGCCCATGTATCTTTGTTGTGGGATGTGTTGTTCTGGTTTGTTTTTTAAATTAATATATGTACCCTGCGTTGATCTGCCTTCCATCCCACTCCTCTCATCCCCCAAAAGATTTCTCCTCCTCATTATTGGTGCCATGGAGGTGTATCGTCTAATTTGGGAGGAGGGGCTGAGTGAGTTATTGTTGTTATTAAATTCCTCTAATAAATCTCCATTCTGACATCACTTCAATAGTCGGTTCCACCGCATCCTTGGCACCCCTTTGGAATCCTTTACCTCTGCTGAGCCCCCTCAAAGCCAGTTTCTCTAACCTCTGCAATCGCCCACACTCTTGGAGCTGTTCTGCCTAGAGGTTTTCTGCCCCCATCTTGTTTTTTTTCTATTTCCATAATGTTTCTTTCGGGAAGAGAGCCAAAAATGCGGCAGCTTCCCAAAATCCTCCCCTTGCCTTTGTACTCAGAATCTCAGGAAAAAATCCATAGTTTTCCCAATGACACAGACACTGCCGCTCCCCTCCATCGAGGTCTCTTGAATTTCATTTTCATTTTTTTCAAAGACCATCGCCAACACTCTGTGTTCCTCGCTGAACTGCACGGGATTTTTTATTTCTTTGAAATAAGCCCTCCGTGACTACTCCCTGACCTGGTCCCGCCTGGGCACTGCCAGAAGGGATGCAGTTTCCCAGGAAACCATGGGGAGTGTAACTGGGCGCACTTTGCCCATTTACCTGATCTGTATCCCTGGAAAATGTAAGCTGCCCACACGGGAGATGCCAATTCCAGCAACTCCCACTGTGTGTCCAAAAAAAGAAAAACTTCAACCTGATAAACTTTTTTAAGATCAGTAATCAACTGACTAGATCTATCAAGTTGTTTCAAAGTAATAATAATCATAAGGATGATGGCTAATATTCTTGACTGTTTACTCCAAATCGGGATCAATGCTAAATGTTTTACAGGATAACATAGATCTCATTTTTATCCTCAGAACAACCCTAGAAGAGTTAGGTACTATTATTATCCCAGTTTTACAGATTATGTAACACAGAAAGGTTAAGTAACTTACCCTAAGTCCCACAGCCTATAATTTGCACAGCCAGGATTCAAATATAGACCACCTGCCCAAAGTCCGTTAATTAATGTAACCATCTGCCATAGTCCAACGATGTCACCTTAGTGACACCAGAAAACAGGGGCATCTAGAAAGGTTTAGAGCGTTAGAGTTTACATAAATAGATATTATCTTGTTTCTTGTATGGGGTAAAAAAAAAAAAGAGAGAGAGAGTTTATTTGAGCAAAAATTGATTCGAATTGGGCAGCACCAAACTGGAAGCAGTTAGGAGCCTTCAGCCACAGGAGCTGGGGGAAGATTTATATATAGAAAGCGTGGAAACAATGAAAGGAAATTATTTGATTGGCTACAGCTTAAAGCCTGATTGACTATCCTTAGCATTTTGATTTTGAAATTTTGAGGCATTTACAAGCTAAGATTTTGGTTTTCTTACATAGGCCACCAGGGCAGTAGAGCCACATCAGTCTAACGACCTCCTTGTTTAAATTTAACACTATACTCCTCATATGTGTAGAGTCCGCACTCAGACCCAGGTCAGTGTGACTCCAAATGCCGTGTTTTCTCCGCTATGGTGCCTACTCCCAGTGTAGACCTCACCTTGGAGTAAATAGCCATGTTGGTAATACACACTGAACCCAACAGCCAGCTGACTTCATCACCATCCTCATAAGTATTGGTGGACGTGTGCTCTGCACTACTGGGACAGGTCATCACAGACTCTACAAAAGGCTACATGATCGTCCCTGTCCTCATAGACCTTACCCTCCCAGATGGGGGCAGAAGAATCAGACAGACACTTGGAAATGGGCCTGTGATTTGACCAACTAGCCAACTGTTTTCAAGATCACTGGCGATTCAAATGCTCTGTTTTGATTCCAGTGTGTTTGAGGGTTCCCAGACCTTCTGAGCCAGCCCTACTCCTCCCCACCCCCAGGTTTTCTCTGGCCCACAGCTGAGCCAGACACAGCCTCATTCTCAGGCCTTGCCTCATCAAGGCCACTGTCACCAGGGGTGAGATTGTCACTAGAGGGGTGAGATTGGCCCGGAGATCCTCCTCTCTGAATTTCAGGTAGCTGAATTAAATGTTTATCGTTTTTTTAAACCAGGAGTATATGCACATAATACAAAATTCAAAATGGACAAAAGATCATACAGTGATAAGTCCCTCCATTCCCATCCCTCAGCTCCGCAGTCACTCCATTCTTCTCAGAGGCAACCACTGTTACTATTTTTCTGGGTATATCCTTCCAAAAATAATCTGTGCATGTGTAAGCAATTTCATATATATATGTGCCTATTTAGGTATACACACACATATATACATATATATATTTGTTGCTATTTATAGAAATGGTAGCATTTGTTCTGCAATTACTCTTTTTGCTTAACAATATATTTGGGATATATTATATTAGGATATATTGGTATGTGTATATATTTGAGGTTATTCCATATCCATACATAGAGCTATCATTCTTTTTAATGGCTATATAATATTTTGTCATATGGATATACCATAATTGATCTAATAAGTCCTCTATTTAAGTAGTTTCTTAATTGCTTCACTCTTAACTCTTTTGTTGTTCCCTCCCAATACTTTAGTGAAAATCCTTGTACGTTGTCACTTTGCAAGTGTGCTAATATATTTATAGGAAAAATTCCTGGAGGTCAAAGGGAATGTGCGTTTTTCATTTTCATAGTCATTACCAAATTACTCTCCACAGAGATTTTACCAATTTATACTTCCAACAGCATTGTATAAAAGTGCTTGTTGGGCCGGCCCCGTGGCTTAGCGGTTAAGTGTGGGCACTCCGCTACTGGCAGCCCAGGTTCGGATCCCGGGCTCGCACAGACACACCGCTTGTCTGGCCATGCTGAGGTGGCATCCCACATACAGCAATTAGCAGGATGTGCAACTATGACATACAACTATCAACTGGGGCTTTGGGGAGAAAAAGAGAAAAAAAGGAGGAGGATTGGCATGGATGTTAGCTCAGGGCTGATCTTCCTCACAAAAAAAAAAAAAAGTGCCTGTTTCCCCACAGCCTGGGCAGCACGAGGTGATATGGAACTTTTTGATCTTTGCCAATCAGATAAAGAAAAGCATTATCTTACATTTTAAATTTGTATTTCTGCTATTATGAGTGAAGTTGAGCAACACTATAAATGTTTAAAAGCCATTTGAATTTCCTGTTCTGTGAATGATGCCTATCCTTTGTCAAATTTTCTGTTGAGTTATCGGTTCTTTTCTTATTAATTTATAATGGCTCTTTATATATTGAAGAAATTCACTCTTTCCTGGTATGATGAGTTGCAAACATTTTCCCTAGTTTTTCATTTCATTTTGTTTATGGTGTTAGTTTTTGTTGTTGTTTTGTTTTTACCTAAGTGGCCTTTTTTATGGCCTGGATTCTAGTTTCAACCCTGTCCCAAACTGTGAGTTACTTGATAAACACGATGGTGTTTGGTGTTGCTGATACTATTCTAAGGAATCAGAAACGTTTAATATCACTGCTGAAATTCAAATTGCCAGTAATTCAACAGCTGCCGACCTTGGTTCGGCAGGGCCTGTGGGATGAGGGGGAGACCAGAAGCTATAGAAGATCCTGTCGGCTCTGGCATCCTCTTTCTCTCAGTCATTCCTGGGGCTTCAGGGTTCCCCTGGGCCAAGGGTCTTGCTGCCCACTCTGCTATTGGGCACTGCTGCTGGATGCAGATGTGGGAGGCCTGCCCTTGGCACAAGGGCCTTGCCTCACCTGAGCTGCAAACTCCTGTCCCCCACCTTTTGGGGAAGCCTCTGCCACCACCTCCACGGGGCAGGTGTACAGAATTCACACCCAACACTCTCTGGCCTTCAGAGCACAAAGTAGACAGGAATCTGGGTCACGGAATATAGCATTTAACTTCAGCCTTCCCTGCCAAAACCTCCAAAACATCGCCCTACACGTGGATGGTCACTGAAGCCCCCGGCTCTGCCTTTGGAGCCGCCGTAATGGTGGAGGAAGACACCCATGTTTGTCTTCAATTAACTGCATAATATAAGCAATAATTTGGGGCCGTGGGGTCCAGTAATGGGGTCCAGGGGACCCAGATGGTGGCAACGGTGCTGGCCTTTGGCACTGCCATCATGGTTTTCTGGACAAATGCTGATTTCCTTCAGCTGGTCTGTGACCTCCCCTGGGAAATTTATATTTCTTCCTGGCATTCATCCTACATCTTCTCCGGCTACCGCGGAGACAAAGAACTCCTTCCCTGGCTTTGAGAATAGCTTGTTTCAGTCAAAGAATTCCTCCCCAGCCTCTCAAAGAAGGCCCTGCTCTGGGTATAAGAAGCCCCTTTCTCCTTCCTGCCCTAACCCACAGCCTCAAGTGACATTTTCTGAGGTCAAAAGCCCCTCTCCCCAGCAAAACAGCAAAACCCCTCCTCTAGCCTCACGGCAAAGGCCTGTCACTTAGACACTCACATAATTTAAAGGGCAGTGGGATCTTTGCAAAAGGGAATCTTTTCTATACTTCCTGAGCTGGCCAGACATTTCTACCTTCAGAATCACTCCTTTGGATTAGAAATAGGCAAAACTATTATATCCAAATGCTCCACTAAGATTGACTGTTTTAAATGCCCAGGGCGGGCGCTGGGTCCTGGGGACAGAGAGGTGAGGGGGTCAGAGTGCCCCTAGGTGCCCCGGTACAGGCAGCCAGGAGAGCACAGCAACGTGCTAGTGGGCAGTGCTCGCTGGCTCTGCCTGGGAGAAAAGCTCAGCATAGCAGACTTGCTCCTGTTCACCTTGGGAGGCCCGAAGAGTGTCTGACCTTGAGATGATGAGCTGTGGGGCAGGGGAATTTCTCAGCAGTAACAGCTCTGTTTGTGGCATCAAAGGGGAGCAGAGAGAAGAGGGACAGCTGAAAGGTTGGAGGTGCCCAGAACACCTTGGCTTTCTTCCCAATTTCGCCAGAAGCAAAGCCTGGGCCCAGCCTTGATGCAACACGCCTGCCAGAGCTAGCCCCAAACACCCCTCGCAGAGCTGTGCTATGAACAAGCGCAGTGCTGGCGTATGCAACGTGCCAGAAACTAGGCTAAGGGTCTGCATGCATTATTTTACTTACACCCAGCACCCCTAAGAGGGAGAGGAAACAGACCTAGATGAGTGGAATGATTTATCCGAGGTCACCCAGCTAGGGACTGGAAGAGATGAGATTAAAACACAGGTCTGTCCGCCCAAAGCTGACATGTTCAATCAACTGCACTTGCTGCTTGGGACGAAGGCCAGAGGGAGGCAGGAGCCTTTCTCCTTCACTCTGCCTCCAGTCTCCAGACCATAAGCCCCTGTGGGCCTGGACCCCAAGATATGGCCCTGCTACGTGTTCAAGCTTCTCTATAGAGCAAGCGCCCCTCTGGTGGGCACCAAATCACATGGTGTTAGGGCTAGACAGGACCTCAAAAACATCTTGTTACGCAAGAATTCAAATATCCCCCAAGGAACCCAAGGGGCCTTGAGGCGTGCCCAGCACAGTGTCCAGACAAGGCCGGCCAGCAGGCTGCAGGAGGCTCTCCATCCTCAGCCAGCTCAGCACCACTGTTGTCATATTGAGCTTTTGAATAAGATGCTATTTAAAAAAAGGGAACCATGACTCCGAAGGTTTAAAAGACACTGATGAAGTCTGAGCCCCTCCCAGGGCCTGGTGAGAGGATGCCAGAGGGTCAAGTCACTACAGGGGCCAAGGCCTGTGCTGAGGGATCCTGGTCACCTTGGCCTCTCTGAGTTTCTTTTTCCTCAGCTGCAAGACGGGGCTTATCGTACCTTCCCCAGCATCTGCACTCACTGTGGGACGGTACGCACATCATTTGATCTCTTTGTGCCTCTGTTTCCTTGTTAGTAAAAGGGGATTAGTAATTCCACCTACATCGTATTCTCACAGGAGTGAAATGACTGCAGAGCACCTAAAACAGCATCTTGCGCATACTCAATGCTCACAAGTAGCAGTTGTTGCTGTTCTCCTTACCGATGATGTGAAACCAACGCGGCTGTGTGTTTGAGTGTGCTGGTTCTCTGGCGGGTCAGGCCCCCCCTCATCTTCTTTGTTGCTTGGGATTCCCTCCGGCACCCAGAATGCTCTCAGCCCACAGCGGATGCTCCATCACCTCAACTCTCTTTCATTCCTTCAGGAGTCTTGCACTGAGCACCTCCTATGTGTCAGTGTGTACCGAAGCTACACAGGTCCCTCAAGGTTCTGGCAGAAAACCATTACTATTTTGAATTGGCTGAGTGAAAATAATAATTGTGGCTACACAGCCGGGATGGTTTGGGCCACATTTGGAAGCCCTTTGACTTTCACTATGGGTTAAAATGATTTTCTGGATAACTACACTGACTCTCCGCCTGAGTCGACCAACAGGACAGAGCAGGCGGCTCTCTTCTTTGCTCCTCCCATGGCACAGAGGAAGCTCTGTCAGAAGGAGGCCTGCCCGGGGCCGCAGCCCCCTCCCACCTCCGGCAGGCCCAGAGGTGCGGGGTCTCTGAGGGCTCAGAATCTTGCCTATCTGCACTGGCATTGTTCCTCCCAGCCCTTTGTCTCCTGGCTTTCATCTCCCTGCAGCTTCGCGCGACTTCCGGAATGGGCCTTTCCAAGAATGGGTTGCCGTAATGTTGTGCATGCGCACACACACGCACCCCACTTACCTTTGTCAGGTTCATTTTCATAGAAATTCCTCCTATCCCCCACCCCCTCGGCTGCAGTCCCGCCTGGCAAGCCTCTGCCTGCCCCCCAGCCGTGGCCTAGCCTGGCAGCCTCCAAGGGCCCCAGTGCCCTGCCCGGTGCCTGCCCCTACACACAGGCCCTGTAGAAATCCAGTCAAAGGGGTTTTACAGCTGAGTACTTGCGGAAAATTTGCCACTTCCGGAGTTTTATCTCGTGCTTCTCTCTTCCGCCGGGGCAGGTAGGCTAGTGCCCTCTCCACAACAGCCCAGTTTGCTTTTCCATCCATAGGTTTCCCCAGAGCCCTGTAAGGCAGCCCATCCCCCTGACAGGGGCCAACTAACAAGCATCCCAGACAAGACAGGAAGGCTGCTATCCTTGCACCTGCCTCAGCCACGCTGAGCAAACTGGGGGCTCAGGGAGGTCAAAGGGATAATCCCCCTGCCTCCAGGCAAGTTATCCCAGGACATCAGCTGTCTCAAAATTCATTCCAGAATTTCAAAGCTGGGTGGTCAGTCTTGGCACTGTCAAATCTGAGTCCCTCATAGCTGTTAGCTGTGTGTGGGAGTGCCAGGAGCCCAGGCTGGGGTACGGGCATGACTGCCATCAGCAGCAGCAGCATCCTCACCACCACCCGCCACGCACAGGCGCTGCTGGTCCAGTCCTCCTAACAGCTCTACCAGGAAGGCGCTGTCAGCCTCGCCTCTTCAGAGATGAGGAAACTGAGGTACAGATAGCCCAAGGAATTTGCTCAAGATCTTTCAGAAATATGAATCAGGAAGTCAAGCCTAAGCAGTCTGGCTCGCACACGCTTACCACTGCACTGTGTGCCTGGGGAGGCTTTGTCCTAGTCCCAGCTCTGCCACTCACTTGCTGTGTGACCTTGGGCAAGTGACTCCATCTCTCTGAGTTGCTGAATAAGAGGGAGGAAATAATACCTACTCTGCAACAGCTAGCAACAATGCAGGTACAGGCCTGCCCAAAGGAGGGTTTGATAAATTAACCCATTTGTTCTTGCCTGATCCATGTGACATCTAAGAAAACCTCATTCTCACCCTAACTTGGTTTAATGTGGTTGTCTCTCCTATTTGCATTAACCCATTATTAACCAGAACTGGTCTTCCAGCTAACACATCCAGCCTCATGATGGAATCTAGTCCAAGATCTTGTGAAGAGAGGGCCCTGCAGGAGGTCTTTCTCAGGGTCTCGGGTGGATTTGCCTATGAGGTGCACCTTCAACCTGGACTGTGCACTTTATGTGCAGCCCCCTTAAGACAGCACATGACCATCCATTTAAAGCCGCCAGGCCTTTGCACATGCTGTTGCCTCTTCCCACATTCTTCAAAACTCAGTGTGGACAGCATCTCCTTCAGGAAGTCTTCCCTGACTGCACTCATGCCCATCCACTCCCCGGGCCTTAGGTCTCCTGCTCTGGATTTCCTTAGCATTCTGTCCCAGTACTTACCCTCCCACTGTCTCCTAGCACTTACCACTCCATCTCAGGGGGCTGCTTCTCCTCTTCCCACTCAGTGGCCCTCACCTTCCCGAGTGCAACAAAAATCCCCTATGGAGCTTTTTACACAGACACATGCCAAGGCTGCCTCCTTGGAGCTTTGAGGTAGGTAAGTCTAGCATGGGATCCATGGAATCTGGATTTGAAAAGCTGCAGGGTGATTCTGCTGTGCACCAGCAGTGTAGTGCCCTCAGGATCAGTCCTGCATCCTGGTCTCCATGGTAACCCCAGCATGTAATAGAGACCTGCACCCTGTTGGTGCCCAACAATTATTCACCAGATTAATGAGTTTCTGCCTCTCTGTTCCTCTTAGCCCCCAATTTTTACCAACCAAACCCTATGCATAATTTTGAGAATAGGGTGGCAAAGGGGCCAGGAGATGGAGGGGAAGGAGAAAGTACTTCCAGAAAGGAAATGAGGGATTTAGTAATCATGTGGATAACTCAGCCTCTCGAGGGCCCTTTTGAATCTCATTATTAACAACTATAATCTTAATGCCCTAGCTTTGGTGGTTCTTGACCGTTCTCTAAAGGGTGCATCCTGTGAAGGAAGCAGGGCAAGGTTGATTAACCCCATTCCACAGACAGCCTCAAAAACTTTTAGAGAAGGCCGAGGTCCAAGGGGTTATTCTAGTATTATCTTGTTCATTTTTAGATCAGGAAATGAGGCCCATGGAGAGTGAGGGAGGTCCTGATGGCCAGAATTAGAACTCGTGTCTCCAGGTGTCCGTGGTCCCTCAGCCGCCTTCCAGGGCTGTGTCGCTCAGCAACCAGTGGGGAAGGGGCTCAGCTGCCAGCCTGACAGTACAGTTCCACCTCCCAACAGACGCCCTGTCTCGCCCTGCCCTGACCTCACTCTCTTCCTTTCTGGCTCTTGATGGTTTCAGAGACACCTTGAGGAAAGTTCTCTCAGGTCTCTGAGCTCATTGACCCTGAGCCGGCAGCATGAAGTTTAGCCCCCAGCGGCTCTCTAGTCGTTTAGGTCTTCTCCCCAGTTAGGTTCTCAGCTCAGGGCTGCATGTGACTCAGGAGGCGGTGCCTCTTCCCTGGAACCTGTCCGCTGGCTTCCTGGACGGCCTCTCTACTGAGGCCACGCACTCTCCCCACACTCTCTCCATCTCAGCTTCGCTAGCTCTGGCCCTCTCATGCCCGGCAGTGATTCTCAGGGCTCTCTCCTAGGCCTCTTCTCCTTTACCCCCTACACCCTCCCTGAGCCTGCTCTTGCTCCCGCCCACACAACAGACCCCAAATCTGCACCTCTGGCCCACACTCTCTCCTGAAGTCTACCCAGGACCACCACGGCCATGCCCAACTAAATGTGTAACTCACCTCTAAACTCGATATGTCTGTGATGAATCTCACTATCAACCTTCACAAAAGACAAGCCTGCCCTTCTTCCTGCATTCCCAGCCTCAGTCACCCAAACCCCAAACCAGCAAGGAGCCTCAGCCCCTGCCGCCACCGCCTCCTCCATCTGTCCCATCGAGTCTAGTTTGTAAGCATCTCTCAACTTCCTCCTCAGCCAGCCCTCCTTCCCCGTCCTGCCCCCAAGACAAGGCCTCAGCCGCAAGCCTCCGCTCTCCCCCCACCCTGGGTCAGGGCACTGCCAGGCCACATCACCCAGCTCTGCCCAGGCCCAGGCTCCCCACCAGCCAGCAGGTGCTTCCGGGAGACAGGGAAAGGGGAAGGTCTTCTTGTACTGCCCATCACAGTGCTAGATTAAGAAATAAGGTTGTGTGGTGATTTTCAAGCATTTTTTTTTTTTTTGCCACAAGTCATAGTAAACACACACACAGTGCAATCCAGTACACATGCATACATATATATTTGGGAGAAAAAAAGTTCACAAAATTACACTTACCCTTACTCCATAGGACAGACAGACCCATAGTTCCTATCTTGTTCTATTCAAGTTTACCTAGTGCACTTCTTTTGAAAGTTGGTTGCAACCCAGGGAATTGATTTCACGACCCACTTACGGGTCATGAGCCACAGTTTCAAAATCACTGGTCTAGTGGAGTGGAATTTGAGCCTGGTGGGCAGCGCGTTGTGTCCAGACCTGGTCCTCGGAGGGAGGGACCCAGAGACTGAGGCTCTTCTGCTCATGTGGCCCTTTGTGTCAGGAGTTTGGATGTGAATCCAACAGACGAGGTGAGTTCCACGTGGCAGTAAACAAATGTGTACAGATATCTGTGGGGTGCAGGGGTCTGGTGGATCAGGTCCATGTGTATATTGATACTGTAAGATGGTCTATGTGGGGACAAGAAGCTGCTCGAGTTGATATGACTGGAAACGTCTGAGTGCGTGTACACATGTGAGCTGACGGACATGCAGTCGCCCTGAGAGAATCACAACAGAGTCAAAAGAATCACGGCGATCCACCCTCCCTGTGCTCCCTATAGACTTGACCCTACTCACCCTGCCCTTTCTGGGCAGGCCTCCCTTCTTGGCAGTTGCAGGGATGGGAGGACCCTTGAGAGGAGCAACATGGCCAGTCCTGGGAGGCCAAGCAAGCTCGTGAAGGACTCGGGAGAAGATGCGCCTCCCTGAGGCCCGGTGGGTCCACAGACTCATAGTTTATTGACTGGAGAGCCACACCAGGGAGGAAAAAGAGAGACGTCCAATGCCAGCAGACCCCAGCTCCCACCCCACTGTTCCTCTTCTCCACACCTCAGTCACCGCCCTCTACCCAGGCTTCTCCAGAATCCTCCCCACGTCTCCTCTTTCCCTCATGGTCACAAAAATGCCAGATTGGTGGCGTCTTTTCTTCTTCATCATGTTCCAGGTCTCTCGCTGGCCATAGCATGGTGGTCTACTCCTGTCAGTTCAACATGTCCTTTCTCTCGCAATAAGACACACACACGTGACACTCCCAGATATGCCTGACCACAACAGGGTCTGCTGCTCATACCGAACACTTCATCTAAAATATTCCAAAATGTGTAAATGTTTAAACCCTAAGTCAGCTCAGGGCACCCCAGCCCTGCTCAAGGCCCTCCAGTGACTCCCTGCACTGGAAACCAAATCCTAACAACTGTGCCCTGGCCCATAGGCCCTGCCTGTTTGGTCCCCTGGCCGCCTCCCTCGCCACCTCCTGTCCCGCTATCCCTCATGGGTCTGACACACTGGCTTTGGGCTACAAACATCTTCCCCCAGAACATCATGTGCCTAATTCCTTCTCATCTTGCAGAACTTGGCTCGAACATTAATTATCCCCTCAACAGTGTTGGCACTAGAGGATGGGCTTTGGGGAAAGCACACACTAGCTTCTTACCCCCATAAAATCCTAAGTATTTCACTCATAAAGACAATCAATTTAAGAAAAAAGCATTTAGAGACAAACCCTCTGGCCCCACTTTCCAACCAAATACCCCTCCAGACCCTTCCATATAAAATTCAGCTGCCACCACTGACCTCCCAATGTAAATATCCATCATCCCTCTATAGTACTTCTCATTATGGAAAATTCTTATCTTTGTGTTTACTTGTGTATTGGTGTCTCCCAGACCAGACTGTAGGCTCCGTGACAGCAGAGGTCTCACCTGTCTCAGTCAGGCCCATATTTGGAACATAGTAGGACTCCATAAACATCTGTTGAAAGAATGGTTGACCATCACTGAACAGGCCCATAGCCAAAGGCCCCTTACATAGAGATGTTGTACCCACTGTCACCTCTGCAAGTTGCTCGAGGCCATCTGAAAGGAGAAGGAAGCAGAGGACAGGAAGGGAACTAATGTTTATTGAATGCCAGACACTTTGCAAACATGATCTCTTTTAATCCTCATAACAGTTTAAAGAAATAAATATCAGTATCCTCGTTTCACAGATGAGGAATCTAAGGCTCAGAGAGGTTAAGAGACTCATCTAAAATCAGCAGCAGGGAACCGATCTAAACCCTACAACCCCAGGCAGCACCACCCCACCCTAAGGTCTCCACTGGCTCCCACCAGCCGCATATATCCCAGAATACACTGTCAGCCGGCTTACCACCTGCCCTGTGCCCTGCCCCAGGCAGCCCAAACCCCTCTGCATTCTGCTCCCACAGCTCCCAGGCCCGGCCCACCTCATTTGTCCCTCAGTGGCAACATCAGCTATGATGGAGCCCCCCAAAAAGAAGCAACTAGAAATGCACCCACGGTGAGACGCTTCTATCCATCAGGGTACCCCCAGCCCAGTGGGATGTAGACAACCATTTATGACTTTTTGATCACAAAGGCACCACAGAAAAAAAATGTTCTGATATCAAAGTCTAAAGAAATGAAAAGACCTAAGGTTGTATCTAACTGATGTTTACAACTGTGTCAACATGATGTGAACAAACGGACAGGAGCTGGAAGGGGTTATAGAAAAGTGAAAAATGGTGGTTCAACAGCAGAGTGCTGGAACTACACTGTGAGTGACTTTTTAAATTAAGTTTTATTATTGCTTAAATGCTAGTTTTAGAAAGCAAATATTAGGAGGGAGGAAAAGACAGAGAGACAGAGAAAGAGAAAGAGACCAAAGGAGGGAGACAGAAAGAGAGAGGGAAGGAGGGAGAAAGGAAGGAGGAAAGAAAGGAAGAAAGGGAGGGAGGGAGAAAAGCAAATCCTTTGCCAGTTTCTCCTGGAATCTGACTGCTGTTTACAGAGGAGGAGTGCCAGAGCAGCCTCTGCCACCGGTGGGCAGAGAGAGGTCTCTGGTAGCCAAAGAGAGAGGCAGAGCTAAAGGTGTGGGAAAGAGACAGGTGTCCAACACTGGTCACCTGTCCACAAAGCAGCAACCATAATCACATCACTCCCAGCCCGACCCTCCACAGGGGCTCAGCCTTCTGCCATCATCCCAGAACCAGCATCCTGACTCTCCTCTCTCTCCTTCAAGCACATCCTCCCCAGCTCAGTCTATACCCTATCCCTCCAGGAGCCCTGCTCCTTCTCCTTCAAGAGCCAACTCAAAACTCTCTTCTTCCTGAAAGCATTTCTGGATCACCTTTCACTCTATGAATCTTCAGAAGCTTGCTAATGTTTGCCTTCTTCATACTATAGGATATTTCATCATATGGAAGCAAATCTTTAACGTTTGTAAAAACCACGGGCTTTAAATTCCAGCTCTGCCAGTCTCTAGCTGTGTAATCTTGGGCAAGTGACTTAACCTCTCTGAGCATCAGAGTCCAAAATTATAAAATGGAAATACTGATAACATCCTAAAGGGCTGTTAGGAGTCAATGAGATAATATATATGTAAACAGTCGAGGAGAGCGTTGGGCAAATAGGAAGCAATCAATACGTGGTAGTTCTTATTATGATGTATGCCATAAAATTCTAAGAAAGCAATCGTGCAATTGTATTCTGAATTGCATCACCTCTACCTGAACTAGATGTGAAACTCACTGAGGAAGAAAGCTGTCTCTTCCAAGCCTTAACGTCTCTCCCTAAACCCGTCTCTGTTCCCATCAGAGCATGCAACCCACAGTCAGCAAACAGCTAAGCCGCCGGACCCCTAGGTTTTTCAGGTGCAGTTCCAGGACTCTGCCCACCAGAGCTGGGCTGCCGGTCCATCTGGCAGCCGGAGCTAGCTTGGGGCTAAGAAGGAACCTGGAGAGGGACTGGCTCCGGGTGAAATGAGAGCTGGAGATTCTGCTCTCTGAGGCTCAATGCCCAGGAGTCATCAGGAACCACCCAACCCAGCCTGCCCGCCCGCACTAGGAACCTGCTGCCAGCAGAACCTAAGACCATATTATTTCATGTAAGGGCTTGGAATCCAGCCCCACCGGGGGGCCCAACCATCTCCCCATCAAGGATCAAGTGTTCTTGCTATGCAATTTTTGCACATTTTGAAAGCTTTCGCCAACCAGAGAGGCCACAATAATATTAATAATAATAATGACTACCATTTACTAAGGGACAACAATATGCTAGATATCTTTATACGTGTTATTGATTTTTAATTATTTATTAAATAATAATAAATTTATTTTCCCACTTTTAGTAGTCAAAGGCACATGTAACTGCCAGTCAGAGCTTCTGGTTGAGATGAAACAGCATCAGTGCACACGATGAGCTGCTGGACCCCCAGATGAGAGCTGGGCCACGTCAGTCTGGTCGGCCAGGGCAGCCTCAGCAAGTGGAGTACAGACGTATCTCCAGCAACCCCCTGAAAACATTGAGCCCTGCTCGGAGGCCCCTCCTCCTGTCAAGGACCTCAAGTAGGCGACCGCTGGGCTAATGCAGTCACTTCATCCTGAAAATGATGCTCACACTCAGAGTCTTGCCCAAGGTCACACAGCTGTCAACAGGCCTCCTGACCCCAGTGCAGTGTCCTGTGCTGAAAAGAGCAGCCTGGTCTCCCAGGGGTGGCGGTCAGGATGGCCAGAGAAGTTGCCCCACGCTACACCTCTCCTTTGGGGGGACCTTGCAGCCCGGCCTCGACTGGCTCCATCCACACGCGCCCATCTTCACCCACCTGCCCAACTCTGCACGCTCCTCCCTTGGCTCTCTTTGACCCCGGGCTCCTCGTCCATGCGCACTGAGCATGAAGAGAATTCTCCCTTCGTAATGAGAATCCACCCCCAGCAGGACCCGGTTGAGCACTGCTAGGTCACAGTGCCCACAAACGTAATTCAAAATATAACAGAGCTAACCAGAAATTTAAGTGTAAGGTAATCTTAGAGAACTCTGATTTTTCCCATGATGACTGAATTGATGCTATCTTTCAAATGTCAAATATCAAATTCTCTCCCCCAAAATGGCTGTGGGACCCCCTGCTTTACCAATACCACACACTCAGGCCTATCAGGGTGTATTTTACTCTCACTCCTCATCAGCCCTCTTCCAATATCCTTGTTTTTAGAAGAAAAGGTGGGGCATCCTAAGGCTCTTTAAAATATATACATATAATATATATATTATATATATTATATAATAAATGAAGGGAAACAAAGAAACATACTTGCTGCAGGTTAGGTCTTCTGTCACCAGAAGCGTATTCTCAGAACATGCTTCATGACTAATGAATTTTTCTACATCATTGTTGCCTACACATCTATATTATGGGAGAAAAATTCTGAAAGATGCAAGTAGGAAAAGTTCAGTAAAAGACATGCCACGGTTAGGATCTCTCCCCCCAGACATTTTAACATGCCCTTAAAACCAGGTCGTTTGATCTGCATCTGAGAAGCCTGCCCTACCGTGCTTGAAATTCAAACAAATATTCACTAGTTCCCCCGGCACCCACCGGAGCAAGGTCCAGGCTGATGTGGTGGGATGGGGTGGGGTAGGGCAGGTCTGCTGGCTACAATGTTTCAAGACTGGAATTTTTACCAACCCAGCACTTTCACATCTGTATGCATTTTGTCCCCTTCCAAAGAGACACGCTGGGAACTCCTATGTTTATTCCAGTTACACTGCCACGCTTAAAACCCCTAAGAACTCCTCTCTGGAAGTGCGTCGGAGCCTGCGGCACACTCTTTTGAAAATCCTCAGTGGTGTAGAAGTTTCCTCCTTCAGGGAGGATCTGAGTTTGGGAAAGAGTCAAAAGTCGTTCTGAGCCAAATCTGATGAATAAGGTGAGTGATCAGACTGGGAAATGCTATTTTGAGCAAGAGTGAGGTTCTGATATAAAATAACAAAACTCCTTTTACGTGTCTGCGATGGGGCATGCGTGTGAATATGTGATTTGTAAACTAACTCATAAAGGTAATTCTGAAAGAGAAGCTCTCAAAAGATTTTAAGCAGTCGCAGTATGGTTGGAATACAGCATATCTGTTCAAAGTCATTGCTTCAAAGAGGTCAATTGTTACATGGAAACACAGGCGGGAGGGTACAAACCCAGGTATGAGGTCACTGCTTTGGAGCCCCACTTGGTAAAAGAAAGCAGCAAGGTCCCATTGAAGCCTGGAGTGGAATCCACTCCGCGGCCAGGCCTGGGCTGCACACATGTTTAAGGAGGGCCCCTAGGTGGAAAGGCTGGGAGGGGGTGGGGGGCCCCTCCTCCCAGGCCTGCTGGCTTGTGGGCTCTGTTCTGAATGACACAGCTAATTAAGGTAAGTACTATTGCAGCTCTGGGCTGGAGCTGCCGAAACGGGCTAGCCTTCGTTGTGTCACAGCTTCCAGATGAATCCATATTTCAGAGGTTAACAGCTCATCTGTAAATAAAATAAAATGTCCTCTGGGCTGCAGCCAGGTAGCCTGTTCCTGCTTTTGGCCTGAATGTGATTAGCACATTGGGGTGGAGGCTGGGAGCCCATGAGAGGAGGCAGCGGGAGGAGGGAGTCCATTCGAAACGTGTAAGACCTCCGAAAAGTGATTTTGGTGGTTGATTTCCAAGAGAGGTTTCCCCTTGCACACTCTATCTCCCTAGCCCCCAACTTTAGAAATTAAGCCCATTTTGAGACAAAACCTAACATAGTAAATTAGCTCCTCATTGCTCAAGGCCTCAGAACAGAATTTCCAAGGCAGGGGCCCCGATAGGCCTTGGAGGTGCAAAAATCTTCCTTGGACTTGGAGGGGAACAGGGCAAGGAGGCTGGGCTTCAGGTTTTGCTCCAGTTTTTGTTAGAATCTCAAAGGTGACACGGAGAAAGACCCAGCAAGATAACAGAGACTGTGTCTGTACAGGCAGGCAGGGCGGGAGGAAAACAGGCAGTGAAACCACATGGCACCTATTTGCAAACAATCCATGCAAAGCTGCTCCTTTGACTAACAGGCAATTTTTTTTAAATAACCTGGTATTTGAATATATTTAACTGTTATTTTATTTTCTAAACTGATTTTGTGTGTGAAGCCCCTGCCTCTTCTTCAAGGAGACAGGAGCCCCGATAAAGCTACGCAACCGCACCCTATCTAACCTCAGAAGGAAGCCTTCTGCCTCTTGAAAATGTACTCAGCCAGAGGTAAACTTGTAAATTACAGCGGCAATGGTAACAATCAAGATCAGGCCACACTCTCCAAACTTTTCTGTAAATCTGAAACTCTTCGAGGATAAAAAATTGATTTTAAAAAAAAGGCAACATCATTTAGGTATTATATGTACCTATGTAGCAAAGAACCATCAGTCAAACTGGGTTATGTTTTGTTTAATTTTCCAAAATACCCTAGGTATGTGTGCAGATGATATTTTTATGTCTATTTTATATGTCTATCGATTGAGTCTCTTTAATAAGCTTGGAATGATGATGCACATGGGTTGCATTAAGGGCTTGAAAAGTTTTCTCATATCCAGCAACACAAGAAATTACTCCCAGTATATCTAACTTGTCTACTTGTCTGCTCCCTCGTGAATGTGCCAGCAACCTTTCCTTTCTTCACCCCAATTTCAGCATGTGGTGAAGGCATTAGCGAGGGCCGCGGCACATTATTTCCCCGTTCCAGTTAGGTGAGGAGGAATAGTTAACTGTACTTTCAAAAGTGCAGTCAGCTTTGGAAAGTACGGGTCTTTTTTTTTTTTTTTTTTTTTTTACAAACAGCCCAGCGGTAAGAAGCCTGTCATTTCTTAGCCTGTTGTAGTACTCCTAAAAGCCAAACTCTTTAATAGTTGCTTTCTTACACGTTAACAAAAAAACAAAAACAAAAAACCACACACACACAAATACACACAACTCAGCTTTGATATTTCTGATACTATCCTTCAAAATATTTTTAAAAAATTAATCCTACATTGGAAGTTCCAAAGGAGAAGTTACATAGAGTCAAAGGTTTTTTCTAAAATCTAAATCTGCACAAGTGTTTTCTGTTTCCATGAAAAGGTTTCTAAGATGTGCACAGAAAATGAACTTCCAATAATTGTCTCTACAGTATTAATGTGTATCTTCTGTTGGGAGAAAATCTGTAACCTCATCAAGGAATAGAATTCAAATAAATTTTCATTGTCCCACTGCACAAAGCTAAGCTTAGGCGAATCCTAATTTGTTATTCATTCTTCTTGTTTAATTCATAATTTGATGCTAAACGTGGTGACACAGCAGTGCCCCACAAATTCGATTGCATCTGTCCTCAGATACGTTTCTTGAAGCTACAAAGGCTTATGTATTATACCAAAACTGTTTTTAAGCTTACAGATGTGCAGCTTAAATGGAGAGTGAGGGAGTTATTTTTTTTTATGCCTAGCGAGCCAACGTTAATCTCTCTCCAAATTCAGAGTCTCTTCTTTACTTTTTTTTCTTATTGTTTTTTACTCTTTTTTCCCCCCATTCTGGCTAACTGTGCTTCTTAGTATTTCCTGAACCCTTATTTGAAATAAAAATTCCTCCTGACAAATGCTTTTGGTTTAACACTAATGTTTGCCCCATCTGGGTAAGTGCCACAGAAGTAAAAAGGATTTTGCAAAATATTCCACAACTTGATTTTTAATTTACTGCATCATCAGCTACTTTTATGATAATATTTAATCTACTGAAACAAAACCAACCTTAGGGGGAAAAAACCAAACAACAACAACAAAGAGAAAGAGTTTATTTTTAGCAAGTCCACTCGCATGGAAGGTGGCTAGTGCAAACTGAAACAGCCTCGCCTAAGGGCACTCATTTCTCTCTCTCTTTTTCTCTATATCTCTGTCTTCTTTCCTTCTTTCCATTTATTTTTTCCTCTCCTTTTTTCTCCCAGTGGCTGAGCTGATCAAGTTAAAGGCTATCTTTCTCTAAGTACAGCTAACAAGTCTCAACAAGCAGAAGGCTCCAAGGAAGAAACTCTCCCCCTATCAAAAAATTTACAGAGTGATGATAACTGTAAATAGCCAACCGTGGTGCAGATGTGCAAAACCCTGAAATGAAAAGACTTTCGTGAGTACGCCACTTCACGAGGTCAAGTCTGGAAATGTGGCTCAGATGCCCCAAGTGCCAGGCCACAATGGTGATAACGTCATTATTTGTAAGTCAGGAAAAGAGGGAAGAAAGATAATAAAATGCCTCAAAATTCGGTGGGCTCCTTCAACTTGAGCACTTCAGACGTTTCACTTCAGGGCTTATTGTTTTAGAGAAAAGTCAGATGGGAGAAACGGCAAAGCAAGCCAAGTATCCGGGGGCTTTGTTTGGTCTCTATATCTTACGTCTATTAAAACAGATTTTGGGGGAACTAAGCACTCTAGTGAAAGACAGTGAAGCCTAGCACTGTGCACACAAAAACATTCCTGAGAAACTATGCCCTAAAGATGCAAACTGTAGTGGAAACTGAGCCAGGCCAACAGACTCCTCTCTTAAAGGAACCGCTTCCAACCAAAAGGTGAGCACGCCACATGCCTCTGCATTTTTAAAAACTGGTCTGGATTAGGCAGCAGAAAGCCATTAGAATGGGCCCTTCCTGAATGGGAAGACATTACTGGAAGTTTTGCCTGCATCTTTGGTAGAAAATGGTCCTTCCCAGGAGCACTGTGCTGGTGGCTCTTCGTTCAGCAAAAGAGCATGGGCCGTGACAACAGCACGCACACGCCGGCACATACCCTTTCCTCTGCCGAGCAGCTGCTGCAGCTGCAAATTGCAAGACAAGCTCAAGAGGATGAAAGAGGCCAACAAACCCAAATCTACAGCGGCTACAGTCGTGGAACGCTAGGAGAGAAAGTTTGGGTTATGTTAGGATGTTTCCCCTGGAAATGAAGGGGAAGTTTCCTTTAAGCTCTGTAATTAGCTTGTTTGAAAGCTCTCTGATTCACCTCCTCATCCTAATTCTTACTATCATGAATTTTGCATTATTCTATGCACAATAATGCATATAAAATTAAATAAACAATTTAATTAATTTAATTAAAATTAAATATTAAACATATTGTGTATAAGAAACCTGCGCCTTTGATTTAATTGGGCGGGAGTACCCAAAGCAGTTTGGGTAACAGCAGAAAATAATTAAAAACAACAAGTACGTTAGCCTCTGGGTACAAGAAATAGTTGGGAGCCTCCTCTTGAGAAAGGTTTATTTAATTAAAATTAAACTAATCTTTGGAAAACATTTGATAAGCATTTCATAATACAAATCATAATCCAAAAAATGAGGCTCAGCCTGCCTTTCTACAATACAGGAAAATCATGTTAAATAATTTATCTCTGGCAGTAGCTACTCTCTCCTTCACACACACACACACACACACACACACAGTAATTCAATAGACAACATGTTTGCTAGGTTCAAATTCTAGGTAATATTTGATTTATTTAGAATCTAGACAAACATTAGCAAAATGCATTAAGCATAATATGTCCACAGCGAGAATTTAGGAGACTTAGTGCTTGATTTTGAACTGGGAATGGATTTTCAGAGCCAACAAGTCCCATCAAAAAAGATCTTTATGAATTTATTTAAAAGGAAAATGCAAGTGTTTCGGCAATTCAATAATCTGGTCAGCGCTAAGATAGCCCCAAAATACAGAAAGAGCTGGGTCCCCCAGTCATCCTCAGATACATTTAATTCACAAAGCTTCATGGTTAGTGCTCCATACCAGGAGAGGAAGACCATTTATATTCCCATTTGTTTCATCCAGTTGGTGTGCCTGGATCTGTTATTCAGTTGCAGAGCGTCAGATAAGATTAGACACAGACCACAAAAGAAAGACAGCAACTAGGCCCATGCACATGCTTCCCCAGTAACTGTTCCCAGGGCCTGACGAGCCAGAACCCCCAGACATTCATAGTCTTTACCAAACTAGGGCACATTTTGACAACTACAGGAGCAGGAATATCACCAAAACCTTTACCAAACTAGGGCACATTTTGACAACTACAGGAGCAGGAATATCACCAAAACCAGCTTTGTGGTCAAATTCCAAAGTTACTGAATGCATGCACCTCGGCTGACAAGTGCCTACAGGCGTAACTCTGAGCCTAAATCATATAAATTCCAAGTATCCACCTCTTAAACATCCCACAGCCCTAGAGGACCATCAAAGTGAGACCATCCATTGGCTTGAATAATTCCCTTCACTTCTATTTCAGTATATGTAATAACTTAGTCTATCAGAGGGGATAAAATATTTTCTTATATTCTAATGATTCACAATGGATAAAGCAACTATATTCACCCAAAGATTTGCTGGGAGCATATAATAATGTATTTTGTTTTGTCTTTACAGCAAAAGATTTTCTATATATATCCTGACACCAAATTATATTCTTCAGTGGTCATATGTATCCTGAAAAATCATTGTTTGGGCTATACATACCCACAGGTGTCACACACATAGCAAAGTCTGAATCAAAGCTTAGTCCTGCCTATGCCAAGATTATTTTGTAGTGTCTTTGCTCTGTAAAGAAAGCCACAACAATATATAACATGCTATTTCATAAGCAATAATTCATAATGGCAACTAATAATTATTCCTGCAATATCAAGCATTCCTCAAAAAATTCAGCTAAGCTTTTAACAGTTTCTCTGTTTGGTTCAACTTTTCTTTGATCAGAAGAACAAAGTACCTTTGGAGACTTCCAGTTGGGCCGAGAGACATGGCGATCCAAAGGGTGGTCTGCCTATTGCCAGACTTAAATTAAAAAAAAAAAAAAATCTGGAGACTTGGCAGAGTTAAGAAGGGTACAGCAAAAGATCCTAAAGCCATCTCCAGTTCAATTAACTCTTTCACATAATTATTGGATAAGGGTGTTTAACTCTCTAGAAAACACCCAACGCAGAGCCTGGTGCAGCCCTGGCTTCCTCCAGCCAGGACCACAGCTGCAGAAGAGTTTCTCCTCTGCCATCCAGGGCTTGTCAATGGTGCCCTTCATTTGCATGTCAATCCTTTTACATGATTAATATGTATTTATTGACCAGGAGGCCTTCCCAACCTAGGACAAAGGGAGACAGGCAGTCCCCTTTTACAGGGCAGCCATAACTTTCCTGGCAGGACTGACAATTGTGCACAGAAATAATTCTCTTCCAGCTAGAAAGTTCTCACTATTCAGACACACAGAGCGACGGAAAGAAAACAGCCTAAACTGAGCACCAGAAGCTCAAGGGCACCCCTCTACTCCCTTCCCCATGAAGTCATTCGTCTCCATTTCCTACCACCTCAAGTAGAGAGGGCAGACAGGCACCTCAAAGACCAGGAAAATAGGACCCACAACCTGGGAGGTTGACCATCTCCTCCAGTCATGCAGGCCTCTGAGGCTGAGGCTTGCCCACAAGGCGAGACCTAGCTGAACCCTGAGGTACCTGAGTGAAGGGACCTGCCTTCTCCCAAACGCAAATCTAGAAACGGAGCGAAACTGCACCAACACATCCCGTGATTCGACTCTTTATGAATCTTTTATCCACTCAAATAAAGGTTACATTTCTCAGATTGACACATGCAGTTTTATTTATTAAACAGCAAACTCCATTTTAAAAAAAAAGATCAGCCTTATGTCTACCATTAAAGATTCCCAGAAAGTCTCTCCTCTTACATCCCTCCACTCCTCCCACATAGGAAAATAAAGAAATGACAGCCTCGATGGTCAAACAGTGGCATAAACTTCCATTTTCACTCTGGCATCTGCCTCTCGGCATGTCAGAGATGAGACTCTAGATAACGTTTAGCAAAACTGTGTGAGGGATTATGATGACTTGTTCGTCCTGATGCCAAGGAAATTGAGTCAGATCATCCAAGAGGGTTTTTTCAATCTTTATCCTGGGTGGTTCTGGGACTTAGTTTGATCGTTAGCTTCCCACCTCTGTGCATATTAAATTCTTGGTTCCACAGAGAGGCTGGCAGCTCACTGTCTGGGGTTCCCAAGGAAAAGTGCATGGAGCCATCTCTTTCATAAGGTCCTTAACCATAGAAATTAATAAGAAAAAAGGGACTTTCCCTTAGGTTGAGATAGTTCAAGTGCAGCCTCCATGTAAGCACCATAACCTCTTGAAGGAAACACACACACACACACACACGTACACACACACACTCATTAAGGGCCTAGACTTGGACTTCCTAAACTCAACACCAGCAAGAAATGAGTCATCTTTCTGCTCTAAGGCCAGCTCCGTATTCCTCCCCCGGGATTCAACATCCTCGGATTTCATGAAAGGTATTCATTAGGGGTAAACTCACTTGATTTTAAAGGGACATTCTAGGGTGTCAGTCCCCCCAGTCTGTCCCTTACCTACACCCTAGCAAACTCTAGGAAGTCAGGGGCACGTAGTACACTTTATAGAAGGACCAGCCACAGGCCCGCTCTCCACCCACAGTCTAGTCTGGGCAAGGTAAGGGAAGCCGTTTTAACAACCACATTGCTGTTGTTTGACCAACTCCTATTTCACTGTGTCGTTTTTACTCAAAGCAGTTTACGTGTATAGACTGTGCCTAAAAGAATCCCAGAAAGAGTCCTAGAGTTCCAAGAATGTAAACTTCAGGGGCTAGGCCCACAATGGTGAACTTACCACAAACAATTAAATATAAAATGGCCCCAACAGGATGTTTCCAGTTTCTGCCCAAGTTTTGCCCATAAAGAAATGTGATGCATATGATGAAGGTATTTTCCTTAATAATAATTCCGAAGAACATTACCCCAAAAGAGACCTGTAGTCATTTCAATGATGCCCCTACAGCTTCATCCACTTTATAGGACACCCAGAATGCAAGGAGTTACCCTGTATCCCAGCTCTAAATGCCCCACTCCAAACCCAAGACAATGCTCCTGAAAGCTATTTGAGACTGCTCTGCACAACCACATTTCCCACAAAAATCCATCAAAAATGCAGGCACATGTGTCAATAGCATCTGAGAACAAATACAAGGATGAGGAGGAAGAGTATCAAAGAAAAGCGAATATAATCTCTAACTTCTGTAAATCTGCAGTTTATTCTACTAACCTAAACAGTTTCTATGTGGTGGAAGTAAGGAAGTCAATTTTTTTTTCCTGAAGCTATTGACATAATAAACTAAGGTGGGTGCCCCTAAACTTGACTTTGTTTTCTATTTCACAGATCATAAGTTCAGCTAAGTTAACCAAGCAAAAACCTGTCCCTCAGGTATTGCCTGTGACATTACCCAAGTTAAGAGACGGGCTCTGATTGTTTACAATATTCCAAACACCCTGGAGTAGCCTTCAAGAATTCATTTGAATCATCGGCAAATCTGGGCTATACCACACCAACCTGGGCACCTGGACATGAGGAGTCCATTCCATTGGAGCCCATTTCAGCGCATCGCAGGCCCTTGGTGGACGCCAGGTTGAGTGACTGAATAATTGATCAGGACACAGCAGAAGGTTTTCCCTCTGATGTTTGTCATCATTAGAATCCAACCTCTGTTCACTAAGGAATACCTTTTGTTTTAAGTCTTCAACGCCCTGACCACCACCTCAGGCATTTTGTGGGGGAAAAAAGACAACAACAAAAAACCCCTCTAGATTTGAAAGAAGGGTTGAATACTGTTGAACACCTCAACTCTCTCTTTGCCCCCTCCTCATCTAATTTTGCAGGCCATTAATCCAGAATGGGCACTAGAGTATTTGGTATTTGCTTTCACATTAAAATGACTGAGTCATTAATGAAAGCTGGCAACTGTTCCTGCAGGCAGCAAGCCCTCCTCCTCCTTTCCCAACTTAGTGCTGTGTGTTCACATGTATTTCGTGTTGCACCCCCACCCCACCCAGCCAGCCTTGCCTGCCCTCACTGCATCAGCGGAAACTCCCCAGGCTCTGCAGGAGACCTCCCTCTCAAGGAACCACTTAGACGGCCCCTCTTGGCTACTGAAGACCTTTGTGGTGAAAGAGTCATGATCTATTAAGGGCAGAAAGGGCAACTACATGGGCCCGACTCCCTTGCAAGCTACAGACAAGTCACCAGCTACATAATAAGGGAAAATGCATCCTTTTCAGCCTGGTCCATGTTGACACCCGAGGGCAACTCCCACACTCACATTTCCATAAGATATCTTCTTAATAAAAACAAGCCCCTCTAAAACACAGTCAGCATTTCCACTTTCCCTGTGCTCTGTGAGCTGGGTCAGGTGAGAGGAAGAAGGTGGTGGCCCCACCTGGTTGTCCCCCCCACCCCCCAAACAATAGCTTTTGTGTTAGAGGGGCTCCCAGCGTGGGATGGATGGCTGGAATGTGGAGCTGCCACTGTGTTGGAGTTAATAACACACTGTCACAAAGGAATTTAAGCCTGAACTCGGAAATTCTCCTTCTAGGAGCATATACTTTTCCCTCTTCAAACTTCCCTGCTCTGTCTCAAAAGAATAAGAACCTTCTGTCATTTTTCTCCTGGAGGCCATTTCACTTCCTTCCAACTGCCCCTTGTGAAATGACCAAAGAACCCCTGATTATGGAGGAGAGGACCACCAGGTCACCAGGTGAGTCTTGTATCCCAAAGGTTGAAAGACTCTGGATCCGTTTCCAAAAGGACCCGCCCTTTGCTGAGAGGAGCGCCTGCCCTCAGGGCTGTGTATATGTGCAAAATAAAACTGTGGACAGAGAGCTGTCACTGTGGGCACAACCACTTGGCCAAGCATGGAGAAGGTCACAAGGGCTGGTGTAGGGTTGGAATGGGAATGTCAATGAGGTCGGGAGGTGGTCCTTGGGTCTCCTGGCTTTCTCCTGCAATATACCCCAAATTCCACGGGATTCCACCATAAATAGGAAGTGAAAGGGAGATGGGGCAGTGAGGATAGCCAGTATCTCCCAGGCACACAAAAACTCAACACCTCAGGGATCCTCAGGGGTAACACTCTGGAC
The DNA here is from genome assembly GCF_020826845.1 of Diceros bicornis minor. NCBI lineage: Eukaryota > Metazoa > Chordata > Mammalia > Perissodactyla > Rhinocerotidae > Diceros > Diceros bicornis. The sequence continues at coordinate 13,776,902 of NC_080749.1, read as the reverse complement.
ACTTTCCCTGGTCCCAAATCCCTCAGCTCCCAAGTCAGGAGTCTGTGGCTAGGTCTTTATCCCATCCAGCCGTGCTTGCTCTCACAGTCCCAGAGAAAGAGCGATTGCATTCCCCAGGTAGGCCCACTGCAGGGGCTTCCCCGACGTGGCCTCACAGCCAAGTGAGCTTGTGAACACGGAGACGGCTGAGGATCGGAGACAAGGAGCTCGCTCGCTCGGTTTTTCTGGGCCGTGTTTGCCATTTGCGGGAATAAATGAAGCATCGGTAATCTCCATAAAAGAGCTTTCACGCTTCATTCTCTGAAACTAAGTTGAGGCTTAGACGGAAAGGAAAAAAGGGACTTTTAATTTAAAGTAATGATCATCAGCACTCTGGCTCTAGAGGGTCTCTAGGGGAGAAGGAGTGCCCACCCCACCCCGGGACGCCGCCGCGCCGCGCCTCGCCGGGCGGGTCTAGAATTGCTTGGATTGGTGGGCCAAATCCAAACGCAGGCAGCTCTCCTGGGAGCAGGGCAGTGGCACAAACAACTCTTCCTGAGGTAATTGAGGGGGTGGGGGAGCCTTGGGAGCGAGAGATCGGAGACCCGCTGTCCCTGAGAAAGGAAAGTGAGCAGTCCCAATGGAACCCCCGACCTCGCCAAGGCCACGATTGGGGGCAGCGGCCCCTTCTTCCCGGAGCAGGAGCCTCGCACTTCACGCGGGAACTTCAGCCGTGGTGGCGCCTACCCCGACACCCTCGCATCTCTGGTTATTCTCACCTGGTGACCGCTTCTGTTTCGGTCCAAAATTTGGACTTGGGGCACACAGAACACTCAGTGCCTCCTTTCCCCACCCCGCACCCCCAGGTCCGGTCGGAGGGGCCTGTTCTGTCCCCGAAAGGGGCCCTTGTTCACTTTAGCTGAATGCAAGTTGGCATGTGGGAGGCTAGAGCCTTCAAATTCCCCCCTTCTCCAAAACTCGGGGCCCCTCAATTCCATGCTAGCCCCCATACCAACAAACACTAGATTTCTCACTATGCACCACCAATGAGGTCGGCCCTGGGAGGACATTTTGGAGAATAGATAAGAAACTCGAGGCCTGATGAACGTGGAGATGGGTTCAGCCGTCCTCCCCGGGGTTTCTACGTCCCAATTCCCGATGGAGCTTTCCGCTTCCGCCTGCTGCAGAGAGGGCGCTTGGACAGACCCCGACGTTGGGAGGCCGGCAGTGAAGGCCAGAGCTCAATCGGCAGGGGCAGCGGGCACGGGAAATCCAGTTAAGGATGGAGGAACGCGACCCAGCCAGGCTGTGGCCTCTCCCGCGCCCGCCCGTGCCCGGCCGCGCCCTTCCGGAAGCTCTGCGGGGCCTGAGTGGGCGCCGCCCGAAGAAGACGCAGAGCGAGGGCAAGTTGGCGCCGCTAGTATTAAAGATATTCCAAGTAAACAGTGAACCCGAGCCGGAAACCGCAGCTGTGTCTAGGGAAGCGAATTGGCCAAATAACTCCAGAAAAGGAGAGGGGAGGTGGGCAAATGTCTGCGCCCTGAAGGTGGTCGCTTTCTTGGGGGAAGAGACGGCAGGGGGCAGGACTGCTACTGCAACTTTTTCTCTGCCCAGAAAAGGATCCCGCAACGGGGATTTCGGAAGGCGCTCCACCTAATCCGGGAAAATTCAGTTGGCGGCCCTTCTCGGGCCAGGTCCGCCCCAGCCAGGCACGGAGGAGGCAGGCGCCCCAGCCCTCTGATGCCAGGGCCTCCGGGCCGGCCAAGGCCGCGCAGGACCCTGAGCCGGTGGGCGAGCCAGCGAGCTAAGCCAGCGAGGGTTTGGGCTCCCCGTGGTGTGTGCGCCCGAGCGCGCGCCTCCTCTAACCGTTCAGGACAAGTTGAAGCAACACAAATAAAGTCGGGTCTCCGCAGCCTTGATGTCCACCCCTCCTCCTTCCTGGTTTGACCCCAGGCCCGGCCGCCCGGAGCCAAGTTTCGTGCAGCCAAGATTGCAAACTGATGCGCGTTACCGCCAGAGGAAGGGCGCTCCCCCAGTGGCCACGACTTGGGAGCCACCGAGTCTAAGGGGACAGGAGTGACTGGAGAACATCGGGGGATAGCGTGGCCGCCTGCAAGGTCAGCGATGGTCCCCACGCGCAGGCTCCGGGACGAGGGCTGATGGTCAGAGCGCCCCAGCCTCCCTCGGAGCAGCGGAGCGAGGCAGCCAGGGGAGCAAACTTGAGAGCTGCGCCAGGCGACCAGAAGAGACGGGGGACGGAGTGGGGCGCGGGGAGTCGAAGGGACGCCCGGGCGCACCTGACTCCGAGCGTCCAGAGAGGTTGGCCGCAGAAGGGCGGCTTCCGGGGCGAAAACGGAAACCTTGGAGCAGAGGACGAGGAAGAACCCAGAGGCCGGGAAGCCCACAGAAAATGACAGAAAGGAAAGGGAACCCGGCCTAGACATAAATCGAAACTGTACCAAGAACAGTCGCTTGGGAGAACCTGGGTGCGGGGTGGCGGGGGAGGGGGGGTGTTGGAGGCTGCGGCCGCAGCGCGGGTCCCTGTCACTTGGCCGGAGCGCGGCGCAAGGAAGTGGCCGGGGCCGCCTTTCCCTTCGGTCCCCAAGGACAAAATGGGCAGCACCCGCGCCCCGCGCTGGGCGAGCAGAATTGGGGTTTCGCGGCCCCTGGAGGGAGAGTGAGCCCCAGATGCGCTCCCATCTCCAGCCCCCCACGCGAGAGAGGGAGCCCAGGGGGCTCCGGGCCTGCAGCCTCGGCCGCGCTGACCGGAAGTGCGTCCGCGAAGCGCCCTCCGCGGACCGCGCGGGGCTCAGGCAGCTCGGCCCGGCTGGAGCGAGGCCAAAGTCCGAGATGCCCGGATGGAGCGGGCGGTCTCCGCGGAGCCGGCCTGGGCTCAGGTGGCAGGGCAGGGCGTGAGCGTAGAAGCTGCTGATTGTGGGCGGGGAGGGGTCATCTTCACCCGGGAAAAGAGCAGAATCTCCTGTGAACCTGTCTGAGCCCCGGGTGGAGTGGGGTTTGAGAGCGGGACTTCGGACCCGAGTTACTAGCTTGAGGGGGAAGTAGAGGGTGGCGGGTGAGGGCTAAGGACTTCTCCTACGAAGATTCCAGAAGAGAGAGAATAGCCCTTAATCCCATAACCCGAGTCAGCGCCACTCTCTGCCAGGTGCCCAGGCCTCCTTACAGCGGAGACTTGATACTACGCTGTGCCAAGGCGAGTGGTCCTGGCGTTTTATGATACATAATTACCGTATAAACCTTAATGCGTTTGGTGTGACCTTGGCAAAGCGACCCTGGGCCTCACTTTTCTTATCTGCAAAATGGGGATGATAATATCCCACTCAAAGAAGCGTGTGAGGATGAATGAAGTAAATTATGTCAAATAGCTAGCATTGTGAGTGGTTGGCCCTCAGTAAACAGTGATTATATTACTATTAATTTTAAATTTCTGGAAGTGTCGTCTTCTGAATCGCCTCTACGTGTCAAATGGACAAGCCGTGCGCACGGGGGTGGCGGGGGAGGGCGGGGAGAGACCTGCCGAGGCGGATGCTGGGACTCGATTCTGTTTTCTGCAGCATCTACACTGCCGTCAGTTTGGACGAAATTGAAACTATTACAGGCCGCTTCCCCCCAGCCCGACGAGGCCTCCCAGCAGCGGCCGAGCTTTATCGGCCAGGTTTCCCACTGCGTTCGCTTTATCAGACGGCAGAACTGTGGGTCTTTCAGCCAGAAGTGGTTGGTTTCGGTCAGGGCCCTGGCCCACTCTTGCAGCCGCTGTGGCCAGATTTTAAATACTCGTGGATCCCTCTCATCCTTGGACACCCTCCGTCTCGCCCATAGGGGGCTCCCTCCCCTCTGCGCTGTAATTGCTGGCCGCGGGGAGGAAGAGCGCACCCCTGATGGCAGCGCTTCCAACCCCAGGTACCCTTGCTTGGTGGCGGGGGCCAGGGAGGAATCTGCTGGCGGCTGTTAGTCCTTAAAAGCGTGTTTGTGTTTATACTCCATCCTGGGCAGAGTTGATGGGGAGTCTTGTGCTCATCTCTCCTCTACACAACACCCCTACCCCATCCTCCCAACCCCACCCCTCACCCTACCCCACCCCTCACCCTACCCCATTCGCACAGCCAAAAGCCCAGTCAGGAGTGGTTGATCAGAATCCTCTGTTCAGGATAAGATGTGTGTGCCTGCACACCCACAGTAAACCTCTGCTTTTCTACAGCCTCTCCCACACCCTGAGTTTTCCATTACGGTGGCCTGAAATCTTCCCAAATGTCCCCAAAGCAACCCACCCCCATATCTGTGGGGAGAATTCCCAAATGGAGGGGCCCATTCTACCTCCAGAGTGATAACTCAGCCAGGGAAGGCTGCGTTTAGAAGCAGACTCAAAGAGCAAATTGTAGTGGCTCACAACTTACCAAGCTCTCTAAGTCTATTTAGAAGTTTGCCCCCTCCTGCCTTGGGCCTGCTCCACACCCAAGAGATACACCTTTGCAGGTGCAGGGTATACATGAGGGCTGTACCAGCATGTCTGTGTCTGAGCCTAGAGTCACGCGGTCCCTGCCACGCCTGAGAGAGGGAAGAGGCTGCCCCTCCTCTCCCCTGGCTCCCCTGACTGCAGTCTTCCCTGCCCCCACACAATCGACCCACCCACCTCAGCCCCAGTTCTCCCTGGTGGGCTCCAAGGAAAGGAAGGGGCAGGCAGGTATGTCCTAGGCACTGGAAACAATGTCTTGTCCCTACACTGGCTAGGAGTGAAGCCCACCAGCTGGGGCATGCAGGTGTGTGTTGGACACCAGTATGTGTATTCCAGGACCAGGTATCAATGTGTGCCAGAAACTTCTACACAGGCAATGTCCATGTGCTTGCTGGGAATACACCTCTATACATCAGCCCACATATATTTTTTGTATACATGAACATACATGTGTGTGCATGTATACACATGGGTGTGTCCTTGTGTGCTTTTCTGTGCAGAAGCGTGTGCATGTGTGCTGAGTGGCTGCATGTGCAATGACACTACCCACCCAGTGGCACCCTGGGAAGAGCACTGGGCTCATAGGAAATCTGAGGGTTTTGCTTCTTACTTGCTGTGTGCTCTGAGTGAGGCACTTTCCCTCTCAAGACTCCCCCACCCTGTGAAATGAAACCTTTTTATTCAAGAATCCCTGAGGACCCCCACCAACAATGGGACTTCATTAAAAGACTGGCCGAAAGCCTTTGGGGAGGAGTGGGGGCTTGCAGAGTCCCCAGCCCCATCCCTTTCTACAAGTTGCCACACAAGAGCAACCCTCTCACCTGAGTGCAAAGTGGGAGAGGAAAGCGGAGGTCTCTGGTGGGGGTGAGGAGGGAGGGAGCACGCCCCATCCATAGGAGGTCCGCTGTCTCCCCCAGACAGAGTGAACAGGATCTCCAAGGGGAACCCATGCTGACTTGAGGCAAAGCTAGGGGAGGACCGCAGCAAGGCGCCCCTGCCCCACTCTGCCCCCTTTTCTCCAACACGGGAAAAAAAAAAGCTAAGCTGACCAGTGGAGGAACTGATGATGGCCACAGCAGAGAACCACAGCAGACTCCTCATTCAGGGCAAGGAGTCCGGCTGGGGCCTCTCTGACCCTGGCCTTGGCCTCTGGCCTCTAGGAGTCAGCCAAGGCTCACCCCTGCCCCTCCCCTAGGCCTTTTTTACTGAAGGCTTTGGGTGGGGGAGGGGAGGCCTGGGGCATAATGGCCTGGCTGGTGACATCATCTCTGGAAGCCCAGCCAACCGTCAATGTGGGGGCCAGGTAGGGAGCAGGCTAGCAGAGGACTCCTTCTCTGTGCCCTGGGCAGTCAGCCTAGGGGGCCAGAGAACTGGGCACACATACACTCACAAACATCAAATCATCACTACTGGCACCCATACACCCAAAACACACACTTCCACCTCCCCAGCCTAAATACATACCCTCAATATCACCTCCATACAAATGTCCACATACAGTGCAAGCCACAAACAAACAAGGCAGCCCCACACACCCAAATACTCTCTCCTTCCTCCACCACCATCTGCAGCCTCCTCCCCCTGACCCTACTGAAGGAAAGGGAGTTTCCAGCAAAAAACAGAGACCTTTGCCCTCAGAAAGAGCCACAGATCAATACTGTTTAGACTCAGCTAGCGTGTATTTCCTCCTGGGCTGAGGAAGATTTAAGTTTATGGTTCAATCCAATCTTAAAAAAAAAAAAAAATAGAATATGAGGAAGTTGGGAGAGCACACTCCAGTATTTATTTCAATGCAGCCCAGACTTTAATACACAGGCGGCTCACTAAGCCACCCCATAAATCAGAGAAATCAATGCCTGCTTATGATTATTATTACTTTCTTTTTTTAGAGGAGGTGCAAGAAAGAGGTGGGACCAGAGTCCTCCTCCCCGCTCCTCTGCCCCAATCAGGAGGAAGGAAAAATGGGGATGGGGGAGGGCAAGAAGAGAGGAAAGTCATTCTGGACACGACTTGTCAGGGCCTTGGCCAGATTCCTGAGATAAAGGCAGCTGTAACAAGTAGAGGTGACATAGAGAAAGACACAGCCACAGAGGAGGCATGGACCACATGTTTAAGCCCCCAGAGCTTCAGTTTGCTCCACAGAACAATGAAGAAAATTCTGTTTGCCCATAGTGATTGGAAAATAAAAGGAGATAATGGGCAAGAAATCAAATGACAATAATGACACATCTATACACTTACTAATACAGTCATGGGGGGGTAACCACCTCCTCCCCATCTCCCAGGGTTAAGGGGAAAATCTCTTTTCGTTGATCTCTTGGAAGAGGTGAAGAGGAGCCCAAAGGAACAGGATGCTTCCTGGAGTTGCTACTCATGTTGGCCCGCCTCTGTCCTATCCTCTGAATCTTGTGGTCTTGAGGGGTTTAGGTAACCTAAGGGGCTGCACTGGGGAAAGGAGAAGGAAGGGTAGCCCAGTTTCCAGGCACTCACAATGGGTCAAGTTCTCTGTACAGCTGGGCGCCCTCAACGTTGCATCTGGGTGTGGCCAGGACCCTCCTTGATGTCTGAGCTGCCTGGATTAGGGGAGGGGTATCCTAGGCCCCTGGTATCAGACCCTCTAACCTAAAGGCCTGCAGAGCTCAAAGATTCCAGGCTCCCCTCCCCGCTAGGCAAGCAAGGGATGTGCTTCCAACCACCAGAAAACAACTCATCTGGGCCATCCCAGGGAAGGCCCATCTTACTGCTCCCATCTCTTCACGAGAGGATTGGTGGAGCACCTGTTAGGTGCAGAGGTTCCTCCACACACCCACGGACGTGTGAAGAGGGACAAGGAAGAGATGTACTGCAATGAAGTTGGGAACCCAAGGCAATGTCCCATGTGCCCTCCAACTCCAAGCCACCAAACCCCAAGCCCCCAAACCCTTGAGCAGGGACTTGGAGGGCCCCTTGGCTTCTTGGACTTGGAGCTTAGCACTGTCACTTCCCCAGACATCAGCCCAACTCAGGGGGACTTTTTCAAGAAAAAAGATGGAATGACTGGCCATTCTCACTTTTCACAAAGGCAATCCCACAAAGACCACAAGAAAGAAACCCAGGAAGGAAAGAGCACAGAAACGGAGTTCCCATGTGTACACAAACCCCACAAACACACCTGCAAACATCTCGGTGTGCAAATACAAACGAGCACATGTATACACAGCATGAACTCGCAAACATCCAAGTGTGCATCTAATCACAGAGAAATGAACACCCATTCGCACAATACTCACACATGCAGGGATACACAAAACCGAGGAGGTACTCAGCTGCACCAATATCTGCACATGATCACATATGCACACAAGTGTTCAGAGACACCTACATAGGTAGCCACGCACGTACAGGTACATACACACATACTGCAGAAAAGAAGGCTGAAGGGGAGAGCAGAATTTACCATCTAAAAAAATCCAGGACAAAAGGGAGATGGTGCCTCCTGAGGAGGGGCCTCCCCTTCCTTCTCCTCGTGTGAGTGTCGGGAGCCCAGTGCCTGCTCAGGAAGAACAGGCCCTAGGGTCAGGGGCAAGAGTAGAGAGGTTTTCCTCTGGGAAGTCCTGGTGTCCTAAGGCTCCTGGGGACTTGTGTCTGCATCCCCTTCGATCAGGAAGCAAGCCAGGCTTTGTTGGGATTCTGAGAGGGACCCTGTTTAGGTCTGGGGTGGGGAAGAGGCAGGCCTGTGAGTCGGGCCCAGAGCGATCCCAGCAGCGGGACAGAGCATCTGTCCTTTTGGTCCCTTTGCATAGGTCCCCGGCATCCGGGCCTCCTCTCCTGCGGCTCTGCAGGACCATGAGATCCGAGCCCCGCGAGGCTTCGTGTGCCGCCCTCCACCCGCTGCTTTGCCCACGGAATCACTTCTCCAAAAGAGGTGAGATGAAGTGAGGGCGGCCGAGAGGCCGGGCAGAGGCGCCCCTTGTCCCAGCGGGCCGCTCAGGACGGGAGGCAGCCCTCACCTCTGCCCGGCCCTGGGAAGGCCTTCTGCTTCTATAGGAGAAAACCTCAAGCAACACCCGCACCGGAAAAAGAAAAAGAAAAACGAAAGGTGCAGGCTGGAGCGAGGAGCAGGTAACGGGAGGAGGCCACAGCCGGCTGGGCCTGGCCCGGCACAGGGAGCAGCCCCACAGCCCTGGCAGTGTTTCCAAAGTCGGGACTGGGGTTTCCGGGCTTTGGGTTCCTTCGAACGCAATCAGAGACGAGGCGTGTCCCGCCAGACTCTCCAGAGCAGGACCCTACCTGGATCTGGCCGCCTCCACCGCCGTCCTTCCCCCTTGTGCCCCGTATTCGTTGCGCGGGACGCCCGGGGCTCCCCGCCCGGGGTGTGCGCCATGTGCGCGGGGGCGCCGGGCCGCCGTGTGCCCTGTGCCCACGCCCTCCCTGAGCCCGCAAAGACGACGGCCGCCAGCGGCTCGTGAGCACAGTGTACACTTTATTTCAGACTACAGGTTTCTGAACATAATAAAATCTTTGGCTTGTAGCGGCGGTTCAGTCTCGCAGTCTGTGGGGTCGTATTTCTCAACAAGTCTCCGGAAAACGAAGGGGGGAGGCAGGACAGACAGACCGACAGCAGGGGCCGGGGAGGTGGGGGAGAGGCGAAGGGCAGACACGGGAGGGAACACGCTCTCACGCACACAAAGAAAAGTCCCAGAGAAACCAGGGCCAGCGATGCGGGGCGGGAGGCACCGGAGAAGCAATAACATTCAAATGAAAAAGGCAACGAAAACGAAACTGGGCCGGGGTCAGCGAGGCGGAGGTGGGGGATAAAATAATTATAATAATTATAATAATTATAACAATAATAATAAAGGAGATTAATAAAAAGTCCAGCAAATAGAGATCGCTACACATATTTCTTTTCCTTACCTGAAATTAAATATATACAAGGTCGTAAGCGGTTTGGCTAGATAGAGCTTTAAGGAGTTCGCAGCTTCGTCCCTTATACTGTGAATAGACAATAGATCTTATTTTTCGATAGCACCTGTCCGAGTCTTTCTCCCTTTTTAAAAACGTTTCGTTCCAACGTGATTCGTGATTCTCCATTCTGAGGAACTCTTTCTTTCTCTTTTCCCTGTCGCTCCCTCCTTCCTTTGCGATGATTATTTCTCCCCGGCGTGGGGCCGGCGAGGCGGCAGTGGAGGTGCCAGGAGGGGGCGCGGGCGCGGCGGCCGGACCGCGCGGCCCCGGCCGGCGGCGGCTACTCGCTCTCGTCTTTGTCCTGGACCGTGGTGGTAGAGTGGTTGTACAGTCCCTGCGCCATGAGGTGCAGCGCCAGGCCGTTCTTGATGCCTGTGGCCTTCTTGATCTTGGCGCGCTTGTTTTGGAACCAAATCTTGATCTGGGACTCATTGAGGCTGAGCTCCTGGGCCAGGGTCTGCCGCCGCTGCTCCGTGATGTAGCGGTTCGCCTGGAACTCCGCCTTGAGTCTCTGCAGCTGCTCGGCCGTGAACGCCGTCCGCGGCCGCTTGTCCTCCTTCTCGTTCTTCTTCTTCTTCAGCTTTCTGGTGCGCGGACCTGCAGCGGCGGAGAGGGCCGGGTGGGGGTGGGGACGGAGGGCAGAGGGGAGGGGGGAGAGGGCAGAGGAAGCCGTGAGAATTGCAGAGACGAGCGGGGGATCGCGCCCCGCGCTTCCGGGGCCATAGCGGAGGCCCTGCTGCGCCCATGGCTCCCTCCCGGCGGCTAGCCCCTAGATCAAGCGCCTGGCTACTGGGGTCGCCGAGTTCCCTCCTGGGGGGCCAGAAGGGCCGCGGAGGAAAACTGGCCGAGATTGTAGGTGCAACCCACACCCCAATTCAGAACAGGAGAGCCGTGTGACAGGCTTAAGTCACAGAATCCAAGATGAAGAGATATTTGGAGCTCCATCAGGCCCAGCCCAGAGCTGGAGCTCAGGAGCCTGCTGTCTTCACAGCCCTGGAATAAAAAGAGGCTCAAGATGGGCAGTGAAGACACCGGGGCAGGATCGCCCTGGGGGAATGCCAGCCTGCAAACTAATCCTCCTTCCTCCTCAAGAAATGCTCCTACACCTGGGCACCTACAACAAGAGCCCCTCTGCTTGTAGCTGTTGACCTCAGAACACAAGGGGATGGAGAGGGGACTGTGAGAGGTTGCCCAGCTCCAAAGGATTTGGTGTCTGCTCTCTCTACCTCTTCTTTCTCTTTGGCCTAAACCAAGCCGTTTCTAGTGTCCCAGGGAAACACTGACTACCCCCATCTCTGAAGGGGGAGAAAGGGCCTTCACCCAGTTGCATGCCTTACCCTCATGACCCTGGCCCCTGGGTTCTCTGCTTTGCCCCTTGGATGGTGCCAATAAGAAAGAGAGGGCTCTCTCCATTCCTCCACTCAGTGGCACAGGCCGAATCTCCCTTACCTCTCTTTTGAACACATAGGCTGAAATATCATAATTGAAAACTCCTAAATAACAACAACAAGCCCCATCTGCTTTCCCTGCCCACCCATGGCATTTGCAAGGAGACTACATCCTCCTCCTGCATCCATGAACAAAATAGGGGCAGAGGAACAGAGACGGAGGGACAATCCTGGCAAAAATCTGTGCTTTGCCCCTAAGATGGATATGGGAAGAGGCCAAAGGAAACCTCCCCAGGAAGGTGAAGTATCCCTCAAAACCTAGTCCAGGAGAAGGGCTGCTATGGAGCCCAGCCCTGGAGAGAAGAGGGAGACAGAGGAGGCAGCCTGTGAAGCCGGCACCTCTGTCCATCAGTCTCCACACCTAAGTCTTCTTGGCATTTACTCACTGGGCCCTGTCGAGATTGTGGGATCTTACTGAGCCAAATTAGGTCCCTGTCAGACCTGTTCATCTCCAAAACGGTCAGGAAAGAAGGGTCTTCACTGGCATCTCCAAGCCTAACAGCAGAGGGGCAACCTGGGCAGCTGGGTCCTGGGACAGGCCAGTGCCTGAGGTCACCAGCTGTCCTGTGACAAGAGAGTCCAGGCCTGGCCGGCTGCAGCGATTCAGGTCTTGATTGAAGTTCATCTCCCTGAACTGCCCATGCAGGAGAAGGAGCCAGGACCCTACCTCCCCAGGCCCATAGGAAGGAAAGCCGCCGAGAACAAAGACAAGGCCCACTCCTGAGCACGCTGCAGAGAGAACTGGCAGGCGGATGTGGAGGGAGGAAGGCCTAGCTTTAGACTGGTAATTAGCTGAGCGGTCAGAGATGGCCCAGGGAGTGTGCCCTTCCCCAGAAAGGCCCCGCTGTGCATTGTGCGTCCAGGACGTTGTTAGAGTGTTGTGTGTGTGTGTGTGTAGAGGCACGGACACTTGTAATAAAATCGTAGCCTCCCGGCCAGCCCCAGCCGCGAGCCGCACGGCCTGACAGCTCAATCACTCTATCCATCAGGCGAGTCAATCAAAGCAGCTTTTCGGAGGTTCAGGGAGCCCGACGTGTCAATAACGGGGCTCGAGATGGCGGGGGCTGATAGCGCGCATCGATCCGCGCCGGCCGGCAGGGGTGGGGAGGCAGAAGACCAGCCGGAGGAGAGCGGCGCACGGCTCCACTGTGCCGGGCCTCCCGCCGGACCCAGTGCCCGGAACCCCCATTGTGGCCGGAGTCCCTGGCGCCCTCCTTGCAGCGCGCACCAGCCTCCCGGGCACTGTCGACTGTCGGGCCAGGGAAGCGTGCAGGCCTCAGCCTCCTCTCTCGGGGCCTAGTGGCTGTCCAGGGCAGGTCTCGGCCTCAGATTCTCCAAGGGCAGGGGACACTTGGCAAAAGGGCCGAAGGAAAGTCGAGAAAAACGGGCCTACGGCTGGCGGAAGGAAATCTGCTAACTGTCAGACGTGCGACAGAAAGGACTGAAAGACGGGGCAGGGCCGGGAGGATGTGGGAGCCGGGACTCTGGCAAGCTGCGGAGAAGGCATGCCCTCAGCTCCTGTTTCCTGCCTGAGCCTGGCTTGTCTTCTCTTCTCTCCCACTGTCTGTCAGCTCCAGAGAACCAGGGGCCAGGGGCTCCAGGCACCCACCGTTTTGGCAACAGCCTTCCCCTGGATCGTACCCACCCGGGTCAGACTCTCTTGGCTACCCAGCCTGGGCAAGAGGGACAGCGATCAGATGCTTTTCTCTCTCTGTTTATGCTCAAATCTATCTCCATGTAAATGAACTCTCCTCAGAAAATATCGACATGGTATTTGTGTGTGTAAGAACACAAGATGCAGATTATTTCTCTGATCAACTCCTTGCCCGATTTCGGCCTCCGCGGGACCAGGCTGGCGAGATTTCAGACCCAGATCACTAGGCCCACTTTCCCGCCGGCTCTAAACACCCCTTTCCCCGGAAGAAAAATCACTGACTGACTGTGTCTTTCCATAAGAATAGTAAAGATAAAACACAAAGAAGGCCCGAGGGGCTCGGAGTTCAAAACCTAAGGACCGAGACTCGAGCTTCCTGTGCCATGAGCTGTAGCCTCCCGGGTGGCGGCCGCAGAGGCCAGGAGCGCAGAACTGGGTCCACGCTCGGTTTTGACTGGGACCGGGGGTGAGGAGGAGGAAGCAGGCGAGAGAAGAAAGCGCCCGAGGCCGGGTTTGCTCTCCCCAGCACGGCGGCTGAGAGTTCTGGGGGCGTCCGCGGGGCGGGAAGGCATGGCGCAGCCTGCGGTTGAGTACTCACCGGAGGACGGACGATCCGAGTAGCGCGTGCAGTAGACCCAGGCAGGCCACACGAGGGGCTGCTGCGAGTCAGTTTTGACCACGGGCCCGCCGTTGGCTGAGCCCATAAGCAGGATGGCGGGGTTGCCGTGCTCCGGGTACTTGGCACTCTGCGCTCCTGGGCTCCCCACGCCTCCTCCACCGCCGCCGCCGCTGTCCGCAGGCTTGGCCGCTGCTGCCGCCGCCGCCGCCGCTGCCACGGCCGCTGCTGCCGCTGCCGCCGCCGCCGCCGCCGGGTTCCCAGCTTTGGAGGCGCCCGCGCCGCCGCCGCCGGCTGGCGGGGAGCCGTCGGGTGGGCCACAGTTCGCATCCGGGGCGCACAGGAGCGACGCGGCACTTGGCGCCCGCGTGCCCAGCGGGTGGACAGGGTCTCTACCTGCGCCGGTCTGGCCTCTGTCGCGCTCGACCCGGCCTCCTCCTGCGCCTCCTCCGGCCGCCGCCGCCACCAGGAGCTGCGGCGGCGGCTGCTCCTTTTTGCAGCCGAAGTCCGGCCTCAGGATGTTGTCGATGAAAAAGTTGGTGGTGCGGTGCAGCTGGGCCGCGGGTTGCGGCTGGTGAGCAGGCGCCGCCAGATGCGGCGGCGGCGGCGGCGGGGGCGGGGGGTGTGGGGGGAGGTGCGGGTGGTGGGCCAGGGGCGGCAGGCAGGGCGCCGCGGGCGGCGAGGGGGGCGCGGGCTGCGGAGACACCGGCACGCTGTCTCCATCGCTGCCGCTGCTGCCGCTGGCGCCGGGGCTGAGGCTCAGGCTGAGGCTGCCCGGGGCCGCCGCCACCGCCGCCGCGCCGAGGCCGGAGTCGCGCTGACTTTTAGGTTCCGGCTGCTGTTCTTCCATGCTCGGCCGCCCCGCCGCCCCGGCCGCCGCGCCGGCCCCCGCCCCCCCCGCGTCGCTCCCCACCCCACTTTGCCAGCGGCCCGTGGGGGTGCGCGGAGGAAGGAGGCCGGCGAAGCCCCAGCGAAGGCACGGGGCGGGCGCAGGAAAAAAAGCCCAGGCGTCTGGCCTGGATCGCTCGCTGTTATCGAGCAGATAGATCTTGCTGTCTCTCCCTCTCTCTAATTTGTAGACATCCAGATACCGAGGCACTTGGCTATTTCTTTTTTCTTTCTGTAACCAGATTCAATGATTTGTTTTAAATGGGGAGTAAGCCACGGCCAAAAAGAAAAAAAAGAAAGAAAAGAAAAAAGAAGCAAGAAAAAAGAAAAAAGCTCCAAGAATTTTTTTTCTTAAAGGAAAAAAAAAATAGTCTTTAAAGTCTAGCCATCTTCCTAGGCAGTAGTGAGGGGTTTGACTTCCCCGAGTGTCACGCTCAGCTGTGCCCAGAGCGCGAGGCTGGCAGCGCCTTTAATCGCCTTTGCTTTTTTTGCAGGGAGAGCGCGTCTCCGCCAGCGCCGGGGCTGCCTTTTTTTTTTTTCTTCAAATCTCTGACAGCTCGGATCTTTGCACAAACTCTCTGGCTTAAAAAAAAAATCACCCAGGCACACTTTTTGCCTTCAAACCGGAAGCACGTGAGTCAGGGCCGCACGTGTGCGGGGCCAATGGCGAGCCAGCACTCGCGCTGACACCCGGGCCTTGGCCCAATGGGCGCGCGCGGGACTTTGCGGATAAATAATCCGGGGGCGGCGGCCGCGGGCGGAGTGGGGGCGCCGTGGTGCGGTCCCCGCGTGTCGGGCCGCCGCTCCCCCACCCGCACTCGAGCCCCTCCCCCTCTTTCAGGCCAGGACGGAGGAAGGGGCAAAGGAGACCGAGGAAGGGTGGGTGTCGGGGTGTAGGCAAATAGAGAAGCAACTCCATAAACAACTTGTTGGAGAAATGCAGGATTATGGGTGCGTGCGCGCCGGGCGCAGGGTCAGAAGGCAGGGCCCTCGGCTCTTTGGCACCCCCGTGCCTAGGGAACTCAGCCTTTTATTTTCTCTGTTTCTCTTTCTTGCTATTTTGAAGGGTGAAAGGTTGTTGTCACTGCCCGTGTGTGTGTGTGTGTGTGTGTGTGTGTGTGTAGTGAAGGGGGAGGGGTGAGACTAGGAGGGTCGGAGATATGAAATAGACCTAGAGTTGGTTACTTTCAGAGAAGCAGTTTATTTTTCACAAACAGCAAACCCCCGAGGCCAGCTGCGCCTAGCTGGCACCGTATGTTTGTAGGTTTGCAGTGCATTCCGGCCAGCCGCCCTGCGTGTCTTTTCCAGGGTATCCGCACCCGTGCCCTTCCCTGTCCGGACCTTCGACAACCCCCAGGAGCTGTCCTGGCGCCATTAAGCCAGGCCCAGAGGGCGCGAGAGAGCCCGAGCGCCGGGCGCGCCGGGTGCCTGTTCCTTCCCTGGCAGCTGGAGTCGAAGCTGTCCCGGCATCGTCGAGTTGTCCCAGGCGGGCCCCTGGGCCAAGCAAGTCAGGGTGCAGATGCGCGCGAGGCCCCAGCTTTTGGGTTGAGGGCAACCTCAATGTTAGACTTCCCTGCAAAGTGAAATCAAACAAATAAAAGTACTGCAACCCTGGTGTTTGCCGTGGACAGCTGACGACGTGGACAGCGAGGTTCTCCCGGTTGCCTAGATTTTCCTGGGATTGCTTCCGACTCCCTGGAGGCCTCTGGCTCTAGCCCTGCATATTCTTCCCAACCTTTGGAGGACTGCGGGGGCTCCCACCGCTCCCACTCTCACGGAGATCCGTCTCCAGTCCGCTGGTCTCTTTTTCACTGTTTCCTGGTAGAGGCATCCCAAAAGTTCTTCCGTCGCCATGGATGGGGTGGGGGGAGGTGAGATGCTGATCACCGGTGAGGTTTATTCGTGGAGCCGTTTTTGAGGGCCGGGATCCGACTGTGTGCTGAAGCCTGTGGTACGGGAGAGTGGCTAAAAAGGCACTGGCAACAGAGGCCTTCGCAGGGATGTTATCTGGGAGCTCCAGCGAACCTGTTCGCCCTGACCGCCATTCTCAACTGGGACGACGCAGAAAGGATCTCTTTGGAGATATTGTCTGGTGGGAACATGCAAAATAATCCCTCGGTGCCCAGAAAAGTCACAGAGAGTTAGGAGGGAAATAAAACGAAAACCACAAGCGGAACCACCTCAGTAGCTGAAGTTTCTCGGAAGGACTTGTGGAGAGCGGGAGTTCGTATTGCTAGCCGCATCTTCGGGTCAGCCGAGGGTCTTCAGATACCCGGGGCTCTCGCGGTTCCTAGTTAGACCTGCCCGGAGGCCGGGGGCAGCGAGAACCACTTTCCGGAGTGTTGCACTAAGCAGACCCGCCGCGGTCTCCTCAACCCTCCCAAGCCTCCCCCCAACCCAACCTCGGAGTCTCCCGGGTCCTCTTCAGTTGTACGCCCAAGGGCTCCCCGAAATCTCCCGGTGACCCCACCCATTCTCCCCGAAATGGGGGTGGGATTTTATTTATATTTAAGTTCGCAAAATTGAAATCTTTATCCCGCAAGCGAGCGTGGGTACTTAATTAAATTCTAATTAGGACACTATCAATATCCTATTTAGCCGCGTAGCTTTTGTGCGCCGCGGTCCCTTTCAGCGCCGTAAATAGGGTCTCGACGCCTTATCTCGCCTGCAGGAGACGCCTCGAGAAGGGCTGCGGAAGATAATTTATAGGTTTTAATTACTCTTCATTCCGCCTGATCAGCTTGGCGTTCATCACAGGCCTGTGAATAAAACCCTGGTCAAAAGCTCTGTCACATCGCGCTGGCAAGACGCTTAATCAAAGTGAGCGGCCCCGCGCGCCGCGCGGCCCGGCTCCTCCACGTAATTTCCAGCCAGCTGATAAAGCCAGCTGAATAATGCGGCGGCCCTTTGGAGACACCATTTACAGAAATGACTTTATTGACGGCTTAACGTCGGTAATTCATTTTACCTTTCATGTAGTGGAGCCCGGATTTGTTACAGTAATGGGATGATAAATGCACCCGCGGCCCACGAGCTCGGGCTGGATTAGGCGGCGCTTTGCGCGCTGGCTCTTCCCCCCACCACCACCACCCAGGCCAGGGCTGCGCCAGCCGCACCTAGCACTGCCCGCTCTCCACGACCCCCACCCAGGGCCAACGCCCTCCTCTCCTTACTGAAAATGAACACACTATTGGGAACTCCGTGTCAGCGGGTTGGTATCCTGGCAAGCCTGAGCGTGAGGA
Organism: Diceros bicornis minor; assembly: GCF_020826845.1. Classification (NCBI taxonomy): domain Eukaryota; kingdom Metazoa; phylum Chordata; class Mammalia; order Perissodactyla; family Rhinocerotidae; genus Diceros; species Diceros bicornis. The sequence continues at coordinate 13,759,657 of NC_080749.1, read as the reverse complement.
GTGCGAGGGCTGACCGTGAGCAAACACTGGCCGAGATGGGTGTGTGAGGGGTCCAGAGGACTCGCAGTGAGCCCAGGACTGGGCACGTGGGTGAGAAAGGACAGGCAGGGTGAGCTGTGTGTACAAGTATGTGGGTAAAGGGGTTGGGTGTGTGTGGAGCGATGTGTGTGCATGTGTGAGTACATTTTTGTGGCAGTCCTTTTTGGGGTACTCGTAGAAACCTTTGGAAATTAAGGAATTTCTTCCAACTTGATAGACATCCAGGTCATGATGGCAGGGACGTGGGCTGGCAGGAAGCAGCTGGTGGAATCTGCCAGAAGTGAAGTGGAGTCCTTCTCAAAACATCTTCTGCTCCCGGGCCAAAGGTGTGGAATTGTGGGGGCACCCAGTGCCCATTTCCATTGCCTCGAAGTTCTGAGTTGTGCAGTTCCCCTGGAGCAAGAGGCCCGACAGAAGGCCACTGACCTAGCCTCATCCCTGCAATAAATTGTCCCAAGTTCTGCTTCCACACCCAGCCCACCTAAAAGTGGAGAATGACAAGAAAGAAAACGATTTTGTTTTGTTTTAAATGCTGAAGAGGGGGGAAAAAACCCTACGATTGCTTCCCCCACTTGAAGGAAGAAGGAGGCTGAGAGGCTTTCAATGGTGGAAGGTGGGGTAAGCAGGACAGGGAGAGACCCCAACCCTCCTGTCTCTGTCCCATTCCCAGGCTTCCTCCATTCTCTGACGCTAACCAGAGGCTTCCACTGAGCAAAAGGTACCTGGCCAAACAGATGGGGAGAGTGTCTTTGCATGTTTGGGGAGTGCTGGAGAAGTTTGGGGGTCACATACTAGGAAGACTGATGAGTGTTTCTCAAGGTGAAGGCTGAGAAATTGTACCTTTGTTTCTTCTCTTTCTCAGTCTTGCAAAAACCACTTATCGATTTGGGATTTGGAGAGTGGCCGATGGCTGTGGGGCCTGGAGCCTCTTTTTGTGTCTATTTGTCTGTGTATGTGAGAACCACAGAGAGGGAACTTAGGTTGTAAAAGCATTGTTTGTGTGTCTGTGTGTATTTGTGTGCGTGGCAGGAAGCTGGTGTATATACATATTAGTGTGTACACCCAAGTCTGCCCCCCCCCCCGTTGGGCATGGAGAAATGCATTCGCTGAGGGTTTTGGTGTATGCTGTTCAAAAAAATCTCCCACCAGCCTGCATTTCTGCAGAATTTTGGATTTCATTTAGGCAGAGACAAATGTGCTGGTCCTGCCTGCTTCAGCCTCTCCTTTGAGGATGGGTTTGAAGAAGAGAATTGTGACAGAAAACCTTGCAGCCTGGGCAGGCGTGTGCGCGATGGGCCGAGAGTGCGAGCGTGTTGCATGCACACGGTGGTAATCGCATTTCGAGTGTAGATCAGATGGCGGTGGGGCCTCGTGGCGAGGGACATGAATGAGTTGTCGCAACACAATAGCGCACAGCCTTCCTACGGGGACTGGGTGACCAGCGGTTTTGTTGGGAGTGAATGCGAGGAGATTTCTGCTACAAGTGCTGCGGTATTATTATGAGCCGGAAGGTCAGACTATACATCGCAGGTCCCCAAAGCCTATAGACCTTGGGAAATGTGGGGCCTCGAGCCACGTCATTGTACCTGACAGTCTTTTCAATAGACTAATTCAATTAGTGCTCCGGGTTTTGGTCTTCATTTGGAGGCGATAATAATGTAGGGGGTGGGTGGGTGCAGGGGAATTCCTTGGGTATTGGTTAGAGATCTTAAGCAATTCTGCCAGAAGCTTGGAGTGGGACCCGGAGAGGCAGGGGAAGGAAAAAAGCTGAGGTGGGTGGGGGGTGCGTGGGAGGCAAACTATGGAAAATAAAATGCTCTGCTGACTCTCCAAATTGGGGCCACAGCTTTGTTTGTAGATGGCCTAGAAGACTGGGGAGTGGGGGAGCAGGGAGAAGTTCTTTTTTTATGTGTGCATGAAATACGCCTGCCCATAAATGCCCAAGTTCCTAGAAAGCCGGAAAAAAGCCTGGGATTGGAGGTTGTCAGCTTTGGGGAGTTCAATATTTGGATGTATGTCCCCACCATCCTGCCTTCCCTCAGGGCTTTCTCCCTTTTATCCGAGGGAGCAGTTCACAGCACGGACCTTTTTGTTCTAGAAACAGTTTTGTTTGTTTGTTTCCTCTAAAGCCCGGACAAGCTGAGAAAATTAAGCCCTTTCTCCTCTTGACTGTGGGAAATGGGGGAAACATTTCAGTGATCTCCGTAAATTGCACCTGGTGGTCAGGATTCGGAAAGGGCGCCCCTGGCCCTGGTTTTCTTATCCAGCCGGCGGACTGCCTGCGGGGTCGGCGCCGAGTCCCGGACGCCAGGGCGCGAACACCGGACCAGTCGCTAGTGGCGGGTTGACGACGAGGCGGGTTAGGGCTGCGCGGGGGTGTTGGGCAGCGAGACGCAGGGCCCCTTGGCTCGGATCAGGGGAAGGGGAGCCTTCACCTTCTCCTCTATACCCCCAAACCGCTCTGGAGCTGCACCACACAGCCAGCCAGGCCCCTGGAGAAGGGTTTCAGAGCTCACGGCTCCCGAAAGCAAGGCGACTACACACCCTTCCCTATATATTATTCTTCACTTTAATCAGACATCTTCTTTTCTCCTTACACTGAATGCCACTCAAACCCCAGAACTGAAACCCTAATGTTCACCCCCCCCCAAAATCCGGAGTAAATTCACCGTCTACTCTCGAATTTTCTTCTCTCCTTTATTTTGCTTTTCGCCCTCTCTCACCCCCTCCTCCTCCCCAGAAGGTTCCTGAGCCCGGCGCCCCCAGGCCGACGGGCCCCCTTGCCCACCCCAGTCCCCACCTGTCCGAGTGGCGGCTCCCGCCTCGATCCGGCTGGGCGCGGGTCGGGGTCCACACCAACTAGCCTGGAGCGTGTGCATGCCGGTCGGGACGAGGGTGGGATTGAGTGAGGAGGGGCCATCGCGGCTTCTGGGTTCTGCAGCACCCCCCTCGGCTCGGTCCATGCTCCCCGGGAGGTCCGGAACCAACTCCAAAAGTTGGGGCCAAAAAAATAACTCGAGACAAGAAGAAAAAAACGCCACAACATCCAAGTCCTTTGCGGAGGAATGGCTCTGCGGCTCCGAAACCGTGTTCTTTTTGCTTGCCCCAGAGTTAACTGTCCTCCTCCTCCTTCCTTTGACTCCTGTAGGGGTGTGAGGTTGTCCCGGGGCTCTTCTCCCACTGACCCGGGAAAATGAAGGCGATGTCCGCGCACCCAGCTCCCTGCGCTCAGGTTGCTGGCCGGCGCCTTCCCGCCTCTCTCCCCGCGGGTCCCGGAGCGCGAGCCACGCCGCGCCCCCCTTTGGTCCTTGGGGGTGCAGCTTCCCGATCCTCTTCCCGGGGAGGATTCGGGGAAAAGCTCGGGGTTCCAGCCGAGGTCGGCGCTGCGGGGGGCTGGCAGGGAGGTGGGGGAGGGAAAAGTTTAGTCCGGAAAGGGGGGTGGGTGGGGAAGGGCAGACTCACGAGCCTGGGAATGGATTGGGAAAGAGGGGCGAGACCGGTGTGTCTTCCCCCCACCCTGCCCCACCTCCTTTCTCAGACCGGATCGCCCGCGGGTGGGGGGGGAAGGGTCACTGCAACCAACGCCGAGGCCTTTCCGGGCCACCAACCCTGTTGGCCTGCTCCTGCAGAAACTGAGGTGCGGGACGAGTGTGCGGCTGCGCGTGCGTGTTTGTACGTGACTCTGTGTATGAGAGGCTTCAGGTGAGTGCGTGTGTGTGTGTGTGCCCGAGTGTGCACGGAAGGATTTCGGGCATTTTTTGTGTCCCTCTAATCCTCGTGTGCTTGTGCTATGTCCATGTGTGCAAGTGTTGTGTGTGTGCATGGGCTCTGCGCTGGTGTACGTGCCTGTGCATATCCATGTGTAGAGTCTCCGTGTGTGCGTTGTGCGCGAGAGCAAGACTGAGGCTTTGCAAGTGAGGCGTGTGAAGTCGCAACTACCAGAGGGCTCTGACCGCAAACCAACCGCTCACCTCCCACCCCCATCCAGACCCCTGTCACTGAACTATGTAAGGGCAGAGGAGGCAGTCGCCTAAATCCGGACTAAAACGGCCACTGGTTTTCTGTTTTCCACCAAGACCCACCTATGCAATCTCACAGCCCGGATTGGAGGTAGGGAGGCAACACGTGGCAAGGTCAAGATCAGAGAGACCTCAGAGAGAACACAGACCAAAAGCCCACTCCACTGATGAGGCAACTGAGACCCAGAGAGGGGAAGAGACCAGGTCAGGGTGCCACAGAGGCGTCACTGGTCTCAGGGCTCGCCAAACCGAGCTCGGGAGACGTGCTCAGTTCCGTCCTGCGGCCTAAGTCCTTAAGAGTGCAGGCTTTCCCCGCTGCCAACCCCATTCCATTAACCTCCAAGTAAGGATCACTCTCTCTTCCGTGTGTGTGTGTGTGTGTATTGGGGGGAGGGGAAAGCAGGATCTCTTGGGACCCGGAATGCAGTGAGAGGCCAGGGGGAGACACAATCGTTCCTCTTGTCGGATCTCACTCGAGGCCCTTATGTTTCCTGCCCCCTTGGGGGGGGGGCGGGGCTGGTTAGCAGAGTCCTCTTAGCCCCCACTGGCTTTCAGAACTTTCCAGGCGTGGATGATAGTTAGGGGGGAGGTCGGTGAGGGGAAAGCTGGCTTCATTTCCTGTGGGGTGGGGTAGGGTGGTGCAACACCGACCCCGAAGCCATTCCAGGCACGTCCCTCCCCTCCCGCGCCAAGGACGCCCGTCCCAAAATTGTTATGCAAAGGACTCAAGTATGTGATCTTCTGGCGGATCAAAGCAGCAGAGCCAAATATTACAGAAGTCAATAATGAATGAGCAGATTAAGAAACCCAGCTCGCAGACAATTATGGTCGCAATTGAAAAAGCGCCCTCTTTCCCTTCTTCTTCGCCCCACCCCCGCCCCATATAGTATATAAAAAAAAAGTAGGCGGAAGGTGGGGGCTGAGGATGGTGGCAGAAGGCAGCAGCCCAGCGCGCGTGAATGAGTGGGTGCGTGGACGTGTTTGTTGAGGGGAGATAACGCCCCCTAGGGGTGACCCGGGTGGGTCCCGTGTCGTCTCTGGCGAAGCGGGCAGACCCTTGCCCTCTGCACCCAACGCTCATTGGCTCCTTAGAAGAGAGCATGAGGCCGCTCTGAGCCGGAGGGCTAGAATCAGGGTTTCTAGGGTCTTTCTTTCCAAACCATCTGGCACCCAGCCTGAGCTCGCCCGCTGCACACCTTCCCGTCCCCTTTCTTTCGGGAGAGGGGCCCTAGGCTGGCGGATAAGGCAGGGAGCAGGGTCGGAGGGGCGCGAGCGGATTCCCGACCGGTTTTCCTGTGAGGAACGCGCCACCTGTCGGCCATCGGAAAACTGCACTTGTATGGTGTTCTCGGGTGGGCGAGGCTGTGGGAGAGGTTTGTGTTTGAGGTTTCCGGGTGAGAGTAGGAGAGATCCGGCCACTTTCCTGACAGTCGACGCCTGACGGGGGAGAGAGAACGGGATTCCAGGAAGGGAATCCTTCTTGGGATCCCCTTGGCACATGAGAGCCAAAGTTGGAGAGAAAAACCCATGAGGGACTATTGGCTCTGGGATTCAGAAAGCAGAAAATACCTGGGACACACTGGGATGGGTGCTGCAGTGGGAGTCAGGGACTGGGTTCCTTTGCCTCCTCTGCCCGCTCCGTGCTGTGTGACCTCGGGCTGCCCCTCCTTCTCTCTGGGCCTGTTTCCTTATGCGTAAACTGAAGGTATTGGATTCGAGTGATCCCCTCTCAACTCTGATCTTGAATCTAACATTGAATCTGAGCAGTATATGTCGATAACTGTGTCTTGTCTTCTTTCTATTTCTAGCGATTAATAGATCCTGGATCTTTATATGCCATTTACGTCCTAATCTTTAATACATATTTAATGTATGGCTGCTTCAATTATATCGCTGTTTTCTCAATTGTCCGAAGATTTCATTTAAGTGGTGTCAGGATGTTTCTTGGCCCAAATTATCCTGATAAGTGCCCATTTACTTAAACATTTTTTTCTTTTTTCTTTTTTTAAGAATCAGACAAACTAGAAAACTTCGTTCACTCTGCAGTGGGGAACGGCTGGGGAGGACTCGTGTCCTGGGGCCAATGAGAACATAATGGATGCTTAGGTGGGAGGCTTAGACGAGAAGACCCAGGCCCCGGATTGCGGTCAGTGTCAGAGATGACCCGAAGAAGGACCGAGCCTGGAGAGAACTGGAAAGAAGGCTGAAGCCGGGGACACTTGGAGCCCCCTGTGGGGGTGGCCCCTGACCGGAGGCTCCTGACACACGGTGTCTGAGAGCAGAAAAAGTAGGCGTCAAGACCAATGTAGGATAGCTCAGATCTCAATCCACTTCCCTTCGAACTCTCCATGAATTTAATGGAGCACGGCAATGGGAGGAAGGGGGCAGAATTTTGCTCGAGTTACGCGGAGATCATGTATATCTACTCGAGTTGGGGGTTTGCGCAGCTCGAGGGCAGCGCGGGCTCCGTGCTGTGGGTCCTTTCCGCAAGGCCTAGTGCTCAAGCGTGGGACAGCCGGGACGCAAGTTAGGCGCGCGGGTTGGGGAGGCCCCAACGGTCTGCGCCCCACAGAGCAGCAGGCAGAGCCCGCTATCGTCGTCTTCAGCTCCCGGTGGCCGTACAGGGCCAGATCGGCTGCCTCTTCCCGAAGCTGGAGGGACGCCGCCATCTCCTCCTCTGGGAATCGAAACTCCCTGTGGGACACCCAGAGGGGCTGCCACTTTGAACTCGGGACCCTTTACTTTCGGAATGGAGACGGCGTTTCTGGTCTTTCCGTCTGCGAGTCCAGGAATCGTTCTGGGACCGCCGGCTCCTCGGAGCTGGTGTTGACAACCGGCGCACACGTGGGGTTCAGGGCCAGGGGTTAGCGTTCCTATTTAGAGATGGGAAAATCAAGGGTCGGGAGATCTGGTCACTTGTCCTTGTGAGTGGCACTCTGAACGCGCACCGAGGCCTGAGAGGTCAGTGGGTGGCCTAGCCCCGATGTCCTGGCGGTCTGTGCGGCTCGGGATTTTTCACCTGCACCCGCAAGGGGCCGGCAGAGGTCTGCTGGTCCCGCTTTTCGGCGCCGCGGGACTCACTCACCCCGCTTGTGACACCGGCGCATCCCCAGCCCCTCAGACCTGACCGGTGGAATTCCGCACTTTGCGCTTTCTGGCCTCCGCGTCGCGGCCCTGGAGCCAGTTGCCATCCCGCTGAGCCAGGTCGGCCTGGGAAACGGGGAGCTGCAGGCCTCAGCCCAGCGCGGCCCGCCTGTGAGGCCGGGGCTGGAGCTGCGGGCTGAGTGGGGTGGCAGCGTGGACCCTGCCCACCGGCCGGACCGAGGAGCAGCTGCAGGGACTCTGCCTCCATCCCGCCCTCCTGGACATTCCCAGCGGGCGCGCGCCGGCTTTCAGGAATCAAGATCAAGACGCCAGAGGCGAGTGCGCCGCGGAGAGCTGACCAACACGCGGGAACCTTCCAGAGCCGCCGAAAAGTCCCGGCGCTGGGCGGAGACCGCCGGCGCCAACTTGCGCAGCTCAGACCAACCTCAGTGGTGGGACTGACATAGGAAAACGAACGGGTTTATTTTAAACATTTCTCACATTTCCCTCAAATGTTGCCCGTTTACAGAGGGAAGAGCGCTAGGAAGAGCTAGCGAGAGAGAAAGAGGGAGAGAAATGGTGGTGGTGGGGGGGTCGGATAGGGTTGGAGGGAGGGAGGAAGGGAAAGAGAGATTGATTCGGGTCCCTTTCCTCCGAAAGACGAGTCACGGATGAGGAGTAGATAATCAGTATAAGTGAGTGCTTGCTCTGGGCGCGGTCTTCATCTGGTCGGCTCATTCTACCTTTACAGTAACTTACTGAGGTAGTAATAGCATCCTCTCCCGTTTATGAAGGAGGAAACTGAGGCACGGAGAGTGGTAAATTAGCCCAAGGGCATGCCTCTAGCAAGGGGAAATGCAGACCGGAATCTGTCCCAGCTTTGGAGGAGCGAGATGGGGACCGGTCCACTCAGGCGACTTTGGAAGTCGCCCCGCAGGTCCCAGGAGGCCGGGGGTATAATTTCCCGGCACAGACGCGAGGCCTCCGCGCTCCCGGGCGCTTAAGTCGGGCCGCGGTCCCTTCAGCGGCCGGCGTTTGGCTGCCGGGGTCCGTCAGGGAGCCCTCGGCCCGCACCGTCCAGGCCGCTCCGGGCACGGAGAGCGGGCGGCGGGCAGGTCTCCGGCCCTCGACAGAGACTGGAGTCCCAAAGCGTCGGCCCGCCGCGGGGAGACGACCTTGCATTTCCTTCGCCCAGACGAGCCAGCCCGAGAGCGGTGCGGAGGCCGTAGCCTTTCCTTGCTGGGCTTGTCCGTGCTCTTCCCTCGCGCTTCCAAGCTCAGCGACCCCAGAAAGGGCCGAGCCTCGGCCTCGGCCGGCTGCACTGGGCGGCGGGGGCAGAGACGCTGGTCAGGGCAGGCCCGCAGGCCCGAGCTCCCGGGGTGGGGCATTCCGCCCCGGGCCTCCATGCTCAGCGGCTGGTCTCAGCGACTGCGAGGGTGATCGTCAAGGCCTAGACTTTCCCAGACTTGCTGCTGGGCAGCAAGCGAGGACCCCGGATGGGGACCCCAGGCGAGAACTGGGATGCGCAGGGAGCTCGGGCCCCACGGAGACGACAAGTCTCCGGGCTTCCCCTGACCTGTGCCTCAACTGTCCTGGCGCGGGTGGTGGGGGTCCCGGGGGCGGTTGAGGCCGGTGGCAGAATCTCGAGGACCCAGCATTTCCCAACCACGCTGAGGCGGTCGCCCCTCAGGATCGCTCCATTCTCAGGCCCCAGGGCCTGTCGGTGTCTCGGTCATCGCGTCCTGTGGAGCACCCGCGACGAGGATGGAAGTGGGGATGGAGAGGAAAAGATCCGAATCTTGCGGGAAGGAAGGAGGGGACCTAGGACCAGCATTGCCAAGAGGCATAGTTCCACCCATCCCTGCCTTGACCCCAGGTCACCCGCAGGCCAACGGGAACTCCGCCGGTCCCCAGAACCTGCTGGGGCTCCGCAGAGGGGGTTTCCACCGCACCTGGGCCTGGTGAGAGGACTTGCGGGGCAGAGAGAAAGGGAGAAAGGAGGCGCCTCGCTTGCTTTGGGAAAGCGCAGGTGTGCGGAGAGGAGGGGGCTGATGGGGCCCCAGGGCGTGGGGACCTTCCTCACTCCCCTCCTCCTCCATCCTCGCCTTGGCTCCCTCCTGCCCCTTTTTTTCCCGGCGCTTTCGCTTTTAACCAGGGGAGCAGAACAAGAGGGCTTGCAGCTAGAGGGTCTTATTGTCTCCCAGGTAGGACCTCTGTCTTCTCAAGGCCCCTCCAGGGCTCTCTGGGAGAGGAGAGAAGCCCCCACTGCCACCAAGAGGCAGCACCTGCCGGCCTGCGCCACTCCTCTATTTTAAAAGACCTCATTAGGGTTTGTCAAATGCTAAAACCTTCCTATCAGAAGCTGCCTCAGGTTTGGGAGTCACAACCCTGGGATTTTATAGGAAGCTTTAACAGAGAGGTTTGGAAAGAGACAGAAGGTGTCAGCAGTTCTGAAAGAATGTGAACTTGACACTGTTCTTTTTTTTTTCTTTTTTTTTGTAAGGTGTCTGATCCTTGAGCCAAAATACATCAAAGAAGAGATTCCCTCCCTCCCCCACATCCACCCTCCCCCCCCAGCCCCCCCCATTACAGGAACCTTGATAGTGGGGCTCTGGGGTAGGGGGTGCAGAATTTGTAGGGAGTAGGGGAGGTTATTTATCTTGGCTGGGTGGCCAGAGAGAATGAAAGCCAAGAGACTGTGCTACCGTCCTCTCCTCTCCATCCACCTTTACCATTTATCTTTTCCCCCTGTCAGTCTCTCAGCTATCAAGTGTGGACTCGACAGGAATGTTGCAAGGAAAAACTAATTAAACAGCAGTGCAATGCTTTGAAAATATTAAGTGTCATGTAAATGCCTAATGCTAATAATAATCTTGATGGTGGTAATTATGCGCTGGGAAGCACATCCCAGGCAGCCCAGCGCTGAGCCCAATGTGCATGTCTAGGAGGATCCCAGGAAACGCCCATCTTTTCTGCTGTGGAGCCTGGGCTCTGAGTGGCTAGGTGTCAGATGGGAGCTCCAGGTCATTACCCATCACCTGGGAGGCAGACCAGGTGGAATCCTGGTTGGACGTCCTTAAGTTACTGCCCTCTGATACTTGAGCCCATCAATTGTAAAGTGGAAATTTGCGACTCCCAGGGTGTGGCCACCCCACATGATGGATTCTGATTCCTCAGAGGCTCTGACGGGCTCCAGGGTGCGTTCATGTCAAGGTGTCACCTTTGCGAGCTGGGTGCCTTCTGTTTTCCAGAGCCCCGTTAAGACATAGCCTTTAGGTGGGTTACCCTTCACGTTTAAAGAAAAGGATGTTCTGTTAGGGAACACATCCCTCACTCTGCTTTTTGTCTGAACTCTTCATGGGAGGGGCAAGGGGTTCTCGGATCTTCCCTTAACATTTTTCTAGTGTGGTGAAACACCAGGCCTTCCCCAGGACTTAGAATTTCCTTATAAGGCAATTTCACCCCCTCCGGTCCCTCATCCCCATCCTTTCCCAACCACGCTTCCCCACTGCTGGCCTGGAGATTTGGGGCCCTGGTGTCTGCCAAAACCAGGGAGGCTTTGAGGGCTGCAAATTACCGTGACTCATGATGGATGCTTTTGGGAATTTCCACCCCAGAACTTGCTGGGCCTTTTAGGGATTTAGTAGTCACCTAGATACTCCTGATCATTGAACTTGCCCTAATTTCACTTCTGAGTGACTGAGAGAATAGTTACAAATTCTCCCCAACTGCCTTTGTCTTCCCAGTTTAGTTCAGGTTCAGCTTTTTCTGCTGTGTAATGACATATCCCTTCCCCCTGGAAAGTGCATAGGTGACTTTTTATTATTATTATTCAAAAGAAGCAAATTCTTGTCTAAGCTTTAAAAACAAAATGCTTTGTTCTGGGGGGGCAGGGGTTGGCCCGGTGGCGCAAGTGGTTAAGTGCGTGCGCTCCGCTGTGGCCGCCCAGGGTTCGCCGGTTCAGATCCCGGGTGCGCACAAACGCACCACTTGTCAAGCCATGCTGCGGCGGCGTCCCACATGAAGTGGAGGAGGATGGGCATGGATATTAGCCCAGGGCCAGTCTTCCTCAGCAAAAAGAGGAGGATTGGCAGATGTTAGCTCAGGGCTGATCTTCCTCACACACACACACACACACAAAATACTTTGTTCTGTTTATGTTAGGCTTTGGTAACTCAAAAACATCTTATCTTTCAAAGTAAAATTTTTTGCACATCCTACAGAAACAAGTGGTTTCCCAGGTATTTCTTTTTTAAAAGGCACTCAAATAGGGATGCTCTCTGCAGTGGCAGTGTGAGGGTTTGGGTTTAGGCCACGTGAGATTTCACGGTCGAACTTTGAGGGGGTTTATAAGATCTCACACTGACAACACACATGCGCACACACAGACTCACAAGCACAAATGCACAATTAAAAGGAGGTCTGGAGTTAGCCCATTTCACTCTTTCTTGTCCAAATATAGGCTTTGTTTTTTATTTCTTCTTTATAATGAGAAGCCTGAGTGTTGCAGGGCCCAGCCTCCTCATCTATTTCTAGTTGGGAAACAGAAAAGTGTGCGCCATGTGCAAGCTCTCACCACAGTTACTGGCACGCAGAGACTGACTTCCAGGCCGATGCCGTTTCTGCCACACCGTGTGCCTGCTGCTTCTTTGGACAGGGAGGAAAATCCACACATAAAACCCCTTATAGTTCCCAGATATGGCCTGAGGAGTCGACAAATCCTGTAATTTAAAAATACGATTCCCCACTGACACCCCAACTCCACAGGCAACGTTGAAGTCATGCAGGCAGCTTCCAGGCCAGGTGGCACAGTTTCACATCCAAGACAAGAGGACAGTGAACTGTTGTGTCCCCTCTCCACCCCTGGCTTATCTTCTGCATTGAGGCTGCACCCCAAGAATCACCTCAAGTGAATGGGAGCTGTGGTCTGGGAGCCTCTGGGGAATTCGAATGCGTACATTTCTTTTGTAACTTTTTAGCAAGTTTGTTTGGTGGTTGTTTTACCCAGCTCCAGGGGATATTCTTGCTGCATGGTGAATGATTTTGTTTCCAAATCAGATAAGTCCTAGGGAGACGCAGATGATACTGCAGGTAAGTTTTCAGCAACAGCTGCTGAGTCAGCCTTTTTGTTTTCATGAGATATTGTTCACCAGAAAACATTCCTCCTCTGGGAGTTACGTAGCAAACATTTTTTTTTCTTTTTTCAATTTTTGACATTTTGGTTCCCTTTGGTTGGTGGTAGGGGCATGTGGGGTGGAGTGGAGGAGAAGGAGCGGGGCCAGGTTCTGGAATACAGGGAGAGAAGCAAGGAGAGGATGAGCTGGGAAGAAGGAGCATCATAGTGGGAGACAATGCAGCTGGCCAGCTTTCTTGGATGGTTTTCATTGCCCTGCACTCCGGACTCCCAGTCTTCATTAGGCATCTGTAATTCTACTCTGGCTGCTGTGTTTGCCGTGGGCTGTGGGTACTCGCGTGTTGTGTTTAATTATTTTGGTTAATTCTTTCAAAAACACTGATCTGAGCAGGCTGTTCCAGAAATGGGGCTTCTGTTCCGATGTGGCAAGCCCATCTCCTCCTCCACAGCTGTCAACACAATGCCAGACACTGAAAAATAGTCTCTCCAGAAATTCAGATGTTTCCACACTGTAGGCTGGTTGGCACTGGAAGCCGCAATGTTCAGTCCTTCCTCCAGATAATAGCATGTTATTAGGTCCCGAAGTGGCTTGGGAAGTTGAGTTCACCTTCCCCCTTTCCGCAGAAGTCCTTAGAGTAGAAAGGGTCAAAGGCCTAGAGAAACCACCAAACTGAAGTCCTCTCCAAACCTGTGGGGGTGGGGAGGGGGGAAACGTGGAGACTTTCCCATTTCTCACCAGTGGCAACCCCCCCAGCACATGCAGATGAGGTGACCCAGCCCGGTGTGCGCGGGCTGAGCTGGGTCCAGGGCGGTGGAAGGAATGTGTGCACTAGGGCTCAGGGACCCAGCAGCCTGGCCTTCCTCCAGCACGTCCTCGGGAAGCTAGATTGATGGGAAGGCTGGCAAATGTGGCTGTCCTGAGCATTCCCAGCATGGGGTCAGGGAAGCTGAGTGGGGGTGGGGAGGTGGGAGAGAGTTACTGGGCCCTGAACTCTCTTTGCTATGACAAGTCTCTGGTGGGCCAGAGAAGCCATTCCTCTGTCCTCTTGGGCTGTACCCTTTCCCACGGAGGGAGGACCTCGTGGCCCACATCTTTCCATAAACTCAGAACCCAAGTCTCTGGTCTGTGAGTGAAAAAAGAGAAGTGTGTCACATTTAGGGTTTAAAGGACATGAAGCCTAAAAGAAGCTGATGGTGGGATCTCAGGCATTATCCAGCAGGAGGCAAAGAGTTTAGGGGAGTCCAGGCTGTCTCTCGCTGTCTGCGACATCATCCTTGCACTTGGGATAAACTGGCCTTGATCCCGATGTCCCTGCACTGTATATAAGCTGCTTCTCAGAGCTGACGCATGTGACTTTGTTTTGATTTTGCCCAGAAGGGTGGCCACTGAGCCCTTGAAATGTGTCTGGTCTGGGTTGAGATGCGCTGTCAGTATAAAGCACACATCAGATTTCAAACACTTAGCACGATGAAAAGAATGTGAAGTATCTCATTAACATTTTTATACTGATTATGTGTTGACATGATAATATTTTGAATATCTTGGGTTAAATAAAATATATTATTAAAATTAATTTCATCTGTTTTGTTTTATTTTCTTTTAATGTGGTTATTAAAACATTTAAAATGACGTATTCAACTCACATTCAGGGCTCACATTACGTTTCTAGCGGAGTGCTGGTCTAGGTCATCCCTTCCCTTCTGAAACTGCTTTGAGGACTTGCTCATTAGTTCCCTTCTCTGTTAGCCACATGCATGGAGGCAGCTCAGAGTTTCAGTTAAACGTCCCTATGTTAAATGGGAACTGAGGGGCAGAGTGGGAGCCCTAGTTGATTCATTTCCAAATACTGGCTTCTGGCGACATCGTGTGGTCAGTCTTGGTACTACACCAAACATAGGCTGCGTGCAGGTTCCCAGTCCCCTGGTCCTCGTTACCCACCACTTGCTGTAGTTTCTGCACCGGATAGGCCAATTAATCAGAAATCCTCAACCTGCAGAAGAATATCTTTCCTCCCTTAGTCTCCCCTCTTATTCCTCTCCACCTTCTTTCAGCTCTGCCACATCTGCAGTATTGGTTCTGACACTAACCCACTGGGAGGTTTTCCTTCTTACCTGAGGAAACAGCTCTGGACTCGGCTGGAAGATAGAAATCTGAGCCTGGCAACTTTGCAGAAGAGTTGAGCGGTCTTAGGGAAGTCATTCGACCTCTCTGGGCCCCTCAAGTGCAAAACAAAATGTTACAGTAGGTGACCTCTAAGCTCACTCTGGCTCCCCAAATCCATGAATCTGGGTAGAATTTGAGACATCGGTGGAGAAGACTGAAATAATGCCTCAGTGGTGGTACCTACAAGAAAGGCCCAGTACTGGGCCTAACTCGAGGTCCAGGGAGGTGACCCAAAAATGAGCTGAGATGGTCTCTGAGGAGGTGATAATACTCACTAATACAATTTCATTCAATCCTCACAACATCCCATAAATGGGTATTGTTATGTCAATTTTATTTTATTTTATTTATTTATTTTTTTGTGAGGAAGATCAGCCCTGAGCTAACATCTGCCAATCCTCCTCTTTTTTTTTTTTTTTTTTTTGCTGAGGAAGACTGGCCCTGGGCTAACATCCATGCCCATCTTCCTCCACTTTATATGGGACGCCGCCACAGCATGGCTTGACAAGAGGTGTGTCAGTGCACACCCAGGATCCGAACCGGCGAACCCCGGGCCGCCACAGTGGAGTGCACACACTTAACCACTTGCGCCACCGGGACGGCCCCTATGTCAATTTTAAACTATTTAATATAATATATGACACATACTATATATATATACACACACACACACACACACACACGTGTACAAAAGTGTCAGTTTACAATCATATTACTATGGTGAACACCTATGGACCACTCCAAGAACTAGAACATCAGTGTTGACTCGCTTCCACGTGTTTGTTCCTCCCTGGTCTTATTCCCTGCCTCTGCCCAGAGTAATCACCACCCTACAATCTGTTTTTCATTTCTTTGCTTTTTAAAAAACTGGTTTTATTATATATTGTTTAGTTTTACTTATATTCGAGGTTCAGAAAAATGGTATTTTACAGTCCTATGGGACTTTTTCCACTTAATGTTACTTTTCTAAGATTCATCCTTGGACTTGAGTCATGTTCACAGCTGTAAAAGTTTTCATCATTGGAAAATACTTCAGTTTATTCATCCATCCTCCTGTCGATGGACATTTGGGTTGTTTCTAGCTCTTTGTTTCTGTGAGCATTTTCACTTGTGTCTCTTGGTATACATGTGTAAAAGTGTCTCTGGAAGACTGTAAAAAGATCGGCAGTTGCCAGGAGCTTGGGGGAGCATATTTGAATAGAAGAAGCACAGAGGATGTTTTGGGGTGGTGAAACTATTCTTGAATAAGTGACAGAACTATTATTAAATAGTTTCACCACCTAAAAGTGTGATACTGTGATGATGGATACATGACATTATGCATTTGTCAAATCCCATGGAACTTTGTAGCACAGAAAGTGAACCTTAATATACATAATTTTAAAAAATTCATTTAGGAAGTCAAGGAATCCTATGAAGGAATGCAGACTGTGACAGAGAATCTAACTGCACTGCAAATGAATGAAACAATCCCACGGAAGTGGTGGGGGAAGGGTGCTGACCTAAGCTACTTTGGAAATAAGTCAGAGTAAAGGCAAAGGGACTGCACGTAAGCACTGTACCCTGGTGAATACAGCTGTTCCCCACGGGGACAGGCACTGGTAACTGATACTGCTATGCATGGACACTGGAATTGGACAGTTAAGTAAACGGATGGCAGAGGGGGGAGCCAGGTTTCTTCCTGTTGAGATAGGAATTTACAAATAATCGTGGAGAGGACGCTAGAATGATCCATGTGATTATGGATTAGAGTTGGAGACATCAGTATGAACTCATGTTCAGCTTGCTATAAATACAGATGACTACATATAGAAATGATATAGATGTGTGTATATACAGGTTAGTACACACACACACATTTCCTGTGCTGTCAGCTGAAAGGGCCTAGAAGCAATGACACCCTAGTAGCAATAAGCATATTAGCACCCAGATCTTGGTTTCTAATGCCATTCTCTAATAAGGAACCAGGGATCCTTGAAGAAATGGCTGATTATAGAACTGGGACAGGAAACATACAAGATGAGCCTGGAGCATCTTGTGGTGCTAGAAAGTAAGGAAGGGCTCAAGAATTTTAAAAAACCTACGCTGGTAGGGGTGTGTCATAGGGACACGGGAGCTAACTGAGAGAACTCCCAATGGTAAAACTGGAACAGTTTGAGGTGCAAAATAAAGTAGTATTGGATCATAACCCAAAGTGTAAAATATCCATGAGTCCATACGGATATAAATAAATGATTGAATAAATAAATGATGGGGGAGAAGAGGCAAGTCTCCATTGCAGAAAAATTCCAAATAATTTATATACATACTTCACCCTTCAGGAATAGGACCATACAGCCCCACCCCATAAGTGTGGGCTGTGCACAGTGACTTCCTTCCCAAGAGCGCACTCTGCAAAGGCAGGGGTGAGGGCAAGAATCACTTGACAGCGCAAACCTGGCAGACACTCCCTCAGCCGGGTGACCAAGGTTAATATCAGCAGTGACAAATCACGTTAGTATGTACTCTTGATAAAATGACAAAAATGGCACATTACCTCACTGGTCTGCCTCCCAAAAGCCCATAGGCCCAGTCTGACCATGAGGAATACATCAAGTAAAAATTCCAGTAGAGGGACACCCTACAAAATACCTGACCAGTACTCCTTAGAATTGTTGAGGTCATCGAAAACAAGGAAAGTAGTATACTAATGTAATATGTTAGTACTGGGGGAAACTAGAGGAGGGAGCATATGGGAACTCTCTGTACTATTTCCTCAATTTCTCTGTAAATTTAAAACTGTTCTAGAAAATAGTCTATTAAAAATGTTGTGGGTTAAAAAAAGTTATAGGTAAAATCATACTGAGGCTGTAAAACCTGTCTCTACATCAGCGCTGGCAAACTTTGCAAAAGGCCAGGTAGCAATAATTCAGGCTCTGAGGGCCTGTGGCGCCTGTTGCAGCTCCTCAGCTGGGCTGTTGATGGGCAAAAGCAGCTGCCAGCGACATGTGAGCAGGTGGGTGTGGCTGAGTTCCAATCAAATGTTATTCAGCAAAAGCACAACAAAGAGCCCACGAGCCGTGATTTGCTGACCCCTGCTATACATATATACTTAGATGTGGAATTGCTGGGCCCCAGGTATCCAAATGCTCAATTTTGGAATGTCAAATTGTTTTCCCAAGAGACTGCATCAAAGAAACAGGCATCAGAAATGTATTAACGTAGAAGTTCCTGTAAAATCATATCTTGTCCAGAACTTGGCTTTTTCTCTGAAATGGTATCTCACTGGGTTCTTATTTTGCATTTCCCTGATTCTAATGGAGTTGTTTATTGTGTTCCTCTTCTGAGAAATGCCTGTTCAGGGCTTTTGCTCATTTTCTGTTGCATTGTTTTTCTTTTAATGCATTAGCAAGAGCTCTTTATATATTCTGGATACTAATCTTTTATCAGTTATAGATGTTGCAAATATCTTCTCCCAGTTTGTAGCCTGTCTTTTCACTTTGTTTTTGATGTCTTTTGATAAACGGAGTTCTTAATTTTCGTGTAGTCAGGTTTATTAACTTTTCCTTTTTATAGTTAGTGCTTTTTCTCTCTTGTTGAAGAAATCCTCTTGTTCTCAAAGTCAGAAAGATACTTAGGATATTTTCTTTGAAAAGTTTTGAAATTGTGCCTTTCACCTGTAAGTCCTTAGTACGTCTGGCATTGACACAAAATCCAGAATATATAGAAGAAGAAAGGATCCAATTTTATTTTTTTCTAATTGAATAATCAATTGTCCCAGCCCCAGTGCCTCCTCCTCTGCTGTCTTCAACGCCACCAAGTCACATGACAATTCCATATGTAGCTAAGTCTAGTACTGGTGACTAGTTTGTTTCATTTGTCATGTAATTTCTATAACATTATGATAACTCTTGCTATTGAATTACCCCCAGCCTATTCTTTCTCGTGACTGTCTTGACTATTTTTAGTCCTTTGGACTGCCATGTATTTTAGAAAATCATCTTGTCAAGTTTTATGAAAAAAATCCTGTGGGAAACTTAGCGGGATTGCACTGAATGCATAGATTGACTGAGGAGAATTGACATATTCAAAATACTGAGTCTTCCTATCTATGAACATGTGATATGTCTCCTAGTATCTTTGTTTTACAGATAAGGAAACTGAGGTTCAAAGAGGTTAAGTGACTTTTGCCAGGTCACCTAGCTAGTTAGTGGAAGGACCACCATTTTTACCCAAAAGTCGTTGCTCTAAACAGCTAGCCTGCACCATTAATTTGTTTTAGCAAGTCCTCTCTCCTGGCCAATTGGCCCCTGTAGATAGGTGCTTCGATTGCCCTTGTTATCAGGGCCTCAGGCATGGGCACTGAGAGGAGAGTCGTATGATTCACTGACCAGCCACCGAAACACACCCCAGGAGAGGAAAGGAGAGCCCCAGCCCCAACAGCTTGGGCGTGTTGAAGGGAGGGTCTCCAGGCCCTTGTTTGCTCCATGATACATCTACGAATAGCTTCAGTTTTTGTCCTAGCACAAGATCTGTTTGGGGAGGAGCTGGGGCTGTGCGTGAAGGAAGGAAGGTTGCAGAAAGGGATCAGTTTCGCATTTGGATGAGTCAACCCTTAGTGTTAGGCCCACATGTTAGAAAATTTGAGTTCGAGTCCCAGCTCTGCCATTTTCTATCTGTGTGACTTGGGGCAAGTTGCTTAACTTTTCTGAGTCACAGTTGTCTCATCTCTAAAAACTGATACTTATTATTTCTCCTAGATCAGGTCAGTGAGGGAGGGGATTAAATTAGGTAATGCATGTAAGGTGCTTGCCCCACACCTGGTGTCTATGCAGCGAGACTGTGATGAGCTCTGGGATCAGTGACTTGCCCTCCCCTCCCTGCTCTAGGGGAGCTGGGCCTGAGAGCCTACCCACTTCAATAAAGACTTTCATGGGCAGAAGAACTGTAAAGAGGACTCCCAGGTCAGCTTGCACATACACCATGTCACCCAGAGTGACATGACAGCAGTAGAAAGCACCCTCGCCCTCTGAGTGTTGCAACATGGACGGTTCGCCACTCCTCCCGCAGCCCAAGCATTTGCTTAAAGCACTTTTTAATAGGTCCCCAGACAGGGAGACGGCAATTAGGTCTTCGCAAGACTCCAGGGGCCCTGGAGGCAGTGGCTGGGAAGTCCGATCCGATGAGCAGATAAGAAGTAGTTATAATTTGCACATTCAATGTGAACACGTGACTGCGTGTATAGTAATTTCCCAAACCATCAAGACAGTGCTCAAACAAGTCTTCACTCATAAGGCTTCCATCACCACAGATTAGTTTTGCCTGTTTCTGAAGTTCCTGTAAATGGAATTATGTCACACGTACTTTTGTGCAGATAGCTTCTTTAGCTCAACGCTACCTCTGTGAGATTCATCCGGGATATTGCATGTAGCTGTAGTCGACTTTTTTCAATTGCTGTGTAATATCCCATTGTATGATATGCCACAACTCATCTCACTATGGATAGACATTTTGGTTGATTCCATTTTCGGACTGTTACAAATAAGACAGCTGTGAACATCATAGAACACGCCTTTTAGTGCACATGTGCTCACCTGTAGATTCATATAAACCCAGGAGTCAGATTTCTGGATTATGATGGGTACTGCATTTTCTTTCTTTCTTTCTTTTAAAAATAAACTTTATTGAGGTATAATTTATATACAATCAAATCTACCAATTTTAACTGTACAATACAAAGAGTTTTGACAAAGGTCTCTGGTTGTGTAACCACCACTATCATCAAGATATAAAACAGTTCCATCGCCCTAAAAAGTTCCCTTCTGCCCCTTTGCAGTCACTTTCCCCCACCCTCAGCCCCTGGCAGCCACTCATCTGATTTCTGTGACCACAGTTTTGCCTTTTTCTAGAATTTCATATAAATGGAACCATACATTCTGTGGTCTCTTGTGCCTCCTTTCTTTCACTCGACATAATTATTTTGAGGTTCATCTGTTATTGTATATGTCAGTAGTTCAATTCTTTTTATTGCAGAGTGATGTATATTTCATTGTGATAGATCACATTTTATTTATCCACTTACCTGCTGATGAACATTTGGGGTGTTGTTTTCCATTTTGGGCCTCTTGTTAATAAAACTACTATCAATATTTGCTACAGTTCTTTGCATGGAAATGTGTTTTCATTTCTTTTGGGTAGATACCTAAAGTAGGATTATTAAGTCATGTGGTAAACATATGTTTAATTTTCTAAGAAATTACCAAACTGTTTTCTAAAGTGATTGTAGCATTTTGCTTTTCCACCAGCAGTGTATGAGAGTTCCAGTTCCTCCGCATCCTCACCTACATTTGGTATTGTCAATCTTCTTAATTTTAGCCAATTGCAGAAATGTGTAATGGTATCTCATTTTGGTTTTAATCGTCTTGTATTGTGCCTGTTGACCATTGAATGTCTTCTTTAAGTGCTGTTCAAATCTTTCACTCTTAAAAATTGGATTGTCTTTTCATTAAGTTGTAAGAATTCTTTATATATTCAAGATATAAGTCTTTTATCAGATATGTATTTTGGGAATATTTTCTCCCAGTATGTGGCTTGTCTTTTCATTTTTTTAACAGTATCATTTGAAGAGCACAAATTTTTTATTTTGATCAAGTCCAATCTTTTTCTTTTATAGTTTGTTATTTTTTTCCTAAGAAATTCCTGCCTAACCGGAGTCCACAAAGTTTATCACTGTATTTCCTTCTATAATTTTTAGTTTTAGCTACTACATTTAGGTCTATGGTTCATTACAAGGTAAATCTTGTATATAGTATTAGATAAGGGGGGAGGAATACACTTTTGCATATGAAATTCCAGTGGTCCAGCACATTTGTTGAAAAGTCTATCCTTTCCCCATTGAATTACTTTGGCATCTGTGTCGAAAATTTATATATGTATAATAGAGTTGTTGTGAGAATTAAATGGGACTTTGAAAGCACTAAGCATAATAGCTGGGACATAGGAATTACACAATAGAGTAATATTAATAGAATTAATATTAATTAATAGGAATTACACAATAGAGTAACATTAATAATCATTTATAATTATTAATTTATAATTATTTTAGTTAACTTTTCTGTAAAATAGATGTAATACTACACACTCTGCAGGGTTGTTGTGAGGATTTGGTGAAGAGTCATGTAAACAGAACTTCTAACAATCTAATGTGGAGAGTTCTCAACAGCATTTTTCCTCTTCTCTCTCTGACAATGCCAACAGGTAGACACTCTACAAACAACAGCTGTCATCTTGTGTGCCCCTGTAACCCTCATACAATGAATATTACATGAGAAGATTTTATGAAACTGTTAATGCTAATATCCCATATTAAACTATAGGGAGTTATTTTTTCCACCTTTCAAATTGGGCAAGATTTTTTAAAAAAAGATAAAACTCAGTGTTGCTGAGGATGAGGGAAAATGAGCACTCTTTTATATTGTTGTTAATATTGTGAATTAGCCCAGACTTCTGGCAGGGCAGTCTGGCAATATAAATCAAAACCTGTTAAAACATGCATACATTTGACCTAGCAATTTGATTTTTAGGAGTTTTACCCCAAGAAAATAATTAAGATTGTGTGTTGAGAACTGCATGCAAAGATGCTCACTGTAATAATATATATAATCAGAAAAAACTTATAACTACCTAAGTGCCCGACAAATAGCTAAATAAATCATGGTACATTCGTGCAGTAATATATTAGACCCCCTTTAAAATGATATAGAAGAATGTCTTATGATGTATTGAATGAAAAGAATAGATTACATACCAGTATTTATTTTTTCATTCAGCAAATATTTGTTGTCAGGCACTGACTGGGCACTGGTGCTATGATGGGAACTAGACAGACATGGTCTCTGTCTAAACATGGCTTCCAGTCAAGGAGGGAGACAGCAAAAATGCAATTACAGTGCAGGGTGGTCATTGGTGGGACAGGCGAGGGTAAGGTGCTAAAGGAACACATACAGCGGGGTCCAGATCAGAGGTGGCCTGAATTTTCTGTCTAGGTGGAGTCAGATCTCCCACAGCGAGTGATATCTTAGTTGAGACATGAAGGATGAGTAGGGGCCAAGCAGAGGCAGATGTGGGGTTGGGGTGAGGGAATGGAAGAGGGTTCCAGGCAAAGCGAAGCATGTTACCACAAGCTCCGGGGAACTATTGAAAAAGTGAACCAAAGAGTGAAGCCAAAGAGGCAACTGATCAGGTTCACATTTTAGAAGGACTCCTCTCCGGTGTGGGAGGTGAATCGGAGACGGACCGTGCTGGAAAGTAAGAAGACCAGTTAGAGACTGTTGGAGTAATTCAATGGCGGGCTAATGTAGGGGAGAGGGTGTGGTGTTGGAAAGAAGTAGGCAATTCAAGAGACATTTAGAAAGGATGTTGGACATGACTGGATGGTTGATCGAGTATGGAGGATGAGGAGGGGAAGGAAGGGGACAGCAACCAGGGTCCTGGCTTGGCACCTGGATCAAGAGTGATCCTCTCAGGAAATGGGGAACACAAGGGAGGGAAGCTCTGCCCGGGAGGAGTGAGAGGTGTTGAGTTCTGCTTGGGTTACGTTCACTCTGAGTTCCCCTAGTCAACTCTCAGGGAGAAGTTGACGATTAGAGTCTGTAGCTCAGGAGAGAGATCAAAACAGAAAGCAGAGATTCAGGAGTGACTCATCTCATATACAAGTGGCAACTGGACACAAGAGAGTGGATGAGAACTCCTAGGCCAGTATTTTTCGAACTGTAGACCTTAACCCATTAGCCGATTATGAAATCAGTTTAGTGGGCCATGTCCAGCATTAAAAACAAAGAAATAGGATAGACTAAAACACTCCAGAGTGCATCCACAAGTAAGGGTAAGAATTGTCTCATGAAACTTTTGTTTTAGATTATATATGAATAAAATTCTGCCCTAGTGTGCTAAGTGGATCAAAAAATGTAAAAATCAGTCACCTAACGTGAGGTCACACTGTTGGGAGGTTAATGAAATGACTGGGATGAGCCCACGCAGCAGGCTGGAGGGGAACTCTGAGCTTCCAGCAGCATGACCCAAATGTACACTGCCCCCAGCTGTGGCTTGCCTCCATTTGACAAGTAAGAACATGCACAGAAGCTATTCCATTGTTTGTATTTAAATCAATATTTGTGCCCCTTCATAGTTAGCAGCAGGGAGGTTCAACTGAAAAAAGAAAAAAGGTTAACAATTGAGTCTCTAAATGAACTCATCAACTATTAAACAGATATAAATATGGGAAGGCACCTGAATTTTGGGTTTCACAGGAGCTATTGTTTCCCTATTAAGATTTTTTTTTAAAGATAGTGGAAGTGACGTTGATTTGATGAACGCACAATCTCCCATTGGGCGTCTCATTGTCCCTGGAGTCAGCAAACATTGCTCTCACGTTAGATGATCCCTTTGATGTCAACTTTCTGAAACTAACTTTTAGAGTGCAATTATTTATGACAATATAAATTAATTATTGAAGTTATGAATCTTTAGGTTCTTGGAACCCAAAACAGTAAACCTGGCCTGAACTGGATGGAGGCTGACCATGTCAGGAAGCCTGGGAAGAAAGTTTGAAGTAGAATGAGGGCGGCTGATGGGCAGCACATGTATCATAAAGGAACCTGGTGTTTGAGTCCTTGCTGTCTGCCTGCAGCTGGGAGAGGAGGGCTTATTTCTCACGAGCCTCCATGCCCAAACTCATAGAAAATCCAAACTCTACAGATCCTGCCTTTGCATTGAGAGTATCGGAACGAGATGCAGTATGGAGAAGGGCTTTGTAAACTGTGTTATCCACAATGACTTGGTGGTGTTACTTGCATGGGCTACTTTAGAAACAGGAGGTAAAGCAAGGGAGGATCAGGTTCCGCGGGTTGTCTCAGTTGTGTCATAAACTCCCTCGTTCTCCCAGGTACAGTGTAAGCTCCTGTGGTTGCTGTATGACAGGCAGCACCGGGAGACAGCGAGTCTTCAGCCTCAGCAGATCAGCGGTGGAATCCCAGCTCCACCGCGGACTCCCTCTCTGAGTGCAAGCATGAAACGGGAAGGACAGCACCTTGTTCGAGGGGCTGTCGGAATGACACAATACAGTAATCGTGTGAATGTCGCACAGGTTCATTACGTTTTGATTCTCACTGAGGAAGCCCTGATCTTCTGAGATTGGCAATGGTGGAGAGCCTCCATGCTGGGCTGAGGAGGCTGGACCTGCCGTTCTGGACTCCCTGTATCTCAGAGGTGCCCCTTTTCTTCTGCCACAAGTTTCTCAACTTTAGTGTGCAAATGCTCTTTGGGAACAGTTAAAAATTCAGTCTCTGTACTGGTCCCCAGGCAACTGAGATGCACCTGTAACACCACCGCCAGCCTGGTGTCTCCCTGTGACCAGTGGCCAGCGCTGAGGCCGCCAGGGCACCAACTGCCCTTTGAGGTTCTGGCCGGAGCATGGACTCTGCCTCTCCTCTATGTTCCCTTGTTCAAGGTCAGGGATAAAGTAAAGGACTCAGGCAGACAGAGGGACGTGCAGTTTGTCCCTCCAGCCGGCTGCTCCGTGGGTGCTGTCCCTGGAGCCAAGAGGCCCCCTGCAGGGCCCTTACCCAACCCTGTGCCCATGCGCACTCCATGAGGCCATGTCCCCACCGCCCTCATGCACACACACCTGGAAGCTTCTTAAGCCAGGGAGGAATGGCCCTCACAGCCCTGTGGGAAGACGGGAGACGACATCGTCTTTCTCTGCTTCAGGCAGAAACACCAGGCTGGCCCTCAGCTCCAGCAAAGTCTCCACTGAGGCTGCAGATGCTCCTGGTCCACCTCTGGGAGCAGGTACTCGATGAAGCAGAAGGACGCCAGAAGTCCTTCCAGGCATCTTCTCATGCAGGCCTTCTCCCGGGAACCATTCTGGAGGGGCCGCTCCAGAATTTCCATATCAGAGAGACTTAGGCGTGGGAATGGGAGGGCTGGGCCCTGACCCACCAAAACGCTGTTTTTACCTAAACTGCATGTTATAGATCAATACAAATGCAGTGTTCTAGAAGTGTTCTTTTTCTCCACTTGAATAAGATCAAGAAAACAATTGTAGAGAGGAGAATATTATTATTGTTATAACTGTTATTATAATTAGCATTTTTCCACAGTCCCTTCTTCGTGACCATGAATCCAAAGGGCTGAGAAAACCATGTTTTTTCAGAACTTGTTTGGCAGTCAAACTCTTCCTAAATGAATGTGAGATCATTTATAGTCTTTATTTCTCTGGCTTGGTTTGAATACCTGTCCGTTTTGTGTGTTTGATTATGGGGCGGTGCCCCAGCCCCATTGGGGGTGTCAGAAACCACACAGTATTTACACCATATTACCTTCCTAGAGCCCCCCAAATTCCGAATTTCCAAATGCATCTGGCTCCCAGAGTTTTGGATAAGGGATTGTGGGCCTTATTACAAGAATGATTGTTGATGTCATTGCTATTTAGAAGTGGTGGCAGTGTGTTGGAACTACAGGCCAGGCCCCCTCCTCGACCCCCACCAGAGGCTCTCCTCCCCCCACTGCTCTCCTGGGAACTGCTGGTCCTCAGACTCATTGCCATCCAGCTTCCCGAAGGACTGTGGCCGGCTGCACGGGCTCCATCTCAGGAAAGACCATTGCCAGCACTCAGAGCTGTGACCAGGACAAATTCCCCACATGGGAACCCCTGGAAACGCACTGGCTTCCCCAGCCCACGTGCATGTGGGCTTTTCCTGTTGCGTTGCAGGGTGTCCTGAGGCTCAGAGCCCCAGGCAGAGCCATGGAGGTGGGGACGCTAGCACGGCTGTCAACACCCAGCAGTAATGAATCACAGGGAATCAGATCCCAAGATGATTACCTCTGGCACCTTCATCAGAGGTGCTCTCAGCCAGAGCTCACGGGAACTGCTGATGCTTGTGAGCCATCCCCCCACCCCAACCCTGGCCCCAGCATGTCAAGCAGGCTGGGAAGGGAAGGGGGAGCACTGGGGGTCTCTCTTTAGGAGTCCCTGGATGGAGGCAGGAGCTGCCATGACCCCAGCAGACCCCAATGGCTCCAGAGATGCTGGTGGGCCCCAGAAGGACAGGGCTGTGTCCATTTTATTGTCACTGTGCCCCAGGGTCAGAGCACAGCACCTGGTACTCAGTAGGGGCTCGAGGCTTATTGCATGAATGAATTAATAAGTCCAAATGGCACTCACTGAACTCATGAGATGACAGTATATAAAGAAGTCAGAAGCTCCCAGTGGGTTAGTAGTAGCTGTGGGAGCTTTAATGTGGTGCCTACTGTGTGTGGAGCCCTACTGAGTGTCAGGCCCTGTCCAGTTCAGACACCATGTGAAGGAGAGATTTTCATCCCTTTTTATAGACGATGTGTTGAGGCACACAGAGCAAAGAGCCTGTCTGAAGCTCACCTGGTGAACGCATGGTGGAGGCACCTTCACATCCCAGTCTGCCTGGCTCCAGAGTCTGGGTCATTTCCGTCCTGCCCTGCTGCCCAAGAACACCTGTGTGTCCTCCACCTCACAGTGGGGCTAGACCAAGCTCCCCTGCCCGTCTTCCTTTCCTGAGTGGAGACAACTGCAGGGCCTTGAAGAGACACTCCAATAACTTCCTCCTGGGGCAAGAAGCCAGGAGGCGAGGATGGAGGAGATGCTGGAGGAGAAGGGGAAGGTGGGAGGAGGAGAGTCCCCCTTCCTGGGCTGGGGTTCCCATTCCGTAGTTCATCCCACTTTCCAAGTGCCCTTCACCTCTTCCTGAATGTCTGATCATGGCTTCTCTACAAGCTCAAGGATTTCTCTCACTGTCATTTCCCATGATGCAGCCCTGCCCCCTACACATATGTCCCTGGTTCCACAGTCCACACAGATGAGCATCACTGCCCTTACCAGGCTGGGAAAGCACAATCCTTGGCCTTGTTTTCAGTTAAATCCCAAGAAGCCATGTTTGTTACTCATTCCCACCTGTGGGGGACGCCATGCTCTGTGTACTCCCTCCCCCTTAAGGGTGAGCTGGATTCAGTGACTCATTTGTAGGGAGTAGAAGGCCAGGGGGCTCAATGTTTAACTTTGTTGTCCACCTGGAGGACTCACCTCACCTTGCAGCCCTAGAGCCATTATCTTAGGATCTGACCAAAAGCTATGAGCTGGCTCCCAACACAAAGGTGCATTACCCTCAGCACATTTTTCAGGTTTGTGAGCCCCTTCCTAAAGCTCCATCTTGGAGACCTCCAATTATGATCTCCAGGTAAAAAGTAAGTTTCCTGAAAGGTTAATATTTCTTTTACACAGCACTGAGAGCTTACCATCCACTAGGTGTGACTGAAGTTCCACCACGGGTAAGAGCTGGACCAGGGTTGAATGCAGCCCATCTGGCTCTAGACTACCTCTCTATCTGTCTGTTTGTTTCTTAAGCAATTTGTGGAGGTTTTTGTTGCTCGTTCTGCTTTGTTTTAGTTATATTCTACATGTAGTGAAATGCACACACCTTAAGTGTACAGTTCGATAAGTTTTGACAAATATATATACCATGTAACTCACACTCAAATCAAGATCTACATCTCCATCATTCCAGAAAGTTCCCTCATGCCCTCTTCATTTGATCTCCTTCCCAGTCCCCCAACCCACACAGAGGCAACAGCTCTTCTGACTGCTGTTACCATAGATTAGTTTTGCTGCTTCTTGACTCTCTTATAAGTGGACTCATAAATATATGCACTTTTGTGTCTGGCTTCTTTCGCTCAGCATAATTTCTGTGTGATTCGTTCATACAGTATCTATCTGAAATTTCTTCCTTTTGTGATGGAATAGAAATTTATTATATGAATATACTGTAGTTTGTTTATTCATTCTCCTTCAATAGATACCTAGACATTTCCATTTTTTGAGTATTATGAATAAAGATGCTACAAATATTCTTGTCAAGTTTTTTGCAGGCATATATAGACATTTCTCTTGGGTAAAAACCTAGGGATGACATTCCTGGGTCAAAGGGTAGGTGTATGTTTACATTTGTTAGAAAACTCTAGTTTTCTACAGTGGTTGTACCGTGTTCTCTTTTGTTTAACTTTTAATATTAGATATTTTTTAAACTGTCTCAATAACTTTTGGGAGTAGGTGGGTTTTAAATGAATGAATGAATGAATGAATGAATGGATGACTCAACAAACCACTCACCCTCCGACCTAGCATGAGGCCAACATAGAGCCTCCCAGCTCACTGGCCTCATCCTGCTGCACCATTTGTACAGCAAACCACACCAAGAACCCAAGCCCAGGCCACCAGGGGAGCCCCTCCTGGGTTTTCAACCACATTCCTATTGCAGATGCTTTCGCAGGAAATCCAGCCAAGCTAATCCTAAAGACACAACATTCGTTCCCTAGGAGGGCAGGAGGCAGATGCCCATGACTGAAGTGAAAGAGCAGCCCAGGCACCCTTCCCAGCTCTGCCACCACCTGGTTCTCCAAACGGGCTTGTGGCCTCCAATGGCCCTCCCTCTCAGAGGTCAGCTGTGGGCAGGGACCCACCCAACGGATTATAACATTGGGGGAGGCTGAGGATGGGGCTCAGGCACTGGTTTCATCCCTCCTTGGGTAACCCCCGTCCTCCCACTTCACCTTTCTCTGAGAGCTCAGCTGTGTCTGGAGGCTTTTGAAGTTTCTGACCATGATTGTTATTGGAAGAAGCGATTATCTCAACACCAAGCTCTTCCCGCCCTCATTCTGAAACCTTGATCTCTTAAGAACTTTGTTTCACACTATCTCATTATCTATGGGGAAGTGAAATCCACAAAGGTGGTAGAATGAAATCATTGGACAGAGAAGATACGAGTGGAGAGGGCCTCAGACCCCTAGAAAAAGGAAAGGAGCAGAGGCGTGGCCCTTCCTCCAGGTCCTTGTCATTCTTGCCTCCTGTTCTGCGTGAATCCACAGGTTTGCCTCCAGAGGTTTCGAATTTCCTCTGTTTTCTGTGTGGGAAGAGCTAGAGGCAGCATGTCCAGTGGGAACTCTGAAGCCAGCGTGGTCACACCACGGTCATCCCATCAGCACCTTTGGGCAAATTAGAAGAGGTCCCCTTTCTTTGGCTGGAGTGGAGTGTGAGCTGGATCTCGGGCACTCGTACCCCCACAGATGCCCTCTCTGTGCAGGGCACGACTTACCAACTGTAAGTGGTGGCCCTGGGAGAGGTACCCAGCTTGACAGATGTGTACTCTTGGTGGTGCTCCCAAGAAGGAGCCGCAAGGACTGTTCACTGACATGGGTGGTCTGTGCAGCAGCCCCACCAAGGATGTGGGCTGTGTTTCTCTGACGGTCTAAGTGGTCTGGGTCCTGCCCCCCCATTGCCGGTATGTAAACACCACATTTCCCTTATGACTGATCCCAAACCACAATGGAATCACCCAGATTCCTGGCAGGGGTTTAGGAAGGGAAGTTGTGAACAAGGGCACTGATATATAAATTCACACTGATTTCACAAAATCCTTTGTGAACCCTGAGTTCCTGGAAATTCTGATCACTGAACTATAGTGCATCTTGGGCCAGTCTGGCTTCGTAGCGCTGTGCCCCGGAGTTGGGAGCCTGGGTTTCACTGGAACAGCACCTTCTCCAAGCAGGTGAGCCTCTTGCCACCTGAATGAATGAATGACCCACCCAACAAATCACTCACTCGCGCCAACTCCAGCATGAGGCCAGCATGGAATCTCCCAGCTCATGGGCCTTCTTCCCAATACAATCCATGTAAGAAGAGTTCAGAGTACCCTGTTTCTGTTTGTTTGTTTTACAGTCAAAAACAGAGTAAGATTGCATCTCATGTCAAATATCAGATATTTGGAAAACTATTTCAAAGCGCCAATGTAACATAATGAGCACAGACTCCGGAGGCAGCCCGGCTGGTTTAAATCCCGGCCCCTCCGTTTCGTGTTGGTGTGACTGGCAGCTTCTTGGACTCCCGTGAACCCTGATTCCCTTGTCTTTGAATAAGGACGGCACCTGCTTCCTGCGGTTGAGGTAGAGATCAAACAAGAGACTGGATGTGGAGCTCCCGGCCCATCACGAGCACTTGACAAATCATTAGTGGACAAGACACCTGCATGGCCGTTTCCTCCTTTACCTGGATGCATGGATAGAACAGCTTTAAAAAGTTATAAGTGAAGAAGAAGCAATTGAACAAATGGTGCTTTTAGAAGACTGCTGAAAGACAGAGGATGGGCCAAATGACTCCTTTCCTTGAAAAACTTCAGGCCAGCGTTCACGTGCGAGCTACTGAGCTGTTCGTCTCCTCAACAAGGTGACGCTCGAATAACGATGTCGGCCAGCACTGCCCCTAATTGAGTTTTAATTACAGCACTTCCAAGAAGAATGAAGTTAAACCTCTGTTCTCCTCGCATAATTAAATTTAGGTTAGCATATCTGGAGAATTCTTATCCCACACATGTACTGTTTCTCCTTGTCTGAAAAGGGATTTCAAAATTGGACATTGTTGTTTAATGGATGAAGTTTAAGAATGACACATGGGCTTTGCTCCTCTTTAATTACGAACAGTTAATTGTAGAAAGAACCTAATTAGATTGCCACTGGAGGGAGATGCAAGTGGAGATGAGATGGATCTCTTCATTAGGTATGGTTCCAAGGAAAGAGGGGCCAGACAGGTCTGTGGAATTCTGGGGGCTTCTAGGCAGGGCAATCATAATTTTGAGAGACCCCACTCTGCACCAAAGGGGGCTGCCTTGGTGAGCCTGTTAGGTGCTTTTGAGCCCAACACTGTGCGGGATCTGAAAGCAGCATAAGGAAGGCAAAAGGCATGGTCCCTTTCCTTGAGGTGCCTCTAGCTCGTTCAAGGAGACGAATTAGCACGCCCAAGGCAGAGGAGAAGGAAACTTCATCAAAGCCCATACCATGGGGGACTGATGACAAGTTCTAAGCAGCAGCTGAGAAGTCAGCTCACTGATGCTGCAGGGGCTTGCAGAAGGCTGTGTGGACCCCAAGTTCAAAATTCAGCTCTATCAAGTACAAGCTCCAAGGCCTTGGACAAGTTACATAACCTCTCTGTGACCCAGTGTTCTCATCTGTAAAATGGCACCCCCCTCGCAGAGCTGTAGAGGGGAATGAAAGCAGAAAAATGCTGAGCACGGGGCTTGGCACTTATTTCATGCTGCAAAAAAACAGTAACTGTTTTTACAGGCCCTCCTGATTCTGAGGATTCTGAGATGAGCTCACCTAAACCTCATTTGAACAGGTTTTGTTTTCCACTGAGCTAAGACCTAAAATATATCAGCCTTGAAATACCCATACATGTGTATGGGGGATGGGTGCCCCATGGGCAAAGCCTTATGGAGGGGCATCTAGAGAGCTGGGACTGGGGGCTGGTTTATCTCTGCTTCCTAGACCCCCTGCTGTGGGTACCTGGGGACTGCTGCTGGTCTAACTTGGACAGGGTC
Organism: Diceros bicornis minor; assembly: GCF_020826845.1. Classification (NCBI taxonomy): domain Eukaryota; kingdom Metazoa; phylum Chordata; class Mammalia; order Perissodactyla; family Rhinocerotidae; genus Diceros; species Diceros bicornis. The sequence goes on along the minus strand of NC_080749.1, from coordinate 13,727,779 downwards.
ACCACTGCCCTCACCATTTTGGTAAGAACTAGAATGTTTGTTAAATGAACAGCTAACTGGTTGAGTAGCCCAGTGGTTTTCAACCAGGGGCAATTCCCTTCTCCTCACCCAGAGGACATTTGGCAACATCTGGGGACATTTTTGGTTGTCATAAATGGGAACTGGGTAAGAGTTGCTACTGGCACCTACTGGGTAGAGACCAGGGACGCTGCTAAACTTCCTACAATGCACAGGACAACCCTCATGACAAAATATTATCCAGCTCAAAATGTCAATAGTGCTGAGTTGAGAAACCCTGGAGCAACCTGTTCTGGATCCAGGGCAGCCAGCCTGGCAGAGCAGTCTCTGAATCCATGTCAAAGTGTGGCCTGAGGGATGTACAGACACATGCTCCCTTTAGCAGCCATCACCAGGTGTCCTGCACAAAGAGTCCCAGCCTGGGGTTCTTCTCTAATAAACGGCCTCAGGGCAGTGGCCCACCTGGTTGGTCATCAAATTGTCCAGGGAGTGTGTTCTACAGCATGGCCACAAGATGGCGATCTTGGGATGCTTGTGCCCAAAGAATACTTGCATCTGGGTGGACCTGCCTCCCAAGGGGCTGGCGTTTGCTCCTGGTCCACTGCTCTGAGCACCTGGCAGTCTTCAGGAAGAGGGAATTTGTGGGTAGGGAGGCATGAACTGGAGAGCGGGTTCAATATCCCCTTGTTGCTTAGCAAGTCCGGGTCACTTACAGCCCTGATCCTCCTTCCCAAATGAATTGAGAGTCACCTCCTTCAACCTCTCTGTTAGTAGTGATGATTCTGAAAGGTTATCGTGCTCCATTACTACCAAAATGCATCTTGTCCTCTGGGTCTGAAAGATGACCGACAGCGTGTGCTAGGAAATGGGAAGGTGGCAGACAAAGGAGCTATGTGATGGGGGCTGGTACATCCCTCAGGCCACAGCTGGTGCCTGATGCTCTGCACACATTATCTCATTTGATCATCTCGCAGCCGGAACTGGTGGGCCATCTTAGAGAGAGGCTTGGTAACTGGCCAAAGTCACACAGTAGATCCAAGTCCGGTCTTCCCCATGACCCCTTGGAGCCTCTTGATTATCATCAGTGTGGGAGAGTCCCTCATCTGTAAGCCCAGGGCAATAGACTGACTGCTGGCTACATTTGGGGGACCATGTAATTTATCGCCTAAAGCGGGACGCTTTGGAGAGTGAGAAGGGGCACTAACTGGACAAGCTGGGACAGCAGGGGCAAACCCGACAAGAGGTCACCCTAGCTAAGATACCATTCCTCTCTAACACCCCCGGCTTCTGAGACCTAAGCAGGACTTTTTTTTCAGCTTTCATGACATTTGTGGAATCATCCATTGCAGGCCTAATGGAAGATCTGGGGGAGGAAGAGTAAGAAAACTGGAAAGGCTAGACCTTGGGGTGCTGCCTGGGACCAAGAGGGCAAGGGCATGGTGTACCTTCCCTGGTGATTCCAGGCGGGTGGAGATTCTGAGCATCCAGAGGAGATCGTGAACTAAAGAAAAAGTGTGCTTGCTTCATAGCTGTTACCTGGACAGCCATGTGTGTATTGTGTTATTTTGATACGTGTGTAGTCTGCGTGTGTGTGTGTGCGCACCACACACACACAGTGATTGTGCTCCTGATTGTGAATGTGTCCCTTATCAATCTATTGCCTCATGTCTCCCAATCCATCCTTCTTTTCTCTGCTTGTGATACCGGATCTGAATCGTGCAAACGTTTCTCCTTTGCCGACTGGCACGATGCTAAGCTTTGCCAGTAGAGGGCGCAGGAGGTACACTGCAGGAGGAAGGGGCTTCTCTTCCTGGTTCCCCATGCTTTTCTTCCTTCTTGTTCCTTCCCTGTGCAGGACACTCATGGAGCCTTCTCCACCCTTTTGTGTGTGGCTTTCTGCTGAGTTCTGCAGGCACCTCATTTGGCTTCCAGGGAGTTCAACAATACTCCCTGAGGGTGGAATCCCGGAAGCTTCCTGGTGAATCTCACCACTGTCCCAGCCAGCTTTCCAGAAAGTTCAACAGCATTCCCTTCAGCAGCTTCCTAGAAAGTTTCTTTGTCACCCCAGGGGGCAGTTTCCTGCTTAGCTATCTCCACTTGTGTCAACCTCAGCAACTTCACCATCTAGTGGGCCACAGCCCTACTCCCTCCAACAAGATTTGGATCTCCGCCTCTGGGGCGGGGCGGGGGAGGGGGAGGATCCCAAGTCGGTGTTTTCCTAGGGTACTCTGCCTCAGCCCTAGAGTAGGGCCTGCTCCCCTTATCTGCCAACCCTGGATTATTTGGAGTTCTCCTTATCCTTAGAAGCCGAAGCCCTATTACTGCATTTCCCTGTTACTGGTTAATAATTCTTTACTTAACTTTTCCTGCTTAAAATCCTGTGTATTTTTGGTCTCTTGTTGCGACCAGTGAAGGTTTTTAGTCTTTCAATATCTGTCTGCTCTGAGTATTCTTTTTGTGTCTGTCTTGCTTACCAAAGGATTTGTTTGTAGAAATACATCAGGAAATGAATTCTTTCATTCCACCAAGGGCAGGAGACATGAGTGAGTGTGCTAAGTGGTTTCAGATAGGTGACCCTGATGGTGCATAGAGCTGAGTAATGTGTATAGCCTCTGAAAAGCAATTCTCCCTGTGCTTTCAAGTTCCCACTATTTAAAACACCATGTTGATTATACCACTTAGCAATAAGAGGCAGACAAGTCATCTCCCCTCTCTAGGCCTCAGGAACTTCTTTTGTAAAATGAGAGGGTAGGAAAAGGTGTTCTCTAACATACCTTCAAGCTATGAGAGTCTTAAATTCTGTGACTGAATGTATATTCCAGAACTTTCTGTGCTTTCTCATCTTACATGGATGTAGAATCTTCAATCTGGCATTCAAAATTAGCTGTTTCATTTTCAACAAATTTGCAACCACCTTGTTGCATATTATTGCCCTGTTGCAACCAGCAAAGCTTGCTCTGTTAGTCATTTACTGTTTAGTGAAAATGAGTGGAGAAAGATCATCTGATCCAATACTCACCTTTGCAGAAGAGACAACGGAGACCCAGAATGATTATTTGCCTTGCCCAGGGCTATAGGATTGGTTGTGATAAAGACAGGACTAGAACCCAGGTCGTATGACTCCCAGTTCAGTTTCTTGCACCATATTGCTCCTGTACCATCTTTTAAATTCTGTTATCAGTTCTTTTCTTTTATTTTTTTTTAAATTTTTTTATTTATTTGTTTTTTCCCCCAAAGCCCCATTAGATAGTTATATGTCATAGCTGCACATCCTTCTAGTTGCTGTATGTGGGACACAGCCTCAGCGTGGCCGGAGAAGCGGTGCATCGGTGCGCCCAGGATCCGAACCCGGGCCGCCAGCAGCGGAACATGCACGCTTAACCGCTAAGCCACGGGCCGGTCCGTATCACTTCTTTTCTTGAGATTATGTTTGAATGGCAGTAGAAAGAGAAGATACCATATTCCTAGGATGTGCGGGGCGGGGGGGGGGGGTGGTCATAATTTATAGGAAAAAAATACAGAGGGATTCTGAAGAGGAGGGTAAGGGAATTCTGAACACAAACTGCCTCTTACTGATGATGAATGCATGCAGTTCTCTAAGCCTCAATGCTTTAAGGATCCTTTTATTAGGGCTGAATCTCTCACATACTGGTAAAGTAAGCAGGCTCTTCATTTACTTTTTGTGATCTAATCCAGTGGTTTTCAGCTGGGGGTAACTTTGTCCCTCAAGGGACATATAGCAATATCTGGAGATGTTTTTGATGGTCACGATTATGGAAGGGGATACCACTGGCCTTTAGTGGGTAGAGGCCAGTGATGCTGCTAAACATCCTAAAATGCACAGGACAGCCCCACAGAACAAAGAATTATCTGGTCCAAAATGTCAGTAGTGCCAAGGCTGGGAAACCCTCATCTAATCAAATATGTTTCTTAAAATCATAGAATCACAGAGCTGATAGTAACCATCCTAATGGGCATGAGGTGGTATCTCATTGTGGCTTTGATTTACACTTCCCTGATGATTAGTGATGTTGAGCATCTTTTCATGTGGTTTTTTTGGCCATTTGTATATCTTCTTTGAAGAAATGTCTACTCAAGTCCTTTGCCCATTTTTTAATCGAGTTGTTAGTTCTTCTGTTGTTAAGTTGTAGTTCTTTATACATTCTGGTTATTAACTTCTTATCAGATATATGATTTTCCGATATTTTCTCCCATTCCGTAAGTTGTCTTTTGACTCTATTGTGGCCCTTGAGGCACAGACATTTTTAATTTTTATGTAGTCCAATTAATGTGTTTTTACTTTTGTTGCCTGTGCTTTTGGTGTCATATCCAAGAAATCATTGTTAAATTCAATGTCGTGAAGCTTTTCCTCTATGTTTTCTTCTAAGAGTTTTACAGTTTTCGCCCTTATATTTAGGTCTTTAATCCATTTTGAGTTAATTCTTGTATATGGTGTAAGATAAGGGTCCAACTTCATTCTTTTGCATGTAGATATCCAGTATTCCTGGCATCATTTGTTGAAAAGACTCTCCTTTCCTGATTGAATAATGGAGGCACCTTCTTGAAATCACTTGACCGTATATGTGAGGGCCTATTTCTGGGCCCTCTAATCTATTCCATTGGTCTATGTGTCTGTCTTTATGCTGGTACCACACTGTTTTGTTTACTGTAGCTTTGTAATAAGTTTTGAAATCAGGAAGTGTGAGGCCTCCAACTTTGTTCTTTTTCAAGATTATTTTAGCTATTTGGGGTCCCTTGAGACTCCATATGAATTTTAGGATGGGTTTTTATATTTCTGCCAAAAATGCCACTAGGATTTTTTTTAGGGATTGCATTGAATCTGTAGATTGCTTTGGGTAGTATGGACATTTTAACAATATTAAGTTTTCTAATCCATGTACACAGAATGTCTTTCCATTTATTTGTGTTTTCTTCATTTTATTTGATCAATATTTTATAGTTTTTAGTGTACAGATCTATTGCCTCCTTGGTTAACTTTATTCCTAGCATTTTATTCTTTTTTTGATGCTATTGTTAATGGAATTGTTGTCTTAATTTCCTTTTCAGATTGTTCACTGTTAGTGTATAGAAATGCAACTGATTTTCGCATGTTGATTTTGTATCCTCAACTTTGCTGAATTCATGTATTAGTTCTAACAGATTTGCGTATATGTGTGGAATTTTTAGGATTTTCTACATGTAACATCATGTCATCTGCAAATAGGGCTAGTTTTACTTCTTGCTCTTCTATTTGGATGCCTTTTATTTATTTTTCTTTTATGATTGCTTTGGCCAGGACTTCCATTGCTATGGTAAGTAGAAGTGGCAAAAGCAGGCATCCTCGTCTTGTTCCTAAGCTTAGAGGAAAAGCTTTCAGTGTTTCACCATTGAATATGATGTTGGCTGTGGGCTTTTCATATATGGCCAAAATATTATTATGTTGAGGTAGTATCTTCTTTTCCTAGTTTGTTGAGTGATTTTATCACGAAAGGGTATTGAATTTTGTCAAATGCTTTTCATGTATCAACGGAGATGAGTCTTCTCTCTTTTTTTCTTAGTCAATATAGCTACAAGTTTGTCAATTTTGTTTATCTTTTCAAAGAAGTAACTCTTGGTTTTGTTGATTTTCTCTATTGTTTTTCTATTCTCTATTTCATTTATCTTTGCTCTAATTTTCATTGTTTCCCTCCTTTTTCTAGCTTTGGGTTTAGTTTGTTCTTCTTTTTTTTAGTTCATTAAGGTGTCAAGTTAGGTTGTTGATTTGAGTTCTTTCTTCTTTTTTAATGTAAGCATCTACAGCTAAAATTTCCCTGTTAGCACTGCTTTTGCTGCATCCATAAGTTTTAGCATATCGTATTTTTATTTTCATTTGTCTCAAGATATTTGCTAATTTCCCTTGTGATTTCTTCTTTGATCTGTTGGTTGTTTAAGATAGGCCTCTGGATAAAAAGATAATTCAAGACAGTCAGATCCCCTCTCTGAGGAATCTGGACTAAGAATTGTCCAGAAAATGAGTCCATTATTAGTAGGAGCTAAGGCTGATGACTATGATGTAGAGAGAAGCCAAGATGGACAACAGACATTCTGAAATTATAACAGAGTAGACACAAGAGAAATAGAGAAGCTACAGAGAAGAGCATGTGGCCCAGAAGAGAAATCATGGGACTCACCAGTCCCTAAAGCAGCCACAGTGGCTGGTGGCTCTCCATTATATTTCTATTTTCAATTTGTAAATAACTTTACAATAATCTCCCTTTTCCCTAAGGTAAATTGAGTGAGTCTCTGGTTGCTGTGACAAAAAGATGTCAGTGTACCCTATGATCTCAATTAAAATGCACATTTAAAAAAATTTGCTTGCATGTAAGACTGGAAGAGAAAACACCAAGGTAGTAACAGTGAGTATTTCTACCATGAGAGTATAACTGGTGATATTAATTTTCTTCCTAGATGCTAGTCCGTAGTTTCCAAATTTGGGGGAATGACTATGTATTACTTTTATAATCTGTTAACAAAAATGTAAACTTATCTATCTATGGTGCTCTGCGTCCTGCTGTAGGACACAGATTATTATTCTCCCTGTCTTCGAGGAGTTTATGATCAAGAACCAGCAGCCTAGTCATGTTCAAAGTCACTTGGGATGGATTCTGGCAAGATGGTTGTAGCAGTGTAGTTTTGAAATTTCTGTAAATCCCCCATTAAAGCATATGTCACAACCAGGATAGCAAAATTTAAAACTCATGAGCCATAGCTACAACAAAGCTGAAGGAAAAGATCTGCTCACAAACCCCAATTTATGAGCGACTGGGGACAAGTCACTGACACCTAGGAGAGCTGTTAGATGTCAGCATCCATTCAGAATGAAGACAAGGGACCTCTGATGGCCCCGAGAACGCAACTCCAAAACCACCACGGGTACTCACTAGAAAACACAACGGGCCAGTCTGAGAGTAGAGCTGAAACTGGAAGGGGGTTCTGTAGAATTCAGTTTATGGGTGAGCACAAAGAGACCTCAGTAAGGTCTGGGAGTGGTGGAGTAGTGTGGACCTTGGCAACCAAATAAAATATGGCTCCCAGGAAAGAGCCCTACCCTGAGGACAAACTGCTGAGGTGGAATCAAAATTGAGAAAGACAAGGACAATAGAGGCAAAAGAAAAAACATCCCAGAGGAAGTAGAGGCTGCAGATATTGCAAAGTAGAGACTACGTTTTTGATTGCTTCATAAAAACAACACAAGAAGGAAGCTAGAGCTGTGAAGCACTGACCCATTCACACTCCTAAAAGCACAAGAAATGTCATTTCCTCTGAAAATGAACAACAGAAATGAATGTCCAAAGAATATGTGCAAGGTCATTAGAAGAAGAAAAAATAAAAGGAACAAAATAATGTTCCTACACAAATGATGCAAGTTGGCTAAAAAGACATGCCCATAAACCACATGAAACTATACCCTAATATTCCAAACGAGGTAAAATAATTTTTTAAATGATAGAAAGGACCACATAAAAATGAATTAGGAAAGCTCAGAAACCAGGTCACTAGAGAAAAGGAAGATTTGAAAAGAGAGGCTAACATTCAGAAAAGCATTAGAAATAAAAGAAAAAAGTTATAAATGAAAACAGAACTAAAATGAACACAAGAGTGAAAAATGACAGTGGATAGTACCTTAAGACAAAGAGAAGATGGAAAGTAGAGAATTTTAAATATAAAGAAAAAACAAAGATTTTTTTAAGGTATTCAAAAAAATGATAGATATAGAAGATAAGGAAAGAAGATCCAACCTATGTGTAAGAGGAGGTCACAAAGAAGACGACGAAGCAATGGAACAGAGCAAATAGTATAATTTATAAATCAAAAAACATTCCTGAAATTAAGAAAACAAAAATATTTGAAACCACATATTGAAAAGATATAGCATATACCTAGGAAGACTGACCCAAAATGGCAACACTGAGACATAGTCTAGTAAAACTACTGGACTTTAAAGGAGAAAAATCCATTGGAAATCCAGACAAAAAGACAATGCCATCTATAAACGAAAGAAAATCAGATTGTCATCAACACCATGAATTTCTATATCCAGCCAAACTAATCTTTGAGTAAAAGTCCAGAGCCTATTATTATTACCATGTAGGAACAGAGACAATATTGTTCTCATGGTCCATTTCTCAGGAAGGTATTAAAAAACAACTTCAAAAAACCAAAATGTTTGGTTGATTGGAGAGACATCAGTGCATGGAGTGGTGGTAAGTATTAATATCTATGTATATTAAAATATGTGTATACTGTGGATCTAAAACAAATGATGCTTATGAGGGAGACAGAACAGAGTGTGTAATGACTATCTGCTCTGACAACATAAATACAATACAATTATTAAAAGAGGAGATGGAAAAAATATGTGAAAAATAAAATATAACTTGCTAATTGTCTTAGAGTTAATAAGTGAGAGTACAAGAATATTACTATCCCCCAGATCAATGCTGGAGGATAGAGAAAAGAAGGGGAAAAACTTAACTAGCCAATTTCAATATTGTTTATAGGAGGTAACCACCAGACAAGAAGTGACAAAAAAGGAGGGGGAGCCAACAGTATTATATGAAGATATTAGTCAAACATAGTAATCTCCAGAACAAAAATGCAAACCTTCCTAAAAACAAAAAGATATACTAACAAAAGAGAGCAAATAAAATAGACCACATAGTAAAAACTCTTAAAAAGCACAAACACTCAATGGAACAAAGCTGAGGCCAAATATATGGATTGTAAGATTTCAGATTGGCTAATATAGCAAAATCCAGTGCTGTGATTTATGAAAGAGATACATCTCAAACAAAGAGACTCAGAAAGGTTAAAAATAAAAGTTTGGACAAAAATATAACAAGCAATTGCAAATAAAAAGAAATTAAGAATTGCAACTTGATACCTAACAAAGTAGAATTCATACCACAACGCATTAAAAGCAACACAGAAGGACTCTCTATTATGCTCAAGTCTACAATTCACAATGCTAATAAACAGTTGTTAATGTCTATGTACCCAAGTACACATCAACAGTGTTTATAAAGCAGAACCTACCGGAGATCACAGGAAAAGTAAACATACGTGTAATACTAGGGGGATTTTAATACATCACTCTCAGTATAAGAAAGATCAAATGGACAAAAAATGGTTAGGATATAGAAGACCTACACAACATAATCAATTAGATAAATCTGAAGATACATATCAAACTCTGAAGCCTGATAATAGAGAATATACATGTAACTTTCACAGTAATTGATCATTGTCTTGAGGCTCAGAGAAAACCTCAATATATTTCAATAAACAGAAATTATATAAAAATAACATTCTTTGATCATAATGCCATAAAACTGAACGTTTTAGTGAATCAAAGGCCTTTATACCTGGAAATTTAAAAAGGAAAGCAACTTGCCCTAAAATTTTTTTTGAGTCAAAGGAGAAATACAAAACAAAATTATAGAATTTCTGAAAAATAATGAGAATGAAAATGTATGTCAGATTCTATAGAATCAGGTAAAGCAATTATCAGAAGGAAATTTTCACCATTACATGTCTCTATCAATGAAAATGAAAATGTGAAAATAAATTGAAGACCAACAAAAAAAAAAAAAGGAAAAAAGAAAAAAAAATGAACCAAAAGAAAGCAGAGGAAAGAATTACTATACTTATTTTTCTAAGAAAGGAATTATTATTAGAAAACAAAACAATAGAAACAACAGAACTTTAGGGATGCGTACTGAGATATTGTCAGATAAAGTGATGTCTAATCTGGGCTGGGAAGTGGGTGGGGAGATAGATGAAAGGAGATTGGCATGAGTGGGTGATGGTACATAGGCATTACCACTATTACACTATTCTTTCACATTTACACATGCTTGACAATTATGAAAGCTAAAAAATTTAAAATGAATTTGGATTAAAAGACTATATGAATAACAAATATATAAAACATTAAGGAATAATCACAAGGGTGAGTGTGTGGAGAGGAACTGGAGACAAGGAAACATGTGTTGAGAGAAGAGAATGTGATTCTTCTCCAGCAACACTGATCATCTGCTCAAGGTCGGATAGTCCAGTCACCTGTCTCTTTGCTGGTGGATCCCAGGTGATGATCCACTTCCTCATACCGTTTCAGAGTAAAGGACTGGCGTTGAGTCTGTGAGTGGAAGATGCATGTGTGCTGGCCTTCCTGCTCTGGATAGGGAAAAGCACAGGTCCTGGATCAGAACTGGTTGAGCGCCCAACTCGGCCACAACTCCACTGTGACCTTGAGTGAACATTTTCCTTCCTTTTCTAATCTGTAAAATTATGGCATTGGACTAGTGGACTGTTGAGGTTCTCTCCAGCTCACACATTCTACAATAGGATAAAGAGCAAATGTAGCAACCCGCTCTCTCCTTGCTAGCATCCCACTCCTCCAGACTTTTCTGGAAGTCCAGCTTGTGGAAACTTCAACTTTCCAGAACAGGGCTATAACCTAGCATGTGATTGCAGGATGCCCTGTACCAAACCTTGGCTGACATTCATCGTAATGAGGGGTTTGAATCATCCACAAAGAATGGACCTCTGTTTAAGAAGAGGCTGCATTTTAGAAAACTTACATTAACTGGGTAAAACAAAAGAAGTCTTGATATCTAGAAGAGGTCTCAGCCATCTGAAAAGCCCCCCAGTATGGAACCCCGCCACCTCCAGGGATGCAGGATGAACGGTGAATCCTCTCAGGATGAGGTAGGCTCTGCTCATACATCTTTCGCTTGTTTCATTTTGATGTCTTCAATGACATTGCCACTTATGCCTATGCAAAATGTGAGAAAGAGGCAATCTCACATCTGAATATCAACTTAAAACAAAAGGTCTCAGAACAGGGGCCGTCTGTATTCAAAAAATAATACCATGCTAATGAACAACACCGCAGAGAGTGCAGCAACTCTGATTTCTAATGGAATCTAGAAGAGGGGCTCATTAGAGATTCAAGGCTTGTGACTCACTTTAATTAAAATTTGAGCTGAGAGAGCTTGGAGAAACCAGCCCAACGAATGAGATTTAGAAGGGAGGGAGGGGAAAAAGGGGCAGGATATTGACATGAATAAAGGAGACCTTAATTAAAGGATTAATGATGACAATAACAATAAAAATCGCTTCACCCTCACTTTGTTTCTGCAGTTGGACCAAGTATTCTGTGAGTCAGTGCCAGGCTGAGGCCGCCCTTCTTGACTCAAAGGAAGTGAAATGCTGGTACCACGCAGGAAATACCTGTACATTCATCATTTGGATGTTTTTGCACAATTGAATGTTTGAGGCCTGATTTGACTGAATCAGCCCCTCCAATTCTTCACTTCATGAGATATGTATAGACTCACCTGCCTTATTTGAGAGGGGAGCGCTTCTGGAAGGCTTAATGATGATTAAGATGCCTGTACCCCCAAACCAAACTGTAACATAACTGCAAGAAGGTCTAATGAAATCCCCTTTCCCCTTGAAGGCTACTTGAATTCTTTTTGGGGAACAGATTGAAAATCAAGTGCTTTCAAAATAATTTTTCGATTTCCGTTGCTTTTGCCCAAGCCCGAGCTTTGTCTGCCTCATGGGTCAGTCGGCAATGCCTGAGTGCAGCTGACACCTTGGACACGCACTGCCCTGTCCTGAGTTTATGCCTTTGGCTGCCCACTGTCCTTTCTTTTGGGTCTTGGAATTGAGCCCATAGCAGGGATGAAAAAGCAAACTCGAGCAGCACATTCATTATTCACCTGGAGTAAATCATAATAATATTTTGTACTTGTGTGGTTTTTTTCTCTATGCCCCCTTTTCTTTGCTCCATAGGTAGGGTTTGTAAGAGCCCAGGTGAAGAGTAGAATTCACCTAGATTTCAGTATATTAGCTATGACTCGTATCTTGCTGAGTTCCTAAATTAGGATTCTGTTTAAGATGAACTTAATGCAGAGACTCCGACTAAGATGATAAATAAACTTTCATCAGCATTTAAACCTACACAATTAATTATGAATATCTTATACAACTATATCTGTAAGTAAACTCCGCCATGCTGGGTTTCATTTAGATCACCAATCCCTCTGCACACAGCAAGTTGGCAACATTCACTGGCCAGAAGTGGCTTGAGTTGGCTGTTCTTGCTCCTCGTGTCTGTTGTCATCTGCAGACCTAGCCCCAGTGTCCAGGTGGGGAGATCCTCAGAGCTGGGTGATGCCCACACGCTAGACCCCTCTGCAGACAGGTCTGCATCCGCATCCCTCTCACCCAGGGCGTTTCCAGCCCTTGCTTGGAAGGTTTTCAAGCTCCCTCTGTTCCTCTTCTTTTTCCTTCTTCTCTTCCTCCTTTTTATTCTCTTCTTCCCTCTCCTTTATCTTCTCCCTTTTCTCGCCCTTGCAGTGGAAATTGGTACATGTTTCTCCTGTGGACAACTTCTCATTGGAAGGAAAAGAATGGCCTTTGTTATGGGCTGAATTGTGTCCCCTCAAAATTCATATGTAGAAGCCCCAACCCCAGTATTTTAGGATGTGACTGTACTTGAAGATAAGGCCTTTAAAGAGGTAATTATGTTAAAATGATGCCTTGTGGGTGAGTCCTAAATCCAATGTGTCCTTTTAAGAAGAGGAAATTAGGACACAGGCATTTATAGAGGGAAAACCGTGTGAAGACACAGAAGATGGCCATCTACAAGCCAAGGAGGAAGAGGCCTCAGGAGAAACCAAACCTGCTGACAGCTCGCTCTTGGACTTCCAGCCTCCGGAACTGTGAGGAAATAAGTTTCTGTTGTTTAAGCCACCCAGTCTGTGAAATTTTGTTATGCCGGCCCAAGCTGACTAAGACAGCCTCCTAGAGGTGCCATGGGGAAAAAATCCCCAACTTCGTCCCCTTTCCCCCAGCATCCCCCACCGCTGCCTCCAAGACATTTTTTCTCTATTTTATCCTGAAAATAGAACACAGCCAAAGTCCTCACTACCAAGCAGCCTAGCTGCAGACACATGGCAGTGATGGGGAAAGGTGTACGTCTAAAGCAGAGTCGCTGCAACCAGCTGGCGATCTTTGCTGAGAAGCGTGAACACCCCTGAGCTATCCACTCAAGCAAGCTTCTTTATGCTTTTAAAAACACCTTCATATTTATTACTCATTGTATCCTCACGACAGTAGGAAAAGGAGGAAAGATGCAAAGAAATTAAATTTTACAAATAAGGAAACCAAGTTTCACAGAAGTTAAATTGTTGGTCTGCGGCCATACAACACACCGTTAATTGAGTTTCTGTCAGTTAATGTGGTAGACATTAGTGTCAGTCACCAAATCATGCCACCTTTCCACTTTCTGGACAGATGGCAGGATTGTACTTCCAGTAACTTCTGAAGGAAAGTACACCCACGTAACTTGCTTTAACCAATGAAATGTGAGGGGAAGGGAAAGATGTCACTTCAGGGCAGAAGCTTTTAGGGCCAGTGTGCCAGTCACAAGATTCTCTTCCCAGCCTTCAATAACCAGGTCTCTGAGGAGCTATGATGAGCAGAGTTCCCTGCCAACCCCAAGGGGCATATGACCTGAGAAATTAACTTATATCAAGCCACTGAGATGTGAGTGTCATCTGTTATCATGTGTAATCTAACTTATTCTGACTAATACAGTTAAGATGCCTTCAGCTGCAGGAAAAAGAAAATCTACCAGAAAATGACTTAACAATAAGGACATTTATTATCTCCTGTAACACAGAGTCTGTAAAGAGAGTGGTTCCAACTTTGGGCAATTCCGAGGCTCAGTGACGTCCTCAAGGACCCACGTGTTTTGCCACCTGCCGTCCTCAGCACTTTAATTCCTCCCTCAGTGCACAAAATAGCATCAGCAGCTCCAGACGTCACACCCTCACACAAAAATATCTACGGTCAGAAGAGAGAATTTCCCGTTTTAAGAATGAGAATAACCCTTCCAGAAGTCCCCTGCATTCCCCCAGTGGAGTTTCCTTCAAACCACCTTGGCCAGAACTGTGTCATATGTCCACTAAAGTATCAAGGGGAAAGGAATCAACGTTGATTTGCTAGACTAATCCAGCTGCTTCCCCAGGGCAGGCAAGGGGCTGACCTCCCCTGAAGCACAAGGCTGGTTAATTCTGTTTGCAAGAAAAGAGAGGGGCATGGTTGAAGTCGCCCAACTGTGTTTGCAGTGAAGGTGATTCAGGAAGCCAAGTCTCATGGCCACACCAATCTTTCTCTCTAAACATTAGGAAAGCAGGCTGACCACCCCCAACCCTGACACTTTGTAAACAAGCACAGAAAGATTCAGAACTTCTCGCACACACCAGCAAATTCCCTAAGGGGAGGAGCTGTGCCTTTTTCATGCTCCTAAGTGTGGACACAGCACTGGTGCTAGGCAGACAGTTCAGCACCGGAGAAAACTTTGGGTCCATCGTCAGGCAGGGAAGCATTAATATTTCTCGCATGTGTATGCACTGAGACCTCCTGAGGTCATGACTTCCCAGGTTCTCAGCCAGTGAGCAGTGCGAGAGGCCCAAGATGCAGGCCGTTAGCTTCCCAGCGCAATACCCACCCCCTTCACCAGCTCCTGTTGGCACAACAGCACTTCTGATGGATTCATTAAAGTCCTGTTTACTACTCTCACTTTGGGAAATAAACTGACAGCTGAAATTATAACTAGATTTAAGACAAGGATGACAGACCCAGATTGGAACATATTAAGGGAAACTGGATGTGTGGGGACATCAGAAACACTCAGAATTCAATATCAGAAAAAACATCCCCACCATTCCATTAACCATTTCTCCGGATCTGCAGCAGAGACAGAATTTTGGCCTGGGAAGCCCAGAGCCCGACCCGGTGTGGCAATTCTGACCTCCTTAATGGCCAGGGTATGGGCCAGGGAGGTTCTAATCTCAGAAGAACTTTCCCTGAAACATTAATTACTTTTGAAGAGAGCACAATATGTCTTTTTGTGGGAGTAACTGTGTATTTGTGTGTGGGGGGGGTGTATGTGTATTTCCTTGCTGGGGGTGGGCAAGAGGAGGAGGGGTACGTGTAACCTTACTAGTTATCTTTCTAATACTGCCAACACCAGCTGTTATATAAGCTGAGGGTTTCCACTTCCCTCGTCCTCGGAATTCCCCAGACACGCTTGATCTGTGGGACTCGCCTCTGATCGATGTTCCCACAAACCAGACCAGCACAGGAAAGAGCTGTCGACCGAGGGAAAATCTCTACCATTTAAACAGTAGGTATATATTTGGGCAATTAGAATCACCATTAAGGAGACGCAGATTCAGGTAGAAACCCAAAACGTGTTCTGATTACAGGAGAGGAGCTCAAGGTTTTATGGGAAAAAGGGAGGACAAGGTGAGTTGTATTCAAGAGGAGTTCGTTGTTGCTCGATGAGGTCAGGCTAGGTTTGTCCTTCATTGATTGGTTAGGGATTTGGTCATTAGCAAAGTCCAGTTTCATCAGTCCTTACAAACAGGATATTCTTGTCCATTCTGACTTCTTGGAATGTCAGCAGTTTGGTCCAGTATGGAAGATAAAGAAAACAAGACGTGCAAGGCGATTCTCTGACGTGGCTGCTCCGGCTCTATTTTAGTATGGCTCCACTCATGTCATCTTTCACAGACCCAAGCAGGCTCCTATGAGGACAGCTGCTCCCCACCGGCCCTATATCCCACTGGTTACCCCTCGGTTATCACTGGACTGTTCAGTTGGCTGCAGGGAGGCCAGGCCTTACATCCCCAAACAGCGATGGCAGAAACCTGGGGAGACAGAGCTTGTCTGTGGTCAGAAGTTTGAGAGTTGCTCAGGGCAGGACATGGGGTGATGGCTGGAGGTGGGTCTGCGCCCTAGAGGGCTGACGGGCTTGTGCTGTCCTCTTTGGATGGAGTTGGAGCATCACTATCTTGTGATGGCTGTGACACTTCTGGTTTGTCCAGGGCCATCACGGGATCTTCAGGCCAGTGTCCTGCTGAGCCGGGCAATCCAGCACTGTGGTTGAGGTAAACAGAAGCATTCATTCATTCTTTCATTTATTCACCCAACACAGTAATTGAGCACCATCGTGTTCTGGGCATTGTGTGAGGCCCTGTAGATGCAGCTAAGAAGGAAGGACAGTCCCTGCCCTCTGGGACAGTCTAGCTGGAGAGACATTCAATAAATAAGTAAATAAGCAACCAAGACAACTACAGACTGTGATAAGTGCTATGGATGAAATGAACAGGGTGATGGTGCAGAGGATCTGGGCAGTTGCCACTTCAGGTAGGGAGGGATGCCAGAGAATATTTTTCTAAAGAGGAAAATACAAGAGTGGAGACCTCAAGGTTGAGAATAAGTCAGTCATTCAAAGAGCTGGGAGAGCATCCCAGAGAGAGAACAATGATACAAAGGCCCAGGGGCAGGAACAGGGAGAGGCTTGTGCCTGGAGCTTTGTGCGATGGGGTTGGGGAGGTCGTGTGAGGTGAGTCTGAGGGGAAATGGGGACCAGATCCAGCGAGGATTTGTAGGTCCTGCTAAGGAGTTTGAATTTTAATTTCAGACCAATGGATGTCCATGGAAGGTTCTTGAGCAGGAGAGTGACATGATGTGATTTACCTTGTAAAAGAGCCCTCTGGATATTTCATGGAGACCAGATTGACTATCTTCCCAACCTCATGTGTGGTTGTCCCAGAGTCCCAGCCAGTGACTTGTTTTACCTGTCTAAGCAATTTCAGATGAACAGATAGTTGTCAACATCCCACTTCCCCTTCTTGTAAGAGAGAAGTAGTGTGAGAATTCTCAGCCCTCCAGGGAATGACAGTGGATTCTGGAACTAGTATAAATAGGAAGAAAGATCAACAGAGAAGGCAAGAGTCCTCGGCATT
This sequence comes from Diceros bicornis minor, assembly GCF_020826845.1. Taxonomy (NCBI): domain Eukaryota; kingdom Metazoa; phylum Chordata; class Mammalia; order Perissodactyla; family Rhinocerotidae; genus Diceros; species Diceros bicornis. Next base: position 13,710,890 of record NC_080749.1, on the reverse strand, counting down.
TGTCCCAGCCCTGCTGGGAGAGCTATGCGGCTAAAGGAGACCCACCTCGATGCCACTCAACCTCTGTGACTTCACTTACAAAATGGACACGCTGACAGACAGCTTACTTCTTGAACACCAAGGTCTGAAACTCCTTTGAAGTTTCTGGATGTTGGATCTATAATGAGAGCAGGTATTATAATGTCCAGTGCATCAGTGGAAACACTGGGAGCCTGAGTGCACCAGGGAGCAGCTGGAGATCAGATTGCACACGTCCTCAACTGGTGACAGTCCAGACACTCCAGGGCCAGAGTCCCCATTCCTCTCTCCGAGAGCCTGTGCCTAAATCCTCCTGGGATGGAATGATAAAGCCTCCTTCAGCTCTCGCCCCAGCAGCTTTGAAGGGTGTAGCATTTAGGATGATTTCAGTCACGAGAAAAAGTCCCCCAATTAACAGTGGCCTAAACTCTTAGGACATTATTACCTCAATAACAATAATTCAGCAGGTAGCATTGGTGAGTCAGCAGCTGATGAGGCTGTAGGTCTGTTTCCCTGTGATTTTCTTTACTTGTCCTCATGGTCACAAGATGGCTGCTGGAGCTTGAAGTATAGCATCCATCCATTCATTCATTCTACAAATATTAATACACATAGTAACTACTATGTGTTGGGCACATTTTTTGTATTGAGAATACAACAGTGAATAAAACTGATAGAAATCTTTGTCCTCAAGGAGCTTCTATTCTAGTGGGTAAAGGGGAGATAATGAACAAAATAAATTTAAAAACTACATAGTATGTTAGTGGCATGTGTTATGGAGAACAAGAAAAAAGAAAGAATAAAGATAATGAGGAGAAGAAGGATAAAGATATGTTTTTTAATGGTGGCATGGAAAAGTCTCATTGGGAAGCTGACATTTGAGCAGAGACCTGAAGATGTAAAAGATGAATCCAGTCAAGATCTGGAGGAAGAGTGTTCTAGGTGGGGGGAACAGCAAGTGCAAAGGCTCTGAGGCAGAAGTGGATTTAGTATGTTCTGGGAAAGCAAGGAGGTCAGTAGCTGGAGAGGTGTGATGGAGGAGGAACATCATAGAAGATGAAGTCAGAGAGAAAAAAGAGGCCTTGGGTCCTTGAAAACACACGACGGCATACAAAACACCAAGGAAAGAAAAGTTTCTCCTAACATAACTCTTTAGTTTATCAGAGAGGAAAATATTTCCCTGTGGTCCAGCCCCACCCCAAAGACTTTTCATTGCATTTCACTGGCCAGGACTGGGTCACATGGCCACCTCTAAACCAATCACTGGCATGATTCATTCATAGGATGTGGACCCCAAGCTTGTAGCTGAACACATGACATTCTGCCAGCAAGGACAAAAGATGGAGTGAATGTCTCGTAGTCAACCAAAAGTGTCAGCCGCACAGAAACTTCCCATTCAAGAAGTGTGCCCCTTGACATCAGCGCTCCAGACACCTGGCTGCTGTTAACCCACGGGGCAGGGCAGGAGGAAGCAATGGGGTCGATCTGGACTTTGGGGGCTTCTCTAAGAATGAACTTTCAAGGTCTCTCTTCTTCTGCTTCTCTCTCAGGTCTCTGGTCCACAAAAACAGTTTCTTCCATGAAAAAAAAAAACCCAACCTTTAGCCAGGGAAATTTCAAGTATATTCAAAGTAGAGAGAATGATGTAATAACCCCCAGGTACTCGTCTCCCAGAGCGTCAACGTCATCAACAGTACGTTGATCCGAACGGGCCAGTCCTGTTTCCTCTACAGCACCACCCGCTCCCCCTGCCCAGGATCCAATCCGTTGAAAAACACTGTCCAGCACACAAGTGCCTTTGAAGGCATGCTGTGTTCTGTTAAAAAACAAAATTCAACCGAGTAGATTTGGAGATCTAATTGGCTTTATTAGCTGACTCATGAATCGAGGGCAGCCTCCCATCTAAGGACTGGAAGGGCGCTCCATTCTGGTTGGAGGGGTTCTACAAAATGGGAAGTTTCTATAGGAAGGAGGGTGGGGCAGAAAAGTTAATAGCGAAAGAAAAGAAAGGATTACTTGGGGCCAGGACATCTTTTTGGGGGGGTAAGGGAACTGGCAGGGGTTTTGTTATGCAGATTACCTCAGGAGTGCAACTCAGGAAATTTCAGATCCATTGTTTAAAGGTCACGTTTCTGGGAGGGGCTGAAACTATAAGTCTTGGTTGCTGTCTTGGGGGCTATTTTGGGTGTGTTGTTTCCTTTGTTTTTCACAATTCTCGAGACCTAACTGGGGGAGGGGCATGGAGAATTGTGACAGCCACTCAACCCAGCCAGACCTCTTCTGAGCCCAGAGCAGCCATGCTCCCCACGGTGTCACTTGCCCACAACAAGCTGAAGGACACCAAGGCTTCTCCTGAATCATCCTTGCATCAGCTCTCAGGAGCTACAGATGTTCACAAAATCATCTATAATTGGGGCACTTGGCCCATTAGGAATTTGGATGGACCGAAGCATAAGTCCTCCGCACTGCTCAGAAAAAGCAAACACGAGCAATGTGAGATTTGACTTCTGCGCAGTTAATTTAAACTCCACTCTGAATATAAATCAGCTGCTTTAGTTCCGATTCACTCAGTCCCATCCAAGCCTCGTGCTGAATGATAAACACTGGGCTGCTGCCGGTAAGGATAAATCATGACAGGCAGAACCCGCTGTTTCCTTCAGCTCGAGTGAAGTTCCTGGACAAGGCAAGGACGCTGTTCTTTTTGAAGAAACACTGCTCAGCCGCATTCAGAAGACCTTCCTCTGGGTATCAGGGTCTGCTTAGTGGAGGGTGGAAAGCTAACTTGTCTTAAGTTTATGAGGACCTAGCAGTGCCTGCAGGTGGAAGGGAAAACTAATCAAGAAGCCCCTATAGAAGTTTTTGGGGAATACACCATCGTAAGCCACGTCCTTCTGAAGGACAGGGTTCTTGGTACAAAGGCTATAATTACAGTAGGTAGGAGAGGGGCAGGGTAAGCTATTCTGGCTCCTGGCTGCCTGGTGGGGCTTTACTGACTATCAGAGATGACCAGCTAAGCTGATGAAATATAGGGGGGCAAGGATGTGGGAGCAGAATGAAAGACTGATTCTCCCTTTTAACTTTGGGGGGAATGTACAGGGCATGGGTGGGTCTGTCCAAGGGGGCCTCAGAGGAATATGCCTATCCCAGCTTCTCCTACTGAGCTAGAAGGTGTGTCCCCAGCAACATGAAGACACAAGTACCATGTTTCTGTGTGAAGATGGAGTTAATGTCTACGAGGAACATCAGGCAATGCTCGAAAATGCCCAAACGTTTCCCCTACCAGATTCTCCTGGTCCCTGAGACTCCTACATCAGAGCTTCTCCTGTGAGTTAAGACTTTAAAGATTCTGATAAAATGCAGATCTATGATCTTGGTGAATAGGCCATAATTCAGTCACTTGTTCGGTGGACATCTATGACTTCCAATTCTAGGTCAGAGACTATGCTAGGTACAAAGGGGTACGAAACTGAAAAACAGCAGACACTTCTCCCAAGTGTCAAAATATAATTTTGAAAAAGTTAAAAACATGGCTTGTCAGGCCATGCTGTGGCAGCGTCCCATATAAAGTGGAGGAATATAGGCACAGATGTTAGCCCAGGGCCAGTCTTCCTCAGCAGAAAGAGGAGGATTGGCATGAATGTTAGCTCAGGGCTGATCTTCCTCACAAAAAAAACAACAACATGATTTTCATTACAAATACATAAGGAACAGGTGTCATAGATTTTATTCAACATATTAGGTTAATGAATGAGAGAACGAGTAAGACGATAAAACTAGTTCCAAGAGCACCTGAGGAACTTAGACTGCTATAGTCCATTGTCAGGGGAAGAGGGAGAATCTCCCTCTGCCCTTTTTCTTAAGGTTCTTATGGCTGGCCAAATAATTAACAAGACAGGTTAGCAGGAGAAAATAATACCAAGTTTAATAACATGTATATATGGGAGAAAGCAGGGATACTGCGTTTCTCAACACAATAGCAGAAATTCTCGTCTTAAATACCATGTCTAACCAAAGACAAGGAGGATGTTGGGGGTGGGGGTGTCAGTTATAGGAGATTATCACTAAAGCACTGTAAACAAGAGTAAGGTTTATTATGCAGTTTTAAGGCCTCACCTTCCACATTGATAAGTCTCTAGAAATGAGGTCATCCCCCCTCTTCCCAATACAGAGAGGGAGATACCTTTACAAATGGAGACTTCCCTTGTAAATGATTATCTGGTAACTCCTCGCAGGGCCATCCAGAGCATGTGGCCAGAGAGACAGAACTTCCGATAAGATGGGCTTGTTGGTGCCTTTTCTATTGTAATCTCTATCCTACATTATCTTTATAGCAGTCATGATAATAACTCCTTCCTGAAACAGATCTTTTGTTTTAAATTCTTTAGGCAGTTTGGGAGGGGAAAGTGAAATGTTCTTCCTGAGTTCTCTGAGTCCTTATTGTCTTCAGCTCGAAATAATCCGCATACCAGAGTGGTGCTTCCTGGGGTAGCTTGCCCTGAGCACCATCAGTTCCCTCCTCTGAAACTTCCCTAGAAGTTTCACATATTAAAAGCTGAGCTGGTGACTGTGGAGAGAGAACTCGTGTTAGTATCCGAGTGATAAGAAGTCTGCAAAGAGAGAAAAGAACGTAGATTAGAATGAGGATGAACAGCAGAAAAGAACAAATTGGAGCACATTTCCCCACACTCCATTAAACCAGTCCCCCAATCCTGGAAATAAGTCAGTCTAATAAAATGTGTGAGCTTCGTTTATCTGATGAAAAATGTCAATCTTCTCTTTTAATAGGTTTAAGTTAGATATTACTTGACCTGTTTGATTCACATAAAAGCAACATTTTTCTCCAATGATTGCACATGCTCCTCCTTGCTGGGCAGTGAGCACATCCAGAGCACGTCGATTTTGGAGCACCACAGATGCTAGGCTGTTAATCTCTGACTGGAGTATGTTCAAGGTTTGCATGGTGGTGTTGAACTCTTGCTCCATTACCATAGAGAGATTTAATATTGCCTTTTCCAACTCGTAATCTCCAAAGCCGGGGAATAGGACTCTCAAGGCTGAAAAGAACCTGGAGTTGTGATACACAAGTGGATTTTCCACGATTTCTCGACTGGCACGTTTATGTGGCACAATCTTATGAACAAACGAACCCAAGTTTGTAATTTGGCTGGCATTTAAGGTGGAGTGTTTGGTGACAGAAGGAGCCAGGTATCCAAGTCCGCATCGTCTTGACCAATTAGGTGGGAATCCTTTATACACTTGTTGCTGCATAAAATGAAAAGACCAGTGTAGTTTAAAGACAAGGTTAGAATTGAGTCTGTAGTTCCCAGGATCTGGACTATTTCATGATCTGTGCCACTTGCACTGTTACTACCTAAACATCTCTATTTTCCATGAGCTCCTGTCAGTCTGCGAGAACAGAACAGATTGCGGAATAGGTGGTACAGGAGGCCTGCAGTCTGATTTTGGCAGCTATAAAGCCTGGTCTTGTCACCTGACCAGGTGAGTTCAGATTTTTGATCCACCCATATATAGTCTGTGGCATTGGGCAGCTTAACCATGCGGATAGCTGCGACACCCCAAGTTGCACATGGGTGGCTCGTAAGCCATCTAGAGCACTTGGTGATTTGGCAAATGTTTGTGCCAGAGGGAGTAGTGATAGAGTCACTTACAATTCCCTTGAGAGTTCTGAAGATGCCACCTGCAGAATCAAACCACAGAGTTTGACTGCAATATTGTCTCGGTATGTCACCCAGGAAAGGTCCAGCACCATGTTTACTTTTAATGCAGAGGGAAAAACTTTCACCTATTGCTTGTACTTGGGCAAGGGACAGTCCTTGACCTTCTAAGTAGTCTTTCTGGGGCCCAAGTGACTCACTAGAAGAAGAAGCAGAGTGACGTTTCCCTTGTTGCGGATACCATACTCTGTTATTCATCCATTTTCCGTACTTAGTCCACCAGGTGATCATATCAGCAGGAACAAAGACTAGTTCAGGTTCTTTTGCACTATCTAGCTGTTGACATAACCAACAGTCAGATTGATTAGTTAGTGTGGCTAGGGCTTGGTAAACTGGCATAAGGGGGTGTTTGGTCTGTGCCCGACCTGTTGAAAAGGAGAGGGTTAGTAAAAGCAAGACACAGATCGGAAAAGAGCCCATAACGGAGACTTAGAGAGGGGAAGAGGGACAAATAGAGACCAGCACTCTCCAGTCAGCTTTCTAATAAATGATTAAAAAAAAATATATATATATATATATATATATATATCCACTAATAGTTTGTGTGTGTGTGAGTGTGTATATATATCCTGAGTTTTAAAGCAAGGGGGAGGAAATGGGTCAAAGTAGGTTTTCTTGATCCGTGATCTTGGGAAAAGCTGTCTACTTCGTGATATTGGCTGCTTCTGGGGCCTGGATTTTGGCCCTCGAAATCCTTAGTTTAAGGTCACCTGTGGGGATTATCTCCCAGTTGTCTTGAGAGCGATGTTCTGGGTCTGTTTTGGTGTGGCTTGCATGGATCCAGGAAGATTTTTCCTTTATTTTGATGGCAGTGCAGGTCGTCAGTAAGACTTTATAAGGTCCTTCCCAACGAGGTGACAGTGCGTGTTTTCTTCTAAAGACCTTGATGTACACCCGGTCTCCTGGTCGAAAGGGATGGCAAGTCTTGTCAGAAGGTGGGGGCCATGCCTCTTTTACCTGTTGACGATATGCTTCAAGTATACTAGTTAATTTTTGTATATAACTAGTCATAGCATCAAATCCTTCGCTTAAGTGTCCATAATATTCATTTAATCCAGGAATTGAAGGTTTAGAGACGCCAGTAGGCATGGGACATCCAAAAACTATTTCAAAAGGAGTCAGTCCATGCCTTCTATTTGGAGTATTTTGAATCTTCATAAGGGCCAAGGGCAGAGCTTCTGGCCATTTAAGTCTAGTTTCTTGACAGACTTTTCCTAGAGTTCTTTTTATATCTAGATTTTTACGTTCCACTTGCCCTGATGACTGAGAATGATATGGGGTATGAAATTTTAATGAATACCCCAGAGTTTTTGCAAGCAAGTGGTTTATCTCTGCTGTAAAATGAGTTCCTTGGTCTGATTCAATCCATAAAGGAACGCCAAAGTGAGGAATAACTTCAGTTATTAATTTCTTTACCACTGTTGTGGTATCTTCATGTCTGGTCGGATAGCATTCAGTCCATCCACTAAACATGCAAACAATAACCAAACAGTGAGAGTAACCTAAAGCTGAGGGCAAGTCTATAAAATCCATTTGGAGTGCCACAAAAGGCAGCGTGGGCCTGGGAGGACTTCCTGGATCACACCGATTTCTCCCAGAAACTTGGTAAGACTTGCAAGTTGTGCACTGGGAGGTGATTTGGTCAGAAATTTTATGGATGCCAGGGCAAAACCAATTGTCTTTTAGTTCCTTAACTATCCCCCATTTGCACATATGTCCCATTTGGTGGGAGATATGTGCAAGCCAAAAAGTCAAAAGAAAAGGAGCTACTGGAAGTCCATTTGGTCCAATGTATAATCTATCTGATAATTGTTTGGCACCCTTTTGTATCTAATTGTCTTTTTCAGATTGTGGGGCATTTGCCTGATGGTTAATAACATCAGTCAGGGGTAAAGGCAGGTTTAAAAATTGGGTGGAAAATGGATAAGGGGGTCCATAGTGAGCTGCATGTTTAGCAGCTCTGTCAGCCCTGTCATTCCCTAAAGATATGACATCAGTATCCTTAGTATGGGCTGAACAATGAACAATGGCAATTTTTGAAGGAAAGTGAATAGCTTGTAATAAGGCTGCAATTAAGTGTCCATTAACAATAGGAGTTCCTGCAGAGGTTAAGAATCCACGGGATTTCCAAATTGTGCCAACAGCATGGCAGACTCCAAAAGCATATTTGGAGTCTGTGTATATAGTGGCAGTTTTTCCTTTTGCTAATGTGCAGGCCCTAGTAAGAGCTATGAGTTCAGCAGCTTGGGCTGATCTTATGGTGGGCAAAGAATAAGCTTTAAGAGTTTTATGTGGGGAAACTATGGCATAACCAGTTATTATGCTTCCCCGGGAATTTCGTTTACAGGAGCCGTGACAAAACAGAAGTCTGGATTGTCTAAAGGGATGTCTGAGAGATCCCCTCGTGGCTTCGAGACCATTTCTATAGTTGTAAGGCAATCATGTGGAATGGAGTGGGGCTCTCTATCATCAGGAAGGGGCAGTAAAGTAGCTGGATTTAAAGTGTTGCAACGATGTAAGATGATGGAAGGGTTAGTTAAAAGAGCCTGCTCATAGGTGGTCTGTCACCGTGTAGAGAGGTGTTGTGTCCTATGAACTTGCAAAATAGCTGACACAGAATGTGGGACATAGAGGTGAATGGGAGAGCCTAATGTAAGAGTACTGGCCTTATCAATCAGGGTGGCAGCTGCAGCCACCGCACGTAAGCATGGGGGCATGCCTGATGCCACAGGGTCTAGTTGGCATGAGAAATATGCTATAGGATGTATTTGAGAGGCAAAAGATTGCCCTAGAATGCCTGCAGCAATTTCATTATTTTCATGACAGTATAGATGAAAAGGCTTGTCAAAATTAGGTAAGCCAAGAGCCGGAGGCATGGACAAAGCTATTTTTAAGGCCTCAAAGGAGTTTAATGCCTCTGAGGGCCAGGAAACAGGCTCTGGGGCGATATCTGGGAGAAGAGAATACAGAGGTTTAGCAAGGGCTGCAAAATTAGGAATCTGTTGGCAGTAACCAGCAGCTCCTAGAAATTTACGTAGCTGTTTCTTTGTTTTGGGGAGAGGGATGGATAAAATTGACTCAAGGCGTTTGGGGGTTAGCTTTTGAATGTCTTGAGATATCTCATGCCCTAAGTAGGTAACAGTCATTTGCACCCACTGAAGTTTAGACCTGGAGGCTTTATGGCCTCGTTCAGCTAGGGCTTTCAAGAGAATGAGAGAATCTGTAAGAGCCCCCTGCTTAGTTGGATTACAGAGTAAAAGGTCATCAACATATTGAACAAGAGTGGAGCCTTGAGTAAAGACTACAGAATCTAAATCAGCTTTAAGGACCTGGGAAAATATTGAGGGGGACTCACAATATCCCTGAGGTATTCGAGTCCATGTTAGTTGTCTCCCTTTAAATGTAAATGCGAAAAGAAATTGTGAGTCAGGGTGCAATGGGATTGAAAAGAAAGCTGAGCAGAGGTCAACTACTGTAAACCAGACTGCATCAGCAGGTATTGAGGTCAGGATGACAGCTGGATTAGGGACCACAGGATGCCGAGGAGTTACAAAAGAGTTTATGGCTCTGAGGTCTTATACAAATCTATAGATTTGGTTCCCGTCTGAGTCAAATTTGCCTTCCTTTTTTACTGGCAAGATTGGAGTGTTACAGGGCGAGGAAGTAAAAACTAGTACACCCTCTTGCAAAAGGGAGTCTATTATGGGTTGAATTCCTCGCTCGGCATCTCTGGAGAGCGGGTATTGGGCTACTGATGGAAACGGTTTATTTTTTTTCCAAGTAACGTGCACGGGCTCAGCACTAAGCAACAATCCTACCTCATTTGCATGTGTAGCCCAAAGACTGGTTGGGACATTTTTTAAAGACTCATCTTCCTCAGAAGGATTTAAATCAGGACAAGTTTCCATCATGGAAAGTAGGAGACTTGGGGCTTGGTCAGAAGGCAAAGAGATAAAAACACCTTTTTCATTACAATTTATAGTGGCATTGAATTTACATAACAAATCTCGGCCAAAGAGGTTTGCTAGTGAACAGTCAGAAACTAAAAAAGCATGATGAGTGTTAAGGGGGCCTAAAGATATTGGAGTGGGCTTAGATATGGGCAGTGAAATAGGCTGTCCAGAGACTCTAACAGCTTGAATAGAATCAGAGGTAACAGGGAGAGATATATCCTTCAAACGGATAATAGAGAATGTCGCACCAGTGTCAATTAAGAAATCTAGTTCCCAATCCTCTATTTTAAGTTTAACTGTAGGCTCAGGGGTGCGACTGAGGATCGGCTGACCCCATCATTTGAGGGAGAAATGCCCCTCAGGTGGAGAAAAATGAGCCTTTTGGGGGTGCTGGGGCCAAGCGGGAACATTTTTTAAACTTTTCTTTCTCTTAAGAGCGGGACATGCCCTTTTCCAATGCCCTGGTTTCTTGCAATAACTACAATTGTCCGAAGGCAAATAGGGAGACCTCTGAGTGGGCTTTAGTTTACTTTCAGGGTTGAATTTTTGCTTTTCAAAAGATTCAATTTGCAAAGCAAGAAGAGTTGTCTTTAATTCTTTTTTTTTTTTTTTTTTTTGCTTTCTTGCTGACAATTTTCAAAGAATTGTGTAGCAGCCTCCATTATTGCACTTAATCGTTGCCCTGCCCAACCAACCACACTGTTTTGAATTTGTTTCTTTATATCAGGAAGAAAATTTCCAACTAAAGCAGAAATTAAGAGATTCCTATGCTCTGGGGCTTCCGGATTTAATGCAGTGTGTCTTTGGAAAGTCTGAATAAACTGTTCAACAAAAGCTTTAGGATGTTCCCCCTCGTTCTGAGTGCATAATTCAATTTTTGACCAATTAACTTTAGGAGGAAATGCCTCTAGAATCGCTCCTATTAAACCTTGAATATCAGCCTCTAGCTGTGCGACTTCCTGGTCATCTGCAGGAGGGCCTGGGAGAGGGTCTGGCCATCTATTTCCTCTATGAGGGGAGTTTTCTCCAGGGGGCTGTCTGACCTGTCTGATAACTACAGTGTAGTCATGGGCTGGAAGAACGCCCCTTAGCAGCCAGTCAAGGTCTCGGTGGGTGGGGTTATGAATAGCCACTAATCTTTCTAATTTTTCTCTAAATTTAGTAGGGTCTTCTGACAATGGAGGCAGGAGAGTTTTATAATTTAATAGATCAGCTGCTGTCCAGGGGACATGAATTCTCTGCAGCGGAGGTCCAGGATACATCCACAATGGACATTGCATAGGAACGTCTGAAGCTGACAGAGCCTGATTACAGAGCCCTGGAAAGTAGGAGGAGTTGTAAGACACAGCAAAACGAACCTTCCTGCCCTTCCTGGGTGTTTCTACTAAATTTACTTCTTGGTTTTCAGCATTTACACAAGTAACCTGTATGCCCCTTGCTTGGAGGTCAGGCCTAAGCGCCCCCTGTAAGTCTTCAACAATGAGAGAAGTTAAAACAGGCAGCTGAATGCCCTTCGGAGAAGTTGGAGTCCTGAGACCTAAGGGAACTGGCTGAGGAGGTGGCTGAGGAGCTAAGTCTTGAGGGGGAGGCTTTGGGCCAGGGGCCCAGAGATCCAAAAGATCTTCTGGGGAGTCAGGGACAGGGAGTTGGGGATATAAGGGAGTGTAGGAGGGAGGAGAAAGGGAATTTTCAGTAAATTTGACTTTCAATCTTTGTTCTAACTCCGACTTTTGTTCTTTCATTTTATTAAGAGATTCCCTAAGGCTAGCCGTTATACTTTTCTGGGTTTTCTTTTCAATTTGATCTTCCCATAAATACCAATAAGGCAGCTGCTTGGGATGAGAGCTCTCTAAAATATTTTTCAAATATAGAAGTTTTTCCAATTCAAAGGATCCATCGTCTGGCGGTTGACAAGTAGGATCTTCATTTGTATATTTATTCCAATAGTGACTCAATCCAATAAGCCTTTTTAAGGAAAGACCCGGAGGTAACTTTCCACGCTTAGAATAAATCTTTACCACGGACACAAGAGGCGTCCCTGGTGAGGGCGCAGATGATATAGCCCCCATGATCCACAGAATTCACTGTGGATCTGAATATCCACAGATATTCAGAGAAAGTAAAGACCTTCGTTGCATAGGCGGTAAGGATGGTGTAGTGAAAACGATGTCTCTGGTCTCCCACAATAGTGTGGGACGCCTCCAGTCACAGACCCGCTAATCTGTGACACCGGGCAGGTGATACTGGAATGGGATTTTTCCAGCACTAACAAGCAACGAAGGTTAAGACGACAAAAGCCCTTATGGACTGGGGCCTTTATGACAAACTCCCCTGAGAGCTTGGCACAGCCGGACAAAGAGACAGTTCGGAATCCCAGTCTACTCGACTGGCCACCAAGGTGCGCCCCGGTAAATCCACCTTCCGTATGGTGGAGACCAAGGAGAACATTCTCACTGGTCACAAAGCCAAGTTTTCTCAGGACACAGAACAAGACAGAAAGAAAAACCTCATCTGGTTTTTTTTTTTTTTCTTATGTGCACAATGACAGCTTTAGCCACGCCTTAGGTCTCTTGGAGCCAGAATAATACCTAGAGAGGGAGGTGCCGCGGGGTTGGGGACTGTGTGCTTTACAGAGTACCTCGTCGTTGCACGGACATTTTCTTGCAGTTGGCGGGGGACCTGTGTCATCTACCCCGTTCTGTGACCCAACTTATCCTGTCATGGGAGTCTTCTGAAAGTGGCGAGGGCCTTAATGGCTCTTAACTGCTGGACCCGTGCCCACCAAATTTGCAGCCTTTTTGGCTTCCAAGATGCCCTTGGCAATGACCTTCACTTCATGTGCATATTAACCCACAGCAAAGTTTGTAGACGCCGGTCTGGTGAGACCTGCAAACTCACCAGTCTGTGGGGCCGGCCCGGACAGCAGGCTTATAGGGCCTATGCCTGCGTCCTACCCTATGGTATTTCCTTCTTATGACAAAAGACACAGACAAAAGAGAAAAACAGAGACTATCTCTGGGAGGAAAAGGGATCAAGATCAAAACCAAGAGTACTCTACCAAATTTAAACCAAGAGTCACTAAAAACACAAGAAACTAGTTTCCCAAATATTTTCTCCTGCCAATCTAAATTTAGAAAGAGAAAAAATTCTCACCATTTCCTTCCGCCGGACTCCGCAGATAGAGATTCCAGGAGGCTGACGTGGTAAGAAGTCTTACCTTTTTGCTGGCTTTTGTCAGACGTTCCCGTATCTCATCATCTGCAGTAGTCCAGGGAGAAGGCAGGTCTTCCAGCCAGAGAAGGCAACTTGCCAGCCAGTGTGGCTCCTGGCGACTACGCCAAAACTGTCGGGGGAAGAGGGAGAATCTCCCTCTGCCCTTTCCCTTAAGGTTCTTATGGCTGGCCAAATAATTAACAAGACAGGTTAGCAGGAGAAAATAATACCAAGTTTAATAACATGTATACATGGGAGAAAGCAGGGACACTGCATTTCTCAACACAATAGCAGAAATTCTCGTCTTAAATACCATGTCTAACCAAAGACAAGGAGGATGTTGGGGGTGGGGGTGTCAGTTATAGGAGATTATCACTAAAGCACTGTAAACAAGAGTAAGGTTTATTATGCAGTTTTAAGGCCTCACCTTCCACATTGATAAGTCTCTAGAAATGAGGTCATCCCCCCTCTTCCCAATACAGAGAGGGAGATACCTTTACAAATGGAGACTTCCCTTGTAAATGATTGTCTGGTAACTCCTCGCAGGGCCATCCAGAGCATGTGGCCAGAGAGACAGAACTTCCAATAAGATGGGCTTGTTGGTGCCTTTTCTATTGTAACCTCTATCTTACATTATCTTTATAGCAGTCATGATAATAACTCCTTCCTGAAACAGATCTTTTGTTTTAAATTCTTTAGGCAGTTTGGGAGGGGAAAGTGTAATGTTCTTCCTGAGTTCTCTGAGTCCTTATTGTCTTCAGCTCGAAATAATCCGCATACCAGAGTGGTGCTTCCTGGGGTAGCTTGCCCTGAGCACCATCACCATCAAGAAAGATATTTTTAGATGCCAGCCGGTGGCATGGTGGTTGAGTTCCCGCCATCCACTTTGGCAGCCCGGGGTTCACAGGTTCGGATCCCGGGTGCAGACCTATGCACTGCTTCTCAAGCCATGCTGTGGCAGCCATCCCACATCTATAAAGTAGAGGAAGATGGGCGTGAATGTTAGCCCAGAGCCACTCTTCCTCAGGAAAAAGAGGAGGATTGGCAATAGATGTTAGCTCTAGGGCTAATCTTCCTCACACATACACACACAAAAAAATAGAAAAATATTTTTAAAAAGAAAGAGAAAGAAAAAGAGAGAAATAGAGAAAGAAAAGATTATCAGACTAGATAAAAATTGGTTAATGTCCTACAGGGCAATAAAAGCATAGCCACTGGGGTTATCTTCTTTTGCCAGACAGAAATCTACAGCTAAACATATAATTTCACAGTGTCTCGGCTCTAATCAAATAGTATGAAGCACAAGTACATTCTTGCAGGGAATTAATAACCCCTTTGTGGGTTTGTTAAACAACGCCCTGGTACTACAACATTGAAAGACACGCTATACTTTCTTTCAATTTCCAATATTTCGATAATTTTTTCTTAACACAAGAGATGTGGAATAACATGCCTTTAACCGTCAGGTGAGACTAGGACCAAGGTCAGTGGGATGAGGTGGAGGAGAAAGTTGGGGCCTAGGAGCCAAGAGACCTGGGTATCAGTCCCATCACCCAGGAGTTGTATGACCTTGGGCAAGTTATATCACCCCCTAAGCCACAGATTCTCTCTCTGTTTGATGAGGATATTGAACTGGGTAGGCCCCGGGGCCCTGATATTTTCTGAATCACAATAGATTATGAAGCAAGGCCATCAGGCAAGTCCCCTTGTCTATAGTGACAGATCAGTGCATAAGTGCCGTGGTAGATGTCTGGATAACTGAGGGGAGGTGGGAGGGGGCAGCGAGAGGGTGCACGAGAGCATTAAATGCAAAGGCAGAGTCCTAAAAGACAAACTATGGGATTCCCCATCCAGGCTCTCCCCTTCTCCCAGTCTCTCCTCTCTATAAGTACTCTGGATGTTTCCAGGAGTCAGGAGAGGCCAGGTCATGCTGCAGTAAAAAACTGATGCTGAAATCTCAATGGCTTAACCCAAACCAAAGTTTATTTCTTGCTCCTAGAATTCTGGTGAGCAGCTGTCCTCCGCATGATGACTGAGCAATTCATACTTTTTCCCTCCTACAGCTCTGCTATCTTTACATACAGCTTCCTGAGTCACTGTAGCAGAGCAAGAGAGAGCATGAAACACTCACACTGGCTTTTAACTATGTCTAACTGGTACTCATGGGCCATTAGCCCAAACTAGTCTCATGGCTCCAACTAAATCAAGCGGGCTGAGTAGTAAACCCCCTTGGACCTAGGAAGAAGGGAAGAGCATATATTAGTGAGTCCTGACCTGGAAAGGATCCAGCTCCTATAAAGACTGAGGGCCTTTTGAGTAGTCCAACGTAGTCCCATCCACTGTCTCTGACTCTAGAACTTCTGAAATAAGGAAAAGTTCAGCCAGATACCTGGATGCTCTGTCCATTCAATATTCAGCATCTGAGGGTTTCTAGAAGCCTCCAAGCCTGGGGCCCTGTCTACACAGTTCAAGGAGAGGAAGTTTGATTCACTGGAGTTATTAGATCAGTGTGTACAGGCACTCTGGGTCCCCGGGAAGCCAAGGCAGCGTTCTTCAGCTCCCAGTGGTCTGTGGCCTGAGGTTTCTGCCTAGATAATTGCCAAAGCCCCCTTCCCTATGTTCTGGAGGAAAGAAAGTTCTTCTCAAAAGGGAAATGGCTTTTATTTGCTTCCTTGTGTCTTCCCTTCTTGTCCCTTATACATGACCTTGATTGTTTCAGAGCCGAGATTCTTGTCTCTCTAACGACATTACAAGTTCCTTGGGTAGGGGAAGGATGTTGTTAGTTTTTCTGTGCCTAACACCTCAGACTGAGCAAATGCCTGAGGATGGTGCTGTGTGTTGACTCCTGCATGCCCCACCAGAGCACTGTAGGGATATTGATTGGTAACCAGAGCAATTACATCATGGGTGCTAGTCCAGGATGCTGGTCAGAGATGTGAGGAGGGGCTGTGTAAACAGGCAGACCCAGGATAGTCTCTGACCCTTCCCCAACCACCCGGCTTCACCGTTATCTGTTTCTCTTTCTGTCACTTTCTCTCCCGGCTTGTTTCAAAAAATATTTGAGCCTTCATAGAGATGCACAGACAATTTAAGAAGATTTAAAAATTAACCAGATGAGGAAATCAGACTATCCTTCTGAAAGGAACCCCTGTCAGCATTGTTAAACTTGTTAACACTGTGCATGTGTCATAGCAGCTGGGACAGAAACTGGCTTCTGGTGCTGTTGGCAGCCTAGCCTTTGCTCAGGGCTCCATATAGAATGTTTGGAAGGTGGTACTCAGTGCCTTTGAGGAAACGGTAGCCATGTGTACAGGACATGTGACAGGTGTGCTGCCACAATGTACCTGGGCATGGAAACTGCAGCAGTTCTCAGGGCGTGGAAGAACCTGTGTCTTTCTGGATGGGAGTAGATTTAAAAGGTACAGTTGTTCCTCTAAGCTCTGTCACCAAATTCCATGGTCCATCCCATCATAATGGGATTTGTAGTTTGAATGCCAGCTATGCCACTAAATTGCTGTGTGACCTTGGTAAGTTATATCACCTCTCCGACCCTCCCCTTTTTCATTTGTAAAATGGGGATAGGGATAGTTATCTTGCAGGGTTTAGTAAAGGGTCTGGGAATTACAAAAGATGGTAGCTATGCATTTCCCACAAGACTGGGCTATCCCAGGGGCACAGTCAGTCATTTCCCCACACTGGTCTGGGTGCTCCCAAAGAAGGGAACCTCACATAGTGGGTAGCTATTGTTATTCTTAGTATTGTTGCAATTACAATATTTCCACCTGAGGGAAAGGCCAAGAGGAAATCGAAAAGGAATTCTAGAGCTCTTGTAACGTTTGCTAAGCACTCAGCAAGCCCGTCTGGTGGTGGTGTTACTTCTCTGCATGGCTCCCTGCCTCCCTCAATGGACTAGAAGCTCTCTGAGACCAAGGACGGTGTCTGATGCCTTCCCTCGTCTCTCAGAGGAGATGGTGAATTAGTGCTTGGTGAATGAGAGCTAAGGCATTTGGGAGACCAAAGGTAGAGCAGTCTTGACTCTCCCTTCCAGGAGCTTCAGGAGACATTCTCTTTGCGGGTTATTTAGAAATAGTGACAATATGATTTATCATCAAAACTGGGACTCTTTTAAGAGTAAAGGGGGACGCTATTAATAATCACACTGGAACCGTCCTTTCTACAAAGCATGTGAGATCCACTTCTGGAGCCACCTCTTCAGCCATCACTCTGCTCCCATTCAGCTCATACTTACCATCATCTTCAGCCCAAGTTTGCTAAAGTTTGGGAGGGGGTGGTTAGTGGCCAGAGGGGGAGGACTCAGTGAGGTCATCACTGAGGTCTTGACAGATGCAGTCAGGAAGCCCACAGACCCAACACCTGCTGGAGAAGGCACATTCCTTGCCTTTGCAGAGCCCCCCAGTCTCATAGGGACGGCAATGACCTTAACTTTAGTGAGTGCCTTGTCTAATGAGAGCAAAACTGACCCTTCCCTTGGGGAGCTCACACCTGCTTTGAGCTTGCGTGGACCCTACCAGACCCTCAATCCTGCAAGCCCCTTCCCCAGGTATAACCACTAGAATCAGTTTCTTATGCTTCTTTCTGTAAGCAGGCATTGCAAAGACAAGCTTACCCAACTTTACACTTTGTGTGTGTGTGTGGCATCTCTTGCAGTCAGCTGCTGGCCGTGAGCACCCCCACTGGGATCCATTGAAGTTGGCTGACCCTACAAAGTTCTGGCACCCTCTGTCCCTGTTCTCAGAGATTGCCGATGCCTTCAGAATCAAGATTCTACACTCTGTGGTCTTTCATCCTAAGACCAAGCATTTCCCAGTACCCACGTCTGGTCTACTTGTGCTTGCAGCTCCTTGGGTCTCCTGGGTGCTTTCTCCACATCACACTGGGATCTCTGGGGTCTGAGAAGTGACTTCAAGTTCACCTACCCTTCAGGTGTGGCCCTCCTGTCAGTCACAAGCCAGGTGGGACATGACATTATGCTGAAGGCTTGTCACCTCCATAGGAGTGTCCTAGAAGAGCAGCACCTAGAAGAGCAGCACAAGAGCCCCAAGATGGTCTGACTCCCCCCATCCTATCTTGGTGCACCCTGAAAGAGGAGCCAGACTTGCCCCTCCAAGCCCTCGCCCTCCTCAACCGTTCTCCCTCCTCCTCAGAGTCTCCATGCTGGCTGCTCTTCTCGCTCTAGGAGGGCATCACCCCTCCGTTTTTCCTTTTATGTCATTTTATTGTCTTTTACTCTGTGGCCACAAGAATGGGCTCTCCCTCCAAACTCTGGTTCTTGAAATGTGGAAATCCAGCTTTGGGAGTTCTGAGAAGTCCCTTTTCTATTTCAGGAAATGCGAACTTTCAAGATTATGGCTTCAATTTGAACCTTATAAGGCCCAGAAATCAAAGCTGAAAAGTGACTTCTCTGCTTTGGGTTGTGTCAGCCTTCCCCACCTGAGGCATTGCATGCACCTGTCACAAGCCTGGGCCTCTAGGCCTTGCCTTAATGGCCCGGTGGCAGAGGAGGGAAAAAGAGAAGGAAAAAAATTACCAAGAAGGGAAATACATTGGTTGATATTTCAAAAATATCGTTGTTCTACGGTAGGGCTCCATTGTATGAATGGATCATAATTTATTTAACTGGCTCCCCATTGAGGGGAATTCAGGTTGTTTTCATTCTTTTCCTTACAGACACTGGTTCTATGAATATGCTTGTACACATGTACAAGAATGCCTATAAAATAAATGCTTAGAAGTGGAATTACCGAGTCAAAAGATCGCTATTTTAATAGATGTTGCCAAATTGCTCCTCAAAGAAGGTACAGTGATTTAAGTAACGTCAATTTTGCATGACAATGCCTATTCTCCTTATACTTTTGCCATTACTGTTTTGTCAAATTTTTTGATATTTTCCAATCTGACATTGAAAAAATGGAAATATGACTTGCATTATCATTTGTTTATGATTCATTTTCCACCCTACAAACTGCTTGTTCATGTGCTGTGCCCATTCTTCTATTAGTATCTTTTATTTATTTGTAGACTCTTCACGTATTAAGGAAATTAGTCCTTTGTGAAATACGTTTTAAATATTTTTCTTGGCTTATCCTTTTAAAATGAAAATTTTTTACAGTGTTTTCTCCCCATGTAGCTAATTTTAACTTTTAAGTATTCAAACTTTTAGTTCCTGTATTTTGGTTTTGCTTTGAAAGTTCTTTCCTACTCCAAGAATGTTAACAAATATGCTAAAACAGATCGCTTTTCCTTCCGGTACTGTCAGTTTTTGTTTTTTACACTTACATCTCTGATTCCTCAGCATTTACCTTTTTGGTAAGGAGTGGCCCACCAGTTGTCTCAACATAATTTATCATATGGTCCATCTTTTCTTTTCTGATATGAAATACACTCCTCTTTGCACCCTGAATTTTAATGTCTGTTTTCAATATTCGTGGACTCTCTCTTCTCTTCTATTGCTATTGCCTGGTCATAGGTAGACAAGGACACGCTAGATTACTGTGCCTTCATGATCCTGTGTCACATCTGGTAAGATTAGTCCTCTCTCAGAACTCTTAATTTTCATTTTTCTGGTTATGCTTGCTTGTTTATTTTCCACATAAACTTTAGAAAGAACTTGCCTAATTCCCTGCTCTGAAAAACATCCTGTTAGTATTTTTATTGAGTGTGAATAAATTTGTAGATTCGTTTAGGGACAATTGGCACTGCTATAACCTTGAATCTTCTTATCCAAGACATTTATTCAAGTCTCTTAAAAATGTACTTAAGTGCAATTTCAAAGTGTTCTTCACGTAGGGCCTTAACATTCTCTTTTTACACTTATTCCTACGTCCTTCATTTGCAATATGAATAAGATTCTTTCTTTTTTTTTTTGTGAGGAAGATCAGCCCTGAGCTAACATCTGTGCCAATCTTCCTCCTTTTGCTGAGGAAGACTGGCCCAGAGCTAACATCTGTGCCCATCTTCCTCCACTTTATGTGGGACGCCACCACAGCATGGCCTGACAAGCGGTGGGTCCGTGCGCACCTAAGATCCAAACCGGGGCCACCAGCAGCGGAGCGTGCGCACTTAACCACTGCGCGACAGGGCTGGCCTCCAAGATACTTTCTTATGTTGTATGCATTATATTCTCTAATTTATGGTTGTTTATATAAGGAAATCTATGGTTACATGTTAATTTTGTTACCAGCCGCCTTACTGGGTTTTATTAATGTTTTTGTTACTTTGTTTGATTCTTTTGAGTTTTCCAGGTACATAGTCACAAATCTGCAAATAATAGTAATTTCTATGGAAAATTTTCATTATTTCAGTTATAAGACATCACTAAAACTGTCTTCTCCCCTGGCCCCAAGTCCACCTGTAATGGACAGTGAGGCTGTTTCCTCAGCATCCATCCCTTCCTCTCCTAGGTGCTGCCTCAATTCACACGTCACCATCCCCACCTTGCCTGCACAGTCCATGCTTTTAGGGAAGCTGTTGTCCCTTGCCTCTGGTGGTGAGGCATGTGGCTTATACCTGGAATAATCACGATAATCCTATCCCCACTGCTGGCCACAGCTACACACTCAGGGTTAGATATGTGGTCCAATTTAGGATGTGATGGGGCTTCCAGCCACGAGTGCCTCTCTCTCTCTGAGCTTTGAGGAGGTGTTGGCAACCTTCATGTGACCCAGAGAAGGACCCAAGTCCGGATACAGCTGACTGCAGAGAGACTGAACCTTGGGGCATCATTGAGCTGCTGAATTAAACCAAACCTATAGCCCACCCGCACTTTCAACCTGCAGTTGATGAGCCAATGATTCCCCTTATTGTTTAAGGCAGTTTAAGCTGGGTGTTCTGATACTTGCACCTGAACACGTTGTAGTCCACACACCACTATCAGCAATCACTCAAGCTCATTGACGTTAAAGGTCGCCTTGAGTGTGAGGTCAGGATCACTTGAAAGTGTCTTAGGCTTCTCAATTTCTCCAAATGGGTCACAGACTGTAATTCAAAATCTTAAAGCTATAAAACTTCTGGAAGAACACATAGGAAAAAATCTTTGTGACCTTGGATTTGGCAAAGAATTTCTGAGATATGACACTGAAAACACTGTTTATAAAAGAAAAAAAGAAAATGAATAAATTGGTCTTTGTCAAAATTAAGAACTTGTGCTCATCAAAAGACACTCTCAAGAGAATGAAAAGATAAATCAAAGACTGGGGAAAAAATATTTGGACATCACGTATTTGACAAAGGACTTGTATCCAGAGGTATAAAGAACTCCCAAAACTCAATAATAAGATGAGCAAAAGATTTAAACAAGCACGTTGTTAAATTGCAAATGCTGCAATGTCTTAATTACTATTACAGCTTTAAAATGAGTAGAAGTCAGGTAGGATGAGTCTTCTAACTCCGTTTTCTTTCTTTCTTTTTTTCAAGTATTGTTGGCTATTCTAGGTCCTTTACATTTCCATATAAATTTGAGAATCAGCTTACAATTTTGATGGAGGTTGCACTGATCTATAGAACAAATTTAAGAATTTAGGAAGAAATTTCTTCAAATTTGAGAAGAAATGATATTTTAACTATGAATTTCCTGACCAGTGACCATGGTAGATGGCTCTACTTTGTTAAGTCTTGTTTAATTTCTCTCAACAATATTTTATAGATTTTAGTTGATACATCTTCTGTCTTATATATATCTCCTGTCAGACTTATCTCTAAGCATTTCATATATATGGTGCTATTGCCCATTGTATAATTTAAAAATTTTTAATTACTGATTGTTTATTACCAGAATATAGAAATTTAATTGCATATTTATCTTGTATTCTGCACCCTTGCTAAATTCATTTTTTAGTTCTAGTAACATTTGTGTAGATACCATTGGATTTTTCTGCATAGATGACCATGCTGTTTGTCAATAAAGACAGTATTACTTTTTCCTTTCCAATTGAGATTCCTTTTATTTATTTTTCTTGCCTTATTAAATGACTAGAACCTTCAGTAGAGTGCTGGGTAGAAGTGGTGAGGACAGATATACTTACCTTGTTCCTGATGTTAGGAGAAAAGCATTCAGTCTTTTATCATGAAATATATTTAATTTAGTATTTTCATAAATGCTTTCTATCAGGTTAAAGAAGTTCCCTTATATTCCAAATTTGTTGAGGGCTTTTATCAGTAATTGATGTTAGATTGCTTCAAATGCTTTTTTTGCATCTGAGATGACCATATGGTTTTTCTTTTCTAGTTTTTCCTTCTTTAACTCTTAAAAGAATGAAAAGACAAGCCAAGTCTGAGAGAAAATCTTTGCAAACCATATATCTAAAAAAGGATTTGTAGTCATAAAGTATAAAGGTCTCTCAAAACTCAACTATAAGAAAATAAACCACTTAATTTAAAAATGTGCATGGGCCGGCCCCGTGACTTAGGGGTTAAGTGTGTGAGCTCTGCTGCTGGCGGCCCGGGTTAGGATCCCGGGCGCGCAGCGACGCACCGCTTCTCCGGCCATGCTGAGGCCGCGTCCCACATACAGCAACTAGAAGGATGTGCAGCTATGACATACAACTATCTACTGGGGCTTTGGGGGGAAAATAAATAAATAAATAAAATCTTAGAAAATAAAAAAAATAAAAATAAAAATGTGCAAAAGTTTGAACAGACTTCACCAAAGAAGATATCTGTATAGCAAATAAGCACAAAAAAGATACTCAATATTCTTGGTCATTTAGGGAAATGCAAACTTAAACTGCAATGAAATATCATTATATACCTATTAGAATGGCTAAAATTAATGAGTGACCATAAGAAATATGTTGGTATATTAGTCAGGGTTTTCCAGAGAAATATGACCAATAGACTACCTATATCTGAGGATATTTATTATAGGAATTAGCTCATGCAGTTATAGGGGCTGAGAAGTCCCACAATCTGCCATCTGCAAGCTGGAGAACCAGGAAAGCTAGTGATCTAATTCAGTCTGAGTCTAAAGGCTTGAGAACCAGGACCCCTAATGTTCAAGGGCAAGAGAAGATGGATGTGCCGGCTCAAGAAGAGACAGAGCGAGAGAGGGAATTTGCCCTTCCTCCACCTTTTTGTTCTATCCTGACCCTCAATGGATTGGATGATGTCAATGCCCACATTGGTGAGGGCAGATCTTCTTTACTTGGTCTACTGAATCAAATGCTAATCTCTTCTGGAAACACCCTCACAGACACACCTAGAAATAATGTTTTACTAGCTATATGGGCATCCCTTAGCCCAGTCAACTTGACACATAAAATTAACCACCACAGTCGAGGATGTGCAGGAAATGGAACTCTCATATACTACTGATGGGAATGTAAAATGGTACAGCTATTTTGGAAAACAGTTTGGCAGTTTTTAAAAAGTTAAACACTCACCTACCACATGATCCAGCTATTCCCCTCCTAGATATTTACCCCAGAGAAAAGGAAATATATGTCCATACAAAGGCTTATACACAAATGTTCATAAGAGTTTTATTTGTAATAGCCAAAAACTGAAAACAACTCATGTGTCCATCAACAAGTGAATACAAATTGTGGTATATCCATACAATGGAAAACTACTAAGTAATAAAAAAATGAATAATTGATATATGCAATAACATGGATGAGAGTTTCAAAATAATTATGTTAAGTGAAAGAAGCCAAACAAATGGACTACATACTGTACGATTCCATTTATATAAACTCTAGAAAATGCAAACTAATCCATAGTGATAGAAAATAGATTGGTGGTTGCTTGGGGAAGTGGGCTGTGGTGAGAGGCAGGATGGAGGCATTACAAAGGGGCTTAAGGAAGCTTTTCGGGGTGAAGGCTATCTTGATTGTGGTGATCGTTTCACAGATGTATACATATGCCAAACATATCACACTGTACACTTTAAATATGTGCAATGTATTGTATGTCAATTATACCCCAATAAAATTGCTTGAAACTCTTGTTTAGTATTTTTTTTTTTTTTTTGCTGGGAAAGATTCACCCTGAGCTAACATCTGTTGCCAATCTTCCTCTTTTTTTCCCTCCCCAAAGCCCCAGTACACAGTTGTATATTGTAGTTGTAAATCCTTCTAGTTCTTCTATGTGAGCTGCTGCCACAGCATGGCTACTTACAGACGAGTAGCATGGTTCTGTGACCAAGAACCAAACGTGGGCTGCTGAAGCGGAGCTTGCCAAACTTTAACCACTAGGCCATCAGGGCTGGCTCTCTTATTTAGTATTTTTGATGTAATATAAACACATGATAAAAAAATTCAAGCAGTGTAGAAAATTATTTGATTAAAAACTTCAGGAGAGAGTTTTTTCTGAAAAAGGGAATTCATGGAGTATCTAATATATTTGATCATTTGAAAATTAATATTTATAGTTTTTAAACAGATTTGATGGAACATTTAGAGAAATTTAGGGATGGATTCATAGGAAACTAAGCCAATAAAAAAAAATAAGCCAAGTATTGACTCAAGAGAGACAAAAAAGGAAAAGAAAGGCAGTCATTGTAGATGACTTTGCTCACCTGAGAACACATGTACATGGTCATGGAGATTTAAGCATTGACTCTAGATTTGGTTACATTTTGGGAGAGCAGGATTGGGAGAAGGAAGAGGTGGCAGTAGAAGAGAGCTAAATGCTTATCTTCCATAACAAGTAGTCAATAGATTTTGTTCTAGAATTGGTAAATCAAAAATAGCAGCATAAACATATTATCATAAGAATGTGGAGGTAATAAGCAGAAGAAGCAGCTGAAAGAGTTAGAAAGCTTTGCCCCTGGGGAGGCAGTGGACCGGTCCTTTTTAGATATTAGCCTTTTATCAATTTTTCCTTCTTAATTTGTGTGCATGTATTATGCTGTTCTAGGAGGCAGTGTAGTGCAGTGATTATGAGCCTCAACTCTGGAGCCTGAGTGCCTGAGCTCAAACCCCTAGTCTGTCAGTTATTAGCTGTGAGGCTTTGGGCAAGTTGCTTAACTTCTCTGACCCAGATTTCCTTACCTGCTGGATGGAGCTAACAATGATACCAATTTCATAGCATTATTATCATGTGGATTAAATACATTAAAATACACAAAAGGCTTAGAACAGTGCAAAGTGATGTAAACATGATATAAAGGTTAACAATTCTTGTTATGAAACGATGATTAAAAATGATTTAAAAATTGTACCCTTTCCACCCACAGTTTCTTATCTCAAAGACAGACACTGATGAAAGGTCTTTGTGTACTATTCCACTTCTAAAACATTTTATAAATAACCTACCATAGAGTGTGCCTATGCATATACTTTTTACTTTGCATCACCAGCATCATACTATTCATTTAATTCTGCCCCTCTTTTTTTCCTGCTTAATAATAACTCTTGCAATTCTCTCCTAATTCACGTAATCAGATCTAGTTCTTGTTAATGGCTGTGTAATATTCTATAATTTATTGATTCTGTCCCCTACTGAATGCCATTCAGACTCCTTCCAGCGTTTTGCTGTGAAAAACGAGGCAATGTGTTTGGGTCATAGTGCATCTGTGAGTATCTCCCTAGGGTAAATTCTGACTGTGGAAGTGCTGAGTGCAGAGTCTCTTGCAGAGAGACAGCACGGACCTCAAGCAGAGGAAACAGCATCAAAGACGTATGTTATATATTTCAGGATTTTCCTGTGGGCTCACCAGCTTCTGGTTCTTTGTGTTTCTGACAATGGATGACTTTAGCTCCTTTGCTTCAGACAAAAATCGTCTCGGGAATGCACCATTTAAATAACTCTGGTGCCCAGGGACTCTAGCCTCCATTGGAGCCATACCGGACACTTCTGAGCTCTGCAGTCAGATGAACCTGTTGTGTGATCTTCAGCATGTGTCTTTTAATGGTCCTGGGCCTCAGTTTCTTCGTCTGTAAAAAAGGAGCAACGACATTTACATTTCAGGGAGATGGTTGTGAAGAATGAACCCCTGTAAACGCCAACTATGCCAGGCCCAGAATAGGTACTAAAATGTAAACTCTCACTTCCCCTTCCTGGAGAACTGATTCTATAAAATCGACCATTTTGGAAGTAAACCCAGTTCAGGGAGAAGTGTACGGAAATGCAATTTCTTCAGCTCCCTTCCACCCAGTCCTGAAAAATTCTGCATCAGGACTTTGCTTCCCATCTAATTTGTATCCAGTTTGCACAATTGCCATTAGTGAACTCCTGTCTGTGTGATCAGAAACGACACAACCAGAGAGATAAGAATAGCCTGGGAATTTTGTAGACTAGGGGTTAAAATGGGGAGATGGGCAGAGTTTGGCTCTGGATGGGCAGAAATGCCATTATGTGTATGCTTCATTTCTCAGCGAGGCCAGAGCAACAAAGAGGGGCAGCCTCAGCAGAGGCCTCAAGCCCCAGTCTCCTCTCCGCAGAAATTTAGCCACTTGATAGTCTAGGTTCCCTGTTAAGGTTTCCAGTTCTCAGGAAGATGAATACCCAAAGTCAGCAGCTGTTAATGTCTAGACATTGAGGTTAAGGACCCTGAAGAATGAATCTGAGATGGAATTGCCCACAAAATTCTTTACAGTCTTCACAAGATAACATTTTGTGCTGAATAAAAACAAACTACAGGTCCCCACAAGCCTTTCTGGATCACCATTCTTTGTGAAATCTAACAGTGTTCATAAGAGAAGAAGAGGGCCTCTTCCTTCCCTGTCCTCCTGTCTCCTTCCCCATGTGGCTGGGGGACACATACAACTCCTGGCGCTGTTGGCATGCCGTGTGGGAGTTGCCCCTCAGCATCTGGATGTTTCCCAATCATTCCTTTATTTCTTCATTCTTGTTTGAACTGGGGTTAAAGCAATGGTAATGCATGGTTCCTGCTCTTGGGGAGCTCACAGTTTTGGGAGGAGACCAATAAACACAACCACTGCAGAGTTATTTGTGCTATCGACAAGTCTGTGCAGAATATACATTGAAAAGGTGGGTAGGGAGTGTGGGGGGTCTGTTATACTTGACAGTAGGCTTCATAGAGAAAGTGCCCATGGGTTAAGTGATGGTCATTCTACAGATGAGATTTAGAGGTGGGAAAGTCTGTCTAAACTAAAGGAACAGCCTTGGTAAACTGTAGTGATCAGGACGACCAGAGAAAAATGACTGAGTGGAGGAGAAGGCAGGAAGAGCCTAGGAGGGAGGTGCTGGCACCATCACAGAGGCTTATTTGCCAAGCAAATAAGGCACTTGGACTTCTTTATTCTCCCCTGAACACTTGGGCCTTGTTGATTGCATCTCTTGCTCTCTATACCAGTCTGTAATATTCATTGTAAGCAACAGAAATGGAAATCTGGCTGATTTAAGTCAAGAAGGAAATTACTGGAAGACTATTGGGAGCTCACAGAATTGCTGATAAGACTGCTAAACCAGGCCTGGGAAAAGGTCAGGGACTGGGATACCAGGCCACAGCCAAAATCATGCCACAGAACCCATCCAGTGAGGACCCATCTGCTGCTGCCGCCCTTTTGCTGCCTATGCTGCCCTGGAGGGCTGAGATGGGACCGTTGGCATTGCCGCAGCTGCTGCCCCTTCTCTGGTGTGCAGTATCCCTGCTTCTCTTTTAAAGGAACATGGAGGATGTGTCTGGTTGACCACATGCCCATGTCTAGCTGCGAGCGAGGCTGGGAACTCAAGCAACTAGACTCTTCAGCCTCTTTAGTAGAACGTAGTTTCTGCCTCCCATCTCTCCAAAGGTGAGAAAGACCCCAAACATTGAAAGGGGACTCAAATGCAGGTCAGTCATAACTAAACAAACGGAAAAATGCCTCATCCAGAGCCTTTGGAGCATTCTTGACTTGGTATCAAGTCATGAGCTACCAGAGGGAAGGGGGCTCCCTCTGAGTCTTTTCTTAGGTCCTCTTTGAGAGGGACACTCTCCTCACTGCCAGTTGATGGTTGTTTCTGGGTTGTTGTTGTTCAAAAAATTTGTTTGTTGCTATTTTACTATTGAAAAAGTTGTTCCTTCAGAAACAGGTAAAATTGAGAACTGGGGAAAAAGGATTGGTAATTATTGGATTTGAATTGGGGAGTGAATTAAGTTATTGGGGAGTGAATCAACTATATCATTTCTGAAAACTGTAAGCCTCCCCTCCTCCAGCTTGAGTTTGGGCTGGTTGGGTCCCATGAGGCTAAAGCTGATGAAAGGGGTACCTGACCCAAAGCAATGGGAATCCAGAGTCACAGGGCACATCGACCTGAGAGCGGAGCAGAAAGAAGGTCAGAAGAAGGCCCTGAAAGCCCTTTGTGCAGAACTAGGGGAGTCTGGTTTCTTTAGCTATGCCCAATCAAAACCAAATCTAGCCAATTTAGCAAGAGGAAATTTATTAGAAGAGTGTTGGAGACTTCCACATTTGACAGAAAGAACTCTCTTAGAAAAGAGAGAAACAGGCAATTCGAGAGAGTAGGAAGCAGGGCAGAGCTAAGGTCAGGTGGCAGGAATGGCCTGCTCAGGACAACACTGTTAGGAAGGAGTAAAATCCCAACTCTTTTTAGGCTGTTGTCCCTCTGCCTATAACTCAAGTACCAGGAAGGGATCATGCCATTGGCCTGGCTTTGTTTGCTTGCCTATCCCTTGGCTGGGTAATGGAGGTCCCCTGATTATAACTGGGGTGGACTGAATGACAATAGGGAAGAGTACTATGGACAAAGGAAGTTGGGGTACTCTAAGAAGGGAAAATGGTTGCTAGACATCCCCTAAACCCATCAGTGTCCACTAGCAATCCTGAGCAAGTATGTGGCACAGCTTCAACAGTTCTGAATGGCTGGAGTGACCCGAGAAGCCCCCTCCTTCCACCTGCATCTGAGCTTAGCTCAGGTCAAATAGTCTCATGAGCTCCGATTTCATCTCTCCTGACTTCAGCCTGGCTACATTACCCTGTACCCTGGGGGCCACCTGCCATCCTTGCTTCAGCCAACATGGAGACAACGTGACGCAGAATTCTCTTTGGATCTGTGAGGCCAACTGTCTTCCATGATGCAACAATCATGTACCATCTATCTACTCATCTGTCACTCACCCCAAACTGCAACTCACTACTCCCTTCCTTTCCAAAGCTCTCAAGGTGCTCTCTGGAATGAATGAGATTGCAAAGGAACCCTTCTTCACCCTGCGTTTGCAGTCCACATGATCATTCAGCCCTCTCACTGCCAGAGGCTCGCCGCTGGTGGTGTCCAGGAACGAGAGTCAGAGGAGAAGAGAAACCTAAGCAATCACTCCAGCCTCAGCTCGTCTTTCACAAGCACCCACTTCCATTTTTTCGGTTCAGTTCACTCCATTCATTTCTGGAGTCTCCCAGGAAGTCATATGACATTGAATAGCTAGTGAATGAACCCTGATTCTCCCCAAAGGGAGTATTCCTCTGTACCCAGACTTCTTGGAGACAGTAGGGCAGGAACAAGGCTTGAGGGTGGAGAAAAGGGGAAGATAGATGCCCATCCTCCAGATTTACTGTGTGTAATGGCCTGTTACACAGCAAGGCATGATATTAGGCCATTCTGGCCAATCTTACTTTTTTTTTTATCTTAGTAAAATATACATAACATAACATTTATTTTAACCATCTGTAAGTGTACGTAAGTTTTGGTATGTTGTGCTTTTGTTTTCACTCATCTCTAAGTATTTTCTAATTTCTCTTGTAATTTCTTCGTTGACTCATTCATTATTTAAGAGTGCGTTGTCTAATTTCCATGTATTTGTGAATTTTCCAGAATTCCTTCTATTACCAATTTCTAACTTTATCTCATTGTGGTTGAAGAAGATACTTTGTATATCTATCTTAGAAAATCTATTGAGACTTGTTTTGTGACCTAACATGTGGTGCATGCTGAAGAATGTCCTATGTGCACTTGAGAAGAATATGCATTCTGCTGCTGTTGGGTGGGGTGTCTATAGATGTCTGTTGGGTCTGATTGGTTTACTGTGTTGTCCAAGTCCTCTGTTTCCTTACTTACCTTCCTTTTGCCTGGTTTTTCTATCTATTGTTGTAAGTGAGGTGTGGAAGTCTGCAACTGTTATAGTAGAACTGTCTATTTTTCCCTTCAATTCTGTCAATTTCTGCTTCATATATTTTGAGTCTATTATTAGGTCGGTAAATGTTTATAATTATTATATCTTCTTGCTATATTGAAACTTTTATTAATATATATTGTTCTCTGTCTTTTGTATACTTTTTGAATTTAAAGTCTATTTTGTCTGATATTAATATACCCACTTCTTCTCTTTTGGTTGCTATTTATATGGAATATATTTTTCCATTCTTTCACGTTCAATCTGTTTGTGTCTTTGGAACTAAAATAAGTTTCAAGTGGACAGCATATAGTTGAATCATGTTTTTTATCCATTCTGCCAAACTCTTTTGATTGGAAAGTTTAGTCTATTTTCATTTAAAGTAATTACTGATAAGGAGGAATTTATTTCTGCCATTTTGCTATTTGTTTTCTACACAAGTTGTAGCTTTTTTGTCCCTCATTTCCTCCTTTACTGCGTTCTTTTTGTCAAGTTGATTTTTTGTAGTGAAACATTTTGATTCTCTTGTCATTTCCTTATGTGTAAATTCTATAAATATTTTCTTGGTGGTTACCATGGGAATTACATTTAACATCCTAAAGTTATAAGAATATAATTTGAATTTATACCAACTTAACTTCATTAGCATACAAAAACTCTGCTCCTGTAGTGTCTGTCCCCTCTTTCTGTTATTGATGTTACAGATTACATCTTTATACATTCTGTGGCCATCAACATAGATTAATTTTCTATACCTTTGTCATTATGTAGAAAATTAAAAGTGGAGTTACCAAACAAAATTACAATAATACTAACTTTTATAATATCCTTTGTATTTACCTTTACTTGAGATAATAATTTCTTTATATGGCTTCAAGTTACTAACTAGCTTCACTTCAACTTGAAGAACTCCCTTCGTCATTTCTTACAAGGCAAGTCTAGTGGCAACAAACTCCCTCAGCTTTTGTTTATCTGCGAATGTGTTAACTTCTCCCTCATTTCTGAAGGACAGTTTTGCTGGATGTTGAATTCTCAGTTGACAATTTTTTTCTGTCAGCACTTTGAATATATCAACCTACTGCCTTCTGGTCTTCAAGGTTCCCGATGAGAAATCAGGTGAAATCTTATTGAGGATCCTTTGTATGTGACAAGTCACTTCTCTCTTACAGCTTTGAATCTTTCAAAGATTCTCTCATCGTCTTTGTCTTTGCCTTTTGATGACTTGATTATAATGTGTATCACCATGGGTCTCTTTGAGTTTATCCTACTTGTTTGTTGAGCTTCTTGGATTTGTAGATTCATGTATCTCATCAAATTTGGGAAGTTTTCAGCCATTATTTCTTCAAATATTCTTTCTGCCGTTTCTCTTCTTTTTCTGGGATTCCCACAATGTGTATGTTGGTCTGCTTGATGGTGCCCCACAGATCCTTTAAACTCTGTTAACTTTTCCTCATTTTTTTTCATTCTGTTCAGACTCAGTAATCTCAATGATTAGACCTTCATTTTGCTGATTTTTTCTTCAATTTGCTTAAATCTGCTTTTGAACCCCTCTAGTATATTTTTTATTTCAGTTATTATACCCTTCAGTTCCAGAATTTCTTCTTGGTCTGCTTTTATATTTTCTATCTCTTTATTGCTATACTCATTTTATCCATACATTGTTTTGTCCATGTGTTCTTTTAGCTCTTTGAGAATCTTTAAGACAATTGTTTTAAAGATTTTGTATAGTAAGTCTGACATCTGGGCTTCCTTAAGTACATTTTCTGCCCATTAATCTTTTTCCTTTGAATGGGCCATACTTTTCTACTTCTTTATATGCCTTGTGATATTTTTGTTGAAAGCTAGACATTTGAATCTTATAATGTGGTAAATCTGTAAATCAGATTCTCTCTCTTCCACAAAGTTTGCTGTTTTTTTTTATTATTATTATTCATTTGCTTATTATTGCTGTAGGGTGTCTCTGTGCTGGGGATCAGCCTGAGATAAAAGCTTAAGGTTTTCTCAGGTTTTTTCTGAACCTACTTCTTTCACTCAGCATACTTTCTAAATTTCACCGTACATAGGGTTGTTTTTGAATGTCCAAAACAAAAGGTGCTGCTCCTTTAA
This sequence comes from Diceros bicornis minor, assembly GCF_020826845.1. NCBI lineage: Eukaryota > Metazoa > Chordata > Mammalia > Perissodactyla > Rhinocerotidae > Diceros > Diceros bicornis. The sequence goes on along the minus strand of NC_080749.1, from coordinate 13,678,839 downwards.
ATCTCCTGAAAGCTGATTCAGCTATTGAAACAATAGCATATAGCCTCCATGTCTTCCCCTCAGTAATTTGAAGCAGCAATCCATAGTCAGAACACAGAGCCCCAATATTTGGAGGACAAGGTCCTTATTGCCTCTAACAAGTCATGCCAGAAATATGGGTTGCTATCTTTGCAAATGCCTGCCATAGGGCTGGGGGTAGGTGGGAGACGGGTAGCTGCCACCATGCTGATGGCTGAAATTGATAGAAATTAACTGCAATTTACCAGCCAATCTGTTCCCTGGAAGCTGCAAGTGTTCAAATAGACTCCAGAGTTACAAAATAGTCACTTCAGATCGTTTCTGCAAGTATAATTGATGTCCAGCTGGAGAGAGAGATTCCTGATGCCTCCTCCTCCATCATCTTCCCTGCCATCACTCCTGACTTATATTTGAAAGGATAACTCTGGCTGTTAAATTGAATGTGGACTACAGTCATGTGCCACATAATAACATTTTGGTCAACAATGAAGTGCATATACAATGGTGGTCCCATAAGATTAGTACCATAAAGCCTAGGTGTGTAGGACGCTATACTATCTAGGTCTGTGTAAGTATACTCTATAATGTGTGCACAACAGTGAAAACACTTAACAATGCGTTTTTCAGAATGTGTCCTCATCGTTAGCAACACATGACTGTATATGGTAGCAAGGACAGAAGTATGGACACCAATTAGAAAGTTATTGAAGTAATTCAAGTGAGAGATCATGGTGACTTGCACAAAAATCATAGCAGGGAGATGATGGGAAGTTTCAAATTCTGGATATATTTTGAAGGTAAAGTCAAAGGATTTCCTAATGGATCGAATATGGGGAGAGAAAAAGAGTGAGAGAGATAAAGGAGTCGAGGTTGACTTCAAGATTTTTTATTGAAACAATTGGAGTGATAAAATTGCCATCAGATGGAGGAAATATCAGGAGTTCAGTTTTAGCATATAGACCTTGAGATGTCTCTATCACATACATGTAGAAATAGGAATCTGAAGTTTAAGAGTGAAGTCTGATCTAGGAATATAAATTTGTGAATAATGACACATAGGTGGAATTTAAAACTGTAAGACTAGATAACATTACCAAGGAAGTGAGTGTAGATGGAAAAGATGACAAAGAATAGAACCCTGGGGCACTCTAACATTTAGAGGCAGGGGAAAAAGAGAGGGAATCAGCAAAATAAACCAAGAGTGATCAGTGAGGTAGGAAAATTATCAAGAGAGTGCTATGTTTTAGAATGCAACTGAAGAGATTATTTCAAAAGGAGAGGGCTTCAAAAGTGAGCAACCCTATGAAGTGCTTCCGATAAGTAGAATGAGGGCTAAAACTTGACTATAGTATGACACCATGTAGAGTTCATTGGCAATGGTAACCAGAGTAGTATTGGTTGAATGATGGGGAAGACAGCTCTATTGTAGAGAATTTAAAAGAGCGTGGGAGGAGAGGAATTGCAGACAGTGAGCATAGACAACAATTTTGAGGAAGTTTTCTACAAAGAGAGTAAAAAATTGGGTAGCTGGTTGTTGGAAGTGGTTCAAGAGTAAGTGTTTTAGGATGGAGAAATAAAAGTATGTATGTTCAGCAGTTGGGAATAATCCAATAGAGACTATAAAATTGACACTGTGGAGGAGAGAGAAGGAAGAACTGCTGCTGGGGAATGTCCTTAAGAAGATGAGAGGTGATGGGATTTAGTGCCCAGGTTGAGGAATTGGCTCTTGATAGGAGCTTAGAAAGTTCATCTAAGTCATAGGAAGGCAGGTGGAATCCTCAGTGGAGGTGCCGGTGGTGGTGGGAGTCCAGAGAATTTCACTTCTGGTTGCTTGAATTTTCTCAGTAAAGAGGAGTGCAAAGTCATCAGCTGAGAGTGAAGACAAGAGATGAAGCGAAGATGAGTGAAGACAAGCATGAAAGAGTTGTTTGGGAGAGTGAGTTGAATAAAGAACTATAGTACAGTTGCCAGACGGCATTAAGGTTCATTTGCAGTTCATGTCAAGGATTAAAATAAGACCATCCACATGGTCACATTGTTTTCTCCAGTTACACTCAGCTGCATGGACGGTTGGATCTAACCTGTTATGGTTGTTGTCAAGTGAGTACAATGAAGCAAAAGAGGGGCAAGGGAGTTGAGGATGTGTGCAAGGAGCTGATTATAATGACTGATCATAAATTTAAGTTGATTAAGTAGGAGAGAGAAGACATGATGGGGTAATGGACAGTGGCCGAGTGGCAGAATAATAGATCAGAAGTCCTAGAGGCAAAAGATTGTCGGAAGCAGTACACTAAAGGAATAGCTGGAAAGATAGGAGGTGTGGCCCGAGAGTGGAATGGGTGAGCTATTATGAAAGATTTACAGTTACTAAAAACGACAAGGTAGAGTATGACCCTGGGAGCACGTGACAAAGGAGGATGAATCACAAGCTCATCGGAAAGGATAACAGCTCTCTTTTCTTACCAGCACGGAGCTTGGGACACAGTAAGCATTCAGTAAACACCTGTTGAATGAACGAGGCATGACTGACAACTACCTCCACAGCAATTCTAATTGGTGTCCTATCTTCTCTGTTCCATCACATTTGCTCTCGGCCCAGGATTGCTCAGGCAAAATTGTTTCAGATCAATGGGAATTAGCACAGGTGACCCTTGGCACAACTGTGAAACCTGCAAAGTTTCTAGTGGTGGCTCTTGCTTTTCTTTCAGTGCATATTTAACACCTTCTATTGCAGAGACTTCTAGGGTCCAGGATGGTCCCATTGTCTCCTGTTTCTGCATCTCCTCCAACCCCCCAAACCTGCTCTGGGAAAGGAATAATATTGCTCATTTATACTTCAGTGTGAATAAGTCACTGTTTCCTCTCCTAGGAGGGGATACATTTTAATTTGGGGAATAAAAGTTTGGGCCCCTGTGAAAACATTGCCTGTGTCAAGAAGGAAGAGAGTGGTATCTGGGGTCAGGGGAACTTGTGTTCCTGAAATTAGACCAGGGAGGCACAGCTGCCTTGCTGGCCTTTGCCCTGGGTCGGCCCTGGGTGGAAGGGGTGGGTCAATGGGAAAGTCTCACCACAGACCAGTTTGCTTCCCTTTTCTTTCCTGTGTTCTGAAAGCATGGGCTGCAGTCCTGACTTGGCAATCCCAAAGCGTGTGTAAGGATCCCAACACAGGGAAGAGAGGGTGTGGGTGGCTCAGTGAGGCCTCACATGTGCTGCACCTGGGGAACCTCCCCCCACATGTACACCTGTTGCTAGGAGGCTGGCACCATCACCCTCCAATGGCTCTCAAAGGATGAACTCCTGTGAGTTGGGCCAAGGTCCAACAATAATGTTATCTTTTTCCTTTAATTTCTGTTATTTTTTGTTCCTTTTGTTATCTTCTTCCTGTTATATTTTGTTCCTTTTATCTTTCTCCTTTAATTTCTGTTTTAATTAACTTTATTGAGGTATACTTTGTATACTATATATACATTTCAAGTGTAAATTTCAATGAGTTTTGTAACCAACGCCCCAATCAAGACACAGAACATTGCCCCAGAAATTTCCCTTGTGCTCCTCTGCAGTCATTTGTCCGCTATCCCCACCCCAGGAAACCATGGCTCTGTTTTCTGACACTATAGATGAGTGTTGCTTGTTCTGGAACCTTATAAAAATGAAATCATACAATATGTCCTCTTGGGGTTTAGCTTCTTTCACTCAACATTATGGCTTTTGAGATTCATCCATGTTGCTTATTTTTCTTTATTGAGTAGTATCCCATTGAACGGATGTACCACAATTTGTTTATCTGTTTACTTGTTGATGGTCGTTTGTGTTCTTGATTATTTTATTTTTAAAATTAATCAGCACTTATTGAGCTTCATTAAGTACCATTAATGAGATTACTTTGTTAAGTAAACACTGAGCTAGGCCTGGGGACAATGACCACTGCTGTCATGCACAACTGGTAAGAAAAATGAAGACAATTTAGGTAGAAATTTTTAACATCTGTCTCCTATACATTGTCTTTAGCCCGGGTCCCCTTTCCATCATCTCTGCTGGTGATCCCAAGCAGATGGCACAACAAGTGGCCAAACAACCAGTGAGGTGTGACGGGGACTCAGGCACCACCACAGAGACCCTCACTTGCCTGCTTGTTGTTGGATTTTCTTTGTCTGTTTTGAAGTCTTGGGTTTGTGTCGGTGATTTTCACAGGATGCATTAACATGGTTGCCCCAGTTTTAAGCTGGAATGGGGTTACTCAGGAGTTCTTGGTGATCTGCCAGGTGGCCCATCAGCTAAACTAGTTTGGGACCAACTAGTTCATAGAGAGTCAAGCTCTGCAGAGGCCACCAGAGTGGAGTCGCACTGGCCTGGCACCATTACCTCTGTCTAATAAAGTCTAGTGAGCCACTTGGCGGTCACTTTGGAGAACATCATAACTTGATACAACTACATCGGAGCCACTCTCAACACACATTTAAATTCTCCAATCCAATTATTTGTACTCTGCTAGAAAAATAAAGCCAAACCCTGCGTTTCTCGGTCCCGAAATGCAAGCTGACCACTTTATCTAGTGCTCCAGGGAAGTAACAGCCAGATCTGTATTCCTGGAGTTAAAGGTGTCTGAGTGGGACTTAGGAAGAAATTGTACAATATTTCCTAAGTTGTGTGTTTTGTACTTTATGGAAGATTTAGGGGATTTTTTCTGGTAACATTGACAATGAAGGAGTTTCACATGGCATGCTGGTTTGGTAGAAGATGCTATTCTTCTACAAGCCCTTTCATTTACAAGCACACACTTTTATTATTTTGTTTGATCCTCCAACCACTCTATGGGCAAATAGGGCAACTGTTGGTACCCCAGTTTGCAAATGGGGTTGCTGAAGCACAGAGCAATGAGCAGGGTTGGGCCCAGGGTGAGCAAGTGAGCAGAGTCATTGCAAGTGTAGCTCAGGATCCTATATTTATTTAAAATGTTGGTATTTTGTTCATGACAGGCTTTTTGCATTAACTTTGAATTTTAAAATATTGTGTTAAAATAATATTTATCTTGATTGCTGAGTCTTTTGCACCCCAGGCTAGTGCCTCAGTTGTCTCACTCTTCTTGCTCTAGTCCCAGCCCTGCAGGCTGGATGGATCAGCTCAAATCCCATGTCAAAAATGGACAAATATCAGTAATTTCATACAGTTCAACCTAACAGATCCTCCCAGGGTGTAATCCTGAGGGCTCACACGGGTCTCCATGCTGCATGTGACCACTTCATTGTCCTACGCAGCTGTCCTCAGCCTGGCTGTGCATTAGATCCAGCCATGGGGCTTTATTAAAACCAGAGCCTTGGGCTGGAGGTGGGGATTGGCAGGTGTGTTTTCACAAAGCTGCTCTGATGCAAAACTCTGGATTACAGCTCCTGGATTAAACCCAAATTAAATTGGGCTTAAACTAGGCTATAGAGGCAAAGGATCCTGGATCCGAATTCTATGTCATCACTTTCTAACCACAAGATCTGAGACAAGTTACAAGTTGTTGTGAGTGTTGACTAATGTATGTAAATGTCTAACACAGTGCATGGCACCTAATAAATCCTGGATAATGGTTAATGGTTCTACGAGCTTTACTTTGTGCTGAGGTTCAGAGAAGTTAGGTAAGTCACCCAAGGTCACACAGCAAGTTAATGAAAGAGTTGGGTTTGGGTCCCAGGTCTATCTGGCCCCATAGCGAGAGCCAAAATGACTACACATGGCATCCACTAAATGCTCCCTCCAAGGATGGTGCCACTAGGTAATTAGCCACAGCATTTTCCAATGAGCCCCTTCCCCACCCCCATGAATGAGGCCTGCCCTTGGTCAGAGCTGAGCTGACCAGGCCGAGAGAGGAGGCACTGCAGCCTTTGTTTTCTTGTGTGGTCTGACCCCAAATTTCCCCAAATGGGAGCTGCCAGCCGCCTCCATTTCCTCACTTCCAACTCTCTCCTTTTAACTTTTTCTGTCCTGGCTTCTGCTCCTAGCCCTCAGCCCAAACCAGTGACTTCCTGAGTGTTGAAATTGTGGGTGCCACTGGGGACCTTTGCCTAGTGGGGCGCTGCCAGTAACTCACTTTCCTGAGTTTCTTTTCCCTTTTGTTCTCTGCCACATTACAGGCCAAAGAAAGTGACTTAGCTGGGCCCAACCTCATTTCCGGCTGCCTCTTATGTTCCAAGGAGCCCCCAAGCCATCCTTCCTCTGTGGGGCTGCACTTGGAAGGCCCTCGCTTTATCTTGCTCTCCAGGTCAACTCCCAGTCATCCCTTTAAACCCAGATCTGATTGTAGAGCTCGTGGTGGTGTTCCTTCCAGGCCTCTGCTGTCATCTCAGGTGTTTTAATCACCACTGCCTTTAGCAATTTTCTGGAATTCGGTTGCATCCACATCCATTCTGCACATAGACTGGGAGCTCCTTTAAGGCAAAGGCTGATGCCTTCCTCTCTCTGGCACCCAGTAGGTTCACAATGTCTCTAGTGAGAATAATAGCAACACGACCTTAGTGCTCACTAACCACGTGCCACCCTAGCCACCTTACGTATTTTAATTCATCTAATACACACAGCAATTAGTACCATCTTCCGTATTTTACAAAGGAGGAACGTGAGGCACTCAAAGCTTGCGTGATTTGCCCACGGTCATAGAGCTGCTCCATGGAGGAGGTGGAACCAGAGCCCTGGCATCGTAGCTCTTAGGTCTGTGTCTTACCCACCACGCTACACAACCTCCTGGTAGGGAGTGCCCGGCATGAGAGAGGTGGGGAGGCAGTTTCTCCCCTCAAGTTGCTCAGATCCTACTGTGGCCAGAGCAAGCACACATGTGAACACACAGAACTTGGGAAAACTATAAAGGGAAATATAATTAGATGCTGAAATGTGTGGTACAGAGCAGTGCTTCTCCAACTTAAATGTGTACATACATCACCTGGGGATCCTGCTAAACCGTAGATTTGTATTCAGTCTATATAGGTTGGGATCTGAGAATGCATCTCTAACAAGTTCTCAGGTGATGCTGATGCTGCTGGCCTGGGGACCACACTTTGAGAAGCAAGGATAAATCCTAAGAGTAGAAGTAGGTCAGAGGAGGGAGATATCAGTGTGGGCTGGAGAGGTCCTGGGACAGCGAGCTGAGCCTGGGATGATGGCAGGGCCTGAATAGGGAGAGGGAAGGAGAGAAACATCCTCCCCGGGGTCATCCAGCTGTCTGCTCTGCGGGGCTTGGGAGTAAAAGTGGTTTCAAGTACCTGTGATTTGTGCCCTAAAGCCACCTCCACCCCTCCCCTTAACAAGCATCTGCATTGAGCAGGAGCTCCACAGGCGAATAGTCTGTTTTTGAGAAATGCCCAACCCTGATCACGTCAGGAAACATTTTGCAGATTCCAAAATCGGAGCCAAAAGGAAGTGCCGCGTGGTCTACAACTAGCTGCAGTACTTAAATGGAAACAATATTTCCCCTAGTGGTTCCTCTTGAGGGGAGCATTTCTGCTGGCCCCAGGACTTTGGCCATCTATAAAGCTTAGCAATGGAAAATAAGGAAATTTTAAAGGAGGAAGAGACCTTGACTGCCACTGAAGAAGGAGCGGCTCTCAACCAAACGATGTTCTCTGCCATGGAGACCTTTGAAATCAACGGTAAAGTACTGCTCCCCAATAATGGCATTGCCTGCTGATGTAGTGTGTCTGTTGGCGACATAAGAGTAGACAAGTGTGTGGAAAGCCTAGGTTTGTACCATAGCCTCTCACTAATACGTTTCTAGAATGCTTCGATCTGGAGTTTGTGTAATGTTAGCAATAGATGCTGTATCTTTGGCATATAGTTGGGTTTTTTATTTTTAGCTTCACCATTCCTTTAAATTGTATTTAAATATTTTCCTTAGATTAATGCTAATGTTTACCCTCCCTTTTATTGGTGTCTTATTCTGACATACAGGTTCTGTGATGAAATGGCAATACAAAACAAGAGGGGTGAAAAAGTTCCACAAAACTGAAGCCAAGTGCCACATATTTATTTAACGAAATTCCTTTAAAACTCTTTAATGTGACATCTGTTGTAACTGTTGTGTTGCATCAGGGAGCACTTTCTCCATTTCGTATTGCCTAGGATACATTCATAGCTTCATAATTAGTTTCTCGTAGATTAAACCCAGGTTTTAAAAATCTGGTCAACACTGTTGTCTTTATTTTCTCCCTCAACGTTACACAGGTGGTACATTTTTTAAATCTAGAATTTGTAGCATTTAAAGTCACCAGTGAATGCTTGCCATAGGGGATCTCTTATTTTCCATTCTAGAATATCCTCTTGGAATCATCTTCCAAGTCGATCAGTCATTCCCACCCCCAATCTTTTCTGGAAGCTGTATGTTCAGGAAGAATTGCAGCTCTGTCCCGTTGCCTGACTGTCCCTCTCATCCAGCATCTGTTTGTTCAGGTCACTGACTGGAATTTAGGGGGTACGAAGATGAAGGGTTTGGTGCTCTGCCTTAAGGAATTTACAGTGTAGTAACAGAGAAGGCATGCATACAAATGACTTTAATAATTGTTGGCTATTCAGAACTTTGGAGAACGCAGCATTCTGGATTATGACATTCTAAGATGCTGAAAATGTTCAAGCAAAGTCAGCTATCAAACACATTCAGCACCTAGTGTCTGCCAGGCTCTGCACTCAGCACCAGGGAAACAGACAAGAAGAAACACGGCCTCTGGCCTCAGGGAGCCCACAGTCATGTCGGTACAGACAGGAGGACGGCAGGGTGAGCCTACCCATAACCCATTTTTATACAATTCATCACCGGTTCTGACTGATATTGCACAGGACATTTTGGGTGGATGTAACCTAGTGTGGGGCCCTGGAGGTCAGAGCTGAGACCTCTTCTAAGGTTTAATAGAAAAAGGAGATTAGTTAGAGAAAGGAGGGGGTGGCTGGGGCAGGAGTAGAGCACCACATGTTTATGATATATTCACAAGGAATATTTGGAGTAATACAAACAGCTCCATTTTGTTGGGCCAAAATTGAGTGAGGAGGCTCAGTGGGGACTGAGACTAGGGTCAATTAATCTGGACTTTATCCTGAGGGCAATGGGAAGCTTTTAAGGGGCTGAAGTTGGGTTGAGAGGCATTGGTTTGGTTTTGAGATTACTCACCATCGTAGGTGGGGGACCAGCCGGAAAGAGCAATGCTGAGGACAGAGAGGAGCGTGGCAGCAAGAGATGAGGAGAGGCAGTGGTTGTAAGGAAGGAAAAGAGAGAACGCTCTGGAGAGACATTAGAAGTCAAATCAGTAGGACTATAATGGTGGGACAGGCAAGTGAGGGACATGCAGGCGTCAGGGGTGAAGCCCAGATTCCTGACTTGGGTTATGGATGCTGCTAACTAAAAATCTAACCCAAAACCCGAATCATTCCAGTTTGGATGGAACATTTTCCTAAATGCATTCACAACTTTCTGTCTTGTCATACAATCATGGAACATATGGAACTTTCTAGATGAGTGCCATTACGGACAGTAATCACTGTGAGGAGCTGTAACATAGTGACCCGCTCAGAGCTTACTCAGATGAATAAAAGTACAGATGGTCGCTGACTCATGATGGTTCGACTTAACGATTTTTCGATTTTACAGTGGTGCAAAAGAGAGACGCATTTAATAGAAAATGTACTTCAAATTTTGAATTTTGATCTTTTCCTGGGCTAGCAATATGCATACGATACTCTCTCTTGATGTTGGGCAGCAGCAACGAGCCACAGCCCCCAGCCAGCCCCACGATCACGAGAGTAAACAACTGATACACTTACAACCATTCTGGACCCATGCGACCATTCTGTTTCTCACCGTCAGTACAGTATTCAATCAATTATGTGAGATATTCAACTTCATTATAAAATAGGCTTTGTGTTAGATGATTTGCCCAACCTTAGGCTGATGTAAGTGTTCTGAGCATGTTTAAGGTAGGCTAGGCTAAGCTGCGATGTTCGGTAGCTGAGGTATATCAAATGCATTTTCGACTTGATATTTTCAACTCATGATGGGTTTATTGAGACGTAACCCCAACGTAAATCGAGGCAGATCTGTAGTTGCTTCAGCACTAAATGGCTCCAGGCATCTTTACTTATTTATTTATGTCTGCTGAAGATTGCTTTAGTTTTCTGAAGAGGCTCAACATAGCGCTGGCTCTTGCTGCCCTGAAGGTCCAATCAAACCCCAGGTCTTCCCTCATGTACCCCAGGTATCAGTCCATCTGCCCCTTCGACAGTGCAGTATCTGAGCTTGAATGAGAGACTTTACATTTGTCCCTGTTGATGACATCATTCTGAGATGTGCTCCTTCCCACCTTTTTGAAAATTATGAACATTTGTCCTGCTGGAGTCTTCCTGTCACTCTCCTGCTGTGTCTGGTTTCTCAAGGAGATCTGCTACCCCCTTGGCAAGCTCCTCCAGGTCTGTGGAACGTAATCTGTCTGGCCCTGTCACCCTGAGCCCTCGGCTACTTCAGGCTTCACATCTTTCTGCATGATATTTCTTCCCACAAATTTCAGTCCAAGGAACATTCTTCCTGACAGAGAAGACCCCAAAAAATACAGATAGAGAAGTTATGGGTGTTGTCGTTGTTATTTGTTTTAATCAACATTAAGCATTGTCTCCCAGCAGTGGGCCTAGCTGTCCCTTCTTCCTGCTCTAAAGATAATTTTAAACATTCTCCAAACATTTAAACATTCTCCAGGGACTCTTAAACCCTGGACTCCATTCTGAGTCAGTCTTGCTGACACAACTACTGTCACTTCATGTCATTGTTCTGACTTGATTTTTTGTCACGTCACTCTTTCTCAGTACTTTTAAACATCTGGCTTTACCCTAGAGTTTGGGGTTTTTTTTAACTTTTTATTGTGAAATAATTACAGATTCACAGAAAGTTGCAAAAAAATGTACAAGGAAGTCTCTGTGACCCTCACCCAGTTCCCCCCAGTGACGTCTTCCACAGAGATAGTACAATATCACAACCAGGAAACTGACGTTGGCACACCCCACAGAGCTTATTTAGATTTCATTAGTTTTTTGTCTGTTTTTTTGTGTGTGTGTGTGAGGAAGATCGGCCCTGAGCTAACATCTGCCAATCCTCCTCTTTTTGCTGAGGAAGACTGGCCCTGGGCTAACATCCATGCCCATCTTCCTCCACTTTATGTGGGACGCCACCACAGCGTGGCTTGACAAGCGGTGCGTCGGTGTGCACCCGGGATCCGAACTGTCGAACCCCAGGCCACTGCAGCTGAGCGCGCGTACTTAACCGCTTGCGCCACCTGGCTGGCCCCCTGTCTTTTGTTTTTTTTTCTGGGAAAGATTCGCCCTGAGCTAATACCTGTTGCCAGTCTTCCTCTCTTTTTTTTTCCTCCCCAAAGCCCCAGTACATAGTTGTATGTTCTAGTTGTAAGTTCTTCTAGTTCTCCTATGTGAGCTACTGCCAGCGCATGGCTACTGACAGATGACTGGTGTGGTTCCTCACCTGGGAACTGAACTCAGGCCACTGAAGTAGAGCAGGCCGAACTTTAACCACTAGGCCATCAGGGCTGGCTCTAGATTTCATTAGTTTTACAAGTGCTCATCTGTGTGTATGAATATAGTTCTCTACAGTTTTATCATATGTATATATTTGTGTGACTATCACCAAAATCAAGACACAGAACTGTTCTATCACGACAAATATCTCTCTCATGCTCCTCTTTTATATCCACACATATTCCTCCCTCCCCCCCGCAAGCAAACATTAACCCTGGCAACCACTAATCAGTTCCCCATTTCTATAATTTTGTTACTTAAAGAACTTTATATAAATGGAATTACACAGTTTGTAACTTTTTTAAGATTGGCTTTTTTCACATAGTATAATTCCCTTGAGATCCATCCAAGTTCTTGCACATATCAATAGCTGGTTCTTTTTATTAATGAGTATTATTCCATGATATGAATATACCACAGTTTGTCTAACCATTCACCCAGTGAAAGACATTTGGGCTGTTTCCAGTGTTTGGCTGTTCCAAATAAAGCTGCTATAACCACTTATGTAAAAGTTTTTGTGTAAGCCTAACTTTTCATTTCTCTGGCATAAATGCCCCAGGATTCTAACTGTACGTTTGGGTTTACAAGAAGCAGCTGATTTATTTTTCCACTCTGGATGTACCATTCCACATTTCCAGCAGCAATGTACAGCTGGTCCAGTTTCTCTGCATCCTTGCCAGTAATTGGTATTATTACTATTTTTATTTTAGCCATTTTGACAGGTGTATGATAGTCATGTCTCATAATTTTAATTTGCATTTTCCTAATGGCTAATGATGTTGAATATCTTTTCATGTGCTTATTTGCCACTTGCATATCCTCTTCAGTGAAATATCTCTTTATGTCTTTCGCCAATGTTTTAATTGGATCATTTGTTTTTTTACTGTTCAATTTTGAGAGTTCTCTATATATTTGAAATGCAAGTCTTTTGCCAGGTATGGTTTTCAAATATTCTCTCTCAGTCTGTAACTTGTCTTTTCCTCCTCTTAACAGTCTTTTGAAAGCAAAAGTATTTAATTCTATTGAAGTCCAACTTATCAGTTTTTCCTTTTATGGACTGTGCTTTTAGTATCAAGTCTAAGAACTCTTTGCCTAGCACTAGGTCCTGAAGATTTTCTCCTATGTTTAATTCTAAAAGTTTTATAGTTTCACATTTTATAATTAAGTCTATGTTTCATTTTGAGTTGATTTTTTTTTTTGGTATTTTTTTATTGATGTTTTAGTAGCTTTTAACATTGTGAAATTTTGGGTTGTACATTTTTGTTTGTCCATCACCATATATATGTCTCCCTTCACCCCTTGTGCCCACCCCCAATCCCCCACCCCCATTGCCCCTGGTAACCACAATACAGTTTTCTCTGTCCATGTGTGGGTTTATATTCCACATATGAGTGAGATCATACAGTGTTTGTCTTTCTCTTTCTGGCTTACTTCACTTAACATAATACCCTCCAGGCCCATCCATGTTGTTGCAAATGGGACGATTTTGTCTTTTTTTATGGCTGAGTAGTATTCCATTGTATATATATATACCACATTTTCTTGATCCAATCGTCAGTCAAGGGACACTTAGGTTGCTTCCACTTCTTGGCTATGGTGAATAATGCTGCAATGAACATAGGAGTGCATAAGCCTCTTTGGATTGTTGATTTCAGGTTCGTTGGATAGATTCCCAGTAGTGGGATGACTGGATCCTAGGGCATCTCTATTTTTAATTCTTTGAGGAATCTCCATACCATTTTCCATAGAGGCTGCACCAGTTTGCATTCCCACCAGCTGTGTATGAGCGTTCCTGTTTCTCCATATCCTCTCCAACATTTGTTGTTTTTGTCTTGGTGATTATAGCCATTCTAACGGGTGTGAGGTGATATCTTAGTGTTGTTTTGATTTGCATTTCCCTGATGGTTAGTGATGTTGAACATCTTTTCATGTGCCTATTGGCCATGCGTATACCTTCATTGGAAAAGTGTCTGTTCATTTCCTCTGCCCATTTTTTGATCGAGTTGTTTGTTTTTTTGTTGTTCAGTTATGTGAGTTCTTTATATATTATGGAGATCAACCCCTTGTCGGATGTGTATTTTTCAAATATTCTCTCCCAGCTGGTGGGTTGTCTGTTCATCTTGATTCTGGTTTCGTTTGTCTTGTAGAAGCTCTTTAATCTGATTAAAGTCCCACTTGTTTATTTTTTCTTTAGTTTCCCTAGTCTGGGTAGGCATGTCATCCGAAAAGATTCTTTTATGACCAGTGTCAATAGTGTGTTGCCTGTATTTTCTTCTATGAGTTTTATAGTTTCAGGTCTCACCTTCAGGTCTTTGATCCATTTTGAGCTAATTTTTGTGAATGGCGATAGCAGATGGTCCACTTTCATTCTTTTGCATGTGGCTGTCCAGTTTTCCCAACACCATTTATTGAAGAGACTTTCCTTTCTCCATTGTATGTTCTTAGCTCCTTTGTCGAAAATTAGCTGTCCGTATATGTGTGGTTTTATTTCTGGGCTTTCAATTCCGTTCCATTGATCTGTGCGTCTGTTTTTGTACCAGTACCATGCTGTTTTGATTACTATTGCTTTGAAGTATGTTTTGAAGTCAGGGATTGTGATGCCTCCTGCTTTGTTCTCTTTTCTTAGGATTGCTTTTAGCTATTCGGGGTCTTTTGTTGCCCCATATAAATTTTAGTATTCTTTTTTCTATTTCCATGAAGAATGTCATTGGGATTCTGATTGGGATTGCATTGAATCTGTAGATTGCTTTAGGTAATATAGACATTTTAACTATGTTTATTCTTCCAATCCACGTGCATGGGATATCTTTCCATTTCTTTATGTCATCATCGATTTCTTTCAAAAATGTCTGACCATATGGCTTCTCTGGTGAATTTTACCAAACATTCAAAGAAGATTTAATACCCATCCTTCTCAAACTATTCCAAAAAATAGAGGAAGATGGAACACTTCCTAAGTCATTCTACGAGGCCGACATCACCCTAATACCAAAGCCAGACAAAGACAATACAAAGAAAGAAAATTACAAGCCAATATCACTGATGAACATAGATGCAAAAATCCTCAACAAAATATTGGCAAACCGAATACAGCAATACATTAAAAAGATCATACACCATGATCAAGTGGGATTTATACCAGGGACGCAGGGATGGTTCAACATCTGCAAATCAATCAGCGTGATACATCACATCAACAAAACAAAGAGTAAAAACCACATAGTCATCTCAACAGACATAGAGAAGGCATTTGACAAGATACAACATCCATTTATGATAAAAACTCTCAACAAAATGGGAATAGAAAGAAAGTACCTCAACATAATAAAGGCTACTTATGACAAACCCACAGCCAACATCATACTCAATGGGGAAAGACTGCAAGCCATTCCTCTGAGAAGAGGAACGAGGCAGGGCTGCCCACTCTCACCACTCCCATTCAACATAGTACTGGAGGTTTTGGCCAGAGCAATTAGTCAAGAAAAAGGAATAAAAGGAATCCAAATAGGTAACGAAGAAGTGAAACTCTCACTATTTGCAGATGACATGATTTTATATATAGAAAACCCTAAAGAATCCATTGGAAAACTACTAGAAATAATCAACAACTACAGCAAAGTTTCAGGGTACAAAATCAATCTACAAAAATCAGTTGCATTTCTGTATGCTAATAATGAACTAACAGAAAGGGAGCTCAAAAAGATAATACCATTTACAATTGCATCAAAAAGAATAAAATACCTAGGAATAAATCTTACCAAGGAGGTGAATGACCTATACATTGAGTTGATTTTTTAGTAAGATGTTGAAGTTTAGGTCAAGGTTGGTTGGTTTGTTGGTTTTGCCTATGGATGTCCAATTGCTCGAACACCATTTGCTGATAAAGCTATCCTGCCTCCATTAAATTACCTTTGCACCTTTGTCAAAAATCAATTGGGTGTATTTGCGTAGGTCTATTTCTGTGTTCTTTATTCTGTTCTGTTGACCTATATGTCTATCCCTCCACCAAAACCACACTGTCTTGATTACTGTAGGTTTATTGTAAGCCTTAACGTCAGGTAGTTATTTCTCACATTTTACTCTTCTTTATCAAGATTATTTTAGCTGTTTTATGGCTTGTGCTTTTCCATATAAATTTTAGTATAAGCTTGTTTATACATACAAAAAACCCTGCTGGGATTTTGTAGGAATTGTATTACACCTATAAATCAATTTGAGGAAAACTGACATCTTTACTATGTTGAGTTTTACAACCCATGAAGATAGTATGTCTCTACATTTCTTAGGTCTTTTTTTTAAATCACCGTTTTCTAATTTTAAGCATATAAATCCTGTATACATTTTGTTAAATTTATATCTAAATATTTCATTTTCTTTGGGGCAATTTTAAATGCCATTATGTTTTAATTTTGATTTCCGCTTGTTTGCCAGTAGCATATAGAAATGTAGTTGAATAAGAAAGTGAAAACAGACATCCTTGCCTTGTTTCCAATCTTAGGAGGAAAGTATTCTGTCTCACCATTACATATGATGTTAGCTTTAGACATTTCACAGATGTTCCTTTTTTTTTAAGTTGAGGAAGTTCTCCTCTATTTCTACTTTGCTGAGAGTTTTTATTATGAATTCGTTATTTATTATAAGAGTTGTAATTATGAATTATAATTATTAGAGTTTTATTATGAATTGTATTTTGTCAATTCTGTGAATTTTTGTCAAAAATTGTTGATTTTTGTCAATTCTTTTTCTGCATCAATTATATGATTTTTCCTCTTTAGCTTGTTGATATGGTGGATCATATTGATTGATTGTGGGGTATTGAACCAACCTTGCAAACCTGGAAATTCCATTAGTCACGGCATATAAATTCTTTTTATACATTGCTTGATATGGTTTACTAATATTTTGTTGAAAATTTTTGCATCAAAGTTCATGAGAGATGTTGATCTTTAGTTTTCTTTTTTTTGTACTGTCTTTGTCTGGTTTTCATATCAGGGTAATCCTGACCTCATAAAATGAGTTAGGAAGTGCTCTCTGCTCTTCTATTATCTATAAGAGATTGCATGAAAATGATGTTAATTATTTTTTTAAAAGTTTGTTAGGATACTTCAATAAAATCATCTGGTCCTGGATATTTCTTTTTCAGGAGATTTTAATTACAGATTAAATTTATTTAATAGTTATAGATATTCATGTTATCTATTTTATATTGGTTGAGTTTTGGTAATTTGTGATTTTTGAGGAATTGACCCATTCTTCTAAGTTGTGAGCATAAAGTTAGTAAAGTATGTCCTTATTTTTTTTAATGGCTGCAGGATCTGTGGTAATATCCCATTTCATTCCTGATATTGGTGATTTCTGTCTTTTTTCTTTTTATCTTTGTCAGTCTTGCTACGCCTTATCAATTTTATTCAAAGAACCAGCATTTTGTTTTATTAGTTTTCTCTTTTGTATTCCTATTTTAAATCTTATTGATTTCTGCTCTGATCTTTATTATTTCTTTTTTTCCTGGTTGCTTGGGGTTTATTTTGCTCTTCTTTTTTAGTTTCTTGAGGTAGGAACTTAGTTTATTGGTTTGAGACCTTTCCTTATTTGTAATGTAGGCATTTAATGCTCTAAATTTCCCTCTCAGTGTTGCTTTAGCTGAGTCCTATAATTTGATATGTTGCATTCTTTCATTCAGTTCTTTTTTTTAAAAAATTTTTCTTTGAGATTTTTCTCTATGATCTATGCATTATTTAGAAGTTTTTTTTTTTTTAATTTTCAAGTGTTTAGAGATTTTCCTGTTGTCCGTCTATCATTGATTTCTATTTGGATGCCATTGTCAGAGAACATACTCTATATGATTTCATTTTTTTACATTTTGTTGAGGTTTGTTTTATGACCCAGGATATAGTCTATCTTGGTGAATACTCCACATGAGGTGAGCTCAGGCCTTGGAGTTAGATGGAACAGGGGTCGTGTGCCCGCTGCATCAGCTTACCTTCTCTGAAGTGCAGGTGCCTCCTCTATAGAAAGGGGCTCACACCTCCCTTGCGAGATTGCTGCAAGGACCAGAGATGACGTTGGTCACTGCCTGGAGCAGGGTGGGTGCTCAGTCAATGTCAGTGAGGGAACCACAGGGCTTTCTGCAGGTCGGGCCCCTGCCTTCGGACGCTCCTAAACAGAGCGACAGCCAGCATGGGAAAGACTGAAGCTGGAGCCACCGCAGCTCTTTGTAATGCCCCGGACTGGAAACGGCTGGTCAGGAGGGAAGTATTCCCATGAACTGTGGTTGTTGTCTTTAAGGAATATTAGGCAGCTATTAAAATGAATAGTTAAATCTTTACAAAGAAAACTAGAGGAATGTCCATGGAAAATCATTCATTGCAGAGAGCAATGTGCTGTATTATATGTAAAATGATATCATCTGTGTAAAATGAAAAGAAGAAGACAAGTCTATCTAGGAGTATATGGGTTTGTAAGTTTCTGAGAGCAAGGGGGCTAGGAGGAAGGCCACGGCTCAGAATGCTAACACAGCTTACCTCAGCGGGTTAGGACCTCAGGGGTGGAAGTCTCCTGAGGTCCCCAATTACAAGATTATTAACCCTTGTAATGCTGTCTGCATTGTTCAATAAATTATGTTAAGCACATTTTACTTTTATAATTATAAAATTTAAAGAAAAAGAAAACAAAGGCTGGGACGTGAATTCCACATCTGCATTTTATTGCCTAATAGGTAGTTGAGAGCCCCCTGTGGCCAGGCACCGGTGGGGGCTTCGACAGTGAACAAGGCTGGCATCACACCTGGTTTAAAGACAGTACTCTTCCAGCTGGCGCTATGTGGCACGAGGGTTTGTTGGCCCAGCCGCACAAATGAGTGACCAACAATGGCACTTCTTGCCTTGTAGCAATGGGGGATTAGGAGGAAGAGTTAGGGGTTGTGGACCTTTGTGTCTTTTTCCTCAACCTCACAGGGAACCCTCTGCTCACACAAAGGGGATTCGAGCACCGGTTGGAGTCCCCTGCTCTCTGCCCTCTGCAGCAGCCGCCTTTTTCCCGGGTTGTGTTTCAGATCCAAAGCCCAAGAAGAAAAATGGGACAAGCTGTTTCCTGGCCATGGTGGTCGTCTACCTAGTTCTGCTCACCGTGGGTGCCGGGTTGCTGGCGCTGAAGGGTAAGGCAGTCTTGGTCATGTCCGGTGCCTCCTGGGGTGACTGAACATGGCCCTGTCTAACACAGGGCTCAGGTTGAGTGGAGAGCCCTGGGGCCACTGCTGCCCACCTCTGGGGGACAGTTCTCAGTCCCTGAGTAGCCACAGCGATGGGGGTGGGGGGGGAAGCAGAGAGAGGAGTGTGTGTTGTGTCTGTGTATGTGAGAGAGAGAGAGAGAGAGAGAGAGAGAGAATGCACATGTGAGCCTGTGTGTGTCTAAGGCAGTGAAATATGCAATGACTTCACTTAGGTATGCCGTGTGCATCTTACATCAAGAATTCCCAACCTCTGGGTGGGAAGGAGCTTTGTTGATCAGTGTTCATTTTAACATAATTTTACTTTCTATGTGTTCCCAGTCCAAATGTTAAGGTCATGAAGCAATTCCATCAGCAGACACTGAAGTCACTCAAGAGTGTTGTGTGCCCGGTTGTCATAAACACGTCACATGCATATTAAGGTCACACAGGATTGGGTCAGACCAGCATACTAGTTGTCGTGCATTTATGCCCAGAGCATGCACAAAGCTCCTAACTGCACAGGTTGAGTTTGATCGTGGATTCAGTGGGTACATCTCTAGGCCAGGCAGGAATGTCATATGGACATGTAACATCATGACTGAGTGCGGAGTGCACACGTGCAAGATGCAGACAAAGCTCTGTGCTGGCGCTGGGTCCTCACAGCACGTGAAATGTGTGTTTACGTATTCAGGACCTACAGAGGTGATGCACATATGACACAACAATGTCAAGGATATGCTCCAATGCCTCAGGCTTTAATGAGGTCCCTAAAAGAACGCTGTGGGGGTGGGGTGTCCAGTTCAGAATCTGCAGGAGCGGCTCTGGGCCCTGGAGATGCACTTCACCAATGAAACGCTGGCCACCGAGGACAGCCCATCCCTCTTTTCCTTCCATTCGGCGCCAGCCCCGCAACTGTCTGTGGGTGCAGGGAGGCTGCAAGCCCTGCAGGCCCAGGTCACCCAGCTCCAGACCGGGCAGGAGCTCCTGCTGCAACAGATGGACAACCTCACTCTGAGCCCAGGTTTGGCCCCCTCCCCTCTGGCCTGGGACTCCTCAGAGGGGGATGGGAAAGGAGGAGCTGCTGGGTCACGGGCAAGGAGGTCTTTGGGCCTGAATCTCCTTCCCTGGCAAAGGGGGCTTTGAGAACCCTGGACTGGTATGGGATGGTAGTGGCCAAGACGGGGGGTGAGAGCTCTATGGGGTGCGTGTCAAGTTACAGGCCCCAGGAGTGGCTGCAGACAGGTCTCTGGGAGACAGTGGGGTCAGGAACCAAGGACCCTGTCCAAGTAGGGCGTGACCTGCAAGGGCCAGGGACTGGAGCAACCAGCCCAAGGCCAGGTCTGAATGACAAAGCCTTCAGACCGATCCAGAATGTTTAGAAGGGCAGGTAAGATGCAGAGCCTGGGGTGATTCCCAGGACCACTCCCATGCAACCAACAATATTGGCCCAAGGCTGAGGAGAGAGAAATGGTGGGCACCAAGCCTGTCCAGATGGTGCAGGGGCCTTGGAGGGGAGAGGACAGCTGGACCTACTGGGGGTGGCTTAGAAGGAAGGGCTGCAGGCAGGAGAAAATGGAGCCAAACGTGGAAACAACAGGGGTCCCCCTTACCTCAGTCCCCTCTGGGCCTTGCTGCTGGGCCAAGTGAGACTACACCGGCCACCTTTTCAGGCTGTTCCAGAACAGGAAGGGCTAATTTGGGCAAAACCAACTCCTAGGTGTGACCTGACTGTTGCAGGGTTTACACTGTTACGTGGAGCTCCAATTCCTCGGTCTGGCCCCTGTGTACGGGGCAGGCTGAGGCTCAAGAAGATGGTCTCATGACTGGGGTCCTGCGTCCATGGAAGCACGTGCGGGACATGGGGTCCAGGAGGGAAAACCCCTCCAAGATGCTGCGGTCTCCCCAGTGAGCACAGATGCAGGCCAAGTCAGCATGCCAGGAGAGGCGACAGCTGTGGCAGGCAGGCAGAGTCCAGGCTCGGATGTTCGGACACAGGGGGTGTCTCTCTCTCCCTTGAGAGGTGAAGGGGCTCGTTTAGGTCAACACGAGGTGCCCTTCCTTTAACTTGAGGTTCTTTCTCAGCTGGTTTGGCTCCGTAGTCTTCTAACAATGTGGGGTGCGCTCCGGGGGTCTCAACTCACTTTCCACATTTCTGCGGCTCCCAGGAAGCCCCAGGTGTTTGGGCCCTGTCGTCCAACCCCCACATCTGCCCGAAACCTCTGCTCCTCACCCCGGAGGGCTCAGCCTTCCGACACCAGGCTGGGAGCTCTCGGTGCATGCCCCCACAGCTCAGCTTACAACCCGCTCTCCTTCCCTTGCAGAGCTGTTCCAGATCAAAGGTGAACAAGGTGCTCCAGGTAGGTTCATTTCCACTCTGACCCGCCCTGCCCTCTCCCCACAACCTTCCCCCATGGCCTCCTTGGCCTGTGCCTTGCTGGGCCTCAACACCTGACCCCAGCTTACCTTCCACTGGTCCCCACTGCCTCCCCACAAACTTGCTGGTCTTCCATTGGGTCTCCTCTCTGTCCCCTGACCATGCTTGACCCCCAGCTTCTGGGCCTTTATCCTGCTCCTTGCCTGAAATAGGAAATGCCTCCCCCCTCCCACCCCTCCCATGCAAGTCCAGGCCAAGCGCATCTCCCACAGCCAGCCTCTCCCCCAGGCCTCCAGCTGCAAGCACAGCTCTCCTCTGTCTCCCATAAGCGCTCTTTTCAGGTGCCTTTTACCCAACACTTAGCAATTGTCACCCCATCCGGCTGTGATCATTTCCAGCGGTGCATGGCTCATCTCTCCTAGAGGACCACAATGACTTGGGGAGGGTGTATAACGTAGTGGGTCCTGAGTTAGACTTCAGATGCTGAGCCCCATCCTGCCCCAGGGAGCCAGGCCACCACAGCAGAGCTGGGACAGCCTGGACAGCCTGTGGTGGGAGGGAACCATGCTGATGGGCACAGGATCCTAGGGGCTCGCCCTGGAAAGCCCCTCCGAGGGGCCTGGACCCATCTGGTCAAGGAGTGGGGCACTTCTCCAGAAATGCCTGGGGCAGAAGCCTCTGGGCTTGATCGACCAGGAAGAGGGACAGCTCTGGTTGATAGGGAGCCTGCCATGGCCGCTGGCTGTGAAGGGGGACAAGGAGGCCATGGGACACTATGGAGCCACAGATGCCAGCCTCTGTCTCCTGGCCCCTTAATCTTCTTTCCCCTCCTGGTCTGGACTACATTCTGAATTTGTTTTCCTTTCCAGGCCCACCAGGCCCCCGAGGTCCTCCAGGAACCAAGGGAGAGGCAGGTGAGTAGGGGCTAGTGTGTGCACATGCAGCAGGCTTCTCAGAGATAGTGCGGAGGGCTGCCGACGCAGCCCCACTCCAGAGTCTAAGCACCCAGGGGGTTCTGTGTGTGAGGGAGCCCAGCCCCGTGCGAGACCCTGGATGGGCTGGGGATGCTAGGAAGTCCCCTGCATCACGGGGAGTGCATCTAGGCGGGGCCGGAGCGTGTGGATGCTCCAATCTCTCCGGTGCTCAGGAGTCCAAGCCTGTGAGCATCACTTGAGAGAGTCAAGCTCATTGGTCCAGCAGGGACTCTAGAGTCTGACACCATGGACTAGCTCTGTGACCTTGGGAACGTTCCCTTACCTTTCCAAGCTTCAGTTTCTTTATCTGTAAAATGGGGATGAGAGTACTTCAGAGGGTCTCTGAGGGATAACACATAATGATTAAAAGCCCATGTTAGTTTCTGCCTTTTAGGCTGTAGCCTAAAACTGCCCAGCCATCTTACAAATGGCCATGGCACGGCTGGGTCAGAGAATGTGGGGCGCTCAGCTGCCCCGCCAGGGTTGGGGCGAGGAGACCCAAACCAGATCCCCTCAGCTGTCACAGTCCGCTCCACGCTCCACCTAGACTCTCCCACCTCCCAATCCCCAGAGGGGCTGAGGCTGCTGAGACATAAAGATGCAAAGACAATAAGATGTTACTAGAGAAAGAGCAGAATGACAGGATTTATAAGGAAGCGGGGAGTAAAAAACCTCAAGTCTCTAAGCCTCCAGGCCACTGAGGCAGAAAGAAAACACCACCAGTTACAGAAGGGAGACTTGTGAGGAGGGAAAATCTTTTTCGAGGAACTAATTTTTGGAAGGAATTTAATAGAAAGGATCCCAAAGAGTCTATTGTTCTAAGTCTCCAGCAGGAGTTTTTCCAAGGGAGTTTTTGCAGGGAGGATGTGCAAACGATAGGAGGAGAGTTTATGCTGAGTGAGGGACAGGCACAGGCACTTGCACACTCACCCACGTGTGCACACACACTTATGTACATACTGTCACACATGCACTCACACGTGCACATACACTCACACGCACTCACACTCAGCCTGTGGAGCTCAGGGCAGGGCCGGGTCACCCGGAAGGTGGTGGGTCTCCCTCCCCCCTCTCTTCTCCCGGAGAGAAAGGGAATGGGCAGGGCTCCCGGGACTCACCAGATAGCCCCACGCAGGCCTGCCTGAAAGGACAAGCCAGAAACCCGAGTTGCTCCATCGTTCCTTCGAGAAGGGACGAGGCTGGAGTGTCCCCCTCTTCAGGACTCTGCTGGCATTCACATCACATGCCCTGACGGAGGACTCAGCATGTCTGTGCAATCTCATTAAAACCGGGCCACCGTTTCTCCAACCCAGACCCCGCCTGGAACCGCACACATCACGCAGATCAAAGAAGAAGGCTGCCGTGCTTCCACAGGGAGTGCGGAGTCAGAGCCCCTCTGTGCCCTCCAACCCAGCCCCGGGAATAGTCATGTAATTCAGAAACTCCCTTAAGCCCTCTCTCTCCACCCTCCCCACCTGTCTCTCTTCCCCCTCCCCTCCTTTCTCACTCTCCCTCCTGGACCCCTCAATTGCCCTTCACACTTTCACTATCTTTCTCCTGCCTCTCCACCTCCACGGAGCCCTCCCTGACTTCCTCCCACCTCCAGGACACCC
This sequence comes from Diceros bicornis minor, assembly GCF_020826845.1. Classification (NCBI taxonomy): domain Eukaryota; kingdom Metazoa; phylum Chordata; class Mammalia; order Perissodactyla; family Rhinocerotidae; genus Diceros; species Diceros bicornis. The sequence continues at coordinate 13,655,115 of NC_080749.1, read as the reverse complement.
TGCACCTCCAGTCTGTACTCCACACCCTAGCCTGTGATCCCTGTGCCCTGCAGGAAGGAACTATTGTTTCTCAATTCCATTTTCTCCCGGGCACTGGAGCATAATTATGCACCTGCTAAGGACCAGGCGGTCATTACCAGCCCCATCTTACAGATGAGAAAACTGAGGCACAGAATGCTGAAGTGACTTTGCCGAAGTCATCCAGCCTGTTGAGTGACAGAGCTACGACTCCAACTACCTTGCCTTAGTCTAAAACCTTCCTTCCACCACCACCTGGGGTACATTCCCAGGTGCTATGCCACCCTTTGAGAATAGAGCAAACATTGCCTGGAATCGCTGGGGACTCCACAGTGTGTGTGCATGAGTGTGCATGCGTGCCTCTGTGTGTGTGAGAGAGAGAGAGAGAGAGATCTTCTGCAGGCACCTTGCCCCAGTCCAGGGTCTAGAATGTTGGCAGATGGCAGAGCCCAGACCACAGTGACTCAGCTCTCCTTTCCTTCTTCACAGGCCTTGAAGGACCCAAGGGCACTCCAGGGAAGCAAGGCGCTGCTGGTAACTTGTGCTTCCTCTGCTTGGGCTCAGTGAGGCCTTGGCCCAGGCAATGAGCCAGTCACCCCGAGCATCCCCTCCCACACCCAGCCTCAGGGGTTAACACCTCTCACAGTCCTCTTCTCTTGAGTCTTCTGGTACCTCATCCAGACCTCTTGAGAGAGGAGCTAACACATCCCCCAGACTTCCTCTGGGGACCCCTTTCCCCTCTCCCCAGAATGCCCCTGTCCCATTGCCTGGGAACCTGTCCCCAGGAGGATGGCAGGAGCCCACTTCAATGGCCATTCCCTTCGCAGGCACCCCAGGACCCCAGGGAGAGAAGGGCAGCAAAGGGGATGGAGGTCTCGTTGGCCCTAAAGGGGAAAGAGGAGACAAGGGAGACAAAGGAGACCTAGGCCTCCCAGGTAAGGGCTGTGTTGGGGGTCGATGCTTGCCGGGAGCCTGAGGGGCTGCGCCCCGCCTCTGTGCATCATGTCTATGCAGTGCTCGTGAGGGCAGGGCTGTGCTCTGCTCACGGGCTTCCCGGGAGCACTGATGCAGTCCCTTCTGTCCAGAGAGCAGAGGACAGGAACATGCAAGCTAAGAGCTACGTGAGGGGGGAACAGTTTCATGCCAGGCACAACTTGTGACAAGTGGAGACACAGGCAGTGCTAGGAGCTCAGAGGAGAGGAAGATGAGGGACAGAAGGGGGCTGTGGTGGGCCTGGGGAAGGAACGGAGACTGGCTGGCAGTGAGGGCTAAGGGCTAAATTCCAGAAGGGGGACTTCAGGCACCTAGAATCCCCCCATGATGGCAGGTGCTGTCTTTAGAGCAGAGCTTCTCAAGCTAGGGGCTGTGGATAAGAACCATACGGGGTGCTTGTTCCAAATGCAGGCCAGGCCCAACGGTCTATATTTCAAAGGCCCTGGATGATTCTGACCCTGGAGATCTGGGGGGCACGCTCTGAGAGGCACTGCCCTAGGGTCTCTGGCCAAGACTGAGCACCTTCCTGCTCCTGTCTCGTGGCCTCTTGTGGCCCTGGGGTGGCTCTGGGTGCAGAACGGAGAATGAGGGCTGCGGAGCTGGTGGGCTTGGTTGCCATCCCTGCTTTGCATCTGTTCACCTGTGACACTGGGCACATGACTTAACCTGCTGAAATTTAATTTCTTCATTTCAGAAAAATAAAAGTAATTAAATTAAACGAATGATAATTAAATTATACATACCCTGCAGGACAGTTATAAGGGTTGGAGAGCATGTTTTTAAACTCTGCCACATGGTAGGCACTAAATAAGTGATAACCGTTAGTAGTAGTAGTATTAGAAATCCTGTAAAGTAGAAAGGAAAGGACTTCAGTTCCAAGATCAGACAGATCTGGGTTCTAACGTGGCTCACTAGCTGTGTGACCCTGGGCAAATTACTAAAACTCTCTGAGACTCAATTTGCTCACCTATAAAAAAGGGGATAATAATAGCAACTTTCAATGAGGATCAGTTACAACAGGAATCTGAGACATACAAGATGTGTGATACTGTACCTGCCAATAGGAATTATTTACATGATAAGAAACTGAGGTTCTTGCCTTCAGGAAGACAGCCCTTTGCAGGGACGTGTCAGCCATCCTCAGATATTAGAAAGGCACTTGTGGAAGAGAAAATAAACTTGCTCTAGGTGGCTCCCAGCAGAAGAATGAGGACCAATGGGCAAATGATTCAGGAGAACCAATTATACTGAGGTAAGGGAGGAGGAACGGGTTAGGACTTGGGGCTACCCCAGGATGAAAGGGGCCGAAACTTGTGGGTCTTAGGGGCTAGCCTGCTACTGGGGAGGGAAAGAGTGCTGCAGAATTCTCTTTGGTGGGACTGAAGGGGAATCCTTGCACCAGGCAAATGGTAAGACAGATGACCTCTGAGGATGGTTCCAAAGGTAGCCTTCTGCAGTTCTCTTTGCGATGGGAAAGAGAGGCCCAGACTTTCTCGAGGTGGCCCTGCCAGCCCTACAGAAGGGATGACAGCCAGACCTTTGCTCTCCAGTCCTTTCTCGTGGAGTTTCCCATCCCATACTCACCCACTGCCACATTTGAGGCCATCAAGCCCACATCCTGACTCAGGCCTGGAAATGCTGTGGCCAATAGGGGAAACCCAGCAGCTTCAGTTCCTCAGAAATTAGGGCTCCAATCTACCCCTCCTCTTCCCAAATTTCCTCTCCCAAGACCACAAGATCTCTTTTACCCACTGCTTGCCCAATCTGCTGCCCATGGACGGGGCTAGCAACTAAGTGAGACCTGCCCAGTGGTACTGAGGTTTTCTGCTTTTGTCCCAACAGATGGGTAGGGCCATAGTGGTGAAGCTCTGGGGGACACACTCCACCTTTAGCTATGATGGCTAAAGTTGGCTCCAGACTCTGGTCCTTCCACTGATTCTGCTCTGCTTCCTAAGGTCGCCCCCTTTGATGGAGACCACTCTCGAGAAACCTCAGTCACAAAATTGCCATAATGTGATGGTCCTGGCTGGCCCAGAGCTTTAGGGCACCAAAAAATTCTTCTAGGGAAATAATTCCTAGTCCCTTCTAACAAGTGCCACTCAGCCCTTCTGCCGAAGTGGACACTCTGAATGACCAAGAACTGCCATCTGTGCTGTTTCTCCCAAGCCTGTTGTAACCAACTCAACTGTCACCAAGTTCTCTATGGTTGTTCTGTCTTCCACGAAGGAATAATCATTCTTTAAGTATCCAAACCATCTCAAAGAATCCAGTTCCCAAGCCTTCCCCCTAATGTCACTCAAAGCTTAGACCCAGAAAGGTTTGCTTCTTTCCCTCCTCTTCAAACTGTTTTGTCTCCTTTCCTAACTCACTAGAGAGAAGGCTGGCATCCTTCTGAGTCCTCTCCGGCTCTGATATCATGAAAGTAATGGCATGGAGCCTTTTAACCAAATTCCATCCCAACAAGCCAGCCCCAGGGCTTGAGGGAGTTGCTCCAGATGGGACTTGGCTGGTGGTGGGACTTCACCGGCTTCCTGAATACCACCTAAGCCAGCGGGTTGCTGATGAGCAGGCCCTGCATGGTGCAGCTGGCGGGGCCTGTACAGCCTGCTCCCAAACCAAACTCACAGTTTGGGAAGAAGTTGCCTAGCCCTGCCCTGTGAGGAGCGTCCCTCAATTGCTATGCACTGAGCAGTGGCAGAATGGAGGAGGGAGGACCGAGAAGAGGACAGGCTGGGACAAGCCTTGAATGCTGATGACAAGTGGAAAATTTGAAACCTTGGGCACCAGGAAAGCCCATAGCTTAGCCACTGGCAGGAGAATGAGCTGCTGCAATGTTTTTCTTTCCACCAATGCCTCACAGTTTCTATTCTCAGCATTTGGGATCTGTCTTCTGGAATATTCAGATTTCAGTTTGGGAAGCTTGAAAAAATGATTCCAAAAATGCAAACACTAAAATGAGCCAGGCACCGCTGGTTGAGCCTGGGCTGCAGTCCCTCCGAAGGGGACCAGGGTGCTGACCAGGGCCCTGAGATCCCGGCTTCCAGGCCTTCCACTGCCCATCAGCCAGGCAATGTCACCCCGTCCATTTTTCATGAGCTTACGTCTTGTCTCTGGGGCAAGGTGGTGTGCTGCTTGATGGCAGCTATCGTATCTTCCACTTCTGGATGCCAAAGAAGAGGTCAAGGAGTTTGAGTTTGGAATTTGAGTGGGACGGGAAGTGTCAGGGTGGACCTGGCGCCCACGGTTTGCCCTTCTCCCATGGCTGACAGCAACTCCTTGGTTTTTCAGGAAGCAAAGGAGACATGGGCGTGAAAGGAGACAGGGGGCTCATGGGACCCCCCGGAGCCCAGGGAAGTAAAGGTGACTTGGGGAAGCCGGGCACCCCAGGTAAGAGACTGCACGGTCAGGTCCATTGGCCTGTAGGTATTCCCTTTTTTTTTCCAGCAGTCTGAGCTAGAGGGAAACAAATCCCTAAAGTCCTTCTTCCTTTTAGGTGTGGCTGGAATTCCTGGAATCAAAGGAGATCAAGGTAAGAATTGTGGGAATCTGGGCATCATTCCAGCTCCCACTGTCCCTGGGCAAAGTCCAGTTCAGAACCTGACTCCACTATCTTTTATTTCATTGTAGTATTAACCCAGAGCATCTGGGGTTTCTTAAGCCCGCAGAGCAGAGTGTGCAGGACAGGCTTAACTGGTTTCTTCTTTAGAGCTTCACCCAACTCTGCCATCCAGGGGTGTAGAGCTGGACATTCACAACCCAGAGTTCCTAGGAAGTCCACAAGCCCCAGACTGCAGCAGTGAAGGGAAGTAATTAACAAATTACTGAGACTGTAATTTTCCTCCCACTAATAAGGCTACTTCCTGGCTTCTAAAGAGAGATGTTTAAAGCTCCCAGGGAACATATAAGATGTTAGGAGATGCATGCCTCACTGCTGAGAACAGGGGTATGTTGAGGGGGTGGGCAGCCAGGCCCTCTGCCAACCTCCCCCAGCTTGCAGTCATTGTCTTAACTTTCAGGACAACCTGGAGTGATGGGTCCTCCAGGCCCTCCGGGCGTGGCGGGATCCCCAGGCGCCAAGGGTGAGCCTGGCAGCACCGGCTCCACTGGGCCAGCAGGTGAGGTCCTCAGTCCTGTGGTGGGCATGGGGAGTGGTGTCTGAAGATCCACCTAGCCTTATGCCCTCCATGGCATCTGTTGTCCAGGACCACCAGGGACAGCCGGGATCCCAGGAGCCCAAGGCATGAAAGGAAGCAAGGGAGACACAGGTAACAGAGGGTGTGGGCAGGTTGGTGAGTGGGACTGCTGGGTGTCAGAGATGGACAGGGGACAAGAGAGCCTCCCAGCAGGCCCACCAGAAGGAGGCAGAGGGTCTCCTGTGCTCTGCCTCTGAGGCACTCTGATTAAAGGGGACAGTTTCCTCTGCCAGGACCCTTTGAGCCCAAGGCCCTTGGGCTGCCCTTTCTCTGCGCAGAGTCCCTGAAAGGCCTTGAATGCCATGACCAAACCTCCAACATCAAAGAGGAGAGCTGGACACCTGCCCCGCATTGTCTCCTGATCTGCCTTCCAGCTGTGTGCATAGTTTCCACTCTCTCCTGCTGACCTGCAGTGGGGCCGCAAGGGTCAGGGCTCTGGATTCGGGCAGGGGTGTCAAGAAACCCCTTCTTGCATGTTCTCCCAGGGATGCTCAGGCTGGGAGGAGTGACCCACAGTAACTGAACTCACAGAGACTAGTTTATAAACCATTATGTCAACTTAGTCCAGGTTATAAACCATTGTGCCAACTTAGTTTAGGTTAAAAACCATCATACCAGTGTGGTCTACTTTATAAACCACTATGACTAGTAAGTGGTTTATAGTCACTAAGTAAGTCTAGGCACCTACAATGATCTAAAAAGTCTGGGCCCCCATAATGCATGAGACCTGGTTCCTGCCCTCGAACACAGAGGTTGGTGCAGGAGACAGGCAGACAGACTTTTGCCAGACTGTGTCAGGCACCCTCTGACGTGGGCATTTCTCACATGCCATTTAGAAAGCAGGCGCAGGCCAGGAGGTGGTGTGGCAGTGCAGGGTTGTGAGAAAGGGCTGTGTAGCTCCCTAGGGTTCTACGGACAGTCTGCCACAGCCCCCTCTCTGCCAGAGCAGAAGGCCATGCTTGAGTTAGACAACCTGGATGCCCTCCCCCAGGGCTGTGTAGAGACCCACACCAGGGGCAGGTCCTCTCAGTTTTCATTGATCAAGCGGTTGACTGATTGAATGATTGATTCCTTAAACAAACATGACTTAACTCTGTTAAATGCTTCAGGTTCACAGTGGCCCCGGCCTGGTGGGGGTGGAGAAAGGCAGACCAGTGCAGGGGTGATGTAAGAGCTCGAGCTGAGTCTTGGAGGACAAGTGGAGCTTGGCCACATGGAGGAGGGGAAGGGAAGTCTAGAGAGAGAGAAGAGAGCAGGCGAAATCACAGAGGAGTGAGGCAGGGCTCTGTAGGTTGGTGTCCCTGGTGTCTAGTGTTGTGATGTGGGGGAGGGTCAGGAGCTCTGGCCAGAGGGGTAGGTGGGGCCACCTCCTGGTAGGCTTTGGACTCTGGGCCTTTTACCCTTGGGGTTTTCCTAAAGATTATTGTGAGCCGTCGCATGGGCAGCTCCTACACCCGCTGTCCTTCCCATCCAGCCAGCCTTGGAGCTGATTTCTTTTTCATGGATTGTGTGTCAGTGTGGGAAGGGCTCTGCTACCTGATGCCATGTAGATGCCACCTGAAGGTCACCAGCAAGGTCTTGCCTTCCAGAAAGGCTCCGCCTGGGAGTGGTGGTCAGGTGTGCTTGACCTGTTGGCTGCCTCTTTCTGATCTTATGCTTCCATATTCCCTGGTCCCAGATTTCAGGGTGTCTGACTTTGGGCCCTGAGGCTGTCTCGCCCCTGAGTTTTCTGCTTGCCTTCATGACGATGAGGGCTTTCCTCTCTCAGTTATAAACGAGGAGTCTCCCTACCCCTCCACCCGCCCCTCATTGCCAGACTAATGGTTCTTGACTAAACAAGAATATTGAAGGTAAAACTTGATTTTACCCACAAGGGCACTGTGCCCACTCCCCAGGCCCCCAGCTTGTCTCCCACTGTCTGAGGATAGGGAATCTTGCCCTGCACTCTGCATCCTGGGAGGGTTTGCATAATAAGAGCAGCTCCCAACAATGGACGTTTTCACGACAACTCAATGGGATAAGCGCTCTTGTTGGTGCTGTTTCACAGATAGAGATGCAGCCAGGGCTGGAATCCAGGCCCGGCCAACCCACAGCTCGAGGGCCTATCCGTTACAATCTATCACGCCATCTTCTTCCCCAGGCAGCCTAAAAGTGCCCCTTACCCCTATCAGGGCACTCTGAGGAGCAACACCTTCTCCCTCCATCCCAGTCCAGGAAGGATCAGAGCAGAAGCTACAGCAGCTTCTTCTACTCATAGAAGGAAACATGAAGCTCTCAGGCCCTGTGATGGCTTTTTGTTATTTACCCAAGATCCTGCCCCCATTTTAGCACAGACACTTTTGGCCCACAGTCTGGGAATCATTTTAGCTCCGCCATCGAGTCCCCGTGTATTTGTCGAGCACCTTTACAGGGATCTCCATCAATCAGGCCTAGGGATAAATGCTAACCAGGCCAATTCTAGGAGTTATTCCTTAATTTCAGCTGCCCAAGTAAACATGGTGAATTATGTTTTCAATTTTGGGCATGTGATAGTTACAACTTACATAAAATGGCAGAGGTTTCCCACACAAATCCAAATGCTTGTCTTGATCAAGTAGCTGATGGTCCACATGGACATCTCAGACGGGAATTCCCATGGGACCGTGATCTGGCTGACTGTAGGCAGGTCTAGACATCATCCTGAAGTCATAGGTTAATGAACTTTTGGAGAGATTAGATTTCTAAAGTGGGAGAAGGAAGGGTAGGTGGTGAGTGGGAGACAGACCTTTTCATCATAGAAGATAATGCGTACTTTTCAATGTCAGGGTGTTGGTATTCCCCAAGCTAGAGGTACCGTGGTGTTGGTCCAGTTTTGATTATATCAAGCCAGCTTTTCAAACTGATATATTTCCCATTTTGTAAATAAAATCATTAATCTCTCAAGAGAATATCTAGCTGTACTGGATGAAAATAGAGAAATTACAGTGCATTGGCTTGGCCTGGGTAACAGCTAGATCTCATTATTGTGCATTAACCATAAAAAAGTAAGAGGTCTGTTTATTATTAACGATGCCTCTGGGCCGGACACTGTGCTTACAACTTTTCTCCCATGATCTTAGTTCATCCACCCACACACCTGAGTTTCATCATCCCTACCTTACAGCTGAGGAAGCAAAGATTTCCAGCACATAAACCTTTTCCTCAGAGTCTCACAGTTAATATATGCTGAATCTGGGAGTTAGTCCCACAGCCTGACTCCAAAGTTGTGCTTTTCCAGATTTTGTTGTATAGAATAACAGAGCGTAGGACTCAAAAGAAATCAGAATCACCCACACCTTGCGCCCCACAGTGGATGGGTAAATCTTGACCTGGTCACCAAGTCTTCCTGCTGTCATGAACGGTCGCTAACCACACTCCAACCCATTCTGGTGGGATGTTTCCCCTTGTTCACACCTCTTGAGAGAGAAGAGCCATCGAAGATTAAAGATGGTGAAGAGGAAACTCCTTCCATTCTATTGGGAAGATAAACTGCATAGTTTATTAAGTAGGGCATTATCATTCAGCACAACTTTCTCTAAAGGAAATTTCCTTCACCCTTCACAAAACAGGGTTTTATCAAACCCCCAAAACTTAGTGTTTTCTAAAAACCACTTATTTTAGCTCTAAATCCTTTAGCCATTTTGAAAAGTAAAGTTTGTTTGGACATGAGGAAGGGCTCACTTCCACTTCCAATCATGGCGTTTCTCTTTCTACCATTTCCACCTGATGAAGTGATGTTAGAAGCAGCCGGCACATTTAAGATCCAAAACACCAATCTGATCAGAAATTCTGCATCTTAACAGCCTTCATATCTAAAAATAACAAGAATCTGAATTTTCTATGTCCTTTTATTTTCCTCTTAGGCAAAGCCAAAGCACAAATCACTTGAACTCTATTTTCTCATCTGTATTTTAAGACTTTTTAAAGATAAGCAACAAAGAATGATCCGTAATCGCAATTAAGCCCTATATCGTGAATATAATTTCTCAGTTAATTCCATTCCTCATGTCTAAGTACTGAGTTATTCTAAAAATTTGTTAAATTCTATCAAATCATGTTACTAAATTGTCACTTATAAAACTTTTCCTGTTTTCCTCTAACTTTCTTAGACACATCTGCAGAAGTCTGCATACATCCCAGTTTCGGATACCCTACCCACCATCTTACATCTTGCCGCACAGCTCAATTTGTCAGTTAGTAAATTAATCCTAAGTTTGCCAGGTTGCAGTTAGCCTGTAAGTCAGGATGGTATTTAAGGAAGTTTCCTAAGGTACTGGAAATTTCCACATTAAATCAGAGTTAGCAGACCTGCACCTCAACTTGGACTTGCCACTGACTAGCTAGGTGACAGTGGGTCGGGACTTAACCTCCCTGGGTCTCAGTTTCCTATTTTGTGGAGTGTGAGGAGCAGCCTAGAATAATATCCAGCTCCCTGCCAGCTTGGCAGCACTGGCCTAAAATAGGCAATTTCCCCTTGGAGCAGAAACATTCTAAGATTTTAGGCAGAACACCAAACAATAGGAAGGCATGTGCTTTCTAAATAAACTATTTTCTTGAGAGAAAATCATTTCTCTAAATAAACACAATGCAAATAAATATTTTAGGCCCTCTCAGCTTGAGAAGTTTGTGATACCCAGGGAAAGCCAGCTTGCTTGTGGTGAAGAGGAAAACCCCAGCATTCGTTCACTGTCTGCGCTTGCTTTACAACATGCACTTCTAGATCCTATTTTCAGCCATTTCTCCCTCTCCCTGATCCAGTCAGGATGCTGCCTTGATTTATAGTAATTACCGGCCCCTCCATCGATTAGTCAATGCACAGCCACTCAGCAAGCACCCTCTTAGAGTTCGGTGAGGCTTGGAGAGAAATCACACAAAACTCAATTCCAATTTCCTCCTCCTGAAAAGGGGAGTTATAAAGACAAAACCGACATCCATCATACACATATCAGAGGGCGTTTTATCAAGAGCTGTCAGGTTTTGGGAGAGCTTAGATGGGGAAGGGGCTGTGAGTTCCTCAGAGACACAAAGGCTGCCCAGAGGATGCCAGCTGGGAGCTGGTGCCTGAAGATTGAGTGCAGTGTGTTTAGGGCAGTGCTACTCAAAATGTGGTCCCTGGACCAGCAGCAGCAGCATCACCTGGGAACTTGTTAGTGATGCAGAGTCTCAGGTCCCCATCCCAGATCCACTGAATCAGCAGCTCTGGGGTGGAGTCTAGCAAGTTGTTTTCTAACAAGCCCTGTGCAGCTGATTCTGATGCACACTCCGGTTTGACTACTCAAGGTGGGCTGGGAGTGTCTTTGGAATGCGGTAGACAGCCCGAGTGAAACTCCAGGCCTCCAGGGAGGCGTGAGCTGGAAGGCTGGTAGGCAGCTACAGGGTTCAGGAGGAGGCTGAAACTGGGTTTCAACCCCAGCTTCACCATTCACTCCCTGTGTGACCCTGGATAAATCGCCTATCATCTCTGAGTGTGGACTTCCCCTCTCGTAAAGAAGGAAACGGCACTAGTTTGCAGGGCAGCTGAGAGATGGGACGAGGCCATGTACGTAAAGCCCTTGACATGGTGCCTGGCACAGTGCAGGCAGCAGCAGATGCCCAGGAAGCAAGGAGCTGGGAAGGGAGGGTCTGGCCATGGTGCCATACACGCAGTGAACAGGGGCTTCCCTGTGGTTCCTGTCTTGTACAGGGTGTTTGCCATTCCATGCTTTGGAGGACAGCTGGAGAGGGGCACCTCTTTGCAGGGGGCAATATGGAGAGGTCACAGTTCCTGGGGTCCCTGAACCTTCTAAGGATAGCCACTGAGGTAGAGATTTCCGCAATATGGCGCCCTCTAGGATGCAAACAGAAAGGGCCAAGAGTCTAGATATGGACTGTTTTTCTGTTTAATAACAAGCAAAGACGTATTTCTGAATGTGGCTTCTCTCCCTGATCTTGACATAGGCGATTCAGATGCAGGTGAGCAGAGAGGAAACGTCTGCCATCTCTGCTGGGCGACCCCAGGTCAACAACAAACATTTACAGGGGCTTGCTGGGCAGCAAGGCCGGTGCTCACGCTGGGGCTTGGGCCTCAGTGTCCGAGATGCCTCTCTCCTGGAGGGGAGACAGACACGTGCGAACAGGGTCCATTGGGTCCTTGTGGTACCATTTATTGAGCACTGACATAGACGGCCTCATTTCAGTCTCACAACAGTCCTCTGAGGCAGCGAGGAGGCTCGGAGGAGGAGAGTGAAGCTCAGGGAGAGGGGCACCTTGCTCGAGGTCACAGAGGCAGAAATAAGCCCAGGCGGCTGACTCTGGACCGCTTTGCCGCCTTGGGAGGAAGGGCACCATCCATGAGTGAGGCCAGAGAGGCCTTCACAGTCAGCAACATCTGACATCTTAGTGGGTTTTAGCAGCTTGATCCAAGTTCTCCAGGGGACCACGGTGGGGAGGCATTCTAAACAAAGGGACCAGCATGCCCACAAATGGCCTGGGGTGAGCTGGGGCCTGTCTGCCAGGGTCTGACTCTAGGGTACCTTCAGCTCTTAAAAGAAGCTCTCTGAGCCTCAGTCCTGTCCCTTTCCCTGAAATGAGGGGCTGAATTAGTCATCCTCTCAGATCCTTCCAACGCTTCCCTGCTTCTTTTGGTGCTGAGGCCTGCAGGAGCAGCTCCTAGCTCCTCGGCCCTCTGACCCTCTTCCCCAGGCAGTGCTTGGCCTCAGAAAGGCTGCCAGGAGCCAGGACTTCCCTTGCTCATTATTCCAAGAAGGGGCCCTGAAGAGGCTGCCAGGCCCCTCGCCTGCCCTCCATTGATCAGCACACAGTAGGTGCTCAGGAAAGTCAGGAATTGAAGTGGGAGGCAGGAACTCCCTCAGATAGGAACGTTCCCAGGAATTGGCAAGGAGGGGAGTCGGGTTCCCTGTGGTTTCTGGTGGTCAGCAGGGGTGGTCTTTGGTCAAGGCTGGGCTTGCGCCATGGGAGGGACACCAGGCAAGGGCATGGCGATGAGCACAGCCACTCATAAGAGCCGTTCGAATTCCTGTTGTTACCCTCTAGTAACTGTTACTGCACAGTCAGTAATGAGCTTCATTTCCCCAAGTTTGTGTAACTTGGAGAGTCCCATTTCTCTGAAATGAAATCAATATTGGCACTTAAAATCGAGAGACCATGATGTTGCTAAACCAACAAATAATCATCCCACACAGTGACCCAGCATAGTGCTGGGAACAGTGGGCCTCCCTGAACGTTCTCTGAGTAAAGGGGTGAATGGAGGGAGGGAGGGCGGGAGGGAGGAGGGAAGAGAGGAAGGAGGGAGGGAGGAGAGAAAGAAGGAAGGAAACAAGGGAGGAAGAAAGGAGAGAGGAAGGAGGGACAGAAGGAAGGAGGGAAGAAAGGAAGGAAGGAAGGAAGGACAAAAGGGGGAAGGGAGAGAGGCTCTCTCACATCAGAACCACAGACAGGGTCATCACCAACGATTGCAGTGATTATTTTTCCATTTTTTGGACCTGAGATCCTTTAGCCACACGAATCTTTGGCCACACTGGGGGCCACAATGAAATAAACCAACAGATGCTATGGAACATCTACTACGAGTGAGGACCCCCCAAAGCTCCTGGTGGCACTGAGCCCCCTCCACAGTCTTTTGTAAATAAAGATAACTTTATTGTCAAAATCTCTCTCAATTCTTTTCCAATAAAATGCAACAGGAAGGAACGGGATTGGATTTAGACTCCCCATCAGGTTTTCCCTGAACAGAGAAGGCCAGCGGTGGGTCTGGGGTCTGCCTATCCAACCCAGACTTTCACCAGATACATTTCTATTTTGCCGCACACACCGTCCCCATTTATCTGCAGTCTGTCTCCTTTTATGGTCTGCGAAAGAGGCTTTAAACAACCAGGGAGAACCGATGTATCTTTCCATCTGCATTAATCAGACAAAAGGTAGAGGTTGTCTAAGATTAAAAGTGTCTAATATCTAAGTTTTATTATCTTCTCCCCTTTTTTGTCTTTTGATCTTAGGACTTCAAGGACAGAAAGGAACAAAAGGAGAATCAGGAGTTCCAGGTAAAGGGCCGGCTTCATTTTAATTTCTCAGAATGATGACTGGAAAGGCGCGTGCTCGGAGGGCGGGTCCTGTTGACTTTGAGCGCTCCGCTGTGCCCTTCCTGCAGTGTCCCGGGCCCAGGCCGGGTTGAGGCTAAGACTCCAGGCTCTGTCACTTACGCCTCAGATTCTTCCCCAGCAAAACCTGGGGAATGACAGGACGTCAGTGACCTGAGGCATGAAGGGAGAGGGGCGGGAGCTGCAGGGGGTGGGGGGGCAGGTAAGAAGTGTCGGGAGAGCTGGGGGTCAGGTGGTGGCTTCAGCCACGAGCTGTGCATCTTTCCTCTCCAACCCCCAGGTGGGTTGCAATGTCTCTATCTGCTTCCGCACACCTGCTTTGGTTCATCTCGACCTTCCTTTTGGCCCCTCGAGGCCCTCCTCTCCTCCTGCTCTTCTCACTAGACTCTTATCATCCTCCTCGTCTACTAAGCCCTTGGGCTGGTTACTGAGATCGGCACCTTCCACACAGCTTCCCTAGCCTTCCCAACACCCGACCCTGAGGAACGCTGAAACACAACTTCTCAGACCAATTTCTTGAGCAGTCTTTCTTCCTCATCAGCTGGATATTCTATTCCTAATTTATTAAATAGGAATAGGAGAAATGGAGGCCTAGAAACATCCTAGCAAATTCTCCCAGGATGGCTAGAACTTCCACACGATTATAGTCTGGTGAGGACCAACAACCTCTGGAATCCCGTCAGCTGTTTTCACCCGCATGTTCTCAACCAGCATTCACATAGGAGTCAAGAGAGCAGAGCAGCACCCACCCCCACCCCCTACTTGGACCAAAGACACAGGCTGAGCATCCAGACAGCCCATTCCTGGGGGAGACCTGGGAGTTAATGATTACTCACTCATTAGACACCAAGGCCCTTGGTCCCCTTGGGAAGCAGAGCAGAGCACCTGATGGAGGCGGTCTCTCTCCTCTCCAGGATTTGCAGGCCTGAAGGGAGAAAAGGGAAGCCCAGGTCTGGCAGGCCTCAAGGGTGCACCTGGACCAGGTGGCCAAAAGGGAGACACAGGAGCGAAAGGTAAGGCCTCTGTTTCTGATTTGTGCCTTCTAAGAAGAGGCCCTGTTGTAAGGAGTTTGGGAGTTTTCCGGACCAGAAGGGCAGAGGTTTATTGGTTCAGTGGACAAGTTCTGTGCTGGGACTGCCCTCAGTGCTGAGCACACAGGAGAGAATGGGCCACGGCCGGGCATTCAGAGAGGCAGACTGATGGACATGTGCCTGCACCGTGCCCAGCCATGCCCCCGGCCGCTCCAGTTCCTGTGACTGACCAGATCTTTCCACGAAGGAGATGCTCCCACTCCGTGTCTCTCATGTCCCTCACTAATCTAGCTTAAATCCTTCCTGCTGTAGCTTAGGCCTATTTCTTCTTGCTCAACCGTTGGTGCCCGTGGCACATCCAGTCCCCATGACGCCAGGTCACTGGCAAAGCTGGAGGAGAGAATTTGACCTCCTCCCCACCCCTCCCCCCTCGTCTCCACTGCTGGCAAAGGAGGGCGAGGGGACCCTGGTTTGGTCTACTGCAAACTGTGGTTTTTCTCCTCGTGACAGGATCTCCTGGGCTACAAGGAGCAAAGGGAGAAAAAGGTCAAAAAGGTAATTGCTATTTCTATTCTCTTTAATTTGTGCTTTAGAGTCATTTCTGTACTTGAAAATTGTATGTGTGGTGGGGGGAGAGGCCTTTGTTCTCAGAGAAATTCCTCATTTTGGGGAAAAGCTAATGGGCTCGTCTCTTGAATAAGCCTGCCCATGGCATACAGCCAGAGTGCAGCCATTTTCCTTCCTTCCTCCCTCCTTCTCTCCCTTTCGTTCCTCCCTCCCTGCCTCTCTTCTTTCCTTCCTTCCTTTTTTCTCTTCTCTTCCTTTTTTTCTCTCCACAACACAAGACGTGGGTGGCTGGATTTGCAGGACCAGCCACAGAGGCACCTGCTCCGAGGGCGTCATGCCTGCAGGCCCAGGTGCACGGAAGCTGCTTGCCAGGTTGTGTTGGTGCCACAATGTGAGATCTTCTCAGCTCTGGTGAGAGCCAAGCAGGGGGTTTCTGTTCCCTAACTGTAGAACTTCCAAAAATGAAAAGGCAGAGCTTGCCTTCGCACAAAGCCCTGGGCTGCCGTCCTCACCTCTCCCACACGTGTGCTCTCACCCAGGAGAGGCCCAGTTAAATGTGAGGATTGTTGGCTCTGTGAACCGAGGCCGGGCTGAAATTTACTATAACGGTGCCTGGGGAACAATTTGCGATGATGACTGGGATAATTCGGATGCCACTGTCTTCTGCCGCATGCTGGGTTACTCCTCGGGAACGGCCGTTAACAATGTGGGAGCTGGTAAGTGAGTCCTCAACCAGGAGCCTCTTTCCTTGAGGTGCTAACATGGGCTTTCTCTCCCTGGTGGGGTGTTGGCACCTTTTGGTTCCAAGTGACTCAGCATGGTTTGGGTTAAAAGAAAAGGATTGATTCAAGCCACTGAAAAGTTCTGCAGCTCAGGACCCAGGATTACATCCTTCCAGTTTGGCAGTCCCAGGAGAAAGATGACCTCTCTCCCCCAACAGTGACAGCAAAGGCTTGCTTGGGGCTCTGGCTGGCCTGGCTGGGGTCAGTGTCGGTCCAGCCCTGAAGGCAGAATGCCACCTGGCTGCGGGCATTCGTGGGGCATACCTCTCCGAAGGACAACTGAGGCACTGGTGCTGGAAGGAGAGAAAAGACGCAGGGCAGGCAGACAAACACGGGGGTGCAGTGCAGCTGTCTGAAGGCTAAAGGCCCGGACTGCCCACACTGTTGTCATCTGTAAGGAGAAGGTGTGAAGGGAAGAGAAACCAAATCAGAGCAGGGACTCCCTAAAACCAGTTTTGGAAAGACGTCCTGGGGTGCTAGAGACTTAGCCCACGTCTTTCAGTTCTGCTGAACCTTCTGGTTCAAACTTCCAACAAAGCAGTTGAGTCCCCAGGCTGAGACCATTTCTTTGGCCATAAGAGCTGACCTGGCAGGGACCCTAGGCCAGTTCCTCCTGCTGCCACCCCCAAATGTCCACTCCCCTTACTCCACCACAAAGTGCACATGTACTTTTTAATCTAAGTCCAGTTGGATTGTAAAACACCTTTAAAATACACATTTTCCTTGTATAGATTAAGGCTCTATAGATTGTCACACTAGTAGAAATTACTGTAATCAAATAATCCAACTGTTTTCCTCTGGGATCTTGATCTGAAGTCACTTACGTTAGAAGGAAGGGAGTTTGAGGGAGGTGTGAATGCGCTGGTTAAAAAGGCATTTGAGGAAGAGACAAATGCTGGGCGGCCCCTAGGAGGGATTTCAAATAGTGCATGGATTAAGTATTAAATACTCGGATGAGACTTTTGTCAAAGGGTAGAAAGCAGAATGGAGGCAGAGTCATTATAAGAGAGTAGACCAGTAGTCAGCACCTTGGGCCTGTCTACCCCAAATGGAAGCCCCCAGGACAAACTGGTGCTCTGCTTTGACCCTAATGCTACTCCCCCCTTCCTCCTTGCTTTCTCTGTATCAGGCACTGGGACCATCTGGCTGGATGATGTCGCATGCCGAGGGACAGAGCAGACCCTTTGGAGCTGCAACAAGAGTAACTGGGGCACTCACAACTGTAACCACAACGAGGACGCTGGCGTGAGCTGCCGCTGACCCCCGCAGCCCCTTCACCGCTCTGCTCCCGAGGCGTCTGCAGCCTAGAAGCTCAACCCCCCGGGGAAGGCCAGCGATCTCGGAGGAGTTCCCTGGGAGCGGCTGAGCAGCATCTGGGGTGGGGTCACCAATAAAGCTCAAAGTGCTACCTGGCAAGGTCATTGTCTGTGGCGGAAATCGCTAGTTCATACCTCCCATCCCTTATTGATGTGCCCACTCAATGCACACAACACTTCATGGAGTCCCCACCTGCCCCTGCACACAGGGACAGGGAGTCTCAGCTTATAGCCAGGGGGAGGGGAGAGGTTGAGGGGGGTCTAAATGTGATGCAGAAAGTGAAGACCACCCGTAGTCAAATTTAGTCACGACCATCCCTTCAGTCATTCAGATATAGCACCTCTCACAGCGAGTTCTCCGTTCAGTGTTGGAGCTGTTTGCCAGCAAGTGAAGAGGTTGGCCCGCGATTGGCACCACGTTGCATGATAAATAGGAATTGTACCTTTAAGCATGAAAATTAGTTCTCATTAGGATGTGAGCTCCCTAAATGCAGACTTTTGTCTGTTTTATTCACTCCTGTAGGGGTTCAGTAAATATTTATTGAATGAACGACTGAATTAAACCAAGAAGGTACAGCAGCTCACCCTCTCTGAGGAACTTGGCTTCTCGCTCCCTTCTCAGTCTTCCCTGGAATATACTCTCTAAGTGTGATCACGTGCTCTCTCTCTTTCCCTCTCTCTCCAGGTGTTACAAGTGTCAGAGCTGCAGGACAGAAGGGCTCTGGCTCTCGGCAGGGTAGGGGGCATGGGAGGAGGGCTGGCTGTTTTAATTTGGCAATTAAAATTTAATTTTAATAATGATGCACCTTTTTCTGGTATGTTGGGATCAGGGAGTGTTAGGTCAGGGAGGAAAGAAGACATTTTAAGCCATATCAGGCATTGTGGGATATAATATTTTGCAAATGTGTAACTAATGTGTCTTATCAGCGCCCCTTATCTCTCAAATTCTGTTGCCTGTTCCTTATGTCCCAAGAAGTATTTTTGCCTAAGGGAAAGAAAGGGCAGGAGCTGCCTGAAACAAAGATGTCATCTCTCCCATCTGAATCTCGAAGCTGACTTCCTGAACCTCTTTAGAAACATAGGAGCCATGAAAATAGAGTTGAAAGCAGAAACAATCTCCTAATTTTTTCCATTTAGCTTATCAAAAGCCAAGCCTGGCTGACTTGATCATAGCGTTTTAGGTAAGAGAAGTCTGAGCAGAGCAAAGAGGACGGTCATATGACGAGACTCCCCCTGCCTCCTCCCGGTGGATGGTGGGAAAAGGAGACGAGGAGACAGAAGTAGAGGGGAGGGTCCTCCCTGGCCGTCTCAGGCCCAGCTCCCCCATCTTCATTTCCTGTCCTAGGATGTGCCTCCTCCAAGAATGATGGACTGTGGGACTGGTTCCTGCCTGGATCCCTTCCGCCATCCTTAGGGATGTGTCAGCACGCGTGCTTTCTCTCTCTCTCTCTTTCTCTCTCTCTCTCTCTCTCTGTCTCTCTCTCTCTCACACACACACATTCTCACACATACTCTCTCTCATGTACGTACACACACAGACACATACACACACATATGTCTTTCCATAGGAACAAACAACAGCTTACAGGCACAGAATAGTCAAAATCCTTGCAGAGAATGGACCATACGCCACCCTACTCCCACCCCCTCCTCACCACCACCATAGCAAGGAAGCTTGGAGACAGGGCTGTGGCTCAGCCACACCCAACACTTCCCTTCTATGGCTTTGGTTTTTATCTCTCAGCTGTTGACTCCCCAACCTACACTTCGAGTGCAGACCTCTCACCTGAGCTCTAGTCATAGGTATCTGTCTATCAATTGCCTCTGCCCGGGTACCTCCAAGGCCAGGCAGCTAAAGCCTGACTCATCATCTGCCCC
Source organism: Diceros bicornis minor (assembly GCF_020826845.1). Lineage (NCBI taxonomy): Eukaryota > Metazoa > Chordata > Mammalia > Perissodactyla > Rhinocerotidae > Diceros > Diceros bicornis. The sequence continues at coordinate 13,636,223 of NC_080749.1, read as the reverse complement.
TCCTGTTCCTCATCTCAGCCAATGGCTCCCTCCATCCAGTGCCCAAGACAGAAACTGAGTGTCAGATGCCATGCCTCCATGTCACTTACCCTTCACCCACATTCTACCTCCCAAATATCTCTCCAGTCCATCCAATTCTCTCCATCTCTGCCACCACAATGGTCCAGGCCACAGCACCAATGGCCTGGATGCTTGGAACATCTCCTAATTAGTCTCTTTCCTCTACCACGCTCCACCAACCAACCACCTGTTCATTCACCACACAGCAGCCTGAGAGACCTTTAGAAATGACAAAGCTAACCATGTCACTCCAGGACTAAAACCTTCAATGGCTCCCCATTCCCTCAGGCAGTGGGCCAAACTCATCACGGTGTCTTACAAAGAAGTGCCCCCAACAATCCATCTCACACAGTACTCCAGCAACCTTCATGTCTCCTTTAATCTCTATTACATCCAGTCCCTCGTTCATGCAGTTTCTCTTATACAATGTCTCTTACACAATAGGCTCGTGATAAATATCTTCTGATTCACTTCCTGAATAAATGAATGGCTACATGAACAAATGAAGAAACTGAGGAATGCTAAGCAGAGCACTTAGCTTCTCTGTCCTGGGATTGCTTCCTAGTCTTTCTTCAGGAGATGCATGCTTATGGTACATCATACTCTCATTATTGTGACTAGAGGCCCCCACTCAGTTTCCCAAATACCACGGAATGGTTTCCTCCAAAGGCAAATCTAATCCTCGGCCTTTTACATTTTATAAGGTTAGCTTTCAAAATGGAATCATGGGGCCCAAGTTTTACTGGGTGTAGTTTTAAACATCTTTTTAAAGTTCATATTTTTCTGCTGCCTACGTATCCCCACAAACAGGCTATGAGCACCAGCCCCAGTGACCACGTGCCCCAGTGTGATAAGGTGGGCCCCAGCCACAAGCTCCCCCTCCTGTGACTTAGTGACATTCAAATGCACCAGTGAAACCCCCTCTCATCCTTTGGTCCCGTCCCCACCCTGCCTTTGCCCATGGGTCCTCGCCCTCTCTCAGCTCCCTGCCTGCCTGGCTGAGCCCCTCCCCTGGTGCTCTCCCTGTGGGGGCCCCCTCTTGGCCTACAGTGACTCTGTGGCTCTAGGACTTGTGATATAGTAAACTTTGTTCTCCTGCGCCTCTCCTGTGTCCTCTCTTGTGGCTGCACCTCACTGTCCCCTAAAAGGACACAGAACACTGGAGCATCACACGACACAAGGGAGAGCACTCCCATCTTATAACGAGCACATTGAGTCACAGAGGTGACGTGATGTGGAATGTTGGCTCCAATTCACCACCCTCACATTCAGGGCCTGTGCAATGAGACTTTGCAGCTCTTCTCATCAGAAGAAGGTCTGGTGCTCCTTCTCTCTGTCTCTCTCAGATTCCCGCCATGTTATGCAAACAAGCTGAGGCTAGCCTGCTGGAGGCTGAGTGAGCACATGTCCATCAGCCACCCACAGCTGGCCGCAGTCACGTTAGTGAGCCCAGCCGAGACTGGTCAAGCCTGGCCCACACCAGAAGAACTAACCTCCAACCAACCCAAAAATTCATGACCAATGGCAGATGGTTGTGGTTAAAGCCACTGGGTTTGGGGGTGGTTTGTGGTACAGCAATAACCACCTGATAAAATTAGCTTGACAGCTAGTAAGAGGCAGAGGGGGATTTGAACCCAGGTCTGTCTGACACCAGCGAGATTAAGAGAGAAAGGACGGTAGCTGCCACCTCTGCCAGGCAGGTCCTCTGATAAGCTCTCAGGCCGAGCTAGGATGAGAACACTCCCCTTTCAGAACCACAGGGGCCACATCCCACACCGGCAGAGTGTGGGAACGCTGGTTCTGTGGTTGATCAGGGGCTGATGGTGGGGCTGAAGGGGAACTGGGTAAAATTACCACGACAGCATCCTCAACTGCCAGAAAGCAGGCTGGGGGGGCCTGGGGTCTCTGAATGTCGGCCATGACCTCCTGCTTGTGTGACCCTGCTGTCCATTTAAAATAATTCTCCCCTCTCCTGCTTCCCCTTCTTGGAAACACTGTGCCCTGGCTATGGCCCATGGGACAGACCCCAGCACCAAGCAGACTGGCTGGGCAGGATAGAGATGGCAGTGCCCGCAAAGGACCCTCTGTGCAAAAGTCCCCCCATTACTCTCCTGCCCAGCAGGGCAGGCCCAGAGAGCTTCCCAGTATCCAGCTGTAGAGACGCAGCTAAGAAAGAAGGTTCTGGAGCCAGACTGCCTGGGTTAGGATACTGATGCTGCCATGTAACAGACCTTTACCTGGATAGTCAAGTTATTGAAACTCTCTGGGCCTTGCTTTCCTCGTCTGTAAAATAAAGATAGTAATAATTCTTTCCTCTCAGAGTTCTTGTGAGGATTAATTGAAATAAGTTAAAACAAGCATTTAAAATGGTGTCTGCCACATGGTAAATGCTCAGTGTTAGTTACTATGATCCTTCAAGACCCTTCACATCCACCGCTCACCCCCAGCGCTGCCCCACTGAGCCCTCTGCACAAAGTAGACGGGTCTTCTTGGGGCCCTCCCATCCACACCAGGCCGGGGAGGTAGGATGGACTAGGGTGGTGTGTCTGTGGGTCTTCTGGAAGCCAAGAGAGGTGGAGTTAGGAGTGGGAGCAGCTTATTGGAGATAAGCCTATGACAAATACAAGGTGGAGGGAGCAGGATTGTGCAGGAGAGCCTCAGACCCACACGCATACATGACGAAGTCGCAGCCAACTCTGCGGGAGATCCGGAGCAAAGGCTGCCCCTCAGAGGAGTCCCATGTTGGGCAGGAGTAGCCAGGCCCTAGTCCCTGCCCCCACAACACCACTCAGTCCCTGGCAGGGGCCTGCCCCAGAAGTGGAGGTGGATCCTGAAGGTGCTGTGCTGAGGCCGGGGGCTCCTGCGCTCCCACAGCTGAACAGCAGGTTCTCTCTTGAAGCCGGAGACCCAGAAGCACCTCCACGGCTGCTAAGATGATTTGCTGAAAAGAGGGTGGGATTTGGGACCAGATTCAAATCCCAGCACCAATGACCAATTGTGCGGATTTGGGGAAATCGTGTGACTTCTCTGAGTTTCTGCTTCCTCATCTGTAAAGTGGGAATGATGATGATGATGATGATGATGAAAAGAAAATAAAAAACTCCCTTATGTGTATTTACTGGTGGGCTCTTGACACATACTGGGGACTGAATAACAGCAGTATTTATTAGAACTGCTTCTGACTCGAAGCCTCGTTCTAACCATGTCTCCACACCCAGAATATCTTCCCTTCTATCTACCACTTCAGAATCCTTTCTACACTTTAAGGCCCAATTCAAATTGTATTTCCTTTAGGAAACCTTTCCTGATTGCTCTCACTCCAGAAATTTTTCCTTTCTCTCAATCCCTGTAGCCCATTCATATAAGGAAGGAAAAACCAGAGCAAAATATAAGGATTTCTGAGGGCCTACTGTGTGGTATGCACCATGCTAGATGCATTATATTTTTGTGCTGGTTACCCATGGTCTTATTTATTCCTCACTGCAACATTGAGTGGAAAGTTCCATTATTATCTCCATTTTACAGATGGAAAAACTAAGCCTGGGAGAAATAAAACGATTTTCCTTTGATCATCAGAACTCATCTCTAGGTCTTCTAGTTCTGAATCCTTTTTCATGTGCTGGACCACACTGGACTCAGGAAGCATTCAGAAAATGAGTCTTGTTGCAATGTAGGAATCTTCATTATTAAAGTAATACACGAACAGCACTCACCTGACAGGGCTGTTCTGAGTCTATGGGGCCGAGGAGGGGATCAGGACTCAAGGAATTCCTTCATTCAAACCTTCTTCAGTTCCCCTTTATGGCAGGGTGATCGGGGTGAATAAGATCAAGACCCAGGAATATAAAACATCAGTTCACAAAAGAGAGACCATAGGCCAGTAAACATATTAAAAAAAGTTCATCCTCACTTATAATAAAAGAAATGCAAAAAAAAGCAAGATCATTTGTTTGCATGTTAAATCGGTGATTAAAAAAAAATCCTTGGTGCTGGTCAGAGAGGAGAGAAACAGGCACTGTTGCCCACTGTGAACAGAACTGTAGACGGATTTCCCGGGGGTAGTGGGGATTTGGCAAGATGTGATGTGAGCTTTTTCAAACAGGAAAAAGAACTGATGAGAAATGCCCACTGGATTGGTTAGTTATTGCTGCATCAAAAATCACACCAGGATTTGGTAGGTTACCATCATTTATGCTCCTCTGTGTATCTGCAGGTGGGCCTGAGAGCAGCTGACCTAGGCTGGGCTCAACTAGGCGGCGCTGCTTCCAGCGGCAGGTCCAGCTGGGTTTGGCTCCTTGCTGTGCTTCAGGCTTTGGCTGTTCCACCTGTATTCCCTCTAGAACCTGCCTTCTGGTGAAGGCAGCAGCATAATAGGGTAAGCAGGAACTCGTCAGACCGCTTAGGGTCTAGCTCAGAGGTGGTACACTGTCACCTCTGCCCACGTTTCATTGGCCAAAGCAAGTACACGGCCGAGCCCACAGTCATAGGGCAGGGAGTTCCCTCCGCCTCTGGTGGGAGCAGAGGGGCAAGGGGCATGTGTGGGAGGGTGCAGGACTGGGGCCAATGAGGCATCTACCAACCCACAGAAGTGCGTCGAAGTTCTTCGGAGCACTGTGTATAACCCCGTGGAGTCGCACAGACCCGCCTTTCACTTATGTAAATCCAACTACCTGAGTTCAGAAAAACTAACAGAAAAATGGCAATTTAAATCGTGGTCTAAAGTTATATTTTGCATGTATCTTCTTTATTAGATGTTGTACATTATATTTTTACACACACACATTACTATACACAACTGTGTACGCAAAACAACGAAGACAGTACATCACCAGCAGTTTAAGGGGTTTTCAAAGGTATTTTGACTGTATGTGATTTCCCCCTTATGAGCTGAGATTTGCTTCTCTTGTCAACAAAAACTGGAAATAGCCAATGGCCTACAGCAGCGTTTGGTTAATTAATGACAGTACATAAAATGCAATTACAGACCATTCAGCCGTTATAAACCATATTACAGACGATATTTAGGAATATGGAGAAGTATTCATGATATATTTATTTTAAGATAAAAACGTTATAAAACAGTCTGTAGAGAAGGACCACCATTTTATAAAAACAGTTTCCCCAATCTCCTCACCATCCCTACCCCAGATTCAATCAAGCACCACAGACGGGTGTGTTCTCCCTCAGATGCCTGCTGGTGTGTCCACTCGTCCCTCCACCGCCCATCCCCACCCCCACCGAGGCCTGAGACATACCGACAGGGGCTTGCATGACTGCAATCGCTTCCAACCTTGTCTCTCTCCCTTCAGTCTTGCCGCCTTCTAGCCATTCACCCAAAACAGCCCAAGTGGCCATAGGTCTGGTCCCTTTCCTTGTTTCAAACCCTTCAAAGATCACCCACTGCCATCACAAGGAAGTCCCCACTCCCAGCCGTGGTATAAGGGACCCCAGGTCATCCGGTCCCAGCTGACTGCTCAGTCTTTGAATTGTCACTTGCCACTTGCCACCTAGCCTAAATTTACTCTCCAGCCTGAAGAATCTCATTCACCCCTGAGAAGAGCTGTGGCCATTCATCCTCATTTCCTCTGAGCCCCACACACCTGGAATCAGCCAGCCTGCTGGCACTCAGCATAGTTAAGGAGCTCATTGCCTCTCCCTGCTCTGACGGCAGGAACTGTGTCTGCCTTGCTGTACTCCCATTGCTGAGCACAGAGCATGACATGCAGCATATATATATATATTTAATAAATGAATAATTTTTTAAAAATGTAATATGCTTAGGGAAAAATTTGGAAGGAAACACAAAAATATTTCTCTTTGGCAGTAGGATTATGATTGATTTTTATTTTATTTTTTGTATTTTTCCATGTTTGGGGAGTTGTCTACTATGAATATATATTTATAAGCAGAAAAGAAATTGTTATTTAAAGTAAATAATAAAAGTACAATATTTATCATCAAAGAGCCCCTCCTGAGTTCAGACTTTCAGTCCTGGTCCTCCTGTGTGTCCCTGGTGCGCATGCCCCTCAGAGGATGGGAGGTACAGGGTCCAGAGAATGCCTATGCTGTGTGGGCTGTGAAGAGAAAGGGGGCTGCAGCTGGAGGGAGACAGGTGGGGTGCAGGGGAGGACTTTATGTTTTATAACAAGATATAATAAGTCCTGTTTGTATGCTGCAGGGAATGACCCCAGAGAGAGGGAGAAATTAATAATTCAGGAGAGGGCAGGATTTCAGGAGTCAAGTCCTTACAAGGACTAGAGAGCAAGGGGTTCTGAGCAGTTGGTGGGAGCAAGTTCTTCCATGATAGCAGGGAGGCAGGCAGGGGAAAACACGAATAAAGATGCAGAAGTCAGTGGATGTGGTGGTGGGAACATGAGGGATAGGGCAAGTTCTCGACTGATTGCTTCTATTTTCTCAGAGGGCTCGAGCCAAGGTCAGCAGCTGAGCAGGGGTTGGGGTGGGGGGCAGGAACGTGTACTGGGGGTGTCACAGGAGGAGGATCTGATTCTGGAGCGGGGAGGAGGGCTGCCCTGCTGCCTTTATCGGAAACGTTAGGAGTCACCAGGCAACCATCCATTGAGGGCTTACTCTGGGCCAGGCACACATTCTCTCATTTAATTTTCAGAACAACCTGCAAGGTGGGGATTCCTGGGACCACTGTGCAGACGAGGAGCTGTGTGTTCAAGGTCACACAGCTACTAAGAGGCAGAGGCTGGATCTGAACCCAGGTACATCTGATCACAGAGACAAGGGTCCTCCACACACCCTGCTGAAGATGCCTATGCTGCTTCTGCCCGGCTGGCCACCACCACGCGCCACTGCTCACCTCCCGGTCAGGCCCCATTTCCCGAGGGTCCAGCAAATTTGGGGGCTCTAACACATTAATGTCCTAACAGAGAGGTCAGGGGTGTTTTTAATGAGGGCCACTCTCTGTGCTTAATCCTGTGCCTCTCCACTGCTTTCCTTTCCACCTGTCACAACCCTGTTCCCAGCCTCACCATCTCACACTTTCATTTTCCTCTGCAATTTGGCAGATATTTACCTGTGCCTTCTGCATGTGAGGCGCTGTGCTGGGAGCCACTGACACAAAGATTAAAGACCCGGTTCCTGTCCCCTGATGTCGGAGTCCACGGGGGAAACCACCATGAATACAGTCTCAGCACAGAGTGATGGGCTGGGCTGGCCCAGAAATGTGGGGGCTTGCAGGGTCTCTGCTCAGCCCCACCAGGCTCAGGGCAGGGCTGGGATTCCTTCCCTCACTCCTCTTCCCAAATCTGTAATGAACACACACAAAACAGCTTTACGGTGTCTCCCCACTAACTGCACTCAAAATCATCAAAAGATAAGACGAAATTTGCCTGTTTGTTAAAACGGCATTTTCCTAGACTTTCTGATTGCAGTCCTCTGATAAGCTGATGGGAGCTCTTCTCTGGCCCCCTGCCCCTTTTGGTGGGGGCTGGGAAGAACACAGCAAGCGCACCATGGAGCACAGCAGGTGCCCGGTACACAGGCTCCTGGCGCCCCCGTGAGAACGTGGTCAACACTGAGCGATGACTGACCATTGCAGGGGGTGGCGGGGCTGCGACTGAGGAACGGTGTGGGGAAGGGTGGGTTTCAGGCCTCCCGCTCCCACAAATGTAACCTGACTGCCTCTCCCTCCACGCCTGCTGGCCGGACTCCGCTCTCCCCTCAGAGGGCAAGGCCTGGGGACATGTACCTGCAGACGCGGGCGCGGTTTGGGAGGTCGCCTTCTCGCTGCGGGCACGCGGGGGCGCTGCAGGCCGTGCTCAGCCCGCCAGGCGCCGGCCTCGGGCTCCGTTCGGCTCTGCCAGGGCCGGGACCTAGGGAGGCTGCGGTTCCCGCGAAGGCTCCAGGGCCGGCGCCGTCTGGACCTGCCCACCTGCCTCCGAAGAAGTACACCCCTTTCATCTGTGCCCAGTCCGGGCCTCCACTAAACTCTCTCCTCATTCTCTCCTTCTGATCCTCAGTAATAACCAATTTACCGCTGGCCCTCGGCAGAACGCATTCAAAAGGGCACGTTCAGAGGGTCAGCACCCTTAAGGAAAACTCCCATTTATTAAGAACTGACAGTGAACTGGTACTGCATAAAGTTCTTTATATATATTAACACCTAAGAACAATCCCATGAGATTCTATAGCTCCCATATTACTGAGAAGACAACTGAAGCACAGAGAGGTTAAATTATTTGCCCAAGGCCGCACAGCGAGCTGGTATGCAGCAAAGCCAACAGTCCAAACCCAAAGCTGACCCAGAAACCCATGTCCTTCCCCTATACCTGCCATCCCCTTCCTGTGCCCACACCCCTGGTAAAGAATTTGGGCAGGAGGGGGTAGCTACTCCAGGAGGTTTGTTGGAGGGACTCCTGAAGAGCTTGGGGGAAACTGAGGGTTCTATAGTGGAAAAAGCACCAAAGTAGTCAGGGGAGCTGAGTTCTAGTCCCTACTCAGTCAAATATTGGTTTGTGACCTCAGGCCAAGTCTTTCTCCTCCAGGGCCCAGAAGGGACACATGGAGGGGTGGGACTAGGTCATTCCAAAGACCCCTAATATCTCCAACAGTTTGCACACGGAGGACTCTCCAACTAGGGACTTCCTCCAAGGGCTGGCCAGTGAGGACAGAAAAGAGCCAAGAGTGGCCTTCATGCAAACTGTCTCAGGGCTGTGCCATCTGTGAAGTGGGGTCTGGGCACCAGAGGACCAGAGGCCCTGAAAGATGCTCCTGCCCCAGGACTGCCTGAGGGTGGCAAGTTGGTCTGAGAAGGCAGGGGAGCAGGGCAGTAAATGCCCACGCCAGCACGTAGTCACCCATGGTCTCAGTGGGCCCACAGCCACTGGTTTTGTCTCACGCCCTCTGGGATTGCGCAGTGCCCCCAGCATTTGACAGCCCACCCTTCCCTTGATGGAAGCTGTTTCTCTCCTTGGGCTCTTTCCCCTATGAGCATGTTGGGTTTAATTCCATTCCCACAAACCCTGCTCAGGCACATTCTAAGTGTTGGGCCCTGCAGCAGATGCTGGCCACGGAGATGGAGACGACCTGTGCCAGCCAGACCCTCAAGGATCTTTCGGTCCAGCCGGGGAGACAGAACCATCAGCAGACCACTAGAAGACCCAATACAGGGTTCAGGGGCACAGAGGAAGACAGTGTGGTGGAGGAGGACTGGGGGTGTTGGAGGTCATTGGTGGCTTCTTGCGGGAGTCCCACCTGAGCTGGGAGGTTAAGCAAAGTCAGCAAGGAGAATGAGGCAGAGAGCAAGGGCAGAGAGAAGACACTCCAGGGAAAGGGGGCTGGATGAGGGGGATGTGGGGTCTGGGCATTTAGGGGACAAGACCAGTGAGAAGACGGGTATAGCAGCCCAGCTAAGAGAGGGTGAAGGCCGGAACAGGGGCAAAGGTCATGGGGGGGCCCTCGATGCCTGGAGTGGAGGGTGGACTCCAAGCCGATTCCTGGGTTCCTGGCTGGGGTACCCAGGAGTGCAGTTGTGCTAGTCACCAAAACAGAGAATTTGGGAGGAGGACAGGTTGAGGGAGAGAGAAGCTTGGGTTTGACCTGTGGGAGCCCCAGAGGAGCTGTCCAATTGGCATGAACAGGAGGGACCCATCAGGGCTGCCTGGGCCTGCTGAGGAGGCCCTCTCAAGGCACCTGAAGTATGGAGAGTTCTCAGAGGCAGTTAAAGTGGTTCTGCGGTGCTGATTGTGGCCCCTGCTATCATTGATGAAAGAGGCTGCAGTTAATTAAACATGAGCCTCCTCCCCTGGTGAGCGTGTTTACAGAAGCTTCCAGCTCAGCACCTGACGGCTCTTTATCTCCTGGATGAATGGACTTGCCTCTCCCAGAGTCTCCTGGCTGACGGCTGAATCCACACCAGGCAAGGGGCCGAGGAGTCACTGCTTACATCAGTTTGCTCCAGAGAGCTTTCCCCATCCCCATCCATACAGGAACTCTCCTAGTTGGGCTCAATCTGAGCTGACTCATGTGGGCCCATGACAGCTTGGGCCGGAGGCAAAATGACGCTCCAAAGCCTGCAGGCCTCGCAAGCCTACCTGTGGCAGGAAACCACATGGTACCCTCACTTGACAAAGGTATACGGAGCAGCTTCTCCGTGCCAGGCACCGTGCCGGGTACTGGGGATCAAGGGATTCAAGTCATGATCCAGGACCCCAGAGATTTCATAGTCTAGTGGGGAGACAGAGACATCAACAATTTCAATAGAGCGTGACATATACAGTCAAGGGGGGCTGTATAAACGCCCGAGGAAGAGCATTGGAGAAGACATGCAGGAGGCAAGGGAGGAGGCATCCTATGCTCCCCTGTCTTTACTTTCTGGTGCAGTTGTAAGAGTTTCCCTTTTTATTGAGCACCAACTATGTGCCAGGCCCCTGAGATGAAGCCTCTCTAATCTGTACCATCACCTTGAAGGTACTTTATTCCGGGAGAAACCGAGGTTCAGAGATTAATTGGCTTATTCCAGGCCACACAGCTGGTGAGGAGCAGAAATGGATTCAAACCCACAGATGTCTGACTCCAAGGCCCTAACTCTCCACCTACTCCAGCCATCTGTAGGCCCAGCCCTACAGGAGGCTTTATGGGTAAAGCAGAGAGATGGAAGAATATATAACCAAGGCTTGAGTTGGGGTCTAGAAAGAAATGTAGAAAAACCAAAATTTCTGGCCTGTGAGGATCATTAGAGGTCATGACTTGAGTTGGACTGCCCCATTTTAGAGACAAGTGGTGGAGATCCAGAGTGAAGATGTGATTGGTCCCAGGACACAGCTGGTTGACTGCTGAGCTAGATTAGAACCCAAGCATCCTGGTCCCTAATTCGGGGCTTCTGCCACTCACAAGCTGTGCTGCTCACCTTGGGACATACACACAGATGCCCAAATTTGTGATTCCTTCTTTCTTTGGCCGAGACAACACTTGAATGTTTTGGGATTGCAATGAAATGGAAATTGCTCAGAACAAACTCCTGTCATGGCTGTATCTTGCGGCAAGATGATGGGGGCTGGCGGTAGGGGGAAACATCTCAGGCACCCTGCAGGGGATTTTCCTAAGGGTCTCCATGAACCATACGCAGTGATAAAAGGACTCAGCAAAATAGAGCAACAACATGGTGCAGAGAGGTGATCAGAGAGACTTCCTGTCCCGGGCCTTGTTGGCTGAACAAGTCAATGATGTTTCTCACGAGTGGCCTTGGGCCAGCTACTCAATTACCCTCTTAATATGAAATTTAAATAAAACCTATTATAAAATAAAAGTAACGCATGCACATAAAAGTCCAAATAGTACTTGAAAACATTAAACAGATAATAGCAGCCTTCCTGTTGACACTGAACCCCACTCAATCCTCCCCCCAAATGTACTTTAAACTCAGCAGTGGAAAGCCAGCCTCATGATTTCTACCCAAAGACCAGCTGCTGCATCTGTTTTTTTTTTTTTTTTAGTGAGGAAGATCAGCCCTGAGCTAACATTCAATGCCAATCTTCCTCTTTTTTTGCTGAGGAAGATTGGCCCTGGGCTAACATCCGTGCCCATCTTCCTCTACTTTATATGGGACGCCGCCACAGCATGGCCTGACAAGCGGTGCCTCAGTGCACACCCGGGATCTGAACCCCGGGCCGCTGAAGCAGAGCGCACACACTTAACCGCTGCACCACCGGGCCGGCCGCCAGTCTGTATGCTTTTTATCAACCTAAAGGGCATAATGCTAGACACACTGTTCTCTACTGAGCTGGTTTCTCTTAGAGCCCATCCTTCCTAATGGCTACATGATATTCCACAGCACAGACACAGCAGACTGCCTCTCTCCAGTCTCCAATCAATGGGCATTAGGTTGTTTGCAATCTTTGCTCTTCCAAACAGTGCTGCCGTGAGCATCCTTCCTGGAACACCTTGGACTACGTCTGCAAGGGCTCCTGTGCGGCTCATTCTTGGTGGTGGAATTGCTGGGTCAAATGGGATACGTATTTTAAATGCTGATGTAGTCCTAAATTAGCTTCCCCAAAGGTTGTACAGGCTGACTGCCACAAGGAGTAAGAGGGGCAGTAAGGGGTGCTATTTCCCTGCACCCCGGATGGTACTGGATAGTAACGAGCATTTCAATATTTGCCAACCTGAGATGTGATTAATGAAGCCTCATTGCTGTTTTGAATTTCATTTCTTTAATTAGGAGTGAAGTTGAGAATACTTTCATATTGGCTTTCATTTTTAAGAACTTCCTGTTCACATCTGCTCATTTTGGATCTTTCTCTCAATGATTCTTTCGATGGAAATTAGTCTCTTGTCTGTCATATGCGTTACAAATACCTTTAGAGTTTGTCCTGAAGACTTTTTTTTCTCTGTACTAAAGCTCTTAATTTTTTTGTGTAGTCAAATCTATCAGTCTTTTCCTTTGTGGCTTCAGGGTTAAGCTGTAATTTAAATATTTTATAGCTAGTTTCAGTTTTCACCCGACTAGAGTCTAAGGTGTTTGAGGAGCTCTTGCCTGCAGGTTCCCACACAATGCCTGTGCTTGGCAGGCACGGCTTAAGGACTTACTGATTAGTTAGATGGATGGGTGGTTGGGTAGATAGGTAGATACATAGATAGATGATAGATAGATGATAGATAGATAGATAGATAGATAGATAGATAGATAGATAGATGATAGATGATAGATAGATAGATAGATAGATAGATAGATAGATAGATAGATGATAGATAGGTAGATAGATAGATGATAGATAGATAGATAGATAGATAGATAGATAGATAGATAGATAGATAGATAATAGATAGGTAAATAGATGATAGATAGGTAGATAGATGATAGGTAGGTAGATAGATAGATAGGTAGGTAGGTAGATAGACATATAGATAGGGGAGGCACTTAACAGTGTTAAACATTGCCTCCTTTCAAAAAAAATGTTTTTTAAATACAAAATGCACTTTGTGCTCTTTGGAACATTATCTGCCCTTGATTTTCTCAATCTTTGTTGGAGTCTCATCCCGTTTGTCTCCCTGACTCTCCCTCAACCTTCCTCTCTGGCTCTTTTCTCTCTGCCTGTCACTTCAAAGTTGACACCCACCCTCTTCTTCCTTTTCTATCCACATGTGTCCTAGTGGGGGTACTGCCAAGGGATGGCTGGGGGTGGTTACCCCCCGACTCCATCTGTTTCCTCCCAAAGCCACCTCCAAAGCAGATGAAGAAAGAGGAGGAGAGAAACAAGTCAGTGAAGAGTGTGTTTCCTCATTCTTCAGTAAGGCTTGAATGAAAACGTCTCAGAAGACTGCTGTTTCTACTGATGTAACCTAAGCAAGAGCAGTGTGCACACGCAGCCCCAGCCAGTGCGGCCCCTCCCTTCCCAGCACTGCCGCTGCTGCTCTGTCCTCCCATGTGTCAACCCTGCTGCCTGGGCCACCTCGCCCACTGCTGCAGCTTCACCATCCTCCGGATGCCCCACGAGTGCCTTCAGCTGCACAGTCCCCAACTGGGACCATCGTTTTCCCATCACATTCCTTCTCCCTCTTCATCCATGCAGTCTCTCAGAAAGGAAACAAAGGGTCTCACTCCACTCCCCCTGTCCTTCCAGTACTGTCACCAAGTCATCCTCAGATCCTTTCCCTCTTCCCAGCAGCCACTGTCTTAATCCAGAGCCTTGTCCTCTTTCCCCTGAACCAGCCTCCAGATTGTCGCCTGCCTCAATTCTTGTGCCTTCCAATCTCTGTGCCCCACTGCAGCCCAACGGGTTTTCTGAAATTCAAATCTGACTTCATCATTCCCTGGGGCAAAACTCCAGCCCAGGACCAGACAAAGAGTGGCAGTCTGACAAATGTTTGCGGGTCTGAAGTGAGGCAGGAGGACTTTAAGACATGGGGCTCCTCATTCCCCAGGGACGTCTCTGAGCTCTCCCTCCTGGGCCCTGACTCAGGCCCTGCACACTCTGGCTTCCTACATATACTTGTTGAATGAATGAGTGAATGGATACTTGGCTGTTCTTCGGCCTGCCCTCGCTTCCCTTCAGATCCCACCTCTGTGCTCTGCCCGCTGCCTCTGCCCGAGGGTTCTGAGCACCCACCCAGCCCTCCCAGGATGGAAGCATCTGCTACACCAGTTTTGGGCAGACCAACAGCTTCCTGCCCTAGGACGCCTGGGAGGGGAGGTCATGTACGAAGGGAATGGGGATAGACTTTCGGGAAGAGATGGGGGGTTATAGCTGAGACACTGAAGGTCTCATTTCTGTCTTTTCCTTAGCTAGATTTTTTTTAATTGAAAAGTTACTTTCATTAATGGTACGAAAGGAAAGCAATACAACAGGATATATTATGAAGAGTAAGTTTCACCTGACTCAAACCCTAGTGCCCGTTCCCTAACTGTTCCTTGCGTATCGTTCCAAATATCTTCTATACGTATAAAAGCGTATGTGCTTTTTGTTCAACACAATTGTTGGCTTACTCTTCATCCTGCTCTGTAGTCACTTTTTCACTCAACAAAGTGTCTGGGAGACGGATCCCTGTGACTACATACAGTTCTACCGTGTTCAGATCCTTGGCAGCTGGGGATTCCACTAAATGGATGTATCATAACCAATTTAAACCAGTGCACTATTAATGAATAGTTAGGCTTTTCAAGTTCTTTGTTGTTGCAAATAACACTGCCATGCATATCTTTGTGCATAGGTGTCACTGGAATATTAACTCCATGAGGCTGTGTGGTGGGCAGAACAGCCCCCAAAGATGCCCAAAACCTAATCCCCAGGACCTGTGAATACGCAGAAGGGACTTTGCAGATGTGATTAAATTAAAGATCTGGAGATGGGAGGATCATCCTGGGTGATCCAGGTGGGCCCGAGATGTAATCACAGTGTCCTTATAAGAGGAAGGCAGGAAGATCGAAGACAGAGAAAGGATGAGGGGCCACAAGCCAAGGAATGCAGGTGGCCTCTAGAACCTGGAAAATCAAGGAAATGGATTCTCCCCCAGAGCCACCAGAAGGGACACGGCCCTGCTGAAACCTTGCTTGTAGGACTCCTGACCTCCAGACCATAAGATGATAAATCCATGTTGTTCCGGGTCGCTCCATTGATGGTAATCTGTTACAGCAGGAAGAGAAAACTACCCCAGCGTGGCTGTGTTTGGCCCTCCCCTCCTTGTCTCCCAGTGCCAAGAGCAGCACCAGTAGGAATTCACTACAGAGTTGTTGAATGAACAGAGATGCATGTGTGATTACAGCTGTGAAATTTGAGAGGGCAATCCCACCTGCTCCCAGCGGTGGCATTGCCCTCTCAAAGGGGATAAGCACTTAAAATATTGGTAAATTTGTCAAACCGTCACCCAAAGAGGCTACACCAGCTTACATTCCCACTAACAGAACACGGCCGTATCTTTCTCCCCATCCGCTTATCCAAGTGTATATTGTCATCGTTATTTTGCCATTATAATTGTGAAAAATGGCATCTCATTGTTTTGATGTGCATTTTTTAATAACAAGTGAGTCTGGGCTTCTTTTCGTATGTTTATTGACCATTTGTATTTCCCTTTTTGTAGACGGCCTATACGTGCTCGTTCCTTCTTTGTTTAATTGAGTTATTATTCTTTTTCACTAATTTGTAAGCGCTCTCCCTACTGCATTGCTATGAATATGTAAACATATTCCCTCAGTCTGTCCTTTTACTTTGTTCACAGTGTTTTCTGCCATGGAGGAAATTTTAATTTGACAGAGGCGTGAATGGAGTGCTCATCCCGGTTTGGCAGAGAGGAACGAGAAGATCACTCTGTTGCACTGACAGGAGCAAAGGCTCAGCGATAAGAACGAACAGGGAAGATTAATATGACTGGAGCAGTTAGGGGAGAGGAGGATTGATGGGGTGCACGTTGTCAGGGGGGCAGCAGAGGCGGATGGGAAGGCAGTGGTGGAGGCAGCGGAAGCTGGACGGGGATGTGGATCATCCACTCCTCATATGCAGGTGTACACTACAGGCAAGAGAATAATCTTTTTTTTTTAATTCCTTATAATGTGCCAGGTACTATTTTAGGTATTTAAAACACTCTATCCTATTCTATCTCCATAGCCCTGGGAGGTAATACTATGATGCCCACTTAAAAAACAGAGCTATGAAGGTTCAAGAGAGGTTAGGTAATCGCCCAAGGACACACAGCCAGTAAAGAGCAGAAGCTCACCTGCCTGAGCTCAGAGTCCATAGTCTCAGTCACCGCACTTGTGACAGTCTTTTGAGACATAAGGATCTCATTTACAGAGGAGGAAACTGAATCTCAGAGAGGTTAATTAATTTGTTCAAAGTCACACAGCTTGTAGGTGGAGGAATTAGGATTTGGACTCAGACCAGCTGATCCCAAAGCCCTTGCTGTTCTCATCCCCTCTCTTCATCCATTCCCTGAGCACCCAGAGGTTCTGATTTAACTGGTCTGGCATGGGTCCAGGAGCATCACCAGGTAACTCCAAAGTGCAACCAGGTTGAAAACCCTGTCCTGGCCCAGGAGGGAAAGGCCCAGAGAGAAGCACCGGCCTGTTGAGTCACCCTCTGCAAGCAGCAGCCTGCCTGGGGGACCCAGTCCATCTCCAGCCAGGCCAAGCCCATCTGCCCCTCTGCAGCCCAGCCAGGCCCGCAACAATTCGGGTGAACACTGGGCAGGGCAGAGAAATTCCTAAGTCATTCAGTTGTTCATCAACCTTAGATTTAAAATCTCATTTAATATTTTCTTTGGCAATATCTCCCTGAGGTCTAGGCAAGCAGACCCCTGCCCTGGCCCTGTACCTCAGGGGGCCCCACCTTGGGGTACCCTCCTTGAAATTCTCTGAGTCCCCTTTGGGTAGTGGGGACCAGTCAGGGCTGGGAGTTCTGTGTCAGCAGGCACTCAGGCCCAGAGCAGGGCCTGCATGAACCAGGGCAGGGCCCAGGTTCCAGACACACCCTCCTTGAAACTTGCTGAGG
Source organism: Diceros bicornis minor (assembly GCF_020826845.1). Classification (NCBI taxonomy): domain Eukaryota; kingdom Metazoa; phylum Chordata; class Mammalia; order Perissodactyla; family Rhinocerotidae; genus Diceros; species Diceros bicornis. Next base: position 13,619,214 of record NC_080749.1, on the reverse strand, counting down.
TCCCCTCCAGTAGCTGAGACCCTCCAGGGTGGGCAGAGGCATGGGTGCAGGGCACTCCTGGTCCGGACCTAGAGCGGCATGAGCCTCCGGCCCTACTTCTCCAGGTGCTCTCAGACCCTCTACCCTGCAGTGGGGTCTATAAGACAACTGAAGGAGCTCCAGGACTCATGCCTGGGACCAACCTAGGCCGGGCCCTGCTTCCAGGAGGGGGTTCTGCAGAGTGGATCGCAGCCTCTGGCTGGCATGGTATCTCTTTCACTGGATGGCACAAGCCTGGGCCCCTAGAATGGTGCTGACATGCTGGCTGGGGTACCTCCATTCACGCCAGACAGAGGATGAATGTGGGGCTCTGAGCTACCCACAGCCCACCATGGACCTTGGGCCTGAGCCACCGTGTGGCCACGTGCTGGTGCTCTCTGGGCGTGCTTCCAACACAGTGCTACCCCAGGTCCACGGCACCCGAGGGTGGTGGGAGTGGTGGCAGGCCTCCTTCACCCCGTGTGCTCCCCCACTGGCACCCAGTATGGTGCTCAGACCTCCTCCCAAGGCTCCAAGTCAGACAGCTCCTGGGGGTGGCCATGCCTGTCTCCTCCAAGGGCTTTGGAGAAATGCCAATCGAACTTTCCTGTTGATGTATTCTCTTACGGCCTAGGGGCATGGTGACACCATGCTCCCCCAGCCCATCTTAAGACAGGCCAGCGAGGCGAGAGACGTTCCTTGTGCAAATGCGCCAGCCCCCCTGCCTGTCCTCCACGCCAGTGGCTGTGTGTGGAAGCCAGGGGCCTGGGCCTCAGTGAAAGCCATCACGTTCAAGGTTTGAGTGATTACAGCCTAACAAGTTCAAGAGAAGACGTGGGTGAAAGATGTGTTGTTTTACGTTTATGCTACAAAATTCCAAGTGACAAATTTAACATGACCGGAAAACAAATTATTGTTCCCCTCTCCCTGCAGTCTTCGGGCAAGTCTTGCACTGTGGTCATCAGTAATAAAGCACGATAACAACTTAAGTCAGTGAAGTCAGGTCTCATGGGCGGCACAATGGCTGATGCAGCTTCACGAGTAATGATGCAAAGCAGCGTTAAATCAACAGCATGAGGGAACTGCCGAGGCTCAGAGATTTACACGGCTTCAATACCTACAGGCTCTGAAGAGCAGGCATTGTGAGTTAACATGATGTGGCCACCTTTTCCTTGCATTGGGAAATATGAAATTAGCTAGGGAAGTGCATTTGACAATAAAGAATATGGAGAGATGTTTCCTGGACCTGAATGGGGAGAGACAGTGCCTGGGCACTCTGAAGAATCTTCATGAACACTGATTAGACAGTAAACAAACAATCACATTCCTCTTCTCTGCCCATTATTTGAAATCTTCATCAATAAATCATTACACTCCACATGGAGTTTATAACACATTTTTAATCAAATGTTTTCCTGGGGGCCCATACCCTAAGGATTGTTCTGTTCTTTAGGCTTGGTCAAGCCGTAAAAATGAACATATTTACCAATTTATATAATTTATTTCATGCTTCCCATGTCCCCTGTACCATGCTAAGCATGGTGTTAGCATTATTTCATTTCATCTTCATATCACTCTCTTTGAGGACAGTTCTAGCACCATCTTCATTTTCTACCTGGGGAGTGTAAGGCTCAGAGAGGTAAACTAACTTGCTGGAAGTCACACAGCTGAGTAGGTGGCCAAAGCAGGATTTGACCTAGCACCTGTGTGGCCACTGTCACGTTCCCCTGTCCTCAGTCTCTGTTAGGTCTCAGTGGGGTTGGAGTGTCCACGACTGGGCAGACCCTCTTCCTCTAGCCACAACAAAGCTACCTCAGAACAGTGAAAGGGTGAGGTGCTGGCTGAGCCGGTGTTTTCCTCTTTGGGGGTCCAAGTCCCTGAGCCTTCATTCTCACCTTTGCATACTCCAGCTTCCCTCTGCCAGAGTGTATTGTTCCCTATTCACCCAATATGCCAGAGCATCCTGCTAAGGAAGCTTCACCAGTCTGGGCCAGCCTAGCCAGCCCCTGGAAGGCTCACCTGGGCCACGGAGAGGTGTCAGCGATGGGAAGACAGGCTGGAAGGAGATGGATGGGGGCTGCAGGAGAAGGACAGGGGCCAGTGAGGGAGCCAGGCAATGGGGAGAGAAAGGGATGCTTCTCGAGGGCCTCCAAGGTGCCAGGCACTGGGCCACAGAAGCATCATGACAACTCTGTGTGGAGATCTCATTATGACAAACTGACCTGGAGGAGGGACCTGAGGCCCAAAAGCTGAAGCAAGTGGCCCAGGTGTCACTGGGTGTGAGTGGCAGAGCCAGACCCAACTCTGAAGATCGGGGTGTCCCATTACTGCAGTGCCTCCCAGGGGCCGGGTCTGAAGAGAGCTGGAGGGCAGGGGCAGAGACGCGGGGCCACGAGGGGAGAGGACCAGCATCACGACGGGAGAGGCTGTTGGGCTAAGTGTGGCCAGGGTCTCAGTTTGATCCAATCGGCATGTGTTGCTCACATCCTGTGTGCCGGACCTCGTGTTGGGCACTGGGGGTCAGAGATGAGAAGGTAAGACGTGGCCTGTCCTCAAGGAGGGCAGCAAATGGCAGAGGAGTGGGGTAGTACAGGAAGGAGTGAGTCTGCGGGCTTTGGAGAGAAGGCCCCCTTGCAGGGTTCTGAAGGAATTCCGGGAGGAAAGGGGCTTGGACAGAGGGAGACACGTGTAGTCCCAGGGGCCATGCACATAGTCTGAGCATAAGATGTAGGTGGTGGAGTGTGACATGTCCCCAGGCCCCCCAAACGCCCCTCCTCCAAGCTCCAGCACCACCCTCTCACCTGCCTGTGAATTTCCACTTACATTAGCACCGCTGTCACCTGTCCTCCCACAGGACCCTCAGCCTCCTGACCTCAGCCCGCCCGCCTGCAGTCCACACTGCTCCGCACGCCTCTCCAATGGCTTGGTTGTGCCTAGACTTTGTCTCCTAAAGAGATTCCCAGCTCCTCAAGGGAAGACCTCTGTCTTCTCAGTCTCTGGAAACTGCAGCCCCTGGCACAGGACGGGGCCCAGGTGGATGGGTGACATCTGGCTGGTGACGGATGTGCAGGCTGCTCATCGGGCCACAGAGAGAAGACAGAGTCTGGAGCCAGGCGGCACCTTCCACGCTGCTTGAGGGGCTGCGTCCTCATGTGGGAGGGGACTGGCAGGGGGCGGGCACCAGGGGCTGGATACTCAGTCAGAATCAGCTCCCTCCAGGAAGAACCTGAGAGACTGGGTTGCAAAGCCAAAGGCGCCGAAGCAGTCGGGGAGCTGGGGTGCTCCAGAGGAGGTGCTCCGCCCAAGGGAGAGGCCATGGCTGCAGGTTCTTTCACCTTCTTACCCAGGACTCAGCAGATTCCTGCAGCTCAGTGAGGGCCTGGGTGACAGCAAGACAGATGGGAAGGAGGGCACCCAGGGTGGGGGCCTCTGGTTCCAGGCTGGGGTTCTGGACTGGCCAGGTGGGTTGGCTGCCCGATTAGGAGTCAGCTGATAGGACTGCCAGCCACACACTCAGCCAGCATTTCTGGAGTGCACGCCCTCCACCACGGGCAGTGAAGACACTGGGTCCCTCCTGCAGAGCTCGCTCCCTGACCTGGTGGAAGACAACTCCCCTCCTTGCTCCTCCCCAGCCTGCTCGCTCCTGGCTTCTCTTAGACAAAGAGGGTAATAAAATGTGTTGGCTTTGAAAGCCCTCTCTTCTACCTCATGATGAGCTGTAGGCTGCAAGTAAACAGGAGGGAGGGAGATAAAGTGTCCTGTTTAACAGGCAATTGGGCACTTAACAGAAGGGTTGTGTTGACAATATAGACCAGAGTCCCATAGTAAGATCTGTGATGTGTGCGGCCCTACGGCCCCCTGTAGACCCAGCAGCTGGCCAGCTCTTTTCCAGCAGCGTCTGGCTGGCCTCAGATGAGCTTTAAATGCTCACACAATTGAGACGATAACCTCAGCCAACTGACAAGTCCCTCTACGCATGTATCTATAGTGTGCCCCTCTTCTCTGCAATTTTCTATGTTCTTCTTTAAATTCTTTAGAGTGTGCTTCTGCTTTATAGGTAGTAAATGAAAGCTCAGTGGTCCTACAGACTCCATTTATTCATTCATTCATTCTCAACTACTGAGAGTTTGATCTGTGAATATGTTACTAGGCTCTCTGGGAAGATTTAAACATCAGCACACGTAATTCCTGGCCTCTGAGACTCCCTGAAGTCGAGAATCTGGTCTTATGTATCTCGTGGCACCTAGCACAGTGCCTGGAATGTGATAGGTGGTCAACAGGTGCAGAAGGAATGAATGAATGTTCTTAGAGGCCTGTGGTACCCTCAGGATGTCCTGGTTTGAAAGTCACAGGGCTCTGCTCCACCTAAAGACCATCTAGGGGGACAAGAAAGAGGTGGGCGAAACATGTCTCAGCCCCTTTGTGCCTGAACTATGGACATATTCCTCTGCTCCTTCTGAGACTCGTTAAACCGACACATCCCGGGGCCCCACCCCAGTGACTCTGACTCTCTAGGGCTGTGGTTGGGCCTATGAACCTGCATCTTAGCAAGCATCCCCGGGTGATTCCAATGCTGGCGGTCATTGGACCACACTTTAAAAAACACCACGTTAGCCCAACCCGCATGCCAGCGGTCCATGTGGACACCTTTGCCCTTTTTTCACCATATGAGGGGGAGGGTCTTCCCCGCAGACTGCAGGGACCTTTGGACACATGTAGTGACATTGGCGGCTTTGGCTGCCTAGCTCTCCTCTCCTCTCTCCCGACAATACCCACCGCCCCACACATACACATGTGCACACACTCCTTTGGAAAACTGTTCTTCGTCATTGCAGTTGCACCACCTGCTTGCCAATCAAGGTACCACTATGAGGGGTGCAGAGGGTGGGCACGTGATCCAACTTGGACAAATCAGAGCGGAGCAGAGAAAGCAGAGCAGTGAGGTGGAGGGTGCCAAGAGTGTGCAAAGAGTGAGACAGCCCGAAGGGGTGGGAAGAGAGCAAGGTGGGTCCCAGGAACACACTTCCCTCAGTCCAGGCTCTGGGGTTCCAGTCACCAGGGTTCACGCAGCTCTTCTGCCTTTCTGTGAGCTCCCCCAGTGTCCTTCCTCTATACCCCGTTTCCTGCTGAAGCTACTCTGGGTTGGGTTGGGTTCCTGTCACCTGAACCTGGAAGAATTCTCAACCCGCTGGTGCTCAGTATCCTCACTGGTCAAACAGGGATAATGATACTGACTGGGTGTCTTCTGTGACAATCACCGCTCAAGATCCCATAATGCGTAATAGATGCTCAACAGCTGTTAAATTCCTCCATGTCATTTTAAGATCACCTAGTTCTTCCTTGGGATCCAGCCGAACACCTGGGACTTAATTAGCTCTCTGCTTCCCGTACTGAGCCAGCAGTTCAGACGGGGGACTGGACGTTGCAGATGCCCAGCACGTGAACGGACTGAGTGAACGGGGTAGATACAGCGGGGCTCCAGAAGCTGTGTGGGCAGGGGTGGGGGCGTGCATCCTGCTCTGTCCTAAGCAGAGAGCAGAGAGGTTTCAATGTATGGAGCAGGGATTTTTTTTACTGCTGTCTCAATCTATCTGCCTATAGAATAAGATTTGCATAGTGGTGGGGGCAAGAACTCAGCAGCTTGTGATTTAGGGGTGTAAATTGCTTTTCAATCTAGAAGGAAAAACCACTTGGTCTTGAGCAGGGCTTCCCTTTAGGCATCCAGCCCAGCCTGGTGAATTACTCTTCCGGCTCAGGGCATCGGTTAAGGACTCTCGGTGCCCCTTATAACTCTGGGCGGCTGTAACTGCTACACTAACTCCTAAATTTCCCTCTGGCCAGAGCGCCGCAATGCATTCTCATTTAGCAAATCTGTTCAGGATTCATTATTTTGTTTTAGACTTATTCCAACCTTAAATTTTACCCTTTCACAAAGTCCTTAATGTTCTTATTCATTCACGCCCTGAGGGCCACCCAAACCTGCCCTCCAAGGACGTAAGCTCCTGCCCCTGCCTCCTGGAGGAAGAGGTGAGGGTGCGCTCAGATGAGCAACCACCCAACAATCACTGGTTCAGTACGCACGACACTCCACACCTGTGCCCAGCGTGTGTGTATATACATATATAAAATGTACATATTATATATATTTGTGTATGCATGTGTATACACACACATGTGCATGTATGTGTGAATGTATGTATAATTTTGCCAGTAGATGTAGAGCTAGCTCCCATTTTACAAATGGAGACACTGAGGCTCATGGAAATAAAGTAAGGTTTTTGGGCCACACACCTGCTAAGTGACTGAGTCAAGATTTAAGTGTAGAAAGTTCATTCAAGTCAAAAACTGCTTTTAACCTCTGTGCTCACCTGTCTACCTCTTAAGTCAAGCAGAGCCTGGCTAAAGACAGACCCCTGTGATGGACCGTAGGAGACTCTTCCATTCACCTACCTTTTTTTTGGGCACAAAAAAGAAGGCACAACCCCCCCACAAACCCTCCTACTGCCATGTAGCCCCCATGCTTCTATCCTGTGGACCAGACTCCCCTTGAGACTGAGAGATGCTGTGCTGAAGTTCCCACACCCTGATTCGCCAAATTAAAATGAAATCACCTACATTTGGCACCTTTTCTTCATGAGCCCTCACTGGCCCAGCCGCTCTCTTGAGCTCTTACAAGTGGCCTGTTCAACAGCTGGATCTGGAGGTTTCCCCAGGAACTAACACCAAGGTCAATGGCCTTCAGTTTCCTATTCGGAATCGCCTCTGTTTCGTTTCTCAGTTTTAAACATCACCTCTGCATTTGTTTGTCTCAGAATTCTCCTCCCTCTCTTGTCCTTCCTGAGTCTTGAGAGATTCCACACGGTGGATTCTTTGAGGTCGGATCATCGAGTTCTTTTCCTATTTGAGAGAAACTTTGTGCGAGCGCAAGACTTGAATAAGATAGTCTGTGAAGCTGTCGCAGGGCCGGGCCGCGGTGGGGCTCGGCAGTTGCCCTCTGCCCTGCCTCCCTCGTAGCTGCGTGTGTCCTGTCCATCTCTTGACTTCCTGGGTTTCACCTTCTGCATCAAACCCTTTATCCTCCCTAATCATGTGAAAACCCCTCATGAGGAAGACCACAAATGAGGCGTGGGTGCTTGTTCTTGCCCTCTGTGCCCTGGGACCAGCACAGCCTGGCACACACCTGCCTCCCCATGGGCTGGGGGAGCACCTGGTCACTTGCGCAGAGAACCCCAGCGGCCCCCAAACAGAGGCCAAATTCATATTTTCCTGGCTCCAAACAAAATGAAAAAAAGAATTAATTTTCTCTTGCCCTTGACTTTTTTCTTCAAACCTCAGCTCATCCAGTAATATAGCTTTCCTGACACTATTCTACCTCTCCCAAGCATTCTTTAGTATTTGTCCTTGGCTGCGAGTCTGCCTTTTGTGTGTCTCCTTCCAACATCCTGCTCAGACAGAGCTCCCTGTGCAGCCCAGGCTCTGCCTTGCACGCTTCGTGCGTTTCTTCCTCTTGCCGCTCAGCCCGGATTATGCAGTCAGACTACCGGAGGGTAAACCCTTGCCCCAATTCTATGTGCCAGAGCAGCCCTTCCTGGGGGTCATCAGCTCCTTGCTCCTCCACAATAGGGATACTTCAATTAGCACGTCTATTTCCAAGCATGTATATGGGGATGGGAGTTACTGTTTTTAGGCAGCCTCTTCTGCCTTAATAAAGAGCCTCCGTGTTTCAACCTCATGAACGTGTTTGAATTTCAAAGGACCTGGATTCACAGAGAGATCTGCAACCAGGGATTCAGGCTGAGTAAACAGTTCCAGCTGCTCACACTCATATATAAGATACAAGGCTTTACTGAAATATAAACACTGATCTCTTCAGATGGAAGTATCCACAGAGAACACTGTCTCCAGGAGTTTGCTAATTGCTCCTTTCAGGGTTCTGCACAGGTCCTAGCCCAGGGCTGTGCGCTCACAATCAAAGACTCTGTCTGTGACTGATTGAACTTTTCCCACTCCTCTGAATGGAGTGTGTTTGTCTCTTTTCTGCCTCCAGCCCGGTTCTCAGTAGGCCCGCTGGCTGCTGAGTTAGCATGTTGATATCAGCTACTCAAAAGTAACTAACAAAATTATTACATGATTCTCATGGACAAGGTGAGAAAGGTGGGGAGGAAGGGATTGTGAGGGGAAGACAGGCTGTCTGCAGCTCCTTCCTCTCCACTATCAGCTCTAATCAGCTTGACTCTCCCAGGTCAAACAGTCGCGGGGGCCTGTGGATGGCCTGTAAAGCCCTGGGCACCATGGGGGTCATGGTCAAGGAAACTGATGCAGGACCTTCTCCTCCAGGATGGACGATGACAAGGATGGCAAGCATGGTAAAGCACGGGAGGGGCTTGCCAGCAGGGATCTGTTCACCCCGAGGGGCTATGCCACCCCTCCCTTCCGCCTGCTCTGCCTGCCTGGTCAAGACAGCTGAATAAGGAGATCTAGTCCTCCATGCTCAGGTGGCTGGGAGAAAAGGAGAGGTCAGGGAGGTGTCCCCCAGACACCTCAGAGGGATGGCTCCCTGCCTGCCGCTGCAGCAGTAGTCCACAGTGAGGGGACTGCTCTACCATCCACCAATTTTGGAACTGCTGCCTCTTGTGATATTCCAATAACAGGTCAGAAACTTAGGGGGCCACAAGGAAAAATAATGGCCCATCTGTAGTGGATGCTGTAATGTGCCACCCAGCCTCCCCTACAGGAATGAAGGACTTCCTTCCTCCTTCCCTGAGCTTCTGAGAGGCCCGTGGGAGACAGCACTCAACTGCCAGCCAGCCCCCTTGGAATATCCAAGGTCATGCCCACTCTCCAGGGCAGATAACATCAAATATTTGCTTGGTGCAAGGGTATAAAAGCCCAGCCCACTTAGCTCAGCCCAGGACAACCCTGAAGGGCCACAACAGCTTCAGAGCTTCGAGTCAGGCTTTGTGGAGATTGCCCATCGGTCCAACTTCTCTCCCTTCCCAATCCTGCTTCCTTCCCTCCTCTCCAGGGATGAGCCCAAGAGAACACCCCAATAAACCTTCTGCAGGCTACTCTCCATCCAGGCTTCAGGGCAATCCTACCTGCAACACCATTCAAGGGGCCCAGAGAGAGGATGACATCAGACAAAATGCACACAAGCCGAGGAGGGCTCCTCTCTGGATCCTTAAATGTTAGATAAAACCCAGCTGTGATCTCAGTGGGCCCTGGTTGTATACTAACTGGGAGATCACTAATCACTTTCCTCTCTCCTCTATGATAATTGGTCTTTTCAAGTGTTCCACTTCTTTTGGGGTCAATTTTGAAAACTTATTTGCTAGGAAATGATCCATTTCTTCTAGATTTTAAAATTATTGCCAAAAAGTAGCATATGTTGGAGCCGGCCCGGTGGCGTAGTGGTTAATTTCACGCTCTCTGCTTTGGCGACCTGGGGTTCACAGGTTCAGATCCCAGGCACGAACTTACGCACCACTCATCAAGCCATGTTGCAGCAGGCATCCCACATATAAAGTAGAGGAAGATGGGCATAGCAGCTAGCCCAGGGCCAATCTTCCTCAGCAAAAAGAGGAAGATTGGCAATGGATGTTAGCTCAGGGATAATTTTCCTCAACAACAAAAAAAAATTGCATATATTATTCTCTTATAAGTATTTTAATTTCTCTTGTATCTATGGCTATGTCAACTTTCAAATTCTTTTATCTCTGAGGCTAAACAGAAAAACAGAGCACTTCTTAATAATCAAGAGCAAAAAACACACTCAAAAAGACTTTCTGAAGCTGAAATGTGGACTTCCCAACTAAACAATATGGCAGGTGAAGGAAAGGGAAAGATGGCTACTGTTGAGACTCGAATTAGTGGCCTAGAGTGTCCAACAGAAATAATATATACCAGTGCACAGAGCAAAAATATAAATAGATAAAAATCATGAAGGAAAAAACAAAGACATTGGAGGACAGAACCATCAAACCTAACATGCAAATATTGGGATTCTAGAAGAAAAATAAGGATCACATGACAAAAAATAATAATTAAATAAATAACAAGAGAAAATTTTTGAATGGAGAATAATGGATTCTCTGGAAATATGAAATATAAATCTTAAATACAGAATTTGGGAACCAAAGGGAAACACTTCAAGGGAAATTCCAACAATATTCTAGAACTAAAAGCACTAAACTATTTCAGTAACACCAGGTGAGCAGGGGCAGTGGTTGGGGAAGGAGGTGAGAGGTATTCCCAATGTCTCTTCCAGGATTGGGAAAGGGGAAGAATGAAGGGGAAGGAAAATTGGGGAGGGGGAAATGAAGGTAGTCTAGTGGTTTCATCTCATAGAGTAAGAATGGTGGAAACTTGTGAAAATAGAATGTCTTGTTTGGTAAAATAGTTGGCATCTTGCCTCAAATAATAATAATACAGTGTTTGCTTATGAGTACAAGGAAAGTGAAGGAAAACATTAATCAAATGTAACAGTTTTGTTAGAACCTACAAATTAACAAGGGGGAAAAATAAGATGAGTAACAATTTGATCAAACCAGTGAAAATAAATAAAAAGGAAAAATAATGTAAGATAAATCACAACTATAGAGCAATATTAAAGGGAAGAAAATCAGGAATATAATTTATTAAACCATATGTGAATAAATTGAGTTATCTCATTAAAAGACAGAGCTTGTTAGGGAGGGTTAAAACCAAAAACATTTATACATTGTTTAAATAAATACACATAAAAGAAATTGATAATGAAAGATTGAAATTAAAGGGATAGGAGAGAGGAGTACCAGGCAAATGCAAACAAATAAAAAGCAAGAGTGGCAATATTTAATATTAGACAAAGTAGAAATCAAGGTTAAACACTAAACTGGACAAAACATGACACTGCATAACACAAGTGGTACAACTTATGAAGAAGATATTTCAAAAACTGTACGCACAAAACAAGGTGTGTTGGCTAAACATATAAAGCTAAAGATATTAGAAATGTACGAAGAACTTGATTTTTAAAATTATACAGAATGATTTCAATATAATTCCATCAGAGTATTTCATATATAATAAATTTAAATATGGACATATATAAATTTTAAAAAATTGAAAATTTTGACTGTATATAAAATCTATAATTACTTTGAATAAAGAATATACTTATTCATGTTTACAAACTATACAAAATATTGATCATGTTCTTTCCCCAAAAGAAATGTTCTGAATATTCTAAAAAGTAGAGATTATATAGACATATATATATGTCTCTGATGATAGTCCAAGTAAAATTAAAAATATATAATAAAAAGATCAAAATCTTAACCACTTAGAAATTAAAATATATAATCTTAGAAAATCCTTGGATTAAGAGAGAAATCAAAAGAGATATTACAAATTCTGTAGTCAATGAAAAGAATACTTCATACATAACCCATGGGTCAGAAAAAAGCAATACTAATAAAAATTAATAGCCTTAAATGCTTTCATTATTTAAAATTAGACAGTTCAGAATTCATGCAATTAAAACACATAAACAAATTTTTTAAAATCTAAAAACAGGAATCTCATAAAGACATAAATTGAAATTAAAGAAATAGGAGAATAATAACATGAAATATATCCTCAGAAGCTTGATTAAGGAGAAATGAAAGATATTAGTGTTGCAATGAAAGTAAACAAAAACACAAATACAAGAAAAATTAAACTACTTACAGGAAATCAATATATGCAACTTTTTGGCAATAATTTAAAAATTTAGAAGAAATAGATGAGTTCCTAGCAAATACAAATTATCAAAACTGACACCAGAGCAAGTAGAACACTTGAACAGGAATTATCATAGAAGAATTAGGAAAGTGATTAGAGAGCTACCATGTAGTAAATAACCATGGCCCAATGGGATCACAGCTAGGTTTTAGCTAATATTTAAAGACCAGATGATTCCAATGTCAGATAAACTACTCTAGGCTCGATGAAAAGATGGAGAGTTCTCTTAATTTATTTTATAAAGACAATATAGATCTAATACCAACAACTGAAAAGGAGATTATTTTAAAAATGTATAGGCCAACTTCATATATGTTTACAGATGTGAACATTCTAACTAAACTATTAGTGAGTAGACACTAATGATGTTTCAAAAGAAAAATATGCTATAATCAAGTAGGGTTTACTCAAGGAATACAGAGTAGGTCAATATCTGGAAATCTATGAAAATAACTCAGAATATCAATACGCTAAAGAAAAAATTATGTAGTCCTATCAATAAATGCTTAAAACATTTTGACATGTCTGCAGTCATTTCTAATTAAAATCTGAGTAAAATAGTAAAAGATGGAAGTTACTTAAATACAAATATAATAAAGACTTAAATATAATAAATGTAACAAAGAAATATTAGATTACATAACTATAACAAAAATAATAGCAAATGTGACTTTAAATGCCAAATTTCTAAAAGTATTTAAATTAGAAATCAGGAACCAGACAGGGATGCTTGTTCTCATTATGATTATTCAATTATTTTGTTCTGACAAGTGCAATGAGCTAAAAAAATTAGTACAAACACTAGAAAAGAAAAGATAAAATGCTCTCTTTTTTTTTTTTTTTTGCTGAGGAGATTATTGCATTTCTAGAAAACTCAGACTCTAGAAAAAGAATAAAATATACAAGAGAATTTGGTAAGGTGGTGGGATACATGGTAAATACACAAAAGCCAATGGCTTCCTTCTATTTTAGCAAAGTATATTACAAAAGAAAATGGAAAAAAGTGGTTTATACACAAACTAGAAAATGCTAAGGAATGAGGTTAACCAGAAAGGCCCAAGACCTACATGAAGCAAATTATAATATTTTATCAAAGAATATAAATATAAAATAAGATATGGACAAATGGAAACAGATAAATATTTTCAGGTGGAGAGACTTAGTATCATGTCAACTTGATTTTCCCAGAACTGGTATCTATAAATTTAATGTAATTCCAGTTTGAATCCCAACAGGATTATTTGAACTGGATAAAATGGTCTTATGCTTTATATTGAAAAATAAATGTCTGAGATCAGACAAGATATTTTAAAAAAGGAAACAGTGGGGGCCGGCCCTGTGGCATAGCGGTTAAGTGTGCACGCTCCGCTGCTGGCAGGCCTGGTTCGGATCCCGGGCGTGCACCGAGGCACCGCTTGTCAGGCCACGCTGTGGCCGCATCCCATATAGCGTGGAGGAGGATAGGCACAGATGTTAGCCCAGGGCCAGTCTTCCTCAGCAAAAAGAGGAGGATTGGCATGGATGTTAGCTCAGGGCTGATCTTCCTCACACACACACACACAAAAAAGGAAACAGTGAGTGAGAACTTGCCTTACCAAACATTACAACATGCTACAAGGTCCCTAGAAACAAATTAATGTGTTATTTGCATAAATGCAAATAAAAAGGTCTGTGAAATAAAATAGAAAATCCAGAAATAGATTACAAAATAAACAAGAAATAAAATACAGTAATGTTGGTATTTTAATCTGTGGGAAATAAATTTTGGTAAATCTATTTACAAAAATAAATTTCAGATGGCTTAAAGATTTAAAATGAGAAAAAAATAAAAATTACTCAATAAAATCTAAGAGCCTACACATTTGATCCAGGGACAAAGGAGACTGTCCAAACTGAGACCGGAAAACCAGGGGCTTTAAAAACAGAGCAGAGCATTTGAAAACTTACATATGGCAAGAGATATGAAAAATTAAGACAACACACACAATAGATTTGGGGAAATATTCGCAGTGTGGTAGATAGACAGGGTTAAATCTGTAATATGTAAAGAGTTCATACAAATTGTCAAGAGTTGGACAAACTGACATAAAAAATAGGCAAAAAAACTAATGCAATCCACAGGAGAGCCGATTCAAATGATTAACAAGCATTAAATATATGTCAACTCTGAAATAGGCAGGGAAATGTAAATTAAAATAACACCGAGCAGTCAGTGTATACCTATCAAGATGGAAAAATTGAAAGACTGGGACACCTTCTGCTGGTGTGGATGTGGAAATCTGATTTGTTGTGGCCGTTTTGGAAAGTGATCTGGCAGCATCTATTAAAATTAAGATATTAAAATTAAGAGAAATCTCATTTCTTAGAATTTGTCCCATAGAACTAAAATCACCAGTATATAAGGACATATGTGCCAGAATGTTTATTGCTTGTACAGAAAAAAGGTAAATACCTATCAATTAGGAATAGTTGAATAAATTATGGTACACTTTTCATATAATAGCCTGCTATGCAATTTAACAGGGTGCATTAGAGTTATGGCAGTTGAACAGGAGTGATATTCATGAGTTATTAGTGAGTAAGCAAAGTAAGAGAAAGAAAAGTACGTAAGATATAATCCAAGTAATGTAAAATATTGACAAAAAAGCCAATAATGTGTGTATGTGGTGTGCGTGTGTGTGTGTGTGTATATATATATATATATTTTTTTTATATATGAATGTAAAGAGAAGCACATACAGCACATATTGGTTTATTAAACTAGGTTACCAGAGAAGGGCTGCGCTGGAGGGTGTTGTAACTAGAGGACTAGAGAGAAGAGAGAGAAGCCAAGGAAAATGTGACTGTTCCAGAAATGTGAATGTAACTGTTATATTTATGCATGCATGTAAAATTATGAGTGTGTATATATAAAAATAAATTTATTACAAAGCATTATAAAATAAAAAGGTATATGAGTGTGCATGGGAGGGGGAGATGACTTTTGAACTGGCTGAACAACCATAGGGTTGATGAACGCGTTGGAAACAATTTGGTGGGAAGACCTGGAACTCCACTATGGCCTAGTTCTTGTCACCATCTTGGTCATAACATGGGAAAGATATGGAAACTGTGTTGATCACACTCACATATAAAGGAAAGAAAGATGAGACAGCTATTATGTTGGAAGACAGAAATAAGATTCAAAACAAGCCAGAAGGTTTAGCCCAAAGCTATAAAGCGATGGTTAATCAAGATAAATATGAAGTCTGCATCTAGGTTTGAACATACTCATTTGCTTAAACCATTTGTCTTTCTGTCTGTGAGTTCTGTGAAGTCATTGGCCTTGTCTCATTTACCTTTAAACCCCTACTACCCACCGCCCAGCACAGTACTCACCATAATCGTGCAGAAGAGAGCCTGGACAGGACCTGATGGGACAGAAGAGAGAGGGTAGAAAACCAGCCTGTACAAATGGAAAGAAGGACAAACGGGAGGGACACCTACTATGGGCCAGACTCCATGCCAGGGGCACTTTCATCTCCTGAGAACTCCAGAGAGTAAGTCATGTTAGGTACATTTCACAGACGAAGAAACAGGGTAAACTAGGTATATTACTTGGCCCAAATTACAAAGCACTAAAAAGAAAGAACAGAGATTTAAACTCCAGATTTGCCTGACTCCAAAATTTCCCCCAGTAAACTGCTGGGAGAGCATATATTATTTTGAAATTATAGACACTTAGAGCTGGGAACTCTCAGGGGCCCGGAGCCAGAGTGGGGCTGGGCTGGTGGCTGAGCTCTGGGCACATCGCGGCTGCTACCACCACCGCCCTCAACCAGAGCAGCTTCGCTTTATTCTTCTTTGCTTTATTCTTCATAAGATTTTTTGCTTTATTCTTTGTAAGACCCCATTTCAATAAAGAATTCCCTAGCTGAAAAGAATGAGCTTAAAACCAATGATCTCATCCGTCTCATTATATAAATGAGAAAAATGGGATTCCAAGAAGAAACGGAACTGCTTGGATTCACACAGCCCAGCCAGGGTTGGCTGCAGACCACTCGAAGCCTGGGGTTCTCCTGCAGCCTGTGACCCCAGGTCTGGAGGTTTGGGGGTGGGGGAGTTGTTTTCAGGTGGAAAGGCACACAGGGCTGATGTCTCCCCCATCCTGGGCCCCCACACTTGCCCAATCCCTCACTCCCATATACCCACAAGGATGCTGTTCCTGTCTGTCCTCTGGGGAGGGCCAGGGGCTTGATGCAACTCTCCTGAGGTCTGTCAATCTTTCCTGAGTGCATCTGCTTTTCCAGAAGGCAGTCCTACCCCCAGGTGCTTAAAAGCCCATTTGGGGCCCCCTGTGGGGTGTGTGAGACTGACCCACACCGGGAAGCTGGTGAGTGGCTTCTTGGTTGGTTTCTCACCCGTGCTTGCTTGACTAAGCAGTGCTCATTCAGTGCTGCTCCCTCACTTTCCCTCCTGACAAGAAGCCGGCCTGGTGACCTGGCCAGGCCCTCTCCTCTCAGGCCGCTGGGAAACAGCCCCTGCCCCATCTCAACCACTAAATTATCTCCCTGCTCTTCCAGAACTGGACAGCCTCGGACACTGGGAAGGACCCCAGGTTTGGGCAGCTGGTTTGATTTGAGGGGGCCTGCTCACTAACATTTCCATCTGGGGGAGAGTGGTGGAGTAATGAAGTCTTCTGTAAATAAATGACACAGGTCAGAGGGAGCGCTGTGGTCAAGCAGTGGATGCCTCTGATGAGCTGACCTGCTTATGGGGACAGAAGGTGACAGGAGCAGGACTGCACAGCCCAGGGGACAGGCAGCCTGGGTTCCAGAGCACCATGTCTTTGGACTAGTCACTCCTCCTTTTGGAGCCTCAATGTCTTTCTCGCTCTTAAAATTTAAGACCCTTATTAGCAAATACATGCAGTTTGTGAACTGAAAAAACCTCCAGTTGTATAAAGGTAATTTTGGGTTTGTTTTTGTTTGGTTAGTTTTTTTAAGCTACTTAACACAACCGTTTTGTTTGCTTACTGTCTTGTGGATCAGGATTTCAAGAAAGGTTCAACTGGGCAGTGCTGGCTCAGAGTCCCAAGTGAGGCTGCGAAGGTCAGAGATGGACCCGGGCCGCATCATCGGTGCTCGGCTCCATCAGCTGCTGAAGCCAGCCCATGCACAAGGCAGGTGGTTGATGCTGGTTTTCTGCTGGGAGCTCAGGCCTATCAACCAGAGCATCTGCACACGGCCTCCCCGTGCGGCCTGTGCTTCCTCACAGCTTGGCTGTCCTGGGTAGGTAGATTTCTTACATGGCAGCCCATAGCTCCAAGAGTGAGTGTGCCAGCCTGGGAAGTCTCTCTTATTAAAACTCTTTAAAATCTCAACTTGACAAGACGTGAAACAATTAAAGGCTTTTAAGGGCCGGCCCCGTGGCTTAGCGGTTAAATGCGCGCACTCTGCTACTGGCAGCCCGGGTTCGGATCCTGGGCGCGCACCAATGCACCGCTTCTCTGGCCATGCTGAGGCCGCGTCCCACATACAGCAACTAGAAGGATGTGCAACTATGACGTACAACTATCTACTGGGGCTTTGGGGAAATAAATAAATAAAATTATAAAAAAAAAAAAGGCTTTTAAAACATCATGTTTGCCATTACTAAAAAGAGAAGTCTGTGGATAAAAACAAAATAAAAGCCTTATGCTATGTGGATCGTGCTGACAGTTCTAGTTATTTCATTAACAGGCAGTTTTGTACTCTAGCCAACCTCTGTTATTTGTGTCTTATTGCTGGAGTCTCCTATTTGTTATTCCTTGCTGGCTGTCCACAGTGGCTGATGATAGAAACAGCTAACATTGCCTCTGCCCTACCCTGGTCAGTCTTGGGAGGGGACTTATTCTCAGCCAGTGGGGCATTTGTCTCTTTGTCCTCTTGTGATTTAGGGTCTTGGAGGTATCTACAGGATGAACGTGCTAGTGATGTTGAGGGGGCTGCTGGCCCGGGGCTCGTATCTCTCTTGTCTTTATCTGAATCACTGTTGCCTGGCTGGGCTGCCTTTGGTGAGGGGGCCTGTGGAATGCTGGTCCATAGCCTGGACATACACATCACACGTCTCCTGCTTGTTTGCCTGGTTCTACTGCAAACTGGTCCACACCTTTCACTCCAGGAGGGCTGGGATCCTGGGGTCAGCACCCACTGGGCATCCACATGTCGGGAAGTAGGGACGGCTGCCTGGGGTCAGTTGGGAAGGCACTGATGGGCCTGGCCTCCTGGAGCACACTCCTGTCCCCTCTTGCTTTACTCACTATCGTTCTTCTGGTAGTTCTGTTAGTGTGAAGTGGAGAATCCTTTCAACACAGTAATGCCCATTTTACCTGCTGGTACCAGAAAACTCCCCACCTGGGCCTCTCACCCTGGTCCTCGGCCACATCCAGCTTCTCAGCCTCTCCTGCACAGCAAAGACACACCCTCAGCTCCTCATCATGTTAGTTGTATAAATGCGTCTTGAGCCGAGTTACTGCTCTGTAACTTTCCTGATGATCACCTTCTGGTCCCTGCTGGCTGTGTTGGGGACATAGTCTCCTGCAACCACCATCTGGGGGCTGGCTGGGCCTGGGAGCAGTGGCTTTTCTGGGCAGGGTGGGTGGGGCGGACCTCTGGACCTCAGCCCTCTGCTCATGGTGACATTGATGGGGATGCTGGTGACAGCAGTGCCTCTAGGGTGTGAGGTGGTTAGGCCATTAGGCAGCAGCGGGGCCACTCAAGGCTCTCTGGGGTTCACTCTTTGCTCTTGCTACCAGTATGATTTCTGGGCCTCAGTCTCTTCATCTGTCACATAGGGGAACTGGAATAGTTGACCTGCTAGATTATGCCTTAATAGCGCTGGAGAGTGAGCTTATCTGGACGAAAGTCTTCTGCCCAGGTAGGATTGGTCAAAGGGCTGATGGACAAGCCAGCTCCTCACCATTCCCAGCCTCTCAGTCAGCAACATAAGGATAGCATCATCCATCCTGCAGACGCGACCTTCATGGGTGTGAACCTGGGTTGTTTCAGGAGTCCAGTGGCCCACAGCACATATCGAGCCCCAGCCGTCCTGGCTTTGAGTACCAGGTGCAGAGGCTGAAGCCAGAAGCCCACCACTAGCCTTCCCTTCTCTCAATGGACAGTGATATCCTTCTAAAGGGCACTGTTGACAGAGGGTTCCTCCGAGGACCTGCAAAGGCAATAGACACCCACAAGGGCTGCCAGAAGAGCAGAGGGACACAGGCGACCCTGTTTGGGAACTACAGCTGACACCAATATGCAGCTGCATGTGGAACACCTTGTTGGAGATGTTTTGGCATGGGTGGGCAAATGCAGAAACTTAGAGAGGTCCATACCAAGGTGACAGCATTAGCTTTCACAGACTGGGATGTCTGCCCACAGTGGGTTCCATTAGTAACACCAAGGCCCTAGCAGGGGTGAGAGGGTCGCTGTTGCAGGGCCAGGTTGTGGGTGCACAGGGGCTGCGATGCGAATGTTGGATGTGAGTGTGCTCCATCAGCGCATGCGAGTCAGGGGGCAGAGAAGAGCTCTAGCTTCAACTGTCTTGGCGTGAAGAGAGAAAAAAGGCAAGTAGAAAAAATATTCCTCCCTCCTCTGGAAAGGACAGAGGCAGGGATATAGCCCTGCACCCAGAGGACAACCCAAGGAAAGGGTGAGATCCGGGCGGCCGGAGTTATTGGAAAATGGTAGGAGCTGGAATAATTGTTGATTTCTTAGTAGTATGTTTTACATAGGAGTTTAGCAATAGAACTTTCCATGGAAATGCCCTATATCTCCGCTCTTCAATATGGTAGCTGCTCGCCATATATGGCTCCTGAGCACTTGAAATACGACCAGTACAACTGGGGAACTGAAGTTTTAATTTTATTTAATTGCTTAAATTTAAATATCCACTTATGGCTAGTGATTACCATATTGGGACAACACAGAACTAAATAGATTAGTTTCAAACATATAAAACAATATTATCTCTTTTATTGAAAACAGGCATTTAAATAAAAACTCGTACATAAATGTTCATAGCAGCATTATTCATAACAGCCAAAAGGTGGAAACAACCCAATATCCATCAATAGCTGAATGGATAAATAAAATTTAGTTTATCCACACAATGGAATATTATTCAGTCATAAAAAGGAATGAAGTACTGTTGTGGATGAACCTTGAAAACATTATGCGAAGTGAAAGAAGCCAGACACAAAAGGCCATATATTGTGTGATTTCATTAAATAGGAAATGTCCAGAATCGACAAGTCCATAGAGACAAAAAGCAGATTAGTGGTTGCCAGGGCCTGGGGGGCATGGGAGGGAATGGGAAGTAACTGTTTAATGTGTATGGTGTCTCCTTTTGGGGTGTTGAACTTGTCTTAAAACTAGAGGTCATGGCTGCACTACATTACGAAGGTACAAAATGTCACTAATGGTAAATTTCATTTTATGTGTATTTTACCACAATGAAGCAAAACAAAATGAAAACAAACAAAAGACAATATTATCTCTTTTTATTCCCTTGGAAAAGCCAGTGAAGTCCTCTGGTCTCAGTGGAATTCCCCACCCCTAAGGCACGTTCAGCCTATTGCCACCTCCTCCCCGCACCCTACAGGCAGAGGACACCACTCAGGGGTGACTGCTGAGCTGTTCTCTCAGGAGGGGCCTGGAAGTGCTTGGTGAGAGCCATACAGCGTGTGTGGCGGGGGGTTGGGGGGGGGGGGGCGGGACAAGCCACCCAGCTAAGGCCCTCCTAGTCCTCACAGGGGCCCTAGGGAGCAGCATGGACAGGAGGCTGGCAGCTTGTCCCCGCTGAGGGTTCAAGACACAGCAGCCCCTAACCTCGGAATTCACGCTCTCATGTAGGGCACTGAGGCGAGATGATGAACAGCCCCCTGGACTCAGCCCCCACCAAGGCAAAGTATGTGCCTATTAATCAGACGGGTGTGCTCTTTGCTCAGACATGTGTTTGCGTGGAGCAGGCCCCAGTGTTCATCGAGGATGCTGCGTGGAGCTCCTAACCTTTCGCTGCCGTCTGCTGGGAGCCCCACCTCCCCTCACATACCATGAGCAGCCAAAAGGACAGGGCCCGTAATTTAGCTGGGGATGCCACTCAAGAAGTGGTTTGCTTTCAGAAATGACTCAGAAATGAGAGCATGCTAGTGACTCCCAAAATCAATATCCACTGTCCAGGCGGCTCTTGGGACTGCGGTAGGACAGACCCCTCCCCACCTGCCAAATGAAATAAATTGTGAAGTCACCTGGGCAAAAGAGAAAAATGACCCCAGACCGGGACATATGAGAAGGGAAAGGTGGCCTCTGGAGGAAGCACAGAACTCAGAGGCAGGAGTCCCGGGGTCTATCCTCTATGCCACTACCCTGCACTGTGTCCCCGGGCTGTCATGCAACCTTTACATTTTCAAGTCTGTCGCATGGAGCTAGTGAGCCTGCCGTGCCTCACTCACAAGGCCTGCAGGAGCACGGGCTTTGAAGTCAGACGGACCTGAGTTCAAATTTCAGCTCTGCCACCTCCTAGCTGTGTAACCTGGGGTCAGGTTCTTGATCTTCCTACCCCTGTTTCCTCATCCATAAAATGGGTAGAAGAAAGTCTACTTGACAGGGTTGTCATGGGAATCGAGTGACATAATGGCCTGTGAAGCCATCAGCACTAAGCCTGGCCCTTAGTAAGAAGTGTTCGATCAATTACAGCCATTATTATAGTCAGGTATACTATCAAACACAGCTCTGGATGGGGAAACAGTTTCAAAACATGTGGCCGATCTCGCTCAGATGAAGTGGTCGGGGGAGCACTGCAGGGACAGGAGAAGACTCGGGAATGGGTCCTGGTGCTGCCACTGGCTAGTGGGGCCAAGTCCCACTGCTTTGTATCCTGTGTCCCATCTTGGGTTCATAAAATGGATCGAGACTCCTAAAGCAATGGGCCCCCAGCAACCCAGAAAAGTTTTGCCGTGAGCTCTTGTTATGGACTGAATGAGTGTCCCCCCAAAATTCATATGTGGAAGCCTAATCCCCACTGTGATGGTATTTGGAGGCAGGGCCTTTGGGAGGTGCTGAGGACATGAGGGTGAAGCCTTCATGAATGGGATTAGTGCTTTACAAAAGGGACCCCACAGAGCTCCCTCACACCTGACACCATGCGAGGACACAGCGAGAAGACAGCCGTCTATGAACCAGGAAGCAGGTCCTCACCAGACACCAAATCTGCTGGTGTCTTAATCGTGGACTTCCCAGCCTCTGGAACGGTGAGAAATAACTGTCCGTGTTTAAGCCCCCCAGTCTATGGTATTTTGTTGTAACGGCCTGAACAGACCAGGACGCGCTGGACATTGCTCTGCTAATGTCCAGAACGTGGGTCCATACCTCTGTGGCCGCCCTCATCCTCCCCAGCTCTCTGTCTCCCTGGGCCTTGCACCTCTGCTCCCCACATCTTGCTCAGATGACCCACTTTGGATACACTTCTCTGTATGCACCTCTGGCCCAATCTCTTGGGATCCTGTGGGACTCGCCGTCTGGCTTCGTCAGCTCAGTTACAGCAGGGAAAGTCTCCTTTCCCACACTCCCCCCTGCAGGACTAAAGTCAGCCTCGTAGGTTGCCCACCCTAGACCTCAGTTTCCTCATCCATAAAATAAGGATGTTGAGCCAGATCCTCTTGAAGATTCCCTCAAGCTTTGACATTTGGTAGTTCTAAATATTATTATTGGTGTAAACAGAATTTTTGCTGTTCTTTTGTAAAATGCAACCTGTGAAACCAGCCAGGAGACAGGTGGCTCTGAAGGGATGAGTCAGCTGGGGGAACTAAAACCCCAGATTAATTAATTCTTCTTCAGTGTCTTCCATTTATCTCACCTCCATTAACCTTTGGGTCTGTTTATTGTGAGAAACCTGAGTGCAAGATTGAAGCAGGATGATTCCTGCCCAAGGCATCTGTCTGCTGCCGCGGAGTGAGGACAGCGGGCTGGGAGAGGTGGAGCAGGAGCCAGGGCTTGGAGATTGTCCGGGCAGGGGCCCTTCTGGAGCTGCCTGCTAGGAATGGAAAGGGAGACACAGAGTCCTTCCCCATAGGCACCATCCTGCCACCCCACTCCAGGTGTCAGGGTCCCTTAGGTGGTTCCATAGCATCAAAAACCCTAGCTGCACTGTCCATTTCATAGCCACTAGCCACAAGTGGCAGCTTAAATTTAAAGGATTACAATTAAATATAAATTCAGTTCCTCAGCAAAACTAGCCACATTTCAGGTGCTCAGTAGCCCCATGTGGCTACTGGCTTCCTTATTGGACAGCACAGAGAGAGAACATTTCCATCATCACACTGGACTGTATACGGCACTTTAGAGCATAGAAAACAAGACCCAAAGTTTCCCTGGCATCAGAAATACCAAAGACAGAGGGAAAGAGATATCCTGAGGTCCCACTTCAGTCCACTCTGAAAATGCTCTAGCATGTCTTACAACATCTCATCCCTCTTTTTGGGATCTAGTGGGCAGAGGAGTCAGGCTGTGCTATTGGAGGGGGAGCTGTCCCTAATGTCAATATTTGAAGCTTAGGATGGTCCCAGAAACCTCAGGCATCCTCCTCTCCCGTGGAGCTCTCTATAAGGATAGAAGTGGGAGGTGTTTGGGGGAAGGCAACTCATATGTACTGAGCATTTTCTGCGTGCCAGTGTTCGCTAGATGTTTCACGTATGTTGTTCATTTACTCCTTACAACGAAGCTGTAAGGGCAGGTACACCATCCCCCTTTCAAACAACTCCTTGAGATTGGAGATGGCTGAGTTAATATTTGCCAAGTTCTTAGAACAGTACCTGGAACATTGTAAGTGCCATACAAGTGTTTGTTAAAGAAGAATGAGTCTACCTGGGATCGGGTAATCTAAGCGAGTTGGTGGCAGAGCAGAGGGTAGCATCTGGCCTCCTGTCTGCACTCCAGGTCTCTTTCTGCTACACCCATTAGCCTAGAAGCCTGATGTAGAGGACACTGATCATTTTCAGTCACCCCATTCTATCCTCCCTGCCTGATAGCCTCCTAAATTTCTTTTTCCTCATTGTGGGCACTCTTGGCGAACAGTGATACCCTGCCCTACCCTCACCAAGAGGTAAGCATTAAGCCAACGGGACTCTCTCTGCCAGGACTTTGAACTCTAGGCACAGAGACACATGATGGAGAGCCCCACTGGGGCTCCCTTCCCCGGCATCAGCGCCTGGAAGACAGGGTCGATCAGGTTCTTCTGCCTGGATCCCCAGAGCTGTCCTGTAATCTGTCCTGTCTCCAGCCTGGTTCTCCAGCTATCTGCCAGTTCTTGTGAGCTGCCTGATAGCCCTTCATTCAATTGCTTTTTTGCTAAAACTGGCAAGTTGTTTTCTGTGGTTTGCAATCAAAGAAGCTTGACTGATACTTCTTCAAAGGAACACGAAGTCCCAGCCCTGGAAAAGAACAACTGGGAGAAAGAAAGAGATGGAAAAAACTAGAGTGGAAAAGCAAGTCAAATCTCAACAGGCATTTTTCTATCCCTTGATAATGCCAAATGATTCTTCCTGGAAAGGTAGGGGTATTGAGAGTGATGTGACAGATTGAGTCATTGGCCCCAATTCTTCACCTTCCCTATATCCACACCCTTTGTCACATGGTTTTGCTTCCACTAGAGGTGAAGTTCATTTCTCTACTCCTGGAATTCAGGCTTGGCCACATAACTTGCTTCTCCAAAGAGATGGTAGTGAGCATGATGCGAGCAGAGACTTGAAATATGCTTGCACATCTGGGCTTGCCCTCTTGTGCTTCTGCAGCTGCAGAGAATAACATGCCTAAGCCCTGTGGAGCAGATCTGGACCGAAGTGCATCTTAGAGCTCAACCTAGATCAGCAGAACCCCAGCTAACCCACAGAAGCAAGAGTGAGAGTAGCTGATTGTTGTTTAAAGCCACTGTTTTGGGGTAATTTGTTGTGCAGCATTATTATCTCAATAGCTAACTGATACAAGTAGACTGTAAATCAAGGTGCTGAAGTGCACTGATAAACAGTAACATATTTATGAATAATAATAACAATTACCCTTTATTGATCATGTGTCAAGTACTGTGTATTTACTCACTTTGCTTGTGTTATCTCATTTAATCGTCATCACAGACATCATCACAGACAGCACATCACAAATCAGACAGCCTTATGAGTCAGTACTATTATTCTCATCCTATAGGCAAGGGCACTGAGGCTGGATGAGCGCTTACCAACATCATATAGTTAGCAGGCAGCCGTACTGAGATTCAGACCCAGGCATGTCTGTCTCTATATGTTGTGCTTTTAATACCTCCTCCCCGCCCCCGACCCCGTCCCTGGCTCCGCAGCTTCCCATGGCTCTGACACGGGGTTTCGATGGCTCTACCCAGGACATCCCAAGCATAATGTACAGAATTTTAGGCTCAGGGATTTTATTCCAGGAACCAGTAAAGGGCAACACAGATGTTTGGAAATGTGTTCCATTTCTCACTAAGAATTTGCAGCCAATTGCTTAATAGTAATAAAGGACTCTGAATTTCATTTCCTCCATTCTGTCTATATTCGTAATGAAAAGACACAACACTCTATTTTCTGTCTTCATCCCCCATACTAGTGTATTGAAAAGTACTGGTGATTTTCATACCCAGTCAATATCTTCTCAATTTTTCCATTTCTCTCCATGTTCCCATCTTCTCTCTCCTGGTCTCCCAACCAGTCTGGTTCTCTCCAATCCGTTCTCCACTCTGCAGCCAGTCTGATCTTTCCAAAACGCAAATCTGACCAGCTCCTCTCTCTGTTTAAAGCACTTTAATGACCTCTCATTACTTTTCAAATAATGACAAATTACCTGCGTGTGGCCTGCAAGCCCCTGCATGACCTGGCCCCATCAGCCTCTCTCCAGCATCTTCTCTCACATGCTCTCTCTTCCCCGCTGTGCTCCAGACACTATGCAAAGTCTACTCTTCCTAACATGTCCTGTGCCCCCACATTTTCTCTGGTCACAGGGCCTTTACACATGCTGTTCCTCTTACTGGAACACTCTTCTCCACCAGCCCTTTCACCAGGTTAGCTCTTACTCATCCTTCATATCACCCCTTGATCGTCACTTCCCCCAATTAGCATCCCCCTCCTCAGACTATGTTAGATTTCCCTGCCACACACCCTCCAAAATCCTCACTCCTCTCCTGTGCAGACCTGGCAGTAGTAGATAATTATGCACTTATTGTATGGTGATTGGATTAAGCTTTCTCATCCTGACTGGCTCATGCGGCTCATGAGTTGAGAGACCATGTCAATCATCACTCTCCTTCTACCTCCAGCCCTGGCACATTGCCAGGCACTAAGAGTGCCCAAGAGTAGTTGAGAATGAATGAATAAGTAACCGAGTGCTACTCCCCACCTCACCACAGCCGCCTCCAGATCGGCTCCTCATGTGTTTTCCTCATCTCAGTCCACAGTACTCCACTGTTCTGGTTCTCAGGCCCAGAACCTTGGAGTCATTCTTGACTCCTTCTTTCTCTCACACTCTGCATCTGGTCCACCAGCAAATTCCATCTGCTCTACCTCCACCATTGGTCCAGAATTTGAGCACTTCTCAATCCCCCACTGCCCACACTGGCCAAGGTGCAAGGCGTCATCGTCTTCCCTGTGGATCATTGCGTAGCCTCCTAGCTGCCCTTACCCCTCTGCCGTGTCTTCTCGACATAGCATCCAGAGTGACCCTGTGGAGGTATCAGTCAGATCGCGTCTCTCTCTGCTCAGAACCCTCCCAGAGCTCCCATCTCAGAATAAAAGCCAAGCCCTACCCTGGCCTCCTCACCATCTGGCCCTTGATCTCATCTCCTGTTGCCCCCTCCCCCCCTTACTCCTGTGCTGGCTGTTGGCCTCCTCATTGTGTCACAAACCTTCCATGTATGCTGTGCCACAGGGCCTTTGCCCCTGCTGTCGCATCTCCCTGGAATGCTTTTCCCCCAGACAGCTGTTCCACTGCCTTCCTTGCTTGTTTCAAACCTTTACTAAAAATTCACCTTCTCATTGAGGCTTTCCCCAGCCATCTGGTTTGAAATTCAACCCCACCCCAACACTTCATTCCCCTTCCTACTTTATTTTTCTCTTCTTAGCACTTATCACTTTGTAATGAACCATATTTTTAATTGTTCACCTTATTTATTGACTGTTTCCCCACCAGAATACAAGCTCCATGAGGGCAGGGGTTTGTGTGCCTGTTCATGGCTGCATTCCCCAAGCCAATACATAGCTGGTCCACAACAAGTATTTGTTAAATGAATTAACAAATGACGTAGCTCAGCCAACCTTGCAAACCAGACAACTGATGCCAGACACCAGGGAGCCCTACCTCTGCTGACTCTCAGAAGGACCATGCCTTCACTTAGCCATTCAGAGCTTTCTATTTCCCTCCTGCTTTGGCTGCCTGAGGCTCACCCAACCACAAGGTGGGTCCAACCTCAAGGACCACACACAGCCCGCCCCTCCTGCTCCCCGGGACTTGAGGCTCCTTTCTGCAACAGAGACCAGATTTAGAGCCCAGCCCCCAGAACATGTGACACTGGCTCACATTGAGGTATAAATGAGAGGTATCTGGACTCTCCAGAGAGCAGGTTTGGTGGGGGGATAAGTAGGGGTTGAGTTAATTGGGGTGGAAAGGTGGAGTAGGGGAGGGGAGGAGCTCCAGGCAGAAAAGGGAGAGGCGGGTGCAAGGAAGACACACCCCTGAGGTCACGGCTTTGCTGAGGCCTGGACCAGTTCGAGGTACCACGTGCTCATCCTACAGTTAGGAAAATGCAGATCAGAAAACATGCCCTGAGGAACAGCGCCTAGGTCCACGAGGACCCGAGTTAAAGGGAGAGGTCGGGGCAGAGAGCCATATGCTGCAAGCTGGGAGTTGCCAGCACGTCTGAAAGCAGGAGAGGGGGCGTTGGAGGGCTGAGGGTGAGGGGCTGATGTTGCGGGTGGATGTCAGCAGGCCCACTTCACAGAATCCGGGAGAGAGGCCCGCTCAGTGCTCACCTCTGCTAAGTGAGTGGGCTGCGGTTCCAGCCCACGCCTCTGAGGTTGCAGCTTCTATGACTCAAGTCACAGGGCCAGGTGGCAAAAAGGGCTCAGGGGACTGAACCTCTGCCTCTGCGTCCCTGGGTCAGCCCGGAGACAGCTTACCGGGCGGCTTGAGAGGTCAAGAGGTGAGTCACGTGGGGTTTTAATCTTTCTCTGCCGCTGACTCCGGGGCCCTTTGCCGCCCTCTGATTCATGGATCCCCGAACTAGGCACCTTGAGTGCCTCCATTTCCTCCCGCTCTCTGACGTCTAACGCTCTCTGACGCTCACGAATGAAATAATAGGAAGCACAGTCCATTTCTCAGAGCATTTCAACTTGTCCTTTTGGTAGAGTAGTGGGGGAAACACTGAGGGGGTATTGAAGGACAAGCAGGGTGAAGAAAGACGCCAAATCGTGGGGCCGCGAAGCTGTTTCCTGCTCCCTTGTGAACTGGGACTTTAAAAGAATCCTTTCATGATGGTTGGACTCACGGGAAGCCTCACGGAAGCTTTCCCATAAAGAGCCTGTTAGAACTGTAATGGGAGCGCTGGGGCGGGCTGTGGGTCAACAGCCAGAACATCCTACTCCCGTGCCCTTATTGCAAAACACACAGCCAGGTTGACCAGGAGAGTCAGCTCACGTGAGGCCCTGGCTCCCTCCAGGTCCCTGTCCACCAGAGAAAAGAGAATGGAGCCCCCACAACCAGGTGCCAGGTCAGGTTGCCGGAAGGGTGACTGGGTTCCTTCCAGCACAGGTTGGGTGACCTGGGGCAAATCACTTCCCACTCTGGGCCTCATCTTCTCCATCCTTAAGGAGTAGCAAATTGGCAGCCCATGGGCCTATTTTGGCTGCTGGGCATACTTTGTTTGGCTGCAAAGGACTTTTAAAATGTGGAAATTTCACCTACAAATCTGGATTTCTGACTTTTTTTTGAAAATCAGAAGACCTGGCAGCAGCAGGGCTGACTTCTTGCATGGCAGTCATTGGCCACAGCTGAGTAGCATCCACTGCTTTGAATGAAGCCCGAACTCTGGTCTGCCACCCTCTTCCCACTGCAGGCCACCAGCGGGGTTCCCCGCCCACCGTCCACAGCCATGCTGGTTCAGAGTGTTTAGAATCCAGACTGCCTGGATCCAAATCCTAACTCTTACACCTATGAGCTGTGTGACCTGAGGTAGGTCATTCAGTCTCTCTGTGCCTCAGTTTCCTCTTCCAGAAAAAGGGAGCAACAATGCCCCTATTACATAGGGATGCAATGAGGATTAGTGAGTTCATTAAGTAGAGAACTAAGAAGGGTGCCAAGCCTGCTAAGTGCTCCATCAGCTCTTGCCAGTATTAGCAATTCTCCTTCTTCCTGAGCCCTACCCCTTCCCTACCTCCTCTAGCCCCATCTCCAAACATCCACTGCCCCCTAATTCCTTACACTGGACTATTCACTCAATAGGACTCACCATCCCTCAGAAGGTGGTGAGCGGCTTTATAGATAACATAGTATTTATTTGATTTGATATGTATGTGCATACACATGCATTCTCACCCACATACATGCATGCACAAACACATGCATGTACACACAAACACACGTTCGTTAGGCACTCACAAGCCTTGTGTTTACATACATGTCTACATGCGTGCACGTGTAGGATCCAAATCAGTCTCAGGAACTAATCGGCAGGGACTGGCATTTTTGCCACACAAAACAAGCAGGACTTGGGCCGGCCCCATGGCTTAGCGGTTAAGTGCGCGCGCTCTGCTGCTGGTGGCCCGGGTTCGATCCCGGGCGCGCACCAACGCGCCGGAGTGGCCATGCTGAGGCCGCGTCCCACATACAGCAACTAGAAGGATGTGCAGCTATGGCGTACAGCTATCTACTGGGGCTTTGGGGGAAAAAAAAAAAAAAAAACAAGCAGGACTTGCAAAGCAGATGATTCTGTCCTATAGCAAACACAGGGAAAGCGTGGCCCCTCATCTAGGACTGACCTCAGTGTCTTATTCGTGCTCTCCTTTGGGATAGATTCTCAACTGGCCCGAGAGCAGCACGTGGCAGAGGCAGGACGGACCCCACTGGAGCAGAGGCTCCTGCAAGAGCGCTGACCACAGAGAGACAGACACGGAAGGGAGAGAGCTGGGACCCCCGGGAGCAGACTCCTGACACATTACGTCACCTAGTTTTCAACTCTAATTCTCAGGCCTTATAGCCATTGTGGAAAGTGGGATTTTATATATATGTACTTAAATATACACTTATATGTATAGTACATATATAATACCTAGAACCATATACGTGTGTTTGTGTGTATATATGTACACACACATACATATGTGTGCCTGTGTATTGGGAAGCTCCTCTGCGTGCCTCTATCAAGCGCCCTGTATAGGGCTCTGTAGAATCCCTGGGCTGCAGCTGTAACAATTTCTTTTTCTGTGCCCCTTGATGCTCGGAGCCCTGGCTCAGTCATCTCCATAACCACAGCCCCACAAGCAGAGGTGAGCATAAGGAAGGGTTCACGTACCCAGAATTATGGTGAGGTCTCTGTACTGTCCTCACAAGGCTGGCAGGGGAGTGGGCGAGTGAGGGCAGGAAGGAATGGACGAGAGGGGGCAAGTCCTCTGGGTCCCTTTGAGGACCAGCTGCAAAGCAAATGTGGGGAGTGACAGTCAGAGGGCAGGGACAAGAGGAGGCTGGCCCTGCTGGCCTGGAGCACACCTCCAGCCGGACCCTGCCCGCTGGGAAGACCCTTCCCTTCTAAATAGTCCTTCCTTCTAGTCCGGGGACTTCCTGAGGACCTGTTGTGGGCCAGCCCTTGCCAGGTGCTGTGAGAGACCAGGAGAGGACAATCTCAGGCCTCCCTGGGGTCATTTATTTAGTTCTGCCCTCAATGACATGGATTGAGCGTGTCCTGGCACATGTCGGGCACTATAACCAGCCTTGGAGAGGCACAGATGACCACACGTTCCCTGCCCACAGAAGGTTACGGGCTCGTCTAAAGGAGCGAACGCCAACTGCGACCTTGGC
This sequence comes from Diceros bicornis minor, assembly GCF_020826845.1. Taxonomy (NCBI): domain Eukaryota; kingdom Metazoa; phylum Chordata; class Mammalia; order Perissodactyla; family Rhinocerotidae; genus Diceros; species Diceros bicornis. The sequence continues at coordinate 13,588,348 of NC_080749.1, read as the reverse complement.
GCCACAACCTGCCTCCTGCTTTTGTAAATCAAATTTTCTTAGGCAACCTCCACACGCACTGGTTTACGTGTCATCTATGGGCAGGTTCGCGCTTCCGTTGGCAAAGCCGAGCAGGCGTGATAGAGAATTTACGGCCCACAGGTCAAAAATTGTTATAATCTGGCCCTTTGCAAAAAAAGTTTGCTAATCCCTGGTCTAGAAGGCAATTAATATGTAAATAGAAAATTTGTAAAATGAAGAGAAACTAAACAGTGTAACAGAGTATTTGGGTCAGCAAAATCGTCTTTTTCGCATGAGTTTAATGTGAATGTGATTAAACATGAGTTTAATCCTTGGGCAGATGAAAGAAAGTCAAGCCTTGTTGATTGACCATAATTCCAAATTACCCAGAGCCACTTTTAGCATTTGGCTTTCATGAGACAGTGACAAAGGGCAGCAAACAATGTGCTACTCCTCCAAAGCACTTCCAGAGACCGTCAGCCAAGCTGAATCTAGCCAACCAGTGAAATCGTCATTCAGGACCTCCTGTGCCTTCGGCATTGGGCTAGGCCTGCCGGGACCGGGCCTCACAGGGGGAAGGTGAGCTCTGTGCCATGAGGAGCCAGACTGTTGAGGCTGTGAGGCAGAGAGCAGCACAGATGTGACGGGCATGGCAGGAGAAAGCACTGGGGATGTGGGAGTGGGGACAGACCACTGAAAGCCTGGAAACCTCACATCGGACAGGCCTGAGCAGGAAGGTCTGCCAAGGTGACGCAGCCCAGGACACCAGCAAGTGAGCATCTCGATGCCACACTGATGAGCATCAAGCCCAGGCCCCACAGGAAGCAAACATGGCAGGCTTGCAAATGTTGCTTGAGGGTGTGTGTTTGTTCGGAAGGGAGTTGGAGCTTCAATTACATTCTAGACCTCTTACAATTAGGGTTTGTCAGTTTGCATTTTATACTTGTGAAAACATGGTTACCCTTGCAAGAGGAGGGGAGCATGCCCTCCCATATCTCCTCTGAGCCAGTGTAACCTAGGACTCAGAGGCGTGGGCTGCAGACGCATAACAATGATTGTTCAGTGCTCTCTCATCTAAATAATCTTTGTACATTGGGATTTCACACTTTCTTTCAAATGGGAGATGCAAGTTAGTCTCCCTGCTAACAAAACACTTTCTTCATCCTACACCGAATCTCTCAGCAAATCCTCAAATATCTTTGCAAATCTCAAAGATATTAAGGCATTTAACTTTTTTTTTTCAGTTAGACCTTTGAAGTGTGCTGTGACTAGAATAATTTCAGAGTTAAAACCTGTCGACTGCATAGAAAATGAAGGAAACCGCCTGTCATCCTGGTAGCCGGGCTGATAACTAATTACTTATAGATTTTAAGTCAAATTTGAGAAAGATAAATATTTAAATTAAATGTATAATCATTTGGAAATACCGCTAAGTGTTTTGTAATTATTGCCTTGAAAGAAATCATTGCTCAGATGGTGCATTCCGTCATCTCCGCTGGGCCGGCAGCAGCTGTGGGGGTGGGGGTTGCCTGCAGGGAGGTGTTGGATGTGCTTGTATATTTAACTCTGCGTGTGTGTGTGTGTGTGTGTGTGTGTGTGTGTGTGTGTATGGTATATGTGTTTTAATAAAGACATTAAAGGGTAATGTGATGCTTGGAAATACTGAGCTCTGTTTGGAAGGGCCAAGTTTATCACAGGAGATTTTAGCTTCATCCATCACTTGTTCAGCTCTGCTCTGGGCAGGGGTATCTCACAGAGTACCCCAAAACCAGAAGTGGGGCTTTGCTGGGACTGGGTAGGGGCAGTGTCCTGGAGGAGGGAGACGGAGAGTCTAGGACCATTCTCTCCCCATAGACTGTTGGCCAATTCACAAATGCTCTGCCTCCCTTTCTCCATCCCCGCCTTTCTCCAATTTCTGAATCTTTTCTTCTCTAAATCTCCTTATGCCCATTTTTTTGGCCTTTTTTATTTTTAATGTTTTAAAACCCTTCACCTAGATTGTTCTCTCTCTGAAGCATTTGAAATCAAGTTCAGACATCACCACATTCAACCCTACTCCTTAGGCACGCATCTCCAGAAATAAGAATATTCTACAGAACTACCGTACAGCACGCACATGTAAGAAAATTAACATCAATTCCATAATGTCATTTAAATTTTCTCTATCATCCCCCAAATGTCTTTTGTAGACTTTTTTTCCCTCCATCAATCCCACACCTGATCAGGGTTTGCCCATGACATTTGGTTACTGTGTCCCTTTAGTGTCTTTTATTCTAGAACAACTTTCTCACCGCTCTTTGTCTTTTATAACATTGATATTTTGTAAAGATTTCAAGCCAGTTGTCCTATAAAATTTCCCACCTTCTGGATTTGTCTGATTGTTTCCTCATGATTAGATTCTGGTTAAGCATTTTTGCCAAGAATATTACATAGGTATTGTTGGTATTCCTTACTGTTTCATATCAGAAGACACATAATTTCTGGTTCCTCATGGGTGATGTCGGATTGTGTGGTCAGGGAAAGGCTTCCAGATCTTGCCATTATAACGACTCACTTTTCCCCTTGGTAATTATAATAATCTGTGGGGATAATAAGCCCATGTGAATATCTTGTTTTCTAATGACCTGTTAGCAAATTCTTTTTATCATCTTTGATTATATTCACCTGAATCAGTTATTACATTGCTGGGTACAAAATGGTGACTTTTCTAATTTTATTTTTCCTTTCATATTTATTAGCTAGCATTCTCCTGGAAAGAAGGACCTTTTCACCCTTTCATTCTCTCTCTCTCTCTCATCACTATAAATGCATTAATTTTTTCAATGTGTTAATATTCATTACAGACGTTATCCTTTTTGATGCTCAAATTGTTACAAATTGGTACACTGAAGCCTCTTCCAGCTGGGTTCCGTGCATTTATACATGACCCAGCGAATCTTTAAGTTCTCCCTTGTTTTTCTGACAAAGCAAATGTTCCAGGCAGCCCTGTGCTTTCCAGCCATTTCTCCACATAACTTTTAGAGAGGAATGATATTTAGAAACCAAGATGTGGGCACTAGATGTGTTTGTGGCTACTAGGGAGTCATCGCTTATTGCTTCTAGGCCTGTTCAGTGGACAGAGCTGGAAACACACACACACACACACACACACACACACACACTTAATGGTGCCAAATTTCCCCTTAAAAACATCACATTTATTAAGAAGATAAAAAATCAGTCCTTACATCTCTCTGTTTTGGGGGAGCTGGATTATTATAGCTGCTACCTGACTTATTCTGACATTCGTTCAAATGGTAATTACTAAACATTTCCACCATGACAGCACCTGAGCTAAGGCTTGAGGATGCCATAGGATTGCCAGTTAAAATACAGGATCCCAGTTACATTTGAATTTCACATAAACAACAAATAATTATAGTATAAGTTCATCCCAAATAAGTATGTCCCAAGGGAGATACTTACACTAAAAACTATATTGGGGCTGGCCGGGTGGCATAGTGTTTAAGTTCACACACTCTGCTTTGGTGGCCTGGGGTTCTTGAGTTCGGATCCCAGGCGTGGACCTACACCCCTCATCAAGCCATGCTGTGATGGCATCCCACATACAAAAAATAGAGGAAGACCGGCACAGATGTCAGCTCAGGGACAATCTTCCTCAAGCACAAATAGGAAGGTTGGCAATAGATGTTAGCTCAGAGCCAAACTTACCAAAAATAAATTTTTTAAAATATATATATATATACATTAATTGGGCATCCTGTATTTTTATTTGCTAATTCTGGCAACCCTGAGACCCAAAGACCAATAAATCACCACCCTTGTCCCAAGGAGCTCGTAGCCAGAGGAGACAGACAAGCTAGGAATAAATAGGGGCAAGACTATTTCAGGTGTTGTGCTAAAAATATGTTCAGGGCATGATGGTAGCATGTGGGGCGAGGGAGATGGTTCAGGAAAGGCCAAGTTTTGAAAACCAATGAACAATTTCCCACCAATTTCCACTCTCCCCCCCACCCCCCTAGTGATCAACAGATAGGTGATGGGGAGACAGTTCCATGACACAGAGGATGCGGGAATAAGGGAGGAGAGAGGCAGGCAGGAGGCCGTGGTGGGTGGGGCAGTTGTAAGCCATGTTGTGGAGTTTGGGATTTTCCCTGTAGGCCAACGAACTCTGAATATTTTTTTGTTGCCCATTCCATCACAAAATATTTTGATGACATCCCCCAATACATGTATTTGTAAACTGAGTACACGTACAGTCTTACTAATATACTCTGCACATTATAAGCACAGACTGAATAACCTAGAAATCAATGAGACAAGAATTAGCTTTAAATATGAGATCCAACACTTTCACCTCTTGCCCCAAAAGTTTAACTTGCACATCCTCAAGATGGATGCATCCCACTTTGGAGACTCCTGTTGTAAGTTTCAGGAAATCTGGTTCCCTGGAGAGAGCCATAAGGATTAAGAGAGAATTGAAAAAGAGAAAAATCTTGCATTGACTCACTGTTTGTTAATGTCATGTCCCTGAAGGAACTGTCATTTCACCAGCGGGGCCCTGAGGTGGGGGTCTCAGAGGGCCTGACCCAGCCCATAAGCAGCGTTGCCCCGCCTCAGGTGCTATGCGCGTGAGTCCTCAGTGGTTGGCTGCTTTGTTGACAGCTCAGCACACAATCCCCCATGGTCCAGGCTTCCAAGATCTGTCTTTGGCCTCGACTCAGCAGGAACCTCCTCCCGGTCTCCCTGCCTCCATCTTGCCTGGACAAGTCAGGTGTCCACTTGGCAGCCAGAGTAAACTTTCAAAGGAAGTTCAGATTGTGCCACACCCCTATTCAGAAACTTACAAAAGGTCCCATTATATTCAGAATAGAAATGAAAGTCCTTACCATCGTCCCTGCCTGTTCCTCTGATTTCACCTACTGCTCCCTTTCCCTCTGCCCACGAAACTGGCCTTCTGTTGTTCCTCAAACTCCAGCGCTTCCTTCCCACCTCAGGGCCTTTGCACCTGCCGGACCCCTGCCTGACACACTGTTCCCCAATCCATCAACAGCTTGCTCTCTTCAGGCCCCCTTAGAGAGGTCATTCCGCATCCACCCCCTCTACTACCCCCAGCCCTGCACTCACCACTCTTAGCTGCTGTATTTTTCTCCCTTAAACTTGACATCATGTGACATACCATATCTTGTTTGTTTGCTAATATGGTTGGTTTCTCATTGTCAGTCTCTCCTCCAGGCTGCAAGCTCCTTGATGGCAGGGACCCCCTGTTGTATTCGCTGCAATATCCCTAGGGCCTGGCATATTCTCAGTGCTCCATGAACACTATTGAAGGAAAGGTAGGGAAGGAGGGAGGGAGGGAGGGAGGGAGAAAGAGAGGAAGGAAAGATAAAAGAATCTCCTTCCACATCAAATGTGAGGGCAAACCCCACCCCCAATAAATAATCAGCAGGCACCTTGGTGTGTGCAGATCCGAGGGGACTCAGGCAGGGTCTCCCTCACAGTCCAGCTGGGGAGATGTAACAAGTTCAGAGTCTGAGGGGTCTGAGCTCTGGGCACCCAGCCTTCTCCCCCCGGCAGTGGCTTCTCCCCTGCTCACTGCCACCACGCAAAGTACCTCTGCACTATGACCTCTGACCCCTGTCCTCTCCCAGTGCTCCCTAGACATTTCCCAGACACGAAGTTTCCAGACGGAAAAGCAGTGGGCATGGAGGGGGATGTTTACAGCTTAGACATGACCAAGCTTTGTCCAGTCCTGGGATTGACTGCGGGTGGGATCGTTGACTTTTCAGAATTCTGCCACGTTTTTCTGGGTTCATAATTGGAGGAGTGAGTAACTCAGGTGTGCTTGGCCATGTTTCTGAACCTCTCTGAGCCTTTGCTTCCCCACCTGGGAAATGAAGCTGGAGATGCCTGCCTTGAAGAGGCTTGTGAGGAGTGAAATAGGATCCACGCGAAGTGGTTAGCACAGTGGCGGGCACGTGGGGTGTGGGAGAGGCTCCACAAACATCCACTGGTGCATTATTACTGTTATCGTTGCTGTCGTTAGGTTTTTATTGAGGTATTATGTACGTATGGTAAAAGGTAGAATTTGATGGATTCTTACTTACGTGCACACCACCCACATCGGGGTGCAGCCCATTCCCCACTCACACACTGAGAGGTAACTCCTGTCCTGACCTCCAGCACGTAGGTTAGTTTTGCTTCTTCCTGGACTTCATATGGACGGAATCACACAGGATGTGTTCTTTTGTGTCTGGCTTCTTTTGCTCACGGTGGGTCTGTGAGATTCACCCACGTGGCTGTGTAGGTTGTGATTGCTCCTATGACTTTTCCTGCCCTGCTCTACTGCCCACTGTCCCCTATCTGGAGTGTCCACATTAGTGCCTGGCCTGGCTGCCCAAAGCAAAAGGAGACCAAGATTCTCTACCTTGGCTCCGAGGTCTGAATTTACCTTGTTCATGTTCCTTTGGTAATTTCAAAGCAGTTCTAGCAGGGATCAGCTTATACTTTCTTACAATTACTTAAAACATGTCTTTTACACCAAAAGGCAGTATCTCCCACGGAGCCAAGAGAGTCATAGATGAGATAGTTAGCAAGTAACACGGGAAGGACATAATTAAGTCCTGATTGCCTGGTCCCAGGAGCCTTTGGTTCGGAGGGAAGGGAGCTCAGTGGAGCAGTGAGGACGAGCCCAGAGCAGGTGAGTCTGACAGCGTGATGTGACTTGGACGGGCAGGGGAGGGCGTGAGGGCGTGGGTGGTGTGGGCAAGAGGAAGACAGCAATTAATGAGAAACAGAAAATAATTTAGCAGGACAGCGAGCCCCTAGAGACGAATTCGTTCTCCAAACGTCTCATTTGTCCAAAGGAGCTGAGGAAAGCCTATGGGAGAAAGGCTGGCCTCAAGAATTTCATCTTCCTGATGCTATTCAGACTCCCAGTGCGATCAATACAAGTACAATTAGCGCACCAGATGTTTGTAACCTTTAGATGGTGGCAACATGCATATTCAGGTTCTTCCTCCTCTGTGCCACCTCTCACATGGGCAGGACAAGTCATCGCCACATTTGACATTCGATGTTATAATTTTAACATACTTTTAAAAATTCAGATAAAGATTATTTCATTTTTTTAAAGCTGGGAGCCAAATGTAATTGCCTTGCTCTGGACTTCAGATCTAAATCATTCTGCCAACTCATCCTGTAGTTATTAAGGACTTTATCATTGGAATGTGTACTGCATACACCGCAGGTTAGAATGCCCCAGAGGACTGCAAGTAAACTTTCGAATTCTCCTCCCATAAGGGATGACTTTTAATATAGAAACCGTGATGTCTTAGTTTTATAAATTGCTCAATCAACTAATTAATCAATCCACCAGTGAATCTGTCTGGTGCCCACTGTATGTCCAGGATATCATGTTCCCTGCACCAGACAGCTTTCAATCTAGATGGGAGGAGACAAGAAACAGACCTGGAACTTTCTGTATCTTGGTGCCTGAATCCGGGTATAGAGTGGTGCTCAATAAATGCTTGCTGAATAAACATAGAGTGGAACAATATTGGAAAATACAAGGTGGCTCAGGACCAACTGGACCTACTGCAGTGCATGGTTTCAGTGTCCTGAGTCATTTCCCCTCAGCTCACCTCTAATTTTGGCTGCAGCTAGGGGATCGGCCACAGGTGAGCCCCGGCTCCGGCAGACCAGGATCGTGTACTCAGAGCACAAGCAGCTCTGCTCTCCCTTTTCCTTCCTCAGGGTCTGCTCTGAAGGGGAGTCCACTCAGCCTGCAAGCCAGTGCAGCCCAGAAGTGCAGGGAGTTAAAGCTCCCAGAGGCAACCCCCAAACCATGGAGCGGGGAGCAAGTGGATCAGTGCCCCCATCTCCATGTCTCCATCCTCGATGGGAAGTCCTGGGAGGCGCTTTGTACAGTTCACAGAGGTCCCGGCAAACCGAGCCCCTGGTGCCGTAATAACTCACCTTTCTGTTGACTTTTCCTCCATCCCGTTTCCCAACTCCCTTCTCCTTTTTCCTGTGGGATCACCTCCTGCACCCAAGTCTTGTCTTAGGCTATAATTTTGGAACAACCGATCTAGATGCTTAAAGAAGCTAATTGCCGTAAACCATTCAAGAAGTTTGTCCTCGTTTGCTGTCCTCTCAGCTCCCAGCTAAGTGATGTGCTATCGAGCACAGCCTCCAAGTGCTGAGACTCTCAGGCAGTGAGTCAGCGGGGTCTGGGACAGTCAGGGCACGTTCATGGAATGAGAGGCGCTTGCCTGGGCCTGGACATGTGGGGAGAACTAGGCAGGGAAGAGAGGACCATCTCAGGGGAGAGCACCTTGAGTGAAGTTGCAGAGGTTGCAGGAATGAGTGTGCCCTGTGCATAGGACCATGGGGACCGCACCGGCTGGAGAGGAGGCGAGTATTGATGGAGGAGTGAGGTCAGATGGAAACATGAGACCTGACCATGGAGGGCTTCCTGTGGGCTCTACTCTCACATTAACAGCTGATCAGTCACCATGAGGAAGATGCACACATACACGCACGCACACACACACACATAACGCATCTCTGTGAGATGCATACAAATTGTGTGCCGATGCACAGACAGGTGCCAAAAGACGTTTGCTGGTGTACGGAAAGGAGAGTTACAGAGTCTTCGAGCAATAAGGAATCTTGATGAAGAGTTGGCCAATAAACAGCTTGAGCGCCACCACTACCCACCCCTGCACCCACAGACATCATTCACCAACTTGCTGGGCCCGGAGGTGGGCTTCCAAGCTCTCTCAACACCACTCTCTAGACAGCCACTACCAATCTACTAGAACTGTCTTCCCAGACCAAGGTCAACCTTGACTCAGGGCAGAGGCATATGTCTCCAGAGTTATGTCACCCCAGCAGGTGAACAGGAAGCCTTCCTGAAGCATTTCCAGTGAATGGGAGCCCCTTTGTCCATAACACAGCCCATGCTGTTGGTGAGCAACTCTCATTGTCAGAAAGTTTTTAGAGCCACCAATGTGTCTAGCCATTCTTCCATATGAAGCTCATCAAATATTTGATGGCCATTATGAACCCCTACTCTTATCCCAAGGCAAGTCGTCTCTTCTCCAGGGAAAAGAGTCTTGGTTCTTTCCAACTTTCCTCACATCGTATGTATCTCCAGCCCCTAGACCTCCTAGTTCCCTTTCTCTGGACATAATCCCATTCCTTATCCCCACTGCCAAATGCAGCTCGTAGACCTAAGGACAGTCCTTTAGGTGGCTGCTCAGTGTGAGGGGCTGTTCCCCCCACAGTAGTGCAGACACACTCCAACCATCCATGCATCCTGAGGTCCCTGGAGCTGTGGACACTCCTGTCTCAGATAACTCACACTGAGACCACAGTCCACACAGCTCCCTCCATCTTTTTCAAGAAAACAAGCTTCCCTCAATTTGTATTTGAGTAATTGACTTATAACCTGGATGTGTTCTGTTACATGTGCCCTTTGCTATAATTTTCACTGTTTTAATTTTCTGCCGTTCCATCTGCTGAGATATTTTTGATCTTGAGCTTGTCATACAGAATGTTAGCTATCCCTATACATTTTGTGTCAATTTCAAGATGATTAAAACTGCCTCATATTAAATCACTGATTTAGGGCCCGCCCCGTGGCTTAGCAGTCAAGCGCGTGCGCTCCGCTGCTGGCAGCCCGGGTTCAGATCCCGGGCGCGCATCCACGCACCGCGTCCCACATACAGCAACTAGAAGGATGTGCAACTATGACATACAACTATCTACTGGGGCTTTGGGGGGAAAATAAATAAATAAATAAAATTATAAATCACTGATTTCAAAAATACGTTGCAGAGGACAGGGCCAAGATCAGAACCTCATCTTCCCCCCTAAGACTTCCCTCCAGAATAACAGCTATTTGTTAACCAAATCTTTGAGAATTGTTTTTCCACCAGCTCTGAACCCATCCGGGTCCTGACTGCAAAAATAAAATTAGAGACTTTGTTGCATGACCAGATGAAATCCAACTTTACCTATGGAAGTGGTCCTCAACTTTGAGTCCATGCACCCGGGCTTCAGGGGGTCTGTGAACTTCCCTCCCAAACTGTATGCAAATATGTGTGTGTGTATACATGCGTGCATACTCACTCACTGATTTTTTTTTTTTTCAGGATAGAAGCTATTGATTGCTTCAGGTTCTCAAAAGGATTGATGACCTGCAAAATTTCAAGAACTATTGGTCAGTGGCATTCGGTTGGAAGGGTAGGTTGTAATCTTCCTCAAGATGGAACAAGATCAGTTTCTTGTGCCAGGGTGTGTTACTTGAGAACCACTGCTGTTCTCCAGTGATCAAAATTTGCTTTCTAACTATTCCTAAGCCACTGGAGGATGAGAGCAGTTGTTGGCTGCACCAGGTCTTGGAGGGTTTCCAGGGAGGTAGAAAAGAATAGCATCCTTAGCCAGGGAGCGGGGGATTGAGAGCGGTGTTCTATCAGCTTCCTCACGAGTAAGTTGAGAGCTTTGCTTCGTCTTGGTGATGAGAGCTCTCTGTGCCTGTATGGCCCAGGATGGTTCTGGAAGACTTTTTAGTCTCCCAATCCCGGGCAAGATAGTAACCACTTTGCAGAACTTTGAGGATTTAATCCATCAACACACATTAGTCATTAAGCATGGTGCATGGTTTCTGCAAATAACTCAACCATTCTGTCCTGATCCTAAAGGGGCCAACTAGTGTGTTCATCTGGAATCTGTAGTTTCTTAACTACAACTCAACAATTCAAATTAGTTTTCAGCAGAGAAGGTAATTTTATCAGAAAGAAGCAGAGATATCTCAGAGAATTTGAGGGGCCATGGCAACAGGAACATACATATATTATGTTATAGTTGTAAACATAGAGGTAAGGAAAGGAGAATTCAATAAAAAAAAGTTTGGATAATTTGGTAACAATTGGGGAGGGAAGATGGATCTTAATTTAACATCATAAACCAACACAAATTCCAGATGAATAAAAGATTAATTATAAGAACAAAACCACAAAAACAGAAGAAAATATAGAGGATGAGAGGACTTCCTAAGGATGAAAGTAAGAAACCTCAAAATGAAATCAATACATTTGAGTACAAAAAGTGAAGAACCTCTGTACTTCAAAACAAGAAAAACCAAAACAAAATTAAGAAGGAAATGGACAAATTGAGAAAAGTATTTTCATAATGGTGATAAAACTTTAATATCTCAATACATAAAATGTTCTTATAAATTAAGAAATAAACAAGCAAAGGACACAATCAGTCAATCCACTAGGGCAAAAATAGAAAAATTTAACCAGTATGTGTTTGGAAAAAATAGTTCACCTCACTAATGAGTAAATGAACAAACAAACCAAAACATCAATTTCAATAACTTACCATTTCCCCACATTGGAGTGGCCCAGGTGTGTTTTTCTAGCAGTGTTCCGTGTTGAAAAAGGCATGAGGAATTGGACACTCTGGTTGGTAGGATATTTGTGGGATAATTTGGCAATTTATAAGAAGAGTGTTAATTCTGTTAGGAATCTATCCTAAGGAAAAATCATCGATGCACGTGGCATTATAGTCAAGGTTATTCACCTCTATATTGACCACTGGAGTAAAACATCTTATATGTTCAGCAATAAAGTTTTGGCTAAACAAATCATGGTTTACTCACATAGTGAAATATTATGCAGCCATTATAAATATGTTTTGAAAGAATGTTTAATGACCAAAGAATCTTACCCACAATACAATTTTAACAGCTTTATTGAAATATAATTCACATACAATACAATTGTTCCATTAAAAATCTACAGTTCAGTGGGGTTTTTTTAGCATGTCCACAGAGTCATGCAATGATCAGTTTTAGAACATTTTCATCACCTCAAAAAGAAATCCTAAACCCGTTAGGAGTCACTTCTCATTCTTTCTCCTTAACCCTCAGCTCTAGGCAACTAAAATTAGTGAATCTACTTTCTGACTCTATGGATTTACGTATTCTAAACTTTTCATATCCAGGGAATCATACAATATATGGTCTTTTACAGCTGGCATTTTCCTTTAGCATAATGTTTTCAAGGTTCATCCATGGTACAGCCCACGTCAGTACTTTTTATTGCTATTGTACGGATATACCACATTTGTTTCTCCATTTGTCAGTTAATGAACACAGGTTGTTTCCACGTTTTGGCTATTATGAATAATGTTGCTATTAACATTTGTGTATAAGTTTTTGTGTGGATGTAAGTTTCCATTTCTCTTGGGCAGGAGTAGAATTGTTAGATCATATGGTAACTCTATGCTTAACTGTTGCAGGAACTGCCAAACTGTTTTCTAACTCAGCTGCACCGTTTTACATTCCCATCAGCAGTATATGAGGATTCCAATTTCTCCACATCCTTGTCAACGTTTGTTATTATTTGTGTTTTTGATTATAGCCATCCTAGTGCATGTGAAGTGGTATTTCATTGTGGTTTTGATTTGCATTTTCCTGATAGTTAATAACGTTGAACATTTTTTCATGTGCCTATTGGCCATTTGTATATCTTCTTTGGAGAAACGTCTATCCAGATCCCTTGCCTATTTTTAAGCTGGTTTATTTATCTTTATATTATTGAGTTATGTGTTCCTTATATATCCTGGATTCAAGTCGCTTATCAGATGTATGATTTGCAAATATTTTCTCCAATTCTGTGGGTTGTATTTTCATTATTTTTGGATATCATTGGCAACACAATAGTTTTTAATTTTTATGAAGTCAAATTTTTCTATTTCTTTCTGTTGTCACTTGTGCTTTTGGTGGTGTATCTATGAAGGCTTTGTCTAACTCAAGGTCATGAAGACTTGTTCCTATGTTTTCTTCAAAGAGTTTTATGATTTTATGTCTTACAATTAGATTTATGATCCATATTCAGTTAATTTTTGTGTATGCCATAGGTGTTGGGTCTAACTTCATTCTTTCCTTTGCACGTAGATATCCAATTGTCCCAGTACCATTTGTTGAAAAGACTATTCTTTTCCCATTGAATTATCTTGGCACCCTAGTTGAAAATCGATTGACCATAAGCAGAGGGTTTATTTTGGTGTCTCAATTTTATTCCACTGATCTATACATCTATCTTTATGGTAACACCACGTTCTCTTGACTATATGGCTTTATAGTAGGCTTCGAAATTGAGCAGTGTTGAGTTCTCCAAATCTGTTCTTTTTCAAAATGGTTTTAGCTATTCTGGACTCTTGCATTTCCATATGAATTTTAGAATCAACGTGTTAATTTCTGCAACAAAGTGAGCTGGGATTCTTATAGGCATTACAATGAATCTATTGGTAAGTTTGGAGAGTATAGCCATCTTAACAAAGTTGTCTTCCAATCCATAAACATGGGCTGTTGTTCCATTTATTTAAGTGTCCTTTAATTTCTTCCAATAGTGTTTTGTAGTTTTCAGAGTACAAGTCTTGTTCTTATTTTGTAAAATTTATTCCTAAGTATTTTATTCATCTTAATGCTATTATAAATGGAAGTGTTTCTTAATTTCATTTTCAGATTGCTTATTGCTGGTGTATAGAATTACAATGGATTTTTGTATATTGATCTCATATCCTGCAACCTTGCTGAACTTGTTTATTAGTTCTCATAGTTGTTTTGTGGATTCCTTAGGATTTTCTATGTACAGAATCATGTCATCTGCACATAGAGTTTTACTTCTTCCCACAATACAGATTTTTCAATAAATCAATGTGTTAACATTATTTCAATTTTTAAAAGATCAAATACTAACAGGAAATAGGCCAAAATGCCAATATTGATTTTCATGGGTGTTGATATTATAGTTTTTGGTGATTTTTTTTAACCTTTTCAAAATTTTACAAATTAACTAGAGTTAACATGTTATTTTTTTAAACATGCTATAAAATTGTATAATTTCTAAGTATTTCTGAGCACCTGCTACAGGCCGTGACTTAGAAATTGTGAAGTAGTCCAAAGGGGCAAAAGATAGGCCCTTCCTCCTGAGGAAGTACTAATAAGACATTTAGAAGACAGTGTAAGATAAAGTGTTAGGATGAAAGAATTCATGCTCAAATATATAATCCTCAGAGTTAGTACCATAGGTCATCAGAGTGGGCCTCATGGAGGAGGTGGGCCTCATAGAATGGACAGCAGTGGGTACAGAAGAGGCAAGGAAGAATCAAAGTAGAAGGAAAGAGGTGTGCAAATCTGATATAAGGATGGTCATCATGGGGGTAGGTGCAGTGAGGAGCCCAGCTGGATACACCCAGTCAGGGTCCGAGGGCAGTGTGGCCAAGCAGAGGCCCTTGCATTTAAATCTGCCTCCACTGTAGTCCATGAAAGGGTGGGGTGAGGAGCTGAGGTGAAGAGAATTCCATTAGAGAGAGAGATGTCAAGCACCAAAGATAGAATCAATAGGGGAAGAGCACTGAAATTGAGGATGGGGCTGGTGGAATGGGCCTAGACGAGGGTGGCTGCAGTGAGGGGCAGGGGAGTTCAAGAAACAGTCTGAGGTCTGTTGATGGAGACCTTGTAATCAATTGTGTGACACAGGGCAGGCTCTGGCCCCTTGATGAGCCTCAGTATCCTCCTCTGTAAAATCAAGAGTGTATCGATTAGGAATGCTTTCTGCTGCAAGTAACCAAATACTTGACAAGCAATGGCTTAAGCAATAAAGACATTAATTGTCTCACATACCAAGAAATCCAAAGGTAGACTGCTTGGGTTTGGTGTAGCAGCCCAATGACATCATCAAAGTTTCTGATCTCTTTCTGTCATTCTGCTCTGCTGTCATGGATGTGTTGGCTTGCCACCTCAGGGCCACACGATGTCTGCTGCATTTCTAGGAACCACATCTGTGCTCGAGGCAGGAAACAGGCAGAAGGCTGGAAGACGGCACCAGCCTCATCTGAACATTTTACTGGGGACGCAAAGCTTCTTCAGAGTCTTCCAGGAGAGACACTTTATGTTTCATTGGCTGTGACTAAGTTGCATGTCCCCACCCAGCTAGACGAGCATATGGGAAAGTGGCAAACAAAATTGTCATGACTGGCTTAAACCAATCATGCTCCATTGCCTGAGCAAATTGCTACTCAGAATTGAAATAGAATTGTGTTAGCTGGGAAGAAGGAGCAAAAGGCATTAGGAAGACAATTAACTGTGTCTGACCCAGGGAGTGCGACAAGTCCCTCCCAGAGTCCCCGTCTGTGGGATTCTCCATCTCCCCTGCCCTGCTCCCTCTCACCTGCTCCAGCTCTTCTCCAGCCAGATCCTGGCACCCACTTGCTGCCAATGCCTCTTCCTTCCCCACTTGGCCTGTGCAGAAAACAGTCGCTCTCCCTGACTCTGTCTCTCTGTTTTGGTCAACTTCAAGTCAATCCAGTCAAACAACTCTTTTCTTTTATCAACATCAGTTAAACTTATTTTCCTAGTGTGACTAGTATTTTGATCAAGGTCAGAACTGACAAGTTGTTATAGATCCACAGGTGATAAACACAGCTGCCGTGTGTCCCTCGGCTTGCATCCGGGCTCTGCTTCAAACACTCTTCTGACATTGATTTACTTTTTCTTCCTGAACTTTCTCCTTCCAGTCCATCAGCTGTACATGTGAATCCTTCTGGTGTGAGGTGCAGGAAGACAGTCTGGCCTTGCCTTCCTCTTCTCACACACCTGTCCCGCTGTGTGACAGTCATCACAGACCCCATATCAGTTCAGCCGTGGGCCCTGAAATGTAGGTGGACACAGATCACTCAGGCTTCCCAGAGCCCCACACAACTCCTACTCAGGGCCCCCGTCGTAACCATCAGGTAAGGCTGATGACCAAGGCTGATGACTGTCATGATGAGGAGCTGTCCACGTGGCCAGGAGCCATCCTGGTTCCAGAGTCCAGAGGTGCCTCGTACATTAAAGTTGCCCACATCTGTGCCCATGAAGCCACATGCAAGCCAGCCAGGCACCTGGAGAGAGAATTTATCACCAAGATTCCTCCCTATAACTCACTGCTTATCTGACCCAAACATCCGTGGCAGGCCCCTACTGCCACCACTCTTAGTTCTGTGACAGTACAGCATTTTGATTCATATCATCCCTGCTATCCTCAATTTCACCCCTCAGAACTACACAGATCAATATTCCCCACCTTCAGTCATTTCTATTCCATCTGCACTAGGTGTTTTCATTTCCTTCTAACACCTGTATAATAGTATCTTCATATTTTTAAACAGACTGTTCTTGCTTGAATACATTTTTTTAATAATTTTATTTATTTATTATTCCCCCCAAAGCCCCAGTAGATAGTTGTATGTCATAGCTGCACATCCTTCTAGTTGCTGTATGTGGGACGCGGCCTCAGCATGGCCGGAGACGCGGTGCGTGGGTGCACACCCGGGATCCGAACCCGGGCCGCCAGCAGCGGAGCGCGCGTACTTAACCACTAAGCCACGGGGCCGGCCCTTAAATACATTTTTTAAATAAAACTTTAGATCACTATCCTTCATGGGAAACAAACATTATCTTCCCTAAATAGAAAGTAACCATAAAAATCAATGCAATGGAAACAAAACAATGGCAACCTGCTGCTGCGTGATAGGAGAAGGTGGACAAGCTGCAAAGTATTAAGAAGATGGGAAGAGATATCAGCCCCCAGACAGGCTGATGAGCACCCAGGAGTGAGTACATGGAGAAAGATCGAGGCTCTATTATGCGGCTCAGTTGGAGGTGCCTGGGTCTGCGTTTGGTCCAAAGGAAGACAGCTGGAAGAGGGCTCGGGCACCAGTTCACACCCCAGCATTTCCTGTTTCCCCTCTTCCTGGTGTTCTATTCTAACATATTGGACTCCGTGTGATGGCTGGTGCCTCAGTCTTTGAATTTCCTGATGTTCTGGGAAGATGGGGGTGGGGATGGGAGACCTTTTTGACTTTTGTCCTTGTGCACTTTGGAGCCAATTCCAGGATGCTCGGGCCAGAGTGGAGAGGAAGAAATGTATGGCCACAACATCGTCCTGTCCCCAGGGGCTGCACTCACGTATTTGGGCCCAAGAGTGAGCCAGGGGTGGCTGGGGATGGGGGTTAGGGAGCAACTGATTGGCTTTTCCACAAAGGTGGTAAAAGAGAGGAAAGGAAGCTTCTAAAGTATGTGAAAGCATGTCAGTTAAGTTATAATATTAAGAATCATGCAGAAGCCTATAATTAAGACAGAAATGACAATGAAATCAAAGAGAGAGCTTCAAAACTGTCTTGAGTCCTTCAAGGCAAGGTGGCTTTGAGTGCCCAGGGACATGGGCCAGGAAGAGACTCTATGTGAGAAAGTGCTGCCTGAGAAGCTCTCACAACTGAGGCCTGAGGAACGGAAGCAGGGAGCAGCGTCTGTGAAGCTCTGGGGGCCTGGAAGGCATGAGGTCTTGCTTAGGATTCAGCCAGGCATGAGACTGACTCGTTGGCATTTTACTAGCTGTGCGACCCTGAGAAAGGTATACAATCTCTCCAAACCTCTTGAACAAGATGAGGCTGGTAATACCTATGTCTTGGGCTGTTGCAAGGATTAAACTAAAACACATATGTGAGGCATCAAGTACAGTGTCAGGCACAGAGTAGATACTCATCATTAACAGTATTTTTTATTATTATTCTCATTTGCCTTGGATTTGTCTGAATGGTTGGACCAAACTGGTCCTACTTTCTAAAGAAACCAACAAAGGGGCAAATAAAGAGAAGCCAAGAGCAAATTGTTCTGTGACAAAAAGAAAAAGACAAAAACCAGAAAAAAAAATCCACCTCCGGCCTGAGATGACTAAGAGGACAAAGGTGCATCCCAGGGGCCCCACCCCAGCACCAAAGAGGCCTTCGTGGGTTAAAAAGAAATGCAGCCTTTCAGGAGAGGTGAAGATTACAGTGGGGATTGCATTTTTAAAACATCACTCTTGGTTAAAAAAGAAAAAAAAAGACAAGAAATTAAAGCATTTGTGTTTAGGAATAAAAAATAGCTAGTTTTATAATCTGCCATTTGGAAAATCAAAGCTATATAAAGAAAGAAAGCTGTGAGCTGAGGCAAGAATGAGGTTTCTCAGTGATAGCTTCATTTGTAAGTTTCGTGCGGCTCCTGAAGGTCACTCATTCCAGGGACTTCATCCCACTTCGCAAACAGAAGACGAATCTGCAGTCCCTTCGCTAGAGCAGGTTATACAAGGAAACAATAAATGTGAGCGGCAGCAGCGCTCCTTAAGAGGTCTAAATTGAATTGCATTGACTTTTTACAAAGCCACAAATTGCTTATCTTTTTCAAGTGCCTGAGTGTTTGCTTTTTGATGAGCTGGGTACAAAGATACCTTGAAGTTCAACAGCTCAACAGTGGCATGAGTTGCCTGATTGGAACTGTCAGTCCCAGGGCTGGGGGCAAAGTCGAGGGGCCCAGGCCTCCTGGGTTTACCCTGCTTCTCCCCTTACCAAGGGGAGCTGAGAGGGGTCATTCTAAAAGATGATCCTAAAAGAGCAAGGTCCTACGGGGATGGGTCCCTTCCCCCACTAAAATGTGTCTACAGCCTAGCTCACTTGGGAGGGTCGGATAAGATAACGTGTCAAAATCAAGCACTTTCCAGATTTAGGGAGTCAAGAAAGAGGAAGAAATAGAGAGAGAGGGACAGATATTCCAGCCAAACAGCATGTGTGTCTGAAGCTTTGTTGGTCAGCAGCGGTGTGTGTGTGTGTGTGTGTGTGTGTGTGTGTATTAGAGAGGATCCTGGGAAATAAGTCAAATTAGGTGTTGGGCTGACTCCATGGTTCTCATCCAGGCGGCACATAAGAATCATCTGGAAAGCTTTTTGAAGCTTTCTGGCTTCTCTGCGGGGGGAGAGGGGTGCTCCAGGCATCATAATTTTTATTCCCCCTTCACTAAGATTCTAATAAGCAGATTGGATTTCAGACACTGGACTGATTGATAAGGAGTAAAAAGAGGACATAGATTGTCCCATTTGTTTCAGAAGGTTGGTGTCACTGGGTTTTATTGAGACAATGACTGTCACATTGGGGTGGGCGTGGCCCCCATCAATGACGGGTACCAACAGTGTCATTCCCCATACCACTGAGACAGGAGGAGCTGGGGCATCAAAGAGGAACCAGAGCTGGAAAGACAGCTTCTGAGAGGCTGCAGAGGGGACGCTTTTGATTTGTCCTTGGGGGCATCAGTGTGTCTAGGAAGACCCCCAGGAGTGAGGGGGTTCAGATGGCCTCTGGCACACAGAGCTGGCCCTCACTGGAGATCCTGCAATTTGCATGGGCTCTTCCTGCACCTGCGGTGCGGGCCAGCTCTGTGCATTCCATTTCTAGCTGCTTCCCCCCAGAGTTAGTGCAGCTTCCTCCTCCCAGCTGCAAGGAACTGTGGCCACATCCACATCGCCCGATTCAATCCAGGTGTCCCAGGCCTGGGATCACTCTTATGCCAGCTCCTTCGAAGACCTCTGCCTATCGTAGCTTCCTTCTGGGAGTTCTTTAGATCCCCAAGTGGGACATGGGGAAAGGCTGTGAAGAATCCACTGTGTGAAGGTGTTTAAACCACATAATCCACTTCACTCACCAAGGAAACACATTTGAGAGGTGGAATGGACCCCTCCTCACAGGACCTCATTCTTCTAGCTCATCGTTGGCTACCTTTCCCTCCCACCTTCTCCTCGTCTCTTGCAACACACACACACACACACACACACACACACACAGGTGTTAGCTTGGGAAACCCAAGATATAACCCTCCAAGAAGGATACTTGCACCAGACTGAAAAACTTTCTTTAGGCTTTGCCTAAAAATTTGAATTTTTAATGGTGGGTTTCCAGGCACTGTGCTGGAAATATTTTGCATTGAGGGTTATAAAAGAATTGCTCTTTAAATAAAGAACATAGAACTTTCCAGGATTCTAAGGGGGCCACTCTGAAAGGAGCTAGATTGCAAGCCTAGAAGTGTCTAACACTTTCTGAAATTTTTCCTTCTTCTTGGCAGAAGCAAAAAGTCTTTCTACCGGTCTCGCCTCGTTTTCACGTAGAGTATACTAACAATCACTATTGTTAGCACATTGCTTTGTAGTTCCCAAAGCGCCACAATATCATTTGATCCCACAAATACATACTGTTGGTCCCATTTTACAGTTGAAAAAACTGAGCCCAAGAGAGGTTGCATATTCCGCCCAAATCTCACAGCTGATAAGTGGCTCAATTCTTCTTATTCAAAGCCAGGCCTTCGTGAACCCACGTCATGTATCAGTGAGGTCCAGGCCCTGTGTGGTTTCTAAGGGCAGCACCAGTGCACTAGGGTGGTGGCAGGTCTGGCACAAGGATGCACAGTAGCTTGCCCAAGTGTTCCTCATGCATTCATTCATTCAAAAGCATTCATTGTGCCTATAATATATACTGTCACTGTAATAAATGGACAGACAGACCGCACTCCTGCCTCCGTGGAGCTTACAGTCAGGGGAAGGCTGGTCCCAGAGACATGGTCATATCCACAGCAACTCCTCACTAGTGGGCCTGGGCCTCTGAAGTTGGTCCCAGTGCCTCCCTCCAGCCCTCTTCATGTTCATCCCTGCGTCCCGGGACCTGAGTGTGAAAGAGATCTGTGATTTAATAAAAATCACACAGGCTGCAGTGTTTGTGATTTCTGTTGCCTCTCCCTGGACTGTGTGCTTGTTAAAAACACTGAGAGATGTCAGTCCTTAAGGCGGGAATCCATGCCTAGTAGTGAAGTGTCAGGCACGTTGTGAGCTGAGAGAGTTCTTTGCAGACAGATCTGCTTTGGAACATGACATGAAGATTTCTAGAGATGGATGGATGGATGGATGATAGATAAATAACAGATAATTGAATGGGTGGCAAAGAAAGTGTAGGTGACCCACAAAAGAGACAACAAGAGAAGTAGGTAGTGACGGATGGATGACAGCTAAATAATAGATACTTGATGCATTCAATAATACTCCAGCCAGGCCAATCCACTTGCCTGTGGATTGGAGGAGGAGGAAGCTGCAGTTCCTCCAGTTCAGTCTGCTCTTTCTCATCCCTGGGCCTTTGCATAGTCTGCTTCCTTAGCTAGTGTCCCTTCTGCAGTCTCAGGGCCCCACCACCTGCCCTTGGATGGCCTGGATTACTCCCACATGTCCAAATCCCCGAGGCATTTTCTGACCTTGCCTGGCAGGATGAGACAAGATCTCTTCTGTAACAGGCTGAGTACCTACCTCTGTTCTGGCACGTACAGCTTTGCTGGCAATTTTCTATACCACTGTAGGCCCAGATCTTAGCACAGCTAGTGTTTATTAATACTATATGTACGTGTCCCCAGGAGGCTACACATGAGGAGACAGAGCAGGGTGGGTTTCTGCCTGGAGGCCCCTCCCCAGAGGTTCCCTGGGACACTGGCCATGCCCCGCTGGGCTCTGCAGAGCTGACTTGGGCTGCCAGGTGAGAATCTGCTGGGCGCCTTGCTGCATGATTGTGGAGGGCCTGCGTGATTGCACGGCGGGCCCCAGGTGCAGCACTGGCGGGGAGGCCGGCACAATGAGACCTCCACACCCATCTCCTGTTAGCGCTAACAAAGACAAATTGGAGGCTGCCGCTGGAGTGCTTTGCCTGTTAAGTGTTAAGCAGCAGACTGATTGCTCCGAAGTTGACAAGTGATAGGCAGTGAGGTGGCAGGTGCTTCCACAGGCCCCCTGAGGGGTAGCAGGGCCCAGGGCTCCATTTGGGCAGAGGTGTCTCTGACTAAGGGACCCTCACCGCCCAGAGCAGGGAGACTCCTGTCCTGATCAAGGCCGGCCCTTGGTCCAGGCCCCGTTATCTCGGTTCCCTTCCTCAGAAAAAGGCAATACCCCTCAGCTCTATGGACGGTTTCCAGGCTTTCCCCAAAGCTTCAACTCCCCACCCCCACGACCACCACAGTAGAGGCCTCACCAGGTGAAAATTAAGATCTTTATTATTTGTCGAGCGTGCAGCGTTCTAGATGGGAAATGGAACTCCTTGGCCGGGAGGAGTTGAGGACTCACGTAGCTCAAGCCCCCTCTCCTTGGGCACCTCCTGCAATGACACCTTCCCCCCAGTGCCATGTTCTCAGCTTCCCAATTCCTTCAGCCCTGCTGGAGGCCCATGGCCAATAACATAGATCCACATCAGCACTTCCAATTGACTCCACTGCTAATATGTTCCTGAACAACAGAATGGGTTTGAATGAAATCTTACCTGAAATCCATAATGTGTGAATCTGATCAGGTTGAAGCAGCGAAGGGGGTCAGAGCCGCACTAGCTCTGCTATCCCACCACATCCCCCACGTGGCCCTGAGTCTCCTCTGCAGAAGCCCGTGGCTCCCAGCGCACAACCTGAGGAACACAAGGCCCACACCATGCATTTACCATTGTATCACACCAGCATGGTGCTCTGACCCATGTCAGCTCTTCAGTTGGTTCATTTGTGTGAGTTTTGCCTCCCCAGCAAGGTTATGGGAGGTAGATTAGACCTTCTGGGTATCTTGCAAGTGCGGTGCTGGGCCCAGCAGACACTGGGTGAAAGCGAGTCATCTGACGGATGGAGAGCTCTAGGCTCAGACATGCATGGCCCTCCACAGGCTACCGCCAGAGAGGTGACAGTGATTCTCCACTAGCTTGCCCACCCTGGGCCCTTTCCTTTGGAAGTTCATATAAATGCATGCTACCCAACAGTCCAATGTGCTCACCAGTGTATATCAATAACAAGGTCAGTGCCAAGGAACCCCCTGAGACTTGGCTCCTGAGCTCTACCCCAGAGTATCTGAGGCCGGATTCTGCAGGCATGCCTACATGTGTGTGTGCATGGGTGCGGGACCAGGCTGAGGACTCCTTTGGGCTGCTATAGAGAGCAAAATGCCTTTGCACGTGTTGATTCCTCTACCCCTCCTGAAATGAAAATATGGTCATCTATATAAAGCATTTACCTCAGTCGATGACTGTGAAAAAAATCATGTGTTAGTAATAATTTGTTATTAGTAATTGTTTGAATTTTTTTTTTTTTTTTTTTTTTTTTTTTTTTTTGTGAGGGAGATCAGCCCTGAGCTAACATCCATGCTAATCCTCCTCTTTTTGCCGAGGAAGACTGGCTCTGAGCTAACATCTATTGCCAATCCTCCTCCTTTTTTTTTTTTTCCTTCCCCAAAGCCCCAGTGGATAGTTGTATGTCATAGTTGCACATCCTTCTAGCTGCTGTATGTGGGACGTGGCCTCAGCATGGCCGGAGAAGCGGTGCGTCGGTGCGCGCCCGGGATCCCAACCCAGGCCGCCAGTAGCAGAGCGCACGCACTTAACCGCTAAGCCACGGGGCCAGCCCAGTAATTGTTTGTAATAATTTGTAACAAAATTACTACTACCCAGAATGACCCTCTTCCCATCCAAATCCTCCTCCACTCTACTTTTCAAGCCCCATCTCTTCCAGGAAGCCCTCCGACCTGCATCTGCCCTCCATGACCTCTCCTTCCTCCCTGTTTCCTTTCATTGATTCTCGCCCAACACTGCTCCTCCTGAATCACTTCCAGAGCATAGGCCTTAGCTGCTGTGCTGAAGCAGATGTCTCTGTGGGTGGGCCCCTGTCCTGTGCTTTCTCTCTATACCTCCCACACAGCCTAACTGAGGACAGAGCAGGCAGGAGGGGTGGAAGGACTGATGGATTGTTCCTGTGGTATCTATCTGGGATCATTTTCTCAGTTCTTCCCCTCATAGCTCAGTGGAAGGGAAGGGCAATGCCCTCTTGTGGATACACATTGGCTGGTCCAGGGTGAGGGAAGGGGAGATAGAGGGAGAAGGAGAAGGGTAGCAGCCAAGATTTGTCCTATCTGGTCCACCTAACAACCAGGAATCGTGTAACAGTTCCCTGCTCTGGGGAGATCGCTGTACCCGGTCCTGAAGTCATGGGGACCCAAGGGGCACGGCAGTGGAGGGAGACAATCTCAAGGGAAATGCCCTGCGTGCCTCCTCTGAAAGCCTCCCTGCAATGACCAACTAGGTTGGGGCCCCTCCTTGGTGCCCTCCTAGCCCCGGGCCTTCCTTTATGCTAGTAGGCGTCACTGGGAGTCTACTTGCTGACCCCTCCCTCCTGTTTTAGACCGTGAGCTACATGAGGGCAGGAATCGGACCTCACCAGTGGTGCTTGAATGTGATTGGATATGGATGGATGGGTGGGTGAATAGTGAATGGAATGATAGGTCCCAGACTTTGTTCAAAGCCCAGCCCAGTCCCCAAAATAGAATGAAGTATTTAAGAGCATGGGCTTTGGAGTAAAAAAAAAAAACCTGGATTTGAATCCTGTACACTCTACATTTCTGTAAAGTGTATATCCAAGTATTTTCCCATTTTTATTGAAATGTTTGTGTTTTTATTCTCAATGTGCAGGAGTTATTTATATATTCATTTGTCATATATATGTATCATGATTGTTGTTTTCCCAGTCTATAGTCAGCTCTACATTTTCTTAACAGTATCTTTTTTTATGTGTGTGTGTGTGTGAGGAAGATTAGCCCTGAGCTAACAGCTGTTGCCAATCCTCCTCTTTTCGCTGAGGAAGATTGGCCCTGGGCTAACATCCGTGCGCATCTTCCTCTACTTTATATGGGACGCTTCCACAGCATGGCTTGACAAGTGGTGCGTCAGTGCGCGCCCAGGATCTGAACCTGTGAACCCCGGGCCACCAGAGCAGAGCACTCACACTTAACCAGTATGCCACTAGGCCAGCCCCAACAGTATCTTTTGATCAGCAGAAATTATTAATTTTGATGAAATCTATTATATCAACTTTGTTCTTTTATGGGCAGTGTTTCTTACGTTCTCTCTAAAAAAATCTCTGCCTACCCCCAGCGGTCAAAGTTTTTTTTCCTAGTAACTTTTAAATGTTGGCTTTGATGTTTTGGTCTATGATCCACCTCAATCCCCTTTTGTATATGGTGTGGAAAGGGGAGGGTCAAGAATTTTTTTTTTTAATATTTTATACTGGTTTTCCCCCCGGCATTGTATGTCCAAAAGACTTTCCCTTCCACCCACTGAATTGCTGTGGTGACTTTATTAAAAATCAATTGATTTTTATATGAGTGAGTCCAATTCTGGATTCTCTTTTCTGTTCCGTCGATTTTTCTTTTTTCAGTGTATGCTAGTACTAGTACTACGTTGTCTTGACGATGTAGTTTTTTAGTAAGTCTTAAAATCAATTAGTATAAGTCCTCCAACTTTGTTCCTCAGTTTTATTTTCAAGATTATTGTGGCTATACTAGGTTCTTTGCATTTCCTTATAAATTTTTTAATCAGTTTGTCAATTTCTACAGGAAAATTTGCTGTGAATCTATACATTAATTTGAGGAGAACTAACTCACAATATTGATTCTCCTGATTCATGAACACAGAATATTTTTCAATTATTTTAGATCTTTAATTTCTCACAATATTTTCTAGTTTTTAGCATGTAAACTTACATATATTTTGTTAAATTTATCCCTAAGTATTTCATTTTTTGATGCTCTTGTAAATGGTATTTCTTTAAAGTTCAATTTCAAATCATTTGTTCCTAGACACAGGGAAAAAAAGAGATTTTTGTATATTGACCTTGCATCTTGCAAACTGTGCTAGAATTACTTAGTAAGATTTTTTTATTTGTTTTGTTTTTTAGTGAATTCATTAGGATTTTTTACATAGACAATCATGTTGTCTGCTAATAAATACAGATCTTCCTTTTCAATCATTATGTCTTTTAATTCCTTTTCTTGCCTTATTGCACTGGCTATGACCTCCTGTAAAATATTGAATATGTGTGTGGTGAAAGTGGGCATCCTTTTTTTGTTCTCAGTTTTAGAGGGAATGTATTCAGTTTTGCACCAATAACCACAACGTTAGCTGTAGGATTTTTGAGAAACTCTTCATCAGATGGGGAAGTTCCATTCTATTCTTAGTTTGTTGAGAGGTTTTAACTGGAATGGCTGTTGAATATTGTTAAATGTTTTTCTACGTTTATTGAGATAATCAAATGGTTTTTTTCTTTTATCCTGTTAATGTAATAAATTACATTGATGGGAATTTTTTTGTTTTTTGTGTTTTTTTATGAGGAATATTAGCCCTGAGCTAACATACACTGCCAATCCCCCTCTTTTTGCTGAGGAAGATTGGCCCTGGGCTAACATCTGTGCCCAGCTTCCACCACCTTATGTGGGACGCCTGCCATAGCATGGCTTGATAAGTGGCACGTAGGTCCCAGCCTGGGATCCGAACCTGCAAACCCCGGGCTGCCCAAGCAAGCATGCGTGTTTAACCTCTACACCACCAAGCCAGCCCCCATTGATAAGTTTTTGAATGTTAAATGATTTTTGTATTCTTGAGTCTCAATCCCATTTGGACATGGTATACAACTTTTTATACATTGCCAAATTCAACTCACTAAAATTTTGTTAAGGATTTTTGTACATGTGTTCATGAGTGATACTGATATGCAGTTTTCTTTTCTTCTAGTATCCTTGTCTGATTTTGTAATGTAGAGTAATCCTGGCCTCGTAAAATGGATTGGAAAGTGAAGTCCATTTCTCTATTTTCTGAGAGTTTGTGTAAGATTGATACTATTTATTAAGTGGTTGATTGAACTGACTGTGAATTTTTCTGGGTCTGGAGTTTTTCTCTTGGGAAGAATTTTTGAAAACAAAGTCCTTTTATTTGATAAGTATCAGGCTATTCAGATATGCTGTTTCATCTTGTGTCAATTTTTTTAAGTTGTGTTTTTTAAGCAATTTGTCTTTTTCATCTAAGTTAAATTTATTGGCATAAAGTTGCTAATAATATTCTCTCATTATCCTTTTAATGTCTGTAAGATCTGTAATGTTCTTTTTTTCCATTCCTGATATTGGTAACTCGTGGTTTCTTTTTTTTCTTATCAGTCTTTCTGAGAGTTTATCAATTTTATTAATCTTTTCAAAGAACCAAATTTGGCTTTATTAATATTCTCTATTTTTTTTTATTTCATTGTTTTCTGCTCTTATATTTATGTCATGTCTTTTTTTTGCTTCTTAATGTGGAAAATTTATTCTTGATTTAAAATTTTTCTTTTTTTCTAATTAAGTATTTAAAGGTGTAAATTTCTTGAGCTGGCCCCGTGGCTTAGCGGTTAAATGCGCGCACTCCGATACTGGCAGCCCGGGTTCTGATCCCAGACGTGCATCGACACACTGCTTCTCTGGCCATGCTGAGGCCACGTCCCACATACAGCAACTAGAAGGATGTGCAACTATGACATATAACTATCTACTGAGGCTTTGGGGAAAAAAAAAAAGGAGGAGGATTGGCAACAGATGTTAGCTCAGAGCGGGTCTTCCTCAGCAAAAAGAGGAGGATTAGCATGGATGTTAGCCCAGGGCTGATCTTCCTCACAAAAAAAATAAATAAATAAAGGTGTAAATTTCCCTCTAAGCACCTCTTTAGCTGCATCCTACGCATTTTGAAATGCTATGTTCTTTGTTATTATTCCATTTAAAATATTTTCAATTTCTCTTGTGATTTCTTATTTCATCCATAGGTTATTTAAAAATATATTGTTTAATTTCCAAGTATTTGGAACATTTATAGATATCTTATTTTTAGTAATTTCAAATTTAATTCCTTTACACTATGAGAAAATATAGGTAAAATTTCAATATTCTGAAGTTTACTGATAAATTTTATGGCCAGTATGAAGTCTATCTTGGTCAATGTTCTGTATGCACATGAAAAGAATCTGTATTGTGCGTTTGTTGGGGAGTGCTCTATAAATTTCAATTAGGTCAAATTGGTAGCTAATGTTGTTCAAATTTTCTGTATCCTTGCTGATTTATTTGTCTACATATTCTATCAGTTACTGAAAGGAGCATGTTAAAATCTCTTAATATGATCATTGGTTTGACTAGTTCTCTTTTTCTTTTCATCAGTTTTTGCTTCATGTATATTAAAGCTCTGTTGTAAATGATTGACTGCTAAATTAGCCTTTTTTTAATCATTAGGAAAGTCTCTCTTCATCTCTAGCTAACATTCCTTATCTTGTAATTTACTTTGTCTGATATTAAAATAACCACGCACCAGCTTTCTCATGCTTACTATTTCTATTAAGTAATTTTATATCATTTTGCATTCAATATATACGTGTCTTTATCTTTAAAGTGTAGAGGTTTTTGTAGATATCATGTAGTTGGTTCTTGTTCTTTTATCTGGTCTAAAAATCTCTGCATTTCTATTAGAGGTAAAACTATTTCTATTTAATGTAATTACTGATATAGTTGGGTTTAGTCTACTATCTTCCTATTTGTTTTCTTTGTTTTATCATTTTTTTGTTCCTCTCTACTCCTTTATTGTCTTCTTTTATGCTAATCAAATATTTTTTAGTATTTCTTTTTATTTCCTGTATTGGCTTTTTAACTATACCTCTTTACATTTCTTTTAGTGATTTTTGTAGGGATTACAATGTACATCTTTAACTTATTACAGTCAATTGAGTACCATCTCAGGCAAAATGTATAACTCTTATACCTGTATATTTCCATTTATACACTATCTTTTATGCTTTTGTTGTCATATATATATATATTTATTAGTACTAATGGTACACAGTCCACAATACAGTTATTATTTTTGCTTTGAAATTGCTTAAAGAAATTAATTAAAAAATGTAGGCTTTTATATTTACTCACATGTTCACCATTTCCAATGCTTTTATTACTTCCCATAGATCTTAGTTTTCATCTAGTTATTTCCCTTCAAACTAAAGAATTTACTTTAACATTTCATGTAGTGCAAGTACTTTGGTGATTAATTATCTTGGCTTTTGTTTATCTCATTTTTATTTTTGAAGAATATTTTTCTTGAATATAAAAACCTCTGTCCAAAGATACCACAAGAAAGCTACAGACCAATATCCCTTATAAACATTGATGTAAATTCTCAACAAAGTGCTAGGAAATTGAATTCAGCAGCACATTAAAAGGATTGTACACCATGACCAAGAGAAATTCATTCCCAGAATGCAAAGATGGTTCAACATATGAACATCAATCAATGCAATGTACCACATTAACAGAATAAAGGAAAAGAAAACACATGATCATCTCAACTGATGCAGAAAAAGCAAATGACAAAATTCAATACCCTTTTATAATAAAAATACTCAACACTTAGGAATAGAAGGAAACTATCTCAACATAATAAAGGCCATATATGAAAAACTCACAGGTAATATCATAGTTTATGGTGAAAGACTGAAAGTTTTTCCTCTAAGATCAGGAACAAGACAAGGATGTCTGCCTTCACTACCTCTATTCAACATAGTATTAGAAATTCTAGCCAGATCAATTAGGTAAGAAAAAGAAGTAAAAAGTATCCAAATTAGATAGGAAGAAGTAAAAATTTTCTCTGTTCTTAGATGACATGATCTCATATGTAGAAAACTCTAAAGATTACACACACACACACACACACACACACACACACACACAACGTTAGTGCTAATAAACAAATTCAGCAAAGTAACAGGACACAAAATCAACATACAAAAATCATTTGCTTTCCTTTACACTAACAATGAACAATCCAAAAAGGAAATTAAGAAAACAATTCAATTTATGATAGCATCAGAAAGAATAAAATACTCAGGAATTAAGTTGACCAAGGAGGTGAAAGACTTGTACACTGAAAACTTCAAGAAATTTCTGAAAGAAATTAAAGAAAAATAGATAAATGAAGATGTCTCATGTTCATGGATTGGAAGACTTAAAATTATTAAGATGACAATGCCACCCAAAGTCATCTGCAGATTCAATGTGATCCCTATCAAAATCCCAATGATTTTTTTTGCAGAAATAAAAAACTTCATCCTAAAATTCATATGGAATTTAAAGGTACTCCAAATAGCTGAAACAATCTTTAAAAAGAACAAAATTGGAGAATTCACACTTTCTGATTTCAATTTTTGCTATAAAGCCACAGTAACGAAAACAGTGTGGTATTGGTATAAAGAATGAAATAGAATAGAGAGCCCAGAAACAAACGCTCATATATATGGTCAAATGATTTTTGACAAGGTTGCTAAGACCATTCAATGGGGGAAATGACAGTCTTTTTAACAAATGGTGCTGGGAAAACTAAATATCCACATGCAAAAGAATGAAGCCCCTTATCTCATACTTTATATATAAATTAACTCAAAATAAATCAAAGACTAAAACTATAAAACTCTTAGAAGAAAACATAGGGGAAAGCTTCATGACATTGGATTTGGCAATAATTCCAAATGATTTGGAAGAGAGGGGAAAGAAGTGCCTCTGAGAATAGACTTGATTCCCTGAATGTTGAGGACTCTGTACTTTTTTTGTCTGTAAAACATCATATAAATGGATTTTAATAAAATTTTTCCTTAACACTTCAAAAAAATGGATATGACACCAAATGCACAGACAACAAAAGAAAAAGTAGACAAATTGGACTTCATCAAAATTAAAACTTTTGTGCATCAAAGGACACTATCAACAGAGTAAAAAGGCAACCCATGGAATGAGAGAAAGTATTTGCAAATATGGGAGGAGGTAATGGGGAGTACAGATTTTCAGTATGGAATGATGAAAAATTTCTGGAGATGGATAGTGATAATGGTTGCACAATAAAATGTATGTACTTAATGCCACTGAACTGTACACTTAAAAATGGTTAAATGGTAAATTTTATGTTATGTATATTTTATAACAATAAAAGAAAATAAAATATAAAAATACATACGGCCTCTTGGGTCAAAGACCTATACACTGAAAACTATAAGACATTACTGAAAGAAATTGAAGAAGACGTAAAGAAATGGAAAGCTATACCATGCTCATAGATTGGAAGAATAAACATAGTTAAAATGTCCATATTACCTAAAGCAATCTACAGATTCAATGCAATCCCAATCAGAATCCCAATGACTTTCTTCATGGAAATAGAATAAAGAATCCTAAACTTTATATGGAACAACAGAAGACTCTGAATAACAAAAAAAAAATCCTGAGAAAAAAGAACAAAGTTGGAGGTATCACACTCCCTGAATTCAAATTATACTACAAAGCTATAGTAATCAAAACAGCATGGTACTGACAGAAAAACAGACACAAAGATCAAGGAAACAAAATTGAAATCCCAGAAATAAAACCACACGTGTGGATAACTCATCTTTGACAAAAGAGCCAAGAACATACAATGGAGAAAGGAAAATATCTTCAATAAATGGTGGTGGGGAAACTGGACAGCCACATGAAAAAGAATGAAAGTAGACCATTTTCTTACACCATACACAAAAATTAACACAAAATGGATGAAAGACTTGAATATGAAACTTGAAACCATAAAATTCCTAGAAGAAAATATAGACAGTATACTCTTTGATATCAGTCTTTGCAATATCTTTTCTAATACCATGTGTACTCAGGCAAGGGAAACAAAAGAAAAAGTAAACAAATGGGACTACACTAGATTAAAAAGCTTCTGCAAAGCAAGGGAAACCATCAACCAAATGAAAAGACAACCCACCAACTGGGATAAAATATTTTCAAATTGTATATCTGACAAGGGGTTAATTTTTTAAAAATATGTAAAGAACTCATACAACTCAACAACAAAATAAATGAACAAACTCATGAAAAAATGGGCAGAGGATATGAACAGATATTTTACCAAAGAAGATATACAGATGGCCAACAGGCACATGAACAGATGTTCAACATCACTAATTATTAGGGAAATGCAAATCAAAATTACATTGAGATATCACCTCACACCCCATCAGAATGGCTGTAATTCACAAGACAAGAAATAATAAGTGTTGGAGAAGATGTGGAGAAAAGGGAACCCTCCTACACTGCTGGTTGGAATTCAAACTGATGCAGCCACTATGGAAAACAATATGGATATTTCTCAAAAAACTAAAAATAGAAATACCATATAATCCAGCTATTCCACCACTGGTTATCTATCCAAAGAATATGAAATCAACAATTCAAAAAGATTTATGCACCCCTATGTTCATTGCAGCATTATTCACCCCTATGTTCATTGCAGCCAAGACGTGGAAGCAACCCAAACGCCCATCAACAGATGAATAGATAGAGAAGATGTAGTATATATATATATACATACTATATACATTCTATATATATATATATATATATGCAGAATACTACTCAGCCATAAAAAAGACAAAGTCGTCCAATTTGCAACAACATGGATGGACCTTAAGGGTATTATGCTAAGCAAAATGAGTCAGACAGAGAAAGACAAATACCATATGATTTCGTTCATATGTGGAAGATAAACAAACAAACACCTAGATCAGGAAAACAGATTAGTGGTTACCAGAGGAAAACGGGGTAGTGGGATGGTGAAAGGGGTAAAGCAGCACATGTGTATGGTGACTGATAAAAACTAGACTATTAGTGCTGAAAAAATAAATAATTTTTTAACGGTAAAAAAAAAAATACATATGGCCTCTTGTCCAGTGTTTGTCCAACTTTTTTTCCTTCAATTCTTTAAAGATATTCCATTGTCTTCCGGCTCTATGTTTTTCTGTTAAGAAGTCAGCTATAACTTTTATCATTGTTCCCTTATATGTTCTATGTCTTTTTTCCCAGGGCTGCTTTTAACATTTTTTCTTTATCTTAGATTTTCAGCAGTTTGATTATGATGTGCTCAGGTGTAGTTTCCTTTTAATTTTTGTCACTTGTGGATCTTTAAGCTTCCTGAATTTGTAGATGAATGTTTTCCACTAAATTGAAATTTTTTCAATTAACATTTATTCAAATACATTTTTTTCTCCATTCTACCTTTTGTCCCTCTGGAATTCCAATTAGATTTATGTTAGATTACTTGATATTGTCCCACAGGCCACTGAGGTTCTTTTTTATCTTTTTTTTTTCTGTTCTATGATTATGCTAATTTCTATTCAATCAACTTCAAGTTCACTGATCCTTTTCTTTTTTCAGTATCTAGTTTCCAGTGAATATTTTATTCCAGATATTGTACTTTATAGTGCTAGAGTACCAATTCAGTTCTTTAGAAAAAAATTTCCCATGTTGATATTCCCAATCTGTTTTCTTATTATATCCATGTTTTCTTTTAAATCCTTGACTGAATTGTTGATAGCTATTTTAAAGAGTTGTCTGCTAATTACAAAATCTGGGACACCTGAAAGTATGTTTCTATTTTCTGCTTTTTCTTTTACTTTTGAGTCACATTTTTCTGCTTATTTGTATGGTAATTTTTTATTGTATGCTGAACATTGTGAATACCATATTGTAGGGCATCTTGGATTATGTTGTCTTCCTTTAGGAGCTCTGACAGACAGTAATCCTTGGGAAACCTCTTGATATTGTCAAGCCTGTTATTATGCTTTTTGGAATGGGTCTATTTTTATCTGGACCTTAGTCCTATGGTGTGGTCCTTACTCATGGTTCTTACTTCTGAAGCGTGACTCAATGTTCTCAGTGAGATGTCTCCACTTTGGTTAAATTGGACTTTCAGTATCTCCCAGCACTTCATAAACTCAGGTAACTGCATTCAACTTTCAGCCCTTCAGCAGCCCCCTCTAACAGGCCTGTGCCGTAGCATCTCATCCTGCATCTATGCAGCACAGACCTCAGTCAAGAACCTGAAGGAGGGCCGGTCCCGTGGCTTAGCAGTTAAGTGCGCGCACTCCGCTACTGGCGGCCCAGGTTCGGATACCAGGCGAGCACCGACGCACCACTTCTCCAACCATGCTGAGACCGCGTCCCACATACAGCAACTAGAAGGATGTGCAGCTATGACATACAACTATCTACTGGGGCTTTGGGGGAAAAATAAATAAATAAAAAATTTTAAAAAAAGAACCTGAGGGAAACCCCATGTAGACTTCTGCCCACACATACTCCCATGCAGCTCCCTCCCCTCTGGTTCAGTTCCTTGCAACTTTCAGGTAGTTCCATGACCCCAAACTTCAATCTCTGCCCCCTCAACTCAATAAGACCACCACTCGCGCTCTTTTCATGGGCTCCCCTCCCACCCCCATACCAAAGTCAGAAAAGTGACCCTAGGCAAAAAATCAAGGCAAACCATGAGGCACATTTCATGGGTTCTTCTTCTCTTAAGAACCAAAATCCTATGCTTCCTGTTGTTCACTGCCTGAAAGCAGTTGCTTCTTATATTTTTCCTGTTTTACAGTGGCTTTTTTGTGGGAAGGTAAGTCCAAAACCAGTTACTTCATTGTGGCAGAACTATTTCTGGAAGTGGAAGTCTGGGAAATGAATTTTGAAAATGAAGAAGAAGAAAAGAATATGGCTGCAGTTAAAACATTGTCAGGGGCCTTTGTGAAAATTAGAAGGTTCTCCCCTGCATGGTGGAATACAAAAGGGATCCTATTCTGGGAATAGAATAGGTTCTTCCTCCTCTGGGCTGACATCACATGCCGGGATACATGGACTGGTGAAGGGAGTCCAGGCTGGTGTTCAGCGCCCACTCAGACGTTCTGGGTCTAGTACTTTTGTGTGGTTTATAAGCTGCACAACAGTAGCCAGCAGCCCTGGGGGAAAGAGCATTCCTGACTATTGTGCTTTGCCCAAGGCAGGTGGCCTATAAAGGAACACTTCACTTTGACTTCTTCTCTTGGTGACAGACCATTGTTATTTACGAGTTATGAATGTATAATGCATGTGACATTGCCAAATTGGAAATATTATTCTGGGGGTTTAGGGAGGGTCCCCAAAGAATAAGTTATGAAAGAGAACCTGAGGCTAGGGGCACAGCTGAATGCTTAGCCTGGGAAACTTGAGTCCTCACTGAGCTCAGCATAGACTAGACACCTATGTTCTATAAACCTTTTGAAACTGTTTTCCTTACCACGGGTGAGGAAGGGAGGGAACTAATGCACAGAACAAGGCAAACTTGTCCTGGACCCCAAATGGCCAGACAAGAAACCAGGCCTCCACTGAGGCAATCAGGCATTTCTTACAGGCAAGGCCTTTCTGATCTCAGCCACCTCACATTCAAGCTTCCCAGTTTCACGGCAAAAGGTGTCATCTCTTCTGATACAATATTATGACATGATTTTACCTCATTTTATAGAGAATAGAGGCCTTGGAGGCTGAAAAAATGGATTCCCTGCTCTTACTAGCTGCATGGCCTTGCATAAGTTATTTAACCTCTCCCAGCGGCAGCTTCTTATCTGCAAAGTTGGGGATTAATAATTCCTGCCTCTCAGGGTCTTTATGAGCATTACACAAGACACTGTATGTAAAAGCACTTGGCATAATGTCAAGCATGTAAAATGCTCCATAAATGCTCCATGATCCTTGATAACAGCAGAATTAGTAGCAGCTAGTTTAAAAGAAGTGAGGTCTTGAGTGATACCATGCACGCTGCTTGCCTCATGACCCACGAGGACAAGCTTCAGATAAAGAGGCATCAATGTTTCACATTTTCCTCCTCCACAGAGCAGGCCTTCTGCTTAAGCCAAGTTATCAGCTGACCAAATGGAAGGCAGAAAACAGTGGGTCTGGCTGAGCGGAGAAGAGGGCATCTCACCTTAGAAAGGAAGACTAGGGGCTCCTTTGAACTTGCAAGAATTCATAATTCTGTAGTAGGCTGACATTGTTTCCCACCCTTCCCTTGCTCAACCTTGAGACCTGAGGGAAGGAGAGAGCAAGATAGGGGCAATGTTTCAGTTCCATTTGGGCTCACTTCTTCACAGAACTTGGACCTTCTTTGACATCTCTTCCTGCCCGGTTCCCCAGTCTCCCTTCCTCTCGCTACCTCTCTCCACATCATCACGTGTCTCTTCCCGAGTTATCACATTCTCTTCTGCTGCTCATATATTCTTCCCATTTACTCCCTCCCACTGATCCCTCACCTCCTTTCTTTTTTCTTTCACCTTCTCTGTTTGTTTCCTTCCAACTCATTTCTCCCTCCTCGCTCCCATCCATTCTTTCCCCATCTCTTTTCTTCAGCTTCCCTTTCACTCCTAGTATACTGTTTTCCTCTATCCCGGAACCCTCACCATCTCTCTCAGACTCTTCCCCAGTGTATCTCTCTCTCTCTCT
This sequence comes from Diceros bicornis minor, assembly GCF_020826845.1. Taxonomy (NCBI): domain Eukaryota; kingdom Metazoa; phylum Chordata; class Mammalia; order Perissodactyla; family Rhinocerotidae; genus Diceros; species Diceros bicornis. The sequence continues at coordinate 13,552,265 of NC_080749.1, read as the reverse complement.
CTCTCATTCTCTCTCTCTCTCTCTCTCTCTTTCTCTCTCTACTTCCCTCTTTCTCTCTCTCCCTTTCTCTTTTTCCTCCTCCTTTCCTCCCTCCCTCCATCCTCCCCCTTCTCTCTATCTCCCCTCCATTTCTCTCTCCTACCTCTTCTAACCCTTCCTTTCTCCGCTACTCAGCTCTTTCTTCTTTCTTTTCTCCCCTCACCCCTAACCATGCAGGAGAGGTGGGAGACTGTGTGAGAGGAGCAAGATATGTGAGGAGAAACCCAGTGGGGGAAGAAGGAAAAGAACTAGGCACAGATATTCTGGGATGGTGGTAACAGAAACAGGATACTACTTAGCTGAGGTCCTGCCTTCAGGATCAAAGCAAATAAAGAGGAGTGCTGGAGCTATGAGGTGATAAGCTATGAGGAGCTATGAGGTGGTGAAAGGTTGCTGTCCTCACTCTCACCTACCCCATCTCAGTGAGCATAGGCATCCTGAAGGCTTGACGCAGCATAGCCTAGTGGCAAAGAGCATGAGCTATGGGGCCAATATGTCTGGGGTCAAATCTTGCCTCCATCATTTACTACCTGTGTTACTTTGGACAATTAATATACTGCTGTGCTTGGTTTCTTCGTGTGTTAAAATGAGGACAAAACCAATACTTTCACCCTAGATTTGTTGTGAGGATTAATTGAATTAATATATGCAAAGTTTGTGGCACAGAAATGCTATATAATTGTTAGCTACTGTTATTTTTCTGACCCAGAAGCTAAAAGCCCAAACTTATCAGCAGGTGACGGGCCCTCCTGGTGCTGTCCGTGGTGCTGAAGGTTGAGCATGTGCCTTCTGGGCCAGTCTTGGAGATAGCAGCTCAAATCCAAGAGCTCTCACTCTGTGCAAAGTGCATTGCCTAGTTATCCCACTTTTCTTTACTACTTGGAAGATAGGTTTTGTTATCTCCATTGTATATATGAAGAAAATGGTGCTTGCTGACCTGGAGCTAAAGTTTAAACCCAAGTCTTTCTGGTATCCATGCTCTTTCTACAACACTGTGCTGTCTCTTGCAATGTCATGCTGTCTCTTGTGTCCTCATCCTACTTATGACTTCTTAACTCCTGATATCAGCTACTTTCTCCTGCTAGCGACCTGTTTGACCCAATCAACAACCAAGGCAGGCCAGGCGAGGATTGTTTATTGTGTGTTTGCTGTTTGATGCTCCTACAGCCCTGGGTCATATTATCATCACAGTGTGTTGTACTTGGCTGCATATGGGTTTCTGTCTCTAGCTAAGCCTTGAGTTTCTTTGGGGCAAGGGATAGCTATAATTTACACTGTCTATGTAGCAGGAGTTCATTAAATGCCTGCTAAATGGATTAATTTCTCTTCTCCCTTTGATAACATGCTAGGAGCTTGTCTCACCCTGCTACTGCTTGACTTCCGTTGGTGTTCCTTTTCCCTCATCTGGGTCTCTGTCATCCCTGCATGACACTTGGAGTAATGGTCCCTCTGGCTGATTTCATTGATCTATTAAAAGGCATTTACTAATCGATCAATTTATTGAGCCTCCTGTATGCCCAGCTCTATGCTAAATGGAAGCAGATCCAAATATGACTAGCATGGTCTCTGCAGTTAAGGCATGCCCACTCTGCTGGGAAGACATAATTAGCACATGTGACCCAGATAGTGAGCGAGTGATACCAAACTGTATGTGGGCAGTACAAGCAAAGCAGACGTGTGTATGGGAGAGGAAAAAGGGCCTTGAAGAATAAATAGGATTTAGATAAGGAGGTGGGAATGTAAAACACTCTGGGTGAGGTAATAGTATCCTCCACCTCCAGATATGGGCTTGGTGTGTGTGACTGTGCATAATTGTGTATGTGATTGTGTGTGTGTGTGTGTGCGTGTGTGTGTGTGCATGTGTGGTTGAAGGTGGAGAGGGTAGATGGGAGAAATGAGGACACTGGCAGTCTGAAATGGGGATACATTTTGTCAGGCATTTGAAGCTAATGTTTTAACAGAGAGGACAGATGGTGGAAGGTTATGGAAGCAGGCAGAGCATTTTGGACTTGACATGGTAGGAAATAGGGAACCACAAAGATGCTAGGAGTTAGAGAGCAATATGGTCTGAGTGTGTTTGAGAAACATCCTGTCAGCAGCATATAGGGCCAATGGGAGGGCTGATCCTGGGGGCAGGTACACAAGTCAGGAGGCTGAAAAGGTGGGGTCCTAGGTTCAGAAGGTGGCGGTGGAGAAGAGACAAGAAATGTCCACAGTGGCCAGACAGATGCCAAAGTCCAGTTAAGTTGGGCTGAATTAGAAATAACAAAGAACAAGCATCCAAGAGCACCCACAAGGAGGGCTGCATTTTTCTCGCCTCATTTCCCACAGCAATCCATGGTCTCCAGTGGGGCATTCTAGCTGTGAGGGATGTCAGAGACTTTGAAATATGAAGTGGAATGAAAGAGTTCACCCTTTCACCTGCACATTAACGCCGTCATCTGCATGCCATCTCACCGGGGCAGCTTGGGTCTAGGACTACCTGTGATTTCAGCTGCAAATCCCAGTCTCAGCAGCTCCAGCTGACTCAGAGACAGCACTGAAGGTAGCTGGAGGGTCCCGAGCAGCTGGCAGGTGGGCAGCCCACACTTCTTGCTACCGCTATTCCAGGGTCACTCTGCACACCCCTTCCAGAAGAACTGTGTCATCTCGAGGGCTATGATAAATGAAGATTCTATATAAAACCAACCCCATTGAAAACCACACTCCACTAAGTGCCCATGTGGGTGTTGGTGGCCATGGAAAGCATTGGGGTTAAAGTCAGGTCTCCAGACAAAAACCGAAAGCAATCCAGAAAAACATGTGCTGGTGGCTGAGGCCTTGTTGGTGTGCCTGCCTGTCAACTGGGTCAGTTCTGAACCATTAGACACACACTGTGCACTCCCATGTGTCACATTCCTTCAGACCTTAGACAATTTTGCACAGCTTCCCAAAACCTATCGTCCCATGTGACACTCATCACACCTTGTGAAGTAGGAAGGAAAGGCCTCCTTATCTCCGTCTATCTGATCAATTAGGCACCTGCAGCGTTGTCCTATGCTTTCCCTATCATAACATTAATCATACTCTATGGTAATTAAGAGTTTAATTATTGTCTGAATTCACTGCTCTCCAGTGAGCTCCATGAGAGTAGAGATCAGATCTGCCATGTGCATTGCTTTTTCCCCAGAATCTAGTACAATACTTGACATTCAACAAATGTTTGTATGAGTGAGTGAGAGATTGAATGAGTGAATGAATGAATTGCCTAAAGGCATGCAGGTTCCTGTCAGAACTGGAAGTGGATCCCAAGTGTCCTGTCCTACAATCTAAGATGGTTATCACAGAACATTAGAACTAGAAGAGCAACCAGAGGTCGTGTAAGCAGGTTCCCTCCCCTGAAACGGCCTCTTCCCCACTTCCACAAGTGCCATCTCTCCAGGAGATGTGTCCTTTCACAAAGCTAGAAAGGACTGCTTCATCCATGTTGGAATCATCTGGGATCCTTAAAACATGTTAATGCCTAGGTTCCCAACCCCAGAAATTCTGACTGCTATGGGCTGAATGTTTGTATCTCGCACCCAAATTCATATGTTGAAGTCCTAACCCCCAACATGATGTTATTTGGAGACGAGGCATTTGTGAGGTAATTAGGTTTAGACGAGTCAGGAGGGTGGAGCCCCCATGATGGGATTAGTGCCATTATAAAAAGAAACACCAGAGTGTGCCCCCCGGCGCCCCGGCGTGCGCTTGCTCTCTCTCTCTCTCTCTCTCTCTCTCTCTCTCTCTCGCTCCTTCGCTCTCTCGCTCTCTGTCTGCATGCATGCATGCATCAAGGAAGGCCATATGAGGACATAACCAGGAAGAGAGCCTCACCAAAAATGTGACCATGCTGGCACTCTGATCTTGAACTTCCAGCCTCCAGAACTGTGAGAAATCAGTGTTTGTTGTTTAAGCTACACAGTCTCTGGTATTCTGTTAGAGCAGCCTGAGCTGACTGAGACTTTGATTTAATTGGCCTGGAGATCAGCCCAGGAATTGGGGCGCTGATGCCCAGCCAGGGTGGACAAGTGCTCTACAGCATTGTTACTCAGCGTGTGGTCACAGGACCAGCAGCATGGGCATCATCTGGGCTCTTGTCAGAAATGTGGAGCCCCAGGCCCCACCCAGATCTACTGAACCTGAATTTGCGTTTTAACAGGATCCCCAGGAGATTCACTGACTGGAGCAGTAGTGCAGTTGTTCTCAACCCTGGCTGCAGCAGAATCGCTCAGAGAGCTTTCTAAATTACCTGTTGCTGGGCTCCACATGAGATCAAATAAACTAGACTCTGGCTGAAGGATCAGGCCCAGGCATAGTACTTTTAAAGAGCTCCCAGGTGACTCTCATTGGCAGTCATGGCTGAGAACCACTGAACAAAATAGCGAATCTGTACTTCTGGTGGCATTTAATGCTTTCTGCCGTGCATTGGAATTATAATTATCTTTGTGCATGATTTTATCTCCTCCATTGGACCATAAGTTCCCTGAAGGCAGAGACTGTGGTTCATTTATTCATTTATGCAACAAAAAGTTATTAAGCTCCTACTATGTGAATAGTCCTGGGTTCACCACTGGGGATACGTTTGCAGCCTCTGCTATTGGAGAGATACAGTCCTTGTCACCCACAGGTTCACAATTTAGAAGGAGAAACAGACATACAAATAAATGATTAAAATGTGAGAATAGGAGTCTACCATAGAGATGTGAAGAGAGGACAGCCGGGTACGGGAGGAGGACAATGTGACTCTCCTGGGAAAGTCAGGGAGGACTTCCCAGGGAGGAAGCATTGGAGCTGCACCCGAAGGATGAGCAGGATGCCCTTACCGGGAAGATAGGACGAGAAGAGGAAATTCCTAAGACAAGGAACAGCCTATTCAATACCACAGAAGCATAGGTACAAAATGATGAATACACAAAGCTGTTATCCCAGCATTATTTATAATGGCAAAATATTGTAAACAACCTAAATGTCCATCAGAAGAGGACTGCTAAATAAATTATGGTCCATCCTTACAAAGGATACCAGGCAAACATAAAAATGTTGATGAGGCTCCTTATGGACTAAGATGGAACAGTCGAGATAGAGTGTTAACATGGGAAAAACCAGGGTGCAGAACAATTGCCAGTTGTAGACTGACAATTTAAAACATATTTTTATATACACTTAATCTGCCTAAACACCCCAGGAGGCATCATTGTCCTGTTCTGCGGATGAGGAAATGGCATCTCAGAGAGATGAAGTAACTTGCCCACTTTCACAATCTAAAGCAGAGAACCAGGATTCAACCCCACATGGGTCTGACTGAAAAGCCTGCGCCCATTCTGCCAGCCCAGGCTGGCCACGTGCTCTACCTGATTAGACCGTCTGTGGAGTAGATGGAGATGTGGGCATCGAGGCGTGAGGCAGGGGCGGTGGGCTTCAGGGCCTGAGCCAGGATCCTGAGGGAAGTGCAGGGGACCAAGGCCAGAGAGAGAGAGGGAGGAGACCTCACAGGACCATGGTCCACTGTTCTTGTGGTTGCCACTTCCTCAAGGTAGAGGGGCGTGGGGGCGTGGGGCTCATCCTCCAAGGTGCAGGGGAAGCCTGATGCGGCCACAGCCAGGGCTGTGATGTTTGAGCAAGCCGTACATTTGTAAAGGGGCCCGGTTGCTTCAGTGGACAGTAACAGACACAAATGATCCCAAATCCAAATGGCTCAAATTTCTCTCCCAAGCCCTCCCTCAGGAAGGACACAAGGAGGACAGTGAATGGCAGCGCCACGCCTTGGAGCACTCATCCCTGGGCTTGGAATTCCCTACTGAGGATGAAGAAGAATCAAATCCCCGTCTTCCCCTTCTCCATCCCATGGGAGCTCATATCTGGTCATGTCACACACCCAGGGGTACTCCCTACATAGCAGCGCCACCAGGAAACCCCCAATGCAAGGCATTGACCAGTAGGCCAGAGTCATTGTCTTAGGAAAAGTGCTGAGGCTGCTTGTGAAGAGGAGAGTGTGGGCTTGGGGGTCACATTCAAGCCCTGACTCCACCCTTACATGAGGATTCTGGGGTCCTCTTTGCTGTGAGTAAGTGAGATGAGATGATCTCTGTCAGGTTCCCGGCCCGGTTTGGGGACATGGGAGACAGAAAACAAAGCAGAGCTGTCATCACAGTCATCTCACATCCATGCACAGTGTACAGCTTTCGAAGCATCTTACATCCTGCCCCAGGTCCCCATGACACCTTATGAAAGCAGGGGGACATAGGGCAGGGGTCTCAAACTCAGATACACCCAGAGGCCGGGAGACAATGTCAACAAGTAAGGCAGGATAGGTACAAGACAGAGGGGAGTGGAGGGAACTGTGGTGAGCTGGGGGGCGCAGGCCCCACCTGATGGGCCTTGCAGGCTCCATTAGACCCTTGAGCCACCCTTCTGAGAGCCCCAACACTGGAGCCAGTTAGGGCCCAGTGAGCACCCCCACGGCCTGCTCAGGGACACGCAGAGTGAGCTGACAGCTGAGACCAGCCCATGGCCTCATTCTCCCCCCAGCAGCCTCTCCTGAGGGTCTCCTGCCAGGCTGGCTGTACACCGGAGGAGAAGAGGCAGGCAGCTGGGGGGTGCTCTGTGGAACACTGGGAGAGGCCCCTCTAAGACCTCTCCCCGACAGAACCTGAAATGCCAGCATTAAATATTCATTCCTTTGGGTTAAGTGTTTCCTCTCTGGGGTTCTCTTAAAATTCAAATGCTTCTTTAGAGAGGAACAAGCCGCTTGTGGCTCTGAATCAAATGTACTGGAATTGAGTGGATGGAAAGGCAGTCCTGCCCAGCCAGGGGAAAGAGCCCCCTTGTCCATCACCAACCCTTGCTCCTTTTGTCCCCTTGCCTCCCTGTGTTCCTCTGTCCCTGGTCCATGGGGGGCCCAGGAGTGTTGGGAAGGGGAGGATGGGCTGAGATGGGCTCTAAGTTTTTGTTCTGGGAGACCAAACAAGAGATTCACTCAAAAGAGCCCAGAGATGTTGCCTTGGTCTCCTCTCTGGGTCCCAAGTACTCTTGCAGGGGGTTGGGGGACACCTGGAACTGAGCCTTCCCGGTGCAAAGAAATCCAGGGGCAGCTGGGTTTGGAGCTGGGGAGAGCAGCTTCTGCCCCCAGGTAGCTGGGAAGCAGGCAGAGCAGCTTGCGGAGAATGCCCGAAGCCTCAGAGGCACAGCCACTGCATCACCTCCTGGGAAGCCTGGATTGTCATTCCGCGCAGATTTCCATTTGACTGGGATGCAGAAAACAGTCAGCATGTGCATCCCAGTTAACGAGAGAGGCTGTAACGCCTTAAACAGAAAGTACCATTGAGAACCTGCTGTGCGCCCAGCCTCATGTTAGGCACGGGCTTTTGACAGGTGTTTCTCAAACTGATTTTACCCACTGTTCCAGGACCTCTGATCTACCCCTCAAGTCTCCCTAATTACTTCTGGACATTACCAGAGGGTTCGCAAGAGTGTCTACACAACAAGTTCTCGTAGCTGCCCAGTGGTGCCCATCACTGATCGCTCCTTCAGGTCTGGCTTCCTTTAGACAAGAGGTCCAAAAAGAAGAGCAAAGAAGGCTCTGCCCTATTGCCTCTGCTACCGGTGTCACCTTTCTTGTTGTTGCTTCCTGCCCCTGGGGCACCATGGCGTGCGCCTCAGGGGGAAACGACCCTCTGAGTTAAGAAGAATGCTGCCACCCATGGGCAACCGACACCCCTCCCCTGATGTGACTTAGTGTGGAGACCACTCCATGCCGGTCTGCTTGCAGGAGTCAGACATGAGTCCAGGGAAGGAGTGAAGGACCACTGTCCCCAGCCCTCTCTGTCACCATCCACATCTGCACCCCGAGAGAACTGGCCTTAGACATCAGACTCAAGGCTTAAGTTCCTGGATGAATGATACCCACAAAGTCACAGCCAGCTGGGCCCATGTTGAGGCTGCCAGGCCACTGGGCTGAGAACCTTCCCCTGGAAAGGGCCAACAAGGCATGTTCCTTGTCACCAGACCGCTGACCTCAACAGACACCCTCTTGGCTCAGAGACCGACTATTGAGGCCAGAGAGCCTGGTGTGGAGAGAGGAGCATGGGGAGTTCCTCCCTAATGGCCCTTTTCTGCTTGTGAGAAGCTCCGGGTCCCAGAAAGCAATGTACTCTCTCCAAACCTCGGTCTTCTCATCTATAGTTAAGAGTTCCTCTCCCCCTCCAGGTGGAGTTGTCATAATGATTGGCCACAGCATCTACTATCCACTGAGCACTGCTTAGATGCCAAATGGTTTCCATAACTTACTGCTAATCACCCACGACAATCTAGCTCTTATAATCACTCTCATTTTACAGACAAGAAAATGTAGGCTTGGAAAGAAACTGGGCACAGTGTTTGGCATAAGGAAGGAACGCACTAAATGTGAGTGAGTTGTCATACAGAAGTTTTTTTGGTTTTTTTATTTTTGCTGAGGAAGATTCACCCTGAGCTAATATCTATGCCAACCTTCCTCTATTTTTTCATATGTGCGTCGCTGCCACGGCATGGCTGACGAGTGGTATAGGTCCGCACCTAAGATTTGAACCTGCAAACCCAGGTCACTGAAGCAGAGCGCATCAAACTTAACCACTACACCACGGGGCAAGCCCAAGAAGTTTTTTAAGTTTATCAATTTTTTATCAAGAAGTTTTTATACCCATAAGGGAGAGGAAATGGAGCGACACATATAATTACTATAATCCTCCCCAGGCTTAGAGGCTCAGGGCAAGGTCAACCTCCCTCAGGAAGCTCTCCCTGACTACCCAAACTGTGGCTACTGTAGCTACCCATCGGAGCTCCTGTAACTTAGGTTGTCTTCACTGTTTATCTGACCTTGAGTGGCCTCAGGCCCCAGCTCAAGGGCTCTCCAGTTCAAAGTCATTGTCTTTCCCTCCACTGGCTCCTGTTTGTTCTCTCCACCCTGAGCTATCTGGACTGCCTGTGCTTTCTCCCTTCCACATTGCACTGCCTCACTGAGGTCAGGGCCTGAATCTTACTTCTTTTGCTCCTGCAGAAACAGTCCAACAATTTGCACATAGTAGACACCCAATGGGGTTTGCTAAGTTGAGTGTGGTAGCCCTTTTCCTGCTTAGGAGAATATCGTGGGTCTCAGTTGTGAACACTGCCCCTTTCAGAATGAGGACCATGCCTCATGGGCAGAGCCATCTAGGGAGGAAATCCGGGAGGGAGCCTACACTCCAGAGCTCTGTGACTTGGAGAAATTACTTAATTTCCCAGAACCTCAGTTTCCACAGTCACAAAATGACAATACTAATACTCCTTCCTTGTGAGTCATAAGAAGTAAATGAGAAGTTGTCATAAACCACTCAGTTTGGCACGTAAGGACCCAAGAAATATCAGCCCCTTCACCTATACTTTGTCGCACCCCCACATCCAGAATGTTACCCTGAACTTTGACAGGGGAATGAATGACGAAATTGTGTTGTATAAACTTTAGGGTTTCAGAGAACAGAGCTATCCCTGCAGCAGGTGGCAAGAACCTGAGAGCTTGCTGTGAGCAAAGTGAGGAGTGAATGCCTTCCAGCAGGGGGCGCTGTGTTAGCAAAGACAAGAGGGAATGAAATGAGAAGTTTGGGGGACAGTGAGGAGGCAGCCCCACACCGACGGAGCATCATAGGAACTAGTGAGGACACGGACAGTTAGGAAGACAGCAGCCTTTGTGAGGCCCTTGAACTTGGTGCGTGGGAGTCACTGGAAATGCTTGAGCAGGCATGTGACATGATATTATTCAGGACTCATTTATCTCAGGTTTCAGAAGCACACCTCACTCCGCCACATAAGAAAGTGAAGGGACTTACTGGCTCCCAAAGCTGGGAAAGATGGCGGGGCATCTGGTGTCAGACACAGCTGCATCCAGAGGCTCAAGTGCTGCCATCGGGGTTTCTCTTCATTGCCTTCCGTGTCTGTGAGGATTCTAGGTTGCGGTCAACAGAATCCCCTCTAGCTGGATTAAGTATAAAGGAGTTTGCCAAAATACATTAGCTCTCAGCATCTTCAAGAGAGCCTCAGAATGGAAATTGAATGCTGCTCAGGCAAGAACAGAGGAGTCAAGGCAAGCACCCAACCACACCACAAGACTGTTCCGGGGACACATCCCTGTGGCTGTTTGTCCCTGAGCACCCATGGCACTGGGACGGGAGGCCAGAAGCACTGCCATACCCACCCTAAAAGAGCAGATACCATTGCCACCCTGCTTCTTAGAAGATTATATCTCCCTGCTCATGGCTGCAATTCCAAGGAACGGCTCTGACCAGCCCCTCTTGGGTCCAGCACCATGGCCAGAGGAATGGGGTGCTATGATTGGACGGGCCCCACCCTGAGCAGAGGATACGGTGATTAACAGCCCCGCCAGGTGGGAAATGCTGCCCAGTGGCGTGTACAGCCTTTCCAGCACTGGGCTTCAGGAAGATCACTCTGAGGCGGAGTGGGGCTTACAGGATGGAAGCATAGGGTGGAAACGGAGATCCTGTTACAAGGCCACTGCAGAGATCCAGCAGGGAGGACAAGGGGCAGCCAAGGTCACTGCCTTGGGACTACACAGCAAGGGATGGATATAACAGACACACTGGACAGAAAAATAAACAAGCGCCTGTGGTGGGGAACCTGCTGTTGCCCGGGGGAGAAACACAAACCGTCCCTGGGCACACCTATCAAAGGACGCCTCCTCTGGCAGGAAGAAATCTACTAAGGAAGGGTTAATTGTTCCTGCCTGGTCTGACAGCCAGAAGCGCATTGTCTCAATGTTATCCTTATCTGTGTGTGCCCTTGCTGTGATGGAGGGGAAGAAAACATTTGTCAATTTGAGCAGAGAAGAGCATTGTTATGATTTGAAATCTTTTTCAAGTCCCTTCCCCAGGGGGCCTCGTTGAACTAGAAAGCAGGCGGCCCTCCTGGTGTTTTGACTAAAACGCTGGGGCAGTCGCGTTTCTCTAACAGCCTCCCTCAGGCACCTGCAGGCTGGTCCCTCCTGTAGGCCAGTGGAAGGGGGGTGTGTCACCTCAGAAGTATAATTCATGCAACCCACAGGGAAAACGCTCCCTCCACCCAGAGCCCACCACGGTGCCTCACGCTCACTGTGAGCCCCCTCTCTGCGTCTCCAGGAGTCCCGTCTTTCACTGCAGCTCCCACACAGCTCCTGCCTCTGGGAAGCAAGCACCAGGCCTGGGATCTGCCCCGGGTTCACCTGGCCAAGGCAGGAACATGCTAATTTCCCTCCACCTGCAGGAGGGCCCTCATCTGTGTGCCTGGGCCAGGCCAGCTCCAGCCACCTCCTGCCTCCCCACCCCACCTTGGCCTTATCTTCCCAGTGGGGATTGTGCCTTAGTCTCCTCGTCATCTGTCTTCCTGTTGACGTGGAGCCACGCCCTGAGCCCCTGAGAGGCTGGGAGGAGTGGGGGAAAGAGCGCAGGCTTCGAGAGCAGCCGAGCTGACTTGGCGTTCTGCTCTCCTCTTTCTGGATGTGTGGTCCTGGACAAGGGGCTGCGCCTCCGGGAGACTTCGCTCACTTATCTAGAAACAGCACTACCTGCCTCCAAGGGCTGCAGTGGGGTCTGAGGAGTTAACACACGGAAATCCTTAGAACAGTGCCTGGACATCGTAGGTGGTCAGTGCGTGGAGGGGCTCACCCCATCCCTTGGGGGAGCCCTAAAACTCTCCCTTGACCCAGCCAACTCCTGCTGGGACCAGCCCCACTGCTGCCTCCTGTGCTGCTGAGCACCCAGATCATAGGTAGACCTCCTGCCTGACTTTACCTGTCACCTCCACCCACAGGCTCCTGCTGCCACCCTGTCCCCCAGATCAGACCCCCTGCAGCGAGCTCAGCACCCAAGATGGAGAAGCCACTCCACATTCTCCCCTTCCAGCACAGATATTTGGTTCGTGGTTTACGCCACCTCTACTCACAGGCCAGTCCCATAGCCAGTTTCTGAGTCCCAGCTCCTCCCCTGTGACTCGGAGGTCCCAGCATATCTCAGAGTTGAGTATGGATGAATTAGGCTCAAAGTTGCTGTGAGGCCTTGGCAAGCCACTTCCCAGCCCAGAGGCTCCTCTTGCTGGGCTGAAAAGTGGGGGTGGGTTAGCCTACAGGAAGATGCCTTCCAGCTCTAAGATAACACACCACTAAATACTCCTAAAATAGATGAAAGATCATTGTGGTGGTCCTAGCCAGTCAGGTCCTGTGGAATTGGGACACAGGATAGGCAGGTTTTAAGGGAGGGCACTTCAAGGAAGAGCAGGCTAAAACAGAACCTCTTAGTGACACTGAGAATCATTTGAAAACCCTTGAGATAATGGATGCCAAAAGGAAGGGAGGGCTCTGAAAGGGGAGTCCTCAGGTGCTGGGTACAAGTTGTACCTGCCTCCTAATTGCACAGAGGGGCAGCCAGGGAGCTTCCCCTGCCCCAGCAGCAAGGGATCTTCCCCTGCCCCAGCAGGAGGGAGCTGACCGAAGTCTTGCCCTACTGGCACTTCCTTTGGAAGTCGCACTTGTGTGACTTTCATTCTGACCTCCAGCAGAGACTCCATTTATTCAAGAAAGGAAAGATGAGGCAATTTAGAATGTGGAGCCATCATTCCTAAACCTTACCTGTATGTGAACACTGGAAGTCTGCTCACAGCATCAATTATTTACAGTATAAGTTATTGTTGTTCGGCAGAAACTAACTTAACAGCATCTTTTCTTTTTTAAATGAAGCACCTCGGTGACATTGGCAGCTCCGTGTTTCTCAGCAAGAACTCATTTATCCATAATGATAACAAGACCCACCATTTGCTGCACACACTCTAGGTCCCACAGAAGCATATTTTGTGTTTAACCCTCCAGTCAAACCCTACAAGGAAGGTTGTACTGGCCCTTATAGCCAGATGAGAAAACTGAGGTTCAGAGAGGTTAAGTAACCTGCCCAAGAAGACACGGCTAGTAGGGTCCACATTTAAGCCTGTCTCCTCACGGGTTGATGTGATTCTGCTGTGCTGAACCTCCTGAATATAGCTCAGGCCTATCCTCAGGGGGCTTAAGATCTAGAGTCAGCAGGTCTATTGAGAATTGCTTAGAATCAAGATTTCCCGTGAAAAGGGCTTGGGAAAGAGACGGGATAGACACACGGCACTTTCCTGGAAGGCCGACTCTGTTCATTTCTCCTCCAGCACTCGTCTTTGGCCGAGCACCAAATCAGTAATTGGTGTGCGTTTAGGGGCTCATTGTACAAAAATTACACGTCTCTAAACACTACACTCAGCATCAGCAAAGAGAGATGCTCCTACCAGGGTTGATGTGCAGGGACAGGGACAGAGGTAGGGAGCAGCCACACACACTTTCTGTCTCAGCCTCACTCTGGGCTAGTGTGAGGGGTCGATGGGCAGAATGACCACACTGCGTATAGCTGGTTTAATCTCCCCCTGCACCTACTGACTGATGACTGACTGCATTTAGTTAAATTTCACATTAAATGCACCTGATTATGATACGACTGCACTGCACACACCTGCCCCAGCATGCCCCCCCCCCGACACACACACACACTCACCAGTCCGTCAAATATTCCTGCAGGAAATATACTAGGAGGGCTCCGATTGGAGGAGATAACTTAATTACCGTGCGAGAGTGCCAGGATAAAATTGGCAGCTTATTTTTCTGTTTCTTTCTTTCGGACTATGCATCCCTCACCTGTGCCTGAGAGTGTAACAAAGGAGCGGGGCTCACAGCACAGTTCACAGCAGGGGATGTGTCAGGGGAGAGCAGAAGGCAGGGAAAGACCAACATTGAAGGAGAGGTTTTAAAACACGTAATGATTTCATGTCAAAACACAATTTCCTAGTGTCACTGCATTGTTCTGCAAGCATGGGGGAAAAGGGAAGTGATTGAAAACTCCTGGAATGAGAACGCAGCTGTGGATTCTGGAACATTGATTGATGCTCTTGAAAGGAGAGATTGATGGATTATGATTTTCTGGGAGGGATCATTACACACTGAGTCCATGAACAGCTCTGCCTGGCATTTGGACACTTCAGTGCAAGAGAAAACCATTTGGATGATCCTGATTCATTACCCATTATCCAAAACCAATCCGCGCAGGCACGCCCAGTCAGATCTGAGGCCCTAGGGTAGGACAGGGTCCGGGTTTGGTGCTCAGCGAGCATTTGTCGGATGAATGAAAAAGAACAGCTTGGCCCGGGCCGGCAGTCTCTGGATTTGAATAGCTGTTGTGTGCCTGCAGTACATCACTTTCCCTGCCGCTATCACTCTGGCTAAAGTAATTAGAGAGGAGACCGGGAGTCAGGTCTTCTTGTCCCACCAGTGGAGTCTGGGAGAAGCTGGAGGGGTGACTCCCATGGGACTGGGGCAAGGTCTGCACTGGGAAGGTGGTGACATCGAGAAGCCAAAGCTGCAGGTCATGGAGGGGGAACTGAGTGTAAGTCACAAAGGGAGAAAAAGTTAGAGTCCAGAGACATATCAGGGTATACCGCTCCAAGGGTTAAGTATGGGCCCACAGGTGAGGACCTAATTTACGAAGAAGTTACCCAGAGGCTGGGATGATCAGGGACAGGTTGGGGACAGTGGTTGAGAGAGCAAGTCAGAATAAAGACAGGGAAAGGGGTGAGGGTATCAGAGAACTGCTCCTATGTGGTGCCAGCCATATACCTCAGGGAGTGGTCTTACTGCTTACAGGAGCCCGGCAGGAGTTGATGCCCCAGCCCAGCCTACCAGCTCTCCTAAGACCAGGAGCTGGACCCCCGAATGCGGCACTGTCTGCTGGGCTTCCAAACGAAGCTGAAAACCTGTGAGATTGAAATCTGAAGAGAACAGGACTCTGCTTTGCACACCTTCTCAAGCCTCCAATGTCACATATAGTCATTCCCTTTCAGCACCATCCACCATGGCTCCACAGCATGCCAAGGGTCAGGTGGGGCCAACCTTCAGGAGGCTGTGGTTTTGTGTCCCCTCAGTTCTCCTGCTGTCACAGCTCTTTTCTCTGGCCCAGCCCCGGGCCCCCATGTCCTCACCTGGCCCCTGACTTCCCTATCTGCCCACCACAACTCCTCTCATCCTAGACAGAGCTCTGTGCTCCTGGTTCATTCCACATGCTTCTATCACAATTGAGCTGCGTTCGTCCCATCCACACCTGGCCATGCTCTACCATGAACGAATATGGCTGATCAATATATGTTGGTAGGTGGCTGCATTAATCTTCCCTGGTGACACATTGACTGTATAATTTGGGGCAATGATGTCATAGATGCTTCAGCAGGGAGGAGTAAATGATGATGGAAACCTCTGGCCCCATGTCTCCTAGCCGGAGACACCTTCCAGCACCACTCAAGTTATCAGGTAATGTCTTCCTCCACGGAGAGGTGGGCTGGTGGAAGGAACACCACAGGTAGCGTGGGCAAAACAGGAACAGAGCACAGGCTCTCTGTCCCCAAGGGATGACCGGTCTATTGGGCCTACACAAATGGCACTTGCTCAGGACCAGACCCTCACTAACCCGGGGACCACAACAACAGCATCCAAGATGTACACCCACATTTTGGTGCTGTCTCCTTGTGTCCAAGCCGTGTTCCTGGGCAACGCTTCTAGCCAGGCTGAAGGTTATAGTACTTGGCCAGAGGGCTCTTGGGGGCATCAGAAGGCGTGTGTATCACTTCGTAAGTCCTAAAGCACCAAATGTAGGCCCAGCAGTGTCATCTGTCGAGAAGAAGATGTCCACGGGAAATAGTTTCACACGTCACTGGGCACTTGCCGGGTGCCCACGTCGTGCAAGACACATAGCGTTGAGCACTGGAAAGGTGCCCAACCGAATTGAGATGTGCTGAAAGTGTAACATGCACTCCACACTTTGAAGACTAGGTACAGAAAATAGGATGTAAAGTAGCTCATTGCTTCTTTTCGTATTGATTATATATGCTGCAATGACACCGTTTTGAATGTATAGGATTAAATAAAATATATTATTCTAATTAATTTCACCTGTTACCTTTTATTTAATGTGGTATGAGAAAAATTTTGATTACATACATTACATATGCAGCTTGCATTACATTTCCACCGGACAGCTCTGGTCTTGCAGTGCTCTCTAAGAGAACTTTCTGAAATGAACATCTGGAAATGTTCCAGACCTGTGCCATCCAATACAGTAGGCTCTAGCCAAACGTGGCTATCAAGCTGTTGGAAAGTGGTTGGCGTGTTCGAGGAAATAAAGTTTTAATTTTATGTCATTTTAATGAATTTAAATTTAAATAGTTACATGTGGCTAGTGGCTACCTTACTGGACACCACAGATCAGGAGGGGCAGGATCTGGTTAGAGTGGGGTCAGGAGTTCTGTCCCTCAACTACATCATAGAATCGTCTGGGGAGCTTTCACAGCACAGAAGCAAACCTCACCCTCAGAGCTCCTCTGTCACTAGTCTGAGTGGAGCACGGGCACTGGTACATTGTAAACGCCCCTCAGGGGATTTTAATGAATAGCCAGGACCACTAAGAGAACCACTAAGTTATGAAGAAAAGGGAAAAGAAAGAGGAGGGGGGTTGGTATTGAGAGCCTGCATGTGTCAGGAGCCCTGCCAGGGTGTGTGTTGTGCCATCCAATCTTCCGGGGTAGGTATCATCACTATCATCCCCATTTTACAGATGAGAAAACTGATACCTGCCCAAAGGCTGAGATTAGAGCCAGGGTGTGCAAAGATCCTGGATGCAAAAGCCCCCACTCCCCTCAATAAGCAGATGTCTGAGTAGCCTGGACAGAACAGAGGACTCAGGCAGGGTGACAGGGAGCCCAGGGCAGCCTTGGGCAAAGCAGGGCTCCCACTTCCTGGGTCGGAACCCCGCCCTGTCCCCTCATGTGCACAGCTGGGCTAGGCTGGCCCAGCAGCTCTGCACTTCCCTAAGGAACCCCAAGAGGAGCCGGGCGGAGGCAGCTCAGACAACAAAGACGTCCATGTGGAGCTGAAACAAAACACTTCAGATGGCCAGCCCAGAAGCGCTGACAGCCAGGCAGCTGCCCCTCCCGGGGTGTCTGCAGGGAGCTGTTGCCATGCAGCCTCGTGATGCCTGGCTTTGTCGTTTAGGACATCAAAGGGTTCCTTTGAGCTAAATACTGGAGGGTCTTTGGAGGATTCCAAGAGCTGGAGGAGTCCCGCGTGCCTGGAATAGAGATGGCAGTGACTGGCAGAGAAAGGCACATGAGGGGTCCTGGGGTCTCCTTCCCAAAGGGGAATAAAGGAGGCCACCCTCAAGTGACCCCGCACACTCTCGGGTTCCATAAGCCCTCATGGTATATGTGTAGATGGTGGGTGAGGGTGGGAGATGTGTGGGCAGGGGGTGGGGGGATGGATGAGTAGGTGGGTGGCAAGCATTTGGGGGTGGTAAGAGGTCCTCTCTCAACCTTGGCTCACTCCTCAAACAGAAATCCTTGTCTCTAAAAGTTAGATTTTTGGATCCATGGACCCCCAGCCTCTCTCCACCTTAAGAAATGATGCAAGAGGGAAAAATGCAAGAGGACCCTGGAACAGAGACATCGCTCCCCTGAGCACATGTAGGCACACCTGCTGAGTTCCCTTTCAAGAGGGGAAGCCCTAGAAGGAGAAAAGGTGGAAATCCTCTCCTGGGGCTCCAGGATCCCTAACTCTGCCTGTGCTGGCACCTGCCCTGGCCCTACCCGTGACAGAGCAAAGGGACTGAGCCGTGGGCCCTGCCCTCAGGGCTCCCAGTTTAGCAGAGAGAGAGACACGTAAACAAATGACAGTCACTGGGATGCGGGGACTCTGCGATGGAACCCGGGGTGAGAGGGTCAGAAACACTTGAGAAAGAAGAGTCGCTCAGTCTTGAGACGTGAGCAGGGGCTCCAGGGTGAGCAGGAGCCAGGAAGGTTGCTCCAGGAAAAGGGGGTTCAGAGCAAAGGCACAGAGCAGTGAGTGACACACCCAAAATTGGGAGGGCTGTTTTTCCAATCAGGCTATTTCAATTTCTGCCAGGAGAAGGAAGTCAGGTGGAAATTAGTCCCAAAGATGTAAAAATGGCCCTTTAAGAGGCCACTCCCTTTCTTCTCAGGCGGGTGTCCTAGGCACCAACCCAGCCCGTGCTCGCATAGGTAGCATCAGTACAGGATTTCCGAGGAGGAGAGAGAGTGAGTGCTCCTGTGGGATCCCACACTGAAGTCAGGAGACACAGAATGACTTCTCTTTCTAAGAGACCAGAACTCAGCCTCAGACCAGGGCCTGACAGGAAATTGTGGGAAATAAAGACAGAGAAGCAGCTGATGGCCTGGTCCTGGGGCGCCCTGAGGTGCACCCAAGCAGGGCTCCTCTAGATATAGGAGGATGGGGAGACCAGAGGGGAAGGCCCGTGTCTTATACATACAAGCAACGCAGCCATAGACAAGAGAGAGCTGTAGCCGTGTGCGAGCAGAGACGCAGGGTGGCCCACTCCCGCTGAACTCCTCTGCCCACCCCTGCGCTCCTGCAGGAAGTGGGGCGTGAGCCCAGCACCCCCATCTCACCTACTCCCGGCCCCAGCAGAACCGGTGGCCAGGTTGCTGGGGGAAGGAGGTGGCCTCTCAGTGAAGTGGTGACTCAGCGGCCTGGGTGAGTGACAGCCCGCACGGGGTGCTGGAGGTGGGGGTGAGGCTGCTTTTAGCACCAGTGTTTGCTCGGGCTGTGCCTCGAGGCTGGAGGGAGGACAGATACTGGAAGAAGTGCCCATCCTGGCACCAGCTCTGCCAGTCCCCCAGGTGGGATCTGGCTGGGCTCTTGTCCTCATTTTTCCTATTTTCACAGGGATGAGGGTGGACTGGGTGGCCTCTGCCCTCCCCACCTCTGCCACAACTCCTCTTCCAGAAAGGAATACTTTGGAGTGCCTGCCTGCACCAGAGGCTTCACAAAGTTTTATTCATCCCATTCAGACCTCACCTGGAGCCTGCCAGGTGGGCACTGCTTTCCCTACATTTCAGGAAATCTTGGCTCAGAGAGGATGAGGGGCTTGCCCGAGGTCACACAGTTAGCCAGCAGCAGAGCTAGGATTCTAAGTCTGTCTGAATCTACAGCTGATGCATTTACTTCCAGGAAACCCCTCCAGCTAGGCTGGGAACTGAGGTGGGAGGAGGCGAGACCCGTGATTCTTCAAATGTGGTCCCCAGAGCTCCTATATCAAAACTCTGGGGTGGGACCCAAGAATCTGTGTTTTAGCAAGTCCCCAGTGATTCTGATGCTCTAAAGTTGGAGGAGTGCTGGGCTGGACCACATTGCCTTTGAGGAAGAGACTAGAATATGAGACATAGAAAAGCCCAGATTAGACCACTGCAGCTCCTGTGGGTGGAAGGGAGGAAAGGAAAGGAGTCCATTCTCTCTTCTCCTACTCCAAAATTCTGCATCTCAAACTGAAATGGCTCAGAGTGTAATTTTCCCAAAGTCAGTCTGCTGTGCCCTGCGGGCCTGGTGTTGGATGATTATCCAACACCCCACCCTATGGGAGCAAATTAGGTGGCAGCCGGAAGTTGTCAGAGACACACTCTGTGGGCATCCTGGACGCGGACTCTGACCCTGCCTCCACCCCAACCCTCACCCCAGCCTCCAATCCCTGCTTCTGATCCTGACCCTGTGGCCAGGACTGGCACGAGCATCCCCAGGAACACTCCCCAGGGATCCCTGGACAATTTGCCGTGACCTTTAGCTAAAAACCAATCTCCCTCAGACACTACGTGGGTGGCCCAGTCCCGCTGACAAGGGCAGTGCATGACAGGGCAAAGCAGGACTGGAGGTGTGGCCCAGGCCATCGCCCTTCAGGGGGACGGGCCAAAGGCCCAGACAAGCCCGGAAACATCCAGATGGCAGGAGAGAATGAATCAGTTAGATTGTGTCCAGAGAGAGACTGAGAAGGCTCATTTCAAAGCAGGAGCTTGTCTCCTAAGAGAAAGTAATTTTCTCCTCAGACAGGGAGTTGGGGAAGGTCCCCATGATCTTGGACTGCGTCTTCATTTTTCAGCTGTAGGCTGTCTTGGACTGGGATCCAGGGGCTGTGGATTCTCCTTCTGGCTCCCCACCCACTGGCCGAATGACCTTGGTGAAGTGAGGGCATCCCTGAGCCTCAGTTGTCCCATCTGTAAAATGGAACTAGTAGTGGTCATCTCTGTCCACCCCTCAGAGCCACAGAACCCACTGCCATCAGTCTGTAGGGGCCTGGGCTGCTCTGTTTCCAGATGAGGAAAAGGGGGTCAGGAGCAGGAAAGGGGACTTGACCGGGATTCGTGACAGGGGTGGTGGCCAAGCTGGGGTGGAGGCCTGTGCAGGGAGATGTGAGTCTGAATGAAGTAACAAGAGCATCTAACACTTTATTACGCCAGGAAGGGGGGACAACTGGTCTGGACCCTCAGGGAGCTCTCTGGCTGCTGGGGAGGAGACCTGTGGATAGCCCAACCTTCCCTGAATGTGTGCACTGAGGACTCAGTCAGCACAGTGAGTATTTCGGGACTGAGGGCTGGGGCAATCTTGGACATGTTGGGGGAGGAGGGGTCACCTAGGGAAGAGGGAGCAGGACCAGGGACAAACCCTTGGCTGACAGGAGCATCTCAAAGCCCTCTGTATGTGCCCTGTGCCATTAGGAGAGAGGAAGACCCGTTCTAAGACCACGAAGGGTGAGAGGCAGGGACCCCATAGCCTCGACCCAGCCTCTCCGGGAAGGAAGCCTTTCCTTTGCAAAAACCACTGAAGGCTGCCTCCCTGCAGACCCTGTGCCCCTTCCCCAGGGCCCTCCACCCTCCCGGGGGAGGCTGCCCGCTGAGCCCTGCAGCTGTGCCATCTGACGAAGGGCAATGTTTTTCATCTGCCCAGCACACCCGTAGCAGCTGGGTGTTTGAAACTATTTCTATAGCAGCCAACCTTTTCCTCCTTGCTCCTGAGTTGGAGACCTTCACACACGGCCAGAGCAAGCTGGCCCAGGTCTGTGCCTGCCTTTCCCACCCCACCCACCCCTCCTGAGGTAAGAGTTCTTGTCCCTGGCTGCACATCAGAGCCACTGGGGAAGATTCTAGGAGTGCAGATGCCCGGACCCTGCCCTAGACCAATGGAATCAGGACTGCTGTGGGTTGGGCACCAGCATCTATATTTTTTTAAAGATCTGCAGGAGATTCAAATAAGCAGCCAGGGATTAGAACAGCTGATTTAGAAGCATAGAATATCAGGGCCAGAGAGCCCTTAAAAATCACCGCGCACGCGCACACACACACACAGAGGCATGTGCTTTTCAAATAGGGAAACCGAGGCTCAGAGGTCTGCTCAAGGGCACACAGCCAGTCAGTAATGTGTGAACTTGGACTCCTTGTTCAGGCCTATGTCACTCATTTGCAAATTACTATTGTGCTTTACTATGTACCAGATCTCTCCTCTTTCCAGCTATTTCAACGCCCCGCTGAAGCAATACCACCCTACCTCCCAAATACACCCACAGCCCACTGCTAAAATCTCCCTCCCCTAGCAGCTTCTGAAATGCCTTCCCGTGGACCAAGACCAAAGTCTCTTCACTCACATCCTAAATCTGACAGCACACCCTCACCCAGAGGTAAAGGCAGAGAGTCTCAAATTCTTTCCCAGGAGGAGGGGAAGGAGGATATTATCTTTGGGGGAGAGTAGAGCAGAAAAAGGAAAAAAACTGGGGAGTCCTGGGACAAGCTCTTCTCAGGACAGATCTCGCCTTCACCGCCTTGGGAGATGCCACTTGCGCGTGGGCTGTGGGAGGGGGGCAACGTTAGTCCCCTCCCTGGGCAGGCCTCTTGCCTTCCCTCACTGCCTACAACAGAGTTGAAGGTCAAAGGTGGGCATAGCCCCTTAGGCCATTACAAAGGCTCTGCTACCACCCCATCCTTGTAAGTCTTCTATCAGCCACCCCTCATCCCGCTGTGTCAGCCCTCCTGTGCTGCACCCCAGCTCCGCGGTGGCAAGAATCCCCAATGCCCGACGGCCTCCTGGGAAGGTGCACAGAGCAGCTCCGGGTTACATATGCAACTTGCCTCCCAGAAATGTTCCCTGCTCTAATCACTTTTTTAAACTCCACAAACACAATCTCTGCACCGTGATCAATTATTTAGCAGAAAATGATGCATCGTGTTCGCAACTAGATGGCATTTAATATGTCCCCAGAATTCTAATGACGCACCATCACCATGGGCCTAATGCAAAGTTTCCCTTGCCTGTGTTTTTGAAGACTTCCCGGAGTGGAGAGGAGCCAAGATCTATATGCTCTCAGTTGATGTCGGACTTAGGAGGCTCCCTGAATGTAATCAGATGGCTGCTGCCGGCCGTGTCCTTGCAACTTATTTGTTTTCTTTCTGCCTCGCAAATTACTCCTTTTGCAAGGTTGTTTGTTTAGTGTCAGGAGGTTATTAAACAAACTTAAGGCTTGAAGCCCTTAGTCAAATCAGCAGGAGTGGGGCCAGAAAGGGGTGATTCAATATTTAAGAGGCTGCTCCTTTTGCCGCGCTGCTCCAGAACCAGGCGACCTGCTACTCGGAGGCCCCAGACTGAGGGACGCATTAGCTGCTCAGCTGGCCCAGAGGACACAATCAGTTGTGATCAGAAAGCCGTGGCTGCCTCATATTCCAACATCTGAGCCCTGGGACGCTGCCTAACAATGGCCTAGAGGTGAGCAGGAGAGACTCCGGGGTCTCTGCATCCAAGTCTCTTGGCTTCAGCTGTCCTAAGTCTTGGTCTCCTGTCCACAGTTGAGCTGCTAGATGAGGAGGACCAAGGGCAGAGCCCTCTGGGAAACACTGGTCAGGGCATCTGCCACAAAGACCCACAGCATCCGTGGGTCTTAGACCCCAGAAGGAACTCTAGCTACCTCCATTCAATCCAGTTTGTTACCATTTCCTGAGCATTTGCTGTGCACCAAACACTCCACTCACAATTCACAATGATGACTGCCACATGCTGAGCATCTACTGTGTGCCAAGTGCTATGCTCAGCACTTTGCGTGTGGTACGTCTCATCTTTCCACAGCCCTTCGAGGTTCAAAGTACCATATCCATTTTCCAAAGAAAAAGCCAGAGGCTCAGAGAGGTTCAGACACCTGCCCACGTCCCTCAGCTTGTATGTGCCTAAAGCAGAATTCAAGCCAAGGTCTGTCTGACCCCAAAGCTGGGGCTCTCGCCCCCACCCCAGGATGACTCAGCATTTGAGGCTTAGAGCAGTCCTGAAACATGAGGAGAGTGTTACAGATAGTGTCAATTTGCCAGCTGAGGAAGCTGAAACTTACAGACACTGGGAGTTGCCCAGAGGCAGAATTGGAACCCGGGCCTCCTGATGCCCCAGGCTAGTGCTCTGTCCCCGGACTCAAGCCTGTCCTTCTGAGGATCTCCTGTAGAATGGCAGCAGGGGTTCCAGGGAAGCCTCTGCCTTCTGTAGAGGGAACACCCAGGACGTGCCTCCCACCACGGGCTGCTGACCGGCACGTCCCCTGCCCCTGCCCTCCCCAAGGACCACTCCTCGGACCCTTGCCAAGACTTCCAGTGGGCCCAGGGCCGCTCTCCTCTGCCAGCTCCAGTCCCCTCCAAAGCCATCGTCTGCCTGGTAGCCCTGGGTGGGGTACCCGTAGGTACGTGACCACCTCCTGCCTGGTAGCAGCTTGTTCCACCCTTTTGATGGATGACAAAACTGAGGCACAGAGAGGCCCAACGTCACACAGCTAGTCGGGGGCAAAGCTGGATTCCAACTCAGGCCCTGACTCCACAGCCTCCACCACCTTCTACTGCCTTCCCATGGCAGGGAGGGAGCCGCCCATTAGCATCAATGGCTAACATTCCCTACCTCACACGTGGAGAGTGAGCAAACCAGAGTGACAGGGATGAAGGGCATCTTCCTACGAGAAGGTCAGTGACTCACGCCCAGAAGAGAGGACTGCGGACTGGAAGCTGTGAGACACAGGAAAGATGAGAAACCTAAGGGAGCAAGGGGAAGACATGGTGGCTCTTTTCAACTATACCAAGAGTTGTTGTCAAAAGGAAGAGGGAAGAACCGGACACTCAGTGGGCTCCTGGGGATGAACTAGAGACCAATGGAAAGAAATTGGGAGAGGTCATTTTCAGCTCAGGAAAAGGAAAAGGAAAAACTTCTAACAGCTAAGTCACCCAGGGATGCACTGGACTGCCTGGAACTGACTTCCCCATCACCTAAACCAGATAAATGACTCTCACAGAGAAAGTTGAAGAACAAATGTCTGAATCAGGATGGAGAATGAACCCAGAGGGCTCATCCAGCTTGAAGAATCTATCATTCTCTGATGCTAATTATGTTTGGTTCTTTTTTGTGTGTGTGTGAGGAAGATCGGCCCTGAGCTAACATCTGCCAATCCTCCTCTTTTTGCTGAGGAAGACTGGCCGTTGGCTAACATGCATGCCCATCTTCCTCCACTTTATATGGGACACCGCCACAGCATGGCTTGACAAGCCGTGTGCCGGTACGCGCCCAGGATCCGAACTGGTGAACCCCGGTCCGCTGCAGTGGAGCGCGTGCACTTAACCGCTTGCACCACCGGGCCAGCCCCTATGTTTGGTTCTTAAATTAAGAAGATCTGAGTGGTTTAAGCTGTGTCTAAGTGACACCAAATTGGACACATGGAAACGTAAGCCACAGAGTCAGTTGTTTGGCTGTTGGTCAACACATTTCCAAACAACTGAAAATATTTTTGTGTTTTTATCCTGATGTTTGTTTTGTTATTGATGAGAAAATAAGAAGGCCCAACTAAACCACAAGTGGCAGCAGGAAATGCTCAGCAAATTCAAGAATCCCAGTTTACACCAATGGTAAATGAGAACTACTTATCATGAGACGCTCAGTTTCAATCAGCAGTGGTAGCTGATGCTCATGTTGGCCAAACCTCAGCGCCTGCTCCGGTGGCAGAAGCTGTGTGGGAGGGGCCAGCTGTCAGCCACAGCACCTCAGTTCTTTATTCCTGCAGAGTGCTAGGCGCAGCCTCAGTTATCACAACAAACTAAAACTACACATTGATTCAACTGTGTAGCCCAATGACAGAAACATCCCAATGTTTTATTTAAAAATACACACCTTATTAACATCGTTAGCCATTAGGAGATGAAAATTAAAAGCCAGTAGGGGATACTACTACATAACTATCAGAATGGGCAAAATAAAAAATAGTGACAAAACCAAGTGCTGACGAGGATGTGGAGCAACAGGAACTCTCATACGCTGCTGACGGGAATGGAAAATGCTACAGCCACTCTGGAAAACAGTTTGGCAGATTCTTATGAAATTAAACTTATATTTACCATAAGACTCAGCAATCTCATTCCTGGGAATCCCAGAGAAATGAAAACATATGTCTGTACAAAGATCTGTACACGGATGTCCATAGCAGCTTTATTCATAATCACCAACAACTGGAAACAACCCAAGAGCCCATCAACTGTTGAATGGATAAATAAAATGTGACCCATCGGTACAATGAAATACTACTCAACAATAAAAACTGATACAATGACTTGGATGGATCTCAAAGGCATTATGCTAAGTGAAAGAAAGCAGTCTCAAAAGATTATAAACCATATGAGTCCATTTTTGGAAAGACACAAGAATGTCTTGGAGAAACAGATCAGTGGTTGCCAGGCATTACGGATGGAGGTAGGGTGTAACAATGACAGGACAGGAGCTGTTCTGTATCCTGATTGTGATGGTGGTGGTTACACAAACCTATATATGTGTTGAAATTCACAGAACTGTATACCCCAAAGTCAATTTTACTGTATGATAATTTAAAGAATATACTCAATTTTTAAAAGAGCAACATGTCTAACATGAAAAACATTTCATTAAGTAAAAAACAAAGTCAGTCTCAGAAATGACCCGTTTGTGTTTTTAGAAAACACCTATGTTGTATAAGTTTACATATGTTATGCACATAGTTTATAATACATAGAGAAAATGTCAAGAAAAATTAAAGCCATATTTATTGGCTGTGGTTACTTCTGGGGCTAGGAATGGACCCGGAGGAGGATAAAGAAGGAATTTCATCTTTTATTCTATATACATCTATACTTGAATCTTTTTATACTGTCCAGGCCTCACTCTAATTAAATACGTAAGTAGATAAATTGAAAGATAAATAAATAAGAAAAAGTACAAGTAGATACTCATTAATTGTTTAATGTTTTTAAAATGGGCATCTTAGATTTCAGGATATGTAGTATTTGTCAATACAAGGATGGCTGCTGAGAAGGGGCCCCATGTATTGGGAAGGATGGGAATGATGGCCCCCGGGTAGGCAGGTATCCCAAGAGGGTCCCATTGTGCTATTTCAAAGACAAAGAGCCAATTAACACCACCTTCAAGGCTGTGCTCTGGGCTCTGTGGGAGGCTACAAGAGGCCCACGCACCATTCCTGCCCCCGAGGACCCGAGAATCTACTTGGGAGGACAGGACAAAGGAAGAAGAATTAATAATAGAAGACTGAGAATGACAGCAGTGGCTAGTGCACCTCAGAAATGTGGTTACCATTTATCTAGAGGCCCCTCTCAGACAGTTCTCTCTCCTGTGCCCTTTCACACACTCCTCTAACAATTCCACCAGGTAACTCATAATCATTCTATTTTATACATGAGGAAATCGGAGCTCAGTAGGTTTAGGATCCTGCCCAGAGCCAAAGAGCAATTAAGTAAAGGGGCCTGGATTCAAACCAGCCCTGGGAAAGGCCAAAGCCCATTCTCTTTACAAAGATTATCCTGTGACCTTTAACTAGTAGCTAGCAGGTCAGTCCACACAGCCTAGAAGACAAGAGCTGTCCCTCCTCAGTGCACCCTCAGTGAACACAGCTGTCAGTGTGATAATTAAAGGAACAAGAACAAAGTCCCAAATCTTCCCCCAAAGACCAATGAATAATTGGTCATCAGCATGTGTGGAAAGTAGAGATATGTACTTCAAAAAACATAATTTAAGAAAAAGCAAGCTGCAAAGCTCCATACAGCATAATCATATTAAACATTCGTCAATCAGAGAAACACAGACCTCGAAGACACCTAAGAGACGTCCACCTCCCTTATAAGTGAGGAGACTGGGCTCAGAGAGGACAATTGTTTAGTCCAGGCCACACAGCAAGTGAGTTGCAAACCTAGCACTAGAGCCAGGCCTCCAGACTGCTCAGGGATCCTTGCACACTCCCAGACTGCCTGGGAGCAGTCGGTGGGCTTCCTTCTCCTGTGCCCAAATTTTCCCTCATTAGCCCAGGCTCAGAGTCCCTGCTTGCCTAATAACATCATTTCAGTTCTTGACATTTTGTTTAATCACCCTCGTGGCATTGAGCCGGTGCCCAGCCGAGGCTTCTGATCTCAAAGATGGCTCCCAGAAAAGATGACATGTTGCATTAATGTAAACTTTTTCAGATAATCTCTTTGAAAAAAAATTATTCTGGAGTTGTGCTAGTCATATGCTGGCATGAACCCCGGAACCATTTGGACATACTTTTGTTCACTTTGGCCTCTTCACAGCCCCTCCCCCAGTCAGGGTGAGATGCCCATCTCTGGGACAGGGATGGGACACTGTGGTCCCAACTGTGTCTGTAGGATAATGGAAAGGAGTCCATGGGGCTGCTTTGACCACAGGAAGCCAGCCAGCCTGGGAAGACAGATCCCACTTGGTGTGGGTGTTTCATGGGCTGGATGGATGGAGGGTCCCCAGGCCACCTGAGTTCCCCAGCTGAAGCAGAGTCCAGAATGTGTGGCATCCTGGGGTCCCCACTTTGGGTCTGGTCCTCTCCCTCCAGGATCCAATCACAAATATTCATTCTAATCCCCGGAATCAGGCCCCTGAGAGAGTGTAAGGAAATAAGGTGGGTCTGCAACTAAGTCCTGGCTAGAAAGGGTGGACTATCCCCCTTAGAACCCCTGAGACACTGCCATCCACAAATGCTTCTGAACCCTTTTTGAGCCTGTTTTGTTTTTGACCCTTGGTTACCTCCGTATTCGGTAACCAGCTCCATTTCTTGTGTTCTGTTACATTCCATGTGAATTCTACCACCATCGTCACCATCATCAGAGCACAGTCTTTAAAGGCACTGGCCTTAGAAACTGCAAGTCCTGGCCTGGCTCTGGCCCCGACTGCCACTTCCTAACTGCATCCTTGACTTCCCGTGATTGCTCAGCCCCCTCCCGGGGCTGGAAGCTCACAGCACTGTAAAAGATGTCACTGATTGTCTTAGTCATCTCAGACTGCCAGAACAAAATACCACAGACTGGGTGGCTTACACAACAGGAATTCGTTTCTCATAGTTTTGGAGGCTGGAAGTCCAAGAGGAAGGTGCCAGCCGGTTTGGTTACTGATGAGGTCCTCCTTCCGGCTTGCAGATGGCTGCTTCCTTGCTGTGTGCTCACATGGCACAGAGAGAGCAAGCTCTCTTGTGTCTCTTCTTATAAGGACGCTAATCCTATAGAATCAGGGCCCCACACTTATGACTTCATTTAATCCTAATTACCTCCATATAGACAGGACTCCAAATACCCTCACACTGGGGGTTAGAGCTTCAGCTTATGAATTTGGGGGGTCACAATTCAGTCCACAGCACTGAGGAAAGAATGCTGGGGACACCTCTGACACCTCAGTCTCCAGGAAAACCAGCATCTTCCTCCAGAGGCAGACAGAGGCCTCCTCCGTTTTCCTTTTTGGGACCAGATAGGCCTGTTAGTTCTCCAGCTAGGATTTGCCCAGAAGTGTTTGCTTCACGGCCAAAGAGCACCCACAGTGGCCCAGACTAAACCCCTAGTTCTCTTCTCCCCCCAGCCCTCCCTCCCAGCTTAGTCCCTGGGAAGGGCAACACAGGACAAGCTAGAGCCCTCCCTAGAGCACTCTTGCCCTGGTCAGAGCCGGACCACAGCCGTCACCCAGGTCCTGAGTCCTGCTGCCCCTCTCTACCACACGCCCATTCAATCGGTGCCAGCTGAGCACATGCTGGTTCCTGGTCTCTGGCGGTGGTTGGCGCTGACGTCCCTCCCCATCTGAGCCTGAAATGACTCTGTTACTGGGGAAGTGAGAGAGAGGAGGCAGATGCTTTGGGGCGCACCCATCCCAGAAGCTTCCCAGATCTTGTCCTGCCTCAGCCCAGGGGTGGAGGTGATGGGCTGAGTGAAGCTCCCTGGCAGCCGCCCTCCCTCCCTGGCTAGCTCTGGTTCGGCATTTGACGGGGGTCCACTTGTGCTGCTAATTCCTGACAAGGGCATTAATTTCTGAATGTTTACTTGATGACTTTAATTGAAAAGTAAAACCACTCAAAGCTAAGTAATTAAAGTCTCCCTGCCTGGATTTACAAGATTTTGACATAGAGGTGAAGCAGTTCCTCCCCCATTGCTGTCCCCACAAGGGTTGGCATTGGCCTTGGTCTCTGGGCATGGGCACAAAGGTCTCACATGTGACCCACGGCTTTCCCCACCCCTGCCACTTCCTGATCATGGAATCTCCAGTCTGTGGGGGGCATCACTCATTCATTCACTCCCTTCAGTCATTCATTCTCTCCGTGAGCACCTACTGTGAGATGCCAGGCCCTGAGGAGGCAGTGGTGAACCAGACAGGTGCGGCCCCTGCCATTGAGGAGCTCCCAGCTCTGCACTGTGACCGTGCTGGCCCAGAATCCCAGGACCACGGCTGCCAGAGCTAGGTGGGCCATTCCAGTTGACCTGGTTCAACCCTCATTTTACAGAGGTTATGGGGCAGGGCTGCTCCCCATCCCCCAGCAGCAGTTCAATGGCTAAAGACCGCCCACCCACAGCCTGGCCCAGAACCCCTGCTCCTCTAGTCCCTTCCCCCAGCCCCATGGAGTTAGTGACAGCACCAGGCCTCCTGACAACTAGCCTTCTAACCTTGGGCCCTCCCTTTATCCCCCAGCACCCCCCACTCCCCAACCCTCCACCCAAAGAAGTTTCTCTGTGGTCCTAGCTGAATTTGTCAACATCTTCCAGGCATCCAGGTATAAGTTCCTTGCAGTCAGCTCTTCTCTCTGAGCTGGCAGCCCTCGCTGGCTGACTCAAGGGTGACAGATACAGCCCTGGAGGGACTTCTTGACAGGAGCACCCAGGGCCTGCCTCCTTGATCTGTTGTTGGTTCCATCAGACCCTGGGACTTCGGCCTTTCTGTGGAGTAGGAGAAAGAAAGACATGCATTTGAACTCCCGCTCTGCCCTTCTTAGCTTCGTGCCCTGTAAAATGAAATAATAGTTACCTCATAGGATCCTCGTGGGCATTAAACGACATAATCCATGTGAAGCACTTAGCACCAGGCCTGGTACACGCCAGGTGCTCAGATAACATGAGTTCTTTTCTCTGCCTCCCATATATAGCCCACAGGCCTAGCACAGGCTTGGGCATACAGCAGGTGCTCAGCACTGGCGACTGAGTGGTGGACCTGGGGTAGGACAGGGCTGCACGAGCTAAGCTGGCTGATGAAGGAGCATTCGGCAGGCTTCAGGCAGATGCTTCCCAGGTAAACGCCCTCCTTGGCTGGCTCTCCGGGACACTTCCTGCCCACTGGAGCCCCTGGACAGACAGCAAGAGCATCGCCTCCTCCCCTGGCCTCTGGCAGCCTGGTGGTGCCTGCATTCTCCTTTCCCGTGCCCGTCAGCTCTTGGCCTGCGGGGTCCAGCTCTGTCCCTGCCCACGCTCCCTCATTGTGCAAATCATCAGGAGACTGGAGGGCCTTAGCTCTTCTCCGGCGCAGGCCTGCCCCACGTCCTTTGCCCTCCTCCCTCCCCGGCCATTCCCTATCCTGGACCCCATCGCTCCCCTGCTTCCCAGTCGTGGAGCAGCCTCCCCCTCTAGCCCTGCAGGCGAGGAGTGGGGTGAATATTGTTTCTTAAATCCAAAGGCAGCCCAGGGAAGGAAAGCTCGGAAGCAGCAGAGCCCAGGTGGGCTCATCACAGAGGCCAGGGAAGCCAGCACGGTTCGAGAAGGGTGAGGTCGGGGCTGGTGTGAGACGAGCCCACGGAGATGCCTTTATGAGGTAGGTGATGGGAGGCGGCATGAAGCAAGAGAGCGGCAGCGTCAAGGTGATGTCTGTGGTGCGTGAGCCAGACAGGGGAGGGGGGACTAGAGAAGAAGGAAGGTGGGAGCCACTGCAGACATCTGAGGGAGAGAAGACAGATGGCGATGGCTGTGGGCGTGGAGAGAGAGAAGGGTGTGAGGAGTCTGCACAAAGAACCCACAGAACTGAGGGCATTGGGGGTGGCTGGCACTGGGGGGAGGGGAGCGGGAGTGGGAGCCTGGTGCGGGGCTGGTTGGGCGAGAGGAAGAAATCAGCAGTGCCGCGCTCCCTTCCTTCCCCGGAAGCAACATCATTTCCATAGAGTCCAAATTTTCTCCCGTGAACACGTGGGACTTTTATGAGCCAGAAAAAAAATCACGAAAGCCATTTCCTGGTAAAGAAAAATAAAAGGAATATCCTTGTCTCTTATATGCTTATATATATTATCCACAGAATGTCTGATACTTATAAAAAAAAATCCCCATGGGATTATGGAAGAAAAAGGCAAGATAAAAAATGTGTTCTATCTAATTTCTAACTAAAATGTAAACACCTGGAAGGGATGGACAGCAGAAACGGGGGACTGGGCCTTTTCCTTCCCCATGGTGGGTCCCTCAGCAGCATCAGACAGACCCCAGGTGTCCCTACCTGCTCTGCTGCCCTGGACGGAAGCCAGCATGACCCCGGCCTGTGGCCAGAGAGGGTGGGCGGAGGCAGTCACGGCCTCACTCTTCCTCAATGTTGGGGACTCCCCCTCCCAGGGAGCAGGAGACACAGGCCAAGCAGGGCAGAGCGATTAGGCCAGGGCAACACCAGCGGCTGTGGGAGCAGGAAAGGAACGCAGCCCCGGGGCTAGCAGGGGAGGCTTCCTGGAGGAGAGGACTCCCGGGCCAGCTTGAAGGACAAGTAGAAAGTAACCAAATAAAAAGGGTGGGGCTTTCCAGGCAATCGTGACTGGTTTGGAACAAAGGCACTGAGGAGTTAGCCTGTGGAGCGTGAGACTCAGGAAAATGAAAATATCAGTTTGGCTTGACTGACATGTGGGATGTGTGGGGACATGGGAGAGAATGATCTAAAGGGCCAGCAGGGGCAAGTCACAAGGAACTGTGTGCTGGCTAACACACCTCGGACTACCAAGGTAATAGGGAGCCCTTGATGAAGTTTATAGGGCAGTGAGGGGAACTGCCATAATTGGTTTTGCATTTCTGAGAGGCATGAGCCACAAGCGTGAGCAGTTTTCTTAGCCACAGGGTCATGACCTACCAGGACTCACCAGATGGTGGAGATGAGTCGGGTGTGTGTACTAGTTTCCTGTTGCTGCTGTAGCAAATTACCGCAAAATCACTCGTTTAAAACAATGGAAACTAATTCTCTTACAGTTCTGGAGGCTAGACGTCTGAATTGAGTCTTAACGGGGCAGGGCTCAAGTCAAGGGGTCGGCAGGACTGAGTCCTTCTGGAGGCTCCCAGGGAGACTCTGTTCCCGGCCTCCCCCAGCTTCTGGTGGCCACCTACATCCCTCGGCTTGTGGCTGAACCACTCTAATCTCTGCCTCCGCAATCACATGGCCTTCTCCTCTTGTGTCAAATCTCCCTCTGTCTCCCTCTTGTAAGAACACTTGTGATTACATTGGGCGGACCCGGATAATCTAGGATAATCTCCCCGTCTCAAGGTTCTTAACTTAATCACATCTGCAGAGTCCGTTTTTCCATATAAAGTAACATTCACAGTGTCTGGATTTCCAGAGATTAGGATGTGGACATCTTTGGGGACATTATTCAGCCAACCATAGGGTGCCATGTATCAGAGCCAGTTGAGTGCCAGGCTGCAGCCTGGGGATTCGGCAGGGAACAGGCAAGCACAGCGCTGCCCTCGTAGAGTCTTGGAGCTGAGGCAGGGCCCTGGGGCTGCCTTGTGGGTGGGGATGGGGGACGTCTATGACCTGCCCCCCAGATGTTTCCCTGGCATCCGGGTGAGTGGCATGCCCTTCACATGCGTGAGGAGGAAGAGTAAGTTGTGAGGGTATGAGGGGCTGGGAGTAGGGGAATAGTCACCGTACTTAGAAACCCGTGAGCACTGACACTGACCAGTCAGAAGAGACCTGAAGCTGGAGCAGGGTCCTCAAAGACTCCGACCACACCAGTGTTAACCCTTCCGTTGCTGCAGCACGGGGAGGTCCCAGTGTGCTGGGGGAGAGGCCAGCGTAGCTGGGGCGGCCCAGGGCAGTGGCTATCTGTTAGCCAAGATGGAAGTATTTAAATATTTAAGTATTTAAATGAAATATGTAAATATTTTAACCCACCAATAAGGGCCTACTGGTATCTAGCAGCAGGTTAGCATTTCCACGTGGGGAATCCTGGAGTTTGCCTTGAACTTGCTGAAATGGAGGTGGCAGTTGAACAGCTGAGTGGACCTGGGCGGGAGGCTGGGAACAGAGGTTTCCAGCACCATGGAGGAGGGGTCTGCACAGTGGAAAAGCTGGCATCCCACCCCAACCCCCACCATCCTAATACCCAGAAGAGTGCGTCATTGAAACCGGTTCTTCTCAGGCATTGATGGGGTGTAAACAATTCCATTGCCTTCCTTTTCTCCTCCTTAACTTTCCCCTAAGCATTTCTGTATTTTTCTTAAAAGCCCTTTTATTCTAGAATAAAATGTACTCATCGTCTAACTACGTTGGCTGGAGCCAGCTCTCAAGGCTGCAGATCTGCCTGCTCCTGGGCTGGCTCCTCTGTCCCTCCACTGTGGCTCTGGGGCTGGGAGGGGGCCTCAAGCCCCAGACCCCAGCATCTCTGGGGGGAGGGGGAGGGACGAGGGAAAGGTTTCCAGCGTCTCCCATTCCAGCACAGAGCTGAATGCGCAGTAGATGATAAAGATACAGGGAAAAGAAAAGAATGGGAATTCCAGACTGACTTCCCCTGGACGGAGTGACAGAAAGTCAGGCTTCATGAGCTCAGCAAAACCAGGATCTTTCCGCCCACTTTGTTGCTTGGTAAACTGAGACCCAGAGCAGTGGACCTGAACCAATGCCACAGAGTGTTTATATGGAAGGTTGATCTCCTAGGCCATTGTAGGCGCAGTCTGAATGTCCTGTCTACCTTTGTTTACACTTTGCATTCATTCTAAAAGACATCTGAGCACGTGCAAGTCAGCCTGCCGTAGGTGACCCACATTCTCCACACACTTCCCTTCCTTCACCCCCAACTGCTGTCGCAGTGAAAAGAGCCCCAGGCTGTTCACGGCCCGTGAGTAAAGCTCTTAGGTGCATAGACACAACCTTTGTCACACCACACAGCCTTTGTCACACCAGCACATGGAGAGGGCCCACAGGCCTGTCGCCCCGGCACACTGTGAACGAGCTCCTGTGGAGAGAGCTCATCTTGGATCCCAGGACAGTGCCTTGCATCTGGGGGCAGCATTCGCTTGCAACATGCATTCATTCAACAAACATTTATCGAGTGCCTCCTTGCGACAAGACAGGAAGTAAAATGCAGAAGCAAACAAAGTCTCTGCCATCCTGGACCTGACTTTCCAATGGGGGACACAGACAAGCAAAGAAACAGCAGTGTTGGGGTACGGGCTGTACAGAAAACTGAAGCCAGAGAGGGGGCTGGAGATGGGATGTGCTGTGGGTGGGGGGAGGTCAGGGAAGGCCTCTCAGAGGAGGTGACATTTCAGGGAGAGCTGAATGAGGCGAGAGAGGGAGCTGGGATGACACGCGGGGAAAAGCACTGCAGACAGAGGGGCAGCAAGAACAAAGGCCATGAATGCTTGGTCGGCTACAAAACGTGGGGAGGCCAGTGTGCCCAGGAACAGTGAATGAAGATAGGAGGCCCCCCGAGGGGCAGAGCCTGTGGCAGTGGTAACACAATGAATGAATGCATGAACGAATGAATGGGGCCTCAGGAGAAGGGAATTTAAATTTGGGCCTTGGATCTACATGATCTTGAGCAAATTACTCTAACCCTCTGTCTCCCATTCCTTGCGTATAAAAAAAGAAAATCGTCATTGAAATGAGATGAAAAAACTCATTGAAATGAGAATTATGCCCCAAAAGAGCCTGGACTAGGAATTAAGAGGACGTGATCTGAAGTCCCAGTTCTGCCATTTTCTAACTGAGTGACCTCAGGCAGGTCATGTCACCTCTCTGAGCCTCGATTTCCTCATCTGTAAAATGGAAATCATGGTGCCCGCCCTGTCAATCTCAGCAGGCTGAGGTCTGGATCAAATTACACAGTCCATGTGGGAACAGTTTGTAAACTGCGCCTGTCACACAAATAGAGGAGCTTGTTGACCACCTCACCCGGGTGGGTAAGACCTGAGGCTCCCACGCAGAGGGCCCGGGCGAGAAGATCTCACTCCCCCATCAGCTCTTCCTGGGGCAGCTCTTCCTCTTCTCTTCCTCTAGTTCCTGTCTGCTCCGTGGCCCCTGTGTCCTGCGTCATTCACAGAGCACCCCACTTGCCCTGTAGAAAATGGGGTGCTTAGGCCTTAGCGGAGAAGGGAATCATCGTGCCCTCCTCCATCCACCCTCCCTCCACACTGTGTCCTGAAAGATCTTTCAACATAGACATCCAACCCCACCTCTCCCCTGCTTCCAACCTTTCCCTGGTTCCTCAGGCTCCCAGACAAACGTCTCAGCTCGCTCTCACATCACAAGGCCGTGTGGCCCCCACTGAGGTCTCCAGGCTCCCTCTTGCTAGTCTTTGGCTACAAAGAACCAATTTTAATTTCTCTAGACAGTACCCAGTCTCACGCATCCACACCTTTGTACATACCATTTCCTTTGCCTGGAATGACCTCTCCGGTGCCACCAACTCTCTGGAGAACTCCTATTCATCCTGCAAAACCCAGTATAGACGTCTCTTTTGAGGGCAAGCCTTCCTGAATCATGTGCTCCTTCCTTCGCAGGTGACATTAGCCCTTCCTTCTGCCGTGCTCCCCTGGATCTTGTACAAGCTTCTCTCATTGTCCTTATACCATGATGCCCCTTGATGTGCCTGTCCTGTCCCTCCACCAGGCCATGTATGAGCTCCTTGGACATAGCACCTAGGTCATCTCTGCTGTCCCAGCACCTACCTCAGGACTCGGTACCTAGTAGCTGGCCATGAAACTTTTATTGACAGGAAGTGAAATGTGCCTTGAAGGAGAGAGTCCCTCTCCTCTGCCCTGAAACTGAAAGCAATATAGAGTGGTCTCCCCAAATTGGACAGGTGTGCACTGGGGGGCCTTTTCCACCCTGCGGTGTGTGGGAGCTCTGAAGTGAGAGGACGGCCAGCCGTCTACATTCTGAACTCAGTGACTATTAGAAATGACCACATTAGTGAGACAGGCATTTTAGAAGCTCTCTTATTGACCCACGAAAGAAAGGCTCTAAATTTAGTGCCCCAAAAACGGAGGCTGGTGAATTTGTAGCCTCACAAATGGCTCACGTTGGGT
This sequence comes from Diceros bicornis minor, assembly GCF_020826845.1. NCBI lineage: Eukaryota > Metazoa > Chordata > Mammalia > Perissodactyla > Rhinocerotidae > Diceros > Diceros bicornis. The sequence continues at coordinate 13,515,728 of NC_080749.1, read as the reverse complement.
AGGAAGCTGAATTCGATTTGCATGTCAGAGGAGCGTTATCTGGTACCTGATGTAAGACTAATTTTATTATTAAATTATCAACACTGATTTACTGAGAAATACGGTATTGCCGGGAGCTATTTTTAACCTCGCGCCTCAGCCCCGCTCAGCAAACAAATCATCCTTTGAAGGACACTGCATTTGCAAAAGTGAATTAGGTGAATAAATATCCATCTATTCATGAAGTTTCTTTATTGAGAAATAAATAAATAACAGCCCCTGAATGCCTTCATTGTCCCTCTGGCAGTTTTCCACGGGGATGACAGCTTCTGCTAAGCACGGCAGCGCAGCGATGTCGGCGGGGGCCACCGTGTGAGGCGCCATCCAAGAGTGGGTGGGAAAGGCCCTGGCCTGGGTGCTGGCTGCGAGCTCCGTGAGGCCGGGGCCTGGGCCGGGGCTGGTGGGATTGGCCATGTCTTCCCACCCCCTGCACATGGGCGGGGACAGTCTTGGTCCAGCTCGGCACCTGAAGCATCCCCTCGCCAGCCAGGAAGGATGCCAGCTCCACTCTGGTACCAACCTGTGGCGGTTCTGCCACTTACTAGCTTTGGGACCTTGGGCGAGTTACTAACCTTCCTGTGCCTCAGTTTCCTCATATATAAAATGGGGATAATTCCTACCTCATTGTTGGGTTGTTGGGAGGATTAAATGAGATAATGCGTTTAAAGCACTGAGAAGAGTACCTGGCACATAACCAGAGCCTACTAAATTTTACTTATGGAAATAGTCGTCGTTGTTGGGACAGGGAGAAAGACAGAGACACAGCATCCCTCAGGGGGAGCCATGTGATATCTTGGAGGAGTACAGGCTTTGAGGTCAGACCTGGATTTCAGTCCCAGCTCCACCCCACGCAGCTGTGTGACACTGGGCAAGCTACTCGACCTTTCTGTTCCTCCGGTTCCAAATCCGTGAAAGAAGCATAATCACACCTACCTCTGCAGGAAAAAATGAGATCATAAATGTCAAGTTTTCAACATGGTACCTGGCACTGAGTACATGCTCAATATAACGGATGGATAGTGACAGGAGGGTTACTCTTACTAAGATTAATACAGTCGGTCATTCCTTTCCTGAATTCTCAGGGCTCCGCTCCCCCTCTTTTTCCCCTTTCCTCCCACAACCTGGTGCTCATCTGGGATAAAATAAGAATCAAGAATGCACCCTGAAGGAAAAAGATATGCTCAATTTGCTGAACTGATGGTATCTTTATTTAAAATTTTGATATGTTGTTTATCATGGATCACATTGATTTTGAGGTTTTAAATATTGCATTAAAATTATTTATCTACTTACTGAGTTTTTTGGCACCCCCTTAAACTGTGCACCTCACCCTAGTCCTGGCCCTGCGTGGGGGTAAGAAGGAGCCTCTGTGTGGAGGCACAGGAAGCTCCGTTTGGCTGTGGAGCAAGGCGGAGGGAGAAGCGGGCTGGGAGAAGGCGGGCCGGCTCATGACCGGGGTCCACCGGCCCTGGGACTCAGAGGTTACCCTGTAAGCACCGCGGGGCATGGCAGGTTTACCAAACAGGGAGCCAAAGGTGAAGTCGGCCATCTGATGGTGCTCGGCTTTCCTTCGCCCCATCCTCCTGGAATGGGAATAGTGGAAAGTTAATTAGGAGAACCCTGCCCGGGCCTCTGGCCCTCAGCAGCTGCCAGCACACACCCGCGGGCTGTTGGCTGCTCACGTGGTGGAAACAATTACTTGCTGTTTGAGGGCTGGGGCCACGGGGTCCCTAACTTGGCAACCCCATCAGTCCAGCGATGTGAAAAGAGGCAGCTGGCAGTGGCGAGTGAGGACTAGTTAGCCAGCTCCCCAGAACACATATCTTAGAGACAAGCTCTCACGGCCCTCAGGCCCTGAGGCTCAGCGGGGAATCGCCTCCTCCTGTCCCCCAGCCTCGTGGGCACCAGACTAGGCAACAGGCTTGCTCTTTTCATTTCCACAGGAAGCCTTCCCCTCCCATTAGAAACTTAGCAGAAGAAGTAGAGTAAGACACAGACCTCAGTTTCTCCCTCTGCAGCCAGACCTCTCAACACTGGTGCTGGCGGCAGTGGGAGCCATGACATGCCAGAAATGGGGGTGCACATGCAAGGTACCGTCTGCACCCCCTCAGCAGAGGTGGCCAGCTGAGTGGAGGGTTCAGCCTGTGGCTGGGGGCCAAGCAAGGGCTCAGACAAACCCCACACATGGCACATGGGCACAACCAAACTCAATGCAAGAGGCAGGCTTTGCCCCAGACTGTCACCATCCTGCAGAAGTGGCAGCAAGCACCTGGGGTTGCACCTCAGGAGAGAAGCCAGATCCCTGGCTACCTCCCATATTGGTAGGAGAGACCTTGAGCTTTGCCTCACGAGTGCAGCCTCACCAGTGGGGAACTTCTTGTTCTCTGATGCCAGTCACTTGGGAGTGGACCAGTCAGAGGATGTCATGTTCCCTACTGGGCCAATCACTGAGGGGAGAGCTGGGCGAGAGCCCTAGCCCCAATTGTCTCAGTAAGGAGCTGTTTGGAGAAAGTAAGGAAGGGGTGAATGGTGGCTTCTGGAAGCTCTGCCACTGGTCTGGGAGTTCTTTTGGGTAAAGATTGTCTCACTTCCCAGCACCCACACAGGGCCTGGCACACAAGTGTGCATTGAATGTATGGATGTTGAATAAATGGATGAATGTGTGGATGGATGGATGGATGGATGGATGGATGGATGGATGGATGGAAGGATGGGTGGGTGGACGGATGGGTGGGTGGATAGATGAATGGATGTATGGATGGATGATGGATAGATGGATGATAGATGGATGGATGGATGGATGGATGCTCTAGCTGGTATATCCGGGAGGTTATGGGAGGGCTGGGGTACATGTAGGAAATTGGTCTGCTCTGAATACCCTAGAATAGGGGTGGGAATCTATCTGCTTGCTCCCACCCCCATCATGTTTGCATATCCAGACCCCTTACTTTGAGCCAACAAATGCCCTTAGAATCTGACTGGACTGACTGGGAGGCCATTCTCAGCACGACTCTTAACCAGCTCTGTGGCCTTGGACCAATCCCTTCATTTATCTTAACCTAAGCTTCCTCTACTGGTAAATGGAGAGGAAATAGCTGACCCACCCAGGGACCAGGGTCCTTACAGAAATCAAATGGAAAGGAGCTCTCTGCCATCTCACCATGCTGGTGAGTGTGGGGACTGGGGTGTCACTACAAATGAAAGAAAAGAGCTGCCAATGTGCTTTAGAAAGTATTGACCAAGGAAAATAAAATACATAAAAACGTGAAGTTGCTGCTCCTGCATGTCCAGGTGTCTGCATCTGTGTTTTCAGGACGTCATGATTTTGGTTCCTTTAGGCAACACAGGGACCCGCCTAACCCTCAGTCCCTGCCCTGAGATATTCCTTCTCCCCAGGCCCTCACTCCCGTATCATCCAGCCCTCAGCCCTGGACCCCATTGCACTCTCTGACCCACCCTCAAAACAAACTCCAAGCACATTTCAAAAAGAGTCAGCCACAAAGTTTATCATGTGTGTTGGAGGCAAGAGGAACAAGCCAATGGCATCAAATTCTTCCATCTTTCCAGCGTGGGGTAAGACTGGTCCAAGCAATGGGCGTGCTGGGCCAGACGCAGCACCAACACAGTGGACACTGTCACCCCCACCCCTAAAATGTATAAGCACCCACATACATACACACCCCATCCCACACACAGGCATCCCGGCCACAATAAACCTACAGATACACACATACAAACACACACACACACACACACACACACACACACACGGATAGAAAGGCTCCAGGAGACCCCTCCCAGAGGCAAGCCCCACCTCCCTGCCTTTGGCCTTGCTGGTGCCTCCCCACTAGAATGGCATCTCAAACTCTTGCCAGTCCCTGCCTGGATGCAGCCTTCCAGGAGATGGAAGCCTCCATGCCCCCTTGTTTCTCTGCTCCTGGCCCCCCTGGGCTCAGTGACGCCCTCCTTGGTGCTGTCTCCTCCCTGCTTTAGCCCCTGGCCCTGGTCTGGCTCCTCTCCTCCACTGAGAGGTCCTGCAGCACCGGGACACACCTCAGGACATCTCGTACCCCAGGGCCCAGCACAGAGCTCAGTGTAGGTAGAGGAGGCACTCAACAAATCTTTGGAGAATAAATAAATAACCAGCAGATTTTCGGTGTGTGTGTTTTCTGCTCAGCCTCACTGCAAGCCCCCTAAGGATGATGACTATAACTTATATGGCAAACCGCAGCTCAGGGGTCACCACCTCCTAACCACTCCAGCCCTTCCTGGGCCCTCTTGCTTCTAGACAGAGATCCCCTGTACCCAGAGCAGCCATCTGGGCAGCCCTCCCCGCATGTGCATGGTCTCAGCACACACCTCAGCATCTCTGCTGTGCAGAGGAGGGGCTTTGTGGCCACACAGAGCTGGGCTTGAACTCCGGCTCCACCACCTCTTAGCTGTGGGCCTGGAGCAGAGGTCAGCTAGCTTCTCAAGTCCCAGCGCCCTCGGCTGTGAGATGGAAGGATTAACACCCCTCTTGTAGGGCCACAGAGAGTTGTAAATGAGGTCACGTGAGTCTCGTGCGCCTCCCAGAAGGTACTCGGCAAGGAGAGGGAGTACCATGGCTGTTATCACTGATAATTATTATTCCCGTCTTAGCCAGACTGAAGGAGGACAGGGACCAGGTCCCCTGCCACAGTGCTGGGTGCACAGTGGACACTCATTAAGCAGATTTTGAATGGAACACATAGCAAAGCTGGTTTTCAAAGTCCGGAGGTCAGTGGACTTCTCCCATCCGACTCTGTGCCCTTGAACAGGGTCTGGGTCTCCTGGGCGTGCATCCTGGATCTGGGGAAAGAAAGAAGAAACTCACCTTCCAAAAACTTGTGAGGTCCATATCCATCTCACGGAGGTGGGGCAGGTCTCGAAAGAGGCCTCGGCCTGGACTGTGTGCCCTCAGTGTATACTCTCCGCCGGGCCCGCTGAGGGCCCCCTCCCCCAGCCCTGGGAGCTGTAGTGGGGATTAGCGGGTGTTCTTACTATGCATGGCGAGAGGCCCTGAGCCACTGGGCTGTGCGCGTCAATTTGCAATTAGGCCGTGATGGAGCTGGGCCATCAATGGGAGTTTGCATATTTATGCAGCAGAGCCCCAAGACTTAGTCACGGCTCCAGGCCCAATTATGCAGGGGCTTATTAGCCTGGGAGTCAACAAGGGAGCCCCACCGGGATCTGCACAGGATCGTTGCATACATACCAGCATATGGGCGATGCTTACTACAGGGCTCACGCTCTCTGGGAGGCCAAGGCGTGAACGGTGGAAAAGGCACTGGGTTGAATTCTAGCTTTGACGTACGACTGTTGATATGGCCTTTCACCTCCTCATCTGTGAAATGGGTGCAACCATCTTTACCTCACAGGCTTACTGAAAGGATTGTAGACATGTTTGGGAAATGCCCTCAGTAGCTCCTAACCCATTGGTGTGGGCATAAACGTCAGCTGTTGACCCTGAAATCTTGCCCCTTATTTCAAGCAGACTTGGTTTGATGATTCCTGAAATGTACCAGCTCAGGGAGAAGAAAGCGGTCCCTAATAATTATGTCAACAACACCTACCATCCCCGGGTCTCAGGTGCTTACTCTTTGCCTCATACTGTGTTAGGACATCTCTTTAATCCTCCCAACCACTCATGTGGTAGGAGCATTGGCCCCATTCTACAGATGGGGAAAGCGAGGCTCAGCAAGTTAAATCTCTCTCAGAGTGTTGCAGAACCAGTTCAAGACAAAGGTGTATTTGAATCCAAGTTCAAAGACTATAGTTGAGTTCCACTGAATAGCAGGAGTTTAAAAGAGTTGCCAGGTGGTATAGATGGAAAAGTGATTTTTTCAAAACAAATGTTTGAATGGTGATAATAACCAGCTTATTGAACATTTCCCATTAACATAGCTGACACCCATTAGCTCCTTCACTCCACCCGCTAGCCTTAAGGAATAGGTGGCATTTTATGGGAGAGGAAACCACAGCTCGGAGAGGTTATGCAACAAGCCTCAGATAACCAGCAGGCAAGTATGAGAGACAGGGCATTCGATTACAAGAGGCAGGGCCTTTGAATCAGACAGACGTGAGCTTCAATCTCAGGGCACTTCCTTGCTGTTTAATCTTGGGCAAATCACTAGCCCTCTTTGTGCCTCTGTTTTGACCTCTCCCAGAGTTGTTGTGAGAAATTTTGAGCTATGTAGCTTGCTGAACCTCACTTTCCTTCATTCTTGAGATTAAGCAAGACAACACAGATAAAGGGCTCAGCTCAATAAAAAAAGAAATGTTTAAAACCACTTTTTTTTTTCCTCTTTCCACTCTGTGTCATGACCTGGTTGCCTTCAAATAGCTGGGCTATTTTGGTGCACTCAGCTGCTGCCACTGCTCAGTCTGGTTCCAGAGCACACATCAGATGCCCAGTGTGGCCTGGCATCCCTGCGCCTGCGTCAGTCTTCAGCTGGCCTGGAGTCACGAGGCATCAGAGCAGAATGTCCTGGCCTTCTCTGCTGCCTTCCCCATCCCCAGGTGCGGCACATCAGGGAGAGGCAGCAGCACCCGGCCCCGGATACAGGAACTGTGGGAACTACGAGGGAGGAAGAGAGGGGAGAAGAGGGCCATTCTCCAAACCGCAGGCCTGGAGACCTGGGTACACAGGAAGCCGAGTTCCTGCCTGCTTTGCACCCACGAAACTATGGCCCTGCGAAACGCTGCATCTACCTGGAGGAAAAGGCCTCATTTACTAATTCCCACGAAGGCCCATGTGGGCAAGCAGACACACACCGTTGAAAAGCACAGCTCTGCCAATCAGTTGCCTAAGAGTCAAAATCGAGCGGTATTCTCTCTAGGAAAGCCTGGGGCACCATTGGTGCCCTGAACTCCAGTGGCCCTGCCTCCACGAACCTTCACCCTTCCTCCGATATATTGCATCCTTAACAAGGTTTGAAAAGCTAGAAGCAACAGGGGATCAGCCAAGGTCCATCCTAACCGGAGCCTAACATGCCCGGAGAACGAGGTCTCCAGCACCCCCTTTGGCACCCACCCCCCAACACAGCCGGAGTCCTCTCCTTTCTCCCTGTGCCGGCAAAACTGGAGCAAAACTGGGCTGGCAGGAGTTGATCTCTCGCTTTAATTCACTCAGTCCAGGGGAGGGACTGCTGGATGCAGATGATATACCACGAGGTAGACAGTGAGAACAGAAGGAGGGGAAGCACTTGAACCATCTGTAAATCAGATAAACACATCCTTTCTATTGCTCTGAACATCAAGTGGGGCTTTCCTGCGCGGGGAGCCTGTGTCTAGGTGGAGGGGCAACCCTGTTGGCAGAGGCTGTTCCTCTGCTCGCTCCGGAAGTCAGAAACAGCTCCAGGTCTAGTGGCAGAAGACTCGTTTAACCAGCCAAAGTCCATCCTCAATGGTACAGGGCGTGCGCCTCGGTCAAAAGAAAAAGGGAGCCCAGCAAACTGCCCCCAGGAGTTGTTCCAGAGCGATCATCACAGGAAAGGGCAGGTGCAGAACAGTGCTCAGAGTTTTACATTCTTCATGAACAAATCCACACACAAGTGCATTTGAAAAGTCTGGAAGAATACAAACCAAGCTGTTAACAGAAATTATCTTTGGGGAAGGAGATCGCATAAGGAGAAGGGAATTTTTACTTTCTGTTTCATATTTCTCTATATTGCTTACATTTTTGGCAAGTGCATATTATGTCAACAATTTTTCAAAAGATGTTTTTCATTTGGAGAAAATAAAAGAATCCCGACAGCGAAAGTAGCAACTGAGGGTCCTGACTGGAAGCGAGGCTACTGCTGAGCAGCCCCAGAAAGCTGAGGAACATGCTGGAGGGCCTAGGGAGGGAACGTAAATCAGCCCAAAGCCACGATGGGGCTGCGGTCGTAAGTTCATGCCAACTGGAGGGTTCTCTTGATTTCTAGAGGTGTAACCAGGCCCTTGAAGGTTGCAATAAATGCTCCTCTGCACACCACACCATCTTCCCCATTCACCCAAACCTTACAAACTCAGATCCAAGGGGTGGAGGTGGATAGGGACCCATTGGTTAAAAGCAATATTCAACTTGCTGGGAAGATCCCCTCTGATCCCACTGTAAAGTCAGTCATCTGAGTGGAAATCTTCCCAAAATCTACTGTCCCAGGGTCCCCTAGGATTCCCCCATCCATCCATCCATCCAACCGTCCATTTCACAAATATTTACTGAGCACCTACTGTGTACTAGGCACCATTCTAAGTGCTGGGGAGAGGGGGTTCAGTGGTCACCCACAGAGATGATGCTGGGTCTCCCCTTGTGAAGCCTACAGCCCACAGGAAAGACAGACCACCAAACGTGTGATCACAGTGGTGTGACAAGCACCACGGTAGGGAAGATCAGGGTTCTATGGACGTTAAGGGAAGGGAAGAAGAGGAAACCTGGGGGCACCAGGCTGAGAGCTGGGGTTTACTAGAAGTGACATGCCAGCTGAGGCCTGAAGGAGGGCTGGGAACCAACCCAGAGGAGAGGTTTCCAAGTAAAGGGAACAGCATGACTAGAGTATGGAACAGTAAGAAGGGGGAGAGTGAGAAGTCCTGGAAACAAACTGATTAGAATATTAGGAGAGAGCAGACACTTGGGAGGCCTCCACAGAAGGTTCTTGATGCTGGCTTCACCTGTAGAGTGCTTGCTGGGGAGGCTGGTTTGTATCAGTGCGCCCTCATTGTGGATTCTCTGTAAGGTCTCACCTCCCTGCCCCACCCATATTCCCAAGAGTTTGGACTCTGGGGTCAGACAGACCTTGAGCCAGTCCTGGCCCTCACCTTGGGCAAGTCACCTAACCTCTCTGAGCCTCAGTTTCCTCATCTGTAAAGTGGGCCTAATAGCAACACTTACTTCACTAGGGTATTACGAGGAAACAGTTGTGCCCTGGCACTGATTCCTGGTACATCATAAGGTCTCAATAAGTAAAAACTGTAGCTCCACCTGATTGGCCATGACTGGTAAGTGTCAAAGCTCAATGACAGGCACACGGGGGCTCGTTGCACTATTCCATTTATTTTTGAGTAGTTTTGAAATTGTTATGATAAAACTTATTTTTAAACACCACTGCTCGTAGTATTTACCGCAATTGCCATTGTGGTCCATGCCCCTTTCACTGAAGGAAATTAGAACACGGCAATAACAGGACCAAACACTCCTCCGGAATGCCTCACTTCCACCCGCCAGGCTCCTCCTCCGCAGTATTCTGGGAGCCCTGGGAGAGAGCCCGCCCTGCGCCCGGCCCAGCCTGATTCCATGAGTTGGTTCCAATGTCAACATCAGAGCTTCAAACTCAGGTATAAGAAAGAAATACCGAAACTTTAGTTTGATTTATTTTTAATCTAAAAAATAGAAAGAAAATCAAGAGTTACTAATACTTACAATACGGGTTGAAACCGTGCACTCAAAGAATCAAAGTGCACAGCCTTACCTGTGACTCATAAAAGAACATATTTTCTTGCCTAAGACTCTGGAAAAATGGCAAGTTGAAGGGAAACACATGGATAACCCTTGTTTCTTTTTGTTCCACTAAGAGGAGCCCTGTCTCCAAACTTGGTTAGCCAGCCAGAATATAAATACTGATTTGAATGTGCAGATCCTTTAATGAATATAAATACAAAAAGATAGATATTTTTTAAAGTATGGATTGACAGTAGCATATACAAATTATTCATAAGTCAAATACATATATTGGGTGTGAGAGCTCAAAAAAGGTTTGTCCAATAGGACTGCACGATCAGTGAAGTTTGGAGCGACCCATCTCCACAGTCTGGCCCCTGCATGGTGTCATCATAGTTCCATGCAGAGGGGGCCTGGATGTTTTGTCTTGGGTGCCCAAGAAAGCCATCTGCTCACGCAGATAGGAAGAAAATGTAGAAGAAGGCATAACTTTTAACCGAATTTCCAGGGCCAGGTGTGTATCTCATGCACTTAGACAGTCTTGAAAATAATTAGCCACACAGATGTGGACACTGGGAATGAAGAAAGGGCCCTCTCACCAATCAGGGACAGCCCTGCTCACTTCAGCTAAACCCTCTGCACCTGCAAGATGCCCCCGTTCCCACCACCAAGAGGGAGAAGGGAGAGCTGGTATAGGAGAAGGTGTTCAATGGACCCCAAGGAGAAGGGGTTGGGGGAAGGGGTGCTGATGAAGACAGACAGGTCCACATGGAGCATTTGGAGTTGGTGACCTGAGGGTCCCGCTGGGCCATCAACACTGACCCCAAGGCCAGATGTTCAGCCAAATTCCTCAGGAGTGGGAGCTTTTGTCTGGGGTGCTCTCTGGGGGCAGCCTGGGCCAGAAGTAGGGCTGGCTCTTCTTGTCTGACCCTTTGGAGGCACTGAGACTCCCTAGAGCAGGGGAAGGTCTGGGAAGTGTGTCTCACCCATCTGCTCTCCTCTCAAAGGCCTGGGGACCTGAGAGGTGGATGTGCCCCATCTGGGTAGTCAGGCAGGGGCACGGCCTGGTGGTCTCAGTTCAAGTTCCAGCTCAGTCTCTGATAAGATTTGCAAACTTGAGCCAGTCTAGGAATGCTCTGAGCCCTATTTTCCCCACTTCCCAAATGGGCAGAAAAATATCTTTCTTACTTCCTGGGAGATGCCAGTATGATAATTCCAGTCTAAGAACACAGTTAGAAAATGGACCCAAAAGCAATTAGGAAATTAAAATAACACTTTATAACTATGATTTGTAATAATTCTCTACTCAACTAGAAACAGGAAGGGTAAGTGTCTGGGCAAAGTGTTTCTTCCACACCCACCCCAAGACTAATGGCACACAAGGTGGCATGGTGGGAGGCCTGGTCTCCCCATCGCTCCCTGCCCCCTTCTCAGGGAGTCCTCCAGAGAGATCGTGGGCTCATGTACCTCAGTGGGTAATGAGGGGCCTGCCTAGGACACGGAGAGTGTGCAGACGCAGAGAGAGCTTGCTCCTGAGCTGGCGAGCTCCTACCCAGGCCATGCCTCTCGCCCGCTGCCTCATCAATCTATCATCCTCTTAGCAGTTGACACCTCTGGCAGCACCTCCCAGCAGCCTGGGTATTAGAATTGCAAGAAGCCTGGTTGCACCGGGGAATACAGATGGAGGAATCTCAGATTCAAATTCGTCTAAGTATTGTGAACAGCCAGACCCGGGCAAGGCGTTTCTACTGCCCTTTCGCCAAAGGGGAGTGGGGGGTGGGGGGGGCTAGTTTGTTAGAAGTACAAATTGCTTCTTAATGCAGAGGATAAAGCTGGGCTCGGGCACCTCCTTAGAAATTCCTCCCGCTCCCAGGAAAGCCACTGCTGCATGTCAATTTTAATTTTTGAAATTTAAACCAAGGGCTTTGTGTCTAAGCTCCATCTCATCCGGGGAAAGGGAGGAATAAGTCAAAAAGGATTAGGGGCCTGCTGAGGATTGCAGATCCATAGCAATTAGACTTCATTTGGGTCTCAGACATTTGGTTTTAATCGTATTTCTGGATGATACAATCCACAAGGCATCAGAAACTGATACGTATGCAACTGTAGATGGGGCCCGACTCTGCCCTCCCGGGTTCCTGAGCTCAGCTGGGTTTGGGCTCCACAATCAGTGGAGGTGGGTGGATGGGGAATTGAGGTTTGGTTTGGGTCTGGAACTGGGGGGATGGTGGCTTGTATACATATATATATTTGTTTTCCCCCTAGCTATCTTTGAGCACTTTATCCCCGGACTCAAAGCAGATGCAATCATTGCTAATATTCAAGTGAATGACAATAAAACATTATTCAAATAAAATAAGAGCGTAAAGAGGAACAGCGACGGCAACAGGACTCAAGGCAGGGGGTATAACCGTCTTTTAAATGGGAATCACAGCTTTCAGCATCCTCCAGGAACTGAAGTCGATCACAGTGCAACTTGGGGGCAGACATACAGCCTGAACACTGTCACCCACCACACTGACATAGATCTATGAAGGTGTGTGTGCGTGCACGTGTGTAACACAGATTAGTGATGACAACCACAACAGTATATCCACATGGGGTGTGTGTGTGTGTGTGTATTTCCAGCTTTACACACAAATACACTCTGGGGTTGCCTCTGTGTACACTCACATTTCTCTTTAAACAACTGATCAAAATGAGCTCAGGAAGTAGTAACAGGCTGCTAACTGGTTATTTTGTAGATAACTTACTGTTTATTGGAACTCAATGATCTAACAACAAAAACGAAAAAGTTAAAAAAAAAAATCAAAACCATGTAGGGAGTTGTCCTAACTGGTGTGTGTGGAACGCTGTAGGGAAGCGAAGAGAGGAGACCAAGCAAACACATTCGGGTTCAGAGCCGGTGCCCCACACCACCATGCAAACGGGAAGGGAAGACTCCAGAAAAGGGCTGTCCCTCCCGGAGGAGTAGTATCTACCTCACTGACCACACGGTTCTGAGTGCATTCATGGGGCTGGATGACCCACAGAACTGCCTCGGTTACCAGCTCTTTTGAGAGATGCGGACCCGGCCGGTGTGTGAGTACACACACATGTGCTGAGTATCCTGTGTGCCTGAGTGGGTGTGTTTCTTCCGGGACCTTCTGCACTTCCTTCTGGGGGAAATATCTCAGAGCTCACCTGCTGGCAGGTGCCTCTTTCATGCCTCCCGTTTTGCAGAAATGCCTCCTCTTTCCCTTCCCGTTCAGCAACTCCTGCCCTTTGAACTCCTCCCACAAGGCTGGGAGCCTGGAGATCCAACTGGTCCTTGAGTCCCGTCCTGTCAGCTTCTAACTCTCCTGCACTCTCTTCTGGGCCCCTCCTGTTCAGGGCTGTAGCCTAGGGGAGAACTCCTCCCTCAAGGGGTGGGACGATGCTACCCCATCTCCCCACATCTTTTCACCCACCCCAGGTGGCAGGGACAAGGCAGTGGCTGGCAAGTAGGGCATAGATGGAACTATTCAGGGTCCAGTTAAGGTTACACCAAGGTGAGGGTCTGGAGGCCTGGTCCTGGGGCCACGCTGACAGAGACAGCAGAGCCCATAGTCTAAAAACATAATTTAATGCATCGCGGTGGGTCTGAGTCGGGAGTGCAGTGAATTTTCCGTTTGCTGGGATTCTGCTGCAGGAGGGTTTTTGGCTGATAGGGAAATTTGCACAAGTATTTTGGGTTACAAAGAAGGATGCCCCAGAGAGCTCGTGCTGGCCAGGGCGGGGAGCCCTCGGTCTCAGGGCACTTAGAAGAGGAAGGGGACTGGAGGAGGGCAGGTGTCCCGCCCGGCCTGTCCAGTCCAATCAGGTTTGCAAAGTCTGCGATGCCGCAGCCGCCCCGGCCGCAGGGGTTCATGTTCACGCTCTTCTCGTCACTTGGGCGTCCCCCTATCCCTCCCCAGGTTGGGGGCAGGGACCAGGAGCTCAGCCTGGAGCGTGATGAGTCGCAGACACACTTAAGTCGGGAGCGGGACAGGGAGGACAGCAGGGATGTGTCTTTTTCAACGATGTCAGGAAGTGTCATGAAGCTAGAGTGGTCCTCGCCAGGGAATAGCGCGCTCCCATGGGCATAGGGCGGCCTAAAGCCTCTCCACCTTGCGCTCCCTGAGCCCCTAATCCGGGTACAGAAGAAAGCCCGAGAACGTGCTGTACTTGTTGTTATTGCCTCCATGCGCCTTCCCGCCGTCCAGCTTCACGTACACCTCGTCTCCTGAGTCGAGGTGCAGCACCACGCTGTTACTGGCGTAGTCGTAGTTCTGGTCAGCGTCCTGCGCGATGGCGCTGGCCCGGACCTAGGGGCAAGCCGCCAGAGCGGGTGGGCCAGGGCTCCTCTGCCTGGGCCCTTGCCCGGCCCCCACATGGCGCGCCCCCTGGCCGGCCTTCTGCCCGCGGCTCCAGGGTCCACGCTCCCACCCAGGCTCCACGCTCTCTCGCCAACTTAGCCAACTCCTTCCCGGTCCCCTCCTCTCCGCAGCAGCAAGTCCGGGAAGGAGGGAGAGCGAGGGCTTCATGGACACTGACCCAGCGGGGAAGGGCGGGAATGAGAGGCGACGGCTGAGAGCAAAGGAGACGGGAGGGCAAAGGGGCGACCGGGGCGCACAGGGGCAACTATTGAAGAATGAGGTTTCCGAGGATCCCACGAGGCTGCGGGCGGGTTCGCAAGTAGCCAGAGAATGCAGTTTGGGTAGCGAGATCCCTGGGAGCTTGGGGCACCACCTCTGGCGCTACATTCAGATAAACGCGACCAGGGCGCATTGGGAAGCGGGATGCTGTGGCGTGCTCCCCCACCCCTACCCCCGCCCCGGGCCTCTCTCGGGCGCTTGCGAGTGGGGAGAAAGGCTGGTTTCCCAGGCGGTTCGGGGCGTGGGGTGGGGACCAGTGTCTACCGGGATTTGTGAGGATCGGCGGGCGTGGGGGTGGGGGGTCACTGACCTGCCCATTCTTGCAGAGGTCCGCCCACATGCTGGTGCCGTCGCCGCCGCGCATGAGGATGTGATAGGTGAAGAAGTAGATGCCGCGAACCTGGCAGCTGAACTTGCCGGTAGTGGGGTCGTAGTGATTGCCGAGATTGGTGACCACGTCGTCGAACTTGAGCACCTCGTAGCCTTCGTGGGGGCTCTTTAGACCCACGTAGAAGGCGATCTTGGGACCGCTGAAGGCGGCGCTCAGCGCGCCGGTCACTTCGCCCTCAGAGTCGCCGCCGCCCCCAGTTCCGCCACCCACCACCCCGACACCGCCTGCCGCGCCCGCGGTCAGCTGCAGCCCCGGCAGCCCGGGCCGCCCCGAGTCGCCCTTCTCCCCCGGGGGACCCCTGGGTCCAGGCGGGCCCGGCTCTCCGGGAGGCCCCCGCGGCCCGGGCTTGCCGGGTCGCCCTGGATCGCCCTTGGGTCCCTGGATGAAAGGAGGCGGAGGGTTGGCGCTTAGGTCCTGCATGACTTCCAGGGCGGCAGTGCTGGGTCCGGGCGGCGGCGCCTTGGCGCCCGCGGGCCCCCCGCCGGGTGCGGCGCTGTATGGGTCGCAGATCATGCGGCAGGTGCCCATCATTTCGTAGTGCGCTGCGCCCGGGGGCGCCGCCTGCAGCAGCAACGGCACGGCGATGAGCAGCCCCAACGCCATGGCAAGCAGCACGCCGACGGCCGCCAGGCAGGCGCGCCGCCGCCGCTGCCACAGCCGGGAGGCGACCGCCACCAGCTCCTCCTTGCCGCCCGGGGAGGTAATGGTGGGGAGGCGCGGGCGGCCCCGCTCCCCGCGCTCGGGGGCCGACTCCGCGGGTCCCGGCCGCGCCCCCGACGTGGCGACCCTCGGCTCCGGGCGCCCAACTACTTCAGCGAGAGGCGCCCCAGCCCAGGCGCCGCTGCCCACCGCGCTGGGGCTGCTCGGCAGAGCCGCGGAGCCCGTCGCGCATGGCGGGGGGCGCACAGGACAAGCCCGGCGCCCCACGGGTCCGGGCGGCGGCCGGGGAGCTCCGGGTGCGGGTTCGGCGTCCGGCGCGGGCTCGGCGGCGCTGCCTCCTCCCCGGCTCGGCGGGGCTCGGCGCGCAGTGAGGGCGCCCAGGCTCCGCGGCGCGCTCTGCTCTGCTCTCCCGCTGCTCGCTGGCTCCCGCGCGGAGGGGGCACCCAGCTACCCTGACGTAAGGAGTCCGGGGCTGAGCGGCGGAGGCGGCGAGGCAGCGCACGCTGCCATCACTCGGGAGACGGCGCCCTCATGTCATCAGCCTTCGGTCCTCCTCCCATCGGGCGGCGTCCTCGGCAGAGGCGGCAAAGGCGCGGTTCCTCCGGCGGCGCCCGGGAGCCACAAGTGGGTGCAACAGGCGCAGCCCCGGGCCCTGGCGCCTCAGACACACCCACCGGCCGCCGCGCTCACGCGCTTCCCACCCGCCACACACACACGCCCACGCGCGCACTCACGGGCGCACACGGGCACCTCCACATGACTACGAAGGCGCCCGGAATCCTGAAGCCAGCAAGGTCTTTCGGGGGTCACCTAATCCACCCGCCTGTCTACAAGCAGGACCAGACTTCAACCCACCAAGTCAAGGAGAACCCCAGTCCCATGAAGCTCTGGAGCAAAGGACTGTCTGAAAGCCCTCCTGAGTTACTGCTTCAGAATGAAATAAATCTGCTTCTGGAACGTCTTCCACACATCTAACCTGAGGACTCCAAGCTGTTGCATAGGCTCCAGAAGACCACCCCCACCGGCTCTTGGAATGACTCTGAAAAGCCCCCCAGTACAAGAGTCTATTAGCCTCAGCCCCTTTCTTGCACCCAGAAAATGGCTGGCCCTTGTCCTCTGTATAAAGTTCACTTAGAAATGCTAATCCTTGACCCCCAGAACTTGATGGGAACCCTGGCACACTCAGCTCCCATTCCCACCTGCCACCACCACACAGACCCACTGACAGGTTCCTCTGGTTGTCTCCAGCTCCCTCCTACTGCTGTGGGTTTAGGTATTTTAAAAAATAGTCCAAAGCCATTGTGAGCCAAAGCCTTGAATAAGCTGTGACACCAGATTTACAGAATTATCCATCTCCAACGCAGCATGTGAGGATAAAGGAAGGATGGGAGATGCTCCCGTGTATTGGGAAGACCTCCAGCTCAGAAATCAAAAGCCTGGTCTTTTGGTTCTGCTCTTGTCCTGAGTGGCTGTGTGACTTTGGGCAGGTCCTTCCCTTCTCTGAGACTTCATTTTCCTAAAGGCCTCGTGGGACATGGGGAGCACACCAGGCAGGCCTGGGAGGAGAGTCCGAGGGCTGACATCAGTGTCTGGCAGAGCCTCAGCATCCCTGCAACAGCCGTGTGCCGTCCTGAGGCTACTGCTTTGAGGAGAACATTCATTTATCAGGTAGTGTGTTCTCGTGGGTTAGTTAACAACCCATTTTGTTTCTCTCTGGTCACTTTGGGTCATTTCCCCCACCCCACCCCACATTGCTCCAGCCTCTTCTTCATCGGTGTATTTCTCAGGGCATAGCGGAAGATCTGGCACCTGGTGGGCCCGCAGGACACATTTGTGGACAGGATGGCTGAACCTAGCCTGAATCAAACTTTGCCCCCCGGGGGGGGAGAAGGAACTCATTTATTGGGCACCTACCATGATGTATCACGCACTTTGCACATGCTCCTTCATCTACTCCTCCCAGTAAACCCTATGGATTAGCAATTATTTTCCCATTATACAGATGAGAACACAAAGGCTTTGGAAGTGTACCGTGCTTTCCCAGTGTCCTCCTTCCTTATGACAGAGCTAGAATCCTCCTCACACCCCGACCGAGGGTTCTGAGAACCCCCTGGCAGTGAACGCAGCACCGACACTAGTTCCTGGCCACATTCTTCACTGGTTTGCTGGGTCCTGGGAGCCCTCCCTTCCCATCCCAGGGCCACCCTAGATCTAGAGAGCCACAGGGATTCCAGGGCCACACAGCCTGCTTCCAACCCTGGCTCTGCAGCTTCCCGTTTGTGTGACCTTGAGCAAATCGCTCACCTCCTGAGCCTCAGTCTCCATGTGTGGAGAATGGGAATGATAAAAGTGCCCACTGCAGTTATTGAGGGATGAAATGAATTAATAAATATAAAGGCCTTAGAGCAAGAGCTGGCTCGGGAAAGGTGAGCTATCATTATTAACTGTTGATACTTTGGATCTCCACCGCCATGTTTGTGACCACTAAGATGAGACATGTGGGCGGTAAGCGGGGTGAGGGAGGCAGATTCATGATTTTAGAAAGAGAGAGACCCAAAGACCACCCCCACACTCTATCCTTCTCCGAAGCAGAGAAGGGGGCCTGCCAGTCCCTCCACATGCCCCTCAGACTGCCCTGTTCTGGCTGTCTGCCCTCTATCAAGGCTGCCCAGAGTGTTCCCAGTCACCATTTCCACCTGGACAAACATTTTCCAGGCAGATACTCACTTAGTTTGAATTCCCCAGCCCTGCAGACCACCATCCCCAAAATCCCGGTGTTTTTGCCTCTGCAGGATCTGGACAGGGAAGAAGGAAGGAGGGGCAAATGTTTGAGATCCAGGCTTTCACCCTCACAGACCTCAGGCAGAGCCACCTTTCTGAAGGGGAAAGATCCCTTTCACCCAGGGATCAGCATTCCCGGGAGCACCTATGGCCTTGCAGGGAGGACAGGTTCCTCCCGAGACCAGCCCTCCACCACGGGGGGCGTGGGGACAGCAGCAGCCAGAGCAGGTGAAGAGCAGGTGGCCTCCCATCCCAGACCACATGAGTCATGAGGTCCTTCCCCTGCCCTCCCTCCCTCCCTTCCACGGTGGCAGAACCAGACAGTGTGGCCTGCTGGAGTGTATGACACACCTCCTCATCTGCCTGGCTTTGCTCCCCCTGGTGATCTGCGTCATCCCTGACTGTCTTCTCATTAATATTAATTAAGACCATTATTAGCATATTGCCTTCCATTTAGACCATGGTTTTACATTTCAAGGTCCAGTAATGACTCGAATCAGCCCCAAATTGCCCTTAGTAATCCAGCCTGCATTCCTTCCACCAACATCCATTGAAAACCTACTGTGTGCCAACCACTCACCTCCACCTTCTCACCTCTCAAAGCCCTTGTGGTCTGTGACATCTAGTTGACACTTGATCACACATGGCTTGTCTGGTGCTCTAATGGCGCCCACCAGCCATGAGCCCCGCCCTTCACTCATCTGCCCTACGGTGTCTTCAATGCGGCATGCCTGTCTCTGCTCATCTCTCTGGACCCACCCCTAATTATCCTTCAAGTCTCAGCCAAGTGTCACCTCCTTGTCTGAAGTCTTCCCTGACTGCTCCCCAAGCAGCGTTGACAATTCCTGCCCATGTGCCCTTAGAGTACCTTGACTGTACATGCCCTGCCATCATGTATCACATGACCAAACATTTATTTACTTGTCAGCCTCCCCCACCAGGCCATGAGCTCCAGTAGGGCAGGAATCATGTCATTCAGTCATTCATGCATTGTGTCATTCACTTGTTCTGCAAATATTTATTGACCCCTGTTGTATGCCCGGCACTGTGCCACATGCTGAGCGTGCATTGGTGGACAACACAGGCGTGGTCCCTTCCATTCTAGCTGTCCTGCAGGGCTTCCTTGACTCCCTCCGCCTCTTTCTACTTGTGTCACTTGGTTGGCATCTAAACAGCTGCTACCTGGCATGGCTGCTTGATGGCATATGCTTTCTTTGAATTAGACCTGTGCCCCCAACAAGACTGTAAGCTCTTTAGAGACATCATCTTGAATACGTTGGCCAGTCTCCTGCCTCCATCCTCAAGGGGTAGGGCAGCATGAGATGAGGTCAGAGAGGTAGGAAGGCGCCACGTCACACAAGGCCTTGAAGTCCAGGTTAAAAGGTGTGGATTTTATTTGAGTGCAATTGAGAGCCCATGAAGGAGTTTAAGCAGGGGAGTAACATGACACCGTCTACATTTTGCCAAGATCAGCCTGGCTGCTGCGTGGTGAATGGACGTGGGGGAGGGAGTAGAAAAGAGGAAACCAGCTTGGAGGCTATTGCATAAACCAGGCAAGATGTAAGGGTGACTTGATGTGCAATAGTAGAGGAGAAGTGGGTGAATGCCAGATTTTGAACATGGACTCCATGGGTCTTGCTGATGGATTAGAGATGGAAGTTAAGAGAGCAGGAGAAAGACGAAGAAAAATCAGGGCTAACTCCTAAGATATGGCTTAAGCACCTAGGTGAATGAACATGAGAAGGGGATAACTGGGGAAGAACAACCCATTGTGGGAGACGGGAGGTGGGAGGCGGAGGAATTGTGAGCTCAGCTTGGTAAACGTTAGGTTAGAGATGCCAGCGAAATATCTGAATTAAGACATCACATGGGCAGTGGGCATGAGTCTAGTCCTCAGAGGTGAAGTTAAAAATGGAGAAATACACCAGAGAGTCCTCAGGATACAGAGGATATTTGTAGCCTTGGGAATGGAGAATGCAGAGAGGGAGAGGGAGCACCCAGTCTCATGGTGAACAACCCCTTGACCCCAGGCATTTAGAAGCTAGGTAGAGGAGAAAGGGGAATCTGCCACAGAGACTGAGAAGCAGCAGCCAGGGTGAGGAAGAAAGCTAGGAGAGTGGCTTACAGAGGACAGCATTTCAAGAGGGAAGATAGCATCAGTTATTTGGAAAGTGGCAAAGAGCTGGAGTAAGATGAGGACGCAAAGGCGTCCCATGGGTACGGCAACATAAAAGTCATTGGGGACCGGGGCCGGCCCGGTGGTGCAGATGTTTAAGTGCACGCGCTCCACTGCAGCGGCCAGGGGCTCACAGGTTTGGATCCCAGGTGTGCACCGATGTGTGGAGCCATGCTGTGGCGGCGTCCCATATAAAGTGGAGAAAGATGGGCATGGATGTTAGCCCAGGGCCAGTCTTCCTCAGCAAATAGAGGATTGGCAGATGGTAGCTCAGGGCCGATGTTCCTCACAGAAAAAAAAAAAAAAAGTCATTGGGGACTGTGCAGAGACAATGCTGTGTGCTCATAAAACCATTTCCTTTTCCTCTTGTGCAGAGCCAAACTGTATTTCCCAGCTTCCCCTTCAGAATGGTGAGGACACGTGACCGAACTCTGGCCAACAGAATGTGAGCAGAAGTGACGTAAGCCATTTTCAGGCCTGGACCCTAAAATCTCTCGTGCAATCCTCGGAGCTCTCTTTTCCTTTGTCTGGCAGCTAGCCGCTGGATGAGTGGAGCCTGAGTCTCTGCATGACTATGAGGAGCAGAGCCCGCTCTCCCCACTTGCCCCTGCCAACCCACACTGAACCATGGCCTGAGTAAGGAATCAGTCTGCATTGCGGGAAGCTACCGAAATTTGGGGGTTATTTGTTACAGCAGTTGGCCTAGCCTGCTGTCACCTTAACAAGATCCTTTTCAGTTGAGTGGTGGGAGAGAAAGTCGGACTGCAGAGATTGAAGAGTGGATGTGAGACGAGGAAATGGAAACCATGTGTGCAGACCATTCTTGAGAAGCTGGAGAGGGAAAGGGACAGAGAGATGAGGCGGCGGCCAAATGCTGCTGTGGGAACAAGGAGGTGAAGCTGAAGATGAGAGGAGCTTGAGCATGGCTATTTGCTGATGAAAATGAGACAGTATGGAGAGAGAGCTGGGACAATCCGATGCACGCAGCTCTGAGTCACTGACTCATAACAGAAGTTCAATAGAAGTTTGATATCTTTAGCAATAATAATAGGTAATATTCACTGAGCACTATGTGCCAGGTGCTATGCCATGAGTTTTAGATATATTAATTCTTTTAATGTTCTGTGAGATGTGTGCCCCTGCTTTACAGATGAGGACACTGAGATAAATCTATACATTCACAAATGTCACCATTGTGTGTAATTTTCCCAATAGTTGCTCCAGGGCATGCTGAGATCCCAGACATGTATCCCTCCAGATCTGGAGTGCCAGCCTCTAGGCCATTCTGGCTGAAGGCTTCTGTGGGTTACTTTTTTTTTTTTTTTTTTTTTTTTGATTTTTATTGATATTTTAATGGTTTCTAACATTGTGAAATTTTGGGTTGTACATTTTTGTTTGTCCATCACCCCATATATGACTCCCTTCACCCCTTGTGCCCACCCCCCACCCCCACTTCCCGGGTAACCACAGTCCAGTTTTCTCTGTCCATGTGTTGGTTTATATTCCACATATGAGTGAGATCATACAGTGTTTGTCTTTCTCTTTCTGGCTTATTTCACTTAACATAATACACTCCAGGCCCATCCATGTTGTTGCAAATGGGACGATTTTGTCTTTTTTTATGGCTGAGTAGTATTCCATTGTATATATATACCACATTTTCTTAATCCAATCGTCAGTCGAGGGACACTTAGGTTGCTTCCACTTCTTGGCTATGGTGAATAATGCTTTCTGTGGGTTACTTTTATCTCCCAACGAAACTGTAAGCCTCTCAAGGGCAGGACTATCATGAGGACATAGTAAGTGTTCAATAAACATTTATAATTTTTGATGATTTCATATTGCTTGAAAATTTCACATATGTTTTCTTATGTCATGGTTTCTCAAGAAGTAAAAATTTTAAAAAGACACACTTTATGGTGGAAGAGTAAGAAAGGAGGGCAAAGAAGGAGCACCAAATCTGCCAGCTGTGCAAATTCCCCTAGCCTTTGCCAAAACCAGGGTGGTCTTCCTTCTCTCCTTCCTTCCGTCCTTCCTTCCTTCCCTTCCTTCCCTTCCTTCCATTCCTTCCTTCCTTCCGTCTTCTTTCCTTATTCATTCATTTATTTTCTCATTCATTCTCTCAGTAAGAATTTCATTGAGCACCTACCATATGCAGAATGCTGTGCTGGGCTGGGCTGAGTGGGAGCAGGCGAGGGAGGATTCAAGGTGATGTCCTTGCTAAAGAACTTACAGTCTAGCTGGAGGGACGAGACCAATAAAGAGAAGCACCCAAGCAGCCACGTACGATGTCTCTTTAGGTGGCATAGACAAGGAATAGGCTGCTAAAATCAAGTCATTGTGGCCACAGCCCTTGAGGAAGCCCGTCCCAGGATGAAGAGACAGGGCACAACCTTAAAAGACAGATGAGACTTGAACTGATAAGAGATCTGGGTGGATAACAGAAGTGGAGCCATCCAAGGGGTATTTGGGGTACAGTGAAGAGGCTGGTCTATACGGAGCAGAGGGGTTGTGCGGGGCTGGTATAGACAGTAAGTAGCATGTGCCACCTTCCTCATCGAGCCCGCACTCCCCACAAGTACTGATTCCTCCGCCCTCCAGCTCCATTTTCTGTATGCATCACTTTGGGAGTAGGTAGAGTAGGTAGAGTAGTAGAGTAGGCTTTGCCCTGTGCCTCTCTTTGTATATCCGGTCCCCAGCCCCTCCTTCTTTCACTGTGTTTATTGAGTGATTGCTTTGAAAGAAAGATAAGGGAAATAACATTTTCTTCCCTGTGCTGGGCACTGGGCTGGGCCTTCTCTGGGGTCTGGGTCCCACAGCCTCTCCCAGTCCTTTCAGGCAGGAGCAAGCACCCCACAGTAGTGGGCCAGAGGGTGGGTGAGGCTCCCCCTGTTCCTAGAGGCTGGGCCACCGTGACCCGAGGGTTCTTTTCCATTTCCAGCTCTAGCTCCTGAGATGCTCACGACTGAAGAGGGTGGAGGAAGAATGCTCCAGCCTTGGTCCCTGAAGATGTTCAGACAGCCCTATTCAGGGGCCACTGAGGAAGCGCCCTCCAGGCCCATTAGCTCAGAAGCAGCAGCAACACTTTTGAGTCAAGAGGGTCAGCCAGCCCCTGGAAGCCCTCGCCCCACCCTCTCAGAGACTGACGCTGCAGCCTTAATTATCTCTCCTCTGAGGAGCTGGTCCTGGCTGGGTCTTCATAGAGCTGTGGGTCTGTAGCTGTCCCTGGTCTGCTTTCTCCAGGGCCCAAGTCCCCCACAATGCCCCCAACTGTCAGAGACAGTGCTCAGAAACCCCAGGTGATGGTGAGTTAAGCTGGGCCACCCCCACTGAGCCAGCCATTCCCACGGTGTGCCAGCCATTCGAGCCACACTGCCCACACTGCTCCTCGCAGTCCCCTAGCAGGCAGGGTGGGGCGGCTTAATTATTCATCCGTGAGCAAATATTATTGAGTACCTAGTATGTGCAAGATATGGGGGATCCAGCTGAAAGCAGAAACACCCCGCCCTTGCTGGCTGTGTAAGCTGACACAGACTACTTTTCCAACCGCCCCTCTCCACACCCCTCCACTTGATGGGGTTTGGGGAGGGGTATGTAGATGACAGCCAGTCCAGCTAAGACCCCGTCTACGCAGGGTGCAAATACCCTGTGGTCCTATCAAAACTCAGCCCCACCAGTCAGTGTCTGTGTGCTTCTTGAGCAAGAGAAGGCCAGCCCTTCCCCAGGGCGCACCTGGCGGGCCTGCCGCTGCCCCTTGATGCTAATGGCCGTGGCTGCTGGGCTCCCCTCGGCAGGAGGGGATTGGGTTTCAGAAATCCAAGAATTAATTCGTGTTCCCAGGCCTTGATGTGAGGCCATGGCCCTGTGTGGGAACGTTGGACACTCCACGTATGCCCTCCCTCTGCCGGCCTCACCCCTGCACGAGAGGCTTCCTCCCTGGCTCCCAGAAGTTGGGTAGCTGAGAGGAACTGCTCTCTGCTCTCTGGCTCCTGACTTTCCCTCCTCTTGGCTACTCGCTCTGTGCACCCACCGTGCCTCACACACACGCACGTGCACACCCACGAGCACACACACACCCTTCCAGTGAAACACGGCTGTAATGAGGCAACCACTAACCCTCTCCAACAGCCACTTTTCCTGCCAGTCAGAGGAGAGAGACATCAAACACAAGGCTAAAAATGCAGCTGTAACAACATCAAAAGTGCTTCCTCCAAATTCTAATGTGTTGTATTTTCTTGCATTGTAAAGTATGTGGGGGGAGGACCGCAGCTCTGCGAGCAGGTGGCCACCCCCCGGGCCTGACTGGGGGTCATCAGAAACCAGAGGAGTCCTCCAGTCCCCATCCCCAACCAGAAGGTCTGGCTTCCATTGGAGTCACTATTGGGAAAAAAGCAGCAGTTCCCGAAGGGTTTCCCGTGAGCTCATACTTGAAAGGAAAAAAAAGTATTCCTAAGTAAATGTGATCTGGAAAATTCTGGGTCAAAAAACTTGCATGTGGGCTGGCCCCGTGGCTTAGCGGTTGGGTGCGGGCGCTCCGCTGCTGGCGGCCCGGGTTCGGATCCCGGGCACGCACCGACGCACCGGTTCTCCAGCCATGCTGAGGCCGCGTCCCACATACAGCAACTAGAAGGATGTGCAACTATGACATACAACTATCTGCTGGGGCTTTGGGGAAAAATAATTAATTAATTAATTAATTAATTAATTAAAAAAAAAACTTGCGTGTGTGTTTGTTTCACTGAAGCCCTTTCAGAACCTTTACTAGACCAATAGTCATTGTGCTATTTTCCCTTGACATTTGGCCAGATCTTATGTACTAACTGGAGCATAGATTCTAGAACATTCTTGCTTGAGTTCCAGTCTTGGCTCTGCCATTGACTAGCTGTGTTGCCTTGAGCAATTTCCTTAATCTCTCTGTGCCACTGTCTCCTCATCTGTGAAATGGGAATAACAGTTGTACCTACCTCAGAGGGTTGTGAAAGTTAGCCAATATGTGGAGAGCTCTTAGAAGAGTGCCTGGTATGGAGTAAGCCCTGGAAATCTGTTGCCTGACGTTATTATTAGCAGGGGCACTAGTGTCTGTGAAGCCCAGGCTGGGAAATGCTGAGTTCATGCGTTATCTCCGGGAGGCTCCCACAGAAATGCCCCGAAGCCTTTGCACAAGCTGTTTCATTTTCCCCACCTGGAATGTCATTCTCACGA
This sequence comes from Diceros bicornis minor, assembly GCF_020826845.1. Taxonomy (NCBI): domain Eukaryota; kingdom Metazoa; phylum Chordata; class Mammalia; order Perissodactyla; family Rhinocerotidae; genus Diceros; species Diceros bicornis. Next base: position 13,490,385 of record NC_080749.1, on the reverse strand, counting down.
CTTCAAACTTTGATGAACTCCTTTTAGTCTTCAAAATCCGATTCAGACATCTCCTAGGAGAAGCCTTCTGTGAATCTCTCAAGCAAAAGTTAGTCATTCTCTAAAATCTTGGAGCTAGGGGCCGGCCCAGTGGCAAAGAGGTTAAGTTCACACGCTCCGCTTCAGCAGCCTGGGGTTCGCGGGTTCAGGTCCTGGGCGCGGACCTACACACTGCTCATCAAGCCATGCTGTTGTGGCATCCCACAGACAAAATAGTGGAAGATTGGCATGGATGTGAGCTCAGGAACAATCTTCCTCAAGCAAAAAGGGGAAGATTGGCAGCAGATGTTAGCTCAGAGCCACTCTTCCTCACCAAAAATAATAAATAAATAAAATAAAATCTTGGAGCAACTCTGTGGCTTGTAGTTGCCTTTGATTAGAGAATTTGCCACAGTAAATTGTGAAGATTGCTCTGTGTATCTCTCTCCCCTGATGTACTAGGAGCTCTTCGAAGGCATGAGGGAAATCTATCTCTAGGGCCCCACTGTGCATTTCACAGGGCCTGGGACATACATGATGCTCATCATGGGCATAATTAACTAATGAATTGGGCATGCTTGCATGTTGCCTGGGAAGGGTGACACACGAAGTCCTCTGCTGCTCACTGGCACCGTGAGGTGAAAAGCATGAATGGCCTGGGCCTCCTCCACTCACCAGCTGTGTGACCTTGAGCAAGTCACTTCTCTTCCCTGCACCTGTTCCTCATCTTACACACAATTAGCAACACTCTTTACCTCTTGGGGTTTGAGGGGGGATTGGAGGTAAATGTCAACCCTCCCCATTCCCCCCCCACACATGCACACGCAGACACACGCACACATGCACACGCAGACACACACATACATGCGCACACACAATATACACATGCACACATATGAACATATCTTGGGCTTTTCTAGGTGAAGGAAAGAGAAGAAAAGGAAAGCAGGATCCAGGGACTTGCGAGAGGAAGTGGGGTATGGTGACAGTTCCAATTTCAAATTCCCTGATGTTGCTCCCTCAGCACACCTAACCCGACTGGCCTGTCGACTCCATGCAGGATGCTGGAGCATGCATCGAGAGGAGAGAACCCTCTAGAAGCTTGTGCCTCTCAAAAATGAGGGCAAATAATTAATATCACTAGAGGAAGCTCCCCATGCTGTCCTCCCTCCTGCAAGTCCAAGCCCTATCAAGAATCTACAGTCACGTCCCCTCTCCGGGCCTCAGTTTCCCCCTCTGTCAGATGGGTATAATCACTGGAGCCCTGTTTAACTTAGAGGTGGGGGACCGCGGAGTGGAGTGAGACTCTCTCTGGACAGGCCCTGGGAGGCAGAGAAGGAGCAGAGACGTTCTCTCTTTCCTGGGCCATGGCTCCTGTCCCCCAGACACTCAATCCTCAAGTCACAGAGTGGAGGTGTCTCCCCTGCTTCCCCTCCTACAGGGAAAGCAAACAGGGAATCAGAGCTCTAGGCTGTGAGTTCATTGGCACCTCCCAGGAGAAGGGGTTCCCCAGAGGCCAGCATGGTCTCCTCATGAGGACCTGAGGCTAGAAGGGTGGGACCGGTGGGGCAGCTCAGTCCAAACAGTGTCTCAAGTGGAGTTGCTCCTGGTGGTCTCCAACCTGCCTAACACTAGTTTCCAAGGTCTCAGCTCCATCCCACCCCAACCCAGGCCTCACACACATCTCCTGTCCTCCAAATCCCCAAAGGATCCTGCTCAGCCCGTGTGCCACACGACAGAGTCATTCTCTGAGAGTAGAGCACAGCTATCTCCCTGAAGCCTTCTTAAAACAGAAATACCCCAGGGAAGGGTAACCTGTTGAGTCACTAACACTTTAGTCTGAATTAGTAAGCTAGAGGCTTTCCAAATGATGGAAGATGCTCTATGCAGCCTGGGAGCTGGGTGCCAGGGATCCGTAAAGGCTGACCAGAGGAAAGCAGCGTGTGAAGTGGAAAAAGAACGGAGCTTGGCGCCAGAGCTGGGTTCAGATTCTGGCCTCTTGCTGCTGGGTGACTCCCTCTCTGAGCCTGAGCTTCCTCACCTGTCAAACTGGTGTCACAATAGCACGTCAAAGGAGAGGAGCAAATGAGATCTTGCTGGAGAGGAGCAAATGAGATCGTGTATTCAAAGTGCCTGGCCCATAACGAGCACTCAGGTCATCTTGGTTCCCTCTCCCCCGCCTTCTCACAGTGAGAGGAGAGACATGAAGAGAGGAGGGAGGTAGAGGTGGGAATGAGGCCAAGGCCGAAATCAGGCTGTCGTGCTGGGAGACTTATTTGCATCAGGGCTGGTCTGGCTGTTCTGAGTGAGAGAGGTAGATGTGGAGTGCAAAGGGCCTCTTCAGCTGCTGTTCACGAGGCTCCCCGCTCCAGGCACCTGGGGGGTGGGAGGAAGGTGGGGGTAGCCTACCTCTCGCCCTTGGCCCCTTCCTGGCTCTCCACCTGGAGAGGCTCTTTCTCCTCCTTCTCGGCTATCAGTCAGCAAAACTACTCTACATGCAGCAGGGTGAGCCGGCTGGCTGAGCGTGACCCATGTTGACACAAACACAAGAAGGGTCTGTGAGAAACACGGGGTGGCCGCAGCCTCTGTCTCCGAGAGGAACAGCTAGGGAGCTGAGGGGCCCTGCGTCCCCATGACACCACAGATGTGTGAGGAATACGAGCGGGCCCAGGCCTGGGGGCCACCAGTGCCAGAGCAAGGGCCGGCCGGCCCTCAGGGGCGGAGGGGGCTGGGCTTAGAAGACACTCCAGCTGACTGCGTCTTCCTCTGGGACCCACCTCTTCCTGCTCATCTGAGTCCCAGCGTGCAGAGGGGGCAGGCAGGTCTGCTGCGAGCCCACGTGTGCCAGGGCTTCACTCGTGGCCATGAACTTGCTCCATCATCAGCCCTGCAAGGCAGGCACCACAGGGGGTAATGAAGTCCACTCTCCACTCGGGAATCATTTCAGGGATCTATGAACTTGGATGGGGAGGAAACACATCTTTATCACCACTCTAATTGAAAGTGAACATTTCCTTCCTTTAGGAAGGTAATCGAGGAACACATGTAGTGTCAGCCATACTTGTGACCCTGTTACCAAGAAGAATCACAGGCATTCTCATGGCCTAGTTCAGTCATTACAGATAGCATGACATGCAGTCACGTGACACGTAGACCCTCACTCGTCTACGTAATGGAATGCATTAATAGAAAAGCTCATGTATCACCACATCATAAATTTGTGCTTGAAAATTTTTGACAGTTTTTAAAAAATGGTTTCCTTTGTAACCTTGTACATTTTATTTTATGCTTATGAAAGAATCTTTCAGAGGAGGGGTCCATGGCTTCCCCAGACTGCAAAAGAGGTCACTGGCACAAAAATAGTTAGGAGTATCTGATCCTGCAGCATGCTGTGTGACCTTGGGCACATACATTAACTCCTCTGGGCCTCAGTTGCCTCATCTATAAAGTAGGGATAATAATAGTACCTATGACATGTGATGCTCAGAGGGTTAAATGTGATAAGTCTGGGGCACAGGAAGCTTTCCCAGCCCACCTGTAACAGGTAGAATTCCACCAGAGAAACAGAACCAGTAGGAGAAATATATTAAGGGATTTGTTGCAAGGAATTGGCTTACATGACTATGCAGGTCAGCTAGGGAAATCCAAAATCCACAGGGCAGGCATTCAGGAAGGCAGGCTGGAACTCTCTGGCACAGGCTGAAGCTGTCTACAGGTGGAATTTCTTCTTCTCAGTGAAGCCTCAGCTCTGTTCTTAAGGTCTTTCAACTGATTGAATCAGGCCCACCTAGATTATTGAGGTAACCTCCTCTATTTAAAGTCTACTGATTATAGACGGTAATCATGTCTACAGAATACCTTTACAGCAACACCTGGATTAGCGTCTGATTGAATAACTGGGCACCATGGCCCAGCCAAGTGGACACATAAGACTGGCCATCACACCTCCCAAGGAGAGGAGCGGGAGGTCCTGGAGAGTTTCACTGGAGGGAGGGGACATAAATGTGGGCCCAATCCATCAGTGCTCCCTGAGGCCGGCTCCACCTCTCATTTGGAACCTTGCCCAGGGTGCTGCCCCCTCACCACCTTTGTGGGGGACACCTGGGCCCCTCCAGTGTGCCCACAGTGGAGAGATGCAGTCCTCCGGTTGAGAAGGCAAGAAACAGAAGCACGTGGATGCGAGGCACATCCAGAGAACGTGTCCACAGAAAATGTGGTCAGCTCTGAGGAGCTCAACAAAGCACTTACAGGACACACATTTGGGCCAGGCCTCACTGCGACACCAGGGTGAACAAGCCATGGTCTCGGGGGGCCCCTGCCTGGTAGGGGTGACAGACAAGTAGGGGACAAGGCCCCTCAGAAGTGCACATCAGATGCAGCCATCACCCAGAGAGACAAGAGCCTCTTCAGGATGGAATTGGGGGAGGGGGTCTGCTGGGCTGGTTTGGCCCACTCTGGACCAGAATCTTGGTTCTAACTGCCAGGGAGACTGTACCCTATCAGGGCCCCTTAGCTGGGGACTTTATGAAGAAGTTTTAAGCATCACTGAGAAACCTGCATGAGCTCTTGACTGGGCACACTTCTGCTTCAGCCCCTCTTCAGGGAAGGGAAGTGGGAAGCCCCGCGTGTTTATCAGTTACTCTGTGAACTGCTGCAGATGCGGGTGGAGCCACAGCCCCTGTCTCTGCCTGAGGACAGTGCCTACAGACACTCTGACTGCTGTCCCCGTGGTCCAGTGTTCTAGGCACACTGAGGCAACCGTCATTTCCTGCTTGAGGTCCAAACTGGAAGGAGACCTGGAGGTGTGCAGCCCTTGACTTTCTGTGTGGCCGCCCCCTGGTGGCAGCAGGCCATTATTACTATCTAATCCCTTGCCCAGGTTCATCCAGGTTAGGCCACAGCAGCCAGAGGGATTGGTTCTGTCTGCGGAGGCCAGGAGGGGTTCTTGGAGAAAGGAGACATTTGATCTGGGTTTTATAAACCAGAGGATAAAGAAATAAAGGGCATGCCAGGCCTCAGAAAACCACACACCAAGGCATGGGGACATTAAGGAGATGGGGTCTTGAATTCGGCAACCTGGTAAAATACGGGTAGGCAGAGAGAGGAGGGGGGTTACTTCCAGTTGGAGAAATAAAGTTGGGATGAGGAGGAGCATGAGACAGCCTGTCAACAATGCTGAAAGTAGGAACCAGCCTTTGCCAAATCCTGGGTCAATCTGGGCCCTCATTAATGTGGAAACTGGAGAGTCAGATCTGCTAAAGATGGTGAAATTTTTGTTCTAAAGGACCCCTGCCAGGTCTGTGTTTATGTGACTCATAAAGTGGCCTTCAGGCAGAAAAAAGCCCAGCTGACCCGTAACAGAAGGGCTCCTGGAACCAGAAAGGAACTGGGCGGGGAACCACTGCCCACAACGAGCACAGGCTCCTTCCTGGTGATGAGGCCTCCACCCCAAAAGCACTGTCACCCAGAAGGGATCAACAGTTTAAACTCCCCACTTTTCTACAAAAGCATAACAGAGTTTGAAAGTGCAAAGGGGAGCAGGTAAGGAGGGTACAAGGCATATCTACAGCCCTTTGGGGCCATCAGCCATGTCACCTGTTTTCTTATGTAATCCTCATAACAACCCCTCCAGAAATATGTCACTAGCCCCATTTTACAGATGAGGAACCTGAGGCTCGGTGAAGTTAAGCAACTTCTTCAAGGGTACATCACAGTTAAGTAGCACAAGTGGTAGTTGAACCCAGTTCTACTCACAGCCGTCACATCTTTTTTGCTGCCTTTCACAAAGGTTTGGACATCGAGAAGAAAGTTGGCGATAGCCATCACAGTCCATCCTCACCAGCCCCCTGCAGGTGGAGAGTATTGCCATCATGGCTATGATCCTAGATAGCATGATCTCCATTTGACACGTGGTAAGACTGGGGCCTGGAAGAGTCAGATCCCAGCACAGCTATCAGCAGCTGGGGGACCTTGGACAAGAGGCCTCTGTGAGCCTCGCTTTCATCATCTGGGCAATGGGACTAAGTGCTGCAGCAGACATCCGGGGCCCACACTATCCGGTGCACTCGGGCCACCCTTCAACTGCCAGCACCTGCATCTCTGGGCCCCGGATGCAGAAAGGGCTGGCTGGCTGCCAGAAGTTTGCCCAAGAGGCCAGAAGAGCCCTGGAATTGAAGACTCGTTGGAGCAGCCCTTAACCAGCAGCCAGTGGGAGTTTGTACATACGTACTCCTTTAAGAGGGACAACTCCAAGACGCATGCTGCACACCCCTCCTGGCCCCGTCTCGCTTCCCCACTCCCCTCCCGGTGTCTCCCGGCCTCACCTCTCAAATGAGCTCCTAGAACTTGCTCTCCTGTCACGGGCTCTGCTCCCTCACAGGACAGGAGAGCTACGTGAGATCACACATGCTCATTCACGGCTTGCTGTATTGTGGGTAGCGGTGAAGGGAATATTAAACTAATATCACTTTCAGGTCAGTAATTTGTATCTCCTCTGTCCTCTGATCCGCCTAAGAGTATGGTGGGTCTCTCACTTCCATCTGCCCTCTTTAGGTCCTCAGAAGTGTCTCGGGCTCTCTGTGCGCCCCCAGTGGGGCCTCCACGGCCAGAAGTGGAATTGCAGCCCTCACCCAGCTCCGTAGTCTGTCATTCGGCCCCTGTGCTGAAGTGGGCTGGGGGCAGGAGAAACAGCTGACCCTGGCCCCTGACTGGGACTCTGCTCGCATCTCAGCTGCCTGGCCCTGAGCTCTGACATCTGGAAAGACCCAGCGGTGAGGCCTCCATGGCGTTTATCCACCTTTCCACAGTCCAGAGACCAGACACAGAGCCAGGCAGACAACGCTGGGCTGCCTCCCTTTCCTGAACCATCTTCTTCTCTTGAGCGGGGCGACCCCACTCCCTACTCCACCCAGACCACATTCATGCCCCTACCCCCAATTGACGTCCATGGTCTGAGGTCCCTCCCTCTGTCCTTCCAAGAAAAGATGAGCCTTCACAAGTGAATTTGCATTTTCTAACAGAGGATGGAAACACAAAGCTTAAACAAGGGGGGTGGGCTGGAATGGCGGGCTTTCAGGCATTGGCAGCAGGACACAGCTGGGTGTTATTCAGATGCAGAAGGGACAGTGTTCTGCACAAGGACAGGCCTATTTGGGGCGGGCAGGTCAGACTCGCACTGGGGATTCCACACTGTGCTCTCAGAGGGGCCCAGACAAGCCCTCTCCTCTGGCCTATACCCCCAGGATTCAAACCAGGTGAGTCAGATTCCAAAAAACATGGTCTTTCATAAGAGTTGGGTCTTAGAATAGGAACAGGGATGGAAGGGGGTGGAAGGAAATAAACCACCCCCTCTTCCGGCTCCCCTCCCTACTTTTGCCTTGGAGTTGGGAGAAGCTACAAACGCAAAGACCCCTCTCTCCCTCTCCCAGCTCTTGCTCTGTCCACTGGGCTGGAATCAGTCTGCTGGGCCCACCAGGCCTTCCCATGTTTCCCCCTCCCAGCCAGCAGGCCCCTGATGGCAATGGTCCGACAGCCCAGCTGGCCCCAGCCAACCCCCTGCCCACCCTGGGCCCTGCTCAGAGGACACGGCTGAACTGATTCTGTCAGGAAGGGTTAGACTTATCTCCCAGGCTGGCTGGATTCGAGGGGACGAGACAAATGCATTCGGACAGCCTGGATCCAGAGCACTATCTGTCAAACATGCCGGCCACCTCTCCGCCCGGCATTGCTCTCCCCGGAAAGATCACGCAGGCTCCGTCTATCTTGAGAAGGCTGGCGTCAGGGCCTGGGGCTCCAGGGAGGAGACGGGAGAAAGCAGGTGTCTGCAAGCCGGGGCCCTTGGGGGAAAGGTGTTAGGACCCACTGTGTCCAGGCCTTGTGGAGAGGCCAATAGCCAGCACCTTCTCCCCGCCCCAGGTGGAGACTGATCGGGCACCTGACTGCAGGATGCTGCAGCAGCACAAGCCCTGCCTGGGACTCTGCTGGTGGGGGTGAAGGGAGGGCCGATGGCGGGGTGGACATGACAGGGCCTGGCTGTGAGAGGGCTCCAGCTTGCTTCCCGAGGAGACTCCTACCCTCGCCATCCCCTCTCAGACCCCACCCGGTTCCTGCACAGAGCAGCTGGCACAGCAGCCGGTAGCAGGCACGCTGGATGGAGTAAGCAGAAACGAAATCCACAAGCCTCCGGGCCCCTCCCCAGGGTGAGCCTGCAGTGGGCAACTCCACAAAGCTGAACCCCTCACCAGCCCTCAGCCTGTCAGCACCCCCATGGGTGGTCTTTCCCTCATCGCAGACTCCCCACGGAACTTCCCCTGATAAATGCAAGAACCAAAAACTTCACTGAGGTGATGGAATCCCACTAATAAGAATTTTCATGTGTCGGGTCATCTCGGGGGCACAAAAACTCTGAGCATCACCTGGGGCATTGGGCAAAGTGGGTTTCTTGTCAATGAGCTCAGCTGGTTGGAGGCTGCAGCTGTAACCGTGGTGGCCACAGGTCTGAATAAGGTAGGCGGGTGTTATGGACTGAATGTGTCCCCCCAAAATTCATGTGCTGGAACCCTACTCCCCAGTGTGATGGTGTTAGGAGGTGGGGCCATCGGGATTGGATGGGTCATGTGAGTGGAGCCCTCGTGAATGGGATTAGTGCCCTTATGAGAGGCCCAGGAGAGCTTCCTTCCTCTCTCTGCCCTCCGCCATGTGAGGGTACAACGAGAAGTCGGCAGAGCTCTCACCAGACACCGGATCTGCCAACACCTTGACCTTGGCCTTTCAGCCTCTAGAACTGTGCAAAATACGTTCTTCTGTTATAAGCCACCCAGTTTACGGTATTTTGATATTGCATCCCAAGCTGACTAACACAGCAGGTTAGAGGATGAAAATTAGGCTCTCATTAGAACTGTTCCTGGCTGTGATTCCTGGCCCAGGTTCTAATCAGCTGTGTGACTTTGGGCAGGGGCTGGAGCCTGCCTGAGACTCATCTGCCTCCCATTTGTCTGTTTTGCCCAAAAGGTGATTTGGGAGCAGCTGCAGCCAACCTCCTTAACATCACCTCCTAGATGCTCATCTAATGGCCACTTGCCCTGTGCCGGTTACTTTTCTAGGTTCCTGTAATACAGTGAAAAAAGCAGACAAAATTCCTGCCCTCAGAGACTCACATCCGAGTGAGTTTGCCCCAAGCACACTCCTGCCTCTTCATAAGGCATCACGAACATCAAAACCCCAAACTTACTGTTGAGAGTCACCTCTCAGTGTGACAGCTTCCGTAAGCCTACACCTGCTGCATAAATAGGCCTTCCCTGTACTGATCTGTGAAAGAGCCAGAGCAATAGGAAAGGGACAGGAGGTGGGGGCAGGCGACAGGCCCACCATCAGGCCCACGACAGGACACACCAGTGAGACCCTGTAGCCCAGCACACAGGGACTGTCACTCTCCCTCCAAGCCAGGGAACGGGCTGTCAGACCATGGGCACTAGAGAGGCCGGGGCCTTTTCTGAGCTCTTTTAAGAAATGCTTCCTCCAGACGTAGACCTGCCAAGGTTGGCCACGCAGGAGACTCTGAGGCAGGAGGGGGCTGCCCCACCCGAAGGCCCGACCTCTATCCTTTCCTCTGGTGATCTCTCTGATATCAACAACCCCCCACCATGAGGCCGTAGTGCTTCTTCTCCCATGAAAACTAGCCAAAGGGTAGACTCAGGACCTTTTCCCCAAATCCCCACCCCCATTACACAGGATAGCTACACTAGGAGCTTCCAGCAAGACCTGAGAAAGAACTGGAGGATGAGAGAGGAGGATTAAGGAGCCCTGAGCCCTATGGTCTGGCTACAAAATCGTGGCTTTCTTCCTGCCAACTTCTTGGCCACAGCAAGGGCCCTGCCCGGCCTAGCTCCACCACTGGGCACTGGCTGAGCCCCCACACCAAGTCTACCAGATCCCACCAAGTCCAGACTCAAGAAGAGAAAGCCAGCCCCTCTCTCCTTCCACCTGCCGGAGGCCCATCCTAACGTGTACAGTTCACTGGCTGGGGGCCCTGCATAACTCCCTTCCAGAAACCCCAGACTCTATCAACAGGTCAGTGGCCTCACTGCTGGGCCACGACAGGGAGACAGCGGCTCAACATGACACAACAACCCCACACCCAGCCAGGGAGGAACCTGGGGCTGCAGGGGTGCAGCAGGGGGCTGTCTCCATTCATTGGAGAAGGTGCGGCAGGGGAGGTGAGCAAGGTTAACCAGATGGTTGGAAAGTCTGCATCCAAGGCTGAGTGGAAGCCTGGCCTAAAACCGCTCCCCCTCTGCCACCCACCTGTGCAGCGCAGAGAGTTCTACTCCACCAGGGCCACCCCGAGCTCCCCAGAAGGAAGGTTTAGTAGCTGTTCCCATATGAAGCCGAATGTGTGTGCACTGTTTCCTAATAACATGCAAAGGCACTCCAGCCCCCTCATTTAGCTCTGAGGTGTAATTAATATATAAATTAAGCTCCTGCAGACTCACAAGTGCCCGGGAAAAAAAAGAAAAATATAATTAATTTGCCCATATGACTCCATCTGTCAGCACTGAGCTCAACTCCACGTGGCACATCCTGAGGGCTTCGGCCGCGTTGGCCACGCTGGGCCCTGCTCCTGCCCTGCCCTGGGGAAGCGGGCTCTTCGTGGCAGCTCTGGGGAGCCGGGGGGCTCTGGAACGGGCATCCTGATGAGAGAGGGCTCTGGAGTACACGCATTGCAGGCTAGAAGCATCCAGAGCCCTGCTGACGCGGCCCTGGAGGATGGAGAGGGGCCGTGGGGGCAGCCACAGGAAATTTGCGTATGTGTCTTCCAGTGTGTCCTTCTCTGGGCAGAACTTGAAGAGGTGGTGGGAAGCAGAGAGCTGGGATGGGTCTAAGACTCACCCTCCTCCAACCTGTCGTCTCTGTCACATACCATCTACCAGAAGAGAAAGGCTGGAAAGGGCAACAGGAGCTGGAGGGGAAGGCGCCAGAGAAAAAGGAGGAGACAAGAGGGTGTGGGGGCAACAAGGAGGCCGATAATAAGGGTAGGAGTAGAATTAGCAACTACACACACAGGAAAAATATGAAAATAAAACAACTAAAAATATAACAGCGTTTGTATATAATATAAATGGTATACACTATACCAAGGGCTTTAACGTATAGTATGTCACAAGATTTTCAGCACTCTGGGAAAAGGACAAACAGATGGGGGGGGGTTTTCCAAAAATTATTTATATTACAAAATTAATACATGCATGTTTGGAAAACATTTAAATAAGAGAAGAGTATGAAATAAAAAGCACCCCCAAATACTTCTCCCCCTTACTCTCAATCCCCAGGGGATTATATCATTAACAATTTGTCCTGTTATTGTGTATCCTTTTTCAGTGTGTTAATATTTGGAGTAATAATTATTACAAAGGGGGATTGTACTGTGCATGTGGTTTGGCAACTTACGTGCTTACTCACAGTGACGTGTACCACACCGTGCACATCTTTCCGTGTTTGTGCACACAGCTCAACCTTATTCTCTATGGTAAATGCACAGTACTCCAGCACGTGAAATGATTTGTATATGTTTTATTTATATTTCCCACTTAGTTCATGTAGTCTCCTATTGATGGATTTTTGGCTTATTTCTAATATTTTACTCTTATAAATAATGCCAGGGAGACATTTAGGGCTGCTATTATTTTTCTTAAATATTTCTAAAGACTTTATCTTTTAGAGCAGTCAAGTTCACAGCAAAATTGAAAGGAAAGTACAGAGATTTCCCATATACCCCCTAACCCCACACATGCGTAGCCTCCCCCATTATCAACATCCCTCACCAGAGCGGGACCTTGCTTACAACTGATGAACCTACATTGACATGTCATTATCATCCAAAGTCCATAGTTTACATTAGGGTTCACTCTTAGTGTTGTACGTTCTATGGGTTTGGACAAATGGATAATGACATATATCCACTATTATAGTATTATACAGAACAGTTTCACTGCCCTAAAAATCCTCTGTGCTCTGTCTGTATTTTCCTTATTTTTAAAGATAGAAATCAAGCAAGATCTAGGAAGATCAAGTGACTTGCCTGAGGGTTACACAACTAGGAAGTGGCAAATCCCACCTTGGATTCACCTCTTCTGACTCCACGTCCAGTGCTCTTTTTATTGAGCCATGATGGAAGGTGGGGCAGGGGACAGGACAGGCGGGGAGAAGTGAGGGGCTGTAGGAGAGGGGAGGGGGGAGGAAAGTTCAAGAAAAGAGGCAAAGAAAATCAAGAGGGTCTGGGCCTGGGGCAGTAAGAGGGGCCGCAAATAATTATCCAAAAAAATGTTCAAGTCTTAAAAGCCACATTTGTGAAAGCGGTTTCTTGCAACATTGTACATAACTATGAAAAACTGGACCCATCTAAGTGTCCAGCCATCTAGGGGAGGTTAGGTCCATGATTGGAGACCCACTGGAGAGAGCACTGCCCAGGAGCGCGAGTGGTCATCACGAAAATGACGAGCATCACGGAAATGGGCTAGGGTGTGGTCTGCGGGGGCCGGGGGCTGGGGATGCAGAATATAAAACAGTATATAACTTGATTAAAAACCTTTAAAGATCTAAAGGTTAACAATGTGAACAAGAACAGGAAAGACGGGGAAAGGAAAGTGGTTGTGTTAGAGTGATGACCTTATGGGTACGATTTTTGCTCCACCGGAGCTTCCTTTTCTACTGTGAGGAAGCATCTTTACATGCCCTCGGCCCTGTGAGGTCTGGTCTAGGATTTGTAAGCAGCCTGGGAGCATCTTTCTGCAGTGATTTCCGAGCCCGGAGCAGGGACTGGGATGAGGAGCAGGGGGAGAATCCTTCCCTCCCTGAGATCATCTTTGTCTTGTGGGGAGGGGGTATTACTTAGCTGGGCTGCCAGAGGATAGAGCTGGGCAGCTAGGATTTGCCCTTCACTCGTGGACCACCTCCCTCCCAACTCCCAGCTGCTGGGGGCTCCCTTCACTGCTAGCACCAGCAAGAAAATCCGGGGACCGAGGAGTCCAAGGGATGTGGCTGCACTCTCTGGGGCAAAAGCGGAGTTCTGAAATGATGGGGGATGGCTAACCCCAGGCCAGGTGTCCTGGAAACAGGAGGCAACAGGAGAGCAGCACAGGGTTCTTCTAAAAGATTCTCAATTTTTTCCATATCTTTACACCACTTGTATTAGTGTTCACTTAATGCTTAAATCAACTTCTTTTTTAATTAAACATTTTACTTTTTCAAAGATACCTGTCATAAATGGAAAAACAATGCATAACTATCAAACGAAAAAATGTTCTCCCATAATCTTCTCACATGCCTCTCGTGGTTGGGCACCACGCTCGGGAAATTACTCAAGAACTGGGAAGTACAGGGAGGGGCTTTGGAATTCGGCAGGTTGGGGGTCACCACCAACGAGCTGTGTGCCCCTGGGCAAGCGTTGACCTCTCCAGCCTCAGTTTTCACACCTGTAGAGGAACACCTTCTTCTAAAGAGTCCATGAAAAGGCACAGAAACCTCCTGGCTCAAAATTGTAGACATGCTGGAACTTCTCTGCAAGGAGAAGGCAAATAAGACAAATTTCCCTCCATTCCTGAACCCAGAGCTCTTTGTATGTAGAGAAAGGAGGAAAAGGTGAGGAGTACAGAGGAAATGGGGCGCTCATGGTTCCCGGTCCACGTCTAACGGGCCCCTGGTGTTTCTCTGGGACAGGGATGGAGGAGGAAAACACAAAGCTCTCTGCAAGGCCTGAAGCCTCGGCCTGCACCGGCCTCCCTCCCCATGTGGAACAATCCTAGGGTGCTGCAAGCATGGCCAGAAGGGCACCGACCTGTCACTCCCCACCCCCAGGCTTCTTTGAGCCCCACTTGAAGCTTCTTAGCTTCATGATCTAACCCCCTGTTTATCACCTCTCTCTCTGATATAATTTCCAAAATATGCCCAATTTCTCTTCTGATGTCTGCTCACATTAGATTTGGGACAACGGCCCCTTGTGAGGCTTCTGGTGGACTGCCCTTCTGCCACCCTCCAGCCCACTCCATATCTACTACCTGACGCTCCCCTCTAGAGTGGTGAAGGCTCCAACTCACCGAGTGCTTCAGAGGGTCTCCTCGTCTTCACCTCTTACTGTGGCCTCAGCCCGCCTGCCCCTTGACACCATAGAAATAGCTCCCACCAAGGTCCCCAAGACTTGTAGGCAAACCAAACCCAATGCACACATCCAGGCCCTCAAGTTCTCTGGTCAGTGCACCTGCCTTTCACATTTCACAGCACACAGGGATCAGAGGACGAGGCTGCTCTCACCTGGAGCTGGCCTTCCAGGGGGCTGTGTGTGCCCCAGCCCCTCCTCCAAGGTCAGAGGGGACCAACATCTCACCCATCACAGCCCATCAGCTCCACTGGGGGCACCAGTGGGAAGCTCTGCTCTTCAGCCTCCCGGGTGCTCACCTCCACCTCCTTCTTGAAGTGCTCCTCCCTGGGATGGTGGTGGCCCTCAGCTTCTCGCCTTTCTCCAAAGAGTCAGAGCAGTGTCAGGAGCCCCAGCCTTCCACGATTATGCACACTTCTCAGCACCCCCAAGACATACGTACTTACTTCCTGTTCTATAAATGGGCTAGAGTGTTAATAAATTATATATATTACACAGCACTTGCAAAATTATACATTAAAGAGGAAGATATAATTATAAAATAAATATTTTTAAGATAATGTTTTAATTTTACTCATTAATGGTGCCCAATAAAAGCCTTTTCATGTCGTCACTGAGAGATATTAATAATAACATTGTTAGTGAGAGCAAGGTGATTGAAAACATCAGATCTGATTAGCGAGTCGCTGCTTTTTCCCCTTGCGTCTGACACAGCGCTCCCCCAGGAGCAGAGTCAGCCCTGCCACGCTGTTTTTGCTCACTGTGCTCTCCTTCTCAGTGTCACGATCAGCCCTGGTGACTTCGCAGGCATCTTTGTAAGCTTGTGCCTACTTTGGGAGGTTTGTTTGGTGAATGCACCTACCTGGGCACATGTAAAATGCAGTGTCTCCGTGGGCTGGAAGGGCCGCTGCGAGAGCCCCCCCCCACCATACTGAGGAGTCCCCTCCCCTGATGACCCTGGGGAAGGAACAACGTGCCTGCCACACGACCATCCGGAACCCAGGCCAGGGGTGCCTGGTCAGTCTGTACACTAAATATCAGTGAAACTTTTCTTATTTCAGCTTTAAAAAAAAATGTAGAAATAAAAGATCTAATATTTTCTTCCTATGCCCCAAGGGGTTTTCTCACAGCCCCCCATGGAGCATGCACCCCACTGGTGAAGTAATTAAGAGAACTCTAGAACTGGGCTACCTGGGTTCAAATCCCAGCTCTGCCACTGTATTAGTTTTCCAATGCTGTGTAACATTACTTCAAAACTAAGTGTCTTAGAACAACCCTAATCGTAGATTATCTCCCACGGTTTCTGCAGGTCAGGCATTTGGGAGTGGCTTGGCCAGGCTGTTCTGACTGGGGGTCTGTCATGAGGTTACGTCAGATGCCAGCTGGGGCCGCACTCATCCGGGGGCTGGACCGTGGCTGGGGGATGTGCTCCTACGGCGCCTCACTCGCTCTCGTGGCTGGCAAGCTGGTGCCAGCCGTGGGCTGAGGGTCCCGTTTCTTCACCATGGGCTGCTTGAGAGACCTCATGGCACAGTGGTGGCTCCCCCCAGGGCAAATGACACAAGAGGCCAAGGCCTTCCCTGACCTGGCCACACACCACCACTTCTGCTGTGCTCTGCTGGCCCACAGGCCAGTTCTGACTTGTTCTGGGAAGAGACACACACGCGGATGAAGACAGGAGGCGAGGGTCACTGGGGCCCTCTCAGAGGCTGCCTATGCCAGTGCTTACCGCTGTGTGAACTCAGGGAGGTGTCTCCACTGCTCTGTGCCTCGTTGTCCTCATCTGTAAAATGAGGGAAATGATATCCTGGAACTAGTTTATTAAACAGACTGAATCACACTGGGTAGAAGCATAAAATGGCTTTATTTTCTCAGTCCCTGTCTTCACTTGGGCTCTGTCAAAACTCCTTTTCCTTAAGATGTCTCTTAAGGACATCTCAGGCAGGTGTCCAGTCCAGTCCTGTTTAAAACTTTAGTCTCACATCTAATCAATCACTTATTTCCTCTGCCCTCGGCCAGCCCAGGCCAGGATCTGGGCCTTGCAGAAAGGTGAGGACACGGTTCCCTCAGCTAAGTTCTTTCTCCCTTGGGGGTTGGACAGGGAGGAGAGGGTGGGGGAGAAGAGCGGTTGTCACTTACTGATCAGGTATGGCTCTGCCCTCTCAGCTGTCACTGCCTCTCTGGTGATGCCATCTGTGTGGCTAATGTCCTAATATCACTCTCTGGGGCTTGGGGGGGATCCTTTGCTGAGGTTTTCTGAGAGCTGCGTGGCTGCAGACTTCCCTGAGGTGGACGATTCCCTCGTGTGCCCTCTTCTGCTGTCCCCCAACTCCTGCACTCCATCCCAGGGTGGGATAGCTATGCCCCTCTCTGCAGCCCCCTGGCCGGGCCCACCATCGCAGGCTGCTCCTCGCCAGCTCCTTTCCACCGCCTGTGTCTCCTACCAGGAATGAGATGCCAGCCTGCCCTTCTTGCAGTCACCCCAGTGAGCAAGAAGCCTTGTCCTGGGCCCCTCCTTGGCCTCAGAGAAGCCACTACCCCTCCGCTGCCCGAGGAGGAGTGCAGAAACAGCTGCGTGCTTTGCCCAGGCCACCCGCTCCACACCTGCCTTTTCTCCAGCTCCGTCTCTGCTTGCCCGGTTTGGGGAAAGCTGTTTGACAAGTGTGTCCCCTTGGTAATAAGCCCTGGAGGGGGTCTCCGCTTATTTTCTGCTCTGTGTGGAGAATGTGGAGCACATGGTGGCCCTTCGTCCTCAACTTTTGCTCACAGGAGCCACTTCTGGGGTTCTGGGGTGATGGGGAGAGTCCCACCGCCTAGCGCTGCCTGCCTCCCAGAGTGCCGGTGTAAGGAATCAGGGAGAGGAGGTGCTCGAGCGGTGTCCCTGTGATGGCTTGATGTTGCTGTCCTCCGCACCTTTGTCCTCTTCCCACTCCCCACACAGTGGCCCTCCCTGTCCCAACTCTCCCTCTCCACACCCTCACTGTCTGCCTCTCCTCTCCTATCTGTCCTGCAGAGTGACTTTCTAAAATGGAAATCTGACCCTGCCACTCTTGTGCTTAAAACAGCGCCCTCAGGACAAGTGCAGCTCCTAAGGATGGCCTTCAAGGGTCTCCTGGTTGCCCAGCAAGGAGTTAGCTGGGACTGGAGGTGCCGTCACCTCGGCTGGAGCTGCTGCATGTGGTCTCAACTGGCCTCCTGGGTGCAGATGCAGATCACCCTACAAATCGGGGAACCGCGGGGGTGGGGGTCCCTCTCCCAGAGCACAGCCCTGTTGTGTGAACAGCTGCACCGGGTTTGAGCATGCATCTCCCCAGGACGCTGAGAGAAGACTGAGTCCTGGCCGCCCATCTACCTATGAGTCTGAGCCTACGCTGACCCTGCGCTGGGGTTGACCTGCGCCCTCGGCTCCCCTCCCAGTGCCATCGCACAGAGCCAGCGTTTTCTCCCCCTTTTCTTCCCCACACTGCCCCTACACACTTCAGTCCCTAGGTTCGCCTGCCCCGCTCCCCTGAGGATTTAAGCACAGCTGCAGCAAAGCTCTTTCCCAAGTAGGAGGCACAGGACCACAGAGAATGTTTGCCCCCCACCCCCAAGGAACTCCAGGTTAGTTGAAGACACTAATACGTAAAGGATGCAGTGGGATAATGCAAATACAGACTGTGCACAAGGCCCACTGTGGTGCAAAAAAGGAATGGGCCGATGGGTAGGGGGGAGCCTGTCAAAGAGGGGCAGCTGGATCTGGTGACTGGAAGCTGTGGTTGAATTTTCCTTGCCCATCACCCACCCACCCACCCAGGGGATGCCTGCTGACATGACCACATGGCTGGGGTTGGGGACAGAGGCTTTCCTCTGACAGAGTGACCAAGCCAGGATGCTACAGCCTTCCCATCGTACCCACCGCACAGGTAAGTGAGGCTGAACCATTCGAATAAGGCTTTGTTGAAGCTGCTGGAGAGGGGGAGTAACAAAATGATAATAATTATAGTACAACCAACATTTATTCAGTGCTTACTATGTTCTGCTCACTTCTACATGCTTTCTAAATGTTAACTTACTTAATTTTCACTAGTAACACTATGAGGTGGACACTATCCTTATCCCCATTTTATAGATGAGGAAACTGAGGTTCAGAGAGGTTAAGGGACTTGCCCAAAGTCATGTAACTGGTGTGGCAGAACCAGCATATGAACCCAGGCAGTTTGGTCCCAAGCCTTCACTTTTTAATTTTTTTAACTTTTATGGAAGAATTCAGATGTATACAAAAATCAAATAATACGATAAAACCTTCTGTACCCTGCAACCCGCATCAACGATTATCAATTCAAGGCCAATCTGGTTTCTTACATGCTGCCACCAACTCTAATCCTCCTTGACTATTTTGAAGTAAATCTCAGACATTATATCGTTTCATTTATGAATATTTCAGGAGAATTTCCTAAAAGATAAGAACTCTTTTAAAAAAAAATCACCACAATACCATTATCTTGCCTTAAAAAATTAATAATAATTGCTTAATATCATCAAATATTTAGTCACTGTTCAAATTTCCAATTGTCTCCTAAGTCCCATATTATTATCACAGTTTGTTTATTTGAATCAAAATAGAAATAAGATCCATGCGCTGCTGCTGGATCTACATTTTTTAAGCTTCTTTTAGTCTATGGGTTCCCTCAACTCTCAATTTTCTCCCCCTCTCTCTCCCCCACCCCTCTCTCTCCCTCTCTCTCTCCCTCTCCCTCTCTCTCCGCCCCCTCTCTCTCTCCCTCTCTCTCTCTTTCCCTCTCTCCCTCTCCCTCTCTCTCTCCTCCTCCTCTCTCTCTCCCTCTCCCTCTCTCTCTCCTCTTCCTCTCTCTCTCTCCCTCTCTCTCTCTTTCCCTCTCTCTCTCTCCCTCTCCCTCTCTCTCTCCTCCTCCTCTCTCTCTCTCCCTCTCTCTCTCTTTCCCTCCCTCTCTCTCTGTCTCTCTCTCTCTGTCTCACCCCTGTGATTTAACTGCTGAAGAAACTGGATTGATTTTCCTCTTCCATTTCCCGCAGTGTGGATTTTGTTGATTGCACCCCATGGTGCAGATTACTCATTCCTCTATTCTCTGTTTTTCTGTAAATTAGTAGTTGGATCTTGATCAGATTCGGGTTGGAATTTTTGGCGAGACTCCTTCAAAGGTGGTGTGGCATTCTTCCCCAGGGAGGCACGTGATCTCTGACTGCCTCTCTTGTGTGAGGAAAGCAGTGGTCGGTGCTCAGCGCTTAGACCCCTAATTCGCTAGAGGTGGCAATATGAGGATGTCATCCCTTCTTGCATACTTTCTGTCATCCCTTCTGTCATCCCTTCTTGCGTACTTTCATAGTGAGACACTCCCTCCCATCTACTATTTGGTTGCCCAGTGGTACGATTTATATAGGAGAGGAAGGATTTTGTTTTGTTCTCCCCTTTATTTACCAGTTTTCAGAATAACATGTTCGTGTGCCTGCATCCTCTACACTGCTCAGTTAGGTTTGGGCTTCTTGGGAGTTTTGTTTGTTTGTTTTGTTTTTGCCCTGTCATTTTGAACTTGTGGATTTAAGTATATTTGGTGGTTTTCAATTCATTGTAGTTACTAGGATTAATTACGCTCAAATTAATCTTATCTTTGGCCAGAGGGAGCCTCCTAGAGCTGGCTCCTGAGTCCCGGCGACAGGGTCCTGGTAGTGTTTGGGAGCATCCTTGTTTTGTGATATGACAAGATGTTCCAGGCCCCTAGTCCTCTCTCGTAACACTACACGTGGAGATCAGTGATGGCCCCCGCATACCTCCCCCGCATGTTTAGTTCACGTTTATTCGCCCCATGGTGGACTGTAAGGGAGAGTCACGCATTGGATCACGGGACTATTCAGCATCTCTCAGAGGCAGCAAGCAACCTTCCACGCCTCGCCGCAGCCCCCACCTCCACACCCACAGCCCCTCCTACATCCCACAATATGCTTGTATCTGTGAAACCTAGAATAGACATTTCCTAAATCCACTGGATGATTGGGCCCCACAAGCCAAGTGGCAGGACCTCCACTCTTCCCTTCCTCCAAATTCCTACCCTGCTACACGGCTGCTTGTCTCACCATCTCTGTGAGCCACCCTCGACCTTCATTCTGCTTCTCACGCGAATGCCATCTACACTCGTCCCCAAGGCTGCTGGCATACCTTCTGGGCCATCCACAAAGAGGGCTGTTCACCCTTGACCCCACGCTGACCCTGCTTTGGGGCCTCTGGTCTCTCTGCGCTGCCCCCACGGGGGTCTCCCTGTCTGCTCACCTCTGGGTCCTCCTCATTCTCGCTCTTCATGGTCGGGTCCAACTCCTGTCTCTCTGGGGACTGCACTGCCACTCGGTGGGGCAGCCTGCCCCTGGCCTTTGACACCCCTTAGGTCTGGTCTCTGGCCACCGTCACCCAGATGTCTTCAGGCCCTGACCACACTCGACTGTCATCTTTCCTTCTCTTGTCCTGCTCCTCTGCAGGGGACCCACTGGACTGCCCAGCCTCCTGCGGGGACACAGACGCTCCTAGAAGAGGCTGAGCTACTGTTCCTGGGAGGAACTGAGCAAGGCCATTCCTTCTCTCGAGGCTGCTGGAGAAAGCCTGGGGAGAGGGGGCCGACATGGCAGGTAATCTCTCACACGACTTGTGAGCACTCTCAAGCCCCGAGGAAAGGTGGAACAGGTGGCCCTGCCTGCCAGGGTGTGACCAACATCTGGATTCCCCACTTTGCCAGGGGGTGAGACGCGGTCTGTGGGTCAGCGCACCGCCAAATCCCACTCCTCCCTGGGCAGCCGTTATGATCAAGGAGCGAAAGCTGCCGGCTTCATCCGGAGGCAGCCCCAGGAGCCTCTGCTGACCAGGGCAACAGGGAATCCGGGTCTCTCTGAACAGAGAGGGCAGAGGCTGTTGTGGCATCTGCCCCAACCTCCTGTACCCTGCAGCAGGCCCTCATCCCCAGGCAAAAACATCCTGAGCACCTACCACGTAGCAGGCACGCTGCTCTGTGCTGGGACACTGCTGGGCTGTAGGAGGAGGGGGTGACCACAGAAAGAGTGGCTTATTCTTGCTCCCCACCAGCTCCTAGACCATAGGAGCACCTTCAAGCTGGGCAGCTAAGCCACCTTGTAGGGAGGCGGTAGTTCCCTGGCATTCCATAGAATTGTCCCCACATCCACCCTCTGTCCCTGTCTTGGTCCATTTGGAGGCTGCAGGCAGCTCTGTGACACCCTCCTGATCCAACTGGCCAGGTTGTTTACTCCCCCCAAGACTGCTTTTGAGAAGACATGTCATTATGGGCATCCATGCTGGGGGACCAGTGAGCCACAGCACCTCCCATTAAGCCACACTTGAAAGACTAAGCCACTTGAATCTAACCCAAAGTGCAGCCCCTGAGGCTGGAAGCAGGGTGGGGTGCATACCCCAGCTGCTACCACATTGCTGGCTGGGCCCGGGGCCTTCCCTGACCAATACTCCCTCAGTTCTCAGCGGGTATTTAGTCTCTCACTGCCAGCCACAGCAGCCAGCCAGAGCCCCATATGGCCACGCCAGTCTGCCCAGAGCCCCACCAGAGAGAAGGCAAGGGCAGTCTCATAACCAGGGGGTTGAAATGGATGAGAGGAGAGAGAGTGGAGATGGAACATCTCAAGAAACTTGGCTGGTTAAAGGGGAGAGAGCAAGTGCAATCACCAATGCAGAAGGTGGTGTTAGATTGTATTGAAAATGGGAGAGTAGTGGAGGGAGGGAGGAGGCTGAGGAATCCACAGAGGGGGAAATTGAGGCTCTGAAGGCTGAAGCAGCCCTGTGACCAGGCTCTCCCCACCCCCCTGCACTCCCTCTGGGTGCTCAGGTTAGGGTGGTGGCATGCACAGGGGGATGTTGGCTCCAGGCTGCCTTGAGCTCCCAACCACAGCATTGCCCATCCCCCTCTGCCAAGAAACTTCACTTTATATTCTTATAAGACCTGAATTTTATTTCTGTAAAGGGCATTACACACTTAAATTTTGAAAGTAAAATGACAGCATAAGAAAATAAACAAAAGTCAAAATGGGTTGAAAAAACTATTTATACAGAGTTTTCCACTTTACCATACCAAGAAAATGACTTCTCTAATTAGCCTCCATGTAGGGAAATAGCAAAGATACTTACTTTCCCAATTCTATAATCACTTGACAAGAAAAAAAGAAAAGAAAAGAAGGGAAAAACCCACAATACATGATGATACATTTGAAAATGAAGTGTGAGCGTGTGTACATCTACATACATGCTTTTATATACGTAGAATATTTCTAGAAGAATACACGAGAAACTGGTAACATCTGTTGCCTCTGGGAAAGAGATGGGGGGACTGGTGGAGGGAGTGGGAAGACCAGTAGAATGAGGCTGACTTTTCATTATAAATACTTTCGTAGTGTTTTCATTTTCTATCATGTGCATTATTAATTTTTTCCTTTGGAAGAGATTTTGTTTTTGTTTTGTTTTGCCTGGGAAGGCAAATTTTATCAATTAAAAAAATGGCAATGACATTCAGTCATAGTCCCACTTCATATCAACTGTGTAGATTAAATGCAAATGAGAGGTAGCTCTAGAGCTGGTTATTTAGCGGCTCAACAATGTGACCAAAGACCAGGTCCTTTCCGTCCTTCTGCTCTGTCCCCTCAGTGTGTGGACTTGGTGCTCAGCCTTCCTCACCTCATGGCTACGAGAATCAGGCAAATGATAAAACAGAACGATGCCCAGAGCTATAAAAGAGGCCTCTCTTCCTTGGGTCTGTTTTTAGGAGTAAAGAAACCCTTCCCCGAAGCCCTGTTGCAGACTACCCCACACATCTCACCGGCCAGAATTACGTCACATGTCCATGCCCAGACCAGTCCCTGGCAAGGGGAAGGGACCACCTGGGATGTCTTAGAGCAAGCAAAGCTCCTGAGCCCATCAGACCCACTGAAAACAACTATTCCTATAACAGCTCTCCTTCAATCCAGAAATTCATAGATAGCATAATTTACCTACAAATATACATTTCAAAAGAAAATCAGAGCCAGACCTGATGGCCTAGTGGTTAAAGTTTGGTGCTCACCACTTCGGCGGCCCAGGTTCACTTCCTGGTGGCGGAACCACACCACCTGTCTGTCAGTGGCCATGATGTGGCCTGGAGGCTCACATAGAAGAACTAGAACCACTTACCACCAGGATATACAATCATGCACTGGGGCTTTGGGGAGAAAAAAAAAGAATCAAAATGATGCTCTAGCTGTAAGTAAAGGAAAAATTAAAAGTAATGTATAATAAATGAATAGATCTTTTAACGACCGAGTGCACAGGCAGCATACTCTCTAGGACACAACGAAGCAGTGAGATGCTTGCAGCCACACGTGGAAATGCCAAGGCTGCCACAGCCACAAATGCAGACAGATGCAGGAGATGATTCATCCAGCACAAGGCCATTGCCACTGACAGCACGATTTTCCAAAATGGTGAACAAGTCTTGATAAAGTTTCATACAAAACAGTGCAATCGTCTTGACTTACACAACAGTTACCTTCCTAGGGAAGTCAGTGTATAAAAACATGCAAAAAGATATTTGAAGTTTATATGTCAAATGGAATGAGGTTTTAAGCTTAGAAATGGGTTTTTCACCTGCCTGAATGTCTCATAAGACATCAAAAAGTTGCATGGGATTTGGAGCATTCTCTCAAGGACTATCCCACATGCTGTAGGATACTTAACATTCCTAGACCCCATTCATTCAGTGTCTGTAACAGGGCCCCCAGCTCAAAAGTAAAAGCCCTCACCAATTTCCAGAACACACTTAGGGAATGGTACTGCCCACTTTGAGAACCACCAGCTTAGACTAACCATTTCTCCTGACCCATGTGACTTCACAGAGCTAGGCGGATGCCTGAACAAAATCGAGGTTTCTGTAGGAAACACAGAAGATGACTGGAGGTTGAACAGGTAATCAGCAGTCTGCTAATCACAGGTAACATTTGGACATATGTGCCTCTATCTTTTCCTATACGTACATATTTTTAAATACAAATAACTGATTTACCAAATGGGTAGACCTCAATGGACATAGACAAGAAATGGCTTTATTGTTGCTCCCACTGCTGTTTTTCAGCTCTGCTCTGTCAGTGCTCCTTTCCTAGTCCCGGGATGACAGCTCGGGCAGTCCCACAACTTTTCAGTCACGTTGAGCTTTCATAATCAGAATAATATTTTAAAGCATGGAAAGCACAGCCTCATCTAAATCAAGACTCTGTCTGGCATAAGCTTCTTCCCTCCCTCAGCTCAGACCTACCCTGTGGCGCAGGAGGAGGGGTGGACCTATTCTCTCGCTCCCTCTCCACCTCCCTTCCTTCCTGCTCCTGACTTCTCCAAGTTCAGGGTGGGGGAAGAGGAGATGAGAGAGATGAGGCAGTCTTGGAGGACTGGTGGCAGGTCATCTGTTACACAATTTGGTTCTGTTTTGGGCCTCCATGCTGAGTTTTGAGGAACCCTCTCCCCAGGGGGTCTCTGCACTCCCCAGAAATTCCTCAATATGAGTGATGGGCTCTCTGGCCCATCTCTTGTGACATCCCTTCTCCAGCCTCCAGTGGTTCACTCCTCACAGCCTTTTCCTGAGGGACCCTCTCCCCTCAGCAGGCACTCCCCTTGAGTGGGCTTATTTGAAGAAAACTTAAGCCCAACTTCTGGGAGGTCCATTTGGCTCCTGGGAAACTCATGCATCTTTGCCTTGCCCAATTGGAAGTGCAGCTTCCTAGGGACTGACCCCCCGTCCTCACCTGACATCACGGCTGCTCCAAGTCAGTCTCCCACCTTGAGAATTCTCCATAGAGGAAGCAAAGGCCCTTCTCTACTCATCTTTAATCCCAAACTCGCAGGGACCCTTGCCAACTGTCCAAAAATTTCCTCCCTGCCCAGATACTCTGGTGCCCTCCAAGCATTCGGCTAAGGGATATATGTGCACTCTCTCTTTCTTGTAGGTACTCCACACGCCACGAGCTGTTTTCTTGGAGCCCCTTTGCCTAGCTTGGGTGTGAACCCCAATCTTGTCCTGTATGAAGAAATGGGACAACAGACAAACTCTATGAATTAACCTCAGTGAGTCTCTTTTTAAGTTTCTAACCTTCTATTTTTAAAGCTTGGGGGAGAAAGAAAGGTTAGGAAATTACAGAAAAAGCTAACATTCTCTTAGATGACCCCCACCCCCAATTCAGATCTCTTCCCTTGGAATTTGGTGTGTACACATCCGATATTTTTTAATAAATGTACATATGTATGTATGTGTGTATGTGCATATATACATACACACATACATACATATATATATATACATCTATTAAAAAGGATATATGTATCCTCAGAAAATATCTGTTATTATTTTGGTGGTTTTGTTATTACATAAATGATATCTTGCTGTATGTATTATTCTGCAGCTTGGTTTTCCCGCATAATGTGTTGGACATCTTTTAGGCCCCGTCTCACATTCTCCTGGCCTGCCTTCTGCACAACAGTTGCTGTGGCAACCAGCTGCTTCAGGTGTAGCCTGACAGCTTCACCTCAGCTGCCCCTGTATGTCTTCTTTTCTGCCCCAGGCATTCGGGTGCACTGATAAACCTAGAAGAGCCAGGGAGGTAACCATCTCTGGGGCAATCCTTGACCAACGGGAGATGGGAGCTTGTGAATCAATATGCCACATGTCCAGGTCTCCGGCACACAACACTATGGCACATTGTCATGGTCTCTCAGGAGGTCTCCAATTAAACTGAGTCCCAATTGCCCACAGCAGTAATCGGCTTAATAACACACCCTGGACCGGCTTTCTCTACTGCCCCATTTCATTCTCCTCAGTTCCCCGACTCCTGATCCCAGCAATCACTTCCCAAAATAAATTTCCTGAATGCAATCTCTTGTCTCAGATTTTTGGTGGAATCCAAGCTAAAACACTAAATCAAACATACTGTTAAAAATAAATCTATTATTGATCTACTTGAGTGGTTCTCCAAATGTGGAATGGGGACTCAGTCCCTGAGACTATTTCTGGGGCTCCATGTCTAAACTATTTCCGTGATCACACTAAGAGGTTAGCTGTCTTTTTCACTCTTATGCTCTCACAACTCTCTCACAAGTTTTCAAAAGACAACATTATGTGTGAAAGTGCAATAGACCCAAGGTAGAAGCAGACGTGAGAATCTAGCTGTCTTCTAGAACGACAGGAGTTAGAGACTTGCAAAAAATGTAAAACAACACCACTCTTCTCACTAAATTTTTTTGTTTTATAAAATATGTTATTTTCATTAAAATGTTATTTATATTAATATAAATATTATGTTAACATGGAATGGGTTTATTTTTTAACGAATTAATAAATATTTTAAAAATTTCTCAGCCTTGTCATTTCTAACGCTGTAAATATCAGTAGATATAACCCACATAAACAAAAGCTTTTTGAGGTCCTCAGTAATTTTTAACATGGCAAAGGGGCCCTGAGACCCACTGGCCCTGATAGCCACTAATCTAGTTCATTGCTTTTAACTTCTAGTCCAATGAATGCATTCTATCAGTATATGTGCCCTGTAGACTTTATCCATTCTCTTCCTGATGAGCTTTTAGTCTACTTCAGTTCTCTTCTGTCACAAAGGATGCTGCCTAAACGTCCCTGGAGCTGCTCCTTGTGGATGGGGGCAGGTATTCTGGATGGTAAATTCCTAGAAATGGAATGCTGGGTCATGGGGCATAAGCATTTTTAGGTGTAAAAGCAGAATTTTCCTCTGTATTTGCCTGTACAATTTGTTTCCTGTATCAGTATATGAAGTACCCATTTCTTCACACCCTCTCACACCAACACTTTACATTGTCCAATTTTGATTTTAACCAATATGATGGTTAAAAATGGAACCTCTCACACTACTATTTTTCTTTGGATTTCCCTGATTACTGGTGAGGGTGCTCATCTTTTTATATGATTATTGGCCATTTGTACTTTCTAGTTTATGAATTGCTTGTTCATATCCTATGCCTATTTTTCTATTGGATTGTGACTTTTTCTTCTTGATTTGTGGGAGTCCTTCATATATTCTGTATATCAAGCTTTTGTTGTATCTGTTGCCAATATGCTCTTTCATTCCAGTGTGTGTCTTTTAACCTTATGTTTTCTTTTGTCATGTCAAAGTTACTCATTTGGACGTCAAATGTACTAATTTTTTCTGTGTATTTTTTCTTCATGTGTTTATTTAAAAGTCTTTTTTACTTCCAAATCATAAAAATATTTTCCATATTATCTTCTAATTCTTTTTAATGTTATTATTTTACAATTAGGTCTTTAATCTACCTGGAATTTATTTTTATTTATAGTATGAAGTAAAGATATAATTTAATTTTTTCAATATGGCTAACTAATTGTCCTAAGACATTTATTATAATTATTTATTTACTTATTTATTTATTTTTTTTTCCACCAAAGCCCCAGTAGATAGTTGTATGTCATAGCTGCACATCCTTCTAGTTGCTGTATGTGGGACGTGGCCTCAGTATGGCCGGAGAAGCAGTGCGTCAGTGCGCGCCTGGGATCTGAACCCGGGCCGCCAGCAGCGGAGCGCACGCTCTTAACCGCTAAGCCACGGGGCTGGCCCCCTAAGACATTTATTAAATAGTCTATCTTTACCCCATTGATTTATGATGCCAATATCTAACATATAACAAGTTCCCATGTATACATAGGCTCTCTATTCTGTTCTATTTATCTATTTACCTAAACCTATTTGATACTACGCTATTGGAACTACTATAGCTTTATAACATGTCTTCTTATCTGATATAGTTACTTTTCCTCATTATTCTTGTTTTTCAGAACCATCTTAATAGTTCTTACCCATTTAACCTTCTAGGTTAATTTTAAAATCAATTTTCCAAGTGCATTAAAAATTATGTTGGTAATCTCATTAGGCTTACATTCAATTTATAGATTAATTTGGGCAGAATTATTACTTTTTACAATATTGAGTTTTCTAATTCATTTATTTGAGTCTTTAAATTTCTTTAATAAAATTTTATAATTTTCTGCATAGGATTATTATACATTTTTGGCCATATTAATTCCAAGAGACATTATAGTTTACCTTTTTTCTTATTTCTAATTGATTATTGCTGGTATATAGAAATGCTATTGGTTTTTATAGTTGGTTTTATATCTGGTCACTCTTTTAATCTTAAACCCTATATTTGTTCTAATAGTTTGTCACTTCATTTCTTGTAAATTCTGTGTAGATGATAATATCACCTATAAATTATGATACTTCATCTTTTTCTTTCCACTTCTTTATTCCTGTATTTCTTTTTCTTGTCTTATTGCATTAGTTAGCACAATATTCAGTAGTAGTAAAAACAAAGGATATCATTATACTGACTTTGAATCTGCTAATGTGGTGTATTTCTTTGACAAGTATTCTAACATTAAACCATTCCTGCATTGCTAGGATAAATCCCACTTGATTGCGATGTATTAGAATTTTAATAAACTGCTTATTTCCTTGTAGAATATTTTTGTTTTCAATTTTCATGATGATCATAGCTTACTCCATAATTTTCGCTTCCTGTTCTATCCTAGTCAAGCTTGCTGTGCTAATAGGTTGAAATGACTTGAGTGGTTTCACATATATTCTGTATACTCTGGGAAACTGTGTGTGTAAATGAGCATTATCTGTTCTTTGAACATTTAACAGTATTTATACATAAACGATATCAACCTAGTGCCTTTTGCAGGGTAGGTCTGACTCTGATCTCAATTCCTTTCATTGTTATTGGTATGTTTTCAGTTTTTTCCTTTTCCTTTTGGGACAGTACTAGTAATTTTTATTCTTGATAAAAACATTTCATTGTTTAGTTTTTATTTTTCTAGATCAGTACTGTCCAACAGAACTTTCTGTCATAACAGAAATATTCTATACCTACCACTAGCCACATGTGCTTATTGAGCCCTTGAAGTGTGACTAGTGTGACTGAGGAATTGAATTTTTAATTTTATTTAATTTTAATTTAAATAACTACATGTGGCTAATGGCTGACTGTGTTGGACAGTGCATTCTAGATTCTTCATTTGAAAGTTAGATCAACATTCAATTTTTCTTGTTTTCTAATAAATGTGTTTGTCTATAAATATTTCTTTGAGTAACAACTCGCAGGTTTTGCAATGTGGGGTTTTTATTTCTTGTCAACTGTAAATGTATATTTTTCCTCTTTTGCTCTAAAATTCTGTTTTTTCCAGTCAAGATTAGGAGAGTGTTTTTACTTGTATGGGGAGGTGTGAGGGCTGTGGAATTTTTGTTATTGATGTCTAGTTTCCACTTTTCACGTGGTTAGTAAACCTGGTTGTATGTTATTGATGTTGAGGTTTGTTTGCATGTTTGGGGTAACTAGAGATTTGGAGCCTTGTGTACAGTCAATCTTAGTAAATGTTCCACATGTATTTGAAAAGAATGTGTATTCTTTTCAATACACATCCCAAAAGCAGAGGAAATTATAAATACTATCCAGCTTGCCCCTGAGGGCTCCCGTCTACTCCTTCCTATGGAGATACTGGACACCCTCTGAACCAAGAAGAGTTTCCTCTCTCATTTTCAAGTCTGGTTATGTAGTCATCATCTTTTATATTTTTTTGTTATTTTTTTTCTGATTATGGCCCCAAAAGGGAAGATTTCTGCCTGTGCTCACTCTCCCATCTTGAAATGATTAGTTTTCAGACTCTAGTTCAAGGACAAAGCTCTTATGCCATGTCTAGTAGTCATGGAGGAGCTTGGGCCTGCCACTGTCCTATCCATTCTGCATTAGTGACCACTTGGAGGAGGCAGGTCCTGCATGTGGAGGACGCAGGGTAAAGGCAGGCTGCTGCTCTCCAGGGCACGCTTGGAGGGGCAGGTGAGGGACAAAAGGATGACGGTGGCTCAGGAGGGCACAAATGATGGCAGAGCTTCTGCTTTTAAGGTAGTAGTGGGAGGCTATTCATGGAAAAATAAAAATCAATCAAGCTACCTTTGCCACCAATGAGACCAATTTATTATTTTTTTTATTTATCTTTTTATTGTGGTAACATTGGTTTATGACATTGTATAAATTTCAAGCGTACATCATTATACTTCTATTTCTGCATAGATTACATCATGTTCACCACTAATTACAATCTACCACCACACACATGTGCCTAATCATTCCTTTCTCCCTCCTCCCTCCCCTCCTCCCCTCTGGTAACCACCAATCCAATCTCTGTCTCTACGTGTTTGTTTGTTGTTTTTATCTTCTACTGATGACTGAGAGCATATGGTATTTGACTTTCTCCCTCTGACTTATTTCGCTTAGCATAATACTCTCAATGTCCATACATGTTGTCACAAATGGCTGGATTTCATCATTTCTTATGGCTGAGTTGTATTCCGTTGTGTATATATACCACCTCTTCTTCACCCATTTGTCCCCTGATGGGGACTTAGGTTGCTTCCAAGTCTTGGCTATTGTGAATAATGTTGCAATGAACACAGGGGTGCATGTATCTTTAGGCATTGGTGTTTTCCTGTTCTTTGGATAAATACCCAGCAGTGGAATAGCTGGATCATATGGTAGTTCTATCCTTAATTTTTTGAGGAATCTCCATACTGTTTTCCATAGTGGCTGCACCAGTCTGCACTCCTACCAGCAGTGTATGAGAGTTCCCTTCTCTCCACATCCTCCCCAACACCTGTTGTTTCCTGTCTTGTTAATTATAGCCATTCTCATTGGTGTGAGGTGATACCTCATTGTAGTTTTGATTTGCATTTCCCTGATAGTTAATGACGTTGAACATCTTTTCATGTGTCTGTTGGCCATCTGTATATCTTCTTTGGAGAACTGTCTGTTCAGGTCTTTGGCCTATTTTTTAATTGGATTGTTAGTTTTTTTGTTGTTGAGATGTATGAGTTCTTTATACATTTTGGAGATTAACCCCTTCTCAGATATATGGTTTGCAAATATCTTCTCCCAATTGTTAGTTGTCTTTTCGTTTTGTTGGTGGTTTCCTTTGCTGTGCAGAAGCTTTTTAGTTTGATGTAGTCCCATTTGTTTATTTTTTCTATGGTTTCTCTTGCCCAGTCAGACAGGGTGCTTGAAAATATGTTGCTAACACTAATGTCAAAGAGCATATTCCTATGTTTTCTTCTAGAAGTTTCATGGTTTCAGGTCTTACATTCAAGTCTTTAATCCATTGTGAGTTAATTGTTGTGTATGGTATAAGATGATGGTCTACTTTCATTTTTCTGTATGTGGCTGTCCAGTTTTCACAACACCGTTTGTTGAAGAGACTTTCCTTTCTCCATTGTATGTTCTTGGCTCCTTTATCGAAAATTAGCTGTCCATAGATGTCTGGGTTTATTTCTGATCTCTCAATTCTGTTCCATTGATCTGTGTGTCTGTTTTTGTGCCAGTACCATGCTGTTTTGTTTACTATAGCTTTGTAGTATATTTTGTAATCAGGGAGTGTGATACCTCCAGCTTTGTTCTTTTTTCTCAGGATTCCTTTGGTTATTCGGGGTCTTTTGTTGTTCCATATACATTTTAGGATTCTTTGTTCTATTTCTGTGAAAAATGTTGTTGGAACTTTGATAGGGATTGCATTGAATCTATAGATTGCTTTAGGAAGCGTGGACATCTTAACCATGTTAATTCTTCCAATCCAAGAGCACAGAATATCTTTTCATTTCTTTGTGTCTTCTTCAATTTCTTTCAGCAATGTTTTATAGTTTTCAGTGTACAGATCTTTCACCTCTTTGGTTAAGCTTATTTCTAGGTATTTTATTCTTTTTGTTGCAATTGTAAATGGGATTGTATTCTTAATTTCTCTTTCTCCTGCTTCATTGTGATTTATTATTTATCCAACAAAATACAAACTACCTTTTTTAAGAAAAGAAAAGTCAAGGGCACAACCCATTTGCTCAATTCTGCAGGAGTGTAAGGACATCAGCTCTTGGTACAGATTGCCTTGGCAAGGTGGCTGCACACCCTGCAGTGAGACACACCCGCTCTGCTATTCACCAGCTGTGTGCCCTTGGGCAAACCACTCAACCCTTCTGGACCTCATCTATTGGAAAATGCAGACATTAATACCCATATCACAGTTTGTAATGAGGCCTTAGAGTCCACATGTTAATTGTTCAGAACATAGCTTGAAAAATCTGGAACTTCTTTCCCTTTCTAATCCCCCTGTCCTCCGTGAGGACAAAAGTTGAGTCTTACACACCCCTGAATTCCCAATGCCTAACATGGGGTCTGGTGATAGAAGACATTCAATAAATGTGAAGCAAGGGGCCAGCCCGGTGGTGTAGAGGTTAAGTTCATGCTCTCCACTTCAGCAGCAGCCTGAGGTTCACAAGTTCGGATCTCAGGCACGGACCAACACACTGCTTGTCAAGCCATGCTGTGGCAGTGTCCCATATAAAAAAAGTAGAGGAAGATGGGCACAGATGTTAGCCCAGGGCCAATCTTCTTTAGCAAAAAGAGGAAGATTGGCACCGGATGTTAGCTCATGGCTAATCTTCCTCACAAAAAATAAATAAATAAATAAATAAATAAATAAATAAATAAATAAATAAATAATGTGAAACAAGAAAATAGTGTGTAAACAGTAAGCAAGCTATTTCTCCATATTGTCAAGGACTGCAACATGCAAGGTGTAGGCAGTGTTGGCAACAATGGTGGTCCAGGCAGTGGAAAACTGAGTGCCTTCAACTTGGCCACTAGAGTCTCTAGTGCCAACAAGCCTCCTCCTTTAAGAGATGCCTTCAGTTCACAGAGAAGCAGAGATTCACTCTGAGCATTAGCAACATCGGGGCCATTGCCTCAGCAGCCTAGAGCTAAAGAGGAAGAAGCAACAGGCTCATAGGGAGCTGTCACAGACACAGTCCACCCCTTGGAGACTCCTACTCTGGAGAACTTGAAGGACCAGCATGAGATCTGTCCTTACCTCCTGGGCCAGTGGGGTCTCAGGAACAACAACTGCAGATATTTGTTAAATAAATCAGTGAATGGTTATTGGACTTTGTGGAGAAGATGGCTAGCTGCCTGTGAAGACTGGGACAGATTTCAAACTATCCAGAGAAGATGAGGCTTGGAGGCAGTCCTTGCCCCTCTCTGCATCACCTAAGACCTTCTTCTTCCTATGCCCTCCCCTGCTGAGCCACTGCTTCTCTGCTCAGTTCTTCTCCTTGCTCCCTGTTGCAGACTCACAGGCACTCTCCACTGTGCCCGCTTGAAGTTTTGTTGTCCTGAGGCAGCCTCCAACCACTTCTTGACGTTTATTCTCCTGATTCAGAGGAAACTGGGTGAGAGCTTATGCTTCCCCTCTCCTCCGTCCCTCTCCTTTTTCCTTCATCTTCCCTTACTGCTCTCTTGTCCCAACTCGCCTCTGGACATTACTGTCCTGCTTGCCCAGGGGTGTGCCCAGAGCAGAACTGAGCTGGTACAGGATCCAGCAGAATGTCCAGGGATTAAAAGCAGGCTGGGACTAGCGGAAAGTCAATGTGGTCTAAAAATAGCAAGGGTTTTGGAACCACAGGCAATTGGGTTCAAACTCCAGCTCTGTCAGGTACTAGCTGGGGGCCCTCAGGCAAGTCACTTACCTTCAAATTTAACATCTGTAAAATGGGAATAATAAGAATAATCTCATTACAGGATTGAGTTAATCACTCAGTTAAGTGCGATTGAGTTAAGTGCTCAGAGTGGTGCCTGGTACATCTAAGTGATCTATCAGTGTTAGCCATTGTGATTTCACTCTGCACCAGGGGAAACTAGAACACTTCTCAGAAAAAAGAAGTCTCCCCCTCTGTATTAGTTTCCTAGGGCTGTCATAACAAAGTACCACAAACTGGGTGGCTTAAACCAACAGAAATTTATTGTCTTACAGTTCTGGAGGCCAGAAGTCCAAAATCAAAGTGTTGGCAAGGACATGCTCCCTCTGAAACCTGTAGGAGAGAATCCGTCTGTGTTTCTTCCTAGTTTCTGGTTGTGGCTGTCAATCCTTGGCATTCCTCGGCTCGCGGTGGCATCACTCCAATCTCTGCCTCTGTTGTCTCATGGCATTCTCCCTGTTTATCTGTGTCCAAATTTCTCTCTTTTTATAAGGACACAGTCATATTGAATTAGGACCAATCCTAATGACCTCATCTTAACTTAATTACAACTGCAAAAGACCCTATTTCCAAATAAGGCCACATAAGCGGGTTTAGGGCTTCAACGTATCTTTTGAGAGGACACAACTCAACCCATAACACCCTCCAATTTTTTAATATTCTTCTTCTTGGCACTCAGATTGTTAAAACCACGTGAATCTAGATGGGGGTCTGGACCGAGAAAGCGAACAACTCTTTCTTTTCCAACATTGACATCCTTCACCACCACCACCAATTCATGGAAAGCTTCCCAAACTCCCTTAAGGAGTTCACCCATTTTTAAGGTGTCCACCTGTATGCAATGACTCCACAGTCTCTGTTTCCAGGCCTGACCTTATCTTGCAAATCTAGCTGCTTAGAATTTAGAAGATTAAAATCTTCCCCAATTGTCTCCAGTAGTCTTCATTCTGAAGGTTCCTCCTTCATCTCGATCTTTCCATGCCAAAGGTAAACTCAGGTCTCTCTCAGTCTTGCTTGTGCCTTATGCCAGTCTCTCAGGGGAAACATTCCATCTTCCAGACTATGAATCTTGGAGTCATCATTGACTCATCCCTTATTACAGTACTTCTCAATACTTATAACTCCAAGATAACAGTGAGGGAGTGTCCACAAGCTATTTTCAACATTTTAGGAAGTTAAATAGAAACCATGCCCACAATAAGGTCTCAAAGTTAACTAAAGGTCAAATTCTTTGTTGTTGTCTGGCAAGGTATCAATTCCGAGAGGTAACACCAGCTATATAATGATGATCAGAAGCCCTGATTGGCTGTATCTGAATCATAGTCCATGCATAGCCCCCCGCTGCCTGTGTAGGTGATTATGCTCCTGGTGGACACAGAGTGCGCCACGGATTTGGGACAAGGTAAGAAGGTCAGCTTCAAGCACACTGCCCTCAGCAAGCTGCTCAGCTCCTAGCAGGTAAGCTCTGGGATTGGGGACACAGGAGCTCCTCCCCACCCCCCCACCCACACCCACACCCGCCCCCACTCCACCCCCCGCGCCCGCCATGCATTCCTGCTCTGTAGGGTCTGCCTTTCAGTTCTCTGCACTCACATCTGATGATCATCTCAGGCCTCTGTGGGTTCTAATTTCTCAAGCTTCTTTCAGGCTGCCCAAGTTTCTCCGAAACATCATCCAGACACAGCCTAAAACTCTGAGACTCCCTGGCGGGCTTTCGACTCCAGGTTCCATCTGATTTCACCTTAACCTGCTCTCTGAGCCTCGAGGCCAGAGTAACCACACACACTGAGATGGTCCAGGTGCCGACTGGCCAAGTGATTGTAGGCTGTTCTCACATGTGACCTCCCAGTCTTCCTTCTCACAATCCATCCCCACCACCATTCACTCTCCTTGCCTAGATTCTAACACACAGATTACACAGAAGGAGTTGGATCCAGAGGCTCTAGGATGTCCAGACTTAAGGGGGTGAGTTCGAGACGAGAAGAAGATCAGGACTCTCTAGCAGCTGAATCACAACACTGCTGTGGGGCCTGGACTAAGTGCCTTTCCACCTCTGGACATTTGGACAAGGAGTTCTAGAAGGTCTCTACTAGCTGACAGGCCATGGGGAACAGATCCAGGGTTCAGAGGTGGGAAGTACCTAGAACATAGGAGTCCTGATTTTTTCCCTAGACCCAGGCTACAGGCAGAGGGTCAAGATGCCAAGGCCAAGAGGGGACCCTCAGTGAATTTCGCTTCATGTGCAGTAGTTCATGCACTGAGACCACAGGATGGCGCTATGAGATGGAACCCTGCCGAGTGAGACTCTTTACCCTGATGCCTCTGCCCCAGCCCCAGCAATCTCCCAGTCCCACCCCCTTATCTCTTCTTCAATTCCAGCAATGCTCCTGAATCACCTGGAGGGCTGGCTCTACTGTCTGAGTTCTTGATTCCTAGGTCTGATTTCCTGAGAGTTTGCATTTCTGACAAGTTCCTGGCTGCTGCTGCTGCTGGCGGTCCAGGGAACACATTCTGAGAACCACTGTTCCAGATGGAAAGCTGGAAGGACAGAACCATCTGAGGGACATCACCCAGGTGAGTCAGGATGTGTCCTCCCTGAGCGCAGGGACCAAGTCTGATTCCCCTCCAGGCCTAGGACCTGGCCCTGAAGCTGCCTAGTGATTATGGGATTTAATTGGTATGGGAAATAAGCAACAGATAGGAGGTTAAAAAGCTAGGGACTGGGTGCCAGGAATGAGAAGATCCAAGGTGGGTGACTTTTACACAGAGCTCACCACAGACATTGCTCTGACTCCTCAGAAAGCCTCTGACAAATACCCCAAGTTTCAGACAGCAGCTCAAGGAAGAAGCCAATCCATTTCTACTTCCTGTTGTGCCCTGGGAAGCAGAAGGGTGATTCAGAAGGTGAGGAGCCTGGGGTCCTCGGAGAGTCAGGGGCGCTGTGGGTAAGTCCACATACCTCTCTCAGCCTTCCTCGTGGATGTGCTGAGGTCAGCTTCTCAGGAGATGAAGAAGGCCAGCAAGTGGCTCTCTGCTCACGAGAACACAGTTACCATTGAAGATGAGGGTGAGCAGACTCTCCCAGAGCCAGGCCCACTAGACCCAGATCCCTCTCCCACCTGACTCCTTACCAGCCCCTTCCCTCTCTCTGCTGAGCTGTCAGTGGTGCTGAGGACGGAAGGTTCACATTTCTCCTCCACTGCTGAGGGCTGGTCTAACCATGCCAGGCTTGAGTTCCAGAAGGGGCTAGTCTATGCCGAGAGCCAGATCCCCTGGCTTCATACAGAAAGGATTCAGGGCAGGAGCTGTTGTCTCTCTGCATGTTAAAAATAGGAGGCAGCAGCCTGCCACTTGTTCTTTCTTCTGGAGAGATGGCTGCTGAACTCCTGAGAGGAACAGAACAGTTCACTGGGGCTGGGACTTGGGAAGGAGGTTGAGGATGACGCGGAGCAGTAGGGAATGGGCTTGGCCCAAGTGGGGCCTGGACTCAAGAGGCTGGACTCTCAGAAAGCAGAAGGGTCTGGACAGGCAAGGGCTGGACAGCGGTGTGGCTCCCTGAGGTCTTCCACTCCACACAGCCAGGTGACCCTCCTCTCACACGTGCTGAGGCCATGAAGAGATGTTTTCAAACAGGTCACTGGCCACCTTGGTTAGACTCTCTCAGGGCTTGAAGAATGTCCACAATATGGAGAAGTTAGAACAGGAAATTCAGAACAAGAACAGAGCCTTCCCAAACAACAATATTAACAGACCAATGGGCCAGACGATGACTTTAAGGGACATTGTAGGTTCTGGTGCTTTGAGTCTGCTCTGTGGGAAGCTGTTGACAGGACTCTTTGACTGGGGCTGGAACTTGGCCTGCTAAAACCTCTTCTTGGAGACTAAAGAGTTCCTGGAATTGGGGGTGGTGAGGATAATGAAATGAGTTCTATTTGGAGTGAGGCCTTAGATAATGCACATATTGCAATTATCAGACAAAGATGCTAAAGCAACTATAATAACTACACTCCTAGTGGTAAACACATTTGAAATTAATGGAAAGATTCTTATTAGAGGAATAGAGACTACACAAAAATAAATATATGATATCAGACATAAAAAATTCACTGGACAAATCTCAATAGCAGGATGGAAATAACAGAAAGAAGTCAGTGAACTTGAAAATAAGTCAATAAAAATTATTCTACCTGAATAACAGAAAGTGGGAAAAAGAGTTTGAAAAGATAAACAGAGCCTCAGGGTCCTATGCGACAATATTAAACATCTAACACATGTGTCATTAGAGTCCCAGAAGGAGAGGAGAAAGCTATTGGTGCATAAAAAAAAATATTTAAAGAAATAATGGCCAAAAATGTCTCAAATTGGGAAAAGCTATAAATGTACAGATTCAAAAAGTTCATAGAACTGTAAACAGGATAAACTCAAAGAAAATTATTTCAGACATATCAAACTAAAACTACTGAAAGCCAAAGATTAAGAAAAAATCTTGAAAGCAGCTAGAAAAAAATGACATATTACTTATAGGAGAACAATGATGTGAATGAACACAGAGGCCAAAAAGCAGTGAAACAATATTTTTAAAGTGCAAAGATCTTCCAAGCTAGAATTTTATATCCAGCAAAAATGTCCTTCAGGTATGGAGGCAAAATTAAGATATTCTCAAAAAATGGAAAACTAAGAGAATTCATCACCAGCAGATCTGCTTTAAAAGAAAGGACAAAGGAAGTTCTTAAGGTGGAAGGGAAATTATACCAAAGGGAAACCAGGAAGGTCAAAAATGAAGGCAGAGAAAGAAAAAAGCAAACGTCTACATAAATATAAAAGATTTTTCCACTCAACTTCTTTAAAATATTTGTGACTGTTCAAAGCAAAAATTATAATGGTACCTGGAGTAGTTTTAAGGTAAGACATGTAATACATATGACAGCTATAACATGAAGGCCGCTGGGGAGAGAAAAGAGGTCTGAATAGTTACTTCTACATTTTATTTGAAGTGGGAAAATATTAACTCTAAATAGACATCAAAAGTTTAGTTGTTGTTATGGGTTGAACTGTGTTCTCACAAAATTCATAAGTTGAAGTCCTCAGAATGTGACCTTATTTGGAGATAAGGTCTTTACAGAGGTAATCAAGTTAAAACGACATTCTGAGGGTGGATCTTAATCCAATATGACTGTGTCCTTACAAAAAGGGGAAATTTTCACATATAGACAAAGACACAGGGAGAATGTCATGTGAAGACTGGAGCTGGGCTGCCACAAGCCAAGGAACTCTCAGAAGCCAGGAGAGAGGCCTGGCATACATCCTCCCCTACTGCTTTCAAAGGGAGTAGGGCCCTGCTAACACCTTGATCTCAGACTTCCTGCCTCTAGAATTATGAAATAATAAATTTCTGTTGTTTAAGCTACCCATTTTGTGGTACTTTGTTATGGCAGTCCCCAGGAAACTAATACAGTTAAATATAATACTATATTCTCTAAAGTAACCACTAACAAAATAAAAATAAAAAATACAAAGAGATATAGGTAAAAGCCAATAAATTAAACTGGAATACTAAAAAATATTCAAATAATCAAAAGAAGGCAAAAAATGGAAAGCAAGAGAAAAAACAGAGGAATAAACAGAAAACAAATAATAAAATAGTTGAACTAAATCTAACAATATCATTAATGACATTAAATATAAATGATCTAAATTCCAACTAAATAGCAGAGATCATCAGATTGGATTTTTTTAAAAAGACCCAATCATATACTGTCTTCAAGAAGGAAAATAAAAATTTTAGATATAAAGACATAAATACGTTGAAAGTAAAAGGATGAAGAAGATATATCATGCGAATACTAATCAAAAGAAAACTGGAGTGACTATATTAATAACTAAGTGGTCTTCAGAACAAGGAATATTATCATGCATGAGGAATGGCATTCTATATGATAAAAGGGTCAATTCAATCTGAAATATGTATGCCCTTACCAACAAAGTTTCAAAACTTTGCAGGGAAAACTGGTTGAACTGAAAAGAGAAATACATATATACACAATTATACTTGGAGACTTCACATTCCTCTCCCAGTAAGTAATAGAAAAAGTAGACAGAAAATTAGTAAGCATATAGAAGATCTGAATAACTCTATCAACCAGCTTGACCTAATTGACCCAACAGCAGAATGCACAATCTTTTTGTGTGCACACAGAACACTCACCACAATAGAACATACGCTGGACCATTTAGGGAAAAGAAAAAAAAAAGCTTAAAAAATTTAAAAAATTGAAATCACACAAAGAATCTTCTCTGACCAAATAAAATTAAATTAGAAATCAATAACAGAAAAATATCTGGGAAATCCCCAAATATTTGGAATTTAAACAAAGTGATTCATAGGTCATAGACAATATCGCTAGGGAAATTTGAAAATATTTTGCATTAAATGAAAACATAATATATCAAAACTTGTGAGATGCAGCTATAGTAACACTTCTAAGGCAATTTATAGCATTAAGTGGTTATATTAGAAAAAAAGAAAGGTCTCAAATCAATAATCTAAGCTTCCACCTTAAGAAACTAGAAAATTAGAACAAATTAAGCCCAAAGCAAGCAGAAGAAAGGAAATAATAAAGACAAGATCAGAAAACAATCATATTGTTTCACTGAAACAAAAAATTGAAAATAATAAAGAGAATCAATGAAACCAAAGCTGATTCTTTAAGAAGATCAATAAAATTGATAAATCTCTAGCCAAACTGACAAAGAAAAAGAGAGAAGACACAAATTTCCAATATAGGGAATGAAAAAAATGAACATGGATGCAAAAATCCTCCATGAAATATTAACAAATTGAATCCATCACAATATAAACAGAATAATATAGCATGATCATTTGGAATTTATCCCAGGAATGCAAGGTTTGTTCAACACTCAAAAATCAAAGTAATTTGCCAATCAAGAGACTAAAAAAGAACACACATAGGTTAATCAAAACAGATGCAGGACAAGCATGTAACAAATTTCAATATCCATTCACGATAAAAAGAAAATTCTCAGCAAACTGGGAACAAAAAGGGACATCTTTAACCTGATTAAGGGCATCTACAAAAAACACACAACTAACATCATGCTTAATGGTGCAAGACTGAACCCTTTCCCCTGAAATCAAGAACAAGGAAAGGCTGTCCACTCTCACCACTCATACCTAACATTGTTTTGGAGATCCTAGTCAGTGCAATAAGGTGAGAAAAAGAAATAGAAGGCATAGAGGTTGGAAAAGCTGAAATAAAACTGTCTTATTGTCAGATGACATGATTGCCTACATAGAAAATCCCAAGGGAAATGAAACAGAGACCTAAATATAAAATCTAAAACTATAAAATTTCTAGAAGAAAACATAAGAGAAAATATTCATGATCTTGGGTTAGGCAAAGATTTCTTCATATGACACCAAAAGCATGATTCACACACAAAACATTGATGAATTGGATTTCATTAAAATTAAGAATTTCTGCTCAGTGAAGGACATTGTTCAGAAAATGAAAAGACAAATAGCAGAATGTGAGAAAATGTTTGCAAAACACATTTCTGAAAAATTATTTATATCAGAATGTAAAAAGATCTCTCAAAACTCAATAGTAAGAAAACAAACAACCCAATTAAAAATGGACAAAAGATTTGGACACTTCATCAAAAAAAAATATAGATGGCAAATAAGCACATGAAAAGATGCTCAACATCTTTAGTTCTTAGGGAAATGCAAACTAACACCACAATGAAATATGACTATACCCCTATTAGAATGACTTTAAAAAAAAATACTAGTGTTGAGCAGGATGTGGAGGAACTAGAACTCTCATACATTGCTTGTGTATACATACATCCATACATACATACGTACACACATGCAAACAAAATGGTTCTCTCAGTGCTGTATATACATACATACAAATACAAACACGTGTGTATATATACATACATACAAACTCTCATACATCATGTATACATGCATACAAAATGGTTCAGCCACTTTGGAAAAGAGCTTGACAGTTCCTACAAAGTGAAACATAAACTTATCATAGAGCCCGGAAATCCCACTCCTAGGTACTTAACCAAGAGAAATAAAACATGTATCCACACAAAAACCTATACACAAGTGTTTATAGTGGACTTATTTATAATCACTCAAAGCTGGAAACAACCCAGCATGTCCTTAAATTAGTGAATATTCGAATGAGCAAACAGTGGTACATCCATACAGTGAAATACTACTCAGCAATGAAAAGAAACGAACTACTGATACAAATCAGCAACACGATGAATTTCAAATGCATTATGCTAAGTAAGAGAAGCCAGACTCAAAGGGCTACATACTGCATGATTCTATGACATTCTGGAAAATACCATAGACATTTTATGACATTCTGGAAAAGGTAAAATTACAGGAACAAAAAATGATAGGAACAATTCAGTAATTGTCAGGGGCTAGAGGCTAGAGGAGGAAATGACTACAAGAGGACAGCAAGAGGTCATTTTGGAGGAAATTAGAACTGTTCTGTATCTTGATTACAGGGATGATTATATGACTATATTCATTTGTCAAAATCCATACACCAAAAAATGTGAATTTTCCTACATGTAGATAAATTTTTTTAAGTGAATAAAAAGAATATGGAACCCGGGAGCAAAGGGGCAGAAGCGCCGTCAGGGCTGTGGCCGGATTTCGGACTGGAGTGAGAGAGACAGTCAACGTTAATGAGATGGAGCAGCCATAGCAGGAGCACTGAGGGCTGGGCGTGGGCGAGGAACGGGAGGAAGGGCCTGTAAGGGCTCCACCCAGAAAGGCTATGGAGGCATGCAAGACCTCAGGCATCTCAGCCATGGACTCCCCAACTTGATGTGTCTCAGAATAACTTGGAGAACACACTAGAAAGACAGATTCCTGCTGGCACTGCTCAGGTGTTCCCCTGGTGCAGAGCGGGTACCTCTTTTGTGAGGGCAGCTGAGAAGGTCCCAGCACCGGCCATGGCCCGTGAGAAGCCAAAGGAGGGGGCCAGGTCTGAGAACATCTTTCATATGAACGTGAAAGGGGCAGAGAGGATGGTCCTACGGGGAGGTTTTCAACTAAGAGGGCTGTGTTCCTCAGTAAAGCCTTTAGTAAGCGCAGATTTGGACTCCGTGGGCAAGGCCATGGAAAGAGACACAGCTTACACAGTTGTCGATGGAGGACAAACTCAGAATTGCTGTGTTCCAGCAGCAGGCGGGAGGGGTCCGCCACATCCTAATGACTCCACTGCAGTTTCCTCCATCCTTTCATTTCCTTTATCGCACATAAAGCCACTAATGCATGTGCACAGACATACTGCACTTTTATTTATTTTTTGCTACATGACCAGTGATTTGTTTTGATGGACATCAGATGGAGATGGGGTGAGGAAATGCTGATTTTGTAAAAATTCCCTTTCTCCATTACTGGCTTGCTCATCCCACTTTCATTTTTATCTTCTAGTAAGGTGTTTTGCTCTCAATGTTTAGCAGAACAAATCCTTGCATATCTTACATATCTTATTTGGAGACTACCAATGGTTTTCATTTGTTGTAAAACCAAGGACTATTTTGTAACCTTTTCGCATGTAGCTGTTTCACGTGCGCAATCTGTCTGTACTGGGAATACTGCACTCTAAGTAGAGACTTTTCCCTTCAAATCAAGCATCTAGTTATTGAAATACAGTTCTGATTCTGAGGTTCTGGTTCTGCCGCCCTGGGGTGAGGCCCAGGAATCTGTACTTTGAACAAGCGCACGAAGTGAGCCTGATGCTACGGACGTCCAGGAGCCTGTGGGACAGGCTGTTCTAATCTGGACAGAAAATCTGGGGTACAGTCCCCCGTGTTTGACCGGATTGGGGAAGCTCCGTTTGGGGCTGTCCCTGACTTGTTTTTAGAGGGAGGAAGAGAAAACGTTTTAAATACCAGCAGGTGCCTAATACAGTGCTTGCTGACAGGTAGGCACAACAGAAAGAAAAAGCAGTTTCTGCTTTGGGGCATTTAACAATCAAACGTGGGAAGGGTGCAGAGTGGGAGTCTAGTCTGTAAGCCCTTGAGTGCCCCAGGCGGCGAGGGGCGGGCTGGAGTTGGGGTGGGGTGAGGGGCGGGGCAGGAGTGGGGGGCTGGCGTGGGGTGAGGGGCGGGGCCAGAGTGGGGTGGGGTAGGGTGACGGGCAGGGCCAGAGGGGGGGTGAGGGGCGGGGCTGGGGTGAGAGTGGGGTAGGGTGACGGGCAGGGCCGGAGTGGGGCGTGGTGAGGGACGGGGCTTGGAGTGGGGGTAGGAGTGAGGGGCGGGGCTGGGTGGGGGTGGGGTAGGGTGACGGGCAGGGCCAGAGTGGAGGGGTGAGGGGCGGGGCTGGAGTGAGGGGGTAAGGGGCGGAGCTGGAGTGGGAGGTTGGGGTGAGGGGCGGGCTGAGTTGGCCCGGCCTGAAGCA
Organism: Diceros bicornis minor; assembly: GCF_020826845.1. Classification (NCBI taxonomy): domain Eukaryota; kingdom Metazoa; phylum Chordata; class Mammalia; order Perissodactyla; family Rhinocerotidae; genus Diceros; species Diceros bicornis. Next base: position 13,446,100 of record NC_080749.1, on the reverse strand, counting down.
GCAGAGAGGCACAGCAGAGTGGCGTTTTGATACAACACTATGAGTGTTTTGTAAAAGATTTAGGGGTACGGGAAAGGGGAGTTCCCATCCATCCTCCCCACATCCCCCCCACCAGAAAACCAGGTCTTCCTCCCTGCGCTGTGTCTTGGATATCACAACCCTAACTTTCTGCGCGGGGGCCCACGGAGCTCTGGTTTGGTGGGTGTGCCGGGAGGGTGGAGCGGGAGGACGTAAATTGCAGGGGCCAAGAGACGGACGAGTTGTCTTGCAGGCAAAAGCGTGTGCTCCTCACACGTGGGCGCCTCCTCCTCACTCCCGCCTGAGCGCCCCCAGTCCCGGCCCCCTGGCCACTCCCCAAGCGGGGGTGAGCATTGCCCTGACTGTGAAAGCCACTGGGTTTAACCTTCGGGACTCACGGTGACTGCTCCTCCCCTGCCTCTCCTCCCACCCCCGGGGAAGACTCAGGGTCTTTTTTCCTCCTTCTGTTCAGGAGACAAAGGCTCTTCCCCTGTCGCGGGTAATTTCAGGCTCTTTTCAAGGGGGAATTTCTCATCGCCCCTCAGCCTGGCGTGCTTACTTGCCTGGCTCCGCAGATTACTCGGAGAGCAGGGCACGGACGACAATGGCGAGGGAACAACTCCACTCCTTCTGGGCAGGGATCCATTTTCCAGTTATTTCTTTATCCCATTTACTTAATGATCAAATCCAGTGTCATCCCATATTTTATGGCCATGAGCAGACTCATGATGAGGGGAAATGGCTTCACGCCACTGCCAACGAGAGGCCTAGAGGGACCCAGGGATGCTTCCAGCCTCTCCCCTCTCTGCACCTGTGCACCTGCTCCGCGTCCAGGGTTAGCTTCCTCTTCCCACATTTACATCTTCCACTCGGCCCATTCCTGGACCCCTCTACTGGGCAGCAAACCTCAGCCCCCAGCCTTACAAAGCCCTTCTCATCCTGGCAGGCTCTTAAGCATCTTTTCCTCCCCACCCCGGCCTGCCACAGAAGCTGCCAGTGACTGGCACCACCACGGCGAGGCGCTGTGCCAAGCACTTTTCCAACTATTGTGTCCTTTAGTCCCTGTGATAACCACATTTTACGGATCTAGAAACAGAGACCGGAGAGGTTAAGTGATTGGCCCAAGGTCACACAGGCAGCAAGTAAAAGAGCTACAACCTGAACCCAGCTCTGATTCTAAAACCCCTGCTCTCCATCACTGCCCTAGCCAGCCCCACAAGGCCGATCAAGGCCAGCAGGGGTCTCCCCAAACCAAGCCCATAGCTCCCCTTGGCCTCAGCCTCCTTGACATCCAAGCAACATTTGTCCTTCTGACTTCCTTGGCTCTCCTCCTCTGCCTCTCTTCCTCTCTACCATCCCATCTTGGCCACCAGAGCCCACCCCCCCATTCCTTCCTTCTGCCCCAGGTTAGCTCTTCAGCTGCCTTCTCTCTTGCTCTACTTTATCCACATGGCTTCCTGAGTTTCATCTCTTATCTCTACCCCTGTGCCTGTCCAGTCTATGTGTCCAGCTCTCCCTCAACTTCTGCTCAGTTCCAGATGTGTTTGCAAAGGCTTCCCCCATCCTCCCACACTCACTCCACCAGAAGCTGTGTGGGAGTTAACTGTGCCCCAGTCTCCCTGCCGTCTCAGGCTGGCGACCCCAGGATCAGCTCTGCCTCCTCCCACTTTGCAGTGCTCTGCACTGACTGGATTGGGCTGCCCGCACTCCTCTCCCTGGGAATTCTCACTGCAGCTTAGGTGTCCTTTGCAGGGCATTGGGACCTCGTGATTGCCACCCTCTTCAGGAACCTGCAGCCTCCTGATGGGTACCAGTCTTGAAGCCCCTCCCCTGAGCCGAGCCCTCTGTGCTTAGCTGGCCGGTCAAGTTGGCACACACAGGGCTGGCCCGGGACTCAGCTCGGAAGCCACCTCCACATGGAAGCACCTCCTCTTATCTGGGCACTTTCTCCTCTGGGCTCTGACAGCACCTGGACTAACCTTAGTACACTGTGTTGTTCTGTGCTAGGTGCTGCGGCCACTGGTGAGGAGAACATACGGCCCCTGTCCTCCTCAAGTTCCCCAGTTTTACTGGAGGAAACAGACAGGGAGGACATGCATAAGGCATGTCTTCAGTTGGGTTTGCATGCAGGGGGTTGACACTGGGAGTGAAGGAAGCAAGACTGGGCAGAGGGCAAATTTCAACTGAGATGCAGTCACAATAGAGTCCTTGGCTGGCCCTCTGGGGAGCTCTAAGCTGCATGACCATTCAGAGCTGTCTCAACTTGAGGCAAGAGGACTGGCCTTTGTCCCGCTCCCATCCCCCGGAATGTGGGCTGCTCCCAGCAAGGTCTGGGCCTGGACAGGCATCTGCCCTCAGCTGAAGGCAATTCCCAGAGGAGGCTGCAGCCTTTCCACCATTGCAGCCAATGCTCCAGGCAGCTGGGAAAGCAGGTGCCTCTATCCAGAAGGGGTTCTGCGCGGCACACCACAGCATCCACTCCAGGGTACATGCGGGGATGCCTAAAGAGGGGCTGGCCAATCCTAAATTGATGGGAGAACAAATAAGAGGACAGTCAGGAGATCTTCCCGTTCGGTCTGGCTCTTGAAATACACAGATAGGTGTTTGTCAAGTAAACAATCCCAACGCCTTCAGTTCCGTCAGCTCCTCCTCATATAAATATGATGATAATGGCTAATGTTTTCTCTGCATTTACTATGTGCCAGGCCCTGTGCTGAGCTGTTCACTTGCATAGCTCACTTCATCTTTTCAATACTCTAGGAATTAAGTACTGTTATTGCCCCATCTTGCATAAAGGAAAGCGCAGCTTAGAGAGGTCAAATGTCATGCCCAAGGTCGCACAGCAAATACGAGGAGTGCTCCCTCTGCCTCCAATGGCCGCCCTTTCTCACTAGTGACCTCCTTTCACCCTTCAAAGCTCCAACCCCACTTGCTCTATCAAGCCTTCTTCATTCCTCTCAGGAGAATCAAGTCCCCGCACCTGATCTCTGGAGAGCAAGCAGCCCTGGGCCACACACTTGGTTTCTAGCCCCTTCACCACCCAGGACAAGGTCACCTAGGAGGTTCCATCCAGATGGTGAATTTCCCTCTTTAACTGCAGCCTCCAGCTGAGCCTACAAGTTCAGGAACATGTGGCCTTGCTGGTTTAAATGGGATTTCACTTCCGTTCTTCTGGACTCCAGCTCTGCTGGCATCCCCGTGATGGCTTTCATTAATCTAGGGCAGCTGAGCCTCACTGGGGACTCCCTGAGCTTGTGGTCAGCAAAAAACTATTATGTCATTCTCACCTGGGCCCTGAAAAGACGCCTCTCCTCAGCCTGTGCTGGTCTTTTGGTCTGCCCAACTGAGACAAAGGAGACTGGATGGGCTCCGGGGTCCCTTCTGATGTGAAACTCTGCTTTGAGACAACACATTCATTGCATTCACTCGGGAGGCATCAGGAACAGACCACAATTTGTGTTTTGTGCTCACTGGTTGTCATAGGTTAGGTTCCCCAGAAGCAGACCCTAAGATGAGGTCTTCAGGAGGCTGATTAAGGAAGTGCTCCCAGGAGAAACTAGTAAGGAAATGGGGAAGCAGGACGGAGAAAGAGAAGAAACTAAGATTATGCTTCGGGCAAAGTCCCAGCCTCAGCTTGATATAAATTACACCAAACTAGCTGGGCTTCCACACCCCAGCCTTGTCAGTCACTGTCTGAGGGCGGCCCCACGGGAGGGCCACCGCAGCACTGGGCCATCGGTGCCTGCATGCAGGCAGGGTGGCTCCAGCAGCCGAAGGCAGGGGCCGAAGAGCGGCAGGTGCAGGCGTTAGACACCAAGCACTCAGAAACCGGGGCATGGGCATGCAGACACAGTACAGGGGACCCGAGGGGATCAGAGCAGAGTACCTCTGCTGCTGTAGGTATTTTTGCCTCCCCATTAGGGAGAAGGTACCAAGCCTTTGGTTCCTTGGGTCGTTAACTGTTCTGTGTTGCTCAGCCAGCTAAAATCAGAAGCTGCCGAGGCACCCAGGGAGACAGGCCCACCACGGCTTTTGTTTTCCAAGTCTGGGCTCATGAAGTTGATAGAGCTGATTTCCTTAGAAGGAAAGGACACTGATGTTTGGAAAGTTTGAAATCCAGGGAGGAAAGAAGGATTTAGTCCTTTCCAGGGCTTAGAAATTGAAAGTTAGAGATTCCGGGGGTGGGGTCTCTGAGGCGGCAGGAACCTGTCGGTTCATCTGCACACCTTCCCAAACAGATAGCAAACCTCATACAGGAGGTGTCTGAGGAGGCTGACCTTAAATCCTGAGGCTCCTAACTTTAGTCAAGACCCCCAAGCTTCAGCTCAGCATGGAAGCAGCGGGACCGCACCTGCTGGGATGGAAACTAATCCAAGTAACCAATGAGAGCTGAAGCCCACAGGGCTTTTCTCGGAAGGTTCACCCTGGGTGAGCCCAGCCCAAAACTTGACAGATAGGGATTTCTCATCTATCTTGACAAATGGGGGCTTGCAGCCAGTTTAATTTGATTTAAAGCAAATAGAATAATATGACATTCTTTCATGCCCAGCAAGAACTAATCGCTTCCTTCAGTGCTCCTACAACGTGGAGTACATTTCCCTGATACTGCTTCTTTCCATGACTGTCCTTCCTCCCTAGGAAACCCTGATCTCCTTAGGGGAGACATGATGGTTTTTTCACCATTTCTAAACCCTGTGTTCCTAGCAAGGGCCCAGCACACTGTGGGTCTGCGACGAATGGAATCTATTGTAACCAACCTTCCTCTACATCAGCACATAAGACATCACAGTATTGTCAGTCATTTGCATTTCTACGTCCCCTCCCTCTTCCCCTCACCTCGCAGCTCTCCAAGCAGATAGAGCAGTGCCTAACCCAGAGCAGGTGCTTATAAATATTGCATGAAAGAAGGGATGGATGGATGATGGATGGATGGTTGGATGGATGGATGCATGGACTGACAGATGGGGCTAGTGAGCAAGTGAAGGAATGCGTGCTCCAGAGTGATCTATTTGGGCCACTGCCATTTCCCGTTGGCTGAGCAATGAGCATGCCACAGGGCCAATCAGCTTGAAATGCAAGGGAGTGTGTGGCCAGAGGAAAGTTCCCGCTGCCTTTCCTTCCCCCTGACAGCCATCACCCTGAGGGCTAACAGAGGCCCTCAAGAGCAGTTCTGCCATCAGGAAGGAAGAGCCCTGACAGAACACTTTGCATTCAGAAAATTAACATTTATAACACAGCCAGAGAACTATGAAAATATCTCCCCAGCTGAGCACTGGAGCACTGGGCAATGCCATCTTGGTGGAGTCTAACGAGCCCGCAAGCTTGCCTGTCCTGCCTCCCCCACATCCCAAATGCCCCTATGTGCGGAAAAGCGCTCTCATCCTCTGACATTGCTCTTGGGAGTGCACGGTGATACCACCTCTACTCAAGAGCAATTTGGCAATATTTGATAACATTGTAAATGTGCTTACCACTTGATCCAGGCATTCTCCTCCTAGGAATTTATCCTGCAAATACAGTCACATGTGTGTACCCATGAAACATAAACACTGTTTGTAAAAGCACAGAATGGAAACCATCGAACTGTCCATCAAAAGGGGACTGAGTGAATAAATAAGGTGTATTCTGCAGCCATCACCAAGAATGAGAGTTCTACGTGCTCTGATCTGGAGCGCTCTGATCTGGAGCGCTCTCCAGGATACATCGCTCCAGGGGGAAGCAAGGTGCAGATCCATGTGTATCATTTGCTGTCCTTTGTGATGGTCTTGTCTAGCACAGAGGACAGCGGGGAGCTGCTGTCACTTACGGAGGAAGAGGGAGGGAGGGGCAGCACTCTTGTTCAGTCCTCGTGCTGTCTTGGGGTCCTCGGTCACTCACTGCAGAGTTTGTGGGTAGAGTAAGCCCCAGCCACTTTGCAGCAGCGTCCTTCTCTCCTGAGGAAGTTCTTTTTGGTCCTGGCTTCTTTAGGATGCCTCAGAGCACAAAGGTCAGAATGCCCTCTGAGACACTCTCTGGAGACGCTGGGTGGCACTGGGCCACCTTCACCTCTCCAGCATTCCCAGGATGAAGGAGGCCAGCCCTGGGCCCAGGCTGAGGTCTCCTGGGACTCAGTCTCAAGCTGTCTTTTCGTGGGCTGAGCTCTTTGAGGCCTGGAGCACGTCTTACACGGGGTGGATATGGTGAGGCCAGGAGTGTATAGAACACACAGTAGGATGGGCCCAGTATCTGGACCCGCTCTCCATGTTTCAGGAATGGGCCATTGGGTCAGACTTGGGGAAGGGTAGGTCCTGCCTTCTGCAGGAAAGCCTAAAAGGCCCTGACTTGCTCCGCCTGGCCTGGGCAGCTGGACTGCAGCAGGAGCCCTAATTTCAGACAATGGATGCTCCCACCAGGGATTTAGGTCTAGAGGGAGGGACACTTAGAAGCAGGGCAGGTCAGAAATCCTGCTGGCTGAGGTGACAGAAGCAGCGGGGCCAGTGGTGGCATCTGGTGTCCATGCTGATGTCCATGGTGTCTTGTCACATGACCTCTGCTGTCTCTCTGGTGGCCTGTGGTTCCTGCCCGTTTCCCTCCAGCCTCCCTAGATTCTGTGAGGGCCCATATCGTGCCTCAGACAGTCAGAGCCCAAGTCTGTTGTGGGCAACGAGAACCCTGATGGTCACAGAAGGAGAGGGAAGGAGGAGGAGAGGGAGGGAGGGAAAGAAGAGGGAAATATGATGCTGGTAGACCCCTCTGTGGCATCTAGGGGATTTAAGGCTGTTCCCAGCCTAGTTCCCACCATCAGAAGCAGCCTGGACAGATCTCTTCAGGCCTCTCTGGTGAATGCCTGTGTTCCTGGCACACGCCTCTGCTCTGACACTTGTCACCTTTCGTTGGTTAAACATCTGCCTCCCTCACTTGCTTGTGGGTGTTTGAAGGGCAATTCGTACTTCCTCTCTCTGAAACTCAGTTTCCCTATTTTTAAACAAGAGATTGGATAAGATTATCTCTAAGGCTGCCTCCACTGATGGTTTTATGGGTTGGTTCATACATTTGACCAATCAGTCATCAGGCATGCCTTCCTGAAAGGCTCCAGCTATGTTAAAAACATGGGGAAACTGAGGCCCAGAGAAAGGAAAGACAAACTGCCCAAGATTAAACCAGAATTGCAGAGAAGGGAAGGAGTATTCATATTGCTGCAGGACTCAGAATTCTACAAGAACTGATGCCCGTTCTTTAAACAGAGCCCACATCTCTTGCACTTAAGCATTTGTTTGCAGATCAATACCCATTATTGGTATTGGGAGAAGAGCAAAGACTCTAGCAAAGGCCCCAGGTCTTCCTAGATGTGTCCAAAATAGCTGGGAATCACCCTCCGGGTGGTAGGGTGGTACGGTAAGTCAGCAGAGGTGTTGGAAGCTGGCCATATCCGCCCATCCCCCGCCCCGTCCAGTTCTCTATGACCCCTCCCTGAACCCCTCCAGGACCTAATGGTGAATCACGCAACCCACGGGCCACCTTAAGAAGTCACTTAACATCTCTCCCTTTTTACTATAATATAATGGGCATAGTTATTGTGCCAATGAATAAATGAACGTCAATTTTCTCATCTCTAAGCGAGAAGGTTGGACTAGAATTAACAAGAGGCTCCTTGAAGTTCCTCCCAGCTCTGACATCGTCATCCGTTGTTAAGTGGTTGTGAAGCTGGATTATGTAAGGTCCTCCGGACTTTTTGGCATGCTGCTGTCTTTTTCCCCAACTGTGGAATGATGTGCCGGAGGGCAGGGATTGTGCCAACACTCATCAGGTACATGTTCACCAGTGTCTGTGGATTGTGTCTGGGTCTGTCTCTTGCTGTTCCAGATGCCTCTAGTGACCCATCTCACACCCCCTCGGCCTCCCCTCTGACCACAGCCATGCGCGGCCTGCCCCCTGCAGGCTTTCACTCCCTCTGCTGTCCCAGGGCTTCTCCGACACTGTGTCATGTGACACAGGCATGCACAGCTCAGAAGTGTAGAACAATTGAGGACCCTCAGAGCAGCCCTTGGCCGTGGGGTGGGGATCAGGGGGATGGGGGTGGGCAGAATATATTCCCCAGAAGCTTCCAAGAGGATGGAGATCAAGTCAACAATGTACCCTTGATTTGGCTTTTCCTCCTCCATTTCTCCCTCACTCTGCTCTCTGAGCTCTCCTCCCAAACAAACTACATGACCACACGCCCAACCCAAGGCTCTGCCCTTAGTGGGACTCCAGGCCAAGACTCATGCCCCAGGGATCTGAGCCAAAACCAGGAGAAGGTAGGAGTGTGCAGGGCTCAGGCTGCGGGCTGCAGCCAAGGAGGTGTCGGGGAGGGGAAAATTGGTTCTTTTGGCTGATCTAATAATTGACACGAGATAGATTAACAGGAGAAAAAAATGAATTTAATTTCTTACCTCCAGAGGCCCCTAGATATGGGACTTAAGAAGTAACCAAAGTAGGCTGTTTATATACCTTTTAGACAAAGAAACAATAAATTTATGAAGAACTGACAAGACAAAGAAACTTAGGCTTGGGTACTAATTAGTGGAGAAACTAAGCAGAGTTTGTTTACACAGCCTTCTTGGCCCTGAATTCCCAAGTCTGGGGATCAAGACGTGTCTTTTCTACCTCCTGGTGCAGGAGGTAGAAATCAACAGATTGATTTCCTGTTTTCAGGGGGACAGAGAGCAGAGTCAGGGTGTCCTTCTCGCACCGGCTATTTCTCAAGTAACTTTAATTCAAAATAATCAATATGCCAAAGTGGCATATTTCGGGGTGGCCTGCCCTGAACCCCATCAGAGGGCTTCCTGGGTGCTGAGTAGGAGCTCAGGCAGGAGAGAGGGGGAGCAAGGAGAAGAAATGCCAAGTCAGGAACAAGCAAACTAGAGGGTTTCTCTCAGACAGCTTTAGAGGGGCTTTGGTGAATCGGGGTTTCTCAATCTCTTGACGTCTTGGGCAGGACAATCCTTCGTTGTGGAGGGGCTGTCCTGTGTACTGCAGCATCTCTGGTCCCTACCCACCAGTGTCAGTAGCACCCTCCCAGTTGTGACAAACAAAAATGGCTCCAGACATTGCTAAATATCCCCTGGGGGGCAAAATTGGCCCAGAGGAGAACCACTGGGTTAATCAGAGATGGTTCAAAAAACACTGCCCAGTGGGCAGTCAGAGCTATTCACTAGAGAGAGCGGTTAAGCCTCTGGAATCGGGGAGTGCCTCAGGTTCCTCATCTATAAAAGGGGGGTGATGGTAATGGAACCCACCTAACGGGTTGGCCATAAGGACTCGATGAGATAATCTATGTTAGGACACACATGACAGACCCTGGCACATGTAAAGGCCATGTACATGTGACCTGTCATTATCTGTCTGTCTCTCAAGAAGAAGGGACCCTAAGGAGAAATAGGCAAGTGGGCAATTTCTTTGGGGGGATCTTGGTTTTTCCTTACTGATTTCCCAGCCTAAAGAAAAATATGGAGGCAGAGTTAGCAAACACTCAACAAAGAGCAACGGCAAGTTAGTGTGGTGAAGGAGCAAGAGGCACAACTTCCTGCAAGTCTGGCTGGAGCAACAGCCAGGAAACCCAGTGGTGGGCCGTCCAAACGCTTGACGACCAGCTTCTTGGATGTTCAGGGGCTCATGTTTTCCCGGCTGGTCCACACAGCAGCCAGCTCCCAGCTGTTGCTGGAGCTTACATGGCTCAGTCTCCATGTCCCCAGGCCCCTGGCATGGACATAGCCTGCTCCCTTTTCCTCAGCCCCCCAAGCATGCTAACTAGAGGACACACGCTCACCAAAGTCTGGGAACACTGGCTCATGATTGACACGTGGGGCTGGAACAGCTTCTAGCAGAATGTCCCACAGCAGGGTTTCTAGAAAGAAGCTCCTGGATGTCACCCTGTGTCAGGGACCCCTTTCTCTCCAGGTCTTCCTTCTATCTGGCTTTGAGCTCCAGCTCCTCACTCTTCTCTCCCAGGGTGGCTGAAATTTAAAATTCCTGTTGTTTACAATTCAGGACAATTTATCTCCCATGAGTCTGGTCCCTCTGCCCCCAGCTCTGGGGTGAGGGATTAGAGGGGACTTTGCTTTTCATGGCAAACTGGGTCCTTAAAGGTGGTGTCCCAAAGGAACAGATCTCTCTCTCTCTTTCCCTCTCTGAGAGGAATTCTGCCTTCCTCCTGGCCCAAGTGGCTCAAATTGTAGCCTGTCTTTAAAAAATAATAGAATTGTTCTCCTCATTAAAGAAACATCCACACGGACCAATACACAAGAGATGGAATCACCCGCTAAGTGGTGAAGCGCTCTGAGAAGAACAGGGTGAGCCGGGCTGCGGCTTACGGGTGTGTGATTGTGGCTGAGGCGGGGCCTCTGCAGTCCGGCATTCTGAATGGCTAGAGAAGGCCCAGCAAACAGGGGCATGACAGGCAGGGTGGAGACCTGTCCTCAGCAGCCAGGCTCCACCCCTGCCAAGCTTCCCGAGCCCAGAGCAACAATAGGAAGCCTCAGGACTACGTGCCCCTACCACCACCACCCTCCTTCCCCCTCTTCCTCCTTTGCCCAGCTCCCCCTGCAGTGCTGCCACCGCCATTCGGCCTCTGGTGGCTCCTCCCTCCGTGGCTCTGGCCGCTGGGCAAGATTTTATAGGCTAGGAAGTCAAGTTCAAGTTGGGGCAATCCCTTTCCAAGCTGGAAAGGCCCATGGACGTTATCAACTACAACCTTCTCAGTGCTCAGATAAGGAGCTGGGACCAGCGAGGGTGACTACGTCAAAGGCACTCAGGCCCATTAGGGAACGCTGGGTCCCCGCAGGCTGCAGGGTACGTGCTTGAGGGGCTGTGTGGCTGCAACAGTCTTCCATCTGTTTCTCACTTACACAGGCCCCAGTTTATGGATACTGAGAGGCCACAACTCAGCACCACAGCAACCACGACGCGCTGGCGGCACCACATCCTGACCCTACGCACGTGGCCGCCAGCCAGTGTTTGCACGTTTCAGTTTACAGCTTTATTAGAGGGTTGGGTCAACAAGCTTTCTCTTTAGTGAAGTGGAATAGAATAAAATTAAAAATAACAGATCTTATCACAGATCCTCAGGGTAAGTTTTGTCTCATAACGCTTTTGTTTCAGTGATGGATCCATCACCTATTTTTGAGTATATATATACTGGGTCAAGTTGAACAAGCGGTGAGAAAGCTTGAAAGCCATTGCCTTATACCCATTTGACAAATCAATCACCCACCAAAAGCTTTCAAATATGAATATCTGCCAACCAGAAGGAGAGACCTTGAGCCTCGAAGGAACTCCGCGACTCAGATGCTATCTCCCACGGCAAGGCAGGAGTGGAGGCGGATTCACACTCAACACTGCACTGAGCTGGCACCGTCCACCACACGACTTCACTTGATTCTCACTGCTGAGGATCAGTGTTCTCAACTGAGATATGGGCAGACAGAGGGCCTTCCAACAAGGGTACTGAAGACGATAAAGACAATGAAAGTGGAGCGCCCGGCACCAGGGAGCTTCAAGTTGGGGCAATCCCTTTCCCAAGCTGGAAAGGCTTGTGGACATTATCAACTACAACCTTCTCAGTGCTCACATAAGGACCTGGGACTGTTACCAAACCAAGTGGGTTCGCCTCCTGGCGAGTTAAATAAGACTCTCCACCAGTGGAAGTTGTCTCACAAAGTAAAGTGTATTTGCAGCAAATAGGAGGCCATGAGGAATCATGGCAGGAGGACGGCCGATTGGAGGTGAGGAGGCCCAGTGTCAGGCAGAGGGTGCACCTGGGTCTTCCGGCCCCTTGTCCAGTGTGCTCTCCTGCCCCTGCTCATGTAGGACCTCTGCCCAGGAGTGTTGAAGAACATGCTTCTGCCCCAAGAAAGTGCCTTTGGGGGCTGACTGGGAATGCAGGCCTGTCTTCAGAGCATGTGCCATGGTGGGACGCCCTCGAGATGCAAGGGCAGAGCCTTGGGGTCAGGTCAAGGATGGCTTGCCAGACCTGAGAGACTCAAGTGGGGACCATGCAAGAGACACCCCTGTCCTCAGGGTCACTGCCTCAAACACATTCCTGAGGAAGGCTGAGTGGGGCAGGCTCCCTGTCTTTCTCCTCTCTCTCTTGTTTCAAAAGGCACACAGCCCTCCCACCTCCAGCCCACCTCTCGGGTCCACATCATACGTCTGAGCACCGAAGGACGCTCCTCTCAAAGTGCATTACTGAGGCCTGTGGTTAATTTTTCAGCAGCCGCTCGCCTCACTAATGGTCTGGGAAACAGCCTGGGCCTCCACCTCTGCCTAAGTACTCAGGCCTTCCCCACCTCTGCCCTGCTTGGGCAAGAAGCCCAGCGCTGCCCCCACAGCCAGGCTTGCCACACTGCCATCAGCTGCCGTTTGCCCTCTGCCAAGGACTTGGGCCTCTCCTGTGGGTTCTGCATCTTATTTTACCCGTAATTGTACCTGGTCCCTGCGTGATAGGCCTGGGGAAGTGAAAAGCTGTGTCTTATTTCCCTTGGGGAACCTGTCAAATTCTGAAGGAAATGTTCCTTGGGAAGAAATCCCAGTGCTCCGAGGTTGATGGTAGAAGGAACGTGGCTGCTGGCCTGGAGACCCTGCACAGCCACCAGCGGCACCAGGATTCTCCAGTCCCTGACAGCTCTGGCCATTCCTTCTGTCGCCACCACAATGGCCTCAGTGGCCGTTGTTCCTCCACTCTGTGCCTGGCCAGTCCCCAGGCCAGAGACCAGGATGGGATATGTGGCTCTCTGAGCCCATTGGCCTGTGACCCCAAAAAGAGAGTGCCCTACTTTTTAGGCTGAAATCATTATAACACAAGCCTACCACCATCTACCCAGAAAGTTATCCTCTCTCAGAGTATACCTGCCCCAGCCCCACCACCATTATTTCTGCGTATTGCCCAGAAAACTGCCTCCAAGGGCTCCCAAGTGAGGCCCTTCCTCCAGCCTCTGGTCTGTCCACCATGTTGCCAATGACCACATGAGATGGCCACATGACCACCTGTGTGGGCACACCTGTCTCCACTGGCGACCACTGATGTCCCCACTTGCTTTGGAGAGGGAGTGGGATCCCTGATTGCCCACAGCACAACTAGGCCCAACTATGACTCAGAGCAAAATAGCTTTTAAGGCTTGGAGTTGACCCAAGTCCAGCACTGAGCCCACAGACCTCAGCCTGACCTTATAACTCCACTCAAGTCATGCCTGTGCCCACGCGAATCCCTAGAATTGGAGGGTAGAAGGGGGCAGGGGCAGGGAGGGGAGGAAGGAAGTTGCTGCTCAACCTCTCCAGCAGGAACTCTTGCCCCTCTGTACCTGAGCATTCAGGCCAACGCTCTCCAGGCCCAGTGGGACCTCCTTGCCCAATTCTAAGGCTCCCTAATTTCCCACCCCAGGGTTAGCTTCTTTCCCCAATGACTGGATAATAGAACATCCATTCTCTGCAGCAAGAAAACCCCACCCCCAGCTACCTACAGGGTGTGGTCTGGCCTGGACAAGGCTGACTTAAAAAATGGGCAACAAAGACCCCCAGTAGCTGAAATAGACTTTAAGTACCTTCCTTAAAGATGTGCTTTCATGGAAACATTCACTGAGCACTATGAGTGCCAGGCACCGGGTCTGGGAATGGAGAGGCGGCCCAGGGCTACCACGCTGGGTGGTCCCGGGTCCTGCTGTGAGTGTCTGGAGACTCTCTGTGACCCCATGTCCACATGTACACACACAGCACAGTGTTAGTTATCAAGTAGCACAGGTGGCACTGTAGACAAGGGTCAAGGTGAAGGGCGTGAAATCAAATCAGGCAGCCTTGGACTGAATTCCAGTCCTGTCACCTCTAGCTGTGTGACAGGGAAATCCATCGCACCCTCCCCACCCCCAGGCCTCACTGTCCTTGTCTATGGAATAAGGACGTTGTCCCAATCAGACAGTCTGCGTCTGGAATCTTCCTCTCTGGTGTCCCCTCAGTGCCCAGTGCCTTCCTGTCCAGTGGGACCTACCTATGGTAAATGCTCCATAGTTGCTTATCTCCTGCTTAAGCCTGCTGAGAAGAGGGACTGTGCAGAGGGAAGTTGGTGGGCCCCTCCTGTGAAGTCCCCCCAGAGGCCTAAGGCACAGTCAGAAGTACAAAGGGGTGGGGGTGGGGATCCCAGGCACCTGGCCTCAGGCCAACTGCATTTGTATTCTATTTGCATAAAATTTGCATAAGCGTTGTATTGGTGTGTCTTGTAGCCAATTATTTTATTTAGACATCTCTGTATTCCAGGAAAGGGCACCAGCAGAGATGTGGCCCCTGAGCTTTGTGTCAAGAGGGCACCCAGAGCCCCTGCCCCACCTCCAGGGAAAAAGGCACCTCCCCTTGCCCCCATACCTGCTGCCCCTGCTGAACCCCCCCAGGGGCTACTGCCCACTGCCTTTGGCTGCAACCACCAGAAGTTTCCTGGGAAGGCAGGGTCTTGGCAACTCCAATCCTATCCCCCTCCTCTGCAGCCCTAATTCAACCAGATTAGAATCTTAGATGTAGATGTCTAACGCAGGGGCAGTCAACCTGATCCCACCTACAGACAGACAAGAGGGGTGGGCGAGGCCTGGAGTCCGACCCTTGGTCTAGGCCTTGGCCCCACAAAGGCATCTGCAGGGACCTCAGGCTCCTCAGAGCGTTTGAAACCCCCTTTATTTTACATCTGGGGAAACAGAGGCCCAAGAAGGGCAAGGGTCTCAGCCGAGGTCACAGTGGCTACAGCAGAGCTGGAACCAGAACCCGGAGGAGCTGGTGCGCCTGTGGACCCCGCAGGGGTAGACAGCATGCCCAGGAGGCTCCAGGCCTCACAGAGCAGCTTTCAGAGTCAGAACAGCCAGATGGGCCTGGAGCAGAAAGGGAAGAAGGGGGTCCTATTCCCCTGGGAGGATGAGGGTTTCTGGAACTTCAGGATAGATTGTGAGGTGGAGAGCTGAGGGAAGACTGGGCCTTGCAGCCACCCAAATCAGGCCCTCCAGCCAGGGCTGGTGCCGAGGACAGAGTACATCCTGGATCCCAGCACTCTCCTTGCATCCCCCCAGGCTTCTGGAATCCAAGGCGGAGGACTGATTGTGGAGGAGAAGGACAAGGGGCCAAGGGAGTCCAAGTGAGGGGAGGTGGGGAATTAACATGCATTCCGGGCCAAATTATACCCCTGCACTTAGTTTACTCCTGCTGGCATCCTCCCCATTTTACAGATAAGAAAACAGGCTCAGGATTCAAACCTTGGTCCATGTAACTTCAGAAGCCCTGTTCTTTCCAGGTCTCAAAGCCAGAAGATGGGCCACGGATCCTGCAGTCAGCTCCTTCCTGGACTTCGCACACAAGAGATTCAACCTTGGCGAACTGGCCCTTCTGCAGCCTTTTCAGCCCTGGCCAGAGGCCTGCTGCAGGCAGTTACTCTGAACTCTGATTAAACATGCAGCCCCTGGGCCTGAGAGAGGCGATCCTGACACACAAGACTTATAAGACACATTGTGAACCCTAAGTAGCCTTCAGAACACAGCCCATCCCAGCCTCCCATCTTTCTGTTTTGATCCATCCCCCTTGGCTGCCAGAGAGAGAGGCTCTTGAGAAATGAACAGTATCCAGGCAACAGGAATCTGGTGTTGGGGTGGACACCCAAACAGAGCTGGGGGTCGCAGTCCTGGCTCTACCACTTTTTGAGCTATATCACATTGAACAGGTGACTTAACCTCCCCGTACCTCTGTTTCCTTATTTGAAAATGGGGAAAATGTACTATGAGGATAAAATGAGTTAACATAGTTAAAATACTTAGAACAGTGCCTGGGACACTGCAAGCCTGAAAAAATGTCAGCTATTACTACCACACACACATGTGCCTCTTAAAACCTTCCTAGGCCCCCACCGCTAGCAGGATAAAGCCTTGCTTCTCACCCAAAGGCAAACCAGGCCTCTCTTCATCTACCCCCGCCCTCCCCAGCCCCATCTGCTGCAGCATCCTTCAGGGCCCCCCAAACGTGCACAGGGCAGGGCCTGTTCCCAGTGACTCTCAAAGCAGTGGGGTAGGTTTCAAATCCTAAGATCTCAGACGCCTTGAGCGAGCAGGAGCCAAGGCCCAGCAAGAAGGGAAGCTCAGCCCCAAGGCGAGGCACAGCCAGGTCTCCTGATCCCCAGACTAGGGTGCCCACAGTGCCGGCTGAATATTCGGATAGGAGGAGAGGGCGGAGGGGCAGCTGCATTCATTGCCCACCTGGGGTTCTGTGCTGCGGGGGCAAGGGGAGGTCAGAGGAGAGCGAGTTCCCTGAGGGCTTCTCAGAGGAGGAGGTTTAGATGAGGACACAGACTTTTCCAAGCGAAGAGAGGGGCCTGCCAGGAGGCGCATTTCTTGTGGAACTGACCTTTTCAGTGGTCTGCCTTCCGCTCCCTGAGCACCGTTTCTTTTCCTCTCAGGTTGGGGCTGACTGCTCTTTAATGAACACCTACTACCTGCCAGGCAGTTTCCTGTCAATTTCTCACTTATTTCTCAGAACCACCTGAGGAGGTATATGCTCTCATCTTGCAGCTGAAAAACCAAGTCAGTGGGGAGACCACATGTGAATGCAGGACCGTGTGTTCCTCTACCCTACAGATGCCTCCAGAGACCAAGCCTGGTCCTCCCTCCACGGAGGCCACTGTACCTGGCTGATTATGGCCTGTGGCCCTTGGCACAGAGAGCAGGTCTTGGGCCACTATCTCCCGTATCTTTTCCTGCAGGGACCTGGGCTCTCGCATGCTGCCAGCGAATGTCTGAAGACGGCTCTGAGGACAATGGCCCACTTGTGCACGTGTCGATGAAACCAGGCAGTTCACCAGATGGAACCAGACTCTTGAAGACCTACCTGACACTCCACAGACCTGCTTCCGGGTGTGCAAATCTCAGGTGGACAAACTCGTGGCGCCGTCAGCCCTCTGAGACCCTGGGGATGACTGGTGGGCTCTCACCTAGGCGGGGCAGGGGTGCATCGTGAGGAGCATGTGGGAGAAGGCCCTCCCTAGTTCACCCCCCCTCGGTCACACTACATGGGCTGCCCCTGCTCTACCCTCGCACGGAGATGGCCCCAGTCCTTGACACTAAGGCGGTCACCAAAGGGGTGCTGGCCACTGCCCCAGGAGCCCTCCACCTAGTCAGGCAGAGGTAATGGAAAGATCAGAGTGTCAGGCAAACCTGGTTGAAATCCCAGCTCCGCCATTTCATCACTGCATGAGGCTGAGTAAGTCACTGTCCCGATCTGTTTAAAGGGCCCGATCTAAACCTAGCACAGGGCTTGCCTCCAAGTGGGACTCGGCAAATGTCGCTTCCTTCCCCTCACCTCCCCTTGGGAGCCAAGACCTAGGAAACAGAATTGGGCAAGCCTGGAGAGAGAGCTTATCTTAGCCGCTGACCACAGTGTTTGCGGATGACCCCGAGGCCAGTGACCCCACCTGTGCTGGGCTTGGCTGTGACCCTCTTGCCCTTGAGCAGCCTCCGCCCACACTCTCTCCACCTCCTGCACTGGGCTGAGTGAGCTCGGCCCCCTTGCCTGCAGGCCCCAGGCAGAAGGAGCAGCAGCACGTGGAGAGAGAGCAGCTGGGGACCCTGGTGAGCAGAGCCCCTGGCCCGGGCTGCAGAGAGTCTCCTGACATGGGGGACAGTATCATGCACCACCCATCAGGTGAGATGGGCGCTGCTGGGCTGGGGGAAGCAGGGGGGGTACAGTGTGGGCATGCTGGCATGGCTCCCCCCAAGCGACCCCGCTGGCTGGGTTTTCTTGTCTCAGTAACTGCTGGCAGAAGTCCAAGGACTCACCCTTCTCCCAGCCCCTCCGTCCTCTTCTCAACAATCCAGCAGAGGATATGCCATGACCCTCCTCTTGCCACAAAGGGTGATGGCTGCCGAGAGGAAAGAGGATTTGCAGCTGCAGCACATAGATATTTCCTATTTGTTTCGCCTACACAGTTGTCTTTTTCCAAAAGCAACTTAAGACAGCTTACGACGGAAAGCTTAACAATAAGACGAATAGTAAACTAGACAGAGAAAATCATGGACTAGGGGAAAATAAAATAGAACTTAAATATGTTTAATAGGGAATGTAGTGATGGATGTGGGTCTGAGTATCTAGCCACCACAGTAAAAAGAGAAACAAGATCAGTTATTGGAAAAGAGTAAGCTTCCTCGTCTTCTGTTTCTTTCTTGGAGCTTTGTGTAATAGGCATTGAGTGTCGTGAAGGACAGAGTCGTTTACTCCATATTTACAGAAATTCAGAAGCAGAT
This sequence comes from Diceros bicornis minor, assembly GCF_020826845.1. NCBI lineage: Eukaryota > Metazoa > Chordata > Mammalia > Perissodactyla > Rhinocerotidae > Diceros > Diceros bicornis. The sequence goes on along the minus strand of NC_080749.1, from coordinate 13,427,813 downwards.
TAAATCAGGCTATTTGGCTCACGAGGACCTTTGAGCAAGCAAAGGGTGTGACATTACAGTGCCGCCCAGTGAAGGGGAGTGCAGTCCAGTGTAGGTTCCTGATCATGTGCCTTGGCCCGGGTGTTCAAGGAGTTGTTGGGTTCCTTGTTTGTCGTGTAGACCAGCGTTTCTCCAACTCTAATGTGCACACTATCTCTGATGGGTCTTGTGAAAATGTGGTTCAGATTCAGGAGGTCTGGAGCGGGCCTGAGACTCTGCAATTCTAAAACCACCCAGGCCGTCACATGCCGCACGTTTGGAGCAAGGGGCTAAAGTCCAAACTTCTCTAGTTGTGTGCCTTTGCAATCTCCCCAACGGAAAGACATGCACTGCTACCAGAGACAGAGCAGAACCCGCTCCCGGGCTCGCTAAATGCTCCCCGGAGGTGCTGGGCCAGCTTCCCACATTCCTGTTGGCCGCTGATGGTCTAGTCACAAGCCAAGACACTTGATCTTACACCAAGGTTTATTAAGTACCTACTGTGTGCCAGGGAGCTCCCTTAGAAAAATGGTTGCTCCTGCCCACCCCACTCCCAGTCCTTCATCCTCCCTCCCCTTTTAGCACCTGCCCTTGAACCTTCTCCACACTCGTGTGCTCGCCACAGTTAACTCTCCTGTGGATACGGCTTCTCATTCCACTGAGCTCAGAGAGCTTTTCCACTTGAGAGAGCTCATGTTTCAACAGAGGACTGGAAGGAAGGCAAGCCGTATGCCAAAGTAGAGTACCAAGCTCTGGGGGGCAGGGAGATTTGGTGGTGATGGTGGCGGGGGGAGTCCCAATGCCCTGTAAACTACACGTTATAATGGCATACAATATTGGCTTGAAATAAGGTGCCACGTGAACACAGTCTGTAAGCTTAAATCCCGGGCCCCCAGCACGCTTTTGCCAGCTCGCCTCCCCATTCAGGGCTTCTCCCTGCCAGAGCATTCCCATCGCCCACCGCTGCCTCAGCTCTGGGTGGTCTGACATGGCCTTACCCACTGCGGCACCACGGAGGCAGAGACAATCCCTCCATTTTCCCATATCACCCTCAGAATCCCCACCCCGAATTGCAGCCCCACTCCCTCCCTCACATAAGGGAGCAGCTTTCTGCGCCGAGGCCTGGAGGAGTCTCGCGGCGCCCGGGCGAGTGGAGAGGAGAGCATCGGTGAGGAGCACCCTCCCCAGTCCGCAGTCCCCGCCGCCGTGGCAGGACTAGATCCAGGTGGCCTGGCTCCCAGCCAGGGCTATCGGAGTAATGGGGCATACAGCTTCTCGTGGCCACCTCATTTTAATAGTCAATTAGAGTACTTATTTTGTGAAATGGATGTGCTCTGTCCCAGTCTATAAATGCTGGATCAATCCAAGAGGCTGAATACGAACAATGTCCCTCCCCTCTCTGGCCCAAGGAGGAGATGACTCTAGATTCCCTCCCTGGACACTCTCGTCCTCTTAGCCGGAGGGGTAGCCTTGTCCTCAGGGAAAAGGGCAATCTCAGGAGACTGACACCCAGGGGCTCCGTAAAGAGAATATGTAGCAACTCCAGGTCCAGACATCCCTCAGTGCGTGTACCGAGCACTCCCCTGCACCACCACCACACCAGCTCTGGGGCCGGCAAGGAAGGAGACCAGAGGAGGGCGGGAGCCACGGGGAGGCTGCCCAGAGATGCTGAGGAGGTGAAGAAGGCTGAAAATGGGAGGGCGTCCATTCAACACTACTGAGCATCGACTGTGTGCCAGGCACTGCTCTAGGCACCAAGGATACAGAGTGGGTGACAGATGGAACTCCCCATCCTGGGAGAGCTCACACTTCCGTGGGAGCAGACAGTCAATAAACAACAGACAGGAAAAGTATGTTTTATAGCATGTTAGAGGAAATAAAGGCTATGTTAAAAAAAAAAAAAAAGAAACAGGGCAGAGTACATAGATGAGGGATGGGGAATGATGTGGGTGGGCCTCATGGAGACGATGATATTTCAGCAAGGACCTGAAGGAGGAGGGCCATAGGGACGCCTGGGGTCCAGGCAGAGGCAACAGCCAGGGCGGTGGCCTGCCTGAGGACCCTGCCTAATCCACTTGAGGAGAAGGGAGAAGGCCAGCACAGCAGGACTGAGTGAGAGCAGAGAGAGGGGAACCGGAGACGGGGTGGGAGAGCAGGACAGATCACACAAAGGACTTCGCTTTGACTCTGAGAGACCAGGGAGCCAGGGGAGGGTTTTGGCAGAGGAGTAACCAGATCTGATGGTTGTCTGGAAAGGACAGCTCTGATTGCTCTGCCCTTAGCCTGGCCACAGCCACGAGCCTGGCACAGAGGAGGTGCCCGACCAATGTCAGTGCATCGTCCTCCCTCCTGGATCAGCAGACGGCTCATCTGCTTCCTGGAGTTTGGCCCCAAACACATTCAGGAAACATTTATAGAGCTCTTACCCCACCAGACCCTCTGCCAGGTGAGACAAGCCTACACTCAGGACATTCCCGTTCCAGGGGGAGACAGACAGCAAAGCACCAAAGGCCAGCTGCGTGGCTGGTGCTCTGTCCTCCAAGGTTCTAGAGTCTCAGCCGGCGTTCGCCTCCCTCCCTCCCCTGCCTTTCAGGTCGCTCCATGTTCTCTTGCAGTTCACGCTCCTCTGAGGACATTCCTCTGTAGACCTCTGCCAGTCCAGCCTTCAGCTCACTCTCTCTCTCTCTCTCTCCAACTCGTGGGGAGCCCCACCCAGAGGCCCACCAGGGCTCTTTGGAAGGATGCTAGACAGATCCAGGGGTCCTTCCAAGAATGCTGGCAGACCTCTCAGCACTTCCATTTCTCCAGCTCCATCTCCTTGTGCCTCCCATTGGGGCTGCAGGAAGGATGCTCAGAGGTCCCCATCAGCCAGAGCAGATATTTAAAGAGCACCTATTGTCTGCAGAGCACCATGCAGGTTTGGAACACACTGCAGAGGTAACTCACCATTCCAGGGCTGGGAACAAGCCTCAGGCACCTGTGTCCTTGCACTTGGACCATTGCATGGCATGGCAGGACTCCTTGAGTGTTGAATGGATGAGGGATCTATGAGAACTGCCACAGGAGTTCAGAGAGGGCATTGTCCTAGGGCAGGGTGGGTCTGGAGAAGATTTGGGCCTTGGGTCCTGGCAGAGCAGAGAGCTGGGGAGGAAAGATATTTTAAGCAGGAGGAGATCTATGGAGGGGAGAAAGCACACAGTATTCACAGTGGGTTTTGGCAGGGTGGGAGCGGGGGCGGGTGGGGGGGCCCTGACAGCAGCATTCCCACCATGGGGAGGTCATAAATCTGCCTCTTCACCCTCACTGTGCTCTTTGGGGTCCAGTCCCGGGGCCACTCCTGAGGCCCCATCCCCCTGCCTCTGCCTCAGGGTTCGGATAACCCCTCCCTCAGTCTTATCTCCCCAGCACAGGTTGGCTTCCTGAGCTCCTTATCAGGGGCTGGTGGAATATGCCCCCTAGGAATATTCTAGAAAGAGTCCCAGGGTCAGGTAACCCCCTGTCAGTCTCCCAGAAGATGAGTGACATTGGTGCCCTACTTAATGGTCAGAGTCCCCACATCCTCACCTGCAAAGGGAGGGTAATAAGTGTCAGCAGGATGTGAGGTCGTAGGTGAGAAAGGGCTTCAGAAAAGCGCACACACCTCTAGGAAGGTACCCCAAAGATATCCTCGCCCTATACCCACCTCACTGCTGGGCTGGGACGCCATCGGCATGAGGGGTGGGGGGCACCGGGCAGTGCTGGGAGCACCTTCTCGGGAGCAGGGGCAGTTTGGAGCCCAGGGAATCTAGACAGGGAGGCAAGCTCCAGCGTCTCCAGCAGCTCCTGGAGGCCACAGGGCCTCCACCAGCAACCAGGTCTTGAAACCTGAGGACTACTGGGAAGGCTCAAAGGTTTGCCCTCAGGGTGGACAGGGGACAGATGTGCCAGGACCCCAAAGACCTGGACTCAGCCTTGCTGAGGAGGGGCCTGTGCTGCCTGCTTCCATTGCACGAAAGAAGGAAGCCAAATCCAATCTGGCACCCTGGTCTCTCACCATCTGTGCAACCTTGGCCTTCCACTTAACCTCGGTTATAAAGTGCACGTGGATTTGAGGTGTCCCTCAGGTTAAGGGGGGCACCCAGAAATCATCCTGGCCTCCAGGCCCTCCGGAGTTCTGCACACTTTAACTGGGGGGGGGGGGGGGGGGGGCCGCCGATCAGGAAGCTGCGGGGCTGGCTCCCAACCTCTGACCCGGGGCAGAACGTCGCAGGTTGCCGCCTCCGCCGGGGCTGCAGAGCCAGGCAGGAATCGAGGACCTTGCGGCCCCGGGGGAGGTGGCCGAGCCGGATAAGCAGCGGCGGGCTGGCTGGCGGCCACCTCCCCCGCAGGTCCGGCCCCGCGGGCGGGCGGGGCGCAGGGAGAGGAGGAGCCTCGGGGCCGAGCCGCCTTCAGCCACGGACCTTCAGCCGCCGCCGCTCCTCCGAGCGGCTGGCTGGAGAGGTGAGTGACCCCTCCCCCGGGTCGCCGCGGGGCTGTGGGCTGCGCCCTGCCCCGGGACCCAGCCCCGGCGACTGCCCCTTTGCACCTTGCGCCATCGCCGCGCGGAGGCCAGGCGCCGCCACATGTCTGCAGGCGACCCGGACCTCTGGGACTGAGCCACGTGCGCCAGGCGGCCGGGAACCCGGGTCCTGGGTCCCCTACTCCGCGCGCCTTCCTCCCCAAGGGCCGCAGGTCGCGGGCGTCGGCCGGGGTGGGCAGGGCCGGGGGCGCTCTGCGCGGGCGGCGGGACTGGAGGGAGCAGGAGTTCCGACCCCGACTGTGGCCTTGCGCGCCGCTCCCAGCGGACCACGCCGAGTCTACAGGTCCCACGTGCCCGCAGCTGTGGCCCGCCGGTCTCAGCGCAGGACCGGGAGCAGTGGGCGAGATCTTCCTCGCCAGGCCTCCCAGCCCCTTCGCAACCCGAGCAGGGCAGGCGGCAGGGCGGGGGCGCCCGACCTTGGTCAGGAAGAGGCTGGGCTGACCGGTGCCCGCCTCTCCCGCGGAGCTCTTGCCTGGCCAACATACTCCTCCTGCCCGTTTCCCCGAAATTTAGGGGCAAGCTGCCTAAAGAGATGTGGCTGGAGCTTTGGTCACTGTGGGTAGATGAAGGGGAGAGTACTCTGAGCTATGTGGTTTGGGGGCCAGGAGGCTGGATCCCTGGGGAAAAGGCAGGCAGGTCCTGCTGGAGCCCTGGCAGAGGGCATGGAGAGGCCTCCCAGGTGTCCAGGGCCGCTCCTGAGACAAGCTCCGGGAGTGGGGGGTTCTGGAAAAACCCCGAGGGCAGTATTTCTGTCTGTCAGAGTGCAGTGATGATATAATTAATAGCAGACATTCATTGTGCGTTTATCTGTGCAGGGCAGCTTGCCTTGCACATAGTATCCCAGTTAATCCTCAGGACGGGAAGGCACCATTATTATCTTCTTGTAGTTGGAGAAACTGAGCCCCAGAGAACGTGGGTATTTTGCAAGGATACATAGGTAGCAAGTTGCAGAAGTAGGATTTGTACACAGGTTCATCTGATCTGGGAGCCCAGAGAAGCCTACTAGTGGGGGAGACAGACCATGTTCTCAGAGGATTCTGGCAGCCCAGAGAATGCAGTGCTGGGGGCCAGAATGACTATAAAACCAAAGGGTCTCACCACAGGGTGACCCCCCTGCACCAAGCCAGCAGCACGTGGAGGGCTGAGACTGTGTCTTACTCATCTCTATGCCCATCTCTATCCCCAGTGGCCTGCAGAGGGGCCGGCATGGAGCAGGTGCTAAATCAATGTCTAATGGATGAATGGACTTAGTGGGGCAGAGGGTGTCACTGGGGTAGAGAAGGTTTCCTGAAGGAGGCCTTGAGTGGTGGACAGGTGGCCTCAGCCAGGCAACCTGGGAGGAAGGCCTGGGGTTGGCAAGGGGTGACGCTGGCCTCAGACCTGGCAGGGAGCTCCGGCCGGGTCACCTGTTCACTAGAGGGTTGGACAGCCACACCCAAGCCTGAGCTCCCCAGGACCTGGCCTGGTCATGCTAGGCCACAGGTATGCCCTCAGCCTAGAGATGCCAAACAGGTAGATTCCTCTCTCTTTCAGGTGTCCTGTCCTTGCTCCATGGCCCTTCCCTCCTTCGACTTATCAGAGACCAGAGTATTGGGCAGGGCTTCAGGCAGTTAAAAAGTGAAAGTTAATGACTGAAGTCCAAAGCTGCACACCTGAGCAGTGGAGGGGGGAGGCAGTGGACTGACCGCAGGGGAGAGCACCTGGCTTGGAGTCAGATAGACCCAAGTCTGAGTCGCAGCTCTGTGCCATGTGACCTTGGCTGAGTCCTCAGCTCTCTGAAACTTTCTTCATCTGTAAAATCTTGCTCAAGGCTCTGCATTGCTGTCCCTATAAAACAGGGACACTGATGCCTGCCTGGGGGCTTCAGTGTGGGAGGTGCCAAGTTTTAGGAGTGCAGTAATATCAGATCCCAACCCCCTGCCAAGGTTTGAGTGTTAATCAGCTGGGGAGCTTCCAGGCCCATTTCTCTTCTAGTCCCAACCCCCTCAGTTCACTAGAGAAGGTAACTAAGGCCCAGAGGGTGGCCTCCATGGTGCCTTTCTCTGTGACAGAGCTGGCCTGGGGCCCAGGCCTCTGGGCTCCCTGCTCAGCGCCCTGGTGGATGCCTCCCAGCCTGGGAGGAGAAGTCTGTGCCTCCTGCCTCATTCCCTGTCCAGCCTGCAAACAAAAACCTCAGCAGGCTGGAGTGATTTTCAGGAAAGTAGGAGTGGGGGAGAGAAGCAGGCTATGCAGTGATGTCCAGGCTCCCGGACCTCTGGCTGAGGCTGGATCCACCCCTGCCTGCCCTCGCCAGCATGCATAGTGGCCAGGTCTTCCTGAGCTGGGCAGCCAAAGCTGAGTAAGTTAAGCACTCCATGAGATTGCTTTCTAGCATCTGGCCCAGGAATGGGCCTGTGGACTTGAAACAAGGAAGTTTGCCAGTTGAAGCAGTTATTAAACCTTAAGGCCAAGCTGGTTCTTTTCCTCCCTCCTGGGCTTGGAGGGCTGTCTGCCTCTTCTTCCACCCCTGTCCTACCCTCACCAACCCAGTCCCAATCCAGGAGGCTGGGAAGATGATGGAACTTGGAGACGGAAAGGCAGGGGGGGCGGGGAGCAGGTAGTCTTCAAATGTTCAGCACAGAAATCTCACTTCCTCCTGTTGGCCCAGGTGCAGGGGCCACCTCCCTGTCCAACCTTACCTGCTACCGTTCTCAACCTCTGCGTGTCAGCCCTTCACATCCTTGGCATGACGTGGGCGCCGTGTCCATCACACCCAAAATGACAGTCCTCATGGTCACTGAACATTCTGCTTCCCACGTGCCAGCCCCTGGGCCAAGCATGCTCCATCTGTGAGCCCCTTTGAACCTCCCAACTCTCTTATGAGGTCAGTAATGTTATTCTCTCAACCATGTAACTTTCCCAGGAACACATGAGATTCCAATCTGTTCTTTCAACCCCAAACTTGAGGCTCCTAACCACCATATATATTCTTGTCCAAATTCCACCTCACTGTTTATTCATTCAGTAAACACTTACCAGGCATTAACTTTGTGCCAGGCTTTCAAGACCTATCTGAGTCCCACTTCCGGCAGGATGAGTAGTCATTTACCATCCCAAGAAACCCACACCTTCTGCTTCTTTCTTTTTTCTTTTTTTATTGAGATATAATTGACATATAACAGCATATTAGTTTCAGTTGTGCAGCGTAATGATTCCATATATGTATATATTGTGAAATGATCACCACGAAAAGTCTTGTTAACATCCATCACCACACGTAGTTACAAATTTTTTTTCTTGTGATGAGAACTTTTAAGATCTACTCTCTTAACAACTTTCAAATCTACAATATAGTATTATTCACTGTAATCACCATGCTGTAGATTACATCCCCAGGGCTTATTTATTTTATAACTGGAAGTTTGTAACTTTTGATCACCTTCACCCATTTCACCCCCTGGTCTCTGGTAGCCACCAATCTGTTCTCTGTATCTGTGAGTTCAGTTTTTTGGTTTTTTTTTTTTTTTAGATTCCACATATAAGTAAGATCATACTGTATTTGTCTTTCTGTGTCTGATTTATTTCACTTAGCATAATGCCCTCCATCTGTGTTGTCACAAATGGCAGGATTTCCTTCTTTTTTATGGCTGAATAATATTCCCCTTAATATATGTGATATATATATCTCACAGTTTCTTTATACATTCTTCCATCAGTGAACAGTTAGGTTGCTTCCATGGCTTGGCTGTTGTAGATAATGCTGCAATGAACATGGGGGTGTAGATATCTTTGTGAGTTAGTGTTTTCATTTCCTTCAGATACATACCCAGAAGTGGAATTCCTGGATCCTATGGTAGTTGTATTTTTAATTTTTTGAGGAACCTCCATACTATTTCCTTCATTTATTTCTGAATGAAGAAATGAGGAAATTCAGCATCCTTGAGGCCCAGGTGCCACAGCTAGTGGAAGCCAGGATTCAAAGCTAAAGACGTTTCCCCCTGGGTTGGAGGTACGGACCACAGTGCCTGCTGTCAGGACGACTGCTGGTGCATCCTAAACTCCTGGATTGCCCTTCCACCCGGGCAGAACGGCTCTCTCCTCCTCCGGCGTGGCTGGCTCTCTGTAAACACTGCTCTGAGTGGACCAGGGTTCAGTTGCTTCAGCCATGTAAGAACACTGTCATTAGAGAATGACCTGATGCTCAGCTCTTCCCAATCAGTCTGTGCTCACAAATCACCGTCGCCACCTGGCAGAACCTGCACCAGCTGAGCACTAATTGTCCTGCAATCAGGCAGTAATTTATTCCTATCTCCCTCTTCCGCTTATGAGAGCCAGGTGAAATCTAAGCAAACAGCACATTTACAAACCTAGAGCTATCAGATTGGAAGATTAAACTGCAAAAGTTACAGTCCCAAGATAATAAAATCAATCACAGGTAAATGTAAAGGAATTTGGGGACCAGCGAATGGGTCTGCTCAGCTTTCCATGGCAGAGTGGGCCGTCTCGGTTCACGTGTGGACAGCAGGTTCCCAGAGCCCGTGTGCTGGGGTCTGTGATGGAATGACCCTTCCCGTTCCTGTAGCAGCCGACGCTCGTGGTGTGGCCAACAGGCTGTGGGGAGGGGAGGCTTGTGATTTCACTGGTGGGCCTGGGAGGGTGACAGCATGCTCTGCAGTTGGGGTGGGGGCTCTCTGGAGGTGAGTCACTCGGGGCACACAGCTGGAGGATGTCGGGGAGCTGCAGGAGGCTGTGATGGGGGCCCTCCAGGGGGAGTCTGCGCAAAGACAGGATGACCAAATGCAGGGCCTGCAGTCACCAGAGTGGGCCTTGTAAAATGTGAGGGGCCTGTGCTGAGGCTTTCTGGGTGACTGGCTGGACCTGTATGTGGGTCAGGAGTACATGGGACACAGCGGGGCGGGAGGGTCTGTCACCACTGTCCAGTGAATCAGCCACGACCTGGATGAGTGGCTGAGCAGCGGTGAGAGGTGAGACCAGACCTTTTGTGGCTAGTCCATGGAGATGGCTCCAGACGGGCCAGAAATAAGGTGGCGCCTGGACCTAGAAGGGAGGGAAACAAGATGGTGTTGGGCCGAGGAGCCGAGGATTGGGGTGGGAGCTGGAGACTTCCATCCAGAAAGCCCCACCCTCCCAGTGTTCCTGGAGTACAAGGCCGGAAGTGGGAGATGTGACGGTGCTCTGCTGTTGTGAGTCTGGCACAGCTGCTTTTGTCCTCCATAACCTTTGCTACAATTCTTGAACATTCTGACCTGGCATGGCTGTGTGTGGTGATGGGAGAAGGGGTTCCCAAGATTGGGGGGAGCGCAGGGCACAGCTGAGGGCTCAGTGAGGACCCCAGGGGACAGGGAATCGCAGCTGGCCTGGACCCCTCTGGGAGCCATTGGAGCCCTGTCCACTCGTACCTGGAGGGTTTGCTTTCCTTTCATAAGGAAGTGTGGTTTCCTGTGCAACTTCTCCAGGGGGATCAGAGACCACCCACGAGCTTTGACAGGAACAGAGAGTACTGCGCCCCCCATCTACTGAATCAGGGGCCCTGGGCCTGGGGCTGCCCAGAAACCTGTGGCCCAACCTACGCCACCATCACCCCCACCGCATCATTTGGTGTTCACTAATGTCTGAAAGTACTGCCTGAGCCCCGTTGGTCCCACAGGCACCCACCAGCCTCACAGCAAGCAGAGCGTAATGTGCGGGGCGTGTGGATGCGCAGGGGTAGGGGGCATGCAGGTCCCCGCCCTCGGTGAGCTTACGGCCTAGTTGGGAAGCCAGTGATGATGCAGAACACCACCAGGCAGCAGAGAGAGGAGAGTCCAGGCTGCTTGTGGTGAGTGGCCCACAGCAGAGCACAGGAAACGTGTAACCAGAGCAGTTCTAAGATGTGGGTTTGGGGGTTTCACGCTCACTGTTTTACTTAATCATCAGAACAGAGAAGGAAAGTAACCTGCCCAGGGTCACACTGCTGGTACGGGCTGAACCTGAATTCACACCCAGCTCTGCTTAACTAGATTCACTGATGACACAGCTGCCTCTGAATTCAGAGCAGGGAGAGATGTTGTGGGGCTGTAGGGCCTGAGAGGTGCCTTAAGTGCCCAGGGGCTCAGGTGGGGGAAGGGGGATTTGGATGGCCGGGAGGATGTCAAGGCGTAAGGTGGAGGTAACAGCATTGGCAGACATGGGGGACATCAGGACTAGAAGGATGGGTAGTGATGATGAACTAAGTAGGGAAAGTCAGTCCAGGCATGCAGGCCTGTGCTGAACTCTGGGAGATTCAAGAATACCCCCGCCCACAGGAGGTTTCACTGTAGTATGCGAGACAAGACATGGGTCACAGCAGACAGAGAACCATGCGGGCCCTTTTCTGTTGCTGGAAATAATAGAGTAACCTGTGGTGTGTATTCTGGTTATCAAATGCCCAGGGTTACTCAGAGCCACCATTTTCCAAGATCACTAGTTTTCAAACAAGTTGAAAACAATGGAATATACTTGTCCTAAGACTGGAATTAGCATAATTTACCTCAATGATACATAAGCCTCCAAACCTCTGGCCTCCCTCTGGGCTGTCAGTGTGGCCTCCGGGGTGAACTGGAAATGCCGTTGGCACAGGCAGGCACACACTCATCCATGCTTTGCCTTCATGACACTGCTGTCATCTGTCAGTGGGTCCTTCTGTCTGTCTGTCTTTCTTCCCATAGGCACTGACTAGCAAGTAAAGACGGCCACGAAGCCTTTGTTGGCACAAAATGCTGAGAGAATTATCACCAAGCTCATGACAGCCACGGTGATTGCAATAAATTACCCCCACAGCAAGTGATAAATAGCCACTTTCTGCAGCCGTTATGTTTGGCTTTGTATCCTGAAGAGTAAACACACCTCTCTGTCTCTGTCTCTCTCTCTCAAACACACTCGTGGTGAGGCAGTCTGCCCTGCACTGGATGACACTTACTCATCTTATGCATCCTGGGTTCTGCTGGCTGTCCTACCTCAGTTCCTGTGGCAAAGAGACTTGAGTCTGAGCCGCTAATGATCCCCAGTGAGGTTTCCTCCCCAAACAGGAAGTATTAAGCCAGCACTGCTCTCACAGTGCACTCTGTAACCAAGCATCAGTCACCGCTCCCAGGCCAGTCGTGCGGTCAGGAGCTGGAGTGCAGGCAGAGGGGGCGGCAGCCGGGCTGTCTAAGCCCCTGGCAGGTCCTCGCCCTCGGAGGGTCAGCTTGAGTCCTGACTTCAAAACCCAAGTCAGGCTGCCCGCTGGTCGGAGGGAGACCCGAGAGTTTCAGACCCTCGTGCTGGCCAGATGTCCCACCAGCCTGTTGTTGGTAAGTCTGGTGAGGGCACAGATCCACGGTGACATAGGAGTGTGCGGGTCCTTCCCCCCAGCCCCAGCACCCCCTGACCTGCTCAAGGGTGCACGGCATCTCGGGGAGTCAGAGGGAGCTGCACAGCCTCGATTCAGGTGCCACTGTTTGGAACTGGCAGCAAAGAGCGCAGAATAATGAAGTTCCTGCCAAAATAAAATAGGAAATTTGATCATCTGCACGTTAAGTCAGGCACCTTTCAAAGTAAAGGGTTCAAGGATTTATCACACACAGTGCCTTCAGTTAGTGAGAGCCAAGGCTTCATGGGCTCTGGTGTGTTAAAAAAAAAAAATGATGTTGGTGTTTATGATGCATTTCTGTGGAAAGCAGGCCCATTGGGAATTGTAAATTTTACTTATGGGTAACCATTTCTGGGTTGGTTTATCACAGAACTGTTGCTGTAAGTAAGCAAACTGGATTTTTCTAGAATGATTCGAAAATCTAGATGTTTGTAAAAAGCCCTATAAATTATTCATTCACTTCTATTTTGCAAAGTGGTGTGGTGATAACCCTCTCTTTTCTGTCAGACGAAACTTGCACCTACGTGTATTTGTATGTGGATCGGCTTGTGTGTGTGTTTGTGTGTGTGCCTGAGCTTTTGTATTCTCTTTTGTAGGAATTCTCGGCCTTCCTTTTAAAAATATAATGATTTTTTTTATGATGTCTAAATAACGATTCCAGGGAGTATTACAAGAAATGTAACAGTAAAATGTTTGTAAGAGGCCATCAGAAAGGGAAAAATGTCCACAGAGAAAATAGAAATGCAGCAATTAAGATGTGTGTGGCTATAACCCAGCTTTTAAACCCTGATTTGAGACTAGCATCCTCTATCCTGTCTCCCCTGTGGTCTCTGTGGGGTCTGGGGAGGGAGGACCTGGACTCGTGTGGACCTTCCTTCTTGCCCCCTGGACCCCTCAGCCTGAGAGGGAGGGAGGGCCTGGGACCTGCGCTGCCGTGGTTTGGAATCGAGGATAGAGGGCAGCCCTGGATTTGCAGAAACAGCCTGAGGAGGAGAGGCTGGAAAGTATGAGTTGGTGGCTCAGCAGGGCGGAGGGAAAGCCGAGAGGAAGGGAGCAGACCACTGCAGAGCCTGATGTGGACCAGGTGACCGGCTATTACTCTTGCGCATGGCAACGAGCTGCCCGCCTTCACCCCCCTGGAGGCAGCCTGAGTGCAGGGACTGGATGGGACTAGGGCAGGAGCCATCTTTGGGGCCTGGAGGAAGTCCTGACTAGGCCTCGGTTTTCTCATCTACAAAATGGAAGTAATGATAGCCTTCCACATGTTCAACCCGAATGTACAAGTCCACGATCAGGGTCTCTCCCCAGTGTGAGTCTGGCCTCGCCTCACAGTACCTTCCCTTCATTTGACTCCTGATTATTGTAGACGTGCCACGTGCCAGACACTTGCTGGGTGTGGGGATGAGACTTCCTAGCTGAAAGGGTGGGCCTCACAGCCCCGGAGATGCCCAGGATTTCGACATGAAGTGGCTTCAGGGACAGTCAGAGGAGGGAAGGGGGAACTAGGGAACTTCCCTGAAAGCTGCTTCTATTTGCATAGCAAGTAGCCAGCTTTTTACTGAGTTGATTTCAGATCCATAAGATGGAAAGATTGTACAGAAGCTGTTATTCATTTTACCTGATGGGGAAATGTGAATTATTCATATCAAAGAGTATTAGTATTGATATTAACATTAGCACACGAGGAAGGGTGATGGAGATTATGGGGGGCTAGGCACCCCACCACCACCTACCCCTTGAACCTCTAAGGGAAAAGACCTACCATTGTATGCTGGTTCCACCCCGTTACCTGTGCTACAGAGAGCCAAGGGGACCGGAGAAGGGAGGATTAATCCTGCCTCAAAGAGGAGGTAGGGTGAAGGCTTCACAGAGGAGGTGGCCTTTCTGCTGGACCTTGAATTTCATCATTTGGAGGGAAGGGACTTTCCAGGCAAAAAGATTAAATCTATGACCTGAGCAGAAAAAAGCATGAGGTCGGGTGGGATGACCAGACATGAGCCCATAGACCGGGCAGGCATCGGGCTAAGAAAAGCCAAGGAAAGGAAAAGGCCATCTGCTAGTGGCCACAGCTGGGCGTCGCCTGCCAATGGACACCCCTGCCTAATGGAGAGAGGGCAGACCACTCCCACGGGCCCTGGAGCCACTGACCCAGCATCCCTGAAGCCTCCTTCCATGGGCACCCACATGCCAGGCTGCACCCTGATGGGCCTGAGATGTGGTGTTTGATTTTCCATTTTGGCCAGAGCTGCATGAGTCTATTTGTGTTTTTATTTGCAGTGTTTAAACACATCTGTGCATTAGTCTTCTGTGTTATTGAGTTTCTGAAATAGTGAAATGCCTGGCCAGGTCTAACACTATGTTCAGGCTGTAGGGATGAGAAACTCGGGGTGTTATTTAATCACCACCGGGTACAGGAGGGCCTAGCTAGGTACTGGGGGAAACAGCCAGAATTCACAAGCATACTTTGCCTTCAGGCACAGAATCTAGCGGTTAAGTCATTCAAGCCACAGACATTAATTGAGCACCTACTTGGTGCCAGGCCCCAGGCCAGGTGCTAGAGACACAGGAATGGGTAGGAAGTGGCCCCTAGTCTGGTGGAGTGAGAGACATGCGAACCATTGTGTGCAGTCAATGGTAACGTGACAGAAGTGCTGAATGAGTCTCTCTGTCCTTAAGGGCCTGGGAGGAAGCCAGGAGGTCTCCCAGGGCTGCCTGGACCAGCCTTTTAAGCTCTCAGGGACTCTTGAAAAAGTCAGAGGTCTGCATGGAGCTGGCCCCTGGCGGGTGGTTGGGAAGTAACTGCATCACCCTCCCCACACAGAGCAGTTGGAGAGTGGAGGCTGACTTCCGGTGTCCCCGGGAGTCCAGAGGAAGAGGCTGCTGAGAGTCGGGGGAGGTCCCCTCAGAGCCTTCTTGGAAAAGGTGGCCCATCAGCTGGGCCAAGCAGGGGAAGCATGCGTCCTCAGGAGGCCCAGGAATGGGCCCACGTGAGGCAGGCTGAGCTTGGCAGCAGCCCCTGGAGCTGCCTCTGTGTGTCTTGGCTGCCTCTGCCCGTTTCTCTGCCTCCATGCCTCCCTGCCCAGGAGTAGAAGGTCTGATCCCTGATTCTGCAGACCTACACCGTGGCAGGAGGAGGGGGTGGGGGGCAGTCACAGCCCACAAGACCCATCTGGCCCCAGGTTTGCAGCTCCAAGTGTCCCTGGAAAGCAAGAAGCCACCCACCCCCAGGTGCTGAGGCTGCAGATTCAGCTGCCGCCGCCTGACAGCCTCCAGCCCGGCTGGATTAACCGGCCCACAGGGAGCTGGCTGCCAGACATGCCAGCGCCCTGACCTCGCTGGGCAGAGATAAGCCACTCCCCCCTGGCTCCCACAGTGCCTGGGTATGCCCTCATTCAAGCACTTTTCTCCTTGCCACAGGGTGTAGCCAGCCTTTCCCCTAAGAGCCCCAAGAGCCACCTGCCAGAATAACTACTTTGTACACAGTAGGTATTCAGGAAATAACGAATGAGGAGATTTTTCAGATGAGGATTAGCAGGACCAACTATTGTGTAAAACTGCGCAGGCTGTGCCCTGTACAACTCCAGAGGGTACCGTTCGTATGGATCACAATGTAAATGGTGCCCTGGGGATGTGCAGAGGGGGGACTCTGGGGCGCGAGCATCCTCCCTGCTTCGAACCCCTGGCCTTGGTGCTGACCACTGGGCCTTCCTCCTCCCCCCTCCCCCCCAGCACTGACCACTTCAGGCAGTGGGTAATGATGAACTGTTCCAGTGAGCAATTCTTCCAGGCCCGGCTGTCCATTTGTGGTAGTGAAAGAGAGTTCTGGACGTGGAGTCAGGCCGTGTGAATTCTTGGTCATCCAGGACACGTCCTCTGGTAAGATCTCCCCAGTTGGGGTGTTGGGGGCTTCTGGGCGCCCAGGATCTGTGTGGTCTCCTGGTACTACTCCTGTCTTCTCCATCAGCCCGCACTGGGCCTGGTGACCTACGCGTGGGTGGGGAGGGGTCCATGGGAGCGGTCACTGTGGAGTTTGCCTCCTGGGCTCAGTGAACAATGCCGCCATGGCCTTGACCGCCTTCTCCTCACCAGAAAGAGCCGGCTCTGGGAGGCCAAGGGCTATGCAGGGATGGGGCACGTGTACCTGACCCTCAAGACAGAGAGCAGCATAGAGAGGGAGAATGGATACCCGCCGGGTTCAGGGAGAGCTTTATGGAGGAGGCAGGCCAAGAGCTGGGCCCGACTGTAAGGACCCAGGAAACAAGTCGAATCCGGAGTGCTTCTTACATGCAAGTGATTCGTTAATTCATTCACCCTTCGCACAGACCTTTACTGAGCATCTGCTGCAGTGGTTTTCAAAGTGTGGTCCTGGGCCCAGCAGCATCAGAAAGTCTGGGGCTGGAGCCCAGCAATACGTCTTAACAAGCCCTCCAGGTGACTCCAGTGCAGCCCTGGTTTGACCTACTATGTGCCGGCACTGGGCTCAGTGCTGGGGTTGCAAGAGTGAGTTTGACTCAGTTCCTGCCCTTGAGGAACTTGGAGCCTGGGGAGGAGACAGACAGGAAAGAGAAATACTGTCAGTGGGAGAGGGGCGTCTCTCGAGGGGTGTGGGGGCAGAGAGGCAGCTGGTGTGGGTTTGACCCAGGAGCTGGGGATCCTGGTGAGGAAGGGTGGCCTGGGGACCCCAACGGCACGAGGACCGTCCCTAGCAGGGAGCTGGATCTTGGGGCTAGCAGCCCCTGGAGGGCTCAGGAGTCCACTGTCCAGTCCCAAACCACCCTGGTGCCCAA
Organism: Diceros bicornis minor; assembly: GCF_020826845.1. Taxonomy (NCBI): domain Eukaryota; kingdom Metazoa; phylum Chordata; class Mammalia; order Perissodactyla; family Rhinocerotidae; genus Diceros; species Diceros bicornis. Next base: position 13,411,081 of record NC_080749.1, on the reverse strand, counting down.
GCCCTCGCCACCAGCCTATCCCTACTCCCTTTCTGTTCCACCGTGAGTCCCAAAGGGCAGCAAGTCTTTTCCTCCAGCTGTCTTGGTGGGGAATGTGTGCGTACCTCCAGGCCATTATCCCAGAGCACTTGGACAGTTTAGAAAATTTTGGAGTAAATTTTTCCATTCAGCAGAGAGCACGGTGTATTGATCTAGGTGCATCTATTTCTGCTTTACACAAACAGAAGATTTACAAAAATCCTAGAGGGAGGCAAACAAAATGAAAAATGGGTGAATTTGACAGGCTCAGACAGTGGCAATTTACTTATCTCATTAAAGTAAGTAACTAGCACTCATTAAAGTAAGTAATATCACTCCATTGTACAGATGAGGAACCTGAGGCTCAGAAAGGTAAAGTGACTCGCTGAGGCCACCCAGCTAATGAGTTCTGGGGCTGAAATGTGGCCCCAGCTGCCTCCAAGCCTGGACTCTTGCTGGTACCCTGCAATTTATTGAGGCGACTGATCCTGAGTAACTCCAGAGCATCCAGATGTTTTCCTGGGGAAGCAGGCTTGGCTGGGCAAGCTGCCAGTGACCAGTGGGCTCTTAGGGGCTGATCCTCTGCCTAATTAAGGAGGAGCTGAGTTTGGTGGGAAAGGGGAATGAATCGGACCGGATGCCAGCAGATTTGCAGCTGTGTGCTGGCTCCCAGCCACATGTCCTTATATAAACCCTCAGCCATTTGGGCGAGTAGCAGATGCTGCCTCCCGCCCCCTCTCACCAGAACACATCTGCCTTGTTCATGGACCCACCTCGGGAGCTGGTGGGGTGGGCTTCAGACTTTGGCACCCTCTCCTGCATGCCAGCCCACGTGGCCCTGGAATGGGGGACGGCTTGCATGGGCTGGAGTACAGAGAAGCAGTTATGTGAGCGAAAGCTACAGGGCTCACTCCGAAGCCAGGAGGACTGTTTAGCCCATGGTACCATCTCCCCTGCAACAAGTTAGTGTTGATAACATAAGCCTCACTTATCCACAGGTCATGGGCCTTAGAAACCTCAAGTATGTGGAAAACAACTAGAAAATAACTTTGGAAAGTTACAGAACCACCAATAGTGATGTCACACGATCCATGCATTAAGCTCATGAAGACACCTTAAGCTCTCACCCAAAGCACGTTTACTCTTAGTTTGCAAACATTAAAACAGGCTGTGGGATCTCAGCTTCCTTTTTTTATAACAACTTTATTTATCTGTAATTCACATACCATATAATTCACCCATTTAAAGTATACAATCCCACAGTTTTTAGTATATTCACAGAGTTGTACAACCATCACTTCAATCACTTTTAGAACATTTTCATCACTCCCAAAAGAAACCCTGTACCAATGAGCAGTCACTCTCTATTTTCCCTGAATCCTCCCCACCCAGTCCCTGGCACCACTAATCTACTTTCTGTCTCTATGGATTTGCCTGTTCTAGGCACTTCCTATAAATGGAATCATACAATATGTGGCCTTTGGCGACTGGCTTTCCTGCGTTTAACATAATGATTTCAAGGTTCATCCATGTTTTAGCGTGTATCAGTACTTCACTCCTCTTTATTGGTGAATATTGTTCCATTTTATGGATAGAACTCATTTTGTTTATCCATTCATCAGTTGATGGACATTGGGTTGTTACCACTTTTTGGGTATTATGAATAATGCTACTAGGAATATCGGTGTACACATTTTTGTGTGGACATATGTTTTCATTTCTCTTGGGTTTATACCTAGGAGTGGAGTTGCTGGTTCATATGGAAACTCTACGTTTAACCTTTTGAGGAACTGCCAGACTGTTTTCCAGAGTAGCTGTGCCATTTTACATCCCCCCTAGCTGTGGATGAGCGTTCTGATTTCTCTACATCCTCACCAACACTTGTTATCTGTCTTTTTCGATGAAGCCATCCTAGTGGGTGTAAAGTGGTATCTCATGGTTTTAATTTACATTTCCCCGGGGGCTAATGATGTTGAGCATCTTTTTGTGTACTTATCGACAATTAGTATATCTTCTTTGGAGAAATGTCTACTCAAATCCTTTGCCCATTTTCACGTAGGTTGTCTTTTTAATATTGAGTTGTAAGAGTTCTTTATATATTTAGAAACAAGTCCCTTATCAGATATATGATTTACAATAGTTTTCTCCCATTCTGTGGGTTCTCTTTTTACTTTCTGCATGGTGTGTTGTCCGTATTTCTTGTTCACAGCAAATTAGCAGGACCTGGGGGGGCTTTAATGGGCAAACAGGCAGACAGACAGTTGTGATAAATGTCCTGACGATGAGAGAGGATCTAAACCTATAAAACAGTTTTATAAAAACAGACGATGAGACCCAAGATCATTGCCTCTTGCAGCTCGGGGTGATGCCTGCGTTCTGGGTGAGGATCTGACTGCCTTCTCTTGAAATATGCACTGCATGTGGGGAGGATTTCTGCCCCCAAAGGACACATGGAGTAAGTTTTGAAGCTGTGAGCTCCCGTGACGTGCACCTTCAGTCAGAAAGATGCACTGAACCTTTCCAATGTGCCAGGCTCAGTGCTGGGTGCTAGTTACAGCCGGGGAGCAAAACACGGCCATCTCTGCCCCCTAAAGCTGACAGGAGGGTGGGGATGAGCAATGAGAACAGGGGCCGCCAGGCAAGGACTCCCAGGGAAGTCCCCAACCACAGAGCAACGCCCAGGAGTGGACGGTCCTCACCTCCCCCCTGCGCATTGCGGGAAGCTGAGCGGCTGGTGTATTCTCACTTTACAATGAGCAAACCGAGGCCAGAGAGAGGACGTGACTCATCCAGTGTCTCCCAGGAGGAAATCATCAGGACAAAACCCAGAGTTTTAGCCTCTCAGATCCGTATTCTTTTTGTGTCGACACTTCACAAGCTTTTGTGTTTTCATTTATGGCTTGGTAAGACCCTGGTGCTGCTGTGGGCACACACCAGTTTGCCCCAGGAACGTGGGCTGTTGGCGGGTCCCTGCACACTGCTGTTTCTGGTCCCCAGGCCTTTGCTCACTCAGGCCCCTCTTTCTGGAATGCTTTTCCTGGCTCATTCTCAGATCCTTCAAGGCTCAGCTCAGGCCACCTCCTCCAGGAAGCCCAGCTCCCCCGTCTCAAGTCAGTGTCCTCCTCTCAGAAGACCTCGTTTAGTTTCATCTTGTGCCTGTCACTCCCTTTGGGCACAGGTCTCCAGGATGGGTATGAACCTCCCCAGGGATTACAGAGGATCATTCCCTGGGGGTAGGAAGAAAACTTAAGAGCTTTCATTTGTATTTAAATTTTAGCCTCATCCCTTTATATTTGTTTATATATGATTTATTCTGTATATAACATTATAGTGCACAAATTACAATGTTTTAAATATATTTTACTTATAAGTAGTATAGCAGTAATAGGAATATGTCCCCCCAAATTCAATTTTACTGCCCAGATAAAATGTAAAAATAGTTTGAAGATAACCATGGGCCGCCTGAGGACTGGGCCAGATTCCTCTCTCAGTCCCCGAGGGGAGCCGGGGCTGGACACGTTAGCTCAGTCGGCCTCTGTGGGGAGGGGGTGGAGGGCACCCCAGCTGGCCTGCAGGCCACCCCTCCTCCATCCAGCTGCTGGGTGCCACAGCCAGCCACCCCCTGCCCCCATCCACATCTGGCCCCATGGTGACCCCTCCGTGGCCACACCTGCCCCAGCCACTTGAGTCTGAAGCCACTTGAGTCTGCTGCCCGCACAGGAGAGGCTGCAGGGCTGTCCATGTGACTGCCCAGCATTAGTGTCCTGCCCAAGAGCAGGCAGGAGCTGGCAGCCACGTGGGCCAGGCGTGGCTCCCAGCCACAAACACAGCCCATGTCATGGCCCTGCTGGGAAGTGGGAGGGGCTGGATGAGCCTGGACTGAGACCCAGAGGGGACTGGGACCTGTGGTTTGTGCCAGTTCCTGCACACCCGGGCCTCAATGCTGTTTTGTCTGCAGCTTAGGGGCCTGGTGGGGGGTGGTTGGGCAGGTCTGTGTGCAGGCTGCAGGCCCCAGTCCCTGCACCTAGCTGCAATTTGATCCCTTCCCTCCTCCCTCCCCCAGATCTGTAAATAGAACAACCAGGGAGTCAGAGCCCAGACAGGATTAGTCACTTTCTCACCTTCAGGCCTAATAGGCCGGCAACAGGGGCTCCGCTGGACCTCTGGGGCCCCCAGGATGTGTCCCACTCGGTCTACCCCCATCGGCCTTCACTCCAGCAGCAGGGCTGTGCTGGGCACTGGGAGGTCAGAAGAACTTTGAGAGGTGACCACGACCCATGAAGCACTTCAGAGACTAGTACACATACACACACACACATACCACGGCCCATGAAGCATTTCAGAGAATAGTACACATATACACGTGCACGCATGCATGCACACACACGCACACATACTCACAAGCACCAGTCAGAAAAGATGGCTCTGAGCTCTTGCACTGTTAACTCATTTCATCCTCACAACCACCCTTGGAGAAAGGTACAGTTAGCTTCCCCCATTTTAAAGGTGAGGGGACTAAGGCACAAACACCCAGCTAGTGCCTGTGACTTGACCCCAGCACCAGGCCCAGGTGGTTCTGTCCCTGCGTCAGAGCTGTACAGGAAGGAGCCGCCCCGGGGGGTGGGAGGCCCCACAAGGAGGCGTTACAACCTGGCCTTTTCCTGTCCCAAGGAGGGAATTTTGGTGGCAAGAAGCACTGTAGAGGTGCTTTATGTTTAGTTTCCATTCATCCCGCGGCTGAAAGCAGGGCTCCTTAGGACCCTAAGTCTGGGACTTTTAATAGATGCCTGGACTGCCGGGGCTGGGAGGGGCTCGGAGATGATCTGGTGCAGCGGCACGTTAGAGAAGCCATCCAGAGGGGCTCAGTGTTGCTCTGATGTCCCAGGGCCAGTTTGGAACAAAGCTGGGACCAGCCCTGGTCCCCCAGTGCCCGCCCATGCCTTCCCTTTGCCTCAGCTGCCTCCGTCTCAGCTCCTCGAAAGGAAGCAAGTACCGAGTCGGCTTCTGAGCACTGAGCCTCGAGAGCCAGCCCCGGGTAATTCCTTTCCACTTCCTGATGCCAAGTCTGGGGATAGACCTGGACAGGATTCAAAGTCTTGGTCTCACTGATTTTTTCTCTTTGGTTGGTTCCGTTTTGCTGTGAAGTTGTAAACCATTTGGGGTTCTTCAAGGACCGGCAGATGCCATGTGTGCCCTGAAGCCCTCCCTGGCCCCTGCTTTGGAAGAGGTGTCTGCCTCCTGCACAAGAACCCCGGCATGCCCAGGCCACTCCTGGACCCCTCCCTTGCTACCCTGTGTCCAGTCGTGGGTAGACACGTCTTATCTAACACACCACCCAACATGCACACATACATACACACACCCGACTGTAAACCATCCAAGAGTGGGGACACGTCTTCATCTTTATACTCTTAAGAGTGTTCAGCACATGGTAATTACTCGGGAGATGGGAGGGAGAGAGGAGAGAGAGCAAAGACAGAGGAGAGGCGTCTGTCCAGGAGGGGCTCTTCCAAATTGCTAGCAAATGTGGAGAAGATGATCTGGCGGCCTCAGTGTGGCTACTCTCCCTCCCCATAGGCAAAACCCACCCCAGGGCTGGTTTCTCCAGGTGGCTGAGGCGGCGCCTGGGAAAGGCCCAGTGTATCTGCCCTAGCCTTGACTGATCACAGGGAACGCGGGGGTCCTGGGGGGTGGGGAGGATTTACATTCACCTTGGCCCAAGTCCCCGATGCTGGCCTGGCAGCTGAGGCCGCCTGCAGAGCCCTGTCGTGACCCGCCCCTCTTGCCCAGGGCTGAGGAGGGACTGCCAGAGTCTTCTGCATCCTTCCTCCGCCTCGTCCACACTGCTGGTACAGTGCTGGCAACCAGCATTTGCTCAATAATCACCGACCCGCATCTGCCGAGTGCCTATGATGTGCCGAGTGAGCGCTGTTCTAAGTGCTTTACACACATTGACATTTATTTCTGCAACCTCCCCATGAGGAAGGTACTATGATTGTCTCTTGGGGAAACTGAGGCACTGACAGGCCCAAGGTCACAGCTAGCAAGAGCCGGGGTCAGAATTAGAACCCAGGCAGTCTGGCTCTAGAGCCTGGCTCTTGCCCGGGCAGCCATAAGTTGGGTGCCTGGGGAGGCCCTCCTCGCCCATGGACACAGGACTCCCAGCCCAGCTCTGGGGATCAACAGGAGGCCTGTTTGCCTCTACAAAGGGCAGCTCATCACCACTTGGAAAAACATCCCTGCCCCCAGAACCAGCCAGAAAACACCCTCTCTCATTTTGCAGGGCAGGGCTGTCCCCTTGAGAGCTCACAGTCAGGTCTGGCGTGAGCAGGGTGGGGCGTCCGGCTGATGCTTGATGTCTGTGTGGGCATGGCCCCTCCATTTGTGGGTGCCCACAAAGATGACCCGAAGGGGCTTGGCTCAGCTGGTCCCTGGTATCCTGTGAGAGAGACAGGGTGATGCTTCAAAACCACTTCAGAGGAGCGAGAGGCTAAGGGAGTTGCCTTCACTTGGCAGAGGCAGGACAGCAACGCATGTCCCTGATTCTCGGAATGGACAGTCAGTGTGTGTCCCTTTCCATGCTGACCCCCTCTTCTCAGCCAGTGTGGTCCCAGCTCTGCCACTCACTGGGGTGTCTCTGCACAGGTCACCGTCCTCTGTCTGGGCAATAAGACTCTTGGTGAAGCTCAGACTGCAGAGGCCAACAGACCTGCATCCCGTTCTTCCCTCCCAGGCTTACCCTCTGTGCCACCTGGAGCAAGTTCCTCAACCTCTCTGAGCCCCAGTTGCCTCCTCTTTAAGTTGAGGATAGTAATGGCACCTACTTCATGAGGTTCTGTGAGGACTAAATGACCATCACCCGTGGAAAGGCGTGAGAGCAGTATCTGGCACATAGTAGGCATCTCATAAATAGAGATGGTCACAGTTTTCAGAGCCTTTGAAGGTTGCATTGTCGGTCATCTCAGAGCAGAGATTGTGACCCCCATTTACAAAGGTGGAAGCTGGGGCCCAGAGAGGCACAGGGGCTTGTCCAAGGACACACAGCCGATCCATGGCAGAGCCAGGCCCCCGCCTCCTGGGGCCGCTGCTCCCCCTTGCATTAGACCCTGGACCCTCCCCCCCCTCACCTGGTGTTGAGTTGGTCCCCCTGTGGAAAGTGGGAAGAGGGTATTAAAAGCCATCCCTGCTGCTCCACTGGTTCCGGGCGGGGGTTCTTAACCCTTCAATGCCCAGGACCCCTGTGGACCCATAGTCTGGCTCAGAATAATGCTCTTCATGCATAAAATGAAACAACATAGGGTTATGTAGGAAATCAATTATAGTGAAACACAGTTCTAAAATATTTTTTTAAAAAACCAAGATGTGCTATAGTAATATGCATGCTTCTTTATTAGTCCATTAAGTAACAAGATCAAGTGGCAGTCTAATATCTACTATAATTTTATCTTTTAATTTTCCTCCACCTTTATTGAAATATGATTGACAAATGAAATTGTATATATTTAAGGTGTACAGGTGATGTTTTGATATACATATACGTCGTGAAATGATTACCACAATCAAGCTAATTAACATATCCATCACCTCACAGTTACCATTTTTGCGTGTGTGGTGAGAACACTTGAGATTACTCTCTTAGCAAATTTCAAGTATATAAAACAGTATTATTAACTACAGTCACCATGCTGTACATTAGCTCTCCCAAACTTATTCATCTTATAAGTGCAAGCTTGTACCCTTTGACCAACATCTCCCTATTTCCCCACCTCCCCCTGGCAACCATTCTACTCTCTGCTTCTAAGTCTGACTTTTTAGATTCTACATATAAGTGAGATCATGCAGTATTTGTTTGGCTTATTTCACTTAGCATAATGTCCTCCAGGTTCATCCATGTTGACACAAATGTCAGGATTTCCTTCTTTTTTAGGTTAAATAATATTCCATTGTGTGTGTGTGTGTGTATACACATATATATACACCACAGTTTCTCTATCCATTCATCTGTCAAAGGATACTTAGGTTGTTTCCATATCTTGTCTACTGTGAATAATGCTGAAATAAACATGGGGTACAGCTATCTCTTCAAGATAGTGATTTTATTTCCTTTGGATACATACCCAGAAGAGGGCTTGCTGGATCATATGGTAGTTCTATTTTTAATATTTTGAGAAGCCTCCTTACTGTTTTCCATAATAGCTGTACCAATTTACATTCCCACCAACAGTGATGAGGGTTCCCTTTTTTCCACATCTTCACCAACACTTAGAATCTTCTGACTTTTTGATAATAGTTATCCTAACATGTGTGAGGTGATATGTCATGGTGGTTTTGATTTGCATTTCCCTAATGATTAGTGATGTTGAACATCTTTTCATGTGCCTGTAGGCCATTTGTATGTCTTATTTGGAAAAATGTCTATTCAGGTCCTTTGCCCATTTTTTAATTGGATTATTTGTTTTTTCTACTAGTGAGTTGAATAAATTCCATATGTATTTTAGATATTAACCCCTTATCAGATATATGGTTTATTAATATTTTCTCCCATTGCATAGGTTGCCTTTTCATTTTGTTGATTGTTTCCTTTGCTGTGCAGAAACTTTTTAGTTCAATGTTATCTCAATTATTTATTTTTGCTTTTGTTACCTGTGCTTTTGGCGTCACATCCAAAAAATCATTGCCAAGTCCAATGTCAAGAAGCTTACCAACTATGTTTTCTTCTAGGAGTTATACAGTTTCAGGTTTTACTTTTAAGTCTTTAATCCATTTGTAGTTGATTTTTGTGTATGAGAAAATCCAATTTTCCCAACACCATTTATTGAAGAGACTGTCCTTTCCCTGTTGTGTATTCTTGGCACCTTTGTTGAAGATTAGTTCACCTTATATGCATGGATTTATTTCTGGACTCTCTATTCTGTTCCATTAGTCTATGTGTCTGTTTTTATGCTAATACCATACTGTTTTGATTAACATAGCTTTGTAATATACTTTGAAATCAGAAAGTGTGATGCCTCCAGCTTTGTTCTTCTCTCTCAAGATTGCTTTAGCTATTTGGGGTCTTTTGTGATTTCATATGAATCGTAGGATTATTTTTTCTGTATCTGTGAAAAATGCCATTGGAATTTTGATAGAGATTGCTTTGAAATGGTAGATCACTTTGAGTAGTATGGATATTTTAACAATATTAAATCTTCATAGTTTTCAGTGTGCAGATCTTTCACCTCCTTGGTTAAATTTATTCCTAAGTATTTTATTCTTTTTGATGGTATTATAAATGGGATTGTTTTCTTAATTTTTTCAGATAGTTCATTGTTAGTATATAGAAACACAACTGATTTTTATGTTGACTTTGTATCCTGCAGCCCTACTGAATTAGTTTCTTAGTTTTTTTTGTTGTTTGGTTTTTTTTTTTTTTTGCTGAGGAAGACTCTCCCTGAGCTAACATCTGTCTCCAATCTTCCTTTTTTGCTTGAGGAAGATTTGCCCTGAGCTAACATCTGTGGCAAATCTTCCTCTATTTTGTATGTGGGCTGCCACCACAGCATGGCCACCGACCAGCAGTGTAGGTCTGCGCCTGGGAACCAAACCCAGACCCCGAAGCAGAGTGTGCCAAATCTAACCACTAGGCCACTGGGGCTGGCCCAGTTTCTTAGTTTTAACAGTTTGTGGTGGAGTCTTTAGGGTTTTCTATATATATAAGATCACGTCTAGAGACAGTTTTACTTCTTCCTTTCCAATTTGGATGCCTTTTATTTCTTTTTCTTGACTGATTGCTCTGGCTAGGACTTCTAGTATTATGTTGAATGGAAGTGGTGGGAGTGGGCCTCCTTGTCTTATTCCTGATCTTAGAGGAAAGCTTTTTTCTTCACCATTGAGGATGATGTTAGCTGTGGGCTTGTCACATGTGGTCTTTATTATGTTGAGGTACATTCCCTCCATACCTAGTTTATCATGAAAAGATGTTCAATTTTGTCAAATGCTTCTTCTGCATCTATTGAGATAGTAATATGATTTTTATCCCTCATTTTGTTAATGTGGCGTATCACATTTATTGGTTTCCATATAATGAACCATCTTTGCATCCCTGGAATAAATCCCACTTGATCATAGTGTATGATCCTTTTAACGGGAATGTTGAACTCAGTTGCTAGTATTTTGTTGAGGGTTTTGGGATCTATGTTCATCAGGGGTATTGCCCTGTAATTTTCTTTTTTTGTAGTGTCCTTTTTTGGCTTTGGTATCAAGGTAATGCTCACCTCATAAAATGAGCTTGGAGTGTTCCCTCCTCTTCAATTTTTTGGAAGAGTTGGAGAAGGATGGGCATTAATTCTTCTCTAAATGTTTGGTAGAATTCACCAGTGAAGCCATCTGGTCGTAGGCTTTTTCTTTGTTGGGAGATTTTTTAATTACTGATTCAATCTCCTTACTTATTATTGGCCTGTTCAGATTTTCTATTTCTTCATGATCCAGTCTTGGTAGGCTGTATGTTTTTAGGAACTTATCCATTTCTTCTGCATTATCCAATATGTTGGCAGATAATTGTTCATAATAGTGTCTTATGATTTTTTGTATTTCTGTGATATCAGTTGTAATTTCTCCTCTTTCATTTTTTATTTTATTTGAGTCTTTTCTCTTTTTTTTTTCTTAGCCTAACTAAAGGTTTGTCAATTTTGTTAATCTTTTCAAGAAACCAAGTCTTAGTTTTGTTGATTTTTTTTCTGTTGTTTTTCTAGCCTCTATTTCATTTATTTCCACTCTGAGCTTTGTTATTTCCTTTCTTCTGTTAGCTTTATACTTAGTTTGTTGTTCTTTTTCTAGTTCCTTGAGGTGTAAAGTTAGGTTGTTTGAGATCTTGTTTCTTAATGTAAACTTGTGATGTGACATTGGTCAGTATTGGTGACAAACTCACAGACACTGCTAATACAACTGTGGTCTGTTGCTCACATTTCATACATGAAGGAAAGAGCACATTTCCATTAGAACTTGGTGACAATTAAAAATATAATTTCTACCATCCAGGTTTACCGTAACCTCCTGGCCCGAGTCCACAGTTTCCTCCACATCCACTCCTACCTCAGGCTCAATGAAGGAGATCCCAGGTACCCACCCAATCTCAGGGTCCCATTCAATGTCATGTCCCACCCCAGTCCTACCCTCAGAGAGTAGAGTTTCAGTGTTCATTCATTCATTCAGCAAACACTGAGTACCAGCTCTTTGCTAGGCCCCATGACAAATGGCAAGATCCAAAGTCAAATAAGATGAGGTCCCTGCCTTCAAGCTGCTCAACATCTGTGTAAGGAAAAGCATCAGAAATTGCAAAATGTAAACAATGTGAAATTGCAAAACGTAAACAAGCAGAGGAACATGTCCACCCTTCCTGGTAATCAAAGATAACACCCAGTAATGATGAGCTTAGAGTTAAACCGTCGTTACTGGATAGTAACACTGTCCATCGCATAAGCCTTCGGGAAATAAGTGTGGCACTGCATGGCATTGATCATGAAAATTCCACACCTATCTTTCCCAGCACTGTCACTCTTGCAGATTTGTCCCAAGGAAATAACTCAGCAGGAAGGACAAAGGGTGGAGGCAGAGGTCCTTCCCCCGCCTCTTCCTGCATCTGTGCCCTCCCCGGGAAGGGCCGGGTCTTGCTCAGCTTGTCCCCAGGTGCTGGCACGTTAGCACTCATGAAGGCCTGTGGGGTGAACGTTTGACGGCCATGTAGTTACACTGGACAAGAGAAGAAGGTGATAGGAGGGGCAGCCTGGGAGCCCTCCACTGACCGGGTTCCTGTTTTCTCTTCCAGCCACCAAAATGTCAGAAGAGATGGACAAGCCGCTGATCAGCCACCATCCGGTGGACAGTGATGGCAGCCTGGCTGAGGTCCCCAGTGAGGCCCCCAAAGTGGGCATCATGGGCAGTGGGGACTTTGCCCGCTCCCTGGCCACACGCCTGGTGGGCTCCGGCTTCAGCGTGGTGGTGGGGAGCCGCAACCCCAAACGCACGGCTGGGCTATTTCCCTCAGCAGCACAAGTGACTTTCCAGGAGGAGGCAGTGGGCTCTCCTGAGGTCATCTTTGTGGCCATGTTCCGGGAGCACTACTCCTCACTGTGTAGTCTCAGCGACCAGCTAGCCGGCAAGATCCTGGTAGATGTGAGCAACCCCACAGAGCAGGAACACCTTCAGCACCGTGAGTCCAATGCTGAGTACCTGGCCTCCCTCTTCCCCACCTGCTCGGTGGTCAAGGCCTTCAATGTCATCTCCGCCTGGACCCTGCAGGCTGGCCCCAGGGATGGGAACAGGCAGGTAGGTGCCTGGGAAGTAACAACCACGATAACAATAAATATAAATGGCTAACTTTCATGGAGGGCCTCAGGGTGCCACGCTTTTTCTGTTCATTGTCTCAGCTCATCTCACATCACCGCAAAGTTCCATTTTATGGAGGAGGAAACTGAGGCTCAGAGATGTTAATGAACTTACTTATGCCAAGTCCCACAGCTGGTAAGCTGGGATTTGAACACAGTTCATAAGAATCTGAAATCCATATTCTTTCTTCTATGGTAACTTGATTAGAGGAGGCAAGGAGGAAAAGGGTGATGGCTTTCTTTCTACTATTTGGAGTCAAGAAGGGAAGAGACTTTGCTTTTAGAATTGGACTCAGAAAGGGGAAAGTAACACATACGTACTAGGCCCTGAGGAAGCATGCATGTCCCAGACTTTATCTCATTATTCCAAGGGCTTCAGAGAACTGAGTGGATTTCTCAGAATAGTCAACAGCAGGTTTTTCTGGGGGTGGAAAATGGCTCCAGAGAGCAGCCAGGGCTGCATCCAGTTCTTGGCAGAAGGAGGTCTTACCAAGGTGATTTTTTAAAAATTATTTTATTGAAGTCATTTTGGCGTATAACATTGTGTAAATTTCAGGTGTACATTATTGCCAAGGTGATTTTTAATGCCAAGAGGCCAAGCATTTTCCTGGAGGAAGGAGCCAGGTTCCTCATGTGTGTGAGAACTTCCACCAATGAGTCCAGCCCAGATGCCTCCTCTGCCCAGCTCCATGCCAGGCTGTGGGAGAGCCCCCAGGTGCCTGGCCACCCCTGTCTGCAGGGCCTTATGTTCAGCCTGCATCATGAGACTCCTGTGTGTGGACAGGCTGGCAACAATGGACAGGTGTTGTGTGGTGGGGCCTGGAGGGAACAGAGCTAGCAGCTGGCTAGGGAAGACTTGAGGTTGGCCTTGGCCTGGCCCCACCTCATGTTGTCAGGCACAGAGAGCACCAGGGCATTCCAGGCTGAGGGGACACCCTGCAAAGGCAGAGAGGGGAGAAATGATGCTCCCAGACCTGTTTCCTCACCTGAGAAAGGCTACCTGGAGGCTGTGGCGAGGCTGAGGGATGGAAGATGTAAAGCCCAGCACATAGTAGGCGCTGAGTCAGTGTCGGTAGACCGGACTGACCACAGTAGACTCAGCAAGTCCCGTGGAGTGTTTGGGGATCTGAGGACACCAGGGTGCCTGCCTGGGAGCTCATGTGGGGAGCAGTGGGCTACGAGGCTGGGGCTGGTGTGCAGAAGGCCTTGTGTGTTGGCTAAGGTCATAGGGGCCAAGGGACATCGTTGAAGGGGACACTTCTGGACTGAGGGATGGAGCCGTAGACACAGCTGCACATTCTGGCCACACGCAAAACCCAGTTGCTGAGCGACCCCCAGGGCAGGCCACAGTCCTCGAAGCAGCTATTCCAACGGCCCATGGGGGCTGCTTAGATGGGTGTTTTGTTTGTGGAGACTGATGGTAATGGAGTGGGTGAAACGCTCACTGGTAGGTGAGCCCCGTGTGCTCTTCTTGAGTAATGGGCATTGCTGGGCATGCTGGGCCAGAGGCTTGGCAGCCACAGGGGGCCGAGGGAAGACCTCTGGCCTGGAAGTCAGAGCCACCTTCTGCTCCCAGCTGTAACGTTAACTGGCAGCTCGCTGGGCCTCAGTTTCCTCAGCTGCTCAGTGAGGAGTTTGGCCCAGATGCTCTCTGAGGCCTGCCCACCCCTGTGGCCTGTGACCCCATCTGATTCCTCCTACCCCCTGCCCCCTGTCCCCACAGGTGCCCATCTGCAGTGACCAGCCGGAAGCTAAGCGCACTGTCTCGGAGATGGTGCATGCCATGGGCTTCACACCTGTGGACATGGGGTCCCTGGTCTCAGCCCGGGAGGTGGAGGCCATGCCCCTGCGCCTCCTCCCGGGCTGGAAGGTGCCCGCCCTCCTGGCCCTGGGGCTCCTCGTCTTCTTCTATGCCTACAACTTCGTCCGGGACGTGCTGCACCCCTACCTGCAGGAGGGCAAGAACAAGTTCTACAAGCTCCCCGTCTCCGTGGTCAACACGACGCTGCCGTGCGTGGCCTACGTGCTGCTGTCACTGGTCTACCTGCCCGGCGTGCTGGCGGCCGCCCTGCAGCTGCGGCGCGGCACCAAGTACCGCCGCTTCCCCGACTGGCTGGACCACTGGCTGCAGCACCGCAAGCAGATCGGCCTGCTCAGCTTCTTCTGCGCCGCCCTGCACGCCGTCTACAGCTTCTGCCTGCCGCTGCGCCGCTCGCACCGCTACGACCTGGTCAACCTCGCCGTCAAGCAGGTACGGCCCGCACCCGCTGCTCACCCTGCCTCACGGCCTGCCCTGGGTGCATCCGCCACTTGTCCTCTGCGGATTCTGCTTGGACTGGGCAGTGCCCATGTTCTGCTGTCCAAGATTTTGAGTATCCGTGAACAAAACATGAAAATCCCCAGCCCAGCTGGAGGAGACTTAGACAAAATAAAGCAGTAAGTTCCAGAGGGTATTTCGAAGGTCGTGAGTGTTAAGGAGAAAAATCAAGCAGGGGAGAGCCGTGGGGGCCAGTTTAAAGGGTGGTCAGGGAGGCCTTACTGAGAGGGCGATGTGCGAGCCAAGGCGGGAAGGGGGTGAGAGAGCCAGTGGCAGCCGAGGGAGCGGCCAGAGAGGAGGCCCTCGGGTGGGCGTGCCGGGCACATCTGAGGAGCAGCGGGGAGGCCCTGTGGCTGGAGCCCAGCGAGGGGGGGGGGGCGGGGGGCGAGGCCTGTGAGGTTGAAGCCATACCGGGGAGGCCTTAAAGGCCAAGGGTTTTGGCCCTAGACTGAGTGAAATAGGGAGCCAGTGAAGGGTTTTGAGTAGAGGACTGATGACCCTCCTGACGTTTTAACTGGCTCACTCTGGCTGCCGGCTGGAGAACAGACAGTAGGAGGTCAAAGGCAGAGCCGGAGACCAGTTGGCAGGCTGGGCAGGAACTCAGACGAGAGGCGGTGGAGGCTGGGACTGGGGAGGGAGCAGTGGAGGGGTGGGCGCAGCAGAGGGGCGGGGGCAGCGGAGGGGGCGGGGCAGTGGAGGGGGCAGGGCAGCGGAGGGGCGGGGGCAGCGGAGGGGGCGGGGCAACGGAGGGCGTGGGGTCAGTGGAGGGGCGGGGCCGCGGAGGGGGGGGGGAGCAGTGGAGGGCGGAGAGGTATGGAAGGCAGAATTCTGTAGTAGAATTGCTGATGGACATGGGGTCTGCAGGTGGTCAAGGATGACTGGGTTTTTGGCCTGAGCACCTGGAGGGATGGAGTTGACATCAGATGGGGTGGGGAAGGGAACAGGAGCAAATTCCGGGGGTGGGAGAGGAGTAATTATTCATTCATTTAGGAAACCCACATCATCCTCTTTTGCCAGCAGGATTTCTGGGCAATGGAGGGCCTTCAACCAAGCCAGGTAGCAACACAGGCAGCATCAGCTGGCACTTGTACCCACGGAAACAGGCCCCTGATGCTACCCACTGGTTTACAAGATCATAGGGCCTGATAGAGTCCCAAGCTCAGGTCTGCAAGCAACACTGCCTTTCCTTATTTTATCCAACCTGCTTAATTTCACCTCCAGTCCCCATCCTGGACTAGTGCAAGGGTCCTGCTCTCTGCAGGACACTAGACACCCAGCAGAGTTTGGCCCAGGCACCAGTGAGACACTGCTCATCCACCCTGCCCTCCTGCCCAGGTGGCCCCCAGTTTCTGTTCCTGCCTGAGATGCAGGGATCCTGGTGAAGATGGGCCCTCCCCAGCACACCCACTGCACAGCCATCCCCTTGGAGGCCAGGCCACCTCCCAGGGCAGGACCGGGAGGCGAGGCCGCTTCCTAGGAACCACAAACCTCAGCCCCTGCTCACTCTTGCGGCCCCTGCTTCCCTGCTGGCAGCTTCTCAAATGCCCTCGTCCTTCCCCACCCACAGACACCTGGCATTATTGCATCTGTGGGTTTAGGCTTTCGTGAGAGAAAGGAAGAACCCCAGACTTCAGGCAAATAAGCAAGATGCTTGCTGGAAATGAGAGGAAGGGAACAAATAATAGTCACAAACCCTTAAAAAGAGCTTGCTGTGTTCCAAGTACCATTCTAAGGGCTTTGCATACTCAGTGTGAATTCATTTAACCCTTACCTCATCCCATAAGGCAGGTGCTATACTATCCTTATTTTACAGATGAGAAAACTGAGGCACAGAGAGGTTAAGTAACTTGACCAAAGTCACACAGCCAGTAAGTGGCAGAGCTGGGATTCAGATCCAGCCATTCTACTCCACATACATGCTCATATCCATACTGCTTTCTACAGGGGAAGCAAGTGCAAATGAACAGTTGAGTAAATGGTCCCAGAACTCAGGTCATTCACTCATTCATTCACTGAGCCCCTACTCTGCCAGTCCCTGGGGCCACAGAATGGAAGATGCAGACAGTCTTGTCCCTTGCCTTAGCTGGTGTGGGGTGGCTTGGAGGCCAGAAGGCCTCGCCAAAGCCTTTGACTCTCATCCTCCAGCGACACTGAGTGGAGCAAAGCCCATGACCTTGAGCAAGTCACAGCCCCTCTTTTGTCCTCAGGGCCCTGATGTGTAGATCAAGCTCTCTCCTGGTGCTAATGTTTTTGATGCTCTTTGATGATATTTTCTTACTTCTAAAAAGAGCCAGCCCACTCGCCAGGAGCCTCTGCGTGGCTCCTCGGGGATTGGCGCAATGTCTGCTGCCCAGGGGGTGGCAGATCCGGGTGGCAGGTGTTTCAGGTGGGGAAGAAGGTAGCAGCCCCTCGTCCCTCAAGTGCTCCAGCTGCCATTCGCTAAATCCTGCCCTGCCGAGGCTCTCCTTGATATTATATTAACCCAGTTTTGCCGTGATGCAAATACCAGGGCACGGAGGGGTGCAGCGAGGTAATTTTCCTGGAGTTCCAAGGCCCTTCAGGGCTGCAGGCCCCCGTGGAGGTTGCCAGGCAACCATCACTCCCGCAGGACGGATCACTGGGAGACAGCCAAGGCCTCAAGCAAAGGGGCTTAACTTGTTCTGCAGAGTTCTGGCGGGCAGAGCCAGGGCTGACGTGGGTATGTCAGGGAGGGGGATGGTTAGAGGGAGGCAGGGGTTAACACAGAATAGAGCAGCCACGAAGAGGTGAGTTGCCAGAACCTGGAGGTGTTGGAGCAGATGCTGGATAGTCTGCGGGTCAGCCACGCCCTTGGGTCTGCCACTGGGCATCTGAGGCTGGTCTGCGTTCAGCCCCTAACAGCAGGGCCTGGGGGCCCCTCATGCCTGATGTGTGCCTTTCCCAGCCTGCCCTTGGGCCCCTCACCTCAGGGCTTCAGGTGGCAGGCGCTCACCACCCTGGCTGCCCTATGGAGGTTTTGAGGAAAGGACCATGTTAGCCTGGGCATAGGACACTCTCCACGGTTCCCTCCACGCCCCTGGGTCTGTAGATTTGGAGGCAGAGCTGTACCCCAGCTGTAGAGAAGACCCCTGAGACCACGTTTAGTGACAGTATTATTACCGACAATAACTAATATTTGTATAGTGCTTTCTAATTTACTTGTGTGGTCCCCTAGAAATGCATTTCAAGATCAAAATCAAAGATCAAGATCAAAGACAATGTTTAACTCACATACTGTTTTCTTCGCCCCCTCGCCCCAAATCTAGTGTAGGCTGTCAGAGAGAACCGTCTAAAACTTGCATCTGACCGTGTCACTGCTGAAAAGCACTCAGGGACGCCCCACTGTCCTCGGGTTGATAGACCCTGCTGTACTCTCTCCCCCGCCTCATCTCCCCGCTGCTCCTATGACATGTCACACTCGGGTCCCATACTGTCCTCTGAATGGGCAGAGCTTGTTCCTCTCAGATACTCCCCCACCCTGGGACACCTTGACAATCTGACAAACTCCTATTCCTCCTTCAAAACCCTCCCTCTGTTAAGCTCCCCCAGCCTATCTCCCCCTTTCCCCTACCCCCTCTGTAATCGGGTGTATTTTGTCCACACTTGTGTGACTTTTCTCCTGCCCACTTGTAATCACTCATTTGCATGTCTGCCTTCTGGCTGACTCAGAGCCCCCCAATGACTGGGTCTTACAGCCCTTGAGGTCCATGGTTACTAACACAGATTCCCAATGCACGTTCATTGAGTGACTGTTAAATTAGCCACCACAGAGCCAGTACTAGGCGTCTCATAAGAGGAGTACACCTAGAACTTGGGGCAATAACTAGTCTAACTGCCCAGCTGCCCTTAAGAACAACAGCACCAGCCATTTATTAATCACCTACTGTGTGCCAGTCACCTGCTACTCATTTCACAAACCTCATCTTTTTAGTCCTTGCAATAACACAAGAGACAGTGGTGCCATTAGCCAGGGAAGGGGCTGCCCAGGGTCTCGTTAACTGCCCCACCGTGGCAGCGTCGGCATCAGAATCCAGGCCTGGGGACTGTGAGGCCATTCTCCCCACCCCAACAGGCGGCCCCTTCCACATCCTGCCTCCTCCTTCTCTGGGTTTGGCTGGTGGTCAGCACCACCCTCTTCCCACCCCCCGCCCACCCTTGGGGCCTAGAGGGGGGCCAATGCTGCAGCCTCGCTGGTCCTCCTGCCTCTGGGTCCTTCAGCGTCTAACCTGCGACCTAGAGGAAAGGAGAGCCCACATGCGAACGCCACTGCTCCATCCCCTGTTAACAAACACTTCCCTTGTCGTGCTCAAGGTGGCCAACTTGATTAGCTGTGGACAGGGGAGGGTTGCTAGGGGAACGGCGATTGTTAAGTCTACGTTCCAGGTAGCCGTGCGTGACACTGGTCACTGCGGAGCCCTACGTATAGCACTGTGGTTCGGTGGGTTGGCTGTTGAAGGTGGCCGGGATCCAGATCCTCATGCAGGCTCCTCGCCATCCATGGCTCCCTTGCCCACCTCACCCCACCCCTTCCCAGCGTCACTGTAGAGAGGAAATATTAGAGGAAAAAAACAAGAGATTTTGCAAGCAAATGTGGTATGCGTGTGTAATCATCCAAACTCTGACTTGTGACATTAACTGCCTGATCTTACCAAACGTAGAAAGGAATGACTAATGAAGTATATTTGAAGAACAAACAACTTGCCACAAGGAGATGACTTATGTAGTGGCAGTTGTTAACACTGCGAAGGTGTGAGTAAGACTTTGCTGGGCTCAGTTACACAGGAGACCTCTCTGCCCTCTGCAGCGTAATATCTGCCGCACCTTTCTAGCTAATCCTGACTTGCAGGGTACACAAGCAAAATCGTAGGATTTGAGACATGACTTCATCCACCTCTCAGTGGAGAAATGGAGGCCCAGAGCCAAAGTTGCCCAGAGCCACCCACAACTGGTGGTCAGGATGAGCCCTGGGACCCCAGACTCCTGGTCCTTTTGTGGCTTGAAGACACCCAAGTGAGCCAGCCCATCCTAAAATAGAACAGAGGCAATCATCTTTCTCAAATTGCAGGAAAAGTACCCAATGGATGGCATTTCCTCAGTTTCTTTAAACTTTCTTAAGCTTTTCAGCCATTTTTGCTCAGCCCACTAGATTCATTTTTAATATTGTATCTGGTAACTGGGCTTGGGTTATTTTTTTCCTGCTGAAATAGTTTCTCAAAAACCTGTATGAGTCATTCTGTTTTGCAAAGCAGAGACCCGCCTACTAAAGCATAGTGGCATTTTCTAATGGAAATCCTGCTCCTTGTTTTGCTGGTAGAATTAAAGTACCAGCATTTTGTGGTGTTTCTCAGAGAACGCCTTGACTTCCAGGAACTCTGCTACCTGGTCTAGTTGGGAAACGGTGGTTCTAATGGAAGGACCTTGATAAAAGTCTTCCTCAGTATGTGCTGGGCAAGTGAGTGTTGGCCGGATGAGGCGGGGCTCAGCTGCAAGGGCACTCCAGGTGGGGAGGGAGGGGTAGAAATCTCTGGCCCTGCAGGGGCTCCCCGATTCGTGCATCCGTGGGGCTTGATGGGGGACCCCAGAGCTCTGTGAGGGCAGGTATCCTTGCTCTCTGCAGCCCAGGGCCCAGCACATAGTAGGTGCTTCATAAATGCTCACTGGTCCGCTTGGGGAATGGATGTCAGTCTCTGTTGCCGACAAGGGTTGATCCAAAGCTGCATGCCTCAGATAGACGTCAGGAGCTGGGAGGGAATATGGGAGCTGGGGGCTCTGAGTCAGGAAATGTTGAGGGGTTTCATGTCTGTGTGTTCTGAGTGCGAGCCAGCGACAGGGGCAGCTTGGGGGACCAGGAAGGCAAAGGGTCCAGGATGAGACAGGCTGGAAGGGGAGGCAGGCTGCAGAGGCCTGAGCCCATCGGCTGAAGAGATTCCAAGCTAGAAGAGCTCCTCCCTCCTTTCTGGGATTCGGGGACCAGTAAACCATGTGAGGTGGTCATGTTTGAAGAGTCTCTACTGTTGTTGACTTCTCTGACTCCTTACTCTCGGCTCATGTGACTGTTCTGGTTGACTGGCCCCGGGGGTATTTGTGAAAGCCACGGGGAGGGAGCCCATGTCTTGGGAGCCAGACTGCCCGGGTCCTAATCCCAGCTCTGCCATTGGCTAGCATCTGTGACCATGGGAAAGTGACTTGATCTTTGTGCCTCATTTCCCTCGTCTGTTAAAATGGGGATAATAGTGACCTCTGCCTCATGAGGTTGTTGTGAGAATTAGACAAGCTGATACCTGGCAAGCAGGCTTAGAACAGAGCCTGGCACAGGTTCCATGTGGTGGAGGTGTCAGTGGTCACTGTGTCTCTCCCGTCCTAAGGTCCTCGCCCACCCACATTCCAGGGCACCGACCTTTGCCACAGTGGTCATGGTTCTCCTTCCATCCACACCAGGTCTTGGCCAACAAGAGTCACCTCTGGGTCGAGGAGGAGGTCTGGCGGATGGAGATATACGTCTCCCTGGGAGTGCTGGCCCTCGGCACGCTGTCCTTGCTAGCCGTCACCTCACTGCCGTCCATTGCAAACTCGCTCAACTGGAGGGAGTTCAGCTTCGTGCAGGTAACTCGGTCTGCCCCTGCCAGCGAGCCTCCGCTCGGCCCTGGCCCTGCCTCGTGTGCACGCAGCTTCCCCTCTGCAAACCACCTCGGCTTTCCTAATGGGCACAACGGGGCTGCACAGTCAGACACCGGGGCCTTCCCGAGCCTCGAGGGCTGATCCAGATAAAGGGGCCGCCTGGGACAAGCTCGTTCTCATGACATCTGGGGAAGCCAGACATAGGAATGTGGAAAACTTAGACAATAGAACGCTGAACCCTGGGCTAAACAGTCTCAGTTTCTACAATTCTTGAGCTTCACAAACAAAATTCTGTGACGTGCAGTCATGGGCATCTCATTGATCTAGCTGGGAGTCAGGGAGCCAGTGAGGGAGCCTAGCCAACCCCCCAGCACCCTCATCTCAGCCCGGCCCTATCCTTCCCTTTAACCCCTTGATTCGTGCAGGGTGGATGGGAGGTGAGCATTAGGATCACCAGTTTATGGGGGATAAAACACAGCATTTCCCAAAGGACACCATTTCTATGAAAAATCCAGAGAAAAGGAGGCCTGTAGTCAAATGAACTTGAGAAAAGATTTGCTTCCCCCTAAGAGACTCACAGTGCACTTTGGCACATCAAAGATTCTAATAACGTCTACAACAAACAAACCTTGTTACCCAGACTTATTGAGCATTAGCGCCCTCCCTCTACTTTGTTTCTCAGGTAACAGCTCTCTACACTCCACAGAACACACTTTGGGAAACGCTATTGGTGGCAAAGTTTCTTTGTGCATTTATTCATTCAATAAATGTTTATTGAGCACCTACTGCATGCCAGGCATCGTGCTAGGCCTGGCATGTGATAGGGAACAAGACAGGCACAGCCACATTTTGATTATAAGGACAACTGAGACAGGGACATTTGTTACATTTCTTCGGCATCTCCCACTGTTCCCCATGCAGAGTACGTGGTCAGCTCCCAAGTGTTGGCGGATTAACTCGTCCCCTTCCGGGGATGGGTGCTGACTAATCCTGGATTCCGCCATCCATATTGTATCAGGGCAGAGAACAGCTATCATATCCACCCCCATTGTTAACAAAAATCTGTCACACATCTTCTCTGTGCAGTGAGGGCACAGCACAGGATTCAAAGAGAGACACCGACAGTGCAGTGCTCTTATGTAATCCAAATTAATTGTTGCTGACTGGGGATACCTACGTACCCTAGAACAAAACAGAGCTGTGGCGGTTTTTTTTTTTAAAGTGTGTCTCTTGCTGAATCTCACTGGCTCTGCTCATCTCGAAAGGTCTCTGGAGGAGTGTTCACAGCTGACACACGCTGGCACAAGAGGGGGAGAAAAGAATTTTATTTATTTGCCACTAATCTTCATGTGTTGCACACCCAAATCTAGGATTTTCCTGTCCCTGCCTGGTGTATCCCAGGATGCCTGGTTTATCCACAATTAAAACAGACTGCAGGTTGCCCCCCTCACCAGAAAGTAGCTCCCTTAAGCAGCTGTAGATTACCAGCCCCGGCTCTGGCAGCGGGGAAAGCCAGAGGATTTGATTCTGTGAGCAAAGGCTGACTGGGACCTCAGCAGCCGCACTCTGCTTTACATACTGAAGAGTCAAAAAACAAATATGAAAGTCTTCTGCCGCTGCAGAGCAGGGGGGTGGAAGGCTGAGAGGGCGGTGGAAAGGCAGGGTTTTACTTGTGAAACTCAAATGCCCACATTCTGTCCACAAAAACAAATGCTGTCTCCTGACAGTGCTGATACAAAGGAGAAGGGACTGTCAGCGCCCGGAGCCTGGGTTCCAGCTCTCCTTGCCCCCGTCCCAGCTCTGTAATCACGGGAAGATCATATCCACTCCCCGAGCCTCACTTTACACTCCTGTAACATGGAGTTAATGCCCCACAGAGGTGTGTGAGCCACTGTGAGAGATGATTATGTGTGAAAGAAAAATAAAAAGCATATTGCTATGATTCTTAGGGTATGTGGCCACATCTCCATTGTCTCTGACAAAGCCACCAACCACCCTCTTCTGAGTTCATTGGGAGGCAGAGAGAGAGACACCAAGAGACTCCAGCCCTGAGCAGCAGAATGGTCCGGGGCAGTGTCTGCAAACTGCAGTTGACACTCATTGGTGGGTCATGACATCAATTTAGTGGGTCCCCACCAGCTTTTAAAAAATGAAATAGAATAGAATGTCAAAAAAAAGTCAGAGTGCTCTACATGTTCTAAGCATAGATATTTTTTGAGTTGTATTGATTCAAGCAGTTATATATACATATGTGGTATACCTGGTTGTGTACTGGGCAGTAATGAAAAATCTGATTCTTAGGGTGAGCCACCATCAAAAAGTTTGAAGTCACAGAGCTCTCTTGGAGAAATACAGATACACAGGCCCACCCCTGACCTATGGACTCAGATGCCCACAGATGGCTCTGGAAGTCTGTTTTTGCAAGCTCTTTGGCTGACTTAGGCACACATGGTGCAGTGTGTGGCAACCTCTGGAGTGGGGGACACAAGGTTGTGGAGCCAGCAGACCTGGGTCTCAGTCTCAAGACCACCACTTACCAGCCCTGCACCATTAGACAGTTTCCTAGCCTCTCAGAGCATCTGTGTCCTCACTTACATCTGTGTCCACCTCCTGCGGTCATCGGGAGGATTTGATTTGAGGACATGTACAATGCACAATACATGCATCCAGGAGTGGCTGCGTGATTTTTGAGGTAAGCTGCAACCTTCTCCTATAAGGTTAGCACTGCCAGTGAGGAGCTTCCCGGACCCCATCTCCTTCCCCTGCCAGGCACGCCTGCAGCAGGTCACCAGGGCGCAGAAACCTGCTGCAGAGATGTGGTTCTCAGTGGGCCTGGCTTGATCCCTGGGTCACAATGAATTATTAGCTAAAAGCCATCAAAACAGTGTGATTCCACAAAGGTAATTTGTGCTTACGTTTCTCCTTTTGTTCCTGAGGCTGTTTTCAAAGTTTTTAACTTTGATTTTTGTTTGTCTGGGTGTTTTTGTTGTTATTGGTTTGGTTTGGGCTGTGCTAACTGCTCCTAATTAAGCCAGTTAAACATTGTTAGATTGCAGAATACCCAGGTTGGTGCAGCTCGCCTGGACGGAGAAATTTGGGTTCAGCTCTTAGCACCTCAGTTCTGCCCCAAAAGAAGAAGAACTTCCTGTGACCTTGCCCACTCCAGCCGCCTGCCTGAAATAATGACAGACCAGCTCTAACCCCAGCCTCCTGAGAAATCGTCCAAAGCCCCTTCATGCCACAGTAATTGAGCACCAGCAGGAGCCACCGACAGCCTGGCTGTTTCTTTTTTGCTAACAAGCTTACATGTAATAAAAATGGCCTTAGCTTGGGTCGGGGGGGGGGCGGTTATTAATTGCCCCACAACGATGCCTCCTTTTCTTTTGGCTTCCTTTGGCTGTTCTGGGATTTTTAAATTGTTCTTTCAAGGAGAGAATTTTAGGGAACTTGCTAGATGATTCTAGGGATTGGAAACTCAAAGGGCCCTTGTTATTGGCTGGTCTTTGGCTGTCAGCCCTCTCTGAACCATTAGACTGATGCTGGGGATTCCTGCCATCTGTCACCATGGGATTTCGGATGGCAAAAGAATGAGAATGTATGAAAGGGAGCAGCATCTCCATACTCTCCCAGTGCATGTCCCACATATCCAGCACAATCCATCACCCTCCAAATTAGGGGCTGGGGACGGTGGCCCACATGGGTCCAACACTGGAGCTCCAGGGCATGTCACCAAGGGAGAGGCTAAGGCCCCTCTGGGGTTGCCAGGGCTAGGTTCCTAGGCCTGGGTGGATTCTCATTGCTGCAACATCTGGGAAAGCCCCACAATGCAGAGTGTAGGCCCATCAAGGTCTCAGTGGGTCCTTGTTGAAGGAACAGATAGGACCAGGTCCACCCCAGTCAAATGGCCTGGGCAGAGGAGCCTGTGAGGACTTCTCAGCCTGAAGCTAGAAGGGCTTGGGTGATGAGAGTCCCCTAAATGAGTGGTTCTTAGTCCTGGCTGCACATGAGCATCATTGCTGAACTTCTAAAAGCTACTGATGCCTGAGCCCCAACCCAGACCAATTTAATCTGCATTTGTGAGACTGGGGCTTGGGCGTTGATATTTTTCCCAAGCTCTCCAGGTGATTTTACCATGTAACCAGATTTGAAAACCACAGTTTCAGATGGATAAACTTTCAGGGATGAAAGGCTCTTCCCCAGGCATCTCAGCAAAGCCCAGTAAATCCACACGAGCAGGAGGAGCAACACTTTGGGGCTGGGCACTTGGTTGGGGAATGTCACGGTGGTTGTCAGGCTTGTTCAAGATTTATTCCTGATGGTCAGTGCTGGGCACCTTTCCTCCCACTTCAATTTTTTTTATTGTGGTAAAATATACGTAACACAAAATTTACCGTCTTAACCTTATTTATTTATTTTTTTTGGTGAGAAAGATCAGCACTGAGCTAACATCTGATGCCAATCCTCCTCCTTTTGCCGAGGAAGATTGGCCCTGGGCTAACATCCATGCCCATCTTCCTCTGCTTTATATGGGACGCCGCAACAGCATGGTTTGACAAGCAGTGTGTCAGTGCACATCCAGGATCCGAACAGGTGAACCCCGGGCCACCACCATGGAGCACACGCACTTAACCGCTTGCGCCACCAGGCCGGCCCCGCATCTTAACCATTTTTAAGTGTACAGTTCAGTGGTATTAAGTACATTCACATTGTTGTGCAGCCATCACCACCATCCATCTCCAGAGCTCTTTTCATCTTGAAAACTGAAACTCTGTACCCATTAAACAACAACTCCCCATTCTACACTCCCTCCAGCCCCTGGCAACCACCGTTCTACTTTCTGTATCTATGATTTTTACTACCTCATACAGGCGCCTCATGTAAGTGGAATCATACAGTATTTGTCTTTGTGTGACTGGCTTATTTCACTCAGCATGACGTCCTCAAAGTTGGTCCATGTCATAGCATATGTTAGGATTTCCTTCCTTTTTAAGGCTGAATAATATTCCATTGTATAGAAATACCACATTTTGCTTATCCATTCATCTGTCAATGAACACTTGGGTTGCTTCCACATTTGGCTGTTGTGAATAATGCTGCTGTGAACATGGGTGTGCAAATATCTCTTCAAGATCCTGCTTTCAGTTCTTTTGGGCATATACCAGAAGTGGGATTGCTGGAGCACATGGTAATGGTATTTTTAATTTACTGAGGAACTGCCATACTGTTTTCCACAGCAGCTGCACCCTTTTACATTCCCACCAACAGTGCACAAGGGTTCCAGTTTCTCCACATCCTCACCAACACTTGCTTTCTGGTTTTTTTTGATAGTAGCCATCCTAACGGGTGTGAAGTGGTATCTCATTGTGGTTTTGATTTGCATTTCCCTAATGGTTAGTGATGTTGAGCATCTCTTCATGTGCTTATTCGCCAATCATATATCTTCTTTGGAGAAATTTCTATTTAAAAGTCTTTTGCCTATCTTTAAATTAGGTTGTTTGGTTTTTTGTTGTTAGAGTTTAGGAGTTCTCTATATATTCTGAATGTTAATCCCAAGTATTTTCTCAGTGCTGGGGACCCTTTTAACCCGTCTTCAATATCAATAGATCAGAACTTGGAAAAGGTTGATGTAGTTCAAACGTTGCTAGGAGAACTGGAATTCTTGACAGACACATCTGGAAGTGACAAGGATTTGGTTACATATGACTCACAGTCAAGGAGGCTTCCATTTGGGGGCTGGCCATTTTAATATGGCGTATGAAGTAACTGTGGGTGGTAGCACAGAGTCAACCATGACCTTTCCCAATGGGCTGTGTTGAGCCAGGAAGTTGTTAAGGATGAGATAAAAAGATCCTGGAAGTGCTCCCAAAGCCAAGAAGAACCAGAGATGGCTAGATGGAGAGGATCTAGAGAGGATAGAGACTGAGGATCTTTTGGCAGCTAGTATTTCATTGGGGTCAAAAATGTTGTACTTGGGAACCTGTCTATGAACTTATAGTGTATAGACATTAGAAAATGTTTGTTATTATTTTGAGTAAAAGCATTACTTCTGAACCATGTCTTCCCCTGCCTGAGGTTCACCATCGTGGTGTTTGTCCTGGAGTGGGTACAAACAGAGCGTCCCCACACTAGGTGGGGCGTGAGAATGAGGCCCAGTGGTGGAATCAGACCCACTTATAACCGTGTCTGAGGGGAGTACAGACAGGATGGCATCTCTCAGCTGAGCTCCTGGATCAATGCTGACGGGCTGGGCTGGAAGGAAATCCAGGAGGCCGAGTTGCAGCTTCTCTGTGGAAAGTCAAAACCAACCTATAAAGAGCACCCTGAGGTACCATCGTGCTGCCACATTGCAATTAAACCCTTGCATTGTCTCCTTGGAGAAATTCATTGCTTGAATGAAAGAAATTTTCATTCCTTATGCACTAAACACAGGTCTCCCCTCATCTCTCAGTGGCTCCTTGGTGCTTAGGGAATTCAATCAGAACCACCTCGTGCCTCTCCTCCCCACCCCTATAAAGCCCTAACCCTTGGTGCCCTCTGCTCCCCACCGTGGCTGCCTCGTCTTGGGCTGGAGAATGCTGCACCACACAGCACGTCCCCCGCACCTGACTTTAGCTCCTGGAATCACTTCCTTCTTATTGAGACTGATTGACTTGCCCAGGGTCACAGTGTCAGTCAAGCCTAGCACCCACAGTCGAATCTGGAACACCTCATTTGTAGTCCACCAGAAACCTTACATGCAAAGGATTCCCGGAGGCTGGAGGTTCAGATCAGCACTTCCAGCTATTCTCACATCACGTGGGGTGTAGCATGTGGGGTGATGAGGAGCTGCCCTTGGCTAGAAGTGACCCACAAAAGCCCATGCGTGGCTCAAGGCGTGGGATGCTCCACTGTAAGATGGCCTGGACCATTTCCTTTGCATTTGTGATGGGCTTGATCTCCCCACAGTCACTAATCTCCTTCGAGGCAGGAGAGTAATCCTGGCATGGTTTCCACCTGGGGTTTTCATAGGTGGGCAGGAGGGATGGAACAGCACCCACAGACAGCATCTATGTGGTGCTGTGGGCTTTATATTCAGTGTCAGGTCACCCAGCCAGCAGGTCCCATGAGCCACCTTCACTGTTGGTGCCAAATCCGTGTGCCAAGTAAATTTTTTACTTTGTGTTTATCTTTACATCAACTTAAAATCAATTCACTTTTTTATCTGGCCTTATCTTAGACTAAATATTATCTGGGAAATTATGATTTTGGTATGCTGGCAGATACTTGTTACTCTAATCTACATTAAAATATACACAAAACTATTAAAATGTTTTTAAACTTCTTTGAACTCAATTCCATCTAAAGTCCTCTGACAGCCACCAGAGGCATGAATAACACAGTTTGGGGAAAAGCATTGTTATTTTATTGAATCCTCATGAATCAATCAATCCTTATACACCTTCAGGGTAGAAGCATTAGTCCCATTTTCTGTTGGGGCAACTGAGGCTCAGAGAGTTTAGGTAGTAAGATCACACAGAGAGTGAGGCACAGGGCTGGGGTTTGAACCCAGAGCCCTGACTACTGAAGCCGCCCTCCTTCCTTCCCCTCTGCCAGGCAAGCAGAGGAGCCATTGTGGAATCACTGTGTCTCTCATCACCCTGGCCCTCATTCCAGCCTTCTTTTCTTCTGCAGTCCACTCTGGGCTTTGTGGCCCTGGTGCTGAGCACGCTGCACACACTCACCTACGGCTGGACCCGCGCCTTCGAGGAGAGCCGCTACAAGTTCTACCTGCCTCCCACCTTCACGCTCACGCTGCTGGTACCCTGCGTCATCATCCTGGCCAAAGGCCTGTTCCTCCTGCCCTGCTTGAGCCACAGACTCTCCAAGATCCGGAGGGGCTGGGAGAAGGACGGTGCCGTCAAGTTCACGCTGCCAATGGACCACGCCCTGGCCCAGAAGACGAGCCACGTGTGAGGCGTCTGCACCCAGCTCCAGAAACCAGACGCAGGCAGAATGGTGCCCTGAGCCTGTCAGGGCTTCTTTTCTTGACCGTGCAGTATGATGAGATTGTGCACAAATTGGTGGTTTGAGGTCTGAATTCCTGGAACGCAAATGTATGTGGTAATATTCAGAGTGACACACACGTGTGTGTGATATATATGTTCATATATATTTCATATGTATAACAGGATTTGCAATTATATTTACTTAGCTAAAAAGTTGAGTCCCTGAGATTTCAACTTGTAGATTTAAAAGCAAGTGCCAGATGTTTGGAGAACAGCAGCTCACGCTGTTGTGACGTTTGCAGAGATATTCACACGCTTTTTGCACAGAAGAGGCAGTGAGAGGCTTGTTCCTTGGTAGAGTCGATCCATTTGTGCCCCCCCATCCCTCTTTGCTACTTTCCCAAGGCTTTTGCAGGGCTGGGGCTCTCAGGTGCCAGGGCAGACAGGAGCTCTGGGGCCCGATTTGGGTGTACAGGGCTGAAGAGTCACCAGTGAGCAGGGGCTATGGCTCCTCCCTCGTCCATCTTCAGTGGCAGCAGGATGCCAGGCCAGGGAGCGAGGGCACTAGGGGCTGAGCCTGGTATCTGTGCCCTGAGAGCCAACTGAAGGTCTGTTCTTTGCCAGGTGGGGAGTGGGAGGGGTTGGGGCTGAAGCTGCTCCCCCTAATCCTCCCTGAGCTGGGGAGATTTTTTCCTGAAAGTCAGAAGTCACCACGGCAGCTGCAAATTGATCCTCCTGCAGGAGTGTGAAGTTACCTCCTTGCCAGAGCCGCTAATGAACCCCGTCTTGAGAACAAGTGTAATTTCTTTCCCTCCTTAAGTTGGTGATGACCGTTCTTTCGACCACTGTGCCTTCTCACCTTTTAGATCATTAGTTTGACTGTCTTCCAGGAAGGCCTAGAGCAGACCCTCTAAAAGTCAGTTCAAGGGGGAGGGGAACGCAGAGCATGCTCAGTGTCACAGCTGAGCCTTTATCAGGACCATCCTGGGGGGCTGAAGGACTGATTGCCTTCATTAAATTGGTCCTGTGGAAAAACACTGGAGACCTCTTCAAATGTCCTCTGCTACCTCTCTGGGCAGAGAACCTGCCTCCCAAGCACCCAGAAAACCACACTGGCTCCAAGTTCCTCCTAACGGAGGGCTACGTTTCAAAATAGTCAGGAGAGTCTTTTCCGCCAAAGCTACAGACTCAAAACGCTGCTGCCCCAAAGCACGAGAGGCTGGACGACAGCCAGGGCCACAGGACGTGTGTCCTTGAATCATATGCCATCCTTCACTGATTCATCCTGAAACTGTTTTTACTTCCCCTGCGGAGAAACAGCTGTTCTCGGCTGAGCCCCCAACCTCTGGCAGAACCAGGGTGATCTGCCATCTCCACCAAAAAAGCCCCTTTGACCACAAAGCAGTGGAGGTCCTGATGGAAGACATCAGTCAGACGCACACTGACTCTACTGTGAATGGGGGCTGCTGGTCATGCTTATATTTCTTAGTTCTCCTGGGCCAGAGGGCATCTTAGGGTGAAACAAAGAGTCAGCCAGCAAAGGCTGACCAGATAGTGCTACAAGGAGAGGATGCCCCTGCTCCCCAAGGGAGGCTTCGTGAGCTCATGTCTGTGGAGCACATTAGGGTCCTTTAGTGAAAAGGAAAAAAAAAAACCAAGTGCAAGAATATCTCATTAGGCCAGTGACGGATGGAGGGGAGGCAGCACAGGCGAAGCTGTCTGCTTCCTGCAGATGTTTTCCATCTGCTGCTCCAAGGCTGAGCAGCAGAGGCTTGTCTCCTAAATTGGCCCTGATGGAGCAGCAGCCTGGCCCTCAGAGAGGCTCACTGAAAAGGAGGCAGGTGAAGCAGGTTTCAGCATTTGCTAGGCAAAAGGGGGGCCCATCGATTTCCTGCTGATAGGAAGCAGGGAGAACATGGGCAACTGGTACCCCCCCAAGGATCGCCAACCCTAGATGGTATCGGCTGCCTTCCTTCTCTGGCCCCCCCTGGGCCTGGAGATGGTTCCTCACACCAAAGATGCCGACACAGAGCAAAGTCCAGTATGCTCCCTCCCCTTCCCGCCCACCTCCTGCTGCAGGTGCTCCTCAAGAGGGAAGGGATTCCAAGGTGGGTGACAGGACGGAACAGGTGCAGTAGAGGACCTGGCCACCCACCAACTGGACAATCAGCTCATGAAAGTCAGGGTGGGCTGTGTGCCTGACCTTGATCTTATGTCTGCTGCTGCCCTTCCCTACCTCACCAGGCAGCCGGCAACAGAATTCCCCAGAGAGCAAGTAAATTCCCTCAGAGCCTGGTAAATTCTCTGTGCCTCTGGGTACAAAAGTGCCTGAACCAACATGCTCTGGAAATCCTAAATGCCACGGTCTGAGGTTGACGTTTAAAGTCTATGCTATTGAAAGAGTCTGTATTTTGTTTTTACCTTGTAGAGCTTGTCTAAGAAGCAGCGAAAATAAACACCTAACCTTCAGTGAGTTTCAGGCTTTTATTTGTGTCCTGTCGATCACCTGCCCACTTTTTCGTTCATTGCCTCCATGAGCCTTCTGATTGGAGCTTGCTCTGAGTCAGGCAATAGAATGATCTGGG
This sequence comes from Diceros bicornis minor, assembly GCF_020826845.1. Lineage (NCBI taxonomy): Eukaryota > Metazoa > Chordata > Mammalia > Perissodactyla > Rhinocerotidae > Diceros > Diceros bicornis. The sequence continues at coordinate 13,379,178 of NC_080749.1, read as the reverse complement.
GTAGAGCGCACCTCTAAGGAAGGGCAGACATGCAGACCTCCAGCGACAGGCCAGTAAGGACACAGGCGAGATCCAGGTGACAAAGTGCAGGGGGATGTGAAAGGAGCACCCAAGACCCACAGAGGGGTGGAGAAGGCTTCGTGAAGGGAGCGGTGTCGGCGCTGTGGTCTGAAGGCTGCGGCCCTGAGTGTAGCTAGAGCGGCAGGGCTTCTCAAACTGTAATGTGCAAGGGAGTCACGTAGAGATCTTGTTCAAACACAGGTTCCGATTCACGGGTCCACGTGAGGCTAGAGACTGTGCATTTCTACTAAGGTCCCAGGTGACATGGAAGTTGCTGATCCTCAGACATCCTTAGATGGCGTCCTTTGTCTCTGCTATGCTGTAGTCTACAGCCCCCAAATCAACACACACAGATCTCTCTGCCCCATTAACCTTCCCCTGGCCCCTGGTCCCTGGCTGCCCTGGGGAGGTATGCCCCTGCATACTGCCAATGCTGCTGCATCCCCCTTGTTCTCTTAAAGGCAGAGGGAGGAAACACTCCACCAGAGCCACAGCCTTGCACTCTGTGTGCTCCGTACAGGATGCCCCCCGGGTGGTCCCATACATCAGGACCTGAGTCCATCAGGAAACAGGAACTCTATTCAGAGAACACCCACCTGTCATGCAGTCAAGCTCTTCCACTGAAGCAACCAGAATTGTCTAACTGTATAGGGAAGAAAAAAAGAAACCCATGTGCAGAAAGCAGGCTAGTGGCTAGAAACCATTTCTTGGGAACAATAACCAAAAGATGGCCTTGCCATTTTGAATCTGTGGTAAGGATTTTCCAAAGAAAGAACCATGGCCAGAAAACAACTTCACTACAAATAATTCTCAACAGAAACAAGTCTTGTGCTTGGAGGTTTGCTTTTCTACTGTGTCCTCCCACACACAACACTGGGAGAGTTAAGTTTAAAAAGAAATGGTAAAATAGATGAAAAATACCCACTATTCAGGCAGCTCACATAAGAACTGAGGAGCAACCAAAATCATATTAGTTAAAGAGAAGAATTATCATGCAGCTATTTGCAAGCTGACTCTCTTCCGAAAACAATGAAGTGGGCCCTTGGAAGGGCAGAGGCTCCTTGCACTGGGTCACTTCCTGGTCTCCTTACAAAGAAAGTTGGCACCACTAGAGCAGACACTCTCAGTCCCACCAGACCAGCACCAACTTTTTCTAACAAATATGTCAAAAATCCCTTTTTACTAACCTGAAATGAAATTCAGAAATAATATAACCTACCTATGCACATAGTTTTTTAAATCAATTTAAGGTCTTAATTGAAATATAAAGTAGAAAGAAAGATATTTACACTAAAGCATATGTATAATACTAAAAATGAATAGTGATTATTAAAAATAATAATCTTACAATAAATGAGTTGGTTTTAAGAGAAATGCAATGATATTCAACTAGACATTGACCCTCTATAACTTATATTTTAAAATAAGGGCTAAAGAAGTGTGTGTGTGTCTGTGCACACGCACGTGTGAGTGCCCGCATCTGCACACTGTGAGTGTTTGAAACGGTGAATACTGTGGAGAAGTCAAGTAGGGTGGAGACCAATAAATTTCCACTGGATTTGGAAATATTGGAAACTTTATGGTGAGAATTTCAATGGAGTGTTGGGAGTAAAATCAAGATTGGGAATCAGTGAGAAGCAAGGAAATGGAGACTAATTCTGGACAACTCTTGAGATCTGGCTGTGAAGTGGGGGAGAGAGAGGGTTGGTAATTAGAGAGCTATAAGGGGATAGGAGGAGGATTGGTTATTTTTTTCCATGGTTCTGCCCTAAACATGCATTAGATGTTTCTGGAAAAGAACAAGATGAACAGGAGTGGTTGAAGATGAAAGAGACAGAGAGAGAGAGGGAGGGGGGGGAGAGAGAGAGAGAGATAAAGAGAATGGGAATTAAAGTCCTAGAGGATGTGGGAAGAGATGAGGTCCACAGCACAGGTGGCTTTAGTGAGGAGGAGGGGCAGCTTGTCTTTTAAAATTAGGAGCAAAGGATAGATGCCAATGAAGGGAGGGTTTAGCTTTGGTGATGTGAGGTGTGGAAGCTCTCTTCTGATGATGTCTACATCCTTTGTAAAAAAAATAGTCAACGTCAGGGCTGGCCTGGTGGCATAGTGGTTAGGTTCGCACACTCTGCTTTGGCGGCCCAGGGTTTGTGGGTTGAGATCCTGAGTGCGGACCTACACATTGCTCATCAAGCCATGCTGTGATGGCGCCCCGCGTGTAAAGTGGAGGAAGATTGGCACAGATGTTAGTTCAGGCACAATCTTCCACAAACAAAAAGAGGAGGATGGGCAACAGATGTGAGCTCAGGGCCAATCTTCCTCAAAAAAAAAAAAAAAAGTCAATGCCATCTGCTGAGAGTGACAGAGAAGGGAGAAAGTTTGGCTCTGAGGGTGGAAAAGGGAGGAAAAGGTTAAAAATAATTGTTGGAGAAAGTCAAAAGGGAACTGACCAGAGAAACATGGTGGGGTTAACAACAACAACAAAAACTTGTTTATAACATTTTTTGTCCAGGGTGAAATATACTAATTGTGTTTCCTGGGAAATGTACAAAGTGGAGTTTTTGTTCAGTTAAATTCTGTTTTCCCCCACCAATTTCTGTAATAATTCCAGATAGTTTATCTTAGTTCAGTTTGAACTCTAATATTTACTCAGAATGCTTTGGCTTCATTTTTGTTTTCTCTGTTCAGAAATGAACAGTCACAAATTGAACCTTTGATGCACTTAGCAACCAAAAAGCGTCCACTGCCAATCCTCCCATAAAGTGAATAATCAACCCCTTGTTTATTGAGTGTTGATTTCATTTATTGGAACAGCAACCTAGCTTATTTCTATAATTTACATCATATGCAAAGCCTACTCTTGAAAATCTAATTTTACCTAGCAGTTAAAACTTTTCCCTAACTAGGTAATTCATTAGGAGTTTCACTTCCTGAAGAGTCTTCCTGCTACAAAGCAACTAGCTCCTGGACGAAAGACATACTTTTTAATGCACTGCTGAACTCTCAAGAGATAAGGGAAATCACCAGGGCAGAAAATAAGTGGGAGCACACATGCACACAAAAACAAACAAGCAAAACAATGCTCTCCTTGGTTCCTAGCAGAAGCAAATTCAAGTTCTTTCTGGAGAAAAGCAACCTCAGTTCAGATCAACCAAATAGGAGCCCAGTATCTAAGATCAACAAACCATAGGTGAGAATCAGCAGAAACACAACTCCTGAGGACTTCAAAGAATAGAATTATCAAATATAGAATGATATACTACATCTAAAGAATTACAAAATAGAGTCACAAAAATAAGTAAGCAATAAGACACTATGAAAAGATCAGGCAAGATAAAAAATAAAGCCTTCAGAAATGAAAAATTGTTGGAAACAAATCTAATTTGATGAATTTAACAGCAGATTGGAGAAAATTAGTGAATTCTAAAATGGAGCTGAAGAAATTACCCAGAATGCAAAAAAAGAGAAAATTGGATAGAAAATATAAAAGAGAGGTTAAAAGAGATAAAGATTAAAATGAAAAATTCTAACATACAAATAACTGGAGTTCCAAAAAGAAAAAATGGTAGAGAGGCAAATTTTAAAGAGATAAAGGCTGAGGATTTTCCAAAAGTAATGAAAGACAAATGCAAAAAAGCAGAACGTGCGAGGCATATCATAAAGCAGGAAACCAAATTTTAAAAATAAAACCACACTTAGACACACTAAGAAGCTCCTAAAAGCAGCCGGAGAAAAATGACATATCACCTACATTTGTGAAATTATAACAGACTTAACAATATCAATGGAAATCAGAAAACAGTGATTTAATATCTTGAAAGTGCACAGCAGAAATAATTGTTAACTTAGAACTGTAAATCCAGCAAAACCAATTTGCAATAAAGAAAGTAAAATAAGGATATTGCAAATATACAAAAATTTGGAGAGTTTACCAATAGTTCTTATCCAAAGAACTTCTATAAAGGACACTTCAGATGAAAGGAAAATTATCCCAGAGGGGGATCCAAAAAACAAGAAGGAATGGTGAGCAAAGAAATGATGACCATGTCGGTAAATCTAAACAAACCTTGTCTATATAAAATAATAATAATAATACCTATTTATGTGGGTTTTTAAAAAAAAAATGACACACTAAAAGACCAGACAAAAATGGCATGTAAGTTGATTGGGTAAGAGATTGAGTTAAATTGTTCTGAGACCCTTATATTTGGGGGTAGGGACAAATTATGGACTAAATTAGATTTTGTTAAGTAAGCCTGGAAAATGTCAAGAGTAACCACTTAAAAGCCAAATATATAACATCCAAATCCTTAGGAGGGGAAAAAGGAAATAAGAAAACAACCAAAAATTTCAATTCTTGAAAAGCAAGGAAAGAGAAAAATAGCATTGAAAATGTAGGACACATTGAAAAAAAAACAGCAGATGTCAGAAACAAATCCACATTTATCAGTAATTACAATAAATACAAATGGATTAAACTCTTGAGTTAAAAGATAGAGATTGCCAGACTGGATTTTTCAATATAGTCATATGCTATTTATAAGTGGCATACCTGAAGATGAAAAATAAAGGTATAGTAAAAGATGTGTTAGGCAAAAACTAACCGAATGAAAGTTGAGGTGGCTAAATTATTATCTATAAAGTATACTTTATCACAAAGGACGTTATTAGGGATACAGAGAGTCACTATATAATGATAAAAGGAAGATTTAAATATTCTAGAATTGTATGCATTTAACAATATAGCTTCAAAATACATAAAGCAAAAAAAAAAAAGAAATGTGGACATCATCATTGTACTGGGAGAGTGCAACAAACAAAAAATTACATGTGTCTGTGTGTGATAACACAACAAGCTTGATATCATAAGAAATAGGGAAATTATATTCTTCTCGAGAAAACAAATTGAAAACATACTAGACCTGAGCAAATCTCAACAAATTTCAAAGAATGAATATCACATAGACTACATTCTCTAAACTTGGTGCAAAAAAGTTAGAAATCAAGGGCCGGCCCCGTAGCTTAGCGGTTAAGTGCGTGCGCTCCGCTGCTGGTGGCCCGGGTTCGATCCCGGGCGCGCACCGACGCACTGCTTCTCCGGCCATGCTGAGGCCGTGTCCCACATACAGCAACTAGAAGGATGTGCAGCTATGACCTACAACTATCTGCTGGGGCTTTGGGGGAAAAAATAAATAAATAAATTTAAAAAAATAAATAAAATTTAAAAAAAAATTTAAAAAAAAGTTAGAAATCAAGAACAAAAGGCTATATTTTAAATGCTCATAAATTTTGAAATTTAAAATATATATTTCTAAATAAATCATTAATCACAGAGGATATTATAATGGAAATTTTTCAAAAATTTAGAACTGAATGGTAAATATCTCCATATCTAAAAATTTGAGGATGCAGCAAAAATATTACTTAGAAGGAAGTCAGTAGTCTCAATAGGAATTAATTCACTAAGAATTACTTATCACTGAGTTCTCCCATGTGTACACACTGCACATGATAATAAAATTTGTATTCTTTTCTCTCGTTAAAAAAAAAAATGAATTAATTCACTAAGAATCTAACCCAGAAAAAGTAAGAAGAAAGATATACTAAATGTAAGAGCAGAAACTGGTGAAATAGAAAACAAAGATCAGGGGCCAGCCCCAGTAGCCTAGTGCTTAAGTTTGGTGTGCTCTGCTTCGGTGGCCCAGGTTCAGTTCCCAGGTGCGGACCTACACCATCCATCTGTTGGTAGCCACGCTGTGGTGGCAGCTCACATACAGAAAGAGGAAGATTGGCAGCAGATGTGAGCTCAGGGCGAATCTTCCTCAGGAAAAGAAAAAAAAGAAAGAAAGAAAAGAAAACAGAGATCAGTAGAGAGGATGGACAAAGCCAAAGGTCCAGCCTCTAGAATTATACAAAAATAAATTTCTGTTGTTTCTGCCACCCAGTCTATGGTATTTGTTATGGAAGCCTGAGCTGATTAAGACAACCATGCAGGCTAGAAAGCAGAGAGATGATATATTTAAAGGGCTAAAAGATAAAGGCAGTTAACCAAAAAATCTATATCCAACAAAACTATCCTTGAAACATGAAGGAGAGGGAGATCAGCTTCTGGCATGACAGTGTGAGGAGGTCCACTGACCTACTCCCCGGTGAAACTGGTGAGAATTATTTCTAAAATAAACATTTCAAGCCTCTGGAAATGGTCCTAAGGGCAAATAGCAAATGAAGAAACATATATTTAAGAAAATCTACCCCCAAAATTGGTAAGAGAAGCAAGAGTGTGTGGTATTTGAACCAAGACCACTCCCTCCCTCCCCTTCCCAGCTCAGTGAGGTGAAGACTCCACTGCTGCCGCCAAGAACACAGGGCTCCCTCTCCCCACGGTACCAGCTGCAGGGCTTTCTTCCCAGAGAAGCAGAATTGCAGCATTTCTCATCTTGCCTCCAGCTGCCTATTGCTGAGGCTAATTCCAAGCAAGTGTTGTTGAGAAGGGGGACTCCCTTCTGCTCAGCCCCCTCTTGTAGAATAGAGGCTCTACCTTGGGTACAGCATGCTAAGAATACTGGGGCCCCAATCACCCCTGCCCCAGCCCATGAGGTGGTGGTTCCATGCCAGAAGAGGCAAGCCAAAGGGACTTCAGGCTGCTGCCACCATCCTCCAGTGATCGCTCAGCTCCTAGAGCAGGGGTATGACTCAGAGAGAGGCTTGTCATTGTCCCCATCCCCAGCTCTAGAGCCCTAGCTCAGAGATTTTTCCTGGGTAGAGAAATAGGCTGTAAAATAGATAGTTCCTAATCTCTTCCCAAAGGAACTGAGTTCATTTTCAACAGAGCATGGAGAAGTTTAAACCTAAGGGCACTGTCAAGAACAGTGGAGGTTTAGGTGAAAGGCAACGGGGAGGAGATTCATAGATTTTTAAGAAAACACAGCCTAGACAATAGGCTGGCTAGTTTACGTAAGAGAACCATGGAGTAAAACAGCTGGGACAACCCTCCTGGGGTCAGAAAAAATATCAAACACAGATTTCAGAAACTATCCCTTCAAAGGTGCTACACTTTGATTGGATTAGTTTGTAGGACAATTTATGCCCCAGGGCATTGTTGGAAACAATAGAGCAATCAACTAGCAATTAATGGAGTTTAACAGCTGGATGTGGTCCTGGAAAGAGAGAAAGAGAGCCCTACCAATACCATTGTCATCCCGAGGTGACTGGGGGTATACCCAAATTGGGCCTCCCTGAGGAGCAACATCGGAGGTTTAACACTGTATGAGAAGGAGGGAATAGACATCACTAAAATAATCCAGCCAGTCACCAAAAAACAAACAAGCAAATAAAAATAAATCCTGGGGGGTAGGAGGGGCAGTACCCAGAGTTACTACAATTCATTATCTAAAATGTTCAGTTTCTAATAAAACAATTATGAGGCATGCAAGAAACAGGAAAATAGAACCCATATACCATGGAGAAAAAGAGTAACAGAAACTGCCTGTGGAAACAACCAGATATTAGATTTCACAGAAAAAGACTTCAAAACATCCATTATAAATATGTCTAAAAATGAAGACATTCACAGGTAAATAAAAACTGAGATAATTCATCAGCAACAGACTTGCCCTATAAGATATACTAAAAGGAGTTCTTCAAGCTCAATTAAAAGGACACTAGACAGTAACTCATATCTACATGAAGAAGTAAAGAACATCAATAAAGGTAACTACAGAGGGAAATATATAAATGTGTTTTTTATTTGTAACTCTTTCTCCTATTTGACACATAAAGCAATAATTATATATCTATGTTGATGGGCACGCAGTGTACAATGATGTAATTTACACAACAATAACAGCACAAAGGAGGGAGGATAGAATGCAGTACATAGGAGCAAAGTTTTTATATAATACTGAAACTAAGTTGGTATTAACCCAAACTCGACTGTGGTAAGTTAATATGTTAAGTATAACTCCCAAGACAACTAGTAAGAAAATAATTTAAAGTATATAGTAAAAGAAAAGACAATGGAATTGATATAGCACACTAGAAAATGTCTATTTAACACAAAAGAAATAAATAGTGGAGAAATTGAGGGGAAAAAAGAAGACATATAGAAGACAAATAGCAAGATGGCAGACATAAGTCCTACCTTATCAGTAGTTACGTTAAATGTAAAAAGACTTAACACTCCAATTAAAAGGCAAATATTGGCAGAATGGATTCTTTTTTACATGACCCAACTATCTGTGGGCTGCAAGAGACACATTTTAGATTCAAAGTCACAAACAGGTTAAAAGTAAAAGGATGGTAAAAAGATATACTATGCAAACAGCAACCAAAAGAGAACTGGAATGACTATACAATAAAAAACAAAGAGACTTTAAGAGAAAATTTGTTATTGGAGACAACATTTCATAACAATAAAGGGATCAACCTATCAAAAAATCTATAACAGTTATAAACATATATGCACCTAGCAACAGACCCCAAAAATACATGAAGTAAAAACTGTCAGCATTGAAGGGAGAAATAGACAACTCAACAATAATAGTTGGAGATTTCAATAGCCCATTTTCAATGATGGGTAGAAAAACTTGACAAAAGATCAATAAGGAAATTGAAGATTTGAACAACATTATAAACCAACTAGACTTAACACACATCTATAGAACACTCCATCCAACAACAGCAGAACAGCACATTCTTCTCAAATACACATGGAACATTCTCCAGGACAGACCAAACATTAGGCTATAAAACCAATTCTAATAAATTTTCAAAGACTGAAATGATACAAACTATGTTCTCCAACCACAGCAGAATGAAATTAGAAATCAATAACAGAAATAAATTTTGGGAATTCACAAATATGTGGAAATTAAATAACATACTAATGGGTCAAAGAAGAAATAACAAGGGAAATTAGAAAATATTTTGAGATGAATGAAAACAAAAACGCAACATACCAAAGCTTATAGGATACAGCTAAAGCAGTGCTTAGAGGAAACTTATAGCTGTAAATACTTATATTTAAAAGAAGAAAGATCTCAAATCAATGACTGAAGAAACTAGAAAAGCAAGAGCAAACAAAACCCAAAAAAAAGCAGAAGGAAGGAAATGACAAACTAGAGAGGAAATAAATGAAACAGAGAATAGAAAAACCATAGAGATAAAACAACAAAACAAAAAGTTGGTTCTTTGAAAAGATCAACAAAATTGACAAACCCAGACTGATCAAGAAAAACAGAGAGAAGCCTTAAATTACTAAAATCAGAAATGAAAGCAGGAACATTACTACTGGCCATACAGAAATAAAAAGAATTATAAGGGAATACTATGACCCACAAATTAGATAGCCTTCTAGGACAAATTCCTAGAAAGTCACAAACCATTGACACCAAGTCAAGAAGAAACAGAAAATCTGAACAGACCTGTAGAAAAGGTAAGCAACAAAAAGTCTGAACAGACCTATAACAAGTAAAAAGACTGAATTAGTGATCAAAAAAACTTCCTACAAAGAAAAGCCCCAGACAAGGAGTCTTCGTTGGTGGATTCTACCTACGTTTAGAGAAAAATTAACAATAATCCTTCACAAACCCTTCCAAGACATAGAAAATATGGGAATAATTCCTGTTATGGGTTGAATTGTGTCCCCTCTAAATCACATGTTGAAGTTTTAACCCCCAAGTACCTCAGAATGTGACCTTTTTGGAGATAGGGTCTTTACAGAGGTAATAAGTTAAAGTGAGGTCATTAGGGTGGGCCCTAATCCAATATGACTTGTGTCCTTATAAAAAGGAGAAATTTGGACACAGATACACATAGAAGGAAGACGATGTGAAGAGCCTTAGGGAGAAGGTGGTCATCTACAAGCCCAGGAGAAAGGCCCAGAACAGATCATTTCCTCATAGCCCTCAGAAGGAACCCACCCTGCTGCCACCTTGATTTTGGACTTCTAGCCTCCAGAACTATGAAACAATAAATTTCTATTGTTTAAGCCACCCAGTTTGTAGTACTTCATTAAGGCAGCCCTAGCAAATTAATATACTTCCCAACTCATTCTATACAGGCAGTATTACCCTGATACCAAAACCAGACAAAGACATCACAAGGAAAGAAAACTACAGACCAATATCTTTTATGAATGTAGGCACAAAAAATCCTCAATAAAATACTAGAAAATTGAATCCAGTAACATATAAAAAAAATGTTATACATCATGACCAAGTGGAAAATTAATGCAATATACCATATTAATAGAACAAAGGACAAAAATCACATAATTATCTCATGGATGCAAAAAAAAAAAAAAGCATATGACAAAACCCAACACCTTTTCATGATAAAAATACACTAAAAATTAGGAATAGAAAAGAATTTCCTGGGCTGGCCCTGTGGCTTAGCAGTTAAGTGTGTGTGCTCCGCTACTGGCGGCCCGGGTTCAGATCCCAGGCGTGCACCGACACACCGTTTCTCCGGCCATGCTGAGGCCGCGTCCCACATACAGCAACTAGAAGGATGTGCAACTGTGACATACAACTATCTACTGGGGCTTTGGGGGGAAAATAAATAAATAAATAAATAAAATTTAAAAAAAAAAAAAGAAAGAAAAGAATTTCCTCAATCTGATAAAGGGCATCTATGAAAAACCCATAGCAAACATCATAATTAATGGTGAAAGACTGGATGCTTTTCTCCTAAGATCAAGAGGAAGACAACGATGTCCGCTTTCAACAACATTGTACTGGAGTTCTATTCAGGGCAATTAGGCAAGAAAAGAAATAAAAGGCATCCAGATTGGAAAGGAAGGATTGAACTATCCCTGTTTACATATGACATGATCTTGTATACAGAAAATCCTAAGGAATCCAATAAAAAATTAGAGCTAATAAATGAATTCAGCAAGGTCACAGGATACAAGATCAATACATAAAAATCAATTGTACTTCTATATCCTAGCACTTGAAAAATACAAAAACAAAATTAAGAAAACAATTCTATGAATAATACTTTCAAAAAAGGCTAAAATACTTAGGAATAAATTTAACAAAAAGGTGTAAGTACACTGAAATACACTGAAAACTAAAAGACATCATTGAAAGAAATTAAAGAAGACCTAAAGAAGCAGAAAGACATCCCATCTTCATGGATTGGAAGACTTAATATTGTTAAGATGACAATATTCCCAAAATTGATCTATGGATTCAGTGCAATCTATATCAAAATTCCAACTGGCTTTTTTTTAAAGAAATTGACAAGCATATCCTAAAATCCATATGGAAATGTGAAGGATACAGAAGAGCCAAAACAATTTTGAAAAAGAACAAAGTTGGAGGACTCATACTTCCCAATTTCAAAACTTACTACAAAGCTATAGTAAACAAGACTGCCATAAGGATAGACATATAGATCAATGGAATAGGGTTTAGAGTCTAGAAGTAAACCCATACACCATGGTCAACTGATTTTCAACAAGGGTGCCAAGTGAACAGTGAAAGAAGAGTCTTTTCAACAAGTGGTGCTGGGACTGGATATCCACATGCAAAAGAAAACAGTTGGACCTCTACCTCACACCATATATAAAAACTAACTCAAACGGATCAAAGACCTAAATGTAAGAGTTAAAACTATACAACTCTTAAAACAAAACATAGATGTGACTCTTCCTGACCATGGATTAGGCAATGGTTTTTAGATATGGGACATAAAGCACAAGCACCAAAAGACAAAACAGATGAAGTGAACTTCGTCAAAATTAAAAGCTTTTGTGCTTCAAAGGCCACCATCAAGAAGTGAAAAAACAACCCACACAATGGGAGAAAATATTTGCAAATCATTTATCTGATGAGGAACTTGTATCCAGAATATGTAAAGAACTCTTACAACTCAACAATAAAAAGACAACCCATTTTTTTTAAATGGGCAAAGGATTTGAATAGAGATTTATCCAAAGAAGATATGCAAATAGCCAAGAAGCACATGAAAAGATGCTCAACGGGGCCGGCCCCGTGGCTTAGCGGTTAAGTGCGTGCACTCTGCTACTGGCGGCCCGGGTTCGGATCCCGGGCGTGCACCGACGCACCGCTTGTCCAGCCATGCTGACGCCACATCCCACATACAGCAACTAGAAGGATGTGCAGCTATGCCATACAACTATCTGCTGGGGCTTTGGGGGGGAAAAAAAAAGGAGGAGGATCGGCAATGGATGTTAGCTTGAAGCCGGTCTTCCTCAGCAAAAAGAGGAGGATTAGCATGGATGTTAGCTCAGGGCTGATCTTCCTCACAAAAAAAATAAAATAAAATGTCTAAAAAAAAAAAAAAAAAACTGATCCAACAACTTTAGAAAACAATCTAGCACTATCTTGTAATGTCAAATATTTGCCCTTAGAATGTGCACTTAGAAAAATTCCTGTAGGTGTACAACAGTAAACGTGGATAAAAATATTCAGGGGGATTCTGGGAAGGCAGCAACCGTGGTGGTGTAATGTTTAATCTCTCCAAACCCCCCAGAAGGATACACACAGCAGCCAGGATTGCAAAACTAAAAAACCCACACACAATAACTATGACAAACTAGATGACACGGATCCCGGAAACCCTAAAACCCGAGTGGGTGGAGAAACACCTACCAGACCTGCAGGCAAGGCAGCGGTGTCAGAGGAAGCAGAAGGGAGCAACAGGACACCTGACTGACCAGAGGACCTCAAATAACCAACTGTCAGTCACGGAAAAGCCAGCGGGCCAACTGGAGAAGGGCGCCTGCTGCCGGAGGGGATCTGCTTATTCTGATAGCAGCTGAGGACAAGTGGCAAAATCTGAAGGGGCCGGCAGAGACAGGGCCTAAGAAACCGTCAGAACTGACCAGCCCAGGCTCCACTCAGGACGAATCCCAACTGAGCAGTAACTGCTAGAATAAAATCCAAATGGGGCAAGTCAGGAAAAGGGAGAAAAGAAAAAGAACCTCCAGATAAAGGTACAGGAGGAGAACAGAGTCAGAAGATGTCTGGAAGTGAGGTGCCATGGTCTTTACTACCTAACAAAAACAGCAGAGAGGGTGCTCTGAAGTTGTGAAATTAGAACAACTCTTAAATTAGACCTCCTGTAGTTCAGGAAATTTAATCTTATGTCAACGTAAGTAACAGAAAAGAATTGAAGTCAAATCCTGTACCGTTAGTCAAGGAAAAAATAAGGAGCAGAATAACATCCCTGCAGATAATAGAAGCAAACCAGAGAAACGCACAGGTGCAAACTATCGCCTAATATGTCAAAGTGGCCCAAGGAAGGAGGGGAGGTGGAATGGGAGCCTACCGATTAAAGGGGACCTAAAAGACACTTCAAAAAACAAAATAAAAAACTGGCACAGCTAAGTGGTAGTGTTTAGAATTGGTGACACTACAGCAAAGAAAAGTAGAAGTGATCAGACAGAAGTCAGGCTGGAGGAGGAGGGCGTCGTGCTGGGAAAGGGAGCACAACAGGTGGATGGGGTCAGAGTCGGTCTCCTTTCCATGGGGCATTTAAAAGTGTTCACTTTTTCATTCATTAACTTTTCATTTTTGTCTTATGCTGTATATATGTGTGTGTATAATGTTATTTTAACAACTAAAATTTTTTTAAAAAGAATGTTCATAGCACTATTGTTCATAATTGCCCCAAAGTGGAAACAACCCAAATCCCACTGACAGGGGAAAGCAAGAATAAATTGTACTGTTCAGCTGATGGACTATTTATTATTCAGCAGTGAAAATAAACCATCTCTTGTTCCAGTGAAACTTAGAAACATAATACACAGTGAAAAAAGCAAGTAGCAAAAAACAATAAGCTGTATGATACCATTTTTATAAATCTCAGAAACCAAGTAAAAACTAACAGTACAGTGTTTAGGAATACATACGTACATGATTTTAAAAACTATTTTAAGGAAGCAAGGGTCATAAACACAAAATTTATCATGGAATATGTACATATGTGATTTTTAAAACTACACGTTTAAAATGCAAGGGAATGATAAATCCAAAATTCAGGATGGTTTTTATTTCAAGGGAAACAAGGAGGACGGGATAGGGGAGGTACACACAAGCTTTTTTCTTAAGTTGGGTAGTGGGTTAACAGTGTACCTCTCATTATTATGCTCCATAATTTACAAATATGTTGTATATTAATAGTTTATCAGACCTGCACACAAAGAATTAAAAATGTAATTCTCCCTTTCATCGGCCACTCGTTCATTCATTCAGCACTCAACAGATAGTTACTGTGTGTCTACTATATGCCAGCACTGTGCTAGGTTCCAGGACAGAGCAGTGAACACGACACACACTGCTGCCGCCCTGTTGCAGCTCACAACCTCCTAGGACTTATCATGTCCCTGGAGGTGGTGCTGAGTGTGAAGTCGCTTTTTAAAAATCTGCAGAAAGTATGGCGCCAGCCCCGTGGCCTAGTGGTTAAGTTTGGCACACTCCCCTTCAGCGGCCTGGGTTCATGAGTTCAGATCCCAAGTGCAGACCTACACCACTAATCAGCCATGCTGTGGTGACGAACCACATACAAAATAGAGGAAGATTGGCACAGGTGTTAGCTCAGGGTGAATCTTCCTCAGGAAAAAAAAAAAAGTCTGCAGAAAGTAAGGGCCAGGACAATCCACAGTCAGAACAATCAGTTTCAGGATAACTGGAAGATACTTTCTTGGTATCATTTGAAGGAGATAATTTTAAAATTAAGGTAATTAAGCAGCCAACAGGAGAGAGCAAAAACAGCAGACAGGCACTCCCAGACAGTGGTTCCCCAACACTGCCAATTTGGTTTCATAAAGAAGAAGTTTTCATTTGTCTTAAAAAATATGATATACATAGACACACATACATGCCTACACACAGATTATTCCGAGTTTGTGTCCTCCCTATGTTTCTGTGTTCAGATCTCCTTTCACTTATGTATTGACAGTGATGATAGACGGTTGTTGGACTTGGTTACTGTTTAGTGAAGTATGGATTTGTTTTTAATGTCCTTACTTGGTGAAATAAACAGCTGGCAAATCCAAATCAATCTCTAAAATTTAAATTATTTACTATTTAAATCCCAGAGTCTCAGAATTGAGGTCCAGAGTCACGTTCAGACCCAACATTTTCTTTTTTGGAAGAGAATGCAGGAAAACTGAGCTCACTTTTCAACAACAAATCACTGACAGCATAACGCCTTGGTTAAGAACTTGCGTGGTTTCAGGAGCGGCCTGGGCTGATCTCCCAGCACAGCTCCACCCCGTCTGAGGGGCCCTGGACAAATTCCCTGGCTTATCCCGGGCTCCACTTCCTCACGCAGCACTGGGGATAAAAACCACCACATGGGCTGTCGTGAAAATCAAAAGAGATGATACATGTTAAAGAAAATAAGGAATGGTGATGATAATGCTGTATGGCTCAATTCCTGGGGCACAACAGCAGTGAAAGCAGCCGTGTGTGTATGCATGTACGTGCGTGTGTGTATATGCCCGCATTTGGGTGTGCGTGTATATATTATTACAAATACATTACTCCTGCAGGATGTCTCCAGTACAGAATCAACCTGCAAGAAGTTTTATCTGAAGCTCCAGGGATCCTTTGGGTGGAGTGTGCTGTGTCTGAGGTCAAGTGTCAATCGGCTGTCACTTCTTCATTCTGTAGGCCAGGGTAGCCACCAACTGCACTCACTTTAGTTCACCTTCACAATCTGCCATTTCCAATAGTGGGTGAACCTTATTTTCTTTATATCAATGTTTTCTTCAAATCAACTCACTTTTTTCCTTGAATACATTAATTTTTAAAGTGTTCCTTCCAGAGAGGCAGCATAGCACAGAGGTTAAGAACACAAAGCCCGGGGCCAAGCCGCCCTGGTTTCAACACTGCTTCTGTCACTTCCTAACGATTTAACCCACTTGTGCCTCAGTTTCCCCAACTATAAAATGAGGGTGATTATAGTTCTTATCACAGAGGTTTACAATTCTGTTATGAGAATCACAGCATTTTTCTTTGTGAAGCATTTAAAACAAGCCTTCCACAGAGTAAGTGCTATGTGTTTGCTACATAAGCATCCAACGTAAATGGAAAACCAGTGTTACTTGACATAAAGTCTTAAAACAAATAAAACCTTAAAATAAATAAAAACAAAATAGTGTTATTAAGTTCTAGCTAGATATTTACCTGCTCAAATGCTTAGTGGAGTGGCCCTGGTCTCTTTAAAAATACAGAAGAGACAGGAGGGAATGAGGCTGAGGGAATCTTAAGGACACGCCAAGACCAACCCAAGGCCTCCTCCTCCACTCAACCAGGAGATGGGGAGAGAAGTGAAACAACTAACTTTCTCACTGTGCTACCACCGGAAATCATCCCCAGATGCACCACGAGTAGGCTGTTCCTGCGCTGGAAAGTTCTGGAAAGGCCATTAAGATGTAAAAACTTGGGAAAGTGAGGTGTCCCGAGTAGCACACACAAATGAAAAATGGAACCAGGCATTCCTGGGTCGATCTATTCATCACAAACATCCCTGAGCTGAGAGTGAAATATCTTACACTGAGAGGTCGGCTCCAGTGCAGAGAATCTGTTTTCACTTTGAATTGAAGCTTCCTTGCACAAGGCACTGCCGGGGGGACTGTCACTCACCAAACCTCCTCTCTGTCCTTTGTCTTGGGGTGACTCAGCACATCCCAGTAGGTGATTCCAGGTGACAGCCTACAGCCAACTTGCCTTCTTTCTCTTTTGCAGGCAGAGCTAGCTTAATCTTCATGTATTTATTCTTTAAACCACCAGTGTCACCTGAGACAGATGGCTAGAGGGGTGGGCAATGGATTTGGGATCTTGGTGCCTCGAAACCTCCTGTTCTGTGTGGCCCAGGTTATAAGCGCCTGTAAATTGTCAATCTTGGCGGGCCCTGATGGATGGGGTGAGCACCCTGGTACGGCCTCCCTCCAGAAGAAGATTAAGGGAATGTTTAGATAGCAGAGCTCTGTCCCTGGAGGGAAGGTGCCAGAGAGACATCAACACACAGTTCTGCATAATCAGTTCAACACCAGAACAACAAAAATGGGAAGGGAAGATTAAAAAATAATCCCAATTTCATAGCAATGAGGGGTGTGATGAAATGGGGAATAGGGTGAAAGCATAAAGCCCAGAATCACAAAACACTCTCATTTCACTCTTAAAACCTCAAGGCTGAGGTAGGAAACAACATTCTTGCCCTTGAGAGAATTCTTC
Source organism: Diceros bicornis minor (assembly GCF_020826845.1). Taxonomy (NCBI): domain Eukaryota; kingdom Metazoa; phylum Chordata; class Mammalia; order Perissodactyla; family Rhinocerotidae; genus Diceros; species Diceros bicornis. Next base: position 13,361,908 of record NC_080749.1, on the reverse strand, counting down.
TAAGTCCCTCTGAAAGAGTGTCCACTTCCGAGGCTCTCTCTTTGTGGGTGAGCACAGGAGGAGCTGTGAAAGCTGAACACCTTAGGTGAGTATCTCGAGTAAGTAACTGAGCCGTTCACAGTGGAGCATGGTCCTAGTAGGCCCCCTCCCAACCGGGGACATCTCTCTATGGGGCCCTTGGCGGGAGGCCAGGATCCCTGAGAGATGCTGGCGGCCATCTCCTTCAAGGCTTCAGGCTGGATGCCAGTGGTGGCACAAAGGGCATGGGCAAGTGGGGGCCAGGGGGTGTGCAGGGGTTTAGCCCTCAGCAGCCTCGGTTGGCATCCCCCCTGCCCTCCCAGTCTTTGGCTATGTAATGTGCTAGCCCCCCCGCCCCCAATGTTGCAACCCCCTCTCCTGACATTCCTGGGCGTCCAGCCCAGGGTTTGCGTTGGTTCTGACTTTCTCCTCTGTCCTTCTTGCACTCCTCCCATCTGCTCCTATTTTTTCCCTTTCTCTTCTCCTTGTCCCATTTCTATTTTATAATATAAAATTTAAAATTTTATTTAAATTAAATTTACTTAAAGACTGAGACTGGAGGATTTTTACTCTTCTATTATCAAATCCAAAAATCAGAAAATGAGCTTTCACGAGCGGACTGAATCTTGGAATCTGAGACTTCTCAGAAAGTCCAGAATACAAGCCCTATATGACTGCATGATGCAATGACCACAGACATTCGGGAGCACAACCAAGACATTCAGTGTTGGCCTCTTGGGAGAAGCCAGCTTTTCATCCCACTCATCCATGATATGAAAACGGTTTCAGAGATCATGCTCACATCTCCTCTAAGCCATGTCGTTTCTCCCTCCAAACACGAGGGTTCCCAGAAGCCTTCCGTGATTACCCAGCAGCCAACTTCAGTTTCTCCACGTCCTCTCAATCTTCATAATGAGGAGAGCAAACCTCGCTAACTGAAGCAAAGGAGTGTGCGTACCCAGCCCATGACAACAGCCACCTACCCCTCGCTGAGCCATACTATGGACAGGCAGTGTGCTAACCACTTCACAGACATCCTGATATTTAATCCTGACAATACCCCATGCAGTAGATGCTATTAGTCTAGTTTTACAGATGAGGAAAATGGGGCTCAAAGTAAATTGCCCAGAGTCATACGGACCCCAGAGTCTCTGCTCTTAACTACTGTGTCACTGTGCCCACAGAATCCCCGAAGAGGTGTCAATGAGTCATTGGTTTTATTGACTCATTGGCAATATTGATTTAGGTATATATTGTCAAATTACCTGCACCCGAAATACTATTCCAGGTTTCTTTATGCTATTACTACATGGAAATACTGAGGCACATCAGCCTGTGTTTATTTTGTATACTGTGCATCTTTTCTTCAATCTAACAGCTAAAATATTTTTCACGTTTAAAACTTAAATACATGTATATAGATAAAAAATAAAAAGAAATAAATATACTGTGGGTATTGCCAACAGAATCTTATCGTTGACAATTTTCTAAAGGATTTAACCCAGAATTGCATGTAAATGAATTTAGATTTGAATATCTATAGGTAGCATAATGTAAAAAACCTCTAAAATTTGGAGGCTACACTCTGCGATATTGGGTGTAGAGACCTCAGGCAAATTAATGTGTCTGAGCTTTGGTTTTCTCATCTGTAAGGAGAGAACGCGATATCTATGTCCCAGGTTATGCAGAAGATCAGATAAGGGGGTTCATAGTCAAAAAGCCCACCAGAGTCCTCACTAACCATCACTGTCTTGTAATTCCCTTCTTAGGTTTCCTTAAATAAGGGATACACATTTGTTTTCATGTTCTTACCAATTTCTTAAAAATCAATAATTTAGTCAAATCCAACTCATCTATCTATCTATATATGTATAATAAAATTATCTGCTGTGCATAAAATCATTTGAAAAGAATGACACAATAACTATCAAGTGACATTTTATTTAACGTGATAGAGTGCCACAGTCTCAGAACAAAGTGACCTTAACTGCTTCGAAATTCCTTCCTTAGTTTTACTGCAACAAATCACATGGTGAAGGAAGACCTTCTTCAGGGTCATGCAACTCGGAAGGGCTTCTCTGGGGATGTGTGCAGACATCTTTGGGGACTTTGGAGGAAAGTCTCGGTAATTTGTTTTAACGCGGATTTTTTCCCCACAGCATCTGTCCTGTCTCCCTTTTTATGTGGCAGGTCCTCAATCACGGGACCACATTTTCTGTCTTTTGTATCCCACCCGCAACACCTTGCCAACCTAAATCAACAAATATGTTTTAAACAGGTAGTGCTTATCCAACACTGCATCAGGGCATGGAAAGAATATAAGAGAGGCAGAAATTGTGGCCCTAGCTGTGAGGCACAGATAATCTCATCAGGCAATTTTGGCAGATGCTGAATTATCTGGATATTATTGCTGGTATCTAAATTCTGTAAAATAAGTTCCAGAAAGTCCAGTAACTTTTAGAAGAGTATATGATGCAACAGGGAAAGCAAATCTATTCATTCCTACATAAATAAATAGATCTACACACTTATTAACTCCTGATATGTGCCAGGCAGTGGAGCTCCAACAGTAAATAAGACCCGATCCTCAAACTCGGGGAGAGCCCCATCTTGTAGGGAAGATCAACATACAAAAAGCAAGGCCACAGCATGCAATAATTACTACAGTAGACTGGCCAGGACATGGTGAGGACCCAAAGGAGAGCATACTTGCGTCTACCGACCATGAGTTGGTGGGAGGGGTGGGTCAGAAAAGATCTTAGAGACCAGGTGATCCTTGATAGTGTCTCCCAAGATGGATGCTAGTCTAGTGGAGAGGGGGTGGAACATTCCAGAGAACAGTGTGAGAAACCTGAGGTATGTGACCGCATGGTGTGTCCAGAGGGAATAGGTGATGGGGACAGAGGAGGGCTGTGGGAGAGAGGAGGGAGGTGCCAAATCACATAGCAAGAGAAAGGTGGGAGATGTGGCTAGAGATTAAACCAAGAAGTCCCCAGTGCCATGCTAGAATGTGCACTTTATCCTGAGGGGGCCCATCAGGTGGTTTTAAACAGGGAGGGACATAGCCAGAATCGCATTTTTAAGAGATAGCTCTGATGGCAAGCGTGACAGATGGACTCGATGGATGCGAGTCTGCAGTAAGGACACTAGAATGGGAGACTGTCTCGACGGGCAAGATGAGAAATGATGAGAGTCCAAACCAGGGCAGAAGCAGTGGAAAGAGAAGAGAAGGGTGTTCTTATGAGATGGCAATTCCAGGAGTCCTGAGCTGACTCTTCTTGAGGAGATATCAGAAAGTAGTGAAAGGCAAAAGCACTCACTCTAGCTACAATTAGAAAATGTTTTCGAGTACAGTCGGTGAGTATAAGGACCCTCTCTTTTACCCTTAGAGTCCTTTCTGCCTTCCCTACAAAGACAGTGTGATGGTTGATTACAAGCAGGCTTGAAACTCCAGCTCCACCCCTTACCAGTGGGTAACTGAGTAAACCTACGTGAAGTGCTTTAGTGAGGTCCGGCCCAGAGTATGCACTCACTAAACGCTAGTTGTTAGCAACTGTTACCTGGCTCCATCTCTCTTCTGATGGCCTGGCTTGTCCTGCAGAGGTTGCTGAACCTGGTTGTGGGAAAGAAACCCAGACTTGGTATTTTTAAATATGGCTTTTGTCATTCATGGAGGGTCTACATGAAGGGAGCAACCACCAGGCAGAAACCAAGCAACTAGCACACCCCAGTTCTCAACACACCACAGGTTCCCTCTACATACACAGCACCACCAAGGTCCACCCCTCACTGCCACCCCTGCCATGAGGGCCTGTGCCCACACGTGCACACAATTCAGAAAGTATCTGAAAGGATGGCTAATCATATATTTTTTGATACAAGGTCAGATATACATTTGAAAACAAGGGAAATTTTTGTTCAGAGTAACAAAGGGGAGTATGACCTTAAAGGTCTGTAAAGGGGACATGATGTTTGTTCAAAGACATTAAAGATCTTTTTTGATTACTTGAATTTTTAACTAAATATGTGATATGAAGTTCTGTTGATTATGGAGGCATTCCTCAAAAGCCTTTCTAGGTAACAATAAACTTCTCTTCACTCCTGACAAAGGAGGTTAGATTTGGACAAAATTCTATGCTTACTTTTTTTTTTTAATAAAATAGCATTGCTCTCACTTAAATTCCAATTTCTTGTAATAATAGAGCTGTTCTTCAGTTAGTTAACTTGGGAGAGTGATTTGTACTGTATATATATTTCCCTCAAACATTCAAAAATGAGGGCCCCAAACTCATCCATGTTGACAGAACAGTGGCTGTTGACGGTGGAGAGGCAGGGAGGGAACTGAAAAGGGCCATGAAGGAAATTTCTGGAATGATGGGCATGTTCTGGAAAGATATAGATTGGGATGTAGGTTACACATTTGTCACAACTCATAGAACTGTACACTACAGATCTTTGCATTTTACTGTATGTAAATTATACTTCAATTTTTTAAAAGGAAAGAAGCAAGCAAGCAGACTTCCAGTTAAACATGACAGGCTGACTACATTCACTATATCATCTCCTCTGGAACCCCACTAAAATGAGAGTAAAAGGATAATACAAGTATAAGCCCACGAAGACAAAGGGACCAGGAGAGAAGACATCAGGGACAAGAGAGTTCATCCCATTTTGAAGATGGAAAGTGGATAGAGGAGTAGGAATTGCCAAGATGGAGCTGAGGAAGCTCCGACTGAAGTGCTGGCAGAAAGTGAATCCCTAAAATGCTGGCTTATCCACCCGTCCCAATCCTGGGAGCCTCAGGCCATTCCCAGGCAGGAGACTGGAGATTTATCTCCAGACTCTCGAGGAAGAGCAGGTCCCACCCGAGCATACAGCGCTTGTAGGAGCTTTATAGCACCTCAAGCTTAAATATAAATGGACAGACATTTGAGGAATACCTCAACCATGTAAGAAAGAAACCAAAGCAAACTGGGAATAGGAACCCAGAGGAAACACACAATGTGACGAGCAGAATAAAACATTTAAGTGGAACTACAGCTAACATCTTCAGAGAGAAAAGAGAAGACATCACACCCATAAAATAAGAAAAGGATACTGTAGAAAAGAAATAGAGAACTAGAAATTGGAAATATGATAGCAGAAATATTTAAAAATTAATAGAAAAATAGGAAGATAAAACTTAGTCAATTTCCCAGAGAGGAAAACCGGAAGATAAAAGATAGAGGCCTTAGAGGAACAATCCAGGAAGTCTCATTTCTGGCTAATAAGAACGCCAGAGAAAACAGGGAAGAAAGAAATCATCAACCCATGCAAGAAAATTTCCCCAAACTGAAAGACAGGAGTTTCCAGATTAACAGGGTCCCCCAAACACCCAGCCCAGAGGTTTAAAGCACACCCTCCCCAAAGCACAAAGTTGTGAGATTTCAGCACACCTGTGATAAAGAGACTATCCTAAAAGCTTTTAGAGAGAAAAAATAGTTTCCATACAAAAATATGAATTAGAATGGCACTGGCCCTCTCAACAGCTTCCTGTAAGCAAAAAGGCAATGGGATAATGCCTTCAAAAATCTGAGCAAAGGTGTTTTCAGCCTAGAATTTAATAGCCACCAACAGTATCTGAGAGAAAAATAAAGACATTTTCAAACATTTTAAAACATGTATCATCTATGCACCCATTTTTAGGAAACTGTTAGAGGCTATTGGTGGTCTAGTGGTTAAGACTTGGGGCTCTTACCACTGCAGCCTGGGTTCGTTTCCTGTGGTCAGGGAACCACACCACTCACCTGCCGGTTGTCATACTGTGGTGGCTGTGTGTTGCTGTGATGCTGAAAGCTATGCCACCAATATTTCAAATACCAGCAGGGTCACCCATGGTGGACAAGTTTCAGCAGACTTTCCAGACTACACAGACTAGGAAGAAGGACCTGGCCACCCCGTTCCGAAAAATTGGCCATGAAAACCCTGTGAATAGCAGTAAAGCACTGTCTGATAAAGTGCTGGAAGGCCGAGAGGACGACGCAAACAGACCAGGCAGGGTTCCATTGTACTGTACACAGGGGCGCTAGAAGTCAGACTTGACTCCACAGCACTAATGACAAACTAGAGGCCATGCTACAGCCCAACAAGTGCGTGAAGCAAGAAAGAAAATGATAAAGGATTCAGGAAACAGGGAATACAGGAAAGCAAGGAAGGGAAGCTCTTTCCCTCCGAGGTCGGGCCTCCTCCTTGGAAGGCAGACCTACTAGGCCTCCATCTCCTTCCGCCTTGGGGAATCTCTCCAGCCTCCTAACCCCGCCCCCACTTCCCTCTACCTCAAGCCATCTAACAAAATCTGCCCGGCCAGCTAAGGCTCTCAGGAAAGACTGAAAGAATCTGTCTTCAAGCTCCTCTGCTTTCAACCCTTCAAGCGCCCCTGGGCTAGGACACCAAAGAGGCCAAGTACCTTGGAATGTGAGGAGAGAAGACAGAAGCACACACAAATTCCTGTCTCAGTAAACTACTCTGTCCCACTGATCTGCAGACCCTGAGGAAGGCCAGTTACCAGGACCTCTGCACAAAACGTCCCGACACATTTCTACCAAACATGGGAGACCTAATACCACAGAATGCTCACTAGGTCAGGGGAGTCCCCTTCAGCCCAGGGCTGTAAGAATTTGGAAAAGGGAGAGCTGGGGAGGGGTTGGAACAGCTCCTACCTCAAAGCGGCCTTCTTAGGATTCTCCTCTCTCCTTTCCAGCTTCCATTTTCATCTTCCACTTGACGAAGTCTCTCCTCAGCATCTTAGTCTGGAAGCACCTACCAGCTGTGATGCAGGCATTAAAGAGATGAGTGGCACAGACAGGACTGGTGACTGCAATTAGACACCAGTGGAGTCCCCAAATCTATAAAGAGACCCTGCCACCTCAGAGCTCCTCCGAGGCCCCGCTCCTAGCACCAACTCAGCCCTCTGCCCAGATAGTTTTCTTCTATCAACCAGACCCGAGCTGAACCATGAAGAGAACTCAGGGAGGCAGTTCTGCACCATGGCAGATTGATTTTTAAGTCAGTTCACTACCTTAAAGCTATATTTCTTAATTATTTAAATAATCTAGAAACAAACACAAGGTTTTTTGTAAACTAATTAAAGAGTTAATGACATTGCCTAACCATATGTAAGAACTTCCAGCCTTCAGAAGGGCAGAGAGACACCACTTCATGCAAAATAATTCCTATATCCCTGAGGTGGGAATCACCCTTTGCTCCCAGAGCTCTAGGCACTGCTTTACCTCTCACCTTTTCACACGCAAAAGAACAGCTTTCCAGTGCTTCCACCAGTAGAATGTATTCTCTAATATCAGTGGTTTAGGAAGGAATTTGTTTAAGCATCACCTCAGCCAAACAAAGGAAGCTACATATAATGCGGTACACCCGGAAGCTTTTAACAAAGGTTCTATTACAACTTGCTTGCCACCTTTCAATGCTTAGCTTTAAAAAGTCGACAAGTAAGCAGGGGCATTTTCTGAAATGTTAACACATTACTGTTATTCACTTCAGAAATAAGATTATAGAGGTCTAACTGATTAAAGTTAGGTATTGGCTTTGAAATAATTAGGCACTGACTTTTGAAATAAATCAAAATTTTAGGCAGTAGTAAGCACATGATCGCTTTTGAAGACGAGTACATTCCATACCATTTACAGGCTGAAGGCTTTGACTGTCAGCTGAAGGACTCGCAAGGCTGACTTGACAGATGGACAAACCTACCGGGTAAGCACAGTCACGGACAAACGCCCAGCCCTCTCCGCCCTCATCTTTGAGGCCCAGGCAGACTCTGCTGACCCCTGGTGGCAGACAGCAGGCAGACGGGACCCAGTCCAGAGCATACTTCCCTCCACCTGACCTGCTGCCTGGACTTCTAGTCTGTGTGATGAGTATTGGCTAAAACAGCTGGAAAGGTGTTATATTGGAGGAAGAGCTGCTCTACAAGATCTACAGATTAATGGCGGGCATTAATCAGCACCAGTAAAGACGCCTGAGCAGGTGTCTAGAAAATTCTAACTGCGAAACCTGCCTCTGCAAGATTTTTCCTCCCAAAGATTATATTTGTTTGAAGAACTTCTGTATTCACCTCTGCATCTATTTATTCTACCGTCCCCACCCCTACTCCCGTTTTAAGTAAATTATGTCCAGAGAATAGAAAAAGGGATAGCCTTATTCTTACAAAAAGGAAATTTAAATTGTTCTGCTATTGTTAATTACCTTCGTCCTAATTGGGAACAATTCCAACCAGAAGAAAGAGGACATATACAAGAAACATGTGACAGGTCATGTGCTAAGGGTTAGTTGCATCCGAGGGCAAGGTACCTCAGGAAAGGGAACAGGAAGGGCAGGTTTCTTGGAAAATGAAAAATGAGTCCTTCCCTGGGTTCCAGGAGTATTGCTGGGCTTTGTTATTGGAGCCGACAGGTCAAGGAGAGAGAATTGGCAAGAAGCGGGAAACACCTGACTTGTAGGAAAAGGCCTGGCTCTGCTGCCCAACATCTAACGTGGGAGAGCCCCTCATTCTGTGTCTAAATTTTCCCTCTGTGTAATAGGATGAATAGTGTTCTTTGTGAGACAGCAACGCGACAGTTCTCCCCCGACAGAGTATGTGTGTGCCAGACACCGAGCTAGGTCACCAAGGCCTCAGAGCAACTCTGAGAGGTCCGTGTCATTGTCCCCATTTAAGAGGAGAAGAAACTGAGCCCCAGAGAGGCTGAGCGGCTTGCTCAAGGTCACACGTCCAAGCTAGTGGCATCCCCCCTGCATTCTTCCAACCCAGGGCTGCCTGACTCCAATGCTCTTGCCTCCTCATCAGGCTTGCCTAAAGCAAACACTGAAAGATAAATAATTCCAATACACACAAAAGTGCCCCATCTGCCTTTTTCAATTTGTCTAATTTTAAATGTCACCATGAGTTCAGTTCTAGGTCACTTTTAAAACAAGTAACTTTGCTTTAAGGCAAGTGGGGAAAAAATCCTGCTGTAATTTGTACAGTTGTAGAATCGACTGTTTAGATTTCTACTCAGCTTTCCAGGGACAGTTCAAACAGAAACAAATGACAATCTAGGACACTGATCTCACCGATGGTGAATAACCGCCACAGTGTTTCTTCCAGCTGGTAGAAAAGCCCCCACAGGAGGTGCAGGATCGCCTCCGGCACACACAGGAACCGCAAGGCACAGAGGAACTGTCAGGCGCAGGAAAAAGCAGGTGTCGCAGCAACCAGGTTCAGACCAGCAAAAACAAACTGAGTGTTAACATTTTCAATCTCGTCTCCTCAATTCCCGCGGAAACACATATGTATTTAGGACCGCTGAGCAATTTCTCCAGAGCCCAGTCTACACCGGGGTATAAATCCGGAAGACCATTCTTCAAGGAAAGAAGCTTCTAGAGTTGATCCAATCTACATAGGTCTACTTTGCTAAGAGATGAGCTTCAAGAATCCGTGAAGTTTAGCTTTAAAATTCAAATACAATCTCAAAGTCATTCATTCATTCAAGAAATATTTATGCTGGCCTATTAAGTGTTAGGGACTATTTTATATACTGGGGACATTCTAATAGCAGGAGACAGACCAGAAAAAGATTTTTTAAAAGTAGAGTGCTGCAGGGGGCAGGCATTTGCTATTTTATGTAGGGTGAGCAGGAAAGCTTTCTTTAATGTCATTTGAGCAGATGCCTGACAGAAATGAGGGGACAATGCCACAAATAACTGGCAGAAAAGGCATTGCAAGCAGAGGGAAGAGCAAGTGCAAAGGCCCTGGGGTATGAGTCTGTTTGGCATGCACCAGGAAGAGAATGAAGGCCAGGTGGCTACTGCAGAGTGAAGGCAGATGCTAGATGAGGTCACAGAGGTGGTAGGGGCTGATCACGTAGAACTGTGTAAGCCTCGGCAGGAAACTGGCTTTTCTCTGAGTGAAGGTTTTAAGCTGAAGCATGACAGGATCTGATTTATGTTCTAGAAGAATCACTCTGGCTGCTGGGTGGAGAATTGTAGTGGGGTAGGGGTGGGAGCAGGGAGCCCAGTAGAAGGCGACTGCAATAATCCAGGTGATGGATGGTGGTACTTTGGACCAGGTGGTGGTAATGAAAAAGGTGAGACGAGGCTGGCGGCTGCATATACTTTGAAGGTGGGGCAAACGGGACTGGCTGATGCACTGGATGTGCGTATAAGGGGGAAAAGAGAAACGACTCCCAAGTTTTTGGCCTGAACAAATGGACAACTAGAGTTCTTTCCTCTGGTGGGAAGACTGAGGAGGGGCCAGGTTTGGGGAGAGAGCTCAGCAGCTCAGTGTCTAACATGTTCCGGTCTGTGGTATCTATCAGCTGGCACCTATTAACCACACTAATGGAGATGTCGAGTTGCCAGTGAGATATAAGTGTGGGATTCACGGGAGAGATCTGGACTGTGGTCTAAAATTGGGAGTCTGCAGCATCTAGTTGTTATTTAAAGCTGTGAGATGCACGAGATCACTGAGGAAGTAGATGTGTTTATAGAGAAGTGAGAGGACTGAGCCCTGGGCGTCCCAGTGTTGGAAGGCTAAGGAGATGAGGAAGGACCAGAAAAGGAAATGAGGACAAGCGACCAGTGGAGCACAAGGAAGCCAAGCGAAGAAGGTGTTTGCAAGAAAGAAGGTGTCAACTGATTCCGTGTGGCAAATGCTGCTGACAGGTTAAGTAATGTAAAGACAGAGACTCTTATTCCTTTGCTAATAGCAGAACCACTGGTGACTTGACCAGAGCTGCTTCAGTAGAGTGATGGGGATGGAAGCCCAACTGGAGCGAGTTCAAGAGAAGAGGAGAGCGAGTGGGAAAAGGAAGGTATGGATTACTCTGTTAAGGACTTTTGCTGTAAAGAGAATATGGGACGACTGTTGTGGGAGGGTCAAGATGGGAGAGATGACGGCTTGTTTATATGCTGGTGAGAATGATCCGGTGGACAGGGGAGATGTGTGATGCCAGAGAGAGCGTGGACAAGCGCTGCGGTGGCGCTCACGGGTGCTCCAGGAGGTGGTGGCATGGATGCACAAGTAGAGGACAGACTTAGAAAGGAGCACTACTAGTTCACCACTGCCACAGGAGGGCAGGCAGAGTACCCAGCACAGCTACGAGGAGGGGAACAGGAGCAAGCCATCTTCTGATGGCCTCTGTTTTCTCAGTGAAATAGGAAGCAAGGGTAGCAGCTCAGAGTTAGGAGGAGAGGAGGTGTTAGGATTGAGGGCCAAGAACCCGGGAGAGTGAAGGAGCTAGGGAAGTGGAGCACCGCAGGGCAGCGTTAGGAACTCACCTAAAATTCACAGTCGTGACTTAAAGCTTTGTCAGTCAACGTGCTTTCATCCAGCCACGTGCAGCTATTCCACGTCAAGTGTGGAGAAGGCAAAGTGGAATTAAACCCTCAGGGTGGTAAGAGAAATGAGGATCTGTACAAAGGAATGATGATGGAGAACCAGAGAATCTCAATTAGTTAGGGGAAGGGACAGTGAAAAGATGGGAGGGTCAATGAACTAGGTCCAGTGGAGTGGAAGGACTGATGGACGGGGGCACCAGAGGGAGAGAAACGGAAAGACAGGAGGCAGTGGTCGCAGAATGGGAGGCGTGATACTGAGATTATGCTGTAGACTAGGCTGTGGTTACTGACGATGACCGCGGCTATGGTGTGACTTTGGGAGCAGGTCGCTGAGACAGAGTAGATGATACGAATGTTACAGTCGAGCTGGTCAATGACTTGAGAGGCCCCGCGGTACTAGAAGCCCTGTCTATGTCTCTACTGAATTACGACAGGAGGAGTAGTGGAGATAGTGACAGTGAGCCAGGAGCTAAGATGGTCAAGGAACAGAGGGAGCGGCATGGGGCCCTGCAGGTATCTGTGATAAGGGGGTGGGGAGGCAGGCAATGTGCAGTCTGATGGCATAGGGCACAAAGCTGGGGTTAGAGGGAGGAGGAGGGGGTTAGAGGAGCTGAAGGGCAAGGATCAGGAAATTAAATGAGATTTGTTTTTTGCTAAACAGAATCTAACACTGAGAGGATTGAAGACGACAGCTCTTGATCTTTCTGGCTCTCCTTTCCCACCAAGTGAGAAATGAGGGGGAAGAAGCCCTCACAATCCTCGTCCTTACCACTTGCCTTAGTCCTGTTAGAGTCGGAGACTTAAGGGTACTCTGGTCACTGCTTTGATTCATCACAAGACTATCCTTGTTGGCGAAGGCATTCTTCTCATGTATCGGACTTAATAGGAATGAGGCTAAGACTGGATGCTTGAGTCTCTAGGATTTGGGAAGGCATTCCCAAACCGTCTGCCTTCACTTACTTCAAGAGTCATATGACATCACCTGGGACCTGAAACGATTTTCTCCATCTTAATCTTGCTGCCTATGAACGACATTATCTACCGCATACTCACATGAAGTGCCAAAAGCACAGAATGGATCAGGGTCAGTGCTCCCTAAAAACCACACTGCAGAGCAGCACGACACACATCCTGTGTTTCTTCTAAATCACTGCACATTAGATGATCCTCTCACTGACCAAGGATCAAAAAATGAGTCTCCAGGGCCGGCCCCGTGGCTTAGCGGTTAAGTGCGCACGCTCTGCTGTTGGCGGCACCGCTTGTCCAGCCATGCTGAGGCCGCATCCCACATACAGCAACTAGAAGGATGTGCAACTATGACATACAACTATCTACTGGGGCTTTGGGGGGAAAATAAATAAATAAAATTATAAAATACATCAAGTGACAATGCTTTAAAATGTATGTTTAAATAATGATGTATTTGCAGAAAAAAGAAAAACTCTGGAAGTATGAACCCCAAGTTATGCAAAGGAGTGACCCCTGAAGAAAGGGATTTTTACTTTTATATCTTAGAGTTGTTTTTAACATGCCAATATTATTTGTATAACTTAAAACACACCAAGATCAGAAACATTAAAAAATCTAGAAAAAATAACCTAGATGGAATATGCCAAAGTGTTAATGCCAATTGCCTGATGGTTTTTTTCCTTCTTCTTTTAATTTCCACACATGTATTAGTTTTCACTAATTCTATTTTTTTTTGCTGGGAAAGATTCGCCCTGAGCTAACATCTGTTGCCAATCTTCCTCTCATTTTTCCCTCCCCAAAGCTCTAGTACATTGTTGTATATTCAAGTTGTTAAGTCCTTCTAGTTCTTCTAAGTGAGCTGCTGCCACAGCATGGCTACCGACAGACGAGTGGTGTGATTCTGCACTGGGAACTGAACCTGGGCCGCCACGGCAGAGTGCGCCAAACTTGAACCACTAGGCCATCAGGGCTGGCTCAGTTTTTACTAATTCTTAATGCAAATACATTCTCCTTGTAAAGTTAAATATTACAGATCAGGCTTTTTACCACCCTCACCTTCCAATCCTAGTCCCCTCCCCAGAGTGATCAATGTTATCAATTTGGTGTACATTCTTTTGTGTATATGTGTATATATATGTGTATATTCATATACACATACATAAATACACATTGTATACATTATCGTTTTGTTTTTAAAGTGACATCACAGTTTATGAGTCGCTCTGCAATTTCACCCATCAAGATGTCTCAAAGACTGTCCTGTGTCAGTAGATAATATGGATGTCCCTCATTGTATTAGATTAAGTAGTAATCCAGAATATAGATATACCAGACTTTATTTAGCTAATCTCCTATTGACATCATGTAGGTGGTCTACAGTATTTTTCTATTATAAGTAACACTGCAGTGAATTCCCTTATAAATGCCTCCTTCTGCAGGCATGAGAAGGTTTCTTTGGGACAGATTCTAAGTGGAACTGCTGGGTCAACAGAATATGCACATTTGTTATTTTAACAGATACCACAGCAAACTGCTTGCCTAAGTGTCTGTACACAAGTCTACTCCTACTGGCAGTGTAGGCACACACGCCAATACTTAAACCTTTTACTTTTTGCCAACGTGATGAATGAAAATGGTACTCCGTTGTTGTTTTAATTTCCTTGAATAACAGGACGTGCATCTTTTCACGTTTGTAAGTCATATATGTTTCCTTTTTTTACGAATTTCTTCTTTATAAAATGTGTCCATTTTTCTGTTGTTTGTCCTTTTGTCAATGACCTGGAAGAGTTCCTCATATATTCTGGAAACTAATCTTTCGTCTACTTTATAAGTGCAAGTAGTTTCTCCCAGTCTTTGTCTTTCAACCTTATGATTTTTTTTTTTTTGGAATCCAGTTTTCCACAGATATGTCAAATTTAGTAAATTATGGCATTTGCATTTTATGTTTTAAGAAGGCCTTCTCTACCCCAAGGTCATAAATATAATCCATATTTTTTTCTAAGCTCATCATCTTGTTTTTCATGTTTATTTAACCCAGATGAAATTTTAGTGAATGGTAGGAAACAGGGCCCTTAATCATTTTGGTAATGCCTAGCAAGGAGCTAAACATCCTTTTCTCCACTGATTACAAATACTACATTATATACTAAGTTTCCAAATACATTAGTCATTATCTCTATTCTAGTCCACTGATTTTTTTGGTCTATTTTTGTACCACTACCAAGTTGTGTTCACCACTACAGCTTTAAAATATATTCTGATATCTGGTAGGCGATCCCCCCTCCTTTTTGTTTTTCCAAATTGATCTTGGCTATTCTTGCACCTTTACTTTTCCAAATGAATCTTAAAATCAAATCTGTCAAATTCAAATATAAATCCTTTAGGATTTAGATAGAGGTTGCACTCAATTACAGGTTAGGTATAAATCTACACCTGAAATACACCAAAACTTCCATCTTTGAACACGCAACCTCTCTCTCTTTACTTAGGTCTTTTATATCCTCTAGTAATATTTTATTGCTTTTGTGCACGTTTCATTTTAGGTTCATTATCAAGCACTCCTGAAGTCTCTCATTAGTTTTCATAACTTGTCAGTTGATTCTCTTGTATTCATGTTGTCTGCAAATGAATGTTTTGTCTCCTTTTCAATATCTGTGGTTCTTACTACTTTTCTTTTCTTATTGTATTGGCTACAATAAGACCAGCAGAACAATTCTGAATAGTACTGGTAATGGTGGTCCCCCTTGTCCTTTTCATACCTAATAGGTTTGCTTAAACACTCCTCCATTCAGTAGGTTTTCTGTAGGTAACCTTTGTCAAGTTAAGGGCATTCTGTTCTATTCCTAGCTTTTATTCGCACATGGAGTTGCATATCATCAAATGCTTTTTTGGTATCTACTGAGATAAGCATAATTTCTTTCTCCTTTAAAATATAGATTTTGTGAATTACATTGATAAATTTTCTATAGTTTTGAACCAATCTTCTATTTCTAGTAAAAGCCCTTTTTAGTCATATTTCTATTTTTGATTTTTACATCTAAGTTTATAAGTGACAAAAGCCTATGTGTAACTTTCTAATATGGAAAATAAATACACACCAAAAAAAGGATTATATATAAATATTTTTGCATTATTTGTTAAAAAGAAAATATATAGGTAAAGATATACTTAATTTTACTTAAAAAAGAAAAAGCTAGTGTGTAAATTGAATGTTTGCAAAATGAACAAATGGAATATGCTTTGACGTGTTCTTCTATTTATTAAATTCTCTCTTTGGGTCAATGCTGTCACCATCAATTGAGTCACTCACTCCAGCAAGCATCACTGAAGTCTCCACACAGCCTTCTCCTCTACCTTCCACACCCAGCCATTCACCAAGCTCCAAAACTCCCACTGGTCATTCCACCTCACACCTCTCCTGGGAGGCCACCACACGGAATGAGCAAGGTCAGGATTTTAAGACAGACCTGGCTCCAATCACACTGCACATTACTGCATTGCCTTGAGTAAATTACTTTACCTCTGTGGGCCCCAATTTCCTCATCTATAAATAGATATGATGCTATCAAGACTGCAGTTTCGGTAAAAATTAAACGAGATAATATGTGTAAAGTACCTACCACAATGCTTGCCATCTACTGCATGACCAAACATTAACACTATCTCAAGATTTCCTCTCCTCTCCTTCTCCTCTGTTGTGCCTTAGGTGGGACCTTCCAGTCTTCACCTGGTCTGTGACAACTGTCTTCTAGTCTTTCTGCCATCTGTACACTGCTGCCAAGCTCACCTTCCAAACTACAAATCTAATCATGTAATTCACCAGTTTAAATCTTTCCACTGGCTCCCACTACCTACTAAAGTTCCGACCCTGTAGCACGACTTGTAAGGCCCAGCTCAACCTACCTTCTGGCCTTATCTTCCTCCACTCTATTCCAAGTGCTTTACACTCCAGTACATTGATACTTATATTTTCTATTGAAAACCCCAAGCTTTTTGACTGTGCTTTGCCTTTACATATGCTGTTCCCTCTTCCTGAAAGCCTTTCCTTTATTTTCTGCTACGCAAAAATTCCTATGCAATCTTTTAAGACAAAGCTCAACTGGTACTTCTTTTAAAATAAAAATTAATCCCACACAAAAGTAATTACCCCATCATCAACATGGCAGTTTTCACTGCTATAATATTAAAATTACTCACTTATATATCTTTCCCCACTCACTGAGGCAAAAACTGTGTCTTATTTTACTCTTTATTAACTCCCCAGAAGCCTAGGTCATTTGTGCATTCAGCACTTTGGTTAATGAATGACACAATGAATGAAATAAATAAAATTTGGTTTTAACAAGCCTTTATTAAATCTTTCAACAAAGCAGAGTATCTTCTGATTATGTTAACTAGACTTTGAAAGTTGATATTTTTAAAAGAATGAGTTTTCTTAAGTTAGCCTTTACCACAATGAAACCAATTTGCCCTACTGGCAATTTTAAGGGTTCATGGAGTAATTCTGGAGCAAAGGAACCCCTCTGGGAATTCTGATTAGCTACGTGCTGGCTGAGAGGCCGCTTTGAAACTACTACTCTTCAGGTGCTGACAGTCAGCCATTATTAGGAGCCAGAAGTATTACATTATTTTGAAAGAATGTATCTTCCATGACTTAGACCTGTTCTCAATGAACAACTTTCTTCCAAAGGTGCAAACATCCTGCTACCTTCTCTCTCCAAATAAATGAGTTTGCTCCTGAAGTCAGGAAACATAGCTCAGACAAAAACATTTCAGCAATGTTATTTGTGTAGGCTGAAATATGAAAAGAAGAAGAAACCCTCTTACATCAGAAAACCTCCCTAAAATATACACAATTCAATTTCATGTGTGGTGGTGTGTATTACTGTGAGCGAAAAGATGGCATTGACGGCCATAAGAGACTCATAATCTCTGCTAGCCAAAGATAATAACAGTGGCTCTAATTAGAAACTATGGAAAAAATACAAAATAAACAGAATGACCTTAGTCTCATAGTCTTTTTAAAGAACCCAACATACAAGTCACCAAAATAACCTCTAATTTCAGAAAAACAAATTATGACTAAAGAACCGATATTCCACGATGATTTTTGAATAATTCTTTCACTTTAAAAAAAATCAAATGTTTTTCTCATAAATAAATATATTATTTTACAACAAGAAAGAAAGAAAAAATGAGACCTGCAGAGAGAAAAAAACACCACCGATTTTAGCTCAAATAGTAGAGCCTGGGATTAATTTTTTAAGTTTATTTGTCAATTTCAAAAACTCAGTAGTGGAATAAAGAACTTAATACAGGTATGCAAAAAGGAAGCCCGTGCCGTTTTCACCAGGATGAAATGGGATTAGCTTTGAAGTTCTTATAATCTTCTTCACAGAAGAATGCAATTTCAGTTTCATTGGCTGAAAAAAAGAAAAACAGAAAGTGGAAAAAAATTTTAATGTTAAACTAGATTTTAAACAAGTATGGAAGTCCGTATTACTTTGATTCAGTGCGTTAGACACCTAAAGTGAGAAAGATGAGTCATTTGTTTGGTTTCACATTTCACCAAATAAACAAGAAGCATAAGTTGTAGTTATAAGAATCTAGAATTCAAATAACTTAAAAGTGAAAAGAAAAATAACCAAAAAAATTAAAAACAAGAATTAACACAAGAATCTGGTTCTCAGGAAATCATAAAATTGCTCATTTATAGTCCTCTTAACAGTCCTAGAAAATAACAAACCTTTTATTTTTTTCAAATTTGCTACTCAGTTGCTGAAGGAGGAGGAAAATCTCTTTTTTTCTCTGAAATTAGCCTGTAGGTATAATAATTTAATACTTAGAGGATCAGTAGAATATTTTACAGATCACTTTACATTCTCCCTCATGACCCATCAAAATATGTGTCTGAGGAAGTTAATTTTTTGTCTGCTTATGATTAATTCATGAGGCTTCAACAATATGCAAAGTGAAAGACACAAATTGGCTTCTACCGCAATACCTTCAAATACCTCTAATTATTCACAGGGGATATGGCACAGCTAAAGGACTCACAAAGGTTCAGAGCAGTCACAGTTCTTTCAACTTAGCAGGTCAAGGACTCCGTCTTCTAAAACAATAAGTCAGCAACATTATTAATTCAGACTGGAGACAAATCTGACGGAAAGCCTTCCAATTATTAAACATGCAATTCTTTAAGGTGTTGCGCCAACAAGTTGCACATTCGTTTTTTAAATTAAACCAGAAGTTAATACAATCTGCTTAGCTTTTACAGAAAGAGCAAAAGGGCCTTCAGAATCTCGACAAGAAAACAGACAAGATTATTTGTAATGAATACTGATCACTCAATTAACATATCCTCTAAAAACAGACAAGTAAAACTCTTCAAGCCAAATAAACAGGATAATAAGGAAGGATGCCAAGAATTACCACCGGTCTCTTGGTTTAACACCCATCTCCTCAATAGAATTTATCACAAAAGAATGAAATTAAAGAGCTCAGCATGATATTTCATTAAAAATGTTTTTGCTGAATACGAAATTTAATGTTTCTCAATTGTAAGTTACCCGTGCTCATTACAGGAAATACAGAAATGTTGAAAGAAGAAAATAAAATCACCCATAGTTCAGATTAAATGAGGATTAATTCTGATGAAAATCAGATTGCAAACTCCTGTCACAATAAGCCTGGGGGTGGGAGGTGAGACACAGCAGAGAGAAACTGGGCATTAACGAGGAGGGGCTGTAAGCAAATACACACTGGCAAACAGTAAGTTAATGGACAGTTAAATTTTACAATAGCATTTAAAAGAATGGCTAAGAGACTCCACGCTTGGAGTCAGTAAAATGTTGAAAAGGAGGCTTCAAAAAATTCAATATTCAAAGAGAAGATATTTTGAGATCTGTCCTTCATATAAAAAGCTCCTGGGGTTTCCTTTTTTGAAGGGAAGCAAGCCCAAAGGTAGACCTATATAATTTGCAAGTGATTCTAATCCTCCTCCTAATGGAGAAGGAGCAAAAGCACTGTTCTTAATAATCACGATGCCAGGTTTTCTCTAGATGTGCTATTTACATACAGAACATCACATCGTGCTTTGCCCCCACAGCACTTGGCTCCATACACACGAACTGTAATTACAATGTTCACTTACTGCAGTTGACATTTATCTGTACCCCTTTTGAGAAACTAATACATCATACAGCTCTTCAGTATGGTAATAAAAGGTTCAAAATACGCTGATGTAAAGAAAGGTCAAAACAAAAATGCTTTGTCAGTCACGTAGGTTCTCTTGGGTCTAATTAACTTATCGATTGATCCATTCTTTATATAAAGTATTTACGCCATCTCTCATAACACAGGCTCAAAATGAGATCATCTAAGGCAAAGATTTTATTTTCAGACAAATGCGTTTTTTCAAGAAAACTAGATTGAGAAACAGGTTAAACTCAAATATTCCAGGTTGATAAAATTTTTCACCCTTAACAAACTGGAAAACAACACATAAATTAAAAGTTAGTTACTCTGAACATTGAAAAGTAGGATATAAAATGGATTTTAAACTTTAGTAATGTGGTCCTCAAACAGAAATAGAATACGATGTTTTTTGAAATCTGTAAATCTGCTGAAAACATCGGAGAGAATGATTTCATGTACTTCTACTACTGCAAATTTACTTGCCAATTAAAGTGGAAATGAATTATGAAAGATTTTTCAAGACCTCTACATAATCACTCTTTCCACCATTATCCCTTAAATTCTTGCTTCCCCAATTCTATTTAAAATGGCTCCGGAAGAACCCTCAGGAAGTCTACCGTGTGCCGGTCCCCTAGGGCACCTGATTTTAAATTAAATGTGCTGCAGGCGGCAGTGCACTCAGGTGCACAGTGCCTTGGCATGCGAATCTGAAATGAATGTGCAATCTAAAATCCAATAAATACATTGCCAGTTCATCCCTTTGTCTTACTATCTAATCAAATCAAGTAAGAACCCTCCAAATACATCTGTGGATCATTTGAATACAGACTTGCAAGTTTAATGAAATGAACACAAGCCAGGACATTCAAACTTTGGATATTATGTTGCCAAACAGGTCAGACACACAGGCATACGCCTTTAACAGGAAAATAATGACTTTAAATAAAAGAATATAAGAAAAAACAATTTAAATGTAAAATCGCAAGAAAAATTACATGCAATGTATTTAACTCCTCAACTAACTTAAAAAATTCGCCTGTGGATGAAGATTTATTGCATGGTTTCTAAGTCCCTAGCCTCGTACTAGTCACCAGCAAAGTAGCGTAAGGCACAGCAACTGTGTCTGAGAAAGGAGAGTGAGACATGGGCACTGACTTTGTGGCACAGATAATGAATGACCAGGGCAGGCTGTAGTACGGCAGGCTATAATATGATAATAATCGCAGATTATTGGCCAAAAAAATTTGGGCAGAGCAAGGTGTGGCTTCTCTGGTCTCAGCAATTTGGTCTCAGCAACTTGAGACCAAAAGGACAAAGTTTCACCCTGTCTCCTGTCCAGGAATGTGCCCTACCCTTCCAAGTTTCACAAAATCCTAATCTACAAATCTTTCAGAACAGTGCTCACAGCTGAGTTATACTTCTAAGTTTTTGCTGAAGGAGGTCAACAATCCAGTGAAGAGCTCCCAACTTCTGTGCTTTTTATTTCATATTTGCTTCAAACGTCTGTTTTAGATCAGCTGGCAGAGGAGATTTCAAACTACAGTTTGAAGAAAACAAACAGTAAAATAAATTTGACCTTTGACAGACAGGACACTGTGATTTCCACCATGGCGAAGGGAGCGTGAAAACAGAAGAACAATCTCTGGGAGGTTCACTCTGACACCTTGCTCTGGAATCCCAAATTCCCTACCCTATCCAGTACTAGACTATGGCTGTTTCGATGTTAACATGAAGAACAGTCACTTTAACATGCGGTCAGAGGAGAGCATGTATGCCCTAAGATGGTACTACCCACAAAACGAATGAGAAGGGGACTCAAACCCTAAGGAAACACAAACTGAACATGATCCTGATGAAGAAGTGAGTCAGAGAATCCTACAATATTAGCTGTCCACTCGACACAACCAAAAGGTGCTGGGCACAGAGACAGAGTCCGGTCGTGGAGAGACAACAGGAATGACACGCAAAATGAAGATAAACCACAAGGGAGTTTTGGAATTATTACAGCACCTGGCTTGACTCGAACTATGCCCTCAGATAACCATTCAGGGTTTGGCCCCCTGTATCTTGTTCTAAAATATTTCCACTAAAATACAACTGGCTTTAAAAGAGTTCCCCTGCCACAATTTCTTTCCTAAACCAGAAGATTCAAAAGACAATAGCAGCAGAATGTAGCAAAATGAGAGAGATGAAGTATCACCAAACGAAAACTTACATGCAAATTTATTACTTAGGGGAATTAGTCTATAAAACTACAATCGTTAATAAAAAGGTATGAATCTCTAAATTATAAATAACAATTCTAGGTAAAGCCTCTTCCTTCCACAAAGCAAATCCTTTTACTTACGTGTTTCAGCACCAAGTCCACAAGCAAAAACTTCCCCCACATCAGGCATAGAATGTATAATTGGGATCTGCAATGCAGATAAGAGGCCAGAGAAGGAACCAAGAATTTCTCTGTGAAAAAAGAAATCTTCAGACAAGTTTGTTCACCTAATTTCCCCCCTCACAGTCTTTCTTTTCCTTTCACGAAGTTTACAGAAAAGTCATAATGATAAATTTGTTACATGGGCATTATTCCCATGGCAACCAGCTGTGATAGCAGAGTGACAACTCCACAGCAATATCAAGTGATAAAAAAGGAGAGAGTGATGACTTAGAATTTTTCTCTTAAACCTCTTAAAAACTTAACCAGACACAGCACCAAGAGAGAGAAAATTCTCTAGGAAAATCACAGACTTCAAGTATCATTTTTACAACTCTACTCCCACTTAGAATTTTTTGTTGCTCTCCAAGGACCATGACCTCCTTTCCACGTATAACCGTGGCTTGTTCTCCAGGGTATGGCAACACTGCTCCAGGTAGCAACGGGGAACACGCAGGAGAGGACATTGCTCCCGGCAGGGACTGAAGTCTCCCTTGACCAGGGCTGCGGGCTTGCCAGGGCAGGAGGGCAGTTTGAAGTTCTAGTGGAGAACCCGTGAAAAGGATCTGATTCTGACCCAAGACCTATGGCCTTAAAACAAGAACAACAGAAAGAGGGATCTGATTCTTTCCTTTATGGGTGGTTCATTACATAAGTCTGAAATCAATGATAATTAAACCAACAACTTAATATTTTAATAAATTCAAAACATTTGCCAGTTGCCTTCTCCAAAATGGTTTCTAAATGAAATAAGTATCTTTGAGGGCCTTTACATGCATTGCTCCAGATGCTTTCATATGCGTTCTTTTTTTCTTTTGCTGAAGAGGCGTCACCCTGAGCGAACATCTGTTGCCAATCTTCCTCTTTCTGCTGAGGAAGATTAGCCCTGAGCTAACACCTGTGCCCATCTTCCTCTGTTTTGTATGTGGGTCACCGCCACAGTGTGGCTGCTGCCAAGTAGTGTAGGTCGGCACCTGGGAAACGAACCCAGGCCACCAAAGCAGAGCACACCAAACTTAACCACTAGGCCATGGGGCCAGCCCCTCATATATGTTTTTACTCAACCCTTATGACAAATAGGGTTTAATCACTTCTGTTTTGTTTTACAGAAGTCAAAATAGAAGTTCAAAAAGGCTAAATGGCTTACAGAAGGTCATAAAGCAAGTAAAATGTAGAGTCTTCATTCAAACCAATGTTCTCCAACTTTAGGAGTTTATTCTTTAAAATTGGTACCTTAATTTACAAGTAATACATGTAAACTGTAGAAAAAATTTTAAATTACAAGAACAATTACATAATACAGAGAAGAAAGGAAAAATCAATTGCTGGCAATGCCACCACCCAGAGAAACCATTTCTATAATTTTGGTATATGATCTTTTCTCCATATACACATACAGACATGTAAATATGCACATTTTTAAATCATAATGGTATCACACAATATATTCTATTTCCATTTGATAAATAAAGCTCTACATCAGGATTCACAGGCAGAGAAGGTGAGAGAGAACCCCACCACCCCTCTGAAGGCATATCACAGCCTCAGGGGAGTCACAGAGCTTGAGGAAGCACAGTCCCATTGGTTGGTCACAGATAGGACAGAAAGTTAAGTTCAAAAAGTCTTACTGGTCAAACCGACCTACAGAAAGTTAGAGGTCACATACATTCCCACAGCAGTACAAGAGAGTACCCATCTCCCAGCACTGCCTGGGATACGACCGCTTGTCTGCATCTCTGCTAGTCTTATCATTACTGCTTGTCCAAGGTCACCCAGAGAGTAAGTGGCAGAATCAGGTTGTGAACCCAGGCACTCCGGCTCCAGTCTCTAATTCTTAACCACCAGACTAGTACACTACATAAAATAGTATCTATTTTCATGTGCATTTCTCTCATTACTAATAACGTTGAACTATTTTTCATACGTTAGCTATTTCTTCTATCAGTAGAATTTCTTATCTTTTTCACACTAAGAGTCCTTTATAAAGTCAGGCTAATTAATAACTTTTTACTTGTCATATATGCTGCAAATATTTTTTCACAGTTTATTGCTTCTCCTTTAACTGTGTTTAAATGTTCTTAGTTTTTATGTGGTCAGATCTATCACTTCTCCCCGCTTTCTGGCTCTACCTTCAAGGTGTGGGAGATCAAGATTTGGCCACCCTGAAATATATCTCTTTACCTTGGTTGTTTTCTCTGAGAACATTTGACCTCCCCCACTAACTGCCTAAAGAATTTGACATGGTGGCTCCTTCCTGGAACAGATCTTCTATCATGATGGCTGTAAAGATAATGTAGGATAAATGTTACAATAGGAAAGGCACCAACAAGCCCATCTTATCGGAAGTTCTGTCTCTCTGGCCACATTCTCTGGATGGCCCTGCAAGGAGTTGCCAGACAAACATTTACATTTATAAGGGAAATCTCCATTTGTAAAGGTATCTCCCTCTCTGTTTTGGGAAGAGGGGGGATGGCCTCATTTCTAAAGACTTATCAATGTGGAAGGTGAGGCCTTAAATCTGCATAATAACCTTACTCTTGTTTACTGTGCTTTAGTGGTAATCTCCTGTAACCGACTCCCCCCACCCCCAAAATCCTCCTTTGTCATTGGCTGAATATGGTATTTAAGACAAGAATTTCTGCTATTGTGTGGAGAAACGCAGTGTCCCTGCTTTCTCCCATGTATACGTGTTATTAAACTTGGTATTATTTTCTCCTGCTAACCTGTCTTGTTAATTATTTGGCCAGCCATAAGAACCTTAAGGAAAAGGGCAGAGGGAGATTCTCCCTCTTCCCCCACAAAGGTCATGCTTAGAGAGCTCTTCTCCTCCCGAAGATTATGAAACAGTTGAGCTACGTTTTTTTTTTAAGTTTTTGCATTATGACATTTAATCCATCTAGAATTTATTTTAGAATAAAGATTGAGATAAGAATTTAAGTTTTATTTTCCTGAATGCTTTGGCAATAGACCCGACATCATTTTCTGGCTAATTCATTCTTTTCCCACTTATTTGAGATGTCAAAACTTTATCATATTGCAAAATCTTACTTTTTTTTTTTTAGTTTGTTTTTGGATTTTCCTGTTTTTTCCATGGAGCCATCTGTCAATTCCTACATCAATACCAGTCTGTTATATTCATTATTGTTTTATGCTTTAACAACAAGCAGGGCTAGCTTCTAGGTGCCACCTACCTCAATAACACAGGTGCCACCTGCTATCATAACAAAATAGCATTTGAAGAAATAAATGCCAAAATAAAAATTGTTTTTTCAAATAATAGCAATCAATCTTATGTATTCCTAATATGGAAAGACACTAAATCTAGCAAATAGTGTAGACGAACACAGAAAACAAAGTCTAAGATTTCATAACATGTTATTTAAAATCCTATTTAAGTTGGAAGATATGTCAGAAACTCACTTTGAGCCACACGTGTCATTCAAAAGTGAATTCCTGACATATATGACTAAAATAACTCAATAGAACACCTGTCAAAAAAATTTAAGGCTTCAGAACATAGACCTCACTTAGAGTGCCCCCTAACCAGTGCATATAAATAATCATAAAGTAAGTGTGCTTTGTGCTGTTTCATTAGAGTCACTGACCACAAAGGTATGTCAGAGGCATAATGCATTCAACCTCTCACACCTCTCAAAATCTTCACTCTTCTTGCCAGATAATCTTTAGTTGTACACATAAGTAGAATTAGAGTGACATCTAATGGTCACAAAACATGTCACAAAGCATTTCTTTACAACAGAACTACTACATGCATATTCCAGGTTGCGAGGCCAAATCGGGCAATTTTTCAACAGCACACACTAGGCTCCTATTTGAAATTCCATGACCTGGTCAGCCCTGAGCGATCTGGATGACTATCAGAAACCACGCTACATGTTGTACAAACAATATCTCACTTCATTATTCCACATTAGTTCTACCAGGTCTGTTTCTCTCAAACCATCAGTTCAAATGATGCTGATAAGAGTAAGTAGGTTATTAAGTGAGTAATAACCTGTCAATCACTTAAAATAACCCTCAGCAGAATTCTGAGCGTACCTTCTGAGAAGAACTATTTGCATTCTAAGCATTTGGAGAGCAGATATCTACTGCCCTCAGTCAAATGATCTGAATGTACATCATTCTCGTCCTCATCCTGTGAATAATTATCAGGAGGTGTAAAGAGCACCAAGGGTAACATTTACTCTGCAGTGAGTTATCCAAATATAATCAGCCAGGCGTCCCCACACAGGCCAGGAAAGCGAGAGCCCCCTCCAGCACCACACGGCACTCTTTCTCACCGATTCCAGCTGCTTGCAGAGTGCTGTCTTCTTTCAACAGGAGTCTGTCATCATCTTCCAAACTCAACACAAGTTCATTTGTCTAGAAAGAAAGAAAATCTGCAGTTTATCAGTTGTTACATGTCTGTCATATTTGGTAGGATTTCTCAAAGACATAGAATTGTTACTTTGGGTCATAGCAATAAGCTAAGTCACATTCTACTCCCATTACTGTAAGGAGAGAAGTGGACACATGGTAGGTACCTACTAAGTGGACACAGTATGCAAAGCACTGGGGAGACAGTGCTACAGCTCAGAGCTTTGGAGCTTGATCTGGGTGAAAATCCAGTCTCCTCCAATGCCCAGCGGTGTGTTCTCAACAAACTACACAGTCTCTTAGACTCAGTTTCATCATCTGTAAAAAACATGAAAAGAATGCATCTTCTCTGTTGCCTTGTGGTGAGGATGACGTTAGATGAAGCATATAAAACCCTCAGAGCAGTGTCAGATGCATAGCGAGCGTTTTCCACGTTAGCTGTTACTGTTCTATTGTTGTTGTCATTGTCGTCATCGTCGTTGTCATCATCATCATCATCTCATCCTCACAATATTCCAGGGGGAATCGGAGATGTTAAGATACAGGCCTAGAGTACATGGCTGGTTAGCCATGGAACTGAGGTCCAAGCCCTGACCAGTGTGACTTCTGAGAGGAGCAAGTTTGCATCAATGGCTAAAAGTCCAAGTATCTAAAAACCTTGCCCTAGCTAATAAACACTTGATCGCATGTCATATTAACTGTAACATTTCTCTACGTGATTTGGGGCCGGGGGTGGATGAGTTTCTTCTCCAATGATATTTACAAATCCAGTTAAACATTATAAATATAGGAGAAAATTTTGAGATGATATCTGCCCCTAAATAACACAGGGAGGTGACTACTAGTTGGGTACACAGTACCACTTGTCAACCAGAATGCAGCTGTTTAGCAACGCATTCTACTTCTATAATATGGCTGAGAGGAAGAGGCAACAGACAGGCCTCTCAGCAGCCAAAATAGCCCAGAAGCCATGCTCCATGGTTCACAACTTCACTTCCTAGAGAGCACAGGGGCTTGACCTCCAGAGCACACAGATTAAAAGGGAAATAAAACTTTATTTAAAAAACTCATTTTAGGGGCCAGCACAGTGGCACAAGCGGTTAAGTGCGTGCACTCCGCTGCAGCGTCCCGAGGTTCGCCAGTTTTGATTTCGGGCGTGCACCGACGCACTGCTTGGCAAGCCATGTTGTGGCGGCGTCCCATGTAAAGTGGAGGAAGATGGGCATGGATGTTAGCCCAGGGCCAGTCTTCCTCAGCAAAAAAAGAGGAGGATTGGCAGATGTCAGCACAGGGCTGATCTCCTCCCAAAAAAAAAAAAACCTCATTTTAGAATAGGTAATACATACTCATCATGCAAAATTCTCCAAGTACATATGGACAGAGAGTGAAAAGTCTCCTCCCAATCGCTATCCACCAGCTACCTAGTTCTCCTGCAGAGAACTTGTATTAATTCTTGTATATCCTCTCAAAGATTGTCTCTGTACTTGTACACGCAGGCAGAGATGTGCAGGTAAACTTTTTCACACAAATAATAGCATATCATATGCTGTGTTCTAACACCTTACTTTTTTTCTCTTAAAATATAGCTTAAAATCATTCAAAATTAGTATAAGAGCTGCCTCATAATTTATCAAGGCTGCAGCATATTCCATTGAAGGGATACAAACATACACACACACCCCTAGTCCCTACTGATCGCCATTTAAGTTGTTTCCAATCTCTTGCTACCGTAAACAATTCTGCAACCAATATCCTTGTACATATATCATTTTACATATATACAAGTTTTATCTGTAAGATAAATTCCTAGAAGTAGAACTGTTGGGTCAGAGAGTACATGCAATTTGTATTTTGACAGATATTGTCCAATTACTCTCCAGAGAAGTGGTGCCAGTTTACACCAATGCTACCAATTGCTGAGAGTACCTGTTTCCCACACCCTCACTGACACAGTGTATTATCAAAAGCTTCTGATCTTTGATCAGATCTAACAGATGTAAATTAAGTGTAGTCTTAAGTTGTATTTATTTTATTGTGTGTAAAGTTGTGAATATCTTGTTTTGTAATGGGCTTGGAGGTTAACTTTTTACATGGAATTGTAGAATACTGTTATATACTAATAAAATTAGGCCTTTTCTGTAATATAAGTTAGAAAATTTTCCCCCAGTTTTCATTTGTTCCTTGATTTTTCTTACAGCGTTTTTTTAATAGAAGGTACTGAACGTTTGTTGAATAAATTAACGAAGTAAAATGTATCAATCTTTTGTGGTTTCTGGGTTTTCTATCAAACTTAGAAAGACCTTTACTCTACGATTACTTTTAAAATTCCATACTTTCTTCAAATATTTTTATTAATTTCATTTTTTAAACTTTGAATTATGGAGAATCTCAAACATACAATGTATACAGAATAGTATGATGAACCCTCCACATAACCATCACCCGGCCTGAACAAACTATCCACTCATGTTCAATCTGTTTCATCTCTATCCTCAGCTGTGGGTTTCATTTTCACATTTAAGTCATTAATCCAAGGGGTATTTATTTTGGCATAAAGAAAAGGATATGGATTCAACTTAACTGTTTTCTAGATGTCTACCAGTCGTCCCAATACCATTTATTGAATCCTCCATATTTTCTCCACAGATTTGAAATGCCACACTTACTATACACTAAATTCTCATATATATGGGTCTATTTTTGGACTTTTAATTCTGTGCCACTGAACTAACAGTTCACGTGACGGTACCATACTGTTTTGATTACTACAGTTTTATAATATGTCTAATATATGCTAGGGCTAGTCATTCTTCTTCTCTTCTTTTTCCTGACCACTCTTCATTATTTATTTTGCATATTAGTTTTACAACCAACTTCTTTAGTTTATATTTTTATATATATATGCACACAACTGTTGTTATTTTTTTATTGGGGTGGCATTAAATTTGCAAATTAACTAAAAGAGAACTGACATCTTCATGCTGCTGCATTTTCCCATCCAAAATACCCTAAGCATTTCCATTTAAGTCCTATTTTGGATCTCTCTTCATGTTTTATTTTTTGTTAAACTGAGGTAGAATTTCACATAAATAAAATGCACAGATCTTAAGAGTAGTTCAGGTCAGTGAGTCTGGAGAACTGAATACCTTGACTAGCATTTCAAAGCTTTCTTTTTAAAGATCTTGCACATTTCTTATAAGGTTATTCCAGGGTATGACTTCTTCCTTTCATAAACTTTTAACAAGTGTAACTATCTGGTTTCCAAACTCAAAAAACATAAGATAGAAATTAGGGTTTTTATTTCAAATCTTTCTGACTTTACAAATAGCCTACTGATTATAATCCATAATATACGCACAAATATATTTTCTTGATAACCATAAATCATATTACGGTAATTATTTGCACTATACTATTGATTCGTTCATTCAACAAACACTTGGCTCACAGTCTAAATAGGAGGCTCTGGTGGGAAGCTATCCAGACAGGCTTTTTATTGTGTTGATGGGAAGAAATTTCTGTGGATACCTGGTAATTGTAATTAAGAAAATCTCTAAACCTAGAAAATTCGGGAAATGGGGAAAATGCCTTCTGTGAACAAGTTCTTTAAAACACTGGAGTTATTTGGAAGTCTCTTCCTTTGGCTGAGGAAGAAGATTAAAATTACAGCTGGGTTGGAAAACTGACAGGTTAGGCCAGTGATGCTTATAGGCCCTGCAGACAGAGAACAGAAGGCTGATGGGGAAAGGAGAAAAATGTCTGGGAGCTAGATAAGGCACAAATGAGGACATGTCGATGAAGTTTTAAAATTGTATCTGTAAAAATATATTGACTCCTTTCCTTATAAAAGTTGAAGAGGAAACTTGAAGAATCATTCCCAAGATACACAGTCTGTACTTAACTAGAATTGTTACGGTTTAGATGAAAGTTTATAAGGCAGATTCCAGAAACATTCTAAGTGACTTATTTGTTTTGGGAATCCCTCCTTAAATAAATACATTGTTCAACTGGAAAAATAAGCCCTAATTTTACAACTCTAATATGCCAGGATGGAACATGTGTTTTAAATATAAGAAACAATTCTAATATATTTACAACTATAGGAGGAAAATTTACTGATTTTTAAAAATGTCATAATATTGATTATTTGAATATTATGAACTAGGTCTTCATTAGGATAAAGGAATAATTTACTAATTATTCCTTCTGGGAAACACGAGCATATGAACAAGCCCAACAATGTAAAAATGCAAATGGAGAATGACACGACACACTTTATTGTACAACATTTTCAAAGAGCACATTGTTTCATTTTAACTTTATTTTTTGTTGATATACATTTTCCTCCTCTACAATAAGACCAAGCTTCTTATTCTCCACATTTTAGGGACAAGGTTGTAAACACTCCTGGTCCACAGAAGAGAAAATGGATGGAGTCTGTGGTCAGATACAGTGGAGGGACATTCTAGCAAACACACAAAGCGCAGATTCCACACCACAGCCCCAGACACATGTGAGCACTAAATTTTATTTATTTATCTACTTATTTATTTTTTGTGAGGAAGATTGCCTCTGAGCTAACATTTGTTGCCAATGCTCTTCCTCTTGATGACGAAGAGTAGCCCTCAGCTAACGTCTGTGCTCTTCGTCCTCCATTTTGTATATGGGACGCCGCCACACATGATTTGATGAGCAGTGCATCAGTCCACACCCAGGATTTGAACCTGCGAATTCCAGGCCGCCGAAGCAGAGCATGCAAACTTAACCACTGCACCACTGGGCCAGCCCCAGTGTTGAATTTTAAAGCATCTGACAATGTACATTGTCAAATTTGTATATACAATCCTTGGTATAAAAAAACAAAGTTACTGGGTGTGACGTCAGCAACATGGTGGAGTGAGCTGTTGCCTGTATCTCTCCCGCTTCGACCTACAACTAAAAGGACATTCATCGATCATGGGAGGATATCCACACAGCACACCAGGATGCCTGAGAGACCCGAGCAGCTGTATATCTGAAGGTGGATGGACTACCCGCCCCGAGGAGGTGGTGGAGATAGGCGAGCACCCTCTGGACCCCAAGCACCCCAGCACACACATACAACTACTTTCCCGGCTGGAGCAATCACAGCACCGCTGTGGCCCTGACGGTGGGAGCGTACCTCAGCACAACTGTGGCAGCCCTGAGCCCCTTGGGTGATCACTTCCCCGTCTAGTGGGGGAGCCCTCAGGGCCACGCAGCCCACAGAGAGCGGCAAAGGCTTGGACCCAGTGGGGAAGCCCCACCCACCAAGCACAAAGGCCAGTGCTACCTAGGAGCAGAGGGCAGCTGAGCTGCCACTCAGGCGAACAAGCTCCCGGCTGCCCTGAACATTCATAGTACCGCTGTGGCCCCAAAGGTGGGAAGCGTGTCTCGGCGGGACTGTGAGAGCAGGTGGCAGTAGCCCTGAGCCCCTGTGTGACCACACTCTCAGCTGGTGGGAGAATCTACCTTCCCACCCAGTCCCAGGAAGTAGCTTTGGCTTGGTCCCAGAGGGGAAGTCCTGCCCACCAAGTACAATGGCTGGTGCGACCCAGGAGCAGAGGGGGCTGAGATCCCAGTCCGGGCAAAGAAGCTCCCAGCTGCTGTGAACACCCATAGTACCACTGTGGCCCAGAAGCAAGGAGCACAACCCCCAGGGTCTGTAGGAGCAGGCGGCAGTGGCCCTGAGCCCCTCATGGGACTACTTTCCCATTTGGTGGGAGACCCCATAGGGCCACTGCGATCCCAAGGAGTGACCCAGGTTTGGACAGGCACAGCTGACAGGGATAGGTGCAGCGGGCTCAGATTACACAGCCCCTGCCCCATCCCCAAGTGGCAGCAGACAGAACCTGCATCCAGAAACTATCACTATGTGCTGGCACAAATCCACTCCATCAAATGGTATAAAGAAATTTATTAATACTCCAGACCAGAAGGAAAAAGACAAACACCCAGAAACCAATCCTGAAGGCATGGAAATCTACAATCTAAATGACAAAGAATTCAAGACAGCCATCATAAGAAAACTCAGTGAGCTACAAGAGAATTCTGAAAGACAATTCAATGAAATCAGGAACCAAATTACTGAACAGAGGGAATTCTTCACAAAAGAGATGGAAACCATAAAGCAAAACCAAACAGAAATGTTAGAAATGAAAATAACAATGGATGAGATAAAGAAAAATCTGGAGTCCTTAAACAATGGGGCAGATAATATGGAGGACAGAATTAGCAATCTGGAGCACAGAAACACAGAAATGCTTCAGATGGATGAGGAGAGAGAACTTAGACTAAAAAAAAATGAAGTAATTCTCCAAGAAACATCCAACTCAATTAGGAAATGCAACATAAGGATTACAGGTATTCCAGAGGGAGAAGAGAGAGAAAAAGGAGCAGAGAGCTTGTTCAAAGAAATGATAACTGAGAACTTCTCAAACCTGGAGACGGAGCTGGAATTACATGTAAAAGAAGCCAGTAGGACTCCTAATTACATCAATGTAAAAAGACCTTCTCCAAGGCATATATTAGTAAAGCTGGCAAAAGTCAACGATAAAGAAAAAATATTAAGGGCAGCAAGGCAGAAGAGAACAACCTACAAAGGAAGCCCTATGAGGCTTTCAGCAGATTTTTCAGCAGAAACCTCACAGGCTAGGAGAGGGTGGAATGATATATTCAAAATTTTGAAAGAAAAACTTTCAGCCAAGAATACTATATCCAGCAAAAATACCCTTCAGATATGATGGAGAAATAAAAACTTTCCCAGATAAACAAAAGCTGAGGGGGTTCATTGCCACAAGACCATCCCCCTACAAGATTTTAACAAGAAAACCCTTACACCTGAAAAAAAAAAGAAAGGGTTTACAAAGCCTTGAGCAAGCAGATAAATAGGCAGACAACATCAGAAACTGCAGCTCTCTATCAGAACAGATGAGCAAACACTTAATCATAACTCTAAAGATAAAGGAAAAGAAAACAACAAAAATAAATATTATCACTTCATTTTCACCACAAATTCACAACATATAATGGAATAAGTTGTGACAACAACAACTTAGAAGGGGAAGGGGAAAGGGATGAAATCTGCTTAGACTAAGGGAACAAGAGGCTATCAGGGAATGGACTATCTCATCTACAAGATCTTTTATACAAGCCGCATGGTAACCACTAAACAAAAAATCAGAACAAAGACACAAATGATAAATAAAGAGAAAACTGAGAAAACCATCATAGAGAGCCACCAAACTGAATTAGCAGTCCAAAATATATGGGACAAGAAGAAAGGGAAATATATGACAACTGAAAAACAAGAGATAAAATGGTAGCATTAAGCTCTTATATATCAATATTTACTCTAAACGTAAATGGGGTGAATTCCCCAATCAAAAGACACAGAGTGGCTGGATGGATTAAAAAACAAGACCCAACATTTGATGCATCCATGAAACACATCTCAGCTCTACAGACAAACACAGGCTTAGAGTGAAGGGATGGAAGATGATACTCCAAGCTAATGGCAAACAAAAGAAAGCAGGTGTTGCCATACTTATATCAGACAAAATA
This sequence comes from Diceros bicornis minor, assembly GCF_020826845.1. Lineage (NCBI taxonomy): Eukaryota > Metazoa > Chordata > Mammalia > Perissodactyla > Rhinocerotidae > Diceros > Diceros bicornis. Next base: position 13,327,971 of record NC_080749.1, on the reverse strand, counting down.
GACTTCAAGATAAAACAGGTAATGAGAGAGAAAGAGGGGCAGTATATAATGATAAAAGGGACACTCGACCAAGAAGACATAACACTTATAAATATATATGCACCCAAAACAGGAGCACCAAAGTACATAAAGCAACTATTAACAAACCTAAAAGAAGATATCAACAACAACACAATAATAGTAGGGGAACTTAACAACCCACTTACATCAATGGATAGATCATCCAGACAGAAATTCAATAAGGAAATAGTGGACTTAAATGAAAAAATAGACCAGACAGACTCAATAGCACTTCATCCAAAAAGAACAGATTACACATTCTTCTCAAGCGCACATGGAACATTCTCAAGGATAGACCATATGTTGGGAAACAAGGCAAACCTCTATAAATTTAAGAAGACTGAAATCATAACAAGCATCTTTTCCGACCATAATGCTATGAAACTAGAAATCAATTACAAGAAAAATGCTGGGAAAGTGTCAAAGATGTGGAGACTACATGCTACTGAACATGCTACTGAACAACCAATGGATCACTGAAGAAATTAATGGAGAAATCAAAGAATGTCTGGAGACAAATGAAAATGAAAATACACCATGCCAACTCATATGGGATGCAGCAAAAGCAGTCCTGAGAGGGAAACTACTAGCAATACAGGCCCACCTTAACTAACAAGAAAAATCCCAAACAAGCAATCTTAAACTACACCCAACAGAATTAGAAAAAGAAGAACAAACAAAGCCCAAAGTCAGCAGAAGGAGGGAAATAATAAAAATTAGAGCAGCAATAAACGAAACTGAAACCAAAAAAACAGTAGAAAGGATCAATGAAACAAAAAGCTGGTTCTTTGAGAAGATAAACAAAATTGACAAACCTTTAGCCAGACTCACCAAGAAAAAAAGAGAGAAGGCTCAAAAAAATAAAATTAGAACTGAAAGAGGAGAAATCACAACGGATGCCACATAAATACAAAGGATTATAAAAGAATACTATGAAAAACTATATTCTAACAAATTGGACAATCTAGAAGAAATGGATAAATTCTTAGACTCATACAGCCTCCCAAAACTGAATCAAGAACAAATAGAGAACCTGAATAGACCAATCACAAGTAAAGAGATTGAAACAGTAATCAAAAACCTCCCAAAAAATAAAAGCCCAGGACCCAATGGCTTCTCCAGAGATTTTTACCAAACATTCAAAGAAGATTTAATACCTATCCTTCTCAAACTATGCCAAAAAATAGAGGAAGATGGAACACTTCCTAACACATTCTAGGAAGCCAATATCACCCTGATACCAAAGCCAGACAAGAACAATATAAAGAAGGAAAATTACAGGCCAATATTGCTGATGAACATAGATGCAAAAATACTCAACAAAATATTGGCAAACCGAATACAGCAATACATTAGAAACATCATACACCATGATCAAGTGGGATTTATACCAGGGACACAGGGATGGTTCAACATCCACAAATCAATCAATGTGATACACCACATTAACAAAATAAGGAATAAAAACCACATGATCATCTCAATAGACGCAGAGAAAGCATTTGACAAGATCCAAAATCCATTTATGGTAAAAACTCTCAACAAAATGAGTATAGCAGGAAAGTACCTCAACATGATAAAGGCCATATATGACAAAGCTGCAGCCAACATCATACTCAATGGGGAAAAACTGAAAGCCATTCCTCTGAGAACAGGAACAAGACAAGGCTGCCCACTCTCAGCACTCTTATTCAACACAGTACTGGAGGTTTTGGCCAGAGCAATTTGGCAAGAAAAAGGAATAAAAGGAGTCCAAACAGGCAATGAAGAAGTGAAACTCTCGCTGTTTGCAGACGACATGATTTTATATATAGAAAACCCTAAAGAATCCATCAGAAAACTATTAGAAATAATCAACAACTACAGGAAAGTCATAGGGTACAAAATCAACGTAAAAAAATCAGTTGCATTTCTATATTCTAATGACGAACTAACAGAACGAGAACTCAAGAATACAACCCCATTTACAATCGCAACAAAAAGAATAAAATATCTAGGAATAAATTTAACCAAGGAGGTGAAAGACCTATACAATGAAAACTATAAGAAATTATTGAAAGAAATCGATGATGACATAAAGAAATGGAAAGATATCCCATGTACATGGATTGGAAGTATAAACATAGTTAAAATGTCCATACTACCTAAAGCAATCTACAGATTCAATGCAATCCCAATCAGAATCCCAATGACATTCTTCATGGAAACAACAAAGAATCCTAAAATTCATATGGGGCTACAAAAGACCCTGAATAGCTATGGCAATCCTGTGAAAAAAGAACAAAGCTGGAGGCATCACAATCCCTGACTTCAAAACATACTACAAAGCGATAGTAATCAAAACAGCATGGTACTGGTACAAAAACAGACATACAGATCAACGGAACAGACCTGAAACCCCAGAAATATAACCTCACATCTGCGGGCAACTAATCTTTGACAAAAGAGCAAAGAATATACCATGCAGAAAGGAAAGTCTCTTCAACAAACGGTGCTGGGAAAACTGGACAGCCACTTGCAAAAGAATGAAAGTAGACCATCTGCTTTCGCCATACACAAAAATTAACTCAAAATGGATCAAAGACCTGAAGGTGAGACCTGAAACTATAAAACTCCTGGAAGAAAATGTGCAGTACACTATTCGTCATTGGTCATAAAGGGATCTTCTCGAATTCCATGTCTACTCGGACAAGGGAAACAAAAGAAAAAATAAACAAGTGGGACTTCATCAGACTAAAGAGCTTCTGCAAGGCAAACAAAACCAGGATCAAAATGGAAATACAACCCACCAGCTGGGAGAAAATATTTGCAAATCATGTATCCGACAAGGGGTTAATCTCCATAATACATAAAGAACTCACACATCTGAACAACAAAAAAATAAATAGCCCTATCAGAAAATGGGCAGAGGATATGAACAGACATTTTTCCAAGAAAGAGATACAGATGGCCAATAAGCAAATGAAAAGATGTTCAACATCACTAATCATCAGGGAAATGCAAATCAAAACTACACTAAGATATCACCTTACACCCATGAGAATGGCTATAATCACCAAGACAAAAAATAACAAATGTTGGAGAGGATGTGGAGAAAAGGGAACCCTCATTCACTGCTGGTGGGAATGCAAACTGGTGCAGCCTCTATGGAAAACAGTACGGAGATACTTCAAAAAATTAAAAATAGAAATACCTTATGATCCAGCTATCTCACTTCTGGGTATTTATCCAAAGAACTTGAAATCAACAATCCAAAGAGGCTTATGCACCCCTATGTTCATTGCAACATTATTCACTATAGCCAAGACGTGGAAGCAACCCAAGTGTCCATCAACAGATGATTGGATAAAGAAGATGTGGTATATATATACAATGGAACATCAACCAGCCATAAAAAAAGACAAAATCGTCTCATTTGCAACAACATGGATGGAACTGGGTATTATGTTAAGTGAAATAAGCCAGACAAAGACAAATACCGTATGACCTCTCTCATATGTGGAATATAAACTAACACACGGACAGAGAGAAAAGTTTGGTGGTTACCAGGGGGAAGGGAGTTGGGGGTGGGCACAAGGGGTGAAGGGGCACATTTATATGGTGACTGACAAATAATAACGTACAACTGGAATCTCACAATGTTATAAACTATTATGACATCAACATAAATAATTAAATAAAGTTATTGGAAAAAAACAGGCCTGCCGACAACTGGATTTTAGCCCAGTGACACTGATTTGGGAATTCTGGCCTCCAGAACGATAAGTGAATAAATGTGTGTTGTTTTAAGCTACAGGAAAAAAAAATTTTTTTTTAAGTTACTAATTCATAGTCAACAGACATACCCTCATGCCATTTTCTTGGTAATCTCTGGTATACATTTATTTGAAAGTTGACTGAGTTTATGGAGGGTATCTATGACTAGAGAAGAGAATGAAATTAAGTGAATTCATAAATAAATACTTCATTCAAAAACTGTTATGAAACACTCCTATGAATGAGGCATTGTGCTAGGTATTGGAGCTATGGAGACTAAGATATGGTCCCTTGTCCTTGAGTAGTTTGTATAATAAAGTAAGATTACTGCTTTAATGAGGAGTCTATACAAGGTCACTGAGATTCAAGATAAAAGACCACTCTAGTCTGTCTGAGAAGCTAACCTTTGATTGTGGCTTCATAAAAACATTACTCTAAGAAAGTAAGAAGACAGAAATGTAAACACACGATAAACACATAAATAAACAGTCCTCTTTGGGACAAGTCAACATTCAGACTGCAGGCCGTGCCCTCTGTGGAACTAGGAGGTTTCTTCCCAAGAGCCACAGTCCTTACACACAGAAGGAGTCAAGCCAGAATAAGAAGATTTTTTTTATCTGCTTTTGGCTCTTTTCTTCTGGTACAGAATTAAGAAAATCAAAGAGACTGGATTGCCAGATAATAAGTGGCTTCCTTTATATGTAACCTGAATGTACTTTACACCAAGTTTTATGCTTATTTTATGTTAAATATTTGTTTGATATATAACATGTATGCTTTTTTTAAAAATTAACACTTTTTAAAGAATCTAGTACTAACAGAGATATGACAGAACTTTTTCTTTAACGGGAAAGGAAGGCTATAGAAAGGGTACCTACAAAATAAAAAATGCTATTATAATGGAAAATATTTTAGAAGTACATATTTTCATTCATTTATTCACTAAGTCAACCAGTATTATTTGCTATGTACCAGATACTGTACATATGAAACGTACCTTTGATTTATGTGCTTGATGAATAATCTTTAGTTTATCTGAAAGAAAAAAAACAAGTTTTCTTTTTACAAAGATTATTCTAAAACTTCATTTCAAATTATTAAAGTGAGATGGGGGTGGCTATGAAATTGAGAAATTTAAGTTCTTACCTTATAACCAGGTTCACTTAAAAATCTAGTATACAGTAAAAGAAAAATTACTTTTGCATATCATTAAAATTAAACATCATTGTATAAAGGCATTTTAAAGCCTTGGTCTTTGACACACGCAATTTTGTATTTGCCATAACCTGAAGTCAACTCAGCACATTTCCCCTTAGAATAGAAGACAAGTGAACCACATTACTCCATCCTGTTTTTTGGAGTTGCCAAAGGCTATGATTAGCAAATAAAGACAGATATTAACAAAATCATTAACAATTAATGTTTTAATTTAAGATTAAATTAAGATTCACAATTTATCAACAAATAATGAACTTAAATAATCTGTCTTAAATTAAGATAGATATTAACAACAGCAGTTCAAAAAAATCTACTGACTTCTCAGAATAGTTACAGTTACAGGAAGTCAAATGACGAGACTGACAAGTTGTTACCACTCTCAGAATTCAAACACTTTCAAGGATCACTGGTCATCTGGGCAAGGCTGCTGATGCCCAAAGAATACCAAAATCTGCCTCCTGGTTTTCAAATACTGCACAGGCTCACACCATCTAATCTGCTTTATTCAATCCCTCCTTCTCTCCTTAATCTGTTTATCTTCAAGTCAGGCTACACTGTGCTTTTCCAATAAGTAATTTCTCCACACTGGGTAAAATTCTAACTCTGCAACAATCAGGTCTCAATTATATAACAGAACTAGCATTCAACAGGTTTAAATTCAGAAAGCTTCAAATTTTTCATTCAGTTTTATTTAACCATTTAATTAACGTATTGTGATTATAGGTATTATTATATCTGAATAAACTCAACTTTAAATTAAAATTCATTTCTATCAAGCACGCTGTTTGATTCAATGAGGAATTCCAACAGTGAAATGAAATGAAAAGATCTATTTAAAAAACAGACCTTGATTTAACTATGCCCTAATAATACAGAAGAATAGGGTACCTATCCCAGCTAAGAACTAGCACTCTGAATTACCCATTATTTTAAATAGTCAACTTTCAATTACCCATCATAATTTTTAAATAAGGTCAGCCTAATCCTAGGACTATAACTATGCATTGTTAACAAATAAAAATAAATCTAACCTAAGTGAAATAAGCATGTTAGGAATGTAAATATGCCACAATTACTACTCAAAATAAGCTTACAATGTACACAATAAACAAAAGTGACTTTAAGACGATCTATTATTCTGAGTTACCTATTACACTCTTTTTCTCACTATAAATAGATACTAGTTTATTACTGGAGACAAGTTAGAGAAAACAACAGTAGAGTTTTTTTAATAAAAAAAAACTTTGCTTAAAGTCTGTTCCAATCAACCTGCAAAACTGCAGTTTGACCCTACCAAATATTAATCATGTTCTATATATTTTGCTAATAAGTCTTTAAATTAGAAATATCTTTGCTCTAATAGGTTCTGCAACCCCACAATAAGAAGGCCACATTTTTAGCAGAAGAAGAAATGCTTTGAACAGGAAGTTTCACCAGATTTTTCTCTCCAACAGAAATTGGTTAAGACTTGGGAAGAGGGTAAGAAAAGAGAAATGGCAAGCTAGCAAAAGGTGTGGTATTAATGTCCCTTTCTTTGTTAATCTCTTTCACTTGTTTTTACTTCTTAAAAAAAAAAACTTCATTATTAACAGAAACAATATCTGTGGGTATTGCTTCCTTAATGCAAATTCCTTGAGGAAAGTAACCTCATAAAAATAAAAATAATATCTTATATTTGTGGAGTATTTAATGTCTTCACACGTGCATTGTTTAATCTAATCTTACACAGCCTTATGAAATAAATAGGATTAGCAGCCCTGCACTGCACAACAACCAACATTTATTGCACACATGCACAATGCCTAGGCAATAAGGATTTAAAAATAAGACAACGTCCCCTGTGCTTTAGGAACACACAGTCTGGTCAGGGTAAATCAGCAATAAATGTAGATGCCAATGAAGTGCGAGGAGGGGCTCTGAGAAATCTCAGACTCCAGGAGGCATGGCTGACAGAGCCAGCCCTCTGCCCAGGGCACGGAGACAGCAACTAGCAAAACTGAATTTTGACTCTGTGCCCTTCCCACTCCCCAACACCCATGCGTTCTATTCCCACAGAGCATGTAGCACTACTGGAGGACAATGACAGGCAAGAGAGTAACACTTTGGCCTTTCTTGTTGAACACAAAGCAGCAGGTTGTTAGAGCCAAACTCAGACAGAGTCACTTGAAGTCTATCAAAACCTAGTGGTTCTCTAATTTCTTCACAGATAAACTTCATTTTTTCTGCCAATTCATCTGAATAGTACAGAAATACTAAGACAAAAGGGTGTTAAATAAGGTGGAATAACATAAAAGGTACATTACTGCCGTGATGATTAGCAGTCAGATATTCTGATGCTTTCATGATCTAAAACTTATCTTTCAAAATAACCTCCATGGAACACAAGTTTGAATATACACATCATGCCAAAAGGGAAACCATATGTAGCTATTTTAATTTGAAATGACATCTGTAGGTTGATTCAAGTTTAGGGTTATGTTTCAAGTCATTATACTTTAAAAGCCACAAAAGCCAGAATTGAGAAGTTTCATATTTACTTAATCATGCTTTTTATTCCTTTCTCTTATCCAATATTAAGTATGTAAATTCTTTAAGTCCAATAAATCAAAGTACTTTCTACTCAGCGCTTTCAACTTCTGCTTGACTACCCCTTATGACCTCACAATTAGTCTCTGGATATTAAAATGCATACACACGGTGAAGACTGTGATTTCAAAGTATTTCAGGTTGTAAGTTGCTCTACCAAATGGGAACAGAATTAAAAGCCACTTCAAAAAATGATCTACGGTAAGGTAATAAAAAATTTATACTTTAAAATGTCTGCATCAATTAACAGAAATATTTGTTAAGTGCATCATAATTCTCAAGTGAAGTCTCAAAGTTTGGTGACTGTCACTATGCTGAAGGTTAATAACTGTATCATCTTTATAACAGATATTGAAACCTAGCTTCTTGCCTTATTAGTACATTTTAAAATCAACAATTGCAATATATAAAATTACTATATATAACATGCTCAAGTTACTGGCATTTAAAATGTTAAATCTCTTCTTTCAATTCCTAGTCTTTAATCATTTCTCCTTTTTTGATTACCTGGCACAGAAATTCATTTTAGACACAATTTGCCAAACATGCTTTTCCTCACAAATAGGCTACTTCCCTACACTATTACAATTTACTTTAACGATATGCTAGAATTCCTATATTTCTACATAAACTTCCATACTGGTTTTTATTTACAGATAGTAAACTCATTTTTGAAAACCAAATTTAAATTCATATCAACATAAAACTAATGTGAAATTATATTCATATATGCTTGAAAAGAATAAGAAAATTATTGATTACCATATTTATAATTTCTGAATGGTGGTGGCAGGCTGGTCCTTAAAGGGACATCTGTAAGAGAAAGGTTATTTTTATTGTAAAATATTCAAATAGACACTCATAGTATACGCATAGTCTTTTGGTTCTGTTCCCCTATACCTCCAGACTAAGCTACTTTGAAAAAACTGACAGGACACAAAATGAAGCTAACATGCCATCAAAATCCAAGGGTCATCTAAAACAATGGAACCATTGATCAGATGTGGAGCTGCTATTAGCTGAACTAAGAATTCAGTAACACTATTAAATGAATTGGCATTTTATTAAATACATTAGCATCTACATACATTTGAAATATATAGTATACATGTGTGAGCCGTTATTTTCTACATAGCTGATGTTCGTTTAGCATATAAATCTGAGAACCTTTTGAGGGTCTTTGGCCAGTAGCAGAAACCAATGATCTAGAACAATCTTATTACTCTTACCAAAATTCAGATAACCTGCAATATGACTACTCTAACTCAGCAAAGAAAACAAAACAAAAACAGAGTAACTATTCTTTTTAAAACAGTATTCCAAATACTAGTATTCGTTTTAATTAATGATATCTGATGCTACAACCCCTACAGAAGGCAATTTGATAATATATCAAAATTACATATGCCTATACCCTTTGACCTAACAATTGCACTTGGAGAATTTATCATAGAAATATACTTTGCACACTTGTGTGTGTGTGTGTGTGTGTGTGTGTGTGAGAGAGAGAAAGGCCATGCATACAAGGGTACTACCTGTAGAACTGTCTGCAATAGCAAATGCTTAGAAAAACCCAAATGTCCTTCAGTGGGGTTACTTGTTAAATAAATTATAACATGCTCAAACGATGAAACATACTTTTCAACTGTAAAACAACCAAAAAAAAAAAGGAGGAGGAGGAAGCTCTCTACTAACACGATAAGATCTTTAAGACATGTCAAGGGTAAAGAAGGCATAAGGCAGACCATTATTTTTAGTAAGCTACTTTTTGAGTAAAAAGGGGAAAAAACAAGAATATATGTTTGAACTTGCTTCTACTTTCACGGGAGGAGGCAGGGTGGCCCAGTCAGATAGAGAACATAAGTAGGAAGGAGGCTTTTACCTCTATTCCTTTTTATATTTTGATCTTAAAACCACATGAATGTGTTATCTATTAAAGAAAACTTTAAAAAAAAAAAACCCACACAGTTGAATTAGGAAATATGTTTTCTTAAATACATTGCCTTTTAGAGGTCAAATATATACCAAAATTAAAACATCATTCATTCATTTATCTTACAAGCATTTAAAGTGCCTAGTGCCAGGTATTCCAGGGACAGGGTACATAAGAAGTTACCAAGACAAGTCCTCACTCTTGACACGCATGCTCCCATGTGAATCTCGCAACAAGGTATGTCCACAGCCATGGCTATGGTCTTACGAGTGTGGTTCTCACCTGCTGCACATTAGAATCACCCAGCCCAGGACTAGTAGATCAGGCTCGCAGCAGGCTGGTCCCAAGCATAAATGTTTACACACAAAACAAAAACCTCCTGAGATGATGCTTAGACAAACAAATTCCCACGGGGCCTGACAAATGACATAAGTGAGTGCAGCAGGTCAAACAGGAGGGGGCTGTGAGATCTGAGCTGCTGCCGTTCAGTTCTAATTGGTCACCTAAAGATTTAAATGGAAACGCTGCAAATCTGGGGGTGCAGGTGAAATTTTCTGACTTTTAAAACACTGTAGGCCAGGGCCGGCCCTGTGGCTTAGCAGTTAAGTGTGTGTGCTCCACTACTGGCGGCCCGGGTTCGGATCCCGGGCACGCACCACTTGTCCGGCCATGCTGAGGTGGCATCCCACACACAGCAACTAGCAGCAGGACGTGCAACTATGACATACAACTATCTACTGGGGCTTTGGGGAGAAAAAGGAGGAGGAGTGGCAATAGATGTTAGCTCAGGGCCGGTCTTCCTCAGCAAAAAGAGGAGGATTGGCATGGATGTTAGCTCAGGGCTGATCTTCCTCACAAAAAAAAAAAAAATTTTAAACTTAAAAAAAAAAAAAAAAAAACACTGTAGGCCAAAGGAAACCTCTCTGGAGTACAGATTTGCCTGCCAAACCCCCATTTGAAACCTCTGGTTTAGGCTTACCAGAGCACATTCATTTTATCCTTTGTTTCTCACTCACTTATGAATTATGGGTCAAAAAAGTATTAATTACACATCAGAAGGAGAACTAAATCCGTTTAATTTATTGCCATTTGTTTTTCCTAAACTGGACAATGAAACCCCCTGAAGAGAGGCGTGAGGTAAAGATGGCTCCATGAAGCTACTCTCATTTAGAGATGTCTACAATTGACGAAACCAATCATTGTGTTAAGTTCAATCTAAACTTCTGAGAGAAGAGACAATGACAAACAAGAGCCCCTTTTCTCTTTCTTCCTTTAGATCTCAGCTCAAGTGTCACCTCCACAAAGAGGCCTCCCCTGACAGCCCTGCTAAAATAGGGGTCTCCCCTCATACTGTTTCCTTCATAACAATTTTACAATTATAGTTTTCTCTGTTTACTTATTTTGGTCTCTCTCCCCTACTAATTCATAAATTCCTTGAGATTAAGACACCATGGCCTGTCTTCCCAAAACCCAGGACAGCATTCAGCACAAAATAGGTTAATAAATACTGGTTCCACGAGGGCTGAGACCACAGCCTATTTTCTTCATTGTGTTGCCAATACCTAAAAGAGTACCTGGCCAACAGCAGGTGCTCAGAAATATTCATGAATGAATACATATAATGTAATCCCTTCAATCAGCAGCTAAGAAAGTTGAAGTTCCAAGAAGACAATCAGTCAGCTCAGTGTCGAGAGCTAGGACTAGAATTCAGCTCTCCTGACTCCCATTCTGCTGCACTGAGAAGGGTAGGACTAAAGCAGTTATCTTCCACAGTGGCAGAAGAAAAGACAGATCAGATATTAAATGCACTACAGTGAGATGAGAGCTTTAGTGGAAATACACATAAAAATGCTTGAAGAGGAAGAGAAAAATAAACACTTCCTTATGAGAAAGGTCATTTCCCACTTTGCACTACTACAAACAAGGCTATGAGTATGCAAACGTGGACATATACTTTCATTTCACCTAGAAGTGGAACAGCTGGATTGTACAGTATGTATGTGTTTAACTTTTCAAGAAATTGCCAAACCATCTTCCAAACTGGTACCTTTTTACATTCCCACTAGCAGCATATGAGTTCCAGTTTTTCCACATCCTAGGCAAAACTTGGTTTTTAATTAATAAAACCTTTTAAGCTTAGCATTTGAGAGAGTGTATTGTGCTCTCATTGTGGTTTTAATTTGCATTTCACCAAAGGCTAACGATGATGAATATCAGTCAATGTGTTTATTTGCCAACCATGTATCTTGTTTGGCGAAGTATCTGTTCAAATCTTTTGCCCAGTTTTCAATTGGGTTGCATGTCTTACTATTGAGTTGTATGAGTTTGGGTTTTTTTCAGTTATTATTATTCTAGATACAAGTCCCTTGTTGGATATATGTTTTACAATATTTTCTCCAAGTCTATAGTTTGCGTTTTCATGTTCTTCTTAACAGTGTATTTTGAAAAGCAAAAGTTTTTAATTTTGATGAAGCCCAACTAATTTTTTTCTTTTATAGTTTGTGCTCATTGTGTTGTATTTAAGAAAATTTTACCAAAATCAAAGTCTCTAAGATTTTCTCCTATGTTTTCTTTCAGAAGTTTTATAGTTCCAGCTTTTACATTTGGGTCTTGACCAATTTCGAGTTATTTTTGTATATGGTAGGAGGTAAGAGTTGAGGTTCATTTATTTGCATCCAATTGCTCCAGTATCATTTTTGGAAAGATCAACTCTTCCCCGAAAAATGTCTTGGTCAAAATCAATTGAACATACATGTGCAGGTCTATTTCTGGACTGTTTTCCATTGAGATATAAGTTCATCTGTCTATCAACACCACACACAGTACCTTGATTGGAGTAGCTGTACAGTAGTAAGTCATGACATCAGACAGTGTAATTCCTCCAACTTTTTGCTTCTTTTTGTGAGTTATTTTGACTACAGGTCTTTTTTACTTTCCTTATAAATTTTAGAATAAGTTAGAATGATTTATTTCTAAACTTTAGAAATGTTTGACATTATCTGAAGGAAAAAAAGCCTGCTGAGACTTTGATTGGGATTGGAATCTACACAACATTTTCAGGCAACACGGCATCTTAATATTGATTTCTCTGATCCATGAACACAGTATATTTCTCCATTTATTTAAGATTTTAAAAATTTCTCTCAGTGATATTTTAGAGTTTTCAATGCAAAGGGTTTACATCTCTATCAACTGTATCCTATTTCATATTTTTTGAAGCTATTATTTTTTTTTCTGTTTCCAACTGTATATTGCTAGGAACACAATTGATTTTTGTATGTCGATCTTGTATCCTACAACCTTGCTAAGCTCAGCTTATTAGTTCTAATAGTGTCTTTACAGACTCCGTAGGATTTCCTACATAGATAATTATATCACCTGTGAACAATGTCAGTTTCACTTCCTCCTTTCTAATATGGATGTCTTTTATTTCTTTTTCTTGCCTTAATGAACTGGCTAGAACCTCCAGCACAATGTTGAATAGCAGTGATCATGAGCAGACATCCCTGCCTGGTTCCTAATCTTAGGAGGAAAGCACTCAGTCTTTCACCATTAAATATGATGTTGAGTGCCACTTTTTCATAATAATCCTTAATCAGGTAGAGAAGGTTCCTTTCTATTCCTAGTTTACCAAGAGTTTCCAACAGGAATGGAGGCTGGATTTTGTCTTCATTATCAAAATAATCATATGGTTTTCCTTTCCTTAATCTATTAATACAATGAATTATATTGATTGATTTTTGAATGGTAAACTATCCTGGTATTCCTAGGATAAATCCCACATAGTCATGATGTATTATTCTTTTTTAAATATTGTTGGATTTGATTTGATGAAATTTGGTTAAGAATTTTTACATTTCTATGCAGGAAGGAGACTGGTCAGTAGCTTTTTTTTTTCCTTCTAATTACTTTCTCTGGTTTTGGTATCTGGGTAGAGACAGCCTCAGAGAATGAGGTGATAAATGTTCCCTCTTCTTTAATTTTCTGGAAGAGTTTCTGTAGAATTGAGATTATCTCTTCCTTAAATGTATGGTAGAATTTACTAAAGAAGCCATCTGGGACTGGAGTTTTCTTTGTAGAAACGTATTTTAACTAAGTTCATTTTAAAATATAGAATTATTCAAGTTATCTATTTCTTCTTTAGTGAGTGTTGGTAGTTTGGGTCTTTCAAGGAATTTGTCCACTTACCTAGAATAACATATTTATGGCAACAAGTCATTCAAACTATTCCTTTATTATTCTTTTAGAATCTGTAGCGATATAATAACTGTCACTCCTGATACCGATAACTTGTGTCTTCTTTTTTTTTTCCTGATCAGTCTGGCAGTGGTTTATCAATTTTATGGACCTCAAAGAACCAGCAGCTTTGGCTGTTATTGATTTTCTCTATGTTTTTTCTATTTTCTGCTATGATCTTTATTATTACTTTTATTCTACTTACTTTGGGTTTTATTTGCTTTTCTTTTTCTGGGTTTTTTTTTTTTTTTGTGAGGAAGATCGGCCCTGAGCTAACATCTGCCAATCCTCCTCTTTTTGCTGAGGAAGACTGGCCCTGGGCTAACATCCATGCCCATCCTCCTCCACTTTATATGGGACGCCACCACAGCATGGCTTGCCAAGTGGTGCATCAGTGCGCACCCGGGATCCGAACTGGCAAACCCTGGGCCGCCGCAGCGGAGCACGCACACTTAACCACTTGCACTACTGGGCCGTCCCTGCTAGTTTCTCAACATAAAGGCTGAAATCATTGATTTGAGACCTCTTCTCTTTTTTACTTCAGGCATTTTTAGTACTACAAATTTTCCTCTAAGTACTGTTTTACCTGCATCCCACAAATTTTGAAAAGTTGTGTATTCATTTTCATTCAGTTCAAAATACTTTCCCTTTTGACCTCTGCTTTTATCCATAGGTTATTTATAAATGTGTTATTTCATTTCCAAATATTTGGGGATTTTCCAGAGATATTTCTCTTACTGATATCTAATCTAATTCCACTGTGTTAAGAAGACATACATTAGGGCCGGCCCTGTGGCTTAGCGGTTAAGTGCACGTGCTCTGCTACTGGCGGCCCGGGTTCGGATCCCGGGCGCGCACTGACGCACTGCTTCTCCGGCCATGCTGAGGCCGCGTCCCACATACAGCAACTAGAAGGATGTGCAACTACGATATACAACTATCTACTGGGGCTTTGGGGGAAAAAAAAAAGGAGGAGGATTGGCAATGGATGTTAGCTCAGAGCCAGTCTCCCTCAGCAAAAAGAGGAGGATTAGCACGGATGTTAGCTCAGGGCTGATCTTCCTCACAAAAAAGAAAAAAAAAATTGAAGAAATAAAGAACAGTAGAAAAAAAATTTTTTTTTAAAAAAGAAGACATACATTATATGATTTAAATTCTTTTAAATTTATTAAGACTTGTTTTACGGCTCTGAAAACGGTCTCTTGGTAAATGTTCTGTGTGTACTTGAAAGGAATATGTATTCTGCTGTTGTTCACTGGAATGTTCTATAAATGTCAATTTGGTCAATTTAGGGTGACAGCGTTGTTCAAATTTTCTATATCCTTACTGATTTTCTGTCTACTTGTTCCATCAATTACCGAGAGAAGAGTGTTAAAATCTCCCATAATAGTTGCAGATTCATCTACTTCTCCTTGCAGTTTTATTAGCTTGACTTCATGTAGTTTGAAGCTATGCTGTTAGGTGCATAAATATTTAGGATCATTATGTCCTTTTGATTAATTGAGGCCTTTATCATTATACAATGATAATCTTTTTCCCCAGTAATATTCTTTATTCTGAAATCTACTCTATCTGATATTAATATAGTCACTTCAGCTTTCTTTAGATTAGTATTAGCACGGTATAACTTCTTCATCCTGTTACCTTTAACTGCTTTTCATCTTTATATTTAAAGCGCATTTCTTGTAGGAAACATATAAATGGGTCTTCGTGTTATAGGTTGCTCTTAATTGGGGTGTTTAGACCATTTACATTTAATGTGATTATTGATATGGTTGGGTTTAAACCTACCACTCCGTTGTTTTTCATTATCCATCTGTTCTTTATATCCTCTTTTCCCTTCTTTTAAATTGACTCTTTGACAATTTTTATGATTCCATTTTATCCCTTTTGTTGGCTTATTAGCCATAGCTTTTAGGGTGCGTGTATGAGTGTATGTGTGGTTGCTTTAAAGTTTGTAGTGAACAAGGGCCGGCCCCATAGCGTAGTGGGTAAGTGCACACGCTCCGCTGCTGGCGGCCTGGGTTCGGATCCTGAGCACGCACCAACGCACCGCTTCTCAGGCCATGCTGTGGCAGTGTCCCACATAAAGTGGAGGAAGATCAGCCAATGTTAGCTCAGGGCCAGTCTTCCTCAGCAAAAAAGAAAAAAAAAAGAGGAGGATCGGCATGGATGTTAGCTCAGGGCTGATCTTCCTCACAAAAGAAAAAAACGGGGGGGGGGGGCCGGCCACATAGCTTAGCAGTTAAGTGCACGCACTCCGATACCGGCAGCCTGGGTTCGGATCCCAGGCACACACTGATGCACCACTTGTCTGGCCATGTTGAGGCTGCATCCCACATACAGCAACTAGAAGGATGTGCAGCTATGACATGCAACTACTGGGGCTTTGGGGAGAAAAAGGGGAGAAAAAAAAAAAAAAAGGAAGATTGGCAATAGATGTTAGCTCACGGCCGGTCTTCCTCAGGAAAAAAGGAGGAGGATTGCCATGGATGTTAGCTCAGAGCTGATCTTCCTCACAAAAAAAAAAAAAAAAACTTTGTAGTGAACATCTTTATCAGTCTACCCACAAGTGTTACTATAACACTTCATACATAGTAAAAGAATCTTATAAAAGTATGATTCCATTTCTCCCCTCCTGGCCTTTGTGCTACTGCTGTCTTATATTTCCTATAAACACCACAACAATTGTTACTGTTTTTTTAATGGTCAAATAACTTTTAAAAAATATTTTTAAAATTAAAAAAAAAATTTTATATTTACCCATGTTTACCATTCCCAGTACTCTTCATTTCATTGTGTGCATCCAGATTTCCATCTGGTATCATTTTCCTTCTGGTGGAGGAAGGTCGTTTAGCATTTCTTATAGTGCAGGTCTCCTGGTAATGGACTCTTGCAGCTTTTCTATGTCTCGAAAAGTCTTTATTTGCCTTCATTTCTAAAAGACAGGAATAGAATCCTAGTTTAACTTTTTTTCTTTCAATACTTTAAAGATGTTGTTCCACTATCTTCTGGCATGCATTGATTCTGATGAGAAGTCTGTTGTCATTTTCTTCTTTGTTCCTCTTTAGGTAATGTGTTCTTTTTTCTCTGGCTGTTTTTAAGATTTTCTCTTTATTACCAGTTGTAAGCAATTCAATTATGATATGCCTTAATGCAGCTTTCTTCATATTACTTTTGCTTGGGATTTGTTGAACTGCTTGGATATGTGGGTTTATAGTTGTCATCACATTTGTAAAATTTTCAAGCATTATTTCTTCAAGTATGTCCTCTATCCTCCCATCCCAGCTGCTCTCCTCATGGCCTCCAATTATATGTATATTTGGCTAGTGGAAGTCACTCCATACCTCTTTACTGCTCTATTTATTTTTCTTTCAGTCTTTTTCCTCTCTGTGCTTTATTTTAGCTTTTGATGCTATGTTTTCAAGTTTACTAATCTTTTCTTCTGTCCCATCTGATCTGCATGTTAATCCTATCCAGTGTATATCCATCTCAGACATTGTATTTTTCATTTTTAGTTGAATTTGGGTATTTTCAAAATTATCTTCCATCTCTAATGTGTTCAGTCTTTCCTCTACCTGCTTGAACATTTGCAATATAGTTATAACTATTTTAATTTTCCTTGTCTACTAATTCTATTATCTGCAGCATTTCTGGGTTGGTTTCAATTGATTTATTTCTCTCCTAATTATGGTTCATATTTTCTTGCTTTTTTGCATGCCTTGTAAGTTCTGATTTGATGCAGGACATTGTAAATTTTATCTTGTTGTGTGCTAGGTATTTTTGTATTCCTACAAACATCCTGAGCTTTGTTAAATTACTTGGAAATAGTTAGATCCTTTTGAGCCTTGCTTTTGAGCTTTGTTAGGTGACAGCAGAGTAGAATTTAGTCTAGGGTTAATTTTGCTCTACTATTGCAGAAATACCCTTCTATATACTGTACCCAATAACCTGTGAATTACAATGTTTTCCACTCTGGCTGGTGTGAATAAAAGCTAGTCCCAGCCCTCTATGAGCTCTGGGCATTTCGCTTTCTGCTACCTTCCAGTGGTTCTTCACCTGGCCTCCAGTAGGTTCCTTACACACTTGTGCTGATCATATTCAACTGAAGACTCACTTCTCCAAATCTTCAAAGACACTGAAAATCTTCAGAGCTCTCTCTTTGTACAGCTCTCTCCATTCCAGTTCTCTGCCCTGTGAACTCTTCAGGCTCCACTGCAGACTGCCAGCTCTGCCTTCTAAACCCATGGAATTCATCAGGCTCCGCCTGGATTCCCCCTCCCTGCTCTGTGGCCTAACACTCTCTCTAAGCAGTAGGGTGGCACAATCGTAGGGGTCAACTTGTTTGTTTCCCTTATCTTGGGGACCACTGTCTTGTGCTGCCTGATGTCCAATATCTGCAAAACATTGTTTCACATATTTTGCATAGTTTTTAGTTGTTTCAGGTAGAAGAGTAGGTCCAGCCCCTGCTATTCCACCTTGGCTGAAAGCAAAAGTCTGTGGCAAATCCATTATATTCTGGAAATTGTTTCCCACTTTGCACACAGTTTTCCTTTCATTTTATGTTTCGCTACCTTTGAACTTAACTTTGGCACATAATGAACATTTACAGAAGAATTCAGGATTGCAGCATTCTACAAAAACCAATTTAATATATTATTATTGGAAAGTTCACAAGGAGTTAATCACTAACTTTACTCATTCATTTAGGTCTGTGTAAAAGGCATCTATAGAAAAATTAATTATTAGAAAAATAAGGCAACTTAATAAATATATTGCTGGCAATTAGGATGCCACAAAGGAGTCTGAAATGTTAAAACACATTTCAATATAAAAATCAATAAAGTCTGGAAATTATTAAAATATCAATGGGCAATAAAATAATTCTTCACCTCATAGTAGAGGCTCTAAAAATAGAAGGGGTACAATTTACAATTTATTTTTAGTTGCTAGATCTACACTTGAAGACTTTTAGGAAAGCACAAACACCTAAGGAATAAAAAGAAACTGACTCACTCAATGGATGATCTGTGTGGACAATACCACCAAAGACCTAACGTTAATCAGAACAACATGCCAACATTATAACTTGATAAGGGGTCATGTCAAATATTATAGTAAGATTCCAGGGTGAAGCTATATCAAGATGCTTTTTACTTTAGTTATGAAATAATCTAAACATAAAAAGTACAGAGAGGGGCCAGCCCCACGGTGTAGTGGTTAAGTTTGGTATGTTCGGCTTTGGTGGCCTGGGTTCGGATCCCGGGCGTGGACCTACACCACTCGTCAGCCATGTTGTGGCAGCAACCCACATACAAAATAGAGGAAGAGTGGCACAGATATTAGCTCAGGGCTAATCTTCCTCAAGCAAAAAAAAAAAAAAAGTATGGAGAATAGAACAAAAAATTCATTTAACTCATCAACCAAATTAACAAATGTTAACATATTATCATAACTGCTTCAGATTCTTTACTGTTTTTTAATTAAATAAAACAACATGGATAGAGCTGACTTTCCTTCTGTCTTCTCTTAGTCCCAGTACCCCCCTTCCTAGAGGTAACCACTAACCATCCTTAAGTTAGCATACCCTGTTTGTGGTTACACTCTCATTCCATAAGTCATAGACACAGAAAATAGAGTATTATTTTGTGTTTTAAATTTGTGGAGTTAAGTATTTTAAACAGAAGAATCTACAGTACATTTTGTAGTACAAACAAGAAAGCATCACCTCAACACTGTGTGGAAGGAACAATCTCTCGGTGATAAGGTGATAATGTGCTACTGCAAAATTATCCTGTTCCTTTTCGTAAAAGAGGGGCACCAGAGGAGGGCTTCTTTACAGAAAAATGCCAGATAATAAATGTAGAAGGAATCACAGAGTAAGAAAAATCCCAATTTTGCAACAACGATTCAGGTAAGAATCATCAACAGATGCTAAAACCATTTAAAACAAGATATACGAATGGTCTTCATGTATATCACTCCATACACTACTTGTTAGTTACAAAGATACTTTTACAACGGAGAAATCTAGTGGACAGTGCCTTAACCAAATGACTTAAATAAGTATCACAGTAACAGCCAGATCTTAAGTTAGCATGAGGGAAGCCATCTTAGGGAAAGGAAGCAATATTGTACCTGTACATGACCCTAACGCACTAGTCTCTGTGAATGTGTTCTAGCCTGCATGTAGCCTAGAGGACTAAGCACCTCTCGCTTTTGCAATACACACAATCTGCTAGTTTTAAGACTCGCTTACGTGTACCTGACAGCTGCAATAAGATGATAACTTTGTTCTCTGAGCTCCCCAAGCACATCATGACCCTCAGAAAGAAAAATTGTGCATTGGTACCCACCACAAATGACAGAAGAAAGAGATAATGTGCCGCCTAGAAGTTCATCACACCTGATGGTCGACATTCCTAAAGCCCCCTCCCTTGCCCATTTCCCCTATATAACTGCCTCAAGATTCTGTATAATTTTAAGGTGGTTCTCTAGGACACTAGTCTGCCATCTTCTGATTCTGCTAGCTAACTGTATAAACTTTCCTTTCTCAATCACTGGCTCATTGCAATTGATTGGCATCAGATTGCAGCAAGCAGAACGAAACCCTATTCACTCTGTTACATCACCAATAATGGGACACAGTGACATCAAGTGCTTCCTGATATAACGCAATGAGGAGGAATCACCTACATCAGGAGTCAGCACAGTCTTTTTGTAAAGTCCAGCTAGTAAATATTTTTGGCTTTGTGACCCATACAGCCTCTGTCACAACTATGTAACTCTGCCACTGAAGCACAAGAGCACTACATATAATATATAAACAAATGGGTGTGGCTGTATTCCAATAACCTTTATTTACAAAAACAGGTGGCAATTCAGATTAGCCCACAGGTCGTAGTTTGTCGACCTGCAACCTATGTGGTAATCCTGCCAAAAATGTTTACCTTGAATCCAATTAGGAGAAAACAATCAGACAAATCCAGATTGTAGGATGCTCTATAAAACACTGACCTGCATTTCTCTTTAAAAAATCAATATAGTGGGGCTGGCCCAGTGGCGTAGTGGTTAAGTTCGCGCTCCACTTCGGTGGCCCAGAGTTCACAGATTCGGATCTCAGGCACGGACCTACACACCGCTTATCAAGCCATGCTGTGGCAGGCGTCCCACATATAAAGTAGAGGAAGACAGACACAGAGGTTAACCCAGGGCCAACCATCCTCAGCAAAAAGAGGAGGATTGGCAACAGATGTTAGCTTAGAGATAATCTTCTTCACCAAAAATAAATAAATAAATGAATAAATGACCACATACATACATACATACATACAATGAAAGACAAAAGAAGGTGGGAGACTGTTCCAGATTACAGGAGACTAAGAAGACACGACTTGCCATGAAAAGACACAGAGGAACCTTAAGTGCATGTTTCCAAGTGAAAGAAGACAGTCTGAAAAGGCTACATATTGTGTGATTCCAATTTTATGACATTCTGCAAAAGGTAAAACTATAGAGACAGTAAAAAGGTCAGTGGTTGTCAGGGGCTTGGGGCAGGGGATGAATAGGTGGAGCACAGGGGATTTTTAGGGCAGTGAAACTATTCTGTATGACACTGTAATGATGGCTACATGACATTATTCATTTGTCAAAACTCATAGAACTTTACAGCACAAAACGTGAACCTTAATATATGCAAAGCAACAAACCATTTAGGAGAACTGGGGATCCCATGAAAGAATGCAAACAGTGACAAGAGAACCTAGCTGTATCACAATTGTATGAAACTACCTTACCAAAGGGGGTAGAAAAAAGGTGTCAACCTAAATAACTCTGGCAGTGAAGTGATTTTGTAAGACTAAGGCAAAAGGAACTGCACAAAAGCACTGTACTCTAGTTAACATCAAGTTGTTTCCCACAGAGTAGAGAATAACAACTCTGATACTGCTCCACACATACAGTCATGCATCGCATAACAACATTTCAGTCAAAAACAGACCACGTATGACAGTGGTCCCATAAGATTAGTACTATATAGCCTAGGTGTGTAGTAGGCTATTACACCTAGGTTTGTGTAAGTACACTCTGTGATGTTCAAATAATAATGCAATTGCCTAACAATGCATTTCTCAGAACATATCCCTATTGTTAAGCAATGCATGACTGTATATTGGAATTGAACAATTAAGTAAATGAATGGCAGGTAATGGGAGCCAGGTTTCTCACTGTTGGAGTGGGAATGTACAGATAAGCAGAGGAGGAAACTAGAATGATCCATGTGGTAATGTATAAGAGTTGGAAACATCAGTGAGAATTCATGTTTAACACATACACACAGATGGTAACACAAAAATATTTATAGGTGTGTGTATATTCATGGGTTGATACATTTCTTTGCTCTGTCAGCTGAGACAGCTTAAAGGAAATGACACCCCAGTACTAAGGAGCACACCTAGCACTCAGAAATTGGTTTCTAATACCATTCACCAACAAAAGGAACCAAGGCTCCTTGGAGAATTGGCTAATTCTAGAACTGAGACAGCAAATATACAAGATGATCCTGGAGCATTATATAGTACCAGAAAGTAAGAAAGTACTCAACACACACACACACACACACACACACACACACACACAGATGATATATGTCACACAGGAACAGAAGACAAATGAAAGAGTTCCCAACGGCCAAAGCTAGAAAAATATGAACAACAATATAAATAAAATCTCTCATGCAGAAGAATTCCAAATAAATTACATAGATATTCCACCCTAAGGAAGGGGGTACAAAATTCCTCCCTCCTTAACTGTGGACTGTTCATAGTAACTTCCTTCCAAAGAGCATGGTACGAAAAGGGAGACAAAAAAGAGTAACTTGAGAGGAGTGATGTCAGCATCATGGCAGAGCGAGCTTTCCCCCTTAGACTCTCCCCCTCAATATACAACAAAAAGGACACTCATATACCAACAGAGAACATTCACACAACACAAAAGACATCTGAGAGATCCATGAAGCCTTATGCCTGAAGGTGGAGGTGCTGGTACCCCGGGACGAAGTGGAAGGAGGTAAGGAGAACTTCTCTCTTTCCCCAATGACAGTGACTCTGGGGCTGGGACCACATGGTTCTCAGAGAGAGAGGGGGGAAGGGCAGCCCTCCACAGGAAAACCATCCCTCTCCAAGGTCTCTCACAGCCTGTGGGAAATTCCCATATGGAGGGGACTGAACCGTTGTGGGGGTGCCTTCACCAAGCTAGCACCCCAGGAGAGCAGATAGCGAGGGAAGAGTGAGAAGCTCCCGGGATTGGGTGGGGGAAAGAAAGGGTCCCTATCCCTGCCTGGAGCACCAGCACAGCCAGTTGGTCAGAGAGCTGGCAGATCGTGGTGGGTTCAGAATACACAGCTCTTGACCCCCACCCAGTGGCAGCAGGTGGAAGCTGCAACCAGATATTTTCAGAATGAGGAAAAATAAGCCCATCCCTCAAGCAGTATGCAAAAATATATTAAATCTCCAGACTAGAAGGAAAATGACAGGCACCCAGAAATCAATTCTGAAGGCACAGAAATTTATAACCTAAATGATAGAGAATTCAAAATAGCTATCATAAAAAAGCTCAACGAACTACCGGAAAACACAGACAATTCAATGAAATCAGGAACTTTTTCACAAAAGAGATTGAAACTATAAAGAAAAACCAATCAGAAATTTTGGAGATGAAAAACACAATGGAGAAGATACAGAAAAATCTGGAATCTTTAAAGAACAGAGCTGACAATAGGGAGGAAAGAATTAGCAATATTGAGGACAGGAATGCAGAAATGCTCCAGATGGAGGAGGAGAGAGAACTTAGACTAAAAAGAAATGAAGAAATTCTCTGAGAAATATCCAACTCAATTAGGAAATGCAACATAAGGATTATAGGTGTCCCAGAGGGAAAAGAGAAGGAAAAAGGAGCAGAGAACTTGTTCAAAGAAATAATAGTTGAGAACTTCCCAAACCTAGGGAAGGAGCTAGAAATACAAGTGAATGAAATCAACAGATCTCCTAAATATATCAACATGAAAAGACCGTCTCCAAGGCATATAGTAGTAAAGCTCAAAAAAGTGAATGATAAAGAAAAAACAGTAAGGGAGGCAAGACAAAAAAAAAAAAATAATAATGTACAAAGGAATTCCTATCAGGCTCTCAGCCGATTTCTCAGCAGAAACTTTACAGGCTAGGAGAGAGTGGAACGATATATTCAAAATTCTGAAAGACAAAAACTTTCACCCAAGAATACTCTATACAGCGAAAATATGCTTCCGATATAATGGAGAAATGATAACTACCCAAGATAAACAAAAGCTAAGGCAATTCACTGCCACAAGACCCCCACTATGAGAAATGCTCAAGAAGGCCTTCATGGCATGGAAAAAAAAAAAGAGAAAGAGGATACAAAGCTTTGAGCAAGGAGAAAAATAGGTAGACAAAAATCAGGAAAATTGCAGCTATCAGAATAGGTGAGCAAACACTTAATCATAACATCAAAGATTAAGGGAAGGAGAACACCAAAAATAAATATAATCTCATTGCTTTAAACACAAACTCACAACACAAGATGGAAAAGGTTGTGACAATAATAACTTAGAAGGGGAAGAGGAAAGGGATGGAATCGACTTAGTCTAAGGAAATAAGAGGCCATCAGAAAATGGACTATCTCATCTACAAGATTTTTAATATAAACCTCATGGTAACCACTAAACAAATAATCAGAACAGAGACACATACAATAAATAAAGAGAAAACTAAGAAAATCATCATACAGAACTACCAAACTGAATTGACAGTCCGAAACACATGGGATGAGAAACGAAGGAAATGCAAAAGAACTGGAAAAGGAGTGATAAAATAGCAACATTAAGCCCTCACATATCAATAATCACTCTAAATGAAAATGGATTGAACTCTCCAATCAAAAGACACAGAGTGGCAAGATGGATTAAAAAAACAAGATCCAACAATATGCTGCCTCCAGGAAACACATCTCAGCTCTAAAGACAAACACACGCTCAGAGTGAAAGGATGGAGGACAATACTCCAAGCTAATGGCAAACAAAAGAAAGCAAGTGTTGCCATACTTACATCAGACAAACTAGACTTCAAGATAAAACAGGTAATGAGGGACAAAGAGGGACAATATATAATGACAAAAGGGACACTCCACCAAGAAGACATATCACTTATAAATATATATGCACCCAACACAGCAGCACCAAAGTACACAAAGCAACTATTAACAAACCTAAAAGGAGACATTAACAACAACACAATAATAGTGGGGGACCTTAACACCACATTTACATCAATGGATAGATAATCCAGAGAGAAAGTCACTAACGCAATAGTGGACCTAAACGAAAAACTAGACGAGATGAACTTAATAGATAATTATAGAGCACTCCATCCAAACACAGCAGATTACACATTCTTCTCAAGCGTGCATGGAACATTCTCAAGGACTGACCGTATGTTGGGAAACAAGACAAACCTCTAAAAATTTACAAAGATTGAAATCATAACAGGCATCTTCTCCAGCCATAATGCTATGAAACTAGAAATCAACTACAAGAAAAAAGCTGGGACAGTGACAAAGATGTGGAGACTAAACAACATGCTACTGAACAACCAATGGATCACTGAAGAAATTAAAGGAGAAATCAAAAAATATCTGGAGACAAATGAAAATGAAAATACACCATGCCAACTCATATGGGATGCAGCAAAAGCAGTCCTGAGAGGGAAACTACTAGCAATACAGGCCCACCTTAACTAACAAGAAAAATCCAAAGCAACCTTAAACTACACATAACAGAATTAGAAAAAGAAGAACAAACAAAGCCCAAAGTCAGGAGAAGGAGAGAAACAATAAAAATTAGAGCAGAAATAAATGAAATTGAAACCAAAAAAACAGTAGAAAGGATCAATGAAACTAAAAGCTGGTTCTTTGAGAAAATAAACAAAAGTGACAAACTCTTAGCCAGACTCACTAAGAAAAAAAGAGAGAAGGCTCAAAGAAATAAAATTAGAAATGAAAGGGGAGAAATTACAATGGATACCACAGAAATACAAAGGATTATAAGAGAATACTATGAAAAACTATATGCCAACAGAGTGGACAATCTAGAAGAAATGGATAAATTCTTAGACTCATACAACCTCCCAAAACTGAACCAAGAAGAAATAGACTCTGAATAGACCAATCAAAAGTAAAGAGATTGGGGCCGGCCCGGTGGCGCAAGCGGTTAAGTGCGCGCGCTCCGCTGCGGCGGCCCAGGGTTCGCTGGTTCGGATCCCGGGCGCGCACCGACGCACTGCTTGGTAAGCCATGCTGTGGCGGCGTCCCATATAAAGTGGAGGAAGATGGGCACCCATGTTAGCCCAGGGCCGTCTTCCTCAGCAAAAAAGGAGGAGGATTGGCGGATGTTAGCTCAGGGCTGATCTCCTCACAAAAAAAAAAAAAAAAAAAAAGTAAAGAGATTGAAACAGTAATCAAAAACCTCCCAAAAAATAAAAGTCCAGGACCAGATGTCTTCTCCAGAGAATTTTACCAAACATTCAAAGAAGATTGAATACCTATCCTTCTCAAACTATGCCAAAAAATAGAGGAAGATGAAACACTTCCTAACACATTCTCCGAGGCCAACATCACCCTGATACCAAAGCCAGACACAGACAATACAAAGAAGGAAAATTACAGGCCAATATCACTGATGAACATAGATGCAAAAATACTCAACAAAATATTGGCAAACCAAATACAGCAATACATTAAAAAGATCATACGCCCTGATCAAGTGGGATTTATATGAGGGACACAGGGATGGTTCAACATCCGCAAATCAATCAATGTGATATACCACATTAACAGAATGAGGAATAAAAACCACACAATTGTCTCAATAGACACAGAGAAAGCATTTGACAAGATCCAACATCGATTTATGAAAAAAACTCTCAACAAAATGGGTATAGAAGGAAAGTACCTCAACGTGATAAAGGCCATATATGACAAACCCACAGCCAACATCATACTCAACGGGGAAAAACTGAAAGCCATTCCTCTGAGAACAGGAACAAGACAAGGCTGCCCACTCTCACCACTCTAATTCAAGACAGTACTGGAGGTTTTGACCAGAGCAATTAGGCAAGAAAAAGGAATAAAAAGAATCCAAATAGGCACTGAAGAAGTGAAACTCTCACTGTTTGCAGACGACATCATTTTATATATAGAAAACCCTAAAGAATCCATTGGAAAACTATTAGAAATAATCAACAACTATAGGAAAGTTGCAGGGTACAAAATCAACTTACAAAAATCAGTTGCATTTCTATACTCTAACGATGAACTAACAGAACAAGAACTCAAGAAGACAATCCCATTTATAATTGCAACAAAAAGAATAAAATATCTAGGAATAAATTTAACCAAGGAGGTGAAAGACCTATACAATGAAAACTATAAGAAATTATTGAAAGAAATTAATAATGACATAAAGATGGAAAGATATCCCACGCACATGGATTGGAAGAATAAACATAGTTAAAATGTCCATACTACCTAAAGTAATCTACAGATTCAATGCAATCCCAATCAGAATCCCAATGATATTCTTCATAGAAATAGAACAAAGAATCCTAAAATTCATATGGGGCAACAAAAGACCCCGAACAGCTAAAGCAATCCTGAGAAAAAAGAACAAAGCTGGATGCATCACAATCCCTGACTTCCAAATATACTACAAAGCTATAATAATTAAAACAGCACAGTACTGACACAAAAACAGACACACAGATCAATGGCACAGAACTGAAAGCCCAGAAATAAAATCACACATCTACGGACAGCTAATCTTTAACAAAGGAGCTAAGAACATACAATGGAGAAAGAAAAATCTCTTCAACAAATGGTGCTGGGAAAACTGGACAGCCACGTGCAAAAGAATGAAAGTAGACCATTATCTTTCACCACATACAAAAATTAACTCAAAATGGATCAAAGACTTGAAGGTAAGACCTGAAACTATAAAACCCCTGGAAGAAAATATAGGCAGTACACTCTTTGACATTAGTCACAGAGGGATCTTTTCAAATTCCACGTCTACTCGGACAAGGGAAACAAAAGAAAAAATAAACAAGTGGGACTTCTTCAGACTAAAGAGCTTCTGCAAGGCAAATGAAACCAGGATCAAAATGAAAAGACAACCCACCAGCTGGGAGAAAATATTTGCAAATCATATATCCTATAAGGGGTCAACCTCCATAATATATAAAGAACTCACAAAAGTGAACAACAAAAAAACAAACAACCTGATCAAAAAATGGGCAGAGGATATAAACAGACATTTTTCCAAGGAAGAGATACAGATGGCCAATAGGCACATGAAAAGATGTTCAACATCACTAATCATCAGGGAAATGCAAATCAAAACTACACTAAGATATCACCTTACACCCATGAGAATGGCTATAATCACCAAAGCAAAAAGTAACAAATGTTGGAGAGGTTGTGGAGAAATGGGAACCCTAATTCACTGCTGGTGGGAATGCAAACTAATGCAGCCTCTATGGAAAACAGTATGCAGATACCTCAAAAAATTAAAAACAGAAATACCTTATGATCCAGCTATCCCACTACGGGGTATTTATCCAAAGAACCTGAAATCAACAATCCAAAGAGGCCTATGCACCCCTATGTTCATTGCAGCATTATTTGCTACAGCCTAGAAGTGGAAGCATCCCAAATGTCCCTCGACTGATGATTGGATAAAGAAGATGTGGTATATATATACAATGGAATACTACTCAGCCATAAAAATAAGACAAAATCATCCCATTTGCAACAACATGGACAGACCTGGAGGGTATTATGTTAAGTGAAATAAGCCAGAGAGAGAAAAAGAAACACCGTATGATCTCACTCATAAGTGGAAGATAAACTAACAAACAGACAGAGAGAACAGTTTGGTGGTTACCAGGGGGAAGGGGGTTGGGGAGTGGGCACAAGGGGTGAAGGAACACATTTATATGGTGACTGACAAGCAATAATGTACAACTAAAATTTCACAGTTTTATAAACTATTATGACATCAACAAAAAAAAAAAGAGTAACTTTACAGTGGAGAGACCTAACACTACTTCAACCAAGTGATTAAGGTCTACATCAACAATCATAAATCATGTAGAAAGTATGTACCCTTGATATGATGTAATAAAAGTGACACTCAATCAGGGCTGGCCCAGTGGCGTAGTGGTTAAGTTCTCGTGCTCCGCTTTGGCAGCCCGGGGTCCGCAGGTTCGGATCCTGGGCGCGGACCAATGCACCGCTTATCAAGCCACGCTGTGGCAGGCCGTGCCCCATATAAAGTAGAGGAAGATGGGCACAGATGTTAGCCCAGGGCCAATCTTCCTCAGCAAAAAGAGGAGGATTGGCAAGGGATATTAGCTCAGGGCTAATCTTCCTCATACACACACACAAAAAGAGTATCACTTTATCTTTGTGATCTTCCTCTCAAAAACCCATCACCCCAGTCCAATCAAGAGAAAAGCATCAGGCAAATTCCAATAGAGGAGCATCCTACAATAGGCCTGACCAATACTCCTCAAAACTATCAAAGTTATCAAACAGGGAAAATCTGAGAAATTGTCACAGCCCACAGGAGCCTAAGGAGACATGACAACTAAACATAATGTGGCATCCTAGAAGGGATCCTGGAACAGAAAAAAGACATTAGGTAAAAACTAAGGAAATCTGAATAAACTATGGCCTCTAGTTACAATGCATCAATATTGATTCATTAATTGCAACAAATGTAGCACAGTAATGTAAGATGCTAACAATAGGGGAAATTGTGAAGGGGAGCATTAAATATAAAGAAACATATAAAGATAAAAAAGATATAAAGAAAATCTTTCTAACTATTCTAGTATTCACCCAATAGAATAGATTGCTTTACAAACACACATATAACCAGAAGTAACAGAGTATAAAGAAGGAATTCTGAATTGGAAGGTTGGAAAAAACTTCCACAGCTTTCTTCTTTTTCATAGGTGAAATGATTTTACATTCAGAAGCAAGATCTGAAGTATTACAAAGTATCAAAATGCTTCCAAATCAAAGAATAATTAAAATGTCTTCTATTATCTAGATAATTGGTTTGTATACTAGTCTGAATCTAAAAAATTAGTCATCTATATAAGGTAATACATATATGGTACCTCTGTGATCAGAATATTTGATTAACACCCGTTCCTCATATGTTAACAATAGGTTTATTTCATTTATTTTATTTATCATATTTATATATAATCATATATTTATTATATTTATATTTATAAATATGAGTTTATATTTATTATATTTGTACAACTTTAGGTTTTAATGGCATGATGTTGTGGTACAGTGATTCTCAATGGAGAATGAATCAAATTTAACCAAATTAATCAAATTTCTTGGCTGAGGGAAAAATACAAACAATTATGGCAGGTGACTAGGTTAAGCTACGGGTGGCAAAAAGTGACTATGATAAGAGAAGAACAGACAGGCAAGAAGGCATCTAAAATAACCCCCAAAGATCATTCACCACAATGACCATTTCTATCTGTGTGCAAAATTCAGCCAAGTCAGCTCAGGCAAGTTACTTAACTTCTCTGTTCCTTAATTTCTTCACATGTAAAACGGGGATAATAACAGTTCCTAATTTAGAGGGATGCTGTGAGAATGAAATGAGATTATCTAGTTAAAGTTCTTAGCACAGTACCCATAGTAATGTTCACTATTATTAGTATTACTTCAAAAATTCCTCAGTAATAAACTATTTGGTCTTTGCTATGTACACAATTCACAAAAGGTAAATACGAATTCACCTTCATTCACCAACTTTCCAGAGTTCCACAGTATCTCAAATCAGATGACAAAGATAGGCTTGGGCACAGAGCCCACAACTCAAAAAAGTCTGTACCCCAAAAGTTCACCTTTTAGTCACTGGAACACATTTCCCACATGCACAACGGAAACGAGTAGTAGCTATATTATTACTAACACAGGTGAAGGATGTGAATAGGCAGGGCTGAGCATCTGGCTGTGACCCATAACACTGCTCTCATGGGGAGGGCAGTCCAGGGGACCCAGGGAGAAAGGGACTCACGGTGGGGAGGGGACAATACATCTTCCCCTGCCACCTTAGCTGCTCAAAGATTACATCTGATCCTCAAGGACTTCAGGAAGAACCTATTCTGCACTGTACCAAGGACATCACGGCACTTACTGTATCTACACTAAGACACACTGTAACTCATAATACACATAAAAATTTTAAAATAAAATATGTAGGGATTTGTTTTTATTTCCAAACTTGAATATGCTTTTGGTGACATACTTTCAAAAGCAGGACACTGTAATTGGCAATATCTTAGTACCAACTCTCAATCTGCCCCTAACAGTTAAGAACACAGCAATAAAAATATATACTCTGTATGTAAGCCTATAGTTACTGTAAGGAATAATTATGTTCTTATAAAATCTTTTATAGTCACCACCAAGGAGACTGACTAGTCTGTCTTCTCTATAGGTCTATATACCTCACTTACTCCTTACTCAGGTAATACTGAGCAGTAAAACTACCCAAAATTAGAGGAAAAAAAAAAGTGAGGGAGAAGAGTTTAGAAAATTTACAAAGCCAATCAGGAAGTAAAATGTCAAGAATTCACTACATTTTAAAAAGCTAGCTATACACACTTACATTGCACATCTATAAACCAAAATCTTGGTTTCCCAGTACGACTCTCTAGTAAGGGAATCAGAGCTCCTCAGAGAAATGGGTGATCCCAGGCCTGGGGCAAGGAAAAGTCTGGAACATCTTGCTGTACCAAAAAGTAAGGGGGTGCTCAAAGAATGATGGGGATGTGTTAAAAGGACACAAGCTAGACTGAAGGGGCTACAACTAGCCAAAATGGGGATAACTGGAGCATCAAAATAAATAATGATTGTAAAGAAATATAATCCTTTGAATAAATAAGAATCCATGAGTCCGCAGTGATATAAACAAATGACTAAATAATTTAATTAAATAATTAAATAAATTCTTTATTGTAGAAAAACAACTAACATATGTAAAAGGAATGATGGAATAAGGAAAATCGCCATTTGCCAATCATCATAATTGATTCAGGCAAGAACATCCAACAATGCTAAACCAGTGGATGAAAGTTTGAGAAGTAACAAGATATTCACATAGTCTCAATATATACCCCTACAAGTTACTTTTCAATTACAATTAAAATTTACAGTGGAGAAACCTGGCAGACATCCCCTTAACCAACTCATCAGTGTTACCATAGCCAGTAACGGGGCTAGTCGACAGCACGTGCCTCCTGGTGGGATGCACTGAGACGTTAGCATCAGGTCTATGATTGCTCTGCCAAAAGGCATAACCTAAATCTAATGGTGAGAAAAACCCAATGGAGGGGCATTCTACAAAATAACTAGCCTGCACTATTCAAAATTGCCAATGTGATGAAATACAATAAAAGACTCCTGATTGAAGAAATTAATTTCAGGTTCAAGAAAGAACATAACATGTGACCTTGGATTTTCTTTTGTCACAAAAGACCTCATTGGGACAATTAAAATCTCAATAAAGTCTATGAATTAGATAACAGTATTGTTTCAATGTGAAGTTCCTGATTTTCATCATTGTACTGTGATTTATATAAGAGAATTCCTTATTTTTAGGGAACACACACTGAAATATTCAGAGGTAAAGGAGAATCATCATATCAGTAACATACTTCTAAATGGTTCGGAAAGAAAAAAATGGGGGGCAGGGGTAAGGAAAAGTTGAGAGGAAAGGGGGAAGAAAAGGAGAGACAGGGAGAGTGGAGGAGGGAATAAAACAAATGTAACAGGGCCGGCCCGTGGCGTAGTGGTTAAATGCACGCACCAAGGCACAGCTTGTCAGGCCATGCTGTGGCTGCGTCCCATATAAAAAAAGTGGAGGAAGATGGGCACAGATGTTAGCCCAGGGCCAGTGTTCCTCAGCAAAAAGATGTTAGCTCAGGGCTCATCTTCCTCACAAAATAAACAAATAAATAAATAAATAAACAAAACAAAAAAACACCAAAGAAAAAGAGTGAGAACACTTAAAAAAAACAAATGTAACAAAATGGTGACATTTTGGGAATCTGTGTGAAGAGTATCTAGGAATTCTTTGTCTTGTTTCTGCAACTTTTCTGTGTCTGAAATTATGTCAGTATAAAAAAAATTAAATTGGCTAAAAAGTGATAAATTTGTCAAAATTCATGTAACTGTACACTAAGATCTATACATTATACCACACATAAATTACACTTCAATTAAAATAATAAAAGCTTATTCTACGTTTTATCAAATGTTGATGATTGGAACACGTCAATAATTAAAAACAGAGGTTAAGGGGGTTGGAGGGATAAGACTGATGGTATTTAAGGGTACACACTTGTAACTAAGACTAAAATAGCCATAGATATTTAATACACAGTTTAGTGAACATGGACAATAATCTTGTCCTAATGTTGTCCATACTATAAGTATGTAAAGCAATAAATATCCTTACAACGGCAACCATATTACAAATAAAATACATATAAATGTATCAAAGTAACCCGATGTACACCTTAAATTTACACAATGTTACATGTCAAATCTATCCAGTTTAAAAACAAAAAACAGAGGTTAGAAACTCATCAAGGACTTATTAAAACGAAGACTAACTTCATGCCTATTGTTTTTTAAGCTTGAAATGATAAACTATCGCCAGTTAGTCTGGTTGTCATTTCTGTGACCGCAACGACCAGCAGCTCTCATGATTTCCTGGCTGTACAGACAGAGGCCTGCCACCTTCCTGTCATGCTCCCCATGAGGCCCTCTGTGTGCTCGGCCGGTAACACAACTAGCTACGCTACACTCCCTTATTAATCAACCTCGAAATACCTAGGCCTGTTACAAGCAAACCCAGACCTTAAAATTTTTTAATTAAAAAAGAAAAAAAAAGGAGAAGCCAAACACGATGGCAACGATCCCTGATGAGAGCACACACGTTGCTAAATGAGCCTTGGGGAGACACTTCTGCTGATGCCAAGGACCAGAACAGGAACTAGCCTAGCATCAGGCTTAAAATCTAGATTACTATCTTTCAAAGTATTTTTTTTTTTTTTAAGATTTTATTTATTTATTTATTTATTTTTCCCCCAAAGCCCCAGTAGATAGTTGTATGTCGTAGTTGCACATCCTTCTAGTTGCTGTATGTGGGACGCAGCCTCAGCATGGCCAGAGAAGCGGTGTGTCGGTGCTCGCCCGGGATCCGAACCCCGGCCGCCAGCAGCAGAGCGCGCACACTTAACCGCTAAGCCACAGGGCCAGCCCTATCTTTCAAAGTATTTTTAAAAAATTACTAACAACGTAATAGTCAACTGTTTTTTCAAAATACTAATAAAACAAAATGACTAAGACGTCTCATACCTTGCTTTAGAAATACTATAAATTCCTTTACAGTTTGATCCAAATTAACTCCGTGATAAACTACAGGTTTGAAATTGCGATGCTCAAAGGAACGAATGAGGCGAACTGTAACGGTCACTTCTTCAGAAGCCATGTGAAGAAACTCCTGTGGCAAGGGAGATGAGAACAGGCTAAATAACATTAACTCAGGATTATCTACAAGCCTGCATTTATGCCACCAGCTCTCTGGCATCCAGCCCATCTCTCCCATACTGTATGGTTACTGACCGAGTCCCCAAACCCAGGCCCGATACTGGGGCTTCCACAAGGGTCCCAAGGTCACTTCCACCTATCCACTGTGATCTCGGACAGCTTTGTCAGTCACTGATGTTCTGACCGGCAGAAAACTGACAGGGCACAAAAGATGAACACAGGTGACATGGGGGGCGGGGGCGGGCATAAGGAGAAGCAGGATTGCCAAACACAGACACATGGCATACACCTGACCGCTTTGGATTTGCGAGGTCAGTGGTCTCCTCACCTGGCCCTGAGATGAAGTATGTTTATATTAGAGTCAACTATCAACAGGTCGAACTGCAATCTCACAAATGCTGCCAGATTTCAGGACTGATTTAATTATATGCCAATGTATTATTCATCTTTCATACTATTGTTTAATTTGTGTATGTTTATTTCATCCTAACTATGTACTAATCTTATGTGCCAGGTGTTGATGTTTATCTCGGTTAATTCTATCACCAAACCATGAGGTATTATGTTCATTTTAAGGATGAGGAAACAGACTGAGAGAGATTATACAAACTGCCCAAGGTTAAAGCTGACAGACAATGGAGTCAGGATTTAAGCATCAATTTAAATCCAAAGTCCATAAATGCTCCAATTAAAAGGCATAGGGTGGCTGACTGGATAAAAAAACAAGACCCATATATATGCTGCATATAAGAGACACACTTCAGACCTCAAGACACTCACAAACTGAGAGTGAAGGGATGGAAAAAGATACTCCACACAAATGGCAACAAAAAGAAAGCTGGGGTAGCAGTACTCATATCAGACAAAATAGACTTTAAAACAAAAACTGTAAAGAGAGACAAAGAAGGGCATTACATAATGATCAAGGGAACAATCCAACAAGAGGATATAACACTTGTAAATATCTATGCACCCAATGCAGGTGCACCTAAATATATAAAGCAATTATTAACAGATATAAAAACAGAAATAGACAGTAACACAATAATAGTAGGGGATTTTAACACTCCACTTACACCAATGGATAGATCATCCAAACAGAAGATTAATAAGGAAACATTGGCCTTAAATGACACTTTAGACCAGATGGACCTAGTAGATATATACAGAGCATTCCATCCAAAAACCGAAGAATACACGTTCTTTTCAAATGCACATGGAACATTCTCCAGGACTGATTACATATTAGGCCACAAAACAAGTCTCCATAAATTTAAAAAGACTGAAATAATACCAAGCATCTTTTCTGACCACAACGGTATGAAACTAGAAATCAACTATAGGAAGAAAATCAGAAAAGCCACAAATACGTGGAGATTAAACAAAATGCTACTGAACAACAACTGGGTTAATGAAGAAATCAAAGAAGAAATCAAAAAATACCTGGAGACAAATGAAAATGAAAATACGACATGCCAGAATTTATGGGATACAGCAAAAGCGGTTCTAAGAGGGAAGTTTATAGCGATACAGGCCTATCTCAACAAACAAGAAAAATCTCAAATAAACAATCTAACAATGCACCTAAAGGAACTGGAAAAAGAAGAACAAACGAAGCCCAAAATCAGCAGAAGAAGGGAAATCATAAAAATCAGAGCAGAAATAAATGAAATAGAGACCAAAAAAACAATAGAAAAAACTAATAAAACCAAGAGCTGGTTCTTTGAAAAGATCAACAAAATTGACAAACCTTTAGCTAGACTCACCAAGAAAAAAAGAGAGAAGGCACAAATAAGTAAAATCAGAAATGAAAGAGGAGAAGTTACAACAGACACCTCAGAAATACAAAAGATTATAAGAGAATACTATGAAAAGCTATATGCCAACCAATTCGACATTCTGGAAGAAATGCATAAATTCTTAGAATCATACAACCTTCCAAAACTGGATCAAGAAGAAGTAGAGAATTTGAATAGACCAATCACCAGTAAGGAGATCGAAACAGTAATCAAAAACCTCCCCAAAAATAAAAGTCCAGGACCAGACGGCTTCCCTGGTGAATTCTACCAAACATTCAAAGAAGACTTAATACCTATCCTTCTCAAAAATTGAGGGGGGAGGGAAGCTCCCTAACTCATTCTACGAAGCTGACATTACCCTGATACCAAAATCAGACAAGGACAACACAAAAAAAAAAGAAAATTACAGGCCAATATCACTGATGAACATCGATGCAAAAATCCTCAACAAAATACTAGCAAATCGCATACAACAATACGTTAAAAAGATTATACACCATGATCAAGTGGGATTCATTCCAGGTATGCAGGGATGGTTTAACATTTGCAAATCAATCAACGTAATACACCACATTAATAAAATGAAGAATAAAAATCACATGATCATCTCAATAGATGCAGAGAAAGCATCTGACAAGATACAGCACACATTTATGATAAAAACTCTGAATAAAATGGGTATAGAAGGAAAGTACCTCAACATAATAAAGACCATATATGACAAACCCACAGCTAATATCATCCTCAATGGTGAAAAACTGAAAGCTATCGCTCTAAGAACAGGAACCAGACAAGGATGCCCACTGTCACCACTCCTATTTAACATAGTACTGGAAGTCCTAGCCAGAGCAATCAGGCAAGAGAAAGAAATAAAAGGGATCCAAATTGGAAAAGAAAAATTGAAACTGTCACTATTTGCAGATGACATGATTTTATATATAGAAAACCCTAAAGAATCCACCAGAAAACTTTTAGAAGTAATAAACGAATATGGTAAAGTTGCAGGATACAAAATCAGTTGCATTTCTGTACACTAACAACGAAGTAGCAGAAAGAGAAATTAAGAATACCATCCCATTTACAATTGAAACAAAAAGAATAAAATACCTAGGAATAAACTTAACCAAAGAGGTGAAAGATCTGTACACCGAAAACTATAAAACATTTCTGAAAGAAATTGAAGAAGACACAAAGAAATGGAAA
Source organism: Diceros bicornis minor (assembly GCF_020826845.1). Classification (NCBI taxonomy): domain Eukaryota; kingdom Metazoa; phylum Chordata; class Mammalia; order Perissodactyla; family Rhinocerotidae; genus Diceros; species Diceros bicornis. The sequence continues at coordinate 13,290,456 of NC_080749.1, read as the reverse complement.
GATATTCCGTGCTCTTGGACTGGAAGAATTAACATAGATAAGATGTCCATACGTCCTAAAGCCATCTATAGATTCAATGCAATCCCTATCCAAGTTCCAACAACATTTTTCACAGAAATAGAACAAAGAATCCTAAAATTTATATGGAACAACAAAAGACCTCGAATAGCTAAAGGAATCCTGAGAAAAAAGAACAAAGCTGGAGGTATCACACTCCCTGATTTCAAAATATACTACAAAGCTATAGTAACCAAAACAGCATGGTACTGGCACAAAAACAGACACACAGATCAATGGAATAGAATCGAAAGCCCAGAAATAAACCCACACATCTATGGACAGCTAATCTTTGACAAAGGAGCCAAGAACATACAATGGAGAAAAGAAAATCTCTTCAACAAATGGTGTTGGGAAAACTGGATAGCCACATGCAAAAAAATGAAAGTAGACCCTTACCTTACACCATACACAAAAATTAACTCCAAATGGATTAAAGACTTGAATGTAAGACCTGAAACTGTGAAACTTCTAGAAGAAAACATAGGCAGTACGCTCTTTGACATCGGTCTTAGCAACATCTTTTCAAACACCATGTCTGACCGGGCAAAAGAAACAATACAAAAAATGAACAAATGGGACTACATCAAACTGAAAAGCTTCTGCACAGCAAAGGAAACCATCAACAAAACGAAAAGACAACCTAACAATTGGGAGAAGATATTTGCAAACCATACATCTGATAAGGGCTTAATCTCCAAAATATATAAAGAACTCATGCGTCTCAACAACAAAAAAACTAACAACCCAATTAAAAAATGGGCAAAAGACCTGAACAGACATTTCTCCAAAGAAGATATACAGATGGCCAACAGGCACATGAAAAGATGTTCAAAATCACTAACTATCGGGGAAATGCAAATCAAAACTACAATGAGATATCACCTCACACCCGTCAGAATGGCTATAATTAACAAGGCAGGAAACAACATGTGTTGGAGAGGATGTGGAGAGAAGGGAACTCTCATACACTGCTGGTGGGAGTGCAAACTGGTGCAGCCACTATGGAAAACAGTATGGAGATTCCTCAAAAAATCAAGGATAGAACTACCATATGATCCAGCTATTCCACTGCTGGGTATTTATCCAAAGAACTTGAAAACACCATTGCATAAAGATACACGCACCCCTGTGTTCATTGCAGCGTTATTCACAATAGCCAAGACTTGGAAGCAACCTAAGTGCCCATCAAGGGACGAATGGATAAAGAAGATGTGGTATATGTACACAATGGAATACTACTCAGCGATAAGAAACGATGAAATCCAGCCATTTGTGACAACATGGATGGACATTGAGGGTATAATGCAAAGTGAAATAAGTCAGAGGGAGAAAGTCAAATACCGTATGATTTCGTTCATTAAGTAGTAGATAATAACAACAATAAACAAACACATAGGGACAGAGATTGGATTGTTGGTTACCAGAGAGGAAGGGGGGAGGGAGGAGGGTGAAAGGGCTAATTCGGTACATGTGTGTGGTGATGGGTTGTAATTAGTATTTTGGTGGTGAACATGATGTAATCTATGCAGAAACAGAAGTATAATGATGTACACCTGAAATTTTTACAATGTTATAAACCAATGTTACTGCAATAAACAAAAAATTAAAAAATAAGTAAATAAATAAATCCAAAGTCCATGCTCTCTCTAATATACTATTGGAAAATCACTCCAAATTACTTCCTCCAAAAAACCCGCGCAGTTGCCAATGTTTTAAAGATACAATTATGGTATATTTCTACTTAGTGGTAACTACTTCATGCTACTTTCAACTTTGCATACAACTTTCAGCCATAATATACAATAAGTACTAGGAAAAAATACCTGTAATACTAATAAACATAAGATATCCAACTTCACTAGTAATCAGAGAAATTCAAAATAACAATGAGATATATCACTCATCAAACTGACAAATTTAAAAGTCTGACAATATCTAGGGTTGGCAAGAGTGTAGAATAACAAGAATTTAACCAGTGAAGGTGGGCATCCAAACGGGTACTACTTTTGGAGACAATTTGGCAATATTTAGTAAAGCTGAAGATACACATACCTTTCGATCCAGCAATCTCACTCATAGATAGGTACCCTAGGGAAGCTCTCACATATGTGCACAAGAAGAACTGCAAAAGAACATTAATAGTAATACTGTTTGTTAATTGCAAAAACAAGAAACAACTAAATGTCCATCAAAAGAAGAACAGTTAAGTAAATTATGGCATACTCATACAATGGAATAAATAGTACAAGCAGCAAAAATGAATGGACTAGAACTATACACACCAACACAGAGGAATCTCAAAAATATTATGATGAATGAAAAAAAAAGCAAGTTGCAAAAGAATCAGCCGTACTCTATCATTTATACAAAGTCCAAAAGCATCGCTTTCAGGGGCCGGTCTGGTGGCGCAAGCGGTTAAGTGCGCGCACTCCACTGTGGCGGCCCGGGGTTTCGCCGGTTCAGATCCGGGGCGTGCATCGACGCACTGCTTGGCAAGCCATGCTGTGGCGGCGTCCTATATAAAGTGGAGGAAGATGGGCATGGATGTTAGCCCACGGCCAGTCTTCCTCAGCAAAAAGAGGAGGATTGGCAGATGTTAGCTCAGGGCCGATCTTCCTCACAAAAAAAAAAAAGCATAGCTTTTATTTATGTTTAAAAGGAGGAAAAGGAAAGGATTGTTATCTCCGAGGAAAAGGAAGGATTATGCAATTATGGAGAAGTACACAGGCACGTTAATTATACTGGTAGCATTTTATGTCTTAAGCAGAATATTAGGTATACGGATAGTATATTATTCTTTATGCCTTTTAGTGTGTCTAGAATATTTTATAATATACAAAAACAAGCCAAACTAATTTGGCCTAGGAAGTCTCTCTGAATCACAGAATGCTTCCACAAATATTTTACTAAGTTTGAGAGAATATATAGCACATTATGTATGAAAAGCAAAGGTTCAAGCTGTTTTAATGCATAAAATAATTTGTAATTTTAATTAGCATACTGCTTATAATTAAATGGATGGTTCTTAAGAAACTGAAAATAATTTTTTCTCTCTAAAATAAGATAAGGATTCAACTTATAATCTTGTTTAGTGGTTAATGAACTTAAATTAACAAGTCTTTTGATAATTTCAATAGTAGCTATTACACTATTTCTTATTAAATCTCGTTTACAATACTCCCCAAAAATTCTGATCCCAGAATCCACTAAGTAGCAGCAGTTCACCAGACACCTACAAAATTACAATTTAAAATATACTGAGGTACTTAATAAAGACTATCTCTTGAGAAAGGAATATTATAAAACTCTTCTGTATTTTACAAGCAGTGTTAACAGGTTTGTTAAAATTATGATGACTTCCTCCTCTCACCTAGCCCCCAAAACAACAAAGAAGTCCTCCAAAGCACACCCAGACACATACACCCATGCATGCTGGAAAGCCCTATACTGCCATCCAAGTTCCCAAAGAGTTCAGAGCCGGACAGATCAATATGTGTCAATATCAAATCAGATTAAATATCAATTGTACCTCTTAGCCACCACACAGTTGGATCTCACATAGTAGGATCTCAATAAATAGTAGCTGCTTTTATCAACAGTCAACTCGGGATAAAATAGGTCTGGGCATAAAGACAGCTGATGTAGGGAGCAGATAAAGATACTAGATTCCCAGGTGCAGTGAAATAAATCATGTAAATGACCTAACCAAGGAGGCTGGGCAGGCTGGCACATGCATGCATTATGAAACTTTTATAATTGTAGGTTTGTTTTTTTCACTTAATAAAATGCTGCCCAAATGCTGTACTTAAATAGACGAAGTTTTCAATTTAAAACTCCAAATTTGCATTAATGTCTAATTTTGGTCAACAATGTATTGTCATCCTCATCAGAAATTTGTTATAATTTATACTCAGTAACTAAACAATAATAGCTACTATCAGAATGAAACCATGATCTCATTTGCCTTAAGGACTGTGGGAAATACAGCTTGTTAGTCTAGGGAAACGGACATACTAAAGAGACAGCTTAGAAAGCCAATATTATGGACTATAAATGTGACATTTTCCCAGAAGGTTTGATCTGATCAAGTTTAAAAGGCATTCTTCAAATGAAGGGACAGAGAAACCAAAAACAAACTTAGGGATAAATTAGCAAAAAATATTCAAGGACCTGAAAAAAGATTTAAATATATTAAATGACAAACTATGTTCTTAATTATGAAGGCTCAAAGCCATGAAGAAATCAATTCTCCCTAAATTAATCTATAAATTGAATAAAATCCCAATCAAAATATAAAAGAGTAGTTTGGGGAAGTTGTCACAAATATTTCTAAAATCCATCTGGAAGAATACATTTGTGAGCTTAGTCAGCAAAGTCATAAAAAAAGAAAAAAGAGACTAGTGCACCAATTATTAAAATATATTACAAAGCAACAGTCAGATGTATAATAGAAATACATGAATAAGCTTATGTGATTTTCACATATCTACAAAATCCAATAACAAAAATTTTAAAGGACTATCAAACTAGAGTAATTTAAGCTGTGATACTGAAGCAGGAATAAACTGACAAAAGCAGTGGAATACAATAGAAAACTCAGAAATAGACTAAAGATTAGAGAATTTAGTACAAGATAAAAGCGGCATTTCACGTTAGTGGGGAAAAGATAGTTTAGTTAATAAATGGGATTGGAACAACTGGGCAGACATTTGGAAAAAAGTAACGCTACATTCTTACCTCATCTTTATATAAAAATAAACCATATATGGACCAAACATTTAAATTTAACTGCAAAATCATAGAGAGGCACTGGAAAAATGGGTATATATTTTTATAATCTTAATGTAGGAAAGACCTTTCTAAGCAAATAAAAATCAGCAACCATCAAGGAAAAGGTTGATAGGTATAACAACATGGAAATGTAAGAAAAGACCAATACCCTCCCTAATAGAAACATGGGTAAAGGTAATTAATGGGCAATTGGCAAATTTTTAAAAAGTCAATAATGTGAAAAGATGATCAACTTCAGTAACTAAAGAACTGCAAATAGAAACAGTAAGATATCAATTTTGCCATCATATTGATAAAATTTTTAAAAATTAAAAACTGGCCAAACCAGTGTTGGCAAAGATGTGGAGAACTAAACATTTTTATATAGTATTGTTAAGAACATAAAATGGCACAGCCTTTCTGGAGGGGGGTGGGGTAATCTGTATCAAAATTTTAAATTTGCCTATCCTTTGACATGGTAATTTCTAATAATCTACCCTGAGAAGATAATCACATCAAATATTTTTAAAATCCATGAGTTCATAACGATACTTTTTAAAAAGCCAATTGGTCACTCTGGAAGCCAATGGGGCACTTACTTGTTTTTCTGAAAATTGGCTTACAAGGTGGGGGGGTAGGGAGCATTGAAACGAGAAAAATAATCAAATATTTTATGCCTTTCTTATACAGACTATATTTCAAGGTTGCCAAATGGCATGAAGAAAAGTTCTTCTTTATGGAAGAATTACAGCTAAAAAGCACTGAAAGAATGATAGAATTTAAAAATCATGATTTACACACCTATCAGAATGGCTAAAATAAAACACAGTGATAACACCAAATGTTGGTGAGGGTACAGAGAAACTAGATCTCTCGTTCATTGCTGGTGGGAATGCAGAAGGGTATGACCACTCTGGAAAAGAATATGGCAGTTTCTTACAAAACTCAGCATGTGCTTATCATATGACCCAGCAACTGCATCCTTGGATATTTATGGCAGAGAAATGAAAACTTATGTTCACACAAAAACCTAGCATATTCATGTGTAATACCCCAAAACTAGAAACCCAAATGTCCTTCAATACATGAATGGTTAAACAAACTGTGGTATATCCATATCATGAAATACCACTCAGTAATAAAAAGGAACAAACTATTGATACACATAACAATCTTGATAGATCTCAAGGGAATTAAACTGAATTTCAAAAGCCAATCTCAAAAGGTTACACACTGTAGAATTCCATTTATATGTCAGTCTTGTAATGACAAAATTATGAAAACGGAGAAAAGATTAGTGTTGCCAGGGTTGGGGAGTAGGTAGGGAAGGAGGTGGCTGTGACTATAAAAGGGTAGCATGAGAGATCCTTGTGACGGAAATGTTCTGATTCTCGACTGCAGTGTTAACCCACATTTATCTACACTTGTGATACAAGTGCATAGAACTAAATACATGTGCATGCATACACACACAAGTGCATGTAAAACTAGTGAAATCTGAATTCGGTCCATGGATTGTCTCGACATCAATTCCCTGGCTGTGATACTGGACTATACTCAAGCAAGACATTACCACTGGGGTAAACTGGGTGAAGGGCATAAAGGATCTCTCTGTATTATTTCTTACAAATGCATGTGAATCTACAATTATCTCAAAACAAAAAGTTGCTAAAAATCATCATTTTGAAAACCCTAATGAAATAACGAATGTAGGCAATGATCATAAAGGGGTGCCAAAATCATTAGGTAAAATATTGATGGGAAATTTTAGAATGGATACATGAGGGGCTAACCACACCTGAATTTACTAATCGACCTTAACAAATTAATCAAGCCTCCAGATCTAACTCCTGCTTCATGGGCTATGACGGCGTGTGGAAGAACAGGTTAAATGACACCATAAGGAGGCCATCAGCCAAGTTCAGACTGTGGAAAATTCTACTGAATAAATGACTTGATTTCTTCAACAAATAAACAGCACAAAAAATAAAGAAGGGGAGGAAGATTATACATTAGAAGAGACTTAAAAGAGACATATCAACCAATGCAACATTTAGACCTTATATGGATCCTGACTTGCATATGGCCGCGGCTATCTCTGAATGGTAGAAATCCAAGAGACTGTTACATGTTTTATATATTTTTAGTATTGTGTAATGTTTTAATAACGACTATGTGTTTTTAAATTAGGCTATTTCCCTGTATACTTATATTTGCATTTTTCTGATGTATGTGTTATGCACCAACACAAAGTTATTTTTAAAACTAAGTTATTTCCATTTCTTTTAAGAAAAAAGAGACAACAAGAACAAACAATACAGAACTTATCAAACACTATAAAGGACAAAGAGAGTTAGAAATTTAGTTATCCCAAATAAATCCAAAAAGAATTCAGCAGTCAGAGGCACCAGAAGCAGACCACATACCCACAACGAGTCTCAACTTGTCTAAGACGGCACAAAGGGCCTTCCATGCTCAGCCTCTCCCTGCCTCTCTGATCGTATTTGTCACCATGACGATCCACCTTTCATGTATCACTCCAGCAGCAATTACAGCCCATAGTTTCCCACACATACCACACTGTTTCCAAGCCTCTGCCACAACTTTCCACTCCTGGCTTTTCTCCAAACTCCCTCTGTCCCTCACCTCTTCCGCCTTACCATGTAGGCATCCTTCAAAACTCAGCCCGGGCCATCTGCTCCAAGACATCTTTGAGGTCTGCTCCTCCTCTGCCCCAGGCTCAGCTAAAGGCCCCTCTGTCATACCATATTGAAGTTATTTGTTTCAGGGGTCTAGCCTGCAAGGTCGTTGAGGGAAAGAACGCTGCGTGGTTTATTTTTGTATACCCAGCAACATGTCTGGCCTGAGGCACATCAGAGCCCCATAGATGTCTGCAGAACTGAAGAGCAGCTGAAGGGCTAAGGAAAACCTGAATTCCTCCCTTGCCTAAGGACACACTGACGCGTCAGTCCTGCATACAGCCACGGTATCTAGGGTCCATGAGCTTTTCCAGTGCCCAGGACAATGTGTGAGACCTGGAAAAAAACTTATTTCTCGAGAATATAAAGTTTTTTAAATCAAAATTAGTATTTAACTAAATACCTACAACACATAACATTTCAACAGCAGCTCAACTCTATTCATAATTATATATGTCAGATTTAATACAGGATATGGGTACATTTTAGTACATTTTATACGATATAGGGTGGGGATTTGAAAAGTAACAGTGCCTAGGGCTTAGGAAGGACTTGAAACCTTCCTGCCTAAAAAAAGCCGGTTCTGGCTGGTACCTTAACCAGCTAGTTTGTGATAATGAAGAAAAATCCATATCCAAAGCAAAAAAAGCCTCTTAAAAACAAATATACAAAACAAACACAAAATCCACGCAGGAACCCCATCACATGGAGCTCCCAGGTCCCTGACAGATAGCCACTGTATCATCAGAGCCAAGAATGGAAGCAGCCCATCACCCTTGCTCTGGACCAGAACTCCCTGGTCCTCCAGGTCAGGTCGGGCCTGCTTTTTATGGCCCTGGATGCAGCAGGGTGAACATGGAAGGTGGAAATTCAGCAAGAAATGGTCAGGGAAAGCCAAGAAAAGCTGCATGCCAGGTTCCCTAAGGGCCCAACTGCTCTCCCTCCCAAGTTGGTTCCTCCCCTCATGGCAAAGTTCTGAGCTGAAGAGCTGTAAACCAGCTGGGATGGGCTCCTGTGGAGAAAAATAGGCACAGTACATAAAAGCTCGAAGCCCAGCATTACGATCAACACAAAACATGCATACTCACAAAATACTTGATTGTTGACTTTAGATTGATATTTATCAGCTCAAAAAAAAAGTAACTACAACTGATACCGGTTATTCAAAGAGGATATGGTTTATAAAGTGGTTGCGAACACTGAAGTAACGAATACTGAACTCCTTCTCCTGGGGAAATACAGGGTTAGGTTCTTGCGAGCCTCTGGTGTATCTCGTCACAACATTTTCATCAGCCAATCAATACACAACCTTGTTTATGTGTGTTTCTGTTTAAAGACACCTTATTTAACATGTATTGTTGATTCACTAACATTGAACTCCCAGCCAACAGCACTATAAGTCAAGCCTGAGCAAAGCTTATCCAATCCACATATTTTCTCTGTAAGGCACACATAGCCTTTGTGCACTTAGGAAAACGAGACAGCACTTCAGCACCGCGCTTGGGGGCTGTCTTAAACAGCAAAATCACCAACAAAAAGCACAAAAATGTGAAAAGCGTGGCACCAAATAGAGCACAAACTGGACACTTGTTTACAGTCTGAGAGCTGAAACACGAAGACAGCAAGTCGTCTTGTTTGACTTCAGCTGGGAACATGAACTTTCTTGATTTAAATTTTTCACTGCTCTGCACGTGTCAAGGAATGACTGAGAAAGTGCTCTGAGACTGCTTTGGGGGTTACAAACTTCATTAAGCAGGCAAATTCACAAATATAGAATCTGCGAATAATGAGGACTGACTGTATTACCAAAGAAAAAGTACACGTACCTTCCAGTATTTGAAGAAAGCATGCTCTTGACCCCTTTGCAAAACAATGGAATCCAAAATGACCTAAGTATTGGAAGCTTTAGGTGTAGGAAAGCACTCAACTAACTAGGGCAGTAAACATGGAGAAGATTCTATAACCACAGGGATAGCTGACTTTCCTTTCTGCAACAGGCAGGTTTCTGAGAAGCGGTGGATATGACTTGAAATTTAACAGACTCCAAGGGTCAATCATTTTGAAAAACTAAAATATTTTGTAACGTTGTATCTACTCCCTAAATTTAAGTACTGTAAAATCAAAATTGTCATATATCAGGTTTTCTGTAAAGCTTGTCTTATCCATATGAAAAAGGTAAAACTTTCAAAAACATAATGTTCTAACCACACACAAAATATATATGTGTATATTACACTAAATGCTTAATTTTCCTCTATATTTAGGAACTAATATTATAGGGCAAAGAGTCCATTTGCCTTCCTTTTGAAATAAATCAATAAAGATAAAAAATACATTTTACTGTTCTCGTACGTGAGGAAACTAAACTGGTATAGATGATCACGTATAAAAGTAGGAAAAAGAAGAGTTCTGCTAAGACAAAAATCACTGAATATGCAAATGATTCTGAAATTGCACCTTAATGATTTTGGAGTAAATAATCCTATGTACTACTATCATCTGAATATGTCATTTTACCAAAAAAAAAAAAAGTGTTGTTTAAGGCCAGAGCGGGAGGGGGCAAAACTTACATTCTTTTTTATTACTTTTCTTAAAAACACTAAGCACCTAACATACTGTTGAGTAGGTGAATGATAAATTTTCACATTTTAAAGAGAATTCAACCTTGGAAAATTACTAACTTTATACAAAATTACAATTTAACTAAAGTTCGTAAGAACGACAAATTATAATCAAGTCACATTTAAGACTATGACTAAAAGTGAAATGATAATTCCATTTTAATCTACTGTGGCCTACTTCAAAAGCATAATATTTTTTTAAAACTTTTAGATAGAGAACAAAATTTTATTCTAAAAATAAATCTTGGCAAAAACGAAATACCAAGAGCTGGTCATTATAATTAAAAGAAAAAACAGTTAACAGTCATTTGCTTTAAATTTTTTCAACTAAGTACACATTTATAGACGAGGACCATGTAAGGATTAAATAAACACTTGAAACCCTGTTGGCCTTTCTCTTCCAAGTGTTTAGTTATACAATTCAAATCAAAGCCCTATTACATATATTAGAAAATTCAGTTTATTCATCTTTCACTGACATAAAACTTTTGAGAAAGACATTTTCAATGTATTAACTTATTCATGAACGATTTTAAGGTCTTTGACCTCAACCGTTTTTAGATAGGTTAAAAAAATAGTCTTCCACCTTAGGTATTTAGATAACATAGGAGATGCAAAATAAACATTGGCTAAATCTGATGACCGCACAAGTGCTTCTCCATGCTGTAACTGCTTTATTGCATGACATTAGCAGCTGGCCTTTCCCGAGGAAAGGTCATAATCAATTCTAATAAATAAACTGTTGATTGCTTTTCACCCTGAGTACACCACCCACTGACAAATCAACAGCTACAATTCCACAGACCTGCCTTTGTGACCTTCAATTTGGGGCAGATACACAAAGTCATAATTTGTTTTCTCTACTCAAGGTAGATAAGACTTAGAGATCTAACTATTCTAGACAGTCGAGTTTTCCAAAGGGTTAGAGACTTAACCATTTGGAAAGAATATTTCACACACGTTCCTTCTTAAACAAGGTATAAATTCTTTTTCTTGATTCACAATCATCAGTGAGAATGTTAATCCCTGTACAGTGCATTGGGAGACAATTCTCCATGAGTCTCGCATGCTTCTGCATGTCTTATGAGCAGAGGCACTGGCTGCTTTAGCTCTGAACTATCTTTTCAAGGATGTGTGTACAGCAAACAGCCTGGGAAGACAGATTTTATCTCCCTCCAGAGTAGAGGGCAGGTTTGTTTACTGTCTGGTATAATAAAAATAAAGACTCCCTCCAGGCTAAGGTTGGGCAGGTTTGCTTGTAGCCCTTTATAAAACATTTGGATTACCTAAACTCAGGGTTCTACAGCTGTGGACTTATGGAGCAAGAGGAATTGACTCAAACATGAAGCTCATGCTGTTAGCTACACTATAATGCAGTTCTTTGTCTCTGACCCAAGAGTCTCATGTCTTCTGCCAGCATCCAGACTTCAATTACCTAAACTCGGGGTTCTTCAGCTGTGACACAAATACACTGCATGGGCAGCATCCATCTGGGTCACTCTGCATTGCCCCTGTGGCACTTATGGGGCAAGAGGAATTGACACAAACATGAAACGCATGCTGTTGGCTGTACTGTAATACAGTCCTTTGTCTCTGACACCGGAGTCCCACGTCTTTTGCCAGAGTCCAGTAAACTATCACAGGCTGACTTGTCAGCTTTCAATGAAGTACGATAAAATCTCAGACTCTTCACAGTTCTTGACAGTTGTTGGTGACAGGAATGGGATGCTGGCAGAGACATGGCTTTCTGGAACAGAAAAGACAAAGGTCCCACGGGCTTAGGGGATATAAGAAGATTCCCTGAGATCCAGTAGCAAAAGTTCTTGTCCAAGTGGTGGGTGTGGGGGAGTAAGTAAACCTCAGTCTCAATGGTCCTGACTGTGCTGTTATCACACCTTCCCCAGCAGAATCCAGGGGTCTACTTGCCAAGTAAGTTTTTTGGGATTATGTGGGTAGATTCCTTTAGCCATCAACGAACAACAGCTGTCTCTTCAGCATTCTGTCACCAAAAAGAAAGCCTAGCACCTTGTTGGACTCTTTGGGTAGTGGAGACAATGTGTTCTTGAGATGGCTTTGTGATGTGTCAGCATGGCCAGTCTGAACTACAGTCCCCAGAACGTCCTTTCTAGTATGCTTCTGGTTACACTGGGCCACAAGGGATATTTTCTCCTTCGAGTTAGAGAACAGAACAGGGCAGTGACCATTTTGAAGGTTATACACTTTGCAGATATAATTAAATCCCATAATCAGTTGACCTTAAGTTAATCAAAAGGAAGATTTTCATAGGTGGGCCTGACTTAGTCAGTTAGAAGCCTTCTAGGAGGACCTGGCCTTCCCTGAGCCCAGAGACTCTGAACTGCAGCCGAGTCTACAACTGCTCTCCCTTCCCCTGGATCCTCTCTCCTGACCACTGCCTGGAACCAGCTTCAGCTGGTGTCTGTGGGGTCCAGCCTGCTGCCCTTGGCCCTTCCTGACAGTTGGCCTTCCTCTGGACTTCCAACCCCCACCTCCACTCCAGTATCTGCAGAAGACATATGGGGAGCAGCAATGAGGCACTCTTATCCCTCTCAAATAGGGAGGTATCCCATGGAGGCCTAGTGGGGAGTCAGAACGCCTACCCCCACCTCAGGTGTCAACAAGGACCGCATAAGGAATCTGAACTTCTACCCCCACCTGGTAGTATCAAGTCAGTGCCCCTCCCTCCCTTCCTCTGTCAGAGTGGTGTCAGAGAAAGTCACTAAAACAGGAGATTTAAATAAGATCCAATCTCAGAATGTAATACCTAAATGTCTAGGTTTCAACTGAAAATCACTTGGCATACCAAGAACTAGGAAGATCTCAACCTGAACAAAAAAAGACTATCAACTCATGCCAAAACCAAGATGACAGAAAAGTTAGGATAATATGACAAAGGTTTTAAAGCAGACATCATAAAAATGCTTCAGTAAGCAATTACAAATATGCTTGAAACAAATGAAAAATTAAAAGGTCTAATAAAAGAAATGGAAGTTACAAAGAAGAACCAAATGGAAATTCTAGAACTGAAATTTTAAAAACTCAATGAATGGGCTCAACAGCAGAATGGAGGGAACAAAAGAAAGAATCAGTGAACTGGAAGATAGAAATCACCCTATCTGAACAACAGAGAAAACAGACTTAAGAAAAAATATATGAACAGAGCCTCAGAACCTGTGGGACTAGAACATTCTGCCATCAGACTTCCAAAAAGACAGGGTAAAAGGGCAGAACCAAAAAAGTAATGGCTGAAAACTACACAAATTTGGTAAAAGATATAATCCTATAGACTCAAGAGGTTAAGTGAACCCCAAACAGGACAAACCTTAAAGAAATACTCTCCAAATAATAAAACATTTGAACACTAAAGAAAAAAAATCTTGAAAGCACCCAGAGAGAAGAAAACAATACCAATAGGGGGAAAACATTTAAAATGACAGCGGGTTTTTCATCACAAATCATGGAAGCCAAAAGGGAGTGGCACAACATTTTTCAAGGGCCGAAAAAACAGAACTGTCAACCCAGAATCCTATGCCCAGTAAAAATATTCTTCAGAAATGAAAGTGAAAGAAATCAAGGCATTCTCAGAAGAAGGAAAACTAAGAGAATTTGTTACCAGCACACCTACCCTAACAGAACGGGTAATGGACGTCTAAGTAGAAAGAAAATGATAAAAGAAGTAAGTTTGGACCAACAAGGTCAATCCACCAAGAGGATACAGCAATCCTAATGTGTATGCAAACAACAAAGCTGTTACATATGCAAAGCAAAAACTGATAGAACTGAAAAGAGAAGAGACAAATCCACAATTATAGTTGGAGATTTCAACACCCCTTTCTCAAGAATTGATAGAATAACTAGAGAGAAAAGCAACAGGGATATAGAAGAATTCAACAATACCATCAACCAACAGGATGTAATGGACATCTGTAGCGCACTGCACTAACAATAGCAGAATGCACATTCTCTTCAAGCAGTCAAAAAATATACACCAATAAGACCATATCCTGGGCCACAGAAAAAAAACCATAACAAATTCAAAGAAGTGAAATCAGACACAGTGTGTTCTCTGACCTCAATGGAATCAAATTAGAAATCAAAAACAGAAAGATAACAGGAAAATCCCAAACACTTGGAAACTAGGCAAGAGAGGGCTAAACAATCCCTGAGTCAAAGAGGAAGTCTCAAAAGAAATTTAAAAATACACTGAACTGAACGAAAATAAAAGCACAACATAACAAAATTTGTGCGACACAGTTAAAACAGGGCTAAGAGGGAAATTTATAGCACTAAATGCATACATTAAAAAAGAGAAAAAGTCTCAAATCAATAATCTAAGCTCCCACCCCAAGCACCTAGAAAAAGAGCAAAATAAGCAGAAGGAAAGACATAATAAAGGAGAGAACAGAAAGAGAGAAAAACCAATAAAAAAAAGAGCTGATTCTTTGGAAAGATCAAAAAAATTGACAAACCTTGCACAAGACCATCAAACAAAAAAGAGAGAAGACACAAATGACCAATATCAGTAATGAAACAGAGGATATCATCAGACTCTGCACACATTGTGAGGATAATAAGGAATACTATGAACAAATCTACATACGCAAATTTTACAACTTAGATAAAACAGACCAGTTTCTTGAAAAACACAAACTACCACCACTCACCCAATATGAAATAGATAATTTGAATGGCCCTATAACTATTAAGGAAATTGAATTCATAATTTAAAAACTCCCAGAAAAGAAATCTCCAGGCCCAGAAGGTTTCATTGGAGAATTCTACAAAACATTTAAAGAATTAACATCAATGCTACAAAATCTCTTCCAGAAAACAGAAGAGGAGGAAACATTTCCTAATTCATTTTATGAAGCTAGTATTTCCACGACAACAAACCGAAGACATTATTAAAAAAAAGAAAAAGAAAACTACAGACCAATATCCCTTATGAATATAGACATAAACACCCTTAAAATATTAGCAACTAGAATTCAGCAATATATACAAAGAATTATATACCATGACCAAGTGGGGTTCCTTCAAAGGAAGCAAGACTAATTCAATATTTGAAAAGCAATCAATGTAATCTACCATATAAACAAGCTAAAGAAGAAAAATCATATCAATCAATGCAAAAAAAAGCACCTGGCAAATTTCAACATCCATTAATGATAAAAACTCTCAGAAAAATAAGAATAAAGGCGAACTTCCTCAACTTGATAAAGGGCATCTATTTTTTAAAAATCTGCAGCTAACATTATACTCAATGGTGAAAGACTGAATGCCTTTCCCCCAACATCAGGACCAAGGCAAGGATATCTACTCTCACCAACACTCTTATTTAACATAGTGCTGGAAGGTCTAGCAAGTGCAATAAGGCAAAAAAAGGAAAGAAAATGCACATAAATCAGAAATAAAACTGTCCCTATCTGCAGATGACATGATTATCCACACGGAAAATCCCAAGGAATCGACAAAAAAAATCTAGAGTAAGTGAGTTCAGCAAAGTCACAGGATACAAGATAAACATACAAAAACCAACTGTATTTCTACATACTAGCAATGAACACATGGACACAATCAAAAATATAATACCATCTGCAATCACTCAAAAACAATGAAATATTTAGGTGTAAATCTGCATGCACAGGACATACATGCTGAAAACTACAAACTGCTCATGAAACAAATCAAAGGAAATCAAAATAAATGGAAAAACGCGCTGTGTTCATAGATTGGACGACTCGACATAATAAAAAATATTAATTCTCCCCAAATTGATATACAAATTTAACACAACTCCTATCAAAATCACAAGATTTTTTGTAGATATACACAAGCTTATTCTAAAATTTATATGCAAAGGTAAAGAAACTAGAGTAGCTAAAACAATTTTGAAAAAGTAGTAGGAATCAGTTCACCCAATATCAAGACTTATTATATAGCTACAGTAATCAGGACTGTATCAATAGAACAGAAGAGAAACCCAGAAAAAGACCACGTAAATATGCCCAACAGATTACCGACAAAGGTATAAAAGCAGTTCAATACAGGAAAGAGATCTTTCCAACAAATGGTGCTGGAACAATTGGACATCTAGGGCAAAAAGAAGTGAACCTCAACCTAAATCTTACACCTTATACAAAAAGTAACTCAAAATAGATTCTGTTACTTGTAAAATGCAAAACTATAAAACTTCTACAAAAAAAAAACAGGAGAAAATCTTCAGCATCTAGGGCTAGGCAAAGAGTTATCAGACTTGACACCAAAAGTGAAATCCATAAAAGGAAAAAAACCGATTTCATCAAAATTGAAACTTATGCTCTGTGAAAGACTCTGCTAAAAGGATAAAAAGACAAGCTAAAAACTGGGAGAAAATATTTGCAAACCACATATCCAACAAAGGACTAGTATCTAGAATATATAAAGGACTCTCAAAACTGAACATTTAAAAAAAATCCAATTAAAACATGTGCAAAAGACATGAAGAGATATTTCACAGAAGAAATATACAGATGGCAAACAAGCACATGAAAAGATGCTCAACATCATTAGCCATTAGGGAATGCAAATTAAAATCACAATGAGGTATTACTGCACATCTATCAGAACGCCTAAAATAAACAATAGTGATAACACCAAAGGCTGTAAAGATGTGGGGAAACTGGCTCTCTCATTCATTGCTGGTAGGAATGTAAAATGGTAGTCACAACAGCAGTTTCTTACAAAGCCAAACAAGGAACTGCCATACGGCCCAGAATTGCACTCTTGGGCATTTATCCCAGAAAAATGAAAACATATGTTCACACAAAAATCTGTACATGAGTGACTAGTGGTAGAATAGCCAAAAAGTGGAAACAATACAGATGTCCTTCAACAGGTGAATGGTTAAACAAACTGGTTCACCTATATGATGGAATACTACTCAGCAATAAAAAGAAAACTATTGGTACACATAACAACCTGGATGAATCACAAGAGAATTATGCTGAGTTTTCTGAAAAAGCCAATCCGAAAAGGTTACAAACTACATGATTTCACTTATATAACATTCTTGAAATGATAAAATTATAGAAATAGAAAACAAATTACTAGTTGCCAGGGGCTAAGGATGAGGTAGGCGCAGGAGGGAAATGGCTGTGACTATCACAGGCAATGTAAGGGATCCTTGATGATAGAAATATTCTGTATCTTAAATATGTCAATGTACTGATTGTGTTATGTATTATAGTTTTGCAAGATGTTATAATTGGGAGAAACTGGGTATTCCTGGATTATTTTAACAACTGCATGTGAATCTACAATTATCTCAAAATAAAAATGAGAAGTTTTTTTTTAGAAAAATGGCATTATCTCAAAACAAAAACAAAATTTAAAATGGCATTGTCGCCAAAGGAATTATCAGCCAACACATTTGTCATCAGATTTTAATATTTCTAATTTTCTCGTTGACAGGAAATAGAAGAGCTCACTAGAAAACTCATCTCTAACAACCTAGTTCCAAAGCATTTATCAAGCGCTCATCACATGCAACCAGGGGCTAGGGAAATAGGCAAAGATGAAGAAGACAATGTCGATTTAGAAGAGTTTATACTTCTAATGACATTGAACAGGAACTACAGTACTAGACTCCAGTTATCTTTGTAAGCTGCTTCATTATTCCTACCCATAATGAGAAGTATTCCTAAACAGAATACAGGCAGCACCTGACCAATATATGATCAACTTATGTATAGCGCAGGACACTTCCCCACCAGGACCCCCTGCTCCCAAGCCCTGGTCTCTGTGTCTCGCCTCAGCCTAACCCATGCGCCCCACCCCCAAGTGGCTAGGCAGAAACAGGTGGGGGGGGGGGCTGTAAATCATACACACGTGTGATAGATTCTCATTCTCTCCCTCTCTCCCTCCCTCCCTCTCTCTCTCTCTCCCTCTTTCTGCAATTCCTCTGAATATGAACACTCAAAGCAAGAAGAGAATGGCAAACAGCAGGGAGCTGGTTAGATCTCCAGCTGCCAGGCCTCCTCTCACTACAGTTATGACACCAGAAAAAGAAAAGAGACAAAGGAGGAGAAAAGAAGGGGAGGCAAGGAGGGAAAGGAGAGAGAAGCTATGCTCATTCTTATCCCATCCCCTCAGCTCTTACCTCCCTCTGCCCACCTCTCCCCACTCCTATCCCAGAAGCATTTCCCAAGAGCCTCTTTCCCTTTAAAGCACACTAGTTTCCTCCAAGCTTCGCTGGAGCCATGCCTCAGGAGTCACATTCCAAGAAACTGGAAAATAAATACAAATGAACGGAATTCATCATTTGTTAATACTCTAACCCTTGCCTCCTAGTAAAGCTTTACTGTAACTGTAGTCTATTTTTAAATGATTAGGTTACTTTTAGAAATTACAGGTTTAGTTTATACCAAGAAACCTTAAACTACTATTCACACCCATGGGGCAAGAACTGCTTTCGCCTCTGTTAATCTGTCTTGCCCCTAAGTCTGGCTTTACCCTGACACCCCAGCAAGTGAAGCCTGTGAGCAGCCAAAACTGGTGTCCAAGAACGTGAGGGCAAGCTGCAATAACCACAACGCCTCTCTACTAATTGGCAGAGTCAATTAGGCTGACTAGTTGGCTCACTGGGTTCCCCATCTTCCCTCAACATTTCAAGTGTTGTGTTTCCAAGGTTGGAAGTAGTACAAAGAAATGACACGGTCTTTGCACCAGAGTTCATCTATTTTACTCAAGCCCATAGTTTCACATTCAGCTCTAATAAACTTAGCTGGATTCCAAGTTCACTGCTAATCAGAAGGCATACATTTCCTACAGAGAGAAGCACTCTGTTCATTCACCACCATTTGCTGAGGGCCTAAGAAGTGCCAGGAACTTGGAGATAGAGCAGTGAGCAACACTCAGCAATCCCTATCCTCTCTGGCTTATGTAGGCAAGGGAGCTCAGACAGTAGAAGAGTAAAGTAAAACAAAAAGCACTTTAAATAAAATAATTACAAAGTATGATAGTTGCTAACAAGAATATAAACAGAGCTGAGGAACTTGTACTTTCTCAAGAATATAAACAGAGCTGAGGAACTTGTACTTTCTCGGGATACGAAGAGCAATTTCCCTTCCAGTACTGTCAACATACAGAATAAAAAATTCATATAATTTACTGACCCCAAATATATTCTAAAATTTACTTTTAAAAATTAAATCCAAGATGCTGGCTTGTTACCATCTTCTTATGTTAAAAGCTGAATGCCCTTTCAATTCCCTAGAGTAGAAGTGGTAAGAGGAGGGCTTAAGGCAGTATTTGCATAGATGGAGATGACCAAAAATCGGTCACTGAGAAGTCAGGGAAGGAAGCAGGAAGTATGCCAAAGAGCACGCCTTAACTCTGCCTAAGGTAGGCCTTGTAACAAGGAAAAACACCTCCTTCTCTTCTTTGTCAAAATCACTTAGCATCCAGCTCCATGGGATCCACAATCCTTACTAGTTCCTTACTTCAGTTGCTTTAAGCAACTTTTGCAGACTCACCTGGGCATAAAAACACCATGTGGAAAATTGGGTGGTTTTTTTAGGAAAGTGGAGTATATTCTAAACAAGAAACCAACAAACCAACCCCACTTAAACTGGAGACTGCCAAGTTACGTTCAAACACTATCCTTGCTTTCTACATTTAACTCCAGTCAAAAAGCAATCACTCCAACCAATCTTTGAGGAAAATAAAGAAAATTACATTATCAAAGGTACCTAACGTTTTTAAATGTGCCAAACACAATAACCTAATGTTAAAACCTACTGACTGGGAGATACATTTCACTACAAATCTGACCCACACAGCCAATCATCTGAATTTCCATTGAAGAAGCTATAAGCACCATGATGGAGCAAATATGAATCCAGCCTTCATCTAGGCCTCAGAGGGAAAAAACAGCTCTGAATTGTCATTTTGGAAGAAACCCTCCTTTCCTACACTTCAAATGTAATTTCCCCAAATTTAAATCCAAGATTTTTGTTAACCTGTTTGGCTTTGCTTTCTCAAACAAAATTATTCATAGACTGAAGACTCTAGATTTGTTCCCTGCTATTGCATCTCCACTTCTTCCCAAACATTTCATAAAGCGTGACCTACATTAAGCTAAGAAGTTACGTCTGAAAGCTTCCACCCAGCCTTTCTTTCTAAACACCTACAGCTGTAAATTGTGAGCGGGGTGTCTGTTTTTATTTACTGGAGTGCAAGACATGCTTGACACAGTGAGTTTTTTCTCCCATGTATTTAAGGTGATATATTTGCCTGAATTACTCCTGTATCATTGCTGGTAATATTGGGATCTAAAATAAAACCTAATTGGAAACCCTTAAAAAAAAGGGGGGGGGGGGGCGGGATGAAGATTTGTAGTCCAGTCCTCTTGTCACAAATAGGAACTGGAGAGGAATGAGCTCTTTTTTTCAATGATGTCCAGAGAATTCTCCACCAATTCTCTCCCTTCACCCAGTTCCCTTGTAACCACTACCAGAAAATTCTCCTTTAGTGTCTTGGGCATCACCCTCAAACTCTTATCCACCTGTGCTGCTCCTTTCTGTTCCCATGGAGAACATCAGCCTCTGTAACAACCTTGCAAACCCTGTGATACTCAAAATCCTCTGATGACTTCCCTTCTCACCCAGAAGAAAAGTCCAAGTCCCCACAAAGGCCAAGCTCTGCATCATCTAGCCAGCCCACGACCTCCTTAACTCTCCAGCCTCATCTCTTTCTGCTCTTGCCCTCACTCCCTGCTCACACCATTAATTTCTGCCTGGAATGCTCCCTCCCCTCCTTGGGGGGCTTTCTCAACCCTCCACCCCTCACTGTGAAACTAAAAACTTCCAACTCCCTACCCTCTAACCAACTTCCTATTTAACTTATTTTAGAAACTGTTATCCCCACTATTAGTTCCAGGAAAGCAGGGATTTATCTGTTTTGTTCATTGACGTATCCCCACAGCCCAGCACAGTGCAAGTTACCTGACAAGAGTTTAGTAAACATTTGTGAATGAAGCAAAGTCATTCATTTAACAGATGTTTGCTAGGCACCTGGTCTGGGCCAAGCTGGTGAAGTCAAGACAAGACACTGTCCTGCCTTTAATGCACCAGATGGAGAAGTGCACCACACACATGTTCAATACAGGACTGCAAACTAAGGCCACGGGCAGGTCACAGAATACACCAAAAGATAAGAGGAAAAGGCCTCGGCTTCGCACTCCTGGGGACCAGCCCAGCTTCCCACCACCGCGCAGCTCACCAGAGAGCATCCCCCCAGAGTCTCCTCTAGACCCCTGAGACGAGCGGGACTCACTCGCCACCCCCAGGGCTGAGGTTACTTGTCCAGGGGCGCAACTTCACGCCTAGCGCAAAACTTAATGAAACAAATTTAAAAGCCTCTCCTCTTCAGCCTCCGCCCCCTCTCCTTTGCCCGGCGGCCACCCCACACTGCCCCGCCACTTAACCCCGCTCTGACCAAACACCCCTCACAACCTAGCGCGCCCTACTTCCGCGGTCCGCACCTGCTCCCGGCGTCCCCTTCGCCTCCTCCCTGCGCGTGCGCGATCAGACCCACAGGGGTTCGGGCGAGGCCGGCCGCGCGGCAGAGGCTGGGCACGCCCCCAGCGTAGAGCCGGCTTCTGATTGGCTGCCCGGCGCTCACCAGAGCGGAGTTGGAGAGGCCTGCGGCTGCGCCTCTAAAGGCGCTGCCAGTCGAGTCTTGTGCCACAGTGTCTTGCTCCTCGCCTCTTCCGCGCGCTTCCTGAAATCCGTGCAACCCCCCGGCATGTCTCAGGTATGACGCGTGCCGAGCCTGGCAGCGAAGGTGCAGCGGGAGGGGAGACCGGTGTGGGGATCATCGGACAGAATCCCGCAGGGTGTTCCCTTCCAGCTCCGCAGTTCCTCCTGGACCCATGCCCAGCCCTGACTCTTTGGACAGAGCCCCGTGAGCGGAACTTTCCGGTTTTAGACTCCCAAAACCGATACCCAGCCTCAACTGCTGGAAAGTTGCCCATGAGTGGACTTCGCGGTGAAGCAGAAAGAGGGGTCGGAGGCGAGGGTCTAGGCAGAAAATGGGAGGTAGAGGGTTGCATGGATTGGAGGAGCAAGGGGACCGAGGCCCCCATCCGGAAGGACAGGGCAGGACTAGGGACGCCATACAGAGTGGAGAATCAAGGAGGCCATGGCTGAGAGCTTGGAGGTCAGGGGAAGTTCTAGCCAAGTGTCCGGCATGCGGGAAGGAGAGGGTCGCAGCCTGGGGAGGGGTAACTCAGAGGCCTTTCCCTTCCGTCGGATGTAGACGCTTTTCTGAGACCCAGCTGTGTGGGGCGATCTCTGGCTCCTCGCACCTCTCTCCCTTCCGGTCACTGGGACAGAGGTCAGCGCTGGACGCCGTGGCCCCAGGGGGAGGAGGCCAGCGGGCCCTGGCCGCTTACATTCTTGCCCTGTCCCCTTCTCAGCTGTTTCACACACGCTGTGCCTGCCCTATCCACACGTCAGGGCTTTACTGGGACCCCGGTCTTGCCCGTGGCCGGGCAGTTGGCCGTGCTGCTTTTCCCGTGAAATGTATGCCCACTGCAGGCAGTCTTAGCCTGCCTCCTTCACCACTGTATTCCCAGCACTTGATACCTGGTACAGTGAGAGCGTCCAATGCCTAGTTGTCCATCCAGTGAGTGAACCGGTGTGCTTCCCCTCCTTGTTTTGCAAAATCTTTCTAGCTGCTCTGTTGGGGAGATGAGGGGAGACACACTGCTTTTCCTCACCTGCATTGCGGGAGGAGTGCTGCCTTTCGAACCCCTCCATCCCCATTACTGAGTTCTATTCAGCCCTCTCCTCTCCCTTGCATTTAGGCCGAGTTTGACAAAGCTGCAGAGGAGGTTAAGCACCTCAAGACCAAGCCTTCAGATGATGAGATGCTGTTCATCTACAGCCGCTACAAACAAGCCACTGTGGGTGACGTAAATACAGGTATGCTGAGATGAGGTTGGGAGGGGCCCTACTTTTCAAAGCAGGCTTAGCATCCTTGATTCGTAGCTCAGATAGCAGAATTCAAATCCTGGTTTTGGAAGGACTTTACAGATTATCACCAGCATTTCCCATCTGCTTGGGAAGAAGCAAAGACCCCAGCTTGGAAGAGACTTGCTCCAAGCTCTCTGCTCAGTAGTAGCTTTGTTGAACCCTACTGCTTCCGCCCCAGCTGCGCAGGATCAAAGTTGGAGTACTTGGCAGCTGGGCCAAGGCTAATGTCAGGAGCAGAGAGGCAGCTGGCGTCCTGGGGCAGGTCAGAAACATTTTTGCTGACAACAGTTCCTGATGACCATTTATTCTCTGTTGAAAAATCTTGGTACAGATTTTGAGGCCACGGTTTGGACTACTGTATTCTGTAATACTGTCTTTCCTGCCTTGGACAGATTTCATTCTGCCACCAAGTCCTGGAGACTCGGGTGTATGCTGAGGCAACAGCATGATGCAGTCTGTGCAGGGACTCAGGGTGGTGGCCATGGCAGCATAGAAGGAGGTCACCCCTGCCCGTTCTGGAGAGTGAGCTGTGCTCACTCTCCAGACTTGGGGTGGAGGGTGGAGCAAGTAGGCTGGCTGCCAGGCAGTTGGAATCAGGAGATGGTGGCTAGAGCTAAGGATCATAGGCAATATTAAACAGAGTTCACAGGGAGGGCATAGTTGGGAAAGGTCTTGTGGTGAAGGTGAGTTTCACGCTGGGTTTATAAACTCTAGATCCTCCCAGGGTGGAGGAGGAGAGATGAAGTGGGGGTGACCAGCGGGGCTGAGATGCTTTTCTGCCCAACAGGATGTTCGCAGAGACTGGCCTCTGCCCTGTGTCCACATGGGTATCGGTAGACTCGCTTGGGAACCTGTCACTTCCTGATCAGGGAGGTATCAGCTCACTAGGGCTGAACTGTCCAATACAGCAGCCACATGTGGCATATCTAAATTTAAAGTGAAAATAGTTAAAATGAAATAAAATCAAAAGTCCAGTCCTCAGTCACACAAGCCACATTTCAGGTGCTCAGTTGCCACGAGTGACAAGTGGCCCCCGAATTGGACAGTGCAAATGTACAACATTTCCATCGTCACAGAAAGGGCTGCTCTAGGATTCTGATGATGACTCTGCAGGTGCAGTTTCTCTCAGGTATCCCTGGGAATGCTTCCTTGAAGGCACTTGGGGGGACTTGATGTTTCTCAGACACAGTGGTCCAGGCTGTGGGCGCTGTGATTGCTCCCCTTGGCTTTGTTCTCAGCGTGGCAGGGAAATAGGTCAGCAGGGAAGTAGTCAGTGTGTTTCCCAAGTGCAACTGATAACAGATCTGTAAGCGTAAAATCATGGTATAACTTAAAGAAACCTTGCCCTCAGGAAAATATGCCCAGAAACAAACCAGAAATCGACTAACAATCTGGTAGAAAAATGGAGCAAGGATATAAACAGACTGTTCACAGAAAAGGACACCCAGAAAACTGCTAACAGTGATGCATGAGGGAGAGACATTGGGTGGCTGAGAGTAGGGTGAGAGGGGAACTTTAGAGTATTCATCTTGGTAGCATTTGAATTTTAAGCCATGTGAATGGATGTAGTAGTTGTTAAAAAAAAATTAATGTACAGTTTTTAAAAGGAGAAATTTTGGAGTTAACTTGTAAGACAAGGCCTGTGTAGTAATGAGGACAGTTTTTCTCCTATTTTCTTTAGCGTTTAAGTTTGGATTTCTGTACACTGTACTAGACCCATTTAGCTCCATGACACCCTAAAAGGAGTAGATGTAGTAAAGGATGCCTTTCATGGCAAGAAAGCTGATGAAGTTCTCCATTGGAACTTGATGCAGATCTAATGTCTTTCCTTCCCTTGTTTAAGAACGGCCTGGGATGTTGGACCTCAAAGGCAAGGCCAAGTGGGATGCCTGGAATGCACTGAAAGGTAATTGTTCTAGTCAGTTTCCCTCGTTTATAAAGCCCAATAATGAAATACTTTTCTTTAAGGAGTGTAAGGGGTGAGAGAGAAAACAAAGTGGATGAGGCACATGCTGGAAACTAGCTTGACCTGGGCCGGAATGGAAAAAAACTGGGCCACCTACTTTTTCTCCTAATACCATATATGCCTTTTCCAAAAGCACCATCTCTGAGCAGTGGTATCACCTGGAGAGGAGCAGCTGGGGACCAGGCCACTGAAAAACAGATTGGGATGCTATATAGTTGGCGTGGGCTTTATATGTATTCAGAATAAGGGGTGGTTTCCTGCCCACACCTTCCTCTCCCCGCCAAGGCCAGGCAGTCACCCTCTAGCCCAGGCAGCCCTCTCCAGTTCCCTTCTAGCCAGAAAGGCACATAAAAGAAAGGAATGAGCTAATGCATGGCAAGCTGCTGGCACATCGTAGACTTGGTGAATGGAGCTATTGTATGCTAAGCAACAGCAGCCAAGAAGTATCCCAGCGCCGACTTAATCACGTGCCACCTGCCGCAGCAAGACCCAAAAGTTGGCACGAAAATGCCTGCTAGCTTTTGTGTCCTCGCTAGCTAGTTTCTGAATAAGCCCTCTGTCTTCCTGCAAATGAGAAACCCTTAAATCCAAAACGGGCCAGAATACAATAAATACACTCCTAGGATTTGCAAGTAACTGGAACAGGAATGCCCGTCTGGCTGTCCATTTTCATTGGGCATTTCCATAGCACCCTCAGGCCCCATGGACTCCCCAGAGCTTCCGAATGTGCTCCGATTCCCAGTGAGTATCTCCTTCTCCACAGAATCCAGGAACCTGGGTGTTACTGTCTCTGAGGGATATAGTCAGTGTCCTTTGTGCTGCAACAAGAAGGCAAAATTTGTCTCCTTCTCCCAAGAGCCAGCTGCTTTTGCTCAGAGTTCTCGAAGCTTGTCTCTGGGGAGAAGAGGTTGCCTGGCTTTGCTTTTTCACTACCAGCTTAACAGTTATGGGAGATAAGAGCCCAACAGAGAAATACTTGCTAGGTCAAAGCCACCCATGAGAGTCAGCAAGACCAGTAAAGTCACCACAGCTCCCCTGGTTGGGCTTTCCTGCCAGCCTGGAGTGCTCAGCCTTTCTCCTGAGGCTCCGGCTGACCACTCGTTCATAACAGAGGAGGACTTACATGGCCAGGACAGCCCTACACACATTATGGGTCAGTGCTTTAGAGAGCATTCACTGTGGGCCCAGCTCCTCGAGTACTTCACGTCAAATCCTGGCCAGGTCTGTGAGGTGCGGGCAGTAGAGCCCCCACTTTAGAGGTGAGAAACTGAGCCTCAGAGGCTTAAACTGGGGCTGTTTGGGGCTCTAAAGTCTGCTGCTTTTCTACCATGCTGCCTCTCTGACAAGTAATCCTCTTGATTCCTTACAGGGACTTCCAAGGGAGATGCCATGCAAGCTTACATCGACAAAGTAGAAGACTTAAAGAAAAAATATGGAATATAAGGGACTGGATTTGGCTGCTAGCCACACAGTTCATCTAAACTGATATAATGCCTTGTTTTTTTAATACTGTGGATCAAGTGAAATAATGAAAATAACCAGTTAACCCAGTTCCTCAAGACTGTCCAGGATATGGCTGTAACTGATTAGGGGCTGAAACGGTTACTGACCTTTGCTGAGTAGTTTTTATCTGTAGGTCAATTAAAAGTACATTTGTTACTTTGAGTCTTTGGTAATCTGGGTTCTTGAAATAATTTACTCTATTCCAGTCTCTCTTCCCCACTTCCTTTTTCTAAAGATTTCATCTGGGGCCGGCCCCATGGCTTAGCAGTTAAGTGCGAGTGCTCCGCTACTGGCGGCCCAGGTTCAGATCCCGGGCGTGCACCGATGCACTGCTTCTCCAGCCATGCTGAGGCCACGTCCCACATACAGCAACTAGAAGGACGTGCAACTATGACATACAACTATCTACTGGGGCTTTGGGGGAAAAAAAAGGAGGAGGATTGGCAATAGATGTTAGCTCAGAGCAGATCTTCTTCAGCAAAAAAAAAAAAAAAAAGGACTAGCACGGATGTTAGCTCAGGGCTGATCTTCCTCAAAAAAAAAAAAAAAGTTTAAAAAAAAAATTTCATCTGGAAGTGTTTGAGCTTACCCTCCGCTATGTTCTGCTGGAGTGTGAGGCAGGTGGTCCCACCTGCTCCAGGCCAAGAGTGCACTCACCTCTTTCATTCATTCTTTCCCTCTTTCAGGGAGGGCAAGAATTACAGAGGTGGCCTTTCCTATTTCCTCCTTCCTCCCAATTCGAGCCGCACCAATCGGGCCTGCTGAGACCTCAGTCTGCAACTCCCTGTCGAGAACATTGCTAGCCTAATGCTCTGAGGAAGGCAGGGTTAATGAGTGTTTGAGGTGTGTCTAAGATCCAATCAGTCCATGGTTCCGGAGCAAATGAGCAAGGGTAGAAGCCCCAGTCAGGATGAAATGTGCATCTGCCATGGGGATTCCCCGAGTCCCAGTGGAAGCTTGGCCACAGGCAGCTGGGCAGGCAAAACCAAGTGGGGAAGTGAGGGCTCAGGTGGAAGGGAGATCAGGACCAGGGAGGGCAAGGGGTTAAGGCTGCAGAGAAGAAAGGCTGGAACTTGACCCTAGAAGTGTAGGGTGTTGAAAAATAAGAAAGAAGAAAAAGAGACAGCTATCGAGACCCTCCCTGCCAGGTGTTCCCCTTCACTCACTTCCACGGTCCTGGAAGTGAGGTGGTAGTTTTCCCGTTTCACGGGTGAGGATGCTTCAGCTAAGGCTGAAAGGAATTAAGGAGAAGCTCTCTGAGGCCCGGTGGCTCTCAGTTCTTCCCTCCAAAGCCTGTGCCCTGGTCTTAGACATAGTTCAGCCTTGCCCCAGAACAGTGAGGCCTTAGAGTTACAGTGACTCACCCAAGATCACTCAGCTGATGATAAAATAAGAACCAGCATTCAGGTGCAACTCTCCCTGGTTCAGATGGCTGTACCGCCCAAGGCCTCACTGGTGTGACCGGCACTATGTTGGGAGAAACGGGGACAGCAGGGAGGGCAACTGTCAGGCATGGCTGGGATATGGTATACCATCAATGTAAAATGGGATTAGGTAGTGGATAGTCTTGACAACAAAGTTGAAAAGTACGGAATTTGACCGCAGGGTGATGGGGAGCTGCTGAGCAGTAGACATGGTCAAAGGCATTCAGATGACGGGTCTATCAACAGCTCTTGAGAGTTCCTCCAGTTCCAGCCCAGCCTGCTCATGGAAAACTAGGCCTGGCAGCTCAGGTGTAGACAGGGGAAGGTTGCTCCAACAAAGCAATGGGGTCAAGGTCCAAAACCCAGACATGCGGGCCAGATGAGGTGACCTCCTGAGTAGCAGCATCATTTATGTGAGATTAAGTCTTTCCTAGGCGCTGATGTGACTGAGGGCATACGCATACGAGGCAGGGAGCCCACAGTCCTGCTCTTCTCCCACCTGGCTCCACTCCACCCAGGCCGCCAAGACCACAGAACTTACCAGTGTCTATGAGCCCCAAGAGAGGCAGTAGGGAGCCATAAGCACTTACCTGTACCCATATTTGGATCATCTTTGCTCAGTTATTGGCTCCAAGAGTAAATCAAAGGGAAAACAAATGGAGTCCAAGGCATCTTCTTGTCCAAACAGAGCTGGCTCCAGGGGCAGGCCTAGCACACCTACCTGGAGGGTGATGGTGAGCTTTGAATGAAACTGTGTGAGAGCCTCCTGGCAAGGAGTTGGTACTCACCGTGTTGCCCTTTATCAGGATTTTTTCTCCCACCCACTTTCAAACCAATTCTTGTCCCTGGCAACATCCCTTGCAATATCTTGCAAGGAGTCAAGGACCTCGTCCAGGAACAAATTCTCACTCCTTCCGTACCGCTGGGGAGGGTGTGGATGTGAGAAGTGCCTGCCAGCTGTTCTGCCCTATTTCTAGCTTGTGAAAGGCACCAGGGCCTGGCATACGTGTGCTGAGGCTCAGTGTCACTGCCTCATGCTGCCGGAATCAGAGAAGAATGGGCCTCAGCCTAAGGAAGTCCGGACAAAGGTAGTGCAGTCTGGCCATCTGCAGTTGGCCAGTGCTAAGATTGTATTATGACTACTCAATATTTCTTCTCCTTTGGATGGGAGAGAACCACTGTCTGGGAGTGAGGAGACTTGGATCCGAGGCCCACCCGCCCCACCACTGGTTCAGCCTCCAATTATTGGCCCTCATTTGCTGAGCACCTGCAGGGCCAGTCTCCCACTCAGGTTCTTTGCTTCGGTTCTCCAGTTTAATCCCACAGTCCTTTGAGGTGGAGACTATATCTCATTGCTGTGTAATGGGGATTACCATGCCCGTTATTCAAATAAGGAAATTAAGGCTCAGGTGATGTCAGGGGATCCAAACCCAGGGATCTCTGACCAGGAATGCCCAACTCATCCCCTTCCATCTCATGACCACTAGCTGCCACTCATCTCTGCATCTCCACTGTTTGTGAGATGATGAGACTGAGCCCCATCTTGCTGGGCTAGTGTAAGATGCCATGGAATCCCCCACATGCTGCGCAACTCCTTCTGAGGAGTGGCTTAGGAAAGCGGGTCAAATCTCCACGGCTGGAGTGGGGCCCAGACAAGCTGTACTTTTATAAGCACCTCAGGTGATTCTGAGGCTCTGCCAGCTTTGGGAGGGGCTCTCCCCACTCACTGTAAAGAAGTGGTACTGGCTTCTCAGAAAGTAATGTTGGTGTGGTGTTCTGAGGACACATCCCCACAGCCTTGGGAGCTGTGCCTGCTTCTATGGCTTCTGCAGAAGTCCATGGACAGCCCAGGGATGGTTCACCTGGTGTCATTTGGGAACAAATGAGATAGGCAGTGGAGAGAAGGGCCGGACACCAGTCTTCACCTTCTCCTCAGTGAGGCACCCACAGCACCCCTGTGGTACTTCTTATCACCAATCTGGCTTTGGTGACAGACTCACCTGTGAATCCCACCTCAGTCTCTCAGGTGCTGGATCACATATCTTCCTGGGGCCACACTTCCTTCATCTGAAAAATGAGCTGATAAAATGGGTCAAATGCTTCGCACAATGCCGAGGAACAAAAACTTGCCAGCAGCCTGGAGGTCTTTCCAAATGTGTATCCTCGCCCTCGATACTGCCCTCCCCACCATCTGGACGAGTCCCGGCTCCACAAAGTGCTGCTCCCCACCTTGGCAGTGCTCTGATAATTTGGGAGTCAACCACACAAGTAAATGTGGGTTGTCCTAGGATGTTCTCCCCACACCAAAGTAGTTCCGAGATCCAAATCTTGGAAACCAGTGCTATAGATCAGGGACAAGACATCTTGGGGGATGTGGGAAGGCCACTGGATTGCAAGTCGGGGACCTTGGCTCAGCCACTGCCCAAGTTACATAGACATGGGGCAGGTTATGTCACCTCTGTAAGCCTCAGTTTATTTCTCAATAAAGTGGGGCTGAGCAGAAGGCCATGTGTCCAGTGTAGATAGGAAGAAAAGCCAGAGGAGGAGAAAGGAAACGCCCCGGGGTGGCTGGCTTGACGGGAGTCCGGCTGGGAAGTTGTGAGGGGGTGGTTTAAGCAGCCAGATGATTAAAGGTGTTTGAAATTAAATTACAGGTTTTTGGAGTTGAAGATGAGCCAAGAGAAATAACGAGCGGAGGTAGGGTTTAGCAGAGCTGTGCCTTTGGGACCTGGGTCTGGGCCAGACAACACCCCCACTCTTGGCAGCTCCTAGGGAAGAGAAGACCAGAATGTTTCTTCCCTTATTTATGTATTTGTGTGATTGCACAACACCTCTCTTTCGGAAGGACGTGGGGTAGCTCAGACCAAAAAATAAGCAAAGCCACCTCGGGACCCTAGGGTTTACAGGTAACTCAGGTGCCATCTTGCCCTGAAAGGGCTGTAAGTCACAGACTGCAGGGCAACAGCAGCGCCCCGGGATGACCTCTCTGCTCTCCTCCAAGCAGAGAATCTCCCTGCTTGTCAACATCCCTCTGCCTTGGATACAACTCACCCCTTGGAAGACCAGGAATTGGTCAACTTCCAGCTTTTTCTTATGTTTTATGATTTTGGATAGGTATCCTTGCTAATTAATGAAGAGCATAAGTCTAGGCTGGAAATGTTTTCTTTTTCATCTAGCTGTAAAGATAGACCCACCAAGCCTCTCCAGGGAAAGTGGTGAGATATCAAAGACAGCACAGGACTCTGCACTTAGGGAAGGTGATCTCAAGTAGCCTAAGGGTGTGACTTGTGGGGCCCCAAAATACCCCTCCGTAGTGGGCTCAATTGTGTCCCCCAGAAAGATATATCCAAATCCTAACTCCCCACACACACCACACCTGTGGATACGAACTTATGTGGAGATAGGATCTTTGCAGATGTAATTAAGATGAGGATCTCGAAATAAAATCATCCTGGATGATTTTTAGGGTGGGCCCTAGTCCAATGACTGGTGTCCGTGTAAGAGAGAGCGGAGGGAAGTTTGAGACACAGGGACACACAGAGAAAAAGGCCATCCGAAGATAGAGGCAGAGATTGGAGCGATGCAGCTACAAGCCGAGGAACACCCAGGGGTTGCCAGCAACACTGGAAGCTAAGAGAAAGGCATGGAATGATTCTCCCTCCGAGTTCCCAGAAGGAACCAACCCTGCCGGCCGATACCCTGAATCTGGACTTCTGGCATCCAGAATTGTGGGAGAATAAGTTTCTGTGGTTTTAAGTTACCCAGTGTATGAGATTTGTGGCCGCAGCCCTGGGAGACTAATATGTCGACCCCTGTCTGGCTGCCCGTGGGCTGCTCCCTGCCACCATAGTCCTTCTTTAGAAGTAAGATCCTGGAGGTCTTTGTCAACTATAAATGTGACACCATTACCTGGAGGGCTCTCTTGTGAATACTTGATTGGGCTCATCTCGGTTAGAGATCAGAGGCCTTCAAAGTATGGGAGTGAGCACAGTTGATGGAAATCGTGAACTAGCTAGAGCTTGGCTTGCTGCCAAGGTGACCACACGAAGAAATCACCCACCAGCACCAGGGCATCAGGATCCGATGGGAGATGTGCTGAAAGAAAAGGGGGACTGCAAAGTGGCGGGGTGGAGGATGACCTCAGCCCTCAACACCGTGTTGCCTAAGTGTGGCCCTGAGGGCCGCTGCCCAGTTCATCAGGTGGTATGTTGGGGTGGCAAGGGCATGGGCTTTGCAAATAGATTTGAATTTGAATCACAGCACAGCCACATTTGTTCTTTGTGACCTTGAGCAAGTTTCTTATTTTCTCTGAGCCCCAGATTTTTTGTCTATAAAATAGGGATCATCTCTACGGTGCGGAATTGAGGGAGGATAGAATAAACGCCTAATACACAAAAGAAAAATGAACACATGATAGCTATTATTAATCAACAGCAGTTTTGAATGAATAAAGAATGAATTAATCTTTTTAGGGCTTTAAGATTTGAGAGGTTCCAGTTGAGGTAGCCCAGACATCTCCCCAATCTTAAATTGTACATCCTTTTTTGCTCATTGTGCTTGGACCCGCAGCCCTTCTTTTGAGGAGTTATTCCCCATCCTCTATTCCTGAGGAATTAGCCCTTCATAACCCTAGACTATAAGAGAGATCATTTTTCCTGAGGGCCCCAGCATGAAAATCCGAGGGTTGCCATTTCTGAACGGCCGTTTCAGACCGTTTCTGAACCATTCCCATGGCCAGGGGTATGGAGCATCTTGACTGGCCTGGCCTCAGGGGAAAGTCCACCCATCCTCTGGAGTCTCTAGTTGTAGGGACATCATAAGCTGGAGCTGCTTGCTGCCATCTTTCCCAGCAACATGGAAGAAGCTGTTAAGAATGATGTCAATATTCAGAGAGAAGCAGGGGCAAGGGATAGAAAGAAAGAAACTCAAGCTATGAATATTATCTGGGTTCTGGACTGAGCTGCACAAGATGCCAGATCCACTCCTGGGCTTCTCATAAATAAGCCAATATGTTCCTTTTTCGTACTGATATGAGTTGGCTTCTTGTCATCTTCAACAGAAAGAGTATAAAACAATATCCTTAACTCTTTCTTCTAAGTTGACCAGCCTTGTGAGTGTATTAGTCAGCTTTTTGCTGTTTTAATGCTCTATATCAAATTATCTCCAAAACTCTGCCTTATAAAAATAAGCACGTATTTCTCACTCTTGGATCTGAGTTCAGCTGTGACCCTGATAGACTTCGCTGAGATCTGCTGAGCCTGCCTCCAGGTTGGAGTTTGGGTTCAGGTCTGTTTCACATATCTCCTCATTCTTGAACTAGCAGCTATCTGAGGCATGTTCTTTTCCTAGAAGATTGCAGAAAGTTCAAGAGGCCAAACCAAGATATGCAAGCACATTCAAAGACTCTGCTTGAGTTGTTTTTGCTCATATTTCATTAATCAAAAGAAATCTCGTGGCCAAGCCCAAAGTCCACGGGGCAGGGATGTTCACTCAGCTTATGGCAGTGGGAGGCACTACAGAATTTCCTGGCAAAGGACATGGATATACAGTTCTGTTATAGGGAGGAAGAGAAAAATTGAGAACCGTTAACATAGAAAAAGAATAGTCTTGGGAGCTGGGAAGTCCTAAGTCACAAACGAAGCTCCGCCACTAATGCCCTTGACCAAAGGACATTCTCCTTGGTCCACAAAGGTCATCCTCTCCAACCAACTTCCTAATTTCTGAAGAACACACAAGGAGTGATAAGGGAGAAAAAGAACACATAAGCAGACATGACAGAGGGAGCTCCAGCAGCCGTATTGAACCATGAAGAGAACTTGAGGGTGGAAAGAGAAAGATAGAAAGATCCCGATGCCTGATGACTATGAAAAAGTACTGAATTATCCCTGGGCTGCTTACTTGAAGACTTCTTTCTGTGAGAGAACAGTCCCTTGTGTGTTTAAACCACCTTTTTTCAGGGCACTGTTACTCGCAGCCAAATGTATTTCCTAAGTGATTAGTCAGGACTGTGCCCATATGATGTAAGTATAGTAAAATCTTAGTATATGAGACCCAGGATTCTGGAAGAGAAACTACTGCATTTATACATATATACACAATCTGAGGGCCTCAAAAATTTGATGTTCCAGGATAGGATATTAATCTGGGGGATTCTTTTGAGTAAGAGAAATTTCTTAAATTTGAATTGTCAGTACGTATTTCAGTATATGTTATATTAGTCTCTGCACTTTTCTATATGTTTTAAATATTTTTTTAAGTAATGGGAGGAAAAGAAGATCACTTTAGTATTTCTCCAGGTCAAATGGGCTTGAAGAAGAATCCCTACAAAACTCCCCTACTGCTGAGGGAAGTGGTTTGATTTACTCCACTGTGGTAAATTCCCAACCCTTTACATCCTCCTTGTAATGGAGTTATATATCCGTGCCCTCTGCTGTGTCTCTTTGAAGACCCTCCCATTAGAATGGGCAGAGTGCTCATCTCCATCCCACTGATGCTGGGCTTGGTCATATGACTTGCTTTGGCCAATGAAATGTGATCAGGCATGATACAAACAAGAGCTCTAAATGTGCTTACTTGGTTTGGCTTGCCCTCTTGTACCTCTGCCATCTGCCACGAGAAGAGTATTCCCGAGGAGCAGCTGTCCCAGGTGCATGAGAGACCAGTAGAGCATACCTGAACCTAATCCACAGCATAAAGTCAAGCCCAGTTGGTCCCAAACAAGCATGGCAGCAGAAGTACCATAAATGAAGACCTATGAGCTAGACAAAAATGAATAAATGTTGTTAGCTCCAGAGTCTTGGTGGTGTTGGTCATGCAGCATTATTGTAACAGACGTTTGTTAATGGACATCTGAAGTTTTGTCTGTCCAGCATCCCTTTTCCCATTCTACTGATAACAATTCTTCTTTCATTTGAGCAACTGCCAAAAGGTGGTTCTAGTAGGCCACCAACCACAGTACCTGATCCCAGAAGCAGACATATCATGAGTCCATTCGAGGAAGGAGGAA
Organism: Diceros bicornis minor; assembly: GCF_020826845.1. Taxonomy (NCBI): domain Eukaryota; kingdom Metazoa; phylum Chordata; class Mammalia; order Perissodactyla; family Rhinocerotidae; genus Diceros; species Diceros bicornis. The sequence goes on along the minus strand of NC_080749.1, from coordinate 13,255,370 downwards.
GAAAGGACAAAAGGGCATCCCCTCCCTCCTAAGGATCTGTGGTAGGGAGAATAATGGCATCCCAAAGATATCCATGTCCTGATCTCCAGACCCTGTGAATATGTTAGATTAGATGGCAGAGGGGAATTAAGGTTGCAGATGGAAGTAAGGTTGTTAATCAGCTGACCTTAAAATAGGGAGGATAATAGGATTATCCAGGTGAGCCTAATGTAATCACTAGGATCCTTAAATATGGAAAAAGCAAAGAGAACAGTAAATGTCAGAGTGATGCAATGTAAGGAAGACTCAACTGGCCATTGATGGCTTTGAAGATAGAAGGGGCCACGAGCTAAAGCATGTGGCAGCCTCTAGAAACTGGAAAAGGCAAGGAAAGAGATTCTCCCCTAGAGCCTCCAGAAGGAATACAGCTCTCCTGACATTTTGACTTGAACCTAGTGAGATCCTCAGACTTCTGACCTCCAGAACTGTAAGACCATAAATTTGTGTGGGTTTTGTGTGTGTGTGTGGTGTCATTTTAAGCTACTAAATTTGTGATAATTTGTTACAGCAGCAGGAGACCATGTAGGATCACGGGAAACTAATACAGGATCCATCCCTAAAGAGCCACATACATCTCTGCTTACGTTTCATTGCCCAGAATTTAACCACATAGCCATACCTAGCTATAAGAGAGACTGGGCACATTGTCAACACAAATAAGATTGGGATGTCATTAACAGGAGAAGGGGAGAGCATATATTGGAGAGGGCAGATGGCAACCTAGGCCACAGAACTCCATTCCTTGGGTCACAGTGATTTTCCAGGGGTGGGCATGTGACTCAACAGACTAACTCTTACCTGAGATTTTATTTGGACCCTGAAAGAAAAAAGTTATCTGTTGCTGTGTAACAAGACACCCCAAAAATTTGTGGCACTAATTTAAAATAGCAGCACTAATTTCATTATTCTCATGGTTCTGGGCTTGCCTGGGCTCAGCTGGGTGGCTCTTGTTCAGGATGGCTCATGTGGCTCCAGCTAGATGATGGCGGGGATGGAGTCATCTCAGAGCTTCCTCACTCACGTGTCTAGTGGTTGATGTTGGCTGTCGGCCAGAACATCCATACATGGCTCTCCATGTAGCTTTGGCTTCCTCACAGCATGGAGGCTGAGTTCTCAGAGTGAGCGTCCCAAGAGACCCAGGCAGAATCTGTATCGCCTTTTATAACCTAGTCTCGCAAGTCGCACAGCCTCACTTCTTCCATAGTCATAAGCCGACCCAAATTCAAGGAGAGAGAACACAGACCCCATCTCTTGATGGGAGGAATATCAAAGTCACATTGTAGGAAAGGCCAGTGGGACGAGAGACACTGTTATAGTCATTTTGGAGAAATACAACCTGCCAGAGATTCATGACCTTATCACATGAGGCCTCCATCAAGCTGTCCTTTCTGGATAACTGAACTGTTACATCCTCTTTCTGCTTAAGCTAGTTTGACATGAGCCAGCCTTGGTGGTCTAGTGGTTAAGATTTGGTGCTTTTTTCTCCACAGCCTGGGTTTGTTTCCCTGTCAGGGAAACACACCACCCGCTCGTTGGTTGTCATACTGTGGCGGCTGCGTGTTGCTGCGATGCTGAAAACTATGCCACCAGTATTTCAAATACCAGGAGGGTCACCCATGGTGAACAGGTTTTAGTGGAGCTTCCAGACTAAGACAGACTAGGAAGAAGAACTTGGCCATCCACTTCTGAAAAAATTGGCCATGAAAACCCTATGATTAGCAGCGGAGCATTGTCTGATAGAGTGCTGGAAGGTGAAAGGATGGAGCAAAAAGACAGGCACGGTTCTGCTCTGCTGTACTCCGGGTCGTGAGGAGTCAGAATTGACTCAATGGCACTAACAACAACAAAAAGTTTGACTTGAGTTTCTGTCGCTTCTTGGCTACAACAACATTATAATGCACATCTCACAGGACTGCTCCAAGGATTAGATGACTGACAGTGCTTGCAAAATTCACATCACAATGCAAACTGTGGAAGTTCCCTTCCCTTCCAGCGACACTTCACTTCCCCTGTGGATGGGGGGAGTTTGTAACTAATGCCATCTATATTGCAAGGTAGCAGTAGCAGCAACCTTTACCACTATGGACAGTTCATACCCCTTGCTTGCAACTACACGCTCAGGAATTTTGTAATACATTTGCTCCAGCCCAATGCAGACTTCAGCAGTAGTCTTTGTTCCTTCTACCCACTGACAACATTTCCATCAGTATGATACTAAACTGGGCTCTGCACTGTACGTTATAAGCAAAAGATTTTGTAAATTGACTTTTAAGAGTTTTTAAACAAACCTTTTAAGATACAGTTTCTTTGGATACATCATATCCCAAATCATGGACATCTCCATATCCCAGTTCCAGACTGCTGAATGTAAAACAAGTTTTCTAATATGAAAAACAATGTGAATGCATTGAGAAAACTTAGAAAACAGCAGAAACTATGAAAAAGAGAGCAAATAATCTCTCAATCTTTTCACATATAATGGGATTCACATTGTGTATAAAGTTCTATAACCTGATTTTTCTCCCCTAAAAGTATATCATGAAAAATGTCTGCATAATATTTGTATCACATTGTTGAACTATAATTTAATTAGTACCCTGATAGGCAATACCCAATTTTTGCTATTATTATAACTTGTTAAACACCTTTATATGTAGATCTTTGAAAATATTTTGATTTTTTGCCCTTAGAATAGCCCTTATATCCTTGGATATAACTTATTGATGCAAAATGTATGATCTTTTATACATATTGTTAAATTATTTCCATAAAAAGCTCTTACTGGCAATGTATAAAAGTGTCCTTTCATCATCACCTCCTTGCCAGCACTGAGTATTATCATTTAAAACATTGTTCTGTTTTTATAATTTGGCAGGTAAAAAATAGCGTCTTGCCAGTCTTCACGGAAATAGAAAAAAAAATACTAAAATTTATATGGGGTAACAAAAGACCCCGAATAGCTAAAGCAATCCTAAGAAAAAAGAACAAAGCAGGAGGCATCACAATCCCTGACTTCAAAACATACTACAAAGCAATAGTAATCAAAACAGCATGGTACTGGTACAAAAACAGACACATAGATCAATGGAACAGAATTGAAAGCCCAGAAATAAAACCACACATATACGGACAGCTAATTCTCGACAAAGGAGCTAAGAACATACAATGGAGAAAGGAAAGTCTCTTCAATAAATGGTGTTGGGAAAACTGGACAGCCACATGCAAAAGAAAGAAAGTGGACCATCTGCTATCGCCATTCACAAAAATTAACTCAAAATGGATCAAAGACCTGAAGGTGAGACCTGAAACTATAAAACTCATAGAAGAAAATATAGGCAACACACTATTTGACATTGGTCATAAAGGAATCTTTTCTGATGACATGCCTACCCAGACTAGGAAAACTAAAGAAAAAATAAACAAGTGGGACTTTATCAGATTAAAGAGCTTCTACAAGACAAATGAAACCAGAATCAAGATGAACAGACAACTCACCCGCTGGGAGAGAATATTTGCAAAACATACATCTGACAAGGGGTTGATCTCCATAATATATAAAGAACTCACACAACTGAACAACAAAAAAACAAACAACTCCATCAAAAAATGGGCAGAGGAAATGAACAGACACTTCTCCAAAGAAGATATACAGATGGCCAATAGGCACATGAAAAGATGTTCAACATCATTAATCATCAGGGAAATGCAAATCAAAACAACACTAAGATATCACCTCACTCTCGTTAGAATGGCTATAATCACCAAGACAAAAAACAACAAATGTTGGAGAGGATGTGGAGAAATAGGAATCCTCATACACAGCTGGTGGGAATGCAAACTGGTGCAGCCTCTATGGAAAATGGTATAGAGATTCCTCAAAGACTTAAAAATAGAGATGCCCTATGATCCAGCCATCCCACTACTGGGAATCTATCCAACGCACCTGAAATCAACAATCCAAAGAGGCTTATGCACCCCTATGTTCATTGCAGCATTATTCACTATAGCCAAGAAGTGGAAGCAACCTAAGCATCCCTTGACTGACGATTGGATCAAGAAAATGTGGTATATAGATACAACGGAATACTACTCAGCCATAAAAAAAGACAAAATCGTCCCATTTGCAACAACATGGATGGGCCTGGAGCGTATTATGTTAAGTGAAGTAAGCCAGAAGGAGAAAGACAAACACAGTATGATCTCACTCATATGTGGAATATAAACCAACACATGGACAGAGAAAACTGTATTGTGGTTACCAGGGGTAATGGGGGTGGGGGGTGGGCACAAGGGGTGAAGGGAGTCATATATATGGTGATGGACAAACAAAAATGTACAACCCAAAATTTCACAATGTTAAAAACTATTAAAACATTGGGGCCGGCCCGGTGATGCAAGCAGTTAAGTGCGCGCGCTCCGCTGCGGCGGCCCGGGGTTCGCTGGTTCGGATCCCGGGCGCGCACCGACGCACTGCTTGGCAGGCCATGCTGTGGCGGCGTCCCATATAAAGTGGAGGAAGATGGGCACAGATGTTAGCCCAGGGCCGTCTTCCTCAGCAAAAAAAGAGGAGGATTGGCGGATGTTAGCACAGGGCTGATCTCCTCACAAAAAAAAAAAAAAAAAAACTATTAAAACATCAATTAAAAAAAAAGAAAAAGAAATAAATAAATAGCGTCTTGCAGTTTGAGGCTCCCTTGAAAGTGAAGGTTTGAAAATTGCCGTCTCCAAGAGCTTCTTTGGTGGCCTCTGCTCCTTCAGAGGCAGCGGGTGGCTCTCTCCCTCTCTCTCTGTCTCCCTCTCTCTTTCTGTGTCTCTGCTGTCTCTGTGTGTGTCTCTCTCTCGGCCATGTTGCACAATCTTGCATAAAGTCTGATCATCTGTTTTTCTTCCTGTTAGACTTTGGAGCTCCTCTCTTTTTTCTTTCTCTGTTCCAGCTCTGCTCTCCAAAGTCTAATTCTGCCAGGAAGCAGAAGGCCAGATGTTTTCCATTAACCAAGGTCCTGCGTGTTAAATGGTTAACCAGGAAGCCCCTGAGGGCAGCAGAGGTGCTGAGTGGACCTGCGATCTGGGGGGCCACCAAATGCCAAGACTTTTCTGGCCTCACTGCAGGCAGTATGTGTGGAAGCCACCTTCCTGAACCACATACACACACACGCACACGCACACGCCTGCGCCCCGCGATCAAGACTCAAATGCCTACAAAGGAACCTAAGCTCCTGCGTGGGCAGAGGGAATGGTGTTAGGGCCCTGAGGGAGGAAGCTGCTCTCCATCACAGACAGCCGCAGGGCAGAGCAGCGGGACGCACAGAGTGGGAGCGAGGATCTGCAGAAGCAGGACACCGCGGAGCAAGAAGTGCCGGCCTGGATCAGAACAGACTATTCTTTTAGCCACACTGAACTTTAAAGGACTTCAGTCTTTCAACTTATTTCTTTATTTCTGTCCCTTTTGTTATGAAACTTTTTAAACATACAGAAAAGTGGAAAGACTTCTACAGTGAACACCCATGAATCCACTGCATAGATTCCACCACAGCATTTCCGTCTACTCGCTTTACCACAGGGCAATCCGTTGTCGACCAGTTATGAGGCAGGCTCTGATAGACTTAAGCAAAAAGATGTGTCCTCGGGGTTTGTTAGGACTGCAGCCCAGGAAAAACACAAGTTCAAGTAGCCACTGAATGGTACTCTCCGGCGCCGAAAGGGAGAAGGAAGGGTTTATAGTCGAGGCTAACAAGGGGGAAGGAAAAAAAAGGGAAAGGAATGTCTCAACAAATTCCAGGCACAAAGTAGTCATGAGGCGAGAGTCTGTTGAAACAAGCCACTACAATTTAGGAACGTAGAAGATGACCTTGACAGGAATGAGGTCTCTGTCCCAATAATCTAACCACCTTTGGAAATGAAGTCTCCATCTCGGTAATCTTATCATCCATGAGAAGATCTGCACATGCATTTCAGGATCTAGTGAGATCAAGAGTTCAAATCCTGAAGAAGGAATTTGTTCCTCTCCTCTTCATGTCTGCCCGGCTCCATTTTAGTGCCCGAATGTGAGAGACTCCATCTTTTTTCAATTCCACACCATCTATCCATCCCTCTATCTATCCAGCAACGTGAATTATTTTTTGATGCATTTCAAAGTAAGTTGCAGACATCGATATGCTTCCTCCTAAATACTTAAGTGTGTATACTATTAAATAGAGTTCAACATTTGTTTACAGTTAGTTTTATTATTTCTTTAGGATAAAGATTATATACGATAAAACACAAAAATCTTAAATATACCATTTGATAAGTTTTAACAAATGCGTATACTTGTACAACCCAGGTCGCTATCAAAGTATGGAACATGATCACCAGTCCAGAAAGTTCCTTCATGCTCCTCCCAGTCAACATCTGTCATCACACTCCCAGACGCAACACTGCTCCCATTTTTTCTAGATCAGTTTTGCCTGTTCTACAACTTCATATAGATGAGTCATACATTTGTACTCTCTGTGTGGGCTTCATTCACTCCATTTAAGGACACTTTATTATGTAGGTGGAAATTGGCAAACGATAGGGCCTACAGAAACCTAGTTTTCATTCAGGGACAAGGGAAAAACTTCTTCCATTCAACAGAATTTAAAACGACAGTGGGAAACACCATTAAGAGAGGGCAAAGGCAAGCCACAGAGTGGAAAAAATATGCTTGCAAGACATCTAGCCTACAAAATTCTAATATCCAGGATATATAAAGCACTTCTACAAATCAATAATAAAAAGACAGCTAACCCAAGGAAAAAATGAGCAAAAGACTTGAACCTCTAACCAGAGACTATCTGAATGGCCAATAAATTCATGAAAAGGTGCTCAACCTCATTAGCCATCAGGGAAATTTAAAATCACTATACAATACAAGTAAACAGCCACCAGAATGGCAAAAATGAGAAAGAAAAAAATGTTGAGCCTTGGCAAGGATATAGAGCAACCAGAACTCTCATACACTGCTGATGTTCATCAGCACAAATATTTCAGCTCAAGTATTTTATACAACTATTTGGCAGTGTCTATTAAAGCTAAACATATGTATACCCTATAGCCCAGCAATTCAGTTCCTCGGTATACACCCAACTGAAATGTATACACATGTTCACGAAAAGACTTGTACAAAAATGTTCATAATAGCCAAAAGCTGGAAACAACCCAAATGTCCATCAACAGGAGAATAGATAAATAATATGGAATATTCACATTATGGAATAATATACAGTAATGAACGGTCAAAATAAAACCTCATGCAACAATATGGATGAATCTCACAAATATTATAGTGAGTGGGAAAAAAAGACACAAAAGATAACAGATGCAAAAATCCTTAACAAAATAATAGTAAATCAAATCCAGCAATATATAAAAAGGATAAAGTGAGATTTATTTCAGGAATACAAGGTTGGCCTAAATTCAGAAACTAATTGCTGTAATTCACCACATTGAAAAACTAAAAAAACAAAATGTGATCATCTCACAGAAGCAGAAAAAGCATTTGTCAAATGTCAACCCCCGTTCGTGATAAAAACTCTCCACAAACTAAGACTATAAGGAAGTTTCTTCAACTCGATGAAGGGCACAAACAATAAAACTACAGCTAACATCATACTTAATGGTGAGAGACTGAGTGCTTTCCCTCTAAGATTAGGAACCAGGTACAGATGTCCACTCTCACCACTTCTATTTAACAGTGTACTGGAGGTAAGGCAAAGCAAGGAGGTAAGAAAAAGAAATAAAGTGCATCTAGATAGGAAAGTAAGAAGTAAACTGTATTTATTCACAGATGATATGATTATCTCCAAAGAAAAACCTAAGGAATCTACAAAAACACTACAAGAACTAATCATTGAGTTTAGCAATATCACAGGATACAAGGCCAATATAAAAAATCAATTACATTTCTATATATTAGCCTTGAACAACTGAAAATTAAAAAAAATTTTACAATAGCATCCAAAAACATAAAATAGTTAGGGATGAATTTATCAAAATATTTGCAAGACTTGTACAATGAAAACATCAAAACATTGCTGAACGAAATTAAAGAAAACCTAAATGAAGAGATATGCGATGCTAATGGATCAGAAAACTCAATATTGTTAAGATGTCAGTTCTCCCCAAATTAATCTATAGAATCAACACAATCTCAATCAAAATCCCATCAAGCTGTGATGGCTGATTCTACAATTTATGTGGAAATTCAAATCTTGGGGGAAAAAAAAGTTCGAAGACTTGCAGTACCTTGCAGTACTTGAAGTAGACTTGCAGTCTACCTCAAGACTTATTATAAAGCTACAGTAATGAAGGTGGCGTGCGTGGTATTAGCATCAGGATAGACATATAGACCAATGGAAGGGAATAAAGAGTCCAGGAATTGACCCACACTTATATGATCAATTGATTTTTTATCCATTTTTAATTGATATATAATTGACATATAACATCATATTAATTTCAATCGTACAACATTGTGATTCAATATTTGTATATATTGAAAAATTACCACCACAATAAGTCTAGTTAATATCCATCACCTCTCATACTTACAAAATTTTTTTCTTGTGAAGTTATTTCACTTAGCGTAATGCCATCCACGTTGTTGCAAATGGCAAGATTTCCTTCCCTTTTACGGCGGAATACTATTCCATTGTGTGTATATATATATATCACGTTTTCTTTATCCATTCATCCTTTGATGGAAACTTAGGTTGCTTCCATGTCTTGGCTATTATAAATAATGCTGCAATAAACATGGGGGTGTATATATCTTTTCCAGTTAGTGTTTTCATTTCCTTCAGATAAATATCCACAAGTGGAATTGCTGGATCATATGATAGTTTTATTTTTAATTTTTTGAGGAACCTCCAAACTGCTTTCCATAGTGACAGCACCAATTTACATTCCCACCAACAGTGTACAAGGGTTCCCTTTTATCCACATCCTCACCAACACTTATTTCTTGTCTTTTTGATGATAGGCATGCTAACAGGTATGAGGTGATATCTCATTGTGGTTTTGATTTGCATTTCCCTGATGATTAGTAATGTTGAGCACCTTTTCATGTACCTGTTAGCCATCTGTATTTCTTCTTAGGAAAAATGTCTTGTCAGATCCTCTACCCGTTTTTAATCAGATTGTTTGGTATTTTTGCTATTGAGTTGTATGAGTTCTTTATATATTTTGGATATTAACTCCTTATCAGATATACAATTTGCAAGTATTTTCTCCCATTCAGTAGGTTGCCTTTTCATCTTGTTGATGATTTCCTTTGCTGTGCAGAAGCTTTTTAGTTTGATATAATCCCACTTGTTTATTTTTGCTTTTGTTGCCTTTGCTTTTGGTGTCAAATCCAAAAACTCATCACCAAGACCAATGTCAAGGAGCTTACCACCTATGTTTTCTTCTAGAAGTTTTATGGTTTCAGGGCTTACATTCAAGTCTTTAATCCATTTTGAGTTAATTTTTGTGTATGGTGTAAGATAGTGGTCCAGTTTCATTCTTTTGCATGTGGCTGTCCAGTTTTCCCAATGTCATTTATTGAAGAGACTGTCCTTTCCCCATTGTATGTTCTTGGCTCTTTTGTTGTAAACTAATTGACCATATATGCGTGGGTTTATTTTTGGGGTGTCTATTCTGTTCCATTAATCTACGTCTGTTTTTATGCCAACATCATACTGTTTTGAGTACTATAGCTTTGTAATATAGTTTGAAATCAGGAAGCATGATACCTCCAGCTTTGTTTTTTTTTTTTTCACAAGATTGCTTTGGCTATTCAGGGTCTTTTATGGTTCCATACAAATTTTAAAATTGTTCTGTTAAAAATGCCACTGGAATTTTGATAGAGATTTCATCGAATCTGTAGATTGCTTTGAGAAGTATAAGCATTTTAACCATATTAATTCTTCTGATTCATGATAACAGAGTATCTTTCCATTTATTTGAGTCTTCTTCAATTTCTTTCATCATTGTCTTACAGTTTTTAGTATACAAGTCTTTAACCTGCTTGGTTAAATTTATTCATAGGTATTTTATTCTTTTTTGATGCAATTGTAAATGGGATTGTTTTCTTAATTTCTCTTTCTACTAGTTCATTATTAGTGTATAGAAACACAACTGATATTTGTATATTGATTTTGTATCCTGCAACTTGACTGAATTTGTTCATTAGTTCTAACAGTTTTTTGGTGGAGTTGTTAGGATTTTCTATATATAATATCATATCATCTGCATATAGCGACAGTTTTACTTCTTCCTTTCCAATTTAGATGCCTTTTATTTCTTTTTCTTGCCTAAATGCTCCTGCTAGGACTTCCAATACTATGTTGAATAAAAGTGGTGACAGTGGGCATCCTTGTTTTTTTCCTGATCTTAGAGGAAAAGCTTTCAGCTTTTTATCATTGAGTATGATGTTAGCTGTGGGCTTGTCATATATGGCCTTTATTATGTTGAGGTACATTCCCTCTATACCCACTTTGTTGAGAGTTTTTATCATAATGGATGTTAAATTTTGTCAAATGCTGTTTCTGCATCTATTGAGATGATTATATTATTTTCATCCTTCATTTTGTTAATGTGGTTTATCACATTGATTGATTTGTGTATGTTGAACCATCCTTGCATCCCTGGAATAAATCCCACTGGATCATGGTGTATGATCCTTTTAGTACATTGTTTAATTTTTTTAATAGACTTTATTTTTCTAGCATTTTTAGGTTTATTGAAAAATTACACAGAAAGTACAGAGAGCTCCCATATATCCCCTTCCCTCCACACACCCAGCCCCATTTTCCCCTATTATTGACACCTTGCATTAGTGTGGTACACTTGTTACAACTGATGAACCAATGTTGATACATTATTATTAACTAAAGTCTGTAGTTTTCATTAGAGTTCATGCTTGGTGTTGTATAGTTCTGTGGGTTTTGCCAAATACATAATGTTATGTGGTCACCATTACAGTATCATACAATTGGGTTTTACAGCCCTAAAAATGCCCTCTGACCCAATTATTCATGCCTCCCCTAGCCCCAGTCCCCTGTCAACCACTGATCTCTTTACTCTATCAACTGTTTTATCCCTTTCAGAATGTCATATAGTTGGACTCATTTAGTATGTAGCCTTTTCACACTGGCTTCTTTCACTTAGCAATATGCATTTAAGGTTCCTCCATGTTTTCCTGGCTTGATAACTCATTTCTTTTTATCACTGAATAATATTCCATTATATAACTGTACCAAAGTTTATTTATCCATTCACCTACCAGAAGACATCTTTGTTCCTTCCACATTTTGGCAATGATGAATAAAGCTGCTATAAACATCCATATGCAGGTTCTCATGTAGACTTTAGTTTTCACCTCATTTGGGTAAATGCTCAGGAGAGCAACTGCTGAATTGTATGATAAGAGTATCTTTAGTTTTGTAAGAAATTGCCAAACTGTATTCTAAAGTGGCTGTACCATTTTGCACTCCCACTGGCAATGAATGAGAGTTCCAGTTGCTCCACATCCTCGCCAGCATTTGCCGTTGTTCGTGTTTTGGGTTTTTGCCATTCTAATAGGTGTGTAGTGGTATCTCATTGTTTTAATCTACAATTCCCTAATGACATATGATGTTAAGCATCTTTTCATATATTTATTTGTCATCTGCTTACCTTCTTTGGTGAGGTGTCTGTTCAGATTTTTTCCCACTTTTTAATCGGGCAGAATAGTGTGTGTAGTTGGCATCAATATGTTTGCTTTCTTATTGCTGAGTTATAAGAGTTCTTTGTATAGTTTAGATACAAGTCCTTTATCAGATATGTATTTTGCAAATACTTCCTGCCAGTTTGTGGCTTGTCTTATCATTCTTTTTACAGTGTCTTTTACAAAGCAGGAGTTTCAAATTTTCTTTCCTGGACTGTGCTTTTGATTTTGTATCTAAAAAGTCATCACAAAATCCAAGATTTCCTAGGTTTTGGTTTTGTCCTATGCTATCTTCTAGGAATTTCATAGCTTTGCATTTTACATATAAGTCTATGATCCATTTTGAGTTAACTTTTGTGAAAGCTGTAAGGTTAGTGTCTAGAATAACCTTTTTTTTGGCATGTGGATGTCCAGCAGCATTTCTTGAAAAGACTGACCTTTCTCCACTGAATTGTCTTTGCTCCTTTGTCAAAGATCAATTGACTATTTGCGTGGCTCTGTTTCTGGGCTCTACTGTGTTCTGTTGTTCTACTTGCCTATTCCTTTCCCTAATACCACACTCTCTTGATTACTGTAGCTTTATTAGTCAATTGATTTTTGACAATGCTTCAAAAGGACAGACTTTTTAACAAATGGAGCTGAAACAACTGTATACCTATATGGAAAAAGATCAAATCCATCCCTTATTTCATACCATATACAAAAATTAACTCAAAATGGATCATATACCCAAATATAAAAGCTAAAACTATAAAATTACTAGAGGAAAACATAGCCGAAAATATCTGAAGCCTTAGGATAAGCAAAGATTTCTTAGAAAGCACAGAAAAAGCACACACCACACAAGAAAAAAAATTGATAAATAGCACTTCATCAGAATTTAAAACTTTACTCTTTCAAATAAGCAATTAAGAAAATGAAAGGGCAAGCCTAGACTGGGAAAAAGATATTGCTGATATATTTATCTGCCAAAGAACTTATATCTAGAATATATAAAGAGTTCTTACAAGTCAATAAGAAGAATGTAAACAATCCAGCTTCTAAAAATGGGCAACAGGTTTAAACAGTCACGTCACAAAAGAAGATATACCAAAAGGCCAAAAAGTGCAAGAAAAGATGCTTAACATCATTAGCCATCAGGGAGACGCAAGTTAAAATCACAATGAAATACCATTACATAGCCACTAAAATTGCTCAGATTAAAAAGTCTGACACTACTCAGTATTAGAGAAAATGTGGAGCAACTAGAACTCTCATACGTTACTGATGGGAATGAAAAATGGTGCAATCACTTAATAATTTGGTAGTTTCTTATAAAGTTGAACAAACCTTCACCATATGACCTAGCAATTCTTCTCTTTGGGTATTGACTAAAGACAAATGAAAATAGATGCCCACACAAAATCTAGTACACAAAAGTTATAGCAACTTTATTCTCAATAGCCAAGAAACAGCTCCAATGTCCATAACAGGAGAATGGAAAAGCAAATTGTGGTGTATTAACACAATGAAACTACTACTCGGCAATAAGACGGAACCAAAACATTATGCTGAATGAAAGAAGACACAAGAGTACATACTTTACGTTTCACTTATATGAAACTCTAGGAAAAACAAACTGAATCTGCAGTGTCAGAAACCACATCAGTGATTGCCTGGGGCCAGGATGGAGGTGGCGAATTGATTGAGAAGGGACCCAGGGAATTCTTTAGGGTGATAGAAACGTCCTCTATCTTGATTGTGGTGATCTAACAAGGTTATATAAATTTGTCAAAACTCATCAAAATGTACATTTAAAATGGGGGCATTTTATTGTATTAAATTATACCTCAATAAAGTTAATATTTTTTAAAGTAACAAAAACAAAAATGCATTATTAGAAACAAAAATAAACGTGTACTTTAGTTACATCCTATATTTTAAGGCTATTAAAATTTGGATATACTTCCAGTCTTGCTAAAGTAAGAAAGGCTGACACATATGTGATAACTGTGCTAGAATAAAGTGTTATAGCAGAGAGATGGAGGTAAGAGGTAATTCAAAGGCAGAGGTCCTTGCGGGCCAGGAAGCTGTCACTGTGGAGAAGGCAGAATTCGAGGCAGACATTGCACTGAGTAGAAATTTGTGTGAGAGGCAGAAGGAGGCACTGGAGGTGGGAGAAACCCCAGCCTAAAGCTTTGCAGGTGACAGTGGCCATGAAATATCTGCAGTAGGAGAGGTCTGGGCTGGCACAGTGAGACCTGACTGCCAGCGCCCCAGGAGGAGGAAGGGCAGATCTACCCACTATGGCGTAGGAAAGCAGAGTAGGGCTGGAGACAGTGCAGAGAGAGCCAGCTACGGTTCTCAGAGGGACATGCAGAGAGATGGCGTCATTGTCCCTGGGGTGGAGCCGGCCCAGCTCTGGAGGAAGGAAGGCCTGGGGCCTGATGAACAAAGGGTGCAGGCCCCAGGGAGGGAGTCCTAGGCAGAGTGCTTAAAGCATGGGACAGACGTCAGTGTCAGCAGGCCTGGATTCAAATCCTGGCCTACCTTACTACTTAACCTCGCTGAGACTCCATTTATTCAACTGGAAAGCAAGTTGTTACAAGGACTGACTGAAATTGCATGCGTTCAGATGTATGAAGTGCCTGGCACCCAGCATCTGCTCGATAAATTGGGCAATTTTTATTGTGTGGAGGGAACAAGGACTTGGTGTACAAACTCTAGAAGGTGAGGACAAGAAGTCCCTTCCTATGATGGACACATAACTGACCCCTCCTCTGAGTTCCTAGGATATCCTTCACGTGTATCTCTCCATGAACTAAACACAGGCATGGAATTGAAGCGATCTGTGTATGTGTCTGTCGCCCCCATTGCCCACTGGACAGGGGATTGCAGCTGTACCCAGCACGCAGTGAGGTGTTCAGAGTAGTAAAAGAATGAGCCTTTATAGGAAGCTTGGGGCTCCCTCCGAAGGCTGGGGGAAGACCTATGACATGCCAACCATCATTATAGGGGTCCCCACAAGATAATGCAGGTCCCGTTGCCCAGCTCACTGGGCAGCCTCTTCTTGTGGTGGCTGGAAAGGGCGCTGTGAGAGTAGATTGCTGAATCCTGAACTTTTTATGCAGAGCTCAATCCTGCCTGCCTCTCGCCGCCTGCCTGGTGGGACCTGAGGGGTGTCTGCTTCTCCGGCCCACCTCCTGGTACTTCTTCCCACACCAACCTCCCCCTGCCCAACTACAGATCAAGCAGGACCCAGGCTGTGGCAACCTTGTATGCTCTCGAAAAAGCTATCCCTTCCTGTCCTCCAGCTGCTAACTCCCTCGTCTATCCCCTCACCCACATGGACACATTTCATAGAACTCTAAATGCTGTACGTAGTACAATTATTTGTTAGCACAACTGCCTGCTTCCTCCTGACTGAAGTCCTTAAAGACAGGACCTGTGTCTTCTCTATCTCTGTATCCTCAGAGCTTAGCCACAGAAGTCCTCAATAAATATTCGTTAAATGGATAGACAGATGGATGTCAAAATTCCATCTTCTTCTTGCCTTGCTCCACGCTACCCTCTTCAAAGATATTCCAAAACAAAATATATTAATAAATCTCCATTGTTTTCAACCATTACCGTAATTAACGTAATGTTATTTGCTGTAACAGCCAAGCCAAAAATTTCAGTGGTTCATTACAATACAGTAGTGACCCCTTATCCATGGGGGATATGTTCCAAGACCCCCAGTGGATGCCTGCAACCACGGATAGTACTGCATCCTGTCTATACTGTTTTTTCCTATACATATATACCCATGATGAAGTTTAATTTATAAATTAGGCACAGTAAGAGATTAACAACAATAACTAATAATAAAATAGGACAATTATAACAATATACCATAATAAAGTTATGTCAATGTGGTCTCTCTCTCTCTCAAAATATCTTACTGTACTGCACTCACCCTCCTTGTGATGACGTGAGATGAGACAACACCTATGTGATGAGATGAAGAGGGGTGAATGACGTAGGCACGTGACACAGTGATAGGCTACCCCTGACCTTCTGATGATATAAGATATTTATGAGCTAGGTCTAGAACTGACATGCATCACTTGTGCTGATACTCTATTGGCTAGAATCTAGTCCTAGGGCACCCTAATTGTAAGGGAGGCTGGGAAATGTAGGCTGGAGGTGTGTGCCCAGAAAAAAGAGGAAATGGATTTGCTTCGTAGCCAGCCAGTCTCTGCCACAGCACCTTGATGGGACTTCTTTTACCAGTTGAAAGACGTGGGAATTTAGAATCAGCTCTGCCATTTACATTTCAATATCAGAAGGGCTTTTGTGAGCAGAGAGGAGCACTTCCCACCAGCTGTGTGGGAATTAACGCTGCCTTTATTAAACACAAGACAATTGTAACGAACCACGTTTAGGGAAGAATTTTTCATAAACATTTGAACACTGATTACAGATTTAATTCAATAAATTTCCTAAACAATTTAAGCTAAAATTATAGTCTTATGATGACTGATTATTTGAAACTTCAGATACTCCAGGAGCCAGCAAACTGTGGCTCACTGGCTGCTTTCACAAATAAAGTTTTATTAGCACACAGTACAGACAGAGCCAATCACTCCTTCATTTAGAGGTTGTCTGTGGCTGCTTTTGCTCTACAATAGCAGAACTGAGTAGTGGCAACAGAGACCACATGGCCTGCAAAGACTGAAATATTTGCTCTCTGGTCCTTTAAGAAAAACATCTAGGGCTGGCCGGGTGGTGTAGTGGTTAAGTCCGAGTGCTCTGCTTTGGCGGCCCGGGCTTCCCAGGTTCGGATCCCAGGCGTGGACCTAAGCCATGCTGTGGAGGCTATGGAGGCATCCCACACACAAAATAGAGGAAGCAGGGTACAGATGTTAGCTCAGGGCCACTCTTCCTCACCAACAAATAAATAAATAAAAATAAAAGGAGTTTCTAACTCTAAAGAAAAAAATCTAGACTGAAATAAAGTATCCACAAATACGACTGCAAAACTAACTACCATATTTACTTTGAAACTTGTTGTAAAATATCGACACCATGGGATTCATTTTATTTTATTTTTTTTATTTATTTTTGTGTGTGTGTGTGAGGAAGATCAGCCCCGAGCTAACATCCATGCTAATTCTCCTCTTTTTGCTGAGGAAGACCGGCCCTGAGCTAACATCTATTGCCAATCCTCCTCCTTTTTTTTCCCTTTTTCTCCCCAAAGCCTCAGTAGATAGTTGTATGTCATAGCTGCACATCCTTCTAGTTGCTGTATGTGGGATGCGGCCTCAGCATGGCGGGACAAGCGGTGCGTCAGTGCGCACCCGGGATCCGAACCCGGGCCGCCAGTAGCAGAGAGCACGCACTTAACCACTAAGCCACGAGGCCGGCCCCACGGGATTCATTTTATAACCATCACCCTTACACTTATTCTTTTACCTTTGTAGGATTATGGTCGGTCTTATTTTGATCCCTTCTAGGAATACAGTAAAAAGACTCTGAAAAGGAGGAAGAGGAGAGGGAAAGGAGAAGAAGGAAGGGGAGGGAGGGGGAGGGGGAAACAAATGCTTGCTTTATGTGGACAGGGGACTGGCAGAGGAGGGAGACAAGGGCAGGAGGGAGGCCGGGATGGTCTTCTCTTCCTCCCTCCCTCCTCTGGCTGAATATGGAAGAGGGAGACCAAATCCCATAACAGCAAAATACTCTGGTGCTTTGCGGGGTGGGAAGGTCAAACAGGTAGCTCCCCCTGCTTCCAGGCACTCAGGTAGATCTTGTGAATCTAGATAAAAGGCTTGAAAACCCCTGCCAAGGAGATCAGAGTGCCAGGGTTGAGGGCCAGGACGGCGTGGCTCCAGGACCCAGAGGTGCCCACTCAGAAGATAACCCAGGTGCTGACTCCCTCGCCAAGCTGCAAGGGGCTCTGAGGAAGAGGGACGCGGGCAGGACTTTTAAGCCAGGGCTTGAGAGTGAGCTTCAACCAGGCCTCAAGGATGGCAGTGCCAGCAAGCACGAGGTGAAGGCAAGCGAGCATAGGGGCACGGGACCCCTGGGCTCTGGGCAGAAGGCATAAGCAGGTCCTGAGTTCCTGAAGTCACCCACATATGAGTAAGGAATCCAGGGGGGAGCCAGAGTCAGCTCCAGGCCAGAGGCCACCCCCCTGCCTCTGACCTCTTGGGAAGGAGGGGTGGGAGGGAAGACCCCTTGGAGAGGAGGAGTCCTCATGGTAAGTCTTAACCTTGAAGTTACTAAGTATTTGCAAAACTCTCTTCTATACCAGAAGAGACCAAGTGATGGAAAACAAAGAAAAGTGCACATTTGGCTGGACCACTCCCTCGTCACCCTCAACGCCTTTTCTTGTGTGTAAGTCTTGCCTCCCTACTGGACTAGCCCTTTGTGAGGTTGCTCCCTCCTCCAGGGACTCGGGCAGAGGGGAAGGGAGGAAGCGCTTTGACAGGGGCTCTCGCTGTACTTTGGGCTTCTGGCCTCTAGAGGGCGCGCCGACGCCTCGACTCGCTGGGCCAGCCTCGCATTTTCCTAGCCCGGTTGAAACCGGTGAGCCGCGTTGCCGCCCAGGAAGCGTCTTCCCCATCCTTGAAAGCTTATCACAGCTTCACCAAGTTACTTTGTATATCAAGCGTTACTTTTGTAGGCTGCGTTGCAGTGCGGTGTGTTTTTTTCCTCTTCCAAACATAAGTCATTATAATTTTAATGAGGTTGTTAAATACTCATGCCCCATCCCACCCTGGAGATTTTCATGTCCCACCACACACATACACACACACACACACACCCCTTTGAGAACGATTCTAGAAGGCCTGTCCCCCACGTGGCCATTCTCCGGGACATCCTGGGACAGCCCCCATTCAGTTCAGGAGTTAATCTGCTCAGGGCCTCTCATCTGTCAGCCTGCCCCAAGGATGGGAGCAGAGCTGGCCTTGACAGAAAACGCCCTCCCAAGTCTCCATTTTCTGCATTTTTCCCTTCCTTTCAGCCCATCTCCAGAATTGCTTAGGATTTAATGCTATCTAGGAATATTTGCTTTTCAAAAAGAGAAATGGGGGACAAAGCAATGCCTATCCCCAAGAGATTCATTCCTGGTGCATCGGCAGGCATCAGAGCCAGGAAAGCTGTGTCTGGGCGATGCCACCTTCCCCAGGCCTCATGTTTCCCCACCCAGGCCACTGCCTTCCCCACCTGCACTGCCCGAGGGGCCTCAGCACTCACCTGGGTGTTCAGGCAGGTGGAATAGCTGATCATGAGGAGGACTAACCTCGGGGAGCATTTAGGAGCTGTGTACCAGGAAGGCTATTCTAAGCCCTTACATGGAGTAGGTACTATTGTCTGCACTTGATAGAGTAAGAAGCTGAGACACAGAAAGGTTAAGTTGCACAGGATGCACAGTATGGGGCAGAGCTGGCTGTGACCCAGGCGTCCGGCCCCAGAGCTCTCACCCAAACTGTCCACATTGCCTTTTTACCAAGAGAAAGAAATGGTGGCTCTATACTGCCTCCTGTTCCCACCCCTGCCGATCCTGGGGGCAAGGAGAGTCTGGGAAAGAGCCGCCCTGGAGCTGACTGAACTGCCTTGCCCCAGGGGGAGGTGGGTCCAGGGTTGGGGAGAGACACTGCACACAGAGGGAGCCCCACATCGACTGGGGGAAGGGATTCGAGTAGGCCTCACGCGGGAACAGGTACAGGGGCCTAAAACAAAGGGAGGTCAGGTTCTTACCTTTGAGGGGCAGCTCTGAGACTCCTCGTCTTTGGGCACAGAAGTTTATAGAGGCTTGGCCCCACTTAGATAAATCAGACTTGCTCCTGCTCTCAAGAGTTCTCAGTCCCCTGAGAACAACGCAAATGGAACCACCTCTGGGTCTTCTCGCAAATAATCTCACCTGGTCCAGATCTATCAGCTCACAGCAAACACTGGAGCTGGAGGAAGACCGTGTTGAAGTACTCCACAGGGATGCAACCGGTAAAATCCAGATGGGACAGATGCTAGAGGGCCGAAATCCAGTTTTGTCCAAAAAAATGCATGGTGTGGGGAAATAGAGAGGGAGGGAGAACCCCTGAGAGACAGATCCACCAAGTGCAATTCAGGGACTGAGTTTGGTGCCTGAGCGGAACAAAATAACTCTTAAAAAGAAAGTAATGAGGGGCCAGCCTGGTGGCGGGCGTAGCGGTTAAACACGTGTGCACTCTGCTGCAGCGGCCCAGGGTTTGGATCCCGGGATCGGATCCCGGGATCGCACCAATGCACCGCTTGTCAAGCCATGCTGTGGTGGCCTCCCATATAAAGTGGAGGAAGATGGGCACAGATCTTAGCCCAGGGCCAGTCTTCCTCAGCAAAAAGAGGAGGAGTGGCGACAGATGTTAGCTCAGGGCTAATCCTCCTCACAAAAAAAAAAGAAAGAAAGAAAAAGAAAGAAAGTGACAAGGTAATTAGAAAATCTGAATACTGATGGGACATTTGATGATATTAAGGAATTCTTATTTTGGGGGGAGTGTGATTGTTACCGCCCAACGTGGGGCCTTCTGCTCACTGCAAGACATGCCCATAGTCAAGAGGCAAGGTGGTAGGAGATAAAGGACTTTTTCATTACAGCTTGCTAGCAAGAGGGAAGATGGCCAACTCATGTCCAAAGGAACCATCATAAGGGGGCACGAAATCTTACAGCAGTTATATAGGCCATTGGCTTATCGGGGAGGGGGTTAGGAATGTTGACCTTCTGGTGTTACAGACTAGGAGTCGCCACACCCGATCTTTCAGTTTTCACTGATGATGGCTATCAGCACAGATTCTCTGTTCGGGGGTCATCACATTCCTAAGGAACTCAAAAAAACAAAGTTATCATCTTATCGCAGCTGGGAGGTACATGCACAAGCAGGGGTTGTAAAATCTACAGAGCAGTTAGATCTCCTGGAGGGTGCATAGCCAGTGGGGTTGGTTTGGCAGAGGTCATTCAAAGTTACAATAGAGTTTTTCTTTTCTACAATATGGCTTCCCTTATGTCAACCTCGTCTTGAGCTGTTATCATAATGATATTGGGTTATGTTTTTTTAAAAAGAATTCTTATATTTACACATTTTAGAGATACATATAGAAGTGTTTATGGATGAAATATGATGCATTTGCTTAAAAATCATCCAAGAGGGTGAGGAAGGGGGGGATAGAGAGTAGCATATAGGGAAAACAAGATTGACTAGAGTTAATAATCCTTGAAGGTAGATGATGGCTACATGAAGGTTTATCTCTGCTTTTGTATGTAAATTTTAATAATTAACATGTAAAATCGAATTTAAGGGCATAGGTGTGTAAATAATCAATGGGCCTATTTGCAGCCCAGTCCTCAGGCTTGAATCTCTATACCGGATCCCAGTCTCTCCCACCAGCAGGAGTTGAGCTTTCCCTAAATTTCCTGTAGCTTCCAAGAAGCCAGGGAGCTTCTGCATCTCCTGACAACCTGGGCTGGCGCCCGGCTCCCTGAGGAGCTGGAATCCTATTAGTAACCCAGGCGTCCCTTAACTACACCCCACAGTGATGAGGCCTGAGTGTTGTGGAGGCCAAACCCACACACTGTCCCGCAGTTACCAACAGTGAGCACCTGCTGAGCATCTCGGATCTGCCTGGCTCTGTATTCATTTAATGCTCACAGTGACTCAGCAGAGCAGCGCATCAAGCCTGGACGAAGGAAGCAGCCTGCGTAGGGCAACGCATTCGTCCAGTTTGCTCAGGACTCTCCTGGTGTTAGCACTGAAATTCCCACGTCCAGAAAAACCCCTCAGCCCAGGAAACCTGGACGGTTGGTCACCTTGAGCCTACACGTGAGGGGCCCATGTTCTTTCCACCATGAAACATGACTTTTCCAAATTGATGAGTAGAATGTTCTCAATTTTAAGTGCTCTTCCCATAAATTTTCCTTAGTAGCAACAGATTAAAAAAAAAATAAACGGGGGCCAGCAGGGTGATGTAGTGGTTAAGTCCGTGCACTCTGCTTCGGCAGCCAGGGGTTTACTGGTTCGCATCTCGGGTGCAGACCTACACATCACTCGTCAAGTCATGCTGTTGAGGCATCCCCATATACAAAATAGATTAAGACTGGCATAGTTGTTAGCTCAGGGACAATCTTCCTCAAGCAAAAAGAGGAAGATTGGCAACAGATATTAGCACAGGGCCAATCTTCCTCACCAAAAAATAAATAAATAAATAATAAAAATAAAAATAAATGAAAAATTAATATTAATGGAAAACTGAGACAATAATGATGATTATTAGTTTGATAGCCTATTGTTCTGTGTGATTCATAAGCTTGTGGATCCCCCATATATCCATCTACATATTTATCTCATAGAGCCAGATTTTCTACTAGTTGTGCCTTCCTATTTCACATAAGGCAATTCAGTGCATGAGTGTTTCATGATGCTTGGCAAAGAACATCATGGTTCTGGAGGGCTTCCTTCCTGGACCAGTTTTTCAATCCCTGGGGTCAACCAGGCACTCCTCCCTCCTTTCTGCCCACCTGCTACGTGTCATGGTAACAGGTGTCCCCTTAGATAGGGAAGAGACTGTGTGGCTCAGCTTATACCTGATTGTTAGCACTAGAAGGGCCTGTGGTCCCCACATCCAAGGAGAGCAAATAGATTTCAACTTCAGTGCTGAGTCCAGTTGATCGATTGGTCGTGGCTGCCTGGAGAACTGTGTTGAGAAGGATTCTGATGCGGTATCCAGGATTTGGCAAGAAAGCACCGATTAATTAGTGATGCCTGCCCTGGGAGAGGTTGCAGAGGTTTGCACATATGATGTGTACCTACTATGCCACGCTTACTCTCCCAGCCTTGTTTTATATGTAATAACTGCTAATATTTATTGAGCACTTACTGTGTGCCAGCCACTGTAACAAATGTTTTACACATATTACCACACTTAATTCTCACAATGACTCTGAGTTAGGGATTGTTATTATCATCATGTCACAGATGAGAAAACCAAGGCAGAAAGAGGAGGAGGGGTTACACGGGTCACCCAGGGACTTTATGGCAGAGCACCAGTCTCCTTGTTGTTGTTCCAACATTCTACACCAGTGGTTCTCAAAGTGTGGCGCCTGGACCAGCAGCCTCAGCGTCACCGGGGAACTTAATAGAAGGCAAATTCTCAGGCCCCACCTTGGATCTAATGAATCTGAGACTCTGGGGGTGGGGCTGGCAATGGGGTTTTAGCAGCGCTCCTGGTGATTCTGACACACACTGCGGTTTGAGAACTTCTGCCCTACACTCCTCGGCCTCTTTCTGGACCGTCCTGCGGCAACCACCCAGTAGGAAGCAACCTTGCAAGTGTGGAGTTGGAACTCCTGGTTGCAAGGGGCGAAGAGGGCAGGACTGATAAGGTAGTGCTTTCCTCAGCACTCAGGGCTGCGGACAGGCCTGGAGTACAGAGAACACCCACAGAGCAGGGCCAAGGTCCCTGGTTTCTGGCCCCTCCGCTCCACTCCACGCTACACAAGGGCCTCCAGGGATTTCTGCTCAGCATTTGAAACACAGACCCAAACAGAGGCACAGCCTGAAGGCATTTGGGGCAAGTGTTTTTCCCTCCCTCCAGGCATCGTTCAGTTTTCCACTCATTGCTTCACTGGTCAAGCATTTGCTGACTGCCGCTGTGTGCCGCCCACCGAGCCCAGACGGTTCAGCTGCTTTTAGTGCATGTTGGTAAATGGAAGGTTCCATCCTCCCGCAGTGGTCCCCTAGCCCCTGCCCTCCGCAGCCTCTTCCTGAGGGGACCCCAACATCCAGCCACAGAGGGTTAAGTCCAGCCTGGTAAGGAGCCCATGGGGCCCTGCTCCAGGATGCTGGCTCAGTGCGCTCGTCCCTGGTGACGGACGCGAGGTGCCAACGGGAAGGATGGACAAGCAGCTAGACTGTACAGTGCAGGGACAGGCTGGCTCACGGCCGAGGCCACCCAGCCCAGACCCTGAGAGTCCGAGGGCCCCTCTGACTGCTCTGGGTCCAGCAGCCACCCAGGTGCTAGATGCTGCGGCTTATCCCCAGGAGGAGGAACAAGCAAGGTGAACTAACACTGATAAAATGGCTTAAAGGGTGTGACCAGTTCCTTCCGTGCCCCATGGTGTCCTCACACCAGCCGTGAGAATTACTCCCATTTTTCCCATGAGGACGCAGGCGGGCTGCAAGTCTTGTCCAAGATCCTACAGCTAGGAATCGGATTCCAGTCCATCTGATGCCACCACCGGGCTGCCCCATCCGTCGCTCTGGGCTTTTGCCTCCGAGATCTTCCAAGAAGCTGCCTCAGCGCGAGGCATTTGCTGTGGAAATGGAGAGCCTTGCTTTGGCGCCTAACCAGACTCCCTCAGGCCTCTTCTCCCGGGGCCTCCATTTCCAATGAGGGGTAGGAAAGACCCAGTCTCCGTCCTCCCCAGCTCCCCACTCCCGGCTCCGGCCCTGCTCTGCCCTTGTGTCTGGACCTCCTACACAAGCAGGGCTGGCTGCGTAAGCCATAGGGCCCAGAGCAAAATGAAAATGCAGGGCCCCTGGTTCAAAATCTATTGAGACTTTCAAGATGGTGACAGCAGACCATTGAAGCAAGCACGGGCCCTTCCGGGCAGGGGGCCTTTTATGACTACGTGAGTCGCGTGTCCATGAAGCTGGCCCTGGTCCGATGGAATCCGACAGAATTTGGCCGCCCTGGTGAAGAGCCAGGTGGCACCCACTGAGTGTCCTCAGTGTGGCGGCTCCTGGGCCTCCTGCTCTAAGGGGTGCCTGGAAGACAGGAAGCTCTGCCCGTAGGGGCCTGTGGCTGACACGGAGAGCAGTCAAATGAAGAACCATTCCTCGCTCCATGCTTGCCAGCGGTGCCCAGGCCCAGACAAAGAATCACAATTGGCCTCAGCCAATCATGGGACTCCCATCCCAGCCTCCCTTGAGCTAGAAGAGGCCCCGTGTTCTGCTGGGGTTTTCGGGAGAGATTTCACCTTCTCTGATCCTTATAACCCCTCTTGATGCTGCTCCGAGTTTCTCTGGTGCCTTCTGCTCTGCCTCACATGTGGACTCAGGGTGGCTCCTCCCTTCTCCAAACTGACACTGGGCCTGAGTGCACAACAAACGTGATGCTCTGAAGGCTTTTATAACGTAGGCAAGGGCAAGCTTAACACAGGTTAGAGAAAACGCCATGCACGTCTGCATCACTGGCTGCAATACTCGCTCTTGACCCTTCAGCGGCCTCACAAGCAGTCTGACCTTGCAGAGGCTGCCATGCTGCGAGGAAGCCCAGCTCACCCACATGGCCAGACCCCACAAGAGGCCCTGAGAGAACATGAAGCAAGTGCCTGGCCTCTCTCCGCTGTGTCCATTCCCTCTCCATCCAACCATCTGACTGCAACCACACGAGCGTCCCTCAGCCAGAAACACCCACATTCCTGACCAAACGACAAAATAAAGTGAGTGTTACACTCGCAGCTCCTTGTGTTGGGCTAGGCGCTCCCTGGGGCTCCCCTGCTAGCCAGACGGATGCAGGTTTTGTGGACTTAATTTTGGGGAGCCTCTTTAAAGCAAAAGATGTAAAATTATTCATCCAATATTATGTTTGAAAGTTATTATCTGTCTAGAAGAGAGCCATGCAAGAAAGAGGCCTTGAAGCACAAGCTTCACAGGCTTCCTTGTAAATACATCTCTGTTACCAAGCATGCTCCATCTGGGCTTCAAGCCGGTCATATATATATATATATATATATTTTTGTTTTGTTTTGTTTTGTTTTGTTTTGTTTTGTTTTGTTTGTTTTTGTTTTTTGTTTTTTGTTTTTTTTTTTTTTTTTTGGTGAGGAAGATTAGCCCTGAGCTAACATCCATGCCAATCCTCCTCTTTTTGCTGAGGAAGGTTGGCCCTGGGCTAACATCCATGCCCATCTTCCTCTACTTTTTTTATATGTGGGTCACCTGCCACAGCATGGCTTCATAAGCCACGCGTGGGTCCGTGGCCAGAATCCGAACCTGCGAACTCCAGGCCGTTGAAGCAGAGCACACGAATTTGACCACTATGCCACCAGGGCATCCCCTCCAAGCTGGTCATCTTTTGATGCAGCATTCCAGTCCCTCAGAGGCCGAATATGAGCAGGAGGGAGAGGACTCAAGGAGTGACCCTTGACTAAGAGAGCTAGGTCACCACCACACAAGCAGCAGTGGGGATGGAGGGTCAGACCTTGGCCTGGATGGGGACGCAAGGCCACAGGAATGTGGCAGACTCTAGCTCCCGTGCCTCAAGGGCAGAGCAGGACCAGAAGCCAGGCTGACTTTGATGGACGGGAGTTCCTTCTATCCCCTTGATGAGAAATGGGCATGACCCAGTTCTGAGATTGGGCTGGTCCTGTGTGGGCCTGGCTTTGAAGATGAGAGGTCTTTGAGGGCCAGCTGGCCATTGCAGGTCCCCTTCCCCACTTCCCTAATCTTTTGCCCTTGATGTTTCTTTGATTCTTTTCCTTAATTGCCCCCCTCATATTAGGAAAGAAATGGACACACTTTCTCTCTGTGCAACAATTGTTTAGAGTTTGGAGCACAAGCCCGTAACCTGCACTTAAATAGATCTAGACTCATCTGGAAGAATACACTAAAATAGGGACCAGCACACTTGTGTCTCAATCTGAATAGAAAGTACTCAGGTATTTTGGGTTCTGCACCCAATTCCGGGTGTGGAAGGGGATTTTTCACACATCCAAAGTAATTCTCCAACACCAGCTTGGGTGTCCTACGAGTCAACTCAATTCTGACACTGTCTACTGTTAGAGAGGAAACCACAAGCCCAAAATGATGTCACTTAGGCTAAAGCGCATGTACCAAACCTAGATTTAATACTTAACCTAGTTGCACTTTGGAACTTCTCCAGAAATGTCATGTTAATCAACCAGCCCAGAGTTTTCTGGTCAGCATCA
This sequence comes from Diceros bicornis minor, assembly GCF_020826845.1. Taxonomy (NCBI): domain Eukaryota; kingdom Metazoa; phylum Chordata; class Mammalia; order Perissodactyla; family Rhinocerotidae; genus Diceros; species Diceros bicornis. Next base: position 13,228,701 of record NC_080749.1, on the reverse strand, counting down.
GTGAGGTAATCTGTCACCTGGCCGTCTCCATCCCCCTGAGGAAGAAGAGGCCATCTGAACGATAAAACCCTTGCTGGCTCCTTTCCCCCAAAAACGTGTCTTGGCTTAAAATGATCCTTTCTTTTCTCTTCTTTTGCTAATAACTTCCTTGCCCCACTCTTCTTCCTATTAAAAACCTTCCATTTTGTGCAATTCCTCAGAGTATCTCTCTGCTTACTAGATGAAATGCTGCCCAATTGGTGAATCCCTTAATAAAGCCAATTAGGTCTTCAAAGTTATTCGATTTAATTTTGTTTTCTAACATTACCCAGAGATAGATAATTTGCTTTTAAGGATTATCAAAAAAAAAAAATGAAAAGAAAAAAGTAATCTTCTCCCCAAAGGGAATTTTGTCACCATCCCTAGAATGCAGAAATGGCACAGGCCTTAAAGTTTGCACTCGTATTTGGTCTTGCTGATTTGGGACGCCCAGCTCTAGGGGAAAACACAGCCAAACCACACTGCCCTTTGTTCCTCCACCAAGGGACGCGAGAGACATCCTGCCTCTGTAGGTTCCAGTGTCACCAGTCGCTGCAGCCGGCAGCCGTGAGGAGGTGGGGAGGGGAGAGGTGTGCTCCTGCCATAGGGCCCCCAGCCACATCACTGCGTAAACCGAGATCCTTCCAATTTAAAAACACAGGACCAGAACCACTGGGGACAATGAAAGCATCTGTCCCAGCTCAGGACAGAGTGCGGACGCTTAGCATTGGGGGTGGGGGTGGACAAAAGGACATACATAAGAAATGGCTGAAAAACACAAACTCCGTGGTTGCTAATGAATACCGTGCCAAGAGCCTGAGGGTATTGCCAGTTACCCGTGGGCAGTTGGTACACCCACTGTCACAGGGAAGTTTGAAGTGGTAAACCATCTAGGGAGCCCCCAGCTTCCTCTTTTGGGGCCTTTCCTCCACTTAAGTTTCAACTCCCACGTCAAACCCTGCGCTCAGGAAAGGAATTGGTCAGCCCGCTCTGGCTGGATCTAGGAACTCATGCGAAGCTCCTACTGTCTCTCGCCTGCAGGTTTCTCCATACACTCGCCTCGTTCCTTCCAGCTGTGGCCCGGCTTCCTTGGGCGGGGAGGGCCGAGACCACAGAAGGCCCAGGCTGACGGCCCCACCCAGGGAGACCCCAGAGGAGGAGGGACTTCCACAGTGTACATATATAATGCCCCAGGACTGTCCTGTTTGGGTTATGTGGCCACCCCTCAGGCCCATCACTCTTACTGCCCTGGGCCATGTGCCCACCGCCATGGCCAGGGAGCATGGGACTCTGGGATTGCGGTTCCATTGGGATGGAGTGACATGGGCAGTGGGAGAGAGCCAATCTCCCCCCAGAGAACTGGGCAGTGTTACCAGAAGGCGTGTGTTCACGGGAGGCCGTGGGTGCCAGGCTTTGGTGGGGGCATAGAGCGTTGATTCTTTGACTGCAATCTCAGGCAGAGGCCAGCAGAGGGAGGTGGTGTGATATGCTGGGGTTCGTGGGGTCCTCCACTCATAGACAAAACTTGGAAAGCCAACTTTACTCCCAGCTGGGACAGTTCTGTTGGTGGTGACCTGGGGTGAGTGGCAAGGGAGGGAAGAGGCACAGAACGCTTCCTCCCTTGCCTCCAGCACCACCCAGCCCAGCCAGCCTGCCCGGTGAGGGAGCAGGCAGGGTGAGAGCCACAGACACGCAATTGTCCTGCCCCTTCCAGCCTCACTTACATCGTCCCCAGAGAGGGGCACTTCCTGGTTCTCTGCTCACCGTCTTAGCAGCCAGGCATTCTGGAAAGTCTCTAGAAAATATCTGCGGTAGATTTGTGAGACTCTTTAGATGAACACAAGCCTTTTCAGAGCAGCCAAGATATGAATGGTGAGTCCAGAGTGTGGGTGTCCTGCACAAGTTCAGAGTGCTAACCCTGCAGAAAGGCAGGGATTTAAACCCCAGGACTACCATTACTAACTGTGTGTGCCTGGGTTGGTTGCTTAACCTCTCTGTACTTCTCTTTCCTCCCTCTAAAATGGAGATAATAGTGGTACCTGCCTAAAAAGGTTGATATGAGGAATAAATGAAATAATACATTCTAGCATGCTTGGCATGGATCTAGTACATAATAAGCACTTGACAAATATTATTATATTATTATGCCCCATAACACAAATGAATGCCCACACATGAATACCCTATTTATCTGTCTGCACATAAATCAGTCCTCCAGGGCCGGCCCCGTGGCTTAGCGGTTAAGTGCGCGCGCTCTGCTTCTGGCAGCCCGGGTTCGGATCCCGGGCACGCACCGACGCACCGCTTCTCCGGCCATGCTGAGGCCACGTCCCACATACAGCAACTAGAAGGATGTGCAACTATGACATACAACTATCTACTGGGGCTTTGGGGAAAAAAAAAAGGAGGAGGATTGGCAATAGATGTTAACTCAGAGCCGGTCTTCCTCAGCAAAAAGAAGAGGATTAGCATGGATGTTAGCTCAGGGCTGATCTTCCTCACAAAAAAAAAAAAAAAAATCAGTCCTCCAAATACTGGCGGCTGGCCGCCTCAGGCACCGACGCTCCATCAGTAATGGCTAGGGACCTGTCTGGCGGGCTCCCTCCCTTCTTAGGCAAGTCTGAGCTAACTCTTCCTATTGAGCTGAGGTCAAGGGAACATCGATCAGAGTAATAAGTTAATTCAATATGACTTGAGGGACTCTGTTTGACTGTGAGGAACTTTTGGAGGGCTTATTTCTTGGTTCTCACCTGTGTTTGAGATGGGCGAAGTTGCCAAGTAAACGACATGTGGATGAGCAAGGATCACCCTGCCTCTGGTGATGTACGTGTGAACAGAGGCAGCCGTACAGGTCCACACTGTACACACACGGGCGTCTCGGACTTACATCACCACCTCTCTGCAGAGCCAACCCCACCCTCCACTTCTGAAGCCACATTGCTCTATGAGCAGTAAACAAACAAAAAAACAAAACTCCAAGGTCAAAACATCTTCTGTGAACAGAGGAGAGAAGAGCGTAGGCCAGAAAACTAAGGACAGCAGACAGCCCCTAGGACAGAGGTTTTCCACCTCAAGTGCACAGTAAAACCACCTGGGGAGCTTTAAAAACAATTGCCCACGCCTTGCCCCACAGAGACATTGACTGATTGGTCTGGGGTGGGGGGCTCACCTTGGGTGTTTTTTTAAAATCTCCCCAGGTGATTCTAGTGTGCAGTTAGGGTTGGCAATCCTGGGTTAGGAGCTAGCCTCAGCCTAAAACCCTCTATAGTTTCACTTTACTTTTCTACACTGCCAGATAGTCTATAAATTAGAGATCTGTCTCTGTAAACCAGGATCTTCATGCTAAAAGTTTGCTTCCTTGAGGGAAGTAAATCAGTCATCTACAACTTAACGTTAATTAGTCTCTCACACCCTGCTGAGTTCCAGGTCAATTAATAAAAGGACGTTAGAGAATGTTGGGGAGGGTACCCGGGTTGGGTGTGCCCCAGCCACAACTCAAGTCTAAGACAGTGTTGTCAACTGGCCCGCTCTGACCATTAAGTCCAAACCTCCATCCCCTGAGCAGCCAAGGTTGAGGACCACTGGTCTAGGAGGAGAAAGTCAACAGAAAGCAGACTGGTCAAGAAAGGAGATGGGAAGATATTATTGGGAAGGAAAAACTTTTCCTCTACCCTCTTGGGTTAAGTATTTGGGGGCCTGCAAATTAAACTGACAAAAGACTGATTAGCAAGAGAAAAGACAGATTTTAATCATGTACTTACAGGAATTCACAAAAAAATGTGACTCAAGAAAGTGGTTGGAATTTGGGGCTTTTATACCATCTTAATAGAGGAAGGGGAGGGGGAGAAGGGCACTTGTGGAAAAATAAATGACTTTTTGCAAAGATAAATGGGAGAGATGATAGTGTCTAGTCTCTGGCTTCTAGACTTCTAGTGTCTGGTAATAAGTTCCCTGGTTGCTCCTGGGGAGGAGATTTATGACAACTGAGTTTGAAGGGTAGTAGAATACGCTGCCCCAAAATATGCCACTTTGGCATAAGGACTATTTTGAGCTGAAGGCAATTAAGAAGAAGCAGATACAAGAAAAGGTCTCTGCCCTCCCTCTATTTGCCTAAAAGTAGGATATACATTTGTAAAGGTGTCCCCCCTCCCCTCTCTACCAGGAAGGACAAAAGTTAATCACAGGAGACAACTCTAGACCCTTATCAGCCCAGAAATGGCCCCAGAGGAATCTACATTACAAACCTTACTCAGTAGCACTTACCTTCCAATGGTTTCCCTATATACTTATCTTCCCACAATTGGCCGCCCTAGAAAGTCAGTCTTGTTACTTTGTCTTCTCACTTTTATAAAAATATATTTTTCTTTCATTAAGACGCTATATTAGCAACATCTTCTCAAACACCACGTCTGACCGGGCAAGAGAAACAATAGAAAAAATAAACAAATAGGACTACATCAAACTAAAAAGCTTCTGCACAGCAAAGGAAACCATCAACAAAACGAAAAGACAACCTAACAATTGGGAGAAGATATTTGCAAACCATACATCTGTAAGGGCTTAATCTCCAAAATATATAAAGAACTCATGCATCTTACCAACAAAAAAAACTACCAACCCAATTAAAAAATGGGCAAAAGACCTGAACAGACATTTCTCCAAAGAAGATATACAGATGGCCAACAGACACATGAAAAGATGTTCAAAATCACTAACTATCAGGGAAATGCAAATCAAAACTACAATGAGATATCACCTGACGCCCGTCAGAATGGCTATAATTAATAAGACAGGAAACAACATGTGTTGGAGAGGATGTGGAGAGAAGGGAACTCTCATACACTGCTGGTGGGAGTGCAAACTGGTGCAGCCACTATGGAAAACAGTATGGAGAGTCCTCAAAAAATCAAGGATAGAACTACCATATGATCCAGCTATCCCACTGCTGGGTATTTATCCAAAGAACTTGAAAACACCAATTTGTAAAGGTACATGCACCCATGTGTTCATTGCAGCGTTATTCACAATAGCCAAGACTTGGAAGCAACCTAAGTGCCCATCAAGGGACGAATGGATAAAGAAGATGTGGTATATATACACAATGGAATACTACTCAGCGATAAGAAACGATGAAATCCAGCCATTTGTGACATCATGGATGGACATTGAGGGTATAATGCAAAGTGAAATAAGTCAGAGGGAGAAGGTCAAATACCGTATGATTTCCTTCATTAAGTAGTAGATAATAACAACAATAAACAAACACATAGGGACAGAGATTGGATTGTTGGTTACCAGAGGGGAAGGGGGGAGGGAGGAGGGTGAAAGGGATAATTCGGTACATGTGTGTGGTGATGGGTTGTAATTAGTATTTTGGTGGTGAACATGATGTAATCTATGCAGAAATAGAAGTACAATGATGTACACCTGAAATTTTTACAATGTTATAAACCAATGTTACTGCAGTAAACAAAAAATTAAAAAAAAAAAAAAAAAGACGCTATATAAAGCCAAGTCCAAACTTCCCCTTGGAGTTCCTCATCACTGAGTGCTCCCATGCGTGTGTGCGATGCACACGCTAATAAACTTCTGTTTGTTTTCCTCTTGTTAATCTTTTGTCAGTCTTATTTACAGGGCCGTAGCCAATGAACCAAAGATGGATAGAGGAAAAACAGGTTCCTCCCCTACAGGTTCTTTGGGAGGCTCTGCTTTTAAGCAGATAAGAGTTCGATAGAAAAAAAAAAAAATCTATTCACAAATGCCTTCAGCTCAAAATAATTTTTATGTCCCAATGGCATATTTTGGATCCCTTTAATATGAAACCCTTCACCTGATTGAGACCAGAGCCCATGCTCAGGGAAAATGATGGAAGCTTTCTTCTTCCCCTCACATACCAGACTCCTCCAGGTTGGCAGCCCTGGGGCCATAACACAGCTGTAGAGGGCCAAGCCTGTTTACCTTGCCACCATGTATAACCGACTTCTAGGAGAGGCGCACCCAAGTCAAAGCAAGAAACTTCCAAAAGAAAGTTTGGAACATACTACATCTATGATTAGAAAAGATTTCTTTATACCTACAAATAAATATGTATATATGTAATATACACCTATATCATACTTTTTACTCAGAGTTTGGAAGTTGGAGTTGCGGGGCCCTCTCAGCCCCTACCAAGGACTTGTCACCCGACCACCCTCGCGGAGCACACCAGCAGGTCTTCAGACTGATAAAGATCCAGAACAATAGCTTCTGTGATAATCAGAGTCAACAGTTTAGACCAGTAGTTCCCAGTTTATGGGAGGCAGATCTGGAGGACCATTTTGCAAGGAGTCTAGGAATCCACAAGCAAATGTGTATTTTTCTCATTCTAGAAACTATCACGTGGGAGTCTGAAAAATTTTTGTGTGTGTGTGTGAGGAAGATCAGCCCTGAGCTAACATTCATGCCAATCCTCCTCTTTTTGCTGAGGAAGACTGGCCCTGGGCTAACATCCGTGCCCATCTTCCTCCACTTTATATGGGACGCCACCACAGCATGGCCTGACAAGCGGTGCGTAGGTGCGCGCCGGGGATCTGAACCCGGGCCGCCAGCCCCGGAGCGCGTGCTCTTAACCACTACTCACGGGGCCGGCCCTGAAAATTTTTTGAAGTTATAAAAACGTCCTGTTTTATATCCACCAAGACAGCAACTGTTAGCAAGGAGGATAAAATGAAATGTTGGCAAGGATGTGGGGAGACGGAAACTCGGCTGCAGCTGCTGGTGCCATTCTGAGGAGCAACAGGCACCTTTAACAAATTTAAGTGAATATATACGCCCCATGACCCAGCGTCTTGGGAACAGGTAATGTGCGTTTGCTAGGTTGTTTGAGAACATTCAATTCTGTCAGACAAAAGGAAAGGATGAAACTCAGAAGGTATGTTAAGTACAGATAGATAAGACATATCAGACAGATCAAGAGAACATAATATACAGAAAGGGATAGAAGGACCAGAAGATGCTAACTACTCCCATCCCTTAAATTTTCATGAGGCACAAACTATGCAACACTAGGTATACACAAGGCATGCAAGATACCTAACATTCACGATCTTAATGTGGCTATCCACTGGTGACACCCATTCTGTCCCAGAGGTCCTCTGCCAGATCAAGCCCAGGGCTGTTCCTCAGACTAACTGGTGAGTTACAGCTGTGGCCACACCTACACGTCCTTAGATTCTCTAACAGAGCAGGTGTGTGTGTTTGCCCCAGGGCACCTTCTGTCTGCTGGGCCCCTTGCTCCAACCTCAACTGTAGCCCTTACAACTCACCTTCAATAGAAAAGGCTAATGTCAGAGAGAGAGAGAGGCAAGACAGGGGAGCATCACACCCAGGATTCAGTGGTACATACCTCCCAGCCCTCTTGTACCCTAACCTAGGTGTGAACCACTTCATCTCTCCCAGTCTTCCCACTGTGTGCTTTAAATTGATTTAATAATCCATGCATTTCAGGCAATTTTATTTGGTCTTTGAGCCTTTCTGTTTTGTGACCTCTGGATCAATCTGCTTGGTGGTGTACTTGGAGGCTCCCAGAGCATACAGGTAATTCCCCGCATGACAGAACATGGATCAAAATATTCATCAGTGTGGTTGGTAGCGGGGGACTCTGAAGTGACCTATTGTTCATCACTAAGATAATAAAATGCAGAGAATGAACAGTAGAGCAATCTGCAGTAAGAAGCACTGAATTAGACCTTTCAAACTTTCCTTACTGGGACCCACAGTAAGAAATACTTTTCACATTGTAACCTGTGTCTGTCTGTCTGTCTGCCTGCCTGTCTATGTATTTTTGAAAAAAGTTCATGAAACGATATTTACCCTAATTATGTTTGAGACTCTCTAGTATTTTCTACTATATTCTATTTATTTCTTATAAGTGCTGCTTATGCCCCTACCCAACTGGTTTCCCTAGCCACTATTGGGATCTAACCTATCATTTGTAAAACACTGAACTAGATCTAGATGCACATCAACAGGGATGGTCTGAAATCATGCTGTTGGCTGAGAAAAGTAGGAAACAGAACAAGGTTTACAGCACAATGCCTCTTAGGAGAGCAAAAACCACACACACACATACACACACGGATACACATAGTTAAGGACATATATCAAGTATGCTAGAGGGGGTGCCATTGAGGGAATGAAAAAAGGAAAATAAACCCCAGCAGGATCTTGAACTCAAGGATCATGCCTATGTGCCACGATCTGAGCAGAATGCTTAACTGGGCTCTGAACCAGAGTCCGACAGAACAAAAAGATGGGGTGGGGTGGGTCTCTTGCTGGAAAAGTTTGAGAATCATGTAAATATCCAGGAAATACGCAGGAGCTGGAGAATGCCGCATTTATAATTCTTGAAATGTATTAATAAAATCAGTTCATAAAAGTCCGAGACAAAATATCATCCAGGGCAAAGTCGGAAGAGGGGAGGAAGGGTCCCTTCCCCATCGATGAGGCGATGCCCACTGATAGGAGGAGGGAGCTCGCAAAGAGGAGAGTCAGGGAGGCAGGGCTGATCAGTACATCCCGGCACGTGTCAGGGGAGGAGGCTCTGGACTGGGCCACCACGGCCCCAGGGAGGGGCTCTCTGTTGGGTGTACTGTCCCTGCCTCACTGCTAGCCCTGTCTTGCCCACAGTCTCTGCTGCCCAGGAGGCCTGTTTTATACCATGTGACCCGGCCTCCAGCCCTTGGTCACAGCTTTTCGGGACTGGGTTGGACCCCCGGCCCCACAGTAACCAGCACTCAAGCTGTCTGCTTCCCATTAAACTGAGCAGCCTGGCTCTCCTGGACCAAGGAGATTCTGTCTCAGGAACCTGAACCAGAAGTGAGAGATCATTGCCACAGGGGTGAGGGCTGCAGCAGAAAGGTCACGAGTCTGGCCAGGAGACACGAGGGTGGGTCTCAGGCAGACCAGAGTCATGGGGAACAAAGACCTGGGCCGGCCAGGGGAAGAAGTGGTGGTAGTGTGAAAACCTGCGGACACTGAACGTCTGGCTGGTTCCTTGACCAGCACACGCAGGGCTGGAGCCCTGGCCTCCGGGGCCAGGCCGGCAGCACAGAGGAGGGCGTAGAGCCAGGGATGAGAGTGGTGGGCCCGCAGAGCACAGTCCGTCTAAAGTGGCCATCCTTCCCTTGTGGAAAAAGGACCCTCAGGCTTCCAAACGGTCTCATTTTCAAGAAAAGCCAGAAATCCAGAATTTAGTGTAAAATTTCCCAATTTTTGAATTGACAACATTTTTTCTTTTAATTAAAAACACTTTGTGGACAAAACAAAATGTGTCTACAGACTGAAGATGGTAAGCAGCCAGCACGCAGAGGCCACCACCCCAGTCCTGGGGAGACCATCCTCCTGCAGTGAATTCCCTAGAGGTCCCTGGCTCCCTTATCACTCCTGAATCCTCTGACCCAGCCTGCTTTCCTGTAAACATCAAATCCAATGAACTGGTGGTGCGGTATTTCCTGGGCTTCCCTCAGCTTAGGCAAAGCCCTGTCTAAATCATTTAATTTCCCTTGTCATCCTTCTGTGCTCACCAACCAATTCCTGGGGCCTAATTCTGCTTCCTGGGCCCTTTGATCCCCGCAGGGCGCCCTGAGTAGGAAAGAACACAACCTATTTCTGGGAGGGATACATTGGCAGTCTGCTCTATACAATCGCCCTGGATGTTCGGTTAACCAGGGACTCTCCCCAAGAGACTGGGCGTCTCACAGTGTGCTGACAAGTCCAGTGTTCAGCCTGCAAAGAAGACGCAAGAAATCTTGTAGGTACAAGGTCCACCTGGAAATCTTCAGGTCCTGGTGCCCTGGAGAGCTCCCATCTCAAGGAAGAACTTGGCTTTAGAAAGTGGAGACCCTACAGAAAGGCCACCCTCAGAAGTCCCATCTGCACCACTCCTCATCACCTTCAAAAGACACGAGGGGTGGGCAGTTTTGACATAGAGAGCCACTCAGGAAAGATACCTAGTTTCTGTTTCATTCATTCATCGCTTCAGTTCTCCTCCACCTCCCCCATGAGAAGCCGTCGCTGTGGGGCTGCTGCAGCTGACGCAGCCCTTTCTTCAGAGCCAGGGTAAACATCACGCCTGAGGCCCTCCCAGAGGGAAGGCGTGAAGGAGGCAAGCCACAGGGCAGGGCGGGGAGCCCCTGGGCCCGCAGCCACTCTAGAACACAGTAAACAAGGTCTGTGTTGCAATCCAGTGCCTGCGAGGAGGTCGGAATGCAGTGCTGGAGCTCGAGGCAGAGGAGGCAGAGGGCAGGAGGAGGCCTGGCGGGGAGAGGAACGGAGCTGGCCTGGAACCAGGACGCCGTGGGGAGAGGGCTGGGAGAAGAGAGGACAGGTGGGTGAAGGCAGGGCACAGGGAAGGGAGAGGCAGCGGGGCTGGTGCTGCTCTCTCCAGGGCCACAGGGCAGGCAGCGCGAGTTGGCAGGTCAGAAGTACAGGCACGGGGCAGGCAGGGTTAGTCATCGGCTTTGAAACTGCCCAGTGAACCTCGAGTGGCGGCTCCTGGCGGACTCCCTGTTCTTACCTCTGGGTCTCCTTGCCCCTTAGACCAGCAGCCCTGCCCCCCAACCCCAACGCCTCAGAGGAGAAAACTCCAGTGCAGGGCTCTCCCTCTTCAGACCGAAGCTCCCTAATGGCAGAGACGGGGCCGGCACCTCACACACAAGGCCTCGTGTGACCCTCAGACACCAAGAGGGACATGTTTCCCCATTTGACAGAAAACTGAGGCTCATAGAGGGGAATTGGTCCAGAATGCATCTGAAGCCTGGTCCCTCAGTTGGCAAACTTTATTGACCAGTTCCTACTCTTGGGACCGGGCATGAGCAGTGAAGGAGGGACAGTCCCAGCTCTCAGGGAGCGCACAGTATTTTAGAGTGGGAAACAGAAAACCCAGGAGACAGACAGACAGGGAAGTTCAGCTCATGATCAAGAAAATACAAAGGTAATAGGGGCAGGTATGTTGGAGGGCTACTCTGGCTGGGGAAATCAAGGCAGGCCCCTGCAGAGGTGACAGCCTGCCCAGCAGACACCCAGGGGAAGGCCTGCCACACAGAGAGAACAGGGAGTGAAGAAGCCCTGAGACCGGACGGAGCTTCCTGCCCAGGCCCCAGCGCGCAAGTGTAGCGGGAGCTGAGGGCAGAGGGATGGGCAGGGGCCAGATAACTGCAGCCTCATGAGCCCTGGGAAAGGGGATGGGAAGCTGCAGGAAGGGACAGAGAAGATGCGAGTGGACGCAGGGAGGCCAGGCAGGAGGATATTACACAGGCATCCACTTTAGAGATGTTGGGGCCTAGAGTGGAGGAGAAGAGAGGATGGAGTGGATCGGGGGTGTGAGGGAATAGAGAGACGGAGGACGTAGGCCCGAACTGGGGAGGCCAGCGAGGGAGCAGAAATGAAGGGGAGGCAGATTTTGACCCTAAAACCCAAGCCCTTTACCACTGACAGAGACTTTGTCTTTTTCTTCTTCGTCCTCATTGGCCAGGGCAGAGGTGAGTAACAGGAGAGTCAATCAACTCCTTCATGTTGTCAGCGACTATTGACTGAGCACCCACCGTGTGCCTGGCTCTGTCCTAGGCCCCAGGGATACACCAGCGAACACAGCAAAGTCCTTGGCCTCTTGGAGCTTACACTATAGAGGGACAAGGGACAAGTGTGTGTGGTAACAAGGGGGAAGGGAAAAAAGAATGGGGGGGTTGTTTTAGATGTGGTGGCATCTCTGATAAGGTGACATCTGAGCCCAGACCTCAAAGGAGTGAGGTGGTGAGTCTTAGATGTTACTCTCTTGAGAAGTACATTTCAGACAGGAAGCAGCGAGTACAAAGGCCCAGAGGCAAGAGAGCGCTTGTTGACTGACCAGTAGATCTAGTACTTATTGATTCATTGATCAGTACGTGTGTCCCTGCCCTGGAACTCTAAGAACAATGCCTAGGTCTTTTTCATCAGATAACAGTGGTCTGAGGGGTGGAGTAGGGGCCACTTCCTCCCTTTCTTTATGCCATTTCTCTTTCCCAACACTGGCCAGGCCTAGAAGTAGGGATGGGGGAGGGACAGGTGTTGAATCTGTCACACTGTCTGGAGAAAAGGCAGAGAAAGTCCAGAAATAGGGTGGGTTTTGTGCTGTCACAGAGGTCACCACTCACCCCCATGCTGTTTCTGGTTTTAACTCCTGGAGGTCCTACCCACCCTGTCATCCCACCCCCACCTCTGCCCCACCATGGCCCCCACGGCACTGGGAACCCCTGCCCCTCCAGACAGTCATCTGGTGAGTTATCTGCCTCTCTCCCTATCTCACCAGGGGGTGGGGGTACCCTAAGGGGGTGCTGTGGATGCTGCCACACCCCACTCTGCCCCAAACCCTGGGTGCCGAGGAGGTACCTAGGACACCCCAGGATCGTAGAATGAAGAGGGAGAGCCAACCCAGGTGAGCAGCTCATAGACTCGATGCCTGGTCCTCAGCACGAACTCCACCCAGACTCCCGGCTATGTCCCGGGCCTTCTCATGACCATAAAATGATGGGAACCGGGAACCGGACAGTTACTTCCTCCTTATTATTCCTAAGTCATTTCTGCTTCTCCAGCTATCTTGCTGACAAGACTTGTTGCTCTAAATTCCACTGATTCAAGACTTTCTATTCTTACCAAGAAAGCATAACAGGCATCATCTGCCCAAATGTGCCTGACCACACTGAATCTCAGAAGGCATTAGGAGGCACACCGTGGGCATGGATTCCCAGCCTGACAGTTCCGATCTGAATTCCAGGCACTCCTCTCCTGCTTATGGAAATGCTGCAGGCCCCAGGAACCCAGAAGGTCCTGCAGAGCATTCTAGGGCTCTTTAAAGGGACCTCCAACAGACCCAGGCCCTCCCTTCCCGTCTGAGCCTCTGTGGAGGGAGGAGAACCTGGCTTCTGGGACCCTCAGTTGGGGAGAAGCCAGGTGGGGGCCATGGAAGGAAGGCCCCCCGCAGAGAGAGGCTGACCTGGCTGGGCCTGGCCAGCTGCCCTTTGCCTTCGCTCAGTGGTTCTCAAAGCATGGCCCCCAGAGCAGCAGCAGCAGCGTCTCCTGGTGGGAAATGCACATGGTGGGGCCTCGCCCTAGACCTACTGGGCCAGAAATTCTGAAGTGGGCCCAGTAGTCTGTGTTTTAACAAGCCCTCCCTGTGATTCTGATGCAGAATGGTGGCAAGAACTCAGACCCAGACTGGGACTGCCAGTGAATTCCAGTCCTGGCTCCCCATTGGACTTCAGATGTAGGGGGCTGTGGGCAAGGCCCTCCCATGCTGGCCGAGGACTGGGATAAAGGGTTTCACAAGGTCTCTCTGGCAGTGATGGACTCAAATGAACATCTAACTGAGATGCACATACAACTGTAACTTTCCCCTTTTCTCACATGGCTTTTGGGGGAAAGAGGTGAGTGCAGTTGTTTTGAATGTTCTTGGGTAAAGTCACAGGGGAGCCGCCTGCCTGCCTGAATGAGCCCATAATTTAATGACGTTAAGGAGAAACGTCTTGCTTTACCTCAAGCAGGAACTCCCTCTCCTTACCCAGCACATCTCCACAAGTAGGGAGAGACGGGGTGGGGGGGTGTCTTCGTTGGAATTTGCTGCCCTGGGACCCTCCCCCACTCCCACCCCTTTTTGTTGTGGGGACTCTATGCGCTGCCTCCTCGAGCACTCAGGCCTCACCAAAGTCAAGGAAGAACAACGACTTTTGTTTTGTCATATTTGTCTATTTGATGGTCCCTGAGGAGGCCAGGAGGGGAGCAGGTTTGCACATCCCCCTGTGGGGGAGAGAAAAGGGACGCAAGCAGGATTGCCCCAGAAAATTCCATTCCGTTCACATTTACCGAGGGCCTCGCAAGACCCTGACCTTTCACAAATATTACCTCATTTAGCAACCGTGGCTCAGAGACGTTAAACAAGCAGCCCAAGGTCACACAGCGGGTGGTGAAGGCAGCCGAGCCCAGGCGCGTGCCTCCTCCCTCTACCCTACCGCCTCCTCCAGACGCTCGACTCGGCAAGCTGGGGCTGGAACCTAATCCTCGGGCCCGTCGGCCAGTGCCGTCGCGGCCCTCGAGGAGTCTGCGCCCCGGCGAAGCCGTCCTCCGAGGTTCGGGAGCGAGGGGTGATTCCGGGCCCCGAAATCAGCCCGGCCAGCGCTCCCCCTCCCGCCAGATCCTCCTCTCTCGGACCCTGGGGGTAGCTCCCCCTTCCGGCCGGGTCCTCTCGCCCGGCCCCGCGAGCCGGACCCTCCTCTCCCCTGCCCAGGGGGTTCCTCCAGGCCGCCCCCATTGACTCAGCGTAAACCGAGCCGCAGAGGGCGGCGGGGGCAGACGGGCCCGGCCCGGGTTAATTGCTCCGCCGCCAACGTCCCCTCCCTCTGCGCCCGCCCTCCGCCGCCCCGCTCCGCCCCCGGGGAGAGGTCCGGGCCCGGGCGCGGGCGGCCGCAGCCGAGCGGCGGAGGCGGCGAGGCGGGAGCGCGCGGCGAGCCCCAGCGCAGCATGACTGCCATCGCCGTGCAGGTACCCGCGGGCCGGCGGCGCGCTGAGCCGCCCACCCCGAGCGGGCCGGGGTCTGCCCCCTCGTGGGGAAGGGGGGGGCTTCGCAACGAAAACGAATGCCAGCCGCGGGCCGGGGTGGAAGTGCCCGCACCCTGTGGCAAGCCTCGGGGTTCCGAGGAGGGTGGGCGTGAAGCGACCGGGGGCACCCGCCCCCAGTGCTGCTCCTGCGGCGCCGGCTCCTGTCGGCCTCTGCTCGCGGCCCTGCAAGCACCCGAGGCTCCTAAACTTCTTGGGGAAGATTTTTCTCCTTCTGTCTGGGGTCCCCAGTGTCTATCGGCTAGGCTCACCAGAGGGGTCCCTCCTTTTTAAAAACGAGGCGCGTCTGGCGTGGAGGATGGACAGAATCCACTTGCAAAGTGAGGCTTGCCTTATGTAACCTGAGGATGCATCTCTGGGCAAGCCAGAACTTTCTTGGCTGGGGGATAGAAAGACCACCTCCTCTCCCCAGAACTGTTTGGGGGGCTGGGGCGGGCGGACGCCTCAGAGAAGAGGCTCTCGTGAGAGAAGAGGACCGCATCCCCGAAGATTGGTTTTCTCAGAGTAGTGCAAGATGTTGATGTGGGCTGGGAACCTACGTATCCCTGCCCCCTCCGCGCGGGCGTGCTGCCCTCCGAAGGGAAGTCGGCGGTGGCGGGACCGCTACCCTGCCGGCGAGCTTCGTTTACGCGGAGGCATTGCACAGCTCGCTTCCTGCCGTCTCCGACTGCACTGGCCTGGCGATTAGAGAGGCTCGCTGACTTTGCGTGCAAGTGCTCAGATTCCCATTACACTGACTCCGGTCGATACTGCTCCGCCCATTTTATAGATGTGGTAACTGAGGCCTGGAGGTGAGGTCACCTGTCCTTGGTGGCCAGCTTAGCGACAGAATCGAGATTCAAAACCAGGACTTCATGGCTCCAAATCCCACTCGCCCTTTCTGCCTTTCTCTAGCAGGAGAAACCCAAACCCACAGGCCACCGCCAAACCCCTTCTAGCCAGGACGCAGCCTCTGGGGTGGGGAGGCGGGGAACGGGATGCAGCGAGTTCCTCCTCTTTGTTTTGTGGCATAATCTTGAGTCATGACCAGGCAGCCTCCTGGGACAGGCAGTGAGGAGCGTGGAACCGGGTGTGGTCTCTCCCCTCCAGGAGCTGACCGTCCCGTTGGGGAGAGAAACTTGTGAACAAGGATTTAGAAGAAGTATCAGAAGGGAGGGCTAAATTAACAGGTGCAAACACTCCGGGCAGGATTAACTGGCAGGGGTGGGGGTGGGGGGCTGTTGTGCTGTGCTCCTAGGGGCAGGGAGACTTGAGCAAGGTGAGGGGGCCGCGTCTAGCGGGAGAAGGATGAGGGGCTGCGGCGGTGGGAGGTGGGGTGGGGAGATGAGGGGAAGCCCTGTGAGCCTGGGCGCTGCGCCTGCTTGACAGTAGACGCTGCCGCTTAGGTGCACTTAGCTACGTGCGCCAGGGCTGCTTTAAGCACTTGGGCTGATAACTCATTTCAGCCCCACAGCAACCACAGGAGGTAGGTACTGTTCTGTTTGTAGTTGAGGAAGTGGAAAGAGAGGGAATGGATAAATAACTTGCCAGAGGTCACACAGCTGAAAAGCAGGCTGGCTGGCTCCTGTGCCGGCCTGACCAGTGCACTTGGGTCATGTGGGCAGGGGTGGGTGAGGCGTGGGCTCAAGGGAACAGTGGCAGGCCAACTCTTTAGGAAGCTGTTGGAGAAATTTCCAGCCAATGATGATGATAAGGGCCTGACCTGGGCCCAGGCAGAGTGGGCAGTGGGGTGGGGTGGGGTGCACAAATACTGGGGATGTGCTGGGGATGTGGAAAATGAGTAGTGAGCAGCCCAGAGTGTCTACTTGGAGGTGGACAGGAGCAGGGGGGGGTTCTGGGTTATACAGGAAAATAAGATCTTGGCACTGGACTCAGTGGCCCAGGAGTGTCAGGTGACATTGTTCTAGAGGTCGCTGGCTAGAAATCATTCAGGGTTACAGATGAAAAGAGGGGAAACACATTTTTTTAGCAAAGAAAGTCAAGGCCCTGAGACATTAAAGTGACTTGCCCAAGGTCACACAGCTGGGGGCTCGAAGGTCTGAGGCAGGACTAGATTCCTCTTGTCCATCGACCCTCCATTGACCACACTGCTGCCTGGCAGCCCTCCCGGAGAGGGTTTCAGGCCCTGGATCACTGAAAGCTAGCAGAGGTGCCAGCAGCTGGGGGTGTGGTGCAGGCTGGTTAGGAGGAAGACTCCAATATGGGTTATTATTACTAATATTATTAATAGCTCCCATGAATTGAGAGCTGCTCATGTGCCAAGGAGCTTTATATACAGATCTCTTTTAATCCTTGGGAGTTTTATAGGTGTCAGAGTTTAAATGAAGCCCTGATTTGGGGTGCGAGGGGGAGAAATGAACCCACATCAGCTGTCTTCTGTTTCTGCTTCCGGTGTGATGTCTGAGGGCCTGGAGATTAAAGTCCAGTCCAGTGCCGAGGACAGGTGGGGCGGAGGGAGGGACGGGAGGTGCCTGTGCTCCAGACAGCATGATGTCTATAGGGTCTAAAGGTTTCTGGGGCTGTGCTCTTTTGACTTGCTCTCTGCATCTGGGGCTGTCCTATCCTAGAACCTCATCAACCTCTAGGGGCATTGCAACCTCCCCAGGTGCCTCCGTGGCTACTGCTTTCCGGCAGGGGTCACCACCTCCATTTTGCAGATGAGAAAACACTGGCAAAGAGGTTCAGAAATCACGCAAAGACAGACACCTTGACTGATTTGTAGACACAGCTTTGAAAGTTCCCTTGGTTTGTTCTTAGCTGTAGAGCCTTTTTCCCTAATGCAGGCTCATGGATTCCCAATGTCTCAGCAGGGAACAGGGATCTGTTGTGGTTGGAGTGAGGAAGGGCCCCGGGGCTGATTTCCTCACTCCCCTGCTTCAGCACCTGGAGGCCCCTCTAGGAAGCAACAGGTCACGGTTGGAGAACCACGGCCCAGACTCCTGCCTGGGGGCTCTTTACAGCTCCCCAGGCTGCCTTTGTTTTGGGATCTGAGTGGGGGTCCTGACGCCTTGGGCATCCCTCTACTCTCTAATCCTTTTCCTCACCAGTAATATCGAGCCCCTAAGACGAAGGCCCTGTACTTTGAAGGCGCCAGTCAGTATTTATGGGTTGAATGCATCCCACCCATTGCACATTAGAGGGTTGTCTAGGGAGCTGTAACAGGCTTTATATTTAGGTAAATGATCTTGGGCAAGTCACCTGACCTCTGTAATAACACAGATTCCCTCTTCACATCCCCCCCTCCCCCCACAGAGCTTCCTGCTTCACCAAACTGAGAGGTTTAAGGGTAAAATAGGACCCTACTTAGGCAGAAGTGCTGAAAGCGAACTGGTCCTTATTCATGTATTCCTGGGGCTGAAATTAGCAGTAGCTCCTGCTCAGGTGGGCAGGTTAGCAGACAGCCTGATGTTCCTGCCAGGGCTCTGACCACAGAAGTGTCCCAGGAGTGTGGTTTTGCTTTCTGTCCCTCACTGAGAGGTGTGGCCCGGACTTGCCTCTGGAAGCTGCCATTTGCATATTGTACAAGGTGCACCCCATAGTGCCTGTTCGGTTTCCCAGCAGTGACCGTCACGCATGAGCTGTCTGTTTTGCTTACCTCCCAAACCGGGATGTGACCTGGGCTGCTTCCATGCACACTGTAAAGGGGGTAATTTAATTTATGACTGGGCAGGAGACTCAGTTTAAAGGGAGCTTCAGAGGGAAGTGACAGCGGTTGCAAACTTGACCATTCACTTGTCCCATGGCTCTCCTTGAGCACCCACTGAGTGTCCAGGTCAAGCACTGCCAGGTACTGGGGACACAGCAGTGTCTGAACGGGAGGCCCTGCCCTCTTGGAGAGCACAGCCTCCGGGTGAGATAGACAACAATATATAACTACAGATGCAAAAGGAATGTGTAACTTGATCAGAACGGTGAGGAAAACAGACAGGGTGCCTGACTGGGAATGACAGGAGGGGGCCTGGTTTGGGTTGCGTGGGCAGCAAAGACCTCTCTGAGGAGGTAACATTTCAGCTGAGATGTGAAGAATGGAGAAAAGAAGGCAGCCTGGAGGGGTGGAGGGGGCTGGAGACGAGCCTTTCATGGGGAGAGGCCAGTAGGTCTGAGGGAAGCAAGTTCTAGGCTTGTCCTAGGCCTGGAAAGAGGGCTGCTGTGCCTGGGTGAGGTGGCCAGGGAGAGTGTGCTGGGGGATGCAGTTGCAGAGGGAGGCGGGGCAGATCTGCAGGGCTTGTGGGCCATGGTAAGGAGTTTGACCCTTTGAAGTATTTCTTTTGCTTTCTGGGTCTGCAGTGTGGATGGGCGCCTGGGTGGTGTCCCAGGGCTATGAGATAGGGACACCTCACTGGACGCCTGGCCCAGCTTGTCGAGAGAGAAGAGGGGGGTGCACTCGTCCAGTGCTGAGACCACAGACTGAAGGAGAGCCACAGAGTCTTCGCCACAGCTAGAAGTTGCTAGAACAGAGAGTTTGGTTGACAAGCTCAGCGTGAGGTACAGGCTGAGCAAGACTGAAGGGCAAGGTGCAATATTACTTTCAGTACTGAGGAAAACAAGGTAATAACACGAGTCCTGGACCAAATGTGGAAAGTTCAGAACCAGGTGGGTGGGGATTAGGATAAAACTGGCCACGTCCTGGGGAAGGGAGAGAGGGAAACGGAACCTTGTATTGATATGCTAATGTACAGTGCCTTTTACAACCCTCACCCTGCTTCCTGGCAATATTGCTTTGCTTACAAAGAAACCAAGGCAAGCCGCAGGCTCAAGGTCACACTAGCCAAGCCAGACAGGTTTTCTGAATTCAGAAGAGACTAGGATTTGCCAGTCAATAGAACGTGGATTTTTTACTCATTATAAAGATCATTAAAGAAATAAAGTTCAGGAAACTGGACAGTCAATGCTTATAAGGTCTTGAATGGAGGACGGGGAACAGGTAGAATGGGGGAAGAGTTCCCCAAAGAAAGTGGGTCTGTGCGGAAAGGTAAGGAGCTGCTGGGGAGGAAGCTGTGAGTAAAGGCGAGCATTCCAGGCTTCCCGGGAGACCGGAGCAGGACACACAGCTGTGGGAAGCTGGAAGGCATGTTCAGGCTCTTCCCTGAAGAGGTTGCAGGGGGTGTGGCGGGGCTTCCCCTGACATGCTGTCTCTGCGGTGTCTTGCAGGCCCAGAGGCTGCTGGCCCAAAGGAGGCCCCGCCGGCCCTTCTTTGAATCCTTCATCCGGACCCTCATCATCGTGTGTGCCGCCCTGGCCGTGGTCCTCTCCTCCGTGTCCATCTGTGACGGCCACTGGCTCCTGGCTGAGGACCGGCTCTTCGGGCTATGGCATTTCTGCACCACCTCCAACCAGACGAGGCCACACTGCCTCAGAGACCTGAGTCAGGCCCACGTGCCCGGGCTGGCCGTGGGCATGGTCCTGGCCCGCAGTGTGAGCGCCTTGGCCGTGGTGGCCGCCATTTTCGGCCTGGAGCTCCTTATGGTATCCCAGGTGTGTGAGGACCTCTACTCGCGGCGGAAATGGGCCTTGGGCTCCTTCCTTCTCCTCATCTCCTTCATCCTCTCCTTCGGAGGGCTCCTGAGTTTCGTGATCCTCCTCAGGAACCAGGTCACGCTGATTGGCTTCACCCTGATGTTCTGGTGTGAGTTCACCGCCTCCTTCCTCTTCTTCCTGAATGCCATCAGTGGCCTTCACATCAACAGCATCACCCATCCCTGGGGCCAACCAAGGAAATTTTAGGCCCCCCCTCTGAGGACATCAGGTTCTACAAGAAAATGTGGTCAAGATGGGACTTTTCCAACATGTGACCTCTGGTGGGGGTAGGGGTGGGACAATGACCTTGAAACTGCTGCGTCTTAGCCAATAACCTTTGGATGGTTGGTCAGAAATGGCCCAGGGGCCTTTGCAGCTGGTCTGCAGGGCCAGAGGCCAGGAGGGTGCCTCAGTGCCACCAGCTGTACAGGCTTAGCCAAGTTATTAGGATGTTGATTTTAGAAGAAGAAGAAACACATTTTAAACCCTTCTTGAATCCTTCTTCCCAGGACGGAAATAGATTTGGAAACAGCTCCGGTACCTGGTGCCCGGGCTGGCTGCACAGCCAAGTGCACTTCACACCTGTTTTATTGACTCTGTGCTGGGATATGGGCTGTAGGGTCCCTGTGGCCTTCTGGGGTTGCTAAGAGTGGGTCATTCTTCCAGCTAAGGGTGTCCAGTTGGTGCCTAGGACTTCCTCCCACCAGCTCAAAGGGCCTTTGTGCACGTTGCCCTGCTTTGGGTATGGTCATGCCGGGGAGGCAGAGTTTAGGATTCCCTCAGAATTTCTTGCACATAGTAGGTTTTCAAACCATTTGACTTGATTTGACTCCTGCCTTTTGGAGGACCCCATAATCCCTGGATGACCCCAGCTCCCAGCGGCTGCTGTCCCCTCTGGGGAATCTGCCTGCGGGAATCCTGCCTTAACTCTTTGAGAAGTGTTCCTGAGCAAGCCCTTCCAGGAGGATTTCTAATACACTGACCTCCCTGAGGTGAGCCTGTGTGTCCATCTTTGGTAAGGGTTGGATGGCCTTAGGGTACCATTTTTGATCCTAGGACACGTTTCAAAGAGCACCTATCTGGACCTGCTGGACTCCAGGGGGTAAAGAGGCCCAACCAGACCTTGGGTAATGATTAACAACCATCCTGGGGATGAGTGCAGGTGAAGGGGACCAGGAACCAGTGGAGATTTCCATCCTTGCTGGCAGATCTGCATTTTTGTGCATCAAATTGCCCCCTTTCCAGTCCCTTTTCTGCCCCAGTAGGTGGGGGTTTTGCCCTCAGGCTGTTTCATCCTACACTAACCCCTTCCCCCTCCCCCACCTGATGAATTCTGGTCTTCCCGGGTTCATTCTGGCTGCTACTGATTGCATGGGGTTTTGGTCTCTGCCCTGCCCTTGTCACTGCAGGCCCCTTTTCTGGAGTGGGCTGGGCACCTATACCTACCTCTTGTGATTTTTTAAAAACTTTTATTCCAAGATGCACGGAGTCCGTGGAGATCACTCAAAAAAGGTGTCATGGACCAATCAGTTTTTCGGAGAGCAGAGCTCATCAAACATACAGGCTGGGTTCTTAGCCCTGGAAAATGGGCACCTGGCCTTTTCCCTCCAGGAGCAGTCCACAAGGTGCAAAGTGGTGACCTCCTTGTCTCTGCAGGGGGTTGGTGCAGAGGTGGGGAGCCAGGGCCTAGAGAGGGACAGCACTTGTCCAGGGTCACCCAGAGCTGGACCAGAGCTGGGCCCACCCACCAGCAGGATACCCTTTCCTCTACGTAGGGGAGGAGTTGTCTCTGCTTCTGTCCAGAATGCTCTCCCCTGAGCACTAGTAGGCTTTGTTATGTAAAAGGGTTCAGATATTTAGTCTTCTTTAATCCTCACCTAGCTGATGGGGAGAGAGGGCTGATATTCAAGGGAACTGAGATCCAGAGAGTAAAGGGTGAAACTAAAATTCCCAATGGGGCTGGGAGACAGGACCCCCCTCCTTCCTTCCCTGTCCGGGACCGGGGAAAACAGACACAGCCTTGGAGCGAGGGTATTTGAAACCAAAGGCCCTGGACTGAACTTCTGCCACTTCCTTGCTGAGTAGCTTGAGCAAGTCACAGGACCTTGGTGAAGCTGCTTCTCTTCTGTCAAATGGGATCATGCCCCATTTCCTGCTGTACCTGCCCCTGGGGCTGTGGATAACTAACTGTGAAACAGCTGTAAGAAGAGAGGGGTGCCTCATACCTGTTAGGGTTGCTAACAAGGAGCTGGAGGTCCTCCACTGTGACTTGATCAGATTAATTCAGCTGTTGTCTTGAAGGCTCTAGGATGCGAGGTACTGGACAGGTGAGTTGCAATGAGGGGTGGGGATCCTGGGTAGGGGGGGTCCTAGGGCCAAGGGCCTCGATTTCTCATGTGTCCTGGGCTTCTAAGCTTGTCCCTGAGAACTGGAGCCAGGGGGAGCAGGGAAGCCCCCTCCTCCAGGAGGGGTAAGGGAGTGAGCCAGAGCATTCTCCCTTGCCCCTCACCTTGTGTCTCAAGGGCAAAAAGACTGACAAATTGAGACCAAATCTCATCCCAGCTACCATTTATTTCCCTGCCCCCTTTTGGGACCCCTGAACTGCTCTTCCCGGGAGAACACAACAGACCCAGATCCCATGCCCTCTTCCTGCCCCACAGTGTCCCAAGTTCCTTCAGTTCTGAGGAATTGTCACCACACGCGCCCCCACCCACCCCTGGAAGCCTGGAGGAAGGGTGTGACTAGTCATAGGAGTAAGCATATGATGTCTGCTGGGAAGACAGACTGTCCTGCAACAGT
The DNA here is from genome assembly GCF_020826845.1 of Diceros bicornis minor. Lineage (NCBI taxonomy): Eukaryota > Metazoa > Chordata > Mammalia > Perissodactyla > Rhinocerotidae > Diceros > Diceros bicornis. The sequence continues at coordinate 13,205,742 of NC_080749.1, read as the reverse complement.
GTCCAGCCCTCTCAGGACTCATCTTGGCCTCTGTCTGAGGGTGGCCCTGCTCCAGCCTCTCAGATGACGCTGGCCTTGCAGGTGCTCCGACTCGGCTCCAGGGTGCTGGTCTTGGTGCCATGGGTGAGGCCACTGGTGCCATTGATGAAGGAGGAGTTGGCCACAGGGCGCAGTGGGAATTCACGGAGGTGCCACTGCTGCCACTTCTTCTGAACCTCCAGCTGCACCTGCCCCCAGAGACCAGCCATCAGCCGGGGAGGGAAGAAGGACCCTGTGCCCTAAGTCCCACTTGCTCCCTGGGGACCTCCACACGGGCCCTGCCACCTGCCTAGCAGTCATGCCTTCCCTCTCCTGCAGGTCACTCAGATGGACCACTTCCAGCCCCGATGTCCTGTAGGTATGGAGGACCCCTCTCCCCTGGGTCCTGCGATCTACTACATCTGTCCCAGAGAAGGGGCCTGTGGTTGTCTCACAAACTCCAGAACTGCAACATCCAGATCATCACCTGGGACAGCTGGACACATCCCTGTGAAGCCACCCTAGCTCAGAACTTGTGGGGGCCTGGGAGTTGCTCTTTGGAACTTTCCTTCATGATCCCCAGCTGTAGCAGCAAAACCTTTGAGCCTAGGCTTGATGCTTGATTTTGGAAAACATCACAGGTTATTCCCATTCAAGTGTGGTGAACCAGATAGATGGCCAACAGTCACAGTCACACGCTTGACTTGTGTGCAGTACCGTATTCAACTAGTGTTGATGGCGCAGATTCCGTGTGCCAGGAATCTCGCTCCTGACCCAGACGCTCTGGGCAAGGGCAGAGACCTCAAGGTAAGTGTGCAGCCCCCCAGGAAGTCAACACTCATTTGGAGGTCTCTGAGGATTGATTGGCAGGTCATCTGAGTCTCCCATTTTACAGAGAAGGGCAGTGACCGAGATCACGCATCAAGCAAGCAGCAGAGCAGTGCTGCTGCTTTTCTCCCATTGTGCCTGCACTTTCTCCCATTTCCTGAATTAGCCCAAGGATAAGAATCACCTGGAGTGCTCGTTGAAAAACGTTCTCAGGCTCCAACCCAGACCTACAGAATCCATTTTTGGTGAATTAGAAACTGGGGGTAGGGCCCACCAAATATTTTAACAAGGCCTCTGGTTGATTCTGTTGGTCCCATAAAATGAGCTCAGACTCTTAGAAGACAAGCCCAGGCTTCCCCACTCACACTACACCCCATCCCTATCACCTGCCAGGTAGCTCCTCCTGAACTGGAATCCAGAGGCTAGGGAGATCCTCTAGAAATCCGGGCAGCCCAAGAACACTCACCTCCCCGTTGAGGAAGCAGTAGAGGATGGCTACCACCAGGCCCTGTGGAGGGAGCAGAGGCAGCAGGGGGTTGGTGCGGGTACTCCAGCACCCAGCCTCATTCCTCCAACCTCCCCCACTCCAAGTCCTTTAATCACTAACCCCATGCTCACTTCCCCTCAGGAAGTCTTCCCAAGCCTTCCCACACCTCCCTCACCCCAGAGGGGACTGGGGCTGCCTCTCCTGGGCCCCTCAAGTGTCCTTGGCTGTGTTGGCATCATCCAGCACAGACTGAGCTCCTTGGGGGCAATGATGGGGTCCCGTTCGTCTGTTGTCCCCAGTGTCCAACATGGGCCTCCCTGGCACGTGTGTGGTGTCAGTAACATTAAAATAGGCGCTGCTAACTCGGGCCCAGGGACCAGGCACTCACCTGAATTAGTAAGGTGGGCCCACCCGGGAGAAGCGGGGGGTGGTGGCACCTGAAGTACGCCCACCTCACCCCACCGGGAGGGGTTGGGACCAGCCCATGTGAGATCCGGGTCCCTGTTTGGGCTCATTTTTCAAGATAAGCTGGAAATCTGGAGATGTTTAAACATAGACAACTATTCAAATTGACAAATGTGTGAATGTGTGGTCAGAACAAAGCCTGTGTGCAGGTCCCGGCCGGCCAGCAGTGGAGGGTGACCTCCCTGCTTAATGGACATGTGAATGCATCTCCTTGGTCACGGGCCTCAGGGCTGCATACACTTGACGTTCCCTGGTGTGGTGGGGATCTGTGCCTATCAGAACCCTCCCTCCCTCGTATCTGGAGCTCCCAATGGTGCCTCCCCGCTAGGATCCTGGCATGGAGCTCTGCCAGGGTAGGGACTCCAGTCTGGGATGTGGGATTTGAGCCTGAGAGGCCTGCATGGATGGAACTGTGAGCTGTGAGCAGGGTCTCTGCAGTGCGCATGCCCTGCTCACCTCCTCAGGGACCCACCTCGGGCCAGCCTGCCCTTCCTCTCTGACCTCAGGCTTTCCTGGCTGGTGAGCATCCTCCCCTCAGAGGCCTGGGTGCCACAGCTCTGACCCTAGGTGGCCCAACCCCTTCTTCCTAGTCCCATCCAGGCCTGCTGCCCTTAGCTACTTACTACAATGGAAAGGACCCCAAAGAGAGATGAGCCGGCCTGTCTATGGTGCTTCATATGTATGACTGCTCAGGGGCATTGGCATTTTAACAGGAGTTACTGACAAAGCTAGGATTTGCTTTAGAATTTCAGGCATCAATGACTGCTGCCTAGAATGGGGACTATTTGGGGAGGAGGGTGGGATACTTGCTCAAGGCAGTGGTTCCCAGGAATCTGTGCCCCAAATCTGAACGTCTGGGGCGAGAGCATCAGCAGCTTTGAAAGATGCCCAGATGGTTTGAACAGGCATGACTTATTAGGAACCACTGTCAGAGGGCATGAAAGGCAGGCTTGGAAATAAAACAGAGCTGGATTTGGAACACAGCTTGGCCTGTGTAACTGGGATTCTGGGTCCCAGGTACTTCATTTAATCCTTGCCAAAGCCCTAGGAGGTAAGTGGGAGGATCCCCACTTTACAGGTGAGGGAACTGAGTCACAGGGGTTTGGGTGGGCCTGGAGCTGTGTGTGCTTGGCCCAGAGTTGGTGGTCAGGCTGCCCGCCAAGGCTGCTGCCCATCTCCTTGGGCCCAGGGTTGCCTGGGCCTCCTCTGTCTGGGCCTCAAGGATCCAAGGACACATTTTCACTGTTCAGGTGAGGACAGGAGCCCTGGGGAGGAAAGTCAGATGTGCCCCAGGTATATATGGGGCAGGCCTCACACAGCCAGCAAGTTTAAGAAGTTCCAGTTTTTATACAATCATTAAAAAGGAAGTCTTTGAAGAATTTTAATGACACTGAGAAATGTTCACGTTGGGCACGATAGAGAATTAAACCAAGCAGGCTATAAAACCACACACATCACAACCTCAATTACGTGTATGTGGGGGGACAACTGTGGGTGTGTCTTCCTGGATGGAAAAGATACTTAGAAGTAAACACCAACATTTTAACAGAGGTTATTTCTAGGTGATGAGATAATGGATGAATTTTTCTTTTTAAACTCTCCCTTATTTTCCAAATTTTCTTCAATAAGCAAGTATTATTTCTACAATCAGAAAGAGCTAATAAACTTTAGTTTTTAACAATATATGACAGTGATAATGGTATTGTGGTTCTCTGTGTTCTTCTTTAAGCCCCTGTCTTTCAAAAATACATACTAAAATACTTACATTTGAAATAAAACTGTGTCTTGGATTTGCTTAAAATGATGGGAGATGGGATGGAGGAAGTGGATGGGGATAGAGATGTAACAGGACAGACCAGGAATGGGCAATGGCTACACAGGGGTTCATTATGCTATTCTCTTCATTTTTGTATGTGGAAGAAATTTTCCATAATACAAAATTTTTAAAATATATATAAGTATATATCATAAATATGTATAATATATAATAAAATGATATATATATTTGTGAACAAAGGTTCTTTTTTTTTTAAAAAAAAAAACAAACTGTTGAAGAGCCTTTTCCTTCATAACCATTTCTATGGGAACATTAGGAAAGTGCTTTTTTGGTTTTCTCTTGACAAGTCGTTTCCCCAGAGAGAAGCTAAATGGTCATCGCTGGTAGTCCACAGCCCCAAACTCAAGCCCCAACTGTGGGGACAGGAAGTCCCCCTCCACACAGCAAGGCAGACCTGGGTCTCCATGCTGTCAGTGATGTCACCATCCACCTCTGTGAGCGGAGTGGACCTGGAATCCACCACCTGCTAAACGGGCCGTTGTGAGCCCGGCCTCCCCGCACGTTATAAGGACAGTGGGCAATGAAAGCTTCCTGGCCCAGGGAAAAAGAATCATGGATTACACAAGAGGCTGGGTTCTCTGGAGGGGACTCTGGGCAGAGGAGAGGCTCAGAGGAGGGCAGAGGAGACAGCTCTGGGGTGTGAAGACACGGGTTAGGGTAAGACCTGACTCCACTCAGTAATGTGTTTCTAGTGATGTGTCCTGCCTAGAACCTGAGAGTGACAGGAGGGCCACCCAGCCATGCCCGCCCTGAACAGAACTCTAGGCGTGAGGGAGGCTCTGAGCCCCCACCTGGAGGCTGAGGGCTCCCCCAGTGAGGAGGACTCTGCAGGATGATCAAGGTTGTTGAGGACAGGCTGGCTTCTTCAGGAAAACCCACTGGGAGAAATTTCTCTCAGGCCCCAAAGCCTATAATCACTAGGCTTTTCCTGGGAACTAGCTTGTTTTCATCAATGGATATTGTAAATCTTGAAACAGATTGCGTTTCTGTCTTTGCTTTGGCTACAGGGAAGCTCCAAAGCAAATTTATGACCCACCTCTCCCTCCTTCATAGGACTTTATTGCATTTGTTTCTGTTTATGAACAACTCAATTTTGGTTTTATTTTCTTTTTTCACTGATTCCTCATCTACTTATTTTCTGTCCTCTGTGTTTTCTTGAAAGCTACATTATATTATTTTTGGAAGGATACAGCCATGAGTAAATAAACAAGTAGTTGGTAGATGATCTCTCCTCTCGCTTTTTTTTCTTTCTTTTTTTTAAGTCGGTTTTTATTTTTAATAAGTTGTCCATGCACACAGTTTCAAAGAGTCAAATGATTCTTGTCACAAAAAACAGCAGCCTCCTGACACCCCCGCCCCCATTTCCTGTTCCTCAGAGGCAACTACTTGGAACTTTCTCAACTGACTCTAAAATATATGCTGATGTTGCTACTTCTGGATTTTTCAGTTTGGGGCATTTTCTATGGACTTCCCAGTATGAAGATGAGGATATTATTCTTTCAAACACCCTCTCACCCCACCCCCAACCCTCCCACAACACTCATCTTCCGGCCTCACTTTTTGATGGCTCAGCCATGGCCCTCAGGCGTCCATGATTTTAATTCTATATGCTGTGGAGAGTTGCACATAGAGACTTTTCCCTTTTGTTTTCCTGAAGTCAGTCCCTCTCTGCTTAGTTTATCCCCCAACCCCATTTGACTGGTGGGGAACGGGTCCCGCACAGCGTCACACGGCACAGCGTGGTCCTGCCCTGCTCCTTTTGGGTCTCGGCCAAAGGAGGCGTCTGCCTTCCCGGATGCACTGCTGGACTCTTCCCGGAAGACCTGGCTTGCTATCTCTATGGGTTCCATTTTTCTCTAAGGGAAGAGAACTCGTCTTTTCACCTTAAAGTCACAGTCCTTGAAGCTTACCTGGAATGAGCCAAGGGCCAATTCAAAGAACAGCTGGATCTCCATGGCGTCCTCTGGAGAGAAGGCGAAGATGATGTAGTGGATTCCGAAGAGGGGGATCAGCAGGAGGGTGGACTTGGCCAGACGCCTGGGGACACAGAGACACTGCAGTCTCCTGCCCTTCCCTCCGTGGGCACAGACTCCACTTACCCCGTCTTGACCCTGACTGCCAGGTTTTGACACAGTGTCTCCAAACTTTTTCGGTTTTACTTGTTATTTTGGAAAATTTCCAACTCCCATGTACCCGTCACTCAGATACAACACTTATCAACCCACTGCCAATCCTAAAACTTTCCGATCATGCGCCCCATCAGCAAAAAATTTTGAACATGGATCCACCCGAATAACCTTATTTATAAATTACGTGCATGTATGACTGCCACTCCGTCTAAAGTATTATTAGCAAAGCCAGCATTCTTATTTATTTGATAATAATTATCTATAAGGAGAAGTTTTTTCATTTCCTTCCCAGATTAGGGCTACAAAATTTAGCAAATAAAAATACAAGATGCCCAGTTACATTTGAATTTCAGATAAACAATGGATAATTTTTTTTTGGTGTAAGTGCTAAAAAAACTCTTCGTTGTTTATCTAAAATTCAAATTACACTGGGCATCCTGTATTTTATCTGGCAACTTTGTCCTGGATCCCCAGCTCCACCCTACCTTGGAGCCCTCTGCTTTAGAGCTGTCCTGGGAAAGCTGTCAGCAACTAATTCAGGCCACTGCCAGATTCTCGAAACTCAAAACATCACAGAGAAAGCCTCTGTCAGACGCTGATTTGTCTTTAACATCTGTTATAGGCTGAATTGTGCCCCACCTCCCAAATCCTTAAATTGAAGCCATATTCCCCAGGACCTCAGCATGTGACTGAATTTACAGAGAGGGCCTTTAAAGAGGTGATTAAGTAAAAATGAGGTTGTTAGGGCAGGGCCTTGGTCCAATCAACTGGTGTCCTCATAAGAAGAGGAGGAGATACCAGGGAGACACCCACACAGAGAAAAGGCCATATGAGGACACAGCAAGAAGGCAGCCCTCTGCAAGCCAAGGAGAGAGGCCTCAGGAGAAAGCAAACCTGCCGACACCTTGATCTTGGACTTCCAGCTTCCAGAATGTGAGAAATGAATTTCTGTTAAGCCCCTCAGTCTGTGGTATTTTGTTATGGCAGCTCTCATAAACTAATTCAGCATCTTTCTTTCAGACCTTAAAGGTTTTAAAGTATTTTTGATCATACATCTCCTTGAAAATCTGATGAAAGCTATGGTCCTTTTCCCCTGAAAAATACACATACCTATACAAATTTGTCTGAATTTGGGTCCCTGAAGCCCATGTGCAGACTCCCTAGCCTTGCCCCAAGGGTAAGATCTCTGCTTCCTGGGAGCCTCCTGGAGATTCCTTCTGTCTCCTCCCCACTGCAGTGTCTAAGGCTTCACAATCAGACCCACTCACCCCGCCCCCCTAATTTGCATTATAAACTCCTTGGGACTAGGTCACAGTTTGTCTGCTTCCTCCATCTCCAATAAAACTTAGCACCAGTTGGGTAACAGTAGGTGCTCAGTAAATGCTTGCTGTCTGACTGACTGAGTGTGCCTAGGTCTTTGCCCTCCACTTACTTATATTGGTTCATTTCGTTTCCTCTTGTTTCTTGGGTTCTAAGTTTTCTCATCAGGATTCTTAGGATGTTAATAAAAAGGATGAAATTAATCTGTAAAACACAAGGCAGAGGTGGGCTGAAGGTGATTTGCTCTCCTGGCCACCTCTCCTGGCCTTAGCCCTGGCCCTGAGGGCAGAGAAGGCATTGCAGACCACACCCAGGATGGCACATCACTGCTCCCCTCTCCCCACGAGCCCCCCAAAAGTCCTGGTAAGACAAGCTGTCTGGGGGCAATGGCCGACACAGCACTGCCCCCAGCCCTGGGTTGCAGGAGCTCTAAGGTCTGCTCCGTTGCAGCAGATTACCGACACATGGGATGCACTGGAAACCCCTGGGGGTCTTGTCAAAATGCAAGGCTGTGGTGGGCCTAAGATTCTGCATTTCTAACGAGCTCCAGAATGCCAAAGCTGGTCCTTGGACTACATTTTGAGTAGCAAGACCTTACAGCAGAGGTTCTCAAAGTTTAGGGTGCAGATTGCCTTTCCCCCCAACCCCCAGACATTACAGGTCAGTAAATCTGGGGTGGGGCCTGAGAATTTGCATTTTTAACAAGCTCCCAGGTGATGCTGAAGCTGCTGGTCTGGGGACCACACTTTGAGAACCACCGCTTCAGACTCTTATAGAGTCACTTTGCAGCCCAATCACCAGCTCCAGGAAGCCATCCTTGATTACCTCCCTTTCCTGATTCATTGTAGTTAGGGATGATGTTACTGTGTAAGAGCACTTGAAATATTTGAAAGAGGCCAAATGTATACATCTGTCAAACTTGTGTGTGTGTCCACTTAGCTGCCAATTCAATCATAACTTCCTAAAGGACAGAAACGGAGTCTCTAGTCCTCCAATCCCAGTGCCCAGTGCTGGGATGTTATGAAGTCGCCCACATGGTGGTATCTCCCCTCCCCTCTCACCCACCGGCTCCAGCACCATTAACAGAAGCAGGGATCACTGGAATTGTCAGCTGGGCACCTCATTGTTCATACGAGTAGCTTGGGGCCTGGGGACACTTGCCAAAAGACAGGATTAGTGGCCTGTCTAGGACTCCTAACCCAGCGCTGCTTCTTTGGGACACTCCTTCTCAGCTCATTGTTTATGCATCTTGCTCTGAGCTGGTTGTGCATGGTGTAAACTAATAAAGGTCATTTTATTTTATTTTATTTTTTGTCTTAAGAGTTGTATTTAATTTAACAGGGAGCACTTGAAAGCAAAAGAAAAAAATCTTTAAGATCCCAAGAATGAGTCTTGAATAGGGGAATTGTAGGCCCCGGGACAGGCTGGTTGGGAGAGATTTTGCATGAGAGGTGCCCACCCAACATCCCTCAATCCCTGGATGGACCACAGCCCCGGGAAACCAGCCTGGACACTGGGGCTGGTTGTCCCTCAGCCGGTGCTCTCCGGGGCTGGGCGGTCAGAGTCCCAGAATAACAGCAAGAAAGCCGGTCTAACGAAACGAGGAGCTGTCCTCCTGTGGGAATATTATGCAGCCATAGCAAATCGGTCAGTCAAATAATTTCAAATTACATGGGAAAGCTCACATCTACTGCTAAGCAAAAAAACCAAACTAGGATACAAAACTATACTAAGCATTTTGGAAAAGAAAAGTATGCATGCTCAAAAAAAAGAAAGTTTTTCATGTTCACATGTTCACAATGCGTGTCTAGATGTGAAAACTATGGGTGATTTTATTCCTTTTTAAAAAATTCATTTTGTATTTTCACGTATTCTTTACATGAATTCTAATATTTTTGGGAAAAAAAAGAAAAAGGTCATGCGATGGCCCCCTCCTCCCAACTGGCCCCAAGAAGTCACCCAGTCAGCCAGTGAAGAGGAGGGCTGCTGCCCTGTCCTGCGCCCTCTCCCTGCTCCAGCGAGCCCTGGAAGGGTGCTTTCAACTGGCCCTGCACCCTTGGCGTCCCTCTGAGCTCTGCGCACTGCTGAGGGGCTGATTCCCCCCACAAGACGAACCCAGTGTGTCCCCGTGTGTCTTCCTCTTCTGTCCCCCTTATTCTTATCCACACCTACAGGCTCAGCCACAGGGCTCCCAGGCCTGACCACAGAGCAGAAGCACCTGGAACTTACATCTTAGAGGCAGCCCAGGCCCCTCCCCAGAACAGTGAGAGCCCAAATCACTGGCTATCAGTATTTTCAAAAAGCCCCCATGGGCCGGCCCCGTGGCTTAGAGGTTAAGTGCGCGCACTCCGCTGCTGGCGGCCCGGGTTTGGATCCCGGGCGCGCACCAAGGCACCGCTTGTCCGGCCACGCTGAGGCCGTGTCCCACATACAGCAACTAGAAGGATGTGCAGCTATGACATACAACTATCTACTGGGACTTTGGGGGGACAAAAATAAATAAATAAAATTATAAAAAAAAAATCCCCCAGGTGATTCCAAAGGGTAGCCAGGGCTGAGATCCTCCGAGCAGCCTGTCCATGAGAGTCACTCCCGCCTCTCTTCCCTGGGGTCTGGGGGCCACCCTTCCAGGCCTGCCCCCACTTGCAGCACCACAAAGGCCCAAGACCACAGCCCCTCACTCAGCTTTCCCCAGCTACACCCCCACCCCCACCACCCACGGCCTCCTCCTGTGATCCCAGGTCAGTGATTCTTCCCAGTTTAACAAGAGGATACCTAGAAAAATGATCAAGACCTGAAGATCTGAACCAGTGAAGGTGGAATTGGAGGCCAGCACAGAACCAGGCAGCTTAGGGCAAGGAGCTCTGCTCAACACATTTCAGATGCTACTCACGGGCAAGAGCAAGTTGTGTAAGCTCTTGCCTCCTGCCAGTTCCTCGGCCCACTCCCATCCACCATTCTTCAGTGGGTGGAGCTTCCGGACCCTCATGCTGCTGGCCAACCTCCAGAAGCTCTGTGGTTTATCCCTCCATGCACCTGGAGGGAGGAACACTAGCCCTGTCTCCTGGCCCTCTGTCCCTAGAGGCCAGTCACTGTTTCCCTCTCTCCCACTGGAGCCCAGCTCACCAGGATGGAGAGGATCACAGGCCCTCGGATAACCCACCAGATGGACGCATTGGCGTTGATGTCCCAGCACCTACGGAAGGACAGCCAGACATCGTTATGAGCAGGCAGCTGGGCTGACCAGAAAACGCTAGTTCCCCGAGGTGCCCTTCGTATGAAGGACCCACTCTTGTGGCCCTGAACCCTGTGGCTGTATGGTCAGCACCATTAGAACCGACCCACTCCTGCTGCCCAGGGGCACTGCTGGGGCTGAGGGAGTGGCCCCTGCCTCCATGCGTGCCCAGTGAGGGTCTGGGGAGCAGATGTGTGTGGAACCTCAGAGCCAGAAGATCCCAGATCCCAAAGCTAACACAGTAGCAAACTCGACTGTCAACAGTGGCCAGGCAGGTGACATCAGTGAGTGATGTGGCTGGGTGACTGACATGTGACCTCAGGACCCTGGGGACACCAGGCGTGGGGGGGACTTGGCAAACCAGAGAGCCAGTGCCAGGTCTAAGGCAGCCACAACTCTGCTCCAGCTGATTTTTGCCAAAAGAGAAAATGGGAAATATTGGTAGAACTATCCGTTTTTTCTGAAGAAGCTGAAAATCTAGATTTTAAGAAAAAAAGTGAATTCACCCAATTAAGAAAATTATTTTGAAACAATTATTTTGGGTTGAATTTGGACTAAAGATACTTGTAAGCCTTATCCGACCTAGTCCACTTCTCAGCCTGGTTGTGTCATCACGCCAAGGAGAAGCTGCCTCCCACTCTGCCGTGCTGCCTCGCTTCCTCCCTGGCTTCTCGCAGCCTTTCTTTCCCCGTGCCTACTCCCAGGAGGCCCCCCGGGCTCACCTCCATCCTCAGCGCCTCGCATCTTTCGAGGACAAGACTAGACCTCTTTGTCCCCATCAGGACTTGTTGAGAATGCTGCCGCTGCTCTCCTGCGCCTGGCTCTGCAGGACTCTCTAACACCCGGGGGTGGGGGGCGGTGGCGGAGGAGATCTCAGGAGGAAGGAAAAGCTGGTTTGGCCCTTAGAGCTTCCTCCCTGAGCAGCACCTGCCTGGAGTTTGGCAGCTTTGTCTGGCACCTGACCTAACCACAGAGCTGATAGGGCAGGAAGGGAGGCAGGAAGGGAGGCAGGGAGGGTGCAGGCCTCAGCGCATCTGCAAACTCACGCCCCGGGGAGCTGCGCACTCAGCAGCCTGGCACTCCAGAGAACTCGCCTGTGGCCCCCAGTCTGAGAAACAGCCCTCTCATAGAGAGCTCCAAAGAAGTGTCCATCCCATTTGAAGAACTGGACAATATAAAATATACTTGTTACCTCTCCTTCAAACAGCTTACCCAACATCTTCCAGAAAGTGCCTGGCGACAGCCCACGAAGCAACAAAAATGGCTGGGGAACCTGAGGAGTAAAAATAAAGGGAGGGGCGGAGGAGAGAGGACTCAGCTGTCCATACCCGTATGAGGAACGGCACGGTCAGTTATCCCAGTCCAGGGAGGGAGCAGGTACCACGGAAACCCCCTTGTAAATCCTGTGTAAATGTGCGGCCTTGTGTTTCACTGGTAACGGGGATGCTCTGGGAACTGAGACAGGATCAGACGGATCCTGAAGGCTCCTAGGGGTTACGGGTTTCCCGGGAGCCTGGGCCAGACTCCAGAGGACCTCTGCAGAGAGGAGAGGGGATGGAGTGACGGTCTACACCTGTGCCATCCCGTACAGTGGCCACTCGCCACATGTGGCTATGGAGTACTTGGTATGTGGCTGGTCCCAATGGAGATGTGCTATAAGTGCAAGACAGATACCAGATTTTGAAGATTTATTTAGTACAAATAAAAGAAGGTAAAACATGTTATTAACAATTTTTATATTAATTATATGTTGAAACAATAATATTTTGATTATATTGGGCTAAATAAAATATATTATTGAAATTAATCTCACCTGTTTCTTTTTACTGTGATTGCTGTGGCTACTAGAAAATTTTAAGGTATATACGTGGCTCAGATTCTATTTCTAATGGACATGCTCGTCTATAGGCTGAATTGTAGGAGCCCCGCGCCCAGGCCTCTCAGTTTTCAGACCTCTGGCAGCCAGGTCTCTCACCGTGCTCCAGCCTTCCACCCCCAACCCCGGGCAGTCGATAAAAGAATTCTTCTCTGGAGGAACCAAACAGCCCCAGACAACGGGCCTATAGAGAGCGATGCTGGGGGGGACTCCCCAATGCAGAGGCCACTTCCAGCCCAGTCTCGCTTGAGAGGCACGCCCCGCCCCCCGACACAGGGCCTTCATTCGACTCTGAAATGACTCATTCTTAAATATGAGCAGACAGTCAAGGTCCGACATCTGAGGAAAGCTGATTACATAAAAGACAAAGACCAAAACAACCCGAGAAAAGGAACTCAGAGGAAACAGACCATACAGGCTGCCGGCGGAACTTGAACCAAACAATTCCAAGGAATATCATCAGAGAGATAAAAGAAGAGATTACATCTGCCAGACACAAACAGGATGCTGGAAATAGGAGCACTCAGACAACAAGGAAGAGGGCTGAGAAATTGAATATATGATAATCAGATGAAAACATTCCATAGATGGGCTGGAAGATAAAGACCAGGAAAAGAGAAAGGCCAGAAAGCAGAACACCAAGAGTGGAATGAAAAGTAGGAGGAAAATAATGAGAAAATTAGAGGTCGATTCCAGGACATGCACCATCTGATTAAAAGTTTCAGAAAGAGAAGATAAAAACCAGAGGGAAAGAAATGAACAAATAGATACCGTAAGAACATGTCCAAGAAATGGAGGTGGGTTTCCAGATGAAAGGGCCACCAGATGCCAGCAAAAAGGATGAAAACAGACTTCCAGGGGGTGCATCCCTAAGACGTTCCAAACCGTAGGGCACAGAGAGAAGATCCTGCAGCTTATATACAGAGAGAGGAATAAAAAGATTCAGGAAACAGAATGACATGGCACGTCCCATAACCAGATGCCAAAACAGAAGGCCTTCAAAAGGCTGGGGGAAAATGATTTTTCAACCTAATTTCTATGCCCAGCAAAACTATAAATTAGGTGTGAAAGCTGAACAAAGATATTTTCAGATATGCAATGCAAAAAAATGTACCTTCCATGCACTCTTTGTTAGACAGATACTGGAGGATGTGCTCCAACACAGCTAGAGAGTAAACCAAAGAGAGAGACAAGAAATAAAGGAATAGGGTTTGTGGAGGGAAATGAAGGAAATTCTCAGCATGAAGGTTAAGAGAGTTGAGCAAGTCTAGAGAACAACTAGCCCAAATAGAGCAGGAGAGCAGAAGGTTCTAGAAAGAACATTAGTGGATATATTCAGGTGAATAGTATCCCCCCCAAATTCATATCTACTCAGAATCTAAGAATGTGACCTTATTTGGAAATAGGGTCTTTGCAGGTGTAATTAGTTAAGATGAGGTCATATTTATGAGGACGCCAATCATACTGGGACCCTAATCCAATATGACTGGCATGCTTATAAGAAGGCCATGAAAGGGGGGGGGGGGAGAGAGGAGACACAGAGGGAAGAAGGTCACGCAAAGAGGGAGGCAGAAATTGGAGTGATGCAGCTACGAGCCCAAGAACACCAAGGATCGCCGGGGACCGCCAGAAGCCGAGAGACAGGCATGGGACAGATTATCCCTCAGAGCCCTCAGAAGGAATCGATGCTGCCAAAACCTTGATTTTGAACTTCTGGCCTCCAGGACTGTGAGAGAGTAAATTTCTGTTGTGTTGAGCCACCAAATTTGTGGCGATTTGTTACGGCAGCCCTAGGAAACTAATACAGCAGGAAAACACCAAACACAGGAACTAACAGATTTCCTGTTGCATTTGATGATTTGGAAAATAGCACTGGAGGATTTTCCAGTTCTGTTGGAGAATTTGGGAGAATTAATGACAGCAATACAAAACAAATAAGTGAATTAAAAATGACTCCATGGAAAACAAAAAGTAAAATATTGAAAGTATAATCATTGTACACCCCTTGGCTCAGTAGTAAACAATATTTACATAGACATGATGATGTATACATTGAATATGATTTAACCAAAAACTGTGAAAAACTCTAATGGGAGGATGGAGGTGGTGGAGGAAAAATTTTACATCCTTACCTTCCATCATAGTCAACAAAGAATGCCTAAAATGGACAAATCAAGAAATAGTACAATATTGTTTAGAAACATGAGAGTAAATGTTAGGAGGAACAGCTAAAGAGTCGAAGGGTGTTACCTCTGGTGAGCAGAAGTGGGGGCAGGAGACTGTTTTTCTTTTCATTATAAGCCTTGTAGTCCTATTTAATTCTTTAAACAAAGTATATGCATGACTTTAATAAAAATAACAAATTTTTAAAAAATTCCCTGCCTTAATTTTGGGTGCTTTGGGCAAAGAACAAGGATTTTCAGAGCCACCCGTTCATTGTCTTCTGTCTTTAACAGAGAGTTGGTGGGAAAGTGTGAAAAACTAATAGCAGCTTTAGTCAGAGTTGTGTATTGGTTTGGTATGATTTCAAACCCACTTGTTCACGACAAGAGTGAAGTTGTTTGGATGCAAGCAGGATGTTGTCAAGGACACCTGCTATTGTCCATGAGCACTCAGTGGCTCGGCCGTTGCGGGGACCCGCTGGGGGCTGATCAGTAAGAACACCCGGAGGAGCAGCTATGGCTAGTGGACAAATGGAGTGGCTAAATGGCTAGGGACATTTAGACTTTAAATATCAAGAGTTTGTGAGGACTCACCACGAGTGTTCAGTCCGGGCAAGACTAACCTTTGCTGATCTAAATAGTTTCCCGAAGACCTTGGGGCATTAGCTCCTGCCTGGGCAAGGCGACTCTTTGCCACAGTCGTGCAATCCATGCAGCGGCCCGTGAAGGAGACTATCTTGCCCACCAACACCAGCGCCTTCGTTCCCTGGCAACGTGCTGTAGCAAAAGGGACTTTCACTTCCCGTTGGCAGTAGACTTCAGCTCTTGGTTGGCTAAGCCAACTCTTCCGAGAACCACCTCAAAGAAAGGCACACTTAACTAAATTTGGACTTTATTTCTGTCATCTCCCCTTTGCCTGGAACAATAGTGTCATTAATCTATCATTGGTTTGCAGTATGTTATTTCTTTATATTAAGAGATATCATCCTGTATACTATTGGCTTGTGGAATACATGCATACCTCAGAGATGTTACAGGTTAGGTTCTAGACCACAGCAATAAAGTGAATATCACAATAAAATGAATCACACAAGTTTTTTGGTTTCCCAGTGTATATAAAAGTTATGTTTACACTATACTGTAGTCTATTAGTTGTGCAATAGCACTATGTCCAAAAAACAATGTACATACCATAATTTAAAAATACTTTATTTATAACCATCATCTGAGCCTTCAGTGAGCTGTAATCTTTTTGCTGGTGGAAGGTCTTGCCTCGATGTTGACGGCTGCTCACTGATCAAGGTGGTGGTTGCTGAAGGTTGGGGTGGCTGTGGAAATTTCTTCCTTTTTTTTTTAAGCAATGTTTCTTTTTTTTTTTTTGAGGAAGATTGGCCCTGAGCTAACATCTATTGCCAATCTTCCTCCTTTTTTTCCTTTTTTTCCCCCAAAGCCCCCAGTAGATAGTTGTATGTCCTAGTTGTACATCCTTCCAGTTGCTCTATGGAGGACGCCGCCTCAGCGTGGCTTGATGAGCGGTGAGCTGGTCTGACCCCAGGATCTGAACCAGTGAACCCTGGGCTGCTGAAGCAGAGCACACAAATTTAACCACTGTGCCACCGGGCTGGCCTCCTGTGGCAATTTCTTAAAACAAGACAACGATGAAGTTGGTCACATCAGTTGACTCTTCCTTCATGAACGATTTCTCTGCAGCACGTGATGCTGTTCAGTAGCATTGTACCCACAGTAGAACTTCTTTCAAAATTGGAGTCAATCCTCTCAAACCCTGCGGCTGCTTTATCAACTAAGTTTAGGTAATTTCCTAAGTCCTTTGTTGTCATTTCAACGATCTTCACAGCATCTTCACCAGGAGTAGAATCCGTCTCAAGGAACTACTTTCTTTGCTCATCCATTAGAAGCAACACCTGATCTGTTCAAGTTTTATCACGAGATTGCAGCAATTCAGTCACACCTTCAGGATCTCCTTCTAATTCTAGTTCTTTCGCTATTTCCACCACATTTGCAGTTACTTCCTCCACTGAAGTCTTGAACCCTTCAAAGGCATCCATGAGGGTTGGAATCATCTTCCAAACTCCTGTTAATGTTGATATTTTAACCTCTTCCCATGAATCAAGAATGTTCTTAATGGCATCTACAATGGTAAATCCAGAGGTTTTCAACTTTGCCCAAATCCATCAGAGGAATCGCTATCTATGAGAGCTATAGCCTTATGAAATGGATTTCTAAAATAATAAGACTTAAAAGTTGAAATTACTCCTTGATCCACGGGCTGCAGAATGGATGTTGTTTTAGCAGATATGAAAACAACATTAATCTCATTGTACATCTCCATCAGAGCTCTTGGGTGGTCAGGTGCATTGTCAAGGAGCAGTAATAGTTTGAATCCTTTTTTCTGAGCAGTAGGTCTCAACACTGGGCTTAAACCATGTTGTAAACAGATGTGCTGTCATCCAGGATTTGTTGTTCCATTTATAGAACATAGGCAGAGTAGATTTGGCATAATTCTTAAGAGCCCTAGGATTTGCAGAAGATTAACTGAGCATTGGCTTCAACGTAAAGTCACCAGCAGCATTAGCCCCTAACAAGAGAGTCAGCCTGTCCTTTGAAGCCAGGCATTGACTTCTCCTCTCTAGCTATGAAAGTCCTAGATGGCATCTTCTTCCAGTATAAGGCTGTTTCATCTACATTGAAAATCCATTGTTTAGTGTAGCCGCCTTCATGAAGTATCTTAGCTAGATCTTCTGGATAACTTGCTGCAGCTTCTACATCAGCACTTGCTGCTTCACCTTGCACTTTTATGTTATGGAGACGGCTTCTTTCCTTAAACCTTATGAACCACCCTCTGCTAGCTTCAAATGTTTCCTCTGCAGCTTCCTCACCTCTCTCAGCCTTCACAGAACTGAAGAGAGATTAGGCTGTGGCTTAAGGCAGTGTTGTGGCTGGTTTGATCTTCTATCCAGACCACTAAAACTTTCTCCATATCAGCAATGAGGCTGTTTGGCTTTTTTATCACTCATGTGTTCACGGGAGTAGCACTTTTAATTTCCTTCAAGAACTTTTCCTTTGCGTTCACAATTTAGCTAACTGTTTGGCACAAGAGGCCTAGCTTTCAGCCTGTCTCAGCTTTCGACATGCCTTCCTTACTAAGCTTAATTATTTTCAGCTTTTGATTTAAAGTGAGAGACCTGCAACTCTTCCTTTCACACGGACACTTAGAGGCCACTGAAGGGTTATTAACTGGCCTAATTTCAATATTGTGGTGTCTCAGGGAATAGGGTGGCCCGAGGAGAGGAAGAGAGACGAGGGAAGGGCAGGTCAGTGGAGCAGTCAGAACACACACATTTATCGATTAAGTTAGCCGTCTTATATGGGTGCAGTTGATGGCGCCCCAAAACAATGACAATAGTAACATCAAAGATCACTGATCACAGATCACTATAACAAATATAATAATAATGCAGAAGTTTGAAACATTGCAAGAATCATCAAAATGTGACACAGAGACACGAAGTGAGCAAATGGAAAAATGGCACCGATAGACTTGTTCGATGAAGGGTTACCAGAGGCCTTCAATTTGTGAAAAACAGTGTCTGCAGAGCACAATAAAATGAAGCACAATAAAACGAGGTATGCCTGTATTACTATTATAAATTATAATTCCCACAGCAAAGCTGTGTGAAATAAATTATTGGCAAAGACAATCTCAGTCTCTGAGGATAATTTGCCACGGACAAAACAAGGGTTCCCAGTGTGGCCCCTGGACCAGTATGTCCAGGTCCCTTGGAGCCTTGTTAGAAGGCAGTCTCTGGCTCCACCCCTGGCCCACTGGCTCAGAGATTCGGGGTGCGGCTCAGCCAGCTGGGGTTGACACGCCCTCCATGTGACCCCAAAGCCGGCACCAATTGGAGAATCACCAGTTTAAGTTCCCTCAGTGAGTGAAGCTGGGTTCATCCCCATAAAAGCCAGAGGTGTCACTCTTTTCTGGGCATAGACTAACACCCCAGTCAGCTTGAAAAATTAAAAGCTTGTATAAGTATTAAAAACCTTAAAGATATTCACTCCGTCTAACTCAGTGATCTCAATTCTAGGATTCTACATTACATGGAATAAGCTTTGCTCATAAAATATTCATCATTGTGTTATTCATAATAGTGAAAAATTAGAAACAATCTAAACGTCCAAATAATAAGTATTTGATTAAATACATCCACAGAGTAGTTAAAAATGTTTATGGAAGAGTTTAAAGAATACAAAGCATGGTTATGTGTTAATGGAAAGAAGCAAGATTCAAAA
Organism: Diceros bicornis minor; assembly: GCF_020826845.1. NCBI lineage: Eukaryota > Metazoa > Chordata > Mammalia > Perissodactyla > Rhinocerotidae > Diceros > Diceros bicornis. The sequence continues at coordinate 13,187,074 of NC_080749.1, read as the reverse complement.
TTCTGCATACCAAATGACCACAACTATGTGGGGAAAACCATGAGTAGGAAAAAAGTCTGGAAGGAAACCCCAGAAAATGTTCAACAGATGGGACTAGGGTAATTTTCTTCTATTTAAAAAAAAATTTTTTTTTGCAAAGTTTTACAGGGGGCGTGTACTCATTTAAGCAACCTGTCTCTGGGGAAAGGAGCTGAGTACAAATTGAGGAGGGGCCCCGCTTTTGCAACAGAAGGGCCTCTCACAGCTGGAGAGCTGCTGACTTTCTGAGCCGACCTTCATTTAAACCTCCTGAACACCTGTGACAGAGACTTAGCGCAATTTTGTCTCCCCGCCAGACTACAAACCCTTTGAGTGATGGAACTGTTTCTGTTTTGTTTTGTTTTTTTGTAATCTCTATAAGCCCCTCTGAGCACACAGAAGTGCTCAAAGAATGTTGAATTAATTATGATCCTGATACTAGAGATGATGAAACGGTCCATGTTCACACGGTGAAATCCTGGCAGATCTGGGATTCAAGGCTCAGTGAGTTGGGCTCCAAACGGGGCTTTTTTGCAGAGTCGGCTGCATAAGGCAAGTCCCTGGTCCCCAAACACTCTGGGACTACTGGCCTGTGCAGATATCCAGAGATCAGCAGAGCCCTACAGCTCCCGCTGGCCAAGGGTCATGTGCTAATCAGGCTGCCAAAGTCCAGAAGCGGGAGGGCACAGCCAGCTCTGCCAGCTCAGGTGACTTCCACGATGGACTTCTCCGATGAGGAGATAGGGCCCTTGCACACACGGATTTAGACAAGCAGAAAAGACAGTGGAGGGCATTCCTGGCAGGGGCTCTTCTTAATTAAAGGCACCAAGAAGAAACCAAATGAAGCAAATGGCTGATACACGTGACCATCCCTGTACACCTGTGAGTCACTCACAGGAACCTGGCTTTCTGTCTAGAACCCAGTGGGTAATTTACATATGTTTATCAAATGAGCAATGGATGAATGGATGGATGGATGGATGGATGGATGGATGGATGGATGGATGGATGGATGGACGGGTGGATGGATGGATGGATGGGTGGGTGGACAGGTGGACGAATGGATGGATGGGTGGGTGGACACGTGGACGGATGGATGGATAGGTGGGTAGATGGGTGGATGGATGGATGGATGGGTGGGTGGATGGATGGGTGGGTGGATAGATGAATGGATGGATAGATGGATGTTTGTTAATAGCAGAATAAGAGTTAAGGGGTTTTGGAAATAGACAGACCTTGGTTTGAGTCCTGGGTCTGCCCTTGTCTACAGTGTGACCTGAGCAAGTTACGTCACGTATCTGAGCAGAGGTTTCTCTGAGAGGCCTCTGGGGGTTGTTTTGATGATTAATAATAATCCACGGAAAGCGCTGAGCTCATGCCTGGCACATAGTTAGTGCCCAAGAAATGAGAATTGTTATCATCTTCATTGACCAGAAAGGAAAGGGGGAAGAAATGTAATGGGGCCTGCAGTTGGCTGTCTTGCTACCATTTCCCTCCTTCCTAGAAACTGAATCCTGATTTCCTTTGGGAAGTCATGTGGTTTAAGTAGCTTAAGTCCATCAGTGTAGTCCATCCCCTCAGGCCTCTGTGATTGGTTCAAGGATGTGTATGAGACTTAAGCTGGTCCAATCAGAGTGAACCTCAGAATATTTGCTGAGAATGCTGGGACACAGCCTCCTTCTTTCTCTCATTAGATGTAACGAGGAAGCCAGTAGCTCAGCAGCTGCTGGCAGTTACATTGGAAGCACTAGCCTAACAAGAAAGCTAATATTACAGAAGCAAAGTAGAAAGACAGAAAGAAACATTGTTGAGCTGCTAGACTCAGATGCATCTGAAGTTGGTGATCTCTGGACTCTTCAGTTATATGAGCCAATTAATTTCTTTTATGTTTAAAACCTATCTAGGGCAGATTTTCTGACACCTACAGTCAAAAGCACCCTACAGAAAAGACACGAGAATAAGGACATATGAATAGAATGTCACAAAGATGAGGCAACAAGTGTTGGGTGGTATCCAACAGTAAAAGGCTTTGGATGACAGAAGTTGGGGCTAAATTTTAGCTAGTATTTCCCATTTGACAGATTAATAAACTGAGGCCAGAGAGTTAAACATCAAGCAACTTGTCTAAGATTACACAAGTTAGCATTAACTAAATGTGGAGCTGGAACTGGAAACCAAATCCTTCTGGCTCAGTGCCCTTTCCCAAACCACACAGCCACTCTACCCATGGAGAAACATACCCCAGCCGAGGGCAACAAATCCCTGGAGGCACTTCCTCTCTGAGAAGAAGGAGATGATGAGGAGTGTGTGAAGGTAGAGGCCTTCCACCAGCAGCCAGGCGTAGTTGGCCATGATGCAGTACTGGAAGAAGACCATGACCAGCTTACAGCCCACCTGGACAGAGAGAGGCAGGTGAGTCGCAGGCTGGGTGACCTGCAGGTTTCCCTTTGGTGCCCAGCCCCAAAAGAAGTGACAGGGTGTGGGAGGGATCAGGGGCCAGGCTACAGAGCAAGCCTCTGAGGCTCATGGCCATCCCCTGTGGCCTTCCACTATCAGAAGACCAGGCCCACAGAACCTCTAGAGAGTGGAAGTCCACAGGCCAACAGCCTTGGTCAAGATGGTCAATGGGCCATCACAGAAGCAGGAAGTGCAAAAAATTCTGGAACTGGCTGCCACTTGTAAAATTGTGTCAGATACTGCCCAACTCCCAACTCCACCATTTTTCAGATGAGGAAACTGAGGCCTAGAGAAGAAAAAGGATTTCTGAGCAAAGAGTTAACAAATTCTTTCCAAGCTCAGTTTCCCTGGAAACAGATGAAGAAGGGACATGCCAGCGACGTTAGAAGGCAACATTGATTCTAGTAAAAATGGCCCCTGGCTGGTACACTGGAGACCTCTAAATACCTGATGGGGATGCCACGGTGTTGGCCTTCCCTCACGCAGTGACTCTTATAACAGGCATGTCCCTCGCAGGGATCCCTGGAAACTCTGCCTATGGATTTGTGGGGCATTAGGCTTGTATGCCAGCACAGCTCCAAATCCATCCTGTGAGGTCTCCTTTCCCTTCACTGAGCTGTCCCCTGGGGAGAGGACCTCCTGGGATGGCTCGAGGGCTGCTGCATGGATTGCTACAAGAACATGTCCGTCATTGGCCTGGTGCCGCCCTGCTGGCCAGCTGTGTGCCTGCCCTGTGGCCTCCTATGGACTCTGATTCCAGGCGTGGCCCAGAGTTGGCTTGTGAGTCTGATGTTTAGTGGAAGCTGAGAAGGTTCCCTGCTGGACGTTGCTGGACTTTTCCACTGCTGGTCGGTGACGGGGCGGGGCCTGAATTTAATCTCCTGACTCCCGGTCACCTGCTCTTATTTCATCCTGGAAATCTCCCTGAGACACGTGGGCCCTTCTTGAGGGGCCACTCAGTTTTCGTCAGAGAATACACACACACACACACACACACACACACACACACGTTAAAAACTATAAACAATGCAAAGTTAACAGATCTGTAAGGAATCACAGATGTGAGTGGCGAGAAGTCACAGGCAGGTTGACTGAAGCAATCTCAATTTCTGGTCCCTTTCTCCCTGCTTGCCTCTGCTATGGAGACTACCATAGCGAAAAACAATCTCCCAGCTTCCTTCGCAGTTAGGTGTGGTCACATGACACAGTTCTAGCCAATGAGACATAGATAGGAGTCTCAGAGAAGGCATTCTTTCCCAAATGAAAAGGCAAAGCCTCCCAAAGAGAAAAAATGTTTAACCTTGACTTTACTCCTTCTTGTCTGGAACATGGACATGAGGCCTGGGGTTGCAGCAGCCATATTGCAAACATGCAGTGTAAAGCATGGAATCACGGATGGCAGAGCAGAAAGAGGGAAAATGACTGTGTCCATCATGGCATCATGGAGCCACTGTGCCACCTCTGGATTGCCCATCTGTGGACTGCTTACGTGTGAAAAAAAACCCATGTGTTCAAGCCACTGATGTGCAGTTTTCTGGTATGTCCAGCAAAAGGGATTTCCAACTGACACATGGGTGATATTGCAATGAACTAAGACTCATCTCAGCATTCAGAAGGAGGAAGAGGTTTAGATTTAACAAAACATGATTGTTTTACTGAAGACCTGTGTATGCAGACACACGGGCATATGCTCACCCTTTTCTTCCTACAACCAACCCCAACCCTCCCTAGACTTGGTCATCTATCTACAGCTGGGACCTGGCAGGATTAGGGAAAAGAGGAGTCTCTCTGTGCTTCTAATTCCCAGAGTGGTGAATCCACTCCCGGACACTGGGAGTTGAACAGCAGCCCCCATGGGCTTCCCAACACACTGCTCTCATATGCGACCTAAATTGTGCCTGTGGGGACACGGGATTCTCCCGAACGTCCTGCCAGCCCCAGTGCTGGCCCCTTTACCCTAGGCATTAAGTGCCGCCTCAGTATGGACTCAGGGGAAGGACAACTGGGCTGCCACCTTTCCACAGTTAGGCTGGGGGAGGCAGGCAGGCCTGGCCACATCCTGGGGCATGTGGGCCTGTTACCCTGTGGGCATCGCAGTGGGTGACATCGTCCGAGGAGAAGAGCACGGCATCCTTGATGAAGTTGGAGAGGGCGCGCAGGATGAACGACACAAACAGGTGCATGTGGATGTAGTTGCGCGTGCAGTGGAGCCTCCTGGAGGGAAAGAACGTGGGGCCGTGGGCACCAGAGTCAGGAGAGGCTGGGGCTCAGCCAGGCCCGCTCCTGCCCCAGTGCGCTTTCCAGGTCACACAGCTCTCTGTATCTCTGTTGGCAGAGCCTGAATGAGAACCCGGGCCCCCAGACGCCGAGTCTACCCTATCTCATTTTGCAATTAAAAAAAAAGCTGGGGGTATAGGAGCAATGCTGTATTCTGCTCTGACCTACCACCATCTCAGCTCCCAGAATCGTTAAGAAGAGTGAGTGGTGTGGGAGGCACGCAACCATTTGGGAGAGGGAGAGCGGCAGAGAAAGAACACAGGCTGTGGGGAGAAATCAGACCCAGGCTCTGCCACTTAGGAGCTACACGACCTTGAGCAACCCTCTTCCCCTCCCAGAGCCTGGGTTTCCTCCTCTGCTGCAGGGGTCAGAAGTCTGTAACTTGTTCCCTGTCTTCTGGGACCAGAACCAGGCTTTCTTATGGGGAACCATTCCAGCTCTGGGGAAGGGGTGACTCCACCCTCCCATCCTCAGACCGGACCAATCAGACCTCCCCATCCCTGGCTGCATGATTGGCTCAGGGTCGGGCATGCGACCCAAGCCAGCCCTATAAGAAGTCCCCCAGGACTTTCATTGCAACTAATGGGGAAGAGGCCCTCTTTGCCCTGGCGTTGCTGAGCTGGTAGAATGTACCCCTGCAGCTGCTGGTGGTTGTCTCTGCCACCCCTGAAGAAAGCCTGCCTGAGGATGAGGCCAACGCAGAGTGGAGAAATGGAGGGAGACAGACTTAGTTCTGCTGATAGCTTTGAACATCTAGATCCAGCCATGCCTGAAGCCAGATGTCCCTGAACTTGTCAATTATGTGGTTCAGGTCATTTTTATTTTTCTTAAGCTGTTTTAAGGTGGATTTCTGTTTCTTGAAACCAAGAGTCTGGCTAATACACTTGTAATATGGAGGGTAATGATACCTATCTCATAGCATTGTGTGAAAATTAGAAATAATACATGTTAAAGCAATTGGTGCAGTAAGTTCTTAGTAATGCTCAGTAAACGTTGAATGAATGAAAGAATGAATACGGTCATGGGAACTTCGATGTTTTGCCACAGGTAAGCTTTAGATCAAGAAGTGATAAAGTTGCCCAGATCAAGAAGTGATAAAGTTGCCCACGCAGACCTTCCTCTCTCTGGCCTCAGCAATGAAAAGAGACCCAAAGTCTGCGCCCGGGGAAGGCTGGGGAGGCGGAGAGCTGGCAGCGTGTTCTCACCGGAAAGCACAGAGGATGCTGAGGGCGACCAGGAGCATCACCAGGGAGGAGCTATAGCCCACGGTGTACATGACCTTCAGCTTCAGCAGGTACTCGTGCTGCAGAGAGAGACAGGTGTGTGTCAGCCCCACTCGCCCACCTGGCTGGCTCTGCCCTTTTCTGCCCCAGAGTGGACCTGCTTCAGGCTTCAGGGGTTGAAGGGGTTCAACTCTGACTGCTATTCTGTTCATACCCCAAGGACACCAATTCATAGACTCCTAACATCTTAACTTTGGAAAAGATCTTGGGGATCATCTGATGCCAATTCAAACTTCTATCCCATGTAGAAGGCCCCTTACCATCACTCTGAATTCAAGCCTTTGCTTGAATACCTCCAGGGACAAGGTGCTCACTGCCTTTCAAGGAAGTTAATTGGTATACAACAGTATAAAATATTAGATAATTTTTTCTCATGTGAAGTTAAAATCTATTACTTTTAAATTGTACCTGTTGGTTCTTTTTCTGCTTCTGGAGCCACTTAAACTGAATTTGTCTTGTACTGAAGGTTCATCATTATTTTAAAAATAAACTTTTCATTTTAGAATAGTTTTTTAGACTTAGAGAAAAGTTATGAAGATCATCCAGAGAGGCCTGTCATTTCTTAATACAGCTATTCTGCCTATTCGTCCCTCGTGTATTTTCTCAGCATTAAATATTCCCTGTATCTTTAGTCTCTTTTCCACAACCCTTCACCATTTTGCTCAAGTAATATACTCCAGTTTGTCAATGTCCTTAAATAAGATACCCAGAATCAGATAGCTGAGAAGCTCCAATGTGTTCTCTGACCAGGAAGAAGTAGGATGGGATCATCACCTCCCCCGATCTGTACACTGCACTCTTATTAATGCAAGCAGGCGTTTACCTAAGCAGCCACGCCACACTACCGGCTCCTCTTTCATTCACAAAGATCTCAAGGGACTGGAATAATGGGCAAAATATTAAATTGTGACATGTTGTGATAAATGTAAAAGCCTGCAATTTTTAGGTTCAAAAAAATAAATTGTACAACAGTCTTAAGAAGAATCAAGGAAATGAAAATTAAAACAATAATGCTATACCATTTTTTACCAACAAAATTAACAAATATTTCAAAGTAATAATATTCCATGAGGGTATAGTGAGGGTATTGTGGGAGTGAAGATGCGTTCACTCTCTCTGGAAAGTAGCACGTATCAAGAATCTTTGAAATATGCATTCCTTTTGACCCCCCGCCTACCTCTAGAGATTAATTCTAAGAAATAATCAGAGACATAAAAACATATTTCAATATAAAGATGTTTATCACAGAACTATTTGTGAAAAACACTCAAATGTCCAACAATAAAAGAATCGTTAACAAAATTATTTTAAACCAAAATTATTTTAATGTTATGCCACTGTTAAAATGCTGCTTACCAGGAGTTTTAAAAGACATCATGACATGCTAAGAACATAATGTTAAGTGAAAAGGCAGAATACAAATTTTACCTGTACAGTATGATTCCCGTTATATGCAAAAAAAAAAGTGTTAGCTTGGGGCTGGCCCCCGGGCCTAGTGGTTAAGTTTGACGTACTCCACCTTGGGGGCCAGGGTTTGGTTCCTGGGCTCGGACCTACACCACTGGTCAACAGCCATGCTGTGGTGGCAGCTCACATACAAAAAAAAAAAATAGAGGAAGATTGGTACAGATGTTGGCTCAGGGCGAATCTTCCTCAAGCGAAAAAAAGGATTAGGTTGAATTATACGAAATTGCCCTTTTTTGTAGATCAAAAATGATTGACCGTAAGGAGATGTGTCAGATGTTCATAGCGGTAAGCTTTGGGTGATAATTTTGCAGATAGAGTCGTTACTTTCATTTGTATTTTTTCTATGCTTTTCATTTTTCTACTGTTGGTAAGTACGATTTTATAACCAGAAGAACAGGGTAATTAATTAAAAAAAAAAAATAGGCACAAGAATAGTGTTAGGGAAACCTAGTGTTAGGGAAACAGCTGTTCATATGAAAATGACCTTGAGGAGAGAATGGCCCCTGCTCCACGGTGGTAGAGGAGTGGATTGCCAAGAAAGAACACAGGCTCGGAGCCAAGAGACAAGGGTTCCAGACCCAGGACTGGTACTCACCAGCTGTGTGACCTTGGGCAAATTACTTAACTTCTCTGAGCCTTAGATTCCTCATCTGCAAAATGGGGATAATATCTACCTTGCAGGCTGGTTGGAAAAACAAACAAGGCATCAGGTAGAGTATCTAGAAAATGCGTGGCACTTAGAAGACACTCAGTGCATGTTCATTTTCCCCCGCTCCGTGTGTCAACCTACAATCTTGCCGTGTGCAGGCCCAGAGCTGAGGGCCTCAGCCTCACTCCCAGGGATGCCTGGTTTTGCAGCCCTCAGTTCGGGAGCAGTTTGGGCCAGCCTGTGGCAGCATGAGGAGGCACGGTGACAAGGGTTCAGGCTGAATATTCTGTACCATCTTGTGGCTGGGGTCATTGTCTGCCAGGTGATCCTCAGGACACCTGGGCCAGCTCTCATGCAGACCCGTTCCTGCCTGTGTCTTTAAAGTCTGACCCAGAAAGAGCCCTGTCCCAGGAGGCCTGACATGACCTCGCTGCCCCCGCCCCTGACATCTGCAACTGTGCACCACCCCCAGATGATTTGGGGTCCAGACACCTCACTGCCATCTGTCCTGGATCAAGTTGCCTATCTCCCTGCTGTGTATCCCCCTTCTTCCTGTATCCTCTAGATCAAGGCTCAGCAGGCTTTTTCCATAAAAGGACAGATGGTAAATATTTTAGGCTTTGGGTGCCATTCAGTCTCTTTTGCAACTACTCAACTCTGCCATCGTAGTGCAAATGGCTGTGGCTGTGTTTCAATAAAACTTTATTTGCAAAAGCAAGTGGTGGGCCAGATTTGGCCCAAGGGCTGTAGTTTGCCAACCTCTACTCTAGGTAAGCAAACCGCATTTTATTTACCCAAGTGGCAGGTGTGCCTGGTCTTTCTGCTAAACTGAGTCCACTATTGCATTTGTCAAAAATAGAGTGGTGTGTGCCAAGTAAAAAGTTGAAAAAAGACAACCAAAAATGCATATTTTCACTATCACTTGATTAAAAGAAAAAAAGACATTTCAACAATAAGAAATCAGGATGATTCAAATCTTAGAATAAATGACAAAGTTTGTGCCAGTTTACAGACCAGCATTCAGGGACCAGTGAATCATGTCTGGAAACCCTTCTAATCTTAGTGATTTTTATTTATTTTATTTTTTTATGTGAGCTGAAGCTAAGGTAAGTTTCCTTTCCACTATTTTTGGAAAATTAATTTTCTGAGTTAAGTCCAGAACTTTGCATTTATCTTTGTTAAATTTCAGCTCCAAGTTTTGGGATGTTAACAGTTTCAACTCTACCATGAACATCATAACTAAAGCCCCAGGCTCCATTCTTTCACAGCCAATTAGTCTAAGTCAACAGTTCTCATGTGTGGTTTTCATAGATATAACTCACAAAAACAGAAGCTCTTTGGGGTCCTCAATAATTCATAAGAGTGTAAAAGGGTCCCGTGGCCAAAAAGTTTGAGAATCGCAGGCCTAAGCCAATCATGTCTCTCATCCCTCTGCCAGGGATGGTCCAGGGGTGGGCAGGCTCAAGTCACTTTGGGCCAATGAGATGTGAGGACAGGCTTGCCGGAGGTTTGGGTAAGAAGTTTTCTTGCTCTTAGGAAGGAGCCGTAGGAAGCCAGGCTGTCCCTCCTCCCAGACAGGCAGGCCTGGGAAGTCTTACAATGGGAGGGGTGCCAGCCCTGGGAAGAAGCAACCAGGATGCAGGAGAGACAGAAAGGACCTGGTCCTTGGTGGCTTTGCGGTGCTGCTTCATCAGAGTCCTGACACCTTTCTCTGCACCCCTAGTTACAGGAGCCACATTTGCTTATTAAGCCAGTTGGAAATTTCTGTTATTTGCAGCCCAAAGCAGCCTTTTGAACCTCCATCCTGCTACCCATCATAAGAACGTTCTCTCCTAATCTTATGGATTTTACAAATTTTACACATAAGCCCCCGTCTTCATATAAGTCAATGAGAGAAATGGTAATCTGCAGAAGTCAGAGCCTACCCAAGACCCCTCCAAAACCATCTGTACCCACTGATCAATCCTTGTTGGATCCCGTTATTAAATTAGTCCACTCTGGCCAGATCTGAAGACCTCATGTGTTTCCTCCAATTGAATGACAAGCCCTGGGAGGGAAGAAACTCCACGCTCCATCTTGGTCCCGCAACCAATCTCCTTCGTATAGAGCAAGACTGATTGGCTATAGAGAGAGGAGTTGTCGAAAAAACTCAGAGGTGGCTATGATCTGCCTCCCAACTTCATCCTTTCTCCCTAAATTCTGCTGCTCCCCCTCCATGCTTCTGTAACATCCTACCTTACCCTCCAAGGGACAAGCAATCTTGTCCATGGTATTCCCGCTGGGGATTTTAGCTCTTGGCGCTGCTAAGGTGCATCTCCCAGGGGGCACACATCTTAATGAGGAGGTGGCAGAAGACAGAGGATGAAGCACTGGCTCTTTGTGGAACTAGACTTGGTTTGACTCCTGCCTCCACTGCTTTCTAAGCATGTTCCTTAACCCCTCTGAGCCTCAGTTTCCTCATCTGCAAAATGGAGAAAATACTGAGCTAACAGTGAATCCTTTTGAGGATTTAATGTAACTGTGCATTACGCAGCTGACACACGGTAGATGTTCAGTATATCGATAAACATTTATTGGGTCCTTTGCAGGTGCCAGGCATTGTGGGGGCACTGGGGGCCTGGAAGTGAGTAAGCCTCTTTCTGATTCATCACTGCTCTATCTCTGCGCCTAGACTCATGCCCGGCCCAGAGAAGGTGCTCAATCAATGTTTGTTGAGTGAATGAAAGCCTTTGAGGAGCTGATGCTTTAGTGAGAGAGGTGGATGCACACGGCACATGCTGATTATTTACTATACCATGGTGAGTAGTAGCTGGAGGCCAACACGGAGCATTAAGGGAGCCCCTCCTGTGGGGAGGGGAAGAAAGGGCTTTCCGGAGATGATGGGCTGGAGTGAGTCTCTTTATTTATTTATTTATTTATTTTTTATTTTTTTAAATTTATTTCTTTTTCCCCAAAGCCCCAGTAGATAGTTGTACGTCATAGCTGCACATCCTTCTAGTTGCCGTATGTAGGACGCAGCCTCAGCATGGCCAGAGAAGCAGTGTGTCGGTGCGCACCCGGGATCCGAACTCGGGCCGCCAGCAGCAGAGCGCGCACACTTAACCGCTAAGCCACAGGGCCGGCCCTGGAGTGAGTCTTGAAGGATGTGTACCAATCAGTCAGGAAAAGCGAGGAGGGAAGGGTTCTCTGCCACAGAGGGCCTTCAGGGGGGGGCCTTGAGAGGCACCCGAAGAAGCTCAGCCCACAGCTCACAGCGTTCTTTCTCAGACCAGGGCTGCCCTGCGCCGGGCTCTCTCCTTCCCCTCAGAGCCTCTGACTCCCTTGAGAGCAAACGTTCATTGAGCACTTACTATGGCCAGGCACCTTCCCAGCACTTCCACTTATTAACCCACTTAGTTCTCTTGACAGGCCTGTGAGGGCGGAACTATTATTAACCCCGTTTTCCTGATGAAGAAGCCGAGGCACAGAGAAGTCCTCCCCGCCTCCCCCAGGTCACAGGTCGGGGTTCAGACTCATGAGCCTGGCTCCGAGCATTTAGCCACTACGTCACTTCTCTTTTGGTTTCATGACTAAATCACCCCAGTCTCACGGTGGCACACGGCAGTTCTCTCTGTGCCATGGTCTTCATGACCGTCATCTCCGGGTGATAGACCAGGGCAGTGAAGCCCACTGAACCCCAGGCGATGAGCAGGGGAGGGGTGGGTGAGACGGGCAGCCCCCAGGCCACCTGACCTTGGCCCTGGGCTGGCTCCACTCTGCCCCCTCCCAGGGACCTCTCACCCTGCAGGCCCCATCCCAGAACCGAGGGGGTTGACAGGCTTACCCGCTTCTCGTTGGACGAGTCATTCACGTTAACCCCACAGGCCAGGTCAGGCCTGGGGAAGGTTTCCGACCAGCCGCCCTGTGTGCAGTTTCGAAACATGGAACCTGTGGGTGCCAAGCATCCTGTGTGTGAGTGGTGGGGACCAGGGACAGACATCCAGGTCTTCTGGGCACCCCTGGCCATGCCTTAGGGGCAGCCCGGAGCTTCCTTCTGTCACTCTGTCCCCGGCCACCTTTCTCTGAACCACACAGTCAGCTCCCAGTTGGCCCAGTTGATCCTTCAAGAATATGTAAGAGTCAGTCAGGAGAAGTGGTGGGAAAGGTATGCAGGCAAATGGTCCGAGAAGGGGCAAAGACCCGGATGAGTGTGCGTGTGTGTGTGAGAGAAAGAGACAGACCTGCTAATCCTTGATACCTCCATCTACAAACCAGGCCGGTCCTGAACAAATACCCCTCCCAGCCTCTAAGCACTGCTTGTCTCCCTCCCGGGGTCCCCTTGGCCTCACCTACACACCCACATCTCACACCCCCACATCCCACTGTGCCAAGCACGGGGGCTCCAGAGACAAGGCAGGCTGATTGACACGTGTCACAGTATTCAATACTCCCAACAACCCTTCTCAACCAGACCCCAGGCCCCCACAGAACTTCCGTTCCTGCTCCCCACCCCAGCTTGTTGCGCTCAGGGCCTAGCCCCACTCCAGGAGTCTCTTAGACCCCTGTGCCACTGCAGCCCACTTCACTCTGAGCCTGTCCCCTCCTTGCCCTTCCCTCCCCAGGCTTCAAACTCAGCAACAAGGTCACTCAGCACTCCAGAAGGAACTACCGCTCCCTACCCTCCACCCCCACTGGTTGAGGTGCCACTTCCGGATTTTTGAGGGTTTTCCCAAAGCAGAGGGCTGCTCCCCCACCCCCAACATGGGTGCTCACTGCAGAATCATAATAAAACCTTCATACTAGTAGGACATCGTTACTTTTTCAAGGGATTGTAGTGTCTCATACGATTAAGGAAGCTGAATGTAGTGCTTAAGAACAGTAGTCCCCAGAAATTTTGATTACACACCCCTAAACCAAAAAGTGTTGATCTCACACTCTAATGATTGTGTGTTTACCAAATTATAAGATTTCATGCTCTGCTGTAATAATGGTCATTGCTATGTGCCAGGCACTGTTGTAAACGTGCGACAGGTATTAAGTCATTTAATCCCAACAAGACTACGAGGCAGGTACTGTCACTTTCATAGTAAAATCTATTGTAACACGGAAACACTACACCCATTTTGCAGTCGGGGAAACTGAGACACACACCCTGGTAGGTGGGGGAAATGGGACTGAAGCCTGAGGCTCGGGCCCACAGGCTTAGCCACACACTACGTACTGACCCCTTCCTCACCGCTGCTGGCGCTTTTCGGACTCTCAGGTCCTGCTACCATTTAAGGGGTGGATCCCCCACAGAAGCTGGCATGGTTGTCAAGGACCCGGCCATCCCCATAATGAGCTTTTCTCAGGCTGCTGGTACTACTTCTGCACCAAGGAAGTTCTATTTTATGTCTAACTTCACACCCTGCTTCCCAGCATCTGAAAATCACTGGAGTAGCACTGAGATAAAACTTCCCAGGCAGCCTCCCCTCACGGAAGGGACAGAATGGAGTTATTAGTCCTTTAGCCACGGTGACAAGGCCCACCTCTGCATTATGAACCACAAGACAACTGCAGCCCCCACCGTCACCCCCACAGAGCTTATCGCCCTGCACCTCCAGCACGTGGCTGCACCCTGCACCCCTCACGCAGTGGCGACCATGGCTTCCCTGCCTCCCCCAGCAGAGGATGGGTTCCTGAGGCTCCCCAGTACCTGCCCAGCGCCCTCGCTCATCAAACCTTTGCTGGTTGCTGGCTGGCTAGAAAAGCAAAGGAGTGGGGATGGAGAGCCGCTCTACGCTTTTCTACGTGAGGAGAGGGAAGAGCTTGCCCCGAGGAGCCTTCAGAGCAGGAGCCTGAAGGCTGGGGAGGGGAGCTGCCAGACGAGAAGGAAGTCTTGGAAAGCCACCAGGAGTTGTTTCCCTCCTTGGACTGACTGGCCCAGCTGCATCCTCTCCTCGGGGCTGCCAAGGAGGGCAAACTTCCGGTCCGGGCTGGCTCTGTGGCTGTTACAGGGCTGCAAGGAGTGATCACAGCCATGCAGACAGGAGCCCCCAATCCTTTTTCTCTAACTCCTGCCCCGTCCAGGGACCCCTTAACCACCCCAGCTGGGCCAGGCATGCTCCTCTCCCTCAGGCCCCAGGGTCTGGGCCACTGGCTCACCCGGTTTAGGGTCAAATACGGCTGGGATTTCTAGAACCAGCCACTATGCTAAGTGCTTTATGTACGGATTCTGATGTAATCCTCATAGTGCTCCAGTGAAGGAGGTGGCCTATTTTACTTACGAGAAGACCAAGGCCCAGAAATGGGCCAGAGTGCCCAGCCAGGACGTGCCCCATCACTGGCCCTCTCCCTGCGGACCCACGTGCGGCTTCTAGCACCAGGAGACAGTGGCCTTAGGCTCTAGGCAAGCCCAACCTATGTGGGCTCACAAGGCCTGGAGTACAGGTTTAGAACCAGCCAGATCTGAGTTTGAAACCCAGCACTGCCTCTTGGTTGCCGTGTGACCTTAGGGGCATCACTTCTCTGTCCCAAATGGGAATAACCACCTCCACTGCAGGACTGAGCAGGAAACATGAGAGCACACAGAAACTGCCCAGCTGGTGCCAGGCACAGGACAGACGCCAGTGTTACTCCCTTCTGCTTTCGGCCTTTCTAAAATAGACCAGGAGTGGTGGGGCTTGGAGGCTTGGAATCTAGGAGGCGGTGGAAGATTTCTGTAAATGAGTCAAGGGAGCTAGGCTGTCAGACAGGAAAGGATGGTGGTCACATTCAGGCTGGTGGGATGGGAAGCTGAATTAAGAGCACACACTTCCTGGGGCCCAGAACTGGTTATCAGACAGCATGTGCCTAGAGGCGGGGCTGCCTCTTTTGGAGCCCTTTCTTCACCGACCCAGCAGGATGCTGCATGTGATCCAGGCCAGCTGCCCAGAGTAGCTAACAAGGCGGCCCTTTGGCCTTTGCTGACGGGGCCCTCGGCGGAACTGCAGAGGAGACAAGGGTTGAGCTCTCTCCGGAGTCACTTCAACCCCACCCTCTTCCCGTGGGTTTAGTTCCTAACAGTAAGGGGTTCTTACCCAGGTGCAGGTCAATGTACACTTCAAGGGCCCCTGAAAGCACAGTCAGGATTTTTGTGCATTTACATATGTGCAGTTTGGGGAAGAGCCACTCCAAAACTTTCACTCAATTTTCAAAAGGCCCCAGGACCCTAATCAGGTTAGGGACCACTACTGTTTTAAGGCTCCAATCCCCACTTAGACAGAAGGGAAAGAAGGCCAGGGCCTGACCCTGCTCAGGAAGTGTTTTTTAATAAGAAACTCTGGAAGACCAGTGCCCTTTTAAAAATCAAAGGAATGCATCCTTGAGGGAACATTCGAGGCCCTGGCACACACAAACAGAAAAATATCTGGGGGCAGAATCCAGCCTGCAGTTTCTCCAGTCACACAGACACCCATCCTGTCTGGGCCCATGTGGTAGGTGCCCTGAAAAAGAATTAATTTGTTATTATTATTTTCTTCTTTCAAAAGGAAGGGTCCAGAACATTAGCTTGTCCTCACTGGGCTCTCCTGCCTGGGTTGGGGTGGGGAGCCCTGGAATCCTGTGGGACACAGCTGAGGGGAGCCTTCCTTCTTAAGAGGAGATAAAGGGGCTGGGATCTAATCAGACCCCGAGGAGGATCTACAGGGAGGGAAGGCAGTGGTGGGAGGACGGTTCTTAGTGACTAACTGAGGCTGGACTGGTCCTGAGCCATGATTCTGGGCTGGCTGGTGCCCTGGGTCTGGGGCTGGGTATGAGCAGAGTGGCCCCCAGAGTGAAATGATCCCCCCACCGCCAGGCCTTTGCATAGCACTCAGCAGGCAGGGCCTCAGTGTGGATGGGCAGGAGGAGGGTCCTGCAGCCTCACAGCGACACCATGTGGCAGCAATAAGAAACTGCAGCAGAGGTCGGCGTAGAACCCCTGCTTACTTCCCTGTACCCCTGGGTGGCCCTGGATGGGTCTTGAGCAATTAAAGGGTTGGGGAGACAGGAAGGAGACAGTGGGATTTTAGTTAATGAGGCAGGCAGATGTTCAAGCAATTGACTGGAGAGGGATGTGGCCATGAGCACTGTTCTGCCTGGCCTCTCTGCAGAAAGGTAGGAGGGATGGTGATGGGGGAGGTGGGGGCAGAGGCACTGGCACTCTGGGAAGGCTGCGGAGGGAGGGCTGGGAGAGGAGAGGAGCTTCAAGTCCCTCCAACAGGAGAACTTGGCCAGCCAGGGAGGGGCACTGGACAGGGAGTCAGAGACCAGGATCTAGTCCTGGCCCTGCACCTGACCAGCGTGTTGCTTCAGGTCAACTATGTTTGGATTAATCTCCTGTGTCCTGAGCTCCACGGACTCCAGGGACAGGCATGGAAGGGTCATGCCAGGAGGTGAAGACTGTTGGTGAGTTTGCTGGCATGTGTGTGCATGCGGGGGGATGTTGGAGGAGGAAAGGGAGGACAAGAAGAGAGAAGAGGGGGAGACAAGGGACAAAGGAAGATATTTAAAGTATATTTCCAAGCAAAGCCATACAGAACTGGTATTATTTATTCTCCCCATTTTACAGGTGAGGAAAATCGAGGCTCTGAGACAATGAGTAACTTGGGCCCTGAGGCAGAGACTGGCACCCACTGGACCACAGTCCCCATGTCCCTCACAGTGACAAGTCACCACATGGCTGAGTTCTGGCAGAGACCATGTGGGCAGAAGCGGTATCACTTTCAGGCCTGTTCCTTCAAAGTCTCTCGTGTGATCCTCTGGGTCCTTTTCCCTTTGCCAGTCGTCCCAAAAGCTGTGTGTTGAGACCGCAGGCAGAAAGGCGCCGGGAGACCAGAACCACCGTGTAGAGAGGAGCTTCCTGTGAATCAGGAGCACCTATTTTGGACTTAGGTGGGCAGGCATGGTCTGCAGGCTTCGAGACTTGGGGGGTTCATCTGCTTCAGCAGCTAGCACAACCCCAGCAGTAAGTGAAGGAGTGGGATTCAAACCCATCTCCCCGGTCCCCTCCAATGCCTGTGTCGTGGGCGTCAGGTGAGCTACAGCAGTGTGGTCCCCAAATCTCTGTGTGTGCACACACACATGTGTTGGTGTGCCCATGTGTACTACAGAACTATGGCGTGAAGGATCTACACTCCTCTCCCACACTGCTCTGACTGGGTTTCCATGCTGCTCATCTTTTCCTTACCTGGCTTCGGAAGGCTGCTGGGTTTAGTGTTAAATCATCTTTTTTGTTCATTCTTCTTAAGGGCCCCATCAGGTAGCCATTCCTGCCCCTCACGGATAAAGGGAGAGGGGCAGCAGGGCCAGGCCAGGCTTTAGACTTTAAATGACCCCACTGAGGGCAGGGGACAAAGGTCATGAAACCACCTTGCCTCTACCCTCTACCAGGGTCACCCTCACCCTGGGGCCGTAGACCCACCTTCACTGTGGCCCCGAGGACAGATCACCAGTTTTGAAGATGTGGGGGTACTTGCTGGGGATTGGGGTTTTGAAGATCACCAGAGAAATCCAGGTTTCAGTCCTAGTTTCTCCATCTCCTAGCTCTGAACCTTAGGCAAACTGCTGACCCCTCTTAGTCCCTCTTATTATTATTACCCTCTACTGGGTCAAGTGGGGGAGAAAGGTCTGTGATTTGCAGGGGTCTTGTGATGGCTAATGAGTCCACATATATAAAAATGCCTGGCACATAACCGAGCTCTAGCCAGTGTAGTACCCCCTGTGTGAGACAACCCTCCTTCCCTGCCTGAAATTAAGAAAATGCCTATAAACTACAGCTTTCCTCAGGCAAGAGATCCCCCGTGAGGCCAGGGGCTTCCAGGGAGGGCACAGTTTATCAGCAGGGCCTGGCAGAATGGGCATAAAGGAAGTAAGTGTTCTGGAAGGCCAGGCTATGCCAGGCCGAAACCCAGACACAGGAGCTGGAGCAAGGGCCCTGCTTGCTAAGGAGGCAGAAATGTGGAAGAAATGTGGGGAGCCCCGAACTGGGGGGGTGGGGCAGTGAGGAGCAAGCCCAGCCTCCTGTATCGCTTCCTCAGGACACTGCCTCCTGCCCCCTTGCTTAGGACCCTGAGAGGTGAGCCCACCCCACAACCCCCAAGCAAGGCTTCCAATCCCCAGCAAGGACCCTCACATCATTCCACTCACTACTTGTCCCCAGAGAAGTTTCCCTGGCCTCATGCCTCCAGGCCAAGGCCCCACCCAGGGAGCCACCCCCCAGTCTCTCAGCCAGGACCCTTGGGCTGAAGGGTTACCATTTCGGCCTGTGAGCATCTGGAGAAATCGTGGGCACTCCATTTCCACAGTCTGTCCCAGCGCAGAGGAGGGCCAGCAGCTCATGTTGTCCCAAAGCCCCTCACAGCCTGCCAAGAAGAGCAGCAGCATCAGACGGGGATACAGCATGACCAAGGGCCACCCCCACCACCCTGTCACCATCCCCAACACCCGCGCCTGCCCGGAGTTCCTGTTAGGTACTGACTCCTTGAGATCAGGAACCAATAGTGTCTAATGTGCCTTTTCCTCCTCAGAGCCTTGGACTCTGCTATCTACATAGTAAGAGCTCAGTGTTGAAGACACGAAGGAAGGAAGGAAGGAACACACATTATCTCACGTAAGCCTCATAATGCAGGTCTGGATTTCTCTAGAGCAGAAGATGGCACGTCTCTTGGCCTCATCTTCCATTAAACGACTAGGCGGCAGTGGGCCTCCCTCCTGGCTGCACAGTGTAATGATCTGGGGAGCTTTAAAACATACATAACTGGGTGCTGCACCCAAGGGTCCTGGTGTAATTGGTTTGGGGTGGGGCCCAGGCATGATATTGTATTAAAACTTTCCAGGTAATTCTAATGTGATGGCAGGGTTGAGAACCCTTGTCCCATGATTCTCCAACTTCAGCTTGCATCAGGATCATCCAGAAGGCTTGTTAAAACACAGAGAGCTGGGTCCCACCCCCAAAGTCTTGGTGGAGCCTGAGAATGTGCATTTCTAACAAGTTCCCAAGTGAGGCTGATGCTGCGGGTCTGGAACCACACTTTGAGAACCACCGCCCTGGCCTACGGAAGCAGCTACACCAGATTACCACTGCTTTGTAGTAGTAATATTGTTGAGGATGTTGCTTTCTACCTCACAGTGTTCCCTGAAGGAGAACCTCATCTCAATGCAATGAGAAGCTGAATATATGGAGAACAACTAGCACATATCTGTCATTATAAACATTATATCTTGAAGCTGTTTCCTCTTTGACTTGGCTGCTAGAAAACTCAGAGTGAGATTTGTGGCCTACTTCTGGAAAGACTTTGAAATGAATCAAAAAGATTACTGGGTGTCTTCAATGCAAAATGAGGTACTGTCTAAGCACAGCCTTCTGGGTTATCTGATTCTATGGGTCTCTGGCCTCTTATTGTCTTTGAGCTATTTTGCAACTCTATAAGTTGTAGATAACTGATAGCAATGCAAATGATTCTTGTCCAAAGGCAGGCAAATGAATTTTGTCCAATTGTATTTCAATTAGACAATATCGTATTCAGCCAGTTTTGCATCTGTTTGTAAATTCATTTTAGCATTCTGCCTTGTTGTAGCATTCTACATCTCTGTATGTAAGGAACTTTGAATTCTCCTATGAACTAGTGGTAATATCTTAGTGGTTCTCTCATTAATTAAATAAAATGTTTGGAAGGTATTCATTTTATATTTGTATGCGAGTTATGATTATACTCTCTTTTAAAAATTATCATTTAACATAATCACTCGTCAATTCTCACAAAGTTGATCCCATGGGGAGAAGCCCAGGGAAACTGCTCCCTTTGACAGGCGTCTGGGGACCCATGCCAACAGGAGGACATCACCAGGGGCAGGTTTGGAGGGGTCTGGAAGTAGAGCTGAGGTGACACCCATGAGGTGAACAGCAGTCACCCCCATTGAGTCGGGGGAACACAGCACAGACCACCCCACCCCAGATCCACGAACCTTCAGAAAGAGCTAGGATTCTTGAGTCCCACAGACATGGGCTCCACTCCTGCCTCACCACACACTAGCTGCCCTTACCCGTTTCCTCATCTTTTCTGGGGAAACAGATGCCCTCCTCCTGAGGTTGTCGAGAGGAAGAGATCAAACCCCACGGGTAAAACCTGGCACTCAGTGGGCACTGGTGAAGGCAGCTTCCTGCCCAACATCCTCCCCAGGCCCCTTCTTGTTTCATCCTGGCATGGGGAGGGTGGGCCAGGTGGGTGCTCTGAATTGCAGGGCAATTTTTAGCTCCTGGGACTGGGAAAGCAGTGTGGTCTGAAGGGGTTGTTGGATTGCCTGGAGGGCAAATTCCCAGTTTTTGTAAAGAGCAAGAGTCTCTTTTCAGGCATGAATACAACCAGGTTCAAAGCACCAATATCCTCCTTGACACCTGTGTGCCCTTTATAAGTGAAGTTCCCTGGTGACCTGTCCCACTTCAGAGGTTCTGATCCTCCAGCGTACATCAGAATCACCTGGGAGCATGCCAACCATGCAGATCTCCGGGCCCCAAGAGATTCTAATTCAGTCATTCTGAGGCCTGGGACTCTGCATTTTAAGAACTGCCTAGAGATGCTGCTCTATGTGGTCATGAGGCCTTGCTTCGAGAATCTCCATGCTGCACCTCCCTCCTGCCCACAGCAGAGGGCCCCGATTTCTGGGCTCAGATCTCCCCTTGGCGCCCAGGAGCAAATCTGAGACAGTAAGACAGGCAGCCTCCCAAGGCCAGGGGAGGTCACTGCAGCTCCACCTCGGTGCCTGGGTGCAGACGGCCTCCCCGCACTGTGCAGAGAGCCCATGAGAGCAGGAACCTGTCTGATTCCCCACTCCCATTGGAGGCCTGTGACTGCAATGGGCCGGGCACGGCGCAGGTGCTCAACAAACGTGTCAAAGGAATGAATGAACAGATGATGGAGCCTCTGGCTCCTGTACGTCCCCTGTCCTGCATCCCTCGTACACGAGCTTTCACTTTGATGCCCACCTGACTTCTAAATTCCCTGTTAGGTTCTGGCCTTCCAGCCCTCCGCCTGCCAGCTCCGGTTGGTTGTAGTGAGAGTTATCCTGTGCTTACACACACGAGCTCATCTAATCCACAGCTGGGCTCCAGGGCACCTGGTTCTGTCCTCATTTTACAAATGAAAGAATAAAGCAGCAAGGAGAAGGGAGTGCCCTGACTCACAGCCAGGAAATGGAAAAGGAGTGGAGGAGACAGAGCCTGGACATAGAGGGCAGGGGCCGGGTGGGGCTCCCACAGGAGAGTGAAGGCACATGTGGGACTAAGGACCAGCACCCTTCAAGGAACGTGGGAGACGAGAAACACCTGTGGTATTCCGGAACCTTCACCCCAATTCTCACAGTGAGCCCGGAAAAAGGAGGGACTTGAGCTTCTCTCCATCTTGAGCCCCCCAGAGCACCAAGCAGGGTTCTGCCACTGTCCAGGTGCTGGTCATCCAGATTCCAGCTGTGGACACTGCTCGCAGGCCCCCAGGTGACTCCGGCCTCCCCAGAAGCCCTAGGGACGGTGCATGGTCCTGGGAGGCCCTTTGCAGATGACCCACTGTGTCTCTCCACTGTGAGCTATTCCGGATCTGGAGTCTGGAGGACGAGGCTGACCCCGTGTCTTCTTTCCTTCCGCAGATGTCTTGGTGTGCTGGCACAATGCCTTGCTTATTCCCCAGCATCCCTGGCAGCTTGGGCCAGCATCGCTTATTGTGGAAGCAGTGGGGGCACTTCCCCACCATGGAAAACACAGGAGCTTCTTTCCTCACTTTGGGAGAAATGGATTCAGGGCTGCGCTGGCCAGGTCAGCCAGGGCACTGGCTGATGTCGCCAGCCCAAGAGGCTGGATGACCTATGTCCAGCTGGCCAGACAGATGGGGAGGGTGCCAGGGCGTCTGGCAGTCTTCCTGACCTGGGTCATGTCAGGCTGGGCCAACAGGGACACCAACCTGGTGCTGACAGAAGGGAGGGTGGCAGTGGCTGGTGGTGAGGAGTGAGGGAGAGAGAGGAGCAGCCTCCCCTCACAGCTGGTTCACCGCCACGCCCTTCATATCAGCCATATAGAGAAAAGGCTGGGGAAGGGGCCATCCAGGCCTGTGCTGGACGTGCATCAGACACTGTGTGCCCTGGGGGTTAGGTACGGTCAGTGCCCCACAGCAGGGATGAGGGACCCAGGCTCCAAGAGGCGAAGTGACATGTGCAGGGTGACAGAGCTGATACTGGTGGAGCTGGGATCCCACCCAACCTTCCCATTTCCAGCCCGAGGAAGGGTCCTACCTGCCTGGCTGACCCCTGGTGGCTGCAGACCTGTATGTTAACTCCACACGGCATTGCTCAGGTCCTAAGCACCCATGACATTGCCACACTCTCCCAGCCTTGGCTTCACTGTCTGGGCATGGAAGGCGTTGGAACAGACCCCAGTTCCCAGCATGCAGTCAGTTGATACATGGCACATGGTTCAGCGGCAGGCGTCCTGTCCTGACCCCGGCCTTCCCCGGAGCTCTGGCAGGGAAGGGACAAAGCACAGGACTCAGGCCGCTACGGGATCCTGGGAGTTTTAGATCCAGAGCAGCAAGGAGTTGGGGGTGAGGGGCTCCAATGAGCTAAGGGAGTGGGGAGCTTTGCAAACAGGGCTCCTGCTCCTGAGCCACTAGGGAAGGCTCACTACCTCTGGAAAGGCAGGGCTGAGATCAACACAAATTAGCTGCTGCGTGGGCAAGCAGGCCCAGGGGGTGGCGAGGGCCATGCCTCCCACCCCTCCGCCATCTCTGATGGTCACCTGCCACCACTGACTACCTGGCTAGAGGGAGTGGGATGGAAGGCTGGGGAAGCTTAACTGGGGAAACCAGAAAAGACAATGTCGGACCACAAATACCACCCAGGGAAGCAGAGAGGGCCAAGCACCCGTGGTTCGAGAGGACAGCATGGGATACTGGGTTGAGAAGGTGATGCGGTGGAGAGAGAGGGAGCTTTGGACTCAAATCTACCTTGGGCATGCCACTTACGTCTATGAGCCTCAGTTTCTTCATCTATAAAATGGGCAGAGTAATATCCCCCAGGATTTTTGTGAGAATTAAATGATTTGTGTGTGCAGTGGAATATCTTCTGATTTATTAACCTTTGTTCTTCTGGCATTTTTTTCCCCTTTCTCTGTCCTTCCTCCTCAGATTACTGGTTCATGGTTTCAGAGGAGGGCAGGAAAACGTATCTTCCTGGTTTGGGTTTCCAAAGGCCCCCGGGAGGATGAAGAGGAATTCTGGAGCCATCAAAATGCTTGGAAGAAAATAGAAAAGGAGCAAGTCTTCCCTCAGACTGGGGAGAAAAGGAGGGGAAGTGATGAGCTGGACACATAAGGTTCCAGGAAGAGGCACGAGGACCCTGCCGCCCAGCCAGCCTGGATGGTGGGACAGCCCAGAGGAGAAATGGCTAGGGGGATGTGTCTGGATGGGCAGGACCACAGAGGGCCTCGCAGAGCCCACGCCTCCCAGTGAAGCACAGAACTGTGGCCTGAAACAGGGGGCTGTCAGCCACCACTCTGTGGAGCAAAACTCAAGGCCAGATGGGCTCCCCAGGGACACCGTGCTGCCATGTGACCTCTGAAACCCTGGGCAAGTTGTGGGGAAGATCCAGAAAATACCAAGGCTTAGGTTTCTGCCATCCTAGGGGAATGGAGTCAGAATTAAAGTTACAGAACTGGAGAAAGTTCTATTTTTGCCCCCTGGAGTTTATGGACAAAGATTGGTCTCTTTTATACCTGTAAAGCCCCTGGCACTGGGCCAGGCCCAGATCAGAAACTCTGAACATCAGCTCCGTCTGTCCTTTCCCCTTCCCCCATAGAGAGGTGGCCCCAGAGGCAGGTCTGGTGGTGGGGAGGGGGCTGGAATGAGGGAAAGATGATCTGCGAGAGCAGGACGGCGCCTTGGGGATCTCTAGACGCCCCACCCAGCCCGGTGCCTGGCGCACAGCCAGCCTCTGCTGACTGCAAGTCTGCCGGCATTCCCCTGAGGGGAGCACCCACGCTGCGGTCCTTGATTCATTTATAAATGAGCTCAGACGGTCTGACGATAACCTGCGACTATTTCAGGAGTAAGATGTCAGGCTGCAGTGACATGGGGACAGGATCAAGCCAGGCCCCCCAGGGCCATGCTGGACTGGGCAATGGGTCCTCTGTCCCTCCACGCCCCCTCCATGCCCCCTGATGCTCGCTGTGCCTGCTAATGCGGATCACCAGGGGATCCAAGCGCCTTCATGTCTTGCCTCATCTGTTAGCTCTTTCCTCCTGCCTGGGGCTGCCATATCCATCCCCAGATGCCTCCATGACACTGCTCACCTCCATTCACCCTTCCTCCTCCCCAAGACCCATGGTGGGCCAGGAGGAGCTCGTGCACAGCAGGTGGCTTCCTGGCTTCACCGTGTCTCCCTCTGCCTTTCTCAGCCCACCCCAGCACAGTCCCTAGGCCGTCCAAGGGCAGCCTGGAGTGTCTCCTTGGCTTTGCTAATGACCCGACCTACAGTATTTAGGTCAAGGAAGGTGTTGCCCTCCTGGTGATGGCTGGACCACACAAGGAAGTGGTCAGGATGGGGTTAGAGGAACTGAAGTCCCAGAGTGGCCAAGTCGTTTGAAAGCACAGCACACGGGGACAGCTAAAGAGTCTGGGCATGTTTCTCTTTCAACCAAGAAGCACAAGCCGTTCCATGGGATGAACTGTCTTGGGAGTAGTGAGTTCCCCAGCACTGAAAGTATTCAAGCAGAAAGAGTCATGGAATTAGAAGGCTGGGAAATTCCTCAGGCATTGAATGGAGGCTGCACTAGATGAGATGAAGGACCCTTTGACTATATCATTCCATTTATATGAAATGTCCAGAGTTGGCAAATCCATAGAGCCACAAAGGAGATTAGCAGTCGCCAGGGGCAGAGGAGAGGGGAGGAGGAGGGGTGATTACTTAGTGGGTACGGGGTTTTATCTTGGGGCTGAAAATGTTTTGGAACTAGATAGAGGTGGTGGTTGTGCAGCACTGGGGATACAGTAAATGCTACTGAACTGTTCACTCTAAAATAGATCAGTTCATATGATGTGAAATTCACCTCAATAACAAAAAGTCCCCCGCCCAAAAAAAGAGGAAGCAGCCTGTTCCCTCCTCCCACATTCTTCGGGAGTGGGCAACCAGCCAGCAGAGACAAGAAGAAAAAGGGGATGGCGTGTCCCCATTTTGAAGGCAAGGATACTAAGGACCAGAGAGGCCTGGTGTCTTGCTCAAGGTCACAGAGCCCCTAAGTGACAGAGCAGAGCACAGGCCCAGGTCTGTCTGACTGCCAACCCACACCTTTCCTGCCACCACACCGTCTCTCTGGAACATTCTTCCCCAGGGAGAGCCAAAGCCCTTCCACCAGCCAGCTCCAAGGAGGTATCAGCTTCTGTAAACAGAGCAATAAATAGTCTGGTGGTGCAGGCCTCGCAGCTATTAGGGTGACCCTGAAACGTTCCCACAAAAAGCTGGGAAGGCCTTGGCCACCTAACCCGGAATAGCTGAAGAGTTAATTTTTTATTTATGATAAGTGTGCCGGGCTTGGTGACAGCTCCATGAGTGGCATTTCCTGCGACCCGTCGTGTGTTCAAACATTGACCTCCTCCCCAGGGAGGACCGGGCAGCTTAACCATTAACCTGTGCCCGCAGTGGAGCCCCGCCAGCCCCTCTGCACCCGGGGGCCGGGACAGATCCTTGCTGGAGATGAGGTCCTGTGGGCCTTGGTGGCCTGGGGACTTCAGGAGTCGCGTTCCGCAGGGGCGCGCTGTGGCCAGCAGGCCTGGGTCTGAGCCCCGGGGCTGGGCCCGCATCCAGGCAGCCTCAGTCTCAGGCCCTCCACCTGCCAGGTTCTGATGTGGACACGATGGGCTGAGCCCACCCGCTAGGCTCTAGCCCTTTGCCGCTTCTCCTCCTTTTTCAGTCTTGGAGGGAATCTTCCCCTCGGCCATCACATCCTTTCTAAACTCCGTGATGAATCTTTCGGCTCTGCTTTCTCCACCTCTCAGCAGAGCGGGCCTGAAGACTTTTCCCGCAGGCCGACTCTGCTTTCTCCACCTCTCAGCAGAGCGGGCCTGAAGACTTTTCCAGCAGGCCAGGTCCTCAGACATCCTATCCTTCGGGAGCTTTTAAACCAGGTTTTCAAAGCAACAGACTCCTTTTCCTAAGTGAAAATTGCAGATGGTCAATACGCAAAACAGCTCCAGGTGGCCTGTGCGGCAGGGTGGGGCCAGCCCGGCAGCCCTTTCACCCACCTGCCATGATCCTCTTTGGTTCTGCTGCCAGGGCCTTGCTAAACACAAAATACCTGCCAAACGTTTGCAAACACTGCAAACCCAGCGCAGCCCTTTTCTCAAGCGAGGAGAGCGAGGCCCAGAAGAGAGGGGTGTGGTCAGGCCTCCCCCGTGTCTCCCCCAGGGAACTGGAGGCAGAACCAGGCGGGAGTCCCTAATGAGCTTTCTTGGCCCTGGAGGCACAATTAGGACCGCTCCAGATCAGTGCCCCGGGACCCGGGTATGGGCATGTCTGCAACCTCCCCGAGTACTGCAATGTGATGCCGGCATCGACAGGGTGACTGGGCAGCGGTTCACGGGAGAGGAGCCTCCCGGGGCAGGGCTGCGTGTGCAGGTGGGCAGAGGGCCCAAGTGGAGCCCACCCAACCACGGCAGAGGCCAGCCTGTCCGCACCAGGGGGCTGCGGCAGAGGCACGAGAGAGCTCCCCGCTGCGATGAGATCTGCTGCCCTCACGTATTCCCAACAGCGTCACGAGGTCGTGAGATTATCATCCCCATTTTAAAATGGGCGCGAGGAGTGAAGTCTCTCAGCCAAGGCCGCAGAGAGGCAGCGGCAGTGCGGAGATTGGGACGGCTCCCTCGCCCACAGCCTGGTGCGCAGCCCCTGCACCAAGCTCACCAGAGCCAGCCTGGGAGCGGCCTCGCAGCTGACCGCCTTCTACTGTTGCTACAGGAGCAAGCCTACCCTTGCACAGGAATGTTGGGGCACCCAGAATACTGAGCAGGAGGCCCCAGCCAGTGGGGTCACTTCAGGCCTGAGTGCTGCAGGCTGAGCTCCTCATTGCTCCTTATGTGAGAGCCGGGAGAACAGGGGGCTCACCTCTGCTCCCAGGTCAGGCTCTGGAGAGCATCCCTCCCTGGGTAACATGGGCTACACTGCTCACCTCAGCTAGTTTATGACAAGTTGGGCAAGCTGGGAGCCATCCACGTCCTCTGTAGGGTCCTCGGCTACCTCAAAGGCTCTGCCTCATCTCCCACTCTCTCCTTGGGGCCAGTTCTCCTTTGTTTTCTCCTCTCTCCCTGCTCTCAGTCAAGTATCTGCACTCACTCATTCACTTAGGAAGTCATTCAACAAACACATACACTGAGCACTCAGTCCAGGCAGGCCTTGTGCCACACACTGGGGGAGAAGAGGACGTGACACAGTCCTGCTTATGCTGAGGTGGGGACAGTCCAGCAAACACATCTCTACAATGCAGTGCAGAGGTGCCAGGAGGGAGAGAAATGGAGGGTCTTGCAGGAGTCAGGGTGGCAAGCAAAACCAGCAGAGCTGTGGGCATTCAGGAAATCATTCCTGGAGAAGTCTAAAAAGGTGTGTGGTTGGCAGAGTAAAGAAGAGGGAATAGTGTTGTAGTAGAGGGATCAGCATGTGCAAAGGCCCAGAGGCATGAGAGAAACTGACGCAGTCAGGAAATTGTAAGCAATTTGGTTGAGCCAAGTGGAAATGTTTGTGGTGGAGGCATGGGCAATGGCCAAGTCAGGAGCTGGACTTCATCCCGGAACCACTGGAGAGCAACGGGACATTTTAAACACATCAGATGCTAATTTTTAAAATAACTGTCCCTTACTTCTCAATGTGAACTGAAGTTCACCATCATCTCTCCCAGAGGCTTGGTATTCTAGGCTTTATCTCTCAGGGCTGAATGAAAGCCCCATGCCCTGTCACTGGAATTTTAGGCATTCACCTTGGGGACATGCAGGCAGAGGGCAGCTGTCAACTCTGCAGCACCCAAGGCTGGCCTTGTTGGTGCCCCACTTTCTGCTGTTCCAGACACGGTTTCTGGGGTAGCAGGAGGGCTCAGGAAATCAGGAGGCTCTGGCTCAATGGTGCCCGCCTGTAAGCACCATAAGACCACGGTCTGGCTCCCCACAAGCAGCCTTCATAGCCGGTAGAGGGAAAGGAAAGGCTTGGACTATGGGAGACAGTCATCCTGCCCCCGTCCCCCGCATAGAGGACGGGTGAATTGGTTACAGCACATTGCAACATCCAAGCTGCTTGGCCTCTGCCACCCCTGACACCCTGATTTTCCTCCTGCCTCTGGCTGCTCCTGATGACGAGTGCTGGGCGTCTCTAGGCCTGCTTCTGGGCATCTCCTCTTTCCCTCTCACTCGCCCCCCAGTGCATCCTCAGCCTCACTGCCACTCGTACAGGAGTTCATCCCCCGCCCTGACCCCTCCTCTGCATTCTCAACCCTACCCATCTAAAACTCAACTCGTGATCTCCGGCTCTTGTCCCCCAAAATACCTGGTCTTCCTTCACTTCTTCCTCCAGTTGCTCAGGCGGAACACTCTCCCAGCCCGCCCCTGAGCCAATTCATCACCACGTCCCGTCAGCGTCACTGTGTCCACCCCTCTCCACCTCCACCGCCCTGCTAGAGCAGACCCTGCCGTATCTCCTTGGTCTTTGTCTTTTCTGCACACGCCAGCCTCACTCTCTAGTGCTGGCCCCTGAATCCTTTGTCTGGGGTCTTCCTCCAGCCACTGGAGGCCAAGCACAGCAGGCTGGAAGCGCAAGGGACACAGCGCTCCCTCCCCAGAAGGAGCCCCAGGGTCGGGCTGGCGGGGAACTGGTGGACAAACACTCCAGCTCCTTTGGCACTCCGAGAGCTATGTTCTACGGGGCTCCTAAAGCTCTCCAGGGGGATTAAGCTCCCGTTGCCCACACGGTAATGCAATGTTTACTGGCTTCGTTCCCTCTTCTGATTCAGCTCCCCAAACCCCTCGGGGTCTTTCCTGGAACAACCTACTAAATAAGCTACTTGCATTTGAATCCTCGTCCCAGGCCTGCTTCTGGGGAACCCAACGAGGACACCCCATCTGGTCCCAGTGACCGTTCTCTCTTGCCCAGACTGCCAGCCTGCCAACAAGTCTCTCTGAACTTACATCTGTTCTTCTCCAATCCACCTTCCACACTGCGGCGAAGACGATCTTTTCACAACGCAGACCATCACATTACTCCCCTCCTAAGACCCTCCGGGGCTTCCCATGCCTCTTAGGATGAGGGTGAGAATCCTCCACGTGGCCGATGAGGTCCCGCGTGCTGTGGCCCCGCTGCCTCGAGAGCTCGTCTTGCAGCAGGCCCCCTCTCGTCTCTCGTTTCAGCCACACTGGCCTCCTTCAACGCACCGTGCCCCTCCCACCACAGGTGTGCTCCACCGTTCTCTCTGCCTGAAACGTTCTTTCTCCTTCTCTTTGCCTAATAACTGTTACGCATCCTTAGATCTCGGCTGAAACACCACTTCCTCAGGAAAGCCTTCCCGGAGTCACAGACCAGTCGAGATCCCACAGGACACACACAGAGCCACGTACTGCACTCTACTCATCTCATTACCATTTGTGATTATTTGATCAACGTCTCTCTCAACAAATAGTTACAATGGCTGTGGCAGAGACTGTCTATTGCCCGTTCTCCTGTTCTTTCTCATTAACAGAACATGATTTTGTTCAAGGTGGCTGCATGCGAGCTAAAAATCTCTGTCTCCAGCCTCAGTTGCAGCCAGTGGGGGTGGGGTGGGGGGGTGGACAGAGAGTCCAGTTCTGGCCAGTGAAGTGTATGTAAGCAGAAGTCACCCGGAGAGTTTTAGGACAGTTTGGCTTCCCAGTATATCTCACCCTTCCTTCTTGTGACTTCCTTCTTCCTCCTGTCAGAAACACGGGTACTGTCCTCTCCTCCCCGGAGGTGCAGCAGCCATCTTACGATCATGAGGCAAACACCACACCATAAGCAGAAAGACAGAAGGCATCTGGAATCTGATGACTTCCTGGAACTTTGCACCAGTTCTGGACATTTAGTAATGTGCAAAAACCAGCTCCTACTGGATGAAGCTGGTGTACCAAGCTTCTGCCATGTGCAGCAAAATACATTCCCAAGTGGTAAGACAGGTTCTGTGTTCATTATCTTCTCACCACTGTATCCTATATTCTCACCATTCCACCTCATAACAATAAGTGTTAAATACTTTTTGAATGAATACTTTTAATTTCACACCAACTCCATAAAATAAATGTGGAAACTGAGGCCCAGAGACATTAAGTGCTTGTTCAAGATCACACAGTCTATCTAATTCAAAAGCCTGGGCCTCTCCTTTCTCTCTCTCTTTCTTTCTTTTTAAAAACTGAGGTAAAATTCATATGACAGAGGTTGAGGCTGCCTCCCAGTTTCAGCTCACAACATATTCTGTCACCACTGCCACTACTGGTCAGACAGTTGTCTTCACCAGAGCTGCTGAAGCAGCACAGGTGGGGACATGAGGAGAGGCCTCGGCTGATGCAGGTGAGGGCAGGAAAGAAGCAGTGGTGCAGCAGGCACACAGCTCCAGCAGAGGCTGAGTTCCTGGGAGTGTTGTCGGCACAGCACAGCAGTTGGGGCTGGGGAGGAGTCACCGGCCTGGTCATGGTGGGCAATAAAAAACTGGACAAGCAAGAGCTCAAGAATTTCAAGAGCAAAAGCCATGATTTGGAGAGAAAAGAGTTTTGCAAAAGGATATGTATAGCCTGTACACCAAAAATCTAGATAACCCAGATGAAATGGATAAATTCCCAGAAAAACACAGAGAAAACAGAAAATCTGTGTGGACTTCTAACTATATGGGAGATTGAATCAATAATAATAAAAAAATCTCCCAACAAAGAAAAGCCCAAGACCAGATAGCGTCACTGATGAATTCTACCAAACATTTAAAGAAGAATTGACACCAATCCTCCTCAAATTCTCCAAAAAACTGAAAAGGAGGGAATACTTCCAAAATCATTCTATGAGGCCAGCATTACCCTGACACCAAAGCCAGACAAAGACACTACAAGAAAAGAAGACTACAGAACAATATCTCTGATGAATAGTGATGCAAAAATCCTCAACAAAATTCTAGCAAACAGAATTGAACAGCACATTATAAGGATCATACACATGATCGAGTGGGATTTATTCCTGCAATGCAAGGATGGTTCAACACACAAAAATTGACCAATGTAATATACCACATTAACAGAACGAAGGACAAAAACCACAAGATCATCTCAACTGATGCAGAAAAAGCATTAGACAAGATTCAATAACCTTTCATGATAAAAAAACACTTAATAAACTGGGAATAGAAGGAAACTATTGCAACATAATAAAGGCCATATAGGAAAAGCCCACAGCAAACATCATATTCAATGGTGAAAGACTGAAAGCTTTTCCCATAAGATCAGGAACAAGACAAGGATGCCCACATTCACCACTTATATTCAGCGTAGTACTGCAAGTCCTAGCCATAGCAATTAAAAGAAATAAAAGGCATCCAAATTGGAAGGGGAAAAGTATCTCTGTTCACAGACAACATGATCTTATTTAGAGAAAACTGTAAAGATTGCACTAATAAATGGATTCAGAAAATTTGCAAGATAGATACAAAATCAACACACAAAAATCAGTTGCATTCCTATATACTGATGAGGAACAACCTGAAAAGGAAATTAAGAAACAAATCCATTTATAATGGCACAGAAAAGAATAAAGTACTTAAGAATAAACCTAACCAACATGGAGAAAGACCTACACGTTGAAACCTACAAAATGTTGCTGAAAGAAATTAAAGAAAATACAAATAAATGGAAAGACATCCTGTGTTCATGGATTAGATGACTTAAGATTGTTAAGATGTCAATACCACCCAAAGCTATCTATGGATTTAATGCAATATCTATCAAAATCCCAATGGTGTTATTTGCAGAAATAGAAAAATTCATCCTAAAATTCATATGGAATCTCAAGGGACCTAGAATAGCCAAAACAATCTCAAAAAAGAATAAAGTTGGGGTCTTATACGTGCTGATTTCAAAACTTATTACAAAGCTACAGTAATCAAAACACTGTGGTACTTGCATAATGACAGATATATAGACCAGTGGAATAGAATACAGAGCCCAGAAATAAAACCTCACATATATGGCCAAATGATTTTTGACAAGGGTGCCAAGACTGTTCAATGGGAAAAAGATAGTCTTTCAACAAATGCTTTTGGAAAAACTGGATATCCACATGCAAAAGAATGAAGTTGGACTCTTACTCTATACCATACACAAAAATTAACTCAAAGTGGACCAAAGATCTAAACATAAAAGTTAAAACTATAAAATTCTTAAAAGAAAACACAGAGGAAAGCTTCACAAGATTGGATTTGGCAATGATTTCTTGATTCTGACACCAAAAGCACAGACAACAAAAGTAAAAATAGATACAATGGACTGCAACAAACTTAAAAACTTCTGTGCATCAAAGGACACAATCAACAGAGTGAAAAGACAATCTAGAGAACGGGAGAAAGTATTTCAAATTATATATCTAATAAGGGGTTAATATCCAGAACAATAAAGAACTCCTACAACTCAACAACAAAAAAACAAAAAAATCTATTTAAAAATGGGCAAAGGACTTGAATAGACATTTCTTCAAAGAAGATATACAAATGGCCAACAAGCACATAAAAAAATGCTCAACATCATTGATCATTAGGGAAATGCAGATCAAAACCACAATGAGATACCACCTTACACCCATTAGGATGGCTACTATCAAAAAATAAAGAAGCAGAAAATAATAAGTGTTGGCGAGGATGTGGAGAAATTGGAACCCTTGTGTACTGTTGGTGAGAAGATAAAATGGTGCAGCCACTGTGGAAAACAGTTTTGGTTCCTCAAAACATCAAAAATAGAATTACCATATGATCCAGCAATTCTACTTCTAGGTATATACATGAAAGAATTAAAAGCAGAGACTTGAAAAGATATTTGCAAGCCCACGTTCATAGCAGCATTAATCACAATAGCCAAAAGGTGGAAGCAACCCAAGTTTCTTTCAGTGGATAAATGGATAAACAAAATGTGGAATATTATTCAGCCTTAAAAAGGAAGGAAATTCTGATACATGTTACATTGATGAACCTTGAGGATGTTATGCTAAGTGAAATAAGCCGATCACAAAAAGACAAATATTGTATAATTCCACTTTTATGAGGTACCTAGAATAATCAAATTCATGGAAACAGCAAGTAGAATGGTGGTTGCCGGGGAAAAGGGGAGTTGTTGTTTAATAGGTATAGAGTTTCAGTTTTGCAAGATGGAAAGAGTTTTGGAGATTGGATGCACAACAATGTAAATATACTTAACATGATGCACTACACATTTAGAAATGGTTAAGGTGATAAATTTTATGTTATATGTTTTTTACTACAATTAAAATTTTTTTTAATTTAAAAATGGTTAAGATGGTAAATTTAATGTTTATGTGTATTTTACCACAATTAAAAAAAACACACACTGACAACAAATGCTGGCAAGGATGTGGAACAACAGGAGCTCTCATTCATTGCTGGAGGAAATGCAAAGTGGTACAGCCACTTTGGAAGACAGTTCATCAGTTTCTTACAAAACTGAACATACTCTTACCATACAATCCAGCAATCACACTCTTTTATTTACCCAAATTAGTTGAAAACTTATGTCCACATGGAGCAGCTTTAGTTATAATTGCCAAAACTTGGAGGCAACCAAGATGTCCTTCAGTAGATGAATGGATAAATAAAGTGTGGTACATCCAGATGATGGAATATTATTCAGTACCAAGAAGAAATGAACCATCAAGCCATGAAAAGACATGGAGGAAACTGAAAATGTATATTACTAAGTGAAAGAAGCCAATCTGAAAAGGCTACATACTGTATGATTCCAATTATATGATATTCTGGAAGAGGCAAAACTACGGAGACAGTAAAAAGATCAGTCATTGCCAAGGGTTGAGGGGAGGGAGGGATGAATAGTAGAGCACAAAGGACTTTTAGGGCAGAGAAACTACTCTGTATGATAATATAATGGTGGATACATGTCATTATATGTTTGTCAAAACCCACAGAATGCACAACATCAAGAGTGAACCCTAATGTAAACTATGGACTTTGGGTGGTGATGTGTCAATGTAGGTTTACCAGTTGTAACAAATGTACCACTCTGGTGGGGGATGTTGATGGTGGGGGAGGCTGTGTGTTTGAGGGGGAGCAGGGAGGATGTGGGAACTCTCTGTACTTTTCACTCAATTTTACAGTGAATTGCTCTAAAAAATAAAGTCTATTAAAAAAATTCACATAACATAAAATTAACCATTAGCCATTTTAAAGTGTACAATTCAACGGCATTTAGTACATTCACAGTATTATGCAACCATCACCTCTATTTAGTTCTAAGACATTTTCACCACTACCAAAAGGAATCTCTAAGCAGTTACTCTCCATTCCCGCCCCTCAGCCCCTGACAACTACTAATCTAATTTCTGTCTATGGATTTGTTTAATCTGAACTTTTCAGATAAATGGAATCATATAATACATGGCTTATTATAACTGGCTTTTTTAACTTAACATGTTTTTAAGATTCATCCATGATGTAGCATGTATCAGTACTTCATTCCGTTTTAAGACTGAATAGTATTTCATTGTATGTATATATAGTACCACATTTTGTTTACCCATTCATCCATTGACAGACACTTGAGTTGTTTCCACCTGTTGGCTACTGTGGCTAGTGCTGCTATGAACACGCGTGCACAAGTCTTTGTTTGAATACCTGTAATGGATTCTTTTCTTAATGCTACACCCCTCCTTACCTTTAGATGAGGGAAAGCAAAGAAAATAAGTTAGGGAAGGGGACAGAAATAACATTAACATTTAAATATCAAATTAATAATATTTAAAGTCTCAATTAATAATAACAATTATTTAACATACTTTATCTCATGTATCATTATAATTCTGAAGTAGACATTATCACCTCCATTTCCAAGATCAGGAAACCAAGGCTCAGAAGGTTAAATAGGGCCGGCCCCATGGCTTAGCGGTTAAGTGCGCATGCTCCGCTACTGGCGGCCTGGATTTGGATCCCGGGCTCGCACCAACACACCGCTTCTCCGGCCATGCTGATGCCGTGTCCCACATACAGCAACTAGAAGGATGTGCAACTATGACATACAACTATCTACTGGGGCTTTGGGGAAAAAACAGGAGGAGGATTAGCAATAGATGTTGGCTCAGAGCCGGTCTTCCTCAGCAAAAAGAGGAGGATTAGCATGGATGTTAGCTCAGGGCTGATCTTCCTCACAAAAAAAAAAAAAGAAGAAGGTTAAATAATTTCTCCATGGTCACACAGCCAGTAAGTGTCAGCCAGCATCGGATCCCAGGTTTTTCTGACCACATACTGCCTGTCCGACTACCTCACTCATCAAACTGGCAGTGGAGGTGAGAGAATGGATGAGAGGTACACTGCCTTGACAAGTAATTCTCACCTTGGTGAAGTCATCATGCATGTGGTACATCATACTGATAGTACAAACACACTGGGTGTATCCACAAACCCAGAGAAAGAAAGAGTTGTGATGATCTGGCTTTTTGGGCGTGTGTAGACTGTTCATCAGGACAACTCCAGACCCTTCCCCCAACTCATTATCAGAATGAATACAGCTGGTCCATCCCCCGACATCCCCATCTTGGCTGAGAGGACCAGCTTCCCCTCATCCAGAGGGACTGGACACGATCCATGCCCAAGAGTGGACTAAGGTGAGCCACGTACCTAGGGTTGGCGGCTCCGTGCCCAGGTCTCCTGTCCTGTCTTTGGAGAGCTCCTGCAGGCACTGGGCCTGTTCCTCCCGCAGCACCCGCAACACATCACACAGCCGGGGGAGGGCTCCGACCTGCAAGTCCAAAACCAAGAATGCTCATCATTGCCACTAACTTGATTCTACCACACGAGGATGCCCTGTGAGCAGGAATGGGGCTAGACCACGGGGATTCAAAATGAGGAAGGCAAAGCCACCGCCTGCAAGGAGCTACTAATCCACAGCGAGGTGGAGGCAGCCACTCCTGGGAGAGAGTTGTCCCATCAGCTGGGACAACTATGACACCCAAACAACCCATGGCCTGTCCACCGCAAATCTTGTTCTTAAGTTTATCGTGGCTCCTGAGTCCAAGGAGCAGTTTGCTTTCTGGGCACCTTACTATAGCCTGTAGGACTTCATTTGTTCCACTCCAACAGTGTTTATTTCTCAGGTTTTGCGAGCCTAGTTTGGTTCAGACAAGGTCTTTGAAACCTACCATTAACCAGCTCCCTGTCTTACAGAAGAGAGCATATATCCAACCCAGACGAACAGCAATGGCAGGGAAGAGTTGGACAGGAGGGCGGAGGAAGGATTGGCACACAGTCCTGGCCTCCTAGCTCTTCCTAGAGTAGATTTCCAGAGCATGGCTCCATTATTTCATTTGTGCCAGAGACTTGATAAATACAAGAGTGAATGAATGAATGAAAAACTGAACACATCAATGAATTGGACTCTTACTTTACTTTTCATGGAGTATGGAATTTTAATATTACAGGGTCTTTTCATCTACATTAACTTATTCAATTCTCAAAATAACCCTGTAAAGAGAGACAGAAAAGGAAACTGAGGCTCATGGTGGTTAGAGGATGTGACCAAGGTCATACACCCAGGGCTCCCAACTTCAGAAACTAGCATTTTGAGAGGTCAAAAACCAGGTTTTATATCCTTTTGTCAACCCTACACTAATGCTTTGCAGATGGAAATTCCAACATAATGGAGTAGGGGGAGAAGTCCCCAGAGAGAAGCCCATGCTCCAAAATGGCACAAGTAAACAAAAGCTCTGAGCCAGAGAAGGGCAGCTAAGGTAGCACTGTATTCAAATGATTCCAAAGGCAAACATAAATAATCTCCTGATTATCTCCTATTTGGGAACCTCCATAACTTACCACCCTTTACTAATGCAGTCAGAAAAGATCTGTTCTTCTCCCCCCCAGTACCTGACACCAACTGGCTGTGTTTGTGGTCCCCACGAGACACAGACATCAACTCCCCTGGCCTAGAGTCTGTGATCAGCCACAACAGAGCTGCTGCAGAAACGCCTGCACCCATCCAGCTCTAAGACCACATTATGCTCCTTCCTTCCCCATCCCTCATTCTTAAGTTTCCATCTCACTCCCGACACTACAGCAAATTACTTCATCACATTGCTTGTTTATTTAGACTCTCACATTGAAACAAGTGGTTTCCCTGAGAATACAGTGATTGTCAAGAGAACTGGCATTGCATGCAGCCCCACGTACCCATACGCTTATCTTCTTGTGAGGTTCTCACTGAAGCCCACCATCTCCAGCACCCTCTGGCTTTTCAGTAGAACAGCTTGAGTAGAAAAACCCACCTACAGGTTGTCAGGCACTGACTTTAGTTCACTAAGGATCTCAAGTAGGCACACATTCTGTTCAGCGCCACTTTGAAACTAACTTTACTCTTAAAAGTTGAGAAATTGCTGGAGGTAGTGTGAACAGGTACAATCTTTTAAGTAATTTAATCATATGTTAAGTGTCACAAAAATATTCATACCTTTTGGCCCATTGACTCTACTTCTGGGAATGCATCTCATATGTTGGAAAAGCTTTATATAGAAAGATTGTGTTGCAGCTTTACGTCTAATAGAAAAAAAAAAGAGATGGACCTCTGCTTCCAGGAATATGGAATAGATGTACTTTTTCCTATTACTCCCACTAAGTACAACTAAAAGCCTTGACATTATATATAAAATGAGCATAAGAAGACTCTGAAATGCAGTGAGAAAACAAAGTGGCTAAGACCTTGGGACCCAAAAAAGACACAGTGGTGAGTTCCCTGAGTTTTCTTCTCACCTCATATATCCCATTACTGGAGCTGAAGAAGTCAGCAATAAGGAAATGCAACCAGGTGCTGACAAAAAGTCCCCAACAAAAGCCTGCTCTCTCTTGCCAAGGACCAGGAAAGAGGAAGCCTAGCAAGACAGAAAACTTATAGACAAAAAACACCCCACTCCAGCCAAACATCACAGAAAAAATTGTAGCCCCACCCCTCTGAAAGGCCAAGTGGGGACCCAGGACTTCCACTTCTTCCAGGCTGTAACACAGCACCTCAACCTCCTTGCCAGGGTAATGCCGGAGATGGCCAAGTAGAGAGCTGGAACTTTCATCCCTGCTATGTGGTAACAAAGTTCCCTCAGCCTATGACGTCAGTGGAGACTATCTCAGAAGTAGACCTAACCCAGAAGTAATGAGGTGCTCCTCCATCTCCCCACTGGGGTGGTGTCAGAGGAGGCCTAGTGGAGACTCCGGACTTTCACCATCACCCAGTGGTAATGAGGACGCCTCCACTTCAGTGTTAGTGGAGACTATATGGAGAGCTGATACTCCCCTCCCCACTCATCAGTAAGGAGGAGTCCCCCTCCCTTCCAAGTGTCAAATGAGGCAGAGTGGGAAAGCTGGACTTCTACTTCCATCCGGCAGTAATGAGGCAGTGCCCACCTCCCTCCCTCCATCAGAAAAAGCCAACTAAAAGAGAAGGTTTAAATGAGATCCAGAGCCTTATAACAATACAAAGATGTCCAACTGTCAATCAAAGATCACTTATCATATCTAGAACCAGGAAGACATTAAACTGGATGAAAAAAAATAATCAATGCCAACACTGAGATGACAGAAACGTTGGAATGATCTGACAAAGATTTTAAAGCAGCCATCACGAAAATGCTTCAATGAGCAATTATGAATATGCTTGAAACAAAAAAAGACAAAGTCTCAGCGAAGAAATAGAAGATATAAAGAAAAATAAAATGTAAATTTTAGAACTGAAAATGACAATAATCGAAATAAAAAGCTCAGTGGAAGGGCTCAGCAGAATGGTAGTTGTATGAGGGGATAGAGGAAATAATCAGCAAGTTAAAAGATAGAACAATAGAAATCACTCAATCTGAACAACAGAGATAAAATAAACTGAGAATAAAAATGAACAGACTTTCAGGAACCTGTAGGACTATAACAAAATATCTAACTTTATTTCATAGTAGTTTTAAAAGGAGAAGAGAAAGAGGGTGGGGCTGAAAACTTCCCAAATTTGACAAGAGACATACACTTACAGATCCAAGATGCTGAACAAACCCCAAAGAGAATAAATCTACAGAAATCCACAACTAGATACATCATAATACATTTTTGAAAACTAACGACAAAGAAAAAAATATGAAAAGCAACTAGAGAAAAACAACACCTTACCTACAGGAGAAAAACAATTATAATGGCAACTGATTTTCCATCAGAAACTATGGAAACCAGAAGAAAGTGACACAATATTTTTTGGGTGCTGAAAGGAAAGAAGTGTCAATACAGAGCCCTATACTCAGTAAAAATATCTTTCAGAAATGAAGGAGAAATCAAGATATTCTCAGACAAAAAACTAAAAGAATTTGTTGCCAGCACACCTACCCTAAAAGAACAGCTAAATGAATTCTCTAAACAGAAAGGAAAAGATGAAAGGAGACTTGAAATATCAGAAAGGAGGAAAGAACACAGTAAGCAAAAATATGGGTAAATACAATAGGCTTTCCTTTTCTCCTCCAGTTTTCTAAAT
Source organism: Diceros bicornis minor (assembly GCF_020826845.1). NCBI lineage: Eukaryota > Metazoa > Chordata > Mammalia > Perissodactyla > Rhinocerotidae > Diceros > Diceros bicornis. Next base: position 13,147,163 of record NC_080749.1, on the reverse strand, counting down.
AATGTTATGGGTTAAAACAAAAATTATATCACTATCTGATGTGGTTCTAAATATATGTAAAGAAAATTTTTAAGACAATTGGATTACAAATGGGGGATGGTAAAGAGACTTAAAGAGAGGTTAATATGTCTATACTTCACTAGAACTGGTAAAATGATAACACCAGTAGACTGTGATAAGTTATGTATACATATAATGCAATACCTAGAACAACTACTGAAAAAGCTATTCAAAGAGTTACACTCAAAAACATTACAGATGAATTGAAATGGAATTTTAAAAATTGTTCAAGTAACCTCAGGAAGGCAGGAAAAAGAAACAGAGAAATGAAAAACTGAATGAACAATAGAAAACAAAAAATATAATGGCAGACTCAACCCCTCTATCCATAATTACATTAAATGTAAATGGTCTAAATATACGAATTAAAAGAGATATACTGGTATATTGGATTTTAAAACTTGACTAAACTATACGGCATCTACAGGAAACTCACTTTATATATAATGATATGGGCAGGTTGAAAGTTAAAATGATGAGAAAAGATATACTATGCAAACAGCAATCAAAGAAAGCAGGAGTGGCTATATTAACATAAGATAAAGTAGACTGTAGAGCAAAAACAATGACCAGAGATGAGAAAGTCATTACATAATGATAAAAGGAACAATCCATCAAAAAGATATAGTATTCCTAAATGTGTATGCACCAAACAACAAAGCTGTGAAATACGTGAAGCAAAAACTGGTAGAACTGAAAGGAGAAATAGGACTACAAACACAGTTGGAGACTTCACAGCCCTCTCTCAACAATTGATAGAACAGCTAGTCATTTGAAAGTCAGCAAGGATCTAGAAGAACACTACCAACAAACACAATCTAATAAACATTTATGGAACACTTTATCCAACAACAGCCAGAACATACATTTTTATCAAGCGCCCATGGAACATATACCAAAAAGACCACATTCTGGGCCATAAAACAAACTTTACAAATTTAAGAAAACTGAAATCATACAGAATATGTTCTCTGATCACAATGGAATCAAACTAAAAGTAAATAACAGAAATATAACAGGAAAATCTCAACATATTTGGAAAGTAAGCAACATAATTCTAAACAATCCATGAGTTCAATTTTTGAAAATCAATCAATGTAATCTACCCTAGTTACAGGTAAAGAAGAAAAACCACGCGAGCATATCAATCAATGCAGAAAAAGTATCTGACAAAATTCAACACTCATTCATGACAAAAACTCTCAGAAAAATAGAAATGGAGGGGAACATCCTCAACTTGATAAAGAACATCCACAAAAAAATCTATAGCTAAATTATACTTAATGTGGAAAGACTGAATGCTTTCTCCCTAACAATGGAAATAAGACAAGGACATCTACTCTCACCATTCTTATTCAACATAGTATTGGAAGTTTTAGCTAGTGCAATAAGACAAGAAAAGGAAATAAAGGCATACAGATCAGAAAGGAGGAATATCTATTTGCAGATGACATGATTGTCTACGTAGAAAATCCCAAGAAATCTACAAAAAATTTCCTACTACTGGGTTCAGCAAGGTCTTAGGATACAAGCTAAGCATATATAAATGAATTGTTTCTCTATATACTAGCAATGAACACATGGATACCAAATTAAAAATACAATATTACTTATAATCAATTAAAATAATGAAAAAATAGGTGTAAATCTAACAAAACATGTACAGGACTTGTATGCTGAAAACTACAAAATCCTGATGAAAGAAATCAAAGAAATCTAAATAAATGGAGAAATATATCATATTCATGGATTGGAAGACTCAACATGGTAAAGATATCAATTCTCCCCAAATTGATATACAGGTTTAACACAATTCTTATCAAAATCTCTGCAAGCTTTTTGGAGATATGACAAAATTATTCTAAAATTTATATGGAAAAGCAAAATACAAGAATAGCTGAAACTTTTTTTTAGAAATAAAATATTTATTCATAATTGCTAAAACTTGGAATCAACCTATTTTTAAATAGGTCTATGGATAAACAAACTGTGGTACATCCATAAATGAAATATTACTCAATGATTAAAAAAAAAGAGGTATTAAGTCGTGAAAAGACATGGAGGAACCTTAAATACATATGCTAAGTGAAAGAAACCAATCTGAAAAGGCTACACACTGTATGATTCCAACTATACGACATTCTGGAAAAGGCAAAACTATGGAGACACTAAAAAGATCAGTGTTGCCAGGGGTTCAGGGGAGGGAGTGGGGGGGATGGATGAATGGGGAAGGATGAATAGGTAGAACACGGTGGGTTTTTAGGACAGTGAACATATGCTGTATGATACTGTAATGATGGATATATGTCATATATTTGTCAAAACCCATAGAATTTACAACACGAAGAATGAACCCTAATGTAAACTATAGGCTTTAGTTAATGCACCAATACTAGCTCATCAATGTAACAGATGTACCACATTAATGCAAGACATTAATAATAGGGGACACTGGAGAGGAGGGGTTGAGGGGGTATAGGAGAATTTTTTGTACTTTTTGCTCAATTTTTCTTAAACCTAAATCCACTCAACAAAATAAATGCTATTAATTTAAAAAAAAGTGGGAGGAATCAGTTTACCTAATTTTAAGACTTATTATATAGCTGCAATAATCAAAACAGTGTGGTATTGTTAGAAGACTAGGCAATGGTGTTAGAGCAACTGAACATCTACAGACAACAAAATGAGCCTTGAGCTAAGTCTCACGCCTTACACAAAAATGACCTCAAATTGATCATGGACATCAATGCAAAACATTAAACTAAAACTTTTTAGAAAAAAGCATAGGAGAAAATCTTCAAGCTGTAGAGCTGGGCAAAGATATCTTACACTTGACACCAAAAGCGTGATCCATAAAAAGAAAAATTGATAAATCGGACTTTATAAAAATTAAAAAACTTTTGCTGCATGAAAAATCATGTTAAGAGGATGAAAAGACAAGCTACAGACTCGGAGAAAATATTTGCAATCCACATAGTTGAAAAAGGACTAATATCTAGAATATATAAAGAACATTCGAAACTCAATAGCAAACAAATAAAAATCTAATTAGAACATAGGCAAAAGGCAGGAAGAGACATTTCACAGAAGAAGATATACAGATGGCAAATAAGCACATGAGATGTTCAACATTATTAGCTACTAGGTAAATGCAAACTGAAACCACAACGTGATATCACTACATGCCTATCAGAATAGCTAAAATAAAAAAAACAGTGACAACAAATGCCGGCAAGGTTGTGGAGATACTGGGTCACTCACACACTGCTAGTGGGAATGGAAAAAGGGACAACCACTCTGGAAAGCAAGTTGGTGGGGTCTTAAGAAAAGCTATACATGCAAGTATTATATGACCCAACAATTGCGGTCCTGGGCATTTATCCCAGAGAAAGGAAAACATATTCACGCAAAAAAACCGTACACAAACATTTATAGCAGTTTTATTCATAACAGCCCCAAACTGAAACAATCCAGATGTCTTCAATGGGTAAATGGTTAAAAGAAACTATGGTACACCCGTACTATGGAATTCTACTTAGCAATAAAAAGGAACAAACTATTGATACATGCACCAACCTGGATGAATCTCCAGAGAAGTATGCTGATGGAAAAAAGCCAATCCAAAAGATTACATACTATATGATTCCATTTATATAACATTCTTAAAATGACAAAATTATAGAAATGGAGAACATGTTAGTGGCTGTCAGGAGTTAAGGAAGAGGTGGGAGTGGGAGGGAAGTGGGTAGGATCCGTGGGGTAATAGGAATGTTCTGTACATTGACTGTATCATTGTCAATATTGTGGTTGATCATCAAACCCTAGCTCACTTGGAAACACTAAGAGAAAGATAAACATTTATTGCCCTACGCTACTGAGATGTTTGTAATTGTTATGCAGCACAGCTGACTGACACAGGGTGGGAAATAGATTCTAGAGCAGCATCAATGTGTGTAGACAGGGAGTGAAGTTTCCCCAAAGCGGGTGGCAACTTCCACTGTTGGGGATTGAAGAAAGGGGTACCCCAGCAAAGAGGACTCTTGAGAGCAATGAGCAAGATTAGAAACGAGAGAACACCTACAATGGGAACCCCCCTCTGAGAAAAGTTCAACTTCCTTGGTGCCTTTCCCTGGGACTATAGAAAAAATAATAATCAGAGGACAGTTTAACTTTTTCTTCTCATCCTACATTTTTTAAAAAGATGTAATAAAATATACATAACATAAAATTTACCATTTTAACCACGTTTAAGTGTACCATCCAGTGGCATTAAGTACATTTACAATGTTGTACAATTACCACCACTATCCATTTCCAGAACTTTGCAACATCCCAGCAGAAACTCTGTATCCATTAAACAATAACTACCCATTGCCTCTTCCCCGGCCCCTGACAACCTCTACTTTCTGACGCTATGAATTTGCCTATTCTAGGTACTTCGTATAAGTGGAATCATACAATATTTGTTCTTTTGTGTCTGGCTTATTTCATGTCCATCTTGCAGCATCTATTAGAATTTTCTTCCTTTTTAGAGCTGAATAATATTCCATTGTATATATATACCACGTTTTGTTCATCCATCCATCTGTTGATGGACACTTGGGATATTTCTACCTCTTGACTATTGTGAATAATGCTGCTATGAACACGGATGTACACTTATATCTTAGAGTCCCTGCTTTCAATTCTTTTGGGTATATACCCAGAAGTGAAATTGCTGGATCATATGCTAATACTGTGTTTACTTTTTTAAGGAACCACCAAATTGTTTTCCATAGCAGCTGCACCATTTTACATTCCCACCAGCAAGGCACAAGGGTTCCAATTTCTTCGCAAGCTCATCAACCTTTGTTACTTTTCTGTTTTAATAACAGCCATCCTAATGGGTATGAAGTGGATCATCCCATATTTCTTTTACACTTGATCCTTTCATTAAAATTTAATAAACCAAGATAATTAGGTGGCATGCCAACTAAAGAAATACATTGTGTCCACTGATGTCTGTGTGACAGCCACAGTATTCTGCTGAAAGGACTGAGTCCAGGGCTTCCAGATGGTGACCAGCCATGTGGGAGTGAAGGAGTCAGGCCCTCAGGGTTGTGGCTGGGAAGACTGTGTGTTCAATGCAGCAACCATTTGGTAGATGCCTTGGTGGAAGAACGAACAGGAAACAAGCCCCCTTATTATCTAAATTAACCTGGACAAGTGGAGGAGAGGCTGATATTCAGTAGCCATATGCTTGTATATTTATGCATATATTTCTATATACTTATTAAATTTAAAAATATTAAACATAATTTTACTTAAAATTCACATGAGAAGTGAAGATGAAAAAATTGCTAAAATTTATATAAAATTTCCCTCAAAATGAGAGCTATTAATCCTTAAAAGGTCCCTTTAAACAGTTTTTTATAAAACATTAAGTTTGTATAAGTACTCTTTAAGAAAAATTTTACTTGTACAGTACTAGTACCAAAGCTTTTATAATGAAAAAGAGCAGGTCCCTTCCCTAACCTTTACCTGCTCTCTGGAGGCAACCCCTTTCAACTCTTTTTAGCTGTTTATTTTCATTTGTATCTCCATATTTTAAAATTATATTCTTATACTGCTATTTCTTGGTTTATTAATTTGAGACATTATCAAAAACTGTCTATGATGGAAGATAAAGATTTAGATGTTTTTAAATCTTCCTACATATATTTCTCTCCCTCATATATTACATGTCCTTCTCTTGATTTAATTTTTAGTTAAATGAATGGTCTGTATTTATAATGACTTATTTTGACCATGAAATATTGTTCACTGCTGAGTCTAGTCATGTAAAACAATTATGTCTCTTTTGTACATTTTGTTTTTTCCTGAGGTCAATGATTACTTTGTTTTTTCATTTGATTAGTTTTCTATGTCCACATAGCTAATTTTTCCAAGCACTCCCACAGCTCTGTTAGCCGTCTATCAGTATTCTATTTGTTTTACCAGTGGAGACCTCTCTCCCACAGTCCCCTGCCTCTGCTCCAAGCCGGGCCTGAGGCCTGGCTGTGGTTTTGAGTATCTTCTCCCCAACTTTTCTGGCTAGAGTCCCATTTCCCAGATCCCTGTCTTTTTCCTTGCTTTACTTCCTTGTTTTACGGAAGCACATGCTGTAGTAACTTCCTAAGAAAGCATTCATAGGAGATAAGTTTTTTAATCTCTGCAGGAGTGAAAAACCTTTTATTAATTTGATTAATTATCAAATTAATTAATAATTTGGGTAGAGAATTCCAGGTTGAAAATAATTTTCCCTCCGAAGTTTGAAGGCATTTCCCCTTCTCTCTTCCTGTGTTGTTGATAAGAAATCCAATTCTGATTCCAAACTTTTTGTATGTGACTTTTTTGTTTCCTTTCTAGAAATATTTAGGATTTTTCTTTGTTTATAGTTATTTTTAAACTCCTTGAGGAAATGGTTCTTTTTTTATTCATTGGTTAGATACTTAGTGGGAATTGCTATCTGAAGATTTGTGTTCTTCATTTCTGGGAATTTTGAAAATATGATGTTATCTACTTTATTATTTCCTCCCTTTACCTTCACTATTCTGTCTTCCTGGAATTCATGTCAGCTGAATGATGGACAACCGGGAGCAGTCCTCTAATCTTTTCACCTTTCTCTGCTCTTCCCCACCATCCTATCTATGTGATCTTCTTTCTGGGAGATTCCGTCACACGCTTGATTCCCATGCAGCCTTTCTTATTCTCTGGTGATTCCTTTTCCACAGCATCCTCTTTTCCACACTTCCTCTTCTTGGCTCCAGCACCCTTTTTAAAGAACTGTGAGTCAGGATAGTATTTGTTGTAGACGTGTGTTCTAAGTTTTTTCTCCTGCTTGCTCTCTGTTTTCTCTGTTTCCTCTCTCCTGTTTGTTGGCTTCCACGTTGGAGGCCTTCCTCAATGCCATATTTAAGCTTCAAGCACTAAAGTGGTCCTTGGAACTTGCTGTTTGTTGACTGGTGACCGTCACTATAAAACAATCAGGCCGAGAGGGACTCCATGGTCAAGTCTATGGGGCGTTTCTCCTCCATGTTTGGGGCCTTCCCAGGGTGCTGCAGGCCAATTGGACAGATTCTCATGGATGCCCCTCCACCCACTGTGGGAATTTGGGTTATTTTTCACATACTGCTACCACTACTTCATTCACTTTCTGTTTCCCAAAGATTTCCTGAAATCTCTGCTTCCCATCGTTGTCTCTTGTCTTGTTTTCTGACTTTGTGGGTTTATACCCTTTTGATTCCTTTTTTTTTTGTGAGGAAGATCAGCCCTGAGCTAACATCCATGCCAATCCTCCTCTTTTTGCTGAGGAAGAATGGCCCTGGGCTAACATCCGTGCCCATTTTCCTCCACCTTATATGGGACGCCGCCACAGCATGGCCTGACAAGCAGTGCGTAGGTGCGCGCCTGGGATCTGGACCTGGGCCGCCAGCAGTGGAGTGCGCGCACTTAACCGCTACGCCACAGGGCCCGCCCGAGAATACATATTTTTAAATGTACTTAGGTCCGAGGTGCTGTTTTTACTACCAGACAGCACCCCATTCTTGGCACCAACTATTTTGGTATTTTCTGCTCAAAACTTCACTTATGGGCCGGCCCCATGGCGTAGTGGTTACGTGCACGTGCTCTGCTGCTGGCAGCCCGTGTTCAGATCCTGGGCGTGCACCAACACACAGTTTGTCAGGCCATGCTGTGGCGGCATCCCACATAAAGTGGAGGAAGATTGGCACCGATGTTAGCACAGGGCCAGTCTTCCTCAGCAAAAAGAGGAGGATTGGCATGGATGTTAGCTCAGGGCTGATCTTCCTCACAAAAAAAATAAAAAAAGAATATAAATTTAAAAAAAAAAACTTCACTTATGACACCAGTATGAGGGTTTTTTCCTCGTACTGACAACCAACTCTCCAACTCTCCAGACACCAGCTTGGGTGTCCTACAATTCAGTTCAGTTCTGACACTAACTACCTGGAGTTAGCACAGATCCAACAGGTTAAGGTGTCAGTCCCACAATACAGCTCCTAGTTCAGACACCAGTCCAAGTCCAGGCTGTCTGTACCACTGACCAACAGCTATAAATTGGAGGTTCCCATGACCCCCTCCTTGGGTTCAATAATTTGCTGGAACAGCTCACAGACCTCAGGAACGCACTTTACTTACTATTACTGGTTTATTATAAAGGTTGCAACTCAGGGACAGCCAAAAGGAAGAGATGCACAGGACAAGGAAGGGGACACATGGAGCTCCCATGCCCTCTCTAGGTACGCCACCCTCCCAGGGCCTCAATGTATTCACCAACTTGGAAGCTCCTGAACCCTGTTGTTTAGACTATTTATGGAAGTTTCATTTCATAGTCATGATTGATGAAATCATTGACAATGGGTGATTAACTCAACCTCCAGCCCCTTTCTCCCGTCCCGTGGTTGGAAGCGTGGGCTGAAAGTTCCAACCCTCTAACCACTTGGTTGGTCTTTCTGGTGACCAGCCTCCATACTGAAGTTATTTAGGGGCCTCCAGCCACCAGTCGTCTTATTAGGATATAGGAAGTCACTCCTCACTTTGGAGATTTCGAGGGTCTTAGAAGCTCTTGTATCAGGAACTAGGGACTAAGACCAAACATTATAACAAAGGTGCTCCTCTCACCTCCATCACTCAGGAAATCACAAGGGTTTTAGGAGCATTTTGCCAGGAACCAGGGACGAAGACCAAATATATATTTCTTATTATATCACACTGAGACAGCCCGTTTGAAATGGCAGATTAACCATATGTATTTATTTACTCTGCCCCTGGGCACTCCCTTAAAATGACAGTAAAGGAATCAAAAGGGTGGGGCCGGCCTCGTGGCGTAGCAGTTAAGTGCACACGCTCCGGGGTTCGGATCCGGGGCGTGCACCTATGCACCGCTTGTCAGGCCATGCTATGGCGGCGTCCCATATAAAGTAGAGGAAGATGGGCACAGATGTTAGCCCAGGGCCAGTCTTCCTCAGCAAAAAGAGGAGGATTGGCATAGATGTTAGCTCAGGGCTGATCTTCCTCACAAAAAAAAAAAAAGGTATTCTCCCTAAATTTAATAAGAGATTGTCAGAAAAAAATTACTAAATAGTGCTTTTAATATTTTAATTAACCAAAAACACACATTACATATACTTTCCTCTTTAGTTTCAGAGTTTGAGTCCAAGTGATCTTTACATCTGGAGTTTTTAAAATATTGCTAAACTCACGTAAAAGTTTGGCTTTTTAAATACTTGGACCTCAAATTTTTCATATAACTTTTGTCTTTTCCTGGAATTTTGATTTAAATTTCTTTTTTCTTGTTGATCACAAAATTCGTAGGCCTTCACCTCATCAACTACATTTTATATTTGCACTCCAGGGTTCTGAATAGAACAACGCTGTGTAATATTGCCAACCAGCTTCTCTGGCACTTTCTTCAAGGCGCCGTTTGACCTTCTGCACTAAATCCTTTCTAGGTCCGTTGCAGTGGGTAAATTCTACTCTTCTGTATCCCACATTTTAGATTCAGTTTTCGCTTTGCTGGGGTATAACCTACTGCAATTTTTTTTTTAGAAAAGGCACTTAAGTTGTAAACTTTCTAAGACTTTGCACATCCAGTAGCGTCTCTGTAGAGAGTGTCACCTTTGTGTCTCACTCAGCATCTTGTCATGGCTGGCCCACTATTGTGCACAAGTTCATGCCTGTTGTTTGGTGATTGTGTGACTAGCTTCTACTGCGCCTGTCTTTGGGGGATTTTCTCAGATGGCAGACATATTTTGAGGTGTCTGCTCAACCTATCTGCTAACAACTTGCCCCTGGGAAGGACCCCTTCATTCTGAAGCGGGTTGGTTTATGCTGTGAGGTTCCATCTCACTGATCGGACCAATGGAGAAAATCTGACCCAGTTTGGGACAATCTGCTCTCTTCTCTTAGGTTTTTGGTATTGGAATGAGGAGTAAGGTCAATCTCTCCCATTCCTAAAGCATGTAAGCTTGACAGCTGTGGGGCAGCCATATTCTATCCTTTAGAAAGCAACACAAAAATCCAGTCTGCAGAGAGAGAATAACAAAGCAGACCCCAAAATAATAGACGAAAGGTGTCAAGAGAGAGTTCTGTTAGCTATTTTAGAGTTTAATTTTGGACTCTTAAATCTGAAATGGTGAAGTCTGGGAAGAGATTTAATAAAAACCTATTGCATTCTGAAGAAGGTGAAGAGACTCAGCATCACTTTGCTCATCACACTTCATAATTACTTGCCTGCCAACTTGATACTGGAAAGAAATAATTTCAAGAGGAAAATAAAGGAAATACTAGTCTAGTTTATACAGTGAGAAATAAGAAGAGGGAACTCATTATCCACAGCAAGCACAATACACAAAATTTCATCATTTATTGGGCACCTGCTGTATGCCCAACGATCATCACCGGGGACACCAAGGTGAACGGGACATGGTTCCCACTCTTGAAGCTCATGGTCTCCAAGGGGGTCCAGAGAGGTCAAAGAGAGCGCATGGTGGAAAGCAGCAACCAGATCACGAGGGACCAAAGGTGGCAGCAGAGGACCCCCGGGAGGTGGTTCCACCATTTAGACAAGAAGTGAGGATTGTTGAACCTGGAACAGCAACACCAGCAACATCCCATAAAGAACAGGGCCCAGATGTGACAGTGAGTAGGCAGATTCTGCAGGAGCAGGCAGTGGTTGAATGTGGGAGTGAGGGTGGGGGACAGTGTGATTCTGTGAGTCTGGTTTGGGTGTCTCAATGGTCTCAAGAACAGCGAAAACAAGGAAAAGAGAAGGAGGCTTGGGAGTTAGAGTAGGATGAGTCTGGAAGGTTGGATTTATGACATGGTGGGACTGCCAAGGAAGATCACAAAGCAAGAGTGAGCACAGGGAAGCGAGCAAGGGCCAAAGACAGAGCCTGGGAAGTGATTCTTACAGCTGAGAAGACAGAGCATGAGAGGCGGGATGGGAACAGGAGACTGTAAATAGCAGAAGCCAAAGGAGGGGAGAGTGGAAAAGAGGGAGTGTCCTGGCACTGAATGCCTCCGAGAGGCTGGGGTCCCATGCCCCACTCTGCCCAGGACAGTCCCGGTGTATGCCTGCTCCCTCAACGTCATTATTTATAGTGTCCCACCTCTCTCATAAATCATGTGGTCACTCTAGGTAGGACCAGGACTGGAAAGTGTGTAGTGAATGTGGCAAAATGAAGGCCACACATGAGACTTATTTCAGTGGGTGGTGGGGTGGAAGCCAGATTGCAGTGGTCTGAGAAATGAGTGGAAGTGAAGGCAATGATGGTAGACACTTCTTCCAAGAAGCTACCCATCAGGGGGCGGAGGTAGAACTGTGGTTAGAAGGCCCAGAGTGCAGAGGAAGGGCTCTTTACTGCCTGGGCTGGACAGACTTGGGCAAGTTGACCAGCTGATGAGGAAAAGCCAGTCAAGAGGAAGACAGTGAGGACTGGGCATGATGGCTGCATTGTGTCATCTCAGGAAGGAAGTCTCTGTGAATGGGAGGGGGAGAGATTGGGAGGTGTAGGGACTGGCCTCAAGCAGGAGGACAGCCTCTCTTCACTTGGATGGTGTTAAGGACTGAATGTTTGTGTTCTCCCCAAATTTATCCATAGAAGCCCTAAGCCCCCAGTGTGGCCATATTTGGAGATAAGGCTTCTAAGGAGGTAATTAAGGTTAAACGAGGTCATGAGGATGGGGCCCTGATCTGACAGAATTAGTGTCCTCATAAGAAGAGACACCAGAAAGCTCATATCTCTATCTATCTATCTCTATCTCTGCACCCGCTCAGAAGAAAGGCCATGTGAGGACAAACAGCAGTCTACAAGCCAGGAAGAGAGCTCTCACCAGAACCCAACCCTGCTGGCCCCCCATCTGAGACTTCCAGCTTCTAGAACTGTGAGAAAATAAATTTCTATTGTTTAAGCTACCCAGTCTGTGGTACTTTGTTATGGCAGCTGAGCTGACTAAGACAAGTGGGAAGGAGGGTACAGTTTAGACACATCTCTAAGGGCAAGATGTTGGTCAGAGGAAGTTCATTCCTTGACTCTCGGAAAATGAGAGATAAACTTGTCTTTTGAAAATGAAAGTGGAGGTGGTAAGGTCAGGAATTTGAAAAGACATGTGAACATCAGGGAGCCTCTGAGAGCCACGGGTGAGGGAACTGATGCTGGACATGTGGGGACTCTGGGGAAGACTGGAGAATCAGGAATCCTGGCAGCATGATGGCCTGGGGCTGCAGCACATGATAAACCAGGGATGTCCCCTCCCCAAATGCCCCTTATCTTTCTTCAGAATGTTGAAGCAGGGTGGGCCCCAGGATATTCTTATTTTCTCGAGTCCACACGAATGCTGAGCAGCCCTCCTGTGTTTGGAATGTAAGCAAGCAGACAAGGTCTGAGTGCTGTGGGTTTCACCTTGGGCAGCAGGTTGTCCCAGAGCCCGACAGATCCGTGGTGAGAAACCTCAGCTGGCTGAGGGCAGGGAAGCAGGGACCAAATCAGGGGCCACGGAGGGGCCGCTCTGGTGGTGGAGCTCTAAGCCTGGTTATTAAGTCTGCGCTTTCAACAAGGGCTGCCAGGAAGACAGCTATGCCCTCCCTTGGCATGGGAGCAAATGACAGGGTTGGGATCGTGGGGACAGGGTGAATGGAGTGGAGCTCTTTGGGAACGCAAAAGTTGATGCCAAAGCTAAGAGAAGGACTCCCCTAGGCAGTTTTGGAAGTGTACCTCCTGTTTGTTTGCTTCTGTGACCCCAAGCTCATCTCTGGTCCCCTCAATAAAATGCCGTGTGTAATTCAGTATTTGTTTTGTGTTTCACAAAGCAATTAGATTAAACTGAAATTAATGTCATTTCAAGGTTTTGGAGAGAATTTTATGCCAGCCCCTTGGGCACCAGAAACCAGAGGAGGCCTCTTTATGGAAGCATACGCAGGGACTGGTTAAGAACACCCAGGTTTGAGTTCTCACGCCACCTGTCCAGCCGGGACACCTTGACGAATGGCTTCACCTCTTTCTGAGCCTCAGTTTCATCTGCACAATGGGAGTAATGATTGTTGATGCGAGAATTAAGTCAGCAGGTTAGCAGAGTATCTGGTATGAAATAAGTTTTCAGTAAGGGAAGATTTTATCATCATCATCATCATCATTCACATTACTTTTAGGGATAGTAAAAATTTAAAAAGAAATCCACAAATACTTTCTCAGAAAATCAGAAAGTGATTTTTCAGGTATTGAAAAATCCCAGTGACCCTCCTCTGAAGGGTTAGCAATGGGCAGCTCCTCAGGTGGCCCTTGCAAGCTTCTTAAAATTCTCACAGAGCTCCTCAGCCTCTGGATCCAGGTGCACCACAGAAAGGGGCAGGACCACCATGTGCCGGAAGCTTCTATGTGCCAGATCCCATACTTGGAGTTGTTATGTTTCTGAGCCATCAGCTGAGAAGAGGTGGAGACAGGAGGGGGAAAAGTGGGAAGGGAGGGTGCAGAAGATCAAGGAACCCATTCCCTGCAGAAGTCTTTTTGTCTGGAAACGGGTTTTCATCAGGTACACCTGCTTCTGTCTTCTGGCTCAGATTCCCTGTCAGCAGCCCCACTGCCCTGAATCCAACATGCAATGAACACCTGTTGTTAGTCTTGTTAATGTTCTTCCCCTGAAGCATAACAACCTTTAAGGCAACGGTTCTCAACCAGGGGCAGTTTTGCCCTCCCGGCCTCCCAGATGACATTTGGCAAGGTCTGGAGACATTTTCCGATGGCACAACTTGGAAAGATGCTACTGGCTTCCAATGGGTAGAGACCAGAGGTGCAGCTAGACAGCATACAATGCACAGGACAGGACTCAAAACAAAGAATTATTGGGCTCCTCTCCCTCCACCCTGTTCCCATGATGCCCACCCATAGTTTCCTCCCATGCCAAGGGAGGGCATAGCTCTCTACCTGGCACCCCTTGTTGAAAGCCCAGATTTAATAGCCCAGATTATAGTGTCAAAGTTAAGAAATCCCGCTTGAAGGAAAAAGCAGCCCCACACACCCCGCTTAATTCACTAGGGGTATCACATTGGCAGTTGGCCAGAGGCTATGGATTACAAAGCCCTACCTTGATAATTATTTCTCCTTTGCTTGACACATTTGTGTACAACTCTGTAAGCAATAATTGCTTTCAAGAAGTCATTCTTCACTACACATTGCTATATGAAACCACCACAGCTCAATACACTCCTTGTGGACAACATCATCATTTCATTCATTCATTCATTCATTCATTCAACCAACACACACTCATTGAGCTCCCTCTTACACTGTGAAAAGCTCTAGGGATAGAGGATGAACAAGACAAAATCTCAACGCTCAAACTCGAAGTGTATGTATTGGGGAGGGGGGGAGGGTAGATGTTCTAGTAAATAATTACAATATTGTTGCAGGTAAAAGTCCTCCTGAGACACATGGGGGTGGGGGCAGCAAAAGGAGGTGTGGTCAGAGTTTCCTATGGAGGTGTCAGAAAACTGGCCCCATCAGCCATCATCACTTTTTGGTTTCCATTTGCAAGGGACCCTCCTGACACCTCCCTGTATGGAAAGGCAGGGGGAGTAGTAATAAGCAATTTGGCCTAATGACACCCTGTTAAGAAGATGCCTATGCTCTCCCTCAAGGGGGAGCCCTAATTGAATAAAAAATTTTTTGAATACCCTTAAATTTCAAAATCAAAAGTCTGACCACACAGAGTTAAGCAAACAGAAGGAAAGCAGAGCTTCATAGGCTGGAAAACACTCCAACCAAAGTAGGTCAGTTCCACTCCTATTTATTAAAGGAGTTCTCTGCCAAGATGGTTGGGACCTCAGGTCTGCATAATCCCACAAAATAACCAGAGGACCAAGACTTATACACAAGAAACCATCTTGTAATAATACAAGGCAGTGCATGAGTGTATGAAAATGACATGTAAAGACAAAGGATGCCATGGACTGAGCCCTGGGTGGCTGGGAATCAAGAGATCTGGGTTCTAGTCCCAGCTTACCACTAACTTGCTGGTTTGGGGCAAGTCCCTTCTCTCTGTGGGTCTCAGTTTGCTCCTCTGTAAAATAAGGGAATTGGACCAGAGCATAATGAAGCATCCTTTCAAGGCACACTGAAGACTTGAACCAAGTGAAGGCTCTCATTTCCCCCTCTGCTTACACTTGAGATAACCTGGGGGCCCCTTGAGATTAAAATATAGGTTGAACCTCAGTCCTGAAGCCCTGCCACCTATTTATTTCTTCTAACAACCTCAGTGTTACTGCAAATACTTAAGAAAGACGCTGGGAGGGTCACAAGGAGGGAATTGTTGCCTCTCCCATCCCTGGGCACTGAATAACAACACACGTCTAGGCTGTATTTGGCTTTAAATTGTCCCCAGTGTCCCAGGTGGCATTTCCCCAAATTGGGAGTTCAGACTAATGAGTGGGTACTGTTGCTCTAGCACCTTCCAACACCAGCACTGCCACTGAGGAGAAGAGGTTCCAAGGTTACAAGGGAGCTGGGAATGAGAGCCCCAAATTCCACTCTTCCAAACTATTGCTGCCAGAACGTCATGGAGCTGCCAGAAAGCTGGGCATCACCTGAATGTCAACGCTCACATGAGCTCCAGGAGCAGAGGTCTTTCTTACAATCAAATAGGAGAGGACTACAGGAAGGCAAGGTCATTGGATCCCAGGAAGGACTTGTCCAGGACAGAGATTAGAGACTCAGAATTGGGTCCCCAAGCACTTTTCCTGGGGAGTTTCTTGGGACAGAGGACATGGAGGCCAGTTTAGAATGCTGGTGGGAAGGAGTGGTTCTGGAATGGGCACTCCCACTCCCCACTCCCCATCCCACCACCCCCTCCCCATTCCTTTCATCCAGCCAGTCTGGGTGCAGCCACTCTCTCCCTTACAAATCCCAGCAGGAGAGACCCGGGATTCCCAGGAGTTTCCATGCGAAGAAACACAAGCCACCCACTCTACCTCCTTCTCTTTTCTCTTCCAGCTCCTCCCTGGTCCTGGTGTGAGGAGACCAGCTGCTCCCAGGAATCCCCAGACACGCAGACATTAGGGAGGCAAATCCCACAGGAGAGAGGAGGGAGAGAGCTGCCGACGGTCCCATCACAGACCCAGGAACTCTCGCCTGAGGTTTTTGAGGTTTTTCCCATCTGTAACCCGGTGTGTGTGGAAATGTCAAGGCTTTGGGACAGATGGATGTGGGCTCCAATCGTCTTTTTCTGGGGCAAGATTTTGGCCTCTCCGAGGTTCGGTTTCCTGGTCAGTAAAGTGAGGGTGAAAATATCAGCCTCGAAAGGCGATTATAAGGTTTCAGTGAAACAATAGAGGAAAAGTGCCCAGAGGTGGCTGCAGAATTTCCGTCGAGGGCAGACAGGAGGAAGGGGTGGGTTGGCGGGCGAGGGGATTTATCTTAGGGCTGCCTTCCTCTGGCGCACATGCTGTTTTTATTTTGGGGGATGGGGCCCTCTGGAGAGGAGCTGATAGAAATTATTGTTGCGGAGGACGAGGGTAAGAGTTCTCACCCCTCGGTGGAAGATCTGGGGGTCCCCCTCCACGCCCATCCCGCGTAGGACCCAATGGGTGCCCCTGCCCGCGGAGGGGCGCGGTACTCACAGTGTGAGAGGCGCAGAGCAGCAGCAGCAGCAGCAGCAGCGACGGCGGCGGGCGGGGGCGCATGGTGCCCGGCGCGCCCCCCGCGAGCGCCCCGACGGCCTCCCGCCTGTGCGCACCGCCCGCTCCGGATCTCAGCGCCGCCCGCTGGGTCCCGGACCACCGCCAGCCGCCGCGTCCAGAGGAGCCATGGCTGGGCCACCAACCCGTGGCAGGCCTCGGGACTGCCCCTCCTCTGACGAGGTGGCCGCGCGCACTAAGCGGCCCAGCCCATTGATAAGGACGCGGCGCTGCCTGCTCTCCTCCACCCGGCCCCGACTGGCGGGGGGCCGGCGCGGAGGCGGCAGGGGAGGAGGCAGAGGGAGGGCGCGGGGCCCGGAGCCGGCTCCCGCACGTTCGGCCCGGGGGCGGGGGAGGCTGACAGCCTTCGGTGCTGCAACACCCCCACGTCCGGAAAGAGCACTCTTAAACTCTGGGTCAGCCCTGCCACAACCTTGCTGCGTGCGGACGGGCAACGTAGACCACCTTTTTGCGCCTCAATATTCTCATCCCTAACAACGCATCTAATCATCCCACCTTCGGCTTGAAAGAAGGTTGTGCTAGTGCCCTAGCGAGCGCTCGGGAAATGCCTATTGCATCTATTCTGTGGGACAGCTACCTTGCACTTCATTCCGATTTTCACTTTATGTTTCTTCATTATTAAAGCCATACACGCTCCTTCCAGGAAGTTTCACTCTCATGAGTGCCATCACACGAGGAAGCCTCAATGATCAGGTGAGACCAAGGAGGTCCATCTGGTACACCCAGGCCTTTGGGGCTGTGCTGAAGAGGAGCTGCCTGGAGGTTCTGTGCTTCCTGGTGTCCGTGGGAAGCTATTTAAGCACCAGGCAGACATCCCCAGCAGCCTGCTCTACCTGGGTCTAAGCGCTCAGGTGTCCTGGAGCATGGCGGTTGGCCTCTCAGCACAAGGTACCCTCAAACGGCTCTTGTAGACCCAATTTTTTCTTTCTCTGCACTGGTGCCCACTCCCTTTCCCCTTGTCTCTCCTTCAGTCTTGCCCTTTCTCTCATGCACTGTAAGTACATCAGCTCCTTGAATTCCTCCAAAACCCCTTGGTGATGTTATGCTGGTTTGTCAGAGGAGGGCATTGAGGATAGAGGAGGATCAATGACATTACCAGGCACACAGACTGAGAAGGTCGGGTGGGAAAGCCGGGATTTACACTTCCATGGCTGACCCTGGTTCTCTGTGACTGACCCCTGGTCAGATTGCTAAACTGCTGTCAAAGTCGTATACATTCCAGCCCTTAGCAGCCTTCCCTACCTGAAGAGGCTATGGATAAGGCGAAGCTGGTGAATCACAGCAGGAAAAAAAGGGGAAAAAAATGCTTTCAGCTCCCAGGTCCACAATCAACCTAAAGTATATACAACCTAAAGTATACATAACCACACACTCACTTTTAGGAACTTTGGCTACAGAACACTCACCCAAAGACCCAGGGAAATAGGTGCAAGGATGTCCGTGGAAGTACTATTACAGTAGCGGAAAACGGGCTATGACGTGTGTGCAAGGGGAACACCGAGCCCTGCCCTTGCAGTTTCCTTCCTCATGGAGACCAACCATTGGTATAATTCTCCTGGCCTCTCTCCACCCCCCTCATTAACCCCCTCCCCCAACACACACACACAGAGGTGAGGTGAGCTCCACGTGACTGATGCATTTGGGATAAGGACCGGCATGAGGTTCTGCCCACCCTCCCCCCTTCCTTTGACAGCACGCCCACCTGCAGAGAGCCTCCTAACTGGATTGCCCTGGGCCAGGCTGTCACTGGTGGTCAAGACTCTGACTGCGCTGATCCAGTATCGCCAGTGACAGGGTGATGGACTATCTAATTCTGGGGTTCAGTGTTAGAAAACCCACTTGCTCCACAAATAGAAACCACATTCTCCAAGACCAATATTCTCACTAATAAAAGTGATATTGGGCCCCACCTATCTTAATCTTATTTCTCAACTGGTTCAAGATTCAGGCCGGAAAAAAAAATGTTACTTTCTGGGTCTCTTAAACCCCAACACCCTAAATGTGCAGCAGAAAGTGCAGGAGGTGAGGACTTGCCATTTTTCCTGTATAGACTTCTGTGTTGCCTGAATATTTTCTGTAACCATTGTACGTATCGTTTTTTTTTTTTAATGGAAAGACATAAAAAAAAACAATACAAAAATGCACTCTGTGATCTATACCAGAACCTCCTGATCTCCAGTGAAAAAGCAAAACAACATTTGTTCTGGACAATTCAATAAGTTTCTGACCTGTGGCAAGCCATTCTTCCTTAAACGGGAGGCTCTGCCTCTTGGAACACTGAGAACAGGGTCTGAAGCGCTCTGTGAGAAGCCCTTTTACAAGCCATGGATGCAGCTAGCGGCTTTGTAAAGGCTGCCTGAGAAATCAATTTCATAACAGGGTGGAAGGGAAGAGGCAGAGAACTAACAATCTAGTTAATATCTGCCATGTGCTAGGGAGTGTTTTAGGAATTGAAGTGTGTTATCATATCCAATCCTCCAAGACTCTATGAGAGAGAAGTACTGTCCTTGATGAATAGGATGGGAATTTGAGGCTTAGGGAAGATAAACACTCGCCCCTCAACACAGCTAACAAGAGGCAGGGCCAGGATTTGAACCCAGGACTAAGCCCAAAGCCCATGCCCTGTGCCCTTTGCACTGTACCAGGATTCCTTTCAATCATGAAGATGACTTTCTTATCCTTGGGGCTTCTGAAGCCCTTTTGCACACATCGTCAATCATTTGATCCTCAAAATAACTCTGTGAGGTAGGTGGGACCAGCAGTCAGGGCCTGGCGGGAGAAGAAGAACCCAGTGCTCAAATGGTTTCACCGAAGAGAGTTTAATGAAAGGACTATGTGCAGAGGTGTGGGCAGGGTAGAGGGAACCAAGCGATGGTGAGGTTCCAGGGATGACAAAGACTCTCTCCTTGACCAAACTTTAGTTAGGCTCCTCTGTGCCCTCTTCTTGACTAGGCCTTTATCTTGGCCCTGTCTGTCTTTGGCCTGCCTAGCCCAGTCTCAGCAAGAATCTTGCTGTCAGTTTAGTGAGAATCTCTCCCCTTTTGATACCTAATGATCCCTGATATCTGACCAAGTTCCTCATCCTCACCTTTGATGTCTAAATCCTGTCCTGCTTTCAGCAAGAGTCCCCCTACCCTTGATGTCTCCTCTTAGTAATCTTCCACCCACTCAGCCCCTCACTCTGCTCCTTGGCTATAATCCCCACTCGTCTTTGTTGTATTCCAAGTTGAGCTCGATCTTGCTCTCCTATTGCAATATCTCTATTGCCACAGTCTTGAATAAAGACTTCTTTACCATTTTAACAAGTGTCAGAATAACTTTTTCTTGAACAAGGGGCAAGGAGAGAAAGCTGGCAAGAGGTTCCCTTGGGAGAGGAGCCACCCACAGGAACTTAACCACTGAAGAATGCAGCCATTGTCAAAACTGTGGCCTGGCAAGGGAGTCAGGTGATGGGATAAGTACCTTGACCTCTCTCTTCTCCTGTCCACCAATCTCCTGGCAATGTCTTCCATTGGCTGAACCCAATGCAAAGCCAGAGACAAGGCAGACAGATTGGCAGGGGAGCACGGGGTATGGACTGCTCACAGAGTTTAATCTCCTGGCTGGAGAAGGTAGAAAATGGAATTGGGAGGGATGAGACAAAAAGAGAATAACTCCACTTGGAAATATCATTATACTCATTTAACAGATGAAGATCCTGAGATTTTATGAGGCTATAATTCAAGATCAACAGTTGGAAGGTAGGAATGCTGGTACTGAAACGCTGGTCTTTTGATTCCCAGCCCTGAGTTGTTTCCATTACACTTATTATACCCATTACACCCAAATCTAGTGATGAAAAACCACAGCAATTATTTATTATCACTTCACAGTTCTGGGGGGTCACTGGGCTCAGCCAGGCAGGTCTTGTTCGGGGTCTCTCCTACAGTTGCAGTCAGACAGTGGCTAGGACCCGAGTCACCCTAAGAGGAGCTCGCTCAAATATCTAGGGCTGGAGCAGCTGGGGCTCCTCACATGTCTCTCTACCTCCATGTGCTCTCTCCACGAGGTCTCAGTGTCAGCTTCAGGGTGCCTGGACTTCTCACATAGTGACTCGTGGTCCCAAAGGTGCGTGTCCCAAGAAAGAGAGAGCAAGTGGAAACTGTATTGTGATCTATGACGCACCTTTGGAAGTCACACAGTGCTGCTTCTGTTGCTTTCTATTGTCAGGACAATAACAAAAGCCTGCCCAGGTTCAAGGGGAGGCAACACAGACTCTTGATAAGCGAGTGAGAAGATTCTGGAAGAGCATGTGAACTACAAATACTGTTACAGCAATTATGGGGAAACACCATACTGTACATCCTCTAAACTTCATTATAAACCCCATGGGTGACAGAGAGGGGCTATCTGTTTGATCTTGATGACTTTCCAGTTTTTGAAAGTCATCCCTTTCTCTTAGTCCCACTGCGGTAGAGTGGGGCATACAAACCTTAGTCATGACCACCCCAAACGCTAGAAGTTCATGTTCTCATAGCAGTAATTTAAAAGTTACCCTGAGGATGGGAGGTCCTGTATTTGGTTCTAGGGTAACTAACAGTTTCACACAGATATTCTTATCACCCAGTGAGGCAGAATGTAAGGGTCGATACTGAAGGGTACCAGAATACTTCACCCCAAAATATGCCACTTTGGCATAACGATTGTTTTGAGCTAAAGGCAATTGAGAACCAGCAGACACAGGAAAAGCTCTTTACCTCCCCCTAACTGCCTAAAAATAAAGTGTAAATGTGCCCTTTTGTAAAGGAAGTTTCCATTTGTAAAGAAACTCTCTGTACCAGGAAGAGAACTACTCCTGGAGACTCTCATCTGCACAACAAGACAACGTTGTCTACCACACATTTCCTCCCCTTCCCTTCCCGTAACTTGCCTCCCCTACCCAGAAGTCTAAAACCCCTTTTCCTTCATTTAGACCTAAGTTAGTATATAAGCCTCAATCATCTGGTCGCCTCCTTGAGTCTCATTTCCTTGTGAAACTTCCATGCATATGTAGGTAATTAAAACTGGTTTTTCTCTTGTTAACTGTCTTTTATCAGATTGATTCTCCGCTTCAGCTGTTGAATCTAGGAGGGTAGAGGAAAAAGAATTTTCTTCCCCTACAATGAAAATCCCCCCAAAAATTAAATTTAAAAATTTCACTGATGGCAAATGGGAAAAAGATATTTTCTCCCTTTTCTTTCAGCATTTCCTTTAGAAAACTTATGATTGCAAATCCTTTCTTCTTCTCTTTGAGATGCAATGTAAACATTTTTAAAAGCTAAATAAGCTTCTTGCCACTTCTGCATCCCAGGAATGTCTGTCTCGAAGGCCTTGGAGCCATCTTTCTTAAATGCAAACGTCAAGGAACCCGGTGCCCTGTCTTTCTGTCCCTGTTGGAGTTAAGTCTAGGTGCCTGGCTCTAAGTTGTAATTTCCTGCTTTGGAAAAGACAGAGAAGCTTTATTTCTGCTTTGGATAAAGACAATTAGCATGTGCGTGATGGATTGTGTCTGCCTGGCTATATAAACTGGAAGGATTTCTATTTGTCTTTGCAATATCTTCTGTGGATTTCCAGTGATGTGCCTCACAGTCTGGTTTAAGGCTCACTCCGTAATAAAACCGATTCATTCTTTTCTTCACTTGGTGGAGAGGATTCACCTGGTTGGCAGGAGATTTTATTTTTAATTACTTCTCCAACAAGGAGTCATGTTATATACTTTTTATTTTTTTTGCATTTTTCCAACAGCAATAAACTCTTGTTGGAGAACTAATCGAACACATTCATTCAATGACTATTTATTGAGCACTCTGTTCTAGGTTCTGTGCCAGAATTATAGAAGCCTGGGGACATTGCCCTTGCCAACCTCAGCCCTGTGCACAAAGCCTGTGGTGCTATGATTTGACCCCTCAAAGGAGGCCCAGAAAGATGACTAAGGCTGGTAGTCAAGACTTCAGAGCCTTGCATAACTACACATCTGACAGACCCATTGGTTGCGTGGAGTAAGCAACTAAAGAATGTGTGGTTGGTGATACTGCAAGCTGATAAATTCTATGGGAGCATAAGGGACCAGACCAAGCTGGTAGGTTAATGTATCAGGTTGAGTCATGTCAGTCACCTTTTTTGTAGGTAAAATACATTTGAATATCAATAATTTTATAAGGTTCAACCTGATAGACATCTGTGGGTTTTGTCTGTCCAGCTTCTATTCCCTCTTCTTTTGGCACCTCCCTTCCCCTCCCCAACTCCCAGACCATGTGGCTTGGGTGGGGCTTTCACCAATAGCAGCTCAGGGATGAGCACATGACCCAGACCTAGATGAGGAGAGTCACCCCCTCCCAGGAGCTAACCACAGTGATTGGTTCAGGGATGCACACATGACTCAAGCTGGGCCAATACGAGTCGCAGCAACAAAACCTGTGTGTTGGCATTATGCTCAAGCTAGTAGCAAGATGGCAGCCTTTTCCACAGCATGGAGAGATCCTGCTGAGAATGAAGCCAACAGAGAGTGGAGAGAACCAAGAGACAAAGCCAAAATTCTGACACCATCACC
Source organism: Diceros bicornis minor (assembly GCF_020826845.1). Classification (NCBI taxonomy): domain Eukaryota; kingdom Metazoa; phylum Chordata; class Mammalia; order Perissodactyla; family Rhinocerotidae; genus Diceros; species Diceros bicornis. The sequence goes on along the minus strand of NC_080749.1, from coordinate 13,123,806 downwards.
TGGCACCTAGATGCAGCTGTAACTGAGGCCTCTCTTGATAGATAGGTTAGATAGATGATAGACAATTTTTTTGACTTTTGAATCCATTTTTGTTACTTATAACAAAAAGAGTCCTGATACGCACTTATGAAGACTTCCCAGGAAGGTGACGTTTGAGCTGAAGGGGCTGGTTTGGAGGTGGGGGTGAGGAGAACATTGGGGAAGGAATGAGGAGTTGGCTATCCCTGGGTGTTGGGTCTAAGGCCTTCACCAAGTGACTACACCATGAAATGAACTTGCTCCACCCCTTCAGGTGCTCAATAGACCAAACAAAGAGGTCTGTCTTTTTTGAACGTGAGCTTTACTGGAAACAAAGCTAATGTATTGCTGATGAGCCATAAATAATGGGGCAAGCATGGTTTCCTATTTAGTGTTGAAGGACAAAAGTATAACGCTGACATTTTAATGGGGTTTTTATGGTCCTGGCTCACTGTTTACACTCTGGAAATGTGGGCTGGCTTTCTCAGGAAAGTAGTTTTTCCTTTACTTTTCTTATTTTCCTCCTCCATTTGTCAGCATCCTTTTGAATATTTATATGAAATATTATAGTTAAAACAGATCAAATAAAAGAGAGCAAATAAAACCATATTTGAAAGATAATGTTGCTAGTGCTCCCAAGGCCTTATCTTCACTGGATGCAGCCAAGAAAGGTCAGGTGCACCCCAGCCTCTCATAGGCTCCCCACGTTTCTGCCTGACAAGGCAGTTTGGCTTGGCAAACAGAAAAGACTGTTGGCAACAGACAAACCTGGGTTCAAATCCTGACTTAGTCTTCAATAAGCCAGATGACCTTGGGCACGTTACTTTAGCCCTCTAAGCCATAACTTCCTCATCTGTATAATGGGGAAAATAATACCCATCTTTCAGCAATGGTATGAGGTTGAAAATAATTCAATGCAATTAAATTGTCTGCATATACAAGTTAAGACACATTTGGCTGCAGATAATAGACAAACCAACACAAACTTGCTGAAACAGTAATAATGATGAGTATTGGCTCACATGACCGAGAGTCCAGAGACAGAGCATGCTGCAGGGTGGACTAATGCATGGCGTAGGCCCTGTTTACCCGTGGGTCTCTTGGCTCTGCCCTCTTCTGAGTTGGATAACCTCAGGCTGGCAGCAAGATGGCTACAGCAGTTCTGTAGCCTCATTTGCACAATTAATGCCAGAGGAACAGAAAATGTGGTACTCTCTTAAAAAGTTGACTCTTCTCCATCAAAAGGTAGAGGCTGTGTTCCCTCTTTTTATACCCAGGTGGACCTTTGTAATGGCCTCAACTGATAGAATGAAGCGGAAGTGGTGCCGCACAACTTTCAAGGCTAGGTCATAAAAGGAAATACAGCTTTAAGCCTGGCTCTCTCCTGGGACACTTGCTCTGGGAACCCAGTGACCACGTTGTGAGGAAGTCCAGGCCATGTTTAGGTATTTTGGCCAAGAGCCTCATCTAGGCTCCCAGCTGATAGCTTTAGCATCAACCGCCAGATGATGCCTTCTCCTGATTCCACCTCCCAGCTCTCAGGTCTTCCAGCTGAAGCCCCAGACATTACAGAGCAGAAGCAAACCATCTCTGCTGTGCCCTGTCTGAATTACCCGTCCCACAGAAACCAGGAGAGGTAGTAAATGATTATAGTTGTTTTAAGCCTCTAAGTGTTGGGGTAATTTGGTATGGAGCAATACATAATGAATACAACATAAAATTTTAAAAACAATTCTGCAAGGAAACAATCATTCACAACAAAGTCAAATGAAAAGCTGGGGGGAAAATTTCTCAACACTTATCAGAGGACAAAAGACTAATGTTCCTAATAGATAAAGAGCTCCAACAACTCAATAAGAAAAAGATCAAGAATCCAATGGAAAAATGGGTAAGGGACATGGATTTACAGAAATGGAAACATAAATATATCCTAAACATATGAAAACATGCTCACCTTCACTTATCATTAGAGAAATACAAAATAAAACCATACTGAACTACTATTTTTTTACACATGAGATTGGCAAAAATATAAAAATTTTATAATATATTCTGTTAGTGAGGACGTAAAGAAACAAGCACTCTCATGCATTATAAGTAGAAGTAAAAAATTAATGCAAAGCCCTTGGAGGGCAACTTGACAATAGTTATCAATATTACAGATGCACAGACCCTTTGAGCTAGCACTTCCACTTTGGGCAATTTTTCTACAGATATACACACATGTATATGAATGGATGTATGTACAGTTTTGTAGAAATGATGTATGGATTTGTATAAATCATTACAACATACTTTCTAGTAGCAAAAGATCAGGAACAATCTACGTATCCAACAATAGGGAACTGGTTACATAAATTATGGAATATCTGCAGCCATAAAAAGAATGAGGAGGTACTTTATGTACAGATATTGAATGATCACCCAGATATATTTTAAGTGAAAAAAAAAGAGGCAGAAGAGTAAGGTATTTGGGCTTTTAAACAGGGAGTGAACTTCTTACAAATGCAAGCATACGTATAATCGCTTGTACATGTATAACATGTCCCTGGAAAGATAAGTAAGAATCTAGTAACACGAGTTACCTCTGGGAAAGGGAACCTGGTAGCTAAACGACAGAGGTAGAATGGAGATTTTTCACTTCTTGAATTTTGAACCATATGAATATATTGTTTATAACATATATACTATATATAAAGTATAAGTATAAATATATAATATAAATATACATATAAAATATATATAAATTTAGAACTCACTTGGTGTAACTCATTAATGACTTAATTCTACAAATATTTTAGAGTTCCCACCATGTGCCAGGCAGTGTGCAAGGTGATGGGTATACAGTGGCGATCAAGTCAGCCTTCACTGAACTCATAGTCTAGGAAGACAGGCATCAAAGAGGTAAACCCATCCATCAGTCTAGAATCACACACTGTGATAAGTGCATTGAAGGAAGAGAACCCAGTGCTGGGACAGGATAATGGGGTGGGACCTGATTTAGAAAGAGAATCCAGGAAAATCTCCTCTGAGGAGGAGATCCTTCAGCTTGAGTAGGGATTATCCAAATTTCTGGTTATTTATTGCTGCAGCTATATCTATCCCCAAACTTGCAGGCTTGAAACAACAACCACTTTATTATATCTCACAAATTTTGGGGTCAGAAATTCAGGGAGGACTGGATTGAGCAGTGAAAGCAGTCATAGACCACCCAGATTCCAGTGGAGGGCACAGGGTCCCCACTCTCCGTGGGAAGAGCATCAAAGAATTTTCAGCCATCTTTGACCCATCACAACATGCAAAGGGGGCACAGGGGGAGCACAGTGGAGTGGGGTCAGGAGAAGGTGGAGAGAGGGGCCAGCAGTCAGGTCCTGCAGAGCCTGGAAAGTTGTGTTAAAGATTTTGAACTTTATTTTCTGTACAATGCGAAGCCACCGAGGGGTTTTAAGCAAGGAAATTAACTGTTCCCCCTGGACGACGGAAGCTTACAGCTCACAGCTTCCATGCCTGTGATCACACTCATCTCATTGCGTTAGTTTGGTGGAGGCTGGGAAACCTTTGTATTCTGCTCATTGTAAATGCCAAGTGAAATAAATGTGAAATACATAAATGAAATGATTCATAATTGATTATCTAAAACAGCTGTAATTGTAGGGATTCCCAAACTTTAATGTGTCCTTGAATCTCCCGGGGGATCTTATTAAAATGTAGATTCTGATTCAATAGGTCTGAGGTGACCTGAAATTCCGCATTTCTAACAAGCTCCTGTAAAACAGTTCACACTTTGAGTAGCGAGTGTTTAGAAATCATTGTTTGTCAGAATGTTTTCAGCTGAAAAAAAGAGATAATGCAGTACCAAACAATCAGAGGTGAAATGATGTCACCCAGGGCCAGGATCTTCTTCCTGTCTCCTGTTGTCCTCCTCACCAGCTGCACCCTCACGCTAGGGCCCCTCGTGGCCTCTGCTGGCTGCTGCGGTTCCAAGGAATCATTCTGGACACTACAATGTCCAGAAAGAGAAAGATACTCTATCTACATACATCTCTTTCTTAGGAGACAGGAAGCTTTTTCCAGAGGTCCCGAGAAGCCCTCCCCTAATGTCTCTCTGGCCAGAATTGGGTTATATACTCGACCATAAAGCAATCGTGGGCAAGAGGATTGGGAATTCCATGATTGGCCTAGACTAATCAGGATCTCCTGCTGGAACTGGGGATCTAGGGGACTGGGGACTGGGAAGAAACGTGAGCAAAGCCCAGGTTGTGTTTGTAAGAAAGTGGAAGTAGCCAACCAGCAGTGTCCACTGCACTATAACAGGCAATTTGGTTACTTGATTGTACAGAGACCTACATACTATATCTTTATCCATATCTATATCTATCTTTACAATAAAATAGAGAATTTGTCAATTTTTCTAAGAAAAAAATTAAGCACAAATTAAAGTGTTACCGAATACCCATTAAAAAGGGTATGGAAACAAGCATTTGATGATTTGAGCTAGGGTGGAAAGGTCTGGGACTACAGGAAACATACTCCCTGTTCTGAAATCTACAACCTTGTTGGGACAACAAAACAGAAAGAAGTAAAGCAACTGACTATACGAAAATTGTTTTACCCATTTGGCCAGCAGTTCCTGGGCAATCACTATGAACAAAGAACTGTGTCAAGGGGTGTGGGAGATCCAAAGATAAGGCACAGTCCCCTCCACCTGAGAATTCTGCAGTTTAAGATGCATACACAAATATCGATGAGCGAAGCATATAAAGAGATAAGTGCAAGAAAAGATGGTGGAACAAAGTGTATGGAAGCCCAGAAAAGGGATACAGTCCTTCCGGCTGGAAGGGTATGAGGAGGGTAGGGGCTATACCATCTCTAGTGCCACTTTTCAAAGATGGGGAGCTTTTTTTGTTGTTTTTTGTGAGGAAGGTTAGCCCTGAGCTAACATCTGTTGCCAATCCTCCTCTTTTTGCTGAGGAGGATTGGCCCTGGGCTAACATCCATGCCCATCTTCCTCTACTTTACGTGTGGGACAGCTGCCACAGCATGGCTTGATAAGCAGTGTGTAATCCGGATCCGCACCTGGGATCCAGGCCTGCAAACCCCAGGCTGCCAAAGTGGAGTGCGAGAACTTAACCACTACATCACCACGCTGGCCCAAGATGGGGAGATTTTTAATCAGTGATGATGGTTGGGGGGAGGGGGATAGCAGAGATTGGAGAGTGGGAAGATGGGAAAAATGAACATTCCCAGTGGAGGGGGAACAAACAAAACCACATTCAGCACAACAAGTGATGTGGCTATAAGAAAGGCAAGTATCCTCATTGGATCCCTACAATCTCTTATCAATATAAAACTATAAACAACATCAAGTAAGTGTCAAGTCATACAAGGAGCTAGGGAGACAAGTATAGCTCCTGGAAGAGAGAAGCCTGAGCCACCTGCGTAAGGATAATGTCCATGGGTGAGCAGGATGTAGACAGGGCAGGAGGTCAGGGGAGCAGGCCCAGTTTCACAGTTTATAACCCTAAGTATCAGCATCAAGGACAGAAATAGTTTCTTCAATGGTTAAATTGCAACAACAACAAAAATGTATGGAGGAAGAATCTATTGATTAAAAGAGACCTAAAACACATATCAATCTATTGCAATGTGTGGATTTTATTTGAATTCTGATTCAAAATGGCAAACTCTAAAAAAACATTTTATGACATTCGTAAAACAATTGAGTACTGGATAGTGAAAGACGTTAAGAAATTATTGTAATTTTTTAGGTACTGGTATTGTGGTGATGTTTTTTTAAAAAGTCCTTATCTTTTGGAGGTATGTTCTGAAATACTGATGGATGAAATGATGTCTGGGATTTTCTTTAAAATAACAGGGAGTAGGAGAAAGGTATAGATGAAACAAGATTGGCCATGATTTGCTAATTTTTTGCAAGTGGGTGCTGAAGGTTCATTATACTATTCTGTCTACCTTGGTATATGTTTGAAATTTACCGTAATAGACAATGTAAAACAAATACCTATGTTAAAGTAGGGCGTCCAAGAAAGAATGTCTGTCGGGGAAGCTCCACCCACTGCGCTTGGTTGGTCCCGCCCTTTGGGCTCTCGCAGGTGTCCAGTTCATGGTGTCTTCCGACTTTCTCATTTCCCCTCGGGAATCCATTGGCCTCGCACCTCATAAGTCAAGCTCTCTGTTCTCCCGCAGGCCCCGCAGACTGCTCTGAGTCCTCAGAAGTCAACCATGGCCTCCGGACCTCGAGCCACGGCGCCCGGCTCCCCCCTCGTCCCTGGGGAGTTTGGTCGCGTCCGGGCGCTGACCCAGGGAGCGCGTCCGCGTCGCCATGGCGACTGGCGGAGCAGGTGCGGGCGCCCGCCGGATCCCGCCCGGGAGCCATCTCCAGTGTGAGCGGCCTGGAACTTGGGGCCCGGGGTGGCTCGCTTGGCCGCCGCCGAGCTGCTGAGGCAGCCTGAGCTCCTGGCGGGTGTCCAGCCGCAAGTCAGCCTGGGCCGGGGTCGGAGGAGAGGTCGGGCCTAAGGGGTTAAATGGGGATGCGGGCGATGCGTGGGCCTGGGGTCGACCCCTGCCCATGGTAGAGGATGGAGTAAGGGCCGCTGAAGGGAGCAGGCGTTTGGCAAGGGTGAGAGGGCCTGCCCCGTTGAGGATGGGGCGAGGGGACCGAGGATGTGGGAGGTGTGTAAAGAGAGACAAGTTCACCCTAGGGGTGAGCGAACTGGAATAGGAGCGTGTGTGGGAACGGTTTAGCTATTGTACCTGCCTGAAGAAGGGCAGGGAATATGAGGAATCCCAGAGGAGGGGCCGGAGAGTGAGCTTGGGTAGGTGTCGAGGGGCTGGCGGGGAATGAAGCAGGCGAGGTGGAGGCTGAGCTGGGAAGGGGGGATCTTCAGCCGTGCTGGTAGAGCCATAGGAGGTGAGGGGAAAGGAGAAACTTCTTTCGGAAAGTGATTATTAAGCACTTCCTTCAGTACAGTGGCTGTATTTTGCTTGATGCTGTAGACTCTTCTGGGAATCTAAAGCTAGGAGCCTTCTCAAAAAAACAACAAAAAAAGTAAGCACATAAAGATCCACGCATGATTTTACGTTCTATCTTGGGGGCTTCACAGGGCAGCCCCCTAGCCTGTACGAGGGCCCCAAGTTAAAGAGACTTAGCTCTGGAAGATATAAAGAAGTGTGGGATTTGTAAAGTGCTGTTACAAGGCAATAAGTTAACACCAAATAAGTGGTAGAGGCAGTAATTGCTAAAGAAACTTGAAGGATATTGGGTCAACGTGGACCTTATGACGAAGGTGGAATGTAGAATGAGTGTGTCAAGGGAAGGCAAGTCTGACAAAGATTATGACATGAACCGGGACCCTACGTCCTAGGAAAGCCTGTGGGGGTGGAGGAGGTCTGTGGCTTCTCCACCTCCCACTCTGTTAGGAGAGGGGCCCAGGAAGGTGACTTGTAAATGCCATGTCCTGTAAACAGTGTTTCCAAATGTTAAAGGGTTACACAGTCACGTACATCTAAGAAACTGATTTGGAGAAATCTCAGCAAGAAGAGGCCTGTTTAACTATTTACTTCAACATTTTCCAAACTTATTTGACTGTGAGATCCTTTATTTTTCCCTTCACCAGCCCCTACTAACAGCTCAAGAAGCATCAGGACTACATTTTGGGAAAAGCTCTTGAGGAGAATTAAGGACGGATTTTGAGCAATGGTACAACGTTGAGTTGTGGTGTGTGATGCAAGGAGATTAATGGCACAGCCATGTGTGGGAATGGAGTGGCCAGCAAAGAGACTAGAGACAGGGAGGGCCTGAGCCACAGTAAACCACACGGTGACAAGAGGTACCTTTGTCAAGGATTGAGAAAAAAAATGTATGTGGTTTCTCATGGATGTTTATACTTGTACTCTTTTCTTCCAGGAAATGACCTTTGGCTCTAAAAAGAAGACTCCATTTTTCATGATAAAATGGCAGTGGTGAAAACCCCCAGCAGAGAACTAAAGAATGCCGAAGAACCGTTTAATAACGTTTCACCCATCCTTTTGAAGAGCCTAGTGGAGGAGCCCAAGAAAAGAACGGAAGTACCTAATCACCTCCTAGAATCAAGTAGGTGGTTAGAAAACAGATTTGCTTTACAGCTCACATCTTCCAGAGGATCCAAAGTCTGGAAAGCATAATGGAATTTTTGGTGCTGATTTGTCTATGTTGTTTTATAGGCTCATAATGGTTCTTATTATTAAGAACAATGGTTCTATTTAGATCCATCCACTTAACTGATAGATTTTTGCGGTGTAAATTATTCACCAAGCTCTGTTGCTTCCACTTCCTCAAATATCTTTCCTGTCTATCCCCACTGCCTGTTTCTCATCCTCAGCAGGTCACCAGGACTATTGTGGTACTCTCCTCCCTGAGTCTCATCCCTGGTCTCCTCGAGACCACCCTCCGCACCCCGGTCAGTTTCCTGTGTAGAATCCTGGCTGGCTCCTGGCCCTGTCCTGCTCAGTACTCACAACGGTTCCCCTCGCATACAGAATAAACTTGCAATTCCTTTGCTTGGCATTTGGCCTCCTTTGCTGTTGATCTGAACCTGCCCACCCAGCACCGTCCCCATGCCATGCCCCTCTATCCCCAGCTCCAGCCATGCCGTGTTACTCCTGCTCCTTCAAGACCACATGCATTTTACACCTTCTTGCCTTTTTCCATGCACATCCCTTAGCCTGAAAAGCCTGGTAAATCCTGTAGCTATTATGTAAAATGCTAATCATTTTGCCTACATTGTTCTCACTTAATCTGCATAACCTCATGAGAGACGTTCTATTTCCATTTTACTCTTGGGGAAGCTGAGACTCAGAGAGGTCAAGTGAATTCCCCGAAGTGGCACAACCAAGTAGAGAGTTGGTGTTCAGCTGTTGCAGCCCACCATCCAGCTCTTACCATCACACTTGGTTTCTTCCCACTCGTCTTTCAGGGCCCATCGAAAATGCTGGAAATGTCATATTTTGGTGTGGCTCTTTTCTCACTGTAGAACAATTGAATGCAAATTAGTATACTTGACTATTTCTGGACATTAACAGAAAAATGCCCATTTTGCATCTGTTTTGTGGCCCTAAAAACAGAAACAAAACCTTCAGCATTAAAAAAAATTACCAAATAATGTTAATTTCAATACTTAAAAAATTACCAAATAACCTACAGAGACTGTCAGTCCCCCTGAAATACCATGCTTACCCCATTCCAGCTCTTCAGTTTGGTCCAAAGATGATGACAGTGACAGCTCACCTGGTGCGAAGCAGAAACACTGAACATTTCACACCCACTTCAGATGTTTACTAGAATCACTGCGGGCTAAGGGATGGTGTGAGGGTGTCTGTGGCTCGCAGGATTTGGATACAGCCAAAGCTGAAGGGTTATCATTTGTAAGATATTGGACAGTGCATTCATATTGAGGGAGGCAGTTCAGTGGTTGGAGTCAGACAGACCTGGGCTTGATGTTTAACTACCAGCTGTGGGCGAGTTGCTTAATCTTGTTGCATCTCAGCATCTCACCTGCAAAATGGAAATAATACCTGTCCCATAGCATAGGACTGAGGATGGCAAACAAATGCCAGGTGTAAAGCACTGAAGTCATGGAAACAGTCATGTACCGGCGTCTCAGTGCCTTCTCCACACGTCTCAGCTCCTGCCTGAAGGAAGAGCTGGGGAGTTTTGTAGACCTGGATGCTTTTGGGAGCTCAGCTGTTTTAACCTTGTTCTCAAAACTGGAAAAAAAAAAAAAAGACATTCACATTACAGCAATAGCAATTTGAGACTGCTGTCCAGAGCGATAATTATTTAGAACTTTGAGATTACTCTATGTCACATTGTAATTCTGTTCAGAGGAAATCAAGTAATAACAGTTAAATACACAGTACAGTAATGCATCGCTTAACAATGGGGGTATGTTCTAAGAAATGGATCATTAAGTGATTTCGTCATCGTGTGAACATCATAGAGTGTATTTGCACGAACCTAGATGGTATAGCCTACTACACACCTGGGCTGTATGGTACTAATCTTATGGGACCACTGTTGTATATGCAGCCCATCATTGACTGAACCATCATTTTGCAGTTCATGACTGTAATAAAATTACACAGGTGGTGTTTGGATTCTTTGAACTGGGTCTTCTTTACATAATAAGTAATTGCAGTGTCAGAGCAAAGAGAGAGCTGTGCTCTCTACAAGCTCATATTTTATTACAAAGACTTGTACAAAATGTGTGAAGAGCAAATTATTTTAATAGGTAATAAGCGATAGACCTGAATTTGTATTGTGATGATAATATCTCCCAAGTGAAGTATACAAATAGAGAGGGAGAAGCAGTACAGTTCATTTGGCACTGATCATTAGTCTTGTTGACAGCTGTATCCTCTGTCTGAAACTTTCATATGCTTAAAATATCCTAGATTAAATATCCCATGTTAATAGGATCTTCTTTCATTTAATATATTTTTTATGTCTCATCTCATACTTATCTACATTGTTTTTATAGAGATTTATGCAAAACTTCTGAATAATAAGGTCATACAGGCAAAACCTGGCATATTGCATTTTGGAAGCTATCAAATAGGAAAACAACACCAACAGATTCTGGTAGGTGCTTTTTAAGTGGGATAATTAATCATCATAATGAAATGACATAAATGTTCTGTATTTATATTACTTGCTCATCTAAAGAGCAGCATACTCAGCAGAAGTGCAGTTGTAAATTGGGCCAAAAAGGTAGTTCTAGGATGAGAAATTTTGAAGTTGCATCAGTGTGCTTGGACAAGTTACTTCCCCCGCCAAAGGCTCCTCCCGGAACTCTTTCCAAACGGGTACTGTTGCCGAGTGACTCTTAGGGGCCAGGAACCGTGCTTGTGTCTCCCATGATTCATTTAGGCCTTATACCAGCTGTGTGGAGGTTGTGTTATTACTCTCATTGTATAGATGAGGAAACTTAGATTCCAGAAGGTTGAATAGTTGGCTCCAGAACACAGAGCTACTAAGTGATGCAGTCAGACTGACTCTTGGGTTGCCTTCCTCCAGACCGGTGCACTCTTGTTGCATGCCTACATCACCAGGGAAAGGGTGTCATTTCCTAGGAGGCTCAAGTGAGGGTTCCATTTCACCTGCTCAGGTCAGATGCCCATGCTTTATCAGTCATTCTGGCCAGAGAGATTCTGGTCAGATCTGCGGTGGCAAGAGCCAGCTCCATTGAACTGGCTCCAGAAGAAAGATGACGGGATGGACTGCCAAGTAGCCAAAGCCTATAGTGACTGCAGTCTACCGCAGAGCCACACCGAGATCCAGTCCTTCCTGGGTCCCCTTCGTTGTCCTGGATGTTCAGACTGGGGTGGGCTCTGGGTGACTACAGCAGTCCTAACTCCCACGCCAAAGGGGACCTGAACATTTAGATCAGCTCTACAACCTCAGTGACCTCCCCACGATCCCCTAACGTCACACTGAGCAGGACATCAGAATTACTCCCACTGGACCCTAGATCTGAGCCAAACTGGCCTCTGAGTGTGTGTTGGAGTGGGGCAGAGGTGGGCTCTCTTCACATGGACCCTCTGAGACTCTGGCTTGGTATGTGCTGTCCCCATCTGGCCCTGTGCCCAGCCACCACAGAAGTCTCTACTTTTAGATGTAGTGCATTCTTAGAAGCCATGTCTCAAAGTGGATCATTTTAAGATAGAATTCGACTATTGTGTTAGACTGCTCTGGGTGAGAAGAATCACAGGAGGAAACTGACAAGTGGTAAAGCTGTCAGGAAGTGGGGTTAGGTTTTAGCAGGCAGTCCCCAACGACAGAGAATGCAATTCCATGAGTCCTTACACGCTGAAGTGGGTAGAAAGAGTAGATCAAGAAAGGAAGCTGTTAGGTGCCAAGTGTTTCCTCTCAAGAAAAGGGTTAGGATTTAAAACTGTGGTTAGGAACTTTCCCCATCAACCGACAAGGATGCATTTCTTAGAACATGGCATCAAAGACCAAGGTTAATAATTCATTTGGGAGCTTACTTTTCCTGGTTATTAGGTATGCTGTCTAGATTATGGTAGGATAGATCTAAAATAATTATCATTCATAATTATTCATTGTTTATAATGAATAAACAATTCACTCCCCATCCCCAGCCCCCTCACTCTCCTCACTCCCCCACTCACCCCACCCCCACCCTAGGCAATCACTAATCTACTTTCTGTTGGTATAGATTTGCCTATTCTGGACATTTCCCTATAAATGGAATCATATAATACATGGTCTTTTGTGACTAGCTTCTTTCATTTAGCATAATGTTTTCCAGGCTCATTCAACTTGTAACATGTATCAATACTTCATTCCTTTTTATGGCTGAATAATATTCCATTGTATGGATATACCACATTTTGTTTATCCTTTCATCAGTTGATGGACATTGGGGTTTCCACTTTGGGGCTGTTATGAATAATGCCACTGTGAACATTTGTGTGCATGTTTTTGTGTGGACATATTTTCAGTTCTTTTGGATGTATATCAAGGAGTGGAATTGTTGAGTTGTATGGTATAATAGTTTTCTATGGCTGCTGTAACAAATTACCACAAATTTAGGGGACTTAAAAAAACAGAAATTTATTCTGGAGGCCAGAGTTCAAAAATCAAGGTGTTGGCAGGGCCATGCTGCTTCTGAAGGCCCTTGGCAAGAATCTTTCCTTGCCTTTTCCAGCTTTTGGTGGCTCCCAGTGCTCTTTGGCTTGTGGCTGCGTAACTCTAATGTCTGCCTCCATCATCATGTGGGCTTCTCCTCTGACTCCCTGTGTCTTCTCCTCTTTTGGCCCTTAAAAGGACACCTGTCATTGGACTTAGGGCCCATCTGGGTAATCCAGGATGGTCTCATCTCAAGGTCGTTAACTTAATAACATCTGCAATGACCCTTTCCCCAAATAAGGTCACATTCACAGGTTCCAGGTATCAGGATGCAGACATATCTTTTTGAGGGCACCATTCAACTCACTATTGTTTTATTTGCATTTCCCTGAAATGCAAATGATGTTGAGCATCATTTCGTGAGCTTACTGGTCATGATGTGAAAAAGGTTGTGACAGAGAAGCCATTTGGGGAGGAGACATTTAGGGCACAGAGGAAGACGTGGAGAGGGGCTCAGCGTGAGCAAGCATGCAGCATATTTGGAGACCAGTGTGCAGTCTGGTTTACCTGGATTGTAGAGTTTGGGAAGGGAGGTAAAGCTTCATTCTGCTGAAGACCAGAGACGATCTCTGTCTTCTGTATATCACAATGCCTAACACACAGACAGCACTCTATAAACATTTGTGAATGATACTGAACTCACTTTACAGGAAGAGAACGACTTGGCAGAGACTCACTAATTCCAAGTAAGTACAGCGTAGGGTCTAAATAATCCTGCTGTTTCTATCAGACATTAAAACAAACAGAAATAGATAAAAGTACAAAGTGATTTCATCTTAATAACATCCTGGGAGATCTTGGGAGAGCCAGCCTCTTGTTTCCACAAGCAAAGTTAAGCAGAAGCCTAAGGCAGTTACCTTGAGATTCTTGCCAAACAAGGGGGAAAATCCAACTTTGCTTTTATCTTGGTTTTGCTACAGGAAACTATGCAAATTGCCCAAGAATGGAATGATTGAATGTGGGTTTAAAACCACAATAAATTGTTCATTAATATTGGAGATTGACCCAGATCTGCGTAATGGATTTAAAGCCTTTTACTTGAATTCATAGTGCAATCAATGTTTCGATTTACTTTGAAATTTGAATAATAGTTCCTAGTTTTCTGAAAACCAAGACCTCTTAAATTCTTTTTCTCTCTGTGGAAAGATTTTGTTTGGGAACCTACAGTTGGGAAACTATATTTATTAGGTAAATAATTAATCCATTTTCCCATGAAATAACCATTGTTACTGTTGACAGCCCAAAACAAAGTTGTTAGCCTATACAGCCTTATCTTACATAAATTAACTGTTCCTTCAGGCTTTCGGTAATAATAGTATTAGTTTTGAATTCCCTATGGCAGCCTTTAAAGCCCCCTCCCCTGAGTATCTTGCTTTTCAAAATTGGGGCCATGAATCCCAACAGCTTCTCCTGAGTGTGCGAGCAACGGTGGGGAGAGTTGAAGCCAGAGTATAAACATAGAGTGTCTTTCTGGAGCATCAATTTGACTCTCATATTTTGGAGAAATGCATTATAGAGCAAAATTTTAGAGTAAGATGCATAACCAACATGCATTTTAACATAAAAAACTTTAAAGAACTTATAGAGCTGCTTGAATTTTGTCCCCAGATCCCTGCGGTTAGGTACTAACCTCTGAGAAGCTGTGCCGCTAAGGGGAGGTGTTAAAAGACTCCAACTTGGAGGCTGAAATGTGTTTTGAAAATACTATGATAAGTGCTTGTGGTTGAAGGTTAGCCCCTACCCACCTCAAGCCAACGCTTCACTAGAGGGTGGGTTTGCTCTGCCCTGTAGAGGGAGAAGACTAAGGTCTCCTGAGGGGACGTGGAAGGGAGAGTGTGAGGAGCAGATACGGGAGGGGGAGTGAAGAGAGCTGTGAACCATACTTGGGAAATCCCTGTAAATCTTGAGCAAAAGCTGTTAAACCCGTGACTGCCTCCTGTGTGGTGGGTGGTTTTTTCGTTTGTTTGCTGTGAGGGGCAGTTCTGAAAAACCGAAGCAGGGCTGAATTTTATGTTGTAGTCAATGTGGTGTCCTGTGGAGGCCACATCCAGGTCATGAGGACCCACCCGGCCAGAACATGGTCAGCCCTCAGGGGAGCAGACAGCTTGGAGGGATGGGGCGTATCTACTGATCCCAAAATTGGAAGACAGGGTAGGATTTTAGGCAATCTTATCTTGCCTCACCTCCAGGGCAATGCTGGGTTACTCATTTTTTCTTATGTTTTCAAGTGAACTTTTAATATAATTAATTTAAAATACACTTTCTAAACACTTCCTTCATCTTCTCAAGACCTTTTTTATCTTTAAATGATTATTTTTTCCCAGTTTTAGTTATAAATGGAAAGGCAAAATGCCATTTTAGTCCTGAAAGGATATTATTTTTAACAATTTAAGAAATAAAACTGACCTGCTGATAAAGTGTAAAAATGAAGATAGGAAATGCAGTTTGGGCACTGACATGTGCGGAGCTATGAGACAGCAGGACATGGTGGAAAGAGCTAGACCAGGGCTGGAGACCAGAGTACTGGACCCAACTCTTCACTTACCCCCGTGTGCTGTGAGCAGTACGAAACCTCGGTGTGTTCCTACAATAAGGGGATTGTGCTAACTGACCTCTTCCTCCTTCTAGGGCTCAGACAATACCCTCTTCAATAGGACAAAGAACATGGGTTAATATAGCATGCAATGAGTATTTGCTACCAAAAGTTGAGAATTGCAAAATTAATAGAATCTTCAGTCTTCCCAATATATTTTGAAAGTCCGTCTCTTGAATGTGGACTTTGTTTTCTAAAATGTAGAGAACAAGCTGTTCATTTTTTGCTTTAATTTGTTAAGTTTTGTTGTTGTTTTGAGTTCATTAAGAAAGTTCATTGGCAAACATATCCCCTGGAATTGTCTTAAGCAACATTTGGTTTAAGCGTCCTTGTGAGGAGGATTTTTCCCCCTCACCGTCACTGCGGTCTGTTGACTGCCTTCTCAGAGCCCTGCTGTCTCCCACCTGGAACAGGAGGCCCAGCACTTCAGACTTAGTGAGTCTCCATTTCACTTCAGGCCTCAAGTAAAAGCTGAACATTTTCTTCCTCTTTGTGCACTGCCTTTACCTAAATATCTAAATTTTTGTTTGAGTCTGTTATTTCTTATTTCTCTATTGATCCAAATGAACAATTCCAGATCAAGAATCTTTTAAAAGTGAATATGGGAAACTATAGCCAAATAATATATTTTTTATTATCATGAAAATCTTTGTTTTATTCATTAAGAAAATGCTTCCATATTTTCATATTGCTAATTGTTTACTCACTTGATGATACAGCCGTCATCTCGTGAGCTCCAGCGTACAGCCTTCCCATACAAGGGTCGTGGGCAGACTTGGATCTGCTCTGCCGCTCTGAGGCTGGAGTAAGCATCAGGTTTCTTTATTTCTTTAAATCAACGTCTGGCTCAGCCCATCGCCCACACGTCTCAGGAGTTCCAGCTCCTGTCTCCCTGGGGACCATTCCAGAATACTGGAACAACGGAGTCAGCCCAGTGGCTATGAGGATAGACCTTTTGTCTTCAGCCTATGAAGCCACTTGTTGCGAAGTGACCTAAGCCAATGAAGTTATTTCTAATTGTCAAGGAGATAATTGATAATCTGACCCTGATGGGAGGTGGGAGCCATAGGTCCCCTCCCCAACAGCCTTGCTACCAGGTAGTCTGCTGCAATGAAAACGGATCTGAGAAGAAATTCTGCCATGCATATAAACACTTATTAGCAAGTAGACAAAAAAGAACCATCATACTTATAATCTCCAAGAAGTCCCAGCCATAGCTGCTTGCAGGGAAGCTCTGCTGGCAGCAGATGCGGCAGCATTCCATCAGTAGGACTGGCCCACCTTCTGACTGACTGACAGAATTTTTTTGTGCAAAACATGGGACCCAAGGGAGTCCTGGGCCTTTGACTGTTCTTCTAAAGGATATTGGGCTCTGGGCTCACCAGATTCTCATATCCCTTTTGTTCAAGAGCGGAAATGCCTGTGTGATGTTTCCAGTTAGTCCATATATGCTGAGCATCCCTTATGCTAATGTGGAAGACCCTCTAGTGTTACTTCAGGTGAGCATTATTGGAGCGCTCTTAGTGGCCGCCTCTGGAGTGTGGACTGTGGATTAGGCTTTCAGTGCACACTAAACACTTCTGGAGTGCAGATGACCGATTACTTCTAAGGTTAACCACCCCCAGGATATACCTTAAAACCAGTTCATACACCCTTATTTGTTGCGCTGTCCTTACTGAATTATTTTAAAGTAAATGACAGACAATATAACCACTTCTGCTCCCAGTTCTTCCTGGACTCCATCTCGAGGCCTTCGCAGTCCTCTCTCCATGGCAAGCATAGGGATAGAGCTCTTGTCAGGGTTCCAGGCCCCAGGCCGAGTGGCCACCTCTCCATCCACAGGCAGGTCCTGCCACCCCGGAGCTCTGAGAGCGATGGGCACAGGCTCCAGATCTCCTGGGTCCCAGCATCTCTGCCCTCCCAGTCTCTCCTGGAAGGACCACACTTGTGGTAGGGCCCCAGGAGCCCACATCTTCACCAAGACCGTCCCTATGCAGGGCCCTTGGAGGCTGAGAGAGGCCTGAGCAACTTTTGCTTTTTTTTGAGGCTTTTAGCATATTGAAAAAAGACAAGGCATGCCAAAACAGGGTCACAAAAATTGTCGTACTTTATGGGCCGGCCCAGTGGGGTTGCGGTTAAGTTCATGAGCTCTGCTTCGGTGGCCCAGGGTTCACAGGTTTGGATCCCGGGCACAGACCTATGCACAGCTTATCAAGCCATGCTGTGGCAGGCGTCCCACATATAAAGTGGAGGAAGATGGGTGCGGATGTTAGCCCGGGGCCAGTCGTCCTCAGTAAAAAGAAGAGGACTGGCAATAGATGTTAGCTCAGGGCTAATCTTCCTCACCAAAAAAAAAAAAAAAATTGTGGTACTTTGAGAATGTTCACAGGTGACAAACGAGAACTTTTAACAAATGCAAACACCAGTGTAACTTCATCAGGAAATAAGATCTGAAGTCTAATTTAGGGCTTCGATGATCCTGAGGTCTCTGGCAATAGGCCCTAGGACAGGCCCAGCCTCTGGCCTAGACTTTCGAAACGAAAGTCCTCGTAACTGTCCCCTGGCCCAGGTGAAGCCCAGATCACCAGAACCCAAAGTTCTTGCTATACTCTCAGGCGCAGGAAGGAAACCTCTACTGAGAGACCCATTAGTTTATCCAGCAGGTTGTTCTTCCTCACAGGGCTGGCCTTCTGCTGCCACCGTCATAGAACTCTCGACCTCTGGTTCGTTTTCCTTTGTCCCCAGATGAATTGGAAGCTGTCCTAGCCACACTCTTTTTCCTGATTTTTTGACTGCCTAAGTGTCACCAGTCCCCAGGACCAGTGTCATGTAATTAGAGAAACTGTGGGAGTTGGTGGGTCACTGGCTTCTTAGCTCAGTTGAATCACAGGACTAAGTTGAGTTCAACAGAGAGGCCCACACGGTAGCTGGTCAGGGAGGGGGGGAGGGGAGTGTGGAGAAGACAGTATATGTCTGGGGACCCTGGGCTGCAGGCTCTGGTAACGTCCTTAAGCTGGGCTGAAGGCACAGGGGCATATTTTATTATTCTTTAAACGGTGTTCCTTGTGTTTATTCTTCTTTTCATGGTGTAGGATGGATTTTGAATCTTATAAAAAGTTTAAAAGTACATTCTGTCCCCTCAAATTCCTTTTGGAACAAGATGAGGTATAAATAATGAGGAGTTGAATATGCAAATGGATGAGACAGTGCGTTTACTCTGAATGCTTCTTTTTCTCTCCCAGCATCTGGTCAATGTCTCTGATGAAGACATAAATGTTCATATTTTACCCCCACAAACCAAATACTTTCAGATCAAGTATGTGAAAAAGGTAAGTGGCGTGTGGTTGCCTGTTCTTCCAGGGTGTTCTCTGTTGGGTTGTGTCTTTGTATGTCACATGTCTCCCGGGACTGGGTGTGTGGTGTGTTGTCACCACTCTCCTGTTCTCTGCGTGCTCTGGGGCTTGTCCCGACGAGAGCCCACTTGTCTTCTAGGAACACTGCCTTGTCCCTGGCTTGTCCCTCACGGTTACCGTTACATTTTCTCCAGATGAGTGGCGATACTATTATGATTGCATCCGTGTTCACTGTAAGGTAAGCTTCTTAAAATTGCTTTTTTGGGGGAGGGGTGATGGGGTCAAAACTTATATCCTTAAGAGAAGAAGAAAGAGAGATGGAATGACAAGTATGAACTTCCTCAGCCCAGTGCCTGGTATGCCTCAGACAGCCAGTCAGAGTGGCATGGAGGGTCCTTGTCCAGTGATGTGGGTCCCAGTTGGGAAAGCATTAGGCCACCAAGAACAGGGCAGAGTCACGAGACACTGTTTGCTGCAGGTTTCCCACCTGCCTTGGCCTAAAAACCTTATTTATCACGTCGTACTGGGAGCTGATGAAGGCTTTTTCAAATAAGTTAAACATACTCCTTTAAGTGCTAGGTTAAAAATCTAGCAACAACCCCGAGTTGTGATTATAAACACCAGGACTGGACAGTGTCTCATGCAGGAATGTCCTCAGAGGCAGCCCTGGGGGTTGCAGGGAGGTGGGGGCCTGTGTGGCCTTACCGCAGATGGCTGGGCTGTTTGAGTGCCTGGGAGCCTCTTCTAGGTCACCTAATTCACCACCTGGCTTCCAGCCAGAGCCGGTTCCATGAGCTGTCAATCCTTCTTGAAAACTGTCACCTCCACCCTTCCCTTTGCTCTATATTCCAGGCCCAACTCTTGCAAGTTGAGAAGCCTTAAGGTTAACTAAATTTAATTTCAAAACTAAAATGGAAGAGTGTGTTTTAGTAACAAATGAGCTTCAATTAAAAAAAAAAAACAAACAGAAAAGCTAAAAATGAAACTGGAGTATTGCTTTCAGGAGGAATATTCTGTACCAAGAAGAAAAATCGCTAGGACAGGATTACATAGAGTGCCAGGGCACAGCTCCTGCTACTGAGTGGTAATGCTAGTAAGTCCTTGAAGTTATGAAGTACTTTTAACTTTTTAAAGCCATCATCTGCTTTAATTCTTAGAAACACCTTTAAGGAAAGGCAGAATTATCCCCATTTTCCAAGGGAAGAAACGAGGCCTGGAGAGGGTAAAGATCTTATCCAGGGTCATACGTTATGCAGAACCAGAAGCAGGCCTCTGCGCCCTCTCACCAGGTCATTGTTTACTGTTCAGCACTCTCTGGTTCAGCTGATTCTGTGCTGGTTTCTCTTTCTTTCAGCCCACAGAAGATTGTGTTTCCCTGTAACTTCCTGAAATTGGAGCATGTAGAATTCTGTGTTTCTATCTACATGAGGGCATCATTATCTTTAGCTCTCCTGGATAAAAGTGAATATCATTTCAATGAAATGTACTTAAGAGTATTTCCTACACTTTGTTTATAGCTAAGAAAACTCAATATTTCTAATGTTGTACTTAAACACTCAAGTTTCTTAAGGAATTTTTTTTTTTTTTTGCTTGAGGAAGAGTTCCCTGAGCTAACACCTGTGCCAGTCTTCCTCTACTTTGTATGTGGGACGCTGCCACAGCATGGCTTGATGAGCAGTGTGTAGGTCCACAGCCAGGATCCAAACTCACATACCCCGGGCCACCTAAGCGGAGCATGCGAACTTAACCACTATGCCACCAGGCCAGCCCCTTAAGGAAATATTTTTTAATGATAGAATATAAGATACGAAATAAAGCATCTACAAGTTCATCTTTGAAAATTATAGTCTTCAGTATGGTAAACTTGACTTTTTTCCCATTAATTTTAGGGAGATGAGACTTTGCTAGTTCCCATCCATGCCTATCCTGTCATGAACACACTGGACTTTCCCTCATTTATAAATCTATCAAATGTTCTACTTGGTGAAAGGTGAGTTACCAAAATGAAGTACCAAAATGTCACAGGACGTGAAAAGTTAAGAAATACATATGTAAAAACTTAGATTTGTATTTTTTCTGATGGAAGGTTATCCTTCTAGCTGAATTAGACTAGACTTGCAAGTTGAACTTGCAAGACTGTAGTTGCAAAGGCACAAAAAACCCAAGTCAAAATATTATAAGCAAGAAAGGGAATTTATTAGGCCATTTAATTGAAAAGTGCAAGATGAGTCTTCAGACGTGGCTGGGTATAGGGGTTTAAATCAGGTTGCAGAATCTGACTCTCCCCATATCTTGGTTTTGCTGCCCTGTGCAGGCTGCTTTCTCAACAGGCTCCCTCATGGGGGCAAGAAAGCTGCCAGAAGCTCCAGATACTCCTGGCAACAGAGGAAATGGATGCAGGGAAGGCAATGACAGTAGAAAGTGACTATAGAAACCAAATCTCAGGTTCCCTCCTCCTTCTTTTTGGTAAAATAGTCAATAATTCCAATTGTTATTTAAGATACATCTTGTTTTTTCAGTAAATATTTATTAAGTACCTACTAGTAGGCATAGTGCTGTCTGTCCCTAGGGATGTAAAGAAGATGGATATTGAGCTGCTAGATATTGATATATAATGGCCATGCCAGTTGTTAAAATACTTTTGTACTGGTTGGAGGTATATATTATCCTGAGTCCTTCATCCCTCCATCCCAGCTGCCGGCCCCTCTCCCACCTTCCCCTCACCTCCCAGTGATTCAGTAACTAAGCTGTTAATACCTAGTAATTTGCAACTGCAGGACCTGACTCCAGCCTTACATCCATTCTGATTGAGTACTGCTGTGAAGTCCCAATGGCTTGATATTTTTAATATTACCCATGGTAAAAGAATAGACATGAATAGACAAAGATTCTGATTCTAGAGATCTTAGAGTCTAATTGTGATAGAACCATGTCATCAACTAATTACGCCAATTGCTAAGTGCTATAGTAGAGGCGCACATAGGGTCCCGTCTAGGCCCAGAAGAGAGAGCGCAAAACTGCCTAGAGAGATGGGGCAAGTCCTCACTCTAACGGGGGTGACATCTGGTTATGCTAAGAGGACACCGTAGGATGGGATGTGAGGGTGGCATTCCAGGCACGGAAATAGCATGTACAAAGGCATGGCGGCGGCAGTGGAGAGCATGGATCACATCTTGTAGGTGATAAAGGGCCACTGAAGGATTTTCATCCACCCAGTAGCTGGCAAATACTAGACGCCTCTTGATATAGGTCCAGACGGTGAGAAAAGACTGTGGGCTTCAGCATGCTGTGGGGGTGAGAGCAAGTTCAAGTGCCTGCAGGCAGCACAGAGCAGGGGTACAAGTTGCTAATGAACAGATAGAGTTAGAGAGAAGGGGGACTGAACCCTTTTGGTGCTAGGGGGTCTTATGGACCAATGTGTATGAGCTTCAGGGCCCTTCCTTTTTAGTACTATCTGTTGTCCTTGAGTGAAACCCCAAAATTTAGATCTGGAACAATTGCCTTGGTTCAGCTGATGCGTGACCCCCTTCCCCCATCCCCCACGCCTTCCCATGAGCTTCTGACTCACCATCTCTCTTTACGTTTTTTAAAAACAACTCTTTAAGAATTGTAAATAAGTAATACATACAAAAGAATATATGATAATTTCTTTCATTTATTTTAGTAGTTTTGACACATACACAGACACCCCTAAATAACACATTGTTTAGCTTTGACAGTGTTTGATCTTTATGTAAATGGAATCGTTCTATTATGTAAGTTCTCTTGTAACTTGCTTTTTTCATTTCCTATGATGTTTTTGTGGTCCAGCCATGCTAACTCATAGAGCTGTAGTTCACTGGTGTAGTGTCCACTGTGTGGATTTAGCACACTTTTTATCTGCTTTACTGCTAATGGACCTATGGGTTGTTTCCACGATTTTTCTGCTGTGAAAAATGCACTGCTGTTGCATATCCTTGTATGTGCGCTGGGGCACATGTTCTAGAGTTGCTCCAGGCTGTACACCTAGACGTGGAATTGCAGGTCCAGAACAGGTCCGGTGTTACTGTGTAATGCCAAGTTCTCTTCCAAAATGGCTGTGCCCGTCACCCCCCCGCAGTGCATGAGAACTCTGTTTTCCCGCGTCATTGCCAGCGGCAGTTATCATCAGACTTGTGCGTTTTGGGTGAGGTATCTTCTTGGCCCCCTGCTTTTCCGCCTCCATTTTCCCCGAAACTTTCTGCCAGAACTCTATTCCAGCACCCCCCCATCAACCCTTCCTGTCGCCACCCAGCCCTTCTCAATACTCAGTACCTCTGTGGTGGCCTGCACAGGGTCCCCGAGACTCTAACACAGATGACAGTCACTCTATGCATTTTGAGGGCAAACATAGCTATTTTCTTTAAATAGCTGAATATAGCAACTTTGACCAAAATCAAAGTGGCAGGAAAGTGCTAACTTCCTAGTTCATTAATCCTTTCTTTCTGTCTGTCTTTTTTCCCTCTGCAAATTACTTTTTGTTTGGACCGTAAGTCAGGCGTATGAATTGAGAACAATGGGTTTCATGAACTGGTGGAAATGATAGTCCTTACAATGCAGACATCAGTCTTGGTTCTTAATACTCAAATCTACCAACTTCCCTGGAGACTTTTCCCAAGCTGTTTTGTACATAATGCCCTTCATTTGTAATAAGAATTAACATTTCAGCTAAACAGGTTATTAAACTGAGTTATTGTGTTTAATGGTATGATATTTTAAAAAGTCTTAAGGGGGCCGGCCTGGTGGCGTAGTGGTTAAGTTCATGTGCTCTGCTTCAGTGGCCCGGGGTTCGCCGGTTTGGATCCCAGGCATGGACCTATGCGCTGCTTAGCAAGCCATGCTGTGGCAGGCATCCCACATGTAAAATAGACGAAGATGGGCAAGGATGTTAGCTCAGGGCCAATCTTCCTCAGCAAGTAGATGAAGATTGGCAACAGATGTTAGCTCATGGCTTATCTTGGTCACCAAAAAAAAAAAAAAAAGTCTTTCAAAAGATAAGCATGCTACTTTTTCTCTCCAAATGTTCTGGCAGCAGGCAGTGTCTTCCCAAGACTTCGTGCACTATACTTAATGGCTTTTTACCAACTTTTAACTACCCAAATCGTCCTATGCTGTATTCAGTCCAAAATGTCTGGTAGCAGGACAGGGACTGAGTATTTGAAAGGGTTTTCACCTGAAATATTCCCTATTAATCCTAGGCTGCCTTAGGGGTTGACAATATCATTTGGGTAAGTTCTTTATTCAGCATTCATTCATTCAACAAACCTTCATTGAATGCCCACTAGGTGCCAGGCACAGTGTCAGGTACTGAGGATGCAGAGATGATTAAGACCTGATATCGTGATTAAATGGACAATTCTAACTTCCAATTCAGTGTATTCTGTGGAAGGACACCTAACTCAGCTCTGTGTGAAGTGAGTTGGGGGCAGGTGGGACGGGGGAGTTCAGACAAGACAAGACTTCCCAGAGGACACCATGTCTGAACAGAGTTTTGAAGGATGACCAGAAGTCAGTCAGCAGAAGAAAGACGCGGAGTAGGAGAGAAGAGAGGTGTTTCAGGTAGTGCAGTAGCTTGGGCAAAGTCGGAGATGTGAAATGTTCAGCACAGCACGTCTGGGCCTGTCTAGAACATTCGTGTGACTGGACGAGGGTCGCAAGAGCTGTGGCAGGGGAAATAGGGAAAAGACAGAGCTAGAAGGGCCTCATACGCTTTGTGGGAGATGTAGATTTTACCCTGAGACCATCACTGAAAGATTTAAGCAGAGAAATGGCATGGTCAGATCTACCTCTGGCAGGCTGTGCAGAGAGTCAGAAGGAACGTGGCCAAGGCCACTGTGGTGAGCCAGGCATGAGACAGGAGAGGCCTGAGACACTTCAAAAATAGACAGTAACTGCAAATATTTAAATGTAGCAGTAGGGTCTTAGGTCAGGTTTCTCCGAAGCAGAAGCAAGGACTCATTGCACATGATTTATTAAGGCATAACCCCTAAGGGAGTGAAGAATAGGGTTGGGGTGCCCAGCCCCCCAGCCAAGGGCACCTCTCTGGAGAAGGTCAAGGAGAGAGTCATCAGCCACAGCACACCCAGAGCTAGGCGATGCATGCAACAGCTGCTGAAGAAAAGCACCAACAGCATCCACTACAAATCTGCAGCAAGCAGCCTGGTCCTTGGTTTATACATCCACTTGTCAGCACTCCATCTGTCTTCATCTGGCTCTGGAACTGTACTTCTCTGGAGTGACGGTGTGGCTTCTATGAGCAGTTACGCTGATGTGAGCTGTCACCTGGCAGAGGTGATAATCTCCTGGTCGATTGTGTTGTGATTGGATAGTGCAGGGCTGATGTACACCAGGTGAACATCTCCAGGATGCCTTCCCTCCCCAGGACAGCCCAGGGCCTGGAAAGGAGGCTCGGGCAGCCTCCCAGCACTCCTATCGGTGGTACCCCAAGAGGTGGGTGGTGGGAGTGGTCTGGCCCACATGCAAGCGATGATGGGAGTTCACTGTCCGTAGAAAATTTTAAAAAGACAACAAAACCTACTAGAAGTCAGTCTGCTTTTGAATATCGCCATGCGTCAACAGTTCTAAATATCATCACTGGTAAAATACTCCTCCCTACAAGGGCGGACTCGCTCCCAGCCATTGCTTGGATGCATCAGAAGCATTGCCTCATTTCTGATCTCCGGGCTCACTGTGGTCTCCAAGCTTGCCACTCTCAGTTTTGTTCCTATCACAGCGTTTCCTTACCTGGGAGGCCCACTGGGGCATCTCCCTCAGTGCTGAACTGCCGTCCCTCTGGCTCTTGCTCTTCCTCTGCCTCAGCGTGAGCTTCCCACCCCCATAAGCACATGAATACCCTGGCACTGCTCCATTTATTTCTTCGGGTGCTGTTTGTGAGATCAGGCTATGGCACCAGAAATGGATGCATCTCCAATGCTGCCTCTCTGCACCTGTCCCAGCTGCTTGGCAGCTGCTGTGCCCAACCTCACCCATCTTTCCTACCTGCTCCGCCCCACCCAGAGGGCAGCTCCCAGTCAGCACCTCCTTCAGCTCCACCATCCACTTGTCACTGTGTTCCTAAGAGATGGGGCACCTGACTCCACCATTAGCTTTGGCACTGCCTCTTTCTACTCACCTCTTAGCCCTTCACCTCACTCTTTCCATTTGTACCTCCTTATGGAAAGCTAAAGCCCAGGATAGTTTTCTAAGGAATTTTTAGGTTGTTGGAAGGGAGTGAAGAAGTGGTCCACCAATCTTCAAATCTTGTCTGTTGAAAACTACTACTTTTAATTCTCAACTTGTCATTGCTTCATCATTCATTCATTCATGCATTCACCCACTCTGAATTTGGGCTGCTGGCCCCCAATTTTTGGCTTCTGATTTAATTAAACTGTTGACCTGCTTGGTTTGGTCCACGTGGTGGTGGCCCATACAGTTTATTTTTAAAAAATATTTGAATTAGCTGCCAACATTTAAAAATGAAAAGATTTCACAATAAAAATTTTAATTCCCACTTTTCTTTAAAAAAAAAAAAAAAGGAAGATCCAGCAGTACTGGGCCCACATTTCTGCATGATGACAAATGGTTCAGCTGGGATGGAATAAAAGCTGCCTCTTTAGAGGACAGTGCCTTTGCCAGCTCGCCACAGTCCCCACCACTCCCTATCGCATCTCTCAGCCCTCCACTCATTTTTGTTACCTGCTCGACCTGTGAGGACTTTCAGAAAAGAAACTGAAAAGGAAGCAAGGCAATGCAGTGTCACGTTTAACAGCATAGACCCGTAAGGCCCTGTAGCCATTCTGTCTGGATTCCAATCCAGGCTCTTCTTCATGATGGCTGTGTGACCGTGAAAAATAACAACCTCTCTGTGCCTCTCAGAATCCTCATCTGTAAAATGCAGTTCATAAGAGTACCTGCCTCGTAGAATTGTTCTGAGGATTAAATGAATTAAAATAGAATTTACTAATAGTTAACAATAATAGTTAAAAGTTTTTAATACTTAACAGTACTAAGAACAGTGCTTAGCGTATAGTTAGTGATTTGTGTTAGCTATCATCATCATCACCAAAGAGATCTTTACCTAAAGAATGCACAAATGAAACCCAGCCAGTTTGGCTCATACTTTAACAAAGGGAGACAACACATAGGGAAATTGCAGAGAGAGGCTTGGAGTGGTAAGGCTGGCGGCCAAGGTGAAGGTGGGCTTCCAACACTGAGTGACTGGGCTGACAGCTGAGGGGGCTGTGGGAAGCCCCCAAAATGGCCTGTCAGGGACTGTGCACAAGCTGGCCCATGGCAGTTCCACAGAGGGGCGGGGCAGGGACTGAGATGAGGGTACGGCTGCAGGTCTAGAATGAAGAGCTTCTTTCTCTTGGCATTTATACTTTAAAAAAATAGTTTTGTTGAGATATAATTCACATGTCATAAAATTTACTAATTTAAAGTGTACAATTCGATAGTTTTTACTATATGCAACCATCACCACAATCGATGTTAGGACATTTTCATCACCCCAAAAAGAAACCCCATACCCATTCTTCATTCCCCCTCCAGACTTCCCAGCCTCAGGCAAACTCTAATTTACTTTCTGTCTCTATAAATTTGCCTATTCTGGACATTTTAAATAAATAGAATCATACATTATGTGGTCTTGTTTTTCTATTGCTGTGTAACATACCACTCTAGAAGTGGTGGCTTAAAATAACAACAATCATTTATTTTGCTCATGGATCTACAACTTGGGCATGGCTCGATGGAGAAGGCTCAGCTCTGCTCCCTGTAGAGTCAGCTGGGGCTGCTCAGCTGGGGACTGAAAGTTCTACTTTCAAGATGATCCCCTCGCGTGCTAGCTATTCACATTCCCATCTGGGAACTCAGCTGGGCTGAAGGCTGGGAGCCTTGTTCTCTCCATGTGGATCTCTCCACAGGCTGCTTGGGCTTTCTTACAACATGGTGGCTAGGTTCCACAGTATGTATCCCAAGAGAAGTGGGAGATACCAGTTTTTCAGGCTTGGTCTTAAGACATGGGTACAGCATCATGTCCACTGTATTCTAGTAGTTAAGTAGTTACAGAGCTCAGGTTCCAGGGAAGGAGACATAGACTCTACCTCTCACTGGAAGCAGTGTCGAAGAATTTATAGATTTGTTTTAAAACTGTCATAATGTGTAGTCCCAAAGCTCTCTCAGACTCAATTTTTTCATGAGTCTTCTGTACATTTGGAAGAGAAAGAATGTCACACAGATACATCATTGCTGTTCACATCTTTTGGTCTATAAATGATTTCTGTATCAATGAGCAGTTGACAAAGGAAAAGTCCTACTAAATTGACATGTTGTAGTCTATGTTATAGTTTAAATAACCCATTAATCTCTGTGGGGAGGCTTCCCTTTATTTTGATGGTGTTTCCCTCAAATTTTATACAAGCATAATAGCTAATGGTTAATTTATTGCGCCGTCTGAACCCAGCATCGTATAATAAGTTAGCATTTGTGAGGCTCATTGTCAGTTCACCTTCATTCTCCAAAAAGGAGTCAAATCCTTTTGGTGACAGGATGGCTTGCTCATTCTACTCTCTAGACGTTGAGATTTTTGAATTAGGGAGGAAATTTTATTTTATGTTATCTACAATAAGTTCACAAGATCATTCCTTCTCAAAAAAATCCTTGATTACCCCTTTGACAAACACGATGTTAAATTTTAAGGTAAATGATAAAAATAATATCAGGGTAAGGTAAAAACAAACATTATAATAGTTAACTGGAAATTAATGCAATGTCTGGCCCTCTACTAGCATTTACTTAGAGAAGATATGAGAAAGAAATTTGAATTTATATTGTTATTTTCTATTTACTTTCTGTAATGCAAATTTATACACTCTTCCAATAGGCACAATTTGTACATGATCATAATATAAGTCTAGTATTTAAAAGGTGTGGGTTGGATTTTATTCAAAATAGGGGATAATTTTTTTAAAGTGCTTAATATATTTTTATACATAGCCTTAGCGTAATTGATAAGATGTTTAAATAATAAAGTAACAGGGATAAACATTATGGTTACTTCCAAAAGTACTAGTTTCTTGTCTGCTTTAATATTTTAATTGGCTGCATCCTATAAGTTTTAGAACTCTAATTCAGGCTCCTATTTGTGTCTGAGGAATAATAGGCATAAGATATGAATTAATAGGCATAAGATATGTATATTTACTCATGTTTCTTCATTGTAGATCAGTTTTAATGGTATTTACCAATGGAAATTTAGTTTAGAATTTTTAAGTTCCCCCCGAATCTAGTGGGATTCTGTTTCTTCAAATATGAAAAACTTCAAATATGAAAAATAAGCTAAACTTCATATTTGCCAAAATTCCTTTTGACCCAAATTAATCTGGACTGTCCTTGGTTTATGATTATGGTGGCCATCCACACTAATTTGACATCCGTAATATGAACAGCAGCAATGAAAGCAAAGTTGGGTGATTCCACTGAAATTTGTATTACTTGCACTGCTGTGTCTGCTTCTGAATCAAGGTACTTGGAATTTTGTGCCCTTAAGGAATTGTTTGTTCTTCCAGACTGACTAATGCATCAGGAATTTGGCTTCATGTAATCATCATTAAACAAATACCCTGACACCTTTTCTATGGGAATTATCAGAGCTCTGAAATTAGTTAAAAATTGGGCATATATAAAAAGCCCCCGGAGTTTTTTTGTTTTAGTTCGGGAAAAGGCAAACATGCAGCTTTTAGCAGAAGATTCCTGAGCGGCAGCCTCTACCTTACTGGGGCAGCTCTGAGCAGCCCCCTTGGGTTACTGACCAGAAGGCCTCACAGCCCATGTGGCCATGAGAGTCACTGGCCTGTTCTTCAGAGACTGGGCAGTTTGGGCAATTTAACACTTCACATTGACCCTTACCCGAGGCTACCTACGTCTTGAGGGGCGTATGTAACTCGTAACGTTAGTTTTATCTGCCCAGTGCTGTCGAGTAGCTGATGTTCAGTGGGGCCTGAGTGTCTCTGCGGCTGAATTGCCTTGAAAATATAATGACCTTTGTGAACTCTGTATTTCAGAACTAGGTCGCATCTCAGAGAGTTAAAACGGACTGGATACTTCAAGTGGAGCCTGATTTAGGACAGGCTTTATGAGTTTGGTAAAAAACCTATGAAGTGTTCATCTCACTGTAGGCTGAAGAGATTACTCAGTATAATGACCTTTATCTAGAATTTATATCAATGGATGTAACTGACAAAATTAATATCTAGAATTTACAAATTAGTAAGAGAACAGAACAACCCAATAGAAAAATACGCAAAGGCTATGTGCAGGCATAGAAGAGCAAACCCAAATGGGTACGTATGAATAGAAGCTCAACCTCAAAGAAATGAAAATGAAGATCAAATGAGATACCATTTCACCCCAGTCAGGTTGGAAGCACTTAAAATGTCTGAAAATCCCGTGTTGGTAAGCAACAGTAACTCTTATATGCTGCTAGTGGAAGTATAAATTGGTAAAAGGGCTGTGGAGAGCATTTTGGCCGTATCTAGTAAAGGTGATATTTTTACCTAACTAGAGTAGCTCTGGTACAGATGCATAAGGAGTCACACACAAGGCTTGTCATTGCCACATTGCATTGGTGAAAAAGTTCAAACAGCCTAAATGCCCTTCAGCAAGAGAGTAGATAAATAAGAATGATATAGCATAATGGAATATAATAGAATACTCATCACTAGTTAAAGTGAATGAATCATTTTATTTATAATCATTTATCAATGTATCATCATGAATAAATCTCAATAGCATAGTGTTGAGCAAAAGTAGCAAGTTTCAGAACAATATTTGAAAACAAATAATACAATATTATATATTTTATGGGTACCTACATATGTAGTGATATTATAAAAATGCTTGGGAATGATAGACAGTGAATACAGGGTAGGGGTCCCCCTGGGGAGGGAGGAAGGAGTAGAGGATAGGGGAGAGGTATACAGGAAGTTTCAACTGTTCTGCAATGTTTTATTTCTTTAAAAATAAAACATTGATTTACTCAAAGCAAAAGATTTGATTGAGCTTGGTAGTGGACAAAGGGATCTTTATTTTATTATTCTCTGTATTTTTCTTTATATTTGGAATATTTCAGAAATTTTAAAAAGGTAATGAATTTAAAGCCAAATAAAAATGCTTTGGCATAGTTTTTAAAAAACCACATTTGAATTGTACTATATCCCCAAAACTGCTACTGAAAAAGAGTTATTTCACTTTGCTCCAACAAATATTTGTTGAGTGTTCAGTCTGTGCGGGACTCAGATTTTGCTGAAGTTTACGCTGGAGAAGCAAGCAGACTTAGCTGTGCCTTCATAGGACTTAGAGCCTCCCTGGGAGTCTCCCCAGTAGACAGGCGCTGGGCAGGTAGGGAAGTGAGTCCTGATGGGAAATGTCCACAGACAGACTAGGTCAGATGGGCCCCACTGCAGCTCTGCCCAAAGTGATTACAATCGCATTCTCCCAGGAGTGTGAACTGGGAGATGTGAGGGGGAAGGGAAGTTGGCAGGGAGGTCCTCATCCTAAAGGTTAAGAGGTAGGGACCATCCACTGGGCGGGAGAGCGTGATGGGCCGTGAGGGTGTGGGTGTTATGAGGTGGAGAGGAGATGCACAGCCCCGAGAAGGGAGTTGGCGCAGACAGGCAGGGACAGAGAGCGTGGCTGAGTCACTTCGAGGAGGAGCTCAACGTCCAGCTGCAGAAAGGAGCCCCAGGTAACCTGCCCCAGCTCTGCATAGGATGTCAAATGACAACTGGAGAGCTCTGCTTCTCCAGGCCTCACTCATCCCACCTGGCCGACCTGGGCTTGGCCTGATGGAAGGAGAGGATGGTAGGGGAAGCTCAGGGCTCTCAGAACGCCACTGCTGCAACAGCTCCTGTGGTGCCATAAGCAACAACCTCAAACTTACTCAGAAGTCGGTCTTGTGTTGGGTGAAAGAGCATTTCTGAATACACAGAGTGTTGGGTGAGAGAGCATTTCTGAATACACAGACCCTCTCTGGGTCCTCTACTGGTTGTTGGACTTCTAACCAAATAAAGAGTCTCTAGCATATTTCAAACACAGCCCAAAGTGTGGTTTCTTCAACGCAGTCTGGTTCCAAACTCGGTAGAGGCCAGGGGCTTCCCAGGCTTTCTGTAAGGCCTGTTTATTCAGCGTGTCCTAGGTTCTCTGGGGCCTGCTGTGTGGCAGAGACGCCTTTTCCCTGTGACTGTGAGTATCCAATAGGATAAACCTGACAGTACTCGAGAGGCAGCAAGGACAGAGGTATTTGGAGTGTGGACACTTGGGACAGTTGACGTGCATTAAATCCCGGTTCTGCCCCCTTGGGCAGGACACTTACCCTCTCTTGTGCCTCAGTTTCCTCTTCTGTAAGTGAGGAAATCATAGTACCACGTCATAGGATCAGAACAGTTAGTATCTGGGAAATGCGTAGGATGGCTGGCACCCGGGAATTATTGTATCAGTGTTGACTGTTGTCATCATTGTGGTTGTTCATTACATAACATAAGTCTCTACTCTTTAATACCGAAAGAGCTAGGTATAAAGAAAAATAATATTTTCTTCTTTTTTTTGCAGCAAAAATTATGTTATTCCTTTGCAGTGCAGTTGCCCTGTAGATTTCGAATTTCATATCACTTTGATTCAGTCTCATGAAGCGTTTACTGTTGAGCCAACATCAGGTAAGGAGAGTCAATATTTCAAGTTTCCAATTTCTAAAGAGTTCTCAGATCAAAGAGGATTTGGAAAGTAGGTCTCAGGTTATAAAAGAGAATAAACCACATTTGATTATGTTATTTTCAAATGTGTAGCAGTAACAAATTTTACATATCTAACGTAATGTACATTGGAATTAGTCACTTCATAATAAAGACGCTTTGGGATAATTTGTAATATGTTGATAACTTATAATAATGTCCAGGTAAATTTTTTCCAACATCAAAACTTGAAATCAGAAGTTCATCTATTCTAATTCTGGTTTTGGCGCTTGGTACATCGTTGGTTTTATATTCACCTTTTAATTCAATTTCAAATAAAGTGGGAAGACTATTTCTTCCCAAGCCTTCAGAGTCTTAGTGAAAAGTGTAAAGAATTTGTCTCAAGCGTGGTGTAGACAGTCTCTTTGCATGCCCCAAGGATATAGATGCCGACAATGCTCAGGACCTTTGAAAGTGAAATCTCCACCTGAAGTGATTTCTGCTTCCCAGTTTCTGTCTCTTGATGTTTAGGTTTGGCATTTAAATATCTGTCCACAGTGTTTTGTTTTTATTTGTTTTTTCAGATTTATTGAGGTATAATTGACATATAAAATTATAAGATATTTAAAGTGTACAATGTAACAATTTGACGTATGTATACGTTGTGAAAGGATTCCCTCATTGAGTTAACACATCCATCACTTGACATAGTTATCTGTTTCTAGTAAGAACACTTAAGTTCTCTCTTAGCAAATTTCAATTATACAATACAGTGTTATCAACTATTGTCACCATATTTTACATTAGGTACTCAGACCTTATTCATCTTATAACTGAAAGTGTTTACCCTTTTCCCAACCTCTCCCTTTTCCCAACCCCCCAGAACCCTGGCAACCACTTTTCTACTCTCTGTTTCTGTGAGTTTGGTGTTTCTGTTCTTCTAGATTCCACATATAACTGACACCATGTAGTGTTTGTCTTTCTCTGGCTGGATTATTTCACTTAGCATAATGCCCTCCAGGTTCAGACATTTTGTTGCAAATGGCAGGATTTCCTTCTTTTGTAAGACTGAGTAATATTCTGTTGTGTGTGTGTGTATATATATGTATATACCACATTTCTTTATCCATTCGTCTGTCGATAGACACTTAGGTTCTTTCCATAACTTGTCTATTGTGAATAATGCTGCAATGAACATGGCAGTACAGATATCTCATCAAGATAATGATTTCGTTTCCTTTGGATATATACCCAGAAGTAGGATTGCTGGATCGTATGGTACTTCTATTTTTTTAATGTTTTGAGGAACCTCCATACTGTTTTCCACAGTGGACTTACCAGTTTACGTTCCTAACAGTGCACAAGGGTTCCCTTTTCTCCATATCCTCACCAGGATTTGTTATCTCTTGTCTTTTTGATAATAGCCATTTTAACAGGTGTGAGGTGATATCTCATTGTGGTGATTTGCATTTCCCTGACAACTAGTGATGTTGAGCAGGTACCTGTTGGCCATTTGCATGTCTTCTTTGGAAAAATGTCTATTCAGGTCCTTTGCCCAATTTTTAAATTGGGTTATTTGTGGCGTTTTTTTCTATTGAGTTTTATGAGATCCTTGTATATTTTGGATATGAAGGCTTTATTGGGTATGTGGTTTGCAAATATTTTCTTCCATTCCATAGGTTGCCTTTTCATTTTGCTGATGGTTTCCTTTGCTATGCAGAGGCTTTTGAGTTTAATATAGTCCCACTTGTTTATTTTTGCTTTTATTGCCTTTGCTTTTGGTGTGAAATCCAGAAAATCATTGCCAAGACCAATGCCAAGGAGCTTTTTCTCTGTGTTTTCTTCTGGGAGTTTTACGTCAGGTCTTACATTCGAGTCTTTAATCCATTTTGAGTTGATTTTCATGTATGGTGTAAGATCGTGGTTTAGTTTCATTCTTTTGCATGTGGCTGTCCAGTTTTCACAACACTTTATTGAAGAGACTGTCCTTTTCCTGTTGTATATTCTTGGCTCATTTGTCGTAAATTAATTGACCATATACACGTGAGTTTATTTCTGAGCTCTCTATTCTGTTCCATTTATCTAAGTGTTTTTATGCCAACACCATACTGTTTTGATTACTATAGCTTTGTAATATAGTTTGAAATCAAGAAGCGTGATGCCTCCAGCTTTGATTGCTTTAGCTATTCTGAGTCTTTTGTGGTTCCAAATTTCAGGATTTTTGTTCTATTTCTGCGAAGAATTCCATTGGAAGTCTGATAGAGATTGCATTAAATCTGTATATTGCTTTAAGTAGTATGGGCATTTTAACAATATTAATTCTTGCAATCCATGAACATGAAGTATCTTTCCATTTATGTGTGTCGTCTTCAATTTTTTTCATCAAGGTCTTATAGTTTTTAGCATACAAGTCTTTCACTTCCTTGGTTAAATTTATTCCTCATCACAAGGAGAAATTTTTTTCCTTTTCTTTTTATTGTATCTATGTGAGATGATGGATGTTAACTAAACCTATTGCTGTAATCATTTCACAATATATGTATATCAAACCATCATGCTATACACCTTAAACTTATGCAGTGATGTATGTCAATTATTTCTCAATAAAACTGGAAAAAAATTTATGCCTCAGTTTTTATTCTTTTTGATGCCATTGTAAATGGGATTGTTTTCTTAATTTCACTTGCTGATAGTTCGTTGTTGGTTTATGGAAATGCAACTGATTTTTCTATATTGATTTTGTATCCTTCAACTTTACTGAATTTGTTTATTAATTCTAACAGTTTTTTTGATGGGGTCTGTAGAGTTTTCTATATATAATATCATGTCATCTGCACATAGAGACAGTTTTACTTCTTCCTTTTTGATTTGAATGTCTTTTATGTCTTTTCTTACCTGATTGCTCTGGCTAGGACTTCCAATACTGTGTTGAATAGAAGTGGTGAGAGTGGGCATCCTTGTCTTGTTTACGATCTTAGAGGTAAAGCTTTGAGCTCTTCACCGTTGAGTGTGATGTTAGCTGTGGACTTGTCATACATGGCCTTAATTATGTTGAGGTATATTCCCTCTATACCCAGTTGGTTGAGAGTTTTTAACATGAAAGGATGCTGTATCTTGTCAAATGCTTTCTCTGCATCTATTGAGATGATCATATGACTTTTATTCCTTATTTTATTAATGTGGTGTATCACATTGATGGATTTATGGATGTTGAACCATCCCTGCATCCCTGGAATAAATCCCATTGGATCATGGTGTATAATCTTTTTAATGTATTGTTGTATTCGATTTGCTAGTATTTTGTTGAGGATTTTTGCATCGATGTTCATCAGTGATATTGACCTGTAATTTTCTTTTTTTGTGTTGTCCTTTTCTGTTTTTGGTATTGGGGTAATGTTGGTTCATAGAATGAGCTAAGAAGCTTCCCCTCCTCTTCAACTTTTTGGAAGAGTTTGAGAAGGATAGGTATTAAGTCTTCTTTGAATGTTTAGTAGAGTTCACCAAGGAAGCTGTCTGATCCTGGACTTTTATTTTGGGGGAGGTTTTTGATTACTGTTTCGATCTCCTTACTGGTGATTGGTCTATTTGAATTCTCTACTTCTTCTTGATTCAGTTTTGGAAGGTTGTATGATTCTGAGAATTTATCCATTTCTTCTAGATTATCCAATTTGTTGGTGTATAGCTTTTCATAGTATTCTCATAATCTTCTGTGTTTCTGAGCTTCTGTTGTAATTCCTCCTCTTTCATTTCTGATTTTATTTGTTTGAGCCTTCCTTCTTTTTTTCTTGATGAGTCAAGCTAAAGGTTTATCAATTTTGTTTATCTTTTCAAAGAACTAGCTCTTGGCTTCATTGATTTTTTCTATTGGTTTTTTAGTCTGTATTTCATTTATTTCTGCTTTTATTTTTATTTTTTCCTTCCTTCTACTGATTTCAGGCTTTGTTCGTTCCTCTTTTTTCAGTTCCTTTAGGTGCACTGTTAGATTGTTTATTTGAGATTTTTCTTGTTTGTTGTGGTAGGCCTATATTGCTATAAACTTCCCTCTTAGAACTGCTTTAGCCTTATCCCATAAATGTTGGCATGTTGTATTTTCATTTTAATTTGTCTCCAGATATTTTTTTATTTCTCCTTTGATTTCTTCATTGACCCAATCGTTGTTCAGTAACATTTTGTTTAATCTGCACATATTCGTAGCTTTTCTGCTTTTCTTCCTGTAGTTGATTTCTAGTTTTGTACCACTGTAGTCAGAAAAGGTGCTTAGTATTATTTCAGTCTTCTTAAATTTATTGAGACTTGTTTTGTGGCCTAACATGTGATCAATGTTCCATGTGCATTTGAAAAGAATGTGTTTTCTTCCATTTTTGGGTGGAATGTTCTGTATATATCTACTAAGTCTGTCTGGTCTAATTTGTCATTTAAGGCCAATGTTTCCTTGTCGATCTTCTGTTTGGATGATCTATCCATTGGTGTAAGTAGAGTGTTAAAGTCTCCTACTACTGTTGTGTTACTGTCTATTTCTCCTCTTATGTCTGTTAATAATTGCTTTATATATTTAGGTGCTTCTGTGTTGGGTGCATAGATATTTACAGGTGTTATATCCTCTTGTTGGATTGTTGCCTTGATCATTATGTAGTGCCCTTCTTTGTCTCTTGTTGCAGTTTTTGTTTTAAAATCTATTTTGTTTGATATAATATTGCTACCTCAGCTTTCTTTTCATTGCCATTTGCATGGAGTATCTTTTTCCATCCCTTCGTTTTCAGTTTGTGAGTGTCTTTAGGTCTAAAATGTGTCTCTTGTATGCAGCATATATATGGGTCTTGTTTTTTTATCCAGTCAGCCACCCTATGCCTTTTGATGGAAGCATTTAGTCCATTGACATTTAAAGTAGCTATTGATAAGTATGTACTTATTGCCATTTTGTTACTTCTTTTTCTGGGTGTTTTAGTAGTTCTTCTCTGTTCCTTTCTTCTCTTGCTCTCTTCCCTTGTGGTTTGATGGCTTTCTTTTTTTTTTTTTTGTAAGGAGGACCAGCCCTGAGCTAACATCGAATGCCAATCCTCCTCTTTTCCACTGAGGAAGGCTGGCCCTGGGCTAACATTCGTGCCCATCTTCCTCCACTCTACATGGGCCGCCGTCACAGCATGGCCTAACAAGCAGTGCGTCAGTGCGCGCCCGGGATTTGAACCGGCAAACCCCGGGCCGCCGCAGCAGAGTGTGCACACCTAACCGTTTGCGCCACTGGGCTGGCCCCTGATGGCTTTCTTTAGTATTATGTTTGGGTTCCTTTCTCTTAATTTTTTGTGTATTTATTATAGGTTTCTGGTTTGTGATTACCATGGGGTTCATATATAATAAGCTACGTGTATAGTGATCTATATTAAGTTGATGGTCTCTTTAGTTTGACCTCTTTCTAAAAGCTCTACTCTTTCTCTCCCCTCCTCCCACATTTTATGTTTTTAATATCATATCTAACCTTGTTTTTTGTGTATATGTATCCGTTACCCTCTTATCATGGAAATAGGTAACTTTAGTACTTTTGTCTTTTGACCTTCATATTATCTTCATAGGTGGTTGATCTGCTACCTTTACTGTATTTTTGCCTTTACCAGTGATTTTATAGCTTTTTTTTTTTGATAATTTTCTTATTCCTATTTGTGGTTTTCTCTTTCCCACTTAAATAAGTCCCTTTAGCATTTCTTGTAGGACTAGTTTCTTGGTGGTGAACTCCTTTAATTTTTGCTTGTATAGGAAGCTCTTTATCTCTCCTTCCATTCTGATTGATAACCTTGCCAGGTAGAGTATTCTTGGCTGTAGTTTTTTCCTTTCAGCATTTTAGATATATCATGCCACTGCCTTATAGCCTGTAAGGTTTCTGCTGAGAAGTCATCTGATAGCTTTATGGGATTTCCTTTGTGTGTAGTTGTTACTTTTCTCTTACGGCTTTTAGGATTCTTTCTTTATCTTTAATTCTTGACATTTTAATTATACTGTGTCTTGGTATGGGCCTCTTTGGGTTTATCTTGTTTGGTGCTCTCTGTTCTTCCTGTACCTGGATATCTGTTTCCTTCCTTAGGTTAGGGAAGTGTTCAGCTATTATTTCTTCAAATAGTTTCTCTGCCTCTTTGTCTCTCTCTTCTCCTTCTGGGACATCTGTAATACGAATGTTAGTGAGCTTGATGTTGTCCCAGAGGTCCCTTAGACTGGTCTCATTCTTTTTAATTCTTTTTTCTTTTATCTGTTCAGCTTGGGTGATTTCCTCTAGTCTTTTGTCCAGTTCACTTATCCCTTCTTCTGTATCACCTACTCTGGTTTTGAGTTCCTCTGGTGAATTTTTCATTTCCAGTATTGTATTCTTCATTTCTGATTAGTTCTTTTTTTATATTTTCTAATTCTTTGTTGACATTCTCACTGAGTTCATCCATTCTTCTCCCAAGATCAGTGAGCATCCATTTGACATTTTGTTTGAACTCTTTGTGAGGTAAATTGTTTATTTCTGTTTCATTTAGCTCTTTTTGTGGGGTTTTGTCCTATTCCCTTATTTAGAACATATTCCTTTGCCTCTTTCTCTGTGCTTGTATCTGTGTATTAGGTACATCAGCTACGTCTCCTGATCTTGGAGAGGTGGCCTTATGTAAGAGATACCTTATGAGGCCCAGCAGTGTGCTTCCCTCTCGTCACCAGTTCCAAATGTTCCAGGAGTGTCCCCTGTGTGGGCTACATGTGTCCTTCTGTTGTGGCAGAGTTGTTCTTGCTGCAGGTGCCCAGGGAAGCTAGGCTGTCCCCCTGGCTAGCTGGTTGTAATGCTCAGCTGCGTGTGGCTGCTGTGGACCCCTCAGTCACTTTATCAGATGTGGGCAGCCCCAGCACATTTGGCTACAAGGTCTAATAGCATACTCCTGTTGCAGGTTTTCTGTTAGGTGAGTAGGCCCCCAGCACGGCTAGTTGCTAGGCTCAGGGGCTTACAATTGCTATAGGCCTCTGGCCTGTAAGGCTCTTGTCAGCTCTCTCAGGATTGCAGCTGAGTGGGGCTTGCCTCAGGCATGCGAGCGCCCAGTTGTTTCAGGCTTTGGAAAGTGGGGCCAATCTCCTATGTGGCTGTTTGAGAAGCACAAGTCTTCTGCAGCTGACAAGCCCCACCGCCCACAGGGCCACACACACAGTCAACACAGTCCTGCCCTGTGCATGCACCTTGGTCCCCTGAAGTGGACCCAGTTGCTCCACTGCAGAGGCCCCACATACTCCACCTGCTCCTCACACACGCCGTGCCCTGCAGAGGCAGACCCACTCGCCTGGCTGCAGAGGATCCAGGCACGTAGCCTATGCAGGCCCACAAGTTGCCCAAGGGCTTGCTGATGGGTCCTCAGCTGCCTCCCTGGCTGAGCTGAATTAAATCGGTGCTCTAGTGGGTGGGGCAGATGCTGGCTAACAGGCCAGGGGAAGAACTCCAATGGCATCTGCCAGTGTCTGTGTTAGCACACCTGTACTAGGTCACAATAATGGATGCTGCCAATGTCTCAGTCCCTGGAGAGCTCTCACCTCTCGCTGAGATGCACCCAGAACCTATCAGGTGAGTCTCTTTTCAGCAAAGGACTGTGCACCTTTCTTTCTGGTGATTTTAGGTTGCTTTCTGAAATGCATAAATTTGTGTGTGGGCCCTTTAAGAGCTGGCTTTTCTCTCTTATGTCCAATAGCTTTTTGGGGGTATTCCCCGTTGTGGTTAGTAGCCAGCAAAGCCAGTTATTATGACACTCGTCTCAGTTGTGCTGAGTCCAAAGGATGCTTATAGCAGTAACGCTCCCCTGTTCAGATCCCCTACGTCCCCCCATTGCTCCCAGCTGGCCATGAAGCGCCACAGCTTGTGAAGGTGGCTTTTTTTCTCTCCAGAAAGGAATTTCTGCCTCTTCCACCTCAGTCAGGACTGTCCCTTGTTACAGGGGTTGTTTTTATCCAGTTTTCAGTTCTCTCTCAGTGGTAATTTTTCCAAGAGTAGTTGTAAATTTGTTATCCATGGGAGGAGGTGAGTTCAGAGTCTGCCTATGCTTCCATCTTGACCTCCAATCTGATTTCTAATTTTATGCTATTGTGCTTGGAAAACACACTTGATATTATTTCAATTTTCTTAAATTTATTAAGGCTTATTTTGTGACCTAATATGTGATCTATCCTGGAGAATGTTTCATGTGTGCTTGAGAAGAATACATATTCTGCTGCTTTTGGATGGAATGTTCTATATATGTCTGTTAGGTCCTTCTCGTCTAACACGTAGTGTAAGTCCAATGTTCCCTTATTGATTTTCTGTCTGGAAGATCTATCATTGTTGAAAATGGGGTATTGATGTCCCCTGCTGTTGTATTGCTGTCTATTTCTCCCTTCAGATCTGTTGATATTTGCTTTATAAATTTAGGTTCTCTTGTGTTGGTGAATAAAATAAATGTTATATCCTCTTGATAAATTGACCCATTTATCATTATATAATGACCTTCATGTCTCTTTTTACGATCTTTGGCTGAAAGTCTATTTTGTTTGATGTAAGTGTAGCTACTCCTGCTTTCTTTTGGTTTCCTTTTGCGTGGAATATTTTTCTCCATTCCTTCACTTTCAATCTATGTGTGTCCTTAAAGCTGAAGCCGGTATCTTGTAAGCAGCACATAGTTAGGTCTTGTTTTTAATTCATTCAGCCACTTTATGTCATTTGATTAAAGAATTTACTCCATTTATATTTAAAGTAATTTTTGATAGATATGGACTTAATATTGTCCTTTTGTTAATTGTTTTCTGGTTGTTTTGTAATTCCTTTGTTCCTTTCTTCCTCTCTTGCCCTCTTTCTTTGTGATTTGATGATTTTGTAGTTGTA
This sequence comes from Diceros bicornis minor, assembly GCF_020826845.1. Taxonomy (NCBI): domain Eukaryota; kingdom Metazoa; phylum Chordata; class Mammalia; order Perissodactyla; family Rhinocerotidae; genus Diceros; species Diceros bicornis. The sequence continues at coordinate 13,082,537 of NC_080749.1, read as the reverse complement.
TGCTTTTGATTCCTTTCTTTTTATCTTTTGTGTATCTACTATAGGTTTTTGCTTGGTGGTTACCATGGGGCTTGTGTAAAACATCTTTTATATATATATAAGTCTATTTTAAGCTGATAACAACTTAACTTTTAACACATAAAAAGGCTTTACACTTTTACACTTCCCCTCCTAGATTTTATGTTTCTGATGTCACAATTTACATCTTTTTACATTGTGTATCCATTAACAAATTTTGTAGTTGTAGTTGTTTTTAATACTTTTTTCTTTTAAACTTCATACTAGAGTTATGATTTACCCACCACCATTACAACATTAGAGTGTTCTCAATTTATATATTTGTTGTTTTTTTTTTAATTTTAAAGACTTATACCCATCTTTTTTGTGTGTGTGTGTGAGGAAGATCAGGCCTGAGCAAACATCCATGCCAATCCTCCTCCTTTTTCTCCCCAAAGCCCCAGTAGATAGTTGTATGTCATAGTTGCACATCCTTCTAGTTGCTGTGTGTGGGATGCTGCCTCAGCATGGCCTGACAAGCGGTGTGTAGCCAGTAGGGAGTGCACGCTAAGCCACAGAGCCAGCCCCTCAATTTATATATTTGACTTTACCAATGAGTTTTATACTTTCATGTTTTCCTGTTACTAATTAGCGTCTTTTCATTTCAGCTTGAAGAACTCCCCTTTTTTGTTTTTTCCTTTTTGTGAGGAAGATCAGCCCTGAGCTAACATCCATGCTAATCCTCCTCTTTTTGCTGAGGAAGACTGGCTCTGAACTAACATCTATTGCCAATCCTCCTCCTTTTTTTCCCCCAAAGCCCCAGTAGATAGTTGTATGTCATAGTTGCACATCCTTCTAGTTGCTGTATGTGGGACGCGGCCTCAGCATGGCCAGAGAAGCGGTGCGTCGGTGCACACCCAGGATCCAAACCTGGGCCACCAGTAGCGGAGCGCATGCACTTAACCACTAAGCCATGGGGCCAGCCCAGGAGAACTCCCTTTAACACTTCTTGTAAGGCTGGTCTAGTGGTGATGAACTTCTTCAGCTTTTGTTGTCTAGAAAACTCTTGATCTCTCCTTCAGTTCTGAAGGACAACTTTGCTGGGTAGAGTATTCTTGGTTGGCAGTTTTTTTCTTTCAGTGGTTTGAATGCATCATCCCATTCCCTTCTGGCCTGCAAAGTTTCAGTTGAAAAATCTGCTTATGGTCTTATGGGGGTTCCCATGTATGTAACAAGTTGCTTTTCTCTTGCTGCTTTTAAGATTCTCTCCTTGTCTTTAATTTTTGACCATTTAATTATAATATGGCTTTATGTGGGTCTCTTGGGATTCATCTTCTTTGGTACTCTCCAGGCTTCCTGAATCTGCATGTCTGTTTCTTTTCTTGGTTGGGGAAGTTTTTAGCCATTATTTCTTTGAATAAGCTTCCTGCCCCTTTCTCTTTTCCTTCCAAGACCCCTATACTGCATATATTGGTCCAATTGATAGTGTCCCATAAGTCCCTTAAACCATCTTTACCCTTTTTCGTTCTTTTTGCCTTTTATTCCTCTGATTGGGTGAATTCCACTGCTCTGTCCTCAAGTTCACTGATCCTTTATTTTGCCTGATCTAGTCTACTGTTGAACCCTTCTATTAAATTTTTCAGTTCAGGCATTGTATTCTTCAGCACTGTCATTTCTGTTTGATACTTTTTTATATTTTATATCTCTCTGTTGAGATTCTCCCTTTGTTCATGCATTGCTCTCCTAACCTTGATGAGCATCTTTATGACCATTATTTTGAACTCTCTATCAGGTAAATCACTTATCTCCATTTCATTAAGATCTGTTTCTGGAGATTTATCTTGTTCTTTTGTTTGGAACATATTTCTTTGTTTCTCATGGTACTTGACTCTCTGTGTTGGTTTCTGCACATTAGATGAAACAGCCACCTCTCCCAGTCTTGACAGAGTTGTCTTGTGTAGGAGATGAACCTCATCAGTCAGCCTGGCCCAGGCTCCTAGTTGTCTCTCAAACCTTTGTGATTGTCCAAGCCACTTTTTTTTTCTTAGTGGCACCCAGTAGTTGAGGGTGTCCCAAGACCTGTCGGTGTCCCAAGACCTGTCAGTGTCCCAAAGAGAAGGATCACACTCAGCACCTAGATGCAGGCTGATTAAAAGCAGGACCCTCAGGTAGGAGAGATTGTAGTTAAGCCTCTTCCAGTGAGAAACTAGGAGATGGGCATTTTTGCCTACTCCCTTTGTGCTGGGCCTGGGTGTGTAGCCATTGGAGTGGTGCTCTTGCTCCCATTAAAAACTGCTTTTTTGTTTGCTACAGTCCTGTAGGACTCATAAATGAAAGGCCTGTTGGCTATCAGAGCCGGGAAATCTGTGGACCCATCCCTCAGGCTGCAATCACAAAAGCTGGGCTGTAGACATGTGTATAAGCTCCTTCCTTCTCCAGGGTGACTTGGAGTGGGCTGGAGGGAGAAGGTGGGGGAGGTCTCTGCTGGCTTCCCCTGTCTCTGGGGAAGATTGTAGCCAGCCCCTAGATGCATGCTAAATGGAAGCCTGGCCCTCAGGCAGCAGATTTTAAAGTATGCAGATAAATTTCTTTCAGGGAAAGGCTGAGAGAGAGGCATTTTTGCCTACTACCTCTGTGTTGAGCCCTTGGGGGATAGTGCTTGTGTGTCCATTAACAACTGATTCTTTGTTTGCTATGCTCTTGTGGGTCTTGTGGATGCAAGCCCTGTTTGGTTTCAAAGCTAGGTGTTTTGGGGGCCCAACCCTCAGGTGGGAGTTAAAAAGTTGGGGGGATAGATGTGGAGTCCAAACTTTTGGCTCTTCAGGGAAAAAGCTAGGAGTTTGGAGTTCCCTCCTGATTGTATAGTGCTGTGCTGAGGGTGGGGTTTATGATGAGTGTGTCTCAGCCTTTCTTACTCATTTTGACGTGGGTGTTTTCTCATTCACTCAATGTGTAGGAGTCATTCAGCTAGTTTCTGTATCTCTTTTCGAGGGGATTGCTCTGCATATAGCCCTACATTCAGTGTGTTAATGGGAGGAGAGGAGTCAGGAGCCTCCTATGTCACCATCTTGGTTGCCTCCCTCATTTTGTTTTTAAATGTTTGGGTGGTTATCCATTTATTTACAGATTTTTCCTCATTGCAAATGCATATTTTGTCCAATAAATGAGTGTTCAAAGGAGAAACTTTGAATTATTTATAAATTATGAAATGTATGTAAATTTCTGGAGAACCAGGGGCGTTTCTGAGATTTTTGAAATGTAAGGTAGCCACTGTTGATGTTGCAGAAACACAAGACTTGATTCCCTTTCCAGAGTGTGGGAAATCAAAATTGGCCACATCAAAATATGTCTCTTTACCTTGATTATTTTCTCTGAAGGACATTTGACCTTCCCCTCCCAAATTGCCTAAAGAATTTAACATAGAAGCCCTGTTCCAGGAAGGAGCCACTACCATATGATAGCTGTAGTATAATGTAAAATAGGTGTGATAAGAAAGGCACCATCAAGCCCATCTTATCAAAAATTCTGTCTCTCCAGCCACATTCTCTATAGGTGGCCCTGTAAAGAGTTGTCTGACAAACATTTGCATTTCCATCTCCATGTGAAATGTCTTCTTCCCCTCTGAAATCCCAAACTACTACCCCAACACCTTCCTTATCTTGAGCTGAAAAATACTTAAGTGAGCAACTTAGTCAGAATGACAAGTTGCTCGATTTCTATTTTCTCAGTTTCTCCCATGTATACATGTTATAAAGCTTTGTTTGAGTTTCTCCTGCTATTCAGTCTCATGTCAATTTAATTTTTAGCCTAGCTAGAAAGGACCCAGAGTGGGTAGAGGATAGTCTTCCTCCCCTCCAAGAGAGAGGAGGTTTATTGTTTTTAGGTGTTTTGGCTTTAAAAAGAAGAGAAAATAAGTGGTCCCCAAAACTATACTAAACAAGATAATATTTCTGATTTTAAGTATAGTTGGTGTTCTCACAATAGGCCTTTTGGTAGAATAATAATAGTAATACTTAGTGACTATGATGTGTCAGGCACTACTCTAAGTGATAAATATAGATATGGGTATGTATATGTTATATACGTGTATGTCTGTGTATATATATTTATATATGTATGTGTACGCACATATACTTTATACGACAACTATATAAGGTTGGCAAAGTTATTATTTCCATTTTGTAGACATAGAAATAAGGCACAGAGAGGTTAAATAACTCATCCAAGGACACTTAGTAGTAAGTGGCAGAGGCAGTTATTTGAACCCATTCAGTCCGGTTTCAAAGTCTATGCACTGCCTCATAAAGTACAAATTGAGTTTTCACCTTAACTCTGGGGAGGTTATAAAAATTTGACCTATGACATATGTCAGTAAAGTGAGCTAGCTCCTGTGATCTTAGTCTAGACTCTACTTAGAGAAGTAGAGATTGTAGCAAGAAAGAGGAGGTAATCCTGCCCCACCCTGGGCCATCCGACCATACTGGACCTCAAGGATTGTCCCTGAGAGCCACACTCTAATGAAAGGATGTTGGGGTCAATGAAGGAATGGGGGTGGACCTCAAAAAGAGAGAAAGACACTGGAGCCAGGCTGGCTGTGTCAATAATGAGAATCACTGTGGTGTGGAAAGGAATGGGCTTGTGCCATGTTGCCCTGAAGAGCATAACTAGAACCAGTGCATTGTCAGAGACACCCAAAGATAAATTTGTTGCTTATCAAGTAGCTAGTTCACCATTGCTGAAGACTGGTGAGAATGGTGCAGCAGGGAGTCAAACACAGATGGAGGCTTAGACTAGATCAGTGCCTTAAAATTTTGAACATTTGTGAAAACTATAATGCCCAGAGACCCATCCCTGGTGATTTGGGTTCAGTAGCCCTGGGAAGAGCCTAGTTTTCTGTACTTGTGACAAAACCTTGAGGTGATTCTGATGTGGACATTCCTTAGTGTGTTGTTTGGGAATCACTGGACTAGTTTCATTCATTAGGTCTTGCCCCACCTGATAGTCTATAATTCTATTAAGTTTCTTAGAGAGAAGGGAACCACCATGATTTCTGAGCAGTTGGATTAGAGCTGTTTTTTAGGAAGGTCAGTGTAGCTGCTGTGTGCAGGTGTGACTGAGGTGGGTGCAGGCAGGAGACCAGGAAATCATTGTGCTTGGAATGAAATATTGTAGGCCTTGAGAGCCTGAACTAAGCTCGTGTCAGTGGCAAGGAAAAAGAAGGAAGAATTTGGGAGAAAGCTAGAGATGCTTATGGTCAGGCCATAATTCTCTGAAAAACTGTGTCCCAAGACACAGAATATTAATTTACCAGAAGGGTTTTGAAATACAACCTATTCAGAACCTGGGGACTATGTACATAAGCAAATACAGTGTTGAGCATAGATGAGTAACAACTTTATGTGAAACACTTAAAACGATTATGCAGGCATTTCTGCGAGCGCTCAGATTATAAATTGCACAGCCACATAATTCAGACAAATGGGTGATCCGTGAGCTGCTTTGTCTGATCCATCTGATAGGCTTTTCTGGTTGTTCTGGTGCTTTGTTTGTTGCTTGTCTTTTAAATTCCTCCTTTAAGTGAAATTGAATATACCAGTTTGGAGTCAAAAGAGAGGTGAGAGATAGGGACATAAATTTAGGCATCACCTGGGTGTTGATAGAACATATAGCCATGGGACTGAGAATGAGGTCACCCCGGGAATGAGTGTGGCTAGAGAAGAGAAGTGGACTGAGCCCTGACCGTGTAAGCACTCAGAGGACAACAAGGGGAAGTGGATCAGGCCAGAGACCAAGGAGGAAAATCGGGAGAGTGTGGTGCAAAAGAAGACATGAGTGAATGAACTACTGGATGAACAAATGAGGGCAAGCCAGGCCTCTTGAACTTTGGGGATCCCGCCTTTGTGATTTTAAATGATCTGCATTATGTAGATGGTGTTGCTGAGGTGGCTTTACGAACTGGTCTCTGAGGCTGGACCCTTCAGACTCCACAGTAGCTCTTTTATGAGGCCCGTGCATCCCTTGGTCCACTGGTCTCTCAGGCATTTCCTTCCTTTGGTTTCCCATTTTGTTGATATATCAATGCATCTTTCCCATTTTGGTGATGTATCAATGCATCTGTTATACTTTTGAGGCTGTAGAATTTAGTGATGACTTTCAGTCACCTGCAATACAAAACCCTGGCTCCTGGAGAGTGAATGCTGCAGTTCAGGTGTGTGTGGCCCAGGCAACTTTTGGGCTTTCCTGACTTGCCAAGTGTCTAGCCTGACTCATCAGCCTTGTAGTTAGACAGTCATGGATCACTTTTTAGCCAGTAAGTCATTATTGCCTCCACTTTACAAATTGGGCTCAGATAGGCTAAGAACCATGGGCTAATTTTACACAGTTAGCACATATATTTGTAGACACTGTTTTGAACACACCTTTGGTAACCAATTGTCTAAAGGCTTATGGAGACACCCATAGTCTATGAGCTTGTAAAGCAACATCTTCTGTAGGAACTAGAAGCTTCATTTATTCGTGCCTTCCAAGCATTTTGTGCTCAGCCTTACCGAATGAAGAAATTTGAATAAAGCTAATTCAATTTACAAGATATGAATCTGACATAGTGCCCTCAACTTTAACTCAACTGGCGTCCTTAAGATCCATGTGTGCACTCTAGCTGCCAGAAGCTGGATCTGCTGATGGTGCCAAGATTTTGCTGATACTGGGGAAAAAAGTAAGGGATTTTGTGATCTTCCTTATACTGCTGACAAGAAATCATACACAATTAAAATATCAAGAACACTCTGTTCATAATTTTGGAAGAGCCAGCAATAAATGACTTTGGCCAAGATCTTATTAGTGTTGGAGACCAGCCAAATGCCACAAAAAAATTGTTGAACTTGTTTGCTTTTGACCACTTTGAGATCCTGGACATTCGCTTGGTGTCACATATGCTTAGGAAGAATGCATGCAATTCATATAAATGGTAAATTGTAGCATAAAGTGGAGAGTTAAGCAAGAGTTCCTGGGGGCTATTGCCCCGAGTTCCTATACAAAGTTTCAATACTTTCATTCCCTTTATTTTTTTCCAATTATGGGGAATATATCAGCCATTTATAAATAATTTTATATTTTACATTTCCTTCTGAAGTGCAAATTTCTTACAACTTTATATTGATTTGGGAGTAATCCCAGGCCCTTGCTTTGGCCTCAGACCATTTTTTGGTTATAGGCATTATCCACAGGCCCAGGGCCACCAACCCAGCAGGCAGCACATCCTGGAAAAGAGTAAATTCCCCATTCCCCAAGGTGCGTACTAGGACGCCATGAACACTGCACCTTCCCTGCCAGAGGCCAAGTCACCTCCATGCTCTGCCTACCCTGGGTGGCCTGTCAGGACTCGACCCCTAGTCCAATCACGTCCTCTCATTTGGACTCCTTCCTACACCTGCAATACTTGCCACGGTGCTGCTCACATCCCAGCATTTACCCGTTTAGATCTCAACAGGAAGCGAGTGTTAACCACTTTTTGCCTCTTTTTTCTCCAAAGGCCCCTTGACCCCTGGCTGAGGTGTTTTACCATGTAACAAGCCTCACCTGCAGGGTCCAGAAGTCTTTGGGAGTCCACAGGCAAAGCCATTCCTTCCAGACAGGAATATGCCCCTGCTTCTCCTCCCCTCCTCACCAGATGCCTGTAGCCAGCACACACTGTGCAAGGGATAGATCAGGATTGTCAAGGGGATGGTAAGCACGTAGATCCGTCACCAGCACACGAAGCAGGCCCCCATGAAATGTTTTTTCCTGGCGGTTAGGACCATCATGAATAGCCTCAGCCCAAAAAATACATACTGATTATATGGCTATATAGAGAAATGGATTCATACAGAGACATCTTTGGCAAGTGATAGAAATGAGGGAGATACACCAGCAAAGTGCTTCTGATAACCTCCCAGTTCAGCAAATGGGAGGCTAGCCAGGGACCACATGTCGGGTTGGAAAAGAATGCTCAGAAGTAAAATCAAGAGATCAAACTTTTTTATGACTTTCTAAGGCACCAAACCTAATGGTGAGGAATTGAGAACAATTAGGGCCAGTTAGTATATCAAATGCAAATGAATTCCCTATGTCCCTGATTTAAGGATGTAGGTAATTAATTTAGAGTAGGATACTGAAGTGAGCAGGAAAGTTAGACAGGCAGGTGCAATTCTTCATGCACAGTCCCTGAAGTAGCTCTGTCACATTGGCGGCGATGCCACATTTTACTTGGCACTTGATATATCCTCGATGGGGGGCAGTGGTTGTACACAGTGTGGCTGGCATTGTGTTAATAATCACTCCCATTTACCAACCGTTAACCAATGCGGGGTACTCTGCTAAGCACATCGCATGCACTGCCTTTTTGCGTCCTACAACCCTACGAGGAGGAAGCTGTTATCATCACCTTTTACAGCGGAGGACAGTGAGGCTCAGAGAGGCCAGATGACTTGCCCAAGGCCACAAGTCTGTCTGACTTCAAACTCAAGCTCTCAACCACCGCCTTAAGTGGGAACAGTAACAACCCCAGGATGCCTTGAAGTGGGAGAGGGGGACAAATAGAGGATTGTATCACAGACTAAAAGTAAGGAAAATTCTATTTTGTGAGTGAAAAGTTAGAGAAAGTAATAATAGCTCTCAACCAGGTCTTATGTATTCTTCTTGCCCTCAGGGGCCCTGGGTATCTCCCATTCAAGATGACCATTTGGTGCATTTCAGTCTGGGCTGGCAGAGCTCAGATGACCACAGCAGCGGTCAGTGAATTACACTCAGTGCACAATGCCTGTACTGAACTCTGTATCTCTACTGCCCATCCAGTAGTGCCGGTCCCAGTGAGGCCCAGGGAGCGGCCAGGATGGCTTGGCCCAGCACTTTATCCTGCCGGGAAGCCTGTCTTCCTGCAGACTGGAAGAGAATGCCAACTTTGATTACTGGAGAGCTGGCCTGTCTGTGGGGCTGGTTGGGGAAGGTGCTATGCCACAAAACTGGCAACAGCAACAATAGAGGGGAAAAAAAGAATAGCTCTGCCTATAAATAAGTGTGGGAGATATTGGATTAAACAAACATAAATATGTTTCTTTAAGAAGTGGCTTTATAAAAATGAAATATATTTGTTATAAAAAATGCAAACACTGCAAAAAAGTACAAAATCTAATTTGAAAAATATTACCCAGAATCTCACCGCTCCAGAAATAACCATTATTAACATTCATTGAACATCATTGCAGACACTGCTCTATGTACGAAGAGAAGAAAGGAAGGGACATGAGATACATACAATGATACAGAGACAGACAAAAATATTAGAAAAATGGAACCATACCTTATGTAAAAATGCTGTTTTTGTTACTTGATTTTGATTGAAGAAAAATAGGTGAAGCTGAAGGAACTGATGGACTTCCTTGATATATGTGATATTCATTCCTAACATCTACTGCTAAAATTAAGAGAGTATGAAAACATTAAGAGGTCAGAGACACTATCTTCTTCAACTGCGTGCTTCAGCCGGCATGTTGGCTGTGGAAGGAGGAGGGAAGAGCACACATCCACTTTCTCGCCTTCTCTCCTTACAACTCCCAATTCAGTTATATTATGTTATCTAGATTTATAGCATTGATATACTATGTGGCCATAAATGCCATAGTTACTTAGTTTCTATTTAAATGGAACCAGGGTTTCCCCTCCATTCTTGGTTCCATGTTTTCTCCATTCCCAAGCTCTTTACTCAGTTCTTTTTCTGGCTGTCTGGATTTTGTCATCTAGTAGCATGTTAACCACAGGTTCCTGGGGGCTGGATACCCTGCAGTGCTTACGTGTGTGAGAATGCCTCTCTGGTGCCTGTAATCATCAAAGACAGCTCAACTGGGTATAAAAGTCTTGCTTTACAACTTTGTTCACCTCAGAACTTTGTAGACATTGCTTGATTGCCCTCTGTTTTGAACTTGCTAGGAATCTGGAGGCTGGTCTGAATCTTTCACCATCCTGGTGAATTCTGAATGCCCTTCGAATTCTTTTTCTTTTTCCAGTCTTAAGGTTAAATAATTTACCAAGATATGTATTGATATTGTTCTATATTATTTTTTCCCCTGGAACACGGCATGTCCTTTCAATCTGGAGAAAAATGACCTTCATTATTTTAAGAAATCTTTCAACTATTAAAACTTTGGATACTTTAATCTTCTATTTGCTTCATTCTCTTCCTCAGAAGTATCAATTTTGTGTGTATGTGTCTTGACATGAGTACAGCCATGTTTGGCCACTCCATTGACCTACAGCCACCAGCACAAAAAGAAATATAAAAGCTGCTTTCTGCGTGGTGGGAACTGGCCCTTCTCCCATGGAGATAGTTGCAATGTGTAAAAATTTCAAGGCCTTTTGGGCACTGCAGCCTGGGGCAGACTGGCCATGTGTGCTGGGCTGGGACGATAAGCAAGGTAAACAATGCACGTACACAACTACTAGGCTGGGACAACAGCCAGGGGGGTCTCAGTGCACGTACGCCACTGATAACCATTTGTGCATGGGAACACTAAATGCTTGCTCTGTGAACTCTGTAACTGCTTATATAAACTGCTAAAAACCGAGGCCTGGTGAGAGTTCCACCTGTGGAAGGGACGGCTTGCCCAGGACGTGTGATCCTTGCCCAGCCGTGTCGATTGACAGGACTCTCCCGGCACTGGGGCATGGATGTTGTGAGTAATTGATTTATTGTGAAGTAATTGATCTGATGTGTTCTCTTTTCGGTCAACCTGGTATTTCTCTTTCCGGTTGATTTGTGTCATTTCCCTTCAGTCCATCTGGTGTTTCCCTTTCCGATCGATCTGATGTTTTTCCCTCTTATTATATGACTATTCAAATCTGCTGCTGTCTCAGCCGATGTGGATGTTTTCCGTTTCCAGTCGAGCTGGTGTTTTTTCCCTCTTATTATTTGACCTATTCGGATCTGTTTGCGGACTATCGCCTTTACTATCCTCTATATAATAAAATATACCTTCAGTCCATTTGCTTGGAGTGGAAAGTTTTTTTTACATCTCTGATCGAATCCCCGAACCTCTCATAACAGTATGTTAGTTATCCTTTGCCCTCAGTATCTATTGTCTTCTTTAAAATAATTTCATGTTGTGTGGATTCCTCATTCCTACCTGCCATGTCTCTGTGTTTTCAGGCTGTGTGTGTCTATTTGTGTGTGTGTGTTTACTGCCATTGTCCCTTCTGATGCAGTTTCTACCTCAGTGACATCCCTTCTCTTTGTTTCATTGTTTCCTGAGCTCCACTGACTCTCTTTTCATCTCCCTCTGGTGTGTTCTGATAGTGCTTCCTTGAATTCTGGTGATTCCTCCTGTGACAAGGTCGTGCTGTCTGTGTTTTCTTTATGATTCTGGTGGCTCACCCATGTTCCAAGATCATCCTCTTGTGATGTGTCTTCTTCACTTGACTTTGCTTATGTTCTTTCCTCCTTCAAAATGTATTAATTTTTAAATTTGCAGTTTTCGTACATAGTACCTATGTTGGTTTTACTCAGCATTTTACTCAACCTTGCCACCAGCGGAAGAATGATGTGGGAGAAGGGATGATGATGATCATAATAATAATAGTCATAATAGCTAATGTTCACATAGTGCTTACCATGTGCCAGACACCACTCTGAATGTGACTCATTTCATACTCCCAGCAACTCTTATGAGTAGACTCTATTATTATGTCCACTTTATAGATGTGGCACCCACATCTACCCAGTGCTCACGCTGAAACCAGGAGCCACCTCTTGACCCCACCAGCCTCCCTGACCCTTCAGCAAGGCCCATCCACTCTACCATCACCACTCCCCATCTCCATGGCCAGCACCCATCCAGCCAACCTCAGCTTCCTTCCAAAGGGGACTGTCTGCTTCCCCCTCGTGCTACTCCAATCCACTCTCCCTCAGGAGCCAAAGAGATCTTTTAAAACATAAATGAGGTCACGCCACTCCCCTGCTTAGAACCCTCCTATGGACTCCCACCCAGCTCAGAACCAAGCCCTAACTCCTACCCTCCTTGAGCTTCCATCGGCCTCTCCAACTTAGTCTTGCTCTCTTCTCCCATTCCTCACACCCTCTGGACACCCTGGGCATCGGTCTTTTCTTTGACGTGACCGTGCCAGGGCTGCTCCAACCTTAGGGCCTTTGCATTGGTGGCTTCCTCTGCTTGAAGTCCTCTTCCCTAGCTCCAACCAGGTCTGGCACCTCTTTACCCACCAGGTCTAAGCTGACGCTACTTTCCTCAGAGATGCTTTCCCTGATCACCAGTCGAGAGCAGTCGCCTAGTCACGTCACCAGCCATTTCTGCCCTGGGCAATGTCCCTCTGTGTGTGCCTGCCTCCCTCTCCCCACTAGAATGTCAGCCCATTAGAGCGGGAGCATGTCTGTCTTGTTCCCCGTGGCGACCCAGTGCCCCTCACAGTGCCTGATGCACAGCGGGTACAGAGTCTTTAGTTCTGGAACAAATGCAGGGATGAGTAATGTGGGACTGGGAGGGCGCGGCGGGGGGCGGGGGGTGGTGCATGAGGATCCTGCAGGAACGAGCCCAGCAGCACTTCTGGTGAAAGAGCGTGAAGTAAAGCTATTTTACCTTGACTACCCTCTGCTAAAACTCACCAAGGGAAAACAACATGTAAAATGGAAGAGAAGAAAAATCTTCTATTAAACAAGGGAAATGACTACAACCCCAAAGTACAAATGAGCAGCATGCCCACCAAATACTGAAACTGAGGCATGGAGCAGGCTGAGAGGGCAACAGATTTCCCCCCAATTTAAGAGTTACAGCCCCGAAAAACACATCCAACTACTCTTTGATTAAAGTGACAAAATGTGGGAGTGGAGCTGGGCCCTGGAGAAGCAGGAATTGGGAAAAAAGAGACCCAATCTCAACATCATAGAATAGCAGGGAGGAGAGCTGAAGTAGCAGCCTTGCACCATGCCATTCCTATCGTCTTAGACCCAGGACCTACTTCAGAAGGTGGCTGGAAGCGACGTGGTGGGGAGAGAGGGGAGCAAGTGACCGCTGAACAGCAGCACACAGCACAGATGACTGAGTGATTCTCTTATGAGTCACTGGCCCTTGTGAGCACAGGGCAGTGATGAGAGATGTTCTCCCAGGACGCTTGAGCACACAGACTTGGTGCCGGGTTCTCTGGGTTCCACTCCCAGCTCTGCCCTCAGACAACTTACTCAACACTCCAGCTTAGACCTGGTGGGTAAAGAGGTGCCAGACCTGGTTGGAGCTGGGGAAGAGGACTTCAAGCAGAGGAAGCCACCAATGCAAAGGCCCTAAGGTTGGAGCAGCCCTGGCACGGTCACGTCAAAGAAAAGACCGATGCCCAGGGTGTCCAGAGGGTGTGAGGAATGGGAGAAGAGAGCAAGACTAAGTTGGAGAGGCCGATGGAAGCTCAAGGAGGGTAGGAGTTAGGGCTTGGTTCTGAGCTGGGTGGGAGTCCATAGGAGGGTTCTAAGCAGGGGAGTGGCGTGACCTCATTTATGTTTTAAAAGATCTCTTTGGCTCATGAGGGAGAGTGGATTAGAGTAGCACGAGGGGGAAGCAGACAGTCCCCTTTGGAAGGAAGCTGAGGTTGGCTGGATGGGTGCTGGCCATGGAGATGGGGAGTGGTGATGGTAGAGTGGATGGGCCTTGCTGAAGGGTCAGGGAGGCTGGTGGGGTCAAGAAGTGGCTCCTGGTTTCAGCGTGAGCACTGGGTAGATGTGGGTGCCGTGCACTACTCTTCATGCAGCTCCTGGAGCTCAGTGATGAGCTTTCCTGTGCAGTCACTCAGCCCTCCCCGGGAGCTGCCTTTGCGTGCTGGACACAGTGCCCGGGACACAGTGGGCATGCGCTGCACGTGCTGCACCTTCTCTTCCCCGGTCAGCAGGTTATATGCTTGACAGACTGTGGATTGCTGCCCTGGCTCAGCTTTCCCCAGCATCCTTCCACTCAAGCTACTTCTCCTCGGCTTTCCATTGGCACAGGCGGAGCCCCCAGGCTGCTCTGATCCTGCTCCCTTGTCTGCATTTTGAGTATTTGATGGACAGGGAGGAAAAGGAAAGTTAATAGAGTCCAAAAGACTTAATTTTACTACTTATTTCTAGTTGTAGTCACAAAGGCTTGCTGGAGAGTGAAGGGAATTAAGAATTAAAATAAGTCCTGGGGACTATTAGCAGTCTGCATGTCTGTACCGCGTGGGTCTTCATCTGCTGTGGCTGAGCAGGAGTTGTTCTTCCCAGGAAATTTAGAAGTGAACTGCTGACCAAAAGCCTTAGGGCTCATATTTCACCCCTTCACAGAAAGCATCCAGCCTAAATTTTAAAATAGATCTTTCTAGAAGCCACCCAGTCTTGTCTTCTGACCTGTAGATTTGCCTGCATTTGACACTTTTGTGGAGCAAAAGGAAAGACCCAGTGCTTTAGGAAACTCATCCCAGCGGCTTGGCAGCATGAGACAATTTCCTCTTCCTTTTTAAGAACTCAAATGGCTTAAGTATAAAGTTTTTCCAAGAAGTATTTCCTCTTCCTGACATTTTTAATGATAACAATACACAATAAATTATTACTTTTTTTATTTGGCACACACGTTGGGAAGGACACATTTATAGGACACACACTACGTACCAAGCATTATCCCAGACCTTGTACATTTTCTCTTTTAAGCCTTGTCCTATCTTACAGATGAGAAAACTGACCCTCAGGGAAAGTAACCAAGCCAAGTCACAAAGCTCATGCAAGGATGAACAAGGGAATGAGTCCGGGTCTGTGTGGTCTCTGAGGCCTCTCCTTGCCCACACACCCTGGGCAGCTGCGATGGCCTGTGATTGTCCCAGTGGGTGACGTGTGACTCATGGTGGTGTGTCGGATGGAACACCTTGAAGCTCTGCCTTCTGTCATCCACTGAATTGAAAACACAGAGTTTGTCAACAGCTTGTTCATGGAAAAGTTTTAAACCATATAGCTATTAAATACCCAACTCAGTCTTAGAGAGATTAAGAAGTTTACCCAAAATCACACAGCTAATGCAATCTTAAATCTTGGAAGATTAAGACCAAAACTTACAAGCCTCCAAGCATGTGCATTAAATGGCTCTATGACAATTTAGGGAGAATGATATGTACTTTCTGAGATTTTTTTTTTTTTTTAAAGATTCGTCCTAAGCTAACATCTGTTGCCAATCTTCCTGTTTTTTTTCCCCCTTCCCTAAAGCCCCACTACATAGTTGTATATTAGTTGTAAGTCCTTCTAGTTCTTCTGTGTGAGTTGCCACCACAGCATGGCTACTGACAGACAGTGGTGTGGTTCCACACCCGGGAACCGAGCCCAGGCCACCAAAGCGGAGTGTGCCAAACTTTAACCACTAGGCCATCAGGGCTGGCCCCTGAGATTTTTGAAGAAAAACTTATGTAAAAATTATAACAGTATTGTGGGGCTGGCCCGGTGGTGTAGTGGTTAAGTTCGCGTGCTCCACTTTGGCGGCCCAGGGTTCACAGGTTCAGATCCCAGGCATGGACCAACACACTGCTTGTCAAGCCATGCTGAGGCGGCATCCCATATAAAGTAGAGGAAGATGGGCACAGATGTTAGCCCAGGGCCAATCTTCCCCAGCAAAAAGAGGAGGCTTGGTAACAGATGTTAGCTCCAGGGCTTATCTTCCTCATAAAAAAAAATTATAACAATATTGTAATAACACTGTGGGGGCATGTAAGAAAGAAGAAATTTTTTTAAATTATCTGCATCCTGGGCCTTACTGCTGTAACAAATAATGCACTTTTATTTTTCCATCTCCTTTTAGTAACTGCCCATATTTATGCAAGTTTTACATAATTGTGAAAAGGCAAAGATACAGTGGTGTTTTCTGGTGACTTCATTTATCATTACAGCATTTTCAAGTGTTGTCACATTTTCTTCATAATACTCATTTTACTGATAAATGAAGGTTTTCTTAGCCTTTAGTTTCTTTCTAAGTTTTGTTCTCTCCTCTCTCTCTGCCTTACCACCCTCCCTGCCCTGTGATGTAACATTATCCCTGGTAGGTTAAGGATAGTAATCTTAAATTGATCCCAGATGAAATTGGACTGAAGCCATAAAATCATGGTTTGAGTTTTTTAAAATAAAGTAGTAATTTTGAGGGTGCCTTTCTTGCTTTTGAGACATGAAACATATTCTCCTATCTCCCACCATTAGTTTTTGCCAAGCAATAAGCTGTGACTGCTTGGCGCACCTTGTATAGCTGTTAACATTTGACAGTCAGCTGCGACCATGTTCCTTAACAGAGTTGTCTTAACTGGTATTGCTGTTAATGGAAAAAGCAGCGTGCTCCGGTTGCCGGGGCTGCTCCTCCAGTGCTTGATGTATCAGGTCTGAGCAGGGAGCACTTAAAAATAAATCAGCCAGGTCAAGGCAAACATTAATCTTTGCTACAGAGTTTGTTCTTACTTTTTTAAGTTAATGAGCTGGAGCAGAAGCAATAGAGTGTTCTCAGTCTAAAGACCCCATGAATTGCAGGTCAGATGGGGGTATTTTCTGACCGAGTGGGTGGTCAAAGTATTGAACTCTGGCACATCATGGAGTTTCTATTCAGCTGATGGTAGGCTGACTGAGGAAACTGTGCTCTTCTGCTGATTCCGTCTTGCTGCAGTGGGCTTTCAGGTCACTAGTGGGTGTCATCTAAAGATTTTGACGTCTGCCCTCAGGGAACTGACAAATACCCATTTCTGAAGCACTGTGCTAGGGATCGGGGAAGATAAAAGAGCTTTGGGGCCTGGTGTCTGCCTGAGGGCCTTGTCATCTAATAGGGAGACTTTTCACCTTTGAAAGGCAGCAGTTGAGGTAGCACATGAGTACTGTAGGGCTGCCGGAAGTTTAGGGAGGTGAGGCTCCTGTGGATGAGAGTCAAGAGGAGTTTCAGGTAATACATAGGTTGATGCAGGCTTTGAAGTTTGGGTTCATTCACTCATTGAGCAAGTATTTATTGAGCTGGGAACATAGTAATGGGCAGACACATACTTTGTAGAACTTACATTCAAATCTAGGGGAAGGCAGATAGTAAAGAGATAATCTCAGAGAGTAGGATAAAAAAACCAAAAGATCTGGAGAAAGGGCTTTCCAGGCTGAGGGAATGGTAAGTGCTGTTGGGGAAGCGGGAGAATCCCCCTCCACCCTTTCCCTTCAGGTTCTTATGGCTGACCAAATAATCAAAAGACAGGTTAGCAGGAGAAAATAATACCAAGTTTAATAACATGTGTACATGGGAGAAACCAGGGAAACTGAGTTTCTCGAAAAAATGGCAGAGATTCTCATCTTAAATACTATCTTCAGCTAAAGACAAAGGAGGATGTTGGGGGTGGGAGGTTTGGGATTTCAGAGGGGAAGAAGACAATTTACATGAAGAGGGAAATGTAAATGTTTGTCAGACAATTCTTTGCAGGGCCACCTAGAGAATGTGGCCGGGGAGAGACGGAACTTTTGATAAGAGGGGCTTGGTGCCTTTCCTATTGTAACATCTATTTTACATTCTATTACAGCCATCATATGATAGTGGCTCCTTCCTGAAACAGGTCTTCTATGTTAAATTCTGTAGACAGTTTGGAGGAGGTCAAATGTCCATCAGAGAAAATAATCAAGGTAAAGAGACATATTTCAGGGTGGCCAGTTTTTGATCTCCCACAGTGCCAAGGCCCTGAGGCAACAAGACCCCAATGTCTGAGAATTAGAGCAAAGCCCCCTCTCCTCCTTCAGGTCTTGGCTCCAATGTCTTCTCACCAAAGAGGCCTTTCTCTTCATCCTATCTCAAAGAGCACTTCCTGCTGCACTTGCCTCCCCCTACCTGTAGGCTTTAGTTTTCTTGTTGGTATTCATGACATGACTTTATATTTTATATTTGTTTGTTTATTTCTTTTTGTTTGCTGCCACCAACTACAATGTAAACTCCATGATATCTGGAACTTTGTTTTGTTTATTGCTGTATCTTGAGTGCCTGGAGCATTGTAAGTGCCCAGTGAATGCCTGGATGGCTGAACGGAAGGTCTGTGTGGCTGAGCATGGAGAGCAATGGGGTGAGCTGTACTAGATTCAGAGGAGGGCAAGGATGGGGAAAGGGTGTGCTGGGCATTCATGAGGGAATAAGCAAGGCCTCTGCAGGGACAGTGGAAAGACTAGATGCACAGGGACGGAAGGAACCATCTAGAAGGCAAACCGAAGAGCTTTCAGTGGAGGTCAGAGAGAATGTTAGCCCTTCTTGCGCCTCCTACATTGACCTTCCCTCCCTCCCTTGCTCCCTTTTCTGTTTCTTTCCACATTTTTGAGCACTAACTATGTTCCAAGCCCCGTTGGCACCAGAGATACAAAAGAAGGATAAAGCATGGTGAGATATTTGACTGGAGAGAATGGTAGTCCATCCTGAAGATTTGAAAGGAGAGAATCAAATTACATGAAAATATAGAAACTGAATTATTTGGACAGAAACTTTTATGTGTGTTCCTAGCTTTTCCTTGTTGCTTACACTATTAACATTGACATCCGGTAATTAGCTTAAAGGTTATGGTTCTGGGAATTCATTTCTGACTCACTAATGCTGATTAATGTGTATTTATTTATATAACTGACACAATCAGATAATTATTATAAAGGGCTGATTGATGTGTATTTATTTATATAACTGACACAATCAGATAATTATTATAAAGGACTAATGCAGTAATTGGTAAATAAGATCACTGTAAACATGCAGAAGTTGATTCACGTGTATTTAATGAAAAGACTATATAAAGACAATAGGCATACTTGAGCTTATCAGGGGGAGAATGTATTTGTGTGTGTGTCAGCCTCTTTGACTGGACTTTACAAGGAGAGACAGTGTCATGTTTTCTCATTTCTTTCCTTCCAGGAATAATTCCAGCTAATGGGAAGGTGAATGTGACTATTAAGTTTACACCCTTTCACTATGGGACTGCACAAATAAAAACGCAGCTATGGATTTCACAGTTCAACTCTCAACCATACGAATGTGTCTTCACGGGAACCTGCTATCCCAACATGGCTTTGAAGTATGGCTGCTTTGGGATGTTTTTTGTTTATTCTTAAACTTTTTAAAAAATCCAAGTCTTCCTTTCTTCCATTGTCTCTCTTCCTTGTAACAGAATGCCATCAACAACTTACTTAAGATGATGAACTTTTATAAAATATACCTTAAAATATAATAGTAATGCATAGACTGTCTCTATGCTTGTAGCAGTAGTTGCTTCTGATGAGGCGAAGAGATGACTGAGAAAAGGGGGTTTTTGAGGGGTACTTTCTTTCACTGATCACTACCAGTGTGCTTTTTTAATATTTGACCATATATATGTATTACTGTCCATTCAAAAATCTAAATCATGAGGCCAGAACAACATAACTATTTTCAAAGTTTCACTAGAACATTATAATTGAGTGCCTGCTGTATGCAGTGAGCATGGCAAAGCTCCATGGGAAATGATCCACACCCTGAAGAAACTCACAACAGAGGAGCCAAAATAAGTCATGTGTAACAAGTGACTTCGACATAAGGTGAAAATGGAAATGTGCCACGTGGGAGAATTTTTTTAAACACCATTAGCTTTCAAGTTAGAGTAAAAATGTGAAATAGGATTAAGTTTTACTTGGTAACAAATTTTTTCTGACCTTCCATTTCCATTTGAATGTGATATATATATATATAATACATAAAATATATATATAAAATTTTATCTATATATAACATATAGATAAAATATATATAAAAATATGTATTTTTATATACCAGTGTATCAAGTTAATGAGTTTTCTTTTAATACACATGATTTTTATAAAAACTAAAAGGAAAATTTATCACAGTATCAATACTAATCTTAGAAAACTCTCACAAGTATTTTGAACATGATAAATAGTTTGATTTTCCTCCTCTCTCCTTCACACACAGACACAAATCACATATTAACATCATTAGGCATATTAAAAGTGAAGTAACAGGAAACAAGTGTTGGAGAGGATGTGGAGAGAAGGGAACTCTCATACACTGCTGGTGGGAGTGCAAACTGGTGCAGCCACTATGGAAAACACTATGGAGATTCCTCAAAATATTAAGAATAGAACTACTATACGATCCTGCTATTCTACTGCTGACTATTTATCCAAAGAACATGAAAACACAAATACATAAACATATATGCACCCCTGTGTTCATTGCAGCGTTATTCACAATAGCCAAGACTTGGAAGGAACCTAGGTGCCCATCAAGAGATGAATGGATAAAGAAGATCTGGTATATATACACAATGGAATACAAATCAGCCATAAAAAGGGATGAAATCTTGCTATTTGTGACAACATGGATGGATCTTGAGGGTATTATGCTAAACAAAATAAGTCAGAGGGAGAAAGTCAAATACCGTATGATCTCATTCATAAGTAGAAGATAAAAACAACAACAAACAATCACACAGAGACAGAGATTGGATTGGTGGTTACCAGAGGGAAAGGGGGGAGGGAGGAGGGCAAAAGGGATGATTAGGCACATGTGTGTGGTGATGGAATGTAATTAGTCTTTGGGTGATTAAGACGATGTAATCTATACAGAAATCAAAATATAAGATGTACACTTGAAATTTATATAGTGTCATAAACCAATATTACTGCAATGAAAAAAATTTTTTTAAAGTGAAGTAACCACCTATATCAAAATATGAACTAACTCCATGATTTGTTATGTATTTATTTATTTTTTTTTGTGTGTGTGTGTGTGTGTGTGTGTGTGTGAGGAGATCAGCCCTGTGCTAACATCTGCCAATCCTCCTCTTTTTTTTTTTGCTGAGTGTTATATATTTATATCATGCTTTTCTTCCTCAAAATTCAAAGCAGCCTAAGTCAACTCTAGGATATTAGTGTGGCCTGCTGAACCCAAATCCTGCAGGTAACCATAGTAAAAATGAAGTCACTCACAGCAAACATGTAGCATTGGCTATAAATAAAAAACAGCACTAGTTTTTCTGGTGTCAGATAACTGGCTGAGCAAAATGGTCTTTGCCATCTCCTGTCATGTGCTGCAATATGCAAATGGCTTTCTTAAAGACATCACTTGAGTGGGATTTTTACTTATGTGTCCTTCCATAGTCATGTTCTCTAACACACGAGAGCATCATGTGGTAGAAGCGCTGTACACGTGCGGAAGTACGCTATTTCTAAACTGTTATGTTTGGTTTCCCAGCTAGAGTTTGATATCTTATTTAGTGCACTCGACGTTTTCAAGGGCTATGGCTCAAGACCTGCACATCTCCCCAGACTGCAGATAGTACTAGAACATATAAATTCCACTAGAAGGAAAAAAATTACCCTGGCTGCAGTGTTCTCTGGAAGTTTCATAGGTTGTTTTTCATTTCAGAATTGGGTGTGTGAGGGACTTACCCACGTACTAAATTTGTCACTGCCAAATTCCACGTGTAACTCTTTAGTTTATCACTTTCTTACACTCCTTCACTTCCATCATCAACGCTAGCAATTAGATTGTTTAAGGAGACTGTTTTTTGACACACTCAAACTTTTCTCAATGTTTCCCACTATTTACAGCAGAGGTGCTGTCAGAGCTCTGCTGGGATGTGGATGCCAGGGCACAGCTCCCTCCCTAATGCAGCGCCTCCTCCCCGCACAGCACCGCCTGTCAGTGTGTCTCACCAAAGGCCGTGGGCCTCTCAGGACACTTTCACATGGGCGATGTGACATTTGAGATTGCTAGCATGTCGCCCACATCGTGCAGTGGGTCCTGTTCAATAGGTACTCAGCAAATGCTTATGGACTGTCAGAATGAATGCGTGTTAGCATATTCTTATCTTATTTCTGTAACGTCCTGGACATAGGTAATCCTATAAATCAGGTATTCGCGTATTCTTGCTTAAAGAAATGCTTCATGGATAGCACTAATGAACATAGTAGTCCTACTACATCTCATAATAAATAACTCCAGTAGCTTCTGTAGGCATGTCAGCAGCGCCGTCTATACCTACATTTCTCCAAAGGCAGTTTTCAACTACAGAAAAAATCTCAAACATTAGTCTGAATCACCTTTTTAAAGATATTGCTACAAACAGTGGGCATAATCATTCTTTTACTAGGAAAATAAATCAATGTAAGATTTTTTAAAATTATTTTTTGAGGTCATATTGGCTTATAATATTGTGTAAATTTCAGTTGTACATTATTATATTTCAGTTTCTGTGTAGACTGCATCGTGTTCACCACCAATAGTCTAATTTTTATTTGTCACCCTACATAAGTGCCCCTTTACCCCTTTCTCCCTTCCCCCAACCCCTTTCCGTCTGGTAACCTCTAATCTGTTCTCTTTATCCATGTGTTTGTTTGTCTTCCACATATGAGTAAAATCACACGGTGTTTGTCTTTCTCTGTCTGGCTTATTTCGCTTAACGTAATACCCTCAAAGTCCATCCACGTTGTTGCAAAGGGCACGATTTTGTCTTTTTTTTATGTTTATATATTCCATTGTGTATATATACTACATCTTCTTCATCCATTCATCAGTTGATGGGCACTTGGGTTGTTTCCATGTCTTAGCTATTGTGAATAATGCTGCGATGAATGTAGGGGTGCATATATCTTTTAGAATTATTGATTTCCTGTTCTTTGGATAAATACCCCATACTGCAATAGCTGGGTCATCTGGTAGTTCTATTTTTAACTTTTTGAGAAATCTCCATACTGTTTCCCATAGTGGCTGCTCCAGTTTGCACTCCCACCAGTAGCGTATGAGGGTTCTCTTTTCTCCACATCCTCTCCAACACTTATTATTTCTCTTCTTGATAATTATAGTCATTCTAACGGGAGTGAAGTGATATCTCATTGTAGTTTTGATTTGCATTATCCTAATAATTAGTGATGTTGAACATCTTTTCATGTGCCTGTTGGCCATCTGTATACCTTCTTTGGAAAAACGTCTGTTCGTATCCTCTGCCCATTTTTTGATCAGGTTGCTCATTTTTATGTTGTTGAGTTGTATGTGTTCTTTATATATTTTGGAAATTAACCCCTTTTCAGATATATGATTTGCAAGTGTTTTCTCCCAGTAGGTGGGTTGTCTTTTCATTTTGTTGATGGTTTCCTTTGCTGTGCAGAAGCTTTTTAGTCTGATGTAGTCCCATTTGTTTATTTTTTCTTTTGTTTCCCTTGCCTGAGTAGACATGGTATTCAAGAAGATACTGCTAAGACCCATGTCAAAGAACTTACTGCCAATATTTTCTTCTAAGAGTTTTGTGGTTTCAGGTCTTACATTCAAGATTATTTTTATTGTTGTAAATTTAGCTATTAAAAACCAACAGCCTAGAAATAAATTATGCAAGACTATGAGAGCATTTTTCAGCATGGCACATTTTCCACTTGTTTTGTTCTTTGAGAATGTAAGGAAAAACAGCCATTGGTAGGCTATTTTGATATGTATGATTATACTCTAGTATACTGAGGTTGCATTTATTTTAGTCGACCACGGTTTTAGCACACAGATTGATTTTCAGTTTAGATATAGTAATTAAGGTAAGTCTTGGTATTATCAGAAGGAGTATAAAAATAGGAACCTTGAGTTGTTGGATTATATACTAATTTAATATCTGTTTTAAACTATAGATTAGAAGAATTTGAAAGGTTGAATACTCTTTCTAAAAAAGTAGACGTTCCTCCAGAAAAGGCAATGACCCGTATAAATTTTCAACAACTGCCAGCAAAGACAAAACCTCCAAAACCTAAGGTAAAGGGCATCATGCTGAATAGGATGGAGGGAAGGATGGAGAGGCAAAATAACGAATTTTCCCTCCTGCTTTGGTCTTAGGAAATTAAATATCAGAACTTGAGATTTCCGGTAAATTTATCAAATCCATTTGCTGTGGCAACCGTCTTAAACCAAGAACCAGGAAAACTGAAGATTAAAGAATTGCGAGAAGGTAACCAGCTGACCCACCACAAATCAGCCTCTGGGCAGAGAAGGAAAGAGTGATTGCTTATCACGTGTGCTGTTTATGAACAACACAACTCTGTGAGGTCGCTGTCAGGTTTTGCTATTAGAAATGTGTTTTTCTCTCGGCAAATGATTCTGATTTGATTACTGGTCTAATCGTTGTTTGCTCCTACCCACAGTGTTGGACCAAGGCAATGAGATTTCAAAAACAAGACAGATGAAGGAAGCACTCTTTGAACAGAAAATCAGACAGGACACTAATGAAGAGATCAAAAATCACCTTAAGTGGTAAATATTGAGCAATTATTTGTATCAAGTGACAGTACAATGTTTCTAGTAATGGCGTTTTATGCCAGAGACACAATGAAATGTAATAACTTTTAATGCCCTTGGAAAATGTAGATATTCTTTCCCCTCCACTAGGCCCTGTATTTCCGGATGAAGTTTCTGTTAGGAGTAAATCAGTGTGACCAACCATGCTCTTTCCTAAATGTGGCCAGACAGTGGCAGAGCCAGAGTGACCTGGGGGAGAAGCTGGGACACTGCTCCTTGCTGGCCACTGCTGCCAGGATCCCTCTTGCTCCAAGACAGAGCCGAGTGACTCAGGCGCCCCAGATCTCGCCCCACCACAAGCCCCCTGTTCCCTGGGCTGTGTGCCCCCAGGGCCTTCCGGGGAGCCCAGCACCTGCAATCAAAATGGAGCCTTTTCCACAATTTTTACCAGATCATGTCAGGCATATGCATGTGTACAGATTCAGCTAAAGTAAACTTTAGAAACTCTTGGGTTGAGCTAAAAAACGAGACTCCTGGAAAGGGTCTGTGAGAGGCCGCCTCATCTGTGCCCCTGCCTCTACACGTCTCAGACAGAGAGAATATGCCCTGAGCTCGGGGCCTTCCCAGGTGGCCCCGCCCTGCCACCCTGCTGGCATGAGGGCATGCCCTTTGTTTCTCACTGAAATCCCTTCTGATCAGCCTGAGTCTCTATTCAGGGTCTGGCCTCAAGTATGCCAAGGAACTGAATGTCATTTTAAAAAATATTCTTTCCCTGTTATAAAAAATGGACACATCGCCATTGTAGAAAACCTGAAAAATATTTTTTTAAAGTATAAAGAAGGAAAAAGAAAATCACTGTAATGTAATGATCACTGTCAACACTGGTGTATTTCCTTCCTTCTATGCTCATTTATAACATACTTGAAATCACATCCTAAATTCAATGGATGCTGTATTGTTCACTGAATATTTTCTCCCTTTTTTTGTTGAAAGATTTTAAACCTGCCAGTAACACCCATATACACTTGACATAGGTTCATGAGTTGTTAACATTATGCCACATATACTTCCCCTCACTCTCTACATATACACACACGTGCGCAGGCGTGCACAGATGCACACATGCACGCACACCCTTTATTTTCGTGAACCATTTGAAAGTAAGTTGCAGATACCATGAAGCCTCGCCCCTAAGGACTTCAGCATGTAGCCTAAGAACAAGGACATGCTCCTGCATTACCATAATTACTTCTAAGAAATTTAACATTGATACCATATTAAATCATCAGCCATACGCAAATTTACCCAATTGTCCCGATAATGTCCTTTATACCTGGGTTTTGTGTCTTTGGAGAGGAGGAATCCAGGATCATAGAATTTGTATTTAGTTTTCATGTCTCTTTAGTCTCCTTTAATCTAAACCAGTTCTCCAGACACTCCCTCCCCTTTTTTAAATCATAGCTACTATTTATTTTAAACATATGCCAGGCTCCGTGATAGATACATTACATGCCAGAGTTTTTCAAACCTTGACAAAATTCACATAACATAAAATTCACCATTTTAACCATTTTAAAGTGTACAATGCAGAGGTTTTTAGTGTATTTACAATGTTGTGCAACCATCACCACTACTTAATTCTAGAACATTTGCATCACTCCAAAAAGAAACCCCATACCCATTAAGCAATCAGTCCCCATTCCCCTTTCCCCCAGCCCCTGGCAACCACTAATTTACTTTCTATCTCTATAGAGTTGCCTTTATGGACATTTCATATAAATGGAATCATACAATATATGACCTTTTGTAATAGGCTTCATTTCATATAAATGGAATCATACAATATATGGCCTTTTGTAACTGGCTTCTTTCATTTAACATGTTTTTAAGTTTCGTCTATGCCATAGCATCTATCAGAACTTCATTCCTTTTTATGGCTGAATAATATTCATTGTGTGGACATACTACATTTTGTTTATTCATTTATCAGTTGATGGATATTTGGGTGGTTTCCACTTTTTGGCTATTGTAAATAATTCTTCTTTGAACATTTAAATACAAGTGTTTATGTGATCATATCTTTTCCATTCTCTTGGGTATATACCTAAGAGTGGAATTGCTGGGTCATGTGGTAATTCTATGTTTGACTTTTTGAGGGGCAGCCAAACTATTTTCCATGGTGGCTGCACCATTTTTACATTCCCATCATCAATGTACGAGGGTTCCAATTTCTCCACGTCCTTGGAATACCTGTTATTTTCCTTTGTTATTATTATCATCATCATCACCATCACTACCATCTTAGTGGGTGTGAAGTGGTACATCATTGTGGTTTTGATTCGCGTTTCCCTAATGACTAGTGATATTGAGTATCAAGATTTTTTATTCATAAATATTTTAGGATGTGTCACTAGAAGATAAACTTCATTTCATAGAACACATTATTCATCTTAGTTATGTTGCTGAAGTCTCTACAACTTCTCTCCCCCATGGTGTTTTCTCCAGTATCTCAGCATCCTTTTCCAGTTGTGGAGTGTAGCTAAGACACTCCATCCTAAAATTGACTGTGGTATTCTTTTTTTTTTTTTTTTGTGAGGAAGCTCAGCCCTGAGCTAACATCCATGCTAATCCTCCTCTTTTTGCTGAGGAAGACTGGCTCTGAGCTAACATCTATTGCCAATCCTCCTCGTTTTTTTTTTCCCCAAAGCCCCAGTAGATAGTTGTATGTCATAGTTGCACATCCTTCTAATTGCTGTACGTGGGACGCGGCCTCAGCATGGCCCGAGAAGTGGTGCATCGGTGCACGCCCAGGATCCGAACCCGGGCCGCCAGTAGTGGAGCGCGCACACTTAACTACCAAGCCACAGGGCCAGCCCTGACTGTGGTATTCTGATGGATTCTGGAAGTTGGTATTTTTTTCTCCCCAGGCAGGTGCACCTTGGTAAAGATCAAATGTCTTTTAAATTTAAAAAAGACATTATTGAAGAGCGGCAAAGAGTAAACACCAAATATAAGGTCAGAATTACTGCTAATTTGATATTATTTATTTCACCAAGTATTTTGAATTCCTGCTATGTGCACGATGCTGTATCAGGAGGAAGAAAACTTATAGTTTAGTTGGGAGAGGAGGAGGCTGATGACAAGTTAATTGTTAACCATAAATCAAGACTGGCTGTAAATGTCACAAGAGACCTCTGCTAAGTATTGTGGGGATTCAGAAGCCAGAGAGGAGAGAGAACTCGTCTAAATGGAAAGCTTCCTGGAAGACATGGTATAATTTTGAAAAGTAGTAAAGAGGACAGAGGCATTCAATTCAGAGGGAGGGAGAGGCTCAAATTTGGGCTGGAATTCTGGGCACGAGGTGCACCTGTCCCATGATCTGCAGAGCATGAAGGTAAGAGAGACCCCAAGACAGTGACCAGGAGCCACTCCAGAGCCAGATCCAAGCAGAAATTCCAAGTCAGAGACCCTCACAGGGGCTGAGCAGAGAGGGGGCAACTGGTTGAGGGGAAGGCCATACCCAGGTCACCAAGGCAGCACCTGTATGTTCGGGGGTGGGGAAGGTAGAGACAGGACTGTAGGACTTGGCAACACCCCTGGGCTCACCGTGGCGTGAGAGACATTGTTACGTGCAGGCTGGGTGCAGAGAACACTGGGGACAGGTCCATAATGATTGAAGTGCACGACACACGTGGGCCAGAGGAGGTAGGATCCAGCTTGGGCTTCATGTCACAGGGGTTTGGACTTAATTGGCAGGACTTGTGGAATCATCATATATTGTATTAGTTTGCAGGGGCTGCAGTAACAGAACACCACAGACTGGGGCCATAGACAACAGAGATTTATTTTCTCACAGTTCTGGAGGCTTGAAGTCCAAGATCAAGGTGTTGGCAGAGTTGGTTCCTTCTGAGGGACAGTAGGGAAGGATCTGTTCTCTTCTTGGCTTGTGGATGACCATCTTTTCCCTGTGCCTTCACATCGTCTTCCTTCTGTGTCCAAATTTCTTCTTCTTATAAGGACACTAGCCACATTGGATTAGGACCCATGCCCTAATGACCTCATTTTAACTTAATTACCTTTTTAAAGACCATATCACCAAATACAGTCACATTCTGAGGTGCTAGGGGTTAGGATGTCAACTTATGAATTTTGGAGGGACACAATTCAGCTATAACACATATATTTAAGCTGGGAGTGTGAGCTTTCCACACCCAGTGCTACACACAGGGGCAGTAATGGGTAGGAGGGATTGGGAAAAAATATGTGTCTTGTCAGATATGAATATTTCTCATAGAATACATTTTTCTTCCAAGATTTGGAGTCCAAATCATATATTTGAATAAATTTGTCTTATTTTTATTTTTTATGAGACAAACAAAAGAATGTAAAATCATTACATTGGTAAATCTTAGCATTTAGGAAAGCACATATTAGATTAACATTTAAATTTAGTTTGGTGTGTTGTTCAGATTCTTTGCATGGGATTTTAAAAACAAAATATCAGGTATTTTCTGTCAACCCCACAAGGGTATGATATTTTCTAACTGTTTTAAAGATGAAGGTGATACCGACATGGCCCAACCAGGTCCATGTGAGAGTTAAGGCTGTAACTGCCAGCATTTGGTTAACGGGTAGATCCAACCATTTATTCATTTGGCAAGTGAATTTAGTGAATGCCCGTTGTATGGAAGATTCTGTGTTAGTGAATAAGCCACAGTCTCTGCCCTCAAGAAGGTCACAGTCCAGAAGGGGCTCAGAAACATTAAGAGAAGATTTAAAATGTGCTAAGTGCAGTGACAGAGTTGAACTTGTAGATAAATGGGAGATGAGGCGTAAGGAGAGGGGAAGATAGAGTGATTCCTAGGCTTCCAGCTTGAGTGCGTAGTGGTGGTTTTAAATGAGATCTCAAATACTGAAGAAAAGCTAGCTTAGGGGGAGGATGAAAAGTTTAATTTAGGACATGTTACATCTGGGGTGACTGGGGGCATCCAGGTGGCAGCTGAAGGAACAAGTCTGAGCTGGTGACAGACTTGTTCCTTGAGCACTTGAGGAAGTGCTCAGCGTCTAGGTAGAGATTGAGAGCACAGAACAAGTGTGGTGACCTGGGGAACGTGAATAGCGTGAGAAAGGCAGTAGCTCAAGGCAGGAAATCTAGAGAACTTCATGACTTAAGGGGAGGGCAGCGGGACAACTAGGGAGACAGAGGAGAAACGATCAAGGAGGTCAGGAGAACCTATCAGAGAACACAGAGAAAGCAGACGGGAAGGGATCAGTCAATGGCAGAGGGTTCCAGGAAGATAAGGCCTGAAGAATTCACATTGAATTTGGTGATTTGGAGGTCCTTGTTTGCCTCAGGGATAGCAATTCCAGTAGACTTATGAAGGTAAAATGCCAAATTGTAATGGCTTGAGGAACGTGTAGAAGTGAGTAGATGTTTGAGAAGTTGAAATGAGTAATGGTGTGGACATTAGAGGAGGTAAGGCATCAAGGAAGAGGTTTTTAAGTTGTAAGAACTTGAGCACGTTTATAGGCTGAGGGCAAAGAGTAATCACAGAGGAAAAGATTGAAGAAGCTTGGGGAGAGGCCGTGGTCGGGGGAGAGATTGTCTTTGAACAGCAAGGACTGGAGAATGCAGTCAGATTTGCCTGCAGAGAGGGGGCTGTTGAAGGCTACGCGTGGCCTTGTATTCCGGATGATCCAGGAAGCAAGGCCAGCTGCAGAGACTTCAGTGAACCGGGACTGGGGAGGGGTTGGGGGTAGTAGTGAGCATTTGCACAAGTGAAGGAGGGCAGCAGGAAAGGAGCTATCACATCCTTAGCATCACTCACTGGGACCCCAAGGCCCCAGTATAGTTGGAGAGCAAGTGTTGCAGGGACCTGATTCTGTGTTTCCAGGAGATTTCATCTGGCAGCTGAATCCTGGCAGGTGACTCAGTGGCAAGGAACACCTGGAGGCCCAAGGCATATGGCAGAAAGCCAGGAAAAGAGAGCTGGAGGGAGGATGTGGGGGAGTCAGTGATATAGCTGAATGGCACAAACCCTCAAGGATAATGAGCTTTTACTTAGAGGAGACGGTCAATATTACTAAATTCTGAAAGTTCATCATAAATGAGTAGAATTTTAATAGAGATATCAGAAATCTCCCTCCACTTTCTTCTACCTAACAACCTATTGGCCAATCCCTTCTTTAAATTGCCTATTTGATTTTACTTTTAGTGGTAGTAGGGGTCTGAATCTCTCCCCATGAAGTCTGTATTTTGAACCTGAGGTCCACAATCTCAAACTCAACTTCCTGATATATGCAAATCAGAGCTGGACAGCTCCCCACCCTGGCGACAATATTATAACTCCCTTCTGAATAAGGTGTTAATGTGTTGATCAGAATAGATTTCTTCCAGTTAAGTCTTTAAAAATGATTGTGAACAATGTACCTAAGAGCCAAGCTAGTTTTTAGAAGTTACCTGACAAACAAATATTAAAAACCACGGATGGACAAAAGGTAACAAGTTTGTGCAGTGTGCACAGTCCCTTTTTTCATGGAGACATGCGTGTGTAGACACTGATCCAAGCCCAGCTAGCCTTCCCCGGGAGTGACCGGCGGCTCCTCAGGAAGAGGAAGGAGCTCAGGGGCAATCAGGGAAGCAGACGGGTGGGACAGGGAGCAGGGTGGGTGACACTTATTCCAGGGATGGGGCAGACCCCGTCCACCACCCTGGAAAGGGGAGGAATCACGTGCCTTTGCTAAAATCTGGATAATCGGCTCCGAGGGGTTTAAAACTTCACTGGGGCATTAAATTTCTTTTAAACGAAATCTCTATACTCCCATGGTTACATGGTTTCCTAAAATCCTTTCTGTGAATTTTAAATGCCTCAGAAATAATTTCCAGAGACACTATTCTCTAATTATAAAAAGAAGGTATTGAGTTTGTGCTTCTATAGAGACTGCCTATGTTTAAACAGTAAGTGTGATTATAATGATCATTTTAACCTACTTCTGTCACCACCACTCCCAACGGGAAGATCATGGGTGGGTTTGTCTAATTGCTTAATGGGTTTCTACCAGTTTTAAAGAGAAATAAAGTTGGTGCATTTGTATTCAATTTTAATATTTTTGATGATTAAAAAACCCAGCTAGATAGAGGAGATCCTGTTTTGGATGAGGAATTTCAGCGACTCAAGACAGAAGTTAACCACAAACGGGTTGTTCGCAATCTAGAAGAAGTGGGTAACTTTCCTTTACTTGGAATCTAATTATTGGCAGCTCTTTACATGCCTATTTTTAAAACGCTGAACAGTTTTATAGAAATCCTTTTACCAAGAGATATTTAGTAATTTTTAATATGCTTACACTTTTAGTGTTTTTTACCACATATTTGCAAGTAAAGCATCAAAACTCGTAATTAATGTTTCCCTTGAAATTAATGGCGTTATATACTTTGGCTCCTCCTTTCCACCCCTCTACTTTTTCATTCTTGGTCTCTTTTCTCGTTTCCGTTTGCTCTGCAAGCCCCTGCCTGCAGGTCCTCCTGGTGGGTCCCTGGGCCTCTGTTCCTTGCCCTGTCCCCTTGGTAGGAAGAATATAAGACAGGAAGTCAGAAGCCAGAGTTCTGGTCCCAGCTCTGTCACAGATTTGGGCCCTGGGAAGAGTCCTCTTAGCCTTGGAGCCTCAGTGTCCTCAAACCTAGAAAGGGGACAGTAGCCCCTGCCTCTGTCATGTGATAGTTTCTGGTTAAAACCCCAATTTTTAATTTTAACAATGAAAAACTTCTTCCTAATCTCCCCCAGCTCCGTCATTCTCACTTTTCTTTTCAGGGTTTGCCACATCTGAATTACTTTTACCTCTTTTCTTCTCCCCCACATTTAATCCGACCACAAAGTCTTGTCCACAGCTCTTCCACAAGGCCGTACCCACGTCCTTCGTGTCTCACCCTCAGCTAATCCAGCAGATTGTTTGTGCATATCTCTGCCCCTCCTCTACAGCCCACTGTGTGTGCCAGTATGAGACGAGTTCATTTCTGATGACTTTTTCTTCATATTGTTTCCCTGTTCAAGAACCTCCAATGCGTGAGGCTCTGGCAGGCACCCTTTCCTCCACATTCATTGACTGATCTACGCACACTGGGCCCACGATGTGCAGGCCCCGTGCTGGTACTCGGCAGCAGGGCTGAGCAAAGCAGTCCTTCTCCACGGGGATCCCAGAGTCTGCTGCTGTCAATTCTGGATGCAGTGCCAGCACCCACCATGTGGGATTGGCTTCTGTGTGACTTTATTCTTCTTCCTCAGGGTCACATGTGTTTGCTTGAGCTTCCCTAACTAGACTAGTAATTTCTTAAAACCCAAATCTTATCTTCTACTCTTGGCCCCCAACCCAAGAAGTATTCCCTAGAATGCTATGTACACTAAAAGTGCTTAATAAATGCTCATTAAATGGCAGGACAAATAAATAATAACTTGATTTAGAATCAAATTCTAAAACATTTTTATTAAATGTTTATGCCAGGAGTTAAAATTTAAATCTAAGTTGTGTCTATATTTTATGTTCACAGAAAATTGAGGAATTTCATCCTAATTTTGATCCACTCATTAATAATACTTGGGTCAGCAGGTTCAGGGCACAAAGACGGTTTCAACAAGCAGCACGCAAGGTAAGTCTCAGCACCAGATTGAAATTTTAATTTGTTTAGTCATCAGCACAAGGAAATTGAACAATCAGTTTTTTTATAACAGCTTTATTGAGACATAATTCACATACCATAAAATTCACTCTTATAAAGTGTACAATTCAGTAGTTTTTAGTATATTCACAGAGTTGTACAGTCAACAGCACTATCTAATTTTAGAGCATTTTTATCACTGCAAAAAGAAACCTCGTTCCCATTAGCTGTCACTCTCCATCCCCCAGTCCCTGGCAACCACTAATCTCCTTTCTGTCTCTATGGATTTGCCTCTTCTGGACATTTCATATAAATGGAATCCTACAATATGTGGCCTTTCATAACTGGCTTCTTTCATTTAACATGTTTTCAAGGTTCATCCATGTTGTAGCATTTATCAGTACTCGTTACTTTTTATGGATGAATACCATTTCATTGTATGAATGTACCACGTTTTGTTTATCCATCAATTGGAACATTTGGGTTCTCACTTTTTGGCTATTATGAATAATGATGCTATGAACATTCGTGTACAAGTTTGTGGGCATATGTTTTCAATTCTCTTAGGTATATGTACCTAGGAGTAGAATTGCTAGGTCCTGTGGTAACTCTAGAACAACTAGATGTTGATCAGTTATTTCTAGAGAGAACAACTGAGAATTCCTGTGGAGTCTTGTCTCTAACATCCAGGCTTATGGCTTCCCCTTCAAGGTGTGTCATCTCACTGCTCTGCCTTCTTCACCCTCACGCTGGTCTTTTACCCAGCACATTTCAAGCCTCCAATGGCCAAAATAAAATGACTGCTTAGCCTTTAATGCCAATAAAGGGTGTAAGGTGCCCTCCTGGTCTGGCTGCACCCGCACCTCTCCAGCTGCCTCCTGTCCTCTAGGTTGTCCCAGTCCTCGTCTTCTTCCAAACACACCAGCTCATTCCCTGCTGCAAACCTGTGTTTCTGCTCCTTGCCCTTCACCTGAAATGCCATTCCACCTCCCCTCCGTCTGCCTGTACCTATCTTTTGAGCCAGCGCAAGTCTGCCTTTCCTCCAAGAAACAGTCCCTGTAAGCTTTAGCGCTTAGCTATCTCTGTGGTGCCTTTTACATCCTATGCTGCCTGTAGATCTCTTGTCCCTGCCACTAGAATGGCTGCTTTTGGGGGCAGAGCCATCCCTCAAGCAGGGGAGAGCAGTGGTAATGACTTGGGATCTGGAGCCAGACTGCCTGCCCTTAATTCTTGGTGCTACTTCTCATGAGCTTTCTGATCTTGGACAAGTTACATAACCTCTGGGCCTCCGTTTCCCCATCTGTGACTGAGGATAACAGTGAGACCTGTCTGGGAGGGTTGTCATGAAAATTAAATGACTGAATACGTACAAGGGACTCCAAAAGTTTATGGTACTGGTGACCTTTCAAGCAGTGCTCTCAGCCTGGACTGATGACAGTCTAGGCGGAGAAAGGCAGAGCTCGCTGCATCGGTGACCTGCTCACCGACTCCAAGGCCCCAGGGAACCAGTGTCTCTGCTGAGGCTCTGTCTGGGTGGGTCTGTGTATGTGCACAAGATGCTGAGTGTGGGGAAGAAAGTGGTGCGAATAGGCAGCACAAAGCTGTGCTCTGAAGGAGGGGAGCACAGCTGTCAACAACAGGCAAACAACAGCAAGAGACTGGCTGGGCTGGCTTTCCGCTAATGGGACCACCCTGGCCATTCTGGAGCAAACACTCCAACATGAAAATAGTACTGTCAGCAGTTCTTTGCTTCTCTCTGAGTGATGGCTCAGTCTTTTCCTCACACTTCCCAGCAAGTACTGTCAGTTCAATGTGCAAATATGTTCCCAGCCTGATGACTACCTGCCATCTCCTCAGCTCAGTCACGGCCGCATCGTCTCCCGCCTGGACCACTGCAGTAGACCTCCCTGCTTCCCGTCCCACACAGCAGCCAGAGTGGTACCTCCGAAGCGTAAAGATGATAGTACGTCTCCCCTGGCGAAACCCTCTCAAGGCTTCCCATTGCAATTAGAATCAAATGCACGATTTTTATCAAGGCTACATGGCCACATGGATTTCCCTCTGTCCCTTAAACGTGTCTCCTTTGTTCCTGAATCAGGATCTTTGTACTTGCTGGTTCCTCTGGTCAGAACGCACTTCCCAAGATCATTGTCATTGATCATCATTCAAGTCTTAGATCAAAGCTCACCTCCTCAGAGAGGCTTTCCCTCACCATCTCTGCCTAAGGGCAAGTCCAGGCCTCTTCCACCCCTTGGTCATGCCCTCGTGCATTTACTCTCTTTTATTTTCTTCACGGTGTTCACCTCGTTTCTTTGTTTCAGTGTTTGTTGTCACCCCCCCCCACACATGGGAACTTCGGCTGCCGCAGGCAGCACGTTTGTTTGCCCTCCTGTATCTCCAGTACCTCGCACGGAACTGGCCACATAGTAGTCACTTGATAATATTTGTTAAATGAAAGAGTCCTCTACAGGATGGAAAGGAATGTTAACGATGGGATGAATGGTCCCTTCAGCCGCAGCTCTGTGCACGGAGAGCGCTCACCTTCAGCAGCATCCGCTCTGAACGCAGAGCACAGTGGTGTATGGTCAGCTCTGCCCATGGTCCAGAGCCCTATTTCTACAGAATCGTCCATTTAGTTTGTCCTTCAACTCTGAAAATAACACGATGGGAGCATTACTATTCAGATATAGCGAAAAGAGAGAATGTAGAGCTAGTCATTCTTTCCACTCTGGAAATAGAGAAAACCAGAGCTCATAAATTGGGTGGGACAAGGCCAAGTGACAACCTGGTCTTTTTTTGTATTCAGGCAGATCAACATTACCCAGGCCTTGAAGTCCCCACAGCCTCAGTCTAGGGCAGAGTGCCACGCTCCCTGTGAATTCTGACTTAGAGTGGTGGCCTCAGCCCTTAGTTGTGGTTGGGGAAAGTTAATTAAATTGAATGCCAAAATGAGCATGTACCAATTGATAATTTTAAATCATTATTCTTTCTAATTCCAGATCATGGTTCATCTACGATTACTCCGTATGCTGAGTGCTGTTCGTGACATGGACAAAGAGACCATCAAAAGAAGGCTCAGTAAAGGA
Organism: Diceros bicornis minor; assembly: GCF_020826845.1. Lineage (NCBI taxonomy): Eukaryota > Metazoa > Chordata > Mammalia > Perissodactyla > Rhinocerotidae > Diceros > Diceros bicornis. The sequence continues at coordinate 13,046,532 of NC_080749.1, read as the reverse complement.
CAACAGTCGATAACACAAGGTAAAGTGCAGCTGTGCAGAACCGCAGTGCTCCGACCAGTAAGTCCTCTGAGCACGAGCTTTCTTTATAATGAAGTTAGCTGTGTAGAAATAAAATATTTTCATAAATCACATGCATTAGTTTTTTTTATGGCTATTGTAACAAATCACTACAAACTTAATGGCTTAAAACAACACGGATGTATTATCGTACAGTTCTGGAGGTCAGAAGTCTAAAGTCAAAGTGTCAGCAGGGCTGGTTCCTTCTGGTGGCTCCAGGGGAGAATCTGTTCCTCGCCTTTTCCAGCTTCTGGAGGCCGCCTGCATTCCGTGGCTCAGGGCCCCTTCCTCGCATCACTATGCACTCTTGCTTCAGTCGTCACGTCTCCTTCTCTGACTCTGGCCCTCCTCTCTCCCTCTTATTTGGACCCTGTGATTACACTGGGCGCACCTGGATTACCCAGGACACTCTCCCCATCTCAGGATCATTAACTTAATCACATCTGCAAAGTCCCGTTTCCCACATAAGGTGATGTAGTTACAGGTTCTGGGCAGTAGATTGTGGACATCTTGTGGGGGCTGTTATTCAACCTACCACACCTCCATGCCAGCTTTGGCTGAAATATCTGCCCAGTTGGTAGTAGGTGAGGTCTACCGACCTGACAGAGGTGTAACATCAGTGAAGTATGGCGGTGGTTCAACCTCCTGTTTTGTGCCCTCTCTTCTCTCTTATCACCTGAGAGACTAGGATAGTCGTCATTTATACTTTTGGATTGGCTGATTGCATCTGGTGTTAACTCAATCTAGCGTTTGCACATAAAGCTTTTTATCTCATATTATCTTTGCTATTTAAAGAACTTCCATTCCTCTGATCCTCAGGTTGACTGGGGCTATTAGAGACCCACTCTCAGTAGCTTCTGGGAGCCCAAAAGCCACCTCACCATATTCTCCATCTGTGTCTCGTGTGCAGGTCCACAGGCAGGCCTGATCCTTCCAAACCCTTCCTCCCCTCCCTAGCCTGAGCCCCTGAGCCTGGCTCAAGCTTCCCTGCCCTCCCCAAGCAGCAACCCCTCTCCTCTTCTTCCTCTCCTTCAAGATCCAGTGGGTATTTCATTTTTCATAACATTTTATTGCATTTTAATTATTCTTTTTTCCCTCCTGTATTATTTCTGTCTCTGCTGTTGAAGTTTCTAATAAAGAAACTCTTTTTAAAAAATGTTGTAAAATTTACCTATGAATTATGTATGGATACCTGTAAAATGTCTTCCACATGCTTCTTTAATTTAATCTTTTTCTTTGTTGATGAGGACAAAGAATATTCATCAGAGGTACTTTAATCTGGAATTATAGTTTTTGGAAGTAAAAGTAAAATAAAATTTTAAAAAATTGGAGACAGAGTTGAGGTAAAGAGCAAAGGGAAAGCTAAAAATGGGGCTGTATATTGGGGCCAGCCCGGTGGCATAGCGGTTAAGTTTGCGCACTCCACTTCGGCAGCCCAGGGTTCATGGGTTCGGATCTTGGGTGCGGACCTATGCACTGCTCATGAAGTCATCCTGTGGTGGCGTCCCATATATAAAGTAGAGGAAGGTAGGCACAGATGTTAGCTCAGCAACAATATTTCTCAAGCAGAAAGAGGAGGATTGGCGACAGATGTTAGCTCAGGGCCAATCTTCCTCACCAAAAAAACACAAAAGGCCTGTATACATACATAGATATTCTTTTTGAAATGGCGTGTGGCAAGTACCCACTAATTTAAAACACAACCGAAGATGGTGGTTTCACATAGAAATACCTTAGGGACTCCCCAAAAGTGCTGTTTTCTTTTTCACCCATAGATAAGAGTACCTCCAGATACCTTCTGCCACTGATCAGCCACGATGATTATTCCAGCCAGTTCTCTGTGTCGCCCAAGGATGTGCTGCCCTTCGCCTTCCCATCCTACAGTCCTCCTCAGGGCTCCAACGAGTTGGTGGGTGCTCTTAGGCTGTGGGGTGGGGGCCGGGCGTGATCAGATGGTTGTTAGACAGATACCAAGGCAAGCCCTACCTCAGGCTCAGTTCCTTCACCTCCTCCTCAGAGGCTCCCAAGGGAGATCTGTGCCTGGGTAATTGTGACCAGTGGGAAACCAGGGATCATCTACTGCCACCTGATACACCTGTGCAGAGCTCCCTGGTAACCTGGGCTGGGTCCTTCCCAGCCTGGAACCCAGCAAGAGCCCTGAGCCCCGCCTGACTGCTCGGGAACTGGGTCTGAGAGCAGAAGTGCAGACAGAGAAACGAAGAGGGCCTGGCCTGGCCCCTGGAGACAGGCCCTGCTCAGCTGAGCCCTTGTGCTGCGTGGGCAAATGCAGAGGCCAGAGAAGGGTAACCCCCAGGTCTGTGACCCAACCTAGGAATGAGGGAATGTGGCCCCAGAATGTAACAGTCTAACCCATCAGACTCACAATTCCACCTCTCTCTCTCTTTTTCTCTCAGTGGCAAGAGGTGTGGTAGTTGATCCCTCTTGCCCTATGGGAGCAATGATGCATTATAAGAAAAATAGTAGCTAACCCTTACATTGCCTTTACCATGAGTCAGGCAGTGTCTTAAGTGCTTCAGTTGTATCAATTCACTTACTCTTCAGTAAATCTATGTGATAAGTTTATCATCATACAGATGAGGAGGAAACCAAGACATAAGGTCACATAGCCAGTAATAAAGTGTTGCCCAAGTTCAGTAGTTAGCAGTAAAAATTGTGTTTAAATTGATATTGAAAGTACATATACAAAATAATTCTTTCAGTTTCAAAGAACAAACTTGCCATTCACATCCTATCATATGCATTAAGCATTGCAGGTTAATCCACTCAAGAATTACAGAACTGACTTTAGAAATTCCATGTGTTTTCTGCATTAGATAATTAAATGACTTAAAAGATCAGAATATTTAGTTCCTAGGAAAAAATAAATCTGTGATTTTTATGCAATAATAAATATCTGGCACTCAATAGTTAGTGTGGTGGAAAGGATGATAGGGATGAAGACGTCATCACTGTGCTGTGGCGCCCAGCTCCCTGTTTTGAACAGTTCAAAGCTTACACATCTCACTTGGTACTTTAATTTGTTCTGTCGATACTTCTCTGTCGCTCAGGGTTGATGAAAAACAATGCTCAGCATCCCTGTCTATAGAGAATTTTTTTTTTTATTTTTTTTTATTTTTTTTTTTTTGAGAGGAGATCAGCCCTGTGCTAACATCCGCCAATCCTCCTCTTTTTTTTTTTTTTGCTGAGGAAGACGGCCCTGGGCTAACATCTGTGCCCATCTTCCTCCACTTTATATGGGACGCCGCCACAGCACGGCTTGCCAAGCAGTGCGTCGGTGCGCGCCCGGGATCCGAACCAGCGAACCCCGGGCCGCTGCAGCGGAGCGCGCGCACCCAACCGCTTGCGCCACCGGGCCGGCCCCTATAGAGAATTTTTTAATTCCACAAATACTATATTTCATCAATTCTAAGATCACTTGGGGCCAGCCCTGATGGCCTAGTGGTTAAAGTTCAGCGTGCTCTACTTCAGCGGCCGGGTTCCGTTCCCGGGCGTGGAACCACACCACTCGTCTGTCAGTGGCCATGCTGTGGCGATGGCTCACATAAAAAATTCTAAGATGACTTTTTTCATATTTAGTATCTTTGAAATTGGGAAATGGCTTATAATCGATGGCACATTAGCATTGTATCATTTAATTTAGTGATAGTATCTGAGATTAGGTGAAATATGGTGTTTATTGAGTGCCGATAATAGGTCAGGTGCAGGTCCAGGTTCTCCGGGTGTCGGAGCAGATTAGCATGCAGGGAGGTTATTAGATAGCACTTTTGGGATTAGCACCCGTGGAAGGGAAGCGGCAGGAGCAGGAATGGACAGAGAGAAGAGGCCGGCAACCCTCGATGAAGGCCTCAGCTGAACCCCTGAGGGGCTCTGAAGCGGGGACAGTGAGAGAGGACCTGGCCTCTACACCTTTGCTTCAGCCTGTCGCTGGAGGCGGGCTGCCCGAGGAGGGGCACGTGACTTTGCCTGAGGCAGCTCCCTTCAGCCAAGGCACCTCCTGGAGAGGGCTGGCCCCTGGGAGTTGTTTCTATCAACAGGACTCCTAGCAGCTGGGGGACTAAATCCTTCGAGCCTGAAGAGGATTCTGGGTGGCACGTCTTGGCCTCCACAACAGTAGAATATAAAGAAGAAGAATAACATTCACTAAGAGACGAGGAGGAGAAGTGGCCAATGCGCCTCCATGTCCCACATGTCAAGGAGCAACTGTGGTCTTGGAAGGGGGACTTTGAGAATAGAACTGTACATTTAACATCCAAAATGTATAGAAATAGAAGCATAGCCACTTTTGCTCAATGTTGATTATGTGTCAATTTTTGGAATTTTCACATTTTAGGCTCCCGATGGCCTTGGACCAGTCCCAATTAAATCTTCAGAAATTCAAGTCAAGCAGAGTTATTCCTTCCTCAATCTGCAGGTCAGACCTGTCGTATGGTATTGGTTAATTGGGTTTCTTATGAAGTAAACAAGATATTCTTGACTTTAAATTGCATTATTTTGTAAGTTTTGTTCTATTATGGATTATACTGTGTAGCGGACGGTGTGTATTTTTCTGCTGTTATTTTATAGTATATGTGAAGTATAACAGATTCTTTTTTCCTAATGTGGCTTATGGAAACTGAGATCTTTATTCTGTGGATGTACCATATATTATACATGCATGAAGCTATCTGAACTACATATATTAGAAACTTTAAGAAAAAACACAAGATAGTGAACAAAAGTTAGCCTTTCCTGAGGTGTATGACCACTTCTGCTCTTGCAAATATAAATACTTTACATTGACAAACCAGTGTTTGGTGTATTTCTACAGTTAAGCTATATGGTACGGGAGAGTAATTGTTAATGCTCATGTGCTGGGACCCAGAGCAGGGCTCAGGACTTGAGCTCAAGTCCCTCCAGTGCTGGTCCAAACTGATAATTGCCACGATCTGATGCTTACAACATGACGCTTGTTTTCCTTTTACCGTCAGGCAGCTCAGAAATGCTGTTGTTGAGAAGTAGACCCCACTAAAAGGTAATGAGCTTGGAAGGACATTCAGTCAGCTGTCTCCTTTCACCTTCAGGTTCCTCAGCTGTACAAAATCAAGGGGTATCAGCCATTCTCTGTCCAGAAGTCTTCAACAAGTTACAGACCTCAAAAGCTTGCTCGAGCCCTGAAGCAAGGAGCTGAGGTAACATACCCCACCTTCAAGAATCGCTCTCACCTTTCCCCTCTTGCCTGGCATCAAAACTAACACCCTGCTCTCGGTGCCTGCACAGGATGAAGCCACCACCATCATAGCCCTGCCGAAGCAGGAGGCCACACCCCAGCTCCCTGGCAAGACCTCCCTCTTGAGCATGAAACCACCCGAGGCCTTAGCCAGGTCTCCAGATTATGACCCGCTTTATATTTTTGTAAGTGACGATCAGCAGGGGTCTTGTGTTCCATGTTTCTTGATTTCAGCAGTTACTTTATAAGAAAATAGAAGCATTAATTGGGACAATTTTTCTCTCTTTGGAATTTCAAGCGTTAAACAATATCTCACCTTTGAAATTGCTTGCCAGCATTTATTATTTGGAGAATATCAGTGTTTTTGTCTTTAACAATTCCAGCATTTATTTTTATGACAATGGCTTTATGATCTTTTCTAATATGTATAATATTAACATATATATTATGTGTATATATATACATAGAATGTTAAAAAAATAAATAAATAAAGAGAAAGAGACAAGAAAACACAACAGAAAAAGAAACTAAAATCACCCCAAACCCTGTCGCTTACAGCTTTGCTGATTCCTTATTCCATCCCTGGGCAGTGCGTCCCTTCCATTCTCACACCTCTGCCCCCCACATTCCTCTGTTCTTGCTTAATTTCTGTAGCCACACTGGATTAACCTCCCTGAAGCTCACAGTGACCATGCCACTGTCCTGTTCAATGTTCTTCACTGACTCTCCATTTTCTACCAAATTAAGTCCAAGATCCTGACGATGTGAGGCTAGTAATGAAACCCCAGCCCCTTTCTCCCCTGCGCCCCTACACACGTCCCTGCCAAATTTTGTGCACTTTCCCCCGCCACCATGCCTTCACTTAACGCTGGTCTGCCCTTGTGGGTCCCCTCTTCTACCCTTGTTTTTCTAGCTACCCAAATCCTAAATGACTGGAAGCCAGACAGGACATCTGAAGAGGTTCTATTAATAATGGAATCATCAGTGAAATGCCACAGTAGTTGCCCCAGTCATGGTCTACTTTTTTAAAGGCAAACACTCGCATATACAGAGAATTAAGAAGGGCCTTAGACACTACTAGAGAAAGTCTCCTTTGTGAGGATCTCCAGATGCGAACCTGTATCTCTGCTGTGGGCGGAGGTGCTGATAGTCACAACCAGGGTCACTTAGGCGGTTGGTGGGAGAGCTGGGACAGAAACCTGCCTGTTTCCTGACTGTTTGCTTCAGGGCTCTTCCTGTGAATTATGCGTCTTTCCTGCAGAGAGCTGTGTTGTGTGTGTGTGTGTCTTGGCCATTAGGGGGCATTTTCTCTTAGTCTCATGGCTTTTTCTCATAGTTTTCGTTGATTGAGGGGAGTGTTGCTCAGAGACAGAATTTTAGAGCTGGGATCACCTCACAGGACATTTACCTCAGTGATTTTCAAACTTCATTTTTCCCCAGAACCCTCTCATCAGCCAAAATTTTACACAGAAAGGCAATATGTAAAATAAAGTCCTAGTTGCCCTCTCTACCCTTCCTCTTCCCTCAGGGTGTCCCCTGAAGAGGCTGTCCCTGCAAAACCCAGGGGTTCCCCACAGCAAGGTTTGAAAACCACTCTTTAGTCTCTTGTCCCCCAGACCCACTCACTATCACTTCCTCACCATTTTAAAAGTGAGAAAACTGGTTAAGAGAAGTTAAGGGAATTTTCCATAGTCACATACATACTTCATTGGAAAATATCAGTAGTTATTTATTAATTCATTAATTCCACAAATACTTAAGGCATGCCTGCTATGTATAGATAGGAACCAAAGGTTAGGTACCATTCATCAAAGGGACACAACAATCCTAAATATTTATCCACCTAATACCAGAGCTTCAAAATATGTGAAACAAAAACTGATTGAACTGCAAGGGAAAAAATAGGCAAATCCACAATTATAGTTGGTGATTTCAATACCCCTCTCTCAATAATTGATAGGAGAAGTAAACAGAAAATCAGTAAAGATGTAAAAGCCTTAAATATCACTATGAATCAGTTTGACCTAATTGACATTGCTAGAACACTCTACCCAAAACAGTAGAATACAGATTCTCTTCAAGTGTGCACAGAAGGTTTGCCAAGATAGACCATGTTTTGGTTCATAAAACAAGGCTTGGTAAAATTGAAAAGATTCAAATCATATAAAGTATTTTTTTCTGACTTTGATGGAATTGAATCAGAAATGAATAGCATAAAAATATCTAGAAAATCCTCCAAAACTTTGGAAGCTAAATTATATACTTTGAAATAGCCTATGGTCCAAAGAAGAAATCAAAAGAGAAATTAGAAAGTATTTTTAATTGAATGAAAATGAAAACATAACACAAAAAATTTTGTGGGAAATTTATAACACTATACCCCTACATTAGAAGGTAGGTCTCAAATTAGTGTACTCAGCTACCCCTTTAAGAAACTTGGAAAGAAAAGAGCAGATGAAACCCAGACTAAGCAGAGGAGAGAAATAGTAAAGACCATACTGAAAATCAATAAAATAGAAAACAGAAAAACAATAGAGGAAAACTGGTTCTTTGAGAATCAATAAAATGCATAAACCAGTAACCTAACTGATCAGGAAAAGAAAGGTAAAAGACATAAATTACCGATAGCAGGAATGAGAGAGGTGACATCCCTACAGATTCTACAGATATTAAAAAGATAGTAAATTGATATCATGAAAAACTTGATGCCAGTAAGTTCAGTAACTTAAGTTAAATGGACAGATTCCTTAAAGGCACAAACTGTTAAATCTTGTTCAAGAAGAGATAGATAACTCTACTACCTCTGTATCTATTACAGAAATTGAGTTGGTGGTTAAAAATCTCCCCACAAAGAAAACTCCAGACCGAGATGCCTTCACTGAGGAATTCTGCCAAACGTGTAGTGCAAAATCCACAAATAACACCAAATCCAAAAGAAATCTTCCAGAAAAAGAAAGAGGAGGGATTACTTTCCAACTCATTCTAGAAGCCAGTATTACTCTGATACCAAAGCCAGACAGAGACATTACAGGAAAAGAAAAGGATAGACCAATATCCTTCATGAATATAGATGCATAAAAAAATCATAACAAAATTTTAACAAATCAAATTCATCATTATATAAAAGGGATAATGTATCATGAGCAAATAGGGGCTTATGCCAGGAAAACAAGATTAACTTAACATTCAAAACTCAATGTAATTCACCATATTAACAGACTAAAAAACAAAAACAATAGGATCATCTCAATAGGTGCAGAATAATTATCTGACATCATTCCTAGTAAGTACTCTCAGCAAGTAAGGGACAGAAAGGAACTTTCTCAACCTGATAAAGTGCATGTATTAAAAACCTGAAGCTAACATCATACTGAATGGTAAATGACTGAATGCTTCCCGCCTAAGAGCAGGAGTAAGGCAAGGATGTCTGCTCTTACTAATTCTATTCAAGATTGTAACTATAGCCATTGCAACAAGGCAAGGAAAAGACAGAAAAGGCATCCAGATTTGAAAGGAAAAAGTAAAACTATCTTTATTCACAAACAAAATTGTTATCTATGTAGAAAATACAATGGAAACTACTAAAACTAGTGTGAACTTACCAAGATTGCAGGAAACAAGATCAACATACAAAAATCAATTATATTTCTATATACTAGCAACAAACAATCCAAAATTGAAATTTTAAAAAGCCATCTCACTTAACAATAGCATCAAAAAATATGAAACACTTAGGGATAAATCTGACAAAAGTGTATAAGACTGGTACACAGAAAATTATAAAACATTGCTGAAAGAAATCAAACACCTAAATAAATGGAGAAATAAGCCATGTTGGTGGATCGGGAGATTTAATATTGTTAAGAGGCCAATTCTCTCCAGACTAATCTAAAAATTCAACACAATCCCAATCAAACACTAGGCGGCTTTTTTTTTTTTTTGTAGAAATTGACAGGCTTATTCAAAAATTTATATAGAATGCAAATATATGCAAAACTTTGAAGAATAAAGTTGAAGGACTTACACTACCTAACTTCAAAGCTTATTATAAAGCTATGATGCTCAAGACAGTATGGTATTGGCATAAAAAGAAATAGATCAGTGGAACAAAATAGGGAATCCAGAAATATATGCATTCATACATATATGGTCAATTGATTTTTGACAAAGGTCAAAGATAATTCCTTGGAGAAATTATAGTCTTTTCAACAAATGGTGTTGGTACATTTAGATATCCATTTACCAAAAATAAAAATAAATAAAAATAAAAGAACTTCAATCTGTACCTCATGCCATTTACAAAAATTAACACAAAATGGACCATAGACCTAAATATAAAACCTAAAACTAGAAAACACATAGGAGAATATCTTTGTGACTTCGGGTTAGACAAAGATTTCTTAGATACAACACCAGAGCCGCAATCCATAAGTGAAAAAAAAGTGGATTAGTTGGACTCTGTCCAAATTAAGAATTTCTGCTTTTCAAAAGACACTGTTAAGAAATTGGAAAGACAAATCACAGACTTGAAGAAAATATTTGGAAATCACATATCTGATAAAAGACTTGTATCCAAATATACAAAGATCATTCAAAACTCCACAGTAAGAAAACAAGCAACCCCATTTAAAAATGGGCAAAAGATTTGAACAGACATTTCATCAAAGAAGATACACAGATGGCAAATACAACGTGAAAAGATGCTCTAAATAATTTGCGTTATTAGCAAAATGCAAATTAAAACCACAACGAGATACCTCTGTCAGAATATCTAAAATTAAAAAGGTTGCTGGTGAGAATGTAAAATGGTACAATTACTTTGGAAAGCAGTTTGGCAGTTTCTTCCAAAGTTAAAAAGTCAGTAGTAAACATAGCCCTACCATATGATCCAGCCATTCTGCTCCTAGGTATTTACTCGAGATAAATGGAAGCATAAGACTTGTGCGAGAATATTCATAGCAGTTTTATATGTTCCCAAAACTGGGAAGAAGTGTCCATCAACAGGTTAATGAATAAACAAATTGTGGTATTGCTATACAATGGAATACTCTTCAGCAATAGAAAGGGGTGAACTCTTGATACATGTAACAACATGGATGATTCTCGGAATAATTATGCTGGGTAAAGAAATCAGACCAAAAAATATACATACTGTGTGATTCCATTTATATAAAAGTCTAGAACATCTAAAGTAATCTGTAGTGTCGGGAAGCAGATTAGTGGCCACCTGGGAAGGGGTTGGGTGGATGTAAGGTATGGAGGGGCAAGAAGGAGGGCTGGAGGCATTACAGAGGGGCAAGAGAAAACTTAGGAGTGATGAAGATGTTCATTATTTTTATGGTGGTAATGGTTTTGCAGATGTAACATATGTCAAAACATATCAAATTATATACTTTCAATATGTGCAATTTATTGTATATCAATATAGCTATAAAAGAAAGAATTTGGAAACCTAAGAAAAGAATAGAAACAAAAATGAAAGGAAAGATATACCAGTTACAACTGGTAAAGCGTTGTAGTGAAGTCTTGGGATGATATCTGTGCGTTAAGCCTGTAGGAGGAAGGGTAAAGGGCTCAGGGAGAGAGGTGTCGAGGGAAGGGTGTACTCCACGCATTAACAGTGCAGTTAGTTGAAAGGAGGGAACACTCAAAGATTTTATAAAGGCACATCATTCAAGCAAAATTAAAAAGGCCCTTATAAACTCCAGGAGGGAAAATCAACTAAAAATCAGTATGTGTTTCAAATAGGAAACCAAACTAAAATTTGGCATGATTTTTAAGAGTTGATGGAAAATTTAAAAGATAGAATCCACTTAGCCTTGATACTAGAACTCTCCTCCCTCAGTGACCCACAGATCATGATATTGAACCTCCACAACAAAACTGTAATCCCAGCCTCTATTTTGCCTGGCAGAGAAACATATTTATACCGTTAAGACAAAATAAATGCAGTTTACTAGTTTTTAGCTTTTAGAGACAACTTATGAACAAAGCATGAATGTCTTGGTGTGATTCCAGAATGCAAATGTTAACAATCTTGATAATATAAAAGTAAAATTGTGGAAAAGACAGGGAAAGGTACAAGAAAGCATAGGAATGGTAATGTTTTCATTTTACCCAAGAAGGAGTTGAAATACTCAACTAGAGATGAGGAAACAAGAAGTATAAGTGCATCATTTCAAGTCACAAAGATAACCAGCAGCAGGACTAAAAATAACAGTGTAATTTTCAAAATTGAAAGGAAGAAGTTTGGAAGGAGCATTTGTGTACATGAGCAAAATCCTTACCTTGCTTAGTGATGAGTCAATAGGTATTACCTGAGGTTGCTCATGGAGAAATGGAAAAATAAGCATAATGTTTAGAGTTAGAGTAGTGACCATGAGAAGCACAAAACCCAGAAAAATGGGGAAAAACAGCTTCTAGGAAAAACAGGATGTGGGCCTGGGGGCAGGAAGGGCCCACAGAAGCCCCATTGCTGTTCGTCACAAATCCTTCCAGCCTGGGTGAGTTGCTACCATATGTATGCATTAGTTTGGGGAAAATTAAAATTAAAATAATCATGGAGTGACCACTCAGATCACTTACTCTGGTATCAATGGCCGCCCAGGGGGATCTGAAGTATGACAACTATTAGAGACAGTGATATTACGATTTCCAAAAATATTTCATTCATTACACTTGGCCCAAGGCAGGGCAAGAGAGTTGGCCACATAGCAACTTCACCTACCCTCCACCAAGACGTGCAGAAGACACTCCTGGGGGCCACACAGCTGGTTTCCCCTCCCTGGTGCTGTGCACCTTGCCCCCATCACCACCCCATGGCGTGTGGCCAGCCCCCGCCCTTCACACTGCCTCCCCGCCACACTGTGACTAGGCCCAGCTGGGGTGTCTGTCACTCCTGCCCCAGTTCCCTCTGGGGTCCCTTCCCACGTGCTGTCCTGATTGGCCTTTTGTCACCACAGGAGTGACTCTTGGCAATGGCAATCAGCAGTTTTCACATCATTACACTCCAGTCACGCCCCTTACCCAGGAAGTGGAGCTGGATTCCTTTTTCCCTTCTTTGGTCCTGCCTGTCTCCCTATTTCCTGGCTGGGGACTAGGCTCTCCTCACTCTACTTCTGGACATCGCTGTGTTATAATTATATACAGAGGATGTGGTTGGCCTAGGGGGCTCGTTCTGTCTTCTGTCTTTGGTCCTCCTTCCGCAAGAGTTTATTTAAGGGGACATGCACTAGAACAGGGGCCCACCTTTCACCTTGTCCCGTTCCAACCCTCTGGGCCCAATCTGGGTAAAGGGTCTTCTCTTGAGGTTCAGAGGGTGGAACTCAATATTTACATTCTCTTCTGTCTCTGCTCCCACCCCATGCAGCACTTGAGGAACCAGAATCTACTGTTGTAAAATATATGTGTATGTGTGTGTATGTCTGTGTGTGTGTGTCTGTGTGTGTGTGTGTGTGTGTGTGTGTGTACCCTTACTCCTCCCTCAACTGCAAGGGCTTATGGAGGTGTTTGCTTCTTTCTACATTAGTCTGGGCACTGCAGATTCTCTCAGTGGGCATCATGCCTCCCTGCCCTCCTCCTTCCTCTGTATCCATGAGTTCAGGCAAGAGCCCTACCCCCGTCTTTCTCCCTGGCACTAGTGCAACCAGCCTCTCTGCACTAACAGCTCACAGTCTTCCCATTGTTCTTGACTAGAACACATGGAATACCTACCCCACACCTGGGCCCTCCCAGCTCTTGCCCCTGGGCGCTGTAATGCTCCATTGTCTAGCTGCACTTCCTTTAAATTGTAGGGCACATTTGTTTCTTGGTAGTGAGATTGGGTTTCCATAAGCCATGTGGTGTTTTGTTGTTTTTTAAAAAAATGTTTTAAAAACACACAAACAAACAAAAAGAACAAAATTTCAACTTAATGGTTCTTAAGCATCTGAAATTAAACAACTGTGAGGGCAATAGCCATGCTGCTGTTTGGGACAAGAATAGAGTTTTTGTTGGACCAGCCCGGAAGGAACATTAAAAGGCTCTAAATTTTCGTATTTTAATATAATTGCTCTGTGCCTCCATTAGTTCTGCTGGAAAATTAGTAAAAAACAGGATCTCCCTTAATATCAGATACTACATCCAAATGGCGCCTTCCTGAATTAAATACATTATCAAAACAACGTTAAATGTTGACAGTTCCTGAGATATCAAACGTCACCCTCTTCTTTGTCTTCTCTTTAAAGTAGTTTTTAAGAAGCTATTTTTTTTCAAAACCAGAAGCTTATTTGCTTTTTAAAACCAGTTTGCTTATTTAATAAATCTCCCTAATTCATCAAATTTAGAAACAAATTCTTTAAGCCGTTTTAAGCTGATTTCAGTTGTCCTTGTTTCCATATGAGTTTAGTAAACCCATGTAGTATCTCATGAAGCTCTTAAACCAGAAAAGCGACATTTATGAATGGCTGTGACTGCTGCCAATTGAAGACCCCTCTGCTCCCTTGCTTTTCTTTCCTAGACGAGCTGACGTGGATTCGGAGAGTTAGTGCCAGTGGGAGCCGTGGAGAGCTGACGCCTGTCCTATGCCTGGCTTAGAAACTGGTAAACAGAAGAGAATCTTTTTTCCTCTCTGTCTTCTGCAGAATCCCAGCCCAGGAGTATTTGCTGTGAAGCATCCTCTGACCTACGCAGAAACCTCAATAGATTACCATCTGTGTTCTCACCCCAAGTACAAGTTCACCAGGGAGTGCCACAGTGGGTCCAGCATTCCTCTCACCCAAAAGCAGTTTCTCCATCACACGGTAACGCCATCACCAGGCTCACTGGCAGAGCTGGCTGTGGGCTGCAGGGAAGGTCAGGGGACAGGGATGGAGGGTCATGGCTGGAATTGAGAAAAAGAAGGTTTGTAGCGACAGCTGCAGAGCAGGAATGGGAACAACGGTGGCTGTGTACACTCTCTTCCCACCAGCCCTACAGAGGTACAGGTGGGAGACGCAGCACCACTCTTGTCCTGCCCATACCCACCTTGCAGGCTACATGTTGCCCTTTTCTCAACATTCTCACTCTCTTTTTCCCTTGAAGGCTATGCCTAATATTCATTTCACCCATAATTCAACCATAGAAAAATGGTCACATGGTGGGCATAACCGCATGGTCTGACTTGCTTTTTCTTGGCCCCAACAAGTGTAGAAACGTCAGAATGGACAAGGTGGTAATATGACAAATGCGCAGAAAGGAAGAGGCTCCAAAGAATTCTTTCTCCCCCTAGATCACCGACCTGACCCCAGTATCCAGTGCCATCTCTTGAGAGTTGCCCTCAGGCCCTTCAAACTCAATAAATCCCTAACTCAGATTGTTATCTCTGCCCGCTTCTGCCACTCACACCTCAAACTGCCCCCTCTTCCTGCATTACCTACTTTCCTTTTTGTTCTGTGACTTGTGCAGTGACCCCTGATCCATGTGATCCTTGATCTCTTCCTCTCCCTCAGTCCCCATATCTAACCATCACTGGATTCCACCAGTCTGCCTCAAACAGCATTTGAATCTCCCTCTGCTCCACTCCATGGCCCACCACTGTGCAGTCAGCCCTCCCTAGAGATCTTCCTTCAACACAAATCTGATCATATTGTTTTCCAGTTTGAAAACCCTTAGTGGTCCCTGCTTGCGGTGGGAGCAGCTCCACGCTCATTAGCTTGGCCTCCAACGCCCTTCATGACCAGCCTGCCTCTCTAGCCTCCTTTTCCATCAGTCCTCACCACAAGCCCTGCACTCAGCGGGAGCTGGCATCTCATGATAGCACCCTCCTTGCATCTCCGTGCATTTGCATGAGCTTCCCCCTGCCTAGAATGCCATTTGATGAAGGACCCATGCTCTTTGAATGTTGCATTAGCATCCCATCCACAATAATCAAAAAAGGTTGTAAGGCCAAATCTGCCCTGCATCCCCAGGACATGTTGCTTGTGTGCCTAATGAATCAAGGGAAGAAAAATTCTCCTTTGTCCCCACTTGAATTCCAGGTTGCATGTTTAAGGCCCTTTGCTGGAGCAGTTGTCTTTTAGCTTCAGAAAAATTCAGTCAAACTGACGGAAATGATACATTTTAGAGCTAAACTTTTAAGACTGAAGAATAGTCAGCTGAATGAAATGGAAGTCCTTTCTGGGCTTCACCTCAGCCAACGGCTCCTTTACATGCGGTGCCCTGTGCTGGCTGTCATCACAGGACATAATTCCCGGAGTGATGCACTGGAAGAGGTTCCAGTCCCTGGTTCTCTCCTCGCTGCCCGAAACCTCTAAGACAGAGACGACACGAAGGTAAGCCACCGCTCATGTGTTTATCCACAGGGGTATGTTTGCCCCGTGGATCACAGAGGCCATGATCCCAAAAAGTTAAATGCCATTATGTCAAATTATGCTTTTAGTGCATGAAGGAAGTTTGCTAGTCGGAGAAATGTGATGATGTATAACTGATTTTCATATTTTAAATATATCTTTAAAAAAATTAATGTCACAGGTGGCTAATTGGCCATACTTAATAAAAGTGGACAACCAATCCATATAATTCAGCTGAAATATTCATGGTCAATTTTTATTTTATTTATTTATTTTAAAGGATGGGCAGTGTTTTGTGTTTGTTCGTTTTTGTTTTTGCTGGGAAAGAATCGCCCTGAGCTAACATCTGTTGCCAATCTTCCTCTCTCTCTTTATTTTTTTTTCTTTTTTTTCCTCCCCAAAGCCCTAGCACACAGTTGTATGTTCTAGTTATAGGTCCTTCTAGTTCTTCTTTGTGAGCTGCCACCACAGCATGGCTACTGACAGACAAGTGGTGTGGTTCTGCACCTGGGAACCGAACCCAGACCACCAAAGCAGAGTGAGCTGAACTTTAACCACTAAGCCATCAGGGCTGGCTCTCATGGTCAATTTTTAACATTTCTAAGTTGCTGAGATTAGCCTTCCACACTGTCCATATCCCATTCCAGAGGATCCACTTCTCTCTCACACCACAGCCTGGCATTCACTGTGGGTCCCATGGCTGTCTTCATACAGGGACATTATAGCTCAGCTCCAGAAACAGAGTGGGTAGATGAGAATATTGTTGGACCAAAGAAAGAAGAAATTTAGAGTAACCACATTTTTGCTAATTTGCTTATTTAACAACTCTTCAAAGCCCTAAGATATCAAACAAGGAGGCTGATGCCTTTTCTTTAGGACTCTGCCTGGTCAATAATCCATTTCTAAGCCCTTAAATCTGCTTCCTTAGTCCATTGTCTTATAAACATCGTTAAATGAATTATTGGTGAGCAAATGTGATACATATCCCAAAATGGTTAGCATCCACAGTCACTTTGTGTTCAAATCCTTTGATTCAGAATGAGGCCCACCCCAAGGTGGTAGAGCCCTGTCACGGCCCCAGGAGTGGTCAGGAAACCTGAGCTCTGCCACCAACCAAGATCAGCAAGTGACCTTTATACCCCCGGCTCCCATCAGGGTGTCCTGGATCCTCTGACACAGAAACTCAGGTTCCTCTCCCTCGCCAGAATGCCACATGGCCTCCAGGAGCTGTGTGACCTTGGCCACGCTCCTCGGCCACCTCTGTGGGTGCAGTCCTCTTGTCCAGAAAACAAGGGGATTGGACTTGTTGCGAAAACCCTTCTCAGCCTTGATATTTTCATTTTAGTAGGAGCAGGAAAGCTTCCCGATGTACTATCCGTTGATAGTACCCATCCGCCTGCCCCTCCTCAAGTATTTGAGGAGATAGTTGAAATCCAGTTTGTAACTTCAGAACACTTAATTTTACTTCTTCCTTCATTGCCAGCAGAAAAGCTCTTCTTGAATTAAGCAGAATCCAGCCTGACTTCCAGAGGCTTTTCCACAGGCCGGCCATTTGGATTATTTCCTTAGTGCTTCTCTCCTACCCTCCTTTGCCTGGAGATTAACATGAGACCAAGCAGAGGATTTGGATATGCTGGCAGCTCAAAAATGTTAGTTCCTTTTCTGTGAGTTCATTCATACCTCATCCACCCCACTGCCATCTCAGAATGAACTGAGCATCTTTGTTCTTCATTTTAGCATATTTCCAAAACCTGAAATCTCCAGAATCGGAGGGGATTCTGTAGAGAACGAACACTTGGGTGTCCAGAGACCTGCCTCCTTTACTCACTAGCTGTGCCACCAGCTCTGTGTCCTTGGGCGAGTTACTTATTACTGAAGCCCTTTGGGCAATAATTTCCTCGCCTGTGAAACAGCAGTGGTGATGGCATCCTCACTGTGCTATTGTGAGGGTTAAAGTAAAATGACGATGTGAAGCATCCAGCACCATCTTTAATAGCTCTTCTGCTCTCCTACCCTCTGCCCCCACCCACCAAACTTTTGCTGTCACTCTGTAGCCACCAGGTGGCGATGGTCCGCCACCACCTTGACACACTGCCTCATTTTGCTGTGGGGTGAGGACACTTCAAAATTGACTCACGTCATTGGTAAACGAAACGTAGCTGGGTGTGGGGTACTGTCAGGAGACTGACTAAGCAAAACGAGAAATGGTGAAAAGTGGAGACTGCTGTGTCCATCAGCTGTCAGCAAGCACAGGTCTCAAGAAATAAGAAAAAAAATCCTATTTTTTTTCCAAAGCAATGTCCTTGGAAAAATCTCCCGAGGCTGTCCTTTCAAAAAGCAATCAGAATGCAGTTACCTTGGGCCTTGAATTAATCATGAATTAAACATGAATTCTACATGAATTAAAGAAAATCTTCAACATGAGTTGTTACTTTTGGCTTCTGTGTCTGAGTGCTGTGTTGGGCCAGTTTGTTTATAAATAAGCCATAATGCATGACAGATTATAAAATCAAGAGAGGATTCTATAGTTCCTCATGAATTTCATGATGAAGATTCAAGATCCTGTTTTTTTTTTCCTAAAGCAGTTACAAAATAATAATGGTATTCCTTTTTTAAGTTCCTACAAATCCATTAATGATACTTCAACTTTGCTGTCATTTTGCTTGAATAAACTACCTGTTACCTATGAGGTACTTTCCTGTATCTTTCGTCCCTGAGACTTATCTGTTGTTAAACCGCACAATATAGTTATTTAGTGCTTATTCACTCCAAGTCATTTTTGTATTCATAATAATCAAAACAGCTCACTTGGTTTCTTTGCTCTTTAATAAATTCAGAGAGAATCTGTTGAGTCTCTAGGACTTCCATAAAATCTGAGAGGCAGCAGCAGCTGAAGAAATTATGTAATCCAGTAGTTTCCAGACTTCTGGATTTTATAAACTAGTAAAATGTCCAGAAGAATTTTGGGAACTGCCTTAGCGTTGTCAGAGTTTTACTTTGCCAAGTGAGGCGTTAAAACAAAACAAAACGCCCGACCACCATCTACTGTCACCATTTCCATTTCAGAAGAACATATTAACATTAAGAAGAGTTAGAGGAACGTGGTCTTAAATGTAAAAATTGGATGTTTTATCTCATGAAAACCTCTTGGTTGTTGCCATTCCGTCTTCCCAGACCAGCCTGGTCTCTGGAGAGAAGTCCAGGCTTTCAACTTCTCAGTCCCTCTTCTGGGCAGGCAGCCCCTTGGCTGTACGAGGTCAGAAGTTTCAGCGGGATTGCCAGGTAGAACCTGCACTCTTTGTCGTGACGTCAGTAAATAGGACTAATCTCTGGATCGTGGAGCCCAGGCTCCTTTTAGTGAGGAATGGTATTAAAGACCAAAATCTGGGTGCTAGGTATACACATTGCTACCGGGGAGATTTGGCTTCTTGGCCCCCTCAGCAGACAAGCCAGGGGTGTATGTGGGGAAATATATATAAATATATATACAAATACACATACATACATATATACATGTACATACCAAAATACATGCACACGTACATATATACAGTCATGCACTGCATAACAACATTTCAGTCAGTGACAGACCCCATATACAACAGTGGTCCCATAAGATCAGCACCATATAGCCTTGGTGTGTAGTAGCTATCCCATCCAGGTTTGTGTAAGTACACTCTGTGATGTTTACACAACGATGAAATCACCTAACAATGCATTTCTCAGGACATATCCCCTTTGTTAAGCGACGCATGACTGTACACGTATGTACATATACATGTGCCCATAGATACACATGTACACACACATATACATATTTCAGAAATCATGAATTCACATCAATGCTTATAATCCAAGTCCATATCCACAGAGTTATTGCTTGCTTCCCCTCATTCCATATTTGTGTGTCCCTTCTCCCACTGAGGACCCTGGCTCCTAACACATTCACTCATTTTTACAGTACATCTAAAATGGTTTCAGAATCACTTCACCTGTAACCACTTTAATAAACAAGCATAATAAATAGAGTTCAGATTCATTTGCAGTTTTCCCCCTACCCCCATCCCATCCAAGACTGAATGTATAGTCAAATACGGGATTTATAAATTACTCGAATTACTTCTCTTTCTTCCTTCTTTCCTCCCTCCCTCCCTTCCTTCCATCTGTCCTTCCTTCCTTCTCTCTTTTTCTCTCTCTTTCCCTCCAGTGTGATTATGGAATTCATGTGAAATATTATTCGTTTCAGTTTGCTTTCAGTTTGGGATTTTTTTGCCTTCCCTTTCTTACTGATTTAATTTAATTTTTTGAATAGGTAGAATATTAACATGCTTTCCAAGCTCAAAACTACACAAGAAGGCATGCTCGGAGAAGTGTCACCCCCTCCCCTCTCTCTCCCACCCCTTGTCGCGCCCCAGCTTGGTCCTCTAACCTATCCTTCCTGTGTTTCTCTTTGTAACGCTAAGCAGAATATATGTATTTTTCTTATTTTCCCTCTTTCTAATACAAAAAAGTGGCACACTAGATATGCTCTTCTGCATTTTGCTTTTTTCACTTACAGTATCTCCTGAAAATCACTCCATATTAGTTTATAGGTATCTTCTGCACTCTTTTTACAGCTGTAAAACCATGTGCCATGGTTTTATTCATCCAATCTCTGTACTTGGCAAGCAGGCACATATTTGCACAAGAAAAAAACAGGAAGAAACTTATCTGGAAGACAAGTATGCACACACGGAGGAGGCTTCAATTAGTCCCTGTGTTTTTCCAATCCTGCCTCCTGCCTGACCCTCAACCTGCAACCCTTCTAGGGTTCCTGAGGAGGTCAGGTTCCTTCCTGTGTGTCTAGGCTCTGTTGTCCTTTACTCGTTTTCATGAGACAGCACTCTCCCCAGCTTCAAGGAATTTATTCCAGAACATTGTTGAAAACTTTTATCCATTTATATCTTTTCTCCTCTTCTTCATGGTTGTGTGTTCAGTTTTTATTATGTAGTGTTTGAAAATTCTATATCTCTAAACTCTGGAAAATGTCTTATTTGGCAACATTCTCTTGGATTTGACTGGAACCTACCACATCTGCCTTTGCCTCCAGGGGGACATGAGTGAGTTTTCAGGAGAGAAGAGAGGCAGAATGGTTGAGGCCTCACCAGTGGTAAAATAAAAGTGCTTTGGAAACTTATGTAAAGAGCCGATGGCCACTGACGCAGTCATTCATCCGTGGCTGCCTGTGTGATTTTCCCACAGCTGTGATTCCTTCAATTTAGTTATGCTTCCTGTAAACGTCCCTGCCGTTCTTGACGCCTTACCTGAAGAAGACAGATTGGAAACAGTCGAACGGTACTGCTTTACTTTTGGTCTCTAATCTAGTCTGTTTTCCAAAAATATGCCAGGTGCTGTGAGAGATTTCAAAAGAGCACACATTGCCTGAGCTTGCAACCCAAACGAGATAAGACTAACTCCCAACCAGTACTCCTAACTAGATAAGATGCTAAATTCGTGGTAGAGAATAGACAGTCTTTAAGGTGTCAAATTTGCTGGTCTTTAGGTGCTCCAGGAGCTCAAGGGAGGGGCGAGCAGAGGTACTAAATGAGCTTGGAAGGCTTTCTTGGTCATGTGACCTTGGGTTAGCACTTGGAAAATGGGTAGGGTTTGGAGAGGCATACGGAAATATAGGCCCCAAACCAAGGTGCTTAAATTTGATTTGACTGATGAGCATCTAACAGCCAGTGAAATATGTCCTCGAACCTCCTGTTGCTATGACCACTTAAACATTTTTACGTGTAAATAATCAATGAATGAAATCCTAAATATCTGAGGTGTATATCCGGTTTCTGTAAGACCTGCCCACATGCAGTGATGCTTGGAAATACTAGAGCATCTAAAGCTTGGAATCCGGGTCTGAATAGGAAGGTTGAAGCATCTTTTCCTCAAACCACCACATGAGGGCATGTCCCAAGAACACTGCAGCCAGGGCCAGATGACACACATTTCCTTGAGGTTCAGAGGAACAAGTCCTGTTTGGCGGGGCCGCTGGGGAGACGGTCAGCGGACCAAAACCTAGCTAACCCTCCTCCATTCAGCACTGATGTGCAGACCACTGTGACTCAGTTTCCTCATCTCTGAAGTGGGAATAATAGTACCTACTTAGAGGTTCGTCAGTTAAAGGAGATCAGAATGATGCTGATGAGCAGGATGGTGTTAGAGTAACTGACATAGACTGAGCACTAAATGTGTATCTGGCACAGTGCCTCAAGCAGTCTCACTTGGTCCTCACAATGAGGTCTTGTTATTCTCCCTGCCTCAAAGGTCAGGGCACTGTTAATGGGAAGATAATGTTTGCAAAGCACCAGCACAGTGATTCGTATATAGCAGCTGCTGAGTAAGGGTTGGCTTTCACTCATATGGGACTGGAACAACTTTTTGCCATTTACAAGGGTATTTTCCTTAACAGAAAATTGCTATGCCCACTTCTGTTGATGTATTGCTGCTGAGTAAGTGTTCCTGTTTGTAATTCCACACTTTGAAGCCTTTGTTGATTTTGGAAGCATTTCTCTTTAACTGAGTGTGGCAGAGACTGTGGCTATCAATCCATTCTCCTCTTCTTCTAGAGTAATAGAGTTGTTGAAACTAGAGGCTAAATTTCCCAGCCTCCCTTGCAGTTAAGTCATCTGTTTGGCTAGGCCCTTGCCAAAGGAGGATGAGCAGACGTGAGATATTCTACTTCTGAGGTCAGAACCCGTAATGGAGTGAGCCTATCTCCTCCACACTCTCTCTCCCTACTTTGCTCCAGCTGGAACCCATACATGCAATGACCCAGCTCTAACCATCGAACAACAGAGCTCTAGGCCAGGGGTCAGCAAACTATGGACCACGGCCAAATCTGGCCTGCCACCTATTTTTGTAAATAAAGTTTTATTGTAACACAGCCACACCCATTCATTTATGTATTTTCTATGGTTCCTTTCTTGCAACAACAGCCTAGTTGAGCAGTTGTAGAAGAGACCATACGACCCGCAAAGCCCTTTATAGAAAAAGTTTGCTTACCCTTGCTCTAGGGAATACCAGGCCACAAGAAAATAAAAATAGACTAAATCCCTTTCAATTCTTCTGTCATCCATAGATTATTTAGAAATAGTTTAATTTTTAAAGCAGTTGTGGATTTTTTAGTTTTCTTCTTTACTATCAATTTCTGTTTGAATTCCATTGTAGCCATGGAACATACTCTGATGATTTCAATCTTTGGAATTCATTCAGGCTTTCTTTATGGTCCAAGATATGGTCAATATTGGTAAATGTTCCTTGTGCACTTGAAAAGAATATGAATTCTGTAACTCTATTTTAAAAATATACAGCCTTGTGCTTCTCTTAACACAGACTCAACAGAAGTAGGTGTACCTAACATTGAAAGCCACAAGAATTGTGTACTTCTTAAATGATCATAATGTTCTCTATTTTATTCTGGGAAGGAAAAAACCATTCCAGCTAACTGTCTTATTCCTTTTCAGTGAGCCCAATGAACAGAATGTGGAAGTTATATTGACTCCAGAAATGATCGAAGTGGAATTCCCTCTGTTGGACTCCAAGGACACCAAGAAGGAGAAGTAAGTGGATGCTTTCATGCCTCAGTAAGAGGTAGCCTGGGATAAAACTTGTCCTACATGAAGTACAGAACTGTCATGTTGTCCGAATCTAAAAATATGTCAAAAGAGACACGTTTCCGATGCTTTTGATATTTAGATGTGTATTTATTTTATGCACAGTTACACTCCCTCAAATGTTGTTGGCAAGTAAACATTTAAAAACTGAATCCAATTTTTCCATTTGCTTATCCTTTAATTTCAGAGATGTGTTTGTTTCTTATTAATAGCTGAAGGAGTTTCATTCAGTACAAGGAACCCAGGCTCAGGAGCCAGACAAGACCTGGGGCTGAACCCCAGCTCCATCAGTTATTACACATGAGATCTCCAGCCGAGTTACTTACCTTCGGTAACTGGGCCTCAGTTTCCTCATTTGTAACATGCAGAAAATAAAATCTCTCTCATGGGTGGTTGTGAGGATGAAATGAGATGCCAGTGTGCAGACACCTAGCCAGTTGCCTGATGTGAACTAGATGCTCAGCAAATGTTAAGTCTTCCCTCCACCTCTCCATCAGGGGCCAGCTAGCTAAGCAAACATCATCATCATCATCCTTCAGAAAACTAGTTGTAAAGAACACTTTTGTAATGTAAGTAACCACCTATAAGTTTGAAGGTTTATAAGTTTGAAATTCCAAGTATACTTTTTTATTCTTTTTCTTTTAAAAATGACTTTTTTATTATTAAAAAGTCAGAAATTATGGAAAAATATAAGGAATAAAATAAAAACAATAATCCTATTACCCAGAGGCAGTAACTTGTACGTTTTGATGTATGGTCTCCCAAATATTTATTTGTATATATATTTTTTTAAATTTGTATATATAGTTGAAAATTCAATTATATTATACATATTGCTTTGTCTTCTACACTTTTATTTAGCAGTACATCGTAAACATATATTTATAAATGCAGATAGACATTGTTATGTTTCACTGGTAGATGGGCCATAGTTTATCTAACCAACCATCTACTGATGATCACGTAAACCCTTTTCACGTTTTGCTATTCCCAGTAGTGCTGCAACAATCATCCTTGGGCCATAATTCCTTGCAAACTTGTTAGACTGTTTCCTTAGGATAAATTCCTAGAAACATAAATGCTAGATCAATGTGCATTTTTAGGTTTCAAATATACTGCTTAATTGCCATCCAGAAAGTACATCAACATACCTCCCACCACCAGAGGTCAGGACTGCCCACATTCAAATGCCCTGAACAATACAGAATACTATCATTTTTTTTTGTCTTCTTTACCAATATGGTAGATGAAAAAATGACCATCTTATCATTTTAATTTTAACTTCTTTGTTTACAAGCAATGTTAAAAATTTTCCTATGCTTATCAGCTATTTTTCTTTTTTATGAGGGGTTTGTTTTGCTTATTTTATAGGAAGTGTTTATCTTTTTCTTGTTTGTAAGAGTCCTTCATATATTAAGGAGAATTACACTTTCTTATATACATTGTAAGTTTCTTAGTTTGTCTTCTGATTTGATTAAGGGTGTTTTGGGAGGCCCTGCCTTTTCCAAAAGGAATGCCCACAGTCTTAGAGTGGTAGGGGGTCCTTCAGTCTGTTTGTGATAGTGTCAGAGGCCTATAGCAACCAGCACTTCTGAGAAAATAGATTGGCAGTTTCTGGTAAAAATAAAATCTAGGAAATAAAAATTTTAAATAGAATTTCAGTGAGCATCTGTTTTGATCAGTTAACAATAAAATATTACGTTACATGACACAGCACATAGAATGTGACACCTCCACAAACAGATGCACTTTGCATCTTATTTCAGGTTTCAAATAGTTGGCTAAGAGTTTTAAATAAGAACCTTTTTTCCTATTTCAAAAATGACCCCAGGGCATAGAAGGGCTTGCCCGTTGAGGGGGGTAATATCCAATACCTCTCTGCTCCCTTGCTCTCTAATGTGCTTTTTCACCCTTTATAACTACAGAGCTCACGTTGAATGCCACTTGATTATCAAATTATTGTTAAATGAAATAGAAGTTATTGCTTTATATGTTTATCCAGAGTGGCATATCATTTTTTCTTTTTTCATGTATTTCATCTACTTTACAAAAAAAACTAACAATGAACTCTAAACATTTTCAGCACACCAAATTAGCTTCCAATTCTTTCAGAATACACATACATTTCACACACTTTCAAAAATCATATCCATGGCATGTTGAATTCACCTGTTTTGCAGTTTAAATTATTTTATGTACATTTTTCATATGTCAAAATTGTCAACATAATCATCATTTTATTGGCTGAATAGTATTCCAACCAGTTGATGTCCCATAGATGATTTTTGAAAGTTATGTTATTCTGCAGTTCTCTTCAGCTCACATCAAGCATCATCCGAGGCTAAATTCTGTCTTCTCTGTGGTCTTGTTCCTCTTCCTCGCCTCCTTCAGCCTCAGCCAGAAGCTGACAGAGTCATCGCTCTCAGACACACACTCAACGAGAGCTTGGCCAGACAGGGACAGAACAAAAAGAACACGTCAATGACATTTAATTTCTGCCATGAAGACTACTGTCTATTTGGTTTGGGGCAAATATTTATTTTCATAGATGCAAAGAATCATCTGCTCTCCCTTGATGGCTGTAATTAACCCAAGATTCTTTGCTGCCCCAGTGGTGGTCTCAGCTCTCTCAGGACCCACTAAGGGGACTCATGTTGCAAAATGTCCAAGAAACTGTGAGAGTGACTTGAGCTGCTGCCACATCATTCAACACTCCTTAGAATTTCACAATATCATTCAATCTTTAATATCTTTAAAGGGAGAAATTAGCTATATATTTTTTTAAATTGATTCCATAAATTGGTACCAATTAATTTTTTTAATTCTATGCATTAGGGAACATTTTAATTCTCTGTTTTCAGATATTTCTGCTTTTTCAAAATTTCCAGGCATTTGCCAGAACTTTACATTTCACCCTCTTTAGAAAGTGCTTCAGAAGCGCTTAACTTTATTGTATACTCTCCTATCCAGGCAGATCGTATAGCTGTGCTCACAATCTTTAGACATCTGTCCTTTCAACCAAATGCACCCATCATTTCCACCCAGATATTTGGAAGGTTCTACCCAGCAACCCCTTGCACACTCGGCAAAGGTCTGGGCTCCACGTCACCCACTGCTTGATCCAGATGCATAACCTCCCTCTTGATTCTCACCCTTCTGGAGCCGTTGTTGGAGTCAGAGATATTGTGTGTCTACTTTATTCACAAACATGAGGAGTCAACTAGTGCTGGCTGAGCATGTAGAAGACATCGTGCTAGGAGGTCTATGAATAATTTCTCATTTCACCTTCACAACAAGACTGGTAGATGGGAAGTACCACTGTTGGTACATCTGGACACGGAGACTGAAAGTTAGGTAACTTGGCCATGCTAAGAAACTGGGGCAGCTGAGATTGGAAGCCGGTTTGAAGTACTTACTAACCAAGTGTTTCAACTGGTAACTAAATTATCACTAAATATAGTTAAAACCTTTGTATATAGATATAATAAAACGGTTCCCCCAACCTTCACTGAGGTACCACTGGCAATGCTGGGCCCAGCAGCGGGGCGTTGGGGGTGGCTCGAGTGTTCTGTGACGTGCCCTGACGTGTCCTTATTGGGTTTGTGATGTTTAGAGAGGTGAAAGACCAAGCACAGCCGACGGAGAAGGCAGGAGAAAAGGTGCTGGAGGAGATGAAGAATCTGCGGGGCAAGGCTCTCAACTCACACCTGATTCTAGAATAAAAATCACGACTAGGTCAGTTCCTCTCATTTGCTCTCTGCAGGTCACGGTGGTCCTTTGTGTCCATTTATGTTCCGGCCATTTTTGGAATTAAAGTTTCTAGAGAAGAAAATTGAAATGTGGATGATGTATATATTTTTAAATTATAATTTTTCTTTTTAAAAATAAAATGTCACTAGTATGATAGCAAGGTTGGAAGCTTCTTGGTGCAAGACTTACTGCTGGCCCGAAGACTTCTTGAGCAAGGCGTGAGCCGCTGTGACGAGAGGCTAAGAGCCAGGTGCTCAGCGTTCCAAGGGCCTCTGGAGGTGTGGTGCCCAGGGCCAGAGTCGGAAGGGTTTGGGGAGGGCCCCCCGAGCATGGCTGACTTTGGCTTTGGCAGCCACTCCTGGAAAGAGCGGCCTTGGTGAGGACGCTGCCTCTCCAGGGACTGCGCTGATGGCAGGCACTAGGGAGGAGGGGCTGGAGATGGAGAGGACATTGTGGGGTGACTGGAGCTCACAGACAGGTCTGGGAGCAACTGGAAAACACCTCTCTGGGAACTCTGAAAACCACCTGGGGTGGGAGGTCATTGCCAAGGGGCTGGGAGTCCTTATGAACACAACAGGAAAAACCTTTTGGTTGTGTTTCTAACATGACTCCACTTCTATGCACAATCTGGTAGGGCTGATGACGTTGGGTTATAGTATGACAGCCCATGATTATCCAAGTGTTTTTGGATGTATTCCCTCCATTCTTTTTTCTATGCACACAATTAAATAGCCGATATCAGACTGAATGTACAGTTTTGAAAAGGCTCTTCATTAACTCATTGATTGTAACATTTTTCTGGGATTTGTTTTTCCATCACGAAACCGGAAGTCTTTAGGGACAGGCCCCCAGCCACAGTGTGTTTGAGGCAGTTCTTCACATACTTTAGACAAGTAAATGTTGTTAATGACCATTTCCTTGTTGTCACTCAACATGGGAGGTAAACAAATGAGCTCGGGTCTGTGAGAGCCCTTTCTTGAAACCTAGCCCAGCCCACATGCAAAGTAGAAGTTTTTGTCACTCAGTTATGCACCAGGTTCCTATGGGAAATGCCCTGGGGAGGGGACACTGACAGCGGAGGCAGAGCCCGCTTCTCAAAACTAGGGTTGCCAGATACAACGGTGCCCAGCTAAAATTAGATTTCAGATATACAACCAATAATGTTTTAGTGTGAGCATGTCCCAACAGCGTATGTCCTATTTGAGACGTATTACACTAAAAAAATAATTCATTGTTTATCTGAAACTCATATTTAACTGGGCATTCTATATTCTTATTCGCTGAATCTAGCATCACTACTCCACCCCCAGCAGTCTTGTGAGAGACAATATGATGAATAGTTGAATGACTGAATGAGACAGAGGCAGTAGTTAATAAGGGAGTTTTGTGTGAGGTTTGAGGCAGGCTTTCCAGCTAGAAGAACACTCAGATTCCCCTGGGTCTACCATGTGCCAGGCCCCCTGCCGGCCCGTGATGGGGGGCTGCTCCTTCCGTCCTCACACCCTCTCTGAAAGAGGCCGCATTACTCCTGCTCCCCAGTGGAGAAACCCGAGTGTCCCAGAGCCAGGTGATTCCCGAGCTGGTGAAGACCCAGAGGCCTGTGTGACTTTGAGGCCTGGGCATAATCAGGGAGGGATTCTTTGGGCACCCAGAACTCAGAGCTGGTCAGTTGTGCTGGCAAGAGGGGCAGTCGGGGACAGGGACACTGCCTGCCGCTGCCTGAGGACACCAGAGCTTCATTCCAGAGTCACCCACAGCCAACTCTGCGTGTTTTCTTTCTCTGCCTCCTCCTCCTCCTCTATTTCCTCCTCTTATTCCTTTCTTAAGCTACCAATTTGTCCCACCTCATAAGCTTAAGGGATAAAATGACCAGTCATTTTTTGGATAAAATTTACCAAAGTTCACCACTTATATCCCCCATCCCACCGATGACAGAAATGGCACACTTGCCTTCCGGGGGTTCCTTTCTCTTCCTAGGACAAGTCCAAGCACCTCAGGGAGTCTTACTCGGCCCAAGAGACTGGTCCTGACGACCACTAAGGAGCCTTGGGCCTTTGGCTGCCCCAGCACAGGGTGTGTCTGCAGGCTGGCATCTGACGGGTGCCCATCTGCTGTGGGGACAGAGTCTCATGCCACAATTGTGGCCAGGCAGTGGTTCTCCAGGTGATGACATGTGCACACGTGCAGATGCACAGAAACATTTGCACACAACGATGTACACACATACACAGAAAATTCAGAAGTGTTGAGTGCCACCCAGGAGCCAGGCACAGACCTGGACCAGGAAGGGACGCCACCCCAGGCCTGCCCTGTGGCAAAGGGGACACGCCATCAACAAAAACCAGATTTACCCCTGTGTAGTATAATGTCAGGTCGTGAGAAGTGCTACAAAGGAAGACTAAAGGTTGGCAAGGGCAGAGGGAGTGGCCACCAAGGCCCCCCAGAGGAGGTGTCATTGAGCAGAGACCTGACGGAAGGAAGGAGCAACCTGGGCAGCCATCTGGGGACACAGCTCTCCAGGCAGAGGGGACGGCACGTGCAGCGGCCCTCAGAGGACGTGTGCGTGGCCCGCTGAGGATCAGTGAGAAGGCCTGGGTAGCTAAAGCAGAGGGAGCCGAGGGGAAAGCAGGGAATGAATGGAGTGGAGGTGGCCAGGAGCCAGGTCACGTGGGATCTGTGGCCAGGACACGGACTTTAGATTTGGGATTTCATTCTAAGTGAGATGGGGAGCCCTGGAGAGTTTTGAGCAAGGGAATAATATGAGCTGTTTTCTGTTTTAAACAGACTTTATGGGCCTGTGTGGAGAATTGACCATAGGGAGCAGGGGTGCAAAAAAGGAGAAAAACTAGGAGACCGTGAGAGAAATCCGGTGCCAGAATGTTCCAGTCAGAATTCCTGCTGTCTGGCACCAAGGCCTTTTTTGAGGACGGGCTGGTCAGGCTCATCTCAGGGTCAGACATCTTGTTACACCAACAAAGGAAAACAAACGTGGGTGCTCCTGGCTGGAGCCGTGGGGGCCAGGGCTGGAGAAGAGGCCCTGGGACACATCTCCCCTGTCCACCGCCCTGAGCCAGGCTTCTGCAGGGGAAGGGCAATACTCTAGGGCTCGGCCATGGCGTGGATGGTGGCCAGGCTTCCTTCTGGGAAGATTCTGCTGCTCTTCTTAGATAGAAAGCCCTCAACCTGGCTGCACATCAGAATCACTTGGAGAGCTTCATAAAAACAGGATGCTTCAGCCCCAGCTAAGACCAACTGAATCAGACCTTCTGGTAGGACCCAGGCAATAACAGTCTTTAAAGCTCTCTGGGTGGATCTAATGTGCAGCCAGGATCCAGAACCACTGGCCTCTAGGATAAAGTCCAAACTCCTTCCCATGGGATCCCAGGCCCTCGCTTCTCGGTGTTTTATCTCTAGTTTTCCTCTGCAACTTCTTCTCTCCCTGGAGGGAAGTGGAGAGAGCCTGGCTTTGGAGCCTGACTAGTTGCATTTGAATCCCAGTCCTTCTCTTACTAGGTGGCTTCCTTAGCATCTCTGAGCTTCCATTTTCCCATGAGCAAAGACAGGCTTCAGTACTTACTTTGTGTGGGGCTGTGAGGATTAAATTAGGAAATATGAAAAGAATACCTGGCATTAAACAATAGCTCAAAAATATGAATTCCCCTTAACTCACAGGGCAGGACCTAGGCATCAGTAATTTTTAAAAATTTTTTATTTTGAAATAATTTTAGACTTAAGGAAAATTTGCAAAAGCAGTACAGAGCACTCCCAAATATATTTTACCAGATTCCCCTAATATTAACATCTACTATGGTACAATTTTTTAACACAGGAAATTAAAATCGGCACAACACTATTGACTAATGTCCTTTTACTGTTCCAGGATGTCACGTTGCATTTAGTCATCAAGTCGCCTTAGTCTCTTCTAATCTGTGACAGTCCTTCCTCAGTCTCTCCTTATCATTCAAGACCTTGACAGCTTTTGACAGTTACTCCTTCAGTGTGGGTTTGTCTAATGTTTTCTCATGATTAGGATGAGGTTACACATTTTTGCAAGAATTCCACAGAAAGGTCCATGTCATGCTTGGGGCACCTTATCAAGTGGTATGTGATGTCGATATGTCTTATTACTGGTCATGTTTATCTTGATCACTTGGTTCAAGTACTGTCTGCTGAGTTTCTCCACTGAAAAATTACTACTTTTCCCTTGGTACTTAATAAATATCTTAGAGGAGATAATTTGAGATTATGCAGACATCATATTTCTACTCAATTTTGTTCCCACTCATTTTAGCATCCACCAGTGGATCCTGTCTACAACGGTTACTACCATGGTGTTTGCTTAAAGATGATTTCCATGAGCTGCCTTTCCCCCTCGTTCCTTCCTTCCTTCCTTCCTTCATTCATTTATTATTTCTATCAGAATGGAATAATGGATATTTATTTTATTATATGGGTTATAATCCAACACTATCATTATTTATTTTGTGGCTCAAATTGTTCCAACTTGGCCATTGGGAGCTCCTTCAGGTTGACTCCTGTGTCCTCTCACCTTGCCCCCATCCTTTTTAAAGCACTTCCTTACTTTCTGGCATTACGAGATATTCCAGGTTTATCTTGTATTTTCTCTGCCTCAGCCCTGGAGTCAACCATTTCTGCAAGGAGCCCTAGCTCGTTTTACTGGAGAATGATGCTTAGAAACTAAGACGTGGGTGCTCATTACTACTGGGTTCTCAGTGCTTCTAGGCTCTCTCAGTGGACAGAGCTAGGAAATATATGTATTTATACTAACCCACACATGTACATACACCTGTATCTCTGTATCTCTCTATCTACATAACTATCTAAAACACGAATTGATATGATACTTCTGATTCCAGGTCAGCCCCACGAGGTTCATTTTAACCTCCCCCATCCTCCTTTGTAACTTCTTCCTGATTAACCCCACTCTCATTATCTAAAATATTTTTACTTATTTGTTCAATCTTAGTACATCCATAAAGTAATGTCAGAATTGCTAACCTCTATCCCTGCGAGAAACACATGTACTAACTAGATTATAGTATTTGTGTTCTTTTTGTCTTTGGCATTACAGGGTCTAGTTAAAACGCAGTTTTCCAAAGTTACTTAGGTTAGTTCTTTTATTTTTTTCTCTGTTCCTATCAATGTGGTTATGTCATTCATTTGGGATAGAGTTAGGCTCATTTGTTACTGTTTGTATTCCATCTGGGGTTCCCCCACATCCTCGTTGGTTTTCGTTATTTGTTTAGATTGGGGTCTGTGAAGGGTGTGTGAAGCGTTACCATGGTTCCAGAGCCAGAGCTCTACAGGAGGACATGCTCAGAGACGTGCCACTCCTTCCTCACTCCTGCTCTCCCATCCCATTCCCTCATCTTGTTACCCTTCATACTCATCCCCTGTAGACAGCCCATCTCTTTAGTTTCTGGTTTATCCTTCTCACTGGCAATGTTTTCAAAGCTCCCAAGGGCTGAAACCCCGCTCTCCCCTCTCGTTCCTCCTCCACACTCGCTGGTCTCAGCAGCTTCCTGAACATGGCGCGCCGTGCACAGCCTGCGCGGCTGATGCTGTTCCTGAGACTCCTCCACTTGCTGTCCTTCGTGCCCTGCTCAGCTCAGGCTTTCCCAGGCCTCGGGCCCTTGGGCCCCACACTACATCTGAGGTAGGGACTAAGTCTTTCATCTCTGGGTTCCTAGTCCCTGCCACTTCTGAGGAGGGAGGGGCCCAGTCAGTGCTTGTTCAGGGAACTGCTTCCCTCAGCATCCAGACTCAACGCCACTTTGTCCACTTCGCTTCCATCAGCACATCCAGCCGGCAGTCACTGACCCCCTAACTCCACCTACCCCATCCCCCTTTCTCCCTGGGCGCCCGGCATTGCATCATTTGTGTGAATTTTCTTTGCTCAGGGCTCATTACGTGGCTTTGAACCTGTTCTCATGTCAGTGCATGTATTTATGTCCATCTCGGTTTCCCCACCTATAAACAAGAGCCAACTTCTTTTATTTCTCTCTCTGCCTTCCAAGCGCCGTTTTACCCCTGTGGCCCCTTGGAAATGTTGTGTGACTGTGTTGGGGATCTGGTGCCACCCGGTGGATGCCACAAGAAGGGCCTCATCTGCCTCCCAAGGTGTAGCCTCGGATTCCCACCATGAACCAAAGCAACTTCCACATACGAAATATCATCTTGTGTTTTTCTTCCTTTTTGCAGACCACCTCTAACTGGGAAAAGGCAAAGAAACCATACGTGTATTCTCTTCTGTAATCAATCCCATGAAAAAAGTTCCATCAGTGAAATCATTGACCACGTGAAGTTTGGGGGCTCCCTGTGGGATTAATTAGCCAGGCTCCAGATTATATCCCAAGTTTATAGGGATCATGGGTATAATCAGGGGTTGGCTGCATGAATGAGGAGCTCAGGGTTAAACAGCTGCCTCTGAAGAGCTGCCAGCTCTCTCTCTCTTGTATTTACTCAGATTGTCACATCATTTTCTCTCTAAAGCCAAAGAAATATAAAACCAAAGAACCTCAGGATAATTCACTGCAGTTGCTTCATTTTACAAGTAATTATCATTGCTTCCTTTCTTAGGACTTTCCATTTGTGATGTATTTTCTCAATGATCCTCACAAAGTTCTGAGACACACAGAGTAGCTGTTATTATAACGACATAATATATATATTGTCATGAGAGATATATATATATATGGGGAAACTGAGGCCCAGAGAGGTTCATGGACTTGCACAGTTAACAGAAGAGCCAGGGTTGGGCAGAACCCAGGTTTCCTGATTCCCAATCCACTCTTCTCTCTACCACATGGTAATCAATGGAAATATTGCAAATTTATATTTATTTTTATTTAAGCTTTCAGATTTTGGGTCCTTAAGTATAAAGATATTACATAACAATATTTATTTATATTTTACTTAATTATTTGTTCTTTAAAATATATAATATGGAAAATTACAAATTAGCAAATGTCCTAGCTCTAAAGCAATCAGTTGGGACCTGAAGAAATCAGGTGGTACATTTGCCCCACAAGGGCAGTGGCCACAGCTTACTCATTCTGTACCCCCAGCACACAGCAAGATGTTGGCACAATGTCGGCTCTCAATAAATGTTTGTTGAATCAAAGAATATGAAAGATATATGAAGACTATGTCTATCTAATATCCGTTTACATCTTCATGGACATGTGTGTTTATAGAGTATATTTGCTATAGGAAAAATAGGAGTTGAACCTAATAGATGAATTTAGAATCCAGAACATTAGAGACGGAAGGACATGGAATGTCATCTAGCCCCATCCTGGTAAATAGGGGTATAATCCCTGCAAATTTAACAAGTTTCTGCAGTTTCCTTGCCTTTTATTAAATAGGGGGAAATAACAGTATTGACTTTATGGGATTGTTGTGGGGTTAAATGAGATGATAATGATCTGGGCATGAAAGATAACTTTCCAGATGGTGAGGGGATGAAACATTGCACTAAAGAACACTACGGCTCTCTCTTCAAGCAGGGTTTGGGGGGGTGGGTTAGGGTAAATGTTTAAAGAGTGGGAATGGTTGGAGGTGGGCCTCCCAGAGGCAGTCGGTCCATTGACTGATTGGCTCGATGCTGTCTCACATCCCTTCTAAAGGTGTGGGGGAGTTGTCTCAGGTCTCTTTGTCCAGACCTTGCAGCCTTCCCCTTCCGGGTCAGCCCACAGGCCATTTGCCCTTCTCTCACTCGATAGCATCACAGAGGGGTTTTGTTATGAAGGCAAGGAGCCCTACCTTTCCTAGAAGACGTCTCACAGAAGTCCCCCTTATCCAGGAGCACCAAGGAAAGGGACAGCCACTTACCTCTGAGGTACAGAGCCCACAGCACCCCACCCCTTCCTCCTCACAGTGAATCCCATCAGAGCAAGCAAGCACCTTACCCTCAGGCTGTTGGTCAACAGGCAGACCAGCAACCAACAGCCTGGCATTAAAAGATAGGCTGAGCCCTTCTCTCAGGAATCTGGATCAGGGAGTAGAAAGAGATTGAGCAAGTTAGCAACCGGGACAGAAGCTGGACAGTTATGAAGTAGAGAGGTCGAGTGGCGCAGCCATGCTAGGCCCTGAGCCACTAAAGGTAGGAGGCAGTGAGGAGGTGGGTTTGTGGTGTTTGGAAAGCACAGGAAATAAAGCAGATGCACCAAGAGACAACAAGAGGCACGTCAGGAAGGAACCCAAGCGTGCCTATCCCGAGCTGCCCATTCCCAGCCAGCCCCAGGGCCAGGCACCGGCTGAAAACAACCCTCTTTGTCCTGAAGAAATTCAAGGGAGTCAGCCTGCTCCTTACCACCAAAGAGCCTCCTCAGATCTCAGGACTTAGCCAAAGCATGGACACCAGCGTCTAGCGACACATTCTTCAACAGTGGTGTCTTCAAAAAATGTTTCTTTACAGATACTTTGTTTGCAGGAAGTTTGTTTAAAGCCATTGTGAAAAGACTTTAGAGGAAGCAATGCAAAAGAAAGACTTTGAGGTGTATATAGAAGGTCGTCAGATGATATTTACTCCCCCAGTAACCAACAGTGCAAGCCCATACACACACACACACACACACACCCTGCCCCAGGTCTAGCTGTCAATATAGCAACAGCTAGAGGCCCGTAAAAGGTGGGCCCTTTTGTGTGTGTGTGTGTGTGTGTGTGTGTGTGTGTGTGTGTGTGTGTGTGTGGAAGATCAGCCCTGAGCTAACATCCAATGCCAATCCTCCTCTTTTTTTTTTTTTTGCCGAAGAAGATTGGCTCTGGGCTAACATCTGTGCCCATCTGCCTCTACTTTATATGGGACACCGCCACAGCATGGCTTGACCAGCACACCTGGGATCCGAACCTGCAAGCCCCAGGCCGCCGAAGCAGAGCGTGTACACTTAACCGCTTGCGCCACAGGGCCGGCCCAAGGTGGGCCCTTTTTTGTGTGCTTACTCTCCCTGATGACAGAAGTTGACCTGGGTTGAGGCTGAACCTAGGAACAGGCTACTCTCAAGGTCCCTGTTGCCTGGAGCTCCAAGCTGGCCACCTTGGGGCACCAATGGTTCTGCTGCTGCCCTTCCCACCTTGGCCTTCTAGAAGCTCTCACCTCTGCTTCAGGCTGATGCATCCACCTCCAATTACAAGCCTGACCAGATGCCCAGGGCCTATCCTATAACTTCTAGCTAATTACTCTGGACCTTTAACTAAACTGTTTCCCCACCTTTCCCTAGATTCTAAGTCTAGAGTACTTACCAAGACTAATCTCATCTTTTCCCAGAGTGCTGTTTACCTCCACTGCCACCAGAAATCACACTAGATTAGCAGAGAGAATAAGAGAAGGAGACAGAAACTTGGTTACTACCAACATCAGCTGTTCACATTATGACCCACAAGTAGGAGGACCACCATGAGCAGTCATGTAAGGAAACATCTTTTCTTCTCTTTCTGTCCTTCCATTCAGATGAATAAGCCCCAGGAAAAGAGCTATAGGAGAGAGAGCAAACCACATACCCCACTCCAAGCTGATGGAGCCACAGGTCTAGTCTACATTGGGGGTTGGGTGCTGATGTGGCAGAGGCAGCTTTGGTGAAATACGCGACTGAAATTTTAAAACAGACAGTGACACTGAGTCTTAACCAACATGACAATGTCTTAGTAACAGATATTAACTGACAAATTATAGATTTGGACTGTGTATCATTAGGGAGCCTGCTACTAAGCAGGAAATCAGATGGTTTAAATACAGTTGGTAGCAATTATTGGAAAAATAAAGTCATTTCATTTATCCCTCTCTGAGCTTATATTACTCAAACTATTCACACTACAGTCATCACCAGAAGTTCTGGCTTCTGATGTCAAAAAGACATTAAGAAATGATAGCTTGTGGAAAAATAAGTGAAAGTGAAAGGGGGCCTGTGCAGTGCAGCTGAGGCAAGGGATCCAGGATCTAATTTGGTCTCTGTGGGTCAGCATTACAATACACAGCATGGCATGTTAAAGTTAGTAAAAGAATGTTGCATATTGTGGCAATAGGGTAGCTGGTATCTCATAAAGACAAGAAAATCTGTTATATTAGAACAAGACTTGTTTAAGTATTTAGTTAAGTTGGAGCTAAACTGAAAATAATGATATGATTCCATGACATTTAAAAAATATATTTTTCTGGGTCTGCCTCTGAAGTGGCTGCTGTGCTGTTGCCCACCCCCAGTATCAAGCAGACTGATCTAACATGTACCCAGAGCACCTAGATTTTGGTCTCAAACACAATTCCCCAGCCAAGGGAACCAGGGAGCCTTGGAAAGTATCTGATTCTATATCTTGGAGCAAGGATAATTAGGATGGGCCTGGAGCACTAATTTGTTGCCAGAAAGAAAGTATGCTTCCAAACTATCCAGAGCAATTGTAAAGGATAAAGGAGCCAGTTTAAAGGGGCTCCCACTGAGCAAGTTGTGACAATTTTGGCATTAGAAAGGAGGCAGTAGTTCTCTGAAGAGCCATATGAGGCATGCCAAAATGAAAAGAAATTTAAAAAGTCATGTATAAGTTTTTAATGATGGTTTACAGTGTGTTGACTAAGCCAAACTATGTGCACACTATGTTCAAGTTTTGGTCAACATCACATCAAAATTTTATCATTGCAAATCAAACAGCTAAAATATATTGCAGTCCTGGCAGGGGATGCAGAATCTCACCAGCTCTACTCGGGCAATAAAATGAGAAATTGTGTAAGATTTTACTATTACTTAAAAAAAAAAAAGACATAGGTTTGGAAAGTCCAATTATCTCCACAGTGACTCAGCCTAATAGATACCAACTCATGATGAATCATCCTGGAAATCATTCTGGACCCTTGTCCTGGGCAAGAATATCCCACCGAGAGTTCAACCCAAAGCACCTCAGGGTGAAGTGGCCTGAGATGATGGTTCTGTGCCCCTGGGCTGGCAGAGTACATTTGTAATGTTGGGATGAATAAAGGAATCTACCCGAATTAACTTTGGTATTGGTTACGTTATCTGTAATAACCAGTTTCATTCTGCTACTTAATATATACTTCAATTTAAGATGTTTGAAACAGGTAAGAGAATCTGTTACATTTCTGAGTCTATTTTATTAGATGTACAAGAGTTGCTTAGCAGTCTAGGAAGATTTTGCTTATTAGATTTAAAAGACTACTGGGGGGCTGTCGGTGTATTTAAGAGAATCAGCTAAATTAAATTTGAAAGTATGGTTTGAAATGTCTAAGGGAATTTGATCAATTAAGTACAGAAGTGGTGTGGTATAATTAAGGAGGATATAATCTGTTAAACTCATGGTTAATTGAAAGTTAACCAAGGAACAAGTAGAAAAAAATTCTTATTTTTATACAAAATTACTGGATTTATTAATAAGACAACAATGTTTGTAAATTGAGGTTTTAGGCTTAGAAGACCTGGGATATTTAAACTTGATGCTTTAATCAACCGAATAGTAATTAAAATATAAGTAACTCTTAAGTATTCCTTTCATGCCCAAAAGCCTCCTTAGAAAAATTTCTATGAAGAAATAGAAAATCTGAAAAGGCCTATAATAAGTAAGGAGATTG
This sequence comes from Diceros bicornis minor, assembly GCF_020826845.1. NCBI lineage: Eukaryota > Metazoa > Chordata > Mammalia > Perissodactyla > Rhinocerotidae > Diceros > Diceros bicornis. The sequence continues at coordinate 13,007,946 of NC_080749.1, read as the reverse complement.
CATCAGTAACCAAAAATCTCCCAACAAAGAAAAGCCCTGGAACTGATGGCTTCACTGATGAATTCTACCAAATATTTAAAGAACTAATACCAGTCTTTCTCAAACTTTTCCAAAAAATTGAAGAGGAGGGAACACCTCCAAACTCATTCTTTGGACCAGCATTACCCTGATGCCAAAGCCAGATGAAAGACACTACAAGGAAAGTAGTGATGAAAACTTCAGGCCAATATCCCTTACGAACATTGATGCAAAAGTCCTCAACAAAATACTAGCAAATCAAATTCAGCAGTATATTAAAGGGATTAGACCAAGTGGGATTTATTCCTCAGTGCAAAGATGGTTCAACATACAAAATTCAATCAATATAATACACCACATTAACAGAATGAAGGATAAAAAACACATGATCATCTCATTTGATACAGAAAAAGCATTTGACAAAATTCAACACCCTGTCATGAAAAAACACTCAACAAACTAGGAAGAGAAGGAAATTGCCTGAACATAATAAAGGCTATATATGAAAAATCCATAGCAAACATCATACTCAATGGTGAAAGACTGAAAGCTTTTCCTCTAAGATCAGGAACAAGACAAGGATGCCCACTCCCACCAGTTTTATTCAATATAGTACTAGAATTTCTAGCCAGAGCAATTAAGCAAGGAAAATAAATAAAAGGCATCCAAATTGGAAAGGAAGAAATAAAATTATTTCTGTTTTCAGATGATATGATCTTATATGTAGAAAACCCGTAAGATTCCACAAAAAAACCTGTTAGAGCTAATAAATGAATTCAGCAAACCAGCAGGATACAGAGTCAACACACAAAAATCAGTTGCTAAACACTAACAATGAACAATCTGAAAAGGAAATTATGAAAACAATTCCATTTACAATAGCAACAAAAAAGAATAAAATACTTAGGGATGAACTTAACTAAAGAGGTATAATGAAAACTACAAAACCTTGCTAAAAGAAATTAAAGAAGACATAAATAAAGAGAAACACATCCCATGTTCATGGATTGGAGGACTTAATGTTGTTAAGATGTCAATACCACCCAAAGCTATCTACAGATTCAGTGCAATCCTTATCAAAATCCCAATGACATTTTGTGTGTGTGTGTGTGAGGAAGATCAGCCTCGAGCTAACATCCATGCCAATCCTCCTCTTTGCTGAGGAAGACTGGCCCTGGGCTAACATCTGTGCCCATCTTCCTCCACTTTATATGGGACATCGCCACAGCATGGCCTGACAAGCGGTGCGTCAGTGGGCGCCCAGGATCTGAACCCCGGGCCGCCAGCTGTGGAGCGTGTGCACTTAACCACTACGCCATGGGGCCGGCCCCCATGACATTTTTGAAGAAATAGAAAAACCCATTCTAAAATTCGTATGAAATCTCAAGGGACCCAGAATAGCCAAAACGATCTTGAAAAAGAAGAACAAAGCTGAAGGAAAGCGTGAAATCACACTTCCTGATTTCAAACTTACTACAAAAGTACAGTAATCAAAACAGTGTGTTACTGGCATAAAGACAGACATACAGACCAATGGAACAGAAAAGACAGTTCAGAAATAACCCTTGGTTATATGGTCAAATGATTTTTGACAAGGGGGTGAAGGCCATTCAATGAGGAAAGGACAGTTTTTTCAACAAATGTTGCTGGGAAAACTAGACATCCACACGCAAAAGAATGAAGTTGGACCCTTACCTAACACCATATGCAAAAAATTAACTCAAAATGGATCAAAGACGTAAATGTAAGACCTAAAACTATACAACTCTTAGAAGAAAACATAGGGCAAAATCTTCACAACACTGGATTTGGCAATGATGTTTTGGATATGACACTTTGGCACCGGCAATAAAAGAAAAAATAGACAAATTGGACTTCATGAAAATTTAAAGATTTTGTGCATCAAAAGACACTATCCACAGAGTAAAAAGGCAACCGAAAGAATAGGAGAAAATATTTGCAAATCATATATCCGATAAGGGATTAATATCCAGAGTATATTGAGAACTTCTAAAACTCAACCACAAAAAATAAAACCCAGTTCAAAAATGAGCAAAGGACTTGAATAAGCATTTCTCCAAAGAAGATATACGAATGTCCAATAAGCACATGGAAAGATGCTCAACATCACTAATCATTAGGGAAATGCATATCAAAACTACAAGATACCACCTCACATCCATTAGGATGGCTACTATCAAAAAAAAACAGAAAATAACAAGTGTTGGCAAAGATGTGGAGAAATTGGAATGCTTGTGAATTATTGGTGAAAATGAAAATGGTACAGCCTCTGTGGAAAACAGTATGCTGGATCCTCAAAAAATTAAAAATAGAGTTACCATATGATTCAGCAATTCTACTTCTGCGTATACAACCAAAAGAATTGAAAGGAGGATCTTGAAGAGAGATTTGTACACTCATAGTCATAGCGGCATTATTCACAATAGCTAAATTGTGGAAGCAACCCAAGTGTCCATCAACAGATGAATGTATAAGCAAAATGTGGTATACACATACAATGGAATTTAAGCTTCCTTAAAAAGGAAGGAAATTCTTATATATGCTACAACATGGAAGAACCTTGAGGACATTATGCTAAGTAAAACAAGCCAGTCACAAAAAGACAAATACTGTATGATTCCACTTATATGAGATACTTAGAATAGTCAAAATTATAGAGACAAGAATGTAGAATAGTGGTTGCCAGGGGCTAGGGGGAGGGAGAAATGGGGAGTTATTGTTTGTTGGGTAGAGTTTCAGTTTTACAGGATGAAAAGTTATGGAGGTGGAAAGTGGTGATGTTTGCACAACCTTATGAATGTATTTAATACCACTGAACTGTACACTTAAAAAGTCAAGATGGTAAATATTATGTGTATTTTACCACAATGAAAAAAACAACCATCAGATGCCCTGTAATCCATCATTCCCTGGGTGCTTATCTCCGTGTTTATTTCCTGTTTATCCTATAATCTAGTCCCAATCACCCACCCCTTGCAGGCTTCCCACACCTCTCTGGGAACTTTAGAATGCCTGGTCCATCATCACTGAATTCCCCACACTTCCACCACTTTCTGTGAACATTCCCCTCTCTTGCTTGCTCTGCACAAAGCTTGGCTCTCTTCCCTGAGGACACCCTAGCCCCCTCATGTGAAGCCATTTTCTTCACTTTGCTCCATGGAAATCAGGGTAGAATAGTCTTTGCTCCCCACAGCCATTTTCTCCTCCACAAACCCCAGCTCCTTTGAAATGCATGCATCAGACCATTCCAGCATACTACCCATCCTTGCTGCTATTATCCACCCACCTCCTGGTCCCTCTCTCTCATTCTTGAATTATCTTAGCACCTGGATCTTTGTATTCTTTGCCACTCCCCTTTTCACCATTCTTGCCAACTTCAACATTGGCAGAGACAGTCCAGCCAACATCTTGGCCTCTTGTAACCAAGACTCCTTTTTTGATTGTACCTGGGATTTAATTTACAGAGGTGATTGAGGGACAACATGGAAAGGTCAATGCCATTGAAAGAAGTATTTAGAGGAGGGGGCACACCATGCCATGCAGGACCACATGGGGAACCACCAGGGTCAGTCAAGAAGCAGAAGGAGCAAGTGGAAAGCATAGCCCAGAGCCTTTGCTATGGTTTCTGTGGGAAGGAATGGCAGGACAGGGTAGGGAGGTCTGAGCAAGTTTAGGATTGGATAGTTTGAATAATTTTGGCGGGGCTATGAGGGTGGTCTCTAGTTGTCCAGTACGCACCCTGGGGTCATTTAGAGCAAGGGATGTATTGGCTTGGTGTGTGAGAGTTAGATAAAGGAGGTGGTTGGGGGTATGGGATCTGGATTGGCTGGTTTGCATATGAAAGGTATGCTTGAGGTGGGCGTGGGAGGAGTCATTTGCTATCTCTAGGAATTAGCTAGTCCTGGGAGGGGCAGTCTCTCCATGAATAGCAAGGCCCCTAAATTGTCATAAAATATAGAAAATAAAAAATATGATTAATACACCTCCTCAGTTCTTAATAATCTCTTCCACTCCACCCCAGGCATGGACTCCCACAGTCATACTCTTGACCTTGCCATCATCAATATTGATGCCACCTCTGAAGTGTGCATTTCAAGCCTTCCACCCTCTAATCACCACCTCTTTATGCTTCTGCTTGGCTTACTCTGGTGACCCCATTCCAACAATCCTCACGTTCCACTAGGCCAATGATCTTGCCACTTCTTCCTTCTATAAAGTGCTTGGAAACAGTGCTGGGCAGGTGGTATGCACAGTGTAAGTGTTAAGCACATAAATCACCCCCACGGGCCCTCACTATCCTCCTCCTTTGCAAACGCTCTCACCCCCTTTGCCCCTTTCTCCTCACGCTGTGCTTGACTGGCAAACTCCAGCTCTGGTTAAACCCTTCAACTATCCATCTACCCATGGATGGGTAGAGCACCCAAACATTGTTGGAGAAAATCACACCACCATACTAACTAGTCTTGCACTGCATTTTTGACCCAGATCTCAAATGGGCACTCAGTACTGCCCAGCAATCATTATATTTTCCTGGTGGATTCTTTCTCCCTCTTCAAATGGAAATTTCACATCTTTTCTGCTTTCTCAAACTTTCACCACCCCCTCCTCACTACATTCTCAGTGATAACCTCACTCCATATGTCACTGAGAAGAAAAGAAGCAGTCAGATAAGAACAACCTCATCTTCTCATCATAAAATCACCAGCCTGGGCCCATGGACCACAGCTTCCCTCTTTTTTTTTTTTTCCCCAGCTTTATTGAGGTATAATTGACATATAACATTGTGTACGTCTAAGGTGTACAACGTGATGGTTTGAGAGCAGCTTCCTCTTGTTAGAGTGAAGAATTTCTACCGATCTATCTCCTCCTGCCACTTATGCCCTGGACCCCATCCCCTCTTACCTACCCAAGGAATTCCTTCCTGCGGTGATCCCCTCTCTCTGGCATCATCAATTTGTCTCTCTCAATGAGATCATCTCAATAATAATATTCCTCAGTGAGATATTATCATATAAACACACCTGATAGAACAAAACAAAACCCTTCTTAGACCCTATCCTCCACAGCCAGAGTTGCCTGCATTTCCTGCCTTCACTTCCTCACCTCCCACTCTCTCTTCATCCAGTCAGATTATCCTGCTCACTTTCCACTAAACAGCTCCTACTGGGTCACCAAGGACCAGCCACTGCAGTTAGAATAAAATGCAAGGGCCTCTCTCAGGCTACAAGACCCTGGCAATCTAGCCCCTACCTACCTCTCCCACTCCCCTCCTACCTTCTCCCCTTGCCACACTCTTTCAGTCACACTGGACTTTCTGTTCCTCAAACACACTGTCTCATCCCTGTCCTTGGGCCTTAGAACTAACCATCTTCTCTGCTGGAGACATCTTTCATACAGATCTCCATCTCATCCTTCCCGTCACTCAGGACTCAGCCCAAACACCACCTCTTCAGAGAGGCCTTCCCTAACTGCCTTAGCTAAAGAATCGCCTACCCTCTCTTTTTTACCCTATTACCCAGCTTTATTTCCTTAGTAGCCTTATCCCTACTGGAAATTATCTTATTTTCTTATGTTGCTAAATAAATAAGGTGCTAAGTAAATAAGAATATTAAATGAATGTGTTGACTGAATAAGCAAACTTTTACCGAAAGTTTCGCCACACATACAAGTAGCAGAAAGGAAGAGTGGTGAGGAATCAGACCCTGGTGAGCAGGGCCAGGGACTTTCCTTTTGCCCCTAAAATGCCTGGCCAGCTGACAGCCCAGAAGCACCATTCATGGACACGTTTGTGGGCCTGGTTCACATCCCCCAGTCACTTCAGGGCTCTGTCCCCAGTCAGAGCCAGCTGGCAGGGGGAAGACAGGGGCTCCACGGCAGGAGCAGACCCTTACCCCAGGCCTGTCTGGGCCCACTCTTGGCCAGACGAGCCCCTCCCAGACTCAGAGCAGGACGTTCCTGAAAAGAAGGAGAATCCCAGCAGAGGAGGAGAAGGAACAAGAGACCTCATGACAGCTGTTCTTGGACCCCGCCAAACAGCCGCAGCAAAGTGCTGACAGCGGCCTGGGGAGCCTGTGCCAAAGGTGCTGGACACTGGCCACCCTCCAGCCTCACCTGAGGGGTCTGTAAGGAGGCCTTTGGGACCGTGCAGGCCTCAGCTCTGAGAGCCTGCCCCCTGAACCCAAAGTCACCTGAGGGGCTTCTCTCCAGGGCCTTTGCTCTCAGCCCCTTATTCCCTGTTCAGTCCCACACTCAGGAAAGGATCTGGCTGAGAAGCCTCACCGGCTCCTGAAACAAGGGACCCGGTGTCTGCAGGGAAAGCACCTCACCACCCTGCCCCCTTGTCCTTCCAGCAAATTCCTACAAGTCTTCCTAAGCTCAGATACAAGGGCACCTCCCTGAGGAGGAGTGGGCACTCCATCCTTTGTGGCCCTACCATAGGAAGAGGGGAGGGCTATTTGCCCACATGGGTTTGTTTGTGTGTTTGCTTTCTTGACTTGGAAGCGACCTGAGGACTATGGCTCCTTCTTTTTTTGTGTGTGAGGAAGATCAGCCCTGAGCTAACATCCATGCTAATCCTCCTCTTTTTGCTGAGGAAGACCAGCCAAGAGCTAACATCTATTGCCAATCCTCCTCCTTTTTTTCCCCAAAGCCCCAGTAGATAGTTGTATGTCACAGGTGCACATCCTTCTAGTTGCTGTATGTGGGACGCGGCCTCAGCATGGCCGGAGAAGTGGTGCATCGGTGCGCGCCCGGGATCCGAACCCCGGCCGCCAGTAGCGGATCGCGCGCACTTAACCGCCAAGCCACGGGGCCGGCCCCAACTATGGCTCTTTCTTATCCATGTATTATCCCCAGCACTTGGCACGGGACAGGCGCTTAATGAACAAATGAATGAACATCCTGGGAGTGGTAAGGGAGGGGTTGTTGGGGATGGTTGTGCCCTCAAGCACACGATGGAGATAACCACATACACTTCTTTTTGGAAGCCCAGCCTTAAGCAAAACACCTGTTTACCCCATGGGTTCCCACTCTGCATCCCTGAACAATAACCCTCTCGGTTGCTTTGGTTGAATGAGTGATAAATATTCTATCAGCTCTGCAGTGGGGTGGGCCAACCTACTTTTTTTATATACATTTTTTATTGATGTAAAATTCACTATTTTAAAGTGCACAATTCATTGGTTCTGAGTATATTCACAATATGGTGTAACCAGCTCTACTATGTAATTCCAGATCATTTGCATCACTCCTAAAAGAAACCCATACCTGTTAGCAGTCACTCCTCATTACCCCTCTCCTACCCCTTGATATCCACTAATCTGCTTTCAGTCTTGACAGGTTTGCCTTTTCTGGACATTTCACAAAAGTGGAATCACACAATATGTGGCCTTTTGTGATGAGCTTTTTTCACTTAGCATGTTTTCAAGGTCATCCATGTTGGAGCATATATCAGCCCTTCATTCCTTTTTATGACTGAATAATATTTCATGTATGGAATATGCCCTATTTTATTTGTCCATTCATCAGTTGATGGACATTTGGGTTGTTTCCACCTTTTGGTTATTGTAATTATATGAATATCTGTGTACAAGTATTTGTTTAAGTCCCTGCTTTCAATCCTTTTGGGATATATTCCTAGGAGTGGAATTGCTGGATCATATGGTAATTCTATGTTCAGCTTTGTGAGGAGCTCCAAACTGTTTTCTATAGCGGCTGAGCCATTTTACATTCCCACCAGTAATGTGTGAGAGTTTCAGTTTCTCCACATCCTCACACTTGTTATTTTCTGTTGGTTGGTTTGTTTTATTTTGTTTTTGTGGCCATCCTAGTGGTTGTGAGGTGGCACCTCATTGTGGATTTGATTTGTATTTCCCTAATAACTAATGACACTGAGCATCTTTTCATGTGCTCGTTGGCCATTTGTATATCTTCTTTGGAGAAATGTCTATCAAATTGTTTGCCCATTTTTTAATTGCATTGTTTGTCTTTTCCTTGTTGAGCTGTTAGGGGTTCTTTATGTATTCTGAATACGAGACCCTTATCATATCTATGATTTGCAAATATTCTCTCGCATCATGTGGACTGTCTTTTCACTTTTTTGATGATGTTCTTTGATGCGCAAAAGTTTTTAATTTGATGAAGTCCAATTGGTCAGCCTACTTTTAAAGACACATTTTTAAAAACCTTTTTATTATGGAAATTTCCAAACCTACAAAAAAGTAAAGCATAGTATAATGAACTCCCCTGAATTTGTCATGAAGCTTCAACTACCAACATTTGTCGATGTTGTTTCACCTATGCTCCTGCTTTTTTGTTGTTTTGTTTTGGCTGGAATATTTTGAACTAAACAGCACACATCATGTTGTTGCACCTGGAAATATTTCAGGATGCATCTCTAAGTGATAAGGACTTTAGTTTACATAAACATCATGCTTCATCCCACCTAACAAAATAAACAATTCATTAGATATCACCTAATAATCCATATTCAGATTTCCCCAGTTGTCTCAAATATGTCTTTTTTTACAGTTAATAAACTAACTGTTGATTCAGGATCCCAACAAAAGGCACATATTGCATTTAACTGCTATGTCTTTCAAGTCTCTTTTATTTTATGTCTCCTTCTCTCCATGTTTTTCGTGCCATTGATTTGTTAGAGAAACCACATTATTTGCCTCGTAGAATATCTCATATTCTGGATCTGACTGAGGTCACTTGTTAAAAAACACCATTTACATACAAACAACTGAGCAGCCAAAGTTGGAGTCTCAGAACCAGAGCAGATCTTAATAATAATGGCTAATTGCTATATGGCACAAACTCTGCTGGGCATTATACAGACATGAACTCACTGAATCCCCACAATAACCCTAGGAGGTAGGTAGTACTCTCATCCACATTTTATAGGTGAGAACGCTAGGCCCAGAGAGGTTAACCTGCCCAAAGTCACAGGGCTAGAAAGGGGTGGAGCCAGGAGTCTGGCCCCAGCATCCATGCTCTTCACCACTGCCAGATTTGCATCTGGTCATGGAAGCCCTTTGTGACGGAGAGGGTGCCTTTCAAGGCCAAGATTGAAAGGAAACCCCAAGTCTTGTTAAGCGGCAAGGGACTTGAAGTGTCATTCCCCTCCTTTAGTTATGCAAATGAGAGTGTCTAGGCAGCTTCTAGGACTAGAGTGTAACAGGTCCCTTTGAGACAGATATTATTATCCTCACTTTAGAGATGAGGAAACTGAGGTCCAAAGAGGTGACATCCTTCACCCAAAGTCCCCGTGCTTCCTAAGGAACGTCTCTTTCCAGGGGCTGCAGCCTCCCTAAACACTGATTCTGGGCTGAGGAACTGGCCCAGGTCTGGGGGGCAGCAACTCAAGGTCTATGTTCTCCCCTAGTATCTGCAGGGTCCTCTCTGCCTGGTCAGCCCATGACTCCACAAGGTGCTGTTGGGCAAGCCTGACACAGGGAATGCCGCCCCCGAGGTGCCCCCACAGGATGCTCTACCAGAGGATTAGCTGTGAGTCAGGTATGGTCCCGATCGACCCACTGCAGCTGGTCCTTTTGTGGGCCAGAGCCCTGCAGAGAGGGCTGAGCTGGTGATTTGTCTAGAGACACCGTGGTCCACAGGCTGCTAACTTTCCAAAGCCCCACCCCAATGCCCACACCTGCCAGATCTCTTTACATCCTCCCCTTTCCACCCAGGAGGTGAGCCCTACTTTCCCCCTTCCTCGGGGGCTCAAATGGAAGAGAAAGCCAGACACAGAGGCCAGATCCACTTGGGAGAACTGGCAAGACCCGCTAGGGAGAATCTGTAATAAAGCAGGAGCGGTAATGTGAAACGTACAGGATCGGTGTCCCATCCTGCTCCAGTGCTAGCTAGGTGCACAGGAGCTGGGGACCCTGCCCAAGATAAAGGCCTCAGGTTCTTCATCTGTAAAATGGGAATAATCTACTTCAAGAGTCCGCAGTCTTTTTTTGTAGAGGGCCAGATAGTATACATTTTAGGCTTCCTGGGCCAGACTGTCTCTATTCTAGCTACTCAACTCTGCCCTTCTGGGGGAACGCAGCCACAGACGACATGTAAAGGAATGGGCGTGGCTGTTCCAATAAGTGGCGGTGCCAATCCCTGATCTTCCTACTCACAGAGCTGCTGCGAAGGTGAGGTGACAGATGTGACGCTGCTCTGTGGACTGTAGAGTGAGGATCACTTGAAAGGAAATGGGGGGCAGCGAACGTGGTAACAGAAATAAAGCTCAGAGCCCCCAGCAGGCGAAGGGCGCTTCCAGACAGGAAAGGACACGGACCTGGCAGTCAGGCGCCTGACCCACGCGGGGCCGCCGTTCCCTCCAGGGCTGAACGGGATGATCAAGGCCGCCTCTCAGCTGCAGAGAAGGAAGCGCGAGCCGGCGTTGCTCTTCCCGGGGCCAGCGACGCCTCGGGTCGCAGACCAGCCCCAAAGCGCTCCGTTGGGGCGGAGCCTCCGGCGCGGGCCAGAGCGCCCGAGGGCTCCTCCCCTCTCCGCCGGCCCCGCCCCCGAGCGCCCGCCTCCAGAGCCCCGCCCCCCGGGCCCCGGCCGGCGTGCTTTGCGCCTGGTTCCGCCCCGCGCACGTGTGATGGCGTCCTAGGCTGCGGGGTGGAGGTGAGCGCGCGGGGAGGAGGTGAGCGCGCGGGGAGGGGCGGGCCGGGGGGCCTGGGGGGCCGGACCCTCTCCCTGGGATCTGCGGCCGCCGTGTGTGGGACTCGCCGGCCGTAGCTGAGGGGGCCCGGGATGGAAGCCGAGGGGAAAGCCTCTGCGAGGGTCCCGCAGCCCTCTTCGCCCAGCCGCCTGCGCGATGCGCCGCATCCCACCCGAGGCCGGCCTGGAGCGCGGCCTCGGCGCTGGTGGCCCTGGGGGCGTTGGGAGCTTGCCCAGGACCCATCTTTTCCGAACCTCAGTTTCCTCATTGGAAAAAAGGCCCAAATGGTGTGATTCTTTAGGAGTTTTTTATTAAAATAGGCCAAGCGGTGCCCCACCTTGTTTGCCTCCCCGTATTTGCTAAACATATTTCACAGACAGGAAGACAGGAAGCTTCAACCAAATTAAATAATTGTGAATTTTTAGTGAAATGTTTACAGATGAAATAATAGGATGCCCGGGATGTGTTTCAAAATAAACCAGTTGGAAGGAGAATATGGGTGGGAGTAGAGATGAAATGATTGGTGGTGAGTTGATGATTTTTGTCTACTTTTGTATATGTTTGTAATTTAGCATTAAAATTTTTTCTAAGATGAAAAGTTTGCTGTGGACGTCTGACAGCTTGTGTTCAATACCGTGCCTGTATTAGTCGGCTAGGGCTGCCATGTAAGCACTGGGTGGCTTAAACCAGGGAAGATCTATTTTCTCAGGGTTCTGGAGGCTGGAAGTCCAAGATGGAGGTGTCAGCAGGGCTGGTTTCTCCTGAGGCCTCTCTCATTGGCTTGTAGATGGCCACCTTCTGGCTTGTGTCCTCTCAGGGTCTTTCCTCTGTGGGTGTCTGTGTCCTAATCTCCTGTTCTCATAAGGACACCTGTCATATCGGATTAGGACCCACCCTGATGAACTCCTTTTAACTTAATTACCTCTTTAAAGACCCCGTCTCTAAGTACAGTCACATTCTGAGATACTGGGAGTTAGGACTTCAGTTTATGAATTTGGGGGGACAAATTCAGCCCGTAACACTGCCGCTTTACTAGTTCAGGCTTTTGACCATTTACTTAGCCTGTCTCTGCCTCCGTTTTCCCTCCTTTCTAACAGGAGCAGTAGTAGTCATTAGGTTGTGGAGTTGTGAGGATTCAGTTGTTGGATAGTATATGTGAAGCTCTCAGAACAGTGTCTAGCATATAGTAAGTACTCCGTTAAGTTATACATAATGTTTCATCTGTAAATTAGTGATCCCGGGGCTTCACTATGGGTGAATAGTGGGAGAAGGCAGTTGGGTACTTAGTGCTGGGCCTAGTCAAGGGAATAAAAGTAATAATCACAGCCCTTATCACAAGGGGTGTCTGCTGCTGTGCCAGACACTAATGTTTTGTGTGTGTTCATTCATTTACTCATCACAGCCACCCTAGAGGTGGGCCATTGTCACATGCCCGTTCGGCTGATGGAGAAGGTGATGCGCAGGGATGGAGCTAGGAGTTGAACTCAGGCTCTAGAGCCCGTGGTCGTAAGCACTGTGCTGTATTGCCTCGGTTAAAAAGGATGGGGCCCTCCGGGATGTTCAGTCTGAAGGCAGACCCAGGGAACAGTGGCTGACTTCTCTTTTTTTTGGCCCAGGTTTACAGTGGTGGCAGCACTCATGGCAGGTCCCCTGTGGCGGGCCTCAGCATTTGTGCAGAGACACAGGACGGGCCTGTTGGTGGGTTCCTGTGCAGGCCTGTTTGGGGCCCAAATCTCATACCACCTCTTCCCAGATCCTGTGGTCCGATGGCTGTACCAGTACTGGCCTCGGGGCCTGCCAGCCCCGTTCTCCCCAGAGCTGCAGAGACTGTTCCAAGAAGTGCTACAGGACATAGGCGTCCCCTCAGGCTATTGCTACGAGGCCTTCACCACCTTCACCTTCCAGCCTGTGAGTGCTGGCTTCCCGAGACTCCCTGCTGGGGCCGTGGTGGGCATTCCCGCCTGCTTCCTGGGGGTCCCAGTGACCAACACTGACCAGCCTGTGATCGTACATGGGCAAAGAGTGAACTGGCAGAGCCCAGCAGGCGCCCGGCTGAGAGACGCCCTGACCCTGTCCCATGACGCCCAGAAGTTCGCCCTGGCCCGGGAGGTGGTGTACCTAGAGAGTGGTGCAGCTGCCCTGCAGGCCCTGCCAGCCCCAGCTTGCCTGGCAGGAACCTGGGCGGTGGGCGTGAGTGCCAAGCATGCCCTGGGGCTCTATGGAGGCCCCATGAGCTTACGAGCTGCCTTCAACTTGGTGGCAGCAGTGGCTGGCTTTGTGGCCTACGCCTTCTCCACGGACTCGCTCACTCACGCCCTGGAAGCCTGGTTGGACCGCCGCACGGCTTCCCTGTCTGCAGCCTATGCCCGGGGTGGAGTGGAGTTCTATGAGAAGGTCCTGTCGGGCAACCTGGCCCTGCGCGGTCTCTTGGGCAGGCCTGGAGAGAAGCTGTACACGCCCAGCGGGAACGTCGTTCCCAGACACTGGTTCCGCATCAAACACTTACCCTACACGACCCGCCGGGACTCAGTGCTGCAGATGTGGAGGGCGACGCTCACCCCAGGCCGCTCCTGAGGGGCTCATCTCAAGGACGGTTCCAGCTCGTGCAGGCGCCACCCTGCCGTTGACTCTTGGGGCCTCTGCACCCACACACAGCCCAATGTCAGAAAAATCACAGGCTTTTGAGTTAAACAGCCTAGATTCTACACCAGCCCACCGCTTATGATCTCAGTGCCCTTGGGCAAGTCCTTTGATGAATCTGAGCTTTGGTTTCCTGCACTGTACAATGGAGATGATGTAAACTGCCTGGCAGGATTGTGGGTTTGTGTGAGATATGAACATAAGGGTCTGGCAGAGAGGGCATGCCATAAATAAACAGGACATCCCTCCGTCTTGGTCTCTGAATACCAGTGTGTGGGAGTCAGGCCACACCTCGCCACCAGAGGTGCATGCAGGATGTAGGACAGCAAAGAACTACCCCATAGTTTGCCTGGTGGTCAAATGGTAATTTTCTTTCATACTGGTAGAGGTTAAAAGCTTTGAGAGGCCCAGATGAGCAGCTAGTGTGGGCCTGAGAGGCTGGGAAGCACGAGCCTGAGGTGGTCTTTAAGGGAGGTGTGTCAGCCAGGTCCTGCCAGTGCAGATGGCACTCAGAGAGGGCTGGGCAGCCAGTAAGGATGGGGGTCCCAGGAGAGCTCCTGGGCCTGACAGGGAGACAAAGTGTTGCCAGAACCCTGCGAGACCTGTGGTGTGGGAGACCTGGCAGAGGGAAGAGGAAGGAGCAAGCCATTGCAAAGCTGAGGCCCTGCAGGGAGGGAGCCCGCAGACACAGTCCAGAGCGGTCAGCCTCCTGGGACACAGAGCACGGTCAGGGCTTGGAGAGGAGAGGAGGTGAGGTGGAGCCAGTGAGGGCAGGGGGAGATGGGGTGAGCTTGGCTCACAGTGGGCAGTGAGGAGAGCAGAGGGCTAGAGGTGGGTAGTGGACTGGGCCTAGTGTCACACTCGGGGCCTGGGGCAGGCTGCATCCTGGCCCTGCCTGTGTCCCCTGAGCCCTCTGGTGGTGGATAGAGCACTTTTGATCCTTGGACGGGAGGCCCCAGCAGGAAAGGTGAGGAGAGTTGTGATCAGCAAGCCAGGCTCACTTGGCCGTCCATGTATTCTTTTGTTGGTGATTATGTTTTCCCTGGAAGAGTTAAGAATTCAGGCCTGGTGCCGGTGTAACTTGGGGCAAAGAAATTAAGCCACACCCAAGGAAGGGCACGAAACAGTACTGGGAGGCCCAGTCAGTGGTGGCAGACAGTTCCTGCAGGAGGCTGGAGAGTGAGCGGGGCCGGGATGGCAGCCTTCTGCTGGGTCCTTCGCCCTGGGCTGGAGCTTCATGCTCTGGCTCCAGTCTGTGCCAGCCTGCGGGTCCCTGCGTCGGGCCTGTGGAGACTGAGTTCCTGAGGGCAGAGCACCCCATCTCTGGTCCCTGGGATGGCCCTGGGGGCAGGCTTGGTGAATGCGTGGATGGATGGATGAGTTAGTGCATGCTGAAGAGTCTCCGCTCTGGGAAATACCACTGCAAGGGGCCCCTGGCATGTCATCTGCTGCTGCTACCACATGGGACTATCTGATCTTGGCTGAAGAAGTGTAGTTTGGGGTGTGAATTGGTGAGCTCCACCTTCTCACCACTCCCCAACTGTTCTCAGCATTCCAGGAGCCAGGGTGGTGGCACCAGGGATTCCTGCTGATCTGCCCAAATGGTAAGGTGAGGGACCCTAGGCAGAGGGAGCGGCCCTCTGTAACCGCTGCCTACTTGGCTCCTCTATTCGGTATCGCAAACTTCGTCTCCACTCGTGGGCTGTTCCCAGTCCCCACACATGCTCTATGTGGCCCGCCTCCAAACCTTGGCTCACAGAGCCTCCATCCTGCGAGCTGCCCCTCCTCCTCATGTATTCTACACGTCCCGAAATCTGCTCAAGCCCAGCAACCCTTACCATCTGAAACCCTCCCTCTGCAGCCCCTCCCCTGGCAGGTTTACAGGCAGGCAGGCAGCAGCTCTTGCTGAGAACGTGCTTTGGGCTCTACATGCCTTCCCTTTGCCTCGCCACCCCACCTCATGGCTAAACCCGTACCCAGCCTGGGTGATTCCCTGCCCAGCGGCTCTCAGCTCCATCCTTGCCCTCCCCAGACCATTCCTCACTCGTTCCTCACTCGGGCTTCCTGGCAATTGTCCCCACCTCTCCCAGCTCTTTGAAGTGCGGTTCTGACTGGGTTCTCTCCCACTTAAAACCCTTTGCTGTCATCCCCTTGCTTTTGGCTAAAGTCACATCTGCAAGCCTGGTCCTGTTGGCCTCCCCAGCCGTCCTGTGCATCCTGTGCCTCCCCGCCCCCCGCCCAGCTCTATGGATTCTAGCCTCACGAGCTCTTTGGTTCCTTAACTGCCTTCCCCATCCTTTGTACCCTGTACCTCTCTCTAGCCCTGACTGCTAACTGTAATTAAATAATTAGGTTACTGTGGAGTTAGTGACTTAGCATCTCCACGGCTGAAACATACTCTCTACAGAGGCAGGGTTGTGTGTCTTATACACAGCTCTGGGCTGAGGCTTTCCATAATATGATAAATGAACAGGGTTCTTAAGCTGCGACAGACAGCCCCAGCTCCCTAGAGTCTCTGAACAATTACAGTAAACCTGGCTGGATGCCCTGGGCGAGGCCATTATGAATCGGATATGATCGTGTCCTGTCTTTCCGACTTGGGACTTTCCAAGGGCAGGGTCTGGCCCCGATCTTCCATGATTGCTAACTTCAATGGGGAAACCAGGAGACTTCTTGTCACTTCCTACGGGACATAGATTACTAAGGGCATCAGGGACCCCAAGAGCTTTAGGAGGGAGGTGACCCTCAAAATTGTGTGATATATTGTGCCCCTGCACACAGATTTGGGGGTTGATCCCTGAAAGATTAAGAAACATGCCCTAGGGCTTCGCAGATGGGCCAGGTGGCAGGAAGTTACCCTGTAAACTTAGCCCTGCACTTTCCCTTCTAGATGCCCGCTGCATGCCTCAGACATCAGCACTCTGCCCTGGATCCCTAGAGAGCACTGTTCTATTGAGTTGTAGCCCCCGCATGTTCGTGGTTCTCTGGGCATGAATGTGCAAAGGTGCCCAACACCCAGAAAAATCATGCACAGACCCAGAACTAGGCTGACTGACAGAGGGCTACATTGACACACAAATACGACACACACACACACACACACATCCAGACACAGCCAGAATACGAGGAGGGGAGTCCCAGAGTCATGGTGCTGCCATTGGCTCTGCCCACCCTTGACCCTAGCAGGCCCTACTGCCTCTGTCCACACCAGCTGATATCTACAATGCAAGACCCCATGCACCCATGTCTGGAGCTGGGCACACACAGGTGGAACCCCAATCCCCCTGTGTGCATATAGCACAGGCTGAGTCTTAAATAGATGCACATGTCCTCTCCCGGTGAGGCTTCCTGCTTGCCTCTTGTCCCCCACGTCCCTTCAATAATGTTTGTGGGGACTTTATTGTGCACCAGACACTGTGCTGAGTTCTTAGAGGCATTTTTCATTTATCTCCAAATTGGAACACATAATAATATTATTTTGATTTGACGGCAAGGAAATAGCACAAAAAGGTGAAGAAATTTGCCCCAAATCATAAAGCTTTGTAAGTAACAAAACCAGAATTTGAAGCCGCAGTCTGGTTCCAGATCCCACTCACGAAACCCTACATTTATACTGTCCTGTTTATGCTGAGGATTGCATGGTGCAAACTTGTACTGTGCCTCTACGCCTTTCTCCTCGTGCTGGTTAGAGGTGAATTTCCAGGCTCACCTCTTTTATCAGGAAAAAATGTTCGCTGAGCAGAGCCTTCTGGAACTTCCAGGAGAGACCCTTTCAGCTAACCGAAGAGGAAGGGGCCACCCAATGTATCTTATTTAGCGCTGAGTTGGGAATGGGGCAGAAGGGCGTAGTGTTCCGGAGCCCTCGGAGGCCCACTGAGGACAAGGGTATCTTAGGAGGCAGAGAGAGAGCAGACTGGGCAGCCAGCTATGGGTTCAAATCCTGGTCCTGCACCGGCCTCGTGGCTTAGCAGTTAGGTGTGTGCACTCCACTGCTGGCGGCCCGGGTTCAGATCCCGGGCGCACACTGATGCACCGCTTCTCTGGCCATGCTGAGGCCGCCTCCCACATACGGCGACTAGAAGGATGTGCAACTATGACATACAACTATCTACTGGGGCTTTGGGGAAAAAAAACAAGGAAGATTGGCAATAGATGTTAGCTCAGAGCCAGTCTTCCTCAGCAAAAAGAAGAGGATTAGCATGGATGTTAGCTCAGGGCTGATCTTCCTCACAAAAAAAAAAAAAAAAAAAAAACAAATCCTGGTCCTGTCTCTTGAGCAGAGTGACCTTGAACAGGTGATTTCACACCTCTGACCCTGCGTTTCCTATCTATAAAATGGGGATATTGATATGTATCTTACAGCATTGTTTTGACAATGAACAGGAAATAAAGTTTGCAAAATGTAAAGCCCAGTAAGGGTAGATACTAAGCTTTAAAAGAAGATTGGTTTCCTAAATTGTAGCGCTTTTAAGTGGTACATGTACCAAGGTGTTCAGGTCTTGGAGTTGCTGCCCAAATACCAGCAATTCCCTGAGGCTGGAACCTTCCCAGGGAACTCACTGCTGCCTAAGACAGGTCTATGCTTATAGCTTTTCAGAGGCCCAGGGAGGGCAGTTCTTTAGGTTCCTATCAGTTGACACCACATGGGAAATTACTTGGCAGCAACTGAGAGCAAAGGACCCAGGTGGCCCTAGGGGGAGATACCAGGCTGGAGAAGAGGGCATTAAAATGCAAAATAGTGGTTTACACATACTGTACTGGTAGTTTTTAAATACTAGAACATTCAGTGTGAGTGAGGTCGTGGTGAAATTGGGACAAGCGAATGCTCTTGGTGATAGTTGTAGCAGGCAGCCCCCAGGATGGCCCCTAATGATCCCTGCTCCTGGTACTCTTGGCCTTGTGTCATCCTCTCCCCTTGCTCCCCTTTATTCAAAACAGTAGAATACGGCAACATTAAAGGGATGTCACTTCTGTGATCAAGTTACAAAAGGTTGGGACTTCTGTCTTGCCAGCAGACTGTTATCTTCTCGGATGCATGCTTTGATGAAGTACGTTGCCATGTTGGAGAGGCCCACATGGCAAGGAACTAAGGGCAGCTCCTGACCAACAGGTGGCTAAGAGCTGAGGCTCTCAGTCCAACAGCGCACGAGGAACTGAATCCTGACAACTATGTGAGCTCAGAAGAGAATCCTTCCCCAGTCAAGCTTTCAGATGAGACCCCAGCCTCAGCTGACACCTTCACTGCAGACGGTGAGGGACCTGAAGCAAAGGACACAGTTAAGCCATGCCTGGATCCCTGACCCACAGAAACAGTGAGATAATAAATGTGGATTGTATTAAGACACTTAGTTTTATGGTAATTTATTATGCAACAATAGATAACTATTACACATTATTAATTGATACAATGTTTTTAGAGAGCAATTTGGCAAAACTTGATACAATCACAAAACTGTATTTTTTGATCCAGTAACTTCAAACCTGGAAATTTATCCTAGAGCTATAACCCAACAGAAAATAGTATATGCCCAAAGGTACTTAAGAGCATTAACTATAATACAAAAAAAAATAGAAATAATGGAAATGTTGAACAGCAGTGACTTAGGAAATTGTGGTACATCCATTTGTTGAGTATCGTTCAGGCATTAAAAAGTATAATTATGAAGACTAAGGTAGAAACGTGGAAATATTAGTTATAAATATCAAATTTTTTAAAAAGTATGAAGTACTACTTGCATGATGATTGCAATAATGAAAATATGGTAATACCTGAAAGGAAATTCACAAAATTTCTGAAATTCAGAATTTTATAATGGAAGGTAATTGTGTTATGGTGGAATTTTGAATGACTTTATTCACTCAATATGTATATAAGGACATACCACTGTATATATTTATATATACGTATGAAGGCTTACTCAGGGGGTCCACGGACCCACTCCCTCTCCCTGCATTGAGGTGACAGATTCTGGCATCGCTGCTTTTGGCCCTGTATCCTTGGGGTGTGGCCAGCCTTCTGTCTGTCAGTTTCTGTGGCGGTCATGAAAATGTGCTGCTCAGATCTGCTGTGGGGAACAGAATGACTGACAGCCTCAGCTGTTGTTTCTCTAGATCCACCACCACATTTGCACTGAGGCCATGCCTCCCACAGGCTGCTTTCAGCCAGCAACTGATCATGGTGGCAGTACTAATGCAGACCCATTCCGGTGAATCACGGGACTCCTCCAGTGAGGGGCTCAAGGACTCTGCAACGGCCGGGGCAGATCTTTCTTGGAATAGCTCTAAAGTCTGAGACCCTTCCTACCCAATCCTCCTTCCTTCTCTTTCTCCCTCACAGGTGTCAGACCTGCATCATGGTGTGAAGGCTCTCCCCACCCTTCCCTGTTCCCTCCCGCTTTGTCCTTCACAGGCATTTCCCCCAACACATCTCTTACTCATGTAACCCTGCCTCCGTGTCTATTTCTCAGAGGACCTGAACTAACACGGTTACTCCCGCACTCAATCAGGCACAGTGTGAGGTCCTGGGACTCACCCCTGCCCTCATGAGGCTTGCCATCCTGCAGAAGAGTGACACTTCTTCTGCAGTGACAGCACAGAGAGGTCAGTGCAGTGAAGGTGTGAGGGCCAGATTAGTGTGGGAGCACAGGGGATGGGCATCTGGCTCAGCCTGGGGGTAGGGGGTGGTCAGGAAGGGCTTCCCAGAAGAGGGGACCCTGTCACTGAAACCCCTAAGTGTGAGTTGAAAGAAGCTAATACTAATAATATCAAAGACTTGTATAACCGTGATGTGCCAGAACTTTTAGGTATATTAATTCATGTAATCCCCACAACAATCCTACCATCCCCATTTTATAGATGGGGAGAGCAAGGCACAGAGAGATGAGATAGAAATGAGACAGTTTGCATGGGTTTTGTGTAAGTCAGGGCCTAACCAGGAGATTGAACCCACACAGTAATTTGAACAGGGAAAGTTTAATATGAAGAATTATTATTCTATAAGGAATTATTGTTGCTATTATAACAGGGGATTGCAGTGATGAGGGATTAGTTTGTAAGAAATCAAGAGAAGTCTGAGTGCATGAAGAGCAGCTAGAAGGAGCAGCCACTGCCCCTGCCCAGGCTGAGAGCCAGACCTCACTGGAGAAGGTGCCAGCATGGCTCACTGGTGTGGAAAAGTTGCTCAGTCAGGTGCCACACTGGCAGAACCTGCTGGAAATCCCTTCTTTGGGGGAACAGGGAAGCCACCACAATAGGTGTGCCACCTCAGAACTCAGTACAAAGCCAGCTGAGGGAATGCTGGGGAAGTGGTCTGTGAGGAGGGGCCTTACCAGTGGCACCCAACTGCAAAGCCACTGAAGGGATGCCAGGGCAGCTGCCAGGGCAGGGCATACTGCAGGATCCAGACAGCGAGGGGACTGCACTCTGGAGGAGCCCGCTGTTGGAGAAACTGCCCTGCAAGAGCCTGACAAGAGAAGCACCGTAGAACCAGGAAGAGAAAAAGCCAGTCCTCCTCCAGTGTCCCTCCAGCGCCCTCTACTGACAAAATTCAACACTGTGCCAGCTGGGGAGAAATACATAGAGGATCCGTCTCCATTTTCTCAGAGCAGGCAATGAAGGATGGACTTGGACTTGAAAGGCAATAAATTGATAACTGGCCCAACTGTCAAAGAACAAAGCTCAGCATGGCTGGCACAGAGTGCAGGGGCGGGTGTGGGGGGAGATGAGGCTGAAGGGCCGGGCAGGGACCAGAGTACACAGGGCTTTGTGGGCCATGGTGGGGTGTTTAGACTTCCTTCTAACTGCAGTGGGGAGCCTTTGAGAATGTTATAGCAAGAGCAGGGCATGGTTATGCTTTATTTTGGAAATTGACTTCAGTGTGGATAATGGGTTGAGGGGGACAGAATGACCACTTTGGTGGGGGAGAAGGACATTGTAGTAATGTCAGAGAGATGACGGGGGCCTGAACTTGGCAGTGGCAGTGGAGATGGAAGGAAGCAGGACTCAGGCTACATTTAGGAGGTGGTATTGATGGGATTTGATGGTGGACTGAGTCTGGGGGTGTGGGAAAGGAAAGTCAGAGGTCAAGGGCCAGGAACGTCTCTGGGTTCCATCTTGGTAGCTGAGTGTCCTGGGTGCATCCCCTGAACGTCTTCTGCCCTTTCCTCTCCATGCTGCAGAGCTACAGACACTAAGTCCCATTCTCTCTCTGTCTCCTTGGATGTCCCTCCTCCCTGTTGATTATGCCTCCTTGGAAAGACAGTTTTGTTGTTGATGATGGTGGTTGAAGCCTTTCAACCCGCTGGGATGCTTGAGAGCTCCCAGACTGAGGCAGAATGAGTAAGAAGAACTGAATAATGGTCTTTAAAGCATCCACGGATTATTCAGAGCAAAGGCCGGTGGAGGTGAGTAGCCGATGTCAGGGAGCTGGATCCTGCCCGATCCTTCCTCAGGTGTGCCCTTCCCTCTGCCTCTCCTCCTCGCACCCTCTGACTCAGCCGCACGGAACTCTAGAGGCCTGGGGAGCACAAGCTTGTCTTTTGCACTGCCTGGAGCCACCTGGACTCAAAGCTGCCCTGGTTCTGGACTTCTCTCTCCAGTCCCAGCCCCCAGAGGCTTTGTTCTCCAGAAGGCCTTGCTCCCTGCTGCAAGTCAAGGGTGACTTGCACCAATAGATCCAGACTCCCGCTACCACCCACTCTACCCTCCCCCTTACCCCACCCGCTGCACAGGATTGTTGCAAGAACAGGTTGCTGCTGCCGGGCACTGCAGGCACTGTGAAGGGCTGGAGGGCACTCAGCTGGGGCCTGGGCCAAAGGAACAAACTATGGAGCCAGAGCCCACGTGAGAGAGGGATGGGGGCAGGCATTCATACACCACACAGCAGTGTCATTGCTTTATAATCGGACCCTCTGTATTTATAGACTTTACTGTTGTCATCAAAAAAGACCTGCCAGGGTCCAACACCTTGACACTGACCGGCTAGTTAGGGGTGGACAGTTCACAGCACGGCCATAATTATGCTTGCTTCACACAGCACAGTCAGGTGGACACTACTTATCTGCTCACTGGCTCAGTTTTCTAAGACCTCAAATCAATGTCAGTGTTGAATTTTCCCTAACGTCATCCACATGTGACAAGACCAAGGTCCTAGGTCTTTTCCCCAACAGAGGGACTCCCCCACTTTCCCGGGTCCCTGTGCATAAGTCCCCTGAGCTGGTCTCTGTCAGAGCTAAACATGGCAGAATCCTTCTGGGACCTACTGCTGTGAGCAGCCCCGCAGGCCTGAAACACGTGTGTCTTTGTGGATTTGCTGAAGCAGGAAAGAAGTGGAATCAGGGTCCTGGGAGACTGGGGGGCCCTTGGCCAGGGGGCGAATCTGCAGGTGCCTCTCCAGGCAGCCTTTGGCCTCAGAGCCACACCACCTGGGCTAAGATCCTGGCTCTGCAACTTACTGCCCAGGGCACATTACTGACCCTCTCTATCTCAGTTTCCCCATCTGTAAATCGGCACAGTGACAATGCCTACCTCCTGGGGTTGGTTTAGGAGTTTACTAAGTTGGTATTTGTAGAGCTTTTCAGACAGTGCCTGCCTGGTGCAGAGTTATAGCTTGAGGAGGTGGAGTATATTTTTATTCACCAAGGCACGGTTGTTGGGAAGTGGCCCGTGTGGCACTTTTGGAGACAACTCTGGTGATCGTGATATGAGTCAGAGTTGGCAGTACTGGCCTACACGGTGTTCTCCAACCCTGCGGCAGAGTCTTATTCATGTGTCTGACTACCCCACCGGCCTGAGACCTCTGTATGGGCAGCAACAAGGCCATCCTGTCTCCCTTATTCCCAGTACCTGACAGCCTCGGTGTTCAGGAAGTGTTGGCTGAATACATGACTGAGTTGTGGTGGCAGGAAGGAGCGTGACAAGTGGGCAGACCCCAGAGGCTCTGGCCTGTGCAGGAAAGTCAGCTCAGCCCGCATTTCTCAGGGGCCCACAGTGGGGAGGCTGCTGAGGTGGGGCCTCTAAACCTGTCTTGTTCCCTTTAGATAGGGCACCTGAAAGGGGCTCCAGCTCCTTCTGACGTTGCTCCCAGCAGCAGCTGGAGGCCACCCTCAGACATCAATTCCCAGGTCTGGAGCAGCCAGCTGGCCCACTGATTGTCCTGTGCTGGTCCCTGGGGAGGACAGGTGTGCCAGCCTTGAGGTCTGGCCTCAGCCCCTGTAGAGGAAGCACGTGCCGATGTCCTAGGCTGCAGAGAGGCACGGGCTCTCGGAGACCCCGTGGGAGTCAGGCCCTGGCCTGTCTGCAGAGCCATAGCTCCCTCCGTCTCCCCACTCCTGTTCCCCCATTTTGGATCCTGCACCTAAGGCTGTCCCTGCCAGCCAAGTGAATGTCAGGAGCCGTCTGTTGCCTAAGCCAGAGGCAGCTGTTGGGAAAACGCTTGCATACATATGAATCAATTTTGTTTCGCCTCTTGGTAAGAGGGAGCAAGGGGAGATTTGCTAAATTATTCAGAGGTTACGTTAACCTGAGGAAGGCAGAACTGACACTCCAGGGCAGTGGCAGAAGCAAGAGGGCTAGAGACAACTAAGGAGGCCCAGCAAGCAGGAGGCACTGTGGCCCAGGGAGGAAGCCACTGTGATGTTGCAGCCACAGGCTCATGGCACCCTGTGAGAGCACCAGGCCCATGTCCCCTGACTGGGCTGATGCCAGGCTGGCCCTCAGCAGAGGTGGCAGAGTTGGCTTTTAGTGCTCACTGAGGTGGGCAGAGCTCTCATATTTCCCCAGGCCCTTGTAGGGAGGCTTCCCCTCGGCCTGTTCTGCCCAGTGCCACGTGGAACTCCCTCCGTGAAACGATGTTACAGCTCCCACACTGCGGGCAGCTGCTCTGTGCCAGGCTGTTTCATTACATTATCTCATTTAATCGCTACAGAACCCCTTAAAGAAAGGCAAGTATGCATCCCCTGGTCCAGCTGGGAAGCAGCTGCTCAGAGAGGTTAAGTAACTTGCCCATGGACACACAGCTGTTGCTGCTGGGGCCAGTATGGGACCCCTGGAGCCATAATGCAAAGCCTTACTGTGCTGTTTTCTCTATCAAAGCTGCGGCCTCACCGGGGAAGTTGGGATCTCCCCTGGTTTCTACAACTGGGACAGCAGCACCCCTCTGTGAAGCGGCAAAACCTTCTGCAGACCCCGGGGAGTCCTCGCCCCCACAGGGCATTCTTGGTGAACAGATTTAAGGCAGTTGCACGCAGGGCACCCAGGAGCCCCAGCTGGAGCATTTCTCTGAGTCATTGCTTTGTCATTGCTTTCTGATGCCAGCCTGAGGTCTCTCTTCTGACAAGTGGGCTCTTAGTAAAACTTCCCCTACAGAGAGGAAGATGGAGAGTGAAATTAGGTCAGCTTTCTGAAAAGGAAGCTTCTGAACTACCTGGGGCGCTGGTTAAATGCAGATTCCCGGGCCCATCTGAGCACTACTGTATTAGGCCGTCTGTGGGCAAGACCCGGGAAGCGGCATTGTTCACAAGCTTCTCCCTGAGGTGATTTGTGTGTTCCCTAAAGTCGGAGAATCACTGCTTTTAGATAAGCCAACATTTAGGTTAATGTTCTTTAAATACTTGAGAGTAGAGCCGCCTGCTAAGAGAAAAGGCCTCAGGCATACCTGAAACAAAGATCTCCTACAGGAACCACGTGGCCCACCCATGTGACCTCTGCCACCAGCTGGAGCCACAAAGGACACACACAGACATACCACATCCACTCACACACACCCTACATACACACACACCCTGCATACACACACACCACATACACACACACCCTACATACACACACACACCCTACATACACACATACCCTACACACACACACACCACATACACACCCTACATACACACACACACCCTACAAACACACACACCACATACACACACACACACCACATTCACACACACACATCACATTCACACACACCACACACACCCTACATACACACACACCCTACACACACACACCCTACATACACACACACCCTACACACACACACACCACATACACACACACCCTACACACACACACCCTACATAAATACACACACCCTACATACACACACACCACATACACACACACCCTACACACACACACACCCTACACATACACATACCCTACATACATACATACCCTACATACGCACACACCCTACATACACATACACACCACATACACACACACCCCCTACATATACACACACCCTACATACACACACACACCCTACATATACACACACCCTACATACACACACACACCCTACATACACACACACTCTACATACACACACACCCTACACACACACACCCTACACACACACACACACACACCATGCCCCAGGCAGCATTTGGAAGTCCCAGCCCCATCACCTTCTCTCTTGGACAGTTAAACCGGCGGTGCAGGAAGAGAGTCGACCAGTCCATAGCAGGGCCTGCGGAAGCCTAGAGACTCTCGAGATGAGCAGGGGTGGAGTCCTGCTGTGAGTGGGTCGCGCTCTTTGCCGCTTGTGTAAATGTTGCTGTTGACCAGGTTCTTTTCCCGCTTAGCTTCTCCCCCTTTGAAGGCAGGTGTGGCCACGTGACCGGCTCTGGCCAGTGGATTTGACAGGTGAGAGGGGTCACTTCCACGTGAGAGCCTTCGAGAGCCGGGGTGTCTCCATCTTCCCTTCCTCCGGTGGGCCTCCAGATGTTGGGTCCCCACGTGAGGGTGGCATGGTGCAGAGACCCGCCAACCCGTGACGGACAGGGAGTGAGAGCAACAACAGACCTTTGTGGTTTTAAAGCACAGATTTGGGGGTTATTTGTTACCACCGCGTCATTTACCCCCACCTGCTGCTGTACCACACTGGAGAGCCACACCCCCACGAGGGTTAAATTCACTCTGCTTAGACGACTCACGTAATGTGGGCGCGAAACTAGCAGTGGGTTGTGGAGGGCTCGTTGCCAGGAGATGAGAACTGCGCCCACGGGAAGCAGTCCTGCAGATTCTCGATGCTCAGGCCCTTACCTCCGGGTGTCAGCTGAGGCTGCAGAACCTTTCAGAGAAGATGCAAAGAAACAAACATCAAGACATGATTGTGCAACACAGAGCTGCTAAAAACGAGTGTTTATGGGAGGGTGAGAGCGTCTTTGTATCTTTCTTCTTTTTTTCCTTTGAAAGAGCGTAAGCTCAATAAGGTGACAGCCCTGGAATGCAAACAAACGGGACTGGGAAAACTCCATTTCTTAATTTTCTGCCCCTCCGCCCCCCCTTCACACTCGTGTCTTTGAAAAGCTGAGAGCAACACATGATGTAAGGAGCTGTTGTCATTCTTGTGGTTACAAGCCCCCCTCTGTTCCCATGGCAGCCTGGCATGCTCTCCATGCACTTTTCACACCACATTTTGTCTAGTTCCTTGTCAGTCTCTCCCAACTGGGCTGTGAATGTCTCACGGGCAGGGTGGGCCTTCCTTCTCGCCTCGGCCACCTGGCTGAGCACCTGGCTCTCTAGGTGAGGGGGGAGGGCAGGGAGGGAGGCTGGGAGGGAGCACTGAGAGAGGGGACACCCTGTGGTGGGAGAGCCACCCAACCCAAAAGCACTTACTGAGCACCCACTGTGTACAGTCCCAGTGCGAGGCTCTGGGGAAAAGTCCAGATTCCTGAGATGTGTTAATCAGTGTTCAAGCACTTTCAATAGGCTAGTTTTTGAACTTCACAGCACTGAGGTGAGGTGATTCGTACGTAAGTTATCCTGTTAACCTTAGAAGAGCAGGTTTACAGAGTTCACACGAGGTGTAGCGTGAAGGGCAGTGGCCTTGGGCCTGCGTCTTGCTTTGAGTCCTGGCTTTGCCCCCAGCCAGCGTGTGACCTTGGGCTGCTTCAGCGTCCTGGTTTATAACAGGAGGGACAGGCTCTGCGGCCACACCCTTCTTACCGTGCTTGTCTGGCCTGAAGCCCAGGACTGCTCCATTGCGGAACAAGAGGCTGGCAGGTGCCGTGAGCCTGAGGATGGACGGGGCCCGTGAGAGGGGCTGGAGGCCTAGACCGCCTCATGTCTGTCTGCTGAGCACTCCTGGGCCCGCCCAGGAGGCACACAGTAATCAATGCACGACGGAGGAAGGGGCAGCCTGGACGGGTACAGTGTCCAGAAGTCCCAGCTGTTCACAAGCATGTGGGCAGAGGCCAGTCCTCAGAGATCAAATCCCACCCGAGGGGCCCCGCCCTGGGATGTGGCTGGGCCGACAGCTGTTGAGGTAGTTGTTGAGAGCACTGTACATCCCAGGAGGACTGGAGCCGGGGAAACCGCCGATTGCTGGTGACCACTGACCATCAGAGGAGGCAGCTTAACACGGGTCTGCCACACCATTACCATCAACCCTTCATTCATCAGCACACATTTATTGAGCACCTACTATGTACCAGGCTCTGTTCTAGGCCCTGGAAACATAGCAATGGATAAAAATCCCTGCCTCTCTGTTCCAGTGCGGGGCACAGACAACACACAAGGAAGTAGTAATAATGCAGAGCAGGGAAGATGACGATAAGGGCTGCTATGGGATGGGAAGTGCTGGGTTAGGGGAGTGGGTGCCTTCCCAAACAGAGTGGCCAACGAGGGCCTACATTGAGGAGGTGACATTGGAGCAAAGACCTGAACAAAGTGAGGGAGTAAGTCAAGTGGAAATCAGGGGATGGAGCATTCCAGGATGGGGCAAAGGCCCTGGGGCAGGAGGCTGCCTGGCGGGTTTTCGGTTGGAGCAGGGGGAGGGAGGAGGGAGAGGTGGAGATGACGTGAGAGAGGTGGAAAAGAGGCTAGATTGTGTAGGGTCTTGTGAGGAAGGACTGGGGTTTTCCTGCCTTCATCGGGAAAGCTTTGTTCTTCTTCACTCTGCTGTTGAAATTGCTGTCTCTCTGGCCGTGGGAAGCAGCCTGCCTGGAGAAGATTCTCATGGTGGCCTGTGGCCAGACACAGGCCCGTGCTGACCATCCGCAGGCTGGTGCTGACCGTTCAGGTGCACCGTGGGCCTCCCAGGAGACCCAGAGACGTGGCCCTCAGAGGTGCCTGCCTTTGAGAGGTGCTGCCACGAACATGGAACCAAACTCCTGATGGGACGGAGGGGTGGGGTGTGCCTCTGCCTCTGCTCCAGTCACGTCACACGCCTTGTCTTAGGGATCCGACCTAATGCAGCTGCAGGCTATTCTTTCCCACCTCCAGACATTGGCACGTGCAGGCCCCTCTGCCTGAAGCACCCACAGCCCCCTTTGTCTGGCTCCTTCAGGCCCCGCTTCCCCAGGAAGCCGGCCTGATTCCTCACGCCCTGTCCTCTCCCCATCTGTGCTGCTGCAGCTCCCTCAGCCTCCTCCGTCATCTGGTTGAATCACTCTGTCGGGTGATTTCCTGGTTTCTTTCTCCTCCTGTCATGTCTATTTCATTCCCTTGTACACAAGCGCTGCTGCATGAGAGGATCTCAAGAAATTCTCGTTGAACAGCGGCGGAAAAGAAGCCGGTTGTTGGCTCCCTGGTTCTGGTGACTGGACTTTAGGGAAGCAGGATGGGAGGAGTCAAACAGGAGACGGGAACAGGAAGCCAGTGTACTCAGGCCGTGGAAGTTAAGGTGAGAACAAGAGGAAGCTGGAGGGAGTCAGCAGGACAGTGACTTCATGCGAAGTATCATTGTGTCTTCAGTTTACAGTCATGCACCACATAATGAAGTTTCTGTCAACGATGGACTGCATCTACAACGGTGGTGCCATAAGGTTAGTGCCGTAGAGCCTAGGTGTGTAGTAGCTATGCCATCTAAGTTTGTGTAAGTACACTCTATGGTGTTCCACAATGACGAAATCACCTAACGATGCATTTCTCAGAACATATCCCCGTCATTAAGCGACACGTGACTAAACTTGTGTTGGGGCCTGAGAGTTCCCCAGGCTCTGTCCCTGGTTGTCCCAGACATTTAAAGCCATGGCTTGTCCGCATGGGGAGAATGCACATCTCCATATGCCAGGCAGGTCCTTTCACATCTATTTTCATTTCATCCTCACAACAACACTACAATGTGGAAAGTCTTATCTTTGCTTTGCAGATGAGCACTTGCCTTATAGAGAGGTTAAGTGCTTGCCCGTAGTCACACCCACCACTGGGCTGTTTCATAGGGCAGGATCAACTGCAAAGACGATGATCTCTTCTCTCTCCTTCTGGCTCCCAGACTCCATAGTAAGACCTGGCCAGGATTAAGGCACCATTTCGAAGGTGTCAACCTACAATAACAGAAACCAGTTTAAGAAACACAGCATTTATTTGGGATCAAAGAATTGCAATTCAGGAAGCACAGATTCAGATAGAAACCCAAATAGTGTCCCGATTACAGGAGAGGGTCTTAGGGTTTTTATGGGAAAAAGAGAGGATGAGGTGAGTTGTATTAAAGAAGACTTCACTGGTGCTCGATGAGGTCAGGCTAGGTTTGTCCTTCATTGATTGGTTAGCGATTTGGTCATCAGCAAAGTCCAGTTTCATCAGTCCTTACAAACAGGATATTCTTGTCCATTCTGCCTTCTTGGAATGTCGGCAGTTTGGTCCAGTTTGGAAGATAAAGAAGACAAGACGTGCAAGGTGATTCCTCTGACGTGGCTGCTCCGGCTCTGTTTTCACATGGTTCCACTCGTGTCGTCTTTCACAAAGGTCTCGCTGCGCGTAGGTCTCCTAACTCCTAGTCAGGTGCTCATTTCACTAACAGCAGTTTCTCCTGGCAGACTTCCCTCCCTTTGTTTTGCTCTCTGCCTCTCACTGTCTGTCTCCTTCTTTCACCTCCTTGCTGTTTCCGGCTGTCTTAAGATCTTTACCGATGGCATGCATCGGCTGAGGACCTGCCGCAGGCCAGGCCTGTGCTGGGCGCTGCCTCCTTCCTCCTTCCTCCTTCCTCCTCCTCCTCCTCGGGGGAGGCACAGATCAGTTCTGTGTGGTGGGATATTTTTGAAGCATTAGATGATTTCTCACCCCCTTTCCCTTCTTCCTTTCTTCTCTGCATTAGAGCCACTGTGCTCCTTGCCTCCGAGCAGGCGGGAAGATGTATGAGAGCAGAAAGCAGAAAAAAAAGCAGCGGCTTCCTGGCTTTTGTTCTTCAAAAGCCCTTCTGGACCTTTAGGGGAAGAGAGTCCACTGGGCATGGACAAAAGGTCTGGGAGGAACACGCTGGGGAAGGAGAGCAGGGTTTCCTGTCCAGGCTAATTCCCTGCACTAGGCAGGGGAAGAGTTGGAGGGGAGGAAGTACAGGTAGGCCCTGGGCCCTGCTTCCTGAGCTGAGCCCCTGGGGTGGGGCAGGACCCCAGGTGGGGCGATGGGGTGTGACAGCAGAGGGCATCTGGCCCTCATTTCCCTGGGAGGCACCAGGCTGGGGAAGGGGAGGAGTTGAAAAGAGCTTAGCATTTTCTTTTCTTTAGCTGTTCTTTTAGAAAATTTGGTGCCCCTGAAGTGATGGGGCCGTAGAAGGAGTCCCAGGAATCCAAATGTAACCAGTGAAGGAGCCTGAAATCAGGAACGCAGGGCCTCTCGGTGGGAACTCCCTGGCTGCTGCCCAGAAGCATCTCAGCAGGTGCCTGCAAGACAGATGACTAAGAGGCCTGGGGCTCCACATCCTCTATTTTTGACATTTCATAAGCATTCCCTCTTCCCTCCACCTCCCTCTAGGACATAACCCTAGGGAAAGGGCAGACAGAAACTTGAAATCAAGTTGCTACAATTTCTTGGTGGAATTGGAGTTCAAAATAGAAATGTAAAAAATTAGAGCAAAATAAGGTTACTTTTCTTCGTTGCCTGAGTCAGAGACAAGCAAAAATGCTACAGTTGCAGGAAAAAGGGGCACATAGATTACGCTGGGGGGTTGGGGGAGTGGTCGTGGAAGGCTTCCTGGAGGAGGTGAGGCTGAATCAAAAATTTGGAGGTTCTTGACATGTACGGACACCAGTTTAAATTTCCACCAGTGTCAAGAGATCCTGCTCTAACCAAGACAGTTCTCTGTCTCAGGGAGGTGAATCCTGTCATCCCTTGAATGCTCAAAGCCCTGGGGGACCTTCTCAGGGGGCTAGTCCCAGAGCGTGGACACATTCTGGTGACTATCCTCAGGGTGGCTAACGCACGAGACCCGCAGGAACCAGGCGGGGCGGTTTCCCGCAGATGCCCAGGCTGGCCAGCAGGGGGAGCAAGTTTGCCACGGCCCAAAGCCCAGGAGCCCCAGGGAGAAGGGTGGGTGGAAGCCCGGGACGCTGAGAGAGCTTCCTGCATTAAATCGCCTGCTAGGGAGTGGGCACCTTTGTGAGCGTCGGACTCACCCCTGGGCGGCCTTCCACCCTCCCTCAGCCTGGGCCCAGCCCTGCATCTGCTGAAGGACAGTTCTTTCAGGCACCGCCCAAGCCTTCTCTTGATTGTAACTGGGCGAAGAAAGGTAGGAGTCGACTGCCCAAGGTGGTTTCCAGGGCTCTTGGGATGGCTAGGGAGTGGGCTGGGCCTCCAGTGTTTCTCACCTGGACTCTCCAAGCCCGCCAGCTGTGGAGAGACCCCCATCAGCTGAGTCACTTAAAATGGCAGGTGTAGAAAAATAATTATGGGTAAAGATGCCCATTGCAGTAACTGAACAGAGACCAATCTGAGTATCCTCTAATATCACTAATACTACAATAATAAATTGTAGACCCACCATGTGATGAAATATTGTTTAGCTATTAAGAACACTGTCTTCAAGGATATTTAATGACATGAGAGAGTGCTCTCAATATAATGTGCTAATTCTTCTCCATTTGCCCTTCCACAATCATTTTCTGCACCCCAGGAAGTTGACCCCAGTAGACTACTTCATCACACCTGCCTTACCCTCTGGCTGCAAGTTGGGTTCAACCAATGGGAGACCCCAGCAGGAGATGGGAGGGTGGGAGGAGAGAGAGGCTGGGATATGTCTTCTCCACTCTCTCCTGGCCTTGACGCCTCCAGGACTACAGCCAGGGCTGGGCAGCCCACTCTAAGCCTGCAGCCTTCTCTGGGCTCTGGCACACTATTTTCTCCCCTTGCCCTTCTGGCCCTGAGGGTGTAACAGCTTCTGCTGAGGCCAGCTCCTGAGTGCCTCAGTGGCCTC
Source organism: Diceros bicornis minor (assembly GCF_020826845.1). Lineage (NCBI taxonomy): Eukaryota > Metazoa > Chordata > Mammalia > Perissodactyla > Rhinocerotidae > Diceros > Diceros bicornis. Next base: position 12,975,463 of record NC_080749.1, on the reverse strand, counting down.
TGTTGGTTCCCTTGAACTTGTCCACATCTCTGTAAATCATCCTTCACTAAATAGCCCTTCATCTGAACCATCGGAGTGAATGCTGTTTCCTGCCAGGTCTCCGACTGATGCACATGTCAAGTGAAAAGAGAAGACGGCAAAGCTTTGTATAGAGGAAAAGGCCCGGTTTGTTATCTGCGTTATTTCACCGAATCCTCACAGCAGTGCAGTGAAATGCAGTCAAGAGGAGTGTTGCCACCAGACTCAAATTTAGAAAGCGTTTGAAGGAACATTCTAGTAACGTCTTTATGGAAGAGAAAGAATATGCTGACAAGGGAAACATGAAGAAGGCACACGAGACATTTATTCCGTTTAAAAATTGCCATAAGTTGCTACCAGATTGTATTTTTTTAATGTATAACATTTTAACTCTTTTAAGAATGTGCTTCTGATAAGAAGAGGAGGAGGAGGCTGCAGCTTGATAAAGTAGGCCACATGAGCTCAGATGACCTGATTTTTCTCTAAGCCAAATTCTAACCCAGCTTACAATGGGAGGAGCTGACAATTTCTTAGAATCCCAGCTCTACCACTGTGTGACCTCAGTTTTTTTTAATCTATGAAATGATTATATTAATACATATCTTATGGGTCATCGTGATGATTGATAGTCAGTGTATGTAAAGTGTCTGGCCCTGTGCCCGGGTCATCGTGGGAACTCGACGAATGTGAATTCCCCTTCCATCCTGTCAGCCATGTCTGGAGTGGGAAAGTCGCTGCTGTGGCTGCAGGGCGAAGAAGAACTGGCATGTGAGAGACAAAGCTTCATATTATGACCTAGTGCCTGGCACACGGTAGTGGCCCTTAGTAAGTAGTACTGTGATGAATCAGTGAATGAACAAATGAATATTCTGCCCAGGTCTACCCTCCCCAGGCTGGGTCCTAGGAATACTCTTCTCAGCCTCCTCTCTTTCACCAAAGGGTCTTTATTCTCTCTCCCATTGTATTAGTTTTTTATTGCTGTGTAAGAAATTTACACAAAGTGGTTTAAAACAACACATTTATTATCTCAGAGTTTCTGGGCACACACTAGCTGGGTCTGCTGCTCAGGGACTCACAGGCTGTGTTCAAGGTGCTGGTGGGCTGCATTCTTATCTGGAGGCATGACTGGGGCTGGTCTCAGAGCCCATGCCATTGACTGTGCTCAAGATCTCACAGCCTCATTCTGGTTGTTGGCAGAATTCATCTCCTTAGATGTAGGACTAAGGTCCCTGTTTTCTTGCTGGCTGTCAGCAAGAGCCTCTCGGCTCCTAGAGGCTGCCCACGGTTCCTTGCCAAGTGGCCCCCTCACAACATGACAGCGTGCTTCTTCAAAGTCAGCACAGGAGAACCTCTCTCTCACTCCACTCTGCTCAGAGCCAGTGTGTGTGTATGTGTGTGTGTACACACACATCTATGATCACCTGTGCCATACACTGTAACTTTATCAAGGGAGTGACAGTCCATACCTTTGCTGTATCCTACTAGTTAGAAGCAAGTCCCTGGTTCCTCCCACACTCAGGGGGACAGGGTGGGTATTATACAGGGTGTGACTCTTTGGGGGTCACCTCAGTGTGTGTGTACCACAGCTGTCCCCTCAGAGTCCTGTTATATGTTGAGTGAGGAAAAAACTTGTGTATTTTCCCTCCATTTACCCTATTTGCATTTTTACCAGCATATTCAGGAAACAATTCCTTATCCTCTGATAACTGTGATACCATCAGGTGTCCCGGCAGTGCCTGTTGCTGGTTTCCTTCGAGGGGATGGAAGCGGTTGCCTCATGACTAGGAGCGTTTACACTCTTCAGATGCTCTACTCAGATGGCCACTTGCTTGTCTATATCCATTCACCCATTTGTTGGCGTATATTTCTTGAACATCTGCTGTGTGCCTAGCACTGGGCATAGAGGTAACGCTGCTAGCCTCTTCCTTGGTAACCAGCATATTTATTTCCTTTTCCTTCTGTTGAGTAAAAGCATATTTCTTTGCTTTGAGTCAAGGTATGTGTTCACCTGCAAATCACAAGAAGATCAACAAACAGTGATTTAAATAAGTAAGGGATTTATTTTAATCACCTAACAAGAAGCCCAGGAGTAGGCAGTCCAGGGCTGGTGCAGCTGCTCAAAGATGTTTTCATTATCTGAGAGTCCTTCTTGCTCCAGAAGGACTAAATTTAGTCCTTCTAGCTTTAGTCCACATGGTCACAAGACTGCTGCTACATCACCAGGCATCGCATCTATATTTCACACAGAAAGAAGCAGGGAGAACAAAAGAGACTTGTCTTTTTATTCTGGAAAGATCACCCGCCCCCCGAGGACTTCCATCTGCATCATATGGGCCAGAACTTGATCACATGTCCACCAATAACTCCAGAGAACTAGGGAAGTAAATTTTTAGCTGGGCACATTGCCAGGAGGAAAAAAATCAAGATTGTGTTAGTAGGAAGATGGGAACTAGATTTGGGGTAGGTCACCAGCAGGACCACTGTAGGGTCCTAGGCCAAATCTCCATGGCCTCTCAAGGCTGATAGTCCTGCAGTGACGGCAGCTGATTCTTTCTGGGTCCTTGTCGACAGGCTATGCTGACATAGAGATGTTCTTTGTTTATTTGCCAGAAAGGTGTTATCTGAGCAACAAGCAGCTGCAGTAAAATGGAACTAATAGTTCCTCTGCCCCAGAGCCCTGCTGTCCAGAGCTCTGGTAGCGGGGCAAGGGGTCTCCATGGCAAGCCTTGGTGGGATCAGATGTCAATGTGCAAACCTTGCTTTAGGGTAGAGCCCTCTTTTCCCTCCCTTTTTAAAAACATGCACAAACGTATAGAGAACACCGTGTAGGCCCTGGACCTGTCCGCCCTCAGATCCCTTCCGCGTGCCCCTCCCCTGCTCTGCTCTGTGTTGCGGGGGCTGACCCCCAATGGCTTCATTTTGATTGTAGGTTGCCGTTGGCCGAGAGGGAGCACTGGCAGGAGCCTGGAGGGTGGGAGAAGCAGGGTTTTCCCTCCCTTTCCACTTTGGGTAGAGTCTACAAAGCAGCTGTGGCTCCAGCGCCCCCCAGAAAGGCCTGCTGCGGTTCCTACTTTGCTAAGTGACCCCGGCTCCTGGGCGCCAGTGGCGGCACCTTCTTGCATTGCGCCTTCCGCCCCGGGCTGGCGGCGGCTGACACTAATCCCTGGGTTCCTGTTGGTCTCCTCAGTCTCCAGCTCCTGTGCAACCAGTCCTCTGCCTCAAGTCCCTCTGTTTTACTTACTCAAGTGGTTTTTCCTCCTGACTCATAGACATAGTACAACACACACCCAGACACCCATCACTTAGATTTCACAGTGATTGCCATTCTGCCGTCCTGGCTTCATCTATTTTTATTTCTGGGGAAAAAAATCCCAGACATCATGATGTTGCCGAATGATTTTAGGAAGTATCTCTAAAAAATAAGGACTTTTTCTTACATAAGAGCATATTTAAATCCTTCCCACCTGTGTTCACCTGTTAACACATCTAACAAAATGAGCACAAGTTCCTTACGGTCATCTAACATCCAATCCATATTCAAGATCTCCCAGTTGTTCCGAAGATGTGCATTTGTCTGAACCAGGATTTAAACTAGGTCCACACATGGCACTGGGTAGATGTTTCCTGAGGGTCTTGTAGTCTTGAGCAGTCCTCCCACCACGAGATGACACACACACACTCACGGTCAGGAGCACCGCCATCCTGAGCCCCCACCCACTCCGCTGAGCCCACCACTCACACGACCTGCCTATTCAGCTTCGGTCCGCAGCCCTTCTCTCACAGGCACAGACCTCTCCTCCCTTCTCCGCACCCCTCCAGACTTGGGATCACTGCACCGCAGCTCAGCACTTAACTCTTTTTAATTTTTTCTACATTCATTTGTGTTGTTGCCCTAATTGTGTGTAGGCAAAAACACAATGGAGGCAGAAATATAATCGAGGCAAAAACTAAGCCTCTTAGTGATTTTCAACCACAAAGGGATCTTAAAGATGAAAAGATCATCTCATCTAAGTCTTGATGTTTCTTTTTTATAGTTTTACAAATTACGTAAGTAGTATGTCACCACCCATTTTACAGATGAGAAAATGGAGGCCCAGGGAAGCTAAATAATGTATCTAAGGACACACAGCCAGTTGGCAGCAGAGCAGGCATCCACTTGTGGTGGGTTTTCCACTGGACCATGCACTTCTGTCTTTCCGTTTTCCCACAGCATCTAACACTATATGACATACAAAATACTCACTAAATGCCTGTTGCCTAATAGATATGTTACTGCTCTGCATCTTATTTTTAACTACTTGAGATGGGTGCAATTGTGACCATTTAGAGTGAGTTGTTGAAAGCAAATGACTGGTCGTTTCTGGCTAAAAATCCCACCCCATGCTACAATCCCCTTGAATTTTCAGGAGATCCAGTGGGTGCCAGAAGACTTTGGTGATGGCTAAGAGTCAGCCAGCTAATCTTCCAGACAGCAGTCCCGGAAAGAAAATGTCAAAACACACTACACTTGTCAACCCACAGAGAGAGGAAGCGGACTGGTGGGTGCCAGGCTGGGGAGGGGGAGGAATGGGGAGTAACTGAGTAACGGGTGTGGGTGTTTATTTTGGGGTGATGAGTTTTAGAACTAGATCAATATGGTGGTTGCACAGCATTGTGAATGTACTAAATACATTGAATTGTTTGCTTTAAAATGGTTAATTTTATGTTATGTGAATTTCACCCCAATAAAAATAAATACACTACAGTTAACAGGATTAAACCTCCCAACTCAGCTCTGCCAGACCCAACCACACCCCAGCCTTTCCAGCACCTCAGACTATGTAAGTGGAAGAGGAGACTTGAGTTGGGGGAGCACTGTACAGGAGAGTATTCTGGCTCTCCCCTCCTCAGTCAAGAGAGGCAGTGCAGGACAACTGCCCTTCGAGATGGGAGGTGCCTGCAGGAAGCATATTCCTCGTTGGGGCAAGATGGAGAGGCTGCAGTGGAGTGGGCCGCATGGCCAAGCAGTACCCACGAGTTCACGGGGCACCGGGTTTCTTGGGCTGTCCTACCAGCACTTGCCCCCAGGCACAGGGACTGTGGCTGTCAGAGTGAGCCGAGGAGAGGCAGAGGGAGGGGCCCACAGTTGTTGCTCTTGGGAGGTGGCATTTGGACACGTGCCATCCTGAGAACAGCAATAGAGAACCACAAAACCCACAGAAGAAGAGGTTGCACTCAAACGCCCAGTAAGGCAAAAAGATTCTTACCCGCTCCCCCACCCCCTCTCCAAGTCCCCAAGCACAGGAGGAGAAGGGACCAAAAGAGTGAGGAGAGGCCTGAGACGCACGCAGCTGTTTTCATCCTCACCCTCAGCTCCCCGCTAAGGCAGGCTGGTCCCAGAGAAGGGCAGCCAGTGGGCATTACATCCGATTCAAGATTTAAGGCTTGAAAGGGAACTAGACTGGACAGGGCGATTTTTTTAATACCTGAAAGCAACCGAAAAGCTATGAGCTCAGCCTAAGATTTTACCGGGGATTATGAAAGATTTGGTGTAAATCTCTAAAAGATTTGGAGGAAAAAAATAAAACCATTTCATGTTTGTGCCCCATGGAGTCAAACTGTGAAGTAAGTTGCTTAATCTGAGTCTCTGTTTTCTCATCTGTAAAAAGAGGACAATCATGCCGTCTTGCTGGGTGGTTGAAATGTTCGATGGAGTAATATTCGTGAAGCACCTGGCACAGGCAATCTTTAAAATGTGGAATGGCGCAGCAGCTTTCAGAAAGCAAGTAACTCCTTTAGGCAGAAACACGAATATCCGGGTGGAAGTTGATAGTCCTGGACAACGCTCAGTTTTTCTCATCCCCTGGGACTTGAACTATGGGTAGGCTTTTTTTTTTTTCCCTCTGAGGGCTTCTTTCACTAATTGAAAAGCTGCACAGAGGGAAGGCCATGTGAGGACACAGCAAGAAGGCAGCCCTCTGCAAGCCAAGGAGAGACGCTTCAGGAGAAACCAAACCTGCCGACGCCTTATCTTGGACTTCCAGCCCCTAGAACTGTGAGAAAATAAATTTCTGTTGTCTAAGCCACCCAGTCTGTGGTATTTTGTTATGGCAGTCTGAGCTGACTAATTCAGTCATGGACTTGTTTTGTCCCATGGAATGTAGATAGAAGTGACAGAGTGACAGCACCTGCCAAGGCCTCAAGAGTCATCATGCATTTCTGCTCATGCTCTTGTGGGCTTGCCATTTGCCATGAGAAGAACTTGCCCTGGATACCAATTGGCCCAAGGAGAAGCAGAAAAGTGTGGAGTAGACGTCAACCCAACCAGCAGCATCAGCCTGAACTCAGAGCCCCGAGCCCACACCTGGAGTCCAGCCTGGTCAGATGCCTCACAGGCAACTGCAGGCCTGTGACCAAGAAGTAAACACTTGCTGAGCTGCACCACTGAGGTTTGACAAGGGACTTGACAAAGAAATGCTCTCGTGGATCTGCTGTGAGAATTAAATGAATAATGTGTGAAAAGACTTTGCAAAGGTAGACATTAATATTATTTTTTAGTAAAGAAGCCAAGCCTCACTCACCATCCTGGGAGATGACCAGCGGCATCCTTTGAATGGTGGCCATGTAAAGAGTGTTCACTGGTGATGATGATGACAGCAAGGAGTCTGGATTATTAAATATTTTTTAAAGGATCAGCTCTCTTACTTTCAGTTACATACATAAATAAATGATTGGCTAACAATCATCAAAGTTCAACACTATCAAAATTTTGTCTATGCTGTGGGTGTGGCCCGCATGCCAGCAGGAGCTAGTTTTCCCACTGGCCTCTTGACACCTCCTGCAAATTCTACTTTAGATCTACTAAGGAAATCCTTCAGCTGACTCGTGTCTAAGTTTTATCAACTTCCATATAACTGGGGCCCACCAAAATAGGACTTTTGATGTTCTTAGCATACCTTTCTCCTTCTCTCATCCTGCCCTCCAGTTTGGGGACTGAAGAATATTATGTCTCATTTAGTTAAATCCTTACCATTAGACTACAAGATGGCTATTATTCTTCCCCATTTTACAGATGAGGAATCTGAGGATCACAGAAGTAATTTGCTAACAAGCAGTTGAGCTGGACTGGGGAGCTGGGTTTGTCTGACTCCAAAGCATGTATGCCTCCGCAAAAAGGAGTCTGGGGCGCACTGCCAGAAGTTGATATAAGGAGGACCCGATCTGTTCCACTGGACACACGCTGAAAAGGTATTGCATAGAATGTGAAGCTGATCTGGGCTTTGAAAGACAAGTGGTTACTCACCAGATCATGAGGGGGTGGAGGAAACACAAAGGGCACTCGAGGGGGAGAGAACTTTGAAGCCTAGGCCTGGGCAGGGGCAGATCTGACAGGGGTGGGAGGAGGAAGGGCAGAGCAGGGGGTCTTAATGTTTTCTCTGAAAGTGTCCCTTCTCTACACATTTTTAAAGGGGAGTGTGTTGGTATCAGTGATGTGCCAAGGGATAGGAGAAGGGGCAATGGTTCTCTCTGCTGAGGCAATAAGGGGTGTGTTGTCTGTAGAGAATTTAAAAATAAATAATAAAACCATTAGCTATGAACTGAATTGTTCCCCACCCCCAAATTCATGTGTTGAAGCCCTAATCCCCAATGCTATGGTATTTGGAGATGGGGCCTCTATTTGGGAGGTGTAACAGGAAAAACAGCTTTTTCCTCTCCTGTGTAGGGAAAACCCCAGTTCTTCCCCACTGTGTCTTTCTTCATCCTGTGAGTCTCCTTTACCTTCACAGAGAACACTTCACTTCTGACAGTGCTGGTCACCAAACGTGTGGAGGATTTCCCCCACACCAAGCAACTCTCCACGACACCAGCAGGATGTCCTACAATTTAACTCAATTCTGACACTATCTACTTAGAGATACTGTCAGATCCCACAGAGCTCAGTCCCACCAGACTGCTCCCCACCACATGTCAGGTGCCAATCACAAGTAGCAGGTCCCCAGGTTACCACAACTTCTGCAAGCCAAGAAGAGGACCTTTACCAGGAACTGAATCTTCTGGCACCTTGATCTTGGACTTCCAGCCTCCAGAACTGTGAGAAATAAATGTCTGTTGCTTAAGCCGCCCAGTCTATGTTATTTTGTTACAGCAGTCCCAGCTGACTAAGACACCATTAAAAGCTGTCAGCTTTTTATTACCAGCATGCACCAGCAATTCTAAAGAATATCAGTGATAAAACACCTTCCTGCAGAATAGACCACTCCCACCACTCCCCTGCTTGGTACAGCTAGTCGACAAGACTCTTGTTAAGAATATGATAAAAAGATACTACTGGAATCTTCAAGAAAGCAAGGTTTAGTTGGTTGAATATATGACTAAAACCCCAATAGGTAAATTTCATAAAGATATGTACAGTAAGTTAGCATTTATATAAAGCCTAAAAACACGCAAAACAATACTGTATATTATTTAGATACATCTACATACATAACCAAAGCATAAAAACTTCCCTAGAAATACCAGACACCAAATTTAAGATAATGGTTTTCTAAAAAATAAAAAAGTAAAAGGGTGGGAAAAGATGCACCATGCAAACAATAATCAAAAGGAAGCTGGAGTGGCTATTTTATTATCAGACAAAATAGACTTCAGAATAAGGAACATTATTCAAGATAAAAAAGGACATTACAGATTTATAAAATGGTGACTTTATCAGGAAGACATAATCCTAAATAGGTACGCAACTAATAAGGCTTTAAATAAAATACACGAAACAAAAATAAACCTTGACAAATTTAAATAAATTAAAATCTTACAAAGTATGTTAATTGACCATAATAAACTTATAAATCAATAACAGAAAAAAAAAAAAAGATAGTGGTTTTCTCTGGCGGGGAGAGTTGGAAAGAAAAAAAAAGGTCCATAGATAAAAAGGTAGTATTTCATTTCATTAGCAAGGTAGTTCATTATATTATCCCCCATTTTCGTATGATTTAAATATTTTATTCAAAAAACACAAGTCAACCAGTCAAGGAGCCTGCACTTCCTTCCACGCTGGGATGGTCCCACCACCAGACCCCAGTCTCCATTTTCTGTGAACTGGCTTCTCTCCTGGCCTAAAGTGCTGAGCCTGGCACTTTAGGGAACAGCAGGTACCTCCAGATGCCTGAGACCAGGGGGTGGTAGGGGACAAGGCAAGGGATGTGGCTGAGCAGGTGAGCAGCAGCCGGATCATGGAGGATGTTGGGCGCCATATTGGAGAACTTGGGCTTTGTATGAGGAGGAGAGTAATTGGCTAGATCAGCAGCTTCTCAACAGGGAGATGGGATGACATGGGAAGCACACAAAAGACAGTGAGGGTGGGGTCTCCAGTAGTGGAAGGGATACGGAAAGAAGGGGTTGGTCAGGAGAAATGGGGCAAACCCAGCCCCATGGCTGGTCTGCTCTAGGACGGTAGCCAGTTCCAGCTGGAGGTGGAGTTTTCCTGGGTAAAAATGGAAGCAGCCAGTGATTGCTATTTATAAAAATAACTACAAAGGCTTGACAGCCCAGAGAGAATGCTGAAAAAGTAAATTGGGGGCTGTAGGGGAAATGCACAGTGCTTCTCTTTTTAAAGCGTTTCTGAGACATGAGCTCATAAATCCTCCTTCCAGAGCCCTGAGAGAAATATAGGGAAGAAGGAAGGTGGGGACAGAGTTTGGGTGACTTTCCCAAAGCAGCAGAAACTGGCAGCTGGAGGTTTTATCATGGGATGCCGCTCGAATGTTCACTTCAATCTGCCGCTCCACCCTGTTCCTCAGACCCAGCCTGGTTAGGAGCTGAGCTGGACAAGCCACGTCAGCAGCTGGGCTGGGTCACCGCAAGCTGCTAAAATCAAGGTCCATGGGGATAAAGGCAAGCCTAGGCTGCTGGTCAGGTGTCACGCTGGGTGGGGGTCCACGTAGATCCCTGGCAGAGGCCCAAGGGACTTAACGGTGAAGTTAGCACAGGCAAGAGCCAAGATGCAAACCATGACTGGGAGGGTTTGAACCCAGACAAAGCAATCGGGAGGGAACGGAAGGCAGAGAGAAGGCAGGAAGTTCGTGCCTCCTTACACTTGGAATGAGAGCTGCCAACAACTGAATGGCAGGAGCCGGGCCCTTTTGCTCCGTTGTTGTGAATCCTACAAGCCTAAAGTGTGGAGGCTGTTATCACTCTTCCATCGAGGAGGAAACCAAGAGCATGAGTATCTCACACAGTGGCAGTGACGGGGTTTGAACCCAGATCTGTTTGCACGAATCCACTTGCTCCTGGCAAACTCCCATTCAATCTTCAAGGTCCTACTCAAGGACCTCTCCTCTGGAAGCCTTCCTAGATTGCTCCAGAATGAAGAGCAGTTTGTTCCTTTGTGTTCCCCAGCAGCCCAAAGCTGACCCCTTTGAGGGCACCCATCACACTGAGTTGTAAGTGGCTCCTTGCCTGTTGTCTCTCACTGGACAGGATGCCCGCGAAGGGCGGATTCTTGGCTTCCTCCTCGCTGTCTCCCAGCCCTGGCAGCACCAGCTTCCTCTGTTGCCCTGTGATTTGGTCTCGTTCCAGGTCTTCTGCAGGGTGACCTCTAATTAGCAAAGCCTCTCCTGTGTCTTAGGGCAGACTCCCACGAGGGAGAAGCCGGCAGGTCCAAAGTCGCTGCCCAGGGCGCCTGCAGCTGGGGGGCAGGATGGCGCCACCGCAGGCACTGTCCCTGTGGGCAGGGCAGACGCAATGATGGATGGTCCAGAGCAAAGACACGCTTTACCCGCAGTCAAGCCTGTGACGGTATGGACTGAGCATCTAGGTCCCAGGTGCTGGGACACATCATGAACGAAACAGATCGTGGAGCCTACGTTCCCGAGGAGAGACAGACAACATATAAGCAAACCAGGAAGGTACATTCCGAAAGTGTTCTGTGCTGTGAAGGAAGTAAAACGGGAATGCCATGAGGCTGACTGTGGAGCCTCCTGAGCCAGGGGGACAGGGAAGGAGATTACCATGCCCTGGCAGGACTTCCATACTTGGAATCGTGCTGAGAGGGGCCACTCCGGCCTGCTTAACATTTGAGTCCTGCACTGCTCAGTGCTGGTGGTAACAAGGTCTTTATTCCATGAGAAACCCTACCCAGACCTGAAAGCATTGCTTCAATTTCATGGTTCAGCACATTTTCTCCAGCCTCCATGGTGAAAGATTATTTCATTGCTTTCAACAGAAGGCGTATTTGTATGTATACATATGCTTGAGAGAAATTTACTGAAAAGATGTGGGTATGAGACCAGCTGGCAACAGTTTCCACGCCAGGATCCTCTTAGCAATCTGCCCAAGAGTTCTTGTTTGCAATGCTGGAGACTCAGCCAGGGGAGAATGCAGCGTAAGGAATACAAGGGGGCACATTCACACCTACCCCGGAGATCCTCATCCCCCTCAAGGAAGGGAGGTCCTGACCTTGGAAGGAGGGACTGAAGACTCTCCAGGGAAGTGAAGACTTTCCATGGGAATCGAAGGGTCTTGAGCAATTCGTCTGATCCAAAGCTTAAATTGCACATTCAGAAGTGGAAGAGGGAAATGCAATTATTTAAGAGTCTCTCTTATAATCTCCTTCTAAAAGGCCTTTTCTAGGGCCTCAACTGTTGTGCCTGCTCAATGGGTATAATTCCTACCACTTTCTTGCAAGTAATTTTTTTTCAAACTTTAACATTTTTGTTGACCTGCAAACACGTCAGTCACAGTAGTGCTAAAGAGAGGTGGAGGTGGTGAAGGGAGGTGCAACATGTAAAATAATAATTGAGGAACTCTCAAAATGTTGCCTCTTGCTTCCCCTCCCTCCCCTCTTTTTTTTCTCTCTTTCTTTTTTGCATCAGTTTCTCTTTGTAGTTAGTATGAAGGAGCTTTAAAAAAAAGCCCTGGGCAAAAAGCATGCCAAGGGATAAAATAAGCTGGGACCCCAGGATGGGGAAAGAGGGAAAAATGGTGTTGCAGGCATAATTGTGGATCCCCCTCCCCGCTGCCAAGATGTCCACATCCTAATACCCAGAACTGAGAGTATGTTAGGTTGCATGGCAAAGGGGAGTTAAGGTCACTAGTCAACTGACCTTAAGATAGGGAGATTATGCGGGAGGGCCCCATGTAATGCCAAGGGTCCTTGAAAGTGGACGAGAGGAGCCACGTGATGAAATGTGAGAAGGACTCAACCCACCCTCTGCCGGCTTTGAAGATGGAAGGAGGGACTATTTGCCAAGAAATGTGGGTGGCCTCAAGAAGCTGGAAAAGGCAAAGAAATGGATTCTCCCCGCAGAGCCTCTAGAATACACCTTGATTTTAGCCCAGTGAGATCTATGTGGGACTTCTAACCTACAGAACTGTAAGATAATAAATTTGTGTTGTTCAAGCTGCCAAATTTGTGATAATTTGTGACATCAGCAATGGGAAACTAATACATAGGGATAGAGAGCAAAAGATTGAAAACAAGACATGGAGAAGCACAAGGCAGTGAGCTGAGAAAAAAAGGCAGTTCTGGGAGCAGGAAGACACAGCACTAGTTGAATTGAATTCTTCGTGGGGCACCATGGGCCTCAGCGTGGGGAGCAGACATAAGACATCTCCCCTTGCTGGCCATTCTCATATTCAGGACTGGCTACCTAATTAGTAGAGCCCAGTGCAAAGTGAAAATGGGGGAGCCCTTATTCAAATTTACTAAGAATTTTGAGACAATGACAGGGCTCCTCTGAGCATGGGGCCATGTGCGGCAGCACAGGTCACATGATCACAAAGCCAGCTCCGCTCAGAGTTATCAGTGGCCACTCTATCACCTCCTGTGTAGACCTGGGTTATTCAGGAGCTTTAACTTGGGCCCGTGGAAGATGATAAACCTTTTTTCTGGTCACAAGCCACAGCTCCCTTGACCCTCTCTCAGTTTCCCAACTGCTGACCTTTGCCCCTGACCTGAGACTTTAAAAGGAGGATGTGCCTGGTACACATTAACAGAAGCCTCTTTCTTGCTCCTGCCTGCCCCACCGCCCCTCTGAGCTATTTACTTCTGGCTTTGCCAGGGCCTCTTCAGCACTGACAGGTGGGGGCCCAAATGGGTCTGAAAGAACTCAAATTGTGGGCAGGAATCATCAGCAGAATTTTTATCTTAAATCAGAGCAAAAGGAATAAAGTGTACAGTTCCTAAATTGCCTATGTTTCTGAAGTTTAGAATCCCAATTTATGTTCCTTCTGGCAAAACATATATTCTTGCAGAACCAACATCACTTACCAAGCAGCATTTCTGGACTCATGGTTATGCGGATGTAGATTTTGAGTTGTTTTCCCTCCATTCACATGGGTGAAAGATTTAGCCACATGTAGCACCGCACACCCCACCTCCATGGACTCCCCCAACCCCACCAGCCCTGAGATGAGTAATCTGACCAGGGATGGGGCTCTGTTTTCAATCTGATGGCTCCAGCTGAGGCGGGCAAGTACTTAGTTCCAGTCAACAGAACATACAGGTTATGCGAGACCTTTGGCATTCACTGTTTCTCATCGAGGGTAAGATTTTCTTACCATTTCTCCAAAGTCTCTGGAGAATTCTTTGCTACTTTCAAAGAAATGAGGTCACATTTCAAAGGAAATTGCCATTTCACTCTCCTCTTCCATGTTATCCTCGCCACAAGACCAGGTCAGCATCCAGTATGTCTTGATACCCTAGTTGCTGTCTGAGCCCCTGAAAGGGTACAGAAAAACAGATTGCAAAAGGGAGAGGAAGGTGCTGTAGGCTGAATGTTGGTGTCACTCCAAAATTCACATGTTGAAACCTAATCCCCACTGTGATGGTATTAGGAGGTGGGGCCTTTGGGAGGTTATTAGGTTTTGACGGTGGAGCCCTCATGAATAGGATTAGTGCCTTAGGAAAGAGACCCCAGAGACCTACCTTGCCCCTTCCACCATGTGAGGACACAGGGAGAAGACAGCCATTTATGAACCAGGAAGCAGGCTCCATCAGACACCGAGTCTGCCAGTGCCTTAACCTTGGACTTCCAGCCTCCAGAACTGAGAGAAATAAATGTTGGTTGTTTAAGCTACCCAGTCTGAGGGATTTTTGTTATAGCAGCCCGAACAGACTAAGACAGAGCAAAAGTGAAGAATAGGTAGAGAGAGGGAAATAGCAGAAAAAACTGCCACTGCATGGGGAACAGTAAGCACCACTCTGAGAGCCCTGTGGAGATAGTAAAGGAGGCGGATACAGCCCGCTGCCATAAAGAGCTTATCATTTAGCTTGAGAGACAGCACATGTATGAGATAGGAAGTCATTGCTGTTTGTTTTCTGCCCAAACCCATTCTCCCTCCACCTTCTTTGCTGCAGGCAAAGCTCTGATATTTTCTGTATAAGCAGTTTTAAAACTGATGTATAATATCGTGTCTCCCAAACTTCCCTGTGTGAGTGCATCACCTGGCAGTCAGTAGGTGAGACGTGAGATTCTGTGTTTCTAACAAGCTCCCAGGTGGTGTGGATGCTGCTCGGCTGTGGACCACACTTTGAGTAGCAGGGGTGTGATTTACATATAGAAAAATGCACAAACCCTAAGCTTAGAGCTTGATGGTGAACACACCCGTGTAACCACAACACAGATTAAGCAATGGAACATTACTTGTATCCCAGAAGCTGCCCTGTGCCCCCTCCCAATCACTACTCCCTTCCACAATAATAGCAAAGGTGACACCTCTCCTGACCACTGACACTATAGGTTAGTGTGGCTTATTTTTTAACTTTATTATATAGCGTGTGTGATGGACTGAATGCTTGTGTTCCCTCCCAACTTGATATGTTGAAACTACAACTCCCAATGTGGCCATATTTGGAGATGACGCCTCTAAGGAAATAATTAAGGTTAATGAAGTCATAAGAGTGGGACCCTTGTTCAATAGGATTATTGTCCTTATAAGAAGAGACAGCAGAGAGCTCTCCTTCTCTCTCTCCATCTCCCTCCCTTCTCCTCTCCTCCTCCCAGCAGCAACCCTAGCAAAGGCCATGTGATATAGAGAGAAGGCAGCTGTTTGCAAGCCAGGAAGAGAGTCCTCTCCGAAAACCAAATCAGCCAGAACCTTGATCTTGGACTTCCAGCCTCCAGAACTGTGAGAAAATAAATTTATTTTGTTTAAGCCAGCCAGTCTGTGGTATTTTGTTAAGGCAGCCCGAGCTGACCAACACAGCATGTGTTCTTTGAGGTCAAGCCCTGAGCTTGATTAGGCATCCAGCCTCCACAAGGCCATGTGCAAGGGAAGGCAACACTCTCTCCAGACACAGACCTGGATTGCTCTAAGCCAAGCATGGGCCTTCCACCACCCTGTTAGTGATTGGTTTAGACGTGAGCGTGTGGTAGAATTCTGGCCAATAAGGAAAGCCTGCTGGGGGCTTCTGGGAAAGTTTTTCTCATTTATGAAAAAGATGCACAGGAGAAAACGTTCCTTTCTTTCTGTCTGATGTTGTTGTTCCTGGAATTGGGGCAGTCTTTTGTAACAATGAAGGGAAATATCTGAGATCTAAAGACAACATTCTGAGGATGGAGTAGTGAAAACAGGGCTGGGACAAGTGTGACGTGAATGAAGCACTTACCTAGGGTCCAAAATTTAAGAGGATGTCAAAAACCTCAGTAATAAAGATAAATAATATTTAATGCAATATTTTAAAAATGAAAATTAATGTAAAAAATCCACAATGAACAAAATATCAAAAATTTAAATAAACACAGGAATAGTAACAATGCCATGCTGAGCAATAGTGAAGCCTGAGGGGAAAGAAAAAAATTAGTAATACTGACCCTATCTTTATTTAAAATTTTGATAGTTTGTCCATCAGGAATTTCTGCATTAATCTTCAGTTTTAAAATATTTCACTAAATACTATTATCTTAATTACTGAATTTTTTGCATCCTCTTAGCTTTTCACACTAGGCAAAATTTGCCTCCACTCACCTAGTCCTAGCCCAGAGTAAAAATGAAAACTCTAGAACTGTTTTACTTGCAGACTTTTCATTACGTTGAACAATAAAAGTTATTATTGTTCAAATTACTTTTAGTGGGATTTTCTGTTTCCTGCAGCTCAAAGCTTAATAACAAATATAAGATCAATTAGCCACAAGTGACAAAAACTTTCTCATATTTCAGAAAGTTCAAAGTACGATGGGCTCCAGGTGTGGTTTAGTCAGGTCTCCAGCTTTGTTCCCTCCGTGAGGTTTGTCTGAAGGTCAGTGTTGCATAATAAAGAACGTATCTGGTCTTTGTCTGGGTTCCTGGCACAGAGCTTCTACAATCCTTGTGATCTCCTGAGTGACAGGAGTGTCTTTGTTACTCTGGGCCCCTTGGAACTCACCTGAGTAACGAGATGGCTCAGGGTGGGCCTGGTCACCAGAAAGACCAACCACGTGATTAGAGGGTTGGGATTTTGAGCCAGCCCCACCTCCAGGGATGGGAGGAAAGCTGGAGATTGAGTTTGATCATGTGGCCAATGTTGTTGTTTTTTTTTTATAATTTTATTTATTTATTTATTTTCCCCCAAAGCCCCAGTAGATAGTTGTATGTCATAGCTGCACATCCTTCTAGTTGCTGTATGTGGGACGCGGCCTCAGCATGGCGGGAGAAGCGGTGCGTCAGTGCGCGCCCGGAATCTGAACCCGGGCCGCCAGCAGCGGAGCGCGTGCACTTAACCGCTTTGCCACGGGGCCGGCCCGATCATGTGGCCAGTGTTTAATCAATCATGCCTATGTAAGGAAATCCCAATAAAAACTCTGGATGCTGAAGTTTAATTCAGAAGATCTTCCTGGTTGGTGAACACACTGATGTGCCGGGAGGGTGGTGCATCCTGATTCTGCAGATGCTCCATGTTCAGGACCCACCAGACCTGCCATATGTTCCTGATTTATATCCTTTATAATAAAACTATAATCATAAGGATAGTGCTTTCCTAAGTTCTATGAGCCATTCTAGCGAATTATTGAACCTGAGGGGTGTTGTGGATTTGCAGCCAGTTGGTCAGAAATGTGAGTGGCTGGGACCCCACTTGCTGCTGGCGTCTGAAGTGGGGGCAGTCTTGTTGGGGACTGTGCCCTTTAACTTGTGGGGTCTGCACTAACTCTGTATGGGGTTTGTGTTTGTATCTGGGGAATTGTATTGCAATATACCAGTTGGTGTCAGAACACTTGGTATCAGAATAGTCAGCTTCTCCCAGTCACAAAAAGGTTGCCAACAGCAACATACCTGCTAGTTTATTTTCAGCAAGAAAGAGGGAAAAACTTATCCCCCAAAACAGATGATCTTTCCTTCAGTCTTATTGTGCCCACTTATGTCATCCTAGACCTAAGACAGTCACCAGGAGAATGTCACATATTGATTGGTTTAAGCTCAGATTCTTAAATCAGTCACTGCCACACATGGGGGATTGCTGTGATTGGTTTAGATTAATCAATTTTCCCATCCTGCCCCCAAGAGTTGAAAATGAAGTCATCATCCCTTGGCCTACATAAGCTATTTTTTTGAGGAGTGGTAAATAACTAAACAAAGTTGAGGTTCTGTTAGGAAAGAGAAGGGATGGATAACCGATGTTAGAGAGACCACGGACAGTACAGTGTCATATAGAAAAGAGAATGGCCTTTGATTTAAATCCCACTTTCAATTTTTACCAGCTATGGGAATAGAGGCTGAGAATCTATTTTCTTCTCTGTAAAAAGGATATAACAATATCCACCTGAGTGAGTGAGTGTAATGTAAACATTAAACAAACTTGCATAGTGTGGGGCATGTAGTAGGTGATAATTAAACGCATAGCCCCTGGTATGTAGAAGGTGCATAATTACATCCATAGTGTCTGACACATAGTAGGTGTACACATATCATTCCTTCATCCAGCCTCCCTTAAACTCTGAGCTCTTGGGGGCCAAGTGCAGACCTTTCATCTTGGATTACCTTGAAGAGTGCCTGGCAAAGCATTTAATAGGTGTTTACTAAATGAATGGACAAGTGAACATTCCTCTGAGCAACTGCAAACCTTTCCTTCTCTCCAATATGAGGAATTATGCAACTGTCTGTGTAGCCCACTCTTGCTTTGACACTGGGAAAATGTTAGCTAGCTAAATTTGAATTTTAGCTTTAATAACTCTTTGGCCTTCGCAGTCCACACATCTATGCTCTGCTTTTGCCCCATCTTTGTTTCCTATTCCTATTTTCTTTGGGCCTGAATCGCTACCTCTGTTTTTGTTTTCCCAGGAGCGTTCTGTTATGTGTCCTTGCTGTAAGTCATTTTTGTTGAAAGAGATAGGCAAAACCAAACAAGCAGACAAACCAAATCCTGGCTTTAAAAAAAGCCGCTGAAGACTTATAGAGGCCTTTCTGCCATTATTAAGAGGATTCTTTCCCAGGCTTGTCTGAGTGGCACCCAGACTTTACATCAGGCTTTGTTCCAAGATGGTGGGGGTGCCAAAGGGAATATTGAGGCCTGAAAGACGTCCAAGGAAAAAGGCTTCATTTAGAGGCGAGCCCATATTACACAGTTGGCAATGCTAAGCTGAGCGTTCTCCCAGCTTCCAGGGGGAAATGAAAGACATTCCCCCCATAGCTTCCCTTTCAAGCTCTCACAGCTGGAAGGACGGGAGAGCCAAGTTCCGCCCTTTTCAATGCAGGTTGTCACTAGGATGCCAGGACCTGCTGATCTATTAGCCAAACATCCAACGTGAGAAAAAGGGCCATCTCGCGTCATCTTGCTTCTCCATCATTAAATGCTCCATTGAACACAAAAGAACCTGACTTTCCCTTTTCCTCTTCTGCCATAGCCTAAGGAGAATACCACTACTACAAGACAAAAAAAAATTACAAAGAAAAGGAAAAGAAAGGAACACAATTTCTGAGCAGATCCCTCATTTGTAATTCCGCACCTGAGGCTGTTTGTGTTTCATAGAATCTGAGAACAGGAAGGGAACTTGGGGATCCTCTAACGTAACCCCCTTATTTCACAGATTGAGAAGCAGATGCCTGGAGACTAAAATGACTCACTAAGGTTACACAACTAGTTAAGGGCAAGGGCAGGACTAGACCCACATCACCTGACTCCTAATCCAGTCTTGAATCACTACCCTATAGACTTTTTCATCAGACCATATCCACAGACTCTTATAAGAGATTTAACAATTCATAAAGACGATGCCCTTGCAGAATGACAAACTGTGGAGCAGCCCCACCGCTTCTATGCTATTTTAAACCAACAACCCAAATAGTGAAATTCAAGAGCCCAGCTTATTTCTCTTGCCATACAGAATAAAACAGTTTACAGGCAGACCTTCCCACACTCACAAATAAGCTGTGTCCTAACAGTGTGTTTGGGATTTGCTATTTAGAACGCAGGATGTGTTTTCTTCGTAGGAAATCACATGATCCAGTGTGGTTAGAACCCCAGGCCAGGTCACAAAGGCTGACTTACCCAACAAGTAACCACAGTGGAGTCGAAGCAACCCTTCATCATATTGCTGCCGTGCAAAAGCACATTCCAAGTTTCAAGTGGCAAGAGTGGAAGCACAGCTAGCCCACCACGGCCCCGGCGGGCAGATGTCCCTCCCAGGAAAGACCTAGGAGGCCGAGTGGAACCGTGAACTGGGCATGGGCTTTGGATGGAGATGGGACTGGTTTCAAGTCACCTCTGCTAGTTAATAGCTGGGGTAGTTCCTTCACCTCTCTGAGCCTCTGAAAAATGAGGATGATTATAATACCTCACAGGTACATTATAAGGACAAAAGAAGGCAATGTGTAAAAAGGACCTGTTAAAGTGTCTTGCATGTTAACAAGCTATCATTTATGACTGTAACTGCTTGGGGGAGGGGAAGGATGGGCTCTGGCAGTTTGGAGAGCTGGGATGCTCCGTTTGGGGAGGCGGATCCTGGAGTGGGGGAAGGCTCCTGCCACCAACAATGGGCAGGAGGCAGTGAGGGGCCCTGGCTCTTAGCCCCCACCCCTGCCCCTTAGGCAGTAGCAGTGGCAGCAGCTGTGGTTCCACCCCTGGCCGAGGAGCCAGCCACCGGGTGGGGCCCACAGTGGCTGTTCCATGTAACCCTGTTATTGAAAGGGCTGGACTCAGCAGCGAGCAATCCTAAAGCAGACCGCCCTCTGCAATCATGTTTCCCCATCCCCAGGGACCAGCCCCAAACCTCCCATCATGCTTCTGGGCCTTTTCAAGTCTCATTTCCGTGATTAAAATGTCCAAGCCAGTGTCATAAACTAAACTGTGTTAGATTTTAAGCTTCTGCCCCTTGCTCCAGCAAGCTGATGCCTACTTCAGGCTCAGAAGCAGCCGTGGGGAGGAGTGAGGGTCTGTCTGGTTGGCTTCATCTCTCTCGCCACTCCACCCCCAGCCATCTTACTCATGAGCTGGGTTTAGACCATCTGGGGTCAGGCCCACAGGGAGAGGGCAGAGAGGAAGGAGAGCACGGAGCGTGACCTGGCACGGGGGTCTCTGGGGTCTGATGCACGGGAGTTAGCCCGCCCCAGGCGTATGGCTCCAGATGGACCCTCAAAGCCTTTCACGCTTGTCTTGAGGTGAAAGGGAAGTGCCAGAACCTTCTCCCAAGGACATGGTACCTGACTGTCCAGTTTGCTCAGGACTGCGGGATTTCTCAGGACACAGGGCTTTCAGTGGTAAAACCAGGACAGCCCCAGCAAACCAGGAGAAACTGGTCACCTCACCCAAGGGGGGAGGGAACATCATTTTGCCCAGCTCCCTCCAGAGTAACTGTTTCCTCGCGACTCTTCAGCCCGGGGTGACCAGCGGGCCAGAACTGGCAGGCCCCCTTTACGCTCTCTTAGCAGGTCCTGCAGAGAGGGTCTACCTCACTTTAGGATGTACATTCTTGGCGTCTTCTAAATGGTTCTCTTTGAGACCTCTGCCTAGACTGAAACCCATCCTCAAATATGGACTAGAGGAATTCTCAGTGCCTTGGTGAATCCTGAACTGAATGGTCCCATCTGGTGCTTAAGAACATCTCAGCAGGGATCCTCAAGAGCTAAACTGTGTAGCTGGGTGTAGGCTGTGGCCCAGTTCAAATCTTAGCTCATCCTTTCATTACCTTGGGCTGTGTTTTCCTAAGCAGATTATTTAGCATCTCTGTGCCTCAATTTCCTCACATGTGAAATGGGTTGATAATGGTACCTTTCTCATAGAATTATCCAGAGGATTGCAAAAGTTAACTCATGTAACATAGTGTCAGAACCTAGTAGCTCCACAGGTTAGCACAGGTTAATAAATGTTAGCTGCTACCAACATTATTATAACAAGTTGGGATTGTGTAATAAAAACTTTAATAAATTTCAAATCTGTTGCAGGCATATTTTTAAGTTATTTTCTCAGTTGTAAAGCAAATAAATGAGTCAGTGTTGCAAAGGTGCCAAGGCAATGGCATACACTCATGCATGGCTGGTGGGAGTGTAGATTTATAGTCTCTCTGGAAGGTCATTTAGCAATAAGTTTCAAAAGCCCTAAAAATGCCTTTGACCCAGCCATTCCACTTCTAGGAATTTATCCTGAGGAAATAATTGGAGAACTGGCTAAAGATTAACGTGCAAGATTATTCATTGCAGTATACTTAAAACAGGAAAAGATTGGAAGCAATCTAAATGTCTTAAAATAGGAGATTGGTTAAATTTTGGTTCATACATACAATGGAATACCACGCATCTATTAAAAATTATATCATAAGTATATTTATTAACATGGGAGGATGTTCATGATATGTATAGTGTATGTATGTATAGAGTATACACTTTAAAATAAAGTATATTCCAGGATTTTTCTGAGCATAGGGATTATTACAATCTAGTTGAAATAAAAATGTATACATAATTTTGTATCTTGCTTTCTTCTGCTTAACATTATGTAAGAACTATTTTGAACCATATAACAAAGCTTCCATAAACTTTAAGAGTAATAATACCCGTCAAGTTGATGTTTCATCATTTAGATAACCAATTATTTATTGTTGGAGCAGGTTATTCCAAATAGGCTTTTTTTTTTAAAGAATATATTATTAACATCTTTGTGCATAATGCTTTTTTTTTTCATCTTTAGGAGTATTTCTTTAAGATTCACACTCCAAAGTCAAATTACTAGGTCAAAATGTAGGAATGTGTGTGTGTTTAAGGCTTTCAACACATACTGCTTTCCAACAAGGTTATACCGATTGACTTTAAGACTTGGCTTGGAGTTGATGCTTGTCCACTTAATATAGCTTGTCCACTTTTCTCTGCAAAGAAAGAATATTCCACTGGTCATGTGATGCCTTTCATAGGTTTACTGTCCCAGCCAAGCAGATCATCCTGAGAGTATCTGATCCTTCTGTTACAGTGAAGTCTGGTGGTTTCAGATGAAACTGTGCACCAAATTACCACAAATACAGGAAAAAGTATTCCACCATAATGAAACCCCTACACATTCTTAACAATAGATCAGTCTACGTGGCAGAAGAGTAATTTGATTATGTAATATGTAACGCAACACAACATTGCAGCAATTTTTAAATGCACTTGAATTGCTCTTGAGCATGCCTTTATTTCTGATTAATGCTGTATATTTTCTCAGAATTAGTGATTATACAAAATTCAAATGTACTAAGAAAGAAGCATCTTAGTGGAAGCCTCGGGTAAAAACTAAAAGATAAAAGACTAGAAGAAACTTCAAAATGTCAAAAACTCTTTTGTTCTACCACAACAGAAGCTAAAAAATCTAATGGACAAAAGCATGAAGTTAGGGAAAAGAATCACATAAAAAATAACAATTAGGAAAATATAGGGGCCAGCCAGTGGCATAGCGGTTAAGTTCGTGCACTCTGCTTTGGCGGCCCAGGGTTCGAAGGCCCAGATCCCGGGCACAGATCTACGCACTGCCCATCAAACCATGCTGTGGCAGCATCCCATACACAACACAGAGGAAGATAGGCCCAGATATTAGCTCAGGGCCACTCTTCCTCAGCAAAAAGAGGAAGATTGGCAAAGGTTGTTAGCTCATGACCAATCTTCCTCACCAAAAAAAAAAAAAATCACAATTAAGAAAATATAAATAATGAAAATGACATTTTTCATTTCTTTTCAAGAGAGAAAGACTATAAGAGTCAGATAGCGCCAAAAGTAGTACTTCATTAAGAGGAAAAGATACATTTTGAGCATAAATAAATTTTTTTTTTTTTTTGTGAGGAGGACCAGCCCTGAGCTAACATCCAATGCCAATCCTCCTCTTTTTTGCTGAGGAAGACTGGCCCTGGGCTAACATCCGTGCCCATCTTCCTCTACTTTATATGGGATGCCGCCACAGCATGGCTTGACAAGCGGTGCGTTGGTGCGCGCCCGGGATCCGAACCGGCGAACCCCGGGGGTCGCCGCAGCGGAGCGGTGCACACTTAACCACTTGCGCCACCGGGCCGGCCCCAAATTTTTTGAGTAACTCAATTTAATGAAGAAGAGTGAATCAGATGAATACATTGAAAAAAGACTTGCATTCTTGGTGATTTGACTGCATAACACTGACATCAACAAGGATAACATAGACTCACAATAGGCTACTACTACAAGGGCATTAGCCAAAAACTATAGAGAAAACCATATTATAGTGATGTGTCCAATAGTTACCCATACAAATATTATTTTTCTGCTTTTTGTGATGTTTCTATTTGTTGGCTTTTTTTTTTTTTTGAGGAAGATTAGCCCTGAGCTAACATCCATTGCCAATCCTCCTCTTTTTTCCTGAGGAAGATTGGCCCTGGGTTAACCTCCATGCCCATCTTCCTCTACTTTATATGGGACACCGCCACAGCATGGCTTGACAAGCCATGTATCAATGCACACCCGGGAATCCAAACCCTCGGACCCAGGCCACCGCCGAAGCAGAGCATGCAAACTTAACCACTAAGCCACTGGGCTGGCCCAGTATTTGTTAGCTTTTTAAAATTTGTAATTTATTGTGATCTCTCTTAAATTAATATTCACAATTATGCCTAATTTTGTCTCATAATTTGATATTTTTTTTCTTAGAAAGGGTCCCAGTTTGTATAAGCTTCAGGTCCCCAGAAACCTAGATCTGCCCCTACTGTGAACGTTAAGTGCCTGCAAACGTTCTTAGAAAAGATTCCAAATCCAGTCTAGCTTATCTCCATCATCATACCTGGCATGTTTGGTAACAAGAAGTCTTACCACAGCCAAGGCACCCTTGGGAAAGGTTACACAATGCCAGAAAAATTCTCTCTCCATAGGTTCTGTAGGTGAAAAAATGGATCAGTTCACTGAAGCTTTGACATTCAACACTCAAACATGTCTGAGCATCCGCTACATACGCCAGGCACTGGGGACACAGATGAATAACAGGACACTAGTGAGAAAGATGGATACACACACAAGAAATCAGTTTGTGACTCAGCTCCACTCAGCAGGGTGCAGTCATAAAGCAACTCTATTCTTTGAGCAGCTGTCTTTTCAACTCGGCTCCAGGGTTTGCGTCTTTCTCCACCCCTGCCTGACATCTTGGGCAGGCATCATACATAGGTCCCTTTAAGTCACAAGAACAGGAGTTGTTCTGGTCCAGGTAGTAATCAAAATGCTCAACTTCATCTACAGTTAAAGTGTCTCTCTCCCCTAGCTCGGAAGCCTGCAGTGGTGGAAGGGAGTGGCTGTGTTCAGCTCCTCCTGGCACCCCCGCTTCTTCCATCTCCCCCTCACAACCCCGGGTTACCAATGAGGGGTGGGGGATGGAGGGAAGGGGAAAGGAACAAGGATAAGGGAGCAGAAAGGATCTTATCTGATTGCTTCAGTAGTGACCAGACATTGGGGCTCAATAGCTAACTTCTATCTTGGGCACTTCTGTAGATTTTTTGGAGAAGCCACGAGAATATCTGCTGCAAACCTTCCAACTTAGGGTTGCCAGATAGAATACAGAATGCCCAGCTAAATTTGAAGCTCAAACAATAAATAATTTTTTACTATAAGTATATCTCAAATATTGCATGTGACATAGTTATACTAAAAACTCATCCATTGCTTATCTGAAATTCGAATTTAGATGGCCATCTTGTATTTTTATTTGTTAAACCTGGCAACCCAATCCCAGCTACAGTTTTCATTATGAGGTTGGGGTGTGTATGTTGGGGAGGGGGATTGCAGTAGCCCTTCAGCTTCTGGTTCTCCAGTGGTCCATCTCTCTGCTGGGTCCTTTTGACCCGACCCCCACCCCCGGCAGCCCTTGTGGTGGGTTCCCTTTCGAGGAGGCTTCAGGCAGTCTCCTCACCTTGTGACCCACATCTGGTCCTGGGAACCATGCACCTTTCCCTCTGGGGCAAGGCACGTTGGCCCAGTGTGCCCTGAATTCTCAGACCAGTCCTAACGTTTCCCCCAAACACTTAAAGTACAAGAAGAGCTCCCCCTGAAGCCCTTGTCACTTACCTTGAGGGGAGGGGGAAGCACCTGTCTCCCCTCCCCCATGGAAGG
Organism: Diceros bicornis minor; assembly: GCF_020826845.1. Classification (NCBI taxonomy): domain Eukaryota; kingdom Metazoa; phylum Chordata; class Mammalia; order Perissodactyla; family Rhinocerotidae; genus Diceros; species Diceros bicornis. The sequence continues at coordinate 12,949,972 of NC_080749.1, read as the reverse complement.
GCACTGGGGTAGTGGGAACACACAGCCCTCAATAGAAGGGGTCAGTCAACCCTCCTGGAAACCCTCCTGACTTGTTCAAAGGCTGCAAGTGGGAGAGGGCTAATGCTGACAGAGGAAGTTCCACACCTTCTGAGCTTGTCCCACATGGAGTCTCACCACCTCATGTAGATGGGGGGCTTCTTGGTACTGACTATTTTGTTCTCTGCCTTTGAGGCCTCTGCTGAAATTTCTAGATAACAGGAAAAGTCTTTTAACATCCAGTTATATGTACTCCTTTCTTATGAAAGAAGTCCAAACGAGGCACAATGGGAGCTGTGGAAAGAGCTTATTTGGCTGGGTCTGAGGCAATCTGGAAGGGCTTCATGGAAGAGGAGCCACCCAGCAGGCCCTCACCCAGTGCGGCTCAAACTTTAAAGTGCCTATGATTCCCGGGGGTCAAATTAAAAAGTAGATTTGGCTTCAGTAGGTCTGGGTTGGCCTGAGAGTCTGCATTTCCCACAGACCTCAGGCAATGTCTTCACATGCACTTTGAGCAGAGAGAGGCTAGAAGGACATGTAGGAGGAGTTTCGAGGCCCTAGGGGGAGGTGGAAGGAGTTGGGCATTGCAGGCGAGGGAACAGCAAGTGTGAATGCAGAGGAGGAGTTCAGGTTGTGTCAACACTGCCTTTGTGGGTTCAGCTTGTAGGTCAGAGGCTAAAAGGGACCACACCACACTGGTGGAAGGGTGACAGGGAGTTGACAGTAGATGAAGTTCCAGAAGGGTCCTGACTATGCCCGGTAAAACTAGAACAGGAAAAGCAGGCTGAGTGGGTTCCATTTGTGTCGGATCTTGTAAAAAAAAATGCTTTACGAGCTAGCCTACATAATTGCATTTCACAAAGCATGTGTGAACATTAATGTGTGAACATTAATAACTCAATAAATCTGATGGCTTGACCCAAAGTGCCGGAGACAGACGCATTCAAATCTTACTCTGCACAATGCCCAGCTGGCACTGGCTTGCTGCAGTTCACCCAACTCTGTGTCTCTCAACACGCACAGGCGTTGCGAGTCACCTGATAAAGGTCTACCGTCCCAGTGTAACATCTAGTAGAAGGTCAACAAATCACATAGCCTGACTTTGACTGTGGGAGGCAGACCACTAGCCCCCTAAGGATGTCCATGCTCTAATCCTCAGAACCTGTGAATGTTACCTCACAAGGCAAAAGGGACTTTGCAGATGTGATTAACTTAAGGACTTTGACATGGGGACGTTATCCTGGGTTATCTGGGTGGACCCAACCTAATCACAAGAGTCCTTAAAAGGGCAGAACCATTCCCAGCTGTGGTCAGAGGGAGAGATGTGACAATGGGAGAAAGGCCAGAGAGTTGGCAGCGTGAGAAGGAGTCTTGCTGCTGGTTCTGAGATGTAGAGGGCCACGTACAAGAAGCAGAGAGCGGCCTCTGGTTGCAAAGGGCAGCCCCCAGCTGACAGCCAGCAAAGAAATGGAGACTTCAGTCCTACAACCTCATGGAACTGGGTTCCGCCAACTCCATGAAGAAAACAGATCCTCCCCTGGAGTCTCCAGAAAAGAACACAACAGTGGCCGTGTGGGGACCCATGTCAGAGTTCTGACCTACAGAACTGTATGATAATTATCTCTGTTATTTGAAGCTGCTAAATCTGTAGCTATTTGTTACAGCAGCGATAGAAAACTAATACCCTGCCTGGAATGACTTCCCCCTTCCTTGTTAGAGGAAGGCCTGTGCCTAACTCTGAAAGCCAGCTTCCCAAAGTTGTCACACCCAAATACCGAGAGCTTCCCAGAGCAGCTGCTGTCTTCTGAGAACAATGTGTTGCTTGTAAGTCTGAGAGAACAGGATGACAAATCCACTTCCCAAACAGCCCTGAGTCTGATAGGCATGCCCTCGGACGCCAAGTTGGTCCTTGAATACCTGCCTTCTGTCCTGCCTTTATTTTCCATGGCTCCCTGTCTGGCTCTTTTGGCTTTCTAACTTTGTCCAGAAAGCCATCTCAACTCTTCCTGTGGAGAAAAGCTGTATGGCCACAGCACATGGCGTCACCACATTCCTCCCTAGGTGGTTTCAGGGACAAGCCCTGCCCAAATATCTCAATGGCACCTTCATTAGGCCCATGGGTAGTTAGAGCAGGAAGGGATTTGGAGCCAGTCCAGTCCAACCATGTCATTTTACACGGAAGGAAGGAAGGGAGAAAAAAAGGAAGCTGAGGTCAACTGCCAGAGAATCCCTCTTCTAGGGTGGAACCAGCCAACAGGATCCCAAGGGATGGCGTGACATCAAAATGAAGAAGGAAAGGAGAGTTGAGAGCTAAAGGAAACTGGGCCCAGTCAGCCAAGAGGGCATCCCTGAGGGCTAACAAAGCCGTCAGAGCCCCAGTTCCCACCAGGGGTCAGAGAGACAGGTACCTGAGAGTCAAGCAGCCAAGACTGGGGGCCTGGAACTGGGGCTTCAGTCAGCTTCTGTCACCCCCTCAGCAAGGGACCTGGCAACCAAGGTCACCCACCAGATAAACAAAGTTGTCTGGACCTCAAACTGAGTGCACATCATTGGGCCAAAACAGTCACCAACTTCCATGAATTGTAAACGTGTGTTCAAAGTCACTAAATGTACACACTGTTTCTACGTATACAGATGGTTTTCTAAAGGTTAATGTCTAAACAAATCAATTAAGGGCAACCCATTAATTTTCTCAGTAAATGAGCAAATTTAACTTTTCTTTCTTTTTCTTTCTTTCTTTCTTTTTCTTTCTTTCTTTCTCTTTCTTTCTTTCTCTCTCTCTCCTCTCTCTCTCTCGCTTGCTTTCTTTTCTTTCTTTCTTTCCTTCTTTCCTTCTTTCCTTCTTTCTTTCTTTCTCTCTTTCTCTCTCTCTCTCTCCCTCCCTCTCTCTCTCTCTCTTTTTCTTTCTTTCTTCCTTCCTTCCTTCCTTCCTTTCTTTTCTTTCTCCTCTCTCTTCGCTGAAAACATGCTTTCTAGCCTGTTTTTGAGCTAAAATCTCATAGCATGAGACAAATGCCACTTTTCCCTTTTTGGCTGACAAAATGAAGGCTTGCTAAGGTACCTTCATCTGTGGGGATTCATGCACTTTGTGGGAGGCCTGGTTTCCCCTACGGTAGAGTGAAAAGCAGTGGAGGGGGAGGCCGCTTGGGCTCGGAGTCAGAGAAGCCTTGACACTGGGGTTTAAGGGGCCCCAAAGGCGCGTAGCCACATAGACCTTCCCGCCTCACCATGCCTACTTCAGCCCCTTTTAGGAGCCACCCCCACCCCCAAAAGACTGTCCTTGGTTGCTAACCTATTAAAGTAATTACTTCAACAAACAGTCATCGATCATCTCCCTTTGCTAGGCACAAGAGTCCTGCAAGAGGGGCTCTTCACTTTAACTCTCATCCTTGTGGGTTCTTGACACCACGCCCTGCACCCCATTTGTACTATACCTTCCAGCCTGACACAAGAAGCGGCCTCTGTTAACCTCTGACCTCTTCTTTCTTCCAGGGTCTATTTTTGAACCTCCTCCTTGGCTCAATAAAGGCGTCGAGAATTCCAGACTGGCCTTACAGGCAGTCGCCCCCCCTTTCCCACCCTGGCCTCATCTTCAGGGCCAGGGCAGGATGCTGGCCTACTAACAAAGTGCTCAGAGCTTCTGTCCAGTCTCTGTAGGGGACGGCAGCAGATGGCGCTTTCCCTGGGGGACTGAGTCCAAACACCTGTTCCCTGGCACAGCAAAAACCCTCCACCCAGGCCCTGGAATGGCAGCCATGTCTTTCTATCACTAGGGGTCCCCTGACAGCGAGCCCAGGCTGCCCATCTTCCCTGAAGTACATTCTATCCCCTGCAAAGCCAGTTTCCGCCATTCCACGATGATTAATGCTGAAGCTCTCTTTCCACTCTGTGAAACGCCTTTTCATGCAGTGTGTTCAGAGAAAAGGCTCTGCCATCTGCAGTGGATCTGTGCGGAAATGTGGGGAAATGGCCGTGTGTTTATTTATGTTGTCCATTGTTAGCTAAGAATATCCAGGTGTTCTAATAATGGAGGTACCAACAAAGGAAAAAGCCTTGGATGGTGGAGAGGATGCTGGGCTCAGGATCAGGAAAACAAGCCCCACGGGCCGAGCTGAGTGGCCTCAGCGAGTCTCCTCTAGTTCGTTAGCCTCAGCTTCTTCCTCCAGGGAAAAAAATTGCCCACTAGTACTTGCTCTGCCGACCTCACAGGGATGTAGTGGGAATTCAATGAGAGGATGTATGTGTATCCCACGTTCTCTCAGGCCCCAGCGGCCAGAAGGACAGATGAATCCACATTAACAGATGTCACGGCTCATGCCTCCCACCTGCTGACGCAGGGCCTCCAGCACTCCCCCACATTAAGTTCCACCAGAGATATTTTTGGGAGCTCCTGGGAGTGTCTTGGGAGAAACCCCATGTAAGATTCTCTCTCAAGTCACTGCCTGACAGACCCTCTGTACAGCTACCCATACCCCCAGGGGAAGCTGAATTTCAGGGCTCTCAAAGCTGCAAAAACCAAGAAGTGGCAAAATGATCTGTCCCCCCTCAGACCCCTTCCCCTCCTGGCAGAATGACACCTGGAGGCTGGGAGTGCTGCTAACACACCAGACAAGCCCAGGAATACAGAAATCCCCAAGCTTCAGGTTAGGCTCAGGGGAACATTGCTACACAGAGTGGTGGGGGAGCAGCGTCAGGCCCCGGGCTAAGGTCTTACACGTGTTCCCACTGAATCCACACGGCTGCCCCAAAGATGGGTGTTGTCCCTTTCTTCATTTTCCCAGGGCCACTCAGCCAGTAGTGGTAGGTGAGGAGCCATGTGGTGAAGGTTTGTCATTTTGGCTGCTTATCACCTAGATATACTATTCTATGCTTTCTTCTAGAAGTTTCATAGTTTTCAATCTTATATTTAGCTCAGTGGTCCAACTTGACTTAATTTTTGTATATGCTGCAAGGTAAGAATCATGGTTCTTTTCCATTGCATGTGGATGTCCAACTGTGGATATACTTCTTATCTGGGAGGAACATCAACATAAGTGGCAGGACGGTTCCACCGCCCACTATGAAAACCAAGCTGAAAGGGAAGATAGTCCCCCTTCCCACTCTCTGGTCAAAATTTGACCCTTGAGGAAGACAAGCCAAGGCACAAGGTCAGTTAGGGATTATATGAGGTGGCCCTGAAGTGCAGTGACAAGTATTCCCTACCCCCTCAAGTTGGTGCCTCCTGCCTCCACAGGCAGCCTCTTGACTGTGCCTGGGCTCTTGGGTCCTGCCCTTCCCAGGGCCTCCCACTGCTCAGGGATTCTGTTACCCACGACTCCCCACATAAATTCCTCTTATGCTTAAGTTAACCAGAAAGAGCTTCTATTTGCAACCAAATCCTCACGGCTACAAGGCAAAATTCAAACCCAGGTATCTCTTCTTGAATAATCCATGTGCTTCCTAAAATACCATTCATGGTGCACTATTAAAGCTTATATACATATAAGACACAATTATTATTACAATGCATTGAATTAAACAAACCCTTGTGAAATAAGTGGCAGGATGGTGGTAATTCTGGAAGAGAGTAAGCTCAAACCATCAAGGTCAAATGCTCTAAATCTCCATACTTACAGAAAGGTTTGAAAGGAGAGGAGCTACTCAAGTCAGGAAAACAACAGTGTAAATAGGAAGCACCCAGCTGGGTGTTGGGATTCCACCACCTGTTCTCCAAATAATTGAATTCTGTTGTGATTTTTCAAAAATTCCTGTATGGTCTATGTACAGTCATAGTCATGGAACCTAGAATTTTAAAGCCAGAAAGACCTTAAAAATCATCTAATTTACTCACCTCATTTCATAGATAAGGAAACTGATAGCTAGTTGGGTTAAAAGACTTATCTAATATCACATGCCAAGGTAGTGACAGAACCAGGACTAGGGGGAGGTTTTCTTCCACGCTGACACATGGGAAAGGATGATGAAATAGTTCAAAAATTCAGAGGGGAACCCCTCTTACACAATGGAAAACTAGATGACTAGTTTAATTATCTAATAAACCAAATTACACACTTTCTCTGGTCTTTTTGTCTGTGTGAAGTCACAGATTCATTCTCAAAATGATCCCCCTGAGATGTGCCTGCTCTTTCCTCTGTTCTTACTGAGGAACCGTTCAGGTAAACCTCACCTCTCACAGTCCCCTAGAGTGTCCTGGGGCCCATACTGAAGTGAACGAAGCATTTCAGAGAGCCAGGGTGTATCTGAAGTTCTTCCTGAAAGTGAAATTTACTGAAATTTACACAGGCTTTCTTAAATGCATTCCTTCAGAGGAGTGTTATGCTCTGGTGTTATCTTGGTGCTATGGCACTATGGCGTTACCTTATGGACAACCATTCAGATTAGCTCCTAGGCAAAAAGGATGCTGAAGAAATGCACCAGAAGACCTAAGGTTCTTGAAGTTAGAGGACATCCTGGAGAGCACTAACTCAGCTTCCCTCTCGTGGAGGAGCCACCTCTCCAGCAGACCCTCTCCAAACACCTGAGCTTCATAGTCGACCAAGATGTGAGGCCCGTCCACATGGCGCAATGTGATGCAAATCTTAGGAAGAATGAGGTCATTCAGTTTGTAGTGATGTGGAAAGTTCTCCAAGATCTATTGGAAATGAAAAAAGTAAGTGTGATAATTTGACCACATTTGTGTAAAAAATAAACATATGTGACGTGGCAAAATACACATAGACAACTTCCGAAAAGTGACACATAAAACTGTTGGTAGTGTTTGCTCCTGAGGAGTGGGATTGGGATAGCAAGATGGGAGATTTTTCACTTTTCACTTAAAACGTCTCTGTAATGTTTACATTAACAGCAACAAAAACTATGAGCACGTGTTACCTTTATAACAAAAAATAGAAACTGATTTTTTAAAAATCCAGTTTCCAGGGCATTACTCTCAGATCTGGGATGGGTAGGGCTTGGAGATTAGTATTTTAATAAGTTCTTTGGATGATTCTCATGTGCAGCCAGAGTTGAGAACCACTGGGTTAAGGCGTTAAGGTCCCCATTAATGTATTAACTGTGAAGGGAGGTGTGTTTTAGTATTATCTTAGTATGAATCACTCTATCAGATTAGCTCCTGGGGAAAAAGGATGGTGAAGACTTGTGTGGTGTGTTTCGTGGGACAGAAGTGAGTTACTCAAGGAGGGTATCCCAAGGGCAGCCAGGGGGCACTGGGGTTGATGCTTGTCTTAGTCAGCTTGGGCTGCCATAACAAAATACCACAGACTGCATGGCTTAAACAACAGACATTTATTTTCTCACAGGTCTGGAGGCTAGAAGTCCCAGATCAAGGTCCAGCAGGGTTCAGTTTCTGGTGAGAGCTCTCTTCCTGGCTTGTAGATGGCCACTTTGTCTTCACACGGCCTTTCCTCTGAGTGTGTGTAGAGAGAGACAGCAAGGTCTCTGTGTCTCTTTTTATAAGGACACTAATATTACGGGATCAGGGCCTCACTCTTATGACCTCATTGTGCCTTTATTACCTCTTGAGGGGCCCTATCTCCAAATACAGTCACATAGGGGATTAGGGCTTCAACATATGAACTTGGGACGGAGACACAAACACTCAGTCCATAACAATGCCCAAGAAGTGGAAAAGAAAGACGAGCAAGACAGGCCAGCCCACAAGGTCAGCCTTAGAGGCCTCTTTGTCCCCAGAGCCAGCCCTGTTGGCCTTACTGTTCTCTTGTTACTTGTTGTCTTCTGTTCTCCCCACCACCAAGCAACGCCTGGTAACTTAGGAACCCACAGGCAATTAGGATATTTGTTTTATTTGGAAGCCCCCAAATTATGTCTAAAAATAATTCTGGATTTCTTATGAAAGACAGATTGGGGAGAAACATCTGGAGAGAAATAAACCCGCAGACCATTTCCAGGGACCAAAAGAGAAAGGAAATAACTCCATTTCAAATTATGCTATTCTTTTTGTTTTGTTTTGTTTTGTTTTCTTTTCTTTTTTTTTTTTTTTGTGAGAGAGATCAGCCCTGAGCTAACATCCATGCTAATCCTCCTCTTTTTGTTGAGGAAGACCGGCTCTGAGCTAACATCTATTGCCAGTCCTCCTCCTTTTTTTTTTTCCTTCCCCAAAGCCTCAGTAGATAGTTGTATGTCATAGTTGCACATCCTTCTAGTTGCTGTATGTGGGACGCCACCTCAGCATGGCCGGAGAAGTGGTGCGGCGGTGCGCACCCGGGATCCGAACCCGGGCCGCCAATAGCAGAGCACGCGCACTTAACCGCTAAGCCACCTGGTCGGCCCGTAATTATGCTATTCTTAACGGTGCAAGGAAAGACGTGAATGAGGGGAGAGGGGACAGGAACAAACTTCTAACTGATTGTAAGAGAAGGTGGAAGAAACCAGAGTGTGAGTGGGTCTGGGAGCACTTTGCTCTCACATTATGGAAAGAAAGAAATTTCATTTCAGTAATTTTGAATCTTTCTCAAAAAAGTAACTTTTATGTGTGGTTCTAAATTATAGACTTGAGTTAACTCTGAGGAACTTCACACAAGATTGGTATCTAAATTCCCCTCCTCCCCACAGACCTGGCTAAACAGTCTGTGTCCCTTCCCCACTAATATTGGTTGTCCTCCAAGAGTAAGTGCTTCTGGTTGACATCATTCTCAACAGCAGTGTTGGTGAGTGATATTGTGATACAATAAATATATATTTGGTCTTTGCTCCAGTTCCTAGCACAAGATATTTTAAAATCTTGGGAATCTCCTGAGAGATGAAGGTGCCTGTGGTATACTAATGAGCTGACTCTTGGCTGGGGGGCTCCTACATAGCTTCAAGATGGGGGCCTGAAGGACAACTATGTGATCAGAGGGTTGGAACATTCAGTCCCACCCCTGGACCTCTAGGGAGGGGAGAGGGGCTGGAGATTAAGTTCATCATCAATGGTCAATGATTTAGTCAATCATGCCTACATAATGAAACTTGCATAAATACTCCTAAATCACAAGGTCCAGAGAGCTTCTGGGGTGGTGAACACATGGAGGTGCTGGGAAGGTGGAGTGCCCAGAGAGGGCATGGAATCTCCAAGCCTCACACCACACCTTGTCCTATGCATCTCTTCCATTGGCTTTTCCTGAGTTGTAACCTTTATAATGAACCAGTAATAGTAAGTAAACTGTTTTCCTGAGTTGTGTGAGCCATTCTAGCAAATCATTGAACCCAAGAATGGAGTTGTGGGAACCCCCTGTTTATAGCCAGTCAGTCATAAGTACGGGAGGCTGGTGACTCGATTGGCGTCTGAAGTGAGGGGCAGTCTTGTCGGATTGAGCCCTTACCCTGTGGGGTCTGACACTAACCCCAGGTCGTTAGTGTCAGAACTGAGTTAAATTGTAGGGCACCCAGAGGTGGAGAATAGGTTGGCGTTGGGAAAAAATCCCACACATTTGGTGTCAGAAGAGCTGGAATGTAAAAACACCCTATCGTGTTTCTGCATGTCCAATGTACTGAATTGAAAAGCGACTGACATCTGCAAGAACTCTTTCAAAACTGCTGATGAAGGATCTCCAAAGTAACAACGGAAATTCCTCATTGCAAATCAGTTCATTGAGGGGGGGCCGGGAATGTCTGCCTTGGGGACAAATCTTTACTGAGAGCCCGCTGTCCTAATGGTCTGTGTTGATTCCTTTAGAAAGGAAGACAGCAGGAGGGAACTAGCATTGCTAGGCATCTATTAGGGACCTTAGAGAAGTTATGTCTCATATTCTCCATCAGTTCTATGAGGTTGTTATTATTGTGCACATTTCACAGATAAGGAAGTTGAGTCCCAAAGAGTCTGGACTCCAGAATCAAGCAGATCCAGCTCCTCCATCCACTAGTTGTGACTTTTGGCAAGCTACTTAACTCTCTGTCTCAGGCTCCTCATCTGTAAAATGGGGGAATAATGAAATCTCCCTCATTAGGTAACTAAGAGGATCGGAATAATACATTATAAAGTGTTTAGCAGAGAAATAAGCGGCCAATAAATATTAGGTATCATTATTATCATTGTTATGATTTTTAAAAGGTTAAATAAGTTGCTCAAATTAAAATTGCTATTAAGTGCTGAAGCTGGGAATTGCATCACCATCTTAGTCCAGAGCACACATTCTCCTCATTATTCAGCACTTAGAAATAAGCTGAGGATAGGGCCGGCCTCGTGGCTTAGCGGTTAAGTGCGTGCGCTCCGCTGCTGGTGGCCCGAGTTCGGATCCCGGGTGCCCACTGACGCACCGCTTCTCCGGCCATGCTGATGCCGCGTCCCACATACAGCAACTAGAAGGACGTGCAACTATGACAAACAACTATCTACTGGAGCTTTGGGGGGAAAAATAAATAAATAAAATCATTAAAAAAAAGAAGAAATAAGCTGAGGATGAAAGACAGAGAGACAGACAGAGACACTCCGTCCTCTTCCCTCAAGGAGTATCAAAGTAGCTAAGGATACAGATTCACTTGATGTTACCTTCTGGCCACAAGGTTTATTTTGTGGCTTATTGGTCCGAAAGCAGGGCTGGTTCCCTGGCACCTGCTGTAATGCAGGCCGAGGGTGAGGCCCGGGAAAATTTGGCTGACTAAGCAGTGGACAGGGCCAGAAGCTGGGGGCAGGGCCAGAAGCTGGGAACAGGCTGGCAAGGGCTGGGGAAATTGGGCTGCCACAAGCCTGGTGCAGGAGGGGGTACAAGCCTGGGCAGTCTGACTGTGGGCTCAACAGGCTAACAGTCCAGGACAGTGTGGGGAATGTGGTCAGTCAGGCAGACTGCGGGGGGATGTGCCCAAGTCAGCAGCTGAGGTTGAGCTGGAAGAAAACTATCATGTAGCTGGCAGCCAGTGGGTGACCTGGAGCCGTGAAGGGTGGGATCTGGGTCTCCCGGGGGTCTGTGGGGAGGGGCCTGGCTCTCAGTAATGTACACATGGCCCTGGCCATTCCTAGTCTCTCCTAGGGAGGGTGTAGGAGTGGAGGGGTGAGGGCATGCGGAAAGAACCGACATGAAAGTAGGAGCCAGGCACCATCACTTCTATGCTAGGCACTTTACATACACTATCTTAGTTCTCACCACAGGCTCAGTTAGTAGCTAGTCTCGCCTCCAGGATACCCAGGAGGAAACTGAGGCTCATACAAGTCAAGTAATTTGTTCAAGGTCAGTGTTAGGTTGTCTAATAAGCTAACCAAAATTCTGCTTAGGATACCTGCAAAGCAGGAACATCTAAAAACTTGTGTTTTGAAATAATTTTAAATTTGAATTTTGTAAGAATGCATCAAAAGAATCATTGTGGGAAAAATCAGAACTTGGTTGGACTTCCTTACAATTTTTTTATGTCCTAAACAGAATGGAAGTGGAAGGATGGAAAAAGGGATTTCTTTTCATTTTCCTTTCCTGATTAGGGGGTGAGGGCAGAGGGGGAAACCTTTTCTAGAAGTCCTCAGCAAGTTTCCTCCAACATCTCGTGAGCTAGGACTGGGTCACACACACATAACCCAGACCAGTTACTGGCAAAGGGAAACAGCCTTGTATTGTCTTAGAACAGTCACAACTTATACTATGGGGCTGGGCAAAATACCACACTATAAAATTGGGGTCTATTAGCAAGAAGAAGACAACAGCTGTTGAGCAGGCAATCGATGGAGCTATCTCAACCCTTCAGGACACTCCAAAATCACTGGGGAGCTAGTGAAGCAAGACTATTCATTTACCAAAGGGTTACCTTGGGTTAGGGTTTATTAACTATGACTTTTAAAAAGAGAATATTAATTGACTCTCGTGGAGACTGAATCCCATGACATAGTGTTGTTAGTACTACGTTCTAACTAAAGCTTCCTCTCAATCCTGTCCTTTTCTCTATTTCTGTCACTTTTCTGAATCAACTAAGCTCCTTGTGTCTTTACTCTGTCTCTACTTCCCACTCTCCTTCAGCTCACTGTCTGCCTTCCACTCCCACCTCTTCCTTGAAACTGACTGGCAAAGGTCATGAATGAATATTAAACTCCAATCCCTGGCACATTTTTCCTCCCACAGCTTACTCAGCTCCATGGCACATGGCACAGTCAACCCCTCTGACAGTCTTGACAGGCTCTCCTCCTTCGGGGCCTGTGACCCTACTCTCTCTTCACCCCATCTGGTCTACTACAGGGGCCTATTCCCAAATTTTGGGGCTCACTCCCCAGGATTGTTTCCTTTGCTTCTTCTCTTCTCCCTCCAGACACTGTCATTATGACCTGAGCCATCATCTCAAATCTCTAACTCCAGTACAGGCTGGAGATCTGAGCTGCAGATCTGTATGTTTAATTGACTTTTGGAAGGTTCTACCTACAATTTCACAGGTACCTCAAGTCCAATTTCTTCTAAACTGGACTCATCATCGTTTCTTTCAAACTTACTCTCTTAATCTTGTGCGTGACTGGCACTACTACCCAGCCAGCCACTTGGCCAAGCCAGAGACCTGGGGCCCACTTGGGTCATGTAATACATGATTGAGTCATCTCGTTTCTACTTACTTAACATCTCAAGTATCTTTGTTCTTTTTTATATCCACAATTTCCACCCTGGCTCAAACACTTTTCCTAACCTGCTGGGTTATTACGAGAGTCTGAAACTCATCTCCCGACCCTTATGCTTACCCTACCGCCCAGTCTACACTCTGCTGTCCTCATAGTGGTCTTTATAAAACATGCGGATGATCACATCTCCTTTTATGGCTCTTCTCTACTGCCAACACAAAGCTCACGGCATACAAACACCAAGGCGGCCACCTCTCCATCCCTATTCCTGTCCTTTCCTCTTCTTGGCTGATGCTCTCTCCATGCTGGCTGCTGACGTCACAGTGTTTTACCTTTAATGACCTGAGTTGCTTGCATTTATGTATAGCCCTTTTGGATTTTTACAGCCTCATTGTGGGAGGTCAATATTAAACATGATTAGGCTTGCTGGAATCTCTAAATTTGTTTCCTTATCTGCAAAATGGGGATACTAATGCTTGCTCAGAGGGGAGTCGGGGGTGTAAATTCAGCGCTGTGTGTAAGAGGCATAGCACACGGGGAATGTCCAATCGATGCTGGCAGCTACTACTTACGGAGCAGTCTTACTGTGTGCCAGGATGGTCCTAGGGGCTTTATGTTTCTTAGTTCCCTCGATCTTCTTTACAATTCTTTGAGGTAAGTATTATTATTCCCATTTTATGGATGGAGAAAAAAGCACAGAGAGTTTGAGTAGTGTATTATAGGGCTTCCATAACAAAGTACCACAGACTGGGTGGCTTAGACCACAGAAATGTATTTTCTCACAGTTCTGGAGGCTGGAAGTGCAAGATAGAAGTGTCAACAGGGCTGGTTTCTCCTGAGGCCACTCTCCTTGGCTTGCTGGCGATCTTCTTGCTGTGTGTTTACATGGTCCTCTCTCTGTGTGTGTGTCTGTGTCCAAATTCTTTCCAATAAGGACACCAGTCATACTGGTTCAGGGCCCACCCTAATGACCTCATTTTAACGTAATTACTTCTTTAAAGACCCGATGGTCTTGCAGGATAGGACTTTACCATATGAATTTGGGGGGTCGCCATTCAGCCCATAACAAGTAGCTTGCCCAATATCACACAGATACTGTCAGAGAGGGGATTTGAATCCTGGCAGAGGGTAGGACCAGAAACTGTACTCTTAACCACTATGTAACCCTACCCGTTTACGACCAGAAACCACTTAAAGTAATCCACTTATTTTAGCTATATACACTAGAGATCCTAATAAATGTGCTACAAATTATTTTGGTGGACACAAAAATCTAAGGACTAATTTTTAGAATGTTAGTATAAAGACAATAAGACATCCTCAACCACAAAAAACCAATTTCTCAATGATTTGAAAACTCTTTCTCCACTGAATTGATCCAGGAACTAATTGGTTTGATGTCATTGATACTAAAATAATTCAGACCAAAGTTAAATCTATCATTCTGTAAATAGAGGGGTTTGGAAATTGCTTCAAAGAGACTTTGACATGCTTGCTCTTTTCAAAATTGCCATTTCACGTTGTCTTTATTTTGTAGGAGTTTTAACACAGGGACACTGTGGCTGCCCATTTAGGTAAACTTGATTTTTAGTCGGAGCAAAGCGCTCCACACTCATAGTATTTACTTAGTTTTCCTTGGGTTAGATTTTAGGCAATCTTTCAACAATCAGAGGTGTTCCAAGATGACTTTAAAGCTATATCACAGGAACTAGAGTGTGTGCCTTACGTCAATACAAACAGGTCTCCCACTACTTGGTCTCAACTCCATGAACACTTGGAAATTTTACCCCTTGTACAGAGAGCGAGAAGAGGTGTACAGGCTGTTAGCTCAACCCCTTCTCCACTAGTCGACAAAGTCCTTTGGGGCAGGTGCTAGGTTGTGCTCTTCTCTGCAAGCCCGGATCCTGGCATAGTGCCTGGCACAGAGAAGGCACGCCACTAAGCCAAATGGTCAATCCTGCTGGTGAGGTTAGAGGTCTTGACTTAGCTCCTGCTTCAACCAGGATTGGTTCAGAATAGGGGTTGGGGTGGCAGAGTACTTACAAGAGACAGATAACAGCATCCTCCCATATAGGAACCTGGGTGGTAGAGATGAAATAAGATGAGGATTGACAGTATTTGAGAAATAGTCAAGTTTTTGGAAAAACATATAGCTTCCCAAAATAACTAAGCTGGAGGACTATACTAATTTAAATGTGTAGATTCTGGTATGCTTGTTAAAAAAAAAAAAAGAAAAAAGACATGCCTTGTAGTTATCACATCTTTTAATGACACGTGCTCCCTCTTCTCTATAAACCAAAAGAAGACATAGTTCCAATTCTCCACTCTTGGTTGATGTTTCTCCTACTGTGTTCCCATTAAGACTAAATCAGTGATTCTGTAAAATCTTTCTTTCCCTTTCTTACTACCTAAGCATATCAAACATTCATATACAGAAATATTCTGATATGTATGATAATTCTAAATGTTGCAAGCCCAAAATAGAAATAAGGCACAACCTTGGAAAAATTCTCAATTTATTGCCATGATATACTTAAATCAGGAATATCTTAAAGGACTGAAAAACAGAACAAAACAAAATAAAGCTTAGGGCAAAGACCCAATTGTACACTGTAGTGGCAAGTAGTAAAACTGTCAGTTGAAGGCAGAGCACCTGGAGGTACCCCTCATCTTCACCCCAGGCACTTTGCAATTGCTTGGTTGAGCATTGGGCAGAACCTTGAAATACCCTACTCTTACATCAGACAGGTCTAAATTACTTTTCTTCTACATAAGGGGGTATTGCCATTAATTGATGACACTACGTGCCCCTACGTGGGCTAAGGGCTTTGTATTTATTACCTCTTTTAATGTCCACCCCAATTTTGTAGGTGTCAATAATCCACTGTAGAAGTTGAGCAATTTGTCTAAGAACATACAAGAAATAAGTTTGCCTTACTCCAAAGCCCAACCTCTTCCCACATAACTAGTGTTGCAGACAGGACCAGGCCTGGCACTGTTAGTAAAGCTGTGCTTATTAGCTGTGTGGTTGAGAAGAGCAAAGGAGTTAAGTCTTTTGAAGAGCAGAGAGCAGTGCCTGGCACGTGGCAAGTACTGAATAACTGTTGCTGCTGTTACGCAGACACTGTCCATACCGAGGAGGACAGCCCAGTTTTCAAGAGGTGGGGGGAAGTGCTCAGAAAAGGAGGCTCAGAGCACAGGTTAATACAGGGCCACGGGCATGTGCTGTCCTGACAGTTGCCTGGTCAGAGACCTGATCCAAGAAGGAGAAACTGGTCCAGAGCGTGGAGCTGGTGGGGCCACATGAAGGTCTGATGAAGACCAGGAGGGTTGGGAGGAGGCAGCAAGGAGCAGGTGTGAGGGGATTGTTGTCTGACAGTTTAAGCAACTGTCTTTGAATGCCAGGCACAGGCTGTAGAGCCCCTTTTACAGGGATTGCAGGCATCTTCCCAAGGCCAGCAGCAGCTCTTCAAGGCATCCCTGGTAGAGACTTGGCAGAACACATGCCAAACTGATGTCAGTAGCCAACTCCTGGGAGATGGGGAAGACCCAAGCTTGGGAATGGTCATCAACAGAGATACTTGCCTTATATGTAATAAAAATAAATTTTTTTAACAAGGAGCATATATTGTGTTAATACTGCTATAATCAAAATGCAGTAAATTTAAAACAAATCATGTATGTGAAAGCTTTTTGTTAGCTCTAACACACAGTGCAGATATACCTGAGAGTGAGAAAGAGAAGCACTGGAGAGAGAGGGCCCTGAGGCCTGGATTATGGGCAATCTGTCCTTCTCCACTGCGGGAGTTGCTGCTGCTTATCTCCCAGCTGCCAGTCTCCCCCCACCCTGTACTAGAAGTGAAGAAGCCCCACATTTGAGCTGGGAATGCGGCAGCCATGGAATGAAGACCCCACTTCCTAGGGCCCCTTGCATCACAAGACTAAGCACCGACCAGTGATGAAATGATGTTGCCAGCTTCGGGAAACTTTCCTTCAAACTCCAGGCACCTGGTTTGGCCCCCTTTTCTTTGTCCCTTCCTCCAGTGGCTGCCTGAAACACGGATGTGCTGGAGCTCTAGTCACCAGTTTAGATCACGAAGATGAGAACCACACTCCAGGGATGCCAGAGCGGGGAGATGGAAAGAGCCTGTGTCCCTGAGGACTTAACCGAGCAGGGCCACCATGCCATCCCAGGACTGCCAGACTCCATTCAATCTTTTGCAGGAGAGGGAATTAAACCCCACCTTGTAAAAGCCACTGAATTTCAGGCATTCTGTCAAATGCATCCCTTTTATTTCTCCCTTTCAGGTTCAGATGCACCCTACTTTGTGCTGGGCATCCTACTAGGCACTCTCCCATGCCTGTGCCATTTAACCCACTCTACTCATCCCCCTCTTGTAGATTCCGCGAGTTAAGTCTAGAAGAAACCTAAGACATCTTCATCAGTGGTTTCAAATATTTTTAAAGGAATAGCAATCTAGTCTTTCCTTCTTATCCTCCACCAAATAACAATCATACACATTATCCCCAACCAAAAAAAAAAACAGACCTAGGGTCACCTTCCCAGAACCTACAACTCTGTACCGAGCATGCTTGGATATGAACAGTGCACAAACTATATTCTCCATCAACAAGTTGCTGCCAATCTAGGAGGGGAAGTGACAAGTTAGCTGACGATTGCAGTATAGTGTAATAGCTGCTACAAGAGGGATAGATACACGGGGCTGAGGGAGCACAGAGGGGGCCATCTCAATCTCTCTTGGACTCTTTTGTTTACTTTTGCTTCTTCTCTGCCTATGCATTAGGTTTCTTAGGAGCCCCTCTGCTGGGCTGGGAAGGGGGCTGAAGCTAAGCCATAGGTCTCAGCTGTTCCTCTTTGTGAGCCTCTAAGCGTCTTACAGACCATCTATTTATTAGTGGTCTATTGTTAATGACTGTGGTAAGCTAGCCAAGCTGAGTTTTTATTAATCTTTGGAGGTTTATAGTTATAGGGAAATGAAACCCTCAGAATAAAATATTAGGCTCTTTGGTCTATGTTAGATTTTCAGGAAGCTAATTGATCCCCTTTGAGCTGTTCTGGGTGTGTTTTTCTTTAATTTCCCAGCTATTATGCTGAGCGTCACATCAGACTCAGCTGCCTGTTAACTAGGACAAGGAAAACTGATGCAGTAGCATGACAAGGGATCTGCAGCCAGCCTAGGCTTCCCCCGGGGCTACACTGGCCAGCACAGAAGGAGGGTGGATTTGGCGATTGGAAGGGACTAGAGCTGGGGGACATCTGGAAATAGGCAGACCTAGAGATAGAAGTTTTAGATGCTCTTGTGAAAGCTGAGCTGGTCAGGTACACTGCGGCTGGTGTTGGGGTGCCTAAAGGAGGGCAGGGAGCAGGAGAGGAGTATAGGGTCAGAGAGGTGGACAGAGGTGTCCACTGGCACTTAATAGGTACACAATAAGTACCTCCTGAAGAAAGGAAGGATGGAGGGATAGAGGGAAAGAAGGAAGGAAGGAAGAAAAGAAAGGAAGAGGTTGCTAAGATCAAGTAGTAGGCAACCAAAATGGAGTTGAGGGCCAGGGGTTGCTTCAATAGAATAAACAAGGCAAGAATGTGCATGCAGGGACACCAGGGTAATGCTTCAGCTGGCAGAAAAACACACACATACACACATACATACATAGACACATACGTATATAGATACGTATACATACATAGACATACACATATACAGACGTGGTAGCCAGCCTCCAAGATGGGCCCCAATCTTTGCCTCTTGGTATTTACACCCTTGTTTAGTTCTGTCCTACACCGAATAGGGCTGACCTGTGTAACCAGTAGGATGTTGTTTAAATGATGGTGAGCGACTTCCGAGGCTAGGCCATAAAAATCATGGAGGCTTCTGCCTTGCTCTCTCTGAGATCGCTCATTCTGCGGGAAGCGGCCCTGATGTCATGAAGACACTCAAGCAGCACTATGGAGAGTGTCACGTGATGAGGAACTGAGGCCTTCTGCCTACAGCCCATACCAACCAGTCAGCCATGTGGTTCAGCCATCTTGGAAATGGAGCCCCACTCAAGCCTTCAGCTTCAGATGACAGCAGCCTACTCTCAGATGCCTGACCCACAGAAGCTGACAGATAATAAATGTTTGTTGTTTTATGTCAAGCAACAATAGATAACTAATGCAAAATATATAAATACATATATTTTTCCATATATATCTCATAGTATACATGCATATATAGTTTTCCATAAGTATAAAAATAATATATATTTATTGGAGAAATATTAGTAAATATAGATTATAAATTAAAATCACCACAATTTCACCCCTCCAGAGAGGATAAGCACAATTATGTTCTGAGCACCGTTTTAAGCACAGTATGTGTGTTAATTAATTTAATGCTCATAACACACCTTGTAAGGTAAGTGACATCAGAATCCCCATGATAATGGATGGGGAAACGGAAACACAGAGAGTTGAAGTAACTTACCTAAGTACTAAGTAGAGGAGATGGGATGTGATCCCAGGTAATCTGAGTCTATAACCTGAGTATTTATTTATTTAATCACCATCTTATAGGATTACAGTCTGGCTGAGATTTTATTGTATTTCCCTCTAGTCTTTTTCCTACGCATGTTTTTTTTTTTTTAATTAATAGACTTTATTTTCTAGAGTAGTTTTTTTTTTAAAGATTTTATTTATTTATTTTTCCCCCCAGTAGATAGTTGTATGTCATAGCTGCACATCCTTCTAGTTGCTGTATGTGGGACTTGGCCTCAGCATGGCTGGAGAAGCGGTGCCTCGGTGCGCGCCCGGGATCCGAACCCGGGCCACCAGCAGCGGAGCGCGCGCACTTAACTGCCAAGCCATGGGGCCGGCCCTAGAGTAGTTTTAAGCTAACAGAAAAATTGAGCAGAAAGTACAGAGAGTTCCCACATATCCTCTCTCCCCTCCATCCTCCTCCATCCCCAGTTTTCCCTATTATTAACATCATGCATTAGTGTGGGTATATTTGTTACAATTGATGAGCTGATATTGATCCATTATTATTACCTGAAGTCCAAGCTTACATTAGGGTTCCCTCTTTGTGTAGTATATTCTACGGATTTGGACAAATGTCTAGTGACACGTATCCACCATTACAGTACCACACAGAACAGCTTCACTCTCTACAAAACCCCTGTGTTCCAGCTAGTCATCCCTCCTTATGCATGTCATTTTTAAGCAGAGCTCATACTACATATATTAATTTTGCATCTGATTTTTTCAATTAATATTACATAATATGCATTTTTCCATGTCAGTAAAATTTGTTTATAAACACAATTTTTAATGCTTGAATAATATTCTATGTGTGCATGGATGAACCATAACTTAATTAACCTATCCTATCCCCTGTTGTTGAACATTGAGGTTGGTTTCTTTTTAAGTGCTGGAGTAGGGGTGAGAGACTCTTGAGAATTCAACCCAGCATCCTTAATTTAAGTGTGCATTTGTGCAAGGATGTGTGTCAGCTTCAGCAAGTAGGTTCAACTGCTATGATTTTTAACATCCTTAATCTGGCTCTGTTAGAGACTTGGAAACTCTTGATTCTGTAGGTTATTTCTAGCCTGTGATTGCACTTATTCTACTCCCTCCCAAACCTGTGTTCTTCTCCCCGCTCCCCCAAATTGGCTGTTAGAATAAGTTTTCCTCAGTTCTCAAGAAACGAATCATTGTAAATAGAAAATGGCTGCAAACTTTTCTTTGCACCCTACTTCCCACATCAGACACAGGCTGATACCACTGATGCCTTTCCAGAGGCCCAATAAAGGAAAGGGATATTCTCTGAGATTGATTTGTCAAATATTCTGTATCTTTTTGCCCATTTTCAAATTGCTTCACTTAATTCTAAATTTGATTTTAATGATAAATTCCTATTGGATCAAATCTTTATGGCTCACCAGATCTTTCAAGTTCCTCTAATTGAAAATTCCCTTTACATTTGATTTTCTACTTACTATAGTGTCTTTTTTGCACACCAGGGGACACCTGAGTCTGTATTTAAGGAAGACACATAGACCTGTTTGGACTGGTTCATTAGTCAGACTGCAATTAAAAAGAAGGCACACAATAAATTTAAGCCTCAGGTTTAAGGCTTGTCCTGCCTTCCACTTGCCTCTCTCTCTGTGTCTTAAACCTGATACCCAGGTAAGAAGGAGAGTGTTCTAGATTGTGTGACTTTGATAATCCTCAGAGCAACTATTCGTATTAGAAAAATCTAAAGAGGTTAGGAACTAGAAATGGAAAACATGAATTGGCAATTATAAGACTTTGTAATTGACTGATTCCTGTTGAATCTAATATAAAATTGGAGTTTGTATTTTATGTCATCTTTGTCTTATTTAATTTTCTAGTAATTTATTTTTATTTTTAATTTACAGTACTATTGGTCCACGACAGATTGGTCCTTCACCCAGTAGTTGGAGAAGCACTGATCTAGAGGGCAGGGATACCTGTTTTACACTGATTCTGTGTTATGTGTTCAGTGCCTGTCCAAATGGGATCTGTGGGTCTCAACCCTGCTGCACAGTAGAATCACCTTGGGAGTTGGAAAAATCTATATATCTATATCTATACCTATATCTATATCTATTTCTACATCTATGTCTATATCTACGTCTATACCTATATCTATATCTATCATCTATAGAGAGAAGCCTGGGCTCTACCCCGACCAATTAAGTGAGAATGGAGGTGGGATCAGGGCAGGGCAAAGGCTTCTGTACTTATTAAAAACTCTCTTGGTGTTTCTAATGTGTGGATTAAGAATCCTTAATGTGGGTGATGTCCAATCAATGACCACAAGTTGAACAAATGACTAAAACATGTCAGCCAGCCAACAGCAGTTGTTTATTGCACACCTGAAGCACATCTGACAATGCTGTACCAGCTGCCGAGTAACAGGCTACAAAGGCACGAAGATTAATCAAGATATTCTACTCTGATGTTAAAGCTCTTACGGGCAAAGCCAACACATAAAAAATAGCACAGACCAATAAATCCACAGTATTCATCCACAAATAAAGGAAAATTTATACACTATGCAGGGATGAAGCCCATCTTTATTACTTTTTTCTTTTTTTTAAAGCAAACAGCATGTCCAATAATACTCCACCTAACGGGAGATTCCTTAGGCTGTGCCTCCCATTTGGTCAAAGAAGCCGCTAGATGTCACTCAAGGTCTCCCAGGCTTCCCTCTCAAAGGCTCTGCCCAGCCTTCAATTCTACATCAGATCATTTTCCTCTCCAAACCTTGTCCCCGCAGTCCACAACTCCCAACGGAAGTCATGCAAAACCTAAGGCACCAAATGTGCTAGTCGTTTGATTTCCTACTGCTTTCCGGAGCACTTCAGGCCCACCTCATTAATTCACTTATTCGAGAATAATAACTGAGTTATGATTATATATCAGACATTAGGTTAGGCTGTGATGAAATAATGGTGAGTGAAAGAGCCACGGTTCCTGCCCTCATGGGCAGTTTACAATTTAATCTGTGAAAGCGCTTCTTATACTAATTTGGATTGTTTATTTACACATTAATTCTCCCTCAGACCAGAGGCTCTCAAACTTTTTGGCCATCACAGTCAAAGGAAGAAAGACATTTTACATTGCAATTCACATACACACAAACACACCCACATGTAACTAAAGTTAACGTTTCAGGGTACCATGTTGATCTTCACTTTGTGTGACGCTATCTGACATTTTCTAGCCTATTCTAGTGCATTTCTTTTTTTCAAAAGACTAGCCATGATCCACCAAATTGCTTTCACAACCTACTAATAAGTCACAACCTAAGAATGAAAAATACTTGCCTTGAGGGCAAAGGCCACCTCTTACTTGTATTCCTGGTGCCTAGCAAATACTAAGTGAGCAGTATATATATTTTTAAAATGAATGAAAACTATGATGACCAATTTGCACTAATACTTAAGACTTAGACACAGGTTAAGTGGCTTATAATACGAATAATCAGTGTCCTAAGAATGTACTTATATATACAGATTATATTCACATATACCTACAAATAACTTTTTTCAGGTAATATATAGATCCTACACTAGGCTCACTATATATGCTGTCGAAATAATTTAATATTTCAGTTACAATCTGGGGCTCACATATTTTAAATTCATATAATTAAAAATACGTTCATCTTGGAAAAAGAAGTCATGAGGAGAAATTAACTCTTCGATATTAAAACCTATTAGAAATTCTAGTAGCTCAAAAGCTTGGTATTAGAGACTGTGGCACACAGAATAATGGCCTCCAAAAATGTTCACTCTCATCCACAGGGTGATTATGTGAATATGTTAGCTTGTGTGGCAAAAGAGACTTTGCAGATGTGATTAAATTAAGGATCTTGAGATGGGGAGATTATACCAGATTGTGTGGGTTGGCCCAATGTAATCACAACAGTCATTATAACAGGGAGGTAGGGGAGTTACTGAAGACAGAGAAGGTGATGACACAGAGAGAGATTTGAAGATGCTAGGCTGCTGGATTTGAAGACGGAAGGAGGGGCCATGAGCCAAGTAAATGCAGGTGGCCTCTAGAAGCTGGAAAAGACAAGGAAACAGATTCTCCCCTAGAGCCTCCAGAAGGAACATAGCTTGTTGATCCATTTTGGACTTCTTATGTCTAGAACTGTAATATAATAAATTTGTGTTGTTTTAAGCCTCTAAAGTTGTGGTAATTTGTTACAGCAGCAATAGGAACTAAGTACAGAGATGGAATAGATTGCTCCACAGAATAAACTAAAAAATTCCCAAATCAAAATTTAGAATTTGGTATCTGATTAAAGCACTTTAGCAAACAATTGTGTGTGTGTGTGTGTGTGCAATGGATTATTCAATAAGGTGATATTGGGACAACTGGATAGCCATTAAAAGCAAAAAAAAGCTGGATCCCTATCTCCTTACACCAGAATTATTTCTACATGCATCATAGATTAAGAATTTAAAAAAAACCTAAAACTACTAGAAGAAAAGATGGTTGAATTTTTTTTTTTTTTTGGATTGAGGAAAATACGAAACCCAGAAACGATAAGGAAGAGGTGGATACTCACACATAGATGGTGGGTGCAATTGGTAGTCAATTTGGCAACATTTATCAAAATTAAACATGCCCATATACTTCAACCCAGCAACTGCATTTCCAGAAATTTATCTTAAAGAAATACTTTGTTATGTGAACACAGCTTTATGACAAAAATGTTCTTTACAGCATTGTATGTAATAGCAAAGAACTGGAAACTGCTAAATGCCCATTTATTAGAGAAGATTAAATACATTATGGTACAGCCCTTAGAAAGAATGATATACATCTGTTCTGTTAAAGACATTTGTAAGTGAAATATAGCATATATAGTATAACTCCTTGTATGTAGGGGAAAAAGATATACATTTAGCTTACATATGCAGAGAAAATGCTGGAAGTATACACAAGAAGTTGTTAATAGTGCTTACCTTTGGGGAGTGGGACTGGGAGTAAGAGGAAGTCTTTGTTAAATTTTACATTTTTCAGTATAATTCTTGATCCCAGGGATTGCTAACTTAGGTCTTCTGGTGCTATAGGAAAGAAGGAGGGAAGGAAGGAAGGAAGGAAGGAAGGAAGGAAGGAAGGAAGGAAGGAAGGAAGGAAGGAAGGAAGGAAGGAAGGAAAGAAGGAAGGAGGGAGGGAGGGAGGAGGCAAAGAAGATAAGAAAGAATTGCTGGCAAATGAAGAGGGAGAGGGCCATGTTGAGTGAGCAAATCTGGGCCAACTGCCTCAGAGATATATGCTATCTATAATTTATTTAATACATTTTAAAGCATATTAAAGTAGCTCTAAGATTAAAGGAAGCCCAAGCCACAGAATTCTGAACTTGTTGGAATAATGTATGACACTTTTTTTGTGTGTGTGAGGAAGATTAGCCCTGAGCTAACATCTGTTGCCCATCTTCCTCTTTTTGCTGAGGAAGATTGGCCCTGGGCTAACATCCATGCCCATCTTCCTCTACTTTATATGGGACGCCACCACAGCATGGCTTGACAAGCGGTGTGTCAGTCTGCGCCTAGGATCTGAACCCATGAACCCCAGGCAGTGGAAGGGGAACACATGAACTTAACTGCTACCACCCCTGGGCTGGCCCTATATGACACTTCTTTAAAGGTTTAAACTCTTCAAATTTGTTTGTTTCATTTTGCTTTGCTTTGAGTTATGCCTGAAGATTCCAGACAGGTAAAAAGATGACATTCCTCCTTAACTGTGTGGCTAAGGCAGACAGATAATCCAATTAAGGTCTCATGTCAGAGATCAGGTATTTGAAAGCCTGTGTACCTTATATGTCCCACCTCACCAGATTAGGCAACAAAACCCAGTCACTTTAAGTCATGTGTTTTTTAATGTTAAGATTCATGCCACTCTGAGCTCTACCTAGCAAGCTGAGTCCAGCTTTCCCTTGGGATTCTCCTCCCTAGATATCCTCAGTGACCCCAGGGTTACTCATTTCTTCCAAAGAGGTCTTCCCCAGTTGCTGACTGGGGGCTGGCTGGTCAGTCAGCCACAGTGCCTGGTGAAAGCTCCTTCTCTGCTGCCTTGTGGCTGCCAGAGGTCAGTGCCAAGCCCAGGCAGCCTGGCTTGGCTTCACAGGCTAAAATGAATACCTATTCCCTTCTGGCTGTAGCTATTCAGGGTTAGGAGAGGTCCTAATGCCAAGCACACAGTGCAAAAAGGCCAGTCCTCCCCTGCCAACACCCTCCAAGTGTGGATACAACTCTTGTTCTACTCTCCCAAAGCACAGCCAAGGGCAGGCTGCAGACAAGGGGAAAACACCAGTCAATAGCAGTGTCGGCCAATATCTGCCAATATTGGGGCCACTTTTTTTTTTTTAATTGAGATAACATTGGTTCATAAGATTATTTAAATTTCAGGTGTACCTCATTATAATTTGATTTCTGTAGAGACTACATCATGTTCACCACCGAAAGACTAATTACTATCCATCACCACACACATGTGCCCAGTCACCCCTTTCGCCCTCCTCCCTTCCCCCTTCCCCTCTGGTAACCACCAATCTAATCTCTGTATCTATGTTTTTGTTTGTTGTTGTTTTTATCTTCTATTTATGAGTGAGATCATACGGTATTTGGCTTTCTCTGTCTGACTGATTTCACTTAGTATAATACCCTCAAGGTCCATCCACGTTGTCGCAAACAGCAAGATTTCATCTTTTTTTATAGCTGAGTAGTATTTCATTGTGTATATATACCACATCTTCTTTATCCATTCGTCCCTTGATGGGCACCTAGGTTGCTTCCAAGTCTTGGCTATTGTGAATAACGCTGCAATGAACATGGGGGTGCATATATCTTTACGCATTCGTGTTTTCATGTTCTTTGGATAAATACCCAGCAGCGGAATAGCTGGATCATATGGTAGTTCTATTCTTAATTTTTTGAGGAATCTCCATACTGTTTTCTATAGTGGCTGCACCAGTTTGCATTCCCACCAGCAGTGTATGAGAGTTCCCTTTTCTCTACATCCTCCCCAACACTTGTTATTTCTTGTCTTGTTAATTATAGCCTTTCTGATGCGTGAGGTGATATCTCATGGTAGTTTTGATTCGCATTTCCTTAATAATTAGTGATGTTGAACATCTTTTCATGTGCCTGTTGGCCGTCTGTATATCTTCTCTGGAAAAATGTCTGTTCAGAACTTTTGCCCATTTTTTAATTGGGTTGTTTGTTTTTATATTGTTGAGATATATGCGTTCTTTATGTATTTTGAATATTAACCCCTTATCAGATATATGGTTTGAAAATATCTTCTCCCAATTGTTAGGTTGTCTTTTCATTTTGTTGACAGTTTCTTTTGCTCTGCAGAAGATTTTTAGTTTGATATAGTCCTATTTATTTTTTCTTTTGTTTCCCTTGCCTGGTCAGACATGGTATTTGAAAATATGCTGCTAAGACCGATGTCGAAGAGTGTACTGCCTATGTTTTCTTCTAGAAGTTCTATGATTATGAAAAAATACCTTGCTAACTCTCAAATGTTAAATTAAATTATTTAAATTATCTTTCTTAATTAAGTGTAAACAGATTAGGTATAAAGTCTTTATTCTCACAGCTCTTCTACATCTATAAAACAGAAACAATTTTGCAAATTAAATCAACAAAATTAAGAATTCAATTAATATTATGTATGTAATGTGGTGGATGATGATGTTTTGCTGAAATTAAATTGTCCCTTGTGATGAGAATATGGAACTCAAATTGCTATGGTACAGGCTTTTTTAGACATGCTTATAATTGACTTAATTATCCCAACATTCTTCTCTATTTGAATTTCTGTGAAACTTTTGTACAGTGTGCCATGAGGATGGCTGACCTTCATTTAACCAGAATGCTGTCATCGCCACAGGAAGTATTCTTTCTTTTCTCATTAGCCCAAGAAAATTAAAGTTATAGTTCTTGGTGCCAAATACAAAATCAAGTCACAGTGTTTGGTTACAAGGTGGTCATCAAAATGATCCACAATAGGCATATATTAATTTTTAAAAGATTATAATTTAAATAAGAGCAAAAATTTACACATTTTTGTAAAGAATTTGCAATGTGTATGATTCTATTTACATGAAATGTCCAGAGTAGGCAAATCCATAGAGACAGAAAGTAAATTAGTGGTTGTCAGGGGTTGGGGAGGTGAGGGTGGGAATGGAGAGTGGTCCATAATGGGTACGAGATTTCTTTTTTGGGGTGATGAAAATATTCTGGAATTAGATAGGTGTGATGGCTGCACAACTTTGCAAATATGCTAAAAAGCACTGAATTGTATACTGTAAAATGGTGAATTTTATGGTATGTGAATTATATCTCAATTTTTAAAAAGTGACTTCACACAATAAGCAACCTTAAATTATGCCTAAGAGAATTAGAAAAAGAACAAAGGCCAAAGTCAGCAGGAGGAGAGAAATAACAAAAATTAGAGCACAAATAAATGAAATTGAGACCCAAAAAACAGTAGACAGGATTAATGAAACAGAGTTGGTTCTTTGAGAAGATAAACCAAATTGACAAACCCTTAGCCAGATTCACTAAGAAAAAAAGAGAAAAGGCTCAAAAAAAAAAATTAGAAATGAAAGAGGAGAAATTACAACAGATATCACAGAAATACAAAGGATTATAAGAGAATACTATGAAAAACTATACGCCAACAAATAGGACAATCTAGAAGAAATGGATAAATTCTTAGACTCGTACTACCTCCCAAAACTGAACCAAGAAGAAAGGGAGAATCTGAATAGACCAATCACAAGTAAAGAGATTGAAATAGTAATCAAAAACCTCCAAAAAAATAAAAGTCCAGGACCAGATGGCTTCTCCGGTCAATTTTACCAAACATTCAAATAAGATTTAATACCCATCCTTCTCAAACTATTCCAAAAAATAGAGGAAGATGGAACACTTCCTAACACATTCTACAAGGCCAACATCACCCTGATACCAAAGCCAGACAAGGACAATACAAAGAAGGAAAATTACAGGCCAATATCGCTGATGAACATAGATGCAAAAATCCTGAACAAAATAATGGCAAACTGAATACAGCAATATATTAAAAAGATCATACACCACGACCAAGTGGGATTTATACCAGGGATGCAGGGATGGTGCAACATCTGCAAATCAATCAACGTGATACACCACATCAACAAAATGAGGAATAAAAACCACATGATCGTCTCAATAGATGCAGAGAAGGCATCTGACAAGATCCAACATCCATTTATGGTAAAAACTCTCCACAAAATGGGTATAGAAGGAAGGTACCTCAACATAATAAAGCCCATTTATGACAAACCTACAGCCAACATCATACTCAATGGGGAAAAACTGAAAGCCATTCCTCTGAGAACAGGAACAAGACAAGGCTGCCTACTTTCGCCACTCTTATTCTACATAGTACTGGAGGTTTTGGCCAGAGCAATTAGGCAAGAAAAAGGAATAAAAGGAATCCAAATAGGCAATGAAGAAGTGAAACTCTCACTATTTGCAGATGACATGATTTTATATACAGAAAAGCCTAAAGAATCCATTGGAAAACTACCAGAAATAACAACTACAGCAAAGTCGCAGGGTACAAAATCAACCTACAAAAATCAGTTGCATTTCTGTATGCTAATAATGAACTAACAGAAAGAGAGCTCAAAAAGATAATACCATTTATAACTGCATCAAAAAGAACAAAATATCTGGGAATAAATCTTACTACGGAGGTGAAAGACCTATACAATGAAAACTACAAGACATTATTGAAAGAAATTGATGATGACATAAAGAAATGGAAAGATATCCTATGCACATGGATTGGAAGAATAAACATAGTTAATATGTCTATACTACCTAAAGCAATCTACAGATTCAACATAATCCCTATGACATTCTTCAGGGAAATAGAACAAAGAATACTAAAATTCACATGGGGCAACAAAAGACCCCGAATAGCTAAAGCAATCCTAAGAAAAAAGAACAAAGCTGGAGGCATCACAATCCCTGAGTTCAAAACATACTACAAAGCAATAGTAATCAAAACAGCATGGTACTGTTACAAAAACAGACACAGATCAATGGAACAGAATTGAAAGCCCAGAAATAAAACCACACATATACGGACAGCTAATCTTCAACAAAGGAGCTAAGAACATACAATGGAGAAAGGAAAGTCTCTTCAATAAATGGTGTTGGGAAAACTGGACAGCCACATGCAAAAGAATGAAAGTAGATCGTGTGCTATGGCCATTCACAAAAATTAACCCAAAATGGATCAAAGACCTGAAGGTGAGACCTGAAACTATAAAACTCATAGAAGAAAATATAGGCAATACACTATTTGACATTGGTCATAAAGGAATCTTTTTGGATGCCATGTCTACTCAGACTAGGGAAACTAAAGAAAAAATAAGCAAGTGGGACTTCATCAGATTAAAGAGCTTCTACAAGACAAATGAAACCAGGATGAAAATGCATAGACACCCTACCAGCTGGGAGAAAATATTTGCAAACCATATATCTGACAAGGGGTTAATCTCCATAATATATAAAGAACTTGCACAACTGAACAACAAAAAAACAAACAACCTGATTAAAAAATGGGCAGAGGAAATGAACACACAGTTCTCCAAAAAAGATATACAGATGGCCAATAGGCATATGAGAAGATGTTCAACATTACTAATCATCAGGGAAATGCAAATCAAAACAACACTAAGATATCACCTCACGCCCATTAGAATGGCTATAATCACCAAGACAGAAAACAATAAATGTTGTAGAGGATGTGGAGAAACGGTAACCCTCATACACAGCTGGTGGGAATGCAAACTGGTGCAGCCTCTATGGAAAACAGTATAGAGAGTCCTCAAAAAATTAAAAATAGAAATACCCTATGATCCAGCTAACCCACTACAGGGAATCTATCCAACGAACCTGAAATCAACAATCTGAAGAGGCTTATGCACCCCTATGTTCATTGCAGCATTATTCACTATAGCCAAGAAGTGGAAGCAACCCAAGTGTCCCTCGACTGATGACTGGAGCAAAAAGATGTGGTATATATATACAATGGAATACTACTCAGCCATAAAAAAAGACAAAATCGTCCCATTTGCAACAACATGGATGGACCTGGAGGGTATTATGTTAAGCGAAATAAGCCAGAAAGAGAAAGACAAACACTGTATGATCTCACTCATATGTGGAATATAAACCAACACACGGACTGAGAAAACTGTATACTGGTTACCAGGGGCAAGGGGGTTGGGGGGTGGGCACAAGGGGTGAAGGAAGACTTGTATACGGTGATTAACAAACAATAATGTACAACCAAAAATTTCACAATGTTATAAACTATTAAGACATCAATTAAAAGAAAAAGTGACTTCACAATTTTCCTAAAGAATAGTAGATGGATACGAGGCTTCCATTCTTTATCTAAAGGGCTCATCCTGTGGAGTTTCCCAAAACAAAGAGTGTCCTCCTGCAGCCCCTCCAATGTTGAGACTCCAGCTATATTTATAAATCACACTTATACTTGTATAAAAGGTCACTGTGGTTCACTGATGCGGGTGGGAAGAATGGGCTGGAGGGGGAGGGTCTTGAGATAGCAAGATTAGTAGGAGGACTAGTTAGAAGGCTCCCCGAGGCATCAACAAGAACAAATCTGGACCAGACCAATATTACCCAGAGACACAGCAACCTCCCAGATCCTAAGCTGAGGAAGATCCTGCCCTGTCTCAAGTACCTTCCTGAAATCCCATCAGTTAGAGATTTAAGAATTTCACTCTTTCAACAAACTTTTTTGACACCAGGCAGTGTCACCAGACATTATAGGGGATACAAAGATGACTAAGACAAGGTCCTTGCCCTCAAGTAACTTACCATGTGGTAGTGGCGATAAGACCCACACAAGGATGGGTATTGTGTAACAAAATGTGCATTGTGATAAGAAAAAGGGAGGCAAAAACCTAGAACTCTCAATGTCGGAGGAAGAAATTACTTCTGGTGGAAGTCCCATGTGCTCCGTGGTTGGAGGATGTTGACAGGTGGAGATGAAGTGAAGAGCATTTTAGCGGAGGAAATAGCATGAACAAAGTCACAAAAAATGGAGAGTTAGAGGCAGGAAAGCATATTTAGGGAAGGACAAATGAGCATTGGCTGGAACTAAGCTCTGGGAATAAAAGTAAGTAGAAGGTGTAATGCAGGAAAAATATGGACTCACAAGTTGTCTTTTTAAAGTGGAAAAACTAGGGGCCGGGGCGGCCCCCTGGCATAGTGGTTAAGTGCGCACACTCCACCGCTGGCAGCCGGGGGTTCCATTCCCGGTGCACACAGAAGCACCGCTTCTCAAGCCATGCTGTGACAGCCTCCCATATAAAGTGGAGAAAGATGGGCACAGATGTTAGCCCAGGGCCAGTCTTCCTCAGCAAAAAGAGGAGGATTGGCATGGATGTTAGCTCAGGGCTGATCTTCCTCACAAAAAATAAAATAAAATAAAATGGAAAAACTAAATGGGGGTGCGAGGGAGAAGAGGATCAATAGAAATTGCTGTCTTTCACAGATGTGTATAAATTTGCAAGATTTCCTCTTGCAAAAACCACCCCTGGTTAATAAATAGGCATTTCGTTGGCTTGGAGGGACAGTGATTTTTGAAAAACGTTTGTATGAAGGCTGGCTCTGGCGGGATGCTGAAGCTAAGAGCAAGGAAGAGCAAGAAGGCGACAGGAAGGGGCACTGACACAAACGAATGCAAAAAGGATGTGTAATGGTCCCTAAATCCCTCCTTACATCATTTCAGCTGAGGTCGCCCAGCCTGTAGGCATTTGTCTTATCACCAATAAGTTTGTATCATCAATAAAATATTAGAATGCACCTGGCTAAAAACCCTGGCGTGATAACACCAAATTCATACGCGCTATTAGAATGAATTAATTCAATTTTTAAAAAGCACACACCGTCCCTGGCACACAGAAGGCACCCAAACGTTTGTTTTATAACTGAACGTTGTTTGTTCTTTGTTTTAGAGTCTATATTTAGGAGAGGAAATGATTCAAACCTGCATCCTAAAACCTACATCCTCTATTAGCACTGAAGTTGGGACGACCTGGGGCCAAGAGGTCTCGTTTTCCCCTTTTAAAACTTAGGTTTCTTGTCGCTCCGTCCGGTCCCTTAGGTCAGTAGGTCCAGCAGGGATCGCAGTTCAAGTAACCAATCGCTGAGGGGCCATGGGGCGGAGACACAGCGCTCCGCCTTCTCCTCCCAGCCCTTCCTCCCCTACCTACCCAGGTTCGGCCTCCCTCGCACCTGAGTGTCCCCCCGCGCTGGGGCTGGTGCAACCTCTCCAGTCTGCGCTAGCGGGGAAGGGGTTTGGCCTTGCGTCTCGCGAGATCGCCTCCTGTTGCTGCCGCCGCGGCTCCCGATCGCTGACTGGCGGCGTCTGCGCAGCCGCCATGTTCGGTTGCTATGCTGTGGCCTGGGAGACCGGGTGTGCTTGAGGGGGAAGGAGGAGGAGGAGGAGACGGAGGAGGAGGAGGAGGAAGAGGAGGGGGGGTGGCTTGAGCTCCTCCTGCACTCTCACATACAAACGCTGCCCGGGGTTACCCGCCCGCCCGCGCCGCGCGCTTTTCCGCTCCTTGCGGCCCCCCACATTGTTCTCTCAGGACTCCTGGGTCCCCAGGGCTGAATTAGGGGCCTGAGCCGGGGAGAGGAGAGACTTGTCTGTGGCCGAAGGGTCGAAGGTTCGGGTCCAGGCCCCCCGCCCTGGGACTTCCCTCCCCCACGGCACCTTAGGGGGTGTGAATTATCTCATCCCCGCAGGGAGGTGGGAGCGCGCGCCGGCTGCCCGCCTCCCGCCCGCCTCCCCGGCGGCGCCGGCCCGCGGCAGCCCCGCAGAATGAGGTGGTGCTGGCGGCTCGGGGCCGTGGCGCGGCCGCTGCGGCGGCGGCTGCTGAGGGGGCGCTGAGGGAACCCCCGGGAGCGGCGCGGCGGACGCGCTCCTCCCCGGCGCGCCCGGGCCTCCAGGCTTTTCTTCTCCAGCCGAGAGGACGCGGCTGAGATAGGAAGGTAAGAGGCTCCCGTGTCCCCGCCGGCCCCTCGGCCCTGCACGTTGTACGCGAGGCTGCTACCCGGGGCGTGTGTGGCTCGTGGGAGGCGAACCAGGTAAGGCAGCCGGAGGTACAAGGTTGATGTAAAAGGAAGGAAAAAATGATGCTTCCACATCGCGCCCCCCCCCTTCTTCCTGGGACCTCTGCTCTCGGAGCTCCTCTGGGTTACAGTTGGAATCTGTTATGGATGAGCGAAGGGAGAAGGGATGGCATAGGTGCGGAGATGGAATGTTCCACCGTACCTAAACTCTAGGTAAGGTTTTAGAATCTTCTGAGTTTTCCATTGCTGGTAGGATTCTTTTTTTTTTTTTATTGGCTCATATGAGCGCTTCCTGCATGCTGCACGAGCAGACTGACCCTACCGTTGAAGTTTTAAGCCTCTTATGATTCTGCCGGTATATGCTTGCTTTTAAGAATCTGTAGTTGGGCCAAAAAAAGTTGAGATGTAGCTAAATAGTCGTACCGATGCATTTCCTAGGGTTTCCTTAAAATGGAACAGTTTGCACTTGCACGGATAAATGTATAGATGTTTCTGCGAAACAGAATGGGAGACTTTATGTCTGGGGTTGCGTTATGTAGTGACACCACTATGTACAAGGACGATTTGTAGGATTTTCAAGCGCTTGTTCTAGGAGAACCTGTATATTTGCGGTGTATAAACTGTTCTTCGAATCAGAGAATGGACTAATATTAGGTTTATGTGACCAGATCTTGGGCCCAATTGAAACAGTACAGTTTAAAACCTGTTTATGGAGGGGAAAAAAACCCCAAAGCCAATGTATCCGACTTGTAGAAGACGATTTGAGTAAAAAGAAGACTGGAACAGTAAAAGCCAGCGCATTTTTTATCCTGATTTTTGAACTGTAACGTGCCAGAGAAAAAAAAATTATTTTTCGTTTTTTGAAGAGAGGAGGAGATGACCTTAAAATGATTATTCAGAGCCCAAAGTGTGCTTAATGGAATAGAGCTAGGTATATCAGTTAAATCTTGAATTTGATGAATATAAATTCAACCTATAGTTTTCTTTAAAAAAAGACTTTTTTTGTAGGCAAAAGTTTGTGTATTGTACAGAACTTCTTTACTAACTTGTGATAAAAGAGTGCTGTCATTTTGTAGACTCCACCATTTTTTGTCAGAATAAATTTATGCTCCAATTACCACAAAAGCTATTTTTATGTGTTCATTTTTTTTTTTTTATGGCACACATATCTTTGTTACTGTTTTGCATTGAAACTTCTGCATGGTCCCATAATATCATGATCTTGAGTGGTTTATAAGAAGAGAAACATGGTCTTTTTTGTACATGGGAATATTTATAATTAACCTAATGTGTTTTAAACATCTGGCAAGAGATTTTGAAAACACAAAGAGCCATCACTATTTTGTAGTTTTTATTAATATTAATTGAGTAGGTTAAAGTTTATTAAGTTAGAAAATCACAGTTCCTCAAAAGTAGTAGTGGATGAGGATGTGACTTTCATATTGCCTATTTTCTAACCTGTTTAGCTTCTGGGCTGTGAGTATTGAATTGTTTCAAACTTGTGGCTTTTTCTTATGTTCTAGTTGAATGTCTTTAAAAATGTCCCTAGTAACTTTGTTACTTTAAATTTGTGACACCCAATTTCTAATTTAGGCTAGGCATAAAACCAGCATTGATTGGACACACTTGCTAAAAATACTTTCTGGGTCAGATGTACTTAGAATGTAGCCTCAGGAAAATTCATTTGAACTATTCTACTGTGACCAATGTACACTTCATTATTATTGAAGGACTTTAAAAGATTACAGACTCTCACAAATTAGATTTCTTCAGTTCAGGCATAGAAGCCTAACTTTTTTTAATGTGTGAAGTACTTTATTTGGGACAGTAATAAAAACTTTTTTCATTGTGTTTTTTTCTTTCTTATGTGACTCCCATAAACTATTATTAAACTCTGATTTGTATATTCAAAATATTTTAGTTTTGCTATTAAACATAATTTGAGTTGTAAAGTGACAGTACGATGTGCAGTGTTATCTGTTTGGTATTTATGACCTATTCTAAACACTATAGGGGGGATCAGTGGTCATGTTTTTGAGGAACAAAGTAAGAGACTACTAGATAATTTCAAGGAGAAATTGTTATTGACTGTTATTGAGAGGGCTTTTTTTCCCCACCCTCTGAGAGTTAATATGGTCAGTTTTAAACAGTAAGAAAGCTCTAAAAAAATATATAGAATTCTTGTTTGGGAATGTTTAAAGACAAATGTTTAAAAGTTCTGTTTTAATTCTTTATGTTAATTATTAAGAATGTAAAATTGGTGCCCTGACTAGAAATGGCAAGTCTATGTCACTTAATGGGGCTAAATATGAATTGTTGCTCCTAAATAAAATTTAGTATTTGCAGAAATTCACTGGTTACAAACTGAGTTGAATTTTGTTGTTTTTCTGGGTAATAACATGCATGTTATAAAGTTTTTTATATGCTATAGTCTAGATTTGTTAAATTTGTTGGTTTACTGGATTAAGCTGTGAGGCCTTGAAGATTAGTTTAGCATTCTGGAAATCCTTGTTATTGTTTCCCAGGAAAGTACTGTAGGAGGAAGGTGTTATTTCTTCATTTAATATTCAATTAGTACAAATGGTGAGAAGGAATATAGTGTAGAAGTACTGTGGTATCTTCTTTATTGGCATGGAAGTACAGTATCTAGGAACAGTGCAATTTATTTCTTTTCCTTTGTGTGATCAGTCAGTCATATTTAAAATAGGATAGGAAACAGAGGGGAAATTTATTACATTCTCTTCCATTTCTTTAGAAGCATTTTCCCCCACGTTCATTTTTCATTTCATTATTCCCAAGTAAAAACACTGGAAGAGAGGTGCAAGTATTAGAAGAAATTGGTAGGAACACAATGAAAATGAAGCACCTTGTATTATCTTGAGGGGAAAATATTAATTTCGGTGAGTTAGTGTGTTTGTTTCTTTTAACAAGAAGGTTATATAGAGGAGTAGAAAGAAAAAAAGATCCAGAATAGAAGTGTTTATTGTCTGTTATGTGCGAGACAGTGTAAAGGGGCTTTTCGTGTTATCCCACATAACCCAGAAGTACGCTTTGTGAGGTAGGTATTATTAATTCCCTGCTTCTCCCCTCCCCCCCAAATGGGAGCAAAGACAAGTTAAATAACTTGTCTAGGATCACACTGCTACTGAGCAGGATTCACACTAGGTCTGTCTGACTCTGAAGCTTATTCTTTGGATCATACTGTCCAATTAAACTTTCTGCAGTGATGGAAATACTCTTTTTCTGCACTGTCAGATATGGTAGCCATTAACCATGTGTGGCGTGGGACGCTCGAAATGTGACTGTCGTGTCTGAGGAATGAGTTTAAAATTGTGTTTAATTTTAATGAGTTTAAATTTAAATAACCAGGTGTTGTGGGGCCGGCCCTGTGGCTCAGCGGTTAAGTGCACGCGCTCCGCTACTGGCAGACGGGATTTGGATCCTGGGGGCGCACCGACGCTCGGCGTCTCCAGCCATGCTGAGGCCCAGTCCCACGTACAGCAACTAGAAGGATGTGCAACTATGACATACAACTATCTACTGGGGCTTTGGGGAGAAAAAGGGAAAAAAAGGAAGAGGATTGGCAATAGATGTTAGCTCAGGGCCAGTCTTCCTCAGCAAAAAGAGGAGGATTGGCATGAATGTTAGCTCAGGGCTGATCTTCCTCTCACACACAAAAAAATAAATAACCAGGTATTGCTAGTAGCTACAATATTGGACAGCACAACTTTAGATCCTGCTGCCTAGAAAATCTGAGTTTTAGTATTGGATCTTCCACTAGCTTATATACGACATTAGGCAAGTTATTTAGTTCTTGAGCCTCAGTTTATTCCATTGTGAAAGTGAAGAAGTTGTCACTAAAAAGTTATCTCCAGCATCCCATCTTGCTCTAAAGTTCTATGATTCTTATTAAAATGTACAGTGGCATTTAATATTCACAAGCATTATATCTGAAAGCCCCCCCCAATATACTCACCTCCTATAAATATTTTTGTTTGTTTAGTCAGTTTTTCTTTTAGAGAAGAGTATGTACAAAGCACACATAAAGGATAATAGATTATTTTCCCCCAATTGTTTAGTGAAAACATTGTGTAACCAAAGGCAGTACTTTACCTTGGAGCAAAGTTTGAATCTTTAAAGACCATATATCAATATGCCACCTTCCCATTTAAGAATTGCAGTTCCCCATTGCTTATCAAATTAATTCCAAATTTATCTGCTTGGCCTTGAAGGCTTTCCACCAACTTCATCTCACTAACCCTGTGGCTCATTTTTGCTTGAAAAGAAAACATTCTTGTTTTTTCCTCTGCCCTTGTTTCCTCAGTTTAAACATTCCTAACTTTCTCCAAATCCATGTGCCTCCTCTTTAAGTCTTCCTCAAAATTCACCTTTTTCTGGAAGAAGCTGATTAATCCAGTCATAATGATCAGGATTTGATTCCTGGTAATAAAAACACTGGGGTTAATATATGATTGTTTAGGTACAGTTGAGTTTGTTTAGGTATTAGTTGAGTACATCCTTCTTAAGTTTTTATACATTACCTACTCTATGTCCTTAATGAAAATGTAAAAAAATTAAAAATGGGAGTTTTATTTTGTATTGCCTCATAAGTTTAGTCCTTTGCTCCCCAATTCTGCTTTAAAAAGTTGCTAATTTTAAAAAAGTGATAAATACTGTAACAACATTCACCCTTAATCACCTCTCTAATAGATATTTTTGTTTCCTTCCAGGCAATTGTCTGGATTTTTTATAAAGTTGTAAGGTAGAGGTACAATTTTGAGTTTGATATATTGGAAACATTGTATAGTAGAGATGGTGCAATGTAGGGAAAAGATGACAGACTTTGGAGTCAGATCTAGGTTGGAATCTGGTCTCAAAAAACTTGGGCAAATTATATAACCTCTGAGCCTACTTCCTTGTCTATGAAATTAGGAAAATAATACTTGGCCTTGAGTTGTGAGGATTAGGATAATATATATAAAGCATCTAACACTATTCTTTAAATAAAAGAGATGATCAATAAATGGTAGCTGATATTCTTTTCCCATTCCCGTTGTCATGAGTATAATTTAAACAGTTGCTTAGACATTCAGATGATTTATCAGTCAGATCATTGATTTAGTCATTTACTTTTTGTTAAGCATTTTGGTTGTTCCTAAGCTTTCCATTGTTAAAATCTGCAGTGAATATCTTTGTGTTTATAGCTTGTTTGTTTGTCTGCTTCCTCAGTTTAAAACCCTAGGACTGGGATAATGGTCCAGGTATGAATATTCCTGTGCCAAAGCTTCGTCTTAAAAAGAACAGTGGGTGTTCTTGTTTTGGTTTAAATGCTAATTTGCTTGTAAAATTGTACCTCATTGTTTTGATTAATGTATTTTGAAAAATTTGGCTTATTGGAGAATGATGTAGTGAACATTTGTTTATATTTTAATTAAACATTTGAATGTCTGTTATAGGGATCAATGGTGTACGGGTAAATAAGACATGGTTCTTTTCCTTGAGCTCAAATTGTAGGGTGGTAATACATGTCAACAAACAATTACAATTCAGAGTGACAAGTGTAATGAGACCTGGGGGAAATTAGAAGTGAGATTTGAGCAGTGTCTTGAAGAATGGGTTGGAATTGATCTGGGTAGAGAGAACACGTACAAAAAGAAGTATGAAAGGATACATAGTGTGTTTGGAGAAATGCAAGTTGTCTTGTATATGTCTGTCTCTGTCTGTGGGATGAGTGTTGGTGTCTGATTTTCTGTGTGAATCTGTGTGCTTGTATGTGTGTGTTGACTGTGGTAAGAGATGAAACGTTGTGAGGGTTCTTGTCTGGGCTGTGAGTGGGATCATAATAAGACCTTTAGAATAGAGCCTCCCAACTGGTGTGCCGTGAATGGTTTACCAGTGTTCCATCAGCCTATGGGACTGGGGCATATTGGAGCCCCCACAATGGTTTCTTTTGACCTTGAATAGTCTACGTGGCTTGTCCCAGTGTACTAAAAAAAATTATTATTTTCTTTGGTGTCAAGTTGGGAAAAGGATTGGGAAAAGCACTGTTTTAGAGGCTCTAAGTATTGGAAAGTTTATGGTATCCACTCACTCCTGGCATTCCCATTACATAATCAGAAATAAAACCAATACCAAATCTTAAAAGAAGCATGGAAGAGGTCAAGTCAAAGTTGCCCCCTTTCCTCCCCCTCTGTTCCCTCCCCCTCCCCCCAGTATTTACTATTTTATTGTTGTGTGTGTGTGTGTGTGTGTGTATGTGTGTGCGTGTGTGAGAAATATCCTTTTGATGCTCCTGCACTGCTAGTGCCCTACACATGTGTTAGTCTGCCTCTTGGGAAATCAGCGTTTACATTGGGGAGAAATTACAGATATTTAAATAAAGGAGTGATAGGATTAGATGTAAATTTTGAAAGATAACTCCTGACTTCTAGGTAATGATGCAAGGATGTAAGATTGGTACAAAGATAAGGTTAGAAATGGAGGAGCCAGAGACCAGTTAGGATGCTCTTGCAGTGGCCCAGGTGAGAGATGATAAGAGCTGGAAATGGAGAAATGGTGAAATAAAGATGAGGATGTGGTACTAGAACTGATTAGGTAGTTTCTCTAGAACTGAGAGTCCATTTGGATACAGGGGAGAGAGGAAAAGAGTTGATGTTGATGCTAAGATTTCTTCTTTGGGCAACTGGGAAGGAAAGGCCAAATAATTTTTGTTGAGTACCTGTAGTGAGCCAGGCATGTTTGCTAGGCACCAAGTTTGTCATGAGTTCTCATTGAATTTTTAAAATTAATTTATTTTGGAACAATTTCAAACCTACAGAAAAGTTGCAAGAACAGCACAAAGAGCTCCTGAGTCTCCTTCAACCAATTTCCTTTTCCTTGAACTATTCTTGCAACTTAAAAAAAATTTTTTTTTAGTGTTATTTTACTTTTTTAGAGCACTTTTAGGTTCATAGCAAAATTGAGGGGAAGGTACAGAGATTTCCCATAAGCCCCCGTCCCTAAACATGAACTTTAACCAATTTTTAACATTGTACTGCATATATACTGTGTGTGTACACCAGATCGGCCTGTAACATCTTGTTATGCTTGGCTCACTGTGGTAGACTCTATTTGGCCTTCCCTTCCAGCGGCCCAAAGAAGGAACCTTGACGTTGTCTTTGACCCTTTTCCTCTTTCTGCTATATTGTATTGGATTCTCAAATTTCAGTGAAACTACATAATATCATTTCTGATCTCTCATTTTCATACCTACTTGCAGCCATTTCAGAGGAATGCACCATTTCTAATTTCATTTGACTTTTCCTGAACCATTTGAGAGCAAGTTGCAGACATTATGTCCATCACTCCTAAATAATCTAGTGTGTATTTACCAAAACATGGACGGTCTCTTACATAACCGCCAAATCAGGAAATCAACATTGATAAAGCACTGTCTTCAGATCCTCAGATGCCATTCAGATTTTTCCAACTGTCCCAAAAGTGTCTCTCCTTTTTGGTCCAGGATCCAATTCAGGATCACACGTTGCATTTAACTCTTTAGTCTCCTTCAGTTTGGAACAGTTTGTCAATAATTTCTCTGTCTTTTATGACCTCAACTTTTTTTATTCTGTAAAGTGTCCTGTAACTCTGGTTCATCCGGTGGTTGCTCATGTGCAGACTGAATGCATTATTGGCAGGAATACCATAGAAATGGTGTGCTATTCTCAGTGTATCACTAGGAGGCATACAGTATTGTCCCATCACTGGTGATGTTTAACCTTGAATGCCTGTTTAGTTCATGTCTGCTAGGTTTCTCTACCGTAAAGTCATTGTTTTTCCTTTTGTAATTGGTAACTTTTGTGGGAAGATCTCCAAGACTGCTAATATTCTGTTCCTCATCAAACCTCTGCCCACCAGGCTTTGGGTCTACTGATGACTCCTGCCTGAGTCAACTACTACTATAAAGGTTGCCATCTGCATTTATTAATGGATTTTCTACTGAAAATAGATGTTTCTCTTCTTCCCAATGCGTTTATTTATTCATATCAGTAGGTACTTATGGATTTCTGTTCCTCTTTAGTGGGTTTTGTTAGTTATTATCATTTTAAATTTTATTTTGGTGGGCAAATTGTCCTAGATTTGGCTAGGGGGAACCCCTTCAAGATGGCTTCTGTGTCTTTTTGACACATCCCCCATCCTTTGAGTGTTTCCTTACTTTCTGGCACAACAAGTTGTTCCAGACTCATTTTGTACTTTTCCTGCCCCAGCTCTGGATTTATGTATTTTCCAAGGAATCCTAATTTCTTTTAGTGGAGGAAGTATTTGGAAACCAAGATTTCATGCTTAATATGCTCATTTCTGCTAGGATGTCATCACTTCTAGGGTGGACAGAGCTAGGAAATATATGTATATATGTACACTTGCCTATCTCTTTCTGTATCTAACTATGTGTATATATTTAAAAAGTTCACACTGATACATCCAATTCCAATCCAACACTTCAGGGTTCTGTCTAACTTCCCCCTTTCTGTATTTATAAATCCCTTCTCCAGCAGTGAGAAATTGGCTCTCATTATCCTCAGTATATTTACGTGTTTGCTCAATCCCCTTGTATGTGCCAGTCTCCCAATCCCAGGCTAGTTGTCCCTTGCCTGCCACCTCCAAGGCCCATGGCTTGGGCTCCTCAGGGCATGCTGTCAAGTCCATGCTAGGAAGAGAAGGGAACTTTTCATTTAATCTTTTTATTTCCCTCTTTGAATCGGAACAAAAATTTGTTGGAAAAATGTTTTCTCCAGTTTTAAAGGAGAACAAAGCTGAAATTCAGAAAGATGTGTGACTTTGAGTATATTACCACATAAATGGCAGAGCAAATATTTTGAATTCAGATTTGTGTGACGCTGAAGAATCTTTTTTTTTCTCCTGTACTGCATAGCCTCTGACTACCTGATAACAGTTTGGAATTCAAAGTGGCAGGATTTAGGGTTGTGTAGGTGGTGGTAGAAGCATTGGGTGTGACTGTTACTGCTTATGAAGTGTGTGTAAGGTTAGGAAGAGGGTCGCTGACAGACCCCAGCTCCCATCATTTAAAGGTTAAGGGCTCTCAGAAGTGAAGAAGTCAGTGAAGAAGACTGAATGGTGGTGAGAGAGAGAGAGGAGAGTCTAGTTGTATGGTAGAAGGTGATGAAGGAGGGAGTTTCAGGAAGGTGTCAAATGTTTCTAAGAGAAAGAAATAAAAGTACTTTGAATTTGACTACTGGAAAGTCATTGATGACCTTAGCAAGTTGGTTTTCAAGTGTGTTCAAGCAGGCTACCTGTATCCGAGTCAAATGGGATGGTGATTAAAAATATCAAT
This sequence comes from Diceros bicornis minor, assembly GCF_020826845.1. Taxonomy (NCBI): domain Eukaryota; kingdom Metazoa; phylum Chordata; class Mammalia; order Perissodactyla; family Rhinocerotidae; genus Diceros; species Diceros bicornis. The sequence continues at coordinate 12,907,382 of NC_080749.1, read as the reverse complement.
TCTCCAGGTGTCATCTCAGACCTTATAGATTCTTAAAAGAGTGAGTGAGGAAAGGGGAGGTGGTCGCATAGGAAATCAGTTTAAATGCTGCTGTGGTTATTCTGAGGTATGCTATCTTTGAGATTCATTGTTTAGCAGAAGAGTTACAATAGAGAGGTGGTGATAAGAAACTAAATTGAGGAAACTAGACAAGCAATGAATATAGAGTAAACAACTCGAAGAAATTTGGTCATAAAGAGAAGAAGGAAGATTTCTTGGGTCATGGAGGAATAGGGGACAGAATCAAGAAAAATATCTTTTTTTTTTTCTTCTTTTTTTAAGGTTACATACACCTTAACAGTTTTGGGATTAAGAGAAAGAAACTGTAGTAGGTATTTGAAAGATGAGTAAGTGAAACTATGTAGCAATACCTACTAACAAAGAAATGCCTGGAATGAACTTTGCTAGGTATCTGGGCAAGCTCCCTGCCCCCATTTCAAATGATTGCCATCTTATGGTGGGTCTTTGGAGTAGTCCAGGGGTCATTGTTAATCTTATTTTATTATTAGTTAAATTTATACCTTGCCTTTTGTTAAAAGATTATTAATTAAGAGCTTCTCTCATTTTTATGAAATCATGAATTTTAAGTGTATTCTTGTATATAGACAAGTCACCAGCCATAAAATTAAAAATTATATCCAGAATTGGAAGTCACTTCAGATGGAGAGCATTTAGACATCCCAGAGTCAATTTAATGCATTCTTTGAGCACCAGCGAGGCGCCAGGCACTGTGCTTGGCAATGGGGGTTACAGAATGAATAAGACATGATCTTTGTCCTCAAGGAGATTATACTTCTTTCTCTGGAGGAACTTAAAATCTATTAGATAGCTAGAAATGTGTACAAATAAGTCATAGGTAACTATGTGTTAGTATACAGCTAAAATATGTACAGATAAGTCATAATAAGTGTAGCAGAATATATTATCAGGACATTCAGACTTCTCAAGTATTTTTAAAATTTATTTAAATTTTATTTCTTTTTTAAATTAGTAGTATAGCTTCTTGGTTCAAATTTCAAAATAACATAAAAAGGTTTATATTGAGAAGTCTCAATATTATTTGTCTCTGTCTATTCCTCCTTTCCCTGCTCTCTATAGGTAACCACTTTTATTTTTTGCATATCTTACTAGTATTTATGCAAATAGAAACAAAATACAAATATAGATTACTATTTCCCCCCTGCCTTTCTATGTAGAAAGTAGCATACTATATTAATGTTTTGTGTAATAGTTTTTAAATTTAAAATATACCTTGGAGATCCTTTAACTTCAGTGTACGGAGAGCTCCCACCTTTTTTCTTTTTTTTTTTTTATATAGCATCATGTTGTATTGTGTGGATATACTGTTAGGCTAGTTAGCCTAATTCTAATTATTTTAACTTTTACTCTACTTCAGTTTTTTAGGCCCTTTTACCTGTGTAACTCATTTACTTTCATCTCTTCCATATGAACCAGTGCTCCCTTGAGACATTTTGCATTAATGACTTGCCTTACTTTCTTCACCTAAAGTCCTCTAATGCTTAGTAGGATAAGCCTTTCAAACTTTGCTTATTTCAGTAGCTTAGGTGAAAAATGGAAGAAAAAGAAAAAGGGATGAAACTAATATTTTTCAAACTCTTCTGGATGTTTTAAAGTATAATATCTTATTTTTCTCCCAGCAACCCTGTGGAATAAGTAGTGTTAACCCCTTTTTATAGATGAAGAAGTTGAGGCTCAAAAAACTGAGTTGTCCAGACTTTCACAGCTAGAAAATGACAAATTTATGTTTTGAAAGTAGGTTAATTTGAGTCCGGAATCTGTATGTTTTCTGCTGCTGTCCTATTTTCTGTCTCCTATTTTTTTTTTTTTTTTGTGAGGAAGATTGGCCCTGAGCTAACATCTGCCAATCCTCCTCTTTTTGCTGAGGAAGACTGGCCCTGGGCTAACATCCTGCCCATCTTCCTCCACTTTATGTGGGACGCCGCCACAGCATGGCTTGACAAGCGGTGTGTCGGTGCGCGCCCAGGATCCGAACCCTGGCCGCCAGCAGCAGAGCACGCACACTTAACCGCTACGCCATGGGGCCGGCCCCATCCGTCTCCTATTTTTGAATTCCTGAACTCTAGTCTTGTAGCTGGAGCTCTCTGCTATCTGCTATAAGCCTTTCATCAAGAACCATGAAATTGGACATGTTTCCCCGTTGTGTTTTTCCTGATTGCTGGGGTACCACTTACTTATCTGACCTCTACAACTAAGGCCCCGCTTGCTTGGATCATTGCCTGTTGCCTGTTGCTGTAAGCTGTGGATTTCACTTTCTATCTGCCTATCTAGATTACCTCTCATCATCACTATTGAGTTTCCCTTTCTCCCTTAATTTTCCCTGTTGTAGCCCTAGCACTGCTTGAGCTTCAGTTTGGCGGTATGAAACTTAGACAAAGCTTCTGAAACTGTTGGGGATGATTTAAATAAAAAAGCTCATCATGTCTCATCTGGACTTTCACACTAGTTTCCTTAAAGTGCGTTCTGCTGCTGGTCTTGCCCTTTTCAATCCTCCTCTACACTCTAGCCAGAGTGATCTGACATGCACATCTGATCACATTACTCTCCTGCTCAGAATTTTTTACTGCCTCTCCATCTGCCTGTAAGATAAAATCTAAACTCACGTTCAGCTCTTATCTACCTCTCCAAGCCTCACTCCTGGTATTCCCTGGTACACACAGTGCTTTGTACGTAGTATGTGCTAATTAATATTGACTACACTTTGAGTGAATAGAATGAATGAATTTTCCAAGGAGATTAAAATTATTTGGGAAATACCAGTTTTTAAAGTAATTGTTGATGTTCTTTTTGTCTGTTTTTTATTTTTATTTATTTACTTATTTTTCTGAAGATTAGCCCTGAGCTAACAGCTGTGCCAGTCTTCCTCCTACTTTATATGTGGTTCGCTGCCAGAGCGTGGCTGACAAGTAGTGTAGGTCCATGCCCGGGATCTGAACCCGTGAACCTGGGCTGCTGAAGCAGCCACTGTAGCATAGGGCCAGCCCCTGTTTCTTTTTTAGATATTTCTTATTGCGTGGAAGTAAAATATTTTACAAACACCAAGGATTTCCAAATTGTTTTATTTCCATTGGAATTTTAAAAATCTCTATGCTCAGTTTATTTTCATTTCCTACTTATCTTACCTTTTCCAGCCCAATACAAACTGTGATCAGTTACAGTGGCTTACTAGAGAAGCTGCTAGGAAAATGGGGAAATCTTCATTGGGAAAAGTTTTGTGATTTGGAAAAGTTCTCCCAGGTGATTCTGATATTGTGACCCACCTTGCAAATGGCTATTTTATGGTTTTTGATCTGTGTTAGCATAATTGTTTACAAAAGAATTGTATAGGTCAACAATTCCTTATATGCAATTCTGAGATCCCCAAGCATGGAAGAATGGAAGCTCCATAAAGGCAGGGGCTTTTATCTTGTTTTGTTTGTTGATATATTCATGTCCTTCTCCCTATGTGGCATATTATGAGACATTCAGTAGATATGTTGAAGAAGGGAAAAACAGAAGTTTTTGTAACTAATTTGGCAGCCAAACTTGACCTGAACTGATGTGAGGCTGTTTAGTTTTTATTTATTCCACTTACAGTGAACATTCTTAAGGTTCTCTAAAGAAATTTGAAATAGCAGTATTGGTTAATATAGGGTGTTACCCTAGACCTAACCAAGAATTTTAGTTAATATAACCTATTTGTGCCATATCACCTCTCTATAATCCAAATATTCTGAAATTCAAAACACTTCTAAAAGTGTTTTGAAACCAGAGGTTTCAGATACAGGATTGTAGACCTGAACCAATTTTCGCTACCACCAATTTCCCTAGCAATGGGTGATAAATGGTACTTTGTTTTATTTTGAATTGCTTTTTAGTAATAACGTAGTTGAACTTTTTTCATGTTTATTTACTAATTTCATTTCTTGTTGTGTACATTCTTCAAATTTTTTGTTCATTTATCTGCTAGGCTCTTAATGTTTTCTTCTTACCAATTTATAGTGTAGATATTAACTGGTTTTCTGTTAGCACAGTAGCACACTTGTGACACACTGTAAGCTTTCTGTATCTAGTGTATCAATAGGAAATGCTGCAAGTTGAAAACTCATCTACTTATAGTATAAGGGAGATGACCATGCTCCTATGCTCAAAGTCTTTTAATGGCTTCCTGTCTTACTTAGAGTAAAGGCTAAAGTTTTTACTGTGGCCAACAAGGCCCTACATGATCTGTGGCTCCTGCTCTCTGACCTTGTCTCTGACCACTATCCTTGTTCACTTTTCTGGAGGCACACTGGCCTCTTTGCTGTTCTTGAAACAGGCCAGGTATGCTCCCACTTCAAGTCTTTGTGCTTATTCTTCTCTCTGCCCGGAACACCTTTCCCCCAAGTGTTCCAGGCAGTGTCCACATGGCTCACTCTCTCACTTCCTTCCGGGTCTGCTCAAAAATGAATTTCTCAGTCATGCTGCTGCTGAATACCCTATTTAAAATTGCATCCCTACTCCCACATTCCCTTCTTACCACCTGATAGCATACTGTATAATGTTTTTCTTTCCTCATTAGCATGGAAGCTCCATAAAGGCAGGGGCTTTTATCTTGTTTGTTTGTTGATATATTTGTGTTGCTTCTCTGTCTGTGGCACATTATGAGACATTCAGTCGGTATGTTGAAGAAGGGAAGGGTTAGGGGAAAGTAAAGAGGAACGCTTATCTAATTGTCTATCATATAGACACTTGATTTGAGGCTTTTATTTTTTAAAAATTTTCACAAATTTTTATTGAAATCAAAAATAATAATAACTGAATATAATATTTTGTTGTATTGGTCTACTAGTGAGAAGAATGGAATTCTTTTTTATGGCATAACATTTCACTTAAGTGGGGTTCAAAGTTAGTTTTTCCTGTCATCAGATCAGTTGCAAATGGTCATCTGTAAAAACTATTCTTAACTCGTGGCCCAAAAACAGACAGCAGATTTGGCCTGTGGGCCATAGTTTGCTGACCCCTGGACTATGTCTCTGTTGCCTAAATTAGTGCAGACTCCTCCACAGTACAGTCCCAAATATCTTGCCAACTTTAATTGTTGCTATTCCCCTCATGAATTTTTTTCCATCCAACTGACTTACTGATGTTTCTTGGACATTCTCTAGTCTTTGAGGCTTTTAATAATCATTACTCTGTTTTAATTCTGGTACAACTAGAATATTTTAATAAAAGCATAATATGTATTTTCAAATTTTTCCTAAAGTCAGTTTTGGATATTTAGAGAGGTAGTACCCAATAATGATGATGATAATGGCTAACACTTATTAGGTACTTTTAAGTGTCAGGCACTGTGCTAAGGACTTCTCATGTATTATCTCATTTAATCCTCACAGCAACTCATTTTATAGGCGAGGAAACTGAGGCACAGAGTGGTTCAGTAACTGTCTAAGGCATAAAGGTCGTAAGGATTTGTACCCTAAAATAATCTGATTCCTGAGCCCACAGTCTTAACTATTAAGCAGTATTACTTCCCATGTATATTAATAGTTTGTATTTTTTTAGTTTTGGCCTCTTTGCAGAGCCCCTTCTCTTCTTTTAATCAAACTTTATTTGTGAAAGACTGATAATTGAGTCTGCAATGGACATAAGGACTTATGAAAAGATATATGAGGTAATAGGATTGGATAGTATGAGCAGACATAAAGTCATTGGCTTTCCTGCTATTTAGACTTTAAATCACTTTAAGAGGTACTTTTTACATCATGCTCTCAATAGCTTCTATTTTATTCTATTCTGTTTTGTTAAAAAAATTTTTTAGTTTTGATCCACTAAGTTGATTTCATAGCCAATGAAACTTAACCTGCAGTTTGGAACATTTCGTTAAGCATTTAGGTGCTATAAACTCTACTGTTTATGTTCAGTTACAAAGAAAACTCTGCTTATATGAAACAGTTGCTTTCTAAAGGAAGGATAAAAACTCTAGAAGCCAGCATCTTTTCTTTTTCATCTAAAAATGCTGTACACTAAACCCCTAACTAATAAGAAAATAATTTTTGCTGGAGAGGAGCACCAAAGCCTGAAAGATGATAACACATACACTACACGACTGGCTGCTTTTTAGACAAGAAAAAAGAGAATTTGTCCATTGGCTGGTGGTACTTAGGAAAGATCAACTTTATTGTTGGAATCTTACGGAGGAGACTAAAGAACAGAAATATAGAAAATAGGGAGAGAGAGAGTTAAAGAACTAGCGGCTGCTGAAGGTGTTTCTAGTGCTTAGGTAATGAGCTACAGACAGGAGAAAGAGACAATAGTTCTTTGACTCACTAAAACAGTTTGTTTATATCTGTTTTAGTATATTATTTGAATTATTTAAGATCTCTTTCTCCAAATAGACTGTGAGCTCCTTGAGGGCAGAGATTTAGATGTATCCATATTTATAGCTCTAGCACCTGTGTCTAGCCACTAGGGGCTATTGACATGTTTACATGAATAAACAGGTGTACTGAAGGCACAGACTTAGGGAACTCTTTGTGGGCCTTAGTGGGTCTAGGTGTCTGTTTGTGTCTCTCACACACACTGTACTTTAAATGCTGTAGTGTATAAATAGGAAATAATCAATTATAAAAGATTAAGTAGCAAAAAAATGCCTCAGGTAAATAAATTTAATGCAAGAAATGGTTCAAACTAGATCCCTGTGTTTAATCTATAGTTTACAATGAATATGAAATTAATTTTGACATTGTAATTCAGCATTCTTAGCAGGCCAGTTAACAGTTGAATAGAGGACATACAAAGGACATTTGGAAAATGCTGCCTGTGTATCAATGAATCAGTGGTGAAGGTCATGTGCTATGTATTCATGTCTCAGCCGATTGATTTGCACATGATCATCTGGGATACTTTTTTGTTGTGGTATACTATTTCTTAAATAAAAAGCTTCTTGTATAAAGTTATTGCATAATAACTACTATATAAATATGTTTGGTATATTAAATATAGAGAGATAAATTTTAGAGCAAAACTATTGCTACATTTGATTTTTTTTCCTTCTACAGGGTACCAATTTTATAGCTCATAGTTTTTGGGGTTTGTTTTTCTTTTTGCGTGAGGAAAATTGGCCCTGAGCTAACATCCATGTCCATCTCTCTCTACTTTATATGTCGGATGCCACCACAGCATGGCCTGATGAGCAGTGTGTAGGTCCTCGCCTGGGATCCGAACCCGCGAACCTCGGGCTGCTGAAGCAGAGTGCAGGAACTTAACCACTATGCCACCGTGCTGGCCCCATAGTTCATAGTTTTGATAGCACTGTCCTAAGAGAGTCTGGCCCATTTAGTTTTATATTGCCAACTTCAGTTCAGAAGCATTGAGGGAGCCTTCACTGAATACAGTGTAATAGCAACAAGCTAAGTTATTCAGTCCAGTATCTTGCACTACCAGCATTTTAATTTATATTTACGTCCAAAGCATTGTGTAATAAATTAAGATTGTAGCAGAGAAGATGGTTTGTTGGAGAATATTCCATTTAAAGTGATAAGTGGTAAAGGATTGTCAACTATCCAGAAAACTTTTTGTGAGTGGATAATTGGTAATTTTGGGTAACAAAGGTTTTATTGTATCTATTTTTGTTAAGAGTAAAAACAGAATTTGGAAGGAATATATTTTTTTTACTCTTTTCTCACAAGTTTTTATTTTGAAAAACGTCAAGCCTATGGAAAAGTAGCAAGTATAGTATATTGAACACAGTGTACCCCCTTCATATAGATTCACCAATTCCTAACATTTTGCTACTTTGCTTTATCTCTCTCTCTGTTTCTACTTTTAAAATTTCTAAACTATTTTAAGATTGCAGACACCATTATTGTAACACTTTACCCCTGAATGCTTCAGCATGCAAACATGCATCTCCTAGGAATAAACACATTCTCCTATATAACCGCATGATCACATTCAGGAAATTTAGCAGTGACACAATACTGTAATCTGAAATACAGTCCATATTCAGATTTCTCCAATTGTCCAAACAAGTTCTTTGTACTTTTTTTTCTGATCCATGGTTAGATCAAGGACTACCCATTGCATTTGCTTGTTATGTCTCTTCTAATCTACAGGGCTTCCCCAGCCTTCTGCATCTTCTCCTTCTTCCCCCTTCTTCCTCATCCTCCTCACATTTTTGAAGAATCCAGGCCAGTTGTTTTATAGAATGTCCCTCAATTTGGATTATTTTAATTTATTTTTTTCATAATTAGATTCAGGTTAAACATTTTTGGCAAGAATATTACACAAGTGTTCTGTTCTCAGTGTATAATGTCATGGTGCCTAATAGGTGATGATAAATATGATCATTTGATTAAGGCGAGATTTGACAGATTTCTCCATTTTAAAGATACCTTTTCCCCTTTGTAGTTAGTAAGTAATCTGTGGGATGATACTTTGAGATATGTGTGTATCTTATTCTACATAAACTTTCACCCAGTGATTTTAGCATTCATTGATGATTCTTGCCTGAAGAATTGTATACAGTTGTACAGTGGCAATTTTCTATTTCTGTTATTCCTTTTACATTTATCATTTCACATTTTTCTATAAAGAAGAGTTATTTCTCTCCCTCACTTAAAAAAATTAGTATCAGGTTAGACCTATGGATTCTTGTTTTATTCAGAATGTTATCTATTCTTGTTATTTTTTGTTTGAAACTTAAATTGTCTCATTTGGCTGGTGAGTGCCCCTTTAAATTGCCTCTCATGCTCTTTGGCTTCTTCTAACTAGATATTGAGGACTTCTTTACTTACTGGCACAAGTATTTTCTGTGTAATACTGACCATGTATTTTCCTTGCCCCAGCTCTGGAATCAGCCATTTCTCCAAGGAGTCCTGATTCCTTTCAGTGTGGAATATAGGGCATTAGGTATGTTCAGTGTTATTGAAGTATTTTTGCTTCTAGGTCCTAATAGTGGACAGAGATAGCAAATAAATATATATATTTTATTTTATTTATTTATTTTTTTTGTGAGGAAGACTAGCCCTGAGCTAACATCTGATGCCAGTCCTCCTCTTTTTGCTGAGAAAGATTGGCCCTGGGCTAACATCCGTGCCCATCTTCCTCTACTTTATATGGGATGCCGCCACAGCATGGCTTGACAAGCGGTGCATCAGTGTGCGCTGGGGATCCGAACCTGCAAACCCCAGACCACCGAAGCGGAGCGCACGCACTTAACCGCTGCACCACCAGGCTGGCCCCCTAAATATATATTTTAAATGAGATCATATCAATATCTCTGATTCCAGTCTAACACTACAACCTTCTCCCATGCCATATCTGACCTCCTGTCTCTTATAGTGGGACCTCTGGTTCCTCTGGTTCCCAACAACATTAACGTATTTATTCATTTGTTCAATCGTATAATATACACAAAATAGTTTCGGAATGCTGCATCAAGACCACTGCCAACAACAAACTTACTAAATAAAGTTCAAGAGTTTGTTTCACATTTCTTTTGATTTATCCTCAGAGTACATCCTGCTGTGGTTATATAGTCGTGAGCAGGTGTCAGCAAACTGTGGTCTGCTGGTCACATATGACCTGCTACCTTTTTTTGTGTGGCCCATGAACTAACACTGATTTTTACATTTTTAAATGAAATTTGAACTTCAATGTCCATAGTTTTATTGAAACACAGCCACACTTGTTCATTTACATATCGTTTATCGCTGCTTTTGTGCTACAAAGGTAGAATTCAGTAGTGTGACAGAGGTTGCATGTCTAACACCTAAACCATTTTCTGTGTGGCTCCTTACAGATAAAGTTTGTCAACTCTATTCAAGAATACTGTGTTCAAAAGTTACTAGGATCATTTTTTTTTCTTCGTGGTTATATTATCTATTTGATTTACAGTTAGTCCTGTGAACTGTAAACCTGATTACAGTTACCTGTCCCAAGGTAAATCAGAGCTAGATAGTAACAGAATGTTCAGTGAATCAGTGCTTACCAGGTTTACTAATGTAACTGCAGTTATTAATAGAAAAGAATCAGATTTATGCCCTAGGCTGTGGAACCCTTTATTGCTAAATTCCATATATATGCAGCATAGTAACATAGAAATATTTGAATTTTGAGAGCTTAATAATTGGCTGAATGGGTGTCCTATTTTTGCTGCTTTGTCCGTTCATTTGCACTCAGCTCCATTCATTCATTTTTGCAGTAACGTTCCGTTTGGACATTGTCTTAGCAACTTGGCTTGGGAAGCCATTGGGAGAGGTTAGAAAGAATAGGCTATGCTAAACAAAATAAAACAACAAAACTCTGCTATTGATTCTCACTCCGCGTGTAATCCTTTTGCTATTAATATCACCAGTGCATATGAGCAGTGAGTTGTTCTCTGCCCTTACTGTAACGCACATCTCGGTATTTATGGTTGTGATTTCTTTTCCCACTCATATTTTCTGGAGGCAGTCTTGATGAAATACAGTGGGTACAATGGATCAGATTGAAGATTTGCAAAACTCACAAGTAGAGGTGATTCTTTTTCAGTGATGTCTTCAATTAATTTAGATGCTTTAGATGTGATTGACTTTGAAAAGAACAATTAATAATAATTTTAGCATGCAGAAGTAGAAATCATTTCATTATGATGTGGTGGAAATAGTATTGTCTTTGAGATTAGACAGATCTGGATTCAAATGCCACTCTATCACTTTTGCCTGTGTGACCTAGGGCAAACCACTTAATCCTTCTGAGGGGATTAAAATAGCTGACTTTAATTGTTTTAATAGTTAAATGACAGAATGTGAGATGTTCCAGTTACTGTTGTTGTGTAGTGAACCACCCCAAAACTTGGCAGCATAAAGCAATCACCATTTTATTATAGTTACAGAGTCTGTGAGTAAGGAATTCAGACAGGGCACAGGAGTGATGACCCTTTTCTGCTCCATAGTGTCTGTTTGCTCAACTCAGAATAGCTGAGTGTTGGAACTCTTGATGCTGGAGGATCCACTTCCAAGATTGCCTCTTCAAATGTCTAATGACTAAAGGATGGGTTCAGCTAGGACTGTCGATCAGAGCAACTATGTATGGTCATTCCTTATGGCTTGGACTTCTCACAGCATATTAGCTGGGTTTTGCAAGGAAGCATCCTGAGAGTGAATGTTCCAAGAGAGCAAGGCATCCCAGAAGTCTTATAGTGTCATATCTACTGTATTTTGTTGGTCAAAACAGTCACAAGTCTCCCCACATTCAAGAGAGGTGACGTAAACACCCTAATTCTTGATGAGGGGAATATCAGTGTCATTTACAAAAAGAAAAAAAAAAAGCAGCATAAGTCAAAGTTTCTAGTCGTGTCAGTCTGATTTCCTCATCTTTTCAATTTTCTTCTACTTCCTTTAGTGTATTGAGGAAAAAAGACATCACTAAACTTCCTTTTATAATTTACTTTAAAAAGAAAAAGGTCTATCTAGATCAGAGTTTTCCAACTTCGGCAATGTTGACATTTTGGGCCAAACAGTTCTTAGTTGTGTTGGGGGATGCGATGGGGGGGAGGTGAAGAGTCTGTCCTGTGCATTGCAGGATGTTTATCAGCATCCTTGGCTTCTACCCACTAGATGCCAGTAGCATTCTCCTCCATAGTTGTGACAACCAAAAATCTCTTTGCCAAATATCTGTTGTCAAATATTCCCTGGAGGACAAAATCACCCCCAATTGAGAATCAATGCTTTACATTAGTGTGTCTCAAACTGTGGGCCATGGACCACCCACGTGAATATCACTTGTAGGACTTGTTGAATGTGTTATTTCCTCAGAATTCCTGGATTTGGGTCCTAGAAATCTACATTTTTCAAAAGCTCCTCAAGTGATTCTGGTGCATACGTAAGTGTGAAAAACATAGACACATCCTTAAAAACTATGTGACTAATAGGTATAAAGATAAAATTATTGTTGAAGTGCCTTATTAATCAGTAATATGCTCATTTCAGGTCAAATTGATGGTATAGTAGAATTGTTAAATGTACTGTACATTTTGAATGTTAAATGTAATGTACATTTTATATTATTCTGGGTTCCATGGACAATGTAAATAGTATATCCATGCCCATTTAAAGAAACGTTTGTATTTTAATTATTTTTCTCAATTTTATTATGAAAACTTTCAAACACACAGAAAAATTAAAAGAATGATACATACAATGAACACTTGTATACTTACCACCAAGAATCAAGAGTTAACATTTTTAGCAATAAATGCCTGCATTAAGAAAAAAAGAAAGATCTCAAATAAACAACCTAACTTTACACCTCAAGGAATTAGAAAAAGAACAAACTAAGCCCAAAGTTAGCAGAAGGAAGAAAATAGTAAAGATTAGAGCTGAAATAAATGAAATAGAGAATAGAAAGACAATAGAAAAAAATCAGTGGAACTAAGAGTTTTTGAAAAGATAAACAAAATTGATAAACCTTTAGCTAGACTAACCAAGAAAAAAAGTGGACTCAAAATTATAAATGAAAGAGGAGACATTACAACTGGCACGACAGAAATAGAAAGGATCGTAAGAGGCTACTATGAACAATTATATACCAACAAATTGGGTAATCTAGAAGAAATGGATAAATTCCCAGAAACATACGACATAGCAAGACTGAATCACAAAGAAATAGAAAACCTGAACAGACCAATAACAAGTGAGGAGATTGAATCAGTAATCAAAAACCTCCCAACAAAGAAAACCCCAGGACCAGATGGCTTCACTGGTGAATTCCATCAAACACTTAAGAAGAATTAATGCCAGTCCTTCTCAAACTCTTCCAAAAAAATGAAGAGGAGGGAAGACTCCCAAATGCATTCTACAAGGCCAGCAATACCCTGATATCAAAGCCGGATAAGGACACTACATAGAAAGAAAACTACAGGCCAATATCCGTGATGAATATAGATGTAAAAATTCTAAACAAAACTCTAGCAGACTGAATTCAACAGCACATTAAAAGGATTATACCATGGTCAAGTAGAATTTATCCCTGGAATGCAAGGATAGTTCAACATGTGCAAATCAATCAGTGTGATACACCATATTAATAGAATGAAGGATAAAAATTATATGATCCTCTCAGTAGATGGAGAAAAAGCACTTGACAAAATTCTACACCCGTTCATGATGAAAGCTCTCCAATGGGATATAGAAGAAACATAGCTCAACAATAATAAAGGCATATATGACAAACCCACAGCTAACATCATATTCAACAGTGAAAAGCTGAAAGCTTTTCCTCTGAAATCAGGAATGAGACAAGAGTGTCCACTTTCACATAGTACTGAAAATCCTAGCCAGAGTGATTGGGCAAGAAAAAGAAATAAAAGGCATCCAAATTGAAAAGGAAGAAGTAAAATTGTCTCTGTTTGCAGATAACATGATCTTATATATGGGAAACCCTTCACCAAAAAACTATTAAAACTAATGAACGAATTAAGTAAAGTTGTAGGATACAAAATCAACATGAAAAAATCAATTGCATTTCTATGCACTAACAATGAAATATCTGAAAAAGAAAGAAAACAATCCCATTTACAATAGCATCAAAAACAATAAAATATTTTACTTAGGAATAAATTTAATCAAGTAGGTGAAAGATCTATACACTAAAAACTATAAGACATTGATGAAAAATTGAAGAAGGCACAAATAAATGGAAAGATATTTTGTATTCTTGAATCAGAAGAATTAATATTGTTAAAATGTCCATACTGCCCAAAGCCCTCTGTATATTCAATGCAATTACTATCAAAATTCCAGTGGCATTTTTCACAGAAATAGGAAAAACAATCCTAAAATTCTTAGAGAATCACAAAAAACCCCAGATAGCCAAAGCGGTCTTGAAAGAAGAACAAAACTGGAGACCCTGCACTTCCTGATTTCAAACTATATTACAAAGCTATAGGAATCAACACAGGATGGTACTGGCATAAAAACAAACACAGAGAACAATGAAATAGAATCAAGAGTCCAGAAATAAACCTAAGCATATACAGCTAACTAATATTTGACAAGGGAGCCAGGAATACTCAGTGAGCAAAAGATAGTCTTTTCAATAAATGGTGTTGGGAAAACTGGATATTCACATGCAAAAGAATGAACTTGGACCCTTATCTTACACCACTCACAAAAATTAACTCAGAATGGATTAAAGACCTAAATGTAAGACCTGAAGCCATAAAACTTCTAGAAGAAAACATAGGAAAAAGCTCCTTACTAGTGGTCTTGGCAACAATGTTTTGGATTTGACAACAAAAGCACAAGCAACAAAAGCAAAAATAAACAAGCAGGACTACATCAAACTAAAAAAGCTTCAGCACAGCAAAAGAAACAATCAGCAGAATGAAGAGACAACCTATGGAAAGGGAGAAAATATTTGCAAACCTTATATCAGATAAGGAGTTAATATCCAAAATAGATAAGGAACTCAGTAACAGAAAAATAAATAATCCAATTTAAAAATGGGCAGAGGACCCAAATAGACATTTTTCCAAAGAAGACATACAAATGGCCTACAGATACGTGGAAAGATGCTTCACATCACTAATCATCAGAGAAATGCAAATCAAAACCACAATGAGATACCACCTCATCCCTGTTAGAAGGGCTATTATCAAAAAGACTAGAGATAAGTGTTGGTGAGAATGTTTACAAAAGGGAACCTTAGTGCACTGTTAGTGGGAATGTACATTGATAGAACCACTATGGAAAATAGTATAGATGTTCCTCAGAAAATTAAAAATGGAGTTACTGTACAATCCAACAATCCCACTTCTGGGTATGTATCTGAAGGAAATGAAATCACGATCTCAAAGAGATATCTGCACCCTATGTTCATTGCAGCGTTATTCATAGTAGCCAAGACTTGGAAACAACCTAAGTGTCCATTGACGGATGAATGGATAAAGAAGATAGTGAAATATTATTCATCCATGAAAAAGAAAGAAACTGTGCCATTTGTGATAACATGGATGGACCTTGAGGGAATTATGCTAAGTGAAATCAGTCAGAGAAAGACAAATAACTGTACAATCTCACTTATATACAGATCTAAAAAACAGGCAAACTCATAGAAACAGAGAGTAGAGTGGTGGTTGCCAGGGGCTGGGGAGGGAAATGGGGAGAGGTTGGTCAGAGAGTACAAACTTCTAGTTATAAGAAGAGTAAGTTCTGGGAATCTATATTCAGTATGATGATTATAGTTAACAATACTGTATTAAATACTTGAAAGTTGCTAAGAGAGTAAGCCTTAAATGTTCTCAATTACCAAAAAAAATTGTAATTATGTTAGGTGATGGATGTATTAACAAACCTTATAGTAGTAATCATTTCACAATATATATGTGTATCAAATTATCACATTGTACACCTTAAACTTAGACAATGTTATATGTTAATTATATCAATAAAGCTAGAAAAAATGTTAAGATTTTGTCATATTTGCTGTGTGTGTGCACACTGTGCGAGAGAGAGAAATCAGAAGCTTTTATGGTGAGTATGATATCAAAGTAAGGGAGAGCCAGATGTAGGCTTCTGAAGTATAGTGTCTTCCATTTGGATAGACTGATCCATCCATCTTCATGGTGTTTAATTAGGACACCTTTACTTAAAAAAAAAATTTTAATAATAAATTTAATAATAATTATGCAAACTCAATATGATAAAATTACACTGCTGAGGACTCAATAAAAGACATAAACAAAGAAAAGATACATCAGAATTGTGGATAGAAAATTCCATAAAGATGTTAATTCTCCAATCCTGGAATGAATCTTTTGTGTGTCACCCTTTAAAAGTGGGCACCTTTACTCTTAAGCAGATTAATTTAGTGTAATAGATTGCCAAGTTTTTTAAATGCTTGCTTAGTTGAGCATTCTCTTTCCTTGCCATATTTTTTAGATATTTTAATACCATTCCTATTAAGTTATGCTTCTCTTCCCTTAACATAACTTAGTTACTCAAAGGATTGTTTGTGAATTGGTCCATGGCCTGGGAGGAGATAAGTACAGTAACTAAGAGTAATTGTTTAGAAACTCATTTGACAGAATTTGATTTCTGTTACATCTAATAATAAAAAATTGTAGGTTGTATTCAGTATATCTTTTAATATTTTATTTTCTAGTCACTTTAATTGCTTTTACAAAAGTACTATGTTGTTTTGTGTTCTAGTAGTACCTACTGCTATATAACATACCATCCCAAAAGTTAGTGCTTTAAAACACCAGCAGTCATTTATTTTACTCACAAATCTGTGATTTGGTCAGAGCCTTGCAGGGAGGACTTGTCTCTGCTCCATGCAGAGGCTGCTGGGGTGGCTTGACTGAAGTTGGTTCGCTCACATAGCTGGCAAGTTGGTGCTGGCTGTCAGCTGGGAGCTCTGCCAGGGCTGAGGTTGGGGACCTGGGTTCCTTTCCACATGTGGCCTGGGCTTCCTTAGAGATTGGTGGCTGGGTTCCCAGGGTACTTGTCCTTAAGTCAAGTGAAAGCTGTATCTCCTTTTATGACCTAGTCTCAGCAGTCAGTGTGTCATTTCTGCTGTACTCTTACTCATTGAGGCAGCCGCAAAGGTGTTCCCAAATTCATGGGTTAGGGGACATAGACATAGTTGATGGAGTGGCAAAACTCCAGAACTGTTGTTGCTGCTGTTTTTGGAAAATAAAATCTACCACAGTCTGTGATGGATGGAGATAGAAAAAACTGGCCCTTTACCACAAATACCTTTGAATGAGAAGCACCACTGACATAGTCCTAGATGACAATTCTGTTGAGTACTTTTATCAACATACTAGTTTAACTCCTATACTTTTGAGGGATACTTGGCTGTACCTTTATGTAGTAGGCATAATATGGTGCCATGGTGGGTTAGTTTGGGCCTTACTCTGGGCTCTGAACTTCCGTCATGGCCCCAACTAGTTGCTGATGGTAGGTTATTTTAGCCTTTCCCCAAAGGTTAAGTTGTCGTTTTATATTTAAGAGCAACTTCAAAAGACTGATAGGAAACTCAGTGCATGAGTTTGTGTGTATTTGGTGTTCTGTCATTGGCCTGTAGACTTTAGGATGTATGTCTTTTTCCTGGGCTGGTGATTAGTTTCCCCGAAGGGATTGCCAGTCTCCTGCCTGGGCAATAAACCTGGCTGCTGGTATTGTAGAAACTCAGTGTGAAAAGAGACTGAGGGCAAGAGAGGCTCAAGTGATACTGATACTTCTGTATAATTAACACGTACTTTTTATTTTATTTTTTTGTGTGAGGAAGATTAGCCCTGAGCTAACATCCATTGCCAATCCTCCTCTTTCTGCTGAGGAAGATTGGCCCTGGACTAACATCCGTGCCCATCTTTCTCTACTTTATGTGGGACGCCGCCACAGCATGGCTTGACAAGCGACGAGCCAGTCTGTGCCCGGGATCCGAACCTGCGAACCCCGAGCTGCTGAGGCAGAGTGCTGTGAACTTAACTGCTACACCACCAGGCCAGCCCCAACACATACGTTTTAAATACTGCTGAGTACAGAGCTTAGGCCTAGGTGCTAAGAGAAATACAAAGGTAAAATGACTTCTGCTTTTAAGGAGCTTACAATCTTATAAAGGAAAAAATACATTTGATAGACTTCAATGGTTAAGTGGTAGTCTTGTTAGTATTCAAGATCTGTACATTATTACAATGAAGTAGTATTCATTTATTTGCCATAGCTGGCATTTATATAGCACTTTAAAAGTTACAAATTGTTTTTCAAGTACTTTCTACTACTTTAGCTAATATATGAGCTCTAGTCCCCAGTTCTTAGCATAGTGCCTGGAACATAGTGGATGCTTAATAAATATTTGATTAAATAAACAAATCTTTGAGGTTTGGTGGAATGATTGTAGCCTCTGGTATCTGGCACCCTAGGTCTTACATTTTCTAGCAGTGTGTCATTGAGAAAGTTGTATAATCTCTAAAGCCTGTTTCTCCATCTGTAAAAATAAAATTAATATCTCTTTATGTGCCATATATAAAAATAGATTGAGAGTATTGGGTATAAGCTCCTAAGATAGTGTATGTGTTTTCCACCTCTAGTTTTAAAGCCCAGTGTATACAAGTAGAAAAAACTACTGTGTTGAAAACTAGTATTAGACATTTTAGATACTGAAGTTTTAAAAATAGCATGCCCACAGGGCAGTGCAATATTAGATTAACTGTTGAATTTTTAAATATTTCTTTATGCAACATGAATCTATATTTGGAATGATTCTGATTTATTAAGTGGAATAAACGTTTAGTTGGCTGTTTAAATTTTCACCTTTTTGTTGCTGTACTTTTACATGAGCTCATAAGAAAACTTAGGGTTTTTCTTTTTTCCCCCAAATTAGCTTATTGGGCCTTACATTACTCTCCTCTTTCCTTTTCAGATTTTGCCAGGGCTTTAAAAAATAGATACATATTCTTTAAAAAACGATGGAGGAAGAACTCCAGCTGAACATTATTTAGAATAAGAAAAGAGATCACAAATGATGAAAAGCTAACAAATACCACAAATTTCACAAAATTCAAAAATACAGTATTTTCACTAATTAAGGCCTAGCACACCTCTAAAATAACTTGTGTTGACTACAGAAACTTAGATCGCTTCTTCACATAACTGCAGTTTTTAAAAAATTATTTTTAATTGTGGTAAAATATACATAACATAAAATTTACCGTCTTAACCATTTTTAAGTGTACAGTTCAGTGATGTTAAGTATATTCATATTGTTGTGGAATCCTCATTACCATCCATCTCCAGAACTCCTTTCATCTTTCAAAACTGAAACTCTGTACGGATTAAATAACTCCCCATTCCCTCCTTGTATCATACCTTGGCAACCACCATTCTGTTTTCTGTCTATGAATTTGACGACTCTAAGTACCTCGTTAAATGGAGTCATACAGTATTTGCAATTTTGTGACTGGCTTATTTCACTTAGCATGAAGTCTTCAGTGTTTGTTGACATTGTAGCTGTGTCAGAATTTACTTCCTTTTTTTTTTTTTTTTGTGAGGAAGATTAGCCCTGAGCTAACATCCGATGCCAATTCTCCTCTTTTTGCTGAGGAAGATTGGCCCTGGGCTAACATCCGTGCCCATCTTCCTCTACTTTATATGGGACGCTGCCACAGCATGGCTTGACAAGCGGTGTGTTGGTCCCTGCCTGGGATCCGAACCTATGAACCCCGGGCCTCCAAAGCAGAGAGCACGAACTTAACCGCTATGCCACTAGGCCGGCTCCAGAATTTCCTTCCTTTTAAAGGCTGAATAATATTGCATTATATGGATGTACCACATTTTGTTTATTCATTCATCCGTTGATGGATGCTTGGGTTACTTCAACCCTTTGGCTATTGTGAATAGTGTTGCTATGAACTTGGGTGTATGTTATCTCTTCAAGACTCAGCTTTCAGTTCTTTTGGCTATGTAGCCAGGTGTGGAATTGCTGGATCATATGGCAATTCTATTTTTAATTTTTTGAGGAACCACCATACCATTTTCTGTAGCCGCTGCACAATTTTACACTCCCACCAACAGTGCACAAGGCTTCCAATATCTTCCCAATCTTGCCAAAACTTATGTTCTGCTTTTTGATTGTTTGTTTATGATTTGTTTGTTTATGATAGTAGCCATCCTAATGAGTGTGAGGTAGTATCTCATTGTGAACTTAATATACAATTCCCTAATGATCAGTGATATTGAGCAACTTTTCGTGTGCTTAATGACCATTTGAATACTTCTCTGGAGAAATATCTACAGTTCTCCCCCCCCCCCTTTTGTTTTTGGTGAGGGAGATTGGCCCTGTGCTAACATCTGTTGCCAATCTTCCTCTTTCTGCTTGAGGAAGATTGTCACTGAGCTAACATCTGTGCCAGTCTTCCTCTATTTTGTATATGGGATGCTGCCACAGCATGGCTAGATGAGTGGTGTGTAGGTCTGCGCCCGGGATCTGAACCCATGAACCCTGGGCTGCCAAAGTGGAGCAATGCAACCTTAACCACTACACCACTGGGCTGGCCCCACTTTGCCCATTTTTTTTTTTTTGAGGAAGATCGACCCTGAGCTAACATCTGCCAATCCTCCTCTTTTTGCTGAGGAAGACTGGCCCTGGGCTAACATCCATGCCCATCTTCATCTACTTTATATGGGACGCCACCACAGCATGGCCCGACAAGCGGTGCATCGCTGTGTGCCCGGGATCTGAACCAGTGAACCCTGGGCCGCTGCAGCAGAGTGCGCGCACCTAACCACTTGCGCCACTGGGCCGGCACCTACTTTGCCCATTTTTCAATTGGATTGTTTCAGTTTTTATGGTTGAGTTATAGTAGTTCTTTGTATAATCTAGATATTAAGCTCTTATCAGATATATGACATTTCAAATATTTTCTCCCATTCCATGGGTTGCCTTTTCACTCTGATGATTGTGTCCTTTGATGCACAAAAGTTTTAAATTTTGATATGGTCCAATGCATCTATTTTTTCCTGTTGCCTATGCTTTTGGTATCATATCTGAGAAATCATTGCCAAATCCAAGGTCAGGAATATTTCCCCCTGTGTTTTCTCTCAACAGTTTTATAGTTTTAGCTCTTAGCATTTAAGTCTTTGATCCATTTTTAGTTAATTTATGTATATAATGTATATAAGTCCCAACCTCATCCTTTTGCATGTGGATTTCCAGTTTTTCCAATGCTATTTGTTGAAAACTATCCTTTTCTCATTGAACGGTCTTGGCACCCTTTTAGAAAATCATTTAAACATATATACAAGGTTTTATTTCTGGGCTTTCCATTCTATTTCATTGGTCTTTATGCCAGTACAACATTGTTTTGATACTGTAGCTTTGTAATAAGTTTTGAATTCAGGAAGTGTGACACCTCCAACTTTGTTCTTTTTAAGATTGTTTTGGCTATTCAGAGTCCTTTGAGATTCCACATGAATTTTAGGATGGATTTTTCTATTTCTGCAAAAATGCCAGTGGGATTTTGATAGAGATTGTGTTAACTCTGTCCATTTCTTTGTGTAGTTTTCATATCTTAACAGTATTGTCCTAAGCATAGGATTTTTTTCTGTCTGTGTCTTCTTTAATTTCTTTTCCTCAGTGTTTTGTAGTTTTCAGTGTACAAGTCTTTTGCCTCCTTAGTCACTTTTATGTATAAGTATTTTATTATTTTTGATATTATTGTAAGTGGATTTGTTTTCTTAATTTCCTTTGTGGATCATTCATTGTTAATGTATAGAAATCTACTGATTTTTTCAAGTTGAGTTTGTATTCTCCAACTTTGCCAAATTTGTTTATTGGTTCCAATCAGTCTGATATTAGTACAGTTACTCTAGCTCTGTTGTGGTTACTCTTTTTTAGTTAATCTTTTTACATCCTTTTACATCCAATTTGTTGTATCTTTGAATCTGAAATGTGTCTTTTGTAGACAGCATATAATTGGAGCAGCGTTTTAAAAAAAAATCCATTCTGCCAGATCTCTGCCTTTTGATTTGAGTGTTTAGTCCATTTACATTTAATGTTATGATTGATAAGGTAGTGCCATTTTGCTAGCTTTCTTATGTCTTTTGTCTTTTTTCTCCTCTGTTTCTCCATTGTAGCCTTCTTTTGTTTTAAGTATATATTTTCTAACCTGTCATTTTATTTCTATTGTTTATTTTACTATATTATTTTGTTTATTTCATAGTGGTTTCCCTGGGGATTCACTTACAACCAGTTAGTTGGGGTTAATAGCAGCTTAATTTCAATAGTATATAGAAACTTTGCTCCTCTACAGCTCACCTTCCCTTCTCCTTCTTTTGTGCTATTGTCATATAAATTACATCTTTATACAATATGAGCCCATCAACACAATTTTATAAGTATTGTTTTATGCAGTTGTCTTTTAAATCCAATAGGAGGAAAAAAGAGTTACAAATACAAAATACATTTATACAGGCATACCTTGTTTTATTTTGCTTTACTTTATCCTGCTTCAGAGATATTGCATTTTTTACAAGACCCTCTACCAGCAAAAAGATTACAACTCACTGAAAGTTCAGATGATGGTTAGCATTTTTTAGCAATAAGGTATTTTTTAATTAAGGTATGTACATTGTTTTTTTTAAGATATAATGCTATTGCACACTTAGACTAAAGTATAGTGTAAACATAACTTTTATATGCACTGGAAAACCAAAAAATTCACCTGACTCACTTTATTGCAATATTTGCTTTATTGAGGTGGTCTGGAATAAAACCTGCAATATCTCTGAGGTATGTCTGTACTGTTGTTTATATTTAGCCATGTTGTTACCCTTACTGGAGGTCTTTATTTCTTTTTGTGGGTTTTAGTTACTATCTAATGTCCTTTCATTTCATCTTTTAGTATTTTTTTTCCTAGGGTGGATTTGCTAGTGACAATCCTTTTAGTTTTTGTTTATCTGGGAATATCTTAAATTCGCCTTCATTTTAAAGTGTTTGCTGGATAGATCCAGCTGGATCTATCCAGCAAACACTTTAAATATCTTTCAAATTTTTTAAAAAGATATATCTTTTAAAAAGAATCTTTAATTCTTTTACTAAAAGATATATCTTTCAAAAAGAATATCTTTTTGGTAGTCTTTTTCTATTAATACTTTGATTGTGTCATCCACTGCCTTCTGACCTACATGTTTTCTAACTAGATATTGTCTGTAAATGTTATTGAGGATCACTTGTAGGTGATGAGTCACCTTTCTCTTGCTGCTTTCAAGATTTTCTTTGGTTTTCAAAAGTTAGACTATGATGTATCTAGGTGTTGATCTTTTTGCGTTTGTCTGTTTTGGAAGTCATTTGGTTTCTTGGATGTGTAGATTAATTTTTTTAAATAAAATTTGGGGACTTGTATACCATTATTTCTTCAAATATTCTCTCTGCCTCCTTTTTTATTGACTCTATTTCTGTGACTTCCATTATGAGTATGTTGGTATGCTTGATGGTGTCTCTCAAGTCTCAGACTCTGGTCATTTTTCTTCATTCTTTATTCTTTCTGTTCCTCAAACTGGATAGTCCCAGTTGATTTATCTTCAAGTTCTCTAATTCTTTCTTCTGTTAGCTCAAATGTGCTGTTGACCCCTTCTATTGAATTTTTTAATTTCAATTATTTTACTTTTCAACTACAGAATTCTGAATTGCTTGTTTAAAAAGTAATTTCTTTTTATTTGTATTCTCTATTTGGTATGATATTGTTCTCTTTTAGTTCTATAGTCATGGTTTATTTGTTGCACAAGTTGATAATACCTGATCTTTTTTGAGTAAGTTTAATGTCTAGGCTTCTTCAGGGACAGTTTCTGTTGAATCTTTTTTTTTTTTTCTCTCCTGTATGTGGGTCGTATTATCCTGCTTTTTTGTTTGTTTTGTTTTTACAGTTTTGAAATTTTTTGCCTGTTGGATTCTGTACTTAGGTTTTATCAACTCTAGAAATCAGATTCCTTCTTCCTTGGATCTTTTATTGTTGCTGTTTTTGTTACTGTTTGTTTGTTTAGCTTGTTTAGTGACCTTCCTGAACTAATTTTATAAAGTCTATATTGTTTGTCATTGTGTTGCCCCCATTTACTTTGCTCAGTTAACTTAGTGGTCAGCTAATGATTGGATAGAGATTTTCTTAAATACCTTGAACCAGTAAGTCTTCCAACCTTTGCTGAGGGGGCTTTCCTTGCTTCAGCATTTTACAGCCCTGCTTTAGCCTTCATTTCTTAGTTCTGCAGAGCCTCAAGGTTAGCAAGAAGTGAGAGATCAGGGCTTTCTCAGCTCTTTCCTGGGCATGTGCATAATTTTCATGTGCTGATGGCATTCTGGATTCCCAGGCATGTGCAGGAGCTTTTCAAATGGGTATCTCACTCCCCAAATTTTCTTTTTTTTTTGTTTTTGGTCATCCTCTTTTTCAGGGCAACTGATTGCTACTTCCAGCAGCTGAAATATTAAACAGTTGCTGCTGATATTTATGACAAGCATCTTAGATAAAAGGCTGTTCCCAGTAGGTGAGTTCTGCGTCAGATAAATTAAAAGTGTGCTCTGTAAGTGGGAGTTTCTGGTAGCTGATAAAATTGTCAAATTATGACAGTTCTCAGGAAATGGAGCTTTAAGGGCGCACTCCACACTCATTCTGCCCCATCCAATGGTTGCTAGGCTGCCTGGTTTCATAGCTACCATGATTACTAGGTTGTTGATTTTCAAAGCTACTGCTTTGCTGGGGAGAATGGGATGGGAATAGGTTAAGTGAAAATGCCACAAAGCTCGCTGTTCTTACCAAGTTCCAGCTGTTTATCTTGAATTAAAATTCTTTGGAGTATTGTGATCCTTTTTTAATTTCCAGAGTTTTGAAAAAGTCGGTTTTGACAGTTTGCCAGTATTCTTTTTGCTTTTATGGAGAAGTGGATTTTCAGAGGTCCTCACTCTGCCGTTCTGGAAGTGCTTCCTCCATCTTTTCTTTGTTCTTTTTAAAAATTAGAACAAATCAAACTAGAAAGATGCCTTTAAAAGATGGTTAAATATGTTTGCCTATTTAAAACATCGGATTGATGGAAATAAAAAGATTTGAATCCAACATAAGATAGTTTAATTACTTGCAAGTAATTGATACCTGGGATTTTTTTCCATCCTCTGGTTTATGCTTAATGTGAATCTGAACCCAATCCAATGCTTTCTTAATTGGATGGATATTTTATATAGACCAATGAGCAATTAGGATAGCTAATTGATGTAAGTAAAGTTTGTGTAATATTGACATGAAATATCTTATCTTTTCTGGAAACTGGTACTTTAAGAACCATGGGGCTAGTTTCCAAGTTAATTTTTATTCGCAATTTCCTTTTGCTACTTTGATTATACAAATGTATTTTATTTTCAATGACATTTTGTTCCTGCAAGTGTGAATTATGATGACATTAATAGAAGGTTTTGATTTATGATTATGGAAATTATGATATGGTTTTAAATTATGCCTTTTTATTTCACACAAGGATTTCTAAATTGAAAACATAAAAAAGTGGTTTCTTTTATATTTGAGCTGTATTGTGTAGAACCATTTAATATCTATATAAATTATTCTTTGGGAGTAAATTAAGCACTTGAAAATTAGTCACTTTGTATTTCAGCTTAGAGCACCACCTGTGTTATATCATAGTCCCTACAAAAACCATTTGAGGCGAGTGTTATTACTTTGGCCATTTTATAGATGAAGCAAGTGAGACAGGGAGAGTTTAAGTGGAATAAACGTACATCTGGTTATCATCTTTCTTTTCTTAATAACAGGTCTTATAGTGTATAGAACAGTCTATATCTGAACTCTTTTGGTATCTAAGGTTAAAAATGAATACTAAAATGTTTTTTTTGTGTGTGTGAGATCAACCCTGTGCTAACATCTGCCAGTCCTCCTCTTTTTTTGCTGAGGAAGACTGGCCGTGGGCTAGCATCCGTGCCCATCTTCCTCCACTTTATATGGGGCGCCGCCACAGCATGGACTGCCAAGCAGTGTGTCGGTGCTCGCCTGGGATCTGAACTGGCGAACCCCGGGCCGCCGCAGCAGAGTGTGTGCGCGCACTTAACCCCTTGCGCCACCGGGCCGGCCCCATGAATACTAAAATTTTTAATTTGCACTATTAGCATTTTAAAATCAGGCATATTAACATGATGTAATCAGGCATATTAACGTGATGAAGAAAAATGGCCAGAATATGCATTATGTTAAATTAAATTGAATCTTGTTATGTAACCAGGAATTTATGAACCAGAATGTCAAAATTCTTTATATATTTTGCCTCTTAAGTAGTTTGGCCATTTATGTTTTTTAACAACTTTATTGAGATAAAATGGTATATAATAAACTGTATATAGTTAAAATATAGTATTTGATAAGTTTTGACATATTTATACATTTATAAAGCCATCACTGCAATCAATATAATTAACATATTCACTACTCTCAGAAGTTTCCTTGTGCCCCAGTGTAATTCCTTCTCCCACACTGCCACACCCTACTCTGATCCCCAGGCAACTGCTCATCTGCTGTTTGTCATCAAAGATTAGTTTATGTTTTCTAGAATTTTAAATAAATGGAATCATGTAGTATGTACTCTTTTTTAAATCTAGCTCTTTTCTTTTAACATAATTATTTTGAGATTTGTCCATGTTGTTGCATATATCAATAGTTCTATTTTATTAACTACTAGTATTCCGTTTCATTAATATACCACAGGTGAATAAATATGTACCACATGTGAATAAATCCATTTACCTGTTAATAAGCACTTGTTTTGTTTCCAGTTTTCAGCTATAACAAATAAAGTTGCTGTAAACATTCATGTACAGGTCTTTGTATGGACAAATGCATTTGTTACCTAGAAATGGAATGGATAGCTCATGAAGTTGGAGTAAGTTCAGATTTGTAAGAAATTGCCAAACTATTTTTCAATGTTGTTGTAACGTTCTATATTTCCACCAGCAATGAATGAGAGATCCATTTTCTCCTGGTCATTACCAGCATTTGGTGTTGTCACTATTTTTTATTTTAGCCGTTCTGGTAGGTATGCAGTAATATCATATTATGGTTTTAATTTGCATTGCCTAACATCTGATGATATTGAGCATCTCTTTTCTGTGGTTATTTGCCATCTGCATATCTTCTCTGGTGAAGTATCTGTTCAAATCTTTTGCTCATTTTTTAAATTGGGTTGTTTTCTTATTATTGAGCTTTGATAGTTCTTTATATTCTGGATACAAGTTCTTTATCAGATACATGCTCCTGCTCTCTGGCTAGTCTTTTCGTTCTCTTAACAGTGTCTTTTGAAAAGCAGATGTTTTAATTATGATGAAGTCCACTATATCAATGTATTCTTTTAAGGATTGTGCTTACGGTGGGTAGTGTTTCTAAGAAATATTTGCCTGATCCAAGGTCACCAAGGATTTCTCCTGTGTTTTCTTTTAAGCACTTTTAGTGTTTTAGGTTCTACGTAGAGCTATAATCCATTTTGAGTTAATTATTGCGTACGGTGCAAGGTATGGGTTGAAGTTCATATTTTTTTGCATATGGATATCCAGTTGTTTTCATCCATCTGTTGAAATGACTGCTCTTTCTCTACTGAATTGCCTTTATATGTTTGTCAAAATTTAGTTGTCCATATATGTGTAGGTCTCATTCTGGACTCTGTTTGTCTATCTTAATGCCAATACAACACTGTCTTGGTTTCTGTAGCTTTATAGTAAGTCTTGAAATCAGAAGATTTAGTCCTCTACTTTTTCAAAGTTGTTTTCAACTATTTTGAATTTGTCTTTCTCATTTTCATATGAATTTTAGAATCAGTTTGTCAATTTCTACAAGAAAGCCTGCTGTGATTTTTATTGAGATTGCATTAAATCTACAGATATCCAACCTATGAACACAGTATATCTCCTCATTTATTTTTTTTTCTTTCTCTCAGAAGTTTTTTGAAGTTTTCGGTTTTTAATGCTATTATAAATTATATTATCTTAAATTATAATTTCTGATTGTTGCTAGTTTATAGAAATACAATTAATTTTGACATACAGATCTTGTATCCTGCCTTGCTAAACTCACTTATTAGTTCTAGTAGATTTTTTTAATAGATTTCCTCAGATTCTCTATGTAGATTGTTATGTCACCTCCAGATATTGATAGTTTTCCTTCTTCCTTTGTAATCTCAATGACTTATATTTCTTTTTCTTGCCTAATTACCCTGGTTTGCACCTCCAGTACAATTCTGAATAGAAGTGCTGAGAGCTGGTGGACATCCTTGTTTTGTTCCTAATATTAGGCAGAAAGCCTTCAGTTTTTCAACATTAAGTATGATGTTAACTGTGTTTTCCACAGATGTCCTTTATCAGGTCAAGGAAGATCTGTCTGTCCCCTGCTTTCATTCTCTGCCACCCATTCTGTCTTTCTTGTACTTTCTTGCTCTAGTCATGTCGTTGTCTCTTTCTGTGACAGCCTGAAGCCTTTAATCTGTATTTACGGTAATTGAAAAAATAAACTGTTTGCCATTTTGACCTTTGAAGTTAAAAGAAAGTCAGAAAGAATGTGCTTATTTTTACTAAACAGAAAACATTGTATTAACATTAATAGAGTTAAAAATGGAAAACAATTTTATCCCAAAATTTTAATTCACCAATCACTGTGTGAATTTGCCCAAATGCTTTTTCTGTCTCTTAGTGTATTTGTCTATAATTTTTAGTTTTAATATCACCATTTATGTTCAGCTCATTTCACTTAACGTGTATAAATTTGTAATGTCTGTAGACATAAAAAGATTAATCATAATTTTAGAAGTTTTAGAATACTTAAAATTTTATTAGTACGTTGAGTATATTTAAAGGAATGAACATTTTCATAGATCTCAATTCATATTCTTTTTTTGAAAAGAGATGGGCTTTTTTCCACTGACAGCAGTTATGTATACATACATATCAATTTTACCATTTAGACGAAATATGAAGTGATGTGATGGAGAATTTTATTTGACCTTCTTTCCCTTTCTAAAACATCATGAAGATTTAGCATGTTCTTTCACAAAGTTAGAATTTTAAAGTAGTAAAATTCTTCAGAAATCAAGCAGAGTTATTGCTTTATGAAATAAAAGTAAATGTGACAAGAAAGGTAAATATATTTGGTATCTTGGTAACAAAAAATATTATGTTATTTTATGGGGAAATCTGAAGAGCTGATTAGACAATTCATTTATGCTGTAAGTCGGAAGTCTTTAAGTTTAAATTTCCCAAGAAAGTAACTTAGTACTAAAAGAAACTAAGTAGTAGAAACAATTCTAAGATTTTAACTTAAATATTTCAGACTTGTGATTCTAAAATGTAGAAGATCAGAAGAATATCTCAAAAAATATACTTAATTTCTTAACAATTAAAAAATTGTTATACTTTTCATTCTTTCACTTAAGGAATACTTATTCAGTGCCCAGCATCCTATAAGGTATAGAGTTGAAGGTCATGGAGGGAAATATAATGGTAATTATGTTAGAACCAATCTTTGGCTACTTGTCATTTATGGTCTCTATCAGTAGACTGTCTCTTATGAAGGACACTTGCAAGAGGGCAATAGGAAAATAAAATAGTTCACGCTGGAATGTTAAGTTCCACAAGGATAGGGATTTGTGGGGTTTTTTTTTCATTAACATATATACCAAGAGCCTAGATCAGTGCCTGGCCCAGTTTAACAAATTTTTGTTGAATGACTGAATGAACATATGAATGAAGCTACTTGTAATCTGCTTAGAAATTATTCCTAATGTTTTTTAATGAAAGGATAGTTTTCATGTACATGAGTGCAATACTCAGTTTATTCTAAATTTTTTTAAGAAAAATTTTTAGAAATTTGAAGATTACTATTTGATAAATTTATCTTCTCAAGGGTTAGAGGGTAATATCAAACCAAGTAATCAAATAAAATTGTTTAAAGCTCTCAATTAGCAGGGTCTAAATTAATAAGGTTTTGTTGTAAATTACAGGATGCCAACATCTTTTGACAGTCTGTATTTGAGTATTAAAACCATATTTACAGGGCCAGCCCCGTGGCTTAGCGGTTGGGTGCGCGCACTCTGCTGCTAGCTGCCCGGGTTCGGATCCAGGGCGTGCACCGACGCACCGCTTCTCGGGCCGTGCTGAGGCCGCGTCCCACATGCAGCAGCTGGAAGGATGTGCAGCTGTGACATACAACTATCTACTGGGGCTTTGGGGGGAAAAATAAATAAATAAATAAAATTATTTAAAAAACCCAAAAAACATATTTAGAACAGATAGTGCATTTCTGTAATTGGATTTGGCAACACAAATTTATTCATTCTTTTAATTTACATTATCATAAATACTTTCTTTTAAGCATTTAATATTTTCTGCCCATTATTGTTACCGACCTGAGGTTGAGAAGAGCATTTTAGCAATAATAGCTACTTGAGGTTATATGTAACGTTTTATTGTGTAATTTAAAATACATATATAAGTACTACCGCTGGGAAGAAATAAAGATTTTTATACATGAACATAAATATAAGGAACATGAGAAGTTGAGGATAGAGAGTACGTATGTATATTTTATTCTAAGAATATTTACATATGTTAATTATAATGTCTTACTGTCTTATTATTAGTTCTTTTTGTTAGAACATTCCATATTTAGGATAGCCAAGTTTAGATTTCCCTGGTCTGTAAAGAAGTGACTTTTAACCTTGTTTATAATCTACTAAACCTGTTTAAACATGGAACCAAATAGATGGGTTACTTGCAGGATGGGTTTATCTAAGTATGTTGTCCAAGAGTAGATTTGGCTAATTAGTCTCTAAAAACATGTGACTCAGTTCTCCAAATGACTTTATATCTGTTGAAAAGCTACTCATTGTTTTGTTTGTTTTTGCCAAAAATGAGAGTAAGACCCAATAAAATATTTGCTTAATGTTAATAATTGGTTTTCAAAATAATCTGCTGTTTGCACTTCACTTTGTAGGTAATATTCACAGTGAAACTAATATTTAAAGCACAATAATCTCATTAGCATTCCCTAGACACTAATTAGAGAGTTGTCTGAAATAACGTAAACTAGACTTTGGTGAGTAGTCATCAAGAAGATAACTAATTAAAGAGTTTATAAAATGGACAGTCTTTCTTTGTTTATGTAGTCTCCTTTAATGACTTTATGAAAGTTTGTAGCTAGGATGGAAGATGATCCGTAGAGCCCCCTGGAAACGTTTGATATTTTACTCAATTGGGACTCTAAACAGTTATGTTCTCTTAGCTTGTCTAAAAGAAGATCTTGCTCTCCTTAGAAATGACTAGAAAAAGAAAGTTTATAGTTCTCTAGGAAGAGATCTCTTCTGAGAAAAAGCAGACACTCATCTACCAGCCTGAAATGTCGTATTAAGACACTCATAACCTTTAAGGAATGTTTTCAAGACATAATGGAAATTCTAACTAGGCTTATTGTTAGCTTATTTCTTATTGTTTATAGGCATTTAGGTTGTCAACAGCATAATTGTGCCATTTGTCAAGTGGTATGTATCTTAAAGGTAGATACTTTTCAAAGCTATGGAAGAATCTCAAATATGGAAGTATCTGGGTGAGTTTACATAGAAATTTCATTGAAACCATTAATCCAGGCTCAAGTGCATATGTCAAAAGTAAGTGTGCTAGTAAATGGGAAAGACTAGTGTTGGCAGAATACATTGATGTCTGTTGATCTTGTCATTCTTGTACCATACTTTGACGGTGGGATACCTTATAACATTGACCAATGTTCTTTTTTTTGGTAGCTTCCCCTGCTGTTAGAACTAATTTGCTGATTCTGCTGTTACTCCTGTATTTCCTTATGTCTTTGGTCGCTTTCTTTGGCCTGACCACTCACACCAGGTGAAGGGAAGGCAGGGTTGGGGAGAAGGGAAGTATATATCCATCACAGGCAAGAGTGGAAAATGTACAAAGAGACCATGGTGTATATTGCTTCAGCCTTTGTATATTTTCTTTCTGTGTCATGAATCTTTGTTGGTTCGGTAGTACCACTGTGAAAGATGTATTAGTTTTCTGTTGATGTATAATGAATTACCACAAATTTAGCAGTCTAAAACAACACATTTATTTTCTCCCAGTTTTTGTCAGTCAGGAGTATGGGCACAGTTGGGTTGGATCTCACAAAGTTGCAATCTAGGTGTTGACTGGACTGCAGGAGCTTGGAGTTTTCTTCTAAGCTCACGTGATTGTTGACAAATACAGTCAACTGTAGGGTGAGGTCTTTAGTTCCTTGCTGGCTGTCAGCTCTTAGAGGCCCCTGCACTTTCTTGCCACATGGCCCTGTCAATGGCCCTCTCATATGCCAGATCATGTCTTTAAAGCCAGCAGCAGGATTTTGTCACTTGAGGAATGTCCCAGTCTTTCTTTTAAGGGCTTTGATCTGATTAAGTCAGGCCCACCAAGGGTAATCTCTCTTGATTAACTCAACTGATATGGGACTTTAATCACATCTGCAAAATCCCTTTCACCTAATTGTGAAAGGAAAATGCCATCAAATTCCTTAAGTCCTGCCCAGATTCAAGTTGAGGGTATTGTACTGTTATCTGTTTGATCAATGAAGAATAAGAACCCACCCCTTTCCTAACAGCCTTCAGAACTTAAATGTCTTCCATGGAGAAATCTCACCTGCTGTCAAGCCCCCAAGTGACGTCCTCTCACAGGTTGCCATAACTTTTCTTTATGATAAATAGCATTTATCATAGTCTGTGATGATTTATTTGTGGGGTATTTGATTAATATTTGCCTTTAACACTAGACTGTAAGTTCCTTGGGTTGAGGAGCTTCTTTGTTTTGTTAACAGCATATTTCAACACCTCTTCTGGTTTATAGTAGGTGCTCAATAAATGTTTGAAGAATGAAAAAAAGAATCAGAAAAATAAGTTTTTAGTTTGTCTTCACTTACTCCTTTTTTGATGTTTTTTCTCACTTTATGTAATCTGAGTTTTGACCTATATTATTTTCCTTCTCTCTAAAGAACTTCTGTTAACACATCTTCCAGGACAGGTCCACTGCCAACAAATTCCCTGTTTTTTTTGGTCTGAGAAAGTCCTTTTTGCTCTTTCTTTTGAAAGATAGTTTTGCGGGATGCAGAATTCTAGGTTGGTGGGTTTTTATCTCAACATTTAAAATATTTCGGTTGACTCACCTCTTGCTTGTGTGGTTAAGTCAGATGTAATTCTTATATTTGCTCCTCTATAGGTAAGGTGTTTCTTTCCCTGGCTTCTTTCAGGGTTTTTCTTTATCTTTGATTTTCTGTAGTTTAAAATGATATGCCTAGGTATAGGTGTTTTTTGGCATTTTTCCTTCTTGGTGTTCTCTGAGCTTTCTGGATCTGTGGTTGGATGTCTGACATTAATTTGGGGAAATTCTCAGTTATTATTATTATTATTTTTGTGTCTGTGAGGAAGATCAGCCCTGAGCTAATATCCATGCCAATCCTCCTCTTTTTGCTGAGGAAGACTGGCCCTGGGCCAGCATCCGTGCCCATCTTCCTCCACTTTATGTGGGATACCGCCACAGCATGGCCTGACAAGCGGTGTATTGGTGCACGCCCAGGATCCAAACCCAGGACGCCAGCAGGGGAGCACACACACTTAACCGCTATGCCACGGGGCGGGCCCTCAGTCATTATTGTTTCAGATATTTTTCTGTTCCTTTCTCTGTTCTTCTAGTATTCTCATTACATATATGTTACATCTTTTGTATTTGTCCCATAGTCCTTGGATATTCTGTTCTGACTTTTTCAGTCTTTGTTCTCCTTGCTTTTCAGTTTTTGAGGATTCTGTTGATATATGCTCTAGCTCAGAGATTCTTTCCTCTGCTGTGGCCCATCTACTAATAAGCCCGTCAGAGGTATTCTTCATATCTGTTACAGTGTTTTTTACCTGTAACATTTCTTTTTGGTTCTTTCTTGGGATGTCCATCTCTGTGCTTAGATTGCCCATCTGTTCTTGTGTGCTATTTTATCCATTAGAGCCCTTAGCATATTAATTATAGTTGTTTTAAATTTTCAGTCTGATAAGTCCAACAGCCCTTCTGTGTCTGGTTCTTTTTTTCTTTTTTTGTGAGGAAGATCAGCCCTGAGTTAACATCCATCGCCAATCCTCCTCTTTTTGCTGAGGAAGATTGGCCCTGTGTTAACATCTGTGCCCATCTTCCTCTACTTTATATGGGACGTCACCACAGCATGGCTTGACAAGTGGTACATCGGTGCACGCCCGGGATCCAAATCTGCGAACCCGGGCCACTGAAGTGGCGCACACACACTTAACCGCGACGGCCACCAGGCGGGCCCCCTGTGTCTGGTTCTCATGCTTGCTCTGTCCCTTCTCATTGTGTTTTTTTGCCTTTTGGCATGCCTTGTAAATTTTTCTTGATAGGCAAACATGATCTACTGATAAGAGGAGCTGCTGTAAATAGGCCTTTAGTAATGGGGGGGGGCGGAATGAAAGCATTTTGTAGTTCTATGGTTAGGTCTCCATATTTTAGTGAGCCTCTGCCTCTGGATTGTGAACTTCTCAGGTGTTTTGCAGTGTTTTTCTGCTCCCTTAGGTGAGACAGGATGGCTAGAGTGGGCTGGAGGTGGGTATTTCCCTTCTCCCTCTGGAAGGGTAGAGTCAGCTGGAGTTGAGTATGTTTCTTGCCCTGGGTCAGTTAACCTCTGGTTAACTAGTTTCTCCTGAGGGCAGGCCTTGTTGAGAAGAACAGAGTGTTCTGGTATATTTCATAATGGTTCCTCCCCCTCCTCTTCCCCAGCTTTGGGGAGCTCAAGGATATTTTTCTCTGATATCTACTGTGGAAATCTGAGCCTCCAGCAGTTCATCAGTTACAATTCAGGTTTTCCTGCTCATGCACTGGCTCTGGTGGTGATTTCTGCTTGTGAGTCTCTACTCTGGTAAGCCATGACTCTTCGTATTTGCCTGTCTCTCCAGTCTCGGGGGTAATGATTTGCCCTGTTTCCTCTGTCTCTTATGGATCCAAGAGGAGTTGCTGATTTTCCAGTCTGTTCTGACTTTTACTTGTTAAGATGGAGTGGGGACTTCCAAGCTCCTTACATGTGGAACCAGAAACTACCAATCACTGTCTTAACTGGTGAACTTGGCTAGCCCCTCTCTGTGAACATTCTAAAGCTGTTTTCCTCTATACACTTTTTATACTTAAGTAATGTTAACTTTTACTTTTAGATTTAATCCTTTTTTTTGAAGAAGATTAGCCCTGAGCTAACATCTGATGCCAGTCCTTCTCTTTTTGCTGAGGAAGATTGGCCCTGGGCTAACATCCCTGCCCATCTTCCTCTACTTTATATGGGACGCGGCTACAGCATGGCTTGACAAGCGGTGGGTCAGTCTGTGCCCAGGATCTGGGTCTGCGAACTCCGGGCCGCCGAAGCGGAGTGTGAGAACTTAACTGCTATACCACTGGGCCAGCCCCAGCTTTAATCCTTTTGACATGAACAGTCTATGATGTCAACTGTAGTTATTGAATACCACCAATTTGCTGTTTCTTTTTATATTTTTTGCTTATTCATTCAAATGTCTTCCTACTTATTGCTTAGTCATATTAAGAAATCCTATATACTTGTGTTTGTTTCTAGTGTAGTTTCTTTTCTTTATCTAATTGTCCTTGAGAGGGAAGTTTTATGGATTTTAAACTTTGAATCCTTGAATGTCTGAAAATGTCTTTGGCTTTATTCTCCCACATGAATGCTGTATTTTTGGGTATAAAATTCTGTGTTTCAAATGATTTTCTTTCAGAACTTCGAAGCCACCTCTTCATTGTCTTTTAACATCGTGTTGCTGATATCAGTGTGATAGCTGATCTTTTATAGGCAACGTATTTTTTCCCTCTTAGGTTAAAAATTGAGAAGCAAAAATCTATAGTCTTAAGTTTTCTATTTTGTTTTTGCTTTCTTCAGAATGATAAGAATAATCCTATTAGAATTAGTTTGAATTTGAGGATTGTTAAAATGAAGGGTATTGTTGTATTTTAAAAAAAAGTGAATAAATTCCCATGTTTCCCCCAAATCTTAAGCTTTAATAAAGGGAAGAGTCCTTCAGAGTTAGATAGTCTTCCCTCCTGTTGCCATTCTACAGCGTTCTTTAATACTTGCATCAGTGAGTAATGTCCACCTTCCTGAGGTGGCATATTCTCCTTCTCTCTTTTTAGCTACTCCTAAATTTATATATTTTGAATTGGAATATGACTTCCTGAACAATTTGTGTGTTGTCTTCTCAATGGAACAGTTCAAAATAAAGCTCCTCTTCCAGGCAGTTTATAATTTTAGTTTAAATGATGAACTGTATATGATATAAATTCTA
Organism: Diceros bicornis minor; assembly: GCF_020826845.1. NCBI lineage: Eukaryota > Metazoa > Chordata > Mammalia > Perissodactyla > Rhinocerotidae > Diceros > Diceros bicornis. Next base: position 12,871,461 of record NC_080749.1, on the reverse strand, counting down.
TAAATTCTTATCAGGGTGTTTCAAAATTTATAACTGCTTTTTAACTAAGTGTTAGTTGAAAAATATATGATAACTTTTGTGTTTTAAACTACTTTGTATCTTCAACTATCCTCTTATTCAGTGAATTTTTTTTCCAACTTAGACCTCGTGTGGACAGTAATGACCTCACGTTTCCGATTGCCTGCTGGCAGAACCTACAATGTACGAGCATCAGAGTTGGCCCGAGACAGACAGCACACAGAAGTGGTTTGCAACATCCTTCTTCTGGATAACACTGTACAAGCTTTCAAAGTTAATGTAAGTGTTTTATGTCTTTTTTAAAAAAAAAAAGGATAATTTCTGGTTGTCTGAATTTAGATATTTTAAAACTAAAATTGTTTATTTGTAGTAAAGTTTGAAAAGCCTTATTCAATGACGAAAGTCTTTTTAGTACAGGTTTGTAACTGTCAAGTACAAGTTCTAATTCAAACTGGATCTTTTAAAAAGTTGACAAACCAGCAGTGCGTTATGACTAGTGGAGCAGATCAGGAGTATGTTTTTTATAAATGTGCCTGAAAGGAATTTGTTTTCCTAAATAATTTATACATTTCCATTGTGATCTTACTTGTACATACTGTCTGTGAATAAAACTTTTGCCAAACAAAGCTAAATGACTGCTCTGATCTTATCTGAGTCTTGTCTGAAATATTTATTTAACAAGTATTTGTTAATCCTGTTTGTGTCTAACTTTATTTGCTCAACGTTGTTTGTGAGTTTCACCCATGTGGTATGTTAATAGTAGTTGTTTCATTTTCATTGCTGTATATTACTCTTTTGTATGACTATACCACAATTTACTTATCCATTTATTTATCACCATTTACTCATCCAGTTTACTGTTGTTGTATATTTGGATTGTTTCTACTTTGGGCTCTTACCAATAATGTTGCTGTGAACATTCTTGTACAAGTCTTGATATGTATGAGGGTGCATTTTTTATATTTAAAAAATTCAAATCTACAGAAGAGGTGAAAGAACAGTATAATAAATACCCGCATACCATTTACCTAGATTGACTTGTTACTAATATTTTGCACATTTGCTTTAACTTTCTTTTTCTGTCTGTGTGTTTTTTTTGAACCTTCTGAAAGTAAGTGGTACATTTTGCCTGTAAGTACTTCAGCAGCCTAAGAGTCTCATAAGTTACCACAGTACCATTATCAATCCAAAAATTCAACATTATGAAAATAATAGTATCTAATACAGGGTCCGTATTCAAATTGGAATTCCTCATTCCTCGTTTTCCACTCTCCAGGATAACACCTTCATCTGTTTTCTGCTGTGTTACGTGGGTATTTCTGTACTTTGAAATCTTTAAGTAATATAAATTATTAATTTTCTGAAATCCTGCCATTTATGACAGCATGGATGGACCTTAGCATTATGCTAACTGAAATAAGTCAGTCAGAGAAAGACAAATACGGTATGATTTCGCTCATGTAGAATGTGAAAAAGCTGAACTGATAAAGAATAGAGTGCTGGTTGCCAGGGTCTGGGGAGTGGGGAAAATGGAGAGATATCAAAGGGTACAAGCTTGCCGTTATAAGATGAATAAGTTCTGGGGATCTAACATACATCATGGTGACTATAGTCAACAATACTGTATAATATCCTTGAAAGTTGCTGAGAGTATAAATCTTAAATGTTCTCACCACACACACAAAAGAGTAATTATGTCAGGTGATGGATGTGCTACCTCACCTTATTGTGGTAATTGTTTCACAGTGTATATGTGTATCAACTCATCACATTGTACACCTTAAACTTAGGCAATGTTATATTTCAATTATATCTCAACAAAGCTGGAAAAAATAAAATATTAATCTTCTTTACCAGTTTCTTCAGCTTAAAATTTTCTATATGTATTACTGTATTGCAGGATCACTAATTTATATTTTTTATCCCAAATTCCAAGCCACTTCACACTGGAAAAGGGGCTGCAGAGTAGTACCTTTAAGGATATTATCTAACATACCCAACTAATGTGCTTTTTTAATAAAGTTAAGATTTTAATTTTTTTTGTATTCTGTCATCTATTAATAGATAGTTGGAGTATAGGTTGCCAAGCAGAGATAATATTCATTGAAGGAAATTCTGCTTCATAAAAATTTCTAGTTAATGGAAGCTCTCATGAGTTAGAGAATTGATATAAGAAAGTAAGCCTTTTTTCCTGTTACTGACTCATTGCTCTTTGGGGGGGGTGGCAGTTAAACATAATGATTCTTGTTTTAACTTACTATTAGTTAATGTTTATTTAATTAGTTAGTACTTAGTTTTCATTTTAACTTATAGTTCTTTGTTTTAAAATATTGTAGAGGAATTTGCTATGTTTCTCATCTAGCGTAGTTTTTCTATTGGGCACTTTAGTTGATAATAGTATGTTGTATTTTTTCAATGTAGTAATCAATGTGCTATCTAACTATTCTTTTAGAAAGACATATATTTAATATATATACATATTTTTAAACAGGAGTGTTTTATTTCTTTTTTTCTTTTTTTTGTTTTTGCTGAGGAAGATCAGCCCTGAGCTAACATCTGTAGCCAGTCTTCCTCTATTTTGTATGTGGGTTGCTGCCACAGCATGGCTGATGAGTGGTGTAGGTCCGCCCCCAGGATCTGAACCCGAAAACCCGGGCTTCTGAAGCGGAGCACACTGAACTTAACCACTACACCACCGGGCTGGCCTCCTTTAATATTTTTTAAATATATGTTTATATTTATTTATTTTTAATATACATGTATTTAAATATCAATTCTAATAGAGTTGAGTATATTACTAGAGTGGTAAGCACTATGGTACTAGAAACTTTCTCTACCTTTACTTCAGGTCATCAGAATACTTATGTAAGAGGAAGAATTTGAGAAATTGACTGTTGGATATGTAGTATTTTATTATTATTTATTCCCCAGGGTATTTGGACCCAAGTCATTCAAAGTGTCCACGTTGCTTTGTACTTTTGTATAGATGCTGCATATTGTAATCTATGTGAATGGCTCCACAGTTATGTAGTTTACAACCTTTGCAGTGGTATGTGATAGCCTGCAAACTAATAGGGGAATTTAAACCTCTGATATTTGTTGTCTTATGTTCACTAAGTACCATTAAGTCTCAGAAATCGCCATTGTGGGCAGCTGCTGGGTTCACCAGCATCTCTCCATTCCCTGGGAAGGAGAACCAGTTTCCTCTGGAGATTACCAAGCAATGATTTGTAATGTCCTAGCTGTTGGAGTCTTGCTTTCCCTAAAAGATTTCTGTCCCACAGATGAAATATTCATTGTTGCCAAAGTCAGCTTTTTTTTTCCTCTCTGGTATTCATCTCATCAAAGCCTTTTCTGTATATTTTCCTGAGAGGAGATGATGTAATGAAGGAGTTGATACAACTTCATTAGTTCTTCTTTCTCTTTCTTATGGACATGGGAGTGAGATAAGCCCATTAGTGTTGCTTTGGTTTCAAGTTCTGTTTTCACTGTGACTTTGGCACAGCCATTTATTTTACTGTAGTCAGCCTGTGGAGTGTGTTGTCTCCCTCATGCCTGGAATTCATCATCAATTCACCAAGAACATGTTTCCATTAAGTATTTTAAAATATATAGTATCCATGCTACGTGGATTGATTTCACCAACCCATGAGGATTTTTCCCTAATTTTTGGCTTTATTTTTACCTTATTACAGCTGTTTAGCAGTAGCTTCTGTGACAAGGAAGGACTAGGGAGAACCAGCCTGTTCCAGTTGTAAGGACTGCATAAGAAATTACCCTAAAACTTGGTGGCATATTTATTATCTTAGAGATTCTGCAATCAAGGATTCACACAGGCATGGCTTGTCTGCTCCATGTGCTGGACCTCAGCGGGAAGACTCAAAGGCTGGAGGCTAGCTCACTTAAAAGCTTGTTCACTCATATGATTGTCACCTGAAACCTTAGCTGGGGCTTAAACACCTATATGTGACCTCTCTGTGTGCCCTGGGCTTCTTCACAGCACAGTGGCAGCATTCCAAAGGTGAGCATCCTTGGGATAGAGGGAGCCAGGCTTAGCCTTATTGCCTTTTCTGATCTGTCCTGGGAAGTCACATAATGTCACTTCTACCATATTCTGTTTGTCAAGGCTCTCACAAAGTCATGCTCAGGATCAAGGGAAGGGAAATAGACTGTCTCTTGATGGAAAGTGGCAAGGTTCTAAAAGATCGTGTGAGATTGAAAATATTGCCATGGAGTTTTTGGGAAAGTGTAGTTTGCCAGTATGTCCCCCTGGTGGATGCATGCGTCTTACCCCAACCTCTTTACATAACTACACCTGTGTTCTGCCTTCATGTTTACCTAGGAATGTCCTTCCAGTGCTGTCTCCCTTGCTACTTGAAGGGTAGCTGACGTATTAGAGGTCAGAGATGAGAGGGAGGTTTAATTTTTACTGTCTGCCTTTTGTATCATTTGAATTGTTTTTCTTGGTTTCTGAGTTTTATATATGTATTTTACATGTGTATGTATGTGTATAAAATTGACATATATATATGTAGTTATACCTGGAAAACCTGAAAGAATATTCAAAATGTATAATTTATTCAACGCACATTATTCAGTGCACAATTCTGAGGCACTTGGTAGGTAGCAGTATTTAAAGACAAGAGAACAAGCTTATACTTTGAGGAATTTTTTTTCTTTTATTTTTGTTCATATTGCATTTTTCCTCAGTTTATTTATTTATTTTTTTCTGGTGAGCAAGATGGGCCCTGAGCTAACATCTACTGCCAGTCTTCCTCTTTTTGCCAAGGAAGATTAGCCCTGAGCTAACATGTGTGCCCATCTTCCTCTATTTTGTATGTGGGACCTTGCCACAGCTTGGCTTGATGAAAGGTGTGTGGGTCCACGCCCGGGATCCAAACCCACGAACCCTGGGCTGCCAAAGCGGGGTGTGTGAACTTAACCACTACGCCACTGGGCCAGCCCCATCAGTTTACTTTTTGGAAATAAAATTATCTTAAAAGTACTGCAGCTGTTCTCTAACATGTTTGTTGTATATCTCTATGTACTCAATAAAGAATAACTTATAATTTTTTTAATGATACCAGTACTTCAATTGTTAAAGATGCAATAAATCAGATTTTTTCTTGAAGTAAAGTAAAATTTAATTAATACATATTCTAGTTATGTGATAACTTAGGTTGATGAATATTTAGTTGGCTGAACCTTATCCTTTTCTCATCTGTTAAAGTATTTGTTAATCAAATCAGTAGTACAAACAGAATTATAAAGGTGGAGTGAGAAGGTAGATATGGATTGAGATGGGAAGCTAAAGGAGTATAAGGATGATAGATTTGCTGAATGAAACTTATTTACTTGGAATCATCCTACAGTCATATTTGTAAAGGAGGATAGAATTTGGGGGATTTTTTTCCTGCTTATGGTTCTACTGATTTTATTTTACATATGAGAAAATAGGTTTAGAGTCGTTAGGTTACTTGCCAAGTCAATGGCAGAGCCAGGAGTGTGTGTGTCTGTGTGTCTGTGTGTATGAGAAGGTTTGTTAGGACCTCTTATTTTCAACACTTTAACTGTTATTTTATTAAGTATTATTTCTAGCCCTACTTAAATTTAATGTTACAGTGTTCCTTCAATATCCACAGGGGATTGATTCCAGGAGCCCCCCCGCCCCCAATAAAATCCCCATTCTCAAGTCCCTTATATAAAATGGAGTACTATTTGCATATAACCTTCAGCACAGTCTCCCCTATACTTTAAATCATCTCTGAATTACTTGCAATATCTAATACAATGTAAATACTATGTAAGTAGTTGTTAGACGGTATTGTTAAGGGAATAATGATGAAAAAAATCTATATGTGTTCAGTACAGACGCAACAATTGTAGACCTTTCAATCTGCCAGTTCTGAATCTGCAGATATGGAATCCGTGGGTACTGAGGGCCAACTGTATTCCTTTTAAAATATTATCATTTACACATGTTACTCAGCTTCCCTCAGAAGTTTTTTTTGTTTTTACATTTACTGGTTTATTCATGTACACAATTTAAAAAACCAAATAGTTCCGTAAATGTTATAACAAAAACTGGCAGACTCCCGCCCTGTTACTTCTTAGAAGTAACCACATTCAACGCATTTAGTTTTTCTCTCATATTTATTACCATGGTTCTAAGAAACATGCTTATATTATTTCTGATTTTGTCTACTTTGTTTTTTTGTTGCTCATATTACGTATTGACTTCGGAGGATGAGCATTTATATACCTATACCTCCCTTCCCCCCTCCATACACAAATACTTCCTCTCTATTATCCTCTCAATAAATAAAGCAGTTACATAATAATATTTGGTTAGTTCAGTATTTCTTTAACCTAGAGAGAAATCCTCTCATCATCTGGCTGGAGTTTGTAGAGCCTCACTGTGTCTTCTTAAAGCTGACTGAGAGAAAGGGACTTGATCGGTCTCAACTCTTCAGTATGTAGACTGTCACTTATTATGTAGATTTCCCCTGTTTTCAGCACAGTAAAATTAATCAACTGTACCTGATGTCCTGAGTCCAGAGTCTTACTGGGTCATTTTCAGAGAGTAAATCTCTAGTTCTTACAGTGATTGGCAGTAGGAAGGGGGAAATGAGAGATGGTCACAGAGGGGGCAGTTATTTATACAGACTTGCTTTGATTACTGCCTTGACTGTTATTTTAGTATGTCTTAAGCAGATATTTGTGTCCAGTCTGCCTGGTTTAACCTTGGCATCTCTCAGATTGATTTTTCAACAACATCTGCCCTGAAGAAGAATTTACAATTTACCAAGATTTTTTGAGTAAAATCAGATGTTACAATGGAAGTGGTCATCTTTAGTGCAAAAAGACGTGATAATTTTCCAACTTTCATAGTGTTTGAAAATTCAAACATTGTAGTATGTGATAGATCTTTAAAGCTTTTCTTTCTATATTTTGAAATGTTTTTTCCTAAACTATTTCATATTAAGCACTAGAAAATCGGATTTACAGTTGTGTACAATTAAGGTTACCATATTTCTTGGTTTATTCTTTGATCCTGTTGTGTTTTCATCAGGTGTGTATAGTTCTTAGGTCTTGTGTCATATTTGTCATGCATAAGTCTGTTATTGATAATGACTTTTACTTCTACTGAAAGATTTCCTGGGCAATTATCCAGCAATGAATTTGCAGATCTTTATTTTGAAGACTTACTAGCTCTGTGATTATACACAAGTTGCTCTACCTTTCTGTGTTTCAGATTCATTTGTTAAGAGAGAATAATACCTGCCTTGCATAGGATGCTTAGAATTAAATGAGAATATTTGTGAAGTGCCTGTTTGTGTCTGACTCATATTAACGCATTTAGAAAAGTTGATTCTTCTTTCCTCTATTGCTTGTGATCCAGTTGATCTGTTGTTTAGTCCCAGAAATGTTTTCTTGGAAGAATATTATTATTAAAACTCCACAAAATGGCAATCTGCTAATTGCTTTATATGTTATATATAATGTTTTCATCTATGTACTGTTGTACATGTATTGTTTCCAAAACCCAGTTTGTTTCCTGGCAATATTGATTAAATATACGTACACATTGAAATTGTAAAAATGCCAGTGTATTCTTAAAAAGTAAAGAGTAAACAATTATCAAGTATGACTTTTTTGAAAATTAGGTATTTTTTATCTTGCCACTAGTAGAGTAAATTAAACAAAATTGTGGTTATTCATATACTTCATTTAATGAAAATAATTATTGAGTGCTTAGTATACATTATGGAAAAAAATAATTTGGAAAATAGCTGTAAGCCATTAAATTTTTGAGAAATATGTTGGATTCTATTTAGAAAGATTCTACAGCTTAGTCTCCCTACTCTGGAGAGTATATATAGATTTTTTTGTTTATTATGATATGTGTAACATGTTATACAGTGCAGTGCACATATCTTCAGTATACAACTCAAGGAATGTTTATATATGTTTTTACATCTCTGGAACCACCAGATTAAGGCATTGAATACCTTCTTCACCAAAAAAGATTCCTTTGTGCCCCTCTATTTCTTGCTCCCTTTTGTCTCCTTTATTAGCTTTTTTTGGTTAACCTTTTAATATATTTTTAGTGATTACCTTAGAAATTACAAAGTGTCCTGACTTACAAAAGCCTATCTTTATTTAGTACTTCTACCCCAAATGCAAAAACTTAAAGCAGTTTAACTCCATTTACCTGCCTCCTACTTTTTTGCTATTGTTGTTTTGTATTTTTACCATCCCCCTTATGTGTTATAAACCCTATAAGACATTGTTATTATTGCTTTAAACAGTCAGTAGTCTATATATGTTTATATCTACACTTTCTGCAGCTATTCGTTTCTTGTCTATCCATGCTTCTATCTAGAATCATTTCCCTTCATCCTAAAGAACTGCTTTTATTATTTATTTAAATAGAGTCTGTTAATGACAAATTTTTTCAGCTTTTTGTTTGTCTGAATGTGTCTTTAGTTACGTCTCATGGGTTGGAGGATATTTTTGTTGGATATAGAATTCTATGTTGATAGTTTTTCTCTTTCAGTAGTTTAAAGAAGCCATTCCATTGGCTTTCAGAGTTTCTCTTGAGAAGTCATCTTTAATTCTTATTTTCCTCCTGAAGGACAAGAGATGTGTCCTTTCCTCCTCTCTTTTTAAGATTTTTCTCTTCATCTTTAATTTTCAGTCACTTGTCTATGCTGTACCTAGATGTGGTTTTGTGTGTGTGTTTATTCTGCTTGGTATTCACTGAGCTTCTTGAATCTGTAGGTTGATATTTTGTAGAACTTGAAAATTTCTCATCCTTTACTGATTCAAATTTGCTTCTAACCCAGTTTCTCTTCTCTCCTCTGGACTCCAGTTACATATATGTTAGACTGTTTGACTGCATCCCATATTTAACATATGTTTTATTTTGTTGTTTATGATTTCTTTCTGTGCTTTGATTAGCTATTAATGTGTCTTTGTGCTAATTCTGTTTTTTGCTGTGCTTATTCTGCAGTTAAAACCATCCAGTGAGTTCATATATTTCACATATTATATTTTGCAGTTCTAAAATGTCTATATGATCATTTTTATAGACTCTGATTCTCTTGAAATATTTCCGTATTTTAATCCATTTTCTCTGTTCTGTCTCTGTTGTCTTTAATATGTTAATTATAGTTATTCTGAGGTCTTCACATACTAAGACCAATCTGTAGATGACCCCTAAGTCTGTTTTTTTGACTGTTTTGTCTCTTGATTGTCAGTCACTTTCCCTGCTTCACATATCTACTAATTTTGCATAGTATGATGGATATTGTGAGTATAATGTAGACTACCAGACAGCAAACTATGGCACATGAACCAAATCAGCCTGCTGACGGTTACTGTGTGGCCCAGGAACTAAGAATGGTTTTTACATTTTTGGAGGGTTTTTTTTTTTTTTTTTTTTTTGTGGGTTTTTTTTTTAACAGAATGTGCAATGGAGACTATTTATTGCCCTCAAAGCCCAAATATATTTACTTTCTGGCCCTTTTCGGGAAGGATTTGCTGACCCATACTCTAGAAGCTCTGGATTGTTATCTTCCTCTAAATAGTATTGGATTTTATTCTGACAGACAGTTAAATTGCCGGTGGCTCACTTTGATCCTATGGAGGCTTAGTTTTAGGCTTTGTTAAGATAGGTCTATTTCAACTTTGTTCTCATTCCTAGGGCATGGATTGTCTAGGGTCTCCACTAAATGCCTGGGGTAGTTATCCAGGTTTCTCTCCCCTGACTGAGCCTGACTTCATTTCTTCGGAACTGTGCAACCTTTGAAATCTTTAACTACCAGCCTCCCAACAGGTATTCTCTCCTAGGCCTCTAGGAATCTGACTCTGTGCTTGTATAGCCTCGGAGGCAAATGAAAACTAGAAGGGAATTTTTGTGTAGATTTTTGTAGCTCTTTCTCTTTGACTCTTTTCCCTCTCATAACCTGCCCCCAAAACCCAGCCACCTTAGCAACACCAAACGTTAATTTTAGTTTTCTCATCCTAGCAAGACTGCTGCTCTCTTCTTGGGCTGTATTTCTCTATACCATGGTTTGGAAAATGCCCTCAAGGAGAAAGCCAACGTGAATGTGGGATTTCATTCATCTAGTTCTCTTCTGTCAAGGATCATAGCCCTGTGTCGGTTGTTGTCTAATACCTACAAAGTGTTTTGTTTTTTTTTTTTTTTTGTACATTTGGTCCAGCTTTTATAGATATTTATAGCAGGAGGGTATTCCAACACTAGCTACTACATCATGGCAAGAACCAAAAACCCTGATTGTTTTAAAATGTGAAAATATATCTCATTATTTAAAAGTGGATTTTGATTTTTAAGACATTTAACATATTGCTTGCTGTGTTCTTTGATCCGTTGTTCAGTTGAGCTAAATACAAGGACTCAAATCTCAGTTAATGATGGTAAATGTATGCAACTTCTAAAATCACGTTGCTCTGAGATATATTGATTTGGTGAGGCGGATAAAATGGCACTTGCTTTCCAAAGATGAGGCCCTAAAAAGGTGGGCCAGTGGATTTTTTATTTTGGAAGATTTCAACTCAGAAGTCATCTGCCAGTTGAGATGCGTCTTAACCCTAGTTGAGCTGGACCTCAGCTGTTGTCAGAGAAACTTTCCATGACCGATCATTTCTTAACACTTAATTATTTAACAATTTTGTGTTTGTTGTTTACATATCCAGCATCTTAAAAAACAATTCATAAATACTTTAGCCCACAGTGTGTATCTCTTAACTACCATATTCACAGTGTGCATGGAACACAGGGCTGGTAATGCACTACCTTATTACTTATTTCATATTCTTTGAGGAATAATCATTTAAGTATTTTTGCCATCGTACTGGTTTTTTGTATTGTACTGAATATAAGGGCTGTCTTTCTAGGCCGCTAGACATACAACAAATTGCCATAGTTAATTTGATGAAACTAGGTGGTTAGCCTGGGGCCTGCTTTTCCGTCTTGCTGTATGTGTCTCTCTCCTGAAGTTGAATACCTTCTCAGGTAGATGCGACCTGTTCTTTGGGAAAGGATATATGACATAGCTCTGTTTCCCTACTAGAACTTGTAAACAAGTGTTCAGTATTCGTTGGAATGGTGTTGGTGACCATAGAAAGAGATATAGTTATCACATAAGCTGCGTGACTCACTTTCTGATGCCCCACTGCCTGTCCCCCTCCCCTGGGTAATTCTTTGTTCTGAGTCCCCTATGGACCCAAGAATCTCATGGAGGAAGCCCTGGTACCCAGTGTGAACTTCTGCCCAGAGGCTGATTTTGGTTTGGTGGTTGGACTCTGCTGATCACAATACTGTAGAAAAGAAACTGCTTCTCATCTTTGTACCCATTTAGAATGTTATTCCTAACTCAAATTAGATAGTTCAGTATCTATATATTTGAAATTCAGTTTTGTGTTTAAGGGTAGCATCCATTTAGCCTTGTTTGAGTCTTTGACCTTATTATTTAACGTTCTTTTCAGTAATAAGACTTAAAATAATTATGCTTCCAAAAGTTTAAAATAAAACAACCCTTGGGGCCGGCCTGGTGGCATAGTGGTTAAGTTCACATGCTCCGTTTCAGCGGCCCGGGGTTTGCAGGTTCAGATCCCGGGCGCGGACCTACGTGCACTGCTTATCAAGCCATGCTGTGGCAGGCATCCCACATATAAAGTGGAGGAAGATGGGCACAGATGTTAGCCCAGGGCCAGTCTTCCTCAGCGAAAAAAAAAAGGAGGATTGGCAACAGATGTTAGCTCAGGGCTAACCAAAAAAATAAAATAAAATAACCTTGGACTTGCATATGTACATGCATTGCATGTACACATATAGCAGAATTACTTTAAAAATCTTTACTTATCCAGAAACTCTTTTTTTCCCCTCCTATTTGGGAATTCAGTATAGTAATATGTCTTCCTCTTAAATATGTTTCCCAGTGACTGGTTTTATGACTGTTAGTCCATTCATTCACCTTTTGAATTTTACACATAATTTTTAATGTAACAGTCTGTTTAGTTTCCACAGAGAAAAGCAACAGCTGTAATATCTGAGGAGTTAGTAATACTGTTATGACAAACATTTTTCTGAATGTGCAGGCATTTCCTTTTGATACTTCCTTCGATTTGTTTGTAATAAACTGCAGAGCTTATAATTTTTCTTGTTTCTTTTGCAGTTATTGAATTTTTTCCCCATGTTAAAGAAATCTGGAGATAGGCACTTAATAAATTGAATAGGTACTTAATTTTAGTAGTAGGTTAATTTACAACTTCGGATTCACTGTATATTTTTTGATATCACTTAATTTGGAATTACTATGAAGTGACTTTTCATTTTCCTTCATCAAGAATAACTCGAGTGGGAACTGTGCTAGTTTTACAAAGAACTACATGGATCTGGTCCTGAATTCTAGGTATTGAACTATCACAGATCATTTAAGCATATAGTGATGCCAAAATTAAGACTCTAAGCACTCTATGAATAACTGATACAGAAAGCATTGTGGTGTAGGGAGGCAGCATAATGGAGGGAGAAGTACATGGGCCTTAGAATCCGAAAAGCTAGATTTGTATCCTGGTCCTACTAAATACTTGCTCTGTGGCATTGTTCCAGTTACTTGACCTTTATATGTAATTTCCTTATATATATAATATCATCTATTGTATTAGGGTTATCAGGATTAAATGAATGTATATAAAGCACCCAATAGGGATTCTAGTAGCTCTAGAAATGTAACATCCTTCTTGCCCTTTTTCTTTATGTTCTTTCCTCTCCTTTCCCTTTATAGTTACCCGGAGTTGGCCAAAGCACAAAGTTTAGAGGGCACACCATCCACCAGACTGCCCTCACTTCTGTCACCAGTTGCAAGTTTGAGAGGTTCCTAAAACTCCCTGAGTGTTGATCATTTGTTGGAAGGACTCACAGAACTCATTGAAAGCTGTTACACTCATGATTATTGTTTATTACAAGGAAAGGATACAGATTAAAATCAGCCAAGGGAAGAGATGCATTGAGCGGAGTCCAGGAGGAGTCTAAACAGAGAGCTTCTAGTCATCTTCTCCCCAAGGAGTCATGGATGACGTTACCTCCTCCTGGCTACTATGTGTGACAATACGCACAGAGTATTTCCAACCAGGGAAGTTCTCCTGAGCTTTTGGTGTCCAAACTTTATACTGGGACTCCATCACATACTCCCTGTGTGACTGACCTATCTCTGTTCTCACCCAGAGGTCAGGCTAATACCCTTAGTCTCCAGTTCCCCGGGAGGTCAGAACTGATGTGATGTGGCCCAAAGCCCCCAGCATAAATCACGTTGTTAGATTGTCCGGTGACCAAAGTCCCCAGGCAAACAAGAACACTCCTATCAGGTAGGACATTCTAGAGGCCCAGAGATTACCTCCCAGTAGCCGAAGGCAAAGGTTACGCCTCTCTTTGGAAAGGTTATTTCTTCACATTAGTGCTACATTTTAATAGCGGAAGATTAATTATTGAGCACTTAATATTTTGGTTGTTAATTTTTATCTAAGTAATCTTTGCAGTTTTAAAAAGCGAAACAAGACAAAGCATATAATGAAAGCCTAATGAAATGCTCCCACTCTTGTCTTTTAGTCCTAGCTTCCAAATACACTTGGAGATGTCATTTAGGCATTTACTCCCATTTTTCTATATTGGTTTATATTTTCTGTTTTGGACATTATTTATTAGCTTCCTATTATGCAAGATGAGGATTTAATATTCTTAGTCCATTTTATACCCTCTCTCCCCCTCCTAAAATTCTTCTGTCATAATGTTTAGTTAAATCTGTCTATCTACTGTTTAACTTTCTATCTTCTATTAGAATTACATTGGGCTTCTAGTAAAAGAAACTGGAAATAACAGTAACTTAAATGAGCTAATGTTCATTTTTCTGTCACATAAAAGAATTGTAGAGATCGACGGGAATGGAATGGCAGCTTCACGGTTATCAGGGAACCAGGCTCCCTGTTTGTCCTTCACTCTTCTAAGAGCATGGCTATTTATAATAAGATCGCTTCATGATCCAAGATAGCTTTTAGGGCTTTAGCAATCATGTCACTTTTCAGGCAGGTGGGAGGGAGAATGGAGAAGCAAAAAGGGCACATGCTAGTTTTCTTTCCCAGTCTTAAGGAACTTTGCTTAAAAGTTCTACCCTGCAGCTTCTTATTACATCTTATTGGCCAAAACTTATCACATGCCCTCATTTGGGCTGCAAGGCTAGGTGTTTTAGATGTTCTTGTTGCTACCCCAAACAACAGTTGAGTTTTATTTTAAGGAAATGAGAGAAAATGGATATGATGTAGGTAATTAGTTTCTGCCTTAATTGGTGTCATTGTTTACCTTTTTGATGAAAATTAATTATATGATTATGCAAGTTAATTCACTGCTAGGCCAAGTAGTGTACTATGATTATATTTTGCTCTTCCTAGAATGCTTCATGGCCCCTTTTTAAAAACGTGCTTAGTTTTCTTTCTATAGTTTTTTAGTTTTTGTCTTTTCAAATTGTATATGTATTTCAAGAGTCAAATAGTTCTACCTGTGTTACAAAGTGTATTACAAAATAGCAGCAGTCTTCTGCCCCTGCCCTTATGGCACTTCCCTAGAAACAACTAACTTAATTCTTTTTGGTAGAGTCATTTGGTATTTACCTATATATCTCTAAATACCATGTTTGTGTTGCTACTACTTAATTTTTCAGTTTTAGGCATTATCTATTGACTTCCCATTTAAAAAGATGAGAATTTAGTTCTCTTTCACCTCTAACCCCCACTCCTCATCCTATGAATATAAATGACTTACATAGTGTGTTTATGTTAGTATTCAATGTGTACATTATTATGTCTATGTAAATGTTATTCACAGCTGAGCCACATAGCACGTTATAATTCTTTTTTTCTTTTGTGCCAAACTTCTTGGTTTTCACCGAGCTGGTAATTTTCTTTCCCTTTCCTCTCTTTCTCCCTCTTTTTTTTTTTTTTTTTGCTAAGTTTCCTATATATATTATTAATTACCTCCAAACTCTTTAATAGTTGTCTGAATCTTCACTTAATATATTCTTCATAACAGATATTCTATCAAATTCATCTCCTTAGAGAAATCTTTCTAAGTACATTCTTATGTGCTCCCTTTTGGATTGGTTGCTCTATACACTTGGTGTTTAACTAGACTCACCCATTGCCATCATCCTGTTTTGAAAGTTCACATAGATTATTCACAAAATCCAGTGGTTCCCATTATGACACTCTTCCCTTGTTCTCCAATATGCCTAGTGTCCTAGGTTTGAAACCACTTCAGTTCACCTTGGAATACTTCAAGGGAGGTGTATAGTCATTTAGCTCTAATGGACGGAATTGGGTACTGAGGGATGTAACTGCTCCCTACGTGAATTTTCAACCATTTTCCTTCCAAATTTTAGCCTCATGCCTTATTCTCACCTTTTCTGATTATTAGTTCTCACAGTTTTTTGGTGGAGTCTTCAGGATTTACCATATGTAATATCATGTCATCTGCAAATAGTGACAGTTTTACTTCTTACTTTTCAATTTGGATACCTTTTATTTCTTTTTCTTGCCTAATTGCTCTGACTAGGACTTGCAATACTATGTGGAATGAAAGTGGCAAGAATGGGCATCCTTGTATTGTTCCTGATCTTAGAGAAAAAGCTTTCAGCTTTTCACCATTGAGTATGATGTCAGCTATGGGTTTATCATATATGTTCTTTATTATGTTGAGGTACATTCCCTCCATACCCACTTTGTTAAAGAGCTTTTATCATAAATAGATGTTGAATTTTGTCAGATGGTTTTTCTGCATCTATTAAGATGATCATATAATTATTATCCTTCATTTTGTTAATGTAGTATATCACATTGATTGATTTTGCAGATGTTTAACCATTCTTGTATCCCTGGAATAAATACCACTTGATCATGGCGTATAATCTTTTTAATGTATTCTTGAATTCAATTTGCTAACATTTTGTTGAGAATTTTTGCATTCATGCTCAATTATGGCCTATAATTTTCTTTTCTTTTGGTATCCGTGTCGGGTTTTGTATCAGGGTAATACTGGCCTCATAAAGTGAGTTTGGATGTGTTCCCTCCTTTTCTGTTTTTTGGAAGATTTTGAGAAGGATTGATATTAATTCTTCTTGGAATGTTTGGTAAAATTCACCATTGAAGCTGTCTGGTCCAGGACTTGTTTGTTGGAAGGTTTTGATTACTGATTTAATCTCCTCACTAGTAATGAGTCTGTTCAGATTTCCTATTTCTTCATGATTCAATCTTGGAAGGTTGTATGTTTCTAAGAATTTTCCATTTCTTCTAGGTTGTCCAATTTGTTGACATATAATTGTTCTTAATAGTCTCTTATGATCCCTTGTATTTCTCTGGTATCAGTTGTAACGTCTCCTCTTTCATTTCTGATTTTATTTATTTCAGTCCTCTCTTTTTCTTGTTGTGTCTAGCTAAAAGTTTGTCAATTTTGTTTATCCTTTCAAAGAGCCAGCTCTTGGTTTCGTTGATCTTTTTTTTGTTGTCTTTTTGCTCTGATCCTTGTTATTTCCTTTCTTCTACTAACTTTGGGCTTCATTTGTTCTTCTTTTTTCTAATTCCTTGAGGTGTAATGTTAGGTTGTTTGTTTGAGATTTTTTTTTTTTGTTTCTTAATGTAGGCATTCATTGTTATGAACTTCCCTCCTAGAACGACTTTTGCACCATCCCATAAATTTTGGTATGTTGTATTTCTTTTTTTGTCTTAAGGTATGTTTGGACTTCTCTTTTGATTTCTTCATTGACCCATTGGTTGTTCAGTAGCATGTTGTTTAATCTCCACTGAAATTTTCCAGTTTTCTTCTTGTAATTGATTTCTAATTTTATACCATTTGGTCAGAAATGATTTTTAAATTTTTTAAGGCTTGTTTTGTGGTCTAACATTGATCTATCTTGGTGAATGTTTCATGTGCGTTTGAGAAGAATACATATTCTGTTCCTTTTGAATGGAACGTTCTGTATATATCTGTTAAGCCCTTCTGGTCTAATGTGTTGTTTAAGGATGATGTTTCCATATTGATTTTCTGTCTGGATGATCTATCCATTGATGTAAATGGGATATTAAACTCTCCTATTATTATTATATTGCAATCTATTTCTCCCTTCAGGTCTGTTAATATTTGCTTCGTATATTTAGGTGCTCCTATGTTGAGTGCATAAATATTTACAAATGTTAAATCCTCTTGTTGGATTGACCCCTTTATAATCATATAATGCCCTTTTTTGTCTCTTATTATAGTCTTTGTTTTAAAGTTTATTTTGTCTAACTATAGCTATCCCAGCTTTCTTTTGGTTTCCGTTTGCATGGAATATGTTTTTCCATCCCTTTACTTATAGTCTGTGTCTGAAGTGAGTCTCTTGTAGGCAGCATATAAATGGGTCCTGTTTATTTTATTCATTCAACCACTTTATGTCTGTATGCCTTTTATTTCACTTTCTTACCTAGTTGCACTGAATACAATGAGAATGGAAATTTTTGTCACATTCTGATTTTGGAGGAGAGTGTTGGGCTTTGTCATGTTCTGATTTAGGAGGAGAGTGTTTAGTCTTTTATCATTAAATATGATGATAGCTGTAGTTATTTTGTATATCCTCTTTAACAGCTTAAGGAAGTTCTCTTCTATGCCTTATTTACTGTAAGTTTTTATCGTGACTGGGTGTCAAGTTTTGTCAAATATTTTCTCTTCATAATCATTGGTTTTTCTTATTTAGGTTTTTAATATGGTGAGTTGCAGTGATGGATTTTTGATTGCTGAACCAACCTTACGTTCCTGACTAAACACCAGTTGGTCGTGATGTATTATACATTTTATATATTGCAGAATTTGGTTTGCTAATATTTCGTTGAGGATTTTTGTGTCTCTGTTAATGGGAGGTGTTGATATGTAGCTTTATATTCTTGTAATGTTTTAGTGTATTTTTTGTCTGTGTTTTGGTATCAGTTTAATGCTAATCTCATAATATGAGTTGGAAAATGTTCCTTCCTCTTCTATTTTCTGGAAAAGATTGTTTAGAACTGATACTATTTCTTCCTTTAATGTTTAGTAAAATTTGCTAGTGAAATCGTCTTTTCCTTGAGTTTTCCTTGTTGCAAGGTCTTTAATTACAAATTCAACTTCTTCAGTAGATTTAGGGCTTACTCAAATTATATATTTTTTTCTTGAGTGAGTTTTAATAATTTGTGTCTTTTAAGAAATTGGCTCATTTCAACTAAGTTGTCAACTTATGTGCATAAAGTTGTTTGTAGTGTTCCTTTATTATCTGTAGGGTGTGTATTGATGTCTGCTCTTATATTTCTGATATTGGCAATTTGGGTGTTCTCTCTTTTTTTCCTTTTTCACTCTGGCTAAAAGGTTACCAATTTTATTGATCTTTTCAAATAACTAGCTCTTGGTTCTATTGAATTTTGTCAGTTGTTTCTCTTTTTTCAATGTCATCAGTATCTTATTATTTTCTTCTCTTGCTTTGGTTTAATTTACTCTTTTAATTTTTCAAGGTAGAAGCATAGATTATTGACTTAATATAGTTCTTGTTTTCTAATATAAGCATTTAATGCTATAAATATCTCTCTAAGCACTGATATAGCTGTATCCTACGAAGTGTCATTTGTTGTCTTTTCCTATTCATTCAGGTCAGAATATTTTTTAATTTCCCTTGAGACTTTCTTTTTGCTCCACGGGTTATTTACATTTATGTTATTTAGTTTCCAGATATTTGAGGATTTTTCAGATATCTTTCTCTTAGTTCTATTTCAATTTCATTATGTCTGGTGAACATATTTTCCATGATTTCAGTTCTTTTAAATTTGATAAGGTTTGGTTTTATAATGTTTATTTTAAATTTGGTAAGATTTAAGGCATATCTTGGTGAATGCTACATGTGCACATGAAAAGGATATATATTCTGCTCTTTTTGTGTGGAGAGTTCTATAAATATACATTAGAGTAAGTTGATTCATAGTGTTTTTACATCTTTGCTGATTTTCTCTTTACTTTGCTCTATCAATTATTCAAGAAGGAGTGCTGAAGTCCTCAACTATAATTGTATAATTGAACAATTTGTGTATTTCTCTTTTCAGTTACATTAGTTTCACCTCGTGTATTTGTATTACCTCTGTTGTATTATCGATTTATGACTGTTATTTCTTCTTGGCGATTTGACTCGTATCATTATGAAATATCCCTCTTTATCTCTGGTAATTTTTCGTGTTCTGACATCTATTTTGTCTGATAGTATACTCCTTCCATTTGAGTAGTGTGTGCATGCTCTATCTCTTTCATCACTCTTATTATTAATCTGTGTACATTTTTATATTAAAATGGGTTTCTGGTACACAGTCTATAGTTGGGTCTTTTTTTTTTTATGTTTTAATAGTTTATAACATTGTGAAATTTTTGGTTGTACATTTTTGTTTGTCCATCACCATATACATGTCTCCCTTCACCCCTTGTGCCCACCCCTACCGCCATTGCCCCTGGTAACCACAATATAGTTTTCTCTGTCCATGTGTGGGTTTATATTCCACATATGAGTGAGATCATACAGTGTTTGTCTTTCTTTTTCTGGCTTACTTCACTTAACATAATACCCTCCAGGCCCACCCATGTTGTTGCAAATGGGACGATTTTGTCTTTTTTTATGGCTGAGTAGTATTCCATTGTGTGTATATACCACATCTTCTTGATCCAATCATCAGTTGAGGGACACTTGGGTTGCTTCCACTTCTTGGTTATAGTGAATAATGCTGCAGTGAACATAGGGGTACATAAGCCTCTTTGGATTTTTGATTTCAGGTTCATTGGATAGATTCTCCATAGTGGGATAGCTGGATCATAGGGTATTTCTATTTTTAATTCTTTGAGGAATCTCTGTACCATTTTCCATAGAGGCTGTACCAGTTTGCATTCCCACCAGCTGTGTATGAGGGTTCCTGTTTCTCCACATCCTCTCCAACATTTGTTGTTTTTTGTTTTGGTGATTATAGCCATTCTAACGGGTGTGAGGTGATATCTTAGTGTTGTTTTGATTTGCATTTCCCTGATGGTTAGTGATGTTGAACATCTTTTCACGTTCCTGTTGGCCATCTGTATATCTTCTTTGGAGAAGTGTCTGTTCACTTCCTCTGCCCATTTTTTGACCAGGTTGTTTGTTTTTTTTGTTGTTCAGTTGTGTGAGTTCTTTATATATTATGGAGATTAACCCCTTGTCAGATATATGTTTTGCAGATATTTTCTCCCAGCTGATGGGTTGTCTGTTCGTCTTGATTCTGGTTTCATTTGGCTTGTAGAAGCTCTTTAATCTGATAAAGGCCCACTTGCTTATTTTTTCTTTAGTTTCCCTAGTCTGGGTGGGCATGTCTTCCGAAAAGATTCCTTTATGACCAATGTCAAATAGTGTATTGCCTATATTTGCTTCTAGGAGTTTTATAATTTCAGGTCTCACCTTCAGGTCTTTGATCCATTTTGAGTTAATTTTTGTGAATGGCAATAGCAGATGGTCCACTTTCATTCTTTTGCATGTGGCTGTCCAGTTTTCCCAACACCATTTATTGAAGAGACTTTCCTTTCTCCATTGTATGTTCTTAGCTCCTTTGTCGAAAATTAGCTGTCCGTATGTGTGTGGTTTTATTTCTGGGCTTTGAATTCTGTTCCATGGATCTGTGTGTCTGTTTTTGTACCAGTACCATACTGTTTTGATTACTATTGCTTTGTAGTATGTTTTGAAGTCAGGGATTGTGATGCCTCCAGCTTTGTTCAGTTTTTCTTAGGATTGCTTTAGCTATTCGGGGTCTTTTGTTGCCCCATATGAATTTTAGTATTCTTTGTTCTATTTCTGTGAAGAATGTCATTGGGATTCTGATTGGAATTGCATTGAATCTGTAGATTGCTTTAGGTAATATGTTAATAGACATATTAACTATGTTTATTCTTCCAATCCCTGTGCATGGGATGTCTTTCCATTTCTTTATGTCATCATCAATTTCTTTCGATAATGTCTTGTAGTTTTCATTGTTTAGGTCTTTCACCTCCTTGGCAAGATTTATTCCTAGATATTTTGTTCTTTTTGATGCAATTGTAAATGGTATCTTTTTGAGCTCTCTTTCTTTTAGTTAGTTGTTAGCATACAGAAACGCAACTGATTTTTGTAGATTGATTTTGTACCCTTCAACTTTGCTGTAGTTGTTGATTATTTCTAATAGTTTTCCAATGGATTCTTTAGGGTTTTCTATATATAAAATCATGTCGTCTGCAAATAGTGAGAGTTGCACTTCTTCATTGCCTATTTGGATTCCTTTTATTCCTTTTTCTTGCCTAATTGCTCTGGCCAAAACCTCCAGTACTGTGTTGAATAAGAGTGGCGAAAGTAGGCAACCTTGTCTTTTCCTGTTCTCAGAGGAATGGCTTTCAGCCTTTCCCCGTTGAGTATGATGTTGGCTGTAGGTTTGTCATAAATGGCCTTTATTATGTTGAGGTACTTTCCTTCTATACCCATTATGTTGAGAGTTTTTATCATAAATGGATGTTGTATCTTATCAAACACTTTCTCTGCATCTATTGAGATGATGTGGTTTTTATTCTTTGTTTTCTTAATGTGGTGTATCACGTTGATTGATTTGCAGATGTTGAACCATCCCTGCATCCCTGGTATAAATCCCACTTGGTCACGGTGTATGATCTTTTTAATGTATTGCTGTATTCGGTTTGCCAATATTTTGTTGAGGATTTTTGCATCTATGTTCATCAGCGATATTGGCCTGTAATTTTCCTTCTTTGTATTGTCCTTGTCTGGCTTTGGTATCAGGGTGATGTTGGCCTCGTAGAATGAGTTAGGAAGTGTTCCATCTTCCTCTATTTTTTGGAATAGTTTGAGAAGGATGGGTATTAAATCTTATTTGAATGTTTGGTAAAATTGACCGGAGAAGCCATCTGGTCCTGGACTTTTATTTTTTTGGAGGTTTTTGATTACTATTTCAATCTCTTTACTTGTGATTGGTCTATTCAGATTCTCCCTTTCTTCTTGGTTCAGTTTTGGGAGGTTGTATGAGTCTAAGAATTTATCCATTTCTTCTAGATTGTCAAATTTGTTGGCATATAATTTCTCATAGTATTCTCTTATAATCCTTTGTATTTCCATGGTATCCGTTGTAATTTCTCCTCTTTCATTTCTAATTTTATTTGTTTGAGCATTTCCTTTTTTTTTCTTAGTAAGTCTGACTAAGGGTTTGTCAATTTTCTTTATCTTCTCAAAGAACCAACTCTTTGTTTCTTTAATCCTTTCTACTGTTGTTTTGGTCTCAGTTTCATTTATTTCTGCTCTGATTTTTATTATTTCTATCCTTCTGCTGACTTTGGGCTTTGTTTGTTCTTCTTTTTCTAGTTCTGTTAGGTGTAATTTAAGGTTGCTTTTTTGGGCTTTTTCTTGTTTGTTATGGTGGGTTTGTATCGCTATGAGTTTCCCTCTCAGGACCGCTTTTGCTGCATCCCATGTGATTTGGTATAGCATATTTTCATTTTCGTTTGTTTCCAGATATTTTTTGATTTCTCCTTTAATTTCATCAATGATCCATTGGTTTTTCCGTAGCGTGTTGTTTAATCTCCACATTTTTGTCACTTTCCCAGTTTTTTTCTCGTGGTTAATTTCCAGTTTCATAGCATTATGGTCTGAAAAGATGCTTGTTATGATTTCAATCTTCTTAAATTTATTGAGTGTTGCTTTGTTTCCCAACGTATGGTCTATCCGTGAGAATGTTCCATGTGCACTTGAGAAGAATGTGTGGTCAGCTGGTTTTAGATGGAGTGCTCTGTATATGTCTACTAGGTCCATCTTGTCCAGTTTTTCACTTAAGTTCACTGTTTCTTTATTGACTTTTTGTCTGGATGGTCTATCCGTAGGTGTAAGTCGGGTATTAAGATCCCCTACTATTATTGTGTTGTTGTTAATGTCTCCTTTTATTTTTGTTAATAGTTGCTTTGTGTACTTTGGTGCTCCTATGTTCAGTGCATATATATTTATAATTGATATGTCTTCTTGGTGGAGTGTCCCTTTTATCATTATATATTACCCTTCTTTGTATAATTGAACATTTGTTTACTTCTCTTTTCAGTTACATTAGTTTCACCTCATGTATTTGTATTACCTCTGTTGTATTATTGATTTATAACTGTTATTTCTTCTTGGCGATTTGACTCTTTTATCGTTATGTAATGTCCCTCTTTATCCCTGGTAACTTTTCTTGCTCTGACATCTATTTTGTCTGATAGTATACTGCTTCTTCCATTTGAGTAGTACATGCATGCTTTATCTCTTTCATCACTTTTATTATTAATCTGTCTACATTTTTATATTAAAGTGGGTTTGTGGTACACAGTCTGTAGTTGGGTCTTTTTTTAAAAATACCATCTGACAGTCAAAGTTTTTTAATTTAAATTTAATGAAATTATTGAATTCACTGAATTTAATCTTTCCGTTTTTTAATTTTTTATGTTTTTGTTTTTTGTTCCTTTCTTCCTCCTTTCTTGCCTTCTTTCGATTATTTGAGTATTTTTAGCATTCCTTTTTAATGTATCTCTTGGCTTCTTTTGTTTGCTGCTTTTTCGAGGTTGCTCTAGAGGTTAAAATCTGTATGCCTGCTTTTTACAGTCTACTTAGAGTTCATATTTTACCACTTCAAGTAAACCTGGACACTTCCATCCATATAGGTCCCTGTTCCCTCCCCCTTTTTTGATTGTGGTTGTTATATGTATTATTTTCACGTAGAATAAAAACTCTCCAGACATGTTATAAGTTTTGCTTTCAGCAGTAATGTGTATTTTAAATAATTTAGCATGAGAAAACAGTCCGTTATTTTTACCTAGATATTTACCATTCCTTTTGCTTGAAATTGCAGTTTGCCCTCTGCCATCATTTCCATTCAGTGAAGAACTTCTTTAGCATTTCTTTCAGAGCAAGTCTTCTGGCAATAAATTCTCTGATTTTCCTTTATGTGAGAATGTTATGAGTTACCTTAATACTTGAAGGATATTTCCAATGGGTGTAGAATTCTGGGTTGATAGCTTTTTTCTTTCAGTACTTTATATATGTTGTTTGGCTATTTTGTGACTTCCATAGTTTCTGATTCAGATTCTGCAGTCATTCAAATAATTGTTTCCTTATATGAAATGTGTTGGTTTTCTTGGCCTCCTTCAAGATTTTTTAGTTTTCAGTAGTTTGATTTTGATGGGTCTGGGCATGGTTTTATTTAACTGAGATTTTCAAATCTTTAAATCTATTTCTTTCACCAAATTTGAATACTTTTCAGTCATTATTTCTTCAAACATTTTTTCTGTACCAATCTCTTTCTCCTCTCCTTCAGGAACTCCAGTAATGTGAATTCTTTATTTTGTCCCATTGGTCCCTGAATCTGTGTCCATTTTTTATAAACTTTCTCTTTAGTTAGGATTAGATATTTTATTCATTTACCTTCAAATTGACTGACTCACCAGTTATCTTCATTTTGTTGTTTAGCCCATTTAGTGAGTTTTTTATTCTAGATACTGTATTTTTCAGTTCTAAAATTTCCATTTTATTCTTTTTATACTTTCTGTTTTTTGCTAAGACTTTCTATCTGTTCCTTCATTTTAAGAGTGTTCACCTTCCCTGCTCATGGAGGAAGGTTAATAATAACTATGTTAAAGTCTTTGCCTGATAATTCCAACATCCGAGTCATCTCAAGGTGTTCTTCAATTGACTCTTTTCCCTTGAAATTGTTCAGATTTTCCTGGTTCTTAGTGTATCAAGTATTTTTTTTTTTGTATCCTGGACATTTGGAATATTATGTTGTGAGACTCTGTGTCTTGTTAAAATCCATTATGTAATGTTGATTTTATTGTTGTTCTTATTGTTATTTTAGCAGGAGATTAACCTGGTCCTCAAATTCTGTCTCACGTCTTCTGGGCAGTGGTTCCAATGTCACTTCAATTTTCAAAGCCTTTGCTATGCTGTTTGGGTCTGATCTTTGCATGCAGCATTCCAGGGTTAGTTTGAGGCTTACACTGTAGTTCACTTCTCGGAGTTGTTGCTGTGCTTCTTTGCATATGCACGGCTTTGGCATTAGCCCAGGACTTGTGTTGATTTATACTCTCCAGGCTTTTCTCCACACTCTTATGGCTCCCAGTGGCTACTTTTCATGGTTACTCTGGCCAGAAGGGTGAGGTTCTCTCAGAGTTTGAGGCTTCTATGTTGTTGTGCAGTCCTGCAGGATTAGAGCTGTCTTACAGTGCAGTGCTGAGGGAAAAGTGAAAAAAAAAAACAACCAGAGGTTACTCTCTATTCTTCAGAAAACTACATCCGTTTTTTCTGGTTCTTTCAAGCAAAGAGATTAGTGTTTTCTTGGGGTTTTAGTTCCCACAGTATCATCATCGTGGCCATGCCATTCCACGACTGGGGCTATCCCTGGGGCAAGGCTGGTGGAGAGAAAAACAAAAAAGTGATGTTCCCCACACACACTCTGCAGTTCATAGGGCTCCTTTTCTGGTTCTCTTATCACAAAATTGGATTTTCCTTGTCTCTTGTGCTGCCCATGCCCACTGTGCAGTTCTCTAATGCAATCCATCTTTGGTCAAATGCAGAGGTAAAGAAAAGAAAAGAAAAAGACAAATAGAAAACTCACCATACTTCAAATTCTGATTTTTCCTCTCCATACTGCCTGCTATAATTTACTTTTTGGATTTCTAATTGCTTTTTGTATTTTTGTGTGGAGTTTTTAGTTGTAATCAGTGGGAAAAGTCACCATTAGTGTGCTTATTTCATATTGGTCTGCACCAGGAGTTGAATATAAATCTTTTTTAGCTATGTTACAAGAAAGCAAGTTTTTCTTTGGTAGTTGTATAGGATCTTTCCTACTCATGTGATGTTTCTGCAAAGTGACACTTGACTAACCTTCTCATCTGTAGAAATTCTCCTGCTTGTCAATATGTTCGTCTTTCAACTTGCTTAACCTAGATACCCCATGAATATGCTTTTATTTTTAATAGTTGTGAATAATATTTAGGATATGTTTCTGTAGAAACAGGTTTTTTTCATTAATATTGCATTGGATAATTTGACTGGAATATGGCTCTCAGTTGTAGCTTTGCCTTAATATCTGTTAAGTAATACTGGTCTTTCATATTGGTGCTGTATTATTTCCTCAGAGCTTTCACATCTGTTTTTGGTTCTTCTTGTCAATAACAATGTGGTATGGCAATCATCTCTTTCTTACAGAGAATTCAAACCCAGGGATTTTGTGCCTTGCCCATAACTACATGCCAAGTAAATGGTAGAACCAAGACTAGAATCCTGGGCCTTTGACCTGTCAGACTGGTGTTTTTGTCTTCCATACTATTTGCCATCAGTTGGACGGTCTTCTGTTCCTTCTCTGTGTCTCCTTGTAATCAGTGACACAAATTAAAGCATACTAAAAGTTGTGATAGTGAAAGATTGGTGATAAGTAGTCTGTGGTGCTGTTTTACGTGTATTTTTGTATGCATAGGAATTTAATGGTGGGCTCTTAAGGAAGGCTTATTACAAGTTCAGATTGCTGCCTCCACACCTCAATTTCATAGGTCTGTGTTGGGGCCCAGGAATCTATGTTTTAAATGAGTATGCAAGATGATTTTGATGCGTGTAGTCTCTGGCCTTAGAGAGAAACAGTTGAGAGGGATGGAGACTGTCTTGGCCTCATTAATGTTCTATAATTAGCCATTATTTATAGTGCACATTTTCCTGTTTGTTGCGTGCTAAATGGGACAGAATCAAAATCCATGTTAAATCCCAGCTATATTTTTCTTACTGTTCTCCTCACACAGAGAGTAGGGTTTTCTGTTTAGTGTTTTTCTACAGCTGAATGAGAAACTAATCTATAGTTTTACAAGGGTAGTCTTTAGCAAGAGGCTTTCAGCTTATACCCAGAACAATAAATGTACCTCTATAGCAGTGATTCTCAAATGGGGCTGATTTTGTACCCACTCCCTCTTTCCCAGCGGACATTTGGCAGTGTCAGAACATTTCTTGTTGTCACCATTGGGTAGGAGCTACTGGCATCTAGTGGGGAGAAACCAGGGATACTGCTAAATGTTCTACAATACATGGGATAGACCCCCCCAGCCCCCACAGTAGAGAATTATCTAACACAAAATGTCAATAGTGCCAAGGTTGGTTGAGAAACTGTTCTCTTAAAGATAGTGTTTAATAAACATTTTTTGATGAATAAATTAATTTTTAAAAATCTTCTTTTAGGGGCCGGCCCCATGGCTTAGCGGTTAAGTGCGCAGCCCGGGTTCTGGCAGCCCGGGTTCGGATCCTGGGCACGCACTGACGCACCGCTTCTCCAGCCATGGTGAGGCCGTGTCCCACGTACAGCAACTAGAAGGATGTGCAACTATGACATACAACTATCTACTGGGGCTTTGGGGAAAAAAAAAGGAGGAGGATTGGCAATAGATGTTAGCTCAGAGCCGGTCTTCCTCAGCAAAAAGAAGGATTAGCATGGATGTTAGCTCAGGGCTGATCTTCCTCACAAAAAAAAAAAAATCTTTTAGCTGCAGTTTTCCACCCATTAGGATTTTTTTACTTCTGAAAGTTGAAAGTCAGGAGATTTTGTTTTGTCCCTAAACACACTCCCATACACAAACATTTGCTTCCTAAATTGATATTTGGCATTGTATATTTGCATATTAATCACACACTGGATAAATGGGAATGATTAAATTAAGACAAACCAATGCACAAGTCTGTCATCTCCACGTGAAAAAAATCTGAGTTCAGCTTTAACGGAAGGCAAAGTGGGAAAGTAGGATGTTTCCAGGTACTAATTTTGAAGTAGGGAATTTCTAGTATGCCAAGTGAAATTTGCAAGTTTTGTGTGTATCAGACTACGTGAGAGTTCCCATTGGGCCATTTACTTGCTAATTTTCCTTGGTTAAACAAAAAAAGTTTTCCCATTGTGAATGAGTATGAACTGGTATTTCATTGAGGGTTTTGGCAGTGCATGTGGGGCAGAAGTAACTTTTTATTTGAAGTATAGCATATGTACAGTAAAAATCAAATCTTAAATGTAAGATTGATAAGAATTACAAAGTGAAATCTTCTGTGAAATGGCCATTGGATCAAGATATAGAATATTACCAGCGCTTTAGAAGCATCCCTTGTATTCCTCCCTGTTATTATTCGTTCCTTGCCTAAAGTAGTCACCGTTCTGACATCTACCACCACAGATTTGTTCTGTTTTTGAACATTATTAGAATAAACCATGTGAAAATGCTATTTTTATATGTCATAATGTCAGCAATTTCATTTATAGGGTTCAATCTAAATATTTCCCTTTTTTCCCCATTGCTATATAATATTCCATTTGTGGTAGCTAGTCTTCAAAGATGGCCTCCCAATGAACCACACCTCCTGGTATTCACGCCATTGTAGAGTCCGTCATCCCTGAATTTTGCCCAGCCTTTGTGTCTCATTTTTGTCCATGACAGTAAAGAGACTCTTTGTGACTCCCAGTAATAGGAAGCCTTCCACCTTCTAGTTGAGTCTCTTAGAATACCCACTCCTAGAACAGTCCATCTCAGAATCCAGCTATCATGCTGTGAGAAATCCATACTATGTGGAGAGTCCATATATGTAGGCCTTCTGGTTATCAGCCCCAGCTGATCTTCCAGCCAACAGTCAGCATCAGTAGCCAGCCACGTGAGTGAGCCATCTTGTATGTCAGTCCGGTCAAACTTAAGATGACTTTAATAACTGCCGTCTAACTGCAACAACAAGTGAGAACCACAGCCTGGGCCCAATCAACCCACAGAAGCATGAGAGAGATTAACACTTGTAAAAAAACCTTTTAGTGTGTTTACCTTACAGCAATAGATAGTGAGACATCATTGCGTGAATATACCAAAATTTATCGTCTACTGTTTGTGGACCCTTGGTTTGTTTACATTTTGGGGCTACTATGAATACTACAGCTCTAAACAATTGTTGTACATACATTGGTGGACATATATATGTGTGTGTGTATATATATGTACTTCTGTTGGGCAGATATCTTAAGAATGGAAATGCTGGATCAGATATGGAGAAACAGTTTTCCAAAGTGATTATATGTATGTACACTTCCACCAGCAGTTTGAGAGTTACATTTGTTCCACATCCTCACCAACGCTTGGTATTTTTAGATTTTAGCCATTCTGGTGCTTGTGTTGTAGTATCTCGTGGTAGTTTTACTTTCTGCTAATGAATTTTTCCAGCATTTGAAAAATAACACCAATCTCACACACTCCTGCAGAGAATAAAAAGAGAAGTAACCTTTCACAACTAATTTTGTGAGACCAGCATAACCTTCATATTAACAGCATTAACACATTAACAGCAACCATTGTATAATGATATTATACAATAAAGGAATATTATAGATCAATCTCTCATGAACAGAAATTGCATAATTTTCCAACAAATTATTAGCAAATTAAATCCACACATGCACACACATACTCATAAACGTGTTAATACCAAGTTAGGTTTATTCCAAGAATGCAAGATGTACTTTACTGCATTGATAGAATAAAGGAGAAAAACCATATGATCATTTCCTTCAATGTATTAAAAAACAAACACTAAGTACACTAGAAGTAGAAAAGAATTTTGTTGTGCTTTCTTCATTGTGTTTTATTTGTGTGATTTTTTTTTCCATATCATTATTGATCAGTTAGGTTTCCAGTTCTTATCTCACTCTTTCTATAGTTTATCAGTAATTTTGTTTCCCTTTGCTAAAATCTCCTTTGAGGGAAGATTTATCAATTTCTCCTTGTAGGACTTGTCAACTTTTTATACTACGTGTTTTTTAACAGCTTTCTTGAAATATAATTCACATTTAAAATGTACAGTTCATCCTTAAAGTGTACAATTCTGTGGGTTTTGGTACATTACAATATTAATTTTTAAATATTGTTGTAATATATATAACTTAAAATTTACTACTTTAGCTATTTTTAAGTATACAATTCAGTGGCATTAATTACATTTACACTGTTTTGCAACCATCATACTATTTCCAAAACTTTCCTCACTCCAAACAGAAACTCTAACCATCGAGCAATAACTCCCCATTTTCCCCTGACCCCAAAATCTGTGAATTTGCGTATTCCAGATATCTCATATAAGTAGAATCATACAATAGCTGTCCTTTTAGGTATGGCTTATTTCACTTAGCGTAATGTTTCACTGTTGCATGTAGCATGTATCAGAACTTCATTCATTTTTATTCCTGAATGATATTCCATTTTGTGGATATACTACATTTTGTTTATCCCTTCATATGTTAATGGACACTTGGGTTGTTTCCGCCTTTCGCCTATTGTGAATAATGCTGCAGTGAATGTTGGTATACAAGTATCTATTCAAGTCTCTGTTACAAGTTAAAGGACTTTTAACTTTTGGATCATATGATAATTTTGCTTAGTTTTTGAGAAACTAAGCCCAACTGTTTTCCATAATGGCTGCACCATTTTACATTCCCACCAGCAATGTACAAGGGTGCCAATTTCTCCATATATTTGCCATCACTTTTTAAGAAAGTTATAGCCATCTTAGTAGGTGTGAAGTGGTATTTCATTGTGGTTGACACTACGTATTTTTGAGACTACTTTATTTGGAGCATACAAGTTAAGAATTGCTATATTGTTTAGGCAAATTGCACATTTTATCATTATGTAGTATGATGATTTTCTTGATACTTAGCGTTGTTTTTTCCTTAAAATCTATTTTATTTGATATAAGAATTTCTACCAGCTTTCTTTGATTGGTATTTGCTTTCTGTATCTTTTTATTTGTGTGGTGAGAAATATTTGCCCTAACTAACATCTGTTGCCAATCTTCCTCTTTTTTGTGCTTGAGGAAGATTAGCTCTGACATCTGGGACAGTCTTCCTCTATTTTGGATGTGGGTTGCTGCCACAGCATGACTGACTAGTGGTGTAGGTCTGTGCCTGGGATCCGAACCCACGAACCTGGGCTGCTGAAGTGGAACACGCCAAACTTAACCTCTATGCCACAGGGCTGGCCTCTGCTTTCTGTGTCTTTTTCCTCTCCTTTAACTTTTAATCTTTTTGTGAGCTTATTGGTCATTTGTATATCTTCTTTGGAGAAATGTCTGTTCCAATCCCTTGCCCATTTTATAACTATTTTCCTTTTCATTGTTGAGTAGTAAAAATTCTTTATATATTCTGGATTCAAGTCATTTATCAGATATGATTTGCAAATATTTTCCCTCATTCCATGCATTGTCTTTTCACTTTCTTGATGGTATCCTTTGAAACACAAAAGTTTTAATCTTTGATGAATTCCAGTTTATCTTTTTTTCCTGTCACGTGTTCTTTTGGTGTCATATCTAAAATACCATTGCCTGGTTCATTGTCACAAAGATTTACTCCTGTGTTTTCCTCGAAGACTTTTATAGTTCTAGCTATTACTTTTAGGTTTATGGTCCATTTGGAGTTCATTTTTTTATATGGTATGAGTTAGGGGTCCAATTTAATTCTTTTGCAAGTAGATGTCCAATTGTCCCAGCATCATTTTTTGAAAAAACAATTCATTCCTGTTTGAATTGTTTTGACACCCTTGTCACAAACCAGTCCACAGTAAATGTAATAGTTTATTTCTAGACTCTTCAGTTCTGTATTATTTTCTATTCCAGCGTCTATCCTTATGTGAGTACCACATTGTCTTGATATCTGTAGTTTCATAGTAAGTTTTGAAATTGGGCAGTGTGAGTACTCCAATATTTGTTCTTCTTTTTCAAGATTATTTTGGTGCAGACATATTTAGGATTGCTATGTCTTGTTGGTGGATTGGCCCTTTTGTCATTCTATAATGTCTTTGTCTCTGGTAAATTTTTTTTCTTTCAAGTCTATTTTATCTGATATTTGTATGGGCATTCCTCCTTTCTTTTGATTAATGTTTACCTAATTTATCTTTTTCATCATTTACTTTTAGCCTACCTATATCTTTATATTTGGAGTTTCTTGGAGATAGCGTACAGTTGGGTCATATTTTTTATATCCTCTCTGCCAGTTTCTGAGTCCTGATTGAAAATTGATTTCCTCCAGAGAAGACTTTTATTTGTTTTTGCCAGTCACCTGGGCTTCATCATCCCAGGATCACTTTTAAGTTTATGTTTTTAACTTGGAGTTCTCAGACCACATCATAACATGAATTCTGGCCAGATAGGCGAGTTTTATTTTTACTTTTTTATTTCTTTTTTTGTTTTTCTGTGCCATTCTGCATGGCATGATTTTTTTGTTCTTTACTTTTACTCTGTGAGTAAAATAGCCAATTTAAAGTTTGTGAGTCTCTTGTTATATTTCCACCCTGAATAGACCTGGTATCACTTCTGATTGCCATATGTATCCTGTGGTCAGAGTAGAAGCTAGAAAACCTAAGGGCTAGAAACTGACTTTAGCATTTCTCAGTAGCCAGGCTTCTTGATTTCACTTTGCTTTGGATCTTTGTTTCTACCTTTTTTAATACTAGCTTAGTAGCAGATTAAAACAAAAAATTTTTTGGAAATATTTTAACCTAGTAATTTAATTGCATTTGAAAGGATTTTTCTAGAGTTTATATAATCTCCTATACTGCCAGAAATAGAAGTCATGTTTATGGTATCTTTATTTACGCAGAAAGTTTTCATTTTAATATGGTCAGATTTATCTACTTTTTTTCTTTTATTATTCATACTTGGAGATCTTTTTGTAAGAAAGCTTTCCCCACTGTGAAAAGATATTCTCATATAATTCCTTCCAGAAATTTTGTAATTGTGCTTTAAATTCATCTTAGATTTTTCATTATAATGTGGGATAGGAATCAAAATTTGTTTTCATATGGTTTTATTTGACTATATTAACTACATAATGTTAAATTATGAATTATATTAGTGGTAAATTATTAATTACATATATAGTTTTTGTGATAGTAAATGCTCCACAAAATCCCCGTTTCTTTTTTTTTGCCATGATGCCAAATTTAGTTTGCTAATATTTTATTTGAGATTTTTGCATCTCTGTTCATTAGTGTGATTTGCCTTATATGTTCTTTACTGTTATTCCCTCTTGAATTAGAATCATAAGAGTAATTGGGTAACATTCCCTGCTTTTCTGTTCTTTGGAATAGTTTAGGTAAATTGGAGAGTGTGTATTCTTTGAAGGTTGTTAGAACTTCACAGAATTGGCAAAGCTGTCTATGTTTGGTGTCTTTTATGTGTGAGATTTTAAACTGCTTACTGATTTTCTCTCATTGTTATAGGTCTGTATGCTCTGTCTGTGGTTCTGTTTCCCTTTGTATTTTTTTTTTATTGTTGTTAATTTGCTTTTTTCATTATTCTTGTTCAGTCCTGTCAGAGGTTTGTGTGTTGTTAATCTTTTTAATCGACCTCTAAGTAATTTTGGGGTATGGTGAAGTTTTTATTTTGGTTAAGTTTTATTCTTTCCATATGGATATCCAGTTGGCTCCTTGTCATCTTACTGAAAAGACTTTCCTTTTCCCACTGCTCTTTAGTACTACTTTGTTGAAAATAAAGTTTGTGTGGGTCTATTTGCTGGGCTCTTTCTCCTGTCCTTACGGTCTCTTGGTCTGTCTTTTGCCAATCCACACTGTTTTAATTATTTTAGCTTTATAAATAAGTCTTTATATTGGATAGGGAAAATCCTTTTATGTTTTTAATACTTTTAATAATTTAAGTTTATGGTCTGTATAGTTATATTATTTGAAGTTCTAAAGGGATGTGATTCAGCTCTGCTGACTTGCTCTTGATTCCTCTTGTGTTTTATAATTTTGTATTGTGACCTTGTCTTCAGATAAACATTAACTCTGGGAATCATCTGTAGTCTGGGTTAAGGATGTGTTCCTTGCGAGATGTTTTTACCCAGGACTAATTTTTTATCCTAATTTTTCAGCTTTGGGGTTCTACAAACAATAGATAATATAAAATCAAACTTTAAACCCATTTGAGAGCCATCTTGTGGTTGTGAGTTTTCAGGGGAGACTTCTTCACCCAGATCACAGGTGGAGGCAGAAAAACTTTTTTGATCTCATTCTGGGCTGGTGGGAGGATTTTTTCACCCCTATTCTACCTTTCACTAAGAATGTTGCCATCTAGGGTCCAGGGTTTCAATGGGAAAATCTTAGTTCTGTGTCTCGTGTTATTTGAGCCCATGTCCTACTCATTGTGTCACCTGTGTGTGATAAAACTAGACTGCTTATTCTTTAACAAGCCTTTCCAGGGCAGCCCTAGCACAGTTTACACTCAGCTACTTCTTAAGTTTTCTATTTCTTCGTTTCTCCCTGCTGGAGATTCCTTTACAGCTTAGCTATGTAAGTAAAAGAATGTTTACTACATTTTATCCAGCATCCCTAGGGATTTTGTTGTAGAGAGCTTTTAGATTATCTAGTCTGCCGTATCTGGAAAGGGAAGTTGGTATTTTCAAATAGGCTATACAAAGCAATTGTGTATTGTCAGCTTAAATAATTTCCCTTTCAGATGGAAAGACTACATATAAATAGTCTTCTGTTGTTGACAACAGCGAAATAATTCTTTGAAGCAAAGTATTGTATAGTGGCTATAAGCAGGGACTCTTGAGCCAGACCAAATAACCTTTGGTAGACTGCCACTTACTGCCTGTGTGGTCTTTGGAAACCTGTGTTTCCTCTATGTGCCTCAGTTTCTTTATCTTTAAAGAGTCTTAATAGCACCTACGTTATAGGGTTGTTATGGTAGTTAAATGAGTCAATACATGTACACTTACAGCAGGGCCTGGCATAGTAAGTATTCAGCGAGTATTGGCTATTATTATTAACTTTGTTAGCCATAACACTTACTTCTGGGGGCTCTTTCTCTTTACTTTTCCACTGGCTTCCATATAGAAACAATTTTCAGTTTTTCACTTGCACAAACCATACTTTATATTTGGAGTACCATATTAGTTGATTTCCCCTCCTCCTGTTTTATAAATTAGTTTCAGGCAGAAAAAAGAACCTATTGACACTTTCTTAAGCCACTACTAGCTCTTACGTTGTCCATCAGTAAGTAACCTCCTTTATCAAAATCAGTGTGTTTATGTTATCTCTTAAAGTTGTTGTTGTCTCTCAAGAATCTCTCCTTTCTCCAAACCCTAATGAAAATCTATTCCTATGATGTATTCTTCATCTAGGGAGGTACTGGAAGTCCAAAGCCTTTCAGTCTTTCTGACCTGCCTAACCTATTATATAATTGTCTTTTTTCTCATGTGAAAGTGTTCCTTCTTTCCATCTTCAGGAGGGCATCTTAGGAAATAAGGAATCTTAGAGCCAGAAGGAACCTCAGAGATAATCTAATCTAGTTGTTTTCAGACATTTAAAATATGGAATCCTTTTTTTCCAGGTATACGCACACACGGACACCACACTCACGCACAGACATGTTTATATGTGTTGGGGGGGAGGTGGGTGGGTGTAATGGACCAGTTACAGTTGCTGTGGTTGAAGCAGGAAGCCCAAATTTGGCCTTCTTGGACTTTTCTCCCCCAGTGCATCAGCCCCTAAACCTAAGTACGCTCACTGAGCCCTAGGCACTACACAGGATCGTCTGTAACGCTGATCTAGTCTATCCCTTAGGTTAGAGTTGATGAAACTGGCCTAGGTGTAAACAAAATCCACCCAAGACTACTTACTAACTGACCAAATGAGGGCTTGGCCTATTTGCTATTTCCATTTTACCATACTACCCTCCAAAGTATTCTTCCCTGCCATAGGTCTATATAACTGCTGCTTAGTGTTTCCTACAAACTTGTCTAACACATCTGTCCTTGTGCTTGGCCTGCCAACAAGAATCTCAGTTTTGCCTAGCAGTTGTTACTGACTTAAAGTTCTAGTGATAAACCTAAATAAGTTCTCTTAGAGACAGTCTCTTCGTCTTTAGAGAAACTATTTCCAATGAATTAGTTTCTCCGCAGATATACTATCCCTTGTGTTTTAAAGATTTAAAAATGCCTTGCTCTCTAACTGGTCCTCTTGTGAAGTAAGAAAAACTGAAGGCCCAGGAATGCCTGCAAGGGGACTAAAAGCAATATGGACTTTAAAATTTAGGCCATTTTATCAGTCACTTATTTGCTTATTCAACTGACTATATATTTACTGGTTGCCTTCTTTGACAGTCACTCTTCTACCTACTGGGAATTTTGGTACATGTCAGGGTTCTCCATCAGCTGTTTTCTTACCCTTCATTCTGACCATGGGCCTTCTCATCTGCCTCATGGCTTCAGTATTTTTTTCTTCCTATGATTAAGGTATACAGGCTCTGCCCTATGAGTCAGGGCTGGTTGGAGGTCCCCAACTTCTTGGCCACCCATCCTGTGATTTAAACTCTGTAACAAGGAGTTGTGATGCATGAGAAATGCTGGCAGCCTGTCCCCCTGCAGAGACACTGTATCCGTTGACTAGGATCTGAGGATGGAGGAAATTCCATCTTTGCCATACTTGTCTGGAGTGGAGCTGTTGGCCTGGGAAGAAGAGAGAAGAAGTGGATCATGGCTTAAGTGCCAGAGACTCTCACTATTGTTATCAAGATTTAGTAGAATTTCTTGAATAAATGCTGTTTGATTTGTTGTATGCTTTTAGGACAATTCCCTGAGACTAAATTCTTGGGTTTTTTGTTTTTGTTTGTTTTTTAATTATTTTCACCAGCAATAGTTGTTTTGCTGGGGAGCAGGTCCATGGAGCTGCTTTCTTAGCATCCTTACCTGATTGGTTTTTGAGCATTGAGCCAGCTTGCATCTCTGGAAAATCCTGCTTAGTCATTGTGTATAATCCTTTTGAGATATTGCTCAATTCCATGTGCTAATATTTTATTGAGGAATTTTTCATCTATGTTCATAAGGAATATTTGTCTGTAGCTTTCTTTTTTTTTGTACTGTCTTTGTCTGGCTTTGATATCAGGGTAATACTGGTTTCATAGAGTGAGTTGATTTTCTGGA
The DNA here is from genome assembly GCF_020826845.1 of Diceros bicornis minor. Classification (NCBI taxonomy): domain Eukaryota; kingdom Metazoa; phylum Chordata; class Mammalia; order Perissodactyla; family Rhinocerotidae; genus Diceros; species Diceros bicornis. The sequence continues at coordinate 12,834,342 of NC_080749.1, read as the reverse complement.
GGTAGAATGATAGAATTGTTCTTAATTCTTATTTAAATGTTTCTTGAAATTTTCCAGTGAAATCATCAGGCCAGGAAATTTCATTTGGGGGGAGGTTTTTTTTTGTTTGTTTGTTTTAAAGTATTATTTCATTTAAAAAATAATTACACAGCTATTCAAAGTATCTGTTTCATATTAGGTAAATTTTAGTAGGTTTTTGCTTTTTCAGGTGTTAGTCTATTTCATCCAAGTTGTCAGATTTATATGTATAAATAACCTTGTGAATGTTTTTGGAGTATGTAGTGATATCCTCAGTTTTAATTCTGTTATTGGTAATTTGTATTTCCTCTCTCTTTTTTTCTTTATTACTCTTGCTAGAAGTTTTTTAATTTTATTGATCTTCTCAAAGAACCGGATTTCTGTAGATTTCTGCTCTTACCTGTATTACTTCTTTTCTTCTGTTTATTTTGCTCTTTTTCTAGTTTTTGCTAGGAGAGAGTTTAGACTATTGTTTGGAGACCTTTCCTTTTTTTCTGATGTACACTTTTAGGTCTGTAAATTTTCCTTTCAGCACTGCTTTGGCTGTATCCCACAGCCAAATTTTGATATGTTGCATGTTTTTAAAAATTCATTTTATTGTATTTTTTATTTCCCTGACTCCTCTTTATCTTGTGGATTACTTAGAAATGTGTTCTTTAATTTCCAAGTGTTTCATTTCTAAACTTTTCTTTTTATCTTTCTGTTATCATTTTTTATTTTTATTTCTGTATAATTTCAGTTGTTTTCAATTTGGTAAGGTTTGTTTTATGACCCAGGATATGGTCTGTCTTGTGAATGTTCCATAGACACTTGAAGAGAATGGGTATTCTGTTGTTGAGTAGAATGACCTGTAAATGTCAGTTTGATCCTGTTAATGGATGTGTTGTTGAGGTTTTTGGTGGTTGCTCTTGTTATTACGTTTTACATATATAAATTATCGTAGTTTATTGGTAACAACAGTTTACCACCTTCAGTGAAGTATAGAAACCTTTACCTTCCCCTCTTTATAATTGTCTTAAAATTTTTGCTTTGCATGCATTGTGCAGCATATCAGATAAAGTTAAACTTTTTGCTTTAACCATCAAACGTAATTTAATCCTGAAGAGAAGCATAGGCTTTTATATTTTCCCCAATTTCTCCCGTTCCCTTGTTCTTTCTTCTTTTCTGTTTTTCTAGGTTTCTTCGTATTATTATTTCCTTTCTGGTTGGACAACTTTTTTTAGGCATTCTTTTAGTAACAGTCTGTTGGTGATAAATTCCCTTAAATTTTCTTTTTGCTGAGAATGTCATTATTTACCCTTCATTCCTATAAAGTATTTTCTCTTAAGAAATAGAGAATTCTGAGTTGATAGTTCTTTTCTTTCAGCACCTTGAAAATGTTGTGCCACTTCTTCTGGCCTTATGGTTGCAGATGAAAAGTCTGTTCTAATTGAAATTGTTATTCTCTATAGGTAAATGTCTAATTCTTTTTCTAAAATTTTCAAGATTCTTTTTCAAAGTTCTTTCCTTTTTCTTTTGTTTTTTAGTAGTTGATGATGTGTCTTGGGGTGGATTTGTTTGGATTCATTTTGTTTGGGGTTCACTTAGATTCTTGAATCTGTGTTTTTGTGAAAATTTCAACTGATACTTCCTCAAATATTTTATCATCCTGAAACTCTTTCCCTTTTTATTAGGGACTCTAGTGTAACATGATTGTTTTATATATATATATATATATATATATATATATATATATATATATATATTTTTTTTTTTTTTTTTTTTTTTTTTTTTTAATTGTCCCACAGGTCTCTGAAGTTTTGGTCATTTTCTTTTTTTCAGTCTATTTTCTCTGTGTTGTTTAGATTGGGTAATTTATATAGCTCTGTCTTGAAATTCATTGATTCTTTTCTTCCTCATCTTTGTTCTTCTGTTGAGTACATGTGGTCAGTTTTTATTTCTATTTCTGTATTTTTTTTCAGTTACAAAATTTTCATTTGGCTCTTTTATATCTTCTCTTTTTTTACAGAAATATTCTATTTTTTTTCAATTTTCTTTTTTTTTAACAGCATTCATAATGGTTCATTGAAACATTTTTATGATATCTGCTTCAAAATTCCTGTCAGATAATTCCAACATCTGAGTCATGTCAATGTTGGTACCTGTTGATTATTTTTCTCATTCTAATTGAGATTTTCCTGGCCCTCTGTATGATGAGTAATTTTAGATAGTATCCTGGACATTTTGGGCAATATATTAGGAGACTTTAGATCATATTCATATTCAATCTTTTTTGTAGCAGAGAGTCACCCTGGTAGCATATTTGGTCATGGCCTGCTTTTGTGGGTTGTGGTTCTAATGATAATTTGGTTTCCAGAACCTTTGCGTTACTATTCTGGTCTACTTTGTGTGTGTTATCCAGAAACCTAACTGAAACCATGCCTGTATTCCACACTGTAGTTGAATTTTTAAACCTTTTGCTCTTGTAATTGTGGTCAATTTCACATGTGGTTCTTATTGTTATCTGTCTAGGATGTTATTTCAAGGTTTATCCCTTTTTCTAGCTACCTTCTCTCCCAAATCCTCCTCCTCCTCTCTGTTTGGCAGATCCCACCTGCTACAGCTGAGTGGTGGTGGTAGTGGAAGTCTAGGCTTCTGCTGTCATCATCCCAATGGAGGAAGCCAAGTACTGCTTGTTACCACGAGACTGAGACGAAGGTTCAGACTATGCACTCAACTTCTGCTGATACCACCTCTGAGGAGATACTTTTGTATTGCAGCTTGCTGTGGGTTGGCAGAAGGTAGAAGACCAGACTTCCCACTTGCTGCCAGCTAGTACCAGGAGACACTAGAATTCTAGGTTCCCTACTTGATTTCCATGGCACTGCTAAAGACAAGCTCAGTTTTTTCCATTGGGTTTGGCAGGAGTAGGGTCAGCTTTATCGGGTTTCTGCTTTGCTAGATACTCTTTTCCTAATCATTTGGCTAGAGAAAGCAGGCTTTTCTTGGTGTCTTTTCGTTAGTGCCTGTTCACACTTCTGGGTTGTAAGACTCTCCAGCACCAAGTCTATGGTATATGGGAGGTGAAAAGAAAACCCATGATTGAGTGTCTAGAAATAAACCCATACATTTATGGTCAACAAATTTTACCAAGAGCATTCAGTGGGGAAAGATTAGTTTCTTCAGCAAATGGTGCTTGGATAACTAGACATCCACATGCAAAAGAATGAAATTGCGTCCCTACTAGGTATATACCTACTATATACAAAAAATAAACTCAAAAAGGCTGAAAGAACTACATGTAAGAGCTAAAACTATATAACTTTCAGAAGAAAATACATGGGTAATTCTTCATGACCTTGGATTTAGCAATAAATTCTTGGATATGACACCAAAAGCACAAACATCAAAAGAAAAAAAATGAATAAATTGGGCTTTACAAAAATTAAAAACTTTTGTGTATCCAAGTATATGATCAAGAAAGTGAAAAGACAGCCTACAAAATGGAAGAAAATATTTGCAAATTATATATTCAATGAGAGTCTAGCATCCAGAATATAAATAGAACTCTTAGAACTCAGCAACAAAAAGATTATCAACCCAATTTTAAAAAATGGGCAAAGGACTTGATCAGATATTTCTCCAAAGATAGACAAATGGCCATCAAGCACATGAAGAAAATGCTCAACATCACTAGTTATTTTGGAAATACAAATCAAAACCACAATGAAGTACCACTTCATACCCACTAGGATGGCTTTAATCAAAAGAATAGAAAATAACAGATGTTGGCTGGGATGTGGAAAATTAGAATCCTCATGCATTGCTGGTGGGAATATAAAAAGATACGACTACTGTGGAAAGGAGTTTGGTGGTTTGTCAAAAAGTTAAACAGAATTTCCATATGATCCATCAATTCCACTTCATGCTACATATATACCCAAAGAATTGAAATCAGATACTCAAGCAGATACCTGTACGCCAGTGTTCATGGCAGCATTATTCATAGTACCGAAAAGGTGCCTTTTGATTGGAGAATTCAATCCATTTACATTTAGAGTGATTATTGTTATATGAGGGCTTAATGCTGCCATTTTATCACTCGTTTTCTGGTTCCTCTGCATTTCCCTTGTTTCTCGTCCTGTGTTTTTCAGACTACCAATTCAGTTTGGTAGTTCTCTATGATGGTTTTCTTAGTTTTCTCTTTATTTATCATTTGTGTCTCTGTTCTGATTATTTCTTTAGTGGTTACCATGAGGTTTGTATAAAAAATCTCATAGATGAGACAGTCCGTTTTCTGATAGCCTCTTATTTCCTTAGACTAAGCTGATTCCATCCCTTTCCTCTTCCTCTTCTAAGTTATTACTGTCAACTCATTCCATCTTGTGTTGTGAGTTTGTGGTTAAAATGATGAGATTATATTTATTGTTGATGTTTTCCTTCCCTTTATCTTTAATGTTATAATTGTTTGCTAACCTGTTCTGATAGAAAGCTGCAATCTTTCTGATTTTGTCTGCGTATTTTTCTTCTTGCTCAAGGCTTTGTAACCCCTTTATATTTTTTTTTCAGGAATGAGGGCCTTCTTGATCATTTCTTGTGGGGGCGACGGGGTGTCTTGTGGCAGTGAACTCCCTTAGCTCTTGTTTATCTGGGAAAGTTTTTATTTCTCCATCATATCTGAACAATATTTTCACTGGATAGAGTATTCTTGGCTGAAAGTTTTTGTCTGTCAGAATTTTGAATGCATCATTCCACTCTTCCTAGCCTGTAAAGTTTCTCAGCTCTGAGTTGTGATTCTAACTTGTAGCTGGAAGCTTACCAAACTACTCTAGCTAATGAGAGGAAAAATTAGTTGTAAAATATACCACTATGTACTAACATGTTTTTCTAATAGTTGTCTTATATAAGTAATACTGCAGTGAACATACTGGTATCTATAGCTATTTCCCCCAATATTGGATTTTATTTTTCATTCAAGTTAGGATGCCAGAAGTTGTCAGTATTGTTCTTGCTCTTGTTTAATATTTCCAAATTTCTTTCCCAGCAGATTGTATGTATCTACAATGTTAGCAGCAATAAGTATTTTTTATCTTACTCATTGGATTTTACTTTTTGGATTATTGTTTACTCATGGCATGTCATTTATAGTCTTCCACTTCGATTTCTTTTATTACTGAACATATTGATCATTTCTGTATGTTTTTATTTATTAGCTACATTTATTTTTTAGGGAATTACTATTCGTGCTCTTTGTACCCCAAGGTAGTAGGTATGGGACTTTGGGAAGTTACTCTTACTAAAACAGCAAGATAATAAGTAATGCCTACGTGATAGAACTGGTGTGAGGTTAAAATGAGATGTTTTTCTAAAGTTCTCTGAACACTTTTATAATTAAAATATTAATTCTTTATCAGTTTGCTGCAAGTAATTTTCACCGTTATTGTTTCCGTTTTTGTGGCATTATTTATTTTACACACAGAAATTTCAAATTGTATTTAGTCAAATATGTCACTTTGTAATCATAATTTAAATGTAAGAATAAAAACAGTTAAGACAAATGATAAGGATATATACATGAGTTAATGTGGCATTAATATACAGTTACAAAAATACCGTGATAATAGCCTGAAAGTAGAAGGCATTTTTAATCAAAAGTTTTCTTTATGTCTTCTTATTTATTATGTACTCTTTGAACCAGTTTGCCTGAAGTCACGCTATTTTTAAAATACATCACATGTAAAGTCTTTATTCCCAACCAAGTTATTGGTATGGAAACACTTGCCAATTTAATGGAAGTGGAGAAAAGTCCAAGAGATTAAAAATCTGCAAGTATATAGCCTGTCAGTATTGATTTCCTTTTATTTTTCTTCTAGAAACATGATCAGGGGCAAGTTCTGTTGGATATAGTCTTCAAGCATCTGGACTTGACTGAGCGTGACTATTTTGGTTTACAGTTGACTGATGATTCCACAGATAACCCAGTAAGTTTAAGCTGTTGTCTTTCATTTTCATTTTAGTTTTTCTCTCTGTTCACACCATAAAGTGTTTTCTGATTTATACTGTTCACTGATTTAGTGAGTTTTTAAAAATTTATTGCCCTTGTTCCATATTTTCTTGATGTTTTCATCTGTAAGGTTATTTCCTTGCGGTTTTCATAATTTTAAGTCAGTCTATAGATTTAGTGCCAGTTTCTTATTTATGTGCCTTAAACAACGGAGAAGAATCAAATTATGCTTCTTGATTTAAAGAGAGAAAATTGGGCATGAAGAGTAAACTATTAATTTAATAATAAAATATTGAAGTAAAATATTTAAAAATGTTGATGTATTTTGAGTCTTACATAAATTAGCCTGCATTAAGATAAAATTGTTTTTTTGTGGCATTCATGGAGAGCTGTTTCTAACCAAAATTCTTAATTTGTTTAGTGTAAATTTTCTAAAAATGAGATGGAGATTAAATTTCAGAGCTCTACAATTCTTGGGCATTAAGTTCCTTAGATTGTTACTAATTTTTCAGTAATTGCAATCCTGATTCTTTTTATTGGAAAGACCACATCATAGAACTAGAAGATAGCATGTGATAAATAACAGAAATGTTTAATTCTTTATAAATTTATATGGTTATACAGTGAGGGTCTTTTACAAAAGAATATGATATCCTTTTGATTAGTATAGGAGAATGACTATTTTGAAGGAAACATTTTGTATAGTTTAGAAAAATTGGGAGGTTGAAGAAATGATTCTGGATCAGTGCTTTAGAAATCAGTTTGTAAGGCCATATTAATAGAATGGCTATAGAAAATACAAATAACTCTTATGAGAAAAGTAGGGTTTCTCTCTCTGTTGCTCTTGCTCTCGCTCTGTCTCTCATATTCAGGATCCTAGGTCTTTGAATGAGTGGTTAGTGAGAAGTAAATATGAAACATTAAATATTACTTTTTCTTGATGTCATTTACTGATTTTGTATGAAAAACTATGAGGATGATGTAGATAAAATAAAGCAAGGGCCAGCTAGTGTCAGTGGAAATAAGTCCTTTTGTGCTGAACTAAAATAAAAATAAACTTTCCTCATACTTTGATGCCTTCACCAGATGACATGAGCTTCTCCAAGGACCTAGAAAAATAGTGTTATTTCTTGATAAATAAATTCATGTGAGAATGGAAGTGAGTAGAAATGTCAGTAATGCAACCTTTCCCAGAAAGATAAATTGTGAGCCAGGCAAATACCTGAAAGGTGTCCACTACACTTCATGTGCAACATTAAGATAAGAAAATAGATAATTCTTAGATTATCTTGCTGACACTCATAGCAGACCCTCTAGCTATCAGCCTGTCTTTAGATTGATTGGGGAAGTGAAAAGACAACAAAGGAGAAAGAGACGGGCTACTTAGCACCATAGTCACTGCCATGAGTATGAAAAACCATCATTTCTGAGAAAGTGTTCTAGAAAGACTAATACTGAGATTACATAAATTACAAGAGATAAAAATTCTATCACATAAATTTGTATACAAGAAGATGTTTCTATTCTAAAACAATTACAGCAGAATGAATGTGGGGAAGCAGAGGTATTTTGAGCTGGGTTGATCTTTCTGCTATCTCCTACTTTTACTTTGTCTTACTTTTCTATCTTGAGCATTCCTTGCAGTTGCTAATGATCCAAAGTAATTCTTCCTAAGAAATTAGAATCACAGAATTTTAAAGACCCAAAAGAAGCCTTAGAGATTATCTTGTCTAACACCCTTATTTTTCGTGAGAAATTTATCCCAATCCAAGGAGATAAAGCCCAAACTACTTGCTGGCATTAATGAAACTAGACTTGGGTCTCTGGGTCTCCTAAACTCCCTGTGCAAGTCTTTTCCACAGCACTACAGCTTCAGTATTTAAATATTCAGATGAATCTGTGAAATACCAAAATATGTCCAAAGAAGGACCTTTAGAGCACAAATGTTGTAAGTAGTGTCCAATTTCTAGTTGTTAATATGAAATATATTAAGACTTTGAGGATAATTAATGGACTGAGGGAAAGGGATGCCATTCTTAAAAGGAGAAGGGAGTAATATTTATGAAACATCTATTGTGGACTTGTTAGTAAACCAAATTCTCACAATAATCTTATAGAAGTATCATTAAAATTCTTTTAAAGATGAAAAACTGAGGCTTATAAAACTTGGCTAATGACTGAGATAATTAAGTAGCTGAGAAAAGATTTGAACTTGTATCTGACTCCAAAGTTTATACTCTCCCTACCAAAAAATGTTGCTTCTCAGCAGATGATGATACAGATGCACACGACTTATAAAAATGAAGATATTGAGGAGAGGAGGTAACCATACAATAAAATTACCAGCAGTGATCAAAAGGAGTTTGGTAATATTCTACAAGAATTAATCCTTATCAATCCTTAGTTCAGAGTTTTTTCATCTTAAAGCTTATCTATGGTTATATATACATGTCTATGTGTAATATGTTATGTATATATGTGTATGTTGCATATGTATACTATATAGATATTCGTTTTAGAAGATCAGAACTAATATTGCCTTAGGCATCTAGACATTGAAATTAATTAATTAATTAATTTTTGTGTGTGTGTGAGGAGGACCAGCCCTGAGCTAACATCCAATGCTGATCCTCCTCTTTTTTTGCTGAGGAAGACTGGCCATGGCTAACATCTGTGCCCATCTTCCTCTACTTTATATGGGACGCCGCCACAGCATGGCTTAACAAGGGGTGTGTCCGTGCGCGCCCAGGATCCGAACCAGCGAACCCTCGGGCCGTTGCAAGGGAGCGCACGCACTTAACCACTTGTGCCACCAGACGGCCCCTGAAATTAATTTAATTGGACTTATAACTGATAAATTAAAAAAGCACCCAGCGTTTTATTGTGGTCTTATTATATGTAACAAATATAGAATCATAGTTGACTGTCCTTTTCTTTAGAATCTTCCTTGGTAATGAGTTCCAGTGCAACAAACAAAATGACTTAAAGAAAAGCTTTAACTTTTCAAAATTTCTCCTGCTTTCATTTAAAACCTATTTGTCACAGCTTTAGCTGTTAGCATGATGTCTTGTATAGTAGTAGTATTCAGTAAATGTTTGAGTGAACAAAATAATGAATAATGACATGGTTATAATTTATTATGCATAATTTCTTTAATTTTATAAACACTTAAAGTTGGCTGTTCCTTAGTGGCCTTTATCAGCATGATATTCATCAGAACCTAGAGATTATATTATTCACGTGCGTTTACTTTTTTATTTTTCCCCTAAAGTGAATTACAGTGCCCTTCAGTGGGACAAAGAGTAGATTTATCTATTAATGTTGACTTATTTTTTCTGCAGTTTCATCCTTCTGGTAGTTTGTGTTGTGGTTATGATATTTTACTGGTTTACTACTGTTTTCATATCCCCCAGCCTAATGGCTTTCAAAGTTGGACTTATATCAGAATTACCTGAAGACTTATTAAACATACAGATTTCTGGACCCTACGCCTAGAGTTTCTGATGCAGAAAGTCTGGTGCGGAGCTCAATAATTTGCATTTCAAACTAGTTCCCCTATAATGCTAATGCTAATGCTAATGCTGCTAGTCGAAGGAACCACGTTTTGAAAATCACTGCTCTAACCCAGTAGGCTGTTAATTAAGATTACTGAAGTAAGAAATAATTCATATAGAATAGCTTGGTTTTTATCCTTTCAAGATTCCTTTTCCTTAACTCAGAGTTCTTGAATTATTTCATCAGGTTTGAGGAAATATAGGAAAAATCACATAGAGGATGACATTTCAACAAGCTGTGTTTTAGTATAACATGATTGCTAAAATGCTTGCTTTTATTTCACGTATGTCAGTATTTCTGTCATATTCCTTTCATCTGTTTCTACTGCAGTACTTTAATTCAGGCTCTTATTACCTATAGTATAAACCGCTTTACTAGGTAAATACTAGATTTTTGCTTTTGGTGTCTTCTAACTCTGTTCCATTTGGGGAGGGAATGACAAAGGGATCTGGGATGCAGAGAAGTGTTTTAGAGAGAAGAGGCATCATGTGCAAAGTTCCAGAGTGGAGGGAGAGGAATGTTGCATTTGAGGAACTGAAAAAATTTTTTAATATTGATGGAATAGAGTGCAAGAGGAGAAGATGGGTCAAAGATGAGGTTTGAGTAGTATATCAGATTGTGGAGTGCCTTTTAATCTATGGTAAGATTATTCTCATCTAAGGATGTATTTACACAAGTAATAGGTTTGTATTTTAGACATATCACTCTGGTTACGGTGTAGCCAGTGGCATATAGAGTTGTAAACTAGAGACAGTTGAGAGATTGTTGCAATAATGAAGTTACTAAGAAAGATGATGATTGCCTGTGGGGGATAAAGAAAAGTGGGTAAGTGCTCGAGATATTTAGGAGATAAAGTCAGCAGGACTTGTTGATTTGATTAGGGTCTAGTAGGTTCAAGAAGGAAAGAGAAATCAAGGTTAATATCGCACATTCTGTCTTTGGCAACTTGATAGATAGAAAAACCATGCAAACGAATAATATTGTTGGTTTTCTTTTTCAGTTACCTATTGTTTATTGCTACCATATAGAAATACAGTTTATTTTTTATATTGATTTTGTATTATGCAGCCCTCTTAAACTCACTTACTAATTCTAGTCACTTCTTGTAAATTCCATATGATTTTCTGCTTAGATTATGATGTAAAATATATGGTTAATTTACATTTATTTTCAAATTTTAAACTAACTTTGTATTCCTGAGATAAACTCCAAGATATACAATTAATTTTATATTAACCTTGTATCCTAAGACCTTGGTAAATTCACTTATTACTTCTAGTGGTTTTTCAGCGATTTCTTAGGATTTTCTGTGTAAACCATGTCATATGTAAATAGGGACAATTTTACTTCTTCTTTTCTAACCTTTATTCTTTTGGGGTTTTTGCATTATTTTTTTATTCATTGTTACATGGCTAAGACTCCCAGGATAATGATGAATAGAAGTGATAGTAGACTACCTAGCCTTGTCACCTGTGTTAGAAGGAAAGTATTCAGTGTTTCACCATTAAGTATGCTTTTAACTGTAGGGTTTTTCAAAAAAATCATTGTAATCGAGGCATAATTTACATAGAATAAAATTCAACTCCATTCATAATGAAAAGAAGGGAACTTGGAAAAGAAGGGAACATTCTCACACTGATAAAGGACATCTAAACCCTTATAGGTGCATCAGGGAAATATAAAGTAAAAGCACAATGAGATGTCACTGCACATCCACTAGAAAATTAAAATTAAAGAGTCTCACAATACCAAGTGTTGGCAAAGATGTGAAGCAACTATTAAGAATTGCTGGTAGGACTTTAAAAAGGATATTACCGCTTTGGAAAGTAGTTTGACAGTTTCTTGTAAAATTAAACGTAGATTTACTATATCCCCAGCAACCCCACTTTTAGGTATTTATCCAAGAGAAATGAAAATATGTTATATGAAACCTTGTACACAAATGATCACTCTAGGTTTATTCATAAGCCCTGAGCTAACATCTGCCAGTCCTCCTCTTTTTTTTTTTTTTTTTTTGCTGAGGAAGACTGGCCCTGGGCTAACATCCGTGCCCATCTTCCTCCACTTTATATGTGGGACGCCACCACAGCATGGCCCAACAAGCGGTATGTTGGTGCGCACCCGGGATCCAAACCGGTGAACCCCGGGCTGCCACAGCGGAGCGCACGCACTTAACTGCTTGCACCGCCAGGCCGGCCTGGGGTCTTCCTGTGCATACAGAAGTTTAACTGTCAGCCAGAGTTGAGGTGGCTTTTCTATACAGATTTTAGAGCTAATCCTGTCAGCTGCTTCCTCCCTTTCAGGATTTCCTCCTCAATTTTCTGGGTGCCCTGCCACTCCTGCCTGAACTTGGTCCACTGACACCTCAAGTCAATAAGACTGTCCCCTGCCTTGTGCAGGATTTGAGATTGCCCTTGGGCAAAAAACTGCAAATGTATATGTCTCACCCATTGCTGTTTTTCTAGAATAGACTTAGCTCCTATTTCTGGCTGCTTTTGGTTGCTTTCCAGTGTCAAATATTGTGCGTGTGCACACACAGAATAAAAATGAATGCCGTAAGCAGACAGGAAATTTTAGGGATTTTTTTGAAGATTCAGTGCTGACAAGGATTGGTGGGAGAATCAAACAGGAAACCCCAGCAAAAAAAGAGTGTAGGAGAGGAATCTTGTAAACGCGGGAGAGTTTTCAGGGTAATGCAGTACAGTTATCAAAATGATTAACTGAGAAACTACTTGAGGCAACTAGGCTACTTAGCCTCCTCTCTTCTTCTCTTTCTCTAGTTGAACAGAGCTCAGTAGGTACAATTCCCTCCTGGAATAAACAGTTTGCATGTTTGGGAGGAATTGGGGAGAACTCATTTTTTCTTAACAATGTAATTATCTTGAGAGTCCAAATGAATCATTTAGAAAACTTTTTACAACTAGTGAGACTTAAAGTTCAACAAACAAGTATCAGTAACTTTCTGTATATCAATTAGGGGAATAATCTAACAAAATAGCAAATTAAATGTTTTCTTTACAAACCCAAATCCATTAAATATCTAGGAATAAACTTTTGACACTAAGGGTGTCAAAACCTATATGAAGAAAACTATAAAACTTTACAGGAAGATACAGTAGAAGACTTGAATAAATGGAGAGGTAACATGTTCATGATGAGGAAGACTCAGTGCTGTAAAGATCTCAGTACTACTCCCAATTTCATTGGTAAATTCAATGCAGTTGCTAGTTAGAATCTGAACCAAGTTCTTTGGGTGGAGTTTGCAATATGATCTTCAAGTTCATCTGGAAGAGAGTATGGATAAAAATAGCCAGATAGATAAAATATAGATAAACAACTTGCCCTAACAGATATAAAAATATAATGTGGTATAGTACTTAAAATAGTGTAGGGTTAGAATAGACATAAACAAATGGGGTAGAAGAAACAGTCCAAGAATAGATTATTATAATGGTGGCATTTCAAATCAGAAAAGGTGTTAGAACAATTGGTTGAAGCTAGAAAAAAATATTTTTAGATTCCTAATTGATACTATGTACAAAAATAAATTCCAGTGTAAATTTAAATGTAACACAATAGTATAAAAGTGTTAGATAAAAATCTGAAATAATATTTTATAATATTTTCTTGGTATGATCATCCTAGGCAGGAATAGTCCAAGCACTTATAAAGGAAGTGCTGACAGATTTCACTACACAACAGTTAGAATGTGCAACGAGAGACACTTCACAGAAAGTTGAAATACAAGCCACTGACTGGAGGAAAATACTTAACAACATATATAATAGATTATGTAAAAGAACTTCTACAAATAATAATTAAAAGTCAGATAACCCAATAGAAAAGTGGACAGATGGCATGAACAGAAAATATGAATGATAAACATATGACAAGATGTTCAGTTGCACTAGTAAATCAGAGATAAGCCAAATAACATTACAGTGAGGTAATACTCTTTGCATACTAAATTAGCAAAAATGTAGATTCATAATACCTATATCGGGTAAAGGTTCAGAGAAGAGTGGATTCTCAAATACTGTTGGTGAGAATCTAAAATGAAAAAGTCTTTTCTGAAGGCAGATGGCAGCGTGTATCAAAATTGAAAATTTGCTATATGCAGTGATTTCTCTTGCAGCATCATTGGTAATAGGAAATAGTAATGGAAAAAGCTGAAATACTTATCCATAGGAGAATAGTTCAGTAAAGTCTGGAACATCTACTCAAAGGCAAACTATGTATCCATTAAAAAGACTGAGGTGTTTGTGTTGACGTGGAAGAGCGCAAACACATTGTTAGGTAAATAATTATCAATCACAAATAAGTAAATAAGATGTAAAATAATAAAATTAAAGAAAAGATAAAATAAACCGTACCCAATAAATCCATTTATATATAAATCATGGAATATATGTGTATAGCGCAGCATTTACTAATATGTGAACGCCGGTTACCTCCTAGGAGGAGAGAGTGGGATTGGGAGAGCCATGATGAAGAACATTTATGTTTTATGCCCTGTGTGTGTGTGTGTGTGTGTGTGTGTGTGTGTGACTTGAATGTTTTACTTTGATATTGTTTTCAGGTATTTTCATAATAATTTTATTATTGAAAACAAAAGGGTACATGATCATTCATCCAAACTTGGCTGTACTTCCAAATTTTTTGAGAAGCTTAAAAAAAATGTTGATATTTTATGCCTAGGGATTTCTGGTTACTTGATCTATGCAAACCTAAATATTTTAGGAAAAGTTCCATTTGTGAGCCTGATACTCATTGACCACAATTCACAGCCACCCATTTGGTTTGGTCACCTAATTTTACAGATGAAGAAAGAGACTCTTGAAAGGTTGAAAGGGAGCTATAGTGGGAAAATGTTCAGACCAGGATTCATTTCAGGCCCACCAGTTCTCTGGCATTGTTTTCATTGTTGTTTTTTTAAATCTGCCCAGGGTAGGATAACTATTAGAGGCAAAGTTGGGATCAAATGTGAATTTTTCTCACCTTTTTTCTTTCTGCTGTGCTATTGAGCCTCTTTTTATTTGCTTTCATGGTTGGATTTTTAGTGAGAACAAAGGCCAACAAGAAAATTAAGCTTGCACATGGTGACTCTCCAGATTCCTTTATGTGGAAGATGCTCAAGTCACACGGAATCACAAAGGTGTTAATATTTCCCTTTATCCCAATATTCTAACCTGATTTATAACAAGAAATAGGATTGATTTATAAAATAAATAAAAAGTTAATATCACAATGTGTATAGCTACTGTCAAGACCAGTAATAGCAGCTAGGTTTCTGAAAATGGATAGAAATGGAACATTTTACAGATTGGATATGCAGGCACTTGATCTGTGCTATCTTGTATATAAATGCTTTCTCTTTCTGAAATGTCTTACCTCTACCTTGACTCGCATCCCTCACCCCTCACCCTTCTCCTTTCCCCTCTAACTTCACATTTTTTAAGACCCAAAGTAAAAGTCACTTTCTCTCTAAAGCTTTTCCTCACCAGCAGCACCCCCACCCCAGGTAAATTTACTTCTTTTGCTTGTATCTCTGTGGCAGTTAAAATACTATCTTGAGCTGATATGTTTCTTACAAATTCTAGAGGCTACTCTTTATCTTTGTATCACCGCAATACCTGGCACAATGCTTCATATACAATAGGCTTCAATTTGGAGTTAATTACCTTAAACAAGCTTACTTAAAAATTCTTTTTAAGCCATGCTGATATTTCCAGTTTGTTACCCATTTGGTATTCCATCATAATCATTAGTGTTTGTTCTTTAGTCTCATGCATATACTTTTAATTAAGTGTGTCTGTTGTATTTTCTTTGTCTCTTCTCTGTCTCTCCTTCCTCCTCTTACCTTTCTTTCTCTCCTCTTTTCTCTTTCTATTATCTATTCCAAAATAGTTTTTTTTCATTGTAGTAAAAAATGACCTTTAGCATGAATTTAAGACAATGTTATAAGAAGTAGGTTGGATATTATCAGTTAAAATATAGTTCATAAAGACAAAGAAGATCATTTGATAATTTATTTTTCCATAGGATAGTGGATTTTTTCATAGGATTTTTAATTGGTGAATTAAAAACAAACTTCTGCATCTTGCAATTTGCTTTAAAAATTGTGATTTATAGGATTGCCAATATGTATGTACAAATCTAGTTTTTTCCCATTTTTGCAACTTGCTATGAGAGAGAAAAAGAATATTTTTTACAATATTCACACTTGGAACAGTGATCTTGAAAAAAAATACTAATTGAGCACATGGTCAGTAAGTAACCCCTTTAGCTTTCTGTGGTTATTGGCTTACAGTATGGTCTTTACCAAAAGGAAGGTCAAGTTATTCTTTTGAAATTTTTCAGACACATAGAATTGTAAGAGATGAAATGATCTTTGGCCTTGATTCATCTTCTTATATCCCATCTAACTTATTTCATCTGAGAAGTTGAAAAGCACACTCAGTTGCTTAGCACTTTGGATGAATTTCAAAAAAGAACTATTTCTTTGATATCTATATTCTTTGGTGTTGCGGTGTATTAGGAAATTATATGCATATAGTTTTTGAGGCTTTGAAAATGATCCATTATTTAAATGTTTCTTGCTTTCTTTTTTATGGAGATTGACTCAGAATATCCTTATCATAAAATCCTTTTTATTTTCCTTTTTGCTTTGTTTTCCCTTGAGATGAAGTCTTCAAACAAGTGTCAAATATTCTTTGTTATTTATATCCCCACCACTCTAAACATTTTTATTTTGAAATATTTCGAACATACAGAAAAGTATAGGAAATTAAAAAAAAAAAAAACGAGCTTAAGAAATAAAACATTGTGTGCAAGATGGCAGACTAGGAGGTCCAGGCTCTTTTTGCCCCACAGAAACATCAAAACACAACTATAGACTGACAAAAGTAACTGTATAGGAGCTCTGGGAACCAGTCAAAGATCTACAACAGCTAAGCAATCAATCAAGAAAAAGCCACATTCAGAACGGTAGGAAATTTTGTGGTGTATTATTGCACTTGCTCTCCTCTTCCCCAGCATGTACATTGTGGTCAGGAAGAAGCAGTTTAAAAAAAAAAAAAAAAAAAGCACACACACAGGCCCAGAGAGAACAGATGCCCAGAAGAGACCTAAGAAGACCTTAAGCTTTCACGCTGGGCTGATCCTAAGGCTCAGGGACTCACTAATTATTGAAGGTCTTCCACACCAGTCTACAAAGAGTGTGAGAGGTGACTATTTGTTCAATGTCCAGTTTTCAACAAAAGATCACTAGAAATACAAAGGAACAAAAAATCTCCAGAAACAGTCCCTGAAGAAACCTATGCATCAAACTTACTAGACAGAGACTTTAAAACAACTGTCTTAAGTATATTGAAAGAGCTGACGGAAAACAAAAAGAAATAAAGGAAATCAGGAAAACAATATATGGACAAAATGAGAATATCAACAAAGAGATAGTAATTATTAAAAAAAAGAATCAAACAAATTCTGGAGTGGAAAAAGATAATAACTGAATTGAAAAACTCCCTAGAGGAGTTCAACAACAGACTCAAACAGGAGAATGAATCAGTGAACTTGAAGACAGGTCACTTGAAATTATTGAGTATGAGGAGCAAAAAGAAAAGAGAATGAAAAAAGGGAACAGAGCCTAAGTGCCTTATGTGACAGCATAAGAAGACCAATATATGCATTATGGGAGTCTCAGAAGGAGGAGAGAGTGAGAAAGAGGCAGAGAGAATTATTTGAAGAAATAATGAGCAAAATCTTCCAGAATTTGAGGAAAACCATGGATGTACAAATACAAAAAGCCCACTGACTTCCATGTAGGATAAACCCAAAGAGTTGCACACTGAGACACATTATAATTAAACAATTGCAAGATAAAGACGAAGAGATCATGAAAGCAGCAAGAGAAAAGCAAAGCATCACAAATAAGGGATACTCAATAAGATTATTACTGGATTTTTCAGCAGAAACTTTGCAGACCAAAAGGCAGTGGGATGCTATGTTTAAAAGACTGAAAGAAAAAACGCCTATCAACCAAGAATTCTGTAAACAGCAAAACTCTCTTTCAAAAATGTGGGAGAAATTCAGGCATTCAGAAAAATAAAACCTGAAGGAATTCATTACCACTAGACTTGCCCTACAATAAATGCTAAAGGGAGTCCTTCAAGTTGAAGTGAAAAAGATGCTAGACAGTAGCTGAAAGCCAAATGAAAATATAAAATTCTCTGGTGAAGGTAAATATGTGAAAAATTATTAAAAACAGTATTATTGTAACTTTGGTTTGTAACTTTACTTTTTATTTCCTATAGAATTTAAAAGGCAAATGCATCAAGAATAATTATAAATCTGTGTAAAAGGTATACAACGTGTAATGATACAATTTATGACATCTGTAAGTAAAGGGGGGCAAAGCTCTAAAGGAGTGGAGTTTTTGAATGCAATTGATGTTAAGTTGGTATCGTGTTAATATAGATTGTCATAACTTCAGGAAGTTACATGTAATCCCCGTGGTAACTGCAAAGAAAATAGCTATAAAATATACATTAAAGGAAATGAGAAGGGAATCAAAATGTGACTACAAAAAAATCAGCTAAAGATGGAGGAAGGCAGTAATGGAGGAAATGAGGGACAAAAAAACTGTAAATCATGCAGAAAACAATAACAAAATGGCAAATAAGTGCTTTCCTGTCAGTAATTACTTCAAATGCAAATGCGTTAAGTTCCCCAATCAAAAGACATAGATGAGCAGAATGGATTAAAAAAGACAAAAAAAAAAACAGAATCCTACTGTATGCTATCCATGAGAGACTTAATTTACATCTAAGGACACACACGGTTTGAAAAGTGCATCTCTAGCATGCAGTTTCTATAAGCCATGTGCAGTAACAGCCTCCTTGCAGCAATAAGCAGAGGAAAGACTTTGTTATCTAGTTTCAGGTAGCTGTCCTACTTCTGATTCCCTGATTTGCTGAATTTCTTATTTCGTTTATTTTTATGTGTCTATCTATCATTGTTCCATGGAGTGCTTCAAAGGTGAAATTATAGAACCATTTTGAAATCCTGTATTTATGTTCTTTAAAAATATTTAAGCATCCTATTTTAAAAAGCTGATAGCAAATGTTTTTGTAGCAAGATGGCAAACTGAGTGCACATTCCTAACATACAGTAAACACTTACTGTGCACAAAGTATTTTAATTTTATTACCAAATTTAATCCTAACAACATAGTTGCATACTATCATCCCCATTTTACAGAAGAAAGAATCAAGGTACTGAGAAGTGAAGTAACTTGCCCAAGATCACAAAGTTGGTAAATGAGAGAGTGGTTCCAGGGGTGTACCTAATTTAGTGATGAGCATGATGTGACAGGAGAGACTGGAGACTTACAGGAGATTGTTTGAGAGGAGGTATACTGCTGTAGAAGGGGCCAGGGGTGTTAACTCATTCCCTACCTGTGGCCCATGTGGTAAGCAATTCACAGTGTTTACTCATGTTTGTACTGTGAAGTATGAGTACTTGAATTAGAGAGGCAAGTCAATGCCTGAAGAAGTCTGGTGACACACAGTGGAATGAAAAAAGCCCCTTTGCCCAGGAGACTAGTTGTCACAACCGGTTGGCAGCACAATCTGTCTGTCCTTCACCAGCTATTGGAGTCAAGCTGAGCTGTATATCCTGTCTCTTCTCCACAAGTAAGCAGACACATAAAGGATTCATAAGGAAGCTTACAGAGAATTTCAGCTATAAAAATAAGCACTTAAAAAAATAGACACCGACATTTGAGGAAAGCCAACACTATGAAAGAGATGCACCCAAGTGAGCAGATTTTACACTTGTGGAAATTAGAGAGCAGTCTGTAAAAATGGAAATAATAGTGCCAATCTTGGGATAATGTGGAGATGAAATGACTTTTTACATGCAAAGCACTTAGAACAATGCTTGGAACATATAGTAAATGCTTGATAAATATTAATTTATCAACAAACAAAAGAAAAGGACTATAATTTGCATTGGCATGACTAGAGAGGATATTGCATCCATACAAAGGGAACAAGGAAAGATTTTGAAAATTAAAAATATAATTATTGGGGCTGGCCCAGTGGTGTAGTGGTTAAGTTTGTGTGCTCAGCTTCGGTGGCCTGGGGTTTGCAGGTTCAGATTCTGGGTGCAGACCTACACACCACTCATCAAGCCATGCTGTGGTGGCTTCCCATTTACAAAATAGAGGAAGATGGGCACAGATATTAGCTCAGGGCCGATCTTCCTCACCAAAATATGTATGTGTGTGTGTGTGTGTGTGTGTGTATAATTGTCATGGGGGCCAGCCCTGTGGCCTGGTGATTGAGTTCTGCACGCTCAACTTCGGCACCCTGGGTTCAGTTCCTGGGCGCGGACCTACACCACTCATCAGCGGCCATGCTGTGGCAGCAACCCACATACAAAATAGAGAAAGTGTGGCATAGATGTTAGCTCAGGGCAATCTTCCTTAACAACAACAACAACAAATATATATAATTGTAACAATAGAAAACTCACTGGTTAGGATAAATGGAATAAATGCTGTGGAAGACTTAATGCTTTAACATTAATGGATGCAGTAAACAAATAATAATACAAGCACATAGAATATTTTAATAACAACAAATTAACAAGTTTAATCAGACAATCACACAACCTACTTTTTTTTTCAAATACTGCATTTTAGAAGATATAAAACTAACTTGCAAATATGAAACATTTTGCAGAATTAACAAGAGACTCTACCAAGGAAAAAGAATGAGTAATTGGTTTTGAGAAGACTATAAATAGAACTCCATGCCTATTTAAAACTTCATGAATTGATGATAAAATATCCATCCCTATTAGCTATTTTTTATTGAGATAAAATTGACATAACATATTAGTTTCAGATGTATAGTATAATGATTCAATATTTGTATATATTGTGAAATGATCACCACAGTAAGTCTAGTTAACATGCATCATCACACAATTAAAAATTTTCTAATGAGAACTTTTAAGATTTACTCTGTTCGCAAGTTTCAAATATATAATACATTAACTGTCATTAATATAAAATATTAAATATAGTCACCATGCTGTACTTACATCCCTAGGACTTAATATTTTATAACTAGAAGTTTGTACCTTTTGACCTCCTTCATCCGTTTCACCCATACCCTACCCCCCAACTCTGGCAACCACCAATCTGTTCTCTGTATCTAAGAGTTCAGCATTTCGTTTTCTTGGTTTTTTTTTTTTTTTTTTTCTGGTGAGAAAGATTGGCCCTGAGCTAACATCTGTTGCCAGTCTTCCTCTTTTTGCTTGAGAAAAATTGTCCCTGAGCTAACATCTATGCCAGTCTGCCTCTATTTTGTATGAAGGCTGCCTCCACAGCGTGGCTCCATGAGCGGTGCCTAGGTCCACACCTGGGATCCAAACCCCAGGCCTCTGAAGTGGAGTATGCGAACCCAACCACTACACCAGCGGGCTGGCCCCATTTCTTTTCCGATTCCACATTTAAGTGAGATCATACAGTATTTATCTTTGTCTCTCTGACTTATTTCACTTAGCATAATGCCCTCAGTATCCATCTATGTTGTCACAAATGGCAAGATTTCCTTCTTTTTTGTGGCTGAATAATATTCTATTTAATATATGTACCACATTTTCTTTATCCATTCATCGATGGACACTTTGTTTCCATGTCTTGGCTATTATAAATAATGCTGCAGTGGACATGGCGGGGGGTGCATATATCTTTTCAAGTTAGTGTTTTTTCCTTCAGATAAGTACCAGAAGTGGAATTGCTGGATCATGTGGAAGTTCTATTTTTAATTTTTTGAGGAACATCCGTACTGATTTTTGTAGTGGCTGCACCAGTTTACTTTCCCACCAACAGTACATGAAAGTTCTTTTTTCTCCACATCCTCAGCAACTTGTTGTCTCTTGTTTAAGGCCAGTGTTTCCTTGTTCATATTCTGTCTGGATGATCTACTCTTTGACGAAAGTGGGTATTCAAGTCCCCTACTATTATTGTATTGCTGTATATTTATCCTTTTAGGTCTGTTAATATTTGCTTTCTATGTGTTAGGTACCTAAATATTTACAAATGTTATATCCTCTTGTTGGATTGACCCCTTTGTCATTATGTAATGACTTTCTTTGTCTCTTATTACAGTCTTTGTCTAAAGGTCTATTTTGTCTTGTATAAGTACAGCTACCCAGCTTTCTTTTGGTTCCCTTTTGCATGGAATATCTTTTTCCATCCTTTCACTTTCAGTCTGTCTGTGTCCTTGTATCTGAAGTGAGTCTCTTATAGGTAGTATATAGTTGGGTCTTGTTTTTTTATCCGTTCAGCCACTCTGTGTCTTTTGATTGAAGAATTTAGTCCATTTACATTTAAAATAATTATTGATACATATGTAATTATTACCATTTTGTTAGTTTTCTTCCTTTGTGAGTTGATGATTTTCTGTAATAGTATGCTTAGATTCTTTTCTCTTTATCTTTTGTGTATCTACTGTAGGTTTTTGCTTTGTGGTTACCGTGTAGCTTACATAAAACAACTTACACTTATAACAATCTATTTTAAGTTGATAACTCCTTAATTATGAACACATTCTAAACCTCTACATATTTACTCTCCTCCCCCACATTTTATGTTTTTGGTGTCACAATTTACATCTTTTTACCTTGTATACATATTAACAAATTATTATGGTTATAGTTATTTTTACTAGTTATATCTTTTAACCTTCATACTAGCTTTATGAGTGATTAACCCACCACCTTTACAACAATAGATTGTTCTGAATTTTTCTATATATTTGCCTTTACCAATGAGATTGATACTTTCATATGTTTTCCTCTTACTAATTAGTGCCCTTTTGTTTCAGTTTAAAGAATTCCCTTTAACATTTCTTGTAAGGCCAGTCTAATGGTGATGAACTCCTTTTGTTTTTGCTTGGCTAGAAAACTCTTTATCCATCTTCAATTCTGAAAGACAGCTTTGCCAGGTAGAGTATTCTTGGTTGGTAGTTGTTTTCTTTCAGCGCTTTAAATATATTTTGCCACTCCCTTCTGGCCTGCAAAGTTTCTACTAAACAATCTGCCTATAGTCTTATGGGGGTTCCCTTTTGTGTACCAAGTTCTTTTTGTCTTGCTGCTTTTAAGAGTCTCTCCTTGTCTTTAACTTTTGACACTCTCTAGGATTCTTGGATCTGCATGTCTGTTTCCTTCCCCAGATTAGGAGAATTTTCAGCCATTATTTCTTAAAATTTAAGTTTTCTGCCCCTTTCTCTGTCTCTTCTACTTCTGGGAACCCTGTAATGTGAATGTTAGTCCACTTGATGTTATCCCATAAGTCCCTTAAGCTATCTTTACTCTTTTTCATTTGTTTTTCTTTTTGCTGCTCTGAGTGGGTGAGTTCCACTGCCTTGTCTTCTATTTCACTGATCCTTTCTTCTGCCTGATCTAGTCTGCTGTTGAATCCCTCTATTGTATTTTTTTTTAAATGAGTTATTGTGTTCTTCAGCTTTGTGACTTCTATTTGGTGTTTTCTTATATTTTCTGTCTCATTGTTGAAATTCTCAATTTGTCCATCCATTCTTCTCCCAAGCTTGGTGAGCATCTTTATGATTATTATTTTGAACTCTTTGTCAGGTGAATCAGTTATCTCTGTTTCATTAAGGTCTTTTTCTGAGGTTTTATGTTGTTCTTTCATTTGGAACATATTCCTTTGTTCCTTCATTTTCCTTGACTCTCTGTATTGGTTTCTATGCATTAGATAAAACAGCCACCTCTCCCAGTCGTGAAGGAGAGGCCCCATATAGGAGATGAACCTTATTGTTCAACTTGACCCTAGCTCTTGATTGTCTCTCAAACCTTTGTGATTGTCCAAGCAGCGTATTTTATTTTTAGTGGCTCCCAGTGAGTTAAGGGTGTGCCAAGACCTGTCAGTGTCCCAAAGGGGAGATTCTCAGTCAGTACCTAAATTCATGCTGACTGGAAGCCAGACCCTCGGGCAGAAGCTTTTAAAGTATGCAATATACCTCTTTCAGGGGAAGACTGGGAGATGGGCATTTCTTTTTGCTCCCTCTGTACTGAGCCCTGGGGTGATGGGCAGTTAAGAATTGTTTCTTGGGGGCCGGCCCCATGGCCAAGTTGTTAAAGTTCCACACACTCTGCTTTGGCGGCCCAGATCCGCGGGTTCGGATCCCAGGCACAGACCTACTCCACTTATCAGCCATCCTGTGGAGGCATCCCACATACAAAATAGAGGAAGAGTGGCACAGGTGTTAGCTCGGGGCTAATTTTCCTCAAGCAAAAAACAGAGGAAGATTCGTATCGGATGTTAGCTCAGGGCGAATTTTCCTCACCAAAAAAACAAAAAGAAAAGAACTGTTTCTTTGTTTGCTACTGTCCTGCTGAATCCAACACAAACCCTGCTGGGCATCAGAGCCAGGCTATCAAGGGATGTATTATCTGTGCAGCAGACACAAAAGCCAAGGCTGCAGATGCATACCCAAGCTTTTTTCTCAGAGACACTGACGACCTGGGGCAGGGCAGAGGGAGAGCGCAAAGATGGCAAACACCGGCCTCCTTTCCCGGAGAGCACCTACATAGACTCTTAGTTGTATACCAAACCAGAAGCCTGCCCCTCAGGCCAAAGCTCCAACACAGTAGGCCTCTTTCACAGAAAGACTAGAGGTGTGTTTTAGTGCTCTCTCTGAGCTATGCCATGAGGGTGGTAGCCAGCCAGAAAGTTTCTCCATTTGTTACAATCCCGTGGGACCCACAAACTCAAGCCACGCTGGCCACCAGAACCAGGCTATCAGGGGATGTCCCCTGGGAGGCAGCCACAAAAAGTGGGCTCCAGACACATGTTCAAGCTCTCCTCCAGAGACACTGGTGATCTGGAGTGCAGCAAAGGAAGAGCTCAAAGATAGTGCCTGCCGTCTGAGGTCTCTGGAGAGGATTCCAGTTGGCCCTTTGATGTGTATTTAATTAGAAACCTGTTCCTCTTTCTATGTAGATAAGCTAATAGGCCTCTCTCACAGAAAGACTGGGTGCTTCAATTTGTTGCCTCTCTGCTGTGCCCTGGAGGCGGTAGCCAGTTAAGAACTCCTCCTCTATTTGTTAGAATCTTGAGGGACCCAGAAGCTTGAGCCCCACTGGCCACCACAGCCAAGCAATCTACAGGTGTCTCCTGGGTGGCAGCTGCAAAAATCGGGGTCCATACAAGGAATATACAAGCTCCTTTCCAGAAAATACTAGCGACTTGGTGCGAAGCAGAGGGAGAGCACAAAGATGGTGCCTGGCGACCTCCATCTTTGGAGAGTATTTCAGTAGGCCCCTAGATGTGTGTTAAATTAGATGCCTACTTCTCAGGCCCATGCTTTAAGATAAGCAAATAAGCTTCTTTCACTGAAAGTCTGGATGTTCAGTCGGCTGCCTCTGCTCTGCGCCCTGAGGTGGGTGAGCCCCAGCGAGCCCTTTAAGAACTGTTTCTTCAGTTCACGATAGCATTGTGGGTCTCGTGGTCACAAGCCCTGCTGGCTTTCAAAGCTAGAGGTTTTGGGGGCTTGTCTCTCAGGTGCAAATCTTAAAAGTTGAGGTGCCAGATGTGCAATTCAAACCCTTCATTCTTCAGGGAGATGCTCAGGGTTGTGAGTTCCCTCCTGGTCGTGGGTTGCCACACTAAGGGTGGGGTTTATGGTAAAATTGTGCCTTAGCCTCTCCTACCCACTTTGATGTGGGTTTTTTCTCATTTGCCTGATGTATAGAAGTTGCTCAGCTAGCTTTTGAGTTTTTTCCAGAGGAAATTATTCTGTATGTAGCTTTTAGATTCAGTGTGTCTGTGGGAGGAAGTGGGTTTAGGATTCTTCTACATCGCCATCTTGAACCAGAATCTCTCTATTAGCTATTAATACTTACTAGATATTAATTGTTTCTAATAAAATACCCTATTTTAAATTCATATATATTGCATTGCAAACAATTAAGAATCTTATCTCAGATATAGCACAGTAATTCAATTGGTACAACAATTTTTTGCAGAGCAAATTATGGTGTGTGACTAAATATAGGTAGTGATATGATCTCAATGTCCATTTATATGAGAACAAAATTAGAAGGCTTACAATACTTGTTTTCAAGATGTAACAAAAAAGTTACTGTATGCAATTCCACTCCTAGGTATGTACCCAAGAGAATTGAAAACATATCCACACACAAAAATTAGTACTCAGATGTTCATAACAGCATTATTCATAATTGCTAAAAAGTGGAAATAAATCAGATGTTCATGAACCAGTGAGTGGATAAACCAAAAGTGGTGTATCTCTACAATTAGCAATTAAGCAAAAAAGGAATGACATACCACTTTACACCTAGTAGGATGTCTGTAATTAGAAAGACAGACAAGAAATATTAATGAAGATGCAAAGAAATTGGAGCCTTCATACATAGATAGTGGAAATGTAAAATGTTGCAGCCACTTTGGAAATAATTTTGGCAATTCCTTAAAAAGTTAAATATAGACTTACTGTATCACCAGACAATACCATTTCTAGGCATATACCTGAGAGAATTGAAACATGTTCACACAAAACTTGTACACAGATGTTCATAGTCGTAGTATTCATGCTAGCCAAAAGATAGAAACAGCCCAAATGTCTGCTATAAAATGGAATGAAGTACTGTTACATGCTACAACATGGATGAACCTTGAAAATATTACTAAGTGATAGAAGCTAGAACTAGTTCCAAAGGCCACCTATTGTATGGTTGCATTTGTATGAAATGTCCAAAATAGGCAAATCCGTAGAGACACTAAGTAGGTTAGTAGTTGCTAGGGGGCTGTGGGTAGGGGGCATTGGGACTGACTGCTGATAGTTACGGAATTTCTTTTTGGAGTGAGGCAGATATTCTGACGTTATTTAGTGTCGATGGTTGCACATCATAGTGGATATACTAAAGTACACTAAAGTGTACACTTAAGATGGTGAATTTTATATTGTGTGAAATATATCTCAATTAAAAAATGCTATATAAAAATATTGTTGGTCTGTGATCACATGCATTTTATATTTTGATAAATATTGCTAAGTTGTCCTCCACTGAGATGGTATGATTTATATTCTCACAAAAGCTATGTATAAGTGCCCGTTTTCCTCACATTCTTGCCATTGTGGTATGTCATTAAAAGTTTTAATCTTTGCCAGTGTTATTGCTGAAAAATGATATCCTAATGTAGATTACCTTTATATTTCTCTAATTATGATCAAGATTGAATATCTTATCATATACTGCCATTTGTGGTTCCTTGCCTGTGAACTTTTTATTCTTATCTATTGCCTGTTTTTCTATTAGTGTTGGGTTTTTTTCTTATTGATTTGTAGGACTTCTTTATATGTTACCTTTTTTCCCACTTTGTTTTTCTTTCGACTTAATAACATATTTTTACTATGAACACTATCTTTACTATCCAGTAGTGCTCATTATAGCATTGCTCCATCTGCATGATTTAAGCCAAGAACCTAAGTCCTATCTCATTGACATCATTGATGAGGTCTATTAAATTTCCCAGTGCTTATCATTGTACTCCTGTTAAACTATGTCAGCTTAACACATCTATTTGTGTATGTAAATATGTTGGTATATGATATCAGAATATTTTGAAGAGGAATTGAATGAGGAAGGCAAATTTTGGATAGATTAACTGATTCCAAGTTTTGATTTTAGACAAGCATTAAATTGAATGTAATTTATGGCTTTTTCTAGAAAATATGAAGAATAAAATCACTAGATTAATAGCTGGATGGGTGGGAAGATGGATAAATAGGTGGATATATAGGAGAAACAAATGTGTTAAGTAGAGGTGAAAACTAGCTGATTATTGGCACAGAAACACATCTCCCCCGCAAGTAAGTCATTCAACAGGTTTAGTTAGTCCTTCACCAGATATTGTTAATAGATATTATATGCCAAGCTCTGTCTAGGTGCTGACTGTTAAAAATGAATCAGATTTTATCCCTTACCTCATGGAGTTCATAATCTAATGAAGGAGATAGGCAATAAAAAGATGTAAAACAAACATATTACAGTTAAGAAAATGGTATGAAGAATTTAATGTTCCTTGCCTGTTTATAGAAAATAACTAAGTAAATAGGAGCTTTGTGACATACTTTTGATAGGGTGATCGATGAAGTCCTTTCTGAGGAGATATCATTTAAGCTGAGACTTACAGGTAATGAAAGGAATTAGCCATGGGAAAGCTGGAGAAGGACATTCTATGCATAAAGAAGCTTGGAATTGAAGGCTCCAAGATGGCATCTTTGAGAAACAGAAAGGAGGTTGTTATGGTTGGAGCTTAGTAAATTGAGGTAGAAGAGGTAAGAGACCATGCAAGCCATAGTAAGGACTTTGGATCTTGCATTGAGAAATTATCAAGAGGTATTACGCAAGGGGGTGACATGTTTTAAAAGACTACTCTAGCTTCTGGATGGAGGATGAAAAAGAAGATGGTAAAAAAAAGACGTAGGGACAGTGATTAAGAGGCTATGGCCAGAGCTGTACCAGAGATAAGGATGGTGGCAGAGTAGATGGAGATGAATTGTTAAATTCCAGGTATAGTTTGAAGGTGGAATCAGCTGGATTTGATATTTTGGATAATGGAAAGGAAATATTCAAGGATTACTCCCAGCCATTTGTTATTATAATCTGTTTATGTGCACTGCATGGAATCAAGTATGGGTGGTAGGAGTAGGATTTATAAATAATGATACATAAGCTTATATTTGTGTAGTGCTTTGAAAATACTGCCACATTTATTACCTCATTTTAGGTTCTTTAATTTTTTTAACTGGAACATGTTGGCAGTTGAAATATTTTCTGAATTCAGTTATAGTTTTCCTGAAATAGAGCTTAACTGGCATTCAGAAGTGTTGACACTACTTAAAATTCTCACACACAAAAAGCAGTCCTTCCCAAAACTAAACATTTTCTTACAAAATTAGTGTGGTTTTGGGGGGGGGTATTTTTTTTTTAAGGAGTAACATAGAAGTTACAAAATTTTCCTTAAGAGTAGATTTTCATGGTGTGTAGTTCAATTTTGTCTGAATTAGAGCATAAGGCCAAGCATACTTGTATGAAAGATAAAAAGAATTTTAAAACTTGCCAGACTGTTACCTAATATAAATTAACAGAAATCTCTTCAGAGTGCTGTGATTATTAAGCTGTTTTTACTTTTGGAGTAGAGGTTATTGCACGCTGTATAATTTGATGGGAAATTCAAATCAAAATCTCAAAGCTACCACAAATACATTCAGTAATTTGTAGCATAATTTTGTTATATTTGATATGAACATCTGTAAATTAATGATTTTTTTCCTACCTAGGCCTTTTCAAAAATGCAGTTTTTAGCTTTAATCTTTAAATGGAACAGATTTGTAAGAATTGATGAATTAGTTCCTCAAATCAAAAAGAAATCAGTCTTATTTATTTATTTTTCAGAGGTGGCTGGATCCAAACAAACCAATAAGGAAGCAGCTAAAGAGTGAGCATACATATTTACTTGATGTTTTGCAAGTATACTTTATAAAGATAAAGGACTAATATAATCTGATTAATTAGAACTGCTTTTATTACTTCTAGGAGGATCTCCTTACAGTTTGAACTTTAGAGTCAAATTTTTTGTAAGTGACCCCAACAAGTTACAAGAAGAATATACAAGGTGGGTTTATGGAGCGTATTTTTCTTGAAAATATTGTCAAAACTATTATGAACTTTTGAAATTAATTGAGCGAAAATAGATTACCATGCTGTACTTCTGAGCTTCCCAGCCAGCATACAAAATGGGTTATAGATGTTTCAAGATAATGGTTTCCTCCCCTCTTGGTTGGCTGGAAGGGCCTTAGGAGATTGGAACCGCAGGGCCACCCCATCCAGGCACAAGCAACCTCCTGAGCCATATAAATATTAAATTTTCTACGTGTGAAAAATGGTTAAGAAGCACTGCTGTAGCTAATTGAGGTAATCAGATGATGCTGCAATTGTATCCAAGTGATCCTACATAGTGAGAAAGTGCCTGCCTTTTTTTTTCATGTAAAAGCATATTCTCCATATATTTTATTTCCATTGAGGAGAAAATGGAATTTATAAAACATATCACCATTATGTGTGGAAGCAGTAGTCAACAGGTACCATTTTGTGAAGGATGTTGGCAGAGAGAGCACTAGCACGTTCAGGCCTTTAAATGCCCATTTACTGGCCATGAATGTTAGGTAAACTGTTTATAGTAGAAATAGTGGGGAATAATCACAGTGTGATAACTGTCATTATTTAAATAACCTGAGTGATAACCTTGTATATTGCTTGAAAGACAGAATTAGTTTAAAAATTTCTTTTAAAAATTAGCATATTATACCTTCCATAAAAGTCTCACATATAAGAATATAGGTCAGTAACTATATCCAGAATTACTCTAAAAGATAGGTGCCAAATTAAAAAGCTGTATCTAAAGCTACCTATGGATAGGCTGTTAGATGTTAGTGTATTGGTTATCATTTAGAATACCATGGTGAAGTGGAGAAACAGAAGAATAAATTAAAGATATTTACCTGTATCTGCCAGTCCTCAGGTGTTTTGTAAAGTAGGGTTTTCAGTAGACCAAGTAAGAAAAATTAGATTGACATTCTTGAGAGTCCTTTTCTGTTTGTTGGGGGGCAGAGTGTTACCTTTTTTATAACAGGAGAACTCAAGAATATAGGTCCTGGATTAGGCAGTCCTAACATTTGAAACTAATAGTATCCAAGCTAGTTTGTCTTGAAAAGCAAAGTTGTGTTATATGAATACCCTTTAGTTTAATATTTTGTCAGGTTTTGTTGTTGTTGTTAAATAATCAAAATAAAATCTTTTATCTTAATAAATAATTCTTAGTATAGTAAAACTTTCCCTAATTTTGGATGAACTTCAAGGAAACTACTCTGAATTAATGAAATTTGTGAATTATAAGGCAAAATGCATTTTATTATTTCCTGGTATGTGTAACTTGAAATCAAGTAGCAAAGTATTCCATAGTATATGTTTCATGTAATCACATTTTTAAATGTATAAGAAATATTTGTAATTAAAAGGCCAATCATTTTAAATTGGATTTCTAATGTTTTTAATGTTTATGAAAAGTTTGTTAGCATAAGCAATTAACATATTGTCAATTATAGAGCCATATTCATAATTTACTTCACTCAAAAAAACTGTCTTTGAATTTCTTAATGGAGCTAGAATGTGTTGATTCTTTTATAGACTGTGTTGAAAATATAATCAATGTGTCTCACTGATAATTAAATCAAAATCTCTTCCTGAAGTAGAAGAAAGTAAAATCAAGTTTGGTAGTAATCGAGGAATTAATTTGTGCTCAGTCATCAGTCTAGAAGATTATCTTTGTTTTCACTAGAAATAATGCATTATTTAAAAAATCCTTTATAATGGAATGTCCTCAAGTCTTGATGCTGTTTGGTAAAATGGGATGAATGGATAGTTTTTATTTTATTACCATAGTGTACATCAGTTATTCTCTACCCTGATTACAAATTAGAATTGCTTAGAGGAGATTTCAAACATACTGATGCCTTGGCCACACCCCTAGATAATCTGTTCTAATAGGTCTCAGATGAGACTTGTGCATAGGCAGTACAAGCTTCCCAGGTAATTCTGATATGCAGCCAGGATTAAGAAATACTCCCTGATAACTTCAGTGCTTGGGTAGCCTTACTGCGATGGTCCTGATTAGAAATGACACCCTCGGCCACAATTGCTAAATTTTAAGCTTAAACCCCAAAAACCAGGAAATCTACTACACCTCCTTACCCTGAGATTCCATTTTAGATTAATGATAAAAAGGAATGGACTTAGAGAGCTTCCATCAGATTAAATGTCATTTAGTATTAGCAGGTGCTGGCATCGTTAGAAATGGGGTTTTCTCAGGAGTCGTGAGAATACAAATGACGTTTCTGTCATACGTTTTTAGTGCCTAGGTGTACACAGTGCATAACAAGTGCTTAGTTCATGGTATTAGTTATTATCTGGATTAGAAAATATATATTATTTTTAAAGCTCAAACATGTCGTTTCTATATTTACCTCAGTCATTATTAATCTATCTTAAAGGTCTTAATTGTCTTTAAAAATTGGGCTTTTATCACTCTATTTAGGGCCCCTGGGATACATATACCAGGGAAGTGACATTACTTCCTTTTTGCAGATATAGAAGCTAAGGCTCAGCCAGATTTCAAGTAATTTGCCAAAGATCTCATGCTGATTTAGCTTAGGGCTTGAATTCTGGTTTCCACTCTATCAAACCTTACTGCTTGGTATGTAAATGAAATTCGGCAAAAATAGGTATTATTTGTGTAGGATTAACAATATTATGTCAAGGATATACATGACCTTTCAATCCTAATTAAAAGATTGTTTCCCACCAGGAACCTTTAACTTTCAATTATGAAACCAAGTAGACCAGATAGAAATATGTTGTCTTGGATTGAGTAAGTAGATATATTTGTAATATTATGTATTAAGCCTTGCAAGGAGTTTGTGTACTTTGTTAATATATGAAGCCAGGATATTTGTATCAGCTTTTTAAAAAAATTTTCTAATGAATATCTGATTCTCTGAAAATCTTAATTACATATTTTGATAATTTAAATTTTGTTATTGTCCTCTTTAATGACTTTTAATCAGCCAAATAACTAAAATTTTTAATGATTTTTGACTCTTGGAGTATCTATACTTTTTTTTTTTTTTTAAAGATTTTATTTATTTATTTTTTCCCCAAAGCCCCAGTAGATAGTTGTATGTCATAGCTACACATCCTTCTAGTTGCCGTATATGGGACGCGGCCTCAGCGTGGCCGGAGGAGCGGTGTGTCGGTGCGCACCCGGGATCCGAACCCTGGCCGCCCTCAGCAGAGCGCGCGCACTTAACCGCTAAGCCACGGGGCCGGCCCTATCTATACTTTTTTTAATGGGGTGAAATAAAAATCTTAAAATTCCCTGTTCACTTAAAGACACAAAATTTGCTCTTCTGCCAACATTATACAGGGCATGTGACTTTGCCCAAGCATTGATACATCTATGAGGGAATGACTTTACACACTAGTGGGGACAGAAGGACAATGCCATCTTGTAAGCAACCTCAGCATTCTTGTTATAGAATACTTATATTTTTGTTGCTTTTAAAGGAAATTGGGTACTTGGCAATTCTAATAGTAGAGCAATAGTAGGGAAAGGAACGTCCTTTTTTTCTGATCAAAGAGATCTTTCTTAAATGAAGATAGAAAGGTGCTTTTCTACAGTTAACAGCTTCCTACTGTCTAATGATCAACACCTGGGCCTGTCCTTGCAGCTAGGTTCCTATCTCAGCAGAAAGAATGACTTTCTTTAATTGATCTCTGGTACATTGCTACTGTCAGCTCTCCTATGTCTCTGATTCAAGTTTTCTGTGCTTCCCAGTTCTACTTGCTGCATGCACAAACCTCTGAGTATTTCTCCCCCATATTCTCCCTAGGTCGTGTAACTCTTAAAAATCTTGAGGAGTTTTATAATAGAAACTAGTGGAAACAAGATATTTGAAGTACAAAATTTCATTTATCAAAGAATTTTAAAGATTTGGATTCATGAACTTGTGAAAGCTTATTTTAAAAATATCTTTACATGTGCTAATATGTAGATTATAAAAGCAAATACTTAAGTATTTCAATTTTATTTGTTAATGTAAGTATGCAGTTCGTAAACTCTAAATGTTATAATTCCAGTATGTGCTAACTATCTCTCTCTCTTTTTTTCTAAGGTACCAGTATTTTTTGCAAATTAAACAAGACATTCTTACTGGAAGGTGGGCTATATTAAATTTTTAGTAGTGGGCTTTAAAAATACTTTTAATTCCATATTATTTCAGTAATTCATGATCATTGCAAACAAATTATCTATTGAAAAGTGGTTACCCGTAGCATGAATTTCTTTCATCAGATGAGTTCAGTACTTAATAGTTAAAATGTAAGTCACGTGGAAACTTCAAGTGTGAATAGCATAATATAAATTATAGTGCTTTTGAAATTACTGTGTTTAACTTTGGGATAAGTATTTTCTATTTTGTTTTATTAGATTGCCCTGTCCCTATAATACAGCTGCCCTTTTGGCTTCATTTGCTGTTCAGTGTAAGTATCAACCCACTCTTGGGTCGAATAGCATATGACTGCATGGTCTGTTTTGACAGTACATTGCCTTTAATGTATAAATTCTTTAGACATATGTTACTATACGGAAAAAAGTGACTGCAAGAGAAATGTAATGAAACATCCAACTAGTTAGCAATTACTTTGATTCCTGAAAGAAATTTTTTCTGAAGTTGTTTGAGACCTAGAAGAATGTTAAATGCATTGTTATAACTTGCTTAAATGGTAACAGTAGAAACATGAATATTTTATTTCCAGAAATATAATGGAATTCACGACATTGCTGACTTGGCTATAAAAATTGAAAAATGTGTTTATTAAAGTGTGAATATTTTCCTCCCATTTATTAGCTGAACTTGGAGACTACAGTCAGTCAGACAACTTGCCAGGCTACCTCTCAGATTATTCTTTCATTCCTGATCAACCTCAAGATTTTGAAAAAGAAATTGCAAAATTACATCAGCAACATATGTAAGGATTTGTTTACTTTTCTGCTTATTTGGTAAATTTCTTAATGGCATATTTTATAGAGAAATGTTTTAAATTATTTCTAATGTGATTGTTGTGTTTACTTAATATAGTACAGTTACTATTGTATAAACAGTATGATTGATGTAAAGAAATGTAGGTGATCTCTACTAAAAACAATTCATTGCTTATTTCATAGAATATATGCGGCTTGTTTTCATTTCTGTTAAGAACTATAAAGCTGTTTATAAACAAATTTATTTGCTATTATATCAAGTTGCCAGTTCTGTAAGAAGGAATTTTAGAATATTAGTAGTATATTCATGTTATACAGATCAATCTACTTAGCAATTCTTTCTCAGTTTTTAGCTAAGTGAAAGGAATCATTTCTGTTTGGTGACGAGCCGAGAGGAGAAAAGGAACTTTATGTAATACTAAATTAACAGAAAATAGTCCTGTAGGGATAGCATTTTTTCACTCATAACAGTATTCAACTTTGATATTTTGTGAGTCTAATTTTCTGTGACATTTTTTTTGAGAAAAGATTTATTGCTTTGAATAGAAAGTAACATTGTTTATTGGTTCAGAGTTCAGTTTTGCTTTAACATACAATTCAGAATACTCGTGGAGGCACTAAGGCAGTGTTGCGTGTTGGCTAAGAGTCTGAACTAGAGAGCCAGACTGCCTGGTTTGAAATTGTGGTAAGGTTGCTCACTGTCTTATAACCTTGGCCAAATTGCTCTATGTCTCTGCTTCTCTGTTTCCTTATATGTAAATTATATTTCCTTATATGTAAATAAAAATGTCTACCTGTGGAGTTATTGTAAGGAGTAAGTGAGTTTATATATACAAAGTACTCAGAACAGTGCCTAAAATGGTAAGCACTAAAGAAATATTAACTCTTATTATTAAGGAAGCTTACTTTCATTTGATAATGGCCCATGTATTTAAAATAGGTTGGCAAACTACGTCCTGCTGCCTATTTTTGTATAGCCCACGGGTTAAGAATGGTTTGTACATTTTAAATAAGGTTGAAAAAAAATCAAAAGAATAACATTTTGTGGCATGTAAAATTTTGAGAAATTCCGATGTCAGTTTCCATAAATGAACACTTATTGGATCACAGGTTCCCTCATTCGTCTACATGTTGTCTGTGGCTGCTTTCACATAACAGCAGAGTTGAGTCGTTGCAACAGAGGCCATGTGGCTGGAAAGCCTAAGGTGTTTATTGTCCAGCTCTTTCCAGTAAAAGTTTGCTAACCTCTGATCTAAGATAAGACTAACGAATGAGAATTTTAATAGAATGGCCTAATGTGGTGAGGGGGCTATTTTTGTCTAAAAGTAAATGCCATTTATAGTGAAAATTCTACACATAGCATATCAGAATCAAGGGTTTGAAGATAAACCAGATTTTTAAAAAATTAACCAATAATGAAAAGTCTCTTCTGTAAGGAAGAAGTTTGTAGAAGAAGGTATATATTATATATTTATATTTGGTTTAAAGAAATGATTCCTCAAATCTTTAAACAAAACAAAAGTAGAATCATCCTGGGGCCGGCCCCGTGGCATAGCAGTTAAGTGTGCACACTCCGCTACTGGCAGCCTAGGTTCAGATCCCGGGCGCGCACCGACGCACCGCTTGTTTGGCCATGCTGAGGCGGCATCCCACATACAGCAACTTAGAAGGATGTGCAGCTATGACATACAACTATCCACTGGGGCTTTGGGGAGAAAAAGGGAAAAAAAGGAAGAGGATTGGCAATAGATGTTAGCTCAGGGCCGGTCTTCCTCAGCAAAAAGAGGAGGATTGGCATGGATGTTAGCTCAGGGCTGATCTTCCTCACAAAACAAAAAAAAAAAACGAATCATCCAGTTTAACCTGGGAGGAGGCAGAGTATTTATTTAACGTAATTGAATTTTATAGAAAACTGAAGTATATCGGATTTTTTTTTGAGGAATCCCATTTTTGTGATTATGCATTGGCAGGCTGTTGGCTCCCTTTTCTAGCATCAGTAGTGAATGAAAAGTTCATATCTTTGCTTTTGTAACTTGCTGCTTTTTTGCTCTGCTGTAATCTGATAATATCAGATAACTAAGTTGGTTAGAACTGTATATAATGTAGGATGAAATCTATTTTTAAAGGCTTTGCATTTAGAGCAGTAGTTCTTAAACTTGTGTTCGTAAGAATCACTTGGGATATTTCTTAAATGTAAGTAATTTGGACCCCATCCATTCTATATCAGACTCTATCAAACAGTACTTCTGAAACTATCTGTGATGAAAGACTAGTTTTTCCCAATGTGTCATGGAACAATACTTCTGAAAAATATAGTAAAAATGAATTACTAGCAAAGTAAAATGGAAAAATAAACAAAAACATAAAAAATTAAAAGTCCTTTTTTTTAATCGTTAGATTCAACAGACATAAAATCACTCTGCCAAAGTGCTGTTAAAGACTCTGATACTGTCAATTTCTGTACTTGTTGTGAATCAACACCTGTCTGTGCACCATGCTCTAAGAAGCACTGCTCTGGGCTTGCCTCAGAATCTGCATGTTTCAGAAGTACCCTGTGTGATTTAAATACAGATGTGCTGTATGGACCAAATTTTGAAAAACACTTCTTTCAAGTTATGTCTAAGAGTGAGTGACTTTGTAACAGCAATAAGAACAGCTAGGGACTTGTAAAACTTGGTCATTCTTGTATTTCTGGAAAATAAGAAAATAATTATACAAAATAATAATTTGTGTTACTGAAAATGTATCCTCTGGATAAGTTAGATGGTACTGTACAGAACTAAGAGTAGTAGTTGTGCATGGTGTTTTATAAAAGATTTAGTTAGAATACTGAAGTTTTTCCAGATGAATAGCCCATTTCTAATTTCGCCATATTTGTGATTGACATAATTTTTAACCTGATGATGTCTTTACAGAGGCTTATCTCCTGCAGAAGCAGAATTTAATTACCTGAACACAGCACGTACCTTAGAACTCTATGGAGTTGAGTTCCACTATGCAAGGGTAAGTGAAGAAAACTTACTTTGACGTTGTTGAGTTAGGCTCCATTACTCAGTATCAAAATTTTTTTAATACCCTGATAGGATTAGGCAACAAACAGAATAAGTAGTGAGTGCTGCTGACATAGTTGCACTGAAAATTCTCTCTGAGTATAAGTATTTTCACAACCACTTAAGATGCAATGCCTAATGAGAAGAATAAGTGGAATTTTCATGTTATTTTTCTTCAGTGTAGGCTTTTATGTTATAAAGATAATTTTTGCAGACTATCAGAAACAGTACCTTTAGAATTTTTATTTTACAAAATAAAGGTTAAGTCACAGGAAAAGTAGATTTTTAATATATTTAACTTTTATGATAATTGTTATCATAAAAGATACTTTCACCTCACTGAGGCCTGTTTTACTTCACTTATTTTATTTTCGTCATTCAGTGACATCATCATGAATTTTTATTTCTAAAGCACAAAAGGAAGCATATTAACATATTTTGGTTGTCTCTTTCCCCCTAATCCCTAGTCCCTTTATTAAGATGGAATTTATAATCGCTGGCTTCTCTTATACAATACTCTAACTTTTTTCATTGTCGAAGTTTGCTGCTTCCAAAAGACTGTTATCCTCCTGCCATAAGCATATTTGTGAGTGGCTGTCCTTCATTTGTGTGTCTCTTCATCCACGTTGCTTCTCATGATTTCTTTATCAAGAGGTTATATTCCTTTAGAAGTACCTGGAAAACGGCTGTTCTCCATAACCAGTGAAAAGTGGAATTATAGGTAATCATAGTTGAGTTGGCAATAGGTTTTATATTCTCTTGGGACAAATTGCTGAGCCTAATAAGGATAGCAGCCTGAAAGGGAGTTAAGTTTTCTTTAGATAGTTATTTTGAATTTATTTTAATATCCAAGATATACACAGACAGACAGATAGTGATTTGAAAACTCCATGTAATGGTTCATATCATTTAGGGCCTTACCTGGCCATGTTTTAAGAGAAGAGCATTAGTTCTTATATTTCACAAAGCTTATGTCAACTGCTCCTTTAAAAAACCAAATGACTCATTTTCCTCACATGACTATATCTAGTAATTCTGAGTGTTTATGACTTGGAAATCTGTTCGTCTGATTCCATTTAAAACGTGTGGGTAAGTCTCTTGAACTTTTTAGATTTTATTTATTTATTTATTTATTTATTGGTGAGGAAGATTAGCCCTGAGCTAACATCTGTTGCCAATCGTCCCCCCCCCCGCCTTTTTTTTTTTTTTTTTTGCTGTGGAAGATTGGCCCAGGGCTACCATCCGTGCCCATCTTTTTCTACTTTATATGTGGGACGCCTGCCGCAGCATGGCTTGATGAGCTGTGCGTAGGTCTGTGCCTGGGATCTGAACCTGCGAACCCCGGGCCACTGAAGCAGAGCATGTTAACTTAACCACTATGCCGTGGGGCCAGCCCCATGAGGGCTATTACTTTTGAACATGATTCTCCATATGTAACATAGCCGTCAGTATTTGTGCAGCTAGATTTTTTTTTTTTTTTTTTTTACTGAGGAAGATTTGCCCTAAGCTGACATCCACTGCCAATCTTCCTCTTTTTGTATGTAAGCCGCCACCACAGCATGGCCACTGACAGACAAGTGGTGTAGGTCCGTGCCTGGGAACTGAACCTGGGCTGCGAAAGCAGAGTGCACTGAACTTAACCACTAGACCACCAGGGCTAACCCCCTAGATTTTTTTATTATAATAAAGCTTAAAACTAATGGAACTTTGAATATGTGAACTAAACTATGGTTAACAATAAAAAGACCACTAAATTCAGTTATTTTTGTCCTTAGCAATTTTCTAAGGGTAGTTTAGACTGCTGTCTGCTATCACTGAATGCTATCAATGAAATACAAAGGAGGTTGGACTTTCCTTTTTTAATTTAAGTGACGTGGCTGGATCGTATACATAATTAACCATATTGTTATCTGTTGATTTGATTGAGGTAGGAATTTTTTTGTTGTTTAAATTATTAGATTGTAAAACTCTTTCTCGGAAAGCCATAAATGTAGAGTACCAGATTAAAAGAATTTAAATTTTAAATGGTCAAACTTATTTAAAAGGATATTTCTGTTGAGTGTGGATACGGAGAACTTAAGAAGAAAATGTGCAAATGTTCAGTGAACATGAAGGGAAGTTTTGCAGCGTCAGGAACAAAAAGGACAAACGGTAGAGGGGAGAGGATACATAAGAGAATACTTAAGTTTTGTTTTGTTTGTTTTTTTTTTTTTGTGAGGAGATCATCCCTGTGCTAACATCTGCCAATCCTCCTCTTTTTTTGCTGAGGAAGACTGGCCCTGGGCTAACATCTGTGCCCATCTTCCTCCACTTTATATGGGATGCCGCCACAGCATGGCT
The DNA here is from genome assembly GCF_020826845.1 of Diceros bicornis minor. NCBI lineage: Eukaryota > Metazoa > Chordata > Mammalia > Perissodactyla > Rhinocerotidae > Diceros > Diceros bicornis. The sequence continues at coordinate 12,794,675 of NC_080749.1, read as the reverse complement.
TGCCAAGCAGTGCGTCGGTGCGCGCCCGGGATCCGAACTGGCGAACCCCGGGCCGCTGCAGCAGAGCATGTGCACTTAACCGCTTGCGCCACCAGGCTGGCCCCTGAGAATACTTAAGTTTTAATTGAATATCACAAGCAAAATTGCGTTTGAAATAATATTTTATTTTGAAAAGCAAGGTAAGATGTCTTCTCTCTGCCTTCAGAATGCAGGTTGAAAATATCAGAGAGTAGAACCAAATTATTTATAGCAATCTGCAAAATACAAATAAGTCTTAAGAGAATTCATTGTGGTGTATCTATTATGTGCCTTGCACAGTGTTGGCACTAAGGATTACGTAGTGAACAAAACATCGATTATCCCTGCCCTCGTGGAACTGACAGGATAGTGGGGGAGAAGGAAATGGAACATGTATTAACAAATATGTGAGGATATGAAGGGGAAAGTATAGAATGCTATGCGATCACATGGCAGACATCTAATCCATCTAAGAAGGGAAGTCTTCTTAGAAGAAGTACTGTAGTCCCCACTTATCCATGGGGCATATGTTCCAAGACCCCCAGTGGGTGCCTGAAACCATGGATAGTATCAAGCTCTGAAGTATACTGTTTTTTCTTGTGCATACATACCTATGATAAAGTTTAATTTATAAGTGAGGCACAATAAGAGATTAACAACAATAACTAATAAGAAAATAGAACAATTATAACAATATACTGTAATAAAGTTACCATAGTTCTTAGCAACTGCAACATAACGATTTTTTTTCTCTCCTTAGTAAGTCGAGAACTTGCACTTTCTCACTTAAAGGAAGCAGTTTACAGCTTCTCTTTGGCATAACCGAATTGCCAGCCTCACTACTCTTGTACTTTGGGGCCATTATTAAGTAAAATAATGGTGACTTGAACACTAGCACTGTGATACCATGACAGTCAATCTGATAACCCAGACGGCTACTAAGTGACTAACAGGCTGGTAGCGTGTACAGTGTGGATCCACTGGACAAAGGGATGATTCACATCCCGGCCAGACGGAATGGGTTGGTGCGAGATTCGATCGTGCTACTCAGAACGGCAGGCAATTTAAAACTTATTAATTGTTTATTTCTGGCATATTCCATTTAATATTTTTGGGCCGTGGTTGACTGCAGCAACTGAAACCACAGAAAGTGAAACCATGGATAAGGGGGAGACCACTGTAATTTACTGAAGCCAGAAGTATGAATAAGAATTAGCCAAGAGAGTGGTCTTCACTGTAGAGCCATCAGCATGAATGAAGACTTGAAATCAAAAGAGAACATGGCATATTTGAGAAAATTAAAACATTTAGTTTGTCTAGAAGATTGTATGAATATGGGAAAAGGGAATTGTAGAAGTAAAGAATGGATGACAACTTCAGGATAAAAAGGAAAGAAAAAAGATTTGCGGGAAGGGAGCAGGAGCAGGAGGATATTTTGTTTTTTAAAATAACATATAGTAAATGGATTTTTTTTTAGTGTTCATTTGTATGAGTTTTAACACATGTATGGATTCATGTAACCACTACCACAGTCAGAATACAGAACAATTTCTTGACCCCCAAAAAAGCTCATGCTGCCCCCTTGTAGTCCAACCTTCTTCTTACCCCTAATCCCTGGAAACCACTAATCTATTCTCCAACTCTATAGTTTTATCTTTTCCAAAATGTCTCATAGATGGAATCCTACAGTATGTAACTGTTTGAGACTGGCTTCTTTTACTGACAGTAATCATGTGAGATTTAGCCAAGTCATTGTGTGTTTCAATTGTTCATTCCTTTTTACTGCTGAATAGTATTCCATTATATAGATGTACCACGGTTTGTTTATCCATTCACCCATTGAAAGACATCTGGGTTGTTTCCCAGTATTTTTTTTTATTATTATTATTATTAAGAGACCCACTGCAACCATTCATTTACAGGTTTTTGTGTGAATTTAAGTTCTCATTTCTGTAGGATAAAAATCCCAGAGTGGGAGTTCTGGGTCATATAGTAAGTGTATATTTAGCTTTGTATGAAACTGCCGAACTGTTTTCTAGAGTGACTGAACCAATTTCTATCCCTACCAGCAATATCTGCAAATTCCAAATGTTACACTTCCTTTTTAGCATGTGGTACTGTCTGTTTTGTTTCTTTTTAAACTTTTCTAATAGGTACATTTTATCTCGTATGGTTTTACTTTGCATTTCCCTAATGACTAATGTTGTTGAGCATCACATCTTCTTTGATGAATGTCTATTCAAGTGTTTTGTCCATTATTTAGTTTGGTTGTTTATTTTTTTACTCTCGTGTTTTAAGAATTCTTCATATATTCTAGATACATATTTTTTTGTTGGATATGTGATTTGTAAATATTTTCTCCTGATCTTTGGTTTGCCCTTTTATGCTCTTAACAATGTCTTTCACAGAGCAAAAGAAAGTAATAGATTCTAATATCCCTTATTCAGTCACTGATAGAACAGACAGTCTAAAAATCAGCAAGATATAGATTTTAACAATACAGTCAGCAAACTTGACTTAATTGATCCATATAGAATACTGTATTCAACAATTTCTCATTGTTTTCAAACATAGAGAATATAATTTCTGACCACAATGCAGTTAAGCTAAAAACAATAACAGAAAGATAACTTCAAAAATCCTCCAAATATTTGGAAATTAAGAAATACACTTCTAAATAAGCCATGGATACAAATACTGTCTTTATTTTTCCTCAACACTCTCTGTGCTTTGCTCTCAGACGCTCAGCTATAAAGAATAACAATTATTTACCCCTGAGTTTGTGGTTAGGATCAGTTGATGAAATAGTAGATACCAAAGTAATCTTGAAAATATAAAATAATTTGAACATATTAAATTAATATCAAGGAACATTGTGGGAGCTAAATTTAAATTTTTGTAAAGAATTTCTGACTTCTTAGAATGGAAAAAGCACTGTCTCTGGAGTAATTGGTGGCCTAATTAAAGTGTCTTAACATGTTAAATGAATGGTTTGAGGGCTCACTAAACACCTATCATCTTTACTAGAAAAGCAATCAATGAATATTTATTAAGCTATGAGAAGAGAATAAAAGAACATAATAGAGCTATAAGATCTCTATGCCATGGATCTGCAAGTTCAATATCTGTTTTATAAGGATGTTAGTATAATGTAAACTCTGTGTTTGCCTAAGAAACTGATTCCTAGTTATCTAAATGTAAATGTAATCACAGAAGGCTTGGCTTCAGGTTTTTAGTTAGGAATAGGATGCTCTAAATTAATCCTAAAACAATTCTTCCCAAGTTTTAGGCTTAATTGTGAATATCTTATTTCCGTAGGTATTTGTAATAATGATGAAGATAATCCTACTGAAAAATAACTTTTGCCCTTCAAAGTTTCAAGAAAAGGAAAGCTTAATGATGCTATTTTGATTATTCATTCATTCAGTGAATATTTATTGAGCACCTTCTATGTTCCAAGTCCTGTTTATAGACACCGTGGATACAGCAGTGAGTAAAGTAGATAAAATCCAACCCTCATGAAGCTTGCATTCTGGTGGGCAAGGCAGACTATAAACAAATAACTGAATACATCAGAGTACATAGTGTGTAATTCTACGGAGGTATAGTTCAGTAACAGGCAAAATACTAGTCTATATCATATACCAACGGAAGTCAGAAGAGCAGTCACCTCTGGAGCAGTGTTATTAGCTGGGAGGCCCATGAGGGAGCCTTCTGGGATTTTGAAAATGTATATATTGGTTTGTGGTGGTTACATAGAAGTGTATATATGTATGTGTATGCATGCATATAAAATTTTGATTTGTGCATTTTATTATATTTACATTATACTCAATTTTTTAGTAATTAATTAAATATGTAATATATCAGATAGTGATATATGTTAAGGAGAAAAGTTAAGCTGAGAAAGGGGATTGAGACAACCAAAAATGAGGTGTCAGGAAAGGCCTCACGGAGAAGATGAACAGACCTAAAGGCATCATGCAGATATCTTGGAGGACAATGTACACAGAGGAAACAGCAACGAAAGGCCATGAAATAGTGTGCTTAGCACTTCAAGGAACAGCAAAGAGACCAGTCTGGCTGGTGCAGTGAAAGCTAGGAGGGAGAGTATTGAGGTCAAGGTGGACCAGGGCTTTATAAGACATTTTAAAGACTGGCTTTTAATTATAAACAAGCCTATTAGGGGGCTTGAGGAGATAAAAGACATGGTGTGATTTACATTTTTAAAGGATAACCATGGCTGCTGTTTTGGGAGTATTCTATAAGGCCCTAGGGGCAGAGACCAGCTAAGAGACTATTACAGTGATCCAGGTAAGGGATACTGGTGGTTGTAGTAGTTGGGTAGTGAAAAGTAATCAGGTTCTTATATATTTTGAATATGGAAGTGACAGCGTTTACTGATGTATTGGCAATCGGATGTGAGAGAAAAAGGATTCAGGAATGATTCCCAAGTTTTTGGCCTGAACGACTAGAAAGGTAGAGTAACTATTCACTAAGTTCGGAAAGACCAGAGGGAAGCAAGTTTGGGAGAGTGGGTCAGGAATTAGTCTTGGAACATGTTAAATTTTATAAGACTTGTACAAATCAAATGAAGAAGGGCAGGCAATTCAGTATCGTCATGGTCCACGTAATGACATTTTGGTCAACAACAGACTGCATATGCAACACTGATCCCATAAGATTAGTACCGTAGTCTACAGCCATACCACTCTGAATGCGCCTAATCTTGGAAGCTAAGCAAGGTCAGGCCTGGTTAGTACTTGGATGGGAGATTAGTACCATATAGCCTAGGTGTGTAGTAGGCTATACCTTCTAGGTTTGTGTAAGTACACTCTGATGTTCACACAACGACAAAATCGCCTAACGACACATTTCTCTGAACGTATCCCTGTCGTTAAGTGACACACGAGTGTATGTGGAACTGGAGTTCAGAGGAGAGATCTGGACTAGAGATATACGTTTGGGAATTGTCAGCTTGCAGATAATGCTTAAAGCTATGAGATGAGCTGAGAGAGCACTGAGGGAACATATGCAGTAGATATTGAAGAGAAGAGGTCCTCAGAGCTGGGATACTTCAAAGTTTAGAGGTGAGAGAAATGAAGAAGAACCTGGAAAGGAAACCAAGAAGATGCAGCCATGTAGATAGAAAGAAAGCTTTTCTTTCTGTTAAAAACACATGGGTGTTTTTGAAGCCAAGTGAATCAGGTATGATCAACTATGTCAAATGAGAACTGACTTAGAAATTTGGAAGTCATTGGTGACCTTGTAAGCGCGGTTTTAGAGTTTTGGAGGTAAGAGCAGAGGCTGTTTAGAGAGTGTTCAAGAAGGACTGTGAGGACAGTAATTTTGAGAGATTTACCTGTACAGGACATAGATAATAACAGGAAACACCTATATAACATTTACTAAGTGCCTGACACCTTTCTTAAGGCTTTATATATATTAATCTCATTTAATCCTTACAACAGCCCTGTGAGATAAGAGTATTATCATCTCCACTTTACAGCTGAGGAAAATGAAACAGACAAGTTAAGTATTGACCATATGATATCTATTTCTGTATTTAAGAACCGATTTATAGCTTCTTCCAAGACTTTGTTTTTAACCTGCACATATTTGAAGATTTTTTGACAGACTGGTTAGAATAATCAAATAATTTAAAAACATAATCCCTTGAAACAGAGAAAAGGATCTCTTCTCTCAGAATGGAGCTATATATATGACTTCATCTGTGTCACCTTATAATATTCAGGTCACACAGTGATTTTCCATAATTCTGCTATGTGCTTTCACTCATCATGACCTGTCTAGACACAGCGTTTTTTTGTTCATTTTTCTTTTTGTTTTTTTTTTTGTATCAGGCATCTTTATGAAAATATCAGTAGATCATTACTTGTATTCATTTTCACTGAATAATTTGTTTGAGCTGACATATACTGTTAACACCTATGTAAGGCACACATTTTTTTAATCTTTACTGAATGTATATTATGCCTAACTTTATGCCTGACTACATTAAAAATATACAAGAGGAAAAAACATAAAGTAAAGGGTAAAAGAGAAAATAATTTCAACATATATGAAAGAAAAGTTTTTTAATATTCATATTTTTTAAAGAGTTCCGAACCACAAAGCAATAATTTTTAAAAACATGTAATTAAAAATATAGGAAAAACAGATGAGCATTTAACAGGAGCAATACAAATGACCAGTATTATGAAAAATTGCTTATTTTCCCGAATACTCTAAAACATAACAATGAAAACAACAACGAGATACCAGTTTTATTAGATTAGCAAAAATTCAAAGGATTAAAAGTATCCATTTTTGGTCAGAGTATGGAAAGTGGACATTCTGATACATTGTTGAAATATAACTTGGTATTACCCTTTTGGAGTGCAAATATTAATATGAGTATAATTTTTGGTCACTTCCATTCCTCAGACTCTATCCTTTAAAATATTTATAGAGATGTTTTAAATAGTGCGTTCAAGGATTTTTATTACAGCATTGTTTGTAATACTGAAAAATTAGAAATACTCTAAATGAATCAACAGAGAAATGATTAAGAAATTGTGATAAATCTATATTTTTGAATACTATGCAGCAGTTAAAATTGATGAATTATCAAGTGTATGTATTGATATGAAAAGATGTCCACAAGATGCTAAGTGTAAAAGAAAAATTGCGGAATAATATATCCCAGTTTTTGTTGATTAAGGAAATTGTGTAGTTATATATAATATGTATTTATATTTTGTATAAAAATAAAGATCTAGAAGAGTATACACCAAAATGTTAATAGTGGCTGTCTCTGGGGAATGAGGCAGAGAAGGTGAGGAGTGCTCTTCGACTTCTTACTTGATATTTCTGTATTGTTTTGAAAATTTTTTTATAATTAAGAAAATTATTTTAATAGCTGCCCCATACCACTTAAAATTAATGTTGCTCCCATCTACAACACCATAAGGGTTTGTGTTGTACCCTTAACAAGTGACAATAGAGAGGCTGGAATATTTAAGTAGTGTTAGCTAATTAGTTTGTGTATTGAGCAGTGGTCTCCAAAGGAATGGATGTTAGGACAATGTACAGGGGAACGTGAGATGAACAATTGAGGTAGAACATCTATTCATATTCATCCTAAATCTCATGTTTTTACATTCCTATTTTTAACCTATTGTAAAATAAAACAGATGCAAGCATGTCTATCTTAGTGAACGTCTGCAACTACCACCCAGGTCAAGCAGTAGAATTTAGCCATCCATTCCAGAAACCCTCTTTGTACCCTGTCCCAATAACAGCCCCTTCCTACATGGTATCTTTTTTTGGCTTTATCATCCAAGTGTGCCTTCCTAGATACCATGGCTTGGTCTTGCTTTTTGTTTGTTTTAACAAGAGAACTTTAAATTTCTTTTAATCCCTCCTTCCCTCCTTCCTTTACTCTTCCTTAGAACTTTCTTGTTAAGGAACTGGACCATTTTACTTGTAGTTTCTCAGTCAGGATTTTGCTGATCACATATTCATGGTGCACTTCAACATGTTCTGCTGTCCTGTGTATTTCCTGCAGATTGGCAGCTTGATCTAGAAGCAAGATCAGATTAGAGATTGTGTTCTTTGTTGTGTTCTTTTACCAGGAAGCACATAATGTCTGGTTTTCACTTTTTTTTTTAATGTTAGCAGTCATTAATGCTCAGTGCCTGGATCCTTTAATTCATTGGAGGCTGCAAGATAGAAATATCCTAATTCTGTCTTTTTGTTTTTATTTATTAGCTGGAATAATTTTATAGGGAGTCGCTTCCCTTCTTTTATTATTTGATTACCCAGTAGTACAGTTCATATAGGAAAGGCAGGGAAAGTATTTGATTCTTTCCTTTTATTTGCCCTGTTTTCAAGGTAATGAATTGCTTCCCTGCTGTCCTAAGAAGATATACAAATATATTTTTAAAATAATATCATTATGAATTCATGGATTAAACATTTTTGATAGGTTGCAATATATTATAATTCTTTTCGTTATTGAAGCTCAAATTGTGCCGTGTCTGGCGAGTGGGAGTCTTCTTTTGGCCCTTAAGTCCTTTTGACATGACGTTTGTAGTCTTTGATATGCTCTCTAGTATTTTAAGATGTTTAGGGCTCATCTTGTCTATTTTCAAGATGCCACAGAACGGCGATCAGCTGTTTCTTCAAGAAGCCCTGGTTTCTTTTGAGGGAAAATGATATTTCAAAATCTCAGTGTGTGTTAAGAATGCTCATTCCTACTGGTTTGCTCATTGTTTCTAGGCCTCTTAAGTGTATAGAGTTGAAATCTATATTTGTTTCTACATATCTATATTGAGATAAACAGAATATTTTGATTCTTAGAAGGTCTCAAGGGATTCTAGAATTAGAATATCCCATAATTAAATATTTGTTTTTATCCCACACTACACTTAAAACAGTAATTCTAATATCACCACATCAATTATTACTGTTAAAATTTTTTTTGTAAATATTACCTTCTTTTCCCTTGATTTTTTTTTACAGTTGCTCTAAATTTACATTGTCAGATCATATAGCCACTGCATACTATAATCTCTCCCTTTTGGTCATCATTTAATCTTAGTTCCATAGGTAACAATATATTTAAAGCTCATCACAAGTTTTTATAATCAGACAGTATGAAACATATTCTCTATAGTATGACTGGCTAAGTGTAAGCATATTACCATCGGAAATCAACTAAGAAAGGCTGCACACACTTCTGTGTCCTATAGCTGAACCCAGATGGAGCAGGATTGTAGGATTGGTAGCAGCTAATTACCTTAGCTGCTCCCTACCTGATCATCCTAACAATAATTTGAGGGTTCCCTGTATTTGTTTTATCCATTGTCTCTGAACTTGTGTCTGTTGAATTTACTTCTCTTTCTACCTCCACATGGAACTTTCTCTTTTGTGTGTAGTTTGGGCTGTGGTTTTCTGTAATTTTTTTTTCTCCGTAAATCTGATTTTATCCTCTTATGTCTTTCAGATTCCTCAAAATGTATGGTCCATTGAGTGCATACCTTCAAGTGTTATGGATTGCTTTCAAGTGTTATAGACTCTTTCTATTTTCATATATCTTCTCTGATGTTTTTTATGAGATTGGGAGCAGAAGGAGTAAAAGGAGCATATATTAAGTCTGCCATCTTTTAGGCTCAGTCTGCCATCTTGGTCCAAACTTCTAATTGATGTCCTCTAAAAAATGATTTAAGACTCTGAAAATAGTGTGCAGTGGTGCTGATTATTGCTAAACAAAATGAGCAGCTACACAAATTAATAATACACTGTTGTATTTGGCCACTTATTATACATTATCCTACCTAACAGGTTAATATAATAAGACTTTATTTAATTAGAAATTATTGAAACTACATTTTAAAGGGTTTTTTCTAGGGAGACATTTATAAAATCTTGATTATATTTCATCAAGTATTTCTATCTTCTGAGCAAATGAATGATGGGCAGTAAAAGCATTATTGCTATATTAGTTTAACTGTAGAATGTTTCAAATCAAGAAGCAAAACTATTTCAGGGCCGGCCCCGTGGCTTGGCAGTTGAGTGCGCACGCTCCGCTGCTGGCAGCCCCGGTTCGGGTCCCGGGCGCGCACCGACCACCGCTTCTCCGGCCATGCTGAGGCCGCGTCCCACATACAGCAACTAGAAGGATGTGCAGCTATGACATACAACTACCTACTGGGGCTTTGGGGGAAAAATAAATAAATAAAATTATTTAAAAAAAAACCTATTTCAAGGTTGATTAGCATCTGAGAAAACTATTTTAGTTCCATACATTTTCTCAGTAGTGCAGATTAGCTATTCAAGTTGGATCAGTTAGTATGACAACTCTCACTCATTCATCAAAGCACAATTTAAATTTTCTTCTCTGGAGTCTTCCAACTCTCCAATAATTGTTCCCCACTCTATAATCCCATGATATTTTCATTATGTTAATTATAGGACTTCTCATTATACTGGAAATATTATTGTATTACAGGTTACCCTTCACCAAATGCTGAACTACTCCGTGTTTTATTCACTTTTGCAATCCTAGTGCCGTATTTACAAAGTGATTGGATCCTAATAGTTTTAGAAATGGATGAATACTGCCTCATCATTCTACAAGATGAGAAGACCTTTGATTTTTTAATCTCAAAGAGTCAGTCCAAGTTATAAACTATGGGAAATCCTGAGATCATTTTTGCTTTAGAGTAATGAATTTTAATAATGCAAAATTTAACTTTGATTTGAAGTATGTCATTTATTTTATGAGGTAAAAATTACCATATGGGTTTGTAAATATTATGCAATTATGTGCTGCCTTTGAAAATGTCACATTGTTTAGAAAAAAATCTAATCCTGTTTTTTAAATTTATCTTGAACAACGAAAGCCAAGTATTTTAGATTTGTCATTTTCTTTTTTTGAAGGATCAAAGTAACAATGAAATTATGATTGGAGTGATGTCAGGAGGAATTATGATTTATAAGAACAGGGTACGAATGAATACCTTTCCATGGTAAGAACTTATATCAGTACCTTTGCTTTTACCATTATATTACCAAATATAATAATTCATATTAAAGAAATTTGCTGTTGAACTATATTAATGTTGTCATGCAGCTTTATCCCACTTACTTGGAATCTGCTAGAAGATACCAAAATAATTGAATTATTTCAAAAACTGCTTAGCTTATAGAAAATACTACTTTACAAATTTTTATCTTAGAGAATCTCTAAATTTTTACTATAGTATAATAGCTAATATTATCGTGTTTACTCTGTATCTTGCACCATGCTAATTACTTTAAATATAGTATTTCACTTAAATGCATTCAGTGGGGTGCTAGTTTATTATTTGGAACATGGGCATGATTGCCCCCACAAAGACCCCCTATCACAGTGGTTTAAATTGATGTTAGGAACGTATGTTGGCTCCGTGGGGTTTACAACTCATGTTTCTTTTGTCTGATTACTCTGCTGTCCTTAGCACGTTGTACTTGTCCTCATTGTCCAGGGTGACTCACCCACCATCACTTCTGTATCCCAGAAAGAGGAAAAAGGTGAAGTAGCATTTGCTACTTCCCTTTAAGGGGATAACTTGAAAATCGTAAAAATCACATTGATCATAACTCTTGTGTATATATAGTATAACTAACTCAGGTTTTTTAAAATAAACACAGTGATTTTCTTTAGGGAAAGAAACAAATATAAAAGAAATACATTGTATTAATCTGTTTCTCTTTATATCTCCTAAACGATTTGATCCTGATTTTTATTTAATAAGTGTTTGTAATTAGTCACTTTAACAACAGTTCAATAGAAATATAAATGGCACAAGCAATTATTTTAGAAAATTTGCACAACTTTGTTAAAAAAATAAAGATAAATTACCTAGGTAGGTTCACAAAAACATGAACCATAAAATAAAAAATTGAGGAAATGAACTTCATCAAAATTATAGTCTTTTGTAAAATATATATTTGATAAAGGACTAATCAAGAATATATAAAGAACTCTTACAGCTCAGTAATAAGAAGACAACCTAATTAAAAAGAACAGGCAAAATATTTGAATAGACACTTAACTGAAGAAGATACACAAATGGCAAATGAGCACATGAAAAGATGCTCAGTCATCATTAAATGCAAATTAAAACCACAGTGAACTATTACTCTATACCCACTAGAATAGCTCCAATTAAAAAGAATAACAATACCAAGTGATGACAAGGAAGCAGAGCACCTAGAAATCTCATACATTGCTGAGGGGAATGCAAACTAGTACACCAACTTTGGAAAACAGTTGGGTAGTTTCTTTAAAGTTAAACCTAGGTCTACCATATAATCTAGCAGTTCTGTTCCTAGACATTTTCCCAAGGGAAATGAAAACATGAGTTCATATAAAGATTTACACACTAATGTTCATAGCTACATTATTCATAATAGCACAAAACGGAATTCCAAATGTTCATCAGTTGATGAAAAGATAAGCAAGTTATGATATATCTACACAATGGAATACTGTTCAGCAATAAAAAGAAATGAACTAGTGATACACTAAACCCTATAGATGACTCTACTCTCAAAACATTATGTTAAGTATAAGAAGCCAGACACAAAAGACTACATACTCATTGTTTCTATGTATATGAAATTCTAGGAAACATAAATTATAGAGACAGCAGACCGGTGGTTGCCAGGGACTGAAAGTGGAAAGAGGTGATTGATGGCACCAAGGGAACATTTTGAGGTGATTCAAATGTTACTTGGTAATATTTGTGGGTGGTAGTTACACAACTGAATACATTTGTCAAAACTCATTGAATTGTTCACCTAAAATCGGTATACAGTCATGGTCCACATAATGACATTTCGGTCATGACGAACAACATACACAACAGTGGTCCCGTAAGATTTGTACCAAATAGCCTAGGTGAGTAGTAGGCTGTACCATCTAGGTTCGTGTAAGTACTCGATGATGTTCACACCATGATGAAATCGCCTAAAGACACATTTCTCAGAATGTATCCCTGTCATTTAAGCAAGGCATGATAGTATTTCATTGTGTATTTAAATTATACCTCTGCAAAGCTCATAAAAGAAAACTAGAGATCATTTAGTGTTTCCTCACACATCTTAAATGGTTCCTATATAATTCAAATTGTGGTATGTTCAGGGGAGAATATAAAACAATTCAAGACATGGTCCCTGCCTATGAGGAGACACACAAAAATTAATTGTAAAACACAAGAAAATTTATAATTAAATGCTTCAGAGAAGATAATTATCATTGTTGATTTCTTAATAGTAAATGTGCATCTTTGATTTTAATTTATGATTTTACTAAAGACAATTTTTAAAAATACTTCATTTTACTTTTATTAATTTTACATTTTATATAAATATGAAAATCAGAAATAAATTATTTTCAGATGATGTGGGTTAAATTAACACAATGATCTAAATTTTTCTATGTTTTCAAATTTCTATATTGTATACATATTTCTTTTTTATAGTAAGTTAAGGATTCTAGAAGAGTTTTTGACAAATTACTTTTAAATAGGCAAACTCCTTGAAAGACTAAAGGAACAAAAACAAATGAAGAAGAAATAGAAAACTTGAAAACTCCTATATCAATTAAAGAAATCAATTTGTAATTAAAAACCTTTCAGTCATTAGAACTCGTGTCCCAAATTGCTTCACTTGCAAATTCTATCAAACATTGAAGATAACAGTAATACCAATCTTACCTAAGTTTATTTATTTATTTATTTATTGTATTTTTTATTTATTTATTTTTTTTGTGAGGAAGATCAGCCCTGAGCTAACATCCATGCTAATCCTCCTCTTTTTTTTGCTGAGGAAGACCAGCTCTGAGCTAACATCTATTGCCAGTCCTCCTTTTTTTTCCTCCCCAAAGCCCCAGTAGATAGTTGTATGTCATAGTTGCACATCCTTCTAGTTGCTGTATGTGGGACGCAGCCTCAGCATGGCCGGAGAAGTGGTGCGTAGGTGCGCGCCCGGGATCCGAACCTGGGCCGCCAGTAGTGGAGCGCGTGCACTTAACCGCTAAGCCACAGGGCCGGCCCTAAGTTTTTTTAGAGAATAAATGAGGAAGGAACACATTCCAGCTAATTATTACCTTGATTCTAACACCAAAGACTTCACAAGAAAACTAGTTACTCATGAACATAGATGCAGAAATCCTTAATAAAACTTTACCAAGTTGATTCCAACAATATATAAAAATGATAATTCATTATAACCAAATAGGGGTTATTCCAGGAATATAAAGTAGCCTTAACATCTGAAAATCAACAAGTGTAATTAACTTTGTTATTATAATAATGGAGAAAAACCATATGATTGTTTCAATAGATGCAGTAAAAGAATTTGACAAAATTAAACATCCATTCGGGATAAAAAAATGTTTAACTTATGGGGCCGGCCCGGTGGCGCAAGCGGTTAAGTGCGCGTGCTCCGCTGCGGCGGCCCGGGGTTCGCTGGTTCGGATCCCGGGCGCGCACCGACGCACTGCTTGGTAAGCCATGCTGTGGCGGCGTCCCATATAAAGTGGAGGAAGATGGGCACAGATGTTAGCCCAGGGCCGTCTTCCTCAGCAAAAAAAGAGGAGGATTGGCGGATGTTAGCTCAGGGCTGATCTCCTCACAAAAAAAAAAAAAAAAAAAAAAAAAAAAAATGTTTAACTTAACTAAATATATATATAAAAGGGTGCTCTCCCATTCTGATTCAGGACCTTACAGAAAATCTTCTGCTAGTGTTATACTAAATGCTGAAAGTCGCAATGCTTTTTGTGTAAGTTCAGGAACAAGTATGCTTATTCTCACTATTTCTCTTCAGCTTTGTTCCAGAGGTCCTAACCAGTGTATTACAGCAGGAAAAAAGAAATAAAAGGCAAAAGAGTGGAAAGAAAGAAGAAAAACTTCTTTATTTGTAGATATGAATGCATATGTAGATTGACTGAAAATAAAGGAATGAAAAGGATATACCATGTAAATACATGGAAATAGTAATCAAAAGAAGGCTAGTGTGGCTATATTAATGTGTACAATGGTCCAACCAATTTGGAAAACTGTTTTGTAGTTTCTTACAAAGTTAAACATACACCTACCATATGACTGAGCCATTGTATTCCTAAATATTTACACAAGAGAAATTAAAGCAAATGTATATATAAAGATTTGCACAGAAATATGTTCATATCATCTTTATTTGTAATAGCCAAAAATTAGAAAAAGCTTAAAATGTCCATTATGAAGTGAGTAGATAAACCAATTGTGATATATCCATAGAATGGAATACTCCTCACTAAGAAAGAGGAAGGGATTACTGAAAAACACAGCAATATGGATGAATCTCTAAATAATTAAGCTGAGTGAAAGACAGATGAAGAAGAGTACAATACTGTATGATTCCATGCATGTAAATTCTAGAAAATGCAAGCTAATCTGTGGTGATGGAAAGCTGATGAGTTGTTACCTGGGTGGGGTGGGATGGGGTGAGTAAGGAGGACTACAGAGTGGCAAAAGGAATCTTTTGGGTATGATGGACATAGTCGCTCTCTTGATTGTGATGATGATTGAAAAACTGTATACATATAAATGTCAAACTTATCAAATTGTACACTTTGAATATGTGCAGTTTGTTTAATGTCAAATTATACCTAAGGGCCGGCCCCGTGGCTTAGCGGTTAAGTGCGGACGCTCGGCTGCTGGCAGTCCGCGTTCGGATCCCGGGCACGCACCGATGCACCGCTTCTCCAGCCATGCTGAGGCAGTGTCCCACATACAGCAGCTAGAAGGATGTGCAGCTATGACATACAACTATCTACTGGGGCTTTGGGGAAAAAAAAATAAATAAAATTATTTTAAAAAAAAATTATACTTAAAATAGTTTTCAGAAGAGGAGGGAAATAAACACAATAATGATAAAGGTAACCATTAAAGCAATAGGAAATGGTTATATAATTGCTGTTGCAGTAGAAACACAGAAAACTTGGGACAAATAGCAAAAAATATTATGGTAGAGATAAACACAAATATGTCAGTTATTACTAAAATTGTAAATGTATTGAACCTTAAAATTAAAAGACATACAAACTGCATTTTTATACAGATTTATTAATGTATGTATCATTTATATACCATACATTCACCTATTAAAGTGTAAAAATAATAGTTTTTAGTTTACTTACAGAGTACATCACCACCATAATCTAATTCTGAAACATTTTCATTACCTCAAAAAGAAAACTTATAACCATTAGGAGTCATTCCCCATCCCCTCCTCTGCCTCCCACCCACCCCATAGCTCTAGGCAACCACTAATCTACTTTCTTATTCTATAGATTTGCCTATTCTGGATATTTCATGTAAATGAGATCATATACTATTTGGTTTCTTTCATTTAGCATATTGTTTTTAGGTTTATCTTTATTGTAGCATATATTGGTACTTCATTCCTTTTTATTCCCAGGTAATATTCCATTCTATGGCTACACCACATTTTATTTATCCATTCATCAGTTTCCAGTTTTTGGCTATTAAGAGTGCTCCAGTCAACATTCATGTACAAGTTTTTGTGTGGGCATTTTTTCATTTCTCTTAGGTATATACCTAGGAATGGAATTGCTTGTTCTGCTAAACTGTTTTCCAGTATGGCTGCACCATTTTACATTCCCACCAGCAGTGTATGTGGTGGGTTCCAATTTCTCCACATTCTCACTAGCACTTGTATTAATTCATCTTTTTGATTATAGCCATTCTGGTGGATGTGAAGTACTATCTCATTGTGGTTTTTATTTGCATTTTCCTAATGGCTAATGATATTGAGCATATTTTCATGTACTTATTGTTATTTCATATATCTTCTTTGGATTATTAAAACTGGATCTTAAAAATCAACAAGAGACATACCTAAGCATAAAGAGACAGAAGGGTTTATTATTGAAAAAGATACACCAGGCATATAGAAATCAAAGGAAAACTTTTAGCTATATTATTATTATACAAAATATCAATTCAAAGAATTTTATTCATTATTTGATATTTTTCTAAAACTGTCTCAAAACTATTATAGTTGTACATACAAAATACAAATGATACAGAATATATTTATTGGAAAATACAAATCATACCAAATAGATATTACGCCAAAGAGCATCCAGTTTAAAGATTTTTATTCCTTGTTTGATATTTTTCTGGGATTTGTGAAATTAAGGTGATTTGAAACTGGCTTAGATTTTCTTTCTCTTGATCTTTTAGAAATGTCAGGTTTTTTTGTTTGTTGCCAGTGTAATGGCTCTTAATGCAAATTAGTTTATGAGTTCTAAAATATATGTAGCTCTTTATAGAATTTTTTGAATTGAGGTACCTGACTTTCTTTCTTTCCATAAATACAATCTATATTTTCTCAGTCTTTTTTTCACTTTCTGGAAATAATGTCCTCTGTCCATATGACAAAAGAATTTTCTCAGTTTCTATGTATCTTCA
The DNA here is from genome assembly GCF_020826845.1 of Diceros bicornis minor. Lineage (NCBI taxonomy): Eukaryota > Metazoa > Chordata > Mammalia > Perissodactyla > Rhinocerotidae > Diceros > Diceros bicornis. The sequence goes on along the minus strand of NC_080749.1, from coordinate 12,777,627 downwards.
AATCCCTGTCCAGTGAAAGCTCAGGATCCAGAAGTAAAATAAAAATTTTCAAACAAGAAACTGAAACTGGACTCTTCTTCCCAACCCTAAGCACACATGCTGAAGCTGACTCATACATTTGCCTCCTCAAGTGATTGACTGAGAAGAGTTGGAGTTTTGGGTTGGGGGGATGCTAAGAGCTTTCTTTTTGATTGAGATTTAACTGACATATAACATTGTGTAAATTTAAGGTGTACAACATATTGATTTGAGATTTGATACAGTTATATTGCAATATGATTGCCATTGTAGCATTAGGTAACACCTCTATCGCATCACATAATTATCATTTCTTTTTGTGGTGGGAACAATTATGATCTAGTCTCTTAGCAAGTTTAATGTTAATAAGACAGTTTTGTCCTCTGTAATCACTCTATAGTGGATTAGATCTCTAGGAATTATTTATCTCCTAGTTGAAAGTATGTACCCTTAAATAACATCTCTCCCATTCCCTCACCCCTCCTCAGTCCCTGGTAACCACCATTTCACTGTTGTTTTTGAGTTTGATTTTTTTAGATTCCATGTATTAAGAGAGATACAGTATTTATCTTTCTTTGTCTGACTTATCTTAGCATAATGTCCTCAAGATCCATCCATGTTGTCACAAATGGCAGGATTTCCTTTTTTCTCGTGGCTAAATAGTATTCCTTTGGATATATACCACATCATTATCCATTCATCCCTTGATGGACAATTAGGTTGTTTCCATATCTTGGCTGTTGTGAATAATGCTGCAATAAACTTGGGAGTGCATATATCTCTTCAATAATCTGTTTTCGTTACCTTTGGGTATATACCCAGAATTGGAATTGCTGGATCATATGGTAGTTTTCTTTTTAATTTTTTGAAGAACCTCCATACTGTTCTCCACAGTGGCTGAACCAGTTTATAATCCCAACAGTGTACAAGGGTTCTCTTTTCTCCACATCCTCACCAACACTTGTTATCTCTTGTCTTAACAATAGTCAGTCTTACAGGTGTGAGATTATATGTCATTGTAGTTTTGATTTGCATTTCCCTGATGATTAGTGATGTTGAGTACCTTTTCATGTATCTGTTAGCCATTTGGATGCCTTCTTTGGAAAGATATCTATTTAGTTCCCCTACCCATTTTTTAATTGATTGTTTTTTGGTTATTGAGTTGTATGGGTTCTTTATAAATTTTGGATATTAACCCCTTATGCAGTACATGGTTTGCAAATATTTTCTCCCACTCTGCATCTTGGCTTTTCATTTTGTTCATTGTTTTGTTTGCAGTGCAGAAGGTTTTAAGGTTGTAGTCCCACTTGTTGATTTTTTCTTTTATTGTTTGTGCTTTTGGTGTCGTATCCAAAAAATCATTGCCAACACCAATGTTGAGCTTCTTCCTTATGTTTTCTTCTAGGAGTTTTATGGAATCGCGTCTTATGTTTAAGTCTTTGATCCATTTCAAGTTAATTTTTGTGAATAGTGTAAGATTGGGGTCCAATTTAACTTTTCTGCATGTGGTTATTCAGTTTTCCCAACACCATTTATTGAAGAGACTATCTTTTCCCCATTGGATGTTCTTGGCTTCCTTATAAAATATTAGTTGACTGTACATGCAGGAGTTTAATTCTGGGCTCTCTATTCTGTTCTGTTGGTCTGTGTGTCTATTTTTATGCCAGTATCATACTGTTTTAATTACTACAGCATTGTAATATAGTTTGAAATCAGCCAGTTCACGTCTTTGGTTAAGTTTATTCCAAGGTATTTTATTGTTTTTGATGCTATTGTGAACAAAATAGTTTTCTTTATTTCTTTTTTAGGTGTTTCATTGTTAGTGTATAGAAATGCAGTGATTTCTGTGTATTGATTTTATATCCTGCAACTTTACTGAGTTCATTGATTAGATCCAACAGTTTTTTAGTTGAGTCTTTGGGATTTTCAATATATAAGATCATATCATCTGCAAATGACAGTTTTACTTTTTCATTTCCTATTTGGGTGCCTTTTTCTTTGTCTTGCCTCATTGCTCTAGCCAGGACTTCCAGTACTATGTTGAGTAAGAGTGGTGGGAGTGGGCATCCTTGTCCTGTTCCTGATCTTAGAGGAAGAGCTTTCAATTTTTCTCTGTTGAGTGTGTTAGCTATGAGTTTGTCATATATGGTCTTTATTATGTTGAAGTATGTTCCTTCTATACCCAATTTGTTGAGGGTTTTTATCATAAAAGGATGTATTTTTTCAGATGTTTTTTCTGCATCTATTGAGATGATCATAATTTTTATCTTTAATTCTATCATTGTGGTGTATGACATTTATTGATTTGCCTGTGTTAAACCATCCTTGCATTCCAGGGATAAATCCTGCTTGGTCATGGTGCACAATGTTTTTAATAAGTTCTTAAATTTAGTTTGCTAGAATTTTGTTGAGAATTTTTGCATCTATGTTTATCAGGAATATTGGTCTATAGTTTTCTTGTAGTGTCCTTATATGGCTTTGGTATCAAGGAATTGCTGACCTCACAGAAAGAGTTTGGGAGTCTTCCCTCACGTGTAATTTTTTGAAAGAGTTTGAGAAGGATTCGTGCTAATTACTCTTTAAATATTTGGTGGAATTTGCTGGTGAAGCCATCTGGTCCTGAGATTTTTCTGGGTTTGGAGATTTTTGACTACTGATTCAATCTCCTTACTTGTTATTGATCTGTTCAGACTTTCTATTTATCCCTGATTCAGTCTTGGTAGGTTGTATGCTTCTAGGAAATTATCCGTTTCTCCTAGTTTATCTAATTTGTTGGTCTATAATTGTTCATAGTATTCTCATGATCTTGTGTATTTCTGTAGTGTCAGTTTAATTTCTCCTCTTTTCATTTCTGATTTTATTTGAGTCTTCTCTCTTTTTTTCTCAGTTTCACTAAAGGTTTGTCAGTTTTGTTTATATTTTTGAAAAATAAGCTCTTAGTTTTATTGATCTTTTCTAGTATTTTTTTCTAGTCTCCATTTATTTCCACTCTGATCTTTATTAATAATTTTCTTCCTTCTGCAAACCTTGGGCTTAATTTGTTCTTCTTTTTCTAGTTTCTTGAGATGTAAAGTTAGGTTTTTATTTGTGATCTTTCTAATTTGTTAATATATGCATTTATCACTATAAACTTTCCTCTCAGAACTGCTTTTGCAGCATTCCATATGTTTTGATATGTTATGTTTTCATTTTCATTTATTTCAAAATATTCCTTGAATTCCTTTTTGATTTCTTCTTTGACCCATTGGTTGTTCAGGAGTGTGTTGTTTAGTTACCATGTATTTGAAGATTCTCCATCTTTCCTCATGTTGTTGATTTCTAGTTTCATACCATTGTGGTTGGAAAAGATACTTGGTACAATTTCAGTCTTCTTAAATTTGCCAAGACTTGTTTTGTGTCCTGTCATATGATCTATCCTTGAGAATGTTTTGTGTGCACTTGAGAAGAATGTGTATTCTGCTGCTGTTGAATGGAATGTCCTATAGCTGTCTGTTAGGTCCATTGGTGTAATATGTGGTTCAAGTCCATCATTTTCTTATTGATTTGTCTGGATGATCTATACATTGTTGAAAGGGGGAATTGAAGTCTCCCACTATAATTGTATTGTACTATTTCTCCCTTCGTATCTGTTAGTATTTGCTTAATATATTTAAGTGCTCCGATGTTGGGTGCAAATATATTTATGATTGTTTTATCTTCTTCATGGATTGATCTCTTCATCATTATGTAATGACCTTTCTTGTCTCTTGTTACTGCTTTTGGCTTAAAGTCTATTTTGTCTGGTATAAGTATAGCTACCCCTGCTTTCTTTTGGTTTCCACTTGCATAGAATATTTTTTCCATCCCTTCACTTTGAGTCTATGTGCATCCTTAAAGCTGAAGTGAATCTCATGTAGGCAGCATATAGTTGGATGTTGTTTTTTATCTGTCCAGCCACTCTGCCTTTTGATTGGTGAATTCAGTCTTATTTCTGTTTAGTGTAATTATTGATACGTAAAGACATTATAATGACATCCTATTTATTGCTCTCTGGTTGTTTTGTATCTCCATTGTTTCTTTTTCCCTCTGTTTCTGCCAGCCTTTGTAACAATTGGTTATTTTCCATGGTGGTATGCTCTGTTTCCCCTTTCTTTGTTTTTTTTGCATCTACTTTACATTTTTTCCTTTGTGGTTACCATGGGGCTTAAATAAAACATCTTGTAGAAAAAACAGTCTATTTTAGGCTGATAGGAACTTATCTTTGATTGCCTGCAAAGGGTCCACCCTTTTATATTATTGTTGTCACAGTTGAGCTCTTTTTATTTTGTGCATTTGTTAGCAATTTATAGTAGCTATAGTTATTTTTACTAGTCTTTAACATTTATACTATAGTTAAGTGGTTACACACCACCCTGTTATAGAGTTACAGTTTTCTAAGTCTGTGCATTTTTCCCCCTTACCAGTATGTGTTGTGTGCTTTCATATGTTTTCATGTCGCTGATAAGCATCTTTTCATGTCAGCTTGAAGAACATTTTTCAGCCTTTCTTGCAAGACAAGTGTAGTGGTGGTGAACTCCCTCACCTTTTGTTTGTCTTCGTGAAAGCCTTTATCCTTCATAAAGGATAACTTTGACAGATAAAATATTCTTGGCTGGCAGTTTTTATTTTTCAACACTTTGAATATGTCTTTCCTCTCTCTCCTGGCCAGTAGGGTTTCTGCTGAGAAATTTGCTGACAGCCTAATGGGGGTTCCTTTGTAGGTTACATTCTTTTTTCCCTGGCTGCCTTTAAGATTTTTTATCATTGATTTTTGATACTTCCATTATAATATTTCTTGGAGAAGGTCTTTTTGCATTGAGATGATAGGGTGATCTATTAGCTGTGTGGAATTGTATGTCCAAGTCTTCCCCCAGGTTTTGGATGTTCTCCACTATTATTTCTCTGCCCTCTTCTCCATCTCTTCTCCTTCTGAAACCCTGATTATTCTGATATTCGTCGTTTTGCTGGAATCTCTCAGCTCACGTAGGCTTTCATCACTCCTTTTCAATCTTTGTTCCTTCTTCTGCTGAGAGCTTCCTGATTGAGTAGTTCCATTAGTCATAAATATCCAAACTTAGAATTATCATGAAAATATTTACTTAGATGACTGAGCTGGGATCTCAAAGCAAGTTTTGCTAAGTAAGATTGAATATCCTGGCCTCAAGGTTAAAAAAGGTCTGAAGGTTAAAAAAGATCTGAGAATTACTTATTATAAGGTTAATATATATAAGGAGGCAAATCTATTTTGCTGATATTGATTACACTAATGAAGGTTTGAAAACTTCTCTCATAGCATTATGTGAGTTGCATTTAAGAAGAAAGGCAATGTAGAAAGGTAAAATAAAAAAATCATTATGTTTTTTTAAATTAATGCAAAGTATTTTGAGGGTCATTGCATAAAACCTTGACATATTACAAATTACTTATAGTTTTTGTTTAGTTTTTTTAAGAGTTTGTTTTTTTAGGGAAATTTTAGATTCACAACAAAATTCAGAAGAAGGTATGGAGATTTCCATATATCCCCTGCCCCCTCACATTTCCATATATCCCCAGCCTCCCTCATTAGTAACATTGCTCACTATAATAGTGCATTTTTACCAAGGATGAACCTACACTGACACATCATAATCACCCAGAGTTCATAGTTTATATTGGGGTTCACTCTTGGTATTGTGTTTTCTGTGGGTCTGGACAAATATCTAATAACATATATCCATGTTTGTAATATCATACAAAGTAGTTTCACTGCCTTAAGAATCCTCTATGCTCTGCCTAATCATCTGCCCACCTGCCCCTGTCACCACTGATCTCTACTTTCTCCATAAATTTGCGTTTTTCAGAATGTCATATAGCTGGAATCGTATAGTTTTAGCCTTTTCAGACTGGCGTCTTTCACTTAGTAACATGCATTTAAGTTTCCTCCATGTCTTTTCATGGTTTCATATGTCATTTCTTTTTAGAGCTGAATAATATTTCATTGTCTGGATGTACCACAGTTTATTCATCCATTCACCTACTGAGGGACATCTTGGTTGCTTCCAGGTTTTGGCAATTATAAATAAAACTGCTATTAACATTCATGTGCAGGGTTTTGTGTGGACATATGTTCCCAGTTCCTTTGGGTAAATACCAAGGAGATACAATTGCTGGATGGTATGGTACCAAGTATGTTTAGTTTTGTAAGAAACTGCCAAACTGTCTTCCAAATTGGATGTGCCATTTTGTATTCCCACCAAAATGAATGAGAGTTCCTCTAGCTCCACATCCTCACCAGCATTTGATGTTGTCAGTGTTCTGGATTTTGGCCATTTTGTAGGTGTGTAGTGGTATCTCATTGTTTTAATTTGCATTTCCCTGATGACATATCATGTGGAGTATCTTTCTTGTGCTTATTTTCCATTTGCATATCTTATTTGGTGAGGTGTCTGTTAAGGTCTGTGGCCCATTTTTTATTGGGTGGGTTGTTGTAGAGTTTTAAGAGTTCTTTGTATATTTTGGATAACAGTCCTTGATCAGATGTGTCTTTTACAAATATTTTCTCCCAGTCTGTGGCTTTTCTTCTAATTTGCTTGATATTGTTTTTTACAGAGCAGAAGTTTTTAATTTCAATGAAATCCAGCTTATCAATTATTTCTTTTATGGGTCATGTTTTGGTGTTATATCTAAAAAGGCATCACCATACCCAGGGTCTTCTAGATTTTCTCCTATGTTATCTTCTAGGAGTTCTATGGTTTTGCATTTTACATTTAGGTCTCTGGTTCATTCTGAGTTAATTTTTGTGAAGGGTGTAAGGTCTCTGTCTAATTTCGCTTTTTTGCATGTGGATGTCCAGTTGTTCCAGCACCATTTGTTGGAGAGATTGTCTTTGCTCCATTGTATTGCCTTTGCTCCTCTCTCAAAGATCATTTGGCTGTATTTATTGGGATCTGTTTCTAAATTTTCTATTTTGTTTCATTGATCTGTTTTGTCTGTTCTTTCACCAACACCACACTGTCTTGATTACTGTAGCTTTATAGTAAGTCTTGAAGTTGGATAGCATCAGTCATCCAACTTTGTTCTCCTTCATTATCATGTTGGCTAATCTGGGTCTTTTGCCTCTCTATATAAACTTCAGAATCACTTCATCAATATCCACAAAATAACTTGATGGGCTTTTGATTGAGATTGCATTGAATCTATAGATCATAGTGGAAAGAACTGACATCTTGACAATACTGATTTTTCCAGTCCATGAATACGGAATATCTTTGTATTTATTTAGTTCTTCTTTGACTTTATCAGAGTTTTTTAATTTTCCTCATATAGTTGTAGTACCTATTTTTTAGATTTATACTTAAGTATTTCATTTTAGGGGTGCTAATGTAAATGGTTTGTGTTTCTAGTTTTAAATTCCAGTTGTTCGTTGTTGTATAGGAAAGTAGTTGACTTTTGTATGCTAACCCTGTATCCTGCAACCTTGCTATAATCACTTATTAGTTCCAGGAGTTTTTCTGTCAATTCTGAGTCTTCTACATAGACAGTCCTGTCATCTGCAAAAACAGTTTTATGTCTTCCTTCCCAATCTGTATATCATTCATTCTCTTTTCTTGCTTTATTGCATTAGCAAGACTTCTTGTATGATATTGAAAAGGAGTGGTGAGAGAGGAAATTCTTGCCTTTTACCTGATTTTAGTGAGAAAGCTTCTAGTTTCTCACCATTAAGTATGATGTTAGCTATAGGTTTTTTGTAGAAAGTCCTTACCAAGTTGAGAAAGTTTTCCTCTATTCCTACTTTACTGAGAGGTTTTATTATGAATGGGTACTGGATTTTGTCAAATGCTTATTCTGCATGTATTGATATGATCATGTAATTTTTTTTCTTTTTTAGTCTTTTGATGTGTCGGTTTACATTAATTGGTTTTTTAATGTTGAACCTACTGCCTTGTGTTTCTGGGATAAATCCCACCTGGTCGTGGTGTATAATTCTTTTTATACATTGTTAGATTTGATTTGCTAATATTTTGTTGAAGATTTTTAAATCTGTGGTCATGAGATAATCTGTAGTTTTCTTTTTTTTGTAATGTCTTTGTCTGGTTTTGGTATTAGGGTAATACTGGCCTCATAGAATGACTTCAGAACTATTCCCTCTGCTTCTATTCTCTTTAAGAGGTTGTAGAGAATTGGTATAATAGCTTCCTTAAATGTTTGGTACAATTCACCAGTGAACACATTTGGGCCTGGTGTACTTTTTTATTAATATTTATTAATATAATTAAACTTCTGTAATAGATAGAGGCCTATACAGATAGTGTATTTCTCCCTGTGTGAGTTTTGACAGATTGTGTCTTTTAAAGAATTGGTCCATTTCATTGAGGTGATCAAATTTGTGGACATAGTCTTGTTCATAGTATTCCTTCGTTACGCTTTTAATTTTAGTGGAATTTGTAGTGATGTCTGCTCTTTCATTTCTGATATTAGTAATTTGTGTACTCTCTCTTTTTTTCTTAGTGTAGCTAGAAGCTTTTTTATTTTATTGATCTTTTCAGAGAACTACCTTTTGATTTCATTGATATTCTCTTTTGATCTCCTGTTTTCATTTTCACTGATTTCTGCTCTACTTATTATTTTTATTTCTTTTTTTTTCTTACTTTGGGTTCAGTCTTTTTTTTTCCAGTTTCCTAAGGTGGAAATTAAATTATTGATTTTTGGTCTTCTTTTCTTATATATGCATTCAGTGTTATAAAGTTCCCTCTAGGGGCCAGCCCCGTGGCGTAGTGGTTAAGTGTGCATGCTCCGCTGCTGGCTGCCGGGGTTTGGATCCCAGGCACGCACCGGCGCACCGCTTGTCAGGCCATGCTGTGGCGGCATCCCATATAAAGTGGAGGAAGATTGGCACGGATGTTAGCTCAGGGCCAGTCTTCCTCAACAAAAAGAAGAGGATTGGCATGGATGTTAGCTCAGGGCTGATCTTCCTTACAAAAAAATAAATAAATAAATTTCCCTCTAAGCACTGCTTTTGCTGCATGTCACAAGTTTTGATATGTTGTATTTTCATTTTCATTTAGTTCAAATAAATTTTCATTTCTCTTGAGATTTCTTTGGTTCATATTTTGTTTATAGGTGTGTTATTTAATCTCTACATATTTTGAGATTTTCCAGTAGTCCTCCTATTATTGATTTCTAGATTAATTCCATTGTGCTCTGAAAGCAGAGATTATGTGATTGATAATTTTTTAAGTTTCTGAAGGTGTGTTTTATGGCTGATAATGTGGTCTATCTTGGTTAATGTTCCGTATGAGCTTTTGAAAAATGTATGTTCTCCTGTTGCTGTAGGAAGTAATTTATAGACGTCAATTTTATCCATTTGATTGATGGTGTTGTTGAGTTCAACTGAGTCCTTACTGACTTTCTGCACAGTGAATTTGTCCATTTCTGATAGAGGGGTATTGAAGTCTCTAACTATGATAGTGTATTCTTCTGTATCTCTTTGCAGTTCTATCAGTTTTTGCCTCTTAGTTTGATGCTCTGTTGTTAGGTGCGTACACATTAAGAATTTTTAATGTCTTGGAGAATTGACCCCTTTATTATTATGTAATGCCCTTTGTTATCCCTGATAGCTTTCCTTTAAAGTTATCAGAGATAACTTTAAAGTCTGTTTTTTCTGAAATTATTAGAGCTACTCTTGCTTTCCTGCTTTCCTTTTTTTAATTGAGATATAATTAACATATACTATTATACAACATAATGATTAAATATTTGTGTATATTATGAAATGATCACCACAGTAAGTCTAGTTAACTTCCGTCACCACACACAGTTACATTTTTTTTCTTGTGATGAGAACTTGTAAAATCTACTCTCTTAGCAACTTTCAAATATACAATACAATATTATTAACTATAGTCATCATGCTGTACTTTACATCCCCAGGTACTCCTGCTTTCTTTTGATTAGTGTTAGTGTGGTATATTTGTCTCCATCCATTTACTTTTCACCTATATATGTGTCTTTATATTTAAAGTGGATTTCTTGTAGACAGCATATTGTTGGGTCTTGTTTTTTGACCTACTCTGACAATATCCATCTTTTGATTGATGCATTTACACCATTGCTATTCCAAAGGATTTTTGATATATTTGTATTAATATCTGCCATATTCGTTACTGTTTCCTACTTGTTGCCTTTGTTCTTTGTTTCTATTTTTTGTTTCACTTTTTCTGCCATTTTTCGTTTTAATTAATTGAGTATATTATTCCATTTTCTCTCCTTTCTTAGCATATCAGCTATACTTCTTTTTTTACAGTGGTTGCCTTAGAGTTTGCAATATACATTTACAGTTACTCCAAGTCCATTTTCAAATAATAATATACTATGTCACAGGTAGTGTGTGTACCTTATAATAACAAAATAATATTAATTTCTTCCTCCTGTCTCTTGTATCATTGCTGTCATTCATTTCACTTATACATAAGCAAACATAAGTAGATAATTGTGTATATATACATTTGATTTATACATAAACATGCATAATTTCATACATTGTTTTATTATTTTGAACAAACATCTGTTAGATCAATTAAGAATAAGAAAAATAAAATTTTTGTTTTACCTTCACTTATTCCTTCTTCAGTGCTTTTCCTTTCTTTATGTACATCTGAGTTTCTGACCTATATTATTTTCCTTCTTTTCACATTTCTTATGAGGCAGGTATACTGGCAACAGATTTTCTCTATTTTTCTTTGTCTGAGAAAGTCTTTATTTCTCCTTCATTTTTGAAGGATAATTTCACAGAATACAAAATTCTGGGTTGATGGGTTTTTCTCTCAACACTTTAAATACTACACTCTACTCTCTTTCATGGTTTCTGAGAAGTCGGCTGTAACTCTTGTCTTTGTTCCTTTATAGGTGAGATGTTTTTTCCGCTGGCTTCTTTCAAGATTTTTTCTTTACCTTTGATTTTCTGTAATTTTGAAATGATATGCCTAGGTGTAGTTTTTTAGGCATTTATCTCACTTGTGTTCCCTGAGCTTCCTTGATCTGTGGTTTGGTATTTAACATTAAAATTCCCCAGTCGTTATTGTTCAGATATTTCTTATGTTACTTTCTCTCTTTCTTCTCCTTCTGGTATTCCCATTACCATATGTCACAGTATGTTGCACCTTCTGGAGTTGTCACACAGTTCTTGGATATACTGTCCTTTTTTTCAGTCTTCTCTTTGTTTTTCGGTTTTTGAGGATTCTATTAATATATCCTCTATCTTAGAGATTCTATCCTCAGCTGTGTCCAGTCTGTTAATAAGCTCATGAAAGGTATTCTTCGTTCCTGTTACAGTGTTTTTTACCTGTAGCATTTGTTTTTGGTTCTTTGTTAGGATGTCTATCTCTGCTTACATTGCCCATCTGTTCTTGCATGCTCTCTACTTTATTCATTAGAGTCCTTAGCATATTAATCATAGTTATTTTAAATTCCTGGTCTGATAATTCCAACATTCCTTCCATGTCTGGTTCTGCTGCCTGCTCTTTCTCTTCACATTGTGTTTTTGCCTTTTGGTATGCCTTGTAATTTTTTCTTGATTGGCAGACATTATATCTTAGTAAAAGGAACTGCTGTAAATAGGCCTTTAGTAGTGTGGTGGTGATGTGGGTGGAGGGGAAGTGTTCTATAGTCCTGTAATTAGCTCTTTGTGTTTTAGTGAGCCTGTGCCTCTGGACTGTTAGCTTCACAAGTGTTTCTCAGGCCCCTCACCTCCCTTAGTTGAGATAGGATGGCTAGAGTAGGCTGGAGGAGGGTATTTCCCCTCCCCTGGTCAGTTAGGCTCTGATAATGCCCCAGCAGGTTAGGCTCTGGTTAACTAGTTTCCCCTGAAGGCAGACCTTGCTAAGAACAGAGTGCTCTGGCTTATTTCAAAATGATTCCTTTTCCTCTTCCCCTGCCAGAAACCCAAGGGTATTCTCTGCTATTTACTGTGGAAATCTGGCTGAGCTTCTGGAGGTAAATCACACAATATTGTGGGGGCCCCCCTTGTGACTGAGTCCTCCTGGAGTTTTCAACTCTTGGAGTTCTCCACCCTGAGTCTCCAATAATTCATTCATAAATTACAGTTCAGGTTTTCTTACCCCTGCACTGGCTCGTCTGGCAGTTTCTGCTCATGAGTCCTTGCTCTGGAAAGCTGTGATTGCCTGTATTCACCTGTTGGTCTCTCAAGTCTTGGGGGACAACAGTTTTCCCTGTGCCTTCCCCTTTCCTGTGGATCCAAGAAGAGTTGTTGATTTTTCAGTCTGTTGAGCTTTTTACTTGTTGTTAGGATAGAGTGGTGATTTCCGAGCTCCTTACATGCAGAACCAAAAAACTACATGTAGTTTTTTTTGTTTTGTTTTGTTTTGTTTTTTTTGGTGAGGAAGATCAGCCCTGAGCTATCATCCGTGCTAATCCTCCTCTTTTTGCTGAGGAAGACCGGCTCTGAGCTAACATCTATTGCCAATCCTCCTCCTTTTTTTTTCCCCAAAGCCCCGGTAGATAGTTGTATGTTATAGTTGTATATCCTTCTAGTTGCTGTATGTGGGATGCCGCCTCAGCATGGCCGGAGAAGCGGTGCATCGGTGCGCGCCCGGGATCCGAACCCGGGCCGCCAGTAGCGGAGCATGCACACTTAACCACTAAGCCACGGGGCCAGCCCCCGACATGTAGTTTTAATGAGTAAATAACTATGTTATTGGTTTTTCTTGAAATTTAATTCGTGACATGTGTTTTATGTATTTCTGTAGATATAAAATTGGGAAATGTATAGTTTACAGCAAATATTCTGATAAAACTTTCCTCAATTGAGCACATAGGTTATAATTATTTTTCCATGGAGCACCCAAAACTTTAGATTCTTTATGTAATCTGTATATGTATATATGATTAAATGTTTAGATGTTACTGAATATACAGTTAAAAGATTATTTTTTAAATTATTTTCTTAGTTTATTAGTATTTTCATCTTTATTCAAAATTTAAAATACTCCAATTCATTCTCTTTTTATCTAGGTTGAAGATTGTAAAAATTTCTTTTAAGTGCAAACAGTTTTTTATTCAACTTAGAAAAGAACTGGTGAGTGTTGATCTAATTATTAATATAAATGAAATCTTAAGAAATGACTAGTCATTCAGGACATTCATTTCACATTCATGCAAGTGAAAGTGTTATTAATGCTGTTGATAACTACTTACTAAGTTAATTAATTCACATTTTATGACCAAGTGTATTTATCCCCCAGTGTTTCTGTGTGGTTCTGATGTAAGGTTCTTCCAGATGTCCATCCTGCTGTCTCCTGAACTTAGAAGCTGGTCTCAACCGTCCTGTTCACTGTCAGTCCACAGGGTCCATTCACGTAGGCAGTAACTGAGCATTTTCTATGTCCTTTTTCTTTTTTCTACTAAATCTACAGCACTTCCTTTCATATATAAGTTCATTTCATTTTAGGGAACCTGAGTGTTTAGTTTTGTTTCTAGTTCATGAATGTGTAGTACATTTCCTCCTTTTATTAGAGTGGTAATGTCCTTTTTATTTATTAAATACAACACATTGAGTTATGGAGAGTACAGTGTTGGAAAGAATTTCACGTTCTAATTGATTTCATCAAATTAAACTAACCTTATTGTTTGACTTACATTATTTCTTAGAAATCTTGACAAATTAATGCAGATTTCAAGATCATTGTGTGTGTATGTAAAATGTATTTGAAACCTTTAAAATATTTGAATCAGCTGCATTTTATTTGAGGATATTGATCTACTTAGTGACTATGATTCATCATTTATGCTCACAAAATATGGAATTTTTTTCAAGAGAGTTTTTATCGAAATAGAAAAGTATATAGATATTGAGTATAGTGCCTGATAAGTATGTAATATATAATGATAATATGTAGAACATTACTACCATCCCAGAAACTGGTATTATTGCTAATGGAGCTGATGCCCACTTTGCAGTCATTAGCCCTCCCAAAAAGTAAACATTATTCTCATTTGTATCACCATAGATTAGTTTGCTTATTTTTGAACTTTAAAAAATATAATTATATAGAATGTTCTCTTTTTGTCTGCCTTTTTTCCTTTAACATTGTGAAATTCATCCAAGTTGTTGCACATAGCAATAGTTTGTTCCATTGCTGTATGGTATTCTACTGAATGAATATACCATAAATTAGTCATTCATTCTTATGTTAGTGGACAGTTTTGCCATTTCCAGGATGCGGCTATTATGACTAATGCTGCTAAGGAACATTCTTTTACATGTTTCAATAAATGTTTAGAGAAATAAAATATGATAAATCTTATCTGGAAACTAGAGAAGAAACATATTTTACTTTAATTATATTGGTAGAAAGCAGTGTAGAAGTCAACTTTTGTAATTCCCATTTTAGTACTATTGTTATTAGTAGTAATAATAATAGTTATAGTATCTAACATTTATTGAGGTCTTACTATATGCATGGTAATATACCAACATTTTTATATCGTTTAATCCTTACAGCCATTCTCTGAAGTGGTGTATCATTAGGAATGTGTTTAGCCTCAGGTAATAGCAGCAACAAAAGTCAACTAATAATTGATTAAAGACTATAGGCATACTCTGGATTTTATTGCCTTGTTAACATTTTCTTTCTGAAACATCTCTTTGTTTTTAAACGCTCAAACCTTATAGAATCTACTTATATCTCAATACAACATTTTGTGTCTATTGTTTACAAAATGTGCAGGGAAAAATTTTGTTTCCAAACACAATTGCTAGAGTGTCAAAATCACATATTAGACTTTTTGAAATATGGAAAGTGCCAAAAAGGGAGAACGTATATGCATCTTAGATTTTGCTTCCACTGAGAAGCATTACTGCAGTCATACTCTTTGTGAGACATTCTCTGTCATTTTGCATTGTTTATGGTATGTAGTACAATGTGTGAACTGTATGCTAGTGCATACAAAGCAGCTGTTAAGCATAATTAAGAATTCTCTGGGGGCTGGCCCCCTGGCATAGCATTAAGTGCTTGCACTCCACTGCTGGTGGCCGGGATTTGGATCCCGGGCGCGAACCGACACACTGCTTGTCAGGCCATGCTGAGGTGGCGTCCCATATAAAGTGGAGGAAGATGGGCACGGATGTTAGCTCAGGGCCAGTCTTCCTCAGCAAAAAAGAGGAGGATTGGCATGGATGTTAGCTCAGGGCTGATCTTCCTCACAGAAAAAAAAAAAAGAAAAGAAAAGAATTCTCTGGTGATCAAGAAGTGATGTTTTAAGCATATTATCTTCTAACATAGTAGTTAATACTTATACGTGGGCATTTTACTGTATCTTAGTTATGGAAAATATCTTCATGACCTTTTGATAGGCAAAGATTTCTTTAACAGAACATAGAAGGAAAATTAACCTTAAAAAAAAAATCAATAATTGGACTATGTTAAAATTAAGAACTGTATTTGTCAATAGACATCATTAAGAGAGTGAAATAGCACAGAATATGTTTATAATACACATGCATACACACACACACACCACATCCTTGGTTGTATATCTAACCCAATCCTAAAATATGCTAGCGACTTGATCAGAGACTTGAGAAATGAGCATATCACATGGCCAGTAACATGAAAAGGTATTGAACCTCATTAATCATCAAGAAAGTACAAATTATAACCAAATGTGATACTTTTACACATCCACCAGAATAAAGTAATGAGAAGATTGATAAACCAGTCGTTGGTGAGTATGTGGAGCATACACTGCTGATGGGAGAGAGTACTTATTGATCTAACCATTTTGGAACAGTGTTGGCCATTATCTACTAAAGTTGAACACGTGCATATCTTATGATCCAACAACAGAAATGCGCACATCTCTCCATCAGACAACATACAGGAATATACATAGCAGCAATATGTTTACATCCCCAAACTGGTGACATCAAATGTCTATCAACAATAAATGAATAAATAAACTGTGGTATATTCATATGATAGAATACTATGTAGAATGAAAATGAGTGAATTAGGGCCTCACAACTATATAGATGAATATGGAAATAAAATATTGAGCAAACATCAAACCTAGAGACACATACGTATGATTCCTTGTATATAAAATTCAAAAACAAGCATAACTAATCTATGGTGATAAAAATCAGAAGAGTAATTACCTTTGGGAAGGTAATCTGCTAGAAAGGGGAGACAAAGGATACTTCAGCGGTGCTAGTAACGATCCATTTCTTGATCTGGTGGAGGTTAAATGGTTGCATTCATCATGTGAAAATCAGAGCTGTACACTTGTGTCATGTATGCCTTGCTATGTGTCGTTTACTTCAATGAAACTGTTTCTTTTTAAATAGTAATTTGTGCCAAACTTTTAGAGAAAAATTAAAGAAATGCTCTTCTTCTGTTGCTCTATTTTTTTTGAGGTAACATTAGTATAACATTATATAAATTTCAGGTGTACATCATTACATTTCAATTTCTGTGTAGACTACATCATGTTCACCACCCAAAGAATAATTACCATCCGTCACCATACACACGTGCCCTTTTACTCCTTTTGCCCTCTCTCCTCCCCCTTCTCCTCTAGTAACCACCAATCTAATCTCTGTATCTATGTGTTTGGTTGTTGTTGTTGTTGTTTTTATCTTCCACTTATGAGTGAAATCATATGGTATTTGACTTGCTCCATCTGACTTATTTCTATTGCTCCTTATTTTAAATTTTGAGTTTCATAATAGTGTTCAGAAGTGCCGAGTATTCTTATTTACTTATTTACAATCTAGACAAATTTATAAATATAGAGATATTGTTAAAAGGTGTGACACTATGGCCAGGATTGTATTTTGAAACAGCATTATAGCTACTAATTTTTGAAAACAGATATATATCAGTTTTTAAACTTATTTCTAACTATTTTTTAAAGTAAAAGTTCTTAAGAGTTGCAGTATTACTGACTAGAATGTTTATCTGTAAAAAGTAAATGGAGCATTAGGTCCTGACCTTTTCCTGGTGTTCTCTGCATTTTGTCATTTATTACAGCATGAATCTAGAGAAACATTATTGGGATTTAATATGGTGAATTACAGAGCATGCAAAAATTTGTGGAAAACATGTGTAGAACATCACACATTCTTCCGTTTGGACAGACCACTTCCACCTCAAAAGAATTTTTTTGCCCATTATTTTACATTAGGTTCAAAATTCCGATATTGGTAAGTATTATTTATGCGTTAACGCTTTATTGTTGGATTTTTCCTCCCTTTAAAATAAGGGTCTGGTTAATTGAACCATAGAATCTTTGTTACTCATACATACCTGCTAAGTCCAAATCTCCCTGGAGTGTGGCCCCTTTGTCTCTATCAGCAAAAAGTTCTACAAGTTCTTGTGATACAACTAGACTTGAGAAACCTGTTCCATTGACTGTATTCCAGGTCATTATTTTTTAAAGTAAATCAACCATATTTAATTATTTACATTCTAGACATGTTATCATTTCCATTGTGTCTTTGTTTCTTATTTACAAGAAAACTTTTCTTTGTTCTAAGACACCTTTATTTTATTTGTAAAAAGGTATCTTCTGCATAAGCATACAGTTACTTTGCTTTTTTTATGTATGAGCTGTCAAACCCTTTATTGTAAAGAGTGCAAAACAGCTATTATGCAAAATCAGATTTAGTCATTGAACAATAACCCCAGGTCCCTTTTCCTAAAATTGTCTTATTATTTATTCTTGATAGCTTTTATTTTCTCCTGAAGACAGCAGTCTTTGGGGGATAACTCTAAATCTGAAGATACTCCAATTAGTTTTGCCTATGGAATTCTTGAAAGTCCCATGAAAACTAGTTTTTAAGTGGAATCTGGTAAGAATCACGTAGAAAAAGCCATTCATGATCTTCTAGTAAAACAAATGTTATTTATTTTTGTTTGTTTCTACTTCACAAAATAAGATTTTCCATCTTCAATAAATAAAACCTTTTGCCATTACTATTAGATTAATTCATGTTACATATTCATGAGGAAAATGTTTAGATGCGGCCCCGAAAATATTTATATTATAAACCTCAAACATTTATAAATGCCCAATTTGTAATCTCAGAAAAAGATAACAGCATAAAGCTTAGTACAGGATATCCCATTAAAAATGCATGTCCCGTCACCCCAAAAAAAGTAGTAAAAGTAGCCCAAAAATTCAGTAGCAACACTTAAACAGAATTAGGAAAATATTAACCACAAAACGGCATAGTAGATTCTTAAGTGGCTTGGTGTCATGTTTAACTCTTCTGTCACCTTCCTAAAAGCAATATTGGCAAAAGTAAGTTGGTGGTGCTTGCAAATTTAAAGGTAAATAAACTGAGAGCATGAGTATGAGATAATGGTGCAAGTCAAGGAAAAATCAAAAAGCCTTATCTGTTGGTAATAAATCTCAACAGGAGCAGAAGAAATCTCCAGTGAAAGAACAGTACAGACCATAGCAGTATTCCCTCAATAAACTTAATTCCTATCTAAGTGACCACCAGAGTCATATACGAGGACTACACTTATCTCCAGCAGAACTCTTTCTTCCCTCTGTCTTTGAAAATATGACATACATTGGGCTGGCCCTGTGGCGTAGCAGTTATGAAAATATACACATAACTATACACTATTTCACTTAGGCAACAAAGAAATGAATAGAATATAGTAACCAGCCTTCAACTATAGTTCAAACAGATCTCAGATAAGATGAGAAAAAAATCAAGGAATTTACCCAAACTATACCACAGCAAACAGAAAATTTAGTCGTTATGACTACAAATAAAAAAGACAGTTAAAGAAACCAGTTTGGGAGTTACTGAAACAGAATGAATGAGTTACTGAAACATTACTGAAACAGAATGAAATTTCTACCATAGATGTTAATAAAAACAAGCTCAAGAACACTCTAATAAAAAAAGAAAATATTGGTGGGGAGGGGAGCAACACCTGCCATTCAGGCTGTTATTGGGGCACATGGGCCTAGTTCTGGCAGATTGTCTGTTTTTAACAGCTTTTTTAGGGTGTAATTGACATGCAATAAACCACCATATTTAAAGTTTAAAATTTGACATTTAGAGATGCATACACACCCAGGAATACATCACCACAATCAAGATATCAAGCATATCCACCCCAGAATTTCTCTCATACCCCTCTGTAACTCCATTCTCTCACCCTTCTTTGTCGCCATGCAACCACTGGTCTGCTTTCTGTCTCTATAGATTGGTTTGCATTTTCTAGGATTTTATATAAATTGAAGCATATACATTACATATTCTTTTTAGTCTGGCCTCTTTTACCCAGCAGAATTATTCTGAAATTCATCCATGTTGTTGCCTGTATTGATGGTTTATATCTTTTTATTGTGGAGTAGTATTCTGTTGTATAAATATACCACAATTTGTTTATCCATTACTTGATTATGGATATCAAGGGGGTTGTTGCCCCATTTGTGTTGTTTCCAGATTTGGGCTATTACAAATAAAGCTGCTATGAATGTACATGTGAAAGTATTTGAGTGGGCGTTTGCTTTAATTTCCCTTGGCTAATACCTAGGAGTGGAGTGGCCAAATCATATGGTAGATATGTGTTTAACTATGCAAGAAACTGCCAATCATTTTTTCAAAGCAGTTTGTACCATTTTATGTACCCACCAGCAGTGTACGAGAGTTCCAGGTCCATCGCATTCTCATCATTGCCTGTTGTTATCTTTTCATTTTACTAGTGTCTTCTGAAGAGCACATAATTTTGAAGAAGTTCAGTTTACCAATTTGTTCTTTTATGAATCTTTCTTTTGGTGTCATATGTAAGAAATCTTTTCCTAACCCAACGTTACAAAGATTTATTCCTCTATTTTCTTCTAAGAGTTTTATAGTTTTAGCTCTTGCATTTGGGTCTCTGATCCGTTTGGAAATAAGTTTTGTATATGTTGTGAAGTATGGATTAAAGTTCATTTTTTGGCATATGGATATACAGTTATTCCAGCACCATTTGTTGAAAAGATTACCCTTTCTCCACTGAATTGCCTTTGCACCTTTGTTGAAAATCAAGTGTCCGTGTTTGTGTGGACTTATTTCTGGACGTCTTAAAAGTCCAGTAGTAGTAGTCCTCCAGCTTTGTTCTTTTTTAAAGTTGTTTCAAATGTTATAGGTCCTTTGCATTTCCATCTGAATTTTAAAATTAGCTAATAAACTTCTACAAAAAAGACTTCTGGGATTTTAATTGAGATTGTGCTGCCACTATAGATCAATTTAATGAGAATTGACATCTTAAACATATTGAGTTTTCCGACTTATGAAACACAGTATATCTTTTTATTTAAGTTGTCTTTTATTTCTCTCAGTAGTATTTATAGTTTTCAGAGTACAGGTCTTTCACACCTTTCTCGAATTTACCCTGAATTATTTCATATTTTTGATGCTATTGTAAATGGTCTTTTTAAATTTTAATTTCAGATTTTCCATCACTATTAGAAATGCAGTTGATTTTTTTATGTTGCTCTTGTTTCCTGGAACTTTGCTCACCTCACTTATTCTAGGAGCTTTTTTGTAGCTTCCAACAGATATTCTACCTAGAGGATAAAGACAGTTTTAATTCTTCCTTTCTATTCTGATCCTTTTTCTTTTCCTTTCCTTATTGCCCCAGCTAGAACCTCCAATACAGTGTTGAATAGTATTGGTGAGAAGAGATATCCTTGTCTTGTTCCTTCTCTTAGGGGAAGGCATTCAGTCTTTCACTAGTAAGTATGATGTTAGTTGTAGGCTTTTCATAGATGCCCTATATCATGCATGTTGAGGAAGTTCCCTCTCTTTTTCATTTGCTGGAAGTTTTTATTAGGATTGGAATATTGGTTTTTGTCAAATGCTTTTTCTGCAACTATTGTGATGGTCATATGGTTTTTCTTTTTAATTTTTTTATATGGTGAATTACATTGATTGAGTTGCAAGTGTTAAACCAACCCTACATTCCTGGGATGCACTACTTGATCATGATCTATATCCTTTTTATGTATTATTTTATTTGATTTGCTAAAATTTCATTTAGAATTTCTGCATCTATGTTAATGAAGAGTATTGCTCTGTAGTTTTCTTTTCTTGTAATGTCATTGTCAGGTTTTGGTGTCAGAGTAATTTAGGCCTCTCTGAATGAGTTGGGAAGTATTCCCTCATTTTCAGTTTTCTGGGAGAGTTTCTGCAGTAATGGTTTTATTTCCTTTTGAACTTAATAGAATTTACTAATTAATCCATCTAGGGCAGAAGTTTTATTTGTAGGAAGCTTTTGAACAACATTCAAATTCTTTACTAGATATAAAGCAGTTCAGGTTTTCTCTGTCTTCCTGAGCAAGCCTTGGTAGTTCATGTTTGTTCAAGAAATTTATCTGTTTTGTCTATGATGTTGAATTTTTTGGCATAAAGTTTATAATATTCTCTTATTTTTTTTTTTTGAGGAAGATTGGCCCTGAGCTAATATCTATTGCCAATCTTCCTCCTTTTTTTGCTTTTTTCTCCCCAAAGCCCCAGTAGATAGTTGTATGTCATAGTTGTCCTTCTAGTTGCTCTATGTGGGACGCTGCCTCAGCGTGGCTTGATGAGCAGGGCATAGGTCCACGCCCAGAATCCAAACCGGCGGAGCGCGCAAACTTAACTGCTACGGCCCCACTTATTATGTTTTTAATATCTCTAGAATCTCTAGTAGTATCATTTCTCTCATTCTTGATATTGGTAACTTGTGTCTTCTCTCTTTTTCCCCTGATCGGTCTTTAGCTAGAGGCTTATCACTTTGCTTTATATAATTTTAAACACTGTGAATACCAAATAAAATTTTTCTTGAGACTTATATATAACTTGTGGGCCACCCTTTGTCATACGAAGTCTTAAAGAAAAAAAAGTGACCAAAAAATATTAAACAGCCTGGTTGCCATTCAAGTCTAAAGTCGATTGATAGACGTTATTAAATATACAAAATATACAAAAATATGTTATACAAAATATAACATCTGTGAGCTCATCTTGAAAAAAAAATTTTAATAGTAAAATTAAGCCATCCAAGGGATAAATCAAAATGACTCAAGAAGAATTTTGATAAAAGAACGAAGAATGAAGATTAAATCCTTTAAATATAGAACTAATCCTTGATGACTGTGAGAATTATGACTATAGAACAGAATTAAAATGTTATAAACATTGATGAAGTAAAAGTAATAATATAACTAAGGAAACGAGGGAAGGAGGAAGAAGGGACTAGTGGAAGTGCGGGACCCACTAACAAAGGTCACAGCGTTAGTAACCGATTCCATGAGCTTTTCCTTACCTTTTTCTCCTTTTTTATGTTTTTAATGAATGGCAGTCTTTTTCTTTTAGTTCAAGGGAAATCAGTGTAATATTGTTTTCATTAAAAGTGGTATGTATAGTGTAATCACATTGTAATAGGATTATGTCCTTATTCGTAGCTTTTCTGTGTGTATGTACAGTTTCAGAATGATTTTTACCTGCTCATAGTGAAGATTTCTTAGGGTTTGGATTCTGACTAAATTTGGGGGTTTTTTCCCTCTTTTTATTAAGCTTTTCTGTATTGCTTGAATTACTTAGAATGAGCCTGTATTCTTTTATCAATTGGTATTTTCTTGTTATTCTAAAGATAAGTATCTTACTGTCAGAATTTAGTGTTCTTAAATTATGGTACAGTTTTGCATTTTGTTGCAATAACAATACTAAACCCCTAGAGAATAATATTCTGGATAATATGAAATACAAACCTTTAATTGCTCCCTCATATTTCAATTTTATCCTTATGTTTTTATTATGAAATTCAACTTGTTAAATTCAGCCGTTTGAGTGATAGTGTCCCATTTGAGTCCTCTTCACTGGAAAATTAATGCATCAGTCAGGGAAACAGCCCTTTTGATTTTTCAAATAAAAGCAATCTAATTGAGGGAATTGGTTACACAGGTGTTAGAAAGGCTGGAAAAGCAAAAGGAGAAGGAGGGTTTTGGAGAAGCAAACAGGAAGAATGGGTAATGCCTAAGCCTCAGGAGCTTGTATTCCCTCTGGGCTCAAGTCCACAACCCTAGACCTGCTACTGCGCTGTTAGAGCCACTGTAACAGTCATTTCTGAATCTGCTTTGATCAGGGCTGGTACCATCTATAAGGTGCTGTTTCCCTCTATGTCCTGTCCCCACTATTGTGAAAGCAGCTACCAGCATCTGCCAATCTCCTGCTTTTGACTTGCTCTACTTTATGATCTTCCACCAGAAAAAAAGCAGAACCTAACAGAAAGGCAGCTTGCAAAGGAACCTAGAAAATCAAGTTTGTCAACTTGCAGCCTCCTACAAAACTTAGCAGAGCATGGAAGGACAGGATTGAGGCCTATGACAGCTCAATTAATGTTAAATTAGTGTATATAAGTAAACCATATATATTTATAGTTGTCAAAGTTAAGTTTTATGTTTGTAGTCCTTGAGAACTTTAAAAACATATCCAAAGCACTTTTAATAATCAAAATGATTAATAATTTTGTAAGTGAGGTAGGAATGGCAGCATGATAAATGTTTATTGGGACACAATCCTATCCCTAATGTGTATGCATTAAATAAATGGTTTTTTCCCCTCATAATAAGCAATGGTTGGGAATATTAGAACTGTCGTAATACTTAAAATGTAATATTATTTAGGCTGAGAGATGGAATTCGGAATATCGAAGAATTTATTACTTCTTCCACCAGCCACCTCATACACACACCTGTATTATCTCTGTTCCAAAATATCCAGGCGATTAAAGTCATTGTTCTAATGTGGAAATACAAAACAGTGGTGAACCTTAATTTGTTACCTTGTTCACAAAATTGCAAGTATAGTTTATCCTTCTTAGAGGAAATATGTTTTCTTAAGAAATTTCAACTTAGGTAAGTTTAAAAATCATGGTACTGTTTGTGACTTTTCTATTAAAATTTCAACAGACATATGCTGTTCTATTCACATTTGTCTATACTTATCCATAGAAAATGAGAAGATGATCTTAAAATTGCTTGCTTAGCTTTAGAAACCTATATTTGGCTGCTTTTATGTGTATTAGATATCTACATATGTAAATGGTTATAATCAATATCCTAAACATTTATGTTCATTCACCCTTAAAATAACGTATGTCAAGTAACCAATTCTCTGAGAAGCAAGTTTTTATTAGCAAATTTGGTCTGAACACATTGGTATACCAGTTCCCATGCATAAACAGTGTGCTTGCTGGACAAATCAGCTTCAAGGCAAATTCCCTACAGTGCCCAATTCCCAAACATATTTCTGTTCTTAGTTCCTTCCTATATGCAAAAATCTGGAGTTGCCTGTGTCTGGATTTGGAAGGATTTGAGGATGTAACCAGTCTTCGTATTTATGATCATTACCAGTAGACAAGGAAGAAAAGCTTGCCCAAGGAAGGAACAGTTCTTCAAGATCAAGATGTTTCAGGCCCTTCATTAAGGAGTAGTAGAGACACTAGCTAAACCACAGCCCTATGGAGGGAGGGCAGGGCTTAGATGAGCTGGGGCATAGCAACCTATCTCTGAGTGTAGGGTGAATGCCTTTCCGGGGCAGCGCAGAGAAGGAATTCCTCTCATGCAAAATCATTTCTCTCATACTTACTCTCAAATAAAGAAGTATCTGAAAATGAAGTGTCTGTGGAACACATCTTTGTTTATAAATGGAAGAACTGTAATTAAGCTTCATCCATTCAGGTAGAACTGGAATGTAGTCCTGTGTTTCATTCTTGTCGTCTTCTCCCTTTTCTCTGCTAGGAACATCTTCTCTTATGAAATTGTAATATAATCATGTTGTGTGTTATCATTTTATCTTATAGGTCTCTTTAAGCTTTTTTTATTGTGCATATTTATGTATTTCAGTGGGAGAACTGAAGTCCAGTCAGTTCAGTATGGCAAAGAAAAGGCAAATAAAGACAGGATATTTGCAAGGTAAGCCACTTCTATTTCAGTGTCTGAATTTTTTTTAAAGATTAAAATTACTAAAAACTCTTTGTCCAAATATGATTACAGAATTATCACCTGATCCTTTCTTTAATTATACAATAAATTATGTTGAGAGAATAATGAAATAGTTTGTCTAGTTTATTCATTCTTTTTTTTTTTTTTTTTTTTGCATGAGCTAAATTAACCCTGTGCCAAGCTTTGTAGTTCTGTAGGCTGAATCAAGTATTATTTTATTAATATAACATTTTGTTGGAAGGTTTGTTTCCCTTTTTTAATATATTTGAGAAATATCATGACTCATTTCATACATTATCCAGCCCATTTCCATATTTCTTTAAATTATATTGTTAAGAAATAAGTTGCTTTTTCTTTGGGTGCCATTTAGTTATCTTCATTTTCTTAGGATCTGTTAATAGCCGATTTGCTTTTTAACAAGTGAAATGACGTGATCAGATTCATGTTTTAGAAAATAGTTTTATGAGCAAGGGTAGAGAATGGATTAGAAGTAAAAACTGGGTACCCAGAGACCAGTCAGGTTATTGCAGTAAGCCAAGTGGAAATAATGAAGGCTTGAACTAAAACATTGGCCATGAAACGGAGAATATGGAACAAATTTGGGGAACATTTTGTAGGTAGAACTAGCAGAAGTAGTTGACCAATTGTATGGAAGTGTTACAGACAGGACTATCTGAAAGACTGTCAGATTTGAGTGATATAAAATGGACAGGAGATACAGGAGAGAGAACAAATTTGTAATGGAAAAAGGAGTTAAATTGACACAGGTCTAGTTTGAGATGTTTGAACATTCTAACAGAATTATCTAATAGATGATGAAATATTCAGGAGCTCTGAAGGAGGGAGAGTGACCAAATCAGTGGCAGCAAATATTTGTTGAAGACCTACTCTGCTGAGCATTGTTTCAGGCCCTAGGAATACAATGAAGAACAAGATACACATCTTAGTCCAGTGGAGCTTAAATTCTGATTGATGCCACAGATATCTAATACAAGGTAAAGGACTGAGCCAGTGCAAGGCCGTGGAGCTGCTATTTGTTTCAGGAAGAGTAGACCAGTAATAGACCAGAGCAAGCAAGGCAGTGGTAGAGGAGATGGTTGGGGAGGTAGGCAGCAGCCAGAACTTGTATGACCTTAAGTTAGAAATGGTAAAGACTTTGGATTTTAAGTAGAAGCCAGTGGGGGCTGAGAGCAGGGAAGGGATATAAACTGAATTGCATTTTAAAAAATCTGGTAGAGTTCTTATGTTTTAGAGCGACAAACTGAAGTATTGACAAATATCATATGATTTCTAGGATTTGCTGCAAAATAATTGGAGTGAGAGGGTTAGAGTAGGTGGTAGAGATGAAACAAGATTGACCATGAAAATAATTATTGAACTTGGATCCTGAGTACACAGAGTTTATTAAACTATTCTGTCTACTTTTGTTTATGTTTAAAATGTTCCATAATAAAAATATGGGAGGTGGGGGAGATCACTCTGGCTGCTCTGATAGGATCAACTGTATGGGGATGGGAGCCTAAAGAGGTTGACCAGGTCTCATGTAAGGTAATAATGGCTAACATTTATTTTGCACTTATCTGTGCCAGGCAATTTTTGTGTATTAGCTCACAATGCCCATAACTCAGTGAGGTAAATTCCATTACAGATGAGAAAACTGAGCATAGCAAGTTTGAATAATTTACCTGAGATAGTAAGGGATGTAGCCAAGATTCTAACCTAGGCATTCCAGGTTCTTACCCACACTTTTAACTTCTGCAGAGTAGCTTTTGCTATGCTGTGTGAGATAGGTGAATGCTTGACTCCTTTCCTGTCCCAGAGGTGTGGGAGATGATCTTATTTATTGTCTGTCTCCCCCACTAGAAAGTAAGCTCTAAGAGGGCAGGAGTTTTGTCTGTTTGATTCACTACCATAGCCCCAGCTCTTATAATAATGTGGGACGTGGTAGATGTTTTTGAAATTCAGCGAAAATGGGTTAGAGAGGATAAGTCCTTAAAGTAAAGAGTTCGTATGCTTGGCGTCTACTGCCGTTGGAGGCCTGAGCATTTTCATAATTGAGAATTAGAGAATTCTGCCATTGATTTTACTTTAATTTTGCTCTTAGTCTTTATTCAAAAGGGCTTCCTGCCTTTTGTTTCTGGAGTAAAAAGAGTTTTTGGTTTTTTTCTTTCTACCCTCCAAAAGTAGAAACTGCTTTATTGTTTTTTCTACTCATATGATAGTCCATTATTTTTTTTAATTCCAACAGTGTGAAATACCATAAGGAAAAATTGTGACCCCAACACAATCATTTAAAAATTTGGGGGTATTTACTATTCAACACTTTGCCGTGCATATACTCACAGAGAGATTTATATGTATTTATGTATTTTATTTATTTTAAAAATTGTTTAGGGGCCCACCCGGTGGCACAGCGGTTAACGCGCACTCCGCTCCAGTGGCCCGAGGGTTCGCGGGTTCAGATCCTAGGCGTGCACCGACGCACCGCTGGTCAAGCCATGTTGTGGCGGCATCCCATATAAAGTAGAGGAAGATGGGCACAGTGTTACCCCAGGGCCAATCTTCCTCAGCAAAAAGAGGAGGATTGCCATCAGATGTTAGCTCAGGGCTGATCTTCCTCACCAAAAAAAAAAAAAATTGTTTTATACTTTTTGTTGCTTGTTTTTATCATTTAACATATGATAGGCATTTTCTTTGTTGTTGAAAAATCTGCAGTCATTTATACTGTCAGTAAATCTTTAAACAGTAAATCCTTTTATTCTAAACTGCAGATTTAACTTAGGTTCTTCTGTTTACCCTGCCACTTCCCGAGGCCAGACCAGTACTATGCCCTGAATGCGTGTAAAACTAAATTATAAATAATATTATAAGTTCCTTGGAGTAGGGGCATTTAAAACAAAAAAATCATTAAAACATAATTTTTATGTGTTTACATAATAAAATTGACTTGCATTTTTTTTCTTCAGTCCTTGCTTACCCTCATCCTGATCTGTCTGTGAATAATCTACCCAACAGGAAAAACGTCAATAAAAATGCCTTGTAGGAGCAGTTTCGCTGGTCAGGGCTGTAGCATTTTGCTCTGATAAGTTTACTTGAATTTGAATGATGTAATTCATGTAAGCATTTGTTCAAAAAGTTTGAAATTAATTTATTATGTCTTATTTTTAGATTTATGAAAGAAATAGTGTCTATTGTCTATTAAATATAAATCAGTGGCTGGTTATTTCGGAAGGGAGGAAAAAAGAAAATAAGAACACAGAGATACCTACCCTAATAGACACAGCTACTGAAATTATTCAAAATCCTCCCTTTCATAATCTTCGATGCCCTTGTTTCCAGTTAGAAAGTACTAAGGACGTGTACAAAGGTAAAATGTACAGTTAAAATCTTAATTTGACATTGTTTTCCTTGAAATTGCTCTGGAGAAAGAAATAATTTAGGGGCCAGCCCAGTGGCGTAAGCAGTTAAGTGCGTGCACTCCGCTGCGGCGGCCCAGGGTTCACCAGTTCAGATCCCACGCGCGCACCCACGCACCGCTTGGCAAGCCATGCTGTGGCGGCGTCCCATATAAAGTGGAGGAAGACAGGCACGGATGTTAGCCCAGGGCCAGTCTTCCTCAGCAAAAAAAGAGGAGGATTGGCAGATGTTAGCACAGGGCTGATCTTCCTCACAAAAAAAAAAAAAAAGAAAGAAGGAAGGAATTTACTTGCTATCAACTTTGTTGCTCTAATTCAAAATGTGTTTGTTGTAGTTCATAGTACTATAACTTATTTGTAACACTCCTTTCAGACTTTTTCAAATCAAAATAAATATTTTTCTGATTCTTTTCTGTTAAAACTGCACCATAACAAAATACGTACACTTTTTTCTCCTTTTCCTAATAAGAAGCTTAACTTTTTTTCTTGCTTGATACTTATAAAATACTGAACACTATTTGATAATTAGTTGTATTGTAGTATGATGTCCTAATATGAATACCAAATCATAGGTGTATATGTTAATGTTAATATCTCATGCAAATTTAATATTTTAATTATTTTAATTAAATATTTTGATCATATCAGATTTTGAGAAATATGCGAATAGTTATACCTGCATCTTAGTTTTTCATTTTGTATATGCATTATTAAAATGTGAAATTGTGTTTTGTTTTGTTTTTGTTGGGGGGGTGCAAGTCTTTATTTAAGGAAAGAATGTTCAGGTGGCAGGTGGGAGAAGAAACACTCCAGAAGGTGCAGGTGGCTCTGCCAGCCCCCGAGGGGCCAATGGCCACATCTCTGTGGCCCTGGCCTACCTTTGAAGCTTAGGAAGGAAGCAAATGGACCTGAAATTGTTTAACAGGTTATTTTATAAAATAAATATACCTTATTCAGTGACTAGTAGGGCTAAAATTCCAATGTGATACACCCCAAATAACTGCCTCATTTCTTTTGTTATGCTGGAATTGTGTGAATCCTCCTTGAACTAAGTCGTCAGCTGCAATGAGGTTTTAATAGTGCTGTTTTAATGATCCTGCTAGCTTTGAAATACTAAGCTTTTCTGGAGTTGTTTTTATAATATATCAGAATCTTATTGTGATGACCTGATGCATATCTACCAAAATACTCTAAAGATTTTAGCAATTACTAAATTGTTATTCTGTTAAAGTATTAGAGAATTATAGAGTTCTTGTCCACTTCTTGGAATTTTAGTTGGCGGTATAAATAGAAAGAAAAGACTTCTCCTTAAACTTTTCATGTAAGATCGTTTTTTTCAGCAATAATAAATAAGTTATTTTATTTTTCTGATATGTCACCTCTTTGAATTGCTTTCATACTTTTTCAATTGTCATATAATATCTAAGAAGAAAGCAAAAGAATGTTCCCATGCAACAGAAAAATAAGGTACCATGGTCAGAAAATAAATTTACCACATTGCAGACACACTGATGAAGTGTGGTATTTTTTTCTCTGAAATTTCCACACTCAACAGGAAACATAGACAGCAAGCTTGAGTGGGTGGGTCTCTGAGGTTAAAGCTGTTAATAAAATAAAGTACCTGAAATTTAGTTTTAAATGCAAAGCATTTCCAACCATGTTTATTTTATTAACAACAGTAAAGTGTTCTGACGCTTTGTATTAGGTGAGTATAATTGGATTTTTTTCTCCTTCAGATGACTTTTTCCCTCTCTTAGAAAATGAAAGTAGTTGATCTGACTATGGTTAGTGAACTCTCTTAGAGTTTACATTTAGTAGTCTAAATATGTGAGAAGGAATAGTTTATTAACATTAATAATTAGCATTAGTAGAAGAGCCATAAATGCTAAGGTTTCTTTTAATAATCTTCATTTTAAAAATATTAATGCATGAGATGATATACTTTATTTTCAATTTACTGTAACCGATAGGAATATTTGCGCTGCAGTGTGAGAGGGTTGGATTAAATGGTGTTGTGAGTTGTCTTCAAGTCAGAAAATCCTGTATTTTAAACTCATGATAATGGGAAATGTCCATGCTTAAATTACTTTGAATTCACTTATGAAAAATGAAATCTGAATCAATGCCTTTTTTTTTAATTGATAACATTATATCTCTTTTAGAAAATGTTAAATGTTCTTAAATTAAGAAGCTGTCACTAGGCCAAACTAAAAATGTTTTGTCTGTGAATACCTGAAAAGATAGGGCACTTCTGTGGGTTTGGATTCATATGTAATTTAAGTTACTCGTGGTTTAGTAAAATTAATAGACTAAAACATTGCACTGAAAATGTGGATACTCATAAATCATGAAATTCAGGAGATAGGGAAGGACCTTAGGATCATACATTGTATTAGTAGATTTAGATATTTAGATGTAGAAACTTAAGTGACTTGTCTAATGGAAGGTCAAAACTAGGGTTCAGGGTTCCTGCTCAACATTATTTTAATGCTTCCTACTATGTACATAAATTTTATGGGGGTATTTAATCCAGTCTATTTCTGTATGCTTCAGTGAATTTATTACTGAAATATAAAACTATCAGTTTACAAGATAATTTGTGTTTTTATATAAGTAGTTTAATTCATTACATTAGCCTCCATATTAACTGTTCTTGTCAAAAAGCTAGGCATTCAAATAGATGCAATATATTTTCTGTGAATTTTAGCCACTATCTGAATTTGCATATAAAAAGACCTTAGTTGTTAACTTGCCTAGAATTCTAAGGGTTTTTGGTCTCTGAAAAGATCAATATCTTTTCTGAAAAGCTCAGTTAGTTCTCATCTTTATCACTATGATAGCTGAAAATATATAGATAGGTAATAAAACATATTCTTCTATTCCCCACCAAAAGACAGAGTAGTTAACCTTCCAAATGTTTTTTAAAAAAAAAAGAAAAAAAATCCACTGGCCTACTATATATAAAAAGCAAAAAATTATAAATAAAACATAATATACATAATTATCATTTTTACCCTATCCTCATTGAGGCAGAGGATCAGGGTTTAGATGTAAGGACATTCTGGAGATAATATGCTAGGAATTGTTTAATACATCCCAAGGTAAGCTGGAGTTTCAGCAACTCTGGAACAGGAATAGGCAATATCTGTAATACTGAGAGTATCTGAGAAAATTTTGGTAGCCAACTCCTCCCTTGCTTTTTTTCTTTCTCTTCCTTTTTCTTGTTTCTTCTCTTTTTCTCCTCTTTCCTATTCTCTCTTTTACTTTTCCTAGCCTGTCTTTCCTTCCTTCTTCATATAAAGCAAATTTATTTTCTTAGGAAATTATTTTGTAAATAGCCTCCAAATGCATTAACAGTTAACTCTATTTTACTCATCTAGAATATGATCTATTAAGACAAATTCTAAGGTTTGCTTCCTAGTTTGGGGTATAGAAATAAAATTTTTTTACATATTAAATTATTTCTACAGATCCCCAAGTAAGCCCTTGGCACGGAAATTAATGGATTGGGAGGTAGTAAGCAGAAATTCAATTTCTGATGACAGGTTAGAAACACAAAGCCTTCCATCACGATCTCCACCTGGAACTCCTAATCAGTAAGTACAGACTAACATCAGGTGTACATTTTGCTAATTTCTAAATTATTGGCTGTATATTTTTTCATTGCCTGAAGAGCAAAATGTGTAAATATTTATATTTAAATCTTTTAGTCAAACATAACTTTTGTTGCTCCAGAACATTATTTCCTCTTAGCCTGCAACTCATTGTATAAGTGGCATGGAGTGGCCTCTGCGAATGAGAGAGTAGAGCATTAAACAGGGATGCTCACTTTCCTACAGAGTTGACTTTCACAGTAAGGGTCCCTAGCCAATAAGTCAATAAATCAAGATCTATTAGCAGACTTCAAATCTGGGACTATAGCTGTTGCTGATATAATCCTTTTACATGTAGATCTCCAATAGAATTTCTAAAGGAGCGTATATTGTTGAAAATGCTAAGTGATTCTCTTACTTAAGTTTCTACCCCAGTCAGTGCTCTACCACTTTCTGTGGTCTAGAAAAAGGGATTTCCATTGTCATTTCCCACAAGCTTAGCCTTAGCTATCCTGAGAAGCACTGTGTCATGCACCACTTAACTGTGTATGTATTTCATTCTAGCACTTTTCGCAAAAGCTGTATGCTTTGGTATAGATAATTATAACAAGATAATAAACTTGTACTGGCCAATGATGTTATCTTAATTTTATAATGTTAGCAAATGTGTTGTGTGTAATATATGTATGTAGTTCAGATAATGATAAACAAACGTATGTCAGCATATTGACAGACCTAGTTAACCCAAAAGATTGATATAGAAAATATTTGAATTTTGGTATGGAATATAATATTTGAAGACGTCTTCCTTTAGAAATATTTTATACACATTAATGTCCAATAAATGTGCTTTAAATTCTAAAAATTGTTTGTCAGCCCAAGAATAAACTTCTACCATATTGGAAGTAAAGTATATACATAAACAGTTTGGTTCACAGAATGTTACCTAATAATACCTAGGTGTCTTCTTTACTACTAGAAAAAATAGACTCAGAAGTTTCTGTCTTGCTAGTTGTAAACTGATAAATCATCTTTCTTTATGAAAGACTGCATATATTCAAAGGTTAATCAGCTTGTTTGAAGAAAATCCAGAACCTTTGTTTTCTGGTCCCTTTTCCAGCTAGCCATTTCTCCATTTGATACCAGTACCACTAAAAAATTATAGCAATTTATAGAAGACACAAGAAATTTAAAGCAGATGATTGAATTAATTAATTAGCAGTCACCCTGATTAAATTTTCTGGTTAATGAAACAGTTTTAAGTATGATCTGAAAAAATTGTTTTTTTCTAAATTTTAAAGAGACAGTACTGTGTGGTAGCTAAGAGCATGGAGTCCCTGTATGATTGAACTTTGAGCAAGTCAGTTAATCTTTGTCCCATTTTCCTCATCTACAAAATTATATTTATAATCAGAGGGTCTTTCTTGTAGTGTTATGAAGGTTAAATGAGGTGATATATGTAAACTGCTTAGAACAATGCCTGGCACATAATAAGTGCTCAGATGTTAGCTATTGTAATTAATAATAGTAATGACAATAATAATTCATGTGACTGTGTGACTTATGAGGATGGAAATGTGTTATTCAGTATTTATTCTTAGGAATTAAAGAAAATCCTATAAATAAAAACATTTATAAGGATTAAAAAAGAATTCAGACTAGAAGATATTTCTGAATCATTTGTTCTATCGCTTTATTTTATAAATGCTGATTAAGACACTGAGTTGTAGTGACTAAAACCTAGAAACATTAAGGTTGGTAGAGATAACAGATGATTAAATAGGTAAAATCCTTGTGGCCAATTGTTGACTATAGCTCAGATCTTTGACTTCCTATTCTGTGTTCTTTGTGTTTACATCGCGCTGTAAAGGCAGTGTGTCAGAGAGCCTGCTTAGTCAATGTGATTAGTCTTAAAAACACACACCCACTTTCTAACGCAATCATATAATTAAGAAACTTGAAAAAATTGAATTAAAGCATATTTTCACTCAGTTTTTCTTCCTCTTCATGTAGTCGAAATTCTGCATTCACACAAGAGGGAACCCGGTTACGACCATCTTCAGTTGGTCATTTGGTAGACCATATGGTTCACACTTCGCCAAGTGAAATATTTGTGAATCACAGATCTCCGTCATCAACGCAAGCTAATAGTATCGTTTTGGAATCATCACCGTAAGACCTTTTTTCATTTAGTTTCCTTCTTATAAATAATGATGCCTCAAATTGTTTCATTTGAAATAATCTAGAAAATTAGGGTATTTGATACAAAATTTTATTTATGTAGTGTTTTAAAATTTATGTATTTGTAAATGTGCTTAACTGTCCCCGAGAGTTCTTGGTGCTTCCCCTCAGTACCCCTCCAAAAAGAGTCGCAATTATTATTTTGTTGACTCAATGTGTTCTTGAACTTTTTGTGCATACATTTAAATATTTCTGCAGATAACGTAGCACTATGGTCAGGCAGTAAGGTAGTAAAAGGTAGAATTTTCTTAATAATTTTCAGGAAGGGAACCATAAGGATGAATAGACAGGGTTGGGAAAATTAAGCAGCAATGGAGAACTAAGTAAGATGACCATCACACTGAAAAAGTTAGAAAGTATGCATGCATCATTTCTAAAATTCATTCCTATCTCATATTACAAACTGATAGGTAAATTCAACTTCATAATTCAGTATTTATACCCCATCAGTTTAATGCACAACATGCTTACCTTCACATGAATATGCAGTATCTTGATTTATTGGTTTATATAATGCAGTTAGTTCATATGCAAGTAAAAATACAGTGCGAGAATTAGGAAAAAAGTAAAACACTTCACAAGATACATAGATGGGTAAGAAGATTCATTAATTGTTGAGCAGGGAGAAAGGGTATAAGATATAGTGAATGTGAGTAGGGCTAAAGAAAGGATGGGTCTGAGAGTGATGAATGGAAGAGTAGATGGAGTGATCAGCAAAGCAGTTAGTTGTACGTGCTCCGGAAAAATGTGACAAAATGTATAAAAGCCATGGTTGTCCTCGGTGTAGGACCAACCAAGGAAGACGGGCTAAGCTATGAAGACAAATAGAAGCTTAGTCTTGGTAACTTATATCTTGGTAAAACATTTTGATTGTGTGTATACATTAGAAAGAATGGAGGAGGGGGCCGGCCCCAGGCCTAGTGGTTAAGTTCAGCACACTTTGCTTCGGCAGCCCAGGGTCGGTTCCCAGGTGCGGACCCACACCACTCATCAGCAACCATGCTGTGGCAGTGACCCACATACAGAACAGAGGAAGGTTGGCACAGATGTTAACTCAGAGGAAATCTTCCTCAGCAAAAAAAAAGAAAGAAAGAAAGAATGGAGGGGTAGGAAAGATACATACTGCACACTGACACCTGTGGAGCATGAGTTAACAGGAGATAGGATTGATGGAAATTTAATATTACTTTAAAAATTATAATTCTAAAGTTTTTATTTGATTTTATAATCAAATAAAATACATGATTAATAATCATGTATTTTCCAATCCTGAAACCTTAAAAAGTATGGTAATTAAGAAAATTGAAATATTAATTGATTGAATTTAAAAATGACATACTTTCAGCACATAAAAATAAACCATATAGAGGAATCTCAAAAGCCTATCTTACATCGAACAAAACAATATAACTCCTGGGGCTTAACCAAATTATCTTCACCTGTTTTTTGAAGGGCCGTTTTCATAGAGACACATACACGTATACATACACATACAGTTGAGTATTTCCATACGTAAATTTTACAGATTCACAAACCCAAAAAAATCACTCACCTCCTTGAAATACCTTTGTTCTGCTTTCCTGACCTAAGTGGAGAAGCAAGTTCAGGATAGATTGGAACCATGCAGTTTTTGCTTCCCCTCCCAGATCCACAAGAATTTCAGATGCTTGGGGCCTTCTCCTTAGACATGTATTTTATGAGGCTTACATGTTTGCATTCAGCTTTGAACGTAGCACTGTGTTTGAAATTCAGCCACTTTTAACCTTAAGAATAATGAGAGAGTTCTGAAAAGACAAGCTTAATGGTAAACTAATAATAACAACTTACATTAGTTGCTTACAATTGGCTTTTCATAAATTATCTCACTGTTCTATTCAAGAGAGCTCAATGAAATAGAAAAGATACGTAAGCCCCATTTTATGGATGAGAAAGCCACACTTAACAGCAGTTGTCCCAATTTACAGAACTAAAACTTAGGTCTTCGTTACCTGAGACAGCCAGCAGGACTGTGTGTCCTGGACAATGCTTTGTTGATTGATTGATTGATTTTGCAATTTAGAGAAAATATTTTGCAACATGGAATCCATAGATTTTAGTTTTACATTGGCCAAATGTGAAAAGAATTCAAACAGTATGTTGGCTTAAGCACAGAGCATTTCAACATACGTTGAAATAGATCTTGAGATCATCTCACCAGTTCCCTGTTTTTTGAGTGAGTAGAGGGGCTCTACAGTGAAACCTGAGTCCTGACTTCAGTCTCTGGGTAAGGTTGCCTACTTCACAAGGAGAAAACACTGCTAACTCACAGATGTGTTTATTATGGAAACAAATAAGATGGTTGTTTGTGCTACTTAGAATAAAGTTACCATTTAGAGGCAGGGGTAATTGAAAGCACAGTCTACCATTTCCTTCCTTTCTTTAAATGTTTCACAGAAAATTAGACTGTTTTAGTTTGTGATTTTCTCAGATAAACAGTAGCCCTAAATTAGTTTTAAAATACTTAACAGGTGTTTATTTTAATAAATTCATACCACAAAAGTTAATATACTCCTACTAATATATAACAGGGAAGCTTGGTATTTCTACAAAATAATCACAATGCATGTGAGTTGGGTGGGTAAGATTTTATTTTTTATTATGATACAAATTGCTAAAGGCAGCAACAGAGTGCTACTTTGACTGCAGAATAAGCTGCTTTCATTGCTGTTGAGGGAATTTAAAGCTGACTGGACTGAAATAAATCTGGAAAATTTTCCCCACCTGTCTGGGTTGACAGTTACAACAAATCTTTTGCTACTATGTCACAACATATTGCACTGTTAACAGCAAAATGCACTTAAATGTAACATTGTCCTTATTTGTTCTTCACTTAACATTTTCCAAAATGTCAAAAGTTTAAGATAAGCAAATTATTTGTGGTAAAAAAAAAAAAAAAAACCCAGTATGAAAATTGGGCATTGAACCACTTTTAGAATTATATTCCTGTCTCCCCTTTCTCTTTTCTTAACATCCAAAAGTTAACACAGGTAGTAATTTGTCCACGGAATTTTTTATGTGGGTAAATTTTGAACAGTATGTGTTTCAAGCCCGGTTCCCAGTTATCCCCGCTTTGGGTCATCTGAGGCAAATTATTAAATTAAACGTATTGAAACTATCGAGTTAGAAATGTGTTAGTTATCAATAAAGTAAATATGGATATTGTTAGAGCCCTGATCTCTACTGATCTTGCATTCTGTTCGTTTAAATACAAGTAGTTTCTATTATAATTTAAAATATAGCAGTGTTACCACTAACAACCAAAATGGAATAATAGAAAATAATCATGTTCAAGATATGCTCTGATAAGTTCTGTTGAGGCTTCAGATATTGGCAGGTAGGAGAGTTGCTTCACTTTTATCTGTTTTATAAATTGGCTTCTGAGAAGCATTTCCTTTGAAGAAAAAAGTCCACTGCTACAAAAGGTTTGGAAACCCCTGATTTAAAATAACTTTGCTTCTGCTTTTTGCAGTGATTTCTTTGGGGTTGCAACTATAACATATTGTTAAGAGCACAAGCTCTGGATTCAGACTAAGTTTAACGCTTGGTTCCACCACTTCTCCTTGTGTAACCTTGAGTGAGTTATTTTATCTCTGTAAGCCTCGATTTCCTCACCTGTAAAAACAGGATGATAATATCTACCTCATAGGGTTTCTGTGAACATTTAATGAGATGCACAGTTCAGCAGAGAAAAAGTGCTTAGTCAATGTTAACTATAATAATTATATAACTTCTTTCAGTTAATTTTTGGGGATATATACTGGCAGCTTTTAAGTATATTATCAACCATTTATCTGCATGTTTGAAATATGGATGTCTGGTTGAACACAATGAGGAATTCCTCAAATTCTCAACTTTATCCTTAGGTCCCTAATCACGAGAGACTCTATGCAGACTTCATAATCCTCAAGTATTAAATCCATTTCCCTGAGTCATTCTTTCCTGGACTGCCCCCTTCTTGTCTCATCTAATGAGTAACCACATCTTTGTCCATCAATTCCTTTTGCTTAGTCCTCAAAGATTTGCCTTCCCTCTGCCCCTCTGAGCTACTGGCACTAATAACTTCATCTCCAGACACAGCTTAACCCAATTCCCATGCCAGTCTTGATCAAGTCTAGCAATATATTATGGACCCTGCAAATACTAGGCTGCTCTAAGACAAGGAAATAAAAGAACCAGAGGTTGGGGATGGAAGGAGGTATCAAGCCATGGGGACTCAGAGGATGCACAGTGTTAGATGCTGTACTTGTGACAGCAAGACTAATTGCAGGTCCCCGGGCTGCTATAGCTGCAGTATGCTTACCTGCCATCCATCTTTGGAAACATAGAAAGGGGAGAAACAGTTACCAGGATTACTGGGAGAGTGCATAATTAGTTTATAAAAGCTCCCCAGACCAGCCTAACCGCTGCAGCATTCAGGCATCTGGAGAGCCTGTCCACCACTCCCTGAGAAGTTACTTTAACAAGAAAGGTACATAAAACAGAGAGAGAAGGCAGGGTAACCCTTGTCATGAAATCCAAAATTATATTGTCCTTTCCTCTGTTACATCTTGGCTAATCCTCTCAGTCCACACTCCATTCTTCCCACCTTTTCTTTAGAATTTAGCTTAAATCCCAACCTGAGCCTGTATACTTGGGCTCTCTTCCTGTTTGTGTCTTCCTGTAGACTTTGAATGTTTAAAGGAGAGGTTATACTCAAATACCCACTGGAGTCTGGCAAGTAACATTGGATGGGATTTGTGTGGACTGGAATGCCCGTGGCCAGCTAAAGGCAGCAGCTACCACTTGGCTTTGTCCAGTGGTTGACAACTTGTAAAGCAGGTCCGTGCTTTCCAGAGCTTCCAGATTTTTCATTCTGGAAATCCAGATTTGTATGTAATTTTTAAAATGTAGTCAATTAACTCGATATTTTACAAAAACAGTGAATAGGCCAAATGTATGTTGGCCAAAATTGGCCTATAAGCCATGAATTTGCAACCACTCTTCTAGGACAGTGATTTCTAATCAGAAGTGCATAATAAAAATCACTTCTGAAGCTTTTTTGACTAATATATACCTAACTTTTAACCCCAGAAATGCAGATTTTAGCAACGGTTTTAGCAAAATGTCCCATGTCCCTCTCTTGTAACTGAGCATTGCCACTGTTAGAT
Source organism: Diceros bicornis minor (assembly GCF_020826845.1). Lineage (NCBI taxonomy): Eukaryota > Metazoa > Chordata > Mammalia > Perissodactyla > Rhinocerotidae > Diceros > Diceros bicornis. Next base: position 12,738,162 of record NC_080749.1, on the reverse strand, counting down.
CCACACCTGCCACTGTTAACATCCACACCCACCAGGTTTGTCTCACTTAGATATTGCATTGAAGATCAGGCTTGAGTTTGCCCCTGTTGTATATTTTGGCGCTATATTTAGACTGTTAGCCAGACCAAGAGTAAAGAAGGTTGCTCTGACTCCATTTCCATCTCATCTCAACCTTATACTCTTCCCTACATACCTTTAGATTTGAGGCTAAATGCTTCCTGGATGTGACAACTGTGTGCAGAACTAGAAAAAAGTTCCTGTTCACCTTGCCTAAGTGGTTACACTTAACTCTAAGTAAGGGATGAGACCTGTTGATTGATATAAATGAGTCCAGTGACTTTTGGTTTTTGTAAAATCTTGGAGGCTTTTGATCAACTGCTTTTTAGAAATGTCACATCTGTGAGGCTTTGCCAAGGGATGTCCATCTTGATCTGTCCTAATCCCTTGCAGCAGGCCATGGTTGAGGTACACATCTCTATTCTAACCTGTGGGAACATTTTCCTGGACCAGCAGCACTTGAATGTGTTGGATCTTAGAGGCTTGGGATCTTGGCACTTGAAACTAGCAGAATAAAAACTAGTATGTTTGGGACCTGTAATCCCTGGCCATCAAGGTAGACCTCTAAGAAGGTTTTGTTGAAAGGGAGAGGTATGCTCTCTGATGCAGTCTTTATAGACATCAGAATTTAGAGGATTTTGTGCCCTGAAGACTTCTATGTAGAAACGTGGGCTGAGTGGGCATTATTGTTTACCTACTTATTTAGTGATTATATTTTATACTAGATTATTAAATTTCAGAAGGACTATATTCTCTCTTAAGAAAACTTCCCTCGAGGACCATACAGTTACACCATTGACTATTATTCCTGGCTGACATCCTTGGCACTAATCAAATTTTTAGTTTCGCTACCCATATCTACCAGTGTCTAGCAGCAAGGCTGTAAATAAGTTCACAGCTTCCCTACTAAGGGAGAGCATATGTATCCAAGAACCACTCTGACAGTAATCTCTGAATCAATTACCTTCGGCCAAAGATGCTGCAGTAGCAGATTACCCCACTTTACAGTGACCTACAACAACAAAGCTTATTTCTTTCTTGTATGTACATGATGGATTGACTGTGGCTCTATTCCACATCACGTTCATTCTAGGACCTAGATTGACAGCACCCCTGTTTGGGACGTGGCTAGTCTCATGGCCAAGGACAGAGAGAAGCATAATGAATCACAAGCTGTTTCTTAAAGCTTCCTTTCAAAGGTGATGCACACCCCTTCTACTCACCTTTCATTGGCCATAGCAAGTCATATGGCCAAGCCTGATGTCAACCGGGGAGGGGTGGAGAATAATTTTTGAACAGTAATATAATTTAATACAGTTCTGCTTCCACAAGACCTTACAGCTTGTATCTTAGGCATCTGTTGTCAGTCAACAAAAATAAGCAGAAACTGGGTGAAATCTGTGCCCGAGTACTACAGCAGCAGCCCTGCGGCTTGACACAGCAGCAGTCAACTCTCCTGTCTGTCGTTAGGCAGTGGGACAGTAATTTGTTTATTTCCCAGAGGACCTCCTGCCACCTCAGATATAAATAATGACCCCCAATGATGGTCAGTGCTCTTCTCAAAAACCATTTTCCCTTTGCCTGTTTTCCTCGACTCTACAACTTCCATGGATGCGTGCTTCCTAGGTCCAAGTTGAATCTCTCTGGTTACCCCTTTTGGCCTTTGTGGAAAACTCTCAAGTAATATTATTACGTAAACTATGCTTGCCATAATTCTTACCTTGAAGCTTCCCCTGTCATACTTAGCTCCTTTTATCAGTTCCTGCTGCCACACATTGAGGCTTATGTTCTCTCATGTTAATTGGGTTTTTGCTTCCTCTCCTTAAATCATGTACTCTGACAGTGTCTCATCCAGTTTTGTCTCTTCAGTGATCTCAGCACTCGTACTCAGGTTCCAGTCCTTGTTGCAGCACTGAGTTCATTACTTTCATGAATTGTGTTTTATTTCTAAATAAATTGGGCCAATCACTCAGGTGTTTTATCTGTGGAACGGCTCAACTCTCAGTTCTGATTTCTCTTTGCCTGCCTTATTCCCTGGCTACCCATATGATTCCACTGAAAACCTTTAAAAAAAGGTTTTTGGAAAGGTGTGTACGTTGTTATAGTAGATTAATAAATATCTTCATAGAAATACCCTTGAAGTATATTTTATTATATGGAGAATTGTTTACAGATTTGACAAAGTAGGAAATTAGATTCACTACTTAGATTTCCAAAGTTAAGAAAGATTTCATTAAACAGTGGCACTTGCAAAAAAATATGGTAGTTAAAGCTTGTCTTCTACCTGACATTGTAAATATCTGAGTTCCTTGACCCTAGCTTTTAAAATAACAATTCTAGAAGACAACTTCCAAAATATTCATTCTTTTCCTTTTTTCCTGTCTAGATCACAAGAGACACCTGGAGATGGGCAGCCTCCAGCTTTACCACCCAAACAATCGAAGAAAAACAATTGGAACCAAATTCATTATTCACATTATCAACAAGATCTAGAAAACCATATTAATGAAACATTTGATGTTCCATCTTCCCCTGAAAAATCTACTGTAAGTAGCTTCTTCAAATAGTCTCACGTTTCTTTGGAATTTTTTAATCATAAATGAAATTTCTTTTGTACTGTGGCGTGTTTTATCTGTAAATTGTATTATAGTACTTTCTCTTTTTCATCATGTGGTTTCCCATGATATAACCCAATTATGGAATTTCCTTTTATCATCACTTATAAAATGTTCATTGCTCTAGAAATTAGTTCTTGACAAATTTATGTTAATTTTAGTCTTGCAAAACACACATTTCCATAACAAATACTAATGATCCATTAAATACCTTTAACTTTCTTATATAATTCACTGAGTGCAAAGACTTTATCATTTTCATCAACCTTTTGAAAATGAGTACAGGTCCTTGGAGTATATGATCACTCTCTGTTCTGCAGAATATGTTACATGAATTGTTTGAATGAAAAGATGGAAAAAAAATGAAAAGATTTTTTTTTGCCTTAGAGAACATGCTTTTACCACAACAAAATGGTAAATTGTTAGAATCGCCTGATTTATGAATTTTCATTGCTTTTTCAAGTAGACGTAAATAAACCAAAAATGAGATTATCAATATTTTTTAAGGATACACTGTGTTCATGAGGAAGTATAAGGACAGACAGAGATATGGGATGTTTCAGGAAATTTAAAGGGACATCAGGGAAAAAAATAAGATGCAGGGAGAGGCGGGTCCATGGCAGGTATTGGCAGTGCTGGAAGTTTCTGGTGGCCATTGCACTTGTAGCCCTCTTGTGTTTTTACCTGTAGCCCTCCCACATTATCTAAAGTTGAAAAGCAAGAAGCAGCCGCTCTGTTCTCCCACACTTATTGTTCCGCCACCATAGACACATCAAAAAGAGATCAGAATCCTTAACCAGAAATGAATGACAACCTTAGTGCTACCTGTGTGGTGATTCTTAGGTATTATTCATTCATGCATTCATTCATTGGTTCATAGTTATTGAGGTCTTGCTGCGTGCTACATACTTTGGTGGGTAGTGGGAATACAAAGAGAATTAAGACATGGCCCCTGCTCTTAAATAATCTACAATCTAGTTTGTTTTTCCATTCAAGCAAAAATTACTTATTGAGTGCCTGGTATGTGCCATGTATCGATATAGGCTCTGGGGATATAACAGAATAAAATAGAAAAAAACAAAACAAAAAAACTCTGCCTTCAAGGAACTTACGTTCTGGGGATAAGGGTGAGACAAACAGTTAACAAGGTAAATAATTTATATATATAGCATATTAGATAGTATAAATGCTAGGGAGAAAAATAAAGCAGGAAGGAGCTAGGGAATTTCAAGAGTAGAGTGTTAACAATTTTAAATAGTGTAAGCCGGGGTCCGGTCCGGTGGTGTATCGGTTAAGTACACATGCTCTGCTTCAGCGGAGGCCCGCGGTTCACAGGTTCGGATCCCGAGTGTGCACCATTGCGCCGTTTGTCAAGCCATGCTGTGGCGGCATCCCACATAGAGTAGAGGAAGATGGGCACGGATGTTAGCCCAGGGTGAATCTTCCTCAGCAAAAAGAGGAGGATTGGCATCGGATGTTAGCTCAGGGCTACTCTTCCTCACACACAAAAACATTTTTTTTTTGAAAATTCAATAGTGTAAGCCAGGTGTGAACTTAGTGATAAGCCGTGTAGTTATCTAGTGGAAGAGCAGGTAAGCTGAGGGAATAGCAGGTACAAAGACAGGAGTATGATTGATATGGGCCGAGAACACCAAGAGGTCATTGTAGCTGGAGCAAAATAAGCCAATGAGGAGGAAACAGGTACAGGAGAGGGCCAGATCCTAAAACCCTTCTCTTGTCCAGATGTTTTTGTTTTAGCCCTGAGTGAGATAGGAAGCAAATGGACATATCCAAGGAGAGAAGTAACATGATGCCACTTAAGTTTAAACAGTATCAATCTTGCTGTTGTATTGAAAATAAACTGAAAGCAGAGTAGAAGTAGAGACGCTGGATGTGAGGTGTTACAGTATTCCAAGCAAGCAATGGTGATTTGGACTAGGGTGGTGGCAGCGAAAGGAATAAGACATGGCTGTATTCTGGATATATTTTTAGAGTAGAGCTAACGTAATATGCTGATGGATTGGATGTGGAGTGCTAGAGAAAGAGAGAAATCCAGGCTAAAAGCAAAGTTTTTGGCCTGAAACTAGAAGGATGAAGTTACGATTTACTGAGATGTGGACGGCTGCAGGTAGAGCAGGTGTGGCTGGAATATCAGGAGCTCAGTTTGGGACATGTTAAGTTTGAAATATCTATTAGGAATCCATTTGGAAATATGATTTTGGAGTTGAAGGGAGAGGTCCAAGCTAGAATTTTAACATTGAGAGTTGGTGGCATGTAAAGACTATTTAAAACCATGAGAGAGGAAGAAATCACCAAGGAAGTGTGGTATGTGTAGATATCTAAATAAGAAGTTCTAGAAGTTGAGCCTTTGGTCCTCCAAATTGTAAACATGAGGGAGATGAAAGAAACCAGCAAAGGAGACTGAGAAGATGCAGACAGAAAGATAGGAGGAAAATTGGTCAACTGGCTGATGGGAAGAAAGTCACAGAGAGAGTAACCAACTTTGTCAAATGCTGCTGATAAGTCAAGTAAGATGAGCACTGAGAGTTGACCACTGGATTTAGCAATGTGAAAATCTTTGGTGGCCTTAATTAGAACAGTTTTGGTGGAGTACTGGGGATGAAAACCTGACTGTAGGAGGATGGCGTTAGAGGAAATAGAGACAGCAAACGTGGGCAACTCTTTCAAGAAGTTTAACAGCAAGAGAAGGAAAGAAATGATACAGGAGCTGGATGGGGAAGTGGAGTCCAGAGGGTTCTTTTTTTAAAATGGGAGAAATAAGAATATTTCCCAGAAGGATGGGGAAAATGGATAATGCAGGAGAGTAGTGAATTGCTATAGCAATATCCTTGAATATGGAAGAGGGGATGGGATCTAGAGCAAATAAGAAGACAATTTGAAGGCAACATAAGTTCTATAATTAGAAGTGATTATAGGGAATTCCCAAGTATATAAAAATAACTAATGCAGCTGGGGAGTTAAGGGAAGACTTCCCAGAAGTGATCACCTCTGACCTCTGTCTGGAAGGATAAGTAAGAATTAGCCAGATACTTTTCCTCAAAGAGCAAGCGTAAAACATATTAAATGAAAGAAGCCAGTAACAAATGACCATATATTGTAGGATTCCATATATGTGAAATGTCCAGAATAGTCAAATCTAGAGACAGAAAATAGATTTGTGGTTGAATAGGACTTAGGGTCTATGGGCAAAGGGGTGAGGAATGACTGCTAAAGGATACAGTTTCTTTTGGAGGTGATGAAAATGTTCTAAAATGAAATAGTGATGTTTGTACAACTCTGTGACTATGGTAAAAATTATTGAATTATATACTCTGAATGAGTGAAGTATATAGTATGTGAATTATATCTCCGTAAAGCTGGTTTAAAAAAACAGAAGGAGTAATGTGAATTCATGTAAGACTTATGAGCACTTCCTATGTGCAAAGCTTTGAACCAGGTTCTAGGGATATTGTGATTAGTGATTAATTACTACAGCCCCTGTTCCTCTTGGCGCTTACAGTCTAAGATGCATGCAGTGGCAAGAAGGCAGGAGAGAATATATCTAGTCAGGTTAACTGCAGGTTATTAGTCAAAATTTACTTTCCTGAATTAACAGTTTAACTTAAATTTTGATTCTTTATATGCTGTAGATAATATCAACATACAAAAAACATGCTTCATGTATATCTAAAGGATAGATTATAAATGAAGAAAATTACAAGCTATTTATTTTTGTCTTTTTAAGCCTAATGGTGGTATTCTACATGATAATCTTGTTCTAATCAGAATGAAACCCGATGAAAATGGAAGGTTTGGATTCAATGTGAAGGTAATCCAGAGTTTTTATTGTACTCAGTTTTCAATTAAGATGTTTCTGTTTTGGTAATATTTGACTAATAATTGATTTGCTCTGTTTAAGGGAGGATATGATCAGAAGATGCCTGTGATCGTGTCCCGCGTAGCGCCAGGAACACCTGTGAGTTACCTAAATCTTGCAAGTAAATCCTGTTTTCAAGAATATGTACTTATTTTATTTTTACTCGTTTAAATAAAAGAAGAAATTTAATCATGCCTTTTAATTTGTCACGTCTCAAATGTTGTTGGCTGAATATCTTTAGTTGCTGGGAAGTTAGTTTTTATTTATTCCCTATGAGTTTTTTAAATCTTTTTTTTTTTTTACAAAGAAGCTATTTAGGACTTCCAGTGCTTCTATAGTGTTAATAAGAGTCTATCAAAGTAACCCCTTTAAATAGCAAAATGTAGACAGAGGTATAATTTTTGTTTGTTTTGCTTTCTTGTTTCCTTGTTTTTTCATTTAAAATTATTTACCTACATTCCATTTGCCTACTTTTTGTTTAAGAATTTTACTTTAAATAGAAATGGTACCAGTGATTTTTTTCACTATAAGGACAATTTTTTAAACTTTTTATTATGAATATTCTAAACAAAAGTAGGGGAAACGTGATATGAACCCATTATGATGAAACCCCCCTTCAGCTTCAGCACTCTGAAGCTTTCTGCTCATCGTAAGGACAATTCTTAATTAGTTGTGAGTGTGTGATCTTTATTGCTCTTATATGTAGCAAATACTACTTTTGAATTCCCATTTATGTTGCTGCCTACTTTACCTAAATGATCTTCAAGGGCTTTTCAGTCAGCACCCTTTATCGTTTAACTGTCTCTCTGTCCAAGGAAAGGTGTGACCCAGCACCTGAGAGAAAGAGCCCAGCTATGCTTTTTGGGTGCTCTGCAGCAACCTCAAAGTTGGTTTGAAGATCACAGGCAAGATTGATCCAGGATATCATGATATGTCGTTTCGGTTCTGGTTTTTAAGGACTTTGTTGGTTGCAAATAAGAGGGTACTCGTGGAATACCCCTAGCTTAAGCATAAATACAAAATTTATAGCTATAGAGGCATCTCACAAAACCCGAGGACAGGAAAGCAGTTAGACCTCTAGAAAGAATTTTAAGAATCATCAGGACTCTCTATTTTTTCTCTCTATTTCTTTTTATGTCAGTGTTCCATTCTTTTCTCTTAGTGCAAACCAATTTGTGCACTAAATCAACCTCATCTCTAAAGTCATTCCAAATACAACACAGCCTTAATAAAAACAGTGTATTGGTGGCAGCTTCAAGCCAAGTCCTGTAACATCACCACCACACACACACTCTACCTTCAAATACAAGTGTGACTCCTAAATCTCTACTAAATAGAAATTGTATAGCTACCACTATTCTCCTCAGTCCATGTGGTAGGATATGACTGCTAGTAACTTCCAGATTTATATATTACCAGCTCAGCAACCCAGAGTGATTATTACACCTCTCAGTCCAAATTTCAGACTCCTGGGAAGTAAACCCTTCATAGAGCCAGCTTGGATCAGATGTCCTCTTTTAAACGAATCACTTGTTGTCAGAGGGGATGGGAGAGGGATATGATGTATAAAATGACTCTTGAACCTACTATGCATGTGACAGATGGGGACAAAGGAGGAAACTAGTCCAAAATTATTTATTTAGTCTATGTTTAACAGGAAATATGTATTTGTTTGGGACTGCAGATGAGATGAAGGATTGCTAAATTCTCATCTATCAAGTAGAAAGTTAGATAAAGTCTAAAATAGAAAACTGAAAAAAAAACAAAATGGGAATATTATTTAGAGATACTAAGGCAAATAGGAAATATGTAGCTAAAATGTTGAAAAAAGTTGCCTCTAGGGAGAGGAAGATGGTAGGGAGGAATACAAGAAATGGTTTCTTATCTTAATAATCTTATAGACCTAGTCACTTCTTTAAACTGTATGATATATAACTTTGCTAAAAACAAAAATTTAAGCTAAAACTTTTTTAAATCAAATATATATCTTTCAACCTGATGGATCCACTTTTAGGAATTGCCTCTAATGAAACAAAGGATACACAAGGATGTTCACTGTAGTATTGTTTATAACAGTTAAAAATTGGAGGGAAAATCAAAATGTACATCATTAGAGTTGGTGAAATGAATTATGCGTTGCTTTGCAGCAATTGAATCGATGGATGATGTAGCTCTGTAGAAGTATGGAAATATGTTCATAAGATGATATTATGGAAAATGCATATTATAATTCCACATATATGTTTGATCGAGTTTTGTTTTTAATCTGAGTTATATGCATTTTAAAAGTCTGAAAATATACTAAAAATGTTAACAGTGTTTCATCTGGGTATTGAAATTACTGGTATTTATCATGTCTGCATTCCTTTTTTTTAGTTATCTGAATCCTGACAGTGAGCATGCTTTAGAAAACATGCTTATAATTAGAAAAGATTGTAAACCTTTTTTTGTTTGTATGCCAGTTGTATTAGTCAGTAAATGACACAAAAGAAATACTGATTTTCTGAACAGTGAGTGTAGATAGTTTTCATTTAACTCAAGGATGTTTAGGAAACATCCTACAGACAAGTTCATTTCCAAACAGCATTCTGTGACTCTAAATTTTCTTTTTAAGCTATACAAATTATTGTTGATTTTTCCTTTCTGCCATGTAGAACTATGTTCCATAAATATTGGCTGAATTTAGAACAAAATAAAACAGAAATTTATCATTTTTATATTATTTTATTAATTTAGAGACCATTATAGTCTTCCAGTTGGAAAATTCATTTTAGGTAATTGGGGGCAAAGTACAGGGTTTCAAATATTTTAATGTCATTTTTTATGTTAGACACCTTTTGAAATGGATAAAATAATTCCCAAATCATGTCATATTTTTCTTCCTATCTGATCATCTTTGAGGCAGTAGCTTTTGCTCCAACAAAACTCATTTTAATATACAATTTATCTAGACTTTCCAGATCAGAATGAAATGCAAATAAAAAACTATAAGCATGCCTGACAAAAGGCAAATTAAGTACAAGAGAGTTCCCTTCAGTGATAATGGGTAAAAAAAAATCTCTGCATGTTGTAGCATATTGGTTAATACACTGGTTAATACACTGCCCTGTTAGCCTCAATCTCTGACCTGGAGGTATCAGTAGATGTACACAGGGTACAGTCAGAGAGATTCATAGCTATCCTCTCCCTAACACATAGACCTCCTCCTCTTTTCCACCAACTACATTATCCATAAAGTAAGGTGAGAGGATAACTCTTTTTGCTATAGCCCTTTACGTTTCTCCCAGTACCCTTAATAGCTCCCAATTCACAACTCTTTGGCTACCTCAAAGACATTTACAAAAACTTGGGACCAAATTGGTACACAAAAGCATCACTGCTAATGCAGAGGAATTATTGAATGTCGTCTGCTCCACTGCAAGAAGTAGAGAAAGAAGCAACTAGAGGGAATGGTTAGAACCGTAAATTTGAATTTTCCAAATTTTAATGCTTCACATTGAATTATCTCATTTTTATCTTCACAACTCAGTGAAATAATTAGAGCTGATATCTGCTCTATTTTCAGAGTTTCACATATCTAAGATCACACATTTTATAAGCAGCAGACGAAGAACTTGGCTCCTAGACCAGTGCTGTTTCCACTAATGACAATACCTCGTTGGATTTTATTGACTTTGTGTTTATAATGAATTTGAGTAGTTGTGTTTTCATTTCTTCAAGGCTTTGACACAGGAAGTTCCCTTTTTTGTAAGGTCCAACCCTGTCATTTCCTTCTCTGTGTAACCTATCATCCTTCAAACTTGACTCACGTATGTTCTCATTGCTGTGTTCCTGAATCATGCTGTCCATATTTCTGTTCATTGCTTTTACCTTAATTACTTGTTTGTTTTCTTGATAAAATACAGGCAGTCCTTACTTTGCACAGTCGTGCAGGAACGTAAAAATGACCGTGCAAGCTGAAACTGTACAAAGTGATCTTGATAATCACTTTGGGGATTTTTTAATAAGAACATTAAAATCTCTCTTACCTTCTCTTATAAATGTATAGGAAAATAAAAAAAATAGTAAAACTAATACTGATTTAGTATCCTGTAATTAAAAACATTAGAAACATTGAGAATTAAAGAGTTTTATTTCTTTGTGAAAACTTACCCCCAGTAGTTTGAATAGTGCCTGTCTCCTTCTCGTCATATAACTTAAAATACAGAGTGAGCATTTTTTTGTGTGTGTGTGAGGAAGATCAGCCCTGAGCTAACATCCATGCCAATCCCCCTCTTTTTTTTTTTTTTTTTTTCTTTGCTGAGGAAGACCAGCCCTGAGCTAACATCTATTGCCAATCGTCCCCCTTTTTTTTCCCCTTTTTCTTCCCAAAGCCCCAGTAGATAGTTGTATGTCATAGTTGCACATCCTTCTAGTTGCTGTATGTGGGACGCCACCTCAGTATGGCCGGAGAAGCGGTGCGTCGGTGCGCGCCCGGGATCCAAACCTGGGCCGCCGGTAGTGGAGCGTGCGCACTTAACCACTAAGCCACGGGGCTGGCCCCAGAGTGAGCATTTTTTCTTGCCTTGGCAAATGGTCATGATCCTTGCTGAGTTTGAATCCACTTCCAGTATTTTGTCCTTTGTATTTTCAATGTTGTGCAATATCTCCAAGAGTTCCTTAAACGAGAAGTTTTTTGCCAGCGTCACTTCCTCTAGGACATCTTCATCCCTCACGTCACAGCCACTTTCATCATTTATGTCAAGTTCACCTTCACTAAATTCCTTTTCCTGCTTCTCTAGAGTCTCTCAAACAGTGGTAGTGGCAATATTTCCATCGTCAGCTATTTCTTCTATAACTCCCTTTACATTCAATTTGAATTTCACTTCCAGCACTGTCACTTTTTGTTTCTTTACTGCACTTTTAACTTTTTTGGCCAGTTCTCTCTTTAGATTGTTCATTTTTACATGGGTTTATCACTGGGAGACAAGGAGGCAACACAAGTACATCCTTTGCTATCTCTGCATGAACTGAGTAACAGATGCGCAGTGACGAATCACCAACAGACTTTGACAGATGTGAGGTGATTGGTTACTGATCATATGTGTCTGTTATTTATGTAGTGATTTTTGGACTAACAAGCTAGCAGCAAAGTTTGTACTTTATGCAATTATTCACAGTTAATATATTGTGGTAACTGAAATTTGAACTATGTTGTTGGGAGACTGGTATTATTTAACTGTGATAACTGAAATGTGTATGTATCTGGACAGTGCAAAGCAAGGGCTGCCTGTATCTGTGCACCTTGAGATCGTTAGTCTTATCTGTATGTCTAGCCATGTAATAGGGCATCAGGGAAAATGTTGTTAAATGAAGAAGAAAAATAATTAGTATCTTTATGGGAAAGCTAGATTTCTACTTTTTTTTTAATGGATGAATGAATGGATGGATGCTATTCTGTATGTAGTTTTAGTTCTCCTGCTATGGAGTCTATAAAAATAAATTCCTGTGCTTTACTTTTAGAAAGCTATGTGCAGATATGAAACCTTATTTGTATTACATTACAGGCTGACCTCTGTGTCCCTCGATTGAATGAAGGGGACCAAGTTGTACTGATCAATGGTCAGGACATTGCAGAACATACCCATGATCAGGTTGTCCTGTTTATTAAAGCTAGCTGTGAGAGACATTCTGGGGAACTCGTACTTCTGGTTCGACCTAATGGTAAGTCCTCTGTGTAGCACTGGATATTTTTCATAATTCATTAGTGTTTATTACTAGACACAGCAGCCAGAGTGGGCTTTTTAAAACATAAGTCATGTCATGTCAGTTTCCTGCTCAGAGCACAGTGGCTTCCATTCACACTTGGGGTAAAATCCGAATTCTTGGCCCCTTTGCATACCTAACTCAGCCTTGCTCACTCTCCTCTGTTCTTTGCTGGTTTTCTTGGTGTTGCTTCTGCCTAAACTCTCTTCTTCTTGATTTTTGTATGACTTATACTCTCACTTCCTTCAGGCCTCTGCTCAAATGTCCTCCTCAGGAAGTCCTTCTCTCCTGACTACCATAGCTAAATGGCTCCCTCTCCCCCAGTTGCAGTGGTAGTGGTGGTCGTGGTGGTAGTAGTAGTAGTGACTTCATGAACACTTGTTGAATGAATAACTTTTGAACGCTGTTTCACTTTTAGGAAACTCTGAAACAAGCTATAGTTAAAGCAATTTTTTTATTCCTGTCTATGTTTTCAGTAGATGATGCCTGCTAGTCTAATCATGTCATCTCCTGATCTGGACAGCTGACTTGTTAATTCATAGTCAGAGTCCCGGGTTTGGAGAAACCTTAATACCATAAGCTCTGGCTCCTTTGCTGGTTGCTTGAGTTTCCTCTACAACAGCCTCAAGAACATCCTGTCTGTGTGGAGCACTGAGTGGTTCCTGAAGCAGTTCATTCCCCCTTTGGATGGCTTGAACTAAAATTGAACTAAAAATCCATCTTCCTTCAGTCCCATTGTTCCGAATTCTATCACTCTGTGCTATGCAGAATAAATTCAATCTCTCTTCCTTCAGTTTTTTGACAATAGCTAATTTTACTGGATGCCCTCCCCCTTTCTCCAGTTTAACAATCCCAGATCATGTAGCCTGTGTTTGTTTAGCATTGTTTCAAGTTCCCTCAACACTCTTATCACTCTCCTCTGAGAAAAAATTTTATATGCTTATATACCAGCATTAGACATCTTCTAGTTTTGTTCTGAAGAATTTATTAATCATAGTTTTAGCCACAAGAGTAATTATTGGTTAATGTCATGTTACCAGTTGTTGAATATGTAACCTAGGAAAATAAAATATAATTAGAATGCTACATATTCCCCCACCATACCCAACCCTGCAAAATTGTGCACGAAAATTACTTTAAAAATATATATAAAACTATCATTTTGCCTCTTGGGTACAAAGAGACATATTCATTCTGTCTTCTCTACTTTGTGTTTTTCTGCATTTATGGTCTAGAATTGGCTTTCTAAGAAAATTCAAAGGACTTGAACAGGACATTCTTTTTTTTTATTTTTTTATTTTTTTTATTTATTTTTTGTGTGTGGGAGGAAGATCGGCCCTGAGCTAACATCTGCCAATCCTCCTCTTTTTGCTGAGGAAGACTTGCCCTGGGCTAACATCCATGCTTATCTTCCTCTACTTTATATGGGACGCCGCCACAGCATGGCTTGACAAGCGGTGCGTGCCCAGGATCCGAACCAGTGAACCCCAGGCCGCCACAGCGGAGCGCACGCACTTAACCACTTGCACCACCGGGCCAGCCCCAGGACATTCTCTTTTGACTTTTCAAGGAGCTCATTATTAGGAGTTATTCATTATTAGGAATTTTCGTCACATAAAGCAACTTAAATTTTATACTAAGAATAATATTCTCTCAATTTGTTTATTCTGTTTTCTCTTGATAACAGATCCTAAAGAACTTAATAATAGTAACAGTCATTAAATGCTTTCCATGCACCTGGACTCTTTTGTGTATGTTCTCAATTAATCTTTACAGCTATCTAATGAGATTGATGAATTATCCCAATTTTATAGTTGAAGACACTTAGGCACCAAGACATTCAGTTATCTGCTCACAAATTCATGTCTAGTACAGAGCCAAAATATGAACAAAAGTCCATATAAAGGAAAAGCCATGGCCTTTTTGCAATCCCAAATTATCTCATTTATACTTTAAATTAGGAGAGGATCCCACCTAGGGCTTACTTCTTGGCAAAAGAGCTTTCTAATATTGTTTTATTGTCAAAATCTGGACCAGGGCCTGTATTCACTTTCAGTGTGGGTCTAGCATGTCCATGTTTATTTAAAACAGCATATAATCAAAATTTTAAATTATGTTTGCCAAAAATACTAGAAAAACAAAGAGCTTGTTTTTCTGGTCTTTTCCCCTTTAAATCTTATTTCTTCTTAGACAAAATGCATTGATACCTTTTTGTCTTTTCATTCTTCACTTCAGAAATTTATTCTTCTCAAAAGCACATACATATTTGAGCAGGACCCAAACCTCTTAGACAAGGGCAAAAGAGGCCCCTAGCTTGGCTCCATCCTTTAGAGGGCCCTACTCCGGGGCTTCTTCAGCTTTACCCCTCCCTATGGGGGTCAGGATTTTGCAGCACCACGGGGGCATTGCAAAGCCTTCACATGGGACCGCCCCTTCCTTTCTAGACCACTTTTTTTTTAACCCTCAGTTGTCTGTCCACATAACTCTGAGGCCACTTCCTGGGCCTGTGTGGCCATTTTTGCCAGGTCCATTCTCCCAAGGGTGGATCACATGGTATATGTACTCCTAGGCCAATGGGGTGGCTAAGAGGCAACAATTTGCAGAGAGGTGTAGAAGAAGCTTACATATGGGCTGGGAAGTTCACCCATATGTTCATAGGTCCCTATGTTAATGAATGGAGCTGAGGGTGGAAAAGAAGTAGGGTGGGCTACAGGCTAGAGTCTAGGGTCTGGCTCTCACACTAGCATGACCATCAATTCAGGCCTAGAATTCTTGTTTGAAATCTGGCCTCCCAGGTTGTTTTGTAGGTATGTCAAGGAAAGAAGTTAGAACGTATTTTGTTTAGCACTCTGTTCAATTTATTTGTGACTTTTCATATCAAGACATATAGGCCTAGGGCCGGCCCCGTGGCTTAGCAGTTAAGTGCGTGCGCTCCGCTGCTGGCGGCCCGGGTTTGGATCCCGGGCGCACACCCACGCACTGCTTCTCCGGCCATGCTGAGGCCGTGTCCCACATACAGCAACTAGGATGTGCAGCTATGACATGCAACTATCTACTGGGGCTTTGGGGGGAAAAATAAATAAATAAAATTAAAAAAAAAAAAAAAGACATATAGGCCTCTATTTGTACTGTTGCCCTAGATCCCACAAATTAAGGGCAGGTCTGTTCAGAGCTGCTTCTTGGCAGCTCCTTTTTTTCTTAATGTCTCTTCAAATTATAGACATTTTCAGCACTATGTCCAAGAACCTTCCTTTCCCCAAAGGTACAGCAAAGTTCTTCAACTCCACAGCCACTCTCCATCCCTACACAGTGGCAACAGACTCAGATCTGATGAATTATGAATAAATGAATTATTTTTCCTGTCACAAAACTAAAGAACATTCCTGGTAAATTCTTTTCGCCAATTTGTTAGAATTTCCATGTGGCTTTTTTGGTTTCGGTTTTGTTTTTTTAGCTGTATATGATGTAGTGGAAGAAAAGCTAGAAAATGAGCCAGACTTCCAGTACATTCCTGAGAAAGCCCCACTAGATAGCGTCCATCAGGATGACCATTCCTTGCGGGAATCAATGATCCAGCTAGCTGAGGGGCTTATCACTGGAACAGTCCTGACACAATTTGATGTAAGTAATATTGTATGGAAAGATGTTTGCCCATATTTTCTAATTAATTTCATGGTTTCTTATCTGCCTAATCTACTGTCAGTTATAATTTATAAACTAAAATGGTGTTCTGAGAAGAAATATTTGACACAAAAAGAGTTCTGAAATGCAAAGTTTTTTAAATTGCTCCCAAAATACTAGCTATTTTTAGTATTAAAATACTAGCTATGGTTACATAAGTAGATGTCTGTTTAAAAGAGAGGAATAAGGAGATTTTATATGTATGTCATCAAACTAAATTTTCTTCTGTAATTAAATAGCTATTTTTAATGAAAGGTGACAGATGAAAATAGGCTATTGTGGATTGAAAAATCCCGAGTTAAAGGAAAATAACTTTTGTACCTTGTCGTATTTAATCCTTCCCTAATCTTTGTCAGTCTAATTGGCCATCATCAATATTTGTTATTCTGAAGTATATCCTATAGACAAGTGACTGTACAACATTTGGGGCATGTGAGTTTTTCTTTTAAAAAGTTCTTGGTTCATATACTGTAAACATCTCCAAACTAAGTGAAAGCTAAATGTTTCCTGCAGGTTTACTATTCAAAACTTTTGCTGTAAGCAAAATTGTTTTCACTTGTTTTACCATTTTTCAAAATACGATCTATAATTCATGTCAGAAATTGTGCAGAATTCAGCTTTGCAAATCTGGTTCGGTGCACTACTGGCCTCAGGTATGTCATTGTATAGATAAGGTATTCTAAGGAGAAAACCTGTTTCTTGTTAGCATTGAAACAAGTCTGAAAACAAAACAAACTCTTGATGACTTGCTGGACTCATCTGATACTTTTTTTTTTTTTTTAGCAACTATATCGGAAAAAACCTGGAATGACAATGTCTTGTGCCAAATTACCTCAGAACATTTCCAAAAATAGATACAGAGATATTTCGCCTTGTAAGTATCTACTATCTCTGTGTAAGTTTAATCTTTTTAACGTAACTTTATTAAAACATCCTTTCTTTTGAATTTTTTTAGATGATGCTACACGGGTCATTTTAAAGGGTAATGAAGACTATATCAATGCAAATTATATAAACGTAAGTTTATTTTTATTATCCCTTGTCATTTGGAATAAGAGGGGCCACTATAAACTTTTGAGATTTATTCCTTTTTGTTAAAAGCCTAGCCTTGAGAGAATATTAAAACTTTCAGACAATTGAAAAATACTATACAATTTTTAAAAGATTGTTTTGTACTGGCATATTAATATACACATAGAACTTAGAATTGAATAGTCTAGTCCAGAAATAAACTGAAATAAATACTAGAATTTTGTTATGGTAGAAATAGCCTTTTAAATCGTCGAAGGTAAAACAGATTATCTAGTGAATGGGTTAGGTCAGCTGTCTAGAATATATCATTGTAAGGTTTTCGCCCCCTTCTGGGCGAAAAAAAGGATTATTACATACTTTTTTTCTTAACTTTGTAATACAGAAAATTTCAAAAATACAAAAATAGAGGAAAAAGTAAAACAAACCTTCATATACACATAACTCAGCCTCAAAAATTGTCAGCTCACGGCCAGCTTTGTTTCACCCATACCCCTACCCATGCCCCCACACATCCAGATTGTTTTGAAACAGATCCATACATTATGTCATTTATCTATAAATACTTAACCTACCCACTCTTGATGCCAACATATATTTTAGATATATCAAAATATAAATGTAAAAAATGGAATCATGAAAGTACTTGGAGGAAATATGTGATTACTGTTTAAAATCTCAGACAGGTAAAGATTTTTCTAAGCTTAGACATGGTGTCTAAGCTGTAAAGAAAAGATTGATGAATTTGACAATGTAAAAATTTTAATTTGAGGGATGCTTAAAAAGTACTAAAATGAAATGACAAACTGAATTTTAAAAATACTACAAAGAGCTTATTTCTTTGGTATATACAGAGAGCTTTATAAGTGACTAAGAAAAATAAATACAGTGCAATGAAAATAATGAAGGATATGCAAAGACAATTCATAGAAAAGGAAATGCAAATGACATTTTTAAAATATTTATGGCCATTTTCAAATCTGTACAAAAGTAGAATAGTATGTAGAGCCCCCCACCGTAAACCTGTTACCCAGCTTCAAGAGCTATCAACAGGTGGCCGGGCTCATTTCATCTAAACACTAACCCCCTAGATTATTTTTTTAAAGCCCAAATATATCAGTTTTTTGTAAATACAGTCAGTTCTTGTTATTTGTGGTAGTTATAGTTTATTATGAACACTGAATTAGCAAATACTGAATCATTGCTCCAAGGGGAAATATAGGGTTAGGTTCCTTTGAGCCTCTAGTTGCAACATTTTTGTCAACTGATCAATACATAACCTTGTTTCTGTTTAAAGATACCTTATTTAGTACACATTGTTGATTCATTAATATTGAACTCAGGCCAACAGGACTATAACTCATGCTCGAAGGAAGCTTATCTAATATATGTTTTCTCTATAAGGCACATCGTGGCTTTCTCGCACTTAGGAACCTAGACAGCACTTCAGCACTACCCTTGGGCGCCATTTTAAACAGTGAAATCACCAACAACCAGCACAAAAATTCAAAAAACATGCCACTAAATAGACTGCAGAAAGGACACTTGTTTACAGTATGAGTAGAAACAAGAAGGCAGAACAGCGTCTTACTCAACATTAGCTGGAAATGTGCACGTTGGGTGACTTGAAGTTTTTACCTCTTTGGACATGTCTGTCAATAACCGCAAAAGCCCTGCAAGTATTTCGAGGTTACAGATGAATCTTAGCAGGCAGGCAAATTTGCAAATACAGAATCTGTGAATAATGCGGAAAACAACAACAAACAGTTAAATGAATAATACACTCAACTGAATGCACAAAAAATGCAAATCAAAGCTGCAGCGAATTACCATTTTTCACCTATTAGATTGAAATATCAAAAAGTTTGGTAATACCATACACAAGTCTACATCCTTTATCTGAAACCTTGGAGTCACATATGCTTTGGGATTCACAATTTTTTGGATTTTTGAAAGGGTATTAGGTGCATAAACCATACACTGTAATAAGTAACATCCCCCAGAGGCTATGGGACATTACCCTGTAGTGAATGTATTGTTATTCAACAGCAAGCGATAGCTATTTCCACTCAGTGGGACTAGTAAAGACTAAATAGTCTTAGATCAATTCGGGTCAGATATTGCTGTCAAATGAGTCCAGGTTAGGTCAGGTCTACCCAAAAAAAAAAGGCAAACTTACACTTCAGAGCTTTTGGAGTTTCAGAAGTGCGGATAAGGGATTTTGGATATATTAAGGAGATTATCCGGAACAAGCATTCCTCATACATTATTGGTGGAAGTATAAATAGGTACAACCTCTTTGGAGAGCACTTTGGCACTATCTGTCAGAGTTTTAAATGCACGTACACTTTGATCCAGCATTCTCATTTCTTCCTCTTGCCTGTACAAGTATGTTTCTTCACATACGTGTGCAAAAATGTTAGGTTTACAAAAGTATTCAGTGCAGTCTTGTTTGTGGTAGCAAATATATTAGCAGCAACTTAAACATCTGTTAAGTAAATTATGATATATTTATATAGTAGAGCCATTAAAAAGAATGAAATTTTACATACTAATCTGACATGATCTCAAAAATAAAGTGGAAAAAAAAAACAAGATGCAGAACAACATTATATGCTACCGTTTTACAGAAGAAGGGAAGATGTTCTGCATGTACATTCCTGTGTTATATATAGGATATCTCTGAAAGGATGTATTGGAAACTAGAAAAAAGAATGACCCTCCTGGGCATAAACCGAGGCTGGGATGGGAGGGGGGCTTCTTACTCTCTTTAACCTTTGGTATTCTTCCAGTTGCCATGTGTATGTCACCTTTTTTTTTTTTTTTTTTTTAATTCAATCTCAAAATGTAGTAGGATGATGACTCATCTTCCCTAAATACTCATGATCTTTCTGAAAATAATGAATTTAAAACATATTTCTAATATCTTTTTATGTAAAATCTAAACTAGAACAAATGGCATAATTTTGCTCCTCACAAATTTTACCAGTAAGTGTTTAGAGACAAATATTTTTTATTTCTGTACCAAGTCTCTGCCTCTGAAAAAGGGTTCTCTGTAAAGCTGCCCTTAAAACCATAATAGTCAGGGCTGGCCTCACGGCATAGCGGTTAAGTGCGTGTGCTCCGCTGCTGGCGGCCCGGGTTCGGATCCTGGGCGCACACCGATGTACCGCTTGTCAGGCCATGCTGTGGTGGCATCCCATATAAAGTGGAGGAAGATAGGCACAGATGTTAGCCCAGGGCCAGTCTTCCTCAGCAAAAAGAGGAGGATTGCCGTGGATGTTGGCTCAGGGCTGATCTTCCTCACAAAAAAAAAAAAAACCATAATAGTGCCTTGGAAAATATTTAAATTCCTATCTCCACTAATTGAAAGATAACTATAACTACTAGACATTGCCAAGAAATTTCTTCTACAGATAAAATAAATTGTTGATAAAGATTTGTTTTACTACTTTATAGTTTATTGAGATTAGTTGTATTCAGTTATCATTTAGTGGGTAATTTTCGTATGCTTGATCATAGTAAAAAGTAATAATGCAAAAGATTTTATTTTTGTGTCCTTTTCTTTTTAGATGGAAATCCCTTCTTCTAGCATTATAAATCAGTACATTGCTTGTCAAGGGCCATTACCACACACTTGTACAGATTTTTGGCAGATGACTTGGGAACAAGGCTCCTCCATGGTTGTAATGTTGACCACACAAGTTGAACGTGGCAGAGTAAGTCATGCTTAAATATTACACATTGCTTGGGCTTTTTCGAATTACGTTACATATAGTCAAAATATTCAGGTTGATTTAGTCTTTTTTGTAAACTTCCTTCCTTGTAGTGTCATGATTAAAATCATCATGGTTATGTGCTTAAAACTGTGACCTACACATAATAAATGTGATGTAAGTGTTAGCCGATATTAATATCATTGTTACTATTTAAATGGATTAATATATATATTTGATAAGGGATTTGTATCTAGAATATATAAAGAACTTGTACAACTCAACAGCAAAGTGACAAATACCCAATTTAAAAATGACCAAAGGATCTTAATAGATGGTGCTCCAGAGAAGACGTTTAAATGGCCAACAAGGTCATGAAAAGATTCTTGGCATCGTTAATCATCAGGGAAATGCAAATCAAAACCACAGTGAGATACCACTTTATAACCAGTAGGATGGCTAAAATAAAAACAGCAGATAATAACAAGTGTTGATGAGGATGTGGAGAAATGGAACCCTCCTATACTGCTGGTGGATTTGTAAAATGATGTAGCCACTTTGAAAAACAGTATGTCAGTTCCTCAAAAGGCTAAACATAGAGTTACTGTAACTCAGCAATTTCACTCCTAGGTATACCCAAGATAATTGAAAACATACGTCCACACAAAAACTTGTACGCAAGTATTCATAGCAGCATTATTCATAATAGCCAAAAAGTGGAAACAACACAGATGTACCAAATAAAATGTAGCATATTCATACACTTGAATATTATTTGGCAATGAAAAAATGATACATGCTACAACATGGATGAACCTAGAAAATACTATGCTAGGTTAACAAAGCCAGTCACCAAAGACCACATATGTGTGATTCCATTATATGAAATGTCCAAAGTAAGCAAATCCATCAGAGGACAGAAAGGAGTTAGTGGTTGCCTAGCTCTGCAGTTGAGGAAGGAGGGTGGGATAGAGGAATGCGTGGCGATTACTAATGGATATGGAGTTTCTTTTGGGAGTGATGAAAATGCTCTAAAAGTGATTGTGGTGATGGTTGCACAGCTCTGTCAATATACTAAAAACAGTTGAATTGTGTACTTTAAATGGATGAATTGTATGGTATGTGAATTAACGTGTCAGTAAAACTGTTTTTAAGAAAATCCTAACTATGAAAATAAATGGGTTGCATTTGGCATTTTAATTGAAGATTCCTTCTCATTGTTAACTTAAATTTAAAAAATATCAAAATTAGTGCACCATTTTGCCACCGTCATAGTAGTTATTCATTCAGATAAGAGTTAATCACAAATGGTGAAACACTGGGTGAGAGCTTATTGTAAATAGGATATTTGCAGTCTCAAAATATATCCAAACAGATTATTATTACAAATAGAAAAAAATGGCAAAGAAGAAAGGTAAATAGTTGGCAGGTCTAGGTGAAGAGTATATGAGAGTTCATTAAATTATTCTTGTAACTTTTCTAAGTTTGAAAGTTCTTAAAAATTAAAACATTTTAAAAATTGGAGAACCTAAACTATATGTTTTTTAAATCTATTGATGTCAGGTTAAGTGTCACCAGTATTGGCCAGAACCCACAGGAAGTTCATCCTATGGATGCTACCAAGTCACCTGCCACTCAGAAGAAGGAAACACTGCATATATCTTCAGGAAGATGACACTATTTAACCAAGAGGTAGGCAGGATATCCATTCATTAGAACCGTTATATTCAGGGTAAAGGCTTTGAAAGCTGAAAATGTTTTTAGTCTGATTCCTGGTTACTAGGAAATATTATTTAAAAATTACTGAACTGTTTGATTCATTCAGATGCTTTGGAATCTTATGAAGTGTATTCTCCTACTAAAATAACTGTATTTCTGATTTCTATAGGTAAATATGAATGGTCAGAAAAAAGAATCTAGTAAATAATACTTATTACTCCTAATATTTTGCCTATTCTAAAAATTATACCAGGGGTTTGTTTGGCTATAAAGATTTCTTCCTTTAAGTAATATCAATAAAGTATTCGAGTACATCTGTGGAAATGGAAAGAATAATTGAAAGCTATCAAATTATCCCCCCCCTTTTTTTGGGGGGGGGGAGGAAGATTAGCCCTGAGCAAACATCTGTTGCCATCCTCCTCCCGTTGCTCAGGAAGATTGGCCCTGAGCCAACATCCGTGCTCCTCTTCCTCTATTTTGTATGTGGAATTCCTGCCACAGCACAGCCAGACAAGCAGTGCGTCAGTCCGCACCCAGGATCCGAGCCCTCAAACCCTAGGCCCCCAAAGCGGAGCACACGAACCCAACCACTTGGCCAGCAGGCCGGCCCCTCCCCTTTTTTAAACGGGAGAGGAGAGCAATTTCACAGTTTGCTCAGTATTAAGGAGGAAAAGGTTGGAGGCAGGACCCTCTGACAGCAGATAAATTACAGCTTTCCAATTGCTAGTTTTTCCTACTGCCACCTGGGTTACTCCCCTTGGCTTCCAAATCCAGAGCCAGAAATGGAAAGAGATTAATAAATGATACCTCACTAACCCAATTGGAAGATGTGTGTGGAGGGCCGCATACTGTCAGTCCTGTCAGACTGCTAGAGACAGGGCACCCCACTTTCACTGTCTGCAGCTAGATATTCCCCTGCTGGCCACCTCTGGTTTTGAAGGGGGCTAGAAGAAGAAAGAAGTAATTGCTAGTGTGGAATAAAATGAAATTTTAAAAAAGACCCCTGAGAACAAGATGGGCTCTGTGGCTAACTGGGACCTAAAAACAAAATGGAGGCAAGCAGCCATGACAGGATGCAGGATGCAGTCACACAGCTCTTCTCTGAAAAACCACAGGATGCACCCTAAAGCTTTTGACTCGGCCATAGTTTCTGATTTTACAAAAGTCCCTAACTGCCAGCTGGACCTAACCAATACAACTGTGACCTGCGCCAACCAATCAGGATTAAGCAGGCTTGCATCCCTCATTTGCATAAAGAGTCCTGAGTGGGAGCCTGGGCGGGAACTTTTTCTAAAAAAGGCAGCCCCCCTCCCTTTGTTTTCCTGGAGCAAACTTACCGTTTGCTGCCCAAGGCTGTGTCTCCCCGGTAATGTATAAGCAATAAAGCTTTCCTACCTAAATTCTTGTATTCCAGAGATTTTTGCTGACATTATAAAGACCTGGGCCTGTCCCATCAACAGTTAAGCCTTTGGAGATGAGAACTCCGTATCCCTTCCCACCCCAACCTCCCTGAGTATGATTCAAGGAGCCCAGCAAGACAGAGCCTTACTGTCCAAAAGGAAAGGAGCTAGAAGTTATGCAGATTTATATTAAAGGAATCTGGCATTCAATAAAGCTAAAGTTACAAGAAATAAAAAATTAAGTAAAAAGTTTCAAAATCTTACCAGGCTAGAGTGTCCATCAGAATGAATTTAGGGTTTAGGGACTTATACTGTCTAGCTCGTGTCTAATGTAACAAGGCAAGCCAATGAGATATTTCTTGATTTTCCCAAATAGATATTAAAGATAGGCTGTATATAGTTACGTAAAATATTATTTATATCTTCAGCATAGTCTCTTTATTGTACTCCACCTATAGATTATCCATGGCAGTTTTATATACTGTAGCGGCTTTTCTTTGCAAACCCTGAGTACCTCAAATTAGTTTCTGAAGTTTGAGCCAAACATAATTGGGAACATAAATTTGCCACCATAAATACATACATACATGGATGGATGGACCGACGGACAGACAGATACTACCCCAAAACTTAATAGAATATTATTTTACATTACCCATTCTGTAGATTTATTAGTACTGTTAAATTGTTTTTTTAATAATAATAATCAAAGGTAGTCTGTATTAGACATCTTCGATTCATTTTATAGAATTACAGAATTCTGAAAGATTATCAAGTTATACTGAGGTCTCTTTGGGAATTCTTTCATTAATCCCTTTCTTAATTACTTTTTGCTTTCATGGTCTTTTCTGGGTTCTCCCTTTAATGTAAATGACAGTAACCAGATTTTATAGTGTTGAATGGCTATAGCAACCAGTTATTGAGCATATGATTCCAGACAGCTGATTAGGCGATTTATAGGTCTTCTCATAGAACCCTTTCAACATTAGACTGTCCGTTTGAAGGATAGATGTTATTTCATTTTTCAGTTGAAGAAAGTGAGGCTCTGAAATATTAAGTTCCTTAATTAGCAGAGTCAAGATTTGAACCGACTTGTAAAAATCCAATATCTTACTTTCTCTTATACCAACGCTTAACTCCCAAAAAAGAATTAAACCCTGGTTGGACTTTGTGTTTTTATGATCTCCAGTTTTTTTTTATTTTTTTTTGTTTTTTTGTGAGGAGATCAGCCCTGAGCTAACATCTGCCAGTCCTCCTGTTTTTGCTGAGGAAGACTGGCCCTGGGCTAACATCCGTGCCCATCTTCCTCCACTTTATATGGGACGCCGCCACAGCATGGCTTGCCAAGCGGTGCATCAGTGCGCGCCGGGGATCCAAACCAGCGAACCCCAGGCCACCGCAGCGGATCGCACGCACTTAACTGCTTGCGCCACTGGGCCAGTCCCTGATCTCCAGTTTTTAATCTACGTTTATTTTCAGATTTTATTTTCCTAATTTCCATTATTTCGCTTGTGTTTTTCATGATTAGCCCAACTTTGTTCATAAAAATTTTTTTTTTACCGTACCATTTTTCCTCACCTAATGGTTTTTTAGTTTTCTTTAAATGTTTCTCTGGATCTTAACTTGTTTTTACCTGTTTACTTGATTATCATCTTTAAAATATTTTACAGATATGGAATTTGAGTTATAAGAAGAGTAATGATCCAAGTAGCTGAAAGTTGAATGGATACAACTGTTTCTATAAAATGGTTTCTTTGTTTTTCATTGAAATTTTGGGTTTTATTGAGTTTATACGTTACTTTTTTTAGGGTAGTGAGAGTAGTTTCTTTTGCTTTTCTTCTAAAATTAAAATGACATGAATATTTATTTGTATTTTAAAGATAATTCCTAAACCAAGGTGAATAATTTTTCCTTGCACTTAGAAAAATGAGAGTCGTCAACTCACTCAGCTCCAGTACATAGCCTGGCCTGACCACGGAGTCCCTGATGATTCAAGTGACTTTCTGGACTTTGTTTGTCATGTACGAAGGAGGAGGGCCGGCAAGGAAGAACCTATTGTTGTTCATTGCAGGTATTCTATTTTTTGTTTTTTATGATTGAATAGCTGGCTATATATGTTATTTTTGAAAGGGAATATGTGTTTTATTTTTGTCCTTAAGTTGTGATTGTAACTGTGATAATTAGAACTCAAAGCTACGCTCTAAAGGTAGAAGGCAAATGCATGTTCCAACATGTGATTGGCAGAAACTTTATCATAAGAAGTAAAAATAATACTTTATTGCACTGATTCTTAGAAGTTTGTCTTTTTCATAGTTTAACATCTCTGAAATTGGGATGTGTCTTACAATTGATGGTATCTTATATTTGGTGAAATACAATAATGTAGGCGTTTAGGTTGCAACCTAAGGTTTAGATTTCCCCCTCCCATCAAGGTACTCCTTCCTGGCCTTCGGCCCCTCTGGGGACAGTGGGCGAGTACTCTCACCTCTCTTGGAATGGCCCCACCCAATACCATCACAGGATATGCCACTTCCAAGAGCTCTAAGTTAACTGTGGTAGCTGCCCTCTCTTCCTTTCAGACTCAGGCTCCCTTCTGCCCCCAAAGGACTGAATACAATGACTCCAGCCTTCACTGTCACTGACCAGCTGTTAGAAGACAACAATTATTTTCTCCCTGTCCTGGCCACCTGTTGTTAAATGATTTATTCAGAGGATGTATTGAGGTATCTCTTTATCCTTAAACTTTCCAGCACTTATTAAGAGCAGTCTTTCAAATCATCAAAATAGATTATAGACCAAATATTTGAGAGGCAAAATGGCGGGAATGGTGAACACATTTGGCCATTTCATATCCCATGTCCCCAGTAGCTAACATAGCCCTGTTCACAGAGAATGCTTCAAAAATTTCTTGACTATCTCAATAGTAAAGTTTAATAAAAATTAAATTTTGTTTTAAAAACTGATTTGATGTGTAAAATGTTATCTTTTGTGCATTTGTTAATGGTTTATTATTGTCATTCTATTATTTTGCGTTTTAAAGGGGGGGTTGCTCTAATAAGCTATACCTTGTTTAGATTTCAAAAGCTAAAACGTTAACTCTTTTAAAATAGTATTTTTACAACTAACAATGGGAGAGGGGGTGGATACAAACCATTTAATCTGTATTAAGTGTGAAGTTTTTTTTAATTTTCAAAGTATTTTCTAGTTGGCTTGCTACTTTTGTAATATAAACCATTAAAATCAAATTGTTCTTGGGCTGGCCCCGTGGCTTAGCAGTTAAGTGCGCGCGCTCCGCTGCTGGCGGCCCAGGTTCGGATCCCGGGCGCGCACCGACGCACCGCTTCTCCGGCCATGCTGAGGCCACGTCCCACATACAGCAACTAGAAGGATGTGCAGCTATGACATACAACTATCTACTGGGGCTTTGGGGCGGGGGGGGGGATAAATAAATAAAATCTTTAAAAAAAAAATTGTTGTTCTAGTGTATTATGATTCATTACTTTAATTTTCTGCACGAAGGCCATAAGTTGTTTAATAGAATAGTATCAATAAGACCTTGCCCCATATTTGTGTTTTTTAGTGCTGGGATTGGAAGAACTGGGGTTCTTATTACTATGGAAACAGCCATGTGTCTCATTGAATGCAATCAACCAGTCTATCCACTAGACATTGTAAGAACCATGAGAGATCAACGAGCCATGATGATCCAAACACCTGTAAGTACTGTACTTCATGTACAAGTGTGTATTCTCAACATGATGATTTTTGTTACCAATATATATTCCAAACCATATTTTTATCTTTTTAATTTCCTGCTAGGAGCTAACAACCCCTCGTACAGGGGGTCAGCAAATACTGCCCATGTGCCAAATCTGATCCGCCACTTGTTTTTGTAAATAAAGTTTTATTGGAATACGTTTTATTGGAATACAGCCATGCTCATTTGTTTACATTCACGCTATAATAGCAGAGTTGAGAAGTTGCAACAGGCACCATGTGATCTACAAAACCTAAAATATTTACTATCTGGTCTTTTACAGAAAATGTTTGTCAACACCACCCTAGCATGTTAACTCTTGAATGTTTAAACAGGGCTTAAACAGACGCAGAGGAACTTGCCCTGTATTACTTAGTCAAGTGGAATGCTGAGAACGATAGTATCAGTGAACTGGAGAATCTTGATAGACCTGCTTTCAGTGAAACAGCTGTGGTGAAATGGCCTTTCTGTTTTTACATAAAAACTTAAATTGCAAAAGCAAAAACAAAAAAAAAATCATAGGTATTAAGCCACTAACTTATTGTATTCTACACTGACGCTGAATTATGTTTCAGGAATCAAAAGGGAAATCATGAAATGTTAAGATTATTTTTTATTTTAAGCCACTGTGAAATGTTAGTATTGTCGGTGGCATTAAGGTTACTGAAGTGAATTGACCTGTGTGATCTAATAAGTGCCTGCCATTTTTAGCTTTTTTTTTTTTTTTTTTTTTTTGAGAAAGATTAGCGCTGAGCTAACATCTGTGACCATCTTCCTCCGTTTGGTATGTGGGATGCCACCACAGCATGGCTTGATGAGCAGTGCATAGGTCCTCTCCCAGGATCAGAACCTGCAAACCCTGGGCTGCTGAAACACAGCGTGCGAACTCAACCACTACGCCACCAGGCTGGCCCTCCAATTTTTTAGCTTTGAATTACAGAAAATTTCAAACACAAAAGGCAGCAGTATAATGTAATGGACACTATGTTGAGTACTAAGACCCAACATTTGGCATATTGTTTCATCTACATACACTACCACCTACTCTCCCCATATTTGACGCATATCCTAGACATCATATCGTTTTATCTATAAACATTTTAGTGTGTATCTCTAAAAGATAAGGAGTGTTTTTCCTTCTAAACAAAACTACAATACCATTATCACACCTAAGTATAATTAACAATAATTCCCTAATTATTACCAAGTAGCCAGTATTCAAAGTTCTAGTTGTCTCATATAAATCATGTCTTTTTTTTATTTTAGAACAGCTTTATTGAAATATAATTCACATACCACAAAATTCACCCTGTTAGAGTTTACAGTTCAGTGGTTTTTAGTATATCACAGAGTTTTGCAACCATCACTACTATCTAATTTTAGAACATTTTCATCACCCTAAAAAGAAATCCTGTACACATCTGCCTTCATACCTTCCCTAGGACCCAGCCCTAGGAAACCACTAATCTACTTTCTGTCTCTGTAATTTACATATTCTGGACCTCTCATATGAATGGAATCATACAATTTGGTTTTTTATAATTGGGTTCTTTTAATTAGCATAATATTTAAGGGTTTATCCATTCTGTGTGAGTACTTCATTCCTTTTTTTTTTTTTTTGCTGAATAATATTCCATTGTCTGTATATACCACAATTTGTTTATCCATTCATCTGTTGATGGACATTTGGATTGTTTCCATTTTTTGGCTATTATGAATAATGGTGCCACAAACATTTGTGTATATGTTTTAATGTGAACATGTTTTCATTTCTCTTGGATATATGCCCAGAAGTGGAATAGCTGGGTAATATAGTAACTCGGTTTAACCTTTTGAGGAATTGCCAGACTATTTCCAAAGTGGCTATACCTTTTTGCAGTCCACTGTATGAGGGTTCCATATTCTTCACATCATCAGCAGCACTTGTTACTACCTGTCTTTTTTATTTTAGCCATTTTACTGAATATAAAGTGGTATCTCATTGTGGTTCTGGTTTTCATTTCCCTAATAACTAACGATATCAAGCATCTTTTCATGTGTTTATTAGCCATTATTAGTGTATCTTCTTTGGAGAACTGCCTGTTCAGATCTTTTGCCGTTTTTTCAATCTGGTTTTTTGTCGTTGTTGTGTTGTAAGAGTTCTTTATATTTTCTTCTTTTTTTTTTTTAAACTTTATTTATTTTTCTCCCCAAAGCCCCAGTAGATAGTTGTATGTCATAGTTGCACATCCTTCTAGTTGCTGTATGTGGGACGCAGCCTCAGCATGGCCGGAGAAGCGGTGCGTCGGCGCACGCCGGGGATCCAAACCCGGGCCACCAGCAGCAGAGTACACACACTTAACCACTAAGCCACGGGGCCAGCCCTTTTTTTTTTTTTTTTAAACTTTATGTATTTATATTTTCTGAATACAAGTCCCTTATAGATCTTTGGTTTCCAATGTTTTCCTTCCATGCCGTCCTTTCACTCTCTGGATTATGTCGTTTGACTCACAAAAGTTTTTAATTTTGATGAAGTCTAGTTTATCTTTTTTTAAATCACATATGTTTTTGGTGTTATATCTAAGAAATCATTGCCTAACTCAAGGTCACAAAGATTTACTCCTCTGTTTTCTTCCAAGATATTTATATTTTAGCTCTCACATATAGGTGTCTGATCCATTTTTAGTTAATTGTTGCATGTGGTTTGAGGTAGGTTCCAGTTTCATTCTTCTGCATGTGGATAGCCAGTTGTCCCAGCCCCAGTTGTTGAAAAGACTATTCTTTTCCCATTAATTGCCTCTGGGTCCCTTGTGAAAAATCAGTTGACCACAAATGTAAGGGTTTATTTCTGGACTTTAAATTCTGTTACATTGATTTGTATGTCTATTCTTATGCTAGTCTTTAATTTCTTTCAACAATGTTTTATAGTTTTCAATGTGCAAGCCTTGCACTTCTTTTGTTAAATTTATTCCTAAGTTTTTTAGTCTTTTTGATGCTATTGTAAGTGGAATTATTTTCTTAATTTCATTTTAGGACTATTCATTGCTTGGGTATAGAAATAAAATTGCTTTTGTATATTGATCATGTATCCTGCAGTCTTGCTGAAATCATTTATTAACTAATACTGTTTTGTGTGTGAAAGTTGATTCCTTAGAATTCTCTGTATGGGCATACCTCAGAGATATTTCAGGTTCAGTTCCAGACCATCGCAATAAAGCAAGTCACTTGAATTTTTTGGTTTCCTGGTGCATATAAAAGTTATATTTATACCTAACTGTAGTCTTTTAAGTGTACAATAGCATTGTGTCTAAAAGAACAATGTACATACCTTAATTTTAAAATACTTTAATGCTAACCATCATCTGAGCCTTCAGCAAGTCGTAATCTTTTTGCTGGTAGAAGGTCTTATAAAAAAGGCAGTATCTGCAAAGCGCTATAAAGCTAAGCACAATAAAACAAGGTATGCCTGTATACAAAATCACGTTATCTGCAAATAAAGGTAGTTTACTTCTTCCTTTCTAATTTAGATTTCCTTTCTTTTCTTTTTTCTTGCCCAACTGTCCTGGCTAGAACCTCCAGTATAATGTTAAATAAAATGCTGAAACCAGACATTCTTGTCTTGTTCCTGATCTTAGTGGAACAGCTTTCAGTTTTTCACTACTGAGTATCATGTTAGCCATGGGATTTTTATAAATACCCTTTATCAGATTGAGGATAAGTTTCCTCTGTTACTAGTTTGTTGAGTCTTTCATCATGAAAAGGTGTTCCATTTTGTCAAATGCTTTTTCTTTGTCTATCGAGATATCATGTGGTTTTTGTCTTTTATTCTGTTAATGTAGTGTATTACATTGATTTTTGGATGTTGAACTAACCTTGCATTTCTGGGGTAAATCTTACTTGGACATGGTGTATAATTCTTTTTATATGTTGCTGGATTTGATTTGCTAATATTTTCTTAAACTTTTTTTATCTATATTCATACATAATGGATTTTTTTTTAATTGTGGTCAAATACACAACATAAAATTTACCATATTAACCATTTTAAGTGTACAATTCAACAGCATTAAGTATGTTCACACCGCTGTGTAACCAATCTCGAGAACTCTATGTTGCAAAACTAAAACTCTATATCCATTAAACAACTCTGTATTTCAATTTATAGAGATTTTTTAAATTAATGTTCTAATTATGGAGTATATTTATATGATTTCAAAGTAAAATCTATAAAAGAAGGAAGTATATTCCATGAAGTCTAGTCTCTATCTCTGTCATGTACTCTATTCCCTCCTTCCCTTTATATGAAACCATTTTGGTTTTTTTTGTTGTTTTTTTTTTTTATAATTTTATTTATTTTTCTTCCCCCAAAGCCCCAGTAGATAGTTGTATGTCATAGCTGCACATCCTTCTAGCTGCTGTATGTGGGATGTGGCCTCAGCATGGCCAGAGAAGCGGTGCGTTGGTGGGCGCCCGGGATCCGAACCCGGGCCGCCAGCAGCGGAGAGCACGCACTTAACCACTAAGCCATGGGGCTGGCCCTATATGAAACCATTTTGAATGATTTATCCTTCCCTTGCTTTTTTTTTAACATATGTGAGACAGATAGATAAATATTTGTATTCCCCCTCTTTCTTTATAAAGATAATATGTTGCATGCAGTTTTCTCTACCTTGCTCCTTTTACTTATCAAAATATCCTGGAATCATTCTATAGTAGTCTGTAGACTTTTGTTCCTTCCCACCGCCTACTACATAGTATTCCACTGTGAAGTTGTACCACAGATTATTCACCCAGTCCCTTCCTGATGGCAGTTTGGATTGTTTCTACTTTTTTGTTATTATAAATAAGCCATCAGTGAATAGCCTCGTTTATGAATGTATGTTTTCAATTTCTTTTTCTAGTTTATCTTTTGGATAGATTCCTAGAAGTGGGATTGCTGGGTCGATGGGTAAATTGATGTAATTTTGTTAGATGCTGCCAAATTCCCATCCATAGGGATTGTATTTTACATCTCTGTTAGCAATGTATGAGTGAGTTTTGCCAACAAAATATCATCAGGCTTTTTTATTTTTTGCCGGTCTGTTGGTGAAAAGTGGTATCTCTATGCAGTTTTACTTTGCATTTTTTTTTATAAGCAAGCCAAGTGAGATGTTTGTCATTTTTCTTGTTTTCTAGTTTTTCTGATCAATTCTATTTTTTATATTTTTCAGAGTCAATACAGATTTGTATGTGAAGCTATTTTGAAAGTTTATGAAGAAGGATTTGTTAAACCCTTAACAACATCATCAAATAAATAAGAAAGCAAAAAGTCTGGGATATGTGTTGGAAAACTGCTTTCCATTATATTCACTGTGCCATAATACTGCTTGCAGGAAATGGCATCTAAACAAAAAAATGAAGAACTAACAAAAACTGAAAAAACTTCAGCACTGTTGCACTTTATGTTTAAAAAAATGTCACTCTCTCAAAATCTGTAATTCATGTGTTTGAAGACTATTTCATGCTTTGCTCCGAACAAATAGTGAATAACTGAGTATGTTCAGGGTAATTTATGAAATTCTGTGGTGGTGCCATGCAGTCCCCTTCTGGTAGAATTGCCTCAAACAAGGTTCAGAATTCTCATCATCTCTGTTAATAAACCTGTATCTTGAAAGCAAAAAGAAGTAAACATCAGGAGTCAGCTCTGGTGTTTTCCAGTGATTCATGTACTTACTATACTGATTACCAGATTTTATTTTTAAAATTTTAGCAATATCATTCTCACTCTTAGCCAATACACTGCCTATGGATGCAGCACATCTCTCCCTACACTCCCCCCATAGAGACCTGCTGTTCAGAAGAAAGGTGGAATTTGCTTTTCCCAGGAAATGCTGCACATTGTCCATTTACCAGCATCTTATAGAAAGTATAAATATGAATCTACAAATTTTCTTGAATTTAATAATGTAACATATTTATCATAAGGTTGGCTTATTCCAAATCATGTGATTTCACGTACTTGATGTAAAGGAATGCATGTATTGTGTCTTAACCCCTTAAGTGCCTTGAGACGTCTTTGTATGTCTAATGAAAAGGCACTCATTTGACCCCACTAGGAGGTATGTATGTATATTGTACATTTACATTTTTAAGCATTTTGAATCAGTTCACATTTTAAAAAATACCTTCTTGTGTTGAGAGTTATGCAGTCAAAAAAGGGTAAGGAAATTCTATTTCTTAATTCCTGTACTTTGCCACAAGAAACAAAGATAATTTGTGTTCTACTGAGTGAGTGCTCTGCTGCTACAGAATTGTTCAAAATTGGCACATTCCTTTCCTGTGGGACAAGGGTTACAGTTTAGCAGCTCAAGTTAAAACATGCTTTATTCTTCAAATTTCATATTTATTTTATCCCTAACTTTGGAAATGGCATCTAATATGCACATTAAAGTTAAACATATTGATACTCTAAGCTAAAGTTAGAGCAGTTAATTGTGATTTATTTGTATCGCTAACTAAATTATTACCCTTCAGCATTCATTTCGGTTCATATCAAGCTTTGTTCACACTGGTCTATTGGTTGGGATACTTCAAACGAGAAATGAAACGTTATTGACTTATTTCTAAGTGTAATCCCTCAATAATTGAAATGAGAGTTTTCTTTTCATTTTTGTGTACATTTAAATTACTACAGTTTATATATACTTATTAAGTTATAAGCATGTTAATATGGAGAGTTTTGATTGTCCAGCCTGATGGAGGATCTGATTCCCTTTAAGGATATGTATATTTTCTTCTTCAGGACTTTTTATTTTTAAGTCTACAGAGAGAGAGAACTTTAAAATTACCCAGTTTTAATATAAGTGGAAAGTTGTGCTCACCTGTTGAAATGTTATATTACACTATTATTTTATATGGATTATGGTTCAAATAGATTCATTTACTAGTGATTTCTGAATATTTCTGTATAATCTTGATAAAATTTAGAGTCGAATGGTAGATATTTTGAAATGCCATTTAGTATGAGAAGAAAAAAGGTACATTTGAAAATCTTCAGTATAATCTAAATGATGTTATTTCAAATATTAAAAATCCATAATCATAAATTTTAGGAAGTTAAGTCCTAAACATTAATAGCCAAGATACCCAATAAATTATTGTATTAAAATATTGTTGTTGTTTTTTAAGAGAAAAGTAAACATAACTGTTATAGCAAAGAGAAATTCTCTTGTCTATTTCTGGATTTCACAGTCAAGACAATATAAGATAGTAAATAACAAGTCTTATTTGAACATTCCGTTTTCTACCAACAGATAAATGTCATTGAAGCTGCTGTGTGACATGATGAGTTGAAAAGTGAAAAAGTAAAATCATGTTGGGGGTCTACATGATTAATAACTGCTTTGGCAGTTGTTTTTCACCTGAAGTTTTAAAATCTGCCTATTCTAACTGTATGGACAGAATATGACAACCATAGATTAAAAAAAGATACAATTGTACAGATATAAACAGATAAGTGTCATGGTGGGCATGTTCTTTAATTTAGGGCTTTCTTTACACTTCTGAGACTAACTCGAATAATTTGTGCGCAGTGACTACTGCTGCCTTTTTTAATCATTAATGCCTGTCTTTAAATTATATATTAGAAGTTTAAAATTACATTTAAATTTCTCATATATGAATTTTTCATCTGGGAGCTATCCTCTGTCAGTATTTTTGTGTACAGAAAAGATCCTTTATAAAAGGCATATTTATTAGGATCTTAAATTTAAAATAAACTATCCTTAACAACTTATTAAAATAAATATGCTAATTATGCTTCCCTTTTCACCCAACACAGATAAAACTATCCATTATCCATTACACCTAAGAATTATTTAACCTGTTTATCAGTCTAAATAGAGTTCTAGGAATAATCCTAGCTTTCTTTCGTATGCCAAGTAGTTCTAGATTCCATTCATATCAGTATAATATTGTGTGATAAAAATGCCAAATTTCTTGTATCTAAACTACTCTCCCCCTCCTGCAGCCAACCCCACACACACACACAAAAACACACACACACCTAAGAAATTAATGCTGACTGTTATTCTCACAAGTGGAAATAGATATTGGTGAATCAAAGGGCTTTGGTAGATGCCAGGAAATGTTTGTGAAAATCTTTCCTCTCTGATTTAGGATGGTTTTACTATGTTCATTTCAAATGTTTTATCGAGCATCTGATTTGTGTCAGTACGGTGTACACAGAGTGAGGAATATTTTGGAATAGACTTTACATTCACAAGAAGAATTGGTAGTATTTGTTAAACCAATGCATCCATCCAAAATAGAGGCAGAGTGAGCAGCCTAAGAAGTAATTTCCTTTGTATGGCCTGCTAACACAAGTAGGAGGGGGGAAAGGGTTGATCATTTTGATGAAGAGTAAAGATAAAATTTATATATAAACACCTCAAATGTACAGAGGTATGTTAAGCCATTAAGACAGTTGCTTTAGGGTTTCAAGTACTAATATATACACGTAGAGGTACTTTTGTGTGTTTATATATTTGTATGTTTCACAAAGGCTAATGCTAACAGAGGTAAAGGATTATTTTAACTATAGAGTTGTTAAACTCTATTGTTTATAGATCTGTTGGCAGATCTGATCAGGTCTAATCAGGTATTTGAGCAGTCTCCTGTCTCCACTGGAAGTACTATAACTTGAGAGCTGAAAAGAACTTGAAAGATTTTATCTAATCTCACCTTCTCCTATTTTAGGCAACGTATGTGACTATCATAAGTTCTTGTGAATTTTAGTCTATTTCAGTTCAAGAATTATACTCAGGCAGTGTTTTCACTTAATAACTATGATGACCTTAGAAGATGTCGCTTAATTTAGAAAATAAGTAGGTTTTAAAAAGTGATCCTAATTAGCACCCCGACCCAGTTTGCTAATCATGCTTCCTTGATAGAACATAAGCTTTTGTAATATTTAGGCTGATATATATGCAGTATGAAAGCATTCTGAAATGCAAATTAGAAGACATGTTTAAAAGCACTTAAAACATAGAACTAAGATTTAGAATATATGTCTACTTATAATCAAATAACTTATGTTTATGATGTGAACATGTAGAATTAAAGCATCACTTGTTTTATAATCTTACCAGGAAGGGAGAAAGAAACAAGAATTTTTAACGATGTTCTATTTAATATCTGTGTTTTGAATATTTAAGATATTCTGATGGTAAGGTTGCCAAAGTAGTTTTGAATTCATAAAAATTATTTATACCACAATAATGTGGAATATGTTTACATCTCTTTTATTTTGTAGTAATTATTTTGCAGTTCAGGTGAATTTGCATTTAAGTCACTTAGAGTAAATACATGTGGTAAATATTTGTTGGAATGAACATCTGTTGATACTATGCCAAGACAAAGATAAATTGTGCCACAGCTTGCTTTTATGTAAAAGCTGCCACATCAACAAAGTAACTACTTTATATATTAACATTGCTTGCTTCCCACATTTGGTTGAGCTATCCAACCACAATTTCTGCAGCCATTTTTTGTGTGTGTGGTGTTTCCTCCAAGAAAGATAGCTATGTTATTAAGAGCCACTGGATTAATTTTATCAAGTGTCAGAATTACCAGTCTGTTGGCAAAGATTTATTGGTCTGTTCACAGACCAATGTGCTGTGATCACACAGCACAACTGCTTTAGAGAATTATAGGAGATAAAGGAATTTACATGACATTTTTGGGGGCTAACTACTAATAGATAATTTCAGGAATTTTATAAAGAGCCCATGAAATTAATCCCTAAATTCTATTTTTTGGCTTCAACATGCATTACAATGTCTGCAGCTTTTATCACCAAAATTTTATTATATGCAGACTTCGTTCTCAGTAGTAATTAATACAATAAGCCTTTCAATGTTAGCAAAAACAAGAAAGCCCTATTTCAGCCAGAAATTAAACTTTGTTTTTATAATCTTGGTGAAGTTGTTGTGGGTAGACACCAGATAGTTATTTCTGTTTCTATATCTAAGTTTGCTGCTATTTATTTGTATGTTTTCCTACTGCAGTTTACCGTTGGTTTCTAAAGCTTTGTAGTCATTGTTATTTTTGTTTTAGTAATCCAAGCTAAATGGGCAGCCAGAAGTAGTGTCTACTAGGGTGCAATCCATCAACATTGACTAGATATGGTTCAGTGCAAGTAAACCAGTTTTTTTTTTAATTTACAAAGTGAAAGATATTAGCAATGTTGCCAGTTAAAGACTACAATTTTAGGAGGAAGTTCTAATGTTTTGCTTCCTCAAACCTTTTAAAATTTCCAGTACAAGAATGAAAATGTTTGAAAGCCTTGTTGTGCTCATAAAAGTTTTAGTTAAACACTGTAGAATTTTCCTATCCTTGTGTAAATGATATAGAAAATATTTTTCTATGGACGAAAGATTAGAACTGTTAACTTCTTTTACGTTGTTTAAAAAGGAAAAAATGATATTTGTATGTCTTTCATGCTGTAAAGAAAATGAATGTATCTTTCAAATGTTATTAGAATTATGACTTAATTCTACGGATATTCTGTTTTTAAAAAAAAGTCAGTGAGGGGTTGAAAAGAAGGAAAGGAGAATGTATTCCATTTCATTATACAACATGCAATTTTGGAAGAAAAATATAATTTTCATTATAAACAAGAGAATCATTGAAGCATATTTCAAATATAATGTACATTGTTTTTCATTTTGCTTTGTTTTAGCTCTAGAATAGAAAATTTCAAGAAAATTTGTGCACACTGTTTTTAAGTGTAAAATAATTGAATTCTAGACTTCTGTGGAGTGTGGAAGGGTGTTTTTGTGTGAGGATGAACATTCTGCTGCATGTGTTTACCATGAAGGAAAGTTCTCAGGCTTTGTCACTGGCAGCCACAAATGAGGACGTCATTGTGAAAGTGTGACTTTTGAAGCCAGAAAACCGTGCCTGAGATTCACCACAGTGAATATGTGCAGAGGCCCCTGACAAATCGTTTTGCTTTTTCATTCTCAGTATCTTGGACAGATAGCACCACTGAGCCCAACTCTGACATGTAGCAGTGGTGTCTTCTGTGTGTAAGGGTTTATTAATGCAGCCGAACAAAAAAACAACCAAAACCCTACATTTCAGCCAACGTCTTTAGGCATCATTAATTTGTTCAACGCTTTCTTGAAAAGGGTGGTATTCATTATTTATCACTCATTAAATGACTCATTGGGGCCTTCCTTATTTTCACTCCTGCTTCCTTCCCTCCAACTTTTAAAAAATCATTGATTTCTCTTTCCAGTCGAGTCTTTTGTGAAGTAAATACCCTGAACAACTATAAGGTGATATTTTCCTCCATTAACTCTTGTTAACAGTTATTAAAAGATTAGTATGAGGCCCCCTCAACCCTGGGAGTGTCCAAAATTTAACAGATGTTACTTGTGATAACCTTGAAGCTGGCAAGGAAGCTCAGCCCTGCTTACAATCTTAGACCCAAGTAGGTGCTGATCTGTGGGTTCCCCAAGTCCACTGTTGTCACAATTGAGCCCATTTTACCTTTTATTTTAAAAGAAGCTTTTTAGTTTTTACTCCTGAATTATAGTGTTCCAGTTATTTGCCTTTCTGGGCAAGAAAATTTCAACCCAAATCTGGGGTTCTCTGGCACCCATATTTTCCTACCCTTCAGTGATTTGACAAGATTATTCATTGTTTCTTGTAGGTCAAATTTCAGTGCTGAAATTGATTTCTTGATTTCAAATAGTAGCACTTTATTTCATGCTTACTACTGACTTAATTTATACATTTAAAAATAAAATCTATCCTAGGAGTTTTGTAAATATGGAAAAAATTTAATGGATTAGTATGTAGAACTCATTGGATTGGACCCAAGTTTAAATGCTTTACAATGATCTCTTGATCATTCGATATTGAAAAGGTAGCTTGTGTGACTTGAGCTTTGCCACTTTTCTGTAATTTATTTAGAACAATAAAGGCTACCCAGTGGACTGTCCTGCTAGACTCTGTTCTCTCAGCTAGCTTCAGTCAAGTTTGGTTTACTATAATCATTTCTGCCCTGCATTTTTGTACATTACATGAATGCTTGGAAATTCATTTGTTTAGTTTTTAGTGTACCTAGGGGTTAAGTCAATACTACACCACTAGTAAGTTGAAGGGGGCAAAATCCTGACACTTTATATACACGTCAAGGGGCAGGATTTAAGAGACTGAAAACAGTTTACATTAAGCTGTTTTCATTTTCTATCAATAGAATATATGTGCTTAAACAAAGGAAAACTGTCCAACCCAGTGTTCTTACAGCATCAGGACATTGCAGTTACGATCCATATTGTCATCTTTTCAAATAAGAAAGCTAGTCTTTATTTTCTACAGAGTAGGCTTAATGTTAGGACAGATAGTTTA
Organism: Diceros bicornis minor; assembly: GCF_020826845.1. Lineage (NCBI taxonomy): Eukaryota > Metazoa > Chordata > Mammalia > Perissodactyla > Rhinocerotidae > Diceros > Diceros bicornis. The sequence continues at coordinate 12,698,188 of NC_080749.1, read as the reverse complement.
CTATATACACTCGTCAGTGATATTTTTTAGTAGTTTTAAAAATAATTATGTAGAGAGTGTCTTACTTTGGGATTTTTTTTCTTGTAACAGGTGCTATATGTATATATGAAGGGCGGAAAGTCGGTTAAAGATCTAGTTTATTTCCTAATTATAATTTTACGTTTTCTGCTGCCAGTTCACGTTTGATTGTACTGAACTAGTACCAAAAAGGAATTAGCTCCTTAATTTTTTAAACTCTTTTCCCCTGTTTCACAAAAATATCTCTTTCCATATGGTTTGTTCCCATAATTAAGAGGCAAAGAAGCTGAGGGTTCATTCAAAATGTGTCAGCTTGAATTTGGTCAACACTGGGTAGTTTGGAATCCCTATGCTTTTGTCACTGCAGCTTACTGTATGCTTGAAAGGCCTTGTGTATTTGTCTTAATTTCAGTGAAACATTGGAATTCATGTAAAAAAAATCTATGAATACAAACAGCAAACAGGATAAATATGCTGATTTGCATTAAAACTGTTTTAGTCCTAAGAGCGATTTATGTTATGTGAAATGCTATACACATGTTTTGTTGACCATGTTTCATTTTGATTGAGAAATAGTTGTTCAGGTACAAACGTGAAAAAACTCTAGCTGTGACTTTTATTTGTTCAATTGCAAAATAAAGATGTGCTTTAGTAATTTAAGTACAGGAGTTTTGAAGATTATTTTATGGGTGTTTTTTTGTTGTTAGGTTTTTCTAACAATGGTTATATTCATGAGTGGGTGATCAGAAGGGAGTGGGAGAATGCTACGTGGAAAATTTATTTCTATGATTACTGGCTCACATAGTGGCAGTATTTGGTGGAGAGGTAAGTAAGGAACTAAAAGGGATTTAGAACATTAAACAATGTCTTCTGAGAAGCTCCTTCACTCTGGCCACTGCTCGATTTCTCTGTTCTCCCCCCCCACCAGTCCCTCTGCTCTGGTATTGCTAATGTAAGACCTTGTCAGGCAAAATAGAGGACCTTTCTTGCTATGCCTGAAGTCAGCTTGTCTCATGTCTTCCCCAAGTGCAGTTAGGTATGCTATTTTTCATCTGCAAGAAAATAAGTTCTTAGAGAAAATACTAATATTTAAGTAATTTCATATCTAAAAATAAACTAAGAAGGCAAAAATAAAGATTTATGATTATATCATGACTCTATTCTTGTGTACATGATAATAAAAATCCAAACAGTATAAGGAAGATCCAAGAGGAGTTGTAAAAGCCTCTTCCCCATGCGCCACCCCTAAGAATAGTCCCCCTCAAACCAACGGCAACCTCTGTTAAATTTCTTGTATTTTCTTCTGAGAGGGAAAAAAAAAATGTGTGGACATGCATTTGTGTGTACGTATACGTTTTGTTAATGTCAAAGGGATTGTACAGGGGGCCGGCCCCTGGCGTAGTGGTTAAGTTCGGCATCTGCTTCAGCGGGCCGGGTTTGGGGGTTCAGATCCCAGCACAGATCTACACCATTCATCAGCCGTGCTGTGGTGGCGGCTGGCATATGGAGGAAGAGTGGCACAGATGTTAGCTCAGGGCTAATCTTCCTCTGCAAAAAAAAAAAAGGGGGGGTGGGGGGAGGATTGTACAATATATTCTGCAACTTGCTTTATCATGTTGGAAATGTTTGCATATCAGCATATTCAGGTCTACTTCATTCTTTTTAATCACTTAGCTTTGTACTCCATCGTATGGGTCTAAAATTTAATTTCCTGATGCACACTTAGCTTGTTTCCAGGTTATACTGTACAAGCAATACTGTAATGAACATCCCTATGCAAATATTTTCATTAATTATTGCAAGTATACGTGTAGAGTAAATTTCCAGCAGTAGGAATGCTAGGTCATAAAGCACCTGCATTTTTAAATTTTAATAAATATTGACTAATTGTTCTTGGAGAAGATTATACCAGTTTATGCTTACACCAAAGCATATGAGAATGTCTTTCCCTACATTCTTCTTAGAACTTATGTCAGCCTTGATTTGCTCACCTCATAAACGAAATATTTGACATGTATTTCTTCTGTAAGGAGGTTAAGTAGATTTTCATATCTTTATTGATCCATTGTATTTCTTGTTCTCTAAATTCCATATTGCTATCCTTTGCTCATTTTTATATCAGGTTGTTTAATGTTTTATTCATATGAGATGTTGGAAATTAAAGAAATTAGTCATTTGACAGTCATATATGTTGCAAAACCTTTTTATTATGGTGTTTGTCTTTGACTTTATTCTTTGGGGGGGCTTAGGGGGGATGATGACATTTTTAATACTTTCATAAACAAATGTATCAATCTGCTTAATGACTTCTGAGTTTGGGGTATACCTGCAAAAGCTTTACTCTAATTCTTATTAACATTCCATTTGGGACTGAAGCTCTTAACCACCATCCAAACAACCTGCTCATTAGACTGGGCTCTGTTCTACTCTTGTTCTCCCCTTGTCACATCAACTGCTCTCAATTATGACGGAGCTCTTCTCTTTCCACCAGTTGCATTGTAAGCTTGCTAAAATCAGTTGTGTTTATTTGCTAACCTACATATGCAAATTTATTTATCTTTATTATATTATTTAATTATAAGCCAATGAAATGTGAGTGTGAAAAGAAAGAGGGTAGGATTTTTGCAAAAGCTTTATAAAGGTGTCATTAAAACTTTATTTAAATTCTTTAAAAATGTGTTTAAAATAGGTATGAGCAAGACAACTATGAGAGACTAACAGAAAAAAAAAGAGTAGATAGTATACTTGAGAGACTAACAGAAAAAAAAAGAGTAGATAGTATACTTCAGAGACTAACAGAAAAAATAGATGATGCACTTGGGGCCTGTTTTTTGCAACAAAGACTAAGGGATTATAATCGGTCTCAAACCCAGAGTAAAAAGCCTTGGCCCTACATAAAAAGAATCACAAATGAATATACATTTATATATCTTAAAACAAAATGCATGATTTTTTATTTCTCCTTTAAATGGTGTTTCACTTAACCAACCAACCATTAGTTATGATCCCATCAGATCATTGGGTTACTACATAATATATGTAATAATTCCTCTGTTAAATATTTAGACAGTTTTAAAATTTTTCTATTCAAAACAATGATGCAGTTAACCTTTTATATATTCCCTTTGAAATCATGCTTGTACATATGGGTCAACTATATATAAATTTTCACTCGACATTGTATTACAGAAAAGTTCAAACATAGAGAAAATTGAAAGACTTGAACAGTGAAAACCTATATACTCATCCTCTCGGTTCTACAATTAACATCCTGCTATATTTGCTTCATCACATATCTGTCCATCTATCTAAGCCTGTCTCCATCCATCCATCCATCAATCTTTTTTTATGCATTTCATAAAATGATGTTGCCCACATCTGTACACTTCACCCCTGAGCACTCCAGCATGCATATCATTAACTAAGATTCAATAATTACGTCTCTTTTTTTGACATAAAATTTTTATCAATAAACATTGTCTACCATTCAGTAAGTTTTAACAAATGCATATATCTGTGTAACTCAGGCTCCTCCAGAAGGGTTTGATAGAGAGCATTACCATCACTCCAGAAAGTTTCCTCTGTCCCCTTGCCAGTCCATTACTACCCTCACCTTGCCTCCCTTTATTAGTTTCCTAGGGCCGCTGTAACAAAGAACCACAAACTGGGTGGCTTAAAACAAAAGAAATTTGTTGTCTCACAGTTCCAGAATCCAGAAATCCAAAATCATGTTGGCAAGGCCATGCTCCCTCTGAGGGTGCTAGAGGAGGACCTATTCCACATGTCTCTTCTAGCTTCTGGTAGCATCAGACCTTCCTTGGCTTTTAAATGCACCACTTCAATCCTCCATCTTCACATGACGTTCTCCCTGTGTGTTTGCATCTTCACATGGCCATCATCCTATAAGGAAACCAGTCGTATTGGATTAGGGGCCCACCCTACTCCAGTATAACCTCATCCAACATATCTTTTGTGGAAGTGGACACAATACAACCCATAATGTTACCAGAGACAATCAGTATTCTGATTTCTTACACCATAGATTAGATTAGCCTGTCCTAGAATTTTGTATAAATGGAATTTATATATATGTTCTAAGACTTGTTTTGCAAAGTTTTTGAGATATGTCAGTGTTTCTTGTTTGTTTCTTTTTATTGGTAAGTAACACTCCATTTATTAACATAACACAGTTTGTTTATCAGTTTCCTTTTAATGGGTAGCTGGGCTTTGAGGCATTTTCAGTTGGGGGGGTATTATCAATAAAAATGCTATGAACATTCCTGTACAAACCTGCTTGTGGACACATGCTTTCATTTCTCTTGAGTAAATATCTAGGAGTGGAATTGCTGGGTTCATTAAGTATATCTTAAATTTTGATTCATAACTGTCAAATTGGCTTCCAAAAATATATATCACTTCATGATCTCGTCAATAATGTGTGTCTCCACCTATGCTGAGTATTAAGACTCTTTTAAATTTTCTCATATATAATAAGATATATATATATTAAATATGATGACCAAGATTGAATATTTTTTATATGTTTATTGGCCATGCATATTTCTTTTTTGGTGAATTACTCATTTGGGTTCTTTTTTTTTTGCAACTTGGTCTATTTAAACAAAAAGATTATTTGAACTTTTGCTTCTGACCATCAGGGAGTAACAGGGCCCAGAATCATCCTCCCTGTGTAAACAACTAGAAAAGTGGACAAAATATAGGAAACAACATTTTCAATATTTGACACAAGCAGAACAAGACTATAATCCCTGAGAGAAGAGAAATAAGTGAGGTAAGCCTCACCGTAAGCCAGGTTTTCTATGTGGAGGCAATTTATAAACTGGTGCAGGAATATGGAACCCAAACAGGACTGGTAATCTTGCTACTTGGGGAGACAAATATCAGAGTTTTGGGAAGCTTGGGCTCTTAGAAGGTAAGAAGCAAATTTCCAGAGAAGAGGAAAGTGCATAGAGAAAGATTTTAAGAAATTTATGTAGAAGTCACCTTGAGTCGCAGACTGAATATTAATCTTTGCTTGTGGTGAAACCCTATGAGGCAAGACAAGAAAAACGTCTGAGGAAAGACAATTACCAAGTTGTAAGATGAATTTTCCTAGAGCTGGCCACAAGGTTGGGAATAATTCAAGTTCCTTTCATGCAGAGTGGAGAAGCCTCTTTGAAAATACAGGGCATTCAGTAAAAATCCAAGAAAGGCTAAAGTTTAGAATTGAGGCTAACCAAGCTGTGGGATAAAGGCTACTCTAGACTAGTCTAAAAGAGCTTAAAACAAGCCTCAAAATAAACTAATTCACAAGTTACTTAACTGCCTGATAGATAAAGTCCATTTAAAAATATCATTCAGCAAAATAAAATTAATCATATCCAGCAGCCAAACAAAAATTACTATAGATAGGAAGAAGCAAGGAAAGATGACCCACAGGAGAAAAATTGTTTAATAGAAACAGACTCAGAAATGGCTAAGATGTCAAGCCATGCTGTGGCAGCATCCCATATAAAGTGGAGGAAGATGGGCATGGATGTTGGCCCAGGGACAATCTTCCTCAGCAAAAAGAGGAGGATTGGCATCGGATGTTAGCTCAGGGCTAGTCTCCTCACAATAAAATAAAAGAGAGAGAAAGAAAAAGACAATGAAACATATGATAAACAGGATCAATATGCCCAAGGATGTAGAGGAAAACATGAAAATATGGAGAATATTTTTTAAAAGAACCAAATGGAGGCTTATGAGAGTGATGTCATGGAAGATGATGGAGTAGAAAGTTGCAATAATCAATCCTTCCACCTAAACAACTAATTAGCTGACAGAAACTGTCTGGAGTAACTATTTTGGAACTCTGGGTCTTAGTTGGAATATTTTCAGCATCCAGAAGATACTTGATGAAGAGACTGGTAAATTTTGGTTTCAGCCTTTCACATGGTAACAACCATGGTCCTGATGTGGCTTGCTGGAGGCAGAGTGGGCAATAAGGACTTGTCTTTCAAACATCGAGATTGTGGGTTCTGATTAATGATTGCTGCTTTTGATCACTGAGAGACCACGACAGAGGCTGTTATCCATTGTTTCAACCCCCATGGGCTAAAGCTACTTCCAGGGGCTTAAGAAACGGTACTCAATCCGCCCCGACTCTTTTGGGAGCCAGACACTTAAGGAAATATTTGTCAGGTCACTGGCTGGCCATAGAGATAACAGAACGGAATCTTCAGTGACCACACATAAAAAGGAATATAAACTTTGGAGAAATATTTTGTAAAAGTCACAAATAAACAGCTCCAGACCTCAACAAATAAGATTCAGTAATCCCTGAAGAGTGAGAAAATTAGATTTTTGGAGTTACCACAACATAATACTCAAAATGTCCACTTCACAACACAAATAAAATTACAAAGAAACAGGAAAATATGGTCCATTCACAGGGAAAAAAACTTGGGGACAGAAACTATCCCCAAGGAAGCCTAGACATTGGAATTAGTAGTCAAAGATGTTAAATCAACTGTCTTAGATATGTTCAATGAGCTAAAGGAAAACAAAGATAGGAACTGAAGGAACCGGGAAAATGATGTATGAACAAAATGAGAATAAGAAGGAACCAAACAGAAATTCTGGAATTGCAAAGTAAAATAACCAAAAGAAAAACTCACCAGAGGGTTTCAATAACAGGTTGGGGTAGGCAGAAGAAAGGATCGGTGAACTTGAAGATAAGACCATTGAAATTATTTGGTCAAACGAGGAGAAAGAAAAAAGAATGAGGAAAAAAAAAATCAGAATCTGAGAGACCCGTGGGACACCATCAAACATACCAACATAAGCATTATAGGAGTTCCACATGGAGAAGAGAGAGAAAATGGGCAGAGAATAATGAAATAATGGCTGAAAATTTTGCAAATCTGAGAAAAGACATGAATATACATGTCCAAGAATTTCAGTGAACTTGAAGCAGGATAAACTCAAAGACATACACTGAGATACATTATAATTAAATTATTGAAACCCAAAGACAGAGAGAATTTTGAAAGCAGCAAGAGAAAAGCAACTCATCAGGCACAATAAGATTAACAGCTGATTTCTACTAGAAACAATGGAAGCCAACAAGCTGTGGGATGACATTTAAGGTTCTGAAAGAAAAAAATGTACTGATTAAGAGGCAAAAATATCCTTCAAGGAATAAAGGAGAAACTAAGACATTTACAGATAAAACAAAGCTGAGAGAGTTATTTACCAGTAGACCTATCCACAAATAAATGCTAGAGTACTTCATGCTGAAATGAAAGAAAACTAGACAGAAACTTGAAGCCGTAAGAAAAAATAAAGAACACTGATAAGGGTAAATAAAATTGACATAGATAAATTAAAAAGCCTGTATTATTGTACTTTCAGTATGGTTTTTAACATTTCTTTTTTCCTATATCATACAATAGACAAATGCATAAAACTAAAATAATGAATCTATGTTAATAGGCATACAATATATAAAGATGTAGTCTATAACAATAATATGGTCAACATCACTAATCCTTAGGGAAGTGCGAATCAAAACCACAATGAGATGTCACTTCACACCCATTAGGATGGCTAATATCAAAAAATCAGAAAATAACGTGTTGGTGAGGATGTGGAGAAATTAGAACCCTTGTGCAATGTTGGTGGGAATGTAAAACGGTGCACCTACTATGGAAAACAGTGTGGTAGCTCCTCAAAAATTTAGAAATAGAACTACCATATGATCCAGCAATTCCATTTTTGGGTATATAACCAAAAGAATTGAAAGCTGGGACAGATATATATGTACACTCATGTTTATAACAGCGTTATTCACAGTAGCCAAAAGGTGGAAATAACCTAAGTGGCCATCAATGGGTGAATTGCTAAATAAAATGTGGTATATGCATATAATGGAATATTATTCAGCCTTAAAAATTAAAATTCTGACACATGCTATAACTTAGATGAACCTTGAAGACATTATGCTAAGTAAGATAAGCCAGTCACAAAAAGACAAATACTATATTATTCAAATGATGTGAGGTACTTAGAGTAATCAAATTCGTAGAGACAGAAAGTAGAATGCTGGTTGTTAGAGACTGGAATGAGGGGGAATAAGGAGTTATTGTTGAATGGATACAGAGTTTCAGATTTGCAGGATGAAAAACAGTCTATGGATGAATGGTGCTGATAGTTGCACAACAGTGTGAGTGTACTTTACACTGCTTAACTATACATTTAAAAATGGTTAAAATAGGGGCTGGCCCAGTGGCGTAGTGGTTAAGTTCACACACTCCACTTTGGCACCTGGGGTTCACGAGTTTGGATCCCAGGCGTGGACCTACGCACCGCTTATTAAAGCCATGCTGTAACGGCGTCCGAGATAAAGTAGAGGAAGATGGGCACAGATGTTAGCTCAGGGCCAATCTTCCTTAGCAAAAAAGAGAAGGTTTGGCAACAGATGTTAGCTCAGGGCTAATCTTCCTCAAAAAAACACGTGGTTAAAATAGTAAATTTTATGTTATGTATCTTTTACTACAATTTTAATAAATAGATAGATACAAAGGATAAGAGATGTATTAGAGCAGAGTGAATGTATACTAATTAATGAATTAAAACTAAGTTAGTGTTATTCAAACTAGGCTGTTCTAAGTTTAAGATGTTAGTTGTAATCCCCAAGGTAACCACTAAGAAATTAATTTAAAAATATAAGAAAAGGAAAGAAGGGAATCAAAATGATACACTATAATGAACAAAATACAAAAATAGGAGTAAAGAAGGAATCGAGAAACAAAAAACATATAACGCAAAGACCAAATACATAAATGGCAGATATAAACCCTTTTTTATTAATAATCATATTATATATGAAGAGAGTAAACTCTGCTATTAAAAGGTTGAGATTGGCAGATCATATATGTATAAAAAAACAAGACCTATTTATATGCTGTCTACAAGAGACTTACTTCTGACTTAAGAAGAAATAGAGAATCTGAATACACTTGTAACTAATAAAATGATTGAGTCAGTATAAAAAACTTCCCAACAATGAAAAGCTCAGATGCCTTCACTGGTGAATTCTACCAAACATATAAAGAAGAATTACCATCAATTCTTCTCAAACTCTTCCAAAAAGTAGAAGAGGAGAGAACCCTTCCTAACTCATTCTATGAGGCCAGCATCACCCTGAAACTGAAGCCAGACAAAGACACTACAAGAATACAAAACTAAAGACCAATATCCCATATGAATATTGATGTAAAAATCTTCAAAAAATATTACCAAACCAAAATCATCAGTATATTTAAAGGATTATACACCATGACAAATGGGGATTTAGTCTCAGAATACAAGGATGGTGCAACATAAGAAAATCAATTGGTGTAATACACCACAGTCATAGAACAAGGGGAGGAAGGATGATTAATTGATACAAAAAAAAATCTGATGAAATTCAACACCTTTCATGATAAAAACACTCAATAACCTAGAAGTAGAAGGAAACCTCCTCAAAATAATAATGGACATATATGAAAAAGCCTATAGGCATAAGTGTCAAACAAGGGTGCATTTTATCTCCCTATCTGTTTAATCTGTATGCATATCATGAGAAGAGCTGGTCTAGACTCAGATGAAGGAGGAGTGAAAATTGGTGGAAGAAATATCAACAATCTAACATATGCAGATGACACCATCTTACTGGCAGAAAGCAGCAGTGACTTGAAATGACTTCTGACAAAAGTGAAAGAAGCAAGCACCAAAGCAGGACTGATTTGAATGTCAAGAAGATAAAAACCATGACTACAGAAGAACTACATAACTTTAATGTAGACAGTGAAGACACCAAAATTGTTGAAGATTTTGTTTACCTTGGTTCAGTCATCTATTTAAATGGAGACTGCAGCCAAGAAATCAAGAGAGGACTGAGGCTTGGAAAGGCAGCAATGAAAGAATTAGGAAAGATCATCAAGTGTAAGGAAGTGTCATTAAAGACTAAAACCAAGATTATCCACACCCTTGTATTCCCGATTATCATGTATGGGTGTTAAAGCTAGACAGTGAAAAGGGCTGACAATAAAAAAATTGATTCACGTGAAATATGGTGTTGGAGGAGAGCTGTACGGATACCCTGGACTGCCAGAGATGAACAAGTGGGTCCTAGAGCAAATTAAGCCTGAACCATTGCTGGAGGCAAAATAATAAAACTGAGGCTGTCCTACTTTGGACACATCGTGTGATGGCAGGAGTTTTTGGAAAAGACAATAATGCTGGGAAAAGTAGAAGGCAGCAGGAAAAGAGGAAGACCAAATATGAGATGGATTGACTCCATAAAGGAAGCCATAGGCATGAGTCTACAGAAGCTGTGTAGGGCTGTTGAGGACAGGACATTGTGGACATCACTCACTCATTCATAGGGTCACCAGGAGTCAGAGCCGACTTGATGGCACATAACAATAATGAAAAAGCCACACTTAACATCATATTCAATGGTGAAAGACTCAACAACTTCCCCCTTATGATCAGAGAGAAAACAAGAATGCCTGATTTCTCCACTTGTCTTCAACATAGTACTGGAAATTCTAGACATAGCAATTAGGCAAGAAAAAGAAAATAAAGCATCCAAATTGGAAAGGAAAAAGTAAAATTATCTTTGTTCCCAGACGACATAATCATATATTTAGAAAACTCTAAAAGATCCCTCAAAACCTGTTAGGGCTAACAAATGAATTCATCAAAGTTGCATAATACAAAGTCCATATGCAAAAACTAGTTGCATTTTTATACACTAGCAATGAACAATCTGAAAGGAAATTAGGAAACAATTCCATTATTTATTTATTTTATTCCATCAAAAGTAATAAAAAATTTAGGAATAAATTTAACCAAGGAGGCAAAAGACTTGTACACTGAAAACTACAAAACATTGCTAAAACAAATTTTAAAAGACCTTAATAAATGGAAAGACATCCTGTGTTTATGGATCGCAAGACTTTATATTGTTAAGAAGACAAAACTACCCAAGTGATCTACAAGTTCAGTGCAATCCCTATCAGAATCTCAATTGCATTTTTCACAGAAATAGAAAAATCCATTCTAAAATTCATATGGAATCTCAAGAGACCCCAAATAGTCAAAATAATCTTCAAAAAGAAGGACAAATTTGGGGGACTCACATTTCCTGAGTTAAAACTTGCTTCAAAGGTACAATAATCAAAACAGGGTGATACTGGTATAAGGACACACATACAGACTAACGAGACAGAATAGAGATCCCAGAAACAAATGCTCATATATGTGGTCACAAAATGATTTTCTTTGAGGGTGCCAAGACCATTCAATGGGCAAAGAACAGTCTTTTCAACAAATAGTGTTAGGAAAACTGGACAACCACCTGCAAAAGAATGAAGATGGACCCTTAATTTACACTATATACAAAAACTAACCCAAGAAGGGTAAAAAACCTAAACTTAAGAGCTAAAACTATAAAACTCTTAGAAGAAAATATAGGGAAAAATCTTTATGACATTGGATTTGGCAATGATTTCTTAGATATGAAAGCAAAAGCATGAGCAACAAAAGAAAAAATAAATCAATTGGACTTCATCAAAATTAAAAACTTTTGTGCACCAAAGACATTGGCAAGAGAATGAAAAGACAATCCACAGAATGGGAGAAAATTTTGCAAATCATATAATTGATAAGGGATTTATATAGAGAATGTATCAAGAACTCCTAAAACGAAAACAAAGTAAAATGAAAACACAATTAAAAAAATTTAAAAATGGGCAAAGGACTTAAATTGACATTTCTCCAAAGAAAGTACACATAGGGCAAATAAATACATGAAAAGATGCTTACATCATTAGCTATTAGGGAAATGCCAATCAAAACCACAATGAGATACCACTTCACACCCATCCAGGTGGCTTTAATTCAAAAAAAAAAGGAAGAAAGAAAATAAGAGGGATTAGTGAGGATTTGGAAAAATTGCAACTCTTATGCACTGCTGATAGGAATGTAAATTAGCGTAGCCTCTGTGGAAGACAGTATTGCAGTTCCTTAAAAAGTTAAACATAGAATTACTATATGACACAGCAATTCCACTCCTAGGTATATACTCAGATGAATTGAAAACACAACTTAAACAGATACTTTACAATAATGTTCATAGCAGCATTATTCACAATAGCCAAAAGGTGGAAACACCTTAACTGTCCAACAACAGATGAATGGTTAAACAAAAAATGGTATATACCCACAGTGAAATATTATTCAGCCTTAAAAAGGAATGAAATTCTGGGCCAGCCCCGTGGTGTAATGGTTAAGTGCGCGTGCTCCGCTGCTGGCAGCCCAGGTTCGGATCCTGGGCGCGCAACAAGGCACCGCTTGTCAGGCCATGCTGTGGCGGCGTCCCATATAAAGTGGAGGAAGATGAGCACAGGTGTTAGCTCAGGGCCAGTCTTCCTCAGCAAAAAAGAGGAGGAATGGCATGGATGTTAGCTCAGGGCTGATCTTCCTCACAAAAAAAAAAAAGGAATGAAATTCTGATACATGCTACAACATGAATGAGCCTTGAAAATATTATGTTAAGTGAAATAAGCCAGACACAACGTGTATGATTCCACTTATATGAGGTACCTGGAGTAGTCAAATTCATGTATGTAGTAAGAGAGTAGATGAGAGGTTACCAGGGCCTGGGGAAAAGGGAAAATGAGTTGTTGTTTGGTTTTTTTTTTTTCCTGAGGAAGATTTGCCCTGAGCTAACATCTGTTGCCAATCTTCCTCTTTTTTTTTTTTTTTTGCCTGAGGAAGATTAGCCTTGAGTTAACATCTGTACCAATTTTCCTCTATTTTGTATGTGGGTCACTGCCACAGCATGGCTGATGAGTGGTGTAGGTTGGGCCTAGGATCCGAATCTGCAAACCCAGGCTGCTGAAGTGGAGTATGCCAAACTTGAACCATTATGCCACAGGCCAGCCCTGAGGAGTTATTGTTTACAAGGTACAAAGTTTTTGTTTGGAGTGATGAAAAGTTCTGGAAATAGTGTGATACTTACACAGCATTGTGAATGTACTTAATGCCATTAAACTGTACACTTAAAAAATGGTTAAAATGCTAAATTTTATATTATATATATTTTACCATGATTAAAAACAATAACTTACCTTCTAACAAATAGACAAACAGAACCAAATGGAATTTTATATAAGAAAAGTACAATATATGAAATAAAATTTCACATGGATCCAATAGCAGATTAAATACTGCAGAAGAAAAGATCAGTAAACTTGAAAACAGCAATAGAATCTATAAAAAAAAAATGAAGCACTGAGAGAAAAAAGGAAAACAACAGGCAGATCCTTGGTAACTTGTGGGATAACATCAAGGGGTCTAACATATAAGTAAGTAGAGTCCCAGAAGGAAGAGGCAGAGGAATAACAAAGATAATTTAAGGTATACCAGCAGGAATTTTTCCAAATTTCAGAAAAATATCAGCCCTCAGATTATAGATGCTCCCTGAACTATAAGAAGGATACACACACACACACACACACACACACACACACACACACACACACACTCATACCACCACTAAGGCATTTCATAATCAAATTGCTGAAAACCAGAATAAAGGAAAAAGTTACAGGAAAAAAGAAAATAATAAAACTTACAGTGGAAATCAATGAAATTGAAAACAGGAAATCAATAGAGAAAATTCACAAAACCAAAAGTTGGTTGTTTGAACAGATTAACAAAAGTGATAAACCTCTAGCCAGGTTAGCTAGGAAAAAAGAGAGAAGAGACAAGTTACTAATAACAGAAATGAAAGAAGGGCCATCACTACTGATTGCATGGGCATTATAAGAGTAATAAATTAATATTATGAACAACTTTATGGCCAAAAATTTGATAATTTAGACGAAATGGACCAACTGATAAGAGAGAAATTAATAATTAATTTTAAAAAAGAAATGGACCAATTCCCTGAAAGATACAATCTTTTAATAAAACAAAACAGAAACCGATAATCTGAATAGGTCTATATCTACTAAAGAAATTGATAATCTGAATAGGTCTATATCTACTAAAGAAATTGAAACATTTAATTACCTTCCAAAACAGAAAGTACAAGCTCCAAAAATATTCAATGGTGCATTCTACAAAAATATTTAAGGAAGAAATTATACCAACCCTCTATAATTTCTTCCAGAAAATAGAAATACAAGGGACACTTTCTAACTCATTATATGAGGCCAGCATTACCCTAATACCAAAACTGGACAAAGACATTAAAAGAAAAGAAAGCTACAGACCAATATCTCTCATGAATATAAGTGCAGAAATCCTCAACAAATTATTAGCCAATTGAATGCAACATTGTGTAAAAAGAATTATACACCAGGACCAAGTGAGATTTATTCCAGATATACAAGGCTGTTTCAACATTCAAAAATCCATTAATGGAATCTTTCAAATCAACAAGCAAAAAAAGAAAAATCGTCTGATCAATAGATTAAGAAAAAGCGTTTGACTAAATCCAACACCCATTCGTGATAAAAATTCTCAGAAAACTAGGAATAGAGGAGAACTTCCTCAGCTTAATAAAGAACAACCACAAAATACCTACAGCTAACATCATATTTAATAGTGAGAAACTAGATGCTTTTCTACAAGATGAAGAAGAAGGCAAGGATGTCCCCTCTCACCACTCGTATACAACATCATATTGGAAGTTCTAGCTAAAACAATAAGACAAGAAAAGGGAATAAAATGTATACAGATTGGGAAGGAAGAAATAAAACGGCCTTTCTTCACAGATGACATGATTGTCTATATGCAAAATTCTAAAGAATTAACCAAAAAACTCCTAGAATTAATAAGCAATCATAGCAAGTTTACAGGATACAAGGTTAGTATAGAAAAGTCGATTGCTTTCTTACATGCCAGCAATGAACAATTGAATTTTGAAATTAAAAACACAATGCCATTGAACTAGCCCTGATGGCCTAGTGTTTAAAGTTCAGCGCGCTCCACTTTGGTGGCCTGGGTTCGGTTCCCAGGCACAGAACCACACCACTCATCTGTCAGTAGCCATGCTGTGGTGGTGGCTCGCATAGAAGAACTATGGATTACTGGAATATACAACTATGTACTGGGGCTTTGGGGAGGGAAAAAGAAACCCATTCATATTAGCACACACACACAAAATCCCTTAGGTATATATCTAAAAATATATCTACAAAATCTATATGAGGACAGCTACAAAATTCTGACAAAAGAAATAAAAGAAGATGCAAATAAATGGAGAGTCATTCCATGTTCATGGATAGAATATTCAGTATTGTGAGGGTTTCAGTTCTTTCTAATTTGATCTAAGGTTCAATGCAATCAAAATAAAATCCCAGCACGTTATTTTATGTATCTGTAAACTGACTCTAAAGTTTATATGAAAAGGCGAAAGACCCAAAATAGCTAATACAATATTGAAGGAGAAGAACAAAGTTGAGGCCTGACGCTGCCCAACTTCAAGCCTTACTATAAATTATGGTAATAAAGACAGTGTGGTATTGGTGAAAAAATAGAGAAATCGATCAAAGGAACAGCACAGAGAGCACAGAAATAAATCTACACAAGTAGAGTCAACTGATCTTTGACAAAGGAGCAAAGGCAATTCAATGGAGACATAATAAGCTTTTCAAGCAATGGTGCTGGAAAAACTAGACATCCACATCCAAAAAAAAAAAAATGAATCTAGACACAGAACTTATACCTTGTATTAACCGTCTTTCTAGCTTCTGAAAACTTAATGCTTTAACATCTGCTTTTAATACATATGCTGGAAATATCTTGTTCTAGACAACCCAATATAAGCCTGAATCACCTAGTCTTGGTCTCCTCTCTCCCTTCTTGCCCCCTCCCACCTCCTTGGGAGGAGCTGGCCTTCTGGAAGCAGGCTTTTCAAATGCAAATAAACCAATTTAAGAGTCTACAATCCCTCTTTAATAACAACAAAGGTAATTTCTCCACCTTTATGCTTCCTGTGGAAACAACAATAAAGGCTTGGGCCCACAGTTCCTCTCTCTTGTCCACTGGCTTGGTGACCTCCGCTGAGGTGGCCCAGGGTTTGCTGGTTTGGATCCCGGGCGCGCACCAATGCACCGCTTGTCAGGCCATGCTGTGGTGGCCTCCCATATAAAGTGGAGGAAGATGGACATGGATGTTAGCCCAGGGCCAGTTTTCCTCAGCAAAAAGAGGAGGATTGGCAGATGTTAGCTCAGGGCAGATCTTCCTCACACACACACAAAAAAATTCTATTCTGCAAAAGGAACCATTAAAAGAACAAAAAGATAAGCCACAGACTGGGAGAAAATATTTGCAAAACGTATGTTTGATAAAGAACTCTTAAAACTCCACCATAAGAAAACAAAAAACCAAATTAAAAATGGGCCAAATATCTGAGCGGACATCCAAAGAATATACACAGATGGCAGGTAAGCATGTGAAGAGATGCTCAACATGATATGTCATTAGGGAATTTCAAATTAAATCAATGAGATGCCAGTATACTCCTATGAAGAATGACTAATATCCAAAGCACTGACATCAAATGCGGGTGAGGATGTGGAGCAATAGGAACTCTCATTCATTGCCGGGAGAAATTCAAAATGGGAAGCCACTTTGAAAGACACTTTGGCATTTTCTTACAAAATTAAACATACTCTTACTGTAAAATCCAACAATTGCAATCCTTGATATTTACCCAAATGAGATGAAAACTTATGTCTACACAAAAACCTGTGCACAAATATTTATAGCAGCTTTATTCATAACTGCCAAAACATGGAAGCAACCAAGATGTCTCTCAATAGGTGAATGGACAAACTATGGTACATCCATGCAATGGAATACTATTCAGCAATAAAAGAAATGAGCTATCAAGCCACTAAATGACGTGGATGACATGGACCACATGCTTGTGTCCCCCAGATTCACATGTTGAATGGGAGCCCCCATGATGGGATAAGCGTCCTTACAAGAAGAGAAAGGGACCAGAGCTGCTCTCTATCGGCCATCTGAGGATACAGTCAGAAGGCAGTTGTCTACGAGCCAGGAAGTGGGCTCTCACCAGACACCCAATCTGCTGGTGCTTTGATCTTGGAGTTCCCAGCTTCCAGAACTGTGAGAAATAGTTGTTTGTTGTTTAAGCCATCCAGACTATGGTATTTTTGTTATAGCAGCCTGAACTGACTAAGACAATGGAAGAAACTTAAATGCATATTGCTAAGAGAAGAAAATCTGAAAAGGCTATATATTGTATGATTCCAACTATATGACATTCTGGAAAAAGCAAAACTATAGAGATAGTAAAAACCATCAGTGGTTTGGGCAGAGGGAGGGATGAACAAGTGGAGCACAGGATTTTTAAAACAGTGAACCTGTTTTGTACGATACTGTAATGGTGGATGCATATTACTATACATTTGCCAACCCATGAAATATACAACACATACAGTGAACCCTAATGTAAACTATGGACTTTAGTTAATAATAATGTATAAATATTGCCCTATCAATTGTAACAAATGTACTGCACTAATGCAAGATGACAATAGAGGAAAATTCTGTGTGTGGGGAGAGGAGGAGAGGGTAAGGGGCTATATGGGAACTCTCCGTACTTTGGCCTCAAATTTTCTTTAAACTTTCAAACTGCTAAAAGAAAAAAGAGCCTATTAATTAAAAAAAAATTTGACAGCCACCTCCTTCAAGCGCTCTTCATTCCTTTCTCCTGTTTCATTTGTGCATCTGACATACTATATATTTTACTTACTTAGTTTGCCTTATGGCCTAATTCCCCCCATAAGGTTAGCTCCAGAAGGGCAGGGATACTGTGTTGCTCAGTGCTGTATCCCCAGTGCCTAAAACAGTGCCTGACACATAGTAGGCTCTTAATAAACATTTGGTGATTTAAACAAAATGCCAAGAGCAGGGGTAAAGTGGAATCCTAACCAATAGTCAATAAATCAGAATTAGGCAGGAATACTTCCTCACCTATTCTAGAGTCTGATGTTCAACGGCAATCCTGGGCATTCCTTTGCTTCCAGGTGCATCAATTCAGTCTCAGCCTCTGTCGGTCATCATATGGCCATCTTCTCCCTGTTTGTATCTACATTGTCTTTCCTCTGTGGGTGCCTGTCTCTTTGTCCAAATTTCTCTTTTTTATAAGGACACTAGTCATATTGGATTAGGACCTACTCTAATGACCTCATCTTAATTTGATTACATATTCAGAGACCCTATTTCCAAATAAGGTCGTGTGCATAGACATCAGGATTTAGAACTGCAACTTATCTTTTGTGGGACACAATTCAACCCATAATAGTGTCCTACAGGTCTCTGAGATTCTGTTCATTGTTCTTCATTCTTTCCCTTTATATTATTCAAACTGAATAATCTCAATTGACCTGTCTTCGAGTTCACTGATTCTCTGTTCTGCCAGCTCAAATCTACTGTTGAGCCACTCCAGTGAATTCTTCATTTCAGTTAGTGTACTTTTCAAATTTAGAATTACTATTTGCTTCTTTTTTATATTTCTATTTATTTATTAATATTCGCTATTTAGTGAGATATCATTCTCATAGTTTCCTTTAGCTCTTTATATATGGTTTCCTTTGGTTCTTTGAACATATTTAAAAATAGCTGATTTAAAATCTTTGCCTAGTAAGTCCAATGCTGGATTTCCTGAGGGACAGCAGTATTGACTGCCTTTTGTCCTGTGTAAGGGCCACAGTTTCTTTGCTTGTCTCATATTTTTTGTTGAAAACTGGACATTTTAAATAATATAATCTGACAACTCTGAAAACCAGATTTTCTTTCTCTCCAGGGTTTTTTGTTGTTGTTGTTGCTGTTTGTTTAATTACTTTCCTGAATTAGTGCTGTAAAGTCTATATATTTTTTACCATGTGTGGCTTCTGAGGTCTTTGTTCAATTGGCTTAGTGATCACCTAATGACTGGACAGAGATTTCCTTAAATGCCTGGAACTAATAAGTCTCCTATCTTTGTCAAGAGGCTCTCTGTGTGTGTTGTGGCTCATCTTTAACACTCTGCTGGGGAGTTTACAACTGTATCTTAGCCTTCACTTCCTGCTTGAATAGAGCCTCAAAGTTAGCCAGAGATGAGAGCTCAGGACCTTCTCAGATCTTTCCTGAACATGTTTTTAGAACTGGGCATGCACATAGCCCCATGCATGCAAGTGGCCGTCTAGATTCCCAGAAACATGTCAGAACTTTTCAAATACCCTGATGGACATCTCATTCCCCAGCTTTTCATTTTGAGCTTTTTTTATTAGCCTATTGTTTATCCCAACTGTTATCTACTGCCTCAGGCATCCATAATGTTAAACAATTGCCTCTATTTGTTTTCAACAAACACCACCAGGAAAAAAGCTGTGTGCCCTGAATGAGCACTGCATCAGGTCAAATAAACACACCTTGTGAATGAGGTCCTCCAGTGAAGCACTAGGTAGGTGATATAGCAACTGTTCTCTACGAATGGGGCTTTGAAGGAGCTCTGACTCTGTTCTGCTCCCTCCAGTGGCTACTAGACTGCTGGTTTTTAAGGCTGCAGTGGAACTGAGGAGAAGAGGATGAGAATAGAGCAAGTTAAAATGCCACAAAACTCACTGCTCTTACCAAAATTCAGCTATTTTTCTTGAATAAACACCCTCTGGATTGTTGCAAGCTTTTGGCTAATATCCAGAGTTCTGAAAAAAAAAAGTTGATTCTGACTATTTTTTGCAGTGTTTTGTCATTTTTCCAGATGAGAGAATTTTCAGAGTTTCTTACTCTGCCATTTTCGTGGACTTTGTTTAACACATTAATTTTAGACACCTTGTTTTTCAACACACTCATCTGACTGTATTCTGATTGACTTTTGGTTGTTGCTGGGAACCAAACCACCCTCAGAGGAAATAGATTTGCTACCATGGAAAAATACAGAGACCTGTGAATACCCACTCTATCTCTTACCATTACTCTCCCACTTTCTCAAGCATTAGTAGCACTAAGAACGAGCTATAATGTCCCTAAACTGTACATTTCCCTCCATTGTATTTGATCCTCACAACTATATCCCCATTTTATAGATGAGGAAATTGAAACTCAGAGTTTAAGTATCTTTCTGGAAGTTAACTAACTAGCAAATGGAGCCGCAGAGACTAGAGCAGGTCTGTCTGACTCTACAGCCAAATTCAATATTCTTTGAGAGAAATTATTTTTAAGGGGAGCAGAATTTGTCACCCCAAAACACATCTCTTTGGCAAAAGGATTATTTCAGGCTGATTATTTTTAAGAGAAAAAAAAAGACTCAGGAAGAACCTTTAACCTTCACCCTAACTGCCTAAAAGAATTTAGGTAGAGGACCTGTTCCAGGAAGGAGATATCACTATAGATAACTATAGACTAACATGAACTAGGTGTGATAGACAAGAAGGAACCTAGCAGGGCCAGTTTGATCAATGTCTTCTCTGTGTCCCATTGTTTCTGGATGCCCCAGCAAACATTTGTTTATCAAGCATTTACTCTTTTCATTCTTCTTGTGAATTGCCTTCCTTCTCTTTGAAATCCCAGATCCTTGCCCCCTTCTCCTTAGACCAGATTGACATATATATCTCATTTTGCCTGACTGTCTTTGACATCTCTTATGTTAATGTGGATTTCCTGTATGTACATAATTAAATTTGATTTTCTCCTGTTAATCTGTCTTACATCATTTTAATTATTTGTCCAGCCAAAAGAACCAAGAAGGGAAGAGGGAAATTTCCCCCTTCCCAACAAATTAGTTGGGAAGTACCAATTTATATGTTTGAAATTGTTTGAAAAATTATTGTCATTACTTTAACCTGACCTCAGATTTCTAAATCAAATTTTGGAAAATAGGCATTTAAAATATGATAAGATTCTCTCTTTAAAGGAAACTTGAGGTTTGGGTTATTTTTTAACAAAACTTTAAATTAATATATATCTAAACTCAGTATTTTTGTGTATTTGGTTTATGTGAAATTAAATGACATCCTCTTAGATATTGGAATATGTATAGAATCACAGCTTTTAAGATCCAGAAAAGATTTCAGGAATCATGTGTTCTAATTACCTCATTTTATAGATGAGAAAACCAATGCCAGAAAAGATGAATCCTTGTCCAAGTGAGTTAGTGGTAGGGGGGTCACCACCGATCTTTCTACTGTATGGTATCCTAATACCTTCACAGGCCCTGGTGTCAAGCAATAGTCACAGGTGTGGGGGCAGTCATCTAACGACCTCCTTACTCAAAATGAAGACCACTAATGAGCAGTACCAACAAACTGCAAGCTACGGGTAATGCAGACTCTCAGGCCCCACCCCAGAGATAAACCTTTTAACAGGATCTCCAGGTGACTCATATGCACTTAGCTTTAGAGGCACTGAACCTTGGCTCCTTCCTTCTTCTTCTTTTGAGTCTCCCAGTCTCATCATGGTTTCACCCTTGGGCAAACCTAATGGCAAAATGTTTTCACTTTGCTCTTTATTACTCAATATTATGAACTTGCCTGGAGCCACCCAAGGTTTTCTGAATTTTTCTTCCTATCAAGATTAAGAAGGAGCATAGGCCACCACATCAATAGGGCTCTGTTCCAGATAATTCTGAATAAAGTGATGCATGAAATATGGATGCTTAGGTCTTTTGCCCTGAGTCTCCAGAAGTAGGGAAAAGCCTGAGTGCTTTGGAGAAAGAAGTGACTTGTCTTCAATTCACCCTTCCATGTCCCTTCTCTGAATACCTCTACCCCCATTCTTTTAAGATCCTTCAATTAGTCCATGTGGCATGAATTTGTTTAAGGTCTTACTCCTCCCAGGAATACTTGCAAAGAGAGGAAGGATGGACTTTCAAACATGAGATTGTGGCTTAGGAAAGACTTAGCTGGGTAAAAGGAGCTACCCAATTGCATGAAGTTAGGCCCAGGCCACGGCCTGATTTTGGGAAACCCTCGTCTTCTATTTTCAGTACCCAGGTATTTTTGTTCCTTGGTCTGTAAAATTTACATTATCTTATATGTTGTGTTGTATACTTCTGAAAACATTTTCAGATAACTTATTTTCTGTAACACTCATAACTACCCTGTGAGGAAGGTGGTATCATTCTCACTTTACAGACTTTAAAGTTGTTTTAGATCTTTTAGCTTGTGAACTGAAGCCTAGACTCTTTGCAGTATGCTAATAAAATTCTCTCTCTCAGTGGTGTTTCCTGATGACTGGTTTTGTTTTTTGATTCATTTCGTGTGCATTTTTGAACACTTCGATCCAGTGTCTGATATATGAATTCTTCGTGATACACACTCTCCTGAGCATATTTTCTTTTCAATGGAGGCTTTGGAATGCAGGGCTCCTTCAGTCTCCAGGAGGCCTGAATCTCATATGGATGTTCTCTCTGCTCTGCTCTGCTCTGCTCAGAACACCTTTGGCATGAAGGGCCCGACCAGTGTGGACCAATTCAGAGAAGCTGACCCAGAAAGTAAAGAGCTTGGAAATCAGAACAAGAGGAGAAGATTTTGCAGGCTTGGACAAATGTCCTCAACTATTTGAAGGGCTGTGATGTGAAAGAGGGATTATGTTTCTTCTTGTGGGCAGAGGCAGATTTACCATGAAGATAATCAGATTTAAGCTTTAGGGCTCCTTACTTGTGTGGGCCCCTTCCAAGACCCTGTACCTAATTTTGATTCCTTAAATTTGTGTTATTTCACTTAAAGAGCTGCCTCCTAAATTGTATGATTTTCAGAACCCACAAAATCTGAATCTAACCCTTTCTCTGTGGCTCCGGGAAGCAAATCAGGACCTAAGATAGACGTGGAGATCTAGGGTGAGGGTGTTAGTTCAATAAAGGAAAATCTTTTCATGGGCCAGGACTATGCCACCAAAAAGTGGGTCATTGTGGTAGGCACCCTGTATAGCGTACCCACAGTCATTCTTCCTGGCAACACCCCCTCTTTCCTGCTAATAGAAATTGGATTTGTTCAAGAAGTTAATGGAGAACCTTGATCTCAGAGAGAGCAGGCCCTTCCCCAAACTTCAAGAGTGAATTATTATCAGTCTAAACCAATCACAGTGTTCTCTTTCCTGTGGTCAGTAATTGGTCTAAGTATGGGCAGGTCATCTCGTTCTGGCCAGTGAGACGGGGGTGGTAGGACTTCCTTCCTGAATTAAAAGACTAGGCTTCAGGAAGAAAAGGTCTTTTCCCCCCTTCCTTTCACTTCTGAAACTCAGATAGGACAGCTGGAGATGCTGCAGCCCTCCTGTGGCCAGTAGGCTAGCAGCATAAAAACCAGACTGTACATGCTAAGGATGGCAGAATGGAAAGAGTAAGAGAGTTTAGGATCCTTATAGTGTTTTTGAGGAGCTGAACCCATACTAGGCAGCCACCTACCTCTAGACTATTTATGTGAGAAAAATAAACTCCTTATTTAAGTACAGTTAATTATATTCTCTATTATTTGCAGCCAAATGCATTTTTACTTAATTTGGCTGTGTTCAAGGAGAGAAACTTTGTCTCTGGTGGGAGTCAATTAGTGAGCTAATTTACCACAAAATAGGGATATTGCAGAGGGTACTTATCTCTGGGAGAGAGGATTTGGGAAAGTGTTAATTGTTATTAGGAATAATCTCCCATGATTAGAGCACACAGAACTTCCTGTGACTTAGGGCCTTAGGTGTCATTCTCCCTCCCCCAACTCTTTATATTTCCTTGAGCCTGGAACCACCTTTCTCAACCTATTCCTCTCACCTCATCCACTGCCTCCCTCAACCCTACCCTTGACAGGAGGTAGAAAAAAGGACTGAGCAGAAGGGGAGAAGAGGACACTTTCTCTAAACGGGTGGGCTGTGCAACAGTTTGGGATAATGAGGGAGGTTTCTAAGTATTGACAGAAAATTCTTCCATTATTGATCAGTAAACAAATAAATTACACTACGACTTTCAAACAGCTGGAGATGCTGGGTAACACTGGGTAATACTTGGAGGGAGACAGCTCTGATGGGGGTGCTGGAGGGGATGGCACTCAAGACTGTACAGTTTTCAAACTGGGGTAATCAGAGCCCTGGAGAGACATGAAGGTTTTCCAAGGAGTACATGGCCCAGATAGAATTTTTTAAAAAACTTTTTATTATGGAAAAAATTTAAACCCATACATAAAATAGACAAAATAGTTTAATGTACCTACTTACCCAGCTTGAACACATGGCCCATTCATGTTTCATCTATGTGTCCACTGCTTCCTTCCTTCTCACGATCATGGCTTTCTTATTGAGATAAAGATGCAAAGGTGACCCCCAACAATTCCTCCCAGCCCTGCATGCCCACGCTGCTCCTCCCATGAGAGATGACGAAAATGTTCTACAATTAGATTGCAGTGATGGTTGCACAACTTTGTGAATGTACTAAAAGCCACTGAAGTGTACACTTTAAATGGGTGAATTGTATCATCATATGTGACATATTTCAATAGGGCTGTTTTTAAAAAGTAGAGAAAGAAAATTTCTCTAATACTATTAAAAGAAAAAAAAAAAGAGGTGGAATCTTGTTTCCATCCCTCTTGAAACTGGTCTGCCCTGTGACTTGCTTTGACCAATAACAGGCAACACAGGTGATACTGTGTGACTTCCGGGCATTTCCCTTAATAGGCCTTGGAGCTTCAGTTTTCACTCTTTTAGAGGGCTGAACCCCAACTACCCTGCTGGAAAGCCAGGCCCAGGCAGAACTCAGCTGTTCATTTCAGCCACCCCAGCTGAGAGGCCACAGAGCTGAGGGAAGCCATTTGGGCAACTGCAGCTCCTGCTGAGCTGCCCCCGCCAAGACTGGGTGGGGCAGAGCCCAGCTGTCCCCGGCACCCCTGACTATTAAGTCTTGGGGTGGTGGAGGAATGGGCAGTGCCAAGTCTCCACAAGGGGTCGATGAATATTTGTCTCTTCTCAGTTCAGCCAGCAGGGTCCTCCACTTAACACCTCCAGTGACTCCCCACAGCCCTCAGAGCTCTGACCAGGGCACACAGGACACCCCCCTCCTCTCTGACTTACCTCCTAACACTCTTTCCTTTGCTCCCTCACCTCTCAGCACACTGGCGTTCCTCGAGCAGGCCAAGCAGGCACCTCGCAGGGCCTGTGCTCGTCCCTTGGCTCTCCCCTAGACGTCCACAGGCTGCTCCTTCACCTCCTTCAGGTCTTCACTCAAAGGCCACCTTCTTATCGAGAGCTTCCTCCTTACCTAGCCAGTCTATCTAAAATTACCACCCCTCATTCCCTCTCCCTATTCCCTGTATTTGTTTTTCTATTTATCATTAACAGTGCCTAACAGAGTATTTAGCCAGCCCTGGTGGTCTGGTGGTTAAGATTCGGTGCTGTCACTGTGGCGGCCCGGTTCGTTTCTGGTCAGGGAACCACACCAGCCTTCAGAAGCCTGTTGGTTGTCATAGTGTGGACTCTGCTGTACACAGGGTGGAGAGGAGTCAGCATCCACTCGATGATGCAAAGACAGTATTTATTTTTATTTAATTTTACTAATTTATCTCATTTATGTTCTGTCTCTCCTGCTAGCACTGAAGCTGCAGGAGGGATTTTTGTCTGTCTTGTTTATCCTTTGTATCTCCAGTGTCTAAAACACAGCCTGGCCCAGGCACTTCCGTAAATTATCTGTAGAAAGAATGGATGAAATGTCACCTTGTCACAGAGGATCTCCCTGACCACACTGTATTAAATAGAAACCTATTTCCCATTTCCATCTTTATTTTTCTGCTTGATACATGTATTTGTTACCATCTTCCTCCTCACTAGAATGAAAGTTCCCTTAACAGCAGGGAGTAAATATCTGCTGAATGAATTAATTTCTTGAACGAATGGATGAACGAATCTAGCAGCACCTGACGCTGGGCTCCCACCGCTCTAAGCCGCCTTTGTGACAGGACTAATTTCGGGGCTCGTTGCGGGCGCGCACCCCCTCGGAGGGCGGAAGTCAGATAGCCAGGGCTGCGTTTCGGCAGCGCCCCTTTAAATCAGCAGCGGACTCCAGGCCGCTAGCGCGGGTTGCAGGTCGGCCCGGCCTGGCATCGCCGGTTTAACCTGAGTCTCGCCCAGCCGGTCGATTTCCGGGGCGGTGTCATTGCCCATTTAAGAGCGGAGCGCCCCGCCCTCGAGGGCGGAGCTTAGAGGGGGCTTTAAGGGGCGGGCGGGCCGGCGGCCGGGGTCCTCGGGGGATTAGCGCGGAGTGGGTGTGCGCCTCAGGCCGCCATTTCTTGGCGTCTCCAGAGGAGCCGCCCCCTCCTCAGCCTCGCTCGGACCTCTCCCGTCTCGTCGCCGGCGCCCCGCGCCCCCTTCGCCGCCGCGCCGTCGTCCCCAGCCCAGGTAAGCGCGGGGCCCAGCGGCCCCGGCCGCACCGGCTGCCCCCGCGCCCCTCGCGGCCCGGGACCCCCCTCCCCGGCCGGCCTCCGCGCTCGCGCCGTGCTGCCCTCCGGCTGCCCCGCGCTTCCCGGGCTGGCCCGCAAAACATTAAACCCGCCGAGAGGGGAGGGGCGGCGGCGGCCAATGGGCAGGGCCTCCGAGTTTCGGGCGCTGTCGAGCGGCGCGGCCGGAGCGAGCGCCCGAGGCGAAGCCGGTCGCTGTGTGCCGGTCGCCGCCGGGGTCGCGGGCGTGGTGGGGGCGGCGCGCGAGGCGGCTGTGGCAGGACAAGGAGAAAACACACGTTGAGTTGGTGTCACGGTCTTGTAACAAAAGCTCGAGCGTCCTTTTGGGACTAATTTGCGTTTGACTAAAACTTGAGCCGCTTGGAAATCGTGCGAGGCAGGTGTGTGCCCCGCGGTGACGAGGTCTGCAGGGCCCTCCCCGCCCCCACTGGTGGCGGTGGGCGTGTTGATGATGGTTCTTGGGTGTGTCAACATTAATTGTATCTGTCACTATCTTCGTGGTTACCAAGTCTCATGAATTTTACTTGAGAGCAAGAAGATCAAGTCTTTTAAACCGTTTGACAGCATCTTAAATTAATATCCAAAGTATTTTTTTTTAAGAATTCGGGGAAAAAATTACCCGTAACACTTATTTCTAACATAACTAACACGTTGCTGAACCCTAGCTAACATAGTGGATTATTTGTACAGATAAGCTAGTTGGCAGGGTTTTCTTCTTTTTATAGATAAACTTCATTAGAAAATGATGTAACTTCTGTTGAATTATTCTCTTCCAAACATTTTCTGTATTGGGATTACTGGGACAAAAGGTTAATATCTTCATGGCACTTGTTATACATTGGTATATTGCTTTATCAAAAATCAATTGCTTACCAAAGATTGTGGCCACCAGTCGGGTATGAGAGTATACACATTTCATGACAAACTTAAATTTTAGATATGTATTTTAAAAAAAAATTTTCAGTTAATTTAGATAGTGGATTATTTCTATTTGCATTTTTATGGTCGTAAAGGAAACCCTTCTTGTTAGTTCATTGCAGAAAACTTAGAAATCACAGATTAAAAACTAGTATTTTTTTTAAAAAAACCATATAATACTACTATGCAAAAATTCCACTGTATTATTTTAGTGTCAAGATAGGTTCTTTATTGAGCGCCTAATATGCAGATTGCTATGCTAGCTGGGTCGTAGTGGTGAAGGAGTCAGACTAGGAGCCATCCTTGAGTCGTAGAGGGGTAAATACCTAGTAAAAAAAATAAGCTATTGGGTATTTAGTTACAGTTTCCTTAAGTGTTATAAAGAAAAGGCTAAGGTGCTAAAAGGAGCACCTAATTAGGACTCAGGAGTCTTGGGGAGTACATTTCTGAGGAAGTGGGAGAGGGCGGGGGAGAGGGGAAGTGGAAAAAGAGCATTCCAGAAGAATGGAACAGCTAACGCAAAAAAAATGTCCACAGTGAGAAAGATTCTTGGGCTGAGCAGAAGGGGCACTTGAGCAGAGTGAGCAGCTGGGAATGGGTTGCCAGCAGGGTCAGGCGGGTAGAAGGAGCTCCATCATGGAGCAAGGCCGTTAAAGATTTTTAAACGGGTCGGATTTGTGATTGATAAAAATGCACTGCTGCAGCATGAAGAATGAAAGAGTGGAGGGTGGAAAAAGAGTGAATATGGGAAAACTTTTTTTTTTTTTTTTTTTGGTGAGGAAGATTTGCTCTGAGCTAACATCCATTGCCAATCTTTTTCTTTTTTTGCTTGAGAAAGATTAGCCCTGAGGTAACATCTGTGCCATTCTTCCTCTATTTTGTATGTGGGTCGCCCCCACAACATGGCTTGACAAGTGGTGTAGATCGGTGCCGGGGATCCAAACCTGCAAACCCGGGCCGCAAAAGCAGAGTGCCTGGGACTTAACCACTATGCTACAGGGCTGGCCCCCTAGATTCTATTTAGAGAAGATTTAAGTACCTCCACATGACCCTCTCCAGAGATAACCTCACTTAACAGTTTGCATGTCCTGCTAGTCCTTTTGTGTGTGTGTGTGTGTGTGTGTGTCTAAAATATAAGTATGTATATGTATGCTCCCCCAGTATGGGGTAAAACTATATTCCTTTTTCTCTGATTTCATTTTTCACTTATAAATTTTGTCAGTGTGTAAGTCAACTGTACTTGAAAAACAGCTGTATTATATGCCATTGTACGTACCGTAATTTGTGTAACTACTTGCATGTTGATGGACATATTTAAAATTTTGCGTCAGTTATGGCCTGAAAGTTCTTCTTTCTACAACTTGGAGCACATGTAGGACTAATTCTTTAGGATATCCTACTAGAAATAGAATTGCTGAGTGAAAGGGTGTGCACATTAAAATTTTTGATAGTGTGGTCCAATCCTCTTCCAAAGAGGACAGTGTATGAGGTTGATGGCTTTTCCCATATCCTTTTCAACACTGGCTGTCTTGAGTCTTTTCAATGACAGACAATATCTTACTTTTTGATTTGTATTTCCTTGGTTACTGTTGAGGTTGAACATCTTTTTTTATGAATATTTTTATTGCATATCATTTTTTAAAACTTTTTCTTCATATCTTGCCCATTTTTTTCTGTTGTGTTATCTTAATGATTTGTGATAGTTCTTTATTAAACTGCATATTAATCCTTCAAAAAATTGTTTTTGCAGAAAAAATTTTAAAAGCCCTTTACCCTAATATACTATTTGTTTCCTTCTAGTACTTTCTCATTTCTTTCACTTTAAATCTTTAGTCCATCTAAAATTTATTTTCAAGTAAGTTGCTTTCATATTTTTGTAAAAAGAACTTGTTATTTGTGGCACTGGGTTTTATAGTTCAAAATACATAATTCTTAAAATTCTAAACCTGAAAGAAGCTGTGTTTTTCCTTAGCAGGTTAACTCTACTTGTATAGTGAGTCTTTATTTTCAAGATGTAGGATAAGGTGTAAGTCAGAAAACTTGTTTTATAAATCATTTGCTTGTCAGGAACCACAAAGTTGTAGCACATTTCGAACATTTTTTTCCCCTTAAAAAAACTTGTTACTATGGAAAAATTCAATGTATGCATAAATATTCAGAAGAGTATACTGAACCCCCGTGTAGCCATCATGCAGCTTCAGCAGTTATTGGCCAGTTAGTTTCACCTCTATCCCCACTTAACTCCCTTCCTTGTATTATTTTGATGCAAATACTAGACATCACATCATTTCTTCTATAAATATTTCAGTATGTATCTTAAAAGATGTATCTGAAAAGATAAGGACTCTTTTTTTTTTTAACATATCTTTAATACCACTATTTAAAAGAAAAATGGCAGTAATTCCTTGGTTATCTTAAACAATCCAGTCAGTATTCAAACGTGTGTATGTATAATTTAGTCCTTGGGAAGTTCAAATGACAATTATCATGGCTTTGCCAGTTTACCTAATTACATAGGAGTATGCATACTTATAAAATGAGGATATAATCCTCAATTTATAGCTATTGAATAATTTTTTAATATGTTGGTATTTAATATTTCAGCTTTTATGTTTACAGGTACATCTAGTTTAAAACAGCTTATATATCGTATATCTTATACGATATATAAGACGTCTTATATATTGTATATATATATAACAACAAATGTGTGACTTATAAAAATTTTTTATTTTGAAATAATTTTAGACTTATATAGAAGTTACAACAATAATACAGGGCCGGCCCCATGGCTTAGCGGTTAAGTGCGCGCGCTCCGCTGCTGGCGGCCCGGGTTCAGATCCTCGGCGTGCACCGACGCACCGCTTCTCCGGCCATGCTGAGGCCGCATCCCACATACAGCAACTAGAAGGATGTGCAGCTATGACATACAACTATCTGCTGGGGCTTTGGAGGGAAAAAAATAAATAAATAAAAATTAAAAAAAAAAAAAGATCTTTAAAAAAAAAAACAATAATACAGAGTTTCCATATGCCTTTCACCTAGCTTCCCCCAATAACATCTGGCAACTTAAAAAAAAAAAAAGCTTATTTGAATTAGAATCTAAAATAGGTCCACATATTGTGATTGATTGATATGTATTTTAAGTCTCTTCTCATCTATAGTTTCCTTTGTACCCCCCTTCCAATTTGTTGAATAAGCTGAATTAAGTTTTAAAAAAATTCATCGTGTACGTTTTGTGTTTGTATTTTCATTCAGCTCCTTTTTAGCTGTGATCTTTGGTAATTTATTTCTTATCCCTAAAATGTGAGTTTTACTTGAATGGTTCTATGATGTAGAAAGAGAGACCAAGACTTGGAGTCAGAAAATTGGAGTTTGAACCCTTGTCTTCACCGTGTGCTAAATAATGGACTTGGTCAATGGTTTAATTTCTCTGACCCTTAGTTTACTCATCAAAATAAGGCAATCTTTGGGGAGTTTTCCTGGGGGAGCAAGTTAGGATTATTTACTAAACAAGTGTTGTACTTGATGATGAAATGTGCTGGGTGGCTAGCTATTCAAAGTAGGACTTGTGTCCTCAAGGAGCTTACAGTAAAGGATACAGACGTGTAAGTGAATAATTAAAATCTGATTAGTGAAGCAATAAAATATTTTCAAGGTTCAGTGGAAGTGTGATGATAGGAGCGACTGACTCTGGATAGCAGAGAATGTTTCTCAGGGGAGATATAGGTGGAGTTGGGTTAAAAGGAATAAATATGGATTCTCTGACATAAGGGTGTTAGAAGTCTTGGGTAACAAGTACAACCTTTCATAGGCACCTGAAAGGAGACTGGAGAGCAAGGTGCAAAGGGACCGAGCAATGCCTGAAATAAACCTGGAGAGGGCGAGACTGAAGCCACATGTTATGTATGAGTGCTTTGGAAACTGGAAAGCTATCTAAAATTTTAGTTATTTCTTTGGGATTTTGAGCAGATGAATGTACAAATGACAAACATCATGGCTTAGCCAGTTTACCCAATTATGTAGGAATATCCATACTTGTAATATTCATACTTGTAATGTGTGTATGGTAATCTTCAATTTATAGATACTTTTTAATGGGATATATTTATTTATTTTAAAATTAGCTTTTATTTTTATCAAGTTTACAAATATATGTAGTAGAAAGAGTCGTCTGACCTGAAGGCTTCTTTTGAAAAACAGCACGCTCTTGAATTCTGCTCCCTCCTTAAGGCAACCACTTTCACGTTTTAAATAACATGGTCTTATTGCTACTTCTTGACTTTCAGTTTTAGGAATTATGTGTTGAATTCCCACTAGGCAAGGTGAGGAATTAGCCCTCTGTCCACACCTACCTCTATTTTATACCTCCTCTCAGTTGTAGTTACTTTATAGTTATGGTTAGATCAATATTTAGTGTTTATAGTGTTTTGACTATTAAACTATTAGCTGAGTCATGTAGTGTACTGTGATTGCTTTTCCTTTTCTGCACAACTTCTTTTTTTCTCTGAAATTAATAATTGTCTTTTTGTTTATTTGTTGGCTTATATACCGTGTGTACTTATTTTTCTGAAACTCAGTCGTGTAACATTAGATTAGCAAGGTGGTTTTTATGGTGTTTCCATTTTATGTGTGCTGTATTTTAAAGACTACTAATACCTGTTTTAATTATTTTGATTAACGTTTATGTTCTTAATAGAGATAAGGAAAGAAATAGCATTAAAGTAATTTGACGTTATAAAGAAATTGAGTAGCAATTTCAAATATGTAATAGAATATTTGATAAAACCATAATATTTGAATTATATTTGTATTTTAGCTGAAATAGGTGATTATTTTTGTATTTTTATTATGAATGCTCAGAAGAGAAGTGGAACTTCTTAGGATTGTTATGATCATCAAAGGATACCTTAGTGTGTGACATCATTTCCTAATGTTTGTAGGGATATACGGCTATTGTACATAATTCATTGACCCAAAAGACCTGATGAACTTCATAAATGTTTGCCCTCTCCTATCAGATCAGCTCCTTATAAAATAGTCCCGTAAGTTTAGAAATGCTCTAAGCCATAGCTCTATTTTATGTAAAAGTCTTTAAAAACTTTGAATTCAAGTAGCCAGTTTTAATTACTTTTTTCCTAATTTACTTGACAGGAGCCCTTTTTAATAGCATATCTGCTAATGTCCACAGGACTTTACTAAGTAACACCGTATGTCTGACTGCAAATTGTGGGGAGTCTTCTGATATCTTTTTCTCTCTGGTTTATAGTGACAAAAATGCTGAGCTTCTTGCGGAGAACGCTCGGGCGTCGGTCAATGCGTAAACACGCTGAGAAGGAGCGACTCCGAGAAGCTCAACGAGCTGCCACGCACATCCCTGCAGCTGGAGATTCTAAGTCCATCATCACGTGTAGGGTGTCCCTTCTGGATGGTACTGATGTTAGTGTGGACCTGCCGGTATGTAGATCTTGCTGACCTTTTGCAAATTCTATATGAGATGGCTTTCTTCATTTGTGCTTTCTAGTGATAACTTCCTGGGGGAATTAGGTAATATGGGTTAGTATGGATCAGGCGTTATAACATACAGGTACATGGATCAGGTAACCTTGGGTACCTGGAATGGTAGTATTTCTCTGGAATTAGTGGCAGTTACCTGAAACGTTTAAACGATAGGGCAGTTACTGGCACAAGTCATTTGTGTGTGTGTTTATGTGTATTCTTTATGATGGCAGTACATAGTGTACTTCAGTGGATTTCTCACAATCCTTGTAGAGCAATTATTAAAGCAAGGAAAATCTTTGGGACCAATAACGATACTTTACATGTATACTGTAAGACTTTTAGTTCTCTATACTTTTCCGTAATTTTCAAAACACTCCTCACTTTCCTCAAAACAAAAACTTCCTCAACAATTTGGTGTACTTGCCAAAATTTTAATGAAACGAAGTGAGAAAAAGGACTTTCATACTCCTCAGCTCTGACTGCCTATCTCTTTGCTCCCAAAGTAGTTTGCAGGGGAGGTTTTTGATAGACTGTAATCTTTATTTCAAGACAGGATGTTGTAATTATATGCAAATTTTGGGTAGTTTTTTTTTCAGGTACGAATACCTAATCATAACTCACAGTATACAACAATCCAGCATATTTGAAAGGGGTTAACTTATTCCTTATAAGCCTTTTTTTGAGGGGAGAGGGAGGTAGCTCTGTGGTTTTGGGGAAATTGAGTTTCTTTCTGAGCTGTTTACTAATACCAAATCTCTTTCTAATAGCTTCGTTCTGCGTTAAAAGATTTACACAACTAAGCTATAAAATGTGCAAATTGATGTAAGCATCATTGGATGTTCCACACTGTCTTCCCTCTTCACAAACTCTTTTTAGTACATGTTCATATACCCAAAATGCGGTAGGGTCTCTTTGTGTGAGGTGATAGTGTAGATGCTGCTACGATACATAGTTGACTAAGTTCTGGAAAGCCATAAACTCACAGAGTCAGAGATTAAAGAATTGGATAGTTTGTTTAAATGAATATTCTGGTTAATTGAATAATTGAGAATGTACTAGGTATGTACCTTACACATTTTTAAAACAATAGAATGTGATAAAATTAAAGACGCAGGATTTCTTCAAGTGTTCAGAAGTCATTGTTATGAGTATTTATTATCTTTGTGCATTATACTGGACATTTTTAGGGTTTTTGATTCTGGAAGACTTTAAGGCATTTAAATTTTCTTCCTGTAAGGGCTTCTTGAGGGTTTGTGAGACATTCTAATATGTGATACTTTGTGAGGGTAGTTTTCATATTCATTTCTTATTTGATAAGTACCTTAAGAGTTTCGTGTACTGTTCTGTTAAAATATCATTAGATATGTAGTGAAAAGCTTGAGATGGCTGTGTAAGAGACCGGAAAGAAGTTTCTTATTACCTAATGTTTGAAGTATGAAGTCTCAAAGTTGTTGATGGAGAGGCTGATAGGAAGAAAGTAGAATTTGTAAAGGAGCTTTTTAAAGAGGCAGTGTAGTGTGGAGGAGAAACAGCACTAGGTTTTAAAGTAGTGGAACAATGGCTAGTGACTGGTATAGAATAGTTTCCTGTGCTTGGTATGCTCAATAGGGTGTATGTAATGCTTGATCAAGGCCAGAAATGCTAGCTGACTGCTCTTGCAGACAATTGCAGTGAAAAAGCCAAGAGTTTTAGATTTGACTGTTTGTAGAACTAGAACAGTTGCCTTTTCAGCTCTGCAGGTGAAATCCTAGAGTTAGTAAACTAACTCTAGATGCTTGCACAGATATAAAACGGGCATTCATCTGCCAGCTGAACTGCCATACTAAAGAAAAAAATAGGCTAGAGGAATGTTAATTTCTAAAAAGAAAAGGTTTTCCCTTTTTCTGATTTAACTTCTCAAACAGTCTAAGATGATTCTGAAAGAAGATTTAGAATTGATTTTGGAAATTGAGTGAAGCATATACTCATTTCTCATTAGGATTAGGGTCACTAGTGGTCGTAGTAAGCCCGCTTGGAATTAAGGTGATTGCCGGGCAATATGTAAGGGATTATATGTGATTAAATACAATAATTTAAATCCCTAGACTTCAAATTAATATATACCAAGTAGAATGATCATTTTCTTCCTTCTGGTCTCCTTTCCTCTCAAAATTGGGGGAGGAATTTAAATACCTTCTACATTCTTTTTTATTTTGAAGAACTAAATATAGTGAGAATGCCTTTCAGTGAATGATAAAGGGATCAGGTAGAAGTTTCTGACTATCCGATTTTTAAATTTTCTCTTTGGAAATGCCACTTAACTCCTTTGATTGATTTCTGAGCTTAGTATTGTTTAGTAAATAGCCTGTCCTGTAAAACGCTGCATCTCCTAAGTTTTAAATTAATAGGGAGGGGCCGGCCCTGTGGCGTAGCGGTTAAGTGCACGTGCTCAGCTGCTGGCAGTCTGGGTTTGGATCCTGGGTGGGCACTGATGCACCGTTTGTCAGGCCATGCTGTGGCGGCGTTCCATATAAAGTGGAGGAAGATGGGCACAGATGTTAGCCCAGGGCCAGTCTTCCTCAGCAAAAAGAGGAAGATTGGCATGGATGTTAGCTCAGGGCTGATCTTCTTCACAAAAAAAAAAAAAAGAAATCGGTATCAAAAACAATGAAAAGAAAAATACATTGAAAAAAATAAAAAAAATAAAAAAATAAATTAATAGAAAATATTTGATTAACAAGTAGATAGTAATTTTTTATGTACCTACTTTGCTAATAGAGATGGTGAAGGTTTTAAATTATATATATGTATATGGTTAAATTATATAGACCATGTATAGTTATACCTTTAAATAAATGAAAAAACATCCCACGTCCACTAATTGGAAAACTTAACGTTGTTAAGATGGCAGTGTTCCAAACTGATCTACAGATTCAACATATTCCCCACCACTACTAGCTGACTTATTTGTATAAATTGACAAGCTGATTTTAAAATTTATATGGAATTGCAAGTTACTCAGAATAGCCAAAACAATATTGAAAAAGAACAGAGTAATAGGACTCACACTTCCCAGTTTTAAGGCTTACTGTAAAGCACTGGTAATCAAAATGGTGTGCTGCTAGCACAAGGATAGACACACAGATCAAGGGAACAGAATAGAGAACTCAGAAACAAACCCATACATCTATGGTCAATTGATTTTTGATAAGAGTGCCAGAACCATTCACTGGGGGAAAGAATAGTCTTTTCAACAAGTGGTGCTGGGAAAACTGGATAGCCACATGCAAAAGAATGAAGATGGAACCTTACCTCACACTTTATATAAAAATTGACTCAAATGGATCAAAGACCTAAATGTAGGAGCTAAGACTATAAAACTCTTAGAAGTAAATGTAGGGATAAATCTTCATGATCTTGGATTTGGCACCAGTTTCTTAGATACGACACCAAAAACATGAACAACAAAAGAAAAAAATAAATTGGACTTTTATCAGAATTAAAAACTTTTGCACCTTAAAGGATGCCATCAAGAAAGTTAAGACTCTCCCACAGAATGGGAGAAAGTATTTGCAAATTATACATCTGATAAGCACCTGTATCTAGAATATATAAAGAACTGTTACAACCCAATGATAAAAAGACAACCCATTTTAAAAATGGGCAAAGAATCTGAATAGATAGTTCTCCAAATGGGATATACAAGTGACCAGTAAGCACATGAAAAGATGCTTGACATCAGAAGTTAGAGAAATGCAGATAAAACCACTATGAGATACAACTTCACACCAACTAGGAAGGCTAAAATAAAGATATCAGATAATATAAGTACTGGTGAGAATGTGGAGAAATCTGAACAATCTTACAGTTCCATTTTTGGCAGGAATGTAAAGTGCTGCAGCTGCTTTGGAAAACAGTCTGGCAGTTCAAGTGGTTAAACATAGTTACCATGTGACCCAGCAATTTCACTTCTAGGTATATACCGGAGAGAATTGGAAACAGGTTTCTACAAAAGCTTCTACACTGATGTTCGTAGTAGCATTATTCTTTTTTGTGTGTGTGAGGAAGATTAGCCCTGAGCTAACATCTGTTGCCAATCCTCCTCTTTTTGCTAAGGAAGATTGGCCCTGGGCTAACATCTGTGCCCATCTTCCTCTACTTTATATGTGGGATGCCTGCCACAGCATGGCTTCATAAGCCATGTGCAGGTCTGCGCCTGGGATCTGAACTTGCAAACCCCGAGCCGCTGAAATGAAGAGTGCAAACCCAACCACAATGCCACTGGGCTGGCCCCAATAGTAGCATTATTCTTAATAGCCAAAAGAGAGAAACAACCCAGATGTCCGTCAACAGCTGAATGGATAAACAAAATGTGTGATATCCATATAATTGAATAATTCTTTCACCTAGCATGTGTCTGCAAAGTTCATCCATGTAGCGTGTATCAGTACATCATGTATCAGTACATGCTACATGGATGAACTTTACAGACACATGCTGGGTGAAAGAAGCCAGTCACAAAAGACCACATATTATATGATTCCGTTCATATGGAAGTCCAGAATAGAGAAATCTATAGAAAAAAAGAATAGATTAGTGGTTGCTTAGGGCAGATGGGTGGGGGCTGAGGGGGCAGTGAGAAGCGTGGTCAGGCACAATAGCTAAAGGATTCAAGGTTTCTTTGTGAGGCGATGAAGATCTTCTAAAATTAGTTGTGATGGTTGTACCTATCTGTGAATACAGTTGTCCCTTGGTATCCGTGGGGGTTGGTTCCAGGACTCCCACCTCCACGGATAGCAAAATCCACAGATGCCCAAGTCCCTTATATAAAATGGCGTAGTATTTACATATAACCTAAGCACATCCTCCCGTAGACTTTAAATCATCTCTAGATTACTTGTAATACCTAATACAATGTAGATGCTATGTAAATAGTTGTTATACTATATTGTTTAGGTAATAATGAAAGAAAAAAAAGATCTGTACATGTTCAGTACAGAGGCAACCATTGTAGGCCTTTTGATCTGTGGTTGGTTGAATCTGTGGATGTGGAACCTGAGGATTTGAGGGGCTGACTATATACTTCTTGGTTATATACTTTTAATGTAGGGTGAGTGGTATGGTATGTGAGTTACATCTCAATGCTGTTAAAAAAAGAATGCATGAATTTTTATATATTTGTGTTTATTCCACTTAAGGATTTTTAGTAGTCAAAAGATATGATAAAAATGGCATATAGGTTTAATTTAGAGGTGATATGTTTGATTCATTACAGGAAAAAAAGCAACTTGGAGAGTGTATTGTAATGAAGGCACAAGATGATGGGGCTGCAGACTAGGAGTGTCAGGGAGATCGCAGTGGAATGAAGGCTTAGTGCATGGATATGGTGGGGAGAGGGAATGAAGGTTAGAAATGAGCAAAACATAGTTCTAACTTTGGTGGAGGGAGTAATATAGATTGTGGGGAAGATGTGAGAGGATGGTTTGCTGTCATGGAGGGAGGGGTAAAAGATGAAGTGGAGAAAAGAGCTTCAGTGGGATGATGAGTTTGGAAGCCAGATTTTAGAGAGTTTGAAAGAATTATTGGAGACAGTCCTGTATTTTTTGGACTCCTTATAGTTCCTTGCCTAATAAATATTGTTTAATTGTTGGAGGAATTGCATGAAGGAAAAATGGGGGATTGCCATGAGATTTGGCAGTAAAAGACAGGAAGGAAGTAACACAGCAGCTAAAGAATGGCTGGATAGAGGAGATCTGAGTTTGTTTAAATGAATAGGAAAAATGGTCTTCAGGAATTGGTTTTATATACACAGGTAGCGATAGTAGGAGGAACATTCTAGGAAGACTGTCCTCTTATGCTGAGAAAAATGGAAGGCTGATGAAAAGATAATATTTTGATGGTTTTAATCTTCAGAGAAGAGAGTATGAAGTGAGGACTGGTCTGAAAGAGGTGTGACCTGGGATAATTTGTTAGGAAGAAAGAAAAGAATATAAGTAGCAAGTGCTGGTCTAGATGCAGCTGAAAAATGAACTTATAGTGGGCCAGAGCTGTATAGATCTGTTTTCCTTTTCTACTTGGTTCATTTTCAGTAGCTGCAAGGTGGAAGAGTATACAAAAATAAATGAGACAATGACCCTGGAATCAAGGATCTCACGTCCACATTCCACATACTGTGGCCATACTGGGCCTTCTTACTATTGCCCAAACTATAGACTATTTTACAACTCTATGTCTTTGCATAGACTTTATACTAACTAGAACTACAAGGTAGTACAGAGGAAGGAGGATTCATTCTGTCAGGATTATTGGAAGGTAACACAGATATATTGATTCTTGATAAACCAGAGTCAAGAGTTTGTTAGAGACCCAAAGGACATTCTAAGCAGAAAGAACTGCATTTCTAAGGCTCAGAAGCATGGCTTTTGGGGGAAGTTTTATAAGCAGGTACAAATGTTGAAGTGATAGGAGATAAGACAGTAATAGTAAGCAAGGAACAGTTTGGAAAGACTGTTTTATGCCCCAGAATTTGCACTTTAGTCTGTAGAGGAAGAGGAATAATTAAAGGATTTTAAAGATGAGAGTGATGTTCTGTTTTGCAATTTTAGAAAGAATCATGTGGGCAGCTTCTGCCACTTTGTCTTCTTACTCCTCGCTGTCCCTAGTCTGTCTTTTTCCTCAGCTGCGCCGTACACTGTCAAGATTTCATAACTTTGTTCATTTTGTTTTTTTCTTAGGGTGCCAGAGTTCTGTTAACTCTTCCAGGCCCAATTTCAAATACAGATTCCTTTGAAGCCTTCAGTACTTTCAGGCAGACTTAACTCATCCTCATTTCTTTAGCGTTTTGTTTATAGTGAAAGAATAGCACTCATTTATTGTGTCTAAACTAGTTGTGTGTAATTTTATTCTTAACTAGGAACCTTGTGATTGCTTGAGGACAAGAAATGTAAACATGTTCATCTGTATAACTAGCAGCTAATGCATAACAGGTATCTGTCCAGTAATTGTTCAGTTGAATTGAATGATATATTATGTCAAAAATGTCTATTTCCTGTAAGCATAATGAACTGAAAAACTCAGAATATAGAATGAGACAGAGCCAACTGATTTAGGAACTGATTTCCAAGGTTGATACTAATAGATTAATAATTATTTTTTAAAGTTATGATTGAGTTAGGTGTTCACCCACCCAGAATAATATTATCAAGACCACACTTTTCCAATTTGTCAATAATAATGCACTTTATTTCTGAGTTAGAATCAGAAATCTTCCTGAGATCAGAGTACTGCAGTTAACTTATTTACTTCTGTGACTTATTTTCATGAAATGGTATACAGTTACATGTTGCTTAGCGACGAGCATATGTTCTGAGAAACGTGTCATTAGGTGATTTCGTCGTTGTGTGAACATCATAGAGTGTACTTACGCAAACCTGAATGGGATAGCCCACTACACACCTAGGCCATATGGTACTAATCTTATGGGACCGTTGTATTTGTGATCCGTCGTTGACCTTTTCTGTGGTTATGCGGTGCATGACTGTAGTTCTTTCTCTTGCTGACTAGACTCCAGGTAAAAGTTTTAAAAATATTATGCTATCCCTGAAAATCAGATTAAGATGTTTTGTGAGATTCTCTTTTGAGATGTCAGATCTGTTAGCTTGACCATTATTAACCTCAGGAACTTGCAGATGCCTTGTGTTTGCTGTGGGTTGGCTTACAGTTGGCCTCTATTAAGGGGTCAATACGAGGGTTTCAAACCCTTGAAAAGTTTTTTATTCTGAGGAGGCAGCTACCCAGCTGGCAGAAGCCCATTCTTTTGTTTTCTCAGAATACAGTTGTCATGCTTCAAGAGGCTGGCAAATGTTGCTTTGGCAGAATAAGGATGAGAATAATTTTTTTAGCCATGCTTTCCTTTGGTCTTTGAAGCAAATACAGAATGTTGATGGAATATGAAATTGATTCGAGAAATATACCTTAGAATTAAGGTAATGGAAGCATGTAAGTTTGGTACCATGTAAGTAAATGCAGCAGAAGACTTCTGTGGCTTCTTGCTATAATTTAGAAATATTTTGTGTTCCTTTTAGGGTCATTGCCATTTGCAAATTTCGGCATAATTGCTATGTTCTGTTTAAGTTTGTTAAGTGCTTTGTGACTTAATTAGTTATTGTAAGTATAATTTAAAATAAAATGTGTTTTTTGTCATTTCCAGTAACGACTGTCTCTTTCCTTTTTTTGTATATATTTCTCTTTCCATCGTATTAATAGAACAAATATGTTTAAATTTCCAGTTAGTTTGTCTTATTTGCCCATGTGGGTTTAAGATTTCATGGTCTTTTGCAGATTTCTGCCACATTATTGACCATTTTTCCGCTGTTCATTTTGCTTTAGCCACACTGAACTTGCTGTACTTGGAATAAGCCAGCCTCTGGCATCCTCCCCTGAGATTAACCCCTGAAGGAATGGTCATAAAATAAAGAGAAAAATTAGAAAGCCCCAGGGAAGGAGTGTTGGTACTGGGGGGTGTGTTTGTGTGTGCACGCGTGCATGTGCATGTGGCCTCGGTGGTGGTGGTGGTGGTGGTGGTGGTGACGGTCATGGTGGTGTGAGTTAGGGACTGCCAGTATATACAACTAGTGGGGAATTGTATACTACTAGGGGTGAAACAGCCATTCGAATTCAGGTCTTGGTGCCCACCCCCACTGTTATCTTGATAATTAGTATCTGCCCCCTAGAATTGTGATAGCAATGACTCAGACAGTGGGTACAAGAGTCCTCCAGAATAAATCATGATAGCACTTCCTAAAGTTCCCTACCTCTAAAATTCCTCACCCCTAAAATTCCCTTACCTAAATTCCCTATCCCTCCTCCACCAAACTCTTAGGGAGTGGTGAATTATAATGAAACCTCGTGCATTGCTGGTGGGAATGCAAAA
The DNA here is from genome assembly GCF_020826845.1 of Diceros bicornis minor. NCBI lineage: Eukaryota > Metazoa > Chordata > Mammalia > Perissodactyla > Rhinocerotidae > Diceros > Diceros bicornis. The sequence goes on along the minus strand of NC_080749.1, from coordinate 12,656,356 downwards.
TGGTGCAGCTACTACAGAAAACAATTAGGCAGTTTCTCAAAAAGTTAAACATAGACTTGCCATATTCTGCTCCTAAGTACCCAAAAGAATTGAAAGCAGGGACTCAAACAGGTACTTGTATACCGCTGTTCATAGCAGCTTTATTCACAATAGCCAAGAAGTGGCAACAGTCCAAATGGCCGTCAACAGATAAACGGATAAACAAATGGTATTTCCTTACAATGGAATATTATTCAGCTTTAAAAAGGAATGAAATTTTGAAACTTGCTACAACGTGGATGAACTTTGAAAACATTATGCTAAGTGAAATAAGTCAGATACAGAAGGACAAATATTATATGATTCCACTTATGTGAGGTATGTAGAATAAGCAAATTCATAGACACAGAAAGTAGGAAAGAGATTACCAGGAGTTGAGGGGAGGGAGTATGAGGACTGGTTGTTTAATGGGTAGAGTTTCTGATTGGGATGAAGAAAAACTTCTGGAAATGGATAGTGGTGTTGGTTGCACACATTATGTATATATTTAATGGCACTGAATTGTATACTTTAAAATGGTAAATTTTATGTTATGTTAAAAGAAAGAGGAGAAATGGGGGCTGATGCTTGTTAAGTGGGGGTTCCAATTTCTCCACATCCTCACCAACATTTATTATTTTCTGTATACACACGCACACACACGCACACACCCGTCCTAATGGGTGTGAAAGGGTATATAAATACGCGACAAGACCTACAGTGGTTGCGCGTGTACTGAACATGTACAGACCTTTTTTTCTTGTCGTTATTCCCCAAACAATACAGTATAACTATTTATATACATACGTTTTTAACATAACATTAACTTAATACTCACAGTTACCCTGATGATTATTGCTTGTCCATTTAACGAATACATAACATAGTCAAAAGTTCAGAAAGCTTTAGCAATCTGACAAAAATTACACAGCTAAAAAAATGACAAGGTTAGAATTTGAAGTTTGCTCTGTCTCCCAAACTCAAATTCCCTGAGGGTTACACACCACACCCAGATTTGCCTGGAATGTCACCTCTCAGATCAGTAATCAAATACCCCAACTTCTTATTACAACCTTCTCCTCTAACTTGTTCACAAAATTACTCTGAATGCCTAGGTTCTCCAGTCACAGGGAACTTCCAGTACTTTGACCCCACTTAACAAATATGTTAAAAAAAAAAAAAAGTGAAAGTGCCAACACTTAGGTAGGAAACTTGAAATGACAAAATTAGAGGAGAAATATGGGGAAATAATAGAGATTGATATCCTAGAATTAAAGAGAGAGGAAAGATCTCAGATTAAAAAGGCCCAAAAGAATACCAAATAGAGTTAAGAAGAAACCCATACCTGGACACGTTATAGTGAAATTTAAGACTGTCGGAGATAGAGAGAAGTCTAAAAGCTTATCAAGAGAATAAATAACATTATTAAGGAACAAGATTCAAATTGACGTCACACTTTTCAACAGCAACATAGACTGCAAGAAGACAGTAGAGTAATAATATATTTTGAGTACTGAAAGTATTGAAAGGAAATAACTTTGAACCTTGACTTTTATATCCAACCAACCATCATTCAAGTATAAGAGCATGATTAAAATATTCTCAAACATAGAAGCCCTTTGAAGATTAGCATACTAAGTCTCACATGGAGAACAGTTCTGGAGGAAGAACTCAAATGAGTGGCGAAACATATCTAACAGATGCTACTAGATATGTGTAATATATACGTGTAAGACGTGTAAAGAATGATCAAATACCAAAGTAAAAATTGTCTTAAAAAATTAAGCATGACCAAAGAAAGAAATACAGGAAGTATATCCATAAAACATGATGAGGATTGGGTGGAGGGGAGATCAGGGACATGAGGGCATGGTAAAGTTCTTGTCTTGATAAAGGGAAGTATGGATAACAATTTTATTTGTCAAAAAGAAAGGATGTAAAAAGTGCAGAAAAAGCAAAGGACAAGTTGAAATAAAATTGTCAGTTAAAAGGCAGAGAATAAAAAAACAATCTAACTCTATACATAAATTTTTTTACAAGAAATATCCTAAATCATGATTTAAAATTATATAGGGGGAGGGGCATGGATAGGATGTATATGAAAATTGTTGAAAATTGAGAATCTCAACAGTGCTTTTGCTTATGTGGGTTATATCTATCGTTAGTTACCATATTAGAAATTAAAACTGAAAAATTTTAAAAATATTCATCTATTGGTTAGTTTAAAAACAGCAACAATATACCCTTTTTATGTTATCATAAGTAACATATTTTTATGAAAAATAACTATTTTACTAAACTGAATAGTGAGAAGAGTAGCGTTGTTTTATGCACTTTTGCAAATCTCTTTAATGTCTGGTTTAATACAGCATACTTAGAATCTCTTTTCTGCTTCAGCATTCACTCTGTTGCAGTGTGTTGTTTTTGAGGTACGTGAGGAGAATCCTAGGACCTTGTGGATCTTTTGAAAGCATATGGAGAACCCTCAGGGGTCCTGAGACCACAATTTGAGAACTACTTTTTCCGTACAAGTTTCTTCGTTATCACCCCCCTCCAATTTGGTGTCTTCTGCATTGATGACAGTACTTTTCTCATTATCCCATATTCCGTCCCACCTTCCATTTTTGTTTTTGCTATTTCCTATCTTACATTCTTTCTGGTTTAAAACTGGTCTTCTCTAAGTCTTTACTGATGATTCTAGTCTCTGTTGACTCTCTCTTCTCTAAAATCTGTTGACAAGTGTAGTGAATTCCACATGATTTTTACTTTTCTAAGTTTTCTTTTTCCAGTTACATTATAAAGCTCCTTTAAAGTAGGGACTCTAAAAATTGACAAGACAAAATAAGAGTTTCTCCTTACATAGAATGTTCGGTACGAAGTAATATTTGTTGTTTGATTGGAAGTAACACTCTCCGGGAAAGCACATATAGATCACAGATTCTCTTTTGGCTTTAAATGGTTCATTGGAAAACTATAGTATCTTACCCATTACCTGCTATATGGTAATACTTTTGGTATCGCAAGTAATACTTTTGGTATCGCAAGTAATGCTTTTTAAAAGATATTTTATACAACTAAAACCATCTTCAGTTCAGGCTTATTGATCTTGTAAGTCACTTATTGATTAATTTATTTTCTTACCATTTCAGAAAAAAGCCAAAGGACAAGAGCTGTTTGATCAGATTATGTACCACTTGGACCTTATTGAAAGCGACTATTTTGGACTGAGATTCATGGATTCTGCGCAAGTAGCAGTGAGTAGCTGTGTTCTAGAGGTTCCCATATGGGGGCAGAAATGGAAAATTTCAGACGATGTACTAAGTGTTACAAGGCTACATATTCTTAATGCATTCTTTTTTTCCTGTGATTTTTCTTACTCTGATCTGAAACTTTGACCCCTTACTTCAGAATAACCTGAAGTGCTTGTTAAAAAAAAATGAGTTCTGGCCCTAAACTGTATTAGTAGAGCATGATCTTTGCGGATGAGACTTGGAAGTCCGTCTTTTTAATAACCACTGGATTGGTTGTTGGGCATACTGGAGTTTGAGAACCACCTTGTAATGGGAAGAGTGCTAGAATGGGAGTTTTGTGAGCTCTTGGGTAAGTGATAGAAGTTTCTAATTTGCAAATTAACATGAGTAGACTAGAATATCTGTAAGATCCCTTCCAGATCTGGGATTCTGTATCGGTAAATAGACGTTCTTTGACATGTGTATTTCAAATGAGAAAACAGCATATGTAATAGGGTAGGAAGTTGGAGGCTTTTCAAAGAACTGAGTACTGTACTAGGATTTGACTGGAGGGTATTTAAAAGAAAATAGTAGATGATATGATTGAAAGGTAGATTAGTGGCTATATCATCCAACTGAATACCAAAAGTATTAAATAATAAATGGGCAATATTTATTCTCTAATAATTGAGATTAGGAATTTTTCAAGCAGTGAGGTTATGTTTTGCTTCAGGAAGTTTTTTATAGAAATATTGTGTAGGATTATTTGGAGTGGGCAGAGATCAAAGTCAGAAAGAGTCATTACAAACACTTTGAGGTTAAAAGTAATATTAAGGCCTGGAATAGGGCATTCACAGTAGCAGGGAGAGGGAAGGAGCAGAGATAAAGATATCAAGACATTAAGCCTTGTTTTCTGGAAGTCTGTGATGGAGTGTGTGTGTATGTGTGTGTGTTTAGTGACACAATAGCGGTATCTAGGACACGTAGGAATACTATATATAATAAGAGTTCTCAAGAATTCTCAAGTTTGTTTTGGAGTGGGGCTTTGTTTGGTTTGGTATGATTAATAAATTAAGTGGAATACCTCTATAAGATACTTTTAAAAACCCACATCTTTTGGAGATGAGTGCCTTAACTGGCTTTATAGAACATCTTGGCTGAAGTTACAATTGTTAATAATGGTAGCTGTAATTTTTTTCCTTGATTTCCATTCCCCCCCCCCCCCCCCCGCCCCGAATTAAAAAAAAAAATTAAACCTGAGCATTCAGCAACAGGATAATGGCTAGGTAAAATTTGGCACACTCTTCCAATGGAATACTCTCCAGCTCATTAAAAATGGTGATTTTTTTTAAGTATGCTAGTTGACATGAAATGATGTAAACAATGAAAAGGGTTATAAAATGGTATAATTGAATTTTTCTATTTAAAAAAAAATCTGGATATATGCACATATATATACGTGAAAAAATTTGCAAAGCTTTTTACCATAGTTTCAGAGTTCTGATCTCTGGATGGAGTTTGTGTAGGAGGTGTTTCTTTTATTTTTGTTTTTAATGTTATTTCTCTTCTGTTAGACTAAATCCACTAGGGACAGAGAATGAGTTACTTAGCTCTGTTACCCAGCATGTAGTAGGCACACAAAATGTTTATTGAATTCAATTCTGGTCTGCTCCTGATTTGGGGAAGGCTTGGTTGATTATTGAGTTTATGTCATTCAACTCTCATGTCGAGAATAATGGAGTCAAAGTCTTAGAATCAATGAAAAAATAAATGATTTTAGGGGTAGATAATTCATAGCTTCCTGTTTTTTTTAGAAATTGTAGGGAAAAGAGGTAGAAGTATACCAATGTTAAGTTTCAGGTACTTTCTTTCCTTTTCTTAAGATATTTAAGAAATTGTGGAAAGAAATAGACATGCAGGCATTGCTAAGTTGTGTTAATTGTTCTTTGCTAGTGTCAACAATTACTGAATTACTAGATTCCATAGCAATATTTTCCCCTCCTCATTTGATACAGATATAGTGCCTTTCTTCTGGTCAAAATGAGTTTTTGGTACAGCCAGCATTAGAAATTCTTCTTGTTGTTGTTGATGTCATGAGGGTTTATAACATTGTGAAATTTTAGTTGTACATTATTGTTTGTCAGTGACCATAGAAATGTGTCCCTTCACCCCTTGTGCCCACCCCCCAACCCCCTTGCCCCGCCCCATAACCACCAAACTGTTCTCTCTGTCCGTGCTTAAGTTTATCTTCCACATATGAGTGAAATCATGGGGTGTTTGTCTTTGTCTGGCTTATTTCGCTTAACATAATACCCTCCAGGTCCATCCATGTTGTTGCAAATGGGATGATTTTGTCTTTTTTCATGGCTGAGTAGTATTCCATTGTATATATATACCACATCTTCTTTATCCAGTCATTAGTCGAGGGACACTTGGGTTGCTTCCACTTCTTGGCTGATGCTGCAGTGAACATAGGGGTGCATAAGCCTCTTTGGATTGTTGATTTCAGGATCTTTGGATAAATACCCAGTAGTGGGCTAGCTGGATCATAAGGTATTTCTATTTTTAATTTTTTGTGGAATCTCCATACTGTTTTCCATAGCAGCTGCACCAGTTTGCATTCCTGCCAGCAGTGAATTAGGGTTCCTGTTTCTCCACAACCTCTCCAATATTATTTTTTGTCTTGGTGATTATAGCCATTCTAACGGGTGTAAGGTAATATCTTAGTGTAGTTTTGATTTGTATTTTCACGATGGTTAGTGATGTTGAATGTCTTTTCATGTGTCTCTTGGCCATCTGTGTAACTTCCTTGGAAAAATGTGTGTTCATATCCTCTGCCCATTTTTTGATCAGGTTGTTTGTTTTTTGTTGTTCAGTTGTGTGAGTTCTTTATATATTAAGGAAATTAACCCCTTGTTGGATATATGATTTGAAAATATTATTTCCCAGCTGGTGGGTTGTCTTTTCATTTTGATTCTGGTTTCATTTGCCTTGCAGAAGCTCTTTAGTCTGATGAAGTCCCACTTGTTTATTTTTTCTTTTGTTTCCCTTGTCCGAGTAGACATGTAATTCTAAAAGATGCCTCTATGATGAGGTCAAAGAGTGTACTGCCTGTGTTTTCTTCCATGAGTTATATAGTTTTGGGTCTTGCCTTCAAGTCTTTGATCTGTTTTGAGTTAATTTTTGTGTATGGTGAAAGAAAATAGTCTACTTTTGTTCTTTTGCATGTGGCTGTCCAGTTTTCCCAGCATCATTTATTAAAAAGACTTTCCTTTCTCCATTGTATGTTCTTTGCTCCTTTGTCGAAGATTAGCTGTCGTAGATGTGTGGTTTTGTTTCTGGGCTTTCAGTTCTGTTCCGTTGATCTGTGTGTCTGTTTCTGTATCAGTACCCTGTTGTTTTGATTACTGTAGCTTTGTAGTATATTTTGAAGTCAGGGATTGTGATGCCTCCAGCTTTGTTCTTTTTTCTCAGGATTGCTTTAGCTATTCGGGGTCTTTTGTTGTTCCATATGAATTTTAGTATTCTTTGTTCTATTTCTGTGAAGAATGTCATTGAAATTCTGATTTGGATTGCACTGAATCTGTAGATTGCTTTAGGTAGTATGGACATTTTAACTGTGTTTATTCTTCTGATCTACGTGCATGGGATGTCTTTCCATTTCTTGATGTTGTCATCGATTTCTTTCAATAATGTCTTATAGTTTTCAGTGTATAGGTCTTTCACCTTGTTGGTTGACTTTATTCCTAGATATTTTATTCTTTTTGTGGCGATTGTAAATGGGATTGTCTTCTTGAGTTCTCTTTCTGTTATGTAGAAATGCAACTGATTTTTGTAAGTTGATTTTGTATCCTGCAACTTTGCTGTAATTCTTGATTATTTCTAATAGTTTTCCAATGGATTCTTTAGGGTTTTCTCTATATAAAATCATATCATCTGCAAACAGTGAGAGTTTGACTTCTTCGTTGCCTATTTGGATTCCTTTTATTCCTTTTTCTTGCCTAATTGCTCTGGCCAAAACCTTCAGTACTATGTTGAATAAGAGTGGTGAGAGTGGGCACCCTTGTCTTTTTCTTGTTCTCAGAGGAATGGGTTTCAGTTTTTTCCTGTTGAGTATGATGTTGGCTGTGGGTTTGTCATATATGGCCTTTATTATGTTAAGGTACTTTCCTTCTATACCCATTTTGTTGAGAGTTTTTATCATAAATGGATGTTGGATCTTGTCAAATGCTTTCTCTGCATCTATTGAGATGATCATCTGGTTTTTATTCCTCATTCTGTTAATGTGGTGTATCACATTGATTGATTTGCAGATGTTGAACCATCCCTGTGTCCCTGGTATAAATCCCACTTGATCATAGTGTATGATCTTTTTAATGTATTGCTGTATTCGGTTTGCCAATATTTTCTTGGGGATTTTTGCATCTATGTTCATCAATGATGTTGGCCTGTAATTTTCCTTCTTTGTATTGTCCTTGTCTGGCTTTGGTATCAGGGTGATGTTGGCCCTGTAGAATGTGTTAGGAAGTGTTTCATTTTCCTTTACTTTTTAGAAGAGTTTGAAAAGGATAGGTATTAAATCTTTGAATGTTTAGTAAAATTCTCCAGAGAAGCCATCTGGTCCTGGACTTTTATTTTTTGGGAGTTTTTGATTACTGTTTCAATCTCTTTACTTCTGATTGGTCTGTTAAGATTCTCTATTTCTTGATTCAGTTTTGGGAGGTTCTGTGAGTCTAGGAATTTATCCATTTCTTCTAGATTGTCCAGTTTGTTGGCATACAGTTTTTCATAGTATTCTCTTATAATCCTTTGTATTTCTGTGGTATCCATTGTAATTTCTCCTCTTTCATTTCTAATTTTATTTATTTGAGCCTTCTCTCTTTTTTCCTTAGTGAGTCTGGCTAAACGTTTGTCAATTTTGTTTCTCTTCTCAAAGAACCAGCTTTTGTTTCATTGGTCCTTTCTACTGTTTTTTTGGTTTCAGTTTCATTTATTTCTGCTCTAATTTTTATTATTTCCCTCCTTCTGCTGACTTCGGGCTTTGTTTGTTCTTCTTTTTCTAATTCTGTTAGGTGTAGTTTAAGGTTACTTATTTGGGATTTTTCTTGTTTGTCAAGGTGGGCCTGTATTGCTGTGAGTTTCCCTCTCAGGACTGCTTTTGCTGCTTCCCACATGAGTTGGTATGGTGTATTTTCATTTTCATTTGTGTTCAGATATTTTTTGATTTCTCCTTTAATTTCCTCAGTGATCCATTCGTTGTTCAGTAGCATGTTGTTTAGTCTCCACATCTTTGTCACTTTCCCAGTTTTTTTTCTTGTAGTTGATTTCTAGTGTCGTAGCATTATGGTTGGAGAAGATGCTTGTTATGATTTCAGTCTTAAATTTATAGAGGCTTGTCTTGTTTCCCCAACATGTGGTCTATCCTTGAGAATGTTCCATGCACGCTTGAGAACAATATGTAATGTGCTGTGTTTGGATAGAGTGCTCTCTATATATCTATTAAGTCCATCTCATCTAGATTTTCGTTTAAGTCCACTATTTCCTTATTGACTTTCTGTCCGGATGATCTATTCATTGATGTAATTGGGGTGTTAAGATCCCCTACTATTATTGCGTTGTTCTTAATATCTCCTTTTAGGTTTGTTAATAGATGCTTTATGTACTTTGGTGCTCCTGTGTTGGGTGGATATATATTTAAAAGTGGTATGTCTTCTTAGTGGAGTGTCCCTTTTGTCGTCATATATTGCCCGTTTGTCTCTCATTACCTGTTTTATCTTGAGGTCTTCTTTGTCTGATATAAGTATGGCAACACCTGCTTTCTTTTGTTTGCCTTTAGCTTGGAGTATTGTCTTCCATCCTTACACTCTGAGCTTGTGTTTGTCTTCAGAGCTGAGATGTGTTTCCTGGAGGCAGCACATTGTTGCATCTTGTTTTTTAATCCATCCCGCCACTCTGTGTCTTTTGATTGGAGAGTTCAATCCATTTACATTTAGAGTGATTATTGATATATGAGGGCTTAATGTCGCTATTTTATTGCTCATTTTCCAGTTGTTTTGCATTTCTTTTGTTTCTTGTCCCATGTGTTTCGGACTGCCGGTTCAGTTTGGTAGTTCTGTATGATGGTTTTCTTTTTAGTTACGTATGTCTCTCTGTTTTGATTATTTGTTTAGTGGTTCCCATGAGGTTTATATAAAAAATCTCATAGATGAGATAGTCCATTTTCTGATGGCCTCTTATTTCCTTAGACTAAGTTGATTTCATCCCTTTCCCCTTTCCCTTATAAGTTATTATTGACACAACTTATTCCATCTTGTCTTGTGAGTTTGTGTTTAAAGTGATGAAGTTATATTTATTTTTGGTGTTTTCTTTCCCTTAATTTTTGGTGTTATGATTAAGTGTTCGCTAACCTATTCTGATAGAGAGCTGTAATTTTTATGATTTTGTCTACCTATTTTTCTCCTTGCTCAAAGCTGTGTATCCCCCTTCTCTCTTTTTTTTTTCAGGCATGAGAGCCTTCTTGAGCATTTCTTGTAGTGGGGGTCTTGTGGCAGTGAACTCCCTTAGCTTTTATTTATCTGGTATAGTTATTATTTCTCCATCATATCTGAAAGATATTTTCACTGGATAGAGTATTCTTAGGTGAAAGTTTTGTCTTTCAGAATTTTGAATATATCATTCCACTCTCTCCTAGCCTATAAAGTTTCTGCTGAGAAATCAGCTGAGAGCCTCCTAGGATTTGCTTTGTATGTTATTTTTTTTTGTCTTGCTGCCCTTAATATTTTTTCTTTGTCATTGATTTTTTGCCAGTTTTACTACTCTGCCTTGGAGAGGGCCTTTTCATATTGATGTATTTAGGTGATCTAATGATTTCATTCACTTGTATTTCCAGCTCCTTCCCCAGGTTTAGGAAGTTCTCAGCCATTATTTATTTGAACAAGCTTTCTGCTCCTTTTTCCCTCTCTTCTTCCTCTGGAATACCTATAATCCTTATGTTGCATTTCCTAATTGAGTCCGATGTTTCTCAGAGAATTTCTTCATTTCTTTTTAGTCTTAGTTCTCTCTCCTCCTCCATCTGGAGCATTTCTGCCTTCCTATCCTCAATATTGCTAATTCTTTTCCTCCATATTTTCAGCTCTCTTCTTTAGAGTCCAGATTTTTCTTTCTCTCCTCCAGTGTATTTTTTATCTCCAACATTTCTGATTGGTTTTTCTTTATAGTTTCAATCTCTTTTGTGAAAAAGTTCCTGATTTCATTGAACTGTCGGTGTTTTCTTGCAGTTCGTTGAGCTTTTTTATGATAGCTATTTTGAATTCTGTCTCATCAAGGTTATACATTTCTGTGCCTTCAGGATTGATTTCTGGGTGCCTGTCATTTTCCTTCTGGTCTGAAGATTTAATATATTTTTGCATAGTGCTTGAGGGCATGGGCTTATTTTTCCTCATTCTGAAGATATCTGGTTGCAGCTTCCTCGTGCTGCCACTGGATGGGGGTCAAGAGCTTTGTAATCTGAGCCCGCCGTGATCTGCAGGTGCTCTGGCTGACCGGCTATGCTGGTGCTCCGGGCAGGGGGAGGGGTCTTTCTTTTGCCTACCCGGTCCTGGGGGGCTCCTTGTTCTTCCCTCGCTATCTGCTCTCCTGGGGTGCTAGCTTGATGAAGACATCTCCGCAACAGTTCAGTCCCCTCCGTATGGGAATTACAGGCTGTGAGAGAACTTGGAGAGCCACGGTTTTTCTGTGGAGGGCTGCCCACCCCCACCCCCACCCCCCCTGAGAGCTGGACAATCCTGGTCCCAGGGTCGCTGCTGTTGGGGAAGGAGGGCAGTTCTCCTTACTTCCATCCACTTGTTCCGGGAGTATCAGCACCTCCACCTTCAGATGTAAGGCTCTGTGGGTCTCGCAGATGTCTTTTGTGTTATGTGAGTGTCCTCTGTTAGTATTTGAATGTCCTTTTTGTTGTATCTTGCGGGAGAGAGCCTGAGGGGGGGAGCTCGCTCCGCCATGATGCTGACGTCACTTCTAGCATTAGAACTTTTTTTTTTTTTTTTGTGAGGAGATCAGCCCTGTGCTAACATCCGCCAATCCTCCTCTTTTTTTGCTAAGGAAGACGGCCCTGGGCTAACATCTGTGCCCATCTTCCTCCACTTTATATGGGACGCCGCCACAGCATGGCTTGCCAAGCAGTGCATCGGTGCGCACCCGGGATCCGAACCAGCGAACCCCGGGCCGCCGCAGCGGAGCGCGCGCACTTAACCGCTTGCGCCACCGGGCCGGCCCCTAGCATTAGAACTTTTAATCCCTACTCTCTTTAGTTCTAGTTTATTCTTCCCAATGCCCAGAAATCTAGGTATTAAGATTAAATTTAGGGCCGGCCCTGTGGCTTGGTGGTTAAGTGCGCGCGCTGCGATGCTGGTGGCCTGGGTTCGGATCCCGGGTGCGCATCGAGGCACCACTTCTCCGTCCATCCTGAGGCTGAGTCCCACATACAGCAACTAGAAGGATGTGCAGCTATGACATACAACTATCTACTGGGGCTTTGGGGGGAAAAAATAAAAATAAATAAAATCTTTAAAAAAAAAAAAAAAAGATTAAATTTATATGGGCTTACTTTTACTTAGTTTCTTTTTTGATGAGGAAGATTAGCCCTGAGCTAACATCTGTTGCCAATCCTCCTTGTTTTGCTGAGGAAGCTTGGCCCTGGGCTAACATCCATGCCCGTCTTCCTCTACTTGATATGTGGGACGCCTGTCACAGCATGGCCTGATAAGTGGTGCAGTGCATAGGTCTGTGCCTGGAATCCAAAACTGGTAACCCTGGGCTGCCAAAGCAGAGCGTGCGAACTTAACCACTATGCCACCAGGCTGGCCCACTTAGTTTCTATTTTTGTTGTCACTAATATGCTCTAAACTATGTGAGTTGAGCTAGAAGAACAATAAGTGGTAGATGAAGGCTATTAAAAATGAACTCTAGATAGCACTTTAAATATCCTCAAAGTACCAACTCACTCATTTACATAACAATTTTACATCAGTTAACATAGAGAAGGCTTTCAGTTATTTGTGGCCACATTTAACCCCAGAATGAAACAGAGGTGATACTTTACAAGCAGTTCAATTTATTGATGTAGATGGTGAACTTGATAGATCAAGTGGAATTTTTGGCCAGGATCATCTATGTGTGAGGTAAGTTAACCCAATGATTTCCATATCTCTTTCTCATATTTACTGTGTTGACATAACTGTAGAATCCAAAGGGGATGAGGCAGGGTAAAAAATGCTGCATACTTGATATGTTTTCTTTTCCCATTTTGGATAGAGATAGATACAGAGAAGTACATCATGATGGTAAATCACAGCTGACATGTAACAGACTGTTGAAGATCAAAAAGGATTGGTAGAGGAATTGTGGTGAACTAAGGAGCATACGTATCATTTTCTCTCTAAAAAGGGGATGGACAAACAGGTACTACCCAGCTCCAGCCATTTGTTGCCAAATAACATTGCTTGATTGATCTTCAGGTATTTAAAGAAAAGCTAGAAATCTAGATTTTTAGGTTAAAGCCTCCATTTTTTAAAGAACAGTGGTTAAATTTCTTCTAAAAAGTTTGGCTGATGAAAGAAATAATAAAAGAAATAAAAAAAGAGCTAAATAAATGGAGAGACATACCATGTGCTGTGTGGATTAGAAGACTCAACAAAGTAAAGATATGAGTTCTCCCCTAAGTGATATACAGATTTCGTGCAATTTGCATCAAAATTCCAGCAAAATCTTTTGTGAATGTAGACAGGATTATTTTAAAATTTATATGGAAAGGCAGAGGAACTGGAATAGCTGAAAATAATTTTGAAAAAAGAGAGTAAAGTGGGAGGAGTCACTTTACCCAGCTTCAAGATTTATTTTATAACTACTGTAATCAAGGCTATGTGGTATTGGCAATAGACACATAGATCAGTGGAGCAAGATAGGAACCTGGAAATAGCCCTACACAGGTATGGCCAAGTGATTTTTGACAGAGATGCCAAGGTAATTCAGTGGAAGAAGAGTAGTCTCAATAATGGTGCCGGAGCAGTTGGATATCAGGTAAAATAATGAACCTTGACCTAAACCTTATACCTGTACAGAAATAGATAATGAACATGAATGTAAAATGTGAGACTAATAAACTTAGAGAAAAATACACAGGAGAAAATCTTTGCAACCTAGGGCGTGGAGAAGAGTGACTACACATGACACCAAAAACATGATCCATTTTTTAAAAATCAATAAAATAGACTTTGTCAGAATTAAAACCTTTTGCTCTGGGAAGGTCTCTGTTAAGAGGATAAAAAGCCAAGCTACATACTGGGAGAAAATATTTGCAAACCAAATATCTGACAAGGAGTTTATACCTAGCATATGTAAAGAACTCCTGACTTCAACAGTTAGAAAACAAGCAGTCCAGTTAGAAAATGGGTAAAAGACATGAAGAGACCTTTCACCAAAGAGGATCTACAGATGGGAAATAAATTCCTGAAAAGATGTTAAACATCACTAGACATCAGGTAGATGCAAATTAAGACCTTGATGAGACATCATTACATCTATTAGACATCTCTTAGAACAGCTAAAATAAAAAATAGTGACAACTCCTGGGCCAGCCCCGGTAGCCTAGTAGTTAAGTTTGGCGTACTCCGCTTCGGCGGCCCGGCTTTGGTTTCCGGGCGTGGACTTAGACTACTCTTCAGTGATCATGCTGTTACAGCGGCTTACATACAAAATAGAGGAAGATTGGCCACAGATGTTAGCTCAGGGCGACTCTTGCTCAGCAAAAAAAACCCAAAAAACAAAAAAAACTGGTGACAACTCCAAATGCTGGTGAGGATGTGGAAAAACTGGATCTCTCATACATTAGTATTGGGAATGTAAAAATGGTACAACCACTTTGGAAAATAGTCTGTCAGTTTCTTAAAAAACTAAATGTATACTTACCACGTAACTCAGCAGTTGAATGCATGGCCATTTATCTGAGAGAAGTGAAGACTTCTTTCCTCACAAAAACCTGTGCATGATTGTTCATAGCAACTTTATTTGTAATAGCAAAAGACTTGAGCAATCCAAAATATCCTACAGTAGGTTAATGATTAAACAAACTGTCATACATTCATACTGTGGAATACTATTTGGCAATAGAAAGGAAAAATCTGTTGATACATACAACTTGGATGGATTTCAAGGGCATTGTGCTGAGTGAAAAAAACCAATCTCAAAAGGTCACATGCTGTATGGTTCCATTTATGTAACATTCTTGAAAAGAAAAAACTATAGAGATAGAGATCAAATTGATGGTTGCCATGGTTTAAGGATATTGGAGATAGAGGGTGGGTGTGACTATAAAGGAGTAATGTAATAGAACTCTTTGTGATAATGGAATATTTCTTTATCTTGATTGTGGTGTTAGTTATTGGAATCTAAACGTGTGATAAAATGACATGGAATTATATATGCACATTGTACCATTGTCAGTTTCCTGATTTTAGTGCTGTGTACTATTGTTATGTAAGATGTAAGCACTGGGGAAAGGTGGGGAAGAGTACACGGGACCTCTCACTGTTATCATTGCAACTTCTGTGAATATTTCATAATAAAAATTTTTTAAAGAATAAGGAAAATATAATATGGGCCAAACAAAATATGTCTCAGGGCCAAGATTTAATCCTCTGACGTATATGTTTGTGACGTTGGCTTGGTGAAGTTTTTCAAACTTAATATTTAGAGCTTAGAATTGTAAGTGGTCCAATCAAGCTTTTAAAGAATGAGTTACGTAGATTGTAGACAGGTCAAGTTTCAGGGAAGAGAAACTTAGGTAGCATTTCTCCTAATACTTGGAAAAGAAAGAAAACTCGTTAACACGTCAGTGGTAATTACTTTTTGCCTTTTTCTTAAATTGATTTGATAGCTTATGTTGGTTTGTTCTTTCTATTTTTTAAACTTCCCTTGTTCTCGGTGTAAAAATCCTAAGTAAAGTATCAGCACACTATATTCAGCAGCCTATTAAAAGTATATCAATATATTATGATCAGGTGGAGTTTATTCTCAGAAATGCAAGGGTGATTCAATATTAGTTGATATAATTCATCACATGTGGTATATCATGGGATTGTTTCCTGCCTTTGCTGTAAGAGAACTATACCTTGTTGCTTGGTTGACCCCATGCTTGGCCGTGTGACTTGCTTTTGGCAATGGAATGTGAGCTGATGGGATGTGTGCCAATTCTGAACAGGTTAACTACCCCTTCACGCTGTTATTGCTTTATCCTATACGTAAGTGAAACTACATTCAAAGAAGATTGAAACTGAAATCTTTACCACAAAAGAAAATAAGTTGAATAACTTGATTAGTTGAAGTTTATGGCGTTTAGTTTAAAGACAACACTCAATGGAAATGGAAATGGAGATGTTAGATCTAAAGCTGAGGGCTAGAAAACACTTCATTATTTAGTGGACCATAGGGTAAATGTTTTACAAGTTCACACCTGGAGGCTGCAACGGTGGATCCCCTGGATAGCACATCCAAGATCATTGAGCCAAGAGAGGAGGCAATTCTTGTTCCAGTTTTAGAATTCAGCTATTTCAGGTACTGTAGGCATAATGTGGTGAGGTGTCAGTTTGGCTTGCTGACCCTCACTCCTCTGAGGTTGTGCATATAATACTCTAGTTTCTTATCCTGTGGTTTTTGGGGACCTGTTAAGCCCCTTCTTCCTAGCCCCAGAACACCTCGAATAAACCTAACAGGCTTTGGCCTATATGGAATTAACCTTCTTTCTGTGTGTGTAGGTCTAGCCAAGCTGTGGAAGGCGTGCCCATCTCCAAAGGTGGTAGTGGGTGCTGAGCAGACAAGTGGCTCAACAGACGGCACCTGTGAAGAACAGACGTGGTGGTTGCTTGGTGGCTTTGCTCTCTTTCTGTGTCGATTTTTGATTATTAAAAACAAAAACCCAAACCCTAGATTAATAGAGAAACAATAGAAGGTTTCTACTAAAGATAGGAGGGTGACAAATGGACATCATTATTACCACTGCTATTTAGTTTCATAATAGAAGTACCAGCAAATGCAATTATAAAGTTATGAATGTTGGAAAGGAGGAGGTAGAACTGACGCTGTTGGCAAATGATTGGATTGTGCACTGGATTCAACTGAGAACTTAAGACAAACAATAGGATTCAATAAAGTAGTGGGGAGTGAAAAATATATAGAAATAAATAATGTATATATAAAATATATGTATATATTGTAACACATATTTGCTAAATAAGGAGGACCTGTAAAAAAGTGTATTTTCAAAGTAGATTATGTGCTCTCTTTCTGGAGAGTGAATATATAACACACCGAACTCAGCTACATTTGCATTATGAGTTTGACTTTTCAGAATCCTAAGAGAGCATACTAATAATACACAGAAAGGCACAGTGCAAAGTATATTTTAATGGTTCACCTAAGTCTTCACTTGAAATGTCTTATAACACAGACTGTTAATGCCAAAAAAGTAATCACCCAGGAAGAATTTATAATGAAATATAGACTAAATTGAAGTGTTTTCAGTTAGATACAGCAATGCAATGTATTGATTCTTTGTTTTCATAGCCTAGATTTTTTTTAACGTTTTGTCAATTGTTTAAAATATTAAAATTTGCTTTAAAACAACCCTTTAATTTGGAGCAATAAGCCTCTACTCCTCACAGGAGAAATATTTTTTGCAGAGGCAGTTGTTTTGAAAGATAATTAACATTTCTCTGCTTTAAGCTCTTTGCTCTTTGAGCAAAAGTTGTGGTGCATTTCTTTAGTAGAGCTGTGTAGGCAGTTAAAAGTCAGGACTCATTCATTTGAAGAGCTGTTTACAGACCATTTGGCTATAAGGCCTGGGATGAGGGTGTGTATATTTAGTATTTTGGAAAATCCCAGGGTGATTGATTGGTTTAGTTATGTCTGTTGTGTATGTGATTATATATTATTTATATTTTAAGACACAAGTAAATAATTGTTCTTTCATTCCTAGCTCAATAGGATAGAAAGAAATGTGGCTTTCCACATCCTTTGACATCTAAGTTTATCAACCAAACTTAAAAGTAGGAAATTAGAAGGGAATTTGTTTCCTTTTTAAGATACGAATGGGAAAAGAGAACTATATTAGTTTCATGCTAAGCATCCAAGACTCTGTATCTGCTGCATCTCACCTTTATCTTCTAATGTAATTTAAACTCAACTCCTAAGACCCTGATTCAAGGAAAATACTGTCAGTGTCTGTCTCGGAGCTCTGAATTTTCCAGTCCCTGGGCTTGGAATGTGGAGGAGATGAAAGAAAACAGACTTGAGAATATGCAAACATGAACTCTTCCCCAGAAGAACATCACCCAGAACTCCCCCAGCTCCTAAATTTCACTTTAAAACTTGCTTGATGCTTTGTCTGAGTTTTGGCTCATCTTAAGGGAGCTTAGATGTTAGTAGCTATTACTACATGCAGGTAGAAAAGAGACTAAAATGCCTACTTGAAAGAAAACTCTGGTCTTTTATCTCACTGGGATGATTTTATGTTTAATGTGCTTCTTAGAATAGTAGGGTACAAATTAGAGATTAAAGGTATGTATATGAGACTAGCCCTAGATGTTCTTAAACAGGAAGGAATTTAAGTTACAACTGTCTCAGAAAGACTGTAGATGGTTCTTGAAATAGTTGTGTTCTATCTTATATTAATGTTTCCTTCTTTATATTCCTCAAAGTTTATTGTGTCGTAATTTATATTTAGCCTGTTGATTTTCTGTCCATTGTTAATTTCTTTACTCTTTACCATCACACACACAGACACACACACACACACACAGTTTTTTTTCCTTCTCTGTTTGAAGAAACTTTGGAAGGAATGAGAAACCAATACATCTTGGGGGGGTAGAGGTTGCTTGAGGTGATGGAAATTGGGTATATGGGGGGTAGCCTATTGCAGGGCTTGGAGAGACTGTTGACCATAATCTTTTCATATTACCAAAAAGTTAAACCATATGAATATATTACTAATATAAAATATTAAAATAAGGCGGTCCATGATTATTGTTTTAAGTAATATGTGCTCATTGTAGAGCAAGTTGAAAATATAGGAAAGCACAAAGAAGAAAAATTATCACCAGCAATCTCAACTACCTAGAGATAACATCTCTGTTATGTTTTGTTATAGATTGTCTCAGCCCAAAAGAAAATGTGTTTATATATTCAAATTTATACATTTTGACAAAACAATTTATGATATTTTGTAACCTGCCTTTTAAACTTTAACAATATATTGTAAATAATCTTGCAGATCCTTAAGTATTTGCTTCCCTTTTTTTTTTTTTTTATATATTTTTTGTGAGGAAGATCGGCCCTGAGCTAACATCTGCCAATTCCTCTTTTTTGCTGAGGAAGACTGGCCCTGGGCTAACATCTGTGCCCATCTTCCTCCACTTTATGTGGGACACCGCCACAGCATGGCTTGACAAACAGTGCGTCGATGTGCGCCTGGGATCCAAACCGGCGAACTCTGGGCCGCCACAGCGGAGCACACGCACCCAACCGCCTGCGCCACTGGGCCAACCCCTGCTTCCGTTTTTTAAAAATTGCTGCGTAGTGTTCTATCGTATTGAAATACTTTATTTAACTAGTTCACTATTGTTGGGTATATAGATTGTCTTACTTTTCTTTGATATAATTCCTTGTAAGTAAATCTGCAACACATCCATAATAATTTCTAGTCGTAGAATTGCTGAGTCAAAGACACAGAGTTATTTTTAAGGCACACTCCGATTGCCTCCTGGAACAATTGTACTCATTTACACTCATTGTGGTGTATGAGAGTTTCCTTAACCATGGCTACATGAGACTGTCTAGGTGACCAGCCATATACTTGTTAATTTATTACAGTATAATAGATAAAACCTGAAGGTGGGGCAACTCCCAGATCCATGGTTGTGGGAAGAAAACAATTTGGGGCATGAAAACTAATTTTTATCTTATGCCCAGTATATGATTGGCATCAGGCTGTGGTAGGTATTTAGCACAATGAAGTTTGGGATTTTTGGATATCAGGTTGCTGGGCTTGGCCATGATGAATGGACTTTTTGCTCTCTACGTTGAAATCTTTTCTGCTGATAGATTCAATTGTGTTCTGCCCACTGGCTGTCCTAGCATTCTGTTAATGGAGGGATGTGTAAAATGGAACAGTTGCTATGTTGAAATATGCTTAAAAGTTGATGTCCAGGGCCAGCCTGGTGGCGTAGTGGTTAAGTTCAGTGTGCTCTGCTTTGGCGGCCTGGGTTTGTGAGTTCACACCCCGGGCGTGGACCTCCATCGCTTGTCAAGGCATGCTGTGCAGGGACCCACATACAAGATAGAGGAAAGATTGGTACAGATGTTAGCTTAGGGCCAATCTTCCTCAAGCAAAAAGAGGAAGATTGACAACAGATGTTAGCTCAGGGCCAATCTCCCTTCCGCCTCCCCACACCGCTCCCCCCCCCAAAAAAAAGTGGATGTCCAACGGAATTTATTAAAAGCTGAGAGACAACTAAGTAGCCTACACACTTGGAACCCAGAGAAAATATTGCACAGTATTTAATTGCCTTTTGAAATGTTTACTGAGCATCTTATTTCAATGTGCAGAAGTACTGTGCTGGCATATCATACTGTGTTGGCACACTGGTAGTTCTGTGAATTTCTCTTTTGTATCTTGGGAGAGAATGGAGAGAAGAGGCTTGGCAAATAATTGGCAAGAAAAGCAAACAGTTACAAGTCTATTAACAATGCAGCTTTGTTTACTCTTTGCCTATCTGGATTTCTGAAACTGGATGCCTTAGCTCTGTTAACTAGTTAGCACAAGAGCACTCCTTTCGTTTAGGGTGCTTGGAATTGTAAGCATGCTGGAGAGAACATAATCATGTGTATTTTAGTTGGATGAGTGCATCTTGTCACTGTTAGGACTTGGTGGTGTAAAGGGATTAATAATGAGAAGTGAGCTGGGGATGGTTTATCAGTGGAAGCTCTGGAATTGGTGCTTAGGTCTGTTTGTGTTATGGGCATTTCAGAGTGGAGAAGTTACAAAAGAAAAGGCTGTTACTCTTGAAACCTGAAGTGTGCTAGTCACAGTTTTAACATTTTTTATTTGTAAAGCAAAGGAGCAAAGACTGCTTCATTTAATGGATAGGGCCTTGGTTACAAGCAAGATCTACTTTTATTGTGCAGGCTCTTTGAAAGAGTATTACTTCGGAGTGGTATCTATTTTGTAAAATTTAAGTGACGTTGTCATTTCACTTATTTTTTGGTTATGATCTGTTAATAAGTCTTACATTTTGATTACAAGAATGAACCAGGCCCTGGAATATGAGAATACTTTTCTTCTAATTTTAACAGTTTTGAAAGAGTCATTTTATTGGGAACAGTGAGGAGAACCAAGGGCAAAATTTAGTATATCATCCTTGTTACTGAGGGAACAGAGGAAATGTTTTAAGAAGTCATATATCTGGTTTTAGGTGTTTTTTTTTTTGCTCATAAACAAAGTGTTATAAGCTTGCTGTGGATGTTGGGCAGATAACCTCCCCCCTCTCATTTTGACTCTCACTTTTGTTTTTCTCTTGTGAAATATTTCCTTGTGGTTATCAACGAAAGCATGATGAAAATTAACTTTCAGTAATTAAAATGTTAAGTTCTGTCATCTGCTTAACATCTGAATTTTTTTGTTTTCAGCATTGGTTGGATGGTACAAAAAGCATCAAAAAGCAAGTAAAAAGTAAGTGGTGAGAATATTGTAAATTGAATTATTATGTGTAAATAGATAATTAGAAACTCTGGTTCTTAATAATAAGGACATAAGAAATCATGTTTCATGTGAATTTCTTAGCATCTCTGCTTTCTAAAAATAATTTGAGTCTGATATATATACCCCTCCCCTAAGGTGTATAGGATTAATGGAGATCTAGATTCAGGTGCCTTACAGTTTGTTTCCAGGAGAAAGGCTTGCAGCTTGCAAATGAGATTGAGTTCCCATGAGATGCTTAACTTTTATTTAGTAATTGCTTATGTTGGAATTTTCCTCTTAGGCATCTGCCCTACTTCAGAAAATATTTTGAGACTTTAAGGCTGTGATATTTTAAAATAAAGAATAATGAAATGAAGCAATTCACGTTAAATGTCAGTATTATTCCTAGCAGTAGTTGGGGGAAAATACCAATGTCCAATCCATAATCTAGTTTGTCCTCTGTAGTAACAGAGATTTCAGGGTACCTCAACTCTTGTCTTTTGTTACAAAGTAATGGGACCACTGATAGTATAGCGGTTAGTGAAGTAGGTGAGGTGATTTGGAAAGTGTGTGGCAG
The DNA here is from genome assembly GCF_020826845.1 of Diceros bicornis minor. NCBI lineage: Eukaryota > Metazoa > Chordata > Mammalia > Perissodactyla > Rhinocerotidae > Diceros > Diceros bicornis. The sequence goes on along the minus strand of NC_080749.1, from coordinate 12,634,743 downwards.
CATTTGCCATGAGCAGTTAACATAGGCATTCCTCCGTGCTTTCAAGAAATACAGCTTGACAGGTTTTTAGAGTTGTTAATTGCACAGTCAAGACTTTTATTTGATGCATTTGGCCCTGAACTATTAGAATTAATCTAGCGCTGTCTATTCTTGGGAGGACAGATGATTGTGATAGTACACTTATGTATGATGGTACGTTAACGTCCACTGATTGATTTTTTTGTGTTAGGTTTAATTAAGCCTACAAAGTAACCTGAAATATTGCCACAGTAACCTGTTATCTTCTGCTTCCACTTCAGTAGATTTTTAACAAATTTACTGGCTCAAAATTCTTACTATTTAAATAGTTATATAAAAAAATTAAAGTTTTGATTTTTTTTTTTTTAAATGGCAGTTGGGTCACCATATTGTCTGCATCTTCGAGTTAAATTTTATTCCTCAGAACCCAATAATCTTCGTGAAGAGCTAACCCGGTAAGACCACCATCTAGAGTTGTACAGGGGTAAAGTTTTGGTCAGGCTAGCTTAAGATGTTGGAAGATTGTCTTTTTAACTCTTTCCAGTTTATAGACAGCTAATGAAATGGATTCCTTTCCCCTGGTAACAACACCTTAGACAATAATTTCATTTTGGGGCAGAGTTTTTTATGTGTAGGATTCTTTTCCTTGTCGGTTTTCAAAATAGAGTTGATTCCCTAGCATCCACCAAAGGTAACTAGTGAGTTCTTTTTTTAAGGGTCATTCTTAACTCATAGATATTAAACAGGGCTGAAGTGTTTCAATACATTCCCATATTATGTTTATTGATGTTCAAAATGATCTATCTTTGGCCACTGGGAGTTTATTCAGATTGGCTCCTGACTTTCTTTACCTATTGAAGTGCCATTGATTAATGAAAAATGTTAGATCCTGATTTGGTCAATAGTTTTGAGTAAACTTAGGTAGGTCATACATACTTATTTTTATTTTGTCCTGCCTCCTTGATATTTATTCATTGACTATATTGTAAATCCATGACTCATGTACAAATACTATTTATTAAGTAAAAAACTGAGTTGCTAAGTCCCTTTAGAAGGGTTTTCTCTTGAACACTCTGCTAGTGAGATTATAGCTGTTATCCATCGTAATAAACGTGCCTGTATCCCTTCACATATGAGGTGGCTGTGTTGTCAGATTAAGTTAAATCAGATCACAGAGCTCATTCTCAATAATTTGCTTTAAACCTTTTCTCTTAAGGTGGCTATACTGTACTCTGTGGTCTGCTGTTCCTTGCTGTTATCTTGTGGGCATGCTACCATCCTTTTGATGCTTATTACTTCTTTTTCTGTATTCTTTTTTCTTTACAGACTCTATTGTGGGTAAAATTCTATAATTAAGAATGTTTCTTCTCTAATTAGAAGGGATTATTTTTCACAGTGGATTTGTTCTGTTCAGTTAAATTTGTGCCTTTTATTTTTCTTAGATATTTATTTGTTCTTCAGTTAAAACAAGACATTCTCAGTGGAAAGTAAGTATTAGTTATTGAAGGTAAACTGCATTTTCTTGAGTAGTTGAAAATGATTTTGAAAATAAGTTTATAGTTAATTATGTAAAAGAAATGGTCAACATAAAATATGTATTATTTCCATTTATCTTAAAATGAAGGTTGTGAAATTGACTTGTCTAACAAATTTGTATTTTGGTCTCAGATTAGAGTGTCCCTTTGATACAGCGGTTCAGTTGGCAGCTTATAATCTGCAAGGTAAGCAGTTCTTATGTTGACTATCAAGAGTAAAGCATAATTCTTTTTTGTGTGTTTTTAGTTAAGGAATTCCAAAAGTTTCAAAGTAATGTACAAGAAAAGAAACACTTGTTTTTGTGTAAATTTGTATCAATATCTAACTCTGACTTTTACTTTCACTTGTTTTAGAACATTGCCTGCTTTTTCTTTCCTTTCACTTTATTTGCCCCCTTTCCATCTCTAGTTTTGTTTGTTTTCCAACAAAAATTACAGTCTGCTTGATAATTCAATAAACGTTATAATTGGACCCTCAGCTAATTTTTTTTTCTTAAAAAGAATGCAGTAATGGATGAGTAAATTGTTGCAATATCCACATGGTTTGCTTTTGTTTGTTATTCTTAAAAATGAATCCATGAAAGAAATACTTAGAGTGTATTTAAAAGTTCCTGGTGGTTATGTTAAGAATAAAAAAAAAGTGTTTTCCAATAAATGAGATTAATGAAAAACTTACTCTTTTGTACCTTATTACACTGATCAAATACTGTTAAACTTAGGTATTTTATTCTGAAAAGTTGACATTTTAGGAAAACTGTAATTTCTTTCCTTGTTCACAAAATGGAAAGAAAGATTCTGTTGGAGTTTCTGTATATACTAGAATAAAAATAAAAATAATATTTAATGATATGAAGATATTAATTTATACTTTTTTTGGCAATTGCATATTTATCCCCAATCCCTTTAAGATCAGTAGTATTTATTTGCCATTGTCTAGATATTAATAAGACTAAATTTTTACATTTTATGGTAAACCTAATATTTTTGCTTCTTTTGTGCTTCTACTATTTAAGAAAGCATACTTTCCTGTTGATTAGAGGGATTGGTAACTGGAGGTAATTTCGGCACTCCAAAAATTTGCCTTTAGTGTAAATTATCTACCTGCTTCCATCTACTATTCTAGTCTGTCTACAAATTAAAACTTGTTTTCTGATCTGCAGATTGTCAAATAGATACTAGCTTGCAAATGCTGCGCATCTGGCATTGTAATGATCAGAAGTGTATAATTGCATGCATATTTTCTTGAAAGTAGACTTTTACATTTTATTCCTGTATGAGGTTGTTAATTCTAAAGCTGTCAGATATACTGAAAAGCTGTCATTTTCAATATCTGTCTTACATCATTTATTGCCTCATATATTCTGTCTGTGTCTCTTTGTGTAAGTTTCATGACAGCCAAAGTATATGCTGTGTGGTGTTTATTTAACAAAACACTATTCAAAGTAGTGGTCACTAAATAATTATTGGTCGGATTGAAAGCCGGCCAGTGGCTCTGTTCTGTTGTCTCTTAACCCTACGTATCATATTTTTTTCCTAAGTAAAAGCTCTTTACTATTTTCTCTTTCATCCATGGCACCATTAGGTTTATGATTCCTCCAATCTTCATGTTATGTCCTATGCATCTCTTTGTTCCATGTCTAATAGTTTACCAAATCCTACTAATTCTTGAGGTCCTTAAGAATAAATTTGCTGAAGTTTTACTCCCATCTTTATAAAATGAGCTCCTTGTTTCTCATTTATGATTTTATATTTTATCAGAATAATTTTTATCAACTTTTTCTCACACGTTCGAATTCAGTTTTTCTTTACCATTTTAGTATATATCCTGAACAAGATTATGTAGCGGATTTGGTGTGTTCCTTAAAGATAGTGTGGTCCAGACAAAAGAGTAATTTCTTCATCACTAAAGTGGGCATGATAATAAATATTTTCCAAGCTTGTTGTGAAGTTAAATGACTATATATCTGTAATATGTCAGATTATTATTTTTATTATATGTATTATATATATATATTATATATTTTATATATGTTTTAAAATATATATGTTATATATTTTTATTATCTCAAGATAGTTGTCATGTATTTTTTCTCTGCACAGCTAGATTTTTTTATCATAATGGAAATATTTTAATTTTTTAATATTAGTAAAATATTCTTTTAGAGGAAAAATTTCTAAAGTATAGAAAATTAAAATTGTTGTTTTCCCTTCTTCCCTAAACCCACAGTTCAGAGATAACCACAGATGACTGCATGTTTGTGCGTTGTCCAGTTCTTTTCCCACCTCTTTCCTTCCTCAATATCCTTTAGTAATTTTTTTCAGTTATTTCTTTAGGATTAATAATTTAAAATTCCAGGAGGACAGAGATGATATCTTACAGTGGTATATGATGATGATGTCATGTTCTGTGCATATTCGATTCTTAATAGATGTCAGCTAATTGTTTTTTAAGGATTGCTAAATATTTTTGTTTATTCATTATAAGATCAAAAGATATTTCTCTGTGGAAGTCTAGAAAGAAGTTTTCAAAAGCTAGGCATTATAAGGTATGAATAAATTAAGAGAAAGACATTTAATTGAAAATGCACCACTAACCACAAATATGTGATTTCTGTGTACAAACAGATACGTCATAAGACTAAGCTAGATTTATTCTTGGGAATGGTCTGGGTGTTATGAATTCCTGGTAGTTTAAGAAAGAATCTTTCTTATTCTTCTTATCAATTTTTATTAATAAAATGAGTTTTGAAGAAAGATTCAGCAGGAAATAAACTTACTAACAAAATATAATGTTGTGGAACTTATGTTTGTAGCTGAACTTGGTGACTATGATCTTGCTGAGCATAGTCCTGAGCTTGTGTCTGAGTTCAGGTTCGTGCCCATTCAGACTGAAGAGATGGAGCTGGCTATTTTTGAGAAATGGAAAGAATACAGGTACTTATTATTTGATCATATTAACATAATCACAGTAATGACTTCATATTTGTTTTCTTCTATTTCTATACTTGGTATAGAATTCATTTTACATTTATTATTTTAAAAATTACTATTTTTTAAATTTCAGAGGTCAGACACCAGCACAAGCTGAAACCAATTATCTGAATAAAGCCAAATGGCTAGAAATGTATGGGGTTGATATGCATGTGGTCAAGGTAAGCACTGTTTTGTGATGCTTTTTAAAAAATTTATTCCTTCAAGATTCAAGGTGACTGGAATTTTTCAATATGAAGGAGGGTATGGAGTTTGCATAGTTTAGCACTGGGTATTTTGCATGTGTTACAGAGGTTGAGATTAAATACTGAGTGATGAGAATCTCACATAAAGGTTCATTATAAGAAAGAAGAAAAACAACCAGAATCTCTAAAAAGGATGTCTGTGCTTTTAAGCTCTTATTATTTTCTTTTTAGTTTTTTAAACCACTTCTTATTCTTTCATTTCATATTTATATCATCTTATATCACTTAAGCTGAGTAGGCTCTGTAAAAAAGAGTTTAGAAAGCTAAGTTGAAAACTTATAGCTTGAGAGGACTTTTTAATCTGTAGTATAGCTTGTTTAACGTTTTAAGTTATTTCTAGTTGAAAGGCAGTCTTTTTCAAAATTTGTGATTTAAGTGGTGAATAGAATATGGGAAGAATCTGGAAAGAGCTTTCTTTGTAGTGGAAGTATACTTACTTATTTTCAATGGCTCTAGTGTTGCAGTGAACTAAATGTATGCATGAATTTTCCTGAGAATGGTATTTTGGATATTCTTAATTGTTGAAAATACCTTGCATATTAATACTAGTCTGTGTATAATTAATATAATTCAACGTGAAAGTATAATTAAACAGTTGTGTGAAAATGTGAAACCTGTTTCATGCAAATAAAGCTAGCACATTTTTCTCTCCTTTACATTAGGCTAGAGATGGGAATGACTATAGCTTGGGACTAACCCCAACAGGAGTCCTTGTTTTTGAAGGAGAGACCAAAATTGGCTTATTTTTTTGGTAAGCACCATTAATCTCAAAGATACGTATTGTTGTTTTGTTTTTTTAATGAGTCAAAACATTTATATCAAGTTATTACATAGCATAGAGTTGGGATATCAAATAGTTCTGAAAAGCTTGTAAATGAAAAGCAACTGTTTCCTGTCAGACTCCTGTCTTGAGTCCCACCCCTCAGAGACAATTTTTAAAACTTTTCTATCCATGTTTTCCATTAGTTTCCAGGTATGTCAGAATATGTCTTAATATAAGTGTTTCTATATGTATTAAATGTTCACATGGGCACTCTCTCCTGTCATGTAGTCATGTCACTAGTTTTAGTATTTCTTGTTCCACAGTCTCATTACTCTCTACTCCCTGTTGTGTAAGAGAAAGATATTAGTACTTTTACCTCTCCTTTTAAGCTGTGCTTCTCTTTTTTTTGTCCCCACTTCTGCCATCCATACTTTTAAATTAAATTTGCGTTTTACTTTTACATCAAGGATAGATTTTACTTGGATTTCATAACCATAATGAAGTTCTTCAGGTTTTGTCTGGTCAGTTCTGAAATCTGAAAATCAGGAAACAGTGTTTACATTGTTGTGTCTGTGTCAGAACTGGTACAGAGCTTAGTAGTGTACTGGTGTTATATGCTTGAGCTGAAGATGGCTCCTGTATATTGGCCCAGATGTGGTTTACTTCTTCACAGCACATTGGGACTGTTAGCTCAAAGCCTGCCAGGGCCAAACTCAAATTCTTACACATCCAGTTACTTGAAATATGGCCCAATAAATATATTTTTAGCCATTTAGAGCCTGCCTGGTTTGCACATCCCACTGCACCCGACATCTGCTAGCCATAGATAAGAGAAATCCTGTAGCTATAAAAGACCGCAAACCGCTATTGCCCTTCAGAGCTCTCTGACCCAGAGACACCCCCTTGCTGCTGAATGCCGTCACCTAGACATATAATAAGCCACATCTCTCCTGGGAGTTCCCTTGTCCTATTCTCCTTTGTGGTGGCCCTGTGCTCCACCTCTGGAAGGTCTCCTGCTGTGAGGGACTTCCCCTCTCCTGCGATCCTGTCTGAACACCTCTGAATAAAGCTCACTGTGCAATACTGCTATCTCATGGTCCTGTCTTTTTCTTGATCAGCCCTGAAATCCTTGAACTCACAAACAGGATTGCATTTCCTTTCTGTATAGCTTTTTTCCTAAAGTTCTTGCCTCACCCCCAATCTCACGCACCCCACACACCCCTTTAATTACCTGCCTTTGTCTTCTCCAGAAGTTCTTTCAGATTCTCAGGGGTTGCATTAGATGAGTCTTCTTTTCCAGTTGGAACTGTTAGCTCTCCAGGCTTCTCTACAGCTTTTATCTTGGCACTTCCCTTTTCCTGTGTTCTCAGCTAGGATCCTGTGTCTTCTTCCTATATTTCCCTCTTTCTTTGCTTTTGTTTTTCTGGTGTATATCCTCAAGAAACTGCCTAAGAAAAAGATGTAGGAGGTAAATTATTTGAATCCTTGGATACCTTAAAATGGTTTGGTCTTCTCTTATGTTTTCTTGATAATTGGGCTGGGAATGGAATTTTAGGTTGAAAATTATTTCTCCTCAAAAAGTTGAGGATAGTATTTCATTTATTTTTGCATCCAGGTGTCCCTGCAAGGGACTCTCTGAGGCTTGAATGGAACACCTTTATAATTTTCCCTTGATAGGTGAGGGAGCTGAGTATATATTTACCCAGTCCTGGAGTGTCAGTTCTTTCACAATTCCAGCTTGCCCTGAGGGCAGATGGAACAGGCTTCATGGCCAGAGAATGCTTTAGGCAGAGAGATAAGAAAGCATCTTTTGTACCACCTCATAAGGTTGTTGTGAGAATCAGTTGAATTAATGCATTAATACATGTAAAAATATTTAGAAGAGTTCTTGACACTGAGTGGGCATTATGTAAGTATTTGTTACAGTTAAATAGGTGCTAGACCCTCTGCTCCTCCTCTCCCTATTACACTTATTTACTTATTGTTTTAGTACAGCTCTTGTAAACAAGTTATGTTTTAGAATCATATTTTATATATTTAAAAATTAGTGAGAGTTGCATTGTTTTGACATTCACAGTTTATAGAAGTACAGAGTTCAAATGTGGTAGATTGTTTAGGATTTTAGTACAGTTGGGAGATAGAGTTGGAAAATGGGCCATAAAGTGAGGTTTTTAAAAAAAATTTTTTTTTAAATTAAAGATATATTTCTTCAAACCAAAATTGCTGTAGAAAGTAGAGTTGAAGGCCCTAATTAATAATTTGTTTTCCTTTATGCCTTTTAGAAAGCTTTATAGTCTTTCCTGTATCCAGTTCCTGTGCTGCTGCTTTAACACTAGACCTCGAGAGTGTCTTAACTATAGTTGGGGGCCTGTGAAATAGATATATGAATTTCTTCCTTTCCTTTTTTCCTTAACATTTTTAACGTGTGATATATATGTAGCATCAATTTTGCTAGAGGGGTATTGCTTTTGAAATATGTTTTTTTCTGTTATCTTAACTATTTTTTAGATTGGAGGCTTTTTTGATGGGCAGTGCAGGTTATGTTTACCCTCTTATCAATTTTCAATTCAAAAGTTAGATGATTAATGTGCTTACAGTAACAACAAATTTTTTTTTAATTTAGAGGACATTTATTTGAGATCTGGCTGTTATTTTCATATTGTTATAGGCCCAAGATAACCAGATTGGATTTTAAGAAGAATAAATTAACCCTGGTGGTTGTAGAAGATGATGATCAGGTAGGAATTGTATTGCATTATTTATTTAACAATGACTATGTTATGTGGTAACTTAAGTCTCTAAAAGGGGAAATATTCCTCATTGTTTTACAGAGCCATAGAACTTAGTATAATTAATAATTTAATTAAATAATTTCCTGCTTCAAGTCACACCATCCTAAAAATATGGTTTTCTGCCCTTGAGGTTAAAGATAATGTAGAAGACTCTTCTTGTTTCTTCATTGATAACATATCTCATGTGTATAAAAAATTGTGTTTAAATGACTTTATCATTTTGGAACCTGATCAAAAAGATTAATCAAAAAGATCTGCCTAGTAATATTCTTTAATAAAGCCTTCTAAAATAAGGGTTACCTTTTTTTCAGTTAAATCTAGTTCCTAATAGATACACACAGCAACATGGATGCATCTCAAATGTGTATGCTAAGTGAAACAATTCAGACTCAAAAGATGATGACTGTGTGATTCCACTTATATGACAGTCTGGGGAAGGCAAACCTGTAGTGTGGAGAATAGATAACTGATTGTGTGGGATTAGAGGGAGTGAGGAGGCTTGACTACAAAGGAACCACACAGGGAATTTTGAGGGTGGGAACTTTTCTGTATCCTGATTTGGTGGTGAGTTGCTAGACTGTGCATTTGTCAAAACTCTCAGAATTGTGAGTAAATAAAAATAATTTTACAGCATGCAAAGAAATAAATTTGAAAAACACATGTACATACTATAGATGGATATAGATAAAACGCGAATTGGGCAAAATGTTACCAAGATTGGTGGTATGCACAGTGGAGTGGGAGAAGGACTACTTAGCAGAACTAAAAAAAAGGACATTGTGAAAATTAGATGAAAAAGTGATGTTTTAAGTTTTGTTACTGATATACATGCAGAGGATTGCCTTATCACACAGCTTAGAAGAAATTCATAGAGACAATAATAGAGCATTTTAAAAAGAAATCTGTTGATTTCACAGAGGATGATCATTATATCATCAACAAATGAGTTGAAAATGATTCAGAAGAGGCAGATTTTGCATGTAAAAATAATCAATTTATTTTACGAATATTTTCCTTTTTATGTAAGCATGTGGTTAAATGGTATTTGTATCTAAATATAAAGGCAGTCCTTCAAGAATAAAATATAATTCTATGTGATAAGAAAATATGGTCATAATTTAATTGGTGGCACTTGTTCTTATTGGGCCATAAACATTTTAGATTTGATCTAATACAATAGTAGCTTCTTGGATATCTTTTTGAAGGTATTTTATACATATATACAAGCAAATGTGTGTTATCAATTCTTTATACAAAAGTTATTATGCTTATAAACTGTTGTTTACTTGTCCTTTTTTTAACTTTACATTGTAACTTGGAATCTTTTTCATATCAGTACATAAAGTGCTTCTTCATTCTTATTAAGAAGAACAAAATACAACTGCATAGTATTCTAGTGTATGGATGTACTGTAATTTATTTAATCAATTCTCAGTTAATTGACATTTATTCACTGTATATACATTAATTTGTACGTTGGTAAGTATCTCTAGGATAATTTCCTGCAGTGGATTTGGTGGTTTAAGTGGTTGTGTGCATTTGTCCTGGATATAGAGAGAGACTATCAAGTTGCATTATTTATCAGTGTACAACCTGTTTCCTCAGAGGCAGTTACCACATTTTTATCTGAAAGGTGACAGTGGAATGTCATTGTAGGTCTAATTTTTATTTCTGTTATTACAAGTGATATTGGACATCTTTTTATATATTTGAGTTATTTGCATTTCCTTTTCTGCAAACTGTCTATTCATATCTTTTGCCCATTTTTCTTTTGGGTTGTTGGCCTTTTTTCTTTCAAGTTTTGCCCTTTGTCATAGAAATTGTAATATTTTATCTTATAGTTGTCTTTTAACATTGCTTATCATGGTTTTTGCCGTGCACTTAAGAAATTTTTAAATAGGTGAGTTTATAAGTCTTTTATGGATTATGGGTTTTGTGTCATAGAAAGGTTTTCCCTACTTTGAGATGATACATTTTCCCATGTTTTTTTTTCTGTGTGTAGTTTTTGTTGGTAAATTTTATTGAAGTATAACATAAATTCAGATAAGTGCAAAAATAAATGTACAGCTTGTTGAATTTTCACATATGCCTGTATGACCAGCACCCATATGAAGAAATGGAATAGTACCAGAATTATAGGATCTCCCTGTGTCCTCACCAGGTACAGTCTCCTAAGGGTAACCACTCTCCTGACTTTACAACCGTTAATAAGATTAGTTTTTGCTTATATTTTGAACTGTATGTAAATGAAACCTGACTGAATGTTCTCTTTGTGTCTGCTTCTTTATTTCAGCATTGTAGTTGTGAGCTTCAGCCCTATTGCAGCAAGTAGTAGTTGGCTCATTTTGGCTCTTCTTGTTATATGGTATTTCTTTTTATGACTAGACCACACTTATTTATCCATCCTGCTGTTGATGGATATTTGAGTTATTTTTAGTTTTTGGCTATTAAGAAGAGTGCTGCTCTGGGGCCGGCCCCATGGCCTAGTGTTTAAGTTCGGCATGCTCCACTTTGGCGGCCCAGGTTTGGCTCTCGGGCACAGACCCAATCGGCACAGACCCACACCACTCGTCAGCCATGCTGTGGTGGTGACCCACATACAAAATAGAGGAAGATTGGCACAGATGTTAGCTCTGGGTGAATATCCCTCAACAAAAAAAGAAAAAAGAAAAAGAGTGCTGCTCTGAGCACTAGGATATGCTTGTGTTTGGCTTTTGTGGGTACCACCAAACTGTTTACAAAGTGTTTATACAAGTTTATGTTCCCACCCACAGAGTAAGAGAGTTCCATTTGTTCTTTTTTTTTGCTAATGTTGGTATTCTCTTTTTCATTTTATCCATTGTGGTAGTAGAATCATTTTGTGGTTTTTAATTTGCATTCTGCTGATGACTATTTGTTTAGCACTTACAAGTATTTGGATATTCTCTTTTATGAAGTGCCTGTTCAAGTCTTTTATTCACTTTTCTATTGGGTCATGAGCTCTTTTTCTCAATGAAGAAATTCTTTATGTATTCTGGATATCAGTTTTTTGTCAGATATATGTGTTGCAAGTATTTTCTGCTCCTTGGCTTGCCTTTTGACTCCCTTAGTATATCTTTTGGATAATTAATGTAATACAGTTTATAAGTTTTTTTCTTTGTGGTTAGTACTTTTTGTGTCTTAAAATTTTTTTTTTTTTAAAGATTTTATTTATTTTATTTTTTCCCCCCAAAGCCCCAGTAGATAGTTGTATGTCATAGCTGCACATCCTTCTAGTTGCTGTATGTGGGACTCAACCTCAGGATGGACGGAGAAGTGGTGCCTTGATGCGCACCCGGGATCCGAACCCGGGCCACCAGCATCGCAGCGCGCGCACCTAACCACCAAGCCACAGGGCCGGCCCTGTGTCTTAAAATTTAAGAATCTTTGCCTGGGGCTGGCCCCGTGGCATAGTGGTTAAGTTCGATGCACTCCTCTTCAGTGGCCTGGGTTTGGTTCCTGGGCATGGACCTACACCACTCGTTGGTGGCCATACTGTGGCGGTGACCCACATACAAAATACAGGAAGATTGGCACAGAGTTTAGCTCAGGGTGAATCTTCCTCAGGAAAAAAAAAAAAAAAGAAAAGAAAGAAAAGAATCTTTGTCTACATCAGGGTCATGGAGAAACTACGCATAGAGTTTATAAGTACTTTAAATGGCAAAGTAGTTTAAATGACAAAATGTTCAAAATATACTGAAAAGTACAAAAAATTATAAAACTGATACCCATTTTACTCATCTGAATTTAACATTTTTGGCATTGTTGCTTCAGAATTATGTTTTAGAAATAGATAAGTTAATAAAAATATATTTGATACTGCTAAGGTCTAATCTCCCGGCTTGTACCTTTCTTCCCTATAAGTGGCCACCATTCTTTGGGGATATCATTCTCATACTTTCTAACTTTTTCCAAATATAAACACATCATACATGGTAGAATTGTTTAAAAAGTTTGCATGGATCATATCTATGTTCGGGTTTTTTTTCAGCTTGCTTATTTTACCCAAACGAATGTAGCCATGTAGATCTAGTTCATTGATTTTTTAACCTATATATAGTTTTCTGTAATATGAATAAACAATAGTGCCTTCATTCATTCATCTTTTATTCATTCATCTCTGTATAGTTTTTAAATATACCATTATTTACTTGATTATTTCTCTTGTTTTGGACATTTAGGGTTTTTTTTTTTTTAAATAATTTTTATTTATTTATTTATTTTCCCCCAAAGCCCCAGTAGATAGTTGTATGTCATAGCTGCACATCCTTCTAGTTGCTGTATGTGGGACGCGGCCTCAGCATGGCCGGAGAAGCAGTGCGTTGGTGCGCGCCTGGGATCCGAACCCGGGCCGCCAGCAGTGGAGCGTGCGCACTTAACCGCTAGGCCACGGGGCCGGCCCCAAGGACATTTAGGGTTTTTTGCCCATTTTTACTATTATAAATGAGATTTTGAAGAAAATCTTTGGGTGTAAATTTTGGTGTTCAGAAAATCTTTTTCCTTGGAGAGACAGTATACCTTAGTTGTTACAAACGTAGGCTCTAGAGCCCAAATGGCTAGGTTCAAATTCTGGTTTCCTATCTTACTAGCTTTGTGATCTTGGGCTTAATTTCTTTTTTTTTTTTTTTTTAATTTTATTTATTTATTTTTCCCCCAAAGCCCCAGTAGATAGTTGTATGTCATAGTTGCACATCCTTCTAGTTGCAGTATGTGGGACGCAGCCTCAGCATGGCCGGAGAAGCGGTGTGTCAGTGCGCGCCCGGGATCCGAACCTGGGCTGCCAGTAGTGGAGTGCGCGCACTTAACCGCTAAGCCACGGGGCCGGCCCCGGGCTTGATTTCTTGAGCCTCAGTTTTCTTATCTGTGAAATGGAGCTAATGATAGTATCTACTCATTGAAGTAATTCATGTGAAATCCTTAGAAAAGTGCCTGGTGAATGTAACTACTAGATTCCTGTGAGTATGATTACTATGACAAGGAATGTGGACATTTTTAAGTCTGTTCAAATATATTGCCGGATCTTATGTGAACCTTTAAATTATAATTGTACATTTATCCCAAAGTATGGCAGATAAAGCCTCATTGTATGTTTCCCTGAGCAATGAGATCACATAAGAAGAGAGGACCCTCTTAGGAATAATTTTATATTGGCTAAGAAAATGGACAGCTTGATTTCAGCTCTGCCTTTTTATGTAGATAGCTGTAAAGAGTGTCTGAGTTTCAGGGAGCAAACTAGATGCATTAGTATTTGATTCTTGGTGGTGTTGTGGTTGTATTTGTAGCTAAGTGACAGGGGACAGGACTGTTTGATCTAATAATTACCTCTCTTTACATCCTTTCCTTTTTCAGGGGAAAGAGCAGGAGCATACATTTGTCTTTAGGCTGGATCATCCAAAAGCATGCAAACATTTATGGAAATGTGCTGTGGAGCATCATGCCTTCTTCCGCCTCCGAGGCCCTGTCCAAAAGAGTTCTCATCGATCTGGATTTATTCGACTGGGATCACGGTTTCGATATAGGTTAATGTTAATAATTGCTCACTATATCTTTCATTCATTTATAGAGGCCAAAAAATTTAGGCCAACTTCTCATTTTACAGATGTGAGAACTAAGGCATAGAGAAATAAAGTGGTTTGCCAGTGTTTTCCATTGGCCAAAATAAAAGGAAAAAGTGGTATTGTTATTGGTTGTAATTTCCTGAATAGACAAGAAGATATTGTAATGGTGTAAAGAATTTTGTATCCCTCTTGACATTTACTTTATGTATTAATTAACACCCAATTTAAATCCATATAACAAAAGTTGTTTATATATATTTAAGGAGTCTCCATCCAACAGCTGGATACCATATACAAAAAGGATATCTTGCACTGAGTGGGAAATTAATCTGCTTAAGGAAAAGCAATATAATTTGTGTGTTGCTTATTTCACACAAGCCTAAAGAGTGAAAGAATAATGTGGTAAAGGGAGACATCAAGACTTTTATTAGTCGTTTCTTCAGAGTAGTTCTTTTAAGAACCTCTATGTAGACTTTCTCTCATGTATGTGTATCTGATTACTGTAGGCCTCAAATTCTCTTATTCCTGTTAATATGCCTCATTTATTTTAGTGGGAAAACTGAGTATCAGACCACAAAAACCAATAAAGCAAGAAGATCAACATCCTTTGAAAGAAGACCCAGCAAACGATATTCTCGACGAACTCTACAAATGAAAGGTGAAATGCAACCGTTTCAAAGGACTGTTCCTCCTTGACAATTCTTCCTGTGCTAGTATTGTTTACTTGAGGGGAAGTTGTCTGAATCTTAAGTCTATTCCAGTCAACTAAAGTATTTATTGAATTTTGTTTTAGCATAATCAATTTAATAAAATACAAAGGGAAAAATTGCCTATATTATTGCTGAGATTAAACTTTATGTTAATCCCAATTCAGACACTATTCTGAGTTTGTGTTCAGTTTTTGCTCGTATTGACTATTTTAATTCTTCTGTAGAGCAGCATTTTCCCTAGGAACTTGTAACAACATTTGTATATGATGAATAAATTTTAAGTAAAAATTATTTCATATTATAATATTATTAAGGATTCTATTAAATACAGTTTTTAAATTTAATTTTCAGTGTACATCATACATAGACATTTCCAAATTCATAAATGTTACTTGCTATTTGTTACTTTAATTATGTAATAAAAAGCATGATTTACTTTGACAAATAAACTAAAACTTGTGTTTGGTTTAGAATCTGAGTTTGTATTAAAATACAGATTGAATTTTAAGTATGTCTATTGTCAGGGTCATTACCATTTGTCCAAAACAACTGCCATGATCTGATGTTTGGCAGTATCAGTTTTTTAAAAAAACTGATTTATATTCATAATTTTGAGTATGACTATAAATCAGATAATGAAACCATTTCAATATGTGGTGGTTTAAAACCCTAAGTCACCTCTTATTTTTGGCTGGCAATGTTTCATTGTCACTCAGCTCACTCTAGGAGGCTTGCAGACGTGTCTCTTTTAAAAGAAGGGATGTATGCTTATTTTATTGCTTGTTTTAAAAATGGAAATAATTGTCATTATTGACTTTAATGATGTGAACCCTAGAACACTTGTGAAATGAAGGTTTTTAAATCTGTAGTTGGGAAACGGCTTACAAAGCAATTAGTCCAGAATTATTTTTATGAATAGTGAAGCAGCTTACCATGTAAGAGGAAACTAATGAAATGTTTTGTTTTTTTTTCTTCTGTCAGCAAGTACAGCAAAACCTGAAGAACTCAGGTGGGTGATGTCTTGCAACTTAGGAATTGATATAGAATGTTTTAGAATTTATGTATTCGATGTCATTAGTTCAACAGATATCTGTTGAAGACCTTATCAAAGTGTTAAGTTATCCCTAAGCATTGGGGAGAGCAAATAAACGTGGAATGCCAGATAAAATTAACACAAAGAAAAATGAAGCAATTTAGAGAAGTAAAGAGTGGAGTGGGGGTGGATGTGCTATTTATAATGAGAATGACATACATTGGTTATTGACATGTAACTCAAGATATAAAGATGAATAAATTATGATCTTTGCACACAAGGAGCTCAAAGAACAAAGGTTGATTTGCAGATAAGCAATTAATTTTATTCCTGGGATAAACCCCACTTGATCATGGTCTTGATCCTTCTTTATATTATATGTTGCTGGATTTTGTTTACTACTATTTTGTTGTGGATTTGTGTGTCTATATTCATTACAAATATTGGTCTGTGGTTTTCTTGTACTGTCTTCGTCTGGTTTTGGTATCAGGGTAATAATACTGGCTTCACAGAATGAGTTGGGAAATGTTTCCTTCTCTCCTATTTTCTGGGAAGAGTTTGTAAAGAATTGGTATTCTTCTTTAAATGTATGGTAGAATTCACCATTAAAGCCATCCTGCTTGGACTTTCTTTTTGTATGAAGTTTTAAAATTCTTAATTCAGTCTCTTGTAACAGGTCTATTCAGATTTTATTTTTCATCTTGAGTCAGTTTGGGAGTTTGTATCTTTCTAGAATTTGTCCATTTCATCTAAGTTAGAAATGTTAGGGGTGTTCTGTATTTCTTAAATTATTTTATTCATTTTTTTTTTTGTTTGTTTAATGGATCATGTCTTGCTTTCCTGAAAGGGAGGCTGGGACAGAATCTTAGAGCTTAAAGTAAAGAAGATAACCTGGTGAAGTTAGCAGAAATGTAAACAGGGCATTCAGTAATGATATGTAGTTGAAAAATTAAGGCTTTTATTTGTAAGAGTTTGTCCTCCTTTAAAAATTTTTTGAAATATACATTTCTGACTAAAAAGTGAGTATGACTATGTAGTCTTTTTGTTTAGAATTAAGATTAGTTTAACAACTAAATTTTGTTGTGTCTTCTTGAGTATTGCTTTTGGCTCTGGAAAACACAGCAGAAATGGTATATTTAAGTGATGATACTTTATTATTTCTTTTATTGGAATAAGCTTTTAGAAATGAACTGTTGAGGGGGAGTCCCAGCTCTCCTGAATGTTAGTGAGCACTGCTTCTAACAGTGCTGGAGAGAACCTGAGCTTGGACTGGCGTGACTGCCCTTTCATTCTTGCCGTTGTAGTTTGTTTGCCTGAACAGTTTTGCTCCAGTGAACCATGGAAAACAGTACTATTTGAAAAAGCACGACTATTTGACCTAAAAAGCTTCTTGACCTTGTACTGTGCCTATTTAAATAACAGGTTTTTAAATTGGCTGATGTCAGTCATTTTCCTTGTACTATTTTATCTCCTTCTAACGACTCCCTAGTGAGTGTTGACTAATATAAAGTATTTTAAGAAGAGGTGACATTTTAAAGGATAGTTCACATTTCAGTTATTAGTACTTTTTGTACAGCCTTGGTGGACAGAATCTTGAGGACAGGAAAGAGGAAAAGAAGAAGCGGTGGAGGAAGTGATGAATAGAGGGAGTATAAAAGCAAAAGGAGTGAGCTATTGCAGGTAGCTCTTGAAAAAGGGAATCTTGGATTAAGTCAATAATGAGAAGTGTTCATTCCTACTTTCATATTAGTGGAGGTGAAAGAATATGTATAGTTAGGAGAAAATAGTGCTTTCTACATTTCAAATTATTTGAAAATAGGGAGCCATGATTCAGTTCACATTACTTATTATAAGCACTTTTTTCTCATGTTATTATTCATCTTTTATTCATCGCCTACTTGAGTTATTCCAGTTCGAGGAAAAGCTTCAGAAATTAACCCAGGGGATCATATGGAGTAGTGAGTCTAGTTTCTGTACCAAGCAGGTTGGATAAAATTTCATTAATACTTGGGATTATGGGTTACTTAAACCAGCATAATGTATTCTGGGAAGGGCAACGTGATTAGTAAAAAGAAATCCATGCCTGACTGGTATATTCTTTGCAATTAACTGGGCAACAGATCTACACTAAAGAATATTTTTTTTGTGTGTGCGAGGAATATTAGCCCTGAGCTAACATCCATGCCAATCCTCCTCTTTTTGCTGAGGAAGACTGGCCCTGAGCTAACATCTGTGCCCATCTTCCTCCACTTTATGTGGGATGCCACCACAGCATGGCTTGCCAAGCAGTGCGTCGGTGCGCGCCCGGGATCCGAACTGGCGAACCCCAGGCTCCCGCAGTGGATCGTGCGCACTTAACCGCTTGCACCACGGGGCCGGCCCTAAACAATATTTTTTTAAAGTTTTTTTGTTGGTTAGTTTTATTTATCTAATATTAATTCATTTAATCCTCCTAATGGTCTCATGCAAAAGATGAACCTGAGATCAGAGAGCAGGTCTAGTGGTACAGCTTGGATTTGAACTCAAGTAATGGTAGTGCAAGTTCTGGTGACTCAGCTTGTAATAATAAAAAATAAGATATAAAACGGGTTCGCTTCTCATCACCCAGCCTCTTTAGCAAGGCCTCTTCATTCATGAGTTCTTTCTTGATTGGTTGTCTTTCATCATCAGATTGTTTTTGTTTTGCTCTCACTCTTCTAAGAAAGGCTCCTGGGTGCTGTATTCAGAGTCTGCATTTGAGAAGCTTTGCCTGTTTCCTTTTACTGGAATGACATCTTGGCTGGGTATAATATTCTTGAGTGTGGCTGTGGAGAAGTCTGTGCCAACCTGATACTGGTGGTGATTTGCCTTTAAATTTCCTTGAGGTGCCTGAAGTATTCTTTGCTTATCCTTGAAGATCAGTAATTTAACAATAAGGGATTGAATGTATTTAATTCTGTTTCTCATTTTCCTGAAGCACAGTGCTCTCATTAAATCTGTAGATTATTTTCTCACTTTCAAGGAATTTTTTATAACTTTGAGCATATTTTCAGTTACCTTAGTTGAATTCTTTACCTCAGGATGAAAATTATGCTTATGTTAGAAGGTCTGAAGTTAGTAAACTCTTTTTTTCCGTCATGTTGTTGTGGTAATATCTCATCTTTGAGTTATTTCGTTGAGTATTTGTCCTTTTTTAGCTGTTCTGAGATTTGTTTCTATTTATTTTGTTGTATTATAGGTTGAGTTTTTTAAGTGCTTTTTTTGAGAGAAGGAAGGGAAATGAGTACAGCCTAAAATAAAATTTTAGAAACATATTTATAAATCATTTGGAGGGAAAGGTATACAGAGAAGTTTCTAACTTTAAGTTTATATTAAGGCCTTATGAGTTATAAAATGCTGAGTTATTGCTGACACTGGAAAATCTTGAGAGGGTAGGAATGTACAAAGAAGTGACAGGTAAGTTTATGTGGGTATTTGTGCTTAGTGCCTTGAATTTAAGGAATCATTTGTGCTGCTATCTTTATTTTGCCATCTTTGACAGATATTGTCCAATGAATAAACAAGACTAGTAGTGAAATATATGTCTAAAGCACAATTGAAACATAAGTATATGGAAATATCAAATGAGCAGACTGTAGAAAAGGAAGTGTTTGCCTATAAAAGCAAATGTTTTCTAGGTATCTTACATTCTTAGTTTTAGGTACCAACAGTAATTTTTTCTTTATTTGATACAAAACAATTTTATGTCTTGAAAAATAAAGCTACTTTCATTAGTGTATGTATAATCTTACAGTGTGAACCCCTAGAGCTTTATATATGGTTTTTTAATAGATTTTTTTCCCCACTACAGTGTTCACAGTAATGTTTCAACTCACAGTAATGGCTCCCAACAGGTAAGACAGTATTAAGCTTATAAACCACTAGAACACTGTAGTTAATTATGACAAACAGTAGTATTATTAATTGAATTTTTCATAGTGGTGTAACCTTTGGAAAGTTTTGTGTTTTACTTTTCTTATCTGTAAAGTGGTCAGTAATGTGAAACTCTCTATTATTTTGTTCTCTAAGATGTTGTAAATAGACCAAATGCTCTATAAAACATTTTCTGTCCCTGTAAAATGAATAAAATATTAATATACAGTTAGATTATTATCTCTAGTGT
This sequence comes from Diceros bicornis minor, assembly GCF_020826845.1. Lineage (NCBI taxonomy): Eukaryota > Metazoa > Chordata > Mammalia > Perissodactyla > Rhinocerotidae > Diceros > Diceros bicornis. The sequence goes on along the minus strand of NC_080749.1, from coordinate 12,614,939 downwards.
ATAACATTCAAGCATTTGTTTATGTTGTATTTGTTCACTATGTAGATAGTATTCCATTTTAATTTTCTATTTATTGGTGAAGAGATCTTTTATCTTGGCAAACTAGATAATTTTTATAATTTGTTTCCAAAGGCTTGGGGAGTGAGATCTACTCTGCCTATGACTCCTTCCATTCCCTCTGGGCCTGTGCTGGTGGAGATAGAGAATCTTCCAAGGAGTCCTGGAACAGACCAGCATGACAGGAAATGGTTTGTTAACTCCTTAAACCAAAATAAAATATTGCTTGCTTAATGGTATTCTAAATTCCCAGCCATAATCTTAGATTCTTTAAATATGATTGAAAGCAAATTATTCATATTTGTTAGATGAAAAGAAGCATTTTATTGAGCAGTCATCACGGGATGGGGAAAATAAGAAATATGGATGACGAAGGGAGTGCAGTCTAAATGAAGAACATCAGACAGCTCTCCTTATTTTGGTTAGCATGATCTGGGAGTGGTGGGTGGTTCTCTGTTGAAAAAGACTTCAATGCCAGTCAATTGAACCTTTTCCCAGATCCCTAAGGAAAATATGTTTGATACATGTTATTCCACACAGCATGATGCTACTGCTTTGGGTGTGTTTTCTTCATTAAAGACTGAAGATAAAGCCAAAAGGGAAACATGATTATAGTCCAATAAAACAAAGCATGAAATACTCCATTTTTGGGGATGGAGAGAGAATCTGATGACAGGGAAGATTTTCATTTATTTAGATCTCCAGGGTCTTTTTTTAGATTAATAGTAAGTACACAAATATGGATACTTTGTGGCATATTGGGGTTAATCATTGGGGTTCATCCTTTTCCAAATAAATGGATGTGGCTTGAGGGGCTCCTTGGGAATTAATTATTTGATTGAATGATCATGTTGGTTGCATCATCTGTTCAAGTTTTGTGTCTATTTATGAAGTGAACTTTGATAATTCATAGGATTTTTCTCTTTTTCTCTTGCTCTTAGTTTGTTTAGTACCTGAAATCTAATGAGTTTCTGTGGTGATCTCAAGGTTTGGGTCAGCTTTCTGTCAACCGGTTCTTCCTTCATGGTGGTGGGTCAACAGTGGTTGGTGATTATTTTCAGTCTTTGCTATGTAATTGTTTTTCACTGTCATTTTGGCTTAACTAACTGCAAGGTGCGTTGCTTTTGATGGTTGGGCATATTTTTTACTTCAGTTCCAAATGTCTTGACCAGTTTCTAAGAATGAGGGGATTTTTTTTCCTTTATCTTTTTTTCTCCTTTCTCCTTGGGAGTGTGGTGAGGGTACTGCGTGTATTTGTCCATGTGGGCACACACTGAAGTATAAACAGTGAGGCTTCTCAATGTCAAATTTTAGTCTTTATTTTTTTAAGCCATTAAAAAGAGTTTCTTGCATTTCTTACTGAAAACACAGCTCCAGGAAGCAGTTATGTTTTATCTCCTTGATGTTACCACCAAGTCCTGTTGGCAAGGAAACATAGTTTTGAGACTTCAACTGTGAAGAACTCCCTTCATACATATTACCTTTTATATTGATGTGGAATGAGAGTCTGGTTTGTTTGCATCCTGTGTTATGACACTAAATCTTTATTGAATTTTCCAATTTTAATGAGTACGTGTTTAAATCTATTTAATTTGAGTCATTGGGCACTACTCAGGTCCTTTGCTGCAGCTTTTAGAAAGAGAGAATATTGAATCTGAGAGTATTGAATTTTTAAGAAAAATGAAAAATTTGGAGCTGTGTCCTTCCTTTATGTAATTGTGCTGAGACCTCCTTTGCTTAAGTGGAGTAAAATGGTGATCCTTAAAACCTAATGAGCCTCAGTGTGTCGACAGTGGCATGGAACTGAATATAGAACTGATGTGTCTTGGAGCTAATGGATTCCTCAGCCTTAATTTAAAATGCATTCTGCATTTTGTTCTTTGTTTCTGCCTGCTTTGATTCTTATTAATACTTTTAAATGAATATAAAACAGTCCTCCTTTAGAAAGTGATAAGTTAATAAAATTTGCGAATGCTCCCCAGGTTTGAACAATTGGGCAGGATAATGGAATATTCTATTGCTGGCAGATAACTTTTAACCAGTTTATTCTGAACATACTCCCTGTTCAATTCTTTAGCTTTTTCTCACTAGTATCTTCTAAATGACACCATTATTTCAGTGAATAATTTGGTATATCGATAACTTAGAATTATCCAATATTTAAAGTATCACTTTTTGAGAAACACTGTGTGTATTTTAAATCCATAAACTATTTATAAACAACAGCAAAAACAAAAACTGAATAATATTTGGAAAATCTTGCATATATAGGGGAGAACATAAACCTAATTTAATTTCCTAAATTTTCAGAGACCCCATATTGAGGGTTGTGAATTTTATCGGTTAGATCTGATGAACAAATTATATTTCAGTTGAAGGAAAGATGATGATTTTATTGTAAAAAAGGCTTTCAAGTTTGTTCTGAAAAATCCTTTTAGCTAATTGCCTTTCAATTTCCCTAAGGAAGAAAGGTGAAGATTCATGTTTTAGTTGAGTTAGAAAAATACTATATTTAAAAATCTATCCTTAGACCTCTTTTGTAATTGGGGTGATTTTTTTTTTCTTTGTAGCTATCCTAAATATGTGCTGCCCTTTTTGCCATGTCACAAACTTTGATTTGTCTGAACCTTGGCAAATGTTTTCCTTCTACTGGAGGACTCCAATCATTTCTAACCACGAGCTGCTTGTATGCATGTTTCACACTCATAGTTCTCTAGGTCTATTCTATAGCACTGTGTGATAAAATGTATCTAATATGCTTATTAAACTATTTCTTGGAGTGGGCTTATAATCTCTTCACATTATCTGTACCTGCTGAATTTCATTCTGAGGTCTGATGAACTTCAGTTATAGAAGGGACAGTGATTTCCATTGTTAATCTGGAACACTGATGGAAAATTATATGGCCTCTGAGGGTAGTTTTTTTTCTTAGTGAGCAAGATCATCCCTGAGCTAACACCCATGCCAATCCTCCTCTTTTTGCTGAGGAAGACTGGCCCTGAGCTAACATCTATTGCCAATCCTCCTCCTTTTTTTCCCTTTTTCTCCCCAAAGCCCCAGTAGATAGTTGTGTGTCATAGTTGCACATCCTTCTAGTTGCTGTGTGTGGGACACCGCCTCAGCATGGCCGGACAAGCGGTGCGTCAGTGTGCGCCCAGGATCCGAACCCGGGCCGCCAGTAGCGGAGCGTGCACACGTAACGGCTAAGCCTCGGGGCTGGCCCCAAGGGTAGATTTTTTTTTAATTGCTCTCTCTGAATTTTGTTTTTTGGATTTCAGTTTTGTGTAATCACTTAATCTGGGGAATAATTTTCACAATTGCCCTTTTCTGTATGTGCCTTTGTCCTTATGTGAATTATCCTTTCAGACATTTAAATTAAGTAGATTATAAATATTTTTTCTTCTTATTAGAACCTCAAACAACATTTCTGCCTTTAATTTTGGTAGCAACATCAGGGACAGATAACAGTGTCTTACTCTCTGTGAAATTTCCTCTTTATTTAATTCATTTAACTGACTCTGACATGTGTTTCCATATTGACATATTCCACTACATGTAACTTTTTGGATTCCTCTCCTTTGTTATTCTTGAATGTTATCATTGCATGGAGTAGATATTGATAACTACTCATAGCAGTGGTGCATGCTAGTCGCATTTCCTTTCTCCTTTATTACCTCTTAAACATATCCATTTTCTCCTATTTCTATTGACTAACTGTCCTCCCCTCCCACTCCCCAACCATCCAGGCTCTCTGCTGCCAGTGACTGCTGTCAACGTGGTGGAAACCAGTGGAACACAAGGGCCTTGTCCCCACCCCAGCCTGCACGTAGAAACTACCCTGACTTTGTCCATGAGCACAATGTGAAGAATGCAGGAGTCCATCATGATGTTCATTTTCCCCGCCGTGCAGCCATGACTGAGATATGAGTGTTAAGCCTCTTAGGCATTGGGACTCTGTCATGAAAGTTGATGGTATACAAGTTGATGGTATAATTTTCTAGTGTTTATAGAGGGTTAATCACATTAGGAGAATTTGGGAGAAGTTATTTTATGTTAAGTCACTAGTTGTGTAGTGTTGTCTGTAATTGAATTCTTCTCTGAAAGGGAAAAGGATATGAAGAAGCTATATGCTGTCAGTGATAATGATAAATGTTTTTGTGTTGAAAAGGGTATGTATATCATTGTACTTTAGGAAAGGTTTTTCATAATTTAACACGTTAACACATCACTCAGAGGATGTCTCAGGAGAAGGTTTGTGTTTGTGAACAAGCGGCCCATTATCACCCCACCACTATGCCATCCCAATAGATTGAGGTTAAAAGAATCAGACACACTAAAAGCCCACTCAGAAGGAAGCATGTCCAGGCTTGATATGTCAGCCTTTGGTGATATTTTTATAAAACTGCTCTTATACACTATTTTTAATACTTCTTAAGTCACCCATGTCTTAATTTCAGTTAAGTGCCTAAGATACTATAATGTAATTTTTAATTAAGAAAACTTTTACTTTTTAATAAACACATGTAATTTAATTTACCAAAAGATCTAGAAATCACATTAGTAGTGTGATTCATGTAGAAAGATAAATCTGAATGGTTACTTTGACATGATTAGTTAACCAATGGTTAACTGAATGATTACATTATTACTGAATGGTTGTACAAAATGGAAAATGTATTTATTTTTGTCTTTTCACTTTCTTCTCTTTCATCTCATACATCCGATAGATTTCTCAAGTTTGCAATAGCCTCATAATCTGGCCTTGTACAACCTTTAAAATAAAATTTTGAAGCCAAAACTATATCACTTTTAAATGGATTGGATATATTACTATTTCTGGTCCTTTATGAACTTCAGAATGTAATATCTAAGCTCTTTGGTTTAATTCATAAAGGGAAATTAGCTGGAAAAAGTACATTTCTGATATAATGGGAACTGATGTAAGGGGAGCATTTCGTCTTTTTATAGTTTTTTAAAATTTTAACAATTTCCAAGGTTTTAAACTGTGTAATGGTAATTTGAAGATATTTTATAGTCTGTGAATTCATAATACTTCAAGATAATAAAGCTTCATTATAGGCGGCTTAACCCATTTACTCTTCTGGTCACCTCAGAAGTCAGTCTTATTCTTCTCTGCTAGACAAAGGTAAAGGTTTTAGAGGGTTTTGTTACTGGACTGTTGGTTGCAAATGTAATACAGCTTGTCTATAGAAGACATAAGTAAGCAGAACTAAATAATATTTAAGGAATGAAATTTATAGGCAGGTTTCAATCTGTTAGTTTATCATAATCATATATAAGGGGACAAATGCTCAAAATATTCTTTAGCACATCCTGTAAATATGAACAGATCCCTATCGTAAACAGCTCAGCTCTCTACCTCTATGAGGCTGTCATCATTTAGCATGCTTAAAAATGCCCACTGATGTATGTCTCTCATAGTTGTTTTAGACTTTACATAGCTAAATTATAATTATCAAGTATTGTTGATGATGATTTCTTTCTTAAAAGAAAGGAATTTGAATCATAACTTTTTTTTTTTTTGATGAGGAAGATTGGCCCTCAGCTAACATCTGTTGCCAATCTTCCTCGTTTTGCTTGAGGAAGGTTGTCCCTGAGCTAACATCTGTGCCAGTCTTCCTCTATTTTGTGTGTGGCACGCTGCCACAGCATGGCCTGATGAGCAGTGTGTGGGTCTGCGCCCGGAATCTGAACCTGCAAACACCTGGCCACCGAAGCGGAGCATGCGAACTTAACCACGACAGCACTGGGCTGGCCCCTAAATCACAACATTTTAAGAAAAGAAACCTTGGTTTGTGCCATTCAAGAAAAGATTTCATGAGAGTGAATTTGATTAAGAACCTACTATTTCTCGGGTCCGGCCTGGTGGTGCAAGCGGTTAAGTGTGCGTGCTCCGCTGTGGCAGCCCGGGGTTCGCCGGTTCGGATCCCAGGCATGCACCAACGCACTGCTTGTTAAGCCATGCTGTGGTGGTGTCCCTTATAAAGTAGAGGAAGATGGGCATGGATGTTAGCCCAGGGCCAGTATTCCTCAGCAAAAAAGGGGAGGATTGGCATCGGATGTTAGCTCAGGGCTGGTCTTCCTCACCAAAAAAAAAAAAAAAAGAACCTACTATTTCTATAATAGAAACCGAAGAGGCATAATAATGACAAAGCCTTTCTGGTCTTAAAGAAAGTCCCGTGGTTGACTTCTCTCACTTTAAAAGTAATCTTGAAATCTAGAGGTCAGACTGCTGATAAAATGCTTCATATGTATCTTAGCAGAATCTTAACTTTGGGAAATACGGAGGGATTGTAGTTGAAGAGTAAGATCTTCAGTTTATCTTGAAAGTGGTCATTTCTAGACTTAGAATGAGTTAATCAGTACGGTTACATTTAAGTGATAGAAGAATCATGTCATGGTTTTTCTTTCTTTGAAAATCTTGTTATATGATAGTGATTTGTTATATAATAGTCCAAATTACAGATGATAGAAATTGAGTTGGAGGGGTGATGGGGCAAAAAGGAGATGGGGAAGTTAAGGGCTAAGACTGGATGGTAGTAGAAGCAAACTTGTCTGTTTTATAGAAGTGCCTATATGGTCCTGGATTTCATATCAAATGTTGTGAATATTCTTGCTACTGATATTTTCAAGATGAGTATATATGTTTCCAGAGCTATGAAGAATTTACTAAGGTAGCTCAACCTAAATTAAATAAATTGTCACCAACCTGTTTATACTCTGCATTTTATTATGCCTAAAGGGTCAGTGATCATCCATGCTAGATTAGGGAACTAATATCCTCCAGAAGCACCTGACTTGGTCACTATCCTTTTGATTAGAGGTGGGTATCAGCACAGAACTCCAGGATCATGTGATTCAATGTTACTGCTTTGGCTAATTTTATTTAGCATAATTAATTTTAACATCTTGAATTAGGTTCATTATGTTTCAACTGCATTTTTATAGACAGGGAAACTTGTAGAAACATGGCAAAGCTGGTGACTTTCACACATGAAAACGAGCTCTTAAGATCATTATTTCTTTTGATAGTAAAACCACTTCAAAGGCATTTACCTATCTTTGAGTATAATGTAACATTTCTGACTTTGATAGGGTAGTCATAGATGTGCTTTTAAAGAAGTTTACAGAGAAAAACAGAACTTTGTCCTGCTGTGTATATAATGTCTATATTTTAAAAAGCAACTAGTAAACAAACATTCTAGTATTGTATTATCAGCAGTATAATTCAAATAATCTTTTTTAAGGGGAGCTTTTTTACTTATTTAAAGTGCTGACCCAGAAAATGTTGTTATTTTTAACATGTGGGTGAATCTTTATTGTTAAAATTGTCCAGGATGTAAAAGGTGCCGTCTAACAAGTCAGCATATAAGGCTGAAGTGTCTCCTGCATGGAGGAGGACAGGGAGGCAGCTTGTTTCATAGGAGAAAACAGTTAGCCGAGCCTTAATTGTGGTAGTTTCTCTTATTCTCTACATTTTTGTGTATTTACTTGGTTGATATGCTAATAATTATTTTGATTGGTAACCTTGCTTTATAACATTTATGTGTCTTGATTTTGTGCATTTCATCTTTCCATCTTGCCAAAACAGGAAAATAGATGAAGAGGGTAAGGAGTGGAGGAGTATGGTGTTTTGCGGTTTCAGGAGGAGGAAGAGTATTGTGGAGATGACTGGCTTCACAGGCATAAGAAGACTAATCCTCAACTTGGATCCCTGTTACTTCCATATGTATTCATAGATGTAAACTGAAAATGTTGGGAGATGGTTGTCCCATGTTAGTGCAGCATGCTCTGATGGTGGGAGCAGTAATCGTTTGATAACGTGGTACTTGAACTCTTTTGGTTGGGGCATACTCTTCATTTCTAAACCATAGTTCATTGCTTTGCAAGGCCATTATTTTTTGTATGTTAGGCTTTGAATATTGAGTTGGAAAATAATAATATCAAGTTGCATTAGCTTATTTTATATCCTTGGTATATAGGGCTTGTCATATGGATTTGCAAAAATAAAATCATCTTGTGCCGATAACCCTTAATGTTTTTACCACCACGTACTTCCTGCCTATATTTTGATGTAAATTATAGCACATCCTCAATTGTACCTTGCTTCTCTTCTAGAGTTGTGAATGCTTGCATGTGAGATGCTTTTATGTAAGGGATGGAATTTGAAGGTCCCTCTGTGGTGGGGAAACCTTGTGTCTCTGCATGTCTCTCTCTGTGCCTCTGTCTCGTGTATAGAGTGTGATTTGTCACGTTCTTTCTGGACACTAGGAACCGTGTGAGTTTAGGTGTAGTGCTCTTCCTCATGTTCCATATGTTGGAGAACATGAAAATTTCTCCTCCTCTGTTCATACGAATTAACTCTTACTTTAGTCACATGAAATCATTGTGAGAATTTTGTCTTGCTCAGTTGACGTTAACCTTGGTGGTTTAGGTATTAGGACAGGAAGCATGTCACTGTCCGTGGAAAATGTGTTGTGTAACTTCCTTCAGTTCTTGACCATTGCTGGTATGTAATACACTTGAGCTGCTTTGAGCTCTTTGGGCTGGTGGGGAGGATCATAGTGATGGCCTTTTTAGAGAATTAGTGAAGAGGAGGGAAAATTTCAAAAGAACTTGGTGAAAGGAAAGAAATGTTCTGTGGCTTATTTAATGATACATATATTTTTTATACTGAAGCAGAAGAACAAGTGTTCTTGTTTTTCATGAAGGAATTGTTCCCACAAGTTTTTTATTATTAGATAATTACCTAAGCCTCTGTGTTCCTAACAACAAGCTGTGGCCTTAATTCTAGGTGATGGTGCTTGAATGAACTTTTTACATTTTGTCCCTGACAGCTGCCCAGCATTTTGTTTATATTGGCATGGAGAGGAGATATCTGATTTGGAGAACAGCATTCTCCAAGGAGTATGACTGAAGACTCCCTTAGTGGGGTAATAAACCTGTACCTCCTCCTCTTAAAACTGGTTCAACAGCTGCAGATCTTACTTTTTGTTGTTGAAAGAGTTCTTTATTTGTTTTGTTTTTAACTAATTTTAATAAAGAGAGAAGAAATGAGACATACCAGTGTATGGTTAGGATTTGTAAGAAGTTGCAGATTCCTTAGTAAAGGTCTAGTCTACTGACCAATGACTGATTATTGTTAATATTAAATATTTTATTTTATTTTATTTTATTTATTTATTTTTTTATTTATTTTTCCCCCCAAAGCCCCAGTAGATAGTTGTATGTCATAGCTGCACATCCTTGTAATTGCTGTATGTGGGACGCGGCCTCAGCATGGCCGGAGAAGCGGTGCGTCGGTGCACGCCCGGGATCCGAACCCGGGCCGCCAGCAGCGGAGCGCACGCACTTAGCCGCTAAGCCACGGGGCCGGCCCAATATTAAATATTTTAAATTATTAGAGGTGGAATAAAAGAAAAGAATGAAAGATAAGAGATGATAATAGGAAGACAATTGCTGGCATAATTTGTCTTGTGGAACTAGTTAGAGGGAGTATCCAGAGAAATTATGGAAAATATCCCAGGATGTAAAACACTGCTAGAATACATACCATTACACAGAAGAGTTTCTTATAACAAAGCTACATTTGTAGCTTAGCCATTAGCTTTAGGGATTATTTAATTATAAGGTCTCCAAGAGTTTGGAGATAAGACCTATGTTTAACAACTGACATTTTTTTCCGAGAACACCATCAGCAAAACCTTTGGAAGCCTTTAGAAAGACCTGGAAAGATTTGAGTACTCTAGAATATCCAGGTTATCACTTTGATTGGAACTTCATAGATATGTTGGAGCAATAGCAGTTAAAAGTGTTTGAGTAGGTTGGAAAAGCATTAATATCTGTCCGAGTAGTTTGGATTTGGAGTAGGAGACCTGGGGCAATCATTGCAAGTTTTTAAGTGAAAGATTTTGGGAGTCTTATATTGATGTCTCCTTTTTTGATTCACCTCATCATTTGTTGAATACCTACCAGAGTACCTCCTTGTTCCTCACTTCTTACACAATGATCACTTATAATTACTCCTTTGCATGTACCCGCAAATTTCTCGACCCTTCCCCTGTTGTACATATCTGGTTAAATCCAACTCTGTGTACTGTGCATGTAGATGGTGAAGGTGAAATGCAGCATTGTTGAATGGTCTCACTTTAAATTTTGGGCACTGAGCTCAAGTGGGCCTTCAGTGCTGCCTGAAATCCTATCATATTTCCTGAATCTATTCATTCTCCCACTCTGCTGGCAGTAATTTCCCCTCTTTCAAATCATCACCTTCTCACTTCTCACTCTTCACTCCTCATTCCCAGCTAATGACCTTGCTATCCTATTGTATTGAGAAAATAAGCAGCCAGGAGAGATCTTGAGTACACTCCCACCCTCTTACCCATGAACTTATTTCTGTTGGTCATATGCACTCTGCTCCACCTCCCCTTTTGGCTATTCCCCCATTTCTTTGTTCTACTGATAGCAGAACTCCTTGCCATGAAAGAATTGTCTGTACCCACTGTCTCCTCTTTCTCTCTTCTCATTCTGCTTTGAACCCATTCTAATCAGACTTTGTCTCTGCCAACTAAGCTACTATGTATGATTGTGCACTGCACAAGAGTGCCACATTTGAGAGGACAGTGCTCACATATTTATGACAATGGTTTTCCAGCAGATGGCACTAAATTTCTTTTTTTCGTAATTTTTTTTTGATTTATTTATTTTTTTCCCCCAAAGCCCCAGCAGATAGTTGTGTGTCATAGCTGCACATCCTTCTAGTTGCTGTATGTGGGACACGGCCTCAGCATGGCTGGAGAAGCGGTGCGTCGGTGCGCTCCCGGGATCCGAACCCGGGCCGCCAGTAGCGGAGCGCTAGTACTTACCCGCTAACCCACGGGGCCGGCCCTAAATTTCTTATTTAAATAAAATCATTTTATTATATGACAGTTTTGCAGGAGGTGAAAGTAAAGTGTCTTCAGGAGAGGCATCGCTTAAATCCATACAAAAGCTCTGCGTGGGCTAGTAAGGATTATGCTGCCACTCTGCCAATATAGCTTTTGTTAGTTTACAAATGACCTCCACATTTCTAATCCCACAGTCGATCTTCAATCAAGGTATTAGCATTCAAAACAGTTGCTCACTTCCTTCTTCATGAAATGCTTCTCTCACTTAGCTTAGGGACACCACTCTCTTTTGTTGTCTTCTAAGCTCACTAGCCATCATTTTTAGTCTCCTTTGTTAGTTTCTCCTTATCTCCCTGACCCCCTAAACTTTGTCTTAGGACCTTTTCTGTAACAACTCATTTCCTCGGTAATCTCATCTAGTGTTATGGTTTTAAATGCCATCTATACACTGGCAGTTTCCCATTTTATATCATCAGTCTGGACCTCTTTGTTTCTAGACTTACATACCTAAGTGCCTGTATAATATCTCTACTTAGGTATCTAATATAAGCATCTGAATTTTTAAAAACCTTTTCTTTTGAAGTAATTTTAGGCTTACAGAACAGTTGCAAAGATAGTGCAGAGAGCTCGCACACCCTCCCTCATTAGCTTCCCCCGGTGTTCATATCCTGCATAACCATGGTGCAATTATCAAAACAAGAAGTTAATATTGATACAGTACCAGTAACTAAACTATGGACCTTATTCAGATTTCCCAGTCTTTCCACAGATGTTCCAGAATCTGATCCCAGATCCTATGTTACTGTAGTCTACTTCCATCTGTGACATTTAGGCATTCCATTTCCTTGACAACTTCTCAAAGAGTACCGTTTAGCTACCTTGTAGGATGTTCCTCAATTTGGGTCTAGGTGATGATTTCCTATGATTAGATTGAGGCCATGGATTTTGGGGAAAAATACTACAGAGGTGATATTGGGACATCTTTGTTGAAAATTGAACTCCTGATTTAATTTTATCTCTGCACTTTTTCCTAGCTCAGTAAATGGGCAGTTCTGTTTTTGCTGTCTGTGGGCCAGTATGTCTCAGGCTCCACTCCAGACCTACTGAATCAGAAGCTCTGGAGATGAGGCCCGAGAATCTGTTTTAACATGCCCTCCTGGAGATTCTGATGCACACTGAGTTTGAGAATCACTGGCTTAGGTCGTAGCACCTGATAATCATCCTGACTTCTCTTTGTCTTTACTTCTTAGTCAGTAAATTCTTCAAAATATATCCAGAATCCACCGCTTGTCACTGTCTTTACTGCTTCCACCCTGTTTGAACTTACTATCATTTCTTTCCTTTTACCTGGTCTGCCAGCCATTGCCCTTAATCCTCTACTGTCTCATATTCTCCTTGGCAGCCATGGTGATTGTAAGTGAGATCACATGATTCCTCTGCTTAAACCTCCCAGAGGTCCTCATCTCACACAAACTAAAATTCAAAATCCTCGTATTGACAAAAACATGAATTTTCCCGGCCCTTTTCTTCTGCCAGTCTTGACCTTGTTCACTGGCCTCCAAAGACTTGCTCAAAGGTACCGAGTGTATCCCCTCTCAGGATCTTTGTACTTTTACTTTGGTCTGGATATTCCCCCTTTGAATCTCTTATTATTCATTCTGACACCTTTGGGTGTCTTAGGAGAAAGACCTTTCCTGACTTCTCTGTAAAATAATCACAGGCCCCCCAATCTCCTCGGCATTCCCCATCCCTCTTACCCTGCTTTATTTTTTCTCTCCTTGCTTCATCTTATGCCTTATGTGTTAACTTCTTTGTCATCCCTGTATTCTTCAATAGAATGGAAGCTTCATCAAGGGAGAGTTTACTCCTCCTCTATACCCAGAGCAGTGCCTGGCTCGGCACTCCATAAATACTAGTTGATTAATTGAATGAATGAATGCCAGGCACATCTTGGCACACTTGGTGATGCAGAAATAGTCAGAATGCTGTCCCTGGCTTCAAGAAGTTTACACTCAGATTATGGAGATGGATGGTTTTACAAATAACTGATAAAAGTGCTAAGTCATCAGGTATGCAAGGTCATAGAAGAGTAGAAGAGGTTGAAGTTAAGAAGGTTTCCTGAATTTGCATCAGATTTTGAAGGATACATAGAATCAGGAACATTGGATGGATAAATCGTTATAGATTGAGTGATAGCAAAAGAAAATTTTAAAGTAGCAAAGCGTAAGGTATAGTTGAGGAATGATGAATGAGGTTTGAGTAATGAGTATAGAAGTCCTGGGGAGGCATATTAATAATGGTAGCTGACATTTGAGTGCTTCTGTGCCTGGCATTGTTCTGGAGATCTATCAGTAAACATTTATTCCAGCAAAGCATTTAATCCTTACAGGAATCTGTCAGGTTATTTAGGCCAGTGAAGAAATTAAGGCATAATAAGGGTATGTAACTTGTCCAAAGTCTCGTTGCTTGTACATGGTAAGGCTGGTCTTTAACCTGAGGCAGCTGAGTCCTAGTACCTAGAGCAGTACCTGCTGTACTGACTTCATACAGCGTAAAGCTTGGCGGGGCCTGGAACGTGGAGAGTAAAAAGGAGGGTACTAACAATTCTGCTTTAGAAAGATAACTCTAGAGGCAGTGTGAAGAATGAATGTCAATCGGTGGAAGACTGGATAATTAAAACATGCTGCATTCATACTGTGTAATTGTTAAAGAATGAGGAAAATTCTACCTGTGCTGTTATTGGAGTATGTAAGTGATATATTGTTGAATTACAAACCCAAGTGAAGTGTTTTAGGTATGTTTCCATTTTTGTAAAAACCTATCAGACTATGTATATATTTGTAAGTACACAGAAAATGGACCTGGATAGATAAACGAAATTTGAAATTTTCAGAGTGGAGATAAGGGAAGACATTGCTTTTCTTAGCTAGCATGTACTACTTTAAATAAGTAAAAACAAATTTAAAATGCCCCAAAATGTAGTGGGAAACAAGACAAACTGTTTCAGTTTATACAGGAAAGTATCCATGAAAAGGAAGGGGATGGATAGAAGAGATAATGGTTTACATATTCCTTTGTGCATTCTGGAGAAATGGATAAATGTACAGGGACATTGGCATAAGTCACAGATTGAAAGTGTAAGGTCTAACTACTACATTTTTTAAAACTGTTTTTAAGTGCACAATTCATTGGTTTTTAGTATATTCACAAAGGTATACAACCATCACCACTGTAATTCCAGAACATTTTCATCATCTCCAAGAGAAACCCATTACCTAATTAGCAGTTACTGCCTCTTCTCCCCTCCCCACAGGCCCCGACAAACACTTATCTACTTTCTTTCTCCATGGATTTGCTCATTCTGGAAATTTCCTATAAATAGAAGCATACAATATGTGACCTTTTGTGTCTGACTTCTTTCACTTGCATAGGGTTTTCAGGGTTCATCCATGTTGTAGCATGTATCAGTATTTGATTCCTTTTAACGGGTTAATATATTCTCTTGTATGATATACAACATTTTATTTGTCTATTCGTCAGTTGATGGACATTTGGGTTTCCACTTTTTGGCTATTGTGAATAATGCTGCTATGAACATTCATGTACATTTTTTTTTTAACATGTTTTCGGTTCTTTTGGGTATTTACATAGGAGTAGAATTGCTGGGTCATATGATGACTATGTTTAACTTCTTGAGAAATTGCCAAATTGTTTTCCAAAGGGGCTGCACCATTTTACATTTCTACCAGCAATTTTATCTGTCTTTTTCATTATAGTCATCTTAGTTGTTGTGAGGGTGGTCTCTTAGTGTGGTTTTGAGTTGTGTTTTCAGGGGGCTAAAATTGGATATATTTTTTAATATGCATGTCTTGGGAGAAATGTGCATTCATATCCTTGGCCTACTTTTAAAATTAGGTATGATAATATATTCTTTTCTTTCTTTCTTTTTTTTTTTTTTTTTTGTGAGGAAGATCAGCCCTGAGCTAACATCCATGCCAGTCTTCCTCTTTTTGTTGAGGAAGACTGGTCCTGAGCTAACATCTATTGCCAATCCTCCTCCTTTTTTTTTTCCCTTTTTCTCCCCAAAGCCCAAGTAGATAGTTGTTTGTCATAGTTGCACATCCTTCTAGTTGCTGTATGTGGGACGCGGCCTCAGCATGGCTGGAGAAGCGGTGCGTCGGTGCGCGCCCGGGATCCAAACCTGGGCCGCCAGTAGCGGAGCGTGAGCACTTAACTGCTAAGCCATGGGGTGGGCCCTCTTTTATTTCTTTATCTGTAGCATCTGAAATTCTGTCTCCTTTTTTTGTTTGTGTTGTTTTTTTTCTGGAAGTGT
This sequence comes from Diceros bicornis minor, assembly GCF_020826845.1. Taxonomy (NCBI): domain Eukaryota; kingdom Metazoa; phylum Chordata; class Mammalia; order Perissodactyla; family Rhinocerotidae; genus Diceros; species Diceros bicornis. Next base: position 12,599,642 of record NC_080749.1, on the reverse strand, counting down.
GTCTGTTTATTTAGTCTTCTCAAATAAACAACTTTGATTTTGTGGTACGTTGTATATGTTTGTCCCTGCCCATGTGAGGCAGATTGTATATAATGGAAACAAAGCACAGTAACAGTTAAATAAGTCTTCAATTTGTGAACAACTCTTGTATCAGGATGATTAGTTATTTCTGTTTTGGAGAAATAAAGTAAAAAGATAAAGTACACAGTATTTAAATTTTGTAGTTTACATCTATATAAGTTGGAATGCTCAGGGATGAATTACTTGCTTTTACCAAATTATACTTGACTTTTTTTATTCTCTCGTGAATATTGCTTATTTGTGGATTGAAATACCGTCTCTGCAGATTTCAATGGGGCAGTTAAATAAATCTTTCTGGATGAAGAGGCAGTAAGAATGTTCCATTTAAATAACCTGCATATTTCCCTAGGGAAGACAAGAGTGGGCGCAGTGAGTTTAAGCAGTTATTGAGCACTGTGTGCCAGGTTCATTGGTGTTTTGTTTTCCAGTCACTGTGCAACAAATTATCAGAAAACACAGAGATAAATCCTGAAGTGGTTTTTGCAGACAAGCTTCAGTCAGAAGAAGTATTTTATCTGATGTTAACTGAATATTTCAGTAACAGCAGCACATGAGAATGTGGCATAAGCAATCTCAGGTGAACCACAGCCTGTTCTAAAATGCAGGGGTGCACTAGTGAGCAAGGAAAGATTGTTCACTCCTAAGAGTCTTTATAACTCGAATGTATCAACCATGGTTTTAATGGAAGATGAGCAGTAAATGAACCCTATTACGTTTTTGGCTTTGTTTTGAAACAGAAAGTGGTTGTAAGAGAAAACTGCTGATTTTCTCCACAACAGGTATTCTTTTAATACCTCTCCCCTGGTTTACCTATTCTGTTCATTCTCTCTCTCTCTCTCATCTCTCTGTCTTTCCCCTGACTTTGTTTAGCTTGGAAAGAAAGGTAGATTGAGGGTCAGAGGCAATGAATGGAATAAGTTGTTTCTCTGTGTCTTCTGACCTGGTGATAGGGTTTTTGCACTGCTAAGGTTGTTGCCCTCCTTCTTTCTTTGTTTTTTTTCCTCCCCAGTGCTAAGCATTTTAAATTGTACTGTTTTGAATACCTCCTAAAAGAACATTTGAGATTTCCTTATGATTTTCATCATGCTTAAATGATAAACTTCATATTGGGTACATATCAAAATTAGTAACCCGGTAATTCATTGACGAGTTGTTGAGTGCCTACTGTGTACAGGCACTGTCCTACATTCTGGAAGTACAACAGTGACCAAGACATAAGTTCCTACTCTGATGACACATAGATTCTACTGAAGGAGACTGGTTGTAGATATACAAACATAAAAATGCTGGGATTTCAAATAGTAATAGATGCTGTGAAGAAAATAAGGTAATGTCACAGTAAGTGACTGCAGGGTGAGGGCTAGGCCTTTGAAGAGATACTTCAGTTTAGATATGAGTGACATAAAGAGTCAGCCATACAAAGAAGGAGGAGAATTTCAGGCAGAAATAACAGCTAATACAGAGGCCTTGGAGTTGACTTTTGAAGTGTAGAAAGAAAACCAGTGTGGATGGTGCTTAATTAAGGAAGAAGATGATGGTATGATAAGGGTTCTGAGGGCACTAGGCAGGAGTCCAGTCACATAAAACCTTGCATGGCAGGAAAAAGAATTTGTGTTTTATTCCAGGTGCAGTGGGGAACCTGTGGTGTATTTTAAGTAAGGGGGGGGTGGTGCAGAATGTATTCTGATACTCTCTTTTAAAAGATGACTTTGTTGTATGGGAAATACAAGGCAAGAGGGGATTTTTTTCCCTAACCAGTTGAGAGTAATTTGCAGAGATCATGAGCCTTCACATCCACATTCTTCAGCAGGTATTTTTTTTAAGAACAGTAACGTTCTCTTATATATCTACAATGCAGTTACCACATACATTCAGAGAATCAAATATATTATACTACTATTACCTAATATATATTGTCCATCTTCAGATTTCCTGATTGTCTTAATACTGTCTTTTATAGCAACTTCGTTGATCCATTTCAGGATTATACATTAGCATTTTGTGGTTTCTTGAGTGTCTTAATCTGCAGCAGTTCCTCAGCCTTTTTATCTTTCACAATATTTGCATTCTTAAATAGTACAAGTTTGTTGTTTCATAGAATGTCCCTAATTTGGATTTAATTGATTATTTCCTCACGATTCAATTCAGGTTATGCATTTTTGTCAAGCCAAGTGTGTGTCTGTATATATCTGTACAGATGTGATGTACCTGTGGTGCATCACATCAGAGGGTACTTGATGTCACTGTGGGTGTTACTGGTCGTGTTAACTTTAGATTGCTTGGTTAAGGTGATGTCTATCAGATTTTTCCACTGTATAAGTTAACCCATTTTTGTAATTAAAAAATTATCAAATATTTTATGTAAATATTCTGTCTCCCAACAAACTTTCACCTAATGGTGAAAATTAGTTATGATTGTTGCAAAATGGTGATTTGCTAGCTATCATTCTACACTGGTTAGTTGGTATTCTACAAAAAACTTTTTCTTATCTATTTATACATGGATTCATGGATTCTTTTATTCAGTGTGTTATATAGTCCATGACTATTGTTACTCCTTTTGATAGTCAAACTGCCCCAGATTTGGCCACTGAGAACTCTGTCATACTTACCTGTACCACATGGGAACAGTTTGGCCACTGAGAACTCTGTCATACGTACCTGTACCACTTCCCATGTGCCCCTTACTTTTTGAGCACTTTCTTACTTTTTGCCATAAGAGATTCCATGCTTGTACTTTCCTTGCCTTAGCCCTGAAATCAGCCATTTCTTTAAGAGCCCTAATTCCTTTTAGTTAAAATGGTATTTGGGAACCAAGATCTGGGCACTACATATGTTCATTGCAACTGTGAATGTTGTTGCTTCTAGACCTAGTGCACAGAGTTAAAAAATAGATATGTGTGTTTAAATCACGAATTCATGCCGATACTTTAACTCCAGTCCAATATCTAGTGTTCTTCTTTGCCTCCCCAATTCCTTATTTCTATCTCCCTTCTCTCCTAGTGAGAAACCTAACCCCCAGCGGTATCAGTATCTCCATATTTGCCCACTTGTATGATATATGCTAAATAGTTTCAGAATTACTATACCCATACCACTGTGAACAATAAGTCTGCTAAGTAAAGTTCGGTATTTCTTCACAGAGTTTATATTAGAATAAATGAAGTACTGTGCTTAAAATTCACTTGCATTAATTCTTTTTTTTCTGTGTGATTATGGTATTATTTTGGTAGTAAATACATTTTAATTTTTCTAGATACTGCCAAGATCTCCTTCATTGGAGATGAGGTGTATTTTTTTTCTTACAGCTTTATTGAGGTACACTTGACGCACAGTAAAGTGCATTTATTTAAAGTGTTTGATAAGTTTTGGCACTTAAACACTTGTGACATCAACACCATACTCAAGATTAATGATGGATATATTCATTGTACTTTTCATTTAAATTCCTCTTATGAGCATATTTTTGTATGTTTAAGAGCCGTTAGCATTTTTTTAATCTGTGAATTGTGTATTATCTGTAGTGTCCCCTCCCCGCTTTTTAAAACAGAGCCGTTGGCTTTTTTCTTCTCTATTTTCAAGAAGTTTTTAATGTACATTAGGGATATTAACTGTATGTAATATTAGTGACTCATTTAATATTATATCAGTAACATATCTATGTAATATCACTAATCTCAGAACCACTTAGAATTACCTTGGTATAAGGTGTGAATAATAAATCTAACTTTGTTTCCAGATAGCTTTCTAGTTACGTCAACAGTACTTGTTAAAAAAGTCATCGTGGTGCTGTGGCAACTGGATATTCATATACAAAAGAACAAAATTGGACCCCTACCTCACTGTATAAAAAATGAACTCCAAATGGGTCATAGACCTAAAATTAGTAACTAGGATTTGTCTTAGAGGAAAACATAGGCGTAAATCTTTGTGACCATGGTCCCAGCAGTGGTGTTTTAGATATGACAACACAACCTGTGGCAAAAGAAAAAAAAGATAAATTGGAATTCATCAAACATTTAAACTTTGTGTTTCAAGGGATACTGTCAAGAAGGTGACAAGACAGCCTATGGAATAGGAGAAAATATTTGCAACTTTTCTTGAGTTCTCTGGAGTGATTTGGTTTTTCTCCAGCTTTTTCTACTCCTAGATTAGATGTTAGCTTTCTGTTTTCTTTCTAATCAGTGACCACTTGTTCGTCTGTTCCTACCTTCAATTCTTTTTTTTCTCTTGCCCTCCTTTTTTTTTTGGTTTCTTATGAGTGAATGTGATTTTGTGTCCTTATGAGAAAGCAGGAGTAAAACTTGTGTGTTTACTATGCAGTGTTTAATCCTTCATGAATGTCTTCTCTTTTGGAAAATTGGTAGGCATTATCCCCTCTAATATTGCTGCTCCTTCATTATGTCCGTTTTTCCTTCTGCAATTTCTATTTTTCCTTCTGCAATTTCTATTAAATGTTATGTTGTAGCTTTCAAGCTATATTGATCTCTTGTATCTCCTCTCTTTCATATTTGCCATGTCTTTATTGCCTTCTTGGTGATTTTAATTCAATAATTCCTTCTTTGACTCTGTCTAGTCTTCTCTGTCCTTTCTGTTGAATGTTTAATGACTCATTTAAATATTTCTCATTTCTCAGAATCTACTGTTATAGTTTCATAAGCTCCTTTCCTGTTATATTGATTCTATCTCTCCTTTATGTCTTTCAGCACATTTAACATACTTATTTTAAATTCTTTTTTAGAGTGTATTATCCTTTCTGCTTTCTCAGGTATAAATGCTCCTGTTTCTTGGGTTTGTTGGTTGTCTGTCTTAGCATTGGATTTCTTTGCTTTGCTTTGTAATTTTTTGTTTGTGAGTTCAACTTGCCTAGTTTTAAACGGGTTTGTTTTCTTTCTTCTTCCCATGCTCCCCCTTTCTGTAATGGGATTTTGAACTTGCCCCAGCCTAACTTTTTGAAATCCTCAGCTCTGAAGGTCTTATGGTAGGATCTTTCAGAGAAATTGCCTCCAGTCCTTGAGCCAGGAAATGGTGGTCTGATTGATGGTTGCACAGATATTTCTAAGTCTTTCCTTCATTGCACGAAGCACTTTCTTTTAATTTGAAACTGGACTTGTGAATTAAGCTTTTTCAGCCTCTGTTCCTGTCAAGAAGGTACAGTCTCCTGGTTTCAAGTAGTGAGTCTGCTTCTTGTTCACTGCCTCACATGAGGTGTCCTGGGTTTCATTTCCCTCAGGGCGTGGATTTTTGACCCCAGTGCCTACTTCCACTCTCAGCTCCTTGAGTTCCTCCTGGCTTGAGCTTCAGTTCATTACTGGGAGTTGATCACTGTTTATTTTTGGAAAGGGCTGAATCCTCTATTTTTCTCTTAATTACTGTATTCGTCTATATAGGGTCAATTCTGCTTTTCCTTTTTTAGCCCATCATTTTGTACATACAAGAACTATCTTATTTTTAGTAATTGAAACATACTTTAAGTTACAGAAAGTTCCAATTCACACCCAATTTAGTAATTTCCTCTTCCCCCATTCTCATTCCCATGGGGATTGGGATGGTTTGTTCTTTTAATCTTCACTTTCTCCCCCTTCTTCTTGTGGTGCTTACTTTCAGGGTTGAGGAAGAAGAGGAAAGGGGGCAAAGTATTACTTGAACGATGCTGTTGTAATCCAGCAAGGTGTCATGGCATGTATATAAGTGCTGGCTCTTTTGTGCTACATGTTAGTACATTTTTTTCAGAGGCCCTCATAGAACCTGTCACTTCTCCAGCATAGGAGTATACTTCATATTTCACCTATTGCAACACTCTTCACCCTTATTCTTGGCTCCGCTGTTGCCCGTGAATACACTTTCATTGCTTGGATCAGCTTACGCTGGTACATTTGTCTCATGGATGGAGTTCATTGAATGGGCTTCAGGCTGAACTTAGACTTGGCTTATGTGAAGTGCGTATATTTTTTCTTGTCTCCCAGTTTTTTATTTTGGAAGACCTTAAACCCACAGAAAAGTTGAAAGACTGGTGGTCCTCTAGATTTTCCACCTGTTAATATTTTGCCTATTTGCTGACATTTATTTTATTTTCTTGCTGAATTAATTGAGAATCATAATGCAGACATTGTATTATTACATCCCTAAATACTTCTGCATGTATCTCCAAAAATCAAGGACATTCTTGTATGTAATATATTTATCACACTCAGAAAATTTAACATTGATATAGTACTGTTATCTAATATATAGTCCATACCCAAATTTTCCCAAATGTTTCAACAAATGCCCTTTATACTGTTTTTCTCCCTGATCCAGGATCCAGTCAAGATTTCAGTTAGTTTTCATATCTTCTTAATTTCCCTAGACTTTTTTGCCCTTCATGACATTGACATTTTTTAAAGAGTCTATGCTGGTTTCTTTGCAGAACACGTGTCAACTTAGATTTGTGTGATTGTTTTTTCAACTTAGATTTGTGTGATTGTTTTTTCATGATTAGATTGAAGTTAAACGTGTACTAATGTTTTGGTTGAGGTGATGTCCACCAGATTTCTCTGTGAAAGTACCTTTTCCCTTTTACTCTAATCTGTGGGGTGTCATTTTGAGACTGAGTAGATATGCTATTCCCTAACAATCTTTTACTCCAGGGTTTTAGTATCCATTGATAATTTTTGCCTGAATCAATTACTATTACTTTGGTATTTACAATATGGTGATTTTCCAATTCTGTCATTCTTTCTACAAATATGAGTTGACATTCTTCTGTAGGAGAGCGCTTTCCTCTTTCCTCTCATCTTTAAAGGAAATAATTTGTTATTGGTAGACTTATACATTTTTTTTTAAATGTATTATCATTTGTTCCTGTTACTCTTTTTGATGTGTGACTTGTTCCAAATTTGGCTTCTTGGAATCTATGTATTCTTGCCCTGCCAAACAGTGGAAATGTGGCTTGTCCAACTGCTGGCCTTTCCTCCCCATGTTATTAAGGTTGACCCTAGTCAACTGACTGAGTTTGGACCTTTCCATGCTGAAGGAGGCACTTCCCCAAATGGGAAATATTTTTACTTATGCTCCCAAACTTATAGATTCATACATCAGATTTTCCTAAGAACTTTCCCTGTGCCACATCTGACATAGACCTAGTAGTTTCTTAGGCTCGGCAATCTGCCCACCACAAAGTAAGATGCCATTCTCCCCTTTCACAGGTTCTTTTACAACCTCCATTTACTTGATGTGATTTTGCAATGCCCTGCTCTCCTGGGGAGAGAAGGAGAAAAGTCAAAGTTCTCTCTTGTCCTTTGAACTCTCTTGTAGAATGCCGTTTGGGATTTCCTGTCTTTTCTTTTATGGGCTGGATAATGTGGTGCTCTTAGGTAAGTCCTGCTCATATCTTTAGAATGTGAGATGTATTAGTTTGCTAGGACTGCTGTTACAACTGGATGACAACAGAAATTTTGTCTCACAGTTCTAGAGGCTAGAAGTCTGAGAGATCAAGGTGTAGGCAGGATTGCTTTCCTCTGAGGGCTGTGAGAAAGAATTTAGCTTCTGGTAGTTTGCTGACAGTCTTTGGATTGCAGAAGTGGCCCCTCATCTCTGCCTTCATCTTCACATCTTCTCCTTGTGTGTGTATCTGTGTTCAAATTTCCCCCTTTTATAAGGACATCAGTTATATTGGATTAAGTGCCTACCTCACTCCAGTATGATCTCATCCTAACTTAACTAATTATATCTGCAACCATCCTATTTCCAAATAAGATCACATTCTGATCACATTCTTAGGATGTCAACATATGAATTTTGGGGGGACACACACAGTTCAACTCATAACACGGGTACTTTTTAACCATTATTCTTCAGAAATTGAGACAATTCAAGATTCTTTTATATATGGGCTTCTATTTCATTTCTGATTTATGAAGTTTTTTATAGATGGATTGTATATTTGTGTCCCCCCAGAATTTATATGTTGAGACCTAATACCCAATGTGATGGTGTTTGGATTTGGGGCGTTTAAGATGTGGTTAGGTCATGAAGGCAGAAACCCTCATGAATGGGATTAGTGCCTTTATAAAAGAGACCCCAGAGAGATCCCTCTCTCCTTCAGCCATGTGAGAACACAGTGGAAAGATGATGGTCTATGAACTAGAAAGTGGGCCCTCATGAGACACCAAATCTACTGGCACCTGATTTTTGACTCCCCAGCATCTAGAACTGTGAGAAATAAATTTCTGTTGTTAATAAGCCACCCAGTCTATGGTATTTCTATTATAGCAACGTGAACAGACTAAGACACGTGGTATGTAGCTAAAAAAAATATTTTCTGTGATGTGCCCATGTTAGGACCATAGGAGATGAACTCCCACCAGTTCTTACATTCTTTTGCCCAAAAATGTTGGTATCCATATTTTAAAAAATTTATGATGAAAATTTCAAAAATGCGTATAGTAGAGAGAATATATGGTGAACTGCAATATGCTCATCAGCCTAGTTCAGCAAATTCTAACATGCTAACATTTTTGTTTCATCTCTTTTCCCCATCACCACCTCTTCTTTTTATTTATTTATTTTTTTTTTGTGAGGAAGATCAGCCCTGAGCTAACATCCACGCTAATCCTCCTCTTTTTTTTTTGCTGAGGAAGATCAGCTCTGAGCTAACATCTATTGCCAATCCTCCTTCCCCCCCGCCCCCCAAAGCCCCAGTAGATAGTTGTGTGTCATAGTTGCACATCCTTCCAGTTGCTGTATGTGGGACACGGCCTCAGCATGGCCAGAGAAGCGGTGCATCAGTGCGCGCCCGGGATCCGAACCCGGGCCGCCAGTAGCGGAGCGCGTGCACTTAACCGCTAAGCCACGGGGCCGGCCCCACCTCTTCTTTTGATGTTATTATCCATACTTAAAAAGAGAGAGAGAGAGAACTGCACAAGTGACACTGATGTATGCTTAGGGAGGATAACAATTTGGTAAAAAAGAAGACTTGAAAATGAGCTGATGAGCTGGTTTTACGTTGATAGATTCTCATGGGGTTAAAGAAGAAAAGTGTTTGAAGTGCCTTTACTCCATTGGTTTCCAAATGAGTTTTAGCCAAGAAACTCTTGAAATTAAATCAACCTGAATTCCAAATACAAGCCCATAAGAAAGTCACTGTGGGGAGACCAAAACTCCACCATGTTTTCCATACCTGTGGATAAGTCATTCACATATGTCTGTGGAATCCTTTGGGCTCTGTAGAGCACATCTTGGAAACCAAGGTAAAGTGACTCGTCCGAAGTTGTAGGTGGTTACAGAGACAGGCCTGGGACGCAGATCTCTTGACTTGCACAGAATTCTTTCTTTCTTCTTACTATCTCTTAACAGTTTTCCAAAGAAGTTTTCTTACTTGAGTTGTAGACCCAAGGTATATAGTTGAAGTATGGCCTTCATTCCTCTAGGAAAGCATGGAATGGAAACAATGGCACTTCCTTTCTTTTGCTCTTAGATCAAGAAAAGAAAATATGGGCTGTGGGAGGCAGGCTTTATAATAACATGAGGATGAGGTGGCCCCTGGTTTCCACCAGGGGATGTGATTGGCTTGTTTGAATAATTTCACAGGCTGGCAGAGAACTGAAACTTGTTAGGTTAAGAACCTGGTAGAATGAACCTGGTAGAATAAGTCGATAGCAGAACCAGCTGGATGGGGAACCTTTTCCACTGGATCGGGGAGCATATCTGGTGAGAGTGGCAAAACTCACAGTTAGGCCTTTGGGGCCCTGTGAGACTCAAGGAGGTCAAGGCAGGACTTAATATTGAATCTTAATTTCAGATCCTACACCACAGCAGTTAATCCTCATTCCTTCCTGACCCCTCCTCAGTGCCTGACAACCACAAATCTACTTTCTGTCTTTATAGATTTGCCTATTGAGGACATTTCATATAAATGGACTCATACAGTATGTGGTATTTTGTGTCTGGCTTTTCTGCCTTAACAATATATTTTCAAGGGTCATCCATGTTGTAGCATGTATTAGTACTTCACTCCTTTCTATTGCTAACTAGAATATACCACATTTTATTTATCCATTCCTCAGTTGGTGGGCATTTGAGTTATTTCCACTTTTTGGCTATTATGAATAGTGCTGCTATGAACACTTGTGTACACATTTTTGTGTGGATAGATGTTTTCATTTTTCTTTAGTATGTACCTAGGTTTTCCTTTGTTTTTAAAGCTTTTTTTGCTGCATATAAAATTTTGATTGATAGGTTTTTCTTTCAGTGCTTTTAAGATGTTCCTCCGGTGTCCTGTAGTTTACATTGTTTCTGATGAGAAATCTGTCATCCTTATCTTTATTCCTTTGAACATATAATGTCTTTGGCTGCTTTTAAGATTTTCTTCTTATCATTGGTTTTAAGCAGTTTGATTCTGATGTGCTTTGGTGTAGTTTTCTTTGTGTTTCTTGTGTTTAGTGTTCGTTGAGATTCTTGGATCTGTGAGTTTATAGTTTTCATCAAATTTGGAAAAACTTCAGCCATTATTTTCTTAAATATTTGTCCTGTTCCACCGGTACAGTAGGCTGCTTGAAGTTGTCCCACAGCTACGTGATATTTTCATTTTTGAGGATTCTTTTTTCTCTGTGTGTTTTAATTTGGATAGTTTCTATTGCTATGCCTTCAGTTCAGTATCTTTTTTTAAAATGTCTAGTCTGCTGTCAGTCCCATCCAATATATTTGTCATCTCAAATATTGTAGTTTTCATCTCATATTGTAGTTTTCATCTGTAGAAATTTGATTTGGGGTTTTTTTTTTTTAATATCTTCCATGTCTTTGCTTAACTTTTTGAACATATAGAGTACAGTTGTAACAACTGTTTTAATATCTTTCTCTGCTAATTCTAACAATAGTTTCTATTGATTGATTATTCTCCTTAGTGTGGGATGTCTTTTTCTGCGTCTTTGCATTCCTGGTAATCTTTGAGTGGTTGCCTGACCTTATGAAACTTACTTTGCTACGTGCTAGATAATTTTATATTCCTCTAAATCTTCTTGAGCTTTCTTTTGGAATGCAGTTAAGTTACTTGGAAACAGTTTGATCTTTCAAGTCTTACTTTTCTGATGTGTTAGGTGAGTCTGTTGCCATGCCCAATCTGGGTTAATTATTCTCCACTACTGAGGTGAGACCTTCCTGAATACTCAGTGCCCTGTGAATGATGTGTTTTTACAGTATGTGGAAACAGGTACTATGGCCCAGTGTGTGTGTGCCACTGATTCTTTCCCCAGCCAAACGGGGATGAAATCCTTTTGTATGGTTTTTTCCCCAGCCTTGGGGAGTTTCCTCACACACATTTTCTGATCAGTACTCTGCTGAACACTTGGGGGGACCCTCTGCAGACCTCAAGGATTCTCTTCTTGATGTGCTGCTCTCTCCTGTCTGGAACTCTGTCCTGTGAGCTCCAGCTGCTTTGGTCTTCCTGGACTCTCAACCCCATCCTCTCAGCTAAGGGAGTCCTCTGTGCTCTGCCTCATCTCACCCTCTCTGTGCCACAGCGTGGAAATTGTCATAAGGCAGTCACAGGGCTCACCTCATTTGTTTCCTGAATCTCAGAATCGCTGCTTTTTGCTGTCTGATGTCTAATGTTTTGAAAATGGTTTCTTTTTTTCCCCTTAGGTTATTTCAGGTGGGAAGCTAAATCCGGTCCCTTTTACTCCATCTTGGCTAGAAGAGAAGTCTGTCCAAAGGGTTTGGACAGATGAATAATCCAGTTTGGATATGAACTCTTACATGAATTTTTTTTCAGCAAAAGTTTTTGTTAGTATTTTAAATTCTTTTCATAATAAATTTCTTGGTCTAAGTAAGTGTTCTGTTACCTTTATAGCTTGCCTCTGAATATTGATTTGCTAGATAGTCCAGACTTATTGGAAACAACCATTGATGATGTAATTGGGGCACCTGACACTGTGGAAACATCCCAAGCTCCAGATGAAATTCACATAGCCACCAGGCAAACTGGATTAGAGGAACCTGAAATTGAATGCGGGAGTAAGTAAATGTTCTGTGTAACATCAGCAACACCTTTTTATTTTACTTCCCTTTGAAATGAGCTATTTAAGTCAGTTCCTCTAAGAATATTTTTGTAGTAGTTGAATTTTAAAATTGAATGTAGAATAGTTATGCCTTCTTGCCTCTTTTCAGCTTAAGGGTCCATTGAAATATTTAAGATCACATAATTGAGACATTAAACATTTGTATTGATGACTGTTTCTTAAAAGCTCCACATCTGATTCTAATGTGCAGCAAAGGGCGAGATCCACTGAATTAACTGATGGACACTTTTAGAAGATCCCTTTCACCAGGAGGAAATGATTTCATATGATTTTTTCAATGATTTTTTTTCTCCCTTCTTCTACAAATTATTAGGCATTCAGCTTTTTTATCAAGAAACAGTGTAGAAATTCAAACTCATACCAAACTCATACCAAAATAGTCCCTGCAAAATAAGAGTATTACAGAATGGTTAGTTTAAATAGAGTTCATTTAAAGCTGAATCATGTTTAACGTATTATCTTTTCAGTGGTTAGATTACTTTATTTGTAATGTGTTTTGCAGCTAGGTGGAACGTAATGAAAACAAAATGCTGATCCTGCATCACACCAGAATGTTACCAATATATAGTATGTTGAGTCAATGAATAAATGTGTGTCCTTCATCAGTTTGCTCCACTAAGTTTAGTGTTAGGCAGTGTATAGTCCGGGCCAAGGAAAGAAAACAGCAAATACTGAGGTTTGGCAGGAGGAGCTTAGGTTGTAGTTATGGAAGAAAGGATCATTTCACGGTGTTTTCTGCCTTTTCTTCGAATCTTAGCTGGTAAACCTTCTTAACCACACACGCTATTGGGATTCCAGATCCAGGGGCTTTTTAGGAGTGGTGCAGATACAGGGCAATGTTCCTCTTTAGGTTAACTCTTAATCAAATTAGTGGAGAGTTACCTGGTTATAGGAAGAAAGTATATTTATTCTGTGGTCATCTGGATTATTACCTTTAATTGATGGTAACTCGTGTTGGAAAAAAACCCTCAAAGTCTGTACCCTCACACAGCTGTGACAGCCTGGCAGACTAAGGGGCTATTTTGCCATTTTTTTCAGCATTAAAAGATGCCTCAGACAAGCTCAAACACCTTGAGATGGAAAACGGTCCATTGCCATCCCCTCGTCCCAACATTGATGTTAACATCAACAACCAGGTATTCAGATTTCTCCTTTGTATACCTGTCACATCTCCAGACCTCCCAGAAATCCTTTCTTTCCAAAGCTAATACGTTCTATTTTCTTTGCTGGGAAATCTGTCTGTGCTAAACTCTTATAAACCTGTTTTCTCATTTAAAAAGGTGAAATTTGTAGATGTTGAGGAGTGGAGGAGGAAACTTGGGCAGCAACATTAAGAACTGTAAGGTAATCTCATAATTTTTGTGTGTGAGGAATATTGGCCGTGAGCTAACGTCTGTTGCCAATCTTCTTCTTTTTGCTTGAGGAAGGTTGTCCCTGAGCTAACATCTGTGCCAGTCTTCCTCTGTTTTGTATGTGAGTCACCACCACAGCATGGCTTGATGAGCTGTGTGTAGGTCCTAGCCCAGGATCTGAACCTGTGAACCTGAGGCCCCCAAAGCGGAGCATGGAAACTTAACCACTACGCCACAAGGCCAGCCCTATAATTTTTTTTTTAAACACAGTCAAAAGCGTTATGACTGTTAAATTTTTTTATTTTGATTCAGCCCATCCTTTCTCTAATTCTATTCTGTGAGACTTGATTTAGTTGAAGAACTTGGCGAAAACCTTTTGAAATTATAGGAGGATTTGTTTGAAAGAGAGCTGCTCTGTAGTATAAACTAGGAAGAGAATAGAACTTCAGATGCGTCAGCTTTATCTTTCACACCTTTCACCTCCCTGTCCCCTTGGAGTTTTTTAGGCGTGGGGTGGGGGGGTACATACCAATTAAACCAATTAAACTTCAGTTAATTGTTTGACTATAATTTTTAAAAACTTTCTTATTTCTACATTAAATAACTTATAGGGATGTCTAAAATAAATTAAATTAGATAAAAATAATTAATTGTATCAGCTACCAGATGTCCCCACTAAATGGAAGGGTGAATTTTAGGTAATGATCTGGAGACACTCTTTTTTTCTTTTTTCCTATATATAGACAACTGAGAACAAGGATCTGTTGAATGAATTTTATTTTGGTTTTAAAGAGGAAAGAGGAACAGCTGATTTGCAGTGTTCTTTCATCCTTGGATAACTAACTGGAATTTCTTCAGAGACCACTGTGGAGTAGAGAGTGATTTTCTTCTTTCTTGCATAGTCGTTATTAAAACTGTTCTTTTGAATCCAAGTCTTTTTTTTCCCCCTAGTACGTTTTTTCTTAGAAATGTCTTTTAGAAGCTTATTAAATTTCAGAAAGGCTTTCGTTTTCTTGACCCCTCAGTATTTTTCAATTATAATGGTCTGTTTGCTTTCACATTGTTAGGTTTTTTACTATCTCTGTAAGGTAGGGTAATACAGGGTCAGAGACAGAAGAGTTAATTGAAAGCATTAGATGAAAGCTTTAGATGGTTAGCAGTTAATTTGACAAAAATTTAATGGAGGACTAGAATGAACCTAAAGAAGAAGAAAACCTGGTGAACAGGAGGGGAGGCGGGGAGAACAAGAGTGATTGTTACACTGGAAGGGAGTTCATGGAAATCCATTGAACTTGTTTCTTTTGTAAAATTCTCTGCATATCTTACTGTAATATAACTGAGCCTCTGCAGTAGAAGATCTAATAAGTTAGTCTTGAAGCCTTGAAAAAATGAGGAGGAATGTGGGTTCAGGATAGGAAAGGGAGTAAAAGACTGGGTTAGGTAAAGGAGAAGATACCGTCAAGGAACATTTCAGGGTTCATGTACCTAGGAAAAATAATAGCTAATATTTAGTGAGGGCTTATTACTCAATGTCAGGCAAGAATAACAAGAAAATTCAGTGTTATAGTGATAAATAAGGGTTAATTTTAACTCTTCAACTAGTGTTGTGTAAAAGTTGTGCATGTTTTATTTATATCATTTTTAATCCAGTCTGATTTTTCTACCTCTGCCATCAACAGTTGATGTTTGCTTAAGAAATGCAAATTAATCTTAATATCAGCTTTACTAACTGAAGTAATCTTAGGATGAAAAGCCTACTGTAAATAAAATACAGTGTTCTAAAGCAAAGGAGCAGTTTTTCAATGATTTGCTCTAAGAATTGTGTAACTGAGAAGCTCTAAACCAGCCACAGAATCTTAGGCTCAGACTAGCTCATCTGATGGCAGAGTTGACTTCAATCTCATGTCTTAAGAACCCATTTTAGAGGAATCTCTTGCTATGTGAGACCTGCATTAGCCCGGATTGAT
Organism: Diceros bicornis minor; assembly: GCF_020826845.1. Lineage (NCBI taxonomy): Eukaryota > Metazoa > Chordata > Mammalia > Perissodactyla > Rhinocerotidae > Diceros > Diceros bicornis. Next base: position 12,584,186 of record NC_080749.1, on the reverse strand, counting down.
AGAGTCACTTGAGATCCTGATACATTGTTGATTCAGTTCTGTAAACCTGTTTAGTGTTTACTATTTGTAAGATATAATAATAGATACTGTGTGGAATCCACAGAAGAATGACCAAGTCTTGGCCCTCAGGAAACTTGGACCTGTCTCACCAGGCCATAGAAGTATTGCATATGGCTTTCTCTGCTGACCACTTCCTATTGCAGATCTCCAACTCGACTGGAATTTTTAAATGATAACAGCTGGAAAGTACAGTTTTTGAAAGGCAAAATCAGGATCCATGAAGACTTTGACAGGCTGGGATGAAGGACTGGATTTAAGAATACGTATGATGGGGGCCAGCCCTGTGGCTTAGCGGTTAAGTGCGCGCGCTCCGCTACTGGCAGCCCGGGTTTGGATCCCAGGCGCGCACCCACACACTGCTTCTCTGGCCATGCTGAGGCCGCGTCCCACATACAGCAACTAGAAGGATGTGCAACTATGACACACAACTATCTACTGGGGGCTTTGGGGAAAAAAAAAAAGGAGAATTGGCAATAGATGTTAGCTCAGAGCGGGTCTTCCTCAGCAAAAAGAGGAGGATTAGCACGGATGTTAGCTCAGGGCTGATCTTCCTCACACACACAAAAAATAAATAAAAAAACAGTGGTTCAAAAAAAAAAATACGTATTATGACAAATCTGACACAAATATAGGGTTAGGATAGAGAGGTAGCATATAACAGAAGCATGTGTAAAAAAACATTTTAAGAATGTTTTTATGCCATGCAGTATGCATGTGTGAAGTGTGAATGCAGTATGAAGTGTAACTGCCAAAACAGCTTTTTTTGTTGTGTTAACTGAAAGAGTTTTAAAAGAGAGGTCCAAACATAGCATTAATTTATTCATTTCTGGAGACCACTCTTTAAAAATGATTTAGGAAAACTAAAGCACTTTGAGAAAAGAAGGAACTGTGTATTGAAGGGTCTTGAAACTGAGTTATAACTGAGGATCAGTAATCTCAGGAGAGAGCACTTTAGATATCTGAAGAGCTGCTATGTGAAAGAGGAATTGATGTAACTTGTTTTTTAATAGTCTCAGAGAAGAGGTAAGGTCAGTGAGTACATTAGATGTATGCAGATTTCACCTTGGTATAAGAAAGCATTTCCTAGCAGTTAGGATGCCCCGAGAAAGCAGCAAGTTTTCCAGCGTGGGAAGTTCTTAAGGTTAAGACTAAATTAACCACCTTTTGGAATATTTTGGTGGTTGGATGAGTTCATCATTCATTCCAACCTTGAGATGCCGTGATTCTGTCATTGTCGGGATTCTTCCCTCTTTCTTGGTGCCTCCTCCTTTTGGAAGCTTATTCATGCAGTTTCTGTGCTTGACCTATGTGTTTAAAATTCGTTAGGGCTTATGCTGTGTCAAGATCTATAGATTGTTCAATTACCCTCCTCCTCTTAATTACCTGAGACAATTCCAGGATTTTCTTTATCTCCAAATTTCATTTCAGGAATCATTTTTTTCTTGTTCTTTGACCAACAATCAAATTTAAAAAAATACTTAAAGTGACAAATCTAAATGCATTTATTAGTGAGGATGGGGGCACAGTTAAGGCATGCATGGCCTGTAGCAACTAGCCTTTTTAGGGTAAAGGATTAAAAGTAGGGCATGATGACTGTGTTCTCTTGACCAGAAATTGGCAGACTATTTCAGTAAGGGGTCAGATAGTAAATATTTCAGTCTTGCCAACCATACAATCTCTATCAAAACTACTCAGCTCTGGCGTTATAGCACAAAAGCAGCCATATAGGAATGAGCAGGGCTGTGTTCCAGTAAACTTTATTTACAAAAACAGGTGGTGGGCCAGATTTGACCTGCAGGTTATACTTTGCTGACCCCTTCCTTCTCTTGATTGTTAGGAATTGAATCTAGCAGCAGGTTGCCACCACATGTGATTTGGAATAATCTTTGTCATTTTTACCCTTTTGATTTGCTTTTATCCAGACCTTAAAAAGATATAACCAAATAAAATGTCAAAAACCAGACTGCACACTGAGTAAAACAAAGTAACAAGATGAGTTTATTGCAAGGGTTTCATCCTGCAAGTTGGGAACCTCAAGGCTATGGGAGCAATGAGTTGCTCACAGACTAAGGAGTTTTTATGGGATAAATATGAAAGTTATTTGGTTTTTTCAACTGATTGGTTACCTAGTGGTCTGCTTTCTTATTTGGATCAGGGTAACTGAGTCAGGGGAACAAGGAAGTCCAGAGATGGCTTGAACAGACTTGGCATTTGAGGATTGGCTGGTATTCTCTGCTGATTTCTGAGAAGAGCTGTAAATTCTTGTAAGGTTAGGTTTAGTTTCCTTTATGCCCCTGCCCTGGCTGTTTCCGTTTTGTCCTTGATGTAAGTGACTCCATTTTAGTTTGGTTCTGCAAGTAGTTACTTTCATTCCCTCTACCCCCAATTTGGACACAGAAGGTATGATGATAGGTCTAATTTCCCTTTGGGAAATGAAAAATCATGAGACATTAGCTGTGCAAAGGCCGCACTTCTCCAGGGATCAGTGAGCTGTTGCATGTCATGTAACTAGTAAATAGGAAATATTTGCCTTTGCGTTCGTAAAAAGTATTTCTATTTGGCAATAGTTGCTGTAGGGGAGGAAAAATAATTTTCCCTCTACTCTTCTGAGTTCTTGGCTGAGACCCCTGTAACAAAAGACAGATTAACAAGAGAAAAACAGAAGTTTATTAATGTGTATACCCCACGTATACAAGGGAGACACCCAGGGAAAAATGAGTAACTCTCAGAGGTGGCTTAGAATTCCAGCTTAGATGCTATCTTCAGCTAAAGTCAAAAGGAAGAAAGGTGTGGGGGAGGCCAGTTGTGGGGAGGTTACAAGGAAAAGCATGGTAAACTAGAGTAAGATTTGTTATGCTTTTTATGCTTTTTTTATGCTTTTTAAATCCTTGCTTTTTATTGATAAGGATCTGAAGTTGTCTCCAGGGATTAATCTTTATCCTGCCTGGTAGAGAGTGGGGGAGGGACACTTTTGTAAATTTATGTCCTGTTCTTAGGGAAATAGTAGGAGGACAGAGACTTTTCTTGTATCTGCTTCTTCTCAATTGCTTTCAGCTCAAAATAATCCTTATGCCAAAGTGGCATATTTTGGGGTGGTGTATTCTGCTAACTTTCATTGCCTTGACTTTTTTGGCTTAAAGAATAGTTACTAATATTATACTAATATCATTGGTGCAGGTTTTTTAAAAATAATTTTTAAGTCATTCTTTGTTTCTGGAAACCAGACTGTTACGCTGCTGGTATCTTACTATTTTTTATGTGTAGTAGACTAGGTCTAAAAGTTCATATCCCTTTTGTCGTGATGTCAGGCACTCTTCTGGCTTCATTTAGATACATTAAACAGTTTAAGGGGAAGAAACCGTTTATAAAATATGGTTAAAAACTTTGTGTAAATTTAGTAAAAATATAAGATAAATTGTATTTAATCTTCTAAAGCAGGATTCTTAACTTGTAGATGCTGGATCTACCCATGAATAGGCATAGGAGGGCCTTAAACCCTATGAAATTGAATATATATTCTTTTATTTGATTCATTTATACATTTTTCTGGAAGGTGGATCCAAATTTTGTTAAACTCTCCAAAAGGTCCATGACTCAAAAAAAAGGATGAACTTTAACCAACCTTAAAATAATTCCTTGCATGTCTTTAAGGTTAAAACTAAAAACAACTTCACTTTGGTTAAGCAGTTTGTGTAATTTTTTTTTTTTAGTTCAACAGTTTCAGTGTTTCTGAGGCATTTAAAGAAGGAGCTTCCAGAATTAGAGCCTCTCTGTGTAAAAAAGTACCATTTTTGTTGGGGAATGGTTACTGTTGTCACTAATTCTTCACATTAGTGGTTTGACTGTATAAATGCCCTACTGAAAGATATTCACATTTCCTAGCCAAGACTGTTTCAAGAGTAGTTTCAAGTCTGGATCTGATGGCATTTTGGGTGAGAACCTAAGCAGACTTTGGATTGGCGTTAACCCCTGACATAAGCTCATAACTAAGCTGACTGATACCCAAGGACTGCTCTACAATAGAGATTGAGCACGGACCATCATTTCAGATCAGGCCTAATTTGGGGTGTTTAGGAATCAGGGTGTCCTTTTAATTCTTTGGGTCTTCTGTTTGCCGCATTTTGGCCATCCAAAGCAGACATACCAGCAGCATAGTAAACTGGGTGCCACTGGAGTTATGTGCTATAATAAAATAAAGTGAAAATATTTTAAAGCTATTACACTCAACTTGTATTTCAGTAATTGTTTTCTCTTGTACACATACATAATAATTGTAGAAAATAAGATTTAAATAAAGCAGGAAACTATAAATCTTCCATTATCCCACTACATAGCTACAGTTAGCTACAGATAGCTACAGTTAACATTTTAAAGATATATACTTCCAAACATTTAAATGTGATATATTTTTTATTAAAAAAATACAATGACGCTGCTTTTAAAACTAATCAATTATAAACATCTTTATCTCAATGATACGTTACAGACAATAGTTAAATTGCATGCGTCTTCATTGTGTTTACCCAGTCCCCATTAGACATTTAGATTGTTGCTAATTTTCACTGTAATAATCAATGCTGTGACAAACGGTCTTATAAATAAATATCTGCGATCATCTTTGATTATTTTCCTGGGAAGTGGAAGTGTTAGGTCAAAGTACAGGCATAATTTTAAAGCCTTCGGTACTTTTACAAAATTGCCTTCCAGAAATATGGTAAAAATTTATACTTTTACCTGTGATATGCGTGTTGAATTCTTCTTTTTGTTTTTACTATAGGCCAAAAAAGAAATATCTGCCTATGTCAGAGGCAGATTGCTCTGAGAATCCTATAATGTGAAAATATAAATGATTAACAAGTAGTCTCAAGTGTGCAATGTAATTGTCTCTGAAGAGAAAATGTCAAAGCATTTGAACTAGCCGTGAATTTTTTCCAGACTTATTGAGATATAATTGACAAAATTGTAATATATTTAAAGTGTACAACATGATGATTTGATATACGTATACACTGTGAAATGATTCCTACCATCAAATTAATTAACACATCCATTACCTCATGTAGTAACCTTTTTGTTTGGTTTGCTTTTGGGTTTTGGTGAGAACACTTAAGATGTACTCTCAGCAAATTTGAAATGTTGACGCAAATAATCCATAATCAATCTATAAATCAAAATTGGGGTGAGTTTATTATATCAACCAGTTTTGAGGACTGTAGCCTGAGAGAATGCTTTCACCAAGGGAGAAAGCTCTCCAAAGAAGCGGAGTGTGCAGAGTAGTTATATACCATCTTGGAACAAGGAACATACATCACATATGACAGGAATATCCCTTTTACTACAGTCACGAGATGCTTTACTAGCATAGCAGGCCAGTGGTCACAAAATGAGCACAGAAGGTCAGTAATTAATCCTTAGTTTCTGGGAAGAAATGCTTATCTATAAAGAAATGCTGATATGGAGGGAAGGCAACAAACATCCTTATCTTTAAGGGCATCATTCTCAGCTTCGGAACATTGTAAATGTTTAAAGCAGATGTACAATGCATGTACGACAGGCCACGTCAGGCCTTTCTGGAAAAACAAGGTCAGGCCAAATTAGTTTTAAACCAAATGGCTTCCTCATATATTCCAATATATCTTATTGCTTTTCATTTATTCATCACAAGAGTATAGAACAGTATAATTAACTATAGTCACCATGCTGTACATTAGATCCTCAGAACTTATTCATCTTATAACTGAAAATTTGTACCAGTTTACCAACCTCTCCCCGTTTCCCCATCCCCCCAACTTCTGCAACCATCATTCTACTCTCTGTTTCTGTGAGTTGGATTTTTTTTTTAGATTCCACATGTAAGTAATACCATGCAGTATTTGTCATTGTCTGTCTGACTTATTTCTTATAGTATAATGCCCTCTAGCTTCATCCATGTTGTTGCAAATAGCAGGGTTTCCTTCTTTTTAAAGGCTGAATAATATTCCATATATATATATGCACATACACACCATTCTTTCTTTATCCATTCATTGGTCGGAGGATAGTTAAGTTGTTTCCATATCTTGGCTGCTGTGCATATGCTGCAGTGAAGATGAGAGTGCAGATATCTATTCGAGATAGTAGTTTTGTTTCCTTGGATATATACCCCGAAGTAGGATTGCTGGATCATATGGTATGAACTAGCCCTGACTGAAAAAGGACATAGGGACTTCTTTCAATTAATAGGAGCCATTCTGAAGACTAGGAGGTCACAGGCATAAATAGAGTCTAGTCCAAAGGAGTGATTTTCAGACTTTTGTATGGATCAGATGTGGGGAAGCTTATTAAACATTCATATTTTGGGGTTCCCACCCAGAGGCAGAAGTGTGGAGACCGCATTAAGAAACACCAAATTAGAGTAAACACTTTAATTAAGTATGTTAATTAAATCTTTTCACAGCTGAAAGAGTGGTCTAGTATATAATCCCATACTTGGCAGCTAGCCTGTTTTACAGAACAAAAGCTGTATCTGAGACTAAGAAAAATTTAGAATGGGTTTGTTATTTAGGCTAGTGTTAAATAGCAACCATAGTAGTACTAATGATATTTGTTGTTGTTATTATTGATTGTCATTCATTTTAAGTAAAATATCACTTGTAGTGCAGATAATGTAAAATTATTTCTTAATTTTCTTGCGTTTAATTCTTTTCATATTTAATTTATATTGTTTTTTTTTCCCCCCAAAGCCCCAGTAGATAGTTGTATGTCATAGTTGCACATCCTTCTAGTTGCTGTATGTGGGACGTGGCCTCAGCATGGCCGGAGAAGCAGTGCCTTGGTGCGCGCCCGGGATCCGAACCCGGGCTGCCAGTAGCGGAGCGCGCGCACTTAACCGCTAAGCCACGGGGCCGGCCCCTAATTTATATTGTTTTAATTATGATCTTCATTGACTGGACTTGGTCCTTAATTTTATCCTTTTCCTAAGTCTGTCCCTGAGGGTGACCTGTTTTTGGCTATATAACATAATCCCAAACGCAATCGTCTACCTGGTGACAGCTCCAGAATTGCAGGGATTAGTCTGTTTAGGGCCTAACCTAAACTCCAGTTGAAATTAATTACAGCAAATGGCAAACATTCTCCATATGTGGTTTAATTCAGCCATTTGTCCCAGATGATATATGTGGATATTCAGTTGCTTAAAGACAGGATATTGGGCTAGATGATTTCTAGAGGTCCCTGCCGATTTGCATTTCATCTTTGTGATTATTGAGCCTTAGTTTGAGACTACATGTAGGAATTGACTATTCCTGAAATAGGATATGACTGCTTAAGACACATGATTTCCTGGTTGTCTGATTATGAACTTTTATCAGTCCCTTTTCTATTTCCATATAACTATGGCCTATCAGAGTTGCTTACAGTATATTTTTAATATCTAGGAGGAAGTGGTGAAGTTGACTGAGAAATATCTTAATAATGCCATTGAGAGCCCAGGATTGAATGCCAGGAGAGTTCCTCCTGACTTGAAGAGTAACATTTTGAAGGCTCAAGTAGAAGCAGTGCATAAGGTAAGCTGCCTTTAATAGAGATAGTCCTGGTCAAGTAAAAAGAGCGTGAGACTTAGAGTCGGAGAGACCCTGAAGAACAAGTAAAATACGTGAGTGTTAAACAAGAGTGACCTAGCTAGTGATTAGAGATAGAGAGTAGTAGTACCAAGAAGCATGTTGAATATGCAAAATGCCTTCCCAGCTCTAGATACAAACTAGATTAAGAGGGAGCAGTCATGGGATAAAAAGTAAAATTAAAGACACTCTAGGGTATAAGAAGTTTAAGAAAAAAAATCAAATTCCTATAGAAGTGAGTCGCTAATCATTGCCACCATTATAGCCAGAAAAATCTAGTGATTTTTAGTTTCCTGTCAATGTTAAGTCAATGATTTTAGGTCTGTCTTTGTCAGTCTGCTACTCCCCACCACCCGTCTGCCCCCGATTTGGCAAAATTACGATGTTATTAGCACCAAGAGTGATAGTTACAAGGGGAAAGAGTTCGCTGTGACATGGTAAATGATGCAGTGGGTAGGAACCAGCCCTCATGAAGTTTATGGCATCCATGGTCTCAAAATCAGTTTTTCCTTGGCTCTCCCTAACTTTCAAACTTGTCCTCCAAACTAAAACCAGGACAGAAGCCTGTCTCACCAAGTCATGTTGTCAGTTTAGGGCTTCAAAATACCCTGCTGTTGAGAAGATGCACTTACCCTCCTGTCCCCAGGCACAAGCCTTGACGAGAACTGAGAGGACTTGAGGAATATCGTTTATGCTTTTTATCTACGCTTTCCCCTCAATATAAACATAAAACATAGTATTTACATATATAAATAAAAAGAAAATATGGCAATACAAGCTCTGGAATCAGACAACTTGAGTTTGAATCCCATTTCTAATCTACCGCGTACTAGCTTTTTGACTTGGCAAGTTAGTTAATCTCTCTGACCCTTAGTTTAATTATGTTTTAAAAAGGGCAATGGCAGTACCTACCTTAAGGTGGGTTACAAGGAGGAAATAAGGTAATAACTGTCAAGGACGTGGAAGAATGCCTGGCTCACAAGAGTGCCTGGCACACAATGAGCGTTTAATGAGTGTTGAGCCCCGGTGTTGAAACCACGTTGTCATAGCAGTGGTAGTAATAGTTGTCGTTACCGTACGTTTCAGTTATACTTTGGGATCTTTTTTGACTTTAATAACCCTAGATTAAAGAGATTTTCTTTTATACTTAAAAACCTTCCCATGAAGAAAAATCCAGGACCAGGCCTTCATTGTTGAAATCTACTGAACATTTAAGGAAGAAATCATAACAATTCTACATGAACTCTCTCAGAAAATAAAAGAGGAGGCAGCACTTCCCAACTCATTTTATGAGACTAGTATTACCCCAATACCCAAACCAGAAAAAAATATTACAAGAAAAGAAACTATAGACTAACGCCCCTCTTGAATATATACTCAAAAATCCTTAACAAAGTATAAGCAAATCATACTCAACAATTTATAAAAAGGATAGTATGTCATGGCCAAGTAGGGTTTATCTCAGGAAAAACGTTGGTTTATCATTCAAAAGCCAGTATAGTTCCCCATATTAAAAAATAAAATTGTTGGGGGCCGGCCTGGTGGCACAAGCGGTTAAGTGCGCGCGCGCTCCACTGTGGCGGCCTGAGGTTCGCCAGTTCGGATCCCGGGCATGTGGATGCACTGCTTGTTAAGCCATGCTGTGGCGGCGTCCCATGTAAAGTAGAGGAAGATGGGCATGGATGTTAGCCCAGGGCCAATCTTCCTGAGCAAAAAGAGGAGGATTGGCATTGGATGTTAGCTCAGGGCTGGTCCTTCTCACAAAAAAATAAAATTGTCTCAATTTGTATGGAAAAGGCATTTCACAGAATTCAACACCCGTTCATGATAAAAGCTCACAGCAGACTAGGAATAGAATGGAACTTCTTCAGGCTGATAAAGAGGATCTCTGAAAAAAAACTACAGCTAACATCATGAAAGACATTCACTGAAGTAGCTAAAATTAAAAACTGACTATGTTGGCAGTGATGGAGCTCCTGCAATGCACATTGCTGGTAAGAATATAAAATGTTAAAAGCACTTTAGAAAAGAGTTTGGCAATGTATTAAAGATACACTTACCATATGACCTAGGAGCTCCACTTAGTTACTTACCCAAGAGAAATGAAAACGTAGCTTCACACGGATATTAGTACACGAATGTTCTTAGCAGCTTTATTTGTAATAGCTAAAAACTAGAAACAACCCATGTCCATCAACAGGTAAACAGATAAACAAACTGTGGCATATCCATACAGAGGAATGCTACTCAGCACATAAAAAGAAATGAATTACTGATACATGCAACACCATGGGTGAATCTCAAAAACATCACGCTACTCTAAAGAGGTAGACACAAAAGATAGGTATTGTGATTCCATTTATATGAAACTATAGAAAGTACAGATCATTGTTTGCCATGTGTAAGGATTTTTGATGGGATTGCATTGGCAGCCTTGAGGGAACATTTTGGGAGTAGTGGAAATGTTACATATGTTGATTATAGTGTTGGTTATGCACCTGTATATATTTTTCAAAATTCATTGAACTGTACATTAAAAATGTGTGCATTTTACTGTATGTAAATGATACCTCAGTGAAGTTGAAGAAGAAACTAACTGACCTCTTCAGAAAAATTTTTTAGAATTCACTCCTAAAATATTCGTTTCAGGGAAAAATAAAAGGCCAAATATACAACTTAATATCTTCTTTTTATCGTGCAAATTTGAAAAATTCTGACATTGAATCTTCTGGAATTCTGTTTATATTGACTAACACAACATGGTGTCTAAAATAATTGAGAGCTGTCTAGTAAAGCATGTGAATTTGTATAGTGATATATGCAAGTGAAAGCCTGGATTATTAATTTGGGTATGGGATAGGATTGTGCTAGGTACAGTACTGATATTTCCTAGATGAGGTATGTTTACCTCTTTTTGGAACTGAAGCAAACTATTTCTATTTTTACTGGAAAGAATGTTAATTTCATGTTACTTTAGTATTCTCAACAAAGATTTAATGTTTTTTTATGATTTCATTTTCTTAGGTTACAAGAGAAGGTAGCTTATTAAGTCATAAAAATGCCAAAGTTCAGGATGCTGCCACGAACAGGTACAGTTCTGGGTAGACTGAATTAAATTGATGTTCTTTTCCTCTTAACTTTTTTTGGAGTCTTTTTTCCTCTTCCCCAGTCTATCCCCACATGGTTTCAGGATATATGTTTGAAAGATAGCTTGAATTCACTCTGCTGTCCATTACATTGCTGCTTAGCACCTAGTTTTAGATTATTTGAAGATGCTCCTAATCAGTCTCTTGACATTCTCATACTTTTTCAACTGATTCAAACTACAGAGGAAAAACAACCTTTAAAGATATTTTTAATCTTACAAGATACTTGGTGAGGAATGTATATTCTTTCTCTTAGGTATGATAGTTAACTGTAGTGCCATCCTGTCATCACAGTGGCCTTGTTCTTATAAACTTTCTTACTGTGGGCTTTCACATTATTCAAGCAAATTTCTTTGCTATCCTTTCCAAGTCTCTTCTGCCTCTCTTTTCTTTAATGAGTATTATGCCATTTATTTGTCTTGTTAGACTTTTATTCTCTGCACTATGCCAGTTTACTTTGTTCATCACTGTGTATCCAATGTTCTGTGCTTAGTTGGTGCTAAACATTGTTGAATCAGTGAATGCTGTTTCTTTTCCTATTATTCAAAATTTAGTGAAGAGTTTTCTGATTGATCATATTCAGTTCCAGATACTGTAATCAACATAGCAGTTAAGCGTATAGCATGCTTTGTATATCAGACTTTACAGTTAATACTCAACAAACATACTAATTGGTGATCAGGCTAAAACTGGAATTACAACTTAACCTTTTAATTAATTCCAATAAATAAATTGGCCCACTATATTTTAAATTCTGATGTTATTATTTGAGCCTTTTCGAATAACCTCATCAAAAATTTTTTTTGCCAAGAGGAAGATAGTGGGGATAGGACTGCCCAGTTTCGTTGAACTCTTGAAGCTGGAAAGAGCCTAGAATATAAGCCAGCATACTTCCAGATTTATTTTTCTAAAGGCCATTGATATTTTGAGTAATCTGTTTCCCCCCCAGAATTTGAAGTGCATCTGTTAAAATATGCTAAATTATTATAAAACTTGGGTCTGTTTCTGGCCCTTTTTCTTTTCTGTTAATCTGTTTTTTCCCCATGTCATACCACACTTTATTTTTATTATTGTACCCTCTTTTTAAAAATGAAATATTTTAGGCATAGCAAAAACTATGGCAATTACATAATGCGTATCTGTGTACCAAATATCAAGCTTTGTCACATCTTCACATTTTGCTATAGTAGATTTAGACCATTTTTCTTTTATCTTTTTTTACTGAGTTGTAATTTACATACCATAAAATTTACCCTTTAAAAGTATACAATTCAATGCTTTTTAGTACATTGACAAAGTTTTGCAACCTTACCACTATCTAATTCCATAATATTGTCATCACCCCTAAAAGAAACACGAGACCCATTTGCCAGTCTGTCCCCATTCCTCCTTTTCTCCCCAGTACCTGGCAAGCACTATTCTGCTTTCTGTCTCTATTGGATTTGCCTACTCTGGACAGTTCATGTAAATGGAATTATTCAATATGTGGCTTTTTATGTCTGGCTTCTTTCATTTAATGTAATGTTTTTAAGGTTCATCCATATTGTAGCATGTATTGGTACTTCACCCCTCTTTATGGCTGAATAATATTCCATTGTACAGACATACCATCTTTCGTTTGTCCATTTATCAATTGATGGACATTTGTGTTGTTTCCACTTTTTGGCTATTATGAATAAAGCTGCTATGAACATTCACATACAAGAATTTTTGTAGGCATGCTTTCACTTCTCTTTAATATATACCCAGGACGGGTATTGCTGGGTCATGCAGTAAGTCTCTGTGTAACTTTTTGAGGAACTGCCAAACTTTTCCAAAACAGCTACATTTTCCATTCCCAGCAGCAATGTATGAGGGTTCCAATTTCTCCATATCCTTACCAATGCTTATTCTTCTCCATTTTTGAAATTATACCCATCCTAGTGAGTAGGAAGTGGTGTCTCATTCTGGTTTTGATTTTCGTTTACCTAATGATGATTAGTCCTAAAGGACTAATGATGTTGAACATCTTTTCTTTTTTAGAGAAATGTTTATTCAGATAATTAATTTTTTTAGTAACAGCTTTATTAAGATATAATTCAAGTACCATACAATTCACCCATTTAAAGTATCCAGTTCAGGGGCCGGCCCCGTGGCGTAGCAGTTAAGTGCGCGCACTCCGCTGCTGGCGGCCTGGGTTCGGAACCCCGGGCACGCACCGCTGCACCGCTTGTCAGGCCATGCTGTGGCGGCATCCCACGTAAAGTGGAGGAAGATGGGCACAGATGTTAGCTCAAGGCCAGTCTTCCTCGGCAAAAAGAGGAGGATTGGCATGGATGTTAGCTCAGGGCTGGTCTTCTCACGAAAATAAATAAATAAGTAAATAGAGAGAGAGAGAGACAGATGGAGAGAGAGAGACAGAGAGAGAGAAAAAGAAAAAGAAAGAAAGAAAGAATCCAGGTCAGTGGTTTTTGTTTTGACATATCTGAATTTTAAAAATTATCCATGGTTCCTTCATTTTAACTGCCATTACATGAGTGAACCACAATTTATTAATTCTTTTATTAATGGACAAATGTTTGTTCTGAATTAACATTGTATATGTCCCTCCTTGTACACACATGTTGTGAGGAGTTTTTAGGGTGTGGAATTCCTGGGAGTGGCATTGCTGGGTCATGACACGTGCTGAGCAGAATGGATGCAGAAGCTTTTCCTCAGCTGCTTTCTGTGTTCTACAGCAGCATAAACTACACGGGACTAATGTTTTCTTGAACATTTGAGAGAATTCATTGTAAAACACATTTCACTCCTTTTAATGCTCACTGTTGATTATATTGACTCCTTTTCTCTGAGCTGTTTCTTCTTTCTGAAACACGAAGTTATTTTTTTCCTCTGGTAACTTTTAGGTTTTACTGCTTATTCTTGAGGTTCTATATTTTTATTACTGTATGTCTAAGAATAGGTTTATTTATTATTCTTGTGTGTATTCAAGGTAGTCTTTCAATCTGAAGACCTGTGTCTTTTTTCAGTTCTGGAGCATCATAAGCCATTATCGTTTTGAATATCCGGTATCTGTTAGTTGAAGCATCTTGATCACTTCTCTTTCTCATAACTGTTCCTTCTTCTTTGTCACCTCTTTGCCTCTATTTGCTTCAGTGTTGTGGATGCAACAGTAGTAGCTTCCGGTTCACCAGTCATGTCTGACTTTTCCAATCTGGGATTTTTCTTGTTTTTACCTCAGTCTCGTGGGATTGGACAGGAACTGCTCCTGTTGCTTGTGCACTTTTCAGTGATGTTGCAGAGGACTGGGATTTCTTGCTGGGTGTGTTATCTTGGTGGATGATAGTCTTTTGGCTGTAGATTTTTCCCCTTTCCTCCCTGGTGTTGAAGCCATCTGTAAGACTGCTCGTATTCTTGTTACTCTTATCTGGGGTTAGACACCCGTGTCATTACTGCCAGGCCTACAGGTAACAGACTCTCCGGCATCCTCTCACCTGGCTAGTCCTGTTGTAATATCTGGAGTGCTCTAGAGGTTGCCTCTACTTTCTGCAGCAGAGCTCTCCAGCCTGTGTCCTTAAATGGTGGCTTCTCCTTACAGTTTCCCGATTGTTCTCCCATATCTCAGGTACTCTGTGTAATTTCTGTTCCACTGAGCTTTCCCATTCATGTGTTTAATAACGGCTTTTAAAAATCAATCGTCTATTATTCTATCTTTTTTGTGTATTTGTCTTTCTTTTCTGTCCTTTCAGTGAGATTTAGGAGGGAAGCAAAGTAGTCCACCATTTTGATCCATTTCTGAATGAGTCTGACTTGGATATGAAAACTGTTATGTGATAGATGGGGGAGGGTTTCACGAAGGCATATGAGTGAATGCTGACTGCTGTCGTGCTCCTCACAGATTGTAATTTCTTCTTCTGCTTTGTGAATTTGTTATTCTTTCCTAAGCCCTTTCTTTGAAAATGCTGCTTATGCCTGTTTTAAGGTCCTCCATGATGTGAATTTATCTTTTTCTTCCCAGTGCTGTATTAAATGAGAATAATGTGCCCATCCTTGAAGATTCTCTTGCTTTGATGCATGCCACACCTGCAGAAAATGGTTCTGTTCTAAAGGTAACAATACTTTTACTTTTTAAGTTTTCTCCAAAGGCCGTACTGAGTTGAATCCTATAGTATAACCATGGACATCTGGTGATTTCTGATTGACACCAAAACTTAAACTATGAGAAAAGCATTGAGCCTCAATTTTCGAGGGAGAAGCCTGTTGTCAAATGCCTCACAAGAGTATTTCAGGATTTTTTCTCCAGTTTTTGTGTTATTGTTGGTATTTTTGTTTTGGAGTGGTCTTTGTTTGTGTTTTTGTTTTTTGAATGCTGGCTATGCTTCCCTAGTATCTGAAACAGTCCATGGCACATAGTAGGCACTAAATAAATATTTATTGATTGAAATAAAATTTCTGAAATAACAGCAACCTGTCGGTGTGTTGCAATATAACCAGCTCATTGCAACTCCTGCCTTTCCTGTATGCACTTGCCACACCCTTACCAGTTTAGAAATCATAAAAACCCAGGTCATTGTCCAGTGAATGTTGTAATTTGCAAGTTAAATGAAAAATAATCCTTGCAAGTGAACATTTACCATTTTGCTCTTTTATTGTCTAAGTACATTTATTGTAGAAATTTACCAAATATTTTATAAAAAGAAAACATTAGAAATCACTTGTATTCCCACTACCCAAAGACAATGCATAGTTAATATTTAGGTGTATAATTTTCCAGACTTCTGGGTTTTAAAAAAAAAAAACCCAGCCTAAAATACCTTTGATCAAGAGCTTCCTTTCTGCTGATTAAAATTCTAAAAAGATATATTGGCATGTTTGACTGATCATTGAAAATTGTTAAGTGGAACCTGAGATGTTTTTAGAACAGAGGAGGACATTTAGTTCAAAGATTTATTGCATAAATAATATGTACCAGACAGCATGCTAGGCTTTGAAAATTCAAAAATGAATGAAACAGGTCCTCTTCTTTCAAACTGCTTATACTCCACTGGGAGAGAGAATTTTAGTGCATTGTGGTAGAGATATGCACAAGTTTTGGGGCACTCACCCAGGCTGTCGGGTGGGAGGGAGTGGGATAGGAGGAAGGAGATGTGAGAAGAGAGAGCAGTTTTTTCATGTGTGTCATTAAAATTAAGTTGAATGTTAAAACATTAACAGGAGATTTACCAGGGCTTGAAGGCAAATAGATAGAATTGTATGAGTGAATGGCATTTTCCATTATGTACTACACCGTAGATACTTATTTCTCTTATTTGCAGTTTGGAATTTTATCTTTTATACTTTTAAAATTCTTCCTCCCCCCCCCCCCACTCTGCGGTACAGAACTGCGTCTTCCATAAGGTGCTTCAAATACTAATTAAATAAAAAATATTAACGTTTATGGGGTGAAGTTCAGATTATGCTCTTTTGTAAACAGTGAAGCACTCATAGTCTGGGTAAAGAAGCATTTGGAATTCAGACATCTCCCTTCCTCACTGTCTCCTGTGCCGAACCTTTTACCTCTCTCCTCTAGTCTGAGAGCTAAGAGCCAGGACAGTCTTAACCCTACTTAAGTTTTGTCTCACCAGAAGGAATAGCAATATGAAAATGCACATAACCCTTGAGCTTTTTCAAGTTCTGATTGTAGTCTAGTTTCTCCTCCAAGCAAAAGTGGAATCACTAGTAACCATGATTCCTGAATATCCATGTTTGTTTAAAGGTTAACACCAACCAAGCCTGGGTTAGAATTATAAATTAAGAGGATATGGTAAAAATTTAGTCTGATGATTAATGGGTCATTTAACAACTGTAGATATTTTGTCTTTTGTAGGATGCTACAGATGAATTGGATGCCTTGCTTTTATCTCTAACTGAGAATCTAATTGACCACACAGTCACACCTCAGGTAAATATGCGTTAAAACAGCAAGATGGAAAGGAATTTCTGTTTTGAAAAACGTTCCTGCTAGATTCCAATTTTTGCTTTTTTTTTTTAACAATTTAGTAAAACTTTTCATTTAATAAGAGTTTGTGTTTCAGTAACCACTTAGCATTGCCTTTCTGTACGAAAATTCCACCAGTTTGAATTTGTGTATTGCTATATAGTAACCACATGTTAACATAAGCCTGGTTGTAATTCAGCACCATATTAAATAACATGAGTGGAAATGTGGGGATAAACCAGCTTCTAAAGAGTCGAGACGGGCCAGCCGTGGTGGCCTAGTGGTTAAGTTCAGTACGCCCCGCTTCTGCAGCCCAGGTTCGGTTTCCGGCACGGACTTACACTGCTCTGTTAGCAGCCACGCTGTGCTGGCAGCCCACATACAAAAAAATAGAGAAAGATTGGCACGGATGTTAGCTCAGGGCAAATCTTCCTCAGCAAAAGATTAAAAAAAAAAAATAAAAGGGTTAAGACAATAAGGACATTTACAATAAGGACATTTAATTTTTTAAAAGAATTTATTTTATTTTATTTTTTGTGTGTGTGTGAGGAAGATCGGCCCTAAGCTAACATCTGCCAATCCTCCTCTTTTTTTTTGTTGAGGAAGACTGGCCTTGGGCTAACATCCGTGCCCATCTTCCTCTACTTTATATGGGACGCCGCCACAGCATGGCTCAACAAGCAGTGCGTCATCGGTGCGCGCCCGGGATCCGAACTGGCGAACCTAAAAGAATTTATAGAAAGGTGACAGCATAAGACTAGTTGGCATTGAACATATTGATCATTATTGCACTATGGGAGAGACTGTGTTAAGTACCATGACCATAATACACATAAGAAACAGCTCCTTTCCTCCAGAGACATCCCTTCTAGTTGGGGTGAAAGGTATACAAATAACTCATTTAGTGCCTTATGAACAATGTGACAAGAATTGCTGTAGGAGCTAGATGTCATTTCGCAGGCTTGGAAGTACAGGTGGTTCTTTCTGTGGTGCTGGATGTTTGCTTAGATCATTAGTTCTCAAACTTGGGTGTGTATCAGAATCACCTGGAGGGTGCATTAAAACACAGATTGCTAGGCTCCACCCTCAAAGTTTCCGATTTGATATGTGTGGGGTGGGGCCCGAGAAGTTGCATTTTTTCCCCTAGTGCGTGGTTGTATATCCTGGTTGTTAAGTCCTTCTGGTTCTTCTATGTGAGCCGCCACCACAGCATGGCAACTGACAGATGGGTGGTGTGGTTCCCTGACCGGGAAGCGAACCCCAGCCGCTGAAGCAGTGAGAGTGCCAGACTTTAACTGCTAGGCCATCAGGGCTGGCTCCCAGAAGTTGCATTTCTAACATGTTCCAGGTGATACAGATGTGGTCTGGGAACCACCAGCTTAGATCAGTAAGCAGAGAGACTTTACCGAAGGATAAGAATTAATCACAACTCTGGGAAAGTGAACAGACAGCAAATAAAAGGGATAGTGGCAGTATTGAGCCATAATAATCCTTTATATAGACAAAAGAGGTAACTTCAGGGCCAGCCCCAGGGCTTAGTGGTTAAGTGCGCGTGCTCCGCTACTGGCGGCCCGGGTTCAGATCCCGGGCGCGCACCGATGCACCGCTTCTCCAGCCATGCTGAGGCCGCGTCCCACATACACCAACTAGAAGGATGTGCAACTATGACATACAACTATCTGCTGGGACTTTGGGGGAAAAAAAGGAGGAGGATTGGCAATAGATGTTAGCTCAGAGCCGGTCTTCCTCAGCAAAAACGAGGAGGATTAGCCCGGATGTTAGCTCAGGGCTGATCTTCCTCAAAAAAAAAAAAAAAAAAGAGATAACTTCTTTCAGATTGATGCAAGATAGTCTGAAGCCTGGAGAAGGAATCCCTGGGGCCCAACTCAGAACACTTACTGCATATATATTCTTTATCATAAGTGGATAGGTGATACAGTGATGAAAATCAAATTGATTAAAAAAATTTTTTATATTGCTAATATGTTTTCCCTTCCCTACAAATTTAGAATGCTTTGTTTTAAATAAAAATTTTAGAATATTATGCATTTTAGATTCTGTATATGGGCTATCTATTCTATTAAACTTCAGATTTCTCAGTTATTAGAACTGTAACACTCTTTTAATGTTAGCTTTTTAATTATTTTAATATATGGTAAGGCCAGCCCAGCATCATTATGCGGCTGTTTGCTATTTTTGCTTGTTAATTCTTTCAGATGATTTTTAGAATAACTTTTTCAAGTGCTACCCCCTCCAAAATCCTTTTTTATTTGTAAATACATTAATTTATAAATTTGAGAAAAGAATTGATATGTTTATGATAATTTGTTTCTTTAGCTGAGAATACAATATGTTTTTCTCATTCCTGTATCTCCTATCAAAGTTCTGAGGTTATAGCCCCCCAATATAAGTCTATACTTTCCTTTTTTTGTTATTTTTAGATCCTTTATGCTTTCTGTGCTATTATTAATGAGATCTTCTTTCCCATTATATTTTAAACTGGCTTTAAGAAGGCTGTTGTTATCTGAAAAAATTCAACAAAACTTTTCATATATTAAAACAATAAAGCTGTAAAAAAATTATAGATATTTAAATAAAATTATGCATTTTATTAGGGGAAGGGTTTTTATTATCATATCTTTATGTTTATCTAGGTTATAGTACCATTCTCAAGGAGTGTCTAAATTATGATTATAAAGTTCCATCTTCCTAGAGAGGAACCTGTGGCAGAACCTAAAAGAGCAGAAATATCTATTACTAAGACTAGGAAAAAAGTTCTGGAAAGCACTAAAATGCCTGTCAGTTTGGGAATTGGTAAATATGTAAAATAAATTTGTGACAAGAAGATATCTCTAAGACCAATAGGGTAGTATCCTTTTTTTTTATGTCAAGTGCCCAAATTAAGTTAATCGTACCTCTCAGTCTGTGGCAGACTATCTTCTTAGGTCCATGCAAGGCTTCTCTTTTGTTTGTTTTGCTTTATTTTATTCCCTCTATCCTCCATTCCCCACTTCCATTCCCCTTTTCCTCTCAGGCACCCTTTCTCCTGTATTTGATGTATGTCCTTCCAGGCCACCTTTCGTATGTTTATTTAGATGAACGTCTTCATTCATATCTCTTCAAAGGAACTATGGGCGAGTCTGGGATATACACTCACAAGTAGGATTGCTGGGTTGTGTGCTTATATGAATACTTGATTACACCAGGTGTTGTTCATTGCTCCCAGAGGGGCTCCAGCAGTTTGCAGTCCCACCAGCAACGCATGCGTGTTTCCCACTTCACTCATGTTCTTCCTTAAGCTACCCTTTTTCTGACTGTCCAATATCTTCCATCTTTATGGGTTTGTCTTATTGTTTCAATTTGCATGAGTTAAAAAAGTTATATCTCCTTCATTATTTTAATGTTGATTTAGGTTTCCTTTTTAAGTGAGTCACCTATTCATATCTTTTCCCCATTTTTCTGTTTGGTTTCCTGTCTTTTTCTTGCTGATTTTAGGAGTTTCTTGTGTAGTCTAGATACTAATTCCATGTCAGTCTTACATATTAAAAATATTTTCTCGTAATCTCTGTATTAACACACCTGAGGAATTTTTATCACAGTATCCTTTGTGGTGGGTAGCAAGGAGATTGAGACAACATATGTCTATCGTTAGGGGGATGGGTGAGTAAAATACATTTACATCCTTCATTGAACAGAAACCTTTTATTCTGATATCACACATTCTTCATTTTTTCTCTTTATAGTTTGGGGTTTTAAAAAATCCTTCCTCATCTGCCACCCCATCCCTGGAGGTCACAGAGGTGTTCTTTTCTGTCTTCTTCTATTAGCTGTAATTTTATTTTACCTTTCATTTAGATTGAGATTTAAGCCATTTAGATTTTAACCCATTTGAACAGTTTGAGTTTTTTTGGGAGGATGTCAATTGTGGTTTTGATATGACCCAACTTTGTGTTTATCCATATAAAGAACCAGTTTTCCCAGTATTATCTACTAAATAATCCATCTTTTCCCAGTTGGTTTGTTACTAATCTTTCTGTTCTGTTCGGTTGGGCTCTCTCTTTTTCTATACTCTAGTACTATTGTGTTTTTATTACTCTGGCTTTATAATCTGTTTTAATGTCTAGTATATCCTTACTTATAAATTTTAGCATCAATATGTCAGATTTCCCCAAAAATTCTGCTGGCACTTTAACAGAGTTTATATTAAATTTATAGATTATTTTGAAGAAAACTGACATTTTTGTGCCTTTTACTTTTTGTGAACATGATATATATATCTCTGTTTTCTCATCTTTATTTGAGTCTCTAAATGTTCTCTGTAAGTCTTCTGTATTCTTTGTTAAGTTAAATCCTAAATACTTTATAGTTTTGTGGATTTGGTGAATGGTATTTAATTTTTTACTATTGAATTCATAACTTCATTTTTTGTCTAGCAAACTTGCTGAATTCTTTCATTGAAATCTGCTGATTCTTGGGGCCGGCCTGATGGCGTAGTGGTTAAGTTCGCGCACTCCACTTTGGCGGCCTGAGGTTCACAGGTTCAAATCCCAGGTGCAGACTGATGCACTGCTCATCAAGCCATGCTGTGGCAGTGTCCCACATACAAAATAGAGGAAGATGGGCACAGATGTTAGCTCAGAGCCAATCTTCCTCAAGCAAAAAGAGGAAGATTGGCAACAGATGTTAGCTCAGGGCCAATCTTCCTCACCAAAAAAAAAAAAATCTGCTGATTCTCTTGAATGTTCTGTCAGTTTCTAGGCTGTTTAATATCTGTCTACAATTATTGATTAATCCATTTCTCACCTATTGCTAGATTTATGCGTTGTTGTTTTGTATATTTTGAAGATATTGCTGTGAGATGCATGTATGTTAATGGTAATTACATTTTCTTGAACTCCTTTTAGTACTTTAAAGTGTCCTTGTTTGCCTTTTTTTCTCTCTTAATTTCCGTTTGATTGATGTAAAATTGACACGCTAGCTTTCTTTTAAGTTGGTATTGCCTACTGTATAATTTTCTGTCCTTTCATTTTCAGCTTTTCTGTACCTGTTGGTTTTAAATAGACCTTTTGTGAACAACATTTTGTTAGATCTTGTTTTTTAAATCTTATTGAGAGTCTCTATCCTCTGATTGAGTTTAGTCCATTTATATTTACTGTAGTTATGGTTATTATAGGACTCAGTTCTGCCAAATCATTTTTTTTATTTACTTTTACTATATTTTCTTTTTTTCCTCTCTTTCTCTCTCTATTTCCTATGGTAAAAGTGCATTTTCTTAATTTTAGTCAGAAAGTCATACTTTGTATTTTTATTCTTCTGGTGGTTACCTAACTTATCAAGACCTGGACTTATATTAATTTTTTCTTATCAGAATCTGAGGCCATCAGTGCAAGGACTAGTCTAAGTTTCCATAAAATAGGGAGAGTTCATTGCATTATAATTCTACACATAGAAATGAGATCTAGAAAATTAAACATTAAAAAGAATGTAATAAAGGCCCTAGGAGTGAGGGGCAATATGGGTGTTTTTATTGCTGTTTTCTACATGCATGTGTGATAATTAGCGAGTGACCTGTATGTAAACAGATTTTTTCCTTTGTACTCTCTGTGATATTCATTTGGATTAGTGGCAACACATTGTTTAGGGTGCTGCCAAGAAAGCTATTATTATTTGTAATGAACTGAAATTTTAGAAACTAAGCTGTGCTGGGGTGGGGGAACGTCCTATTAAATGAACTGAAAGCAGCATTCTGAACTGAAAGTAGCAGCATTCTTGGAGTAGTAAATTTTTCAATTAAAGAGATTCTCAAAATTATGATAGTTTCTTAAGTGGTTAAGTATGGCATCTGTGTTGTAGAAAAGGATCTTGGATTTGGAAGTCCATATGAGCTCGAGGGGACCATTAAGAACTGCCCCCCACCCCCCGTGCATTTCATATTAGAAGAAAGCATTACGAGTATAATTGATGTGATTATACAATATGAGTATAAATAAGTCAGTCTTCCCTGAACGTAAATACATATATAAAATTTATTTTAGGTATCTTCAACATCCATGATCATACCCCGGTGGATTGTGCCAGTAAGTTAATGATATTTGCAATTTTTCTTTTGGTTACCCTTTCAGAGGGAGGCCCTACAGGATTACCAGGCTCTTGTTTTTCCTTAAACACATGGGGTCATTATCAAAGCTCTGTTAACTGAACTTAATGGCTTCAAACTAGTGATATAACTTTAGATAAAAATCTAAGGTGAAGGATGGTAAAAAAAAACAAAAAACAAACAAACAAAAAAAACAACCGTGATCATTAAAATCATCTTCCTTAAAAACATAATCATTAGAGAAGATGACTTGGAGCCAGAGTGCTGACTGTTGGGTAGGTATTGTTACCTCTGCTCAGACGTGTTGTGTGTCTCCCTCAGCAGAGCGGTGTCCTTTCTAATGGACTTGCAGGGAATGGACCGTCCTTGGCAGGGAAGGAGGGACATGGTAATAGAGAAGTGATGTCGCTGATCTCTCCCCCAGCACCGTTCTTGGTGGATGCTGTGACCAGGTGAGGAAATGATTTCTCAACTGCAATTCTCAGGCACCTATTAGGAGGAAAAAATAATAAAATTAATTATTCTTAAAGCAGTAATGTCAGTCCTTCTTTAATTGAACTTAATTGAAACTGGATAAATCTTTTCTGTTTATTATTTAGAGTAGGGTTTTTTCTTGTCAGTAGTAATTTGCTACAAAATTATGAAGTATCATGGCATGATATAAGTATCATGGCATGATAAAAAGTCATGACTGTATCATGCCTTTTTTTATGAAGTCTTCGTTAAAGATGTTAACAGGCTTATCTTTAAAAATTTGTGTTTTTAAATTGATTTACGTCTTTTCCTTTCCTGCTTTACTGTTATGTTGTCCATCAACAAGCTGAAGAGGCACAGATAAGGGTGAGGTGGGAGATTCGCAAGGTGAGGGCTCTGAGATGGCTTTTACTGAAACCTGATGCAAACCCATTTCAACATATTGCTTGCCACAAACAGAAACTGGACTCAAAAGAGCTTTTGTTCAGGATGTAGTTCTTCAACTTTTAATTGTTAGGACCAAAACTTTGCATATTTTACAAAAGATTTATAATTGCCTTCTTTCTCACCTCAGATTTTTCCTTGATTATATCTTGTATTTCTCATATTCTCCTAGTGTTAAGAATGTGGGTCAGTTGAAGTAGATGCTTTCCTAATTAGAGAAAAAAATTTCCTAATTAGGGAGGAAAAATTATTAGAGATGATTAACTTGAGAGAAATTTTATAGTTTCGTTTTAAAATTCTTCTCTCATCTCCACAGTCTTTAAAGTAATATAATTGTTCACTCAGCAAACACTTACTACTGAATGTCTATTATGTACCAGGCATTGATTGTATCTGGCACTGAAGATACCAGTGAACAGGAGAGACATGGGACCTGCCTTGGGGAACTCATGTGTAGTTGTCAGATAGTACTTGATACAGATTTAATAGATTATTTTTCTAAACATTTATATGCCTGATAATTGCCACTGTGAAAATAGAGGTTACATGCAGAAGACCAGGTGATAATGCTTTGTAATTGAGTTTGCACAATAAAATGTGAGTTCTTAAGGACTTCCAAATTAAAAATTACAGATGAAAGATGAGCTTTTCTCCACTCTTTCCCAAAGCAAAGTAGTCATAAAGGAATTAAAGAGATAAAAAATGACAAGTAGTACACCTGAAACTAATGTTGTATGTCACTTATACCTCAAAGAAGAAAAAATAGTAAATAAATCAGTGGAACAGACTAGAGTCCAGAAAACAAACCCACACATATGCAGTTACCTAATTTATAAAAAAGTGATCATGCAGTGCGTGGGGAAAGAGAGGTCTTTCAGTAAATCATCTGGACAAGTTAAATATCCATGTGAGAAAAAATTAATCTTGACCCAACATCATATCATACACAGAAATCCATTCTAGATGGATTACAGGTCTAAATGTGAAACATCAAATAATAAAGCTTATAGAAGAAAATATAAGCAAACATCCTTGTAGCTTTGCAATAGGCAAAGATTTTTTAAACAGGTCACAAAAAGCTAGAATAATACAGGAAAAAAATGATAACCTGGATTATATCAAGAACTTCTGTTCATCAAAAGATGCACTTTCAAGAGCCCAAAAAGGAAAGCCACAGAGTGGGTGCCCCCCACCCCCTTCCTGTCTGTCTCTTTCTCTCTAACAAAGGATGCACATCCAGAATATAAAAAGAGCTCTTGTATATCCATAAGAAAAAGCTCAACAGAAAAACTGACAAAAGACTGGAATAGGCAGTTCACAAGAGAATATCCAGATGGCCAGTAAGCGTACAAGACAGTGTGAAACTGGACTAGTCATTGAGAAATATAACTTAAATCACCATGTGATACCACTGCATACCACCAGAATGGCTAAAGTGAAATAGACGTACAGTACCAAGAGTTGGTGAAGATATGGGGCAACTGGAACTCTGTAAATTGGAATAACCATGTTGGAAATAGGTTGGCAATATCTGCTAAAGTTAAACATACACAGTGACTAAATGATTCTATTCTTATGTACATACCCAGTAGAAATACAAATATATGTCCATCAAAAGATGTGTACATGAGTTTTTATAGCAGCTGTATTCATAATAGTCCAAGCTGGAAGCATTCCAAAAGCTTATTAGTAGTCTAGATAAGTACTAGACTAGAGCAGTGAAAATTAATGAACTACAACTGCAAGATACCAATACAGGGGAATTGCATAAACATAATTATATTAGTTATCTATTGCTGTGTAACAGATTTCCACAAATTTAGCAGCTTAAAACAATACACATTTATAATTTCATTTCCTGTGGGTCAGGAGTCTGGACACTGACTTTGCTGGGTTCTCTGCTTCAGAGTCTCTCTCAAGGCTACAGTCAGGGTGATGGCTACGTTCTCATCTGAAGGCTCAACTGGAGAAGGATCTCTAGTTGTAGTTGTTGGCAGAATTCAGTTCCTGAAGGGCTGTTAGACTGAGGGCCTCAGTTTTTAGCTGGCTGTTGGTCAGAGGCTACCTCTCTAGTCCTTGCCATGTAGGCCTCTCCGCCATAATTGCTTATTTCATCAAAGCTAGGAAACCAAGAAGGCAGTAGAGAGTCTGCTATCAAGCCAGAAACCATAATCTTGTCGAATCTAATCACAGAAGTGACATCTGCCCATTACTTTTGCTATATTCTATTGGGTAAAGCAAATCACAGGTCCTGCCCATGTGCAAGGGGAGGAGACTACATAAGAGTGTGAATACTGGGAGGTGGGGATCATTGTAGAGTCTCCTCACCATAATAATGGTAAGCAAAATAAAGTTCATAAAGAAGCACAACTCTTAGAGATGAAAATAATGGTTACCCTTGAGGTGGTTAGTGACTGGAAGAGAGCCCAAAGGGGACTTTTGGAGTGCTAGTAATTTTCTGTTTCTTGATGTGTGTGCTGATTACGAAGATGTGTTCAATTTGCAAAAAGTCGTCAAGCTATAAACTCATGATTTGTGCACCTCAGTATATGTATGTTATAATGAATATAATGTTTTTAAAAAAATGATAACTGGGTTGCATCTCTACAGATTCAAATTTACTTGGAGTATTCTCTGTGGAAAATTTTATTTTAAAGGCATAAAGCCACAAGGACAACAGGAAAGGAGACAACAGCAGTTGAGAGACCTCAACAAATTTCGGAAGCAGATAAATGATAAATAAGTGATAACCAACTTAGAGAGGAGAAAACTGAAATCTAAGCCTGAAAAGGGGAGGGGTGGAATCTGAGAAACAAAAAGCAAGCCAGTGCACACTGCGGAACGCTGGAAAGGCTCGGGGATTGGAGGTATCAGATACTTGTGAAGATAGGGGTATAAGGTGGGGCTGACAGTGTGAGGATTGGTTGAAAGTATTTATACCCATTTAGACACTTCCCCTCCCTACCCAGACTATCATAATTCTGGAGGTTTCCTTCTGGAGGAGCTGGTCCAGAGAGGCTCTAGATTTGGGAGTTTCCATTTAGAGTAAGGCCCTGAACTGAAAACTGGGAAGTTAACTCAGAGTCCACATGCTGAAGGGTGAGACATCCAGCCTGCCTTCTTTTTTCAGCTTCCAGAATGCTGTTTGCCAAGTATAAATGTCTCACTGGAGAAATTAAGAGGATTGTTTTCTAGAGAAACTGACCAACCAAAGAGAAAAGGCCCCCAGAGACTGTTTGTGGATCCCCTGATGAAATTGCCAGGAAATCTGCCTAATAATTGGACCTAGAAGCGCATTAGTTAATGCGTTTTGCCCGTTTCCCACATTTTGCCCATATTTCCAAGTAGCATTCCAGTGCTTCCCTCTTAAATATGAATAGGTGCTTCCCTCTTAAATGTGAAGAGAGCCAAAGATTATCAAGTGTTTGAGAAAAGACCAAAACGGGTAAACTGAAAAAGAAACAAGGAGAAAATAAAGGCAACGTGAGGATCAAAAGCTTCACAAAATGATAGTATCGTGAGAGAGAAGATGCTGCATCCATGTAGCAGTAACTGGAAATTAAAAAGAAAAGGAACAGAGAACAACGTATTCTTAGAAATTATTAACCACGTTAAAAATAAAATCCAGGGCCAGCCCCGGTGGCCTAGTGGTTAAGTTCAGTGCACTCCACTTCAGTGGCCCAGGTTTGGTTCCCAGGCGCAACCTACACCACTTGACTGTCAGTGGCCATGCTGTGGTGGTGGCTCACATACAAAAAGACGAAGATTGGCAGTGGATGTTAGTTCAGGGTGAATCTTCTTCAGCAAAAAAAATATATATATAAAATAAAATTCAAAGCATATGTGGAAGATAAGATTGAGGAAACCTCCCAAAAAGTAGAAAAAAAGATGAAAACTGGGAGAGAAAAGAAGGTTGGAGGATTGGTCTAGGAAGTCTGATATGTGAATCATCAGAGATCCAGAAAGAAGAACAGAGTAAATAAAAGTGATAAAATTGGGGCCAGCCCGCTGGTGTAGCGGTTAAATTAGTGTTCTGCTTTGGCAGCCCAGGGTTCGCTGGTTCGGGTCCTGGGCACGGATCTACTCAGCACTCATCAAGCTATGCTGGGGTGGCGTCCCACATAGAAGAAATTGAAGGACCTACAACTAGGATATACAGCTATGCACTGGGGCTTTAGGGAGAAAAAGGAAAAAGAGGGAGATTGGCAACAGATGTTAGCTCAGGGCCAGTCTTCCTCAAAAAAAAAACAACACTATAATTAATATTTCTGAATTTAAAAAAAGGTTTTTTTTAAAAAAAAAAATGAGAAAATTGTCAAAGAAAGGAATTGAGATTTTCCAGAACAGAAGTACTTGAGTTTTTAAACTCAGTACCCAGCACAGAGAGTGAAAATAGCACCAAGACACACCATGGAATTTGAGAATATCAAAGTTAAGAGAGGATGTAAGTCTTCAGGGGGGTGGAGGGAGTACAAACGAAGGATTGGTAATCAGAATGACAGCAGACTTTACTGAAAGCTAGAAGATAGTGGAACAATGCCTGCAGAATTCTGGAGGAAAATCATTTTTCACCTACAGTTTATATCCAAACTATCAGTGAAATATGAGATTAGAATAAATAGACATAGAGTTTCTCTAAAATATATACTTCTGTGCAGTCTTCCTCAGGAAGCTACTTACTGATGTGTTTTCATCATGTGTTTCATCAAAACAAAGTGATTATCTAAGAAAAAAGATGACGTGGGACCCAGGAAACAGGTGCAGGAGCTTACCAGGAGGAAGGTGAAGGGAAGTTCCAAGCTGACAGCTGCTCAGTAGGTCTAGAAAGGATCTTGTACAGATTTGAAGAGGATATAGAGGTTCCAGAAAAGACACTGCCAAGAAAAACACAAACACATGGCCCACCCAAATTTAAAAATGACATGACATGTCCGAACGTACTGAGAAGAGATCCATGGTTTTATCTTCAAGGTGAGGAGTAAATTAGAAATTAAGTATAGAAAACTGAGCAAGCAGTCACAACAAAAAATGAGACAGTTAACTCAGTCCAGGGAAAACAAATTGTACAAGAAAAAAATACAGTACACTTATAATCAGTTGTGAAAATAATTTACCTCATTACAACAAACACTGAATATTAACATTATCAAAATTGTTCACATAACTGTTGAAAAGATAGGAAGGAAGGGTTGTGGGGCTGGTGAGTAGGGTGTGAGAATGTTAACCCTTCATAGTCTAGTAGGAAGTCATTGTAGAAACATGACACACCAGTTAGGACTTTTGCTAGTTGTGCATCAGAACCACCTGGGGGCTTGTTAAAACGCAGGTTGCTGAGCCCACGCTCAGGGTGTCTGAATCAGTATGTCTAGGTGGTACCTAAGAATTTGCGTTTATAACAAATTCCTGTGACTACACTTTAAGAACCAGAGATACAGAAAAGCCAAGGAAAATACCAGAAAAAAACAGTTGAAAGTGTTTGTCTATATGTAGTGGAAATGGAGAGGGTGATACAAGAGACTGCTGTTTCATTTATAAACTTGTTAGTACTTTTGACATGTTAAACTGTGTCCTTTGAACTATATATTTTGATACTAAGTTTTTATAAAAGCAAAGTAGATGTCATTACATCCTTGTGTCTAAGTTCATGCTCTTCTTCTATGGCAGAGACTCTTGAGCCCTCATGCAAAACCCACATGCTTTTATTTTTCACATAGCTCTAACAAAGCAGATTAATTGGTGTAGGAACTAAGGCACAGCCATCTGGGAAGATGTGAAGAAGCACAGAACAGCCTTCTTCCCATGGTATTTCCTGAGCAGGTTGCTGTCATGCCAGCACAGTACTGTTCTGGATATTCATGATAATAACCCTAACTCATTAAGAAATGGTTACGCGTCCATTTGGTATATTTTATTCAAGAAAGTTGGAGAAATCACTATCTTTAGATTTCATTTCAAGATGAAATAAGCATCAGTTATCTAGAAAATCCCTCCTGTGGACTACCTCATTGCTAAATTAGGTGTTACAAAGTAGTCATTTAGGTCTGTAATTTACTCTCAGCATGCTCTATGTGGCACTTGTGGAGAAATGCACGGTGCTCCCACCCCAAATGGTTTCATTGAATAACCCTCGTACTTTTTTCCTTTCAGTTCTGCTCCAGCTTTGGCGGAGGACGCCATCTTGAAGCAGAAGTGTTTACTGACGACTGAGCTCTAAGCCATCAGCTCCTCCCCGCCTGTAACTGGAGTGAATGCCTAGTGCTCTCCAGCAGTCCGTCCGGGAGTCAGTTTCCACTGGCGTGTGTTGGATTCAGGAGCTTGTCCTTTACTTGTGGGTAAAAACGTTCACCTACATTTGACTTCAAATCCATGAGAAAACAGCTACATTTTCCGTCCAAGTGGAAGGGTGTAATTATACTACATATTTGCCCAAAGGAGGCTATCTGGTCTTTTACTTTCTATAATTTTGTTAAAAGTTGTAAATTCCTGAAACAAGGGAATTACTTTCCCTGTGGTTTCCTTCAAACTCTTGGCTCCACCTAGTGGTTGTGATTGTTCAGAATGCCTTCATAGCTGGGCCGGCTCTGGGCCTTTTGAATGTTCTCTCTCTCTAGTAGCAGGGTGAGTGTCCTTGATCTGAGTTCCTTTTAGAGAAATTGCATTTTCCATGCATTACCTGGAAATCAAGAATTTAGGAAATTAATGAGGACATTATGTAGGTAGATTAGGGGCTAGCTTCTTTACAATTATTACAAGAGTAAAGAGAAGCTTCGAATACAGAGGGTTTTCAAATGTCTCCCATACTTTTGACTTCTTACTGGACTAGCTATCTTAATACTTCAAGTTGACATCAGGCAAGATAAACCTCGAGAAGAACTACAGAGAAATCAATTGCCCATTGTGTTTTTTTCAGCCTTGTCTTCCCACAGGAAGCACTGGCATGTACCACACACACATTGTGTAACTTTTCAGTGTGGAAGGAGCTGGGGTAGGTTAAAGAGACTCTGGGGTATTTACCCCAGGCATCCATACTTCTTCCTGAGCCTGAGGGGAGTCTAGCCCCTGTAGACTCAGGTCGTGAAGGAGTAGCACAGCAATTTCTGGGGCTGTCACTGCTGCACACTGGTACCTGTTTGGACACAGGCTCCATTTCCTTTTAGTATAAATTTAGAAAAAGGAAGAAAAAACAAAAATGCCAGGACAGAAATAGGGAATCAGGGGGTGGGGGAATTTTGTTTCTTGAACGCCTGCCATGTCTGAAACTATATGCAACACACTGAAAGAACTCATATCTTGTACTACATTAGGAATTGTGTGTTAGTTAAAAAAAATTCTCTAGAATTTCCTTATCACTTTTGGTCTGTACAAAAAAATTCTGGATGTTAAAGTAGAAAATAGAGAAAAGTGTAAAAATAACCACCTGTGATCTCAACACCCAGAAAAACAGTATTTTAGCTTTAAAACTTGAGAATGGGGGCCAGCCCCATGGTGTAGTGGTTAAGTTTGGCATGCTCCTCTTTGGTGGCCTGGGTTCGTGGGTTCGGATCCCGGGCTCAGACCTACACCACTTGTCAGCCATGCTGTGTAGCAGTGACCCTCATAGAAGATAGAAGAAGATTGGCACAGATGTTAGCTCAAGGCTAATCTTTCTCAAGCAAAAAAAAAAGGAAGATTGGCAACAGATGTTAGCTCAGGGTGAATCCTCCTCACCAAAAAATAAAAAATAAAACTTGAGAATGCATAAGATAAACCTTAATTGCTGCTGGGAATGAGCATGATATGGAAACCATGTTGGTAAAGTCGTTAATTGCTGTTATCAAGGACTGTTGTTAAACTATGCCTCCTGGAATTTGTTTTTCAGTTTTCTGCCCTGTGATGTGTATATAATTGAGTGTTAATGTATGCTGTTCAGCGTAAAAGAACATCCAGTTTTATGATCTTTAAAATTCCATGGTTTGGACTTTCCTGGGCTTCCTTTAGCATCATTATGTGCTCAGGCAAACACACACCAGTGTCTGACTGGAAAGCTCATGGATTTTAATCTTGTGCTGTTTCCCAGGGAGCTGTAGAGATTGGAAACCACTTTTGCACAGAACTTTTTTGCCGAAGGAAAGAAAGTTGGCACTTCTTGCTGGCTGCCTCCCCTTAGCCATTATGCTAAGCTTCTGGATTTCATTGGTGGAACTCTTGCCAATTCTTAATTGTAAAACAAATTTTCTCACAGCTGTAAGGACCCCCAGAACCAGGGGCTTGACCCAGGACATGTTGGACTGGACATCAGATTTTCAGTGTACTGACAACCCTAGATGTACTGAAAGGTTAAGTTGTGCTTCTAACCACAGAGCAGCTAGAGCATTACTAGCTTGGAAAGCCTGAATTTCCCATCTAGTTGAGGAGGTAGCACCATCCTCATTTTAAACTTCCTAACATTTGGGAATTAAGTTGTTGAAAATATTCTGTAACCTTTGTGTCTTCAGGTACCTGTATTCTTGCCAGTCAGAATATTGCTAAGGACTTTCTTAAAATTCGTTTGAATCTCAAGCTAAAAGGAAATTTTGTCTCATGTCCTGACATGAAGTGCTAAACATGGATTTTAATACTTCAACGAGGAATTAGCCCTGACAGGTTAGATACCTGCCAGGTATAACTTTCCTGTCACATCTGCTGCTAGTGCCATCCCCAGAGCTGCTGTAGCACTCATCTTGTTCTGCTCATCTGAGAATGGAGGGGAGGGAGGGCAGGCTGAGGATACTGTGAGTGTGGCAGAGAGGGGAGGGGAAGAGTCTGTCTCTGTGGGGGGAGAGAGAAGTATGTGTGAGTCAGGAAAGGATGCCGGCAGAGCAAGATTTGAGATGGTAATGGATACGAAGGCAGACTGGTTACACTGAGGTGGGAGGACGAAGGGAGGAGGGACGGCTGTGGTGGCACTGCAGGCTGGTGGCCTTCAGGGCATAGTACCCCATTACAAAAGATTAAAATCCACCTGCACATCTGAATCATCTCATAAATTAAGTAAACCTCTGGTCCTCAGATGAGATAGAATAGCCCTACTGACTGTTCAAAAGGACAGCTAGTGGGGCAGGAAGTTTTTCTGGATCTAGACAGTGTTCCCATGCAATGGTACAGTATACTGAAAAGAAATATTGGCAGCGTTTAATCAAGTCAGGAGTAATGAAAGCATGTTTGAAAAGAAAGCAAGAACAATAGTTTATTTGAGCACTCCAGCTAGAAAGCTGTTAGCATTCCTCCACTGGAGGCAGCTGGGAGGTGATTTATAGCTGAGGTAACAGACCCAGAGCGGCAAGAAATAACCGAAGGCTGCTTTAGCCACAGGCTCACCTGCTCTGTGGTTACTCTCTTTCCAGGTTTCGCTCTGGTTACTCATTAGGAACAGTGATGTAGAACTTGTGACCGGGGGCGGGTTTTAGGTGGGTGCTGAGATGGCGGGGCCTCTTTTGTCCTCTTGCCGTTGCCTCGTCATCTGTCAGGATCCTGGTGCTCGTTGTTGCCGCTGCCGCTTTCTCGTGTTTGCTGTGGGCGCAGCTCTGGGAACACTTGGCACCGAGCCCTGCAGAGGACGGTCTGCTGCCGGCCTTGGGGGAGCGGAAGGAGGTGAATCCCGAGTCAGCCCTTTTCACAGCCCGGTAGGGGACGGGAGGGTGGCATGATGGTTTAAAGTGAGATCAGTAGTTTCCACTTTAGTCTAGGGCAGTAGTTTCTGCCCTAGACTCCTTCAGAACGCATATCATAATCAGTGAGATCCTGTTTCTTACTGTTTGTCAGTAGCATCACCTTTGTACCCACAGGAAGGGCTCCTCGCCCTTTTGTTTCCTGCCCTTCAGGAGACAGTGCTGAGCAGAGGAATGCTTAGGTTGCTTTGATCTTGATCAATTTAGACATACCCTTAGCAGTTTTCCTAAAATGTTTATGTTATTTTAAGAAAAATTCTTTTTAAAAATATTTCTTAAAGTCTACTAAGTTTTTGTCTTTACCTTTATCTGCTTTTGCACAATCATGGATGTTCTGTGGACAATTAAGGATGAAAGCCCTTGGTCGTTCCTTGCATCTGAACTGTTTTTTCTCTTATGCTTCTCAATTCTGGCTAAAACTGGTGCCTCTGTCTTCTCCTAGGTAAGCCCAGAATGAAAGCTCAGTGTCACTTCAGAAACCTTGTTCGAGCAGAATTATTTGGCAGTCACTTACGTAGAGAAAAATCTTTCACATTTTTCTATAAGTAAGGGTCTTGAGAAGCACAGTTCTCGTCTTCTCATTTAGAGCAGGGGTCAGCAGACTTTCTCTGTGAAGAGCAGAAGTAGTTAACACTTGACTACTTATCTCTGCTGTTGTAGTGCAGCATAGGCAATAGTCAGTGAGCCGGCATGGCTCTGTTCCAGAAAGTCTCACTTAGAAAAACAGGCACCGACTCCTGATGTGAAGCTTTGTAGAGTGGGAGAGCGGCTCCCTGGGAGGCAGGCAGTGTTGAGAGAGGTTCTGCAGCATCGTCCGTCGCTGGGAGGCACCTGACATTTCTAGATGGTGGTATCCTCATGTGCACAGGGACAAGATGCAGTCATGGGTCTCAGCAGTTTGGATTAATTTTGCCCTCAGCCTTTTAGTTGCTTAGAAACCTGGAATCTTCTGCAGACTGGAGAATGTACATTTCTATATTATTTGTCCTATTTCCCTCTCAAAAATTTAAACACTCTGGTCCTTGAGTGATCAGAAGAAAGTTGGCAGCTTTTCCTACCTGTTAGCCCCCAGGATGAGGAAATTTGTTTGGATTATAGAAATTTGCCCTGAGCCTAACTCTGCTGTGTTAACATGTTGGTAGAGCTGTGATTATTTCCAGTTCTAAGAGATAGGATCCGTAAATCTCATCACATTGCTGGAGACAATAATTCAGTCACTTCCCAGGATTTCTCTTTGTTAGGGAGGTGTTGTAGCACAGATCCCTTGCTCTTTTTATCTTCATATCTGGATACGTTAGGCAGTTATGAGGACCTCACTAACGACTTTGTGTTTACTTTTTATATGTGTAAAGCTTTGCAGTAGCTTTTAAAGTGTAATTTATTTTTCTATCAAGTGCACTATTCTGTCAGTGAGTTCCACAGTTTTATATGACTTGTATTAGAAGCACCACACCGAACTGCGAGTTGTTTATAACTGAAATGAGAACTGTAGATGTGACCACAAATAAAGCTTTTGTGAAACATTTATGGTTTTATGAGCTGTCAGTTTCTTGGAAGTGTGATACCTACACGCTGGCCTTTTTCTCTCCTGCACAGAATTGTCAGGTCAGAGTTGCTGTTAGATGGAGCTGCTCTTCATGAGAGGTGAAGAGAAGCAGTGAACAGAAGCCGCGCCACAGTTTCAGTGTTCCTTTTAGTACGTGTGGTGTAAACTTGGGAGTAGAGGCATTTTTGAAGTTTAAAAACCTCACTGGTCATACCCAGCATATCCTGGAAGGCACAGTGGTCATCCCAGGAGCAGCGTGATGCAGAGAAACACAGCTCTGCTACTTCATGCCCGTGAGACCTCGAATAAATTACGTAACACCCCTGTGCCTCAGTTCCTTTGTCTGAAGTGACACATTCAGTGTGCGATGCAGCATCTGTAGAGGGGAGGGAGATGTTCTCCTTCTCCTTCTTTCCCCTGCCTCCCGCTGCCCCCAGCCTTCCCCAGGTTTGCCTCGCGCCAGCCTGGTGAAGAACAGCGATGCCTAAGTTGTCTTCAAGACTTCTGCTGGGCAGTCATACAGCACTCTAGGATGTTGGCAAGGCTTCTGAGAAGGCTCATCTTTGGCTCTGCCCTTCTCTCTCTTCTGCCTAGAAGATGGGCAGCGATGGGCCTTGGAAAGCAAGGAGCTTTTCTCACACTCTGAGTATGTGCAGTGAGAGGCAGGAACCTGGGCTCAGTCACCTGTGCTGGAAGCTCTCCTAAAAGGTTTTTTGGCAGTAAGCAACCAAAGTCACTCTAGCTTAAGCAAAACGATGCATTGGAAAGATATGGGTAGCTCTCTGAACAACAGGAGAGTGAGAGGGTGGGCGGAAGTGAAGGGGAGGAAGTGTACACTCCTCCAGCAGGAACAGCCTGGCCACTGCTCACGTTGCAGGCAGGGAGCTCCGACTGGCGCCTTGGGTTGTGTGCCTGTGCTTTGGCCCCGGAGGGCAGGACACCTGACAAGGCCATGGATCCCCAAAGGGAAGAGAATGGATACTAGGCTACCAAAACCACCACAGAATGAACCCAGCCTGCTTCCCAGAAAGGGCTTTTGTGGTCAGCACCAAGGAAAGGCAGGAGGGGCAGAGAGGGTGTCTGCGGAGCTCTGGTTGCTAAGACCTCAGTGTTAGTTTGGTGGCAGTGTGATGGTTTAGGGTGTGATCTGTCCCAGCAGACATTCCACCCAACTGTGCTTAGATTCCAGGACTCCATCCTGGATGAGAGACCTAGAGCAGTGCGGAGCAGCAGGGTGGCCCTGCCCACGTGTGCCCTGGAGGTGCCCCCCAGCCCTGTGTAGTGCATCCTTCACACGTCAAGGGCACCACACAAAGATAAGGGCTAGCTCCTGCTCTCAAGCTAGGAAATTAGGATGTTGGGACAGAAATAGATTTTCAAGATGACCTAGTCCCAGCTCCTCAGTGCTCAGATCCAGAAACAGGTCCAGAGAAGAAAAGGAACGTGCCCTAGGTCATAGGGCCAGGGCCGGGAATTCGGGTCTTGCCTTCCAGGACACTATCATCTCCCTGCTCTCTTTTTGTCTTCTTCCCTCAGCACTGCTTGCCTTGGCTCTCTAAGTCAAAGTTGCCACAAAGAATAGACTCACTTTTTCCGCTGCATCCCTGAGGCCCTTCCTCCGTGGTTCCAGAATGTCCACGGGAGAAGTTTATCCATTTCAAGCCCCTGGGGCTCCAAGCAAAGCCTTCTCAAAAAACCCCAACACAGATCTGGAGGGACCGGCATACCTCTGCCATCCTTCAGGTCTCCAGAGGTCCTGGACAGCCCCTTCCTCTTCCCTGGGTTGCAGCCGCCATCCCCTACCTCGGAGTGATCTCTCCACATTCACCACGTGCTCCCAAAGCCCACTTGTCCCATCGCTTCAAGAGCTCTGAGGGTCATCCAGCTGGCGAACTGACAGGATGTGTGTTCACGGGAAAGTCCCACCCATCCACCAGGGAGCTCTCATGGTTTGCCACTGGTTCTTTTTTTTTTCTATGCAAAAATCTTTAACACTTAAAAGAATCACGTATGTTTTACATTAGATCCTCAGAAATGTTGATGCAAGTAATCTATAATCAATCTATAAATCAAAATTGGGGTGAGTTTATTATGAGCCAAGTTTGGAAGGAGGGGCACCAAAGAAGTGGGGTGTACAGAGTGGTTATATACCGTCTTGGAACAAAAAAGCATACATCACATATGACAGGAATATCTCTTTTACTACTGTCACGAGATGCTTAGGTGGCACAGCATGTCAGTAGTCACAAGGTGAGCATAGCAGGTCAGTAATTAATCCTTAGTTTCCAGGAAGGGATGCTAATCCTTTAAGACATGCCAATATGGAGGGAAGTTACATCCCTATCTTAAGGACATTATTCTTGTCTTTGGGACATAGTAAATGTTTAAAGCAGATGTATAATGCATGCTCAACAGGCCACGTCAGGCCCTTTTGGAAAAACAAGGTCAGACCGAATTAGTTTTACACCAAATGACTTCCTCATATACTCCAATATATCCTTTTGCTTTTCATGTATTTATCAGACCTTATGCATCTTATAGTTGAAAGTTTGTACCCTTTTACCAACCTCTCCCCATTTCCCCCACCCCCTGGCAACCACCATTCTATTCTCTGTTTCTATGAGTTCAGCTTTTTTAGATTCCACATATAAGTGAGATCATGTAGCATTTGTCTTTCTATAACTTATTTCACTTAGCCTAACACCCTCAAGCTCCCTCCCCACTGTCATGAATGGCAGGCTTTCTCATGGCTGAATGATATTCCGTTGTGTATGTGTATACCACATTTTTGTTTTCCATTCAAGGTTGTCTCCATATGTTGGCTATGTGAATGATGCCACTGGCTCTTAACCTATTTTCAAGCTAGGAACTCTCTTGCAAATGGACACGTGGGTAGTTTTGCATACAATTCCCCGTGCTCATTGATCCCCCAGGAAGCCTCAGTTTGGAAGCCGCTCCTCTAGATTAACGATGGGACCGACAGGCGGGAGGAGGTATTGGGAGAGGAGAAGGCAGAGAGGAGGAGGTGGCTCTACTTGGGCAACTGCTGGCTCCCCTCCTGGCTGTCTGCAGCACTGGCCCCTGGTAAAAGCCCAGCAAGTGCTGACTAAACACCTGAAGGCACACCAAGTTCCCAGCTTAGACTATTAAAGAACACAACCCTCTAGGCCAACTGTTTTGTGTGTTTCTTACTGAATTACAATAATATACAAATATGCCCTATTGGAACCTCGTCCATCAGCCCCTCTGTCTTGTCCTTGTAAATGGGGTGAGACTAGTACCTGCTTCACGGCACGAAGGTTAAAAGAGTTAATACTAGATTCCACCTGCGTGCTGATGCCCCCTCAAGCCCTATCTCCAACCGGGACCTCTGCCTGGACCCCCCTCCCAGCTCCATCTGGATGCTAGACAAGCACCTCAGCCTCAGCACATCTTAAGCCAAACTTAAAGTGTCTAACAAAGCCCACCACCCCACACATGTCCAAAGCGCTGCTCCTCAGGGTCCTAATCTCAGTGAACTGTCTGCCTGCCCCTGATTCCTCTCGCTCCCCTCCTGTGTCCGATCAGTCCTCAAGTCCCGCTGGGTCTGTCTCTGAAGTGCCTCCTTGTTTCTGCAGCTACCCCCCTGACCAAGGCAGCATCTGGCTCGAGCTCCGTCAGCCGCCTTCCTGTTGGCTCCCCTGCATTCAATCCAGTGAATCCATTTTCCAGCTGTAGCCAGAAATGAGGTCATGCTCCCCCTTTGCCTTGAAGCCTTAATGGCTTCCCCTTGCCCTGAACACAGAATGCAAACTCCTTTGCTGTCTTCCGTGGCACGGTCTGCAGCCGTGCTGCTTCCACCTCCTTGGGTGGCCTGCTCTTGCTCTCATGACTGGGCCTTCCCTCATTCTGGCAGGAACTTGGTGGCCCCAGGCCCCTTGCCTCGAGGATCTTTGTTTAGGGCTGAGGTTGCACATCACTTCCTCCAGACCTCCTGTGCATTCCAATATCAGCCCTTTTCCACTGTCACCACCCTTTCTGAGTTACTTGTTAACTGTCTTCTCTGATAATGTAAGCTTGTCCCATGCTGCCTCCGGGGCGCCCAGCACGCTGCCTGGCATGCCGTTGGTGCTTTCATATTTGTTGACTGAGTGCTGAACTGATTAAGCACCT
Organism: Diceros bicornis minor; assembly: GCF_020826845.1. Taxonomy (NCBI): domain Eukaryota; kingdom Metazoa; phylum Chordata; class Mammalia; order Perissodactyla; family Rhinocerotidae; genus Diceros; species Diceros bicornis. The sequence continues at coordinate 12,545,027 of NC_080749.1, read as the reverse complement.
ACTATGTTCCATGGACCCCGTAGGGCCTTAGTTTAGGTCACCCCGTTTACTCCTTACCACAACTTCTGTGGCCCTACAAGGAGCCAGGAAGGCTGGCTGCCAGCAAGTGTTGGACCAGGAGTTGAACCAGGTCTGTTTGACTCTAGTGCCTGAATTCAGCATGTCCCAAACCTTGGGCCTTCACACACAGGTCACCAATTGTCCTGGTTTGCCTCGGACTGAGAGGGGTCCTGGGACACGAGACTATCAGTGCTAAAACCGGGAAAGTCCGGGGCACACCGGGACAGCTTGTCACTGTACTAACAGACCACTTTCACAATTTTGCCACATCTGTGTGTTAGTTATTTAGTATTTATCTTTTCATCAACTTGCATTTACATAGCTTCATCCTAAAATGTAAATCACAGTTGTGATGGGCTGGTTACAGTTTTGCTAATATGCAGTGAAATAAACACAACTATTACAATGAAAAGTGGTCCATCTGTATGTCACGTAAAGCCATCTCACACAGCCCCGGCGCGAGCTTGCCCTGATTTGGGAAACCCTGTCCCACCCTGCACTTCCCCAGACCCATGGTCTGCTCTTCCTGCCCCTGAGCCCTCCCAGGGAAGCACCGCGCTCCCCATCCTCTAACTTGGTCCCAGGGGTGTCTGCGTTCACTACAGTGTGTAGGTTATCTCCTTCAGGGGTCATGGCCTCCTCACAAGGGCTGTTATCACTAAGATACCAGTGAGGAACCTATTAACGAAGGCTGGGGGGTGGCAAGCAGTGTGTCTGGGCCACATGGCTGGTACTTGTCACAGTCAGTGTATGAACCTGGACCTGCTGTGGTCTCTCAGGCAGAGCCAGAACATGGGCCCAGCTCCTTAGGAAGGCCTAGTTGATCTGGGCTAGCCTTGGAACTCACTGTCTACCCCTTCTCAAGAAGGGTGCTGAGAGCTCTTATTCTGAGCCCTTAGACCTCTGCCTTGACACTTCCCATCACCCAGCAGCTGCCTGCAGTCTGACCAGCCCTCCCCCCAAGTTCCGTTCCTGGGACAGGGTGGAAAGCCCTGCCTCGCTGAAACCCCCTGGAGCTTACCTTCTTGGCAGTTCAGCCTAAGAGGGAACGCACACGGTTTCGCAGGATTCTCTGACTTCTGAGCAGGGCTGGGTTTAGGGTGAGGTGAGTGAGGTACAGAGGATGCTCAATTAAGGAGGCACTTGCCCCTGGGTAACACAAGTGCCCACCCTGCACTTGCACAACCTGGCAAGTAAGTGCCTCTCCTTCTATTTTGCACCCTGTGCACCTCTCATTTCACCGTAGCCCAACCCTGCTCCCAAGGGGTGGATGCTGGGCCCAGACCTTAAAAAGTGTCTGAGGATAGGGCTTGGGGAAGATCTTCAAGGGCATCCCCTTTCAGCTCTGCCATGCCAACCCCTGAATCTGACTGCAGAGCCTGGAAGCAGGGGTGCGTATATTGACCTGCACGGAGCCCCCCTCAGCACTCATAGTGCTGCTGCTGGGAGCAGAGCAGAAGCCCAGAGACGCTCAGGGGGCTCTGCCAGGACTGTCTGGCACCTGTGGGAAGGGGACCCCAACCGGGGAAATCCTTGCCACCTCCTAGGCCGTGATGCCCTTGGTGACCACAGGGAGGTGCTGCAGCACTGAGCAGACCTGGCAGTCCAGCTGGGAGGAAAGTGCTCTTCTCAGAGGGTCCCTTCCAGTTTGCAGGAGAGCGGGTCCTGTAGGGGGTGGGGCACGCTGGAAAAGGAGAGAGAGTATTATGGAATTGGGTGTCAGCCCAAACGTGCCCAGGTACAGTTTATTCACCTTTAGGGAGAAGTAAGATCAACTCCGACAGATAGCTCCCCACCAGGAAGGGAAAGCTCCCAGGACAGGGTTGTCCAGGGCATGGGAGGCTCTCACCGGTCCCTTCTCCAGGCACGGGGCAGGGGTCGTTAGCACCAGGAACTGCGCACGTGTTTTTGCAGCCAAGTCTTGGGGCCGTATCTCTGTAGCTTCCCGTTCTTCTCTCTACCACCCAGGAGCTGGCGCTGGGCCTCCTCCTCTGCCCGGTCCTCACCCCTGTGCCTCCCTCCCTGCACCACCCAGGCCACCACTCTCCTCTTTCTTCCCCAAGATCCCAAGGGGCTGCCCTGGCTTTGGGTTTAGATGGGAGGGAGCCCGTGAGCTTCTGTCCCTGAGGGAAAGCCACCCAGCCCTGCAGACAGCTCAGGCCCGCAGGTCCTTGCTTGCCACACTCTCTCCAGCAGATGACAAGCGTGACTGGTGAGTCACAGGCCAAATTTTTTAAACAGAAAAGGACTTTAAAAACTCTTTATGGGGCCGGCCCCGTGGCTTAGCGGTTAAGTGCGCGTGCTCTGCTACTGGCGGCCCGTGTTCGGATCCCGGGCGCGCACCGAGGCACCACTTCTCCGGCCATGCTGAGGCCGCGTCCCACATACAGCAACTAGAAGGACGTGCAACTATGACGTACAACTATCTACTGGGGCTTTGCGGGGGGGAAAAAGGAGGAGGATTGGCAATAGATGTTAGCTCAGAGCTGGTCTTCCTCAGCAAAAAGAGGAGGATTAGCATGGATGTTAGCTCAGGGCTGATCTTCCTCACAAAAAAAAAAAAAAACCTCTTTATGATGGAATATATCACACATACCAAGAAGTGCACAAGCATAAGAGCACAGCGTACCATCAAGCTTACCATCAAGCCAGTGCTCCTGTAACCACACCCCAGGGCAAGAAACAGTGTCCCCCCAGGTCCCTTCCCAAGCCCCTCCATACCCCAAATGTAAGATGGTCAATCACCCCTAAACAGCAGGGCTTAGTGTTGCCTGCTTTTGAACTTCCCATAAAGAGAATCATACTGGATGTGTTCTTCTGAACTTCTCCAAGTCTTTCTTTACGAATTCATTCAATGACGGTTTATTGCACACCTACTCTGTGCCAGGCTCTCTATTTGGTGCTCAGGACACGGCAGTGAGCAGACCTCACGAAGATCCGCCTTCACTGAGATTCCATGCCGGCGGTGCCCTCCCGAGTGGTCCCGGAGGCCATGCTGGCCCGATGATGCCGACAGTCCTGCCTCCAGCTATTCTGGAGCCTCCTTCTGGATTCTGCGCAGAGTTCTGGAGCTCCCTTCTCCATCGCCCCTTCCTCCCTCCTCCCCAGGCCCAAGAGAACTGGCATCTACCCCCTATTTTTGTCAACTCAAGTTTTTTACGGCTGGAACTAGACTTTGCTCCCTGGACTTGGCTCCAAATGATTTTTGGTTGTTTCAAAACATCAAATCCTCCCTCAAAGGGCAGACACTTGCCACCTGAGACTGTCCCAAGAACGTGCGCAGGCAGCGACGGCAGATCCCACAGTGCCCTGCCAGTGCAGAGACAGTCGGCCAGGGGCCTCTGTATAGGCTGACACCGCCTGGCCAGGGTGTGGTGACACTTTCCTTACCTCAGTCCCACCACCTCACCCAAGTCTGCTGCCTGCGGACTGGGCTCTTGGAGATCGTCTGCGATCCAGTGCAGACCTCAGGCTTCTGCCTGCCAGAGGGCCCCAGCATCCCCAGATGCCCAGAGCACCACCAGGCGCTGGCGGAGCCAAAGTGCTGAAAGCACCTAAGTCAGACCCTGCTTGGGACTCCGGGAGCACCCGTCGGGTCCTGAAGAGGTGATCAGTCCCCATGCTCGGAGACCACGCAAGGCTGTCCCTGGTGGTCACCACCCCCGCCACTTTCCCCTTTTCCTCCTGTACTCCTCTCTTGCCCTGCAGACGCCTCGGCCTTGCGGTAGCACAGGCCCCATGAGGAGACCTTTGAACTAAGCACAGGGCTTGTCCCTGGAGCAGAGTCGGAAAGCCCAGTCTGACGCTGCCCTGTGCACCCCGAGCCACAGGCTAAGAGCTGAAGCCTCCCTGACACCGAAGGCCAGAATAAAGTGAGGAAGCAGAGGCAACCGCGGGGCTTCCAGGTCTTTCCATCCAGGCCAGGTCCCAAGAGAAGCTGATGAGTCCCCAAGACCTAGACAGTCCGCTGTCTCAGGCAGACCTGTTTTTCTTGCTGAGTCCTCAATAACAAAGCCCGTTACATCTAGCCAGGAAGGCAGGTGGGTAGAGCTTTGCTTTTCCAATGCCAAGGTGCAGTCAGTCCTTGAGTCGGGCAGTCAACAGGTAGTGAGCGAGCATCTCCCAGGTGCCAGGTTATACTGTGCAAGGGTGTCACACGTATCCACCAGTGACCCCAAATCTCCTTGCCACTCAAGCTGACACAAGGGGAGCAAACTTGATTTTAACAACAGAGATCTTTCAAACCTAGGAATTGTGACCCTGCGGATGCCACATCACAGAAGGCACAAGCAAACTGAGGGCTCCGGGCATCAGACCCTGAGCCCCAAGTCTGGGACGTCCTGTGACTCAGAGTGCAGGGGAGGCTCAGGGTCATTCCCTGGCGTGGAAAAGTTGGGTTTGGCGACCACTATGCAGAAACTGCAGGGTGGTACCTCCCTTCTGTGGCTGTTGGGTTATCCAGCGGGCATGTCCCTCTCTGCCACTGAGTCACAGGGGCAGGTGGGTCTCAGAAGGCTGTTTCTCTCTCTACCCTGGACAACCAGGGGTGCAGAGTGGGACATCGAGCTGACTCTCTGTCCTGCCCTCACCGAGGGAGGGAACTCTGGCAGGCTTGCAAAACACAAGGAGCGTCCTTCCTCATCATCTGGCCACAGACCCGAAGGGGAAGTTGTGGGCCGCCTTTGCCGGCGGCTCGCTCTGTATTTCAGGGTGCACAGACGGAGGCCTGAGGGCGGGTGGTGCAGGCCGGCCTGGGCGCTTGCAGGCTCCTGGGGCCCCCACAGTCTAAGAGGTGGAGGAGGGGGTGGGGCAGGGAGGTGGCCTGTTTGGCAGCGACACAGAGGAAGCAGCTCCGAGGTCACCTTTCTGAGGGAAGCTGAGACAGGCCCAGCCTGCAGGTCAGGAGTGTGCACAGACAGGCCACGCAGAGCCCGGCTGAGGCTAGTTTGGAGACAAGCTACAGGAATTCCCCCACCCCACCTGCCACTGTGGGGCGGGGTTGTAGACACTGCCCCCGAGAGCAGACCACTGGGCCCCTGCCCCAGGGGACACACCCAGGATGTGTCCTAGGAGGACTGGGACATGCCCACGGATGTTCCCGCACCAGAGAGTTTCACAACAGCCCGACTGGGCGTGGCTGGCAAGGACACGGTGCAGTCGCCTGGGCAGGAAGTGGTGGCTGCAGTAACTGGGGCTTACAAAAACCTAAGGAAACCCCAAGTTTGTATCTAATCAGGCCTTCAATAGCCACACTTACGCCCTACTTTGAAAGGCAAACCGGAGTGCCCTCCCCTCAGCTGCTTCCGAGGACGCGGAGGCTGCTGTGTAACCCCCACAGACTACCCCCCTTTTTCTGTTTTAAGCCCTTTCCACTCGGTTCGCACGTTCCAGGAATCCCCGCGTTATAACCAAACACGTTGCACAGGCCCACCTTGTAGTGAAATGCTTTTGCCACAAGGTGACACTGTCATAAGGAAAACGGCTGCAGCGGCGAGCTGACCCTCAGCTTTCCAGAGCCAAGAACACAGCCTCACACCTGGGGCATCAGGCCCCGTCCGAGGCCCCGAGCAGGGCGCGGCCTTGCCCAGTCCCCCGCGGGCGGCCTCCTCCCGGGCCAGGCCTGCGGGACCTGGCGGCAGCTGATAGAGCCCCGGCCCTCCGGCTGCGGTTTTGGGGCGGGGGGCCCTCGGGAAGAAACACACGTGTCACTGGCCACATCCGAGAGCCCTGGAGCCAGCGGTGGGGGGGCCTCGGGAAGCAGCTGCGGAGGAGGCAAGGGGTCGAGCTTTCAGGGCCGGTGCCCCGACTCTGTCCAGTCTCAGCCACTGGGCAAGGTGGGGAGGCCAAGGGCGCGCCCTGCCTTCTGGCTACACCTCAGGAGCCAGCAGCGCTCTCCGGCCCTTTGGCCTTGCTTCAGCCGGAGGACTGCCTGACCGAGCCACCGCTGCTCTCCCGAGCGGGGCAAAGGGACGCACGGTGAGTGCGCACTGTCGCTGCGCGCCCGCGCCCCCCCCCCCCCCCCCCCCGGGCACCGTCCGTGCAGGGGCGGCGCCCTCCGTCCGCGCCTCCCTCCGGGGCGGGTGTGTGGCCGTGGGGAGCTGGAGGACGAGAGCAAGGCTGTGCCGGCGCTGCTGGAACCTTCCGTGTCTGCGCTTGCAGCTCTCCTCCACCGTCTCCCCGCGGCCGCATCCGCGCTGTCTCAGCATCTCCGCACCAAGCGGTTTCCTATGGCCCGGAGCATTTTTGCCGTAAAAGGTACAATCATCAGGACAAATGAAAGAGGAACATCAAAGAGGACATAATGAAACATGAAAAATGAATAACAAAATTCAAAAGACTTGACTGTGAGAAATGAAAACACAAAATATTTGAATACAAATATTTGAATGTGTGTGGATTCATGACAATACTGCCCCAAGAACTGGTTTGAATTTGTGGATTGTTACCTAAGCCCTTTGTCTTCCCACTCTGTCTTTCAGAGAATTATACATTTTCTCTCTCTCTCTTTTTTTTTTTTTGCTTGTTGATTCGTCTCCTCCTTTGGCATCGCACTTTTTTTCACTTAAATTTCTTCCTATATTAAGAGAGGGATCAGTTCCATACAAATACTAGGATGCATATTTGTAACCAAATAAAACCCAAACTGTCAACTTTTTTTTTTTTAATCTTTTATGGCAAAATTGCCTTTACAGCCAATTAGTTGTTTGGGTAAATATTTGCAGGGAAAACGTTTGTGGTAGAAACTGCTTGTGGCAAAGATGCTTGTGGTGAAAAACACCTGGAACCGGAAGACCCTCTAGTGAGCTCTTTTTATCTAAAAAAAATTTTATGTGGTAAAATATAAATAATGTAAATTTATGTAATGTAATATAAATTTAAAATGGAAATATAAAATATAATGTAAAAAATGTAAATAATGTAAATTTTAACCATTTTTAAAATTTAAATTAAAATTTGGGGCGGGCCTGGTGGCCTAAGGAGTTAAGTGAGCGCGCTCCGCTGCTGGCAGCCGGGGGGTGTCCCGGTTCGGATCCCGGGTGCGCACCAAGGCACTGCTGATTAAGCCATGCTGTGGCGGCATCCCACATAAAGTAGAGGAAGATGGGCACAGATGTTAGCCCAGGGCCAGTCTTCCTCAGCAAAAAAGAGGAGAATTGGCATTGGATGTTAGCTCAGGGCTGGTCTTCCTCACACACAAAAAAAAATTTAAATTAAAATTTAATAAAATTGTGATAAAAAATACATAACATTTACCATTTTAACCATTTTTCAGTGTACGGCTCAGTGGCATTAAGTACATTCACAGTGTTGTACCACCATCACCACCATCCATCTCCAGGACTTTTTCATCTTCCTTAACTAAAACTCTGTCCCCATTAAACACTAACTCCCCATTCCCCCCACCTCCCAGCCCCTGGCAGCCACCATTCTATTTTCTGTCTCTATGAATTTGACTACTCTAGGAACCTCATATCAGTGGAATCATACAATATTTGTCCTCTTGTGACTGGCTTATGTCACTTAGCACAACGTCTTCAAGGTTCATCCATGTTGCAGCATGTGACAAGATTTCCTTCCTTTTTAGGACTGAATAATATTCCATTGTATGTATGTACCACATTTTGTTTATGTGTTCATCTGTTCATGGACACTTGGGTTGCTTCCTTCCTTTAGCTGTTGTGAATAATGCTGCTGTGAACATGGGTGTGCAAATATCTCTTCTAGTCCCTGCTTTCAATTCTTTGGCGTGTATACACCCAGAAGTGGAATTGCTGGAGCACACTGTAATCCTTTTTGAGGAACCGGCATACTATTTTCCACAGAAGCTCACCATTTTGCATTCTCACCAGCAATGTCCAAGAGTTCCAATTTCTCCACATCCTCACCAGTAGTTACTGTTTCCTGTTTTTGTTAGTTTTTTATAATAGTCATCCTAACGGGTGTAAAGCGATATCTCATTATAGTTTTAATGTTCATTTCCCTATTGATTAGTGGTGTTGAGCATCCTTTCATGTGCTTATTGAGCATTTGTATATATTCTTTGGAGAAATGTCTATTCAAATCCTTTGTCCATTTTTAAATTGGATTTTTTGGTTTTTTGTTGTTGAATTTTAGGAATTCTTTTTATTTTCTGGATTATAATCCCTCATCAGATCCATGATTTACAAATATTTTCTCTCATTCTATGGGATCCCTTTTCACTCTGTTGATCATGTTCTTTGAAGCAGAAAAGTTTTTAATTTTGAAGTCCAATTTATCTATTTTTTTCTTGCGTTGCCTGTGTTTTTGGTGTCCTATCCAAGAAATCATTGTTAAATCCAATGTCATGAAGATTTTGCCTTGTATTTTCTCCCAAGAGTTTTATATTGTTAGCTCTTACATTCATGTCTTTGATCCATTTTGAGTTAATTTTAAAGGTAAAGGTCCAACTTCATTCTTCTGCATGTGGATATCCAGAGATAATTTTACTTCTTCCCTTCCAATTTGGATGCCTTTTATTTCTTTTTCATGCCTAATTTCTCTGGCTAGATCTTCCAATACTGAATAGAAGTGGCAAAAATGGGCATCCTTGTCTTTTCCTGATCTTAGAGGAAAAGTGCTATGGACTGAATATTTGTGTGCCCCCCAAATTCATCTGTTGGAGTCCTAATCCCCCATGTGATGGTATTAGGAGGTGGGGCCTTTGAGAGATGATTAGGTTTAGATGAAATCATGAGAGTGGAACCCCCATAATGGGATTAATGCTCTTATAAAAAGAAAAAGAGACACAGATCCCTCTCTCTGGATACATGCACTGAGGCAGGCCATGTGAGGACGTAACCAGGAAGCAGGCCCTCACCAAGAACTGACCATGTGGCACCCTGATCTCGGACTTCCAACCTCCAGGTCTGAGAGAAATAAGTGTTTGTTGTTTAAGCCACCCAGTCTGTGATAATTTGTTATAGCAGCCCGAACTGACTAAGACAAAAAGCTTTGAGTCTTTCACTGCTGACTATGATGTTAGCCGTGGGTTTTACATATATGGCCTTTATGAGGTTGAGGCAATTTCTTTCTATTCCTACTTTGTTGAGTGTTTTTATCATGAAAGCATTTTGAGTTTTGTCAAATGCTTTTTCTGCAACAATTGAGATGATCATGTGTTTTTTTCTTTTCCTTTTGTTAATGTGCTATATATTACATTAATGATTTTTGTGTGTTGAAGCATCTTTGTATCCAGGAATAAATCCCACTTGGTCATGGTGTAATATCCTTTTAATAGGCTGCTGAATTTTGTTACCTGGTATTTTGTTGAGAATTTTTGCATCAATATTCATAAGAGATATTTGTCTGTAGTTTTCTTTTCTTGTAGTGTCTTTGGATTTAGGCTTCTCAGCTCTTGACATCAACTTCCCAAATACCAGAGCTTCATTTGTGTGCTAGTCCCTAAACCTTGCGACACAGAGATGCCAACCCTGAATCCAGCATTTATTTATTGCACTTTTGCTGGGGGCCCAGCCCATAGGGGCTTAAGAGACATGCTAAGAAGACACTGAGAGAACATTTCAGTCCCTGGCTTTGAGATGCTTCAATCTAGAGGTTTTCAAAGTTTAGCTCAGGGAACCTGGAGGGTACAGGAGATCAAAACTATTTGTATAATGATACTGAAATATATTTTCCCTTTGTTGACATTTGCACGGATCGTACAAAACCCATGGTGAGTAAAACTGGCCCCCTTAGGACAAATCAAGTTCAGTGGCACCAAACTGTATGAGGATTCCACTGCCACTGTTACTGCCCAAAGGGCATGATCTGCTCACCGTGAGACAAAAGCCAATCGTCAAGAGGCAAGATTGTGGAAAAGAAAGGGCAGTTTATTACAGCTTGCTAGCAAGGGGGAAGATGGTCGACTCACATCTGAAAGAACCATCTTAAGGGGCACAAATCTTACAGCAGTTATATAGGCTGGTGGGTTATAGGGGAGGGGGTTAGGAATGTTGACCTTCTGGTGTTACAGACTGGGAGTGCCACACCAGATCTTTCAGTTTTCATTGATGATGGCTGTCAGCATAGACTCCCTGTTCGGGGGTCATCACATTCCTAAGGAACTCAAAAGAACAAAGTTATCATCTTATCGCAGCTGGGAGGTACATGCACAAGCAGGGGTCGTAAAATCTACAGAGCAGTTTGATCTCCTGGAGGGTGCATAGCCAGCTGGATTAGTTTGTCGGAGGTCATTCAAAGTTACAATAGGGCTTCTTTTCTACAATATGGCTTCCCTCATGTCAACCTTGTGTTGAGCTGGTATCACAACTTGGTGGGGATTTGGGGGAGCCTAAAGTGAGGATTTGGAACTGGAGGACTGGAAACAGCTCTGAAAAACAGAGTTTATGAAATTTGAGTTTAAAGGGGTCAAAGTAGCTCCTTACAAAAATGTGTGTAATTTTCATTCTGTTTTAATATTGCCTAAAAAGACAAAACAAAAGTTAGAGATTTACTTGGCTTAACAAGCTTCCTCTTTCATCAGTTATTTCTTGGGGGATATGGGCTTAGTGTGACATACAAGATCCACTCTACTGGAGGAGTAAACCTTTCCCCAGCCTGTGTGTGTCTGTGGGTAGGCTACGGATGGGATCAGACCACTTTGAAGCCTGGTGCCTTGTAAAAGAGGAGCAGACATGATCACAGTGGCAGAGAACAGTCTTTGAAGCAGCTGAGGATACTAAGGCCCAGAAAATAAAAATAATCTGAGACAGAAGGCACCAAAGATAAACTCGACTTCATAGTAGCAGTATTCACAACAGCCAAAAAGTGGAAACAGCCCACATGTCCATCAATGGATGAATGGATAAACAAAATGTGGTGTATCTGTACAATGGAATAGTTCTCATCCATGGAAAGAAATGGAGTACCTATACATGCTACAACATGGATAAACCTTGAAAACACTCCACTATATGAAAGAAACCAGACACAAAAGGTCACATGTTGTATGACTCTATTAATATGAAAGATCCAAAACAGGTAAATCCATAGAGACAGAGAGCAGATTAGTGGTTACCAGGAGCTAGGTGTTGGGGGAATGTGCTTAATGGGTATGAGGTCTCCTTTGGTGATGATGAGAATGTTGGCACTAGATAGAGGTGATGGTTGCATAACCTTGTGAATGTACTAAATGCCAATGAATTGTACATTTTAAAATGGTTTATTTTATACTATGTGAATTTCACTTCAACAAAACAAAAAACACTGAAGTCAGAACAAGAAAAATTACCAGGAATAAAGACAGACAATACATAACGATAAAAGAGTAAATTCACCAAGAAGACAATAATCTTGAGTGGGTATGTGCTAAACAACAGAGCGTGAGAATACATGAGGCAAAAACTAATAGAAGTTCGAAGAGAAATATACAAATCCTTAATTGTAGTCAGAGATTTCAATACCTCTGTAGTGTAAGTGCCTCACAATTAGATTTTTTGATTGTAATGTAAGTGCCTGACATTAAGCTTTTGATTGTCGTGGCATCCATTTCAAAGACAGCCATCTTGAATAAACATATTGCCAGCTACACAATTAGATGAAGAGCCAGGCTGCCCTACACATGAAGTTCCCCTTTTAGAAAGCCCTGTGTAACTTAAATCTGACCATTTGAGTGACCCTGCTTTTTGCTTCCCACACTTTAATTACCACTCTTATGATTTAAATTCACCAATAAAGAGTGAATCTGTGAAACTCTAGGCACCTCGCTCTTAATGGAACCCCAGGTCCCACTCTCTCTCTCTCTCTCTTTACCTGCACTGCTGTGTGGCTCTGGGCATGCTGTGTACCCTCTAGGACCTGTGAGTAATAAACCTTGTCTTTTCAAAGTTCCCTGAGGATTGTTGCTGAGGTGTGTCTTGCAATCATAATAAGAACCACAAGAGCCCGTCCAGACACAACATTGGCCCTGGTGGTGGTGATGGGGAATGTCTGCGGGGGCTCACCACAAGGAGTATGGGCCCAGGTGAGTGCCCCCAGGCATTCCTAGCTGATAGCATCACTATCAATAGGCTGAGACCAACACAAAACAATCCCTCTCTCAATAATTAACAATTATACGGAGAACAGAACAAGTATACAGAAAATCTGTAAGGATATAGACAACTTGGACAACACTAACAATTAACTTGACATTCATAAAGCTCTTCCCCCAATAACACAAGAGTACAAGCGTACCTTGGAGACATTATGGGTTTGGTTCCAGACCACCACGATAAAGTGAATATCACAATAAAGTGAGTCACACAAATTTTTTGGTTTCCTAGTGCATATAAAAGTTATGTTTACACTATACTGTAGCCTATTAAGTGTGCAATAACATTACTCTAAAAAATGTACATACCTTAATTTAAAAATATTGCTAAAAAATGCTAACCATCATCTGAGCCTTCAGCAAGTTGTACTCTTTTTGCTGGTGGAAGGTCTTGCCTCGATGTTGAGGGCTGCTGACTGATCAGGGTGGTGGTTGCTGAAGGTTGGGGTGGCTGTGGCAATTTCTTAAACCAAGACAACAACGAAGTTGGCCACATCAGTTGACTCTTTCCTTCATGAACGATTTCTCTGTAGAATGCGATGCTGTTTGGTAGCATTTTACCCACAGTAGAACTTCTTTCAACATTGGAGTCAATCCTCTCAAACCCTGCTGCTGCCTCATCAACTAAGTTTATGTAATATTCTAAATCCTTTGTTGTTGTTTCAACAATGTTCACAGCATCTTCACCAGGAGTAGTTTCTATCTCAAGAAACCACTTTCTTTGCTCATCCATTAGAAGCAACTCCGGATCTGTTAAAGTTTTTTTTTTTTTTGGTGAGGAAAATCAGCCCTGAGCTAACATCCGTGCTAATCCTCCTCTTTTTGCTGAGGAAGACTGACTCTGAGCTAACATCTATTGCCAATCCTCCTCCTTTCTTTCCCCCAAAGCCCCAGTAGATAGTTGTATGTCATAGTTGCACATCTTTCTAGTTGCTGTATGTGGGACGCGGCCTCAGCATGGCTGGAGAAGCGGTGTGTTGGTGCGCGCCCGGGATCCGAACCCAGGCCGCCACTAGCGGAGCATGCGCACTTAACTGCTAAGCCAGGGGGCCGGCCCTGTTAAAGTTTTATCATGAGATTGCAGCAATTCAGTCATATCTTGAGGCTCCACTTCTAATTCTAGTTCTCTTGCTATTTCCACCACATCTGCAGTTACTTCCTCCACTGAAGTCTTGAACCCCTCAAAGTCATCCATGAGGGTTGGAATCAACTTCTTCCAACTTCTGTGAATGTTGATATTTTGACCTCTTCCCATGAATCACAAATGTTCTGAATGGCATCTAGAATGGTGAATCCTTTCCAGAAGGTTTTCAATTTACTTTGCCCAGATTTATCAGAGGAATCATTATTTATGGCAGCTATAGCCTTACAAAATGTATTTCTTAAATAATAAGACTTGAAAGTTGAAATTACTCCTTGATCCATGGGCTGCAGAATGGATGTTGTGTTAGCAGGCATGAAAACAACATTAATCTCATTGTATATCTCCATCAGAGCTCTTGGGTGACCAGGTGCATTGTTAATGAGTGGCAATATTTTGAAAGAAATCTTTTTCACTGAGCAGTAGGTCTCAACACTGGGCTTAAAATAGTCAGTAAACCATGTTATAAACAGATGTGCTGTCGTTCAGACTTTGTTGTTCCATTTATAGAACACAGGCAAAGTAGATTTAGCATAATTCTTAAAGGCTCTAGAACTTTTGAAACGGTAAATGAGTATTGGCGTCAACTTAAAGTCGCCAGCCACATTAGTCCCTAACAAGAGAGTCAGCCTGTCCTTTGAAGCTTTGAAGCCAGGCATTGGCTTCTCCTCTCTAGCTATGCAAGCCCCAGACAGCACCTTCTTCCAATATAAGGCTGTTTCATCTACATTGAGAATCTGTTGTTTAGTGTAGTCACCTTTATGAATTATCTTAGCTAGATCTTCTGGATAACTTGCTGCAGTTTCTACATCAGCACTTACTGCTTCATCTTGCATTTTTATGTTATGGAGACGGCTTCTTTTCTTAAACCTCATGAACCAATCTTTGCTAGCTTCAAACTTTTCTTATGCAGCTTCCTTACCTCTCTTAGCCTTCACAGAATTCAAGAGAGTTAGGGTCTTGCTCTGGATTAGGCTTTGGCTTAAGGGAATGTTGTGGATGATTTGATCTTCTATCCAGACCACTAAAATTTTCTCCATATCAGCAATAAGGCTGTTTTGCTTTCTTATCATTCATGTGTTCACGGAAGTAGCACTTTTAATTTCCTAGAAGTTTTCCTTTGTGTTCACAACTTGGCTAACTGTTTGGTACAAGAGGCCTAGATTTTGGCCTGTCTTGGCTTTGGACATGCTTTCCTCACTATGCTTAATCATTTCTAGCTTTTGATTTAAAGTGAGAGATGTGTGACTCTTCCTTTCACTTGAACACTTAGAGGTCATTTTAGGGTTATTAAAAGCGGGATAGAGTCAGAGAAGCAGGCAACTAATGGGCTGAGGGCCTGGAGCCCTTACATTTATGGCCACATTTAATGCCATCTCCTGGTGCTGATTAACAGCTTCTTCTTTTCCTGGAATCTTGGTGCATCCCATAAATTTTGGTTCAACAAGAAAACAGAATGGGAACTTGGAAGATGGCAGCATAGGAGGATCCTGAACTCGCCTCCTCCCATGGACACAAGAAAACTACAACTACTTGTGGAACAATGTCCTCTGAGAGAGATCTGGAAATGGGATAAAAAGAACCTCCACAACAAGGGACAACACAGGCAGGGGTGGCAGAGTGGAAGAGGTGGAGAAATAGCTCCTGGTGAGGAAAAAACCACACCCTAGCCGTGGTGCTTCATGGTAGGGAGTGATCTCAAAGGTATGAGGTTTTCCCAGAGGAACAGGAGTTTTGAGCTCCACATTAGGCATCCCAGCCTTTAGATCCAGCACAAGGGAGATGAGATCCCATAATACTTGGCCTTGCTGGCTTTGAAAACCAATGGAGAATAAGCCCAGGCAAACTATAAAACTTGGGCAAAGAAAAACCTGCTCTTAAAACCTCACACACAGACTTACTCATCCCGGAAACCAGCACAAAAACAGATAGAAAAGTACATAGTCCATTGGTAAAAGAGAATCACTTACTAAGCTTGGAACGCATCCCAGAGAGGCAGGAGGCAGCTGGGCCCACCCCATAGAGACTGAGACCCTGGAGGCAGCCATTATTGTGATCTAGTTTGGTTGTGCTGACATGGGGGCTGGCAGGTACCATTGGAATCCTTCCTCTAGCCTGATAGTGCAGGGGTCTATCTTGCCCACTAGAGCACTCAAGGCAATCAAGCACAACCAGGAAGCAGGCAGCCTGCCCCAGGGAACAGCATTGCCTGCCAGCAAGCCCATGGTGGCTGTGTGGCCCTGCGGCAGCCATGTCGCCCTGCAGTGGCCTTGTGGGCCCATGGCAGACTTGTGCTGCTGGCCATCACATACAGCCATATTGGGGACATGCCCTGCTTTCCAATGCCTGAAGCCATTGTGCACTGCATCCCCCGAAGCCTGCCCCACCCCCCACCCACCAAAATAGAGAGCCAAGTGCTGCAGGGAGCTGTGTCGGGGGCCTGCAGCATTTGTGTGCCCAGGGCCTAGCAACCAGCCACACCAGGGGCCTGACTCACCTACCAACAAAACTGCAGTAGTTGTGTGCTACCAAACTCACAGTCAGCCACGCTGGGGGCTTGCCCTGTCCAATAAAATGCCATAGCAACCACATATGGCCAAGCCTCACAGCCAGCCAGCCTGGGGGCCAGCCTAGCCTACCCATGCAGCTGCAGCAATAGCAACCCCACCACAACAGAAGGACAGACATAGCCCACACAAGGGACACCCCTGGAACATTTGGCATGTGTGACAAGAGGGGAGCAAGCTGCTGGGCCCCATAAGGCATCTCTTACATAGGCCGCATTTCTAAGTTTGGGAGATGTAGCTGATCTAATACATAGATATAAGCACAGAGAAGTAGGCAAAATGAGGAGACAAAGGAATATGTTCCAAATAAGGGAACAGGACAAACTCTCCGAAAAAGAACTAAAT
Organism: Diceros bicornis minor; assembly: GCF_020826845.1. NCBI lineage: Eukaryota > Metazoa > Chordata > Mammalia > Perissodactyla > Rhinocerotidae > Diceros > Diceros bicornis. Next base: position 12,528,862 of record NC_080749.1, on the reverse strand, counting down.
GAAATAGAGATAAACAATCTACTGGATAAAGAGTACAAACTAATCGTTATAAGAATGCTCACTGATCTGGGGAGAAGAAAGATGAACACAGTGAGAACTTCAACAAAGAATTAGAAAATATAAAAAAGAACCAATCAGAGCTGAAGAATACAATAAAGGAAATGAAAAATTCATCAGCAGAGTAGATGACACAAAAGAATGGATCAGTGAGCTGGATGAAAGAGTAGAGGAAGTCACCCAAGCTGAATGGAAAAAAGAAAAGCAATTAAAAAGAATGAGGACAGTCTGAGACAACATGAAGCACACTAACATCCGTATTACAGGTGTCCCAGAAGAAGAGAGAGACGAAGGGGCAGGGAAATTATTTGAAGAAATAATAGCTGAAAACTTCCCTAACCTGTGGAAGGAAACAGACATCCAGGTACTGGAAGCACAGAGAGCACCAAAAAAGATGAACCCAAAGAGGCCCACACCAAGACACATTATAATTAAAATGTCAAGAAGTAAAGATAAAGAGAGAACACTAAAAGCTGCAAGAGAAAACAACAAGTTACATACAAAGGAAACCCCATAATGCTATCAGCTGACTTTTCAGTAGAAACCTTACAGACTAGAAGGGAGTGGCACAATATACTCAAAGTGCTGAAAGGAAAAAACCTACAACTAAGAATACTCTACCTGGTAAGGTTATCCTTCAGAATGGAAGGAGAGATAAACAGGTTTCCAAACAAGCAAAAACTAAAGGAGTTCATCACCACTAAACCAGCCTTACAAGAAATGTTAAAAGGACTTATTTAAGTGGAAAAGAAAACACCGAAAATAGAAATAAGAAAAAAAAAAATCAACTTGTAAAGGCAAATATACAGGTAAAGTTGTGGATCAACCACCCATAAAGCTAGTATGAAGGTCAGAAGACAAAAGTACTAAAATCATCTATGTCTATGATAAGAGTTTAAGAGATATAGAAAAATAAAACAGATAAAATATGATATCAAAAACATAAAATGGTGGGGGTAGAGTAAAAGTGTAGGGCTTTTAGTAAGAGGTCAAACTTAAGAGACCATCAACCTAATATAGATTGCTGTTTACATGGGTTATTACATATGAACTCCATGGTAACCACAAACCAAAAACCTATAATAAATACAAAAAAAATAAATAAAGAGAAAGGAACCCAAACATAATACTAAAGATAGCCATCAAACCACAAAGGAAGAGAGCAAGAGAAGAAGAAAGGAACAGAGAAGAACTACAAAAACATCTAGAAGAAAGTAACAAAATGGCAATAAGTACATATTTATCAATAGTTACTTTAAATGTACATGGACTAAATGCTCCAACCAAAAGACATAGAGTGGCTGAATCGATAAAAAAACGAGACCTGTATATATGCTGCACCCAAGAGATACACATCAGACCTAAAGACACTCACAAACTGAAAGTGAAGGGATGGAAAAAAGATACTCCATGCAAATGGAAATGAAAAGAAAGCTGGGGGAGCAATACTTACATCAGACAAAATAGACTTTAAAACAAAAACTGTAACTAGAGACAAAGAAGGGCGTTACATAATGATAAAGGGAACAATCCAATAAGAAGACATAACACTTGCAAATATTTATGTGCCCAACATAGGAGCACCTAAATACATAAAGAAATCATTAACAGACATAAAAGGATAAATTTATGGTAACGTAATAATAGTAGGGGACTTTAACACTCCACTTACACTAATGGATAGATCATCCAGACAGAAGATCAACAAGGAAATATTGGTCTTAAACGACACATTAGACCAGATGGACTTAGTAGATATATATAGAAGATTCCATCCAAAAACAGCAGGATACAAATTCTTTTTGAATGCACACAGAACATTCTCCAGGATAGATCACATATTAGGCCATAAAACAAGTCTCAATAAATGTAAGAAGACTGAAATAATACCAAGCATCTTTTCTGACCACAACAGTATGAAACTGGGAATCTACTACAAGAAGAAAACTGGAAAAGTCACAAATTTGTGGACATTAAACAAAATGCTACTGAACAACTATTGGGTCAATGAAGAAGTCAAAGGAGAAATAAAAAAACACCCGGAGACAAATGAAAATACAACATACTAAAATTTATGGGATACAGCAAAAGCGGTACTAAGGGGGAAGTTTACAGCAACACAGGTCTACCTGAAGAAAAAAAAAATCTCAAATAAATAATGTAACAATACACCTAAAGGAACTAGAAAAATAACAAACAAAGCCCCAAATCAGTAGAAGGAAGAAAGTAATAAAAATCAGAGCAGAAGTAAATGAAATAAAGACTAAAAAAAAAAAAATAGAAAAGATCAGAGCTAGCTCTTTGAAAAGATAAATAAAATTGACAAACCTTTAGCTAGGCTCACCAAGAAAAGAAAAAGAGAAGGCTCAAATAAATAAAAATCAGAAATGAAAGAAGAGAAATTACAACAAACACCACAGAAATACAAAGGATTATATGAGAATACTACAAAAAGCTATACGCCAACAAATGGGATAATCTAGAAGAAATGGATAAATTCTTAGAATCATACATCCTTCCAAAACTGAATCAAGAAGAAATAGAGAATCTGAATAGTGCAATCACTAGTAGGGAGATCGAAACAGTAATCAAAAACCTCCCCCAAAACAAAGGTCCAGGACCAGATGGATTCCTCGGGGAATTCTACCAAACATTCAAAGAGGATTTAATACCTATCCTTCTCAAACTCTTCCAAAAAATTGAAGAGGAAGGGATGCTTCCTAACTCATTCTACAAGGCCAACATTACCCTGATATCAAAACCAGACAAGGACACACAAAAAAGGAAAACTACAGGTCAATATCACTGATGAATGTGATATTGCAAAGATTTGCATAGATGCAAAAATTCTCAACAAAATATTAGCAACTCGAATACAGCAATACATTAAAAAGGATAATACACCTTGATCAAGTGAGATTTATTCCAGGGATGCAAGAATGGTTCAACATCTGCAAATCAATCAAGGTGATACACCACATTAACAAAATGAAGAATAAAAATCACATGATCATCTCAACAGATGCAGAGAAAGCATTTGACAAGATACAGCATCCATTTATGATAAAAACTCTGAATACAATGGTATAAAAGGAAAGTACCTCAACATAATCAAGGCTATATATGACAAATCCACAGTTAACATCATACTCAATGGTAAAAAACTGAAAGCTATCTCTCTAAGAGCAGGAACAAGATAAGGATGCCTACTTTTGCCACTTTTATTTAACAGGGTATTGGAAATCCTAGCCAGAACAATCAGGCAAGAAAAAAAAATAAAACGTATCCAAATTGGAAAGGAAGAAGTAAAACTGTCACTATTCACAGATGACATGATTTTATATATAGAAAACCTTAAAGAATCCACCAAAAAACTATTAGAAATAATAAATGAATACAGTAAAGTTGCATGGTACAAAACCAACATACAAAAATCAGTTGTGTTTCTATACACTAACAATGAAACAGCAGAAAGAGAAGTCAAGAATACAATCCCATTTATGACTGCAATAAAAAGAATAAAATATCTAGGAATAAATTTAACCAAAGAAGTGAAAGACCTGTACACTGAAAATTATAAAACATTGTTGAAAGAAATTGAAGAAGACACAAAGAAATGAAAAGATATTCCATGCTCGTGGATTGGAAGAATTAGCATAGTTAAAATGTCCATACTTCCTAAAGCAATCTACAGATTCAATGCAATCCCAATGAAAGTCCCAACAACAGTTTTCATGGAAATAGAACAAAGAATCCTAAAATTTATGTGGAACAACCAAAGTACTTGAATAGCCCAAGCAATCCTGAGAAAAAGGAACAAAGCTGGAGGTATTACACTCTCTGATTTCAAAATATACTACAAAGCTATAGTAAACAAAATAGCATGGTACTGGCACAAAAACAGACCCATTGATCAATGGAACAGAATCAAGAGTCCAGAAATAAACCCACACATCTATGGACAGCTAATTTTTTTTGAACTTTTTTATTTTATTTTTTCCAGCTTTATTAAGTTATCGTTGACATACAATTTGTGTAAGTTTTTGTTTTGTTTTTTTGTGTGTGAGGAAGATCAGCCCTGAGCTAACATCGGATGCCAATCCTCCTCATTTTTCCGAGGAAGATTGGCCCTGGGCTAACATCCGTGCCCATCTTCCTCTACTTTTATATGGGATGCTGCCATAGCATGGCTTGACAAGTGGTGCATTGCTGCATGCCCAGGATCCGAACCTGTGAACCCCAGGCCGCTGAAGCAGAGCACGTGCACTTAAATGCTATGCCACTGGGCCGGCCTCTGGACAGCCAATTTTTGACAAAGGAGCCAAGAACATACAATGGAGAAAGGAAAATCTCTTCAATAAGTGACATTGGGAAAACTGGACAGCCACATGCAAAAGAATGAAAGTAGACCATTGTCTTACACTATACACAAAAATTTACTCAAAATGGATCGAAGACTTGAATGTAAGACCTGAAACTATAAAACTCCGAGAACAAAACAGGCAGTATGCTCTTCGACATCAGCCTTAGCAGTATCTTTTTGAATATCATGTCTCCTCGGGCAAGAAATAAGAGAAAAAATAAACAAATGGGACTACATCAAACTAAAAACTTCTGCACAGCAAAGGAAACCATCAACAAAACAAAAGGCAATCCACCAATTGGAAGAAGATATTTGCAAATCATATATCCTACAAGGGGTTAATGTCCAACATATATAAAGATTTCATACAACTCAACAACAAAAATCCAAACAACCCAGTTTAAAAATGGGCAGAGGATTAGAACAGACATTTTTCCAAGGAAGATATACAGATGGCAAACAGAAGATGAGAAGATGCTCAACGTCACTAATTATTAGGGAAATGCAAATCAAAACTACAATAAGATATCACCTTGCACCCATCAGAATGTCTATTATTAAAAAGACAAGAAATAAGTTTTGGAGAGGATGTGGAGAAAAGGGAACCCTCATACACTGCTGGTGGAAATGTAAATTGTTGTCGCCACTATGGAAAACAGTATGGAGATTCCTCAAAAAATTAAGAATAGAACTACCATATGACCCAGCTATTCCACTGCTGGGTATTTATCCAAAGGACATGAAAACATGAATGCATAAAGATACATGCACCTTCATGTTCATTGCAGCATTATTCACAATAGCCAAGATTTGGAAACAACCTAAGTGCCCATCAATGGATGAATGGATAAAGATGATATGTACACACACACACACACACACACACACACACACACACACACACACAATGGAATACTACTCAGCAATAAAAAAGATGAAATCTTACCATTTGCGAGAACATGGATGGCCCTTGAGGGCATTATGCTAAGTGAAGTAAGTCAGAGAGGGAAAGCCAAGTACCGTATGATTTCACTCATATGTGGAAGATAAAACGACAACAGCAAACAAACACATAGACACAAAGACTAGATTGGTGGTTACCAGAGGGGAAGGGGGAGGGCAAAAGGGGTAAAAGAGCACGTGTGTACAGTGATGGATGGCAATCAGACTTTGGGTGAAGAACAGGATGTAGTCTTCACAGAAATTGAAATATAATGGTGTACACCTGAAATTTATATAATATCATAAACCAATGTGACCTCAATAAAAAAAAGAAAACAAAATAAATTAGCCTTTGAACTGAAGTTATTGTGTATATCAGAGGAATAGAAAAAAATTAACAGAGGAAAAAAATGGTTATAAATCAATGTTATTTGGCACCCAATGTATAAACATGTAATTTGTGGCAATAACAACATAAAGGAGGGATAGGCTGGAGGTGTGTAGGAGTAGAGGTTTTGTATCCTATTGAAGTTAAGTTGGTATCAATTCAAACTAGATTATTATAAATTTAGGATATTAAATGTAATCTTCATGGTAATCACAAAGAAAATATCTAAAAAACAGGCAAAAAAAGGAAATGAAAAAGGAATCAAAATGGTTCAGTACAAATAATTAACAAAACACAACAGAAGGCAATAATGGAGGAGATGAAAGACAAAAAATGTATAAGACAGACTGAAAACAAATAGCAAAATGGCAGAAGTAAGTCCTTCCTTATCAATAATTGCTTTATATGTAAATGGCTTAAATTTTCCAAACAAAAGGGAGATTGGCAGAATGGATTAAAAATACCAAGCGTGATCCAACTACATGCTGTCTGCAAGAGAATTCCTTCAGATCCAAAGACACAAATAGATAGAAATTAACATGAAGAATACAGATGTTCCATGCAAATAGGAACCAAAAGAGAGCTGTGGTGGCTATACTAGTATCAGACAAATAGACTTTTTAAGTCAAAAACCAGTACAAGTGACAAAAATTGACGTTATATATTGATAAGTGGGTCAATGCATCAAGGAACTATAACAATTATAAACATATGCACATCTAGCAACAGAGCCAAGAAAAAGAAACAAAATGTATGAAGAATTAAAGGGAGAAACAGACAGTTCTACAACAATAGTTGAAGGGAAACTTCAATACACCATGAGAATCCCAGAAGGAGAAGAGAGAGAGAAAGAGGTAGAAAGAATATTTGAAGAAATAATGACTAAAAATGTCAATAATGGATAGAACATCTTGACAGGAGATCAATACGGAAATAGAGAACTTGAACAATGCTGTAAACCAACTAGATCTAATAGACATCTATATAACACTCCACACAACAACAGCAGAATAAATATTCTTCTCAAGTGGACAGGGAATATTCTCTTGGGCATACCATATATTAGGCCACAAAACAATTCTCAATAAATTTAAAAAGACTGAAAGCATACAAAGTGTCCTCTCTTACCACAATGGAATGAAGCTAGAAATCAACAACAGAAGAAAAATGGGAAAATTCACAGATATGTGGAAATTAAAACACATTCTTAAACAACCAATGGTTACAGAAATCACAAATGAAATAAGAAAATACATAGAGATGAATAAAAAGGAAAACACAACATGCTAAAACATATATACAGAAAAAATAGTGCTTGGAGGGAAATCTATAGCTGTAAATGCCTAAATTTAAAAAGAAGACAGATCTCCAATAAATAACCTAACTTTACATCTTGAGACACTAGAAAAAGAAGGGAAAAGTAAATGCAAACCTGGCAGAAGTGAGGAAATAATAAAAAGTAGAACAGATATAAATAAAATTGGGAATAGAAAAATAATAGTGAGAATCAATGAAATCAAAAATTGGTTCTTTGAAAGATCAACAAAACTGATAAAACTTGACCTAGACTAAGAAAAAAAGAGAGATGATGCAAATACCTAAAATCAGAAATGAAAGTGGGGATATTACGGCCAATCTAACAGAAATAAAATGGATTATAAGAGAATGCTATGAACAACTACATGCCAACAAACTGGATAACCTAGATGAGATGGGAAAACTTCTAGAAACGTACAATCTATCAAAACTGAATCATGAAGAAAATCTGAATAGACCTATAACTAGTAAGGAGAATTGATAATCAAAAACCCCCCAACAAAGAGAAGCCCAAGACCAGACGGCTTCACTGGTGAATCCCATCAAACATTTAACGAAGAATTAATGCCAGTCCTTCTCAAACTCTCCCAAAAGATAGAAGAGAAGGGAATACTTCCTAACTCGTTCTATGAGGCCACCGTTACCCTGATACCAAAACCAGATAAAGATATCACAAGAGGGGCTGGCCTCGTGGCTTAGCGGTTAAGTGCGTGTGCTCCGCTACTGGCGGCCTGGGTTCGGATCCCGGGCGTGCACCAATGCACTGCTTCTCCGGCCATGCTGAGGCCGCGTCCCACATACAGCAACTAGAGGGATATGCAACTATGACATACAACTATCTACTGGGGTTTGGGGAAAAAAAGGAGGAGGATTGGCAATAGACGTTAGCTCAGAGCCAGTTTTCCTCAGCAAAAAGAGGAGGATTAGCATGGATGTTAGCTCAGGGCTGATATTCCTCACAAAAAAAAAAAAAAAAAAAAGATATCACAAGAAAAGAAAATTACAAATCAATATCCCTTGTGAATATAGACTCAAAAATCCTCATTAAAGTACTAGTAAACTGAATCCAACAGCATATTAAAAGGATTATACACCATGACCAGGTGGGTTGTATCCCAGGAATGCAAGGATGGTTCTATATCAAAAAATCAAGGTAATTCAACACATTAACAGAATAAAAGGAAAAAAACACGTCATCTCAACTGACACAAAAAGGTATTTGACAAAATCCAACACCCTATCATGATAGAAAACACCCAGAAGACTACAAGAGAATTTCCTCAACATGATAAAGCCTGTATAGGAACTAACCACAGCTGACATCATACTCAATGGTAAAAGACTGAAAGATTTCCTCCTAAGATCAGGAACAAGACAAGGATGCTCATTTCACTACTGCTATTCAGTAATGTACTGGAATTCTAGCCGGAGAAATTAGATAAGAAAAAGAAATGAAAGGCATCCAAATGACATTGGAAGAAGTTAAACTATCTCTATTTGCAGATGACATAATCCCATACATAGAAAACCCAAAGGACTCACAAGAAAGCTACTAGAGCTAATAAATGAATTCAGCAAAGTTGTAAGGTACAAGATTAACACAAAAAAATGCACTGTGATTCTATACACTTGCAAAAGCAGTCCAAAAAAGATATTAACAAGACAATTCCACTTATAATAGCATTTAAAAGAATAAAATACCTAGGAATAAATTTAACCAAGAAGACGAAAAACTTCTACACTGAAAACTAAAAAAATATTGTTGAAAGATATGAAAGAAGACCTAAATAAGTGAAATGATATGTCCATCGATAGGGAGACTTAATATTGTTAAAATGTCAATATTACCCAAAGAGATCTACAAATTCAATTCAATCTCCAACAAAATTCCAACAGCCCTTTTTGCAGAAATAGAAAAGCTGATCCTCAAATTCATAAGAAATTACAAGGGACCTTGAGTAGCCAAAACAATCTTGAAAAAGAAGGACAAAGTCATAGGATTCACACTTATCAATTTCAAAACTTACTACAAAGCTACAGTAATCAAAACAGTGTGGTACTGGCATAAGGATAGACATATAGATCAACCAAATAGAACTGAGAGTCCAGAAATTAACCCATACATCTATGGCCAATTGATATTTGACAAGGATGCCAAGACCATTCAGTGGGGAAGGGACAGTCTCTTAAACAGATGGTGCTGGGATAAGTGGATTTCCACTTGCAAAAGAATGAATTTGGATCTCTACCTCATAGTATACACAAAAATTAACTTAAAGTGGATCAATGACCTAAATATTAAGAACTAAACCGTAAAACTCCTAAAAAAAACTTAGGTATATATCTTCCATGATCTTGGATTTGGCAGTGGAGTTTTAGATATGATTCCAAAAGCATGAGCAATGAAAGAAAAATAGATAAACTGAACTTCATCAAAATTTAAAACTTTTGGGGCCGGCCCCGTGGCTTAGCTGTTAAGTGCGTGCGCTCCGATACTGGCGGCCCGGGTTCGGATCCCGGGCGCACACCAACGCACCGCGTCTCTGGCCATGCTGAGGCCGCGTTCCACATACAGCAACTAGAGGAATGTGCAACTATGACATACAATTATCTACTGGGGGTTTGGGGAAGAAAGGGAGGAGGATTGGCAATAGATGTTAGCTCAGAGCGGGTCTTCCTCAGCAAAAAGAGGAGGATTAGCATAGATGTTAGCTCAGGGCTGATCTTCCTCATTAAAAAAAAAAAAATTAAAAACTTTTGTACATCTAAGGACGTTATCAAAAGAGTTAAAAGACAACCTAGAGAATGGGAGAAAATATCTGCAAATCACATATCTGATAAGGGATTAATATCCAGAATGTATGAAAACTAAAATTCAACCATAAAAAGATAACCCAATTAAAAAATGAGCAAAAGACTGGAATAGACATTTCTCTAAAGAAAATATACAAATGTCCAATAGACACACCAAAAGATGTTCAATATGCTATCATTAGGGAAGCAATCAAAACCACAATAAGATACCATCTAATAGGATGGCTATAATAAAAAAAATAAATAAGTGTTGACAAGAATGTGGAGAAATTAGAAATCTAATACATTGCTGGAATGTAAAATAGTGCAGCCATTGTGGAAAACAGTTTGGCAATTCCTCAAAAAGTTAAAGATGCAATTACCACATAATCCAGCAATTCCTCTCCTAGGTATATACTCAAAAGAATTGAAAACAGGAACTTTAAGAGATACTTGTGTGCCAGTGTTCATTGCAGCATTATTCACGATAGCCAAAACGTGTACACAACCCAAATGTCCATCAACAGATGAATGGATAAACAAAATGTGGTCTATCTGTATAATGGAATATTATTCAGCCATAAAAAGGAGTGAAATTCTGATATATGCTACAACCTGGATGAACCTTGAAAACATGGTAAGTGAAATAAGCCAAACACAAAAGGATAAATATTGTATGATTCCACTTATCTGAAATATCTAGAATTGGCAAATTCATAGAGACAGGAAGTAGAATCAAGGGAGTTGGGGAGAGAAGGGAATGGGGAGTTATTGCTTGACGGCTACAGAGTTTCTATTCAGGATGATGAAGGGGTTTTGGGAATGGATAGTGTTGACGGTTGCATGACAGTGGAAATATAATTAATGCCACTGAGTTGTACACTTAAAAATGGTAAAAATGGCAAATTTCATTATACATATTTTACAATTAAAAAAACTAAAAATAAAAACTGAAATAGAGGAAGACTGGCACAGATAGTAGCTCATGGCGAATCTTCCTCAAAAAAAAAAAAAAAACTAAAAGAATGGGTATGTCACCCAATTCAGGCCAATGAGATGGGAGGAGAAACCTGCTGGAGAGCTATGGGAAAGGTTTCTTCATTCCTGGTAGAGAGCCGACAGGTGAGATGCTCTCTGGTTTCTCGGGACCTGGCATCTGGAACTGTCGGGGCAATCTTGTGGCTAGGCTGAGGATGAAGCCACCAGAAAGGCAGCAACAACGAATCAATGAACTATGACTATGAAGTCAGTCCTTTCTTTGGATTTACAGTCATGTAAGATAACAAATTTCTTGCTTTTTCTTAAAGGAAACACAAACACTGGAGACAATTAATAAAGAACTCAAAAACTCCAACTCTTGGGGCCAGCCTGGTGGCATAGTGGTTAAGTTCACACGCTCCACTTCGGTGGCCCGGGATTCATGGGTTTGGATCCCAGGGGCACAGCTGCACACTGCTTGTAAAGCCACGCTGTAGTGGTGTCTCACATACAAAATAGAGGAAGGTTGGCACAGATGTTGGCTCAGGGATAATCTTCCTCAAGCCAAAAGAGGAAGATTGGCAACAGGTATTAGCTCAGGGATAATCTTCCTCACCAAAAAAAATATTCCAAAAAAACCCTCCAACTCTTTACTTGAGCTTAAAATAGCAAATTTTCTAAAAGACCTGAAAGATGAGAAATCCGGGTATTCAGACACGGGCTTATGGCTAGCCTTGCCAGAAAGATCGAGAAAATATGGATGAAAACACATCCCATTTCAAGCAGCTGTAACCAAAACAGCCTTCAAAATCCATAAAAGGAAACAACAATGGTAGCCAACACTAGAAGATGCTTTGGAGGACAATTCCCATCCTCAGGGAAGCAGAAGAAACCACAGGATGGAAAGGAAGGGTGAGGAACAAACTCAGGACCCAGAGAGAAAGGTGGGGAGGTGGGAACCTGGGACCTCCTAGAAGATGGGCCAAAGCAGTTTTAAAGGGATGAGTCGATGTGGCTGAGCTAAATTCTTATTTGAAAACTGTTGAAAAAGAAAAAAGAAACTGAAGGCACACTAAATTAACTGAAGAATATAAAACAATGGGTCACTCCAAGATCGTATTAAAAATCTCCAAACTGAGAAATCCACACTGCAGTCAGAAAAATCACAGTTAGAAAGGGGAGGCAGAAACTGCTCTGGCAGAAACTTCAAGTCCTTCCTGAACTAGTGGAGAAAAAGACAGGGATTTTCACAAAAACAGCCAGTCTTTCCAAAGCAGCGGTCCCGGCCCTCCCAGAGAGACTTGGGGGGAAGTCAGAAATCACACAGGTGATTTTTGTAAACGTGAAGAGTCTTTCAGAAAGGGAGCAGTCCCGCGGGGATCTGGCAGGAAAGAGGCCTTCCGTCTCAGAACTGAGGGGTCAAATGGGGGTGAGTGTGATACTGTACATTCCCGCCGGCACGGCCCGGGTCAGTGGGGGCCCTGAGCCGCGGACGGGCTGGCGAGGCTCTGTGGGTAGTCCACAGGAGGCCGCCCCGAAGGACCTGCTTGTTCAGCTTCCCTGCCAGGGACCCAGCTGCCCGCCTGGCTGGAGTGGGGAGGGCTGGTGGTGAACCTGCTAGAGCGACGGGAAGTCAGTCCAGCCCCCACAAGTCACAAAGGCAGCAGGGGCTGGCTGGCTGACCCCGAGGGACTTCCTGCCTGGGCTTGTTTGTCTGGGCATGTGCGGCCTGTCCGTTCCCTGCAAGGTCCCCGGCCATCACTTTCCCACACTCTTCCTGAGCCTTTGACCTGAGCCCAAGTGGCGCATCGCAACACAGCAGGATGGTCCCTGAGCCAGAAGAGGGGCAATGGGTCCCTTTGGGGGAGCGTGGCAGGTGGGAAGGACTGCTGGGGCGGGTCCAGGGCCCCAGACCCCTGCACTGAGGCCTGGACACCTTGCTGCCCTCTACTAATTCTGGCCTCTAGGTGCCGCTGGGATGAGAGGGCTGCTGAGAAGCAAAGGCAACAGGCCTGCGTAGGTGACCACTTGTGTCTGCTCTAGAGATGGAGGAGGGCAGGGAGGTGGCCCTCAGGGTGGAGGGCAGCCAGGACCCACCGCTGGGGGCAGCTGAGGAGCCCCAGGCCACTCTGGGCCTGGCCGTGGCCAACAGGTGGACAGGGCATTTATGAGGAGTGGGCTGCCCCTGTCCAGGCCCAGCTCATGGGCCTCTAGCAGACTTACACTGTGGTCAGAGGGCCAGCCCGGGCCTTGGGCCAGACCGCAGCTCTCTGTGGCTGAAAGTGTCTGTGTCCCTCCCTCCAGCAGAGCCTGCTCTGTCCAGGGAGATAGAAGGTCCAGGCCACGCTGAGAGGGCGCTGGGCTTTGTTCCACCGCTGGGGCCTGGAGCAGAACTTTCAGTCTCTGGTTGGCCTCCTAGACGTTGAAGCAGTGAGTCCTGGGGGTCTAGAACTACGCCTGCTAGAGCTCCATGCACCCTCCAACCCCAGAGCCTCACACAGTGAGGTCCCCTGGGTGTGCCTGGCACACGTGTCGGTGGCTCTGGCTGGCCTTTGCCCATCTCCTCCCATGGTCTGGGAACCTTTGCCCTCCCATTGCCACTCCCAGTGGCCGCCCTGCCCTGGCTGCTGAGCCCGACTTCTCTGCCGAGGGGCAGGGGTGCTTCTCACCACCCTTGCTCCCAGCAACCTCCCTTTTCCCTGTTCCAGCTTCTAACTTCTTATCCCCTTTGGACAATCCAGGAGAATCCTCAAGAGCTGGCACAAGTGCACTCATTCACTCATCCATTTATTCTTAAACTGGCAATGTGCCAGGCCCATCAGAGCCCTAGAAACAACCAGTGGCGGCCCAGACCTTGAGGAGGTCCCTGCCCTGGTAGGAGCCAGATATAGAAACAATCGTGTTAATGCAGCAGGGTAAGAGCTATGAGATGGGGAAGTCAGAGACATCTCATCCTTCCCAAGTGGGCAGAGGTGTCAAGGAAAGCTTCCTGGAGGAGGTGGCACTGAAGCTAAGACTTGAAGGAAGAGTAGGACCTTTACCACCAGCTGCAGACCTTCAGTAGGACCCAAAACAGAGAGTGCCCTGGGGTGAGGACTGCTGGTTTGGCCTCGAAGACATGGCCAGCAGCACTGGCTGCTAGGGTGAGGCTAATGACAGTCCGGCGGAGTAGGAGCTCCGAGGGCGTCTGCTCCCTCTGCCTGGCGGACTGACTGTGCAGGGTGTGGGACTCACCGCTCCCCTCTGTTGCTCCCCCGAGCTTCTGCAGACAAGACGAAATCCATCACCCAACCACCTTCCTTGGCCACATGAAGCCCAGCGTCTCTGCTTCAGCACCTTGGTAATGGGGGCTGAATTGACCCAGATAGGATTTGAAGAAAGCCCTCCTGACCCGAAATAGTTCCGCTGGAAGGCAACCCGGGGCCTGAAGACGTGTTCCTCAGGGGAAGGCGTCCCACCCGCAGGGGCCCTCAGGTAACATGCGAACCCTCTTCGAAAGGGACCAGTGTTGTCTGGGGCCAACTGTGAATTCTCCCGTCGGGCGGGCACCCCCCTCCTCATGCGCTCTGAGCAGATGCTGCCCGAGGATTCCAGGTAGCAGAAGGTCCGGTAGGGCTAGCAGGGCAGCCTGCTTTCTCACCTCACCCCTGCCCCAGTGCCAGGAGAGGAATCCTGAAAGAGGGGCAGGGAGGCTCCCCACAAGGCTTGGAGGGAGTGGCTCTTCTAGTGGAGAAAGTCTCCCCAAACTGGCAGAAATCCTGCTGCTTGCCATTTAGGCTCATTCGCCTCTTGGGGTGGGGCCACTGACCCCTTGCTGTCGGGGTTGAATTGTGTCCTCCAAAAAGATCTGTTCAAGTCTAACCCCTGGGACCCGGGATTGTGACCTTATTGTGAAACAGGGTCTTTGCAGATATAATCAAGTTCAGGTGAGATCCTACCGGATTTAGGGTGGGCCCCAATCCAGTGACTGGGGTCCTTACAATAGAAAAGAGAGGGCGATTCGGACACAGAGATGCAACACACAAGGAAGAAGGTCAGGTAATGACAGAGCCTGGAGTGATGCAGCTAGAGTCAAAGAACGCGAAGGATGGCCAGAAGCCACCAGAAGTTAGGAGACAGGCAAGGAAAGATCGTCCCCAAGAGACCTCAGGGGAAGCACGGCCCTCTCGACACCTTGATGTGGGACTTCTAGCCTCCAGAACTGTGGGAGGATAAATCTCTGTTTTAAGTCACCCAGTTTGGGGTACTTTGTTATGGCTGCCACAGGAGACTAGTACACTTACACCCTGGGGGAACTGCCTTTGGCTTGTGCCTCTGTCCCTTGAGCCAGGGTGTGGGGGTGTGTCTGTTGGTGAGTCACGGGGGGGGCGGGGAGGCAAGGTGAGGGCACACACCACGTTTCCTTCTCTCAAGAATCGTTTGTTGCTCACCTACTAGGCTCCAGTTATGGTGGGATACAGACGTGAATAAGAGCATGGGCCAGCTGACGCTCCCACCTGGGGGAGGAGAGTGTGGGAAAGCCCAGGAGGTTCAAGGCCCAGGCCACAGCCAGCCCACAAAGTGCAGGGGGCTCTGACCTAGGGGGGCACAGACTGCCAGAGCAGCTGCAGTCTGAGGGCCAGTGTGGCTGGAGGGGACACCCCAGCACTGGGTGGGGTGCTTGGTGGGAAACTCACAGGGCATTCCAGCCCCACTCAGCGATACTGGGGTCGGGCTGGCTGCCTGTGTCTCAGGCCATCATTGCTCACAGAAGTGACCACCTTCGTTATCTTACAAAGTTCATCCCCAAGACTCAGAGAGGTCAGTGCCCTGTCCCAGGTCACATGGCTCCTACGGAGGAGCCAGGTCTCCAGCCCCTGACCAGAGCTCTTTTCCCCAGAACCTTTGTGTTTGGCTCTAGGATGGTGGAGATGAGCTCTGAGTGCCACACCTGTGTGATTTCTAAGTGTCCAAGTGAATGGAGGAAAACGAGTCAGTCAGCCCAGGAGAATCCTCCCACCCCTGGATGCTTTCTGACGCTCTGAAAGCCCTGATAACCACCGTGGCCACTTCCTCCGGAGCCTAAACGAACCCCGCTTCGGGGACTCAGAAGCAATGCCTTTTGGGGCGGAGCTGACGTCAGCAGGGCTTGTGAGGATGTGGGGCTGCTCAGGGTGGGCTCAGGGTCCAGGGAATGATGGAGTAGAAGAGAAGACCCTCTCAGCTACTGAATTCAGGCTGCACAGGGTGGGGGTGGGGGGTGGGTGGCTGGCTGTCTCAGGTACAGTGCAGGTGACTGACGCTTCCTGTCAGAGGAAGGAAGGCCGTCTGGGAGCAGAAGGAGAAGCCTGAGACAGGGACCTAGCGTCTTCGGTGTCTGGTGGGGGAGGTGGCTGCTGCTGCCCTCCACCTTCCACGAGGTGGTCCCTGCTGGAAGACCCCTTTGCTTCCCCCACAGGAAGTGATCCTGAATTGTCCTCCCACCTCACCACTTGGGTCACACCTCAGACTCAACATGCCCTAAATTCCTCATTTTTCCTACCTGCCTCCCACGCTCTTATCAGATCTTCCTCATAAATGTCTCTCATACTTTTCCCTTCCTCCTTGACTCACTTCCCTGGAACAATCGTTACTTTGTCAAAATTCAGAATTACTCACCTTTCTGA
Source organism: Diceros bicornis minor (assembly GCF_020826845.1). Classification (NCBI taxonomy): domain Eukaryota; kingdom Metazoa; phylum Chordata; class Mammalia; order Perissodactyla; family Rhinocerotidae; genus Diceros; species Diceros bicornis. Next base: position 12,512,379 of record NC_080749.1, on the reverse strand, counting down.
ATATAAAGTTAGATGTGCTCATTGTAGAAAAATGGTTAAATACGGAAAAGTAGAAAGAAAGATAAAGCACCCGTACCAGTGTGGTTTATCTCCTTCCCAGCTTTGTCCTATGAATATTTTAACATTGTTTTTATCTTGCATCTCCCTCCCCACCCCCCAAAGTAGTCTAATAGTGAATTTTCCTGGACTCTGAAATTCTTTATAAAACATCTTTTTAAGAGACTGCATAATATTCCAGCCTTTGTATGTGTAATGTGTTTAACTAATCCCCAATTCTTGGGCATTTAGGTTCTTTCTAATTTTTTTGCTGTGGTAGAATGATCTTTTAAAACATAAATCTCCTTAATTCCTTTGGTAGTTTCCATGGCCTTCTGGATATTAAAATTCACCGCTCAGCTCACGAGGCCAGTCATGACCTGCCTCCTGCTTCGCTCCCTCCCCTTACTCCCTCCTCCACCCCCTGGACCCGTCCCGATGGAACGTGGAAGGACGTGCAGTCCCCTGAGCGCCCCTCTGCCCTCCGTGCTGGCCCAGCCATCTGCTGTCCCTGAGTTCACGTCCTCATCCCCCAGCTCTTGTCGAGGAGTCACAGCAGGTCCACGCCCTCGTGGGGCTGTGTCCCCCTTGCCAGTGCTTCCGTCTGTGTCCCAGTCCCTGCCTATCAGAATGAAGGGAGAGTCTTGGGATTCTGGGAAGGGTTTTCCTCCTTGATAAAAAGAGACACACAGGGGAACTTCTGCTCCTCTCTGCTGCCCATCCCTCATCTGTATGCGACAACTGCAGCTGTGTTCGGGGACCCTGGGGGTAGATATCACCAACAGTTGAGGATGAGAATGGCACAAGAGAAAGGTGGGAGGCCTGCCTTCCTTGATGAATTGTTGAGCAGGGGACTCTGTTCACTGGTCACTCTGCCTCTGGATTTCTTGTGACGTGCCTTATTAAGTCACTATTAACTATTGCCAAGGCATCCTGACTGATCTTTCCTCCTTTCTCCACGGTCCTGGGCTGGCTCATGCTGTGACACCTCCGTGTCTGTACCAGGCTGGCCCCACTCAACTCAAGCACTGCCCTCCCACCACTGCTGGGTTTCAGGGGTTCCCTCCCCACTACCCCAGCACTTGTGTCATTGTATTTGTATCACCTCTCAGGCCTGGGTGCCCTGTGTGTGCCTGGGAATTTCTCAAGGGCAGTGGCCATGACTCATTTATGGTGAGCCCACTTGTATGAGAAAACCTCGGTTGAGTCCACCTGCGTCTTTCTTCCCTGTGAGTCTCCTTTACTCCTCACACAGAACACTGCATTACTGACGCTTCCAGTCACCAAACGTGTGGAGGTTTTTCCTCACACCAAGCAATTCCCTGTGATACCGGCCCGGTGTCCTACAGTTCCGCTCAGGTCTGACACTACTACTCAGCGATAGTGTCAGACTCCACAGGTTGAGGGCTCAGTCCCACAGACTGCCCCCTACCCCCTTCAGATGCCAATCACAAGTCACCTGTGCTTCTGACCAGCTGGTTATAGACCAGAGTGTCCCACAACTCCCTCCTTGGGTTGGATTAATTTGCTAGAGCGGCTCACAGAACTCAGGGAAACACTTTACCAGTTTATTAAAGGATATGACAAAGTTACAGATGGACAGCCAGATGAGGAGATACATAGGGAGAGGTCTGGGAGGGTCCTGAGTGCAGGAGTTTCTGTCCCCGTGGAGTTGGGGTGAGTCACCCTCCTAGTATGGATGTGTTCACCAGCCTGGAAGCTCTCCGAACCCCGTGCTATGGGATTTTCTGGAGTCTTCCTCATGTAGGTATGATCAATTATTAACTGTTTCCAGCCCCTCCTCCCTCTCTGGAGGATAGGGAGTGGGGCTGAAAACTCCAAGCTTCTGATCATGGCTTGGTTTTCACGGTGACCAGCCCCCATCCAGGAGCCATCCAGGAGCTCACCCTGACTCACCTCAATAGAACAAAATATGCTCCTAGTGTTCTTATCACTTAGGAATTTACAAGGGTTTCAGGAGCTCTGTGCCAGGAACCGGGGGCAGAGACCAATATATATACATTTTCTATTATCTCACACCCCTGCACTTGGTACACAGTAGGTGCTCAGGGAATGTGGGCTGAGCAAATGTTACGCTTGATCTCCTGCCTTTGGGCCTTTTGTGCTTAGTGTGTGCTATGGTCTGAATTATGTCCCCCAAAATTCATAAATTAAAGCCCTACCCTCCAAGGTGACGATTTTGGGAAATGAGACCTTTGGGAGGTAACTAGGTTTAGATGAGGTCCTAAGGTGGGGCCCCCATGATGGGATTAGTGCCCTCATAAGAGGAGACACCAGAGACCTTGCTTCCTCTCTCTCTCTGCCATGTGAGGACACAGCAAGAAGGTGGCCATCTGCAAGCCAGGAAGAGAGCTCTCACCAGAATCCTACCATGCTGGCCCTGATCTCAGACTTCCAGCCTCTAGAATTGTGAGAAATAAATTTGTGTTAAGTCACCCAGTTTAGGGTATTTTGTTATGGCAGCCTGAGCTGACTAAGACAGTATGTTTTAGGCACAGGGCTGACTGTCACTTGACCTTGTGGTGTGGGGGCTGCCTTCCTGAGGGAGAGGCCTGCACCTTCTTCCTTTCTGGGCCTTGCCCTCCTGTGGACCCCTGGGGCTGGCCCAGGCCACCAGTGGAGCATTGGGTGGCCCGCATGGCCTGCTCTGAAATGTCCGCTTCTCATCTCCCACAGGTCCTCAAGCAGGGTCTATGGGGTGGCAGGGCCTCAGGGACGTCCCAGGCAAGGCCCCACCTCCCCATCCATGACTTGTGCCTGAAGCCTCTTGGGAGGATGGTGGCCATCACAGACTATCCCAGACTGGATGTTCCACCCGTTTGGCCTCCCACAGCGGGGACTTGGTTTCCCCATTCTGACATTTTCGGAGCCCCTGTGGGTCACAGCATGCACCTCTGGGCTGAGGCAGAGTCTGGCCTGGTCCTCAGGGTCAGCCAGGAGACCAGGCTCAGGTGTTCCATCCAAGGGGACAAGAGCCAGTCAGGGGTCAAGGACAGAGTGGGAGGCTAAGCAGAGCCGGAACCAAGAGAAGGGCAAGTCAGGCCTCCAATAGAGAAAGGGCCTTCAGTGATGTTAAAAATATTTAGCGACTGGACAGCAAGGGCCCCTTCTCCACCGCCAGGGAGTCCTGTCATTGAACATGCTGGATAGTGGGAGGTGGGGGTGTGGGGGCAGTGGCAAGGTGGCCTGACGGGGATGGTCAGCGGCAGCCCCGACTGGATATCAGCAGTGGCCTGGGACAGTTGCCACAAACAGGAGGGGCGCCCACTGTCCTCATTGGTGGCTGGTCACTCAGTGTGCAGGGGGACTGGCTTCCTGGAAAGGTCCCAGGCTGGTAGAAGAGTCTTTGAACTTCCCACACTACTCACTGCCCTTGGTTAACGCCTGGAAGGGCCAGGTCAGAATGCCAGAGTGGCCTCGAGGGGTGGGACTTCAGCCATGTATGACCAGTCATGTTTCAGCTCCGGAGAGTCGCTCAGGCTGAAGTGGGGACAGAAGAGAAGGGCCACGGTGTGGAGAAGAGGAAGGAGGGCTGGTGACACTTGTGGGGGTGGGGAGAGACACTTATCTGGGAGGGCAGGTCCCTGTGACAGGGCGGTGAGGGGACCAGCGGGGATGTGGGTGGGACAAGAGATGTGATGGGCCGTGTGGCCCCAGATTCTGCACCAGAGTGTTGCTGATGCAGAAAGAAGCATGAGGCCCCTGGGTGCCTGGCTGTGGCTGCGGCCTGGGCGCAGGGTGAAGGAAGTGGCACACACGGGGGTGCAGGGAGGGGGGCAGAGGCAGAGGGGCTGAGAGGGGAGACAGAGAGCGCTAAGCTGCTGCAGTGGAGAGAGGTTTCAAAACCCCTTCCCCTCCCTTGCCCTTCAGTAAGCTGTTTAACAAACAGGACATCCTGAAAACACAGAGAGGTGGCCTGTGAGCTCTGGAGGAGTGACCGTGCATCTCTATTTCCTCCTGGTAGTCAGGGTCAGCCACCCCAGCCAACACAGCCGCCCTTTTGACGGACTGTCAGGGGGAGATAGTGCTGCTACCACAAGATGGATCTCCTCTTGGCCCCTCTTAGTTCTAGGTGAAATTAAATGGAAGACACCAGCAGGACCAGCAAAGGGCTCAGGCCCCCAAGAACGAAGGTGTGAGTTACCCACTGGGTTAAATAACCCAACTAACCGGGTGCCGGCAGAGGACAACGGGAATGTGGAGAGTCACGGAGGAGAGAGGCCATCCTGTGAGTTGCTGCAGAAAGGACAGAACCTGTTATTTTTCCTTCATTGCTATGTCATATGGATTTTACTACATTTCACACAATTTTCCTTTCTCTCTCTTTCCCCCACTATAACATAGGACAGAGGTTCTCAGAGTTTTTGGTCACAGGACCCCTTTAACACTCTTAAAAATTGCTGAGGACCCCAAGGAGCCTTTGTTTATGTGAGTTATATCAACATTTACCATAGTAGAAATTAAAGCTAATAACTTTCAAAATATTTATCAATTCATTTAAAAACAATAAATCCATTACATGTTAACTTTTTTAAATGAAAAATAACCATATTTTCCAAAACAAAAAAAATTGGGGAGTAGAAGAGTGGCCTTGTTTTTGCAGTTTTGCAAACCTCTAATGTCTGGCTTTGTAGAAGGCAGCTGCATTCTTGTATCTGCTTCTGCATTTAACCTGCTGCACTGCGTCGTCTCGATGGAAGAATGTGAAGAGAATCGGCGTCCCCCAGGGGTGTAGCTGGGGAAGGGAGGACCTCGTGGACGCCCGGGGCCCCTGGACCGCACTTCGGGGGATGTTTTGGTACTTAAATTTAATCCACACATTCCAGAATGCACGGAGAGAACCACGACAGAGCGAGAGGAGGAAGAGACCCCTCCAAATGTCCTCGATTAAGTCGGATGAAGTAATAGATGGAGCAGCTTTGGACAGTCTCCTTTCTCCTTCAAAAGGGGAGGAGCCACTGTCGCGTTGCCGGGCTGGATGCATTATGCTAGATGGCAGCAGTATTTTTGAAGCATAAGAGTGGGAATGATGCACATCAGACGGCCAAGGGACTTCGCATGGTGACTTTGTCATTATCTTTGGTTGCCCAGCATCTGAACACCCTTCCTTTTTGGGCAAATCCTCTACTGAGTTTTGGCAGAGTCTGCCTCCTACTAGAGCTAAAGGAGCCAAACAATGTCTCCTCTCCTGTTCTGGAAGCTGCAGAATGATGCATACCTGAGGTTTACCCAATCATATGCTCCCTCCTGGTACTTTAATCTTGAGCTCCTGGCAGAGACAGTTGAGGAATTACTCATGGCAGCAGGGGCAACAGTGGTGACATTTAATATTTTGGTGCCAGTGTCATGTGGCCAACAGTGAAGTACCAGCCGTGGCATCCACACCAACCAGTCCCTGAGGTACGCACTTGCTGTTTCTGGCAGCACAACTTCCCTTGATTCTTATGAATCAAGGCCGAGCTTGATCCCAGCCGTCCTGTCAGTCTGTGAGTCACCTGGATCCTCCCGAGTTCCCTTTACTGAGTCAGGATTGTCACCTTCTTCCTTCATCTAGCATGCTGCTGAGGCCTGTTCTAGTCTCGGCTTCTTCCTCGTTTCCTAGCACCTCCTACCTGGCTGGTTGCCCTGTGCCCAGGCTTGACCTTCCCAAGCCTCCTGCAGAGCTGCCCAGAGAAGGCCTCCGAATTCAGCACTATCATAAAACTGTCCCGTGTGGAGCATCCAGGGCCTCTCCACAGTTTACAGAGGGGTCTCGAGGCACTCTTCCTCATCTCGCTTCAAACCCCGCCTCTCCCTCCACAGAAGATTCCTTTCTAATTATTACTACAATGTTAAACAACTAACTTTTAAAATTTATGGAATGTTTGCAAAGCAGAGGGGAAAAAATTCATGATCTACCACAAATTTTGTCTTCTTTCCAGGCTTTAAAATAATCTTGCAACATGTGTGCAGACTGGGTCATTGTTCCTTGGCGGTATACCGGCCCACTCCACTGAGGTGGGGCGTCGCCTTGTGCTTTGGCCAACAAAACGAGTACACTGGACACACGTCACATGTGAGCAGGGGCTATATTTGTGCTTGCAGGGTTTGGCTTGGCCTCTTGTGCTTCTGCCATGAGAAAGTACAGCCTCAGGCAATGTTACTCCTTCACCCGGAACCCAGAAGAGAATAAAGGATGCATTGTGCAGCAGAGCTGGATCAGACCCACGGCCTGGAGTGTTATCACCGCAGTCAACGTGCAGAGCCCAGAGTGAGAGTTTATAATTGTAGGTCACTCAGATTTTTGAGGTTCCTTTGCAGCAAAAACCAATACATCATCTTATAGCAGAAACTGCAGTTACAGAATTTGACACATGCTAAATATTGTGGATAGTCAGCGTTGCATGGCAATGAGGTAAATCCCCAGGCACAGCTGAGATTATATTAACTTTTACACACTAAACAACATTCTACAACCTGTCATTCCCACTGGTTTTACTCAGTGGTCTTGGAGCAGGAAAGAGGTCTGAAACAGGATGACCCACCTGGGTGAAAAAGCTCGTAATCACACTCAGACACCAACCCTCCAACACTTTGGGGGAGAGGAGAGAAGATGGGTTGGGTGAGTGTGGGGAGGGACCCATCAGGTTAGGAGGATTGTTTCAGGTGCCAACAGGAGGGGCTGGTGATCCCATTGCTGCCCTCAAATCTGCCCTTCCATTCCTCCAGCAACCTGCTCCTCCACTCCTAATCTTACTGCAGTGTAAGTCAATGACTTTGAGATACTATTTGGGGGTGGAGGGGTGATTGGGGACACTGGGTTCCTGAAAACAAAGATGGGCCTGAAGTTCCAGGTGAAGGTCACTCCAAGGCCGGTAGCATCCTTCCATGCGTTTTGCATACCCTGCTTGTGGCTCCTTCCCTCCCACAGGTAGGCTGCCGTGATGAGCACTCTCTTCTTATCACTCCTAACTGTATACTTTCTGTGTGCAGGCAGAGGCCACATCTGCATTGCCCTCTAATGAATCCACACTTCCTAACACCATGTCTGGCTCAGAGTAGGTCTGCAATAAATATTTGAGAAAATGAATCTTTCTTTATGAAATGTTACATCCTCTGCTGCTCAGGGCTGCTTCCCACATTCTCATGGCTGGTGTAAACCATCAGCATGTGCGTATGGGACCTGCGCTCGGTCCTGGTCCGCTAAGCTGAGCTGCAGCTCCCTCAGGCTGTCAGGTATCCGGGTTCCCAAGGGCTGGATTTTGTTGCCAGCATTTGTTGTTAGCATCCTCCCTCACCAGGTAATTAAATTGTTTACTTAATTCATATGGAGCCCAATACAGATCACTTTTACTAAGCTGTAATAATAAAAATGGATTCCCTCCAGTCTTCTCTCCCATAACATCAATACTTCTTTTAATTTTAACCTCTTTTTGAAAATGTTTATTTGGTCTCAGTTAAAGGAATGTTACTCTCCCAGGATCTGGTTTTTGCCCTCTGATTCCCTGGTGTACCACCTGTACCTAAAGAAACATTGTACTGATTTAAAAAATAACCTGAACTATTATTTCCCTGTTGCTGACAGATCAAAAAGCTTGGACCTTAAAATAATACCTAATACTTTTGGCCATTTTTGGTTAAGGCCACTCTCTTCAGCTTTCCAATGACAAGTAATACTTTATATTATGGCCAACTAATGTTCTAAGATTCTTAGAAATGGAGAAACCACTTGTTGCTTATTTTGGTTGTTCCTGAAGAGAGGTAATCATCTGTGTGGGAAAAATTCAAGGTGCTAAATAACAGTGTCAGTTTATGGCCTGGTACCACACTGGCGCATGTCACCTGTTACCAAAGGATGGTGTCTCCTTCTTCTAAGAGAGACCTTAAAACTGTGCAGACTGAGTCATTTACCACCTGAATATTAAGATCCCTGGGATTTTCAATCTCTATATTCATGCCTAGTACTTTGATATAATCCCACAACAGGTACATACTAATATTCTGAGCAATCTTTAAGAACACCTGCAGTAGACATATATCTTCACATATAAACTTAAAAAAATACTTTAACATAATACATTGTACTGCACGGAACTAGAATCAACATAATATACTACATTGCTAAAATATTCACATAAGTATCATATATGCATGGATTCACTGCATTAGAAAAATTCATCTAATTGGCTTTTAAAGACCAGTATCAATAAAGGCCAAAGAAAAACTATTTTAACAGTAGGAACACTAAAAATAACAACTATGAGGTTTATAAACAAGTGGTGGGAAAGAGAATTCTTTATATTTGCTATTGATTTATATTACAACAGGCACAATCTGAAATACAAGTTTAGGCTAGCAGTGTATAAAAATACTTTTTAAAACAATACTTTTCATATATATAGTGCCACTTAAAAAACCTCCAGCTGCGTAGTTATTCCATTTGAGGACCTACTAAAACAATTCAACTTACTACTCCCAGCTAGCTCCTTAAGCATTCACCTGGGAAGTTCTCTCACACATGTACACACACCACACATAGACACAGCCATGTATTAAAGTAACCTCCTACATCTATGGTACATACTGATGAGTCACTGATAGGCATCAATTTCAAACAAGGCATGAGATGATGGTGTTTAGAGCCTGTTTTCAGTTCCAGGTTTGGGACTGTCGGACAAAGAGGCAAGAGTAAGGTGGACTGTGTGTGTGTGTGTGTATGTGGTTCCTATTTCACTTATGGGCACTCCCTAGAAGACGAGTTTAATCCGGCATATCAATATTTAGCTTGGGAGGTGGGGGAACATATTTTCCAGGGCTCTGGGTGATAACTACCCTGGCCTTCTTTCCAAACACTGGAGCAATTTTAGGAGCTTCTGGAACCGATGTTTCTTCGGGATCTTCACTATCTTCATGATGTAGATCATACGAAATGTTCCCATATTCTCTTAAAAATGGGAAAATTTCAAGCAGAAACTGACAAAAATCTTTACGGATACCAAACCACCAATGGTTGCCCCCTTTTCGCCTAAATGTGGTGGCCATTAAAGTTATTAAGGAAAGCCAAAGGGGGACAAATATGGAGATGTAAGAGAATGTATTGTGGCCATCCAATCTGTGAACCAGCAGAACCTCAAAGGTGAGCAGGGGCACCACAATCGTTATCCAGCTGATGGCCATGGTCACGTGTGTTCTCCGCTGTTCAGCAACCACATCCAGGGACCGCAAGAACAGGAGGGACCAGACGATGTAATAAAGGACGACCAGGCAGAGAAACGACATGAGGATCCACAGGGGCACGAACACCACCAGCCACGGCCAGTGGATAATCCTGTCCAGCCTTAGGGCGATGAAGATGAACTGCAGGATGTTGACAGAGCACAGGATCTCCAGCTCCAGCGACCTATCGTGTCGGAAGCCCCACACGCAGGCGGCCACGGACACGGGGGATACGAAGAAGAGAGGCATGAAGACCAGCAGCCAGAAGTGGGTCCCCCTCTCCACCCTGTCGCAGACCAGGACTTCGAACATGAGCAGCAGCAGGTGGATGCCCACGGCGATCAACATGGCTTTGAACTCCACGCAGGCCTCCCCCTCGGCGCGGTAGCGAGGGTTTCGGGCCCAAACGCCCGCGCCCACCGAGGCACCAGCGATGACCAGGAGCTTCCACAACCATATGGGCGCGAAGACGGCCCAGTAGCTCCACTGGATGACGCCGTCCAGGCGGAGGGGCAGCAGCACCGAGAAGAGCAGCAGGCAGGCGTAGATGAGGAACTTACTGGGGTTAAAGTCCTGGAACAGGCCCCTGGGGTTCATGGCGAGGCTGCTGCCCGCCCGTCCGCACAGGCTTGCTGCTCGGCCCTGCTCGGCGGCCCCCGCCTCCCCCGCCCGGCCTCAGTCGGCTCTAGGTGGGCAGCCGCAGGGGGCGGCCAGCAGGAAGGCCCGACCCGCGGCGCCGAAGGCCGGAACACGTGCGTGCGTGGTCACGTGGCCAGGCCGGAAGCGCGGTGGGCGTGGCGTGCGCGCTCCCCCAGCGACGCGCGGGCCCCGGGCGGCGCGGTGACTGGGAGCCTGACGCTGTCTCGGCCCCGCCTCCCGCCTTCACTCCGTACCCATCTGGAAGGCAGCTCCTGCGTGTGGCGCAGGCAGGGACGGGGCGGGCGACTCCGGCCCGGGGGCCCGGCAGGCGGCTGACTCCCTAGCTGGCCCGTTGGCAACGAGCAAGCCGCGACCTCGGGCGAACGCTTCCTGGTGGCGGCGGGAGCAGGGAGGAGGGAGTGAGCTCACATCCTCCGGCCGGCCCAGGGGCGGGGCTAGCCGGGGGCGGGATCCGACGAGGGGCGGGGCCTACCCGGGGGCGGGATCCAGGCGAGGGCGGGGCCTATCAGGGGCCAGGATCCAGGCGAGGGGCGGGGCCGGGGCGGGCCGGGGCGCGGCCCGCCGCGCGTGCACCACCCTCACCGGCAAACGACGCAGGGGCTCAGGCGCCCGCGGTGAGACTCCAGCGTGGGGAGCGCGGAGGCGGAACGGCGAGGGCACGAGCGAAGGCGGGGGCCGGGCGAATGTGGGAGTTTGTGAGCGAGGGAGTGGGTGCCGGTGACTGTGAATGCACAGGGCGGGTGTGCATGTGTGAAGACGTGTGTGTAGGTGGGTGTGCGCGCGCAAGTGAGGCAGGCGGTGGGTTTGTCCTTGTGCCGAGGAGGGAGGCCCGTGTGTGTGTGTGTGTGTGTGTGTGTGTGTGTGTGTGTTTGTGTGTGTGACAGTGTGAGTGTGAGTGAAGTCAATGCATGGGGTGGAGTGGGGGGTTTTGCCTGGAACACATGGCTTCCAGGGCCGCACTCCCTAGTGGGGCAACAGACATTCTCAGGCTGCCCCTTTCACCCCAGAATTGGTGGGCAGGTGCTGGGGAGTGTGGTAGGCCCGCAGGGCTCCTAGGCAAAGCCCCAGGGAGCAGGTGCTTCCTGCCGCAGGTCACTCGGCAGGTTAGGAGCAGAATGGAAACTCTGATCAGGGCCCTCGACTTGAAATCCCTAATCCTCATTTTGACTTATTTGGCCCTGCCTCAGTCTGATTCTCACAGAACAATGTTGGGAAAAGGGCACTGGACCAGAGGTCAAGAAATTGGGGTTCTAGTCTAGGCTCTGCCACCTACCAGCTGAGAAACCTAGGCAAATTCACCCCCTTCTGTCTCTGCCTCAGGTTCCTAAGCTAAGTTGGGGGCTGGCCTCAGTGGTCTGCAAGGGCCAGCAGTGCTGCAGCAGGTCTGTGATTTGGAGCACCCCCTCTCTTGCCAGCTGGGCCAACCCTGGAAGACTCCTGCCTGTCTTCTCTGCTCTTCCCTCAAGCAGCAGAGCCCTGGTTGCTCCAGCTTCCTGCCTCTCAGCCCCACACATCCCATACAGCGCAGTCCTCTGCCGTGGGTATGGGCTCTGAGCGGGGAGGCCATCAGAGGAACGCGTCTGGTGTCAGGGTCTCCATGGGGTCACAAGGAAGCTTCCTGAGAGAGAAGTGAGGGCTGTGGTCCAGAACCAGGAGCTGGGTTTCCCCGGCTAGCATCAACAGGATGTTCATGAGGTGTGTGGGGTGGACAGTCCCAGCCCTCAGAGATCTCCCCACAACTTTTCTTGCTTCCACCTCAGCTAGGGGCAATTGGGTGGTCCTGGGAGAGGGACTCCCAGCTGAGTGAGCCCTGCCAGTCCCCAGGGTTCAACCCTGAACCCTGATCTCAGATGTGTGTTCAGGGCCCCTTGTTGCTGCCCCTCAAGTGTCACTGTGGGAGAATGTTAGCTAAGGGGGCTCTAGCCCTTCTCCCTCAACCCCTTCCTCCCATCCAGTTTCTCTAATGTCTGTTTTGTGTACTGGTTTTACTTTTACTATTTCCTTTCGAGAAGGGATTTGTCAGCTAAAACAAAACTTGAAATTCAAAACCGCTGTACCAGTGCAACCATGAAATGCGCTAATAAAAGCATGTAGGATTATTCTGAGGATTCGATGAATCAATACATGGAAAGCACTTGGTATTTAAAGAAATGGGAGCTATTAGTATTACCACATTGGGGAGAGTAAAGCCTGAGGAGGGGAAGGGCCTACCTGCAGCTCCGCAGGGAGGCGGTGGCAGAGCCAGGTCCTCTGGACCCTGTTGGAACAGTCGGAAATCCTCCCCAGTCTCCTCCCTGTAGCCAGATGACCTCAGAGCCTCTGCTGCCAGCTTTGTGGAGCGTGTTTTCCCGTCCCTAGAGCTCCTCATTTAAGACAAGCGCTTGGTTCTCCTCATCCAGGAGCGGGGTCTCAGGATAGTCTGTCATGGTGCAGTGTGCCCCTGCTGCCCCGCTGCTGAGGGAGGTCAGAGCCCCTTTTCAGGTGCGTGCTGTAGCCGCAGGGAGAGGGCTGCTGTCTGCCATCCCCTCAGCTGGCTTTCTCAGGCCCCTGGGCCTGGACCCGCAGTCTGTACATCAGATGCCCTCCTTTGCTGTTCTCCCTGATGGGGTCTGTCTCTCAGACCTGCTCTTGTCTTTATATTTACCTTGAAAGCTAACATGGATTGTGTGCTGTGTGCCAGGTGCTGACGACTGAGCTGCCTGTGAGGCTGGTACACAAAGTGTAAATTCATTCATTTACAACGGGCGTGTGGTGGGGTGGGTGCTCTCGTCCACCAGCGCAGGCCTCCCTCTCCCCAGTCAGATTGCATAGGGTCCTGAGATATGACGTCACTGCTTAGCATCCTCAGTCCCAACTCCCCTTTCTGACCTGAGAGGCCCTCCTGAGCTCGCTGTGGCCCACCTGCTCGCCAAGTCCCTTTCGTGTGGTCTCTTGCCCGTCTGCTAACCTTCCCCTCAGTGTGCCGTGCATGACTACTGCGTTTCGAGGCCCTGCTCTTCTCTCCTCAGAGGTGGCCCACCCCCACGGAGCCTCTCTCTTTCCTGGACCACCAAGACCCAAGACAGGGCCTTAGACCCTGGGAAACCTGCTCGACCCCTGGTGGACTGGTCACCCTTCTCTGACCTCCCCCGGCGTCAGGGGCTTTGTTCCTATCGTGGGACTCATGTCGCTGGATTGAATCTGGCCATCTTTTTCTCCATGAGATTTGAGTTCCAGACAGCCAGCCACTGCTCATGTCATAGCAAGTGCTTAAGAAATGTTGCTCAAGTGAATTAATTTGACCCTATTTATGACTGTGACACTCCTGTCCCAGATCCGGTGGTTCCCTTCCTTCACTCTTCTGAGCAATGTGGAACCAAGAGCTAGGCCCAGTCTTCTCACTGCCAGCATCCCAGGCCCTGTGCCGTCCACTCCCCGGCCGGATGATCTGTTTTCAGATAGCTCTGAGTTATTAGTATTCACTAATAACTGTATTAGTTATTAGTTTCCGATTGCTGCTGTAACAAATTGCCACAAACGTAGCTGCCTGAAACAATGCGCGTTTGTTTATCTCAGCTTCTGGCAGCCAGAGTCTGGGCATGGGGTGGCTCAGCTCGTGCTCTGCTTGAGTCTCGCCAGGCCGAAATCAGGGTGTCGGCGGGCTGCCTTTCCTCTGGAGGCTCTGAGGGCGAGCCTGCTTCCAAGTTCATTCAGTTTGTTGGCAGAGTTCAGTTCCATGGACTTGGAGGACTGAGGTTCCCATTTCCTTGCAATCTGTCACCTGGGGGTCATTCTCAGCCACCTGGCTTGTGGCCCCTTCAAAGCCAACGGTGGGTTGAGTCCTCACACTTTTGAATCTCTCCGACTGACCCTTCTGCCTTTTCTGTTTGTTTTTTTCCCCCTTTTTCTTCCCAAAGCCCCATTGGATAGTTGTACATCCTTCTAGTTGCTGTATGTGGACACCACCTCAGCATGGCTGGACAAGCGGTGCGTCGGTGCGCGCCCGGGATCCGAACCTGGGGCCACCAGTAGCGGAACGCATGCACTCAACCGCTAAGCCACGGGGCCGGCTCCTGCCTTTTTTGTTTTTAAGGGCTCATGTGATTACATTGGGCCCAGCAAGATAATCCAGGATCATCTATTTTAAGGTCATCCTATTAGTAACCTTAATTCCATCTGTAAAGTCCTTTCACAGCAGTGCCTCGATTAGTGTGTGATTGAATAATCAGGGGGGATGAGTGGGAATGCTGGACATCTTTAGAATTCTGTGCGGTACCAGCTGTCAGGCCCAGAAAGCTCTTCCTGCTCCAAACAAGGGGAGAGCCTGCTCAATGGGGGGCCCCTGCTCTGGGAGAGCTGGGCTTTCCAGAGGGAGCCCTTCCCCCAGTGCCCTCTATACACAGACAGCGTTGGGACCCCTTGCTGAATGTCCTCTGTGGGGGTGGCTTGGGGCAGGGGGATGACCTGTACAGAAAGCCTAGGGACGTTTTCCCTTTTGGACCTATTTGCAGTTTTGCTCACATCAGCTTCTTCACGAGGAAGCTGCAGCTCCTGGCTTTTGCGTCAGCCTCAGTACCCAGCACTACGCCTTGGTCCCCAGTCCCTAAATGTAACAGGCTCTCACCTCTTCCTACAATAGCCTCTTCCCCACGCTCCTTGCCTCCCGCACTGCCAACACACACCCACACACACTCCTCAGTGTGGTAGCGTGCCTAGAGGCATGGACTCTGGAACCTGTGAGGCTACGGTGCCAATCCTGGCGCTGCTGTCTCCAAGCTCTGTGACCTTGGCAAGTAACGGAGGCTCCAGCCGCCATCTGTGAAATGGAGATAACCTCACAAAGTTGTGAGGGTAGAATGAAACAATGTACAAAAACCCAGAATATGCTCAATTATGCTGTCCCATTGGTAGCTATTGTTACTGTCTTGGCAGCAGATCAGGTGTCCCTCCTTCGGGAAGCCTGTCCCCTCTGCAGTGCGGTCAGTCCAGGGCTCACACCACAGCAGACTGTGATCCTCTGTTTTCTCATCTGCCTGTTCCAGGTGCACTGTGACTCTCCAAAGCGCAGGGCCCATCTTTCATCTCTGTATCCGCAGTTTCCAGCACAGGCCTATGCGTAGTAAACGTATCCAGGAAAGCACAGGCGAGCAGGAAGGTTGGAGCTGATGTGGCATCTTTTCCCTCTGCTGAGCAGTGGAGGAAGGTCAGCTTCATGAGACAGCAGCTTGTCTAAAGCCAGTAGGTCTCGGGTTTGCAGCGAGGTGTCGCTGGGCCTGAATGAGGACCTCCTGGAGCACGCCAGCCCCTCATGCTTGCACTGGGCTCAATATTTTGAAGCACTGTGTCATCTGAAGCTCACTTTCAGGGGCTGTGGTGGCAAAGGCACTAACCTCATTTCACAGATGGGAGACTGAATAGAATGAGCCCCAACACCCTGACCACAGGTCTCTGCTAGACTTGAGGCTGCAGACTTGCTACTCAGCCCTGCTGTTGGTCCAGCTCACGTCCTGGCCCTCCAGTGAGAATGGCCCCACTGAAGAGCCAGACGCTGGTTGGGACCCTTGAGACTTAGCAGCTTTTCCTTAACTGGTATTTGTTTAACAAATATGTACCAAGCATCTGCCCTGTGACTTGGGCCCTGTCGTGACACAGGATGCAGCAGTGAACAGTTCCTACAACTTCTCCCATACTGGCCCCTTCTTGGTTCAGGTGTCACCTCCTCCAAGGTGCCCTCCTTGACCATGCCACTTAAGGTCATCCCTGACCCTATTTATGTCACCCTATTTTATTTCTCCTGTTTCTTATATGGTCACTAAATACATGCTCACTTTAGGAAAATCTGGAAAATGCAGTCATTTAAAAAAAGCCCTAGTCTTACCACCTATAGAAAGTCACTGTAAACATTTTAGTGTATTTCCTTCCAGTTGGTCGTCTCTGCAGAGACATGTCATTGCCCACATAGCATGTTATTCTGCTTCTTTGCTTAACATTAATTCTAAGACTCGCTTATTTTCACACTTTAACGTCTCTGGATCTTGCACCACACAGTTGATGGTGTTTTACAGGTGCCATCAGCCTGTGTTGAAATTCGGCTCTTCCAAAGGTGGTTATTTGCTTCTGACGGTTACTTAGGAGCATTGCCAACTTGAGAGGACGTTACATTAAATTTAAATTTAATTCAGTTATAGCGTTGGCTTGAGGTGTTTTCAGACCATGTCTGTAGCGCAAATTCAGGCTCCCACCTGAGTGAGTGCGGGCTTGTTCACATTCGCAGGGGCGATTTTGTTCCCTCCCCGCACCCAGGGCTGAGGTTGATGCACAGTTTCTGCCTCACGGGGCTGTTTCTCATTCCCCTTACATCGAGGGAATAGCCCTTGGGGTTCCAGCTTTACTTCGATGCCTCTTGTTAGATAACCTATCCTGGGTGTGTTTTCTTTCTTCGTGGCAAATGAAATAGTAGCATGTCTTATAATCAATGGTGTCTCAAATGTGATGACATACCATAAATAGAAATATTTCTCAGATTATCTTGAACATGCTGTGTCTTCTTAATGGCTACACAATATTACGTCACAGGGTGGTCTGACGCTTTACTCGCACATTCCCTGGCTGTGTATTGGGGTTATTTCTGTTCTTTTCTGAGATAGCACTGTGGTCTTTCTTACTACACACACGGCTTCCTTCTCATTCAGATGATTTCTTTAGGGTAATTCTTAGAAATCAAATTTCCAGTTGAAGGAATGAATATTCTAAAGACCCTTGATACACAAAGACTAGTGTTTTCAGAGGCTGATTTTTTTTCTTTCTTCTGTGTTGTCTTTGCAGAAATGGAGTCGGTGCCACTATAAGCTGGGGATGTGAGTCTGCCTCTACTGACAGCAGCTGGTTGAGTGCTTTCGGTCTGGAAGACTCCACAGAGGTGAAGAATTAACATTAACAAGGTAAAGAGGCTGAAATCAAAAGTTTTCTCAGGTATGGGGCTACATAAAATTAAAAGTCAACTAAAATCTAGGACTGGTTTTGACGTGTGTGAGTGTGAATGTGTGGGGTCAGCGGTTTATTGGGGTCGATCACAATAACCTCCACTGTTGTGAACTGATCAACTGAGGCATCCAAATATAGTTAAATACTATTAATTCAAGCTATTTTTTTTGTGGGTATGGCTGGGAAGCTTCCTGAATTGTGGAATATTGGTAAACAAATGGTAGGCAATTCAAGCATCAATGGTTTGTATTTAAATCAGTGCTACTAAAATATTTTAAGCAGTTTGCATGTGTAATTGAAGCTTTCTCCCCTATGCTTGTTTGCACTATTAATTTACTCAGCAAAGGCTTTTTTTTTTTTACTGTACAAAGGTAATCCTCAGTCCTGCTCTCACCTGGATTTGTTGCAAATTCAGAGACTGTGTGACCTGGATGAATGACGTGTTTACTGGGGCAGAATCAGACAGTTGTAAAGTTTTCATCCTAATTTCGCTCTGGGTTGCCTTTCATTCTTTCATTAACTGGTGCAAAGTAGCAAACAATAATAAACAAACAAACTAACTAAATGCCTCTGCTTGTCATTCAGAGCCAGGCCCTGGAGTTACCCTGTGAACACTATGGGGGCTCTTGCCTCTAAGGGGCTGTCAGTTGAGCAGTGCAGGAGGCACACAGCACAACATGGTGACACAGGGGCCACGAGTGCCACTCCCTGCGTCAGAGCTTCAGTGGCTTCTTGTACTCAGGACAAAATCCAAGCATGGGCCTTTACCACCCTCTTCAAGGCCCCAGTTGACCGGCGTCAGCCCGTCTCTCTGGCCTCAGCTCAGCGCTTGCTGTGCTTCTGCAGCCACAGCAGCTTGTGTCTGTTCCTCAAACCCGCAGACCCATGGCTGCCTCAAGGGCAGTCACTGATTTGTGTGTTCGGGCAGATGCCTTTACGGGGGGCTATAACTTAGAGACCCGGGGCCCACACATGAGCGTCAAGCCATTCACTCATCAGTCAGCTGTGGCAGGCAGATGTCTACTGGGACCCGGCATGTGCTAGGCCCTGGCGCCCCGTCCCCAAGGACTGATGACTCTGCTCTGCAGTCAAAGGGCACAAACACGAAACACCGAACAACCTGAAAGAGCCAGAGAGCGAACCAGAGGTCACTGGGCTGAAACCAATTGAAAGTCAACTAAAAACTAGAAAAAAGAAGCATTGGAAATCAGCTGTAGGGTGAAGATTGGGCCAGCTAGGTGATCAGGGGAGGAGGCTGCACTGTGGCTGTAACAGAACTCAGCACTAGACCAACGCCGAGAGGGCCCCTGGGTGTGTTTAAGCATGAGCCAAAGAAGGGATCACCTGGATTCAAATCCAGTGCTGTCATTTCACCAGCTATGTGTCCTTGACCAAATGACTCAGCCTCTCTGAGGCTAGGTTTTCTCATCTGTGAAGTGGGGATAATAATGTCTGCTTTACAGGGTAGACGTGAGATAATAGAGATATAGGCCTGGCACGTTTAGTAGATGATCAACATATGGACACACTCCTCTACTCTCTCCTTCTCCCTCTCTGTCTCACCCTGTGCTGTTGCTGGAGAGGAGAATTCCTGGCAGGAAAGGGGAGGGTCCCCCTCAGATCTATGTTAGAGTCAGCTGGGGTGTAAGTAGAGGAGAACTTCAGTTATATAACTCAAGTAAGTAGCCTAGATGACTGGCACCTGATTCACTTCTCCAGCCTGGGCCCGGTTCTGCCTTATAATTAAGGGGACCTGGTGGGTCAGGGGTCTCCAAATGCGGGTCCAAATGCTGTGCTGCTGGCTAAACTCAGCAGATCCCTGGGCCTCAACCCAGACTCACCGAATCAGAGTCCTTGGGGAGGGGGCTGGAATCCACATTTTTTTAAAGCTCCCCAGATGATTCCAGTGTGCAGCCAGGTTTCAGAACCATCAGCCAGATGGCCCCTGAAAAGCCTTTCGAGCCCTCACAGTCTGTGTTTCCATCCCTATCCATTGCCCTGGGCTGCCGTGGGAGGTCTTCTCTCAGGATGTCTGGTCCAGAGCTCATCTGCTTTCCTCAGAGATAGCCAGGTTCCTCTGGTGCTGACTCATGTGACGAAACCACAAGCAGGACCGCTAAGTCTAGAAATAAATCTCAGGCACCCGTCCGGGGCCCCACTCCGGAGGTTGTCAGCAAGGAGAGGAAACAGCTAACCTCTGAGACCCGGGATGCTTTCTCCCCACGTGTCAGGTGAATCCATACTGAAAATGCATCTCTGAGGCTGGAGATACATTATAGGATTAAAACCTAGACCACGATCCCTTCCTTCTCACCGAGCAGCTTCCTACCCAAGAAAGAAAATGAAATTCTGCGGAGTTCCTGCTGGTCTTAGGTTTTTCTCTTGTAAGAACATAAAAATTATTTACCACCACTGAGTTTCTTTCCAAATTGCCCGAAACAGCTATAAACTTGCCGGCTTTATCTAGTGAGCCTTTGGGGTGATGAATTACTGTTCGCGTAATGAATTCCGATTGCAAACCCAGCATGACCAGATTTCCCCCGTGAAGACAGGTAATTGGTTGGACTCTGAGTGCTTTCGCAGAGCAGGGGGCTTGAGGAAAGAGGTTTTACTTTACAGTTTCTAAGTGGGTGGTTAAAAAACCCAGTAAAAATGGCTTACGATCATTAGCACCACAACAACAGATGTATCAGCAAAAGGCAACGTCATAAATTATATGGTGTGGGGGGTGCTGGGGTGTGTGGGGAGCAGAGGGACAAAGAACACCTAGGATTTTTTTTTTTAATTGACAAACAAGAACACATTTAGAAGTAAATAGAGGGCCCAATTTTCCCCCTTCGGGCCGAAAGGGGCTTCAGAAGGGAGAGACAAGAAAACGGTTTTCACCGTTCAGTAGGATGACAATGCAAGGATTCAGTGAGAAGAGCGACTGTGTGCTTAGCCTGGTGTTCGGGGGGAGGGGCTTGTCCACATTCTGGGGAGGAGACTGACGCTCAGGGAGGCCAAGCGCCCGAACAAAGTCACAGCCAGGATTTTTTTTTTTATAATTTTTATTTATTTATTTTTTTTTCCCCAAAGCCCCAGTAGATAGTTGTATGTCATAGTTGCACATCCTTCTAGTTGCTGTATGTGGGACACGGCCTCAGCATGGCTGGAGAAGCAGTGCATCGGTGCACGCCCAGGATCCCGAACCCCGGCCGCCAGCAGCAGAGCGCGAGCACTTAACTGCTAAGCCACGGGCCCGGCCCACAAGCCAGGATTTGAACCCAGGTGTCCCTGCGCTCCACACCTCGTCCCGCCAGTAGTGCAGGGAATGAGATGGATAAGGTCCATGGTAATGCTTAGCTTGGACAACAGCTAGGAAAATCCTGCTGGGTTTCTGTTGCACAGCTGGTTAGAAGTTGTTTTTAAAGAATTATTTCCTAAATAACCAATTTCTAACTGTTAAAAAATGTGTGTATTGCCCTTGAATGAATGGAGGTGAGAAGATCAGAACCCCTTTCTGGTGTAATAATTTAGGCAGTGAGGGGAGAAGGATTTTGGAAAGACACTGGGAGGGGACTCTGCCTCACCCCCAGAGGAGGCGGTTGCTGTGAGCCTTGCTCACCCATCACACATCACAGCTACCAGGAGTAGCAGATTTGGCGGGGCCAGTGGCCGGGCCAACAGGGAGGTGAGGGGTGACACACTCCTGAGCAGCTGGTTTTTCTATTTTTCTTGTGACCTTGGTCAGAGCATTGACATTCAAGTTTCTGTCTTGGATAGCACAATCCAACCAGCAGATTTCACAGACTTCTCAGGTTCTGCAGTAGCTGCTGTCTTGTCCTAATCTTTCACTATAATAATATGGATGTAGTCACCAGCTCGTTTCTTTCCTTCATCACCACCCCTGAACATGGGGATCAAAGGAGATGTGGTGGAGAGAACAGGGGGGTTAGACTCGGGCTGGGTCGGGCTCCCAGTGCACACGTCTGAAGTCTGGCTTCTAAGCACACACAGCAGGCATCAGGCTTCATTTCCTTCTCTCTAAAAGCAAGTAGCCTCAGCAGAGCTGGCAAAGGGCAGAGTTTTAGGCCCTTCTTCTTCAGCTCCTTGGTACCCCACTGTGCGGCCCCTGTTTTCTTGTCCTGCCCCCTGTCTGCGGACAAGGCTGCTTCCTGGCCTTGTGCCCTTGCGAGTGGATTCTCGTCTGTCTGCAGTGCTGAGCTGTGATTTAAAGCCTGGATTGTATTCGGGGCAGCCCTGGTCTGGATCCCACCTTTGCTGCTCACTGGCTGCAAGATCTTGGGCAAACAGCTCTGTCACTGCATCTCTCTTTTCTCTTACTGTAAAGTGGGGTGGTACTAGAGCCCACCCTGAGGTGGGACTGGCTGAGTGCAGGCTGGGGAAGCGCCAGACCAGTACCGGCGTGGGAAGCCTTCCATGACTTCCATAACGAGAGTCAGCCGCTCTCCTGCTTAGAGAGGAGGCTATTATTAGAGCCAATATATTATATAGTCTTGCTGTCTTTAGTCTCTATCCACTGATTCCCTTCGACAGAGTCTGGGAAGTGCTGGCTGCCAGCTGCAATGCTTCCTCACCAATCTCATCCCTTTCTCTCTCGGATTAGACAGAGGTCTTCCGGAAGCTGCATTCTAACCTCTTCAAGATCAGCATTTTGTATGTAGCTTTGGAGAAGGGAGTATGATTTTATTGCCTCTTTGGTGGGAAAAGTTGCTTACTGTTTGGGTCCATGCTAAAAACCAACTCCCACTGGGTGACAGAGGCACTTCCTGCAGTGGTCCACAGGGAGGTGGGAATGGGAGGAACACATGGGATTGTCTGTTGCTTCTCAGAGCCAGGACCCCATCTCTAGATGGAGTTGAGAGGGCGGAGGCAGTGATCAGGGTGGAGACTCAGGGCGCAGTGTCTCCACCCCCTAAGACTGGATTCGAGCTTTTATTTTGTCTCAACCCCTCATTTGCCTCATTTGGACACAGCTGGATTCCTCTCTTAGGATAGATAACATTGAACACTTACATGGCATATACTGTAAGCCAGGCACTGTCACAGGATATGAAGTAGATGCTACCATTGTCCGCATGTTTGTACATGAGGACCCTGAGGCTCAGAGTGGTTAGTGACTTGCTCAAGCTCAGACAGCTAGAAAGCAGCAGAGCCAGGGGCACAGGTAGTCTGACTCCAGAGTCCAGCCCATCAGTACAGGGCCTCCCACCACCACTGAGGAGAAAGTAGCATTTACTGAGCACCTTCTATGCTGCAAGCATGATGTAGGAATATATAACTCAAATCCCTGATGGACTCCTGCCTCCTAAGGAAGATCAGAGGGGGAGAGATGGAGAGAGAGGGGCAGCAGGCAGCTTTGCCCTCCTCTGCCTGATTCTGCCAGGCTGGAGCGGATGAGACAAGGAGCTGCTGGGGCCAGGATGGGCCCCGCCATCCCAGAGGGAGGGCAGAGGCTGCAGAGCCACAGGCAGCCGCAGGCTCTCCCAGCCCAGGTGCAGCTGCCCCTGAGGGCAGGCAACCCAGAACACATCCGCTCATTAGCGGCCACCGGGGCGGCTGGCCGGGCGCCCATCCCGCAGGGCCTCCCCAGGCTTGGAAGCCCGCCAGCCTGGGCACCTCGGGCACAGCCCCCAGAGCTGCATTCCCAGGCTCATAGCACAGGCAGGTGCAGCCCAGGTGTCTGACAGCTTCAGCTTTAGGGTCACAGCCTCCACATCTAAGCCCTTGTGGGATACCCAGGAGCTTGAACTTGTCAGTTTGAGTTGTAGAATCCAAAAAACAATTAATGTAGCGCTTGGGGGGACATGTGTCTGACTGGGGGTTTGGCCAAATCTTCAATCACTTGCAAGACAGAGGAGCCAGGTTGTGCGCGGTGCCTACAGCTCAGGGCTGGGTGCTGCCAAGGGAGACAGGCCCGCCTGCAATGCCTCTTCCTCCCTTAGTCGCACCCTCCCTCCCAAGTGCAGTGGGGCTGTATCGGGGCAAGGGGCTCTCCAGGTCCTTGTCTCCTTGAAGATTCTATGGAGCTCTCTAGATTCAACAGGGGCTGACTGGTGGAGCTCGGGGGCTTTTGCTGCAGCCAGGCAGGGAGCCGAGCTTACTGGGAGCCAGGGCTGTGTGCAGATCTCAGGTGGATGTCAGAGAAAGAGGCAGACACCAAATACACACTTGTGCACACAGGTCCACACACACGCACGCACACACACTTCCCTGAGTGTGTGACCCCAGCTGCAGAGAGAGCAGAGCAGGGGCTGAGGGGAGCTGAGTTAAGGAGTACTCAGCGTGGGAGGGCTCCTGGGAGGAGGAGGGGTGGATCATGGAAGGGTGGTGACCGTGGCTTTGCCTTGCAGAGCATCTCTGGAGGCTGAGGTTCTAGGGTCTCTCATGCTGGCCCCTCAACCTGCTGGGCAGGGCTGTCTACATGGAGGTTGTCAGTGAGCGTTTCCCTCCTCTACAACACTGCCTAACCCTGCTTAGAAACTGCCCCCTTTCCATGGCAGGTCAGGTGTTCTTCCTGTCACCCCAGGCTTTCTGCTCCTGATGGATTTTTCTAAGTATATCCCCGATTCCTCTGTTCAAGAGTACTTTTTAGCCTCACCAATCACTTCTTGGGCTTCCCCACCTCTGGGCCTTCGTCTCTCTCAGTAACCCCTCCTTCTCCTTGTAGCTCTTCTTCCCTTGTGTTTGCCAGAATCCTCTTCATTGTTCAAGCTCAGTTCAAGCTCCACCTCTCTTGGGACACAGCTGGCTGCCTGCTTCGCTCTACTATGATGACTCTTTGCTCTGAAGTCCTCTGAAAGCCTCTCTTCTTCTGAGGCCTCAGTTTCCTTACCTGTAAAATGGGACAATACCATGTCATGGATTTGTTGTGAACATTATTTGAGATGACCTTCATGAAAGCAGCCAGCACACAGTAGGTCCTCAATAAATGCTTCACTCCTTTCCTTCTCTACACCAGGCACAGGGATACAGACGTAAGATGCAGTCCCCATCCTCTAGGGTGGAAGGAAGCTGGAGGGCCATCTTACCTCTCTGGGAGGGGATGGGGCGGCAGGGAAGCCCCACTAGTTGGTTGAGTTTGAAGGACGAGTAGAGACAGCTGGCAGCACCCGGGAAGTAACAGTCAGAGAAGGCAGTGGAGCGGAAGGCGGAGGGGTGTGAAACGACTTGAGGAGTGGCAGGCAGAAGGAGCTGGGTGCTGGGGCAGTCTGGGGAGCACCTGGGGAGGACGCTGGAGACCTGGGCCTTGCGAGCTGGCTGAGAGCCTGGACTTTATCCGGAGGCAGTGAAGTCACTGAAGGTGTTGAAGGGGCAGTGCTGGGTCTTGATTATGTGTGGAGCGGGTGGGGATTTGGAGGGGCGGGAGTTGGAGGGAGGCTGCCTGCAGGCATGCCTGTCTCAGGCTGAGTCAGAGACCCTGGTCCAGGCCTCCCTGCCCCCTGCAGCCTCACATGGCCCTTCCTGGAATAAAAGGTGGAAAATCTGGACTCGCTCTTAGGAGTTGTCTTGAACTTGGCCTGGGTGAGGAAGACGGATGTGTCCTTCCCTAGGAGCCCCAGCTTTCACTTCCCTGTGCGGTCCCACTTCCTTGCACTTGTGATTGTAATCACATTCTACGCGGGACACCTTGTTTGTCTCTGGCTGGGCGTTTCTCCTTTACGGACTTGGCTCTTCCCTTCAGGTTCCCACTGTTGTCACTGCTCCTTCAGCTGAGGCAGTTTCAGGGGAGCACAGTGTGCAGAGGGTTTGAACACCAGCACCATGGGGTGGGGGAGGAGGGCAGAGTGGGCTCCCATCCCTGCAGCCCACAGGGTCTGTTGTGCCCCAATACCCAGCACAAACCTGGCAGCTGGTTTGTGGTCAAGAAATAGCCCTTGAATGAATGCTATTGAATGCCACAATCTCTGTGTCTCCAAGTCCAGGTGGATAGTGGGTGCCCCGTACATGTCTCTCCACCCCCCATAGTCTTAATGCCCAGGATTTGGGGGCAGGGACAGCAGTGACAAGCGGTGGATGACCATCTCAGCCCTCAGCAAAATGTATCTGCCCCACATCTCACTCCTTGGTGCATTCCAGGAGGTCACGTGCTAATGGGAGTGTGGCCCAGGTGACCTGTGACTGTGTGTGCAGAGGTGGGGGAGCAGGGGCACGGGAGAGGCTTTGCCTGGGTTCTATGTCTCTGAAATGCGCTGGCCTCTTTCTGGAAATTGTTCACGTTTCTTATCACTGGGCTTGGCAGCTGTTGAGGAATTTCTGGAGGGAGGGGGATCCTGAAAGGAAACCGCCATGGACCAGTTGTTTCCCTTAGAAGCCCAAACACAAAGCAAGGATGGAGTGCAGGGTGTGGGTGCTGCAGAGGGGGCTGTATTTTCCCTTAAGAATAAGCCAGCTCATGTCAGAAAAAGGAAGGGTATTATCCTTTAATCTCATGTTTTGCTCCTGCAACTGATGGTCTAAATGTGTGTGGGATTTCAGCAGCTGGGGGGTGGGGATGGAAGGAGGAGAGTTTCTGTATTAGATAGTGGCAGTCCGGTGGGTGTGATCCCCCTGCCACAGTGAGTGGGACCCAGATTACCCTGCAAAGCTGCAGGGTGACCCTGTGATTTAGGTATTATCATCCTCATGTGGTAGATGAAGTCCAGAGAAGTGAAGGGCTTGCCCAAGGCTGCACAGCATGTATGGATGGAGCTGCGATTTGAACCCAGGTCTCTGTGGCTCCAAAGCAACATGAAAGCGTCCTCCTCAATGGGAGGAACAGCAGGCCATATACAGGCCTGCCATCCCCAGTCCTGTTCGACCATTCCAGATCTTCCCTCCATCAGAGCTTGTCATCTTCACGTCCCAGCCTCGCTGGTCGTGCCTTCTCCTGTGTGTGCTGCTGAGTCAGTGAGAGGTCAGCTTCCAGGCACCATGTGTGAGTGCTGGGGACTTTTGGAGATGGCGCCCTCGTGGTGGGATTTCAGGCTGCCACCCACTCTGCCTTTGGGTGGGACAATGAGAGCTGGGCTCCAGGGCAAGAGGGAAGGTCTCTCTTCTGGGAACCAGGAACAGGAGTAAAGTCAGTGCCGAAAGCTGGGAAGGAATCAGCAGCCACAGGACCCAGACTCCATCAGTGGCAGGGCTGTGTTTGTCCTTGGCCCTGTCAGAGCTGACAGGGCACGTCAGCCGTGATGCACCAGCAGAGAGAGCCACAGGAGCTGTGATTAGCCAGTGGTGAGTACCCTGCACCGTGTGCCTGCCCTCTCTCCCCACGCTCTGAGTCTGCTCAAGAGGGTGGACAGAGGTGGCCCTAGCTGTATATAACCCCTGAGAGCCACAAGGCCCGAGGTCCACTCCAGGGAGAGACACAGACCCTGTTTGCCTCCTAGGGAGCCACCGGACCAGCGGAGAAAGCACAGGACAGGATCCGGTTTACAGAATGAACATCCATGGAGTGCCTGCTGAGAGCAGAGTCCAAAAATAGAGGAAATGGCCACCTCACACCCATTAGGGGGGCTACTATCAAAAAACAGAAAATAAGTGTTGGTGAGGATGTGGAGAAATGGGAGCCCTTGTGCACTGCTGGTGGGAAGGTAAAATGGTGCTGCCACTGTGGAAAACAGTGTGGTGGTTCCTCAAAAAATTGAAAATAGAATTATCATATAATCCAGCAATTCCACTTCTGGGCATATACCCAAAAGCTTTGACAGCAGGGTCTCAAAGAGATATTTGCACACCCATGTTCAGAGCAGCATTATTCACAACAGCCAAAAGGTGGAAACAACCCAAGTGTCCATTGACAGATGAATGGATAAACAGTATGTGGCATATACATACAATGGAATATTATTCAGCCTTAAAAAAAAGAAGGAAATTCTGACACATGCTACAACATGGACGAACCTGGAGGACATTATGCCGAGTGAAATAAGCCAGTCACAAAAAGACAAATACTGAATGATTCCATTTATATGAGGCATCTGAGTGGTCAAATTCATAGAGACAGAAAGGAGAATGGTGGCTTCCAGGGGTTGGGGGGACGGGAATGAGGGGTTAGTGTTAATGGGTACAGAGTTTCAGTTTTGCAGGATGAAAAGCATTCTGGCGATGGAATGTGGTTGCACAACAGTGTGAATGTACTTAATGCCACTGAACTGTATACTTAAAAATGGTTGAGATGGTGAATTTTATATTATGTGTATTTTACCACAATTAAAAAAAATAATAAAAAAGTTAACTCAAAAGAAAACAAAATAAAGGAAACGGATGTGGACCAAGGGGCTCCTACAGGCCAGATTGGCACCAAGCCCTTTGCATTGTATTATTTAATCCCCCATCAACCTCTGTGAGATGGCTTTCTCCTTGTAGACAAGGAAATTGAGGCTTAGAGGCGTGACATGTCTGCCCAAGGCCCCCCAGCTAGGATGTGGCAGGCCAGGATTTAAATCATCTTTATGTTCTGGGCGAGAGCTGGTTCCACTGCGTCATTCTGGACTGAATGACAGACACTCAGTCTGCTGGGGGTTTTATGATTTCAGTTGGGGGTCCTCATACACACAAGACAACAGAAGAATACAGGGAGCTGTGTAATTGGTTGTGAAAATGTATGGACAGACCAGAGAGGCCTGAGTCATCGAGAAGCCTTCTTAAAGGAGGAGGTGGCATTGGGTGAGGCTGGAGGCCAGGGCTGATCCGCCACTGTCGTCTTACCCCTGAGAGGCGCTCAGGCATTATATGCTGAGGGAATGAATGGGTCCAGGCTGGGTGGGCTTCCTTAGGAGAGGGGCTGCAGGGAGCTATGGGGAGGGAGCAGCACTGTGATGTCCAGAAAAGCTGGGCCTGGAGGGGCACTCCCTCCATCCCCCTCCCTGAGGGGTAGCGCTGCTACATACCACTCACTTGAGTCCCCCGGCTGTCCTTGCTGGCAGGATGTATGCATGCATGCCTTGGGAGGAGCCCCTCTGTCTGGGAGCCAGTTCTTGGGCCTGCCACTCTGGCCTCCCCTCTCAGGGAGCCTTGCAGCTGGGGGATTTGATGATGTCAGTGGGTGGGGGCCACTGAGGTTTGCCCACCCAGAGATCCCTGGGCTTGGGTAGGGTTGTCAGATTTTGCAAATAAAAATACAAGATGTCCAGTTAAATTTGAATTTCAGGTCAACAATGAATAACTTGTAGTATAATATGTCCCCCATTTTGCGTCTGTATTTGATGTGGCAACCCTAGTCTTAGGGCTTTGTGCACTGAGAGGGGTCAGGTGGATGGATGCTCTTGGTGTTCCAGGTTAGGGGCCAGCTGGCCTCAGGCAGAACCAGGCCTGCCACAGATGTTAGTCATCAACGCCTGGATCCAGCCCGTCATAGCTCCTCTGCGACACACGAGGCAGCTTTGGGTCGAGCCACTACCCAGGGTGAGCTGACCAGGCAGACAGCAGGGGCTCTAATTACCAGGTGTGACTAAAATGGGCTGTGTGCCTGACATTGCTCTGTGTGCCCTGTAGAGCCTCCCCTGTTGACAGTGGGAGAGTGGCACTGTCAACATGTTGGGATCTGTGTCTCAGATTTGGCATGCTGCTCTCTGCATGCCCTTTCTCCATCTCCTGGCCATATTCCCAAGACCCCCTAGATAGCTCTCTGGCTGCCAAGTCCACTGTCCTATGTACACTACCTCACACTTGCCTCACCAGGGCATCCCCAGTTTGTGAATGACACTCCCTTGTCCTTGAGCCTCCTAGTCACACTTCCTCCAACTGTTCCCTCATTCATCCACCCATCCACCTGTTCATCTATCCATCCATTCATTAACAAGTATTTGCTGAGGTCTACTATGGGCCATATGTTGTAGCAGGCACTTTGATGTATAACAACTCAGGTGCTAGGAGGGATTAAAGGAATTCACATCTAAGTGTGAGTGGCTGACAGCAGCCATCAGATATGACTTCTGGTTCACCACAGGACCTGGTCTCCTGTGTTTCAGCATCAGGTGATCTGGGGAGAGATTCTCTAGCCTCGACCTTTAGACACCAGCCACTCCTCCAAGGAAGTTCCTGGAGATGGCTTCAGGCTGTGATGAGATGGGGGGCAGGAACAGTGGGGGGCCGGGAGTCCCAAGGGGCCTCCACCTTGTCGGGGTGCCCGCTAGGGAGGAGTGAGAGTGCAGGACCTCAGAGGCACTCTTCCCTGACAGCTGGTGCTGGGCACAGCTCCTGCCCACAGCAGGTGCTCAGTGTAGACTTGAGATTGACTGTCACTCTACAGAGAAAACTGAGGTCCAGAGAGGGGTGGTGACTTGTCCAAGGTCACACAGCCTGGCAACCATGGGAGGGAAGGTGGTAGAAGTTGACATAAAGAGCGTGGATTTCGTTGTCAGGCCCATCTGGGCTGCCTCTCACTCTAACTGGCCTATCTATAAATGGGAAATCACTCCTCTTGCTTGGATTCTGCAGTGATGAAGGATGGCGAGAGGACTTTGTGACGTGCTCAGCACAGGACCTGGCACGGTGCCAGCCTGAACTGTGGCGGGAGGGTGGACCCCAGTCTCAACGGAGAGGCTCCCCACAGCATCACCCCTGGGTCCTTCTGAGCTCTGGCCTCTCCTCCCACCTATCTGAGGGGAGGGCAGGGAGGAGCGGGGCTGGAGGGGCAGAGAGCAGGAATTGACCTCTGTCCATTGGCCCTTCCATTGTGCTGCGCCCTGCATCTGGGTCTGCACAACTACCTGGGGAGAAAATCGCTTCCTGCAGCTCATGGCCCTGCGTGTCAAGGCTGGATTTGTCACCTGCACAGGTTGTGCAAGGAGGCCCTGTGTGCACACCCCCACCCTCATGCAGGAGTGTGACCCTAGCCACCCCATCCTTCTGGAGCTTTCCCAGTGGGGGCCTGGCCTCCATGGGCACCTGCAGAGGATATGTAGCTTTCCCACCCTGGAGGCCACGTGAACCTCACTGCTGCTTTATTTGTGTTCCTCTCTGTGAAATTTCTTCTTGGCCATTGTAAAGTATTAAGACTTTATAGAAAAATGTATTCCAGGAAAGGGAATTAATTATCCCCTGCATCTCCCCACCCCACCCCGGCCCAGACATGTGCATTTTAATGTTTTGATGGTCTTGCTTCAGGAAGAGGACCTAGGGGCTGAGTGTGTGACTCTGCAGATAGTTTTGCTTTCTTTCCAAAGCAAGGGGCTCCTGGCTCAGGGCTTCCTTATTCCCCAGGGGCCACCTCACATTCCTGAAACCTCTGACCCTTTAGCCTTGCCCTGCTGTCTGGAGCAGATGCAGAGAAGAGATGGAGACTGTCCATAAAAAAAGAAAACCACAGGGGCTGGTGCAGTGGTGTAGTGGTTAAGTTTGCTTGCTCCACTTTGGCCGCCTGGGGTTCACAGGTTCAGATCCCGGGTGCGGACCTACACACCAGTCATCAAGCCATGCTGCGGTGGTGTCCTATATACAAAATAGAGGAAGATGGGCACAGATGTTAGCTCAGGGACAATCTTCCTCAAGCAAAAAAATAAAAAGAGGAAGACTGGCAACAGATGTTAGCTCAGGGCCAATCTTCCTCACCAAAAAAAAAAAAAACAACACACATTTTTAAAAAGTTGCTAATAAAAAAAATCAGGGAGGGATTTGGCAGTTATGGGTGGGAGGGGCAGAGTGAGAGAGGCTGCATGGGGGTTGTCTGAGGGACCAGCTCTAGTCCTGGAGTGGTGCTGCCCCTCCCCAACTGCTGGGGCAGGAATGGAGGTGGGAGGGGCATGGGCTTGAGAGATGGGGAGAGAGAGAGGAGTGAGAAGGGCTGAAATGTAGTCCCACCCTCTCCCTGGGGAGCTAGAATCAGCCTCAAGTGCCAGCCAAGCAGGCTGTGAATAAATGGCCCGGGGAGCCCTGGACCACACTGGGAGGCCATCAGAATGCTCTGGCTGCACAGGGCCACGGGCAGAGCAAGTCAAGGCCAAGCTCCAGGCCTAGGTTTGACCTCTGGCTCTCCCCCTTAGTTGTCTGTGACCTGTTGGCCCCTGAGGCCCAGGGTCCTCATCTATAAAGTAAGGAATAGCAGCTCCGAGGGACTGCTGTGAGGGCTCATGAGAGAGCAAATGACAGGTGTCTGACAGTGCCAGGCACGCGGTAGGCCTTCAGCTAACATCATTTCTTTCCTTATCCCTCTTCCTAACTCAATTGTTCGTGTTATCTTTGTCTGTGTGCCTGGCTGCCCAGAGCTGCTGACTCCACAGATCAGGAGAACACCTGGGCTGGGGACTGGATCTGGTTGGATGTCGTCAGCACGTACTGGATGGGTGAGACACAAGTGTAGATGTGGTTCCCAAGGGAAGGGCAGGTGGCTGAGACAGGACCCTCAGGAGCTCTAGTATCTAAGGGGCAACAGAGTCACCAAGGAGGCTGAGGAGGCGTTCTGTAGCCGAGTCCAGGCCTGGGTGGATCTGTGGTGGAGGCAGCATCCAGGGAAGACCTTGCGGTGAGGTCAGGAGAACACGCTAGCTGGAGAGGGGGGAAGGGGCTAATAGGGTCTTTTCTTGCTGTCAGATGGGGCTGGCTTCCTGGGAGACCATGGATGATATTTCACGCTGGGGAGAGCTCCACACGGAATCTAGACACTTGAATCTCATTTTATCTCATAGTTGAGTGCTTTGCAGCTGTCACCCTGCAGGGGCTTGTATCTGGTTATCTGGAGGTCAGTATCAGGTCTGTGGCGGCTGTTGACTGTGCAAATTTTTGGAAGTACGGAGCACGTGTCTCCACAAAGAGGGAAGGGGAGAACCTGAGCCGGCATGTAGTAGGGACGGGAGATAATGATGAAGACTTATTACTCAATGACAAGACAGACTTGACTTTATTTCTGGGAGATAACTCTTTGTAAGCTATGATGGCAAAAAGATAAGTCCAGCTAATTCAATAACGGAAAATAGACATGAACTATTTTTTTCTAACATGTTTCCCAGGTAGATTAATTCTTTTGGAAGATGAAAGGTTTATCTTCTATGTAATTACTTGGGCCTCTGCCTTTCCAGCAGAGCGATTCCGGGAACATCTGTTTAGTTCCTGCTGGCTGGCTGGGCCTGTAGAGCCCACAAAGAAAGATGGTAATAGGGAAAGAGAAGCTCTCATTAAAACACTTAGCAAAAGTGGTTTTCAAAACCCCCAGTAAGTCTTTTACAGTGGCAATAACTAAATTGAGCACCAAAGTCAAGATTTTGGATACGTTTGGGAGTAAGTAAATACCAGGGGCTTTTCTTGGTAGCTGCCAGCAGAAGGCTGCAAGGAAAAGGCGGCTTGGGGCTACTGCCCAGGCTTTGGAGGAGGGTTCCAGTAATGTATTACCTTACCTGTTGCCTTGGGTGAGAACTCGAGAGTTGGAAACTTTTCCTGAGGAGGGATACATCACTCCATTCTAGTAGTGTGAATTAAAGATCTGTGGTCTCTGCCCCCCATACTTCTCTTGATCTAGGACATTAGATTTTCATCCACTGGATGATACAAATGCCCAGGAAGGAGTGGGTACCCACTGAGCTGTCATCAGTCATTTATTCCTGCGTGTGAATGAGCCTATGAGACCCGTTCCCGAGAATAGAACGAGAGAGCAAGAAGTGGACAGAGAACATTTGGGCCCTGAGGGGTGGAGAAACACAGAATAGAAAGATGACTGAAGAGCTGAAGATGAGCTCCATCTAGTTTTGCTGTTTACAGTAGATTCTTCCCATTTTCTTCAGTGGGCAAGAATGGCTTTTTTTTTTTTTTTTTTCATTTTTCCATCTGTAGATTTGTGGCTCCTTTCTTTTCTAATCACCAAATACCAAATGCCCACAGGGATGTCGGAGCTTGTCAGACTCTTTCTAATAATACCATCTATTTATATAATCCTGCAGCTCAGTGGAGCACGTCTCTGATGCTGACTGATGTTCTAGGAAACTGGTCAGCTGCCTTCTCCACACCCTCCTCCATTCCTGCCTGGATTTTGAGCACCCATATCCCTGGGGTCAAAGCACCTCTAGGGGTCCTGACTTCCAGCCTTGCCTCTGCGTCCTCTGGGATTTGGCAGGAGGACTCCTGGTTTAGTCATCAACTCTCTTGCTCCCCTCCTCCTGCAGTCTCCCCAGATCTCCTGTTACCGAGGGCAGACTACCCTTTCTAGCCTCGGCCCTGTGGACTCCAGTTTGCTTGGACTCCCAGAACAGCCTCCTAATCTCCATTCCCACATCTGCCCCTTGCAGCAGCCAGAGTGGTCTTTTTAAAACCTCAGTCAAAGCATGTCACCCTCCTGGCTCGAACCTCCTCGGTAGCTTCCTGTCACCCTTGGAATAAATTCTAATCTCTTTATCATAACCCATAATCTGGCTTCTACCTCCCTCTCCCCTGTCCTGCGGCCTCACTCTCCCCTGGGCTCACGCACTCATCCAGTCTCCTGTCTGTTCTCAAGTGTACCAAGCTTTTTTCTGCCTTAGGAGTTTGTGCATGCTTGTCCTCTGTCCTCTCCTTCTCTTCACTCCCAATTTTTTCCAAGATTGATTCCTTTTCATCCTTCAGTTCCCAGTTTAAATGTCACCTCCTAAGAGAGACCTTTTTTGACCACTCAGTCTCAAGTAATGACACAATTTGTAATTATTGAGTTGCTTGTTTGTTCCCTGGGTTATTGTCTATTCTCTTGTCAGAGTTGTTCAACACTGTGCCCCCAGCTTGGCACACTTTAGGGCCTTGTAGCAGTCAGAGCAGGCTCAGCTAGGCGGCAGTGATGAACAACTCCCAAATCTTAGTGCCTTCAAACCACAAAGGTTTGTTTCTTAGTCATGCTAAATGTCATCGCAGGTTGGCAGAGGGGCTGTGCTCATTGTAGGGTCTCAGGCTGGTGGAGCAGCCACACTCCCAAACATTCCCAGTGACTGTCCCATAGAGACCAGAGCTCTGGAGGGTCTCGTGTTAGCAAATAAATTCTCCAGCCCCAAAATGATTTATGTGTCACTTCCGCTCACAAGTCACTGGTTAGAGCTAGTCACACAGCCTCACACAATGACAGCAAGCTAGGAAGTTCAATCCTATCCAGTGCCCAGGAGAGAGAAGTGGAAATATCTGCCCAACAGCAGTAAAGACTCACACAATACTCAGTAAATACTTTTGAAAATGGGAGTGTCTAGAATGTTCTTTCCACAGCTACAGTGGGTTAGAGGGACCTTACAGGGTCCTGCTGGGGATCTTGTATTCCTGCTGCTTAGGCCCCTGGCTCTGCCGGGAGTCAGAATTCCCACAGGAGAAGCTCAGCAGATGAGAGTATCCTCTGAGACCTGACATGAGCAATCCCAGTGGCAGTCGTGGCCGGTGGCCTCTCAGTGCTCTTCCCCTGGTGGGACATGTTCCTGGGCTCGTGTCCTCGGTGAGACAGTCCCTCACTGTCTGGCAGGGTCCTTTATTCCACTCTGAATCTACCACACTCAGCTAGGGCCTGGCATGTCCAGGAGCTGAATAGATGATCCTACTGGTGGAGTCCCAGTAGAATCCCTGAGTACAGGGCCTGAGGTTTGGAGTTGAGGGGTGGGAGGCAGAGGATGAGTGTAGCATTTCTCAAAAAGCCCAGTGCATCCTGCATAACATCACATTACTAATACAAAGGAATGGCAGTTACACAGCCCAGGAAAGTGAGAAAACCCCCTGTGCCTGCTGTGGGTCCTGGGGGTGTGGGAACAGGAAAATCCTGGTCTGTCCATGACCCTGATCCTGTTCCCTTAACTACTGATTTCCCTTGGGCAGGCTGCTGCAGCCAGGTCTCCTGTCTAAACTTGCATTTGATAAAACAGCATCACCAGAGCAGGTCCTTTTCACCAGGCTGCACACACCACTGGTTGCTCTATGGTGGTGTCCCACAGTCCCAGATACAACAGGCCTTGAGAGGGAATGCTGACCCTAGGTTGGTTATAACATGCTTAAGTGTACATCTTGGCCTCTGGTGGCAATCACAATTTAAGCTAACGTTTGTTGAGCACTCACCAAGTTCCTAGTACTGTACTGAGAGCTTTATAGGTAATCTCATTTAAATCTTCACACCTATAGTGTGAAGGTACTGCTCCTATTGGGCAGCTGGGGAAACTGAGGCCCACAGAGGCTAAGTAACTTCCTAATTAACTGCTGCTTATATGGCAGAGCCCTCCTTTGAACTTATGCTGATTGCAAACCTGTGCACTTAATTATTACTCCATAGGAAAAAGACATTCTTCTATTTACTAGGATATTCTTCTGGTTACAGTTTTTTGTTAAGCCTATTACTTAAGACTAAAGTAAATCTTCTGTGCTTTTTGATACACTTGGTGGTGGAGGGCCTGGACCTGTTAGTTGATTATACATAGCAATCTAATCAAGGCACAAAGCCTCGCATATAATACACATGTATCCTAATGTTTAATTATCAACAACGAAGGAATTAATTACACGGTGCTGCTACTGTGGATATCAAATTGAACAAGAGAGTTTCCTTCCCTAGAGATTATAGAGGCTGACATTTAAACAATTAATTGCGATACAGTGTTGCGTGTAGGGGTCAACGGGGCCACAAATCCTGCGGAGGCAGAGTGAGGGGTTGGGGGAAGATTCAGCTCTAGGAAGGTGCGGTTAGTTAGGAAAATCAACCCAAGGTTAAGCTCTATTTGGATAGAAAATTACAAGTTCCCGGACTTTGCAGGACAACGACGGGGGCAGGTTGTGGGAGAAAAACCTGTCTGTCGGCCATGAGCTTGTCTACTGCATTTCCTGCCTCAAGGCTACCGCTGGGGTTAGGACTCTGGCCCTTGTATGTGACCTGGGTCAAGTTATTGCTAGGCATTGGTCAAGTAACTGCATTACTGCTAATGGGATGTCATTAGCCAAGCGAGTCGTGGCGGCACGAGGAGCTCCCGCCTCAGGAGCCCCTGGCCGGCGTCCCGACAGCCGCCTGGACCCTTCGACACCCGCGCACTATATCGTAATTTTCCTATGTTTCTCTAGATCAGGTCTGCTCCTCTCTTTTGCTTTCCACTACTTTGGCCTCGCCCTGACCCAAATCCAGGAGGGGAACGCCCTCCGCCCGCCCAAGCCGGGAGTCCCCAGACCCGCTCCAACTCCTTCACTGCAGCAGCGGTCACGTGCAGCCTGTCC
Organism: Diceros bicornis minor; assembly: GCF_020826845.1. Taxonomy (NCBI): domain Eukaryota; kingdom Metazoa; phylum Chordata; class Mammalia; order Perissodactyla; family Rhinocerotidae; genus Diceros; species Diceros bicornis. The sequence goes on along the minus strand of NC_080749.1, from coordinate 12,476,397 downwards.
GGCCGCGGAAAAGAAGAAGGAAGTGGAGGTGGGTGGGGCAGGCGCGCCGAGCCCGCCCCTCCCGCGTGAGACGGCTTCTCCTTGGCGAAGCCTTCTCCACGGCCTCCCGAGGCTTGGAAGCTCCGCTTCGGATTGGCCAATAGGCTCTCGATGGGCGTGGCCTCCAGGGAGAGGGCGGGAACGGAAGAGAGGGCGCGCTCCCGGGAGGCAGGGTTGCCTAGGCGACGCCGGGGGCGCGCTCGTGGGGTGGGAAGGGAGCCGGGGCTGCTCAATGACAAATCGGCAGGGGACGGCTGGGGTCCGGCCCCGCGAGGAGGAGAAGGAGAGGGCGGGGCGGGTTTAAGAGCCGCGGGCCTGGTGCGGACGGCCAAGGCGACGCGGGACAAGTCCCAGGTGAGCGTGTCCGCGCTCTGGCAGGGCCCCCTCCGGGCGGGGTGGGGCGCGGGCTGGGGAAGTAGGTGCGCCGCCCTGTGCTGTGGCCGGCGGCCGGACACGTCGCGCCCGGAGCCTGGGGGAAGGCGACGCCGGGGCAGTGGCCCCGCTCGGCTCCGGGCGGTCCTCTGGAGAAAGCCTCCAGGCCTCCCAGACTGGCTTGGGGCTGAGGAAGTGGGGGCGGCGCCCCAGCCTCTCCCTTTTTGCCGCTCCTTTCCTTTTCCCACAAATGGCCTCTGCTTCCACTTCCTGCCCTTTTGGGCCTCCAGCCCGAGGATGGTCCACTTCCTTAGTGCCTGAGTTGCGGCTGTGGGCAGGGTCAGGGCCATAAGTGTTGCAAAACTTATTAGTACCTTAAGAACTTGCACTTGGACTGAAGTGGGGCCGTGTTCCAAAAGTTGTTTGGTCTAATTGTTTGTTTTTGTGCTCCCTTGCAACTGAGCGTAAAGTTGTTTTTTTGACTCCCCGGCCCCCCGGTTCCTTACTGATAGGGGCTGGCACCGAAGGTGGCGTCTGATAGAGAGCACCATGGACTTGAACTGTTTGTCTGGACGAGGCTGCAGCACCTCTCTTCTTGCCCTCTTGTAGGTGTACTATAAGGTTATCCGTGGTTGGTTCAGAACTGCTAGTGGCGGACGGAGCTGCGCCCAGGCTGTTTGTTTGAGCAGTGTGCTTTCTGTGCTAATTTTCGGGTGAATACTGGAAACGTTGGAACTTGGATGTTGTTATCAGGTGACTCTTCTGGGGAGAAGTTGTGTCTGGTGGACTGATTGAGGACTGCCAATGGTGGAGACTTGGCTGTTTCTTCATTAGAGTTATCTGTGACTCTATTGCAACCCTCGAAGAACAGTGAACCTTCTGCTTTGTCCTAGTTTCCTAATCTTCCTTCTTTTTGTTAAGTTTTAGGGATGGATAGCGGGCACTGATTATCAGAGGGGCTAGTGTATCTTTTAGATGTGTAAATGACCCATGTTCTAGGCAGAGCAACAAGATTCTTGGATGTCAAAGCTCGAAACAGTTAAAGTCAATGTTCCTTAAACCTGAAGCAATACAATTAGAATATTGAAGTTCTCAGAAAAATGGGGTGGCAGTGAAAGGTAGTGTTGACTATTGGGAAGAGGAGGAGGGCAGACTGTGAAGACCTGGGTTTGATGCTGGTTCTGAAATTATTAGTGGTGTGATCTTGAGCACGGCCTTTCAACTCTCTGTGCGGCAGAGTCCACAGCTGTAAAAAGGTGATAGTGGGTATCCTGCTTGTTAGGATTAAGCGAAATAAGGAATGTATAAGGTGTTCTTTGTGGTGGTGGGGGTGGGATGAAGGTAGGGGTGGGAATAAGGCTGGGGATACACATCCCTCGTGTGTGGTTTTAGTCGTGTCAGCTAGTTTGCTTTCTTCTGACCACATCTGGGTCTTTCCTTCCTTTTCTATTCATGGTATTTCCCATTGGAAACAGTAGATGCTCTTATCTGAGATCTCAGCAAGATTTCCCTGTGCCCGAGGAGTAGAACCTTTCCCAGGATTTTGTGTGGAAAAAAGTAGGGGTATAAGTTACTAGATACCTTTTGGGAATATGGGACCTAGACACATAAAGATAGGAAAACAAGAATTAGAGCCTTAAATGAGATCTAAACGGGTCTTGGTGGAAGAAGTGGAAAGGTTCTCAATTCTTGTGTTAATTCTTCAAGGTTCTTTCCTTGGCTGAAGATGGCTTGAGACTCTGGAAATTTTTAAACCAGAGAGTTGACATCATCCTTTGTGCCACATCACCCACTCCCACAATACCTCTTTGCATTCAGTTACTAAATTCTTATCCACTCATGGAATTGATGTAAGTTAGAAACATCATTGGAGACCTTTTCTTGAAAGCTAAATTTGGAGACAATATAACAAACCAAAACTACAGTGTTGAAAGAGATCTTGGTGAACTCTTCTGAGGTTTCCAGTGTAATTTTTCTCAGGATGATATGCAAGAGTCCCATTTTTCTTTGGCTCCGATGACTTCTAAACAAATAGCCCTTGCTGTTAGATATGCAAGATACTTGGATTTTTTTTTTTTTTTCAGTGAATACATATTGCTGGGGTGTCTGAATCAAAGAGAGTGGAGTACCAGAGAAAATGGAACTCTTCCCTAATCGTGTGGAGGAGAGTGGAGTGGGTAAGGAGGTAGAGAGAAATTGACATTTATTGAGCATCGGCTGTCTGCTTGGCACAGACTCGCTGATCTAACCAATACCAGATAAATATCTGGCCTTGGAGATTTGACCATGAGCTGTTTCCTTTAGCTCTTCTGTTCTTTTGGTACCTAGGAAGACAAATAGGCATGTATATGTGTACATATCCGTAGATGTTCCAAAAAGTAGGCCAGTAGGCAAGAAGCTATATGAATTTTTGGATGAGTGAGAGCAGAAAGAGAGCTGAAGAGAATATGGAAGCTCAGTGTCAAAGAGGAAAGGTATACGTGGTTATTACAGCAACTACAAAATGCCAGCCAGCTCTCAATTTCAAGTTTTTGTTGCTCTGAAAAAAGTAACTGCTTATAATTTTCCTGAGTGTTGTCTCTTATGGTTGTAGACTCTTTTGGGAGTTTTTGCTTTTTTTTTAATTGAAATCTAAATGAAGAAAAAGGTGCTATTGATAATTGCTAACACAATCATGTGTCACTTAATGATGGGGATATGTTCTGAGAAATGCTTCATTAGGTGATTTTGTCGTGCGAACATCATAGAGTGTACTTACGCAAACCTAGATGGTGTAGACTGTACACGCCTAGGCTGTATGGTACTAATCTTGTCGGACCACCATTGTATGTGGTTTGTTGTTGACTGAAGTGTCATTATGCGATGCATGACCGTATATTGTTGTTGCTTTTGTTAATGCTTTGTGGGAAATTTATATACAGTATATTTTAGGCCCGCTAGATTGGAAATTTACATAGAAAATATTAAGTTAGATCTGATTCAAATTAAAATATTCCAAGCTATGTAATTTTACTTAGTGTACGGCATGAGTTGAAGAAAATTTAGTAGTTTGGTCCTGTGTGGCTGGCTACCTCTAAAATTTGTTTGTCTTTTGAATGAATTTTCCACTGCTGTGTAATAAATTATCCCAAACTTAGCATCTTAAAACAACAGACATTTATTATCTCACACGTTTCTGAAGTTCGAGAATCTGGGATCAGCTTGGCTGGGTGCTTCTGGCTCAGAGTCTCTCCTGAGGTTGTGGTCTTCAGAAGGCTTGACTGGGCCTGGAGAATCTGCTTCCAAAATGGCTCACTCACATGGCTGTTGGCTGGAGGCCTCAGTTCCTTACCATGTGGGCCTCTCCATACGACTCTTAACAACATGGCAGCTAACTTGGTCCCCAGAGCAAGTGATCTGAGAGACAGACAGACAGAGACAGAGAGACAGAAAGAGGATGATCAAGATGGAAACTGTGGTATCTTAGTATCTAGTCTTGGAAGTGACTAGATGCCGTCACTTCCACCATCACATAGACCAAACCTGGTACAGTATGGGAGGGGACTACGGAGGGGAGCTCCTTTTTAAGGTTTAGACAGGACATTATTGAGAAAATCTTTGTTTTATATGCTTACTAAAGTACATACTGTAGGAGATTAAAATGCAGCTGGAGTTTTTGCTATTCTAGAAACTTTTAATATTATACTTGAAACGTTATGTTCTTTCTTCTGGTTCTTCATTGTCAGATGCTAGAATTAATTAGCCAAATATGCAGTAGCTTTGGAAATTAGAAATTTAAATCTCACTGGTCTCTAAACCAAATGGAACAGCTCAGTTTTTTTTTTTAACCCTAAAACAAATTGGTAGAAAATTATTGCCAAAATGGTCTCCTTGATGAACAGCTTAAAATTATGCGTTAATCATCTGTGTATTTTTGAAAATAAAACTCACTGGCAAAGTAGCTGAAAAAATCTTGGAGAACCTAAACCCTAGCCCTCTCTCGCAATTATTTTAAGTCTTCGGACAATATTTATTTGCCTAGCAATTCTTAATTTCTCTTTTGAAACCCTAATACATTTTAATTATGCACCTGGATAGGAGGGCTTTATTCTTTTAGCTTCTAGATGAAATCTTTCCGAAGTGTCTATAGGTGGAGGGAAAAGTTTAGGAATTCTGAGCCTGAAGCCTGATTAAATGACCTCTGAGTTTCCTTCCATCTCTAAAAGTTCTGTGATTCTAATATTTTCATATAACAAATATCCTTTGAATTAAGCATATTTATAACAAGAGATTTCGTAAGTCGTGTTAAATTGTAACTTCAGAAAATGAAGTCTTCTGAGAATCGCTTGTGTTCGTCCGAATCCAGTCGAAGGTTGTTAGAGTCACCATTAGGCAGACAGGAAAAGTCAGCACAATTTGCATTTCCTTTCTTCCTGTTTTTGGCCCTTTTCCCATTCGCTGCCCTAATTTATGAGCTAGCATCTTTCTTTTCTTTCATCCTACCTCTCCCATCATCCCCCTCCTTCCTTCCACACCCCTCCACCAATAAAAACAGGAAGGGGTTGGTGGTCAGTCATTTGTTGCGGATTAGCTGATCTTATTATTAGGAATGAATTTTAGCCAGCGTAGTACCTCTACTCTACTGAATGCTTGCACATTAAGCCTTTTTTAAAATCTCAAATTATATCTGTTCATTCAGTAAGTTCTGCCATTTTTTAACTTCTAAAACGATTCTACATCCAATTCCAATATGGGGTGTGTTGGGGGGGATTTCCCCCACACCACCAAGCAATTCTTTGACGCCAGCTGGGTGTCCTACAATTCAACTCAATTCTGACACTATCTACCTGGAGACAGCATCAGATTCCCCTAGTTAAGGGCTCAGTCCCACAAGACTACCCTCCACTTCACGTGCCAGTTGCAAGCCCAGGTTGTTACTTGTGCTTCTGACTGACCAGCTACAGATTGGAGGTTCCCACTACCCCCTCCTCGGATTTCAGATACCAGTCACAAGTCCAGATTGTTACCTGTGCTTCTGACTGACTGGCTATAAATCAGAGGTTCTCACAACCCCCTGCTTAGGTTCCATTAATTTGCTGGAGCGGCTCACAGAGCTCAGGAAACCCGCCTACTCACTAGACTACCGATTTATTACAAAGGGTATTAAAGAATGTGAATCAGCAGCCAGATGAAGAGATGCACAGGCGAGGTCCTGAGCACAGGAGCTTCTGTCCCTGTGGAGTTTGTGGCCCAGCACGGTGGCATATGGAAGCGTCTGGTTCTCCAACCTGGAAGCTCTCTGAACCTCCTTCTTTTGGGTTTTTATGGAGGCCTCATTACATGAGCACGATTGATTAAATCAGTGGCCCTTGGTGATTGATTCACCCTCCAGCCCCTCTCCCTTCCCCAGAAATCAGGTGCAATCCTCTGTTCAAGGTTGGTTCCCCTGGTAACCAGCCCCCATCCTTAGGTGCTTTCCAAAAGTCATCTCATTAGCATAAACTCAGTTTTAGCAGAAAGGGGCTTCAACAAGACACCATTTTCACCTCTATGGCTCCTGAAAAAGGAACTGAGAAGGAGAGACCAAATATTATAACAAAAGATGCTCCCATTGTTTGTATCATTCAGGAAATTCCAAGGGTTTTGGGAGCTGTGAGCCAGAAACTGTAGACAAAGACCAAATATATATGAGACATGTATTTTGGTCATCTGAATGACCAAATATATATTTCTTATAAATTACAGTATCACAGCCTCCCAAATAGTTCTAAAACCTAGTCACTTCCCCATGTCTACTGCTGTCCCCTTAGGCCATCATTGTCTCTGGCCTGCTGCATCTTCCGTATCTGCTCTTGGCCTCTCTGTTTTTCCACTCGATAGCTAGAATGATCTTTTCAACATGCAAGTCTAATTATGTCCCCCATTTGCTTGAAACACTTCAGTGGCTTTCCAGTGCTCTCAGTACAAAGTCTAAAATCCCTAAGCTGCTGGGTCTTAAACCATCTGGCCCTACTTTCCTCTGGTTTCATCTCATACCAGACTCCACGTCTTTCTTTCTGCTCCAGGCAGCCACAGGGTGTTTCTTCAGTTTCTTCACTATACCTTGCTTCCTCTTGCTTCAGGTCTTCCTAAAAGCAGTACAAGAAGAGAAGCGAGCATGTGAAAGAGATCCTGCTTAGGAAAGCACTTGGCATATTCACGGAACTGAGAGAAGACAGCTGGCTGGGAAAGGTCGGTGTAGGGTCTTGTAGGCCGTGGTGAGTAGAGGGTTTGGATTTTGTTCACGGTGAGCCAGTAAAGGGCTTTAAGCACACTTTACTTGCGTTTTTAGAAAATTCACAGTAGGGGCTGTGTGGAGAATAGATTGAAGAGCGGCAAAAGTGGCAATGAGAAGTCAGCAGGTCGTGGCTGTTCGGTGGTTGGTGGCTGGGACTAGGGTGAGGCAGAGGAGATGGAAGAGGCGGATGGATTTGAAATGTATTTTGGAGATGGAATCGGTAGAATTGGTCATGAATTGAGTCCAGAGAGAGGCAAGGGGAATCAAAGATGACTCCCAGGATTTGGCTTTAGTAATGACTGGGATACGACTAGTTACTTTATTTTTGTGAGGAAGATCGGCCCTGAGTTAACATCTGCCAATCCTCCTCTTTTTGCTGAGGAAGACTGGCCCAGGGCTAACATCCGTGCCCATCTTCCTCTACTTTTTATGGGACGCGCATGGCCTGACAAGCGGTGCATCAGTGCGCGCCCGGGATCCGAACCGGCGAACCCTGGGCCGCCGCAGTGGAGCACGTGCACTTAACCGCTTGGGCCACCGGGCCGGCCCCCACGACTAGTTACTTCAGTAACTGCTAGATGGGCAATAGTGGAGAAGGAGCAGATTTTAAGTGGGGGCAAATCAGGAGTTCTGTTTTGGGAATGTTAAGTTTGAGAGTCTTGCAAGACACCCAGGTGGGGAGAAGTGGCAATTAGGTAGAGGGATCTGAGTCTGGAGGGCAAGAGAGTGACCTGGCTGCATCTAAAGCTGCTGGAATGGGTGAGGGAGTGAGTGTAGAGGTGAGAAGGGTGTAAGACTGAGCTCTGAGGAGGACCAACATTTAGAAGCCAGGTGAAGGAGGAAGAGCTGGCAAATGCCACGGAGAAAGAGCTGCCAGAGAAACAACAAGCACCATGGGAGCATGTGGTGCTGGGAGGCCAGGGGGGACCGTATCTGGAGGGAGATGCCAGGAGGGCCCTTTGCGTTGGCTGCTAGGGGCCTTCTTTCCAGGCAACGTTTTATCGCAGTTGCTACATGCTCGTTTTTAAAAGGAGGAGGGCATGGGAGAGGAGAAAGAGAGAACTTTTTACTGGAATTTGCAACATGGAGTTTATTGGTGACCTTGACAAGACCAGTTTCCATGGAGTTATGCTGCGGGAGGAAGCCAGATGAGAATAATTTCATAAATGAAGTAGTGAGGGAAGGAACGCCAGGGCCTTGCTACTCAGAGTGGGGACCCTGAGCCAGGAGCATTATGTGAGAGTAGGTTGGCTGTACAGAATCTTGGGCTCCACCCAGACCTACTGAATCAGAATGTGCATTTTAACAAGATTCCTAGGTAATTTGTATCTACATTAAAGTTTGAGAAGCACTGGTGTAGATAACCGGGGCTCTAGAGAAATTGTGTCACTAGCTAGAGAGACATAGGGATCAAAGGGGTGTGTGTGTTTAGGATGAAGATTAAATAGAACATGTCTGTATGCTGTTGGGGATGATTCTGTAGAGAGGTAAAGACTGATTAATGATGCAGGAAAAAGCAAATAACATTCTTGGAATGACGTTCTTGGGCAGGGGGGTGTGGGTGGCGTGGAGTCCAAAGCCTGTGTGGGGGGCTTGGCCTCTGCTAAGAACAGGAGCATGCTCTGCATGTAGCTGGATTCAAGGAGGAGATGGCCGTGGATGCTGGTGGGTTGGTGGGTTTGGTGGAGGAGCAATGAGCGAGTCTGTGCTTGATGGCTTCTGTTTGGGAAATGAGGTAAGGTCATCTGTTGAGAGTGAGCATAAGGGAGGGCGTGGGGAGGATCACAGTGAGATTTCTAGGAAGTGTAGAGTGAATGCCCATTCCTGGTTTGTGGTCATTGAATGTGATGTTTCATAAAGCTGCTTGCATGATTTTCTTTCCCTCTCCAGCAACATTTGCTTGCCAGGTGCAGGTGCTGAAAAGAGTGGTGAAAGGAGCAAGGGAGGTGACTGCACTTGCAAGAGGGCTTTTATAATGTGGGCCTGTGGGAACTAAGTAGGTGAAGGAGGAAGTGGAGCCCAGAGGGGGTTGGTGCACAGAGAGAAAATGCTTAAGGCCTGTGCTTGCAAGTGTCAGAAGGCAGAGCATTGCAGTAGGAAGGTGTTTGAGCAAGTGAACTAGAAGGATGGAGGAAGAGGCTGGAAGGCTAGAGGAGATAACTGTTTCTGATGACGAGGAAGTTCAAGGTATGACTATAGCAGGGTTAGGTAGAATGAAGGAAAAAGTTTTTGGAGAAGAGAAGGTCAAGGACTTGAGAGAGGCCAAGCTCTTGGATAGATCATCCATATGAACATAGAAGTCACTGAGGAGCATGACAGAAGTTGGGATAGAAAGGAAGTCTGTGAACCAGAAGGAAATACCATCAATAAATGAAGGAAGTGATGAGGAGGTCCGTAGATGATAGCAGCAAGGTAGGGGAAAGGGTATTACCCAAGCCTTAAAGATACAGGGCTTTTGCAAGAGGAAGGAGGAGATTATTGGACTGAGGGAAGTACTAAATTGGAAGTGACAGTGGGAGGGGAGGAAGGACGCTTATCTCCTCCTGGCCTTGAGGTATGGCATGAGTAAAAATGTGGTGCCCCCAGGGTACCCCTGGGTCTTAGGGGAAGCCAGAAGGTAGAGGAACCTTCTTAGAAGAAGTGGAGTGTCTTGAAGAGTTTGCTGGTGTTCTCCAGGGCTTGGGGGTGGGGTGGGGATGGGATTAGTCATTTCAGGGGATGGAGGCGGTTCTGCTGGGGTGAGAGGCCTAGTACTGAGGGAAGAGTGGGGATGCCTGCACTTCTGGGGGTGACTCGGTGAGCAATGTCCGGCAGCATGCCGCCCTCTCCGGGAGGGGTGGATCCTGTTCAAGTGCTGTAGTGCCCAAATCTTGGCTAGGGAGGTGGCAGCTTCCTGATGCTGGTTCCCTAAGGCTTCATACCCTGACACAGCAGAGGAGAGAATGCAAGACCCTTTCTGTTAGAGGAAGCTCAGGAGCTGCGGGGGAGAGTTAGGGCGGCTCCTGAAGTGCCCGTTGGTAATAGCTCTGAAGGCGAGTGGCATGTCTTTTTGGGTGATGGAGAAGAAAGAAGGGTCTACAGGGCCTCTGTTGATGGTGATAACACTGCTACCCCTGTTTCTGTATTGCAAATGCTCTCTGACGCTCTCAGAGCCTTTGGTACATATGTTCCCATTTGTTCCTCCCCAGTTACCCTGTGAGAGAGGCTGGGCAAATACTGGCCCTGTTCTTCGGGTGGAGAATTGAGGCCCAGTGGGATGAAGTGACTTCTGAACCAGGTCCAGAAGCCAGTTCTCTTCCTTCCTGATGTGGTGCTCGGGACAGGTGTCACCTCAGCTGTGGGGGACGGAGTCTGAGCGAAGAAAGAGATCCCTTACCTTCTTTCTTCCATCTTGAAGGACTGGCAGCTCATCCTGCCTTAGCTTGGGTTTGCCTCCCAGCCCAATTTCTATCTCAAGACTTTCTAGAGTAGCAGAGTGATATTCAAAAAGCAGTTAAGTACTTACTCAGAGCCAGGTATTACAATGTTTTCTCATTTAATCTTCATAGTAGCCTTGAGGATATGGATGTCCTGTGTATTTTGTGGATCAGACCGAGGCCAAGATAAGTAACTTAACCAAGGTCATTCGCTTCCTGACGGCTGACCCCAAACTTCAAGTGGAATGTTTTTTCTCCTGTCCCACACTGTAGTTGGTATATAACTACTTTTTAAAAAAGTTTTGGTAAAATATACATAACATAAAATTTACCACTTTAACCATTTTTAAGTGTAAAGTTCAGTGGTATTAAGTACATTCACATTGTTGTGCAATCATCACCACTATCCATCTCCAAAACTTTTTTTATTATCCCATTCTGAAACTCTGTGCCCGTTGAACACTAACTCCCTGTCCTCTACCTCCCCCAGCTCCTGGCAACAACCATTCTACTTTTCATTTCTATGAATTTGACTTATTTCAGGTACCTCATATGAGTGGGATCATATAGTATTTGTCCTTTTGTGTCTGGCTTATTTCACTTAGCCTAATGTCTTCAAAGTTCATTCCTGTTGTAGATTAAATCAGAATTTCATTCCTTTTTAAGGCTGAATAATATTCCCTTGTGTGGATGTACCACATTTCGTGTATCCATTCATCCATCAGTGGATACTTGGGTTGCTTCCACCTTTTGACTGTTGTGAATAATGCTGCTATGAACATGGGTGTGCAAATATCTATTCAAGTCCCTGCTTTCAATTCTTTTGGGTGGATAATAACTGCTTTTGTTGTACATTTCCTCCCAGGTCTTTGTTTTAGGACTCGTGCTGTAGTTGCCTATGCATTTCTCTCTATTTAATGAGCTGTCTGACCCATAATTCTGTCACTGATATAGATTTCAGTATTTCACACCATATTTGAAGGTCTTCACCACTCAAATCCACAGATGGAGCAGCCAAGTGTAGCAGCTCAGAGTGTGGACTCTGAAGGCAGACTGCTGGACTCCCAGTCTCAGCCCTGCCGTGGGCTAGTTAAGTGACCTTGCAAGTTATACAAGATCTGTTTGAGTGTGTGCGATATACTAGTAGATGCTGTGGAAATAGAAATAGTAGGAGTACATCTCTAAACACAGTTTTATTTGGACAAGTAATTCAGAACAGGGACATGTATGTTAGTTCCAAAATTTGGCCTTCAGCCATTAAGAGATGAAGTAGCTCTGATGTCTCCAAGGCTACCTTTGCAGGTAGAAGGAACTGGAGTCTGTGTAAATTGGTAGATCTCTCTAAGGCCGGTGAAATCCCCAGATGCCATTGGGGGTGGAGTTATGGTGGGAGGGGACTTTCTTTCAGAAATAACTATATACATAAAAAAAAAAATGAGAGCTTGCAAATTACTTCGTAGCATTTCTTGTTGCTTTGTAGTTCAGGAACATCATCAGATATGTGAATTAACTTTTCAAAGTTCACCAGTTACCACTCGTTCTCTTGAGTCCTCCCAACCCAAATGGAGAACCTGGGTTGTATTCTTTTTTTTTTTTGGTGAGGAAGACTAGCCCTGAGCTAACATCTGTTGCCAGTCCTCTTCTTTTTGTTGCGGAAGATTGGCCCTGGGCTAACATCCATGCCCATCTTCCTCCACTTTATATGTGGGACACCTGCCACAGCGTGACTTGATAAGTGGTGCATATGTCCGCACCCGGGATCTGAACCTGTGAACCCCAGGCCACCGAAGCAGAGTGCGCAGACTTAACCACTACATCACTGGGCTGGCCCCGAGAACTCGGTTTTTGATCCACCAGATATTGAGCATCTCCTAAGTACCAGGCACGCTGGGCACACAAAGATGATTGGGCAAGTCTCAGTGTGGTGGGAGAGAGACCTCACCTAGGAGGAATTTACCGGTTTACCTCAGTGCAGCAGGGGCCAGTATTGACAGGCATGGGGGCCCACTTAGACTGGGAGGGTCAGGTGTGTGTTGGGGGCAATCTAGGAAGGTGGTAGAGGAAACATTGAAGGTGAGGGTTAAATTACAGGTGAGCCTTCATCAGGAGGAAGGGCAGTCCTGGCAGAAGGAATAATGTGCTAGAGGTATAAACCAGAGGCAGGGTGCTTATGGTGAGCGACTTCAGAGCTTTCTGTGTTTTTTTTTAGATCATTTAGTTTGTTTTTGTTAATTTAATTTTTTTGTTGGGGGGGGGAACAGATAAAGATGTTCATCAGGGAACAGAAATACCTAAAACAAATTTCCTTAGGCGCACAAGAGGGCTAATTTAAGTTGTTTTGCAGCTCTGACTTCAGAAAAAACCAGCAAAAAATTGGAAAGGAACTTAGATCATTTAATTCAACTTCCTTAATTTTGTAGACATGGAAACTGAGTCATACACGTATGAGAATGTGAAAATATCCTCTTCCCTGGTGCTAATGACAATAGCAGCTGCACAAGGGAAGGGAAAATTGAGTTTCCCCCTTTGAGTGAGGGTGTGTAGGAAAGGCCAACTGTATACAAAGAGAAACTCGGAGAACTGTGACGACTTGAGCTTTTTCTTGCCAGGACTGTCGCTACTGGAATGCCCCATCTAATGAAAAGCAATAAGAAAATACAGATTTACCAAATAGAGAAGTCAAACCTGAGTATCTTCCTTTAATAGGAGGATTTAACAGAGGTTCAGCAGCAGCCCTAGGGAGCGTGTGTCTGTTGAGAGATTGTTAGCTAACTGATAGAGTCTTCGCCGGTGACCTGCAGGACCTGGTGCTGAGGTGCTCAGAGCCTCTTGCATGTTATTCCTGTCACCTGGCCATTCCAGTTTGCTGTCCTCCTCGAGGGCCTATGCTCCTTTCTGAGAATGAGAAGTCACATCAGAGATGGTCAGTCAGAAATGTCCCTGCCCCTTGAATAATAACCAAATGATCATAAATCCTCTCAGAGATCTTTATTTAAATCAGTGGGTGAAATGAGGAGATTCTTATAAAAACCAGGTTGCTCTAATTTTTAAAGAACATCTCTGGTATAACCGTAGGGACTTTGCATATTTTATTGAAATACCAAACCACGAATGCTACAGTTTTTTGTTTACTCTGAGACTTCTTAATAAATAAACTTACTTTGCTTGATGGTCTGGTAATCTGTGTTTTAAGGGCCTGTGTCATGACTAATAACAATAACCTCATATAAGTTCAAATAAATACTTAACAATTTTAAGAGATTCAGATTGTTTAGTGACAAATTCACAAAGCTTAGAAAATATAAATTAATCTTATCCATTTGTCGAACTTTGCTTTTGAAATAAGGAAATAGTGGCTTAAAGTTTTTAGGCTTTTGACTGTAAGTAATGGAAATAAGATATGGATGAACCCAAGTGTTAAATTTACAGTCTACTAGATTTTATGATGACTGTAGTTTGGGTAAAATTCATGTTATTGAGGTTGCTACATGATTTATATATGATAATATAGGGAAATATTCCTACAATACAAGGATACAAGAGGGAAAAAGGCAGACCTGGTGCCTGCCTCATGGAGCTTTTTTTTTTTTTTTTTTGTGAGGAAGATCAGCCCTGAGCTAACATCCGTGCTAATCCTCCTCTTTTTGCTGAGGAAGACCGGCTCTGAGCTAACATCTATTGCCAATCCTCCTCCTTTTTTTTTTCCCCAAAGCCCCAGTAGATAGTTGTATGTCATAGTTGCACATCCTTCTAGTTGCTGTATGTGGGACGCGGCCTCAGCATGGCCGGAGAAGCGGTGCGTTGGTGCGCGCCCGGGATCCAAACCCGGGCCGCCAGTAGCGGAGCACGCGCACTTAACCGCTAAGCCACCGGACCGGCCCCTTATGGAGCTTTAATTGTAGTGGAAGAAATAAGCGAAAAGTCAGGAAGTAGAAAAAGAAGGGATTGCAAGGTGTGGTCAGCGCAGAGAAAGAAGCGAGGGCCGAGATGGAGGCCGTTGGAGAGGGGCCTGCTGGAGGTGCCGAGGTCTAGGCAGGCCTTTCTGAAGAAGTGACCCTGAAGTTGAGACCCTCAGGAGAAGGAATTAGGTTTGTGAATGTTGACTGTGAAGTGGCTTGGGGTTGGGAGGGGCAGTGGTGGGGAAGATGAGGTTGGAGAGGTGGAGACTAGGGATGAGGAGGGAAAAACTGGGTTCTGGAGACTTCATTTGAGCCCCTTCAGCAAGCTTTATTCCTGGACATGGGGATATATGAGCCAATAAATAACTTTTTTGCTTAAGCTACTGTCTATTAGAGTTTCTTTCATTGTGGACAAGTCCTAACCATACCAGGGGGCAGAATATTTGAATTCCCTGGAAGCACCTTCAGCTGGAGTTGCTATATGTAGAGTTCATGCTTTATTCCCTCAGAATGACGTATTTTTATGTCCTTGTGTTTTTCCTCCTGGCCCTGCCTTGGTCTGATTCCTGGGACGTGAATTGTATGTGTCCTTTCAAAGCCATCTGTGCGGTCAGTTGGGACTCCCTTGGTTGGAAGTGACAGGAACCTAAGGTAACCAAGCACACACCACAGAGGGGGGTTTACTGGGAGGATACCAGCGGGTGTCACTGCTCAGGGGAGAAATGAAAAACCGAGCCGAGGAAGGGGCCGCGGATGCAGCCGGGACTCGGGAGCAGCTGGAACCAGCACCCCGCAGGCTGCCAAGACTCGCATGGTGTTTCTCTCCATGTGTCTTCCTTGCTGTGGATCAGCTTTTACTACTTGGCAAAAAACATAGCTGTCAATTTGTAAAGATGAGTGGCCTGCAGACATGCTTTGTTTGCTCACAGTGCTTTTAAAAATTGATTTAGTTATTAACATTTAAAAAGGGAGATTTCACATAGAAATCCAAATTTCTAGCATCTCCTAAAAAATCAGAAGTCTGACATTCCTGAATCCCAGCAATCAGCTGGTGCCGAGGAGCTGCCCTTCCTTTTGGAAGGGGCAGTGCGCTGTCTAAAGAGCCACAGATGTCCTGCTACTCTCTCACTTCTGCTTGGGGCTCCCACCCCAGCTGTTGCCATCGGGGACCCAGCCCTCTCCGTCTCCGACCCATACCGTAGCTCGGGTCCAGTGCCCTCCTTAGGATCAGTAAGGTTCTCCTGGGAGGTGGGGCCGCATACTACCTTGGCATGTCTTATCTCCCTCATCCTAACCCATCTCCTGTAACAACCATGAGGATGGTGGAGGGGAGCAGTTTCTAGAAAAGGGATGCTAGGCAGACGGTACCTTAAATTACATATTTGGAAAAATATGTAATTTGTTATTTAGTGAAATCTTTTTAAAACTCGTTTTTACTAGATGTACTTTTGCCAAAAGGGCCTGTTATTGTTCTTAATGTGCTGTTATTGCTTTCAGTAGTCCTTTGCTTTTTTATTTTGGAGGAGAGTTGGGAGGACTTCAGAGAAGTTTTAGTGATTTATGGCAAGAAATGAAATAGTATATGAAAGTATATGCCTGTTCTTTTACGGGGGTGATGTAAGTGTGATTCGATGACATTAAATCTGGAGATATGGAATCGTGCCATAGATACTTTCTCCCGCCACATAATGTGAAAGATTTGGAGTGTTTAAGCTAATCTTTAAAAAATTGTCCTGAATTGAATTTCTGGATTTTTTTGAAAGAAGATGGAGCAATTAGCACTTTTTTACTCAATGTAAAGATTGGTAACTGGACCGTCCTCAAGAAACTAAACTAACGTTTATTCCTGTGAGTGTGTCCATCGAAAATAAGCATTTCAGTTGGAACTCAGATGTAACATGGCTTATCTATTTGTTTTTATGGATTATTTAAGCTAGGATTGCAAAAAGTTGCTACAAATGTACTAACAATCTTCCAAACCTGATTTAGTAAAAATTAAAATTTAGATATTCATGGAATTTGATAAAGTATTTAAAAATCTGTTTCCTGGTTTCTAGAGTTTCTGTTCTGTTCTAAATTGTGAAAATCCAAGAATGCATTCTCAAATCAAAATCACTTTTTTTGTTTCTTTTAATTTATTTCATTACTTGAAGGGAGCATATTGTTTTAAATCTTCATTATTTTGTCCTCTCTTTGGTAAAATTCTATGCTTTTCCAAGACAGTCTTTTAAAAAATTTCTTTCTCATTTCCTTAGACTTCTCTATTTCTGAAGAGTTTAAAACTG
The DNA here is from genome assembly GCF_020826845.1 of Diceros bicornis minor. Taxonomy (NCBI): domain Eukaryota; kingdom Metazoa; phylum Chordata; class Mammalia; order Perissodactyla; family Rhinocerotidae; genus Diceros; species Diceros bicornis. The sequence continues at coordinate 12,460,130 of NC_080749.1, read as the reverse complement.
TAGAATGAAGATATGGAAATGATTGTACTTGAACTTGAAGAACAGAGGATAAATAGAAGACTATATGATGAATAAGGGTCTCTAGTTAGGAGGTAAATATGAAGAGGAAGACCATTCACTTGATGGGCTTAATGAAAAATAAAGAGATTGTCTCTAGGGACAACAGCAGAGAGTTGAGCCATGATATTTCGTCATCTCCATCTAGATACTAGAAAACCCACAAAAATAATTTTGAATCATATTATGAAAAGTGAATCAGTTTTCTTAGGATAGCAATGTACCATGGCCCTTGCCAAAACAAAAGTGGTAATGTTGACTCTGAGACTGTCAATTGGTAGTTATTAGAGAATAAGAATTCCATTTGAAGTTAGATTCATGGTTCCGTCCAAATGAGTATTCCACTTCTTATAGAATTAAGGTGAGAAGATGGCTCCAACCTTAGTTAATTCATTTAATTAATATTTTAGGTATGTTTTTTGTGATAGGTAATGGGTGAGATAGTGGTCAACAAAATACAGAATCTGTACTCAAAGAGCTTAAAGTCTAATGGAATGGTTTTCAATCTAGGTGTGAATTGGAATCATCTGGACATCCTAAGAACATAGGTGCCAGGACTCCGTGCTCCTAAATTGAAATCTCTAGGGGAGTAGGACTCAGGCACCTATATTTTTGTCTTCATTGTTTTTAATAACTTTTTAGTGTGGAAAATTTCAAACATATACAAAAGTACAGAGAATAGTATAAGAAACTACCTTGTACCCATCAGTTGGCTTCAGCAACCATCAATTATGGCTAATCTTATTTCATCTATATTCCTACTCATTTTCTTCCCCCTTGGTAACTTTGAAGCAAATCACCTCGTTTGTAATGAGGTTAAATGAAGTCACTTGAAATTTTTTTTTTTTTGTGAGGAAGATTGGCTCTGGGCTAACATCCGTTGCCAATCCTTCTCTTTTTGCTGAGGAAGATTAGCCCTGAGCTAACATCTGTGCCTATCTTCCTCTATTTTGTATATGGGATGCCGCCACAGCGTGGGCTGAGGAGCAGTGCCTCGGTCTGTGCTTGGGATCTGAACCTGCGAACCCCCGGCCACCGAAGCAGAGTGCGCAAACTTAACCACTATGCCACCGGGCCGGCCCCTGAAATTTTTTTTTCTTAGAATAATTCCTTAGTATTATCATATCTAGTCAAGGTTCAGATTTCCTCAATTTTCTCATGTGTGTGTTTGTTCAAATTATGATTCAAATAAGGTCTGTATGTTTCAATCAGTTGATATTTCTCTTATGTCTCATAATTTATACGTTTCCTCTCATTCTGTCTTTTTTCTTGTAATCTATTTGTTGAAGAAACTGGGTGGCTTATTCCATTGAGCTTCCTACAGTTTATACATTGCTGATGGTGTGTCTTTGTGGTGATGTTCAACATATTCCTCTGTCTAGTGTATCTCTGGTAAATTGCTAGTTAGATTTAGAAGCTTTTTTTTTGGCAAGACTACATCATTGATGGTTATGTGTTTTTTTCAAGATGCTTATAATGTCAGCTTCTCTTGTCTTTTGTAATGTTAGCAGCCGTTGATGCTCAGTGCCTAGATTTCCTTTTTTTTTTTTCTTTGTGAGGAGGACTAGCCCTGAGCTAACATCCAATGCCAATCCTCCCCCCTTTTTTTTTCTTGAGGAAGAGTCGCCCTGAGCTAACATCGGTGCCCATCTTCCTCTACTTTATATGGGATGCCGCCATAGCATAGCTTACCAAGCAGTGCATCGGTGTGCGCCTGGGATCTGAACCTGGGAACCCCGGGCTGCTGAAGTGGAGAGCGTGCACTAACTGCTTGTGCCACCGGGCCGGCCCCTAGATTTCTTAATTCATGAGAAGTTGAAAAATGATAATAGCCCAAATTCTATCATTCCTTGATTTGTTAGAATATTTTGTAAAGGGAAACTTTGCTTCACTATTATTTGGTCACCTGTTGGTACAGTTTATATGGGAGAAGCAAAATACACTTTTGTTTTTTGTGAGGAAGGTTAGCCATGAGCTAACATCTGTTGCTAATCCTCCTTTTTTTGCTGAGAAAGATTGGCCCTGGGTTAACATCCGTGCCCATCTTCCACTACTGTATATGGGATGCTGCCACAGCATGGCTTGATAAGCGGCGCGTAGGTCCGCGCCCAGGATCTGAACCTGCAAACCCCAGGCTGCCGAAGCAAAGCGTGCGAACTTAACCACTACGCCACAGGCCAGCCCAGCAAGATAAACTTAATTCTTTCCCTTTATTTACCAATTTTTAAAATAATGAGTTGTTTCACTAGTCCTCCAAAGGTGACCAGTAAGGTGCTTTTTTAGTATCGTTGTGAACAAATTTGATGTATTTCAATCCATTGTATTTATCTTTATTGACCTTTAATTGTCCATCTTTGACCAGTCTCTTCAAATTGGCTCCTGAGCATATGTGTGTGTGCGCGCATGTGTATTTTAAAATTATGATTGATTTTGTAGCTAACAGCATTTATTATTAAACCACAAAAAGAACCTCTGGGGATGGCTGTTACTTTAATGGTTTACCTTCTAGAGTCAATATTCACACTAGAACACTCAGGAGACAACATTTCCTTAATGGAACATTGATGAGAAATGTGGCATGGGATGGAAGATTGTTTAAAATGTGTCCTCATTTTTATTTCTTTTTTTTATTTCTCATTTTTATTTCTTAAAACCCTTCATTCATTCATTTGTTCCTTTATTCATTCTCTGGGCATTTCTAGGTCTCTAATACACTGTGGGTCAGAGTTGTAGGTCCAGGAGACACGCATGTGAATAACACACTGCCTCTCCACCCAAGGAGTGCATATGAGAGACTGTTCACAGATGACCACAGGATTGTGTTGTGTCATTAAAATGACAGTGATGTAGGGATTCAGCGCAGGAAGGGAGGTGCTGTCAACATGTCATGTCATTCTTACATGCACTGGCATACTCACATATACAGTCCCATAGTTTATTTTGTCATGTAATAATTTGGTGTTGGATGCTAAGAAATAAGGAGATTCCATGTTGTTTTCAATACTAGTGGAAATGACGCCTACTAATAGATGGTGTCACTGCAGTTTACTTTTTCATTATTCAGCATTTACAACCCCTGCAATCCATCTGTTTCCTGTGTTACTTCGTATTTGAGAGCACAGTTTTTTGGGGGAGGGTCCTTCATGACCCTAATTTAGATCGGGTTGTTCCTAATATGGACTATAACAGTAAGTGGTATGAAAATTGGGATTTGCCTTGACACTTGGCATGGTGCCCTTGTAAAAATGCAGATTCTGAATCACAAGTAATCTGTGAAGACACTGGAAGACCGTGCACTTACCCTGTTTCTCATCCATATCTCTCCTTTAGATTTAGCATCTATTGATGATTCTTGCCCGAACCAATCTTACAGTAAAGATCATTGCAAAATTTTGATTTTCGAAGTCAGGCACATCCTGTAAATTTATCAGTCTGCCTTGGCGTTCTATGGTAAGCAAGAGCCTTCCCTTCTCCCTTGTTTATTTAATATTTATTGTAGGTATGGGTTCATGGATTCCTAATATTTCACTGGTCTGGTTTCATTACTGTCCATAATTATTTTGGTGCTTAAATTATCCCAGATTTAGGATTGCTTTCCTTTTTGTTTGTTAATCAAAGGATTAAAAATATGAATGATATTTTGGGAGACTCAAATATTATGATTATGGCCTATTAGTAATATCCTATTGGTTACCTTCAAATCATACTATCTGGAGAAAAGGTGCTAAATGCAGTTCTTTGCATGTGTATAGACTTTGATGGTTTTCCATGTGCTTTTGTGTACCATATTACCAGGACACTTGAATTTATTTATTTATTTTTGCTTGAGGAAGATTAGCCCTGAGCTAACATCCATACCAGTCTTCCTCTACTTTGTATGTGAGTTGCTGCCACAGCATGGCCAACAAGTGGTGTAGGTCTGTTCCCTGGGATCTGAACCCAAGAACCCAGGCTGCCGAAGCAGAGTGCACGGAACTTTAATCACTAGGTCATGGGGCTGGCCCCCGGGACACTTGAATTTTATGAGGGGGACTGGAGGAGTAAGTTTTCCTCTGCATTTTCAGATTGTCATTTGATTTTCATGACAACCCTATGATACAGACAAGGTGGCATTTGGATTCTACCTACCAACTCATTTTCTCCTGGCTTAACGAAGGACTAATGACGTTATTAGCCTATGGGACTGAGGTTCAATAGAAGCCACCTCCTTCCTTCTAACACACGTTTGCATGGTTTCTATACTGTGATGTGATTTGCTGTCAAAATTTTACTTCTCAAATGAATATGTGTTCTGATATTTGAATTAATTCTAAGTGGTAGAGAGCCATTATCTAATATTAATGTATCATAGCACATTACATAGAAAAACCATTTCCCAGCTCCCCTGCCTCCCTGCCATGCCATCTAAATGAAGCTTTCTCAGTTTGGAGTGTCTTGTTTTTCTGTACTAGAGGGTATGTTTATTCTTGTTGGTCCAATGCTTTATACGCTAAGTTGGGCTGGAGGACTCACCCTGCAGTGGCTCCTCATTTTCTCTAGGGTAAGTTTCTTGAGACGGCATTTTAGGCCCATTTGTAGATGAACATGTCTGTCTTTTGGGACACATCACCCAGTCATTTCCCCACCCATACGTTTTGCTTCAATATCATGTGATACCTGGACCCACTGTGATGTTTCACGCCGTTGTCGCTTTGCACGTGCTCTCTGTTATGCGGGAAAGCTCCCCTCTCTCACCCCCATCTGCTGAGTGAACTCTTATTCAACTTGGAAGCCTTTCCTGATTCTCTTTTCCCAAGGTTCATTATGCTTTCCATTATACCTTGTGCCATCTGGGTCATAGCATGTGACAAATTGTCTTAAAATGCTTGATTTATATATCTTTCGTTAGGAGACTGAGTTTCCTAAGGGCAGAGACCTTAGTTTGGCACAAAGTAGTGCTTAAATGTTTTAGTTTCAAAAATGAAACTACAGAGCGTGCCTGTCAGTAGGTAGAGACGTCTGTTGGTGTGTTTCTCAAGTCCCCTGTAAAAGGCTTCTGACTCTGAGGAGAGAGCCATGCCAGGACTTGGTGTTATGGGCCCAAATTCCCCTTGTTGGAAGGTCTGTGTTGTGGCTTTCATGTGTTGGCTGTGAACCCAATAGTTCATTGAAGAGATTAGGAGGTTTGCAAGACCTTTAGAGCGAGTTCTGAAATTGTTAGCAAAGGCAGTGGGGGAGGTATAATTGCTTTGTAAAAAATGGATGTCTATGCTGAAGTTAAGAATGAATATATGGATGTCTACAGCTTACATGGAAATGCATCAAAAAATAAGATGGCTTGATGGGTAGGTAGAGGAATGCCAGATGACTGGGTTTGTGATAAAGCAAATGCAGCAACATGCTAACTGTAGAATCCAGGTGGTGGGTGTGTGGGTTCACCGTGCAGTTCTTTCTACTTTTCTGAAAGTTTAAAACTCTTCATAATAAAATGTTGAGGAAAACTTTTTTTTAAGAACAAATTTATTGTTATATATGTTATTTTTGAAGAACACATTTATTGGCTAGGCATATCTATTATAAACATTAAATCATCTACACCAACTTCCTAAGCCTTGCTGTTTTTTTTTCCTTCCTGATATTTCTCCTCCTCTCTTTAACTAGTGAACTCCTTCAAATCTCAGTTCTTATGTTGCTTTCAGTACAAGTAAAAACAACAACAATAAATAGAGTAACAGTGGCTTAAACAAGTAGGGGTTTATCTTCTCCAATAACAGGATTCTAGAGGTCGGCATTTCCAGTTTCCGGGAGTGGTTCGGGGGTGAGCACTTGGCTGGCCCTTCTGCCTTTCCCCTGTCTTTCCCTTCATCCAGTCGAGTTGATGGAAGCAGTTATGTGGATTGGAAATATCCACCATGGTTATTTCAGTTTTTGAGCTTTGAGCATAGATATTTAAGCAAAATATCTGTGGGTTTGTTGAATAGTCTTCCAATTTATTTATTATGGTTTCTTCTAGAGGAATTGACTTTGTTTTTTGAAAATAATAGCTCGGAATTAGATATTTCTACATGTGTTTGAAAGCTCCCCCGCCCTGGAAAATTATTTCTCCATTTTCATACAACTGTAATAATTCATAGAAGCAAGGCTGCCTCAGGGGAATTGTGTGACAGATTGATGGTCTGGAGGTTTCAACCTCATGCTCAAACCTCAGCTCTGTGGGAAACAGTGTGGACCAGAAATTAGGCCAAAAGCACTTTCACCTTCCTAAACTGAAGCCTTCTGGGGAGGCCGGCTCCTTATCCCATTTATTCTATTTTAGTCACAATTCAAATGTGCTTAATTACCTAGTTAATTGCTTAGAACACTTATTAAAAAGCACATAATTAGAGAAGGGGGAGTGGAAAGAAAGCTTGGCATAGGCACGTAAACTGATGGTCCAGTGTAGAGGGGGAGAGCAGGCAGAGATGGGAGTCCGTCCACTCAGCAGCCCAAGGCCGTTCGTATCACTGATCTCCGTGGTGGTGATGATCCTTAAATCATCAAGAAAAAGTTTAATTATGTTCAGTCTACTCTGTTTAAGAAGATAGATAGGTATAATATGTGAAAAATAACATGCAAAACTACGTAAATATCTCAAATAGGTTTTAAATATAGGAATATATAGATTAAAATACTGGCTGGAAATACACTGTTAATAGTGAACATCTCTGGGTGGTAGGATCATAGGTGATTTTTTTTTTCTATTTTAAAGACAGTTTTTGTGTATTTGCTAAATTTTCTATTGAGCATTGAAAGGGTTCAGAGTATGCCGCCCCAAAATATGCCACTCTGACATAAGGACTATTTTGAGCTGAAGGCAATTGAGAAAAAGCAGACACAAGAAAAACTCTCTGCCCTCCCTTCTATACCAGGAAGGGCAGGACGGTTCTTGATCACTGGAGACAACGCCAGACACTTGTCAGCCCAGGGAACCAAAGGAATCCAAACAGCAGATCTTGCTAAAACAACCCTTATCTTCCATTAGTTTACCCATAAATTTACCTTCTCACAATGTGCTGCCCCAGAAGCTCAAAGTCCCTTTCCTTTGTCTTGTCACTTCTCTACAAAATTTATTGTTCTTTTGTTAAGAAGCTATATAAGCCCAAGTTCTAACCACCCGCTTTGAGTTATTCATCACTGACTTCTGTGTGTATGTGAGATGCACTCGTTAATAAGCTTCTGTTGTTTTTCTCTTCTTCATCTTTCTTTTTCAGTCTTATTTTTAGGGCCCCAGCCAATGAACCAAAGATGGGTAGAGAAAAAACAGTAGTTTTCCCTCCCCTACAGTTTTATTACTTTTCATTTTAAATAATTAAAAAATATTTTAAACATTCACAGGGTCATTCTTGTTCAACTCCCGATCTTTTGATGTCATTTTTCTCACATTTTGATTTTGTTTTTAAAAATGATCAACTAATACTTTTTCTAATAGCTGCCTGAAAAGCCCTACGTGTAATGGACGCTGACTCTCGCATATGATGATCTTCTTAGGTGTTTCGTAGGTTGGAGCTGTGAGCTCTTGTCTGTGGGCTTTAGCTGTGGGAGTCCTGAGCAGTCTAAACTGCATGTTGTCCCCAGAGATATTGTGTTTAGTGCTCTGCCTCGCTGTGACTGGCTGGGGACTCCTTTTAATGTTAATTTCTTGGCTTTGGAAGAATGCCGTGGTTACAGATTTTCAAGATACACTTCCCTACAGCCAGGGCGCAGGCAGACAAGCTTCCTTGTCATCGTCCTCTGTTGGTGGACACATATTTTCTAGTCCATTCTTTACCTGAAGATGTGCTCCTCCAAGGGTCTTGGCTTCTCAATTCTCAATTGGGAAGAGGCCCCAGTTCTAACTCCCACTTGGCTTGGGCGTCTGTTCTCCTGGCCCTGTGTGTTTGTTAAATCCTAAGTTACCAAGAACAGCAGCCGTCCAGAACTGCAGGAATGTCAGCTCTTACTGCCCTGGTTTTTTCCACCCTAGCGTGGGGATTTCTCGCCTTCTTTTGAGCTCAGCTTTGCATCCACCTTGGATGTACACTGTAAGCACCTGGGAAGCTTTAGAAGCCTAGCCCATGCCCAGGCTGCATCCCCAACCCAATTCCATCAGAGTCTCTGGGGTGGGGCCCAGGCATCAGGATGTTTATAAAGCTCCCCAGGTGATTCCATTGTGCAGCCAACGACAGGAACCACTGGTTTAGGACAGTGTTGTTTTATTTTGCCCAGTGATTTGTGTGTGTGTTGTGTGTATTTATTTATTTTTCTCCTGGGGGTGTTTTCAAGTTACTTTGTCAGCAGTATTGGAAATAGGAGCCTGTCAAGTTGTCATTGGAAAAAAAAAATCCTCTTAAAATTTGATAGGAAGGAAACTGACCTTTATCAAGTTCCTACTGTGTGCCAGGCCCTGTGCTTAGATCTTTCACACATGCTATCGCATTGAGTCCTCAGAAAAATCCTGCAAGGTAGGTGGTTTACTTGTTCGTGCAGATAGGAAAACTGGCTTGGAGAAATTGACTAACTGGTTCTAGGTCACATGACTCACAAAGGGCAGAGCCAGACTCGGGCCCACAAGGCAGCCTTGCCCCCTCCTTTTTCCTTACTCTGGCATGTGTGAAATACATTTTTCCATACAAACTGGTTAAAATAAAAATTGGCAGTTGGGTTAGAATAAGTTCCAGGTATCTGTTAAATTTACTTATTCGGAATACTTTATCGACTCAATTCCAGGGGCGCTCTACTCATTTTATCTCACTTCTGATGACGTTAAACTGATTTTGTTATTTTAGAAAAGTTTAACTCATTTTACTTCATCACTTTAAATACACTTGGAGTAAATAATTTACTTCTCCTTCTTTTAACGCTGTCATATGTCATGAAGGGGTACTTATTATAAAGAACACATTTACTTATCTCTTTTCAGATCACCTCCGTAGTCCGCGTGGAGGGCTGTGTGTGTGTTGGGAGGTAGATGTACAGGGGAGGAGAGGAGTGAGAATAGGGAGGTGGAGATGGAGGTCCGTGAGCTCTGGTGTTCTCTGTGGCACCGGGTGGCGTGGGGTCGCAGTAGGAGGCTGGGACTCGGAGCTCTTGGGTCACTCTGCCTCAGTGAAGCGCTGTTGAGGAGGTGTCGATTTTTAGTGGGAGTTGTCCTCCAGGACAGTGCGGGGCATTGGATGCCTGTCTCCATTTCTTCTCGCTCGTCTTGCCTTCACTCTGGCTCTGCTGTGGTCAGTGACTTCTGGAGTTGTTGGAGGACTTGTATCTCTGCCTGGAGCCTAGAAGCATTACTTCGCTGTTGGAATATCTGGGTTAGGCTTTTCTGGAGCATGTGAATTTCATTTGGGTAGAAACCACACTGCCTCTAAATGTGTCTTTTTCATCGGCAGCTCTTCACCTGGGTCTTCTGTCCGTGGGTCACAACCTCAGAAAACCAGCAGGATGGCTGCAAACAAGAGTAAGAGCCAGAGCTCCTTGGCCCTGCACAAGGTGATCATGGTCGGCAGTGGAGGGGTTGGCAAGTCGGCCCTGACGCTTCAGTTCATGTACGATGAGGTAAGACACCCAGGCACGGCTGCCTTCAGCATCGAGTCTGCAGTAGCAATGTCCCTTCTCCAGCTGTGTTCATGTGTCTATTCCCCCATGTGCACAGAGGATCATGGGACAAAATTTTGTTAAGGTGGTTTCTGAATAGCTTTATAGGGGTCTAACCAGCATGAGATTTGGATTGCTGATTTTCAATAAGTAATTTCAACTCTGGCAGGCACATGAGGTGTCCCTGCTTGCATTATCTCTATTGTTAAACAGTCATGCGCTGTGTAACGACATTTCTGTCAACAAGGGACTGCATATAGGACGGTGGTCCCATAAGATTAGTACCATATAGCCTAGGAGTGTAGTAGGCTGTACCATGTAGGTTTGTGTGTAAGTGCACTCTGTGAAGTTTGCACGATGATAAAATTGCCTAATGATGCATTTCTCAGGACATATCCCCATTGTTAAGCGATACATGACTGTGAGCTTTGAGCTTTCTCATACTTTGAACTTTCTTTCTGACAGGAGCAAGGGAGGGACCTTTGTACAGGTATTTCTAGAGAACAGGTCAGATAGTTAGCTTTGTGACAGTCAATTGTGGGAGATATTGAGAGGGAGCGCTAAGTTGTCATAAGACTTAGTCTTTTCTCAAGTGATAGACATATGGTTCTTTCCCGTGCAGCAAGGTAAAGCTTGCACCATCCTTGCCCAAAATTTACGTCACTTCATGTGCATAGTGTAACGGTGCTGAGTCCAGTGTGACAGCGTTGTCTTGATTCCTTGATGGCCATTTGCTGGTGCGGCCATTGCTGCCAGAGTGTTCAGACCGGAGCTTCAACTGCAGGGCCTCTCACTTGCATTGCATGCACGTGGGCATGTGCTTTACAAAATTTGCGAGAGAAAGATATCGTAACCACAATTGATTAAGATCATTGTCTCCTTGCACTAGACTTTCCCTCAGTCCAGCTTCTTCTCGTGTGGGGTGGTGTTGGAGTGGTCATGGGCATTTTCGGGATCTAGCTGAGGGAAGTTGAATTAAGGATATGTTTATCTGGGGATTAGTGGTATACATTATGTGGTTGGGAGTCCCCTTGGCGTATGGTTAAGTTATTACTAGTTGTCCCAGTGTAGGAATGGCTTCCAGGAATATTCCCACTGCCCATTGTGTGGACTCACCTGGCACTGTGATGTGAGGTGCAGGGTCAGGGGTGTATTCTGGTATGAACGTGTCCTATGGCACCTGGCACTGAAAGTATGTGGCAGTGGAGGAGAAACAAGGGTTAAAACTTATGGAGCTATAGACTGATCTAGAAAGTTCTTCTAGATCTTACAGCTTCTTACAGGGAAGCTCAATAGAGGTTTCCTAAATTTGAGAATAGTCCTAAAACTTTCATTACTAGTGATGTCAAGAAGTTTTGAAGTGGAAAAACCTTTCTGTCAATAGAAATTTGGATCAACTATGCTTGAAAAGAGACAATTACTTTTTTATTCTCTATAGGAAGTATTTCAGAATCATTTGGCATATCACAAGATAATCAAAGAGTATACAGCAAACAAACAAAAGTAGGAAGGTATTCCAGAGGTAACGCCAGGCAGTTGATCAGTAAAAATATGTTATTTTGCTGGATTTTGTGATGTAAAATGGTTATTTGTATTAGTTTTCTATTGCTGTGTGACAAATTACTATAAATTTAGCAGCTTAAAACAACGCTCATTTGTCCTCTGCGGTTTCCAGGCATCAGGAGTCTGGCACAGCTAGCTGGCTCCTGCTCAGGGTCTCGCAAGGCTGCAGTCGGGTATTGACTGTGGCTGTGAGCTCAACTGGGGCTTGGGGCCTCTTGCAAGCTCTCTGGTTGCTGGCCGAGTTCCTTGCAATGTGGGATGGAGGCCCGCAGCCCCTAGAGGTCGCGCACAGGTCCCTGCTATTGGCCCTTTCCATAGGTGGTTCATACCATGGCAGCTTGCTTCTTCAAAGCCAGCAGGAAGGTCTCCCTGGTTAGCTAAGACAGATTCTTCTATAAGGAAGTGTAATTGTAGGGTAATCATCACCGCTGCCGTGTTCTGTTGGTTAGAACCAGTCACGGTTTCCTCTGCATTCGAGGGGAGGGCATCATACAAATGCATGACTCACTGAGGGTCACCTGAGGGTGTGTTCACCACCGTGTTTGTCCATTTAAAAAAATTTGTAATGGATTATGATTTCTTTTCTCATTCTAGGTATTCACTTTTATATCCAATATTGTGCGGGTAATTTTGTGTTCTTTTTCTTAAAGAGGGACCCCAAGATGAGTAAGCTTTGGACCAAAACCTTGATCTCCTCCTGGGTTATACCCCTCTATATCTTATAATGAGAAACTTTTGTTTTTGGTGGTTGCTTTTCTTTATCTTATACTTTGAGCCAAAGTGGGAGAATCTAGCAGAATCTGCTTAATTTACCCGAAACATTTTTGTATAAAAGAAGAGAGGCAAGTTTCGGAGTCTGCTTGGGAAGTCTTTGCTTGTTTTGTTTAGTAACATGATTTGCTTACTAAAAATTCCTTATTTTTCTTCTATAACAGAGGCTGAGGAAGAAGAGAGGGTGAGGAGAGGAATTAAGATGAAGGAGCTAGGATGTGAGGAGCAGTTTGTTAATGGAGATGAGTGAAGGCGATTTTTCCCCCCAGGGCATAGTTGTCAATGTCTGGAGAAGTTTTTGGTTGTCACATCTGGGGGGCAGGTACTGCGAGCACCTAGTGGGTAGAGGCCAGGATGCTGCTGAGCATCCGACAGCGCACCGGAGAGACCCCACAACAAGGAATCATCCAGAGGAAAGTGTCAGCAGTGCTGCTGTTGAGAAGCCCTGGATTAGAGGCAGAGATTTGAGACCAGGATCCACCCTGCTCAGCACAGCTGCTGACTCCGCAAGAGACTAACCTGGCTTTTTCATTTTTGTTATGTATGTTTGTTGTGTGTGTGTATGGCAAGAGGGAGGGGAAAAGATGCATGTAGAAGAATCGAGAGTTTTTTCTCTTCTTCTTAGTTTCTTCAGAGAAACAAGGGAAAGTTCTGCTTGATCTTAGTCTGTTTTTCTCGTGGGCTAACATATCTGAGGACCGGAGAGCAGCAGTTATTGAAGAAATGGTAAAATAAAATCAGAGCAAGGACGGAATAGAGAAGAGTGATGTGTGTTTGGGGAAGTCTTTAACTGACTTTCCAAAACAATGCTGTCTGATAGGACTTTCTGCGATGATGAAGATGTTCGATATACTGTCCAATGCCTGTGGCTTGAAACGTGGCTAGTGGCTACTGTATTGGACAGTTACGGTTCCAGAACCGTAATTTTGGAGCTTGAAGAGATCTTAGCAGTGATTCCCAAACCTAGCTGATCATAGAAATCTCCTGGGGGATCTTTTAAAAAAATACTTTCTGAATAACATTTCTGGAGTTGTTCTCTCTTTATGAAGCTCTCCTGGCGATTCTATGTGTGGCCAGGTATGGTAACTCCTGCCTGAGAGATCTCGTCTAGCCTGATTTCATAGAAAAGGAAACTGAGTCCTGTCCTGGGGGTGCCAGTTGTCTAAGGTCTCACGGGCCATTCAGACTGTTCTTGGTCCAATGCTTTACCCTTAGTGTAAAGTAATTAGCTTATATGGTAGAATTGTCATGAAAATTGGATTATGGAAGGAGCCACGATCCCCAAAGTCTTTATTTTTGTCGAAGTTCTGATTTTGGGAAAAATTGCAGGGAGATTTTAACCTTTTTGTTCTTGGCCTAAAATACTTGAAGACTTTTTAAGACTTTTTTCTTTTTTTTTTTAAGACTATTTGCCATTTCTGGTAAAGTGAGGTTGGTGATGGGGAGACTTTGGCAGCAACCACCTCATACTTGCAGTGGTTGGCAAAGGCAGCTTAGACGGGGCTTAGTAAGAAGGGGTCTGCGTGAAGTTTGTCTTAGATTTGTATGTCTTGGGCCTCTGAAGCTGAATCACACGTAGCCCTGCAAGGTCGGTAGAATGGTTCATCTTAAAAGATACCGAGACTTTGGGGATCTCTTATTTTTAATGGAAAAATGTAAACATCAAGGTTGTAATCTAATGTGCTAATAATAAGCACACTTTTCACTAGCACGGGGGTATGCAGTCATATCAGGACATTCTGACTTCTAGTGTCAAAGGAGACAGTGGAACTCTTATTGGTTTTAACCTTGAAAGCTCAGAACTATGCAATTGAGATGCTTTATGGTGGTATTCAGAGACTTTAACTGGATGGTGGGGGTTTTTTTTTAGTCATGTATTTGTATCTTTGGGAAGGAGTTAAAAGGACACTGTTGTTAAGCATAGGCAAAGTTTCACATTTTCTCTATTTTAAGATAATTAGTATGAATGTAAGAGAACCTAATACTGAAAATCTTTTAGTATTTTTATTTTTAGATTTAAAATCATTTGAACTTGAAGCTGTTAATTGGCAATACAAGGCTCTTTTTAAGATTATTCTTCAAAGGGCCCATATTTTCAATTAAATTCTTAAATTTTTAAAAATTTATATTACGGTTTTATTAAGATATATGTCACACACCATGAAATTCACCCTTTTAAAGTGTACAATTCAATGATTTTTAGTATATTCACACAGATGTGCAACCATCACCATTATATAATTTTAGAACATTTTCATCACTCCAAAAAAAGGAAAAAACCCTACATATTAGCAGTCATTCCTCGTACCTGCTTACCCCCCTCCACCCCTGGTCACTGATAACCACTTTCTGTTTCTATGGATTTGCCTATTCTGGACATTTCCTTTAAATGGAATCATACAACGTGTGACCTTTATATTTTGGCTTCTTTCACTCAGCATAATGTTTTGAAAGTTCATCCATCTTGTAGCTTGTATCAGTACTTTTTTTAAAAAAAAATTGAGATATAATTTGTATACCATAAAATTTACCCTTTTAAAGTGTACAAATCAGTGGTTTTCAGTATATTCACAAAGTTGTACAACCATCACCACCAGCTAATTCCAGAACATTTTCGTCAGCCAAAAAGAAACCCAGTACCCATTAGCAGTCACTCTTCATTCTCGCCCCCCCAAGTCTTGGTAACTACTAAACTACTTTGTATTTCCATAGATTTTTCTGTTCTGGACATTTCATATAAATAGACTCATGTAATATGTGACCTTTTGTGTCTGGCTTCTTTTACTTACTGTAATTTGTCAAGGTTCATCCATATTGTAGCATGAATCAGTACTTTATTCCATTTTATGACCCATTATCTGGATATGCCATGTTTTGTTTATCCATTGATCAATTGACAGACATTTGGATTGTTTCTACTTTTTGGCTAGTATGAATAATGTTGCTGTCAACATTCGTGAACAGGTTTTTATATAGACATATGTCTTAAAGTCTCTTGGGTATATATCCAGGCATGAAATTTGCTGGGTCATGTGGTAACTCTGTGTATAACTTTTTGGGACCTGCAAAACTGTTTTCTACAGCAGCTGCTCCATTTTACAAACCCACTAGCAATGTATGAGGGTTCCAGTTTCTCCACATCCTTGCCAATACTTGTTCTTGTCCATCATTTTTTGGCGAGGAAGATTGGCCCTGGGCTAACATTTATTGCCAATCCTCCTCCTTTTTTTTTTTTTTTGTTTTTTTGGTGAGGAAGATTAGCCCTGAGCTAACATCCATTGCCAATCTTCCTCTTTTTTGCTGAGGAAGACTGGCCCTGGGCTAACATCCATGCCCATCTTCCTCTACTGTATATGTAGGACGCCTGTCGCAGCGTGGCTTGATAAGTGGTGCATAGGTTGGCGCCCAGGATCCGAACCTGTGAACCCAGGCCACCGAAGCGGAGCATGTGAACTTTACCACTACACTACTGGGCCAGCCCCTGTCCATCTTTTTGATTATAGCAAAGTGGGTGTGAAGTGGTGTCTCATTGTGGTTTTGATTTGCGTTTCTCTAATGATGAATGATGTTGAGCATCTTTTTGTGTGCTGATTGGCCTTTTGTATGTCTGCTTTGGGAAAATGTCTATTCAGATCTTTGGCCTACTTTTTAATTGGGTTATTTGTCTTTTTATTATTGAGTTTTAAGAGTTCTTTATATATTCTGGATACAACTCCCTTATTAGTTATATGATTTACAAATGTTTTCTCCCATTCTGTGGCTTGTCTTTTCACTTTCTTGATGGTGTCCTTTGAAGCATGAAAATTTTAAATTTTGATGAAGCCCAGTTTATCTATTTTTTCTTTTGTTGCTTGTGCTTTTGGTTTCATATTTAAGAATGCATTGCCAAATCCAAGGTCGTAAAGATTTACACCTATGTTTTCTTCTGAGAGTTTATAGTTTTAGTTCTTACATTTAGATCTTTGATCCATTTTGAGTTAATTTTTGTATGTGATGTGAATTAGGGGTTCAACTTCATTCTTTTGCATGTGGATATCAACTTATACCAGCACCAATTCAATTTTAACAGTACATTGCTGTCATTAATTTACTTTTTTCCCGAGTATCTTGACTTCTAACAAGATAATTACTTATTTGATGTTTAATGCAATATAAAGAAAATAGCTTTGAAATATTAATATCATTATTACTAAATAGTACAAGCACTGAGGGAAGTTTAGCATTTCTTTGAAAAGTTTTTGTCCTTAGTCTCTTTTAATGAGATGCAGTCTATCAAAATATTCTGTTCTAATGTCTCTTGAATTAATTCTTTCTCTGTGTGGCTATGTTACCAATTTAATATTTGTTTAGGTTCATTTGCTTCAGTTTTTCTGTTTAACAGCTTTTAAATTTGTTTTATTTGTCCTTCCAGGGTGTGTTTTGGCAGATGCATACGTGTATATTCATATACATATACGTGTACATATGTATTAAGATACATATATATATATGCAATAACAATATATATATCTCATTCTTTATTCTCCCTACTTTCCTTGTGTAAAAGGTAGACTATTATATTCTGGAGGTCTTTACACATCCATACCTAGTTCTTGTCCTCATTTTTTACAGCTGCATAGTATTCCATTATGTGGATTCCCTATTGCTGGGCATTTGGATGGTTTTTAGTCTTTTACTATTAGCCACAGTGCCACAGTGAATAACCTCGTATGTTCTTGTGCAGGTGTTTCTCTAGCTTAGATTCCTAGGAGCAAGATGGCTGGGACAGAGGATAAGAGCTTCTCTAGTTCTGTTAGATGTTGCTGTATTCGTCTCCATAAGGACTGTGCTGTTCTCTACTCCCACTAGCAATGTACAAGAGTGCCTTTCCCCCAGAGTTTGTTGTCAGACTTTGGGATTTTTGCCAGTCTGGTAGGTGAAAAATGGTATCTCAATGTAGTTACAATTTCCATTTTCTTTATGAGTGAGGATGAACATCTTTTCATATGTATAACATCATATGTATTTATTTTTCTGTGAATTGTTTATGTCTGTTGCCACTTTTTCCCATTGGATTGTCGATCTTTTTTTTTTCCTCCCTGTTTCTAGGAACTGTTTATATATGGCTCTTTGTGACATGAGTTCAAATACTTTTTTCTTGTTCGTCATTTGTCTTTGTTTATAGTGTATTGTGCCAAACAGAAGTTTTTTATTTTTTATGTAGTCTAATTTATCAATTTTTTCTTACATGGCTTCTGGATTTTGAGTCATAGTTAAAAAGGCCTTCCCTACTTCAAGGTAATAAAGGGATTTCACCCATGTTTTCTTCTAGTACTTGAGGGGTTTATTTTTCACATTTAATCTTTAACCCATTTGGAGTTTATCATGTTGTAGTTATTTAAGCCTCTTGGTACCTCTTGCCAAATTACTTTTCAGATGAGTTTTATACTCTGTTGATTATGAATAAGAACTCCTGTTTCTCACCCTTGCCAGTGTTTGTATTGTAATTTTATAGTGACAATAATCTTGCCAAGTGTTCTGCTCTATGCTTGGACGCCTCCTCTGTAAAATGGGGATATCTGCTCTTGTTGATTAAAAACAAAATAAAAAATGGTAGAACTGAGAGCAGTAGAGAACAGAAGTGTTATATCAGGAGTTATTTATATTGTATAGTGCCTTACACATAGTGTGATAATTATAGGCACTCAATAAATACTCAGTTGATTATAGGCAAAGTACTCCTATGTTGAGATTTATTTTTTCGCAGATTTTATTCCCCTTAAAACTTTGATAATTACGGATAATGTTGTTTATTTCCTCAGTTTGTAGAAGACTATGAACCAACCAAAGCCGACAGTTACAGAAAGAAAGTGGTTCTTGATGGAGAAGAAGTCCAGATAGATATTCTGGACACGGCTGGACAGGAGGACTATGCAGCCATTCGAGACAACTACTTTCGGAGTGGGGAAGGTTTTCTCCTCGTGTTCTCAATCACAGAACATGAATCGTTCACAGCAACTGCTGAATTCAGGTACATTTGAAGTGAAATGGCCTCCAGCCTCCAGGAGGCTTTTTGCCTTCCTTTCGTGTGTCTTAGGCTTGAAAGGAGTTTGGGCTGAGCATAGCAGTAGAGGATTAAGCTTGTTGTTAGGAAGAATTCTGTTTAAAGAATTTTCTGGGGCTTTTTGAATCTTGGCACATTATAACCCACCATTTGTTATAATCTCTTAGGGCTTCCCTGTTTTATAATTTCTGAATATAAATTATCTTAAGAATCTGTTGTCCCTAAAGAGGACGAAGCCATTCCATATACTCAAGAATCTATAATTTTGTTTTTATATGGATTCTAAGAGACAGTGATTGATGAGTTGTCTTTGTCTTTTTTATAATTTTACAGGAAAAGTAACAATTTTAATCTATTTTGAGGTTTATGAACGTTTTCAGAGAGTGAAAGATGTGAGTCAGAGTGACCATTTGCCGCTCCTGTAAGGACTTGAGCAAAGTTGAGTGGAAAGAACCCAGCTTTAGAATCGGACAGACTTGGATCTGAATTCCTGCCCTGCTGCTTGCCAGTTTTGTGACCCTGGGCAAGTTTACTTAGCATCGGAGATTCTGTTTCTTTATCTGGAAATGTGCTTGTCAGTTGATCAAATGAAATAAAATGATGCTTTAGACTATAAATTCCGTAAGGGCAGGAGCCGTGAGTACCCGTGACTGTGTCGCGTCCCCAGGCGTTCTCACAGTGTGGGCACATGGTGATTTTCATAGTGACTAGATATTAACTGCTATAATTCATTTGAAAATGCAATAGTTAAAGATACCTTACGTTCATTTTGTTATAAAGAAGTAGCTGTTGGGCGTAGTTTTATGGAAATTCTGATGGGAAGGATATCTTTCTTTTTACCCTGTACCCTTCTCATTTCTCTTACATAGTTTTTTTTTTTTTTTTTGGCTGAGAAAGATTGGCCCTGAGCTAACATCTATTGCCAATCTTCCTCTCCTTGCTTGAGGAAGATTGTCCCTGAGCTAATATCTGTGCCAGTCTTCCTCTGTTTTGTATGTGGGACGCCACCACAGCATGGCTTGTGTGTAGGTCCGCGCCTGGAATCCGAACCTGTGAACCCTGGGCTGCCAAAGCGGAGCACGTGAACCTAACCACTGTGCCACCGGGCCGGCCCTGCACAGTTGTGTTTTTTCATCCACTCTCCTTATACACATATCTATCCAGATGACTTTTTATTTTAAGAACCAGATCTAGAGTCTAACAGGGAACTAAAAAGGGAAAAAAACAGTAATTTTTTTTCGTTCTGTAGCAAGTTCTGGTCAGAATTAAGGTGATCAACCAAAGGTAAAAATGAGGAAGCTAAATATCCCCCCAAGATTTGGAAGGAAGCATCAGTGAGCCAGGGAGGCCTCAAGGGTGAGCTCAGGTGAACCAGCAGGGTGAGTGGAAGGTGAATAAGGCGGTGTTCAGTTGTTATGCTCCACAGGTTCCAGTCTTCAGAGGCTGACTATCGAAATCCTGTGGTGCTGCCGTGTGTGCATCGATCAACTAAATGACTAGGGCTCCTTATGAGAGGCCCATGGGTTCTCAGACTTGTCTGACATACTTAGAGTTTCCTATGTGTGGATGTAGCCCATGTATTCATAGTTGTGTTTCCATCTACATCATCTTGTTTTATGCCCCCTTGAGGATAAAACAGGACAGATGCACACACGACCTTATTTCCTTCCCTGTCCTGAGCCTGTTCATTTCCCATTGCCCCCTGACTCACCAAGAAAGGAAACGTTGACAGGGAAAGAGTCATCTCCAGAGACTAGACAATGCCACCCTTGTCCTGTCGGCCCGGATCATCACACGCACACAGATAACATTCATGCTTTCTTGTGGAGTTGGAGCAGAGTCTCATCTCATCTTGGGAGAAGGGTTCTGGTTGTTATGTGAGAAAGGGCATCGTTAGAAGAAACATGGCAGATGACTACCTAAAAGGGAAAGGAAGGGGAGTTAGTTCTTGAACTCAGGACATTTGGATGAAAGCCCCAGAGCTGTCCAGGTCTCTTGTGTCATTGGAAGCAGAAGCGTGGAGGTAGGTTGTCTGAGCCTTGGGTTAAACTCAGTCACTTTACTTTGTGCCCGTTAGCAATTACAGAACAGCATTTCTGTATTTATGGAAAGGCCCCAACATAAAACGAAACATTAATACGCTCTATCTTCCTTGAAACTTTTCCTGGACAATATTCCATAGGTTTGTTACAATAGGTTTTGTCATAGGTTGAAATAGTTTTTGAAATAGGTTTGTTGCAAGAGATTGGAACTTGGTACCCCCATTTTGTGTCGATATGTTTATTAGTGAAGTAATTTTACATTCCTCTGCAAGACTCATGAGCCAGAAAGCTCTCGGTTTTTCCCGTTCATAGTTTATACTGAGCATCTGACTTCTAAATGCAGTGTGTTCTGTGACCCTGTGAAATGTGGGCGTAGCAAAGGTCCTTAGAGGCCATTTTCAAGCAGCTACTTGCTTTCCTTCTTTTTCATTTTTCTTAAAATATTTGATATCTGATACTTAAATTGACTGTATGGAAAAATTTAAAAATATTTTTATTTTTATGAAATGTTACCTTATATCACATAAAAAATCAATGCAGATCTCTACAAAATATATTTTTGAAGGGGTCTCCTTTTTGGAATATATTGGAATGCTGAAGTAGAAATGTCCCCACTGGACCAAAATAATGGAAGTGGAATATTTGATTTTTTTAATATTTATTTTGCGTAATAATTTTAGATAGCTGATTATTTTTAGTAGAGGTAAAATTTAATGTGCTGCTGGTAATGGTTTTTCTTAGAGAAGATATTTTTAAAGTACTTTTCCATAGGCCTTGGATTTTTTTTCACTTTGTAGCAGAAAAATAAGGCACATTAAAGTACAATTACTGCTTAACGTAAGTGATCCCATTCTGCTGCCTGTCACATCTACTGTATCTAAATGGAGACTGTGTTCGGGGGGCAGGTGCATACACACATAATTGAAACAGAAGCTTTACAAAGCCATACTTACTGTTACTACTCGAGATTCCCTCTGATGTTTCTATTCTATTCTATTCTATTCTATTCTATTCATCTCAATGAGGAAAAAAATTACTGGTTGTGACTCACTAAATTGATTTCACGGTCTAGCAATAGACCGCCACCTTCTGTATGAAAAACACTGGATTTCATAGCTTTTATTCTCACAAAGAAATCATACCATTATTAAGCATTTTATGTATGAAGATACTTTGGGCTTGTTTTTGTCTCAGGGGTCCCCAGGTTGTTCCTTTTCTTTTGTGCCTAAGCATAAGTTGGGGACCCTGTTGAAATGCATAATCCTGGGCTCCTATCCAGACGTTCACTTCTGTAGGACTGCTGTTGCCCAGAAATCTGCATTGTATTGCACAGCCCAGGTTGTTCTGATACAGGCAAACTGAGGACCAGACTTTGAAAACACTTGTCTCGTTTATGACAGGATCCAGGGAATGCTTCCTTGGAACATGCCCTAAGTGTAGCAGTTTCTTCTTCTGCCGTGGGACAGCCTTGCATTTTAGATGGGTCGACGAAATTGGGTTCTTCTTCCTGCTCTCTCAGCTGCTTTATTTTTGATGTTATGCCTTAGGGAACAGATCCTCCGCGTTAAGGCCGAAGAAGATAAAATTCCATTGCTCGTCGTGGGAAACAAGTCTGACTTAGAGGAGCGGAGGCAGGTGCCCATCGAGGAGGCTAGGAGTAAAGCGGAGGAGTGGGGCGTGCAGTACGTGGAGACGTCGGCTAAAACGCGGGCCAACGTGGACAAGGTGGGCATGCGCTCTCCGTGTGTTTCTTGGAAATAGCAGAATGTAGATGGGTATCATCTGTTTGGTTTTGAGGGAACCATTTATGGAAACTAGGGGGGGACTGATTTTTCCAAATTTCTAAGCCATTTTGCTGAGAAGCACTGGGAAGGTTTGACCCTGGATTTAAGACAACCCAGAATCCTTTCAGCTTGTGTCATGAGCCTTTGTCCGAGTGGGCTTAATGTTGGCGTAGCCCTTGGAAGTACGGCAAGATGAGGCCATTGTCTTGTGAAGACTGTGCTGGAAGGATGGATATAAGTACTTCCCTATGCTCTCTCATCTTCCTCAGCCTGTTGTTCTTCAGGAGTAGGGCTGGCTGTGTCGGGCTGGTTCCTAGGAGGTTCCCCAAAGAAACACGGTGTTTCTTGATTTTGCTGTCACTGAGTTATTGGTTAGATTATTTCTTTTCACCTTACCGTCCACTGGCAGAGCCAAGGTGTTCTGTGTTTATAACTCAGTCTCTGGATAGTATTGCTCTCTGGAGTCAACTCTCTGGGGATCTCTTTTCTCTCTCTTACCATCCCCAGCATACTTTCTCATTCAGATCCCTGAAGCTAATGAAAAGGTGACCTTGATAATGATGAACATAGACAATTTGAAAATCCCCCTACCAGTGATTGCTGTTGTTAGGCCTTTTTTAAAAATATTAAGGTTCAGAGTCGTTGCCAGACAGCTAAAACAGACAGTCTTAGAAGTGAGGTTTCACTTCTGCCCTCACCTTGTTCATCAGCTGTTACTTCGTGGTCAATGCTCTTGTAAAATCTAAACACACATCACTCTGGCCACCACGCACTGGGTGTGTCTGCTTAGTATTACACAGCATCAGCATCTGAATCCCCCACATCATTTCTTATGTTTCCCTTTCTTATGGAGAAATACTTCTCCTTTACTTCTCACCTGAAGAGGGAGAGATTTGTCCCCAAGCTTTCCTTCAGCTTGAAGTGATGCTGGAGGAACACTGGCATTTGGAATGTTGGGATTAGAGGGTTCCCTTTAGAAGCACTTTGGCAGCATCCACAAAATCAGTCTGTTTAGTTGTAGTCTGCCCTGTGCAGTGGGTTGAGTTGTTAGCTGTTGTTTCTTCATATTGTTTCTCAACCCTTATATTGATTCTTGTGCTATTCCAGATCTCTTTCTTTCTATCAAATTGTTCCTAGCTGTAGAAAACACACAGGAAATCCAAACATACTTATTTTAAAAAACATCAGGAAGGCTTTCTGGGCACTGAGCTGTTGAGGTATATTTTTGGTGGGGTGGGGAGTGGGGGTGCTGCTGCGCACAGCTTGTCATCTCCCCTTCCTCCACTGCACCAGCTTGACTGGCCAAACAGGAACCAGCAGAAACTTATGACTGGCAGCATTGTATTCACTTGTAAACAATTTACACGAAAGGAGGTTGTTGATAAGATCAGCTGATGAACAACTTTGTCATCATTTTAAGTTGTGCACACTCCATTCCTCTCCTGCCTTTTGCTGTTAAAGCAAAAGGAAAAACCTGAAACATCTGAAGCTGTTCACTGTTGCTGTTCTGAGTGGGGTGCTTAGGTCAGTTTGGGGGGGTTCCTTTTCTCTGCCTGGTCGTAAATGCATGTGGAGTCCTACACTCAGTAAGCTTGATCTTGCTTTTCATCAAGAAGAAGGTAAATCTAGGAAAAGAAATGGAGCTTGTGGTTTTATGGGAATATCCAAAGATAAAGCCTACACTGTCTCGCACTTTCTATCTCCGTCATCCCTAGGAGAAATCTGAAACGTTGCCTTGTAGGAGGCGTATTTTGTCTGCTTGGGCGTAATCAGTACTTTGGCATGATTGCTGTAGCAGAGGGCAAAACCCAAACTATTGTGACAAATGATAATCTCTATCGAAATAAGGCACTGGCATTCAGAGGACAAGTCTTATCAGTTCTTGATAAAGTTCCTTTCAGCTAACATCGCAAGGAACGGAGGAGTGGTTGTTCCTGAGAATTAGAGTGGGGGTGTGCAGGGGAGGGGTGGTGTGACTGGATGTCTCTCTTCTCCATTTCCCCAGTTTCATAGTGCAGGAGGCTTGGTTTATGCTCTGTCCCCCTTCTCCCCACCCCCTGTGTTCCTGAGTCCGCTGTTGTGGAGTTACGCTGGGAAAGCTGTCATGTGTAATGATGTTCCTACCTTTACAGGGTCTTTATGAGGATTAAATAAGATACAGTGGTACATAATAAAGTGCCCAGTAGCAGATACTCACATCATTCTTAACCTTTTCTGGTGGTTGGAAACGCTAGAAACTGATTACTATTGTCATTCTCGACATTTGTAAATTTTACAGACTTTTAGATCTGTTCTGTGATGCTTTAGCCTTATCATACTTGTCATAAGGACAGATTTTATCATTTTGAAATAAGCTGTTGAATGACAGTAACAGTATGATGCTTCTGTCCTTAGCTTGACCTGACAACTGTGTGATGTGAGCAGAGATGTTTACTTTGTATAATTAGAGTATGTTTTTAATGTTAATTATTTTTATTTGCTCTAGACCTTTTGTTTTTGATGGCGCTTGGTTTATAAAAATTTTGGCGCATGGTTTATGCAAGTGTTTGGCTTTATGCTTTAAAATGTAACTATATATCCTGCTTATTTCAGTTGCTTCATCAAACCATTAAATGGCTTTTTCCTCCCTATTCTTTTCACTCCTTCCTCCCCACCCCAGGTGTTCTTTGACCTAATGAGAGAGATCAGAGCAAAGAAGATGTCGGAAAACAAGGACAAGAATGGCAAGAAAAGCAGCAAGAACAAGAAAAGTTTTAAAGAAAGATGTTGCTTACTGTGAATGCCAAGATGGTGGATGGAGTCAGCCTCCACTAAGGACATAGGGCGGGTTCCTTCAGAGAAGACTATAGTCAACTTCTTGGCGTGTTCCCTGCTCTCCCCAGCCTCGTTCACGCATACTTCTTTAAACGGGGAAAAATATTTGTGAATCAGCGGCTGGCAGAAGAAATAAGCCCTCATCCTTGCAGTGGACCAGCTGCTCTGTCAGGAGGTTTTGGAGTTCCCTTTTCCCTCCTTGCCTCCCTCCCTCGCTTCCAAAAATTTAATCACGCTTGTAGGGCTATAAGTAGGAAATAGTCAGGTGTTCATTAGAAAGAAGAAGTACTGTCATAACATCTTATTTTTTTCTTTGGTTTTATAACATTACCATCTTTTGTTTTGAAATAAAAACGACTTATTTTATTAGGTTTTGGGAGAAGGGGGTGGGGTTAGACCCTCCCCAACCTTTATCCAGCTTAATGGTAGTACTCAGAAAAATCTGTTAAGCTCTAATGACACTGAAAAAGTCAGAGATTTTTTTTTGATAAGTTTCTTGGTGATACCCTGTGGATCTGAAGCACAGCTAATAAATTTGAATTAGGCCAAATAGGTCAATAACAAGCTCATAAATCCTTCTCACATATGAAAAATGAAAGTTGTATTCTTCCTATTTAAATATTGGCCAATTATAGTCTTTGTTGGCTATTTTTCTCCTGTAGCATCCTGATTTTGTGTAGGAGCTTCTTTTTAGTAGATTAAGTGAAGACTCAAGAGTAGTATACCGTATAGTGACACACTTTTCTAATCGAATTTTTTAGAAAAAATTCTTTGGCTAAATCTTCTCCTAATTGCCAGTCAAGTGGTTAAGGCCCCTCTTTCTCCACTAGAGATCAACATTCTGTCACCTTCTGTGTGCATGCAGAGGTTGAGAGAGCCTCTTCTTTTGTTTCTTTCAGTGTAACATGAGTTCTTCTGAAGAATGTGGTGAGTTAAAATTGTATTCTAAAATCCTGAAGCCAGAGCCTGTGCCAGACGTTCTGCTACCTCTCATAGACTTGCTCCATAATTCTAAATTTAAAATTAGAAGTGGGGAAGGATAAGATAAGCCATTGCCCCTTTACTTCTGAGAATTGGCTGCTGTTTCAAATATAATTTTTTTGAGACAGCTGTATAGTTAATTAGAAAAAGATTTTTTTTTCTTTTTTTGATGAGGAAGATCAGCCCTGAGCTAACATCCATGCCAATCCTCCTCTTTTTTTTGCTGAGGAAGACTGGCCCTGAGCCAACATCTGTGCCCATCTTCCTCCACTTTATGTGGGACGCCGCCACAGCATGGCCTGATAAGTGGTGCGTCGGTGCACGCCCGGGATCTGAACCCAGGCTGCCAGCAGCGGAGCGCACGCACTTAACCGCTACACCACGGAGCCGGCCCCAGAAAAAGATTTTTATTGATGAGATGTTGTTAATCTTTCTTGTATCAATATTCTGAATTCAGCAATCAGAAAATTTTTCATCAGAAAAGGAGTCCTGTGATAAAAACCCAGTATTCAGCACATTTTTCCCCATTTTTCAGAAGGGACATTTCACATATAGGTGCCAAATTAAATTGGGGTGGCGAGAGCAGGAACCTTTCGAATTTATGGTTATTACATAAATTGTAGAAATTATAATCTGACTGGAAAACAATCTTGTATTTCCTCCCAAAGAATCATGGGCTTTTTTGAATTAAAAAAAAGCTGACAAATATACTTTTTCAGGGTTTCAGCCTTTTTATTTTATCCTTTCGTCGCACATGTGAAAAGCAGGAATTAAAGAAATTGACAGTAAATTATTCATTATAGTTCTTGTTGGATGTTCTGCAATAGCAGACAAACTTTATTTCAATTAATCCTTTGAGTTGGGCTGTGGGAAATAAAATTATAAGTATAAATAGTAATTTTAACTTCATCTTTCTTTTGGGAGAGATGACTACTCTTTCTTCTTAAAGTTTAAAAAGTTGAAGGTAACCACACTCTTGAAATTTTTGAAACAACCTTTTCCTTCCCATCCTACTTTGCCACCTGTTTGATATCAGTTCCAGTCGAGAGTAGGTAGATTTGGAATATGTACAAATAAATTAAAGAGGGTGTGAATTGTTTCATGCTATGGAAATTATCTTGGTATATGCTGTTAGTATAGTTCTAGAATTATATTTAGATGGCTAGCACTCAGAAATGGATCTTCCTAACAAAGTAATTTACACATATAAGATTCTTTTCCATAGCAAAATAAAGAAGCAATGTTATTTATAAATTTGAAACATGTTTACTTGCTAAATGATAAGATATTGCGTCCATAGCGCAGCTCTCTTTTTCTAAAGTGCTCGTTCTAGAAACATCTGAGCACCTCCTTGGTGTCAGGCTCTAGTCCAGGTGCTGGGATATGTGTTGAACAAGATGGGCAAGAGCCCCGCTCTCCGGGAGCTTATGCTTGAGTGAGGAAATAGATAAATACATGAAGATATCAGCGCTAAGTGCTGTGATGAAAATGAAACTGGGTAGTATGATAGGAAATGTTTCTGGGAGGTAGAGCTGATTTCAATTCTGTGGTCAACAAGCTTCTCCAAGGGAGTGACATTGAAGCTGAGACTGCATGACCTGAAAGAGCCAGCCATGTGGGGAGCCGGGTGGGTGGGTGCTGGGAGCTTTCTCGGCTAGGGAACAGCTGGTCCAGAGGTGTTCAGGAAAAGACCCCAAAGACCAGCATCTGGCTGGAGTATAAGGAGAGATGGGTAGTGTACTAGAAGAAGATGTAACAGCCTATGATTTCATAAAGTGATGTAGGGGAAAAATACCTAGACGTATAATTTCCTGCAAGTATCCTATTTCATCAAATCTAAGATACCATTGATTGCAAGACGTCATTGTAATTTATGTACCACTAGGGAAAAAACCCTGCCAATTAAGTGAATCATCCTGATTTCAGTGGGGGAAAAATGCATAAAACTGTGTTTTTGACATAAAAATATGGGAAAAAAATGCATGTTTTAGATTAGGTGAAATATATATAAATTTAAATTAAATGATTACTGAAATATAAACTTCACCTCTGTTGGTCTAGAAGCTACATTATGATAAAATACCATAGAAGTTTAATAGTAGATAAGTATTAATAGTGGAAAAGTACTAAGGTATACAGTTAGTGTTATAGTAGTAAACTTGACTTTGATATTTTTATTTTTAAAATTCTTAAAATTAATCAAAAGTATAATTGCACATGCTTTAAAATTCTCATGGTCTACAAGTGCTTGTAATGGAAGCTCTGTAGTCTTGCTCCTCCTACGCCAGCCCTGTTCCTCAAAAGTCCTGTTTAACCGTTTCTACTCTCAGAGCATTCGTATTTCTAAATACCATTCTTATGCCATTATTTCTTGATTTTCAACTTCCAACAGTCCCAGTGAGGACTTGCTATAGTAGATGAGGATGTGGCTCACTTGTTGACCTCGCCCCATCCCCATTTTCAACAGTAACATCACTATTTTATTTCCTCTCTTGGTGACTGTTACACCTTTTTAAACTATATATTTAAACTTCTGTTTATTATTCGATCAACTCTTGACAGCATCTCTTGACTCCCTACTCTGAAAGGCGAGGATATTAACATGCCTGCCCTTCGTCTTGACCCCCTTTTGTCAACCCTTCCTTCTCTGTTACACCTTTTACTTTTACACTATCAAGGTGGAGGGCATGACTGTCCCATCTGCACCGGTCCTCCCCCCATCTTTGTCTAATTTAAGTGCTAGAGCATGTTCTGACATAGTGTAGCTAACTAGTAATTTCTACTCATTCAGTCGTGTACCACCAAGCTAGATATTTTCGGTTAGTTATACACAGATGTCCATCTGTGACCATAATTCAAGTTTTCCTGTTCTGTCTATAGATTAATTCTGACAGTTGAATACCAGTCAGCAAAGATTTGATGATTATGACTTACATAAATATGACTCATTGCTGAGCTGAGCACCGTGCGGTTATCACATCTCTCTCAGCGCACAGTTCTGGCGTCACCACGTGAAGGAGAGCCAGCGTTCCTGTTGTCCGGGCAGGTGGACTCTTTGTCAGTTGCCTGCAGCACACCTTCTTTTAGCTCAGTTCATCTTTGGACTGTTTCCTGTGCAGTATCCCCCCGCTTCTTCCCGATTTTCCTGAGGTTTGATTGCTTTTTTCTTGTTGAGAGAATAGCTATGTGCTCTCTTGTCCCTGATGCCACTTTCTCTCTCTTTCTGTTGCTGGGGCTCCTCTTCCATTCTTCTTCTGAAGACGTTCCCCTTAGCGCTCCTTGATTGCTGATTACCTTCTGGGTCTTCTGCACAGCTGCCGTGCTGAGATTTGTTCTCCTTGGACGCTTGGGTTGATTCCGGTGTCCCGAGTCTCATCTCCCTTTCTTGGTTTTCACTCTCATTTTTCTGGAGTACATTTTCAGAAAGGGTGCAGTAGAGGGAGACTTTGAGAGTCTCTTAGTACGTAGGAAAGTATTGTTAATTTTGCCCTTTATTTAATTGCTAGTTTGACTTGGAATAGAATTATGGGTTCAAAATAATTTTCCTCAGAACTTAGAAGGCTTTGCTTCATTGTCTTCAGGAATCTATTTTTGCTGACAAAGGTGGTGTTCTTCTGCTTGTCATCCTTTGTACTAGGTGCTCTGCTTGCCCCTCTCTCTGGGATTGGAGAGGACCTTCTCTTTATCTATAGTGTCTGAGATGACATGGTGAGGGATCGGAATGTGGGTCTTTCGTAGTCATTCTACCTGGCAATCTGTAGAGTCTTTCAGTGAAGACTCACATCTCTTCAGCTCTAGAAATGTATTTCCAGAATTTCTTTGATTAACTCTTCTGTTTTCTGTTCTTTCTTTCCAGAACTCCTGTTATCAGCTTTTGGACCTCCTAGATTCATACCTGCCTCATCTTCTCCATCTTTATTTTCTCTCACATTCATCCTCCCTCCCCCTCTTCCCCTCTCTCTCGCTCTTGTTTTCATCACCTATGATTTGCCAAGCTCTGTTCTAGGTTCTCAAGGTACATCAATGACCAAAACAGATGAAATTCTTTGCCCTCCTGAAGCTTACGCTAGTGGAATCAGTTTTATTTTCTAACTCATTATTTATGTATTTGTGTGTGAACAAAAGCTTCCTTTGTCTCTAATTATTCCTTTTTCATGGCAACTTTTATTGGCCTTATGGATTTAATATCTTGACTTTCTAAAGATATTAGATCTTTTTAGGGTTCTATTCCCAGAGTATACCTTTGTTTAATTTTTATTCAGTTTTTCTCTTTATTCTGTGCTTTATTCTTTTTTAAGCTGCAATTTCCCTCAAAGATCTATTGATTCCTGGCTTTCCAACCATATTCTTTTGAGGGAATGGAAAGATCGTCTAGGAGCCCCACATACATGAGTGGGGCTTGTAGAACATCAGGCTCGACTTTAGGATGAATGTGGAAAACCAGTCATGGTGCTGGGCCCCCTAATGCCTACACCAGGGAAGGTGTGCTCTGGGGGCCAACTGCCAGGCCGGCCTCCTGGGGTCTCCCCGAACACTCTGTGACACTCTGTGCCAGGCTGGCCTCCTGGGTTCTCTCCGGACACTCTGTGCCAGGCTGGTCTCCTGGGGTCTCCCCAGACACTCTGTGACACTCTGTGCCAGGCTGGTCTCCTGGGGTCTCCCCGGATACTCTGTGACACTCTGTGCCAGGCTGGCCTCCTGGGTTCTCCCCGGACACTGTAACACTAAGTGCCAGGCCAGCCTCCTTGGTTCTCCCTAGACACTCTGTTTCTTTGAAGAGAAGAGCCCTGGTGACAGACGCAGTGTTGCCTACAGGAGTGGAAGCAGGAAATCTGAGTTAATTTACCTGTGCTGTTGGTGATTATAGATTTTTTGTTATCAGGCTGAGGAGTATTCGATTTGCCAGTTGTAGGCAGTCTGTTCCCTTGCTCCCTGGCAATGCTGCTTTTTTTTATTATTATTATTTTTTATTTATTTATTTTATTTATTTTTTTTTATTGGTTTATAACATTGTAAAAATTTCAGGTGTACATCATTGTACTTCTATTTCGGCATGGACTACATCATGTTCACCACCAAAATACTAATTACAACCCATCACTACACACATGTACCAAATTATCCCTTTCACCCTCCTCCCTCCCCCCTTCCCCTCTGGTAACCACCAATCCAATCTCTGTCCCTATGTGTTTGTTTATTGTTGTTATTATCTACTACTTAATGAAGGAAATCATACGGTATTTGACCTTCTCCCTCTGACTTATTTCACTTTGCATTATACCCTCAATGTCCATCCATGTTGTCACAAATGCCTGGATTTCATCGTTTCTTATGGCTGAGTAGTATTCCATTGTGTATATATACCACATCTTCTTTATCCATTCGTCCCTTGATGGGCACTTAGGTTGCTTCCAAGTCTTGGCTATTGTGAATAAGGCTGCAATGAACACAGGGGTGCATGTACCTTTGCAAATTGGTGTTTTCAAGTTCTTTGGATAAATACCCAACAGTGGAATAGCTGGATCATATGGTAGTTCTATCCTTGATTTTTTGAGGAATCTCCATACTGTTTTCCATAGTGGCTGCACCAGTTTGCACTCCCACCAGCAGTGTATGAGAGTTCCCTTTTCTCCACATCCTCTCCAACACATATTGTTTCCTGTCTTGTTAATTATAGCCATTCTGACGGGCGTGAGGTGATATCTCATTGTAGTTTTAATTTGCATTTCCCTGATAGTTAGTGATTTTGAACATCTTTTCATGTGTCTGTTGGCCATCTGTATATCTTCTTTGGAGAAATGTCTGTTCAGGTCTTTTGCCCATTTTTTAATTGGGTTGGTAGTTTTTTTGTTGTTGAGATGCATGAGTTCTTTATATATTTTGGAGATTAAGCCCTTATCAGATATATGGTTTGCAAATATCTTCTCCCAATTGTTAGGTTGTCTTTTCGTTTTGTTGATGATTTCCTTTGCTGTGCAGAAGCTTTTTAGTTTGATGTAGTCCCATTTGTTTATTTTTTCTATTGTTTCTCTTGCCCGGTCAGATGTGGTGTTTGAAAAGATGTTGCTAAGACCGATGTGGAAGAGCGTACTGCCTATGTTTTCTTCTAGAAGTTTCCTAGTTTCAGGTCTTACATTCAAGTCTTTAATCCATTTGGAGTTAATTTTTGTGCATGGTGTAAGGTAAGGGTCTACTTTCATTTTTTTGCATGTGGCTATCCAGTTTTCCCAACACCATTTGTTGAAGAGACTTTCTTTTCCCCATTGTATGTTCTTGGCTCCTTTGTCAAAGATTAGCTGTCCATAGATGTGTGGGTTTATTTCTGGGCTTTCGATTCTATTCCATTGATCTGTGTGTCTGTTTTTGTGCCAGTACCATGCTGTTTTGGTTACTATAGCTTTGTAGTATATTTTGAAATCAGGGAGTGTGATACCTCCAGCTTTGTTCTTTTTTCTCAGGATTCCTTTAGCTATTCGGGGTCTTTTGTTGTTCCATATAAATTTTAGGATTCTTTGTTCTATTTCTGTGAAAAATGTTGTTGGAACTTTGATAGGGATTGCATTGAATCTATAGATGGCTTTAGGAAGTATGGACATCTTAACTATGTTAATTCTTCCAATCCAAGAGCATGGAATATCTTTCCATTTCTTTGTGTCTTCTTCAATTTCTTTCAGAAATGTTTTATAGTTTTCGGTGTACAGATCTTTCACCTCTTTGGTTAAGTTTATTCCTAGGTATTTTATTCTTTTTGTTGCAATTGTAAATGGGATGGTATTCTTAATTTCTCTTTCTGCTACTTCGTTGTTAGTGTACAGAAATGCAACTGATTTTTGTATGTTGATTTTGTATCCTGCAACTTTACCATATTCGTTTATTACTTCTAACAGTTTTCTGGTGGATTCTTTAGGGTTTTCTATATATAAAATCATGTCATCTGCAAATAGTGACAGTTTCACTTCTTCCTTTCCAATTTGGATCCCTTTTATTTCTTTCTCTTGCCTGATTGTTCTGGCTAGGACTTCCAATACTATGTTAAATAGGAGTGGTGACAGTGGGCATCCTTGTCTGGTTCCTGTTCTTAGAGGGATAGCTTTCAGTTTTTCACCATTGAGGATGATATTAGCTGTGGGTTTCTCATATATGGTCTTTATTATGTTGAGGTACTTTCCTTCTATACCCATTTTATTCAGAGTTTTTATCATAAATGGATGCTGTATCTTGTCAAATGCTTTCTCTGCATCTATTGAGATGATCATGTGATTTTTGTTCTTCATTTTATTAATGTGGTGTATTACGTTGATTGATTTGTGAATGTTAAACCATCCCTGCATACCTGGAATAAATCCCACTTGATCATGGTGTATAATCTTTTTAATGTATTGTTGTATGCGATTTGCTAGTATTTTGTTGAGGATTTTCACATCGATGTTCATCAGTGATATTGGCCTGTAATTTTCTTTTTTTTTGTGTTGTCCTTGTCTGGTTTTGGTATCAGGGTAATGTCAGCTTCGTAGAATGAGTTAGGGAGCTTCCCACCCTCCTCAATTTTTTGGAAGAGTTTGAGAAGGATAGGTATTCAGTCTTCTTTGAACGTTTGGTAGAATTCACCAGGGAAGCCGTCTGGTCCTGG
Source organism: Diceros bicornis minor (assembly GCF_020826845.1). Lineage (NCBI taxonomy): Eukaryota > Metazoa > Chordata > Mammalia > Perissodactyla > Rhinocerotidae > Diceros > Diceros bicornis. The sequence continues at coordinate 12,426,857 of NC_080749.1, read as the reverse complement.
ACTTTTATTTTTGGGGAGGTTTTTGATTACTGTTTCGATCTCCTTACTGGTGATTGGTTTATTCAAATTCTCTACTTCTTCTTGATCCAGTTTTGGAAGGTTGTATGATTCTAAGAATTTATCCATTTCTTCCAGATTGTCGAATTGGTTGGCATATAGCTTTTCATAGTAACACTAAGTGCCAAGCCAGCCTCCTTGGTTCTCCCTAGACACTCTGTTTCTTTGAAGAGAAGAGCTCTGGTGACAGACGCAGTGTTGCCTACAGGAGTGGAAGCAGGAAATCTGAGTTAATTTACCTGTGCTGTTGGTGATTATAGATTTTTTGTTATCAGGCTGAGGAGTATTCGATTTGCCAGTTGTAGGCAGTCTGTTCCCTTGCTCCCTGGCAATGCTGCTTTTTAAAATGCATATTGCTAATATAGACTGCTTCTCTTCATGAGTTACTATGTAAGTTTCACTTTGGAGGACTTTTGGAAAGGAGGTAGTAAAAAATTTAAAACTAATTTGGGCCCTTGGGTTTATAACTAGTCTTCTCTGTGAAGAAAGGTACTTCCTCCAGCACCACCCCTCCCCCATCTTTGTCTATTTTAAGTGCTAGAGCATGTTCTGACGTGGTGTAGCTAACTAGTAATTTCTACTCATTCAGTTGTGTGCCAACTAAGCCAGATATTCTCAGTGACACCGACAGTGTCGTCGGAAGCATTGCTGGGATGATCAACTGCCGTACATGTAGTTCTTTAAGGGGGAACATGGCGTTTGAGTATGTCCGAGAAGCTCGGTAACGTGGCGGAGCTGAGGACTGATCTCCCACCCAGCAGTGAAGGTGCTCCAGCCCTGTGCTCAGCCCCCAGCAGGGGTGAAGCCCCCGCTGCTGCGAGGGCAAAGTTGCTTTCCCATAGTGCATCGCTTCTCTCCTTCTCTGACTGTAGGACCAGCCTCCTCATATGGCACTGAAGAAGGGCCAGGTATCGGGACAATTTTTGAGTCCCAAAATCCTTAGGGAGGTTGGCTTCTATCAACTTTATCTTTCAAAACAAGCTTAATTATCTTTAGTAGTTAAACCAAATGCCTCTCAAGGTGAGTGTCGCACAGGAATCAAAAGGATAAACTGATTAACTTCTCGAGGGCTAAGTAGCCCAGTAATGTTGAATAAGGGTTAGAGTGCAACATTGATGGGACCTTATGCAGGGGACGTCTTGAACCTGGGGGACTGTGGCGATCTCTGTTCTGCAGGAGTGTAGGCCTCACCACTTGCGGTCAGATGCGGGTCTGCCCAGTTGTCTTCTGCCATCGACTTTAATGTGAGGGAACCGTGGATTTTCCCTCAGCCTGTGTTGAGTCCATTCATATTTTTTGTCTTTTATCTCTTGGAGGATGAGTTTACTACCTGCCGTGTGAAGTAGTAATTTCTTGTGTATCCTATCTTTTTTGGAAAGTGGTTGACTTTGGAGTGGGGTGGACTGTTTTCTGGACAGACCTCTATTAATCTCGCTGTTTTCAGCCCCACTCCATACTCCTGCTGCGCAATCTGCCAATTCAGGGGTCTTTCGAAGCACATCAGTCATTGTAGGACCTTAAGGGTTTGCTAAACTGAATTAAATAGTTCAAATGTAAAGTCACGTAGCCTTGCTGGAACACTTCACGTTTTTTTTTTTTTTTTTTGTGGTGGCTCTTTTAAGGACCCGTAGCAAGAGGCAAAGTGAAACAAGAGCTAGAGCGGTTTTCTTAGTAAGTCCGGCAAGAACACATTTCTCCAAACCCACATCTGAAGACTGATGTGTTTTCTCCGTCCACACCCAGGTGAGCTTCCCGCCGTGGTGGAAGTAGATACTGGCCGTCTGCCTTGACACTCCCACCTTAGCTTCCGTCTTGTTGAGCTAGCCTTCCCTTCTCTTCTGCCCTGTTCTTATGTTTCCTCCTCCCCTGTAGCCTCTAAAGTGTACGAGTTTTCAGTTTTTACTTTTAACTCTCCTCTCCTCCTGCCCTTCTATTTTTTTTCCTGACCTCACACACTTTGGGGATAGCCGGTCATCCATCGGTGGTCTGGTGGTCATAGTGGTCTTCCCACTCAGGTCTCGCCCAGTTTCAGTCCACTGTATGCACCCCTGCCTTAGCAGCTGGCTTAAAGCACCCAGACCGTGTCCCTGCCTATTGTCTACAGAAGTAAGTACAAACGATCTAGCCAGCATTCAAAACAGTTGATGGAATGGCCTCAAATAAGCATGCAACCTAAGTTACAATCATGGTGCATCAGTGCTATGAAAGTGCAGCTTTAAGATGACCCTCCCTACACCCCTCCCCTGCAACTATTACTCCAAACCTCCTCTCTGTAGGAATTCTGTTAAAGTCCCAGTGACCTCACCCCATCTGGACTCGGGACGTCCTCTCGTCCTGCGCCCTGGCCCACCAGCACTCTCACTCTTCCCAAGCAGTCCCCGTGCTTGGTCTCGGGGAGATTGCCCCGGCCTTGGGATCAGACATACCTACGTTTGAATTTTGGCTCTGCCCCATGTTAGCTTTGTGACTTGGGCACATCTGTGAAATGGAGATGGTTACAGCAGCCTCACAAGGTGATTGTAAAGATCAATACTTTGCAAAGCACTTCCCCCCATCACTATGCCTTTTCTCTTGCAGTTCATCCTGCCTGGAACCTTTTTCTCCTCCAATTTCTAATGAAGTTCTACCCATCCTTTCAGGGCCACCACCCTACAAAGATGCTCCCACATGGATGCCCACACGGAGCACAGCAGCCCTGACTCGTCAGGGCCATCCTGATGTGCCAACCTCAGAAGGCTTTTCACGCTCCCCTGCTCTGGGTATTGTCTCTCTCTTCTTAGAGTCTCCCTCCCGCCTTTCTTCGCACTCTCCTTGTTAGCTGGCTTCGCTGTTTGTGCTCCTCTTTCCCACTGACCACCCTCTCGGGCAGGGTTAGGGTCTCCCCTGTGCTTCCTTGTGGCATGTGGCTCAGTGTCTTCAACAGAGAAGCCCAATTAGGGCTTTGTCTTTGGAAGGGGACACCAGTGCCACAGGCCCTTTTATAAGACTGACTAAAGTTGTGACAGAGAGCCATAGTTTCCATATCCTGCCTGTCTTTCATAAAAATTTTCTAGCAATCTTTCCATTTTATGGGATGAAGGAACTTTATATATCAAAGAGATAAGTGATCACTCAACTATGACTGGAAAGAAGTTTTAAAAGTTGAAATTTCTTTCTAAGTCCTTTCTTGAAATGTGTGTAATGTATGTGTAACTGTAAGAGTAAACTAGCAGAGTGCCTGCACGTATAAGGTGTGCAAGAAAGATTGTTGGGTACGTGAAACTCACATCTTGTGTAAACCTGAAACTCACAGTAGTTCCTCGTTGGGCCTTGCATGCTACGTTGCTTTTATATTGATTATGTAGACTGATCTAATCCAGAGGGAGGCAGGGCTTGCCCTGCTGTTCCTTGACTGCAGTTGAAGGCTCAGAGCACCTTCCCTAAGGTTTTATATCTGGTGGGTCCAGGATTTAATCATGGGCTGAGTGTGTGGGAGAGCCGCTCTGCCCAGGTGGCACTGAGCATGTAAGTTACCTGAAGGTGAGTCTCTAGGTCGTGATGAAGAGAATATTTCAGAGGCCCTGGGTTTATAAGCACACAGTTCAGCAAACACCTGGATGAGACTGGCTTTCACTTTGATGTTACCATGCAAGTTCATCATGAGCCTCGTTTCTGAGCCAGACCAGGGAGAAGGTAATTCTGGTAGAACTTCCGTTAAACAAAAGGAACTGAACTTGTTTTTTTGCTCTCCCTGTTCATCAGAAGAACAAATGCCATCCTCCTTCCACCAAAAAAGCCCAGAAAGACAATCAATCAGAAAATAAGCATAAGACTGATTTGATCAATTCTGAATTTCCAGTATAACAAATTGCTGTGGGGAAAATGGCATGATGGGATAAGTTAAAAATGTATATTTAGAGAAGGTTTGTGCTGATGCTGATATACAATTCGTCTGGATGGCTTTTGTAGAATTGGAGCCCTGGTTTTAATAGACATTTCTTTCAAATTCTCCTATTGCAAAATAATAGTTCTTCAGGGGGAGGATTTTTTTTAAAGCTGAGTCATTTTAAAATATATCTTTTAAGAAATGTACACTGTGATGTAACTGTTGTCTGTATTGATGTTATTTGGAATGTTCATCAGAGCTTCTTAAGGCATTATTTATTTATTTATCTATCTATCTATCTATTTATTTATTTATTTATTGTGAGGAGGATCAGCCCTGAGCTAACATCCCATGCCAATCCTCCCCGTTTTTTTCTTGAGGAAGAGTGGCCCTGGGCTAACATCCGTGCCCATCTTCCTCTACTTTATATGGGATGCTGCCACAGCGTGGCCTGACAAGTGGTGCGTCAGTGCACGCCTGGGATCTAAACCCATGAACCCAGCGCCACTGCAGCGGAGCGTGCGCACTTAACTGCTTGTGCCACTGGGCCGGCCCCTTAAGGCATTTTTTAAATTGAAAATTTCATAGACTTAAAAAAACCTTTATAAAATACATTTTATTCAGTGCTACACGAGGTGGGTATTACCAATAATAAAGAGGAATATTTAATATTTACTATGCAGTTCTGTGGCCGTTTATTCTGTTGCGATTGCCAGAATCCTCATATATCATTAGTGCTCTTTCTAGTCAGTAGAGTCTGTGAATTACTGCGTCTTTTCCCGCTGAAAATGCTCTTCCGTGTTCCCGTGCTTCACAGACCAACAAAGCCGGTGAGGACCACTAGAGGTCATTCTTCTGCCTCTGTCAGGCGTACTCCAAATGCTCCCCGACATGCCTGTTTGTATCCAGAGGCTTCTAGATGTCTTCTAGGCGCGTTGACAGTGAACGTGTGTGGGGGTGAACGGGGCTGTCAGAGACGATTGTGGACTCTCCTCTCTGGTGGGAGGATGTGAGCCCTGCAAGCTCCTGGGGGGCAAAGGAGAGTCAGCATGTGACAGATATTTATCCATCAGTCGTTTGTGGAAACTCCTGTGCCAGGTGGGTGCTGAAGTGGGTGATGGTAGGGCTTTAACGATAAGTAAAATGAGCCTTGCCTTTCATCAGCTTGCAAACTCCCGGGGCTGCGGCGATGAGTGCTGTTGCTGCTGCTGCTGGTCATTTCACGGGCAGAAGGCAGCTCTTCAACCAACATCCTACTCTGTCCCAAGCTCTGAGCGAAGCACTGGGGATACAAAGTGGAATAGAACACAGCCCTGACCTTCAGGAGCTTCCAGTTGTTGGGAGGACCAACACGCACACTGATAGGAGTCGTGTCACGTCATGATGTGCTGCACTAGCATCGCTGTGCAGTATCACGCAATACGATGCTGTGCTAGCTGCATGCATTTGGTGTTATGCAGAATGGAGGAGGAATAAATAATCCCCTCTGGAAAGGGAAGGAGGGCTTCTTGGAGGAAGTGATAATGAGATGTCTTGAAGGATGAAAAAGGAAAGAACTAGGCAAAGAAAAGAGGAAGTTTGCTCAAGACAAAGAGAGAATATGAGCAAAATCAAGAGCAGCAGTGAAGCAGCCGGCTGTGTCCAGGTAGTTCCCTGGACACAGGGAGGGAAATGGGGAGGCCAGGCGGTGGTGAGCCCATGGAGGTCACATTGTGGAGCGGGGACTCGATTCAGTTTCTGAAGTGCCTTCGGGGAGTAACCTGTCAGATCGGGTTTGGAGTGGACCACACTGGGGGCTGTGGCGACGCCTGGTACAGTGCAAGGATGTCTAAGAAACCTCTGGTCAGATCCCTCCTTCAACTCCTGCTGCCTGCGGGGCCTCCTGCTTAGGGCAGGACCACAGAGCCCCCAGGTGGAGTTGTCAGGATTCTTTGTATTTAAGGGGCAGCCTGTGGAAAGAATGTCTTGGCTTAGCAACAGGGCTCTGTGCCCTTTGATGAGTTTCTAAATCTCTCTGAGCGTCATTTTCTCATCTCTAAAATGGGGATAATGACACTTTTCTTTTTAGGGTCTTCGGAAAGATTTAATGAGTGTGAGTGTGTAAAAAAACCCGATCTGACAGGTCACTCCCCGAAGGCACTTCAGAAACTGAATTGAGTCCCCACTCCACAATGTGACCTCCACGGGCTCACCACCGCCTGGCCTCCCCATTTCCTGTCAGGAAGGTGGAACTTTTTGTAGTTCCCTAGACACAGTGCTTAGCTTATAGTAGATGCCGAGTAAAATGGCACATGGTGATAAGTCATCTCCATTAGCAATATTTTAAAAGGAGTATAATATTTTAAAATATTATAAGACTGGAGAAAGTGAGATCAGTTAGCCTCTTGCAGTTGACGAGTTGAGACATTAGAAGGTGAGAGTTTGAAGTAGGGCTGTGGCCAAGGAGAAACAGAGAAGAGTTCGGAGTTGAGATATTTTTAAGAGGTAAAATCAGAAAGAATTTTTGATGGATAGGGGTGAAGGAGCAGGAATCCACGATGACTTCCAGGTTTCAGCTGTGGGTGATCGGAAGGCTGATGGTACAACATCTGAGACAGAGACCACAGGGAGATGAGCAGGTTTCAGGAGAGGAAGGAAGGAAGTCGGGGGGCAGGGGTGCATATGGAGAGCCAGCCCTGTGTGGAATCTTGTCCAGGATGCCTCATGACTTGGTGAACAAGCTGTCACGAGTCCCCTCAGGGCCAGACACCTGGTGCTCCCTTCCCTGCTGGCAGCTCCTCTCTGTGACTCAGTCCCTCTGTGCCTACGTTTGCTGCATCTGCTCTGCTGCTGCCAGCACCTTCTGGTTCTTTGTGCATCTCAGGTTCAGTCTCTAACACTGGACACCCTTGATTGGTGGGTATATTACTTATCTATTGCTGCACAAACTCGGTGGCTTAAAAAACATACATTTATTATCTCACAAATTCTGCGATTCAGGGTCTGGGCACAGTTAACTGAGTCAAGGCATCAGCTGGGTTGTGTTCTCACCTGGAGGCTCAACAGTGGAAGAACCCGCTTCTGAGCTTCCTTAGGTTGTTTGCAAAATTTATTTCCTTGTGGCTGTAGAGGTGGAAGTTTCAGCTTTTTTTCAGCCTTTTCTGAAGGCTGCCACAGTTCCTAGGGCCTCTCATGGTTCCGTGCCATGTGGACCTCTCCAGAGGCAGTTCACAACATGACAGCTCGCTTCTTCAAGGCCGGGAAGTCATAATGTAACAAAAGTTGCCATGTAACGTATCATAGGAGTGACATCCTCTCACATTGATGGTGTTCTATTGGTTAGAAGCAAGTCACAGGTCCTGTTCCACACTCGAGGGGGCTACACAAAAGCAGCTATGAACACCAGGAGGTGGGGATCATGGAGGCCACCTTAGGCTCTGGCACCACAGTGGGCTAGTCACCCTCCAGTGCAGGGCAGACCTCATGGGCCAGGATGGTTTCCTTTGGGTCGGTTCTCGACCACGTTGCTCTGCCTAGAAGTGGGCAAGTTCAGCCAGCTTAAAACATGGCGGCCACTTCCCGCTAACTGCCTCTGGGCACTGGCTCCAAAGGGTCACTGGCATTGCAGGCTCAAGGCATCATGGCCTGTAACCTGAGACTCAGAAAAGGACAGGAATTTGCTCGAGCTCACACAGCAGCAAAAATCATAGCAGTAAAATCTGTAAGCTGCTCCTAAGATTTACTTCCTCTAGTAAGTAGATACTTTGGATAATTTGTTTAATGATTTAAATTGACAATCTTTGGATACTCGTTAAGCTTTTCTCATGTTCCAGCTCTTCAAAGTTGGAAACAGCACACATTGATTTTCTATATGGATTTTAACACATACTAAATCTACTTTTCAGTAGCCCACTGCTGTCTCTTTTCATCTCCTCTTAAAATACCCAGCATTCTCAGTTTTCTGAAGCTACATAAAGTTTTGACATATATAATTAACAGTAGTTTGGCAAAAATAGTGAACACATTACATAAGTACTTTGTGTCTCAAGGCTGGCCCCTTGGCGTAGCAGTTAAGTGCGTGCACTCTGCTGCTGGCAACCCGGGTTCGGATCCCGGGCACGCACCGAAGCACGGCTTGTCAGGCCATGCTGTGGCGGCCTCCAATATAAAGTGGAGGAAGATGGGCACAGATGTTAGCCCAGGGCCAGTCTTCCTCAGCAAAAAGAGGAGGATTGGCATGGATGTTAGCTCAGGGCTGATCTTCCTCACACACACACAAAAGAGAACTTTGTCTCTCTGATTTAAAGGGAAAAGTCCCTTTATTTTTTGCGCTCCAATTTCCTCCTCTGGAAAACAAGGGCAGCAGTGAGCCCGTGTCGGGGGCTCTGAACTTCTGGGCTGTACATCTCCCAGGCTTGTGGTGAGGATCAAAGGACTGAAGCATGCAGAGGCGCTGGCTGCCCAAACACACACACCAGGGCTCAGTAACACCACAAAGAGTCTCATTGTGGTGCTGCCGCTATTTTTAGTAGTTTCCTCTCCAGTGTTCCAGACTTGCTTATAGTGCTTCACTCTGTACGTGACTTTTCAGAAACCTATTCCATAAAGTGAGAGTCAAACATGACTTGCTAAACCCCAGATCAGAAGTCTAGCTAGATCACTAAAAATGTTTTGTAACATTCATTATATATATATGTAATAGTACAACATTTACAGATGTTTGTGAATTTCGGGTCTTTGCACTCCTGACTGTGCACCTTGGATTGAACATTTGTACACCTTCCCTCGTCTCCATCACGTCTTTGACTCGTGCTACTGTTTTAACCAAACTCAAGTGGGTGTTTTTACCCAAGTGCTGGGAAGTCATTGGTACCAACCTGACTTCCAGTTGACATGGGCCTGAATGTTCCATTCAACTGGGATAGTATTCCTCAAAAAATACTGCACAAAATACTTATTCTGAGAAATGCTAATTGGCTTTTCAGCAAAGAAGGGTTCTGTGACCAAACGTGTTCACGAAACACTGCATGTTAGCTTCCACCTTTTGGGGGTCATTAGTACACTTTATTTTTAATCCAGTATTTTCTGGACTTATTTGAACAGGAAGCACTATTTTTTTAAATTAAAAAAATTTAAAAACAAAACGCTTATTAACATTCTATAGATCAGAGCTATCGTTTTGCAAATGCTGTAAATATGCACAGAAATGCTTTCTTTTGAGTGTTCACCTTAGTTCTGGAAGACACTGGAGCTAGAGGCTGCTGCCCAAATCCACTGATCAGATTCCTTTAAAATTACATTGCTTTAAAAAATACCTACTCTGCTTAAATAAACCCCCTTTCTCACGGGTCATGGCTTCTTTGGAACTCAACTAGCTTTCCCCTTTCAGTCCATGACTGCTATAGACGGAGCCAGAGATCCTAAGCTGGAGGCTGTTCTGAGGTCATCTCACCCATCCTCTTGACCAGCCGCAGACAGAAACCGCGCAGCCGGTGCTGCCACCCCCCACCGGCCCCTCACCGCCCTGCCCCGACCCTGGGGCACAGGGTTTCACCAGCACTGGTCACCTTGTGGACTTGATTACCACATACTTACGCCCCTTGCCGTGGCTTATTTCTTGAAGTTATCGAAGAATGAATTTGAGCATGAGATAGTCCAAGTTTGAAAAACGACTTATCTGGCACAGCCGGTGCCTACGTCCCCCTCTTCAGCTTATCGGTCTGCTTTCTGATAATGAGTAAAATCATACTATATGTTTGAAGGATGTTTTATCTTTTCAGAATACTTTCACAGTCATTGGCTTGTCGGATCCTCCGAGCAACCCTACACGGGCGACGGGGCTGTTGTCAGCAGCGTTTCTTGGTACGTGGGTACGCGGGCACGGTGACCCTGCAAAGCCAGACAGCGGAGCTGGTGGTGGAGCCGGAGCTGGGACGGCCTCCAGATGCTCAGAACCGCTCAGGTCCGGAGAAGGCTAGAGGGCAAACCGGACCAACACGCAGGGGAGGGTCTGGGAGGGCTCCTCTACCGCCCCCTCCCTCCTGTCTCCTCAAATACAGTGAGAGATGATTCCCTTCCGACCACCGCTGGGGGCTTCCTCCGGTGTAACACTTTCCCGGGCTTCTCACCATATAGTGCCCCCCTCCCGTCTATCTTTATGTGCACGGAAGACTACATTTGAGTAAGCCCCGAGCTGCGCCAAGGCGCAGACTGCCCTTTTGAGTAAACAGTTAGCTCCACCTAGTGGCCACAGGAAAGCCCGTTTCACCAAGAAACCCCGCGGGCGGGTCTCCGGGCCGCCGAGCGGAGGGGAGGGCAGCGTCTGATAACACGCTGTCCGCCGACCGTGCGGAGAGCGCTCACCTGACTCGTTCCCTTGAAAAAGGTCCAAACGCCGTTGTCAGCTTAATGACCTGCGTTATTAGTGGCTTTGGATTTTGTGCGTGTGCCAAGAAAAGGGTGAACAATACACAAACTCTTAAGGGAAACGATCCTTTAGAGAGCGGAGCAGACAACATAAGCCCCACTGTTTGTAAGGGCTGGTGGTTTGAGTCGCATTTTTATGGCATTAATCAATTTGTATTGTCATTTATAGGAATACTGTTCCCACACTGGGTTTTGTTTACTGAGAAAAGATTTGGAAAGAAAAGGGGAGCCCTAACGCCTTACCAGGGTCTCAGCAAACTCTTCCTCCACGTGAAATGGACCGGTACTGTCACAGCCGGAGGAGCAGGAGGGCCTGCCCGGTATCCTGCTCTATGGCCCTTCCCCAAAGAGCAGCCAGACCTTGAGTTTGAGAAACGTTCTGGGGTGTCCATAGCAGCCCTGCTCAGCAGCAGCTGCGTTGTGCCGCTTTGGCTGTGCTCAGATGCCGTGCCCTTTACTTCAAGGACTGCTTCTCTTAGCCCAAACACAGCGGCCTCAGAGGTCTGAGGCAGCCGGGCGGTGGACAATTGCTGCCGTATGCGGGCAGTTGGAGGCAGTTCTGACCCCGACCTATAAGCTTGACCCCACGGTACTTTCTTGAACACTCTGCTTGGGTGGGTGGGAGGCCTCGGGAAACCATCTTGCACTATGTGCCTTTTCTTCTTGTGCAGTGTTAGAGCCCCATGCGTGACTTAGAGCTGTGAGGTGGGAGGCCCCCTGAAAGTGGCGGGCCTTTGCCCTGCGAGATGGGCTGACCTTCCAGACCCTGCCGTCCAGCCTTGCCTGTGGTTGTTCAGGACTTCGCAGGCAGTGGAAATCCACTTGCACATAACGAAGTCCTGCCCATATGCTGCTTTACATTTCAGAGCAGACTTTTAATAGCAGTCTCTTGTTACCTAGCTAAAAGTAGCCGTGTGCTTCTTGCCGCATACTTTCACACCTCTTCTCTCGTGCTCCCGGACCACTCCTTCTGCGCGCCCTAGATTACAGACCCTCGCTGGGTTTGAGCGTTGAAAGACATCTTTTGGCTTATGCCGCTCATTAACGTAGGTGCTATGTCAGCCGGATTGCCTGCCTCCGAGCTCTGAGCCTCCCCACCGCCCCCCTTCCCTCCTCAGTCATCTTCCCAGTCCTCCTCCTTCCCCACCTGTGTGCAATGGTTCCCTGGACTAGCTCCAAAGCACTTTCTTTCATCTCTTGATTGGGGTTTTATTTTTAAGAAGAAAGCCAAGCACATTTTTAACAGCCACAACCAGATGGAGCGAGCTCTTCTGAGGCAATGTAAAGGTAATAAAACAGAGCGAGCTGATGTGTCTAACCTAATGAAAGATCCCGGGGCTCCAGGCCAACTCGCACTAACCTCGGAGAATACCTTTGTTGTGTAGGAGGCAAATAACCCAGGGCAGTGTTTTCCTAACTTTTTCTGTCCTTAAACAACTGACCAAAGTCTGCGCCTTTCCTTATCCTCAAGCCTTTTCCATCTGTCTTGAGCATCCTTGAGTATCCTCCTCATGCTCCATGCGAATTCTTTCTTCTTGGTATCCCTTGTGGTTGGTACCTGCTTCCTGCCCCCATAACACACGCGCGCGCGCGCACACACACACACACACACACACACTTGGAATAACATAGCTTGTTTCTCCATCATTATGTCATTTCCTTTGAACCGTAATCCTTTCCTTCCTGTCCTCCAGCCCCGCTTCTGGAATGGACTGTCTCTCTCTCTCTCTTGCTATCTTAGAGCAGCCTCCAGCCCTGATAGCACCACAGGATCAACCCTACACATGCTCTGTGGCTTCCTCTACCCTGGGTCCATCGGCGGCTGTGAGAAGTGGACCCAGGGCATTGGCCAGGTCACAGGAGCACGTGGGGAGGGGCAGGCAGCAAGGAGCCTGAGCAGAGAGCGAGAACGGGGCCGGCGGCTCATGGTGGGCTCACCCCCTGCTCTCCCCACTCATCCTTTCCAATGGAAACTGTTCTTTTCCTTTTGAAAAAGCCTAAGCACATGGCCTCCCTCTTTAGCAGCCTCGGCTGACCTGTAGGGGCTCCCTCTTTGGGGGGCAGCCACAAAGGCCCCTCTGTACCAGTGTTTGCTCCCTGATACGGCCCTTGCCCTTTCCAGAGCAGGGGCTCCGCCTCTTCTCTCTGTATCCCCACAGTGCCCAGTGCAGCGCAGATGCTGTAATCACCCCTCACTGGCCCTCTGACAGGGCTCCCTGGACCCCACTGTCAGAAACACGAGCTTTGCCGATAGCTCTTCTCTACTCACTACCGGATGGGAGGGTAGGAAGCGCCACCTTCCCTTTTTCCAAACCAGGGGCTGGGAAACTTTTCCTGTGAAGGGCCAGATAGTAAATAATTTGGTGTTTTTGGACCATACAGTGTCTGTCACAACTTCTCAAAGTATAAAAGCAGCCCTAGACGGTATGTAAAGGAATAAGTGTCACTGTTTCAATAAAACTTTATTTAGAAAAACAGTGGTGGGCCAGGTTTGGCCTATGGGTTGTCGTTTGCTGACCTTGCTCTGGACCATTCCTCACCTTCATGCTGGATAATAGGCGAACTTTCCAGGACCAGTGAGGCTGGGAGTGGGAAGTGGGGGAGGGTGTTGGGGGGAGGGGGGGAGGGGTGGCCTCACTCATTCTCTTTTCTTAGAGAGCAGGCACAGTGCCCTCCTCTGTCACTGTGTGGTTCCTAGTCCAGAGCTCTGTTAGTTCCACAGCAGGCATTTGCTTCCTCTCGAACTGAAAATTGTTCTCTCTAGCTCTGTTATTCCTACCCCGCTTCCTTCACGTGAATTCAACATTAATTCAACGTTGTTTTCCAGAGCCCGCCTTGGACAAAGCATGAGACAGTGCCCTCTCTCATCCTCCTCTACCAAGAAAGCAGTCTTAAGTTACAGTAGGAGGCTAGGAAAGACTTGACTTGGTTCCATCATTCAGTAAACATGTGGTGAGCACCCCTGTGAGCCGGGTGCCAGTGGGACCAGGGTGACTGTCACCCAGCCCTGCCCCAGGTGATGAGTGGAGGCCACTTTCCTAGACTTTGGGCTCTGAGCTCCAAGCTTGGTAACTCCCATCAGCAGCTCTCATTTCTTTCACCTTCCCTGTGTTTTAAATTAAATGTATGCAGCCCCTGTTCTTTCCTCTTCTTTAATGCTAACCCCCTCCCCACCACCCAGAGCCTTTGAGCCTTTAATAGGCCCCACCCACCTGGCAGGTGACCGCTTCCACTGGGGGTGAAGGGCTCCTCCCAGGCCATCACCAGAATATCTTCCCTATTGACCCTAACAAGGGCGTTGAAATTTCCTCTCCTTCGTCAGTGCGGTTAAAGCTTATCTCCATATGGCTCCTGGTAAATGCAGCAAAAATAGCGACCATTTACTAAATACCTACTCAGTGTCAACTGCTGGAGAAGTGTCACCCGGTGACTTCTTGCACAATCTCTGTGAAGATGAGATGACGAGAAATTGAAGCTCAAGGTGTTAAATGGTCTGCACAAGCAAGGCGCAGGGATGGGATTTGAATCCAGGTCTGTTTGAGTCCCAGCAAACTCCTCTGGTGCCCTGCCATTCGCGCCACCCATGCAGTGTGGCTTGCCTTATGGGCTTCCATAGCGATACCCCGTAGAAGCAGAAATGGGACTGCGAGTCAGGTGGATCCATTGGGTGGGATGGGGTGTGTGTGTGTGGGGGGGGGTGGGTAGATAAAAAATTCAGTGCAAGAGGCAGTGGTTAGGCAGAGGAACCCAGGAGCATCCCAGGGTCACTTGGGGCTCCTGGGAGCCGGGGAGGAGGGTCATGACCAGTGGGGAGCTGGGTGATGTCCAGCTCCTTGGCCTCCTCCTCTGCCATGTCTCCGACCTCTCGCCCAGTAACCCGGGCTGAAAGGGATGGGCTCTATGCCAAGCCCGAGTCTTGGCACATACCCTCCACTCTGCCCTGGAGGAACTTGTTATGATTGTGCTTAAAAGTAGGCTGAGAAATCAGTGCAAAGATGGGAAACTTTGTTTTCAAATATAATGGGAAGGGTGTGTGGAAACAGAAGTGGCAGAACGAAGGCTGATTGGTTTTCTGTTTATCGTGGAACTGGAGAGGTGGGCAGCAGGTCTGTGGGGTGTTCGGGGATGGGCATTCTTGAAGGGGGCAGAACGACCGATCTTCAGGAGCCAGTCCCAATGTGAACACGGCTGTGCAGCGCCTCTGAGGCTTCGGCTAGGCCCTCTGAGAGAGGTTTCTTCACCCTCTCATGGCTGTGGACATGTGCTCACTGCTCCTTTTGAGCCTCTCCAGGCCAGGAATTGTCCCACTCAGGCCTGTATTCTGGTGGCCAGGGCATGGCAAGATGAGGGTGCAGGGCTGGGGTAGAGAACGGTGGGGTAGGGGGATCGAGCAGCAAGAACAATGGCTTAGACTTCGTCTGGTTCTCTGACGTCACCATGGCACTTGGCCTCACTAGGATGGTGACCAGTAGCCCTGGCACTTCGGGCATTTTACATACATTTGCATCTCATTGGGTCCTAGTTATTGTTTCCAATTTGGAGAGGAGAAACCAAGGCACAGAAAAGTAAGTTTCCTAGAGTCACAGAGACAGTGAGCAGCGAAGCCAGGCTGGGGGCTGGCGACCACGCAGACCCGCTGGACCCGCCTCCTCCAGCATGCGACCTCCTAGGGGACAGGGGCTCAACCTGGCATGGTGTCCAGCTCTTGCTGAGTGCTGAATGAATGTTGGCCAACTTTGGCAATGCCATCAGGACCAGAGGCGTTTCCTACAGTCTTTATTGATCACAATGAAGAAGAGGCGTTTGTGTTTCAGGTCTGTGTGACTGCTTCCGAGCAGGTCCATGAAGTTCAAAGCCATCAGGTGGTTAGCAGTTTCCTGCACACCTCTGGCCTGCTGTTTACAGCCTCATTAGATCCCCTGGGCCTGCCAAAACTCAGGCTGCCTGACTCTGCAGCTCTGACCCAGCCTCCTCGATTTTCCCTCTGTGAGCCTGTGCTTGGGCTGCAGGAATGATGGGCAGTGGATGTTTTTGGTTGAACTTTGCAGACCAATATCAGAGATGGCTGAAATGTGGCAGGGAGGGGGGGTTCTGGGAGTGTCTCCAGGATCCCACATCCTCTTGTCCAGGGCAAGGGTGCCTACACCAATAGGGGTCTGCTCTAGAGCCCGCCGTTCCTTGACCCTTGCCAGGTACTAGTCATTAACTCCAGGTAATAAAGGAAAAGGGTTAGGCTTTGGGGCAAATCGGGAATGAATGAGCTTCTGTTCTCTAACCTGACCACATGTGTTGGAGGCAAACAGACATCTCGTTCTCCTCCTGTAAACACATCTTGTGCAGGTAGATGCTTGTCTGCTCTCCTCTCTTGCATGGAAGAGATGCCCTTCTCATGCCCTGGCATCAGTGGATCTTTGCTGCTCAAAGGACACTGCAACCCTGAACCAGCTCCCTGTGTTTCTTCCAGCAGGGATGAAATGAGCCATCAGCAGGGCCTGATCCTTTACCAGAGCCTGGCAAGGCCCCTGGGAAGGCAGGTCACCGTTGAGCAACACCCAGACACAGTCTAGCATTCACTTCCAGATGCCTCTGGGCCTCAATTGTTTTCTTCCTCTCTCCCTACCCCACTCTCCCCATAGTTACGGATTTGGCAAGATCTGTACAACACATGTGCGTGGATCCATCTCTCCTAGGTCATCTAGATCTATCAGTCCAGTGTTTCTTTTGCTCTCTTTAATGCTGATGGTTTTCAACAGCTACGTATGACAACGCTGCTAGATGAAAGTAACAGGTTATTAACAGCACTCACAAGGCCCGCCTTGTGGGCAAACAGGCACTATGTTTTCCCAGAGCAGGATAGGATGGAGCTGCACAACCTCGGAACAGGCCTGGGGAGTGTTTTTTTTCTTTTTTAATGGAGGACAATATCCTTGTTTGTAATGAAAGGAAGGTGGGGGGGAACTTAGGGTTCCTGGTGAAAAAGCCAACTCCTCCTAGAACAAGAATCAAAGGAAAAATGTTGAGATCTCCCTGAGATATATTGATCTGCAGAAGGTCTTCTTTACGCGCCTATCTTTCTTAGCTGTTTTGGCTGTAATGGACCAGTGTGGCCTCTCCTGATATGTCTGGTGGAATGAAGATGGGGCGATGCCCAGCAACGACTGTGGGACTCCAGGCTTAGAGGGAACATCTGAAATGCCATCCTTAGGGCTCATTCCTTTGAATCATGAAAGACATTTTGCTGCATATACTGTACATTTTCAGTGCTGATCAACAACCACCTAGAGCTGGGGAGCCGTCCCGTGGGAGAGATGTGTGGAAAGGGCTCTGTGTCCACATGTTGGAAGTATAGGCCAGGCCAGGGAGAATGATACACTCAATATGTTCATAATTTTTACGAAAGATCTGCTGAGACGACCCAAGCACGAGGGGCAGCTCATTTCCCACCACCTGCAGCTACCACGCATGAGCCCAGATCACTGGCCTCTTCTCTTCTTTATTTGAGCCTTCATCTGTGGCAGAAATGGCTATGTTTCCATCGAAACCTGTTTCCTTTTCCTCCTGGGCACCCAGCTAGACTACTTTTTCTAGCTGCCTGTTGGGTGTGGCTATGCGACTGGGCCTGGACAGTTAAATGTGGGGGAAGTGTTGGGCACAGCTTCCAGGCTTGCCCATAAAGCTGGCCACACGTCTCCCCACATGCTCGCTCCTCCACAGAGGTTGGAGCTGACGCCAGGGGGAGGAGCCCGGGGCCCTGACTGACTGTGGGAGAGCAAATGGCCTTGGACCTTGAATGAGTGAAAAATAAACTTTCTTTGGGTTAAGCCCCTCAGTTTTGGGGGGGTGCTTGTTACAGCAGCTCGGCAGCCAGCATTGCTTATCCTAACTGATACAGACTGACCAGACCTCGCTGCCCCCCACCCCAGCCTTGCCTTCTGCAGGTGCCCTTGTTTCTTGCTTTCTGGGGTTGTTCAGTGTCATCCATGTGAGTTTCAGCCCCTTCACCTTAGTATTTCTGCCTTTCTGGCTCCCCTTCTCAGCCATCTTAGAGCATAAAGTGTCTTTTCCTTTCAAATCTAACCTCATCTGCTTGTGCCCTCCATTCTGACCCCATCTACCTGCTAGTTCCTCTTCAGCTTTGCCCTGTGAATACTTTTTCTCTCCTACAGTTTTTTTTTTTGGGAGGAAGATCAGCCCTGAGCTAACATCTATTGCCAATCCTCTTCCTTTTTTCCCCCAAAGCTCCAGTAGATAGTTGTATGTCATAGTTGCACATCCTTCTAGTTGCTGTATGTGGGATGCGGCCTCAGCATGGCTGGAGAAACGGTGCATCTGTGCGCGCCTGGGATCCGAACCTGGGCCGCTGGTAGTGGAGCGCACGCACTTAACCGCTAAGCCACGGGGCTGGCCGCCTCTCCTACAGTTTTAATCCCTATCTTTCACTGGCTCCATTCCTTCTTGTCTGTGAACATGTTCAAATAGTCCCTATCTTAAGAAAAAAAAAGTCCCCCCCATCTTGTTACTCATGTATCTATTTCTCGTCAATGTCAGAATTTGTGAAAAGTCTTCTCCTTTTGTGCTTCCTCACTTCCTTCTCCTCCTCCTCCTCCTCACTCAGCCGTGGCATCTGATTTCTGCTCTCACCGCCTTTGGTTAATGACCAGATGGGTCATTAATCAGCTCGGTTGCCGGTGTCTTCACAGTTCCCACACCTTATCCTTTCTGGGGCACTCGATACCTTTCACCAGACCTTCCCTCTCAGGGCCGGCTGGCCTTTATCCTTTGCTTTCCTAGTTCTCTGATAGGTCCTCCCTCTGCACCCCTGGTTGGTCTCCGTGCTGGGACAGAAGGGAAAGGTATTCCCAGGGCTCTGGCCTGGGCCTCTTCTCCTTCTCTGTGGTCTCTCCTTTCACAATCTGTATAACTGACTCCCTTAGCTTCAGCCGCCAGCTTCACGCGAAATGACGCCTGGTCCTGACCCTCCTTCGAGACAGCACGACGCCCTCCACCACAGTTGTGGTCTCTCCCAGAACTCCATTGAACACGCACTGAACACACATCTCAAACTCAGGACCTGTCACGAGAATAGACGCCCAAGCGTCTTGATGGCTGAGGGAAAGTGCGGGAGAGGAGGGCTCAATGAAATGAAAGCACAGAGACTTCAGAAGCCACTTGTTTTCCAGGGGAAAAGGCTCCGTGCAGGCAGTAATAGAGATGA
Source organism: Diceros bicornis minor (assembly GCF_020826845.1). NCBI lineage: Eukaryota > Metazoa > Chordata > Mammalia > Perissodactyla > Rhinocerotidae > Diceros > Diceros bicornis. Next base: position 12,408,315 of record NC_080749.1, on the reverse strand, counting down.
ATTCACTTGGTATGACCCAGCGCCCAAGGTTGTCTACACTTAGTTTAATAACTGGCTTTAAAAATAATCTTTAAGTTTGGTGTCACCTGTAGCTAAGTTCATGCCAGTCCATTGTCAACCACCGTTTCTGTTAAGGCAGAGCCGCAGCTGTGGGGAGAGGCTGGCGCCTGTGGGGGAGAAGCCTTTCACCCTGTTGTTGCCCTCAACCGTAGCCTCTGGAACCTTCAGCAGCAGCACGGAGGAGAAATTATACCTTAATACTTTTTTTACATGAGCTCTTTTGAAAAACATTTTACAAACAGGTATATTAGAGTAGTGGGTGTGGTTGATGTTACCTCAGGGACAAGTCTGGACACAGACCTCTATCAGGGCTTTGGGACTTGCTTTTCATTTTTATGTGAGGGCCAAGTGAACTAAGGGACTCATGTTAGAGCACCTGGAAATGAGTGGTCAGGTTGGTGTAGTCAGGGGAACCCCTGACAGCCCTTTCCCCCTTTGGATGTCCTGGAGTGCAACCACAGGGCTACAGGTGGGACGTGAGCAGGGCTAGGGGACCCGTGTGTAATGAGGTTCCCCACACGAGGGTCTCCTGAGGGCAGGGGCATTTTGACACTCTGTCACGTGGATCTCTGGGCTTCGAGTCTGTAGCCGGGTACTCAGCTGCCCGAAGAGCTTTGCTTGGAGAAAGGGCAAGAAGGCGGGTGGGGGCAGTGGGAGTGGTGGCCAGCTACTGCAAGGGCTGCATTCGTTCAGCACACGGGGTCCGCGCAGCGTCTGTGCGCCAGGCCCTGGGCGGGGCACTGACTGAGGGGCTGCCACGCACAGGGAGCACGCAGGATGGGGAAGAGGGGCTCTGCAGATGGCGGTCTGGGCCCCTCTCAGCTTCGGCTCTAGGTGGGGTGAACTCGGGTACGGTGTTTGCCTGCTCGGAGCCTGCTTCCCCTGCTCAACGTTGGAGACTCGGGTGCCTTCCTCTAAGGCAGTTCTAAGGACTCACAGCGTCACCATGAGGGAAGTGCTCGGCGTGGTCCCTGGCACAAACCAGTGAACGTTTACTCTGCTGTTGTGATGGCAGCCTGGGCCTTGCCCATGAGGAGCCCCTAGACTCGGGGAAAGGTGGTGATGCAGACAAGGACAGAGGAGCAGGCAGAGGAAGGAAGGAGAGCCTTTCTGAGCACTTGACATTGAGTCTCAGCTTGACAGATGATAGAATTTATCAGGAGTGGATGGATGTGCTAGGTAGAGAAACCCACAAAAGCGTGAGGGTCTGAAACGGCGTGGTGTGCTTTAGGAACAGCAGGACTTCTGGCACGAGGGAGCAAGGCTGGTCCGGCAGTAAGTTGGCCACACGAGACTTGGACTGTGTCTTAAAAACAGTGAGGACTGGGGGAGACTTTAAAACATACGGACTAGATGGACTGGAAAATCTGTTAACAGGAATGGTTTTCTTGATTGAGATTTTACTACTTAGCCAATATGTGCGAAGCCCCAGGCAGAACAAGACTTCCTGGGTAGGAGGAGGGTTTTTGTTGATTTGTTTTGTTTTTGTGGTGGTTGTTATAGAAAATCTCAATCACGTGGAAGATTGTGCATGTGTGCACCAGGCAGCTTCAACAGCTGCCAACGTGGATATGAATTTTCGGGCAGGAGCAAAGCAGTTAGATGTGTGTTTTTGGAAGCTAACTGGGGGACACCTAGGGGCCCCCACGCAAGGGGCTGGGCTGGAGAAGAGGAGAGATGGAGCCTTGTTCAGGGGAGTGATGGTGAGGACCCAAACCAAGGCAGAGGAGAGCAGAGAGCAGAGAGTTGGGAGAGATTTTGAAGTAGAACCAATGGTATTTGGTGGCCAATCAACTGAGAGAGGAGAAGGAGAGGGAGGGGGTTCAGGTGATTCCATTAGCCATGGGTGATTATAGGGGAAGGAAAGGGTTTGGGACAAGGCAGAAGTTCCCCCACGGTTGTTGAAGCCCTGTGTGACCTCATTTGGGGACCTTGATCACCATGCTCCAGTGCCCTTGGCCATTTCCTGGTTCCATGACTGCACCAAGCTCTTTGTGCCCCAGGGCCTTTGCACACACCGTCCCTCTCTCTGGGTCATATCTGTCCTCACATGTCACATCCACAGCTCCCTCTCATCCTTTCAGTCTCAGCTCCGATGGCACCTCCAGAGGGAGAGTCACGTGTTCTTGCTCCATCTCTCATTTGTTTCCTTACTGATCAGGACATGAAATTCTCCTGCTTATTTGATTACTTTCATGTTTATTTCCTGTTTGCCTCAACAGAATGTAAGCGCCATGCAGGCCCAGAGTAAGGACTCAAGAGATGAATGCACAGGGATGAGTGAGTGACTCTGGATGGAGACATTGGCAGAGGGGCTGCGGCAAGGGGCTGCAGTAAGTGGGGAGCCATGGGAGGCTTCTGAGCAGAGGAGGGCCATGAGGGACGGCATGCAGAATAGGTCAGAGGGAGAGAGACCAGAGTCCGTCACAGGAAGCCCGATGAGCCTGAGTCTCTATTGCTCAAACTCCCATGCATTGCAGGAAGAATGTGTGAAAGAATCTGCATGCTTAGCAGTTAATCGTGGATACAGAGACCTTTCCCAGAGGCTGACTTAGGGGCTTAGATTTTAAATACATGGTTTATAACTGAAGTAAAGTCAATTAATATATTCTTGTGTCTGACATTCAGCATGTGTGTGTGAGTGTGTGAGAGTGTGTGTGTGTGTGTGGTCTGAATGTGCTGAGAAATTTGCGGGAGCTAAATAGCCCAAGGGACGCAGGGGTTCGGAGGGGCAGCTGTTGGCCGCGTCAGAAAGAGCCCCGACGGTCTCACTATCGGTGCTGTGAAGGGTAGTTCAGCGTGTGCGCGCCCATTGAAGGCCGCCTCCGTGCTCGGGAAAGTACACATGCTGATCGGCATGCAACATTCGTTTTAGAAATGCTTTCAGGAAGTTCCTTCTCTGCAGAAACCTCCCATAGCTCCCAGCTCCCCGGGCCATCCAGGCCGGCTCCTTTCCAGGGCCCTGGAGGCCTGCCCCCCACCCCTCAGGTCTGGCTGGCCTCTCTCTGCCGTGGCTCTGCTACACCCTTGCTCATGGTTCACTTGGCCTAGAATGTCTTCTGTTTCCTTCCTCAAGGCCTCGCACGTGTCCCGCCTCTTCTAGAAGCCTGCCCTAACCGCCCTGCCCTCACAGGCACCCGCCTCCTCTGAGGCCGGGAAGGGGTCTTCCAGCCCTTCACTGTGCGCCGTCCCACCTTGTCCACTGCTGTGTCTCTTGCAGTCATCTTGTGTTCCCAACACTAAGCTTTTTGAGGGAAGGTATCGTTTTTCCACACCGTCTGGGTTCTTAGCTCAAGTGCAGACCCTCAGAAATGCAGAGGTTGATTAGTTGATGACTGATTGATAAGCTTCGTGGGGGATTGATACAGCGCTGTTACACACGAGGCTTAAAAAAAAACCCAATCTGATTTCGGAGGCGGCTAGAACAAAAAAGTTACTTAGAAAGGCCTGGGGACCCTAGCAGTTGGCGCAAACCCACTGGGTTTGGGGCAGCTTTGGTGTGATCTTGACCATCTTCGTGTTTCTCGTCTTTCGGTGCGAAACCGAGAGAGTGTCCCCAGCCCTTGGCTCCCTCGAGGACGTGGTGAGCAAAGCTGGGGAGCTAAAGCTGGAGACACGGACAGCTCTGGGTTGGGAGCCGTGATTCTTAGCAGGCTTTTTGTCATCTGAGGGGAGAGACCTCGCCAGCGGCCCCTCCCACCACCTTTGCCTAAATACACCGTGTGTACGTGTGTCTCCGACACTTGTGTGGACACACACCCAGGCCGCGCTGCTGTTTCCACCGTGGTTGAGCAGTTCCATCCGCCACTTCTTGCTCTGTCAGACGGGTAATCCTGGTAGCTGCCAGACTTGCTGCCATTTGCAACTCTGCCAGTGGGTGAGCTCCAGGTGGATGCCCAGAGCAGGCCACCCTGTTACTGCTGGCTTCGGGCCATTGGGATCTCTCAGCTGCTGTCACTCCCCAGAGGTTAGTGTCTGCCTGAAATCCCAGGGCAGGAAGGGACCCAGAGAGGTCATCTAGTTCTCCCTCCTGCCTCGAGGCAAGACCACACCTAAACTGATCCAGACAGCCAGGGATCAGGCCTGTCGGTACAACACGCAGAGAAGCCTCCCCCGGGTACTTTGTTCCAGCTTTTAACAAGCCCTTCCATCCGGAAGCACCAGACGCTTCTTGCTTCGAGTGCTGCTACTGCTCCTCCCCAGAGGGATTTTGGGTGCCCACCTCTGGAACACCTGCTGGTGTGTTTGAAATTCCGTGTCTGCTGTTCTGGCTGTGAGGCAGAGAGAGCCAGCAACTCAGAGTGTGGCCAGGGTACTGGCTGTTTCCCTGCCTCTCTGAGTTATCAGGGGCAGCCCCAGCTCCATAGTGCCCTGTCCCTGCTGGTGGACGGTGGGTCTGGTCCAGAATTCGAATCGAGTTTCAGCAGGAAAGAAAAGAGGGCAGACCAGGAGGACTGAATCAGTCAGAACTTGCATTTATTCATTCATGCATTCAGGAAATTCTTGTTGAACCCACACTACACGCTCTGTAGCGTGCGGGGGAGAAATTAGAACCAGAGGCCCCCAGGCTCCTTTGGCGGGCTGAGAGGGTGCCAGCCAGAGGCTGCGGGACGCCGGGAGTGCCTGTGCAGGCTGTGCGGTGGGCCGAGCCTCGCTTGCATGCCCTGGGCTCTCCAGGATGATTCAGTGGACTGCTGGGAACAGCTGCCTGTTACACTGCTATTCTTCACTACACTTGCTGCTCACATGGTGGCCTCCAGGGCCATCTCACGCCCACCACGGCCTGACGTGCAGTGGGCACTCAGTAAAACCTTGTTGATGGTCCGTAGTGCTGGCCACACCCCATCGCCACATGGCCCCAAGTGAGCCCACACGGGCCACCTGTTGCTCCAGGCTCTTTCCCCATGCCATCACCTCTCTTAGGAGCCGAGTTGTGTCCCCAAATTCATATGTTGAAGTCCTAACCCCCCAGTACCTCAGAATATGACTGTATTTGGAGATAGGGCCTTTAAAGAGATAATTAAGGTAAAATGAAGTCATTAGGTGGGCCTTAATCCAATACGACTGGTGTCCTTAGAGAAAAGGAGATTAGGACACAGACACACACAGAAGGAAGACCACGTGAAGACACAGGGAGGAGACGGCCATCTGTAAGCCCAGGAGAGACGCCTCAGAAGGAACCCACCCTGCCAACACCTTGATCTCACACTCCCAGCCTCCAGAACTGTGAGACGATACGTTTCTGTTGTTGAATCCACCTGGCCGGTGGTACTTTGGTACGGCAGCCTGGCAAAGAAAGAAAGCTCCGTGGAGTGGGCTGGAATTCCCGTCATGTAGTCGAGGCCTGTTGTTCACCCAACTCCTCACATGGAACACTGGGCCTGAACCTCCCTGAGCCTCTGTTTCCTCATCTTCAAAACAGGAATAATGATAGATTTGTGGAAAGAATTCAAGGAGATACGACACAATGAACGTCCCCATGCATGCCTCTGCCTGGTTTGACTAAGGGGCCCGTGGACCTGGGGCAGGGGCTGGTTCTGAGTTCTGCACGTGGTTGGCAGTTGACATTGATGACTGATATATTTAAAAAGCCCTCAAACAAAAAAAAAGTTTGCATTCTAGGGAGAGCCTGGAATGGATGGGCTCAGACCCCGCTGGTGGGCAGGGTCCTCTGGCACGGGAAATTGGACGGACACCCTCTGCATGGGCTTTCTAGCAGGTGTGGATGGGGCTAGCACAAGGAGGGTGTGAGGCACAGAGCTGCTGCTTTGTGGATGGGGATTGAAACGCAAGATTTCCAGTGTCTGCCCAAGGAAACATGGAGACTGAGTGCTGGCCCGGGGACATGTGCCTCTTTATGTCAAAGTCCTTCTACATCAGCCTCCGACCTGGCAGGGGAGGTGGTAGGGCACGCCTTCCTGGCACTGTCTGCCTGGCCAGAACCTGGGAAAGGGTACAAGGGAGCCAGAGCCCAGGTACAGGCCCTCCAGGCCAGGCAGGGCCAGCAGAAGCTTGGGGGGCCGGGAGCATAAGCCACTGGGCCGAGAGTGTCAACCAAGTGGACGGTCCCGATTTAGCACGTGCCCTGCTCAGTTGGGCTTGGCTGCGGGAGCCAGCTTGTTGTCTGTCTGGAGATACCCCGAGGGGTCGAGGGGCACGTGCAGACACCTTCCTGCACAACTTCCCCTTTTATTTGGAAGTTGTCTGCTAGAGTGAAGTGGCCTGAGCCTTCTTGACCTTTCTCCACCCCTTGACCCATGACTTCTTCGAGGGTGGTTGGAATCCTAAATGTCACCGTGTGAGAAGCTGAGTCTGAGAGGGGCTCCCCGGGTGAGGCAGGCAGGGGATGATCATTCTGGAACCCTTCTTTGGGTTGGTCCTGCTCTGCACCCCTCAATTATATTTTAATATCTATCTATACTCTTTCATACCACAATTACTAAAACATCATTAATTAGGTTACACACACACATACACACACACCCAGCTTAACAATGATAGAAAACGCCAAATTCCAGTTGACAAGAAGCCAGCAGCCCAGCCTTTCCTCTGGCTAAACAGAGGGACCCATTATGCTGGAATATTATTTTCTCATGGTTTGGAACCATTACATCAGCCTTGATGTAATAACATTGTTTAACTTCAGAGGTGTATTTATTTTGGTTTGGAGTTCAGATAGTTTAGCCGTTAGCTGAGGATTGAGCAAAACCAGGACAAAGCCTCTCAAGTTTGAGATGAATGGTTTTGCCCATCCCCTTCTCCTCTCCCCAGACAAACACACTTCAGACAGATTTTCATCTCATGGCAACACAGTGACCTCGGTGCTGATGAATTTTGGGGGCAATTTTATTTTTTTCTGAGGGGATTGGCCAGTGCCGTATTGACCAGCTGGGTGCTGAGTGGGTAAACAACCCAAACTAGTAAGGATTCAGGAATTCCACCGGCAGCTTCTCTGATGACACTCTGGGGTCTGTTCGCTGTTGCTCTGCAAGTCCCGTCTTCTCCTGAAATAAGGTGATACGGGTAAAGGGTCCCAACTGCTGCCAGGTACACGGGGAGCCACTCCACGTGGGGCTCCTGTTCGTGTCTGAGCGCAGGGGCCAGGGCTCCAGGTGAGAGGTCTTAGCCTCCCAGAGGGCTTCCTGGAGGCTTCTAATTGTTTTCTTCTGAGGCCAAGCCTTGGAGCACACACAGGTGGAGTGGGCTGTGATATTGGGGTGGCAACGTCCTCTCTGTGGGAATGCAAGCAGGCAGGGGCCACTGAAGCTGGGTGATGGGTGCATGGGGCTCCTTGTACTATTCTCTCTCTTCTTGCCTGTGCTTGGAAATTTCTATAAGCAAGTTAAAATAAAGCCCCAGTCCAGGGTCTTGGATAGCCCCTTTCTTCTCTAATACTTAGGGAGAGGGAAAGAGAGACAGATACTTGAAGGAGAGGGTGGGGACAGGATGGGTGGGGAGGAGCAGACTTCTGAAGAACACACTCTACCTGCAGGCCAGGAAGATGAGTCCATTTGTAAATGTGTGTAGTGTTGGAGGGACGTCAGGGAAGCGTGGCTGCAGCTGGACGGGCTCCTTGCTGGTCCCTGTGCAGAACTACACATGTAGTGGGGTGTTTTGGGTCTCTGGGGCATGAGGCAGAGAGGACTGGACAACTGGCCTGACCGTGGCCTCCTGGAGGGCTGCTGGGAGCTGACAGGCCTTGTACCACCTTCTGCCACACCCGGGGGAACCCGAAGCCACCAAGCACACCTGTCCTGCAGAAGGAAGGATGGTGTGGCTCCTGGAGCTCCAGCACCTTAGCTTAGCGAGTGGGATCACCATACCTCCTTCTAGGCCAGTCGTCCTCAGCCCGGCCCTACATTAGAATCAGCTTGACAGCCTCCTAGTGCCCAGGCAGCATCCCAGACTAATGACCTCAGGATCTTTGGGAGTGGGACTCGCTGGGCCTCCTAAAGTGCAGCCAGGTGGAGAATCACTGCTCTGCCCGCCGGATGGGTCTGGGCTCAGTGCTTGGCTTCAGTGTTGCTGTGCTGCACTCCGCAGGGCAAAGGAAGGACAGCAGCGCCTTCCCACAGTGGCATTTGGTTGGGTTCAATTGCATTAGATGTAACTCCAAATGAGTGTAGATCTGGTGACCACAACCTGGGTTTACTCTTTTTCTGACGTGTCCAACCACGACACAAGGTCCCCATAGAACAGAAACCACTGCTCCAGCCAGGGAGTGGGGACCGCCCCCGGGCTGCTGTGCTGAGGGTGTCGTGTGGGGTGGGGGACAGGAGAGGTTCTGGAGGCTGGTGGCTTTCAGCTCCTTGGACTTTAAACTCAATGTAACAAAGTCACTTGACGTCGCAACCTAGAACACACACGCGTACAGATATATAAACATAGATGTCACCGAAATAAGTGTCATGAAATAGTATTCACCTTTTGATGTGGAATTTCCTGTTATTTTCTATTCTACTCCTTTTTGTTGCCTTAAAAAATGAAGACCCCAACCCATTGAATTTGGACTCACGACCCCCTCACGTTGTCTAACAAACACTGCTGTAGGCAGTTGGCAAGATTGATTCTGGGGCCAAAGGACCACCTTCCTCCGCCGCCAACTGCTGCACACAGGGTCACAGTACCTTTCTCTCTACTCCTGCCTGTGTCTGAGAATTTCTGTAAAGAACTGAAGACAAAATAAAACCCTGACCCCAATCATCTTAGCATAGCCCTTCCCGCCTCTAATACGGGGGGCGAGGTGCCAGAAGGAGCGTGTAGACAGGGGCCCAGGGACTTCCAGTTGCGGAGGGGTACTGACTCGCCAGCACCTGGTCATCCCCTCGATTCAGGGGTGCCTGGTTCAGAGCCAGAGACAGGAAGGATCAAAGTTCTTCACCCTCAGAGAGAGGGCAGCCCCGAAGAACGGAGATGGTGGAGGAGACTGCCCAGTGCAGGCACTTGTGCCGAGTGGGGCCTCAGTCTAGCTTCGCTGGCCCTGAAATGACTCCTATGACCACGGGGAGAGGATGACATCCGAGACTCTCCCATGAGGGTCTGACCCGCTACAGCCAGGACTGAGCTCTCATCTGCGTGGTGCCCGCCCTCTCCGGGAACCTTGCAGAGAAGAGGTGGAGCCCCCATTATCTGGAATGACCTTGGGCCTTGAGCTTGAAGGTGGGGGAGCCCTCCAGTGACCTCCTGTCCCCTCGGGGTCTGCCCCGTCACTCTGCTTTCCTCCACGGTGACACTGTTGGGAAGTTGCCCGGCTGGTCCGTTTGCTCCTCAGCTAGTCTTTGCAAAGCCTTCCTCTCCACCGGCTCTTGGATCTAATCTGGGCGGCTGACAGCCTCCCCATCGCACACCCGGGGAATTCTCCGCTCTCACTGCACTCAGCCACTCGCAGCGTTTGGCACTGGCCCTGGCTCCCTCTCCGTCCACCGCGCTGGCCTGTTTTTCCTCCTCCTTCGCTGGCACGCCTTCTCAGCCGCCTTTGCTGGCTCTCCCCCCTCGCAAGGCCGAAGCGCCCCAGGGCTCATCCTTGGCCCTCTCCTCCTCTCCATGGACACCCTCTCGCCGGGTGAACTCATCTCGCCCTGGCTTTCAATACCGTCTATATGCTGGCAGCTTCCATATTCATTTGAACCCTGCCCTGAACCCCAAACTTACTCCAACTCCCTATTCAGCAGCACCTACTGGTGCCTATGGGCCTCTCAACATCAGTATATTCAAGCAGGACTTCTTGACGCTCCCTGCTCCTCTCTCCATTTCTCCCATCTTCATACGTGGTACCACACCTTCTTGGTTGCTCAGCCCCCAAACCTGGGATCCGTTTTCTTAATTCTCTCTTTCCTTCACACCACACAGCCAACCCACTAGCAAGTCCTGTCGGCACTAGCCCCCAAAGAGAGGCCAGATCCAGCCACTTCTCACCACCTCCACCGCTGAAACGCCAGCCCGACCACCGTCATCTCCCCCCGGGATTATTGCAACAGCGCCTAACGCATCTCCCTGCTCCCCTCCTCCCGTCTGCAGTTCATTCTCTACCCACAGCCAGACTGGGCTCCTCACTGGGTAAATCAGATCACAGCAGCGCTTGATAAAACCCTCTAAAACCTTCCCACTGCACTCAGAACAAACCCCAGGCTCTTTACCACTCCCTTTGGCCCACCCAATATTTATTCCATATTTCCTACTTTCTGATTGAACGCTTGTTTTATATGGAGCAGTGTAGTACTCAGCTAAGTGTCTGTATTTCCCAGCCTCCTTTACATCTAGGGGTGGCAAATGAGATAAAAGCAGAGTTGTTGAGGGGGGCTTTGGGGCTTATCCTTTCAATAGAGCTGGCTCAGCTAAGAGGATGCAAGGTTTTGCTCTTCCAGCTTCCTCTTTCCCACTGCTTGAAATGGAGATTCGATGGCTGGTGCTCCAGCAGCCATCTTGTGATTGTGAGGTAACCCTGATGGTGGAAACGTCATGATAAGAAAGACAGAAGGAGCATGAGTTCCTGATGACCATGGAGCCATCATACAGGCTTAAAATTCCTAATTCTGAGCTTTTCCTATGTGAGAAATATCTTGTGTTAGCCACTGAGGCAAATCTAATCCTAAGGAGTAGAACTTGTAAAGCTCAATGTGACCTGGCCTCTATGTCCTTCAACCAATCTCCTCTTGCTTTACTATGTTCCAATCACATTGGCTTTCTTTCTGTTTCTTGAACATTCCAAGCTTGGTTCCACCTTGGAGCCCTTCTCCCAGATCTCTGTGACTGTCTCCTTTTTACCTTTTGATGACTTCCTTGGAGAGGCCTTTCCTGACTTATGTAGCCTCCTGAGTAGTCTGCTTTCCATTAACTTCCTCTTTAAAAATTCAATGCACTTTTCACTCTTTGAAATTATTTTCTCCTAAACATATTTATTGTCTGTTTCTCCCTTAGACTGTAAGTTCTATGAGGTCAGAGATTTTGACTGACTTGTTCACTGAAGTATCTCCTGGGCCTGGAATATGATAGGTCCTTAGTAAGTATTTGTTAAATGAATGAGTGGAATAAGATGGCTTTTCAGAATTTTTTGAAAAAAATTTATCTTGAGAGTTGCCGTACATCACAGAATCCCTTCCCACCGTATTTGAAAGTAGTTCAGCAAACACCTGGGGCTCACCCACGACTAGTGGGGTTAGTGACAGCCACAGAGACATGAAGACTGCATAGGTCCTTGTCCTCCAGAAGCTCAGAGTCTAGCGGGTATGACAGACAATTAGCTCATGTAGGCAGTGAAGTGTCGCCATGCTGTGTTGGCCTCAGCCTGCCAGGAGGGCAGAGGACACACGAGAGGTTCTCTGGTTTTAATGGAGGCAGAACCGCTCAGGAGAAGCTTCGTGGAGGCAGCGGTGCATGAGCCGAGTTTGGATAGCGCAGAGCGTCCTCCTGGGGGACAGGGCCCAGGCGGAGGGCTGGGCTCGTCGCCAGGTGAGGAGAGGAAGGGGTGAGGCGGGCAGTGTGCCCAGCCGTCCGGCTTGTCGGGGAGTGTCCCGGTTATACCACGGGAAGTCCCACGTCCCGGGAAACTCCTTTGGCCCGGGAAAGCCAGGACAATTGGTTATCCTGCAATTACCTGGCTTGTTAGGGTCACTAGAAGCACTTCTCAGTGGCTGGAGGAGAGAGGGAGTGAGTGAGCGGCTGGGGCGAGGAGGGTATTCTTCATCGAAAGCTGGAGAGGGGCCGGGAGGGAAATCCCATAGAGAGCATGAGGAATCTGAACCTTTCCCTTGATGGTGGAGAATTATTGGAAAACATCGCAGGATAGGAGTGAGGCTGTACAAAGGAGTTAACTATTAATGAACTGAAGAACATGTTTGCTACCGGAATGTGCGAGGAACTGCAGCTCAGCAGCCTGCATGTCCCCTGGGGCAGGCCTGGCTGTCACTGCCCTCCTCCTAGAGCAGCACGTCTCGTGCCCCAAGGCAGGCTGGGGACAGGCTCCCGCCTGAAGAAACGGCCTCCCGCTGACCCCTGGCTCTTGAGGAGTCAGTCCAGAGGGGTGTGCCCACACAGCCCCCTTCTTTCCCAGGGCCGATGCTCACGGCAGTTCTGGGAGAGTCACCCCGGCTTCTCCCAGATGCTCCTTCAGAACCTCTGATGGAGAAGCGGGCTGCCTCCCTTCCTGTCCAGTCTCATTCTGCAGGCCACACGTTCCTGATGGTTCCAGGGAAAGTCATTCCAAGGGAATTTGGGGGACGTTTTCTTTCTGTGGCTGTGGGGACACAGGAAAAGCAAGTGTGCTTGGGCTAGTCTGTGGCTTTCCAGCCCAGTGGGTCTAGTGGTGGGGGGGCGGTGGCCATACCGCCAACACTAAGGACCTGTCTCTAGTCTGACACGCCTGGGGGAAACATGGCCCCAGGGCTAGACACCTCCATTCTCGATTCTTTCCTCCCCGCTCTTCCTCATCCAATCACAAACTCCTATGAATTCTGCCTTCTCAGTCTCTCCTGAAGGCAGTACTACATTTTGACAGGGCAGAAAAGGATCTTACTATTGTTTCTCTGGCTCTAAATCTTATTGGCAAAAGTGTCCTGAGACTGCTCACTGTGTCCCCGAAGCTTGGTGCCTTCGTCATATATCTACACACACACCACCACTGCACCCTCCACACATATACCCCAACACACATATGTGCATACTGCACACATACCCCCCAACACAATATTCCAAAACACACCACACACAACACATATACCCCAACACACACACACCAACATGAACACTAATACACACATCCAATACACACATCCCAACACATACACACCCAAAACACACAACCCAACTCATACACCCAATGCATACCCCCAACACACACGTAGACCCACATCCAACACACATACCCTTCAACACACACATACCGATATGAACACTAGTATACACACCCAATACACACATTCCAACACACACACATACCCAAAACACACACTCCAATACATACACCCCAACACACACCCCCAACACACACACTAACACACATATAGACTCATACCCAACACAGATACCCCCAACACACACACACCCCATCCACTCCTTTGAATTCAGGCCCTGCATTCACCTTCTCAGGAGCACCACCATCCCATGCGCCCCAGCTCATGGCGTGGGCTTCAGTTTGGGTCTCCATTTCCTCCTCTAGGTCTAAGATGCCTCAGGCAATCCTTTCCCAGGGCCTGGGGCCCGGTCTCTGCAGGGGCCTAAGGGCTGACCTACAGACCTCCCCAGCAGTCTGCTCGCCTCTACTTCTGGGTGGCAGCTATCCCTTGGGTCCCCCCCTTTGGAGGCTGCCCCTCTAAAGAGACCCCCCCCCCACTGGCCTTGCCACTCTGGGCCCCAATGGCCTGGATCAGGAGGCAAGATGGTGCCCTCTGCATCCTCACGTCTTCCTCTCCCCCGGCAGTTTGCTCATTCAGAGACCACCCACCTCCTGGCCCAGGATGCCAATGGCAGTGCGCTCTCCAGGCCTCCTCCTGGGACGCCCCTGCTGCACTGGGCATCCTCAGTCACCCTGGCTCCTGCAGCCCCTCTAGCTGGGTGTCACCACCCTGTCCTGGCTTTTCTTCCTCCTCCCTGACTATTCCTTTTCTGTTTCCTTTCTTCTTTTTCCTCCTGCTCCCTGAGTGGTCACCCATCTCAGCTGTAAGTCTCCTTGGTCAGTTAATATTAAGTTTGGCTGCGTATAACAGAATCCCCCAAATAACAGTGCCTCAAACTCCCAAGGTTTTCTCTTCTCGTGTAAGAGAAGGGCAGAGGGAGCAGCTCAGGGCTGGCGTGGCCCTGGGACATCACCAGGACCCCGCTCTGGTCCTTCTGCTCTGCCTTCCTGAGTCTGCTGTCTGGAAGGCCCTTGCCAGACACTGCTCCTCGACCCTGACCAGCTCTGCCCTACCTCCTCCAGGGTCGCTCCAACCCTCAGCGTCTGCCCCAGCCAGCTCTCCTCCAAGCTCCCCCCTTCCCTCTATCCTCCGAAGATCCCACAGTGCCAGGGGCTCTCTCACTCACCTGCTCCTAGCTCACCCCTCCTGCTAATTGAGCTGAAGGCAGGACAGTGCCGCAGCCCTGTGCACTGCTCTGGTGCAGTGGTGGCCTGGTGCAGTGCTCTATCCTGCAGTGTACTAGGTCCTCTGTACAAATGCACCGTACAGTGAAGACAAGGATACTTTTTGAACAATAGACGGAGGCATCAGGAATGGTTGGAGATGATGCTGAGGGGCCCTGAACCCAGAATATGCCCTTGTGGCTGGAGAGGGTTAGTTACCCCCATATGTCCAAGATAAGTGAGTATGTCAGAGTGTATATATGTTTAATTAATAAAGGATGCTTGGGTAGCTGAGCTTGGGTAAATAACAGTTTGATCACATTATTTACAGACACAAAGGCATGTTATAATAATGCATGTTCCTGCCTCCTTTTGACCAGTGACAGTGAATGTCGGTCCATGAGTGTTTTGGTACCTGTGTGCCTGATGAAAGCTGAGGCATTGGCAGCTTCTTTTTATTATTTATTTAATTTTTTTGTGTGTGAGGAAGATTGGCCCTGGGCTAACATCCGTGCCCATCTTCCTCCACTTTATATGGGACGCCGCCAGAGCCTGGCTTGACCAGCGGTGTGTCGGTGCGTGCCCGGGATCCGAACCTGTGAACCCTCGGGCCGCCGAAGTGGAGTGAGCGCACTTACCCGCTGTGCCACTGGGCTGGCCCTTTCTTTTTATTTTTAATTAAGTTCCTTCTTTGTGCTGTGATTTTTGAACCAGTAGGAAGTTGTGGGATATGAGAAGCATTAGACACTCTAGGCGGGATGAAGATCAAACAGAAGTTTTAACGTTTTGTATTTCTTCATCCTAAAGATGCTTATTCTTTATCTATCTATCTCTATGTCTTTCTTTACCTTTTTCTTTTTTTGGAAAGGTAGAGAAGGGCAAATCATTAAATCCCTGGCTTGAGACCAGCTTGCATGAATAAACTCTGGGCAGACAGGCCCCGCTGGCCGGGGATCCTGGGGACGTGCCTGTCAGCTGGGCTCTGCTCGCCGTTCTACTGGCGTTGCGAATGTAGACTGACTCCGGGAATCTTGTACCACCTTCGAGAGCACCCGTGCATGACAGGCCTTTGTCCTTCCAAAAGCCAGAACTGAAACACTTTACTGCCTTCAGGGTCGGGTCTCCTATTAGATAGAAATACGTTTATCCATCAAGCAAAAATCAGATCTTTCCCTTTTCATGCATTCTTTTTTTCTCCAGTGTTTCAATCCATAAAGGGAAAGGGAAGGCACTGAGAGAGCTGAATGCTCGGGCCCGCGGAAGTATGTGAGAAATGCCTCCTTTCTCAGACTAGCACCCGACTCACTGGGGCTTGGGCCCTGGGGGTGAGGACCAGAGGGAAGACTGGGGAGAGTAGTGGGATCAAGAGCGCCTGTCCAGTGCCTGGCCCTGAGGCCGCCTCCGTGGCTGTGCCCCAGGGAAAGGGCTGAAAATGGGGAGGACTTGAAATTAACCCAGCTTTATGAGCCGGGCAGTGGGCCTGGACGTGGGGAGATTGAGCTGGGAATTCTTCTGACTTTTTTCTTTTTTCTACAACCACAGTGGTTCCTCTGGCAGAGTTCCCTTCAATGGCAAGACAGGGACTGGTTTACTGGCTGCGAAAGTTCAATTAGAGTCTTAGATAAGGAAGGGGAGAGCATGTGTGAAGTGTCACACTGTGCTGGCTCTTTCTGAGCTGCTTTACTGTGGAAGCCCCCTGAGTAGCGATCTATAGGAATCAGGAGGCCACAGGTACGCTGGGGGGCGGACTGGGAACAGAGGCCCTCAGCCTTCAGAGACATACATGGACTAACACGTTCACTGGTTTTGTTTCAAAAGCAAAAAAACATGTCTACACCTGTATACAAGAGTAATTTTCTTGTTTTTTCTGTGTTGTCCCTGTCACACATTAGAACCTAAGAAATGCTATCTTGGGTCAGCTGTGCATTTTTGTCAGCTGGCAGCTCACTAGACAGGCAGGTCACTTTCTATCCTTCGTGGGGTAGACGCAAAGATCAGCTCTGAAGTTCAAGAACACTGATGACCGAGGAATGCTATTTAAGAGCTAGACTGGACCTGCCCTTATTCCTCACCTGGACCATTTTCCTCTCGTCCACCTGGAACATGCCTCCTTGTGTTTCAAGGTTTAGTTCACATCCTGCCTCCGCTGGGGCTCCTTGCAGATGTGCTCCTTCGCCTCACTCCCATGCACTGCATCATCCCAGGTAGCTCCCCCATACTGTTCCCGTACGGTCTCCCCAGTAGCCTGTGGGGGTTGAGTGATAAGGTTCAGGGACTTGACTTATGCGTTGCTGTATCCCCAGCAGCAAGGGCAGCGTGGTTATGGAGAGAATGGGAAAGAATTCTGTGCCAGGAGTCATTTGCGATTAGCAATTTGAAGTGGGACACTAACCAAATGCCGTATTTAGCGCCTCTATTTTTCTAGAAAATATACCAACTTGGACAGCCATCCCTATGGGGCCTGCTGTTGAAATATTTCCTGAGTGCTGAAGACATGTTAAACCCCACTCCCGCACAGCCTCCAGTACTCCCGCCCCAGGCCTCGCTCAGGACGTGGAGGAGGGTCCCCAGGTCCTCTCCAGCTGGCTCCTTCCCAGCATCCCGGTCTCACTGCGAGTGGGGCCAGGAACACAATGATTTGTGTGGTTCCTAACATACAATAGACTTCAGGGGTTTGGGAGCTGAGAGTCAGCTCAAAAGGAACGACTAGATGAGAAGCCCTCCAAGATGGTTTGGTGTTTAGGAATAGCCTGGGGGCACACAAAGGTGCCACGTGCCCACGTCAGCACACCTGCCTGGGTGGGGGCCAGAGAGCAGCATGCACACGGCTGCCTGCTGTGCCTGCTGACTGGAACTCAGGGGTCTGTGTCTGAACCCCAGGCCCACTGACCACGGAGCGCCTCAGCTCCTCCATCCGTCACCGGGATGGACTGACTGCACTTCATAAGCCTCCCTCGAGCAGCGCTGTGCTGGGTGCTGGGCAGCTACAGGTGAACAGCGCGGACAGTCTCAGCCCTGCAGCTAACGAGTTTCAGAGATGACAGGCCTCCTGCCGAGGCCACAGCGAGACTTAAGGAGGTGGAGGGCTGCTGGGGCCCTCGGAAGGTGGGCACCATCCGGCTGTCCTGGTGAGGAATTCGGGGCTGTTTCATCAAAATAACACTCCCATGCCCACTTTCTCATCAAGGACTTGCCTCCGTGACCCCAAAGGCATGAGGTGGCCTTGGGCCATTCTGAGGGGCTCTGTGTTGGCGTCTGGGCTTTTACGAAGGTCCGCTTGGCCCCCTGCCATTTGGGGCCCCCTCACTGGATCCTGCTTCACACTTGGCTCCAGGCTTGTCCCTCTCCTGTGCCTTAGGCTGCGGGGTGGACAACACACCTCATCTGATCTGGCAGGAGCTCCTTCCGTTCAGACAGTGAGCAGTTCTGGAGAGGTGTGAGGCGTGATGGTGATGTCTGGCAGCAGCTTCTCGACCAGCGATGGAGAGGTGAACACCAGGTCCCTGATCCCAGCTCTGTCAAAGGCCTTCTCCAGCCCCGGCCCTGAGCGCCACTGCTGAGGGACTTCTCTTCAACCCTACACTCCGCAGGGGCCACGCAGCCAAGAACTGCACCTGAGTTCTTAATTCTTTTAGCAAATGAGCAAAGGCTCGTTTTTATGGTTTGCCTTGTTGCTTTTGGACATTTTCGTCATCCTCAAATTGACATTTAGCTACGGATTATGCAAAAAAAAAACTATCGTGAGAGCAAGCGCTCTGAGCTGCCCAGAGGAAGCCTCCACGTACTGTGTGCCCGTATCCACCATGTCGCCGTGTTTTCTTCCTGCCTTCCCCATTGGGCCCGAGTTCCTTGATGACGGCAGGGAGCCAGCATTCTATGTGGGGGTGGCCTGGTCCTGCAGCCCGTGTGGAGGGCGTTGGCTGCAGCACTGATGTGGGTTATTGTATTCAAAACTGACAGGCGCAGTCACATCCCTGGCTGAGATTGAAGGCTGAGGTCACCAGTACAAAGAGAACTGAGCCAGTGCTAAATGAGGCTCTGAAGCAACAGGAACAGGTCCTTAGCCCTCAGTAGGGGATGCGGGGGCTCCCCCTCAAAGCACAAGGTGATCTGGAAGAACTCAATTTACACCCTCGGCTCCTGCGGGCTGGGGGATCAGCAGAGGGCGGGATAATCCCAGCTTCTCGAGCAGATGGTTTCTGACTACCGCTTGACCCAGTTCCCTCCCAACAGATGACCGGCAGTGGGGCTGATAGCTCCTCCATCAGGGGAGCAAAGTGGGGACCCTCCTCTCAACCTCCTCTTCCCTCCTCCTACCAGCAAGGGTGCGGTGGCTTTTGCCTCTCCCCAGCGCCAGGTCAATGGGCAGGATGCTGCACCTTCCCCAAGGTGTGGAGCACTTCTTCCCTTCCCCCAGCCCTGTCCAGCCCAGGTGCAACTCACAGTAGGAAGGGGTGTAAATGGGCAAGCAAGGAACGCTACTGTGAGGGCTGGTGCTGGGGAGTGGGAGCATTAAATCCTTCACTGGCTTAATGACTTCTCTCATTCATTCAATCAATCAATCAATCCACCAAGCATTCATTCAATAAGCTGCCCCCATCATCTGCCAGGTCTGGCATCAGACAGGGCCCAGAAAGCCTGGTCCCTGCTCTCCCGGAGCCTGAGGCACCATGCAGGAGATAGACAAGTGAAGAGATAACAGCCAGGCACTGGGCTGAGGGGCCTAATCTGGCAAATAGCTATTCAGGGCATAAGAAGGCCATGGCAGGCTCCACCACGAAGGAGAGACTGGGCTGGCTCTTGAAGACTGAAAATGAGTTTGCCAAGTGGTTGGTGGCTGTGGTGACAGAAAAAGCCAGAAGACCAGAGCATGTGTGCCTGGTGGAAGATGCAAGCAAAACCACAGAGGTGGGTCAGGCCTGGCTCGGGGCCACTGCACAGAAGGTGCTGGCCCAGGCCGCCCAGGAGGCAGAAGCACCTCCTTCCTGCCCAGGGATCATAGGCTCTGGGACAGGGCAAGGGGTGGAAACCCCAGGGCACAGAATGCTGTGTATCTGGGAGTTGGCAGAGAATTGAGCTCTGCGGAAAGCCCGAAGGAGGCAGAAGGGCTGCCGTCTCCGGGAACCTCCTGGGCCCCTCTTCTGACTTCAGGTTGGTAAACCCAGACCAGCTCCATTTTGTCCCGCGGGAGCAGCCGGGGCACCTTCTGGTCGGTTCCTTAGATTGGGAGGGAGGGGGCGCTCGACCTCCAGACTTGCGGGCCTCGGCAGGGCTGCGGTCCGGGCTGAGCTCCACAGCAGCACCGGCCGGCCGGAGAAGCTCGCGATTGGGGGCGGGGAGGGAGGAGGACCCTGAGCTGGAGGCCACGCTCTGCCTCTGTCGTCCTGGGTTCCCCAAAATCCTAGGAACGCCAGAATGACCTCCCACCCCTTTTCCGCCTCGCAGTCCCACCTGTTACGGGGCGCGGCCACGGTGGGTGGGGGTCTGGATGAGCAAGAGGAGAGGGCAGGGCCGTCTTCCCGGCCCGAGGTGCTACGCCCTGTGGGCATTGTTGTGCTGCACCACACCCAGGTAGGGGCGTGAAGAGGCGCAGAAGAAACGGATTGCACTTGGGGTTCTGGACAGGGCTGGGAATTCGGTTTCCATTGACAGCGCCTCTTGTCTGGCGGCCCAAGAACGGCGGCCTTGCAATCGTAGTTTATTGGGTTCTGTGAGGAGTTTAGTCCGGTTGCCTCGTTTGGGGCGCCCAACCAGCCCATGTGACATAGGTGCTATTGTCCCCCACTTTACAGATGAGGAGATAGACACCAGAAAGAGTGAAGACTACCCAAGGTCATTGCTACAAAGCTGGCAGTGGATGAGCCTCCACTGGCACCCGGGTTTTTCTGAGGCCAAGGTTTGCCAATTGCAGGGCGGGGGCGGGGGAGGGGGGAGTGCTGGAGACCCCGCCGGCCCGGCAAGCCTTGGGGCTCAGAAGCCTCCCCGCCGCGAGGCTGGTCCCCCGCACCATGGAGCAGTTCCTCCGGGCTCGGAGCCTGCGGAGGCAGCGGCTGGCCAGGCCTCCAGCGCCCCTCCAGCCTGCGGGGCCCACGCCTCGCCCAGTGCGCTGGCGGCCCGGGGCGCCCGGCTAGGGCACTGCAGCCCGGGAGCGACATCCACCGGCGGAGCCAGCCCGTGGCGCCCGAGGCCGTATCGCCGCCCTCGCCTCGCCAGGCCCGCGAGGGAGCACCCCGGGAGGGCCGGGGGCGGCCGCGGCGGCGAGAGTTGCCACTCCTGGTCGCGGAGGGCGGCGGCAGGGGTGAGGGCAGGGCCTGTGCGGCGGCGGGGAGGGGGCAAGCGCCGGGATCCCGGGCCGGGAGCCCGTCGGTGCCGCCCGCCGCCCAGCTGGGCGAGGGTCCGGGGCGCCCACGTGGTGGGAAAGTTTGGAGACAGCAAAAGTGGCCCGGCATTGCGGGGGGGGGGGAGGGGAGAGGGCCAGCCCGCCCCTCCTTCTCGAAAAGGCAGAAAGGAAAAAAGCCGAGGGAAGCGGGGGTGGGCGGGCGGAGCGGGTAGCACCGACCTGAACAGATTCCTCCCCGACGCCCGCCCCCCCCCCCGGGGAAGCCAGAGCAGGGAGGCACGGACAGTCTCCTCCCGCATGGCCAGGACGAGACGCGCTCACCCCTCCTTTTTTTTTTTTTTTTTTTTCCTGCCAACGTCTATCTCAACGCGCGCGCACATACGGAGATTGTGCGGCTTTTTTTCCCCCTTGGGAGAAAAAACGAGGAGAGTAAAGGAAGACCGGGCGAAGAGAAGAACTCCTCCTCGGCGGGCTGTGCACTCTGTGTCGCGGCCGGGCGCGGGGACGCAGCCGCCACCCGCCGGCTCTCTCCCGGCCCTGCGGCGTGTGCCAGCGGGAGAGCGAGCTAGGGCACCGCACCCGGGGACGCGGCGAGACTTTGAGGCGCTCGAGCCGACATCGCCGCCGCCGCTGCAGGCAGAAGAGACACGGGCGAGAAGGGCCCTGCCTCCGCCTCGCCTTCCTCGCCCGGCGCCCCGCGCCCAGCCGGCCCGCGCAGGCAGGCGGAGAGAGGGAGGCAGCGAGGAGGCGGGCGGAGCAGAGGCCCCGGCGAAGCGCGCAGCGGCCGGCCCGCCCGCCAGTGGATGCGGCGGCGCCCCGGGAGCCTGGAGACAACTTTGCCGTGTGACGCGCAGGGAGGACTGCAGGGCCCGCGGCCGGAGACTCCGCGCCGCCTCTGAGCGGGCCCGCGTTCGCCGGCGCTCCGGGCACTGCGCTCGCTCCGCTTCGCCGCCCGCCCGCCGGCCGTGGCGAGCACAACCCACCCTTCGCCGGCCCTTCCTCGGCGCTCAGGTGCGAGCGCGGGGCCCCGCCGCAGCGCCCGCCGCAGCGCCGCGGCAAGCCGCACTCGGCTTCGCTGCCGGGGCTCCGGAGCCTTCGCTTCCGTCTCGGCCAAGTTGCGTCGACCGGCCCTTTCGCCACCTTCCCCGCCCGGGGGCCAAGCCACCGCTGCCGCTGCTTTCACTTCACCCAAGCGGGGGCTGCGGGGGCTGCGGGGCCGCAACCCGGAGAGGATGGGGAGAAGGCTGCAGATGCCGAGGCGCCCCGATACGCCCGTGCGGCAGTGACCCGCCAACCCCCGCCTCGCCCCACGCGCTTCTCCGGTGCCCGCGACCTTCGGCTCCCCTTCTCGGCCGCACAGGAACCCCCGCGGCCCGGCCAGCCCCCTCCCCCTGTGAGCCCGCGGCGGCCCTCCCGGCGGGCGGGCGGAGGCCCGGGCAGGCGCGGGCGCGGGCGCGGGCGCGGGCGGGGGCGGGGCGGGGCGGCGCGCCGGGAGCCCGGAGCCCGGCCCTGCGCTCGGCTCAGCTCGCCTCGCGGCGGGCGCCCTCGTCGCCAGCGGCGCACCATGGACGGGCTGCCCGGTCGGGCGCTGGGGGCCGCCTGCCTTTTGCTGCTGGCGGCCGGCTGGCTGGGGCCGGAGGCCTGGGGCTCGCCCACGCCGCCGCCGTCCCCGGCCGCACCGCCGCCGCCCCCGCCACCCGGAGCCCCCGGCGGCTCGCAGGACACCTGCACGTCGTGTGGCGGCTTCCGGCGGCCCGAGGAGCTGGGCCGGGTGGACGGCGACTTCCTGGAGGCGGTGAAGCGGCACATCTTGAGCCGCCTGCAGATGCGGGGCCGGCCCAACATCACGCACGCCGTGCCCAAGGCCGCCATGGTCACGGCCCTGCGCAAGCTGCACGCTGGCAAGGTGCGCGAGGACGGCCGCGTGGAGATCCCGCACCTCGACGGCCACGCCAGCCCGGGCGCCGACGGCCAGGAGCGCGTCTCCGAAATCATCAGCTTCGCGGAGACAGGTGGGTCGGTCCCACGGGCGGCCAGCCGTGGCCCTCGCTCCCTCCCCCACCCCCTTCTCCTTGTCTGCTTTGGCCGCCGCAGGCAGCGCGCCCTGGGGGCAGCCCGGACTCCCGGCCCAGCCTCTCGCCCCTGGCCCTGTGCGCTCCGTCCATTTGCCGTCCTCTTACACAGCAGACCCCTCCCTGCTTCCCCTACCCTCGCCGCTGTGCGCCTTGCCCTCCACTCCTGCTTTCCGGAATCTGGCCCCAGCGCCTCTGGGAGCGCGTCCCCCTCCCGGCAGATGCGTGCGGCCCTGGCTCCGCGGGCACTTGCTTGGTGATTGCTTAATGTTTTTGTTTCCCACGATCGGAGTGTAGGCTTAGCAGTGTGGATGGAGTTGTGTGTGCTTGTTGATATCCGTGGGCCGGAGGAGTGTGTGTGTGTGTGTGTGTGTGTGTGTGTGTGTGAGTGAGTGTGTGCGCGCGCGCCTGCATGAGAGGCCCCGGGGCCGCTTCCATCGCCGGGCGGCGTGGGCTTGCCAGGATTGCTGAAGCCTCACTGGGGAGAGCTAGGCAACCTCTCTTCCGATTGTGTGGGCACCGGAATCGGCGGAAGGCAGGCTTCTCAACAGGTCCCATCATTTACGGAGAGAAAGACGCGGCTCGGGGGCAGCCCCGTGCCTCTCGGCTCGCTTGGCAGCGGCAGCAGCCCCTCGCCTGAGAGCTGCAGAGTTCTTAGTTAACAAAGAGTAGGAATCCTTTCTGGAATTTTCCCCCAGTCCTGGATTGCAAATTTCTATCACGGTCTAAATATAAAAATTGAGAGAAAAGATTTTTCGGAACTTTAAAAAAAAGAGAAAAACGTGCCTGTGCTGAAATGCTGCAAGTGCTTTCGACTCCGCTGTCCTTTTCAGGACTTGAATGAGCCAGCCTGGCTTTTGTGCCCGGAGCTCAGCCCCATTTGTGCTGAGGGGACTGCGGAGAAGGTCGCAGAGGGGGAAGCCCTGGTGCAGGCAGGGTGGGGGTGGGCAGGGAGCCTGGAGGGGGGAACAGTTGTGTCCCCAGGCTGCAAATGCCCCCCACTCTCTCAGGCAGCAGGCAGACTGTGCTGGTGCCGCCTGGGGATGAAAAGGGATGAAAAGTTTTGCATGGCCGGGTGTGGAGAAAAGCAGAGACAATCAGGGGCTGGTTTGTGCTTAGAAAGAAATGCATTGCCGTTTTCGCTGTCGGACAGAGTCAGGGAAAGCTCCACATGCAATTAGAGAGCTTGGATTAAAAGGTGCTTTGGGGCCCAGAGTAGAAATGTGATTCTGGAAGGTCGAAGAGGCCTTTTGGTCCCGGTGGCACAAAATGACAGCGGGGGCTGTTATATTTCTGGTCCGTTCCACGGAGCCAGCTCTTTGACTTATAAATAACAGATTCAGGTCACAGGCAGCTTGTCCAAGACCAGCTTTTAAGGCTGCACTTTCCCCCATTTCAAAGTCAGATGTCAGTGTTATTAGAGGAGCCAGGCGGGGCCTGAGGAGGGGGCTGCGGGGGCAGTGGTAGGAGGTTTGATAAAACCAACCATGGTCACACAGTTGCCTTATTTGTTCTTCCTGCAAAAGAAAGAAAAAAGTAGGGATTGTTAGAGAGAAGAGTCACTGAAATGTAGGATGAGAGAGGAGTTGTCTCTTAGTTGGCAAGGCCTCCCTTCTTGTCGAGCTGAATTACTGAAAAAACTAACAAGCCAGTTCCCCTTTTCCTTGGAGATTTTGAACGTGCCATTAACGGGGAGGCAGGGTCTCATCAAAGGAGTGGACCTCAAGTTTCAAGACTGAATGACCTGTCTCTTGGAACTACTTGGAAGCAAGGGCTGCTCTTTGCAGCCTGCAAAGCACACGTTCCTGTGTCAGAAATCCGAGCAGAGCTCGCTTGTTTGCAGTGGAGGTTCCACTGGGGGTTGGATCAGATCGTGCTTAGGTAAACACTGGAAAGAGGCGGTAGGTGGCTCAGCTCTATTTTGCAATGCCCTAAGTTAACCAAAAAAAAAAAAAAAAAAAAGAAACCTCTATTGAAACAACCTACCCCAAAATCTTCGGTGCAATCCTGGTTTTGTTTTTCAGATTTCACAGATACCCATAACAACTTGTTAAGATGTTGGCTTCCTGACAAGTTCCTCTGTTGAGCTTTGAGGCTTGACAATCGGTCTCCAGGGAGCCCTGGCCTGGGAGAGGTGAGGCAGGATTTTATAGGCCTGGACACTCCAGCTCCAACCTGGGCTGCGTTTCTCAATGGGAAACGATTTCCTCTGCCTCTCCCAGGTTACAGTCACAGGCCCTGGCCCCAGGAACGGTAATTCTGGTCCATAACATCTTCCAGCTGCGTGGCGAGCTCGCATTCCAGCATCATGCAGCAGAGTCTGTTTCCCCCACTGCCTCGTGTTCTCCTTGAATTAACTTGGCCTGCTCTCCCACTTCTCCGCAGATGGCCTCGCCTCCTCCCGGGTCCGCCTGTACTTCTTCATCTCCAATGAAGGCAACCAGAACCTGTTTGTGGTGCAGGCCAGCCTGTGGCTTTACCTGAAGCTGCTGCCGTACGTCCTGGAGAAGGGCAGTCGGCGGAAGGTGCGGGTCAAGGTGTACTTCCAGGAGCAGGGCCGCGGAGACCGGTGGAATGTGGTCGAGAAGAAGGTGGACCTCAAGCGCAGTGGCTGGCACACCTTCCCGCTCACCGAGGCCATCCAGGCCTTGTTCGAGCGGGGCGAGCGACGACTCAACCTGGACGTGCAGTGCGACGGCTGCCGGGAGCTGGCCGTGGTGCCCGTGTTCGTGGACCCCGGCGAGGAGTCGCACCGGCCCTTCGTGGTTGTGCAGGCGCGGCTGGGTGACAGCAGGCACCGCATTCGCAAGCGGGGCCTGGAGTGCGATGGCCGGACCAATCTCTGTTGCCGGCAACAGTTCTTCATCGACTTCCGCCTCATCGGCTGGAACGACTGGATCATCGCACCCATCGGCTACTACGGGAACTACTGTGAGGGCAGCTGCCCAGCCTACCTGGCGGGGGTCCCTGGCTCTGCCTCCTCCTTCCACACGGCTGTGGTGAACCAGTACCGCATGCGGGGCCTGAACCCGGGCACGGTGAACTCCTGCTGCATCCCCACCAAGCTGAGCACCATGTCCATGCTCTACTTCGACGATGAGTACAACATTGTCAAGCGGGACGTGCCCAACATGATCGTGGAGGAGTGCGGCTGTGCCTGACGACGGGGCTGCAGTGGTGGGGCACGGGGACAGTCCCGGATGGGCTTCTTCCATCCCCTGTGGGAACGGGGTGCACGGTGCGCTGAGCGTGGTCGTTCCATTGGGCTGCCCAGAAGGTGCCAGGGTGAAGCCTGAAATATTTTCCTACTGCTTCATCGAGCAATCAGTCAAAACTGGAGTGAGAACCCGCAACTGACATGAAATACTTTAAAATGCACACGTAGACACGCACAGCCCGATGCATCCTGCCACCCACACAGCAGCCTCCAGGATACCAGCAAATGGATGCGGTGACAAATGGCAGCTTAGCTACAAACGCCTGTCAGTTGGAGAGAATGGGGTGAACAGCCCCCATTCCCACCAGCTGGCCCGGCCACTCTGAATTGCGCCTTCCGAGCACACATAAAAGCACAAAGACAGAGATGCACGGAGAGAGAGAGCACGGGAGCCACTGAGAGGAAAAGCAGAGGCAAGGGTGGGGATCGTGCAGGCAGGGGGAGGGCTGCATGAATCCCTCCACTTGGGCAAGGTCTGCCATGCCTCAGCATCTCCTGGCTCAAACTTGTGGGCTCCCTCCCGCCTGGGATCTTTCATGCTGTGGGACCCAGAGAGCCTGTCCTTTCTCCTCGTAGAGGGAAGGAGGCCCAGAAAGGACCTAACCTGCCAGAGACCGTGGACCAGTGGCAATGACGGTTTGACTGTTGCTTGGGTCCCTGGCGTGACTTATGTGTGTGTTTGTTTTGAGGGTGGGGAGGGAGGGAGAGGAGAAGGGTCTTAATTTGATGCTTTAACTGATCACTAGCAGTTGATAGGTCATTCATTCCAGTCGTATAGTTGAAAAGGGACTTTTCTACCAGGTGTGACCTTTTAAGTTAAAATCTGAATTGTTCTAAATGGGAAGAAAACAAGTTGCAATCTATGCCCTTCATGGGGATATTCCTCTAGGACTGGTTGGAGAGGGGTGGAAATGACCCCTAGGCAAGAGGCTGAGCCCAGAGGAGGAAATGTTGGAGTGGAGGCATTCTGGGAATGCTGGGGGGTGGGGTGCCCCCTCAGCATGGGGCAATGGAGGAGAGCAGTTTAGCTGGTCTTGGAGAGATGAGGAAGGCTTTCAGCTGCTTTGCAGAAGTTGCCTGTGGGGGCCCCCCCGGTCACCGCAGTGGCCCCGCCCGCTCGCCTGCCGCCTGCCCCTCCTAGCACTTGCAGAGCTGCCTGAACGCACACCATAGAGCACTTGCCCCGCTGCGTGTGTCCAGAAGTGGCCCTTGGCAGAGCACTGACCTCGCTCACCCTTAGATGTCCAAGTGCCATGTGAACTATGCAATTTAAAGGGTTGACCCCACACTAGACGAAACTGGACTCGTACGACTCTTTTTATATTTTTTATACTTGAAATGAAATCCTTTGCTTCTTTTTTAAGCGAATGATTGCTTTTAATGTTTGCACTGATTTAGTTGCATGATTAGTCAGAAACTGCCGTTTGAAAAAAGAAGTTATTTTTATAGCAGCAAAAAAAAAAAAATACAGTGAAATGTATTATACATAATTTTGGAACCAAAGAGGCCAACAGATCAGTTTTAATTTTTATTAGATGGTGAGGCCATCTTATGTGAGGTGGACGTTCAGAACAATCCCTTGAGTGGCCTGCCAGCATTTCAGGGTATAAATGGATTCTGTTTATTCAGTTTGATGTGTCTTTTCTATCCTTACACACCCAGAAGGTAGAGTAAGAATGACTGTGGTAGAATGCAGGTGTGTATCCTTAAATCCCCATCTTTATGTTTATTTAATAAAGCTCCCCTTAGGTTCTGTTTCATAATAATTTAAAACCAAACAATTTTCCCATAGACTTGCTGTTAAAGTATTTTACATTTGTGTACAGTTTAAGCAAATAAAAGATTGAGTGCCATGGGCTTCCTGCCATGTGTGACGTCTGGGGCAGTGGGTCCTGGCCGGAGGTGGCGGCTGGGAGGAGGGCGAGGCCAGGTGTCCAGCTTGGGTGCCAGTTGCCTGCATGGTTCGCTCCCGGCACTCTCTGAGTCCTTGCCACCAGCACGGATGTCAGTCAGCGAGTCTAGGAAAAATGGCAGAAGATCAAAATGAAGGACAATTAGCAAATTCATGAATTACACATTTGTTTACCCTTCTAGTCCCAAGACTAATTATGTTTCACCAAGGCTGCATCTATTACCATTTGAAAGTGCCGGTTAAGCCCCCATCCGTGGAGGAAATGTAAAACTGGGGGGTGGAAGCCCACCTGCCCTCCGTGCCCACCTCCACTTACTGATATAGATGACTGCAGCCCAGGAGAGGCTGGGATCCTGGGATAGAAGGATCAACAGAAACAAGGCCATGAGGATGCTGACTGTCCTTCCCTGTGGGGATTGTAACCGGTGGGAGGTGGCGATTTTAGCAGTAACGATGGTCCAGCTACGCTGCAGGTGTGACTTGAGATGCCCACGATATGCTGTTGTCGTGCAGCCGTTGTATCATGCCTCTGTGGGAAATGGTTTCAGCTTCGTTTTCCGGAGTTTGGAATCTGAGGCTAAGAAAGGTTCAGAGCTTGCCTGAGGTCACATAGCTGGGACAGGCACCCTGGGCTTTTGAGCCCAGGGGCCACGGCTGTTCCACCTGTTCCACAGGAGGACTGCAGCCCTAAGACCTTGCCTTCATCTGAGGCACTGCAGGGCCAGCGGGGCTGCTCCTTGGTTTTTGGGAAACGTGGTCTTTCCAGAAAATCTCAGGACAGTTGAGCAGGTGGGACCTTCAGGATTCTCTAACCCCGTTAAGGTAACAGTGGGCAAGCTGAGGGAGGCTCCGGGCAGCTGGAGGGGTGTATTCAGTTCACACAGCCAGCTGGTGGCAGGAGGCAGCCTCTGGCCTCTGTCTCTTTCCATTCTTTGCCTACCCAAGAGACTACTGCTCTGCCAGGCTTTCATCCAGGGGGGTGGATTTATTGATCTGCAAAGTCTTCAGGCAGTATAGAAAGTAATGGAGGCAGAGAGGAAGATTTCATAAAGACAGGCCTGGCCTGGACGTTTTGGGGTGTGAGTCACAACCCAGCTGCCCCCGGCTCTGGTGGGTTAGGCCCAGCTGCTGGTTGCTCCGGGCGCTCAGCCCAGCCCCTGCCTCACCCCTGGCCCAGGAATTTTTGCCGGCAGCTTCCCGGAGGGGCAGCATTAGAGTCACGGAGTGGCCTCTGCTGTCTCCATATTGAGCACCTCCAGGCTCCACCCGGGGCCGGGCTTCACAGGTGGGCCACAGGCCCCACAGGCCTGTGACTAGGACTAGGACTAGGACTCCGAGGTCGTGGAACCAGTGACCGCAGACATGGTTCCTGAGTGGTGCTCTGCTGCCCTGTGCTGGCATGGGCCCCTGTGGGGTCAGGCCCCCTGGGGCAATGATGGGTGGCAGTTGCCATTCCTGAGAGGTCCAGTGAGGCCAGGCTTGCGTCCCCTGTCCCGGGGCTGGGTGTTGTCCCTCCAGTAGGGCCGTGCAGCTTCCTTCCTGTGCTGCTGTGGTCACTGGCTTCCCTGTCTCTTTTCTCCGCCCCCCCCCCCCCCCCCCCCCGTCCTCATTCTTTTCTTTCTCTTGCTCTTTTCCTGTTCTCTCCCTTATCTTCCCTGTAGGCCTGGCCCGAGGGCCCCTTCTCTCCCCAGAGATGCCCCTGGAACCCCACACCGCTGGCTCAGAGAGCAGGCCTCCCACACTGCCCACCAGGTCCAGTGCCCCTGACCCAGCTCCCTCCTGCTCTGCTTGGAGCTCCCGCTCCCCTCTTTGCTTCAGTCCCTCCCTTCCTTCTTCAGGCCACCAGGCTGTTAGCCTCTCATAGGACCCGTGGGTCAGGCCGGGCCAGCCAGAGCCAGAGGCTGCCGTCTGCACCTGCCTCGAATGTTTCCACCATGCGCCTGCTGTGATGCGCGAGATGCCACCGTCCCGGATGCATCCTTGGCTGCCTTCAGACATGCCGGAGTCCCAGGCTGGAGAGGGGAGAGTGGGTGGGGTGCTGCGGTGAGGGGCGCCCCTGTGCGGACAGTGCCACATCTGCTTCCCATCACTTTCCCCCATTTCCCAGACCCGCAGACGGAGAGTCCAGTGAGCAGAGGCTCCAGGGTTGTGCTGTGTCTGTTTTCTCTCTCAGCCCTCCCCAGGGCTTGGCTCAGAGTGGAGCACCCAGTGGGCCCCTGCTGCCCTACCTGGGTGAGGGACAGCATTTAGGAGGGCCTACTGTGTGTCAGAGCTTGTCTGCCTGTTCTGCTACCAGGGTGATACCGTTCCGCCTGGGGCAGGAGCTGTGGGTCCCCACCACAGTCCCAGGTGAGGGCCTGGAAGAGCGGTGTGGGCAGCTCCTGCACCGTGGCTGGACCCTGCCTGACCGGGAACTCAGGCTGGCCCAGCACATGCCTGGTGTTCTTTCTGCAAGGCCCTGGGGGAACTCTTGCTGGGGACCCCCCAAGGAGCCTGGCGGGCAGTCTGTCCTTAGAGAGCCCTGCAGCTGCCCAGACTTCCTGCGAGGGCAGGGACAGAGCCTGCTGTGCGCTGAGGACAGTGCGCCTTTGCAGGCAAAGTAGCAGAAACAAAATGCCCTTCCTGTGGGCAGAGGCCCTGGGAATAACCCCGGCCCGGTTCCTGGGCTTTCAGTGGGATGTTCTGAGCAGATAAGTTACCTGTGGGCTTAGCAAGAGAAGCTGGGCTTGCTGTATGTGAGGCACAGGGCGGAGTGGGGTGGATGTGGCATGCTCTGGGAGCCCCAGGCTGCGTGGGGACTGAGGGTGAGCCGTCGTGGGTGTGCTTGGCTGTGCGGGGGATGGATGGGGAATTGTGGGTGAGGTTGAGTGACGTGCTGCTTTGTGACTGTAGGTGTGACTGTGTGTATGCTGAGCCGTGGGGGGTGCGAGACTGTGATTGTGGCCGTGTGTGATTGGCTGTGTGGGACTTTGGGTTGTGTGGTTGGCTGTCTCTGAGGTTGTGGGTGAGATATGTGTGTGGTTGAGTGTAAGTTTGAAGCGTGTGATTGTGGGGTGTGGTTGCATGTTTGGGTGTGTGTATTTCTCGCCATTTTCATTTTCTTCCTCATCAAGAGGTGGTGCAGCTGGCTGGTTATGCACTTGGTGACTGGGGTAATTATGTATGTATGTTTTTTTGTGAGGAAGATCAGCCCTGAGCTAACATCTGTTGCCAATCCTCCTCTCTTTGCTGAGGAAGACTGGCCCTAGGCTAACATCCGTGCCCGTCTTCCTCTACTTTGATGAGTGGTGCGTAGGTCTGCACTTGGCATCCGAACCTGCCATCCCCAGGCTGTCAAAGCGGAGCGTGCAAACTTAACCACTATGCGACCGGGCCGGCCCTGGGGTAGTTATATTTTTAAATCTGGACTATTGTTGGCCATCCGCTCTGCAGTTGGAATCTACCATCGTCCTTGTACTGGGCAGGTGCTGGGCAGGCTGCAGGGTGCAGGCACCATTTCTGTGGCCTGTGTGGTTGCCCTCAATGTGGTTTCACAGCCTCTGCTGCCCTGCCCTGGCCACTCGATGCCAGGGGGTCACCATGGTGTCCCTGCAGCCCCAAAGCCGAGCACTTTAAAAGTGGAATGGCACCATCTGGTCGGTCATTCAGTCACTCAACAAACGTTTACTGGGTGCCTGCTTTTATGTGCCGGGGGATCAAGCATCGTCTCAGTTTAGTCCTCACAACAACCCGGGGGTGGAAAGGGAATACGTGTCATTATCCCCATTTTATAGATGAGAAAATTAAGGCTGAGAAAGCCATTCTCTGAAGGTGGCATGGCTCCTAAGTTGCCAAGCTGGGATTTGTTCCCAGGAACTGTTTCCAAAGTCACTTACAGCCACTGGGCTGCCCAGGAGGAGGGGAAGGGGAGACATGGCTGTCCTGGGGCCTACCGGGAAGAGAGGAGAGGCTGGGGCTCAGGGTTTTCTTGGCTTTTAGTTGTGAGGGGACTGCCCCCCCCAACTCCTGCCCATGACTCCAGCCTGGCATATCAGTGGCATCTATGTGTTGAGCTGTTCCTCTCTGGCTATGGGGACAGCCGTCAATGCACTGTCCCCGCTCCCTCTGTGGCCAGGTGGGTGAGATGGCTGCTGGGCCCAATTCCGGGGAAAACGGACTATGGATCGAGCAAAGCAGCGGGGGCAGGGAGCTGGTGGCCTTGCCTCTGGGCCTTGTGGTGGTGGAGGAGGCAGCTGGGACAGTCTTCATTGAGAATAGGCACGGGAAGCGTGGACTCAGGTTCTGCGATCCCAGCCTGGCCTAACCTCTCAGTGTTCTCGTCTGTAAAATGGGGACAATGACAGTGTTACCATGGGGCCCAGAGGCTTGTGGTTGTCATGAGCATTAGAGCATTAGTGCTGAGAACAGGGCCAGGCTCCAGTGTGGTTTCGCTGTTGCTGTTTCCAGCATGTTTCTCTGTGTTAGGAATGGTGCTGGGTACCAGCCAGAGCCCGGCCCTGCCCTTCCTCTGAGAAGTCCTCTCTGGAACAGTCTGTTGCGCTCAGTTAATCATTCAATGATATTCACAGAGGCTGTGACGATGATGACGTCAGCTAACATTTATTGAGAACTTACTGCCTTCAGATAATGTGCTTCACAATGCCGTTGCGGTTACACTTGATGACATCCCTGTTGGCCAGGTGAGGTGTGCCCATTTTATGGATGAGCAAGCGGAGGCTCAGGGAAGTTGAGTGTCCTGCTCGAGGCCTCATAGCTATTCAAGGCCAGGAGGCTGTGGCCTTCCGGATGCTGCTGCCTCTCCCTTCAATGTTCTCCAGAGAACCTTGGGGCCTTGAGCCCCAGGGGACCGGAGGAAATGGAAGAGGAGGGAGGAGGGGGAGCTGCTATAGGGCAGAGGGGACCTGGGCGCTGCTGAGAGGCTGCTGCTGGGTGCGGCCTGGAGAGAGGCCCTTCAGAAGCCCCTCAGCTGCCCCCAGCCCTCCTCCTACCCCATCCCACCCCCACAGGGGGCACCTGAGGGTCCTTCTTCGGGGTGCATGCCCACCTGCAGGTCCCACTGCGGGGAGGGGGAGAATGGCCCCTCCAGGAGCAGGAATGGGGAACTGTCTGAGGTCATTGTAGGCTCCCGGAGAATCTGAGGGGGTGAGGACTCACTGAGGTGCTGAGAAAAGGCACACCGA
The DNA here is from genome assembly GCF_020826845.1 of Diceros bicornis minor. Classification (NCBI taxonomy): domain Eukaryota; kingdom Metazoa; phylum Chordata; class Mammalia; order Perissodactyla; family Rhinocerotidae; genus Diceros; species Diceros bicornis. The sequence goes on along the minus strand of NC_080749.1, from coordinate 12,375,481 downwards.
CCACAGTTGCAAGTGGGATTTCCAGGATGGATTCTTGGATCCCTCACGGAGGCAGAGGGGGGAGGGGCAGGGGAGAGGGAGGCAGAGGGAGAGGATTGCAGAAGGAGCCTTTGCTACCTGCCCCCCAAGTCCGATTACAGGGAGGTTCTAGTGCCCCTTCTGTCCTCTGGGGGAGGGCTTTGGGGTGGGGCCAGCAGGGGTCTTCAGTCTTCCGGGGAGGTTGGCAGACTCACTAGATCCTGGTCTGCTCCCCACGCAGGAGCAGATGGGGGTGCTGGTGGGAGGTGGAACCTGGGTCAGCTCACAGGGCTTTTGCAGTCGGACATTCCCGGCTGCTGGCGCTGCGCCTCCCGCTCCAGGCAGCCTCCTGTTCTGACCTCCCCTCTTCTCCCCTACTTCCTTCCAGCCACCCTTCCATCCAACTTCTGCTCCCAGTGCCTGCCTTGCCCAGCCCTTCTCAGACCCCTGTCTCCCTGCCCAGCCCCAGGGATGGGGGGTGAGGGTGAGGTGGGTTCCTAGGTGCTAATTACAGCCCTCGTCAGGAATGAGGTGTGTGGGGGGCTGGGTTTGCTATGCTCCCCCCCCCGCCCCCCCCCGCCCGGTTACTGCAGGGCCTTCTGGTGGAGCACAAGTCAGGCCCCAGGGTCCCCAGGTGGGGAAGGGAGACTTCCTGGCCTGTGTGTGTGTGTGTGTGTGTGTGTGTGTGTGTGTGTCTGAATCTGGACATATCTGCACCCCCCAGGGAGCTTTGGGCCTCATGGAAAGAGCCCTGGGCCTCCTTGAGCTCACAGCCTGGTTTCTAGGTCACTGGGGAACTTGCTCATTTTCTGGGTGGAGGTACTGCCCCAGGCCTCAGAGACATTCTGAGGGTTGTTGGCTCTGTGCTGGGGCCTTAGGGCGTCATCTCTCTTCCCACAGGAACCCTGTGAAGGAGGTAAGTCGCTGCCCTTGTCCCCACTGCAGATGAGGCTCCGAGCCACCTCTTATTCCCAGGGCTGCAGAGCTCCAGGGGCAGGGGAGTCCTCCAGGCTGGCTCTGAGACAGCTTCCTAACTTCCCAGCATGGGAGGGGCTCCGAGGCCCACCTGGGCTCCTTTGAGGCTCGTCCGTCCTGAGGGGGGTTCAGTGACCCTCTCAGCACGAACAGCACAAGTGGCCTTGGCAGAGCGGCCCGGGAGTTGCTCTCTGACGGTCTCAACCGTGCCTTTGGTGCTTCACCCCTGGGGATGTGACGCATCCGACCGGTTTAGGTAAGTCCTGCCTTTGGGGGATGGCCGTCAGTGGGAGTCTGGTTGGGGCTGCCCAGGCCCTGCCAGAGGGCTGAAGGCTGTTCCCTTCTCCTGTTTGGTGGTGGCAGCTGCAGGCTAGCACTGCAGTTGGGGATCACAGAAGATCTTCTTCCAAAACATGCCATGGCATCCTCCCATCCCTCCTGGTTACTGTCCTAAGTGGAACTTGGTGGGTAGGCCCTGTCACTCCCCTGTATAAAACCCTTCCCGGGGCCTCAGGAATTAGTCTGATGACTAATGGGCTCTCCAGGGGCCCAGGCCCATTGCTCGCCTCCCCACCAGGAGCCCACAGGCTCTTCTTTGCTCTCTGTGCTCAAGCTTCAGTTCTCGTCCACAGTTCACCACCTTCCCAATACCCTTCCTTGCCTGGACACCCTTTCTCCCCCTCTGTCCTTGGCTAATTGTGATTCACCCTTCAGGGCTCTGGAGTAGGAGCCCTGCCTCCCAAGTCTCAGGGAACTCCTCTCCCGGTGTCACCTGTGTGGTCCCCAGCTGTGTACACACCTGCCTCCCCTCGAGGCTGCAAGCCTGGGCTCTAGGGGAGAGGGGTCTTCAGCGCTCCACTGTCTTGGCTGGGATAGAATTCGTGCTCAACACACACTTGTTAAATGAGTGAAGGAACACCACTCTCAGGGTGAGAAGGCTGACTCCGCTCACCCATTTCCCTGGTGGAGCAGCCGAGGCCGAGCAGGCTAGCAGGACCCAGAGGGAGGCTCAGCCAGCCTAAGACCTGGCTGACCTGCACTCCTGGCCACGCCTTTGTTGTTTGTATCCCTCTTAAGAGCACCCCATGCCCCACAGGTGATTCATGCAATAGCATTTTGAAAAGCCTGTAATTTGCCGCGAGTGTTCGGGCTTCGTGGGGAAGTTCAGCCTCACACACGAGCCTCTGCTGTTGCCTCAGGCAAAGGCAGTGCCAACCTAACTGTGTGGCAGCCTAGTGCCCAGGCTCCCATACAGTGCCCATGGTGGCTTCCTCCCTGGGACTTTAGGCTCCCCGAGGAAGGCGTCCCTCCCTGCCCTGTCTTCTAGGCCCGGGAAAGTGCGGGTTGCCACCCGAGGGTGTCTCAGAAAAGCTCAGCTTTAATTAATCAATCACCGAGAGATGAATTGGTTAATGTGGGGCCTGCTCCCCCGTGGATGACTGGCGCATTAATAAGTGTCAATTATTTCACTGTTAATAATTAATGCGCCAACTGTGCCGGGAAGGGGCGGAAAGTACACAAGTTGCCAGTCAGCTCCACAGGCCACCCGGCTGCCCAGTGCTGCTCACTGTCTACCCTGGAGGATCTGAGCGAGGCCCTGCATCAGAGGGCCAGTTTGCTGTTTTGATACGAGAGGGCGCCCTGTAGAGTCAGGGCAGTGGACTCGGAGGCAGACTGTAAATGCCATGAGGGCAGGCCCTGTCTGCTTGTGCACCGCGGTATCCCCAGTGCTGGAAACGGTACCTAGCGCACAGCAGGTGCGCAATAAATGCTTGCTGGTTGGTTATCCAGGCCCTGCCGTGCAATCGTGTGATCTCAGGCAAGATTTTGCCTTCTCTAGTCTATAGTTTTTTCATTTAAAATTGGATTGCACTAGATGGCTCATTCATTCATTTTCTGGTAATTCATTCATTTCTCTCACTTCATTTCATAAGCATCTGTTATGTGCCAGCACGGAGTCAGTTCCCTACAGAGGAGCCAGCATCCCTGTCTCTTTGAGGCCAGATGCCTGCAGCCCCTCTAGGTCCCTGCTGTGGCCAGCAGCCATTCCCACCGGAGAGGCAGGGCCCCAGGAGGTCTGGGATGGCCTTCAGAGGGGCAGGTCATCCTGAGCCAGCCTCACATGAACTTCAGCTCCCAGGCAGGGACCCAGTGTGCCCTGGCCTCCACTTACAGGATTATTCTATGTCCCTGGTGGCAGGGGACGTCATGACTCCAGCCGTGGTGATCAGACAGAATGTTGGCTTCACACAGTGTTTCGCCTCTTCTGAGCTCTCGGCCGGAATAGGCCCTCACCTACCGCCCACCTGGAGTGGGCAGGGGAAGATGGCCGGCCCAGCCTGTTGGAGGTGTGCTGGTTTGGTGTTGGAAAGGCCCCAGGAGAGGGGACCTTCTGGGTAAAAGTCAAAAAAGAAAGCTCGGGGCTGGCCTGGTGGCGTAGTGGTAAAGTTCGGCGCGCTCCGCTTCGGCAGCCTGGGTTTGCAGGTTCGGATCCTGGGCGCAGACCTACGCTACTCATCAAGCCATTCTGTGGCTGTGACTCACATACAAAAATAGAGGAAGATTGGCACAGAAGTTAGTTCAGGGCCAAGCTGCCTTAAGCAAAAAAGAGGAAGATTGGCAACAGGTGTTAGCTCAGTGCCGATCTTCCTTACCAAAAAAAAAAAAATAAAAGAAAGAACACTTCTGTTCTGTCTTCTGTGAGTGGTGAGAAGGCAGGCCCTTTAAGGTTTCGTGTTTAGGGGATGGGGGTGGGGTGGGGAACCTGTTGCTGAAAGTAGAAGATGTGTCAGAGGTTGGTTAGATCACAGAACTGCAGAGAAGCCCATCCAACCTCATTCTGTAGAGGGAGAACAGTGGTGCTGAGAGGGGCTGACTTGCCTGAGGCCCCACAGCTAATGGGGCCCAACTTGGTAGCCCAGACACTTCCTCATTGTGTGCTCTGTGTACAGGGCTGGGGGGCCCTTCCTAAGCAGTCTGATCCCCCAAGATGTGATCCTCACCTGGCACTGGGATATGCATGCACGTGCACACGGCTCCCCAGGGTGAGAGGTGGGGCTGCAGAGGCACAGAGGGGGCTTTCTGCGGAGGCAGGTCTTGACTGGATGGCCCCAGGGCACCTTCTTGCAGGGTCCACCCTGGGCCCAGGGCTCTCTGCTCCTGTGGTTTCTCAAGAGGGTGCGTAGGCCAGGGGCTAAGCGCTTGGCCCTGCAGGTAGGCTTATGAGTGGCTTTCCAGACTCCTAGCTGTGTGCCCTGGGGCTGGTTACTTAACCTCTCTGTGCTGGAGTTCCCTCATCAGTCACCAGGGCTAATAATAGTATTTATCTCATAGGCTTGTTGCGCAGATTAAATTAGATAATAACAACAGCTACTACTGACTGAGTGCTCAAGATGTGCCAAGAGCTCTTCTAAATCCTTGACGTATCTTAACCCCAATAACCCGCCACAGCTCTCAGGCGTATTGTCATTTCTGTTCCACAGCTGGAGAAACTGAAGTGCAGGCAGCATCAGTGACTTGCCCAAGGTTACCTAGTAAGACAGGGAGGAACTAAAATTAAATCTCAGGTCCTGGGACAGGTGCTCTGGCCTGTAGGGTCTGCACCCTGCTGGCCTTGTGAAGGTGGCTCACGCTGGGGAGAGGGGCCATCCTCCCTCTCCTCGTGCCCGCCTCAGGGCTTGCAGAGCCCAGGCTAGTCCTCGAGCCACCAGGATGACCGTGACCTCCTTCTGGCCAAAGCTGAGCTGGCACTCTGGAGTTGTTTGAAGAAATAGTGAAGCAAAAAGTGCAGCACCAGTGACCCCGGAGTTCATGCTCTTATTCCCCGCCTTTACTCTCGAATCTTCTCCTTCAGCAAGTGGCCATGGATTCCCACTGCCATCCGCAGGGGCCGCGGAGCCGGGCGTGGATTGGTGAGCGATGATAATGGGCGCCAAGGGCCAGCGCCTGCGCAGCTCGCTGTGGAAGCCACGTTCCATCGTGGATCGACTCCTCTGAGGCGATCAGGCTGGAGAGAGCTCAAGGAACACCTGCCCTGGGAGCCGAGCAGGGCCCTGTGCCCTCACAATGCCACAGCCGTCAATTCCAGAGCAGGGTTTGGTAAACTGTGGCCATGGGCCAAACCCACAAACTTAGAGTGGTTTCTACCTTTTTAAATTGCTGGAAACAAATCCAAAGAAAAATAATATTATCATGATGTGAAAATTATATGAAATTCAAATTTAGTGCCTATAAAGTTTTATTGGAACACAGCTGCCTGATTTATTTATACATTAGTTATGACAGACACCCAAATGGCCTGTAAAGCCTAAAATATTTACTGTCTGACGTTTTATAGAAAAAGTGTGCTGACCATCCTTGGCCGGGCAGATATCCCAGGAGGCCACTGTACTTCTGCCCTCCACCCTCCTCTGGGAGCCCTTCTGGGGGGTTCAGGACCCTCCTATGATGATGGGTGCAGAGGTGGACACGTGACTCTCACCAGGACCATCACAGTCTGCTGAACGTTGAAATTCTCTGAGTGAGTCTCTCCTGGACATTTAGAGTGTGAGGTTCTGGAGGGCCCCGGGGCCACTTTGTGGTTCCTCAACGCCCAGAGAATGCCCAGCCCAGGGTGGGACTAAATAAACCATGAGAGGAAGGTTGGCCTTAAAACCAGCAACACCGCCTCATGCCCACTAGGATGACCACTATCAAAAAAACCAGAAAATAAAAAGTGTTGGTGAGGATGTGGAGAAATTGGGGCCCTTGTGTACCATTGGTGGGGATGTAAAATGGTGCAGCCATTGTGGAAAACAGCATAGAGGTTCCTCAAAAAATTAAACAGAATTATCCTATGACCCAGCAGTCCCACGTATGGGTATATAACCAAAAGAATTGAAAGTAAGGGCTCGAAGAGATAGTTGCACACCCATGTACACAGCAGATTTATTCACAACAGCCAAAAAGTGGAAGCAACACAAGTGTCCACTGATGGATGAATGGATACACTAGATGTGGTGTATACATACAATGGAGTATTATTCAGTCTTAAAAAGGAAGGAATTTCTGACACATGCTACAATGTGGATGAACCTTGACGACATTATGCTAAGTGAAATAATCCAGTCACAAAAAGATCAGTACTGTATGATTCCACTCATATGAGGCACTTAGAGTGGTCAACTTCGGAGAGACAGAAAGTGGAATGGTGGTTGCCAGGGGCCGAGAGGAGGGGGAATGGGGAGTTAGTGTTTAATGGAGACAGGGTTTCATTTGGGAAAGATGAACAAGTCCTGGAGATGGATGGTGGTGATGGTTGCACAACAATGTGAATGTACCGAATGTTACTGAGTTGTACATTTAAAAATGGTTAAGGTGGTACATTTTATGTTATGTATATTACATAACATAGAAAATAAATAGAAAAAAAAAAAACAAAACAACAACAATCCAACAAAAGAAGCGACTTGCCCTGTGGGCAGCCCCATTTCCGGCCTGCCTGGCGGCAGCCTTCCAACCCCACTGGCCTCACCGCCCTTCCAGGGGGCCAGGTGCTTGAGGGCTTACCTTGCCTGGGCCTTCCCCACCTGTGAGGGTCCCTCCATGAGTGAGTGTGTGTGTGTAACCTGTGCCTTCAGATGCCAGGCCTCACCTGGAGCAGAATCCACCAGATGTCACAACTACTCCCAGAAACCCTGGAAATGGTGCCAAGGGTGGCCCCTGAGGGAGCGGGTGGCCCAGGGAGCCTCCTCAGGAAGGTTGATGCTCCCATTGTAGATACCGGGCCTGCCTAAGGCCGGGCCACCTTGAAGAACAGCCTGGCCCAGCCCTGGCTGGGAACAGTCCGCAGGACTCAGAAACTCACCAGGCCCGCCTAGAATAGACACCACCTTCCCCTAGAGGCCAGGGGATGTGAACCCGGGGGCTCCGAGTGTGTTCTCTTTGCCAGGTACCTGGTGGGCATTTTCCCATCTCACTTTGTTCTACAATTACCCAATGAGACGTGGACACCGTGAGTTCCTGCCTGTCCTTGGGCTCTAAGACCTAGGGGCCCAGGAGGGGTTGGGAGGGTGCCAGGGCCTGCCAGAATGCTTGGCATCTGTCCCCAAACACTTTTCTGAAGCTGCCCTGCTTGGTCCCTTACACATAGGCCCTCAGGAACTGATGGGCAGAACCCACAGGAGTGGGCAGTGCCCAGGCTGGAGCCAGTAGCTGAAGGAGGACCAGTGGAGACTCACACAGAGGAGCCCAGGGGAGCCAAGAGTAAGAACGGGAACAGTGGTCCGCACAGGGGCCGTAGGCTGAGGGCTTTCTGCGTGCCAGACATGGTCATAGATGCAGGTATGAAACATCTCCCGTCACATCTTCACAGTTCTTTGTCTGGGACCCAAGAGGCTACCGTGGGAGCCCACAGAAGGGCACCTAACCCTGCTCAGAGGCAGGGGTATCAAGGAAGTCTTCCTGGAGGAGGTGGTCCCTGAGCTGAGTCTTGTAGGACAAATGGGAGTTGGCCAGGAAAGAAGGGCAGAGAGAAAGGCATTGTAGGATGTGGTTGCAGCAGGAGCAAAGTCCCTGAGCAGGTGGTCTTGGCCTTCGGTGCCCTGCACTCTCTAGGCTGCCTTTACCCCGAGCCCACGCCCCTGCCTCTCACACCCCATTCACAATCCCCCCAACCCCACTCAGGGCCTTGCGTCAGGCGGTGTCCCCAATCCTGACTGGGCAGCCCCTTAGCAGAATAAATTGATGTTAAGAATGCCTCTTCAAAGGGATACTCGCATTTTCTTCTTTAAAAAATATCATTTACTGGTGGTTTTATTATCATCATTGTAGGGCATATCCACTGAGAGAACTAGGAAAACACAGAAAAGTAAAAGGAAACAAATAAAAAAAAATCACCTTAATCCTAGCTATCAGAGAGTGCCCACAGGTAGGGTGCTGGTGAATCTGCACGCCATGGGACCGTGTGGTGTGACTGCGCAGGTCTCAGCTGGCCTTCTCCTTTCATGTACAGTGTGAGCTTTTCCCCAGGCCATCAGACATTCTGTCAAAAGAGCATTCTGATGGCTGTCTCTTAATTTAGGACCTTTCCTCCTCTTGTTGGATGTTTAGGTTATTTCCACATTTTCTGCTTTGTAAATAATGCTGTGATGAACGTCCCGTGGCACTTGTGTGTCAATGGGCGTGCTCATCCGCTTTGCTAAGAGCGATGCTGTAGCGGCGAGGAGGGCGCCTCCGCGAGCGGCCCACCGGGGGACGCATGCAGTGCCTGGGCGCAGTGCTCCACAAACTCTGATGTGCACAGGGCCCCTGGGGGCTTGTTAAAGCCGGTTCTGGTTGGTGGGTCTGGGGTGGGGATGGAGATTGTACATTTCTAACAAGCCCCCAGGTGAACTGATGCTGGGAGGAGGGCACTTGGAGTGGCAGGGCCTCTTCGAAGTCTTCCCCGAGGCTACGGCCAGTGAGGAATGGGCTCCGGGGAGGGACCTCCAGCTGGGCAGGACTTCTTCTCTGCTCTGGACACTTTGGGAGGTGCAGGCCCTTCGGGGGTTGACTGAGGGTCCTGGGCAGGTTTGCAGCCATTGTCTCCACCCTATGCCTCTATAATGGCTCTCCCAGCGCTGCCTGGGGTCCCGAGGCTTCCACATGGCCAGCCTCACTCTGGTCTTGTGGTCTGCAGTAAGGCTGATGTCGGCCGACCTGGGTCATTCCTCTCCAGCCCTTTGGACACAGAGTTTCTCATTTTTCCCATCAGTAAAGTGGGCTAATAACAGGTCCTGTTTCATGGGGACGGAGTAAGATGACCCACACTTGGCGGGTAGTGCTCAGCAGCACTCAGCCTTGCTGGCTCTAAGTCCTATGAGCAGTGGGTGACTGAGGACGGGGTGCAGGCAGGGCCAGCTCCGTTCTGACATTCTGTGTGTTGTTATTACATCTCTTGAGCATCCTTGGGCTCATCTGTGAATCCCTCCATTCATTTCACAGCTTCTCGTGAGTGTCCGCAAGGTGCCCATAGTGTGGTAGGGGCCAAGGCCATAGTGGCCAACAAAGTGGACATAGTCCTTGTCCTCCAGAGCCCATTGTCCAGTGAGGGTGACAGACATGAACAAGTAAATGATAATGGACACCCTCACAGGCTGCAGCCAGGGAGGCCTGTTGTAGATGAGGCAGTCGGGGAAGCTGGGCTTCAGAGGGGGCAGTTCAACTGAGTGCTAAGGAAGGAGCAAATCACAGAAGAGGTTGTGTCAGGGTGGTGTGGGCAGAGCAGTCCAGACAGAAGAAATAGCGTGTGCAAAGGCCCTGAGGCAGTGAAGAACTTGGCATGTTGGAGATACTGAAAGAAGCCTAGTGGAGTCAAAATGAGGTGAGTGGAGAGAGGACACCACCACCAGAGGTCAGAGGGGAGGGGCCGGGTCACCCTGCCTGCCTGCATGTGACGGAGCACCAGGAGGTCTTTGACAGGGCATGGCATGACCTGACTTGTGTTTTCAAAAGGTGACCCTAGCTGCTGTGTGAGGAATGAGCCTTAGCAGGTCAAGAGAGGTGGAGCGAGCCCAGCTAGGAGGCTCCTGCAGTGTCCAGGTCAGAGCCCATGGGAGCTGGGACCAGGTGGTGGCCTGAAGATGCGCAGAAAAGGCTGCACTCAGGTGGGACTCAGAAGGCAGGCTGGGCAGGGCCTGGGGATGAACAGGGAAGGACTGAGGGCCACGAAGCTTGGAGCTTTGGTGTGGAGAGGAGACGAGGAGGCAGCAGCAGGATTCCCGGGCCTCGTGGTTGCTGAGCAGGGTCTCCAGGGAGGCCCGGGGCAGAGCGATTGCTGCCCTTCTGGGTGCCGTGGGACCTGCCGTCTCTGTCCTGACTTCTTTCCCTGGCTTGGCCGCCCTGAGCCAGACTGCAGAATCAGCTGAGGCGGTTTATCTTTGTAGCTGCAGGCCTTCATCTGGGGGCTGGGAGATGGGGACGGTCCTGTCAGGCACCGAGCGGGCTCACGCGCTTCACTGCCAGTTCACCCTCTCACAGCCTCATTTCTTGTGAAGCCTTCTGTTGGCCGGCATTCCAGGGCACCTGTAGGGCCGGTTCCCGTGAGAGCCGGGTGGAGCGTGCGTGTGTGCACATATGCACGCACATGTGCGGGTTGGCTGTGGGGGGCGCTGCCTGGGATGGGGCGGCCACATGCTGGGAGTGTTGGAGGAGCCGCGAGCTACAGGCCTCAGTTTCCAGACTCACAAGATGATGAGTGTGATTGAATTTCCCGCACCCAGGCCATGGTCAAGGGGCTGCAGTTGGCCGCCCGCAGCCTGGGGCTCGGTGGGAATGCACTGCTGGGGGGAGTCACGAGTCAGTCAAGTCTGGAATGTGTAGAAACTGCGTGTGCGTTGGGGGAGGCAGAGGGAGATGGTGGTCCGGATGCAAACTGGCTGGGAAACAGGCAGTTCCAGCCAAGTTTTCCTGAATGTTCCAGTGCCTTGAGGGGTGTGTGTTCTCCAAGCCACTTTCCCGAGGGGCCCGACTCGGGTTCTGTCTCTGTCCAGCACTGCCAGGTTTGACCTGCCTGATGCCCTTTGCATAGCACATTCTGTGCAGCCCAGCTGCAAGGTAGGGGCTAGAGTTGGTGCTGATGGGTGGGGGAGGGAGATGGGCTGTCGAGATCCACCCCAGGCAGCCCCCAGCACTGAGGAGGCCTCGCAAAGGCCCCGTGCCTGGAGTCACATCACAGCTATCTCAGAGGTATGCAGGCGCCTAATCTTATTACCTCTTCACTGACCGCTGGTGAAAGAGGCCCAGAGACAGTGCGTGACTTCCCCAAGGTCACCCAGTGACTGGAAGACCAGTAAGAGTAAACCCAGCTGGCAAATTCAAGGACACTCAATGGACCAGGGGCCTCTAGAATCTCTCCTCCTTCCCTCCCTCCCTCCCTTTCTCTCTCCTTCTTTCCTTGTCACTCAAGAAAAAATTTATTTGAATATCACTACAAGGCCGGTGGTGCCCAGAAATTCCTAACTGGGAGAGTCTCCTCCTGGGGGTGGGGGCCCCCTGCCGTCAGAAGGGCTTGTGGGTAAACTTGTGATGAGCTATTTCTAAGGTAGGCAGAGAGAAACTAGATCACCGAGCCCTGGGGAGGGCTGTGGTTGGCACAGAAAATAACGGATCCCGGCAGCAGGCAGGCAGGCGGGCTGGGGGCTCCTCCCCATGGTGGGGATTGGGGGCCGCTCTTAGGGGCATTTCTGAGGTCCCAGGGCAGGAGCAGGGCTTGTCCTCGGAACCTAATTCCTGGGCATGTGAGCTCACACAGGTCCTGCGGAGGGCCCAGGGCGGCTGCAGATTGCGGGCCATGCACACCAACTGCACGTCCGTCTGTCTGTCTGTCGGGCTGATTGTCAGCCTTACTCATCTGGGCCCTGAGTCACCTCCTTTCAGAATGCTGCCCTGTTCCTGGAACAGAGCTGGGCATTGGCCGGTGGGCCTGAGTCATTTCTGCCATCGGGACCCGCCTGCCCCATGAGCCCAGGAAACACTGAGGGCCTGAATGAGCCGGTCTCATGGGCACCTGGAAGCCTGGGGGGATTCTGGGGTTGTCTCAGCCTCAGAAGAGGTCAGACATGGGCATTGTTGGGCTGCAGGGGTGAGGGGAGAGAGAGGAGAGCAGGGGGACATCGAGGGTGGGGACCCTGGAGGAGGAGTTCTGCCAGGCAGTAGCTGGATGAGCTGTGAAGGGGAGCGGGGAGGGGTGGGCGGGGTGGGGGTGGGGAGGCTGAAGGGGATGAGCAGAGTCAGCTGAGTCAGCTGAGTCAAGTTTGAGGACCCAGCATAGTGCTGAGAGGTGTGGGCCCTGAAGCAGCTGCCTGAGTTTGAATCCCACATTCGTTTCCTACAGCTATGTGTCTGGGCAAGTGACTTGCTCCCTTTGAGCCTCAGTTTCCTCACCTGTGAAATGGGGATACTAATAGTAGTGTTGGCCTCGTCAGGGTGTGGTGAGAATTAAATAAGACAATGCATCTAAAGTGCTTGGTACATAATAAATGCCCCTGTCATAGCTCTCAGCAGCAGCATCGTCATTGTCATTGTCATCATAACCAGGGGAGCAGGGCATGGGGCTGGCACCCAGGAGCTCAGGAGGGAGCTCGTGGATAGAGGGGGGCATTGGGAGCGCTTCCACACTAGGGGCGTCTAGATGGGTGTGGAGGTAGGGAGTAGGTGAGCTCACCTGTGGTGACCATGAGGGCAGGAGGAGGAGAGGGGCCGGCTGAGGAAGGAATTCTCTGAAAGGGGAGCATCTGAGGGTCAGGTCGATGGAAAGGAGCGTATAGAATTGAGGAAGGCTCGTGCCCACCACCCTAGCCCCAGTGCCAGGCCTTTATGAGGCCATAGCTGCTTTTTTTTTTTTTTTTTGCTGACGAAGATTGGCCCTGGGCTAACATCCATGCCCATCTTCCTCTACTTTGTATGGGATGCCGCCACAGCATGGCTTGACAAGTGGTGTGTCAGTGCATGCCTGGGATCCGAACCTGCAAACCCTGGGCCGCTGCTGAAGCAGAGCACGTGCACTTAACCCCTACACCACCAGGCTGGCCCCCATAGCTGCTTTTTTAAAAAAAATTATGTGTTATTGAGATAAAATTCACATACTAGACAATTCACCTGCTTCAAGTGTACAATTCAGAGGTTTCTAATATAGTCACAGAGGTGTACCACCATCACCACAATCCATTTTAGAACATTGTCATCACCCAAAACACCGCACCCCAGACCCGTTAGCAGTTATTCCTCCTTTTCCTGTACCCCCACCCCTAGCCCTAGGCGATCACTAGCCTCCTGTCTGTCTCTATGGGCTTACCTATTGTGGACATCTCACATAAACGAAAGCATGCAGTACAGAAGCATTTTTGTGTCTGGCTTCTTTCACTTAGCACACTGCTCCCGGGGCTCACCCGTGTTGTAGCATGCATCAGCACTTCAGCCCTTTTTACGGCTGAGTAACGTTCCATTACATGGATATGCCACATTTTCTTTATCCGTTCCTCAGTTGGTAGACATTTGGGTTGTTTCCACTTTTTGGCTATTGTGAAGAATGCTGCTGTGAACATTTGGGTATAAGTTTTTATGTGGCCATATGTTTTCAGTTCTCTTGAGTACGTGCAAAGCAGTGGAATTGCTGGGTCATAAGGTAACTCTATGTTTAACTTTTTGAGGAACTGCCAAACCGTTTTCACACTCCTACCAGCAACATATGAGGGTTCCAATTTCTCCTCATGCTTGCCCATACTTGTTATTGTCTTTCTTTTTGATTACAGCATCCTAATGGGTATGAAGTGGTATCTCATTGTGGTTTTGATTTGCGTTCTCCTGATGGCTAGTGATGTTGAGCATCTTTTCATGTGCTTATTGGCCATTTGTATATCTGCTTTGGAGAAATGTCTATGCAGATCCTTTGCCCATTTTTTAAGTGGATTATTTATCTTTGTATTATCGAGGTATAAGAATTCTTTATATATTCTGGATACTTCCTTATAAGGTATATGATTTACAAATATTTTTTCCCATTCTTTTTTTCCCCCCTACTTTTTTGGTGTTTTTTAAAGCATGAAAGTTTGAAATTTTGGTGAAATCCAGTTTATCTATGTTTTCTTTTGTTGCTTGTGCCTTTGGTGTCATATCTAAGAAGGCATTGTTTATTCCAAGATCATGAAGATTTATACTTATGTTTTCCTTATAAGAGTTTTATAGTTTTAGCTACTACATTTAGGTCTTTGGGTTGATTTTTGTATACGGTGTGAGGTAAGGGTCCAATTTCATTCTTTTGCGTGTAGATAGCCAGTTGTCCCAGCAACATTTGTGAAAAGATTGTTCCTTCCCGCATTTAATTGTCTTAGCACCTTTTTGAAAATCAGTTGATGAGAAATGTGAGGGTTTATTTCTGGACTGTCACCTCTGTTCCATTGCTCTATGTGTCTACCCCTGTGCCAGTAACAAACTGTCTTGTTTACTGCAGCTTTGTGGTAAGTTACGAAATCAAGAAATGTGAGGCCTCCAACTTTGTTTTCGTTATTCTGGGTCCCTTGAATATCCATATGAATTTTAGGATCGGCCTGTCATTTTCTGCAAAGAAGCCAGCTGGAATTTTGATGGAGATCGCGTTGAATCTGCAGAGCACCCTGGAGAGTATTGTCATCTTAACAATACTAAGTCTTCTGGTTCACGAACATGGAATGTCTTTCTATTTGTTTAGGTCTTCTTTTGCTTCTTTCAACAAATTTTTGTAGTTTTCAGAGTATAAGTTTTGCACTTCTTTTGTTAAACTTATCCATAAGTTATTTTATTTTCAATACTGTTGTAAATGGAATTGTTTTCTTAATTTCATTTTTGGATTGTTTACTGCAAGTGTATAGAAATAGAATTGATTTTTGTATATTGATCTTGTATCTTGCAACTGTGCTCATCTCGTTTATTAGTTCTAATAGTTTGTGAGTGGATCCTTTAGGATTTTCTATACATAAGATCACATCATCTACAAATAGAGATATAGTTTTACTTCTTCCTTTCCAATCTGGAAGTTTTTTATTTCATTCTTTTGCCTGAGTGCCCTGGCTAGAACCTTCCATGCATCTGCTTTTGCATAGAAAGGGGGTCCACCTGGGCCCATACTCCGTCTGTTCCCAGAATCCTGGGCTGCCCAGCTCGGCCCTTCATACACCTGGGGAGCTCTGCTCTACAGCCCCCACCTCCTGGCCTCTGACATCACCCTTCACCTGCCCTCACCCCCTTCCCTTGCCTTTCATTGCTGGCCTGTACTGATATCTTCCCAACTCCCTTGACCCCAGTGCTGTCCTCTGCTTCCCGGATCCTGCTTCCTCCCAACCCCCAGGGTGCTCCTCTTGGCTCAGCCCAGTTCCTTCCGCCCTGATGACCGTGCCTGCGAGGGCAGCTATTTCCTCCTCGCTTCCCCTAGTGTCCCTGGGCAGGGCTGCTGGTCATGAGGACAGTGGTCATGTTGGAAGGGAGCGAGCAGAGCCAATCCTGATGGTGACTTATGAGGCAAAGCAGGTGTCAAGCCTCACACCAGCAAATCATTTCCTCCCAGGATGGGGGAAGCCTGGCTCAGAAGGCTGCAGAACCACTGCTGGAAAGTTCTGAGGATCCAAGTGCTGCCAGGAGAGTGGAGATAGGCCATAGTTCCAGGTTGGAATGAAAGAAATAATCCCAGAAACTACACAGGGGTAAATGTCATGTCAGGCTCTGGCAAATTCCAGTACTCAGGCTACGCCAGTGGTTTGAGAGAAGTCAGGAGAGTGTGCGGTGACCAAGCATAGCTAGCAAAGGGTCACCAAGCACAAGCCGGGTGGCCTGACTCTCATTTGCTGTTTTTGTGAGTTAGCTTGGGAGACTCTGGTGTGGGTGCCGCAAGGAGCTTTCTGCAGGGCACGTGATAAATCCTCTCAAGGCACCCTCGTGAACTTGAAGGAGAAACGTGGAGCATGGGGAAGTTGATTTAAGGATGTGGCTTCCTTTTTTTTTTTTAAATCAGAGAATATACCATCTCACTGTGGACCTGGAAGGACCTCTCCAGGGCCAGGGAGCCTGCTGCTCGGTTATCACCTGGTGCCACGTAAATATCCTGAAGGCCTCCATGGTCTCCCAGGCCTCGGTCATCCTGTGTTAAGGAAAGTCAGTGAGCTTCTTCCCTGCAGGACTTCTCAGAGACTTTATTTTGTTATTGTGTTATGTTCCCTGGGAGTCTTCAAGAGGGGCCTAATATGCTATGTTCGCCCACTCAGATTGACTAGGGGATTGTGTTTTCCTTCTGGAACATCCATGGCTCAGTGACCCTATATCTCACTTTGGGAAATGTGGCCTCATGGCGGTCCTTGGGCTCAATTCTTATCTCCCAGCCTGGGAGAAGCCACAGGAGGGCAGGGATCAGTTCTTGGGTCAGGAGAAGAGCTAATGGCTGGGGACAGAGCAAGAAGTCAAAAAGATCTCACACCAGGTGTCACACGGAGAGAGGCCAAAAGCAGATTACTGGGAAAAAAACAAAAGGCAGAATGATGCTATTTGTGTGAGCGTGCCACACACACACACACACGCAGAGTTCTGTGTGTTTCCTGTGGACACATATTCGTGTCTATAAAAGAAGTGGCTCCACCTCCCGTGCCTATGGTTATATTTGGGGAGGGAAAGCAGAGGGCCTCTGATGGGCTTGATTTTTAAGGGTTTTTAGACATATCTATGCTTAGTTGTTTTACAAATAATGTATTCATGAATTTACTTGCAAAAAAATTAACTGCAATGCAAAAAAGAAAAAAAATTTTTAAAGAAAAAGGAAAGATTTTCAGGTCTGGCAGGCAGAACCACTACTATTAAAGATAAACCCCCACATTCAGATTTAGGACCGCAAACGTTCCCTGGGCCCGGCGCTGCTAACCTGTGCTAGGGAGGGGCTGGAGTGAAATCACCCCGGGGCCTGGGGGCTCCCGGGACAGCAAGTGGGGGGCGGGGGGGATGGCCAAGCCTGGAGGGGTGGGTAGGGTTGGGAGTGAGGGAGTAAGACACAGCTTTACGGAGGAGATGATGCCTGAAAGATGACCAGGAGTGATCTAGGTAAAGGAAGGGAATTCCAGGTAGAGAGAATAGCAGAGGCAAAGGCTCAGAGGTGTTAATAATAATAATAATAATAATAATAATAATAATAATAATAATAAGTGCGTTTAGTGCTTACCAAGTGCCAGTCTCTGCTCCAAGCACAGAGAGATTAAGCAACTTGCCTGAAGGCACACAGCAGGCACCACATCTGAGCTCTTAACCCCTATGCTTCTTGTAGGCAGCAGTTCTTGTGCGAGAGGGAGAGGGAGAGGTGCAATTAGAGTAGTGACAAGGTGTCCCTGGTGGGGCCGGAGGAGGGGACAGCCCCTCTACGTAAAAGTCCCCCTGGGGCCTGGAAGGGGAGGTGACTCTTCTCTGTGGGGGCTGTGTTGTCTCAGAAGTCTTATCTGGGGGTCCACTGAGACCCTGGGCCTCAGTACCAGCCTGTCCCCAGCAGAGAACAGTTAGCAAGGGAGGAGACCAGAAATGAGGCCACGTGGGGAGGCCTCAGAGGGGGTCCGGGAAGAGAAACCTCTGGAGGGGCAGCACCAGGCAGACGTGTGAAGCGGCAGGAAGCACAGTCACCAGACGACACGTGTGTGGTCTCTGGGCCATGCCACGCCACGAAGCCAGAGGAAGGGCAGACTCACCCAGTCAGATCCCAGGAATGGGCTGAGTAGCCTCCTGTCATGGAGGGTGTGTGCAGCCTGGTGATGTCATCATTCTGCTGGGATAGTGTCACTGCCCAGGGCAGGAGGTCAGAGCAGAGAGCACCAGGGTCCCCTCAGAGCCCCTGGATCTCTGCCTGGACAGGGGGACTTGGGGTTCTGGGATGGATAGACCCTGGGGCCTCCCCAGGAAGAGAAGGGAAGAGGCCTCCCACTCAGGAATCAGAAACATCTCCGAGATCAGAAGGCAGCCAGCCCTCAGCACACTCGTCCCACTGTCACATTGAGTCCCCACAGCAACCCCGCAAAGGGACGTTCTTGTCTGACGCGCAGAGGGTGGAAGTGACCTGCCCATGGTCCTCAGGTTTCGCAGCGTGGAGCCCCAGGCCTCCATGGGGAAAGTTCCCTGGCCTGCCTGCAAGAGATGTGGACGTCTTGAGGGACATCCCCCTCCCATCCAGCATACTTCCTGGCTGTGGCACCCCCACCAGCATGGGACATTTCTGAGGCTGAGATGGCTGTGGGCTGATGCCTCTTCTCCTCGCTGTCGAGGAGCTCATGGTGTGGTGAGACCAGAGTTTGGACGGTGCCAGTGTCTGGGCCACTTCTATCCCCCCCACAACTTTGGGGGCATTTACTCCTAAAGGGGATATCCCTAGATTGCTCCCTCCCTGCCTCAGCGTCCCCAAGGAGGAAGGCCCCCCAGTCCCTGGGCCCATTGGGGAGCTGGTGAGGTGGATGCTCAGAGCCTGAGGCGGCGGCCGTGCTGGCTGCCTTCCCGCTCCCCAATCGCCCCACAGATAGCCCCTTATTGCTGTTGTGTCTTGCTGCTGGCTGAGGGCTTCTTGATCTCCAGCTGCTGCTGGGGGCCGGCCAGGGCGGGCTGGAGCTCCCCTCTGCCCTGGCGCTTCACCGCGGCACCTCTGCCTTTCTCACCAGCCTGCCAGACCCCAGGGCCTGGAGACCTAGCTCATGAATCTCTCCCAACTGGCAGAGCCCCGGGCGCTGCCAGAGAGCCTGACACCACCTGGACCCACACCCCAGACCGACTTTGCTCCTCTCCGGCTGAGAGACTGGGGCAGGATGGGTGTCCCCTAACCTGGCTTTCTCATCTGGAACGTGGGCACTGGAGTGCTTCCTGGCAGGGTTGGCTCAGATGGAATGAGAAGGCAGCAGATCCTTGTCTTCTGCCAGGGTCCCTGGCGGCCTTGCCACTCCCTTGTTGCTGTGTGGCCTTGGACATCCTCGGTGCTGGCTCTCACCTCTGCCCACCAGGGTGTGGTGTACCCCAGATCCTTCCTGCAGCCCATAGGGATGGGCGGGGCCAGCTTGGCATGTTCAACAGACCCGGTTCCTGGATGAGCCACTCCCCTCTCTGTGCCCAGCCCCTGGTGGGGGCCAGCTCAGCTGCTGTCCTCCTGCGTCGTCTCAAGCAGGACCCCCACCCTCCAGCCTGGCCCCACCTTGGTGGGCTTCAGTTTGTAGTATCTGAGAAATGAGTAGGTTGGACTGGGTGTGTTTGGGAACCTTTTCCGTGAGCCCCCAACCCCTGGCAGTGACCATGACCTTTCCCCCACAGGCCGGCCCCCAGCCACTCCTCCCTCCACCCCTACTTGCACCCCACCTTGGCCCCAGGCTGCAGGCTCCGACCTGGGGTGACAGAGAATGACAGACACTGAGCCCAGGGACCGTGTTAAAGGTGGCCGTTTAAAGTGGGACTTCAGCTGGTCGGGGGTGATAGAGCAGTGGCTAAGCCTGGGCTTTGGGGCCAGACGACCCGAGTTTGGATCAAGGCTCCACCGTTAGTGGCTGAAGCACTCCTGGGGGAAGCTGAGGTGCTGTCACAGACCAGCAGCACCATGGAGGAAAGCCTTCTCGGGCCCGCTCCTGCTATACCACAGAGGTGACTCAGCCCAGAAGGCCAGGTCATGATCCCGGTCTCAGGCGGTCTCAGTGGCCCCAGCCAGCCTAATCCTGCGACCTTGGCATTCCTTACTCCTCTGGGCTCTAATCTCCCTCTCACCCGCTATGGCTGTGGTCCGCCTTCCCCCGGCTCTGTTGCCTGGGGGGAGCCCCTCCCCTTCTCCCCTCTCCTCCAGGGCCTGTGCCCTCCCGCCTTTCTCCCTTCCCGATTCATTAACTTAAAAATAAACTGACACAAAGAAACAGTCTCTTAGAAAGACATGTCCAACAGGTGCATGCACCTTTCAGCCCCGAACGAGGACAGAACGTGGGCTTCAGGCTCCGCACGCCGGGGTTGGGGCTGCCCCTGCATTTTGGGGTTCACTGAGGCCCCACTCAGGAAGCCGTCCCTGGGGCCTGCACCTATGTGAGCTCTGCACTGTGCTCGCATGGTTTCCCGCAATCTGCTTGGCAACCCGAGTGGGGGTGGGGGGAGTGGTTATTTTCACTTTACAGGTAAGGAAGTTGAGGCTCAGTTCATTAAGTAACTCACCCCAAACCACAGTGGTTAGAGCCAGGGTTTAGACCCAAGTCCCCTGGCCCAGGACTCGAGCTCTGAACCATGGTGCTCATGCAGCAGTGGGTGAATCATCCAGCCTCCCAAAGCCTCAGTTCCTTCATCTGTAAAATGGGGACATAGCATGTCCCTCGAAGGGGTGTTGTAAAGATTCAATGATGTTCCAATTTTAAAGGGTCTGGCATAGCACCTGGGATGTGTGTCCCTTTTCCTTCCTGTTCTCTTTAGTGTGGGGTTCAATTCCCTAGTGCCACCTGGATATGACCTGACAAAGTCTGTCTCTACCATGGTTGGAGTGAGGGGGGCAAGTGTCACCGGATCACCACCCCACCCCCTGTCCCTGCACGAGGGGCTGGCAGCTCGTCCTACCGACCTCAGCAGCGGCCGCCTAGTGCGGGGAGTGGGGATGCTGTGCTGCAGACCCTCCCCCTCCTGCCTGATGTGGCCCACGTCCAGCCTGCCAGAGCCCTCTGTGGCCCCCATCCCTGCCCAGCCCCTGCCCCTAGGAGTGGAAGACCCCTTGTAGGAGCCCAGGAGTTGGTTTTTCATTCCAGCTGCTCCTGAGGCTGCACAGGAGGAATTGAGTGCGGTGGGGAGGGGGAGGCCCACACCCTCTGCCCCAGCTGAGCCTCTCCTCCATCCCCTCTGCCTCCACGTGGCGCCCTCACCACACTCCCCCCGAGGAAACAGGAGCCATGGGATAGCGGTCTCTCTCTCTTCCCAGTCCTCAACTCCCACACCTCCATCTGCCTCATCTCCTTCTGCACGTGGGGAAGGGTCCCTCCTCTCCAAGGCCAACCTTTCCTCCTGGGCCCTGGACCCACCCCCTCCTGCCTTATCGAGGACTTTGTGTTGGATGGCCCCTCTCTCCTGGCCCACCCATCCCAGGACATGATCTAGAAACCTCTAGCCATGTCCCTCCTCTGCACCTTGTCGAGGCTGAACTCTCCAAACGGATCCACGTCCTCTCAAACCTGACTTTTGCCCCACTGCCCAGGTCAGATGCGTACTGCAAGGCCGCCAGATCCAGTGGTCACTTCCTTGTCCTCGTCTTGCTCCATCTGACTCCTTTGAAGCTGCTTCCTCCTCTTTCCAACCCCCTCCAGGCAGGCATGGTCCTTGGCCCTGTCCTTGCCTCCCACACATGCCGAGGTGAGCACGCATACACTTGCGGAGGTGAGCACACACACACGCCGAGGTGAGCACACACACACTTGCGGAGGTGAGCACACGCGCAGAGGTGAGCACACACATATGGAGGTGAGCACACACACACCGAGGTGAGCCCCTCCAGGTCGCGCTTTACATCCTAATCTCTCCCCAGCTGCCAACTTGACAGCCCCACTTGGGTGCTCTCAGGCACCCCAAACTCAACAGGAACCAAATCGGTTTCCCAATTGCCCCTCGTCCCCCAGTCTTCTCATAAATACCACCCCCATCTTTCAGTCACCTGTGCCAGAAATCCTGACCTCATCTCGACTCCCTTGCCTCCTGCCCCACACCCAGTCCACCAGCGGGGCCCATTCTTTCTACCTCCCAGATCCATCTTGTCTGTGCTCATCTGCGCTCCCCGTCTCCAGGCCAGCACCTCACACAGGCCCCCGTCATCTCCCGGACCTCCTAGCCCGGATCCCTCGTTTCCTCCAGCTGGTTCTTCCAGTGAACAGAGGGAACTCGTAAGAGAAGCCAGAGACCTAGGCCTCCAGAAGCTCCTGTCCAGACGCTGCACCAGGCCCACCGGGCAGCCCTGTCAGGCCCGCCTCTGCCCCCCGTCCACGTGGGTCACCCGGCCCGCTCTGACTGCTGCTGCCACACGCGCACCTGGCGCCTTCCAGCCTCACATGTTTGTGCTCGCTGTTCTCTTTGCCTTCCACATGGCATCCAGGACAGCTCTATGCCCCTCTTGCTTTGTCTGACCAGCCCACAGATGGCCTCCATGCCGTGCTCTCTCCTTCAGCCTCATCTCACGTCACTCGCGCGTGGCGTTCACCCCATTTACAGGCAGAACAACAGAGGCCTTGGGGCAAGAGTCCCAAGACCCCAAGAGCCTTGGACCAGACAAGAGCCCCTTCTTTTGTGCCCTCGGGGGTACACTGTCTGGGGCACCCACGGGTCATCCTCCCCAGCCAGGGAGGGCTGTCGGGCACTGCTCTGTGCACTGGCTGCTGCCTTCAGCCTGCTCATCCTCATTGCCGCGGCTGCGCAGTGGAAACACCAGGACCAGACGGACCCGGGTGTGCATCTGAGCCTGCCGTGTGCTAGCTGGGGACCCTCAGCGACTTACCCACGATCTCTGAGCCTTGGTTTCCTTGTCTGTAAAGTGGGCTAATAAGCACCTACATGCAGGGCTGTGAGGACTAAGCAAGTCAGTATTTGTGGAATGCCTGACTCAAGATAGGCCGGCAACAAATGATCGTTTTAATGATGATTATGGGGGCCCCGGTCAGGGAAGGCGCCTGACATCGGTGGTGGTTGGGGCCCGGGCATGTCAGACCAGCAAATGTGACTGCTGAGTGGACAGCCCAGGGCTTCTCTGGGAGATGCAAAAAATGTTTCCCCGCCTCCGGCAGCCAGCGCCCAAGAGGGTCGGGAGAAGCATCACAGACCCTGTGTGTTGGTCCGAGCAATGGGTAGTCTGTGGTGTGACTGTCTTGGTAGTGGGGGCCGGAGGGGGAATGGATGGCCAGGACTAGGGTTTTCAGGGATGGTTCCCGGGGTCAAGCTGGGACCATCTTAGGGCCCTGGCAGGATGGGTGGGCTGTGGGTAGCTGCAGGGGTAGCAGAAGTCTCCACATGGGCCAAGGCCTGGGAGTGAGCATGGTTTGGTATAAGTGAGAAACAGCCAGGAAATTGGCCTGGTGTGAGCCGAGGCTCCACATTGGGGAGAAGTTGGAGGTGATGCTGGGAGGTGATGTTGGCCTTCAATACCCGGCCAAGGGGAGAGGGAGGGAAGGGCAGAAGAGAGCAGTGGACCTCTAACACACATGGTCTCACACCACACCCCTGAGTGGGAGAGATTTTTACCACCACTTACATTTGAGGAAACCAAGGCTCAGAGAGGTTAAGTGACTTGCCCAAGGTCACACAGCTGCCCTCAGTTGTAGGCTCCAGGTTTAATCTGGAAAGCAACAGAGAACCATTGTGGGCAGGTTTTCAGGCTGGGGCAGGGCACGGAGAAAGCAGCCTGAGGTGGGCTGGGCTGCAGAAGGCAGGGGGTGCAGAGATCCTGTGTAGTCTAGAGGGGAGAGGTGGAGGGCGGGGGTATAAATCTGGGAGAAGACTGGTCTCTGCACCCCAAAGGGGCAGGTGACCTGGACTTCTTGACTTCTGGCACCCCCAACTCCAGCTCTGTGGCCTGGGGCTCTGATGGTCCCCTTCCCACTCCCTGACTCTCCCTAACTGAGCCCTGAAGAGGGAGCGGCTGGGCTGGCCCCTGGGGCCCAAGGCTGCCTTCTGGTTCAGACCCAGAGAACAAGGCCCCGGGCTCCATGCTGCTTCTGAGTCGCCCTTTCTCATCCTGGCTGGTGAGCGCATGTGCACCCAGGCCTGGCAGGGTGGCTGTGGTCCTACCTCAGGCTGCACGCAGGCAGATCCACTTCAGGAGGCCCCAGAGGGTATTCATGCCTCAGGCAGCCCCTCCAAGGTCCCCGCCAACCGCAGGCCCCACCAAGAGGTGGCTTCTGCCTTAGAGAGGCCAGTGGTTTACTAAAGTCCACCCAGGAGCTGGTTTGTAAAGAGAGAAGGGAGGCTGGGCTGGTGGCTGCCCTGCCTCATCCAGACATAACACTAATCCAGAGAGTAAATGGGCAGCAAAACCAGGGGTGGGGTGGGGGGTGCTCCCGGAGGAAGGCCAGCCATTAGAGCAAGGGCTTCCAGGTGGTCAGGAGGGACACACCCCCACCCCCCCCCCGGCCCCATGTTTCACCACTGGGCGTGGCTCAGCAGGGCCTAGAGCAATGAGCTGGTCAGGGCAGGACCCTCAGGTCTCCAGCACCGTTACTGCATTAGTGGAACCATCTTCCAGTAGGCGCTGTACCCAGCCCTGTGCCGGAAGTCTCCCCTAGAAGCCACTGGGGATGCGCGTGGACACTTAGAGGTCGGTGCCGGGAGAACCGGACCCAACGAAACGTCCACGGGGAAGCACCTGTCGCGGGGTGTGTTCATACTTGCACAGACACTCACAGGAGGAAACAGTGCACTCGTTCATTCCAGAAACCTTTGCTGAGCACTTTCTATGTGCTGATGTTTGCCCAGCACTGAGGTTTCAGAAATTAAAAGGTGGCAGGAAAGAAACCTGTGTTTATTGCTTTTCCTGCTGTGCGCCGCAGGCGAGACCCGTGCTTTCACCGCTTTGCACAGTGGCTCCGGGTGCCAGCTGTTGTCCTCTGCGCCGTGGCTCTGACTTTCCAGCCCTGTGGCCTCGGCCTAGTTCCTTCACCTCTCCACAGCTTCCTTGCTCGGTTGCACTGATGGTCAAGTGACATACTCCACGTATGGTGCCCGTCCCAGCGCCAGGCACACGGAAGGCTGTTCAGGAGAGATGAGCAGATGAGGAAGAGGGTTCAGAGAGCTTAAGCTGCTTGTCCAGGGGCTCTGACCTGTAAGTGGAACAGCCTGGGCTTGAACCCAGGCCTGAGGAATGCCAGAGCCCCAGGAAACCTGAGCCCTGGCAGCTGCCTCTTCGTCTGGTCCCCTGGTCTGGCTGTTTGGCCAAGCTGGCTGGCTTGGCTTTTGGGGTGCCGTGCCCTGCAGTATCCATGGGTCGATCCATCTGAGGACCCTGCAGGGTTCCCAGGGTGCACTGATGCTAAGCTGGGTGTGGTCCCTCCTTTCTGGGTGCTGGGCGCCTCCTCCACGTCCTCCAAGCAGAGGGGGCAATTTCTTCCACCATCCTGTTGCACGGTGGTTGCTCCCATGGCTGGCAGCTAGGTTTAACTGCACTGTTTGTTTTGAACTTGATTGTGTTTGTTGGAAGAAAGTACTTTAAGGAGAAGGCAGGTGAGGCAGCGGGTCAGGTAGAGGGGCAGCCCGCCTGGTCCCCTCTGTTTGCTGAATCTCCCTCTGCAGGGCTCTCTCCACCTGGTGAGCCCCCACCCCCAGCAGTGTGAACAGCCTCTGTTGGAGCCACAAGGAACAGGTGTCAGGAGCATCTGCAGGTGAGCAGACCCAAGAGATGGGGGAGACGACTGGGGTCTTGGCCAATTTCACTCTTGACTAGCTGGGCAGTCTTAGGAGCAGATCCCTTAACCTCTGCTCCTCAGCCTGAAAGCTAAAACACACGTGTTAAGTGCTTGTCAAAGCCCCTCATGTAGGGTGACCAACAGTCCCTTTTTGCCTGGAACTGTCTCAGGTTTAGACCTGAAAATCCTGCATCCCGAGAAACCCCTCTGTTCTGCGCAAACCAGGATAGTTGGTCACCCTACAAGCCTCATGTGTGTTATCTGCTAAGGCCTCAAGATCCCCACGAGGCAGACTAAGTCATGGGTCACCGTTCTATTTCACAGGTATGGAAAGCAAGGTTGGCAGAACTTCGGTGTTAGGGTGTGAGACACCCTGCTATTGTTGTAAGACAGAGTGCTTTCTTTGCAAAGCCCAGAGATCCATGCCAGACTAGGGCTGGCCCTGTGTCGGTCCTGCTCAGAGCTTTCCACCCCTGGGGCCGCCTGAGGGGGTGCAGGGACTCAGGAATGAGAGTTGGCCCCCGCCACCCCCCGGCGGGCTGTGAGCTGTGGGCTGCGGGGACGTGCCCTGAGTTCCTCGGGCCTGGCTGAGTCAGGAAGTCCCTGAGGATGAGAGACAGTTCCCGCAGGCTCCTAGGCCCCCCTGGAAAGGTGCCCAAGGGAGAAGCAGGAGCCCCGAGTCCCCAGCCTCCCAGGGGGCCTGCTGCCCGAGCCCGCTGCCCCGCAGCTCTGTGGCCCTGCCAGGCTCAGGAATTTATTCAGGTAACAAGTACTTAGGGAGAGCCCGCTTCACGTAGGCACTGGGCCGGGCTCTGGGGACTCAGAAGGAATAAGAGACGCAGCCCCTGCCTTCACAGAGCTGGCACTCCAGCGGGAGGGACAGACACAAACTGCCAAATAGAGAGGGAGGGATTTAATTGCAGCTGTGGTCAGTGCCGTGAAGGAGAAAGGAGAAAGGGAGCTTGTGCAAGGGCCTCAGACCTGGTCTGGGGGGACCCCGCGAAGTGCATTTGAGCTGAGATCCCAAGGAGGGCCAGGAAGTAGCCCGGGAAGCACTACGGGGTGGTGATTAGGCTGGCCCCTTTTTGGCCATGTGACCTTGGGCGAGTCGCTTGGCCTCTGTGAGCCTTAGTGTCTCCTCTGTTCCACCGAGATGGTACGCATCTACTCCTGGTTAATGAGTGTCTCCAGAGGCCACTGGGGTAAGCAGCTGGCAGAGGTAGGCGCTCCATCTCATTTGATTGGCTACCTGTGTGCCTGGCTGTGCCCGGGAGGGGAAATGGAAGAGACCTGGCTGGGACCCCCCCCCCCCAAGGTTCTGACCCAAGAGCAGCCTCCACCCGGAAGAGGCATCTGGCGCCACTCCAGCCGACAACTGAGGACAGGGGACAATTACAGTCCAGAGAGATAAGGCTGGTGAACGCCCGGCAATTAGAGCATAATGAGTACAGCACAACAATTAGGGACAATTATGGACTTAACTGTGCCTCCCGCTCTGGGCCCGCAGGGATCTCCCCAAAGCCGTCTCCCCTGAGTCCAGCAGCCAGTGTTCACCCCTGCGAATGGGGCTTGTTGTGAATTTTTAAAATTTCATTCTCTACACTGCGTCCTCAAATTGTGGACCCCAGGCCAGCAGCCTCAACCTCACCTGGGAACTTCTACAAATGCAGATCCTTGGCCCCCACCCCAGACCTGCTGAATCAGGGACTGCGGGTAGGGGCAGCCCTCCAGGTGATGTTGGTGCTCTGAAGTTGGAGACCCGCTGGGCTGTAAAGTTTCAGACTTTCCAAGCTCCGTTCGGTCCCCCTTACCAGTAGTAGTAGTAAGAGCAGGAGCTGATGTGTGTCGAGCGTTTTCTGTGTCGT
This sequence comes from Diceros bicornis minor, assembly GCF_020826845.1. Taxonomy (NCBI): domain Eukaryota; kingdom Metazoa; phylum Chordata; class Mammalia; order Perissodactyla; family Rhinocerotidae; genus Diceros; species Diceros bicornis. The sequence continues at coordinate 12,348,741 of NC_080749.1, read as the reverse complement.
CCCGTCCTGAGCACCTGACACGTGTTGTCTCCTAAGAGCCTGGGAGGCGGTCGTGGTCGTTACCCCATTTCACAGATGGGCACGCTGGAACTTGGCCAGGGCACACAGCTGGCGGTGGCAGAGCCAGCGTCTGCACTGGGCATTGGGCTCCAGGCTCACAGCGTGAACTGCCCGTCCAGCCTGATGCTGAGCGGGCTATGATGACATGGCCAAAGTCACACAGCTTGTGAGCTAGCCGGGGCCTGGATGTCTGGCTCTGCTATTCCCTTAGCATTGTGACCAATGGCAAATAACGTCACCCGCCTCAGTTTTCCCTTCTGTGAAAGGGGGCAAGAGCAACCACCACGTGGGATTGTTGTGTGGATTCCACGAGGTGGTGGAGGAGACAGCGGGTCGTCAGGAGATGCACAACATGTGCTGGGGGCTTCCCTTTTCCTCGGAGCTTGCAAAGACAAGTAATTGGTCCGTGCCTCAGTTTACCCATTAGCACCAAGGGAAGGAAGTCTTCTGGACAGGAGTCTATCTCCCCACAGGTTGGATGAAATGAGAGTTTCTGACTTGGCCAGGCAGTGGGGCCTGGCGGAGCATGCAGGCCCTGAGGCCTGAGAGACTGGGTTTGAATCTCACTCTGCTGGTCCCACTGTGCAGCCCTCAGCAGGTTACTAAACCCCTCTAGGAGGCTGGCCCTGTGGCTTAGTGGTTAAGTGAGCATGCTCCGCTACTGGCGGCCCAGGTTTGGATCCTGGGTGCGCACTGATGCACCGCTTCTCCGGCCATGCTGAGGCGGCGTCCCGCATACAGCAACTAGAAGGATGTGCAGCTATGACATACAACTATCTACTGGGGCTTTGGATAACAAAAGGAGGAGGATTGGCAATAGAGGTTAGCTCAGAGCCAATCTTCCTCAGCAAAAAGAGGAGGATTAACATGGATGTTAGCTCAGGGCTGATCTTCCTCACACACAAAAAAATAAAATAAACCCCTCTGGGCTCAGTGTCCTCATCTCTATGAAAGGGCTGAGCCCAGGTCTCCCAGCAAGGCTCGCGGGCTGTGGTGATGCTTGTGAGTCAGCTGGCTTTCAGACCTGGCTTTCAGACCTGCGTAACTTGCCCCCCGACCATGACACTCCTCTCTCCAACCACCAAGGAATCTGCAAAACTCCCAGGCGTGAAACTGCATCTCTTCCCTCAGTTTCTTCATCTGAGAAACGAGCGTGATGATGGATCGTGGGTGTAGACGAACCTAGTGCAGTGCCAGCCCGCATCGTGTGCTTGACCAGGGACTCCCTGGGGTCAGGAGGGCATTGCCTTGGGACTCTCAAGGGCTGTCTCTAGAAAGGGCACTGGGCTCCCAGGGCCTCTCAGGGGATCCTCAGGGCTCCTTCTTGTCTCTTGTGGCTCCGGTGGGGAGGCCAGGCAGCTGGAAGGCAGAAGCTGGCTTCCGGGAGCCGGGGGTGCCTGTGAGTGAGCTCAGCAGGTCCCTCTCCGGCCCTGGCTCTGAGATGGCAAGTAGCCGGTGGAGTCTGCTTGCCTCTGGAAGACACAACAGAGGGGCCCAGGAAGGCAGGGCTGAGGTGAGGGGCGAGGGGCCGCGCTGACCTCAACACATCTGTTGATGATAAGGCGATAAGGCCGCTGACGTTAGAGCCAGCTATCTCTTCCCTCTTGCGCGCACTCCCCGCCAAGCAGCTGGGTCTGCACCGGCGCATGGCCTTGGGTGGGGCTGGCGGGAGGGATTCTGTTCCCCTAGGAACATGAATCCATTCCTTCTCCCTTTTCTTGAGGCGTGGGGGTGGGGCGCAGCGGTGACCTGGGTTCAGTCCTGGCTGTCATCTCCCACTTGTGTGACTTTGCACTGACAACCTCACCTCTCTGAGCTGGTCTTTTTCACGCGCAGAGAGGGACTGGGCCTTTCGGGCTGCTGCCCTGCAGGTCGTCCTGCACATAATTGACACTCAGCACGCGGGGCGATTTTTAAGACTGAGAGCCTCCTGTGCCATGATGGGGATGGAGAGATGGCCGACAAGACCCTCTCCCCTGGAGACTCCTTCCCTCCCCTGGGCAACCTGGCTGTCCCCACAAGCAGCCACACCAGAGCACTCGTTTGAGGCAGTCAAGCCCGCATACAACCTTACAGGCCTCCTTGATGGCCCAGAGGATGCTGCCATGTCCTGATGTCTGTCCATTCTGGGGGCCTCGGGCTGGGTGCCTGGGGGTTCTCAGGCCTCCTGGGTTGGGGAGTCTGGCCCTGCAGGTCTCTGTGTGGGGCCTGCCTGGGTCTCCCACCAGGCAGTCCTTATGGTGCCTGCTCTTCTCCCCAGGGAAAGGCTGGGGTTGGGAGGGCTCAGGCCAGGAGGTGTCAAGGCCTTATCCTCTCCCGGCTTCAGCCAAATCGTCTGTAGAGGCTTGGGAGCCCCACGGCCTGGCCAGAGGGCGTGTGGAGTTTGGACTTAACCAGACCCCTCTTCTTGTCTGAGGATACGCTTTGACAATGGCTGGCGGTCAGCGAAACTGACTCGGGCACCCTGGGGTTTGGGCCAAAATGGAGAGTGAGTGTGCCCTCCGCAGGGGGAAGATGCTAAGAACCCCGCACAGAGGCTTGCTTTTAAATCTGTGTTCACACTTTCCTCCTGCCCCACCCGATGGGCAGCAAGTATAGCGACGGCAGAAGTTCCAGAAGGAGACCTGACCCACAGTCCCCAAAGACAGGCCCCCAGTCGTTTTGACAAGGCGCACAGGGGAAGGAACCGCCTTGCGATTCGCAAAGCATTTCAGCTCTGGGACGGGGCTTCCAGAACCACTGCTGCTAGAAAAAAGAAAAAGAAAAAATGTCACTGGGAACGCAGATGCTCGATCTGGGATGCTCGGCTGGGCTGGACTGGGGGCGGTGGGGGAGGAGGCTGGAGGCCTGGTGGAGGGAATGCAAATTGGCATCATGAATTATGCATTAGCCCAAGCTTCTCACACGTTTGGGGCTGAATGAAATCATGTTTGCCTGGGGAAGGGGGAGGGGAAGACAGGACAAAGATGAGCAGGGCTCGGCCCTGGGCATCAGAAATGGTGTCTTGCTAGGTTCCAGGAGGGTCCCTGGGAAGGTGTCTGGGTAGCAGTTGGAAGCATCTTCCTGATGTCAGCCTTTTTGCTGTGTGACCTCAGGCCAGTCTCTTACCTTTTCTGATCAGTTCGTTTCCTTATGGACATAATCCAGATGAGAACCTATGCTCTGTCTCACTGTGACTGTGTGGGCCGATTCCTTTGCACAATTTAGAGTGATCTACCTGGGGAGAATTGTTATTATTTTAGAAAAGTAAAATGATTGTCACTATCATACTATTTATTGAATGCTGACTGTATGGGTACAGAGCTACATGCTTTACACTTATTTTTCATGTGATCCTCACAACCATCCTTGCACCCAGGGGCTATTATTGTCCCCATTTTACAGATGAGAGTAGTGGGGGCTCAGAGAGGTTAAGCCACTGGCCTAACGTCATACAGCCGGGTAAAGTGCAGAGGCAGCACTGGATTCAGCCCTTCTGGCTGCAGGGTTGCTGTGCCATGGGCCGGGGCAGGAGGCAGCTTTCCCGACCTGCAGCAGGTCAGTCTGGCTTCGGAGGAGGAGTAACCTCTTTTTTCCTGAGCAGTGAGAATCTGGGGGCTTGTTGGGGGCCTTGGTAAGGCTAATGCTGTTGTGGTTGTTCCCAGAATGCCTGACAAAATGCTCGCCCTAGAAAAACCACTTGGTTAGGACTCCCTGAAGTGTGCGATGAATTCAACTAAAAATAAAAATAAGAACCAGCATTTATTGAGCAACTACTGTATTCTGGGCCCTGTCCCAGGTGCCCAATGAGGGCTAATAGACCACCGCCCACTGGGGGGTAGCTATTGTTCCACCCATCTTACAGATGCAAAAGTCATTTCTCTACACTCCGCTCATTCTAAATCAGACCACTGTCAGTGTAGACACTTGGTGACACTGAGGCAACTTCAACTGCTCTGTTATTTCAAGTCAAGGGCCTGGAAGTGATAAAATTACAATGGTGCTGGTGGGGGAGGGAGAAGTATTGTCTCATTCTCAGATGGCTATTGGAAGACACACGTGAATTTTGTAACCAAAACAGTGAAGGTCAAATTAGAGGAAAAGTCTGAATGATTTTAAGTCACTCTCTATTCGTAGGAAAACATACTGTGTTTGTGGTTTGTTTCAAAGTATTTCTGTGATCTGAGTGGTTGCTTACCCACTGCACCCAAACCATAAATCCCTATAGCGTTTCATCCATCCACCCATCCACTCATCCATCCATCCAGCCATCTACCCACAACCAACCCACCTATCCATCCACCCATCATTCGTCCATCCATTCATCCATCTATCATCTACCCACCCACCCATCCGTTCATCCAAATAATTGAGTGGGGGGGATGGGCCTGGAGAGCTAGCTGCCGCCTTTATATGCTGCCCATCAACTCACCATCAGTAGGATGCAGGGGTATCTGCTTTTCAGTAGTCACTAAATTGCTGCTAGCTAGTTTTGGATTTTGAAATAGTTCAATTTTCATTTATCATTAGGATTCCATCCATCCATCCATGCATCCCTCTGGGAAGCCTGCCCCCATCTACCTTCCCAAGTAACTTTAACATCAAAGTGAGAGCAGGACACGCCTCAGGTCCTGCAAGACCGGTGCTGGGAGGTGATTCCCTGCTGAGATGTACACCTGAAATTTTTACAATGTTATAAACCAATGTTACTTCAATAAACAAAAAATTAAAAAAAAAAAAAAAAAAGGCAAAAGCTGCCGGTCCTTGGAAGTGCCCATCCAGCCTCTGCAGGGCTCGCGATGTCCTCACTGGGGTCGGGGCTGGGCTGGCGCGCCTGAGAACCTGACGGTCCCGCTGCCCGCCCCACTGCCCGCCTGCCCCCCCCCTCCCCCCCCACCTTATCGCTGCTGTTTGGTGTTGCTAGTTGTCTACTCTCGTGGGAGGGCCCCTCCCCACCTTGCCAGCTTCCACTCCCTCCGCGCCTGCCTCCTGCCCTCCCACCACCCCCACGGCCACTGCCAAGGTCACTGATGACCTCCTAATTGCCAGATCTGACAGACACTTGGGGGCTGTTATCGCGGTTGCCCTCTCCGTGGCATTTGACGGGGCTGACCCGCCCGCCATTCTCCTCGGCTGGCGCTGGCTCCTGGCATCTGCCGCTCCCTGACCTCCATGCTCCTGATCTCCTGCTCGTCTGCAGGCTCGCTTCCTCATTCCCCTGGCTGTGTGCTCTCCTGGGGGGGCGCTCCCGTGGCTTCGTCTCCCCCTCTCAAGGCCCCTGGGACAGAGTCGGTGTTCTAAGCTCCCAGCCCCTTTCCACCCTGCACCTGGCCAGGCACACTGGACGGGAGTCAGATACCTGCCCAGTGACCCTATGAGGAAGTGTTTTATGAGTGAGGGTCTGAGAATTAAAATACTTGCCCAAAGCTGCTGAGGAAGGAAGTGGCTGTGTAGGGATTCAGACTCAAGCCTGTGGACCCCTGCATCCACCCGTTTCCTGAGACTGCCTTCTTCTGGGAGAAAGGACGGGGGACCCACAATTAAACACAAACAAAAGAGTCCTGTTGCTCAGGTCTCTGTTCTGTCATTAGGATTTTATATCTCCATTTCACAGTTAAGAAGACAGAGGCTGAGTGAGTTAAATGACTTGCCCAAGGTGACATGACAGTCAGCATTCAGAGCAGAAGGTTGAAAGTCTGGACTCTGGGGCCGGGGGCTTGACTGGATCCCCAGCTCTGACACGTACCAGCTGTGTGACCTTGGGTGAGTTACTTACCCTCTCTGTGCTTCAGTCTCTTCATGGGGATAAAGCTGATCATTATCCCTAAATGGGGATCAAATTTGTATGTCCTCATAGGTCACTGTGAGGATTAAATAAGCTTAATTCTTTAGCAGAGCCCTGACACATGGGGACAGTGTCAGCTGTTATTATTCTGCACCCCCAAAGCCCACCCCCTGCCTGCCACCCTGCAGGAGGTAAGCTTTTTAAATTTTCATGTTCTTCTTCATGCCGTTCCCTTTACTGGAATGTTCTTCCTTCCTTATCGTTCTGGCAAATGCATGCTCATCTTTTAAAGCTCTGCCCAAACGTCTCCTCCTTCAGGCAGAAAAGTGCTCCTTCTGTTACAACCCCTGTCAGGCTGCATCACAGGAAGCCTTCAGCTGCAGGATGCAGGAACCCCACCTTAGCGAGCGTGAGCAGTGGGATACTCCGGGTCTCCTGGAACTGCAGGTCCAGGAACAGGGCCTTCGGGGGAGACTCAGTGCATGTTCTCCAAAGTTCTCTTGGCTCTGCCTCCTCTGTGGGCTGGCGGCCCCTCTGGGCAGGGACCGAGACCCCTGCTGCAGCTCTGGGCTCCCATCTTTGCAGGACAGCGGCCGGAAGAAGAGGGAGAGGGTCACTTCTCATTTTGGATGCTTTCTGGAAGAGAGAGGGACCATGGTCCAGAAGCCCCCAGAAACCTCTCTTCCAGCCTCATTGGCCCACATCTGTACCAACCACCAGCAAGTTGGGGTGAGGGTGGGGCCTGCTTGCAAGGGGAGGAACGCTTGTGGGGTGGTGGGATGTGGGCACAACATCAAGGTGCTGGTGGAGGAGGCTGAGACGATGAGGCCTGGCAGACAGCCACAAATGGCGCAGGGTCTGTTGTTACACTGCTTTCTAATTTCTAGCGAACTGTCTTCCTCCCTACTCACCCGTCTTGCCCAGGATGGTGGGCAAGGCTGGATCTTTTCCTCTCTGTTCCCCTGCCCCTGCACAGGTGTCCGTTCACATAGGCACCACTCACTTAGTGAGTGCTTGCGGAATAGATCAGCAATGCTCTCCTAGCACATGGCTGTCAACCATTCATTCATTCACTCATTCATTCATAACTGAGAGCCCTTTCTTCAAATGCAATGCTTTGTAGGAGCCAAATATGAGGAACATACTTGATGGAACAACCTTGAGGCCCCTGCTTGGCATGCTCTTCCGTCTCCAGGCCCCCTGGGGTTCCTGACACAGAGTATTCATTGCACGTGGGCAGGGGTCATGCCCCAGAATTCTTGGGGACCCTTGCTGGCTCAGGTCCCTTCAGCCCAGAGGCAGCCGCATGAGGCTGGCAGGGGAAGTGGGCTCCAATGGGTGTCCAGTCAGTACCCACGGGATGAAAATGGAGCAAGCTTTGCTTTTCCTTGGACTGGGGGAAGGACACCTTCAGGGAGCTGCAAGTTGGCTCTGCCTCTGGTTGGCTTGATCAGACGCTGATGCTGAGGCCGCGATGCCCAGGGTATTCTGTCCCCTGATCCGGGTCCAGCCCCTTGTCTGAGTTGTCACGGCTAAGCGGAGGTTGGAGCAAATCTCTCTTAGGCGGGAAGTCACCATGGGGCCTCTGTGTCTGGGCCGGACCTGAGCGACCTTGGCTGCGTCTTATGTTTTATCGCCTCCTGCTGATGTCAGCCTCTCCTCATGTTTATTGTCCTCTTTAGGGCCTTTAGAAGGACCGTCTGGGGTCAGCAAGGCTTGTGAGAGAGGTGGGGATGCAGCTGAACCCGGCCCGGGTCTGGGGGCGGGTGGTGGAGAGCAGTTGCCCCCCACGGCGTGGCCGCCCCACCAGGACTTCCCGCAGGCGCTGTCCAGATACGAGTCAGGCCCTCCTCGGGGCAGGGGGCCCTGCCCAGCCTTCTCAGCTGGACGGAGGGGGTGCCATGGGGAGACTTGCTATGTGGGGGTGTCCCCTCTGCAGGAGGGGTGATTTAGGACTTGTCCTGAGTCTGGGGGCTCTATCGGTGGGGTGGTGACTGATAATGCTTTCCTCCCCTTTGGGTACATGGATGTTTATTTTCTTTAATAAATGTACATATACATTTAATACACACTTTTATATGTGTAATATGATTTCACAAATAAAATAATGGAAAAAAGATGATTTACTGCTCTCTAGATATTCTTTAGGCCTTTGGTTAAAATGCCAAGAAGGAGAGGTTAGTGGCCCTAACTCCTTTTAGAACATCTCCCCCTCTCTTCCCCTCTACCCCTCTTCCCTTTGGCAGATACTGCTAGTTTCATACCCAATAGTCATTCTCCATATCTTCTTTTCTAACAGAAACCTGATTTTAATCCAGGTGGCAAAGTTCCTAACTCAAGGGCCACATCTCCTGTCCCCCTTTACAGCTGGTGTTGACTAAGGGACATGTACAAATTTGCTGGGTGGGGCTGACTCAGCTGGACGGTATGCTCTTTAGTGCATTGCCTCTCTTCTCCACCCCAATTCTTTCTGCTTCTTGCTGGAATGAAGACTTGATGGCTGGAGCTCCAATAGCCATTTTGGAACACAAAGCAACCTTAAGGGTAGAAGCTACATTGAGGTGGCAGAGCAGAAAGATGGAAGAAGTCTGAGTCCCTGAGGACCTTGAGGAGCTGCCCTAATGCTTCTGGATAGCCACCTCAGGACTTCTTTAGGAGAGAGAAATAAACCTCTATCTTGTTTAAGCCACTTATGTGTGTTTTCTGTTGATTGATTGATTATGAAAATGGCTGTATCATCCACTCCTTCCTATACAATGCAATGTGACTTTGCAGCTCCCTCATCAGAGATGGAGTTGGTTCCTCACTCTTTGAATCTGGGCTGGCCTTGTGACTTGCCTTGGTCAACACAATGTGGCAGAAGTGACAATGAAACAGTTCTGAGCTGAGGTCTCAAGAGGTCTTGCCCGCTTTTGCTTGCTTTCTTGGAACCCTGCCCAGCTGGTCTGCTGGAGGATGAGAGACACATGCTCAGTCCCCACCATTGCCCCAGCTGACCGCCAGCCAACCCCAGACCTGTGAGAGACGTCATCCTGGACCAGCCAAGCCCCAGCTGACCCATCACCAATGCATGAACAGCCCAGATCAGCCTACAGCCCGCCGAGACCAGAGGACCTCTTGACTAAGACCGACCGAGATTACTGACCTGCGTGATCTGGAGCTAAGTAAGTGGCTGTTGTTTTAAGCCTTAGGTTTTGGGGTGGTTTGTTACACATCATTAGCTCAATGATGCACTCATACCCACCAAACTTAACTGTCAGAGATACCATGAAATATTAAAAAGGCAGCCATATTTGCCACCTTACTCTCACCACCACACCTCCAGGTCACCTCTTCCCTCCATCTCTACTTTCCTTCTTTTCCTCCTTCTTCCTTTCTCTTTTCTGCTTTCCATCTATTCATAGAATTCCAGAATCTTAGTGCTGATGTGGGCCTTCTCGTTTAGTTTGATTTTCTCAGTTTGCCCACGAGGGGGAAAGTCACTTGCACACAGGGTCGCATCACTTCACATGTCTTCTACACCCAGGGCTTGCTACAAGGCCAGCCACACTGGGCAAGTGTTGGAAATAGGTCTGCTTATCTGAGACCCTGGCATCTGAGCGCTAGAAGGCACGTCATCCAGTCAAGGTCTGGCAAAACCACAGACCCACAGGGATTGGCAGGATGAGCACAGAAGCCAGGTAGGGGCAGTAGGGAGAGGTGGGGACTGTGGGGAGCTGCATAGGCCTCTATAGTGGGCAGCTGCTACTCACCTGCAACACATTAGTGCCTTATAGGATTGTTTGATTTTCAACAATCTCCTGATTTTTAAATGTTGGCAGCGAATTTGATTTTTCAAATACCATTTGTGGACCAACATTTTATTGGCCAAAGAAAACATATCCCAGGATCGAATTCAGCCTTTAGGTCCTCAGTGTGTGACCTCTGATCTATTGTCACCTCCACCCCTACCCCCAATATAAGAGTCACAGGCCCAGTTGCTCAGTGGCCCTGGCTGCTGGCATCAGCCCTCCTCGGATGACAGGTCCTGGGCTGAAAGGACTCAGCCCCTCTAGGGGGACTTACACTTCTCTGGGACCTGCCATGTTAGAGGATTCTTTCTGAAGAGGTGCTGCTGGCGTTCGTGGCCTCCATGCTCTCCTCGCTGGTCCCCTCCTCGGATGTCACTTGGGCTCCAGAGCATCTTACCTCTTCCCCCTGGTGCCCGGACAAAGCCTCCCCAGACCTCTACCCTCAGCTCTACCCAAAGTTGTGGATCAGATGGACCAGGTTCAGATTCCAGCTCTGTGCCATCTCGGGATGTTGCTTAACCACGTTGGAAATGAGTGAAATGAAACGCAGTCAGGACAATGAGCTGATGAAGGCCGTGTGCCAGCATAGGGTCCAGCTCATGGTGGGGGCCCCTCGAGAGTTTGCTGAATGGACAGCAGCTGTCTGGGGAGGTGAGAGGTGGGGTGTGGGGTGCGTGCTTGGGCTTCAACCTCTGTCCACAGGCATCTCCCAGGTTTGTGCACCAGACCCTCCCCCTCCCCCTCGGCCTACAGACGTTTCCTTCTTCACGGAGTCATTCTTGCCCCAGGCACATGTGTGTATGTGTGCATATGCCTGTGTGTGTGTGTGTACACATCTGGTGTGTGCATACACCCGTGCACCTATGTGTGTGCACACATCTGGTGACAGCACAGCTCTGGCCACCTCTAGGTCTTACAGCTTTAAAGAGCTGTGGGACAGCAGTGGCTGAATTGCAAATCTAGAAGCTTCCCATTTGGTCATAACTTGGGGCTCCTTTCCCTTTCACCTCTGGGGATCTACCCGTGGCCTTCTGGGGCTCCTATATTCTGACCCAGGCCAGAGTCCCCAAAGCGCCTGGTCCCTGGGCTCTCCTCTTGGTCTGATGGGGGGCGCCCAGGACAGCTGGGGTGGAATGCTGTGCTGCCTCTCTCCACTCAGGGCCTGAACCACTCCTTTCACCTGCCCAAGCCCGGGTTTTCTCATCTCTAACCAGCAGGGTGGTGAACTATAGGTGAATACCTGGCTTGCGGGGTTGTTGGGAGGACACAATGGCAAGTGTGTACAAATCACTCAGCCCGGTGCCCAGCTCACTGTGGGGCCCCTGCTGGGGTCCCTTCCCATCCGGATCTCACCAGGGTCTTGGGAAGGCCCGTGGCAGGTAGGCTGAGAGCGGGATGCTCCGGAGCGGTAGGCTGCTTCTGGGAGCTTTCAGATCATTCCCCAGAGGCAGCTGCCTGTGCATAAGGCTGCAGCTGACGCTGAGCCAAGAGCGGGGGGCTCTGAGGGCGCTCCAGAGCCTCAGGCACCCACCCACTCGCTGGCTCACTCACACATGCAGGGCACTTGGGGAGCACTGGTGGAGCGTGGGGCGCGTGTGCACGCTCGGGTGTGAGTGCGTGTAGGTGTATGCACGTGTGCTCTCAAGAGTATTGACTGAAATGTTAAGTGACTCGCACAATTTCATTCTGCGCCCGTGCCAACACTCAGACCTGACTCCCAGGGTCTCACTGGAGGCTAGGCAGCCCCTCGTTTCCTGGGCTCCTCTGGGAGGCTCTGCCCACAATGGGGCACCAAGGAGGATGGGGGCTCACAGTTTAGCTAGGCTATGGACCATCCTGTCCAGCTGTCACTTCTGCTTCGTTCCCAGGGAGTCAGCGCTGGGTGGGGGGTGATTGTCATGGGGGGTCAGGAGCTCTGAGTGCTGCTTTCAGCTCTGCCGCTGGCCTTGTGTTGGCACCAGCCTCAGTTTCCCCAACTGTCAAATGGGGGCAATGGTCCAAGCTGCTGGCCTCACAGGGCTGCTGTGAGGAATGGATGGGTCCTGCGTAGGGAATTACCTGCAAAGGATGCTCCTTGGGATATGAAGGTGGAAGGAATTCTTGTTCTCTCACCTTTGACCTGGGTGGGCCAGGGGAGATGTAGGTGACCCCGGGAAAGGACTTTTCCTCCTGGTTCTGAGGCTGGCTGAATGTGAGACCTGCTGCCACAGGGAGAGGCCCTGGCCACACAGAGGCTTGGGGCTGACCCCTTCCTGCGCAGGAACCAGGCTGGAAGCTGTCCCTGTGCTCGGGAACTGTCCACTGAAGTACAGGTGACCTTAGGGAAGGGCCTAGGGGCTCTGGGTGGGGCAAGGACAGCCTCTGTCCCATGTCCAGGGGGGCCTCTGAGTCTCGGAGAAGTCAGGGGGCTTCCCCTGGCCTAATGAGGGTTATGGTGCAGGAGGTGGTGGGGGGTGAGAGTCTCTCAACCCTGCCCGACCCAGGGACGTCGCTCACAGGCACAAAGCCAGAGCAGCACTGTCATTGATTTGATTTGATCTTTGTACCTGCCTTGACCCAAAGAAGGATGTGGGGAAGGTTATCTGAGCACAGACTCTCCAAATGCCAGAGAATTCAATCCGTCCTCCCCGAGAGCTCTCTCCATGGTTCCCAGCCGGTGGGTGAGGGACATGATATTGACTAATTCACTTGGTGGCTGAGTCATCATCCATGCGTTCATTTACGCCACAAAGGCAGCTCTGATCAGCACTGCCCCCTGGCGAGGTGGTCATACTCTCTGGAGCCCCCGGGGGGCCTCTCTCCTGCATGCACCGTGCTCTCGGTGGCAGCTGCCTGCAGGGAGCTCCTGGGGGCTGGCCTGTGGCTAGTCATCTGCATAGCCCCAGATCCCAGTTCGGTGCCTGACTTAGGCTGGCACTTGGTGAGCGGCAGGGAGATGGCCTTACGTGGACGGCAGATGTGAGGGCAGGCACGGAGCTGCAGAGGGGACCTCACGAGCCTCGCTGAAGCTGACCACTGGGCACGAGAGCTGCTCATGACTAACTCAAGCTCAGGTGTGAAGGGCTTACTGTTTCCTTTAGCTCAGCGGGGTTGGAGCACACGGCGCAAAACCCAATTCAACAGGAGAAACCTGGGATGGGGGAGTGTGAGAACACCCCAAGTCCCAGGTGCATGAACATCTTGGATGGTGGGACGTCTGCAGAGCCCCTCAAGGCACCAGGAAACCTCACCCTCGGCCTTTCCAGTGGGAAGAGCAGGCGAGGGTGGAAGCAGTCCAGAGGTGAGATCAAGGCTGGGCTCTGGCCCCTACTGCCTGAGTGACATTGGGCAAACCATTTAACCTCTCAGCCTCAGTTTCCCATCTGTAAAATGGGCACCATGACCGTGCCTACCCCTTAGGTGGCTGTGAAGATTAAATGAGATAATACAGGAAAAACAGCCAGAACAGTGTCCAGTGTATAGTAAGTGAATATTAGCTATTTCTATCATCCACTCATTCATTCATTTCCACAAGTATTTATCAAGCACAAACTGTGTGGTAGGCCCTGGGATGTAGCTGAAAGCAAGGTCCTCAACCTTGGAGCTTACAGGCTTTAGCACAAGGGACCTGTGGCAGCAGCTGCTCTGAAGGTGATCTGAGTTCTGGGGCATGAATCTGATTTTTAAATTACCAAGTGTTAATAATGCAGAGAATCACAAAACCCAGGGCCCGGGTGGGAAGCCGGCATCCTTCTCCCCGAATGCCTCCGGCAGCTGGCTGAGAGACAGACTCCGTGTGGGAGGCAGGAGGCAAGAGCCCCATCTGTTGGGGCCACAGGTCCCCTGAAGGCAGAGTAAATCAATATGGCCAGGGAAGGGGTGGGTGCATGCTGGCAGGGCCGTTTTGGTTTTGAGGATGGAGATACAGCCATTTGCTGGAGGAAAAGGGGGCTAATTGTGCAGACATGCAGACTGGACTGGGAGCCTCCAGAACCCAGGCTGCTGAGGGTGTTGTGGTCACCTTTACCCCCTCACCCCCCATCACTCTCCCTTCTGGGCCGTGGCTGCCTCTCTGTCAGTGTCTCTGTTTCTCTTTCTCTGCATGGCTCCCGCCCCTTCTCTCTGCATACAGAGACTCCCGATGGCACCTCGGGACCTTCTCTGCCTTTGGCCCCACAGCAACCCACCCAGCCCTCGGATCAGATTGGTCCAGCCTTTCTTCCATGGGCACCCCAGACCCTGCCATCTGAGGGCTGCCTGCCCACTGGACTTCGTCAGGGCTGTCTCCAGCCAAGCACCCCCGACAGCTCCTTACTCACACCCCTAGCCTACCTTGCAGGGCAGTTAGGCGGCAAGCCCAGGAGAGGGCCTGCTGTTGTCTAAACCGAACGCTCACCAAATCCTCCCCCCAGGACCAGGTGACCGTGACATCTTCCCCGTCTCCCTCTCTCAGGGAGCGTGGGATGCGGAGACACAAGGGCCCACAATGACCCTGGCCCTGCTTAACAGAGCTTGGGGGCTCCCAGGGGAAGCCAAGAGGCCCCAAATGGCGACAAGAGTTCTGGGCAGAGCTGGACTCTGTGACCTGGGAGGCCAGGCCAGTCCGGGGCCCTGACAGAGCCTTCCACCAGGCCTCCATCTTCCTCGGCCCCACGAGTGGGAGCAGCAGAGCCAGCCCCCACATGGAGCCCCTGCTCTCCACTGTCACTGGTCAACGGGCTCAGGACAAGGATCTGGGAAGCATTGTTTGGCCTGATGTTTTTAAAAGGAAACAATGGGATGCCTCAACGAGTGCTCACACCCTGCCCACCCGGGGATGCCAGGAGCTCTTGGTTTTCATGTGTGGCTTTTAGGTCCCAACAGCAGCCTTTCACCCTGCTCTTAGGTGAGGTCACATCTCCCCAGAGGCCTCGCCACCCCACAGCCCATCCCCACTGCCCGCCACATCCTGGATCAGAGGTTGCTCCGGGTGATGTGGAGTTGGACCAGGCCTCAGAATGTTCTGCTTCCCCTCCCGGGCTGGCAGTGACCCTCAGAGCTGCGGGTCCCTACTTGTAAGAAGGGCACGTGATTTATGTCCTGACCGAAAGAGTTGCTGTCGGTTCAGAGGAACTCACAGGCACGCGTTGCACTGGTGTATGATGACACTCCCAGGCTTTATCATTTTGGGGTCACTATTATCGTGATTCTTAATGAATGTTATTGTTATCACCTGGCAGTCGAATCTTCACTCTAAGCTTCTCTGAATGGCAAGGAAAACAAGCCAGTCAGCGTGGCATTCATGCTTTCATTTGAAAATATTTGTTGACCGCCTACCATGTGTCAGGGTCTGTGCTGGGCTCTGGAGACCACAGACCCAGGGCAAGGGGCAAGGCCTCCTCCCGCCCTGCTGTGTCCAGAAGTAGGGGGGTAGGTCTGTGGGTCTGTGAAGGCTGACCATCCCAGAAGAAAACAGGACCACCAGAGGACAGAGGTCCCCACCCTCCCTGGTCCTTCCAGCAGGAGTGTCCCCCTGGAGGCTGACCAGGAGACTGCAGTTCAGGGGGAGGGGACTCTGCCAGGGGTCAGCAGTGGGGGTCAGCGGTTGGGGGGCTGACTTCTGTGCCTCTTGCTGTCTTGCCCACCATCCCTGCTGCCGCTTGGATGGTGAAAGGTGTGTGTGCTCCACACCTGGCCCTTCCAGGTCCCACTGGAGAGCAAGGAGCCTCAGAGGAGGAGGAAAAGTCAAACTGATTAAGTAGGTCGGCATCGAACACCTGCTGGGGGGGAGAGGGGGGTCTGAATATGTCTCAACAGACAGGGCTGTTTTTCTTCTCCACAAATGGATTTCCCTTGCTGTCTTCCCCAATACAAATATGGCAAACTCATCTACTCATTCATTCATTCATTCATGAATATTCATTCCTCATATTTTTGTTGAACCAGGCATGGTGCCAGGCACTGGGACACAGCAGGGAAAAGAGACAGAGTCCCTGCCCTCGTGGAATCCACATTTTGCGGTGTGGTGCCGGCGGGGTGAGGAGCGATGGAACCCAGATGAACCGTGTACGATGTGTGAGTGATACGGAGGAGCATGGAGACGAAAGTGAGTGCCAGCCCCCGAGCTGCTCGAGGTGGGCGCCTCTGAGCGCTTCTGACTTCCTCCACGGCCTCAAGACACCCAGGTCTGCTAACTGCCAAGGAAGCGGGGGCCCACTCCTCCCACAGCCCTGCGGCCTGGGTCTGCCCTTCACTCTCCTCCTCCATCCAGTCCTCCTAAGACGCCCTCTGCTCATGCCACTCCCGGCATCAAGCCCCCGCCCAGTCTGCTGCTCCCCTGGAGGTCCGTGGCCAGCTGCTTGGGCCTCCCTCCTGGCCTCTCCCCTGCTGGGCACTGACCTGGGTCTAGTCGCACCCAACCTTCTCCCAACTCGCAAAACACCCTCATGTCCTTGTGTCATTTTATACATGATTCTCTCCACGTGGACTGTCTTTCCTCCACTTCTCTTCTTTAGGAACTGGTATAGCTCTCTGAGCCTCAGTTTCCTCATCTGTAAAATAGGGATAACAGGCTATTGTGAAGATTAAATGAGGTGCCGTGTGTGGACACTTGCACAGTTTATAGCTCACGGAAGGGGCTCGATAAATGAAAATCTCCTCCCCGCTCTTCTTTGTGAGCAATAGGGAGCCACGGTAGGCTGAAGAGGAAGTGGCATCATCTGCGGGGAGGGTCTTGAGGGCAGAGAGGCTGCTGACAGGCAGAGCTGCTCAAAGGCCAGGGCGATGGTTCAGGGAGGCAGTGAGCAGAGCTCGAGGCAGGGCGGTGATGGCAGGAGGGGAGGTGTGAGCCACAGGTGTAGTGGTGCTGACTGGAAGAGAAGGCTAAGGGAGGAACAGACGGACAGTGCTGCAGAGCTTTCCACGTGGGGCATGGAGGAGGGGCTGGGGCTGAGCAGTGGTGCTGGTGCAGACTGGGGAGGAGGGACGCTGGTCAGATTTGGACAGGACAGGGCTGGCTTGGAGGGCTGGAGGTGGGGACGTCCCAGTGGGGTGTCTGGCAGGCAGTGGGGATGTGAGTCAGGCTCAGGAGGGAGGTCAGAGCTTCTCAGGAAGAGAGAAACTCAGCTTTGGGCAGCATTGTGCCTCTGGACTGGGGGCTGTGCCATCAGAAGGCTCTGTCCAAAGATGGCAGAAACCTGTGCCTTTGCTGAGCAAGGGCGTGGACGGGGTGGCCAGGTTGGGCAGAGCCCAGAATCCGGGTATTAGAAGCATTAGCCTCACAGGACCCAGTACTGACCCCGCAGAGCCAAGGTTCTGGGTGTAGGACGGATTCAGGGTTACAGGCTTGGTCAGGGAGCTCAGGGTCTGCAGGGGAGGCAGCCATGTAAACACATGGTTACCATGACAACACAAGTGGGCCCCAGAACGTGGGGTGCCCCCAAAGAGGAGAGGGTCAGGGAGGGCCTTTTGGAGGAGGTGATGCTGGAGTCAAATCTTGCCCACCTGTGCCACTTTCTAGAACTTTCTATGTCATTATTTATGTAATATCTTTCTTTAGATTAATTCACTAAAAAACCAAAAAACAATTTATTTTAAAAGGAACCATTCATTTATGGTATGGTAGTGACTATAAGCAGAAAACTCTATCATCTGCCTTTTATAGAAGGCAACACAAACCGAAAGCCTATTAAAGTCTGTCTAGATGCTGTTGCCTGCAGGACGGCTCTGAGTTTGAGGCCTGCCCTCTCTTTGTTAAGAAGAGAGATTAGTGAGTGTCCGAAAGGTGTTCAAGCTTGGTATAATTAGCAGTTGTTGAAAAAGAATTTATTTAAGAGGGAATAACTTTCTTCTAGTGGAGTTGGCAGTATTTAGTGGAGACACCAGCCTCACATGTGGGCAAAAGTGTCCTACAGGGCGAGTTGAAATTTGCCAGCCTGTGTGTTTACATGTGAGTGTGTGTACGTGTGTGCTGGTGTGTGAATGTGTGTTCGTGTGACAGAATGTGTATGCGTGTGGGTGTGTATGTCAGTGAGTGTGTGAGTGTGCGTGGGTGTGTATGTCAGTGAATGTGTGGGTGTGTATGTCAATGAGTGTGTGAGTGTGTGTGTGAGTGTGTATGTCAATGAGTGTGTGTGTATGTCAGTGAGTGTGTGAGTGTGCGTGGGTGTGTATGTGAATGTGTGGGTGTGTATGTCAATGAGTGTGTGAGTGTGTGTGAGTGTGTATGTCAATGAGTGTGTGTCTATGTCAGTGAGTGTGTGAGTGTGTGAGTGTGTATGTTAATGAATGTGTGAGTGTGTGAGTGTGGGGGTGCGGGTCCCAGGGAGGGCATTTCTGGCAGGGATGCAGAGTTGAGAAGTCACCTGGTGTGTTGAAGAGACATGTCTCCTTTTAGGGTCGCTGCAGTGACAGGTGCTGTGGGTTGTGGATGGGGATCAGGTGGGGTTTAGGCCTCGACCCCGAAACCCACTGTCCCAGGGAAACCTTGTGCTTTGCTGGAGGCCTGAGGGACCTGGGCCCGGTCAGCCGATGGGCTGACCCAAGGTGGCCTCATGGGCTAGAGGCTTAGGGGACCTTGGGAAGGGATGTGTGGAAAGGATACCCTCCTGCCCTCCCCTTCCTCCAGGGGCCTCGCCAGGGGCCCCTGAACCCAACCCAGGCTCCTCTCAGGAGGAAGTGCATGACTTCAGGCAGCAGTTCCCTCAACTGTGTCCACAGCCCTCCGGGGGCCCTGTGACTGCCTGCACACGAGCGTGTGTGTGTCCATGCGTGCGTTTACTGTGCGCCTATAGATGTGGCACGTGTTGGCGTGTGCATCCAAGTGCCTGCCTTTGGGAGTGTGTGTGCCTACTTGTGCGTATGTGCGTGTGCCTCCACGCACACAGGCACGTATGCACTTGCACACACAGTGCCATGTCGCACCAGCTTCAACAGCTGAGTCCCGGGTGGAGGGGCCTTTCCTTCTCAGGGAGCTTTCCCACCCCTCCTGCCTCTCTCTGTCCACACTCACAGAGGCTGTGTGACCTGCCCAAGGTCACATGGTTCCCTGTCCTTTTGCAGGAGGCTTATTTGAAAATTTCTGGAATTTCAAGAATTTGAGGAGTTGTCTTCTGCTTTGAGGCAGAAGGAGCAAATGAGATATGACAATTAACTTGGGACAGGGTAGTCCATCTGAGTGACAACATGCCAGGGAGCAGGATGGTGGGGAAGCCAGATGCTGGGGGAGGCAAGGACCTCCCCAGTGTCAGCTCCTTCCCATGCCCGGCCCAGGAGAGGCACACGACGTCAGGGTGTTAGATCCTCGGATGCACAACGCGGCCTTGGATGCAGACAGATTCGGACGATTCCAACTTCTTAGGGGCAAGAACCTGATCCTCCCGCAGCTTTAGTTTCCCCATCTATTAAACGAGGCTGAGCGCCTGCCCCTGCAGCTTGTGAGGACTGAATGAAATTAAGCACGGCACAGTGCCCGGCTTGTAGTAAATTACAGATGAAGAAGCAGAGCCCAGAGAGGTTAAGAAACCTGGCCAGGGTCACACCATTCCCGAGAGAACTGGACTTCAGTGTCAGCTTATCTTGACTCCAGGCCCCCCACCCCCCCTCCAACTCGCTGCTGGGGGCAGGGATTCATTCCCAAAAGCACCCTTTAGAGTGTGTCTGGACTTCCTGTGAGCCCCCTGGCTCCTGCTGCCTCGACAGAGAGCTCTGAGGCTCCAAAGGAGGACATGCTGCCTCAGTGTCCCATGGACAGTGTCCCTGGGACTCTGGCCGAGGCCAGGTGTCCCTGTGGGCCTTAGGAGAGTCTGACCCCACAAAGGTCAGTGCACAGAGGGCTTCTGTGGCAAAACCTTCTGGTCAGTTGAGCTTTCTTAGGTTTCAGCGTCTACCTTCTGGGGGCAAAGGGCTCTTGGCAGCCATAGATGCCCTGAGCAGTGGGGGTGGCTGCTAAGTATGCCCAGGCCACCGGCACCCATGCACCACCAGGTTCTGCTGGCTCTATCTCCAGCAGACCACCCCAGTTGCATTGTTCACAGCTTCTGGCCTGCATCACCGGGCTTGCCCGGGTGGCCTTTCTAAGGCTGGAGGCACCAGTGGTCCTCACTGTCCACAGGATGAAGTTCTTCAGGGTCTCTGAGTCTCTCTGTTCTCATTCCCTTGAACTTTACACCCCCATCAGAGAACTAGTTGGCATTTGCTAATACTCCAGGATGTTTACACCTCCATGCCTCTGCCAAGCTGTTCCCACTGCCCCGAACACCCTTCTCCCCATCACTGTGGCAAATACTTCCTTACCTCTCAAGACACAGCTCACCTGATCCCTGCTCTGAAATTCTTTTCTGAAGCCCCCTCCTGGCCCCCTCCACACCCAGAGACTTCAGAGCAGATGCTCATGGAGTGTCTGCTGCTCCCAGTCCCTGGCAGCTATTTCCTCGGTGACCAGGGCAGCCCACACTGGGTTCCCAGTGAATGTGTGCAGGCTGAATGAGCAGCTCGCAGATTGGCACGGGGTGGGGCGTGGTGTGCCAGGCTTGGTGGGGCCCCGCTGTCAGACTCAGACCCGGCACAGGAGCCCGTTTGTACCTGTTCTCACCTCTGCCGCACTGAGCCAGGCCAACCTGGGAGAGCCCCTCTTCTGTCCGCTCTCACACAAAGCCTTCCAGTAATTCACCACCCCCTCAGAAAACAGAGCTCCGTTAAACACAAAAGACAGAACAGCCCAGCTGGGCACACACCCGCTGGAACTGGGCCATCCAGGGAGTGTGCTGCAGAGGGCACGGCCCTCTTTGAACCTCCCGGCCACCTGTCTCCTGCGCTGCCCCGGCTAGGCTCACAGTTCCAGCAAGGATGTGCTGGGTCGGGAAGGGGGTGTCTGGGAGCTGCAGGCCTGCCCCGCCCGTCGCCACCACCAAAGCCAGGGCTCCATCTCCACGCGGCAGGCCTCACTCTTGTCCTGGCCCTGGGGGCCTGAATCCAGCGGCCCCTGGCACCAGCCCAGGCCTGGCGCAGGGAGCCCTGGTTCCTTCTCCCCTGTATCCTTCCTGTGGAGGGGCCAGGCCGAGGGGGAGGTGAGCGAGAGGCCTGTCGGGGACGGCTGTCCTTTCTGTGCAGCCTGGGGTGGAGGCTGCCCAGGCCGTCTCTGCACCTGGGTGGGTGAGGTGGGGCCATAACAACTGAGGCCCATATTGGATTCTTGTCCCTCCTCCTGGAAAATTGTTCCCAGCTCTTCCCTGCTGGTTTTTCTAGCTCATCGTCCAGCACGCCACTCAAGTGGCTTCTCCCCCGGGAGCCTCCTTCTGGCTGGATTAGATACCCTCTCAACATGCCTGCAGACCGAAGCTGGAGCCGGCGAGGCCACTGGCCACACCTGGCCCATGGGCTGGCCCCATTTGCCCAGCATCGTGTTTCAGAAACATTTGAATTAGTTACCAATGTTTTAATGTTTGTGGCTTTTCCTGAAAAGTTGGGCAGTGGGGTAAAGCTGGGCCTACATTCTCAAACACTAGCAGTGGTGGGGCCAAGTCACACTGTGCCCTCGACACGGGGCAGGGTCTCTTGATCTCCAGCAGCTGCTAATGTATTTCTAGTACTGCCTGGACCCCATTTGCATGTGAGTTTACCATTTCAGGTTCCAGAATATACATTCCTCCAGGGAAGGGCTGGGGTCTCACTCAGCCCTTTACCAGTGTCCACAAGCATAGCACACGAGGACGCGGAGGTGGGACAGTAGGGGATGGGGCAGGGAGGGACACTCAGTAAGCATATGCAGGATGTGTCTGAAGGAGGCATGCAAAACAGGGGGAGGAATTGTTTTTAAGAGAAGGGGAGGTCAGGCTGAGTCCTGAAGGAGTCGCAGAGATAGGACCATCTGGAGAAGTGCCTTCCGAGGAGGAACAGCCTGGGCAGAGGCTCAGAGGTGGGAGAGGGCACGGCACCTTTGAGGGGCTGGAGGTGGCAAGGCCTGGCTGCAGTCCAGGTATCTGTGGGGACATGGTGGTCGATGCGGTCGGAAAAACCTGAGCTGAATTTTGAAGGGTGAGCGGATATTCATGAGAAGCTAGATAAGCCTCAGGAGAAAATTCCAGAAAGACAAGTCATGGTGCACAAATACAGGGAATGAGAGGAACGGTGTTCCTCATGTTTGTGCATGGCGAGGAGTTCACTGTGAGAGGACCACAGGGAGAGTGTGTGTGTGTGTGTGTGTGTGTCAGAGACGGGGCTGCTGATGCAGAGAGAGATGAACCTGATGGAGGAGGTGAGTCAGGCCTGGATAAAGAGGCTGTATCACAAGCCTAGCTGACGATTTCCTTTTTCTTTTTTTTTGAAAGCAATGGGAGTGCCAAGGTTAGATTTTTGTGTTCAAGGGGTTTCTATGGTAAACCAACAATTGTAGTTGTCAGTTTTAACACAAACTTCTCAGAAAAGAGATAGATCAAGCAGACCAAAAACGATATAGAAAAACTGATAGACAGAATTAATAAACTCAAATTTACATAGGCACATAATGTGTTGCACAAGCAGAGAATGTAAAGTTTATCCAAGCACATATGGAGCATTCACAAAATTATCCTTGTGCTGGGCCTCAAAGGAAGCCTCAGTGCACTTGAAAAAACCAGCTTTATACCCATTATGTTCTCTGATTACCACGCAATAAAATCATAAATCAGGGACTAAAGGATAACTGCGAACATTCTGTGTGTCTGGAAACTATATAATATCCTAGTAAATTACACCTGGATTAAAGAGGAAATCACCAGGGGAAATGATAAAATACTTAGACCCGACTGACCATAAAAATTCTGGCCCAATTTTTGAGACACAGCTTAAAAAAAAAAAAAGGACTCAGGAAAATATATAGCTTTAGATACATTTATCAGAAAACAAGAAATAATGAAACAAATGAGCTAAGCATTCAACTCAAGAAATTGAAAAACAGCAATAAAGCAAAACAGGAGAAAGAAGCAGTGAAGTAATAAAATAAGGAAATAGAGAGCAAAAATGATAGACTACTGAATGCCAGAAGTTTCTTTTTTGAATAAATTAATACGACTGATCAAGGAAAATAGAATAAATATACAAATACAACGAATAATAAAAAATGAAAATAGCTACAAAGAAATGATATTCTGAGAATATATTAATAGTAAGAGTAACCATGATAGTAAATTGATAAACCTGAGCAAAGTGAATACATTCCTGGAAAACACAAAGTGGTGAATAAGCTCAGGAAGGAATAGAAGACTTGAATAGGACAATAGTTATTTAAAAAATTGAAGAGATAGTTCCTTTTACAAAAAAGTCTAGGTCCAGACAGTTGTAGAGGTGAGTTTTACTAAACTTTCAAGAAATAGATAATTGTTATCTTACAAAATTTGTTCCAGAATTAGACAAAGCAAGAAAGGTGCCAATTCATTTAATAAGGCTGGTTAGTGTAACCTAGATTCTGACACATGGTAAGGACAGCACAGGAAATTATAGGCTTATTTCACTTATGGCTATAGTGGACATAGGGTTTATTCTAGGAATGCAAGGATAGTTTAACATGAGAAAATGATCAATGCAATTCTTCTCATTAATAAATGAATGGACAAAATAATATGATTATTTCAATAGCACTTGAGAAATTCCAACATCTATTTCTGATTAAACACCTCTAAGAAAACCAAGAACAGAAGGGAATTTCCTTAACTTGATAAAGGTTACATACCAAAAACCTACAGCAAAATCATAATTAATGCAGAAACTTTAAGCTCATTTTCACTAAGATTTAGAACAAGGTAACTACACTCATACTATCACTACTATTTTTTTTAACATAATATTATAGGTCTGGCCAAAGCTATAAGACAAGGAAAAGGTGTATGAGGTGTAAGGATTAAAAGGGAAGAGATAAGACTATCGTTTGTAGAAGATAAAATCAAGCATGGAAAGCCCAAGTAAATCAACAGAAAAATTATTAGAACTGGTAAGAAAACTCATGAAGTTTCAAGATAAAAGATCAACTTAAAACTATCAACAGCATTCCTTTATACCAGGGGTTGGCAAACTTGATAAACAGCCAGATAGTGACTGTTTTAGGCTTTGCAGGCCACATATGGTTTCTGTCATGTAGGCTTCTCCTTTCCTTTTTTCTTTGTGAGGAAGACTGGCCCTGAGCTAACATTTGTGCCCATCTTCCTCTATTTTGTATGTGGGATGACGCCACAGCATGGCTTGATGAGCGATGTGTAGGTTCGCGCCTGGGATCTGAATCTGTGAAACCCAGGCCACTGAAGCAGAGCATGTGAGCTTAGCCACTACGCCACTGGGTAGCCCCCCTCATTTGTTTTTTTAACAGCTTTTTACAAGTGTGAAGACAATTTTTAGCTCATGGGTCATACAAAACAGGCCACGGGCTGGATTCCACCTGTAGGCCATGGTTTGCTGCTCCCTGCTCTGCAACTGCAATACGAGCCAGAACATATAATCAAAACCGAGATACTATTCACAATATCGTAGGAACTATGAGTTATCTAGGAGTTAGCCTAACAAAAAATGCACAAGACTTTCTTGGAGAAAGCAGACTCTCTACTACAGGAAATTTTAAAAGTTTTGAAAAAATGAAGAGATGTTCTGTATACATAAACGGGATGAGTTAACATAGTAAAGATGTTAACAACCTCCAAAGCAATCTATGAGTTAAAAGCAATAAAACATTTTGCTGTATCTCTCAAAGAAATCAACAAATTCATTCTAAAGCTTATATGGAGAAATAAAGGTCCATGAGTAGTAAGTCAATTTTGAAAAAGAATAGCAAAATTAAGTGTATATGGCAGACACTGCTTTTTTGTCCCTCCACACTCTACACTTTTTTCTTCTAGTATAGAACTTCTCCATTTTAGCCCAGCACATGGCTGCCCAGCCAGCCACCATATTTCCCAGCATGCCTTGCAGCTAAGTGTAGCTTGTACCCAAGTTCAGGCCAATGGAACATGAGTAGGTGCGTGAGCAACTTGGGGGCCGTGTCCTTAAAGAGACACTTCTCTCCTTCCCACATGCTAGAACAGTCAGCCAACCTCCCCTGGGGGAGGAGGATTGTGTCCAAGGTAACAGAGGAGCAACAGAGTTGATGGAACTTGGAAATTTGGGTGACCATGTGCAGCAGAACTGCCTACCAGTTCAGACATTTACACAAAAGAGAACTAACTTTTCATCTTGCTAACCCTATTGCTTTTTGATCTCTGTTAAAACTATTGCTTTTTGATCTCTGCTAAACCAATATCCCAATTCATGCAACAGGATGTTTGCTTGGCTAAATAATAAACATACTATAAGCTATAGTAATAAGGGGGTGTGGAGCAGGAATGCACACACAAAGACAACAGACTGGAGCAGGGAGGCCAGAAATAGTCCCACGAATGTATAGGGAGCAGAGAGAGTGGTAAAGACGCCAGCGCAGGACAACGGGGAAAGAACGGAAGTTGGTAGATCATATAGGGACACTGACCCTCTATACGGAAAAAGGAGTTGCATCCCTGCCCTAAACCATACACAAAGGTAGACTCCAGAAGCATTGAAGATCCACATGTGAATGGTAAATTTATAAGGTTAATATAGAAAGTGTACAAGAATTTTTGTTTGTGTGACCCAGTATGGGAAAAAACTATTTTATGTTTTTACATTTTTATACATACACAAAAAATGACTAGAACAGTATAATGAACCCCTCTGTTCAATATTATTATCTCATATTCAGTTTGAGTTTAAATGACAAAGATTTTTAAACAAGATCTAAAAAGCACAAACCATAAGGCAAAAAAGAAAAGACAACAATATCAAAATTAAAGATTTCTATTCAGTAAAGGACATCAAAGGTACAATTAGAGAGGAATGGCAGATTAGGAAAATCGACAAGGAATTCACACCTAGACCTGCACTATTCAAAGTTCTGGTGGGCAAGGAGATGACCTTGCACCAGAATGTCACTCAACCACGGTCACTAAGCATACTGTTTAGTCGAGCTGAGATTTTTGCTTTTTATAGCAAGAATTTCTTGATGAAAGAAACAAAGTACTTTGATTTAACAAACATTTCTTAGATAGGCAGCTGGTCCCCACTTTAAGCAGCACTGATCAAGACTATTCAAAGAAGTCCAAATCAACAAGATAAAGACAGAAAACCCAATAGAAAAATGGGTGATGGATATGAATAGGCAATTCTCAGAAGAGGAATCCCAAATGACTAAAATGTATGTGAAGAGACTCACCCCAACTCACCAATAACCAGTGAAATGCAAATCAAAACGAGGACTTACCATTTGTACCCATCAGAATGGCAAATTAGAAGGGTGGATAATGGATACCAGGTGTTTACAGGTGTGTGGGGAGATGAGGACTTTGTGCACCACTGAGTGTAGGAGTGTGAACAGGTACAGCCAGTCTGGAAGATATTCTTTGTTTTGGTTAAATATGCACGTGCTCTTTGGCCCAGGATTCCACTCCTGGGTATATATCCCAGGAAAATTCTCCAAACGGGGGTACAAATGAGATGTTCATGATGGCATTGGTTATGGCAGCTGGAAGTCACTGGCAACCCAGGTGTGCATACCAAGGGAGCAGGTACTTGAAACATAGTGGGCCACCATGGAGGCAGATGCAGCCTTAGGAGCAATGAATGAGATGTCCATCCAGCACGGGCAGGAGTCTTGAGTCGCATGCCGAGTGCAAACGAGTAGAGAGCGGACATTGGTCACATTATACCAGCGATTCTCAGACTTTGGTCTCAGAACCAAACACTCTTAAAAATTACTGAAGACCCCAAAGAGCTTTTGTTTATGTGGGTTATATCTATCTGTATTTATTGTATCAAGAAACTGAAAGTTTAAAACAATTTATGAGTTCATTAAAAAAACAAATCCACTGGGGCCAGCCTGGTGGCATAGTGGTTAAGTGCATGTGCTCTGCTGTGGCGGTCCAGGGTTCGGATCCCGAGCGCGCACCGACGCACCACTTGTCAGGCCATGCTGTGGCAGCGTCCCATATAAAATGGAGGAAGATGGGCACAGATGTTAGCCCAGGGCCAGTCTTCCTAGCAAAAAGAGGAGGATTGGCGGCAGATGTTATCTCAGGGCTAATCTTCTTCACCAAAAAACAAACAAACAAAAAATTACATTATATGTTAACATACACAACGTATTTTATGAAAAAGTTTTATTTTCCAAAATAAAAAATATAGTGAGAAGTTGCATTCTTTTACATTTTTGCAAATCTTTAAAATATCTGGCTTAATAGAAGACAGCTGGATTCTCAGGTCTGCTCTTGGACTCATTCTGTTGTGATGTCACACATCATGTAGACTGAAAAACTCTGCTGTACGTTGCTGAGACAATGAGATGGAAAAGGCAAATAACATCTTTTTTTTTTTTAATAATTTTATTTATTTATTTTTTTCCCCCAAAGCCCCAGTAGACAGTTGCATGTCATAGCTGCACATCCTTCTAGTTGCTGTATGTGGGACGCGGCCTCAGCATGGCCGGAGAAGCGGTGCGTCGGTGCGCGCCAGGGATCCGAACCCGGGCTGCCAGCAGCGGAGCGCGCGCACCTAACCGCTAAGCCACGGGGCCGGCCCTAACATCTTAATTATTATGAAAAGAGTTTTAACCTCTCGGGACTCCCCCAGGGATCCTTGGACCGCACTTTGAGAACCGCTGCGCTATACCACTTGTGTTTATTGGCAACACCTGAATACACACAAAATGTGACTACACATTTTATAATGTCTCAGGCGTATTCAAGGCTATAGATCAAATATATTGGGTCATTGCCTGTGGGGTAAAATACGGGAACAGGAGGGGGATGGGATAAAAGGGAAATAAAATAAATAAAACAAAGCAAGAAAGAATCTATGTGTGCTTTGCTGAGGATTATGGCTAACTGGGGTCTCTGCACCTGAGGTACAAAAATGCTATAAAATGAAAGAAGACAGTCCAGTGTGGCTGCCCAGTGGAACATGGCTGGCCAGGGCTCTGCGGGGAGGCAAGGGGGCCAGTGTGTGTGTGTGTGGGGGGGGGCGGGTAAGAAGTGGTGAGGCCTAACTGGGGAAGAGCTGTGGATTCACCCAGACACCAAACCTGGATGGTGGGCCGTGAGTGGGGAGATCACAGCCTCTGCTGCCTCCCTCTCCTGCTCTCCCGGACACCCTCCATGCTCCTTGCAGGACCCACTACCCTCAGATAGACCCCAGCCTCCTGGGCTGAGGCCGCTGGAGTGGAGAGACCCTTACTCCCGTTCACACTGCAGTACTACAGTGCTCCAGACCCTGCTGCAGGGCTGAGGGAAGATGTTCTGGGTGTCCCCAAAGACCCTTCCAGACCTCCAGGCCATGACATGAGGATCATTTGGTGGCCTGAACGGTTGGCCTAGCTCTGGGCTGCACGCCACTGGGCTTCTCCCTGCTGGCCTCTGCCCTGCCAGGTAAGGCTCAAGCAGCGGCACCTCTTATCCCTGCATGTCAGCTATGAGCAGTGCCCTCTCTGAGGTGACTGTCCCACTTGCCTCAAAGCAGGGCCGGCAGCCTCTGCCCATGCCCCTCGGAGCATCTAGGGCCCGCCCAGGCACCCAAGAGCGGGCGGAATTGAGCTGAAGGTCCCTGGCAGAGGTCCCACTACAAGGCTCACCCCAACCACTAATCCACTGCTGGCTGGCAGGTGACCTGGAGGGGCCTTCTGTAAGTCACCCCCTCTGTATTCTATGCTATGTCACCCTACTTAGCCTCTCTCCCTTCGTGTCTCAATTCACCCCTATGGGCCCTGTCACTCTGCCCAGGTACCCCTCTTCCTGGGCCAAGGGCTCCTGCTCCCGTGGCTGACACTCTGTTGTCCCCTTGTCCACAGCCCGCAGATGTGTCCCCTGGCTGTGCAGTAATCGACTGAGAGCAGGGAAATTCTTTCATTCGTTTCTGTGTCCCCAGCACCAGCCACTCAGTTGGGGCTTGGTATTTGAGAAATGAATGAGAGAAGTAAAGAATTGTGCAGGAGTGGTGGCTGTAAGGGGTGGGAAGCTTGGATTAGGAAGGGGGAAGGCTACCTCCTGTCCTGTCCCCTCTTCCACTGCGGCCAGGAGGCTCTGCCTCTTTCCTCTACTCCTGTTACAGTCAGCACCCTCCTGCCTAAATACTTTAACAAGGAGTTTGAAGCACTTCAAACAGGCAGAGAAGTCGAGAATAATGTAGTTATGTGATTAATACTCATGTACCTCAGGCTTCTGTTCAGCTGGGATGTCCCGATTGTTAAAATACTAAGCTATGTTCATACAGGCTGGTAAATAGCTGCGTCCTGAGCCCTCAGATTATCACGTTCCCCAGACAAGGGCCTTCCCCAGCACCTCCCTAGGCATCTGCCATCTGGCAGCTATAGGGTTAGTGCCTGGCTCACCCCAGGAGGGGGAAGTGGGGCACACTTAGGGCCACTCTCTTAGCCGCTGTTACTATTGGAAATATCCCCTTTCGAGGAGCCATTTCTCAGCTTTGTCAGGGCTGAACATATTTTCATATTTATTTCAAATTTTCTTTGAAGAAATATAACAACCAGAACATTGGAGCTCCCTGTGGACCCCCCATCTCATCTCTACCATAATGAATTCGTTGCTCTTCATTCCCTTCGTGTGGTTATATTTTTGCTCCATAGATAGGAATCCATAAACAAAATATTGTACTGTGTTGCATAATTTAAAACTTTATATAAATGCTGCCAAGCTGTACATATCCTTCTGCAACTTGCTTTTGCGTCCAATATTGTTTTGAGATGGTCCACGTTGACACATGTAGCTCCAATTCATTCATTCTCACTGCTGAAGTGGATTCCATTGTATGACTATATCAGGATTTTTAAAATCTATTTTCTCTTGTTGGAGATTTAGGTTGTTTCCAATTTTTTGCTTTTGTAAGCAACGGTATAGTAAATATTTTTGTATATATCTTTTGGTGCACATGTGCGTGGATTTCTGTTGGATACAGTTCCAGTTATCTGTGGCTGCATAACAATCTATCCCAACAGTTAGTGGCTTAAAACAACAACCGTTTTATTATATCACATGACGCTGTGTGTCAGGAATTTGGGGCAGGGCTCAGCTGGGAGATGCTTCTGTTCCACAGGGCATTGACTGGGGTCGCTTTGTGGAGTCACTCTGAGTTGACCTGGAAGGTGGTTTGCCAGGGATGGCTGGAGGACTGAGCTCCGCAGGACTGTTGACCGGAGCAGCCATCTATGGTCTCTCCAGCGTGGTGGTCCTCGGGTAGTCAGACTTCTTATATGGAGGCTCAGGGCTCCAGCAGCATCCCAGCAAGCAAGGCAGAAGACGTGCGGCCTCTCATGTCACCTCACATCACCTTCCCTGAATTCACTGATGGAAGCAGTCACAGACCTGCCCAGATTTCAGGGGAAGGAGCATAGACTCCCACCTCTGCATAAGAGAGTGTCAAATAATTTGCAGCCATGCTTAAAAACTGCCACGCGCACAGACAGAGCTGCTGTGCTGTAGGTCCTGGGCATCTTCACCTGTATTAGGTGTGTCACATTGCCTTCCCAAGTGGAGGCACAAGCAAGGTGTGTGAGTTCTTGGTTCTCCGTAGCCTCATCAACACTTACGATTGTCCGACTTTTTATGTTTTGAGAAATGGTACCTTACTATGATTTTAATTTATTTACTTAATTTTAGTCATAGCATATCATGATTAATAATGAAATTGAATGTCTTTTCATATGTTTATTGGCCATTTAGGTTTTCTTTTCTCCAAATTGCCTGTTCATATCTCTTGCACACTTTTCAGTCGGATTTTTTGTCTTCTTCCAATTTATTTGTAAGAGTTCTTTATATGACTTAGATACCAATCCTTTGTCAGACATAGTCGTTATAAATATCTCCTCTTAGTTTGTGGCTCATCTGCTCACTTTTTAAATGTCTTTTTTTAATAGACAACTTTTCCGTTTTAATGTTATTAAAGGTGTTGTTCTTTTTCTTTATGGTCTATGCTTTTGGTGTCTTAACAAGTCCTTCCCTGCTTCCTTAGTTAGCCAAGTATCACCTGCTGTTATGCCTCCACCTGCTTGATTTCCCCAGACAGGCCGGATTCTGACTGTTCCTCCACTGAGCCCAGTCTGACCTACACATCTTTGCTCCTGTGCTCCCCTCTGCTTGGAATGCCTTTTCTCCAAGCCGGCCGTGCAAATCCCACCTGCCCCTCACAGCCTCCCCACTTGCTGTCCCTCTCAGCGCTTTCCCAGTGATTTCTTCTCCCCCTCCTTCCTTCCTCCTTCTCTGCTCTCTTCCTTCCCAGGCTCTCAGACCCCCTGGTGCCTGTTTTAGCTTCTCTTTATTCTCTGCAGCTCCGTGCAGCACTGGATTTGCAGGGCTGGAGTTTTACGGTTGATGTTTCCTTTCAGAACTCTGTCCAGGAAAACTGGTTCTTGAGTTTGGCTGCAGAGACCCAGGGGTTATATGTCCCCCAAGTGTCATCAACAGAAACATCAAACTTTAACCTTGTTCATAAAGCACAATATGAAAACAATTAAACATTTTTTATAGCACAATATTAAAATAATAGCATAATTTTTTACCTAAACACCCAAAGACACACAAGCAAGAAAGGAACACAATTTAAGACAAGAGTTAAAGAAATACAAACATCTGATGACATGCAGTCCCCACATCACTGAACTGCACTGAGATTAACTGAAGCTTGGCGTTAAGCTTCGGATTTAGAGAGAAACCATCTTCCTTGGAGTTTCGGGGGCCAATGTATGGTCACTTCTTCACAATTTCCCAGGGGAAGCACCTGGCTCCCAACAGATACACCTTCGTACTCCTACAGGATCTGTTCCTTGGGTGCTTAGCCTCATGTGGGGTCCACTGTCTTTCCTGAACACAGTGCAAAGCCCCCTGTTATTTCCAAGAGGAGATGGTGGCAGCGGAAAAGGATGGGAGCATGCTGACCCCTCCTCTGAGATTGGGAGTCAGGGAGTGAGGGACGGGGCAGCCTTCATTGGGCAGGAATGTGGGGGGCAGGAAGCGAAGGGATTTGTCAGGGGTCAGTGAATTGCCAGGGGTCAGGGAGATGCAGACTTTGGTGCTGGGTGGGAAGGGTTAGGGGAGAAGAGCCAGGGTGAAGGGGCTCAGCTGGCCTAGCAGAAGGACTTAGAGGAGGAGTGGCCAGTGTGGAAAGAGACTGTCCTTCACATGGTCAGCCCGGGGGTGCAGGAGGCTGAGGACGAGGAGGACTGGAACCCTTGGGCATGAGGGGTGGGGGCTGGGCAGGGGGGAGCGTGGCGCAGGCTGGAGCTGGTCCAGTGAGGTGTTAGGAACACAGACTGCGGCCAGACCCCCTGGGCTGTGGATGCTCTTGACCATTTGTGCCTCAGTTGCCTCACCTACAGAGCAGGGGAAGGATAACGGGACCTAACTTCCTAGGGTTTTGTCAAAATTAAACTCCTTTTATTTGTAGAGTGATTACAATGATGACCAACACAGAATAGGTGCAATTTAAGTGAGGAGGGTTTTTTCCCCCTTAAAAACAAGCACCAGTTACTCCTGAGAGGTGGATGGAGCAGTTTATGTTCCTTATTTGATAGATGGGGAAACTGAGGCCTACGGACTAGACAGTGCTCTTCAGGGAGAACTGGAAGCCACCGTTTGGGGCTAGCCCAAAGGGTTTTCCCATGAGGCAGGGTGGGAAGGCATTCTTGCCCATAGTGAATGCCAAGCGTGGGTGAGTTTCCTTGTGACTCCTGCCATGATAATACAGTGTGACACTCGGTCTTCTGGCAGTGGAAAAGCTGAGAGCAGAGGGAGGGCTGCAGTTCACTCTGCTCACAGCACGGCTGGCTGTTTCCATTTTCCACTCTCCACCAGCAGTGTGGGGATTTCGCTGCTTGGGAGGGAGTGGTGTGGCTGGTCTAGAGATGGCAACCTTCCCTGGAGCCGGGGAGGGGATACTCCCACATCCTCCCTCCTCACCTCCTTCTCAGCACTGCCCTCCCCTGGAGTGGGGTGCATATGATGCAATCATTCCCACAGCCTGCTCAGACCTCAGGGAGGCCTCTTCCACGGGATTTGAGATTTAAAAGTGGGTTGTTTGAGAGTAATGCTTACCCTGAAGGAATGAACTGGGAATTGTGGGATTTCAGGCAGCAGCAGGAGGCCTGAAGGGTGGGAAGTAGGGGTGAGCATTGGTTTGCAGGCACCTGTTAACATCATTCTAACTCCTGACTCCTGCTCTCCTTGCAGATACTTGGAACAAATTAGTGAATAGCCTCAGGCATCAGCCCATTTCCTGTAGTCGTCCATGCTCATCCATTCACCCATTCATTATTTTTTTCATTCTGCATCCGTCCATCCGTCCATGCATTCATGCATGCATCCACCCATCCACCCACCCATCCACCCATCCACTCACCAATTCATCCATCCATCCACCCATCCACATATCCATCCATCCATCCACCCATCCACGTATCAATCCATCCATCCCTCCATCCCCCATCCCTCCATCCCTCCATCCCCCCATCCACCCAGCCATCTACCCACCCATCCACCCCCCCATCCCTCCATCCATCGATCCACCCATCCACCCACCCATCCACCCACCCATCCATCCACCCATCCAGCCACCCATCCATCCACTCATCCAACCACCCATCCATCCACCTATACGCCCACCCATCCATTCATCCACCCATCCATCCACCCATCCCTCCATCCATCAGTCCATCCATCCACCCATCCACCTACCCATTCATCCATCCATTCATCCAACCCCCGTCTATTCAATTCACGCTCATCAAGAAGCAGTAAGGTTCAGGCTTCAGGAGCCAGGTGCTTGGGTTTACAGTCCTGGGCCCAGCACTTACAGGTTGGCTACACTTGGGCAGATCACTTCACCTCTCTGTGCCTGAATTTCTTCAACTGTACAATGGGAATGACAATAGTACCTACTTCACAGAACTTTTTGTGAGGCTTAAGTAAAATACACAGAACTTTTTGTGAGGCTTAAGTAAAATACACACTTGTTAGAGTACCCAGCACACACACAGTGTTTTATATGTTAGCTGTTATTTCTAATGTTCAAGTCACTCATTTATTCAATTTATCCATTCATTCATTCAGTTATTTACAATCACTGCCTAAGTCCAAGGAAATGAACTTGATTTTCTTCTTTCTTCTTCTTTCTATACCTTCCCATCTCCAGTCTTTAGTTTGAGTATTGTGGCTTTTCTCAAAAAGCAGTACTCCAAGCTGATATTGGAAATCAGATTTTAAGAGAGACCAGAAGAAGAGAGGACTCTCCCAGCAAATTCCCAGAACCAGTCTCAGTTGTTGATCAACTTGAGGCTGCTCTTGGGCTTCTGCCTCCCATTTAACCACTTTTGTCCAGTTCCTTCCAATGGGCAGAGATCAGAAGGTGAGAAGGACAAGAGAGGGATTACCAGCCCCTTTTTTCTATGCCAGGCTAGTCATAGACTTTCTCTGATTTTACTCTTCCTTATAGCCTTTTGAGGTTTAGGGCTAGTCCCATTTTCCAAGAAGAAAACTGAGCTTCAGAGAGGTAAAGTGACTTGCCCCAGGTCACACAGCAAGTAAACAGCAGAGTTGAGATTCATACCTGAGTCTAGTAGATTCCAAATCTCAATGTCCTCCCCCCAACTCCGACAGCCCTCAATGCTGTCACTGGTTGGGAGAGGTGCTCAGAGTTTAGGTTCTTGCCTGTGGCTCCCCCATTCCCATCTTGCCAACCACTTCAGCTCTCTCTCTGAGCTCAGTCTGCAAGTCCCCCTTGACCTGCCCATGCCTGAAGTCCAGGAGCTGATGGAGATCTGCAACAGTTTCAACCCGGGTGGGTGGGAGGGTGCATGACTCTGGGTTTTCCTGGGAGAGCAAGGTCACTGTGGTTCTCACCGTGGTGGCCAGGGTGGCCAGCCAGCCTGAGAAGTCAACGGGAGGGTCTGGAGAGGTTGTTCCCGTGACACTCAGGTTGCGAGGACCTGGCCCAAGGGAGCCGAGACATGGTCTTCTGCCAACTGTAGCAAAAACAAGCAGAGGGTCCGTCCCTGCCCTTGCCAGGCTGGAACCTGGCCTGAGGCCCAGGAGGTTCCAGGACTCTGGGAGCGTAGGAGTCACGTCTCTCTCATCGTCCTCCAGCCGGGCAGCATCCCTGTGTCAACTCAATTCAATTCCATCCACTCCACACATATTTCCAGCCCCATCCGTGTGTTGTCAGTCCTGTGCCAGCTACAGATAGCACCTGCCCTCAGGGGATTTACTCCATCCCTGTGCCCGTATGAGACCCCAACGTATTCACTGGCTGGTCAAGAGTGGAGCCCTCCCAGGGGGCCACTGTCAGGGAGAGGTGCAGGCAGCACTGGGCCAGGAGTCCAGGACAAGGTTGGATTTGCCTCGTCTGCGCCACAGCACATCTTAGCGCCCATCTGTGAGGATGCTGTGCTGGGGGCCACAGTGGGGGGTAGGGGGATTTCAGGCCAAAAATGTGAACAGGATGCTTTGAGAACTTCACAGCAATGACTAAAAAGCCAGACTCCTCACACTTGCCTCCGTGTGCATCTTCCTCTGTCAACAGTCTGGTTGACAGAGATATATGGCGCCAACATCCCAAATATCCGTCATTAGGAGAATGGGTAAGTAAACAGTGGTATATTCACACAATGGAATACTATATAGCAGTAAAAAATAACAAACTTTGCTACACGTAACAACACAAGTGAATCTCACAGCCATATTGATGAGCCATAGAGAGCCAGAGGCATGTACACACTGTCTGATTCCATCTATATGAAGGTCAAGAACAGACAACTAGAGTGCGGGATGGAGGTAAGAGCAGGCAACTTTGGGGGTGTCTAGATGGGGAAGGTGTGTGATGGTGCTGGCTACATGAGTGTAATCATATGAAAAAACATCAAAATGTGCACTTCAATGTATGTTTGTTATCTTAATAAATACATAAAAACAAACAAACAAAAAACCCAACCTACTTGTGGAGACTGGTAGTGGACATACGTCACACTTTGGCTTCTCAGCATCCCTTTTCCAATTTCAGTGCCCCAATTTCCTTCAGGAAATACCTAACCCCCCTCAGCAGACATGACCTCAGGGTGGGCACATGACCTATGTCGCCAACTGGACACTCCCGCTTGGAATGTGCATTTTGAGCAAAGTAAGGAGAAAGACCAGGAATGGTAGAAATTCACTGACTTCAGAAGCTGTCATCGGCTGGTCCTGCTCTTGGACATCCGTGGAGGCTGCAGCCTGGTCTGCTGGACAGCCGGGCTTCCCTCCAGCCTGGGGAGCCCACAGACTTCCAACCAATTCCATTTGGCTTGGGCCAGCCAGTTAGTTTCAGAGGACATGCCCCAGTGGTACCTGCACCGCCTCTGCACAAACACCAGGCCTTAGGGGGCCTGGGGTGGGGATGAGGGAGCCCAGGTTTGATTCCATAGCCTTGGGACACTATTCATTGAGGAAGGAAATCAGCCCCTTCTGAGATGCCCATCCAGGATCCCATCTAACCTCCAACGGACGACAGCAGGAGTGAGAAAGAAACCTTTGTTGTTACAAGCTTCTTAGATATGAGGGTGGTTGTTACTGAGGTATAACTTGGCCTGTCTGGGCCAACAGCCACCATCTGGTATCTCCAGCCCAGACCTCTTTTCTGGACTCCAGACAGACATATCCAATGCCAAGAGAGCATCTCCACTTTGCAGTCCCACGTGCTCTCGCCTTCTTGACCCTACCCCAAGTGCTGCTCACTGACGCTGTCGTCCCTCTGGGTGAAGGACACCACATCCATCCTCACTTTCAGGCCGGAAACCGCACATCGTCCAAACCTCCTCCTCATCCCTTGCACCAGCCCCTCCCTAATGCTGGCAGTGGTGCCCCTGAGCACTCGCGAGCCCTATGTCCACTTCTCCCATCCTCACCATCCTGCCTCCTTTGCACACCACCATCCCTCACTTAGATTGTTGCAACTTCTCTCAGCCCAGTACCCTGCTCTCATCCATTCTCTCCCCCTTGGCCAGAGTGTGCTTTGTAAGATCAGGATTGAATCATGTCGATCCTACCTGTCTAAACACCCTCAGTGGGCACCCTTTGCTCTTAGCTTCCAAGGCTCTCCACCTGGTCATGCAGGTGTCTCCAGCCACGCTCTGGCCACACTGGCCCTCTTACCCTCTTTCAGTTCTGTCTCTTGCCCCAGGAGCATCTGTATTAACTGTGTGTTTTATTGTCTGTATTCTGATGACCTCTGGGCCCCTTCTGACTCTGGGGGACTGCCCCTCCCAGGTAATTTCTAGAGAGAGTAAGCTACTCACCTGAGAGTGCGCTTTTCAAACACAAGCCAACCAATCCTGAGTCTACACCACATCCTCTACGGGCTCTCACACTAGAAGCCACTGTCCCCTTGTCCTCATCACCCCAGGGCCAGGTACCAGACAACCAGGCACAGCCCCTGTGCCCAGAGCCCACTGAGATTATTCCAACTAGCCAATCCTAAACATGCTGACCCTGCCTCACCCATTGCTTCCCATGGAAATCTCAAAAAAGGCTCTGGCCCATGTTTCCCCTTGGTCCCTCTGCCTCCTGACCCATCCCAGTGCTTCCCCATGTGGCCCCCATGACATGGTGTGCCCCCTCCTCTTGGGATCTGTGGGTATCATCAGTCATCTTCTCAACAACAGTGGTCTCCTCTTCTGTTGGCCGTACCATACCTAAATAATAATAAAACATCTATAAAACAGCGTCCCGTCCTCTGTGCGTGGCCAGCTCCAACACCTCCTTCAGCCTCTGCTTAGACGCCCTGCCTCTGGAGGCCTTCCCTCACCAGGCACCAGGCGGCTTCTATTCTGTCCTCTGAGCCTCCCTATAGTTCACATCACACTTTACTATATCAGTGGCTTCAAATCTCGGTCTCCTCAGGAAGCATCTAATCTCTGTGGAGAAGCAACTGCTGTTTTCTTGCTCACTGATTGTATTTCTGGCACACAGTAAGTGCTCAATAAATATTGGCTGTTGGGGCCGGCCCCGTGGCTTAGCGGTTGGGTGTGCACGCTCCGCTGCCAGTGGCCCGGGTTCGGATCCTGGGCACGCACCGACGCACCGCTTCTCCGGCCATGCTGAGGCCGTGTCCCACATACAGCAACTAGAAGGATGTGCAGCTATGACATACAACTATCTACTGGGGCTTTGGGGAAAAATAAATAAATAAAAATTAAAAAAAAATATTGGCTGTTGACGACTGAAATGAGCAAATGAGCCATGACCATAAGCCATGTTATAGCAGAGCTTAGCTACCCCAGGGACCCTGGCCGAGCAGGGGCAGGAATAAGAATGATGCTGTCTACTGTGGTGGATTAAAGATGGCTGTAACTTCTTGCTACTCTTCTCATCAAAGGTTGGATCTATTTCCCCTCCCCTTGGATATGGAACTACCTTTTGACCAACAGAATGTCCTGGAAGTGGCACTGTAACTTCCAAGCCCAGTCCTTAAGAGAGATGCAACTTCTTTTGCATCTTGGAACATTCCTCCTTGGAAGCCAGCAGCCACACGGAGCTTCCCACTTGTCGGAGAACTGATGCCTCCAGCTGTCAGCCCCAGCTGAGTGCCCAGCTGGCAGCCGCATTCACTGCCTGCCGTGGGAGCCAGGCCATTCTGGACCTTCCAGCTAAGTCAGAGACCAGCTGAAGTTGCTGAATGAGCCTCCACTGATGCTGTGTGGAGCAGAAGAACTTCTTATCAAGCCCTGCCAAAACTTCTGACCCACAAGAATCATGAGCAAATAAAATGGCTGCTGTGTTAAGTGGCTCAGCTTTCGGGTAGTGTGTTAGGCAGTGATAGACAACGAGAAGAGATACTCTGCTGTAGGCTAGGCCAGAGTCTTGCGTTATTTAGGAAGCTCACAACAACCCTGCAAAGAAGATATGATCACCATGTTACAGATGAAGGAGACTGAGGACCAGGGACTAAATAATTTGCCTAGTATCACGAAGTTAGAGAAAGTGACAGGGCAGGCTTTTGTCTGGCTCCAAACCCGCCCTCCTTCCATCCATCCTCTTGCCCTCTCCATCTGGTAGGGAAAAGACTTGAGACCTGGTGGATGGGCCTAGGGGTAGGGTTGGGGCTGGGACCCAAGAGCCACCATGGTGGGAAGAAGAGGGGGAGAGGGTGTCTAGGGGAGATACCCCGTGACCAGCCAGCCCGAAGTGGCCCCAACTCTGGATGGGCATGAATGCTTGGCTGTGGGCCTGGGTGTGAAATCACATTTCCCCACCAGGCCAATGCCTGGTCGCAGCGTGCCCCTGGCCTCACACCGCCCTGCTCTCCTGTCTTTGCCTGGGAACGGACGCTGTCAGTGGCGAGGGAACACCCCTAGGCTCGGCCACGCTTGTCGGGAGGCATTAGCGTGGGCCTTTGAAGTAGGGACCTCCGGGCCTTGCTCAGATGCTCTTTGCAGGGGTTTGCCCGGATCCCTTTCTTCCCATGGGGGTGGGGCCCGTCCAGGGCCAGCGTGGGCACTCGCAGCTCTGCTGGTTTCCTCACAGGCACTTGGCTGCCCCTGCTCCCTTCATCCCGGCAGGGTCCTGGAGGGCTCGGCACTGCCTCGGCCAGCACAGGCTGCCAGCCAGGACTCACTGCTCCTTCGTCTCCGAGTTAATCAACAGTAGTAGGTGCTGACTGTCGGGACTCGGCCCAAACTGTGAAGACGAAAAGAAGAACCATTACCTGCGATCTCTTCACCTAGAGATTACTACTGGCAGGAACTTTCCTCCAGTCTTTTTTCTTTTTCTTGTTGTCTTCTCTTTTTTCTTTTCCTTTTCTTTTCTCTTTTTTCTTTTCTTTTTTTCCCTCCCTCCCTCCTTCTCTTCCTTCCTACCTTTCTTTTTTTGTTTCAGTTTTTTTAATCAACGTTACACGTGTGCATAGTTCAGAATCAACTAGTTTTACAAGGCTTGTCATAAAAAACGGCAATCCTGGAACCCCCTCTGCCCATTTCCTCTTTCCCAAGGGTGTCTGCTTCAAATAACTCATTATTTTGCTGCTTACCCCCTTGTCTCTAAATACCACATGTATAGGGCTAGCTCTTGATTTTTCAGTTCAGCCATCATCTATTAACCTCCTGCCACGCAGCAAGAAAGGTGAGCTTCCTTTTCCTTGTCTCAGCACACACACACAATTTCACTCAAGTACACACGCACATTCCACCCTCATCCTCAAACTATAGCTATTCTGCTTAGATATTATTATTATAAATTAAACTACTGTAACTATGAACACTAGTTAGACCTGAACTATGCAGAACATTATGAATAATTTTCCTTTATTGGACAACTTATTGTTTTCCCTGGTATTACTAACTCTGTCTCCCCCTCTGTCTGTCTCTGTCTCTCTTTGTCAATATTTCCTTAGTTTTCAAAGTACTCGTCACAAATTGTACCCCGTACTCTGCCAATTGTTTAATCTTGTCTCAAGATGTTCATTTACCTCAGAGTTCTGTGAGTTTCATCAGCGCCGGCTGGCCTGGCTGCCCGCCCTGCAGGTGACACAGTGCCACCCTCTTGCTTCCCTTCTTCGTCATCCTGGGGACGCCCACTCCTTCTGTTTCCTGAACCTCATCTCTTCCTTTTTCTCAGTTTACCCCCTCTTTTTAGTGGCACACATCTTCTGTAGCTTCCCACGAAAGCAGGCACAGTAGGTAAACTTTCTGAAGCTCTGCATGGCTGACAATGCCCCAGCCCTTGATGGGTTGTTTGCTTGGGTATAAAATTCAAGATTCGAAATACTTTTCCTTCAGAATTTTGAAGACTTTACTCCTTTGTGTTTTGGCTTCCAAAACAGTTGAGCAGACTGAAGCCATTCATATTCCTGATCTTTTGTGTGAGATGCTTTTTCTTTCTTCTAGGAGGAGAAGATCTTTTCTTTGTCCCAGTGTTTAGAATATCCAATTAATGCACCTTGGGTGGGTCTATTTTCATTTATTGTGTTGGGTTTTTTTTTCCCCCTAGAACTCATGTTCTTTAGTTCTGGGGAATTTTCTTGAATTATTTCAGTGATGATTTCCCCCCCTCCTCTCTTTCTGGAATGCCTATTATTTAAAGGTCCGTGGGTTTGGTTTCAAATTTTCTTATTTTTTCTTTTATATATTCTATCTTTTTGTTTTGGTGAGGAAGATTAGCTCCTGAGCTAACATCCGTTGCCCATCCTCCTCTTTTTGCTGAGGAAGATTGGCCCTTGGCTAACATCCATGCCCATCTTCCTCTACTTTATACAGGGGACACCTGCCACAGCATGGCTTGATAAGTGGTG
This sequence comes from Diceros bicornis minor, assembly GCF_020826845.1. NCBI lineage: Eukaryota > Metazoa > Chordata > Mammalia > Perissodactyla > Rhinocerotidae > Diceros > Diceros bicornis. The sequence goes on along the minus strand of NC_080749.1, from coordinate 12,307,830 downwards.
AGTAGGTCTGTGTCCTGGATCTGAACCTGTGAACCCCGGGCCGCGAAGCGGAGCACATGAACTTAGCCACTATGCCACCGGGCTGGCCCCTATCTTCCTGTTTTTGTGCTCTCTGTCCTGGGTAAATTCCTCCACTTGGTTTTCTAACTTCTGCCTCATGTTTTTAATTTCCAAGAGGTCATTTTTTGTCCTCTGAATGTTCCTTTTTATGGCATCCTCTTCTTGTTTCTGGGGTATGATTGGATCTCTTGCCTCCTAAGGGGATTAATGATGGTTCCCTGGTGTTTTCTTCTCCCTGACAGCTTGCCTCTCCTCCATGGTTTGTTTTGGTGACTTTTCCATTAGAGGCAGTTCCCAGGTGTCTGGAATCCATAGTTTTCTGCTCATATTTAAGATGGGGGACTAAAACGCTGAGCAGAAGCTCAGAGCTCGGGTGTGGTTCATGGGCTGTGTGATTGGCTGCACCATTTCTCAGAACTCTGGGTCTTTCTTTTGCAGATTCCACACAGAAGATTCTTCTGATTCCTTCTCTAGAGGGTAAAGGCCTGGCTGCAGGTATTCAGGAGGAAAACTAAGGCTTGTCCAAGGTCATACAGCTGAGTAAGTGGTGGGGCTGGGATTCGAACCCAGATAGACTGCTCTTGGCTACGCTGTACTATCTCAGGTTTACTACAGGATACAGACACTTGTTACCTACTTTCAATTAATGACCATAGGGGTTATACAATTCATAGTCATACATCTCTCTCCTCTTCTTACCTCTTGCCACCACTGAGTGTTGTTATTAAAACAAACCAAACTTTGATAGCATGCCTAAAACTGTTAGAATAACATAGAATGTGCAAGGGAAAAAAATGTAGATTTCACAGATTGGATTCAAGACTTCAGAGAGGTTATTTAAGCTGCCCAGTATCACAGAGCATAAGTTGCAAGACTGGGGCTTGAATCCTATGCTCTTAACCACTGCCTTATCCATTCACGAAGCACTTTGCACTGGATCACCTCTTTTCTGGATGGTTCTCATTTGCTTCAACTGCCCTGTTATTTTCCTCCTGGGGTGTGTCTAACTTTGAACTCACAGAGCTCCACATGGCCCCTGGCGCATAGTAGGTGCTCAGTACCTGCTTCTTAAAATGAATGGAGCCCATATAGAGATGGGCAACAGAGGCTCAGCGAGGCCAGTGACCTGTTCCAGGCAGTCATACCACAGGGACCAGGTCCCAGGGCTCCAGGACAGGGCCTGGGCACCATCCGGGAGGCCAGATCAACACGCTTAAACCTTGGATACAACTCAGCAAACGTCAATGATATGGTCGACAAAGGCCTTGTTTCCAGAGAGCACCTGGTTGGGTGGAGCTCTGGCGAGGAGGGGGGCTGGGGAAGCTGGTGCCAACTCCCCAGAAGTGATGAGCTTAGCCCGAGCCAGGGAGGAGGATGGAAGTGTGGGGTGGACCTTTTTGTTCTACTGAGTTTTCACCTGGGCCCTGGTGCTAGGGTTGCCAGATAAAATACAGAACGCCCAGTTAAATCTGAATTTCAAATGAGCAACAAACAACTTTAGTATATGTCTATCCCAAATATTGCATGGGATATGCATACACTAAAACATTTACTCATTGTTTACCTGCAGTTCAAATGTAACCAGGTGTCTTGTATTTTATTTGCTCAACCTGGCGACCCTTCCCGGTGCCGGCTGCCCAGGCTGGTGAACGGGGCACTGGGAAGGGCAGGGCTTGGTTCATGGGGTGGTGCCGCTGGCTTGGCTGTGCGGCCTCAGGCAGGTTGCTGCTCTGAATCCTCATTGCTCATGAACCAGGTGCTCTGTGGGCTCCCTTCCAGGCCAAGGAGGTGAGGTAGACCCCAAACGGGGGCCAGGGTAACCTCTGCTCCTCACCTCAGGCCAGGGAGGTGGCCTTCCTTCCGTTGTAGAGACATACCTTGCACCTGGATCTGACCCCCTTCATTTCTCACTGCTGCCATCACTCTGGGCCGAGCCACTCCCTCCTGCAGCTGCCTGCTCACCGCCCACCCCCTACAGGCCCCTGCACATGGCAGAGCAGACCCCCTCAAACCAGGGAAGTCACATCGCACCACTCCCCTGAGGAAACCCTCGAAGGGCTTCCACTTCACTCAGAGCAGACCCAAATCCTTCCTTTGCCATCCCCTCTTAGCCCTCCCCAGGCCTCTCTGCTCACCCCCGCCCCCGGGGCTCTTTGTCATTCCTCAGACATGTCGGTGCACTCCTGCCTCAGTCGCTGCACTCGCTGTTGGTTGCCTGGCATGCTGTTCCAGACTCTGCTCACTGGCACCTCCCAGGGGCTTTCCTGTCCCACATCTGGTGCAGCTCCCGCCCCTCCTCTTACTCTCTATTCGCTTGCTTTTTTTCCCATGGCAAGCATCACTCTTTGCAGTACATTTGTATTTATTTGCTGTTCTGTCTTCTGCTCCCCGCTAGATTGAAAGCCCCATGAGGACAGGGTTTACTTTTTATCTGAGCATCTATCATTTATCTGTGCTCTTGTGTGCGCCCAGACCCAGAACATGTAGTGGGGCTCATTGTATATTGTTGAAAGAAGGAAGCTGAGTGCTAGTCTGTCCAAGGCCACCCGGGTGGCAGATGCCCGAGCAGGGGTGCACCTGTCCGTAGGAGCCCTGAGCACACAGCTGATGGATTTAAACTGCACTGGAGGACTTCCACATCTGACACTGGAGGATAGCGGTCCCTCCTGGGCCTCAGTCTGCCCATGGGTGGCAGGGAGAGCTGGGCAAGCCGCTCTCCAGCCCCTCCCAGAGCCCCCCTCTGGGACACAGCTAATTGGCCAGTGGCTGACCCCCGACCTCCCAGACAGCGAGAAGGCAGAGGGGAGCTGGGGGGCTTTGCGGGAGGCCCGCCTGGGGCTGTCTAGACTCCAGCCAGCTGTGTGGATGGTGCGGCAGCAGCAGTGGGAAAGCTGGGTGGCTCTGTGGGGCAGCAGCCTCCCTGGGGCTGTCACCCTACGACTGACAGCAGGAAGGCAAGTCAGGATCTTGCCAAAGCCTGGTCTTCCTAGCCTCCTTCCAGGACCCCTGGGTACTCCTGGAAACCCCCAGCAGGCTATTTACCGCACTCTGCAGCCCGGGCAGAGGGGATGCCTGCTGCACGCCCATCACGCAGAATTCCCCACTGCTGGGATGTCTGGGGGGAGGGCTATGCCCGGCTTGGGCTATGGACACGCTCACACTCCATGGTCAGACCAGCTGCTGACAGAGTAAGCATTTCCATACTGGTTGGTACAGAGCCCTTGTCTACATATCGATCCCACAAGTCACTGGAAAGCATTTCCAGGGGCCACTGCAGTGGGTAACAGACCTGGAGGGGCCCCGTGGCTGCTGAGTGGACTGAGGGGCAGCCTGGCCGGGAAGTGCGGCCTCTCCCGGTGGAGCATGCAGGGACGTCAGGCAGCCTCGATGGTGGGCTGTCGGCAGGGTCCAGATCAAGCTCTCTGGGTTACGGCCGTGTGGTGTGCTGGCCACCTGGACCCCAAAGACTCTCGGCATGATGGGGGCGGTGGTGGAAGTGTTGGATGAGTGTCCCTGTGTCGGATCAGGGCTCAGACATCGGCATTGTTTATCTGGTGCCAGCTGGGACCAACAAAAGATGTCATCAACCACGTCGGGGAACAACAGGTGAAGGGAAAGTCAGATTGACATGATGAACAATCTGTGTTGTAACTTACACCACTTGGTAAGCAGTATTGGTAACAGGTATAGTGTATTTGGCAAACAAAAGAGAAAATATTTTAAAACTTTGGGTGGATATTTTAATTGACATAACTGTCCCAGATGTTAAACGTTTTAAATATCATACCTGCTATAGCTTCACCTGTTCCTGGAGGCTGCGGGCAGTGCCCAGGGCACAGTGGTGCCCAGTGTGTGCAGATCGGCCTGGGGTCAGGCCAGCCCCTGTTCTGGCATGTCCACAAGGCTTGGCAGTGGCTCTTGAGGCCTCTGGGGACCTGGGGGGTGGGACCACGAGCCCCAATTCCCAGCACTGGGGTCTGACAGAGAGGAACTGGCAGGTCCCATGCACCCCTGATCCCAATCCCTCTGAGTATGAATGATCAAGCTGAGGCCCGGCTCCTTGTCCCCTCTCTGTGTCCTCCGTGTGGGAGGGGACAGGTGCCAGTGTGAGCTTCCAGGCCAATAGCCCCCTCCTTGGACCGCTTTCTTGGTGGCTTTCTGTGGCCGCAGCCCAGCTCAATCTCCAGACCCCCAACTCTCAGCCTGGTGATAGGCAGCTCTGAGGTCACACAGTCCTGGGGTCGAATCTCAAGGTTCATGAGCTTAGGGAAGTGACATCATCTTTTGGAGCCTCAGTTTCCTCATCTGTAAATGGGACAAATCACAGAATCACAGTATGACCTCTCATGATGGTTTGGGGATCAGAGCTAAACCCTGCACAGAGCAGGAACCCCCTCACGGAAGATGGTGTTGTTCCAAACTTCCACCATCCCCTCCCCACCCATGGGAATGAGTGAGGCCCCTTCCGGTGACTTCTGCCCTGCTTAGGATACAGTCTCAAGTTCTGATGTGGCCCATGTGGTCCCTCCACTCTCCTCTCCTCACAAGCTCCCCCTCAATCCCTCTGCTCCAGCCACCAAGGCCTCCTCCTCCTGGTTCTCACACTCTCCCAGCACGGCCCCCTCAGACCCTTTGCACTTGCTGTTTCCTCTGCCTAGAACTCCCACCTCCCAGGTCTCCCCATGCCCTCACCTCCTTCAGGCCTCTACTCATAGGTCCCTCCTCAGAGAGACTTTGTCTGCTCTCCCCTTCAAAATGTAACGCACCCCACCCCCCATGCCCTCACCCTTTGCTGTGCTTTAGTTCCCTCGGAGGGCCACACCAGTAGCGAATGTGTCCCTGTGCTTGCTTGTCTCCCGGCTGGAAAGCGTGCTCTGGGCGCTGGTCTGCTTCCCTCTCGCTGTCCCCAGGGCACGGAAGAGCAGGGAGCACTCACGTGTGTCGAAGGAGAGAGTGGCTCACCCAGTGAGGGACGGAGGAAGCAGCAGGCCGGGTCCAAGAGGGCATTGTCAGGGCCCTGGCACGGCCGGCCAGGCCTGCTGCCCGGTAGGAAGCCTGGTGAGGAAGCTGGAGCTTTGACCCAGGGCGCTGGAAGGAAGCAGTGGAGGAGGCTGTGACTATAGAAACCTGAGTCACCACCAAATGCAACAGGCCAAAGACGGATGCTGAATGCCGCAGTGGCCGCAGAGTAAAGCTGGGAGGGCGGCGGCCCCCTCACTGCAGAGAGCAGTAATCGCCCTTGCTTGTTTGTCCCCTGCTCATGCGGGACACAGCACTGGCACCCAGCGACTCCATGGCAACGTCCCCCTAGTCCCTGGTGGAGACAGCCTGGAAGGCCGGGGACCTGCGGGGTCCACAGGCCCTGGGGGCGACGGGCTTGCAGTGGGAAAGGAGAGGCTTGGCAGAACCAGAACGTGGGGCCGGAGCTCTATTTGCTCTGCAGGCAGCCCTCTGAGGCCAGGGGCATCTGGCCTGTGGCACCACCACCCTCAGGTGCAGCTGTCGAAGGACCAAAGGCCCTGGCGCCACTCACCAAGGGCACTGCCGTGGTCACCACAGCCCAGACACCACAGGCCCGACTTTCCCACGTGGCTGAGAGCCTCGGGATCTGCTTCTCCACCCCTCCCCTATCCTCTTGAGGACTAGATAAAATGCGGGGGCAGATTTCAAGGTTTCATGGAGACACAAAAGCCCCTCAGAAAACACGAGCCTAGGGAGAGAGCCAGGTGTGCACTGTGGTCTGGGATGTGCAGGCCTCAGGAGAAGGGGCTCTGAGATGGCGCCCTTGACCCCCGGCCCTGGGTGAAGGCACGAGCATGTGCTCCCAGGAGACAGCCCCAGTCTCTGGGCCTGAGGATGGAGACAGGCCGCGTGGTCTCCCGGTGCAGCACCCTGTGGGACGGGCAGGGAGGCCCCCCCTTGGGATGGAGGGGGCTGGAAGGGCTCCCTCCTCTGGGCTCCGCCCTCGGCAAGACTCTGGACCAGACGACGGCCTCCGGCGCTCACGGCTGCCCGTGTCGCAGGCACACTCAGCTGCCCGAGACATGCAGAGTGAGGCCTGGAGAAAGGAAGGACCCAGGTCTCGAGTGGCAGGGCTGGGAGAGGACCTGGGTCAGCCGAAAGCCCCAGCTTCCTCCAGCGCCCTCCGGGTCTCCTCCAAGCTGACGGAACACACACCCCTCACTCTACAGAGCACCAAAAGGAGGCCCAGAGCCCCATGTCACCTGCTCCAGGCCCTGCAAGGGAGAGCTGAGCCAGCTCCCTGTCACGGTGATGTCACTGTCTCCCCACCCCCCATCTTCCCCCACTCCTTGCTGTCCCCTGGACCCAAAGCATCCCTTTGAGGCAGTCAAGGCAAACCTGGTTGTCACTCCCATCTTGCAGGTGAGAAAACTGAGGCACGGAGAGGTAAAGCTACTTATCCAGGATCACACAGCAAGTCAGCTGCCTCCGTGCCCAGGACTCTTCTGCCTCGTGGCTGTAGTTAAAAACAAGGTTGTTGGATGGAAGCCCGAGTTCTTAATCCCGACTCTGCTCTGTGAACTTGGGCAACTTGCTTGAACTCATTTCCTCCCTCTTTTAAAGTGGGAAGAGTGATGCCACAGGGTAATGCTGGGGCCCTCAGCCTGGCACATTCTGCCTGGCAGTTAGAAGTGCCCCGTGAACAATGGCCAGTACTGCTCCCTGAGAGCCAGGCCAGGGTGGTGGCCTTTTCTGTCTGACCCGATTCCCTCCTGGAATCCTGGCCCCACCTGGCCCCAGGCTGCCCCGAGGCCTGGGCTTCCAACAGGGGCGCGCTGCCCACCTCTCCGGGGGGCGAGTGCTGGGCCTCTCCGGGGGCCTTGCCATTGTTTTCTTCCGCTCCAATCTGTTTTGAATAAAACACGTTTTCATCATCTTGAGCAGTAATCCCCGGCATCAGAGGAATATTGTGAAATGTCAGCCCTTGCTGGAGGAATCTCAGCAACATGTTTTTTAATGTTCAGCATCACATATGGGGACAATAAATACCGAAAATATGTGGAACAGAACAGGATGGGAGCGTGCTTGGCGCCCAGCTCAGCTTCCCGCTGCCTTGGAGCCTGATTTTTGCATCACAATAAATTAGCCGTGGGTGGGAGAGCCCCAGAGGCTCCCACGAGCCCATGACCCAGGGAACCAGGTCTGGGATTCTCAGGGTTGGGTCCTCAGGCCTTGGCACCAGGGGCTCCTGGCTTCTGCAAGCCGGTCTCTGGCTGACGGGTGCCCTTTAGGGCTTATCTGTGCCTACCCTGGCCACGCCCTCTAAGCCAAAGCCATCTCCCCCACCTTACAGATGAGGATGCTGACACCCAAGAAAGGGAACTAGCTGGCCCCAGGTTGGCCTGTTGGTGAGTCACAGACTGGGGCTCCGGCGTGGCTTTGAGGACTCGGCACCTGGTGCTCTTTCCATGTGAGGGTCACAGACTCCCAAATGTCAGAGCTGAGAGAGCCTCAAAGATAAATTCCCCTTGTCCACCCTCCTCATCCCAGAGATGAGAAAAACCGAGGCCCAGGGTGTGTGTGCGGACTCACGCCAGGGTACATGGCACCTCACTCCCAGTTTCCTCTCCATTCAGAGGGTCTGTGTTTGAACCAAGTTCAGCCTCAGTGTCCTTATCTGTAAAATGTGGATGTGATACTTCCCCTCTAGAGCTACCGGGAGGATGAAGGGAATCACCCACGAGAGGCTGCCGGAGCTGAGCCTGGCTCCAGGAGGTACTGGTTCCCTTCCTTCCTCCTTTCACTGTCTTATCTGTAACACGGAGATAATCACGCTTGCCCTCCCTACCCTACCTGAAAGCAGATAGTGGAGAGGAACATGCCTCACAAATGACAAAGTATCTGTCACTTACAGTTGAGCATCAGCATTATTATCTGCTCACGGAGCTGTGCAGGCTCTGGGGGATTAGGGTCTGTAAGCACAAATGCCCTGTGGAGGGCCCGGCACAGGCGGCAGGCGGGCATCCTTCTGCTGAGGGCATCCTGCCCTGGGGTCAGAGGAGCTCAGGTTCAGAGAGGGGTAGACACTCCTTTGTGCGTGCCCAGAGGGAGTGCCGTCCGTGGCCAAAGCCCCATGCCCCCAGACGCCAGGCCTCCCTCCTGCTAGGTGAACCGGCCACTCCGTGCTGGCTCGCCCTCTGCAGGGAAGGCGCAGGGAAGGCGCAGGGAAGCCGCCCTGCCTGCCCACCTTCCTCCAACCTGTGCTACCTCCTGGCTGGCGTCTCCCTGTGGTCTCCCTAAGAACGCGTGTCTGGCCAACTCGGAGGTGTGAGCCCCAGCCAAAAGAAGACCCAAGTAGGTCTTGCCTCTGTCTCTTGCAGTTGGGTGACCGCGGGTCAGTCATTTCACCACTCTGATCCTCGTTTGCTTTCCTGCAGGGAGAGGCTAACCTCCCTCCCAGGCTGGGATCAGAACTGATTCAGCGGCCCCCCGGCCCCCAGTAGGTGCTCACAGATGAGTCACAGCTGCTTTCTGGGGCGAGGCCCAGGGCTTTTCTTCTTGATCAGCACTGGCCCCATCTGGGCAGGGCCTGTTTTGACCCTGCCTTGGCTCTCCAGGGTGCCCCCCCCAGCGTGATTTCGGCTCCTGGCTCCAGAGCCCCCTCTGCTCAGCCCCCCTCCCACAGCAGCTGCTCAGTAAGGCCGCACATAAGTGAGTCATCTGTTTTGGTCTGCTGGAGCGCTGCCTCTGTCGGCCCCAGGTCAAGTGACCTGACTCCTCCCCAACAAATAAGGGAGCCGCTCACCACCCCCAGCCTGAGCCTCCTCCTCACCCTCCCACCATTCACCCACCGTTCACTCAGTGCCCCTTCCCCATTTCTCTCTTCATCCTTGGAGACCATCCTTCAGGCCCTTGTTGACTCATATGGCCACTTCTTCATTTATTCAGTCACTTCACTCCCCAGCATGGGGCCCGGCACATAGTAGGTGCCCCATAAAAATTTGTCGACCCATGAGCTTGCTCATTTATTCATTTGCTCCCTCGTCTAATTTTCATTCAGCAAACATTTACTGAGTCTGCCTCCTGAGCTGTTAGTGGATTTTCAGGACTGAATCTTGGCAGGGGGAGCCCCGTGAAAGAGGCAGAGAGGAGACAAGGGGTGTCAGAGAGAGGGGAAGGAGGAGCTGGCCCAAGGTGCTGGTCAGGCGTGGAGGAAGGTGGTGGGGCCTCTGGGAGAAGGTTCGGCTGAGGGGTAGGATCAGCAAGAGCCCGGAGGGGATGGGAGCCTGGGAGGGGCAGAATGGGGGTTCCAATCATTTAGGACTAGGGACTCCTGGGCCTATGGTGGGTGAGGGAGGTGGGGCCGCAGAGAGGGGGAGATAACGGGCAGGAGAAGGGGCTGCAGGACACCCAGGCAGTAGAGGCCTGGAGCTCAGGTGCCCACGAGGGGCCGGCCTGAGCAAGGATAGAAACCCAACACACTCCCTTCTGGGACAGGAGTGGTGGTTGTCGGAGAGCCCCGCTGAGTCCAAGGATTGCTCAGTGGTCAAGGAGGGAGAGAATTTAAGGGGGAGCCACCTGGTGGCAGCATACCCAAATTACCGACTAAGCCCTCGGATGAAATAGTATCTGAGCATGAGAGGCCCACACCAAACCTAGGCAGTCCTGAGAAACTAGACTTCCTCTGAAAGACTGAAGGGCCAGGGCCCAGCTCTGGCGTGAGGGAGCAAAGGGTGGAGGCTGTATTCTCGGAGCGCCAGCACAGCCCTGATGAGTCTGTCTAGCCCCAAGGATCTTCCCCATGCTGCCGAAATGATCACGATCAATCCCCCACTTACAGAGCTTCTACACACTGGACCAAGGTGTCCTGTGACCTGAGTGGGAAACAGGGTGACCTGGACATCTCTGGGCCCCATTGGGTGGATCCCATAGGAAGGGCCGCCCCTCACCCTACACCCAAGGAGAGTGGGAAGTCAGGCTACCCCAGTGTGGGCCTGGGTCTCCCCTGCCAGGGCAGGAACCGGGGGGACTCAGAACTGCCTGAACAAGCCAGGCTGCTGTCCACAGCCCCCCAGAGATAGTGGCCCAGTGACTCCCTTCCCACCAGCAGGGCTCCTGTCTGGGCTGCTGGACAGGCCCTGGGGATAAGGGATCCACCCGCCCAGGTCAGAGGAGGAGAGTGAGACCCCGAGAGGCTTGGGGGTCCTGGCCACCCAGGAACCCTCCTGGCTCTCGCTTCCTGGCGCAGCTGCCCCCAACGTCGGCCGTGACTGTTCTCTCTCAGCCTCTCCTCTGGACTCTGCTGTCCATCCCAGCTCAACAATGTACTAATAATGATAATGTTAACAGTGACCTCCTGGGTTCCAGGCTCCATTCTAAACCCTTCATGATTTCAGACTCATTTAATCCTTACAACAACCCCATGAGGTAGGTGCTATTATTAATCCCATTCTACAGATGAAAAAACGGAGGCACAGAGAGCTTAAGTAACTTGCCTGAGGTCACATACTGTTAGCAAGTGTCTGAGCGCCACACCCAGCCCTCTTCAACACAGAAGCTGGGGGCAGGGGGGGCGGCCAGGGCTGTTGAGCCCTACTTTCATTTTCAAACAGTGGCTTTATTTCACAATTTGTTGAAGGTAGAATGCTGGCAGGAGGGCGGCTGTGATGAGGATGAAAAGATGTCAGCAGGAGCCCCAGGCTGGGGGGCGTCTGAGCCCTCCTGGGTCCAGGAGCCGTGTACAGAAGATGTCCTTGCCCTCGGAGCTCCATCCCCCACCCTCATGGCTGCAGGCCCAGCGGGGGCCACCCAGGGGCTCTAGGGGGCGGATTTTCTGTGTGCTCGATGCCCTGATGACTACCCAGCCCGCTGCCCCTGCTCAGGGCCCTCCCCTGCTGGCCACCTTCACAGAGCTACCTGCCAGCTGGGCGTTTGTCCCTCCTCAGTCCCCAAACTCAACAGGCTTGGACTCGGCTTGTCCACACTCTTGTCAGGAGGCCCCTTCCTATCATGCTGTCTTCACAAGAGCCCTCGCCCTTGCCCAGCCCAGCCTGAGACCTGTGTCCCCTCTGCCTTGGCCCTTTTCTGCCCAGGTGACCACCTCTCCTTCCTGGGCACCCCTCCAGGCTCTCTCATCTCCCAGCCCTAGGCGTTCTCCTTCACAGTTCTTCAGGGGCTCCCTGAGGCCTGCACAATTATGTCTCAACTCCTTGCCATTCAAAGCCTGCTGTGGTCAGACCCCCATCAATCACTCTTTCTCCTTGTTTCCTCCAGGGAACCAGCCCTGCACACCGCCTCCCCATCTCCATGCCAGAGCCAATGCTGTTCCCACCACCCAAAAATTCTCCCTGCTCTGCCCTCCACCTCGACTTACCGATACCCTGCCCATACCTGGAAACCTATTGTAAATGCCTCCTCTTCCAGGAAGACTTCCCTGACCTCTCCTCCAGGGGAGATTTTGAACCCTGCTGGGGAAAATGCACCCGGGTGACAGGCGTGCCGTCTTCCTGGAGACAGAGTGGAACGAACACTTCCACTCCTGACTCAACCTCCTCCTGGCTGAGTCATCTCGGGGACATATTCAATTTCCTCAGCCTTACTTTCTTCATCTACAAAATGGGAATGACAATACATACCTGATCCTGTGGGTATAAAGCCTCTAGCATACAGTAGGCACTAATAGTGGCTTCTAGTATCAATCTTTCTCATTCTTGTATCTTTTCCAAAGCCTTGCATGTAGTTGGGGCCTAATAAATACCAAATTAGGAGTGAGGTGGGTGTCTCAAGCTGACTTTCCACTGAACGGTGATGCTGTGGGCTCTCGTGTGTGAGCTGTGAGGCTCCGCCTGGCTTCTTCATTCTCTCAGGGGGCTTGTGTGGTGGGTGGATGGGTGGGGGTGGGCAACAGGGGTGACTTGGGGCTCTCAGCTTTTGGAGACCCCTAGGGACACATCTGGGGCTCCGGGGGCTCACTGAGAAGGGGCTGAGCAGGGAGATGGCCCTCTTCCCCCCTGCCGTCCCAGGCTGTGAGAACCCAGTTGGCCATCGAGTCCAAGTTGGTCAGTCCGAACAGGGAAGGTATTAGGCGCTGCCCAGTGCTCTGCAGCCAGCCCAACACAGCGAGAGCGGGGATGGTTGAGTGGGGTGGAGTGGGGGGGCAATGATAAGGTGGCTCTAGAAAGAAAAATGCTCCATCTCCCGCCTCCGGGGCCCCCGACCCAGCAGTCCCTGGGGGCAGCCCATGTGGCTCTCAGCACTGGCCTGGCCCTGTTGCGGTGGGAGGAAATTCCAAGTCTGGCTGAGGTCCCCTCTCCTCCCCAGAGCTGCCAGGGGTCTGGGCCTTAAAGTACATGGAAGCCCCCAGGGCCCTATCCGCATCTCCGGGCTCTACAACTCCACTCCGGCCACCTTGGGCTGAGGATCGGAGACCCGTAGCTGCGAACACTGGTGGGGTGACAGCAGTCACTCGGCCTGAGCCAGTGCTCATGAATCACGTTTGCTTCTTTCTCCCAGTTCTGCTCTGAAGAAGTGAGTCAGGGGAACCTGGTTGGGAGGGAGACTAATGAAAAGCAAAGAGGGGGATCCCAGAAGGGATCCAAGACTTACCGAGGGGTTGGCTGTATGCTCTGAGGTTGGGGCCCTGACTCCACTCGAGTTCATGTGCCTTTGAAAACCACTGTTCTCCCTTAGTTCATGCCCTCCCCCACCCCCAAACTGTGTTCAACAAAAGAGAGAAACTGAGGCCCAGAGAGGCACACAGCACTTGAGTGACAGGCCAGGCCCTAGGGCCAGCACAGTGCTCTTGCCTTCATGACACCATGTCCCACCGCAGGTGGGTCAGGCTCCAGCCACCTTCCAGGGTGACAGGGTGTGTGCCCTGTTGGCTCTTGAGCCATGATTGCTGAGGACTGGCAGCTTTGCTGCCACCTATTTTCTTCCCCTCGACCTGAATTCCTCCTCTGCCCTCCTCTCTTACCCACTCCTCTCCTTCCACAGATCCCCACAAGTGCCCCCACTGTGCCAGGCGTGTTAGGTGCTGGCCGTGCTCCTTCCAGAGGGGGTGGGTAGGTGAGGGCGGAAGGTGGCCAACTCGCACACATGGGTGACACACAACATTTTCAGTGTGCTGAGTCCTGCAGTAGGAGGAAGGGGGAACCAGACTGGGAAGTGAGGGCAGGCAGGCTTCCTGGAGGAGGTGACGCCTGCCATTGGAAAGGGCACCCAGAGCTCAGCAGGAAGAGAGAAGGGCTGGACCCCAGGGTAGGTAGGTGGGAGGAAGCATAGCACGGTGGATGGTGTTGGGACAGCATGGTGTGAAGGCACAGGCCTGGCCACTGTCACAGTCTAGATGGAGGCGAGGAGGTTGACCGTCATCAAGGAGGGTGCAGGGGGAGGGCAGCCTCCTCCTGAGCTTATCACCATCACTTCCTCCATACTCCTCCTCCCTTTAGGTCTCTCTCACAGCTAGAAGCCTGGGAGTCATCCTGTTCCTCTCTCTCCAGCACGATCCCCACATCCAGTCAGTTACCAAGGACCAGAGAATCTCCCTCCAAGATCTCTCCTAGCCCCTCCCCCTCTTTCCACTCACTAGTCCTGTATCCTAGTCCAGGCCGCCCTCCTCTGGCCTGGATTACTATAGTCACCTCCGGGCTGGCCGCTTGTCTTCAGTCTTGTCCCTTTAAATCCGTCCTCTATATTACCGGCAGAGTGAACCACCTAGCACCAGATGCAAACCAGACCTTCCTGGTCCATCCTCCAAACCCTCCAATGGCTCCCTGTTGCTCTCAGGGAGAAGCCCTAGTGCCTCAGCCTGACTTACAAGCTACGCCACCATCCGGTCCTTGTCGACCTTTCCAGAGAAGTGTGAGGTTTAGGATCAAGACCCCAGAGAAAGGTGGGCCTCACTCACCCACAAACCCAGCACAGGTCAGGATCCACAGGGTTCTAGACCGGAGAAGGCAAGAACCCCTACTTTTTGGACCTGGGGGCAAAGTAGGTCTCTGACCTTGAAAAGAGCCCACAGCACTGTTATCAGAACTTTAAACTTATACAATTTGTCAAGCCAGGGTGTATCTTAGCTACAAAGGGCCCGGTGTTCTGCTCCCAGGCATCCAGGCGCCCGCCTGAGTCATTTATGTGAGGACTTCCTCCACATGGGTGAACCTCACACACGGGGGGCAACAATTAGCAAATTCATTAGGGCCTGATTGTGGATGTCTTGTGAAGGCTAACCACTTGCTTACTTAACTGAGGCCCTCAACAGCATTGATAAGAGCTGTCCTTACGTGAGGCTGCAGCCGGGTAGTCAGGGAAAGACTGAGAGCTTCAGGCCAGATGTGCACGGGGTCACGTCCGCAGTAAAGGAGGGAGGCCTCGTCCTCACAGAGGACTGACACCAACGGACAGTGGCTGTGTTAATGTGACCCTGCCCCATAGTTTCACAGTAGGAGCCCACGCTCACAGTGATGTCTGCGATCTTATTCGTCTTCTCTCTGCGTGGCCCTGTGAGGACCCAGCGGGCAGAGGGCAGTCTGCTGCACCCAGAGTCCCCGAGGCCAGCTCTGTTCCCGGCGCAGTCAAGCCACCCGGTGTCTGTTGCGTATTAACTGGTCCCCAGGTGCCATGAGGAGCAGGGAAGAGATGCTCCTGCCTTCAGGAGCTTCTCTTTCAGGGGTTCACAGACGAATGGAGAGTGTAGCAAGGCATTAAAATAACCAGAGAAGGGAAGGCAAGAGGAAGAGGGGGGAAATATTTATTGGGGCTCCACTTATATTTGGGGTGACCAAAATGATTTATAATCTAAACTGGGACACTTTTAAGAGTAAAGGCACAATTAATAATAATGTTGGGTCACGGGTGTAACTTGGGGCTGTCCCAGGCAAGCTGGCGTGTGTGGCCTCTCTCTGACTTATTTATAGGGTCTCATCGAATTTCTAAAACAGTCTATCATTGGATCTGATTAACTCCTTGTGACAGGACAGCGGCTCTGAGAAAGTTACTTGCTCAAAACCACAAAGCTAGAGCCGGCATTTGACCTTAGATCGGTCTGATCCCAGATTTGCTCGTCTTCCTTCCTCTCAGCCTAAAAGCTGCCTGCTCAGAGAAGAGGTTGCTTGGTGGTGGGGGGCTCTGGGCTGGAAGGTGAGGGGGCTTCACGGAAATGATGGGCTGGAAGGATCAGGAAGGTTTCTCTAGGGAGCTCTAATGCAGAGTGAGCCTGGGGGCCAGTTCCAGGTCCAGGCTCCTTAGAGCCACAGGGAATCTTGAGGCTCTGGCCTTCCCACGCTGGTGGGTTAAGTCAGCAGATCCACGTCCCCCTGCTCCGGCGGTGCTCCCAGAGCCCAGAGGAGATGCCCGGGTGCATGCTTACTGAAATCTGCTCATGTGGTCACAACACGGGAGAGTTAGGCCAACACAAGCCACGCAGGTGCAGCCTGCTTGAAAGGTGCACATAACGAAGATACCCGTAACTTCACAGATGTAAGCAGCCCCAAAGGAGAATATACACACCTGTCAATGTGCACACACACATACACACGCATGTCCCATACACAGACCCAGTCACTCTTACCCTGGCCTCACGAACAGTGTGTGCACACAGGCCTTTGGCTAAGGCTTTCAACAGTTACTATGCGTCTCACCCCCATGACACCCCAGCCTCTCCCCTGGGAACCCCTGCCCCCCTCACTAAGGGTGGCAGCCTTGGGCCCCAGCCTTTATGCAAATGCCAAACCACAGCTCGCTCCATCTTTTCTCTCCTCCTTAATTGACTGTTTTCCCTCCTTGCTGGGACTGCGGGAGCCCCGGTCGGCATTCAGGAGGGATCTCCCCCCACTGCCCGGCCGCTCCAACCCGGGCTCCCGGCCCTTTTAATCTAGTTACTTTTCCATCAACACACTGGGAGAATGACACAAAGGGGCATAATCGTATCTGTGGCTGTTGCTGTTTAATTAACCACATAACCTTTAGGTTCACACTCTCTGTCTCTCTCTTCCCCTCTCCACACCCCACCCCCATTTTCACGTCAGCTGCCCCTCTGTACCTGACTCTGGCTCAGGGGCCCTCAAACACCCCACACCCAAAACTTGGGCTCTGTGTGCCTGGGGAGATGCCCCAACTCTCAAGGGAGACAAGCCACCAACCCTAAACCCCACTGCGCTCCCCTCTGGCCTCTGCCTCCCTCTGACCCTGCGCACTCCTGCGGCCACCCCTCGGGCGCTCCAGGCCCGGGGCGAGGGGTGCTTCTGGGAGCCGGCACCCTGCAAAACTCCGCTTTCTGGCCCTTGTCTGGGGCCAGCAGCTGTCATTTGCCGGGCGTTCCGCTTTCTCCACTGTACCATGCTAATTTTTCGAGGGACAATTTTTCGACAATGAGTCCTCCAGCCCGAACAGAAACCCTTTATGGGGCCGGCCCCAGGGAGGCCGCGGTGCTGCCAAGGCAAACAAAGGCTCATTGCTGCCGCCGAGCATGCCTGCGCCTTTCAGGCCGGGTTCGCAGAGCGCGCCGCCTCCAGCCCGCGCCGAGGGAACACCTGGTCCGCCGCCTCCTGGCGCCTAATCAAGATATCAATCACCGCGCCGGGCAGGGGGGCGCGCGGCGGAAGGCTCCAGAAGCCGGCATGTGCAGGTAGCCGGCCAGGCGGCCAGGGCTGCTTGGCAGGGAGCGCGGGGGTCTGGGGAAAAAAATCAAGCCCCAAAGCTGAAGCACTTAATTAGGCTGATATCATCCCGCAACAAATGTTCCTCCGAGAGGAAGGCTTCTGGGCACCAAAATTATTTTGTGATTAAAAGTGAAAACGAAGGAGAAATTATTCCGCCCTCTGAAGAGCTTGGAGGGGTGGGGGAGGCGGCGGGAGGCTGTGGGGCCGGGGTGAGCCCAGGGTTGCGGGACTCAGCCAGGATCCCCACCCCCAGATCACTCCCCAGTGGGGCAGGGGGCTCAATGGTCCACTGTCCCCTTTCACTCTCAGCCTGTCCTCACCGCCCAGGACCTATACGGGTTTAAAATAGTGACAGTGAATGTCCGGGCCCCTTCATATAGGTCGTTTCTTTGGTCCTCACTCCAAGCCCGAAAGAGAATACATGTTATCATCATCCCATTTTGTAGATGAGGAAAACGAGCTCAGAGAGGTGGCATCCTGCCCAAAGTCCCACAGTAGGTCAGTGGAGAGTAGGGAGTCGCGTGGGGCCTGTCCTTGCAAAGGTTCTTGCTCCTGGAAAGCGTATTTGGGAGACTTCCCCCTCTCTCGTCTGACCGCCTGGATCCGGATGGGGGCGAGCATCCCAGCTCTGGAGAGGAGGACCCTGGGAGGGCCTTGTCGCAGGCCACGCCTCCTTAGCTGCTGGCCCCGCCCAGCACCGGCGCAGGTACGCTGCAGAGGCAAGCCACACACGACTTCTATGGGCGGCCCGCTGCGGTCCCCGAGAGGACACCTCGGCAGGCCTTCTTCGGCCACTTTGTCGTCGTGTGGCCTCGAGTGAGCAGCTTAACCTCCTGTGCCTGGGTGTCCTCATTGTAATATGGGACAGCGGTAGTCCCTCCCGCCTCCTGGTGCTCTTTGAGGATGGAAAGAGCACCTCATGCACGTCAGGCTCAGCCGAGGGCTGGCCGTGGGTGTGCTCAGAAACTCCATGTGCGTGCTGCAGGCCCCGCCGAGGTGCTTCTGCAGAGTAGGAAACGAGCTGTGCTTCTCAAGCGCCCCTCCCTTCAGGCCCTTTTGGTCCTTCCCTGGGACATGTCCCCGACTTCCCCGGAGGTCCGGGACTAACGGGGCCCAACAGGGGGCACTCGACCTGACTCAGCGCTATGGGGATGTCCTTCCTGATTGGTTGGTGCCCATGCTGTCTTGGTCGTTAAATATTTTGAAGATTACCCAGATCATGTACGTAATAAAATATTTTGCAATTGACAAAGACATATATATAAATAATATTGGGACACTGAATCTAGGCAATGTCCTTTCAATCAACCAATCATTCATTCATGACTTAAGTCACTCAGGTAGAGAGCTATTTATTATTGATTCATTGAAGCATTGATTTCTGTGCATATTCGCTCATAGGCTCGGTTATTAATTATGCGACAGTCACTCCACCCGCATACACAATGTGTGGGCCTGGGCCCCCCAAGCGGGCAGAGGGGTCTCTCCTGCGAGGAGCCCATGGTCTCTGCGGGGGACTGAATGCACGCATCTTCTCTTACCAAGAGCAAGCATGTAACTGCTGGAGGGAAGAGCTCTGGGGATCAAGGAGAGGGTCACTGGGCTTCATGAGGAGAGGCAGCAGAGCTGAACTTTGAAGGGTGGACAGGATGGCGACACTGGGGAGGGGGATTCTTGGCAGCTTCTGAGCAGGACAGTGGAGACAGTTAGATCTGCATTTCAGGCAGAGTTATTTGTGGGTAACGTAAAAGATGAAGGCAGAAGCTGGCAGCAGGGGCTACTTCCAGAACTCCAGGCCCTCACGGAGGGCGTGCGCTGAGCGTGGCAGTGCTGTGCTGGAGAAAGAGCACGGCCTTTGGGACAAGCCTGCATTCTAACTTGCTTCCCTAATTAACCAGCTGGGGGACTCAGACAAGTTACCCAGCTTCTGAATCCTAGGCGCCTTAGCGATAAAATGGGGACAACAAACCTACTTTATCCAGTTGTCATGACTATTCCGTAAGTACCCAAACTCTGCACCAAGAGCAGGGCACACAGTAGGTACTTTATCACACAGTAAGCGCTCAGTAAAGCGCTGTTATTGCTTCCAGGCTGGTGGAAATAGGGACCAGAGAACAGAGGATGAAAGCAAGAGACACCTTGGGGTTGAATCAGCAGATGGGTCGCAGCAAAAAAAAAGCCAACTCTGATGACCGAGATCTCAGGATGTGGAGGAAGGGGGTAGCGCTCTCTGAAACAAGCACGCTCAGGAACAAACAGGTTTGTATAGTGGGTTAGTTTGCTGTGACAAATTACTCCAAAACATAGTGGCTTAAAGCAACAATCAACATTTAATATTGCTCATAGTTTCTGTGGGTTAGAAATTTGGGAGCAGCTGGCTCCGGGTCTCTCTTGAGGTGAAATCAAGATGGTGGTGGGACTACGGTCCCCTGAAAGCTTGACTGAGGCTGGAAGTTTGGCTCCAAGGTGGCTCCCCCACAGAGCTGACATAGCAGTGCTGGCTGTTGGCGGGAGGCCTCAGCTCCTCCCACGTGGGCCCCTCCGCAGGGCTGCTGATCGCCCTCACAGCATGGTGGCTGGCTTCCCTCAGAAGGAGACCTAGGAGCCCTCACCCCTGTTCTGTTGGTGTTGCAGACCAGCTCTGATGCAACGTGAGAGGAGACCACGCAGAGCAGGAATCCAGGAGACTAGGATTTTAGAGGCCATCTTGAAGGCTGCCCACTACAGATGGCCACTTAACGGCATCAGTTTTTGCCATATAGGCTTTGAGGTGTTGGTGGGGGACCAGACAGGGAAGATCAGTGGGCCGTTAGCAATGCCTAAAAGCGACAATATTGTGATGACTCTCACAACTACTACCGTTATTGCTGCGGCTGCTGCCAACACCACTCCCTCTCCGTAGCACCCAGCGTGTGCCGGGGACCACGCCGAGCACTTGGACGCACCCTCTCGTTTCATCCTCACAGCAACCCTGGGAGGTGAGTTTAGTGTCCCACTTGCTAAATAAGGAAACTGAGGCCAGCTCTGCCCTTCTGGCTCAAGGTCATACAGTGAGAAGGGCGGAGCTGGGATCAGAACACGCAGCTCTCCTCTTTCTTCACCACCTTCAGATCCCTTCAGTCCTCGCTGGACAAAGCCCCTGGCAGCCCTCCAGCTCGCCCAGCCTCTCCAACAGCGTGGACGTCACCTCGGGGTGTCGGGCCCGGCAGTTGGCATTCTCCTCTCAGAGGCAAGTACACTGAGAGGGGAGTTATAACTGCTGGGCCTGAGCAGAGGCCGGGGCAGGGCCCCAAGGCTCCACCATGAGGGCTTGGACTGGTGCCTGCAGACCTCAAAAGCTGGCCTGTTATTTCTGCTTCAGGAGTATTCCCAGGTGCCAGGCCTCCTGAGGGGTACAAGAGGACACCCTGCCTTCCCACCTGAGACCATTCTCCAAAGCTAGTGAATTTGGGAGGACACTCAGGAGTTGTTTCTCTGCACACCCTAGCCAGGTGGTCTGTCCCCTGCTCCACTGCCTGAAGCCTCCAGCAGAAGGCTGCTTCATCCCTGCCTGGCCAGTAGGCCTCTGCATCTCTCTCCTGAGCAATCAATTAGCCGATGGAGGTGGCTGGGTGCAGCCAGCAGGAGAGGATGGATTTTGTATCTCAGTTCACCTGTGAGCCTCATTTGACAATATTGATGCTGATACCAGCCTCACAGGATCTTGAGCAGAAGTCAGTGAAAGGAGGATTTTGGCCAGCTGTCGTATGGAAGTACAGTGCCGGTGTCAGGAAGGGCGGAAACCAGGGCAGCTCTGGAGGCCCGGGCAGGAGGCGGCCTGGTCTTTCTCTTCAAGCCAAACCAGGCACCTTGTAAATGTACCTGATGCTCACTTTCAAATTCCTGTGAGAAAGAATCCGATTGGTCCAGCTCGGGTCAGGTGCATTCTCCGAGACCAATCAGCTATGGCCAGAAGGACAATTAATGCAGCATTGGGGTGCCTCTGTGTGTGTGTGTCAGTGTGTGCCAGTGTGCACGCATGCGTGTGTGCACTCCTCTGTGTGTGTGTGAGTGTGGTGTGAATTCCCAAAGAAGTCACCATGAGCTAGGCTTCCATCCCAAAAAATGTCAACTAGAGCAGGGGTAGCACATTTTGTCTGCGGAGGGCCAGATTGTGAATATTTTAGTCTTTATGGGCCATACGATCTCTGTCGCGACGACTCAACTCTTCTGTTGTGACGCCAAAGCAGCCATAAGCAATAGACGTAGACAAAAAAGAATGAGGGAGACTGTGTCCCAATAAAACTTAATTTCCAAAACAGGCTGTGGGCCAGATTTGGCCTTCGAGCCATTGTTTGTCAATCCCTGAATTGAGTGCTAAGATCATTCCCTGTTTGTTTTTAATTTTCATTTCCTGTCTGTGGTGGACATGGAGATGCACTCCCAGGTTCCCTGTAAGGAAGGACTTGCTGCCCAGCTGCAGGGAGGGTGGCCAGCAGGCAGCTCCAGTGCTGGCTTCCTCAGGGCAGCCCCGGCTGCACAGAACCACCTCATCCCGGGACAGCCAGCAACGGAGTGCAGTGCTGTGGATAGAGGTTCAGCCATTTGGGCCCAGAGCTCCCAAATGGCTGAGCCTCTTGGGTTGGCCCAAGGCTTTGGTGGGTTTCCGTCATGGTTCAACGTCCACTTTTGTCCAATCCTGCATTTATCATCATATGTGCATTCTTGGAGAAAAAATTTAAAAACTCTAAACTTGTAATGTCACAAGAGTGTGGTACAAAGAATAGTTGCTCTGAGAGACCAGAGGAGGAAGAGATCTCTGAAGGCTGAAGCAGTCCCGGACGGCTTCCTAGAAGAGGTGGCATTGGAGTTGACTTTAGAGGATTCTTTCACAAGTTAACTTGCTGACTGCTGCAGCATGCAGGTGCTGAGCTGGGGGCTAGGTGGGTAGGCCCTGGGTGGGCAGTGTGTCAGGTGGGGTGACTGCATGGACAGAGACACTGCTGTGGGGACGGGGGCTCGCCTGAAGGAAGGGGCTGTTCTGAGAGAGAGACAGGTGAGCACTCATGGGAAAGGAAGGGGCTTGCCCCGTGCAGGGCACTGGGGGCTTAGTGCTGGGAGGGACCTGGTGACCGTTTTGCTTACCTGGGCATTCTGCGCATTTCCACCACAGGTAAGATCTTCATAGCTAAGACCCCCTCTACCTTTGAGTCTCCAGTTCTGAGTGTGTTTCTGTGCATCTGGTTTTGTGGTGACACTGGGACGGGTTTGGGAAAAGAATAGAGAAAGGCAAGTCCCAACACTCCTCCCCCTCCATCACTCTTGGTCATTCAGTCACAAACTCACTTCCGCTGAGCCCTGGGCTGTGACCTGCCTGGGGACCCAGCCACGGCCACTGCTTTCAAAGAGGTCACAGTCCAGTGAGGGACACACCTATATACTTCCCAGGGCTGTGTCATAGGAGACGTGGCAGAGAGCCAAACCAGCTGCCTGGGAAGGAGAGCCTTGAGGAAGGCTCCATGGAGTGGGGGTGCTGTGGAAGGATGAGTGGGATTCCAGTAGAAGCACTTTAGCAAGAAAATAGCCGGATGTGGGCTCTGTCAAGGAATGGGGAGCACGTCTCAGTGGGAGCCTAGGTGAGGGCTCCAGGAAGGGTGGCAGGAGGCGAGACCGCAAGAGTAGATGAGTGCCAGGTCTTGACAGGCCCGGCCGCCATGCAAAGGCGCCTCGTTGTGTTCCTTAATAGAGGCTGGAGTGCCCTGTGTGTCATGGGGCAGTGGGTCATACCCAGGATCAATGGGGAGCCACAAGGGAGGTGGTGAATATTTTGTCGTGCCCTTTTTATAAATGAGGAAAGTGAAGTCCACAGGGGAGAAGAAGTTGCTTCAGGAGGCACAGCCAGTCGTGTTGGCTCCACTCCCTCAGCTCCATGGGTGTTGGTGCTCTGATCCCTGTGGCCTTTCTGAGCAGCACCCTCAGTCCTTGCCCTGAATCCTCTGGGTTCGGGCCCACCCCAGGGCCCAAGATCTCTGCTCCCAAGGTGGCCACACCCCTTGTTTATCCATTGTCCAATCACATGCCAGCTACTATTGTACAGCCAGTGTGGGGAAAGAGGAAGGGGGGGATTTGGCAATAATCAGTCATTCAGCAGTGTGACTAAGTGCGGATGTGTGACAGGCGATGGATTCCGTGATGAGCAAGGACAGACACATGGACCAAAAAGCCTCACACGTGGGAGAACCCTTAACCCTGATAGTCCTCTTCCTGGAAATTCCACTAAGGTAAGAGTCATAGCTGTGCAAGCACAGGCATCCCCCCTAAATGAGCAAAAATACATGTAAAAATCAGTTTAATACTTCAAACAAAGCACAGGGCACCAGGGGAAAACCAGAACTTTGCCAGATGTCCTTACACTTGGATTTAATAGTGCATCTTGTGGGGGGAGCGTGGTGGGGAGGGCAACAAATGCTTCCGGTGCTCAGAGGCCTCGAAGGTCTTAATCTGCTCTGAGGAGGATCACGAAGATACGGCTATAAGAGTAGTTGGGGAGGCTTGTATAAAATAAGGAAAAAGTAGAAACAACCTCAGTGCCCAACAGTGGGGGATCAGTTACCTAAATCAGGGGATGTGGCTTGGCTGTGCTCTGGGTATTGTTAGAAAACATGAAGTGTGTTTAACGGCTCAAGGACACGGTATCCCAGAGAGCTACGGCAGCATAAGAGGTATTAAAACAGTGCCCAATATAACCTGCTTGGTTTATTTTTCCTCTGTAAGTTATGGAGGCATGGAAAAGCCTGAAAGCAAGTATTCCAGAATGTAAGAAGTATGCATCTGTAGCTATTGGAATTACGGGGGATATTATTCTATTATTTTATTTTACTTTTGCTTTTATGTGTTTTCCAAATTTTCCATAATGAATATATATTACTCTGGTAATCAATTTAAAACTCCGATGGTTTGTGAGAAGCATCAGGCAGGCTTTGCTGAGCTCTGCAGGCTGCTGCTGGGTGTGGCCGGGTGGCTCAGTGGGCCCCGACCCCCAGGAGCTCCCAGCCTGGTGGAGCGGGGCCAGGCAGAGGCCTCCAGCCCTGGAAAAGGAATTGCCCAGAACCTTTCTTTGAGCAGCCCCTGGGGATGAGAGCTCCTGTGGAGGGGGCAGGATTCTGAGCTCTGAGGTGCCCGCACGGGGAGCATGAAGGAAACAACACAAATCAGAAACTGCCTGAGTTGGTTGTGAAGACAAACACGGGGAGCTGCAGCCCCAGCTGGCAGGTTTCAACACCTGCTTCCTGCCTGTTTACCTGCCCAGGGGAGCTCTGGGCACCAGGCCAGGCCCACCCGCAGCCCGGGTCCACCCACGCGCAGCCCTGGTGGAGGGGGGCCCAGGGAGGCTTCTGGGAGAGCCATCTGATGCCCAGCTGATGTCTGGAGGACATGAATCCAGAGTGAGGAGGTGAAGGCAGGGAAGCAAGTGGCCTGCCCCGGGCCTCAAAGCTGGGCTAGCAAAGCTGAGAGCACCAGTCGCCCATTCTCCACTGGTCACAACCCTCACGTGTCCTTGGAGCCTCAAAAAGCGTCTTTGAGAAGTGACACTGACATCACCGTAGTTGGTGTTTGCTGAGGGCCAGACGCGGTGCTGGGGGACCCCGGTGGGGAGAGCAAGAAGATGCAGACCAGTATGTGAAAGAGCATCTCAACTCAGTATAGCATTTACAGAAGGCCGAGGGAGCCCAGAGCAGGCGGCAGGAGCCCAGCCCCCCGCAATTAGGGTAGACTTCCCAAGGGGATGTGTAGAGGTTGCAGGACTCTTGAAACTCTCAAAGCTGCCACGATCTACAAGAAGGCAACGGTGGTGGAGCTGCAGGTACTCTGTCTAAGGGGTAAGGATGAGATCTGGGAGATAGTGGGACTAGAGTAGACTTTCCAGAAGGCTGCCTGTGTAGGGCTTCCTGCCCTGCTCCTGGGGGTGTGGCCTGGCCTCAGCCTCCTAGGACCTGTCCCTTGCTCACTGGGCCTCCTGGCCTGGAGAAGAGGCCCTGGCTGGCCTGCCCATGTGTATCTGTCAGGTAAGGGACAGCAGCCCCAGACCTACTCCTTCTCCCTATGCCTGCCCTGGCTTCAGTCTGAAGTCCCCAGTGCAAAAAGATAGCAGAAGAAAGGGGCTAGATTTTAATTCAAGTCAAAAGAATATTTACTGAATATCTGCTCTATGCCCATTGTTGTTGAAGGCAATGGGTAGAGTGCAGGGGAATAATTTAATCAGAGAAACTCTTGGGAAGTAATGTAAGATGTATATGATCTAGGGGTAGATTATGTGTGTGTTGGGGGACAATATCTGATACCTGTTATGATAGACAGGGAGGGCTTCCTGAAGGAGGTGGGCTTGAAGAGTGGGATGACTGGGAAAGGCAGGCGGAGGCTTGGCAATGGAGGCAGGTTGGTGGACACTGTCTGTGAGGCTAGGAGGCTGAAGGCAGCAGGTGGAAGACCTCTGTGGCTTGCTGTGCTGTCAGGATGCTGCTCTGAGCTAGAAGAGACCACTGAGGTGCCCCACTCTCAGCGGAGGTTACTCCACCCAGCCCACCAACTGAGTCAGGATCATCTCTTCTCTTGCAATTCCTCTTGTGTAGGTGTATATTCCACAGCTGGCACCTCATTATTTGATTTCCAGCTTTTAAAGTATTGTCTCAGTTTCCTTACCTGTAAAATGGGGCTAATAATACTTATCTCAGTTATCAGGGGGTCCAAACAGGGATTTGCAGCAGTTTGCCACTGGTGAGTGCCCGGGGACCCTTTGTGCCTGAGTGGATGTGGGGGAGGGCTCCAGGTCAGAGCCTGAAAGGGAGGAACAGGCCCAGTTAGCTGGTATTTGAGGAAGGATGCAGAAGATGTGAGCCCAACTGACAGTCCAGGGGCTGGTTTTGAGGCCGAGTGGAGAGAGAGGTAGAGCCAGAGGCTGATGGTCTTGCTCTTGGTCTGAGGTCTTGGTCTTGAGACCCTGGGTTACTGTGGGAGCACATGGGGACACCACCTGGCCTGAACCCTGGAAGACCCACCTCCAAGTGGAGGAACTGGGTGCACGTGTTGCTGAGGGCTGGGAACCCCCTGAGTAACCAGAGTGGTGGGGGGAAGGCTAAGGTCCTGCAGGCATGCAATGTGGAGGGAGCTCAGGGCCACCCTGCCTTGGCAATTGATGCCAACATGGTGTCACCAACAAGGCTGGGTAAAAGAGTCTATGAGATGAGGCACCAGCAAATGGGAGTTCCCATTTCTTCAAGTCTGCCCTGTTCTGGAATGTGTGAAGTCTCCAGGACCAGCAGGGAAATTCCTCCAGGCTGTGGGAGAGGGTCTTTGGACCGTGCTGGGCCCAAACCAGGGGCCATCAGAAGAGTGGCTTGAGTTGAGCTGCAGGGGTGCCCGCCAGGGCTGGGGGAGGGCTGGCAGCCTCACAAAGCTGAGGGGCCACCCTGTGGAGGGAAATGCTGGTCCCCGGGAGGAAGGGTTCCTGGACACTCAGGCCCAGGTGTTCGGGTGCCGCAGCAGCACGAAAGGGACGACACTACCATCATGTCTGCGGGTGGCACTTTAATTTTATCAGCTCTCCTGATTTTGATATTAGATGTATGTAGCTGGGCTATTGCCCCTCTATGTAAATTTTTAATTTTTTTAATAACTTCCTCATTTACTTCTTCCCTCCTCTCGTGTGCAGCTTTCTCTTTAGGCCCCTCAAGTCTGAGGAAAGAGGAGAGGGGCACCCCGCCCCTTGCTCCCTGACTGCCATGTGAGGGAGCCATCTTGGAAGTGGAGAGGGACCATGGTGGACGTGGAACCTCCTGCCCTGGTCACGCCTTCGGACCACTGAGTCCCTCTGACGTCTTGACTGGAGCCTCATGAGAGGCCCTGAGCCAGAACGGCCTAGCTTAGCCGCTCCCGAATTCCTGTCCCTCTGAAACTTTGTGAGATAATAAATGCTTATTGTTGTTTTAGCTATGAGTTTTGTGGGAATTCGTGATGCAATAACAGAGAAAATGTTCAAAAAGCACGGTGGCCCAGTGAACAGAGAGAGGGAGCATAGCCCGGGGAGGCCAGCGAGGTGGGCAGGCCACGTCCAGGCAGGCCCTTGTGGGCCAGGGGAGGAGGGTAGGCCTACACCTAAAGTCCTGGGGAGCCCTGGGGCAGTTTAAGCAGAGGCATGGCCCACTGCAGTTTCACAAAGGGCGCTCTGGCTGCTGTGTGGGATGGACTGGGATGTGGTGGGCACAAGGGGGCAGGCAGAGAGAGCAGTCAGGAGGGTCCTGCAGCATCCAGCTGAGAGGCCTGGAGGCCTGACTGAGGGGTGGCAGTGCAGGTGTAGAAAAGAGGATCAGAGAGAAATTTAGGGGTGAAAGTGACAGGACTTAGTGACCTGGACTTGGGGAGTGAGAAGGAAGGAGAGGAGTCAATGATGCTCCCCATTCCTGCTTTGAGCAGAGTGGCTGGGGACACCACTGAGCGAGACTGGGAGCCAAAAGGGGAGGCAGGTTTGGGGGCATGATGACAGGTTCATGTGTCCAAGGGAAGGCCACTGAGGGCCATCCAGGGGACAGGTATAGGTCTGGAGCTGAGGAGCAAGGACAGAGCCGGCTTATGGCCTTGAGGTGCTCAGCGTCAGGAGTTAGCATGTGCTCCAGAACAGGCACAGATGAGAGAAAAGAGGAGGGCTGAGGGGCTGGGTGCTGAGGGCCTAGGGAAAGCCCGGGCACCCAGAGGCTTCATGGAACCAGGGGAGGGTGTCCCCCAGTGGGTGGGGGTGAACCGCCGTGCTAGAGGCTGCTGAGGGGCCAGGTAAATGGGGATTACAAAGTGCCCACCAGTCCCAGCAACCAAATGGTTACAGGGGCCCTTGGTCAGAGTCATTTTGGTGGACTGGGGAGAAATCAGACCAAGTGATTTGAGAAGTGAGTGGGAGGTGAAGAAGTGGATATATGGAGTGTAGCTTCTCTGTCACGAAGGTGGCTCTGAAGGGATGAGAATGACAGAACAGGAGGCCTCTGTTCCTTACTGCACGGACCTCTCCATGGGGATGCCAACGCTCCCTTCGCTACATGGCTGTTTGAGTGCTGACAACCTGGGCTCTTGCCCCTGGTGATCTTCAAGTGGGTCCTGAAGGGTGGGGAAGGTCTGCATCGGCCAGTGGACTGCTTGAGGGCAATCATGGGTCTTACCTCCTCTGAGTCCCTGACCCCTGCCCCCCGCAGCCTGGACCAGAGCACACCTGTGGAAACAATGAATCAATGAGTGAATGCATGCATGGATTATTATAGGTGGAGAAAGGGGGCAATTTGCAGACTGGCATTTACACACGACTGAGCAGGTGGCCACCACGTCCCTGTGCACATGACTGTGTCCTGTTAATGATAAAGCTTCCTCCTCACGTCATGACATGGGCAGAAATTCAGAAGGTCATGGGGGAGGCCATGTTCTCTCAATTCAAGAGTCAGTCACACTGCTTCCTTGAATGGTTTCAGATGTGGCTCACCCATAATTAGGTGAGTGAGGTCATGAGGGCGCGGTGACTTGCTATGAGGTTAGATCCCATCCGGGCCCACAGTCCAGGGAGGATGGCCTTGATGGGGCTCTGATAAGGCATGGCCTCCTTAAAACCCAGGCCTAACAGCAGATGAGAGGCCACTCTGCGGCCCTGTTCAAGAGGAAATTCCTCAACCCCACTCAGCAATAGCAGGAGACCTGAAAACAGCCAACAGGGTCTGCTGTAAGGACTTACATTTGGCCAACACAGTGAAGACACCAGAAGGTGGTAGGACAGGCAGAGTGTGTGCAGAGAACTTTCTGACCTCTCTGCACCCCATCCCTCCAGGTCAGCTCAACCACTCCATTTTGGCCATAAGTCTGACACTGTGGTTTGGCTGCCAGAGAGGGCACGGCTGGGGTCAAATCCAGTCTCTCTGACTCTGAGTCTGTGTTCTCTCCGACTCTGAGTCTGTGTTCTCTCCTCTGGGCAGAGTTTGAACTAGACGACAGTGGGGAGGGTCTGAGGGCCTCAGTGCAGGGAACTGCGTGGTCAGACCAGGACTGTGGGTGGAGAGGCCAGTTGGCGCATGCAGGGAGAGGTGGGGGAGGTTGGGCAGCTGGAGACCGTGAAGCTTTAACCTGAAGAAAGTGAGAGGTGGGGACCAGGGGAATGGGAGTGTGTGACAAAGAGCCAGGGAAGAATAGGGAAATGGTGGCAACCACTCAGCTGCAGGGAATGAGGGACAGGGGAGAGTGAAATAACCCGAGGGTTCATACCCAAGCACAGGTGGGGGGACACGACAGTGATAGAGTCTTCCACGAGCAGGCAGGGTGGGGAGTCCTGTGGGCCACAGGCGGGCGGCTGGGCCAGGGAACTGGAATACCACAACAATTTTGAAAAAGAGGAACAAAGTTGGAAAATTTTGATGACCTAATTTCTTTAAAGCTACAGCAATCAAAACAGAGTGGTATTGGCAAAAGGATAGACACATAGACCAATAAACAGAATAGAGAGTCCAGAAATAGGCCCACACGTATATGGCCAATTGATTTTCAACAAAGGTGCAAAGGCAATTCAATGGCAAGAGGATAGTCTTTTTAACAAATGGTCTTGGAACAGTAGACATACACATTAAAAAAAACGAACTTCCGTCCATACCTCACACCACATATGAAAATTGACTGAAAATGGATTATAGCTCTAAATGTAAAATTTAGAAGTATAAAATTTCTAGGAGAAAATATTTGTGACATGGGTTAGGCAAAAGGACATAGCAGAAAAAATCGATATTTGGAGTCTATCAAAATTTAGAAACTTCTGTTCTTCAAAATGAAAAGAGGAGACATATATATATATATAGACATATGTAAAGAACTATCAAAAGTCAATGATAAGAAAACAAATAACCCAGTTAAAAATGGATAGGTGGCAAATAAGTACATGAAAAAATGGTCAGCATAATTAGTTGTCGGGATGTGCAAATTAAAGCCGCAATGAGATCCTAATACACACCTATTAGGATGGCTAAAGCAAACAAACAAACAAAGCTGACCATACCAAGGGCTGAGAAGGATATGGAACAACTTTGGCTCTCATAATCCACTGGTGGGAATGCAGAAAGGTACAGCCACTTTGGAAAACAGTTTGGCAGTTTCTTAAAAAGTCAAACACAGCCCTACCATATGATCCAGCCATTTCACTTATAGATATTTACCCAAGTTAAATGGAAACTGATGTCCACACAAAAACTGGATGTGAATGTTTACAGCAGCTTTATTCGTAATCAACAAAAACTGGAAACAATCCTGCTGTCCTTCAGTAGGTGACCGGATAAGCAAACTGTGCTACTTCCATACAACGGCGCACTTCTTGGCAATAAATAAGAAGAAACTGCTGATTCACAAAACAACATGGATGAATCTTAAGTACATTTTGCTAAGTGAATGAAGCCAGAAAGAAAAGGTAATATATTGTATGATTCCATTTATGTGACACGTTTGCAAAAGATAAAACTATTGGGACAAAAAACAAATTGGTGATTGCAGGGTTGGGGAGAAGGGATTGAGTACAAAGGAGCAGCTCAAAGGAAGTTTTGGGGTGATGGAACTGTGCTGCTTGGTACTGTGGTGGTTGGATACGTGACTCTACTCATTTGTCAAAACCTATAGTACTGTACACCACAAAGAGTGAATTTTACTGCAAACAAATTTTAAAAATCAATCAGGGTGTGGGGAAGCCAAATTGGAATGCAGACTGTGACCAATAAATCAAATTTTATTACAAATGAGAGACATAATCACACTGAAGGAGGTAGGGATGAAAGGAGACCTCTAAGTGATTGGAAAATAGTGTTTTGTTTGGCTACTGCAAGGCTAGATAAAAAGGATGGTCCACAAACACTGTGCTCTGGTTGGTAAATATATTTCTCACAGGGGTACAGGTTACAATTCTGAAACTAGTGTACACTTATGTGAGGGTAGAACAAATAAGTAATCTATTGTAGATAATGACAGGTTTCTCACTTCAGAGAAGGAACTTACAAATAAGCAAGGAGGAAACGCTAGAATGAACCCTGTAGTGTTGGGTTGGAGTTGGAAGTATCAGTATGTACTCGTGTGTATATACACACACACACAAATAAATAGACAGAAATAAGTATAGATGTGTGTACATACATGGGTTAGTGTACATGCACATATTTCCTAGCTCTGCCCACTGAAAGGATCAGAAGCAGGGACATCTCAGTAGCAATGAGCACATCTAGCACACAAATCTTGGCTTCTAAATATCATTCTCCAATAGAAGACCCCAGGGTTCCTCAGAGAAGTGGTTGATTCCAGGGATGGGGCAGGGAAAATATAACACTAAAAAATGGTGCATATTAAAAGGACACAAGACACAGGAGAGGACTTCCAGTTCCAAGAAGGTGAGGTAGATGTACTTTCTGATTCCTTCCACTAACTACAACTAAAACCTATGGATTATATATAAAACAAACACAGGAAAACTCTTCTTATGTTTGAAAGGTGGAGAGAAGAAGGCAGACTGGCTAGGAACCTCAGGACCCAAGGAATGTTGTGGTGGTAAGTTCCCCAGATTTTTTTTGCCTCATATATCCCAGACTTAGAGCTAAACAAGCTGTCAACTCATAAACACCAATAGGCACAGACAAAACAAGCAAACAAACAAACAAAACACAAAACCAGCAAAAGCCTGCCCTCTGTAGCCAAAGGACCAGGAAACGGACAGACTGGCAAGCCAGTAAACTTTTTGACAGTAACCACCCTACTCTAGGCAAACACTTGGGAAACACATGGGAAAAACTGTGGCCCCATCCCCGTCCCTGTTAGCAAAGGCCACGTGGCCTTAGACCACTACTCTTGTAAGGCTGTAACAAGATGTCCCAGCACCCTCTCTGGACTGGTGTTAGAGGAGGCCAAGTAGAGATCTGGGACATTCACCCCCACCCAGCAGTACTGAGATGGCCCTCTTTCCTGCATCCCTCTCCCCCATGCACTGGGGTGGTGCCAGAGGAGGCCTAGTGGAGAGTCAGGATGTTCATCACCACCTATTGATAATGAAGCCACCCTCCCACCTCTACCCCAGTGTCAGCGGAGACCACCTGGGAGCCAGAACTCCCACCCCTGTCCAGCAGCAGAGAGGAGCCCCCTCAGGTATCATTGGAGGCTGAGTGGGGAACCTGGAGTTTTACTTCAACCTGGCAGTGCCCTCTATTGCCCTCTCTGACAGCAGCGGTGTCAGAGAAAGCCAACTAAAACAGGAAGTTGAAATAAAATCCAGAGTCTCAGAGCATAATACAAAAATGTCCAGGTTTTGATAAAAAAAATCACTTTTCATACCAAGAACCAGGAAGATCTCAAAAGTATGGAAAGAAACCTATCAATAGATGCCACCACTGAGATGACAGAGATGTTAGATTTATCTGACAAAGATTTTAAAGCAGCCATAATAAAAATACTTCAGCAAGCAATTATAAACACACCTGAAACAAATGAAAAAATAGCAAACCTTAGCAAAGAAATAGAAAAACTCAGCAAAAAAAAATAAAGCTATAAAAAAGAACCAAATGGAAATTTTAGGACTGAAAAGTACAATAACTGAAATAAAAAACTCAATAAGTGAGCTCAATACCAGAATGGAGGAGGCAAAAAAAAACAGGACAGAACTTCAGGGACCTGTGGGTCTATACAAAAGATTCATGTCACTGGAGTCCCAGAAGAAGAGGAGAAAGACAGCAGGGCTGAAAACTGCTCAATTTGGCAAGAGACATAAACCTACAGAATCAAGAAGCTGAGTGAATCCCAAACAGGAAAAACCAAAAGAATACATTCCAAGACATATCAGAATCAAACTTCTGAAAACTTAAGACAAAGACAAAGTCTTGAAAGCAGCCAGAGAAAAATGACAGCTTACCCACAGGAGAAAGACAATTCAAATGGCAGTGGGTTTCTCAGCAGAAACACTGGAGGCCAGAATGCAGTGGCATACTATATATTTCAAGTGCTGAAAGAAAAGAACGGTTAACCCAGAATCCCATGTACAACAAAAAAATAGCCTTCAGCAATGAAGGGGAAATCAAGATACTTCCAGATGAAGGAAAACTAAGAGAATTTGTCACAAGCACATCTATCTTAAATGAATGGCTAACTTCTCTAAACAAAATGAGAATTTCTCTAAACAGAAAGGAAAAGATAAAAGAAGCAATTTCGGAAGTCAAGAAGGAAGAAAGAGTATAGTAAGCAAAAATATGGGTAAATACAATAGACTTTCCTTCTCTTCTTGAGTTTTCTAAATTATGCTTGATAGATGAAGCAAAATCTATAACACTGTCTGATGTGGTTCTAAATGCATGTAGAAGAAATATTTAAGACAATTATACTATAAACAAGATGTAACGGGAGATAAGGTTTCTATACTTCACTCAGGCTAGTGAAATAATAATACCAATAGACTGTGATAAATTATGAACACCTAGAGCAACCACTAAAAATGCTATACAAAAAGACATGCAGTCACGCACTGTATAATGACATTTTAGTCAATGACAGACCGCATATTTGACAGTAGTCCCATAAGATTAGTACCACATAGCCTAGGTGTGTAGTAGGCTATACTGTCTAGGTTTGTGTAAATATAGTCTATGATGTTCACACGATGATGAAATCACCTAATGACACATTTCTCAGAACATATCTCTGTCGTTAAATAAAGCATGACTGTGTTCAAAAACACCATAGATAAATCAAAACGGTATTCTAAAAAATGTTCAAGTAACTCACAGGAAGGAAAGAAAAAGAAAACAGAAATGAAAAACAGAATACAAACTGAAAACAAAAAATAAAATGGCAGACTTAAGCCTTAAACATCAATGATTACATTAAATATAAAAGATATAAACATACCAATTAATAGACAGGGATCAGCAGAGTTGATTATAAACCGCAACCCAACTACATGCTGTCTACAAGAAATTTCTTCAAATATAATGACATAGGTAAGTTGAAAGTAAAAGGATGGAAAAAGGTAAATCATGACAACATTAATCAAAGGAGAGCAGAAGTGGCTATATTAATATCAGATAAAGTAGAAAACTACCAGAGACATAGAGGGACATTATATAGTGATAAAAGGATCAATCTACCAAAAAGACATAGCAAACCTAAATGTGGACGCACCAAACAACAGAGTTGCAAAATATGTGACACAAAAACTGATAGAACTGAAAGGAGAAATAGGCAAATCTATAATTATAGTTGGAGATTTCAGCACTCCTTTCTCAACAACTGACAACTAGATAGTACATCAGCAAGGACACACAGTAACTCAACAACACCATCAACAAACAAGATCCAGTTGACATTTCTAGAACACTCCACCCAACAGCAGAATACACATTCAAGTGCCCACGGAACATATATCAAGATAGAGCACATCCTGGACCATAAAACAAACCTCAACAGATCTAAAAGAATTCAAATCATACAGAGTGTTTTCTCTGACCACAATGGAATCAAACTAGATAGCAATAAATAATCTGTGAGTCAAAGAGGAAGTCTCAAGGTGGGAATGAAAGTCCTGACTTCTGACACCACCCAGCAGGGTGTTGGGGCTCCTCATTACAGCCTGGGTGGAAACAAAGGCTCCCATTGGCTTTTGCTGGCAGGGGTGGGGGTGGGGCCACAGTTTTTTTCTGTGCTGTTGGATTGACTAAAAGTTTTCTGTCTTAATAAACGCTCAAATATATGAGCAAATGATTTTTTTTTTTTTTTTTTGGTGAGGAGATCAGCCCTGAGCTAACATCCGCCAATCCTCCTCTTTTTTTGCTGAGGAAGACGGCCCTGGGCTAACATCGGTGCCCATCCTCCTCCACTTTATATGGGACGCCGCCACAGCATGGCTTACCAAGCAGTACTTCGGTGCGCGCCCGGGATCCGAACCAGCGAACCCCGGGCCGCCGCAGCGGAGCGCGCGCACTTAACCGCTTGCGCCACCGGGCCAGCCCCGAGCAAATGATTTTTGACATGCGTTCCAAGACCATTCAATTAGAAAAGGATAGCTTTCAACAAGTGGTGCTGGGAAAATTGGTTATCCACATGCAAATGAGTGAAGTTGGAACCTTACACCACATACAAAAATTAATTCCAAATGGATCAAAAAGCTAAACGTAAGAATTAAACTATAAAACTCCTACAAGGAAATATAGGTGAAAAGCTTCATGACATTGGATTTATCAATGATTTCTTGGATATGAAACCAAAAGTACAGACAATAAAAGAAAAAGTAGATAAATTGGACTACATTAAAATTAAAAACTTCTGTACACCAAAGGACACAATCAATAGAGTGAAAAGGCAGCCTATAGAATGGGAGAAAAAATTTGCAAATCATGTATCTGATATGAAGTTAACATCTAGACTACATAAAGAACTCCTACAACTCAACAACAAAAAACCCAAACAACCTGATTTTAAAATGGGCAAAGAATTCGAACAGACATTTTTCCAAAGAAGGTGTATAAATAGCCAATAGGGATATGCCCAACATTACTAATCATTAGGGAAATGCAAATCAAAACCACAGTGAGATACCACCTCACACCTATTAGGACAACTGCTATCAAAAAACAAAACAAAACAGAAAATAACAAGTGTTGGTGAGGATGTGGAGAAATTGGAACACTTGTGCTTTGCTGGTGGGTACGTAAAATGGTGCAGACACTGTGGAAAATAGTATGGTGATTCCTCAACAAATTAAAAATAGAAGTACCATATGACCCAGCAATTCCTCTTCTGAATATATACGCGAAAGAATTGCAAGCAGGGTCTTGAAGAGATATTTGCACACCCATGTTCATAGCAGCATTATTGACAATGGCTAAAAGGTGAGGCAACCCAAGTGCCCACTGATGGATGTATACACAAAATGTGGTGTATATATCCGTACAATGGAATAGTATTCAGCCTCAAAAAGGAAGGAAATTCTGACACATGCTACAACATGGATGAACCTTGAGGACATTATGCTAAGTGAAATAAACCAGTCGCACAAAGGCAAATACTGTATGATTCCACTGATATGAGGCACCTAGAGTAGTCAAATTCATAGCGACAGAAAGTAGAATGGTGGCTGCCGGGGACTATGAGAGGGGAACGGGGAGTTAGAGTTTAATGGGGACAGAGTTTCAGTTTTGCAAGATAAAAGGAGCTCTGGAGATGGATAGTGGTGATGGCTGCACAACAATGTGAATATACTCAATGCCACTGAACTGTTAAAATTGTTAAGATGGTAAATTTTACGTTATGTGTATTTGACCACAATTTAAAAAAAAAGTTATCTGTCTTGCTTGGCTGCCCCTTCCCTGGATCTTTAGTTAGAGTGAGCAGGTTTTTGTTGGGGCATTTTTTTTTTTTTTTGTCTGTATCCATTGCTCTTTCTGAGTTGTTGACCCTTTTGCTCCAAGTCTGGGATATATGAGGCAAAAGAAAACCCAGGCAGCTCACCATTGTGTCATTCCTCATGTCCCCCCGAAGTCCCTAGCCAGTCGGCCTTCTCTCCACTTTTCAGAGTCCTCTTATGTCTGTGTTATATATGATGTCCTAGGCTTTTAGTTGTTCTTAGAAAGTGGAAACTACTCTATCTTCCCAGAAGTGGAAGTCTTGGTCTGCAGTATTTTTATTAGTTCTCCAGGTAATGCTGATACTCACTGAGGTCTGAGGACTCCTG
This sequence comes from Diceros bicornis minor, assembly GCF_020826845.1. NCBI lineage: Eukaryota > Metazoa > Chordata > Mammalia > Perissodactyla > Rhinocerotidae > Diceros > Diceros bicornis. The sequence goes on along the minus strand of NC_080749.1, from coordinate 12,271,413 downwards.
AATTCACATCTGAGTCCCTAGTTCCCAAGGGCAAGGACTGAGTCTTCCTCGTTTACAACGAATCCCCTGAGCTGAGCACAGTTGGTTCTGGTCAGTCCTCACACAGATCCCCCCAACCCCTTGTTGGTCTTCCAGGCAGTTTTTGCCCACCCTCGTTGCTGCATGAGTTCATTGATTCACTCGCCCACTCCTTTGGCCACTCGTTCTGAGCTTTCTCTTCTTTCCTCAAGCAAGAGTTCAGACTCTCCCCTGAGGCCTCCGGAAGGTTCTTGAAAGCTCTGGGTCCAATGCACAGCAGTGAAGCCCCTTTCCCTTCCTCCCCCAAAAGCCAGCCTCCCCAGGCTACAGCCAGGCCTGCTCCCCAGACCCCTGCCTTCAGCCAGTCACCCTCCTTCATTCTGGGTCCGTTTAGTGCCTGTTCATGCTGCCACATTTACTGACAGACAGGTAACGGGATCCAGCAGGTGAAAAGCACACCCCTGCTCCAGGGTCAGCGCTTTCCGAAGCTCTGTGGAGGGAAACGGCAGCTCTCGGGTCATCTGTGTTTCAGGCCTTTGCTGAATGCGGTCTCACTGAATCCTCCCAGTTCTTCAAAGATAGGACTCCGCAAATTCACAGAGGAGGAAATGGAGGCTCAGAGAATTAAGTAACCTGCCCAAGGTCACACAGCTGGCGAGTGGCAGAGCTAAGACCAGGAGCGGGGGGCCTGACGTTGGAGCCCAAGCTCCTCTGCCTATGAGGTGCCCCAGACGTGGGCTTGTTGTAGGGACCCGGAGCCTCACTCTAGAGACCACCCTCAGACCCCAAGGACCAAGCACAGAGCCGGATCTGAGCTAAGTCCTCTTGGCTGTGACCCCTGTCCTGCCCGGTTCAGGCAGCAGGTAGGTACCACGTGACTTGAAACACCAGGAAGAGGAGCAAGAATCTGGCTGACATCAGATTTTCCAAGGGGCTTATGGGTTTCTATTTTTCCTCCTTTGAAAAGCCGGGTTGAGTTCAGGGTAAGAACCACCCTTTCCTCTACAAAGCCTTAAGCTGCTTCAGAGAAAAATGGCTTTGTTTGGCCTTTGGATGCCATTCCTGAGAAATGATGGCAGCAGATAATGTACCTTCAGCAAACCTCCTGTCTGTGACGCCTGGCTGGCTTTGGACGTGGTCCAGGAACTAGTGTGCTGTTGGTTTCTGGTTCCAGTCCTGGCTGGTCCTGGCTGCCCTGGGTGAGGCTCTTAGCCGGGCCGGATTCTTGGGTCCTGATTTAATACATACCGAGCTATTTGGGTCTTCTGCAAAAAAAAGAAAAACATTCCCTGGATTTCAGGAACAGTCATCATCCTAATGAAACGAACAACAACAAAGGCAGCAGCTTCAGCACAGCCAGCCTGCATGGAGGCCCACCACGTGCCAGGGCACTCCGGCATCTATCCGCTGGCCCCGTGAGGCAGGCATTGTGAGTGCCCCGCCTATCTTACAGATGCAAAAGTGGAGGCAAAAAGTAACTTCAAAGTAGCCCTGTTTTCATGAAATTCTTCCAGAATTCAGGTACTTTTCTTAGCGTAAACTGTGCACCCAGGAGAGTAACCAGCACAGAGCTGGTCGTAGCTAGGCATTCAGCAATAAATCCTGGTTGAATGAATGAAGGAGGAATTTCTTGTTTCTTCATTGTAATGAGCTTATATCTTTGATGTCATTTAGTGCAACTTCCCACCAGTGCAGGAATCGCTTCTATAACCTCTCGGGCAGATGGTCATCCACCTTCAATACCCCAGGGAGAGGCACTCATTCCCTCCAGGGATAGCTCTTCCCACCTTTGGGCAGCTCTCATCCTCAGAAAGGACAATAGTTGATTATTCTGAGCTTAGCTCTGCCTCCCCGCGCTGGGTAACCATTGGCTCTGGTATTACCCTTTGCTATGCTCAAGTTTCTCCCCTTTCTACAGGTTTGTCCTTAAACATCAGAAGAGGCCTCCTCCTTCTCCTCAAAGTTTTCCCACTTGGGGACTTAGGGGAAGGCTGGGCAGGGTGTTGCAAGTCTGAGACCCAGACACAGGGTGATAATTGCAGGAAGGGCCTGGAGAAGATAAGCTGCTAGTGAGATGAAGGTGTCTGAGTGGAACCTCCAGTGTTTTCAGGGCACTGCAGATACAAATGAAGAATTAACAGCACTGATAGCAAATCATCATTGCTGTGGTGCTGGGTGCTGAGCTACAGCTTTCCTTGTAACACCTCTTTTGAACCTCATAACAGCCCTCCGCGGTGACTCTTACTATCCCCACTCTACAGACAAGGGAACTGAGGCATAGGGAGGTCAAATCATGTGTGCGGTGTCCCTCAGCTGATAAGTGGAGCAGGGCGCATGCAAACCCCAGTCTGACAGGAGCCGACCCTCCCACCGCCCACGTGCATGGAGACACACTGCTGTGGGAGGCCAGAACCTGGCTGACAGGTGGAAGGTGCAGGAAGGCAGGTGTCTGGTTAACTGAAGCACTTTCTAGAAGTCAGAAATGTTGGGCCTCATAGGTGGTGAGCACTGATGTGGCAGGATGGTCCAATAGGATCCATGTCAAGGGCAGGCTTTTGGACTACATTTACCCAGTTGAATCCAATTAAACATAAACCACTGGGGCCATCTTAAAAAGAAAACAAGGAGAGTGAGGAATGAGCGGTGTTTGCAGTGTATCTCTGAGGCTAGATGTGTTTCAGCTGCAGCTGGGAACACCTTCTTGTTTGGTGCCTATGTCTCTGAGTCTCTCCCCAAATACTAGGATTCTCTAAAAACTAGGTCCTGGGGAGGTGGTCTGACCCTGTTTCCAGGAGCTATGAGGTGGGAGGGGTTGATGGGCACTCGAGAGAATGGGTCTTTTGCCTGAGGAAGCCCAGGCCTTGCACCTGTCTCCACCATCCCCAGTCCCTCTCATGCTTGGAGGGACTGCCTCAGCCTCCCTTCCCATCTTTGCACAACCAGAGCGACTCAGCTCAGGGGATTCGTCGTAAACGAGGAAGACCCAGTCCTTGCCCTTGGGAACTAGGGACTCAGATGTGAATTCAGGAGTTCTCAGACCTTGGTGAGTATCAGCATTACCTGGAGAACTAATAAAAATACAATAGACCAAGACTTCCACTTCTGGGAAGATAGGTACTTTCCACACTCTAAGAACAACTAAAAACCTAGGACATTATATATAACACGGACATAAAAGGACTCTGAAAAGTGGAGAGAAGGACAACTGGCTAGGGACTTTGGGACCTGAGGAATGACACAGTGGTGAGCTGCCTAGGTTTTCTTTCGCCTTTCTGTCTTGCTTGGCTGCCCCTTTCCTGGGCATTTAGAGCGAGCAAGTTTTTGTTGGGGGCACTTTTTTTTTTTGTCTGTATCCATGACTGTTTCTGGGTTGTTGACTCTTTTGCTCCAAGTCTGGGATGTATGAGGCCCTCTCTCTTTCTCCACTGCAGGCATCCTGGGAAGGCAGAGTCCACAGACGCCCAGAGACGGGAAGGAAGTGTCAGGGGAATATCGCCAGGAGGCTGCCAGCTGGGTCCTGACGTGGCTTCAAATCCTGACCTTAGTACTCCCTAGCTGGGGGCTCAGAGCTGGTTATTAACCTCTCTGTGCCTCCTCTGTAAGAGGGGGATCAAACACTAATTAGCACAAGGCCTGGCTCTGGGTGAGTTCTCAATGAACAATTCCCATTGTCATTATTCTCAAGAGTTTGCTCCTGAACAGTACTGGCATCTCCCTCCATCTGGGGGCAGGGGAAGAGCGAGAAAAATGGATATAGCACAGCGAGAGGATTCAGATACTACGGATGTTTATGGAGCTACCTTTGTCTGCTAGGACTTTATAAAGATGTTATTTAATCTTCACAGGAAACTACACCGCAGGTGTCCTTTTATCTCCATTTTCTGTATGGTGAGATGAGCCTCAGAGAAGGCAAGTAACTTGCCCAGGGGCACACAGCCCATACACAGCTCAGCTGGGGACCCGGGAGGGCCAGCCCCATGGTTTGGGGGGGTGGGGAGCTTGCCCTCATTCAGTGCTGGGAAGTCCCAGAGGAGGGCCTGAGCTAGACACTGGTGCCCCCTCTCGCTCCAGGCATGAGGGCTTGGCTCTGGAACCTAGAATACTGTGGTTAGAGCATTTTGGCCTCCAATTTCTTTCCTGCTGATGAATATTAGGCTCTGAGTTGCTTGAGGGCTGGGGCCCGGCTGGCAGTCGGGGGTTGGACACATGTCTGGTCCATTGCTGCCTCGAGGGACCAAAGTCCAGGCAGAGCCAGGGCCCATCCTGGGGGCAGCTTTGTGCTTGATCGACGCCTGCTCCGTCAGGCCAGGGCTCTGGACCTTTTTCCACCCACCATCTTTCAGCTCCTCCTGCTCTTTAGGAGCGTAATGAAAATTTTCCATGCTTCCAGCTCTGTCCCTCGCAGGCTGAACAGTGACCTGGCATCTAGGTGGCGAGGAGGACGACTTTCCTGGGAGAGGCCAGTGTCAGGGGCACTTGGGAGAGGGGGGCCTGAGGGCGGCCAGGACCTCAAGGTGGCAGCAGCAGAGAGAACAGCCCCAGCTCCTGCTCACCCAGGATCCCTCCGCCCAGGAGCCCCAGGTGGGAGAGGCCTCATGGGTGCCGCTTCACAGATCAGGAGGCCGAGTCACTTGCCCGAGGTCGGGCATCTGGTGAGTGACAGGCTGGGAACTGGACCCGGTCAGCGTGATCCCAGGCCTGCGGTCTTACCACCTCGCCAAGTGCTTAGCACTGGCAGGACTCTACCTGGAGCATTGTCACTGGGCCCGGGGTGCCCGCTGCCACTGCCTCACGGGGCCTTGGGGGTGAGAGGTGGCCATGGGCTTCAGGCAGCCCCCTCCCCCCCCCAAGGGGAGGGCTGTTCACCCTCCTCCATCCACTCCTCCTGAATGGAGGCCCATGCCCTCCCCAGACTTGGCTGCTGTCAGAAGGGGGAGGGCCCGTTGGGAGCATTTTGGACAAGAAAACTGCAGCCTAGACAGTCTGGAGAGGATAAATGACTTGCCTGGGGCCATAGAGCAAAGTGGGGCCAAAGCCAGCCTGGAACTCAGGTGTACTGACTCCCAGGCACACACAGGCCCGTGGGCGAGGCCTCCACACTCTGTTCCCTTCTTCTAAGGATGACACCTTGTCACATAAATGTGGGAAGGACCAGGCACAGCCAGGACCAGCCTGTCTGATCAGCTGTGTAAGTATTCTGAGAACCTGTAACACTGAATAGCTTGCTGCTGGGGAGTGTTATGGTCCCCGAGTGTCCCCACTATCCACAAGAGCACCTGGAGAAGCCACCAGTGTAGCAGTTGTGCTCCACTGACTCTCTCGTCTCCAGTTCTTCCCCATCTGGAGAGAGAGGCCGGCAAGGCAGGGTCCCTGCTTTCCTCCAGGCCACCACCTCCTAGACTCCCAGGAGCACTCTCCTGTGCTGGGGGAAGCTGCCGCCACCCTCGGTTTCCCCATCTGTATGAGACGCCGGTGGACTCATTGAGACCCACAGAAAGGGCAAGGGCTCTGAGCGCACGCGGGCGCGAAGGAAAGGCAGGAGTCGTTGGAGCCCTCTGTCCCGCTTTAACTGCAGCAGGCGACCTGCGCTCTGGCCTGGGCCTCTCGTTTCCTTTCGGTAAGCTCTCTCCCTGCTTGAGGGAGCCACCGACCTCAAAGGCCAGCCCATAAAGGGGCCCTGACATCCTTGGGAACAATGTCGCCTGTTTACCTGACAGATTGTCTGCTTTCTTTTCATCTGGGGGGAAAAGAGCTCCCGCTGGGAGCCGCTAATCCCAGAGTAAACAGATGACCTCGTGGTGCCTTTCTCCCAGAGGTGGGGTGTGGAGCAAGTGCCCCAACTGTGCAAACAGACCCTGGAGGCCTCGTGCCCGTGGGGGGCGTGGCCCCGGGTCCTGGCGGGGAGGGCCCTTCCCCTCTGCCGGCCCTTTTTCTCCCTTTGTGGTTTCAGATCAAATGGGGAGAAGCTCAAAGGCAGGGCCATGAAAGGTCAAAGACAATTTGCAGGGCCAAGCGTGGGGGAGGCGAGAAGGGGAGAGACGGAGCGGGGCCCGACCTTCACCTGGATCCAACCCGTGCAGCCTCTCCCCAGCTGTTCTGAGGACACTGCCCAGGCGGGGCTGGCTTTGTGCCCTGGCCACTCCCTTACTTGCTGTGTGACAGAGGCCAGCAACTGTTCCTCTCTGAGCCTCATTTTCTCTGCCAATCGACTGGGGCGGGGATTCCGGGGAGGGGGCAGCCAGAGCTGGGACAGAGGCATTCAGCTGGGGATGAATCATGCCTGTCTGGGAGACGGCGAATAAAACAGCTTCTGAAACAACAGATTACACTGCAGGGCTGTTATCTCCGGGAGGGAACCCACTTCCTAGTGGTGTGACCTTGGGGGAGCTGCTTGGCCTCACTGTCCTTCGGTTTCCTCCTTTGTAAATGGGGATGAGAAGTCTTCTACCCAAGGGCTCTCATGAAGATGAAGAGAACCTGATACATAGTAGATACTCAATAAACGTTAGTTCCTAGGGGTTTAGAAAGGACAAGGTCTTCATTCCCTGAAAGGAGCGGGGGAGTCCGGATGAGTCAGAGATGTGGGCGCCCCGTCAGCCTGACTCTGCCACCCAAGACAGACAGCAGCCTTTCCCCAGGGCTGCACGGAGCAGGGCGAGCCCTGAGCACCTGGCGGGCGGAGGGCTGCACTGTGGGTGCCTTCCTGACCACCCTCTGCTTGGCTGCTCCTCCTGGGCGTTTCCCTAGCTCTCCTGGGCATGCTCCTCCGGTCTTGGCATCCCAGCAACCGTGACTCCCAGCCGCTCTTTGGGGTAGAGAAGGTGAGAAATACTTAGATTCAGTTACGCAGGCCAGTGGCTCCTTTAGCATGAGGGCCATGCTTCAAACATGCAGTGTGTTCCTGGGCTCCTCTGCTTTCCCTTGTGAAGACAAATGGCAGGGAGGAGATGTAATCTTTGATGAGTGTCTTAATGCAAGCTCATAGGTATCAGAAATGCATTTGCCTTCACTTAGCAAACTCAACTCCCTATAGCTTAAACAAGTGGAGGTTTATCTTTCTAACATAATTCTGGAAGAATTCTGGACATGGGTAGTTGCTGGTCTTGGTCAGCTGCTGGCGATGCCAACAAGGACTGGGCTCTTTCCAGCTTTCTGCTCAACATCCTTAGCACGTGGGCCTACTTGTCACCTCATGGTGGCCAGATGGCAACCTTGGTTCCATCAGGAAAGTAGAGGGTCTCCCAGGAACGCCCTGTTGGTGTCTCATTGGTCAGAAGTGGGTCATGTGGCCACTCCTGGCAGCAAAGGATGCTGGGAATGCAGATACCTGAATGTACTTCTCCAGCCTTAAGCAGGGGCAGGCAAGGGAGGGTGGGGAGCGTGGGGACAGGGAATGGGTGTTGAGCCATCCAATCAGCTGCCTGCTAGAGGAGATAGTGCTACTCACATCCCAGTCTTACAGACGGGCAGCTGGTGCCAAAGGCAGAGAAATGCTTACTCAATAAGCTGTTTGATTGATTTACTTTGACATTCTGGGCCAGCAACCAGAGATGTAGAGATAAAAGCCACTCCCTTGCCTTCTAGAGAAAGAAGGAGATTAATAATAGTAATAATAACAATATAATAGCTAAAATTCATCGAGCACGTACTGAGTGCCACGTGCTTGCTGGGCACTTTCTAGACTTTGTCTTGTCTCGTGCCTGCTCCAACCCCAAGCGACTGGCATGATTCTGTCTGCTGCGGAGCAAACGGAGGCTCAGTGAGGCCCACGACACACAGGCCTGCCCCCACATTGCATGAGGTGGCGGATGTAAGAGCCCAGGTATGAACCAGGCTCTCGGGCAGCCCATGGGAAGAAGATGCCATGCTCTCTGGAGAGGGCATGAAAGGTTTCTGGGTGTGGGGAGAGGTGTGTGGAGTCTGGAAGCACCGATTGGAATTTCCTAGTCAGACAAGATGGGGAAGGGGCCCCAGATGAGGAAAGACATCTGCAAGGACACGTTAGAAATGACATGAGCAAAACCTAAGCCACCCCAGGGTCTGTCCACCCACACTTCCTCAGGAATTTTTGTATGTAAAAGGAGCATTGAAAATAAAATCATACTTCTATAATCAGTGAGCTACATGAATAATCAAAGAAATGCAAAAATATTGAAGATAAAATCCTCACAGTTATAAAATTGTCAAAGATTAAAAAAACACTGTAACACTTGTGCTGATGATGATGTGGTAAAATAGACAACATTCACACACTGCTGGTGGGAGGGTGAATTGGTGTAAATCTTTTGAAAAGCAACTTGAAAAATATTCTGTAAAATGTGCTGATCTTTTGGCTTCACTTCTAGAAATACATCCTAAAGAAATGATAGATAAAAGTAGATAATTTTGTGCAAGGCAAATAATTTATTGAAGTATGAATGTGTGTTTTCTCCCTTGTATTTTCCCTCTCAGTGTCCTAGACTTGTATCCAGACTCATATCTACTCCCTAGTCCCAGGGACACTTGTAGAACCCAACCAGAAGCTGCTTACAGGCAGCATCTTTATTTCCTGTCTTTTGTGAAAAAGAAAGATCAAGAAACAAACATTCAGGCAGTCCCAAAAGAGTGGGAGAGAGAGAGAGCTGTGAGAAGGAAGAGGAAGCTTCCCAGCACCTGGGAAGGGGCCCCAAGTCCCCGAGGTGGGACCTGGGCCCGTCCATAGTGGTACCCCTGGACATGGCATGATTTCCCAAGGTCGCCGTCCAGGGAAACTAGAGTCATAGCCACGCCCCAGTGTCTCAAGCCCCCAGCCTGGCCCACAGCAGTAGCCAGTGGATGTCAAGGAGCATGCCCTCTGGCAGGATGGGTACCTCCAGGGAACCCATGGGTACCTCCCTGTGCCTGGCAGACTGCAAACCCCAAGCCCTTTGCATGGCCCTAGGAGGCAAGGAGTTCTGAACACGACTGAGGTTGATTTTTCTGGCCAGGCCTCACCTGGAATTTAAAGAATACTTTGAATGTGACATTCTCACATATCTACATTCATGAGAAAAAAAATGTTTTTAGGAATTGAGTATAGAGGCATTATCTTGTTTGGATTTTTTTAGACTAGTAGTTAAATATTTTCCATAGGAAGATACCAAAGTCCCCTGGCCTGTGTCCCCTGAACTCCAGGCACGTACCTTTACCGTTGCACCAGCCCTGCCAGGAGGGCCATCATCTATATTTAGTGCTTCACTGTTCTTCGAGGTTCTCAGGTCCTGGAGACTCATCAGGACGTTGTCTCATTTACCTTGACATCCCCAGTGCCTTGCGCAATAGCTGGCAACCGCTCAGAGAATGGATGAGGGAAAGAGCAAGTACGTGAATGAATGAATGAATGAATGCACAAACTCACAGATGTATGGTGTCTGAGATAAACGGCCTCATAAGGCCCGTCCGTGTCATCCCCACGCAGATGCTCCTGGCAGTCCTAAGGGCCGTGCACTTGGCCGACGGAGTTAACTGCAAACACACACTCAGGGAGTGTAAACAGCCCTCCTCTGGGCCAGAGCCGACTGGCAGCTCGTGGGCAGCTTGCACAATCTTGTGGGCTGTTGGGATTCTCATTTTTGGGGCATGGAGTCATCTCTGCTGTGGGCCTCTCCCGCCTTGCCCTGGATTGTCTCTTGGCAACATAAAAGGAACTGTGTGTCTGTAGTCAGTGGGAAGAAGTTCAGACCCTCAACCCCTCCAGGAAGCCCGTCCTAATTAACTAGATCTGCCCAAGGACTCAAGGAGGTTGGGGCTGAAAGGGAGCTTGGAGATCACCCAGCCCAACCCCTTCATTTTACAGATAAAGGACCTGAGACCTTAAGAGGTGGGGACACAGCCCACTGCAAGTGTGGCAAAGCTTGGCATGAAGCTATGTGTCCTGGGATGGCAGCTGGTTTCAGAACCAGCCAAACAGGGCTGTAAATTCCTGAGCAGCCACTGTCCAGCAGTGTGAACTCAGATGAGGGACGTGTCCTCCCCGAGTCCCCTCGTTTCCATTGCACTGCATGCAAGGTTGTTGTGGAGACCTGAGAAGCTGTCTGTAAAGCGCCTGACACAGAGCCCGCCTCAGACCAGGGCCTTCTGACTCCTGCCTCCTCACACCCTTCTTTCCTAACTCCTCCCAGTCAGCATGCCTCCGTGTCTGGGCATGAAGCGCCCAGGCTTCACTCTGAACCCTCCACCTCAGGGAAACACGCTTCCCAGGTTGGCTGTGCATGATGTGACTGCCTCCAGATTCGTTAGTGTCCGCCCACTTTCTCTCATGCTTTTTCTATCCTCACACACCCCTTGATCTTGCCAAATTCATTCATAGTTTCCTTTCTCCCTGCCTTCTTGCAAACTTTCCCAGGCCCCTGCTGTGCACGCCTGGCACCTGCTGGGCAGAGATGCTCATGGCTGGTGCCGGCCCCTTAGGCATTCCTCTGCTGCTCGAGAGAGGCCATGTGGCCAGTGACAACACAGGGGGAGAGCTGAATGGCAGAGGCAACGCTGTGTGTCCACAAAATCCGGTGTCTAAGCTCTTGTTTCCAGAGCACCATGGTAGGCAGAATAGTGTCCCCTTAAAGATGGCCATGTCCTCATCCCCCAGATCTGTGAATGTTACCTTACATGACAAAAGGAGCTTTGCAGACGTGATTAAGTTAAGGATTCTGAGATGGGGAGATCATCCTCAATTATCCAGTGGACACAAGAGTCCTTCTAAGAGGGAAGAAGGTCAGAGAGGAGAGAAGACGTTATTCTGCTGGTTTTGAAGATGGAGGGAAGGGTCATGAGCTAAGAAATGTAGGTACCCTTGGAGCCTTCAGAAGGAACCAGCCCTGCTGACACCTTGATCTTAGCCCCTGAGATTCATTTTGGACTTCTGACTACCAGAACTGCAAGAGAATAAATGTGTGTTGTTTGAAGCTACCATGTTTGTGTGAATTTGGAACAACAGCAATAGGAAATGAATGTAAACGCAGAAGACCATGCTTCCCTGTCCCCCTGCAGTTAGGTGACATCATGTGACTAATTCTGGCCAGTGCAACGTGGGTGCAGGTGACACATCTTCCTTTAGCCTGAGGCTTGACCTCTGGCTTCCCTCTTTCCCTGTCATTGAAGATTTTGTAGCTGGTCAAAGTACAAGGTGGTGATGCTGCTGGCAGCCCGGGTCCCTGAGTGACTGTGTGGAGCAGAGCCCCCAGCTGACTGTCAAAACCCAGCAGGATTTGGGGGTTACTCGTTACAGCAACATAACCCAGGCTCTCCTTGCTGTGGGGGCTCTGATGAGGCTCTTGCTTCACAGAGGAGGTGATGATTAACCCTTGAAAAGGCAGACAGCCACTTGACAGTGTGAACAAAGGCCTGGAGGGGTTAGAGTCTGTTGGGCTGGCCTGGGGTGCATAGTGGGGTTGGAGGCTGGCTGCACAGGTTGGGGGCAAATGGGGAACAGGGACGGTCAGGCCCTCTGGCCATACTGTCCCCCCCGGGTTCACATTCCTTTCCTAGCGTGTACTGCTCAGTGTATACCTAGTGTGTGTGCAGGGCTCATGCATGCACACATGCGTGTGTGGTTGAAGGCCTCTCTGTGCACAGGTCCATATGCACACCACCCCACGTGCAGCTGGGTGGGTGGGCTTCTCTGGGTTCACCTCTGGGCAGAGCCCTAGCTCTGCAGGTCTGGGACAAAGGAAGGTGTCGAGCTGTGGCTGGATGTCTAGTGCGGAGGGCCTGGATGGAGAGCACACAGAAAAATTAGATTGGAGGAGGATGTTGTGTGAGCGTGCAGCAGAGTGATGGAGAGACTTTAAAATCATCTGTGACAAGAAAGCTGGGAGACACAGTGGTGGCCGACTAGGTGAGCCCTAACCCCTGGGGCCAGCCTCCAGAGCTCATGTGACTCATTAACCTGCGCCCCCTCCCAAGGTGACTAATCGCTTTTTGCTTTTCGAGTGGCCCTTTCTCAAGGGGCTGACGTGTTTACAGAGTGTTTTTATTGCCCACATTACTCCCCATTCTGTTACCTGAAATACATTCAATTCCTATTAATAATGTGCACTGGAGGACATAGATTACATCATTAGCACTAAACTACTTTATTTCGGTTTACAGAGGAGCTGCCTCTGATGTAGGAAGCCAGGCCTTCACACACGAGCTACTCACACTCGTGTGGACATCGTGCAGTGGGAGTGTGCAGTCACAGCCGATGTGTTTTCTTGCACGCTCACAGCAGCGCACGACAGTAGCCTCTTGTTTGCTTGGCCTCTCGGTGGGATGAGGAGGGCTGTTGCCCCTGACTGGTGTGGTGCCCTAGCCCTGAGGCAGGAGCTGTTCTCCCGAGGGTCTCTGCAGGCCCTGTGTGCAGTCAAGGGCTTTCAATGAGACACAGGACCCCCGGAGGTAGGGCCTGCAAGCCTCATTTTACATGTGTGCAAATGGAGGCTCGCAGAACCCAGAGGTCCTGCCTAAGGTGCACAGTGGGGCGACGCTTTACATCCAGCCCGGCCTGGCTCTCTGGGCTCTCTCCTGCGGCCTCGTACTCTCCCCAAGCGCTCTGCGCCTCACAGTCAGGAGGCCGCTCATCCTCCCGTCCCCGCCCGTCTCACAGGGCCCTGTAAGACCAAGTGAGACGATGCGTTGGCAATGCTGGAGGCTGTAGGAAGATTACTCATCCTTTTTTGGCAATGACTTTTGTATCTTTCACTAATGGCCATGAGAGTCTCGCCTCCATCCTACCCCGGGCCCCCTCGGTGCAGGGTTAGTAAGAATTGATGTTGGAGCCCAGGTGGGCGAGTGGTCAAGGGGCTTGGTGAAACTGCTCTTCTCCCACCCATCAAGCACACACGCTGCCTTTGCAAAAACAATTCCCTATTGGCAAAGGGCGGTGTTTGCCCTGGGACAGGCCCTGTTTATTCTGGCTAAACCACCGTGGAGTCCAAGTGCTCCAAGTTTGTTGAACTTCCTGGATTTCTTATCATGCAGCCTGCCCCACCAGGAGCAGGTGAAATGCTGATGTGTGCCCAAGAGAAGATACGAAGAAGTTCCACAAACACCTCCTGCCCCCGAGGGGCAAGCAGCACTGGGCAGGGCCGCTAAGGGCTGGTTGGGGGCAGGGTTGAAGGAGCAGGTCAGATCTACAGATAAAACCTTCCTTCTCCTTCACCTGGCCTGAGCCTACCTTTCCCATTGCTGAATTCCTCCTCCTGAGCTCTCTGCTCTGCTCAGGCTGGTCTCCTCACTGTATCGAAATGTGTCTTGCCCCGTCCGACGTCCACACCTTTGCCTGGGCCGTGCCTGCCGTGTAGAATTTCCTTTCCACCACCTCTCCAGTTGAAATCCTGCTTGGTTGGTAGAATAAATGTATGACTGGATCATTAGCAGGGTGGGACTGGGTAAGTGACAGACTGTGCCCCCACTACGTTTTTCTGCACATTTCCTTCCCCTGTCCCTTCCCTGGTGAGTCCTCAAGGGCTCATCAGGATCTTTGTCCTGGGGTGTCAAAGGGAACCCTCAGGTAGCCCCTGAGAGACACAGGAGAACTTGTTTCTGCCTAGTCACTCACACAACACGACAGTTGCAGAAGGCTGGGGGTGGAGTTGGGGTGATGGAGGGGTGCAGGGGGAGGGGCTTCCAGGCTCAGGAGCCGGTAAATCCGGGGTCACGTCCTAACTCCCAGCCTTCTAGCTCAGTTACGCCTGGGTGTAACGAGTGTAATGGCAGCGTCTTCCTGGGGAGGTTCAATTACAGCGATAGGCCCAGGAAGCACCTGGGGCCTGGTGGGTATGTTCTATCAGTCCCTCGGTCACTCCGGGGGACTTCAGACAAGTGGGTGGCCCTCGACAGCCTTTGTGTTCTGAGGGCACTCCTCATTGACGGCCTCCTATGAGGTGCCTTATGGCCAGCAAACCTACACGTTGCTATTGTTTATCCTCTTTGCAGATAAGGAAACCCAGTGAGCTGAGGCCTGTGGTCCAAGGACACACAGCTGAGAGGAGGCAGAGCAAGGGTTAAACCCGCGACCACTTGACTACACCATGCTGACCTGTGCTCATTCCTTTCTGGGTGGGAAGGGCCTCCTGCCCCCTCCTGTCCCGCCCCTCTTGCTGACCAGCAGCCCTCGAAGTTGCCTGGCCCTCCTGGATCTGGGGACCCATGTGGAATGAGCTCAGGATGCCCTAGGGTCCCCTCGTCAGACCCCCTCATCTGCCACGTGCCCTAAATTCCTATCGTTCCCTGTGCTGCTGTGGTTCCCATGGTGTGTGAGCCAGACCCCCGGTATAATGCAGTCTCCTGCCTGCCTCTGGCGGCGGCGCACGGCCATCAATGGACACACCAGCACCTGGCATCTGAGAATAGGGTCCCCAGCCAGGGACATTCTGACGGGGGGAGAGCAGCTTCAGGCTGGGTCCTAGAGTGGCCACCCTGGGAGCTGGGGCTCATCATCAAAGGAAGAAGCTATTCAAGGAAAAGCCGAGAGAGGGAGCGAATGACATTAATCGAGTCCCTACGACGTGTGGGCCCTCCCTCTATGTATGCTGTCTCATTCCACTCTCTCAACAACCTTGTAGAGGAGGGCCTGATTTGTTTCCCATTTTACAGAAGAGGAAACAAGGCACAGAGAAGTTAGGTGATTTGCCCAAGGCCTCACAGTTAATATGGCAGAGAGACAGGGTTCAACACAGACCCGTGACAACTCGCTAATTTTGCCAGGACATAGTTCCCCATCCTGGGAATGTGGTAGGGAGACAGATTTGTCTTCAGGCAGAGCCAGCTGGCCAGGGTGGAAGAGAGGTTTAGAGAGAGGAACTGTTGGCCGATGAGTCAGGTGTCTGGCCCTGGCAGCTCCTGCCGCCCACCTGGTGCGGCCAGAGGCCTGAGGTGCTTCAGCACGGTTAGTCATCCCGGTGAGCAGCAAGCAGGCAGCCATCGGGAGGTTTGCTTCCACCCCCTGCACTTCAGGTGAGAAAACAACACGAGGGCTGCCTCTGGCCTCAGCACCCAGGGTGCATTACTCACTTCCTTCCTGGGCCCCCTCGCCTCCGTGGGAGGGGGTGCTGGTCCTGCCAGCGCTGTGGGACATGTGTCTATAGGGGGTGTGTGCAGGGGGACAGCACTGAAGCACTCACATCCCCTCTCTGGACGCCATGGGGATTAAGGCCATTGGGATGTCAGGCTGAGCCTGAGGGTTCTCTGCCAAAAATACCTATTAAATAAGAATAAAGTTATTTGGCTTCACTTTAAAAGTAAATTATGCTCTTTAGAGAAAATTTAGATAAAACAGAGTAATATAAGAAAGAGAAATAATTCCCCAGAGACAACCAACGGATACATTTCTTCCCAGCCCTTCACACGTCTGTGTCTGATGGTTTGTGTGGTGGCTGTCATCCTCACCCAGGCCGAGGTCTGAGCGCCCCCACACTTCCCCGTGCGTCATTCGCTTACCTGCATCAGCCTGCAGAGGGAGGCGGTATCGCCCCATTTTACAGATGTACAAACTGAAGCTTCGAGAAGTTGACACGCCCAGGCTCACCCATTGTAAGAAACAGGGAGAGAAGGGATTCAACCCAAGATCTGTCTGACTGCTGGGCCCCAGTTCTTAATCAGCAGCAAATACACTGTGATGATTCCAGCTTTTGTACCTAACGTCTCTTCAGAAGTATTTCCCCCTCTGATGAGGAATTCAGTGCAAATGTCAGGTTGAATGTCTGCCCACTATTCCATCCAGTGGCTGCACCACACGTAACCCTCCCCTGCTGCTGGACATCCCAGTTGTTGCTAATTTCTCACCATATCAACACACTGAAATGGACTGCTTTGGGGACAAATATGTATTTTGGGTTATTTCCCTGGGGCAGTGGAATTGTGAGGTCAGAGCGTGCGGACACTTTCATAAGCTCCTGGGAAGCACCTCCCCACGTGGGCACCTCGTTCAGCAGACCCGCCAGCCAGAGAGGAGAAGGCTGCTTCAGGGGGCCCCTGTGCGGCCCAGCATGGAGCCCCCACGCTGTTGCTTCACCGGTGGGTTGAACACACAGCTGAACTTTCCCTGGTGGGCAGGTGTGGCGGCTTCTGCCACAAATCTGGCCTGTTTAAAGGTGAGAAACTGAGTCTCAGAGAGGCGAAGTCACTTACCCAAGGTCACACAGCTGGGGCTAGAACCCACAAAACACGGCATCTCACATAGAGCATACAAAGCACCTGCCACTGATTCTGGAGAATTTCTAGTTATCTTGCGCCTCAGACTCAGGGTCGGCGAGGGCCAGTTTACTTCCTGCAGCGTCTGGGCGAGATTTTCACAGAGGCTGGGTTTTGGCTGAGTCCTCACCTCCTGCCAGCCTCCCTCTAAATTATATTTCAAACACTGCCCGCTTCTCCGCATCACCTCCTGCCTGGACTGGTGCAGTAGCCCCTGACGGCTCCCCCATGCCCACTCTTGCCCTTGTCTCCACTCAGCAGTCAGTGTGGTCTTTTAAGGACCCAGATGCCACCACGTGGCTCTCCTGCTTCAGTCTCTGTGGGATTCCTGGCTGGGTGTGTGCTCACTCATCTGGAAATATGCTGAGATGGATTTGACTCAGTGTCTACCCCATGCTGGGCACAGTGTTGGGTGTTGTCGGAAGAGTTAGCTAGACACAGAACGTAGGAGAAAAACCAAATTCCTTGGCCTAACCTTCCAAGGCCGGCCTCCTCTGTCCTCTGCCTGCCCCCTGAGCTCGTCCCATCCCTTCCCGAGTGCCCACTAGGCTCCAGCCCTTGGCCTCCCTTCTGCCAAGCAGACAGGCTGAGCCCTCGCCCCTCACAGGCTTTGCTGTTCCTTCAGCCTAGAACATTCTTTCCTTCACACTCCAAGATCTTCCCTTCCTCCCCAGAGGCCCTCCCCACAGGCAGGCACTCTCTCTCACTCCGTCTGTTGTCTGCATAAGTGTCCTCCCAAAACGTACACACACCACAGCTTCCCCAGGAAAATTCTTAATTCAGGAGCTTCAGAGCTTATGGGAAACAAAGGGTTGAGAGAATGACCTTACAACTGCCCTGACCATTTTTCTGTGTATGAGATAAACATTTTCACGTTCATTTAAAAAAAATCCAACAAAGACATCTCACTGGAAGAGAAGAGTTACAAGGTATTGGCCACGTCATAAGTTGGCAACAGCTATTAATGTCCGTGGATCTCCCTACCTGGCTGGGAACTTTTCTAGATCTCCTTCCCACAAATTTAATTATCAATGACTTGTGAGGGGCCTTTTTCCTGCTGTGTTTGGTCTTCCATGAATTGGACTTACTGACTCCTGCTTCAAGTCCCTCCATGGTCCCAGAGACACAGGGCTCGGAGAACCTCCCGGCAGAAATGTGGCTTGAAGGCCCCTTGCTATGGACAGGGCCTGGCCCTCCGGGTGTGAGGGGGGAAGTGCAGCTGACCACATTCCTCCCCTCGCTGGCCCGTCATTGGCTGCCAGCTTTTGCAACAGGAGCCTCTGAGAGCCTCTGCCCCCTCCATTCATAGGCAAGGGGAGTTAGGAGGCCCGACTCCTCTTCTGTCCCCACTGGGCTTCTCCAGGCATCAGTGCAAAGAGCTCTTGCACTGTGCCGTCCACTTCTCCTCTCCTAAAACTCTCATCCTCCTATTTCCTCTCTTCTTTGTTATCCTCAACAGGAAACGACAGAAGAGGGCAGAAGTGAAGCCACGGGTGCTGCAATGTGGTGTAGTAGGGACATGAGAAAGGAGGGATCGCCACTGAGACCAGCTCATCTCAAACTGACAGGCCGGCCAGGCTCCAGAATGGGATCCCTGGGGAACAAAAGAAATCAGCCAATGACAGAAAACCAATTTTTACTGAGTTGGAAACCATAAATCACAAAATAAAAAAATTAATAACAGGATTGGCCGGGTGAATGAGAGCTAGCACATCTGAAAAAGCCATTTGTTCCAACAAGGCCTGGTGAAGGGCACTGTGAGGACCAGCTATGCTTTCTGATTGCAAGAAACTTACAGGCTCGAGGCACGGCATTGGCCAAGTCCGGGCCTGAACAAAGCCGCTCGTTCTCAGCTTTCTGCTGACGAGTTGAGTGGCAGTGGACATTACCTGTGGGAAGCTGTTCTCCTCTGTCCCAGCTGAGACTGGGGACACCTCCTTATTGAGAAGCCTGCCTTCCCTTTTTAAAGCCATTTCTCCTCTTGTCAAGGGCAGAGGTGAGGTCTCTCTGCCTTTTCCCACCCTGAAACACCGTACTTGACCCATAGGAAGGCACCAGGCATTCTGGCTGGGCAGGTGCCCAGGCCTTGAGGCCTGTCTGAGCTGGGCCCCCCATCTGCACCAGGGGGCCAGACGTTCCTCACCCACATCCAGGTTGCGGAACCTGGGTTTGCCTAGAAGAAAGGAGGGGTGATTGTGGGTAAGTCCAACATTCTGCAGGGACCCCAGCCAAAGCCAGGCCTCAGGGAAGGGTGGTGAGGTCACTCGAGGAAAGTTCAGCACAAGGGAGTGAGGGCAGGAGCACTGGAGTCATCCCTGAGGCCCACCGTCAGGAGTGGGCGGGTCACCACCCAGCACAGGGATGAAAGAGGAATGCATTCAGAGCCAGCTCCCCAGGACAAGGACCCTGCTTGAGGGAAGAGGTGCATAGATGTGTGTGTGTGTGTGTGTGTGTGTGTGTGAACTAAAGTGCCGAACTCCTAAGAGTTTCACACTTTGGAGGTGAGGAGATACTGCTGAGGGGCCTCCTACCCCCTTAACTGCACACAGCCCCGCCGCTCGGGCTCTGGAGGCCCAGCCCAGCGAGAAGCAGCACCAGCTCTTGGGCACCGGCCACGGGGTAGGCACAGAATAAATACTCATCCACTGACAGCTGAGGCTGCTTTCTGTCTCCCCCACAGGGTGGGGGCAGCGTGGCAGCTGGTGGGATTCTTATGTCACTCTTAGCAGCAGAGACCCCAAAGCCCCATGACCGTGAGGGCGTGAGTGGTGATGCCCCCCACAGGACTGGCTTCAGACAGGTGGGACTCGCTCCTGCTTCACAGGCAGGTGGGCAGCTAGCGGGGCCTGGATGGAGTTCTGGCCACAGGTAGGTGTCCCCAGGAGCTCTGATATGTATGAGGAGAGCACCTTGAAGAAGCCAAACTTCCTACAAATCGAGCAGTGGCTTGGAGCAGAGTGGAGGCCTTTGTGGGAATGCAGCCCCATTTGACTCTCCAGGCTGCTTCGGATGAGCAGTTCTGTTCATTCAACAAATATTTATTGAGCTCTAGCCAGATGCCAGGTCTTGCCTCAGAGAGCTGCTGTGAGGCTTAGAGGAGATGACGTGGTGGCAGGAAGGGCTCAGGGTATTTGCAAGTGGAGCCGCGATGCCCATAGGCCCCACCGCTGGGGGAGGGCCTGGAGCCAGGCTCTTTCTGCTCCATCAGAGGAACTTTCCACGTCTCCCTCCTCTCCTTGGACCCATCCTGGCTACAGAATTGATAGATCTGAGCCTCGCCTATGTGGAAGCTCTGGTGGGAAAGAACAGAGCAAAGGGCCAGAAGTCTACCCTGAGGTCTTCTTGCTGTAGACGGGGCACGAGGCGATCAAGGCTGCCAAAAGTAGAATTGACTTCTAATTCTTCCTTTCCCCTTAAATTGTAGCCAACTTCTTGAGCAAGCGGTAGATTAAACCTATAAGCTCTTCTTAGAGAATGTCAAAGTTACAAATGACTTTGTCTTCCAGTTCAGTATCATCTTTCCCCCTGTTCCATTGGACACTGGGGCTCTTTCTCCCACGTTTCTGCCATGGAGCAATCCATATTTGAGGACCTCCAAAGACAGGGAGCTCAGTACTCTCCAAGCACCAAGGTGGTCTTAGTAGGGTGGCTGTCCTTACTAGGTGGTCCAGTAGGGCTGCAAGGAGAGGCTAGAGCACTGGAAGCCTGTGGAGACTCAGGAAATGCTGGGGCCCCGGGGGAGGCCACAGAGGACAAGGCGAGGGAGGCTGAGAGCTAAAGCGTGGGCTCAGCCACCCCACTGTCCACCTTGGAGGGCCAGTGTGCACAGGACAGGCAGACGGACTATAGACCACCTGCCGCCTTGAGTCATCCATGACATGACCCCTGGGCACCATGGGAACACACTCAGATATACGTGGGCCAGGCAAGAGGCCAAAGGACAAATAATAGTGACGTCCACCATGCAAAAGAGGCCTGAGGAATCACCAAACCCAGGCCTGTTATGCTCCAGTTGTGTACTCCGTCCCCACGAGTGTCCACCTAAGACCCTGTGTGTCCACGTGGGACTGTGTTGACCAGGCAGCCGAGACTATTCCCAGCTTCTGACAGCCTCTAACAAGAAACGAAGGCAAGTAAATCTAGTTTCAACAAACAAGTGATTGACCCTCAGAGCAGCAGGGTAAACAGGACTCCAGATGAGGAATGTGCTCACTGTTCTTCCTGGAGAGCAACAGAACCTGCCACAGGGAAGAGCAAGTAAGCATTTCTTGCTACCTTTCTGCTCAGTCTTCTATGTGCAGATCCCACAGGATAGGGGTGAATTTTCTAAGGCAACTGGCTTTGCTCAGTGGCTGCTAGGGCTGGTCCTGTTGATGGTTTCTAAGACTGTTTTTGAGTCAGTGATGCTCTGTGGGGCTTGTGAGTGGCTTCCTGCCCTGAATGTACCAGGCGTCCACAAAAGTCATGTCTATGGTTCAGGATTACGAATTTAGATTCCAAAGTCACTTTTGAAAAATCCTTTATGCCATACCCCCCACCCCCACTGCTCTGCCTCCATCTCAGGTCATCTGTAGGCAATGTGATAAGCACAGTGGGAAAGCATGAACATCCGGGTCCTGGGAACGGGGTTCAGATGGAGGTTCCCTCACTAGTTGTTTGCTATCGGGCAAGAAAATGTTTGTGAACATTTTTTGTGTTTGTAAATGAGAATAATAAAAATGGCCAGCGTGTGGGCTGTGACAGGAACCAAATGAGTTAAGACGTGACAAGCCCCACCCAGCTTGGGGTCTGGACCCCACAGGTGCAGTGCTGGTTCCCTGCCTTTGGCCCAGTGTGGCTTGGGGGACGCCTCCTTCACTGGCAGCCCTGAGTGGGAGTTGTGCCCCATCCCTGGACCATGCTGAAGCCCCACTGTGTCAGGCTAGAGCACCCATCTGGCCACGTGATTCTGTCCCCACCCCTGAAGGCCCCGAGTCTAGCTCAGCAGACAGACTGAACCAGACATGGTCACCACACCCCACTGCCTGGCTTTCCCTGGAGATGCTGGGGCTTGGGCAACTGGAGGCTCCTGGGGCTTAGGAAGAGGCCTGGGGCCATCCAAGCATGTCCACCCCACCACGCTCTACCCACTGGCGAGGATGTCAGGATTCGCCCGTCCAGGGCAGATATTGGGCCTCACACTCCGGTCCCACTCATGTCAGTGTAACCAAGAATTCTTACAAACGTTTACCAGGCTCAGAGGAGGAGTGAACACAGAGTCCACCTCAGCTTTGTCATCTCATGAGAGAGATCAGCTGAACACACAGGAAACAATTAGAGAATAAGATAATGTCCTACTACCAACTTCATGTGAATCTGAGGGTACAAATCACAGGTCTTAGTTTACTCGGCTATGAAAGAGCTAGAGTAGTTCAGTGGTTTTCACACCTCACTGCCCAGCACCCTGGGGCTTCAGTAGGGTTGGCCTCGGGGCATGAGGAAGGGCCAGGGGCAGGGATGCAAGATCCTTCATGGCTTAGCTCTTCAACCGGAATGGATCAACAGCTGTGTTTCCTTTATTGGGATATTATTTTTAATTTTATTGGAAAAAAAAGAGTGTGGAAACCACTGGATTAGTTGAACTCTAAGGTCTCCAAGTCTAGAAGATTCTTATTCAGAGAAGTAGCATCGAATGTGCTTTGAACATAAGACAATTTAACTATACAGGATGAAGAGAGAGAGCAATGACCATGGTGCAGGCGATCTGGCCTGCCCCAGGACGGGCAGCTTGCTGTCCCCACCGTCTGTCTGTCGGCCCCGTGTGCTCCTTGGGGTGGGAGTCTCAAGGCTGCTGAGTCTCAGAGTGTGAGGTGCAGCTCTTCCTGCACCCTGGCCCCTAACTGCGAGCTGCCTCTTCGCCAGCTGCTCCACGGAAGACCCAGCAATGGGCTCTTCTGCTGGAGGGAAGGCTGGCTTGACTGTACCCTGGGTCTCCCACCCAAGTTTGAAGGTCCACTTTGGTTAAGGATAATCTTCATTTCTTCTCCTTCATTGTATCATAGAACAGCAAAAGATAGCACAGTGATAATGCTGTATAACATCTGTGACAAATAATTATGTCGTTAATATAGCACATTGAACCGTGCATACCGTGGGCACATGATAAATGCAGACATGCTCCCTCTCTTTGTCCTCACATGATGGTGATGATATTGCAGTGAAAACAATGGCAGTATTAACTGAAGAACACCTCTGACATCTCAGGCTCCTCCTCTTGTCATCTCAGCCATCTTCAAACTAACTCATGAGGCAGGAACTTCTACCTCTACTTTTTAGATGAGGAAACTGAGGCTCAGAGAGGGTAAGTGACTCGCTGAGGGTGGCGGAGCCTGTATTTGACCCAAGACTGACTCTAAACTCTTGCTCTGTCTATGACGTCACCCTGGTTTTCTCCACACAACAGTTGCCAGGTCTGAGGCTGGGGTTAGGAGGAAGCTGGGTCATGAGGGTGAGGGCTGACACCCTCCATTTGCATGCAGGGGTTTAAAATTCCAGAAGGTTGGGGTGGGAGCAGAGCTGGAATCCAGGAAGTGGCCACAGGGTCTAGAAAATCCCCGGCAGTGGCCACGGCTGGCGGCAGGGACTTGGCCGAGGAGGGCAGAGGAGCAGGTCTGAGAGGTTTGGGCATCCAAGGGTCAGGCGGGGCAGGTCAGCACTGCCCTGAGTGGCTGACTCAGTGAGAGTAGCATGGATCAGCTGGAGACTGGATTTCTGGAGTTAGAATCACAAGACAGAGTCCAGAGAGAACTGGGGGATGCCCACGGTGGCTCAGCGAGTTAGGGGCGGAACCCATCTTCTGTCTGTCTCCACGCTCTGCCCAGTTCCCGAGTCGCTTTATGCAGTGCATTGAGCTCTCGTGTCCACTGGTGCACTGCCCACTGTTACTAACTCGACCTTTGTATGTGACATGCCTCATTTCTCCAGCCATCAGCCTGTCGAAAGCAGGCCTGGGCTCATCCTCCTGATCTCTTTCATGTAGCTCCCAGGCCCAAATTTACCACCAAAGCTGCTCAACAAACACTCGTCCTTTGAGTCCATGGGCATTTGTACAGTGTCACCTGATCCATGGACATCAGGTCCCCAGAGCCAGGTGGAGATTCTCAAAAAGGGATGGTGGGAAAGATGAGGTCTCTGAAGGGGGCTCTGGCGATTCGAATCCCAGTGCAGCCATTTACTCTGGATGTGAGCCTGGACCTGACTCTGGGGAACCTCTGTTTTCCAGGTGCCAAGGGGGTGGAATGGCGAACGCTACGTGTCCCGGTGAGTGATGTGATAAACAGAAAGCCTCGGCCACTCTGGCTCCCAGGAGGTGAGAGCCACGTCCATGGCCTTCGACATGCTGAGCCCTCACACAATCCGTCACTACAGATGAGGTGGTTGATCTTCCTTGCTCTCAGGGTGTCCTTTAGAAAGCCCAAATTGGCCGGCATCCCTCCCCATAGGCCTTCCCTCTCCTGCTTCACGACTGGCTGGCTTTGGGATCTGGGACCCGTGTGTTCCCGTGGCCCCAGCCCTTCCCTCAGCCTGGTATGCCCTTGCCTCCTCTGTACCTGCCTCTTCCCGGCGCATCCTTCAAGCCAAGACCTGGAGATCCCTGCTCTGAGGAGGCCTCCTGACGTCAGTCTCCCGCCTGACCCTCGTCCTGGCCAGAGCCAGAGAGACGGCGGGGTGGGAGACTGAGACTGCAGTGTGTGTGTGCACGTGTGACTGGGGGCGGGCAGGCCCCTGCTGCCCGGCCTGTGACCTGCTTCCCCCTCTAGCTGATTACTTTAGTTTGGCGTTTGGCTTGAGTCCTCAATGACTTCCCTGTTCTGCGGGTTTCCTTCCTTTTTCAGGCACTCACCTCGCGGGACAGGTTTTTTTCCTGGCCAGGTGGCCTTAGCAAGGCTAGGCACTGAGCTGGCCCAGTTGGAGCCCAGAATGAGGCGCTGGCCGACTGCGCCCTGCTGGAGCCCTTGCCCTCCTCGTGCCTTCTCCTTGCTCTTTGCTCTGGGCCTGGCTTGGGCAAGGAGGCACAGTAGCCAGGCACCCCACAGGACTTGGAACTGTCCTCTCTCATTCCCTGGGTTTGGCCTGGGACACCCCACCCCGAACTGTGGTTGACAGTCACCATAGCCCTGGTGACTGTCAGATGGGCAGAGGCTCTTCCCCAAGACCACTCTCCAGGATCCCAAAGAACGGGCCAGAGAAGGAACTAATGCTTCTCTATTGCCCATGCAACAGGCATTGTGCTAAACACTCAATAGCGATGGTGATGTCTGATTCTCACTACAAGAAGGGGGCCATTAGTAGTCACATGCTGAGCACATGATATTACCAACCCCTAAGCCTGTGCTCAAGCTCTCAGAGCTGTGATCTCGTGTGAAAATGGACCCTTTGGAAATCTCACACCACTGCCAGGGAAGTGAAGGTGCAAAGCCACACTGTGTCATCAGGAACCCCCACATCACTAAGGTGCAGCTCTCAGAGTCGCCCGCTGGCAGAAAATCCCTGGTGGAGATGCTCAGGTGGTAGGAACCAGGCCACCTGTCCTTCCCCCAGCCACCAGCCCTCTGGCTCCGGGCTGCAATGCCCAGGCTCAGTACCCAGCACCAATGGTTCTCAGTGAAGACCAGTCCCTGCGGCCTTCTGACCCTAGATGCTCTGTGCTGCTCCTTAAGGTCAACTGAGGCTGAAGTCATCCCACCAAAGGTGCAGAGCCCTTTCTAGCGGGGGGCTGATGATCTTTTAAATCCTGGATAGGATGATGGGAACTGCAGATGTGGAGTCAAGCGCCGGGGCTCTGGCTCTGGCTCGGTGCTCAACATTTAAGCCTATGGGGGTAAATCTCTTCATCCTCCAGGCCTCTCTTTTCTCTTCAGGAAAAGGAGTGACCACAGTAGCTGCCGTTCCGACAGCAGATTCTTGCGAGTGCCAAATAAGATACAATCATATGCTGCATGGAGGCCCTAAAAAGATTTTTTAAAGTACGAGAGATCTTATTGTCACCATCATTCACAGCATCCATGGCCAGAGCCTAAGGACCTAAAGTGAAATTAAGGAAGACGTAAAGCCCCTGGTGCAGGGCCAGGCCCCAGCCAGCCCTCGGTAAATATTGGTTCTCTTTCCTTCTTACCGTTCAGCACCTCCTTAAGCTGGTGGGTAAACAAATGCCTGCCTGGTGACTCCCTGAAAGAGGAGGTAATATGTAACATGCTGGTCCTGGGCTCGCCGAAACATTCCTACCTGCTGGCGAGGTTTGTGTACTGGCTCATGATCCACTGAGGCGCACGCTGCCGGGGCGATTTCCATGCTGCTTCCTAGCTCGCCTGCCCGGTCAGCAGGTGTGAGATCAGGTCACCGTGTTGACCACCAGGCCCAAATCTGCCTCTGGGTCCTCTGGCATGGTGATGTCTACTGACACAGTGCCATCCCAGAGGGCAAATCCTAGGTCCCAAAACAGATAAGTACACCCAGAAAGCCCTCTGCTGGCTCTCCAAATCTTTCTGAAGACTTAATGTCATTAATTCCCTTTCTTTTTCTCTGATTCTTGGTGCAAAATTAACCATGGGCTAAACTGAAATCTAGGCTCTTGCTGTGTGTGTGTGTATGTGTGTGTGTGTGGGGCTGTTTCTCTTCTCAAGATCAAGACTCCCTTTTAAGATGGAAGTTCACATACAGGCGCTATGGACTATTGGTTATTGGTTTGGATGTGCGTGTGCTGGGGCTAGAACAGGCCTTCCTATTCTTAGACCCTGGTGTGTTTGCCAAAGTGGTTTGGGAGCTACTGACTTTTGCCCACAATGTGAAGGAGCTGCCTTGAGGGCAATGCTCCTTTTCCCTCAGCTCAAGTCACTCAAGCCCCATTGCTCTCGATGCCATGTGACGCCCTGCACCTGTGAGGTCAGCCAGTCTGGGGTGAGCTGGGCACCTGGAGGAGACAAAGGCAAGATCTCCATCCCAGGAGCATCTCCTGGGTCTGCCCAAGTGCCAGGTGCGGATGGGTCATGCCTTCATTCAAAGGCAAATGGCAGTCAACAAGAGGTGCTACATGCATGCAAGCTCCCGGTTTGTGAGCAGGGACTTCAGGTGTTTTCTCTGGGGCTTGAGGCTTCAAGGATGGGGACAATTGGTAGGGGAGGGGCAAGGAGGGCACTCCTGTGAGAATCAGGTAGGAAACACTTGGTTGAGGTTTGTGAGGAGACTTGTAAGTTAAGCTACTATTTGCAGAGGTGCAACCGAGTTCAAGGAACTAAGAGAGACGTAAGGCACCCAGGGACTGGCCACCGTGGGAGCTGTTACCTCCCCAGGGCCCAAAGGGCAGAGGAGGAAGCAGAACTACAGGAGCTGGGTTCAAAGCTGGAGATGTGGCAGGAGGCTGCCCTGCAGAAGCCAGAGTTCATAGGGGCACAGCCAGTCCCAGAACAAGATGGAAGAGGCAGAGCATGACCCCCTGACCTCTCTCTCCTCCACCGTCCAGTGTCCTGCCAGGGCTTCCCATTGGGAACCCAGGTGGGACCCAGAGGGCAAGGATCCCAGGGATGTGCTCCACAGATGGCATCTTGCTGGGGCACAAAGCAGGGCAAGAAGGGCTCTAAGGGACCATCAGAATCATCAACACGCAAAGCTCTGGACAGGAGTTAGGTGACAGGATTAAACCCCGGCTCGGCCACTAAGTCCTCACGTGATTTTCAGCAGGTTGCTTTGCCATGCCTAGTCTCAGCTTCCTGCTCTGGGGAATGGAGGTGTTGGACTAGGTCAGTGTTTCTCAGAGCTCGCTACTCCCATCACTTGCATACAGAGGATAATTTTAGCAGGCACACAACTTCTGTCTCCATAGCCTGCCCTCCCCTCTGTGTGAGTGCCCCCACCATCAGTGAAGGGGAGCTATTTCTGGGCCACATCTCTCCACCACGTGGTCCACCCCGTGGCACACTTGAAGTTGGACCTGGACAGCTGGGGAGGAGGGGTCATCTGTGGGTCCGTCCCAGGGGCTTGGGTCTGGGGTGAGGTGACTCTAATTGGTGCTCTGAAACTGTCAAGAGAAGAGGGGCAAATGCCACCAGTTTCTGTTTATGGTGGGAATATAAAGTTTCTTTATAAAACACATTTACTGGAGTTTTTAAAGAATGAGTCTATCTAAAGAAAAACATGTGGATGTGGATAGAGGAAGTGGACGTGGCAAAACACGCAGTGGTGGTGGGAGTGGTCAGCAAGTGACCAATGACTGAAGGGGAACGAAGGAGTGACACCAAGTCTACACCAACTCTTCCAGAAAATTAAAGGACCCATTTGTCAACCCACTCTATGGGGCCAGCATTACTTCGGTATCAAAACCAGACAGGGACATTACATGAAAAGACCTATTCCTCATGAACACAAATGCAAAAACTTTTTAAATTTCTAAACCAAATTGAATCCAACAATATATAAAAAGATAAGATATCATGACCGAATGGGGTTTATCACAGGAATACAAGGTGGTTTAACGTTAGAAAAATCAATCAATGAAATTCACCATATTAACTGACTAAACAAGAAAAATCATGTGATCATCTCAATCGACGGAGAAAAAAACATGGGACTAAATTCACCACCCATTTGTGATAAAGCCAACTAGGAATAGAAGGGAACGTCCTCAATGATTAAAAGGCATCTACAGAAAACCTACAGCTAACATCATACTGGATGGGGAAGACTAAGCGCTATTTCCCCTAAGATCAGAAATAAGAAAACAAATGACTCCCCAAAAAACAGGCAAAAGATTCGAAGGAACAATCCACCAAAGAAGACATATGGATGGGAAATCAGTGCAGGAACAGATCTGCAATTTCATTAGTCACTGAGGAAATGGCACATTTAAACCACCAGATACCATTATACATACGCCTATTAGAGTGGACGTTTTTTCAGGTTTATTCTACTTTATTTTTTAATATCCACCCCACGGGAGATACCTGGCTGCCTCTGATTTAACTTGGAAGACGCGTACCACCTTCTTACTCCTCCAGATGAACTCTTAGTTTCCCTCGGAAACCTCTGCATCATGCTTTGCTTTTTTTATTGGCATCTTTAGGAGTGAAAGAAGAATCTTGGATATATGTAAACGGTATGTTCTTTGTGACAAGGAGAGGCAGACTGTAGTGGTGGGAAAAGTCCAGAAGTTGTCGGAGTCCTTCCTCTCTGCGCTGGCTTCCGGGATGCCTGTTCTGAGCCCGGTCTTGCTCCCCTCATAGGGGGGATGGATGCCTCCGCAGCACCTCGGGGCCTCCCCGACTCCTCTTGCCCTTCCACAGACACATGCAGTCCTTCTCCAGGCTGCCTCAACCTCGCCTTTCCAGTGCGTGTGCCGTGCGTCCCCCAGAGAGATTCTGCACACCTCTTGTGTGCACCTCTGCCAGTGTCTCCCCAGGGGCTCCCTTCCTGAGGGACCGTCCCCCTTTTCATCCCATTGGGGGACACTCACCTTAGGTCTCAGGTCAGGCACCACCTCTTCCAGGAAGGCTTCCTGACGGGCCTCTCTTCCATCCCAATCCTAGGCTGGGAGTGTGATGTCCCAGGCAGTGTTGCATGGGCCACTGAGGCTCCAGCAAGAGTGGGTGGGGCGCTGGCAGAGCTGGAGCCCCGTGCTCAGGATGATGCCCAGTGGTCTTTGTTAAAAACAGTTTGTTATGAAATTTTCAAACAAACACAATAGTAGAGAGAACAGTATGACCGCCCACCCGCCCCGGAACCTATCACACAGCTTTGACAATTGTCTCCTGTGGCCAGCCCCAGCTCCCATCCCCTGCTGGGTCATTTCACCCGTACATACCTCAGCATGCGTCTCTAGAAGATAAGGGCTCTCTTTAAGAATCCACGGTGCTATTATTATCAAATCTAAAACTATTAACAAGAAGTCCTAAATGCCATCTAATATTTATCCATTGAAATTTCACCAATTGCCCCGTAAATGTCTTTTACAATCAGGACCCAGTGTATTAAATCAGCACCCAGACAGACTCTGCACATTGCCTTTGCTTGCTATGTGTCCTGTCTCTTTAATCTGTTACAGTGTCCCCCTTCCTCTTTTTTTCTAATGCCTTTCATTTGTTGGGGAAAAAACCCCGAAACCCATGTCATTTTTCCTTAGAGGTTCCCATGTTTTGGGTCTGGCTGATTGCATCTCCATGTTCTTGTTTAACATGTCCCCTGTCACCTGCATTTTCTGTAAACATACAGTTAGATCCAGAAGTTTCATCAGATTTGGGTTCAGTTTTTCTGCAATAACTTCTCAGAAGTGGTGCCATGTGCTTCCAGTTGCATCGCATCACGAGGACATGTCTGAAACTCTCTTTCTGTGAAATTACCACCAATCTGCAGGTTCAGGGGCGGTTGGCTGGATCAGTCCATCGTGCACTTCCCGTCAGCCTTCAGTTCATGGTTTTAGCAGACATGTTGGCCCATTACCTCATTAGGGTTTGCAAAGTAGTGATATCCTATTATTCCTTCCATGTTTTCTAGATGAAATTCTTCTCTAACACTCTTTCCCTCATTAATGATTTCCCTGGACTGAAGTTTATACAGGAAATGCAGGATAACTGTTTGATCCTTTCCCTTTTAAAATAATAATTTAAAAAGTTTTTCAAAATAATGCTTTGGTTCTCTAGCATCTTCTAAAGGTGACAAATGAGTTTTTAAAAATACCATTACAAACTCAATATTTGGTTTATTTCGATCCATCTTAGTCATTATTATTTTTGATGATAAAATTTTCCCCCTCTTGGCCAATAAAAACCATTTTGAGTTAGCTCCTTCTGGTACAATGGTAGAAATTTGGGACAACTTGCTTGCTTTTGATATGACAAGATGGTTCAGCTCATTTTATGTATTTCTTCTTGCAGCCCTACAATCATCCATTTCTCCGAGGCTCCCTGGTACCTCAGAGACCCCAGTCTGGAGCTGTGATGCTCATTGCTCCTGGGTTGGTGTTACTTACAGAGCTTTTCAGTGAACAGATCAGGTGATATCTGTTTCCTTTATGAAAACACATCATGAGTTCATATTGATATTTCCAAGTCAAGTTTAAGATTGCAGGATTTTTAACCTTGCCTATATTACCTTACAGTTGTATCTTTTTTTTTATTGTGCTGAAAATCTTGGTTCCTAATTATGTTAACATCATTCCTCGTCTACAAAGCAACAGGGGTTCTTAACCTAGGATGCGTGGAAGGGCTTTGGGACTCTATACACCCCTAGGGCTAGATGCAGAACAGCGTGTGACTGTGTGAGGAGATGTGAGTGTGAGAGTATGAGTGTGTGTGAATGCATGTGTATGTCTTTGTGAGTGTGTATATATGCGTGTGAGAGTTGAGTGACTGTATGAATGTGTTAGCAGATGAACATTTTTCTTAGGAAAGGATCCACAGTACTAACCATATTGTCAAAAGGGTATTCAATCTTGGCACTGTTGATGTCCTGGACTGGATAATTCTTCATGGTGGAGGATGTCCTGTGCACTGGATGATGTTTACCGGCACCCCTGGCCTCTACCCACTAGATGCCAGTAGCACCCTCCCAGTGTGATAATCAAAAATGTCTGCAGACATTGCCAGAATTGCCTCTTGTTAAGAACCACTAGTCTAGACACCAAAAAAATTATGTCTATCCAGCAGAACGGAATTTCTCTAGCATTTCCTGAAGAATGGAGAATTGCTTTGGGAATGCCATAGAAAGACGATAGTGATTGTTTTAGTTTGTTGGGCTGTCATAATAAAGTACCACAAACTGAGTGGCTTAAACAACAGAAATGTACTGTCTCACCATTCTGGAGATCAATGTGTCAGCAGGATTGGTTCCTCCGAAGGCTGTGAGGGAGGCTCTTTCCATGCCTCTCTCCTAGCTTCTGGTGGTTTGCTGGCAATGTTTGATGTTCTCTGGCTTGTAAATGCATCATCCAATCTCAACTTTCATCTTCACGTGGCATTCTCCCTGTATGCATGTCTCTGTGTCCAAATTTCCCCTTTTTATAAGGACACCAGTCACATTGAATTAGAGCCCACCCTAATGACCTCATATCAACTACATCTGCAAAAATCCTATTTCCAAACAAAGTCCCACATTCTGAGGTACTGGGGCTAGGACTTCACCGTATCTTTTTTGGGAGTCGCAATTCAAGCCGTAACAGTGATGGCAATGTGTCCTCGGCCAGCAGCAGGCGAGCGGTGCTGCCATTGAGAGAGGATGCTGCGAGTCACACCTCCTGGGTTCAACTTGCAACCCCACCTTTTACTACCTGTGCATCTGTGAAGTGGGATAATGCGAGTACCCACCTCATAGGGTCGTTATGAAGAATAAAGGAGTTCACATGGGTGAAGTCCTCGGTCCAGTGTCTGGCACATAGTAAGCGTATACAAGCATTCATGAGTAAATACCATCAACACAGTCATTATGGCTGTAGTCAGGGCAGGCTGGCTGGGAAGGGTGTCAGTATGAAGGAAGTAATGAAGGACATTGGTTCCGAATCTGGAGCCTGCTTACCTTGGCTACTCTCTTATAGGGCATCCTACTGAAGGATAAGAGGAAAGGAAGACTTCCATTTAGCAAGTGCCCTCCATGTGCCCGACACTGGGACAAGGAGGCCACAAGCATTGTGGTTGATGTTCGTCACTACCCCACAAGGGAGATCTTTGTGTCTCCATTTTCCTAATGAGGAAGGTGAGGTTCGCAGACCTTGATGAACCAGCACGGTCTGGCCATCAAGCCAGTTCTCCTTCCTCTTCACCCATCTCCCTGGGAGTGAAGAGCACAGAGCCCTCTTCCCACCCTCCCAGCCCTCCCCCAGCTTATCCTGGTGGGGTGAGGCCTGGCCTGGGAGTGAAGAGCTCTCTGGCCTTCTTAGTTTTAGTCTCCATTGCTTAGTCTGCAAAACTGGGCCGAGGCCCCTGCTGGAGTCCACTCCACGGGCTGGGTGTGAAGACGCTGTGGAAACGTGCTGGGAATCCTGGCCAGCGCCAGTGGACAGAAGGCGCTGTCGTCAGGTGCCTGAGACAGGCCCAGCTTTTCACAGTGAAAACCCCCAGGGCACCTTTTCTTCCTAAAGTTGGCAGATTGACTCTGATCTCCAGATCACCAAATCCCACACAACAGAGTTGGAACCTATACACTTTTTCTCTATTTAAAATAGTCCTTGAGCCAGCCCTGATGGCCTAGTGGTTAAAGTTCAGCACGTTCTGCTTCAGCAGCCCGGGTTCACTTCCCCGTCATGGAACCACACCACCCATCTGTCAGTAGCCACGCTGTGGTGGCAGCTCACATAGAAGAACTAGAGGGACTTACAATTAGAATATACAACTATGTACTGGGGCTTTGGGGAGGAAAAAAAAAAAGAGAGAGGAATACTGGCAACAGATGTTAGCTCAGGGCGAAATCTTTCTCCGCAAAAAAAAAAAAAATCCTTAACATTAGGTGCAAAGTCCATTTGCTTACATACTTACAAGATTAGACTCTCTTTACAGTTTAAATTAGCTGTGTTTGGGAACACAGTGGCTGCCCCCCTGGTGTGATAGCCTGAGGAGGGCAGGGAATTGAGGTCATCCTGGACCCCAACCTCAGCTCTGCCCCAACATTGTCCAGTGACGGACCACAGATAAGATCCACCCCTCCCACTCCTGGTTCTCAGAACCCCTGTGCTCGTGTCACACAGACTGTCCCCTCTCATGTCCTGGCTCTTTTCTGCCTTGGGCTTTCACAGTGCTGTCCGCCCGGCCTGATTCTCTGCCACCCTTCAGACAGCGTTGCCAAATCCCTGCCCCAGGAAGTCTGACAGTCCCAGGACAGGGGTTACCAGGGCATTACACACAGGTCCAGTCCCTGTGGACCTCCCTTCACAGCCCTCACTGTCATATGTACCTCCATGCTGGTTTGTGGGACTCCTCGATTAACATCTGCCTGCACCACTCCATGCCAGGGGGCCAGGGACTGGGTTGGGTCCTGCTCCCCAATCACGTCCCCAGCGCCTAGCACGGAGCTGGGGCCCAAATAGGTGCCCTCTAGGAGTTCATTCAGTAGGGAGACAGATGAATAACTTTCTAAGGAGGGAGCTGGCCCTGTGTTCTCCTGGCTCTGATGGCCTCTGGCTCCATGGGCCCAAGGCTGCTGGTCGTTGGGCTGCAGGATGGCAGTCACGACAGCTGACACTAACAGGCCTGCTGGCTGCCTTCCCTGCTCTAAGTGCTTTATATTTATTCCCAATAACCTACGAGATAGATATTATCATTAATCCTATTTTTTTAACTTTTTATATTGAAATAATCTCAGACTTGAAAAAATGTTGCAATAATAGTCCAAAGAGTTTCTGTACACCGTCCACCCAGCTTCCCCTGTGCTGACGCCCTATGAACCTGGTGCAAAGGGCAAAACGGGGACACGGGCAGGGATAACACTATTAACTAATCTGTAGGCCTTATTCGGATTTTGCAAGTTTTCCCACTAACATCCTTTTTCTGCTCCAGGATCTAGTATAGGATTCCACTTCGCATTTAGCAGTCAGGTCTCCTTAGAACCCTCCAGTCTAGAACAGTCTGCCTATCTTGCCTTGTCTTTCATGACCTTGCACTTTTGAGGAGTTAAGACCAGTTATTTTGTAGAAATGTCCCTCAATGTGGGTTTGTCTCTGGTTCCTTATATTTAAATTCAGATTAGATATTTTGGCAAGGAAACCACAGAAGAAAGGCCGCCCTGCTCCATGCATCATGTCAGGAGGTCCTTGATGCTGCATCAATCTCATTTTACAGATGAGTGAACTGCAACACTGACAAGTCCAGAAACTCGATTAGAATACAGCTAATGGCTAACCTTAGTTGAGCACTTACCCATGCTCCAGATTAAGTAATATCTGGGTATATATGGAAATAATCTCAGACTTATATATCTGGGGGCACAGTTAGTGGATCCTCCAGCTCGGCAGCCTAGTGGGGAAGGAATGGGGAGGGAATAGGAAGAAGACAGAGGTGGGTGGACGGGAGCAGCCAGGGTCAAGGTCAGAGATGGCCAGAGAGGGGCCCTCGGAAGCAGGTGCTGGGCCCCTTTGGAGCATCTGACCCAGGACTAACCTGGGATGGGGTCCTGAACAGACTCAACAAGGAAGCAACCTGGGCTCCAAGGTTGAAGCTGGCAATAGAGGGGGCACAACTGGGGCTTTGCAGGGGCAGGGCTTGCTCTGGGGGTCAGGCAGTGGGAGAGCCTGGGCCTGAGCCAGACCCAAGGGGCAGCTGCAGGCCCTCTCTACCCAGCTCTGCTCACAAGGGGAGGTGGGTAAAGCTGCGGTGTGGCCCCCGGTCCCCGCAGGGTCCTCCTCAAGGTTCTCCCAGCCCAAGCTGGTCATGAAGGGAGGAAGGAGAGACAGACAGCCCCCTGCATTATGTCAATGTTTATCCTGAATGCAGTTTGCCCATCACCCTCCCCACCCTGTCCTGCCTCCTCTCTCCCTCTTTCTGACTCACCTCTGAGCTTCCCATCCTGGCAGCCCGTTCTCACTTTGTCCTTCCCCTTCTGGCTGTCCAGCCAGTACTCCCTTCTTGCCTGCCCTTCTCTTTCTCTCTCTGGGACTCAATACATGAGACACTAGCCATCAGGATAAGAGAGCAGCTGTCCCAGCTGCTTGCACCCTGTGCTGTCGTCTGTCCCCTGTGCAGGTCCTGCACTGCCCAGCCTGCCCTCTGAGTGGAACAGAGCCCAGAGCCAACCAGCAGGACCTTCCCAGCACTCACAGGCCCTAGGGCACCTCCAAGCAGCTCTTGCCAGCCTTGCCTTCCAAGATCCCTCTGCCTTCCCTCAACCATGGGCAGCCACCCTGTTCTACCCCGAAGGGGCGGATGGGGAGGATTTAACTCCTGGCCTGTGGACTTCTCACAGTCTTGAGCAAGGCCAGTGATACTGGCTCCATTTTACAGATGAGGAAATTGAGGCTGCACCTGCTCCTCTGGAGGCTGACCACTCCTGCTTTCCTTCCCATTTTGGTGGCCAGATCAACAGGGCCCAGTTTGCTGCCAAGTGTGGCTGCTGCCTGAGCCGTGGGGGCCTGCAGTGTCCCATTTCCTCCTCCAGATAGCCCCTCCCACCCTCCTGGGCCTCTCCTGTAAATCACACTGTGAGGGATCCTGACTTGAAATGTTCTATTTATGTTTTCCCATTGCTTTGTATGCCAGTCACCTTTCTGCTATCCATTTTTGGGAGGGGCTGTGACCCACACAAGACAGAGAATCTTTTCTTTGACTTGGGATTCAAACCAGCTCTCAACTTCCATCTTCATCATCATCACCTACCCGATTTCTACTCTCTCTGGCATCTCAAACCCCAAATTACATTTCTCCTTTGGGACCCACCTTGCAACCCCCAACCACTGCTGTGGCCCAACAGGGAAACTTAGACAGCAAGGCTGTCACCTGCAGCCCTGGTGTGCCTCACCACTCTGTTGTCATCAAGTTCTCGTTGGCTTCGCCTCCCCTGACGTGGTCTGAGCAGGGGCCCTGGGAAGAGGCTGGCAGGGACAGTGGACCCTTCTCCCGTGCATACTGCCGGGCATCAGCCCTTCTGGGTACAGTTGTCCCCTACTGTGCTGATATCGGTCCCATCTTTGCCACGTGTAGGCAGGAAGGGTGTGAGTCGTGTGGGCTGGTTGGTAAGTGGGGATAAGAGACCTGAAGCCCTATGTGTGCCTTGTAATTGCAAGGGAAACATCTTTGGGGCCTGCTCCTACTGCCTGGTGCCTCTGCTCTCCCAGCCTCATTTCTGGTCCCTCCCCTGCTTAGCCTCTATGTCTTCCCTGGCCCCGTGAGGAACGACCTGCTCCCACCTTTCCTACTCCTCTCTGATCACCTGCAAACTTCAGCTCTTCTCAGGCGAATACGGCTCAGCCCTGGCCTTCAAGGGGCTCAGGGTGCAGTGGATTTTCGGGGCAGCCTTCCCATCCATTATGCCCGTGCTGATGTCTCTTTCTCTGTAGGCCACACAGTGGGGACCATCTGGCTACTGGGCCTGTTGTCACATGTGCCTGCCTCCTTGTTTCTCTCCCCCGAGGCTGGCACCGTGCCCTGCCATAATTCTATCCCTCATCCCTGCTCTCCAGAGGGCCTTGCCAGTCACTGCTTTGTGTTTTAGCTGTTCAGTGAATATGCCCCTGGGATGGATCATGGGCTATGGAGTGGAGGGCCTCAGGTTCTGGACCAGCCTCTGCCCAAAGCGCAGAAGGAGTTCGCCCAGGTCACAAGGCTACTATGGTGTGGTACAAAATTAATTACAATGCTTCCCAACTTCTCTATTCACTGGGGACTAAATGAGATACTCCTCATCAAGCTCTTGGAGCAGCACCTGGTGTCGTAAGCCCTCAAGAACTGCTAGCTGTTATTGCCATCATCACTACTTCATACTAGGTTGAACCATACGAAATTACCATTTGTGTGGGTCAGAAGTGGTTGATTATTGGCAATTTCATATGGTTCAACACAATTTTTTCCTCAAAACTGGCTTACTGTGTTTATTAAATGAATATCTTTAAAAGAAAACTTTACATTCTTACTGTTTATGGGCAACTAATAGCACTTGCCATAGTAGAAGGTAACATACACGTGTACACAATGCAAGCACAGTAATATTAAATTCTACGAGACATCTTGCCTTTTCCAGACATCGTCCTGAGGCTTGCTCTTCTCATTTAAGACGGAGATGAGCAAGAATTCCAGAGGTCTGCAGAGCATGCGGGCTGCACTATTTGCTTTAAGTAATCAGAAGAGTTATAGGAGAACTCTGAGGGGATAGTGTTGCATCGGGTCATCAGTGCTGCCTTGAGACCCCCTCGGGCTCCTGGAATCTGTCACCCTGAGAGAACCCTGGATTTGTGGGAGACTCTCTGAAAGGCTGCCCTGAAACGCATTCTCAGTGAGCCCAAGCTTATCACTGCCCAGCTCGGCCCCAGGCCCAAGGCAGAGGGTGCCTCTCCCTGTAGGGTCGAGGGCTGGAAGGAAGTTTAAAGACCATCCCGTCCAATCTCTTTGTTTTCCGGGTGCAGAAACCAAGAGCCAGAGGAAGAAGGACTTGACCAGGGTCAATCAAGGCAGGAGCCACCTAGAACCTCGGTCTCTGAGCCCTAGCCCAGGCTCCCCTATACAAGACCCCCTCACTTCTGGTGCCCCGGGCAAGAGCTGAGGTGCCAGGGCTTCCTGAGGGCATGACTCCCTGGACTCTAATTGCTCTGTAAGAGCCAATCTTCTCACTCAAGAGAAAAAGGGCCAGATCTTACTCATCTCCATGCCCAGCAGTGCCTGGCACTAAAAAAAATACATGCTACACAAATAATTAAGTATTGATTGAGAACCATGTGAGGTAGATGCCATTAGCCCATTTTAAAGAAGAGGAAAATTGAGGCCTAGAGAGGTTAAGTAGCTTATGCAAGGTCACACAGCTGGTAAACAGCACAGTCAGGCTTAGAACCCATTTCTGCCTGACTCCAAACGTGGGGTCCTCCCATCACTTCTCCTAGTGTTCTGGAGAGTAGACAGGACAGAGAGGAATTCTGTTAGCAGATGAGGAACTGAGGCCCTAAGGCGGATGACGTTCTTCCAAGGCCACAGGGAGGAAGAGCTGAGGCCTGGCCTGGTGCTCAGCCCGCAGCCCTACACTTTGACCTCCCAGCAGCCAGCCCTACCCAGGCTAGGCTCACCTTACATCCTCTCTGCTCCTTTGCCAACAACCTCAGCTGGGGCCTCCTGGTGGCTTGACGGAACTGCCACCATTCAGTACCTCTCTCCTGGCCTCTCCTGGAGCCTCCTACCTGGTTTCCCCACTCCCGCCAGGGCCCTGCATTCACTTCACGCAGCGGCCACAGTGGAAGTCAGACCAAATCCGCCCCCACTGGAAACCCTCCACTGGCTTCCCGTCACCCTTAGGTGAGCTCTGAAGTCCTTGTCTTGGTGGCCCAGATCCTGCACAATCAGCCTCGTCCTCTCAGAACTCACTGCTACCTCACCTCAGCTCCTCGCTCTGGCCCTCCTGCAGCTCCTTGAAGATGCGAACGCATTCCGTCCTCAGGACTTTGTATTTGCAGACCACTTCCTGAAATGCTTTTCCCCAGATACCTACATAACAATAGATTATGGACCCATTTCTTTATTGGTTTATGGCCTGTTTCCACTGAAATATGAGCTCCAGGGAGGAGGGACCTGCTGCATTCCCAGCCCCCTAGCCATGCCTCCCCGGTGCTCAGCCTCATCCCATTCCATATTGTTGATCTGCAGCCTGAGCCTGGCACAGGGCTGGGTCCCAGAGCCAGCTGTGCACTCCTCACCCCACCTGGAGCCCCACGAACAGGACAAATGACAGGCGTGTCTCTCTGGGTGCCTCAGACCAGCCCTGGAGTGTCCCACATTGTTCCCAGAAATTAGCCGTGGTTGCTGCCATCAGGAGAAGCGCTGCACCACACGGGCTCCGGCACTGGGAGGAGGAAAGGAAAAATAAAAACAAGATCACCAGGCGGGCCAGTGCCAGTGCCTTTTCCCTGCCCGAGACACACACTTCATTTAATTTTCATAGTGGAGGGAGATGTGGGGTCTTTGAGCATCCATATCCTCGTGGGCAAGTCTAAGTGTCAGACAATGAGTGGAGGAGAGAGCACAGAGCGCTCGGCCGGCTGTCAGTCTTGCCCAGATTAACAACTTCATCCGAGCCTTTGTTGATATTGACACTCAGTTGCTAGGTAACATGTTTACGCCCAATGAATAGGGACTTGAGGGCCAGGGGGCACAGTCAACAGATTGGCAAATAAGGCGGACGTGCTGTGACTTGATGTGCCCGCCGTGGTGCCCAGGAGCGGTGCAGGGACGCCAGTCTGCGCTGGCCACCCAAGCCCGTGAGCGTCTTGGGTCAGAGTGGCCTTGTGCCCAGGTGGGGCAAATCCGGGAGAGCAACTCTGTTTTCACCTGGGGTCCATCCTCGTGGTGACATCAATGCCTCCAGCCTCTTGACAGGAGTGTTCCTGTTCAGCAATACTCACTACAGTGTGTCCCTGCAGTGCTCTCGGGCCCTGAAGAGTTCTGATGAGCGCATCCTCGGGCAGCCCCTCACCCCACTTTACCGCTGTCCACAAGGAGTGTGCCATCCTGAAAAGAACCCCCTGCTGGGAGTCAGGAGGCTGTGGGGTGTGCTTTAACCCCGGGGCCTGTAACCTGAGAACATAATGCTGGCCTGCCTCCACCATCATGGTGTTCAAAGGAAGGGGAACGACCACCACCACCACGTAGGAAGCAGCAGCTGTGTGCCAGGCTCCGTGCTAGGTGCAGCGAGGCGTTCCCTTCAGGCCTACAACCACACCGAGAGGAGGCTGCTACTGCTAACTCCTTCTAACAGATACAGGGGCTGAGTCCCTGATAAGAGATCAGCCTGAGTCCTCAGAGAGGATTTAATCTGCTAACTTCCAAACCCCTCTTTCCGCTGTACCATGCTGCACTGAATGAGGAGCCCCCCAAGAGTGGGTGTGCAGTAGTTATAGAGGAAGCATAGTGTGGGCACTGGAGGGAGCTAACCAGACGCAGGAATCAGGACCTCCCCCTCAGACTCCCATCAGGGAGTTGTTCTCTCGGCCTTTACCTTGAGCTACCGCTTGACTCAAAGACTCTGCAATAAAAGGTTGGTCTGGTGAGCAGACGGCACAGCCACCAAGGGTGCAGGGTTGAGCAGCAGGCATTGTGCTGAGCAGGTTGGGGAAGCAAAGCTACCCAAGAAAACAGTTGATAAAAACCCAACAAAGGGAAATGAGAACAATCTTAGAGACAGAGACTCTGCAAACAGCAACCACCGTTCTAAGAGACAGAGACTCTGCAAACAGCAACCACCGTTCTAAGACTGGGCGTCACCTTCCAGGCCACAGGGTGAGAGAGATGAAGAAACTGATCAGCGAATGTGGAAAGACAGGGAGAAGGGAAATCTAGACCAGCACGGAGCTGGGGGGCTGAGGGTTCTCATTATCTTTGAACAAGAAGAATCCGGACATGTCTACACCAGACTCAGCAATTCTCTATTGTGTGCAGTCAGGCCTGAGCCAGCTATATGAACTTGTCTCACTCTGCAGTGGAGTTCCAGCCATGCCCATCCACACATCTGTGGCCTCCACAGAAACTTGATGAAAGAGCCTTCAGTTATTCATTCATCCGTTCACCCCACAAATATTTGTGCCTTCTCTCTGCCAGGCTGTGTGGGTATTGAGGCTACAGCTGGGAAGGAGATGGCCTGGTCCCCGTGTTCATGGAGCCTTCAGTCTAGCAAAAGAGATAGAAATTAGATGTGTGATTACACAACTACATATCTAATTACAATTGTGCTCAGTGCTCTGAAGAAGTTGACAATACAGCATGTGTGTTAAGTAGGGGAGGGGCCCACCTCACCCAGCAGTCACAGGGGCCCTCCCTGAGAAAGCCACAATGAAGCCGAGAATTGAAGGATGAGCTGGGATGTGCAGGTGACGGGGAGGGTGAGGATATCCCTAAGGTGGGTAAGGGACGGGAATGTTGGAGGAACACAAAAAAGCCCAGTTTGACTGGAGCTAGAAGTGTGGGGGAAATCGGGTGGGAAATGAGGAGGTGGGCATGCGCTAGATTCCTCAGCCTATGATAAGCACTGGGATTTCGTTCCAATAGTAAAGTAGTAATGGGTACCCATTGAAGGACATTAGCACAGGAGTGACATGATCAGGTTCCGGGTCCTTTTATAGACACCGAACTGATGAGATCCATTTTAGCCGTGTTACCAGTACCAAGATGGGCTGAGCAGGTGGGAAGCCCCCTTCCACAGGCCTATTTTGGGGAACTTCTCCAGGACAGGGAACCCTCAGGCTTGGTTAGGTCTCTGTTTAGTTCCAGTGTCTGGCTCAGAAGCTGGAACAGAGATGGGGCTCAATTCGTGCTTGCTGAGTTGAAGGGAACTGTCTAGGGGACCCCTGCCCTTTAAATGCACTGTGCAATTGTAAGGTATCTGACAATGTTGCTCCCCCTCCTCTCTTTTCTAGTAACCCATGGTCCCGGCCGCTGTCAAAACCTGCTAGCCTCCCTGCCCTGGGACGCCTCCATGATGCTCCTAACTTCTTTACTTGCTGAGCTGTAGCACCCAATCTTCCAGCATGCTTGGAGGGGGAAGTGTTCTATGTAACTGACATTTATGTATAATGGATAATTTACCCTTTAAGGTTGGAAGTTTTTCTTGTATCTGTTTTGCATCAAGCGCTTTCTGAAATAGACAATTTCCTGGCCTAAATGTAATTGAACCAGGTCTATTAACTGATATTTCATTTTTATATCAATTCTGGAACGGAACAAAGACTTCATTGCTGAGTCAGGAGGGCTGTTTGCACCTGAACTGAATAAACCTCTTATAGTTACAGGTTCCTGTTCCAATTCAGCAAAAATATGGCACATACGCCACCACTCTGCAATTCCTCACCCATGGCAGACATTGCTAATCAATGGCAGTCCTCTTTGCTGCTGAGTCTAGGTTGCCTTCACACTCTAGGCAGCCACAAGTAACAGGTGGGTATTGAGGTTTGAGATTAACCAATTCATCGTTCGAGTTACTTTTGTTTGGTGTGTGTGAGGAAGATCAGCCCTGAGCTAACATCAGATGCCAATCTTCCTCTTTTTTGCTGAGGAAGATTGGCCCTGGGCTAACATCCATGCCCATCTTCCTCTACTTTATAGGGGAGGCCGCCAACAGCATGGCCTGACAAGTGGTGCGTCGGTGTGCACTCAGGATCCAAACCTGTGAACCCCGGGCCGCCGAAGCCGAGCGTGCGCACTTAACCGCCGCACCACCGGGCCAGCCCCTCGAGTTAGTATTTTTGAGGTTCTTCCTTGCAGTCACCTCTCCTGTAATTCCTGTCGTCTTCCCATTCCCCCGTCTCAGTTTGGTTGCAGGCTACTGCTCCCTTCTTTCCACTCTCTTCCACACCTCCTCCTTCTCCTCCCACCGGCCCGCTTTCTCCTCCTTCTTCTTCAGACACTTCTCAGCCTTGGCTTTTAGAACCATCAATAACCCCGGAGAGATGGCGACTTACCCCGTGTCTCCCTTAAGCATCCAGGGTTCAGACCTGTGGGCTGGATCAGGAATTCTGGTAGGACATCCAAGAGCCGAGAACTAGACCAGAGGCTCACTCTCCTGGTGTGTCCTTTGGTGATTTATTCAGCAGAGATTTTTGAATCTTTCCTGTTTATGCCTTCTGCCTCCTCCGTTGGTTTGCATCCTCTCTGAGAGGAGGAAGGGAAAGAGAAAGGCAGTCCCAGCTACTGAGCGTGTTCTTTCGTATTTCATTTATTCTTCAGAGCAACGCTTCCAGCAGCAGCTGTTTCACAGATAAGAAGCCGAGGCTCAGAGAAGCTAAGTGACACACTGAAGGTTACTTAGCGTGCACACTGTTGCTGGAAAGGACTGGTGGCCGTTCCCAGCTCACACTGCCTGCCATCTTTCTGGCCCTCCACTGCCGCTCTCCACCACTCCCGAATCCCGGGCTCCCAGCCTCATCCCGCCATTCCATCAAAGCAGAGAGGCTCAGCTGCTGTCGCTGCTGTTGGAGTCTTGGCGATTTTCCCAAAGCAGAGGTTTTCAATTTTGATGAAATCCAATTTATCATTTTTTTCTTTTATGGGTTGTGCTTTTGTGTTCTGTCTAAGAAATCACAAGGATTTTCTCTTCTGCTTTCTTCTAGAAGTTTTATGGGTTTAGGTGTTATGTTTAGATCTATGATCTATTTTGATTTAATTTTTGTATAAGATATGAATAAGGGTTTCTTTGAATACGGACGCCCAATTGTCCCTACACCATTTGTGAAAAGATTGAATTGCCTACATCTTTGTTGAAAATCAATTGACCGTATCTGTGTGTTACTATTTCTGAACTATCTGTTCTCTTCCATTGATCTGTGTCTGTCTTTTGTCAGTAACATAACTTTTCCTCCCAGTTTTCTTGAGAAATAACTGACATACATCTCTGTATAAGTTTAAGGCATGCAGCATGATGGCTTGATTTATATATACTGTGAAATGATTACCACAATAGGTTCAGCTAACATCCATCTTCTCATATAGATACAATAAAAAGAAAAGAAGGAAAAACAGGAAAAAAAATTCTCCTTGTGACGAGAACTCTCAGGATTTACTCTCTTAACAACATTCATATATATCACACAGCAGTGTCAGCTGCAGTCATCACGTTGAACATTACAGCCCTAGTACTTCTTTATCTTGTAACTGGATATTTGTACCTTTTGACCACCCTCCTCCAATTCCCCCTCCTCCAATCCCTGCCTCTGGTAACAAGTCTGATCTCTTTTTATGTGTTTGGTTTTTTTTTTAGATTCCACACGTAAGTGAGATCATACAGTATTTGTCTTTCTCTGTCTGACTTATTTCACTAGCATAATGCCCTCAAGTTCTGTCTGTGTTGTCACAAATAACACTGAATAATATTCTGTTGTATACATATATGTATATATATCTACAACTTCTTTATCCATTCATCCATTGATGGACACTTAGGTTACTTCCCTGTCTTGCCTGTTGTAAAAAATGCTGTTACAAACGTGGGGCTGCAGATATCTTTTTGAGTTAGTGCTTTTGTTTCCTTTGGATATATTCCCAGAAGTGGAATTGCTGGATCTTATGGTTCCATTTTTAATTTTTTGAAGATCCTCTATACTGTTTTCCATAGTGGCTGTACCAATTTACAATCCCATCAACAGTGCACAAGGGTTCTCTTTTTTCCACATCCATGCCACCATTTGTTACCTCTTGTCTTTTTTTTTGGAGGGAAAGATTCGCCCTGAGCTAACATCTGTTGCCAATCTTTCTCTTTTTTGTTTTCCTCCCCAAA
This sequence comes from Diceros bicornis minor, assembly GCF_020826845.1. Taxonomy (NCBI): domain Eukaryota; kingdom Metazoa; phylum Chordata; class Mammalia; order Perissodactyla; family Rhinocerotidae; genus Diceros; species Diceros bicornis. The sequence goes on along the minus strand of NC_080749.1, from coordinate 12,227,304 downwards.
GCCCCAGTGTATGGTTATATATCCTAGTTGTAAGTCATTCTATATGACTTCTATGTGAGCTAATGCCACAGCATGGCAACTGACACACGAGTGGTGTGGGTCCGTGACTGGGAAATGAACCTAGGCCGCCAAAGCGGTAAGCGCCGAACTTGAACCACTAGGCCATCAGGGCTCGCTCCCTCTTGTGTTTTTGATGATGGCCATTCTAACAGCCATGAGGTGATGTCTTCATTGTGGTTTTAATTTGCCTTTCCCTAATGACTAGTGATGTCAAGCATCTTTTCATGTACCTGTTGGCCTTTCAAATATCTTCTTTGGAGAAATGTCTACTCAGGTCCTTTGCCCATTTTTTAATTGGGTTGTTTATTTTTTTGCTATTGAATTGTATGAGTTCTTTATATATTTTGAATATTAATCCCTTATCAGATATATGGTTTACAAATATTTTTTCCCATTCCGTAGGTTGTCTTTTCACTTTGTTGATCATTTCTTTTGTTGTGCAGAAGCCTTTTAGTTTGATGTAGTCGCACTTGTTTACTTTTGATTTTGTTGCTTGAGTTTTAGGTGTCATATCCAAAAAATTATTACCAAGATCCATGTCAAGGAGATTTATCCCTATGTTTTCTTCTAGGAGTTTCATGGTTTCAGGTCTTACATTTAAGTCTTTAATCTATTTTGCGTTAATTTTTGTGAGGGATGTAAGATACGAGTCCAGTTTCATTCTTTTACATGTGAATATGCAGTTATCCCAGCTCCATTTATTGAAAAGACTGTCTTTTCTCCATTGAGTATTCTTGGCTCCCTTTTCAAATATTAGTTGACCCTATATGCTTGGGTTTATTTCTGGGCTCTCAATTCTGTTCCATTGGTCTATTTGTCTGTCTTTATATCAGTACCATACTGTTTTGATGACTATAGCTTTATAGTCTAGCTTGAAATCAGAAAATGTGATGCTGCCTGCTTTGTCCTTCTTTCTCAGGATTTCTTTGGCTATTTGATGTCTTTTGTGGTTCTATATAAATTTTAGGAGTGTTTTTTCCTACTTCTGTAAAAAATGCCATCGGAATCTTGATAGGGATTGCATTGAATCTATGGGTGGCTTTTGGTACTATTGACATTTTAACAATATTAATTCTTCCAATCCATGAACATGGAATACCTTTCCATTTATTTGTGTCTTCTTCAATTTCTTTCATCAATGTCTTGTAGTTTTCAGAGTAGAGATCTTTCTCCTTCTTAGTTAAATTTATTCCTAAGTATTTTACTATTTTTTATTGTAAATGGGATCCATTTATTTCTTTTTCAGAAAATTTGTTGTTAGTGTATGGAAATGCTATTGATTTTTGCCTGTTAAGTTTGTATACTGCAGCTTTACTGAATTCATTGATTAAACCTAACAGTTTTTTGGTTGAGTCTTTAAGATTTTCTCTCTCTATATTTATATATAAAATCCTGTCATCTGCAAATAGAGACTATTTTACTTCTTTCTTTCCAATTATATATTTATGGTACTTCACACAAGGTAAGGCACAATAAATGAGAAGTATTATTATTATGGTAGGCCTGGGACCCAGGCAACTGAAAAAGAGGAGCTTGGGGCAGACAGGCCTAGGCCTAGACACCCTGCTGTGCTGGGGTGTGGGAGTGGGGTATGACCACAGAGCAGCAGGAGGGCCCTGGACTCATCATGGCTCCTTGGACAAGATTTGAATGCTTTGCTCAAGGATACTTGAAGGAGTGAGAGGAAGGGAAGGGAAGAAGGCAGGGGGTTTACGGCTTCAGGATGCTGGCGTTGAGCTCTTAGACTTCATTCAACTCACATCTACTGAGCACCTACTGCTTGCCAAGCCCTGGGCCTACTCTGCGGCCCCTACATGGCTGAGAGGCAGGTCCTGCTCTGCGAGGCCCTCATGACTCAGATGGGCATGCACTGATGGAGATGGGCCTGCATGCTGCAAGACCAAAGTGGGGGGACCCAGGTTGCGTCCTTGGGGACACTTGGAGCAGGCGTCACACAGAGATGTTTCACTGCAGTCATGAAGGGCCATCGGTTCACACAGGAGACAAGCAGAGGAGGGTTTGTGGCAGGAATGGCATGTGCAGGGCTTGGGGCCCCTTATGAGCATGGAGGGCCTGAGTTCACGCCTTGGTGATGCCTTAGCCCAGGTTATGCATGGTTAGAGGAAAGCAATGGAAGATCCTGCAGAGAAGGCCACTTGGGATGCTGGCCGCGGTGCTTGGCTACCTGGAAGATGGGAATTCATGGAAGGGGTCATACAGGGATTGACAGGGTTAGATCCTTGTGATGAAACCATCATCCTGGGGATCATGTCGGGAAGGAAAGGCTGGAGTGAACAGTTCAGGGGAGAAATAGAAGGGCCCAGAGGATGGATGCCTGGGTTCCCAGCCCAGCAAAGCCACCAGTTGGCTTGTGTACTGGCCTCAGTTTTCCCATCTGCAGGAGAGACTGCCCAGAAGGATCCTCATGGCCCTTCCTGCTCTGAGATGCTGTGGAGCTCCTCCTCGGCTCCTTGCAACTTTGCCTCCCAGGCCAGGCCTGTGGCAGCCCAAGGAAGCCCTGGCGGGATGGAGTGCTCAGAGGGTTTCAGTGGGAAGGGTTCCTGCATGTCCTTGCCAACCCTGGGCATGGCTGGAAAGGCCAAAACCAAGGTGCTGTAGTATCTGGGCTTCTGTGAGCTGCCCCATTAATATTCCCTCCAGGAGGCCTTGCCAGACAGAGAGGAGGCAGGGGGCAGATGGGGCACTGAGAGGCCAAGTAATCTGCTTAAGGTCACCCAGCAAAGCAGCAGCAAGCTGGACCAGGCCCCAGGCCTCCAGATGTCCAGTCTGATGCCCTGCGCACTGGACCATGAGGCCTTTAATGAGGCCACCTCCGCAGGGTCTGTGGGCTGGCCCACTGCCCAGGGCCGCTGACTTGCCAGGCATCCCAATCAGCCATTCCGAGAGGCCCTGCCCTCAGCAGCCAGGCACGCAGAGGCTGGGAGTTAGCGTGTCAGCCGAGACTGGCGGTTCTGCGAGGTAGCCCCTGGGTCCAAATATGCCCAGCCCTCTGGCCAGGATCCCCAAGGAAGAGGGCTCTGTGTCCAGAAAGGGGTCAGGCATATCTCAGGGACTAGGGTAGCCTCTGCAGGCAGTGTCACCCACAGGGCTCCCTCCCATGCTAGGCCCCCCAGCGGGTGAGCCCCAACCTTCCAGGCTGCGGCATCTACAGTCAGCGTCAATGATATCTGTGGTCAGCACAGCCTGCCTCCCTCCTCTATCCCAGAGCCCACAGCCAGTGGCTGCATGGTGACCTCCGGACCCAGTCAGCCCTTTACGTACAGAAGAGAGCACAGAGGTTCACAACGGGGCAGAACTAGGCCTGGGTCACACAGGGAGATGGGGACGAAGGCAGGATTCCTATGGGGCCTCCCGACTCCCAGACCAGCAGTCCTGCCCTACTCCATAAGGTCTCAGCTTTGTCCCCACCCCGGTGACTCTCGGAATCGCCACCCTCTGCTGAGCCATAACGAGGGCCTGTGGGCCCTGGCCAAGCTCCCAGGGGCTGGCTCCCTGTTTCCCACTGGGCCTTGTTCTCTTATTGGAGAAGACCTGCTGGGGGCTCCTGAGCACGAAGCCCATAGCACAAGCCCACAGACAGGGAGGGCAGATCAGAGCAGGCGGAGGGGCGTGGCTCCTCTCCCTGGGGCTTTGGAGGGAGGAGAGAGAAGGCTGCCGGGGCTGTGGGGGCGCCAGGAGGCTGGGCCTGGGTCTGGGTCCCAGCCCTGCCACCTTCAGCCCTTGGAGCCTTGGTTGCCATTTGCATTTAAGAATTAGAGGGTGACACATGGCAGGAGCACCCTGAAGACCCCTCCCTCCGAAGCTGAGCCTCCTGGGGCACCAGGGCAGCCACGGCCATGGCTCTCTCGGCCCGCCACCCGCTCCTGTGTAGCTGGCAGTCAGGAGGCGAGGGCCAAGGGGTGCCATTTTTTTCCCAGGGCTTAACCTCCCCCTCCCCTCCCCTTTCCTCTCTTCAGTTTCCACACCCTCCCCCAACACACACCTCAAAGAGACTCGATTCATTTAGTCCCCTCCCCCACCTTATCCACAGCCCTTCCAAGAAACTACCCGGTTGCCCCCCACTTCCCCTTGCCCCAGCCATTTGGGGGGAGGATGGGGGTGAGTCACAGAAAGAAGGGGCTGAGAGGGGTAAAGCAAAAAAGCACATGCCCAACAACAACAAAACCCCCAGCACCCCACATTCTGTCCTCAAAGCTGGAAATACACAAGGAGCCGGCATCTGTGTGGAATAATAAAACCGGGTGTGGACGTGTCGTTCTCATAGGGCATTTGGCTGAGCCCGGGCAACGGGAAAGCATGCATAGCTAACGCTCCTGACTGTGTGAAACCCTTTGTCGCCGGCACCGGCTCTGCGAGGGACCCAGGGCCCGCGGCTTGGCAAGGGCCCGAGACATTTCTTGGAATGGTTTCTTGTTCATCACTGACACTCGTAATGAGAAATTTATACACCATCCTAAGCGGATAAATTAATTTCAAACACTTTAGACTTTAGGAGACAATGGTTCCTGGCAGGACGCTTTATCACCCGTTTTATTAAAAAAAAAAAAAAAGAAAGAAAGAAAGAAAGAAAAGAAAGAAAGGAGGGGAAAAAACACCCCTTGGGACCATGCAAACCCAACCTGTGTGCCTGGCTCTGGAGTTCGCGGGCCAGGCTTGGGTAGGACCTGCCCGGCCCCATGTGGGCCCGGGGCCCGTGGGTCACTTTTTACACTTCATTAAAGTGTGTCAGCTCCTCGGGGCTCTCCCCTCACCTCGGGGGAGCACAACTTCCGCTCACCCCTGGCTCCGTTTGAGGTTGGCATTGTGACCAAGGAGTGGGGTTTCTCAGGCTACGTTTGTGAAAGGTAATTAAATTGTGATAATGTTTCCATTCAGACCCCAGCTCTGGTGAAGGTTTAGGACTCGTCAGACAGACATGTTCTCGCCGTCCACGGGACAGGCAGGCCAGCCTGGCAAGAGCCCCTGCCAGGGGCCCCGGGGTGTCCCCAGCCTTCCCAGCCGGCTGGGGACAGCCTGCTCGGGGCCTGCTCACACGGGGAGCTGGCAGGAGGAGCAGGCAGTGCCCTGAGGTCCCTGTCACCCCCTCAGGATGTGGCAGCTGCTCAGTGTGGGTGTCAGAGGGAAGGAGGCGGGGTGCTGGGCTCCATCCAGTCCTGTCTGGGCCGCAGACCCCTCAGCTCCCTCCCTGGAAGGCTGGGAGTGAGAGAGAGGTTCAGGGCAAACTCTTCCAGGGCAAGAAGGCCATTCTTTCTTGGCCAGACTCCTGTTTTTTCGGCCAGGGCACTCCTCTGGTCAGAAGAGCATCCAAGAGCTCCTCAGGTCCGCAGCCCACCTGCCCGAACCCACCCCCTGCAGCTCCCAGCTTTTGCTCTCTCCTCCTGGCAGCCTGAGACTCTGCTCTGACCTCAGCTCACCCTGCCCTTCCCCCTTCTCAACGTTACCCAAACGCCGCCCACCTTTCACTTCCACACCCACCTGGCCAGACCCCCAGGGGCCTCAGCACCCCAGCCCCACCCTTGCAGGCTGCCCCACCTTGTGACTCCTTGGAACCCCTGCTGGGAGCCTCCGTGACCCCCACTCACTCAGAGGTCCTGTCCCTGCCTGCTCCCGTAGGCATTGTCCCACCTCCTGGATGACAGCTCCCGCTCTTTCCCAAGTTGGAGCACACATAGAAAGTTAGAAATTCATGGACACTTTGGAGTACAGAGGAGACATTAAGGACATAAAGGGCAAAAAAAAAAAAAAAAAGAAAGTAAAAAGAAAAAATTACATTATTTCTCTGTTTTATAAATTTATGCTAAGAAAATAAAACATAATGGAGTGTACTAAAGAAATAAATTTATACAAGCTTCCTAAAGCATTCTTTTAAAAATGAATTAAATGAGAAACAGCTGCCTCGGTAACAAAACTTATTTCTGTGTCATGTTTAATGCTGGAGGTGGCTGCATGCGATTCCGGAGCAAGAGGTTTTCTGTTTGTTTTTTAATTTTTAATTTTGAAATAATTGTAGACTCGCAGAAACAGTAGGGAGATGTCCCGTCTACCTATCCTCCAGCTTCGAGGAGTGGTGACAGTTTCTATAACCACAGTGCTTTACCCAAGCCAGGAAACCAACCCAGACTCTTCAATCACGACGTCTTCAAACTCGCATAGCCCCCTTCGACAAGAAACATTATTCCACAAATAGGTGACAAAAATTTAAAACTGTCTTACGACGGTTCAAACTATATTTAAAAAGCCTAACAACTGCTGTTCCTTTTCTTTCATTGACAAATGTGATGTTGAAATGTCTTATGATTATACAAGTGGATTTCGTTTCCCATTGAATTTTTTCATGGGAAGTGTTTTTCAGTAATGATGAAGCATCTCCGGATTTCGTGGTTGGCTCAGTCACCTGCAGCTGGTATAGGCTCAGCAGAGGGCCCCCACGACTTCACATGTGTGGAGATCCAGGGCTGCACCCCCAGGAGCCCCTGCTCAGCCTCTGTCCCTCTCCCGCAGTCCTGCCTGGCCACACCTGGGGTGGAGGCACGAGCCCCTCCGGCCATGCCTTCTGCAGCTGCTAGGCAGCTCCCGGTGTTTCTTGATGTCTTCACTCCATCAGCACCTCCTTCAGGAAGCCGTCTCTGATTTCTCCCATCTTTTTCCCCGACATGCGGTGGTGACCACTATCCTCACACAGACCATACTACATGGCATTTTCTGTTTGCTGGGCTATGTCTGCCACAGAAGTGTAGCATCCTGGGGGCAGGGCTGGTTCTGATTCCTTGCTGCTCCCAGGACCCTGCCCATGGCCTGGCGCACAGTTGGTGCTCAGTGTTTGTCGAAAGCAGAAACCTTCCCCATGGGCTCCCTGTGATCTCTCGTTCTTTCTCTGAACACCCCCAGTGACAGAGTACTCCTGCTTCACAAACCAGCCTGTTTCAGTGTGTGTGATGGTTAGAACATTCTTCCTGTAAAGTCCCTCTGCCCTCCGCCCTTGTCTGTCCTGGCTCTGCCCTGTCCAGTTATTCCCCTATAGGCTTCCCCAGGACAGATGGCCCTGACCCCAAGCACACTCAGCTGAGAGCCCCCAGATGCCCTAACACCAGTGCCTGCCCTCGGGGACCCGGGCCTGCTCCACGCTGCTCTGGGAGGAGATGCCCCACTGCTGGCCAGTCATGAGCTGCCACGGTGGGGGCCGAGTGCCGTGGGACGTCGCCTCCCGCAGGCTTCCCTCCTTCCACAAACATTTCTCTGCGCCTGTTCAGTGCAGGACTTCTCTGGGCCATGGCAGTGAAAAGGCCGACAGGGCCCCTGATCTCCAGGAGCCCCCATCTTGTGGGGGACAAACAGGCACAAGTAAACTCGTGGATAAGCAGGAGCTTGGCCTGGCCCTGTCGCCACTCATCGTGGGTTCACCCCAAGCGTGCAGTTGCCCTCCTAATTCCTGAGTCTTTTTCCTTGAACTGCCTCTGCTGAGCCAACTTCCCTGCTCCCTGCTTGCCCTTCTCCCTTCTCCCCCTCCTCCTCGGCTCCCCTTCTCCCACCTCCCCTTCCTCCCCGCTCCCCCTTCTTTCTGCTCCCCTCCTCCCCAGCTCCCTTCCCCTGCCTCCTCCTTCTCTCTGGCTCCTGTCCTTCCCTGGGGCAGCCCCTCCGAACTCTCCCCCTCCCTGACTCTCTGGCCTCCCTGGCTTGCCCTTCTCCCAGCTCACCACTTCCCTACTCTCCTCCTTCCTGGGTCCCCATCCTCCCCAGTTCACCCCATCCCTGACTCTTCTGATTGGTTTTCTGAATCCAAGGGCAGGGCCGCACATTTCTCGCTGGGAAATCCCATCTCGGTGGGCTCCACTCCTGGTGTGGAAGGGTCAAGCAAGGCCTTCGGGTATCGACAAGAGCCCCTGACTGTGTGGGCTGGGCCTTCTGTGTGTCCTCCAGGCCTCCACTCAGTGTCGGGGAAACTCCGCGGCATACATTGAGCTCTGAGAGAACCAGGCTAGGCCCCGGGTTGTCCCCACCTGGGAGCTTATCTCAGGTCCTGGACCCCAGCAGACCTGCGTAGGGTTCTGAGCCCTTGAAGCAAGCAGGGAAAGTGGAGAGGGTTCAGGGAGATGCGGCAGTCCAAGCTGTGGGCCGCCCGGCGCTCAGCAGGCTGTCAAGTCCTGTGGCCTGTTTATAAGCTGTGCGCCTCAGGCTCCCGAGCTCCCCAAGGAGCCCCAGGACGCAGTGGAGAATGGACCCCTGTCACTTGACTGTCCTGCTTAAACGCCCGCTCGGACTTCTCCTCACAGTAGGGAAGAGTCCAAACTCTGCCATGACCTACATAGCCTGCCGCCACTTGCCCCTGCCAGGCCCTCTGACTCCACCTCCAGCTCCCTCAGGTCCAGTCACTGCAGGTAGCCTCTTTCTGTTCCTCAGCCTGCACAGGCAATTCCCGCCTCCAGGCCTGTGCACTTGCTGTTCCCTCTGAGCTGCATGAGGTTCCGGGCTCCTCCTTCAGTCTCAGCTGTCATCCCCATAATGGTCTTCCCTGGCCACCTACTCCGTGTTATCTTGCTCTGCACTGACCATCCTCTGGCCAGTGCTCTTCCCAGCCCTGCTGTGTGTCTTTAGAAGGCTGTACAGTGTGCTGTGCGGGCTCCGAATGTAACGCCCACCTTTTCGTGTGAGTGCACTCAAGCTCTCTGACTTTGTGCACTCAAGCTCTCTGGGCCTCAGTTTCCCTCATCTGTGAAGTAGGGATAGTGACAGTGCCTACCTCACTGGATCCCGAGTTTAGAACAATCCCTGGCATTCAATAAAAGCGTTGACTATACTATCGTCTTCTTAAATTACCTAATTCATCTTCCCGAATATTTTTAAATTTCTCTTCTCCCCCAGCCCCCTCATCTCCCCAGGATTCCTGTAAGGGCAGGATTCCTCTGGATGTTCTTGTTTCTGCTGTATCAACAGGATCTAGAATGTACTGGTATGTACTGAGTGTTCGCTGAATACTGGTTGGACAAAAGAATGAGCAAAGTCTCAAAATGAGCCCTGCCTTGCCGTCTTCTCCAGGTTCTTGAGAGTTTCAGATGCCCCCAAAGATGCTGGTGTTTCACATGTGACTCAAGGACCAGCTCTGTTGGGCCTCTGTTCAAATTCAGGTTCCATTATCTCCTAGTGGGTGGCCTTGGGCAAGTCACTTACCCCATCTGAGCCCAGCTTCCTCAAATGTAAAATGAGGATAATCAAACTGTCCCAACCTCGTGGGGTGGTTGTAAGGATTAGACAAAAATGGGTTTGTAAAAGGCCTGATAATTTTTGTCTCCTACTGGGTAGCTCTTTCTGTCACCTAAATACTTGATAAGCACATTTCTTAGTCTTTATTAAATGCATTGGTAATAATGTTCCAAGACAGGAGCAGATCACAATAACAGAGCTCTGTGTCACTCTGATGGAGACCTCCACAGGGTTGATATGAGGCCAGCGGTCATTACTCTTTGATACAATCGTTGACCAGTTGAAAGTCCAATGACCTGTTCTAACCCCACCCCCCCAGCACTGCCCGACTTCCCCCCAAGCCCAGCAGAGCCTGTGAACAATCCAGGTGGATGGTGTCACTGATTCCAGAACCTCTGACATGAGAGACTCTTGCAAATACTTGCTTAAAACAAACATACTTTCTGTTGGCCACTTCCTCTGACCTCTGAAGCTCATGCATTCATGAGAGAGGAAGAGATGAGGTTGTCATGGCCTCCTCTCAGGAGAAACACATTCCTTCCAAATTCTCTCCAAACCCTTGTTCGTATTTCAGAAGGGAACGTAGTTGGCTAATAGGGGAAGGAGAAGGAAAGTCACGTATTTATCTGGCCCTCTTGGAAAGTCACATGTGTTATCTTGTCAACTCTCAGCATCACCCCGGAGGGTCCACGTCACTATCCCCATCTCACAGATGAGGAAGGTCAGGCTTAAGGACTTGCTCAAGGTCACACAAACCAGTAGAAGTTTGATCCCAGCTCTTTCTGGTTTTAAACTCTGTTGTCTTTCCCCAGTACTACACTGCCTCCCACCAGCTGTAGTTGCTAAAAATGTCCTTGCTTCCCGTTTTGGACATGACAGATTTGGTCCTGTATCCCACCTCCAGCTCTCCATGATTTCTCCAAGATTCCTAAAGGAGGGTCTGAGTTCACATCTGCAAATTCCCCTGGTATCCTAGGAGGTCGTTTGTCTGGGCCAAGAAGCTGGAGCTTCATTTGAGGCCACTAGGTGTTCTCAGACCATCGCTTTTCCTGTCTCATGGCTGTGTTTCCCTGTCTGTGATGTGGGGCCAGCACCCTGTAGGATGACCCTTCTCCCAGCTGACACAGGGAGCCTTAGTGCTCTCTACTTTGAGTCCCCATCATGTGAAGTATTGAGCCTTCCACGTGCTCTTACTTATAGCAGTGATGCTCAGAAAATGAGACAGGCATCGTTTTGAATAAATAATGACCACCGTCGACAATGGAAGTATAAACGTGACCTTAATACATGAGTCGCTAAACATCGTCCCTGTTAATAGACACTCTGTCTTTGCTGTGCACACATGTGGTTCAAGGCTGATAGTCACAAAAGGACAATGAGCAGCATTAGCTGGGAGGTGCCAGCTAGCGCTCGGGGTCAGCTGAAATGCACATCAAAGGAGAGAGGCCAGTATTCCCTCGGCCCCCAGTCCCGTACTACAGGGTGCCTGAGTCAACTTATTGGGTTGCTCAGGAGAGCAGCAATCAGGAAATCTGGACTGCACTCACACCTGGGGAGAAAGCTTTCTCTGTTTGGTTCAGAACAGATGGGTCCTCAGGAGACCAACACACACGCACACCTGCGTGAGGCCCAGGTTTTTCAAGGGACTCCATCCAGTTGTGAGAAGTGATTAGAAGGCTGCAAGCCACTTACATACAAGCAAGGCTCTGGGTGCCTCCTGTTTTCACACACCATATGCAGTCTATGCAGACTTTTGTTGGGTAATTTTCAAGTTTGGGCTGCAATTAACAGAGACCAAAATAACAGTGCTTAGGCACAACAGATCTGATTTCTCTGTCACATAAAAGTCCAGGGGTAGGCAGTCCAGGCTGGCTTGGTGGCTCTCTCCGTGAAGTCCTCAGGGGCCCAGGCTCCTTCTAGCTTGTTACTCTGCCACACGTGGCCTCCATTCCCAAGGATGCCTCATGTCCAAATGGCTGTTCCAACCACCAGCCCCACATTCCAGCCCACTGGAAAAAAGGAGGGGATGAAGGAGAAGGGGGTAAGGGTACACAGCTGTCTCTTAAGATAGCTTCCCAGTGGCCGGCCTGGTGGCGCAAGCGGTTAAGTGCACATGCTCTGCTGCGGCGGCCCGGGGTTTGCCGGTTCAGATCCTGGGCGTGCACCGACACACCGCTTGTTAAGCCATGCTGTGGCAGCGTCCCATACAAAGTAGAGGAAGATGGGCACGGATGTTACCCCAGGGCCAGTCTTCCTCAGCAAAAAAGATGAGGCTTGGCATTGGATGTTAGCTCAGGGCTGGTCTTCCTCACACACACACAAAAAAGATAGCTTCCCAGAAGCTGCCACATGACACTCCATTAGCCAGAAGTTAGTTATTTTGCTGCAAAGCAAGCTGGAAAACATAGTCTTCAATCCAGGCAATCCACTGCTACAGGAGAAGAAAGAGCAGATATGTTTAGACAAATAAGGGTCCCATCCTGTGGAATAAGGTTTCTTTTATGGCCTGGTGATAGGTTGTGTTCCCCAGGACCCACAACCAGTATTTACTTCTCTCACAGCCAGAAAAGCCCTCAGCACTGACCAGTTTAACTCGCTTTCTTCCCGTTTCACAAGTGATCAAATGAGGCCAAGAAAGGGGAAGGGACTCTCACAGAGGGCATATAACCAGCTCATGAAAATGCTGAGAGTGGCTCCTCGGTTTCCACTCTCCCCACCCAGAACCTCACTCCACGGCCTCAGGAGCTGTTGTGTCCTGGCTTCTGGCTGCAGCCTGTCTGTGACAGAGAAGAGAGGTCAACAGAAGAAGGTAAAGTGGTGGTGTGGAATGGTAGAAATCCCTGAGGACCTGCTAGAGGCTGGAACCAGGCTAGACATTTTACATCCCTCGTCTTATTTAAAACTCCAATAGGAGCTGGCCTGTGGTGTAGTGGTTAAGTTTGGCGTGCTTCGATTCTGCAGCCTGGGTTCTTGGGTTTGGATCTCAGGTGCGGACCTACACCACTCGTCAGCCATGCTGTGGTGGCGACTCACATACAAAATAGAGAAAGAATGTCACAGATGTTAGCTCAGGGTGAACCTCCCTCAGCAAAATCAATCAATCAATCAATCAATCAATCAATCTCCAACACCTCCATAAGGGGATAAGCATTAATTTACAGATGGAGAAACTGAGTCTTGGAGAGGCTAAGGCCTTTGCCCAAGGTCGTAGCTGTTGAGTGGCAGAGCTGGGTGGGGAGTGTACTTAGGTCTGTTTCATCTTTCTGCTGCTCCTGGAAGCCACTGCGTCATCCCAAATCCATCCTTGCCCCTGAGTCCAAGTGGCCATCAAGCTGCCTCTTGCACTGCACGCAGGAGGGAGTGGTGGTGTCTAGCATTGGTCGCGTGCCTTCAGGCCCCAGGCTGCTCCTTCCTGAGCCCCTTCTGCCCTGTCCCACACACATACTGGTGCTAACTCTTCTCTCCTTGTTCCTGGCCAGACAGGAGCATGCTCAAATCTCAGCTCTCCCTCCATTCAGTCAGTCAAGGGACATTTACTGAGCTCAGAAACACTTCAGGCCCTTTGGACAAGCAACTGCCCTGCGCTCAGTGTCCTCATCTGTAAGTCGGGCACAGCAGTACCCACTCTGCAGGCCTGTGGGGAAGGGTGGATGAGACCACTTCCAGTAAGCAGAGATCTTCCCTATAAATGCTCATCCCCTCCCCTCGCCCATATCTGCCCAGGCCCATCTCTGCTGGTGGCCCTTGTTGCCTTGTTGTCTTCCCCCAACTCTGGTGAGGAAGATCTGCTGGACCCTAGAGGTAGGTCCAGGAGTGTCCTCAAGAACCCGCCTTCCCACTGGTTTCCTCCTCGCATCCAGCACCCCATTTCAGAGCATCCCTGTGCCTGACACCAGCCATTCTGAAGGGAATCCATCCCGGGCAGCCTTGAGAAGTTCCCGGGCTGGGAGACCGTGCCTGGAGGTGTGGGCTGTTCGGCAGAGTCAGCTCATGGCCCAGTGACACACCACAAGGGTCCCAAATAGCTCCCCCGGCTTTATGGGGAGCCTGGTGGAATATGCTCTGCATGGGAGCCCCAAAGCCCTGATATCATACACACGTGTCCCGAGCAGGCTGGAACAGGAGCAGTCACGGCCACTGCCCTGGGCTGGAGGGGTGGGGGTGTGTGTCAGAAGAGGGCCTGCTGTCCACTCGCCCCGCTGGGGAGTCTCGAGTGGGAGCACTGGGTGTGCGGGCACCGGGGGCCACGCACGGTCCTCCCCTCCCTGCCTTTGCTCACTTCTGTCCCTCGCCTGGAGTGCTCTCTGCGACTGCTTTCGTTCAGATAAGTCCTACTGTCCCCATGGTTTAGAACGAGTGACCCCTCTCTCAGGAAGTCCCCTCACCCCTGCAGGATTAGGCACCATCCACGGGGCTCTCTCAGCCCCATCACAGGAGCCCTTGTCATCCGAGCTGTCATTGTTTGGGTCCCTCCCTCCACCGGGAGCACCTTGGGAGCAGGCATCAAGCTTGGCCAACTCCTGAGGGCTCTGGAAATGTCTGCCAAATGAGCGAATCAAGTTCTCAGCCTGGAGCAAAGTTAATCCTCAGCAAATCTTGGCTGGGAGGCTGAATGAGTGATTGCATGAACATATGAATGAATGAAGTTTCTGGGAAATGGGAGTGGGAAATGTGCAGAAGAGGTAAAGACACAAACCTCATCTTCGATCCAGTTATATCCAGGTCCATTCCATTGTCTGTAGCAAATGAAAGTAACAGTGGATGCTTACATATTGCTTACTCTGTACCAGGCTTCTCTCTAAGCACTTTATATGTAACCCATTCAGTCCTCACAACCCCATCATGAGAAAGGCACTTGTGCTAGCCTGCTTGGGCTGCCATAATAAAATACCACAGACTGGGTGGCGTAAACAGCAGAGATTCATTTTCTCCCAGTTCTGGAGGCTGGCATTCCATGATCACAGTGTCAGCAGGGTCGGGCTCTGATGAGAACTCTCTTCCTGGCTTGTAGATGGCTGCCATCTTGCTCTGTGCTCATGTGGCCCCTTCTTTGTGCAACACAGGGGGAGGGGGAGCAAGCGCTGTGGCGTCTCTTCCTATAAGGGCACTAATCCCATCAGAAGGGCCCCACCTCCTCTAAACCTAATTACCTCCCAAAGTCCCCGGCTCTACCACACTGGGGGTTAGGGCTTCAACACGTGAATTTTGAGGGGACATAACTCAGTCCATAGCAGAACCACACGTATCGGTCAGTTTAGGCTGGGTAATGCCATGGCAACAGACAATCCCAAAGTCTCAGTGGCTTATAACAACAAAGGTTTATTTCTTGCATACGCTATATGTCCAACTCAGGTCAGCAGGGGCCTCTGCTTCTCATGGTCATTTCATGGTCATTTCATGGTCACCATGAGTGGTGGTGTGGGGAGGATGTGGCAAATCACTTACATCTCATTGGCTAAAGAAAGTCACAAAGCGATGCCTAAGTTCAAAGTGGGTAGGGAAACAAAATTACTTTTCTGAATGTTCCAAGAAAGTTTAAAAGAATATGTTGTCTATAAAAAAAAGTAGATAGAGAAGTATAATCCTACTATGTGTCTAGAGGGAGAACTAGAGTGTTATTAAACAGTGCAAATGACCCACATGATCTTATCCCCATTTTACAGATAGACAAACTGAGGCAAAGAGAAGTAAAGATAATTTGCCCAAGATTACTCAGCTAGTAAGTAGTGGAGCCAGGCTTTGCACCCTGGAAGCCTAGTGGCAGAGTTCATGACCCTAATTGCTACTCCACAGTGACCCTGGCAAGGCCGTCCTCCGACACTCTCCAGTGCTGTCCTAGGGGACTGCCAGGCATGTACCATGGGCTCTAAGACGAGTGCCAGGAGATTGGCACCTTCAGACAGGCCCTGTTATCGCTCTCAGTCTCTTCTCCCACTGTGGAGCTGCCACTGTCACCAGAGCAACACAGAAAGCATGTGAGTTGTTGGAGTGGATCGAACTAGATTGAAGATAAGGCACTGACTTTATAGTTCTGCCACAGGCCAGTCACTGATATGCACAACACGAAAGCGTCTGGCGTTTTCCCCGACAGCATCGGATTCAAGCACAAGCCCCTCTGTTCCTGCAAGTGCCCGATAGTCCTCAGAGCATGTCTCACTCTTTGACACAGAACACTGCGTCACTCCGCTCCGCGGGCCTGGAGATGCCTTGCCACGTCCTTTCATCCACTTGCACCAGGAATGGACGTCCCGGCCAATGCAAATGAGCACTGAAGGACTGGGCCCTGGTTCCCGGGGCATCTCTCCCTCTTCCACATGCTCCTTGTAACTGGGCATTGCTGCCTCAATGTTCTGCAGGTCTTCTTGATGGCTTCTTCTTTTGGACAGGTACCTAGTGCTCAAGGCCAGCCTGGCCATTTCTTTCTTGGCTTCTCCAGGGGCCCAAGCATTTTTTTGGTGTAAGTGAATTTAATTTAAAAACATGCATAGAATTAAATTGAAGAGGCTTGAATGAAGAAGTGATCCTCGTCAATTTCATCCTGGGTTAACTGCTCGACAGAGTCTGGGTAGTATGTGGGTGAGGCTTGCTGCTACTTCTCTTTACATCGGTGCCTGGCCAACCTGGGAACCTGATCTGTAATAGACGGACAGACAGACAGATAGATGGATGGATGGATGGTGGAGATGTAATCCCATGCAGTTACTTACCAAGTCTTTTCAGGACTACAAGCTTTGTGATCCTGGCATATATTAGATCAGTACATGATTGTTGAATGAATAAATGAATGAGGACAGAGACCAGCACAGGCCTGGGTAACATTTCACCATGGAGTGCCAGAGGGCCTCCAGTTCTTGCCCCAGCTCCCCTCGAAACCCCCACCAAGTGCATGAGTCACCCTGACTAACGGGATCTGCTTACTTACTGCAACCCTGCACGCGAGCACGGTGGAAATGCATGGGAGCCTCGGAGAGCACCTTTTGGAGAGCTTATCTCTTGGCAAGATTAAGCTGGCTCTCCACAGAGGGGCCCGTATTGCAGGCCTGCAGGGAGGGCCTGGCCCGCAGAGTTTGCACCTTTTTACCCAGCATCTGTCCCTGGGATCAGGAGAGCCGGGAGGCTGGATTAGATGGGTCAGCGCCCTGATTGACAGTGACACTTCCTCCCGCGCCCCCGCCTGCCCCCTGGCCTCTCCCGCTGTTCCTCTCCTGCCTCACCCGGGCCCCATCCTGTTCCTGAGAGCAGGCGAGGCCTTCTAATCTCCTTACCAGGAAATTATTTTCCTGGGTGTGAAATCCTTGCCTGAGGGGGAGGGCAGCAGATCAGTCCTGCCCCGGCCTGGAGGCTGACCACAGGGCTGTCTCCCGGAGACATCTGGCATGGCAGTGAGGGCAGTCACAGCTAGAGACGGGCAAAGCTCTGGCGATCCTGCCCCCAAATGCGGCCCTGACCTCCGGAGGGGGCTGTCCCCAAACTGCCTCCTCCTGCACCCATTCAAGGTGCTTCTCCAAAAGAGAATGTGACTGTCCCCTCCAGGAGCAAGCGGCAGGGGAGGGGGAGAGGGTGGGGGACATTGGGAAGAACCTGGCCCTGGGACCCAGCCCTGGCCCTGGGCCCACTCACTCGGTGACTCTGGACATGTCCCAACCTCTGTGACCTCAGTTTCCCTCTGACTTAACGATAAATGGACTCCGAGGGCAGGCGTGAGGTCAGACGTGGGGTCTATGCCTCACACCCCCATATCTGGTTGTATAGAATGTCAGAAACGTGACTGAGGGAGCAGGGCAGTAGCCCGCCCACCCGGGTACCATCCTCAAAGGGGCTCAGGTCCACCCAACGACATGTTTTGAGGGAACACGTCACCCTGATAGTTATTAAGACCATGAAGGAAGAACTTAGAGGAAGCAGCATGAGAGCCGGGGCCAGCCTGTGTAATTCATAGTATCAAAAACCCGTGGCCAGACCACCAGATGAACAGGTGAGGACGGAGGGGGCAGGTTTCTAATGCCCTTGCTGACGCCCCACCACTCAAGATCCCCCACCGAATGATGGTGATTGAGGAGGCAGGGGAGGGTAGTGGTTAGGTTGGTCCACCTACACCACCTGGCTGTGTGGCCTTGGACCATTGATAACTCCTCTGTGCCTCAGTTTCCTCAACTGTAAAGGGAAATGATAACGGTATTTACTCACAGGGTTGTTGTGAGGATTTTGGTCAGTTAATACATGGAAAATTCTTAGACTGGTCCCTGGGACTAGTAAGTACTTTATGATGGTGATGACGATATTGCTATTTTTATGCTTGTCACAGAGAAATGCTCAACACATTTTTCACTGTTGTGGGTTGAATTGTGTCCTCTAAAAAGATACATTGAAGTCCTAACCCCTGATACCTGCGAGTGTGACTTTTTTTGGAAGTAGGGTCTTTGCAAATGTGATCAAGCTAAGATGAAGGCCTGGTGGGCTGGGGGCCTCATCCAATAAGACCTGTGTCTTTATAAGAAGAGGAGAGACACAGAGGCAGGCCCACAGGGAGAGGGCCACGTGAGGACAGAGGCAGAGACTGGGTGATGCCGCTGCGAGCCAAGGAGCATCTGGGATTTACGGCCACACTAGATGCTCGGAAGAGGCCGGGAAGGGTCTACCCACAGGCTCAGAGGGAGCACAACCCTTCTCACACCTTGATTTTGGACTTCTGGCCTCCAGCACTATGACAGAATATGTCTCTGTTGTTTTAAGCCCCCCCATGGGCGGTTTTACGCTAGAGCAGCCCTAGGAGGCTAACGCAATAAGCAAACGGACGACTGTAGGCGAGGAATGAGCCCCGGCAGATGGTAAGTGCTCATTTAGGGCTGGCTGATCCACATGCCCTGCAGCGAAGATGTGGAGGCGCCAGATTTGAGGAGGGGTCCGGGCAGCTGCTCCCCTCTTCCAGGCCTGGCCGCGGGCTCTGACGTGGCGGACAGGGGCCTAGGGCTGGCTAGCCTGGGGGAAGCACCGCTTTTTGATGTGCATGTCTGACCTCTTGGCCACAGGTCAGCTATCAAAGGTGAAGAGGGTGCAGCCGCAGGGTCTTGCTGACAGAGTCAAGGGTCCCAGAATCAGCGACACCTCTGACGGGATGCAGCTGCCTTTGAACCAGGCCCTCTGGACGGACAGACAGAAAACAGGCCCCAGGCAGGGCCTCCCTTCCTCCTCAGGCCTCCCTCCCCCTCTCCCAGGGTCACCCTTACAGGAGAGCCCGTGCCTCCGCGACACTAACTTGGCCCAAACACGTCGAATCTTTGCGACCCCTGGAGAAGTGGCTGCCACGCTGCCTGTTCTGGAATTGCTGCGAGATTCCAGATCCCAGGAGAAAAGGAGAGTTTCCTGCGCACTCCCCAGGCTTGGAGTGGGGGGTTTTACAGGCATGTCTGCTTGGAGGGCACAACTCCACCTACCTTACAGATGTGGAAACTGAGGCTGACCACAGTAAGCAACTTGCCCAGAGGAACACACTAAGCACAGGGCAGTTAGGCTTCAACCTCAGTGCCCTCTAACCCCCCAGCTCAAGCTCTCTGATGCTGTTTCCCTTTTTAAGGGGGGAAATTTCCCATCTGGCTCTTCTGAATCCCTCCACCCCCCTTGAAAGTCTTTCCCCCTTTCCAGTGTTCTGGAATACCAGTGCCGTTAACCATTCCTTACAGGTACCATTCTGAGTCCCCGTCCAAACCAACAGTTTCCTCCTGGGCCCTTGACACTTGAAGCTCTGTAGAATGAACAGATGCAGGGAGCAGGGAAGACAGGAAGAGTCCTGCAGGCTTGAGGCCTACACCTGACTCAGCCATTAGCGCTCTCTGACTCTGGGCAGAGCACAGAAACTGCCCGTGCCTCTATTGCCCGTGCATCAGTTACCTACGGCCAAGTGACAGACCGCCCCAAACTTAGCGACTTAGAAGCACTGGTGTGCTCATGATTCTGCAGTTGGCGCAGGTCTCGCCGGGCTCACTCACGCAGTTTCAGTCATCTAGGGGCTCAGCTGGGCTGATGGTCCCCGATGGCTTTTCACCTGGCTGGCATCGAGCTGAGGCGGCTGGCTGGAGCTCCTGCCTCTCCTCCCCGCGGCCTCTCCAGCAGGGTAGCCCGCTTTCTTATGTGGCGGCAGCAGCACTCCAAGCGAGCGAGCCCCAGTGTGCTAGTGCCTAGCAGTCGTCTGCTGCGTCATGCTGGATAATGTCTCGTTACCAAACACGTCACACGGCCAAGCCCAGAGTCAAGGTGGGAGGGCACCCACAAGTGCATATACGCCAGGAAGTGGGACTGATAGGGGGCATTTATGTAACAATCTGCCACATATCGTGTGCCCCAAATTAAAATGTTGAAAAGGTAGAAAAACACACCTAGAAGACCAGTTTGTTCTGCTGTCTTTGTCTCTGCCGTCACATAGCATTCAT
The DNA here is from genome assembly GCF_020826845.1 of Diceros bicornis minor. Classification (NCBI taxonomy): domain Eukaryota; kingdom Metazoa; phylum Chordata; class Mammalia; order Perissodactyla; family Rhinocerotidae; genus Diceros; species Diceros bicornis. The sequence continues at coordinate 12,207,598 of NC_080749.1, read as the reverse complement.
GTAGGGCTTTACAATTTAGAAGGAAATCACTTTCAACGTGATGCTGCTTAATTTCTCCACCAACTCTCTGAGACAGGTGTCATTAGAGAAGTGGGATTCGGAAAAGCTAAAGCAACAGGCTAAGAAGTGGCGAAGGAGGCAGGACCCAGGCTGGACAGTACCCTAAGCCCGTGTGGCCACGTCTGTCCCTCTGAGCTGTCGTCATCAAGTCCCTCCCAGTGAGCAGGGCACAGCACAGGCTGAGAGTCTCTCCCCAGATGATGCAGCTCTAGAAAGTGTCTTAGAAAGAACCAAGGCCGTGGTCAGTTTTTCTGACAGTCCTGAAGTCTGGATGAGAAGCGTGATGGCCATCTCTCTCCAGAGAAGCCGCCGCTGCTATCTCGGGGGCCGTTCTCGTGGCCAGTGCACAGGCACGGCTGGCCTGCACTCCTGCTGTCTGATGGGTGTCCACGCGGAACAACTCAAGTTGCTGCTGAATAAGAGGGTCCTGGAGGCCAGGTTGGGGGCCATGGAGAGGGGAGAAGAGCGGGATTCCCCAGCCTCGACAGCCAAGGCCTCGTGGCCTGGTGCCCTGGTTTCCCTGCTGGGCACGATTCCACAGCACCAGAGCAAGCTGGGACTGTGCTGTCACCAGCATCAGAAAGTCCCTCTCTGGACCGAGGGCTGCTTCCTACTATAGACCTGAGCTTCCGTCTCGTCCAGGGTCCCATTTGGGACGCATTGTTTCTTCTGGCTGTGACGCCATCACCTGCTTCTGGATGGGAACCTGCCCACTCACCCTGGCAGCTGCTGAAAAGGGAAGATTCATTGTTTACAACTGTTCACATAAATAATGTGTGCTCCCGGCAGGAGGAAGGGAAGACCTCACTCCCGTGATTCTTCTCAGGGAACAGAGTATATTCCGGTTTATCTTCCTTTCTGGATTGATTTTAGGTCACAAATATATGGGGACACATAAGACACGCTGCAGTGGATCCACATACACACACCTGATGTGTAGGTATCCCGTCTGCAGAGTATATACACAGCGTATAGTGACATATTACATGGGTGTGTATGTCATACGTGTACCTTACTATGAAGTCTGTATATAAGCATCACGCATGTGCGTGCTTGTATTGTACGTGGATCTGGTTACACACGTGCACTCACAATAGTTATATGCCATGTATATAAGTAGACACATCATCTTTGGATACGTGCACTCATATGTACTTCATACAGACCCACACGTCCATGTGTTCATACGAACCACATGAGATTTGTCTATAAACATCCATTTGGGAGCCATGTCTGTGTGTACGTGCTGTGGACATACGTGCTGTGTGTATGTCCTCATAGATGTGTAGGGTGTTTACTTCAAACTCCTCCATAAACAGACACTGTGTATGGGCACGGGCACATGAAGGCGTGGACACGTGGCCACCGATGTGCCCACTCTGTCTCTCTGAGTCAGCTGTCACCTGCGGGCTCGCCGCCCTCGGCCCCGTTTCCTCCTCCCGGTGTTTGTAAACAGCCCTGGCGCCGTCCCACTGTCCCCGCCTGGATAGTGCTCCCCTAGTCCTTCTAATCCTCCCATGATTCAATCCCCTAATCACAGAGCCGGATCTCTCCGGAAGATCCGCTTGGAATGGAGAGGGGATGTGGCTGGTCCCATGGCTGTCGGGGGCAGGGAGGGGACGCCTTCCCAAACATTGTTACTCCGTCTCCCTCCACCCCGCTGGGGGCTCTCCAGGTGGTGAGGAGCCTGGGAGCCAGGCTCACTGGGCCTTGCTCTCAGCCCCGGAGGAGGGCCTGAGAGCCAGGCCCCGGGTCTGCATGTGCTTCTAGCCGGGGTCACTTTGGCCTCCTGTCCAGAACTCCTCCAGGAAGCCCCCTGACCTTCTTCATGCGGCCTTGAAACGCCCTACTGCTCTATTTGCCCCCTTGTCTTTCGCTCCTGCTGGACTGAAGTCTCTCAGTCTTCCGTGCTCATCCAGCATCGATCTCTCACGTATTGGGAGGGTAGAGTGCACTTCCCGCCCCACCCCCCACGAGGAGGGATTCCCCGAGCACCCCTGGCCTCCTGCCTCATCCCTTACTTCTCACCCCAGCGAGGAGCGGGCTGCCTGCCTGGTGGGCCTGGCACAAGAGAGCCCCCCCAGACACACACACAGGGAACACACACTCCACACGCGGCTGAGCTTTTCAGAGCTGCCAGTGCCTGGGGGGTGAGTCCAACATGGGGCTCGTCTGGTTGCTGCCACACACGTAACCACAACCTGCAGTCCACCTCCTCTTGTTAAAACTGGTATTTTTATCTCCCAAATAGTTCCAAACTTGAATGTGCACACTATTTTGCTTAGTTTTTAATTCAGTCTCCTCTAACCCTAGATTACTGACCCTCATTTTGTGCCAGGCGCTGCACTAGGTGCTGGGGCCCCCTTGACAATAAAGCTGACATGGTCCTCCCCCTCTTGGAGTGCACGATCCTGTGGAGGAGGAGGACAGCAAGCACATAAACTGACAAAATGTACAATTACACTGCGGCCAGGGCTTTAAAGGAAAGGAACAGACTGCTGAGGCACATGATATGGGCTGGGTGGGAAAGGGTTTAGATAGAGTGGTCAACGAAGACCTTTCCAAGGAAAAACCAGAAACATGAGGGTCAGGCTTGCAAAAAGCTAGGGAAAGAGAGTTCTGTGGTCAGATATAGCATGTGCAAAAGCCCTGAGGTTAAGTGCAGCAGGAATGTGGTGAGTGAGGGAAGAGGAGCAAGAGTTGAGGTTGGAGAGAGAGGCTGGCTCCTCCCTCGTAGGCATGGGAAGTAGATTGGATTCTATCTGACGTGGGCTGGGAAGCCTTTGCAGGTTTGGGGTGGGGAAAGGGCAGTGACACGATTCACGAGTGTAAAAAGTACTCTGGCAGACATGAGGTCTAAGAGAGGCCGTGGGCAGCAGTAAGGGGGTTAGCACAGCGCCCTCCTCGAGCAAGGCCTGGGCAACCACTGAGCGGGCACAGCGCAGACATCATCTCAAATCCTGGGCACAGCCCAGCAGAGTTGTGCTGATGGCTGGTGCCCTCCCCCGGCCCGCAGCCAAATGCGGTGCTGGAGGACAGGGCTGGCCACGCTGACATAACACCACGAGCACATGGCAAGACAACTTCTAGTTTCACAGCCGTGTTTCACAGGCATCACCTCCTTTAACCCTCACCCCCAGGAGGTAGGCACTATTTCGTATCTCCACTTGTCAGACACAAAGCTGAGGCTCAGAGAAGTAACTGAGCCAAGGTCACACAGGCTCTTGGGCACCAAGCATAGGGTGCACCTGGCTGCTCCCCACAGTGCTGCAGAGGTTGGGGTGTCTGTCCTAGCTCTCCCAAAGGGACGCATTTGGCTCATGGTGAAAATGTTTTCCTTTGAAGTCTCACAAAGTGTGTTCTTAAGCATTTTAAAAAGACACAGAACTTTGCTATAGTGTTTGCTTAGTTCAGAAAAAAACTGTGGGGTTTTTTTCTTTTGGGGGATGGTCCAGAGTGGGGCAAAAGCATGAGTAGGGAGGCAGCCGCTACCCCTCCTCCAGCACTCTCCCAAAGTGGTCCTTTTTCGGTGGCTGTTGAGACAGAGGATGATGAAAAGACGCAAGATGGCGCGGGCGGCGTGCGGGAGCATGCAGAGCCAGGAGCCACGGGGGCCTTTCTGATGTGCTCGCCGCCCGCTCAGGCAGCCCTGTCTCCTGCCCAGGCGCCCTCCTCAGATGTGAGAACACGAGAAAGCATTAATGGAGGCCCGTGTACCCCCAACGTCCCACATGAGGTCCTGACATCCCAGAAGGGGGAAAACGTAATTGCTGGAGATTTGACAGAATTGTCAAAAATACATGAAGTCGGCCACCGAAATTGTGAAACATGCTGAAAAATGTTCTACCAGAAACGGACATAATCTCAAAGCGAGGTCATCATGGTCGTTTCTCAAGAGAGCCGCACCACCGTATCCATGTTACCTGTGCTCCTCCGGCGCAGGCACATGCGCACACAGACGTACACACACAATGCTCCTCCCCAACACACACACTCTTACACAGTTAACACACACTCACACACATACCTCCTTCCCTCAGCACACACACACTCTCACACATATGCCTCCTCCCAATACATACACACACACTCAAGCACACACACACACAACGACTACATTTTCCTTGCTTAGCCTATGGTTCAGAGACATACAGATTCCCCACATCTGATCAGGTTTCCAGACCATAAAAACTTTTCCACCCATCACACTTCTTTTCTTACAGTTCACCTATTCTCCTTCCAGCTGCGGCCACTCAACTATTTTCCATTTCAATCACTGTACCTTTCATTTGCAGAAGTTCTAGTCAGTTCTTTTGCACATATTCCTTTTTTTATAGTGTCTAGGTCTTTATTAATTTTTCTTGTCCTTGTATCTGTGACTATTTGAAGCACACTTCTTTTGTAGCCCGTCTCCTTCATGCTGTTCTCTTGTTCCTATTCTCAGGGTGCAAATTGCCCCGTTCGCGCTGTCTGCTGCCTCCCCTTCCTCAGGTTTGCCTCCCAGAGGCTTACGCCTGTTTATTATGAGCTTGTCTTCAGCAGGGGTGTTTTTTCCCGACGGAGCCCCACATACCCCAGGTGGGGGAACAAGCTCTGCAGAGTGGTTTGATTTTCCTTTCTAGGGCTGCAGGGCCTTCCCTGGTTCTGCCGCTGGGTTGTACTTTAATTTCCCGGCTTGGGGTTCCTGCTGGAGGCTGCCTGCCGATGTGCCTTTAAGCCCTAGACCTCCGCCTGGCACAAGCTCGAGCTTTCAAATTATCACAGAAGGCTTTTTAAATCCTACTCAGAGCCCTGAGCAGAAAGGACGTACCCCCTTTTCTGGGCTAGTGGGTAAAGCTCTCTAGTCCCCTTTTCAGAGACTGTGGCTGCCTTTCAAGCGTCTTAGTTTTCTGCAAGGATCCTCTTTCCAACCTCCCGCCTGCACAGGCTCCAGGCCATATCTCCTGCCCTGACCTGGGCATTAAACCACAGCCCCCAGCCCCACCAGCCTCTAACTGGGCTGGAAACAGCCATGGGCAGCTGCAACATCAGCCCCAGCTGACCCATGTCCCTGGCTGTGTGCTCTCTGTTACTGGCCCTGGGTGTGCCCTTTCCTGTAAGGTCAGCACTGTATTTAAAACATTTCTCTAAATGACATGTACGTGTGTATGCGGCATTTCCCTATGTTTGCACCAGGAACCAGCGTCCACATCAATTCAGTCTGTCATGTTGTCAGAAGTTCAAGTTCTTAGATCTCCCCCCACTACATGTCCTTATTAAAGAATATATAAACATGAGTTTTAGTGGCTACTGTTGCGGTCTTATTTACGGCAAGAAGAATCACAAAGCTGGGATGTGTTTGACCACAGCAAGTCAGGAGTTACTGTAATCCCATCCTGCAGGTGCAGAAATGGAGAGTCAGCAAAATGATGTCACACGTTCAAGGCTGCAGATCTGGTCAGCGGTGGGACCACTATCAAGTCCATGTGTTTTCACCCACCAGTTGCCTCCTTGTCCTTCAGGCGGGAAGACTCAGAACGGACGGTCACTGTTGGATGAACAAATGAATCCATGAACAGTGGGGGTGGGCCTCCATTCAGGAAGGTTTCCTGGAAGAAACGAACTTGGTAAAGTCCTTAAATGGCCAGAAGCCTTCTTAAGGGGGCCCCTCTCTCCTTCTGGTGATGCGGTCTTCCAGCCTTCCCCCTACCCTGCCCCAAAGGGAGACACGTCTTAGTCAGCTGAGCGGTTGTGAAGCCTCCCCCGGAGTCTGCAGCTGCCAGAACATTCTGTCCACCTGGACTGAGGAAGTCCTGCCCAGCCAGTTCAGATCAGCATCTGGTATTTGTGGGTACGTGAGTCTGGACAGTCGCCCTGGACTGTGTGCAGCTCAGACCACTCCTTGACCCTGGGTGTCCTCGGGGGCCGGCCTCTCCCTCAAAGGCCTGCAGATCAGAAAATCCCAGGGGAGGGCCGATTGGGAAACTCACAGCTGGCTGGGCCAGAGCTCCTGGAACCAGGCCTGCAGCTACCCAGGAACAGAATAGTTCTCTGAGACAGTGTAGATGGGGGAAGGCCCCCAGCTTAGACACAGGAGCTCTGAGTTCAAATTCTGGCTTTGCTTTAACCTCTCTGCATCTCAGTTCCTCATCTGTGAAATGGGTTAATAGTGCCTTCCTTCTAGAGATGTTTTGAGAATTACAAAATAGTATTTGTGAAGTGTATGACTTTGTGTTAGGGACAGAGTAGATGCTCCAGGAACGGTGGCTTGAGCCTCTCAGAGCACCCTAGACGTCACAAAGTTCCCGGGGACTGGGAGGGGGATTGGAAGGCCATTGTTGGCTTCAGCCTTGGGATTGGCAGGGGGCTAGATCGGGGATGGGGAGGGACAGAAGGCAGGGAGAAGAGCAGGGTTCTCCACACTCTAACGTGCTCAGAATCACAATGGGGGTACTGAGTATGGGGTGTATGGGAACTCTTTGTACTCTCTTCACAACTTTTCTGTAACTCTAAAGCTGCTCTGGCATAAAAAGTCTACTTAATGTGCACAGATCTTGTTAAAGGCAATTTCTGATTCAGCTGGTCTGCGTGGGGCCTGAACACTTGCATTTTTCAGATGCTCCTAGGTGGTGCTCATGCTGTAATTGGACCTCTTTTTGGGGAGCAAGGGACTAGAGGTCCACGTGAGAGGTAGGGCTCCCACTGGGCCCTGACAGAAGAGAGGGGTCTTGGAATGGACTGTGGAACCTCCTTCAAGGAGGTAGTTTGGCCTAGCAGTGTCTTCAGTAGCTGAGTTCACCCTGCGGCTGCTGCTGCTGCTGCTAATGACGACAAGATGAAGTATCGTTGGGGGAGGGGAGGGGCATTGCTCCTCCACTATAAGGGGGCCCTGCAGAAATCCCATGGTAGTTGGCTGTCCCTGCTGTCTGGCTCACAAGCCAGCCCCTCCCCTCTGCTCCTTGTGAGAAGGGCAGTGGAGGACATTTGACAGTGTCATTGGATGGAGGCAACTCATCCTGAAACCTTAAGTGCCCCAACTGACTCTGGGATTTCCCAAGACTGGAGACACTTCCCTATCATACGGGAAGCTGGGAGCTGTGCCTGGGACGCCCCCACCATGGGGACAGGGGCTATGATGTGGCTGCTTCTGCCCTTAGGAGTTCAAGGTTACACTTGAAGGCCCTCAGAAGGTTGGGTTCCCCAGGGCTCCATGGAAAGAGCAGGATCTGGTCCCATCCTGAGACTGATGGTGAACGGATTGGGGCCTGGCCTTCCCATGGCTGCCACTGGGAGCTGTGATCTCCTCCTCATCCCTTGGTCTTCCTCCTGACCGTCTCTCTGCTGCACCCCCGTGTCACCCACCTGCCTGAGGGTGGGCTTTCGCTCCAGTTGGGCTGCTCAGGTGGCTACCCAAAACAGTGGGAGCAGCCCTGGGTAGTAGTCCGGGTGCCTGCTCCTAATTGTCCATGTGATCTTCCCCACCCTGTGCCTCAGTTTACCCAGCTGTAATTGCAGAGGTAGAGGTAATTGCAGGATGATTTCTCTGAGCCCTTCCAGCTCTAGCCATCTCAGGTCTATGGTGGTGGGGTGGGAGCTGAGGGGGGCTTCCCAGTCAGCAGCTCTGTGCTCCCCCGGCTCCCTGCCCTGCCCACATCGCTCCATTCCCACCCCTACACGTGTGGCCCTGCAGCCTGGGCCATTCGAGGGGTGGAGCGAGGGTGGGGGGCTGAAATCCAGCCTACCACAAGCCATGTAACCTGGCTCAGAGCCTGTCCTCCCAGGTGGGGCACCGAGGAGCCCTGAGTGGCTTTGGCTTGACTGGCACCATCTCAGACTTGTGTGTGATGTGAGCTCCTTGGGGGCATGGAGCGGCCTCCTTCACACTGGCGTCCCCAGCACCTCATTTGCCTGGCATGCTGTAGGGCTCAGGAAAGGTCTGGGCAGGAATGAATGGGGCCACATTGGCCCTGGAGTTGGGGTGCTGCCACTTACCACCTGGAACAGGGTCAGCCAAGTAGCTGGGATGTGGGTCCCAGAACTAAAGAGAGAGTGGAGAGCGCCCCAGGCATCAAGGGCATCCAGCAAGGGCTCATGGAGGAAAGGAGCCAGAGGGCCCAAGGCCGCTCTGAGGCACAAAGGTCCCTAGGTCACAGAGCCAACTCTCAGGGACCAGGTTAGCTGAGAGCAACGTGGGAGCCACCAGGACCAACAGGGCCATGGGTGACCTCACAGCTGCCACAGAGGCTGTCTAGGCAGCTCTGGGCATGGGGCTGGGCTGGCTCAGAGGCCCTAAGGGAGGGCCGACAAGAAATGCCAGCCCCATGGTCACCTCTCAAAAAAAATCCGTGAGCAGCAGCTCTGGGACTCTATCCTCCAGACCCTCGTTCCTGACTGCATCTGCTTTCTGATCCTCCTGCACCCCAGGCCCAGGGCCCCAAACTGGGGGCACAGTGACTGGTGGGGAACCTGCCTTCACTGCCGTAATCACAGGCCAGTGCTCCTGACCAGACACAGGCTTGGGCAGTGGGCTTCCTGGGGAGCAGACTGCGAGTGTGGCCGCCAAGCAGCGGCCATCCTTCCCCAGCACCGAAATGCTTCCTCAGCCACATCCCTGTGCTGGACCCATCGAGCAACGTCCAGATCCCCACCCTTGACACCCATGCAAGGGGGGGCCAAGATGCCAGGATACCTGGGAACTAGAAGAGCATCTCCTGAGCCGGGGGGGTGACAATGGATGCCACCCCATGGGAGGGGTCTTCAGGCCCTCTGATGTGCCGTAAGGCTGTGGCAGAAGCCTCAAGTAGCCTCCAAAACCTACAGTGCCCACCCACGAGCCAACTCCCACTGGGCCTTGGAGCCACTGGGAAATAAGGAGCGACCAAGTTCTGAGCCAGTGGGGCCTGGTGCAGGCCAAGGAACGCCCAGAGGCCTGCAGCCCTGGGTTGTCCCAGAATAGATGGCTTTTGATCTGACCCAGTAGGTATTGCCCCTTTCCAGAGGAGAAAGGAGGCAGACGGACAGTGATCTTAGCTTTGGGGAGCCAGCCTCCTGGGTGCAATGAGCAATGGTGCCAGAACCATTTCTCAGGGGAGCCCTGGCCCCGCCAAGACAAGACTGGAAGAACACGGGCCCTGGCAACCCACAGACTGGGCCCCAACACAGGCTCCCTGCTGACTGAGTATCCTTGGCAGGTGGCTTATCTTCAGCACCCAACCTCATGGTCCTTCAAAAGGGATGAAAGCATCCCCTTCCTAGGGTTGTTGGGAAGACCGGGCAAGGTCATATCCATAAAGCACCTGGCGGCGGGCCCAGCACAGGGTAGACGCTCAGTACATGGAAGATGATGACAACATCACAGTAACAATGACCACAGGGATACTGGAGGATCAGCCATCACAGGAGCCACTGTCCTTAAATGCACTGTGATGAAGTATACTAACACATAACGTTGATGGTGACCTTGACAGTGTGCTCCGTGCTTCCTGTACATGATGGTTCCAAACAGGCTTTAACAGGAAGGGAGGGAACCTCGCTTGTTGAGTGTCTACTGTGAGCCAGGCACAGCCACCCTTTAAAGAGGACTGAGACACATCAAGTGCCTGCCATACAGTCCCTTTAAGATTGCCCAAGACAGCCATGGTCCTCGGGTTTACAAGTACAATAAGATTTCTCAAAGAGAAGCACAGAGTGACACTGACACAAGAACTACAGATGGAAAGCTGGGCCTCAGGAAAGTGAGTCACTGGGCCAAGGCCAGCACCTGGCAGGGGCAGAGCTGAGGCACCAGGCTGCCTGACTGCACAGCCCGTGATCTTGTAAAGAGCTTCGAAAAGTGCCAGCTGAGGGTCATAAGCTTGTGCCAATGGGGCTGGCACCTTCCATTCTCTCCTATAGGCCTGCTCATGGGTTCCCCCACAGTGAAGCCATCCTAAACACACTAGCCCCTGAGCTGTGTTCTTGTATTCCACGCCATGAAGACTGCATGCGATAAAGGCTCAGGGAACACTGCTGGGAGTTATGTACGCTGAGCCTGTCTCTTCCAACTCTGACAGGCCATGAGTCTGGCCCTGATCTGCACACTGACTGAGGTTAAGCTTGGCAAGTATGACGGTGAGCTGTGAGTGGGACCCTAGAGAAGGAAGACAAGTGTGTGGCATAAGTGGGGCCATTCCCCTTCCCGTAGCCACAGCGTCATCACTAACCAATCACGGCTTTTCCCGAGGAGAGAGGCATGGTCTCAGAATCCTTCTCCATGCAATACTGCAGGCCGTCCCCCTGTCTACGGGAGTTGGCAGGAAGATGAAGCTGCTTCCATCCCTGCCTCTGGTGTGGGACCCAGGCATGGTCCAGGAGAAATGTTAGGGGTCAAGTTAGGAGTGGGGTGGAATCACGTGGGGAGGAAAGGCAGCACGGGAGCCAGAGAAAGGTGGGCTAGTCCTCACTTGGGGACCAGCATCTATTGGGACCAAGATGCCTCCCCACCGCGTCTTCAAGAAACAACAACAACAAGAGGCAATAAACCTGTTAGCAAACAAGAAGGGAAAAGACCAAGGTCTTCAGTAATTAAAGAAATGCAATCAACACTCTTCTGTCTCTTGATCATTAAAGAAACAGTGATTTTTTTTTCAAAATGAGAAAACCCAGTGCTGCTGCTGATGTAATGAGGTTACACTCAACATTTGGCTGGTGGGGTGTAATTCCGTTAGCTGTTTGACTGTATGTATCAAGAGGCTTAAAGATGTTTATGTCTTATAATCCAGTAGTTCCACGTAGGGTATCTGGAATGCAGGAAATCTTTATATACAAAGATGCTTACCACAGCATCATTCATAATAGTGGAACATGAGAAACAACCTACACGTCTCATAAGACAGGTTTAATTAAATAAATTAAGACACATTCATTAGTGAGACTATCAGGCAGCCATTAAAGTGATGCCTATAAAGAATTTCTAACAATATGGTGTCCAGTTGGAATGGTTTGAATATAGCGGAAAACTGTGCTGTCTCCCAGAGCCAGAGGCAGGCTCGTGCAGACTCCCGTTTCCTCCAGCTCTCCACTCGCATGTCTTTTGTTGGCTCCTCCTGCAGCTGGGCTTGTGTTGCAAGATGCAGCAGTTGTTCCAGGAATCACATCCAGACACAATTGTGTCCAGAGGAAGAATAGGGACTTTCTCTTTCAGCATCAAGGAAGCCCGAGAGGCCCCTAACTTGGGTCCCCAAGAGACTCCCCTTGCTCTCATGGCCTGCAAGACGGGTGCATGCCCATGCGTGGACTAGTAGATGGCCGGGGTCTGGGGCCTACCAAGACTGGCTGCAGCTGATTCCTTGGGGCGGCTGTGGCCACAGCCTCCCACTCACAGAGGAAAGCACGTTACAGTGTGAAGCAGAAAAAGCAATACAAAAAATTGTATATAACAGGAACTCTCTCTGTTACTTTTGTAACTCTCCTATAAATCTAAAATTATTTCAACATAGAAAGTTAAAATCTACAACTATTCTCCTGGGCTAAGCTTTCAGTAAATCAGTGAAAGGCAAACACACTTTGCTGATGATGGTAACTTATCTTTCCCTCACCACCTCCTTTATGTTTTATTGATAAAGAGGAATCAAATGTGATAACAACCTTCTACTGCCTTTGTGGGTGGTATTCAATCAACACCAAAGCTAAACCTATAGAACCTAAATATGCAAATAAAAAATTTAAAAATGTCTTTCCAAAAAAAATTGTATGTACAGCATGATCACCCACTGTCTTAAGCCGGGCTCCTGGGAGCAGAGCCAAGACCCGACATGCAGGTAGTTTATTTGGGAACTGTTACAGGGGCGAGAGCGAGGCATCCTGAGAGCGAGAAAGAGGAGGAAGGAAAGCTAGTGCAAGAATACATTCTTAATCTGATCATCACTCCGCCACCGGAGCCTGCCTTATAAAGTGTCTCTCAGAACCGTCCGGCCCGAGAGGAGAGGGGCAGCACCCTACCATCGGCTCCCATCCCGGGTTGGTCAAGGGGGGCCAGTGGGCGGAGCGCGCTGCACTTCCGGGCTGCGCATGCGTGAACGCTGAGCGGTGCCGCGCTGGAGAAGCCGCGTGGTTGAACCAGGCGGTGTTCTGCTGCCCGAGGCTGCGAAGAGCTCACGCAGACCTGGTCTCTGTTGCAGTGGTTGAGAAAACTTGAGGAGGCGCCCAAGAAATGTCTGAAATTGTGTGTAAAATAAGAAACCTTACACCCATGCGCACACGGAGCGTGTTGAGGACACAGACTTTGTACCTTAATCGACTCTTCGCAGCCCCACGGGGAAGATCGCAATGAATGTGTGCTGGAAAACGAATGAAAAGCTTACTAGTTACTAGTTATCTTTGAGTGTTAGGTTCGGGTCTCCCTCCGACCCCTTCTGTCTGTATTTCCTACTTTTTGTCTAATAGGAGCATATTATTTTCATGATGAAAACATTAGTATTTTACTGTTTTAAATCCCACCAGTAATTTCAGAAGCCATCGCGGAAGGAGGAGCAAGCCTTTCCCCACTCTGACACTCTCTTCTTTTGGGCGATCTGGTGACAAAGAGATCCATAAGAGACCAACTTTTCCGGTCGGTCATTTTGATTTTGGCCAGCCGGTTGTCAAAAATAAAAGTGTCGTCCTTCTCAGCCCAGAGGACGGGCCATGTGTTGAATTCTTTTGTTCTTTTTCTGAAAGTGAGGGATGCTTTAGACTGAGCCAGGCACACAGGCAGGAGAGGAAAGAACCCTGGCATCAAAGTCAGCCATGCTCAGCTCCTGGCACCTGCATGGTGAGGTGACCATGCATGGTGAGGCCTCTCTGATCCTTGGGTTCCTCTTCTCCAAAGCAGGATCCTGGCAGAGCTGGTGGGAGGACTGGGGCTGAAGGGGCCTTCCTCACGTGGTGAGACTCAGCAAAGATCAGCTCGTATCCTATCCTTTTCTTTGTGACCAAATGGTGCTGGGGAAGGCTGGCCTGACCACAGCCTGTGGTGGGAACCAGCCATCGGAGAATGGTGGGCAGGAGCGGCAGGCACAGCAGTCAGGACCCCTGATGCTCGGGCCAGCCCATCCCCTGCCCTGTCTGGCGCACAGGGCAAAATCTCAGTGTCCCGTGATGACCAGTGATAAAGCAGCCGGAACAAGCTGGAGATTCGGTTCTGTTTCTTCTCTGGGAATTAGGGCTGATAGTCCCTTCCTTAGGAAACTAGGGAAGAGCAAATGAGATGATGCCTTTGCATGGCACTTGATAAATAATGATGGTGCTATCAACGGAGTGTCCTCATCACAGGCCTGGGAAGCAGATGGGATTCCTATCCACGTTTTGTATTTGAGGAGACTAGGGTGGACAGGGGAGGGAGTAACTTGCTCAAGGCCACATGGCCAAGAAGCAGCCAGCTGGGAATCGAGAGAAATCAGTCTGAGTCAGGAGCCTGAACCCTGATCCCCTAATCCACGTCGACGTCTCTCCATGTGGGATTGCTGCTTGTTTGTTTCCGCCACTGCTGTTGCTAACACGCCTGTGCCCACGTAAGGCCAGGCCCGCCGTCACCGCTGGAACAGGGCGTCGGTGAGCTGGCCCTTTAAGCCTGCCGGTGCGGGGAGCCTGCCCTATGGTGCAATGTCCCCTGGAGGCATTACTGCTGCAGGAAGGAATGTCCTCGGGGAGATTTAGCGCCTGTGATAGACATGCGGCTTGATTTACTGTCACTGCTCCTTTCAGCCCAGGGCAGGCAGTACAGGGGGCAGAGGGGGTGAAAACCTAGGGAAGCCAGAGGGCTGCGCGGGGAGCTGGGCCAGGGGCAGGAAGCCAGCATTTGAAGAGCACTTCTCTGTGCCAGGCGCAGGATGTCAGTGACTGCCCAAAGCAGCCTATCAGGTTACATACCCACTTCACAGAGGAGGAGACAGAGGCTCGGGATGTTAGGTCTAGTGACCGAGGGACTAGTCAAAAGAGCTAAGGAAATCTCTGCTAACTGCAGGGAAGAGCCTCGGGGGACCATGGCGCCTGTCTCCAGCCTCTGGGACCAGGTCCTGGGGCTCCATGCCACCGCCCCAGCCCTGCCAGCTGCTTGTCTTAAGAGTCCAGCCTCTCTTCACAGGGCTGTCAGCTCTGCAAGCTCCCTGTTCCAGTTGGGAGAGACCCACTTCGTCAGCCTCACCAGGGGCCCTTCAACCTGCCAAGCTGACCCTGGGGCCCCCACGGCATCTCCTGCAGGAATGGCTGAGGAGGTTGACCTGTCGTCCTCTGCCATCTGTGTGCCTTCCCACCTCCTTCCTTTTGCCTGTCACCCCCTCTGCCCATCCTTCTGGTCCCGTCCAGGTGCTGCCTGCTCACAGGCCATTCCTAACTGCGCAGCTGTCAAGGCTTCCCCCTTTTCCTGCTGCTGTGGAGCCCTGGTGGCTGCCCACAGTGGCAAGCTCCACTCTGGCTCCTGGCAGTCTGCCTCACTCCTTAAGCTCCCTCCTCTGGCCACCTCGTCAGGAGGTCTTCAGGAAGAGACCCCTCCAGGGCGCCTTGAGAAATCAGATGGGTGTCATGGGCTCCCCCTCTCCTCCCTGGCACCTGCCCAAAGCACCTAGCCTGGAAGGGTACCTGCAGGACCCGGGGCCCTGATCCTCAAGAATTGAGGGAGATGGTTGGACGTGAGGACCCAGTGGCCTGGAGGGAAGCAGAGCTGGTAAAGCCGAAGGTCTGCATCTCGTGGTGGTGCAGCCTGCGGCAGGCCCACTGGGTATGCGCACATGTAAGATGAGCGGGCTGACCTAGTTCTCTTCAGTCCATCCCTCCAGGAGACTGAGGTTCGGTGCTCTTCACCACACTGTGCTCATTAAGGCAGGAAGGAGAGGGTTGGTCATGGCCAGCTATGGCCCGTTGCTTGGGGTTTATTGAATGCAGACTGTCCTGAGCTAACCACAGTCACTGCTGCCTGTGCTCCCTCCTGGTGGCCTCGTGAAGTCTCAGGGACCATGTCTAGTGGAGCTGTCGTCCATGGATACTCTGCCTGGGTGGACGCTACCTGCTGTCTCGATTCTAAGTGGGAGTCACTGCAATGTCACACGGAAGACTCAGACTGCCTTCTCTGGTCCCGACAGGAGAGCCACTGGAATCCTTCATTCATTCGCGATGTAGTAATAATGCACAACCTCTGTTAGGTTGCTATTGTTCCCATTGATTTACCACCATCCCTATTGTCGTTAGTATTAGTTCAGAGGGGTGATTTTTAAAAAATGCATATCTGGGGGGGCTGGCCCGGTGGTGCAGTGGTTAAGTGCATGCACTCTGCTTCAGCGGCCCGGGATTCACAGGTTCGGATCCTGGGTGCACACCGACTCACCGCTTGTCAGGCCGTGCTGTGGTGATGTCCCATATAAAGTGGAGGAAGATGGGCATGGATGTTAGCCCAGGGCCAATCTTCCTCAGCAAAAAAAAAAAAAAAGAGGAGGATTGGCATCAGATGTTAGCTCAGGGCTAATCGTCCTCACAAAAAAAAAATAATAAAAAAAAATAAATAAATAATGCATATCCGGGGCCATTATGGCAGGGTTACTGCAATGGTCACTGGGAGGGGAGTTAGAAGACTTGGGTTCTAGGCCTGCCTCTGTGTGTCTTTGAATTATTCTCCTCACCTTTCTGTTGTGTTTATCGGTACCATTTATGTTGGAACAGAAATCTCCAATGAAACTGGCTTCAATAATAATGCATTTGAAAAAGAGAATTTGTTGGTTCACATAAATGAAAACTCCCATAGCCAGGTAAGCTTCAGGTATAGGTTGATCCAGTGATTCACAATAGCTTCAAGCTCTGGTGCCATTCTCTGACATTCTTTTTGCCCTTCCTCCTATAGTGTCCCAGCCTGCTTCCCAGGCTCAGTCCTGCAGGATATCAGAAATTGATGCAGCTGTCTCACATGCTTCTCCTCACACCCCTGGTCCACAGGAAGAGAGGGTCTGCCTCCCCCTATTCCTGGCCAAAGCCTTGATGTTCACACTGATTGGCCTAGCTGAGGTCTCAGGCTGGCCCCCAACACAGTCGTCATGGCCAGAAGGATGGAACATGTTGACTGGTTCAACCTGGGTACAAACTTCCCCCTCCCCACCCAAGACAGGGGAAGGCTGTTTCCCCAGACTGCATGAAGAAGTTGGCAAGGGAGGAGGTTTGGTGATGGATGGAGAGAAGGCAACAACTATTCACTTCATTGGCGTTTTGGGATGAGTCACTTACCCTTCCTTTGTCTCCACTCCTTAGTTTAGAAAATGAGAGAATTTGTCTTGAGTCCCTTTTAACACGAATACTCTAGAACTCTCAGTCGTCTTCATCTTGCACGTTGAATTGCTAAGACCAGGGCAAGAGCTAGAACTGTGCTGTTCACCGAGAAGGGGAAATGAAATTTCCCCTTTGCTCAGGGGAAATTCTTGAGCTAAATGCTGAAACCCAGATCTTCACCAACAAACAAATGTTCGTTGTGTTCCTGTTCTGAGCAAGGCCGTATGCTGCCACTGTGAAAGATGCTCGGAGGTGCGAGACCCTGTCCCTGGCCTTGCAGCCTTATGGTGATGTCAGTGGCATTCAAGAAGCATTTATTGAGCACCTACTGTGCACAATGCAAATTAAATACAAGAGTGACATCTTCCAGTTGTGAGCTTTCCAGTTACAAAGTCCATTTGTGTCTGCTGACAATCCCGTGAGGCAGGCAGATGTCATCAGAAAAAGACAACAGAGGGAAGGACAAGGATGGCTCATGGAGTGCAAGCACTGTCCGTTGTCCGGACACAGCTTGTCACAGCTCTTGGTGTGCAGGGCAAGGGCTCTGGTGGTGGGATGAAGAGATGACAGCGGGGGACGCTCTTGAATGTGCTTTGAGAGTGGGGCAGGCTACGTAATCTGCAGGGCCCAGTGCAAAATGACCATGGGGGGCACCCTCTTAAAAGGCAGGTGAAAGTTTCACTGAACATACTAAAGCTTAAAGCTTTTTCCTTTCTTCTGTCAACTTGTCCTGGTGTTTGTTTGCTATTTAATTCATTCTAAGTACATAAAAGTAAAAATTTTAAATTATTAGCACGTGTTTTACTGTTCATCTGTACTGTGTCATGCCAGTCTTAAACGTAACTGGAAGAACATTTAACCCCTGTGCGGAATCGCCCAGATTACACATTCTGTGTTTTGTAGCTAGCACGTGCATGTGTATTTCATTCCTACCAGAACAGCAGAAACACAGTACGACACTGACTCGACTGTTTTTATTTCACTTCTCGTCATGCACACATTCCACCAACATGCTCTACCTTCGGCTTCCTGCTGAGAAAGACTGAAAGGAAAAGGAACTATGGGCTGCCTCATCTTTCCCTTTCCTTTGGGCGTCATTTCCAGCATAGGAGGTTGGCTGGTACAGGAAAGTAACAGAGTGAGGGGGACTGTGAAGGCTCCCCAGGTGTGCGTGTTTCCTGGAATGTGTGCCGTTCTTGCTGCATTGGAAGCAAGTTCTGGTTCAAATGGAAAGCATGGCCTTTCAGGGCTCTGTGCCCCAGTGACTCAGTTGTGGGTGTGACATGCTTATCTTGTACTTCCACGAGTGTCTTGGAACTCCCACGCATGGTGGGCCCGCCAGAATCCTGTGCTCGTGGGGCCTCATAAACACTGTCTGCACATGCAGCCTCACACTGTGCACATCTCCTCTGTTCCTGTGTGTGCTCCATCGCCGCACTGGACTTCACCTACAATCACAAGATCAAAGACAAAACAATTAAGAACTTCAAGATGGCGGCGGCAGAGCACTGAACCCGACGTGGGGTGCTTCTGTGAGGGGTCTTGTGTGACTGCACAGGTCGAACGACCTTGAGGCAGGCCCTGTGTGAAGGAGCAGCAGAGAGATAGAGAGAGGGCATCCTGGGCAGAGGAAGGGGCTCCAGCAAGGAGGCAAAGGTAGGAATTCTCCTTTTAGAGTTAGAGGGGAGAGAAGAGAAGAGCCTGCTTAGGGACGGGGCTTCATGCTGGCTGGTGAGCAGCGAGAAGCCAGCAGGATGGGTCAGGAGAGAGGCTTTGTCTTGGAAACGTCAGTATCACTAGCACTGGGCCTGTTGATCATGAACGATGCTACTCACAAGCCAGTCCCGTTGTCTCAAGTGTGAACCGGCTCCTCCAGGCCTCCCTGCACTTTCATCTCCCCTGGGCTTTTCACACTTGGGTGTGATTATTCGTTAAATGGGGGCCAACCCCACTTGACCCTAAGCTCCTTGAGAAGAAGGAAGGTGTTACACGGTATTTCAGAACCTCCCATCAGTGCCTGACACTAGAACTTAAGTAAAAAAAGTGTGGAAGGAAAAAAGGAGACCTCACTCCTTGGGAATTATGCCTTTTAAAGTGTTTAATCCAAGTAGCTGATTCCTTCAAATATTAAAGTTTCATCTTTAAAATGATCTGATCCTCCAATTTTCCATTAATTTTGATTGGCTTCCCCTCCGCTAGACAAAAGTTGCCGCACCTGGTCAGAAGAGTGACTGCTGACTGATGATGGAATGGGCGGGTCTTTCTGTCTATGGATGACATCATCTCGAAAGCTTTAGGAAAGTCACAGATGTGCGACACTCCTATGAAGGTGATCACATGTGATGAGATCTGGAGAGGGCCAAGGAAGCAACTTAATGGGATACAAAACAGAAGATAAATGTAGAAGGTAAACTTCAGGCCCAGAAAAGACCTGCCAAACCCCAAGATCTTTCTAGCTCTGCGATGCCTCGATTCTCAGGTTAGATCGAAGCTCTAGTGGGGCTGATTGAGCAACTGTGATACTGGCTCAGATTGGCTCTACATATCTCTAAGAAGGAAAGAAAGATATGCTTATGAGTGGTTCCGTGAATGAGGTGCGTGGTTAGAGAGAGGGCAAGGAGGGACAACCTTTATGGGATTATATGTTGGCTTAGATCTATACACCACCAAGCAATTGGCTAAAGATGTGAAGTTTCCCTGGTTTGGTTTTCAAAGTCACAGTGCAGAATAAACATTTAAATTCTTGGTGGATTTTCCCCTAGTTTCCCTCCAGATGTTTGGTGTGGTGTAGATACCACAGTAAATAAATGTGTTTAAAAGTCCAGTACATTAGGCAACAGGGTGTGGGGAGGGTGCCATTTTGCCAGGCCTCCCTGGGACAGAGACACAGCCACGACGACCACGAGGTTTCTTGCACCTTCAGCACGGGAGGGGGGTGGGGAGCTCTGCAGGAAGGCTGCGGGACAGCGAGGTGCTTTAGGCAGCCTGGTGTAGTGAGGAATGTACGGTGAGGCCGACACCCGCCCGAGCTGTCAGAATTCACACCACCGGAAATGCAGGCATGAGCTGGCCAGGGGGCGAGGAGGGTGTGTGTACGTGGGAATGTGCAGCGGCTGCGGTCCTGCGCCAGGCTGGAGGGAGCTGGAATCCACTTGTCAATCCCTCACTCCAGATGTCCGCCCTGGGAGATCTGTGCAGCTGGGATGGGGAAACTGACAAGCGGTAGTTACATCACTGTCCAAAGGCGTGATGGAAATTGACTCATGCCGCCCACTGAATGCCTTTTATGCCTGTGGCCCTGGCGCCAAACGAATTTGTAGGGCAATGTGTTACCCAGCCTAGCAGTCAAAGGAGGAAAGAAAGTTGCTTTTGGTGGTTCTAACTCTGAGATTAAACACTCTTCAGGAAGGACAGCGGAACCAACAGGCTGGAGTAGAGTGAAAGAAAATCAGCCACGTTGGGAGTGGAAGGAAGCTTCTCTCCTTGCCTCCTCCACTCAGAACACAGACCAGGCACGGCCCAAGGCATGCTCTCTCAGAAGGTCCCTCGCTGCTGGGGAGGCAGAGGCTACTAAAAATGACTTACGGCTATTAAAGGATGCGCTCAAAGGCCAGAGAGACCTGGGGAATGCGCCTGCCAGCCAGGGAGGAGCTCTTTTGCTGTCCTGCTGTCCGTAGCTATTTCCTGGGGTCATTTGCCGGCTTTGATATCTCAGAGGTAGAGTTATTCCGGTTGGCACCTTTGAGGCTGGGAGCTGGGGAGCTGTCGGCTCATTTACGACTGCAGAGCCCCAAGATAAGGTACCCCCAGATCAAGGTCACTTCCTCAGGTACCATGGGGCCTGAGGCTGAGCGTAAATGTGTCAAACGCCTGTGGGGCAGACTTTGTCTGCAGGCCAGAGCCCACCAGCCCATGGGAGATGCTGACCCTCAGGCCTGTGGTTTCGCTGAGTTCAACCTGCCAGGAAGTAGGTGCTACCTTACAGGTGGGGAATCTGAGGCCCAGAAGTAGTCAGGCCTTGGTTTAAGAAGTACTACAGAATGGGGGGTCAAGAGCATGGACTTTGAACCCGGAACCAAAATCCATGCCCCCCCACTCACTAGCCACGTGACAGCTAACTAATCCTTCTAAATCCTTTTTCCCCTCTGTTAAACGGGGCAATGAGGGTAATATCACCTCAGGACTTTGCTGCGAGCTTAAATAAGGATTCCTATGTAACGGGTGATAATCTGAGAAATGTGCTGCTGTCTTAACCTTTTTACTGGTAACGAGCTGCTCTCTGGGGCAGCCAGGCACCTGAGCCCCAAGCTGCCCACTATGCAGCACAAAAGCACCGCTGACTGTGGCTTCTTGGGGGGGCCCCCAAGCCCCCTCATATGCTGATAGGGCTTAGGGAGGGACTAAGGAATGACTTCGAGTGATACTGCAATTTCTGCCCAGTTTTGTGAGTGGGGTGTCTTGAAACAGATTTAATTGTATTTAGATAAATGAATGTGGCATTTCTTGTGTCCGAGTATCATGGAGGTATTCACGTCTGCCACTTCAGTAGAGTAAGCACAGTCTGGGACAGACCAGCCTACAGTAAATGCCCTGCAAATGGCTCTGACTAGAGTGCCCTGTTAAGCATGGACTTACCTAAGACCATCCAGTCACGCACAGCTCCTAGGCTGTTTTGGGTGGATGAGGGTAGCCCCTGTAGACGTTTTGGGGTCAGTGCTGGTTAGCTCCTTCCCCACAACCTCATGACCAGGTTATAATGCAAACAAGTCTCCATCCAACTCCTGCCACATAGAGACATTTAAAACCAAGCTTTCATTCTCAAGGAGCCCCATACGGCCTGCACAAACTCTTGAGTATGATGGGGGAATCTCAGCTCTCTGCCCTTTGAGGAGCTCCCACTTTCTCCTGCGTGAGTTTACTCGCAGTAGTCACCATACTCTTGGGCAGGATTCTGTTGTCCCCATAGTCCTTGTAATCAGGCAACTGGAAATCCTCCCAACAGGTGGACAACTGCACTGAAGACTCGGGGGGCGGGGGGGGGGGGGTCAAGTATCCAGCACCAACGCCTCAGGCAAAGCCTCCAGGCCTCACTGGACCCTTCATCTGTTCACACAGCCTGGGGAGTGTCTCTAAATAATGCAGCCAATCTGCAAGTCTTGAGTACCTTTCCTTTCGCCAACGAGAGCTGATTTCTTACATCATCGTGCTGGTTAATAGGCAGCTGTTGTCACCAAAAAAACCCCCACAAAACGCATCATTTTGACATTCTCTATGAATGTTGGCAGAGTGTGGGGTGCAGAGTGAGGCGACAGAGGCACCTACAGTGCCTGGGGCGGGGGCTTCCTCATTAGACTCTCAGCGTCCTCCTGGCCCAGGTGCTGTGATTTGCGACTTGTATCATCCCCTTGTTCCCTAACCTAAGTGGCATCCCCTGAGTGTCACTTCCGAGCAGGTCCTCAGGATGTTTAGGCCAAATCAGGACTAGAACTTGGGATCTGAATTGGTCCTTTGATTAAAATATAAAAGAAGGGCCGGCCCCGTGGCTTAGTGGTTGGCTGGGTGCACTCCACTGCTGGCGGCCCGGGTTCGG
The DNA here is from genome assembly GCF_020826845.1 of Diceros bicornis minor. Taxonomy (NCBI): domain Eukaryota; kingdom Metazoa; phylum Chordata; class Mammalia; order Perissodactyla; family Rhinocerotidae; genus Diceros; species Diceros bicornis. The sequence continues at coordinate 12,185,703 of NC_080749.1, read as the reverse complement.
ATCCCGGGCTCGCACCGACGTGCTGCTTCTCTGGCCATGCTGGGGCCGCGTCCCACATGCAGCGACTGGAAGGATGTGCAGCTATGACACACAACTATCTACTGGGGCTTTAGGGGGAAAAAATAAATAAATAAAATCTTAAAAAAAATAAAAATAAAAATAAAATAAAAGAAATAGCTATTTCTCTTTTTTTCTGGTATCTTGAGTCTTGCTCGCAATTAGCTTATGAGCCTCTTGGGAACAGGGCCAAGATTTTTAGCCACGTGATGCTAGATTCATTGTATTCACTCTTTCTTTAAATATTTATTATGTGGCTTTTGGAGAGTAGAAATGTTGGCTTAAAAGGCATTTTGGGAAATGAGGGTCTTGATGACTAGGTTAGAGAACCTGGATTACATTCGGGGGATCCAGGAAGCCACTGAGCACTTTTGAGAAGGGAAGTAGTTTGATCAAAGCCACGCTCGACAAGGAAGACTTGCTAGACTGAGCAACCATCTGGGGGTGCCCAGGTGCATGCACGAAGCCCACTTTCTCCCTGGCCATCCTTCAGTCCAGCAGTTTGTTAAGAACAGGAACTACCGAGAATCTACGTGTGCCGGGCACCGGGCTAGGAGTCTCAGGCCCTGAGCAGCCCGAATGAACCCTTACTCTCCCCCTTTTCCAGGAGAGGAGGCCAAGGCTGAGAGTAGTTGAGTGACTTGCTCAGACTCACGAAACAGGAAGGGTGGAGGATTTCTGCCTGGAACAGAGCTCCCTACATTCTGCCTCCACCTGCCCTCAAGCCAAGGCATTGGATTCTGAGTTGCTCCAAAGATATCTAGAACAAGAGACAGTGCAGGCAGGACACTTCCAGCTCTTTCTTGGGAACAACAGTACAGAAAGCAAAATGCTTTCAAGCAACAAACCCCACCCTGCGTATTAGCCCATCTGTGCTGAGCAGAATTCCGCAGGGATGATTGTCCCCTGAGGACAGGAGGAGCCATTTGTGGGCTGAGGCAGCTAAGACAAGACCTTTGCTGATTGCAAATCACGTTAGACAATGACATTCTTAGCTCCTGGGAGGAATGCTTGCTGGGTTTGCTTTTATTTATTCTTGTTGCAAGGTGATAATGCCTGATTAGGACACTTTCTCCCACTGCATAATAAACCTGTGTATTGGATTGAGTTTGCAATATTTGGCACATTAAATATTACTTTTCAGTTGAGATTTAAAAAAAAAACACTCTCTTGCCCACACTCTCCATTAATCCAGAGTTTTTTTCTTTTTTTTTTTAGCTGAGGAAGATTTGCCCTGAGCTAACGCCTGTGCCAGTCTTCCTCTATTTTGTATGAGGGTCACTGCCATAGCATGGCTGCCGATGAGTGGTGTAGGTCCACGCCTGGGAACTGAACCCGGACCACCCAAGTGAAGCATGCAGAACTTAACCATTAGGCCATGGGGCCAGCCCTAATCCAGAGATTTTAAAGTTATTTTATATGGAGACAGATTATTCATTCCAATGTAGGACCTGATATAGGGCAAATAATTTTAAAATTTTTAAAAATTTGCTCTCTAACACCTACCATGTCATGAGGGGAATTTTATGCCTCGAGGTAGCTATTTATCTCCTCCCTATCTTCAGCCCTGGGAAGCCGACCAACAGGGACCCAGGGACAGACAGACCTGGATTCTCACCCCAGCCTTGTCTCTTCTTAACTGTGTGACTTTGGGCAGGTTACTTAACCTCTCTGAGAATTGATTTGCTCCTCTGTAATACAGGGAAATTGATTGAAATCCTGATGGATTAAACAAGGTAACAGATGCAAAAGCACCTGATGCACTCGCTACTCCGGGAATGTCAGCTTGTGGTCGATGGTTGACCCTTCTGTGCTGTTCAGGAGTTCCCAGACCCCAGCTATGGAGACAAGATTAACAGGGTGTAGTTGCCATGTGGAAGGGTGGAGTAGGGGGAAAACCATGGGCTTTGGGGTCACCCAGACCTCACTCATGCTCTACTGATCGCTAGCTTCGTGTCTTGGGCAGTTAATACAGCTCTTGGTGCCTGTGTTCTTGCCTATGAAGTGGGCTTATCACACCACATGCCCAGCAAGGGGTGTTGAGGGAGCTCGTGTCTGAGGAGAGTGCATTTGACACTAAGCCTTCGTTTGTTGGTGACCACAGTGGTCCTCAGCCTGTAGGCCCCCGTGAGGGGCCTGCCAGAGAATCCGTCAGGGCACCTAGCACATGTCTGCAGGCTGAAGAGATCTGTCTCACCCGTTCACGTCTGAAGAGTTGTCAAAGGTAGGCAGATGCTGTTGTAATCAGTGGAATACAAATTCTAAGACACTGCCGAAATTATTTTCTCTCAGATAACGGAAGCTGAGAGACCAAAAGCAGATATTTTATTTAGCACTAAATAGGGTCCTCATACTTGAAACCAGAAAGGTTGGAAACTGCGATCCCAAAACCAATTCAGAGTCGTGCATGACGCTGGATTTGGAGGCTGGTTGTGGCTGGAGAGGAAGCCGGTCCTTGGGCCAACCCAGCCTGCCACTCACCAGCTCCCGTCTTCCCTTACTGGGCTCATGGGCTGGGGGGCACCCACTTCATGACCAAGAGCCTGGGAGGCTCCTCTATGGGAGCTCTACTGTGTGCGTTTTGCAGGTCCTCTCTGATTTCGTCTGCACAACAAACTTAAGACCTAAGTGTTACTTCCCAGGCCCACTTTACAGGTGAGGAAACTGAGGCAGAGAATGGTTAAGTAACTCGTCCGAGGCAACAGAGCCAGCATTCGAACCTAGGCAGCCTAGCTCCAGGAGGCTGGCTCCCGTCCAGGGCTCGAGAGAAGAATCTGGGGACACATGGGCTATGGCAGTAAGAGCAGGGAATGTAAAAACAACCCCCCGAGACAGCGTGGGCTAGGCAGAGGCCAGCCGGGCCCACACGCCCACCACTGAGAACTCCACGGCACACGCAGGAGGCTGGGAGCAGCTGGAGGACAGAACTCCGCACTCGTTGAGGACTAAAGTTCTTCCCTTTCTTTGTCCTTCAGGTCAGGGAAGGGAAGTGGTGCGAACTGCTTCTGATGTACCTGTCAATGCGAAGACTCACAGACACACACACCTTGGCTACCCTGCTGGAGCTGCTGGGTGACTTCCACCTGCATCTGCAGATGACACCCTACAGCACAAGGGCTCTTTTGAACACAAACCAGGTTGGTGCAAAATAGTGCACAAAGGATGCATGCAGAGGGACCCTCCATTTAAGGGCAACCCCACCAAGGGTGTGACCAGGTGGTGAGCCCAGAGTGGTGTCCAGAAGGTTCAGGCAGCGGCTATGGAGGGAGACTGAGGCAGAACAGGCTGTTGCAGGACACAGGGGAGACAGGAGGCCTTGAGGTTTTGTGAGCGTGTGAGGAAAGGGCCATGAGAAGGAAGGGGCAGGGGGCATGTTGTGAGCCCAGGCGTGATGGCAGGAAGGCCAGGGCGTGTCTGTGAGGCTGTTTCATGGTCACTCATGGCCTCTGTGTGCCAGGCTCTGGGAGCCACTGAGTGAGAGACAGCCCCGGCCAGCAGGGAGCTCACAGCCCAGTTGGGGAGACAGGTTAGCCTACTGCTTCTGGAGCTTGAGTGTGCATCAGAATCCCCAGGAGGGCCTGTGAAAACACAGACTGCTGGGCCCCACTCTCAGAATTTCTGCTTCATTGGTCTGGGTGGGACCTGAGACACTGCATTTCTAACACATTCCCGGAGGACGCTGCTGCTGCTGGTCCAGGGAGCACACGTGGAGAACCACCGGGTTGTGAGATGCGGAGAATGTCCCACTTGGCCGTGTAGAAAGCAGATGGAAGAAGGTGTCGTGAGTGGGGAGTGCATTTCGATGGGTAGAGCGCGGAGAGGAACTCAGTGGAAAGAAGTGCAGAAGCAAAGGAGCAGGGGAACCTGAGGGGCAGGGCCCAGTTGAACCAGAGGCGGCAGGAGGTGAGTGCGGAAGGCTGGTGGGCAGCCCGCCGGCAGCCTGGACTCAGCGGGGGAGAGAGAACTTTCTCCTGGAACCACAGAGGACTTCTCAGCTGGGAAAGGTGGGCCCGAGATGCTACATTGTTGGAGGAGGAGACCAGCACTGATGATGGAAACTCAAATGGCACTTTCCACTTTGCAAACCGTTTCCCACGCAAATGAGCTCACTTCACCCACCCAGCAACTCTGTGACCTCCGACCCAACACTTTTTACCACCCACCTTCCCCGCTTGTTACAGAAAAGGAAACTGAGGCTCAGAGACGTGGAGTTACTTGCTCTAGCTGATGGCAAAGGCAGGTAGAGCCTGGACGAGAATCCCAGCTCTCAACTGTAGTTAATTCCATGATCCTACTGCCTCCTCAAAGTCCAGAGTCAAGCAAACTCCTTGCCTTGTTTCCATTAAATAAACGTCTTCATGGTGTTCATACTGTGAGTAACGGCAGGAAGCAAATCTGGCCACGTAACGTGAGAAAGGCCATAGTCCATGTCGGGAAATCCTGTTGCTTAGAGGCCCTTGGGAATGTTAACTTTCCCACTCTGACCCCACCAGCATCCTGACCTTCTGCACAGTTGGCTTCCTCAGGCGAAACTGGGCCAGAAATGCTGGGCCCTTGGCCAGAGTCTGACCTTGGCCTTCTGGTAAAGAAGTGTCTTCCATGTGGCGTCTACTGGCGGGGGAGGAGGCACAAGCGGGGCCACCAGGAGGCTCCTCCTGCTCCTGGACCCTGCCCTGCAGGTGCGTTGTGGGTCATGGGCTGGGGAAGGAGGGAAGCTGCTGGATGCTCAGACACACTGGCTCCACGGCAACAGGCACCTGGGGCAGGTGTCCATCCTCTCTGGGTTTCCGGTTCCTTGCCTGTAAGCAAAGCAAAGTGAAGTGGTTTAAATACATGCATTGGCACATGGTAGGTTCTAGCCAACCTGCAAGGGGGACTCTGCTCTCTTCTATGGGAGTAGAGAGATAGGGAACTGCCTCACGTGTAGGTCAGACCCCTGAGGACTCAGGAACTGCAGACGCAAACCCCTTGGCGACTCCTCTCCTGGAGAGGATGTAAGCTCTGCCCGTGTGGGCGGCTGATGCCATTGACTTACTGGCTCATTCCCTGGCTTATTCTTCCATTCAGTGATCTTAATTTATAACATGTACAACACTCATTCGTTTTCACACATAATTACCTTACCTCTTCATCAAACAGCTCTGCAAGTTAGGTTGTGGCATTCTTTATTCAATTATCCATTTCCTCAATGAATAGTAACAGAGCCTCTCGAAATGCCAGGCATGGGGAGGTGCTGGGGACACAGACACAGTCCTGTCCTCGAGGAATTCTCCATCTGTCAAGGAGGCTGACTCTGACAAACACATCATACAGTAAATTAGCTAATTGCAATGATGATAGGAGCTTCAAGGGAGAAGCGCTAGGTGCTAAGAGAGCCTCTTACAGGGAGATGTGATCGAGTCTGGGTCCATGAACACCTTCTTGAGGAGGTGTCCTTTGAGCTGGGAGCTGGCAGGGGCTTCCCTTTCCAGTTTGCCATAGTCCCCACCTGGCCCATTTGTCCTACAACAGTAATTATGTTGTCCTCCTGGGCCCTCGGTGCTAAGTTTGCAGCTTCTGCTTTATCCTCCTGCCTTAGCTGTCCTTTCTTTCATGGTGCCAGCCTGAACCTGAACTCTAGGTGGTTCAGACGTCCTTGGAGGCAGATGTCTCCCTCCCAGACTATAGTCTCTACCTTCTGAAAGTTCAGTAGCTGGTTCCGATGCTCCACCAGGTTTGGAAATCTCTGCTGCAGAGATCTCACCCACCTTTTCTAATTCCCCACACACCCCGCCCTTCATTCGCTGTCATGTGGAAGTCACTGGGATAATAACACATGGCTCCCATCCTCCTGGAGCTCACAGTCATGTGGGATGCCAGCATCACGGAACCATAATGTAACCTGAGGGAAGATGGCACAGGGTGCTAGAGGGGCCCATAGGGGGATGCCTAGCCTAGCCAGGGGGTCAGAGAAGGCTCCCTGGAGGAGGCGATGCCTGAGCTGATCCTGAAAGAATGAGAAGCAAACAGAGGCAACATTCCAGCCAAGCAGAGCAATGAGTACAGAGGCTCAGAAGTGGGGGGAGGAAGTCGGCGGTGCGGGAGAGAAAGGCCTATTCTAGGAATGACAGATCAGTGCAGCTGGAGAGTAGAGTGTATGGGGCACTTAACCCAGTTGGGAGCACTCAGGAAGGCTTCCTGGAAGTGGTGGCACACGAAGCGAGACAATCCAAAGGACTAATAGGAGCTAGCAGAGGGGAGGGTGAAGGATGCCGTAGACACTGAGAAAGGGAACTGTACTACTTAATAATGCTGATTAATAACTCACTCCAAAACTCAGCGACTTAAAGCAACAATAACCATTTATTATCTCTCACGGTTTCTGTGGATCAGGAATTGGGGAGCAACTTGGCTGCTGGTTCCGGCTCGGGGTCTCTCATGAGGTTGCATTCCTCAGTTGGCTGGGCTTACCTGGGGCTGGAGGATCTGCTCCAAGGTGGCCCGCTCACGTGCTTGGCGCACTGGTGCTGGCTGTTGGCAGGAAGCCTCAGCTCCTCGTCCTGTCAGCCTCTCCACAGGGCTGCTCAGTCCTCGCTAAAGGGCAGCCAGCTTCCGCCAGAGAGAGTGATCCAAGAGGCCAACGTGAGAGCTGGAATGTCTTTTGTGCCCTAGCCTCCTAAGTCACATACTTCTGGATTACTCAATTTGTCACATAGGGCAGCCCTGCTGCAATGTGAGAGGGGACCAGGGCCAGGACTAGGTGTGGCAAAATGTGAGAAGGGACCAGGGCTAGGACTAGGAGATGCTCACTGTGTGGGCAAAATTTAAGACGGCACCAAAAACTCAGTATTGCAGGTATGTAATATCCTGAAAAATCAAAATTAATGTGAAAACATCCATGATGAACAAAATATCAACATTTTAAATAAAGACAGGACCCAATGGGGCTGGGATCAGGGTAAGGCGGTGCAGTGGGTTGGGCAAGCGCGCGGTTGGATCCTGCACGAGGGCGTGAGTTCCTGGAGGCCAAGATGGGTTGCGGCCATCCTGGAGACTGGCTACCACGTGGCGTGGCCCGTGGGGCACAGACCGCTCCCCGAGCTCCTTGTCTAGGAGCCTGAGGGTCTTAGAAGGAGGGGTGCAGCCCAGACCCCAGGGTGAGGAAGTGAGTGGTGGGAGACCTGTTTCTCTCCCAAGAGTCATTGAACCAGAGAGGGAAAGATCCCCCCACGACTCAGAGATGAATGGCAGCCTCATTTCCAGGGAGTTGGGGTTGGCGGTTGTGTTAGCTTCCCAAGGCTGCAGTAACAAATTACCACAAACTGGGGGACTTAGAACAACAGAAATTTATTCCCTTATGATTCTTGAGGCCAGAAGTCTAAAATCAAGGTATCAGCAGGTTGGCTCCTTCTGGGGGCTGTGAGGGAGAATCTGCTCCGTGCCTCTCTCCTAGCTCCTGGTGGCTGCTGACAGTCCCTGACAACCGTGTCTTGTGGTCATATCACTCCATCTCTGCCTTCATCGTTGCATCGTGTCCTCCACTCCTAAGTCACATACTTCTGGATTACTCAATTTGTCACATAGGGCAGCCCTGCTGCAATGTGAGAGGAGTTGCATCTGTGTCCAAATTTCTCTCTCCTTATAAGGATGCCAGTCATTGGATTAGGACCCACCCTAATCCAGTGTAACCTCACCTTAATTTGACTACATCTGCAAAGACTTTATTTCCAAATAAAGTCGCATTCATAGGTACTGGGGATTAGGACGTAACTAGATCTTTGGGGGCACAATTGTACCCACAACAGGAGTATAGGATTATTCTAGTGGTGGGTTTGCTACATCATTAGAATTGGAAGGAAGACAAATATTTTAAAATTCACATTTCATGCATCTGCTTTTTAAAGCACTAACAGGAAGCATAAATGCTTTTGAATAAAAGTGGAAAAACAATAAAATATCTGCTTCCATTCTGTGTTATGATCAGATGGGGGAGAGTAACAGAGAGTCCATGAGTGAGGCGAAGGTGGATGCAGGCCACACAGAGACTGAGGCAGACAGACAGTCATAGGGACACGGCGAGCAAGAGAGGTAAGTCAGCGGCAAAGGCTCTGAGAGACAGGGTCCCTCTCAGGGCCTTCTGGGAGCCGGCCACTAGAGACTTCCAAAGCCCCATTGCAATTTCACAACAAATGGCACGAATGGGGAACTCCTATTCTGCTGCTCTGCCCTCGAGCTGGATGACATAGTAAGATTGGCCTGAAGGTTGGGGAGTCTCCGTCCTGCTCCAGACCTCTTACTCAGAATTTATCAGTCATAGTTATCAAGAAAGGGTCAACCTTGGGCAAGTTGGAAGGGATTGAAATGAGTTACAAGTTCAGGGATGGCAAACAGGTTTTCTCTCTCACGCCTCCACTGGTAGTTGTCCAGAGCACTGCATGAAGTCTCCAGGCCCGGAGAACCATAATTGATTAGTTATGTCTGCCTCGAGTGCAGGAAGGACAAGTGGCACATTTACACATTTGCTATTCTAGATCGAGCACAAACATTGTATGTTGAGGGTGGAAAAACAGACCCAGTAAGAGAAAACAACATGCCTAAGGTCTCATTGCTAGTTCAGATACGCCCCATTCCCCGCGCCCGCCCAGACTGGATTCTCTCTCCTCGTTCTTCGTGTCAGTGAGTGGCAGCAACGTCCGGCCAGTTGCCTGGGAGTCATCCTCAGCACCTTCTTCTCCCACTCCCTGCACGCTCAATGGCCTCTTCCTCTTCATTTCCCCTTCACTTTCTCTTGAACCATCCACTTTCCTCCATTTCTCCATTGCCTTCCTAATCCAGGGTTCTCAGCAGGGGGTGATTTTGCTCCCCGGCGGACATTCGGCAATGTCTGGAGACATTTTTGGTTGTCACAACCTGGGCGGGGGAGTGCTACTGGCTTTTGGTGGATAGAGGCCAGGCTGCTGCTATAGATCCTGCAATGCCCAGGGTAGCGCCTCAGAACGGTGGGCCCCACATCCAGCCCAGAATGTCAACAGTGTTGAGGCTGAGAAACCCTGCCCTGCTCTAAGTCGCCATCATCTCTTGCCTAGACAAGCTCAAGGGCCTCTTGACCAGCCTTCCTGCCTCTATCTTGCCCCTACAGTCCATTCTTTACCCAGAAGCCAAAGTAATCTTAAAATATAAATTCTTGGGCTGGCCCCATGGCTTGGTGGTTAGGTGCGTGCGCTCCACTGCTGGTGGCCCGGGTTCGGATCCCAGTTGCGCACCGACGTGCCGCTTCTCCGGCCATGCTGAGGCCATGTCCCACATACAGCAACTGGAAGGATGTGCAGCTATGACGTACAACTATCTACTGGGGCTTTGGGGGAAAAAATAAATAAATAAAATTATAAAAAAGAACAGAAATACATCTTTAAAAAAATAAATAAATAAATAAATAAAATTCTAATGCTACACTACTGTACAGACCCGCTCCATGGCCCAGTCGACCCTGTGTGATCTGGCTCTGCCTCTCCAGCCACCCCTCCTCCTACCCTCCCACTCCATCTCGGTGCTCAGGTCTCCCTGCTTCTTCCTCCCTCAGGCTCTTTTCAGAGGCTGCTTCCTGTGTCAGAAACACCAACCCTGGACCCCAACCTCTTTGCCTTGTTAACTCCTTCTCATCCTGCTGATCTTATTGCTTTGTCACCTTCCTCAGGGAAGCCCTTCCTCCCCTCTTGCCCTCTTCGTAGTGTTCATTATCGTCTGTAAGTACACATTTATCTGGGAGATTGCCTCCTGACTGTCTTCCTGCTCCAGGGCGTTAGGAGTCCCCTGTAGGCAGGACAGTGTCTGTTTGGATCACTCCCACGTTTTCAGCGTCTAGTGTTGTACCTGCAACCTACTAGGCTCTCAATAAATATTTGTTAAATGAATGAGGAATGAATGAATGAATGAATGAACAACCTCAGGTCTATGGACTCTTTGGCTCTTTATTCACCCTCTTCCAACCAGGGAATCTCCGTGTTTCTCTTCTTTTCTATTTCTCTGCCCCTCAAACTTTCCCTTCCACCCTTTCTTTCTCCATTAGCTGTCATCTCACACAGCCGCTGACTACATGTAAGTATTTATTGTGCTGATTAAATGTCGTTCTTTGTGAAACAAATTCAGTTCATTTTCTTATTTGCATATCCTTCAGCTGATGTTGCCAGGAATGGAAAACAGTCAAACATAATGAGCCGCCTATGCTGGACGGACGCCTGGCACTGCCTGCAGGCAGCCACTGGACCAGGTGGACTTGGGTTGGGAGTCAAAATGATTGGCCAATAGTCTCCAGCTCTAGCCCCAAGGGGGACACAGTTGCTGGCTCCCTGGCAATGAAAGCAGGTCACTCTCTGGCTCTGCATCTTCTCAACCTGCAAGTCTCAGTCAAATGTCACCTCCTCAGAGACGGCCTCCCAGACTACCCATCTAAAGTAGTCCAAAGACCAAAAGCCCAACTGGGGAGGTAGAGAGCAGAGTTGGGCAGGGGCAGAATCCTTGATAACATTGTAGAATCATCTCCATCCGTGCTTCTTGCCATGTGAGATAATGAAATGTCTCTAAGGGTCAAGCCACTCTTAGGTATCTTGTTCCTTGTAGCTGAAAGCACTCTGACTGATGCATTTTTCACATGTATTAGTTTGCTGGGGCTTCCATAACAAGGCACCACAGACTGGGGGGCTTAAACAACAGAAACTTATTGTCTCACAGCTCTGGAGACAGGAAGTCTGAGATCAAGGTGTCGGCAGGGTTGGTTCCTTCTGAGCACCCTGTGAGGGAAGGATCTGTTCCAGGCTGCTGTCCTTGGCTTATAGATGGCCATCTTCTCTCTGTATGGTCACACTGTCTTCCCTCTGTACATGTCTGTGTCCAAATTTCCTCTTCTTATAAGAAACCAGTCGTATTGGGTTAGGGCCCACCCTAATGACTTCATTTTAATTTAATTACCTTTTTAAAGACCTTATCTCCAAATACAGTCACATTCTGAGGCACTGAAGGTTAGGACTTCAACATACGAATTTTGAGGTTCTCATAACACCACAGATCCAGAAAGATTTTCCATCACACAAGGCTAGCTCCTGGGGATGGAGACAGAGATCAGGCCATGGAAACTGCCTTCTCCAGCCTCCTTCACACTAGAAATTGTTGGTGAGAGCCCCGCATGACCCAGCCAACAGCCCAAGGTGAAAATGCAGGAGTGAAAGCCTCTCTCCAGGACTTACACCTCAACAGCCAGGGGAGAAAGCCCTCCAACAATGGTAAGAACCATGGCGATGACACAGTGACCACCACTCACCACCTCCGTGTGGCAGGCATGGTGCTCGGGGCCTTGTAAGTGCCATCTTCAACATTGCCGGGAGGGAGGCGCTGCTGTACATCTGGGACTAGGAGGCTGAGCTCAGACCTGGTCGTCACATGCTTTGGATCTTTGCTCTGGATCTCTCGTAGAGCTGACTGAGCCTTTGTCATGTCTGCATGTCTGTCTGAGGCTTTCTTGCCCAATCCTGCTCCCTCCACCTTTTATCTGTCACAGGCCTTACCCCCAATAAGCTGCTCCCACTCCTAACTCTGTCTCAGTGTCTGCTGCCCAGAGGACCCGAACTGGCCCTGCTAGGGAGGGTAGACCAGCATTAGAACCATGACCTCCACGTAGGAACTTGTCACAACCTTTCCAACCACTGCTCAGTCTTGAAGGCAGAGGCTGGAGGTTTTCAGAATAAGAGATGGAGCTGGGCTCTGTGAGCCCTGAAGTGCAAAGCTGGTGGTCATTTTCACCTAGACTAATGGGTGTACAGCCAAAGTACCCCGGGCAGGGGGTTGGGAGTGGTTGGAGCAATGAAATCATTGCTCAAGGTCACCAGCTGCTTGGTGACAGAACCAAGGCCAGAGCCCCAGGTCCCTGAGCTCATCTGAGCCCCTTGCAAGGGTGTGGACCTCCTGCCCAGCCATACTGACTCAGAGCTGCAGCCCTGAGCTACCTGAGGCGGAAGGAGGCTGGGAGGAGGGTCCATCACTGAGCTGCAGAAGCAGCAAGGACCCTTTGAGGCCCTTCCCCAGGACCCCATGATGATGGAGAACCGTGTCTCCCAGCAGCAGAACACAGAGAGGTAGCCAGAGGTGGGGGAACGAGAGAGACTTAAGCCCTCCCCCCACTCTGCATTGACCTTGCCAAGTGAGGCACACTCCTCACTAGAGTGGGCAGAAAGCCTCCATCTCGCAGGGGAAGCTCCTGCCCTGGCCCATTCTGACCATGATGCATGCGGGCCTGGGTGTCGGCCTCCCCACACACTGGTGATGACTAGGATGACCTGATATCTCTCCGAGGGGCTCTGAAAGCTGGCTTATAGCCCCTGGCCATCTCTAGGGCGCATTCATTCTATGGCTAACAGGGGAGAAGCACAGTTTAGCGGCTCAAGAAATCTCTTTGGTTCAACAGACGCAAAACACGGCTGTTTATTTTCCAAAGAGCTCCCGGGTGGAGTACCCCACTCCCCTGCTCCCTACAGCTGCTTGGGCCTGGATAACAGAATATAACAGGGCACAACAAGGTCTCCTCATAGCTGGCAGAGAGCAGGCGAGGGCAAGGGGAGCCTTCTCGTTCCAGTTCCCACGTGGGGCTGTTCTCTTGCCAAGGGTTCAGAGCTAGATTAGGGGTCCTCAAAACAGAGGCCCACCTTGTCCTGCAGATGAAGGGAGACAGTCCGCCCATTCTCATCTCGGGCAGCCTCAGCAGGACACTTCCCCAGAGCCCTGATTCCCACCGGCCAGCCCACCCTTTGGGGCAAATTTTTCAAGTTGGGCATTTGTTCTCAAGGCCGCCCCCCTCCTCCTTCAGCCACCTCCCCAGCAAAGACTCCACTCCAGATGTTTTCACAGACAATAACAGCAGCCCACTGGCACTGGGTCTGAGCTATTAAATTGTGCAGTGTGTCTGTGTGTGTGTGTGTGTGTGTGTGTGTGTGTGTGTGTATTTCCAATCATCACAGGCAGATAACATAGAGTAACACAAAACAAAGTCTTTGGAACCAGTCAGATCTGGTTCTGCCACTTCAAGTTATTACTCTCTGAGCCTTGGACTCCTCATCTGTAAAATGGGGTGATAATGCATCCTAAGGTTGTTATGATTAGATGAGATAGTTCAGCAAAGCACTTAGTCTGGTGTCTGATCAGTACTCAAAAGATGTATTAATATACCTGAGAAGCAGGGAAACAGAGAGCACAGGGCAGCCCTATGGGCAGGAGCTGCCATTCCACTGGCATAATTGGGCCCCCTTGGCAGTCCGCAATCCTGAACACTGGTCTGACCACTATAGTCACTCTCCTGGCATCATCGAAGAATTTGTACGAACAGAATCCTCATGCACCCAGACACTTGCATGTCCACGTGCTTAAGCTCATGAATTCGGACACATGCCTGCATGCACACTGCAAATCACATTCTATTACAGAGATATTTTTGCATACTTGTACTCTTGCACATTCAGATACATGCACACATACCCACGCATGCATCCCATGCATGCTGCACACACACAGTCATGCAGACACGTGCCATATACACACATGCACACATTCCTGTATGCATGCTGCACACACAGAGTCCTGCAGACACATGCCATACACACACATATGCACATCCCTGCATACACATACACAGGGTCCCATGCCTCTAGCACACACACAGGTCCAGAGGAGCAGGCCAACAAACCCCAGAGCCAGACCAGTGAGCATGGGCAGCTCAGAGATTAGGGCCCAGGGAAAGGAGGGAAGAGGAGACTTTTTTAGCTGCTGAAGGACATCTTGAAGTAAAAATAGCCCAGCTCGGCCTGCCAGGAGGAGTGCTGGGCAGCTCGGTGGCCCTAATGCCCTGACACCCCCTCCCACTTCTCCCACCTCTGAATCAGAGTCCTCAGAGTACTTGCCTGTGCAGCCCAGATGCCACATGAAGAAGCCACAGTGACAGGGCAGGACACTCCACGCTCACCCTCAGGGTCAGTGTGAGGGCAGACGGCTAGAGAGCCAGAGCTGCAGCGAGCCCTGCAATTGCCCCATTAGCCTGAGAGCCATCTGAGGGACCACAGGATGTGGGCACAGACCCCTGCTGGGGCATGGTGACCCACAGTCCTTGCACTGTGCCCCGCTAAATGCTGTGGTCCTACTAGTGTAGGGACGGGGCAAGAAGCCAGGGTGCGAGTGAGGGACCTGGCTTGGAGAAGGAGAGGCCAGCCCTCAGTGCTCACACTGGCTTTCGTGTTAAGAGGAGTGTTCAAACCATGGCAAGCAGCACCCTGGCTCCCATGGGTCCCGCCTGGGGAGGGGGGAGGGAGATTAATACCAATGGTAGTATGACTAATTCAACTGCATGTCATAAAATATATTGCAATCATTGAATTGTACGTTTCAAACAGGTAAATTTTATTGTATGTGAATTATACCTTCATAAAGCTGTTTCTGTTTCTCTCTTCTCTCACTCCTGCCATTGTGCTCTTGTGTCAGGCACTCTGCAAGTTTTTAAAGTGGATTATCTCATTAAATCCTCCCCAAAACCCACTCCACGTGAGGGAAGGGGTAGGGCCTGGTTCAAGGTCATGCAACTGCTCAGTGGTGGCGTTGGCTCCAGACCCCACGCAGCAAGACTGGCAGGCTAGGCCATTCTTTCTCCCATTTATTCGGTCAACATTCACTCACTGTCTCTAGATGTCCAAATACGGAACTGGGCCGGCCAGTTGTCCCTCAGCTCCAGTATCCAGCAGAAGCATCGTCAGGAATGCTTATTAAAATGCTGGTTTCCTGACCCATTCCAGTGATTCTGCCTCAGTGGGAGGGGCCAGACCTGCGCTTAGAACCCCAGGCTCCACTGGGGGACCCCTGGAGCCAGGTTCCGGGCTGGGGGATGGCAGGCGAGGGCAGGTTCCTGGGCCCGGGGCCGGACAAGGCTCAAGGCTGAGTCACAATGCGTTTGTGCTCAGGTATTAATAGAAACCTAAAATCCCGGATCAGCCATTTCTTCCCCCTCTGGACAAGCCAGGATGACACAGGCCGCTCTTCTGCGACTCTGACCTCTGCAGCATATTAAACAAGAGGAGGATGGTCACATGGACAACTCATTAATTCGCCCTCGCCGTGGGGGTGGGGAGACTACAGAGAGCAGTCTTCTCCGCTATCAAGGTTAACTAGTGACCGTGGGGGAGGACTCGGGGGAGGGGCAGGGGTCCCGAGAGGCAAGGCTTCCGTGAATGGATAAATTAGCCCATCGTTTGTTTGCCTGTCAATAGGTGCTTCCAGGGGAGCCCGGGGGCTGGGGAGCTTTGTTTGCCCAAAGCCTTAAACAATCCCCCAGCAATCTTATTTACCCTCTTCATTTGCTCAGCAAACTGCCCCTCGGAAATAGCTTTGGGATGAACTTGGGCCCAGCTGCTGGTGGAGATTGCCACACAGCCTGGGAGAGAGCCAGTTCCTCCCGCAGGGCTGCTGTGGGCCTGCACCGGCTGGGACAGGGGCTCCAAGTGGACACAGTGGCCGACTGGATGCACACACACACACATACACACACACTCACAAATAACACCCCACGTGACCTTATCTTGCTGGGCAAGTGAGAGTTAAACTTCCCAGTTCAAGTTCATTCTGCCTTTTAGCTAAGTACCTGACTTTTCAAAGGTCAGAGACACTGCAGGGCTGTTTCTTCTCTCAAGAGGACTCTCCTCTCTTTCCCTCTTTGTTAGGCTACAGGGGAGGTGGCTGTGCCTTCAAGGCCTGCTGGCCCCCTGGGGTGCAGGGGATGGGCCATCTTGCTTGCAACACGCCTTGCAGTCCTGTGGCCAGGGGTCCCCTGGTCTGTTCACTGCACCTAAGCCATGCAAGGGCATTGCTCTGGGCCCTGCTGCTGGGTTCCCTGCTCCAGGGGCTGCGCCTGCCTGGAGGTCTGGCTGTGACCCCCAACAACCCCTGGTGTGGTTGGCTGCTCTGCAGTTCTCGGCTATAGGGCTGATCCCTCGGCAAGGTCACCAGCCACTCTCAGCTCCCTCCTGGTTCCCTTCCACACAGCCGGGAGTCCAGGAGCCGGGGGGCGCTAGTCCAGAGCCCTCTCATGCTTCCTGAACCTGTGTCGCTGCCATTTCTACCCTGGGGGCAGCCCATGTTGTGGAGGTTGGGTCCTGGGTTCCAGAAGCACAGGGGACAGGAATGGGGGGGGCTCTTTTACCTATGGGGTTTCTTTATTTCCCCTCTTCTGGGGTCCAGCCTGGGCTGCCAAGGGCACTGGGCCCTGTGGAGCCTGGCAGCATTCTCAGCCTGACGTCCCTCTTGTCTGGCTCCAGTTCACCTTCTTGTCACATTCCGTGTCCTTTCTACCCTCCGCCAGCTTAGAGCAAACCTCACGGCTCAGACCTCCTGTGTTGCACTTAATCATAAAGGACAATGCACAGAACTCAGAAAACCTTTTCTCCTGCAGCAAAGCCTGGCTTTCAAAACTCCCGTGCTGTGGGCTTGGAGATCCTAGTCTGGCTTTGTGCTCACGTTCTCTCTGTGTCTTGTTCATCCCTAATCCTCCCCAGGTACTGGGTGCCCTGGCAGGCTAGCAGGAAGGTCACATCTGAGGAAAAGAAGAAAAAACATGTACATCCCACTTTTCTGGATGTATTATTCCATTACAGATGTATATTTGCCCTGGAGGAGGTCCTGGTAAGGGCACAGGGCCAACGCAGGAGTGAGTGGAGTGACCCCATCTGAGCCTGAGGGCCTCCTGGCATCTGGAGTAGAGGGCAAAGGAGCCCTGCCACTGAGTGAGTGAGTGGCCAAACACTGTGACAGGGGAACAAGAAGGCCTGTGTCACAAAGGTATGAGCATTAAGAGATTAAACTCCTGGTGTAGACTAGGGGCCTTCAGAGGGTGTCCCCTTCTCCTTACCACTGGGCACACATCGAGATGCCCCTTGCCTTGCTCCCTCTTGAGCAAGTCTTAAGGCCCAGCTAGACCATATGGGCCTTGAAAGCAGGAGTTTGCCCTGCCTTCCCCCTCAGAGCAGGCTGCAGTGGGTGTGGCATTGCCAAGGCCGATGGACGCTGTCCCCAGGTGTGCAGGGCAGAAAGGAATCCTCTCCCAAGCAGGGGTTTTTGATGGAAGGATGAAGAATCCCCTGGCCTATTGCTGGAGTCAGATATCTGAGCTCACGTCCTACCCTACAACAACTTGCTTGCTTGGCCCCTCCTGCCTCAGTTTCCCCGTTGTACCATGGACATCAGGCTGGAGCCAAAGAGTGTGGGAGCAGTGGGTCTGAAGTGCACCACGGTTAGGAAATCAAAAGCAATCTTTTCTCGCTATTGGTGAGGGTGGCTTGCATGAAGGTCAAGATAAAGCCCGCAGAGGGGGAGAAGCGGCAGGGTGTTTTGTTTGGCGCAGCTGGCTGGCCGTTGCCTCGGTAGCTGAGAACATCGGCTCTGGTCATGCTTGCCTCTGCTCCAATCCTATTACTCCGTGCGGTTGGGTTCCGAAAATAGCCCCTGTCAGCCCCATCATCGCACTTCAGCGTTTCCACCACCGGCCACTTATTGTTCCTCGGACACGGTCATCGCATCGTTAACCCCTCCTCTGCCAGCCAGCCAGGCGCACCTGGGCTGAGTCCACCTTTGGGGAGATCATTCGTTTTCATTCCCCTTCATCATCGCAAGGAGAGCCAAAGGCCGCTGAGGTAGACTCTGTGCCAGATGCTGCGTACATCGTTCCATTTGAACTCTCACGACAAACTGCCCTGCAAGGTAGGCGTTTCTGTCTGCATTTGATGGAAGAGGAGAGCGAGGTTAAGGGAGGTGAAGTGACTTGTCCAAGGTCATCCAGCCAGTGCAAGGCTGAGCCCAGCTTCAGACCACGGCTGTGTGATTCCAAGGCTGGCTTTGTCACTGTGCCCTGCAAACACTGCTCTCTAGACTCAGCCAAAGTCCTCCCCAAAGTCCCCTTGGTTAATACACCCTGGCTGGGCAGCACAGAGAGCACCCGAAGTGTTGGAATACAGTGCAGGTTGCAAGGCTCCATCCCCGGACGACCTGACTCCGTAACCCTGGGCTGGGCCCAGGAAGCTGTATTTTTAACCAGCATTGCACAGGATTCTGATGATAACCTATATTAGGGAACCACAGCTGTCCTGAGACTCTGCAGGTCCCACAGGGAAGGAAAGAAAATTGGCCTTTTTGGTGCCCGGCATGGTATCCAGCACATTAACATACAGCAATGTAATTCTTTTCAAAACAAGTAAATTTTTCATATGAGAAAATGAAGATTCCTTTCACTGCACCAGATTGTCTCTCAAAAGAAAACAGCCAACAATTTTACAGCAAAGACCATACTGGAAAAAGGATGAATGTGTCACACAGACCTGCGTGTGGAGCAGGCTCCTGGGAGGAAGGCAGCTAGGACGGCGGCTTTGAGCACAGGCTTTGGGACCGGGCAGACTCAAAGTTGTTGGGGGCTTGAGTGAGATGGTGTGGGTCATAGGGTTAGTCCAGGGCCCATCGCTAATGATAATATCCAGAACACACCGAGGCCTCAACATGGGCAAGACTGTCCTAAGAACCTTCTATTTATTAGCTTGTTTAGACTTGCCAGGCAGATTTTGCTATTATTCCCATTTTACAGGTGAGAAAACAGAAGCGCTGAGAAGTAACAGGACTGGAAGTAGCCTTGGAAACCAGGCGTCTGGCTTTAGAGCTTTTGTCCAGTCATTAGATGTGTTTTCTCAATGACGAGGGGATCCTGGTGTGACTGCTGGAGAGCCCTCCTGCCACTCAGACACCCCCATTTCTCCATCTGCACCTGCACGGACTGGGCCAAGTGCCCCCAGGGCCCTTCTGGCCCTGACCCGTTGGAGGAGGCACCCTGCTGGGGCCTCCTTGCCGCAGTCCTGGGACCAGCCACCCTCGGCTCCTGCAGCCCGGGTCCATCGTGCTCCAGGCTCCCCAGCTTCCCAGGCTGTGTCAGGCCCAGCCTCCTTCCACTGTGCTGTGCTGCTGACCTGCCACCTGCCCCGTCCCAGGAGCACCTCAGGACAGTGACCTCCAGACCCTGCTCCTGCTTCGATTCTCTCCTGGCCAGTGTTTGCTTGTGTACAATGGTCATTTGAGTTAATCTGCCGGTGGAACTTAGGGAGAAGAAACCCAGGGCTCTGAGCCCCGTGTGATGACCCTGAAACCTATAGGGAGGAACGTGGAGGCTTCGAACAGTCTCTGGACTCTCTGGAAGCTTGGAGTCTGATTGGCTCCAAAATGGCTCAGCTGTTGGGAGGGAGAACGTTTGCAGTAAATTTGCAGGAGCGTCTGGAAATAACCTGGGCAGGTCGATGCACTCTCTGAGCTCTCGGGCTGGCATTCAGGTGAAATGGGATGACATTTATAGAGCACTGAGCAGAGGGCCTTGGCTCACAGTAGCCACTGTTAAGCGGTAGGTCCCCTGGACAGCCTCCGTCTGCCCCTCCTGACCTTCCCCCGGCTTCTGCTCCGTGCCCCGGCACCTGACAAAACAGACCACATCAACGGGCTCCCAGCCTCGGGCTCTTGGCTAGGGCCAGCGGGGCACCCTGGTGGGAGGGAGGGGCCCCCGCTCTGCAGAGTTGCCACAGTCTGGCTGAGTGCCGTGCTGTCAGGGAGCGCTCTCCACTCAGCTCTCTTGCTGGGCTCTGTCATGTTCCCCACGCCCTTGTCCCTTTAGGCCTAGAGGTGAGCACAGCTCCCTCATGGTGACCCACACTTTGTAAACAGTTCCTTTATTAAACACTCAAGTCCTTCTATCTTGAGTGCATAATCTGTTTCCTACTGTTACCCTGATGGGTACAGTAGCTAAAAATATACAAAACCAAACAAGTAAAAAAAACCTCAGAGCTTGAAGCCCTGAGATGGGGGACCACCTGCTCAAGATTCCCCGAGAGTTAGTGGCCCACCTGGGCCTGAGGTGGAGGGACCCCAGTTTGCCCTCAGGGGAGAGACCCCAGACCCAGAGGCAGGGGGCTCTGGGCCCCGGGAGACCCCTCCCTGGGGGGAGGGGATATCCCTCACTACAGGCCAGCTGTCCCCACCCCGGCCAGAAATTGCTGGTGGGCATAAGGACTCCTTGCCTTCAGAGGCTTTGGTAGGGAATCACAACTTTGTCTCTGTGTTTTCTTCCCACTCCACTCCATCTTTGGGGTCTGTCCCGTTTTTCCTGTCTGCTAACCATCAGTGGGCTGGCTGAGGACCCAGAATGCCCCGTACCACTTCTCTCTCTTACCTATGTGTAGATACAGCAGAGTCCCCACCCTGAAAATAATACCCCCTCAGCAACTACAGACTGGTCACTGCTTACAACACAGCTCAGTCTGAGGCTCCCATCACGCTTGCCATTCCAATGGGGTCCTGGGTGAACTGGCACCACTATATGAATGAGTTTATCAGAGCTCTACTTGAGAAAACACCCTGATGAAAGTAAGAGTGTCTTAGTCAGAACTTTCCACTCAAACCTGCTCAAGTCTAAAAGGGCATTCAGGAACTCCCTTAACCGAGAAGCCCCGGGCTACCTGCTATAAGGCACAGTGTCCTGGGGTAAGCCTCTCTCCATTCCTTGGTTCTGTTTTTCTCCATGTTGCCTTCTGTCACCAGCAGTCTCTCCTCAAGTGGTGAGAAAGATGACGGCCCCCAGCTCCAGGCTTCCTTCCCACCTGCCGAGAAACTGCCAGGGAAGGAGACCTTCCTTATCCTTCCGTACCTGCAGCCCTGCATCTCACCGGCCTGCCTCAGCCCCACACGCACAGCCTCTGCGGCCAAGAAAATGATTTGGGCCTGGACAGGCCTCTCCCTCACCCATGAAGTCAGCCCCCCAACAACAGGCACTGAGAGTGGGGGTGGTATGGGCTCCAGAGGAGAAGCGGGGTGCTGCTTCCTGTGTCTGTCCCAGGCAAGGGAGAGAGCAGGAGCGCCCTGGTGCCCAGGGAGGAGGGGGAGGTGGGCTTTAGGAAGCAAGGGGGAGAAATAGCATAACGCCTCACTGTTCTCCCTCCACCTGCTCCATTCCTGTTGGACCTTCAAGACTGGGAGTAGGTCCTCTTTCCCCACTGGGCCTCCTCTGACCTTCCCTCCTTGTCTCCAGGCTCAGGCTCTTGCAGCCTCTGTGCCCCTCGATCTCGGCATCCTGCCCCGTATGGGATTGGCTGTTTGTGGTCTGCTCTCCTCCACCAAATGCACAGCTCCTTGGGCCAAAGGATGTGCTGCAGCAAATAACAAACACGTCCCCCCCCAAACTGAACTTAGTAAAGGTTTATTTCTCTCTCACACACAGCTCAACATGGATATTCCTGGTTGGTGGGTGGCCTTCCACGTGATGATTTAGGATCCTGGGGCCTTGGAGAAGCACCCTCCTTGGGGCCTTCTGAGATGTCTGTGCTCATTTGGCTGGTGAACATTTGAAATGTGGCTAGATTAATTTCATTTTAAATAGCCACGTGTAGCTAGTGGCTGCCATCTCGGCTGGCACCGCCTCGGAGTTCTCCACTGGATCTTCTGATTCCAGCTGGAATACGGAGAAGAGAAGGAATGTGAGAGATGATTTTGAGACAGGCTTGGGAAGTGGCATTTGTCTCTTTTGCCGATGTCCCATTGGCTAAAGCTCATAGCTTGACCACATCTAACCGTAGTGCGTGCTGGGAGCTGTAATCTCGCAGGGGGCCCTGGTGAGACTGAGGAGTGAGTTTTGGCGGGAGAGTTAGCAGACTTTGACACACACTGTGCTGAGGCACCCGTTGCTGTCCAGACCTAGCGGTGCCTGGCAGGAGGCTGGCATTCGGGAAAGGTTTTTTTGAATGAACAGATGTGAACATGAGTAAGAGCATGTGTATAGATATCAACAAGGATGAAGTGGTGGAAAAGGAGTGGTAGGGAGGATCCCAGGCAGATTTCCTCTCTGCCCCAGGCCACTCTGTGGTCCCAGTGGCTGCTGGGAGCTCCAAGTTACCTTACTGACCCCAGATTCTCCCTTCCCGGACCCAAAATACGGGGCAAAATGCAAAACCGCAAACACAGGCAAACAGCATTCATTTAAATAGCAAATATTGACCCTGCAAGGAGATAAGGAGAATACAAAGGGCAGAAGCACCATGGCGAACTCTTGGCCAGGCCAAGCGTGGGAGTCTGTTCCCAAAGCAGGGACCCTGGGGTCAGGGAGAGAGTGGGGGGGGGGGTGGCGTCTTTATCTGAACCTGCGTACAAACCAGCCACCAGCAAGGGGTTTGTAGGCTGCACTCTAGGAACCAGGGTCTCTGTCGAAGGTGCGAGTGGCCACTGAAGGGGTCCCAGTGGTCAGGAAGGGTTGCGACGGGGGAGACCTGGCTGGGGGTCAGGGGTTCTGAATTCCCACCCTAGCTCCATCTCTAACTTGTTGTGGGCCTGCAGGTGAGTTCCTTTCCCGCCCTGGGCTTCTGCAGCCTGAGCGAGAGGTCTGGACACAGGATTTCTAAGGCCCCTTCAGCCCAATAGACCTGAGATTGACTCTCACTTCTGCGCCCAACAAGCTGCACAGACTTCAGCAAGGCCTTTGACCTTCAGAGGCCTCAATCTGCCCAACTGTGAAACGAGAGGAATGCTGCTCTCCTGGGACTGTGTGGGAAAGCAGCATAGAGCCCTGGACTTATGTGAATGTCTGAGCAGCAAGAGACAGATGGACCACCTCTTTGGTAGACCCACAGTGTTAAGGCCCAGGAGTCTGGGGAGGTGATGCACTCACACAAGGCTTGTCTCCCTGAAGGAGACTGGGAGCTCCTGGAGGAAAGAGACCATGCCCAGTGGTGAGCCAGTTCTGGGGAGGGGTGGGGGTAAGCCTGACTTGTAGTGTTTGCCAATTTCTGTGGTGTGGATACCCCCATCATGGCCAATTTCAAGCGACCACGATGTCACCCAACTCAGAAATGGAAAGAGATGTGCACGGGAGTCGCAGGCTGGGGGCTGTCCCAGGGTCGTCCCCCAGGCAGCCGAGTGGGGCCTCTGCTCTGTTCAGGTCAGACCCTTTGTGAGTGTGTTGGAGCCCCCAGAGCAGGCCAAGGCATCTCCTAGCCCTGCCTAGCAGCCAACCTCAGCTGAGCCCCGCCCCTCTGTCCTGCTGTGGAGACAGCAAGCCCCCGCTGGCTTCAAGGAAGCCTCTGGCAGGGAGCTCCAGCAGTGCTCTGCGTGCCGTCCATTGTGGGCAGCCTGGTCCAGAGGGTCCATCACAACTTTGCTGGCATGCTGGCATGTCTGGGTGCCTACTCGGGGTCTCTCCAGGGTGACTGGTAGTTGGGCTGATTCTGTGGCAGCTGGCTCCGCCAGAGGGAGCATCCCAAGAGAAACAGGGGAAGCTGCGTGGCCTTTTCTGACACAAGGGGCCAGTGCAGAAGAGCATGTGGGGTGGGTACACTGCTGTGGCCAACAAAGGGGGACCCCTTAGCCAAGCTCTCACCCAGTTCACTGCATTTGGGGCAGTGTAGGGAAGGGTCGGCTTGGAGAGTCTGATTCAGAAAGCATTACTAAGAAAGTGTTGGGTTACAACTTTCCAATAACGTGATAGTTAAGGCTATTTGAGCAATTACTGTGTGCCAGGCAGGGGCTGTCCTGGGTGGACGCATGGGTTGTCTCATTTCTTTCTCACAATAACCCTACGGGGTAGGGACTGTTATTCTCCTCACTTTACAGATGGGGAAACTGAGGCATATAGCAGTTAAACAGTAGTCCCAGTAACTTCCCTGGAAGACATGCAGGCAGGATTCAGACCCCAGCATTGGGCCCTAGAGACCAGCTGAGCCCATAACCATTGGCCCTTGGGTTCTCTTTCCAGGAAAACCATGGAAGGAGCAGTCAACTGGCCTTCAGTGTCACCAGGCTGACCACAGACCTGCCACTTCCTAGCGGTGTCACTACATCCCTGAGCCCCTCTGAGTCTCAGCTTCCTTGCCCATGAGATGGGATAGCAGTGGCCGCACTCCAGGCTTGCCAGGGGATGCTGTGGAATCATGTGTAGTGGTGCCAGGCAGGGGGTTGGTACAGAACAAACATTAGGTTCCCTTCCTTTTCCCCCTCAGGAAGGAAACTTGAAGACAATACACATAACAAAACACTATTGTTCCCCCACAGGGTGGGGACATTGGAATTTTAGCAATGCTGTGATTAAAGCCAATAGTGAACCCTCTGGAAGAAGTAAAAGGGGTGATAATTGTAGCTAATGCTTACCCAGGACCTCGGAGTGCCCACTGTGTGCCAGGCTTCCTGTGAGGTGCTTTCCATCTTTAGCTCTCCCAACACAGCTGCAGGGTGCGATAAAAGAGTCTGGGATTCTGAGAGTTTAAGCAGTGGACCCAAGTCCCAAAGCAATACCTGCTGCTTAGAGATTTGAACCCAGTACCCTGCATATCCTGGCTCCTGAGAGGCGCTGCTGACATACAGAAGCTCAGCATGCCAGGAAAAGTAGGTAAGGAGTCACTTCTGGGAAGGGGAATGACAGCCTGCTGTCAATTACACTAGAGTTCTTGCCCTCTGGTCAATTGGTATCAGATCCAAACTCTTCAGGGAGCCTACAGGAGCTCCCCATGACCTCTCTGATCTCATCTGCTCCCACACTACCCCTGCTGCTCTTGCCAGTCACTTTCCCGCCTCCAGACCTTTGCACTTGCTAGTCTCCCAGTTTGGAACACCCTACCCACAGACCTGGGGGTGGCTCTCCCTTCACCTCATCCAGGTCTTCGCTTGAAATGCACCTCCTCGGGGAAGCCTTCCCTGACCACTCTATCTACCATTACAACCACTCCACTCTTTATCCCCTTAATCTGCCCTTTTTTCTTTTTTTGGCCAGATAGCACTCAGCACTCCCTGACATTATACTATGTATTTGTCTCCTTACTTATATTTATCGTCTGTCTCCCCCACTACAATGCCGGCCTTAGGAAGGCAGGGGCTTTATTTCCATTAGTCACTGCTATATCCCCGTGGACTCGAGCAATGCCTGAAGACCATGAGTGCTCAATAAACAGTCAAACCGTCAAAAGACCTGATCGGCAGGACAAAGGGCAGGGCAGGGGCTGAGAAGCTGGGGAGTCACCCTGAAGGAGAATCTCCCCAGGGTCTGGGTCTTGTTTTCAATCAGAGCTTCACTGGGCTGCCTGGAAGATTGGCCACATCCTTGTCCACTGACTCCAGGATTTCCAGAAGCTCTTTCCCAACAAGGAAAATGTTGTTCTTCAGCCAAGCATGACCACATTACAGGCCCTGCCACAGAAAGGGGGAGGGGGTGGTGGCAATACTTTAATAGGAGACACTCAAGGGGTCTAACCTCCGACACTCAAACTTGGGGCTGCTTCACAGGTGAGTGACCTCTGCAGTAGTACAGGGCCCGGGGTTCAGAAAGGCTCCGGGCCCAGAAGGGCTCCGTGCTTAGTTTAACGCTCTGTTGTCACCATCTTGAAATTTTTAACGTTTTAACAAAGGGTCCACGTTTTCATTTGCGGTGGGCTCTGCAAATGATGTAGCCAGTCCCGCCCAAAGAACTGACCAATGGAGGAGCGTTAGGCTTCATAGATGTTGGTGATTTGTGGAGAGGGGTTCTTTGGGTCCTGCTCACCCAAACCATCCAGCTGCCATTTGTATTGCCGGTTAAATTCACTGGGCACCTCCAGCGTGCCGGGCAGTGTGTTAGAAGCTGGAGAAGCAGAATGAAGGAGGCAGGACCCCTGCCCCGGAGCTGCCAATCAAGAGGAGAGACTGGCAGGTAAACAGAGAGATGACGCTGAGCTTGAGAGGACAGGTTGGGGGCAGAGGAATAACAATGCAGGCCCACAAGGGGCCAGGTGCTATTGGGACCATCAAGTTGCAATCAGCCCCAGCAATGCGCTAAAGCCTCTGCAGAGGCACTGGGAGGGAAGGGGGAGGGAAGGGGCAAAGCAACACGGCTGGTTCTGGAACCACCAGATCTGGACCTGGCTGGGGTGCAGGTGCCTGCGAGAAGCTGGAGCCAAGGAAGTTGACAGGCCCAGTCAAAAGACCTTGGTTATCTCAGCTTTACCACGGCTCTGTGGGTGAAGGGAGCTCTGGAGGGGGTTACGCAGAGGGCGCCAAATGATGACCTCTTGGAGGGTCTTCCTGTAGCCACTGTAGCACGTGGAGAAAGTAACAGAAGCTAAACTCCCTGGAGCAGGAAAAAGAGAAATTCCTTTTAAAACCTTTTTTCTGCTCTCTGCCCCTCGAATCTCTCATTTATGGAGCCATTTGACAACAGCCAGTAATACACACGCATCTCCTTCAATCCTTACAACCAGCCAGGAGCGTTTGTTACTAACGCCATGTTTCAGAGAAGGCAACAGCACCGAGAGGGGGAGTGCCGCGCTCAAGGTCACACAGTCACAGAGACACAGAGAGAGGGCATTTGGGGCCCAGGCCCGGAGCTCCCTGACCCCACGGAGAGCAAGGACGCCGCAGCCAGGGAGCGGCTCCGCACGCACTGGGCGTGTTTGCCACGCTGGTCCCCACCTGCGGGGAGCGGGTGGCCTGCGCCCTGGGCGCCGAGAGGAGCTGGGGCGCCCCGGCGGGCAGACGGGCACGGCTCGGCAGGAAAAGAGCCTCCAGCCCCGGGCGCTCAACATCTGCGCGCCGGGGGTTCGCGGCGCCCGCAGCGCTGTCGCCGGGGGCGCCTCCGCCTCCTCGGGGCTGTGCCGAGCGAGCGGATGCGCTGCCTGCGTGTGAACAGGGCTTGTTTTCCCTTCACGCCCTCGGGCTCCGTTTTTATGAAGAACTTCCTTCTGTTGGCGCTTTGGGAATATTCATTCCTGGCTTACACGGCGCGCGGGTGACAGTTGGGCTGGGAAATGTATCCGCTGCTTAATTACGGCATCACCAGACCTCGCCAAGAACCCGCCCCCGCCCTTCCCTGCGGCCCCGACCCCAGGGACCCCGGAGCCTGGCCCCCACTGTGGGAGGGAGCATCGCTGCTCCTGCCGCTGTGAGCACCATTATTGCTCCTGCTGAGGGCCGGTGACCCCGGCGTCCCCAGCCTGCCCTCCGCTCTCTCATCTTTCACAGGAACCCGCCTCAGCCAGGGCAGACGGCCTACTGTCCTCCACAGAAGCCATCCTCTTGCACTTTTGTTCTTATCCTTGCTCCCATCTGCAGTGTCCTCTGCTCTCCTCCTGGCACAGATCTCTCCTGCCTCCAGACCCCTCCAAATTCCCTCTACTTCCCTCCCCCAGCCTGCACTCACCCACTCGGCTGAAAGGTCCTTTCCCATCAGTGGGCGTTCTCAGGCCTCCTGCTGCTCTGCCCCACGGACTGCCCTGGGCAGATGGGCCTCGATGGGCCACCTGCTCTCCTGTCCTGCATCCTCACCAGGGCATCCTCAGGAGGAGGGCTCACATGTAGGTTTCACCCTGTTTTTGAGGAAGCTGAAGGTACATTAACAAGAAGGCTGGCAAAACCGAGTATGGACACCCATCAGCTTACATGGCTCGGGGCTGGGTCACGGGAGACTTCACGCCAGAAATGCCCAAAAGAGTACCGCAGAAGGAGGCCTACTGGATTGACAGTAAATGTCAAGGCAAAATATAAATATTGATCATTTGACTGCATATTATATTAAAATCCCACTATGGAAAAAAACTGGAAAAAATATTTGCAACACATATGGCAAAGGGTGAGTTTCCTTAGATGCTAGGGCACTCCTACAGTCAGAGGCAAATCAACAATCCCAGGGAAAATGAGCAAATAGTAACAGGCGGTTCCCGGAGAGGAACCACAAATGGCTTCTAAAGGGACGGGGAGATGGACAGCCTTACTCATCATGACGGAAATGCGACAAATGACGTCTTGGTTTAAATCGGATAGAGAAATGTCTTCAAGATGTGTGGCCCAGTGGGAGACAAAGGCCGCAGGGAGGTGCTATGAAGGGCTCCCCCTGGAGCAGAAGGCCGGGGTCCCGAGGAGATTTCAGTGGACAGCTGGCCACATTTGGTGGGTTCAGTAGGCTGTGCAGGGCTGAAGCCTGCAGTTGGTCTTCAGCAGGACTCTGTGCAAATCTCTGCTCCACCGCTTCCCAGCTGCATGACCACAGACAGCTTCTTTAGATTCTCTGAGCCTCAGTTTCTCATCTGTAAACTGAGGTCATGATGTGCTTCCAGGGAGGATTAAGATGTGGTCAGGGGTGGGGAAGGATCATGGAGTAACTTGACGCTGAGAGAGAGACCCTGGACCAGGAAGGGAGGGGTCACTGTGGGGAAGGGGAGGGGCATGGGAGGGTGCGACATGCTGCCCTGGGGTTGAGACAAGTCAATTATGTATGAAGCAGGTACAGTGGAGACAGACCTGGCACTGCTGAGGGAATGGGGTGAAGACAGAGTTAGCCTTGGAGATCATGCTTTCAAGGTTATTTGGTAGTGAAGGAAAGCAGAAAGCTTGAAGGAGGGATGGGACACAGATGGGAAGGTGGGCAGGTTGGGAGAGATGAGAAGATCTGTAGGCTGTGAAAATGGACTTAGGCTCCCAGGACCGCTGCCCTTCCAGCAGCATCTCAAAGGTGGGCCCACAGCTAATTCTTCTGCATGACCCTATTTTATATCGCCCAGTCTAGCACAAGTCCAGGTTGTGCTTGTAGGGCTGGGACACATGCAAAGCGCAACAGAGAAATGAGCCAAAACCCAGCTTCCTAGGAATTAGATGGAGATGGTAGCATTTAACCCAGACCTGCAAAGACAGCAAAGCCAGAGAAAGAGTCTGAAGCGCATGTGAAGAAGTGAAAACTCGAGTCTAAGAGAAGTCCAGCTCCACGGACAAGCAGCAAGGCTAGCAGGAAAACTGATCCTGGGTCAGAGCTGGGAGTGAACCTAAAACGTGAGCTCGCAGAACGGTGATGGGCACAAATAGGCACTCAGCAAACATTTCTCGAATGCATATCCTGGAAGGAGGCTTGTGAGACTTGTTAAAACAAGTAGTTCAAGCTGGGGCCCATGAGTACAGCGAGGCTGCAAGGACAGGGCAGCTGCGAGGCCAGGTGCTGGGCAGGCGGCGCAGGTGTGGTGGAAATGTCGCTGCAGTTCTCAGCGCTGACCGGGTGGGGGCCAGGGGTCCTGCCCCTGCAACTCCAGAGGGTGCGTGCAGTACCCTCCCGAAGGAAGGAAGACGCCTTCCCTCATCTCAAAGAGCAGAAGATGCCTTGCTGGGGCTCAGCGGCTGGACCCAGGCTCCCTGGAATCTGAAGAATTGCTTTCCTTGGTGCCTTGGGCTACCTGGCTTCCTCTAACCTTAGAGAGAGAAAAGGTGAAGTTATTAGGGCTCCGGGCTCACAGATTCCAGGGTGTATGGGGGTGTGGAGGGTGGGGGGCTGAGGGAGAAATGAAAGAAGCGTTGAGGAGCTCAGAAACAGGCATATGCAGACTTCACGCTAACGTCTCCCCAGTATCGACTCTCAGTTCCCCAGCTCCCAGGGCCTCCTTGTGTAGACCTAGGCGTGATCCACACAGGTAGCTGATGGGCTGCTGGCCAGCCAATGGGCAGCTCCCTCTAAACCCACTCGTGGTCCAATCAGCTCCAGGCTGGGATTGTGGAGGGTAAGTCACATTGGAAGAGGAAATGGGGCAGAGCAAGCAGGTGAGCTAACGTTTGTGTTACTTGTGAGATAGAAGAACGCAGGGAAGTGGGATCAGCCCACCTGGGCTCCATCCTAACCCTAACGAGCTCTATGAACGCGGAGCATTCTCTCTCTGAGCCTCAGTTTCCTAAATGGCAAAATGGTAGTAATATGTTTGTCACAGGGTTGTTGTGAGGAGAAAATGAGATAACAGGAGAGTGTTTTGTAATCGTAAACTAGAGGCGAGTTGTTTCATTTCACACCCAAGGGACTGAATGTTCTTGAGGTTTACTTTACAATGAACCATGGTCCAGCCCCCAGCTGATGCTGGACATGGGTCGGCTCTTACACCTACGTCCACAGCCTCTGAGAGAAAACGCATTCAAGTCCTCCTGCAGAATGCCCTGGGCTGGGCGATCTTAGCTCCGCTTGCAGCTCTGCCTCCAGGGGAAGCTGGTTAGGCCCTCTGGGTCTCAGTTTCTCCATCTGCAAAATGGATTGACATGACTGGAGGATTCAATACCCTCTCCCCCTTCTCCTTGCTTCTTTTCTCTGCTCCTCATTTCCTCTTGCCTCTCCTCCTCTCTGGGCCTTCCAGGGATGGCAGCAGTTGAGAAGGAAGGCGCCCTTCAGAACATTTCTGTGCCCTCACCAAACTCTCCCTCCTCCTAAGTCCTCTAAAACCCTGGCCGTCTACTCACCCAGCCCAACGCTGGACAAGAGTGCACTTTACTTTCCTCTTGAATTGTTTCAAGCGTGTCAGTAACATTTTCACAACTGGATTATAAACCTTAGAGGTCGTTTTTAACTGCTTTTGTGAAAATCACAACTCTTCTGTCTGCATGACCAGAACGGGCACCTGGCAAAAGTTTGCTGGAGGAAACGGAACTGAGCAGCCCTCGGCAGAGCCGGGTTTCCTTACTCACCAGGCCCCTTCCCTTCCTGCTCTCAGCCTCTTGACCTCGACACGCTCCTCACCATCCCCACTCCAGTTTCCCGTACTTTGCATGACTGGGACATGCTCACTTCCTCCTGGACCCCTTCCCGCCGGGGCCAGGATCCTGGGACCCAAGCAAGGAGGGGCTGCCGCTCCCGAGCTCTCACCCAACCCTGCAGGCCGGGTGTCATCTCTTGCAACAGCTGACAGTGACGCCTCCACCACTGTGGTGTCACTTTTAACACTGCACGTTCACACCACCGGCTGACTGTCTGCGCAAGGAGGCCCCAGCAGAGCCGCGTGCAGCCGCACCCCACATGTGGAGTTGTTAATCCGGCAGTTGTTCAGCAGGTTCTCTTGGCCTCACTTCCAAACGTGTTACTTCTGGAGGGAATGACACCACAGAACTGCACAAGCTCTCTCAAGAAGGAGTAACAGGACCTGCCTGTCCTACATCGGCCAGGAGAAGGGGAGGCACTTCGGAGTGATGGCATGCCACCATCCGGGGCTGGACCTCCGCTACCTACACACAGCTCCCTAAATTAGAAGAATGAGAGGAAGGAGAGAAAAGAGAACAGGGAAATCAAGTCACCATGCCTCTAAACTCTTTTATTAAATCTGCATGTTTACCACATTGTCAAAGAACATTTCATGATGTAATGGTAAGAGACAAAAGCAGCAGACACGACCCTATACACAATGTGATCTCAATTCTGCAGTGTGTGGGGTAGACGCCCCCACTTCAGGCACACTGGACGACTCACTGCCTCACCTCTTGAGATTAGGCAAGGCCGCGTGACTTGCTTTGGCCAATGAAATGTGAGGGACGTAATGCGTCACTTCCGGTTGCCTATTTAATTGCTGGCCCTCGGCTGAGTAGCCCACTCTTCTGCCTCAGCAGCCACGGGTGCCTGGGTGATACGGAGGGCCCAGAAGATGGCTGGGGCCGCCACACTGGGGACAGCACACCTGAGAGTCCCCTGGACTCGAGTGATCTGGGTATGAGCGGAAACAAACCTTTGTGCTGTGAAACCCCTGAGATTTTTGTGTGGTTTTCCTTGCAGCATGAGCTACCCTATATTGATGGATCCAATAAAGCTATGAAATAGATGACAAAAATATCATCAGGAAACATTGCAGTTACTGGTGATTTTTGTTTTTAAACTTTTCTAAATTTTTCAAATTTGGTATAGTCAGTATGTATTATTTATGTGATTTTTTTCTTTCACTTTTATTGATTTATAATTGACATACAATAGTGTATAAGGGATACTTTTATGATAAAAAAGTTGTTATTCTTAAGCATAGCTAGCTTTTTTGAGTGAATGAATGGGTCCTTGGTACTGTGGTAGAGACGTTAGCTGTGCCATCTCATTTCATTCTCAAAAAACCCTAAAAGGATTTTCCCATTTTAATAAATGAGACGCCTGAGATTAGAGAGATTGGGTGCCAGGTACTCTACACTCCTTATCCCATTGATCTCCTCAGAGGCTACAAATATTTTATTCTGGTTTTAAAGATGAGGCTCACAGAAGTTGAATGAGTTGCCCATGGTTAATCACTTAGGAATAGAAGGAAGTGAAATTGAGACAATAACCACAACAGTAGACACCTTTTATTGGATGCTGCTATGTGCCAGGCCCTGGTATGATCTCATTGAACCCTCTAAGGAGCTCTATGATGTAGGTACTAGTAATTATCTCAACTTTCTAGATGAAAAAATGGAGGCTCAGAGAGACTGAGCAACTTCCCCAGGGTCCACAGCTACTAATCTGCAGAGCTGGAACTGGCATCTTGGTCTGTCCAAATTTTGGTCAGCTCATTTTGCTGAGAGCAGAGGTGGTACAAAAGGTGACTTTAGGTAATACACACATGGAAGTTTTAAAATTAAATTTCGATTTTTATCAAAATATCTATACAGAAAAATTTAGGAGCCGGCCCCGTGGCTTAGCGGTTAAGTGCGTGCGCTCTGCTACTGGAGGCCCGGGTTTCGGATCCCGGGCGCGCACCGACGCTCCGCTTGTCCAGCCATGCTGAGGCCGCGTCCCACATACAGCAACTAGAAGGATGTGCAACTATGACATACAACTATCTACTGGGGCTTTGGGGAAAAAAAGGGAGGAGGATTGGCAATAGATGTTAGCTCAGAACCGGTCTTCCTCAGCAAAAAGAGGAGGATTAGCATGGATGTTAGCTCAGGGCTGATCTTCCTCACAAAAAAAAAAAAATTAAAAGTCAAATGGTACCATGAAGCTGATAATGACAAGCAGTAGTCCTGCATCTCCTCTCACCACGCAGCCCCCTCCTCAGAGGCAACTACTTCCAACTCTTTGAGCTGTTCCTTCTGACATTTACTTTCATATTTCTAAATATCATTCTTTACCATTATTTCCTTAGATATTATTTATTGGCTTCCTTCTGTGGAAGATTGCTGAAGCTCCACCAGACACCCCACACAGACCCACTTTTCCTTCCAATATAGTTCTATCATGGTTGCGAAATCAATACTCAGTTTTTACATTATTATATCTACATATATGTTATTCACAGCTGAACAAAATACTGTATTATGGTTATAGTTGCTGTCTTCTACAGGTTTTTTGTTTTCCCTGGAGTTAGTAATTACCTCAATTTTTCATTTAATTAGTTTTTGATTAGTAACATCACTAATTCTTCCCACAAACATGCCTAAACTTCTAGCAATATATTCAAGCACATCTGGTAACCCAGCAGTTCTATTTTTTCCTTGAAGCCGTCTGTCCTCCTGCTACCTGGACCAGTTGATCTCTTGGCTGTGTATAGAGTCGAAGTCCTGAAATGTCCCTCCATCATTATCCTGAGAATTCCCTTCACTCTCTCCTGTGTTGGTTCCTTGTTTCTTAGATCCTAAGCCATCTTCTTTCTTGGTTTACTCCCTTCATTGTGTTGTAATATGTACGCCAGTAGCTTCCTTGGAAACTGCATATGGGAGTTCAGTTTTTGGATAACTGATTGACAGTTTGGCTAGATGCATAAATCTTGGTTGGAAATCATCTTCCCCCAGAATTCTGAAGGCAGTTCTCTACTGGCATGTGGTGTTCTGGGTTCATGTTAAGAAGTCCGATGCCTTTCTGGTTCTTGATCCTCATTATGTGACCTTTTCAATCTCTGAAAGCATCTAGAATCTACTCTTTATCTCTGATGTTCTAAAAAATTATTTAATAAAATTCAATATTCTGATAAAAAAGCTTTTATCTAGGTCTAATAGATTTAGGTCTATTCTGTCATGACTCCAAATTTAGTCACTATAAAAATGTGCATTCATGCAACATGAGGCTCTTGCTTGATGGTGACTGACTGTCCACTATATACAACAGTAGCTAGGGGACCAAAAATAGCCTTTCTTTTTGCAACATCAAAACCTCAGTGCATAGTCTTCTACATACCAAAAGTTTTAGTTTTATTCTGTCCTCAAAAAAAGAAAAACATCTTTTTTTTTTTCCTTTATGGAAAAGTTCCCCTGACTTTCTTTTCCACTCCCATTAAACCAAGTCTTTAATAAGTCAGACTAGATGGATAACGCCATAAATTGACATTTATATATTTTAACCTGAAGCCCGGGGGAGAGGCAGCAACACTGCCATCCATCCCCTCTCTTCTGGAGTACTAGCCAATGCAACTGGAAAGAGGTATCAAATTAGAAAGGAGGATGTAATTTACTGTTTGGAGATTATTTGACTGTTTACCTGGAAAATCCATAATATTGAAAAGGACAAAATAACTGAGTAAAGTAACTGGATACAAAATTAGTAGTATTCTATTACCAATAGCCTTCAAATATACAGACAATGGCCAGTACTAAAATACAATGGATGAAAGACTCCATTTGTAATAGCAACCTAGAAATAAACTTTTTTTTTTTTTTTTTTTTTTTTTTTGTGAGGCGATCAGCCCTGAGCTAACATCCGCCAATCCTCCTCTTTTTTTCGCTGAGGAAGACGGCCCTGGGCTAACGTCGGTGCCTATCTTCCTCCACTTTATATGGGACGCCGCCACAGCATGGCTTACCAAGCAGTGCGTCGGTGCGCGCCCGGGATCCGAACCAGCGAACCCGGGCCGCCGCAGCGGAGCGCGCGCACTTAACCGCTTGCGCCACCGGGCCGGCCCCTAGAAATAAACTTTTTAATGTGCAAAATCTACATGAAGAAAATTCTTTTATTGCTACTGAAGGATACAAAAGTTAACTTCTACCATATTCTTGGATAAAAAGATTCAACATTATAAGGATGTCAGTTCTCCCTAACTTAATCTACACATCAACACGATCACAATGAGAATACCAGCGGGAATTCTCATGGAACTAAA
This sequence comes from Diceros bicornis minor, assembly GCF_020826845.1. Taxonomy (NCBI): domain Eukaryota; kingdom Metazoa; phylum Chordata; class Mammalia; order Perissodactyla; family Rhinocerotidae; genus Diceros; species Diceros bicornis. The sequence goes on along the minus strand of NC_080749.1, from coordinate 12,150,781 downwards.
CAAGTTGCTTCTAAAGTTGATGTAGAAAAACACACAAGCACTATTATGCAGGAAAAGTTTGAAAAAAAATGTGAAGAGCAGAGATAACCCTGTCAGATATTTACATGTATTTTAAATCTGTTATAGAGCTAAAATAATTTAAACTATGGTACAAGTACATAAGAGATATATAATTTAGAAATTATAGGAAGTCACCCAATATATATATATAGGAAGTTACTATGTGATCAGGTTGGCATTTTAAAAACAGGATTTATCCATATTTAGTATTGGGACAATTGGCTACCCATCTGTAAAAGAAATTAATTTAGATCCTCATTTCACGTTACACCAAAATAAATTCCACATGAATCAAAGGTTTAAATGAAATCACGAAATCCTTAAAGTACCAGAAGAAAACAGGGGATATGGGAACAATCTATTGAGCCTCTCCTCTAGCTCAATGCACGGCGACAGTGAGCAGTTCCAACTTGTGGGTTGTTGACTGAATAACAGATTGATTATCAGGTTCTGTACTAGATGCCATACCAGTGGCTGCCAACAGGAAGGCTTGGACTAGATTTGCTATACCATGTAATTTGTTTGGGTCTACTGATGTTAAAATATTTTGTTTTGATCTAATATTTTAAAACTGGGAAATTTCACATAAAAATCTGGATTTTAGACTTCCCCCAAAATGTCTAAATGTCTGGCAGCACTGGGCCCTGATTCCTGCATGGAACAATCAATTGAGCCACTGCCCTTTGCCCTGAGGGTGGGGCGTGGGCTCCAGATCCTCAGGAGTTAACAGGACCCAGTGACCAGAACAGGTGAAGGGAAGTGGTGGCCAGTGAGCCCTGAGCCCTGGGGTGGGGGTGAGGGGGTGACGCTGCAGCTGGCAGGGGCGGGGCGGTGGGGGGGGCAGGTGCGCAGTTCCTAGGCTATTGTGGTCACTCAGGCAAGAAGAGGTTTGGCCAGAGGGGATTTGGGGCTTGAATCCACAGAGCTCCGGGACAGATGGGAGGTGTGGCTGTGTGTGGGTGTCTGTGTCATGGGGGCGGGCAGGGGAGCTCTTGGAGGAGGAACTAAGGAAGCACCCCAAGATTCTCACTCAAGTGGGTAAATGCTCATGAACATGTAAACCAGATCAGGTCACACTCCTGCTTAACATCCAAACTCCTTGCCTGAGAGATCTGGCCCCTGCCCATCTCTCTGAGCTTTTCCTCACTCAGCTCACCTTGCACACCAAGCCACGGAGGCCTTGGGCCATTCCAGAAGCGGCCAAGAGCTTTTTTGCCCAGGGCCCTTGCACTTACTGGTCCCTCTGCCTGAAACACTGTTTCCCTGCCTTTAGCTGTCTGGTTCCCCCTCATCTTTCAGGTTTCCTCTTAAATGTTCTCTCCTAAAAGAGGTTTGGGATATGCTTGTAGAGGCAGAGGGACACAAGAAGGCTGATTCCTATGGGGCCCTGGGGGCCATGGAAAGGCTTGTAGATTTCCGGGTGCAAAAGGAAGGCTGGGGCAGGGGTTGCAGTGACTGAATCCGACTTACCTCTTGAAAGGCTGCCTCTAGCACCCGTGTGGGAAGGAGACCGCAGGGCCAGAGTGATAGCAAGGAGGAGAGTTCGAGGCACCTGTCGGAAGAGGAGATGGCAGAGGCCAGGGACTAGAGAGAAGCCACTAGGTGTTTTGTGAGTGTGCAGGTGGGGGTGGGGTGAGAGCCGTGGGTGTCAGGGAAGAGAGTCAAGGGGGACTCCTTGGTTTTCAGCCCCAGCGGAGGGGTGGGTGGCAATGCCAGGGTCCTACGGTGGAGACACCGGGGAAGAAAGCACGAGGAGTGTGTGGGGAGGACGCGAGCTCTGTTGAAGCTCCTTCCTTCGAGCCCCCTTCCCCTGCGGGCCTGGAGACAGTGTGATGGCAGCTGGGTGGCCTGGCAGCACTGGCACTGTCAGCTCGATGGCTCGGGCCAAGGTGTGGAAAGGTCTGGCAACAGTAACGGCGTATCCGCGGAGCCCCTGGCCCTGGCTGCAGCGTGGCAAAGACAAAGGGCGTGGCCAGAGACCCGGCCGGGAGGCGGACTCCACCTGTTACCCTCTGCCTCGGTCAACCTCGCCTGAAAAATGAGGGGCGTAGTGACATCCCGCTTCGCGGGCCGGGAGACTCGAAAGGCCGCCGTCCGGCCTCGCCCTCGCCCTCGGCGGCTGGGGGGCGCCTCCGTGCCGCGGGGGGAAGCAGGACGCGCTTGCTGCCTCTGCCCGGGGCCCGGCGTCCGCACAAGGGCCGCTTTGTGTCTGCGTCCGGCGCCCCTCGCGCCCCCCGCGCGCCCGGCCCGCAGCCCCGAGGGGGCGCCCGGCACTTCGCCGCCGCCACCGCCCTTCCCGGGCGCCAGAGGGCCTCTTAATTGTTCCCAGAACCGGTGGCTTTTAGATCAATTAATATGCAAAACAGTAAATCATCTCATTCGCGGGCCCCACGCGGGGCGGGGAGCCGAGGCATTTGCTATGCAGCGAGGTCGCGGCCCCCGCCGCGTGTTTATCTGGGGAAATGGAAATCTGGCGGCGCACAAAGGCGCCCCGCGGGCCCCGCCGCGCCCTCGGCCGCCCTGGCGACCAGCGCGATCCGCTGCCTCCGGGTAGGCAGACCAGTGCCCGAGGCCTGAGGTTGGCTCTCGCCCTGGAGCCCAGGGGCTGTGCACCTTCTGGCCTCGCACCGCACCGCCCCTCTCTGGGCCGCCACTCTTAGTTGGTAATAATATTCATTATTACATAAATCAAGTCATCGGAGTGTAATGACTCTTATATGCTTCCTATTGGAGCTTATATGCTCTTGACCCATAACTATGCTATTGAGCCTTGAATGAGGCCAAAAGCCTCACCTCCGTTACTGCATTTGGTCCTCAGAATCACACAAAGAAGCAAGTCCAATTATTCCCGTTATACAGCCAAAGAAACTGAGGTAGAGAGGTGAAGACATTCACACTGGTAGCAGACATGGCCCTGACCAAGCGGTTAACCACAGTGGTATAGGTCCCAGGCCTTTGTCCTTTAAGTAGCGCCCCCTTCTACTAGGGAAAATTGCCTCTGTAGATAAGTTCTGTTGGCCCAGGTGGCATCACAGTCCTCACTCATTCTTCCTGCAGTCAAGACACTTAACTGAGGGCCTATTATGTGCCTGCACTCTTCCAGACTCTGGGGTTCTTGAACAAAACAGGAGCCGCCCAGTCCAAAACACCTTTAGGAAAAGGGAGCTGGTTGAGAGGGTAGAGAGTGATGGGCTGCCCTCTCTGAGGAGGTGACATTTGGGTAGAGACTGAAGGAAGTGAGGGAGCAGTCCAGGCAGAGGCAATGGCCTTGAGGCAGCAACACAAGGAGGCAGGTGAGGCTGGTGTGTGGGAGCAAAGGGCGAGTGAAGGACACGGGGCAGAGTGGCTGGGTGGGGGTGGGGGGGCACTGGCTCCAGGCCTGGCAGCACACTGGAGTCACTTCGTCGGGGGACAGCCTGGGTACGGGGAATCGTAAAGCTCCCAGGGGATTCTAATGGCAGCCAGGTGAGAAGGGCCCGGCAGGCGGAGTCTGAGGTCCTAAGCCTGTGAAGGGCTTTGAGCAGAGGAGTGACAGGACCTGACATATGATTCTAATAACAATGACTGTGATTGAGAGTGGAGTCCGGAGGTAGAGGGACAGAGGGAGATCTGGGAAGCCCAGGTAGGGGACCACGGCAGTCACCCGGCAGTAGATGGGTCTGACTCATCTGTCTGGTGCTGTGGTGCAAGTGTCGGATTCTGGATTGACCCAGAAAGACAGGAGTGCAGGATGACTCTTGTTTCTAACCTGAGCAGCTTGGTGAATGGAGGGACCATGGGCTGAGGAGGGGATCTGGCGGAGAGTTCTGTGTGCTTCCCTCCCTTTAGGGCAGCAGTTCTCAAAGGGGAGGGAAGGAGAATTTTCAGGTACACATGCTGCTGGGCTCCGCTACCCCCCCATACACACACACACACACACACACACACACACACACACAATTTCAGAGCTTCCTGCTCTGCCTCCTCACAAGGACCAAAACAGTCCGGCTTTTCTGGCATCAAGCAAGCCAAGCATAGGGTTACTCCGTGCCTTCCACAGAAATCCCAGGCACCTTCGATGCCACGTGTAGACCAAAAACGAATCGTCCATGCACGATCCGGAGAGCCGGTGGACAACATTTCCGCTTACAGTCTACCCTGGATGATGCGACACCCATCAAGCGCTTCCATTTTCAAAAATCTCATCTTTTGCCTCCAGACAAGTTCCAGAAACATTAAAAAATCCAGCTCAATTCTTTCAGGCTCAGCTGCAGGGACTGAAGACCCACAGTGCTAAACATTGTCGGCCCCATGTCGGACCCGGGGTCCGACACTCAGATGAACGAGTGGGAACCCACGTGGAGCGGCGGGTTCTTTGCTCTGTCAAGGAACGTTCCCCAGTGGGGTGACAACGCCATGTAGGAGGTATCTGCTGTCTCTCTGAGAGACTTTGGGACGAGCTCTTTATTCCATGGTGATAGCATCCACATCTGAACGGCTTCATCACATCAAGAAGCGGCTCACCATTAGATAAACTTATAGCCCTCAGGAGAAAAAAATGGTAACTTTTCTAAAATAAATCATTTCTCCAGATGTCTGTGGGCCCTAGTCACACGTTTAGGGTTTCCAGAGGCAAAGCCCTTGACGATGGGAACTAGGAAACAGGCCTCCTGATATTCAAATGCAGCTTTCTAATTGGAAACCAAACCAACACAGAAACAGATCCATTTTTGTTCTCAAGGGATTTCTGAAATAAATTAAATTTAAACAGATTTAGTTAAGTGGCCACCTTTTTTTTTTTTAATGAAGTTGCCAAACTTTATGGTGTATGCTTCAAGTGTATGCCGTGCAGGTCACACCTGCTCAGGACAGCTGGCCTAGGGGTAAGCGAGGGCTGAGGCCCCCCCATGCTCCACTCACCAAGCTGCAGCCAGGCCCTGGGCCCGTGTCCTTTTCCTAATTCACACAAAGGCACTGAATGGGCTAAGGCAGGGGCTGCTGGTTGACGTCTAACATCTGTTCTTTCCTTCTTTCTCAGTATTAGAAGTTTTACCTGGATCCCAAGTCACCTAGAACAAAGACTACATTTTCCAACGTCCCTTGCAGCTGCGTATGGCCGTGAGACTAGGTTCAGGCCAATAGGATGTAAGCGCAAGTGTCATGTGGCAGCTTCTGGGAACCTTCTTAAAGGACAGCTGGTATATGACCTCTGCCCCTTTTGTTATCATAAAAATTTTCAAATATACAGAAAATTTGGAAAAATTATATGGTGAACACCTACATACCCTCTTCTAGATTCTATGTGATACTTGCTTTATCATCTATTTATCCACCAATCATCTATCTATCCATCCATCCTTCTATCCATCCGTTAGTAATCCCATTTTTGATTCATTTCAGAATAAATTGCAGACACCACTATACTTCCCTCCACATACTTCAGTGTATATTTGTTTACGATATTTTGATGTAAAATTTACATGTAATGGCATGAGCAAACTTTAAGTGTACGGTTGGTGAGTTTTGACAAATGCATCAAGATAAGAATTATCACTCCAGAAAACTTCCCTCATGCCCCTTCCAGTCAATCCTTGACCTTCTCCCCACCAGTGCAACCAGTGTTCTGATTTTTTCCCACCATCTATTAGCTTTTCCTGTTCTAGAATTTCATTTAAATGGGTCATACAGTACGTACTCTTTTGTGTCTGATGTTTTGGTCAGCATAATGTCTTGAGGCTCATCCTTGTTGTTGCAGTTGTCAGGAGTTTCTTGATATTGGTGAGTAGTAGTCCCCTGCATGACTATGTCTGTTCTCCTATTGATGGACGCTGGAGCTATTTCCAGTTTGGGGCTTTCATAAATAAAGCTGCTATACAGTGGGAGACAGTTCCCCATGGGTCTCCCGCATTTCTGCACTTCTTGTGAGTGAGGCACTGACTCACAGCCCTTTGCTCTGAACTTTCTTTTCAAGGATATTTCTATTGCAAATAGTCTTGGGAGATACAGTGTCTCCCAGTGGAGCAAAGGGCAGGTATGCTTACTTCCCGTAATAAAAGATCCCAGTTTCCTCTCCTGTAATCCAACTCACTGCACGTGCAGCATCCATCTGGGCCCATCCACACTGCCCCTCTGGGGCTTGGGGACAGAGGAATTGATGCAAATATGCTAATGCTCATGCTGCTTGCTGTGCTGTGAGTAATAAAGTCCTTTGTCTCTGACCCGTGGTTCTCCCTCCATAAAACAGTGGCAAGCTCACTTGTTAGCTTTCATGTTGGGTAAAATCTCAGCCCCTTCATAGTTCTTGACACTGAACATTCTAGTAAAGTGTTTTTGTGAACATATGTTTGCCTGTTTCCTTTTTGTCCTTCCATCCTGCTGCCTGGAGTGCAGATGTGGAGGCTGGAGCTCTAGCCACCATCTCGGCCCATGAGAACCAGGGCTTTTCTCTAGGGATAGCAATGCAGTGGGGTGCAAGGAGCCCGGGTCCTTGAGGTCCTTGCAGATCAAAATCACCATACTAGCCCTGGGATTTTACAGGAGAGAGAAATGCCTTGCTTATGCCATTGTTCCTGTGGTGTTTTCCAACCCTATCTAATGCGACCCATATCATGGCTCATTCCTTCTGAGATGTCTTCCCTGCCACCGCTCCCCCCCTTACCCTTGTTCACTAACGTACGTTGCACTAACCTTGATGAATGGCTCTGTTCATGCTTCTAGTTCTTTCTGCAATGATAGCTTCCTGCGTCCCAGTGCCTAGCACAGCGTCTGGTACTCTGTAGGTGCTCAAGAGATGGTAGTCGACGAGCTGAACAAATGCGTAGAAGAGAGAGTCAGTGGAAAACGTACATCCTCAATGTGGTTGAACAGGAAAACATTAGATTGACAGGGAGGGACAGAGCTCTAGCCCTGTGCTGTGTGACTTGGGCATAGCTCCTACCTCTCTGAGCTCAGTCCTCTGGCTATGCAATGTGGGCTTTGGCTCAGATGATGAATGCCCATGGGCCCCCCTTTTTCTTAAGCCCTGTGCTAACCCTGAAATCTTGAGCGTTGCCTTCCTGGTCATGTGTCCTGCGTCCTCTCCTGTATCCTGTGCTGGACCAGTGGCATCACTTGGTGGTCCAGAGAGGACCTACCCTTGCTGGGCCTGGGACTACTCTTCAGCCCAAGGTTGGGAAAATGTGGGTGCCTGGGCAGCTTAGTAGCTGGGGAGACCGACAGCTTTAGTGAGCCCAGCTGGTGGCATCAAGTTGCTTGGTGCCCAGTCACCATGTTAATCTGCTCTTGGGGCCACTAATACCAATTTGTGAGCAGACAGCCAGGATCAGACAGGCCAGCTGTCAGGCAACCGGGCAGCGCAGTGTGTGGTTTGATTTTATGGCTTAGCGCTGGAATTAGAAATTAATTAGCAGATTTAAGTTTCTGGAGCTCTTCAGACAGGTAGCTCCCAGGGGCCAGGTGACACCCATTCGACCCAGTGACCCCAACCCAACCAGACTCCCTCCGCCCTGCCACTCCTGAGGGAGTCAGGAAGAGTCCGTTCTGGCTCCAGTTCTGCCACCACCCTGCTGGGTGACCTGGCTGAGTCCGTTTCCCTCTCTGGGTTCAGCCTCCTCATCTGTCCCACAAAGGAGTTGCACTGGTTGCTTTCTCCATCTTCCCAAATCCAACATTCCGTAATTCTAATTTGGCATAAGATGCCTGGCATGTAGTAGAGCCCAGCAAGCCTCTCTGTCCGCTCTCTGTCTCCACTGCCAGTGGGACCACTTCCCCTGCGGAGCCCCTGTAACCTTTGCGGAGCTCTGGGATCCCTGTTTCCAGAGTAACCAGTCCGTAAAGTGGGATGATCCAAAACCAGTGCAACTGTGTCACTCCCTCCATCAAACCTTCTAATGGCTTCCCACTGCCCTGAGAGGGAGTCTCCAAACGCACCCCCTCGGCTACAAGGTGCCCATCCCAGCCACCCCTCTCATCTCATCGCCCACCCTCTCCCATAGCTCACGGGGCTCTGGCCACAGCAGCCTTCTCCAGGGCCACCTCCTGCCTGCCACAAGGTCCTAGCTTTCGCAGTTCCCTCTGCCTGGCGGGAACCTCCTCACTGCTCCCGCTTCTCCCCCTTGCTCCTAACCTGTCCTTCCTCCCAACCTGAGCCCATTAGAGCGCCCTCATCACGGTGGAAGCGTTGACTCTGGGGATCCCTGTCGTTTAATATCCATCTCCCTCTCTGGATGGTGCATTCCCTCAGGGCAGGAGCATGTCTCTTTCATTCACCAGTTATGTCAGAGCCTACGAGATGTCCCCACTATTTATTCTCTCCTCTCTCACATGACAGACCGCCTTAGCTTGGCCTATGTTCACACCAAGTAAAGACCACATTTCCCAGCCTCCCTCGCAGCTGAGTTTGGCCATGGGACCAACTTCTGGGCAATGGGATATGAGCAGACATGATGTGCACAGCTGCTGGCTGTGCCCTTCTCCTTCACCTCGCCCTTGGTGGAACACAGGTGTGAGAAGGGGGCCAACAGGGGCTTCACTCCAGAAATGCCAAGCAACAAGGTGGAGGGGCTGAGCAACACACCAGCTAGGATGTCGACAAGAGAGAATGTACTAGTCAGGGCCCTACAGAGAAAACCCATAGGACATACAGAGAGATATATAAGAGGAGACTTATAAGAATTGGCTCACGAGGTAATAGAAGTGGAGAGGTACCATGATCTGCCATCCGCAAGCTGGAGGCCCAGGCAAGCTGGCTGTGTAGCTCAGTCCAGACCCAAAGGGGTAAGAATCAGGGGAGCCGATGCTGTAGTCCCATCCGAGAACCAGGAGTGCTGATGTTGGAGGGCAAGAGGAGATGGATTCCCAGCTCAAGCAAGGAGCGACTTCGCCCGTCCTCTGCCTTTTTGTTCTATCCCGGCCCCCAGTGCATTGGTTGGTACCCACCTGCATTGGTGAAGACGACTGATTCAAATGCTCATGTCTTCCAGAAACATCCTCACAGACGAACCCAGAACTAATGTTTTACCAGCTCTCTAGGCATCTCTTAACTCATAAAATTAATGTGTGTTGACACATAAAATTAACTGTGTCAGAGAGCTAATCCTCTGTCTTGTTTGAGCCATTGTCATTCTGGGTCTATGTCACAGTAACCATACCTCAAACTGAATTCGTATACCACTGTATATGGTGGGCACTTAGTAAATATTTGTTGTTTAAGTGAATGAATGAATGAGCAAAGCATTGTACTATAGAACTAATGGTGTTAAGCTTCAAGCACATCTTGGATTCAAAGAGCTTTTATGGTCTGACCTGGGACTTCATCATTATTCACTTGGAGCGACGTGGTCCAGGCCCCCCGCAGGCGGGCTTGTGTATCCACAGACAGTGGTAGGGCTCGTTGGCTCAGACACCAGGGGGGCTGTCAGGACAGACACTACGAAACAGTAGGGCAGAACTTGGAGATGTCCCAGGGTTTCTCCAAAATTCAAGGTAGCTGATGCCTGAGATATCACCCTTTTGGGTAAAGTGACCACAGCAATGCAAGAGTTATTTGAAATGTAGATGACTCTGGGAGGGGCATCCTGTAAGCCATTCTCAGCGATTTGTACCTCGGTGGGGATGAGTTTATGAGATCCTTGCAGCTGATCCAGAGCAGGTTTGAATGGAGGGAGGGGAGAGGGAAAGGGGGCTGGAGGAGGAGATTGGGGAGGCCAAGGTTGCGGGTACCCCCCTTCGCAAGTGGGGCTCAGTAAAGGTTGACAGAAGAACGGGGCAATGATGCCTACTTTACGAAAGAGACGAGGCACATGACAGACCTTCCACCCCAACCAGGGCCTTCAAGGTCCATCCTATTTTGGGGGTGCAGGGCAGTGGCTCCGAGGTCCTCCAGTCATGCTGTCCCCAGCAGGAAGGGTTACTTGAGGCCACTGATGCCAGCTCCCTGCCTCAAGGCACAGATCTACCCAGGCCACATTGGACAGATGTGCGCCAGCCTCAATTTAGTGGCGTGTGTCATTAATTATCTGCAGAAGCCATGAGCTCAGGGAGATTCCCTTGGCTTCAGTTCTCTGCATCCTGCCAGAAATGCAATGCAGGTGGGCCCGGGCCACGGAGACCGGGGGGACCAAAGTTCAGGCTTAGCAAGAAGGTAAATTAGCAGGTGATTATGTGCTTTGTGAAAGTCTCACCGCACAAAGGGATCCCCCAGGCTTCTGCCCCTCAGCAGGCCCTGCCAGGGAGATGCCGCTCCACCTGCACTCACCATTGTGCAGGGAGCCCAGGGGGCTGAGCAGAAGAGAGCGACTGGTGAAAGGAAACGAGCAGGGAATCCGAGACCTGGTCCCACCCGTCCTCAATCTTGGGTAACTTAAGGCAAATCATTCTCCTGCTCTGAGCTCCGCTGTCTTTCCTGAAGAGGCTTTGGTCTCCGTCACCCCTAAGGCTCAGCACAGTCTCTCAGGGCTGCTTAGGAGCTATGTGACCTTGCACAAGTGACCTAACATCTCTGAGCCACAGCCTTTCAGCCATAGAAACGAGACAGTCACAACAGCTATCTCAGAGGCTTCTTGCAAGAATTAAATGAGGTAATGACAGGCCCCTGAAATGTCATTGTTATCTCATTTAATTCAACTGAATTCAATGCAGTCAATAGGCCCCTCAGTCACTAACCTGGGCTCTGGACTCTTCCACTCAGCCGCTCATCACTCAGAGCCACACCATTTAATCCCTGGGTGTGTACTGCAGCGGGTGCAGGGGTGGCCCCAGGGCTCAGTCTTGCCTGCAGCAAAGCTTACTCGCCTCCGGTCAGTATCTGAAAAATCAAGATCTCTCTCATACAGACACACACACACACACACACACACACACACACACACATACGTGTGCATACATACACAGACACACACCCTGCATTTCTGGCTTCTCCAGACAAATTGGAAGACCGGGCCACCCTAGGTGCCAATTCCTGCCAGGTGCAAAGCAGCTGTTGCTGAATAGCAGCTGCTCCCTTCAGACAGGAGCACGGGATCTCCAACCCGTCACAGCCCCCGCCCCTGGGTGACCCCTCACTCTCGCCCTGACCTGCCCCTCTGGACCGATGCGACGCTGGCACCCTCCTACTGCTGTAGGTCTGTCAAGCTCATCTCCCAGTTCGACTCCCTGAACCCCGCCCCGGGCAGAGCCCAGAGCTGGATGCAGTTAACCCTCGCTGACTGTGATCCTTCGCTCCTCCCCCCAGCGCCCCACCCCCGCCCCGTGACCACCCCTCGGGGCTGGCGCAGGCTTCAGCACCAAGCAGGCGCTCATTGTGGACCTGAGCTTGGAGCAGAATGAAACTTGACTGGTGCCTATTGAAGGAAGATCAGAACTCAATTTCTGGGTTTCCCAGGGGTGTGGGGCAGCAAATGGAAGCTGACCTGGCTGGAGAGGGGAATGGGGCGGGCCCAGGAATGCACAGCCATGGGCCAGGAGGCTGGAGCCCTGCCTATTCTCCCCTGGGCAGTGGCATTTGGGAGAGGCCTGGGGCTCCCCCTACATCGTCCCACCCATGGCAAGGACATAGGGGGAGGCCTTGCTTCCACATCGTCCCCCTAAGCATCTGCCCTCCCCTTCATCCACAGCACTATAGCTGTCGTCAGCACATGGCTGCCTGCCAGGTTCCATCTCCCAGCGCCTTGCAGTTGGACGTGGCCATGTGCCTGGGTTCTAGGCAGAGGAATGTGAGCAGAAGTGAGCTGCGCCACATCCAGTCCTGGCCCCTGAACACATCCCGTGCAGACCCCTCCAAGCTCTTTCTTCTTCCCACTGACCGGGCTGGAGACACCCAGGGTGGCCTTTGAAGCCTGTGTTGAAGATCATAGAGCTGCAGTCAGCCTGGCTCCCTGAAGGACTGTGTGGAGCGAAGCCCCTGCCATCCTATACCCTCCATCCTGGACTGTTCCGTGAGAGAGCCATACATTTCTCTCTGGTTTAAGCCATAACATTTAGGGGTCGATGTGCTGCAGCAGTTCAGCTGAACCTAACCAACACCCCTTCAAGAGCAGACCTTCAGTCTTGGGACGAATGGTTGCCCTGGGCTATCAAGAATTTGGATGTGCAGGCAGGCAGGGCACATGGGGTGGGGCAAAGTCTTGGGCACAGACAAGTGACAGGCCTGTTGGCCGGTCACCACACTGCTGCTGAGCAAAGGTTCTCATCAGGCAGTTCAGGCTGGTGGCCAGGCCGCGGGCCTGTGGCAGGGTCCCATCCTCTAACCTCATCACAGCCTGACTCTTGTTACCGGCACCTCCCACCCTGGCAGTGCCCAGGATCCTGGCCTGTGACCTCTGCAGCGTAGGTCCCTACCGAGCCCCTGATCACTCTCCCCTGTCCCACATGCACACAGAACCCAGACAACCCCCTATCTGCACTCTGGAGTGGACAGTCACTCACTCTGGGTCCCCCAGATCCTCTGTTGATGACAGTAGTGACATTGGTTCCCAGGACTCAGAATGGCCAGAACCCTATAATTCAGAAAGCTTTCTCTCTCCGTCATTGGTGGCACCAGGGTTGTCAAAAGCTGAGCCGCCTTTCTCTCCATCCTTCCTGCCATGACAGTCCAAGCCTCAAAGCCCTGCACATGGACAGCTGTGGCTTGAACCATGGCCGAGGGGGAGGGTCACAGGACTGCACGTGGATCACTCTGGGAGTGTCCCCTATGCTGACGGCAGCTCTACCCAGGGAAAGTGCCATTATTCCCATCTGATGAGGCCCTGAGAGGACAGTGTCTCGGTGACAGAGCCTCACCACACCCAGTCTCTCGGTGTCTCACCCTTTGTCACGTAGGGGTCTGCAGCGTCCTCAGTGACAAGCCTGGGCAGCTGGGATTGTGTCAGGCCAAATGCAGATGGGCCCAGCAACAAGCCACCCCCAGGGCCAGCTTGTGATGGCTGCAGGGCTCCCAAGCGACCCCTACACCTGCCACTGGGGCTTGGCAGTTGCTTTTCATGTTCATTTTCCCCCAAAACTAACAAGACAAAAATTTAAAAGGACGCTGACTTTACATCTTGGAGGCCTGATGTGAGGGAGACCTGTTAGGAGAACTGCAAGTCCCTTCAGCCTGATTGAAGGGCATAGTCTGCTGGGCTGGTTGTGACTCCCAGGCCAGGTAAGGAGGGTTCATGGTTCCAGGGGTCCACAAGTCCCATCTCTGTGTCCTCCCTGAGACCATTCTGCAGAATGGTGCTGAGAACTGGGTGGAAAAAGCACAGACTTTGGAAACCAAGACCTATGGGTTCAATTTCTGCCTGCACACTTAGCAGTGTCTAAGCTTAGGCAAGAGTCATAAGTTCTCTGGACCTCAGTTTGCTCATGTCTAAAAGGAGAACAGGAACACTCACCAAATGGGCCTGTGGTGAGAATTAATAACTACAATTTTTTGAGCATCTACATGGACCGTACATGCGACTATTAAGAATAACAAAGTCTGCCTTTCCAATCTGTGGTCTCCCTCACTGCCACAAAGGTGATGATTTTATTTATTTATTTATTTTGGTGAGGAAGATTGGCCCTGAGCTAACATCTGTTGCCAATCTTCCTCTATTTTGCATGTGGGATGCTGCCACAGCATGGCTTGATGAGCAGTGTGTAGGTCCGCACCCGGGATCCAAACCTGCGAACCCCGGGCCGCTGAAGTGGAGTGCGCAAACTCAACCACTACGCCACTGGAGTGGCCCCACAAAGGCGACTTCTTTCATGGCGTCTGTCCAGGGCCAGCCGTCACTGTACCTCCTTATTTGATGCATGGTGATGGCTCCTTACTTCTGCCCAAGCTCTTCCTGCCCACGGGGAGGGCTCTTTCCTCTTCTCAGCCCAGGTGAATCTCTCAGGGAGTGTGTGTGTGTGTGTGTGTGTGTGTGCGTGCGTGCATGTGTGTGCTAAGGGTGAGAGGAAGGGGGCAGCTTTGCCTTTGGTCTGCAGGAGTCCTGCCCAGGGTGGGGTGAGCCTGTGAGAACTCGTGGTTGATCTCTGGCCATGCTGTGAGGGCAGCTGCATCCCTGGCAGCTCCCACCAACCCTGGAGCCTGCCCCTCCTGGGGCACTCGCCAAGGCCCTTCTCCCAGTGTCCCCTTCTCCAGCCTAGCCCCCACGCTTAATTCTGCCCCCACCAGGCCCCAGAAGATCCGCCTACTCCCCTTCATGCCTCACCTCCATCTTTTGCCCAGCAAACCTCCTCTACTCTGTGCCGGGCCTGGTGCTGGCTGCTGGGGACACTGAAATACAGGACTCAGGCCCTGCTGCCCTCAGCGAGCTCACCGTCTCCAAGGGAGGTGGACAGAGAAACCAGAAGGCAGAGCAAAGTGAGACAGAGACAGGCACGTCTGGGCTGGGCTGGGGTGCTCGCGGCTTGTCCACTCCCAACCTGGTGTCTCCAGCTCCCTTTCCACCTTTGAAGGCAAGCCCAAGGGCCTTTTCTTTTACAGGGTGTCCTAGCTCATGGCCAAGGGGCAGATGGCCACGGGAAGCACAAACTGAGCTCTGAGAAGTGAGAAAGTTTCTCCACCTTTCCAAGTTTGTCCAGCTTAGAGTCCTGGCCTGTGCATCTGGCTCTCTCTGAAATACCAGCAGACTCACCAGCTGGGCTCTGCCACCTGCCTCCAGTCCTAAGGCCAGGGCTAAATACCTCCCTCTGGCTCTGCCTGGAGCAAAGGCCGCAAAGAGCCATCCTCTCTGTCCTAAGAGGCTATTAGGGCCAGTGTTTGCTGTTTGGGGACACAGGTGGGGCTGTCTGCAGATAGGACCCGCCATGGGCTGTGCAGCTGAACCCTCCAGTCTGCCTGCTCATCCATACTGAGCCTCAGCCACGCTCCAGGCCTGGCAATCAACGCTGCAGGGACTCACGGACGCCCGGAGCAGTGCCTGCCTTTGGGGAGCTTGTGGCCAGGGTGGGAGATGGAACGCAGAGATGAAGAGTTAGCCGCAGCAGGCTGGGAACCCTCAGGGACAAGTTCTGTGGACTCAGCAAGGAGGGAGAGGGCTGAGGACTGTGGGTGGTCAGGGAGGGCTTCCTGTAAGAGGTAGGGAAGGGACCACAACTCTGGAAGGAGTGAGCTGTCCTTTGTGTACAATGCCTGCCGCTCTCATCTCAGCCCTTCCTTAGAGCCCACGTCCTGAAAATGTCCCCCCAAGCATATATGAGCGTTACACCTGAGCAGGTAGCTCAGGGCATGGGGTCCAGCCTATCCAAGGGAGCGGTCGCAGGAGCGTTCTCCACGGAGCACATCTCTGGCCTCCTGGCAGCAGCTCAGAGGCCGGGCCATAGTTCTGGGTATCCCTGGGCCCCGGCCTCAGCTGCTGTGTCTCAGCTCCTTGCTCTTCCTGCCCCCCCAACCCTCCGCACCCTCCACTCTGCCCTTCAGGACCAGTGCTGCCCCTCCATGGCTCGTGCTGCTCCGCGGCCCTGTGCACTGCCTGCTCTCAGGGAGTCACTCTTTGCTCTCTGGATCCTTCGCTGTGTGTTTTGTATCCAACAGCCCCAAGAGACAGCATCTGTTTGGCTGGAGAGACACTGGGCTCTGGGCCATGCTCTCGAGCCAGGCTACTGACAGCTGCCCTGGGTCAAGGCTCCAAGTCTGGTCTCCCCAGCTGTGGCCAGAGCTGTGGGTCACGTGGAGGTGCCAGCCCTCGTCGGGGCAGCACGACGGCACCGAGAGTCCTGGGTGTGTGGGGGGCACATTCTCCAAACTGCTCACTTCCAGGATCATCGCAGCCATCCCAGGCCCCCGGGGCACCCTCAGGCAGCTGGCAGCCAGCAGAAGCAGGGGTTGAGCAGAGCGGTGGGTTGCCTGTGCAGAGCACTGCCCTCGGGCCTCGGAGGGACCCAGGTGGCAACTGTGCGGATCAACAAGCCGTGAGCCGTGTCCTCTGACCCGAGCCAGGGAGCCGGGCGCCACAGGCAGCTTGGCGCTCACCAAACTTCAAGACAGTTTGGGAAAAGAGTTTGTTCTTTTCCATCCCGCCAAACACTCATATCCTTTGATTTTGCCCTTGTTCTTTCCAGGGAAATCAAATTTTAAAACAAAAAACATGTTTTCTAACAAACAGGACACATTCATGTACCAACAAATATTTGATTTGAAAGCAATTCTTTGCTCAGTTCAAGCTTTGTTTTTAAGGGACAGGACAAAACATCATACCCAGCTGTGTGTTTGGCCCCAGCACAGCCCTGTGCTCCTTTTAGCTGGGAAATCTGGCCCGCGGTGTCCAACTGAAGCCCCGCCGTGAGGGTCACATAGTTTCCAATCCTGAGGGTGAGGAGGGGCCGGGTGGCAGCGAGATCTTCCCTTTTCATAAAGAATAACTAAAATATCCTGGTCTGCAGCATTATCAACCCCGGATGCATCTCCACATACAAAGCTGCTTGCAAAAAAAAAGCCACTTTTGAGCTCTGGCCAAGGGTGGTGTTCAAAATAATGGAGCTAATAAGTAACCAATTGGCTGATGAAATCAAACCATTTTGGTTCTGTGGGGGTGAGACCCCTTCATTACCTGCTCTCCTCTGCCACTCCCGAGACGCTGTCCCCACAGGACCAGGGTTCTAGGGCCGGCCTCAGTGTCCCGTAGGTGTACTTGGCCACTGCAGTGTGGGCCAAATCACACCCTACAGCCACCCCTGAATAAGAAAACAATGCCAGGTCCATCCAGTGGCAAGAAACCTCAAAGGTAAATGGTGACTATTGGGTGTCTGGACTCCTCTGAGAGCCAGAGTGGGAGAGCAAAGTGCGGGAGCATGAAGCAGGGTCACGTGTGGCCTCCTGCTTTTGGGCAAATCTGAGTGTGAAATGAACTCTTGGTCACTCACAGGCTGAGGCTTCACGCACATTGTGGAACCCCTCTGGGCTACAGTCTCTCCTCTGTACTGTGCAGCCACTATTCCATGCCTCACGAGGCATAGGTGAAGAGTGAGAGGACTATGTAAGGCCCCGTGGCAGAGGCTGTGGGTACCCACGCCATCCATCCTCCCGGCTTCCACAGTAACACAAGCCTGGTGTTTTACTTGTGGTGTTTTCTCTGGGTGGCCCAGGACCACCGAGAATAAAGACCATATTCCCCAGGTGCCCTTGCATCTGGATGTGGCCATGTGATTGACCAGGGGGATGTAAGCACAAGTGCTGTGTGGAGCTTCTGGAAATTTCCTTTAAAGACAGGCAGTGCAGACCTTTGCCCACTTCTTTGTACCACCCTCAGGCTGCTTGCATGGCATGTGGAGAGCATGCCTGGCGCTCCAGGGCCCATCTTGGACCTCGAGGACCGGGGCTGTATCCAGAGGATGGTGGAGCTCGATGGGTCCTCGATGACTGGGAGGAGCCGCCATGCTGGTTTGGGCGTGCCTCCCTCTGGACTTTTTCTCCAGGAGAGAGACATTTCTTTCTCTGTACTTAAGGGTTCTCGGCCCTTGCTGCCTACTTTGTTCCTGGGCACAAGGGCACAGAGTGCACAAGGAGAAGCCGCAGCTCCTCTGAGCTGAATGTTTCTCCTCCAGGGATGGAGGTGCCCGGCGAGGCTGTGCGCTGGGGGGACACGGTGGGGCTCTCGGTGGTGCGGAGAAGGCCGTCCACTCCTGTTTCTGCACAGGCAGGCAGGGCGTGTAAAGGAGGGAAGCAGGCCTAGGGGGAGTGGTGGAGGCTGGTGAGCCAGAGCCCACGGCCACTGCCCAGGGCCCACCAAGTGTCACCTCAATGAGAGCCAGACAACCCTCGCCTGAGCCTCTGATATTTTCAGGGAAACTGAAGAACTCATAATTCTGTAAATGCTGGTAGCTTATTCGGAGTTGCTGACGGCACTGTGCAGCTCCCACAACGGAGTTACCTGAAGCGCATCTGCTGTCCATGGGGCTGCGGGCCTGGTCCCCGTCCACGACCTCTGTCCATGTGTCCGGGCTGGAACACAGGCCACACGGGGCCCACTGCAGGCTGCCTGTGCCTGCCACCTTCTCCTCCTCTCTGTGCCTCTCAGAGGGCTCTCGGGCTCTCCACCCGACCTCTGAGAGACCCTGCACACCCCTGAACCCCTCAGTAGCATCCGTCTATTCAAGCCAATGCCTCTCTCTGCCTCTCCCACCATTTCACCCAGACTCACACTCAAAGCTGGTGTGACCCCTCTACCCCACCCACGTGGCTGATGAACAGGCCGTTCCATCCTTCCAAAACGGGGTGGGGCAGAGCAAACATTCATCCTCCCCTTCTTGCTTTAGTAAATGACTCTCCAAGTTTAAGGTGGGCACATGGTCACCCAGCTAAAGACCACTTTCCTCAGCTTCCTTTGCAGCGCGGTGTGGCCCTGGGGCTAAGTTCTGGCTAGTCAGAAGTGAGCAGATGTGATGGGAACAACTTCTGTGTCATGCTCTTAAGGAAAAAGCAGTTCCTTCCATTTCCCCTTCCCACTTCCTGCTGGCAGGAATGTGGATGTGATGGCAGGAGGTGGGGCAACCACCTTAGACGGAGAGATGAAAGCTGTTTCTTATGATAAGCAGAGCCTGAGTCCCCGTCACCATGCAGCTGCCACAGCAGCACATCAGGGCATAACCAGCCCATCATGTGAGGAGTGGTAGACTTGGATCTTCTTACTTTGGCATCTTTACAGCAAACCTGTATTTAACAGCAATACCCAGCCTGTATTCTAACTAGTATGCATGGTTTACCGTCGTCATCTTGTGTGGAATTTGTTCATATCAGTTTCATTCTTTCATCCGTCCATCCACTTAGTAATTCCTGAGCATTTTCTGTGCTGGTCGCTGGGAAAAATGCAAAGGCAGGTAACCCTCAGGTCCCCACATTGGAGCAGGAATTTACTGCTGGCTGTGGGAAGACAGATGACATTATAAGCCCCAGACATGCAAAAAGACTCCAGCTAGGTTAGTTAGCCCATGTGCTTGTGTGTGCATGTGTGTGCTCATGTGTGTACATGCACACACATGTACAAGGGGGAGAAAGAGAGAGAGAACAGGCCTGTTCTCTGGGGGCCTGCTCTCACGGACAAGGACTTATTCATCCATCACAAATGTGTGGAGCACCTTCTGTGTACCAGCTGACAGGTGATAAGCCCAGGCCCCACCCTGGAGGAGCCCCCTTAAGTGCCACAGACAGACCTGCAGACACTGGTCGCTCAGGACACTCACTGGGGTGAGGACGAGATCAGTGCAGATTCCGTCACGCCCAGAGCCAGAGGGAAGTCCCGTGCCCAGCTGCAGGCTGGATTTACACTGAACCACTCGTGTTTGCCCCCAGTCCTGTTGTGACCAAGAACTGGGGTTAGGACTCTGCCTGAGGCCATTGCACAAAAAATCAAGACCAGTCTCCTCAGAAATGTTCCCAGCCACTCCCATCAGTGGATCACTGGCCATTAACCCAGCACTGTATATGCATCGCCTCATCCATCTTCCCAATAACCCCATCGTGATGGCATCTTATCCGCATTTTACAGATAAGAAAACTGAGGCTGAGGGAAGTGGCAGATGCCTCATTTGAACCCGTGTTGTAGAGTCCAAAGCCGTGTGCAATGTTCATTCATTCAGCAAACACTGATTGAATGCCTGCAGTGTGCTGGGCTCTGGGCGGGGCCCTAGGGGCAGAGCGGTGAGCCAAGCTCATGACGGGCTGTGGCCACCAGCTCGGCAGAGGGCGCAGGATCAGGGGTGCCAGGCTTCAGCCTCCTCTCGGCTTTGGCCCAGAGTCAGGTGGTGGCCACCATCAGCCCTCCAGACCATTAGACCAACCACTCAACTCCCCCACTTTGCCACCGTGGGAACTCGGGTAGGCAAGAGGGCATCTTTCCCCGCCTCGTTTGGGCTGGGACATGAGCCCCTGGCAGGCTGTGTTTGCTCATTGGCCATGTGGCTGCCGGGGTTGTCTCCTAGGACTGCCGTCACACAGAAGGACTGGGGAGCCATGAGCATGCACAGCCCTCCATGAGCTACAAACAGAGACACCCGGATCAGGGACCCCTAGAATTGCTTTGTATTCAGAGCCCAACTCTTCAGAACCTCCTAGGACCCAAGGCCTGCAGAAGTCGGGGTTTTCTACAGGTCTTGTCCTCTGCACCACCTAAAGCACAGTGGCTCAGCATCTCTTTTTCAAGTGTGCTCCGCTATTGGCTCCAGGATTTTCTTCCAAGCCGCTGACACCCATCCTACAGGTTCTGATGAGTGTGCAGGAAAAGACAACAAAGTCACGACAGCTGCCTGGCCTGCCAAAGATTGTAAGATGCACCCAGACTGCAAAGACGTCAAAATGTAAAAGCACGTCATCTTAGAGTACTTCAAATATGACAAAAGAAGGAAAGACGGTGGGCGCCATCTTGAGGAGAAACCCACCTGGCAGTGCTTCGTGTGCGTGCTCCTCCCCAGGCGGGCTGGCCAGGCCGTGCCAGAAGAGGCACGCCTGGGGAGCAGCTGGGATCAGAATGCCAGATCTGGAGCCTTCCTGGGCCTCTGTTTTCTTATCTGTGAAATGGAGCCAATAATACCCAACTCACAGGGTCATTGTGAGGCCTAAGTGAAAACATGTAGGAAAAACGTAAGCTCAGACACTTACCAAATACGGGGAGACTCTGTCTGGTGGTGATTAGATTGAGACATGGCATCAGACGGGCTTGGGCCGCCTCCTGGCTCTCCTGGCTTTCCCACACACACATCTCTCCTGGCAGTCTGTGTCCTTAATCCCTCTGCAGATAGCAAGAAAGCCGTAGTGCCGCCTTTGGGGCTGTGAGGGTAAAATGAGGCAATGCTCCTGGAGGAAGAGAACATTCTGTGGGCAGTAGCCATTGGTGTTCCTGCTAGTTCAGGGGCACGCACCTCTTGTCTCTGTATCAGAGCCTCCGCCTCGGCTGTGTGAGTGGACACATCCGTCACCGGCTCCGTTCTCTGGTCAGCGCTGAGCGAAGGCGTGGACCTCGGAGCACGTCTGCCCATCGACCCCAGCCGGGCCTCCTCGGTTTCTGGCCTCTCACAGTCGTTCCCAGTTTCCTTCCGACGTTTCAAACCTCCAGCTGATCAGCTCCATGAGCTCAAGGACCAAGGTCAGAGGCAGAAATAAAGACAAAACAACTTAGCTGTCTTAAATCACCCTGTTAGCTGTTGTAGGGGAGGGCAGAAAAACAAAGATGAGATACTAGGTCTGACACAGAAACACAGAGTGGAGTGACCAGCGAGGAGATGCGAGACCTTGGAGCCAGGCAGACCCAGGGGCTATTTGGGCGGCCTTGGGCAAGCCCTTCACCTCCCTGAGGCCTTGCCCCTTCGGGCTCAATACAGCAGTGAGCGTTATTACCATTATTATTATTATTCTTGCAGTCTCCTATGTATAGGAAGCCCAGGGCTCTGTGCCGGGCCCACCGCTCTTCTCTACACCCACTCCCTGGGGTCTTCACCAGCTCACGACTCTAGGTCCCACCTGAAAGGCTACCTCCAGCTGGGCATCTCCCCTGAACTCCAGACCCATGTATCTACCTGTTGGCTGGACGTCTGCCCGGAGGTCTCACATCCATCTCTACATCACCGTGTCCAGAACTGAGCTCCTGGTCCCCCTGGGGATGGACCAGGTGCTTGGGAGATTTCCATGAGAAGAAGGGCACCCTTGCCTCCTAGGAAGGGAAAGGGGAACTCAGTGGGGGTGGGAGGAGACTGCACAGGAACTGCTTACCCCCAGCCGTGAACGCTGGGCTGAAAGGGCCACTCTGCAGCTGAGGTTCTACCATATCTTGTTGCTAGGGTACCCCCACCCCTGATCATGCAGGGGGAGGGGTCACTGCTTCCCTGGTAGGGTTGGCGCTGACTTCATGCCCCCCACCCTGACAGACTGGACTTCATCTCTCTACGCCACAGAGAAGTGGGGATGTAGGAACCTGCGCACAGAGCTCTGGGGCAGGCCTGGAGAAGGGCCAGCCCTCCGTGGGCGTTCTGTAGCTTCTACTGCCCGGCTCCCACAGCGAGAAAACCTGCCTCAGAGGTGCCCTGCGGTCTCCTGAGGGCTCCAGCCAGTACCCGATCTTCAGGCCTCCCCGTCTCCACCCAACAGCGCCACACATCCCAGTTGCATCCTTCTTTAACGCTGTTAGGTTTTTTTTCATTAAAAAATCACAAAGTCATACATTTTACTTGTTAAAACTCCATGATAAACAAACAAGAAAAAGGACAAGTCACTCCTCAAGCTCCAGCCCACTCCCCTGGGCCACCCTCTGCTGACAGCTGTGTGTGTCACTTGACAGGCTCTGTGCAGGTGTGTGCATCCCTCTGTGTGATGCACACGCAGGATTTCAACAAATGTCAATGGGACCCTGCCACTCCTGCTGTTCTGAGTCTCATTTGATTGTCACTTAATAAGTTGGGAGCATTTCTCAACGCAGAGCAGGGTCTTGTTATTAGCTGCATAGTTCTCCTTTGTGGAGCCACCTCCCTGCTGTGACAATCAGGTGGCTCCCCTTTCTTCCTGTGCTGGTACAAACCATGAGGCATGGAGCATCTTTGGCATCTTGCAAGGAGAGGTTCCTAAAAGTGGGATTTCTGGGTCACAGGGAGCATGCATTTTGAAAGTTGCTAAGTCTGCCTAGTTTGCCCTCCACTGTGTGCAGGGGCCACAGCCGTCCCAGTATGAGGCACCGGGAGCCTCACAGCCTTGCCAGTACCTCTCCTTTCAGTCCTACCCCCAGTGGGTTCTTGCTGGTGACGGGTGAGGTTAAGCATCTATTCAGCTGTTCACTGGCCATGAGGATTTCTCATTCTACGCAGTGCCCATTTCCCTCTTCTGCCCATTTTTTTCTACCGGGCTATATGTGTCTTACTTATTGGCTCATGGAGTCTCATTATATGTGACGATATTAATCTGTTGTCTGTTGTACATGTTTTAAATATTTTCTCCCAGTCAAATGTCTTTGAACTTTGTATATTGTGCGTTTTGTCATGCATACTTTTTATTTTTATGTAGTCAAATCTGTGAGGCTTTTCTTTTGTAGCTTCTGGATTTTGTGTCTTGCTTAGGAAGGCTCTCCCACCTCCGAGATCAGGAAAACATTATCCTTTCTTTTCATCCACTGGTTTTATGGCTTTGTTTTTCCTTTTTACAGCCTTGATCCATCTGAAATGGATTTTGCAGTATGACACTCCCTTTCTTGAGAAACCTGGTCTTGCCTTGGCATACACAGACGCCCCAACTGCTCCTACCTTCGCATTCACTCATTCCTTCATTCATTCACTCCAGAAATATGTCTTGAGCCTTTTCTATTCACCAAACACTGATGATACAGCAGAGAAGACCACAAGCCTGCCCTCGGAGAGATGGTATCTGGTGGAGACAGACAGCAAACGAGTGAACACACCGTTAGATAACGCAACTTCAGGTAATGCAATGGCATAAGAGGGTGAAGGGTTAACACAGGGGTGATATTTTAAATAATGTGCCCAGGAAAGACCTCTCTCAGAAGACTGCCAAAGCCAGACATGCTAAGGAAGGAAGGGAGCTAGCGCCATGGCTGCCTGGGAAGACTGCTCCAGAGGGAGGGAACAGCACGTGCAAAGTCCCTGAGGGGGAATGTGCTTTGCCAGGTCAAGGAACAGCAAGGCGGCCTTGTGGCCCCAGGAGGAGGCTGGAGGAGAAGCGTAGGCCAGATCATGAGGGACTTGGAGGCCACCGAGGAGAGTCAGGTTTTATTGTGAGAGTGATTGGAAGTCTTTGCTGATGGCCTTGGGGGCATGAGGTGTGTGGGGAGGAAGTGGGTGTGTGTCTATTTCTTTTCTCTGTCAGCCTTTCAATGTGGATGCGGTGGGGCCCGTCCCACACCTCTCCTCCCACTTTATTCTCGTTCCAGTGGTCTTAATCGCCTCCAGTGTGCAGTGGTGCACCGGGCACTGTGCCTGGCACAGAGTACCCCTCCATGAGCATCTGAGAGTGAGCCGTGTTAACTCCAGCCGGAGCCCTGTCCTGTCCCCAGCCCTGTGTCTCCAGTGACCCCTGACCTTTGTCCTCCAGCTGCCCACTGGAGCCTCACACCCAACATTTCGCAGCATGAGCTCCGTCCCTCCCTTCCCAGTCTCTAGAGAAGGTGACAGGAATGGATGTTGCTTACCAGCCGGCCACATAGGCCATGCAGAGAGACAGCAAACATTCCACCACCTAGACCAGGAGGAGGCCAAGCCATCGGGTCCACACTGTTCCCTTGACTTGGTAGACTGTGACAGAGGGTCAGCCGGAGGGAGATGTCACCAATGCCTTGCTGAAGTCCAGGAGGGCATGCAGAGCTGGCCCAGGACAGGAGGGAGCCTGGAGCCAAACTAAGAGATGGAGGGAGCCAGCAGGGCTGGCCCGGTCCGGGGGCCTGAGCCCATCCCTGAGAGGCGGCACAAGGAGAAACCTCAGTGGGGACAGAGGAGGAAGAGGGCCTGGCCCAGGAGAGGGAGCAGGGACTCAGAAAAGTGGGCAAACAAGGAGTGACTCCACAACATCACAACTTCACCAAAGGTGCACATCCTCCACGGGCAGGGAGGGTCCTGTCCTCACCAATGCTGCACCTGTGCACACACACACACGCACACATACACACCAGAGACATAGACACACACATACCACAGATACAACAATGCACAGACACCACAGACATACAGACACCACCACACTCACACACTGCAGACACACATATACTGCACAGACCATGCATACACACATACCACACATACCACAAACACATACATACCACACAAACCATGCATACAAACACACCATCTGTACACACACACAGACACACACCCCACAGAGGCCACCTGCATACATACACACCACAGGCACAAACACACACATTGACCCAGAGACCCCACCGGGGACACCCCCAGCACCCCCCTCCGGTCCCTGCCTCACTGGCTTCTCCAGGGTGGGAGGCCCGGGGCTCACAGATGAACTGGTCCCCTCCGGCAGTCGGGCCCCGGGTCGGGTGGGCCCGGTTGCCCGGGTTGGTGCTAGAGCACCAGAAGTCAGGTGGGCTGGGCCAAGGAGCCCCATGGCCTGATGAGCCGCTCCCCTGACCCCGGGCTGTGGGGGGAGCCCTCAGGGTCCCTGTCTGGGTTGATGACGGGCAGCTGGAGGGTCTTTGAGCTGCTCCCCCGCGGATCACAGCCCCCCACAGGACTGTCCTGGTTCCTAACCCCCCATGCACGGCTCTCCTGCATGTTTTGATCATGGTTCTCTTTTGGAATCTAAGATGGGGGAGAGCTGGGGGGCGAGGTTGTCACACATTTAAACCAGAGGAGGGAGGGAGGGAGGAAGGGGGAAACGGAGGAGGGGGGTGCCATGGAGTGCGGGACCCACAGCAGGCACGCTGCACAAGTCTTACCCCATTTTTGTCCTCTAGCTATCCCCTGAGAGAGCTGTTGTCATTCTGACTAAGGGTGACAAAACTGAGGCCTGGAGTGGTTCCATGGCTTGCCGGAGACCACACAGCTCACTGACCACACAGGGATCGTCCGCAGCCCTCTCTCTGCCCTGAGTGATCCCTCTCATGACAAAGCCGACACCAGGCGAAGGAGCCAGCTGCGCGGAGCCACCAGGGCTCCGGCATCAGCTCAGCCGCCCCGCCCTGTGGGGAGGCATCACGGCCCCGCCCCACGGGAGCTCTGAGGGCCGGGGAAGCCAGGACTCTGCCCTCGTCTCTGTGCCCCTTGGCATTTCTCTGTTAACTGCTTTTCTCAAGGAGTGTCAAACTAAAGCCTCCTATAACTCGTCTTTGTTGGTCCTCAGGCCAGGGAGGGAAGGATGGAACCAGCGGCAGAGGCAAACAGGCTTGGACCCTCCCAGGAACCATGGCCAGGGCTCATTTGGGGAAAGAGAGCCAGGTCAGGTGCCCGAGGTCTGCAAGCTGGTCACTCATGATGACCCAGGCCTGGGCAGGCACAGATGAGCCCGGCAGGTGTTGAGGCGTGGGACAGAGGGAGCGTGGGGACTAGAAAGTCCTGGGCCGAGCCTCCCAGGTCATGCTTCCCATGGAGGTGTTGTCCGAGGGCTGGAGTCCATCGCCTTCCCCATAAGGAGGGCCGCGTGGAGGGGAGCACTCAGGAGCAAGTGGGGAGGCAGGCATCCAGGGCAAAGCCACACAAGCTCTGCACAGACAGAGAAGTGGGGGGACGGGGGGCGGGGGAGGGCAGAGCAGGAGGACAGCCCTGGACATCAGAGATCACAACCAGGGTAATGATGAACGTTGGTGCCTTGAAACACTGGCTGTCACCGTGCTCTCAGCCCCTGCAGGTCTCCTCTCCCACGTGTCCTTTGTCCCTGAATGCAGACACACTTCCATTGAAGTCTCTAGGATTAATTATGACCTTAGGCAGAAAAGGATATGGGTGCCCCAGTCTAACATTCTGGCACTCAGAAGCATCCACCCATCTCTCCTGACCCCTGAGCATGGTCCCCAGGGCTTAAGAGGCCTGCTCCCCGACTCACTCCTCAGCATCAGCTCCACTGGGGCTCTCAGAACTTCCCAGACACCCGGCCTTGAACATCTGGTCCACCTGGGGGCTGTGGTCAGCCTGCTGCTGCCCCACACATCCAGTTCCTCTCATCCTCCTGCTCTGTCCTCAGCGAGGCTGTCCTAACACCCCCAACTTCCTCAGCACTCCTTCCCCACGGGATACACGGGCTGTCATACATTGTAGCAAATATGCTAACTAAAAATGTGAGTTAGTTACTCAGCTAGTTGGTTAGCTGGTTGGTTAATCAGTTATTTAGCTCCTGGTTTACGTCCACTGCCCCCCCATTTGCTTGTGGGGACCCAGAGGGCAGGAACCTTCTCTGTCCTCCTCAGCACTTGATCTCCTGGCTCAGTACAGGTGGCAAGTGTCTCTGTTGAATGAATGAATGAATGAATGAATGAATGAGTGCATCCACTGGATACACATTCCCTGAGCACCTACTGAACATGCCATGCACAGGGCAGCACAGACGAATAGGATGGGTTCCCACGCCCAAGCTGCCCCTGGTGCCAGGGTCATGCCTGTTGCTGGCCTGTCCCCAACTGACGAATAGCCTTCTCCCTTGCTTCCTGAGCCGCCCCCTGCACCCCCTCACCCGTCCTCCATGTCTGTCGTGGTCCTGGTGGGGCCTCCTGAGCCAGAGCCTCGGGCGCTCCCTCGGCACTCTCCTCACACGCCGAGCCTTTTACCTAGGCCAGACCCCACTGCTCCCGGAAGCCCTGCTCTTCCCTGGCTGGAGGAGACCCTGTGGAACCAACCCTGGGCAGAATGGTGGGCAGAGAGGCAGACTCCCCGGGGCAGCAGAGGTGGGAGAGCCCTCTGCCCTCAGGAAGGCGAGGCCCCAGGAAGGAGGAGACCTAGGATGGGGAGGGTTGTGGTGGGAGCCACCTACAGAGGGATGACTCCCCAGCCAGGCAGGGGATGAGCACGAGAACCTCCAGCCTCATCCCCGGGGCAGCCAGGGGTCGGCAAGGATCCTGGGCCAATCTCACCTCTGGAGGACGCCTTGGGGGCTGCAGGGGCCAGTGCTACTAGTACCCAAATCACCAAACCACACAGCTTTGAGGCCATCCTAGGTAGCCCCAACACTCTGGCAGCTTGAGCTTAGTTGTTTCGGAGTATGAGGCCACCTGACTCCAATCTCTATGGCTCACAAAGAGGTCGAAAGGGCTGCATACAGAGACAGGGACTTAATCAGCGAGGCTGCTTCTGCTACAAGGAGCGGAAAACCCAAACCAAAATGGCATTGAAGAAAATGCCACATAACAAGAAATCTCGAGGAAGGGCAGCACCAGGGTTGATTAGTGATTCAGTGACATCATTACGGACCCAGATTCCTTCTATGTTTCAACTCTGTTCCTCCTCAGTATGGTAGCTTTCTCCTCAGACTAGCTCCCCTCATGGTTGCAAGACGGCTGCCAATGTTCCAGGCATCACACACAGACACAACACTGTGGAGGGATAGAGAAGCCGCCTCTTCCTATGTTTCTCCTTTAGTCAATGGAAAACCTTTCCCAAATCTCCTCCCCCAGCTCATTTCCCCACACATCCTATTGGTCAGAATTATGTCACATGCCTACCTCTTAAACCAATCACTGACCAGAAGCATGGAATTACCATATTTGGTTGAGAATAGTTAGGATTTACCCTGGAAACTCAGGTGGAATGGGCGTGGCACCAGCAAATCCAAGCCTTACTAGTGAGGGAGACGGCTATTGGGGAAGGGACTGACCTCCGGGACAGAAAGCACAAGGTGGACCCTTCAGAACCACGGTGTCGCAGGGCCTACAAGCCCCAAGCATGCTGGGTGTGAGGAAGACTGGAAATCCAGCCCTTTTCCGGCTTGGCCCCCGGTTTACACAGCACACACACCTGGAACAATGTGGGGCTGATGAGCGCTGCTGAGTGGGGCCCCCGGCTGGGGCCAGTGCTGTGAATTATCAGCCAAGGGAGCTTGTGAATCTGGAGTCGGACAGACTGGGCACCTCCGTCCTCTGGGCAGACGCTATCCTGATTGGACGCAGGGCCTGCTCCTCAGCTGGGGCTCCACAGACATTTGTCAAAGTGGCGCCCACAGGAGGGAATAAATACCGTCTGATGGGGTTGGCTGTGGCTTGACCTCTGCCTCTCTAGAAGCCCCCAGCCCAAGCAGCTGTGGGCCTCCTCCATGCTCCCAGTAAAGACAGAAGCTCCCCTGGACGGGCAGTGAGGGAAAAGCCCCGCTCTCTGGGACAGCATCCACTTCCTGCGGAGGACTCTTCTAGGGGTTTTATAGGCCAGCAGCTTCCCTGAGACTCCAGCGGCCGGAGGCCCCACCATGAGGCGTGGCTGCATGGAAAGAGGCAGGAACAGGCCCCCAGGGTCATATCTCCCCACATCATTAGCTGGTGACGGAAAGTGTGGCGTGTGGAGGAATTTATGTGCTTTTAGAGCCTGTTTTCCTCATCTTGTCATTTGCTCTTGGCTCAGAGCTGGAAAAGGGCTGGTTCTTTCCAATGCCTGGTTTCTGTGTCATTTGATTTTTAAGAGGAGCCCAGGAAGGCAACAGAACAGCCCCCAGAGAGGGGATGAATGTTGTAGCCTCAGAGATTTCAGGATCAGCTCAGGGGGAGTTATGGAGGAAGGCTGGAAGCCAAAGCTCTTTTTCATTTTAAAATTATTTCTCATCCATGAGCTCATTTGATTTGCTTCACACCCCTGTAAGACAGTCAACCCAAGGATTTGTATAGCCGTGTGACAGATGAGAAAACCCAGTGGCTTACCTGAGGTCCCGCTTTGGCTGAGTGGGAGAACTGAGGTTAGACTCCTCCAGGCCCTGGGCCATTTTCACATTCACCATGCTCCTGGCAGTGAGCAGGCCCTGCGCTGGGAGGGGGCCCGAGGTTGTCCCTGCTACTCAGGTCCCCCAGACAAATGCCCCATTGTCATGAGACCCTTTCCCAAGGCACCAGGCTGTCCCTCAGGTGGTTGAAGCCTCATCAGCAAAGCTGGCTGAGGCGTCTTGGTTGTGATGCAGTGCTTTGAATTTGGCTGCCAATGCCATGTTGGAAATGTGAGACTGGGGCTATGTTTCAGCAATATAGCTGTAGAGGAGGAGCAGAGGTCAGGGGTCACTTGTGCCTGGCAGAGGTGCCCAAACCTTCTCTTGTCAAAAGTGAGGCAGGACTCGGCCCTGTTGGCTCCATCAACAGAAAGGACACAAAGTCTGTCTCTCTGGGGTGCCCAGAGCCACAAGACATCCAACCTGCCCGAGCTGCACTTGTACAGCTGAACCCCAGGGAGGCATGTGCTTCCCTTGGCCAGGCAAGGCCAGACCCGGTTCCAGGCATCCTTAGTACCCAGTTCTAGGGGCTGCCCCAGTTCCTGCTGGGGCCTGAGCCACCAGAACACACCCGGCCTCCATCTCTGCCATGGCGTGCGCCCTGCCCATCTGGACCTGTGAGAAGGATGAGCCTGGCTTCTCCCCTCCTGCTCAGAAGACCCTGCCCTACCCATCCCCCACCCTTCCTCCCGCTCCATCCCCTTCCTTAAGCCCTTCACTCTGGGAAAAAGCTGTCATTCTAGAGGGACAAAACCTGCTTCTAGTCCCCTTGGAACTCGAGTCCTCACTTCCCTGTAGCAGTGCCAGCAGCCAGGAGTCTCCCCTGTCCCAGCTCCTTTCCTCCAAGGTGCTCAGCAGGTAGAGGGTGTGGCTTTCAAGCCCGGACACCTTCTGCAGGACCTGCCAAGAAGAGTTCCGTATAGTATAACCCGTCCCAGCGCAGGCCCCAGTGGGAAGAGTGGACAGGAAGTGCTTTAGCCTCCCTCTCTCCCTCTGTCCTTATTTCAGCAAACGTTCACTCAGCCACACAGTGCTTGGAGCCCGGCTGACAGCGGAGAACCCTCATGGGCCTCAGGCTTTCTCAGTGTCGAGCCCCCTCTCCCCACATTTAAGGCTCAGCCAAAGTCCGCGGGGAACCCCAGTCCTGAGTGTCCTCTAATGACCATTGCCCTCTCTGCTGGACCATCTTAAGTCAGCTCAGGACTTTAATTCCCACCCATATGCAGATACCCCCTCCCCCCAATATGTGTCTTCAGACGGGGCCTCTCTCCTGATCTCCAGCCCCTTATACAGGTGCCAACTAGAAGTCTCCCCTGGCCTGGGCCACAAAACCGTGTCCATGGGCGCCTCTCCGACCCACTTCTCCACCTGTGTCTCCATCTGGGAGTATTCCGTGAACCGACAACCCCACCCCTCATCACCACATCCTCTCCCTCCTCTCTGTCCCCACTGCCTCCCTCACCTCCGGGGGGAGGTGCGTGACTCCAACAGCATCCTCGCTGGCCTCCTGCCTCAGCCTTTCCCCTTTCCCCATCTGCTTCCCCCAGGAGGAAAGATCATTCTATATATTAACCTTGCGATGCTGAAACAGTCTGCTTTGTCTCCAAGACAAAGTCCAGACCCTAGCAGGCTTAGAATGGTCCTCCTCCCTGGGGAAGAAGCTGACCCCTCTCTGTCCAGCTTCCTGGTTCACAACTGCCACCTCCCCCACCCTCACACTTCCACTTTATAACACCAACCTGCTCAGACCCATAATCTCTCATGTGCTCTCTCCCACCTCACGCCTCAGCTCTGCCGTTCCCTCCGGCTCCGTCTTCTCTCCCCACTCCCCTCTGCCCTTTAACTCAGCCAAGGCCTCTCCTCCTGCAGGAGGCTGTCCCAGATTACCCTCCCCCATTCTTTCCCCCCAGCCTGGGTCCCAAGGACCCTGCTGTGTGCTCATCTCTCTCCTTGTACCCATGACACTATGTTATCTGTGTCTGTTTCCATGTTTGCCCCCACCTGACAGTGGTCTCTTGAGGACAGGAGCCTTCGGATTCATCTTCTTATTGCCAGGTGTCTGGCATGGCACAAATCTCCATGTGCAGATTTGTCTGATGGGATAGCCCTGACCCCAGAGAAACAGAGCCAGCAGGAACCTTGGGGAGATAAGAGGAGGCTCAGCCAGGAAGTGAGGAGCAGCAACAAGCCCTGGCATGGCCGGTTCAAATCCCAATTCTGCCTCTGGCTTGCTGTGTGACCTTAGGCAAGCCACACAATGTCTCTGAACCCCCATTTCTTTATCTGCCATATAAGGAAAAGCATGAGACTTTCTGCCCCCTGTCCTCATCTCTGGGTGGAGTTGTGATGATAACATGAAATGGTGAGGCCACATGGGGTCACAGGATTGTTAACATTCCCAAACATTTTGAACAAGACGTATCCAGGAGACGCAGAGCAAGGTGGCTTTGCCAGCGGAGAAGGAAAACCAGGTGGAATGAGTTCAGGGACTACAAACCTCCATCTTCTCCTGAGTGGTGGGTGTGACCTCCCTCAGTGTCCCTGGGGGCAAAGAATACCTCTCCACCACATAAGCCACCCCCAAACACCTGCTGCTCATCTCTGGTCTCCTCTTCCTCCGCCCTCCTGTCCTTCGCTCTCGTATCCCAAGAGCACCCCGGTGCCTCCTCCACATTTTGGACCCCACCTCTCCCTTCTCTCGGAAGTCTTCCCTGCTCCCTGTTCATGGTCAGCTTGAGCTCTGTCTACTGATGCCCTGCTGGGTCCCTGCAGTTCACAGCTGCCACCCTCCCCAAGGTCAAAGTGCTGGGCAGCTACGAAAAACAAAGCAGTCCTACCCAGAGCTCAGGAAACAGCCCTTGACCCCGACACACACACACACACGCACACACACACATCATTTTGGAGACTTGTCTTTTCTTCTGAACACCATCCCTCCATCTGCTGCAGCCCCAGTCACCACATCCCACCACCACCCTGCTCCCCAGGCCCAGGCCAGACTCCTAGGAACCCAGGGCAAGTGGGGAGTCCTAGGACCTTGCTGTCTGTCTCCAACCCTCTCTTTCCCAATAGGGACTCCTTTCCTCCCGTCAAAACTTGCCATCCTATATCCCATTGCCTGAGACTATCCCAGCTGAACCCACAGTAATGCATTAACGACTGCCCTGATCGTAAATATTTGCAATGCTACCAGAGATTTGGGAAAAAAATGCCTGAGCCCAAAAGAATAGAGGCATCAGGGATGGGGGCGGGACCGGGGAGTCCTTCTAGCACCCCACCCCCCCACTCTGCCTCTGCCCAGGGCCAGCCCCTGGCCTGGGGTTCAGGAGAAAGGACCAGAGCCTCGGCCCCCTGATGGTCCCAGCTCTGCCCCACCCCGGCCCGGGATCCTTGCGTGCAAAGCCAGGCCTCCCGGACTGTGCCGCAAGGTCCCCTGCTGGAGGAGAAAAGGACTCCAGCCAAGGCTGGAGTCCAAGGGAACCCCACGAGCTTAGAATGTAGAACTTGAACCTTTCAAAGTCTGAGTCCATTTAGACTTCGAAAAACACAACTTCCCTTCCTTAAACATAAACGGCCAGCGATGGGTGGGAGGGGTGGGGGAGAGCATAAAACATCTCATAAAGAGGCTCGGAGTCCTGCTGGACATCAAAGGGTTCTCGAGGAGCCGCCTGCGGATGAGTTCAGGGTAAAGGAATCGTCAGCATATGGATTAAATTCCCCATCATTACGCATCCGCCAGAGCTCAGGAGAAAACTTCACACAGCATGGCCCCAGTTCAACGAGCTGGAAAATGCTCCGAGTCACGGAGGGACCCCAAAGGCAATCAGCCGCTCCCCGCCATCCAATATCTTCTTTCCTCCGTGGAAAAACCTGCGCTAGAGGAAACCGGCTGTGCGCATTCGGTCAGGCTGGCCCCAGTCACCGCTGTCATCCGCCCTTCTCCCCGCCTAGGTCCCTGCAGCTGGGCGCCCTCCCCGTGTCTGCCCCTCCCGGCCCTCCGCACCGCCACCCCCCGGCCGTGTGGTCCTACTGCCCCCTCGGACCCCTACAACAGCATCCGGGGCCTCCCCGAGGGGAGAGGGAGGGCAGGGGGTCTCCCATACCCCGCCCAGCAGGGATGCAGCTTCGTCTTCCCCGGGCGTTCCTCCTGAGCTAGGTCTGTCCAGCTGGGGCTCCCGCTGCCCACAGGGCACCCTCCCTGGGCCGCAGAAGCTGGAGGCCTCCCTCCGCAGGCAGGGCTTCCTGCTATGGAGGGACCCCCATCAGCCCCTCACTGATTCCCCGGACCCACTGCGCTCATGCCAGCCCACCTCACAGGTCACCTCCTTGATATTCTGAACAACTTGTCCTATTCCGAATTTATCAGAGCCCTCCGAGGCCTCGCCGACATCCCCGTCCCCCGGGAAGCCCTGGGCCCACTTTCTGTCTGTGGCTCGCGCCTGCACCCCGTCGGGAGTTCCGGACAGGTTCTGATTCTGCTGGAGGACCCAGCAACGCGGGTCCTGCTCTGTCAATCACCCCGCCTCCTCTGAGGTCCTCAGGGGAGAAGTACAAAGCAAAGAAGCAAGGTGGCCGTGGATGCCTCGCCCAGGTCCCACTTCAGGAACGGAGGACTCATTCCCCAGCTGCTGGAGTGCGGCGCTCCGCGGCCAGAGCCGCCCCGCCCGAGGGCACGCCCCCTTCCTCAGGGACCATGTCAACGACTGATTGATGGAGCAGGGATATGGGGACTGGGGCCACATCTTCAGAGCTCCCCTCAGGGTTGGCGAGGCCTTTGTGGGGACTGCCTGGCAGCCGGACGCCTTCGTCTGCCCACTCTTGCGTCTTCCCGTCCCTTCCACAGATGTGCATCCCCCGAGCCGCTCCTAAGAAACTTCCCACAGCAAATCTCCATCTCAATTGGCTTCCCGGGGAACCCCACCTGCGACGTATGCCAAACGGGAAACTAAGACAGACCCTCTTTATTAAAAACTCATCTCTTATCCAATATCTCCACGCGGAGTTCCGGGAGAGCTGGTCCAGAGCACGTTTTGATCCTCGGGAGGGGAGGCTTCCTACCTCCTTCTAAACATGAATCCCAGTCTTTCTCCCAGTCATGCCCAAACCCACACACTTAGCACGCAGAGAAGAAGACAGTCCAGGATAAGGCAGGGCCCTCTTCCTGTGCCAAGAGAGGCAGAAGACCACAGAAAGAAGGCAGCCTGTCCACTGCACATCTTTGAGTGCACAGGATCCTGCCCAATGACAGATGTGGCCTGTTGGTGGTTTCCATCTGACTAGAAACGTAGCTTCTCTTCCCTTGAAGGGGGTCAGGAAAGGAAGCCAGGAGGCCGGCTTCTCCACTGAGCCCCTGATTTGAAGCTGAGCCCAGAAGTCACTGAAGTTAAGTTTCAACTTCAGAGATTGCTATGAAGTGGACAGTCATTTTAGTCCCAGGAGCCTCAGTTTTCTCAGCTATAAAATGTCACCATGGCCTCATCCTGCCTATCTCCTAGGATTGGGGTGAGGCTGCATTGAGAGAATGTAGCGGGAAAGCTTTGTGAGCCCTGAGGAGGTGCACAAAAGCGGAAGCCTACTATTATGGTGATGTTGAACTGTTTCCCACAAGCTCGTCTGGCCTTCCCCTCCAGATTTCACTTCTGGGGAGGGCTGGGATCAGGCGCTGCACGTCTGGGTTTCCCTCCAGCCAGCAGAACCAGCCTGGATACAGGTGTTCGCCAAAGCTGGCTGGATGAATGAATGGATTGCAAGAATGAGCACCCTTTCATTTTCTCCAAAGGCCCAAAGGCACACAGACAAACCTGAGGGTCAACATGACTTGGAGTCCAGCCCAGCTGTTAGGAGACCTCGCCTGGCATTCCTCTCTGTAATCATTTCATGCCTTCTGTCCTAACACCCACATCTTGCAGGTTGGTTTCTGTGCTGTTCGTGATTGGGCTGAGATTCAGGGAAGGGAAAGGGAAAGGGAACCACAGTTACTGCGCACAGGCGCTCTGAGGACTTCACCTCGCTGATGGTTCACAGCACCCAGGGCCACCCCTCCTCAGTATATGGACTAGGCACTGCACTTCGATGCCCAGCTGAGATCGGGGGGTGCTCAAGTCCAGCCTGCAATCCACTCTCCATTCATACAAAGATGCTTTATAGGTTGGCAGTGCCCAGATACCTAACCCCTCTGAGGGATGGTGCCATTTCACAGAGGGAGACACTGAGGATCAGAGAGGTTAATAACTTGCTCAAGGTCACACGACAGGTAGGTGGTACAGCCAGGACACAGTTTCAGGCGTGTCTGACTCCTCCCCTTACAGAGTCAGGCCACAGTGCTGCAGAGGACCCTACATGTTGGTGGCACAGACAGGCTTTCAGTAGACCACGCTGTGGCCTCACAAAGTAGTCTAGACAGAGGATTTCTCCACAGGCTGGTTTATGCCTCACCCAGCCTTACCGTTTGGGCATGCAGATAATCCCTTACGTCATATGTCAGGTAGAGTTCTTCTGATTCGAGTAACAGAGACCAAAACAGCAAAAGAAAAAGAATTCATTAGGAGGATACTCAGAGGCCTGGGGGAATCTGGGCAAGGATCTGGAAATCCCAACAGGGAGACCAGAAGGACAGCTCTGAGGACCCCAAAAATGGCCTTCCATCCAGAACTCTATCAGTAAATTGATTTGGCTTCTAGTCCCTCAGTTAAATTTTCAAATTCCTGAGAGAGAGAGAACATGATTGGGCAACTTGAGTCAAATGTCTGCCCTTTCTTTAATTAATTCTTTCCTGGGGTCAGGTCCCATATGACAGTCACGACTGCCGGCAGTTCCCAGACCAGTGGCTGCACACAGACTAGAGGGATATTCTATATACCCTTAGACCCAGTTAGAGGGGCTGCTGCCCCGGGCACAGTGCTGCAGAGGACCCTACATGTTATAAACGCACACACATACACACTTATTAGAGAACACACGAGATCCAGTGCTCAGTGCTGGCAGATCACAGCCCATGACCCTCGACATCCATTCTCACGGCTGACGCTGCTCAGGCCCCAGGGACATACATCTCTGGATCTCTTGCCCAATGTCCTTGAAAGAAAAGGTATCTGAACGGGTGAAGGTTTGGGGGTTACACCTCTGCTGATGCCAGAGACAGACACTGCTTCCAAATGTGAGGAGGAGCTTGAAAGCTCTTAACTGAGAGAAAATACAAATTATTTAACTTGTTAAAGCCTCTCAGTGTGAATGCAATATGTGTTTTCATTTTTAGTAACAAAATATTGTTGAGCAGACATTTTCTTTCTTCTCTTCCTGTTTCAATTCATGGTTCTGAAGGTACATGATAATTAGCATATTTTTCACTATAGCGGAATTAATTTTTGGCATCAGTGGTTGAGAAATATTTTGCAATATTAAACAATTCATTCTGCTCTTCAATTTGTATCGATGTGAGTCTATATTAGAAATAACATGATGAAGTATAATATCACTTCCTTTTATTTTTTTGGAGTCCTTTTTTTTTTTTGGAGAGGAAGATTAGCCCTGAGCTAACAGCTGTTGCCAATCCTCCTCTTTTTGCTGAGGAAGATTGGCCCTGGGCTAACATCCATGTCCATCTTCCTCCACTTTATATGTGGGACGCCTGCCCCAGCATGGCTTGAGAAGCCATGCATAGGTCTGCACCCAGGATCTGAACCTGCAAACCCCAGGCCACCAAAGTGAAGCACACAAACTTAACCACTACACCACTGGGCCGGCACCATAATACCACTTCTTTATATTTATAGATAAAGATATAATGCCAGAATTGTGGGTAGTAGTTTTCATTTTATAAAAGCATTCAGTATGATTTACTTGAATTTTCAAAAAATTAAATTAAATTTTTCAGCTTTACTTAAATAATTTTGATTTAAGATTTTAATCGTCATTAATTATCATTGTATTTTGTCCTTCAATTGTAATAGATAATTTTGAATATTTTGAAGAAAAAAATACTCTTCTGAAAACATAAGTTAAAATTTTTTGATTTTTACATTTACCATAGTTTAGGCTTTTTGATGAAAATATTCAAATTTTGTGCACTGTAAATACAATTACATTTTATTTTTAATCCGCTAGGTCAGAGCTGGCAAACTTTTTCTGAAGGGCCATATAATAAATATTTTAGGCTTGTAAACAATGTGATCTGGCTACTCAACTCTGCTGTTGCAGCATAAAAGCAGCTATAAATAAAATGTAAATAAATGTGTATGGCCGTGTTCCGATACAACTGTATTTACAAAAACAATTTGTTTATATGTTACTCAATGTATAGGACATTTTTTGGAATTAAGATTAACAAAAAGTGCAACTATTGAACAAAGATAGCTTGTTGAATCTGGCTATACTGTCCACTGAATATTAATATTCAAAGACGTTCAGTTCTGATGAAGTCATTGACAAACTTGCAGAAGCTAAGGCTCAAAA
Source organism: Diceros bicornis minor (assembly GCF_020826845.1). Classification (NCBI taxonomy): domain Eukaryota; kingdom Metazoa; phylum Chordata; class Mammalia; order Perissodactyla; family Rhinocerotidae; genus Diceros; species Diceros bicornis. The sequence goes on along the minus strand of NC_080749.1, from coordinate 12,112,995 downwards.
TCAGACCAATATTTAGATAAAATTATTTTCCCTTTTTCAAAGAAAAAATATGCTGATGTGATTTAAAAGTATGAATGCACACTTTTCTCCTCTTTTCCATTCCGCCAGGTCAGTTAGGTGCTGATCAAACTCCAGAAGGTTAGGCTCTGGTAAAATAGTTTCTTTTGAGGGCAGGTCTTCTTAAGAAGAATGGAATACTCTGGTGTATTTCCAAATGGTTCTCTTCCCCTCCCCCTGCTGGACGCCAGAGGAGATTTTTCTCTGACATTCACTGTGAGGATTTGGTAGAGCTCCTGGAGGTAAAACTCACAAAAGTGTGCTCTCTCCCCCACCCCGCCCCTCCCTGCCATGAGTGGGTCTTCCTGGAATTTTTTAACTCTCAGAGTGGTCCACAGGGAGCCTCCAGCAATTCCTGTGTCAGTCACAGTTCAAGTTTCCCTACCCCTGCCCTGGTTCCCACAGAGACTTCTGTTCAGGTGTTTCTGCTCTGGTAAGTTGTGATTCACTGTATCTGCCTGTCAGTCTCTCCAACTTAGAGGGCAGCAGTTTGCCCTGTGACCTCACTTCTCTGACAGATCTAAGAAGAGTTGTTGGTTTTTCAGTTCGTTCAGCTTTTTACTTGTTAGGATGGAGTGGAGACTTGTAAGCTCCTTAAATGCTGACCCAGAAACCATATTCCAATCCTTTTCTCCTCTTTTTTACTGTATATTAATTTTACTTTTTATTTAAAAAATGTTTACCAGCACAATTACAATAAAAGAATTTTCACTGTCTGTGGCTTCTTTTCTGGTCATTATTATTCATTTCCTCTCATGATTATTTTCAGAAAATAATCTTTCTGCATAGAGAAAGGGGATTTGAAAAAATGATCCACTCTGGACAGTGGTGTGCTGGAGCCAGCTTGCACTGGCTCAGGAGAACCAGTTGTGAAATCTTTTCCAACTCTGTGTTCAGTGATGTCATGTGGGTAGCTCGAAATCAGCCACAGTGGTAGTATTTACACCAGAGAAATCTGCAAACTCTACAAACCAGGCTCTCACTCCCAAAAGAGTTGGTTGTTAAACATTTACCCATACACCCCTGACTCAGAGTACCAAATATGCTAGGTACACCACCGATCTTCAGGACTGTGTGGGCCCCATCTTGTCTATACCCCTTTTAGGTGGTGATGGAATGTTGTAGGCCCTGCTCAATTTTATGGTTTGGTGGAGCAGAAAACACCCAGCTAACAGGGGGAAGCACAGATTGCAGGACCATCTAACATCTTCTCGTCAGTTGTACCATTTCTCTACCAGGCCCAGTATACTGCTAAGAGCTACGTGTCAAAAGGAGAATGGTTGCTTGCTGAACAGATCATAGCTTTGCTCCAATATCTTAGGGTTTCTGCTGATTTTCCTGTCAACGATCTACTAAAGAAACTTAGCACCATTGGATCTATTGGGTTATAAGGCCCAAAGAGCAGAGCTGCTTCCATTATATTCTGTACCAGTTTAAGAGCCTTCTCTTGCTCTGAGCACCACCCAGAACTGGGAGTCTTATGGCTTACTCAGTAAATGAATGAGAAGAGCACAATCAAGTATGATGTTTGGTTCTTTCCATGTTCTTTCCCAAGTCCAAAGGAGTTCACAAAATATCATACCTCCTTCTTTGTAGTAGGGGATACAGTGAATCAATTTTTCTTTCATTTTAGAGGGAATGTCTCAATATGTACCAGACACCACATTCTCCAAACTTCAGTGAGGTGGCCAAGTTCCTGTATTTTTATGATTGTCTATCCTGTAGCACACATATGCCTTGCAGAAACTTTTATTTATCTGTTGCTTTCTGCTCTCCATGACCTGCTCGCTTGATGTCAGTCATGTAGTAGACTAGGATTATATCATGTGGGGTGATGAGATGATGAGAGTGAATTCTGCCACAGAGCCAGGAGACTGATATCACCCAGAGAACAGATTGTGAAGAGGTACTGCTGTCCATTTCAGGTGAAACCTAACTCCTGAATTCCTGATGCCTTTATGCTCATAGAGATTTAAAAGAAGAAAAGATTTACCAGCTATGACACCATGGGCCTTGTAAATTTACCAAGATACCTCATCTAAAATAACAGCTAAAATTGAAGTCAGCACTCAAATAAGCTTACAAGTATCTACAGTTTTTCTCCAAGACTGATCCGTATTCTGCACCAACTAAATGGGCAAGCTGTAGAAGAGTATAATAGGAATCACCATTGTTGCATTTTTGCAAATGTTCAACGTTGGCACTAATATCTGAAATTCCCCAAGGATATGGGCTTGTATAGACTAATAACTTTGATAGGGAGGTGGAATTCCAGAGGCTTCCATTTGGCCCTTCCCTACATTAGCCATTATTCCACAAACCAAGGAGTCAGTGCGGAGATTCTGTCAATTCCCAAGATGTCCAAACAATTCACTCAAAATCTTGGCAAATAAACATGGGATGGCTTCTGGTTTCTGTTGCCTTCACTGAGGCGGATTTGAGTTAGAACTCCAATTATCACCTTAGCCTCAAAATCCTCTAGCCGGTAGACCACAATGGTGTTTTGAGTTTCCAGGAATCAGTCTTAGCTCAGAGCCAACATTCAATAGTCCTTTCTCCAATGCAGAATTATCGAGCAAATGACCCAGGTCACTTTGTGGTAGGCCAGGAGGAAGATTCACATTACTGCAAGGTCCTGCTTTAAGGCTAGTGGATTCATTCCATGGGTTCTGGATCTGTGAATTGAATCACGTCTGGAGATTGACTGGTTAAGAGGCCATGACTTTTTGTCATGATGACTCAAGTCAGGTCCAAGAGGACCTTAGTAGACTGATTTAACTATTTCAGTCCCAAGGCCCCTAAAATCAAAGAGCCCTAACCAAGATCCCCATGGATCAAGCTGCCATCACTCCAGCCCAACCTTCTCTAATGGTCACTACACCCACTGCCTCTGGGGGTCAAGCGCCATCGCCAGGCCTCTGCCCCTCCAGCTCCTCCATCCTTGAAATCAGTGCCTGTTCAACCACACCATCTCTGACGTGCACCTCTGGGCTTCAGAAAACAGCCATCCCAGCACTTGCCAAAGATGTTAGCACTCCCTTCACCAAAGTATTCTGGTGAAAGGGGTGCCCTCTTGGGGAACAAAATTAGGGAAGGATTCATGCATAATAAATTCACTTGAAAACTGTAATTTTACGAGGAATTTCTGGCATTTCAATGTAGGCCACCACTGAGTCCTGGTTTCCATCAACCAGCCAGAGGAAGATGAGAATTGCTTCTAGCTGTCCAGGCGGTACCTTGAACCTGGCATATCCAGGAAGGACCCCTATCTTGATAAACCCCACCTGCTCTAAAGTCAGTTGGTTTGAAAGATGATTAGAAATAGAATCAACAAAACATGCTGATAGATTGGACGTGGAGTGTGAGGATGAGCAGATTTCAAAGATGACTCTCAAGTTGTCTCAGGAGCAGCTGGTGGACGGCAGCGTCAGCGAATGACATGGGGAAACTACGGGGGCGCAGGCTTGAGGTAAGGGCTCCTGTTACGCCCACTTGGCAGGAGTGGAAACTAATCATGAAAGGATTGAAGTGACTTGCCTAGGATCACACAGCTAATGAGTGACAGCGTGGGACCTGAGTCCGCCTGGCCTGATCCAGAGCCCATGCTCTGCCACCTCGCCTCCCTCCCTGCCCTCTTGTTTCTTTGTTCTGCCTCCACCCGGGTCTGCCCTGCCCTAGGTGGAGCAGGTGGTGCCTCCACGGTGCATTCTGAGAGCTCGATGATAAGCACTTTGCATACTTTTTAAAATTTAATTCTCTCAACATCCCTGTAAGGTAGATTCTATTATCCCAATACTACAGTTGAGGGAACACCAGCTCAGACAAGCTAATTAACCGCTTAAGTCTACCAAAGGACTAATGATAGCTCTTATACTTTATCTCACCAGGCTATTAAGAAGATCAAAAGAGAAAGGGTTTGTGAAAGTTTTTTGAAAAGTTAGCTTCTCCTGGTATAATACACAGCTAACTATCTGTGGGACTTTCTGTTGCAGCTTCTTGCTCGGTGGCTCAGCAAACCTTGGTGAATACCATGTCGAAGGGGACTTTTCCTGTTGCTCAAGAATTGGTGAGGGTCCACACATGAACAGGAGAAGGTGCTTGTACCCCACAGTTTAAAGAGAGCCGCCAATAACTGGCCAGACTCCTGCTGCCAGGGTTAACCGAGTCAGACGCCACCCTCTGCTCACCCCAGTCATATGGGTAGAGGGCCAGGCAAGGGCAAGGGACGAAGAATCAAGGTTGTGGATTTGGTGGAGAAAAGGGTTTCGTGGTGGAATGTTTTTCCCTCCCCTCCCCATGGAGGAAGGGGTTGCCCCTTGTAATGGTTGATTTTACATGTCGATTTGACAGGGCCAAGGGATGCCCAGATGGCTGTTAAAATATTATTTCTGGGTATGTCCATGAGGGTGTTTCCAGAAGAGATTAGCATTTGAATTGGTAGACTGAGTAAAGATCACCCTCACCAATGTGGGTGGCCTCATCCAATCCATTGAGGGCCTGAACAGAACAAGAAGGCAGGAGAGTGGAGAATTTGCTCTCTCTCCTTGAGCTGGGACATCCATCTTCTCCTGCCCTCTGACATCCCAGCTCCCGATTCTCTGGCCAGGGGACTCTGGACTGACAGTGGTAGCACCTGCTACACCCCTGCCCGGGCTCTCGGGCCTTCAGCCTCACACTGGGCGTTACACCATTGGCTCCCTTGGGTCTCAGGCCTTCCAAGTGGGAATAAAATACACCAGCGCCTGTGCTGGTTCTTCACCTTGCAGATGGCAGCTCATGGGACTTCTTGGCTTCCATAATCACGTGGGCCAATTCTTATGATAAGGGAGGGATCTGAGGCGAAGCGAAACACTCAGGAAAACACTGTGCGTGGGGATGAAGACCACCACGTCAGCCTACGGCCCACCACAGGCTGAAGTGGGAGGCCCCCAGTCACCAGAGTGAAACCAGGTTCCTAGGACAACTTGTCCCCTCTGTCCTTCTCTCCTGGCCCCCACCTTACAGTGGCCATATCCAGAAGTCAGGCGGGGTGGGGCAGGAGGGCCAGACCCTCCCACCCCACTTTGCTGCCCCCAGCTCTGAGGTCAAATCTGAGTATGCGAGTGAAGTAAGATATATTGCGTTTGGGATGGAAGGTTTAAACCAGGGAGGGGTCTTTTAGTAACAAAAAGTTATTTGATCTGCTTGCCGTGTTGTTAAGGATTCAACAAAACTTGCTTGCCAGCAGCGATGGGTTTTATAGTTAAATCTCTCTAAGTTAACCCTCCTCAGTGAAACTCCTCCTTAGATAATCTGGAACGCAGCCAGCCCAGGTGAACGCACTGCTGCCCGCGGCCCTTTGCAGAAGGGAGAGCATGCTGGGCTCCCGGCTCCCCTGGGTTAGCATTGACTGTGACCCTGGGCCCTGCAGCCAGGGCCGAGAGGAAAGGAGGAGATGCTGACTCACAGCACAGTGATAGCACTCCCACCCCTGGTGACGGCGACCAGATGGCAGAGCCCTGTCCTGAGACCACCCAGCGCTCACAGCCCGAGCGTGCCTGTCCTTCAGAGGCGAGCACATTAGCCACGTGAGGCAGCTGTTTCCAGCCCAGGGTTGGTCATTTAAGTCAGGGCTATCAGTCCATCTGAGACGGGATTGAAAAACAAAACGCCTCACCCACGAAGCACAGGACTAGGTCAGAGTCGATGGGTTGGGAGGATTCTGTATGCTCGAGTTGGCATTCGCCCAGGCCACATGGCTGAATGCCCCTGGACATCAGGCCCCAGAAGCCAGCGCCAGCACTGTGACCACAGCCACCTGTAGCCAACGCCTGAGGGCAGAAACAAAGCCTCATGCATCGAAGCACAGTGACGTCGGCCTGCCAGGAAAGCTGGACGTGGCCCTCAGCCGCTTCCATCACTTCCCGTCTTAAGGCTTCGCGTGGGGTGGGAGTGCAGGAGTGTGCACAGCAGGACCCCCAGGGCTGCAGGCTTCTCCCCAGCTCTGCCCCGTTCCAGGGCCCAGCCCTCCACTCCCTGCAGGGCCCCCAGAAGGAAGGGCTCCAGGCCAGGCTCAGAGACGGAACAGCAAAAGAGGGATAGGAGGTCAGAGCGAGCCTGGGGCCCTCTCAGAAAGCTGCATGCAAGGGCCAGTTCAGTCCCAAAGAATGAGAAGGTTCAGGGCAAGTGGAGGAGTAGGCAGAGCACTGCAGCCCGGGAGGAGCTCTGCGGACCGCAGGGGAGAGTCACTGATCTGGAGGTCTCCTGGGTATGGCCCCGTGCTGCCACTGAGAATCAGACCACAGGGGTCAGCAGGATTGTCCCCTCAGGAGTTTTCTGTCCAGGAAAATACAGGGGAGAGAGCAGCCCAGACCATGGGCATGGTCCCAACAAAGTGCTGGTGCTGGGAGAGGTGGCCAGATGGCCCCAGGCCGGGACCCCGAGTCTGGGATGTTCTGGGGAGGCCCCGCCCACTTCTCTTGCGTTACCCTCACCCTTTCAATCGTGTCTGAATTCTGCCCACTCTGCAACTTCATTCCTTGGTGCCTTGGCCTGTGGACCTAGAATGCTCTTCCCCGACCCGCTCTGCCTGGCAAACTCCTACTTTCCTCAGCCTCTCTGTGAGCATCATCTTCCCTGTGCCCCTCACCAGACTGTATGGAGGGCCCCTCCCCTGGTTTCTCCAGGACCCTGACCTGACTGTAATAAGTATATTAGAAATCAACTCATGTGGTCCTCACAACTCCATTTGGAAACATTAGTACCTTCATCGTACAGATGAGGTCACTGAGGCACAGAGATGTTAAGCAAGTTGTCCAAGGTCACACAGCTAATTCCTCTATGGCAGAAAACTCTTGTAACTGCTTACGAGTCTGGCTCCCTTCCTGTCCAGGACGGTCTCCAGATGCAGGCTGGCCTTCCCCATCTGGCTTCATGGTGCCTTTCTGGGCCAGAGTCCAAGGGATGTTTGTCCAGCAAAGCGTGCGCACTAGCCCACGAAACAAGCAGCCATACCGGAACCCCCACAGGTCAGCTGCCATGCCAGTCACGCCAGTCACATGATGTTGCCTCTGCTTCCCCGGCTGCTACCCTCCCTTCCTAGAGAGAGGGGGAGGTGACAGCAGGGCATAGCCTCAAGCAGCAAGAAAACAAACCGCGCCAATCTCGCCACCTCCCACATTTCTCGGAACCGGATGCCCTTCCGGCTTTCAGGCGTGAAGGAATTCTTGCAAGAGGGACCAGGGAGAGGTAAGAAGGTGTAGATGACACGGAGCGACTATGGAAACATTGACCAGTCCTCACAAACCCTGCACCTCATAAATCATGCATCTTCACCCAGATGTCGCCGTCCATCCTAGGTGCCATCCTAGGTGCCAATCCCTAGGGACAAGGGACAAGGGAGGCCCTCAGCCCACATGGCTTTCATCCTCAGAATAGGCCAGCTCTCCCTCTCTTCCTTAGGTCCCCCATCTGTTTCTCACGATGGTGCCTTCCCAGATGCTGGCTTCACAGGATTCTTGCACGTACCACAGAGCCAATCTGCTTTTAACTGTATTTCTCCATAGGCTGATGTCCCCCACTCCTGTCTTCCTCTATTTTCCTTCCAGATGCATCAACAACTGGTGGGTGAAAACCCTCCGCAGGCCCCTCCATCCTCTCTGCGGACATAGGAAGCACACACAGGGCCACTCACAACTACAGACGCACATGCACAGATATGCACCCACAGGCTGGGGAGTTCCGCTTTCTCCCCATGCTTTTGATGGGTCCATTCTTCACACAGAGCTCTGCACAGCCAGATTGGGACAAGGACCGTTTGGAGAACGGTACTCCATTCGTCATAGATGGCTTCCCCAAAAGCCATTGCCTCCATAGACTCTAAAAATAATAAAGGACTCTCAGTTGCCAGCATCAGCAAGGCCATGGCAGCCGCAATCGGTCAGAATTAGGTTCAGCCAATAACAGTGGCTTAACCCAGTGTTTCTCAAACTGGAACAGGCATACAAACTACATGGGGATCTTATTAACCTGTAAATATTGATCCAGTAGGTCTGGGTGGGACACAAGATTGTACATTTCTAACAAGCCCCCAGGAGATGCCAGTGCTGCTGGTCCTTGGAATACACTTGGAGTAGCGGGAGCTTAAACAAGACAGTTTATTTCTCCCTCATGTTCTTGAAGTCCAAAAGGAGGCAGTCCAGGGCTGGTATGGCACTCTGTGGTCTCAGGGACTCACTTTCCTTCTATCTTGTTGCTCTAGCATGTGTGATTTCCATTTCCAAGCTGATTCTCATGATCTGACATGGCTACTGGAGCTGCAGTCATTACACGGCACTTCATCCAGCCCCTTTCTCCTAAAGCAAGCACTGACAGAAGAGCTTGCCCCTTCCCCGTAAGAGCACATCAGAATTTGCACACTTCCACAATATCCCACCAGCCACAGGGAAGCCACGCGGCCTCACTGTTGTCCATCTGTAAAGGAGCTGGGAAACAGTCCTTTTTTTTCAGGTTATCATGTGCACAATTAAAAATTGGGAGTTCTATAACTGAGGAATTAGATAAGGAACATCAGGAGGCAATTAGTAATCTCTAACACACAGCAAGCTGAGATGAAAATGTGAACGTTTCTGAATCTTTGCCAGCAGGGCCAGTTTTTTCAATCCTCTAAGGTCAAACGTGAGAATGAACCACACTTCTGGCCCCTAAGACTTCTGCCAACAGTCTTGCAGTCTGCTTAAGGGGAGTCTGGGGATACGACCAGCATCGCACGCTCAGTCTTGGAGGCAGCGTCAGGCATGGTTGAGCCTCAGGCACCAGAGGCACACCGCCCGGGGTTCAAACCTTGATTCCGCTGCTTACTGGCTATATGATCTTGGGCGGGTTACTTAAACTCTCCGTGCCTCGGTCCCCTGTCTGTGAATGGGGACAATCCTAGTGTCTCTCTCCAAGTGTTGCTGTGGGCATGAAACGAGCTGAGCACTCACCAAACACCAGCGCTGGTGAGGAAATGACCCCGGCCTAACGCTCTCCCCAGCCGGTGTGGACCACACCCTGTGCAGCGCTGTGTGCACAGAGGTTACAGGAGAAGGAAGAGAGCCAAGACCATCCTGGAGGAGCTGGTGATTGATAAGCTGTATCTAACTCTGAATTAATGACCTGGGGCTACTCATTGGAAGACCAGTCATTTATTTGGAAATAATCTCAGTTTGCTAAGAAAATTTCAGGATGATTTTCTTCCAAACTTTCTTCTAACGAATTTTTTGCAGGAGAAATGAATCATAATCCTACTGTGATCGCTTTGTAACGTATCCCCTTGGCTAGGTTGAACTCCTTCCCCTGAATTCCTTTTCTTGCATGTTTCTGATTAGGACGATACAAGGAAGGCTCTCTCCAACAGCTGGAGTGATGGAGGAGGCAGCAGCCATTCTGTAGCACGCATGTGGTCAACACTCTGAGCGCTCATCTGCTGACTCACGTGAAGCCGCAGCTGGGTGAGAGGTCTGTCTCAAACAAAGGGCCTCAGCTCCTGCTGGGTTCCCTGTCACCAAGGCTGAGGCAACAGGAACAGACATGGTTTCCGTCCATCCTTATGGATTCCCGCACCTGCTCTTGGAGTGCCAGCCTGCTCCCCAGCCTCCCTGTTCTGCCTGCTGCCCTGGGGACTTCAAGCTCCAACATCAGACGTGGAGACGTTCAACCAGCCCTCCACAACTGGTGTAAGCCAATTCCCTGTAATAAATGATCCATCTCTTTATCTATGTGTCTCTCTGTCTGTCTGTCTAAAATCTCCCACTCTCCCACTGGTTCTGCTCCAGTGGTTCTGTGGTTGACCCCCTGACTGATACACTTCCTGTCGTCCAATCCCCTATTTCACAGCTGGGAGAGGTGTGAGGCCCAGAAAGGCATGATGCTTTACTCAAGGTCCCACGAGAGCCAGTGACCCAGCAGGGACCAGAACCCGCTTTCCCGACTCCTGCTCCAGTGCTCTTTGCATGGATGTCCCCATCAGTGCTCACACATTCGCACAACAGAGCATTCTGAGCCTCTCCTGCACTCCAGCTGCCAGGCCCGGGCGTGGGGACTTAGCCCCAGATCACGGGTGGGTCCTGCACTCAAGCTGCCCACGGTCTAGTGGGGAGACAGGTACGTCTGTAGACAATGCTAACATGGGTGGCAAGTACCCCAGGTGGGGTGACGATGAGCACAGGAGCCGTGGGCCCCAGAAGCCAGCCTCTCGTGAAACATCAGAGGGTGGGGATGGGTGGGGCAGCCACGAGATACCCAACCCTGATCTACTCTGAGGAAGCTCTTGAAGAGCTCTTCTGGAACACGGCCATGGAATGAATCTTCGGACTGAGAGCTCCCTGCAAAGCCAGCCCTGGACAGTCCTCGGGGGGCGGGTGACACTCCCCTCTCTGCGCATTGGCCCTCCCTGCTGCCCTCCGCTCAGCCTGTAGGACCTACTGTCCTCATGCCTCCTCCCATCTGTATGGCCTTCTGAGCGTCCCCTTTGGGGATGAGGCTCTGTCTTCTATGGAAGCGAGGAGCTTGGGAGGAATTCTGAAGGGGCCCCTCCCTCTCCACTCTGCCTGAAGTCTCTCCCCAGGTGGGGTTTGCACAGCTCTGGACAGCGCTACCTGAGGCATCTGCAACACACTTTGGTCAACAAGCCCTTCTCAAGTCTGACTGTGTGTCATCATTGTGCTGGTCATTGGGGATCCGGAAACTCTCCAAGCCCCGGCCCTGCAGGCCCCCCAGGCCCTCACTGGTCAGCAGATCCCAGCCCTGAAGTGTCACAAACCCTCTCGCTGACATTGCTAAACCCTGAAGTCCTGGCCTGGGGGCTCCCGGAAACAAAGACCCCAGGGAACAGGCCGCTCTCACCAACCCAGGGCTCTGCCAACATGCTCTGGAGAACAAACAGCACGCTGGTTTGGTGGCTGATGTGGGGAAGGAGGTGGGGGGGGAGCAGTGGGGTCACCGCGGAGCCAGAAACCCTCTGAACTTACTGGAAAGCTCCTGGGAGTTTGTTTTCCTGAAAGGATACAAAAACAGGTTGGACCTCTCCAGTGTTTACTCGAAGACTTAATTACCTAATCAGGAGCTGGCTTGCCTGGCAGGCTGGCAGAGGTACAGCTGGGGCAGATGCATCTGCTGCTCACCTGGGCTGGAGAAGTCCTGGGAGGTGGGCTGCCCAACCCAAGACAGAGCAACCCAGAAGAGGCCGAGTTGGGGCTGGACGCCCTGGCTGCGGAGTAGGACAGAGTTGGTAGGGATGCTGTGTGGCTTTGAGCAACTTACTTAACCTCTCTGAACCACTGTCTTCATCTGCTAAGTAGAAATAGTGATACTTCCCTTGCTGGGAGGTTGGAGGATTAGCAGTGGTTGCCTGGCACTCAGCATTCAGGCAAAGGCTGTTGTTAGTAACAAAGTCCTCGTTTGGTCAGGCTGTTGGAAACTGGGATGTTCTGAAGGCCCAGCTACCACCCTCAGTCTCCTTCACAAATTGACTCCATCCAAGTGTGTACACTCATTGCCCACGCGGTGTTTCTTCCCAGCCTCTCTGCTCCCAGACATGAACAGCACTGCTTCAAGACGGCAGGTGACGTGCGTCAGCAGATATGAAACTGATGACGTGGACACACCCCTAGCTGCTGGGAGAGGGGTCTCCCGGCTCAGCTCTGCCCTGTCATGACTCAGTTTCCCTCTGCTCTGGTCTTCCTAAACTCCCGAGGAGCTCTGTTCCTGCCCTGAGCCCTGATGGATCGGCTGCCTCTTTCATCAGTCTCCCGTGACCATCATAATTTTGCTACTTGGCCCCAGTCCCGTGGACTGGAAAGAAATACAGACCTGAGTACACTGAAATCCTGCTGGGCTCAGGGCTATGCAGAGGGCCCAGAGCATGTTTAAATGAATTTTTAGGTTAACACCAAAATGAAAACAAACCATTTTTTTTTTTTTTGTGAGGAAGATCAGCCCTGAGCTAACATCCCTGCTAATCCTCCTCTTTTTGCTGAGGAAGACTGGCTCTGAGCTAACATCGATTGCCAATCCTCCTCCTTTTTTTCCCCCAAAGCCCCAGTAGATAGTTGTATGTCATAGTTGCACATTCTGCTAGTTGCTGTATGTGGCACGCGGCCTCAGCATGGCCGGAGAAGTGGTGCGTCGGTGCGCGCCCGGGATCCGAACCCGGGCCGCCAATAGCAGAGCGCATGCACTTAACTGCTAAGCCACGGGGCCGGCCCATAACACACCATTTTTAAATTCTCAAGAAGAAGCTGCTGATCCCCACTCGGAGAAAATCTGGATTGGGGACCCCAGGACCTGGGGCAATCCCCCTTGACCCTCTTCCCCACCTGTAACGCCTCTTGTTTCTGATCCTCCGGGCTCACAGGAGGAAGAGTGGGTGTTGACCCTAAGCCCTCAGTGGTGACTAGAGGTAGATTGCAAACGGTGGCCGAAACCTTTCCTCCTCCCCGTCTGCAAGTCCTTTGCAATGACATCGCAGCTCCTTCCTCAAGGGAGTGGGGTGTCTGTTCCCCTGTCCTTGGTCCAGGCTGGCCTGAGGCTTGCTCTGACCAGAGAATACAGTGGAAGTGAGGGTGCTGGGTCCGAGCCAGGCCCGGGAGGCTGGTGGGCTTCCCCTCTCTCATTCACCCCCCCAGGTCCCCCCTTTAAACCCAGTGTCCTTGGTATTGGTAAAGTGACTCAGATCCAGAGCTCCTTCTGTCCGAGGGAGAAAGCACGTCGGTACTTTTTCTAGTGGAGAGAGGGTGCAGAGCAGGTGGGGAGAGATGCAGGAGGTTTTCAGGCCTCCTGTCCCGAGTCGAGTCCGCGAACAGGAGGATGCAGAGGCGCTGTGCCTCTTTCCTCGTTGGAGAAGAAACTCCAGCAAGCTGGGAGGCTAAAGTTACCTGCTGGCTAGGCGAAGCCTCAGCACAAGGGCAGCTTGCCTCGTCCCCCACATCGTGTCCGGGTGGGGAAGGAGCCCAGCTCCTCTGCTGTAAAGCTGTGTCATTCTGCAGAACGGACACTCCAAGCCCAGAGATGCTATGCCCCTTCCCCAAGCCACAGAGCAAGTGAAGGGCAGGCTGGGCCCGTCTGCTGACCAGATGTTCTCAGCCTCTCTCCAGGAAATGCAGGGCTCTGCTGCTGGCCCTGCCCCCTGCTCCTCCCCACAAGACCCAGATCAGCTCTGATCTGAGGTTCTCTCTTAAAGATGCAGCTCCTAGAGAGCCGGAGTCATGTCGGCTTCACTTCTCCATCTTCCTGGTGTCCAGCACTATGTCTGGCCAGAGGGGAGCCAGGATGGGGCTGCCGAGGGAGCTTTTCTGACTCCCTCTCACTGGGTGCAAGTTCAAAATCTCGTGGCACAGTACACACACCTCTCTCAGGCAGTATTTTAAGCATGTCCATAAGTGATTATTTATATATGTACATTTGTGAGTATTCATATGTATGTGTGTGTGCACACCCATCTTTGTCTACCGGATTGTGAGTACCTTCATGGCATGAGATGGATGTGAGATGGATGGTAGATAGATAGACAGACAGATACTGGGTAGGTAGATGGCTAGGTGGGTGGGTGCATGGATGGAGGGATATATAGATAGATCGACCCAGCTGTCCATCCACTATGACTAGGATGGTGATTTGTTCATAATGGTCTCAGATAATGTGGAAGGAAGGAAGGCAGAATCCAGGGCCGTCCTTGTCCCGAGAAGAACAGAGGAGCTGGGGGGAGGACACTGCAGCAGCGAAGGCTCAAGGCTTGAAACTAGGGGGCCCAGTATGGTCTTCACCATTCAATTTCTCTGATCTTCAGTTTTCTTCTCTGTAAAAAGGGAATGATAATAGCAGCGTCTGCCTCTCGAGGATGAACGAGAGCATAAGCATAAAAGAACATGCTCCAGAGGTTCACAGAGTGGACAGGCCCAGGGCCTTGAATTCAGGCAGAGGGTCTAGTCTGGCTCTGCCACTCAGGTACTGCTGGACCCCCAGGAAACTGCTTGACTCTCCTAAGCCTCAGCTGCAAGATTGGGAGAGGAAGTTGCTCCTTGTTGGAAGTTTGTGAATATAAAACAGGGCTCTGTATGAGGAAGCAGGTGCCCAGCAGTGAGGACCGCCAACGATGCTGCTGTCAATGTCCTCCTTTAGAAGGCCGGCCCCACCCTCTCGCAGTTTGGAAGATCAGAGATGCCCGTGGAAATACGGGAGCATGCAGGGTGCAGCGAAGGGCTAAGGTGATGAAGGCTCCTACAGGAGAGCACAGGGCTCAGGGAGGACCCAGTCATGGAGAGCCCTTTGGAGGAGGTGGAGAGGATGTTTGGGGAAAACGCTTCCCTCCTCAGACTCCCACATAGAGGAGGTGTGGGAGGGGAGATGTCGGCAAGGCAAGAAGTAGAGAAATACTTTAAAAACAACAAAAAAATAACAGTTCTTGGGGAATTGCCAATATTTACTAACCTGTGGGTGTGTTCCCTCAGGAAGGGTTGGGGGATGTAGCCGCTGGAGACAGCTGCTGGCACAAACAGGGGGAGGGACCTGGCTTCATTTGTGGATGCAGACCTGGAGTGGGAACTGGGTCTATACGACAGTGGAGGAAAAACAGGGTCTGGGGGCTCCGTTGCCCTGGGCAACCCAAAGCAGGCAAATAGAGCCAGGGCAGCCAGGGGTCCTGGGTTCTCCCAGTCTAGTTGGGCCTCTCGTTCCTGCGGGCTTGAGATAATTCGCTTCCATTTGCCCCCCATCCCTCCACCTACGAGCCCAGCTCCACCATATTGTCCTTGTGTTGGAAGGGACTGTTCTGTCTGCTCAGCGCTCTCAGAGAGACTTGCCACCCTCAAACTCTCTACCAAAGCCTCCAGGGTTTGACCAGATGCGGCCCCTCCTCACCCACATTCCCCGGCCCGTGGGCCAGAGACGAACGGACCAGGGAGGGCCAGACCCAGGGCAGCCGTTCCATAGGTGGCTGGTACCCAACAGCGGTCAATTAGATGCTCTTTTCCATGGATCTGAGCTTGGAAAGAATTTTCCAGCTCTCAGAGGACACGAAAGGCTGGGTGTAGAGCCGCAAAGGGGTGAGGATGGGGGGGGCATACGGAGGCTTTTTACGGTGGAGAGAGAAGAGTGGAAGAGGAAGGGGCACTGAAGGAGGGAGGAAGGAAGGGGGCGAGGAGGAGAAAGAGAGACCGACCACCCCAGAATACCCCCCAGAGGGCTCTAGTGTCGGTCTCCGCAAACCCTTACACTAAATCCTATCCTTTTTTATTTATGGACTTTATTTTTTTAGCCCTTTGCATTTTGAAATATAATATATAGAGAAAGGTGCATAAAAAATAACCATCGAGCTTAACAAATTATTAGTGAGCTGAAGTATAGGCAGTTCGAGAAGCGGGATGACAGCTCCTCTGAAGCTCTTCCACTCTCGACCTCCTTCCCCCTCCGAGGTGGCCAGTATCAGGGCTGGTGGCTTTTCTTTGTAATCTTATACAGTCAGCTAAGCACGCGACCTTAAAGACTACAGCTTAATTTTGCCAGCTTTTAAACTTAACATAAATGGAAGATACCTACGTGTTCTTTTGAGTTCAGCTTCTTTCGTTTAATGGGACAGTTCTTGAGATGGCATCACGTGCTGCCCGTACTTAGATCCTCGCTCTCAGTGCTGCAGATTACTCCATGGTACGACCACACCATGACGTTCACGTCCATTCTGCTGTGGACAGACACCGGGGTTGTTTCCAGGTGGAGACTACTAAGAATAACCCTTCCCGTCCTGTCACCCAATGTTCCTTAGGTGTCCTAAGACCTCTGATTTTTACCACCAATAAGCAACTTGAACATAGGGAAACAGCACCCAACCAGAAAACGGGGAAACCCAGAGAAATCCGAGTTCTCATTAGGGTTGGATCCTGGGCCTCTCAGAGAATGGAGGTTCAGATTCATTTCACTTTCTGGGCCAAGAAATCAACAAAGATTTTTCGAGCATGTAGCGTCTGAAAGGAAAGAGGACAGGCCCTGATGTGCAGAAGGCCACGGAAGACAGTGCCTCCAGCTCTGAGGTGGGGGAGGACTTCTACAAGGAAGCAGTTTTTGGGATGGGCTGAGAAGGAGGATTCATCTAGAGAAAGCTGGAAATTATTTAATTCAGTCCTTTGTACAGGAACCCCTCCAAATGTCTGAGTTTCCCGGCTTCCTTGTCTCCTCAAGCCAGGTGGGCACAGGGACCTCCCCGTCCAAAGGAGCACATGGCTCAGACCTGTGTGGACATTGAAACACACTGTCTGCACCTAGAGAGCTATGGGGACCAGTAGCAGGGGACCACACAAGATAGGAGCTTGTCACAGAGCAGCCTCTAGATGGAAGGTGATGTACAAAACAAACAAGCTAACCAGCTTCCTGTAACAATGTTTTCCAACCTGAGTTCTTGTGAATGAACATTTGGGCATTTGGCTTCCAATGATGGGAACGAGATTGTAGTTCAGGTGGTTCACGGCCTCAAAGGCTGGGCTCTGCTGACACTGTGTGTAAATGCACAGGATGTGGTCTGTACGTCTATAGGACAGAGACTTGGAAAACCCACATTACGAGGGCGGTATTCCAGCAGGGCCAGAAGGATAAATTCAAGAGATGACCTGGCTCTGGGTCCCACCCCTGACACTGGCTTGCTGAGTGATCATTCCCCTCTCTGGGCCTCGGCCCCTCTATCTGTAAAGTGGGAGCTAGACTAGGAGATGTCTGAGGGTCATTCGTCCCAACGTTCTATGATTCTACACATGCTCTGGGGAGGAGAGGCTCTCATAAACGAGACGGTACAACGTTAGAAGACTGCTATGATCAGAGCTGGCGTTATAAACCACAGCCTTTCTGGGAGGTCCACTGGCTGGCAAGGCTTTGGTTGGAGAGAGCTGGAATCTCTGAGGCCTGATCGTGGTCAAGCTTCGCAGGTGGCTTTATTGCTTTAAGGAGACGCATGCCCAGATATATTGGACACCTTACTGCACAACTTACTTTTTCACCTCATATGTCAAGAACCTCTTTGCAGGTGAATACAGATAGCTCACTCGTAATCCCTGGAACAGAAATAACATAGTTTATGCAAAGAGCCCCTGTTAATGCATATACGGGTTATTTCCAGTGTTTTGCAAACCGTGACATGATAGACACCGTGTGCACACATTCTCTCTTACCGCAGTCTTTAACACACAGGTGAGATCATGTCACTCGCCTCCTCCAAGATAAAACACAAACTCCTTACCCTGGGTTTCCTGCATGACCTGGCCCTGCTGCCCTCTCTGAGCTCACCTTGGAACACCCTCCTGCACCCATTAGCACCGATTACTCTGGTCTGATTGCAAGGCCTTGAACTCGCCAAGCCCAACCCTGCCTTGAGAATGTACCTGTTCCCTCTCCTAGAACACTCTTCCTTGATCTTCAATGACTCCTTCCTCACCATTCAGAGCTCAGGCCACATGTCACCTCTTCTGAGAGGCCTTCCGGCTCAGCCAAGGTTAAGTGGCCACCCTCAGTCTCTTATATTATCTTATGTCAATTCTCTGCACAGCCTTTTGGGGGTTGAATTGTGTCCTCTAAAAAGAAATATTGAAGTCTTAACTCCCAGTACCTGTGACTGTGAGCTTATTTGGCAACAGTCTTTGCAGATGGAGTCAAGTTAAGATGAAGTCATCTGGACGCAGATGAACCCTTATCCAATTCCCGATGTCCATATAAGAGGAGGGAAATTTGGGCAGAGAGATACACAGAGAGGAGAAGGCCAGGTGATGACAGACATTGGAGTGATGTGTCTACAAGCCAAGAGACACGAAGGATCGCTGGCAGCCACCAGAAGCCAGGAGAGACAAAAAACAGATGCTCCCTGGAGCCTCCAGAAGGGACCAGCCCTACCAACACCTTGATTTTGGACTTCTGGCCTCCAGAATTGGGGGGAATATGTTCACGTCGTTTTAAGACACCTAGTTTGCGGTAATTTGTTATGGCAGCCCTAGGAAACTAATACACAGCCCTAATCCCCATCCAGTACATTTCTAGTTTCTTTCTTTCTTTATTTGTGGTCTGCCTCTCCCACCAGAACGGCAGCACCATGAGAGCAGGGCCTTGCTTGTCCTGTGGGTGGGTACCTCCTCAGTGCCTGACACCCTAACATTTTTTGAAGGAAGTAACAGCGTGTTAATTTCTGAAGGAGATAGAGTCTTATAAGTGGGATTGCTGAGTCAAAATGTAAGTGCATTTTAATCTTGATAGACCATCAGATTACTTTCCCCAAAACATCGTAGCTGTTGCCTTCCTCCCAGCAGGGCATAAAAGTGCCCATTACCCACATCCTATTCAGCTCTGGACAGGGTCAACCTTCTTAATACTTGCCATCTAGAGGGTGAACATGGGATCTCATTGCTGTCCTACCTTTCATTCTCCTGACAACTGGGAAAGGGGGTCATATTTTCATAGATTCATATGCTATTTGCACTTTTCCTGTGAATTATCTATTCCTAAACTTTTTCCATTTTTCTACTGGTATGTGTGGTAGGCAGAATAACGACCCCCTCTAAACTGTCCATGTCCTAATCCCCAGAACCTGTGAAAATGTTACTTTACATGGCAAAGTGGAATTAAGGTTGCAAATGGAATTAAGATTGCTAATCAACTGACCTTGAGATGGGAAGATCATCCCGGATTATCCAGGTGGGCCCAAGGTAATCACAAGGGGCCTTGTAAGCAGAAAAGGAGGGGAGAAAACAGAGACCTGGAGAGATGGCAGTGTGAGAAGGACTCAGCCTGACATCGCTGGCTTTGAAGATGGAGGAAGGGGCAGAGAGCCAAGGAATGCAGGCAGCCTCTAGAAGCGGGAAAAGGCCAGGACACGGATTTCCCCTGGAGCCTTTAGAAGGAACCAGCCCTGCCAACACTTTGACTTCAGCCCAATGAGACTCATTTTGAACTTCTGACCTTCAGAACTGTAAGATAACAAATTTGTGTTGTTTGAAGCCACTAAGTTTGTGATAATTTGTTAGAGCAGCAACAAGACATTAGTACACTAGGAATTTTCTTATCAATTCGCAGACGCCTGTTGCATGATAGGGATTTAAACCCTTTATTTTCTTGCACCCATGTTACCCTCACCTTCTGGTACCAGAATTATTGGTTTATAATCTACCTCCTTCCTCCTTGAGCCCCCAAGGACAGGGTCCATGTTTCGTCTTGGCATTTCTAGCAAACCAGCATCTGGTGGGTGCAGCATAAATGCAGAATGAATGAAGAAATAGAAGAACTGTGGGAATATCTTTACACTGTGTCATCCCTGCATCCTCCTCATCCCTGTACTCCATGAACACCGAGCCTTCTGACAATGGGGAAACCAGATATTGCCCCATTTCTTGGTCTTGTCTCCCAGGCTTAGCTCAGAGGGGAGGCTGATCATAAATTCCCCAGATGATTGGGTCCCCACGCCTCACTTCTGAGTGGAGCCTGCATAGGCAGCAGGACTGAGAAGCATCGTCTGCACTCAGCAAAATGCAGGGGCTGCAGAGGTGACGTGCCTGTGGGAGGCGGACATAGATGGAATGAGGAGGCTTCCCAAATACCCGAGTACTCCGGCATGTCACAGGCTGCAGCAGGACATTCTCCCATGAGAACAAGAGTGGGGTCGCTGTGATTCTTGTCTGTGGTTCAGCAGAACCGGCATGGTCTGAAGCCTGGGACCAGAGCAAAGATGAAGACAGCACAACGGAAGTCTGCCCAGATGACACCAAGCAGGACCAGATGCCCCACTCCATCGCAGCTTTGGACAGGAGGTGAAAGAAACCCTGTGTGGAATTGGTAAATTCTGGATTGGCTGAGATGGATTTCTCCTACTCAGAATAACTGAGGCTTAAAGAGAAATTAAGCTGAATTGTTTTTTTAAAAGTCGCATATCTTACATGCCTGAGATTTTTACTCACTTCATAGAATTTGAAACGAATTGATTTGAAAGGAGACAATAACTCAGGGAAGTTAGCTGTTCCCTGGGAATGGTCAGGCTGGTGGCTTCTCAGTAGAGGTGGTGTGGGGGCCGGGGCGGGGCCGGAGCAGTCATTTTGCTGTGCTTGTACCAGGCGGGGCAGGGCCTGAAGATCCACCCACCCCAAATTTCCCCGTTGCAGGAATATACACTCCTAGGGTTGGCTCAGGGAGTCGGACCCGGGCAGTGGCAGCAAGCAGCTGAAGCCTCACCTCTGCAGTAAGTGGCTACTGCAACCTCACAGGTGATGGTGAGGATCAAGGGAGACAGGCGGCGAAAGGGCTTTGGAGACTGTGAAAGCCCCATATTCACAAAAGGGGTCTGAGTCTACCCAGCATCCTGGCAGCTTTAGCTAGACCAAGTATACTCAGAGCCCAAAAGTGGATACAAAAGTGGGATGTCACTGAGTCCATGACCTAGACCTGAACAGAGTATGTGAGTATTTGGGCCCTCCTCAGAACCCCGTGATCCTTTGTAACTAACTAGTCCTAAGACTATTGTAACAACCCGCTCTGCTAGTTTCCTCATCTTTCACTAATTTAAAGCTGCCGATTAGAAGTGAGGGGCAGGCACCTTGTTACTGACTGACTGATACTGAAGAAGGAGAGGAAATTCTGCTAAAAAGCACTTGAGCTCAGTTCAAACACCCTGTAGAGGGCACCTGCTGTGTGCCCAAAGCAGCTGCCATCCTGCTGTCTCCCTTCATCATCCTGGGGAATCCCTCAATCTCTCTCCTGGGCTGGCTCTCTTGTGTCTCTATTTACTTCCTTGTTTCGGTGGAGCCTGTCCTCAAGTAGCCTTCTGAGAAAAGGGTGTTTAAGAAGTAAAGTTTTTGAGACCTTTCATGTCTTAAAATACATCTATCATATTCTCACGCTTGATTGAGGATTCTATATCTTCAATCAAGGATTGAGAATCTTTTTGGCTGCCTATAGAATTCTTGGTGGTGTGGTGGGCAGCCTCTAAGATGGCCCCCGGTGATCCCTACCTTTTGGTATTCAGGCCCTTGCGTAATGCCCTCCCACGCTGTTGGTCTGTGTGACTAACTGTGTGGTTCAGCAGAACTGGTTTGAAGTCTGAGATATGGCAGAAGTGCTGGAGTATCATTTCCGAGATCAGATTAGGCTACGGCAGAAGTGATGGAAACAGCTATTGTGCAATTAGATTATAACAGACTGTCTTGGGCTCTCCCGATCTGCTGCGTCACTCACTCTGGGGGAAGCCACATCACGAGTGGTCCCATGGGAAGCTCCATGGAGAGGTCTTTGCAACAAGGAACTGAGGGCTTGTGCCAACAGCCACATGAGTGAGCTTGGAAGCAAATTCTCCAGCTCCAGCGGAGCCTTCAGATGACCGTGACTCTGTCCCACAGCTGGATACAACCCTGAGAGCCCCCGAGGCAGAACCACCCAGTTAAGCTGCTCCTGAATTCCTAACCCTCAGAAACTGAAATAATATTGTTTTGTTTTACGCCATTAAGTTTTGGAGTAATTTGTTATGTAGCAAAAGTAACAAATATCGGAAATCCTTTTCCTTCACGGTTTTGAAAGGTTTGCTCTAAGGCTAAGGCTCGAGCTTTCCAGTGTTTCTGCTGAGAAATCCAAAACAACTCTGATCTCGATTTTTGTACATGACCCATTCCCCCCCGAAGCTGTGGCACCTTCTCTGCAGCCCATCTGTTCTGCAGTTGCACAGCTCGCATGTTGCGTCTCCACGTTCCACTGTGCGGGGCCCCTGCTGGGCCGCTTCAGTCTGGAAATTCACTTCTTTCAGTTCTGGGACTTTCATTGAATTATTTCATTGACAATTTCCTCCCCTTCATTTTCTCTATTCTCTATTCCTAAAATCCCTTTTATTCATACTCTGGATCCCCTGGACCAGTCCTATTTTCCTACTGTCCTGTTTTCCTCTATTTTCCATTTCTGGGGTTTTTGTCTTGCTTTCTGGGTAATCTCTTTGACCCCTAATCTTCTAGTAAAGCTTTTTATTTTAGTTTTTATTCTGCGTTCTCCTTTTTTGTTGTTTTTACGGAGTGTTCCCTTTTTATAGCATCTTGTTCTTCTGTCACGGATGCAGTATCTTCTCATCACTCTAAAAATATCTATACTAGAGCTGTGGGGGAATTTTTGGGTTTGTTTCTTTAAAAATTTTCTTCTCTCTGTATAGTCTCTTTTCTTCCAGATTATTTTCTTTGATATCTTTCCTTCATGTGAGTTTTCCTAGGATGTCTGGCAATCTCGGTTTCTCCACTGATATTTAAGAGTGGAGCACTGAAGAATTGACTGGAAGCTCTTAGGCTTTATTGGGGTAAATTTGTTCCCCTGAGCCTCCCCTGGGGTGGTGTGGATGGACTGTTGACACTTGTTCTATCTAGGGCCTCCTCAGGCGTCTCCTATCTCTGTGTGCTCTCTCAAGCATGGTGGCTCCGGGGTAGGTAGATTTCTCACGTGTTGGCTCAGGGTTCCCACAGTGCTTGCCCAGGAGAAACAACGAGACAGGCAGAAGCTGTATCACTTTTTGTGACTTAGCATTGGAAGTCACATCATTTTTTTCCTTGAAGCAGTCACATAAGCCCACCCAGGTTTAAGAGAAGGAGCATAGATTCCACCTCTTGATAGGAGAGTGTCAAAATTCTGGAAGAGCATGTGAGGCTGGAAATATCGTTATAGCCCATTTTTGATACAAAGCTTCATAATATTTAAGTATACCGTATCCTAGAAAATTCACTGTATTAGCTCCCTCTTGCTGCCATAACAAATAATTATAACTTTGGTTCTTTAAAAAACACAAAATTATTATCGTACAGTTCCAGAGTTCAGAACTCCAAAGTGGGTCAGAAGTCCAGTGGGCCAAATCAGGATGTTGGCAGAGCCACACTTCCTCTGGAGGCTCTAGGGGAGAATCAATTTCCTTGCCTTTTCCTGCTTCTAGAAGCCACCTCCTTTCCTTGGCTTGTGGCCCCTTCCTCCATCTTCACAGCACATCACTCCGGCCTCTGCTTCCACTGTCACATCTCCTCTCTCTGACTCTGACCCTCTTGCTTCTCTCTCATAAGGACCCTCGTGATTACAGTGGGCCCAGCAGGATAATCCAGGATACTCTCCCCATCTGCAAAGTCCATTTTGCCATGCAAGGTACCCTACTCACAGGTTCTGGGGGCTAGGATGTGGAAATCTTTGAGGGGACATTATTCTGTCTACTATAGTCATGTATGTGGAGCCAGTCATTTCCTAGTGATTTTGCAGTTAATAAATTAGCCATTTGTGTGTATCTTTCACATGTAGCAGAGTGCTCCAGTGAACCCAAGAACCCTTTGCCCCAATCCATGGGGTGCCCACCTGCCTTGTACCCTCCAGCTGGAAGATTTCTTTGCAAGATACAGGCCAACCTGGGTTTGCAGAAGCTCCTGACTGGCATCAGCTCTAAACACCCTCCTCATACATCAGCCTGCTCTCCAATCCCAGAGTTCTGAGCAAATACAGCTCCATGTTCTCTTGTGAGCCTTGCCCAATCCAGAGAAGCTGTCTGGCACCGTGGAAAGGGCTCTGTTCACACGTCTAGTGAGTATTTGGCCAACACACTCAGCCTCTTTAGACTTCAGTCCCCTTGGCTTTAACCTGGGAGGTGACACAAGTTAAGAAGAGATAGGTGATCAGAGCCAAGTCCCACTTGTGTTTAACTTCAACTCTGTTAACAGGCTGCTGACGGACAGAGCGGGGACAGTACGAGGGAGCCCAGTGGAGGTCAGCAGGACAGGCGAGAGCCTCTCAGGAGGAGGCCTCCTCAGCACCCGCTTGCTGGGCCTCACTCAGGCCGGGCCACCCCCGCGCCTCAGCCCCACCTGCACCCTGAAATCCGGCCTCTTACGCTCTGATCGCCACCTCTCACCCTTCCAGCTCTCTCCCACCTACCAAATCTGCTCCTCCAGCTTGTCAAGGACACTCATTTCATCTCTCTTCTCTATAAGGAGAAATTTCAAAACTACAGAAAAATGTAGAGAGCAAAATAGCACACATCCATTTACCACCTGCTCAGTAGTGATAATTTTAACAGAGTTCGCTTCCAATTCTTTTTAAAGACATAAAACACCACAGGTATAATTGAAGTCCCATGTGTATCCCTTCTCAGTTGCTTTTCCCTTCTTAAATTTAATTAACTCTTTCCCCCCTAGAGAAAACCACCATCTCGACTTTGGTGTGTCCAGGATTTTATTCTTTCCACATATGTGTTCACTGACAAATAATAGATAATACTTTTCTATGTGTTTCAGAGATTACATACATGATCCAAAGCTACCTACCAACTCAATGCAATCCCTATTAAAATTTCAACAGCGTTTTTCAGGGAAATGGAAAAGCTGCTCCTCAGATTCATACAGAATTGCAAGATGCCTTGGATAGTTAAAACAATCTTGAAAAAGAAGAATAAGGTTGGGGGTCTCACAGTTTCTGATTTCAAAACTTACTACAAAGCTACGGTAATTAAAACACACTGGCATGAGGACGGTTATATAGACCAACGGAATATAATAGAGAGCCCAGAAATAAACCCTCCATATATGGTCAACTGAGTTTTGAGAAGGGTGCCAAGACTGTTCAATGGAGAAAGGACAGTCTTTTTAACAAATGGTGCTGGGAAAACCGGACTTCCACATGCCAAAGAAGCTGGACTTCTTACCCAACACTGTACACAAAAATTAACTCAACATAGATCACACACATAAACTTAAGGGTTAAAACTTTAAAATTCTTCTAAGAAAACAGAGGGGAAAAATCTTCTTGATACTGAATTTGGCAGCAATGTCATGGATTTGACACAAAAAGTACAGGAAACAAAAGAAGAAATAAATAAATTGGACTCCATCAGAATTTAGTCTAAGTTTTTAAATTTGCTAGCATAAAGTTTTTTTTATAATAACCTCTTTTTATCTTTTAATATTTGTAGGATCTTTTTCATTGCTGATATCAGTAACTTATATTGCCTCTCTTTTTATCTGGGGTTTATCAATTTCATTATCTTTTTAATAACCAAAGTTTTTGCTTTGCTAATCTTCTCCTCTGTTGTATATCTGCTTTATATTTCATTGATTTTGGTTCTTACTTTTGTTATTTCCTTCTGTCTTCTTTCCTTGGAATTAAGTTACTGTTCTTTTTTTAACTTCTTGAGAAGAAAATTTAGATAACTGGTTTTAAACTCTTTTCTCATATAATGTATGCATTTAAAGCTATAAATTTCTTTCTAAACAGTGCTTTGACTATTTACCTCAGGTGTTTGTAGGTAGTATTTGATTTGATTTTCATTCAGTTCAAAATATTTCCTAATTTCTATATGATTTCTTCCTTGGCCCGTGGGTTATTTACAAGTGTTCTGCTTAACATCCAAACATTTGGGGTTTCTAATAATCTTTCTTTTGTTCATTTCTAGTTTAATTCCACTTCGGTCAGAGATCATACCCAGTGTGATTTCACCTTTTGAAATTTGTTAAGACTTGCTTTATGGTCCAGCACATGTTCTATTTTGGTAAATATGCACTTGAAAAGAACGTGTACTCTCCAGTTGCTGAGTGCAGTGTTCTATAACTGTCTATTAGGTCATGTTGATTAATTCTGTTGTTCATATTTTCTATATACTTATTGATTTTTTATCTGCTTTTTCTATCAGTTGCTGAGAGAGATTTGTTAAAATCTCCAACTATGATTACAGACTTGCCTATTTGTCTCTTTTGTTCTGTCAGTTTTCTACTTTGCGTATTGTGCAGCTCTGTTATTAAGTGCATATGAATTTATGTCTTCCTGTTGAATTAATCATTTTATAGTCATGAAATGTTGCTCTTTACCTCCATGACTACTTCTGGCTGTAAGGTCTATTTTGTCTGATATTAAAAGAGCCACATTTTTCATTTGCTGAGTTTTTACATGGTATAACTTTTACCATCTTCTTACTTTCTACCTTTCTATGTCCTATATTTAAAATGTGTCTTACAAATACTGAATATCTTTAGAACTAAATTGTTCAGGGAGGGAAGAGAAAGAAAGAGAAGGGAAAGAGGAGCATGAATTGCCTTCACTTTTGAAGAAAATTTTTACTGGGTATAGAACTTTCCTTTCTGCAGCTAAAGATGCTGTTCCATTGTTTTCTGGCTTTCATAGTTGCAATTAACAATCAGCTATAACTCATTGCTGCGCCTATGAATGTCACGTGTTTTAATTTTTCCTGGCTACTTTTAACATTTTCTCATTGTCTTTAGTTTTCATAGTTTGACTATGATGTGCCTATTTGTCATTTTCTTTGTATTTCTTTTCCTTGGGACTCAGAGATTTGTGAATCCATGAGTTGATGTTTTTATCTGATTTTGAAAGTTCTTGCTCTTTATCTCATCAAACATTAGTTGTCTTATTCTCTCTCCCTCCTCTCTTTCTGAGAATCCAATTATCTGCATATTAGACCTATGACTGTGTCCCAATATGTGTATTATACTCTGGTCTGTTATTTTAATTATTTTCTCTCTCTGTGCTTCAGTTTGAGTCTTTTCTATATACCTGTCTTTGAGCTCACTAATCCTATCATCTACTGTCTACAGATTGCCATTAAATCCATTCAATGAATTCTTAATTTCAGATACTAAATTTTTCCACTTCTTGAATGTCTATTTGAAATTTTATAGATTCCAATCCTCTGTAGAAATTCTCCATCTTTTCATTCATTTTGTCAACCTTTCTCTATATATTATTTTTATATTCTATTTATAATAGTTATTTTTAAATCCTTGCCTGATAACTCCAATAGCTAAATCACATGTGTTGTGATGGTGGGTTGAACATCTCCAACCAAAATTTGGTTCAAATGTCAAGACTGATGACATCACATATCAAGAGGAGACGAAAAGATTTATTACGTACATATGAAGATTTCTGGGGAGAGCATGGAAACTTCCCAAGCAGGTCCAAAAATGGCTTAAGAGAGCATAGAAAGGAGACTGGCTTTGGGGTCATTAAAGGGTGGTGTTAAAGTTAATAAAGGAAACCTCAACTAAAATTGGAGTCAGGAAGGCCTGTAGAGAGAGTGCTCATGCCCTACCACTCATTGTCTATTATCTGAAACAGGAAGACATCAATTATAGACCTCAACAGGAAGACATCAGTTACTGACCCCAACAGGAAGAGACGGACCTTGCACTCCCAAACAAGAAGTGCAACTACTTCACTGCTCCAGCAGGAGGAAGGAAGACTTCCTTCTTGCCCAGCAACAAGTGCAGCCAATGGAAAATGCTGCAGCTCAGTCGACGAGAAGCCGTTGTCACCTGAACTTTTACTTTCCTCTGATGACCTTTCATTTTTTCCTTGCTGATGACTTCCTTTTCTGTCCTTCCGTCCTTACTATAAAAGCCTTCTATGTTATGTAACCCCTTAAAGTGTCTCTCTGCTTACCAGATGAGATGCTGTCTGATTCATGAAATGTTTAATAAAGTCAATTAGATGTTCAAATTTACTTGGTTGAATTTTCTTTTTGAACAGTGGGGCTAGGGGTAAGAGTTCCCATGTGTGGACCAGGGCTTTCACAATCTGAACTTCCTGCTGATGCTAATGAAGGGAGTACCTGGGTTATTTTATGAGCTGGACATATGTAAGACAGAAGAGAAGAGGGAGTGGCGGGGCTTGAAAGCTGTCAGCAGTCAAATATCTTTATTACAATCTGTGCTATGAATTGAATCTCGTGTCCCCCAAAAATTTATATGCTGAAGCCCTAACCCCCAATATCATGGTATTTGGAGGTTTGGGAGGTAATTATGTTTATATGAGGTTATGAAGGTGGTGTCCTCTTGATGGGATTAGTGCCCTCATAAGGAGAGAAAGAGACACCAGAGCTCTCGCTCTTTGTGAAGTGATGACATCTGCAAGCCAGGAAAGAGGCTCTCACCAGGAAAAGAACCTTATCTTGGATTTCCCAGACTCCAGAACTGTGAGAAATAAATGTCTGTTGTTTAAGCCACCCAGTCTGTGGTATTTTGTTATGGCAGCCCGAGCTGACTGAGACACTCCAAGTCTACTTCTATTGTATATTTTTCTCATGCAAATTGGTCATGTTTTCCTACCTATTTACATGTCTTATAATTCTTTTACTGAATTTCAGACATTATATATAAAATAATCATAGAAATTAAAACAATTATTCTTCTTCCCCAGATAGGATTTTCCCATCCTCTGTTAGGCAGGTAAGGTGAGTGGCTGATCAGTTCAATCCAACCAGAAATTGAGCTTGGCTGGAGCTGGATTCCAGTGTGAATCAGTCAACCTCTGGCTTCAGATGTCCCAAGGGTGAGGCATATCATGTGTTTCTTGAAGCTTCCTCTTTCTTGCAGCTTTCTTCTTAGGCATGGTCCTCCTAAGTTTTTGACTGTAAGACTGACAGATATTTGTCTCCTTGGCCTTGAAAGTTCTGCTCTTCTGAGATTTTGAGCTTAGCTCTTTTGCCTCCTTTCACATGCAAGCAAAATATCTGGCAAATGTCTTGAGGAGACTATTTATGATATGTTTCTTGAAGGCCTTTTCCTCTAGCTGTATTTTGTCTCCCAAGGACTGAAAAACTGTGCCTTGATAGCCCAGCCCCAACTCAGCGTTCCACGGGGAAAGTTAGGAGCTCCACTATTCTCTGGTCATTCAGGCTAGTCCACACAGCTGTCAAAAAACCCATATCAAAAACATGAGCTTATTGAAACCCATGTTTCAATAAAAAAACAAACAACCCAATCAAAAAATGGGCAGAGGAAATGAACAGACATTTCTCCAAAGAAGATATACAGACGGCCAATAGGCACATGAAAAGATATTCAACATCATTAATCATCAGGGAAATGCAAATCAAAACAACACTATGATATCACCTCATGCCCGTTAGAATGGCTATAATCACCAAGACAAAAAAACAACAAATGTTGGAGACGATGTGGAGAAACAGGAACCCTCATACACAGCTGGTGGGAATGCAAACTGGTGCAGGCTCTATGGAAAACGGTATGGAGATTCCTCAAAGAATTAAAAATAGAGATGCCCTAGGATCCAGCCATCCCACTAGTGGGAATCTATCTAACGAACCTGAAATCAACAATCCAAAGAGGCTTATGCACCCCTATGTTTATTGCAGCATTATTCACCATAGCCAAGAAGTGGAAGCAACCTAAGTGTCCCTTGACTGACGATTGGATCAAGAAGATGTGGTATATATATACAATGGAATACTACTCAGCCATAAAAAAAGACAAAATAGTCCCATTTGCAACAACATGGATGGGCCTGGAGGGTATTATGTTAAGTGAAATAAGCCAGAAAGAGAAAGACAAACACTGTATGATCTCACTCATGTGTGGAATATAAACCAACACATGGACAGAGAAAACTGTATTGTGGTTACCAGGGGCAATGGGGGTGGGGGGTGGGCACAAGGGGTGAAGGGAGTCATATATATGGTGATGGACAAACAAAAATGTACAACCCAAAATTTCACAATGTTAAAAACTATTAAAACATGAATTAAAAAAAAAAAAAACCCGGTTTCCTTCCCCTAGTAGACCTCTCTGCCCAACACTTTGTCTGGACACTGACTCAGCAAATGATCTCATGGAAGAAAAGGACTAGTAATCCCAACTCACCTAAGAAGAGTTTTTCCATCTCTGGAATTTTAGTTTGATCTTTCCCTCTTAACTTCTACAGATCTCTAATGTCTTTAAAATATGATTATGTAATTTATCCAGTTTTTTTCTAGTTGGTGCAGCGTGAGAAAAGGTTTGCTGCTTCCTACTACATTCTACCCCAAAATAGAACTTCTCTAGCTGTTTCATTTTACTGCTACCTATCATGGGACTACCTTTATGTAGGAGATGGAGAAATGTAAAAATGTGGTCAAGACAACAATACAACTCAGTAGACGTTTTAGCTAGTTAAATAGCTCCAGTTGAATTTCCAAATATTTTTCTTTCTCAATCATGCTAAGAAATTAATGACTTCCTCCTATACAGGAAAATTTGAATTTTAAGACTCTCACGGCTCAAGAAATGTTTAACTCAACAAAATAATTGTCAACGGCGGTGCTTCAGCCATCTGCAATGAGTTGAAGGAAAAAAGGAGATATGTTTGAGCATGAGGTCTTATTTTCATCCTTCAAATCTTTCCTGCCTGGCAATTACTGCCTCCATCTATTCCACAGGCTGGCTCAGGATCTGAAGGGACAGTAGAATAACTGAAAGAGAGCGAGTCTGGAGACAGGCAGAGCCTTGCTCTTAAACCCTTGAGTTACCCTAAGGAAGTTACTTAACCACTCTTAAGTTTTGGTTTCCTCCTCTGTAAAATAAGACAAACAATGCCTACCTCCTAGGGCTGCTGTGAGAATTATGTGAGATATAAAGTATGCCAAATATAGGAAACAATCTATACATTGTCTTCATTGGTCCTCAATTTACTCTTCTGCAAAATTAAGATGGTGCCAACTTTACAGGGTTGTTTTGATTTTGTAGTCAAGTAAGACCATGGAGGTGAAGGGATTTGCAAACGTAAAATGCTATGCAAAAAAATTTGGTGCTTGTGTCAGAGGTGACTTTTTTGGTGGTTGAGTCACCAAGCAACTGATCTCACAGCAAAGTCCAAAGGCCATTCTGGTTAATTTTCGTTTCTATGGCCTCCTCGCTTTAAGCACCATCCCCAATTCCATCCCTCTTCAAAGAGCAACCCAGTGCCATCTCTGGTGGGAAGCCTCCTCCAAGCTGAGCAAGCTGACCCAGTGTGCTGGTCCTCATGCACCCTCAGGGCACAGAGGGCTACTGTCAGCCATCTAATCCCTAGAGTATGCCCATCCAGCCCCATGAGGTTGCTTCAGCGGTGCAGCGCTTGGAAACACACAACAGCAATCAAATCCCAACTCTGCAACTTACTAGCTGTGTGATTTTGAGCAAGTCCCTTAAACTTTCTGCCATCACTTTCCTCATCTATAATAACCACTTTGCAAGACT
The DNA here is from genome assembly GCF_020826845.1 of Diceros bicornis minor. Classification (NCBI taxonomy): domain Eukaryota; kingdom Metazoa; phylum Chordata; class Mammalia; order Perissodactyla; family Rhinocerotidae; genus Diceros; species Diceros bicornis. The sequence continues at coordinate 12,081,946 of NC_080749.1, read as the reverse complement.
GTCGTCAAGACTAAATGAAATAACAAGGGGAAGCCTGGTGTACATGGGAGATATCCCTAAATGGCAACTGTCCCTCTGACTGGGTTCCCTGACAGCCCTGTGCCCAAGTGCCTAGCTCTGTGCTGGTCCAGCAGCAGCTTCTGCTCTTTCCCGGTAGCCAAATCTCTTTCTGGGCCCCAGCACACCCTAAAGATGGCGCCTCCCCTGCTTCCCCACCTCCCAGGCAACAGAGGGCGCGGCTCTAAGGGGGCTGGAGCAGGGCCTGTGGGAGCCAATGAGAGTGCGGGAAGGCTGCCGAGGAGCCAATGGGCGCCGTGCGGGGCCGAGGGGGCGTGGCGCCCGGGCCTCTCTGAATGCCCGGTGCGTCGGGGCTCAGGCCGGCCTGCGCTTTCATGGCCAGGCGCGGGCAGAGCGCCAGGGCAGCCACGGCTTCCACCCCGCTGCCCAGCCCGGGAGAGCATGAATAAATTAGGCTATTCTTAGTAAGGCCTGAAAAGGAGCCCTTTCTATCTAATAAGAAAGACAAAGTTTTGTCAGTATCTATTTCCCAAACCCAAACAGACCCACAGTGTGTGGGTCGCCCGGTTCTGCGGTGGTGGGGCCTGAGCAGCAGGGTGCTGGGTGCCCGAAGGGGCCCCATTGGCAGGAACAGGTGGTCTCTGCTCTGCTGGGCCTTGGCGAGGAGAACAGATCCGTGGGGTTCGGGCAACCCTGGGGGGTGCTGGCGGCAGGAGGCTTCAGCCCTCCCCGGCTCTGCCTCCCAGCCCTCCCTTTGGCACCCTGCCTAGAGAGGGCTGGGGCTCAGGGCCTCAGGGCCTCAGGAACCCCCTCGGACCTCAGAACCCCTGCCTTACCCTGCCCGGGGCCCAGCTGCTTCTGGGCCCTCAGGCCACCTCTGTGTCCTCCTCACCAGCGACCCCGCTTCCAGCCTGCTTTCCGCTCCTCACACACACTCAGCCTTTCCCCACAAGGCCTTGGTTGCTGCTTCTCCTCCTTCAGGCCTAGGTCTCCTGACCATCCATTTGCAGGAGAGTGCTCACTCCCTATCGCTTTCCATCACATTATTCTGCAATTCTTTTAGGTTGCTTATCCCAATATGGAATCATTAATTCATCTGTTCATTGTCTACTCCCCAACTAGAGCGTCAGCTCCACCAGGGCAGGGACATGCTGTCTTGTTCACTGGTGTGTCCCAAGGCACACTGGACAAATAAATGTTGAATGAATGAATCTAAAATATGGTACTTAGGTGCCCAAGACCCTTCTAGAACCATTCTTGTTGCTGATTGATGTGACCGACCAACAGCCTCGTTCTCCACACCCACCTGCAGGAATACCCATCATTGGTGACACCCTGCCTTCCTTCACCAAAGGACACCAGGAGACACAGTCCAGCCAGCCCCCTGAGATGCTAAAATACGATCATTGGTGGTGGAGACGTGGGGGTCCTCTACTAAACACCAGCGTGAGTGAGGCTGTGGTCCAGACATGTTTGTATGGCTCTGTCATACACAGCTGAAAAGAGAGGGAGCTCCTGCCAACATCTCAGACCTCAGGAATTTTCCAGAGCTGTCGTGGACAAGATGCTTGGAAATCCCTGAACATCTTGATATTTTATTGAGTTGAGAGGGTCTACACTTGTCAAAATAATAATAAAAATGAGTTTATATATATACATATTGAATTCCTCTACCAGGCATGTGTCCTGTCTTAGTCAGCTCAGGCTGCCGTAATGAAATACCACAGTCTGGATGGCTTAAATAAGAGACATTTATTTCTCACAGTTCAGGACGCTGGGAAGTCCAAGATCAAGGTGCTGGCAGATTTGGTTCCAGGTGAGGCCCACTTCCTGGCTGGCAGGTGACTACCTTCTTGCTGTGTCTTCACATGGTGGAAAGAGAGGTCTAGTGTCTCTTCCTCTTCTTATAAGGGCACTAATTCCGTCATGGGGCCCCACTCTCATGACCTCATGTAAACCTAATCACCTCCCAAAGGCCTCACCTCCTAATACCATCACATAGGGGGTTAGGGTTTCAACATACGAATTTGGGGGGACACGAACATGCAGTCATTAACATTTCCTACAGCGACATCATCTCTTCAGAAACACCACAAAGTAAGTGATTAATCTCCTTTAATAGGACTCTGAGGTGCAGGGAGGTGCTGTGACTTACCCAAAGTCACACAACAAAACCAAAGGTCAGTGGCCTCCTGCAGCAAGCTGCCCCTCAAACCTGCTAGCTAGCCCCTGACACACAGAGATCATGTGACAGGCCCTGGGATCTGATCTGCCTGGCCAATTAAACATGGAATTTGTGGCTGAAAAAAATCTCAGAAAAATTACATCTCGGATTGGATGGTGCCTGTTGCCCTAAGCATCACATTTTGAATTTGCTCATTTATTCCTTCATCCTACAAGGATTTGTTGAATGTCTAGTGTGCCATAGGATACACCAGTGAACAACACAGCAACTCTAGTTGGGGAGTAGACGATGAATAGATGAATTAATGATTCCATGCTGGGATAAGCACCGTAAAGAAAATACACAGGGTGGCGAGTGTAGAGCACTGGGGAGGGAGAGCTCTCCTGCAGATGGGTGGACGGGAGGGCCCCTCTGAGCAGGTGACAGGACAGGGACTCTTAGAGGGACAGAGCCTGAGCTCTGCAGGTCAGCACACTTGCTCCTGAATTTCAGAATCACACCTGTGGAGCCCGAGACCCTCTGCTCTGGAAGGAGAATCCATGTGGGGCCCACATCAGAAGGCCCGCAAGGCTCAGTGTTTGCTGCTTCTCTGCCCACAGCGCCTCCCCCACCTCCACCTTCCCCACAACGGCCACCACCGCCCCACACCTCCCCTTTGTTTTTTTCTTTATTTTACCACATCTGAGGAGTTTTTAATGGGAGAAAGGGCGTAGGAAAGGGGTTGTTTGAGGACAAGGAAATGAGCCACTTGCTGTGATGAATGTTCTTGAAAAGCAATTTATTTTTTCACGGGTAGCTTGCCGGGCTTGGGAACAAAAGTTCTTTGGCTGCCTATCAAATATTAACAGAGGCTAACTGTTTCTTCAGCATTTCTCTTTCCCTGCACACGCTCACTCGCGCCTCTCCCTATGCATGACAGAAATGACATCGAGTTCAAGGGTTCCCTGGGGTCCCCTCCCAGGATAAAGTGGCAGCTGCTTTCATGGGGCCATGGGACTCTCTCCCTCCCGCTCACTCTCTCCCTTCTCCACTCATTTGCTTCCAAACAGCGACTGCACTTCGAGGACATTTTCCCTTTCCTGGTGGGAGGGGAAGGAGTGGGGCCCAGGAAATGAGAGAGCAGGTGGAAACCTTCCCCCACAGCAGCCAGGAGCCCACTCGTGCTCTCCCCACAGTTTAGCAAGAGGGGAAAGAACCTTCATCTTTGCCCTGGACTCTGACCACATCCTCACCAAGGCCGCCATATTTACATTGTGAGGCAGCTCTTCTTGGGTGTCCTCAGTTTGCCCAGCAAAATCATTCTCCCTAAGAATGGACTCTCAGGCATTGTAGTGCATCTGCAGGGAAGACCTCTCAAATGGTGGTGACAGAGAAGCCACTGACTCTCCTGACAACTCGCTGGAACCCTGCTTTTGCCAAATGATGATTGTGCCCGGTTGTCTGAGAGAGTCCTTGAAATCCCTGGGAAATATGACAGCTAAAGCAAAATGGGAGGCCGGCCCCGTGGCTTAGCGGTTAAGGGCGCGTGCTCTGCTGCTGGCGGCCGGGGTTCGGATCCCGGGCGCACACTGACGCACCACTTCTCTGGCCATGCTGAGGCCGTGTCCCACATACAGCAACTAGAAGGGTGTGCAGCTATGACATACAACTATCTACTGGGGCTTTGGGGGGAAAAATAAATAAATAAAATCTTTAAAAAAAATAAAATAAAATAAAGCAAAATGGGATTAGATGGCTAGCTGGGCCCTCACAGGACCAGTGAGAAATCACAGTATCTGAACCTTACTGTGACACGAGCCTGAGTTTTAGCAATAATTCCAGGCAGCCAGAAGTCTCCTGCTAGTGTGCATCCTGCAAGGAAGACCAGACTAAACCCATCTCCTCTCCCACCCCTCTCCTCTACCTTTGAGCTGACTCCTGCTTTTACATCTGCCAAGGGGACAGTTGTCAGAGACCAGAGACCAGCTGAAGGCGACTCTCGGCCAGACAGGAGAGCAAACGTCCCTGCCTAGTCATATCAGCAATGCATCTGGAAATGTGACCTCACGTCCCCAGCAGAGAGCTGGAGTTCAGGATTTGGGTTTGTTCTCTTGAAAGGGGAGTGACATTTCTCATCTCACTGAGCGGGGAATAGAAGTCTTTATCCCCTATAAAGACAACTTGAGACAAGCGGCAGGGAGTGGGCTTCCTTTTGTCCACTCTTCCAGTCCCAAGTCTGGAGCTTGGACAAGTCTTTGGACTGAGGCCCCCAAGTCCAGCTTCTGACAGGGCTGCAGAGGCAGGGCTTGGAAGGGTCAGTTCAGGATGTGTTCCCCTCCTTCCTTCTGGGACTGTGGTAGCCAGCCTCCAAAGACGGCCTCCGATGAGCTTAGCCTCCTGGTGTTCACCTACTCTCAGAGTCCCCTCCCCTTCAATGTGGGCTGGCCTCGTGACTAGCGTTTGACCTGGAGAATGTGATGGAAGTGATGCTCGTACTTCCGATGCTAAGTCATCAAAAACCTTGCGACTTGCCAGGGTCTCTTGGGTCACGCATCTGGAGGTAGCCAGGCTCTGTGTAAGAAATCTAACCACACCGAGATTGCCACGCGGGGAGGAAGTCTACAGAGCAAGGCCAGTGAGAAAGCCATGTGGGACGACCTGCCAGCTGAGCCTCAGGACTTCAGCTAGGGCCACCGTCGAACTGCAACCACCAGAGAGACTCCAAGTGAAAACTGCAGCCGAGCCCAGTCAACGCGGGAAAGAACATAACAAAGTGCTGTTGAGGGCCACTAAGTTCTGGAGTATTTTGTAACGCAGCCTGAGAAACCCAGAACAGAGATCCTGGCACAGAGAAGCAAGAGCCTTGCAGGGAATTCCCCAGCCCAGCTGGTCGATGGTTTCAAGTAGTGGTTTTAAACTCACTCAGCTAGGAATCTTTTGTCCACTGGAAACCATAATTAGAACTCTGATGTGTAAAATAAATGAAAGCACAGTGGCTTTCTTTTTGAAAAGCTGGGAGGCCCTGACCAGTCTCCCCTTTGCCCACATGCCCCTGCAGCAGCCCCTGGGAAATGAGTGGGATCCCCACCTTATCTCCCAGCACTCTGGCTCTTGCTCTCTTTTCTTTTTTTCCTAAAAAAAAAAAAAAAAGATTAGAAACCCACAACAGACTTTCTTCATCCACACTCCACTGGTCCAGAGGGTATCCTGGCCACACCCTGGGGTTGTGCCCACAGCGGCCCTGATGGGGCCTCTGGTACACCTGAAAGTTATGCTCTCTGAGGACCGTCCCTTTTTCAGCAGGTGGGAAAGGCCCCAGCACCCTCTGATGACACCCAGCTTTCCCACGCCAAAGGACACCGGGAGTCGCAGTCCAGCCAGCCCCCTGAGATGCTAGAACACCTTTTCTCCCAAGAGACACTGTTATCAAGACACATTATCAGCCTCTGTTTCCAGCCCACATTTTAGGTAGAGAAGAAGCAAGTATATATAATCCCTGTTGCCCTAATGGAGAAACTGAGGCCCAAAGAACTTCAAGCTCTCAGTAAAGCAAGAGTAGAGATTTCTTCAGCCCCAGCCCAAGCCTCGCTTCACAGCAGCCTTAGATGCTCCACCACCACTGCATGCATGGAGACAGTGGCGATGGGCCTGAGGGGAGGGTACACCACTCTCTTCCAAAGCCAAGCCTAGCTCAACCCCAACTCTTCCCCTAGATCTCACTTGGGCAGAGTGACCCAGTGTGGCCCCACCACCTGGGTTATCCCAGGTGATGCTGGAGACTGTGAGTTCCTCCAGAAGCAGGCAATTTCCCAACAGCCACGGCCTTCCCCACAGAGACGGTATGTCCTGCATAGATCTTGTTCCTTTTTCATCCTTATTGCCAAATCCCCCTAAACTCTGTTTTGCTCATCATGCTGATTTCTCCTGAGGGAGAGCAAGGACTTGCATAATAAGCACTTGACTCGTCTCCAAAGCTAAGGTTTGTTCCAATGGGTTTGACTTTCAACCTCCCCATGTCTCCTTGAAAAGATGAACCGTGCTTTTGTACCTCAGGACATGCCAGGAATAGCTCACATAGAGTGCTTTCAGGAGGGAGGTTCATGAGGAAGAGGCTGCAGATCAGCCAGACCTCTAAAAGGTACCATTAAGATGATGGACGCCTTTTTCCATGGTGCCTTGGGCAAGCCCTTGAGCTTTATGACTCATCTCTTCCTTGAGAAGGTCACGATGTGAGAGTGTCTTGTGCTCCCTTGGCCAAGACATACGCTCTGGGGACCACACTTGTATCCTTGAAGGATGCAGGAGCAGGACCTTGGAATGTTCTATCTCTGAAGAGCCCTGACAACTCAGTGCACCCCTGCCTGAAAGCAGGGCTTGGGCAAAACAGACAAGGGGCCCTTCCAGGCCACTGTGGCCGTGTCACAACCACCATCTCTCCCTCATCACCATTACCTCTGTCCCAAATCAGCACATTCTCCCAACAGTCTGCACCTTCCCATCAAGGGAAAATCCCAAAGGCAAAGCCAGACTTCTGATCAATTTAGAAATGTGTGAGTACTCTACACAAACAATAACAATAATAGTCACCAATTACCCATTCGCTATAATGACCAAGGGCTGTGCTGGGCACTGGATACCACCTGCAAAGCAGATTTGGCCATCTTGCTTGTCCAGAGTCTCAGAGATGTTAAGAAACTTGCTACTTGGCAAGTAAATGGCAGAGCTGGGATTTGAAAAGATGCCTGTCTGGTTCCAAAACCCACCATGTTCCTCCTGTTGGTGACACTGCCCATGTGATTCAGAGGGGTAGAATTTGCTGTGACAGAAACAAGAGGCTAGATTCAAGGCCTGGGAGGAACTGGGTCAGCCTGAGCCAAATAACAGGGGTTGGCGGCCCCTTTGCCTCCTAGCTGGCATTGCCTGGCTGGCCTCCAGTTTGGGGGCAGGGCCCAAGCAGACAGAGGATGTGGAGCCCGGGCCGGTCCTTGGGAAGGAAGAGCTGAGGACCTATGTGACAGGGCCATCCCCACAGGATTTTGGTGATCCCTACAGAAAGCCCATGAGATGGGTATTTCCTCACCCATTTCACAGACCGGGAAATGAAGGCTCGGCAGGGTCACAGGACCCAAAAGATGCAGATTCCATCCCTGACCTGTTGACTCCAAGATCGTGCTTTCCCACAGCCGCCCCACGCTGCCTCTGCGTGGAAACAGCCTGACTTTGACCCCAGAGGGACCGAACTCCCTGTTAACCATCACTGGGTATCAGCCTCTTGGGGCACTGACCCAACAGGACCGTGTGATGTCTGCCTCAGCCCACCTTTAGGATCATATGGGATCACACCTGTGTGATCATTATTAAAAAGAACGGTTTTTAATTCTCTCATAGTCCAGAAATGGGTTCTGCTGCCGTGCTTAAAAACTTCTTTTTCCCTCCTTCAGTATGTTAAACCTTCTCTCTGAAATATTGTAATTACCCTTGTTTACACTATCGACTAGCTTTTTAAGGTCTTTCTGTGTAAATACAGCAAAGATAAATTTCAGGCGAATTCCCGTCTGAATTATTTCAAGCCTGAAATGCTGAGGGGTCCCGGTGAACGGGCTTTGACTGTACCTCGAGTCTCAGGAGGAGGAATACATTACCCCTGACCTTTCCAAGAGGAACTGGATGGCGGAGCCCTGTCCACTGGGAAACAGTCTGATTGGACGAGCCGTTCCACGTCCCCACCGGGCTCTGTGACCTGAGGCTGCTCCCAGAGCATGGAGATGAGCTCGTGCTCTGCAAAGGGCAGGCGCACCGAAGTGTTCGCCCCTGGGTCTGTGCTGGATGTCTTCAGTTAGCACCCCATGGCCACCCTTTGCCCACCCTGCTCTCTGCCCCAGGACATGGACCTGTCTGATTGGAACCAGCAGGTTCCCTGGCCCTCTGCCTTCCAGTTGGGTTTGGCCATGGAAAGCCCCAGCGGGAGATGGGAGGGAGGAGATTGCGACTGGGTTATTCATTTCTCTGGGGCTCTCTCCTGGTTGGTCCCTCATCCTAGCAATCCTCTCCACCCAGCTCTCATTGAGTCCCTCCCCTCTCGCCCTGGTCTCTGGGTGGTCAGGGCCCCTCTGTGACCAGCCTCAGGCTTCTGCACTAGTCCTTGCAATTTCCCTACACCTTGCCCAGGCCTTTCCAGTGCCTCTGTTAGAGTCTCCTTACATTGCCTTTGCCATCTGTTTCCTGACCCAGGCTGGTCTTTGCTAGGGAGCACTGATAATGGTGATAGGAGCTACCATTTGTAGATAGTCTTCTGGGGCCAGTCATTTTACCTAGGCGTAATACCTTTGAGGAAAGTATCCCCACTTTTCAGAGGAGGAAACCAAAGTGATAGAAGCTAAGTAACTTGTCCAAAGCGCCCGCTGGTAAATGGGGAAGCAGGATTAGAGACAGGCACATCCCTCTCGGAAACCCTGCACTTTCTACTGAGCTGCACTGCCTCCTGATGGGACCGTAGTCACAGGTGGTAGCCTCATGGGGTCCAGTAACAACTGCCACTCCTGTTGTCAACCGTCCTTGTCCCAGCACCACTGCGACACTCCTCCAGCACTCCTACTTCAACTCAAGACTCCTGACCACGTGGCTCTTCCCCAAAGACTGGGGCCCCCTTGTTCCTCATCAGTGCCAAGATGGGGCCTATCTTGTCTCACACTCTGGCCATCCAAATCGGCAGCAGGAGTTTTGAACTTAACAGTATTTGAACCCAACCGTCTCAGCCCTTCCCCACTCTGTTTCAGGTCTGCCTCTCATTTGAACTGTTGGTCCTTTCCTCTCCTTACTAACCTCTCACTGCTTTCTCTGCCCCTCTCGTTTCTCCATTTCACAAAATTGTTTACAAGTTTCTGATAGATTACCAAAGGAGGAAGTACAACTACCTGCTTCTTAGTTGATAAGGAATATCACCAGTAGAAACAGTCAACACAACGTTTAAATCAGCTCTTGAGGAAAACAGTACAATGACGAAAAACTAAGGAAAGAATTAAATCTTCCTGATGACGTTTAGATCTGCATGATGTGCCCAAGAGAAAGTGGACTTGGTAGAAATACCAGCTAAGCACACACACACTCACGCACACATACACACACTCACAACAGCAGAAGGAAATTTTTAAACGGACAAAAAACTGATCTATGAATTAGTTGTAAATTTTGTTATAAAAATTAAACAGAAAAAAACTTATTTGGTGAACATAATTTCAATAAAGTACCAAAGAAAAAATAATATAAATAGTAATTATACTATATAGAAATCTAGAATTAAATTGGCATGGTTTTTGGTCTGAAAAAATAGTTTCACAATGAGATTTCATTAGTGTTGGCATAATCCATTAAATCGACAATCCATTAAAACGTACACATTCAAATGGTTTTGGGGTCAAAATATCCTCAGTACATAAGGGGCAGAGTAAAAATGTCAGAGCCAAAAGGCTGAGGACATGACTTCCCCATCTCATCCCCCATGGGCCCACCAGTGCCCCGCACTGCCACACCCTCGGACCCAAGCCTCTACCCCAGCCCATTTCCTGCATCCCAGCCTGTTCCTGATCCAGGCCCCACCTCAGTGTCTGCCCTCCAGACTCATTTCCCCTTCACAGCCTCATCTCCCCCTCTGCCTCCTAATACCCCATAGTTTCCCTGGCTGGTCGTCTCCTCTCTGATTATGATTGGAGTGCTGTCTTGGCCACCTCCTTAGACAAGCACCAATTATCTTTAAGTGATGTTAGCCCAGGATGCACGGTTCCCACCAACTTCACCCCAGCCTAGCCACTCATCACTGCCCCAGAAGCCTCCTGGATCTCATGCAAATAAGATTCCCGGAGATGGATTCAGGACCCCAGAGCTCCAATGTGGGAGCCAGGCAGATTCATTGAGAACATCAACAGTAACAAAGCTGAATGTCTTGAGTAGCCACCAAATGTCAGACATTCGTAAGTACATTACATATATTATTTCTAAGCCTCGAATCAATCCTGCAGGGCAGGTGTCAACTCCTTTTTTCAGGGAGATAACTGGGGCTGAGAAAGATTGAACAGCTTGTCCAAGGCTACCTGTTTATTAAAAGGTAGAGGTGAAATTTGAAGCTATATCTAACTGGATTCTGAAGTCCATTATGATCTCTGCTGTGGTGATGGCAGACTCCCACCAAGAACAACCAGCAAAGTAGAGAGAGAGAAAATAAACATCTGCTAGAAGGCTTCAGAGAGCTTCCAAGGGGTGAGGAACTAGGGTGCCGAGCTCTGAGAGCAGAGAGAAGCCCAGAGTGGTGACCCCAGCACGAAGCCACTTTCCTCCAGGAGTTCCTGAAGAAACTGAGAACATAGATGAGGAGCTGAGTCAGGCTTCACAGGGATGTGGGACAAATACTGGATTCCAGGGCCCACTGAGGATGCCCTGGTGAACATCCCAGGCTTTCAGCTGAAACCCAGAGGGCTAGATCCTAAGAGTAAGAGTGAACCAGATGTGTTTCCCACTCTTGCTGTGTCTAAAGCCCAACATTTGATTGGATTTAGGTGATCTGGGACTGTGGAGGCCCTGGCCTCATAGGCTGCCAGAACCAAACATAAATCTTCTCTTAAAAATTGTAACATCATCCAAGATGAATAAGTTCTAGAGATCTGCATACAACACTGTACCTACAGTCCACAATAATGTATTGTCCACTTAATTTAAGAAGGTACATCTGATGTTGTGTTCTTACCACAATACATAAATTTCTTAAAAAATTGTAACATCATCCAGAATCTCAGATTAACACTGTTTAAAATACAATATGTGGCATGCAATAAAAAATAACGAGGTATTTGAAAAGGTCAGATATATGAGCAAAAACCAGGAGAAAAACTAGACAATAGAAACAACAGATGCACAGGAGCTGCAGATTGTGGAATTATCAGGCACAGACTTTAAATTCCTGTTTAATATACTCAAGGGAATGAAAGATAAGATTAAAATTTCAGCAGAGAATGTAAACTATAAAAAAAATTGAAATTCTAAAACCGAAAAAAAAGGAAATTGAGAGCATAAAGGATGGATTTAAGAGCTAATTAGATACAGCTGCAGAGAGGATTTGTGAACTGGAAAACACAACACAAGAAACTATCAGAGGAAAGCTTGATGAAACAAATGGAAGGGACAAATGAGAAAGAGCCTAGAGACGTATGGGATACGGTGAAGAGACCAGGTCTATAATTGGAATCTAAGGAGAGAAGAGGGAGAATGGAACAGGAGACCCGTCTGGAAAGAGAAGAGCTGAGAATTTTCCCATGTGTGTGCTTTTCCCATTAAATCCAGTTCAAATAATTGAAGTTTCTGGGTCCATTTGTCTTTGCTTTTTCCATTCTATTTCCTATCATCTTTTGTTTCTAATTGGTACTTTTTTTTTTTTTTTGCTGTGGAAGATTCACCCTGAGCTAACATCTGTTGTCAATCTTCCTCTTGTTTTTGCTTGAGGAAGATTAGCCCTGAGCTAACATCTGTGCCAATCTTCCTCTATTTTGTATGTGGGTTGCTGCCACAGCATGGCCACCAATGAGTGGCAGAGGTCCGCACCCAGGAACCAAACCTGCAACCCAGGCCACTGAAGTGGAACACACCAAACTTAACCACTATGCCACGGGGCCAGCTACTTTTTGAGAATAACTATGGTTCAGATATTGGTCACATGCAGCATTAGTGAATCAGGAGGCAACATTTTCTGGGGGCTTCGGAACTATGGGAAGAGATGATCGCTCTTCCCTTGCACAGTACAATGTGAGGTCTGGAACTGCTGAAACTACTTTTTTAGCATAGAAGAGTAGTCTTGGGAACAAGGTGACACCATAGGTGTGGAGAAAGTGGGTCTTGCTCTCATTAGATCATCCAGTTAAGGCATGCCTGAAGCCAACAACACACACACACACACACATACCTGTCTGATTATGTGGGGCAATAAATTCCCTTTTAAGCCGGTTTGATTCAGTTTGTGGACACTTGCAACCAAAGCTACCCTGAGTGATATAAAATTTTGGAAGTAAAACTACTGTTTAGAAAGTATGAAACCATATCTATGCTGAAGTGTATGGAAGAGTCTCTGCAGCCACTCCAACTTTAGTATTGTCATTTTGAAATCTGCTTCTGATAGGCAAAACAATAAAATTTTATCTTTTAATTTTTTTAATTAATTTTAATTTGCCTATCTCTGATTTCCAGTGAACTTGAATTGTTAATATGTTTTTTAACATCTGAATTTCCTCTCTTGTGTATTGTTTCTTTATGGCTATAACTTACTAAGACCTTAGATTTCCATTTTTTTCTTGTTTCTATGTTCAATTTGATTCAAATAAACAAATGCTGTTTTACAAGCCTCACCAAACTGAGGGCCAGGCACTGTGCTGCATGGAACAGGAGCCACAGAATCGCGTGGGACAACTCTTTATCCTGGAGAGACTGACCTTCTAGTAATGGTGGGCAGACAAGGATGCAAACGTTTGAGCCAAAAGGCTGACGACAGGCTTGCAGGGAAAGATATGAGGTTACATTCATTAGGACTCTCTTACATTTTATGATCACTGAGTTCTTTGGAATTATTTCCACTGCTAATATTGTGCTTTCTTTGTATTTGCTTTTCCTTTGTGTATTTTTTCTCTCTTTCTCTGTCTTCATTGTATTGATTGAGATCTCTTTGTTCTTTTCTCTTCTCCCATTCCACTGGTTTGAGGTTATACATTCTATTTCTATTCTTTTAGTGCTAACCCACTACATTTTAAGATGCATATATACGACTAATTGGTGTCTCTATTCATCAGCCAAATGATACACGGAGTTTACAGTTACTTAACTTCAATCAACCATTTAGCACTTACCGTTTTATTGCTGTGTAGTATTTCACTTCCACCTGATTTTTAAACCCCTCCCACAAATTAGTATTTTTTAAATGACAAATGCTTGTTTGGACTTACCAACATGCTTACTAATTTCTCCATCACACCCCTTCCTCTGGATTCAATATCCTTGTTACTGAAGAACATCCTTTATTAATTCTCAAGTGAGAGATTATGAGTCATAAACTCATTCAATCTTTGCTTGAACTGTCTATTCCATCCTCATTCATGAATGATTGTTTAGCTGGGCATCAACGATCAAGTTGACAGTCTATTTTTCTTCGGTTCTGCGATGATTTTATCCCATTGTCTCCTGGCCTCAGTTGTTGCTGCTGAGAAGTCTGTTGTCAGCCTAATGATCATGGCTTTTTCATTCCTCTGTCTCTTTCCACGGTCTGCTGTGTTTGCAATTTTATAATTACGTCCCTGGGTGTTGATTTGTTTCTGTTTCACCTGTTTGGAGCTTTACGTGCTTCTTCAATCTTTCTTCATTATTCCCTGGCTCTGTAGAGAATATATATCTGGACCACCTCATTCTGTTCACAGTTTCTTAACATCGCTGTAACATTTTGCTTCTTATCACTTTTAGTTGCAGTTTTCTTAGACCTATCTACCAACTTCCTTCTTCTCGCTCTTTAACTGACCCACTGAGTTGTTAATGTTAATTGCTACATTTTTTATTTCTTGAGATCTGTTTGATTATTGATCAAATTTGTCTCACTTTATTTTATGCTTGTTTCTCTTATTTTATCTTTTTAAATGTTTTAATCATATTTATTTTACAATCTCTTTTTGTTCAATCTATATTGTTCAATTATTTCTGGTTCTTGGAATGGGAATCTTTTCTTCCTTGACTCTATTCCAGACTATTTTAATTCTAAGGGACAGAAAAGTCCACATAAAACAGACCTAAGCAAAAGTAAGTTAACTGGCTCATAGTAACTGAAAATTCTAGGATTATATTGGCTTTAGTTACAATTTGATTCAAGACCAAAACCCAGGGCCTAATTTCTCTCTTTTTCTATCTCTTGGATATACTTCCACTGTGCTGGCTCTATTCTTAGACCTATGACTCCTCATGGTGACAACAGAGCTACAGAAACAAACGCCCTGTCATCCCCTCAGATTCAATCTAGCTGGCAAGAGAGAACCTTGTCTCCTGTAGCTCCTACAAAAGTCCTAAGATTGACTCTGATTGGTCTAGCTTAGATCACGAGCCCACCTCTGCACCAATGACTGTGGTTGTGGGAATGATATGTGCTTTATCTCACCTCATATGGAGGAAGGGGGATCACCAAATGAGCCATTGGAGGAAGAAAGGACAATGGATGCTAGCAGGCATGATGTGCAGGTTATAGCAAGTTTCATTAAATGTCAAAAGACTAAATGAGTTTAGTATGACTTTCATCTGATTCATGAGTCCCCCTTCTACACCATGTCTCCCCACAGACACCATGCACACATATATGCATACATGCACATACACCAAGAGGACTGCCCCCACAACAGCTCCATCTCTGGTCTTGACAGATGAGCAAGCACAGCCCAGAAAGCCTGTTTCCCAGTGGTTCCCACTACAGCACTGGGGCTGAGTCTTTCTGGCTGAATCAGACCTCAGGGTTTTCCCTGAACTCAACATGGTCACTCTGCCTGGCCATACCTGAGGCAGGCAGCCAGGGGCAAGGGCAACCCCACAGAGCCATGCAGTCTGAGCGTGGAGGAGGGATGGTGCCTAAGGAAGTTGGATGCTTACACCAGAGAAGAGGGAAGGATGCTGTCAGACAGAAATAGCAGCTGTCCTCTTCAAAGAGGAACCCATCGCTTCCTGAAGCCAGCCCATTCCAGTTGGGCAGCTGAGCCTGCTGAGCCCTGATCAGCTTCCCACTCATAGTCCCACCACCCCATGAACACTTGATGGTTTCCCTGGTATCTCCTATCCATAGTTTTATTTTGAAACTTTTCTCTCATTTCAGGCTGTACCATCTTCTAGAATAGTGAGCTCCAAAATGTGTCATCCACTCTCTAAAGTAGGACTTTGTTAGTTACTGGAGTCATTAATTCTTGTTGGTGCCTCTTTAGAAATCCCTGGTCTAGAATATGATGGAGTCCATATTCCTCTGATCAAATGCCTTAATGATTCCGGACCTGAGGCATGCCCTTTCTTTCCAGAATGAGCCCTCATCCTGTGAGTCTGTCCTCAGGATACAGGCCATCCTCGCTTCTGTGACCTGGCCTCTCACTGTGTTGTCAAACAGACTGCTTCCCCAACCCTGCCACTTAGAAGCTGCGAGACCTTTGGTGATTTACTCAACTTCTGAGCCTCAGTTCCTCACCGGCAAGATCAGGATAGTGACGCTCACCTCCCAAAGGCAGGGGGAGGACTTATTAATGGAACTCTCAGCAAGGCAGCCCAGGCACGTCACCCAGCTCAGAGTTAGCCCTCGGGGTGGGAGGTGTCCCTTCTCTCCTCTCACTGACTGTGGCTTCTTGCTCACTATCTTACTCTTCCTTGACTGCTGGCCTGCCTGCCCCTGACATCTGCTAATTGGCCAGGCCTGGCCCCTAGCCTTTAATAGCCACATGTCTTTGCCTTGGTATAACTTCCCATCTGACCCTTGATCCTTAACCTATGACACCTGCTCCCCTTACCAAGATTTCACCATTCGCCCATCCCCTCCTGTGACCCCTGACCCATGAACTCTAGGTTCAGTGGGTGTGGCCCCGCTGGAACAGGGGCCTGGGGGGGGAGCAGGAGATGGGGACAGGTGATGTGCAGGAGGTGATGGAGGTCACACCAGGAGACGTCCCTAGTAGTTCTTCTCTTTCATCTTGAGAGAACATCTGTGGCTTCCACGTTGTCACAAAACAAACAGAAGTGAGTCTTATGTTTCACAATCCATGCAGCTAGTTTCATGGATCTTTGACAGTTCTTTCATGTCCCTGACAGTGGCAAGCTTTTTCCCCTGAGAAGTTAGGGGGCATGTACCGCACCCCATAGCCCCCTCGCCTGATGACGTTATGCTGGCACTCCCAGGCTGATGACACTCTGCGGTCACCTTTCATGTGTGAGCAGATGTCGCTGTGTGGGCTTCCAGGGGGCCGAGCAGTGTCCCTGTCGCCCCCCACCCCCCGCCACCCGAGGACCCCGACCCTCTGACTCACAGGCTCTCCACCCACCGAGGGCTTCCTGCTCTGCCTCTCTTAGGCAATCTTCCCAGTTTTGAACGAATGCCTGTCTGCTCACTACAGCCCTTTCTCGGGGCCATGGCGGAGGCGGGGGGAGGGGCTCACCCTCTTGCTGGTTGAATGACAGCTCACAGGCACAGGTCTGCAGTGAGATCCACACAAGCCCTTGATTCGGGCTCACTTCTATGCTCACCTCTTCCCACTCCCTCTGCCTCCCCCTCCCCATGACTCTTTCTTGAGTGGCCACTTCTGGTCACAGTCCCTTTGACAAAACTGTGATTAGCCACACAGGGGGTCGGGGGGACTGTGCTGGGGGCTGGGCTCACGTTGGCCCCTCCTGTCCGCTCACCTACTCCTGCAGCCCTTCCCACCCCTGAACTTGCAGAACCAGCAGTCGTTCAGAGCCAGAAAGAGCCTCTCTGACAGGGCTGCAGACCTTAGCTGCGCAGCCAGAGGCCGTTACACACTTCTCTGAGCCTCCCTGGTCCCCAGCCCCCTCCCGGCGCTGAGGTCACACAGGCTGGGGGTTTTCCTGATGGGCCCTCACTCCCCGTGTGCCCGTACGCCTTGTTGAGGCAGGCGGCTCAGGGTCTTCAGGTCCCCACTGAACAGACAGGGGACTGAGTTTCTGAGGAGGTGTCCTCATCAGAACAGGGACAGGGGCCAGTGGCTGTGACCCACCCCCCGTGGGCGGCTCCGGGCTTGGGCCCCGCGTGGAAGCGACAGAGGAGGCGGTGACTGGCCCTGGCTGCCCGGCCCACAAGTGCTCTCTAGGCCACGGGGAAGGAGGGGCAGGGAGCAGCGAGGGGCACCCGCAGGCGAAGAGCCCGTGAAGAAGGTGTCTGTTGTTTCCTTCTCCGTCTCCGGGAACAATTCCCGTTTTGAGTTCCTTGGCAGAGACAGTTGAGAGATTCTTTCTCCAAGGCCTCTTCTTGACAGATTGATTTATCTGTTTCGGTAACTCGGCCTTCCTGAGAAAGGGAGGCTCTGCGCCAAGGCTGGCGTGGGGACCAACCTGGGGGTCAATGAGGGCCCCGGCCACCCTCCCATCCCCTTGGCCGTCTCAGACCTTCAGGCTGGAGTGCAGATCCTGGGGCCATCTCCTTGCCCCGCCCCCGATATTGACCAAGGGGAGAAGGACTGCTGGCCAGGAAGTGCATGAAACCCAGCGTGGGCAGTTCCCCCTGCTACCCCATCCTCGGCTCCCCAAGGTGTGTCTTCCTGGACCTATTTTATGGCTGGGAAAGTTGAGTAACTGATAACCGACTGCCCAAGGTCGCAGTGAGCAAGAGGCAGAGACCAGGTTGAAAGGCAGAGCTCTGCCTGGTCCACATGAGGCCTCCTGCAGCTGGAGAAAGGACTCTGAACCGGGAACCACCGGGCGTGCTGGCCCCGCTGAGACGCTGAGACAGGCGCAGCCTCCTCTGATGGAGGGAGGCCTCAGGCTGACAGCTCTTCCCAGGTGCTCCCTCACCCTTCCCAACAGGAAGGGCAGTCCCTTGCCTCTGCTGGGCATCAGGGCCCTGCAGCCCCAGGGTTTGGCCTCTGTCCCAGCACAAACTCCACTCACTCGCCTGTCTCCCCATCAGACTGCCTGCTCCTCCAGGCACTGAACCCAGGGCTGGTGCTGAGGGGGGCTCAGTAGATGTTGGAAAAGTGAGGGAGGGAGGGAGGAACAAAGGAAAGAAGGGAGGAAGAGAGGAAGGAAAAGGGGGAGAGGGAAGAAGGAAGGAAGGAAAGAGGAAAGGAAGGAAGTGGGGAGGAAGGAAGGGGATGGGAGTGAGAGAGGACTGAACTCCCTGTGGTGATGCTCAGGGCCCCTTGGCTCGTTGTGAAATCTATAAGGCAAGCTGTGCTTTAAAGTCCAATTTAAATACAAACCAAGTCAGGCCCCACTAAGAGCAGTTTCTTTCCTGGTCACGGACTCTGGATCCACGAGGCTGTGCTGATCTTCAGCCAAGAGACACAGGCTGTGTCCTGGACGCGGGGTGGGGGTCAAGGAGGCCGATAAGCCTGGGCTATGAACTGTGGATCCAAAGTCTGAACAATCCAAACTCCGCCCCAGCTGTGCACCTCTGGGCTTGTCACTTCTCCTTGCTGAGCCCCATTTCCCACCTCTATCATGGGGATAATGCTGACAAGGGGTCAACCCAAGCATCCCGTGGGATTACTCCTCCTGTTTTGCATATCATTGCAAATCTCTTCAGGTCCTCTTGGGAACAAGACAGGAATTCATGGACAGAAATAAAATACTGACAGTTCGGTGGTGGCTGCTGATCCTGGTTGGGGTTTCTTTCAGGTACTGTTTCCCTTGCGACCTCAGGAACCCACTGCTTCCTTTCCCACACTGCCCTCAGGACACTGGGTCCCCGACACCACTGTGTCCCTCTCAAGGGGGAGGCTGCACAGATACAGCAGGCAGTTCCAAGGCTCCGAGCTGCTCTGCCCGCCGGGAGCAGCTCTGGACTGCCCAGGCTGTCTCCTAGGCCCCTGGCCCACCTCTGGGCCCAGGTCACACGTGTCCCCACCACATGGCCTGGGATCCTTATTGCAGCCTCGTGAGGGAGGCTCGCCGATTCTCGTGAGCCATTCCACAGATGAGAAGACTGATGCCCATGGCCACACGCCTAGCGCCAGCCCCTCTGGAGCCCCACCCATCCCTCTGCTTGGCCCTGGCCCTCCACCTCTGGGATTTCCTCCTTACACCTCCGTGGCTTCCTTCAACTCTCTGCATTTTTTAAAACATATTTTAACTTATTTTTCAAATTATGGTAAAACATACATGACATAAAATTTACCATTTTAACTGTACAGCTCAGTGGCATTAAATACATTCACACTGCTATGCAGCCATCACCATCATCCATCTCCAGGACTTTTTCATCTTGTAAAACCAAAACTGTCCCCACTAAACAGTTACTCCCATCCCCCTCCCCCAGCCCCTGGCCACCAGCATTCTACTTTCTGTCTCTCTGAATTTGACTACTCTAGGTGCCTCATATAAGTGGAATCATACAGTCTTTGTCTTTTTGTGACTGGCTTGTTTCACTTAGCATAATGTCTTCCAGGTTCATCCGTGTTGGAGCATGTGTCAGAATTTCAATTCCTTTTTCAGAATGAATGATATTCCACTGTATGGCTATACCACATTGTATTTATCCGTTCATCTTTCCATGAGCTTCTGCATTTAGGTTACTGAGTGGGTCCCGCCCCCTGAGCTGAGCCCTCCCAGTGGCCGGCCTGCCCGGCCCTGGCCCTCACGCCCCGCCCCACCCACTAGGCCCAGCTGGGCACACCTGCATCCCTGCCTTTCCCGGCACACGGAGACTGCCCAGGGCGAGGCCCTTCCTGTGCCCTTGCCTCTTTGGGAAGTCAGGGCTGCGGGTCATGGGTTATCGAGAGGCCTCCCTTGCTCTCCCCTTCCCCTCAAGGCCCCGTCCCAGCCACGTTCCTTCCGCTGCTTGTCTCTCCTCGAGCGCGGAGTGGGATGTTGATGCTCTGAAGATTTCGTCTTCTCAGGGACACATGTGTGGGAAGAGGACTCCAGGGAAGACCACGCACACTCTGAGGAATCAGTCTCCAACAGCTGAATTCCAGGAGGGGACAGGTCAGCCCTCAGGGTTTCTTGGCCACACTGGAGGGGCCTGGATCTGCATGGTGGCCCCCCCGTGGAGGCTCCCAGCCAACACCGTTCCAGTGGCTCGAGGCCCAGTGCGGTGTGCCGGGACGGCACCGACCTTAACTAAGTCCAGCAGAGCTGGGCTTGAATTCTGCCATGGGTGACTGCCGGGCCTTGGTAAGTGCCCCTCTCAGAACCCCTGTCCCCCTCGGTCGCTCACACGGTGGCTGTGCAGATGAGCCGGCGGGGACTGCACAGGGCTGCACAGGCGGGGCTCAGCAGACACGTGTCTATGCAGCGCAGCTCTCTGCTGACCCAGGACGAGCCTAGGTGGCCCGAGAGCAGTGGGGCCCTCGATCCTCAGCAGGAAAGAGGGAGAAGGATGAGCAGCACCGCCCGCCCCACCCCTGCGGGAGGAGATCCCAAAGCCAGGCCCCAGAGAGCCTCCTCAGCCTGGGAGGGATGTGTGCGCACGCCAGTCCTGGCCCCTCACCTGGCCGTGGGGTCCAGGCTCACACCCCAGATGTGCAGAAGGGCAACCTCTCAGTGGTGGGCTGGGAAAGGTCTATCAGCCAGCTCTTGGGGGGCCGGGGGAAGCCTTGATTTGTGGCATTTGCCGTTCCAAGCCACCCTTGTGGCTTCACTGAACAGAGATGAGTGCACAGCATCACACAGTATTTCCCCTGCAGGGTGAAGAGATATGTCCATACATCTGGATACAGTGCAGGCATAAATAGCTGCGAGCACACAGATGAGAGCACAGCGACCAGGAGCACTGAGCTTTGAGTATTTATTACCTTTGCTTTTAATATTTATTTAATCATAAGTTTATATAATTTAATTTGTAAGGACGGCTCTCAGCATTCCTGACTATCTAATGACCAGTCAGTACCAGCCACCCCTAGCACACCCCTGCCTGCCTCCGGGCTGCTGAACCTCCAGACCAAGGGCTCCCGCCCGGGCTGGCCTCACACGTGGGTGCGGAGGGACGCTCCCCCCGTGAGCAGCCCCCAGCTCCTGAGGCAGATGGTGGGCGCTTCAGACTCGCTCTCAGTTCAACCTCCAACAGCCCTGTCCGCTGGGCACCACTACTACCCCACTGCCCAGCTGAAACCCTGCGGCTACCGCACAGCCTCACATGGTGGTGCTCTGGAAGGACGAGTCTATGGGGTCCTTGGTCCCTGGGTTCGGGCACTGGCAGGAGTAGGCCCTGCGGAAATCCCTCCCCTGAGGGGGACCAAGGGGCAGTCAGGGTGGTCAGCCTGAGCACTGCCCGCCCAGCTCTGGCTGACAGGAGAGCAGCCCAGGCCCCAGGGCCCCACACTTGGGGATGGGATGTGGGGCCATGAGCCTTGACCCTTCCACCCGCGAGACCCCGCTGACCCAGCAGCCTCAGGGCGCCGTCTCCTCACACTGCTTTCCCTGCAGGGAGAGTCGGTGACGGCCGGAGACGCGGGTCCAGGCTCCTTGGCAGACACTATAAATTAATAAGGTGGCGTGTGGGGTGGCAAGCCAGCAGGCCAGGGGGTGCACCTCGCGCGCCCACATCCCAGAAGCTCATGGAGCCAGCAGGTGAAGTGGGCGCCTCCCTCTGGGGCACCTCAGATCCCCTCGCTCTGGCTGTTCTCCCCTTGCGACCGTGCAGCCCTGGCCTCACGGAGCTTCCTCTCTAAAGGGGACAAAAATAAGGCTGGAAATGGGGTCCAGAGCCTGGGGGCTGCTTGTTCAATGATATCCTGTGATCAAAGAAAACGCACACACCCGCTAAAAAGGGGGAGGCTGATTCTGACGGAACTTAGGGCCAGATGGAGGGGTTGGTCTTTTTTCTTCTTGTTTTTCTATAAAAAGCCATTCTCTCACAGAGGGGTCTGCAAAGTAAAGATCAATTCTATTGGTTTTTTCTTTTAACTGTAAGACCCACTTATTCTCCTTTAAAAGCGAGAAGTTTCTATTCCTGACATACCATTGCTCACCTCTCCACCTTCCCACCTCAGTCTGCATCAGACCAGACCTGGGAGAAAGCAGGAGAGCACGGAGGTGGAGAGGAGAGAGAAAGCCTGGCCCAGGAGAACCAGAGATGGTCGGCCTCCTTCATCCACGTCCAACTGCACCCCAAGCCTGTGTTGAGCTCTCACTATGACCACTCTTCACTGGGAGGTGATGGCACACCGCCAGCCCCCAGTGATGTGGCTTACAAAGAAGTGCTGGGCAGGGGAAGGGTGAGAGGCCCTGGGTGAAGTGGGTGCAGCCGTGTCCCTGGAGTGCCGGGAGGAAAGCCTGTTGCCAGGCCCAGGTAACACAGACAAGGTGGGAAAGGGGGACGCCCCGCCAACCAGGTCAAGAGCAAGTTTTCTTGAGTAACATCCCCCTCTACTGGTTACCTCAAGTATTGCAGGCAGGATTGCTGAACCTGTTGCATTTTCACAACAGGAATTGATAGATTAAAAACACCTCTCCACCTTAGACCCACAGGTTGGAAAGGATGAAAACAAGGGTGGATCTGACCCACCCACTTTAAGGAATAAGAAGTGCAAGTCCACAGAATTATCTCCAGACGTCAAAAAGTTCATCCAAAGGCAAGAAACACCGATTTTAGACAAAGAGGCCAGAGGTCACGTGGAGGGATCCAGCCGCTACCTGACAGCGTCTGGGGAATACGCTTAGAGCAGGCCCTGGGGGGGCACACCTGTGGACCCACAGAGGCCATCTTTGCTTTGCCAGGGATTCCTTTAAACTCTGCGTCTTTGCCCAAGAAACCAGACTTGAATCTGATCAAGCCTCTAGATACAATTACCAATGGAAGAAAATACAGTGACAGAGGGACTGAAACCACACCAGGGGATGAGTCCAGCAAAACCCAGACCGTGGGAAACTCTACAGGACAAACAGCCAGTTTCTCCAACAAGTAAATGTGCAGGAAAAATAAAAAAGTGGAGAGGAATATTTGGATTAAAAGAGGTTTGAGAATGGAGCGATTGCCAGGCGATACTGTTGAGGAAAAAAAGCAAAGTGTGAAAAAATACCTATAGCATGCTACCTTTCACGTAAGAGAAGGTGAAAAAGACAACATACATGTACCAGCTCACTTGTGCAAAAGAAACCCAGGAAGGATAAAGTGGACACTAGCGTGATTGAGTCCCTGCAGGGGGTGGCTGGGAGTAAGATGGAAGAGACAGAGGAACAACACCTGAGTGAAACTACACGAATAGTCTGACTTTTAGCATCATGTTGATATTGCATGTACTCCAATTTTTGAAAAATCTACAAGGACAGGAGGAAACCCAAAATGGAATACAACCAGAAATAAATGAAACTAATAGTTTTACAAGTGAATTACACACCTACACTGAAGGGGAGGGAGGTGGACACTGATCTAAGAAACTTTATTTGTATTTTATCCTCTAAGGCTAGAGACACAAAGACCTGTGTACATCTGCTACACCCTAGTTAGAAGATTTATTTTTCATATATTTATATTTATGTCTATACACAAACATACACACACACACACATGCAGATGAGTGTATATTTATTTGCACATACACATTTCCTAGCTCCGTCTGCTGAGAGGGTCCAGAAGCAATGAGACCCCAGTAGCAATGAGCACACCCAGCTCCCCGACCTTGATTTCTACAAACCATTCTCGATGAAAGGACCCAGGGTTCCTTTGGGAAACAGCTCATTCCTGGGCCGGGTCAGCAAAAGTGCAAGATGAGCCCGGAACATCTTGTAATGCCAGAGAGCAAGAAAATGCTCAAAAAATGATAAAGACATGTCAAAAGGACATTGAAGCCAACTGGAAGGAGCTCCCAATGGCCAAATCTGGGACAGTTTGAACAACAAAACAAATAATGCTAGTAATGGCCCATAAGCCCTAGAATAAAATAAGAATCCACGAGTTTACACAGATATAAATAGATAAATGAATAAATACATGAAAGGGGGAGAAAGGAAAGCTCTTCCTCACAGAAGAATTTCAAGAATTAAATGTGGAAAGAATGATGGACATAGAAAATTCACTATTTAGTAAACACCCCGGTAATAATTGTTTCAAGGAAGAATCATGAACAAATGAACGCTAAAACCAGGAGGCAAAAATATGATGGGAAATAAGATATTTACCGAGTCTCAAATTTTCTCCCCACAGGTACTTATTAATTACAAAGGGAAAAAAATAGTAACTTCATAGTAGAGGAATTGGACATCGGTGCCCCCAAAGTGACACCCTGAGAAGGCTGCAGCTTCCCTTCTGTGGTGCACCTGCCAAAAATGCAGAACCCCAATTTAAACAGGAGGAAACATCAGACAAACCCAAATTCTACAAAACAACTGGACATTCCACAAAATAACTGGTAGGTTCTCTTCCAAAAAAAACCTAAAGACTGAGGAACTCTTCCAGATTAAAGCAGACAATTGAACTGGCAAAATTTAAATAAGATCTGTAGATAAGATAATAGTATTGTAAGCATGTTAATGTCCTGATTCTCATTGTCGCACTGTGGTTATGTAACATGACAGAGAAGAATCTGGGTGAAGAGTATAATGGGAATTCTTTGTACTATTTTTGCTACTTTCCTGTAAGTCTGAAATTATTTCAACATGAAAGGGTAAAAAGAAAGAAAAGGAGAGACCTAGAGATGCCTCGCTCCGTCACAGATCCAATCTGGGTGGATCCACTTATTTGGATCCTGACTTGAGCAAACTGGAAAGGAAATTCCGCCCCCTCTCAGAGATCCGGAGGTCTGGCCCTGGGTGCCTGCTGCTGCTGCTGTGGCCCTGCTGGCTTTTAGAGAGAGGACTGGAATGCTTTCAGATGAAATGATGTGACACCTGGAATTTGCTTCAAAACAGTGGTGGAGGGGAGTGGGTGTGGTGTGGCCAGGGCAGGCTGGCCGGGCGCTAATGTGGATGAGGCTGTGGCAGGGGCACCAGGGATTCATTATCCTCTTCTGTCCACTGGTGTAGGTTCGAAATTCGCCAAAATAAAATGTGTCTTAAAACGCAGCCCAGAGGCAGCTCTCCACCTGAACCAGGGAAGGAGGAAGCCGGCTGGGATGGCCAGTATTTCTCCCTGCTCTACTCTCAGATCCTGCCCTCTCCGTCCCCTGGGCCGACCCAGAGCCTGCTCAGACGCCTCCCCCGTTGACCCCGCTGAGCCCCCCTCTGCTGCCTGCACCCTGATTCCAGAGGCTCTCAGTCGGGAGTCCTGGGTCCCACCATCCTGCCCCCACTCTGCCGACCTCAGACCTGGGACCATGTCTCACCGCCGCTCTGCTCCTCTCACTGGTCACTGGAAGCATACATGTTTGACATGATGGCTCACAGTCGTCCTTTCCTTCTGTCCTTCCTCTTACTCAAGGTGGGGAGGGGTACTCAGGGTGGGAAGCAAGTGATCTGTGGTCTGGGGTTCCCCCGATGGGGGCACTGTGGACACTGAGAGGAGGCCATCTCTGTTTACAGATCATCCTCTGTACCGCAGGACGCTTAGCATCCCTGGACCTCCCTCTAAAAGTCACCCACACCTCCAAGTCACTGGGACAACCAAAATGTGCCCACACCATTGAGAGCTGCCACACTAGTCTTCCCCGGCCTTTGTCTTCCCAAAGTCCACTAATGGAGAGAGCACGTTCCTGGTCAGATAAAATGCTGGGGAAGAGGAGGTGAGAGGAGAATATTATCCTTTCAACCCCCCAGCAAGACCAGAAAACGCTTGGCCAGGCTGAGGATGAAGACAGACAGGAGAACAGATGTGGGGTCCCAGATGGAGAAGCCCAAGGTGACCTTTCAGGACCCAAAGGCAGAGGGGTCCTGAGCCCACCCCCGTGAAGAGCTCCGGGGAGGGACGGCTGTCCCCTGAGAGTCAGAGATTCCTGTGCCTTTGGAAAAGCCGCCCTGTGATTTCCCTGCCCGCCCCACAAGGGTGGCATAGAAGCCACAGGGGGACCTAGGGACCCTAAGGGCCCTGGGGACAGTGACAGGGGAGCGTCAGAAAGTGGGGCACAGATGGTCTCCAAGACCAGATTCTCCTGCCACACACACAGCACACGCACGCCCACACAGACCCCTGTGGAACAGACACAGGAAACAGAGACTAAGCTGAGGTGTGGAAATAAAGCAAGCGACCCATCTTGCATACCTGAGTTTGTACTTTTTGAAAGATTAAAAAGTAGGAGATGGCAGCAGATCATGAAATGCCTGCCATGGAGAGAGAGCCACCCGTGGGGTCAGCCCAGAGCCTGGAAATCAGACAAGCCATCAGCCCGGAAATACAGGCTGACCCAGTGGTCCACGTCCCTGCTATCTGGCGTACACCGTGCTGTAAGTCATTGCACTGGGCAGGTAGGTTTGCGTGGGTTGAAATGTGCAAACTTTGATTGACAGAAGATAAAAGTGTGCAGTTAAGCTTTTTACTATTTTCTCGTGTATCATGCCTTTTAAGTGTCATTTAATGTGCTTGGGGCAGTGTGGATGGATAAGAAGTGTTGCATGGTGGGGATCTGGAAATACACTGAACTTTTAAAACTAATTCTTACAAAGACAATCCCCCCATTTTTAAGCCTCCCTGCAGTAAATTTCCTGGAAGGTGACTGGGACACAGACCACTGCAGGTAGGCCTTCTGCACTCAACATCTGGGTCTGTGCTGGCCTCATCCTGGCCCAACGCTCAAACACACCTGGGTCCCTGGAGAAGGGCTCAGTCACAAACCTGCCTTCCTCGGGTCTTCTCCCTCCCTGCCTTCCAGTCTGCTCCTCATTTTCCTCTGAAAGGAGATCTTCCATGGGATCAGGGGCCCCAACTGTGGCATCAGGGCGCCACCTGGTGGTCAATATGCATACTAGTGTTCCCCCAAACCACCTGCTGTGTGTGTGTGTGTGTGTGTGTGTGTGTGTGTGTGTGTGTGTGTGTGTCCACAAGGGTCCCATGGTCAGGAGCAGCTTGAGAAGGGGAAGCCTTTATTGTCTGGAAAACCTAGCTTCAAATCCCAACTCTGCTGCTTACTTAGTAATTGACCTTGGACAAATCCATGAGCTTGTTTCTTCATCTGGAAAATGGGAATAAATCCCCCCCATGCCCCCTCCCTGTTACAGGGCTGTTGGACGGGTATATGTGGCATATAGGAGGCTGGTTATAAACTGAAGCTACCATTGATTCGTCTACCTATGGTCAGCTGTGATGCTTTCACACAAGGAGATGGGCTCTGCCAGCAGCTGCCCAGCCGCGAGGCTGCATCTCGTGTCCTCGTGAGCAGTGCTGAGTGCACAGCGGGGCCACAATGACTGTCTGTGGGTGGGCAGCACAGCTTGTGGCTCCTGAGCTTCGTCTAGTGCTTTCTTTTTTCATACTTTAACTGAGGGCTGCTGTCTCTGTTTGGAGCTGGTTCCACATCAAACAGCATTAACGGAGGCTCACCAGGATGGAGGGCAGTGCCAGCCCGGTCTGAGGGTCAGTCTGCTTGAGCAGGGCCTGGAGTGTGTCCTAGGGGGCTGTCCAGGCCTCTGTAGATGCACAGAGCAAGGCAGCGATCAGGAGCAAGGCCTGGGCAGGCGGACGGGGCTGGCCAGGTGAGTTACCTCATTTGCTGGGGGCTGGACTGGGGCTTCCTGCATGGGGAGAACCAGTAAAAACCGGCCCCAGCTGCAAAGTGGGAGGTGGAGTCTCCTCTCCTGATAAGCCTCGAGGCCCCCTTTCTTGTCCACAATCGCATCTCATCAGAAGTGGAGGAGGTGGCCCGTTCATTACCAGTGGGGGTTCGGGGGGGGCAGGGAGAGGTGTCCCCTGGGGAAGCGAGAGTAAACTTGCTTATCAAAAGAGAGAAGGCGGGAGCCCCCGGGTATCGGCCAACCAGGTTCTATAGCTCTGGCTGCTGCTGCTGCCACTCGACCCTCCACTGACTTCCCAGGAGGGGAAACTGAGTCCCTGCTCTACCCACTGGCCTGATGTCCAGGTCACCTCAGGGACCTCACAATCTCTCATCCTCCCACACAGCACCTGGTCACATGTCCAGCAGCTGGGAGGTAGCTGTCCCCTCTTTGAAGAGCGGATGGGAGCTCGCTGGCTGGACAAGACTGAGACCACACGGGCAGAGATGTAGGGCACAGGTCATGCAGGGCGAGAATCACAGGGGAACTAGCAGGGACTCCTGGTGCTCATGTGAGGCTGCAGACGATACAGCCTCAGACGTCTGCTCGGGGTTTCTGCTCTGATCTGCTTGGGGGACCATCAGATGAGACCCCACAGGTATATTTGTTTTGTGAATTGGAAACACTGATCAATACCATAGGAGTATTTCAGCCCTTTCTCCAGTAGTGTCAGACTGTGCAGAGTTACAGAAAGCTCCCAAAACATTCAATTTTTTTCTTTAGGTAAATCACTTGACAGCAGACCCTGCCCTGCCCCACCAGCAGCTGCCTCTGGTCTTTATTCTTCCCACATTGTGGGAGGTCATCGTCGGTCATCGTTGGGTGGAGAAAGCTGGGTGAGGTTGATGAGGTGTGCCCAGATGCCACTGAGGGAATCGTGTCAGAGGCTGTGTGGTTTCAGATCTGAACCTTCTGGATTTCAAATCACAGCTGCCCCGAGAGTTTGGGATCAGGGATTATGGGCCTGTGGTAGAAACTGAACCTGTCTCCTGGCTCATTCAGAATTTGCATTCCTAGAACTGTTTAAAACTGAATGTTCTAGTTCATGTACTCTCCTCCCCTCTCTTCAAATGATTACACTGTAGCATATTCTGTTTCTAGTTGTATATTTCCGCATCTTTTGTCAATTTTCTGGTCACCGTTGATTAGACCGTGTTTCTTTAGGCTGAAGCTTTGAGATCAGTCTTGGGCCTAAAACGGCTCAGAACCGCCCTTCTTTTCCATCTCCCTCACCATCCCAGGCCGGGCTGCCAGCTCATCCCAGCAAAATGACCATGGTCACTTCCCAGCATCCTCTCTGCCCTCGCCCAGGATCTCCCAGCCTGTCCTGTTTCCTGGACCCTCTGGTCCCTTCTGTGGCCCTATGGAGCCCTCCTCGGGTCAGAGTTCTTAGATATTGAAATAAATTGGCTACAAAGGAAACCAATTATACAGAAAAACAGTTGTGGAAACATATCAAAATCGTGGTATAGTCCTGTACACGCGAAGTGCTGGCAGCTACAAATGGTGTTTTGCGATGTCCACAGCGACTACGCTGTGACATGAAAATATTTGTGACGGAGGACAGAGCCATGGGTACTGCTAAGGAAACTGTTTTTCTTTTTTTTTTAGCCCACATACTGGAAGGAAATGTTACATTTCAGTTAGAGGTTCATGAAAATAAAAGTGTAAAAGTGTAATTTTTTACCATCCAACGAGGCTGCCCTGAATTCTCTCCTTGGACCCTCAGGGTCCATGGACCCAGATTAAGACCCCCGAGCCGGTGGTCGCTGATCAGCCCGTCACAACACGAGTGCGCCCGTGGGAATGACCCTTTCAGACAGGTCCCTGCTGAGTGCCTGCGAGGGCAGAGCGTGGCCCTCAGAGCGCGTGAGGCTGTTCCTCCACCTCATTGTATACGTTTTTATTGCCACAGGCAGCCTGGTGGCCTGGTGTGGAGTGGGCCTCCAGCCTCGCCATGGGGCAGAGGGCAGAGTGGTAACCAGACAGGGTCCCAAGGGCCTTCTGGGTCCCATGGATGCTGTTCCCTGATCTGAGTGCACACTTTGTGATCTGTGCATTGTGCATCTTCATGTAAGTTATGCTTCTAGAAAAACTGTACTTTAAAAAAAGGAGAAGACGAGGAAGGATGGAGGGCTGACCAGCAGTGTCAGACGCGGCCAGGAAGGCCTGCAGCTGAGGCCGAGGCCGAGCACTGGTGCTGAGCACTCTGAGGACTCTGATGAGGTGGTGGGAGCGGAGGGGACACTGCCCATGGCTGGAGGGGGGAGCAGACACAGCAAGTGTGAATTATCTCCCAAGAGGCTCAGCGGCCAAGGGGAAAGGAGGAAGGCAGAGACCCAGAGAGAGACCTACAGTTGAGCCAGGTCTTCTCTACAGAAGAGATGAGCCCTGAGCATGTCGTCTGAGGAGAAACGGGTGGGTCCACAGTAGTCCTGGAGGAGATGAACGGGGACGCTGACCCAGGACAGACTGTAGGGGGTCAGGGGGGTCAGGGGTGTAGGGGCAGCTGAGGAAAGGGAGGGCCAGGCAGGGATGCAGCACCTGCCCCTGCATAGCTGGGTAGACGGCCCCTGCCTGCTCCGGGGGAGACTTGGTTCAATCCTTCTACATCATTTATTTTGCCCAGGCTGTGCACCAGGTGCTGTGGCAGGGGCTGGGGATGGAAAGATATCTAAGACAGACAGTCAGTGCCCTCCCAGGGCCCACATGAGCACGCAGCCACAGGGCCATCTGACCCAGCCTGGGATGTCAGGGCAGAGGACACAGGCTGAGACCCAAGGGGTGAGTCGGAAGTGGCCTGGAAGAGAGATGTGCACGTCCAGGCCTCTGGTGAGAAAGCAGAGCAGCCCTTCACTCCACTTGACGCTGTAGAGATCTCCTCTCACCTGCTGGCCTGCTTGTATGACCACAAGCCATTGGCCATCTCAGGGACAATTTAGACATCAAAATGGGAATGGCTAAGCCAAAAAGGGCCATAATTTTATAATAGAAGGCAGTAACTAGGATTTCACTTAATTCTGTTTTTTTTTACACTTGTTTAACATTTTCCCACGCTGTCAGCATCATCCAAGCCGGACTGTTGAACAATTCAGTTGAAGTTAGTTTCTCCTCAGATATCTGGAGATGAGTGTGTTTTATTTCACACGGTTTACATGACTGTCTGGAAAAACAGAAGCAGGACATAAAGGAACTGGGCTGAATTATCCATCATGCCAAGATCTGGAGTCCTGGCGGACCGGGGGGGACAGTAAGGGGGGACAAATACTCACTTTGCACGAATGCTTTCACTACCTTAGTATTCACAGCTAATGAACAAAACGCGGCCCAGCCATCCGTTTATTTGGCCTCCTATTTCTTCCACAGCTGATATGCTTCCCTTATATTAAGCTATAAATAAATTGTCATTATTCTGGGGGAAAAAATCACTTTACAAATGCTTTGTTTAATTGAAAACAGGCAGCATTTTTGAAGTGAAAGTTTTCACTTCATAAATGGTGGTTTGTTATTCACTTGGTTGTTAACCCATGAGAACTTCCAGGACATTCCTCCTGAGAGAAGCCGCCTCTCAGCAGAGGGACTGCCCTGGCGGCAGAGAGTGGGGGATGTCATGGGCCTTGTGTCTGGAAAGCAGAGCAGAAGCCGCGCCATGTGGGGTCCAGGCCTGAGCAGAGACAAGACCCTGTGAGCCCCTGCACTGCCACACCCTCCTCGTCCCCTCCCGACCCGCCCAGCACTCAGACCAGAGGCCAGGGGGGAGGCTCCAGGAGCTGGTTGGGTCCAGGGGCCTCCTTTGCCTTTGAGGCTCCTGGACTCGTGTCACCACCCACGACCACAGCAGGCTCAAGTTTAGCTCTGGGCTTGGATGGTCCCAGGCCACCTGCACGTCATACACGGGGTGTGGGCGGGGGGCCCGCAGGGCTGCCACTGGGGGCTGAGAACGGCCGGGGCCACAGCGCACAGAGCATTCCAAATCCACTCCCCGGGGCAAACGAGCAAGCAAACGTGTCTCTCCTGGAGCCCCCGCCTGAGAAGGGCCTTCGTGTCCCTTTCATCCCAGTTGTGCGCTGCGCCCAGAGCAGGGCGCAGCACACAGGAGCGCTCAGC
This sequence comes from Diceros bicornis minor, assembly GCF_020826845.1. Lineage (NCBI taxonomy): Eukaryota > Metazoa > Chordata > Mammalia > Perissodactyla > Rhinocerotidae > Diceros > Diceros bicornis. The sequence continues at coordinate 12,050,313 of NC_080749.1, read as the reverse complement.
GCACATTGTTGAGCGGCCGTGTGCAATGGCAGGCACTGGTGGCTCCTCCCCGATGAGGAGAAACCAGCCGAGCCCCGGGGGGTGGGGAGGAGGCAGGGCGGAGAGACCTCACTCCTCCGAGGACCGTCAGATCCCTGCAGCCTCCGCTTCTCAAACCTCAACTCTAATCCTCTCAACAAAGAGTAAGGACGTGTCCTCCCGCGCTCGGTCGGCAGTGTGGCCGGTGAAGCCGCCATTGTCCCTTCTCTGCCTGTGGAGGGGCAGGAGGCAGGTGTGAACTAGGAGTGAGAGCCTCTGCATCGGCCTGTCTGCCCCCACTGTGTGACTCTGAGGAAACCACTTACCTCCCGGGAATTATGTTGCCCCTACCTGCCAGGAAATCGTGAGGGCTGCAGTTAGGGGTGGAGCCCAGGGCATAGGATGAGCTCGACATCGGTGGGCGCCGGCGGCCGGCAGTCGGCAGAACGGGGTCCTCACCTGGCACTCTGTCGGCTCCATGCACCCAGAACGCAGCCTCCCCTTTCCACGCACTGTGTTAAGGCTATTTTATCATCATCGTCCCTGCAGGCCCGTCTCAGTGTCCCCAGATCCTAGGTCTGCTCCATGCACTCCTGCCAAGACACGTCTCCACTGTTGACAACAGTGCCACCAGCTGTGGAGCTCCCACTCGCTTTCCCTGGTTCTCAGCACGTGACACATCTTATCAGCCCCACAACAGCCCCATGAGGTAAATACCATTACCATTCCCAGTTCACAGTTGAGGAAACTGAGGCAGAGAGGGGTTACTGCCCTGGCCTAGGGCCAAGCTTGTCAGTTCAGAGCAGGATTCGCACACAGAGCCCACGATCTCACCACGACTGTACTGCTTCCAGCACCGTCCTCCAGTGGGGCCCTCCTCTCTGACCAACTTACTGGGTTCTCCCAACCCACTCGTCGTTGCTGCTTAAAAACAATCATTGTATTTGCACTGTTTTTCTGAAAACAAAAACAGTACAGGGTCATCTTGTGAAAAATTTGGATAATACAAAAAAAGTAAAGAAGAAAATAAAGCTTGCCCACCGTTACATTCCCTCACATCTCCCTCTATTCTTTGGTTATATACACAAACTGTATGAACAGTCTCTCAGACTTTTCTTACTTAGCATTATATTGAAAGCAATTTTCACACCATTAAATATTTGTGGAAAATATCATTTTCACTGCTGCTCAGTGCTCCGTTGAATAGCTGAATTGAATTGTGTTCAATATTTCGGGATTATAACCCACCCACCATTCAAAAGTCTGGCAATATGGAGGGTGGCAGAAGACTCAGAGCCGTGAGGGCTCTCCTGCGCCCCCTGCTGGGAGTGTAGAATCACGCAGCCACTTTAGAAAGCATTTGTGCATTTGGGTGCAGCTGAAGATGAGCGCTGGCTACTGCGGGTTACACCCAGCAGTGCGCCTCCTCCGCGCACACTTTAGCAAAACCCTCACGCACGAGCGCCAGTAGACGAGTGCCTGAATAATCAGAGCGTCATTGTTTGTCATAACAAAATATCAGAACCAATGTAAACGACTATCATGCGTAGCATGGATGACTCATTGTGGTGTATTCACACAACGCAATGCCATACAGCAATGGGAATGAATGGACCAGATTTCCACACTCCAGCAAGGCTGGGGCTCTTAAACATAGCATCGAGGCAAGCTGCAGAAGAATAAAGGCTGTGCCATTTCTATAAAATTTTAAAGCATGCCAAGCAACACTGTGTATTTTAGAGAAGCATGCATCAGAGAATATATGAAGAAATGCACGTGGATGGTGGCAGCACATTCAGGACGGTGCTTGCCTTTGGTGGAGGAAGGCAACACGGAGAGACGCCTGGGGATGTCAGCTGTATGGTTTACAAAGTTGTGTTATTGGGTACGTAGATGTTATATTAGCCAATTAACTTTGTTTTGTAATAAATTAAGCAAGAAAGAGAGGAAAGGGAGCAATAAATTGACAAGCCTTTAGCTAGATGGACTAAGAGAAGAAGCAATTTAAAGACGACTAAATAAGTGGAAACATGCCCATGTTTATGGATTGGAAGACTTAGTATTGTTAAGATGTCACTACTACCCAAAGCAATCTACAGGTTCAGTGCAATCCCTATCTAAATCCCAATAGTGTTTTTGGCAGAAATAGGAGAACTCATCCTAAAATTCTATGGAATCTCAAGGGACCCTGAATGGTGAAAACAATCCTGAAAAAGAAGAAAAAAGCTGGAGGACTCACACCTCCTGATTTCAAACTTACTACAAAGCTCCAGCAATCAAAACAGTGTGGTACTAGCATAAAGGCAGACATATAGACCAAAGGAATAGAACAGAGAGTCCAGAAATACAGCCTCACATATATGGTCAAACGATTTTTGACAAGAGTGATGAGACCATTCAATAGGAAAGGACAGTCTTTTCAACACACAGTGCTGGGAGAACTGGATATCCACACGCAAAAGAATGAAGTTGGACCCTCATCTAACACCATATACAAAAGTTAAGTAAAATGGACCAAAGACCTAAACATAATAGCTAAAACTATACAACTCTTAGAAGAAAACACAGGGCAAAACTTCATGACAGTGTGAAGTTGGCAACGATTTCTTGGATATGTCACCAAAGGCAAAGGCAACAAAAGAAAAAATAGACAAATCAGACTTCATGAAAATTAAAAAATTTTGTCTATCAAAAGACAATATCAACAGAGTAAAAAGGCAACCCACAGAGTTGGATAAAATATTTGCAAATCATGTATCTGATAAGGGATTAATACACAGAATATGTAGAGAACTCCGAAAACTCAATACCAAAAAACAAACAACCCAATTCAAAAATGGACAAAAGATCTGAATAGATGTTTCTCCAAAGAAGATCTACAAATGGCGAATAAGCACATGAAGAGATGCTCAACACCACCAACCATCAGGGAATGCAAATCAAAACCACAGTGAGATACCACTTCACACCCATCAGGATGGCTACTACCAAAAAAAACTATCAAACAAACTACCAAGTGTTGGTGAGGATGTGGAGAAATTGGAACCCTTGTGCACTGTTGGTGGGAATGTAAAATGGTACAGCTGCTGTGGAAGACAGTATGATGGTTCCTAAAAAAATCAAAAATAGAACTACCACATGATCCAGCAATTCCATTTCTGGATATACACCCAAAAGAACTGAAAGCAGGGCCTCAAAGAGATGTTTGCACACCCATGTTCACAGCAGCACTATTCACAACAGCCAAAAGGTGGAAGCAACCCAAGTGTCCATTGATGGATGGACGAATAAGCAAAATGTGGCATATATATATACAATGGAATATTATTCAGCCTTAAAAAGGAAGGAAATTGTGACACATGCTACAACGTGGATGAACCTTGAGGACATTATGCTGAGTGAAAGAAGCCAGTCACACAAAGGCAAATACTGTGTGATTTCACTTACGTGAGGCACCTAGAGTAGTCAAAATCATAGAGACTAAAAGTAATGTGATGGTTGCCAGGGGCTGGGGACAGGGAGAGCGGGGAGTCATTTTTTGATGGGTACAGAGTTTCAGTTCTACAAGAGGAAAGGTGCTCCGGAGATGACGGTGGCGATGGCTGCACAACATCAGGAATGTATTTATTACCACTGAACTGTACACTTAAAAATGGTTAAGATGGTACATTTTATGTTATGTATAATTTACCACAATTGAAAAAAGGAAAGAAAGGAAAGGAGGTAGGAGGAAGGGTAGTGAAATTGAAAGAAAAGGGAAAAGAAGAGAAAGGAACTATTGTCAATTAGGTTGTGAGACCAGAAGGCAATGGGGCCCCTGCTGGGAAGGCCTGAGGCTCTCGGGGCCTTGAACTTGCCCTGAGGGTCTGACCTGCAGCTGGACTCCTGGGCACCCTGTCGCCCTTGCCTGACCCTGTTCTGGGTCAATCAGGGTCAGTGAAGACAAAAGAACCACGTTTGGTCAGTGCCACGCCCAGGGTGAGGGGCTCTCCTGGACACAAGCATGGGGACTCTTCTAGGTCTGTCCTCTGCCCTGAGTTCTCACCCCCAGGGAGATGACATCGAGGCAAAAGGACCCTCTGGCAAAGGAAACGATGCTGGGCACAGGCTAGGACCTGTCAGCCTGGCCTTGCCCCAACTTTTAAATAGAGCTGGCCTTCCTGGGCACACATCTGGGCTGTGCATTCTAGAGCCCCCCGCACGCACCTCTGCCGCCACATTCACATTCTCCAAGCTCAGCCCCAAACTTGCCTGCTCAACCCAATGGACCACATTTCTCCTGACTCCACACAACGCCTGAAGCTCTAGGGTAGGGCGACTTGTGTCACAGCAGCTTTGGGCCCAATCTGCTGCCACCAACCAGGCCCCCACCACCATGCCAGGAGAAGGGAGTTGGGCAGCACCCAGAGGGGTGGGGTGGAGAAAACAAGTCTACATGAAGAAATGTTGAATACTTGGGATCGAGTCCTCTTTCCTCCCTCCCCTGCCCCCATTTCACAACCTGCTTCAACTTTACAGGAATGTGTTAGTTGGATGAGGGCTGAGTGGGTAGGAAGCCACATGTAACGGTTCAATCAGATTACTCTGCTTGTCACAGAGACTAAAATAACAGAAGCTAAAACCAGATGGAATTTTCTTTCTTTCTCATATTAAAGTCCAGAGCTGGTAAGGCAGATCTGTTCTACCAAGTTTTAAGGACCCAAGTTCCTTCTCTCTCTCTCTCTGCTCCACCATCCCTAGGGTACCACCTCATGGGCCAAGTTGGCTACTCAAGTTCCAGCCATCACACCCACATTCCAGCATGTAGAAAGAAGAAAGACATCAAGCAAGACACATTCTCTCCCTTGAAGGTACTTCCTGGAAGATGTACCACCTCCTACATCTCACTGAGTCACACGGCTGCACCACGCCCAAAGGGAAGCTGGTGATGGTCTGTTGTATTTATTCTGGATGGCTGTAGGTCCTCTTGTACTGTTCATAGCTCCTTGTGCTGTAGTTTGGGTGGGAGAGGGTGGTGGCTTAGTGCTAGGCTGTGCATTTGTACTCTGGCTCACCACTTCTAAGTTATGCCATCTTTGTGCGCCTGAAGGTTGTAGGAAGATAAACTAAGACAACAGCTGTGAAGCATTTAGTACAGTGCCTGCACTTGGAAAGCAGAGCTGGGCCTGACCCCTCCAGCATCAGGGGATGCTGCTCTGTGGGGGAGCCTGTCAACCTCAGAGAGCTCTGACTGGGGGAACAGTTTTCTTTACACTGAACCTACATCCATCACCCTAATACTTTCCTCCCTGATTCAACCCTGGAAAACACTAGAAGTTGTCTAAAAACTAACCAGAAGCACGAGGATAGCTAGGTTTACTGACCCTTGTTATAAGCCAAACCCCATGCGATGAGCTTAACCATCCCCCAGTTCTAACAGTTCAACCCAGTTGGTGCAAGTGGAGACCCAGAGGAGGAGGAGGCCCTTCGGGAGAATTCACCGACACGTGGCGCCCATTGCCCCGTGAGAAGGGGGCAGGTTCAAGACGGACTCAGCTTCAGTCATCCCGGCAGCAGCTGCGGCGGCTCTCGTCTTCATGGCTCTCCTTGCCATCTCCCTTCCACCTCCAGAAACACGGCCTCCGGTGTGGCTGTCTCTGGTGTCTGTGGCATCACCAGGGTGTTCAATGACGTGAAGGTGCACAAGTGGGGGACGCCAGAGGAGGTGAAGAAGCACAAGGAGGCGGTGTTCCTCTGCCTCAGTGAGGACAAGAAGGAGCCTGGAGGAGACTGGGCCAGGCTGTCCATGACCCTACTCCACCTATGTCAAGAGGCCGCTGGACACGGGAGTCACTGCATCCTCTGTGAGGCAACCTGGGAGACGGAGGAGAGCCAGGAGGAGGACCTGCTGTTTGTCTCCTGGGCCCCGGAGTCTGCACCCCTGAAGAGCAAATGACGGATGCCAGCTCCACGGACGTCATCAGCAAGCTGACGGGGCTCAAGCAAGAATTACGAGCAAACCGCTCTGAGGAGGCCAAGGGCCCGTGCACCCTGGCAGGGAAGCTGGGGGGCAGGGCTGCCATATCCCTGGAGGGCAAGCCTTTGTGGGCCCCTGCCCGCCCCCTGTCTGGAGCATCTGGCTGCCCAGACCTGCCTACAGGGTTGCAGGCTGTCCCCTTCCTGCCAGCCCAGAGGGGCCGGGGGACCTCAGCTGGGAGGAAGACAATCCCTTCACCCCACTTGCCAAACATTCCCCCACACCCTGGATATTCCTCCTCCCTCCATCCCTGGTGGTTCTGGTCTTCCCAAAGCTCTTTCGATCTTCTAAGTCCTCTCGGTTCGAAGACCAAGGTCCCCCCAGACATGCCAGTTTTGGAGGGGCTGCTCCTGACCTGTTCCTTCCCTTTCCTGTGCTGCCAACCTCTAACCGCAGCGGTGACACTGCGCTGGTCTGTTCAGTTTCTGTGCATAACTGGAACATTGTGGAGGTGACCCCACTCTGGGCCGCCCGCTCCTTCTCCCTTTTTCTCTTGGTCTGGGCCACTCATGGAAGCGGGACCAGTAAGAGACTTCAATTCAAAATACACACAAACACAACAATGAAAACAACAAAGGCTGGCTCAGAGAGGGAGGTTTTACGAGGTTTTATAAGTCCCCCAGTTACAGTCGGCCCCTCCCCCACCGGCTCACACCAGGGTGGGAGGTGACATTCCTGAGGTCGGTGACATCCTCAGGCTTTGTCTCACCTGGACACCATCTGCATGATCACCAAAATGTCCTTGACATCACATTTGGTGTTTGTGGAAGGAGGATCCCAGAATATCTAAATTTTACATTATCTGTCAGAGTAGGTTTCCATTAGAATATCCAGCTTTAAAGATTACGGCAGGAGTAGTTTGGACCATACAAAATTGCTGTGTTTATGGCTCAAAAACAGTTGAATATCGGCGGTTCCATGCGGTTCACCTACTGGCTACTGAACAACTGTCTGGCCAGTCCAGTTCAAGCTCTTCTGCCCTCTGGAGAAGTCTGTCACCAGCAGAGAGTGGGGAAAGGGCAGAGTCTCGTGCTTTCTTGGTTCACCTCAACTCCATATCATTAATGTCACACCTCTCCAGCTTTGATTTGTATTTCAACACTCATGATTAAAATTTTGCAGTGTTCGCGTTGTCCCAGGACAGACAGAACAGTGCCATGTTTCACCATTTACGCAACCGATTTCATGCACTCAGATAGTTCAGTCACACCCCCTACTGCTCCGCCGTGGCTGCGGGTTACTGTAGGGGTGTTGGCCTAGCGAGGGTGGGGGCTGGGTGTCCCCGATCACAGGACCCCAGCCAGCCAGTGACACCTCTGTTCTACTTTCCTTCCCCTGTGCTGGGGGTGGGGTGTGAAGGCATCGCCAGGGTGGAGGCAGTGCCTCAGAGTGTCAATTCGGAAGCAGGTTGTAGGAATCTCTGTGGGAACCACACCCATTCTAAGTCCAATTCTTTTAAAATTGAGGGTTTAGAATCAGGATAGAGTCAGGGAGTAAAACACATGCTACTAACTAGACGGGGAGCTCTCCACGGGCAGGAGCTGTGTCTGATTCATTGCTGGATCCTGGTGTCCAGTGTTGGGCCTGACACAGAGAAATCCAGTCTAGTCAGGCTCTGCTGAGCAAATATTGCAGATCTCATCCAGTGCTAAATTCTATGATGGTACTAAGAAGGAGAGAAATAAGGAAAAGACTAGGATCTTCAGGATCTTTGAGTTTGTATTGCGACTCACATCAATGATAAGTCCTGGGTAGATCCATCAGCTTCAGGCATAGCTTGATCCAGGTACATAAATGAGGTCAGGCACCAGATTCGGTCCTCTCCATCTCTTGCCTCTGATTTTCTCTGAGTTGCCTTTGGTCTCAGGCAGACTCTTCTCATGAGGGGGAGAGGAGGCCCACGGCATCTCCAGGGTGACATCCCAGCAGCTTAGCAAAGAAAGCTGCTCTCCCCTCTGGTTCCAGAAGGGGGAATATGTGCCAGGAAGCTGAAAATCATTGAGGTCCAACCGGCAGATTAAAGAAAGCAGAAACACAAGTCAACATCTGTGTGAAGCTGAAGGTGTAGATAGTTAAGAAAATCTCTCCACAAACGTGTCTTGCATTTTCTGGTCTTTTTAACACAGATGACTTGAAATCCAAAAGAATTTTGGGAAAGTAGAGCCACAGGACTGGCTGTCCGCGAGAACTGCTCATTAAACTGCTCTTACTGTGGATTACCATGACAGGAGTGACACAAAAACACTTCTTTCCTAGTCGTTTAAAATGTCAGTTCCTCTTCAGAAATTACAAACCATCATGGATCTACCGCATGGTGCAAAATACATACAAAGCCCTTGCCTAAGGGTGACAGCGTGCCCACTCCTGCCTGAGCTCAGAGGGAATTCCAAGCTGGTCTCACGGGGATCAGCAAGTGAGGCTTCCCTCCAATCGCCGTCACCCCCTGGGGTAGCCAAGCCACCCCTTCTTCCCCTCCTGCCCGTTCTCCCTGCTCTCCCCCAGGTGGCTCCATGGCACTTGGCTCAGACTGGGCCAACGAGAGTCCTGCACCCCGTGGACACGTGATTGGTTCAGGGAAGGACACATGATGCAAACGGGGTCAGCCAATCAGAGGCTTCCGGGGCATGAAGAGGCAGGCAGGGTCTCAGGACACAGACAAGCAGGCGGCTCAGAGGGCCCCAGGTGCTGGCTGGTCACCAGCACCCTGCTCCTCCTGGTCAGAAGGGGCGTGTTCATGGCCACAGAGCTCCCGGGCCTTCCCGGGAGGACGCAGCTTCCTCCACCCCTTTCTCTCCTGGCCCAGGTCTTCTCCACCCGCCAGCATTTGTTGGGCCTCCGAGGGCATTTCCCGTCTTGCTGATGTATCCACAGAAAGCGCCTCACGGCCGCCTCCAGAGGCTGGCGGGGAGGGAAGAGCTCCAGCCCGCGGCTGAGAGAATGTGGAGCGTGCACGGGAGGAGAGAGAAACGCGGCTTCAAACAGTGCGAAAGCTACTTACGTGGAACCGTTGTAGTTTCCGTTTCTGCTGGGGCCAGGAAACAAGAGATACCCCACGCTAAAGATGAGGTGCAAGAGCGCCACGAAGGACTCGCAAAGGAGGCTGGAGAAAGCGGTTCAGGGGAAAGAGGAGGTCAGGGAGGAGGGGAAGACTTCTTTGGAAAACTTTGTTGGATGACGGCCACTCTTCGCTTCGCCAAGAGCCAAAAGTGAGGGGCTTTTGAAGAGCGCCTGGAGAGCTGCAGTTTGCGGACAGCGGACAGGTGTCTGAGTCACACCTCGGGAATGTGAAGGACCAGAGGGCTGCTCCTGCTCAGGCAGGCAGGGAGGGCGGGTTGGCTGCTGTGCTGTGCTTGGCCGCGCTCAGAACGGAGGGATGAAGGCAGCATGGGGGATGAAGCATGGAGTCTTCATAGCTTCGTCTGAGAAGGCCTCCTGGAAGGCCAAAAAGACCTCAACCCAAGGAAGACAGACACAGAGCTGGAGGCTCAGGTGTCTGGTAGTGATGAGCACGCCTAGCACCTCCACCTTGGATCTGTAAATACCCTTCCCACTCAAGGAGTGGGCCTCCTTGGAGAAACGGCTGATTCCAGGACTGGCCGGAAGGTACTAAGTGAACCTGGGACATCTTGTACCAGAAACAAGGGAACTACCAAAGGCTAATCGGGGTCCTGTCGAAAGGATGTAGGAGCTGTTATGAAGGGCCCCCAATGACCAAATTTAGGGCCATGTGGGCATCATAAACAGTAATGATGGCAATAGGTGATAATACACTGCTCTGTCAGTCACCACCCTAACCAAGCGATCACACTCAGCATTGCTATCAGTGGGACAACCTGGCATCTCGTGCCTCCTGAAGCAATGCACTGAGAAGGACCCCACACACCCACATAGTATTCTTACCAAAAATGGTCACCCTAATTCTAGTCATGAGAAGAAAAGATCTGACAAATCCAAAGTGCGGGAATTTCTACAAAACAACTGTCTTGGCTGCTTCAAAAATGTCAACATCATGAAAGACCAAAAAAAAAAAAAAAAAAAAAGGCTAGAGAAGTCTTTGAAATTAAAAGAGACTAAAGATAAAGATCCATAAGGTGCGAATGTAACATGTGATTTTTTTTTTGGTGAGAAAGAGTTGCTCTGTTCTAACATCTGTTGCCAATCTTCCTCTTTTTGCTTGAGGAAGATTAGCCCTGAGCTAACATCTTTGCCAGTCTTCCTCTATTTCCTATGTGGTTTGCTGCCACAGCATGGCTTGATGAGTGGTGTAGGTCTGCACCCGGGATCCAGACCCATGAACCCGGGCTGCCGAAGCAGAGTGCGCCAGACTTAACCACTATGCCACGGGGCTGGCCCCTGAAATGTGTGATCTTGATCAAGTCCTGGGTCAAAAAAGTCAGCTATCAAAGATATTTGGGGAATAATTATAAAAATTTGAATACAGATTGAAGATTCATATTATTGAGTTATTGTTAATTTTCTTAGGTATAGTAATGGCATCATGGTTATATAGAAGAACATCCTTATTCTTAGGAGATGCCTACTGAAGTACTTAGGGGATTGTCTTGGTTCAGGTGGCTATAACAGAGTACCATGCACTGGGTGGCTTATAAATAATGGAAATTTATTTCTCACAGTTCTGGGGGCTGGAAGTCTGAGATCAGGGTGCCAGCATGGCTGGGTTCTGGTGAGGGCTCTTTGCCCGGTTGCAGATGGCCAACTTCTCATTGTATCCTCACAAGGCAGAAAGAGGGCGAGAGAGCTTTCTTGGGTCCCTTTTATAAGGGCACAAATCCCATTTATGAGGGCTCCCCGCTCATGACCTAATCACTTCCCAAAGGCCTCACCTCCAGATACCAACACATTGGGGGTTAGGAGTTCAACATATGAATTTTAGAGGAACACAAATATTTAGTCCATAACAGAGAGGGAATGTCACTAAATCTGCAACTTTCAAACTGTTCCACATGCACAGATAAGTGTGTGTGTCTACATATCTGTGTCTATATCTACATCATATCAATGGAAAGAGATAGAAAGAACCAAGTATGGCAAAATATTTGGAACTGGTGAATGTAGGTCTCAAGTATATGAGTGTTTATTGAATCATTGTTTCAACTTTTTGGTAAGAAGTTTTGGGCAAAGTCTATCCTTCCTCCTGTGCTTCTTAAGCAGCAGTTCCCAAAAGTTTGGTAATGTTGTCCTTGGAAATGGGAGTAATTTCATTAACAGGACTTCTTGGCCCGGAGACACTCTCCAGGCTACCTGGAAAGGGCTTTTGACCTTAAGGGGGCTCAGGGGGGCAGGGCAGCCATGGTCAGCCCCTCTTCCTTGGGCTGCATCAGGGTGTAGGCTTGTAGCTCCTTCCCCAGGGTCCATCCCACCCCCCACCACCACACACAAATACACACACACATACACACTCCCATCTGCTCCAGCCCTGGGGAAATCTTCTGGCCAATAGTCTGACTTGGGGCACAGGCATCTCACATGTGAGGCAGGTAGATCGAGTCTGAAGTCCAAGTGCCCCGGGGATTCAAGGCGCCACTGTCTCCTGGTCCCCACACACTGTTCTCACCACCACTGCCCCAACGGACTGGTCCTAACAGATAGCAGAGACTTGCTGGCCCAGGTCCAAAGACTGCCCACTGGGCACCCCAGGACACACCAGGCTCACTAGCTAACAGCATCCCAGACCCCAAGATGCATGAGATGGGGTGTTCTGCTGCTGGCCCCTATCAGAGTGCTGTCTGTCGCTGTTAAGGGGGAGAGTTTCCCATCTCTTCACAAGGTGTCCACGCCCCCTAACTTCCATGCTGGGGCTTAAAGAGCCTAGGACCCTGTTGGGAGAGTGGACAGAGTTTCTGTGACATGAAGGGGAAGCCTCCAAACCAGGTGATCGCCTCCCTCAATGGGAACAAGAAGGGCCCCCTCTGCGACCTGTCAGCCCCCAAAAGGTTGGAGTCTCTCACTGCTCCAGACCCACCCGGCCCCTCCCTTCTCTTCCTGCTGGGCTCTGGGCGCAGAAAGCCCGCTGAGGAAGCACACCCCGAGATATTTTCGTCTAGACACCTCACACCTCTGTCTATCGGGCTGGGGCTCTCTCGGGACTTGGGGGAAGAGAAAGGCGCTGGAGGAGCACTGGAAATAATTAAGCGGGTTGGGGGCGGGGGGAACATGGAGGGACGCTTGACTCCAACTTTGTGATTGCTCCGGGGAGGACTCTGAAATTGGACCCCACCTCCGAAAGTGCATCTGAAAAACCCACCGCGAGATGGCAGGGTGGAATTAAGAATCGAGTCGGAACGGAAAGCGAGGCTGGGCTCCTGCCGCAGCGGGAGCAGCGTGATTCCAGCTTCGCGTTTTGTGAAGGATTTGGGACTCGGCGCCACGCGGCCCTCTATACAAGGCAAGCTAACCCAGCGTTTTGAGCGTCTGCGGGGTTCCAGACACGGCGCTGGGCCCTGGGCAAACGTGAGGTGGTTAAACCGCAGCAGCCCCGGGAAAAGGCATTTGGAACCCCGTTTAGCAGCCGAGGAAACAGAGGCTCCACAAAGGCTAAGGGATTCACCGCTGCTCGGCCGCTGAGCCGGGCGCACCCAGCCTTCCGCGATGGCAGTTCGCGTTCTTCCCGGTACACCGCGCCACCTCCCAAAAGCGCGACATGGCAGGGGCTGCTTGCCTTTGCCCTTTGTGGACGGCATAGGGGATGGAGCTGGAGCCCAGCGACAGAAAACAGCCAGGAGTGCAGAGGGATGCCTGAAACCCACATGAGAACACCCCAAACAGCAACAACGACGCACAATGCCAATAATGAGGCTTACGTTGTATCTTACTTCTGCACTTCATTGTGTCTCCTTGTGGTCTCACCGCGCCCTTGTAGCCTCCCATTTTATGGGAGAGCGATCTGGAGGGGTTGAGTCCCTTGGGCAAATGCCCAAAGTCGCACACTGGGACTCAGGCCTCCAACCCCAGCCTCTGATTCATAGCCTCCGTGCTTTTGTACTACACACTATGTTGCTTCCCTGGTTGGTTATGTCGGGGTGGGCATCACTGAGTCTGATGAGAACCTGGGTCCCACGTCTGCCACTCCCTGAGTTCAGACAGCAGGATAGGTGCCTGGGTGAAGCGAGAGAGATGGGAAAGGAGCCAAGGAAGGGGGCGAGGGAGGGGAGGTTCATCTCCGGAAGAACTGGAGAATTTTGAGGGATCTTCAGCCCCAACCAGCCCCCACTGAAAGAGACTGGTGAGTGGCAGGCCTGGGTTTGAATTCTGGCACCATCACTTAACAGCTTCTTCACTCCTTAGTTTTCTTTTTTGTAAGACTGGAGGTGATCATCATAGTTGTATCTCAAGAGGTTTTATCAGAATTAAACATAAATAAAATACATTTAGTCACTCACACCCATTAGGATGGCTACTATCAAAATGGCAGAAAATAGCAGGTGTTGGCAAGGATGTGGAGAAATTGGAATGCTTGTGCACTGTTGGTGCAAATTTTAAAATAGAATTTCTATATGATCCAGTGATTCCACTTCTGGGTATATACCCAAAAGAATTGAAAACAGAGTCTCGAAGAGATATTTTGTACTCTCATGTTCATAGCAGCATTATTCACAATATCTGAAAGGTAGAAGCAACCCAAGTGTCCATCGACAGATGAATGGATAAGCAAAATGTGGCATATACATACAATGGAATATTGTTGGGTGTTAAAAGGGAGGAAATTCTGACACATGCTACAACATGGACGAACCTTGAGGACGATATGCTAGGTGAAATAAATCAGTCATAAAAGGACAAATACTGTATAATTCCACTTATATGAGCTATGAGTAGTCAAATTCATAAAGACGAAAGATGGAACGGTTGCCAGGGCCTAAGAGAAGTGGGGAATGGGGAATTAGTGTTTAATAGGTACAAGAGTTTCAGTTTTGCAAGATGAAAAGAGTTCTGTGGATGGATGGTGGTGCTGGTTGCACAACAATGTGAATGTACTTAATGCCACTGAACTGTACACTTAAAAATGGTTAAGATGGTAAATTTTATGTTATGTTTATATTTGACTGCAATTTTAAAAAATTAAATTAATCACGTAAATAGTAAAAGACTAAAGACAATTAGTAAACATATATATGTATATTTAATCAGCCTCTGGGTGACTTGATTCAGAGCTGCTTGTTCTTCTGTGTGGCTACTGATTCTTTGAGAGATGGGCTCCCTTGAGCTTCATTGTGAATAGATTTGTGGCTAGCTTGTCACGAAAACAATGTGACAGAAGTGACACGGAGTGACTTCCAAACCTAGGTCAGAAAAGTGCATTCAGCTTCTGCCTTCTTTGCTGGGTCGCTTGTGTTCGGGTTCCTGAGCTTCCAGGTAAGGAGTCTGAACACCTCCAGGCCCCTGGGCTGTGAGGAAGCTGAGGGGTCACAGTCAGTCAGGTGTAGACGCTCTGGTCAGCCGCTCCAGCTCCAGTCCTGGCCGTGAGGTCCAGAGATCGTGGAGCAAGGACAAGCCATCCCCTCCTGGGTCCTGTCTGAATTCCTGACCCACAGAATCTGTGAGCATGATGGAAAAAACTGTTTTGAGCTGCTAAGTTTCTATTGTTTTGCAGCCATAGTGCCTGGAACACTTAGAACACATCTGGAAATGGGTGTCCCTTTGAAACAGCTGAACAGATGGCACACTGTTCCCTCTCCCCATCCACTTCTCCTGGACTCTCCATCCCTCCTCTCTTTCTGCAGAGATACATAAGAAGTACATTTTTCTGAAGGTGACCCCAGATTGCATTACCAAGGAACATTCTAGAATTCTGTTCTGGACCTGTCCTCTGAGTTAGTGCTTGAAAATGAAGTTAGGCTCATCCAACTTCACCGACAAAGATACTTTCTCAGGAGGGTTCTAAGTAAATTCAGAGTTCTGTAATTGGAATCTTCTTTCCCCACTGATTTCTGTTCTTGTTGCAGAGATGTGCTCTCTGTTCGTCCGGCTTTTTCAGGTTAAGCTCCACTGGACAAGGGCTTCTGGTAGCTTAGCTTGAAGCATCTCTTGCCTTTGCCCCTCTGTCAAGTCAGGAAAGGATCCCAGCCCTTCCCTGGAAGCTCGCAATCTCTCCAGGAGGCGTAGTGTGCTGCCAGGCCCTCAGTGGAGCCATGGTTTGTTGTGACTCTTCTGCATCCCCAGGATGAGGCAGGAGAATTGGGAGGCAAGCACAGGGGTTTCACTCCCCACTCTGCCACACACGAGCTGAGCCGGGTCATCCTGGGCAGGTCACTGAAGCCCTGGGCTTCCCCCTGTTTGCTCCTCCTCCTGCTGTGACAGAAGACATAACAACACCAGCTCAATCATAGTGCCCCGACAGTGCCTACCATGCATCACTCACGTGACGGACGTGACTGTTTAACACCTGGGCTGTGGAGGGGGACAAAATAGGCCCAAATCCTACCTTCTACAAGCTTAGGTGCCCCTGGGGCAAGGCGACAACTGAAATCAACAAGTAGATTTTAAAGCACGAGGAGCTCTGTGGGGAGAACAGAGGAAAGAAGGGGCTCAGGGCGGTCGTCGTGGTCAGCGACTTTGAGAAGGTGATTTTGGCAAAGACGTAAAGGCGGTAGGGAAGTTAGCTATGCAGAAATCTGCAGACTTCCAGTGAATTTTATCTGGCATTTTAAAATTATGATTGTGAACCATAATAGAAACAGCCTGAGCTGACTACCCAACTCTTCTGCCAGAATCAAAGTCCTGCCCAGGGATTTAACCCTTGCCTCATTGTCAGCGTTAGTATTTTTTTATAAAGCTTATATATTATGGTAAGAATAAAGTGATTTCTAAATGATCTAAATCTCCTGAAAGTAAACGTTGTGGATGGAACCTGAGAGGGTTTCATGCTGTCGTCTTGCATCTGGACTCCCGGTCTCCTCTGCTCCGTGGGCCAGGAGGTCGCCCCTCACCCTCTTGCCCTTCTGAGGGAACCCGGCCGCCCTCTCCCTGGGCTGACAGAAGCCGTGGAGCAGGAGCCGGCCTCCTTACAGAGGGCCAGTTTGGGGGATCTTGTAGGTTTCATCCCTTAATGTTCTGCGTCTAGCCAGAGTTTGTCTTTCGCCTGCCCCATTGGCCTTTCTTATCCTCCACTTTCCTCCACGCCTGGCCCAGGATTGAGAGCCCCTGAGAGCTCCTGAGGATTCTCGGGGACAGAGTAGGGTCCAAGCTCCACACAGACTGCAACTGGCATGGAGCCTTCAACCCTGCTGCCTGGGCAGTACCCTGCCTCACCCCACTCTCGCTCTCAGACTTTCCGTCTGAACCTCCTCACTCAGGTGGAAATCTTTCCTAGGAAGGGCTGGACTTTCCCCACCAGCCATTAGTACCTCGCTGTGAATGACACATCCTCCCAGCAGGTGTGACACCTGGGTCAGGGTGGGGGGACAGTTCTGAGGACTCTAGAACTGCACTTTCCAATAGGGTAGCCACTAGCCACCTGTGGCTATTTAAGTTTAATTGTAAATTAACTGAAAATAAAATTAAAAATTCAGCCCTCAGTCGCGCTTAAGAAGCACAGGTGGCTAGCTGCTATCGTATTGGACCGGGCAGGCATGGAACATTCCCATCATTGCAGAAAGCTCTACTGAGCAGCGTAGCTCCTGAAGGAGTCCCTGATCATCCTGCAAATAGAGGATGGGATGGAGGGATGCAAAGATCCACTTCGCCTGCCCTGTCTTCCAGCTCCTTCTCCTCCCAGGCTCACCGCTCCCTGAAGGGACAGAGGTGGCCTTTTTAGCCAGGTTGGAATCTAGCTGTTTCTAACTCAGGGTTTCCCAACCTGGGCACTGTTGGCATTTTGGGTCATATAATTCCTCGTTGTGCATTGTAGGATTCTTGGCAGCATCCCTGCCCTCTACCCACTAAATGCCAATAACCACTCTCCCTCAAGTTGTGGCAACCAAAAATGTCTCTAGACAGTGACAAATGTGCTCAGAGGTGGAGGTGGGGGGACAATGGGCTCTGGTTGAGAACCACTGGTTTAGCTACAAAGACCTGGATGAATCCTGAAGATGGAAGCATCCCTGTGTGTGTGTGTTGGGGGGCAGGGGGTAGAGTGCCGATGAGGCTGTTTCAGCCGTTAGTATCTCCTTGGAATTAATTGCCTAGTCAGTGTCTCCCCAGTCCCTAGTCAGGCCTCGAGGCAACAGGACCTTGGTGGACAGCTCTGACGGAGGAGGGGAGGATGCAAAGGGTTTATCACTGGGGAGGGGCTACCTGGGGAGGGTTACAACAGAAGCAACCCAAGTTATGGACCTGCTTTGTGGCCTGTGTCCAGCCTTGATGACTTACCCGGATCCTGGCGTCCTGAGACCCTGACACGTACTTCAGAAGAGGAAAGAATGCAGAAGGCCACCAGGACCCTGTTTATTTCCCCCTCAAGTGTCGTGAGGCAGAGACGTTTGAAGTTTCTGATAAACTCTGAAAGCAAATCTGTTCTGTTCCTTTTCTCAGGCGTGGCTGGCTCGGTTGCGTCATATATTAAAACAGAGGCAGGGGAGAAATGGTTAATGTGCACCCACAAATAATTCCCAAGTGTCCACTTTCTACGCGTGCAGAGCCATCATCCGCTGCCACCACAACAGATGGTCGTCACAGGAGAGCCTTCGATGACCCGGGTGCAGAGCCACCATCGCCGAGTCGCGGGTGAGTGAGGAATGGCTCCTTTACAGCCCAACAATTCTCGGAGTAATGACCTAACATTGCTCCTCTGGGAACTGGGCCCAAGAAATATATTTTTGCAGGTAACGGCAAATAAGAGCCAACTCGGCAAAGACGAAGACTGAATAAATCTCCCGCCCCCTAGAGAGTTCACACGTTTTGACAAAAGCAATCTATAAGCACTCTGCTGAATCTGAAGCACCTGTGATGGGGCTGGGAATGTATTCACCGCCAAGCTTATAAAGCCCAGCAGAGCCCGAGGGAGCGAGAACCTGTCCCTCCCCACAGACGACTCAAAAAGGCAGAGGTTGCCCCATTTTGCTCCAAGCGGGTGAGCGCCCAGTCCTGCTGGAATGTGGGATCTCTTAAAGGCCTGCGGGAATTTCCCAGCTGATGTGTGATGGGTGGAAACTGGGGAGAACAGTTGGAATAACTTAGCCCTCATCTGCTTCACTGTCAAACTCCTATTCCTCCTTCAACACTCTGCTCATGGGTCACCTCCTCTGTGCAGCCCTCCCTGAGCCCTGGCCTTCCGCACTCTGCAGCTGAGTCCATCCTGATTCCACAAGTTCTCCAGCCTGAAAGGTCACCTTTCCCTTTAATGCTCAAGGTGCAATTGGCTGAGGCCACAGGAGGGCCCGTGATCTGCCCACTTTCTCTCCCTGAAGTCTTTCTGAGGACGTTTTCTGTTCCCACGCATCCAGCCCAGCTCCTGTCGCTGTTGCTGGGCACATTCCTGGAGCCACCTCCTGCCGTCCTGTCACCTCTTTTCTCCTCACTGCCCCTTCCCTCCCTGCTCCACTGCACTAGTCACAGGCACAGTATCCTCCCTGATTCCCTCAAATATGGCCAGGACCAGAAACAAACTTTTCCAGAAAGGTTTGGGATGGCAGGAGGGAATTACAAAGCGGAAGAGAAAAGCCGCAAACTGGACAGGAGCACCCCTGCTCTGTGGACTGGCTGGCACCCGTACCAGGCCCCAGGGTGCTCTCCCGGTCTGGTCTGCTGCCTGGCAGCTGGGGCCAGCCAACCATCTGGTCCCCACCTCGCTGTGACCAAGACCCTCCAAAGGATTCAGCCCCCTGCTCCACCCCACCAGCCTTCTCTGGGCCCAGCGAGGACAATGAACTATTCCTCCCTCATTCCAGTTATCGGCTCTCCTCCCTTGTCACCAAGATCACCTTCTCAGAAGTGGCTCTGCACCTGGTGAGGACAACCATTTACAGTTACAACCAGGAGGACTCAGCTCATGAGTGAAAACTGTCAGATCAGGAATAAATTTCTGGTTTTAACTTTTAAGTGTTTTTCCCAAAACAAAGAGCAATCTTTTCCCAATTATGAATCAGAAGCTATCAGAGGCTTAAGATGGGAACTTACCCCTGGAGCCTCCATGGCTTCAAAAATGTGGGGTCCAAGCTTATGTAGGGTACCTGGCCCCCTCTCCGGGAGTGTGTCCTATGCTATTATCATTGTAGGTCAGTCCCTCTGCCAACCTTGAAGGCTCCTGAGGGCAGGACAAGAATGAAACATGTTTCCATATTTGCCAGACCCCATTCTAAGCACACTGCACATGTTAACTCACGTCCTCTTCATCACCCCTGTGAGACAGCCACTAATACATCTCCATTTAGTGACAGGGAAACTGAGGCAAAGAGAAGCTGAGTAACTTGTCCAAGCTCACAGAGTTAGCGTGCGGCCAGGATTGGGCCCAGAGGCCGTGTGTCAACCACCACATCCCTTGCCCTCCAGACAGCACACTCATGCCTTCATCTTCACCCTCCTGGGACCTAGGACAGCCTGGCTGTGGCTTGGAAATGGGGGGCTCACTTTTCACTGGCCACTCTGAAAAACACCAGGTCACCAGGGTCCCTGCCAAGGGTCTCTTGATGACCCACAACACTTGCTGTGCTCCCCTTCTGTGTCTGCTCTGTGCCAGGTCAGGCTCCAGGGTGGCAGGGGAGCGGGGACAGGTGAACCGAAGCAGAGGCTGGACTCCCAGCAGCTCGTGCTCCCAGAGGGGACTGATGACCTGAGTGCTGCGGGGTGGCAAGGTCCCCAGGGTCTCCCGTGTTCTGAGGGCCTAGTGTGCTGACTGCCAGGACAGTGAGTACGGCAGCCCAGCTGAGGGGGAGGTGAGGGGCCCGAAGGACCCGCAGGTATCACAGGCGTGGGCCCTGAGGCAACTCAGCCTCTCAGATGGGCAGCTTCCTCCTCTGAATAATGGGCACGTCGCCCCTTACAGGGCAGCTTTGAGCAGCGAAGGAGGCAATGAACGTGGAGAACTAGCTCACTTCACGGCATCAGGAGGGTTCTGCAACTGCATTTTGAAAAACTTCAGCCCAGCGAATTGGGAAAGCCTCCACCGTCTTTCTCTGCTGTCACATGGGCAGTGTGGGGATGGCGGTGAGGAGGACTGGGTGTCAAAGGCCCGGCCGCCTCAGGGCCACTCTCCTGGCTGTCTGGTCACTCTGGGCTCTTTCCTCCCTCTACACGGACCAACGGAGCACACAGTCCTTGGGCTGGTGTTGCTGGGGGCTGGCGGCCAGGAGCTGGGCCTCCTGCCCCTGTCCTTCCCCCGGCACTTGCCCAACGTCAAGGCCACTGTCATTTAATCCTAGCCCCACCTCAGGAAGAAGGGAGGAATTCAAACTATCCAGAGGAATGGAAACCCAGGGAGTCTGCTCCCCAGGGTTGACACTGGGCTCCTTCCTCCAAGCCCACAGCTGGGTGCTCACGTCCCAGTGCAAATAGAAGGATCCTCTAATATCACAAATCAAATCCTGTCATTCTACCCTTGCTTAAAATTCTTCAGTGGTTTCCTGTTGCTCTTGAGGTTTGCTTCAAAACCCGCAGGATCCAGCCCCTGCCTACTCTGGAGGGGCCTCTCTCTCCCCCCATGCTGTGTTCCTTCCTACTTTGGGGCCTTTGCTAGGAACACCCCCTTCCTTGCTGTCCCCCCTCAACCTGGATTAGTAATTATTTTATGAATGAATGGATTGATTAGTGGATGGACATGGGAATGTAGGGAAATAAGACTCCAAAGCAACTACTTTGGGCCAAAGCCATTGTTACCGCCACCAGGTTCCTCACCTGCCACATCCTTTCACCCACCAGTGGATTCACATGCACATTCTCTGGGCACCTGCCACTTCCAAAGCCACAGAAATGACAAAACAAAACCAAAAAGCATGTCAAAACCCCAGCGGGTCAATCAGCAAAACAAAGAGTTTTTCATTAACTCCCAAAGGCCTTGGGTTCCTGTTCTAATCCCCATCTCAGATGCCGCCCCACCCCCAAAGCATTCTGGACCCTGGCAGACCTGAGCTCTGACCTGTGGGAGGGGAAGGAAAGAGCCTGGGAAAAGTGC
Organism: Diceros bicornis minor; assembly: GCF_020826845.1. Taxonomy (NCBI): domain Eukaryota; kingdom Metazoa; phylum Chordata; class Mammalia; order Perissodactyla; family Rhinocerotidae; genus Diceros; species Diceros bicornis. The sequence goes on along the minus strand of NC_080749.1, from coordinate 12,029,215 downwards.
TGGGAACCTCGACCGACCGTGGGAGACCCTGTCGGATAGCTCTCTAAAAAGGATGCGCCAGTGTTCACTCCCAACAGGCCTTGAACACTGGAGTAGTGAGGGCCATTTCACAGTCGGTGGAAGTGTAAACGGGTACTTACATTTTGGAGAGCATTTTGGAATTACCTTTCCAAATTTCTAAGTGTGTATGTACCATCTGACCCAGCAATTCTACCTTCAGATTTCTGTCCTAAACTATTCTTCCACATCTGTACAAAGATGTGTGCACACGACTGTTCTTGGCAACATTCTCTGTAATAGTGAAAGCGGAAATAACGTAAGTGTCCATCCACAGGGGAATCAGCCAATACATCATGTACATTCTTACCAGCAGATGTTAGGTAGCTCTTAGGAGAGCGAGGTGAAGAGATGTTGGAGGGAAAAAGCAAGTTTCAGAACAATATTTATAATATTCAGTTTACATCTAAACGTATTTTTAAACCATGGATAATTCTCGAAAGTGAAGGGGAAGGTGATGGGCGGTGGGAGCACATAGGAGGGGAAGTCTTCAGGGACTGAGTGATGGACATCTCAGCTGACACAGCAGGAGGAAACAGGGAGAGCAGCCCAGCTAAGAGAATGGAGGTATGAAGGCTCGGAGGTGGGAGCCCTGTGGCCCGGTCAGTGCTCGGAGAAATTGCTGGGAGAGAGCCGAGGCCAGCGAGGAGGCGGAGGGCACCCTGGGGTCACCCAGGACCCGTGTGTCCTGAGAGCATGAGGCATGAGCAGGGCCTTGGAGACACTGTAAACAGAGGAATGACAGAGTAAAATGTGAATTGCTAGTGTGTAGCTCAAAAAAATAATAATTATATTTTCTTTCTCATAAAATCGAAAAATACGCTGATGCGTTCTGAAGCCGAGGCAGAAGCACTTTTGCTGAAGGCGAGTCCCTCCAGCCTGGTCCTGCAAGGGGCACTCGCCTCTGCTGCCAGAACAATGCCTGCGACCCCTGCGCCTGTGGTGGGGTCTGCAATGCGGGGGCATCTGTGTGTGGGCTTGGCAGGTGGGAGAAGAGGGGAGAGGCAGGCATTGGGAAAGGTAACTCAAAGGAGCAGAGAAGGTTTGTCACTAAAACAAAGCAGGCAGTTCTTTTCTCCTGGGAGGCGTTTTGCTAGAGAAGCCGTCTCATCAGGGCCGACTGCCCCGTGTTCCCTGACTATGCTGAGCCCTCCTCATCCCCTCAGCCGCCTTGGGCCGGAACACGGTGCTTCCTCCTCCAGCTCTGAGGTGGTATCAGGGTGTCCTGTTTTCAGAGAAAGCGTGGGGAGCAGACACTTTTCATAAAAGCCACCGAAATCACTGACTCAGGTCACTTAGAGCAGCTCTCCGGAGACCGTAACCTTGGGTCAGTGTTGACTGATATTGGACTTGCCCCAAAGCAAACAATAAGGATGTCATCCCTGTACGCTTTCAGCTTCTTGGGCCGTATGGGAGAAGGAAGACACGTACACGTTTTTTGCCAGTGGTCACTGCCAGGGATCCCGATGCAGAGAGAGCCCCTAAGGTGTCAACTTTTTACAATGAGCGTGTATCACTTTTATAGTCCAAATGTGGTAAACATTGGACCTGAGCAACTGTCCCATCTCTGGCACCCCCGGCCCTGGCCCAGGTGGGTCTGGCTGAAGGCATGTAGACTCCTGCCCCACAAGGCCTGAGAAGTTTCCTTCCCACTCACCGGCTTTGAACAGAATGCAATTCACACTCATTTCACAGATGTGTGTTTCATGTGATTTGGGGTTTGCAGGAGGAGTTATGGCAGTGATTTCCTAGTCCAACACAAATATGAGATTGTAATCATAGTGGGTAATTTCTAGAAAGGATGTGACAGTCTGCAGGCTCTGGGCTGACACTTTTTGTGGATTCCCTCATTTAACCCTCACAACAATCATTTGGGGCAGGTATTAGGATCTGCCCATCTTACACATAAGGAAGCTGAGGGGCAATGGGAAATTGCCACTAAAAACCTCTGAACTTATTTTAAAATCAAACAAATTTTTAGCAAACCCTCAAAGAGTAGGCTATCAACCAATATGGTGCTGAGTACGTAGCATCCCTGTCGATATCCATTAGTCAAGTATTTATTCTGGAAATTGCTTAGGACAGTGGTTCTCAAAATGTGGTCCCCAGACAAGCACCCCATCATCATCACTAGGGAACTTGGAAATGCAAATTCTCAGGCCCACCCCAGACCTACTGAATCAGAGACTCTGGGGGGTAGGCCCAGCAAGCTGTGTTTTAACAAGCCCTCCAGATGATTCTCCCGCAACTAAAATTTGAGAACCATTGGTTTAGCCTTGAATTAAAGAGAAAGTAAACAATTAATTGTCCCTGTCTGGATTCTCATGGAATCTCTTAGAACTAGGTAATCCCTCTGAACACTTGGAGATTTAGATTAGCACAATGCTTCTCAAACTTGAGAGTCCACAGAATCACCTGCAGGGCTTGATAAAAGTCAGTCTGCTGGGCCCACCCACCCCTGATACTCTGCCTCACAGGTCTGGGATGGGGCCTGAGGATGCACATTTCTAACAGGTTGCCAGGTGCTGCTGCTGCTGCCCGGGGAGCATACTTGGAGAACCACTGAAAGAGTAAATCCCAGAGGGGACCTTGGCAAATGCAGAATGCCTCCTTCACACTAATCTCTTTTTATGTGTTTGATTAAGAAACTGAAATTTCTGTAAGACTCCCATCTTTGAACTGAAACTGAGAGCAATTGCAAAATAGGATTTGATATGTACATATGCAGCTGGAAGAAATACATTTGGGGCATAAAGTGAAAGGTGGGGAGTAATTCTCTGCAGGCGCCTTCCTCTGTGAGCCCAGGATGTCCCTTGGAGGTGTCCCCTGTCCACCTCGGGCTCCCTCTGTGGGGGGAGGTGTCCTTGAGAGGCTGTTCTCTGGTGCAAAGGGCAGCAGGAGGATGGTTTAGGGGGGACTATGCAGCATCGTAGCATCAGTAAACAGCTGGGACATGACGGGTCCACACAGGCTTTCCTGTCGCTCCTGCACACGGATGGTAGCAGTAAATGTGATGTGTTAGCCCAGCCAGGAAAGGCCACACAGTACCCTCCTGTGTGATTGATGAGGACAGAGCTCAGGTGACTTGCTGAAATCATACAGCAGGTCCTGCACTGAGTAGGCCTAGAAGTCAAGAGAAGAATGACAACAAAAGGGCACACACGTGTTGTAGGAAGACCTACTAGGTGCTAAATGCTGGGGCCTTGTCCCGTCTTTGAGCAAGACGGAAAAGACAGAGAAGGAAGACACATGGCTGTGTGTAACGGGTGATGTAACAGGGGTCAGCCTAGAAGAGGGGCCCAAGGCAGAGGGGATGGGGAGGCAGGGCTCTTGGGAACAATGGAGCCTTGAGCTGAGCCTAGATAGATGAAGGCGGGGCAGGCGATTACAAATGGATGAGTGCCCTAATGGGAACCCTGGTCCTTTGAGAGGGCTATGAGCATTTCCCACGGCTAGAGGGGAGTGCGATTGTGGAGCATCTGGCTCTTGCACAAATGCTGTAGGCTGGACCAACACGGCAGGATGCACCGGGAGGAGGGCTGACCCAAGAGTGATGTTCAGGAGGAAGAGGCTAAAGGACTAGGGAGCTAATTAGATGTGGTACAGGAAGAAAGGAAGGACACTAGGACAACTCTTAAATTCATTAGTCACTCCGTGTTGACTTACTGAGCTCCGGCTGCATACTAGACCCTCAGTGGCAGTAGTGGATTTCTATATTGGAAGACTCCAGAACTGCAGTCTGGTCCAGGGGTGTGGCTAGGGGACTTGTCTTGGAGCAAACACGCTGTTTTATTTGAATTACCTGTTTATTTGGGGTTGGAGGGAGTGTGGGTGATGGAGATAATAGAGGTCTAGACTCTCCCAAACCATCCCAAGTAGGTCCTATACTAGGTCTTGGGGATTCCAAGAAGATTACATAATCCCTGCCCTCAAGGGCCTCACAGTTTAGTAAGAGAGACATACCAACAGATAATTAAAATGTAACATGTCAAGTATGTCAAAGAGACACACACACGATGGTGTGGAAGTCTGTTGGAGAGCTACCTAATCCAGCGGGAGATGGGGCATGATCAAAGAAGTCTTCCTGGAGGAAGGGACACTTACTTGAGTTAGTTTTACAGTTTTCTGCCTAAGGCGTCCAGGTGTGGGGCTCGCTGATGGCGGGCCACTTACTGAGGTGGAGAACACCAAATGAGGAGCCGGTCCGGGAGAACGGAGTCACACTCAGTTTTGGACAGGTTGAATCTGAGGTTGCTGTACAACTCAAAGAGTTAGGTCCGGTAGGTGTCGGGTACGTGGGTTTGGACTGCTATTGTTCCATTTTACAGATGGAAAAGTTAAGGCTCAGATTGGTTAAGTACCCTCCTGACAGTGGCACAGCTGGTTAATGGCAGTGTTGAGCTTCAACTCCAAGCCCAGTGGTGCCAAAGACTGAGCAGTTATTCTGTGGCCCCTGGGGGACAGCGCTCAACAAGCGGTCGCTGGACTAATGAGCTCGGTGCCATCAGGTGAAGAAAGGCCTTTCAGAGTCTCTGAAGATGATCAACAGAATTTAATTGATAGGAACCAGAGGGCAAAAAATGACTTCTATTGGAATGAGCTCATGCTCTCTTGTCTGATTTCCTTCCGATGATGAGATAAGAAGGAAAATGGCAGAATTTCAAGTTACACCCAAACCACCAGGAATACTTCCCAGTCTCCAGCACCCACAGACTGCCCATTTAGCCCAAGCCTGCCTTCGCCCCCCACATCGCCTCTCCACCCCGCCTTCCCACCAACACTCCTCTCTCAGGGGCGTCCCCAGCTTCGCCCTCTGAGACTTGAGGCAGCAGGAGCCCCGAGACAGGCCTGACAGGCCCCTCCCCACCAGCTGCACCCGGAGTGGGTGAGCTTCGCAATGCCCTGGCCTCTCCCTCTCCTTGAGGAAAGGGAACCGAGGCCTGCATTATGGGGACTTAGGTTTGGCACGGCCAAGCCTCCTGGCCCTACTCCTGGCCTGGCTCATTCTCAGGTCATCAGCCCTCGCTACCCACCCAGGACAGGTGTGTCACCTATGCCAACAAACGGAGCGATGTGACCTAGCGAGGAGAATGGACGAGGATTCAGGAGGCAGGGGGCAGTATGAGCTAGGACCTTGGCCAAGTCAGAAAGATGAACTCTTGTGGACTTAATTATTCTGCTCTTGATGAACATGTAGCTCCCCCAAAATTAACATTAAATTTTTAACAAAAAGCAAATTGCTCTTTTCCCAAGACTCTACTATAAGATTTTTTCTCCATTTTTGCTGATGGTCTCTGTCTTATTAAACAGTATTATTCTCAGGGGACCCTGTTTGGGGCTGGCATGTCGACGACTCAGCCCTTGTCTTCAGCAGCAGGAGGCTGATATCTTTGCAGGAAGCTCTCAGAAGCTCCTGCTCTGCACAGGCACAAACCACCAAGCCCTAATCCTGCCCCAGGGAGGGCATGGGGGCCGCCCAGCCCTCTCTCCATCAGCCAGGAGTGGAGGGTTGCTAAGGGAGGGTTTCGAATGGGCGATTGCCTTGACAACTGGAGCCCAATATCTACCCTGACATCCTCTACCTGACGACACACAGTATCACCCTGAGCATCCCCAGATCCTGATTCAGAGGGTGGGCTGGGGCCTTTACTTGGCAAGTCTAGAAAATACTAGTATAGGGGAAGTATTTCTTTGCTAGGGCTGCCATAACAGTACAACAAACTGCAGGGCTTAAACAACAGAAACATATTGTCTCACGGTTCTGGAGGCTGGAAGTCGGAGATCAAGGTGTCAGCAGGGTTGGTTCCATCTGAGGGCTAGCCTCTGGTGGTTTGCTGGCAGTCTATGACATTCCTGGGCTTGTAGAAGCATCACCCCGATTTCTACCTTCATCTTCATTTAGTATTCTCCCTGTGTGCATGCGTCTGTGTTCAAATCCCCCCTTTTTATAAAGACACAGTCATATTGGATTGGGCCCACCCTAATGACCTCATCTTAACTAATTACATCTGTAGCAACCCTATTTCCAAATAAGGTCCCATTCTGAGGTACTGGGGGTTAAGACTTCAACATATGAGTTTTGAGGGGACATAATTCAGCCCATAACAGGGGTGGAGAAGTGAAACAGGGGAGGGAAGGTAGTCAATAAAGAGCATACTATCCAGCAGGTCTCCACTGTGGGTACCTGGAATCCCACGGGGAATTCTGGAAGATGGTGAGGAACCCGAGAGGCGTGGGGATCGGGGTACTTATCCACCAGCCCCCATTTGTCAGTGGTGGAGGCTGCTCCCAAGGGACATAATTCCCCAGGGCTTCCAGCTGGGGAGCAGGCAGAGTGGTCCCCAGTGTCCAGACAGACTCCCAGGCCAACAGAGAGAGGTGCTGGCAGCTGGAGTTCAGGCCTGGACAGGAGTGCACAAAATGGAAAGAAAGAGGGAAAGCGGGCAGGGCAGCAACATGTCACCTCCGCCCCTGCCCCAACTCCCAAGCCTTCCTGATCACCCAAGTCCCTGGACACAACTTAGCAGTTGGACCATTACACTGGACTTCGGTGACGATGGGTCTCCTTGGTCCTCACCAGACCTGTCCAAACTGATAAATATTCACCATCTACTATGGCCAGACCTGGTGCTCTCATTTCTTTGAGAGAAACTGCATCCACAAGGCACAGTGGTGCAGAACTCAGTCAGGGTGGTGGGACTCAGTCACTGGAGCTTTGGGACATTACCTTAGAGAAGATGAGGGAAGAGGGGGACCTTGGTGAAGGCTGACCCCGGCTGCACCAGGCCTCGCTCTGCATGTTGGCACAGCCGTGATTGCTCCCCAGACTTCCCGATTCCTCAGCCGCTGTCCCAGCCAAGCCTGCAGGGTTCCTCGTGAAGACAGGCAGGGGCAGGCATGGGAGGGGCTAAAATACTTTCAGAGTAGGTCCCCCAGGCCGCAGGCAGTGGATCAGGAACCAGGCCCCTGGCTGCTGCTGTCTGTGCTGGACACATGCCCACTAGGGTAAGAGGAGAGTGGGGAAACTGAGGCAACCCAGGATCTCAGAGAGAGATAGCACTCCAGGGATCATCCAGTCCAACTTGTTCACTCTGGACGTGGAAACAGAGGCCCAGGGAGAGAAGTAACTGCTCCAGTTCTCACAATGACTTCCTAATGATTTTATCAATGCTGTAGCTAGTAATAAAACAGTTAAAATTTCTTGAACACTTGCTTACGATATGCCAGGCACTGGTATATTAAAGTGCTCATTAGAAAATTTCTGATTTTATCATCATGACAACCCTTGAGGGTAAGTGCTGTTTACTATCTCTGTTTGACAGGTGGGGAAACTGAGGCTCAGAAAGGAATTTGCCCCAGTATGGCTCTGAGCTTCTGGGGGGATTTGTGTATGAGGAAGGGGCTCCAGTTCCCACATGGGCCCCCCCAGGATGAGGTGTGCAGCTCCGGCAGGGTGGGGATCCCCAAACACGGAGGCCTCCCACATTCCGCCTTGGCTCAGACCCAGCAACAGGCAGAGACAGGGAGCACCCCAGGGCCTGTCTGCTGCCGGATCAAAGCGCAAGGGTGGGAGGCTGCCAGCACTGGTGCTGCAGAGGAGAGCCGTGCAGAGCAGAGGCTTCTGGGCCAGGGAGGCTGCGGAGCGCCCCCTCATCTCCATGGACCCACGCCGGGCCACCCTCTTACACGGTGCCCCAGCGAAGGGTCTGGGAGGACAGCACGACGAGGCAGGGAGGACCCAGCAGGCCTCTTTCAGGAGTTCTGCTTTCCTGCCCTCCCCAAGCTTCCACTTGTTCCCATGGCCTCATGCGCAGGGCTGCCGGCAAACTGTGGGGTGGTCTGGGAGTGTCCGGCGAGCAAGCGCTGACCCCTCCTCGACGTGCAGGTGTGGAGAGCACACAACACAGCCACACCTGCGCCCAGAGCTCACTGGCAGCTCGGGGACAAGGAGGCCGTGGGCCCTCTGCCCAGAGAGTCCCCCACCCTCACCCCCGCCTCAACAGCCCATCTGGTAAAGGAGGCTAGCAGTCCTGCGCTTTTTTAAAAAATTTATGTTATTTTATGTTTTTCCCAGTGTGATTGAGATATAATTGACATATAACATTGTATTAGTTTAAGGTGTATAACATAATGATTTGATACATACATATAGTGTGAAATGATCACCACACTAAGTCCAGTTAACATCTATCACCTCACATAGTTACAAACTTTTTTTCTTCTGATAAGAATTTTTAAGATCCACTCTTATCAACTTTCAAATATACCATATAGTATTGTTAATGATTGTCACCATGCTGTACCTTATTCCCCAGAACTTATTTATCTTACAGCTGCAAGTTTGTGCCTTTGACCACCTTCCTCCAATCCCCCCACCCCCTCCTCCTTGCCTCTGGCAACCACCAATCTGTTCCCTGTTCCTATGAGCTCAGTTTTTTCAGATTCCACATATAAGTGATATCATACTGTATTTGTCTTCCTCTGTCTGACTTATTCCACTTAGCATAATACCCTCAAAGTCTACCCATGTTGTCACAAATGGCAGGATTTCTTTCTCTTTATGGTTGAATAATATTCCACTGTATATATGTAGCACATCTTCTTTATTCATTCATCTGTCCATGGACACCGAGGTTGTTTCCACATCTTGGCTGTTGTGAATAATGCCGTAATGAACACGGGGGTGCAGATGTGTTATCGATGTAGTGTTTCCATTTCCTTAAGATGTATTCCCAGAAGCGGGATTGCTGGGTCCTATGGTAGTTCTATAATTTTTTGTGGAATTTCCATGAGATCCTCTTCCCTCTCCAAAACTCGGGGCAAATAAAGGATACGTGCCAAACAGAGGGTAAGAGTGGGAAGGGGCTAGAGATCACCCCTGCCTCGCATGGAAGGCGGAATCCGAGAACCCAGGGCACGCGGACACCTGATGCAGAGCCAGGCCTGGACCCTGTGTTCCGACCTCAGCCGGTGCTCTGTCCACACCTGTGTTTGTTTTCTACTGCTGCCATAGCAAATTATCACACGCTTAGTGCTTGAAATGACACAAATTTATTCTCTCACCATTCTGTATATCAGAATCCAGTACAGACTAAAATCAAGGTGCCAGCCAGGCTCCGTCCCATCCTGGAGGGTCTGAGGAACATCTGTTCCCTGCTCGTTTAGGTTGTTGGCGGAATTCAGTTCCTTGTGGTTGTAGGACCAGGGTCCCCGTTTTCTCGCTGGCTGTAAACTGAGAGCAGTTTCCCCACTTTTCTTGTCTAGTGGCCCCCTCTCTGCATCTTCACAGCCAGCAATGGCTGGTGAAGTCCTTCCCAGGGGCATCTCTCTGACCCACTCATCAGCCTCCTATTCCACTTTTAGGGCCTCATATGATTAGGTTGGGTCCACCAGATAATGCAGGATAATCTCCCATTTCAAGGCCCTTAAACTAATGACATCTGCAAAGTCCCTTTTGCCATGCAAGGTGACATAATCACAGGTTCAAGGGATTAAGGCATGGACATCTTTGGGGGCCGTTATTCTGTCAACCACAGCACACTGCTCACTCTCAAGGGGACCAAAAACAAAGAAAAGTGTCAACTGCCAGCCTCACCAAGAGCTCCTCGCAGCCACACAGACAGGCAGGGCTCACGGAAGGACGGCTGCCACTCTCCACCCCACCCAGGCTCTGCCCACGAGGGGTCCCCGGCCTTTGCCTGGCTACTGGCTGCAGTTCAGTGAATGGGCTTTTCCATTATGAAAGAACTACATAAACATTAAAGAAAGTTTGGAAAATTAAAAGAAGTTGCAAGAAAAAAAAGCCCCAGCCCCTCAAATAACCACTGTTAACACATTGTCGAATTTCCTTTGTCTTCTTTGTTTTTCTTTTTTTGGTGAGGAAGATCAGCCCTGAGCTAACATCCACGCTAATCCTCCTCTTTTTGCCGAGGTAGACTGGCTCTGAGCTAACATCTATTGCCAATCCTCTTCCTCTTTTTTTCCCCCCAAAGCCCCAGCAGATAGTTGTATGTCACAGTTACACATCCTTCTAGTTGCTGTATGTGGGACGCGGCCTCAGCATGGCCAGAGAACCAGTGCATCGGTGCGCACCCGGGATTTGAACCCCGGCCACCAGCAGCCAAGCACGCGCACCCAACCGCCAAGCCACGGGGCCGGTCCTCCTTTGTCTTCTATTCTTTGTATCAGTTGATTTTTTTAAGACTAGAGTTTTAATCATATTATACAAATAAAATTGTATTTTGCTTTTTTTTTTTTTAATTTTATTTATTTTTTTCCCCCAAAGCCCCAGTAGATAGTTGTATGTCACGGCTGCACATCCTTCTAGTTGCTGTATGTGGGACGTGGCCTCAGCATGGCCGGAGAAGCCGTGCGTCGGTGCGCGCCCGGGATCCAGACCCGGGCCGCCAGCAGCAGAGCATGCGCACTTAACCGCTGAGCCACGGGGCCAGCCCTGTATTTTGCTTTTTTCATACAGCATTATATTAGATATGTCTTTGCCACGTTGAAATGAATTATTTGTAAAATTTTTAAAAATGGCTACCTAATATTCCCTTATGTGGATGGATATACTATAGCTTACTAATGGTTCCCCTCATGTGGTCATTATAAACGATATTTGATGAACATCTTTTGCCTAAATCATTCCCTAGATTTGAGATACATTTCCTAGAAGAAGGGCTGTTGGGTCTAAGAGCATGAATCCATTTTAAAGTTCTTGTAACCTACACGGAGGGGACCACACGTCCCACCTCTTCTGGGACTGTTCCCATTTACACCTGTGGTCCGGGCATCATTTTGGAAAGTTCTCCCTTTCACTCTGGGTCCCAGTTTGAGTAATAAATCATGTGGTCACCCCACCCACAGGCTGCCCTGGGGATTCAAAGGGTCCCTGTCCTCTCGACCACCGTGCTCCAGGGTGGGCGTCCATGAGGGCAGAGGCTGCACCTCACCCTGTCCCTGTCCCTGGGACCTGCCCAAGGCCTGGCTCCTTCATGCACCCCACCAACCTCCAGAGGGCCTCCTCACGTGCCAGCACCATGCTGGACCCTGGGGTACAGTGGTGAGCAGCCCAGGAAGGCACGTCATGGGGCGGCTGGGGGAACGTTACCAAACGAGTAGATGAGACTAAGCGTTGTTGGCAACACCGCCACAGGGTGTTAGAAACAAGCCGAGTTCTGCTCAGGCCCTGTGGAATTAAGAAGAACCTGAATACAAAGGGCTCCTGGTGGGGCAGGGTCCTGGAGGAGCATGTTCCAGGGGGCGCCCAGGCCTGCATAGGCAACACAGTCTTTCTAGAACTAGCCAGGATAGACGTCTGTGAAAGTGCAAAGAAGCAGAAAGAACAGACAGGCTGTCCCAGCTGCTTAAAAGCTGCAGAACATGGCAAGAGCCCAGCCACTGCCACGTCAGCCAGGAAGTGTTGGTAGGGACCAGGTAACAGGAGCTATGGGGCTTGCAGACGTCGTCCAAAGAAAAGGTTTTTAACCCAAAAAATGGAAAATTTCTTGCAGGTGCATTAGCAGAACTCTTGCATGTCTTGGAAATCACAATAATCCCCTCTCCCCATCACTTCAGGCGTCACAGTTGCCCTAGTAACTTTGGAAACAGCACCGTCAGGAAAGTGGAGTCCCGGCCTCGGCCAAGTTCTTAAGGCCAGAGAGACGACCCCTGAGGGTGCTTTGAGGACCTGCTCTGTGCACAGGGAGGTACTGCAGGCTAGGCGTGGCCAGAAACCCCAGAGCCGCAGGGGCTCGGCCAGGGAGGGCTGGCAGTGCACTGGCTGAGTGACTCGGGCGCTGGGGACTGTGGCCCCTTCTAAACGGCAGGGGCTTCTCAGGGCCAGCTCAGGGTGACATGGGAGAGGCAGGCCTGGGGTTGCCAGACCTTATGAATTTTTCAGGGGAATACAGAAATCTCCTTATATATATTATCTTATCTTATCCATAAAACATATTTAATGCTTTCATTTTTAAAAGTTGTCAAGAAATTAAAAGTACAAAACAATTGTTAATATTGTCCAGGCCAAGCAAAAGCCGTCTGTGGGCCAGGTTCCCCCTGTGGCAGCCAGTTTGTACCTATGAACCAGCCCATTGGTGTTTCAGATGAGGAAACTGGGGCCCAGAGGGGTGGGGACATCTCTGATCACACGGTGAGTTGGCAGCAGAGCTCAGCCGACCTCACACCCAGTGCCTTCCCCTCAATGCCACCCTATCTCTCTATCTGAGCACCTGGAGGAGGGGAGGTGGAGAGCTGAGCTTGGACGTGCCTGTGACAAGGGACAAGGGCAGGGAGCACAGGTTGCCCATTTAGCCTGCACACAGTAGCTCCTGCTCCCCTGGTCGTCCTGACGAAGACCCTCAGGTTTGGAGGGCTGACGTGACCAGCTTCTGTTGGCCAGATGATCTGTTCAAGGTCACAGACCTAGAAAGTGGCTGAGTGCCTCCCCTGCCCTCATCACTGAGCTGCCCCCCGGGAGGGAAAGTGCCTCCTCTACCCACTGTTCCGGATCTGACCTCCAGGACTGCGCTGAACGCATGGCAACAGCCCATCAGATACTGAGAGACGGCTCTTGAATTCCCCTAAGTTTCTCTGTTCCAGGCAAAACATCTCCAGTTCCTTCAACTGTTGGTCACGGGTCGGGGTTGCAAACCTCTCTCTTCCAGGTCAGTCTCAGGACCCTCTGTTTGTTACTCTCTTCTTGGAATGCAGCCCCTGGCTGAGCACAAGGCTTCCGGTGATGTGGGAGACGGCTTGTAGGTGTACAAGGACAAACGTGTTCTAGTTGGTAGTTGGGCATTTATGCTTGTGTGCCTTCTATATATGGCAAGCGTACTGGTCTTATCTGGAGTTTCCTTTATGAGGGATTAATTGACCTAAATGTTACCAAGAGCACAGGTGGTCTACAGTCATGGCAAACACCATGGTCCACGACAACAGAGGTTTGGGAACGCTCTGGACCACAGCCCATCAGCTTTTGTGACAGCATTTGAAAGTCTGGGCTGAACTGAATACCCTCAGATTTTTCTTTTGTTTCTCTCTCTCTTCCACAAGCATTGCTGCTAAACCATATCTCTCCACTCTCTCCTTATGGGATGGGTTTTGTGAAGCTCAAAATCTTAGATTACATTTTGACAGTTTCTTCTCATTCTTTCAGGGTGATGAGTTTTTATCCTTTCAAATCTTGATTCTGCATCACAAGTATTAGATTCCAGCTTTGTGTCGTCCCCAGATAGGATCAGCAGCCTTGCTCTGTCTTGTTGTAAGTCACTAACAGAACTGCTTAGTCGGGCAGGGCTGAGCACAGAGTCAGGTACACTCTGACCTGGCTCCTGGGGCGGCAGTTCCTTGCCCGGCACTCACCATCTACAGCTGTGGAAGCGTCTCCAGCTGCAAATCCACTGACGTGTCTCTCACGCTCCTGCTCTCAGCCGGGTGCGTGGTCTCTGCAAGGGGCTTATCACCATCCTTCCATCCTGGATTTGTACCAGGACTTTCCATCAAAGCATCTGGTCACTCATTCTCAGAATCCATCTTTTCCTTGTTTGGAGAAGCAGACAGCATTTCCCCAGACATATGTTCTGTTTTCTGGCCCTCTCCCAGGCTCCACGCTTTCTGGAGAGTTCTAGGGGGCAATTCTACATTCACTCCTGCAAGTTCTCATGGTACTCTGGGCTGTAATTTATCCGGACTTGGGGACCAGATATTATTCAACCTGGCTCAATTCTCTGACTCCCGCTCAGCCACGTTGGGGTCAATTGCCTCTTTTTTTTTCCCCCCAAAGCCCCAGTAGATAGTTGTATGTCATAGCTGCACATCCTTCTAGTTGCTGTATGTGGGACACGGCCTCAGCATGGCCGGAGAAGCGGTGCGCTGGTGCGCGCCCGGGATCTGAACCCCGGGCCACCAGCAGCGGAGCGCGCTCACTTAACTGCTAAGCCTGGGGGCCGGCCCAGTCAATTGCCTCTTAACCATATTTTTTTCAGCCCCCTCAGGGGGGAAGATTATTGTTTAAAATGGTGTGACATCAGAATTGGGTGATTCTTTCCCCACTCCCCCTCTGCTTTAACATCCGTCATGGCGCACCCGCTGGGGTCCATCCAGGAAACAGAGATAACGAAGATAAAGGAGACAATGTCCCTGCCTTCAGGACCTCTGGCCCCAGCACTACCTATGTCCCTTCCTTATTCTTTTTGTCATCCTGAACACAATATAGTAAGGCACCGTTCCCTGTCTTTGGAATTTCAGACTATGGTCATGCCTATGAATTCAACACTCCCAACACAGCCAGGTGTGAAGAAAGTTTTCCACCTTGGAATGGGATGAGACGTACCAGGGCTATTGCATTAACAATGCGGCTGAAGGAGATGGAAAGCTGGAGTGGACTGTGGTCAGGACTGAAGGGGCTGGTCAGGGTGGGATGCCTGTTTATTCACTCAGCACGCATGGAGAACCTCCTGAGTGGCAAGCATTGTCCTCCAAGCCAGAGACCTGAGCTGAATGCTAACAAAACCTTGCTTTCAGAGAGCAAGTGGAGGCAGCAGGATAGGGGGGATGGGAACAGACTCCCAGACATCAACAGCACAGTGTCCCCATAATCACTGTGAGGAGATGGGGACTGCCTCACTTTGTCTAGGGGAGTCAGGGAAAGCATCACAGAGAAGGTAAAGATCAAGTAGGGTTTTGAGGGATGCATAGGAGCTTACCAATAGAAAGGGCGGTGAAGGGCCTTCCAGGGAGAGGCAGCACATGTTCAAAGGTGTGGGGACAGAGGACTCACAGTGTGCTTCAAGGGAGAGCCTAGGCCCGTTCCTGAAGTACCTTACGTGCCCTGATGGGGAGTTTGGAGCAGGGGACTGACTCTGTCAGGTGGAAGTTTAGGGGGCTGGGGTGGGGGAGGGGTGGTACTGCAGAAGAGACACCAGCAGGGCGGCTACTGCAGAACCTCACTGTGTGTTCCTGTTCAAACCTTGATTCATTTTCATTTCTTCTTCTTCTTTTTCGAATTGAAAAAAGAGCCTTTGTGATTGAATATTTCAAGCTTTTCAGGAATAGGGAAAAGTATAATAAATCCCCATGAACCCAAGGCTCAGGATCAACAATTGTCAATTCACGCTGATTTCATTTCATCTCTACCCCCACCCACTCCCTCCATCCACATCATTTGGAAGCCAGTCCCAGACATTATATAATTTCACCTCTAAATACTTCAGTATGTATCTCTAAGAGATGAGGACTCTTGAAAAAATAACTCCAATACATTATCACAGCTAAAGGATCAGTAATAATTCCTTAACATCAACAATTCTCCAGTCGGAGTTCAAATTTCCCCTACTGTCTTTTCCTACTTTTTTTCCCTTTCAGTTTGATATTAGTTCAAATCAGGATTCAAATAAGCTTCATCATTGCGATTGGTTGCTAAGTCTCTTAACTCTGTTTTAATTTACAGCGTCCCCTCCAACTTTTTGTTCCCCCTGCAATTAATTTGTTGAAGAAACCGCATTGTTTGCCCTGGAGTTTCCCATGGTCTAGACAGCATCTCTCTGGTGGCGTTGAGCGTGTATCTCTGTCTCTTAAGTGTCTGCTAATTTGTATTTAGATTCAGAGTTTTGATCAGACACAGGTTTGGTTTGTTGTTTTTTGTTTTTTAGCTAGAATACTTCTTAGGTGGTGCTGTCTACTTCTATCAGGAGGCAGAAGGTGTCCACTGTCGGGGTGGCTCTCTTTTTGTAGCATTAGCAGTCCAGACCCATCAATTCATTAGGGGTGCAACAGTGATATTCTGACTCTGTCATTCCTTCCTTATTTATTTGCTGGAATGTTTCTTTTCTTTCTTTCTTTCTCCTTTTTTTTTTTTTGTGAGGAAGATTGGCCCTGAGCTAACATCTGTGCCAATCTTCCTCTGTTTTATATGTGGGATGCTGCCACAGCATGGCTTGATGAGCGGTGTGTAGGTCCACTCCTGGGATCCGAACCTGTGAACCTTGAGCTGCCAAAGCGGAGTGCACAAACTTAACCACTGTGCCACTGGGCCAGCCCCTGGAATGTTTCTAAAAAGAGAAACTTTCCTTCATCACTATTTGGTTACTCTGAGGGACAGTTAGGATAGGAAACACAGGACAAACACTTGTTTTTTTTCCCCTTTATTTTCCATTTATTGAAACAATGATAGCATCCTCTAAGGCAGCATAATGCAATAGAAATATAATGCCAGCTACAGATGTAATATTAAATTTTCTAGTCATTATGTTAAAAAAAGAAAAAAGAAACATGTAAAATTAATTTTAATAATATATTTTATTTAGCCCAGTATTTTCAAAATATTATTATTCCAACATGTAATCAATATAAAAAATATTAATGAGACAGTTTACATCTTTTCTTTGTATTCTGTCTTTGAAATCCAGTGTATATTTTACACTCAATTCAGATGTTAAATTTTTATCAGAAATACTTGACCTGTGTTTAAATTTCACAAAATTTGTAGAGGAAAATGCAGGCACACATCCAGCTTGCTCCAAACACACTTAAAAGTTTCTCAATAACTGAACTGAATATCAGATTTTAAATTTAAAATTAAATACAATTTAAAATTCAGTTCCTCAGTTGGACTGGCCACATTTGAAGCGCTCAGGAGCCACGCACAGCCGGTGGGGACTGGAATGGACGGTACAGAAGACCAGGGAGGTGGATTTTCTTTCAAGAACCTTTATATACACATGGATTTAAACATATTTGATGTGTCTTAATCCATTGCTGTTAATATCCTTATTGAAACTCGCATGTCAGCTATTTGGCCAGGAGAGCCTCTTTATTTGGTCCTGAGTCCTTGACACAACTCGAAATGTCTTTGACAGCTGTCTTGCTCTCTAGTGTGACAATATGCTTCAGGGTCTTCTTGAACATCTTCCTCTCAAGACCTGAAATCAACCATTTCTCCAAGGAGCTCTGGTTCTTCCTAGTGGGAAAGGGTAGTTAGAAATCAAATTTTAGGCCCTTGGGGTGCTCATTGTTATTGAGTTGGTTATTATTTTAAGGACTTTTTAGTTCAGAGCTAGAAAACAAGATTTTTTTTTAACAAATGATTTACATTATTATAAAACAAAAATTTTTATATGAGTTCATAATGATATTTCATGAGTTCATAATGATATTTCTTCATGAGTTCATAATATTTCCAACTCAAATTCAGAACCATGGATTTTACTTAACATTATTAATCTTACGTCTGTATCTCCTTTCTCCCATGCTGAAAAATCTCTTGTCAATGACACTAACATGATTACTCACATGCATTATTTCATACTATACATACAGTATCTCAGAACAATACCAGCCCTCCGCCAACAATATAATCACTGAAAACAATGTGTTTTTTCCCCTCAGTTCTTTTGTCTTAAAGGTATATCTCTCCATGATTGTGCAGTCAAATTATTATGTTTTAAAGTCATATGGAATATTCTGCCTTTTTGTATCTACTGACTGGACACATATTTATGTTCACTTGTTTCATTTTACTGTCAACTTTTGGGATTACTTTTTGTGTGTGTGTGTATGAGGAAGACCAGCCCTATGCTAACATCTGCCAATCCTCCTCTTTTTGCTGAGGGAGACTGGGCCTGAGCTAACATCTGTGCCCATCTTCCTCTACTTTATATGGGATGCCGCCACAGCATGGCCTGACAAGCGGTGCCTCGGTGCGCGCCCGGGGTCTGAACTCGGGCCGCCAGCAGTGGAGCGCACGTACTTAACCGCTATGCCACGGGGCCGGCCCTGGGATTACTTTATAAAAAGAAATTTTTGTTCTATAATAATGTAAAATATTTTCATGGTTCCGAAGTCAAGTCTAAAAACCCAAGGTATATTAAAAGAGTCTGGCTTCCATCCCTTTCCCCTCTTATTTCCTCCTTCTTCCCATGGATAATTTAAAAATATTTTGTAGTTTATCTACTTAAAAATATAAATAAATCTCATGTATGTGCGTGTGTATCATGCTTGTATCACGCTCATTTTAAGACAAACAGCAGTATACCATTCACACTGTATCCTGCCTTGCTTCTATTTTTTTTTTTTAAAGATTTTATTTATTTATTCTTCCCCCCCCCAAAGCCCCAATAGATTGTTGTATGTCATAGCTGCACATCCTTCTAGTTGCTGTATGTGGGACGCGGCCTCAGCATGGTGGGACAAGCGGTGCGTTGGTGTGCGCCTGGGATCAGAACCCCGGGCCGCCAGCAGCGGAGTGCGCGCACTTAACCGCTAAGCCACAGGGCCGGCCCCATGCCTTGCTTCTTTCACTTAATAATATATACAATAGCTTAAGAAATATTCCTCATTCTTTTTTATAGCTGCATAATACTCCATTGTGAGCATATGCTACAGTTCATTCAATCTGTCCTCACGTGAAGATATTTGAGTTGTTTCCACTTTTTTGGTATTACAAATAGTGCTGCCATTATTAGTCTTCTGCGTATGCCTTCTTGTATAGTGTCTGAGATAGGTGCCTGGAAGTGAGATGGGTAGGTGAAAGAAATAAATGCATATGTGATTTTGCTAGGTATTCCAAATTTCCCTCTACAGGGGTTGTCCATTTTACATTTCCACCAGCAATGTATGAGGTGCCTGTTTTCCTACAGCCTCACTGTCAGAGTATGTTGTCAAGCTGTGGGTTTTTGTTAGTCTGATATGTGAGAAAATGGTATCTTGGTCTAGTTTTAATTTCTGTTTATCCCAATACAACTTAGTAAAAAGTACATCTTTCACCCGTTCATTCATGACGCCACCTTATCAAGATTAAAATTTCCATGCAGGATCAGGTCTATTTCTGGATTTTGTATTCCATTCCATTAGTCTATCTTTTTATTCATTCATCAATACCAAATTGTTTCAGTTATAGAGTCTTCAGAATACTTTTTAAGGTCTGATAGGGCTGCCTGCCCTCCGCTCACTTTCTTTTCTTTTTCAGGCCCTTTCCTGGCTATTCTTGTTCTTTCTTTATCCAAATGAACTTTAAAATTGTAAACTTATCTAGCCCTGTCCCCACCCCCACAAGAAAAGATGATATTTTTATTTGGATTGCAGTAATTTATACATTAACCTAGGGAGAACTGACTCCTTTATGATGTTGACTCTTCCTAACCTAAAACATCTATCATTTCATTCATCCAAGTGTACTTTCATGCGTTTTGGTAGTGTTTTATGGTTTTTCTCATATAGGTTTTCAGCATTTCTTTTTACATTTAAGCCTAGATAGTTTATACTTTATGTTTTCCTATCTTCCATTTTATCTTCTAACTCGTTTTGTTTATCTGTATGAAAACTTTTGATTCGTATGCTAATTTTGGGAGGGAAGACTTGCTGTCCAGTACACCCATGTGGGCTAGCCTCAGCTACTCACCAACTCCGGCCTTTGTGAACCAGTTTCCTGCTTCAACTTTGCTGATGGACAGGGGTGGCCCCCAAGCCATCTCTCTCCTCCTTCAAATTATTCAAAGGCAGTGCGAACTTGCCTCTCTCCAGCTGATTTCTGGCAAAATGAGGCTCACCAACTAACCCAGGCACAAACAAATCTCTAACACCAAACATTTAAAAAGACAAGTTAAAACGTTAATAAAATAACGGATAACGAAGGAGGTGTTGAAGGAGAGAAATGACCTATACGCATTTGGGGAAGATTCCAGTTTAAATGTTCTTTTAATGCCGTCCACAAGTGACTTCCACATTATCTTCCTCCTGCTGGAGACAATGAATGGAGTGGATGAAACCCAAGGAAGTGGATGTCTTAGAAACTAGCCATCTCTCACACTGCCTCTCCATCCCTTCCCAGGAACTCCTAAGACGGGACTAATTTAAGTTAAATTTGAT
Source organism: Diceros bicornis minor (assembly GCF_020826845.1). Classification (NCBI taxonomy): domain Eukaryota; kingdom Metazoa; phylum Chordata; class Mammalia; order Perissodactyla; family Rhinocerotidae; genus Diceros; species Diceros bicornis. Next base: position 12,009,295 of record NC_080749.1, on the reverse strand, counting down.
ACACAACTGGCAGGAAGTGGCTATCCTTAAGATTGGTGTGTAAGTCAGTCCAGTATCTTATAATAATTTCATCACGTTTTAATTAGGTGTCTTTAATAATTTTTTTATTTAATTAATTTTTTTATTGAGGTAACATTGGTTCATAACATTATATAAATTTCAGTGTACATCATTGTATTTCAACTTTTGTGTAGACTACATCATGTTCACCACCAAAAGTCTAGTTGCCATCCATCACCACACAAATGTGCCCTTTTACCCTTTTCACCCTCCCCTCTGGTAACCACCAATCTATTCTCTGTGTCTATGTGTTTGTGTTTGTTATTTGTTGTTGTTTTTATCTTCCACATATGAGTGAAATCATACAGTATCTTGATTTCTCCATCTGATTTATTTCACTTAGCATAATACCCTCAAGTTCCATCCATGTGGTCACAAATGGCAAGATTTTCATCTTTTTTATGGCTATATACACCACATCTTATTTATCCAGTCATCCGTTGATGGGCACTTAGGTTGTTTCCAAGTCTTGGCTATTGTGAATAATGCTGCAATGAACATAGGGGTGCATATATCTTTATGCATTTGTGTTTTCACGTTCTTTGGATAAATACCCAGAAGTGGAATGGCTGGATCATATGGTAGTTCTATTTTTAATTTTTTGAGGAATCTCGATACTGTTTTCCATAGTGGCTGCACCAGTTTACATTTCCACCAGCAGTGTATGAGAGTTCTCTTTTCCTCCACATCCTCTCTAACACTCGTTATTTCTCGTCTTTTTAATAATAGCCATTCTGATGGGCACAAGGTGATATCACCTTGTGGTTTTGATTTGCATTTCTCTAATAATTAGTGATGTTGAACATCTTTTAATGTGCCTGTTGGCCATCTGTATATCTTCTTTGGAAAAATTTCTGTTTAGATCCTCTACCCATTTTTTAATTGAGTTGTTTGGTTTTTTTGTTGTTGAATTGTATGTGTTCTTTATATATTTTGGATATTAATTCCTTATTGGATATGTGATTTGCAAATATCTTCACCCAATTGTTGGGTTGTCTTTTCCTTTTGTTGAGGGCTTCCTTTGCCTTGCAGAAGCTTTTTAGTTTGATGTAGTCCCATTTGTTTATTGTTTCTTTTGTTTTCCTTTCCTGAGGAGACATGATAGTCAAGAGGATACTGCTGAGACGGATGTCAAAGAGCATACTGCCTTTGTTTTTGTCTAGAAGTTTCATGGTTTCAGGTCTTATATTCAAGTCTTTAATCCAATTTGAGTTAATTTCTGTGGATGGTGTAAGATAACGATCTATTTTCATTCTTTTGCATGTGGCTGTCCAGTTTTCCCAACACCACTTATTGAAGAGACTTTCCATTCTCTATTGCATGTTCTTGGCTCCTTTGTGGAAAATTAGCTGTCCATAGATGTGTGGGTAATAATTTCTTTTTAAATTGTCTTGAAATAATATCTTTTATTATTATGTGATTGGTGAGGACTATTGACATTTCTCAGAACCACTAGTGGCTGTGAGATGATGCTGTCTTTTTCAGTTTGGTTAAGAAACCCACAAGGTATCTTGAGGAAAGTTCTTGAGAAGGCTGGCCCTGAGGGGGAAAAATGCCTGAAGATCATCCACTGGATCTCTCAGCCCTGCTGACTTTGCTGCCTCCTCTTCACCCCACTACCCCGGCCTCCTCTCCCCTCCCCAGGATGGCTGCATCAATGTCCTATGGTCCCCCCTCCCCAGCTCCCTACTTTTCCAGCCTACCCTGCACATGGCAACCTCTTTCACAGACCTTACCACTCTGAGCTGATGGGGGGGACTAGCAGGTGAAGTAAGGCAAGGACTGTATCTCATTCATCTTTTTATCTCTAAAATACGTTGTACATGGTAGGAGCTCAACAGGGACGAATGAATGAATGAATGAATGCATTCATGTATATATGCATGAATGAATTCATTAGCCAAAGTTTTGGTTTTCTGCACTTGAATCTCTCCCAGCTGTGTCCTCTAGGACAGCCCTGAAGGGGAAGAGTGTTTTCACTGGTTGCTTCTGTGTGGGGATGGGGTGTGTGTGGGGGGGTTCCTAACATCTCCAACTGCACAAACGCCCATGTGCGTTTCTACATTGCATTACCCCACAACATTGTCTGGGACGAGGTTGAAGATTTGGGCTACAAATGAGAAATGCTTGTTGGTCTTTGGCCTGCCTGGCATCCTCCTTTCACGTACTTGGCCCCCAGTAGTGCCCCCTCAGGTGCCATCCTCATGTTTCGTACTCCTCCTATATAAGCTTGTTCTTTGGAAAAGATCTGATACATTTAACACACAGAAGTGGGGAGCATCACCTAGAAAGGTTCTGTGTCAGCCCTCCTACGTGTATGTGTACTGTAGCCTTTTATGAAGTCTTTTATGAAGACTGACATAGCCTTCAGTCATAGGAGTGACTCCAGACTTTAGTGTTACTGATCTCAGAGCCTGTGGGTGGTGTACTGGGACACAGGGTTGGGGAGACTGAGGGCCAGCTCAGGAGCCCTGAGAGAAGAACCGTGATCAATCCACTTTGAGGACTGGCCCTTGCTATTCTGACGCCCTTACTGCCTCTCCTCTTTGGCCACTGACTGGCCATTTAGCCTACATCCCAGGTCTTCTCAGCCAGAGTCCCCTTCTGACATTATTTTGTGTCCTTCCACTGTGGTCAAGTTAGTGCATCTCTTGATGGGAGTGTGGACTCCTTAAGCATGGGGATGGGGTCTCACTTCTTTCTAGTGCTCCTAAGTGCTCGCTACCGGGCTTTGTAGCCAAGCCATAAAGCAGCACACCTGGTGGGCTACCTGCTAGTCTTCCCTGCGTCTCCAGTTAGCTTTGTGTGGCAGACTGTGTTTCCAAAAACAGCTACAGCACCATTTTTGCCCCCATAAGCTCTTCAGAATCTTGCCATTCCCCATCGAGAAGTAGAGTCTATTTTCCCTCGCCTTGAATCTAGGCAGAACTTTGTATCTCAATGAACAGAATGCAGCTGAGTGACATTGTGTGACTTCCAAGGTTTCCTAAAAGGTGACTGGGCTTCTGCCTGGTTTTCTCTTGTTAAGCTCACCCTTGGCATCCAGTTACCCCCATGCTATGAGGAAGCCCAATTTAGCCTAAGTAGCGAGACTACCTGGAGAGGTCCAGATGGAAAGGAACTGAGGCCCCCCAGTCAACAGCCAGCATCACCTGCCAGGCAGGCAAGTGAGCAAGTGTTCAGATGGCCCCAGTGCCAGCACTGAAGTCTTCCAGCTGAGGCCCTGACACTGTGGAGCAGAGACAAGCTGTCCCCATATGCTCTGTCCAAAACCCTGACCTGCAGAATCTGTGCACATAAGAAATGGTTGTTTTATTCCACTGAGTTTGGGGGCAATTGATTACACAAACCTAGCAACTGGAATACTATGCAACAATGGACAAGCTATTTCTCTATGGGCCTAGACTTTCTCATCCTTTAGCCTCCTTTTACAGAAAGACAGAAGGAAAAACTGGAACACTGCCTCCTCCTCTTTCATCTCCTACATAACTCTCCCTTATTCCTTCTTTTTCCCTCCAGCTTTATTGAGGTATAATTGGTACACAAAAAATTGCACATAATTAATATATACAATTTGGTGAGTTTGGACATATGTATACACTCATGTTATCACCACAATTCAGGTACTAAAAATACCCATCACTTCCAAAAGTTTCCTTGTGTCCCCTTTTTTTTGTGGTAAGAACATTTAACATGATATCTACCCTATTAAATTTTTAAGTGCATAATAGCTTCTTGTTAACTGTAGGTACTACATTGTACAGCAGATCTCTGGACATACTCCTCTTGTATAACTGTAACTTTATACCCATTTTTCCCCTCCCTCATCCCCTGGTCCCCACCACTCTCCTGTCTGCTTCTGTATCTTTGACTGCTCTGCATGCCTCATGTAAGAGGAGTTACACCGTGGCTGTCCTTCTGTGACTGACATTGCACTTAACATTTCTTCCAGTTCAATCTATGTGCTCGCAAGTGGTAGGAGTTCCTTCTCTCTAAAGGCTGAATGATATTCCATTGTATGTACATGCTACATTTTCTTTATCCATTCATCTGATGATGTACATTTAGGTTGTTTCTATATCTTGGTTATTGTGAATAACATTGCAATGAACATGGGAATGCAGATATCTCTTCGAGATCTTGATTTTAATTTTTTTGGATATACACCCAGAAGTGGGATGGCCAGATCTTAGTCTATTTTTAATTTTTTGAGGAGCCTCCATACTGTTTTCCATAATGGCAAAGCCATTTTACATTCCCACCAACAGGGTTATGTATAAGCGTTCCAATTTCTCCACCACATCACAAACACTTGTTATCTTTTGTTTTTTTTGATAGTAGACATTCTAACAGACGTGAGGTGATATCTCCTTGTGGTTTTGATTTGCATTTCCCTGATGACTAAGATGTTGAGCATTTTTTCATGTACCTGTTGGCCATCTACATGACTTCTTGGGAGAAATGTCTGTTCAGGTCCTTTGCCCATTTTTTAATCGCGTCATTTGTCTTTTTGCTATTGAGTTGTAGGAGTTCCTTATGTATTTGGGAAATTAACCTCTTGTCAGATATATGGTTTGCAAATACTGTCTCCCATTCCACAGGACGCCTTTCACTCTGTTGATCATTTCCTTTGCTGTGCAGAAGCTCTGTAGTTTAAGGTAGTTCCACTTGTTTATTTTTGCTTCTGTTGCCCTTCATTCCTTCCTCACATCGGTGCAACCTCTCTTCCTCAGGGAAGCCTTCGCGGGACCCCCACCTGCCTCCTACGCCAGCTCAGGCCACCAATCACAAGCTCTTAGAGAGCTCTATTTCTTCTTCCCCCAGTCTGTGATGATACACTTGTTTGTGGTTATTAATGAAACAGCAAACTGGAGGAGGGGAAGGATCTCGTCCATCCCGCTCACTGTGATGTCTCATCAGTTAGGACAGCGCCTGGCACTCAGAAAGCTGCGGACTGAATGAACTAGGGCTTGCCCAAGGTCATACACTTAGCACTAGAGCTGGGACCAGGACCTGGTGTCCCAGTGCTCAGGTGAAGGCTCTCTCTGCTATACCAGTTTGCCTCCGCTCCAAACCTCCTGCTGCTTTTCTTAGCCTCCAAACTTCTGACCATCTAGAGATTAAGACATTGTGTCTTCAGCCTCTCCTCAAACTGAAAACATTCCATCTTCATCTCGACAGCCACCTTCTTGCCAAAATAAGCCAGGAAAGGGTATGGGAGTGCCTGGATTCCAGCAGGAGTTGAGCCGGTCTGAGAAGAAAAACAGAGAAAAAGGAAATATCCCAAAATGTTGATTTGTTTAAACTTCTTCACAAACTTAACAACACAAGGAAACCAACAGAGACAAGCTTGTAATGAAGTAATCAGCCAACGCTGCTAATATTCCAGTAAGATGAAATGATTCCCCACATTTCGTGGGGTAGATATGAATAGGGTCATTAAAATATAGCCAAGGAGGGGAGGGAGCGTTTACTTTTTCTGTCTCCTTAGAGTCTGTGTTCTGAAAGTTCAGCAGGAATTTAAACAAATAGCATGGAGGAATGGTGAATCTGATCATATTTAAAGAAAAAGCCCCTTTCAAACTTCTCTTCCCTTTAATAAATACATTGGCTTCTGCAAGTTGTGTTTTTTAAAAACCCTGTAGGTTGCTTTTTTTTCCCCATCTGGAGAGCCTAGATGAGAAAAACAAAATTAGCATCAAATTGTTCTAATATTGTTCTGCATATTGTTTTTCTCTAGGTCAAGAAGAAATTGTTGCTTCTCTCATACAAATGAATGCAAGGAGAAGGGAAGGAAGGTAGGTAATAGGGAATGGGGATCACAATGCCCCCTCTTTGCTTAAAAAGCGAAAAATGAAGTTAGGGGAAATATATGGAGAGAGCTACCGGAGGAGAGAGCTACCGACCAAAGGGACTGAATCAGTAAAACAGGCCTGTGAAGGTCACAGCCGCACAGGGAGGGGAGCACTGGGTCTCTGAGCCTTTGTTCCCTGCATTCCAGACAAGATGCAACTGTAGGAGGAGGAACTGAAGGGAGAGATGCGCCGCCACCCTCAACTGGGCAAATTTAGTTGAACTAATGGCATAACCTACTGAAACTCATAGAGGATGGGAGTTCAGTGCTCTGATCTTGGACAAGTTACTTAACTTCTTTAAGCCTCAGTCTTCTCATCTGTGAAATGGGGGAGAAGAGGACCTACCTCACAGAGTTTTGTAGGTTAAGTAATTTAAAGGAAACACACCGTGCCACCTAGCACATAGTAAGTCTTCCACAAATGTTAGGAAAAAGAATGAAAAATCCACCCAATGAAGCACTCTTCGGGAGAGGCTCCTCAGCCCTAGAGAGGTTGGTGGCCCTCAGGGGTCGGAGGACACCTTAGCCAGCTGCCGCCACGCTTCTCTAAGCCGGGCAGCTCAGTTCTGGGCTGTGGTGCGCCTTCAGGGCCCAGGGCTCCTCACCTAGTTTGCTTAAGCAAGTTCTTTCACACACCCCCATACACATTTTGGCCGAAAATTCAGTGAGGTTTTCTCTTCCTTCTTCCTCTGTTGTTGTTGGGTTCTGATTATTTCCATCTGGCTGCGGCAGCTCGAATGGAGTCTCTAAACAAAACAAAACAAAACAAAAACCCTCCCTACAAAACACACATGCAGCAAACCTAGAAGGCTGATTCTCTTCTCGCCAACATGCTCTCAGATGGCGACTGGTGCGGGCAGCGGAGGAGGGCGCGGGCAGGACCCCTGGCACCTGCGCGCGCTGCTGGCCGACGGAGGGTCCGCGCACAGCCAGGGCCCCCCCTCCAGTCCCTCAGTCTCCGGCTTCCGCCCCGGCGCCCGGAGAAGCGGGCGCACTGGGAACAGCGACCCGGGCATCTCCCGGAGGAGGGGAAGGAGGAGGTGGGGAGGGCGAGTGATTTCAGAGATTGAAAACAGATCAGTCCCTGAGCCTCAGCTCCGGAGCTCATCTGACTTGAGTTAGCGACCCCCCACCCACCCCGGCGCCTTAAAAAAAAAAGTGTTGGAGATTGGCGCATTCTTTCGTTCTCTGCTCGAACTTTTCCTAGTAGGTGTGCTTTCTTTCCTCGGTGCAGGAGAGAAGAGTCCTCGGACGACCCCCTCCCCTCCGTGTCCCTCCGGGTCCCCCCCGGGGCGGGTGCGCGCGGAGCGGGCGGGTGCGCGGCGCTCGGGTGTGCTCCAGCCGTGCGCGCGGGGGCGCTGCGCTGTCCGGGCGGCGCTGATGGATTGCAGGAGTGCCGGAGCTCGCCGGCCGAGGCAGCACGGCTCCGCGGACTTTTTTTCAAACTCCCATCAATGAGACTTCGAGGAGGAGCGGGAGGCGGCGGCGGTGGCGGACGCGGAGGAAGGCGAGAAGGAACCGGGGCAGCCGAAGGAGCCGGAGGAAGGAGCGCGGGCCGCGCGGCGCGCCGGAGCCTCGGTGAGCTGCCCGCTCGCCAGCCGTAGGGGCTGCCAGGCCCCCGCCCGCCTCTCGGTCCCCTCCCCCTGCCTGGCCCGCCCTGCCCCGGCCGGACTGAGCTCCGGCACACGGCAGCCCGCGGCGGGTCGCCGCGCCAGCCAAGTTGGGATGGGGGCCCGCAGCCACCGCCTGGCGCCTAAGAGGCCACCTGCGTGCTAGAGGCAAACTTTTGTCTCCCTCGGTAAAGTTGCATTGGCCTTTTTTTGCTTGCTTTTCCTTGTGAAGTGCTCCCTGTCCCGGGGAGCCCGGGCCGAGTGGGATGCTGCGCCGTCTTGGAGGGTCTCTCGCCCCAGTACCCGCGCCACTGTGCGGGGATCCGGGCACTGGGCTTAGGGGCCCCTGGGGCTAGTGGGGCGGCCCGGTTTCGGGCTCTGGCCAAGCCGAGCGGGGACGTAAAGGGGGTCCGGGGGCTAGGAACTCGTGGCCAGGGGGTGATTTTGCATCCTCCTTCCTACCTGGGGGATAGAGCCTCTCTTCTCGGGGTGCACTGCCGGGCCCGCCCCGTCCCATCTCCACTTCGCCCGAGCCCCGGGCTGTTTTTGCGGGAGGTGGGGAGGAGTGGCACCGGAGGCTGAGATGCTGCGAAACTCCCGGAGGTGGGCGATGGGAGTGTGTCTTAAGGGGACTGTGCTGTGTGTGGAGGGGGCTGCAGTCAGCCACTTGTGAACTTCTAACTGCACTTCTCCGCGCTATGTCCCGGAGCCCTGCCTTTCTTTCTTCCTCCCTTCTTCCTCCCCCTCGTCGGGCTCTACCGCCCCCTCCCCCTCGGTCAGGCTCTCCCCTCCAGCCTCCCTCCTTGCTTCTTTCCTCCTCCTCCTGCCCTGCCCTCCGCCCCGAGATCCGCTTGACTTCCCGAAGGGATCCTCACGTAATCCCTCGCCCCGTCCTCTGGTCCCCCCACCCCTCACTTTCATCCCTACCCCCCACTCATCGTCTACCCCCCCCGGGGGGCAATCTCTCAACAAGTATATTTGCTGAGGAATTTGAAAAATCCACTACTGCAACTTGATCTGTGTGTGATGGATGGGGAGAGGCGCGGAGAGAGTTGGGCGCCAATCCTATTAAGGGTTTAGAGAGGGGAGCGTTTTCCCTGGACGGGGGCGGGGGGTGGTGCAGGGGGAGGAGGAGGAAGGGAGCGTGTGCTTGTGTGTGTGAGTGTGAGAGCGCCCGCCGCGTCTGGGAGCTGGAAGTCCACCCAACTCGGCGCCTTTTCAGCCCGGCAGTAGTTGCTGTCATTTCCTAGGAAACCCGACTTGCACAGCGCGAGGAGCTGGGGTTGCAGACCTCGCGCTTCACCCGGGGTGACCGGCCCCGGAGGCGCTCCCAGGCCGTGGGTCCCCCCTTCCAGGGTGCCTCCCTCCGCTCTCCTCTCTTTTGTATAATTTTTGTGTGGCTCAGAGTTGATCCCGGCTGGGAAAGTAGACCCTTCCCTCGAGTCTGGTGCCGCGCCCTGGGGATCTTTTATGCGCTCCCCGGCCCTCCGGCCCGCGCATCCCGCGCGGTGCACGGCCTCTGGCGCGGGCTTTGCAGCCCGGTGGCCGCGGCCGAGTCCTGGGCCCCCGCCCGCCGCCCTGGCCGGGCGTGTGGAGGTTTAATCCCGACAGCTTCAGATAAAGGGAGCAGTTGTAAAACGCTCATATGCTGTTTGCAGACGAGGCTCTGGGGGATGTTGGAGAATTTGAAAGTAAACGTTTCCCTCGCAAGCGGCATAAAATAGTGTTTAAACAAATATTGTATTGGCATGCTCAGGGGGCTCGGTGCCAAAAAGTAAAGTAAATAAACTGTGAAATCCAAAATATACAGCGGCAGAAAGCGGCGTAATAGGCGGGCTTGTCACAAGTCCCCCTGATGAGAGGTGTTTATTCTAGCCACCTTACCCAGGAGCCCCCTCCCCGCCCACTTCCTTACCTGGGCTGGGAGTTTCCTTCCCTCTTCCCCGTGTGTGTGTGTGTGTGTGTGTGTGTGTGTGTGTGTGTGTGTGTGGTGGGGGCGGGCAGGCCTCCCTGGGCCTGGGAGCGGCTTTGCAGTTGCTCAGCCGGGAGGAAATGCATTGTGTGGCTACCTGGGCTGGTCTCCCTCCGGGGAGGGGAGGGCACCCTGGCTCTGCGTGGCTGCTTTGAGTTTTGATGCTCCTCGGGCTTGTCCCGGCTTCTGCTCAGCCCTGGGAGTAATTCTAGAAAGTAGAACCTAGACTCTGCAGATGCGTCGCCTCCGGAGCCTCCCTCCCTCCGTGTGCCTCTGACCTCCCTTCTGCTCCTCTTTCTTCCTTCATCTTTCTTGCTTTCGTTTTCTAGACTTGCTGCTTCTCCCTCTCACCGCTAAGGGCTACGGGAAATTGCGGAGATGTTCTCTCCCAGATTTAAATTCCACTCAAACCCAGACATATGGAAAGTTCTCACTTGTCAGGGTCTCAAAGTTAGTTATATTTTGTAATATTTAAGATACTTTTGTATTTCCCTTCTGCTTTGAGAAATAGGCTAATTTCGTGAGGTTGTTTAGTGATTCCAGGGGGATTTAAACTAATGCAGGAAGATCCCCATCCAGGTGAGGAGCCCCCTTGCCCAGGAGATAGCCCACAGGTGAACCGGCTGTCCCTTGGTCTGGCATCTGAGGGAGAGACTGTGGTCAGAGCAGTCTGTTTTCAAAGTCAGTGGATGGGAACGAGAGGGAGAAAAACACTCCCGAAACAGGAACAAGGTGGGACTGTCAGAGATGTTTTTATCCTCCATGGGAATTGTCTTGAGGGGAATTTGCACAGGGTCCACATTCTCTCAGCCGAGCCTCCCAGGCTGCTCCCCAGCTCACACTGACCCTGGCCATGGCCTTGGAGGGAACTCTTGACTTAGCCCACGAGGCCTTTCTGGCCGGCAGCCTTAGAATGGAGTGCCACTCCACTTTCCCAGGGATGCTCCAGCCCACGTGTGGGGAGAGCATTGAACAGAGGAAATCCTTAGAGTTGCCTGGTCAGAAGAGGGGGCCACAGGGCCACAGCGGCTCATTGCCTGGCTGCGGGGGTCTGGGGGCTGTGTACTGTAGCTGGCTTGTTTGCACTGCAGACTGAAAAATACACAAATACTTCATGCTTTTTGTATTCCCACAAGTGCCCTGTACACAGTGCAGCCCCTAGGGCTGGATTAGCAAAGCAGGGGATTCAGCAGGCAAGCAGACAAAATTGGATATGTGCCTAATAAACACCCTTCTTCCATCAGGGCCTCCCTCAGCCACCCTGGGGCTGGGGGGGACTTCACCCCACGGATGCCAGCAGTTCCCTTTAAATGAGACCAGGAGGTTGTCGTGTGCACTTTGAAAGCCTGTGTGACCCCTACACACCCAACTGGCTTGTGAAAGCTCAAAACTGCATCCTTGTGTACTCTAGGGGTAGGGCAGCTTGTCTTTCCTGGGGAAAGTGTGTGTTCAGCAGGTCTTCCTTTCATCTGAGTGACGCCGGCTCTTGACGCTGGCTCTGGCTCGAGGGAGGTGGAGCAAACCAGCCTTGCTTCCTGGGTGTGTGTGTGGGGGGGGGGGGGCGCTGTTCTACCTGTGCCAGGGCCTGTTTCGTGGTGCACGAGGGACGGCCAGGCCAGGTGGACCTCGCTGTGGGCAGCTGCAGCTGTTGCCCCTGGCCAGGGTCCTTTGAAAAAGACCCCCTGGGAAAGCAGTTCTCTGCTTTCTTTTCAGTAAGTGGCAGAGGCATGGACAAATGAAACACGTGAAGAATGCCAAAGAGAGAAACTAGTCTGATTCCAGAAAATTCAGAGAGGCGGAATAGGTGATTGTGCCACCACCCGGAATAGGCAGCAATTTCAGCAATTTTAAAGACCACGGAGGAAAGCTGCTCCAACTGTCTCTCCGGCTGGCTTAAAGGATGGTTTGGGAAGGGGTCATCGTTGGTATTTGGTGGTGTCCTTTGGTAAAGAGCAACAGCTTCGTGGTTTTCAAATAAACATGACACTAGATTCAACATTACTCGTTGTCTCTAAAATTAGAGTGTTTGCTGTGGAATATAAAGGATTTATAAAATACAAGTCATTGATCATTGTTTTTAGATTTTGAGGGTGACAAAAACACTCTTAACCTACAGAACTATGTTTAAAACCTGGGAAAAGACACCAACGAGACCAGCATACTTTCTGCGTGTTCAGTCTCTTATTTTCTCCAGTTCCTTCACCAACAAAAGCATCCTCAATAATCCGGTTTGTGATCTAATTCTGATTTCTTAAAAAACATACAAATGGGGAAAATAACTCATTTAAGATGTGACCAAAGAGTATATGTTAAACCATTTTTGAGATTTTGGTTTAAATTGAATAAGTTAATGTGGTTTTGTGTGTGTGTTGTTAAAAAAAAAAAAAAAACAACAGGCTGCTGGGAAGTGTGTTTTAACTGTGAGTGCCCGGTTTCATGCATTAGCATAAGAAAAAAGTTTTAGTGCATTTACTATTGTCTGGAATGAAGAGTTTCAGCAAAGGGAAGGGAACCCGCAAAAGGGTGATGGTCCATTGAGATTCTCCAGCAGCACCAGCTCGTCATCTGCCGCTGAAATCTGTGATCGGATATCACTTTTATCTGGCTTTTCCATTCTCTGGCCTTTTTCACACGTTCACTTTTGTCAAGGTTTATTGATTATGTTTTCTTCTCTGCAAATCTGTGGAAAATTTAATGAACCAAAAACGGCAGTGAAATAAAGGGGACTTTTTATTCATTAGCACGGGAGTGATTTCCCCCCTTCGGCTGAGGGCCCCTGGCCTCCTGCGAGTGGGCGCAGGGAAGGGGGGAGAGCAGGGGAGGGGGCTGGGGCCCTGCTGCAGGCTGAGGCGGGGCCTCCCCAGGCCTGTGGCCTCACTGCTGACCGGCACGGGCTTAGGCCGGGACTCCTGTCCCAACTGAACATTGAAAGCTCCTCCATGATGGCTGTCCTGGCCCGCCTGAGTCTTCCACGCTGCAGACCCCAGCCTCGTCCTCCAGGATCCTGGGGGGCGGGGATGGGGGGGAGATATTTGTAATCTCCAACCTTACAAACCATTTGAGTGCCTAGGCCTTCCTGGGGACACAGTTAAGTGTCTCCCTTCCTCCAGCCCAGCTCTCAAACCTGTAATTAAGCAAAGCCCCTGGTGTGATTACGCTTTGCTGACTCTGCTGGGTTTGGAGCCGCTTCCCTCTATGAAATAGGGTGAACTCTTGCTCTTTCCAGAGGCTTCCAAGGCAGCCTGTGATACAGTTCTATTGTGCATATGTTTGTCTCTCTCCCCCACTCTTCTTTCTCTTTTCCCCTCTCTCCTCTTTGTTTCCTTTCTTTCTTTTTCCCCCTTTCTTCTCTCTCGCCCCCCAGTGTCCCTCCCCTCCCTCTCCTCTCTCTGTCTCTTCTTTCTCTCCTCCCTCCTCTCTCTCTCTTCCTCTCCTCCCTCCTGTCTTGTCTTTTCCTTCTCTCTCTCTCCTCTTTCTCTTTCCTGTCCCCGCTCCATTTTCTGCTCCGCGGAGGACTGGACCGGGAGGCCTCCTGGAGGCGGCGTGCCCAGGCCGTGGGGACCGTGCCCGCGTCCGGGAACATTCTGTGCCCCCAGTGCCCGCACGCCTGGCCCGAGGGCCCGCGCGCCGGCAGCCGTGTTCCTCCCACCTGCCCGCCGGCTTGGTTTGCGGCGCCCGAACAATGGCCACATTGTCCCGGCCATGCACCGGGCGCCTCCGGCGAGTGGCGGCAGGCCGGACCCTGCTCGTGGCGAGTCGGGAAGAAAGCCAGCGCGCCAGATCCAAATCGGCCCGCGCCGCCGCCTTTGTACCCGGGCGTGACACCCGGAGCACCCGGGTCCCGGTTCCCCCACAGGGAGCGGTCCGCGAGAGCCTGCGCCCACCCGGGAAAGGCGCCCTTTCCAAAAGGTGCTCTGGCCTGTGCCCTGCAGCTGAATCTCCCTCCTACTTCCGATCGGCTCGCCCTCCCTCTTCCCGGAGAAGCGGATTCCAGTTGAGTTTACAGTTTGCAGAGGGAATTGAGAGCCTTTCACCAGAGCCAGGAGAGAGAGGCGCCACGTTACCAAACTTTTGGTGGCCGTCAGAAACTTTTTCTGTAAGGCATCTGCGAGACTGACTATAGCCACGAAGGGCTACTTTTGCCCTGTCCCCACCCCAAAGGCAGGAGAGAAATGGTGGTCGCCCAGAGTAGTACCCCTCAGCCTCCCCCCCCCCCGACCCCCCGCCCTCCATTCGTCTTGACGAGTAGGGATTCCAGACGACTTAGCGCTCAGAAAAAGAAAGATCTTTGAATGCTTAGGATGTTAAAAGAGCATCCGTCCCGAGTGTAAGCAGATGCTTAGCAATGCTTCTTTGTGTAGTGGACAATGCAATAAGTCAGCCCGACTTTTGAGCCACGTTTATAAGGAACTGTAAGGGCCGCTCAAGTACACTTGTGCTAAGTTGAATTGATTGAAATTTAATGGCGGTTAGTGGCGATGAATGGTAATGATTTTGCAGCGTATCTTTGGCATACTTGACATTAATAACTGGAGGGTGTGTGCACGCGCACCAAGAGCCTGCCACACACGTGAGGCGGTAGCGATATTCATTTTCTGAGATGCCCGTTCTTCCCCTCCTTCCTCTCCTCAAATCTTATTCCTTCTCACCATAATTCAGTTATTCTGATGACTTAAAAAAAAAAAGGAAAAGAAGGAAAGAGAAAAATCTTTCTTCATTGAGCACGTACATCACGTCAGCATAATTTTGAGCTCATGATTTTTTCAATTCCTGCATAAATCAACTTCTAATATATAGAATGTGATGAATTTGTTTTAGCTGCCATCATGAATTAATGTTATGCAAATAGAAGCTTTGCAGGTGAAATGATTTACTTAATAATTTCAACTTCTAATATTTAAACTCATTCATTATGTTGAGAATTAAAAAAACAAATCCATATTTTTAAACCTGAGATGGGGGAATTAGTATGTGAATATTTGCAGTGTAGGCAGACCTTAATGGCCAGAAAACAGCTCTTAATTTGTTGATTCTTTCTTTGAGAATCTACAGTTCACCAAGCAGTGGCTTAAGAAGCAGGGGATAGAAGTCTTACCTAGTTCCATCTGGGGGAGGACACAAGTGCATTTAAATAATTCCAGCATGACCATCAAGGTCCTGTATCCTGTGGGACTGATCTAGCTCCACTTTGGGGACTAAGGAAGGCTTCCCTTTGGACTGCTGTTGAAGGATGAGTGTGACTGAGCCAGGTGGAGAAGGAGGAAGGGGCTTTGATGCCCCTGCCCCCAACTTTGTCATTTGCTAGTTAAGACCATCTCAAGAGCGAGTCATGAACAGCTGCCTATGAAGGTGGCAGAGGTATAGAGAGTTGGGCAGAGGAACTCCCCTGCCATTGCCCCCTGCCTGCTCATAACTACTAGGAAGACTTTATTACATATATCATCTTTTCAGGCTGTTTTCCTCTGGAAAAAGTTGAGGAAGAGAGTAAGGGTGATGGATGGTGAAGAGAAATTAGCCTGAACTCCTTGGGGTTATCCTCAGGGAGAGCGAAACCAGTCACTCACGAGCTGGGTGACCCTGTGCAAGCTGCTCTGCCTCTCTGTGGAAGGAGGGACGTGGCAAATGTGATCTCTCAGATCCTCTGGCTTCAAAATCCTGAGGCCAGGACACTGCCCTGTCGCACTCTCGAAGAGTCAGACAGCAGGCAGGGTGGAGGACCGGAGTCTGGAGAAAGCGTGGGGTCTTGTCATTTCCTCTGCTTCTGGGGGGAGGGTGGTGAGGCGCCTTTCGGGGAATATGCCCCTGCCATCCCCTGTCCGTCACTTTCCCTAGCCAGCTGTCGTGCTCAGGGCACCTCCAGGGTGTGGTCACAGGGTAAGCGTGGATAGGGGTGGACTTGAGGACACTGGTGGGGGTGGGGGAAGCACTCGGCCTGCAGTGGTGTTTTCAGACTTTCCTGAAGGCTATGGACAAGCCGAAGGGAGGGCTGACACATAAATGTGTCGTGGATCTCTGAACACAAAGGTAGAGTTTTGACTTGACTTTTCCAAAAATTGAGGTCATCGCGGTCTGATGACAGATTGAAGGCACATCACTCAGGTGTTTCCACAGACAGGGCTGGGCTGTGGTGATACATTGTGTGTCCAGGCAGTGACAGCGTATTTAGGGCTGGCCCTCGCTGTCTGCGGGGATCAAGGTGAGGGGACATGTCTGGTGTCACTGGGCTGAGAGTGTGCATGTGTTGCCTTGTTTATGTAGGGGAAGAAGAAATCAGACTCAGCAGCTACCCGGCCAGGAATTTCAGGTATGCTGACGGTAGGATGGGGCAGGATGGTAGAGTGTGAATGTAATTCAGATGTCTTTGTCTGTAGATGTTGGACGTGATACACAGTATGTTAGATTACTCTTCCTGTTAAGGGTGAATGTAGGATATGTGGTATGTATATTTACAGTGACATACACATATATCAGTAAGTCTTTTAACTGTCAGATCCCTCTGTGAATGAGAAGATGTTTTTCTTCTAGGATGCACTTAGTCAAAAAAGAGAAAAAGCATAAGAGAATGATGTCAGAACTGGCAATGAGTTATGGAGGCAAATCTGAGAATAAGGCCTCAAGCGTGTCGGAGTAGGATTCCTGGGCCTCCCAGATGGGATTCAGGTGGGAAGCTTGTTAAATATGCAGATTCTCAGGCCCTAGGGAGAGCCTACTGCAGAGTGGGGCCCTGAGATCTGCATTGTATGGAAGATTTTTAGGGTGGGGTGATGGGGATTACTCTTTTCTTTTGGTGATGTCCCCTCGGTCCCCTCAGTTCCTTTGTGATTTTTGCATTGACAAAGGGATAGCATTCGCATCTGTAAGGCTGGACGAACAACACAGGATTGGCCTCTACAGATGGTAAGACTTTCAGCTGCCTGGTCAGCTGTTGCTGGACTGGAGGTTGGGGCAAACAAACCAGCTGAGACCTGAGCTGCTTCTGCTCCAGAACATCACAGAGATGTGGACTCTAGGGCAGGGGCTCTCTTTCGTGGGACAGTGGCTGAGACTGTCAGGTGGCTCTGGCGGTCGCCTGTTTTGCTGTGCAAGATAGCCTTCAGGCCCCAGGAGAAACCAGACAGTGGTGAGTTTATTAAATTAGCACCTTAGTTTATGTGCCAAGGGCTCTGAACTGAGAGTGCCTAGGATGGCTTCCTTCTTTTCCTGTGTGAGCAAAAGCGTGTGCATCATGATGGCTGTCTCATTGCTTCATGGCCAGAAGTGGCCGGAAGTCAGACCCTCTTTGGGTCCAGTTTGGTGTTTCATAGTTAGAGCAAGTCTCTTGGAAGGTTGACCTACACTGAGGTTTGGCTGCAAGGCCTCCCTTGTGGGTGTCTTTATGGTTCCCTAAGAAGGGTAGGAAGGAGATAATAGACTGGAGAGAGTGAGGGTGCAGAGAGAGGAGCTGGTGTGGGCTGCCACATAGAGCCTGTCTGAGGGGAGACGGGTGGGTGGAGCGGCCTCCCTCTCCTCCCCTGCCCAGGTCCACTTGGGAGGTCAGCCTGCTCCCTAGTGCCGCTGGCATCCTGCCCCCAGCTCACAGCACCCGCTCCCCGCACCCTGGCCTTGGCGTCAGCATATGTCGAGAATGTCCTGTCTCCTCGGTCTGACTGGAGTGTCCTTTGGGGGAGAAGACGAGAAGGAGCCTGGAAGGAGGCTGACGAGTGTGGGGCAACTGGGACGTCAGGACGTGCGTGGTTTCTCTCTGTGGCCCTCGCTTCTCAGCTCAGCCCGCGAGTCCTGCAGCTGCCTTATAGACGTGTTTCAGTATTAACGAGGCTCTGTGTGGGAGCCCAGCATGGCCCTCGCTCAAGGCCAGGGTCCCGGGAATGGTGGCCTTTCCTGTCACTGAGGTCCCACTGGCCTTGGGGATTTGGGCTATTAAATGCCTCCGGCTCTGATGGTGGGGGCCAGCTTTTGGGGGCTTTGTGATTTGTGCTGTCCTGCACTGCAGACTCTGTTTGTTTTATATTCATATTTCCAGTACACTTGGGCAAGGACTTTAAGAGAGCATAAAAAAAAGAAAACCTTCATATGTTTGAACTTGGGACTTGGGGACTCGTCCTCGTCCACTGTGCGATTGGTTCAGATGGTGGCCGTGTGGAGGGACTGGGCTGATCTCAAGGTGTGGTATGCTTTCCTGTCCTCACTGGCTCAGTTTCCCTGCTTGGTCTAGACTCCCAAAGGAGGGCAGACTTATAGAGCAGGTTGAGGGCACACTGCCCGACAGCTCCCCTGGCACGGGAGCCCAGTGGGAAGTGGGGTGGTGGCTGGTGACATTTCCATCTCTGAGTCTCTGGTGTGAAACACTCAGGTGCTAAATCCTTCTCCTGATTCAGCCCTCCGTCCCAGGACCCTCAGGTGCCCAGTGCCCAGCCCAGCTGTTTTACCAAGAACAGCTGAGGCCCCGTGCTCTGGTATAGCAGTCCTTCATTGCCACTCCCCTCATCGCCAAGGGGCCTGCCTTGAATGGGTGGTCAGTGGCGGGCAGGAAAGCTGGAGGTGGCATCAGGCTGCTGGATCCTTTGAAATCTCACTTGGAAGCCTTGGTTTGCTGGGCTTGAGGGACCTGACTGACAATCCCCCCTACCCTCCCACCCCTACCCCCACTGTGGTGTGAGTCCTGTTCTTGCTTGTGATGATTCCAGCAGTGAGAAGCAAGCTCCCAGACCTGTGCCCAGCTGTGGGATGTACTAGCCCGCCTCAGGGAGCTGGCTGCGTGAGTGAGCACCATGTGTGCCCCTCAAGCTGCCCGGCCACCTGCTCGGCCAGGCTACAGAGCAGCGTGTGGGACAGTCCTGGGTCTCCTCCACTCCCCTGCCCAGCCTAGCTCACGCTGTGACCCTTCAGGTTTCCCCAGTGGCTCTGGCCCTGCCGGTCCCTCTGTCTTCTGCTTCTGTTTCTTTGGGTTTCATTTTATTTAGGTTTGAACACCCTTCTCTTTGCTTGGCTCAGGTCTCTGTGCTTAAGATCTGGACTTAAGTTTAGCACCTGGGAATTCAAGCAGAGCCTTCTCTTCTGATGTAAAAACATTAAAAACAACAACAACAAATATTTTCCCCACAAGATCTTGAAACTAAGATGTGCTTTGTACAGAAAACTTATAAAATAGAGAACAGCACAAAGAGGAAAATTTTTTAAATTTCCTTCCAGTCTCTATTTTTTTATATGAAATATTTTTTTCACTCTATATTTGTCTATGAAATTGAGGTTACATTATATATAGTCTTGTAACTGTTGGTTCACTTAACATTATAGCATGGGCGTTTTTCTATGTTATTAATGAATAATTTTTATTTATGTGATTTTTATCGGCTACATAGTAGTCCTTTGTCCACCTCTATCATATTTTATTTCACCCTCTTTGTTACATTGTTGGGCGTTTAGACTGTTTCTGGTTTTGTTATTATAGATAATACTGGAATAGACATCATTGTGTGTAAATGTTTAACTGAAATTCTGATCATTTCCTTGGAATAGATTCTTAAAAGTGGAATAACTTGGCCAAAATATTTGGACAGCCGTTCTTGAGGCCCTCATTAGGCCCTCAGACACTTGCAAAACATGGCCTCATTTTGCAGGTGGGTGAACTGAGTCTCAGACATTGGATATCTCCATGTTTACCTGCGCAGTGGGAGGCAGAGCCAGATTTGCCGACACTTAAAGCAGACTCTTCTCCTGGAGTTGGCTGCTGCGTGCTGCCCTGATCTGCCACACGCAAAGGCTACAGCACCGATTCTCAACCAGGGCTGTTTGCTCCCCAGGGAACATTTGTCACTGTCTGGAGACATTTTTGGTTGTCAGAACTGGCATCTAGTGGGTAGAGGCCAGGGATTCTGCTTAACATCCTGCCATGCACAGGGCAGGACAAAGAATTATCCAGCTCCACATGTAACCAATGCTGTAACCGAGAAACTCTGGGTGGAGGTCACCAACAAGGCCACCAGGCTGTTTCCCTCCCCGACTGACACAACAGGACGGCTGCCAGGGCTTCCTCTTCTCGCTGGCACTGTCAAAGCAGGTGGCAGTGTCTTTTTCACACCTCATTCTCACACCGGGCTGGAAATCTTAAATCTTCTGTTCTGTGCCCTGAATTTGAAACAGTGTGGCAGTTGCCATCAAGAGGAATTCCTTGTGCGATCCGTCAACCAGCTAGCACTTACTGGAACATCTGCGATGTGCCCGGCACTTACTAAGCTCACTGCCATGGGCGCACACCTTCCTTGCTAACTTGGGTAAGTGGCCTCTGAAATCCCAGCAGGTTTCTCAGATGTACGTCTTCCTCCGATAGCCTCCATGCCCAGCAGGGAGGCTGCTTTAGGAAAGTCATGAATTGGCCAGCGTGAAATGTCGACCAGGAGTAGATCACCCCAAACGCTTACCCAGGAGAACCTGAATATGTGTTTTCCCGGCCCCAGGTGGATACATTTCCCACTTCACAATGAATTCTCTACCAGGCTCTTCCTGGAAGCTACTAGTCAGGGACTGTAGAGTCCTGGGTCAGAATAAGGAAAAGCTCTGCGGTGGGGGCCTTTGGCAGTGGCTCATTTATTTAACCAAACAGTTGTGCCTGAGTAGTCCGGGAAGGCTTCCTGCGGGAGGGGACCAGAACTGGGACTCCAGGATGAGGACTTTGCCCAGAGAGGGGCAGAGGAAGGAAGGGCAGTCAAGGGAGAGGAATTTGGGCAAATGATGGACAGAGTGTGGCATTTCTGGAACCTCCAGGGGGTCAGTGTTACTTGAGGGGTGAAATGTGAGGAGGGGTTCCAGCACTGCAGAGGGGCCCTTTCTGAGACCCTGGGAGGCCTTGAAGGGGCGACTTGGTGATCCCCAGGACAGCTCCACCAACTTATCATCACTCGTGGTTTATCTTCAGGTCATGAGACAAGTGTGCAGTGGACCCAGGTTCTTTCTGGGGCTGGAGCATTAGGGATTCTAATGTGCAGCAGAGTGATCATTGGCTTTGCCTTTTCGTTTTCCCCCTCTTAGATTTGAGCTGACTCAGTTTCTCAAGTTTTTTTCTGCCAGATAGGCCAAGGACAACTGTGGAAAAGAGAGAATTCCCGGCAAATATGCACATACGTCTTCTTATCCCGTCAGCCCTTGCCCATCTGTAGGCAAAGCATGTGGTGTCGGCCCCCTATCTGTTCCCAACCTGTTCCCTAAAGATAACTCCCCCTCAGGGTCACCTCTTGGGCCTGTTGGAGGGGATGGCTAGTGGAAAAGGGACGAGGAGATGAACCTGGTTCTCGGAACACTCTCCACTATGATCCTCAGGAACACTTTCAGTGATTTAAGGGTGATAGTTGTTATGCCGCCCTCCATCCATCCATTCATCCAACCATCCTTCCATCCATCCATCTATCCATCCGTCCATCCATTATCCATCATCCATCTATCTATCCATCCATTCATCCATTGTCTACACGGATTTTAAAGGCCTTTGCTGTTGGTCCTTGACATACCCTTCCTCTCCTATCCACAAAGCCTATTACTCAAGGGTCATCTCCTCCATGGAGTCTTTCCTGCCTCAGACCTCGGCTCCCACATGTCGCTGGGGTTTCCCTTGCTTATAACGCTCATTAATACTGTCTTGCTATTGTCTCTTTATTTGTGCTTAGGAAATGTTTGTTCATAAATGAATTCTAGGAAATTTTTCAGTGGGAGAAAATGGCATTTGTTCAGTTTCCTTTGACAACTCTCTTAAGAAATGTGAGCCAACCAAGCAGTCTCTAGATTGGCCTCCTTGATTTGAGAGAGTAAGAGCAATTGTTTATAAAATGATTAGTTTGTAATATAGCAGAGTTGTATTTTTATGTAATCTAAGCGTGTGTTATAGTTCGTTTGGACCCCACACACTCTCTCTGTGTACAGTATTTTTATACCTACTTTGAGGGGTTTTTAGGTGGGAGGCAGGATATTTTGGTGGATAAAGCATTGGAAATGTGGTGAGGTAACCAGGGTTCTAGCCTGGCTTTGCCTGGATGTTACTAAGAGACCTCAAGCAGGCCATTATCCCTCACTGAGCTTCTAGTTTATTCCTTGTCTGTCAAACAACGGGGTTGGGATGGATCATTTCCAGCAGTCTTTAAGTGCCTGGGATCAGAGTTTCTCAATTTCAGTGATGAGAGGGTGGTGTTTGGGGTTTTTAGACTCTTTGATGGTCACTTCACTGATGACTTGAGTAAGGAATCAGCTCTTGACCTCAGAGTTCCCACAGGAAGTACTCGTATCTGGAGACACTATTACACTGTCTCAGACGGAAGGGCCTTAGGGACCGTGCACTGCGTTAGCACCGCCACCACTAGGTATGGGGTCCTGCGCCGTGCCAGGATAACATCTGATGCAGTAGCAATTATCATTTGCATTTTACAGATGCTACGGAGGCTTTCTGGTTTTATTGGAGTTGCCCAAGTTCCCAAAGCTAGAACAGTTGGGGTCACATCTCCTTTCCCCTCCCTGAGGTCGGTGTCCCATCCACGGTGGGGCTCTGCCATGTGCTCTGGGGAGAGGGCAGGGCACAGCCTTTGTCTCAGCAGAGACTGCCTCTGCTTGGAAGGCCCTTCTCCGGCAGCTCTGACAGTTGGGAATGTGGTCCTGTGAGTCCCGGCCTGCCTCCTCCATCTCCCGCTCCAAGAGGAGGTCCGCCCATTTGTTTCTCCCATGGCACCCAGCTCTGCGAGGGAGGACAGTGAGCATTTTCCCTGGGCTAGTTCTTTCCCAGGCTAGACCCCGCTCCCTTTTTGGGCAGGTCGGAGCCCTCCATGTTCCATGGGACCCAGCTTGGCGTCTGTTTGGTTCTCTGGCCAGTGCTCCTGAAGGGAACTGCCCAGATGGCTGTGGCATGGCCATTGGGAAGGGATGGTCACATCAACCGTCAGTTTGGAAGGTTCTGTGGAGCAGAGGGTTCAGAGCAGGGGCTGAAGACAGACTGCACGTCCCAACTCTGGGCCTCTGTTTTCTCATCTGTGAAGTGAGGATGACTGTGGACCCATCTCCTAGGGGTTTGTGAGAATAAAAGAGTTCATATGTGTCAAGGACGTGGTACATAGTAAGAAATATTGATTATTATTAAGGCAGCCCATGTGGGCACCATACATTTGGCAGCTACATCAACTAGCGACTCATTTAGGCTCCCGTCAACCCAAATCCTAATTTTCCTTTAGCCCATGCTGCTGGTTTAAGTCATAGTCCCCATCCTCTGGACCTTAAGAGCACAGTTTCTGCTGGAAAACATCTTGGCAGGGGCAGAGCCTGTGCTTCCCAGAGCCTGGACTCTTGCGTCCTTGTCCTTGGTTGGGAAAGGGATCAGTTCATTAGCGGGGAGAGTTTCTAAGAGGTGCCTGATTTTATCACATCTCAGACCAATGAGGCACCTGTGGTACCTTACCTTCAGGCTATCAGAGGCTGCCCTGGGCCCGAGGGTGATGACATAGTGCCGCCTCTGCCCTGCCACGCTCCAGAGAGGCCTTTCCAAAGAGGTGCTCCCAGCTGGTTCCTTCCAGAAGCCAGGGTGGTGGCTGTGTTCCCCAGCTGCGGGACCCACTCAAGGATGGAGGTAGTTGCCAGTCAGAGAAGAGACTCGTGGCTTCCTGAGGCTGGTGTCCACATGGCTCCCGTAGGTCCAGTTCCCTGCTGCTGCTCAGCAGGCGCTTGGACAGAACAGCCCGAGTGAGGCTCCCCAGCCCAGACCTGTCCTCTCCCCATCCTCCCTGACTTAGGCATCGTCATGGCCTAAGATTAAATAACAGATTTGTTCTCCTGGAGTTTTTAAAAATTCTTTTTCATTTTTTGGTCAATTTAATTCTAGTTTTCATTTTTCTGTTAATATTCCCTCTTCCCTCATATTTTACAGATTCCAGACTGTATGGTCTATATTTTTGCATCCTATAGTTTTTATTTAATACTTTTGGGGTTTTTTTTTTTGGCGAGGAAGACTAGCCGTGAGCTAACATCCGTTGCCAGTCTTCCTCTTTTTGCTGAGGAAGATCAGCCCTGAGCTAACATCTGTGCCCATCATCCTCTGTTTTGTATGTGGGATGCCGCCACAGTGTGGCTTGATGAGCGGTGTGTAGGTCTGCAACAAAGATCCAAACCTGCGAACCCCAGGCAGCTGAATCGGAGTGCGTGAACTTAACCACTATGCCACCGGGCCGGCCCCTACTTAATACTTTTCAGTAAGCATTTGCTGTAGGCCCTGTCAAAATGTGTTTGTTGATTCTTTTATTTTGGACATGAAAGTTGTTATTCTTTTTACTACCATAAGTAATTCTTCTAAAAACCTTAGTATATAAAGGCTCTAAGATTATTAGTATATTTAACTTTCTTTTTTTTAAATTGAGATATAATTGACATATAACGTTTATATTAGTTTCAGATGTACAACATAATGATTCAATTTTTGTATATATTTGCAAAACGATCACCACAATAAGTCTAGTTGACATGTGTCACCAAATATAGTTACAAAAATTTTTTTTCTTGTGATGAGGACTTTTAAGATCTACTCTCAGCAACTTTCAAATATGCAGTATGGTGTTATAAATTATAGTCACCATGCTGTGCTTTTTTTTTTAAACAAAAAGAGATCATTTGTTAAATAATTATGAAAAAAGATTTTATTTTTTTATTAAATTTTTATTTATTTATTTTCCCCCCAAAGCCCCAGTAGATAGTTGTATGTCATAGCTGCACATCCTTCTAGTTGCTGTATGTGGGACGCGGCCTCAACATGGCCAGACAAGCAGCGCGTCTGTGCGCGCCCAGGATCCGAACCCGGGCCGCCAGTAGTGGAGTGCGCGCACTTAACCGCTAAGCCACGGGGCCGGCCCTGAAAAAAGATTTTAAAAGAAGAAAGTCAAAACCACTCGTGACCTCAGGCCTGTATTCCCTGGGGGGAACACCCTCAGCATCTTGGTGGATGTCCTTCTAGACCTTTCCTATTTATGTTTACTAATATTTTCTACACTCATGGATCACATCACACGATTGTTTTGTAATCTGCTTTTTTCACTTACCACTTCGTTCATGTGTATGTTTCCCCAAGATGTAAATCTTTGACCATAATTGATCACATTCTTTGGATAAATTTGTAGAGGTAGAGTCCCTGATCAAAGGTGAGGTCATGTTTATGATTCTTTCCTCATATTTCTAGACAAGTGGTTAAAAAATGTGACTCTCCCAGAGGAGGAGCCTATGGAGCCAGTTTTTTTCTGATGCAAAAATAACACAGGTTAAAAACTTGAAACATTCAGAAATGTATAATGTGGAGTGGGAAGGTCCCCCCAAATCCTACTCCCTAGAGATGACTTCTGATAACGGGTATGTGTGTGTTTTCCAGTATTTCTCAATTGACATAGACCAATATTTTATTGCTGTTAGCGTTTGTTTTACACAGGTGAGCTCATCCTGCCAGTGGTGTTCAGCAGCCTGCTTCTTTGTGCTCACTTAGCAGCGTATCTTGGTATTCTTTCCACATCTGTCCATATAGCTCAACTTCCCTCATTTTATTTTTCACTTGTCTTTAATTTTTATTTATACTAATTTATTTATTGAATAGTAACACATTCACATGGTTAATAATTTCACAAGGCGTCAAGGGTTCTATATATATATATAAAGTCTTCCTAGTACTGCTATAGTCTAGCCACCTGCAGAGTTCTCCCAGAGCCAGTCAGTGATGCTAGTTCTTTTGTGTATCCTTCCAGAAATAAGTTTTATGCAAGTTGCATGAAAATGAATATATAATCTTTTTTTCCCTTTTTATACCCAAATGGAAGCATAGTATACAACCTGTGTTGTAACCTGCCTTTTTCACTCACCATTCCATGTGAGCACATAAAGAGCTGCTTCTTTCTTTGTGCCTGGGAGGTATACCATTGGATGGTTATGCCAGAGTTTTTTAAATCTGGTCCCTATTGATGGACACTTGCCACTGTAAACAGTGTTGCGTCGAATGACCTTATAATATGTCATTTCACATACATGAGTGTATCTTTGTAGATAAATTCCTAGAAATGAAATTTCTGGGTATAAGGGGGGGATTTTTTGTGATTTGGATAAATATTGCCAAGTCACTTTCCATGGAAGTTTACACTCTTACAGCAACTTATAAGAGTGTTAATTTTCCTATATCCACATGAACAGAGTGTTATTATCAAACTTTTTGATCTTTACCAATCTGATAGTTGGAAGACAAATTACATCTCAGTGGAGTTTTCTAAATGTAAAATTTGATAAGTTTTGACTTGTGTGCAACCCATCACCACAATCAAGATGGTGAACATATCCATCATCCCCAGAAGTTTCTTCATGCCCCTTTGTAATCTGTCCCTCCTACCCTCTTGCCCTGCCCAACAACCACTGATTTGCTTTCTGTTGCTATAGATTAGTTTGCATTTTCTAGAGTTAAACGGAACCATACAGGATGTGCTCTGTTTTTTTGTCTGGCTTCTTTCACTCAGCACAGTTGTTCTGAGATTCATCCATGTTGTACGTATCAATAGTCCATTTCTTTTTATTGCTGAGTAGTATTCCATCATATGGATATGCCGTAATTTGTTTATCCAGATGCCTATTGATGGACGTGTGAGTTGTTTCTGATTTTTGGCTATTACGGGTAAGGCTGCTCTGAACATTTCTGGCATGTGGGCTCTTTTCTCTTGGGTGAATACTGTGGAGTGGAATATTTGGCTCATACAGTAGGTGTGTGTGGGTCAGGAGGTTGGTATGATTGACTTTTTAAGAAGCCACAAAACTGTTTAACACAGCGGTTGTACCATTCTGTCTTCCCACCAGCAGTATATGAGAGTTCCAGTTCCTCCACATCCTTGTCAACACTTGGAATGATCAATCTTTTGAATTTTAGCTATTTCAGTAGGTGTGTATTGTAGTTTTAATTTGCCTTTTCCTAATGAATGATGTGCTTCCTTCAGCGTGCTTTCTTGGCATCAGCATATCTTCTTAGATGAAGTGTCTGATCAACTCTGGCCCATTTTTTTTTCTTTTTTACCTTGGGTTGTTTGTTTTTTTATTATTCAGTTTTGAGAGTTCTTTATATATTCTAGACATAAGCCCTTTATCAGTTATATGCTTTGCAAATATTTTCTCCTAGTCTGTAACAGTGTCTTTTGTAGAATAAAAATTTTAATTTTGATGAACTCCACTTTATCAAATTTTTCTATTATAGATCATGCTTTTGGTATTGTATCTAAGAAATCTTTGTCTAAACTGAAGTCACAATTCTTATTTTGTGTATCCTTCCAGAAATAAATTTTATGCAAGTAGCATGAAAATGAATGTATAGTCTTCTTTTCCCTTTCTCCAATTTTTATTTTTAGAAGTATTAAAGTTTTAGGTTTTACATTTAGGCCTATGATTCTTATTGAGTTAATATGTTAATATGTATATATAGTATAAAGTATGAATCAAAGTTTATTTATCTATTTATTTGCATATGGCTATTTAATTACTCCGGGACCATTTGTTGAAAAGATTATTCTTTTCTGCACCAAGTTGCCTTTGCACCTTTAAAAAAAAAAAAAAAAAAGGTATTTTCCGTATATGTGTGGGCCTATATCTGGACTTCCTCTCCTGTTCCTTTGATCTGTGTTGACACCAACACCATCCTTTCTTGGTTACTGAGCTTCATAATAAATCTTGAAATCAAGTAGTGTTCACCCTCCAACTTTGTTCTCCCTTTTAAAAAGTTGCTTTGGTTATTTTAGATCCCTTGTATTTTCATATGAATGTTAGAATCAGCTTGGCAATTTCTCCCAAAACCCTGCTTTTAAGATTTTGATTGAGACTGTGATTAATTCAAATGAATTTGGAGAGAATTGACATCCTAATAATATTGAGTATTCTGACCCATGAACAAGGCATACCCCTCCATTTATGTCCGTCTTTTAAAAATTCTCTCAGCAATGTTTTGTGGTTTTTAGTGTGCAGGTATTATATATCTTTTTCAGATTTATGTGGAAATATTTTATGATTTTTGATGCTAAGTGGTATTTTAAAATTTCAATCTGCTAGTATTTAGTAATATAATTGATTTTTGTGTATTGTTCTTATATCCTGTTTTGTGGATTTTTTTTTTGTTTTTGGTGAGGAAGATCGGCCCTGAGCTAACATCTGCCAGTCCTCCTCTTTTTTTTTTTTTTTTTTTTTTGCTGAGGAAGACTGGCCCTTGGCTAACATCCATGCACATCTTCCTCCACTTTATATGGGATGCTGCCACAGCATGGATTGACAAGTGGTGCATTGGTACACGCCCGGGATCTGAACCGACGAACCCCGGGCTGCTGCAGTGGAGCGTGTGCACTTAACCGCTTACACCACCGGGCCGGCCCCGTGTTTTGTCGATTTTATCAGATTTTGTACATAAATGATCATATCATCTGAAAATAAAGACAGTTTTACTTCTTTCTTTACAGTCTGGGTGCCTTTTATTTATTTTTTTGACTTATTTTACTGGCTAGAACCTCCAGTACAGTGTTGACTGGAAGTGGTGATAGCAGACATCTTTGTCTTGTTTTTGATCTTGGATGAGATAATATGGTAAATTACATTGATTGGCTTTCAAATGTTAAACCAATTCTTTCAGTTTTTGCTTTATGTATTTTGAAGCTCTGTTGTTAGGTGCATAAACATTTAATGAACTCACTCCTTTGTCATTATGAAATGACTTTCTTGATCTCAGGTAATATTCTTCGCTCTGACTGCTTTTAAGATTTTCTGTGCGTTTATAGTTTTCATCAAATTTGGAACATTTGTAGCCACTATTTCTTAAAATATTTCTTCTTTCCACCTCTCTTCTTCATTTCTCCTTTGGGGACTCCAATCACATGTATATTAGTCAGCTTAAAGTTGTCCCACAGCTTACATGGTCTTTTCTTTTGTAATTCTTTTGTGCTTTTCATATTGGATTGTTTCTATTGTTATTTCTTCAAGTTCATGAATCTTTTTTCTGCAGTGTCTAATTTGCCACTAATCCCATCCAGTGTATTTTACATCTCTAGAAGAGTAATGGGCTCTTTTTGTATCTTCCATGGCTCCACTTAACTTTGTTTAATTCTTTTTTTTTCTTTTTTTGAGGAAGATTGGCCCTGAGCTAACATCTGTTGCCAATCTTCCTCCTTTATTCCTTTTTTTTCTCCCCAAAGCCTCAGTAGCTAGTTGTATGTCATAGTTGTACATCCTTCTAGTTGCTCTATGTCGGACGCTGCCTCAGCATGGCTCGATGAGGGGTGAGTAGGTCTGCGCCCAGGATCCAAACCGGTGAATCCCAGGCCACTGAAGTGGAGTGTGCGAACTTAACTGCTACACCACCAAGCTGGCCTCTCCACTTAACTTTTTGAACACGTGGAATACAGATATAATAATTGTTTTAAGGCTTTTGTCTGCTAATTCTAACATCTGTGTCTGCTCTGGCTCAGTTTTGATTAATTGACAATTTTCCTCATTTTGGGTTGTATTTTCCTGCTTTTTTGCATGCTTTGTAATCTTTGATGGATGCTAGATATTGTAAATTTTATCTTGTTGGGTTTAAATGTTTTTATTTTCCTGTAAATATTCTTGAGCCTTCTCTGGGACATGGTGGATTTACTTGGAAAGTTTAATTTTGCTTTTGAGATTAGTTATATGGGACCAGAGCCCAGGGCTAATTATTCCCTGCTATTTAGGCAAAATCCTTCTGAGTTCTCTACCCAATGCCCTGTGACTTTTGAGGTTCTCTAGCCTGGCTGATGAGGACAGGCACTGGCACTGTGTGTGTTGGGCACTGTTCCCTCTCATCCTTCTGGCTGGTTCTTTCCCTGGCCCTGGGTAAAGAACTTCATGTGCTGCTTATATTCTGCACTATTCCAGGGGGACCCCCTGCGGATCTCCAGTGTTCTCTTTTTGTTCAGCCCTCTCCTCTTGGCATTCTGTCATGCAAACTCTGGCTGCCCTGGTCTCCCTGGACTTCAGCTCCAGATCCTCAGGTCAGGAAACCCACCAGGTTCTGCTTGGGTCCCCTCCCTGCCCTGCAACCTGGGGCATTCTGGGGCTCACCACCTCAGTGTTTCCATCTCTCAGGGACCATTGTCCCTTTGTTGCTGACTGTTCAGTGTCTTGAAAACCATTGTTTCAAGTGTTTTGTCTGGTTATTTGGTGATTTTGGGTGAGAAGCTAAATCTAGTCCCTGTATTCCATCCTGGCTGGAAACAGAAAGCTTTACTTGTACTTTTCTCGTTAGAAGGACCTTTCCCACTTAAGATGGTGTAGGGACTTCCACAGTACAGATAGTCCTTGCCCTGAATGTGTTCATGACCCAACAGGAGAGTCTGGCTTGTTCAGAGGGCGGCTGGGGAAGCATCTGGTGCTGAGAGCGGCAGCGACACCTCAGTGGTCATCCTGGCTGGGCCTGCCCCTTGGGAGCGAGGCCTCCGAGAACGTTTGTGTGGGCTGGAGGGTTGTGTTTTACTCCCAGCACCATACACAATCTCAGCAGCTTGTCCAAGGGCTGTGTGCACAGCCGAGCGTGGGAGCCGCGTCAGGGCAGAAAATCCCAGAGTGCTCGGGCTTGCCAGCAAGGCACTCGTTCAAGATGTTGTCATGGGGAGAAAGGGGAAAACGGAAGTGGGAAGGGCCTGATGTGAATCACACTGGCTGGGAGGCCTGGCCCCCTCCTGACTGGGCCTCCTTGGTCTGGCTGCAGCGCCCCAGGCTTTGTCTAGCCCTCCCCTGTGATGGAGCGCTGGTTCCTAGGCACAGATGTTTGGCCCGGGCCTCTGGCCTGCCTGTATGCTCAGGAGATGGGAAGCCGGGGCGAGGCCTGAGACCCAGACTCGGGGCTCCCTTTAACATCTGAATTGCACTGTGGTAGGGGAAAATATCTGCTGGGTCTGCAGCCTTGGGAGGGGTGGCGGGAGGAGGCTGTAAATCATCCAGCAGGCTGAGAGAACCGCCTCGGCCCTCCTTGGCCTGGAGAGAGGTCTGTGGTCAGGCCCTGGGGAGCCCACCGTCCAAAGGCCAGGCCAGGCCAGCCACGGCCACTCTGTGGAGCCAGAAACCCAGAGGGAGAGGCGGGGGCCGGGGGGGGGGGCTGCGGGTAGCGGGCCTCAGGGTCCTGCCGCTCCTCTCCTTGTACAAAAGGGGAAGCTGAGGCCGGGCAGTGGCGTTTCCGGGGTCACACAGCCTGACCCAGGGCTGGGGCACCCCTGGCCTTCCCTCCTGCGCTGAGAAAGGGGGAGGAAAGGGGCACAGCGCCTGGGGGCAGGGCCCTTTCTGTGCCTGATCTCGCGTGATTCTCCTTGTACCTCGGCCCCGTCGGCAGGTTTCCCTCTTGGCTCACAGAGGTGCCGTCAGCTGTGCGAGGTCGTGTGGCCAGCAGGTGCAGTGGCAGAACTGGACAGTCCAGCCTGTGCACCCTCGGGTGAGAGACCCGATGGAGCCCTTGGACAGGCGAGGGGATTCAGTCCTTGGGGTTGCCCCTCACAGTCTTAGAGGTCCTCCCATGGCATTCCTCCTGGGCACTGCTGTCTTCAGGTCAGCCTCCGAAGAGCAGAGTGAGATGTCCTAGCTGTGTGACGTTGGACAAGGTCCTTGCCTCTCTGGGCCTCTGTTGCTCCATCAAGTGAACAGATGAGCATCTGTTCATCCCAGGATCATCCCAGGGCCCATAACAACTCTAGAAACTCTCAGAGGCTCCCTTTGCCCTGGGATTTGGGCCTCCTTGGGATACCAGGCTGGGAGTGGCCCTGGAGGGGGCTCTGGGAGGGTCTGGGGCCTCCCAGAGAGCATCACCATGCCCTTGAGAGGATGCCTGCAAGTCTGAACCTTCCAAGGATGAGTAGGGGCTGGGCTTTCCCAGGAACGGGGGCTGGAGTGGAACCCCGTCCCTGGGGCCTGGAGTGACGTCTGAGGTTGTGTTAGGGGATTTTGGGGACTTTCCCCCTTTGGCACCTGTGTGGGGTGGCCTGTCTTGAGGTTATTCTGGGGAGGTGACCGCATTTTAATCATCACCTGAGCTCCTTGGTGACTTGTCCCTGTGAGCCCCTAACAGCACCTGCCTGCCTCCCTGCTAGCTGGACCAGGGATGACCCACCACCCTCCACCCCCTGCCTCCATCAGCGCTCGGACCACAGCAGTCAATCTTTCCTTCTCGGCCATTTCTCAGACCTCACCCCTGTCTCTTTTTGCTCTGTTCTCATGCCCTGAAGTTCTGTGTTTACCTCCTTGCAAAAATCAAAACAAAACTGCCCTAATATTTCCAGGTCCTTCTGGAATCCTGCCCTTTAGTTCCTCTTCATTAGGCATACTTTTCTCCTCTAAGCCCTGTCCTGGGAAGTTCTGACCCTGAATGCCCTGTTGTGCAATCCTGACGGGCGCTGTGAAGTGTGTTGAGACGGGCCTTGTCCGGCGCTGGGAGAGCGGGCCGGAGGGAGGAGGGGACGGTCTAGACTGGGCTGGGTGTTGGCTTCGCTGCCGCCAATACTGTCGCCAGACATTTCTTCCCATCTGATGACTGGTTTGAATCTTGGTTTTCAAAATATTTCATTGGTTTTCAAAATAAAGGAGAAGTGGGTGTCAGGAGAGAGGCAGGTCACCAAGGAGAAAGCTCATCTTGTGGGGCTGACTTCACCAGCCTCGTTCAGGCTAGAGTCTGGGCGAGACGGGAAAGCTTTGGGAATTGATCTGGGGAGGGAGAAAGTCGGCTGGGCTAGGCCAGTAAGTGGAGAAAAGAACCAGAGATGCAGCCTTGTACTTGTGGGGATCCCGGAGCCAGGGAGGTGGGTGTCTTCATCGCAGAGCATTTATCCCCTGACCACACTGTCCCAGCTTGTGGGCAGCTGCTCCCCTCCCCTCTCCTTTCTCCCTCTTGAGTTTGGCTCTAACTGGGCAAGGGGAAGTTGCAGCTGGAACCCAATGGTAGACGGGTGTAGGGGGTGGGCAGAGTGGCGCAGAGGGGTGGAGAGGGGCGCAGAGGGGCACGGGAGCACCTGCCCTCAGCCCGGGAGCTGTTCCTCTGCCTGCCTCCAGCCCCTGGCCCACTGTTTCCTTTGCTCCTCCATCTTGCCGCCTGTGCTCATTTCCTCCACTCCCTTCTCACTGACAAAATCAGTGTCGGCCAGGCCGATCCGGTTTTCAGCCCCACATCTGCCTGTGGGCCTGTGACATGGCATCCCCTCCCTGGGGTTCTGTCCCCACCTTGCAGAGGACTGACCTGACCCATGTGCACCAGAGCTGGTGTAGCCATCAGCCCCCTTCTCACCGGTGATGCCCGTACCACAAACCTGCCAGGTGGCATTTTGAGTGGTACCACTGCTTGTGGGGTCTTTAGAGGGTTAAGGACAGTCTGTAACACATTCAGCCCAATGCCTGCCCTGTGGGGGCGTCCTTCCTCCTCCAGACCCACCAAAGGTGACCTGTATATGTTGGGCAGGGGGTGGAGATGAAGGGAGCGCCTGGCGCTCACCTGTGCACGGATCCATCATGGAGACGTCTGTGTGTTACGATGGCCTGGGTCCACGCCACTGGACACTGGTGCCAGAAAGCTGCCACTTGAACCCCAGAGCCCCTCCTTAGAGCCCTGGTTCCCTGCCCCTCAGGTCTGGGCAGGGCTCCCCATCGCTGACCAGGCCAATGGTCCCTCTAGTTCTGGGGTTCAAGTTGACCCTACTGTTTTTTCTAAAACTTTGGGCTTTTATAGACCAAAGTCCCTGCCTCTTTGTCCTCGGAGTACAGGAAGGAACCTTAGAGAAAGTGCTGGTCCTCTAGCCATTTCTGAGGTCTTCACTGTCAACTCCATGGTCCAGCATCCGTCACCCATCTTGCCAGGACACCTGACCTTCAGGTATCCCATCACTGAGGGTGCTCTGCAGGTGGGGGAGGCAGAGGAACTCACCCAGGGCCATACAGTGAAAGGTCTCAGGGAGATGGGAAGGCGGGGAGGCTCTCTGCCTTCCCAGGGGTGCTGGGCCCTTCCCTCGCTGGGGCTCTGTGCTGTCCCAGCACAGAGGACAGCCTTCTTGGTGTGTGGCTTTGGGTGGACGCTGGGGTGGGAGCTCGGCTGAAGGAGTGATTGCTGGGGCACTCTTGCTGTGGGGGAGGTCTCCACCCTGCCTGGACTGTGACATGCTCACTCAGCCAGAGAGCATGGCCTCCAGAAAAGTTTTGTTTCCCTCTCCTGAAGAGGCAAAGTAGAAAATTAGGCAAAAGAGCAGAATAAGTCAGGACTTGGTGCCGTTTATCTTCAGCCCAGTTGACGGCAGAGCTGCAGGTAATTAGAGGTGTACACAGTGGCACGCATGGAGCTGTGTCGTTCTGGTGCCACACGTTCTGGAGGCACAAGGAGGCAGTTGTCACCTGCACCTGGATGCCCTACTGAGAATGGGTAGACCAAGTTGGTGGCAGTCGTGGCCTCACAGGAGGAGTTTCCCAGGTAGGGAGCTCCATAGGGGTGCTGGCCCTGGGAGGCAGATGGTACAAAGCTGGCCCCTACAGGGGTACAGAGTGTGCCTGCAACTTTGTCCATGTTTCTCATGGAGTTATCTCTGCAGCTAACTGAGGGGTGTTCCTGTTGGCAGGCCCATTTTAGAGATGGAAAAACAGAGGTGCTCTGTCCATAAGGACCCTGCTTGAGGCCACACAGCTGCAAGGACGTCAGCTGGGATTTGAACCCAGGCCTGCTGGTGCCAGTCACTTTGCTTTTTCCCCCCTACCACAATCTCCAGCTGAGTGACTGAGACAGGAGTGAGGAGAATCACAGAGGGGAGGAGGTGAAGCATCCTGTGAGGGTCTCAGGAAAACAGCAGTCCCAACACCTTACAGTTGATGGAGAGCGTGTTCTCATCTGTGGCTGACTCAGCCGCCATCTTCCTACCTCTCTTCCCCTCCCTCCTTTTTTCTTCTCCCTCCATCTCCATCCATCCGTCTGTCCTTCCAGTGACCATTTATTGAGCACAACTGGGAGCCAGCATTGTGCTGGCCTTGGGGGACACACTGTTGAATAAGACCTGGTTCTTGCCTCACAGAGCCCCAGTGGTGGGGCTGGAGTGGGGGAAGGTGGGCAAATCAAGGGACTCGCAGGAAGTCAAGGGGCAGGGGCTGTGCTGGAGGTGGCGCAGGGAGTGGGGGAGGCCTCGCCCTGAGGTGGACACGGAGGCTTCCCCGTGAGGGGGCTGTCGAGGGCCTGTGGCTCGTCCAGACTCAGCACCAAACCCAGGCCTCCTGGCTCCCATCTTTGCCCTGTCCCTACGTAAAAGGGGAAGGCCTGCTGAGAAGCAGCCCAGCTCCTCTTTGGGCTGTGGTTCCTCCAGCTGGAAAGCAAAGGCATGGGGCTGAAGAGGCGCCCCAAGGACCGCTGGCTGAACGTTGCAGGGCTGGAGGGGTCTGAGGAGGAAAGACTTCCTTTGCTGAGGACTGGGTTTCACTGGATGGAGAGAGAGGCAGGACATTCCAGATAGGGGTCCACAGGGCAAAGTTTGTGAAGCCTGGCATAGCAGCCTTGGGTCTGGCCCTGCCCCCTTCTCTGACCTCATTACCACTGTGCCCTGGTGCCAACCTACTGCTGGACTGGTCTTGGATTCCATGAGTGTACACCCCGTAGGCCCAGTTGGCTACGCCCTCCCTTGTGCCTCCCCGTCTCCCAGGACAGACTCCTGACTGTTGTCACACTTTTGATTGACTAACTGGGTCTCAGATCTGTGTCCCCTTGCCCTGGCAGAGCATCTGGCATCCGTTGACCATCAACCACATTTGCTGAAGGAAGGAGGGAAGGACACGTTGGGTTGAGGGGACTTGAAGGCCTGGGATGACACACTGTGACTCGGCTGCTGGTACAGGAAGTCTGAGGGGGAGTAAAAGGAAGTGTCTCTTGGTGAAGATCTAGTTTATGAAGGTTGTGGGTGGATGGCTTGTCCTGGGCAGAGAGCTCGATGACAGCAAGGCCAGGTGTCCTGTGAGTGCTCAGGGGTCTCGCTGCTTCTCTGGTCCTTGGGGAGAGCTCTCTAGGAAAGCGCAGGGAGGGGCCGCCTGGGAACCCCTGTGGTGCGGAGTCATCTGCTCCCCTGCAGACGGAGGGGAGCACCTTCTAATTACAGCCTCTCCACAGAATGACAAGGAGCCATACTCTGTCGGCCGGGGCCGGCATGTGCCATCTTGTCCCCTGGAGGAAGTTCTGATGGCCTCTCGGGACTGCCTTTACTAAAGGCACGGAGCATGGATTTGCGTGTCAGTAATGTGTTTGTGGGGTGGGGCTGTGAGAGGCAAGTCAGGGCCAAAACCCAGAATCATTTTAAAAGGGTTTGGGGCAGGTTCTAGGTTAGGAGTGGGCTTTGTCAGCAAGAAGGCCTTTTAGGTTTTCCCAGGCTGGCTGGCCGGCTGGCCAGGGCTTTGCAGAGCCAGTCCCTCTGTCCAGGGAGATAATCCCATAGCCCTGTCAGGATGCCTCACTCTAATAACAACTTTCCTACTGGGTCCCAAGAAGAGCCATAGTGCTGATGCGGACCCTCAGTGTCCCCAGGTGTCCTGATGGCACCTGGCACAGATGAGGTGCCAGAGCCGACATGTGGCTCGTGGTGCCCGTGGGTCGGCGTCAGCCAGGCAGGGCCGGGCCTTTCGCTGCAGCCTGCATGGATGCCTCCCACGGTGCTACCTAAGGATGTGCGGGGGAGGGGGCGTCACAGGGGGACAGCCCAGAGGAGAGCTGGGATGCACCTCCCAGGTTGTCAGAAGCAGAGTTCTTACCTCCAGAAAACACTTTTGACGACAGTGTTAGGCGTGTCCCAACAATTTGCTAATAACACCAGATACACTACAGGTGTTTATGTGAATCTTTACATTTTTTTTTAAAGAACTGATGCCTCCAGGTTAGCCTTTTCATAATGTCACCCTCACTCACTTGTGCCGCGCCCCAAATGAGAGTGAGGGGCTGGGTCACAGCTGGGCAGCAGGTGGGCAGCAGCCCTCAGGCCCTCATGGAGTGCGCCCAGCAAGCCTGCTGGTGCCGTGTGTGGTGGGAGGGAGAAGGGTAGGAAGGCTCCCAGAGTTTGCTTTCTGCAACTCCCCTTTGCACAAGCTCTACAGACAGAAAGGGCTGGTGCCCACACGAGCTTGGGAGAAGCCACTTACTCTGGCTTTCTGGGGCCTGACGAGTGCGTGGTGCTATTTTGAAGTCCTGCAATAAAGAAACTTGTTTCATGCTGACCCAGCGTTTCTAAAACTCCCAGAGCGTGGAGCTGTGGTTTCTCTGAGAGTTTTTAGGTGTTTCTCCAATGAAAGGCTTCTAAGTTAGCTCTGGTTTGTCTGCTTTCATGTCTCTTGAGAAAGTTAAGAGCTGTAACATTTATTCCTTTGTTCATGCAGCAAACGGCCGGTGGAAGTAGCTGAGGTGGTTGTTTTTCCACTGTCCGGTGTGTAGTGAACACAGGCACTGTGGGTCCAGGCTCTGTGGCCCCTGCCCTCCACGAGGCCCCGGTCTAGAGCCCATCATTCCAGGGCTCTTTCCTTGAACCTCCCTCCTGCCTTTGGGACCGAGAGTTCATCTCGGCCAGTCCCACCTCTCTCCAGACATCCCAGCCTGGGGCCACTGGGCCTCTCCCAGATGCCCTTGGGTACAAGTCCTCCTTCCCCACTGTTCACACCTGGAACCCAGTCCTGGATGCCACTGGGAGAAGGTGGAAGGTGACCTCAGGCTGTGCCTTTCTTCCTGCCCCTCTGGGAACAGAGCCCCTGTCACTACAGGGCCCATTGCTGACTTTGGTGGTGGCCTCTTTGTGCGAGGCATCGATGAGTCATTCCTCGTGGCCTTTAGCCTTTGTGTGAGGCCAGTCCCAATGGCTGGGTTGAGGTTTTGGGATGTGTTGGGGGTGTGTATAGTGTGCCTTTAGAAAGCTTCAGAATTTGCAGGTTTCACGTCCTGTAGTAGGGTTTGGGGATCCAGTTAGCGGGGTCCTCTTGGTGATAAAAGTGGAGTTCCCTCTAGTGGAAATATAACACTGCGCTACCCTATGCTGACACCCCCTGGTTCCTGCCTGTCAAGTCCCTTTATGCTTGGAGACTCAGCGTCAATGCTGCCACCTCCAGGAAGCCTTCCCTGACAGCCCAGGCAGGCTCCTACAGTGCCTGATTGCCTCTCTATTTCTCTTTTGCAGGCATTCTGTGAGGCCAGAACAGTGGGCAGCCCCATCACAGAACCCCTTGCAGCTGCCAGGGCCTGCACCCTGGGGTGGGCCGGCTCCGTGCTTCCCTCTCGCCTTCTGTCGTCTGGGTGGGCCACGCATCTTCTTGGACCCAGCGTGACCGAGGGTTGAGGGAAGGGAGGGCGTTTGGGTGGGTGGGGGGGATGCTTTCAGTGGCCCCTCGCCTTTCCCTGTCCCAGTCACTTCCCCAGTGAGCCTTTGCCTCCTCCCTGTCCATGCAGGTTGGCAGGTCCTAAAGCATATGCAACTGATAATGCTCAGTCCTGGCCTGCCTGTGCCTCCCTTTGGCTCCTTGCTGGGAGGATCAATATTTGGGCCTCATCTTCCCAACAGATTGGGGGCTTCTTGAGGCAGGGACAATAGCATTTCATCTTCTGGATCTGTGACTGGTGGTGAGGCCTGGGGGCTGGGGGCCTGGCGGTGGGCGGTTGGTTGGGGCAGCAGGAAGCAGAGGGAGAGAGAGAGAACAAGGAATGACTAAAGCCCCCTCCTGACTCAGCTCGGCACTTGCCCATCTCAGGCTTTGCTTCCTCCGGGAAGTCTTTCGTGCTTTCTCTCCCCAAGCTCAATTAGCTGCCCACAGGCTTCCAGAGCACCCCAGGCTTCTCTCCACTGCTGCATTTCCCCATTTGCCTTGTTGCCTTCCTGCCTCTCTCTGTGTGCCGTGAGCTCCTGGAGCGTCAGGTCAATGTGGCTTATTCGTTGTGTCCCGAGCACCGGTGCCAGGCACACAGTAGGTGCTCAGTAAATGTAGAATGAACAAATGAGGGGTAGAGGGAGCCAAACCGGAGGAGCCAGATAATGGCAGCAAGGCCAAGGCAGCTGTGGGAACCAGAGAGGGCAGAGAAGGCAGATGTCGCAAGAGTGGGGAACAGAGAGGCGCCAAGGGAGAGGGCCTGGGATGACCCTGGGGCCTAGTGGGGTGTGCAGGGCTGGCTGGGCAGTGGCTGGGAGGACCAGCCTTAGTACCCGCCTACCCATCAGGGTGGGGAGGGGGTGCCTGAACCTGTCCCGTCACCTGTGCTGTTGGGGAAAACTCGGAGCTGTCTTCCCTCCATTAGGGCCCATTAGGGCTGGTCTGGGGCATAGGCTTCAGGGAGACAGGCAGGTCTGCAGGACGAGATGGGGCCTGCGGGGCAGGCAAAGCTCTGGCTCCAGTGAGGTCAGCGTGGAGGGGAGACGGGGTTCATCAGGTGTCTTTGAGACCGCTGACCCCTTTGTTTTTGAAGTTGGCTGCTTGATTCTCTTTTGGCGTGTGCCAGCGTGGGCCCGAGGAGACACGGCGAGTGAGATGGGAGATGCTGATGTGGAGAGAGAGTTTGGAGTGTAAAAAGCAGCGGAAAGAATACTCCTGGAATCCAGACAGCATTTGTCACAGTGATAACGCCTGTTTTCCAAACAAAAGTTCCTCTGTGGACAAGGTCTCAGGGACGTCTGGGTCTCTTGCCCAGCTCCTCTCTCGCGTGGCTGCATGGTGTTTCCTTTCATCGTGACGCGGAGGGTTCAGAGGGTCACTCTGCCGAGGCTGGGACTGCGATGAGTTATTCCTGCTGTTCCGCAGCATGTCTGGAGCCGCTGACCCTTCCTGACCCTGTAGCCTTCAGTCCAGCTGTGGCGCCTCGGTCTGGACACATCAGTCTCTCCAGGAAACACAGCGGGCGGCGCGTCACTTCCCACCCCCGGGCAGTGTGAAAGGTGGCCGGCGTGACCTTGCAGGCCCCAGCTCACCCGATAGGATGCAGAGGGCCTCATGCTCTCAGCCTCTGACCCCAGGCTCCTCACCTGGGGAGGGAATGTGGTTCCTGGAGTCTCTCCCAGCCAGTCTAGAGAGGATTCAGGGAGGAGCCCTGGGGTAGGAGGGCATGGAAGCTGCCCTCTGCAGAGAAGAAAAGACAATGGCCAGAAGGGAGCACACCTCAGGAATGGGAGAGAAAGTCCCTTCCCCTGTAGGATGAAGTTCTGTGTTCTTTATACATATGAGAAAGCCAGGGAGGGAGTGAGGGCAGTGGAGGAGCGTCTCTATGCTCAGACTGGCCTGGTGGGACCCTGGCTCTGCTCTTTAAGACCTCTGTGCCTCAGTGTCTGCACCTGTAAAATGGGGATGTTATAGTGCCCTCCTGCAGGGTGATTTTTATGCGTCACTTAGTTAACATGACATGACTAAAAAAACCAATGGCCATCATCATTATATTATTACATGGATAGCTTCTGAAAAGTTCCAGTGAAATTCCTGGGGCTGTGTCTAGCGGTTTTACTCACAGGAATCGCTGTGTGGGGCCTGCTTCCAGGTCTGCAGTGTCACTGGGCGCGAGCCTGACCGAAGGCAGGTTTTGCGTTCATCCATCCATGAGAAGAGTGGACCTGGGGCAGCTGGCTTTCCATCTCCTCGCCTGTCTAGTGGATATAATCAGGGGGCTTTGCGAGAATGAGATGTGGAAATGGCTGAAAGGCCTGACAAACATGTGCAGGCTCTCACTAAAGGCTGCTCCTCTTTTCCTTTTCTCTGCAGAGTGCGCTGGGCTTGCTTCCTTGCCGGGAGGGTTAGGCTGAGCTGCTTTGGGACTGACTTTCTCCTGTGGGCTGAGTCTAGGACCCCTGAGGAGGTGGCCGCCGCATGGTGGGCTCAGAGCTTTTCCAAGTTAGAGCAGAGTGAGAGGCCAGGTCCTGGGGTGCACTGACGGTGTGGGGTGCAGAGGGGAGACTGTCAGCCTGCACCCCACTGCCGTCTGGTGCCGGGGGCCGAGCACGTTCAGCAGGGATGTTTTTATCCTTCGTCGGCCTCTGAGGAGCCAGCCCCCCGCCCCCCCCCGCCCCCCCGTCTGCTACTGGTGAGAGGGTCAAACAATTATGGGTCTCCTCATTTCCAAACCAATTGGGAAATTAAGTCGCATCTCCATCAGAGTGCTATTAGTAATTTTCAAGAAAGAAGTAATTGAAAAGAAACTTTTAATACCCTCACCAAATTGGCATGGGGGCACAGGAGCCTCGGGGACTTCTCCCTACCTCCCCATCTGCCCCCGGCCGGCCTTCTCTCCAGCAGCCCCAGCCTGGCCCCTGCCACCTGGCCTGGGTCACCGCATCCCTGCTCAGGCTCCATGCCCGGCCTCAGCCCTGGCTCCTGCCCAGCAGGCTGCGTGACCCTTGAGTGCTTCTCCACTCAGTGCCTCTCATTCTTCATCTGGAGAAGGAGGTTGTCCAGTTCTACTTCACGTGGGAATTGGGAGGTGCGAGGGAGGTAATGTCTAGGAAGTGCTGGGTCCTGTGTCAGGTGCGTCGAAGTGCTCAGTGCCTGGAGGCTGCGATTCTCCTGGTGACGCTGGCACCCCTGTCAGCCATCACTCCCGTTGCCTCCACCATGCTGCTGCACGCTCCTCAGGGCTCAGTCCCTGCCCATCCCGGCACTCCTAGAACCCAGATCCACCAGGCTCTTCTCCTCTAAACTCCTTTTACTCCCGTCCCAACCATGTATTTGGTACATTTTTTAATGACAAGCTGCAGCGTCACTTGTGGTGGAATAACACTCCTGCCTTTATGGAGCATCAACTCTGTGCTCGGCGATCCCATGCATTATTCCATCAACTCCACACAGCTGCCACGCGCAGTGGGCACATTTACCCCCACTTTATGGAGGAAGACATTGAGGCTCCGAGAGGTGAAGGGACCGGCAGAGCCTGCATTCCAGGCGAGGCCCACCGAGCTTGGCTCTGGGGCCCCCGTGGGAGGTTTGGGTGCTGTTGGTGGGCCTGTTAACTGCACCTGAGGAGATGTGTTTTCAGGCTGCTGGAGGGCAGACACCACGGAACCCACTTCTTTGGCCTGAAGCCACTGAACAGACGGACTCCATCTGCGCAGTGACTTGTGGAACGGAGAGGGAGCCTGCTCTCCACTGCCTTTGGGGTCAGGCTGACCCGGTCACTTAGCCATGTGACCCGAGCACTCTGTGTCCCTCTGCACCTCAGTTTCCTCACAAGGAACGGAGGTCCTTGTTCTTGCCTCATAGGCTTGTCATGAAGATGAAATAACAGTAGCCACTTGAATCGTGCCTGGACCTAGAGAGCGTTCTGTGAGTGGCTGCGATCAGGAGAGCTGAGAGGAAAACCCAGCGGCCCCTGCCTCATCCCTGTGGGGGTGGGCTCCCCGTCCCTGGGTGCATCTGCCAGCCCCTCCTCCACCTGCTGCCTGCGGCTGGATGAGCTCATTCCCTGCACGCCTCCACGGCTCCTGCTCAGGCCTGGAGCCAGTGCTGCCAGGACCTCAGGGTCTGGGTCTGCCTGCATGCAGAAGCCTCCCGCAAGCCTGTGTGGGGCCAGTAGGCTGCACCCTCCCTATGCCCAGCCCTCCCCCTCTCCCCACAGTAGGACAGGCTTGTCTCTGGGGGAAGGGGGCTCTGTGGAAAGGTGGGCCAGGAACATTCGACAGATGGGTAATGAGCTACGCAGGTGTCCCCACTCTTTTAGCTATCAGTCAGGAAATTGTAAGGCTTCTCCTAGGATGGTGCGCCTTATTTCTTTGGCTTCTCAACGATGAGGAGACATAACAGGGTTCCTCATTGGGAAGTGACCCAAGAGCACAGCAATTTGTGACAGGAAGTTGCTCTTCTCTCGCCCAGAGGCCACTGCTGCCCCCAGGATCCACTCTGACTTTGGAGCCCCCTCGGCCCAGTGTTAACTGAATGAATGGGTAAGATCCGTAGATGGAGACAGGGAAGGAAATCAGAAGAGGCTCCTGGGCCTTGGACATGCGCTCAGCACTGTGGGCTTCCTCGGCAACGGGGGCAAAAGCCAGCAGGCCCCCCACTTGACGATGAGCCCGTGGCTAGCGCTGGGCAGCCAGCACTGCCTGAGTCCAGTGGGCTCTTTCTGCTGCAGAGTGGAAGATTCCAGGGCTCCTGGGCCCTAGGGGCACCCCTAGAAACTCAGGGCCCTGTGCGTTTAGCCACTTCTCTGGGAAGTTGTCTCTGCATGAAGCTCCCTCCCGACCCCAGAGATGTGGCCCAGCCCTCCCACTGCTGGGAGATCATCCGTGCCTGTCTGAGGGGAGTTGAACGCCAGGTTCGGCTGCTGCCTAGGCAGATGTAAACCATGTGACGCTGAGATCTGGAGCTCGCCTTCTAGGAAATGATTTCCCCAAGTTACAGAAGAGACAGAGACTCGGCCCTGTGGTGCTCCTATGTACCTGTGCACGCCAGCATGTGCACATGCGTGCTGCTGTGTGAGAGCGTGTGTGTGTGTTTGGTGTGTGTGTGACTGTATTTGTGAATGTTGGAGTGTGTCTATGTTATTTTGTGTGTGTGTGCATGCATTTGTGTGTGAGCGCATTTCTGATTGTGCAGGGGTTTTGAGTGTATGGCTCTGCCTGTTTGGGAGTGTATGTCTGATTGTGCATGGGTTTTGAGCATGTGAGAATGTGTGGAGGTTTGAGTGCACAAACACTGTGTGTGTGTGTGTGTGTGTGTGTGTGTGTGCACGTGCGTGCATGAGTGCACAGCCCCTAGAAGTCCACATTGGCTGGCCAGGTCCTGGCTGACCAGTGGGTGCCCATGCCTCCTGCCCCTTCACTTTGGCCCTGCAGAGGGAGGGAGCTGCCTGCAGCATGCTGATTTGAAACCAGCGTGGCCGTGGTTCCTAGTGGGTCTTAGAAATCTGGGAGGGTGGGGTGCTCAGGACTTGGCTGGAAGTCCTGAGAGCCTGGCCTTTGATATTTGATCTGTGGCCCTTGGTGGGGCTTGACTGATGGGAGGGAGCGTTGCTGGTGTCCATGAGTCACTGGGCCCTGGAACCATGGCCGAGCAGGGGCCTTTCCTCCTCTGGATGGGAGGCTCTACTGCACACTCCCAACCCCCAGTTGTCTGAAAGTGGAGGTGAGAACATCTCACCACGCCTTTCCAACTCAAGCAGTCTCTGCTCCCCAGGCCACAGCCCCTGATGGTCCGACTCCAAGCACCACTCATTCTGTGTTCTGGTTGGGGCCAAATTCGCCTAGAATACGCTGTTTGGTACCCCCTCGAGTTGTGCAACTTTGCGGCCCCCATATGAGGCTCCCTGACCCTCCACTTCCATGTTTCCCAGCACCCTCGACCAAATGCTCACGTCCTCTGTGCTCGCTGATAGCTCGCTGGCTGCCTGCTGCTCACATCCCCCTCCTCCCCTGGCCTTTGCCTGGCCAGCTCCTCCTGCTGGAATGCCTCCCCTGCCCTGTCACTTCCCCCTCCACACCCCACCTCTGGTCCCCCTGGGCATAGCTCCAGTGTTGGTGACCGTTTACCTGTCTGTCTTCTCAGTTGGACCAGGGGCGCACTGAGGGTGGAGAAGAGCCTTCCCCGGATCCCGGCTCAGTGCCTGGTCAGACAGTGTTGGTGAATGACACAGCGACACCGGGGAGGGGCTCCGCATTTGGAA
Organism: Diceros bicornis minor; assembly: GCF_020826845.1. Taxonomy (NCBI): domain Eukaryota; kingdom Metazoa; phylum Chordata; class Mammalia; order Perissodactyla; family Rhinocerotidae; genus Diceros; species Diceros bicornis. Next base: position 11,965,181 of record NC_080749.1, on the reverse strand, counting down.
GGTCAGCGCTGGAGGATGGCCACGTGCTGCCTGCTTCCTGGTGGGCAGGGGATTTGAGGCAGGAATGATACGAGGTGGGACCTAGGTGCAGATTCTGGCCTGCCCCTCTCTGCCCTGTGGTTTGGGCAGGGTAGTGAACCTCTGGAGTCCTCAGTTTCCTCGTCTGGAAAATGGAGCTGGGAGCCCTCAGCGTTGTGTGGCTCGGGAAGGGTCACGGATGGGATGCACTCAGCAGTGTGCTGGGTGCCTGGTGGGCGTTCTCCGGTAATAATAATAATGGCAGTAATAATAATTGGGGCTCAGCCATCAGTGCTGACTAGATGGGACTAGATGGAAAGAGGCCTCCTCTGTCAGCCCCTGTTCCTGTCCACACCCCTTAGCCTCCCACCTGCTGAGTCTGAGTTAATCTTTGGAGCCCAGACACCGGTTGGACATCCTTCTCTGCCCTGCGTGCCCAGGCCCAGGGCCCACCAGGAGTCCTCGTGCTGCCTGACCGCGTATGGCTCTGTGGCAGTGAATCAGAGAGTCTTTTGGAATGCACAGCCGAGTGAACACACAGGGTAGCCGTCCAGTCCTGACACGGGGTGCTGCTGGTGGGCTCTGCATGAGTCCTGGCTCCACGAGGTCGTGAACCTCTCCATGTGTGCTGAGCGAGAAGGCGGGCTGGTCCAGAGGGTGGTGGCCGGCAGCCTCGGGGCCAACACTCAGGCGGGTGTCTGGTCCTGCACTGCCCTTCCCTGCGTCCGTGGTCCAATCAGCGAATGTTTAGTGGGGGCCTCCTGTGTTCAGCGTGTGCTAGACTCAGGAGATAGAGCCGTGCAGTGGGACAGCACTGGGCTTGGGGCCGACTCGTGCTGTGCCCCTCACCAGCTCTGTGACCTCAGGCGAATGGCTCCATATTTTTGAGCTTGTTGTTAAATGACTAGGTGAGGCTGGCTGGTTTCCAAGGGCCCTTCCTTCCAACCTAGAGTCCTGTGAGTGTCAGGGGTGAATCAGGGGCCTTTCCCTTTCTCAGAGACGTTTGCAGTCTCCTTAAGAAGAGAGGACCTGTGCCATCAGAAGCCACATGCTCTGGAAGAGCGGTTTGGGTGAGTGTGGCTCAGACTGCTGCTCTGGCTGGAGGCCGTGAGTTTTTGGTCAGGCGCCCGGGCCATCTTGGGGGGCTTTCTGCCCATCCCAACGGTCAGCTGCTGCTGCAGACCTTCCGTGCGTTCAGCTGCTCTGCCAGGCGCTGAGTCTCCTTCCTGCCCGCGGACTGCTGGGCTTGCCTGCCAGGCCTCCTCGAAGCTACAAGGAGGGAGGAGGCTGGCGTAGGAGTGAGCCCTGCCGCTCTGCTGCCCTCCGTCCCTGTCGCATCCCTGAGGAGGGCCTCCACGTTGCTTGCGGGCTGCACCCTCATATTTTATGCCTCCATGCTTGGATTTCTACACCTGTCTCTCACCTGGTGTCCCTGCAGCGATCTGTGTCAAATGCGGCCATGCCACTCCCTTGCTTAGACGCCTCATGGCCCACATGCACAGAGGGAGGGTGGGTTTGTCTCGTGTGCCAGGGCGGCTTGACTGGGAGAGGCTGTCTGATGTTCTGCATGAGAAGGACCCCAAAGGCTGCTGGGGACAAGTGCTGTGATTGATTAGCAATGTCTGCCATAAACCGGGAGAGGGGTTGGTGCTGTTGGTGTCATGGAAACCTTAGTACAGGATAATGTTCAAATCTTTGGTAATACCCGAGGCCTCCCTTTGGGGAGCCTTCCCTTCCCCTCTCCACTCCTTCCCCAGCTCCCAGAGCCTCAGGTCCTGTTCTGCAATTAATTACTGTCTCCTTGTTTTTTGCTTCCACGAAGCAAAGCCTTCTGAGGGTGCAGGCTGCATTCATTTTGGAATCCACAAGGGCTGGTGTGGCACCCAGCTCCTAGGGTACATTCAGTAGATGGAAGAGTGAATGTTTTGCTGGAAACAGTTAATTCTGAGTCCCCAGGAACGCACAGGGTGTCCAGTTCCAGGCTGAGCCATAGGAAGGAGCCGTGTTGAGACCCCCAAGGCCCGGCCGCAGGCTCAGAGTCTCCTAGCTCCGGGTCCCTGCCACCTGACACGTGGTGGGGAGGGGAGATTAATATCTTCTTCTGTGGATAAATGGTGCAGAGTAAATTTTTAATAATTATAAACAATCCATGTACAAAATAATAATGTGGAAAGTTCAGGGAAGTATAAATGAAGATGGAAAAAAGCCATCGACAATGCCATTGTCCAGTAACAACTAGTGGTGACAGGTACATTTCCTTCCAGGCCCCCTTCTCCAGTGTGCCACCTCGGCTGGGACATCTGGCTGCATTTGCCACTTTGCATCCTGGATTTTTTCACTTGGTATTTTAACATAAGCCCTTTCCATGTTGTTAAATAAGTCTGTAAATATGATTTTTGGTGACTAATATTCCATCATTTATTCCACATGACAGGCTGTGATTAGTTAACCCTTGTTTTGGGCCATTTGGAGTTGTTTTCACTATTTTGGAGTTCTGCGCTTCCTGTGACAAACAGCTCTGTGGGGAACAGCCGCAGGGTCTCTCTGGGCGTGGATTTCTCTAAGTGGGACAAGTGGGCCGGGGGGAAACGCGGTTGAGGCCTGAATGAAGTTCTTGAGGCTCCTCTTGGGGAGAAGGTGAGAGAGGCGGGCTTGGAGTGCAGATCTGTAGAGTCAGTTACAGGGTTGGGGCGTCGGTGAGCCCGACAGCAGGCGACGCTCCTAGAGTCTGCTTCTCTGAGAAGGACAGGCAGGGCCTGCAGCTTGAATAGGGAGGAATCCACCGTTTGTGTGGCATCCTGTCGCCTGTGGTGAGAGCCGAGGCAGCTCGGGCGGGGTGCTGCTTGTCAGACGGGAAAGCCCTTGGTGTGTCTCAGTGCGACACACTGACACATCCCTGTCTCCTGCTCCTGGATGCCGCCAGCCCCCTGCTGCTGTCTGCCACTGCACTCACCCCGGCAGGGTGCCCTCCGTGCCAGGCGGGGTGTTGGTTGGTGCCAAGGAGAGATAATAAACACTGCCTGTCTGTTGTGCGTCCTCCGGGTGCCTGCTGCGCATGCTCTCTGCCTTCAGGTGGCTCCCAGTTTGCCTGGGCTGGAGGAGTGGCCACGTCAGTAGAACTGCAGGGGCAGGGCCGTAACCCCATGATGCAGGGGGCACAGCTGCGGAGTCTCCGCCTCTGTAGAGGAGCTGAGTTTGGACTGGGTGTTGGAGGATCGTGAGGGCTTGCTGGGGCTGGGCCCCTGACCGGAGGTGCCTCACCTCCCTTCCTTCCTGGCCTCCTCCCCCTCCCTTCCCCTCTTCCCTTCCTCCCATCACCCACCACCCTTCACTGACAAGCATCCTAATTTTTTTTATTGATGTTTTAATAGTTTTTAACATTGTGAAATTTTGGGTTGTACATTTTTGTTTGTCCATCACCCTATATATGTCTCCCTTCACCCCTTGTGCCCACCCCCCACCCCCATTGCCCCTGGTAACCACAATACAGTTTTCTCTGTCCATGTGTTGGTTTATATTCCACATATGAGTGAGATCATACAGTGTTTGTCTTTCTCCTTCTGGCTTACTTCACTTAACATAATACCCTCCAGGCCCAATCATGTTGTTGCAAATGGGACGATTTTGTCTTTTTTTATGGCTGAGTAGTATTCCATTGTATACATATACCACATCTTCTTGATCCAATCATCAGTCGAGGGACACTTAGGTTGCTTCCACTTCTTGGCTATAGTGAATAATGCTGCAATGAACATAGGGGTGCATAAGCCTCTTTGGATTGTTGATTTCAGGTTCATTAGATAGAATCCCCGTAGTGGGATGGCTGGATCCTAGGGCATCTCTATTTTTAATTCTTTGAGGAATCTCCATACCGTTTTCCATTGAGGCAAGCATCCTAATTTTGAGGGGAGGTGGCAGCCTCACTGATACAGTCTGATGATTGGGAAGAGCATCGTAAGCCCTGTGGACGCTGGGTGTGGGTCTGAGGGCTCCCCTGCTGTCTGCCCAGATCCTCACCCCGGGCCAGCCTGTACCAGGCCCTCAGACACATCTGAAAGATGGGCATGAAAGATGCCTTGGTGAGAAATCTGGCAGCCATTGGGTACATTTGAGGTACAGAGCATACCTCTTTTTTTTTTTTAGTAACTGCTTTATTGAGATATACTTCACATACCATAAAATTCGCCCTTTTAAAGGGTACAATTCAGTGGTTTTTAGAATATTCACAAAGTTGAACGACCGTCACCACTATCTAATTTCAGAACATTTTCATCACCGCAAAAAGAAACCCTGTACCCAGTTAGTAGCTAGTCCCCACCCCCAGCAATCACTAAGCTAGTTTCTGAGATGACACCTTTTGGTGTGTGTTTATTTGCAGAAATTCCTAGACAAGAGGTCAGATATTGATACCCTTAGGTTAGGCCTATACTGTGTTTTAAAACTCAGGAGACTTGAAATAAAAACCCCATCCCTGACTCTGTTGAGAGTCTAGCACACTGGGCCCTAATCCTTGCATGGGAAGAGCCAGCCAGAGGGGAGCAGGGCTGCCTGCTTTCCACCGTGGGCCTGTGCATTCCAGTTTGCCACAGTCTTCACCACTCTCTATTGCCTCCAGCCTGGACTGCTGCCCCGCATGACCCTGTAGGCATAGAAATTGGCAGTCTTTGCCCTATACCTTTGCTTCCTCCAGCGGATGGCAGATCGTCAGCTATTTCCTGACCTTTCCACCCTAGACTCTATTGTGTTATGTGGCCCACTGCCCACAGTCAGGGCTCTCATGAGAGTTCAGCCAACTCACGCCAGCCTTAAAGTCTCTTTTCCCAAGGGCGGTTCTGTGTGGGAGGTCAAGGAACCATCCTTTGTGCCCAACTCTGTGCCTGGAAACGCTGCCCCTTGCCTAGACCGGCAGGCACTAGCGTGCGGGTATGTCAGGACCTAGTTGTCCTGCCCTCTTCTCTGCCACCGCCTCCCCTCCCCTTCCGTGACGGCTTCTACTCCGCACTAATTCAAGCTTTGTGTAGACATTCGCCCGCTCGGCATCTCCAGCCGTTGAACCTGCTGTGAGTGAAGCTGTGGCAATTAAATTTTAATTGAGATGCACGCTGCTTAAGCAGACACGAGACAGCTACGGCTATTGCTAATTAATTTCCTTCCGAAATGACAACGTTTAATAATTATGCTCCATGACGCACGTGTTATTTATATACTGTACCTCTTCTGGTGCCGTTCAGTGGTTTCCACCCAGACATGGCTGGTGGTGTTCTCACGCATGCCCGCCACGATGGCTTCAGATGTGAACAGACGCTTATGCTCCATGAGTGGGCAAGAACGCATGCCTGGCGCTTGCCTGGCGCTTGGAGGAGCGCGTGGTGTCCACCTCGGGGAGTGGAGGCACCTTGCTCCCTGTGCCCTCTCAGCAGAGTGCTCTGGGCCTCAGTAGTTAAAAAATCTGATCCTCTGAGGCAGGAGAGCGAAGTGGTGGAGAGCCTGGGATCTGGAGTAGCCTGTAGGCTTGGGCTGTAAGTGGGAACTTGGGCGAGTTGCCTCAGCCTCCTCACCTGTGAAATGGAATAATGGTACCTCCCTCGGGGAGACCGTAAGAATGGACAGATCATGTATGTGATGCCGGCCCAGAGCGTGGGCCCCATGGGCCAGCTGTGGCTGTGCTGAGGCCACAGGAATAGCACACCTGACCCCTCCCCTGGGCTCCTGTCACTCTGCGTTCCACGGCCCTTGGCCCCTGGGCCGCCTTTAATGTTCTGGCCCAGGCGGGTCCAAATCCTCTCCTTGGCTCAGCTCTGCCCGGGGCTAGGCCTGTCCCGTCAGTAAGACAGGGCCCAGCAGGCCCTCTGAGATGGGGGCTGAACTGGGGGCCGGTTTTCCAGCTACGGCAGCTCCTGAACCCAGGCCCCTCCATCAGGTGCCCGGGCAGGTCGGGGAGAAGGCAATGGCGTTGAGCACCTGCTGGGCCCTAGTTTGACACATGTCGACACACTTAATCTTCCCAGTGCAGGTTACCTTATGCTCAGTTTCCAGATGGGGGAAACTGAGGCTCAGAGAGGTCGGGTTGCACAGCGTGTAAGATGTACTGTTGGCTTTGGAACCCAGTTCTGTCTGACTCAAACCCTGACTCCTTCCACTCTATCACCTTTTCCGGAGAGGTCTGGTGAGGACTGGGAGGCCTGCAGCCTCGGGCCCTGGGGAGAGGACTGGGGAGGGGGTCAGGACCCCTTGCTGTTGAGAAGGTTGGGCAGGTGCACAGGGGTGGCAGTCAGGGTTTCTAGAACTCAGGGATCTGGTCCGGGATAATCTCTGTGGCAGTGGGTCATGGAGATGCGGGTGAAAGCTGGGCCCCCACTCCCAGTGTTGTGCCCCAGTTATGAAGCCCCCCCATCTGCCTCCTGAGGCACCTGCTGTGCTGGGATGTCGGCCATGCTCTGTGCCCTCTTCTGGGGGGAGAGAGAGGCCCTGGAGTGCCTGTGACTGTGTGCTGTGGGCTCATCTGACACAGGAGGGATGGTGATGAGGCCTGGGGGATTTGGAATTCAGCAGTCAGGCATCACAAGGCAGATCAGAGTGGGATCTAGACCCCAACCTACCTTTAATTTCCTTGTCTTCTCTCCTACCCTGGGCTCTGGATATGCTATGAAGGGAGGGCCTGGGCTGGGAGTAGGTGGTGAGTTCTGGTCTGGTCCTGCTGTGCAGCATTGGGAAAGTGTCCTCCCCTGTCTGGGCTTCAGTTCCTCATCTGTAAGAGGAGGGGTTGAGCAAGAGGCTCCCCAGGTCCCTTTTAGTTGGAAAATATCAGGCAGGGAGCTGGGAGTGTGATGTTGAAGACAGGGAATCATGAAGCCTGATGAAGGAGTTCTTGTGAGCTGAGGTGCCTTCTAGAACGGGAGAGAGACCGTGCATTCACTTCTTCAGAAAATCTGAGGGAGGCCTCCTCTGTGAGCCGAGTCTGTGCTGAGGGTTCAGAAGTGACCAGCGCAGTCCCAGCCCCAGGGTGCCATTCAGGGAAGGTTAGACCCCAGTCAGGGTCCCAGGTGTGTTCTAGGCCTGGCTCCTGCCTGCTGGCTTCCTAGGGAAGGCTGACAAGAGTGGGGAGAGCCCTGGCCTGCCTGCCCGCCCCAGCGTGTTTGGTGGCTGGAGCGGGTGAGTCTTTTTCTCCCAGGTTCCCAGCAGACTCCTGGCCCTCCTTAGGCCCTGGGCCTGCGCCCCTGGCCTAGACACGCTGGCATGGAGCTAGGGAGTGCGGTCTGATTGGGGTTAGGTGCACCCAGTGAGTCCTGGGCGGAAGCTGAGGCCTATGGATGGGAGGGTGGGATACAGGGGGCCTGGCCAAGACCCCAGACTTACCACTGGCCTCTGGTCCCCCAGTTTAGCCCACCTCTGCGTGAGCAGGAAGCCGTGACTTCCAGAGGAAATGGCTGGGTGCGGGGGCTGCAGAGGCCCAAGGCTGGGCGGGAGGAGGCATCTTGGCAGATGTTCTCCCCAAAGGGGCCAGAGGGTTAGTGGGGGTGTGAGGCAAGGGGCCAGCTGGTTGGGGCCAGCCTGTGTGTGGGTGGGGCTGGGAGCCCAGGGGACTGTCTCCTCTGCCCCTGATCCAGGGCCTCTCCCGCCCGGAAACCCCTCCTCTCACAGCCGAGAAGCTTCTTTCCCCAAAGGGACCTCACCCCGCCTCCGCCTCTGCCCCAGCAGCGTGCAGGAGCTCTGTTGGTGGGAGGTACCGGGGTGTCCAACACTGGGGCAGCACTGTCAGTGGTGTGTGTGGATGTGTGCACGTGTGTGTCAGTGTGAATGTGTGAGTGTGAATGTGTGTGGCTTTATGAGCCTGTGAGTGTGTGTAAGTGATAGTGTGAGTGTACAGTGTGTGCAAGTGTGAGAGTGAAGTGGGAGTTGATGAGTATGTGTGTGAGTGAATGCGAGTCTGTGTGTGAGGGAGCAGGTGTGTGTGGGTGTGAGTGGGGGAATGAGGGAGGGTGTGGAGGTGCTCTCTGCCCCTGCCGTGCATCTCCGGGAGGGTGTGTTTGAGATGGGCCAGGGCTGGGAGGCACCTGGGGGCCTGGTGTGGGTTCCCCTGGGATCCGCAGACCTGTGCCCTGCAGAGCCTGGGGAGGAGCAGGGAGCACGCAGCAGCTGGAGAGAAAACTTGGGGTTCTTGGCAGACATTCCCTCCGGTGCCCACCTGTTTGGGGAGACAGTGGCAAGTGCATCTAGGCTGTAGGTTGGGGTGTCTGAGCCCAGTGTGGACGGGGTGGAGAGGGTGGAGACTGTCGGGGTGCAGAAGCTACTGGGGGTTGTGGGGCAGGCAGCTCTCACCGGGGGGACCCCAGCCTGGGCAGGTGAGCGGGTGGCGCTGGCCGTCGGGTTGATGTGGTTCTGATGGTGCAGGACTCGACAGGTTCAGAGGAGGGGAGGTCTCCGAGGGCCCACTGACAGTGCCACCACCACCTACCTCCCGGATTCTCCCGCAGCCTGCGGCCTCCCGAGCCGGACTTGCTCCTAGAGTGAAAAGACCCTGCGCTGGTCCTCACAGCCCGGGCTGGCGAGGGCTGCCCGCGCCTCCCCCCGGTGTCGCCAGGCGCCCGTTTCTTCGGCACCCTCTGGCTTCCTGGCCGCTCCTCGGTCTCTCAGAACTCGCGTCACCTCCTTGCTTGTCCCGCAGCTCCTGTGGCTCTGCTGCTCCCCTCGTCGTCCTGATTCAGTCTCTGCCGCTCATGCCGTTGCCCACACAGCCGCAGGAAGTAATTAGGGGAGCAGAGTGGGCTGTCTGCCCGGTTCCCAGGGCAGGTGACGCGGGGGCCAGGCCGAGCCCTGGTCTCTGTGGCCTGTCTCGGGAGGGCAGTGATAGGGCCAGTGAATGGCATGGGCAGGTGCCTGCCTGGTTCTGGGGCATCTGAGGGGCAGGCGGGAGGGAGACTCAGGGTGTACATGTGGCTGGTGGGTGAGACCAGGGGGTGAGCTCGCCCTCAGGACCTGTGTTTAGTGGGTGTGCGGCAGGCTGGGGGGCATGGCCAGGGGGCTTCTACACAGGCCAGGTGAGATGCTGGAGAATCTGGCACCCCTTGCCACGCAATCCCAGGGCCTCTGGCGTGCTTGTCCTGCTCTCGGCAGCTATGACAGAGAAGCCACCAGCTAAGGCTGGAAACGCCAGGAGTTCTGTAAAATATGCTCCTGGTCGTGCCTGGGAGTGTTGGGTTGAAGTGGAGGAGGAGCATAGCCCTGGGTCCTAGGGCACCTGGGCCGTCAGCCTTGCCTGAGGGAGGGATGGTGGATGCCTTAGGGGAAGTGGAAGGTAGAGAGTCTGGGTTAAGAGGCCCTGGAGTGGCTGTCCTGGGAGCCGGCTCTCAGGGCAGCGGAAGGCGCAGGGAAGAACATGTACTCCCCTCCCCTATACCCTGCCCTTCCCCGTGTGGAATAAAGACCAAGATGCTGTCCACTGTGTGCCATCATGTGCCAGCCCTGCACTGAGTCCTTACGTGCACTGGTCGTGTAAGGTGTGTACAGACAGACAGACGGACACATCTCCACCTCGTGAAGCCAGCGCAATTATCATTCCATTTTATAAATCAGGGAACTGTGGCTCAGGACAATTGAGCAATTTCTCAAGGTCCCGTCTGGAAAGGCCGGTTGGTCCCATGCCTCCCAAGACCAGCTGGAACCCATGAATCCTTCCTACTGGCCAGCTCTTGCACAGGGGTGAGTGTGCGACCCTGGCCAGGGCTGGGCGCAGGGGCCAGGACCTCTTGCAGCCGGTCCCTGGCTTCACAGGCCCCTGCGGGCAGCCCTGAGAACTGTCAGCGCTGAGCAGGTTGGTGCTCTGGAGAGAAGTGCCACAGAGTCCAAACCCCTGAGCTGGAGAAGGAGTTAGAATGGGCCAGCCTGGAACACAGCCCGGGAGGTCTGGAGCCGTTGCCTGGAGGGTCCGGACCCAGTGTGTCTTCCACCCTCCCTGCCCAGCAGGAGGCTTTAGGCTCTTGAGGTTCAGTAATAGTTGTGGTGGACGTTTACTGAGGGCTTTCTCTGTGCCAGGCACACAGTGTTCTAACGTGTTCTAACGTACCCTTTACGGGGGAAACTGATGGACAAGGAGGTTGGCTTGTCCAGGGCACACGGCGAATAAGGGCAGGGCGGGATTCCACTCGGGGGCAGCCTGACCCCTAAGCCTTGCTCCTGACCACTGTGCTTTCCTGCCTCCCCAGGCCAGGGCCTGCCACCTCGTGCTCTGTTCTCCTTTCCAAATCCAGTGGAGTGCAGGTCTGCGCTGTCTCGGGTCAGAGAGTACATATTGTGTATGTGTGAGAGTGTGTGTTTCAGTGTGCGTGTGTGTGTGTGTGGTGGGTGTGTTTGTGTTTAGGCAAATGGGAAAGAAAACAACACACACATCTTTTCCAGCCTGGCAGACATCACTGCATGGTGAAGGAATGTGGATTCAGCAAAACAGTTTTTCTTCGTAGTACGTAAACACCTTTGGGTTTCTCAGCTCTCAGAAAGGCATCTATTACTCAGGTCTTACTTAGCAGTTATCACGAAAAAGGAAGCCTGGTGTGAACACACACACAGACACCCTTTAGCAGCCAGAGAACAGACGCTCCTGGAATTCAGATGGGGCAGACGTGTCGAGACCAAAGTCTAATTGCTGAGCTCGGGCTAGGAGCCTGGAGGCCACGCCAGCCACAGACCATCTTCCATTCTTTCTCTCTGATAAGCAGCCAGCCATCCCTACTGACATGCACAGTCCTGGCTGTCTAGCCCATTGCTGGGTGTGAAAGAGGGAGGGAAGAGAGGGAGAAGCAGAGAGACAGAGAGAGAGAGAGGGAGAGAGAGAGGGAGAGAGAAAAAGGAATAAAAGAAAGAGGGGAAAAGACAGAAGGGGGCGCGAAAGAGAGAGAGACAGACAGAGGACAGCTCCAGGCGGCACCTGTGGAACGTTTCCCCGGGGGTGGGGGAGGCTCCCGTGCACTCCGCGTCCCCAGCTGGAGCAGGGAGTTTCCGGTGGGCAGGTGGGTGGGGATCTGAGGGGGATGACGTGTGTGGGAGCCCGGGTGCCCTGTGGAATAGATGATATCGCTGTCATTTACAGATCGGAAACTGTAGCTCAGAGAGGGTAAGCCTCCTGCCAAGGTCCCCCAGCTGGTAAGTGGCAGTGCCAGACCTGGGAGCCTCATCTGCCTGACCCTGGCCCAGCTGTCCCCTCTCAGTAGGAGGACGCTGTTCCCTTGGTCCAAGCACCCATAGCCCTCTCTGATGGGGCCTCCCAGGTGAGCCTCTTCTGCATGCTCTGGGTGGGAGAAGTGAGCCTCCAGCATTCAGAGTATCCACGACCCTGCCCTTCCTTCAACAGAAGTTACAATGATAGCGACATTTGCTGGTGGACCTGACCTCCAGCCCACCCCCACAGCAGGATACCTCCTGCAGGGTTCAGAGACTGCAAAGTCAAGGGCTTGGCCCAGTGGAGGTAAAGCGTAGGAGCTTATGGGGGATCCAGGGGCCATCTGGAATATGCCATTGGTTTGCCAAGTGCCAAGGACCATTTGTATCATGATGTAAAGCCTTGCTGTGTAGATCACCTTGATTATATCACCACTCTGCTCAAAAGCCTTCAGTGGCTCCCCAGTTCCGTCACCATAAAACCCAAACTCCTGGCCCGGCACATGCCCTCCCTCCCTGTAGCCTGGTCCCTGGTGGGCCGGGCCCTGCCCACTCTGCGCGTCTGCTCTCAGCTGTCCCCTGCCACCTGAGCTTCTCAGCACCCCATCTCACCTTTCCTAACTGCTGCTGTCAGCCTTGCTGTGAGTGCCCCGAGCACAGGCTCCAGGGGTCCTCCTTCTGCCCCCAGGGCCTGGCCCACAGTCCCGGAGAGGTGCCAGGAACAGAGCCGGCAGCCGGGCCTTGGCTCTCTCGTGGTTCTTCCTCAGCACCTCTGGGAGCTGCGCCTGTGGGGTCAGGGTCTCGCTCCACTGGAGCTTGTCTCTCAGTCCCCCTGATTTCCATGGGCTGCCGTCAGCACCTGCTCCGTCGCCCCGCTCCTGCCCTGCTCCCACGCTCCTTCCCTTCACTCAGTTCCAGCGTGTAAACCTGAGCTCGAGGGGCCTGGAGTGGTCCAGTCTGACACGCACGTATTGGACGAGTGGAAACCGAGGCCCAGAGAGGGAAGGGAATTCCCTGAGCAGTTCGTGGCAGAGCCCGGTTCCCCGACTCCCAGTGAAGCCCTGTGTGAAGCTCTTTGGAGGGTTTTCTGACTTACTTCTGAGCAATGTTACAGTCTCAGGTGGCTGCGTGGTGACCCACGGCTGTCAGGCTGTCAGCTGACCACGGCCGTGGTGTCCGCAGCTGTCCTGGAGTCTGGAGCTGGCTGACCCTCTGCCTGAAGCACCTGAGTCCTGAGTGGCTTCAGCATGTCACTCACACATTTCTTGCGCTCCCCGTTGGCCCTTGGCATAAGCTTCTCTTTGCCACGGTTTCCTCGTCTGGAAAAGGAAGCACTAGCTGTGCCCATTTCTGGGGCTGTCAGGAGGATGAGATGAGAGAACAGAAACCAATCGCCCAGCAGAGGCCAGGCTTGCAGCTGCCGCCGCCAGGCCTGGCCCTCCCCCAGCTGCCCCACCACCCGAGGGTCAGTCTGTTGAGTTGGGAGGAGTGTGGGTACGTGACCTCTGATAAGGTGGGTGTGATGACTTCTGAGGACAACAGGACGGGGGCTTTGGAGCCAAACCTGACCACACTGCACTGGCTCTGTGACTCTGGGCAGTTTGCTATCAGCCTCTCCGAGCCTCAGTTTACTGGTCTCTAAAATGGGGATCATCAGAGTACCATCCTCATAGGAGTTGAAATGAGGTGACGTGTGAGGGACTCCTGTATGGGAAGGGGTTCAGGAGGTATTAATATCCCCGCCTCAGTATTCCTCTGGGTGTCTCAAGAGTGTCATCATTTTAACAAACCAGAAGAACAGAACTCAGACAGAGAGCCTCTTAAGGGTGGAATTCCAGACCCCGGGGAGGGGGAGCTATCGGGAAGTTGAGGGAAGGTGGGGGCCTGTTGGAAGGAGCGCTCGTGCTTGCACAGGAGGCCTGGGTTTGAGTGTGATGTCACCTCAGGCGTGTTGCTGGATCTCGCTGAGCCCAGTTTCTTGCCTGGGATGATGGCACTGGCCTTGCAGGTGCCTCGTAGTTATGGGTGGGCACTGGGACACTGGTGGCAAGAACAACACAGTTTTATGTCAAGTGCTGTCCTTTCCCCCCTAATGACTCTGTCATCCCATGGGGAGTGGGAATGCAGTCCCCAAACGCATTATCCTTCTTAGGGTCCCCTCACTGGGTTTGGGAGGGATGTGTCCAGTCCCCTTTGAGGAAGGAAGCAGGTGTTTTTTTATGATATCAGCTCCTGCCTTCTCTTCCCCAAATCGTCTCCACTTTGCCTTTTCTGAATCTTCTGCTTCCTTTCTAGGCCCTTCCATGCCCAGCACTCTGTGGCCATTTTCTCTTCTGGAAACAAGGGGGAGGTGCTCGGGGGGAAGATGGGCAGGGGTCTGGAGGGTCCGCCTCCACCTGGGGTGGTCTCAGCAGAGGCCCTGCCTAACCTGGCCGTGCTCAAGGCCTCGTGGGGCCTCAGTCGTAGGTGAGGATGGTTCAGTGGCGCTGGCTCTGTTGCTCTGGGCCAGCAAAGGGAGAAATAAAGCAGCTAGCACAATTCTCTGCTTTTAAACATTTTCGTTGGGGATGACTGGAGTGGCCCTTGGTGGGAGGGGAGATGTAGAGGGAGCAGCTATCTCTTCGTCTTGTGGGGAGACTGAGATTTCGAAAGCTTTTTCAAAATATTTTTGAGAAGTTCAATTGAGGGCTCCCCAGGATTTGGGGCCAGCCTGGGGCAAGGCCTCTGAGTTGCAGCCTCATCAGGAGGGAATCCTTCAGCTGTTTGCTGGCCTCCAAGGGCAGAGTCCTCACTTAGGATGGGGAACCAGGCACCCTGGTGGACTCTGGACCCCGTGGGGGCTGTGGAAAGTGGTCAGACCCCCAGGCTGCATCACCACTGCCTGTACTCTTGACCCTGGTTTCTCCTCTGTCAAGAGGGAGGTGGGGACAATTCATAGTGAAATTGTGGGCAGTGAAGCTTGCTCTGGTGGACACTGAAGGGAGCGTCCTCTGCAGGCAGAGGAGCTGGGGGGCAGACCTTCTTCCTTTGCCCTGCTGGGGTCGGAGCTCTGGAAGCAGAGCCCCCATTCTGAGGCCCGGGAGGCTCCCCTGGGAGCTGGCCGAGGACACAGTGACCTGAGATTTCTCCTACACCCTTTTCCTGCGTGGTCAGAAGTAAGGCTCAGTGTGTAGTTTCTCCTATTATTTTCTCTACAGTCATTCATGAAGAGCATTTTAATGGAAAAAACAGTATAAACTTTACATTAAAGAACATTGCCAAAAACCCAGCATTACCCCAAATCCATCTTCCTAATACAAGACTTTTCCCCGTATATTGTCTCCTCCTTGTTTATATGGTTTGTTCGCCTAGTTGCAGTTAGAGTGTGCAGTTAACTTGGTTTTGTTTTCACCTACCATGTGATCTCAAACATTTCTGTATTTCTGCGTCTTTATAACAACAACTTAAAATAGCTGCAATACTGTTCCCTTGTGCTGCTGTAGGACCGATGTGTTAAAAACAATTTCCCCCCTGTTGACATGGAGGGTGCTGCCAGGGTTTGCGAGTGCAGCTAACCCTGAGTGAACAGCCGGCACGTCCCTTATCCGTGACGGTGCCTGCGAGGCAGCTGGGGCCCTAGTGGATGCGGTACTGCAGGTGGTGGACTCCCAGCAGTCATGGGGACGGCTGGAGGTCTGCTCTCCGGTAGATGCTAAACCAGACACCGCCGAGCAGGTCTCCTTTGGTTTACGTCCTTCTGTGCGTGAGGCACTGCACTAGATGTTTGTAGTCATGAATTCGTTCATAACAGTCCCAAAACATCCAGCTCCTAGCTCCATTTTCCATCGAGAGATTCTGAGGTGAGGGGAAGCTGGGTCGCTTGCCCGCAGTTTCCAGCAAGAGGCTGACCCAGGCTTCGGACCCAGTGCTTCATTGCAGTGCCTCTCCTTAAAGCGTAAGGTAGTGAGCTCCCCATCCCTGGGGGAGTATTCAAGCTGAGGTTGGATGATGGAAGTGTCTAGAATACTCTAGATTGGGTTTCTCAACCTTGGCATCATAGACATTTAGGCTGGATAATTCTCTGTCGTGGGGGCTGTCCTGGTCGTTGTAGTTCTGGCAGTGTCCCTGGCCTCTACCCACTCGCCCCTAGTAGCCCAATTTGGAAACAATAAAAAAAGTCTCTGGACATTGCCAAATGTGCCCTGGGGGGCAGGTTCCCCCCCAGTTGAGAACCGCCGCTGTAGAGGGTTCCTGAGCAGGACGGGAGGCTGACTACTGGATCTCTGAGGATCTTGGGGACCCCCACAAGGCTCCCTGCCTGTCAGGATCCCTTGGCAGACTGTGGTCCATCAGTGGGTGGGTGATTGGAGGGACCGGACGTGGCGCCGTCACAGAAGGTGTCATGGGATCCTGGCTGAGGGGGAGGCCTGGGCTGTCTCTTCCACGTGCAGACCCGAAGTCGGGGTATAAAGCCTCACAACCATCAGACGTGCCCTGAGGTGGGGAGCCTGCTCCCAGTAATGGCTGTGGGTGACAGTCCCATGACCAAGGGGCACCTCAACCTGTTACCCCCTGTGGCTTCTTGCTAGTCTGGAGGATGCCCCTTATTTGGGGAAATCCTGTGTGTCACCCTGGCCTCTGGTGGCTGGAGACATCCTTGAGCGTCTTCCCGGGAACAGTCCTGGTTGGGGAGCCCAGAAGCCGAGCCCACCTGGGGCGCCCTGACTTCCAGATCAGGCCTGTGGTGGCGGCTGGCAAGGAGCCTGTGATCTGCGGGCTGCGTGTCGACTGGCTCTGAAGAGCTCCTCATTTCCTCCCGGAAGCCCTCAAAAGGCCCCGGACAAAGGGGCCTGGTTGAGTGTGCCTTGGAGAGCCTCGTCGGAAGGAGGGAAAAGTCCGGGCAGTACACACTACAAAGCCACTTAGTTTTGCATATGGTGTCGTGCCAAGAGTGGCTGTGGTGCGGGAACAAGCGGAGTCAGGCTCCTTTTTATCAGGAGGGTGTGGACTGGCAGTTAGAGCCAAGGACAGCCGTCAGCAAAATGGTGTCGAGCTTTTGGCACCCCGTCCCCACAGCGTCTCTCCTACTCCCCTCCCTCCTCCTACCTCTCCATTCATGCCCCATCTACTTAGAGAAAAGAACTTTTATATGATAACCACTTAAGGCCTGACCTTATTCCAGGGCAGTTTGCATTTTAGTAGGCTGTTCTTAAAAACTAAATGTTTCAAAGAGTGACTCTCTAATGGTAGAATTTCAGGGAGTGAGTAGGGGTGATTTCCTTTTTCAGCCTCTGAGTTCTCTCTGGCACCTTCTAAGACACAAACAACCAGCTAGGCTGCGTCTTTCAGCCAGGATCTGTGGGGTCAGTTAAGTAACTGTTACCAGCTGTCCACTGTGTGGCAGCCACTAGTGGACATGGTGTGGGGGGCGGTTAGGCGACAGCTGACTTCAGTACACTGGGTTCACTGCTGGCTCTCACTCAGTGCACATTTATGAGACACCGATGGTGTGCCAGGGGCTGGGAGTGAAAGTCAAGAGCCGAACCACCCTGGGGGTGCAGATGGTTAACAGAGAGCTGAAACATCTCCCCGATGCCGTGATGTGGGCTGCCCAGGGGAACATGGGGACCTGCGGCAGCACTGTGCCAGGCTCCCCCAGCATCCTGGGTGAGGTGACACCGGCTTTAGCCTTAAAGGTATAAACCAGAGTTAATCGGGCAGGGGTGGTGGGGATGGGTGTTTTGGAGGAAAGATCATGAGTGCAGAGGCCTGACAGGCAGTGTCTGGGGGTTGCAGAATTCTGGAAACACCTCCTGTAAGTAGTGAGGTCTGAGTTGGTGGGAAGGATGCCGAGGAGACAGGGAGGGCCCAGGCCTTGGGTCTTTCATGTAATCAGATGCGGAGTTTAGACATTTTCCACGGGCAGTGGGAGCCACCAAGGGTGGGTGCTCACCCGTCTGCTGGACAATGACCTTCAGGACTCAGAGCCGCGGGGCCTCTTGTTTGCCCTGCTGCCTGCCTGCTGCCCAGACACTGCTCTCCATCTGCTGGGGTCTCCTCTGCTTTCACAGACCATTCTGGACCTGACTTGTCCTCCCTTTGAAAATGGTTATTCACCCCTTCCTCCAGGAAGCCTTCCTTGACCTCCCTCGGGCTGGCCAGGGCCCCCGGCAGCCCCCTGAGCTTCTCTCTCTATTAGGGAGCTTATTCTGGGTTGTCACTGTCTGTTTCCCTTGATGACTGTCCCCTCCTTGGGCTGAGAACTCTGGGAGAGCAGGACTGTTTAATTCATCTTGGTAGTCAAGGTCGCAGCCCCAGGCTCGGCACGCGGGAGGCCCTCAGGAAATGTGTGCCGCCTGAATGAAGAGTCTTGCTCTTGTCCCGAGTCACGGAGCCCTTTCACTTCCCTTGTCTCACTGAGCAGGTAGGTGGTCAGGCTGCGGCTGACACCCAGAGGGCTGGGGTCGGGGTCAGGTCACCGGGCCTGGGGCCCTAGATACCTGGTTTAGGCTGGGATGTGTGACTGCTAGGAGATGGGAAGGGTGTGAGAGGGCATCTGGGCTCCTGGGCTTGCAGGAGGGAGAGCGAGGCCTGGGAGAGGCTGGGGCGGGGTGGGGCCGAGGCTCACCTGAGGATCGCTCAGCAGGCAGGCCTGGGGTGCCCTCCTCCCTCTTCATGCCAGCTGAAGGTAGGAAACTCCTGTTGGCTTCGCTTGCCAGGGTGGTTCTGCCATTGGTTGCTGGCAGAGTCTGGGGAAAGCCGGTGGCTGAGCCTGGCAGAGGCACAGACAGAAGAGCTGGGTGTGGGCATTGCCTGGGAGGTGTGGGGAGGGCCATGGCTGGGCAAGTCAGAGCAGGGTGCTGCACAGACCGAACCAGGAGATGCCAGGCCACCCACCGGCCTGCTTCTCCCCAGAGCCTGAGAGGAAGAGCAGCTGCCCCGGATCTGTAGCCAGCCTTCCCACCCTGCCCTGCTCCATACCCCGGGCCCAGCACCACCCGTGGAGAGGGTGACCTCAGTCCTCAGAGATTGTTGGTGCTCAGTATACAGTTGCTGGCTCATGCATGCAGGTGGCAGGTGGCTTGGATCTGTTTGCTTGGGTCCTGTCTGTGCTCCTCACCTGCCAAAATTCCTGTTTCCACCCAATTGTGGCATGACACGCACTCCCTGGGGATCCAGCCTGCCTATCTCACAGGTGGGGCACTGAGCCCAGAGGTGGAGAGACTCTTACCCAGAGTTGCACACCGAGTCAGAATACAGTCGGGGCTGGGGGAGTGATATGGTCAGCTGAGACCAGCTGGCTGAGGCGTAAACAGGTGGGGAGCTCGACAACAGCCCCTTTGCATCATTGGCAGGGGACTGCTCTCTGTCTCAGCTGCCTGGGCAGGGGGATGGACAGGATGACCTGTGGAGGCCTTTCTTGGTGCCAGACTCCGGAATCAGAGGGAGAAGACTGAAGGGTCAGAAAGATGAGGTTTCGGCCCTGGGGTGGCTCCTTGAGAGGCAGCCTCATAATTTCGGAGTCCTCAGCAGGGCTACAGCAGAGAAGTTCTCTCCCTCTCTGGGTGGGCTCAGCAAATCCCCATTTCTGAAGGGCCACAGTGGACGAGCAGGAGCCTCCTCTCCCTGCAGCCAGTCCAGGGCTTCCTCCACCACCTGGGTGCCGTCCGGGACTGCCCAGGCCCCTCCTCAGGAGAGCCTCTGTGACTTGTGTCACTTGTGCCAAGATGTCTGAAGAGGTGAAGTTTGTCCTGGGTCTGCAGACCTCCATCCCCCGCCAGGGTGAAGGCCTGGGTACCCCTGATCTCTAGAGGCTGCGGTTTGGGTGATGCCTGGAAGGGTGTGGGAAAGCTACCTGCACTATCCTCTGACCCCCAAATGCCACTCCCCAGCCCAGCATTCCACTAGGAGAAAACAGCTCCTTTGCGTAATGGCTCAAAATGTGTCTTTTAAGCAACAAGCACTCGATTTTTGATTTATCTTGGAAATGGCGTGTGCCTATGGCACGGTAGGTGCTTGGTGATCTACAGACTTGAGGGCTGCTGAGCGCCATGCACGGCAGAGTCTTTGCTCTCGAGGAGTCTATGTTTTAAGGGAAGGCTGCATTTGTATGCTAGGAGCCGTTTTGTCCTGAAGACCTTCTTCATGGCAGTGCTGACCGACGCTGCCCACGGCAGACATTACCAGCTGATTACGGCACCTCCCCTGACCTAAGAGACAGCCTGTGCTTGTGCTCCACCTGGGCCTCTGTCCACCCACCTCCAGACTTCCAGTGGGTCCCAGGAGACACGCTGACCTTTTGGGGGTCAAGGCCGGAGGGGAGGCTAAGAGAAGAGGAGGATTCTTGCAGGCTTAAGTGCCAGGGAGCATGTGTGCATTGAGTCGGTCATCAAATGTTGACTGAGCCTGCATCTGGGGCGGCATAAAGGGGGACAGAAACGGAAACCGGAACTGAAGATATGGTGACACGGGGGCTTGACCTCAGGGGGCCAAGAAAGGGCTGAGGACTGACCTGGCCCGGTATGGGGGTCGGTGTGGGGGTCCGTGGGGGAGCTTTGGGGAAATAGCACTGCAGGCAGAGGGAACAGCGGGCCCAGAGTTGGAGGGGTGTTAAACAGCACCATGGGGTGGGAACTGGGGTCGCGAAGGGTGGGAGAGTGAGCCTGAAGGGGCAGTTGGGGATTCGGGCCTTATCCTGTGGGTGCCTCCCGCCTTTCGGTTCTTTTTCCCTCTCAGAGCCTCCTTCCGGGATTTTCTCCACTCTGGGGGCCTCTGTCCTTGCCCCCCGCCCCCCAATCTTGGATTAAGAGCATTTGCAGCACCTGATGCCCGCAGTCCCTGGGTGCTGGGCCTGTCCCCAGGCATGCCCTCAGGGCCCCGGGCCATCCCAGAGGCCTTCGCCCGCCTGCAGCCTGCCTGGGGCCGTCTGTTTTCCCTCCTTGGGGCAGAGGCGAAGCTTGTTTTTCCTCCCCGCTCGGGAATCACGCCTCAGAAACACACAATGCAGCTGTGAAAATATCTGGGTCTGGCTGGGCAGCCGCACAGCGGGCCCCTTGTTCGCCTCGCAGACGGCGGCCTGCTCGCGGGCCGAGTTGGGAGCATGCCTCTGCTGGAGGGTGCTGGTGGGGGGAGTCAGGGGGAGATCCTGGCCCTCGGGGGCTTCTGCTGCTTCGGGCTTTCCAGGGAGGAAGGGGACAGACAACGGGCGTTTGCAGTCAAGCAGGACAGCACATTACAGAATGATGCTAACCTAAGATGGTGCACATTAACCCCAGAGGCACGGGCACAGGGGCGGGTGGAGACGAAGAGGGTGCGACGGGCTGCCCTGTCCAGTCTCAGGCAGGCCTCCTGTTGGCCCTGACCACTGCCTGGGACAGGTCTTCCTGCCCCAGGTGGGCAGGCTTGCATGGACTGCAGTGATGGTAATGCGTGACCATCTGAGCTGGGGCACTCGTGTGTGCCCGGGTCTGTGCTGTTCATCCTCCTCGGGAGGCAGGCGCTGCTGTCATCCCTGTTTTACAGATGAGGAAACTGAGGCTCAGGGAGAAGTCGGTTCTTGTCGACAGCTCTCTGTGGAGCTGGGATTCTAACGTGGGCCTTCTTTCTCCAGAGTCCGCACACCCTGTGCTCCCTCTGAACGTGCTCCCTGCTGACACGTACAGTTTCAGAAGCAGCACAAAGAGGTTGGTCAGCTCCGAAGACTCAGGGTGGGAGGGCATCAGGGCAGGCTTCCCGGCTGTTAGAGCATAGCATCCTTGGGAAGAGCAGAGAGGAAAGGATGTGCTGGGCGGGAAAGCATGGGGGTGCAAAGGCAGTGGGAATGGAGCTGGCCTGGTATTTTCAGGGAATTAACCGGAGTGCGTACCAATGGAAGTTGCAATGCCATCTAAAGTGTCAGTCAGAAGTAGCTCTACCCTTACTCTCCCGCGGAGAACGCCTGCTGCCCAGCTGCAGGCCTCCTGATGCCATCTCCCCTTATCTGAGGCTGGCTGCACAGGAGGGGCCTGCGTTTCCCGTCAGGGCCCTCCCTGGCTGTGTTCTGGCCCAGCAAGTCAGTGAATTAGGGTTAATTATCTGTTTTCCTGCACACCAGCAAGCCCAGGGGCTGGGCAAATTAGGGAGCTTTCGTTCTTGGAAAAATACATTCAAGGAGCGATCCCGAAGCAGGTGCACCCGCTAGGAGAGCGACCTTCGCATGGTGTTGGCCCCTGGCCACAGCGGAGGCTGAGGGCTTTGCCCCCACCTTCCGGGCCTCTGGGTCTGAAGCTCCTGGAAGCAGCTGGGTTGTGGGAGCCAGGCTGGCTGGGTCGTGCAGCAGAAGTGTGTCAAGGCAAGGCAGTGCACTCTTCCTAAACCTCAGTCTCCCCTAGCCTGCCCTTCCCGGAGACCCTGTCGGCCCCCACTGCCCCCCTTCAATCTGGTTTACCTGCTGCTGCTTTCTCCCTGTGCAAACTCTCTCCTTTCTTTCTCTCTCTCCCCAGAACGGGCGGAGGGCACGTGCTCCTGCCATTCCCTGCTCGTGGACGCCCTTCCCTCTCTTCTCAGCAGACCAACTTCAAGGCCTTTTAATCCCTGTCTTGAAGCCATAGGGCAGATCTGGTGGTCATCCAGAAGCCCCTTGACATCCCCTGTCGGTAGCTGTCCCTTGTTGAGCTCCCGCAGGCATAAAGTCTCTGCTACTTATTTGATATTTAGCGTATACTGCCTTAGACTTCTGTTAACTCTCTACACGTGGTACCTTTTGACAGCTCTGTAATAATCCGTGGCAGGCATCTACATACTCAAAGAATTTGGTTGTGATGGAAAAAGTCAAAAATGTGTGGGCTTCAGAATCTAGAAGACCTGTGTTGGAACACCATCTCCTGTTATCTGTGTGACTTTGGGCAGGTTACTTATCCTCTCTGGACCTCTATTTTATTGTAAAAGTGGCCTCACAGGGGTAACCATGGGGAGGAATGAGCTATCACGAGGAGAGGAGCTGGCCCAACGTGGGCACCTACAGGTGCTTGAAGTTTCTGTTCTTTCCTTTCTCTGATAGTGGAGGCCCCCAATGCAGGAGACACCCTGGGCAGAGGAGGGGGTCCAAGGAACAACAGAGCCGTTCGAGGGGACACTTATTCCTCTGAGCCACGCAGGAACAAGGGCACCACCTGGTGTACCCCGGGCGGTTTCAGAAGAGCACTTTCCTCTTTTCCAGGAGTGTCTCCCTCTGTTGCCCTCACAGTCCCCTGGGCAGCAGGCCGTGTGCCGAGCCACGTGGAGATGGGTCTGTGCGCGGTAAGGAGCAGCTCCTGTGCCGGCGCCTCACACACATCCCAGTCAGAGGCTCCTGATCACCTGGAGGGGGGTGTACCCCCCTCACTGGCCATGGGGCAGGGGAGCTGGGACCCTACGGCCCCACCTTTTTCCTCATATCTGACCAAGCCAGGGTCCCAAGGGTCCTCTGCAGGCTCTGGTTCCCCTTCTGAGTGTGCCCGCCCCCCGGGGGGCTGTAGGAACCCCGGCTGGGGTGGTGCGAGAGTGGCCGGCCCAGGCAGGACTGTGTGGTTCCTCCCCCACTGTTGGGTCTAGAAGAGGGAGGAGCCAGGGAACAAGGGCTGTGACACGGCTGTCCCCCTCTCTGGTGGTGAGGGGTCCGTCACGTCTCCCAGAGCCCTGCCTGGGCCCAGGCCTGGAGCCCTTGTTGGCGCTGCTGTCCGGGCTTCCTTGGAGCTGTGTGCTGCTGGGCCCTGGGGAGCCGGTTCACGTACAGAGACAAGGCAGGTGGACAGAGAAGCAGGAAACAGGTGCAGCCTAGGCCCGAGGCCCCACAGGCAGGGGCGTGTAGCCGGCAGAAGCCCCGACCGTAACCCTGGCCCCCCATAGGCGGGTGACCTTTTCTTGGAGGAAGGTACCTGCCTGCAGAGGTTCTCCTGCCAGCCAGCCCTGGGCCAAGCCCCACTGGGCACCTGATATTTGTGGGGCGGCTGCTTTCATATGTGTTAATGACTGTTCTCAGAAGGTTGACTGTCTTCTCATCCACCCTAGGAGGTAGAGAGGATGCTCCGTGTTACAGGGGAGGAAACGGAATCTCAGAGAGGGAGAGTAACATGGCCAAAGACACACAGCTGATGTGGACTGCACTGGTCCAGGCACAATGTGTCTCTCACTCTGGGAGAATACAATGCATACATATTTTAAAATAGGATTATTTTGTCCCTGGCCGCAAAGGGCAAGCAGAGTGTCCCCAGCTTGGTGCAGTCCTGGGGACCCTCACCTCACCCACTTCCCTTTCCCCTTCAAGGTGGGGGATTGAGTGTCAGTTTTGATCCAGGCAGGGCAGTGGGGCTGAGTAGAAACACATGTCTGGCTCCCTCACGCCTCTGACATGGGGAGTCAGAGCCCAGCTTCTGCGTGGCCAGCCTTTGCACTGTGGTATTGGGCTGGTACCCTCAGGTCGAGAGCACCCTTTAGAACATCCATTTTCCAGATGGCAACTCTGAGGTGATGGGAGATGAAATGACTGGCGCTTGGCCACTCAGGAAGGATGTAGGACAAGTCCTCCTAACCTTGGGGCCATGAGAGAGAGGGAGACAGGGAGAGGGAGATAGAGTCTGCTGCTCTCTTTTTGGTTATAATGAGGTTATAATTATCATCACCTTTAATCTGTGTTGCACTGGCAATGTGTTTTTCACTCCAGGAACTTTCACGTGTTTTATCTCTTTTGATCTTAAAAATAAGTCCGTGATCAAGGCAGAGCGGTCTTTCTTATCTCTAGTGTACGTGTGTGTGTTAGCCTGGGTTTGTGTGTATCTTTGTACATACACGTGTGCATGTGTTAGTGTGTGCATTTCTGTATGTAACTGTGTGCTGTGCACATGTGTGGGTATGCATGGAGTACATGTCTGTGTGGCGGATGACCATGCATACACATGTGACTGTGTGCCTGTGTACCCATGCACACACACGTGACTGAGTGTGGTTTGCGTACATGTGTGCACATATGTGACTGTGTATGTGGCTGTGGTTGTTCCTGTATGTTTTGTGTGCTCTGCATGTGGGGCCTGGGCATGCATGCCGCACAGCTGAGATCAGAGAGGAGGTGAGGAGACCCCAGTCCCGAGGTGGCTGTTATCACCGTGGGGCAAGCCCTTGTCTCTCTCCTGGAGATCGATTGAGCCCGGGGAAGACGCTCTGATTCCTGTGACTCGCTTGTTAGAGGAGTTCAAGGCAGCCAGGTGGCAGGAGGATGTCTGGGGTTGCAGATTTCGGAGTGATTTGCTCGTTCTGCTCTGATTATTAATTTTTTCTCAGTCCTTCCATTCAGAGTTTTTAGCCTTTTCTGTGCCATGGACCCCGCTTCAGAATAATGCTGTGAATGCATAGAATACAACACACAGAATTACAAAAGAAACCGATTATATTGAACACAATGATCGAATGTTAAGGGCACCACATCTGTGCCATGGTAATATGCGTTCTTCTTTGCTGGTATGAGGGGCAGGGGCAGGGGGTCGAATGCTGACCTTAAGCACCTGCCGTGGTGAGCACAGCGATGCTCTGTGCTGTGGCATGAGCAAACCTGTGCCATGGCATGAGCACACCTGTGACATGGTGTGGGCACAGTGATGCTCAGTGATGCTCTGTGCTGTGGTGTGAGCACACCTGTGCCGTGGCATGAGCACACCTGTGACTTGTGCTGGCGGCAGGCACCCAGGCACTGTGGCTTGTTGCCCACATTCATGCCTGAGGGAGACACGAACCTCTGGTTCCAAGTTAGCAAAGACAAAAATTTATTTTTTCCATTTGGGGTCTGCGGGCTTACTTCAAATGGAACTTATCAATTATTTGGAAGCTGGACGTGACCTTGTGAGCACTCCGTGCAGTCTTTCCTAAACCTGCCTGTGCATTGGAGTAGCTGTGGAACTTTTTTAAAAATGCGGATGTTTCGTCCCCCATCCTTCCCCGGACCTGTGGAATCAGCGTCTCCAGGGGAAGGTCCAGGGATGCCTCCAGAGGCTCTGGGTGCCGCCGGTCACCCTGGGGGTGCTGAGGCCTGGAGGGCAGGTGGCCTGTGTGCAGTCTCCTTATGGAAAGGGGGCTCCTCCTGGCTCCGGGCGCAGTGCTCCCCCTGGAGTGCGGTGGCATCTCCGCTGTGAGTTGTTTGGACGGGTTTGAGTGGCGTGAGTTTCCCAGGTAAAATGGGATGTGGATCCCCCTCTCACCCTGGCAAGTGCTGTGCTCCCAGCCCCTCTTGTTCTGGAACCTTTTGGGGAGCCTGTGGGAAATACCCCAGCACAGACCGTCAGGCCCCCCGGCTGAGGTGTGAGACCCTGGAGCCCCTCCCTGCTGTCCCCAGCTGGCCTCTGGGGGCCCAGGTGAAGCTGTGGATGAGGCCGAGACGTCTGCCTCGAGGAGCTTCAGGGAGTGAAAGTGGCTGCCTGGGACCCTGGGCGCCTGGTGTTTACCCAGAAATTGTGCTAATCCCACTAATTCCCGTGATTTACGCAGCCTCTCGGCTCTGTCTACCGCCTTTCCCTCCTGGAAGGGGAGGGAAGGGGGGACAGTGGTAGATCTGCACAAGACAGGCCTGTGGCTCCGTGGGCACTGCAGGGGCTCCCCCGGCTGGGTCAGCTCCCCACAGGCATTCATGGAACCCAGGTGCTTCCGTGTACACACCTGTTCCCGGACCACAGACAGCAGTCTGATTAGTGAGCATCTAAACAAATACCCTCCCTCCCCACCCTCTGTGCACCCTGGTCCTGTGGTGGCCATGCCCTGAGACTTCCGGGTGGCATTTTGGCCAGAGGATCTGGCTGTAGTTCTGGCCCTTCTCCCTCCGTGGAAAGTGGCCTTGGGCAGCTCCCTTCCCCTCCGTAAGGATCGGGACGACGACACCCACGCTGAGTGTGTAACAGGGCGGAGATGTTGGCTCGAGGGAGCTGCAGCTGCTGTTCCCTGAGGAAACCACAGCTTTTTCCTCCCTCCTCTCCAGTCTCCTCGTGTCCCTCAACAGAGTTGTCGCAGTTCCTTCTGGAGCCTCTTTCTTTCCTTAGCATCCCTGGCACTAAGGTCCAAGTGTTCTGAGTTGTTGGCCTCAGTTTCCCCATCTGCATTTGGAAAGGGTCCGATGGACGCCTCCCAGGAGCCTGTCCCCCCTGCCCGGGGCTGGGTCTGGGGTTTGGTCACATGTGCTGACCTTGTGGGCGCCTTGAGTCTTCTGCTGGTTTCTGGTCCATGGAGCCCTGGGCGCTCCAGACGCAGGCCTGGGTCCCTGTGCCCACCTTATCTCATCTGCAGGGGGTCTGAGCACCTGCTCGGCTGGGCCTCGGCTAGGGATCTGTGGGTGCAAGGCTTGGCCTACCCTGGAGGAGGTCATGGTCCAGCAGGAGGCCAGGTGGGTGCTTGGCAGACTATGACCAGGCTGTGTGAGCGGTGCCGTGGTGGTGAGAGTGTGCAAACCCAGCGGAGGGACACCTCCTTCATTTGGGGGTGTGTGGAGCCTGGCCAGCTCCCAGCCTAGCTCAGTGTGAGGCTTGGAGCTGACTGTCAGTAAGGAATTACGGAATGAAGAGTGAGTGAGTGAACGTGCAGCTGCCCTGCCCCAGTCAGCCCCAGAAGACAGGTGCCGCCGCACAGCCAGGGTGTTGGCAAGCAGCCCCGGACAGAGCCTCAGCTTTTGGCTAGCCCCTGGCTGCTGGTCCCCGTCCACCAATCTCACCCCCTTGGATACGGCACTAGGGCAGGGGGGCTATGCCAAATCCTGCTTCTGGGGCCCCCCCGGGCTCCTGACACAGTGCTCCCCATATCTGAAGGGCTCAATAGTTAGTTACCTTAATGTCTGCCAGGGAATTCAGGGGCAAATCCCATAGCACTGTGGGGTCCTCAGATGAAGGACAGCTCACTGTGGTGCTCAAGAGTATGGTTTTGGGGCCAGATAGCCTGAGTTCAAGGCCTGGCACAGCCACTACTAGGGTGTGTGTCTTTGGGCAAGTTACTCAACCTCTCTGAGAGTTGGTTTCTTCCTATGTAAAATGTTGTGAGGATTAGATGAGATCACTCTTGTCAAGCGCTTGGCACCTGGTAAATGCTTATTAAATGTTTGTTGTTCCAGCTGTTATTCTGATTTTTGTCCTTACTTCCAAATTCAGGGTGTGTGTTTCAGAGTTGGGCCTAAATTCCTTCACCTGAGCTTCTCAGGAGGAAAACCCAGGCTGGTTACAAAGTCACTCTCATTTCAAAGAGCTGTGATTTCCTGCCTCAAAGGTCCACTTTCTCTGTCAAGCATCTCTGAGCAGTTGCTCTGTGCCAGCCTGAGAGGGAAACAGCTCCTGACCTGGAGGTGATGAATACAATACAGGGATGTTAGGTTGCTGCAGGGGCCGGAAGCACAAGTGACTATGATGGGGAGGAGTTGGGGGACTTCCCGGAGGAAGTGACGTCTGAGTGGCGTCTTGAAGGAAGAGTAGGAGTCCATGATGCACAGAAAGGGTGAAAGGTTTCTGGTGGGTGGCACAGCTTGAGCAGAGGCCTGGCAGCGTGCAAGGGGAGGGCCAGTCACGCCTGGCTGGGTGTGAAGGGGAGGCGAGGAGTAGGGGCTGCTAGTAGACACAGGAAGACTTTACCTGAAGGCCAGGGGGACTCAGCAAGGCCTTGGTCAGGGGAGGGAGGTGGTGAGGTTTGGTTTTGGGGAAGGTGCCTGGCTGTCGGGTAGAGGACGACTTGGAGGGGGACCAGAGGTGGTGTGGAAGGTAGCCAGGACCCAGAAGGGGAGAAGCCAGCTGGGAGAGGCACCACTGGTGAGGTCCTTTCAGGGGAAAGTTATGGCGATCGCACCCGATCAGATGTCGGGGGGAGAATGGGGAGAGGATGGTGACCCAAAGGTGCAGCTCGCGAGAGCTGAGGAAGAGCAGGCATGGGCCAGGGTGTGTTGTTGGTGGGCCTTTCCGATAGCCAGAATCTTAAAGAACAGATTATACAAATAGGCTTAAAGGATCAGGCAGTGATCCCTAAATCTCGAGGCCAAAGGAAACCCCATAACTCACCAGAATCCTTGGAGATTTCTCTCTCCCCCACCTGCCTCGGGTTTTCTGGACAGGGAGTTTCGAAAGATTGTGGGAACCGGACAGGCTGGTGTGCGCAGAGAAAACCAGGAGGTTCAAAACTCGGGCTGTTCGTTCGGCAGGCCAGCAGGACCATAGACCGGCTTTCACAGGTCACGTTCGTCATTCTCGTATACTCCCATTTTCTAGTTAGAAAGACACGAGACTGCTGTGCGGATCTAAAAAAATGAAAACTCGGGGCCTGTGGATGTAGATTTAGCCTGGAGTCCCCTGGGGATGGAGCTGGCCACTGCCTTTGGTTTCTGCTGTGCGGCGATCCAGAGCTCTCTAGTGGAACATTCCCTGCCTCCTTTCTGAAACAGCAACCCCAGACCTCCTTGACTCTCTCCAGTCGTCCGCCCATTTTTGCTTCTTTTATAGAAAAGCTTCCTGTGCAAATTGTCTGTGCCTGTGCTTCCACTCTCTTCCGCTCTCTTCCTGACCCCCGTCTGGGCCTGGTCCCCACTGAGACTGCCCGGCTGTCAGGCCTCCTGGTCTCAGTCTCGCAGTAGCTTGTGACGGAGCTGACTGTTCTTCCTCTTTAAGGCGCTTCTTTCTTGGCTTGGCTTCCAGGATCCCACGCTCTCCTGGTGTTTTTTTTTTTTTCCTTCTCCTTCCCCCGCTGAACATTTCTGCTCGCTCTCCTTGACTGATTTCTCCTCTTTTTCCTGACCTGTGTCTCAGTTCTGGAACTTTTCTTCTCCTTCACCCTTTCCCTTGGAGATCTTGTCCAGTGGCCACCATCTGTCTTCCCAGCTCTAGCCCCCACCTCTCCCTGAGCTCTGACTTGCATTTCCAACAGTTCTGCGTGTCTTGATGGGCATCCCAACATGGCCCCAACTGAGCTCCTGATTTCTGCCCCCAGGCCTGCTTCTCATCCTCTATGCTCCATCTCAGCAAATGGCACTAGCCTTCATTCATCCAGGTGCTCAGCCAAAAATATGAGCCATCTTTGACAACCCGTCCTTCTTTTAAAAAAAATTGGCTTTCAAATTTCTGTTCTGTAATATTTGACACAAATATTCCATTAGCAGTAAATGCTAATGAAGCAGATGAAGCAAATTAGTAAAACGCTTGCTCATGTCCCACCACCCAGCTGGAGACAGCGTTACCTGTGCCTGCATCCCCCGGGTCTCCTCCCTGAACCACGACGACTCCTCTTCCCATCACACCCCGCATCCCGGCCCTGGCACGGTGTGTCGGCTCTGCCCTCCGAGCATGTCCACGTTCCACCACCGCCCCCTTAACCCTAACCACCATCAGATCTCCCTGGGTCCTTGCAGCTGTGCCCCTTCCTCCCACGTCTGCCCACCACACAACAGCAGAGTGACCCCTTTACACTGTGAGTCACGTCATGTCCCCCCTCTGCCCAAAGCCCCCACAGCCTGCAGCCACCTCCTTGCTGCTCCTCAAACAAGCCAGCCTCCTCCCACCATCTGTGCCTCCGCCTCTGTCCCCTGGCTGCCCTGGCTCCCTGGAGCTCCACGTGGCATCCCATCCCTACCCTAGGAGGCAAGGCAGCTGCCCCTCTGCCCTCCGCCCTGCTGTGCCCTGCCGCTCTGCTCTCTTTTCCCTCCACCTCTCACTAACTGAAACTAAATGTGCACCTATTTCCCACTTATTTATTATCTGTCTCCCAGGGAGACGGTAAACTTCATGGATTGTATCTTAGCACTAGGCACATGCCTGATGCACAGTAGAGCTTAAAATCTTAATCTTAGAACTATGCTCACTGAGTGTGTGCAAGTGAATAAATGATGAAAAATCTGTTGCATGAATGAGTGAATGAACATATTCCTGAATAACTGAAGGACGGGTCCTGGTGAGTAGGGAAGGAACAGGAGAACGAGGGCCCTTCTTTCAGGACCTCTGAGTAGTTGCTACAGTATTTTCTTTTATTTTCCTGGATTCTGAGTTGGAGATTCCTGTCATTCTGACTTCATTTCTCCATGTTGTTCTTGCTACTTACCGCTCACAGTGGTAGGGACTTGTTGCTTTGATGTTAAAAATCTGGGGTAAAAGACAACGAGAACGCTTGGCTGTTGTCCGTGAGGTTGTTCAGAAGACCAGATGAATCTCAGAACTAATAATTCTCAAAATTAATTAAACCTTCCTTTCCAATTATGAGAGAATTAAGTTGGTTGCTTTCAAAGTGAGCGGCGGCCGGAATCTGGGTCGCGCTCCGGCTGGGTCTGGGGGCAGTGTTGGTGAGCGTCTTTGTCTTCTCCTTTAGGGCTGCCACCCAGGACCATGAGCCGCTAAGATGGAGACGTCTGCCTCAGCCACTGCCTCGGAGAAGAAAGAAGCCAAAAGCGCGATCCTGGAGGCCGCCGCTTTCCCGGACCCGGGCAGGAAGGCCTCTGCTCTGGCGGTGGCCACGGCGGCGGCGGCAGCAGCGGTCGCTGCCCAAGGAGGTACTCACTGTTGTGCACACTGGACGGGCAGCGGGGGTGTTTTTCATGAGCCTGTTAGGATTTAATGAGACTGGAGGCCGATGTCATCGGGAGGCGTGCTGGGTTTATGGAGGGTGGAGAGGACGGTGCCCCTGCTACTGGGGATCCCAGGCACCGTCATGGACGCCTGCAGGTTTCTCCAAGGTCTGGCCACCCCAAATCTGGGGGGCTGGGCCGTCGTCTCAGACTCTGGCAGGTGGGGGTGGGGGGCTGAGAACGGGGAGAGGGAGGGGAAGGGGGGGCCAGGGCTGCTGGGCAGCCCTGGGGTGCGTTCAGTTGGCACATTCGAGATGGGCCAGAGATGCTGCTTCTTGCCTTTGGCCCGCCAAGGACTATTTTGGAAAGTAATTGTCTCCTGATCCCTTTTGGCTGTAATTAGAGGGTCAGGTATGGAATTTAGTATCCTTAGGTGAATTTCTGGCCAACTTAATTATAACAGAAGGACTGCACGAGCCGCAGCCTCTCATTTCACTGCCCCGAAGAGAAATACTCTGGTTTCCACTGGTCCGTGCCAGCATCCCGTTGGGAAAGTTTGGCGGGACGGCGAGACCTCCCCTGTGCCTGCGCAGTCCATCTGGAGGCCACAGAACTATTTCTGTCTCTGAGGAATGGAGACGCTTAGATTTCTTGTCTTTCCCTTTTTATTCAAGTGCATTTAGTCATGCCCTGTTGCTCTCGCCACTCAAGCACAGCCCAGAGAGCAGTGGGGAGGTTCGCCCTCGCCGGGTGGCTGTGCGAGTGCGGGCAGCACCTCTCACCCTCTGGTGCGTATACACATCTCAGGGGGCTTGTTGGAGTGACGATCTGCTTCAGCAAGTCGGGGCGGCGCTGAGTTTCTGCATTTCTAACCCGCGCTCAAGTGATGGGGCCAAGCCCAGGGAAGTGAAGACACTCGGAGAGTGTAGGTGTCCCTGTTTCTGATAGTGAGCATGAGGACCTCCAGCTCGTTGCTACTGTATTTATTTTCATTTCCCCCTGATTCCCAGCTGGAGGTCATTATCAGGATGTGTGGCCCAAGTCAGGAGAGGGAGATCCAAGGAACCTTCGTGCTCCCACAGGGAGGCGGGCCATTGGCCTCCTGACCTGGTGATGCCCCTCTATCCCTGTCCCCCTTGGAGACGGGCTCTCCAGGCCCTTCCTCTGTGAGGAGGAGTGGCGTGGGGTGGGGGTGGAGGAAGAACTCTTACCTGGCGTGGGAGGAGCCAAGTCCAGGGTGGACTCCCCATGCAGGGTGGTGTCAGGGAGCCAGGAGATCAGGGGAGGGAGGAGTCCAGGGGAGGGCAGGCCCGGGTGGGAGACTGGTGGTAGCTCAGAGGCCCGGCTGCCTGGTCCCAGGGCCGGCCATCCTGGGCCTGGCTGTGTCCAAATATGCATGGTCTGTTCCTTCCCCTGGGGCAGGGCCCACCCTGGCCTGTGGTGATGCCTCAGGCTGTCCCTCTGCTTGATGCACAGACGCTTGGGCCTCTGAGGCCCCACAGAGCTCCTTGATGTATTTCTGGCCTGGCCTTGGGCCCTCAACTGTCCCCCGCCTCAGCCTGGGTCAGCCTCTGAGCCATGAGTGGGTCATGGGCTGCCACACGGCACGATTTGCTGCGTGTCACGGTAGCAGAGAACAGACTCAGGCAGTAATTAGACAGTAATTAGGACGTAACTGGGGGGAAGCCCCTCTCATGTCAGACCTGGTTGTACAATAACAACAGATGCTTGAGGGGTTCTGGATCTGGGGGGATGGGCAGCAGACCTATAACTTGGAGTACAGCGGCTCCACGGAGGCACCCACCCATCTCCACCCCACCCCTACCCCAGGATGCCTTCCCTGCCCACCCCCACAGGCCCTCTGTCCCCTCACTGCCCGACCCCAGGGGAGTTTGGCTGATGAGGTTCCAGCAGAGGGTAGGTTTGCCTGTCAGCCCAGTTGCCCCAGGGCAGGTGGCCTGCCATCATCCGAGCAGGCTGGAGTCAGGTACTGCTGGGGCTGGAGAGCCTCCTCAAGCTCCTGCTCCCTTGTACCCCTCTGAGAGGCCTACTGGGGAAGGGCCCTCCTGAGTCAGAGAAGAGCAGCTATTCCTGCATGGGGCAAAGCAGAGGGCATCTTGGAGCGGGTCCCCCGGTGCTGGTGGGCTGTGCATTCTGAGGATGGCATGAGGGAGGCCTTGTGCAAGCCCAGAGGGCACTGGCCTGGGTCCTAGTTCCCCCAGGCCACCCCCAGGTCTTGGTGTGGCAAAGCATTCCCTTCCCTGGGCCCCATGTTCCTAATCTGTGTCCTGAGGGCATTTGACAGATGGCACCCAAAGTCTTTATGGTCTTGTGACATCAGATCTTCCTTACATCTTATTGACAGTGGCAGAGGTGCTCTTAGCAAGAATCCTCACTGACTTAGCAAACTCAAGTCCTAGAAGGCTCCAAAGAGCCTCTGATTTGGGCCTTCCTGCACGCAGGGGCGTAGGCTTGCCGACAGGTGAGGTGAATGCACGGAAGGAGGTGAATGCACGGAAGGAGGTGCAGCAGAAGGTGGTTTGCACAGGTCCCGAACACTGAGGCCCCCGGGGTGGGGATGCTCTTGCATTCAGCTCTGGGTCTCGGTGCTTAGTGCTGGGCCGGGCCTGAGATGGCGCCTGAGTGTCTCCTGTGGACCTGAGCGGTGTGAGGAGAAAGCGTGGGATCACGAGGAGCTGGGCCGAGGAGGGGCGGTGTGGCGGAGCCAGCAGCATTAGCCTAGCCCTGAGGAGGTTGGGAGCTTAGCCTGCGGGCGTAGGGCTGGGTGTGGACAGGCGGTGAGGACGGGCAGTGGGGCCTGCCCAAAGGCCTGGGAGGAGGGCAGTGCTGCCCAGTGCCTCCTGGGCTAGAGCAAGGGTGCAGGGAGCTGAGCACCACTTGTTGAGGGGACCCTGTCCCTGAGTTGTTTCTGGAAAAGACGGAGTAACCATCCCGGTCTGGGAGGGCTTGTCTGAGGCCTGTTTGCTGCGGCAGGGGCGTGACTGAGCTGATCCCCCTGTTGCTGTGCAGGTGACCACTCAGATGCCTGGCTCCTCTGACGCCTGTTTATCTTTTCAAAGCCGGTGGTATTGTCCCCGTGGTCTGCACCATGTGATCCGCAGCTCTCCCAGACGGGATAGCTTACACAAGCTTAGTGTTTCCTGCCTTCTTAAACATCAGTCAAGGGGTGGGGTGAGTCCCATCTGAGGATGTCAGGGGCACTGTGGTGCGTAATGGGCAGTCATGAGAGAAGGGCCAGATCCTACAAACTGGCAGGGCTGTGATCACCCGTGTCTGCGGGGTGTCCACATGTGGGGGCACCTGTACTCCAGGCCAGCTTCTGACCCCTTATCCAATTCTCCCCCACTGCCACCAGTGTCAGGTGCTTCAGTTCCACCACTGGAATTGTATGACTTTGGTTGGAAGAGTGCGCATACCTTTAGGCAGAAAGACTTCATTTTCACATTGTTTATAGCTGTGAAAAATAGGAAACAGTGTAACTGTTCAACAATAGGAGATTGATTAATCAAACTGGAACATCTATTGAATGGAACATTATGTAGCCATTAAAAATGTTTATCAAGACTTTATAATAATGGGGAGGGATGTGTTTATGTTCTAGTAGTTATTAATAGAGAAAAAGCAGGATACAAATTATATCTCACAGGCACCACTTTATGATACATAGAGGTGCTGTTAGCAGTGGTCATCCCAATATTGGGACTCAAGGTGATGGACATGGCATACAGGAAACTCATCCCTGTGGTTCTTAAGGACCTTCAGCCTTCTAGAACCCTCTATTAGAATGTAAGTACCTTAAGAGGCGGGGTGTGCTGGAACCAGGCCGTGCCAACTTGTGAGAGCTGAGTGCTTCCTCTGCCATGAACTTAGGTTGGTTACTTGCAATTGGCCATGTCAAGAGTATTTATACCACGAAACTGGCCCCTCCCCCACCCCACTGCCAGAGCCTGCTGTTAAACATCTACTAGCACCCGACTGATGGTATCTTAAGCCTCACTCAGACTCCTTGACAGCCACCTGATCTCCCATTAGGAACCAGAAAGAGAGTGAGTCCAGAGCGAGGAGATGGGTTATAAGGGAGGCGGGCGTCCCCACTTGTAAAGCTTGGAAAACCCAGATGGGAGCGTCTGGGTGTTAGAGAGGAGCGGCAGGCACGTCTAATTCATGAGTGGTCGGAGCCTCTCCATTGTGTAGATGAGACTGAGATGAGGTGGAGATGGGACTTGCCCAAGGCCACCAGCTGCTTCAACAGAGAGCCAAGTCTGGGGCTCGGGGCTCCCACCTCCCATATGGTGAGAGTCTCTTTCAGGTATTTGCTTTTAGATTGTGAGTTTAGGCTGTTCGTGGGTGATTGGGGCCCTAAAGCCGAGCCCACTGATCCTATGGTAAGCGTCCAGTCTCTGCACCAGCCTCCGACAGGTCTCCTCATCCGTCCCCGTGCCTCAGCCCCTCGTCTGTCCAATGGGCCAACAGCGCCTGCTCCCTTCCAGACAGCCGGTTCTTTGAGGTCTGGGGCTGTGCCTTATTTGCAGAGGGATCTGAAAAGTCGGCTGGCTTGACTGGCCTCTGTTGCTTGACCTTCCTTAGGCGTCATGAGGCTCAACCTGCTGGGGGCTGGGTGTTTCACTCAGAGTCGCCACCTCCCTGAGCCAAAACGTACGACAGGAACACCTTGCTGAGCAGAGCAGGGCCGGACCACAGGAGAAAGCAGCCCTGTGGTCAGGTTGGGGGGCTAGTTGAATCACCTGGCGGGCGCAGCGCCAAGAGCGGCCGGCAGAGCTGCGGACGGCGGGTTCTTTCCCGGCCTCTTTAGCGATTGTGCTAACACTTTGGAGGCCATAGAGCTTTAAAAACACATTTTGGCCCAGAGCTGTTTTCCCTTTGATTTTTAAAATGGCGTAATTTTAAAGGCAATTTGATTCAGATGTTTCTCATTGCTTTACACTGCCACTGCCCAAATGCTGTTGTATTTTCCTCCTCGATACTAACTTTTCTTTCCAAATATATTTCTGAACCTCTCTTTGTGCTTCCCCTGAGCACCAGGGACCCAGCTACTCCAAGCCTCCGGGCTGGGACGATCAGAGAGGTTGGAGCCGTGACACTCGGAGCTGGGTCTACGTCCCATGAGCTTTGCTTGCTGCTGAAGTCGAGCAGGCAGACGCCTTTAGAAATCCTGTGACGCGCCTGCAGGGGCCAGCACCTAGCGCCCACACCGAGCGCCCGCTCTGTGCTGGGCCAGGGTCCTCCCAGGGTGGGGCCCCAGCAGCACCGGCATTCCTGGGAGTTGGGCCCTCCCCTGGACAGACCTCCTGAGGCAGAGTTTCTGGGAGTGGCGCCCAGCAAGCAGGGGCTGATTCTGATGACTCTTCCTTGCTGGTCCCTCCGTGTTCCGGCTGCATGAGGTAGGGCGAGTCTTTCCGTCTGTAGAGTGGGAATCGTCCGCGGAGCTGCTATGCAGAAATGACAGCAGGAACGTAATGTGCTCACAGCCGCCCGGCTCGGGCACTTCGTGGGGAGTAGCTGCTCCTGCCGCCTCTCCTCTCACAGATGGTGCGGAGGAGGAGGAGGAAGCAGCCCAGACTCCAGAGTCAGACCACCTGGGTAAGGCCTGGCTTGGCTGCCCTTGGGCAGGTCTTTGCGTCAGTTTCCTCATCTGTAAGATGGATGTAATGGAACCTACTTCACAGTGTTGTGAGAGTTACTCGAGTTAGTGCACTAAAGTGTTGGGCACAAAGGTGGCCCTCTGTGAGGTCCGACTTACGTGTTCGCCTTGTTAACCATTGCCAGTTTTCCTTTTCTAGGTCTGCCGGCTCTGCCTGACTCCAAAAGTCTCCTCTTTGCTAGTAACCCTTGTTAGCCGACCCATTGAGGCTGGATGGTTGATGGGAAGCCCAGATTTCTCTCGCGAGTGGTGGAGGGAGCCCTGAGCTGGAAATCAGACCAGGGTTTCTGTCCTGGATAGGTGACCTTAGCGGGTCTCTGGCGTCTTTAACTCAGCCTCCTCCCCTGCACACTGGAGGGTGGGACCAGACCAGAGATTGCTGAAGCTGGCCGAGCCTTAGAGTTTCATGACACCCCCCTGATAAATGCAGACTCCCAGGCTGCCCAGACCCGCTGAAATGGACTCTCCCACGCTGGGCCTGGGCGCATGTGTGTTAACAGGCTTCCCCGGGTCGTTGGATGTAGTTGGTCCCAGGCATGGACTAGATCCTGGAGGTGGGGAACTAACGGTGGTTAGTCCTGGCAGGGTTAACGTTGACCAGGGTTGAGCACTGCGTGATCTCAGCACAGTGCTCCCTGCTGCAGGAGGCCACTGTGCCACCTGAACTCGCAGTGGCCACCCCTTCGTCTTGTTCACGGGCCCTGCTGGCTTCTTTGAAAGGTTCTTCGAGGCCATTTTTGCTCAGAGGTGAGCTGTTCACATCTGTCTTGGAATGGCTGCGCAAACGCCAGAATATGGAAATGGCTCAGGCGGTAAGCGTTCTGGCCGAGATGCCCAGAACCGGGACATCCCCATCACAGGGACCTTACCATGCCCCGTCATTGATGAATACCTCCGTGTCCTTGGTCTCTTAGCACTCTGTGTCTGTGCCCCCCACCCCCCAGGATGCCCGTGTGGGCAGGGTGTTGTCTGTTCCCCACTGCACCCTCCAGCAAGGCAGGCACCTGATAGATGGTTGTGCAGTGAGAGGAGGGAGTCTGATGCTCTCATGCTCGGCGTGTGCCCCGTGGGCTGGTGCGGCCAGCTGCCTCTGTGGCCCTGAGGTCCCCTGGGATGAGAGTCGATTGAGGCTGGGTGCTCCTGGCCCTGGCTCCCCTCTCGAGGCCCCCTGGATGGCAGAGACCTTGCTGCGTGGGCCAGCCTCCCTCGCTTGCCTGAGCCACTCAGCCGGGGCCGCATACTTTTGCCTCCGGCCCGAGGACGCACTCAGGTGTGACTAAGTGGGCAATTATTCTTTTTTAAGTGATTTCCGGGATTGCTGTGGATGCTGCTTCTGAGCTTGTTTTAATGGCCCAGCCACGTGGGACACCAGGTCCCGTCAGACTTTTTCAAGAGAGTGAGCTCGGTTCTCCCTGACAGCTTTGCACACCCAGGGTGCTGGTGTAGTACGACCGCCCAGGAGTTTTTTGGGTGGGTTCTGAATGACTCTTGATGACACTGTGGCGTGGTCTCTGGTGCCGGGGATGTACTGGAGAGTCAAGGTGCCTGGGGCGGAGGGCGAGGGGTGGAGACTCCCTCCTGCTCACAGTGGAGTACAGTGGGAAGGACCGGGCATGAGGCCAGTAGGGCCGGAGCTCTTCCCAACTCTCCACTTCTTAGCTGTGTGTTCTGCGGCAAGTCAGAACTTCTCTGAAGTCTATGAAATGGAGATAGGAATGGACAGGTGAAATGAGAGAGCGTTGTCGAGTGGCTAGCAGGTGCCTGCGAGAGCAGAGACCAAGTAAATGATAGCAACATGAGTCTGAGTGAGCTTTCCTCTCGCGTATCACGGTCTCATGCTCAATGCTGAGACCTCGGGCTCTCAATACCACTCAAAATGGCTGCCATCCAAAATCAGAGCCCTACTTGCCACCAACACAGCAGCTGTCCCCCCGCTCTGCCCCCCCCATCACCCCACCATGGTGTTCTAGGCCCAGCCCGGGATCTGTGCACTGGGAGCTTTCCTCCAGCCCTGCCTGGCTGCTCCCCCTTGGTGGTGGAGGCTGGCACATGTTTGCACTCCGGACCCACATTGCCGTGATTTTGGCTGGTGCCCTTGAGCGGGCAAGCTCTGCCCACACAGAAGGAGAGGCTGGAGGGCTGTGCGGTGGCTCCTCCTCCTCCTGTTCGCTCCCCGGGGCCATGGCCACACCTGCAGACATGGCCTCGTTTCTCATGGTTTCTCGTGGATGTTCAACTATTGCAGAGCTGGGGAAAGCTTTGAAGTCATTTCTAACCATAGAACTGGAATAAGCTTTAAAGATCATCTAGTTCAAATCTGTTCATTTTACAGATGTGGAAACTGAGGTTCAGAGACAATGAAGCACAAACGCTCACCGAGTGATACCACTGGATCTGGAAACCAATTCCTAGGAATTGCCCATGGGATGGTACACAGCTGTCCCCAGCCCTACCCTCTCCTGGCCCAAACCCCAGCTTCCCACAGTGACGGTGTTTATGTTAGAAACATTTTTCTGATGTTTGGTCCTGTCAAAACTAATTTTAGCATTTCTAAAGCGTGGTAAAAATACAGCCTCATTACTTTGATGTCAGTGCATAGTTTACTATTAGTATATTCTGGGGTTTATCATTTTAGTCATGTTTAACACGGCTGCACCAGGCATGCACTATTAAATCTGGCTTATTTTACATTCCTGTCCGGCATTATTTATTTGTAACAATTTCCTCTCTATCAAAAGACACAGCTAATGCTGTGTTTTAATGTGTTATTTACACACAAAATAACCTATTTACAACTCAGTACGCGCCGGAGGGAGAATGGATGGGCCCCAGCTTCCTGCGTTCTGTTACATCGGAGTTTAACAATCTGCTTTGCTAATAGAACCATTTATCATGCGTGTGGGGGGGATAATTTATTTTATGTTTGTGGCCAGGTCTCACCGCCTCTGATCTCAGGAACATTTTGAAGATAATGAAGTCAGGCCTGGTGTTTGGGGTGGATGTGAACACCTGGAGGAGGAGGGGGACCGCTGGCCTTCCCGAGGTGGCCTGGTTACCTCTGGGTTTCCTGAGCTCCTGTGTGCATCCCACAGATGGTTCTAGAACATCACTCAGAGACGCAGAGATGGCAGAGACCCTGCCTCTGCCCTCTAGGAGCTCCCAGTTGGAGGTGTTGGGGGACCAAGAACAGAGCACTAGGGGGACATGTGGGAGACAAGACACATCCTGCCCAGGGAGCTTCATGAGGCGGCAGCGTCTGAGCTGGGCCTTTAGGGATGTGCAGGGTCTCACCAGGCGGAAAGGAAGGATGGGTGGAGATTGGCGGGGGAAGCAGCAGCAGAGCGGCCCCTCAGGAATGCAGGGGTTTGGGGGTCAGCGAGTCGGCCCATGTAGCTCCAGTGTGGGGTCGTAGGTGGGGCCTGAAAGGTGATCCAGCCTCGGAGGCAAGTGGAGTGTCCAGACTCTTCCTCCTACCCGCCCAGGCTTCAGGGAATCAGCTATAGAGGTTTAAGGCAGACCCCTGCCACATCAGAGTGGCAGGTCAGCCTGCAGTGGGAGGGGCTCTTGGGCAGAGAGGCTGGAGGCAAGGAGTCCAGGGAGAGGTCCCCGGGTCTGGCAGTGATGGGCAGTGGCATCTGGGGACCCATGGGACCAGGGGAGGAGGAGGCCTCCTGATTGCCCTGGAGTGAGGCCCGGGGGTGGCTGAGGCTCCCGGGTGGGTGTGTGGCCGCTTGACCATGTCGGCTGAGGTCCTGAGGTTCCATCGGAGCCTCTTCTCTTATGCACACTGCTGGGTAAAGAGGGAAAAGCAGTGCCTCTGAAGGAAGCTGCTGCCCTGTCTGAAGCCATGTGCCAGCTTCACAGGGTGGGGTCGAGGGGAGGCATCCGAGAAGCAAGAGCCGTAGTCCCTGTCCCCAAGAGCTTGTGGTCCCCATGGAGAAACCAGACGCCCCCACTCGCGATGCTGACGTGGCCTATAGCTGATGCCTGAGTGATCAGGAAGACCGCAGGGAAGGAGTGTGGCCTGAGGGCTCTAACGGCTGAGTAGGGCCCTGGTGAGGCCACCGCTTGTAGCCATGTGCTCTCTCTGACCATCGGAGAGATCAGATGGGACACTCAGATCAGATGGTTGGGGACAGGTTACCAAAGCGGTGTTTGCACAGGATGCCAGGGCCTAGAGCAAGCCACAGGGGGTGGTGCACGGTGCAGCCAGCTCTGGGGCAGCCAACGTGGTCTGGGGGCTGGGGCTCAGGCTCGGATGGACAAGGTTGGAATCTTTTCTCTGCCACTTCCCAGTTCGGTATCCTTTGCTGCTCTGAACCCTAGTGTCCTCATCTTAAAAATGGACAAAACACTTACCTTTTCAGGGCTAGGATTACAGATAACTGGTATAAAGTGCTTAGATAGGTCCTGGCATGTGGTAGACATTCTGTATGTAGAATTGCTGCTATTAGTATTGTTGTTATTGCTATTATTATGATTATTAATTCTAGATCCATTTCTGAAAGTGGCATTATGCTTCCAATACATGAGAGTGAATAAATGAATGAATGAATGCACAGGTGTCTGAGCTGGGTCTTCACAAGGAGTAGCAGCTTGCCTGTGATGTGCAAGGAGGATTGGCGTTCTAGACCAAAGAACAGCATGGGCAAAGGTCCTGGGATCTGAGAATGGTTCGGGTTGCCTGGGGAGTGCTGGCAAGCGAGGCTGGCCCTGTCAGCCCCTTGGGGAGGGGCTTCCTTCACTCCCCAGCCCCAGCACAAGCCGCTGTCTCAGGGCTGGGGAGCCCTGTGAGACTGTGTCCAGAGGCCTCTCCCAGGTCTGAGTCCTCCAGCTGCTGCACAGCCATGCCTGGATGCTGGAGGCCCGGCCTGGTCCTGGGTGTGTGGCTTGTTTGGACCTCCCTCCAGATTCAGGCTTGTTTGGACCCCCTTCCAGGTTCAGCTTGCTTATCTACCCTCTCCTCCTGGGCGGGCAGGGAGGGGAGGGCTGTAGGCACTTTGTCTTGAGAAACTGCCCTTGGCTCTTTTCCTGTGACTGTGGCCCTGCTTCCAATGGGCGTGGAGTGCTGGCTTGTGTTGTGGGATTGGGAAGCCCGAAACCCTGACACCAGGCAGCGAGGCCTCTGGTCGGAGGAGAGTCATTTCTGTATCTGGTTGTCCCTCCCATTTTGAGTAGGCACATTTGAGAGGAGGGTTTGGGTTTGGTTTGGCACCGGGCAGTGGACAGCAGGCACGGGCCTCATACCTTCCTCAGTCTCTGCCCTTCTGGAATTGAAGGGACGCCCAGGGGAAGCCTCATGCACGGCAGAGTAGGTGGTCCTGCGTGATGTGACAGAGGTCAGGCCCCCGCCCCACTGAGTGCCTGAAATCCACCCGTTAGCTGTCACCTTCCCTCTGGGGTTGTGTAGAGGCCCACATTGTCCTTCACCCGTCTTTGTGACCCAGGTTACTGGGTGCCAGGCCCCTCCCCAGTGACACCTGGATCCAGGCAGCCTGTGGGCACTGGAGCACCTGGGGCCGGAGAGCTGA
Organism: Diceros bicornis minor; assembly: GCF_020826845.1. Lineage (NCBI taxonomy): Eukaryota > Metazoa > Chordata > Mammalia > Perissodactyla > Rhinocerotidae > Diceros > Diceros bicornis. The sequence goes on along the minus strand of NC_080749.1, from coordinate 11,923,309 downwards.
CCCACAGGAGAAGAGGCTCAGAATGGGAAGCACAAATTGCCAGAGACACACTTTGCTGCCTCTTAGAGTTCTGGGGTGGACGCAGGTGGGACCTTTCACCCGTTTCTGGTCCCCAGAGTCTGCACACTGGTCACATCCCTCCAGGCTGTGTTGGTGACAAGGAAAGCAACAGATGCCTTTGGTTAGAGGCAGGTGGGCTGGGTCCACATCCAGGCATGAGCGTGGGCCTCGTCTTTAAAATGGAGGTGACGAAGCTCACCTGGCCAGGGGTGGAGGAGGTGAGGGTCTGAAAGGTGGGCGTCCAGGGGCTGCTGTCATATTCTCATTGGATAGTGGCGTCACCTGCCTGAGGGGGCCTGTGGCAATCCTGGCTGGATCATTAGTGTCCAGAGCAGTGTGGAGCTGTCTGGCTGTCCACTGCCCACAGTGGCGCCCATATGCCAGGCCCAGCTTCCCCAGCTCTCGGCTGGCTGGGGGAGGGAGGGCCCAGCAGTTCCACTCTAGGTATGTGCCCAAAAGAATTGAAAACACATGTTCATACAAAACTTGTACCTGAATGTTCACAGCAACATTGTTCATCATAGCCAAAAAATGGAGATAACCCACATGTCCATTAGCTAATGAATGGATAAACAAAATATAGTATATCCACATATGGAATATTATTGGGCCATAAAAAGGAATGAAATACTGATACATCCTGAAAACGTGTGAACCTTAATAACGTTATGCTCAGTGAAAGAAGCCAGATCCGGAAGGCCACATGTTGTGTGATTCCCTTTATATGAACTGTCCCAAATAGGCAAATCCATGGAGACGGAAAATAGATTCGTGGTTGCCGGGGGCCAAGGGGAGGAGGGAATGGGGAGTGACTACTGATGGCTATGGAGTTCTTTTTTGGGGCGATGAAATGTTCTGTAATTAGATGGTGGTGATGGTTGCACAATCCTGTGAATGTACTAAAAACTGCTGAATTGTATACTTTAAAAGGATGAATTTTATGGCATGTGAATTATATCTCAGATTTGAAAAAGAAGGAAGAAAGGGAGGGAGAGGTAAGAAAGGATGAAGGGTGGGAGGGAGGAGGTGAGGGAGGAAGGTCGGGAGGGCGGCGGGTGGGAGGGGTGGGGGAGGCTGTCATCTCTCAGGCCCATGGCACCTGGGCCTGGCCCTGTCTCGCTCCGAAACCCCAGCATGAGTCTCCAGGCTGCGTGAGCATCGCTGCCCCTCAGGGAGGACCCAGCTTCCTCTGGCCAATGAGCAGCCTCCCCAGCCAATTCTATAGGCTCCAGAAGCTCTAAAAATAACTGGAGTGGAAGGAGGGTGTTTAATGGCAAAGTAAATAATTACATTAAGGGTGCGAGTGTGGAGGGGAGCTGAGTAAATCACTGTGGAAAGAGCAGCAGCCTCCAGCTAACTTCCGGGCCTTTATCACCAGATACGTCCTCCCTGGGACTCCGAACAATTGATCGTGGCGGGCGTCGTGGGCTCTGCGGCAGCGGGACTACCGGGGTCAGGGGGCTGAGACAGATGGCCTGCCGGCATGCCACAGTGACCCCCCGGCCCCCCACTATGCCAGATGGCTGAGCCCAGGGGGTAGGGGAGGCTCTGGGTCCCTGTCCTGCTGAAAATCAGATGCTTGGCTGGGAAGGGCCAGGGCTTGGTGCTGCTCTCAGCTGGAGAGGGCCAGATTCTTCTGTGCTTCTGAGTGGGAGGTGCCTCAGGGACCATCTGGTCCACCGAGGCTCAGAGAGGGGAGCGGTCTTGCCAAGGCCACACAGTGAGCGTGTGACGGATCCCAGCAAGGGGCAGACCTGGGACTCCCAAGCCAGCATGCTGTCCTGCACCAGGCGGGTTGCCCAGGGGAGTGGCCCTGAGACGCTCAGTGGTGTTCCCAGCCCGTGTGTGGTATCCCTGGCCCCTCCAGCAGTGTCTGCAGAGGGTAGTGCCAGGCGGCCTGCAGCTCCTGGGGAGTATCAGTGTCGGCCAGGGCTGGCACAATTAGGGCTGTGGTTGTCTGGCACACCCTCCCGCCTCCCCTGTCTTGGCCTGGGCCCCGGTTTGCCCCTTCCCTTCACCGTGCTCCCTTCCTCTACCCCATGGCCTCACCCTGCGCTCAGTGAGTCGCAGCCTCAGTGAGTTGCAGCTGGCGGCTCCAGGAGTCCTCCTTCCTCCCCAGCCCCGTGCCTGCCCCTCGGGCTGGCCCTCAGCTGGAGGCCGTGGAGGATGGGCAGGCAGCCAGACATAATGCTGGGCCCCGGGACAGACATTTGCGATGTATGAGGATACAGGAAGGGGCCGCACCTTTGCCTGAAAGGATGGCTCTTCCCTGATGCAAACCAAGTCAGGACGCTGGGTTGCAAGCAACAGAAACTCGCTTGGACTCTCTGAGGCTACGAGGGGCTCTCGGCCTCTGTAACTGGGATGCTGTGAGGTCCCGAATTTGAGGCTCCAGTGATGTGACTGGGACGCTGTCTCTTTCTCCCCATGCTCTGGGTTGGCATGCAGGCAGGTGGTGACAGTTGCTGCAGGTGAATGTGGACCTGACGCCCCTGAGCTCTGATGGAGAAGCATCTCCTTCCAGGCGATTCCAGCAAAAGTCCAGGAAGTCTTCCCATTGTCCTGGCCTGGGTCTCCTGCACCCTGTGAGCCAGCCACTGTGACAGGCCGTGTGTCATTCCTGGGTCCCGTGGACACCTGGTGGTATGAGGAGGGTCAGCCTCCTTGACCGGCAGGGACCTGCACGGGAGGGTGGGCCCCATGTGATGCCTGGCGGCCAGATAAGAATGTGCACCTCCCTGCAGCCCTTTGGCAGGCGGCGTGGGAGGACACCCAGGGAGGACGGGCACCTGTAGACACTTGCTGGTGAATGACAGATGGAGCCAGAGTTCCGGCTTCAGCAGCAGCGGGCACTCCTCTGGTCATCTGTCCCTGGGCTACTTTGGGCCTGTCCCCCTTCCCTTGTCCTCACAAGCTCCCCCTGAGGGAACACAAAGTGCTCCTGAGAAGTCCCAGGTGAAAGCCTGTCAGAGGAAATGCCAGAAAGTTCCAAGGTAGCACTGAGGAGGGTTCCTCAGAGGAGGAGGCACGTGTGGGGGAGGTTCTGAGAGGGGGATGGGAGCGGAGGCCCGGGGTGGTGAGACGGCACAGGTGGAGGGCAGGCCCAGAGCGAGCGCCTGCCTGAGAGGAGGTGTCACGACAGGGTGGGAGGAGACGTGTGGTTGGAAAGGGAGCTTTGAGCGGCTTCGGGGAGTCTGGAATCTGGACTGTGGGGAGTAGGGAGCCACTGAAGGCTCTGAGCAGGAGTGGGACATTTAGAGTAAACTCGCTTTTTTGCTGGATTGACTTGACATCCTGTGACTTGAAGCATTCCATCCCCACAAACGAAATGCAGGTGATTCCTGCTGGATTTCTCTGCTTTCCAGATTGTTCTTCCTTCCTTCTTCCCTCTCTCCCTCCCTGCCTCTCCCTACCTTTCCCCAAATGTTTAGTGAGGCCTCGTGTGTGCCCGGCGATGTTGGCGATGTTCTAGTCACGGGTGAGGGCCTCGCGCGTGGCCAGGGATGTTCTAGTCACTAGGTCACGCAGGGAACACACAGGCAAGGGCCACTTCTCCTGGAACTGACAGTCCAGTCGGGTGAGACAGGAAGGTAACGTGAATGACCACGTGGGAAGATGTACAATGAGTGCTCTATGGGGGTTCTGGGGCTCGGCAGTGTTTCCCAGGGCTGTTAAAGCCACTGCCCCTTTCCGATGTGCTGGTTAGGCAGAATGGAAGCTGCTTCCTTGGCTGGGGGAGGAGAACAGGCTGACAAGCTGGCTCAGGTCGTCCTTGTGCCCAGGGGCCGTGCCTCCACCCGTGTGTGCCATGGCCTGGTCCTGCCATCCCTGTGTCGGGAGGCGTGGCTGGAGTGGGGCCCCCTGGAGCCCATTGCCCTGGGTTCAGAGCCACTGTGGGAGCAGGGGCAGGCCCTAGGGTCCTGGTCCTTCACACAGGGACGGGCATGCCCTCCCTCGTGGGGCTGTGGTCAGGACGGAAGCACAGGTCCCACAACAGGGCCATCCTCACGGGGGCTCCGGATGGGCTGACTGCAGTGCCACTGCGGGGGACCTCAGAACCTTCTCTCCGTCTGTGAGGTTGTCACCCTCAGAGTGGGCCTCTGGGGCATTTCTGGCTCTCAGGGAGACACTGGGGACCCTATGGTCTTTGTCTGGGGTCATCACCCCTCCCAGTCCTTTAGGCTGCTGGGATCCCCTTTCTCCCATCCCCATCCCTGACATGCAGGTCCTGCCTCTCTGTTTCTGGAATGTTCTCTCCTGGACCGACCATTCTGCTTCAGTCTCCACACCTCGTGGTTGGCGCTGGTGGGCTCTCCCCTCACCCCTCCCTGTCCGTGCGTCTGTCTGTGTGTCCACCCTCCACTCTCGTGTGACGATGTAGGTGGAGTCCTCGTCAGCAGCAAGAGCAGGGTGAGGCTGAAAGGAGAGTTGGTCGTCCTTCCGTGGATCGCCAGGCCCTGACCCAGGGTGTGGGAACCTTTACCAGCCTTGTTTCCTGGGAGGGGAGGGTACTGAACTCGGAGCGGCAGACCTGGGTCCTCCGATCCTGGGGGCGATGATCCCCCAGGAGAACCATGAGGGGCCGACGCCAGGCCCTGGGCGACGTCTGTGGGAGGGTTCTGAAGAGTTCGCAATGAACCAGGGAAAGGAAGGCATTAGAACTCCAGGCGTTGGTGCTTGGAGCTTCATGAACACTGACCAAATGTCCTGGCGGGGCCGTGGGGCTCAGACATGTCTTTTGTGCACGTATCCCCAAGGAGGACTCGGAAGCTTCTGGGAACTTAGAAAAACAAAACAAAACAAAAATCAGAGTCTATGTTTCCCTGTGCTGTGATTCTAGGGGTTCTGTTGTTGGGGCCAGGGGGTGGGGGTGGCAAGAGTGGCCTTGGAAGGTTCTTCCCAGAGGAGGTGGGGGCAGAGACTGTAGGAACGGCCGTGTCCCTGAGCTCCCCGTCCCAGAAACGTGCCAGTCACAGGTGGGGAACAGCCTCATCCCCTCAGCCGGGTTGTGTCTCGGGAGGGAGAGAACCAAGCCCAGGGTCAGACTGAGACTTCGGGCCCTGCTGGTACTAGAACTTTCCAGCTGGGTGTCTGCCTGGGGCAGATGGATGCCACATCACTGCTGGACCGTCCTCCTGTCTGTGGTTCTCTACATACAGCTACGTCTGGTCCTTCATCCTCGGGTGCCCCTCCCCAGCCTGGCGCCACTGCCAGTTTGTCCACCGCCTCTCGATTTTCTTGAGTGCGGTCTTGTCCCCCCTAGATCACCATGCTGTGCCAGCCCCTGGGCCACCTCATCCTGAACAGAAGGTCACCCCCAGCCTCCTCAGCCTTCGTGAGCCAGTTACCACCAAGAATTTCTGGAGTTTGATGCCGTGGGGAGATTCCAGGACCCCCCATGATCTGTCCTACCCAGGGGGCAAGGGAGCCGAGGTCTGAAACGCCCTCTTGTCAGTCGTGGCTCCAGGCCTGCTCTGGCACATCCAGCCTGCTCTGCAGTTGGCCAGAGTGGGCTTTGGAGGCAGAGAAAACCCTGAGACAATTAACCACAGATGCCAGTGGTTGGAAGTTGAGTGTGTGCACCAAAGCGGTAAGGGCAGGGACGTGAGTGGGAACCAGTAGCATCTGCTACACAGAGATAGAAGTGTGGGTACCTAGACGTCATGATTTCTGGGGGTTTAGGGACCCTTTCCTGTGTCCCTCTCAGTGATTTCATCATTAGAGATGAATTCTTTTTTTTTTTGAGGAAGGTGGGCCCTGAGCTAACGTTTGTTGCCAATGTTTCTCTTTTTCTTTTTTCTCTCCAAATCCCCAGTACATAGTTGCATATCCTAGTTGTACGTCCTTCGAGTCCCTCTATGTGGGATGCCACTTCAGCATGGCTTGATGAGCAGTGAGTAAGTCCACACCCAGGATCCGAACCGGCGAACCCTGGGCTGCCGAAACGGGACGCAAGAACTTAACCCCTATGCCACTGGGCCGGCCCCCTAGAGATGAATTCTAATGGCTTAAGAATGTATGGGTGTGGTACAATGAATACCCCCCAGGAAGGAGGCAAACAACCTGGCTGTTGTCAGACATCAGTGCCTCAGTGGGAATGAGTTTATCAGATTCTGCATTGAGAGTAGGGTTTGATGAGGAAGAGGACAGGAAGACAGGACAGAGGCTGCCGCTCAGAGAAAGGACTGGAAACAGGCTGAGGATCCTGAAGATCCCCTTGGTGCATCCTCAGAGACAAGCTCCTGTGTCCTGCCTTCCTGAGGACTGTCAGTGCCCAAAGCCCAGAGAACCAGAGGACGGGGGGGACGGGGATGGTTCTCCCAGCCTGGCCTTCTGGAATGGAAGAGACCCCAGACCCCGAGGCCCAGGGACGAGCCTGATTTATAACCAGTCACTAAAAATATATACAGTGAAATGAAAGCTCTGCCACTGCGCAGGCTCTCGCTGGCCGCTGTAAAGATAAGTAACGGCAGTTATAGGGCCACTTAAACCCTTACCTTTGGGGTATAAAGGGGTCTGTGCAGACAGTAAGTCTTTATCGAGAAATGTTGACTCATAAAAGCACAGGGCAGCCTGGGGGAGAAGGCGTCCCGGCTGAAGCCCGCCTGTAAGAGGAGCTGCAAATCACGCGTCCAGAAGTTGAGGTGGGAGCACGTTAACCCTGACTGCGGCCTTCCAGACAGCCCCTCCCCAGCTCCCTTCCTGAGGTCGTGGAGGGCCCGTGGACGTCTGCGGTGGCTCCGCGGCACCACAGGCTGAGTCCAGGCTCTGTGGGCGCACGCGGCCCCTGCTCCCTTCTCTGGCCTCACAGTGTCTCTCCACAAGCCCGCCTTCTGGTACCTGCGCCTTTGTGCAGCTCTTCCTGAACCCCTCCTCTGTTCTTCTACTTGGCGGGGAGGCGGGCTCCTGCTTGTCCTTTCAGGGCCATTTGCACATGCCTCATGGTCCCCCAGACACCCAGCCCCGTGCCAGGTACAGTCTGATCAGGGGAGCAGAGGCACTGTGAGTGACACGGGACAGGGTTGTGATGGGACTGGCCCGCACCCAACTGTGGGAGCCGTGAAGTCTCTGGAAGGTTGTGGCCTCTGCGTCTGGTGTTGGGCCAAAGTGGCCGTAGGTCAGTGGGATCTGCAGTGGGAGGGAAGGCTGGGTGTGACGTGGGGGAGTGTGGACAACCTGGGACCCGTGGGGACAGTTAGAGCTCTCGTCTGTCTCCCTCCACTAGCTCCCAACCTCACGCACGACAGACGCCAGCAGGGGCTGCAGAAGGAGACTTCGCTGGGAGCTGTGCTTGCCCCTGGCCCGGAGCTCTGTGGGAGCTGGAAGAGCCGGCTCTGCCCGCGTCACCAGGACGCCACAGAGCAGCGAGGGTGTGCAGGAGCTGAGGGTGGGCAAGCCTGCTGCTTACCTACACCAAGGGTTCCCAAACTTTTTGGTCCCTCAAAAATTACTGAGGACCCCAAAGAACTTTTATTTACATGGATTATGTCTATTGATATTTACCTTACTATGAATTTAAAGTGAGAAAATTTTTAAGTATTTTAATTTTTACTTCATTTGAAAATAACAATGATAAATCCATTATTTTATGGAAAACAACTGTTTTCCAAAATAAAAATAAACTTAGAAGAATGGGATTGTACTTTTGTAAATCTCTTTAAATTCTGGCTTAATGGGAGACAACTGGATTCTCATATCCGCTTCTGCATTTAATATGTTGCAGTATGTTGGGGTTGTTTTTTATCTTTTTTTTTTAAATTGATGTTTTAATAGTTTTTAACATTGTGAAATTTTGGGTTGTACATTTTTGTTTGTCCATCACCATATATATGACTCCCTTCACCCCTTGTGCCCACGCCCCACCCCCATTGCCCCTGGTAACCACAATACAGTTTTCTCTGTCGGTGTGTTGGTTTATATTCCACATATGAGTGAGATCATACAGTGTTTGTCTTTTTCTTTCTGGCTTATTTCACTTGACATAATACACTCCAGGCCCATCCATGTTGTTGCAAATGGGACGATTTTGTCTTTTTTTATGGCTGAGTAGTATTCCATTGTATGTATATACCACATCTTCTTGATCCAATCGTCAGTCGAGGGACGCTTAGGTTGCTTCCACTTCTTGGCTATAGTGAATAATGCTGCAGTGAACATAGGGGTGCCTCAGCCTCTTTGGATTGTTGATTTCAGGTTCGTTGGCTAGATTCCCAGTAGTGGGATGGCTGGGTCATAGGGCGCAATATGTTGTTTTGAGTGAAATACGTGGAGGAAACCTGGTCTCACATACAATAAAGAGTTAGGGAGGGATATTTTAAAAAGCTTTTCAGCTAATTGTAGATATTCTTCTTTGATACTACACCAAAACTTTGTCAAGTGGTTATTTCTTAAACGTTACCTGCCATGTGGAATCTGAAACCGTATCAAAGACCTTCCCATATTCTGTTCATGAAAATCCATTGGTCTGTCTTGCACTGAGTGGCTGTTTTTCACCCTTGCATTATTCTGTACCATCAAGCTTTAGTCTTTTGGGAATATGTGTTCATGGAGTGGTGTGGCTATCCAGATGTGCAGCGAGATAGTGAGAGAGGAAGACAGATCAAGTCTTGGTGTTATTATGAAAATGCTGAGGCTTTGCCCCTACCCTGGACGAGGACCACTGGTTACACCATCCTTCCTCCAGATCTCGCACGGATTTCAGATGTGGCCAACCCCACCCGGAATCACACTGAGAAGGGAGTTCTGGGAAATGAAGTGTCAGCTCAGTTACGTTGCCACAGCACAAAGCCACCCCCACCGCCTCCACACGTGTCTCTCCCTGAAGCTCCCCCTGCACCCCTTGGTCCCACCCCCTTCTAGCTGCACTTTCTCTCCTCCCCTTCGTAGCTTCATCCTTGACGGAGCCATCTGTGCTCCCCGTCTACAAGTGCACTTCCATCAGGACCATGCCCCAGCCCCTCACCCAGGTGGCTCCATGAGGTCCCTGTGGTCCCCGGGCTGCTCAGTCCAGTGGGTGGTCTTCACTCCTACTTTTCTTACGTCTTACCAGCGCTTGAACCCTGCCCCAGCTCTTTTGTTCCCTGGCTTCTGGACACCGCACCCCCTGCGTGTTCCCCTGCCCCTGCCTTCTCCGTTGACCCAAGGCCCCAGGGGCGTGTCCTCAGCTCTCTTCTCTTCTCAGTAGATCCTCCTCCACAGGCCACCTCCTTCTCACCTGGAGGTCCGCCTGTCTCGGCCATCTCTGCCCCCTGACTCCCACACTCATCCCATTGGCTCCAGACCCGCTCACCTGATGGCCTACCTGACACCTCGTCTGTCTTCGGACTCAGTGTAGCCTGGGCTGGCCACATAGTGCTCCCTCTCCACCCACCCCTAGACCACCGGCCCCTCTCCAGGGCCTCCTCTGAGGGGACAGCATCTTCAGCCCCTCCCTAGGAGAAACTTAAGAGACCTGTGCCCCCAGATGGCCCAAGAGTCAGGGAGCCCCAGGACCTACCGTGGATGCACTGTCCTAAAGCCCTTGTGCCCCACTCTTACACATGGGGCTCAGAGGAGTCCCCTGACTGCCCCCGGGGTCACACGAGCAAGGGGAAGACTGGGATTCGATGGGGTCCCGGGTCTGAAGCCTGTGGTCCTCCCCTGCCCCGTGCCTCCTGCTCTTGGTTCGAGTGACTGTTTGGCCCTGTGCCTGTGCCTGACAAAGGCCAGAGCTGCCTGAGTCCTGGCCCAGCCCCTGGCAGAGAGGTGGTGGGAAGAGCCAGAAAAGTCCACAGAGCTCCAACATCCACCCCCGTGGGCCGGCAGTGCCTCTTCCAAGCCCGGGGTGGTGGTGGTGGGTGACAGCACTTGCCCTGGGGCTCACAGGCCCGAGTGTGATACCAGCTGCCATTTGGTGCATTCAGAGTTTTTTTTCCATCCAAGAAGAAATCTCTAAGAAGAAAATAACTCTGCTCCCTGAGCAGCCTCCAGGAAGGAGTCTGGAGGTGCCAGGGGCCCAAAGCAGAGGTGCGGGTGTGTGCCGACGTCTTCAGCTGGCTGGGGCCTCCGCTGGTGCTGAGTATTTCAGGCATTTGCTGCAGACAAAGCCAGGAGCGGGGCAGGGCCCAACGCTGGCCACCTCCTTATGGAGTGAGGTCTGCCGGCGGGGAGTGAGGGTGTCTCTTACTGCGAGACCAGCGGGGTCCGCCAACATGCTGTGTCACCTCTCCGTGCTCCCCCTGTCCCTCCCCACACCCCCAACCCAAACACAAGGCACTCTGGGCCTCCCGAGTTTGTCTGGGCTCCCAGGCGAGTCTCTGCAGGGGTCCTCTCCGCCGCCAGTGTCTTCCTCCAGGCCCTCTGCCTCTCAAATCCTGGGGCTCCTTCAAGGCCAAATTCAATTAGTCAATTCTGTCTAATTCAAAAAGCATTTGGATGTTTATGGAAGGCCTACTGGGTAGCGTGTTGCCAAGGCCACCCGGATGGGCTGTCAAGGGTTCAGCCGGGACTTGAACTTGAGTTTGTCTGAGCCCTAAGTGCCGGGGCCTCTCGTGTCATGCTGCCCCCTCCTCCCGTCTTCTGCGGATAACCTGCTTATCTGGAGAAGCCACACCCTCTTTAACTTATACCACGTCCCGTTTATGTACTGGGAAACAGAGGAATCGGTTAGAATTGTTTCTAAACCAAGAACCCCGCGGCACTGAGGAAGGGCCTGGGGGCTCTTCTAGGGTGAATTATACACTGCTTGGTGCAGGGCCTCCCGGGCGCAGGTTTGGGGCTCGGGGCGTCTTGTCTTTCTGGGCTCCTGGCTACAGGTGGTAGAGGTTGCCCCCGAGGGGTGAGGGAGCCCTGGATGGCGGGGCTTTGTGCTGCCCTTTACCAGGACTGACAGTAGATAGCTCAGTGCCAGCGTGTGGTGATAGAGCACGCTTCTGTGTCCTCTCTGCGCCCTGTCTTGTCCTCTTCCTTTGCCTTTCTTCTGCCAGCAGCCGAATCCCAAAGGCAGGCACAGAGAATTCTATGACGTGAGCCTTGGTCTCAAGAATAGTAACTCTGAGGGGCTTTGTGACAGGCGGTTTCTTCATCTAGTTGCAGGCATTCAGTGGTCATTGTACCAGTCACTGCGCAAATACCCCACCATCCAAGCCCCCAAGGAGCTCACCAGCCAGGAGGAGGGACTGACACGCAAGGGTTAGCGTCTCGGAATGGTAAGGGTTTCAAGAGAAGTCAGCTCCAGATGCTTCTTCCTGCTCCTGGGGGATGAGAGTCAGGGAAGGCTTCCTGGAGGAGGCATGCCTGAGCTGGCTCTTGAGGGATGAATAGGAGTTCACTAGGCAGAAAAGTGGAGCATAGAAACAGAACATGAACACAGGCAGAGGGAAGGTTGGCAGCTGAGATGGGGTGAATCTGGGGACTGTTGATTGTTTTGATGAGGAGACCTTCTCCAGCAACTTCTCCTGAAGCGTTGCACCCTAGAAAGACTGGGGTTGACAAAGGCAGGTGAAAGAAACGTCCGCTTTTGCCTTCTGTCTGGTTTTCTCAGCTCAGTCTGAGTTTCCCCACTCCCTTAGAATCGACAGTGGAATGAGGGAGGAACGTTCTCTTCCCCTCACCCACCCAGGCCCCGCTTTCTCACTTAATCTGAACTCTCAGCTGTTGCCCTCCTATTTGCTGAATTCACAGCGACTCGGCTCCTGGGATCCTGTTAGGGGGACTGTGAGCTTTCATCCCCGTTGGACGCCCTGGAGGCTGAGAGGGTTAAACTGCCAAGCCAGCTGGTGAGCATTAGTCCCCTCTCCACACGATAACGTCAGAGGCTGATGCCGGAGAAAGAGGAGCTGGTGGCAGGAGAAGACAGAGGGCTGCCTGAGGCTCTCCTGGGGTGGGCTCCTGGCCTGGGGCCCCACCCTGGCAACCCTCAGGTAGGCTGGCCGTGGATGTGTGGGCCTCCGGATGACCGGTGGGACAGTCAGCAGGCCAGCGTAGGTACGTGCTGTGTATGCCTGCGTTTCTTCTCTTTGTGAGCTTGCCTTCTGCAGGGGCAGAAACTTCAGTGGAGGAGGCGAGGATGTGGGTGCTGGAGAGAGCAGCTTCTCTCTGTTGGGGAGGGATGACTTTTCCTTAAACAAGCACTCAGGTGTCCCATCGGCACGGGGCCTGTGCCTGTTAAGCAGCGGAGTGGGCAGGGAGGATGGGGCGCGGAGGTGCTCCCTCCGACCCTGGTGGGCAGTCCTGAGTGGCCGGAGGAGCGATTTGCTGAAGTGGCTTAAGTGCATGTTTTCTCAATCTGTCTGCCACCAGGAGGCCTTTCGATGGGGTTGCCATGTGCCGACTCAGTGACTAGTGTGTGGCCTCGCCAAGAGGCAGGAGCAGCCTCCTCCTGGGGAATGGGAAAAGGGTGTGCAGAGCCCAGAACACCCAGCCCAGGGCCCAGAACACCCAGCCCAGGGAAGTCCACTCCTTCCTGCCCAGCAGCCTGGCTTGGTGTGGCCGGCCAAGCCCGCTGCTGCCGGGACGTGACGGTGACGGGCTCGTTCCTGGGGCGCCTGTGCAGGGGAGGTTCTCGAGGGTTGCAAAGGTGCAGACGGGCCCAGTGATTAACTGGCTCCTAGATTTCATGGAGCAAGTTTACTAGACTTGGTATGTGATGTATTTTCCTATTTTGACTGCACGTTGGGAGAAAAATGTCCAAATTAGGGCTAGGCCTGTGGCTCAGCCAAGCAGCATAATGAGTAAACTTCCACCATGGAAGAAACTAGCAGATCCCACAGATATTTAGGGCGACTGAGAGGGAATCTCAGCTTTGGGTACGGTGTCTGGTCTTGCTCTGGCCTAGGCTGTCACACCCACAGAGGTGCTGGTAAACCAGTGTCCAGCAGGGCATCCAGCGGCTAGGCTTGGCCTCATAGGTGTGTGGTGGGGTCCACTTGGATGCCTGGCTGAGAGCCGGATGTGAGGGTGAGGAGAAGATGTGAGTGGGCCTGGGAGGGGACACGCACTCTCAGTGGGCACCTGTCTGCAGGCGGTCAGGCCCACGCCCCCTCCCCTCACTCTTCCTCCTTTGTTAAGTGAGGGGAGGCTGACTATCTATCACAGCTACTCAGAAAGACCCTTTTTTTCTGCTTTGCCCCAACTAGCCCTTTACGAGGTTCCCCAAGTCTGTGCTGAGCCCCCCAGAGGCGGGTGCAATCCCATCTTACCGATGGGGAAGCCAGGTTAGGCAGCCTGCCCGGCCAGACAACAGCGGGGCAGGGTCACGCGGAGCCTCCCTGGTCTCAGCAGGCCCTTTCCCCAGGGCCAGGCCACTATCCGTGGTAGCCAGTGGGTGTTCTCAGGCTCTGGCTCCATGGGGCAGGGGAGAGAGTGGCCTTGGGGAAGCAGGCTGCTGGTTGATCAGTCATTGCTGTGTCCCACACCTCTGACTTGGAAAGGAGGCTGCTGTGGCTCAGGCCCGGCTTAGTTCAAGTTCCCACTCTGCCACTGGCCAGCTGGACGGGACCTGGAGCGAGTAGCTTCGCTTCTCTGGGCCTCAGTGTCCCATCTGAAAGCGCCCACCTGGTGGGGGCAGGGATTAATGCAGGTTGTTATCAGAGGAGCACTTGGAACAGTGCCTGGCAGGAGATACACTCGAAGAAGTGTGGTGGCTGGGAACAGCCTTCCAGAGCATCGCTGATCCCCACACCATGATGTGGGTGCAGCGCCCTGCACACCGCAGGTGCTCCAGGCCACGCCGGGAAGTGGGTGTAGGCTGTGGCTCAAGGCACGTGGACAAAACGGCTTTTTGGAAGCATGTTAGTGGGCAGCGTGGTGGGCCGAGGGCTCCAGACCCTTTGTGTCCCCCGTCTCCTGAGCCTCACCCCCATCACGGGGGCTCCTGGAGCCCACTTGCCACAATTAACACCAGCAGAGACAGTGCCATGCCCCGCCTCCCCCACCACTTAGTACGTGGCTGAAGGTCGTAAGGACAGCAAACAGGGATGCGCCTGCAAATTACGTTTACCATTTTTGTGATTATTAAAGCAATCTAAAAATTTGATTAACGCAGAAAAGCACAACGAACATTATTACATTCTTCCCGTTTCTACCTCCCATCATTCACGTGTTAGCATATTTCTTTCCAGTTCTTTCTTTCTATGCAATAATTTCTTTTCTCAGTGTTAGGTGCAATTAAGGAAATTAAAAAAACAAGTCCTAGGGGCCGACCTGGTGGTGTAGTGGTTAAGTTCTCGCGTTCCACTTCGGTGGCCTGGGGTTCGCTGGTTCGGATCCTGGGTGCAGACCTACTCACTGCTCATCAGGCCATGCTGAGGTGGCGTCCCACATAGAAGAGCTACAACTCTACAACTGTGATATACAACTGTGTACTGGGGCTTTGGGGAGAAAAAAGAAAAAGAGGAAGATTGGCAACAGATGTTAGCGCAGGGCCAATCTTCCTCAAAAAAAAAAAAGTCACCCTACCTCACTACATTTAAAAAAAAAACAAGTCCTTGGGCTTTTGGAATTCAAAGCTTCAGAGGAAATGGTACTAATGCAACCAAAATGGCTAATTTCCTGTCTGATTTTATTTTAAATATACGCCAGATCCATCTCCTGCCTCTTACCCTGGCTCTTCCGCAGATACCCCCAAATTTCCTCACTTCCCCAGTGGGTGTCTCCATGGAGTGGTCCAGGAGTGGCAGGCCGAAGGGTGTTGGGGGGCCCCGTGGACAGGTGTGCGCAGCCTGCAGTGAGAGGTGGGTGGAGGGCGGTGGCCTGTGTTTCCTGGGTGAGGCGGTGTTTGACAGGCAGCCCGCCGCACGCCGTCTGTGGTATGCCGGTTGGTCCCTGGACTTAATGAGTTCTGCAGGGACGCTCCGCTGTAGCTAAAGATCATTTACCTGAATTGCTTTTTAATTTCTGCCATGGGAAGCTGCCCCAGCGCAGTGTAATTACATTATAATTTACAGCAATCCCAAATCTATAAATTTAGCCATAGTGCTGGAGGGAAGAGACTGGAGCTACGTGGGGGCTTGGAGAGAGAGGACGCCCCCCGTCGTTAGATTGGCCTCCGTTTCTGGGTGCAGGTTCCAGTCACCGGGCAAGCATAGAAGAGGCAGAGAGAGATGCTTCTCGCCCAACAGATGCTGAAGTTTGCTGTAACGCTGAGTGGGTTTTGGTCCTGAGCTGGCTAGTGGGAGAGGACTTGTGGGTCATTTAACATCCCTCTGATCTGCCCGCTTGTAGCAGTTTTGCTATGGGACCTGGGAGCACATGGAAGTAAGTGGCTTGGGGACGCTTCTGGAACACTGGCATTGGGAGGCAGGGTTCAGAATGCTTCCCCCGATTCTCCTACCATGAGACCTCCCCCACCCCCTTTCCACTGTGGGCTCTGGAGGGGAGAGATGATGGGCCTCAGAGTGGGGTCCAGGAAATGTAAGGGGGTAATCAAGACCCTCCTCCTGGCTGGGAGCTTATGGAGCCTGTGGAAGCAAAGCCCTGTGGGATTCTCACAGGAGGGACAGAGGGGCAGTGCCACCGCACAGGCTAAGGTAGGGGGTCTCCTCTCTGCGCCTGCCTTGCAGAGACCCACCATCGGCACCCACGGAAAGATTTACACGTATGATGGCCCCGAGCTTTCCATATCGCTGGGCAATTCACCCGTTTCCTGTAAAACCATACACAGATCAAAATATCCTTATTTTCTGTGCACAAAGGCAGTTAATTAATGGAGTACCATGGTGAATTAACTTTAAATAATAAAGAAAAAACAGGCTTTTCTGATTTATCAGCTCTAAAAATCTAAATGTTCATATCTTGGGTGATTTACATTGGGATGACTTTTTTTTTATAACGGGGGAGGCCATAGGATAGCAAAAAAGCAGTGGAACTTCGGTTGAGAGAGGTTAACTCACTTACCCCACATCACACAGCTGGTGGGAGGGGATAAGGCACGCTGTGAGTGCGAATGCTGAGTTCACTGTCAGGCTGTCATGTGGGAGAGGCGACCTGGCATTAGAGAGGGAGGGACAGGGCAGCAAAGAATAGTTTATCTTTCCCCTGAGCTCAGAGCAAGGTGGTGGTGGGGGCGGGGGGAAATGCCGGTCTAGACTGTTGTCAGCTCTCCCAGAGGTGGCTGTCTGTCCATTGCCCTCTCTCTCACCAATGGTTGCACAAATGCTTGTCCCCTCTGCCCCGAGGAGGCTGGTGGTCCTCAGCCTGCCCTCTGAGCTTGGGCTCCTACGTCCGTGAGCGCTGGGCCTTGGAGATGGACTCCAGAGGGACCCTCCATGTATTTGCCTCTAGCCAGTGCCCCTCACGTGCTCTCTGGCTGAAGACTCTTTCCTGTCCCCCTCGGGCCTGCACCAGCGCCTCTCAAACCAGCTCTGAGGAGCATTCTAGGTGGTCTCTGAGAATGTAAGCCTGCCCTGGGGGACTTTGCCGTGAGGTAAGGTGTCCCCACAGCATGATGTTCAAACCACAGCGAGACGTCGGGACTTGAACTCCCTTGTCAGCGACACCACTGAGAGGGCTGTCCCCACAGCATTTCTCACAGTGGCGTCCAAGGACTCGGGCACCACATGAGAGTGATTTGGGGGTTTGGGGAGAATTTAAGCCGCTGCTTCGAGTCTGAAAGAATTGATTGCTTTTGAAGGAGACTGTTCATCACTCAGGTTTTAGAAACAGGCCCACAGGATAAAGCCCAAGACCTGGCCCTGTCCACCTCTGCGGCCACTTGCCGCCCTCACAGGAAAACACCTCTCATCTGAGGACAGCTGTACAGTGCCCCATGAACTCTTCCCCATCCTTTGTGTCCCACCCCCCGAAGCCTTCTTTGATCGCAGCCCCCCTCCACATGCCTCTCCTCAGTGCGGTGCCTCGTCGCCCTCAGAGTCCTGCGTGTCTCCTGTCTGACGAGTCGTCTCCCCCGTTAGCCTGGGTGCGGCGGCAGAGCCTGGGCCCTGTTCTGTCCTCAGGGCTAAGGCCCCAGCTGGCTGGGAGATGTTTGGATAACCGGGTGGAGGATCACAGGACGCCTCCTTCCTGTGTCTGCTGGTTCACAGACGTCCCGCACGAGCCTCTGCAGCTCAGAGCTGTGCTCTCCAGCTGTGGCCCAGCAGTGTCCCAGCACGGGACAGGATGCTGGGGGTGAGAACCCCACAGGCCCTCGCTGCTGGGCATGGCGGGAGGCGGCCGGGTGGCGGCTGCCTTTGTTATGACAGAGCAGAGCCTTGGGCCACAGCCAGGCTCTGTCCAGAGACAGCTGGGATGCCTGCAGCCAGCCCAGCGGGCGGGGGCGAGGGAGCTGTGGCTGGTGGGCACCTGCATGCACCCCGCTTAGCACATTCAGCTTGTGAGAGGGAGGGGGAGGGGGAGACTGAGACAGAGCCGAGGCGCGGGCAGGTGAGCGGCGCCCTTGCCCACCGTTCTGCAGCTGGGGATGGAGGTGGGAGTGAGCATCTGGTGGTCTCCATCAGGTCACGTTCTCTCCTGCCTCTGTATCAGGAGCTCCTGAGCCAGAGTTTTTACTCCTGGTGTTTCTGCACGTGGAATTTTCATAGCCGGCCCTCTGAACACAGCCAGCTCCCTCAGTTGCTGCTTGGCTGGGGGCAGCGTGTGTCTCCACACAGAAGAGCCCCCTGAACTGGACTCGCGAGCAGGTCCACCTCTCTGTGGGGCCTTCCTGGAGGTGTGTAAGGGTGATTTGGGCTGATGGAGATTTTGTCTCATTTACATACCATAGCCTCTAATCCCTGCGAAAGACGGGCCTCCTCTGTATTCCCGTCTTACAGGTGAGGGACCTGAAGCCCAGAGAGAGCAGGTGCTCTGGGGCAGGTGGGAGAGGCAGATTTGGATCCAGGCCGCTTGGATTTCTAAGCCTGTGGGCTCCCCCCTCCAGGTCACCCAGGGGAATCGTTTGAGAATCGGGCAGTTAAGTCTCTCTGTAGTGATTGTCCCCGGTGATAACCTTTGGAGTCCATTTCAGATCAGTCCAGGCAGGCTTCCTCACCTTCCCCCTTCCTCTGTCCTCCCTTCAGACACTGGGCACATTCTTCACTGTGACTTCCCTTCACGCCGTGTCTCCCCACACCTCAGCCACATGAACCACTGGGGGTCCCAGGATGAGTGGGGATCTCACCATCTCGGGTTCTCATCCTGAGTCCATGAGGGACCGCTGTGTTCCCAGCTCCTAGCACAGTGTCCGGCACCGTACGGGTCAATAATGTTTGTTGAGTGAATCAGTGATAGATGAGTGCTTCAGGGACGCATCCAGAGCCAGCCCAGAAGTGCAAACCTGCGGCAAAGTTGTCCTGGCCCCATTGCTGTCTTCTTTCAGGATGGTGGAGTGGCCCAAATGCAAGTTTCTGCTGACACTTCTTGCTGAGTGTGAGCCCAGCCACCTGCACCAGGGCCTCTGCTTCTGAGTGGCTGATGAAGAGCCAGTGGGGATTCACACCCACTGGGATGGCACTATCAAAAAAAGAGAAAATATGACAAGTGTTGGTGACGATGTGGAGAAATTGGAACCCTTGTGTACTACTGGTGGGAAGGTAAAATGGTGCAGATACTGTGGAAAACAGTGTAGCAGTTTCTCAAAAAATTAAACATAGAATTACATATGACCCAGCAATTCCACTCCTGGATATATACCCAAAGCATTGAAAGCAGGGACTTGAACAGATGTTTTCACACCCATGTTCATAGCAGCATTATTCACAATAGCTAAAAGAAGGAAGCAACCCAAGTGTCCATCAACAGATGAAAGATACACTAGATGTGGCATATATACATAATGGAATATTATTCAGCCTTATAAATGAAGGAAATCCTCACATGCTGAAACATATATGAGCCGTGATGACATTATGCTAAGTGAAAGAAGCCAGTCACAAGAGGACAAATACTGTATGAGTCCACTGATAGGAGGCACCTAGAGCAATCAAATTCAGAGAGACAGAAAATGGAATGGTGGTTGCTGGGGTCCGAGGGAGGGGGAGCTGGTGAGTTGTTGTTTAATGGTTATTAAACCTGGGCAGGTATAGAGCTTCAGTTTGAGAATGTGAAAAAAGTTCTGGAGGTGCATGGTGGTGATGGCTGCACAACAGTGTGAATGTACTTAATGCCAGTGAACTGTACACTTAAAAATGGTTAAAATGCCGGCCCGGCCCAGTGGTGTAGTGGTTAAGTTCCCGTGCTCTGCTTCAGCGGCCCGAGGTTCACAAGTTCGGATCCTGGGTGCTGACCGATGCACCGCTTGTTCAAGCTATGCTGTGGCGGCGTCCCATATAAAGTAGAGGAAGATGGGCACAGATGTTAGCCCAGGGCCAATCTTCTGTAGCAAAAAAAAGAGGAGGATTGGCATTGGATGTTAGCTCAGGGCTAATCTTCCTCACAAAATAAATTAATAAATAAAAAATAGTTAAAGTGGTAAATATTATGCTATGTATATTTTACCACAATTTTCAAAATTAAGTAATTAAAAAAAAGTCAGTGGGGAGCAGGTCCAAAGACCTGTGGACTTTTAAAGCTGTGATGAACTTTGGGGACCTGGTCCAGCCACCCGCCTTGTTTTACAGACAAGGAGAGCCCTCTGGGACGCGGCCCTGGGCTTTTCTGAGGAAATGTTCCTTTGAACCGGAGAGGCGGCCGTGAGACCAGCCCCCTCTCTGAACCTTTGCCCAAGACTCCACGACACTGGCACTCTCAACCCCAGACAGACGCTGAGGGCGAGGCCTGTGGAAAATATGTTGGTTTGAGAAATTTAAATCTGGTTTTTTTCTTCTCTGTGAAAAGAATTAAAATCCAGCATAAGCTTATTACAGGCGGGCTGAGGTTATTTTGGGAAGTAGCAATTAAAGGTTTTATACTTCCCTCTCCCTTCGCCCTTGCAGCTTGCACAGGTCTGAGAAGCTATTAAACCTTCACCCAGCCCACAGCCCAGAGGAATCTGCCCTGCCCCACTTCTCCTCCAGTTCTATGCCTTGGGAAAGAAAAGAAAGTTAAATTCATATTAATTACAGCCAAATCCGCTCAGTAAGCACTTGCTGAATATGCTTGGAGATGAGGTTTAAAACTCTCCTCCAAACAAAACGGTAAAATGAAAGGAATAATTTATTTGGTCAGACACTGTAATTTGCCCCGTCATTCCACTTCTCTTGTTACTAAAATGGATTCTCCACTGAGGCCGTGACTTCCAGCTCCTAGAGGATCATTGTCCACGGTCACTATTCTTCATAAGCTCCCGAAAGTTCGGCCTCGCACCCCCAGGCTGAGGCTGTGCCCAGGACTCTTGGGGGAGGCACACAGCACATGCTCCTGCACGCTCGCACACACACTTACACATACATGCACCCACACACTTACACATACCCCTCACACACGGTTGCATGCACTTCCACATGTATGCACACGTTGGCGGTCACACACACATGCTCACACACTTACCCAAAGTCACACACACCATCACATACATGCACACCCACACACTTATACACATCCCTCATGCACTTTCATGGTCGCACACACATTTGCACGCACACATGCTGACAGTCACACACATGCACTCACACTCTCACACAGCGATATGTACGTGGAGAACAAAGAATGCTTCAAAGCAGGTTAGTAGTTCAGCGAACTATTTCTTTTTCTGTGTTTTACAGAGTGGGCACATCGTGGGAGTCTCTCAATGTATTTCTGACCACAGTGGTGTCTTTATGAGGCCAGGACTCAGAGGTAGTTTAGTGATGAAGACCTCAGAGCTGGGAGTTGGGCAATGTTAGGGTTGAGCCCCAGCCCAGCTGCCTACCAACTGCATGACTTCAGCCTCAGTTTCCCATCTCTACATGGGGATGACAAAGTGTGGACCTCATAGGACGCTTGTGAGGAATAAATCAGATTGTGCAGAGTAACCGTTTCCCAAGAGGTTCTTATCAGCTTTAGCTGATAGCATCATCCTCATATCACCACCCTGTAATGCTTGGTGTCCTGCCCCTTTGCCAAGTGCCTCCTTGGCTGGGGCTGTGGGCCGGGGCTTGGGGTGGAGGAGAACCTGCCCCTCCAGGGTGGCTGCAGGAGGGGCCCATGTGGCTGCAGACCCTGCATGCTTCCCAGGACTCTTTTCTTTGAGGGGCTCGCTCCTGGGGACGGTGGGTGCACGTCTCAGGGGAGGGCGAGGCATTCCTGTGTGTGTCCGTGTGCACCTGTGCGTGCTTACAGGAGGGACTTTTACATGGAAGGGCTTTGGGTGAACATTGTGGCAGGTTTGGATGTCAGTGTTTGCTGTTACCTGGGTGGGAGTCTGGTGGTGGTGAGTGGTGGGCTTTCTAACCAGCCACGAGACCCTAGGCAGATCATGAGCCTGTCTCCACCCTCAGTCTGAGTATGTACCATCCTGGAGGGCGAGCGTCGGACGGGCTTCTTGGTGCAGCCATGTGGGCCCTTCAATGCCACTGTTGGGTAGTATCTGTGTCCTTCCTTGTCACCGTGTTTGTTTTAGTGGCTTAGCTCCCTCTGCCCTCAGAGGGTCCCACCATGCCCCCTGCCCCCGAGCAGGCCCTCAGCTCTAGGGTATTGGATGAGCAGAGTGGAGGCTGGGTTCCACCAGGCAGCGGGTTTGCTGAGCCTGTGCGTGTGTGATTTGGGTTCATGTGCTGGCAACACATGTCCCCATGTGCTGGCAGCAACAGCTCCACGTGGATGTGGAAACCCAAGGCCTGGGAGCTCAGGCAAGGATGACTGCGCTCAGGGCAGACAGGGGGTCAGTGAGCTTGTCTCCTGGGGCTCCCGCAGGCCAGGCTGATTGTCACATCCCCTGGTGGTGCATGTCATTGTCACATTTTATAGTGGCAGCGAGAGGGTTGGGAAGGGTGGTAGTGCGTGCCATGGCGGCTGGGAGCACAGATTTGAATCCTGCTCGGACATTTCCCAAGTCCCCTAACCTCTCCAGGCCTCTTTCTGCATCTGTAGATGGGCTAATCATGATTCCCACCTCGCAGGGCTGTCGTGGGGATTAAATGAGGCTATGCTTGTAAAGTGCCGGCATGGAGAAGAAGTCACTAAACGCAGCTGGTATCGGGAATATTATTGCCCAGAGTGTCAGCGGGTGAAGTGGCCATTGGGACTGGCCCACTCTGGGCTGCATCTGCACGGCATCTAGGAAAGGATTACACCCCTTACAGGCACCACCGCAAGTTCTTAGTTGGTTCTCTCAACCCACAGTAAAAACCCAGGAACATAGTGTGGTATTTGCTTGGTGATGAGGGAGTCAGTGTGGATTGGGACCCCAGTCCATGCCCGCCCCGTCCAGGGTGGGCCAACTGGTCGCACAGGGAGCCCAGGGCTCCACGGCCTGGTCTTCTCCCAGGGCTGACCTAGCCTGTGTGCCAGGGGCTGTCAGCTCTGTGAGCACTGGGAACACAGACCTCTGTTGCCTTCTCCTCCAGGGCACTTGCGGGCAGACAGCTGTGTTCAACCAGAAACTTGGCTGTTTGGGGCTGGCTTTTATGTCCACCCTTAAAGGCAATGGGGTGTCTGCCTTCCCGTTCTAGCCTGGGTCTGAGCAGATCATGGGCCCCTTGGCTTCTACCCCTGTCCCTGGGGTGTGCCCCGTCCGTGACTCTGTTGGAGTGTGTTTGGGCAATTGGAAAGTGAACGACTTTCTGCTAGGAAGGAAGCCAGAGCCAGGCTGGCAGGCAGCTCTGTGCCTTCTGGCCTCCTGGCCGTGTGACCTGGGCAGGGCACTTGGCTCCCTGAGCCTCAGGCTGCTGCGTGCTGGGAGGACACATGTCAGGTAGCGGCAGGGCCAGGAGGGGGTCCTCCATGGGCAGCAGCAGGCAGGTTAGAGGCTCCTGAAGCTCTAGAAAGATGTTGTGTGCTCAGGCACTGGATTACATAAGACCAGGAGTCTGCATCCTATGTCTGCTGGTCCCTAGCTGCATGACCTTGGGCCAGTCACTGCACCTCTGTGGGACCTGGTTCCCTGTCTGCAGAACCTGAGAGTCGGGCTGCCTTCGCAGGGCTGCCTTGGGGATCGACTGGAAGCTTTGTCCCCCAACCTGGGACAAGCAGGTCTCCTCAGGTGTGCTGCTTCCGCTGGAGTCTTTTACTCTTGTGGACATCACAGCAGCCACCTCCCACTGCCGAAGACACCTCCCTTCACCCGCTGGTCACCAACAGGGAGCTGAGGACTGCCCAGGCCCCTGGACTAGGAGAATCCTTCAGCTCCCAGACCTCCTCTCCGACAGTAGGAAATATGCAGGCCATTTAGGGACACTCGCGTTTGAATTTAAGATTCTCTCTCAGTAGAATCCACAAACCAAGGTTTAAAATTCAGTTGGAACCAATCCCCAGGCTTCCAAAGTCATCTTAGTGCAGTAGCACGTAATGGGTCTCTTGAGTGCACAGAACGGGTCTGCAGTTGGCTTGTCTGGCTCTGCTGAAGTCAGCAGTCCGTTGGCCTACCTCTCAGTCAGGTTTCAATATGACCTCTGAATGCGCTGCACAGCTCTGGGGGTGCTCACCCCTACACCATCACACCCTGGGTCCTCGGCAACATGTACAATAATGGTTTAATATGTAGGTTCATTGTGATTCAGGTATGGTGAGGCCAACAGATCAGGAGACAACTGCCACTGACAGTTCCCAAGAGGAGGGGGCGCATTGCACCACGCAGGGCTGCAGGGACATGCCAGGGTGGGTCGGGTGGCAGAAGGATCAGGGGAAAGCACGAGCAGGAGCCTTGATTGTGGTTTGTGTGGGAAGGAATGGGTGAGGCAAGGTTAACAGGTTTAGGGTTGGCTAGTCTGAATAATTTCAGCTGCCCTGGGGTGATGGGGGCAGAGGGATATCACCTCTTGGAGTGTGAGAGCCAGGTGGAGGAGATGGGTCAGCATGTGGGTTCTGGATTGGTTGGTTTGTGAATGAAAGGCGCTCCTCTGCTGGTCCTTTGCTGTCTTGAAGACTGACTAGCCCTGGGAGGGGCAATCTCCGCAGTCAGTGAGGCCCCAGATGCCAGAGCATCAAGAACACAGAAAATAAGGAAATATAGTCAATACAAATAATCAGGAGCTGTGAGATGGGGTCCAAGTTCCTGCAGGGATGGAGTCCCTTGACCTTTCCCTGGCCTTCTTTGCATGCTGTTTCTGGTGACTGTCCCCTACCACACAGTCATTGCTACCAGTTGTGCAGGTCATCATTAATTTTCTGTAGGGGGTTGTGGGCAAGGCATTTTCCCTGCATTGTCCTGGTTTCCAGGGCTGAGAGGTCCTGTGGAAGGAAGGACCTTGCTGTGCAGTCCTCATGTGGGCGTTTCAGTGACCCGGTGTCCCAGGCTTTCTTAGTTAAACCCACACAAGTTTTCATCTAGTTCTCCACTGGTTGCCTGTGGCACTTGGGTGCAGCTGTGACTAGGCAGACTTTCTGGAGCAAACATTATAGTTTTGATAGAGCGACTGTGGTTTTTAATAAACATACCACATCAAGGAGAAGCAAATCTCTCTAAAGAAGGGAAGGTGATCATGAATGGTAGAGGCCAGGATTTGGGGATGGCAAGAGTGGGGTTGGTGGTAGTCCTTTAGCTGCAGGTGGCTATGGCGGCATGAAGGGGTACTGCCTGGAGTCCAAATTGGAAGGCCGGGTTCAAATGGTCGCTGGGACACCTGTTAGCTGGGTGACCCTGGGAAAATGACCTAGAGCATCAGTTTCCCCATCTGTACTGGGGATAATTACACCAACGTGCAGGGTGCTGTGAGGGTTGAAGGAGATCAGGCACATGCCTGGTGTGCAGTGGGTCAGTGGTACCTCTTCAGCGTGTGTTGCATGTCCCCACTGTGGACACACCCCTCCTCGGGGCAGGCCTGAGGCCTCACTGGCCAGCAGCAGCCACATGGTGGGCCACTCCATGTTATCACAGTCTCCCTTCCACGTGTGTTGTCCATTTGATCCGCTCCATGCCTCCAAGATAGGGGAGATGTTGCTGTCCCCATTCAACAGACAAAGAAGATGAGACAGGAAAGGAGAGCTAAGGCAGAGTCTCACAGAGCTGCTGAGGAGCTGACGCCAGCCAGCATGAGGCTTTGTTGGGAGCTGAGCAGATGTAGTCTTACAGAACTGTTGACCTGAGAATTGTGGCAGTGCTCAGATGACTGTTTTGCGTGGGCCTGCCTGGCCTCCCCTGGTGAGGTGTCAGCCGAGGTCCCCAGGCCTCAGCTAGACAGGCTCCCGACTGATTTGACCTTATGTGTAATGGGGCTCTGAAAGTACCGCATCCTGGCTTGTCTGGCCTTTGGAAAAGACAGACAGATATATATATATAATATTTTAAGCACATTATATTTAAGATATAATATTTTAAGCACACAAAAAAGATATGACTAATACCCATACCTCCGCGCAGCTTAACATTTTTTTGCCTTGTTTTCGGCCGGTGGCCTAGCAAGGTGGGGGTGGTCTGCCCTGGGTGCAGACAACAGGGAATGCACATTGTAGAGAATTCAAAAAGAAACATCAAATTGTCTAAAAGTCAGGCCACTTTTTTTGTTAGCAATTCTGGTGATTCTAAACAATGTCAGTGGTAAAGCCATCCCCACCGGGGGGGGACCGAGAACCCATCGCAGGGGCCCCCCATTTCACCACCACTTGAGACCCCTGTTGCCCCTCCCTGACTCCATTACCCCCCCCCCCCAGAGGTTACCTTGGTCCAGAGAATTTCGTGTTTATCATCCCCAGGTATGTTTTCATATTTTTGCTATAAATGTACATATTCACATACAGTGTGTTTTAAAAATTAAGTTATCTTACTGTGTGTAGAGATGTATTTCTTTCTTGCACATAATCTTGTTTTTGAAATGTATCGTGTCACTACCTGAAGCTCTGATTTGCTTATTGAAAGCTCTGTGTGCCCCACAATGAATGAATAGTCCACAACCCCTTTATCTACTTTCCTGTTGGGGTTATTTGGGTTGTTTACAATTTTGTATTATGGCAAACATTGTTGCTATGGGTGGAACATATCTCCTTGTATACTTGTACAGGGAGTCCTTCAGGGCAGGGGATTATGAAATCAATTTTGTGAGTAACAAACAGTATTTGAAAAAATAGAAAATATCACAGTGCATTGCAAGTAGTAAAGATAAGGTTGAGTGTGTGTGTCTGCATGCTTGGGCACATGTGGGCTACACTGCAATGTAAAGTGTATTTCTCTGAGTCACATGGAACAGTCTGAAATCCCAAGCCCCAATGTGTCTACGTGAGTAGAATCGCTGGGTTGTAGGGCATGTACATTTTCAGCTTTATTAGATACTGGCAAAATGCTCTCCCAACTGGCTGGACAAATTTACCCTTCATTTTTCAAACAATAATTTATATGATTAGACTTGAATTTTTTTGGCAATCTAGTAAGTGTGAATGATCTTATTTTAATTTGCACCACCGCGTTGGCATACGGGACATTTTGGGTTCTTCTCCCCAGTAGGTTGGCTTATTCATCTCTTTTGCTCAGCTTTCTACTGGGTGTCTGCTTTCTGCTTATTATTTTAAGAGATACCAATCATTTCTTGTTTAAGTGTTATCAATAATTTTTCCCAGTCTTAAGTTGGCCATTATCTTTGTTTATTCTATGGTTTATTGGGACAAAAGTTGTACATTTTAATATAATCGTGTCTATTATTCTTTTCCTTTATTGTATCTGTCTGTATCTTGTTTAAGAAGTTTTTTCCTACTTTAAGGTCATAAAAGTATTCTCCCATATTTTCTTCTAAAAATTGTAAAATTGTATGTTTACGTATAGTTTTTGAATCTAGCTGGAATTGTTTTGTCTTTGACATGACATAGGGATCAAATTTTGTTTTATTTGCCTGTGTGGATAAGCAATTGCCTCAGGAGCCGTTACCACATTTCTTAATTTTTAAGTGATTTTTTAAATGCAAAAGCTTCACATGTCAATTTTCCTTATACACATGTAGGTCTGTTTCTGCCCTCTCTCCTCTGTTCCATTGGCCCATTCGTTTCTCTGTAGCCATCGCACACTGCCGTAGTTACCATAGCTGTATGTTAAATGCTAAATCTCATAGGGCGAACCCCCTCATTTGTTTCCCTTTCAAACCATCTTGGCTCTTCTTTGGCCTTTGTTCTACTATGAGAATTTTAGGATCTATTTTTTAGATTCCATGAAAATCCCTATTGGGAGTTTGATTGGAATTGAATTGATTGGATTGGAATTGAATTGAATTGAATTGATTTGGTTAATATGGGGAAGGTTGCCATTTTTGTCATGTTGAATTTTCCCCACCTATGATCATGGTCTTTACTTAACGCATCTTTTATGTCTTTTAATTGAGTCTTATAATTTGTATTGTAAAGCTCTTACATGTTTCGGTTGAATTTCTTCCTGAGTACCTTACAATTTTGTTGCTGTCGTAAATGGTAAATATATATCTAAGAATGACAGTTTCTAATTCTTTATTGCTAGTGTCTAGGAATGTAGTTGCATTTTATATATTGATCCTGTTTCCAACAATCTTGGTGATATCTTATTAAATGTATCCATGTAGAGTTTATAGATGTTTTATTTAGTCGTGTCATTTACAAGTTATGAAAATTTTTTCCTTCCTTTCCAATTTTTGTATCTTTTATTTCTTTTTTGCATCTTACCGTGCTGTCTAGAATAGCATTGTTCGACGGAAATATGATGTGAGCCACATGCTTAATTTAAAAGTTTCTGGTAGCTACATTTTAAAAAGTAAAAAGAAATAGGTAGAATTAATTTTAATAATATATTTTATTTAACCCAATAGAGCTCAATATTATCACATCAATACGCAATCAATGTAAACAATGATTGTGATCGTTTATATTCTTTTTCATCTAAGTCTTTAAAATCCAGTGTGTGTTTTATACTTAGAGCACATCTCATTTCAAGTGGTGAGTGGTTATGGTACTGGACAGCATGGCTTTAAAATCTTCAATCCATTGCTGAACAGAAGTTTGGCTAGTGGGCATCCTTGTCTCATTCCTGACTTGAAAGGGAATAATTCTGAAGTATTATCATAAGAATAATGTTTAATGATTTTTGGTAGATTTCCTATATTAGGTTTAAAATTTCCTTTTTGTTCCTATTTTGTTAAGGCTCCTTAATTGTAAATAGATGTTGAATTTTATCAATGTTTTTTTGCAAATAATGAGACAATCATAAAATTTCTTCTTTATCCTCTTATTGGGATGACTTTTATATTAATACATTTCTATTATTGTAACATCATTGATTTTGGGGATACACCCATCTGGGTTTGCATTTTGGATTTAATTGGTAATATTTTCATTAAGACGTTTGAATCCATGTTCAGCAATGAGATTGGCCTATAAGTTTACCTTCCTTCTATCCTTATTTAGTTGAAGTATCCACCAAATTAGCCTTGTAACATGTGCTAAGGAATACTCCTCTCTCAGATATTCAAATATTTGTATATGTTAAGAATTACCTTAAAATATTTGTATATGTCAACATATTTGTATATATTTGTACATGTCTACATTTGTACACATTAAATATATATTAAAGATGGTCTGCAGATATTCGTATGTGTTAAGGATTATCCATTTCTTGAAGGTTTGGAAAAACCTGACCTGCAAAATTTCCTCAGCCTGGGTTTGTTTGTTTGTTAGAGGTTTTTTTAAACTACTAATTGAATTTGTTTAACAGTTAGAGGTAATTCCAATTTTCTATATCTTTTTAAGTCATCGTTCATTACATCAATCTCTCTCTCTCTAGGAATGTGTCTGTTTCTCTTGTTACCAAATTTATTGGCAGCGTTTGTAGTTAATGTCCCTCTTTTTATCCCTAATGATGCTTATCTGTGCCTTCTCTATGCTTTGATTGGTCTTAACAGAAGCTTGTTGACTTTACTAGTCCTTTCAAGCTGCTTGATTCCTTCTTGTTCTTTGCGTCCTCTCTCACTGATTTCTCCTTGTAGCCTGCATCCTCATTCTGCCTTCTTTGGGTTTGCATCAATGTTGTTTTCCTAATTCCTTGAGTTGGGCACCTAGCTGATTGATTTTCATCCTTCCTGCTCACCCCCTCTCCCTAACCTCAGCATGTGTCTAAGTCCTGCTGGAGTTACATCCCAAGAGTTCTGATATGCAGCAGTTTTATTATTTTAAAATCTTAGTTTTTATTCAGTTTTGGAAAAGTTTTCATCCATTAGCTCTTCAAATTATTCCTTTCCCCCCTATTCTCTCCATTCTCTCTTTCTGGAACTTTCTCATTCTCTCCTCCATGTCTCTTCAACTCTTTTTTATATTCTTCATCTTTTTTATCTTTCTATCACACATTCACTCATCTTCTCTTGAGCTGACTTTCATATGTTCTTTGTGGTATCTGCTGACTCCCTCATGGTTGTGTGTGTGTGTGTACATTTTGTAATTTTGGATTGTGAATAGAGATTTATGTGCAGGAAGCCTATGTGGCCTGTGTTGAGGACTCTTCCCTCCAAAGTGGTTTTCTGTGTGACTCTGTCAGGTTCCTCAGGAGTAATGTAGGTATGGGATCAACTTAATATTCTCTCATAGCTCGGAGGTTCCTGGACCCTGTGGGGACTGTCAGTTTGAACTGTCACCCGATGACAAGGCAGACGGGTTGTTACAAACACTCAGAGGAGACTTTTAAAAATCCTCTGCCCATTTCCCAGGCAGAAGTATAATTCTTGCTGTGTCCCCGTGCTGGTGGGCATTGAAGGGTGTCCATCCTTTTACCAAAACTGTAGCCCTCCGGTGGTCTTGACTGCACGTGGGGTCTTAGTTCCCGCTTGTCATCTCTTACGGGCTGCAGGTCTCCCGCCCTCTCCCTGCTTACCTGCTTCTGCTCTGGTCCCCAGGTTTCCTCTTGGCTCTCGGCCCCCGAGGGGTCTTTCTTTTCTTGTCGTATCAAATGTACATCTCACTATATATTCGTTATATTTGTTGAGCTGGAGAGCTTTTAGCTTACCTTGTCAAGTCACTATGGTGGTCTTTTTCATATGGAAAATTAAAGGTATAAAATGAGGTTTATGGGGAAAGTAACTCAGATTTTGGGAAAGAGCTGTAATTATTATCCACTCCAGGCAAAAGACCCATGAAGTGGTCGGTTTCAGGGGAGGAAATCCTTGGCATCTGCCTTATTCCTAAATCCACTGGCTAAGTCACTGACTGACTAAGCCCTCTTGGATAGGACCAGGGCTCCTCCATGGCACACCGAGGCCTGGTGTTTGGGGTCATGGCAGGGCCTGGTGTAGAGACGGGAGGGCCCATTTCATGTCATTTCAACTCGTGCCAGACTGTCCTTGCTGCTGGGTTGCTGAGTTCTCTTTGCAGGTCCCTTGACTATTCTGTGAGTACATCCTCATCTATAACTAATAGCTTGGTGATAGTGATTTCCCCCAACACCGAATGCAGGGGCTTGAGGGGACCTTGAGTGGGAATGGTGACTTCCTGAGTCTCTTCTTTGTCTTCATTCATTCAAACAATATTTACTGATCATCTGCTGTGTGCCAGGTTCTGGGAAGCCAAAGAACTGGACTTGCCTCCCGGCCTGTCCAGGATGTGGTAGGGAGGGGGCCATCCCCAGAGCCCCATGCAGAGCAGCAGGCAGCAAGTGTGCTAACAACGGGGCCAGCGGGGTCTCCAGGTCCTCGGTGGGGAGGGGTATCGTGACAAATCCAGCTGAGGAGGAAGTGTGTGTATGTGTGTGTGTGGTTGATGGTGTTGATGCTGCTGGTGGGGTCTGGGAAGGAAAAATGCAGCCTCTTCTTCCTTGTTCCAGGTCACCCTTTCATCTGGAGGTATTTGGCTTTTTGTTAAGTTTTTATTTATTTTATTATTTTAAATAGTGTAACTTTCATGATTGAAAATTCAATAGTTACAAAAGTAAAAAATCTCCCTCCCAATCCTGTCTCCCAGCCAGTCAACTGGTCCCCATCCTTGGGGAGGCAACCAGTGTCCCCAGTTTCTCACATGTCCTTTGTGAGATATTCCAGATGTAGACATGTAAATAATACATATATTCGTGAATATTTATATATGTGTGCATATCTATAAATTTGCACGCATATGTACATATATATGTTTTTTAATGCAATTGTCGGCATCTTGCTGTTTTGGCTTGACAATGTATCTTGGAAATTGGTCCATATCAGGCCTGAAATGCTTCTTCATTTGTTTTTATGGCTGTTTGGTATTCCATTATATGGATGGACTGTAATTTATTTAACAAGTCCCCCTCTGATGGATATTTAGATTTCCAATCTTCTGCTATTTTCAAACAACGCTGCAAGAAATTGTCTTGTGACCAAGTTACTTCACACATTTGAGAGCATGTGTGTAGGGTACAGGAGCTCTTAACTTCTGAAGTGATAAGCGATGCTCTGGGTCAAGGCTGCCTGGCATAGCGGGGGCTGGCCTTGGCCTTCTGGGCTTCCTATGGGCGGAACTTGTGGTTCTAGGAATTTTCCTAAGACCTTCATCCACAGACATGCAGTGTACAGTTTCTGAATGAGTGAACGAAAATACTTATACTTCAGAGAAATTACAGTTAGTAGAAAGCATAGGAAATAGTTTCATCGGTTTTATAGATTATCTGCAAATGAATTCAAAGAAGGCTTTTCAAATTATTTTTAAATGAATGCATTCCATGAAAGCTGCTTAATTAGACTTTCAGTGGTCCAGGTAGAAATCTGGTTGAGGAATTATTCACTGTGTTGTAGAAACTGGCTTAGCAAATTAAAGAAAATGATATCTATGATGACACTAAAATAAGGTGAGCATCAAATTTGGTAGAAATTCCGTCTTTGACCTGACACAAGACTTTTTCATTATAAGCTGCTGTGTGTGCGGGAACATACCTTTAATCTTTTTTTTTTTTTTTTTTGTGAGGAAGATCAGCCCTGAACTAACATCCATGCTAATCCTCCTCTTTTTGCTGAGGAAGACCGGCTCTGAGCTAACATCCATTGCCTAATCCTCCTCCTTTTTTTCCCCCAAAGCCCCCCAGTAGATAGTTGTACGTCACAGTTGCACATCCTTCTAGTTGCTGTATGTGTGACGCGGCCTCAGCATGGCCGGAGAAGCGGTGCGTCGGTGCGCGCCCGGGATCTGAACCCGGGCCACCAGTAGCGGAGCGCGCGCACTTAACCGCCAAGCCACGGGGCCGGCCCCCCGGGAACATACCTTTAACTGGTATACTTTAACTGAGGCCTGCTTTTCGTTCTTGTACTCCAGGATGTAGTGACAGTGGATGATGGCGTTTATTGAGCTTGTATTGTGGGCCAGCCTGGTCCTCTCCCAACTCCTTGCGGGGATGCTGTCATTCAGTCCTCCCACCACCCCTGTCGTCATCCTCACTTCACAGACACCTGTGCTCAGGGGCTGACGTAACTTGCCCGAGGTCCCACAGCCAGGCTTCACCCCCAGACTTCCCACCCACACAGCTGCACTGGTGAGAGCCGAGCCCTTCACCGTGACTCCCTGGCACGCTCGCCCCCGAGGCACCTGGACCTACCTGAGATGGGAGGTAGTGGGTTTTGACTGGGATCTGTCTATACTTGTAGCCATGCCCAGTCCGTATTTTGCTGTCAATAAAAATAATTCCTAACAGGGCACCAGAGGTGCTGTTTAAGGACATTATGTCCCCTATTTTGAAAAGCAAAATGAATACCCCCACCCCAGTTAGGGTCAGCATAGTGAAGTGACAGGAGAGCTGTAATTCTGCTGGCTCCTTGCTCAGGATCCCAGGGCACTGGAGGGCCTTTGGAGTAGGAGGGGCAGCACGGCTCTCTAGGAGCCTACAGCGTGCTCTTGGGCTTGGCCTGTTTCCCTGTCTGTTACGTGGGGCCTGGGCCCTAGCTGATGTCACAGAAGAGCCCAGGAACTCCTGGCAGGGCGTGCTTGACGCTTCCCCAGCTGGGAATCAGCACTCGGCACACCTGTTCCGTCAAGGGCCAGAGACTGAATATTTCAGTCTTTGCAGGCCACATGTATGGTCTCTCTCATAGCTACTCACCCCTGCTGCTGAAGTGTGAAAGCAGCACGGACAGCGCATGCACGATCGAGCAGGGCTGTGTTCCAGTAAAACAAGGGGGTAGATTCGGTCCTTGGGCTGGAGTTTGCTACCCCCTGCTCTCGTTGATAAATGACATTAGGCTGAAGCTACGTAAAATGAGCGAATCCAGCCCTATGTGGGTACAAACCCCATTTGCTATGTCTTACTGGTGGGCGTGGGGAAGCTTGGAGAGTCTCCACCCTCAGCCCAGACATAACTACCAAGTGCAGTGGGAGAGTGCTGGTTGGGGAGTCAGAAGACCTGCTTTTAACTGATTGTGTAGCTGGAGCAGCCTTTGTTGCTCTGGGCCTCACTTTCCCCGTCTGTAAAATGGGAAGGTTGACTGTGATTTCTCAAAGGTTCCTGCCAGCTCCAAAATGTTCTGATTTGAGTTAGAAAGGAAATGAATGTTCGCTTCCCTGGAGGTTGTGGTTTAAGTCTGTGTCTTTGGTCACCAAGACAAAGTGGAAAAGGTAACTCTGTGTTGTAATCTGTACCCCAAGAGGCACTTACCCCTGGGGCACCCCATCTTAGCAGACCCCTACATTTGCAGGAGCCAATTGGATAGGGACAGTTCTTGGTGCCTCCGTGACCCATGTAGGTCATGAAAGGATGCCTTCACCTGTGAGTTTCTGGGGGATCTCCTGTTCTCCACCTGGAATTGCCCCCTGCACAGTCGGGCGGGAGGAGCAAGTGAGAAGAAATGGGGAAAGAGGTGCATTGGAAGTGCAGACTGTGCACGGCTTGATTATCGCTCTTGCCCATCCTTTGGCTGTGCCAAGGGAAGCTCTGCTGTACCAGGAGGAAACATGCTCACTTTCGCTCGAGAAACTGGGTGAATCAGGCCCTTCGTGTCTTGCCTCTCAGCTCAGGCCCAGGAATGCCCACGCTGGCCCTGACCTTCTGCCAGTGGTGCACACTGCTGCTGCCACTTGGCCGGTGTCGGCTGCCTCATCTTGTCTCATCTCCTTCTCATTCTCAGACACCCCGCCCAGCCCTGGGTGGGCTGGGGACGGGAGGAGCGCTCCCTGGGAAAGCTGGAAAGGAAACTGCCTGGCACTTGGGAGCTCCAGGCGGCTTCTCATTCTGACTTGGCCTGTTCCGCCACTAACAAACTGGGGCGTTGGTTGGACTCCGGGAGCTTTTGTTTCCTGATTCGAATCATGGGGTGGGTGGTACCTGCCTGGGTACCTATGTTTCCATGGTAAATCATCCACTTAGTAAATATTCATTATTTATTAGGTTCTAGGCTCTGTGCGAAGACTTATATAATACTCTGATAGCTGTTGTTGCCGAGGTCTTCCTAATGGCCAGAGATAAGGCTAAATATTACACAGATCAGCTCGTTTGAGCCTCACAACAAACCCTCTCTATTTTACAGATGGGAAGACTGAGACTTAGCGATATTATCTAAAGTCACACAGCCAGTGAAAGACCGAGCCAGGATCTGGGCCTGGCTGACTCGAGAGTGGGTGTCCCTGGGTGACTCTCCCTTCCCCAGGTCAGCTGGGGACACTGCTGGTGCAGACCCAGCATGGACTAGACCCGCCTGTGTTTGTCATTTCAGGGGTGTGCGTGTTTCAGATTCCCCCACTCAGCGATCCGCTCTCTTGCTGTGGGCTGACCTCCCTTCCTCCTTCCTGAAAGCCCCTCATGTGGGTCATGCCTCTGGGTCTCCGATGGAGCCAGCTGAACTGTAGTCCTGGGCTCTGGACCCTCCGTGCCGCAGCCATCAGCAGAGAGGAAGGTTGGGTTCCGGGCTCTCAGTTTCCAGCTGCTCAACAGAGTCGCTCAGAAGAGGTTTGTAAAAACCTGACTGGCTGGGTCTGGGAGGAGCCCTGGCATCGGTACTGGTAGAGAGAGCGCTCTCTAAGGGGCTCTTCACAGCTGCTGGGTCTCTGCCCTCCAGGTGGCCTGGTGCAGGCGAGTGTGTTCTTGGTGGCAGCACTGTACTCATTCTGCAGGGGGCGGTGAGGGGCCAGCAGCTCCGCCAGGCTGACCCCTACCACCCCTGGTCATGCCAAGGGACTCGTCCTGCCCACCCGTTCCAGACCACCCTACTGTGCAAGTTCAGGAGGCTGGAGCAGCAGCAGTCTTGGTCCCCCTGAAGAGTCTGGCCCTAGCAAAGCCAGAGGCCAGGCTTGGAGCCGGCCAGTCAAGGCTGATCGTCAGCCCTCTCCCTTTAAAGCCGACGAGCTGGGGTGAGTTACTTCGTCTCTCTGTGATGCACTGTCTTCACCTAGAAAGTTCATGTCCATAACTGCATCTCGGAGTTGCTCAGTGTCCTCAGAGGAGTGACAGTAGACCACGTCTCTAGTCCTGGCCTTCGACGGGGCCGGCACTCCAGAAGGGTTTATTCCTGGCTCTGATCCACCTGCCTAGCTCCCTGGAGCAGGCACAGGTTTCAGCTGTGTCTATCCAGCTCCTAACAGGGTCTTGGCCCGTATCAAGAGCTCAGCCCACTCTGTTTGGTCTCCAGGTTTGGGGTTGTGATGGTTACACCGTCCTGGCTGTCCGTGCTTCTGGGGGACTCTGGGCCTGAAACAGGAAGGGCAGGTAGGGTGACCAACCATTCGGGTTTGCCCGAGACTGAGGGGATTCCTGGGACAGTCCTGGGCAAACCAGGATGAGACGGCCACCTAAGACAGGCTGGCCCTGGGTTGGCTTCCCTTAGGCCCAGCAGGCACGATGCTGTTAGGGGCCCACAAAAATGTTTTAGTGTTTTTTAAATGAAAAGAAAATAAGTGAATATAATCCAGCCTGGAAGCCTGGATTATATTCATCTTTAAACCAAGACATTTGTGAAATAGAAATTTTGATATGTTTTATGGAAGAAGTGGCCCAGAAAGGCAAAAGTGCTCAGAGAGACAGTGTTCATGCAGCTGTGGGGGAGACCGCTGCACCCCCAGGACCCCATCCCTCCAGGGCTCTTCGAGGATCAGGAGGAAGAGGAGATGGCCAAGGAGAAGGAGAAGGGGGCACACAGCCCCCATGCACCTGGGGCAGGGGTCTCCTCCTGAGGTTCCAACAATGGAAGGGAAGTGACAGCTTTGTTTCTGGTCCTGACAAGCGCTAGAACTGTGATTGGGAGACTGATAACAGGCAGGGGTGTGTTAGTGTTGAAAACTGCTGCTCACCCTCCTGGAGCGAGCAGGGAGATTCTGGTCCTCAGATGCTCCTGCCTTGGCTGTGTGGGGGGCAGGGGTGGGGGATCTTGTTCGGAGCCAGGGAGTTGATTTAATCCAGCTGAGGCCAAGACCCAGCACGCAGGCTTAGAATGCAGCTGGGTCCCTGCCAACTCCCCTCCCCCACCACATGTGGCTCCAAAGCCCAGAAAGGGGGAGACGCACGAGGGAGAGCAGCAGATGTCACCATCCCCTGCACGGCGCTTCTTGTTTATCTTTTATAAATGGCAGGCGCTTAGGCGGGGGCAGTGCTCAGAGCAGCCCTTACCAGCGGGCCGGGTGGCGGCCTCCCTGAGAAGCCAGGGGAGGAAGGCATAAATAATACAGGCTGCATCTTGATGGAGATTGTCGGGAGAGCTGCAGTGCACACCTGAGCAAGGCTTTGACACTCCTGGCCTCTGAACTGGGGAGGGAAGCTTGTCTGAGACCCAGGACGGACTCACCGAGCCACCTGGTGGAACAGCCCTGGGAAAGGGAGGCCTGGCCCCGGCCTGTGGTTTGCACCAGCTGGGCAACTCCTCCGTTAAGAATTTTGTGATGTCTGGAGCTATGCAGCCCCATCCCTCGTCTCATCAGACAGGAGACTGGTGTCCAGAGCAGCGACAGTCACATGGCGAGTTAGCAGCAGGGTGGTACCAGGCTCCCTGACTCTGGTCTGGGTTTGTCCCTCTCACCCCAGCCTTTCGTTTCATTTTGGATGGAGGCGAGGTATTCAGGACAGAGACCAGAACTTTTCATTTTTCGTTCTATTCTTGGCAACTTTTGCAGAGGGACCTGGCAGGAAGGGGACGTTGGGGAGGGAAGAGTTGAAGGAGAGAGAAGTCTCCTTGGCTCCTTTGTCTTTTCTGCTAACAAGGGTGGCAGTTCTATGTTCCCACTAAAAATAGCTAGTCCTCTGCCAGGCCACCCACACCGATGATCTGGGGACTGGGGAACACGAGATGTGGGACTTGGGCCCCACCTTCTGTGGAGAAGTCTGGAAGCTCACAGATGGACACGTTGGTTGGGAGAGAGGGAGGAAGGCAGGGGAAGGGCTGGGTGCTGTCTGTGAGCAGCACCCCTGCCTTTGTGTGATGAGGACAGGGCTGTGTTCTCCATCAGGAGTTACTTGAAGTTGCTTTAAGAGTAAATGGGCGATGGATGAATGGATGAACAAAATGTGGTGTATACATACAATGGAATGTTATTCAGCCTTAAAAAGGAAGGAAATTCTGACACATGCTACAACATGGGTGAACCTTGAACATATTATACTAAGTGAAATAAGCAAGTCATAAAAAGACAGATATTGTATGATTCTGCATGTATGAGGTACCTAAAAGAGTCATTCATAGAGACAGAAAGTAGGAAGGTGGTTGCCGAGGACTGGGAGGAGGGGGGGATGGGGAGTTATTGTATCATGGGTATGGAGTTTCAGTTCAGGATGATGGATGGTGGTGACAGTTGCACAAGAATGTGAATGTACTTAATGTTCCTGAACTGTACGCTTAAAAGAGGTTAAAATGGTCAATTTTATGTTATATATATTTTACAACAGTTAAAGAAAGATTAAGTGGGGGTCGACTCCTCTCTTTCTCTTGACTCCCCTATAAGAATGACTGGTGTCCGATGTTATCTTTCATGCCAGTAGTGCTGATGAGGATAACTGGATTCTTCTGCAGAGAAACTAAACTGATCTCTTGGGTAAGCAGGGCAGACCAGGTGGGTATTGGGCCCCAGAGCCAAGCCTCACGCGCTCTGGCCTTTAGGGGCCCCCAGTGGAATAGCTCAAGCTTCCACTGGACAGGCCCACTCGGCTATGCGGGACTTCCAGATGGGATTCTAGTCTCTTGTCTTTAAATGTGCGTGGACGTCCAAGGTTTAACGGACACCTGAAGGACACCTGCTACGCGGAAGACCAAGATCAGCACAAATAGTGGGGAAAGTAAAGCCCCAGAAGGAACGGAATTCAAGAAGAGGTGGAAGGGTAAGTGGGAAAATCACCCTCTCATTGGTGTCCTCAGAAAGATGGGAGAAAGCATTGCGTCTGTAAAACAAGAACAGGATGCTATGAAATAAGAATATTCAGAGGACAAAAAAAGCTTTAGATTAAAAATATGATGGTGGAAATAAGTTCATTAAAGGTATGGAAAGTGACTCATGGAAATATCATGGAAAGAAGAATAAAAGGCAAAAGCAAAGAGAAATAGGAGAGGGAAGCGAAGGAAGCTAGACTATTGAAGCTGGTGACGGAGTATATAACTAATGGAAGTTCTGGAAGCTGAAACAGAAAACAGATGAGAGAAAATTGTAAAAGAATTAATACAAGAAAATTGCCCATATGAGAAAGACAGAAATCCTTAAATAATCCTCAGTGTGCCTTGCACTTTCAAAGAAAAAAAAATCCCACTTAGACATGTTTTTGTGAAATTTCGGATAACCAAGAAGAGAGAAATGTTTCTAAAAATTTCAAGAGAATGGAAAAACAAACAAACAAAACCCCCAGGTTGTCTACCAGGCGGGAGGATTAAACTGTACGTCCCTCTTCAGAAGCAGCAGCCTGTGTGATGAGGGTAACAGCGCCCAGGCAGGTGTGCGGGAAGTCATCAGACTCTCAGCCTGCTCTCACTCAGGGTGAGGAGGTTTTCAGTCCTGTAGGAGGGACTCAGAACCTACGCATTCCACACAGCCTTCTCAGATTCTTGCTTAAGGATCCTCTGATGCAAAGTAATGGAGTGGATGAAGGGAGGGCAGACCTGGGGCCCCAGCAGGGAGGTACACTGAGCTGGTGTAGACAGCACCGGGGATTGGGACCCTGGGGAGCTGGGGAAAGGCATCAGCAGAGAGTCTACACACCTGGGGAACTGAAGGCCATGTTGTCACTACACTAGGAGGAAGGGTCTCCTTGTACCCAGCCCTGTGTGCGGCAGGGGAGGCTCAAGTGAATTGAGTTGTTCTCACATAAATAACTGATAAATCAGAAACATTACGCTCATAGGATTAAAGCATCAAAACATCGTGTTTTAATATATTCTTTATATAGTTCAGATAGCCGCTGGAGGAACTAAAAGTAGACAAAGTTTTAAAAAGTTGAAAGCGGTTGCCTCCAGAGCACAGGGAGGGGGCTGTTGCTTTTCATTAGAAGCCCTTCTGTGCTATTTGATTGTTTTTTTTTTAATCATGTGTAGGATGGCTTAGATTTTTTTTAAAAAGCCAAAAAGAGAATCTCGAACATTAAAATGAAACCATGGTGGCCGGGCCCGGTGGCGCAAGTGGTTAGGTGCGCGTGCTCTGCTGCGGCGGCCCTGGGTTCACTGGTTCGGATCATGGGTGCGCACCTACACAATGCTTGTCAAGCCATGCTGTGGCGGTGTCCCATATAAAGTGGAGGAAGATGGGCATGGATGTTAGCCCAGGGCCAGTCTTCCTCAGCAAAAAAGAGGAGGATTGGCAGATGTTAGCTCAGGGCCCATCTTCCTCACAAAAAAATGAAACAATGGAATGGGCTGCAGTTTGCAACAGGAACTTGATGACTCAGGGATGTCCAGGGTGGGCCATGGAACCACGGGTCTGAGCACCTTTAGAGAGTCAACGAAGGCCCAGCTGGGCGCAGGTCAGAGCCACCTCCCAAGTGAGGCATTTTCGTTTCTGTTAGTTTGCTCCGTTTGGGTTTACTTTTTTGGAAAACGAATATGAAAAAACAGCCAGTGGGCCCCAGGTGAGTTCAGAGCCGGTGGAGTGGTCTTGGCCCTTGCCCTCGGAGGGGCCCAGTGGACACTGTCACTTGCAGTGTCTGCAGCAGGCTCCTCCAAAATGCAGCCCTGCCCAGGAGCCTCTGTCAGGGGCCCTAGATCCTGGGAGGACCCACAGATGGGTTAGGCCTGTCCCTGTACTGAACTGTGAGTCAGGCAGAGAGAGAGGCCCAACCATGGAGGTCCCCAAGCGTGGAGGACGACAGCAAGTACCCACCGGGTGGTGGCAGTGGGCTCCTGTTGTGTCCCTGCTTCCACAGAGCTCCTATGCTGTGGGGGGAAGTAGACAATCTGCAAGTCACCACACAGAGACAGTTTCAGCGAGAGCTGCTGGGAAGGAAATAAACAGTAGGGTGTGAGAGAGTGACCGGAACTTCTCCCCTCTTGGTGTCAGGGAGGCTGCTCTGAGGGGTGACATTTGCTGGTGGGAAACCGTGATAGAGTGAGCCTCAAGAAGAGGGTTTGCAGAGAATCCGACTGGGGATGGGCAAGGCTGAGCAGAGGCCGGGGGAGGCCCCATGGGAGGGGCAGGCTGGTCAGGGTGGGGAGCACCATCGCCTCTTGGAGAAACACACTGGTGAGTTTATAAGTGTGCGAAGACTAGAAAGGCAAGTCGGAGGGCTTCCCGAGGAGCCTTGAACTCCATACTCAGAGTCAGAAGCCCCAGGCCTAGAGCGAGTGTGCGAGGCCTCGCAGGGAGTCTTGGCAGCTCTGGGGTTAGAGCCTACTCTCCTGGGAGCCTGGATGACGTTCGCCTGCTTGGAGGGCACTGATGGCAAATGCTGAGCTTGGCTTCCTGCAGGGAATCCCGATAGAGAAGGACAGACCGGCTTGTGTGCAGTCATCCCTGCTCTGCCCGGGCCGATGGACAGCGGAGACAGACGCGCTGAGAGCCATTTCCTGTGCAGTGAGCATCCTCCTCGGCCCCATTCATGGGACTGGCTCTGCACTGGGCGTGGCTGAGGCCACTTCAGGCCAGAGGAGGTGCTGAAACATTGCCCTGCCCCCGGGCTGGCGAGTGCTGCCCAACGGGAGCCAGGTCTCCCCCCAACACCCCAACCTTGGATGACATGCTGTGTGGGCGCCAGTGAAGTCAACGCAGGACTGAGGGACAAGTGCGTTTCTGAGGGATGGCATCGGGAGCTGGTGCCAGTGTTCCAGAGGCAGGGCCACCCGTAAACACAGACAGAGGAAGCAGCTTCTCTGTGGTTGGTGTGAGGCAGGTTTCTCTGCCCGCAGACGCCTCTCCTGCCTCTCCAGCCCACTTGGGGCTGAAGCCTGGAATTCCACCATTACAGCTTCGTTCCTTTGGCTTGGAATACAAATGCCCCAGTGAGGAGGTGACCCTTGAGCCATCCCTGGTACAGAGCACCCCATGTGCCTCGGCAGGACATCAGGGCCTTTAGCATTCAATGGGACAGCCAGCACTCACTGTGCCCCAGCATGCTGTGTACTGTGCTCGACTGAGTGTGCAAAGATGGGTCAGACTCTGTCCACCCGCTCTCTGGGGGCCGAAGGACGTGGAAAGGGATAATGAGGGTATAATGTCTGCTGTGAGGGAGGTGGCCAGGAGTGCGAGGAGCTTGAAGAAGACAGCTTGGAGTGGGGAGTGCAGGCTGAGGGCCTTCTGGCCTGGCCTCCTCCTCCTCCTCGCTGTGTCCTTCGGCAACTTGCAAATCCCTTACACTCTCTGTGCCTCCACCTGTGATCACTCAAGAGATGGTAAACGGCACCTTCTTTGCAAGGTGGCTGAGAAGCCAGCGCTGATCTGGCCCGTGGAGGGTGTTCAGTAACAGGTGAAGATTTGCCGTGCTTGTGGAGTAGGGAAAGGGGAGGCATGCATTAAGTCGAGGCTGAAAGGATGGCCTGGTGACTTTCAGGGGGACAAGGAAGGCACAGGTATGGAGCTATGGGACTACCAAGAGCAGGGCAGTTTGATCCAGGTCAGTGCAGGAGGTCTGAGTTCAGAGAACGACCCGTTCTCCGGGGCAGGGACCGAGGCCTGGGGAGGGGAGGAGTCCCGGGTGGAGAGGTGGGGGCCACGGAGAAGCTTTGGGACTCAGCGCTGCCGTTGGGTCTGGGTAGAAAACTCCCTGCAGCCTGGCTGAGGTCCCGGGCAGGCGAGGCCCGGGAGAGCCCGGCCCACTTGGTGAGAGCGCAGGGGCCCATCGCCAAGGTCTGGCTGGAACCGCGACACTGGGCTTTCTGGATGCTGGGCCTTTGTTTTTTCTAAGTATATTGAGTCACCAGGCCTTTGGCTATCAAGGGAAAGAAAAGAGAGGAAAACCTATAAGATGGCATTGTTGTGTTTTTTCTGCATTTTCCAATCAAAGTTTCCCTTTTGCTTTTCCAAGTGGTTGAAATTGGAAGGAAAGGCACAGGTCTTCTGCACACAGGTGCTGAGCCTTCTCCACACAGCCCAAGGGTCAGGGTCCCCACCTGGGCCACTTGCCGTGATTGTCCCCTCCTGTGAGCACCTGTGAGGGATGCTGGGCAGCACGGTCACAGGCGTGGCTGGTGTGCCATGGGTCTGGAGGGCTGCAGTTGCACTGTGGAGAGGTGGCAGGGGCAGCTCGGCCGTGACAGCAAAGACACATGGGCATTTCCTGCCCATGGTGGCCCGTGGTTTTCTCTGAGCCCATTTCTGTCTACTCCTTCATTCAGCCAGCATTTATTGAGTGCCTGTTGTATACAGGGGCTACAGTGGGGAGTAAGACAGATCCCTGCCCTCAGATTGCTCACAGTCTGGTGGAAACAACCAGCGAGGTTTGCAGACAGTTACAGCATAGGGGGTAGGAACAGAAGAGCCAAAGGCAGCGCAGGGGGGCGGAGCCTGGAGTCAAGGAAGGCTTCCTGGAGAAGGCAGAGCAGAGTTGAGTCTCAGAGGATGAAAAGGAGTTTGCCAAAGCGGGAAAGTATTCTAGGCAAAGAGAACAGCAGGTGCGAAGGCCCAGGCATGGCAAGCGTCCCTGGCAGGTCTGCTCGAGTCCTCCTCGTCCCCCTGGTCCCCTTGGGTCCTACCTCCACCTGCCGCGCAGCCTGCCCTTCTCTGAGGGCCAGGAGAACGGGTCATGTCTGCCACAAAGCCCTGCTCCAGAGGGGGTCCCCAGGGGTGCTGTTCCCAGTCAGTACTGGCTCCTCCCCCACAGACTGTGACAATCAGATGAAACCTCAATGGCCTTGGGAATCCTGAGGGCCTACAGCTGCATGAGGGATCGTCTTACATGTCACCCTGTTAGCTTGGTCTCCACTGTGTATGTTCTGAGTTTTTCCATTTTCAATGTTGGGACACATCTGAGGAGACAAGAAACGGGAAGAAGGCACATCTACCAGAGGTGACTTTTCAAGTGCCTGCTGTTTGCTTAGCACAGGGGTTCTCAAACTTTAGTTGTG
This sequence comes from Diceros bicornis minor, assembly GCF_020826845.1. Classification (NCBI taxonomy): domain Eukaryota; kingdom Metazoa; phylum Chordata; class Mammalia; order Perissodactyla; family Rhinocerotidae; genus Diceros; species Diceros bicornis. The sequence goes on along the minus strand of NC_080749.1, from coordinate 11,879,921 downwards.
CATCAGAATCACCCAGAAGGCTTGTGAAAACCCAGGTTTCTTGGCTCCACCCTGAGTTTCTGATTCAGCAGGCCTGGAATGGGGCTTGAAAGTCTGCATGTCTAAGGAGTCCCAGACAATGCAGATGCTGTGGGCCTGGGACCACACTTGGAGAGCCCCTGGCTTAGCCCAAGGCTGAGAAATCCGAGCCTGCAAGGGGTGGGCCCCCATCCTGGGCGGGAGGAGCAATGCTTATGGTCTATCCTGGGCAGGGGCTCCTCGGGGCCATCAGAGAATGACACTGACTCCTCATAGGAGAAGAGGTTTATTGACACCAGAATTTTAAAAAGCATAGCAAATCAGGAGAGGAAAGCATAGAACCCACCAGACATGCAAACTCACAGAAAGAAACAGTGCACAGCCGATCAGGGAAGATGCTGCAGGAAGCGGTTTGTGCAGATGCCGCTCTTGTCAGACAAGGGAGCTCTGGAGGGTTCGCGGCTGCATGTTGCCACTGAAGGCAGCTCCGTTGTGGCCGTCCTCATCCTTGGAGTTGTCTTCAAAGCCAGTGAGCTAGCCACTCAAGAAAATTGGTCACAGCCACATTTCGCTTTTTACCCAAATATTCTGTCCAGCCAGGTCACGGTCAGCCCGGGTCCCAGGGGCAGCCGTGTCTCCAGTGCTCGCAGATTTACAGGATGGGGAAAGCAGAGCGAAGGACACTCTCAGAACACCACTCTTTTCCCATCACTGACAATATTCTCACCATCTGAAACTAGTCCCCAAAGTGCGGGGTTCCCAAAGGCAGCATCCAGAGAAGGGATGGAGCCTCTTGGGCAGGTTGAGATGATAAAAATACTGTGAGCTGACATTTCTTACAGTTGCAGGCCCTGCTCTGTTTTACATGCGTTCGCTTATTTATTCCTCCCCACAGCCCTAGAAAATAGCCTCATGATCCTCAGTGGACAGTTGAAGAAAGGGAGACCAGAGGGGTTATGTGACTGGTCTGGGGTCCCCCAGCGGTAAGTGGTGGCGCCAGGCTTCTAACCTCTGCTCCTGCCATCTGTGCTAGGCCACCTCTCCTCTCATTAAGGCATGCGTGCATTCTATTGAGTTCATTAAGGAAAGTCAGTTACATTATTTAAAACACTAACCGCCACCATTTGTGCAATGCCTACTTTGACCTGCCTCATCTCAGGTCCTCTTGATAATAGCAAAGTCACTGTGCTTGTCACCATTTGCCCATTTGCAAAGGGGGAAATCCAGGCTCCGGGAGGCGGGACATTGAAGCAGGGCTGTACCACTTGAACTCAACCCTGGGCTGCAACTCAGAGCCTGAGCTCTCCCTGCCATCCAGCCCGACGTCTTTTCTGCCACTTCAGGCTGAGAAGCTCAAGAAACGTCCTCCTCCCCCTTTCTGCTCCCTTTGCTTCCTCGGGGCGCCTCTCATGATGCCACCCTGGAGTGTTCAATGCCTGCCTCAAGTGTCTGAAATCGATTCTAATGCAGCTCTGGTGTTGGAGCCGTGATTGCTGCCCAGCTCATCACCCATGGTTGCACCTTCCCAGCTCCTTCGTGCCGGGCCCCAGGTCGGGCTTTGGGCTACTGGCAGGTTTTGGAAGCTGTTCCTGGGCCAGGAGGCAGGACAGCCCATGAGGGGAAGGTGGGCTGGGGAGAGATTCAGACAGTCAGGAGCCTCATCTTAACGTGGACCTGCCCCCTCCCCAGATCTCTGCTGCCCTTAAGCTGTGTAGGGCCTGGGCCCAGCTTTGGCCTGGGACCAGCCACTGTCTGAGGGAACTGGCCCAGCTGCCCACAGGACACCCCAGAGCACCAGGAATCCTCAGGACCCTCTGAGCTCGAGGGTGCTGCAGTCCTGAGCCCTGTGCCCTTATACCTGCCCGTCCCCCACCCTCCCATTATTCTGCAGACCAGTGTTTTCCTGGGCTGCTTCTGTTGCCTGTCTCAGTGCATTCCTCAGGGGCATCTGAAGAAGCCTCATGTGGCTGGAGTGGAGATAAAAATCCAGACAGATAGGCCCCTGATGGGTAACTTGGACCGTTGGTGGACCCGGCTCATTTTCAGGCCCAGAGGGAATAGGCTCTCTTTGAGTTGAACTGGGCCCAGGGGCCCTTTGATTTATATCGAGGTAGGAGTTGCCTGGGCAGGCAGAATTAATAAGGGTGTGGGCTGGGGGCTTAAAGAAGATGGGGTGAGGGAAGGCTGAAAGGAAGAGCTCATCCCTCCATGCCTTTTGGCAGTGCTAGTCTGAAGACCAGGGGAAGACTTCATGATGCACTCCATGCAGGGCTGTCAATCTTAGTCATTGAAGCCACTGTCCATCCTCTGGAAGCTCAAGAAGGTCTGAGCTGAAATGGCTGTGGAGGAGAGGAAAGAGTGGAGTGAGATGGGGAAGAGAGGTAGAGACAGAGAGAAGAGGAAAAGCCCTGACTATAGAGATTCCACTCACCCATCCATCCACCCATACATGTGCCCACCCATCCATCTATCCATCCAACTACCCATCCATCCACCCATACATCTGCCCACCCATTCATCTATCCACCTAACTACCCATCTATCCACCCATACATCTACCCAGCCATCCATCTGTCCATCCAACTACCCATCCATCCACCCATATATCAGCCCACCCATCCATCTGTCCATCCAACTACCCATCCATCCACCCTTACATCTACCCACCCATCCATCTATCCATCCAACTACCCATCCATCCACCCATACATCTGCCCACCCATCCATTTATCCACCCAACTACCCATCCATCCACCCACTCACCCACCTATCCAATACATTTTTTATCAATCACCTACTATCTTCCAGCCATTTTCATTCAGGTCCCACCTTCTCAATGTGGCCCCCAGTGGACAACCACGCCCTCACCGTATTTTTATCTCTTTTTGCACTCACAGCCTGATCATCACCCTTGGCCCTTGCAAACGCTCCTTACCATTTTCTTATGATTCTACTTGTTTTTCTGTGTGACCCACTTGGGGATTATAAGCCCCTGCACTCGAGTCTTGGTTGCTTCTGATTCTCTTGCACCTCTCTTAGCACTCTCCTTGGAGGAGTCCCTCAAAGCATCTTTTGTGGGTTGATGGAAGGGTTACTGTAGACACTTAAATTCCTTGAGATTGGGAGTGCCTGGTGTCTGTCTGGGGTGAGAAGGGAGTTCGCATTTGGTGAGCACCTGCCGGGTGCTCAGGGTAGTGGTAGGGTGCAGAGCATGGTGCTGTAGAAAAAGCCCACATTTTGGAGCCACACAAGGGTGGGACTGATTCCTGGGGCTGATGACCTTGAACAGGTCACTTAACTTCCCGGAGACTCGGTGTCATTATTTTTCAAAGAACAAGATATAAACAAATCTGTGCAATTAAATGTGCATGTAGGCACTCCACGTGGTACCATGTGGTTGGTGGGTGATGCCCTCACCTCCCCCATGTCCACAGATTTGCAGACTGATCAAGGCCTTCTTTGATACCCCTCCTCCACCTTATTGAGTTGGGCAGAGCCAGATGAAGCTTTCTGAGGACACAGGACTCCTGGGCCAGGGCCAAGCTGTGGACAACAATGAGTAGCCTCTGATTTTTCTGCCCACTGCCCTTTCCTGGCTCCACCTTTGTCTTGTCGTGTCCTGCTGTCTTCCTTCTTGGACCCTATAGTTCCCAGGGCGGGTTGAGGGAAGAGACAAGCCACAGAGTTGCTGGAGGGCAGGACAGCTTGAATTCAGCCTGGCGCCTTGCTGTGGGCCCTCTGTGCAGCCCAGTGGCCAGTGGGTTGTGGTGGAGGTGAGCTGGACATGAGAAGACATTAGGAGGTGAGGGCAGGAGTCTCAGCTCTGGGGAAGGCGTGCAGTGCTGGGGGCTGCAGGCATTAATCAGCTGAATTCCCTCTGCTCCCTCCCGGACTCCATTTATTACTTATTAAATAATTATCTCATTTGGAAAGTGTTTCTTAATGTAGGGCAGACTCCACCCTGAGGCATGGGTTTTGCAATGGATTGTCTCCCGCGTGTTCCAGGCTCGGGCAGGACCAGAGTGTTCTTGCCCTGGCTGTGCCTGTGCATGAGGCTCAGGCTGAGCTGAGCTTTGCCAAGGTACAGCAGACTGGGGCATTGCCTCCCTGGCCCCAAGATGTCCTGGCTAATAGCTTCATTACAAGCATGTTCTTCGTCAGTCTTCTAAAGGAGGTTGCCCCGGGGGTGGGCCTCCCGAGTTACTTGCTATTTGCTGGGACCCTGACCCTGGGTCCCCCAAACATCTGGCAACATCAGAGATGGGAAGGGCCTTTGTCCTTTTTACAGGTGAGGCCACTTAGGCCCTGACGGGGCAGGGCCACCCTGAGGTCGTACATTGAGTTGGTTGCAAAAGCAGAAGGCTAGCCCGAGAGTCCAGAACTCTCTCTCCTCCATCCTTCCTTCGTCTTGGAATGTCATTGGAACCTAAATGTGGCCCCTTCCCCTCTCGTCGGAAGGGGCTATTTCCTGAAACAAGAGCCGGGAAGTTGTGCTGGATGAATGAATAGGTGATGAAGGAAGGCAGCCAAGCCTCGCAATAACCCTACAGATTATCCCTCTTTTATCCCCCTTTTTTGTTGTTAAAAAGTTACACATACTTTCTAGAACGTGTGCAAACAGTACTAAAGCACATACAGAAATGCAGGCCTCACCCCACCCCGCTGCTCCCAGAGGTCATTGCGGCGGCCAGGCAGGCGCGTGCCCTCCCACCGGCTGCGTTGTGGAGAATGGATTGGGGGACCAATGAGGTTTGGGGAGGTTATGAAGGTCCTCCAGGCAGGAGGCAGTGGTAATGGACCAGGGCGGTGTCCCGACTCATTCCTGATCTACAGGTGAGAGTGAGGCTGAGCCGACAACCCGCAGCCAGGAATTTCTGTCTCCTTCAACACTGCAACATGTCTCAAGGCACGGGTCCCAGTGCCACCAAGGAGCTGTGTGAACATTGGCTCTTCACGTCCCATCTTGCTAACCTGTGCTCCTTCACCTGCACAGTGGGACTCAGCATCCTTGCCCTGCCTTCATCACAGGTCCTGAGATTCCCTCAAGACCTGGCCCAGGCCCTGGAGCTACCTCTGCTCAGGCCACTGTCAGTGTCATTTGTAGAAGCTCAGATGGCTCCCCTTGGACTTGGCCCACTGTCTGGATTCTGAGAGCGGAGCACAGCAGCAGTCTCTATGACATGGAGTGGTCACTGTGCACTTTGGAGAGGTGGCCAGCATGCAGGATGAATGGCCAGGGATGAATGTGGAGGGACCTGGGGTGGGCATTTCAGGCAGCTGCCCTGGTGGGTGAAAGATGTGTGAGGGGTGTAACCCGTTTGCCGTGGAAGAAGGTCCCGTGGAACCTGTGCAGGCAGGGCTTATCATGGAGCCTGGGCCCAGCTCCATTGTTAGTAGGGAGTCATCGAGGATCTAGAGCAGTGGAGGGACAGCAGGTGCCGGACACATGGGGATGAGGAAGGAGTCAGGCTCCATCACTCGGTTCCCTGGGGTCCTGGATGGATTACCCCACTTCTAATCCTGGAGGGGTTAGTGTCCCTACCTCGCAGGATTGTTGTGAAAATTCGAGCTGATTCATTACCGCCCTGGTGCAATGCCCACAGATGGGAAGTGTGCAGTGACGGTGGTGATGTAACTGATGTAAATGATGATGAGCAAGGCTGAGGGCTGGACCACAGGCCTTAAAATCTTGGAGCCCCAAGACTCGTGCCCCCAGTAATAACTGTCATTTAGTGTGCAAAGACAGGTGATGGGTTAAGGCTCTAAATTCACCTTCTCTGCATGAGAGGCTTCATCACCTATTGTACAAATGAGGAACCTGAGGTTCCTGATGTTCCTGAGGCCACATAGCCTGTTAGTGACAGAGCCTGAATGCCATCCCAGGGCTATCTGTGTTCCAGGCGGCTCCTGTCGTGCGAGCCTCCAGCGCTGCCTGTGAAACCCCGCAGTGGATGTAGGACCCTGTATGTAGTGGATGCTGAAGTGAGTATGGGAACTCAAAATGTACTGGCAGGCGGGTGAGAGAAGCCTGGCGGCTCTGGGGCAGGCTTCCTGGAGGTGCCAGGCCTGTGGCTGGGGACCAGCCACCTGTAGGCATCGGGCTCTTATCAAGCCCTTTTGCTCAATTATTTGCTTTTTAAGACAAAAAGGCAGTCACATTGTTCAGTATCCAAGTCTCAGGCTCCCCCGGGGACGTGGACTCAGTGTATTGCTGATGCCAAGGCAGGATTAGCTTGTGTCCCGGTGACATTCTCCTGCCTCGCTGACCTTGGGGAACTGGAGCCTGCTGAGCTGAGCCCCTTTGTTAGTACAGACGAAGAAGGCGCTGTGCTGCCCGCCCTGGAAAGGTGACTTGCCCGCCCACACGGTAAGCGCTAAGATGCTCACTGGCTGGTGCGTCCACCCCACAGACTCATTACCGCTGGACCACAGAGGAATTGCAGAGCTAGGCGGGGATTGTGTCCGCAGGCTCAGGCAGCTTGGCGGATTTCAATGAGATGATCGCTTGTCATTTTTTATTAATGAGCCAGTGCCTGATTCATTATACATCTGAGGGGTGAGCCACCCGAGATGGGGAGGAGGAACATGGAGACGCACAGCTGCCACGGAAGGGGTGACGTGGCCCCATGTGCGAGTCTTTTCTTCCTCTTTCTTCCCAAAGAAAACAAGTGAGAAAAGGTGCCCGTCTTGGGCAGGCATGACCTGCTGCGTGCTGGCAAGGGGGAGGTGGCCTGGTGGCTGGATGATCCCTTAGCCTGGAGACTGCGGCCTTGCGGAGTTTTCTGTGGCTGCTCTTCCTGTTCTCTCCTGTTCAAAGTCTCTTGCTTACCTGTGCCTTGGGGTGTGAGCAGGGGGAAGCCAGCCCCCCAGCCCAGGATTCTAGATGAAGGGAAGTCACAGAATGAGCAGATGTCTGTGCAGGAGGCCTCAGAGGAGACCTGGAATGAACTTCAGGTGAGCTCGGGCCCCCAGAGCATTTCCTAAATGTTTGTGGAATGAACAAATGCCCCACACAGGAGATGCCTCCTAACAGAGAGACGTAATCCACCGCCACTCCACCAGTGTTTCACTATGTGCCAGGCCCCACAGGAGGTGGTGGGGACCCGGCGGTCCTTGCTCTCTGGGAGCTCCCAGGAGTCCTGGGTTCTGTCTGTCCTGCACCAAGCAGACCGTGTGATTTCAGGCCTTCCTGTTTCCTTATCTGTGAAGTGTGCTCAGCAGCATCTGCCTGCCTGTCTCCCCCGTGGGTGGCGTGGACTGGCAAGAGCTGCAGGAGCCAGAAGCCCTTTGCGGCTGCAGTGGGTCCAGCATGGGCACTTAGTGCGCAGGTGGGCTGGCTGGGGGCGCCTCGCCAGGCGGGTGGGGGCCGAGCTCTTGCCTTCTCAGATCTTTAAGGAGATGCACAATATCTTATTCATCATTGCTTAACCGGTGCCCCTGCCGAGCAGGCGCTCCATGATTCTGGGTGAATGAGGAGGTTTTTAACAATCCAGATGAAGTGTGAGCCCGGCCCTGGCTCAGAGAGGGGCTCCACTCTTAGAGCTGATAAGGCACGTTGGAGATTGTGTCTGCGCTCTCTGGAAGCGTGAAGTTGCAGCCCGTGTACACCACCCCAGCTCCCTGTGCAGAGGAAGGAGAGGCCAGCCTCCGCCCCTCAGTGGCCCGTGGGTGTGGACTGTGAGAGGGCTTCACGAGGGCAGCCACGCAGCTGGCTGTTGGCTCTGCCACTTTCCAGCTGTTGTCATCAGTGAGCCTTGGTTTTTGGCAGTGTTAACGGTATCTGCTTCCTCAAGTCATAAGACGGCGGGAGCCCCGTAAGCAGCCTTTGCTGTGGCTGAGCCACGGGAGGACCTGGCTTAGATCACTCAAGACTTGGCCCCATTCAAGATGAGGAACTCTTCCTGTCTCAGGCCAGCAGCCTGGTGAGAAGACAACGTGCCTGTCGGTGGGTTGAGAGGGACCCTTGGGAGACCCTGGAAGCACAAGCCTGCTTTGAGTGTCCCGGAGAAGAGCTGCTGTGGCCACCCACTGCCCCTCCGCACGCCCAACCCTCTGAGGCTCCAGCCAGGGCCACACTGCCCCAGAGAGGGCTGTCTGACCCATCAGTGCCTGTCCTTCCCCACCCCCTCAAAGATTGCACAAGCCCGGCTGTGGAATCCTCCCGAGCCATCTCTGCTTTTATGATGAGCTTCTGCTTTGCTTCAAGCGCTAGGACTCAACATGAATAACACACGTCTTTATTCTGTTTTAATTAAATGCTTAATGGCTTTCAGTTTGCTTAATTACTAGTATTGTATTTTTAAAATAGAGGTTTTAAGTGCAGATATGCAGTATCTGAGCCACATTGTGGGTTACTCCGTGTTGAGGGCTAACCTTGGAACCTACCCACCCTACGTTATTTTGTATGGGAAAAATGCATTTGAGTTCCAAATCATTGATTTACAAAATCCTGAACTTTGAGAACACAGCTCATTTTTAAGTGGGAATAGTTTGTATTCAGAATAAAATAAAGGGTCTAGTGTGTCATGTCCCTTGAAGGCACAGATAAGCCATGGGAGGGCGAGGCCGCAGTGGCCCAGCCAGGCAGGCTCCTGCTCAGAGGAGGTGGGGTTGGAAGGGCCGAGGAGGGGCCAAGGGCAGGAGGGAGCATGTGTGTTGGGCCTGCAGGCTTGTTAGGTCTGTGAAAAGGCCAGTTTAGCAGCAGAGTGGGTAACTGGAGGAGTAGACAGATTTCTAAGAGTGGTAACTAGATTTGGGCATCATCTGCTGGGCCTTAGTGGAGCCAGGGTTCTAGGGTGTGGAGAACAAGTGTCCGAGGGAGAGCCTGTTGGATGGAGGAGGCCATGAGGGTGGAGTGGGATAGAAGGCATTCGGGGACCCTGGTGGGCTGCTCAGTCCTCCTGCGGGGCCTGCATACGAGGGGCGAGAAGCTGCTTCCAGGGAACGTGGCTCTGATAGGTGGGAGAGAGCAGAGATGCTGGCCGTGGCCATGGTTTTGTTGCCAGACTATGTCTGTTTTCCACCTGCTGTCTCTCGTATGAGTTCCCTGGGGCCAGAGCAGCTCAGAAGGATCCTCTGGGCCTGTGAGTCCTGCTCTGTGCAGTCCCAGGTGTGTCTGTGTGTCTGTGAGAGAGAGAGGTGGGAGGTGGTCTTCCTGGAGGTGGCTCCACCCTCTCTTTCCTGAGACGGCCATTAGACACAGCATGGCCTTTGCTCTCTGTGGGGCACTTGTAAGTCATGGAAGAGGACTTCTTTAAAGCCCCCCTAAGCCTGGTTGAAGAGAACCAGCCCAGGGTCCTGCTTCGTGTGGAAGACCTGAACAGGGGGAGCACGCACCTAGGGTAGGGGTGTCTCTGGAGATGGTGTGGGGCCCAGAGAGCAGCCCTTTTTGTGGGGCATGCATTGTTGGGGTCAGCCAGGAGCAGTTTCTTCCATCTCAGTAATACCTTGTCTGAGCCTGGAATGTTCTCCTGAGGAAACTGAGGGGAAGGAAGGCAATGATGTCAGGGAATTCCACCCCGTAAGGCCACCCTCACTTCTGTCTGTGAGTGGTAATAGGCGGTGAAGGCTGGGAGGTGGGGAAGGCTGGATAAATGCAGCTTGAGCTGCTAGAATGCTTGAAAGTGTGACTGTAGTATTTTGGAGGCTCTGGAATGGCCACATGCCCTAGATCAAGAAGGATCTCACTGGATGAGCTCATACCTGTCTCTGTACAGCCCTCTGCCCCACACACAGTTGCTGCCTACTCCTGTGGAAGGATCCGGATTCTAAACTGAAGGCATTGGGTGAAGGAGCTTCGTGGTGTTGGGAAGTGTCCATTCTGGGCAAGGGTGCCATCAGGACAGGGATGAAGGCTCCATTCTGCCAGCCTCCAGCCTCCCTGGGCCTTGCACTCCCCCGAGGCTGAGACAAAGTTTGGGTCACTTCCCTTGTTTTCTTTTTGTGGGCTTTGCGGTGCCATCTGAGGCAATACCACCCAAGAAGGGGTCTGCTTTTTTGTTTTGCTGAGCCAGGAGGTTTGGGGATGAGCTTTTTGTGTAATCGACCGAGACAAACTTCTGACCCTTTGCAGCTCCACAAGTCTCGTCTGTTTTGGCCATCTCCTCCCCCACCCACCGGTCCCAGGAAGCAGCCTTGACTCAGCTCAAGGACCGCGGCCTGGGCTGGGGACGAAGTGTTCAGGGCTTGGACAGGGCTGGCTTGGGATCTGGAGACCCAGGTGCCACCCAGGCCCCGCCAGTGGAGCCCCTTCTGGGTGTGGGTCTGCCATGTGCTCTGCCCCTGGTGCCAGTCCCTCACGGTGGACCCTGGGCAGGTCGGACCTTCTCTCTGGACCCAGCACCCCCTCTTCAAAGGAGGGTTGGAGCTGATGGGCAGGTGGGTCGAGTCCAGCCTGATGCCCCGTGCCCATGGGCAGCACTGCCTGGACTTGGAGTGGATGGTGCCCTTGGTGTTTATGGGACTGACTCCTGCTCCTCATGTGGAGGGGGATGCACACAGTTCCTTCGAGGTCTAGGCAGGCCACAGAGCTGGATTTTGGTCCCAGTCAGAGGGTCTCAGGCAGGGATGTGGAGCTGGGGACCTCTAAAGAGGAGTGGGACCAGGACAGGTCAGGGCGTGGAGGGGGGCGCGTCTGGAGCCTTCCTCTTCCAGGACAGACCCATCTCCCACTCCCTTCCTGTCCTGGGGTAAATCTCAAGCAGTCTTGTACTTATGTTAATCTCATTACTTAAGGCAGGATCTCCCTTTTGGGGACAGAAGGGCTGCTTTTCATATTCTTGATGCCTTGAGATTAAATGAGGAAAAGGGTACAGAATGTCATTGGGAGTGGAAAGTGGTGAAGATGACAATGCTATTGACCCCTCCCCACACCAGTATGCCTCTCGCCACTCTGGTAGCAGAAAATACAGTATCCTCCCACCAGCTGAGCACCTGGCAAATGGGGGCTGGTGGGTGGAGGCCTAGCAGGATCAGCGGTCCTGGCAGACCTCACCTGGCGGATCTGCAAGTGAAATTTTCAGTCTTCTGTTTGATGGGAACTCCTTGTCCCAAGGTACTTGCCATGTTCCCCCATTCCTGTGGAAGGGAAAGGACGGGTGGGGAGTGATTTTCTGCAGCCTGAAAAGGATTCCACATTCAAAAGACTGACACTCGATTAGTGACATTTCAGCTGCCTGGGGCTGGCGTCAGATCCTCCCAGGACCCCTGCGTGTGAGGGGCCACCCCGCCTGCGAGGACTGTGCTCCCTGGCTCTGTGGCTCTCCGTGTCCACTGCTGGGAGCTGCAGGGAGCCAGGGAACCTTCTGGAGAAGGCACGAGACGTTGGCCTTGGGACCAGCCATGTCTTTCACAACCTCACTGTGCACCTTGGGCAAGTCACCCTCCCTTCCTGGGCCTCAGTTTCTCCTTCTTACCCAGCAAGCCCTCTGGTCCAGATGGCCCCTGAGGTCCCACCCAGCTCCCTGTCCCTCTCTGGGGGCGGCAGAGCTGTGAGCTTGAGACACATGGCACCCAAGCTCTGGACCCTTGTCCCAGACACCCCCAGCCCCTGGAGGACACGCAGAGGGGCAGCCTCTCCCAGCCTGGGAAAGGCCCCGCGGGGAGGAGCACACGCGGCCCACCAGCAGCAGCCAGATCCCCCAAGTCAAGCCAGCCTTTACGTTAGCTAGCGTTCCTAAACCCTCCGCCGCCCGGTCATAAATGATTCATGCGGCCCCGCCTCCTCCCTCCCGGCGGCCACTTGATGTTCCCTCCCGCTGCTCCATCCCGCGGCTCCTCGGCAGCCTCGCGGCCGGCAGCGCCCTCCCAGCACGGCCGCCCCTCCAGGCGGGCCCTCCTCCCTCCCGGCCACGCAGGGTAAGTTGAAGGAGAAAAGCAGCTCTTCCTGCGACGCTTCAAGTGGAAATGAGGAGGCGGCCGCTCTTGTTTGCACAGGCCTGGCCTGCAGCTTTCTTTCTCCTTCCCTTCCTTTCCCTTCCCCGTGGCTGCCGCGCTCCAAGTTTGAAGCCTGGAGAATAAGTAGGCGGCTGACGGAGGGGGCTGGGGGATCGAGTGAGGGAGGGAGGGAGGCGGGGGAGGGAAAGAAACGAGCTGGGTGGACGGAGAACTGGAGGGGAGGAGAGAGGGACTGTGGGAGGACAGGAGGCCCCAAAGAGAAAACAGTGTGCAAGAAAGTTAAGTGGCTCCTGCTTGGTGCTGGGGATGGGTGAGGTTGTCAGGGAGTGGGTGGTAGGAAAATTCACATTCACTGGAGGATTGCTCCCTGCTCCCCTGTCCCGACAGACGTACTTCCAGCCCCTCAAATCTGGGGTGCCAGGAGAACTTTGAACCCGGAGTTTCTTGTGAGATCTGGCAAAGCCGAGCTTCTGAGAGCTCAGTCTTCCCCACTTCAATTCCCCGGTGGTCTTAGCGGCCCGGAGGACTCGCAGACAAGAATCTTTATTGTCTGCTCAGCCTCAGCTCAGAGTTACTTAGAAAAACATGTGTGTGTTAAAGCTGAGCTTCCCTGGGGAAGATGCTGTTTTTGCATGAGGAATGAATTTGAGGAAAGTTGACTTTAGGAGAGAAGGAAACAAAATCATATTCAAAAAGAATGTTCTGGAAGCTTGGCAAAATCTAGAAGACACTTTCTTTCATTGTCCTTTTCTTTTTAACGTCCTTTTGATTCTTTCTTTTGGCTTCCTAAAAACCCTTACGTGGCCCCGCCTCCAGGTCCCCAGGAAAGAGGCCTGAGGACCCCAGGGGTCCTAAAAGTGGGGGAGGGGGGACTTGTTCCAGTGGGGGGTGATGCTGGGCTTGTGGGCTGCCCCCTGGCAGATGAACTCGCACCCTCAGGAGAGGGGCAGGCAGGGACAGAGGCCCCCTCAGCCCCTGTCTCTGTTTGGGCTGGTCCCTAGGACACTTGCATTTTCCCCTTTACTAGTTGGAAACAAAGTTAGGTAGGGAGGTGAGGCCTTCCTGGTGGCTGCCTTTGGGGGAAAAGAGTGACAGTGACTGCATGTCAAATCAGAGTGTGGCTGTGCTAAAGGAGGAATGGCTGGAAACCCACAGGTAGTGGATAGTGGGGAAACAGCAACTGTCAGCTGGAAAGACTCTTCTCCGTGTTATAGAGGGGAAACCATTCCCAACAGAGGGAGCAGCATGTGGGCATCCTCGGAGGGGGAAGAAGGATGCATGCTCAAGGAAGAGAAGAAAGGTCGCTGTCCCTGGAGTGTGGTGAAGGGCAGGGAGACGGGTAGAGAAGAGATGAGAGGGGAGATGTTGTAGGCCGTGAGGGTTGGGACCCCGATGCTCAGGGCAGTGAGAAGGACGTGACCAGGTGGTAGTGTGGAAACATCCCTCTAGCTGCTATGTTGAGACAGGACTGGAGGGACAAGAGTAGAACGGCATGGAGGGGACGATGACAGGGCCTGGAGTGAGGGCAGGGAGGGGAGCAGCGCTTCCTCCGTCCAGCTGTTTGTGAGCCGGGAGGGCTGTGATCAGGGGGCTGGGCCCTGGGACAACGGCGCCCAGGCATTGGAGTACAAAGTGCCGTTTGGTATAATGGACACAGCTCAGTCTTGGCCATTTGTGGTTTTTAAACAAATCATAATCCCCACCTTCCAAACAATTTAGTTTTTTTTCTAGCCGGCCCCATCACAAACTTTTGAAGCATGAAATGAATTTTGCTGGCCCCCGCCAATAGGATCCTTTCCCTAGATAATGGATTTTATGAAATGGCTATAATCCTCCCAGGTAATGAGCGAAAGCTACACTCTCCAGTTGGACCCAGCATTTCTCTTCCTGATTTATGATATATTGGTTAAAATAGTAAACTGATAGCAGTCACAGAATAGTCATCCATCACCTGGCAGTGTTGCTTAAACTATAGAAAGGTTTCCGGAAGTGGGATGCTGGAAGCCAGCAAAGGAACAATTTGGCAATGCCAAAGGCATAAAGCAGCAGTGAAGTCAAATCTCTGTATTTGTTTCTTGAAGTCAGAAGAATGGAGCTGCTCGGGAAGGAAGGGAATGCAAGCAGGCCTGTTCTCAGAGGTCAGAGAATGGATGTCCCCTCCTGGGCTCCCCACCACAGGGGGCCCACAGTTCTCTCCGCTTGGTTTGGTATTTTGTTTCTCTTTCTAGACAGTTTTGGACGTTTTCCCGATTTCTAGTATGTAGAAGTATGTTGGGCTAACGTGTAATATTGAGTTTTAAGGCAAAGTCTATCAGAAGTGTAAGTGGCATCTGTGTATTTTAGCTGGGGTCAGAGTGCAGAGCCACCCAGTATTAGCAGGTGCTGGGGAGACATATGTTCTTAGGGAATAAACTAGGTTTGCAGCATTGTTTTCACAGGATTGCCTCTGTCTCCATGAATTATTTCATGGCTGAAGTTTGCTTGTATCATCAGTTTAAGAAAAATTTTCCTTCACGGGCTGAATGAATGAATGAATGAACGGTGAAAAACTGTAGACATCTGGGTAGTTTCCAGGCATCTTCCCCTTTCATAGGTGAGGAAGATAAGTCCTGTGGAGGGACGACTTGGCTCAGGTCTCTGTCATAGGAAATTGTGACAGTGACTGGAGTGGGACCCTGGCCACAGTGCGATTTGCAGTGGTGTTTACCAGAACTTGAACTTCATAGGTAATGTTGACTCACAGCCATGTCAGCTGTGTGCCAGCCCATCACTGGAGGGCAGGGTATAAGGTGGGCAGCCCTCAACACCTGTGGCAAGGTTGTGTGGATGCCTCTGCCCTCTAAGTGCCGCTGAGCTGACCCACTGACCCTTGATTCCTCCAAGTGGCCGTGCACCTGGCAGCTGCAGCCTCTGCACCTGCCTGAGCGCTACCCCAGCTCCCAGGCGGCACCCCAGAGCCTACGGAGGCACCGCTGTCTCTGCCATCATGGGCGCATGATTTTCTGCATGTCATACAATCCCCTTGAGCCTCATTTTCCTCCTCTGTCACACGAGAGACTCCCCTGCAGAGTCAGCCGACAGCAGGCAGGCAATAATTGCAGCCCACATGGCCACCTTTCAGGTCAGTAAGCAGCTGTTGGGCACCAACTCTGGGCCAGTCCCTGTGCTCATGCAGAAACCCGAAGTTCGACAGGAGATGGTTGGAAAGGAAGGGGCTGCTTGGGACTTTGAACAGTCGTCCACCCCTGTCTTTGAGACCAGAACTCCCAAATTGAGGAAGATAAATCCCAGGACTTGGGTAAACAGCTTGGAAAGAATGACTCAGGGCTGCACTAGTGACGAACTAGCAGGAGAGCAAGGCTGTCCTTTCCTCGGTCCTGTCCTTCCGGCCAGGCTTCCTGGGCTTCAACACTAACTGGGGCGGCAGCCCCTGCAGGAAGCCGACCCCAGCACCCACAGCCAAGGCTGGCTTGTGCTCCCAGAGCCCCTGTCACGGACACTCACAGGAGCTTTTCTTATCCCAAGGTCATGACTTTCTTCTCAAAGATGGGGCTGAGTGCCCCTGCGTCTCCCGTGCCTGCACTGAGCTGAGCATGGTGGGCGCTCCATGAGCATTTGCTCCCTGGATGCACAGGAGTGGGCTGGCTCCTTGAGAACAGGGGTGAGACTTTCACTCCGGGATCCTTGCAGGGCTGGAGAGCATGGCCCAGGCCTCCCCTATGTCCCCTCTCCCCCTTCCCTCTCTGTCCTGACACCTGGCCAGCCACACCCACCCAGGACGGAAACTTTTCTCTGCTTCTGTGCCCCTGGGCTGTCAGAAGGCGAGTGCTAATCACAGCCAATCTGGGCTCTTATAGGTGTGGGTTTGCAAAGGACGTCTTTTGTTCCTGTTAGAGTAGCTAACCTCTAAATCTATTTAATACCCCTTCCCTGGTTGTCCATCATTATGACACATGATTTTCCAAAGGATTTACTATTAGTTAGCAGCACAGGGCTTTCTCCCTGGGGTAGCAGCTACTTGCAGTGAAGAAAATGCATGTTCAATGTAGCAATTTGTCTTTTTTTATATATTTATTATAAGAGTAAATGAGTTATTGTTGGAGACTTCAATATTATTGCAAATTAGGTGCTGCTCATGGAGCTGGGCCCATTTATTATGTTTCTCAACTCCCACAGCAAGCACACCAGTTCAGAAATCAGCTGAGAGTTCCGGCCCTTCCCAGGGTGAGCACAGGGGGACGCGCAGGGTCTGGCTACAACATCACGCTGTGCCAGAGGCAAAGGAGACGGGCAGCCACCTGCGTGGGTGGGAAGGGGAGCACAAAGTTTGTCATTGTGTCAGGTGGTCAGCGGCAGGCGGGCTGATGGCTGGGGGTCAGCAGGCTGGAGGAGGCAGCAGGGGTGTGGCCTGAGGCTGTGACACCCACCCCACCACCCCCACCTGCTCCAAGCCCACGACTGTGGTCAGGCAGCTGAGGTTGGAGCTCTGTGCCTCAAGCGGCCCCCTAGCCGTGACCTCGCTTCCAGGCTAGCAGTCCAGCCACGGAGGCTGGGTCTGGGCTCTGATTTGGGGTGAGCCCGCGGGAGAGAGAGATGGCTGGACTGCTGCTGAGGTGCTGCTGCTGCCTGGTCCTGTCCATTAGTCACCTGCCCAGTGTAGGGATGGACACAGGGGCTGCAGGGTGCATATAAGAGAGTTGGATCCTTGTCCACCAGAGATGAAGTCTGCACAGCAGAGTGAGCAGGCCACATACTGTCAGTGCCAGGGAGGGGTGGCTGGGGACCCTGGCACACAGCCACTCTCTGAGGCTGCAGGGTCCCTAGGGACGGCCGCCTAGCCAGTGCTCTGGGACATAGGCTTCTGGTGACCAACCAGCCCAGATCGGAGTCCTGGTTCTGTGTCACCTCCTGTTTGCATGACCATGGACAAGCTGCTCCACCTTGCTCTGACCTTCAGTTTCTCTTCTGTAAAATGAGGCTGATAATCCATGGGTATCATTGGGATTAAATAAACTCGCATCCCTGAAACACTCCACACAGCAAACAGCCAATAGTAAGGGCTCAAAAATGTTACTTGTTCAATTTACTATTCATTGGGCTTTTCTGAACAGGATAGGTTACACTAAACATTAATTATTCACTTCATCTGACTGCAGTAGTAACATATGTGAATGGCAGACGTGAAGGAATCTGTCCACACAGTACCACCCAGAAAGAGCCAGCGGTAAGATGGTGGCATATGTGCTTGCGGTCTTCTCGGTGTCCGTATACTAGACACACACATCTATCTCCTTTTTTACAAAATGGGCTCATATTGTGTTTGCTACTTTGTAATCTTTTCTCCTGCTAGTGCTTTCTGCCCACTTCACAACCCCTTGTCGTTCAAGTTCTTCTACAGCTGCAGTTCTCAAACTCATTTTTTTTTTTTTTTTTTTTTTTTTTTTTTGGTGAGGAGATCAGCCCTGAGCTAACATCCGCCAATCCTCCTCCTTTTCTGCTGAGGAAGACGGCCCTGGGCTAACATCGGTGCCTATCTTCCTCCACTTTATATGGGACGCCGCCACAGCATGGCTTACCAAGCAGTGCGTCGGTGCGCGCCCGGGATCCCAACCAGCGAACCCCGGGCCGCCGCAGCGGAGCGCGCGCACTTAACCGCTTGCGCCACCGGGCCGGCCCCTCAAACTCATTTTAAAATAGTAGTAACAAACCCACTTCATGTTAGTGACAATAAGCCATTTTTATGAAATATTTTCCAAAACAACAAAAAAAATGAGAAGAATGGCATTGTTTTTCAATTTTACACACCTCTTTCCTGTCTGCCCTATTGGAAGGTAGCGTTCTCACATCTGTTCTGCATTTGATCTGTTCCGTGGTAGCCTCTGGAAACCCCTGCTGTCCACTCGTGAGAGAACAAGAGTGAAAAAGACAAAAAGTGTCTTAGTATAAAGATAGTTTGACTTTATGGATAGTGTGACTTTGTGGACCCCCTGAAATGGTCTTGGGGATCCTCAGGGGTCCACAGACTACACTTTGGTCCCGCTTCTAATGCCTACAGAGTGTTTCCACCTTCTCCTCTGAGGCTAGGCCTTGAGCATCCCTCCAGGGTCAAAGACTCACTGGCCCCTCATCTGCCCCCATCTGTGCCAGAGCATTGGGCTGTACCAGTGCATCTTCATCCTCATCACTGTAAAACAGGACCCCATGTAAAATCTCACTTGTTTGCAAGTGTGTGACCACTGAGAGCATGTTCATGCTTCCTTACGGTCACCTTTGGGGTAGACCATCCCGGGTCCTCAGCTGACCCAGTGTCTTGCCCAGGTCACACAGACCTCTGTGAGCTGCTCCAAGGAAGAAGGAACTGCTGCTCCCAAGGTCTAGAGGCCTCCGTTGGCCTAGCTCATCGTGCAGTCCACTGCCTGTGGACCCTGGCCACAGGGGAAGCTCCCAGCTCCTGCCTGTCCTCACTCCAGGGGGTTCCAGGCCACACGCTGTGGCCAGAGTGACGCCATTCAACTGCGTGGTACCTCCTTTTCAGAACCGCCCCTCATGGCCAACAGAGCCCAGTTTGTGAAGGCTCAGCGGGTCTGTGCGAGAGCCCCTGTTTGCCTTGGCTTTGGCCTGATTTCTCAACTGGCTGGCCAGCCCTTTTAAAAAATTGGCTGATGTGTTTTGAAACTTTATTTTTCAAGGAGAAAAATTCCTGGACCTGTAGCAAGGAAAAAAAAGTTATGGTAATAATCAAAAGATCCAACAGCCAAAGTAGAACAGTGTGAGTTTGGAAACATGGAAAGTCATCAGAGAGAGTGTAGCTCACCAGTCAGGAGAAGGGCTAATGGGGGTGGGGGGGGCGGGAGAGGGGAGCTGTGGCCCGTGTGTGTGTGTGTGTGTGTGTGTGTGTGTGTGTGTGTGGGTGGGTGGGTGGGTGTGGGTGTGGGTGTGTGGAGCGCAGGCTGTGCTGACTTCTCCCTGTGTCAGCGTTTGGGGAAAGACAGATGTGGCCGGAAACGGGCCTCCCTCCTGTCTGGGTAAGCAGGGCCCACGTTGAGCGTCTGCGGGTGGCATCTATCATCTGTGACCTGTAGCATTTGTACTTGTTGTTTATGGTCTCTGGGCGTGCATTGTTTTCTCGGGGCTGAAATATAGCACGCTAATGAGGTATCTCTCTGCTCGGGAGGACGCGGGCGGCTCGGAAAGACGCCTCGGCAGCACGCTGACTAGTTTGTCAACAGCTGCACGCGTTGGCAGCTGCTGTCCTGGCCAAGAAGAAGAGAGGGCGATGCTGGGAGAAGCCGCAGCTGGGGCGCGGGGGTTTTGGTGCCCTGGAACTTCAGCTCAGTCAAGGGTCTGCCCTGGAGGTGACTTTGGTTAGGGATATTTGTTTCAGAGACTGTGGGCCTTGGGGTCAGTCATCACGAGGAGGAGTGTGGCTCGGGGGTGTCAGGCAGACCTGGGTTTGGGTCCTAGGTTCCCCCACTTTTGGCCTGAAGCTCTCTAGCGAGAAAGCCTATTTCCTCATCCATAGAGTAGGGAGGTGACCCCCACTGTTGCTGGTGTTCTGAGACTTGGTGGTCCCTGGGGTCTGTGCTGGGTAAATGGCAGCAGGGAGGTTGTTGGTGGTGCCCGACCCTGGCTTGGTGGCTAACTTTGTGTACACAGGCTCCCCTCCTAAGCTTGGGCCTGGGCATGAGTGTGTGCGCACCTGTCCGTACACACTGTCTGAGCACAGTGGAGGCTCAGTCAGTACCTCATCCCTAACAGGTACAGTGCAGACTCAGGAGCCTGGAGAAGTGGACTCAGTGTAGAGGGAAAGCAGAGGAATAACCTCAGGCTGGGCACCTGAGCCCCCGGACTTGTGCCCTGGGGGCCAGAGGGGATACTGCTCATTTGGAGGGAGGGCTATGGGGGAGGAGCCGAAGGAGCAAAGTTCTTTTTGTGGAGAAATGGCCCAGGCAGGGAAGGGGATGGGCTTGGAAGGAATTTGAAAACAGTTTTCAAGAGGGAATGTTTACTCCGACCAGAAGAGGTGGGATAGAGGCAGCTTGTCCTGGGAGAACCCCTCACTGCTTGCAGTGACAACACAGTAATAACAGGAGCTGCTCCTGTCCATTGACCACTAGCTGGGGCCCGGACCCTCTGCGGACACCCTCTCCCTTCTTTCCCTCGCAACAACCCGACAATAGGTGTATTATTACCTGTAAATTTTGTGCAGTCATCATCCAAATCCCAGGAGGATTCTAATGGGATTCTCCAAGCTGATTGTAAAATTCACATGGAAGAGAAAAAAACCCCGAAGAGCCAAGACTGTTCTGCAAAAGAAGACAGTGATGGCGGGTGGGAGGTCTGCCCTGCCAGATAGTAACCCGTATTCTAAAGCTTAGTGATTAAAGCTGAGCATTGGGTCAGAAAGGAGAGTCCAAAATGATATAAAAGTACAAGTGGGCGTTTAGTCTGTTTTTAACAAGGGTGTCTGTTCAAGTAGGTAGTATTAAGACAATAGGTTCTAGAGAGAAAAAAATTAAATCCATACCTCATAACTCTTTACAAAAACAGATTGAAAATGGAGTCAAGAGCTGAGTTTTTTTAAAAATCTAACTTATGAACGTGGACTGCTTCATTCACCCCAGCACTTTGGCTGCCATGGAAAGCCTTAAACAAGACTCAAAATGCTAAAGCCATAAAGGAAAAGATAGATACGCTTGCCTATCCGAATTATATACTTTTTTCCTAACCTTTTTATTATGAAAATTTTCAAATATTCAACAGAGCCGAAAGAATTTTATATGGAAATTCCCAGCACCTGATTCTGCCATTAATGTTTCCTTGCCTTGATCTGTCCATCCATCTGTGCCTCTCTCCATCCTCTGCTTCATCTGATTTTGGATGCATCTCAAAGTAGATTGCAGCCATCAATAAAATCGTAAACTTTTGCATAAAAAAGATGCCTTAAACAAAGTAAAGACAAGTGACAGACAGAGAGAAAGCATGTCTCACATATGGAACACAACTGGAGGACAGAAACCTTGATGAAACAAAGAAAAAGACTGTCCAGTTTTTAAAAAATGGATAAAACATAGGAGTAGTCAAGTAAGAAGAGGAATTATAAATGAAATTTAAATACCAGGAAAAAAAACCCCTCAACCTTCTTAGTATTTAGGGAGTATACATCAAATTCGCAAAGACTTGCAAGTCAGCTAATATGTGCTGAAGGACCGGATGAGCGAAATGGGCACTCTCCTGGGCTGCTGGTGGAGTGTCAGCTGAGCGTGGGGTCTGGGGGGCATTTGGCAGCATGTAATAAAAATTTTGAACCCTTTGGCACAGGAGTTTCCCTTCTCAGGATCTATCCTGGGAGAAGAGTTGCACATATACCCAATGAGGCATGTACAGAAAGGTCCCTTGTAGCATTGTTTATAATAACAAAAAATTGGAACCAACCTAAACAATCCAGAAATGGTTAAACCAACTATGGCATTTCCATTTGGAGGAATAATATGTAGCAGTTAAAAGTGAATTGGATCTATTCATTCCGACATGGAATGATCTCTAAGAAACGTTGTCAAACAAAGCATAAGCAGAATACATCTATTACGTGTGCAATGAAGAGTACAGAAACTTATAAAAATAACTAAAATTTATCGGGTCCTTGCTGTTTCACTTGTTGACACAATTATGTCACTTATTGGCTCTTTCCTTCTATTATCACTATTCCTCAAAATAAGTCTATGTAGCACTATTATTCCCATTTTACAGATGAGGGAAGTGAGGTGGCACTTGCCAGGATCCCATCTGAACTCTGCCTGCCTCCAAAGCTGTTGCTCTTTCTGCAACACATTCCCTTTGTCCAGACACACAAAAATGGTACCTACACATAGTAATTGCTCAGGAAACTTCATTCCCTCCCCTATCCCAGTTTTCAGACATTGCGGTTGGTTCAAATACTATAGTATCTAAAAGAATGTAGTTGCAGATCCTACAAACCATTTAGAGGGAAGCCGGGAGAAGGTAGGGGAAATGTCAGGAGCCATAATACTTTGCAAAGGGGCAAGTTTTCCCAGGGCTGCTCCTCCTCCTGTGGCTGGCTGGAAGTTACCTAGGATGCCTTACGTCTGTGCGAGACCAGCATTTCTCCTTTAGGAAACAAAGCCCTCAGGGCAGTGTAATGGGAGGCTGCCCTCCCTGGTGTCCTGCTGGGCATGCTCTGACCTCAGGGGCTCACAGACAACAAAGGGCAAAGCATTGATCAAACAGCCCTGCCTCCCACTAAAGCTCACTGGTACACTCCCGCTGCAGAGATCCGTGAGATCAGACCTCATCAGAAGGAACATCCCTTCATATGGTTGAAAATATTCACCAGAGAAATAAGATGAAGGGAGATGACAAATTTGGGGTGGGGGTTGTCTTCTGAGGGTTTGTAGCTGGCTGGAGAAGAAGGGGGTGGAGGAGGGATACAGGAGCGCCAGATGGCAGAGGTGGCACCTTCTCAGGAATGGCCTTCTCCATGGGGCCTCTGTGTGCCAGGTCTGGCCAGCCAACAGGGAGGAGCAAGGCTCTGCTGGCCCCACTGAGGCAGGCTCTGGAAGGCACCTGAGGACAGTCTGGGTGGGCCAGTGTCAGGGCAGGCACCTGGGGTCCTGGCCAGGTGTGGACCCCCTCAGCAAAGGTTCATGCTTCAGGGCCCTGTTTGCATGGCTCCTTCTGTGGCCTTATGCTTAATTGTAGATTCATTATTTGATATTCTTTCTCTTACAGAGCGCCCCCCCACCAATTGTATAAGCTTCAGGCCCCGCGGAACCTGGACCTGTCACTCACACAGCAGGCAGCAGTGTATTGGAGGGCAAGAGGTCTGAGAAGGCCTGGCGAGGCATGGGCGTGTGGCCTGGAGGGGCTGGGCCTTGGCCCTGCTTCTGCGGGGGAGGCATTTGACCCAGCCCCTCCACCAGTGTGACCATGGGGGCTGCTTCCCCAACAGGCGCAGAGCAAGAAGACTGCTCCTGAGCACTGCTGGCCCTGCACCCTGCTGACCACTTGCCCATCATACCATGTCAGTCTGAACTTCCTGAGACTAGACTGCAGACCCAGTGGACAAATCCTGTGTCACTTACTAGTTTCTCCAGGGCCTTCCACACAGACACTCCAGAAAGTCTTTAAGTGAGCTATTTTGATGATGTTTAAAAATGACCACACATCCTTCAGAAAAGTTATTAGCATTTAATGTACATACAATAAAGTGCACACATCTTCAGTGTACAGCTTGGTGAAGTTTCATCATTTGAACACACACATGTAACCAGCACCCAGATTGAAAAGCAGACCATGGCCGGCATCCCGGAGTCCCCTGTGCCCACTCCCAGTCTCTCCCCTGGGGCAGCCATGCTCCTGCCTCTGTGAGCGTCTCTCGGCTTGGCTGGCTTTTGTTCTTTACATAAATGGAATTATGCAGTATGTGCGCTTTTGTGTCTGGCTTCTGTCTTACATTTGGGGGATTCGTTCATGTTGTTACATGTAGTCGTGGTTTGTTCATTCTCATTGTCGAATAGTGTTTATTCCTTTTTTGTGAAGGCAGCACAACATACCGATCTATTCCAGAGTTGATGGGCATTTGAGTTGTTGCCAGTTTGCTGTTATTCTGTGCTGCTTGTGAACATCTTTGTACAGTCTTGGTGAACATATGTGTGCATTTCTGCTGGGAACGTACGTAGGAATGAAGCTGCGGGGTTGTAGGTGTGTGTATGGTCAGCTTCAATAAATACTGCCAATTGTCCAGAATCCTTGTACCAGTTGCCTCAGTGTTGATACTGGAATTTGCTATTAAAATGTATTATTTGTTTATTTTGTTAAAAAATACGTCTATATTAACATATAGGAAAAACTATTCAGGTTGAGATGGATACTTTAAAGTGTTGGCTGAGCCTGGGTCTCTGATGGGAAATTAAAGAATTGTGAACTTCAGAAAAACAGTCACTTACACACTGACTCACTCACTCACCTATTTGTTCTTCATCAGCCACAAATATCCACTGTGGCCTCCTCCCTCCAGGGGCTGGGTGAGGAAGAAAGAAAGACAGAAACCTTTCCCCTGATGATATTACAGGCAAATGTATGAGTTACTTCTTGTGGCTAATAATGGCTCTAACCAAGGAAGACCATCTCTTTATACAAATAATTAGGTCCATGAAGAGCTGTGTAAGCAGAATCATGGGTGTAGTAAAGTCGCTTTATAGTGTTTAAAGACTGGGCTGAATAAAGGGGAAAGTTTAAATAAATTAATGCCCATCTATGGGATGAGACAGTGTGAATCCACTAAAATGATATTTTATGAAGAATCTTAATGACATAATACAATATAAAAAACTAGAAGCAGAATATAGAATTATATACACTGTATGAAACATTTTTAAAACTCATATTCTAAAAGAATATGTTTTCTTTTTCTAAAAGAAAAAAGCAAATTTGGTTTAATTTTTCTGGTTTTAAAAATCTTTCTTCTGCTTGAAGCCCTCTGAGCTCCCCCTTTCTGGTGCAGGTCAGCCCTGTGGGCAGTCACCCCAGTCCGGGTGCAGGCACGAGGGGCAGTGTGTGTGGCCGGCGCTGCGCCGGGGGCCTCGCCTGGGGTCCCCTCCCGGATCTCAGTGCTGGATCTGGTTCCTCACCCAGCAAGCACAGGGACTTCGCTTTCTATGGCCTGTGTGTGCCCCTTGTGCTGAGCCCTGGGCCTTCGCATGGGCGGCTTTGGCTTTGGGGAGAAGACTTTAGCTGGGCACTGCCCAGCCTGGAGGAGCTCACAGAGAGATGGGCAAATGGAAAAGGATCTGGTAGTAGGGAGTCTCTTAGTGGAAAAGACCGAGTGTCGGGAAGGGCTGGAGGGTCAGCGGCAGCCGGGTCTGCAGGGGCTGTGTGCCGGGCTTCAGAGCTCGCTGTAGATCGGTGAGTGGGTGGGGTCAGAGCTGCGTGTTAGAATTCTCGCTCTAGCAGAGATGAGAGGCCTGTTAGGAGGCTATGGCGGGGTCTCTCCAGGCAGGAGTAACAGGCTGAGGCAGGGCGAGCCGTGGTTCCCGGCCGGGTGTGGGGAGAGCTGGCATCAGGAAGCTGAAAGAAAGAGGACTGTGTAGATGTTGGACGGCAGCCCCGCCAGGCCGCTCTCTCAGGAGGCACACGTCCACTAGTCTGCCTCTGGCTCAGCCCTGCCACGAGCTGGACGCCTGCGAGATTATCAGGCTGCAGTCACTTAACGGCCAGGCTGTCACCCCGCAGTAACCCATAATTACTACTTAGGAGTTTGTGGACGAAAACCAGTAGATTCCAATTCAGCGTGTTAAACTCTGTTTGCACGCGCCCGCTCTAATGAGGAGCTTTTAACCCACCAGAGCCGCCCTGCCATGTGAGGGGGACCCTTCAGCCAACTCAGCAAACCAATAATTTTCGTCAGCATGTAGCTGAGCTGCCACCGTCGGCTGTATTTCAGCATTTAGGATTTTGAGTGCCGGTTAACATGCACATATGGAGAAATGTGTGTGCATCTTTCTATGTCTGCAGTTTGTGCTGCAGACGAGGGGTGGGAATAAACTGGAGCGTCCCCAGATGCTGCCTCCAGCTCCCTGTGCCCATCTGAGCGCACAGTATTGCACAGGCGGGATGTGTCTGACTTTTCAATTGTCATCCTGTTGGGGGCACTTAGGAGGAAGAGAAGGGTTTTCTTTAAGGACCTGAGTGTGAGGGTTGGGAAAGCCTGTTTCTCTCCCAAACACACAGCGCAAACGGCTTGCCAGCTTTGAGTCCCCTGTCCACACACGCGGTTTCCTCACTGTGTTTTGCATGAATTTCTAGCACCCAGCCATGGGGGTTTTGCTAGTTGGGAATTTTAATTAGAGAATCGGGCAAACTTAATTAATTCAGATTTAAAACAAGGGAGGCGATGAATTTTTCCCCCTCTTCTCCAGCCTGGGCAGGGCCATCTTATCCAGGTCCAGTCTCTGGTTTATCCTGTTGTCTCACATTCCTCTCCTCCCCACCGCGTGCTCTGTTCCTCCTTCCCGCCCTCACAGACGGGAGCCCTCTTTCCTCCTCGGCCCTGGGCTCCCAGCTCTGCCCTCAGGAGGGGAAACCAGGTCACGTATGTGGTTATTAACAAATAAACACACACCTTGTTTTGCCCCACTAAGAGGCAAAACTTGTGGTTTCTCTGTCCATGCCCTGGAACGCTCTAGATGGTAGGAATAAGCCAGAAAAAGCAGGTAGGTACTGGATTAGGACAATTGAGATATTTGCGTGGGAGGGAGATTATAAATGGCTAAAGTGTGTCTTTCTCAAGCAGAATTTGATTTCCACTCGTTTTGAGAAATAAAATTTGGGTATGTGAGGTGGGGTGGAGTTTAGTTGGGGTGTTGAATCGTTTTTAGCCGTCATTGTCGTATACAAGACCTGGCACAGCTTCTACCTGGCTGCATGGACGGAAATACAGATATTTCTACCCCAGGGAGCACAACATTAACTTATTCTT
This sequence comes from Diceros bicornis minor, assembly GCF_020826845.1. Lineage (NCBI taxonomy): Eukaryota > Metazoa > Chordata > Mammalia > Perissodactyla > Rhinocerotidae > Diceros > Diceros bicornis. Next base: position 11,853,511 of record NC_080749.1, on the reverse strand, counting down.
TGCTTTTAGCTGTCCTTAAAAGGCAGCCCCTTATGGTAGAAAGAGCTATTTGTGTTACCATGACCTCTCAGAGCCTCAGTTTCCGCATCTGTAAAATGGGGGTGAGGCACTAACCATATAGGATGTTCAGTAGGATTATCTGAGCAAGTCCACGTATGAGGGGCAGAGGTCCCACTAGTGTTGTCATTTCCTCACTGAAGACCTTGAATGTAATGCTTTCAGGAAAGGCAACTCAAATTCAGAGCTTTTGGGCCTTACTCCCCAATGCCCTGTCACAGTTACCCATGCCACACCCAGAAGTCTGAGGCTGGGACAGTGTCCAGCTTGAGGAAGTCCTACCCCTTCCCTGTTCCCCAGGGTCCCCCTGGACATGGAGGGGGGTGCGGTGAGAGGATAGAGGGGGTGAGGAGGGGGAGGGAGGGTGAATGGAGTTAGCAGCACAACCGTGTGGAGTGGTGAGGAAGAGCTGGGGTTCCCAGTGACCCAGCATCCAAGGATAGCTCACAGTGGGCCGGGTCCTTGGGGATGGACTGTAACAAGGGACCAGGACAGCCCTAGAGGTTGATTCCAGAATACACGACTGTTCAGGTACAGGGTGGGGGAGATAGAGCTTGGAAATCAAACAATTCAACCTACTTCAGGGGTTTTACTTAACTGTGGGTTTACAGCCAGTCTTTGGATGGATGTGGCTGCCCACAGTTAGTTTGACCCTGGGGAGCACTCGCCTCTGGAAGGAGGGAGGTGGGACAGCTCTGGATTTCGTTCCAGGAGCCACACCTCCAGAGGACCCCAGGGTGGGGCGAAGGGCAGGCAGGGTCAGGCGTGGCAGGGCGGGAGCTCCCAGGAGGCCTCCGGGACGCCTCACCCCCAGGGAAGGGGTGAAGGTGGCAACGGAGGGAACAAGGAGAAGGATGTTCAGGGTGGAGGGCGCCCAGCCAGGGGGCGAGGAGGGGCCCGTTTTAGTCTCCCTGTGAAGTGCAGGTTGTCCCTCAAAGTCCCTGGAAGCTCTTGAACTTGAGAAATGCAGCTGGAGGGAGGAAGAGAAGGGTGGAGAGGGCAGTGGTTGCAGTCACAATGCAGAGCCGTTGCCTGGAGGGAAGGCCTGGCCTGGCCGTCTTTGAGAGTGAAGAGTCTGGGCCTTCCCTGCTATCCGTCATCTCCCTTGGTCATCCTGCATGGGGCAGTGGGATCCCACTGCCTTCCAAGGTTTTCTCTCATGGGTCCTACTGACATGCTCTGCTTTACTTGAGACCCTCTTTCTTGCCTCCAGGACTGAGACACCTGGTCTGGCCTCACGCCTGGTCTCACATCTGGTCTCAACTGGGTCTTTATTTCTTCTTTTTTCTTTTTCTAAGTCAGGCTTATTAAGGTATAATTTACATACAGTAAAATTCACCCTTTTGAGGTGTACAGTTCCATAAATTTTAACAAATGTGTAACATAGTCATGTAACCACCATCACAATCAAGATCGAGAGCAGTTCCCTCTCCCCAGAATGTTTACCCTGTCCCTTTGCAGTCTATCTCCCAGCCCTCACCCACAGCCCCTGGCAGCCTCTATGTTTTCTGTCTCTGTAATTTAGCCTTTTCCACAATATCATATAAATGGCATCATAAAGTATATTTAGCTGGGACTTTTGAAGGACAAAGAACAGGGTCCCTTCAGTCCTGCAAGGGGATTAGCCTTCTGTTTGCACCTGGTACCTGGAAGGTATCCTTGTGACCCCATTTAACAGATCTAGGAAGCAGAGGCTCAGAGAGGTTCAGTAATTCACTAGGCTGCACAGCTGAGATTTGAGCCCCTTCTGTCATCTTCACTATTTTGTGTGGTTCTTGAGCTGAGTCTTGGACAGATGTTACTTGCTGGTGACAGGTAAGATTCTGGCACCCTGTGGGGTAGGAGGCCCCCAGCCCTGTATTTCCAGTTCTGTCTCTCAGAGGGGCTTCCTTCGGGCCCTCCCTAGGAGATGCGTGTGTTGAGGCATGACTTTTAGGAACAGGGATTTGCACTCTTCTGCAGGCCACCCCTGTGTTCTGAGTCGTACATTTGCAAGGCGCCACCTGAGGTCCTGGGTGGGGGTGGGGCGCTCCAAGGGCCAGGGGCAGCTTGTAGCAGGCAGCCCAGCGCTGGGCTCACAGCCACACAGCGCAGGCTTTCCTGACCAGGACCACACTCACCCTCTGCCCCGCAGCCCAGGCCCGGCCAGGTCCCACTACGCAGGGGAGAGCGCGTCCACCTGTGGGGAGGCAAGGGCTAGGGCTGTGGGGAGAGCGAGGCCGTCCACACAGGTGGTGGAGTGGAGAGACAGGCCCGCAGAGGCTGACCGCCGTGTGTGCTGGCCAAGGGGAGGACTCGGGGAAAGGACAATATCACAGTCCTGGGACCAAGTGCCACTAAACCTTATGGGTAATGGGTTTTTCATCCCCTGGGTAATAGGAGACACCAAAAAATGAGGACATTACTTAGTGAGTCCCTCACCTCCCTGGCCCCATTCAGCAGACTCGGAGGAAGGACATTGCCCAGCATTGAGCCGTGTGTGGATTTAATGGGGTTTCCAGCTAAACCTTCCATCAAATTTACGGCTGTGCCTGTCTCCTGACCTTCCCCCTCTCACACATTCTTTTCGGAAATGAAGCTGTGTGCAGGTTGTGAGTTGTCGCTTCCCCCACACTGGAGATATACAGCTGTGGGCCCGGGTAGAGATGGTGGATTTAATCAGGCTGGGTCCCGCAGTGCACCACCCCTAAGCCAAGTGACATTAGAATAGCCATCGGGGTCCATCTGGAGTGGGCAGCACACAGTCAGTGAGTGCTTATCCCGCCAGCCTCACACCCAGGCCCAAACCTTGTCCCACCTCCCTCTGGAGGGAGGCCTGATGTCTGCTCACCCCACTAGGCCAGAAGGAGGGGTCCTGCACCATATTCTGCTATTGTCCCCCAACCTGCCTGTTGCTGCCAGGAGCTTGGACTCCTGGACTCACTTTGCCTTCTTTCAGCTGCTCCTCAGCTCCCTCTCTGCCCATTTCTGGTTCTCCTCTTTGGAGGCAAGCCTCTTCCCCTGAATGCCTCCTCCCATCTCTCTGCCCATCCAAATCCAACTGCCCTGCAAGGTCCAGCTTAAACATCACCACCTCCCGGAAGCCTTCCCTGATTCACCTTTCCCCAGCAGGAAAGGTCTCCTCTGGGAACTGTGAGGGCACTAGTGGTAAAAGCCACAGGTGCTGCCCCTGTGGAGCCTGCTACCTGTTAGAGTTGGCAGCTCGGAGCGGACTTGAGCCTGTTGGTGGCCCAGTGGGTCTTGAGCCTGTCTCTGTATGTCCAGTTACTGCTGAGTCCGGTCCACAGAAGGCACCCATTATTATGGGTGACACTGTCATTGTCACTGCCATAGGGCCATCCATGTTATCAGACTCCTGCCCCAGAGAGTGAGGATGTGGTCACATTGCCAACCCCATCAGGCTCTGTGAATGCCCCCAACAGTAAACAGGGCAGGCTCAACCCTTGCAGACAGCCCCTCCTCACAGCCAGGGTGCCCGCCTCAGTGTGTCTGGGTTCTGGAATAACAGCCTCTGCGGTGGCACCACTGCATCTGGCAGCCCCAGCCTGGAAACACCGACCAGGCCTTTCCGACCGGCCTCACCCCTCCTGCCCCTCGACTGAGCAGGCCGCTTCTGCTCCTCTTCTCTTCGGGGTGGAGTGGCTTCCTGGCCCTTTCCTTTCTGGCCCCATGTTTGTCTGACTGGCTGCCTCTGAGGGCTGTGGTGGAGGCCACCGCAACAGGCAGCGTCCAGCGCCCGCCTGGACAAACAGAGCACGCGAGGCGGCTGCTGGCGCAGGAGGGAGTCTGACAGGTGGGCAGAGTGACTCAGGCTCGAGGCCTCGGGAGGATTAAAAATAAAATCGTTTCTGCTCCATGGAAGCCAAGGGCCCCTGTGCTTTGAGTTGGAGGAGGAAGACTTGAGTAGCACCGGACTCCACTTTCTTGTGAGGGAGAGGGGCTTCAGTGGTGGACCACTGTCATTAGCATCCGAGTCATCGTTATTATCGCATAGACCATGAGCTACAACTGTGCTTTTCTCACTCCGTGGCTCTAAGAAAATGGAAAAGGGAAACCACTCCTGTCTAGTGAGCACATGTTGTATGCCAGATCTTCTTACACCCATCAGCGTGTGGTCCTTGGACCGCCCTCACGAGGCGGGAAGTCCTAGTCCCATCTTGCCAAAGAGTTTAGGAAGGGGAGTGACGCAGTCAGACGTGTATTTTGGAAAGCTCGCGCCGGCCTTCCTGAGGGCCACAAAAGGGGAGACAGAAGTGGTGAGGCAAGGAGAGTGCTCGGGAGAGCACAGACTTAGACAAGAGACAAGTCCTGTGTGTGGACCCGAGGGCAGGGGGCAGTCCAGGATGACGCCGGCTGAATGGGCGGCAGGGCTTCCACCAAGGTGGGGAGAAGATGCCGAGCTCCATGTCTGTTGGACGTGTCGCATCCAAGGTGCCTGGGGCTTGCGCGAGGGTTGGGCAGAGTGATGCAGTGCTCAGAAGAGAGGGCTGGCCCAAGGCGCAGCTCCGGAAACACAGGGTGAAATCTGTGCACCCGGCACACCCATGTCTTCCTCTGTAGGCACCAGTGACACTCCGGGAAGCGTCCTGGCTTCTCAAACGAGCCTCAGAAGCTGGCCCCGATGGGTTCCTGTGGTCACTGAAAGCAGGTGGCTGGATGCCGCGCCTGAAAACTCCCACGTCGCAAGTGGTAGGAGACAGTGCAGGCTGCAGAGACCTCCAGGCGCCCCTCCGTGCCAGGGCGAGGGAACATCCTGTGCTGTCAGTATGCATCTCAGGGTGACCTGGGAACAGCCGCCCACAGGGAACCTGAATTGGTGCTCACCAAATTAGATCAATTCCAGCCAGAGCGGCCAGCCTGTGATTTGCACCCTCTCCGAGTGCTCCTTTCCTTGCTGGGCTGGGTGTTGGATTTCCAAAAGGCTTGTAATCAACAGCAGCGAGAGCTATGCATACCGCGCTCTGGGGCGCAGGCGAAGCCCGGGCAGCCACTGTTTGAGGTTAGCCTTGAGTCAACTTGCGCCGTGTACTTGGGAGCGTTTCAAAGGAGGCGGGCGCACACACGAATCATTATGAGGCTAATCAGAAGTTCGGGTATTTAGCGGGATGTGTACACAGCAATCATTGTTGCAAGGGCCCTTCGCCCACAGAGGCCATTATTCCAGAGCGGGGTGCTGTTTGCCTGGTTTTGTCTGGGACACAATTTGCATTCACTTGATGGATTGTCAGGGTCGGGGGTCTCCTCCTTGGGAAACAGTGGAGTGGCTGCTGAGCAAACCCTTAAGAGGAAGGGGAGCATTAATACCAGCGTTTGCCCAGGTCCTTGAGAGGGCCAGATCCCAGTGTGGTGCTAGATCAATATGACAGGCGGCCCCGAAGCTTTGGACATGCATTCACAGACCGTTTTTATTGCTCACTCGGGCAGGGACCCGGGAAGTCCACCCCGAGGCAGGGAGAGGCCGGGCAGCAGCGGCTCGGACACAGCTTCCGGGACCTGGCCTGCGGGCTCTTCGTTTTTTGCCAGCTACAGCGGCCTGCGGCTCAGTTTGTTTGCCTGAGTGATTTGGAGTGGCCGGACTGTGTGGGCCCCCTTAAACCCCTGCCCTGTCACCTGCCTTCGTTCTGTCTGGCTGCATACTGAAAAGAAACCTCCAGAGGGAGAAGGGAGTGGGGCGAGGGTGGGAGGCAGGAGGCCGTTTGCCCACTGGGAGGAGGGCCCCCCGCTGGGGTAAACACTCTCAGCTGCCAAAACGCCTTGCCGTCCAGTGTGGTTGCTGTCTTTTCTAGTCAGGCGGGAGATGACTTTGGTTTTATTTTTGCTGTCTTTCTGGGGCACCTGTGATGCCTGGTGACTCCATTTGTTCTCTCGATGGGACGTGGTTGCCGAGCTTTAGGAAGAAGACCCAAGGTTTCCGAATCTCTCCTTTGGAACAGCATCACCATCACTTTTATCTTCTTATTTTTCGTTGCTTTTTTCTTCTTCAGACACAACAGACTTTGACCCTGTGCCATGAGATTTGGGGAGGGGTGGGCAGCAGTTAGAGACACACAGACCACGGGACCACATTCCCCTGAGAAACCCACTGTTCAGTGTAGACATGCGCCTGTGGTTGGGTTTGGTTTAGGTGTAGAGGGTGGTGAGCCTTTTTTGATTACAATCTATATTCAAAACCATCGGGGATTTCTTTTGTCACAGTCACAACTATGTGATACAAGTTCACTGTCATCAGTGATTCCAGCTTTTCTCAAATGGGCCTCTATTCAGAGTGGCCACTTATCGGGGTCCAGGTCAGGGCCAGGAGTCACAGCCAGGGTTGGGGCTCCACTGAGAGGTTCTCAGGGTGACCTAGACAAGCCAGCATTGGCTGAGACGTCAGTAGCGAATCCTTCTTCCCAAGAGAACCCAACAACTCACAGGCTTGTCAGTTAGCAGTGACAAAACATTCGTCATTCTCTCCATTCACGGTTCACGTGGAGGCATTTGAGCTGCCAGCCCAGCACCAAGTGGGCACCAAGTCCCCTACCTCCCCAGGGCGGGGACGATACCAGGTTAGATGGCTGTGAGGACTTGGTCCAGAGAAGGGACGCTCCTTGGGTCCCAGCTGACAGGGTGGTGGAGGTCAGTAGGTCGAGTACCATGGGACCCCAGGGGGACAGAGCGCATTTTATACCTGATCCTCTGGGAGGAGGAAGGTGGGGCCACAGAGAAAAAGCCGCTTCTCTTTCATCCCTTTTCTAGCCCTGCTTGTCAAAGAAGGCTGCTGGGAAAGGTCGGAGGGTGCGTGGGGCTAGTGTAGCCTGTTAGGATGTTCTGAGGAAGCTGAAATGGCTCTTCCTTTTCATCTCGTCTTTCTTGCCAACTCATAAGCCACCTTGAACCAGCCCTCAGAAGGTCGTGGGGAGTACAGTGCGGCAGGTAAAGGTGGAGAAAGAACACGTCCCACCTCCGAGAGCGCAAGTTCCTCACCCTAGGACGGAATGAGAAATTAAAACACAATGTGGATGTAAAAAAAACACAACAGTCTTCAGTCTTCAGGATCCAGGGCCAGGCATAGGATTTTGACACCAAAAACATGATCCACAAAAGGAAAATTGATAAATTGGACCTCATCAAAATTTTAAAATTTTACTCTTCGAAAGAGGATGAAAAGACAAGCTATAGACTGGGAGAAAATATTTGCAAACCACGTATCTGACAGAGGATTGGTATCTCGAATATATAAAGTGCTCTCAAAATTCCACAGTAAAAAAGAAACAATCCAATTAGAAAATGGGCAAAAGACATGGAAACACATCTCACCAAAGAGGAAGTATATAGATGGCGAATAAGCCCATGAAAAGATGTTCAACTTCTTTAGCCACTGAGGGAAGGCAAGCTAAAACCACAGTGCGATATGACCACACACTCATCAGAATGGTCAGAATAAGAAATCAGTGAGATGCTGCAGAGGATGTGGAGCCGCTGGATCTCGCCCGCATTGCTGGTGGGAGTGTAGATGGGACGGCCGCCCTAGAAAACAGTCTGGCAGCTTCTCATCAAATGAAACGTGTAGATGCCCCCAGCAATGGCCCTCTTGGGCATTTATCCCTGAGAAGTGAAAATTTAGGTTCACACAAAAACCTGTACATGACTGTTTATAGCAGCTTTATTCGTAATAACCCAAACCGGAAACAATCCAAAGATCCTTCAGTGAGTGAATGGTTAAACCGTGGTCCATCCGTACCATGGAATACTAGTCAGCAATGAAGAAGAACAAACTCTTGATATGCACTCCAACTTCAACACATCTCTAGGAAATGATGCTGAGTGAAAAAGCCAATCCCAAAAGGTTACAAATTGTGTGATTCCATTTAGATAAAATTTTTGAAATGACAAAATTTTAGAAATGCTGAACAGAGGTGTGGTTGCCACGGATCAAAGACAGTGGGTGTTGATGGGGCAAGAGGGAGGCGGATGTGGTTATGAAAGGGCCTGGGAAGGATCCTGGTGGCGACGGAATGGCTCAGTGTCTTCGCTGAGGTGGTGGACGCACGGGCCTGGGCACATGCTCACACACGCACACACGCCCGCCCGAGTCCAAGAAAACTGGAAAAATCAGAACTAGATGGAGGGATTGTAGCAATGTCAGTATCTTGGTGCTGATGTTGCATTACAGTTTTGCAAGACATCACTGGGGAAATCTAGGTAAAGGGTCTACAGGATCTCTATTATTTCTTACAACTGCACTTGAATCTAAAATTATCTAAAAAAAAAAACCATTTAGTTAAAAAAATGCAATGTGGATTAAGTCACGTGTCTTCACTAGCTCCCCCCCAAGTAAGCAGGCCATGTGTTCACGAGGGGTCAGGCCTCCCTTGGGACATGTGTGCTTACAGGAGTCTGGTGAGCCACAGAGCTGGGGTCGGGGGTCTCCAAGGCCGGGCTCCCCGAAGCTGGCAGCCAGGGTAGGGAGAAGCAAGGAGGAGCATCCTCCACGTCACCTTGCCATTTGCACCTCCTAGTGTTTGCTCCTTGGGGATGGCTTTGTCCTGCTTTCTTCTCAGGATCCATTCATTGATTAATCAATGGTCCATTGGTCCATTCACTGATGAATCCATTTGTCAGCAGAGATTTCTGGAGGACCCACTGGGTACCAGGCGTGGGGCCCACAGAAATGACAACATGGCCCCTCTGGCCTCAGGTTGCTGACAGGGGGAGTGGGCGAGCACAGATGCTGCACAGTAGGGTGCAATGATGAGATCAGTAGGGGACCCTAACCAGGAGCAGGGTCCAGGGCCGAGGTCGAGGTAGGGAAGGAGGCAATAGGGAAGGCTTTCTGGAGGAAGTGGCCCTTGAGCCCCCTTTGAAGAACAAGTGGGCATTAGGCAGAGAAGGAAGTCCTTGAGAGGTGGTGTGGTCTAGTGGTTAGGAGCTGACTGCCTGAGTCTGACTTCTGGCCCTGTTTAACTTCTCTCTTCCTCAATTTCCTTCTCTGTGAAGTGAGGCCAAGACGGGGACCTACCTTCTAGGGATTGTTCTGAGGGTTAAAGGAATTGCCTTTTGTAAGTGTCTGGTCTGTAGTGAGTGCCGTGTGAGTGTTTGATAAATAAAATAAAACAAGCAGATGCAGCCTGGGCCATGAGGAGGGGAGAAGTTAGGGCTGGAGAGGGAGGGAGAGCTGCTCCTGGACAGCTTTTTGCAGCGGGCAGGGGTCTGGGTGCCTTCCCCCTGGGGAGCCGGCCGCATTCCTGAGTTGGAGAGAGTGGAGGGGCTGCACCTGCTTTCTCTACCGTGGAGAGCACTGTTTCTTTCTCTTTCCTTGTGACCGCCCCCCACCCCACCCCCGGCACCCTGACTCCATCTGGAAAGCAGGAAGGGACTTTTCCCACCAGGCTGTCCTCATTTGCTGAGGACAGAGACCGCGGAGATTGAGAGAAACTGCACTCACAAGACTCCTAGAATAGGGACCCCCTCTTTCCACTGCACCCCCCACGTGTGACCAGCATCAGAGGCCCCAAGGCACAGTGGGCGGAGCCCCCTCCCCTCCCGACCCTGCACGACTTTTTGCCTTGTGACCTCCTGCTTGGCTCTGCAGATTGTTGTCGCCTCCTTGGACTACTTAACCCAACACTGAACAGGTGTTCATGAAAACTACTGTCCTGGTGTGTGTCTCCCCGCCGCCCTGCGAGGGTTGAGGGGAAGAGGGGCCGGGGAGGGAAGATTTGGTCTCTGCTCAAGTCACAAGGGTGTCCTCTCCTTGTTTCTGACCTCCTGAAGGTTCTCCTGGGTTTGTTTCAGGAAAGGCTTCTGCAGGTGGTGGGCTGGAGCCCCCAGGTCTGGGAGGGCCGAGGTCTGGGCCGCGGAACCACATGGTCCATTCAGCGTTGGTTTTGCTGGGCAGGGAGTCAGGAAGGCCTTGTGGGACCTTGGGCAGGGCACAGGCCTCTATCTGCACCTCAGGAAAGTGGGTACATACAGGTGGCTCTGGGCCTCACAGCTGGCAGGTGGCCCCAGCACCGGGAGAGTTCTAGTGTTGGTACTGTCAGTGTTTGCACAGAGGATGCCGTGCCCTGTACTTACTGCTGCCTCCTGACCACTTCAGGCGTCCTGGCTCCGCGTGTCTGTGCCTGAGGGCTTTCTCTTGCTGCTGCCCTGGTGGCAGGCCCGCGTTCCAGGAAGTCAACACCCCAGATCAACCCTACTGAACATATGGCTGTGGCAGAATTGGTGTGTCAACAGCCCAGCTGCCTCACCTCTTGGTTGGGTCTGCACTGGCTCCCAGAGTGTCCCCACGGTGTTAAGCCTAGTTGCCCAGGGTGGTAAGGAGTGTGCTGATGCCCCTGGTGAGCCTCCTTCCCTGGCTTGTCCTTGGTGCCCACAGGTGGCCTGTCACCTCCAAAATAACACCCTTGCACTCACGGGCTTGTCTCCAGGTCCGCTTCTGGGGCAGCAGAATAGATGGGCTTGATGCCGCTTCTCTGACAGATACCGTGGACTTGAAGTCAGGTGGGACAGACCACCACTAACAGTGTCTCCCATGGCTCAGTCTCCTCGTGTGCAAAATGGGGACGAGGACCCGTGCCTAGCCGAGCTCCTACCACCCTGCACACAATAGTTCTCATTTTTTGACTAAAGTGTCTTGGAGTGACCAGCTTCGATATCTCAGGAGCCCAGCCTGTCCCCAAGTAGGTTTGGGAGGAAGGCTGAGTTGCCACGGCTAGTGGGGGCTTCTATTTCATGTTTCTATTTCAGTTTTTGTTCTTGCCGATGGATGGAAATAGGGGAAGAAGGCTAGGCTCAAGGTGAATAACCAAACCCAGCTCCCCAAGAAAAGGAGAGTTATTTTCAAAATCCGGGGGCCCCGCCCTCGACTCCCCTCCCTGACCTGGGGCATGTGTGTGGCTCTGGGACAATTAGGATTCTTGCTTGGCGCCCACAGCCCCCTCCACCGAGCCTGTCTTGAAGGATCTTCTGAGAACTGGTTCCTTTCTGGGAGCGTTTGTAAGAGATTTCTCATGGCTCAGTTCCCCTATAGAAAAGTGGGAATTGTAAGTCTTACGTAGCCCGAGAAAGAGAGGAAGGGAGAGAGTCAGCGCCAGACAAGAATAAGTTAACAGTATTCATGGCAGTGTCTTGGGAAGAATTACCAAAAAGACAGAAGAAAAGCCAAACACAAAACCAACTGAAAAGAAAAAAGGAGAGCTTGAAGCAGACTAAGAAAAGATGGACAGGAGACAGCTAAACGCCCGGGCCGAGCGGTTGAACAAGGAGGCAGTCAGTTTGCTGGGTCTCTGCTTGCACTCGGCCGCCTTCGCCCAGGCCTTTGTGGGCCCCGTCTGGGGGAATATTTAGCAAAGCTGTTTATTTTGCATAAACCCAAGTAATGACCGAGCCTGAGGGGAGAGGGATTGTGTGGGCCTGACAGCAGAGTGATTTAACGACGAGCCACCTGACCCCCTGCACCTCTCCGCCTCCCTGCAGAATACATTCACATTCCTCTGCAGCCGCTGCATGCTAATCACCGTGCAAGGCCAGCGGAGAGAGGCCCATTGTGGGGACAGAAGTCTTGAAAGGGGTGTCCGGGGTCCTCCCGGGCCTTTGTGGCGGCCCGAGCTGAGTTTGGGGCGCTCATACATGTTTCCTTTCTCTTCACTTCTCCTCTGAATATCCGACTGGCCAGAAAAGGTATGAGTCTCATTTTTGAGCTTAATTTGCCTTCCTGGTTCTTCCCAAACATTTGCCTGTCTCCCAAATCTGTGCGTTTTTTGAACACAAAGCTAATTTGTTGATTTTTTTCACACAATTTTGGTGGCAGACACCTGTCCCCTTAGAAAGGAGAGTGTCCTGGGGCCCACGTGACTGCTCGGTTGACCCAGGGGCTAGGTTTTAACTGTGCCCTGGAGGCCTTCAACGTCTCGCTCTCGGAAGCATCTGCTCTGTTCCCTGTCATGCATTCTGTTCCCTTCCTGCTGTCTTTCTAGAGCACCAGTGCTGGGTCAACCCTTATTGCTGGAGTGCGGGGGCTGGGGGCTCCACTTGCATCATTTTGGTGGTTCTAAATCTCTGCCCTGGTGAGGCTTGGAGGGGGAGGAATTTCAGCAAATGAGAGAAAGTAGGGGCTGGGGGCATCAGCTGGTTTTAAGCCCGCATGCAGATCAATCCACACTCCCCCATTTCACCTCTTTCCTCCACAATACGCACAACTGTCCTGCTTTCTGGTGCCTCAGTGGGCACCTCCCGAAGGATGTGGCTGACAGGGAGGGGAGGGGCTCCCCAGCGAGGCTTTGGCCACACGTCTGTGGACACCTCAGTGACCCCGCCAGGCCAGCCTGGGCCCCCTCTGCGGCGATGCCAGCAGATCTCTCCTCCTGAGAAACTGGAGGAAAAAGGACAACAACGATGATGAAAAAAACAAGAAAACTGAAATGCAAACTTGGCTGTAAATACAGAGCAGCAGAGTTTTGCTTGGACTTGGCACAGAATGAATTTGTGGAAGGACCGGTGAAATGTTAGGAGGGAAGAAGGGGAAGTGAAGCATTTTATTTTTAGAATTGGGGTGAAAATTTGAGCAATGAGAAATACGTGCTTCTCACTAAGTTTCTGCAAGAGAGGATGGGCCTCAGGGAAGGGGAGATGGAGCCCTGCTTCTCATTGCTGGTCTCCCCAGTCACATGTCCCCTCCTTCCCTGTTTAAAATGAAGGGTTTGATCCGCCTGTGGCTGCTAAGGTTTTCCAACTCTGACACCTCGATATTTGCAAAGGGCTCTGAAGTCATTATCACTTCTCTTCCGTCACCTCCTGGTGGGACAGATGGGGCTCTTCCCTCCCGTTGTACGGATGAGGAAACTGAGATCGGGAGACCCCACACAAGGGAGCGCCAAGTGGTTGAACTGTGTGCAGGTTCTAGGGATGTGGCTGCTATCAAGCTAAGAGTTACAATGTCTAATTTTTCCTGCCTCCATCTCTCCCTCCCTGTGTGAGTCTGGACAGGTTGGTTCTCACTTGCCTCATTGAGGTCCAGTGGACCTCTCAGCATTAGGTATGGCTCAGATTTCTCCCTCCCTTCTTCCTCTCTACCCTCCCTCTTTGTCCCTCACTGAGGATGCCTGGAGACAGCCCCCACCCCACCCCAGGCCTCGTCCCCGTCCTCACGGAGTTGAGGTCCAGTGGGAGAGTCTATAGGAAGTCACAGAGCCGTGGCCGTCAGAAGGCTGTCTGAAGTCCAGAGGGAACCCAGAGGGGCCATATCTCCCCTACCAGAGATGCAATGGAGTCCGGCAGGGCTCAGGCAGAGGAGCAATGGAGTTTGAGGTGTGAGTGTTAGCCAAGCCACCAAGTTGGGGTGGGGCATGTATTTAGTACAGAGACAAGGGCGGTGGCCTCTTTCCAAAGGATGAAACTCCGAAGGCAGGCGATGCCAGTGCCGTGGTTACAGCAGTCAGAGTTTCCAGGGCAAAATTGCACCACCAACAACTGACGTTTTGTTGTAAAGGTGGGAGTGTTAACAGGTCTCTGCTTCCTTTGAAACCCACATAAGCCAGTCTCTTTTGAAGCTTTGTCCTTTTTTCTCTCTTTCTTAAGGAATCCCCAGCTTGGATATTAATCACTCAAGAATCAACAAGAGTTAACTCTTGATGAGGTTTGTTTATTCATTTTTACCCTGTGTGGTTCAAGAGGCCGCCTCCAAAAATGCCTGTAGTTTAATGGGGTCAACTAAAAAGAGGAGATCAGAGTAAAGAAAAAAAGGAGATCATAAAATAAAAATTAACAAGTCAATGTGGGAACCAGTGCTTGTCGAGGGCCAGGGGCTTGGGGAGGACAGTGTCCCCGCTTCCGTCCTAGGTGGCCTGTGTGAGCGAGAGGGAGGGCAGAGGCCCTAGGAATGTTCTATGGGAGAACAGGACTCCTCCCCATTAGGTTACCTCAAATACGGTGCTCTCCCCGGAAACACCTCTCCCACTGATGCTCCATCGCACCCCTCTCCATCACAGACACCCACGCTTCCTGATCTTGTCGGTGTCAGCCTCGGAGGGAGCAGACTCCCCGAGTTTATTTACTGTGAGGGAAACAAGGCTCCATCTTTGGGGTCCTAAGTCTCTATCCCTGTCCAGAAGTCGTGGGCACTGCACCCCTGCTCTGTCCAGATTCCTCACAGGGTTTCAGTGAATCATGTCTTCCGTCAGCTTCACCTCTCCATGCTGAGGAACCTGGAAGCTTCCCCTTTCCTATTAAGAGGTCAAGATAAAGTTAAAAAAAATGATAAAGCCAATTGTAATATTATTTTTGTGAGGAGGGCGTCAAGGCTGTGGGCACGGGGTTTCTGTTGGGTTTCCTGTCTCTTTCTGGATGACACCCGCGTGGTATTGTGTGAGCCTTTCTTAGCCGAGCTGCTGGCTCCCCTGGTCTGCAGGGAACAGTCCCTACCCACCTAAAACCCTTCCCTGTCTCATAACTAAGGACACTTTAAATTACTTGCTCAGACACTCGCATATCCCATCACTCTCTCTGTTTTGAAAAAAAAAGGAAATTTGTTTTCTAACTCTCTTAGACTTTGCCATGAACACCTGTGATCTCAGGAAGGCAGGTAAGGTCTCCAAGCCTCAGTTTCCCCGTCAGTACCAGAAGTGGGTTTGACTGAGCATCTCTTAGGTTGAATTGATAATATCTTTAATCCTATACATATGTCACTTCATCATCTTTTTAGGGCCCTAAAATTTGATGAGACTTTTTTCACCCAGTTTCATGAAATCATCTGACAGTCCCACCCAGTAGAGTGACATTTTATTGCACGTTCGACGTCAGCGTCCTGTCCAATTAGACGGGTCCTGGTGTTGATCCTTGGGAATCCCACCTTTCCAGCTTCCGCCCTGCAGCAGAGTAAATGCGCTATTATTTTCCCAATGAGGATCCCTTCACCCTGTTACCGCATGATGCGCCTCCTGTCCAGACCCTCTCCTTCCCAATCAGAGGGAAACGCAATGGTGTAATGCACTGGTGTAGTAGGTTTTTTAAAAAAAACAAAATGACTGTCATAAAGAAAATCATTCCAATCCTGTGAGTTTGGGATTATATTTTCTCCAGACATTTGCTGTGTTTACAGAGAAAAATAAATATCTCTGTAAACATATGTTTACAGAGTTTACAGTGAAAAGTAAATATCTAAATAAATATCAAGCTTTTAAAATTGGAGCACTCGCAGAAGTCAGTGCAAATGGATGTACGCAAGGGCTTCCTAACTCGGGGCACGCATTCCCATAGTCGCTCCTAAATGTGGGGGGTTTGTCTTTCTCCCCCCAGCACAGAGCACAGAGCTGACTTTAGGGAGGGGAATGAACATTTACAGAGCATCCACCGTGAGCTCGACACGTTACACAGAGAGCCGCATTTTATCCCCACCCACCGCTGGGTGGTAAGAATGATTGCTACCAGTTTTTAGATGAGGAAGCTTAGGCTCAGAGAGGTAAAGTAACCTGTTCCGTATGACACAGCTACTAGTTGGTGTACTGGGTCTTTCCCTAGCCTGGGATGAAGAGCAGCCTACTGGATTGATGCCTGCACGCACACCGGGGCAGCAATTTCTAAACCCCGAGCCAGGGCAATTGTCAGCTCGTGGCACCTCCAGACATGGGGCAGACTGGCAGGGTCTGTGATGAGAAGGGCAGGAGTTCTCTCCACTCCCTTTGTGTGGAGGCCTGGCTGCTCACACATTTACACCTCTCCACCAAACACGGGGCCTGGACTAGATCCTCCTTCAGACGGCCAGCCCCCTGCACCCTGCCAGGACCGCTCTTTCCTTGGACTCGTTGTGAGTGAAACCACAGCTGGGCCTCATTTGTGCATTTGAGTTTTACGAGCAGGCCTCTCGGTGGGAGATGGGTTTTGCAGATCTCTGTAATACAGCAGCAAACACCCTAGGATAGGTCGGAGAACACATTTCTCACTTGAGGGGTTTGTTTCTGAGGGCTTCCTTTTTTGGAAATGTGTTCTCTCTGTCTCCTTCTCTCTCTCACACACACCCCACAGCCTCACTATTCCTCAGGCTGCAGCTGTGGAGGGCGAGTGCTGGAGGATGGATTTGACGGCCCCCAGCGCGTGCTCCCAGCCCGGCCAGCGTCGGTCCTCGCCCCTCCTGGGCTCTGGAAGGCTTCATCGGCTGTGTGGCTGCAGCTTGCAGTGAACTGAGGGTGATTGTATGAGAGGCAGCAGAGCCTCAGAAGGCTGGACACTTGTAGCCCCTGGACCCGCTTTCTGCTCAAGCCCGGCTTGGACCTGGACATAATGGGGCCTCGGTTCCCAGCTGCTGAACAGGAATGCCGGTGTCCATCTTGCCTCTCTCTTGTGGCTGCTGTGAGGGTTAAATGAGGTACTGGATGAAAATATGCTTTAGAAATGAGGCTTGCACAGTGAGTACAAATGCAGGCTGTTTTTCTTGCTGTTGTCCAGCCCAGGTGTGGGCCCGCAGGAGAATGTAAATGGCTCTGCGAGGGCACAGTGGCCCTTTGTAGGAGTGTGCGCCGTGGCTCTCCAGCACTCAGTGTCTCCAGGAGGCCTGGTGAACACAGATTGTCGAGCTCCATCCCCACTCCTGATTCCCTGGGTCTGGGGTGGCCCGAGCATGCTCCCAGGGGCCCTGAGTGCGAAGTTGGCTTTCCTTTCTTTTCTTTTTATTGCGGTAACATTGGTTTATAACATTATATAAATTTCAGGTGTACATTATTATATTTTGATTTCTGTATAGATTACATCATGATCACAACCTAAAGACTAATAACAATCCATTACCACACACATGTGCCTAATCATCCCTTCACCCCCCCTTCCCCTCTAGTAACCACCAATCCAATCTCTGTCCCTGTGTGTTTGTTGTTGTTTTTATCTTCTACTTATGAGTGAGAGCATATGGTATTTGACTTTCTCCCTCTGACTTATTTCACTTAGGATAGTACCCTCAAGGTCCATCCATGTTGTCCAAAGAACATGAAAACACGAATGCATAAAGACACATGCACCCCTGTGTTCACTGCAGCCTTATTCACAATAGCCAAGACTTGGAAGCAACCTAGGTGCCCATCAAGGGACGAATGGATGAAGAAGATGTGGTATATATACACAGTGGAATACGACTTAGCCATAACAAATGATGAAATCCAGACATTCATGACAACATGGATGGACCTGGAGGGTATTATGCTTTGAGTTCTGAGTCAGGCATGGCAGGTTCTCCTGGGGAGCTGGATGCAAAATGGGTCCCAGCTCGCTTGCTGCCCCCATTGCCACGAGAATCCATGTGCATCCCAGCTGCTGCTGCTCCCGTCTCTTCCTTTCCTGCCTCTTGTTCCTTCTTTAACAGGATATACTCCTTAAACCAGTGCCTCTCCAAGGTGCAAAATAATCACCCCAGGATCTTGCTAAAATTCAGCTTCTAACTCCATAGGTTGGGGTCAGGCCCAGGATTCATTTTAAACACACACCAGGTGATGCCCAGGCTGCCGGCACTTGGACCACACTTTAACCAGCAAGGCCTAAGACAGGCAATTTCCAAATATTAAAGGCACTTCTTTTTGGCAAATCCAATCGTTATTTCCTCCATGAACTCTCAAAGCAGCTCACCAACCAGCTTAGTGACCCTGTGCAAGGATCTGAGCACTTGCTGCCTCGGTTTCCCCTCTATACGGTAGGGATGATATACCTAGCCCCATGAGGTGTGAAGTAAACAAGATGAAGGGACACTGCCCACTTCCTTCAAGGCTCTGGCTGAGCATTATTTGCTCTCCTTCCTCTGACTGTCTTTTACTTTCACGGCCCTGGGTGAAATAGCCAAGGGATGTGTGTGGCGATAGTTGTGTCCAAAAAGTGGACGTCGGTGCTATTGAGTGATTTGCTCAGGAGGGCAGAGGTGGCCCTAGGGTGACCCTGTGTCTGCTGATCCCCGAGTTCAGGTTCAGTATCGTGCCTTCAGAGTGAGGAGTAAAGACCCATCAGAGCATTGATCTTGTCACTCATATTCCTTTCAAGAATTTGAAATCATTTTTACTTTTCTTTTTTAGGTAGAATGGGAAAACAGCCTTTCTGCCTGATGGGTATAAATCTTAGCTCTGGGGTTTGTACCAGCATGAGTTTTTTTCACACACTTACCTTCACCTCCTCTCCAATCTGTAAATGTTTTTTAAATGTGTATTTTCTTTCAAAATAAAGCCACTTACGCTATACGAAAATGAGCCGCTGACATGAAATCCACATTTAGCAAACCTCTGTCATCCATGTTTTACTGAATGTGGACTATTGTGAATTAAGTGAAGTCACTGTGGCACCCCACCACCCCCAAATCGTTGTGGAAGTAGAGCTGCTCCTAAGTAAAAGATAAATTATGGCTGGATGTAAAGAGGCATCATTTAAAAAGTGTCAGGATACAATTGGGTTCTTAAAAACCATGCAGAGCTGCTAAATTCACATGAAAATTGAGTGGTGCAGGATTGCCCGGGGTGACAGCGTCCTTGGCATTGATTTATCCCATCTGTTTGGCCAACCCATTACTTCAAGCCTCTGGTGGAGAGGCAGCATCCGCCAGGAGGGTCTTCATGCCCCCAGCCCCCAGCTAGACCTCTGGGGAGCACGAGGAGAGCAAGGGTCTGCGTAGACCCCAGGGAGAAAGATAATGCGGGCAGAACCGGCTTCAGAAAGGCGACATCAACAGGGAACACGTCCCTTTTCTTATTATTTATGAGAAAATCCTTTCAGTAGCATCTTGAAGGCTGATTTTAGACTTAATTTAACCACGTCCCCCTTGTTGAAGTTTTAGGTGGCCTACAGTTGCTTATATTGTAGGTTCTTCTGTGATCAAGATCTCTGTGCTGGCACTTTGACCACGTAGGTCTCTACCCTGGAGTAAATTAGAAGGGGAGATTACTAAGTCAGGGTATGACTCTCAAGGTGTACTACCAAACTGTTCCTAACAGTTATTTCCAACAGAGTGCTTCGCAGCACCCTTTCCAGCGTGGGATATTTTCATTGAGAAAAAAATCTTGCTATTTTTTTTAGGTAGAAAATGGTATTATTTAATTTTCAGGAAATTAAGATGTTTTTGCCTTTTTTTAAAAAAAGAGGAAAGTCCTTGCTTAGGGAAGCGTTGGGGATTGTGAAAGGCCAATTTCGCAGTGGCTTGCTGGAGCCAGCTGGTGAGAGCCAGTTCTACACATCTCCCAACTCCAAGTTCAGTGATCGCTCATGGGTAGCCAGAAATCAGCCGAGGTGAGAGCGTTTACACTATGGAAATCGGCAAATGCTTCAAGTCAGGGCTCCCGCCTCCCCCCAGTAGTTGGTTGTTAACATTTGTCAGCACACCACTGCAGCCATTTAACACTTGGTTATAGAGGGCGTGCTGAGAAGACACGTGATAATAAGAAGAGCCCACAGTCAGAGTAGTGCTGACTGATAGTAACTGAAACTCTGTGATCAAGGGCTGGGTCTCGCAGCATCCTTGATCCCTAAGTGGGAGAGGAAGCGTTCCCTTCAGGCTTGAGTATTCGAGGAAGGCTTTGAGGCAGAATTTGAGCTTAAGCCAGATCTCTGAGAGTGTGCAGAATAAGGAGGAAGGAGGAGTGAAGGCTGGGAGGCACAGTGTGTTCGTGGCTGTCAGGAGGCCCCATTTCTTGTCATAGGTGATGGCTGAAATTAAAATTCCAGCGGGTGCCGTGAACCTGGGCCATGACATTAGCCAGAGCCCCTCCAGGGTCCGTGCTGCTCTCCCCACGTCCCTCTTGGTGATGGGCTATGGTGGCAGGATGCTGTGCGCCTCCAATTCCTGGCATCTGGTTCCATTTCATCAGAGGTTGGAGTTCACCCTCAGCAATCTACAGCACGCATGCATTTCAAAGGAGATGCTTAATTGGTCCTCAGTGCTGGGCTTTTTTCATCTCTCAAGGAGAAGTGAGTTTTGTTGCCTTGATGGATGGGGGAGGACAGGTGGAGCTTGGGAGTATATTTAGAAGTTGCAGAAGTTGTTCATTTTGAGACTCTCTGTGTAATAAATGGTTCAAGCTGAGGCAGGGGAGGGAAGTGAGACTCAAGAAATGGATGGCAGAGGAGGGATTTATTGAGGCCAGTTATCCATGGCAGAATTTGGGGCCAGACAGCCAGGGGGGAAATATTCAGGTGTTGGTTTGGTTTAGTTTAAAAAGGAAATTCAGACATTTCTTTAAACTGCCTACCAGCCTCTTGGTACTGGGTGCTTGGTGCTGATGACGCTCCCCCTGGGATGCCTCAGTGAGGGAGCTGGGATCCAACTCGCAGTTCTGACAGGTTGTTCCCACAATCTTCTGCCTTGCCATCTTTGACTTTGTCACAAGAAGAAGACAGGTTGGCTGAGGATGCGTGAGAAAAGTCAGCCAGCATCCAAGAGTCAGACTCAGCCCTGCTTGGTCCTTTGTTCCATTTCATGTCTTCATTTCTGCCACGGGTGCTGTACTGGATGTAACAGAGTCTCTGTCCACACTCGAGAGGCACAGAGACCACACATCAGACACCAGCAGAGCTGGCAGCAATGACCAAGTGAGATGAGTCTTCCAGACCCCATGACACACCCTCATCTGCTGCTCTGCCCTCTTTTTTCCTGTTGATCCCACATTTGTTCCTACCAAAGGATCCGGAGGGATTATGACAAAAGAACTTAAGAGAGAGAGGGCTGCTAGGAGATGTTCCAGAGGATCAGAAGCCTGACTGGGAAGATTTCAGGTGGGCCGGGGAAGTCAGGAGCTGGCTGAGGCAGGTGGGTGTGTAGGGGTTGGTGGGGTGTGAGGTTGGGGAGAGGTAGGTAGGTGGTGGGAGAGCACTGCTTGGGGGTCTGGCCAGTATACAGTGTGATACAGTGGTGGGGAGGAAGCTATTCTCCTCAGCTCAACTCAGTCCCAAGAGCATGTTCATCCCCTGAGGACAGCCATGGGCTGTGTGCAGGCTCTGTAAGTGGTACCAGGAGTTACCAGGAGGATGGATGGACGCCCTGCCTGCCTTGAGTTCTGGAACATGCTAGGATCTTCTGGAAAGTGAACATTTAGGGAACACCAAGCACTGTCCTTACCTGTAGGACACCGAGATGGCTGAATGAGTTTCCTTTAGGTAGAAGCCATTCATTCATTCATTCATGGACTCACTCATTCTTCTTTATCCCTTGAACACTAACCTTGCCTGCTGTGTGGCAGCCTTGGACCATCATTCCACTCAGATGCTCGTTGCAAACATGACTTGTTTAGATGGACAGGGCAGGGACCTGGGCTCTGAAAGCATGTCGGTTCCTGGCTCTCTGTGTGACCCCGTGACTCTGGGTTTTGGTTCTCTCACCATCAAGAAGAGAACAGCACATCTGCCTGGCATCTTCTGGGTGCAGGACGGGGTGTCTGTGTGAACAGGCGTGAGCACTGGAGTGGCCTGCCGACGGAAGACGGGCTGTGACCCAGGACTCGCCTTCCTGGCGGAGGTACAGCTGTTCTCAGCGCCTGCTGCCCCTTGGAGTCCTCTGGGGAGCCTTTAGAAATGCTGATGTCCTGGAGCCCGGCCCAGAGATACTGTCTCAATCCGTCAGAGCTGGGCTGGGTATTGGCATTTTTAATGCCCTGGTGTTTCTAATATGCGTCCAGGGCCTGCAGTTCCCCTGAGGCTGAGAAATGGGGGGCTGGGAGGGTGGATGATGGCACTCCCTCTGTCTGCCCCTCTGTCTGCGCCTCTGGCCCTGTGGCTGGCATGGGGCAGGGAGGTAGGCCGGAGTGTGCCCAAGCTGCAGGCTTTCCCTCGGCCATTAAAGTTTATCGTTGCCACGGACAGTGATTGAAAAAGGCTTTTTGCAGGACTGAAATGTGAGCAATGAAACTTCCCAGTTGATACCGACACAGGGCACTTATCTCATAAAAATATCCTCCGTGTCAAAAGGTTTCAGTAAATGTACCTGGAAGTATTAGCAGTCATTTCTGCCAGCCTCGGGCTCCCCCGGGGCCTACATGAGGCGCTGTAAAAAGGGGCTCTTAGTTCCTGCAGAGGAGCGGGGAGGAGGGAGGGAAAGATGGAGAAGTGGGGGAAGCTCCAGCTCCGCCTGCCGCTGGTGGGGAAACTACGAGATCCTCAGCGAGGCTCCTTTGAGGGTGGGAGGGCTGCTCACCTGAGGGGCAGTATGCTGACAGCCAGCTAGGGCATGAGGTTACATTTGTGTGATCTCACTGACTGCTCCCAACAATCCTGAGAGGGAAGTTACACAAGAGACAGCTGAGGCTCAGAGAAGTTAAGTGACTTGCCCAAGGTCACACAGCTAGTAAGTGGCAGAGCCAGGATTAGGAAACCAAACCCTCCTCTCTTCAGGACACCGCGAGCCGAGCATGAGTTCTCACTCGACTTGGGGGCTGGGTCGCTGCCGGAGGCCCAGGCAGATCCGGGCAGGCCTCTGCCCCCAACCCGAGGGCTGCTCCAGGGCCTGGGCTTGGGGCGCAGCTCAGGCCAAGGAAGGTTTCCTGCCTGCATCTGAAGGGCTCTTTGGCAGAACACGGGTTTTCAAGGTGGGCTCAGGCTTCTATTGCTCCTTTTATTCCACTCGAGACCCAACATAGAGCTGGATACACAGTAGGTGCTTGTGAATTGGGTGTCAGCTGCCTCCCTGACGTGACCAGGGACTGATGGGGGTGCTATACTGCACCCTGTACCGGTCCAAGTTTCTCTGCAGGTAGTCATTACACTGGCTCATCCTGCCCTGCCCTTTGCTGGGCTCTGATTGCCTACTGAGTGCTTGGGGGCCTGGATGGAGGTGTGCAGTCCAGAGGAGGGCTGGCTCCTCTCTCTGAGAGGCATGCTGTGCTAACCTGCCTGCTCGCCTCCTGCAGTCGTGTCCACTTGGGAGCCAGGTCAGGGCCCTGGCTCCCGCAGCAGGGTGGGAGCAGGCGAGTCCAGGGTAGTGTGTCCAATAGCAATTCAGGGGCTTGGGCATGGCAGGGGTTCCTGAACTCTGACCCAGGGAAGGCGGGGGTCACATCTCTGTAGTGGTTTCCTTCTCGCTGCCTGCACCCGTGTATGGGTAATGAGGCTCCCTGGGCAAGTCAGAACTGAGCCTGGGGGTGCCGAGTGCAGGCTGTGGTCTCGGCCCTCCTCCTGCACTAGATGCCGGGCAGGCTGAATCTGGAGCAGAGCTCCCAGAACCCAAGTTCGCTGGCCAGGCCAGCAGCTCACAGACTGTACTCCAATGTCAGAAAACCCGAGGGGCCGGGTGAGCAAAAGGCGGCTCTGACCAGACCCCTGTTTCCCAGGCTCTGGCTCCCTGACTCTTGACACACTCACCTTGTACAACTCATTCTCACTCAGGATCCCGGCCACCACCCAGTGTCCTCCAGATTCAGCCTACCCAAGAGCTGCCCCCAGCTCAGGCCTCATTTCTACAGCTAGTCCCTGGACATGGCCGCCTGACGCTCCAGAGGCATCTCAAACTCAGCAGGTCAGAAACCATCCATTTTCCGGCCCTCAAAATAGCCTTTCTCTGCTGTGTCCCCTCTCGTAGTTGGGGACACCACCACCCACCTAAGCCCCAAGTTAGCACCCCACCCAGGATGCTTGACCGGGCCAGCTTCACTCTTCACTCCCCACCACACCTGCTCAGCACCCCTCTGCCACCTGCACTGGTGGGGCTCCATTCCCTCTCTGGCCCCACTGTCCTGGTGGAGGCCCTCCATCTCTCACCCACTTGCTCCAGGGTCAGATCTGTGTCCTAATTCATCTCCTTGCCTCCAGCATCGTCTACACACCCCACCCTCCACGCCCTTGGATGTAAAATGCAAATCTGACCCTATTACTCCCTTGTATAAAACCTCCTGATGTCTCTACATCACCAGCAGGCTGATGTCTTGAGTGTCATATAAGACATGGCATGCCCCAGCCCCAACCCTCACCGCTGCCCTTCCCTTGATGCTGTGACAGCACAGAGCACTCCTGCTGTTTCTCGTCTCTGTGCCTTCCTGGCCCTCTCTGCTCACCTGTCACCTGTACACCTGCGTGTCTCCTGCTGGCTGGGAGAGCCTTGAGATGAGGGCCGGACTATTTTCCTTCCTGCATCTTGAGGGCAGAGCCTGGGCCCGGGACCTGAAGATGTGGGCTGTATGGTGGAGAAGACTGAACTGGGAGCCCGGTGACCTCCAGGACTCTGAGTGGAAGTGGCCTCTCTTGGGAAGACCCCATAGTGCTGGTTTATACATAACCACGGGAGTGCATTTTCTGCGGCCGGGGACTTCTGCGCCTCCATTTTTCCAGCCAGCCCTACTGTAATAAGACAGCAGTCATCACGGAGGGCAGGGTAGGAAGTGGTTGAGCCTCAGGCTCTAGAATCACAGACAAGGGTTCAAGTCCCTCCTCGCCAGTTACTTGTTGTGTGGACAAGTCACATACTCACAAGCCGCGTTTTCCCAGTCGGAGAAGGGGAGTAGTGATAGTGCCCCCACGTAGGGTTGATGTGAAGAGCAAATGAACATAAACATCAAGTGCACAGAATTATGCCTGGCATAAGCACTCAAAACAATGTCTGTCATTGCATGTCATTCATAGATACTCTTTGAGTTTTTACCACTGGGCTTGGAGAAACAATGATATTACCATAGTGAACAATATGGACATGGAGGTTGCTGCCCTCATGGGCATTTATTGATCCTCTTTGATGTTCTTGGGGTGAGGGGTGGCTAGAAGACTGGTGTACACAGCACTTCCCAGCCTCGTGTTCCTGTGGGACCGGCATGATAGGTCATTAAACCTGCCCCAGGCACTGTGGGATGAGCAGGATCGTCTATGGTGGGACGTCATCTGGTGGTGAGGAGGGAGGCCCTTCAAGCCCTGGTCTGGTGATCTGTCCCCTCAGCCTCTGCTCGGCTTCAGCCTGAGTAGGCTGGGTGTGGGAGCCCAGGACCGGCCAGAGCTCACAGCGTGGACCTGGCTTTCAGGGTGACGCATCTATGTGCACTTGGGTGGAACACGGAAGTGACATTGCACCTTCTCTCTGGTTGGCAGCTCTGTGGGGCACCTTGTCAGGGCCCTTGTCTCTGGAGCATTTGGTCTGCTCCACCCTGCAGGCTTGTGCTCTGTGGATCGTTCACTGAAAAGAAGCTGGGCCCTGTTTCACATGTTTCAGGACTGCAAGGCGGCAGGGCCCTGTGGCCCATCTAGGTTGCAGAAGAAGACACCATTTCCGCTTCCAGGGAGGGAAGCCTCCCCCACCCAGATCTGGCCACTGCTGTAGCCCCGGGCTCCAACTCCTCCCCTGCAATGGGCCACACATGGCATCTGCCCTGAAGCTGTGGTTTGGGGGAAACCAATGTTATGAGAACAGCTCCTAGCTCTGACTGGTGTCGCTCCAGCCCAGAGGCAGATTCGGGGTGGGTGGTTTGGTTTGGGAATCTGATTTTGCCTGGAAAGGAAGGGGAGTCCACCACTGGGTAGAGCCCTGCGTGGCTTATGGCTGGTGGGGCAGACTGTCTGCAGAAGCGAGATGCAGGCGAACAGGGGTTTCCCATTGGTGCCAAAGTTACCCACCCCCCTGCCCTGAAAGTATGTCTCTGACCCAGTGGGGGGAGTTGGGGTACACTGTTGTCTGTGGTTTGTGCAGAAGATCTATTTCCCAGCAGAGTGACTGCGAGGGTCCCCCAGCTCCTGTCCCCTGAGTCACCAGAAGCACAGGATTGCAGCATGATCACTGTCCTTCCTTCTTGGGAAGAAACGCGCCCTCCACCTTTTGGCTGGTTTGGTAATAAGGGTCCCATAGGGAGATCACCTGGAGGTGCCTCCCAGACTCGAAGAGCCTGGCTGGGCCCTACCAGCCTCTTCCCAAGTGTGGCCCTGCTGTCCCCCTACTTTAAGCTCTGCTGCCCCTGCCCAGCTGCCCTTCCGGTGGTCACTGTCTCTGACCAACCCTGCTCCGTCAGTTCCATCCCCACTGCACGTGGCTCTGTCCATTTCCGTGAATTATCCCTTCCAAAGTGCCATCTGGATGGAGAGGGTGTGGAATACTTTAGGGGCCTGGAGAAGGGACATGGATTTCATGGCCCCAAACCTGGAAGCCTGATGCTCACAGGTGTAAAAATACAAAACCCGTTTATGGCTGGCTGCTGATAGATCGTGCATCCCACCTCATTTAGACCCATTTTACACATGGGGATCCCAGCTCTTGCCAGGTCCCCAGCGGGTCCCACCACCCCATGGGCAGCAGAGCTTTATGAAATAGCTCGTGCCTTTAATGTTAATGACAGCTTCTCCACGTGGGGCGTGCTGAGGTGTGCACGGGCGCCAGTCTAGCTATGTGGGCTGTCCATCCCATTTCCCTCTGGTCTCCTCAGGACCACTGACGGCATCTGCAGTTTCCCTACCCTGTGATTTCCTCCTTCCAGCTGTCCTGTCCCACCCGTGAGCCCCACGGGGCATCTGGTCCACCCCTGCCAGTGGGGCCTCCGCCCATCCCAGAAGTTTGTTATGCTAACAAGCAGTTTGGGGTCTCCCAGTGGCCAGCAGGCCTGAGGCAGGGGTGATGGCGGGGCCCTTGGCCACCCCATCCCTTGGCAGGATTTGCCAGGCTTCTCGTCCTAATCAAGGGCTGCGTTTTAATTTATGCAGATGGGGGAGGGATGGTGGCAGGGAGTCACAGACATCCATCACCCCATTTCCCGGCACCAGTCATTCGTCAGTGGGGCCTTAAAGATAATACACTTTTTGTTTAAGGCAATTACTTAATCTTGACAAACTCCTGTGTTAAGCAGGGCTATTAGCGGGGCCCCTCATTAATCAGCACAAAACCAGGTGGGTGCTTTTTCTGAACTGCAATCGCTCTTGGGGACCTGGGGTGGGCCCTTTGCCATCCTCGCCGCCCTAATTACAGCAGCAGCATGCTAACAATGAGCATCCCGCCTGTGCTGCAGGGGCGCTGAGCCACAGGCGGGAGGGGGCCCATTTTTAACGTCAGTCAGCACGTTTTCCAAGCCAGGCAGAATGATCCATGGGGGTTATTAGCAGGCACCAGGAACACAGCTGGGGAAAACAGATAACCCCCACTCCTGCGGGTCCCTCCCAGACTTGCCTCCAACTTTTCTGGATCCCTGGGCAGCACTTAGAAGCTGCTGTGGGAAATACCCCTTCTGTTTGAGGGGTTGCGTTTACTTTTGGAAAGGCCACAGACTAAGTCCAGCCCTGCGTCCTGGCGTTTGACGACTCCTCCTCACTGGGTCACACGTGCTTCTCCCTCATCTACCATGCACTTGTGGCTCTGATCCCAGCGAAGCCCCAGCCCAGGCTGCCCTGAGGGGAGCTGGGGACCCGAGACAGGGCCCTGGGCCTCCTCCTTGGCCTCACATTTTACCTTCAGGGTCCTAGCAGAGCTCTCATTGCCCTGTCTCGCCTGTAAGGATGTGTCTGGAATTTCCGTGGATGCCTGTGAGGCCTGGCTGGGACGCTGATTATCCGTGTGACTGACCCTGCCAGGTTACTGGACTTCTCTGTGCCTCAGTTTCCTCATCTGTAAAATGCAGGTGATAATAATAATACAGCCCTCATCGAGTCTTGTGAGGATTAAATCAGATAACAAAGGTCACCCGCTCCGGAAAGCTCAGGCAGGTAGGAAGCCTGTGCATTTCCTGTTAGAACCACTTCTGTTTTCAGTCTCTGAGAAGGGTCGCAGTGATGAACTGAGTGCTCGTTGTACTGCTCTGTCTGCTGCTGCTGCTCTGTCTGCTGCTACTCTGTGTGGTAGGGCTTTCTCTCCTGGGTCCTAAATTAGTTTGTACAGAGTGTCAGCAGCTTCTGGCCACCCTTGTTATCCTCAGATCTCTTTTGTGGTGGTGAGACGATTCACTCACTCATTCACCCCCTCATTCACTCACTCACTCACTCGGCACATATTCCTCACTCCCTCCATGCCAGGCCCTGGACTCTGGCTTTGAGGAAATGGTACAGAGGGCATCTCTCCTGCCTGATTTCAAGAGGGGGCTGGAGAAAGGTCCCAGACAAGAGGGGGCTGGAGAAAGGTCCCAGAAGCCTCACAGAGGGAGGCACATGTGAACTGGACTTGTTTAGGGCAGTATGAGTTGGCGTGATAAGGAGATGGGCATGAGGCGGAGGGACTCTCCAGGCTGGGTGAGTGCTGGTAGTGGGCTGGGAGGTGTGAAACAGGGTGGGGCTTTCTGGGGTCTGTGAGGCTGTCCATCTGATGCTGGGGGCAGGCTATGTGGCAGGATCAGGAGGGGCTCGGGCTAGGCTGGGCTTTGCACTCTCTTCTGCAGGCGATGGCGGGACCTGGGGGCCGCCTGTCAAGCAGTTGGATCCCTCCTCTGGGTTCCCTTTGCTGGAGTGGAACTGGACCCACAAAGGAGGGCTGTTGCCCACAGCACCTTGAATGGGACGAAGAAGCCAGGCTGCTCTTGGGTTTCTGGAAGGGCAGCTCTGGTTTGTCCAGAACACATTGTGTGTGGGAGCTTGCCCCTGGATGTTAAACCCTGTTTGTTTTAAAGGAAGTAGACTCCGTCTGCTTTTAATTCACACACTTAGCTCATCAAAATATTGTTTTGCAAGAGGTTTTTTTGATGTCTAGGAAGACTTTGGAGTTTTTTCCTTCTTTCTTGCCACTCGATACAGTTTTATTCTAGGAAACAAGATTCTGGGCCCTGCTCAGAGCCAGCGGGATGGGTCATGAGGCTGTGTTTTCTGTGTCTTAGTTTCTCTACCAGCAAAATAGGGGAGACAGGCTTTTCCCAGGGGTTCTGTGGACTGGACTCCAGGCCTGTCAGGTGACCTCCAGTGTCCCTGGTTATGGGAACCAGTTTCCACCAGCAGCAGCGGGAACTCATGGGCTGGAATGTGGGGAGCGGCAGTGGGAATGGCATGTGCTGGACACATCGTTCAGTCATTTGGGTCCAGAATTATATGGAGCCAGTGCTGCCCAGGAAGCTAGGCTTCTGGGAGTGTTACATAGCTTGGCCAATGTCTCTCCACGGCCCTGCGCCACATAACCCCCGCGTGCACTTTGCTTTCTGGGAAGCCTCTTATTTGTCGGAAGGTCTCAGGAGTCCGCACGCCCACTGCCTTGTTTGGGAACACCCCAAGCTCATGAGGACGGCTGTGGGCAGCAACCCAGGGCAGAATGCAGAGCGGTGCTGCTGACGTGCTCTGCTCGGCCCTGGCCGGGTCAAGGGTGTGGAAGGATGGTGGGGCGGGGACACTATGCTGACTTACTCCCCCGGGCAGGGCACAGGCTTCACCCACAGAATCTCATGTAACCCTCCCAACAACCCTGGGAGCCCTTGTGAGTTAAATGGATGGAAGCAAGGGAGGAAGGGAGGGAAGAAAGCATAACTACTTGTTAATCGGTTAATTTAAGTGACCAAATAGAAGTTTGCAGGGAGCTAAGATCCAGAAGTGAGGAAGGGCTGAGGTTGGGGAGAACTCTCTCATCACCATATTTTATGTATTGATGGGACTTTTATTAACCTAGTCTAGAATTCCATAAACAGACAAAGTTCAGCGATGATAACTGGTCAGGCCTGTGTTGTTCAATAAGGCAGCTGCTGACTACGTTTGGCTCTTGAGCACTTCAAATGTAGCTGGTTCGAATTGAGATGAGCTGAAAATGTAAACCACACAACCAATTTTGAAGACTTGGTACAAATAAAAGAATATAAGACATATTGTTAATAATTTTTGTATTGGTGATATGTTGAAATGATAGTATTTTTAATATACTGAGTCAATGAAATTGTATTATTAATATTAGTACCTGGTTTTTGGGGTTTTTTTAATGTGGCTACTCGAAAATTTAGAATAACATATGTGGCCCATATTGTATGTCCATCGGCCAGGGCGGTATGTGACAGGTGCACACTTAGAGAAGAGACTAGTGTTAGGTAGAGAATGTTTTCAAGAAAAGAATCCCTTTGAGTAACCTATAATCATTGAGACCATACTGACAAGGGGCTCCCAAGAAGTGGTCCTTAAGAGACCTGCTTCAGTGAAGGAGTGAAGAGGATTTTGTAATTAGCTGTCCATGGCAGGAAAGGAAATGAGTGTCAGCGTGGTATTCAGAGGTACTGAAGGCTGTTCTCACAGCAGAGTCCGCTGCCCAGTTCTGGATCTTGTGGACTGGCTTTGACAGGCTCTGCACCAGAACAGACCCTGGAGTAAGGGGTGCCTTAGCCAGCCCAGGAAAGCATCACCGATGCCCAGTGGGGACCGAGTGCCGTGGCCCCCTCGAGAACCAGCACAGAGTGACAGCAGGCTCTCTCGGAGCTCTTGGGAGGGCATGAGGCAGGACCAAAGCCCCAGACTGGGGAAGCCTCTTGCCAACACTCTTCAGGGAAGGGGCCGGACTCTAGTGAAGGAAGCAGAGTGGCAGGGGACACCTTTCGGACAGTGACAGGACAGCATTGAAGCTGCCAGCTGGCGCAGGGAGGCAGGTGAGTCTCTCAAGGGGTGACGAGACTTAGGAGAATGCCTGTGCAGGGTAAACCCACGCAGTGTAGTGTCCACACTGGAGTGCCCGTGTCCCTGCCAGGCCGCCTGGGCCAGCCCGGCCTCTGTAACAGGTGCAAGGAGCCCTGGGCCAGGGGCACTAGCTCTCTGGTCGCTCTCTCCTCCAGGGCCCTGGGCTGGGTTGGTGCTTTCGGCAAGGTCCTTCGGAGGTCTGCAGGGGAGACCTTTGGAGCCACAGTCCTCTGGGCCTCAAATCTATTGTAGATTTTGGGGTCCTGCATACCACTGTCTTTCAAACAGATTCTGTGGCCAAAACAGTTTTCAAACTTAATCAGACTTGACCTTGTCTAAGATTTCTTTTGGTCCTAAGATAGTCTAATGTGGGACCCCACTCATCTACCCTGCCAAGTGCGCCACCCGTCCCATTCCCTACCATGGCAGGGCCCCTCTGGAGCTCCCACCAATCTCCCACCCCTTGCCAAAGGGGCAGGAGTCCAACAGAGAGTTCCACGGAGATGGCCACACTCCTGGGGGGCCTGCTCTGCGCCCGACCCTGCACAGACTGTGGACACGTGCTAGTTTGTCTCCATTTCACAGTCTCCCTCTGATGTGGGTCCTGTCACTACCCTCACTTTACAGATGAGGAAACCGAGGCACAGAAAGGTTAAGTGAATCAGCAGTGGGGCCAGGCTTGGCTTCGGTATCAGCTATAGCCTCAGTGCTGTCCACCACAACCCCGTGGCCTCTGTCTGCCTCTAGTGCCCCGTCCCCCTTATCTTACCACTACCATCTGAGGGTGTCTCAGTCAGCACGGGCTGCTTT
The DNA here is from genome assembly GCF_020826845.1 of Diceros bicornis minor. NCBI lineage: Eukaryota > Metazoa > Chordata > Mammalia > Perissodactyla > Rhinocerotidae > Diceros > Diceros bicornis. Next base: position 11,822,200 of record NC_080749.1, on the reverse strand, counting down.
AACAAAAACTCTGTAGACTGGGAGGCTTAAACAACAGACATTTATTTCTCAGTTCTGGGGGCTGGGAAGTCCGAGATCAAGGCACCAGCAGATTTGGTGTCTGGCAAAGGCCGTCTTCCTGGTTCGTAGATGGCTGTATTATCGCTGTGTCCTCATGTGGTGGAAGGGTGAGGGAGCTCTCTGGGGTCTCTTTTATAAGGACACTAATCCCATTCATGAAGGCTCCACTCTCATGCCCTAATCACTCCCAAAGGCCCCACCTCCAAACACCAACACATCAGGCGTTAGGATTTCAACATAGGAATTCTGGGGGAACGTAAACATTCAGTCTATAGCAGGAGGGGACAGATCCCAGGACTGCCCAGGCTTCCGTGCAGTGAAGGCCGTGTGGCACTCGAGTCTGGCCTCTCCTCATGGCGTGTGCTCACGCACACTGCTGGCCCCGGGAGTGTGCACTTCTCTTTGCATCCCTGCCCACCTGCCCCCTGAGACCAGCCTCAGGGCCCTGCCCCCGCGTGGAGTGGCTTGTGCTGGCCCTGGCCCAGTGCTCACTCGCTCTCTCTTTCCAGCAGCTATTTTGTCAAGCAACACCTTCTTGGAAAGGCCAGCCCGAGGCTCTGGGGTGGGTGGTGTGCACTGACCGGCCCAGCCGAGGCCCTGGTCCTGCCAAGCTCTGTGTGGGGGCAGGTCTGACGACGCGAGCGGCCTGGGCCTCAGCCCGCGGGACACCAACCAGCTTGTGGTGTTGGAATTTCCTGTCTGATTTTAATTTCCCCCCTCTTTTTTTCCCCCCAAGTGAGACAGAAACGCTTTTTTAATTGCATGCTGTGGAGTGCCATTCAGGATATTATTATTCTTATTAAGTGCTTCCTGTGGGGCGGTGCCTGGGCATCAGGAGGGGCCTCTGGAAGCAGCCTGTCCTGGGACTTATTATTGGGAATAATAGTGCCATTTGCATAAGGCCTGGAAGCCGAGGTGCCTGGTCACTAGGAATGAGGCTTTCCTGGACTCCTCCACGCTTTCATGCCTCCTCGCTCTGATGCTTCGGCCGTTACTTCATTCCCACTGGGAGAGGACTTGGCCGTCTGAGTCTACAAATCTGAAGGGTTGGCTTTTGACACTATCCAAGTTTCAAAGTGGACTGAGGCCACCGCAAGCGGAGGGAGCAATGCGCATGTGCCGTCTCCAGGGGCCCTTCCCGGCCCTGGCACGTGCCCTTAATCTGGTAGCCTGGAAAAGCACCTACGCCAGGATGCTGTCGGAGCCCGCCTTCTTCGTGATGCTCAGGCCATTCGCCACTGCTATTCAGGAGCCCTGGTAAATGGGACAGTGTGGTGGTCACCAGGATACGAATGTCACAGCCAGGGCTGTCACTCTCGTCAGCTGTTGAGTTTCTCCAGCTAGTACGGTGGATAGTAGGCACTAATGTGAGAAATAGTCTCCTCTTACCGCTGCCAGTGGGAACTCTGGTGCTACCGCGGGTGCTAGAAATGTAAAATGGGTAGGATAGGGCAGCAGTCCTCCAGGTGTGGCCCCTGCCCAGTTTTGTCAGCACCACCTGGGCACTTGTTAAAAGTGCAGATTCTCAGGCCCGTCCCAGGCCCACTGAAGCCAGACCTCTCAGGATGGGGCCCAGCAATGGTATTTTAACGAGGGCTGCAGGTGATTCTCGGGTCTGAGACGCGCTGGTGTTAGTGCCCAGTAGGTGCTCCATAGTGTGTCTCTTATGTGTGGCACGTCATTTAATCCCCGGGAAGAGGTTTTCCTAATCCCTTATGTACAGGGGAGGCCACCTGGTTTGGGCCAGGATTCACACTCCACACAGCTCCAGGCCAGGGCACAGTTGAGTCCTCTAGACTCTGTCCACACTGCCTCTGAGCCTGAAGAACCTGTCATCCTCCCCCTTCCTTCCAGCTCCCCCAGTCCTGGCCCCTTCAGGGCCCAGCTCCAAAACTGCCTCTTCCAGGGAGACTTCCTGGCTGCTCCGGGCCCAGAAATCTCTCTTCCCTGACTCTGAGGCCATTCTGGCAGCCTATATTGCATGGAGCCCGCTGAATCACACAGGGTTGGGTTCTCCAGCTTTGCAGACAGCCTCCACGCAGGTGCCCCTGGTGCACTGCCTGTGGGCAGGAATTGTGCCTCTTGTTCTCTGGGGCCTCCAGAGTGCTCGAGCAGGGTCGTCCTACGTTGACTGAGGGGGGGAAGCCTTAGGTGGGCTGGTGGGCCGTGGGTGTGACTTCATCCTCTGGACTGTGGTGGGCCAAAGATTGAGAGCTCCATCCTGGGAGGTGGGCAGCTCCACTGTGGATTCTGGAGAAGGCAGGGGAGCTGGACCTGGTGGGGCCCGCAGCCTGTGCAGGTCAAGGCCATCTTAGAGGGGCAACATGTCTGAACTACGACATGTCTCTAGGTCAGACCCATGCGGCTGAGGGAGGAGTGTGTGGTCTCTTCTTTGGAGCTGGTACCGTCATTTCTGGTATCTTCTGGGAAGCCTTTACCTCCACCTTCCCCGAGGAGCAGGCTTGGGGTCTCCACAGGAATGGGGGAGAGGAAAGAGTCCTGCACTGTGGGATTCGTGACGAGCCCAGCTCCAACAGCTGAAACAGAACCCTTAGCCATGCAGACGATGAGCGAGTGTCCATCACCAGCTGAAGGGCTGGCTGATCCTTGGCGTTCATCGGAGCACACAATAAAGGTGCCTGTCACCATCCCTTCCCCACACAGGTAACATTTTTCGTGCTGTAAAGTGTCTTCACATTCCCGCTCCCACTCCTTCACCATTTGGTTGACTGAGTTAGACCTTCAGCGTGGAATCGAGAGCACCAGTCTCTCTCTCGGGACGGGCGAGTCCACCCCAGAGGTGCACTTGTCCAGGCCATTGACCGCCCCCTTGCTTCCTGGTGGGAGAGCTGGGTTCTGTTTAAGGAAATTGGATCCTGAAGGGGATCCCATCCTCTCAGCCACCACCCCCAGCCCATGGGAGGCATCACCCACCTGGGACCCCATCACACCCTCTTCTGCCTTGGGTTTCTTTTGCCACTGACTTTCCTGGGAGCTGAGTTACTGCTGCAGCACAGGAGGATGTGGCTGAGGACAGATGAGGAGGGGACACAGTTTTCTTTTTTTAAACCCACCTTTTAAGCAAAATTCACAACGATGTTCATTGGAACTACCAGGCCACCTACAAGTCCCCTCAGCTGTTTGTTTTGCCCTGGCCAGCACGGGCACAGACACCAGGGAAAGAACAGTGGGAGACAATGGGGTTCGGAATAGCGGCCTGAGCCTCCTGTGGATGGACCACGTGGGAATGGGGGGCGCTCAGCAGGGACTCATTTGTAGAAGAGCTTTCCTGCAAAGCCCCAAAGCCATGACTGTCATTTCTGCAGTCCCCACTCTGTAATGCAGTGAGTCAGGAGCAGTGAGTTTGCACGGAGTGCGCATGCGGTGGCGGAGGCCACATCTGAGTTCCTGTCTGATGCCTCTCGGTGTCCCTTACATCAAGGAGCAGGGGAAGGGTCCCGTCGTGACTGTAGCACTGGGGCCTTGTTCACATCTCCTCGGAGATCCACAGCAGTGGGAAGGGGACTACACTGACTGAGTCCTGCTCTGTGCAGACACTGCAAATGTGCTGCCCAGCCATCGGGCTGCTGTCGTTCGTTCTTGCAGATGAAGACGCTGAAGCTCGGAGCGCTTGTCGCTTGCTAGCAAATAACAAAGCCAGGCTTCACACCCAGGTCTGTCTAGGTTTATGGCTCATGTGCTTCCTACTGCTATCCCAAGCTCCTTAGACCAGGGGGACAGTTCATCCCCCTTGGGACTGTCATTTAACTGATGTGCAACCAAGGAGCAAGCCAGATTTCAGTCCAGCTGTCAAGTTCACCTTGCTTGACTGCAAGCCCGCGCAGCTGCCGTTTCTTTTCTCTTCCACACTGGCACCTTCCTTCTCCAAACGTACAAGTGTCTCTTGCTGCCTGGGTCCTTCCATCAGGGGAAGTGACCTGGTAAGTCATCTGCACTGCAGTGTGAATCTGCTTCCCTGACTTTCTCAAGGTCTGTTTGCTTTTAAGAAAAATAATGAAACAGTTGTACTGGCTATTACTTAAGATGCAAGGAATTATAAGGGAAAGGAGCATGATCAATTAGTCATTAACGGGGAGTCCCAAGCAGAGTTCCCCCTAGTGCGAGAGAAACTGGGGGCCGAGAATCTCTTTTCTGGTCCCCTAGAGCCGTGCCAAATTGGAATGCCTCCATTTCAGCTTATCAGAGGCCACCTGGAGCCCGTCAGGGTGTCCGTGACACAGGCACAGCACTGGCCTCCTGCACCGTGACGCCAGGGCATGGGCCGGCTGTCTGAGCAAGATGGGGATGCGTGCCCTGCCCTGGCCCCTGACCTTCCCCGTAGGGCCCCACAGGCTGCGCTGAGATGCATTTGTGCTGCATCATAACTCACACCTGTATTGTGTCAGAATCAGGCCTCCTTCCAGAGACACCTGCCTGCACCTTCCCTCAGCCAGTGCCAGGGCAAAGCAGCTCTTCTTGGAGTGAAGAGCTTGGTCCCAGGCCCGGAGCACACCGGCCCACGTGCTCCAAGCTCCTTCGCTCCTGCAGTCTTGAGGGAAATGACCACAGTGTCTGGACCATGCTAATCTCTAGGCACTGGATGGCCCAGAGGGCTGGGGTGCCCCCAACACGTCCATTCTTTCCTGGGAGATGGTGGCTTTCACCTCGCTGGCCCCTCAGGCCATGTGAGCTCAGTCCTCAGGGCACCACCTCGGAGTTGTAGCAACACATGACCTCATCCGAGGAGCTTTCCTCCCGCTGCTGACGCGGCTGCCTGATCATGTTTCGATGACCCAGTTTTCCCGATTCTTTGTCTGCACCCCCCTCTGACCCCCGCCCCATCCTCCCAGCAGTGACTCACCGGAGTCGTCATCACTGGGGCATTAGCTAAAGCCGGCTTCTGGGGGCCGGCCCTCCTCGCCCCCTTCCCAGTGCCCTGCTCACTCACACAGCAAGGACACTGCCAACACAAACGTCCCCTCACCCCAGGACCACCAGCCAAGGAGCGTTTGGCGTTTAAACCTTAATGCAGAGAAATTCTGGGGTTTAACAAAAAAAATCCATCACGCCACCGTCCTCAGCTTCTAAGCCTGTCGGGCTTTCTGTGTAGGATCAAAAACAAATGTGCATTTTTTTCAGAGGGGGAGGGGTGATCCATAGAAAATTCCTGTCTTAGAGTTTCTTCCTCAGAAACTTAAAAAGAGAGGCATTTCTTTGAAATGGCATGTGGTGTGTGTGTGTTTTCCCCCTCTGCCGGAAGGACATGATTTAGTTTGGATTCTTTTTTTAACTTAAAAAAAGAGCCCGCAATGAAAACAATGTGTGGAAGGATCTCATTCAATATGTCCCTTGACGGCAGCTCTTGTTCTTGATGTTTCTCTTCATGTCCCTGGGGTGCTGCTGACGGCCTCTAGACAGACTGATTCTCGCAGGAGTCCACAGTGGAATTTCCTCCTCCCTCAGCCTGGCCGAGAGGCTCCAAGCAGAGCATTCATCCCCGAATGTTTCCGTCAGGGGTGTGTGGTACTGTCCGACCTGCTCTGAAAGGGTCCTGAGACCTCAGATGAGCCAGGGCCCACCTTCATTGAACCTCAGTTTACCTGGGGTGCAAAGTTGGTCCAGAGACGGTTGGGCAGGGGATGTTGTCCTACAAGTGGGCACGGGTGACTGGGCCTGGGGCTGGTGGGCTGAGTGGATTTAGAGGGGCCACTGGGTCAGTGAGTTGTACAAATGGGGCCATGTGGACATTAAGAAAAGAAAATTGGAGTCAGGAAGGCCTGTAGGGGGAGCTCTCATGCCCTATCACACATGGTCAATTAACAAACAGGAAGAGAGGGATGCCTGCATCTTAGCAGTAATGAAACTGCTTTACCACAGAAAGAAGATTTCTCTCTCCACCTGGCAACAGCCCAGCCAATGAGAAACACTGCAGCTCAGTCAATGAGAGGCTGTTGCCACCCTGAACTGTTACTTTCTCCTAATGGACTTTGGTTTAGCACAGCCCCTCCCTACTCCCCCTTTTTCTCTATAAAAATAGCTCCCCTCCTTTGTTCTCTGGGTTTGCCTATGGTTCACCATAGCGTGCACATCTCACATTGCAATTCTTGTGGCTATTTCTGAATAAACTCGTTTTGAGGATAAAATAACAGGCAAATTTGCTTTTTAAGTTGACAGCCATGAAGATGAAACAGTGCCTGTGACCTGTTCAGGGATCCCTCCTGAAGCCTCAGTGTGTCACCGGCTGGGATGAGTGTGGCTCTTTCCCCGGGGAGCAGGTGACAGTTCACAAACAGCAGGATAGTTCTGCCGGGAAGGAACTGAGTGCTCATCTAATCCCCATTGTGCAAATGGGTAATGTGAGACCCAGAGAGGGGACATAATTTCCCCAAAGTCCAATGGCCGGCTGGTGGCAGGGCCCATCTGGGGTCACTGGCCAATGCATGCCCCTGCCCCACACCACCCGCCTCTACTCGTGTGGCCTTTTGAAAAGTTTCATCAGAGCATGTGAGTCCCTGCTCAGGACCCCTGAGGGGCTTCCCACATCTCCCAGAAAAAAGACCCCGAAGTCCTTCCCATAGCCCGCCTGGTCTCATAGGACCCTCTCTCCTGTCTCTCCACCTCCATCCCTTGCTCCAGCCGTTGGCCTTCGTGCTGAAGTCGCTGAGGTCTCCCACCTTGGTCCCCACCCGAGGTCTCCCTGGGCCTTGGCACCCACTGTTCCCCCCACCTGGCACGCCCACTCCTCCAGAGAGCCCTGCCTTACTCCTGCACTTCCTCCAAGCCCCCTCCCTGTTCCCTTGCCCACCACGGTTTCCTTCTTAGCTTTGTCACCCTCTGACATTACCTTATAAATGCACTTGCTGGTCTGTTCACCACTTGTGTCTTCTCCCTGGGGGAAGCTCTCTGGCTCTATGAGGGTAGCGGTGCAGGCTGCGTTTCCACTACACTGCTCCCAGGACCTAGAACAGCGCCTGCTACATAGCAAGCACTTGATACAAGGCAGATGAATGAATGAATGAATGTTCCTACTGCTGCCCAGACTTAGCCCCACTGATGTGAATGGACTGGGTCGCCTCTCTGAGAGTGGGCAGAGGGGTCTGGACATCAGGTCCCCGGGTTGAACTTGCTTGCTTCTGCTAGCTGATCGTAGGAACGTCCATCCATCCTGGGCCAACACTGGGTACTGCCATATTGGAACGTGAGTGCTCAGAGGCCCTATTTGCTGAGGGCCTGCTATGTGCTGTGTGCTATGTGCTGAGCTGGACTCTGGGAAACCGCATGGGGCTCAGTGAGGGAGAGAGAAAGAAACTACAGTCACAAACTGCCTGATCAGTGCTCTACTAGAAGTAGAGACACGCCACTCGGGGCCTCGACGTTCTTTCTTGAAAAACGGGAATAAGAACAGAGTTGATGGTAAAGCTAAATGAGGTGCCATAAGCAAAGCCCCATGAAGCGCATTGGTCACTAAAGATGAACGCCCGCAGCACTTCCCCTCCCTGACCCGGGGGGGGGGGACTTTGCTGCACTCAAGCTGCTGGCCGACCTAACACATCAACGCCTGGATGGGAGGAACCTCTAATGTGTTCCCAGGCTCCTGCTGAGGATTCCAAGGGGGTGAGGGTGAGGGGTGCAGGGGCGTGGCCTGCTGTCTGCTCATTCTGCTGGTGTCAGCCGCCTGGAGAGCAGCAGGGGCTGCGGGAGGTCCTGACCTGCAGCCTTGACTTGAGAAAGAGAAAGCCACTTCCCCTGGTAACCTCCACAGCCTTCACCCCAGGGACCTGGCAGAAGGCAGGGAGCAGCCCAGCTGCAGCAGCACTCTGTGGGTGGCTGGCCCTATGCTCCTTCCCGGAAGCCCCAGGCTCCTCCTCCCCCAGTGCACACGCACGTCACACACACACACACACACACACACACACACGCACACGCACACAGCCTCGGTGCCGCCTCCATTTCATGTTTGTCTGGTAAACTACCATGAGCCCTTCATTCCTGTAGATTTTATAGCTCTTTAGACCTGGACGAAGTTGCATTAATCCTGCGCAGAGCAACATCTCTGCTCATAGATGGTGCCAAGTCAGGGGTTGAGGGGTGTGGGCTCTGATTGCATTAGGGGACCCCCTTCAACCTCTGCAGGTGCAGCAGTGGGGAGGAAAGGAGCACACCGTGGTGCTGGGGCATGGCCAGTGGGAAGACCAGGAATTCTAGGGTAAGTGCAGCCTGGAGTTGCTATGAAGACCCAGGAGTTGATATTTGTGAAGCACTTAGGATAGGACCTGGTACTGTGTGTGCATTTTTTAAATACAATACCTAAGCAAGGTAGGGACAGGAGGACACCAGGGGTCACCTTTGCATCCAGGAGCTGTCTGTGGGTGTTCATTTGGGCTGGGCGGAGGGAAAAGCCCATGACCAGGTATCCAGGCCCTTGGATTCTCCTCCTGGCTCTGTCGTTTTCTAGCCCCATGACTTTGGGCTGAAATCACCCTTGGCCTCCATTTCCTCATCTGAGAAATGGGCGCAGTAACACCTACCCTGGCTGCCTCAGGGGGCTTTTGGGTATGCAGGGAAACATTCAGAAATACACAAAAGCAAACCATGTTTATTTTGTTAGCAATACTGTAATCTGGTCTGCCTGGCCACATTAAAAAAAAAAATCATAAAGGCCCTTTCCTGCATCTGGGGAGGTGAACAGGTGACTCCCCTGGGGTTCGGGGCTGGCCAGTTTGTCTCCCGTGTGTAAGCAGGCCAGCACTAGCCTTCCGTCCTCCCAGTGTTTGCAGGGAGTGGTGAACAACTTGTCCCATGCCCCACAGCTAGGAAATGGCATATTCATAGTTTGATTATGGACTGTGGGGCTCCAAATATTATCATCATATAATTGTCATTGTCAGTAGTAACACATATGGAGTGCTGCTTATGTGCGCAGGCCTGGGCTAAGCACCTTCCTGCAGGAACTTTCTATCTTCGTGGCAACCAGGAAGGTAGTTCCTGTGATCCGTTTTCAGATGAACAAACGGACGCAGAGAGGTGAAGAAGCTTGCTCAGAGCCACGCCCTGGGGGGCAGCAGGTGTGCCCTCGGGGTCTCTGACTCTCAGAGGCTCCTGGTCATCCTGTCACTGCTGCCAGAGTCACAGCCACGCGCCCAACCTCATCTTTCAGGGGACTCCAGCAACCACCAGCTCCGGGAGTGAGGGCCCAGCCAGAGGAATGGGACAGCACACCTGTGTCATGTCCGACGGCCAGTTCCCCTTTGAGCCCAAGATTTGTAGAGTCTGGCTTTGGCAAATTGATTTAATCAGGGAGAGACGATTTGCTTTCTTTGTTCCCAGTGCCCATGGAAGTTGCCAATATTGTTGAATTATGAAGATAAAATTGAACGTGTAAAATTAAATTGAAGATGTCAGGAGAAAAGTTTCCTCTTGTTAAGAATTCATAACATTCAACCCAAGTGTCCATCGACGGATGAATGGATAACTGAAATGTGGTATATCCATACAATGAATATTATTCAGCCTTAAAGAAGGAAATTTCTGACAGGCTACAATAGATGAACCTTGGGGACATTACACTAAGTGAAGTAAGCCAGTCACACGAGGACAAGTACTGTATGATTCCACTCAGATGGGGTTCCTAGAGTAGCCACATTCATAGAGACAGCAAGTAGAACGGTGGTTGCCAGGGGTGAGGGGAGGAGGGGGGATGGGGAGCTGGTGTTTAATGGGGATGGGGTTTCAGTTGGGGAAGATGAAAAGAGTTCTGGGGATGGATGGTGGTAGCACAACAATGGACTTAATACCACTGAACTGTACACTTAAAATGATTAAAATGGTAAATTTTATGTTACATATATTTTACCACAATAAAAAAAAATTCATAGTGTTTACAATACGGACCAGAACCTGTTTGCACAGAAACAGTTAGCAGCATGATTGGTATGCATTTATTACAGTAGGCTTTGCACTCAGCTGACCTGTGCTCACATAAAACAAATCCATCCACATTTCTTTAAACTCTTCAGCGATTCAGACCCACCACTGATTCCCACTGGCCCATGGCCGTCAGCCTAAGTGAGAGTTGACTGAGAAATCTCCACTTCTTAGCCCTTTTCCCAGTCTAACTACTTTTTAAAGAGCCTTGTTTTCCTAAAGCCTATAATTATGTTTGCCTCCAGGGTACCCAGGAATTTTTTTTTAATAAGCAAAGAGCATCCTACAATTATGATGATTTGTTGAGGGCAGGCTAAGTGCAGACAGGAGACTGAGTCACCTCTGGAAACCGATGCTCACCTGTTGGTGTTTGCATCTCAGAGGCACCCGCCAGTGCACTTGGGGTCAGTAATTAATATTAAGAGCTGGAGAATTAACAGACCCACATGGGTGTCCACTGTATGCCAGCACCAGGATGGGGCAGGCAGCTCGGTGGGATCTGGCCTTCCTGAGGCTGGCCGCAGCCGGGAGTGGGCCCTGGCTTCACAGATGGTTCTAGGTAAATATTTCCAGCCTGTGTGACTGCAGCGTCCTGACACCGTAACCCGGGGCTGTGGAGCCACACGCCGCCAAGGCCGGGATGGGCAGAAGCCTGTCAGCTCTGTCAGCCCTGATTTGCAGCCGAGCCTGTAATCTCCCCGAGTTCAAAGAGCGCTTAGCTGCTTGTCTTTGTCAAGAGCGCAGTTGGGGATCTTTTATGTGAAAGATGTAGGATTCTGGGGCTGACTTTGATTATTTATTCATCCCCCTTCGTGGGTGTGTGATAGCCGGGCACCGCCGAGCCCCCTGTCCTGACTGCTCTTGCTCTGAAATTCATTGAGCTTTAAAGCCCTTTGAAAATTGCTTTTCGAGGGCGGGGAAAGTTTCTAAAGTCGTGTTTCTCTCCCCTCCGCAGTGCCGCAGCACCTTTTGCCACCGTTCCATGCGCCCTTACCGATTGACATGAGACACCAGGAGGGAAGGTACCATTACGAGCCTCACTCAGTCCATGGCGTGCACGGGTAAGTTCGGCCCTCTGCCCGCTGTCCCAGCGTGCCATCACCTGCCACCAGGGAGCCCAGGCTGGCAGCCACGGCCACTCTCCTGCCTCTGTCTTTTTTTTGGAGTTCCTGATCTGCATCGTCCTGAGGGGACAGTCACCTTTGCACGCAAGAGTGCATTGACCAGGGACCCTGTGTAAATACATGGGTGGGATGCGAGCACCCAGCTCCTCTCTGGTTACCTGAGAAGGAAGCGTCTCGCACATCACCGCTTCCAAGGCTGCAGGCTGTCCTGGTGTAGACACAGCGCTTTGAGGCTCTTTACCCACCCCTGCAGTGGGAGTCCTCGCCGGGCCAGAGGCCCGTATTAGTGCCGTGACCTTAGTTATGTGTTGTCTCAGCATGATAATTCATAGCGCCCCTTTCACTCTCTCAAGTGCCCCAGTTTGCAACACAAGTCATCCCGGTAAACTAGAGGGTCACCTTACTGATAAGGACAAGCTCAAAATTATACTTTGTGGCCTCTTGCTATTCCCTGCTTTGAGACCCCCAGATAGAAGGGGTGTGTCACCATTGCTGTCTCTCTGTACCAAACCCACCTTACTTCATTCTCACCTGGGACCTTGAAGCTCATAGTTGATGTTACTTTTCTTGGTCTTTATGACTCAAAGACTTGTCCCCTTGCTACCCCATCCATTCTGCTTCTAGAAGAGAGGCTGAAACCTTCTCCTCACCCCCAACATCTCCGCTGCTCCCCACACCTGCCTCAGAGGGGGCCTACTGTGAAGGATCAGCTGGCTGCATGGCCCCTCTCGCCCCAGCCACCTTACCTGTCCAGTCCAGCACATGTCCCTGTGCCTCAGCTCCTGCTGCCCAGCCTGCTTGGAATGCCCCCTCCTCCTGGCCACCTCCTAGGGATCCTCTGAGCCTCAGCGCGGGAGCCACCTCCTCCTGGGGGCACTGGGATCCCCCACACTGAGTGGGGCCCTTCCAGGATTCCCACCGCACTACCACACCAGAATAATCTGTTTTCACACCTCCTCCCAGCAGGCTCTGAGCTTCCCTTTCATTTCCGTATTGACAATGGCTGACCCACAATAGATGCATCATCAATGTTTGCTGAGTGGAGACCCCTCTCCACGTCTTCTACCCATTGAAGACAGAGCCTCTGCCTCTCCGCACTCCTTTTGAATGAAGTCAGTAAATACTTGCTGAGCACTTGCTGTGTTCAAAGCAAGTACTGTGCCTGATCAGGAGGCAGGTGCCTGAGGAGGTGTGTCGGCTCTCAGATGGGCTGTTTCTGGGCACACATTGCCTCCCCACAACAGAGCCAATCCGGGACTTTGGTTTTCTTTTTAAAAATATCTTTTACTTTGAAATAATTTCAGACACATAAAAACAGTTGCAAAAATAGTACCGAGATTTCCATATACCCTTCACCCAGTTCCTCGAATGTTCCCGTCTTATATAACCAGGGACTGATACAGTGCTGTTAACTAACTTAGGAATCTTACCCAAATTTGGCCAGTTTCTTGCCTGCTAATGTCTTTTTTTTCCTGTTTAGGACCCAGCCTTGCATTTAGTGTCATATCTCCTTCTCATCTCTAATCCAGCACGGTTGCTCAATCTCTTATCTTTCATGATATTGACACTTTCGAAGAGGACAGGCCAGTTACTGTCTAAAATGACCTCGATTTGAGTTTGCCTGATATTGCCTCCTGATTAAACTCAGATTACGCATTTTGGGAAATACATCATAAAAGTGTTGTTGTGCCCTCCCTAACGCGTGTCAGGGGACACGTGACGTCATACGGGAAATCAGTTAAGGTGAGGTCTGGGTTTCTCCACTTTAAAGTTGGTCCTTTTATAATTAGTAAGTATCTTGTGGGGTGATACTTTGATAATATGTAAATATCCTTTTTCTTATCCAATTTTCACCTACTAACTTTTAACATCCACTGATGGTTCTTGCTAGAAAAAGTAATTACTAGTGTTTGCCAAATGGTGATTTTCTATTTCCATCATTCCTTCCACATTAATCAATAGGAATTCTACTGTAAGGAAGAGCTGTCCCTTCTCCTCCATTTCTTTATTTATTTGATTGTTTATTTATATCAAATAAATGCATGAATGTTCACGTTAGTCTACGATTATACTCTATTGTTATCACTATTTATTGTCTTGTTCAAATTGTCCCAGGTGTAGGCATTCAAGTTGTCCCCCATGTCGCTTTGACGTGTTGGGAACTTCTCACTTTATTCCAGTGCAGGTAGCTGGTTCTCGCTTGATCAGGACCTGCTGCTGGCCACCTGTGTCCACCTGGCAGGTTATGGGCCATTTCAGCCCTCTGCCCACGTCCCGGGCCTCTCCAGCTACAAGTGACTGAGACCACAGCTCAGGCAGCTTCTGGAAGGCGTGTATGTTTGGAGCCAGTGAATCACCCAGAAGTTACTCAGTAGACTCTGAGAATCACAGGAGAATCAAGGGAGCTGAGTCTCTATTTGGGAGGGGGTTGGAATCGCTGATTTTCTGCTCTTGGGAAGTGTTTGGCCGATTCAGGGACACAGATCCTGGGCCCAGCAGGGCCACAGCGAAGTGCTCCCTGCAGGGGCCAGTGCTGGTCTAGACGTGGGCAGTGCTCAGAGCTCCCTGGAGGGAGAGTCTGTGCAGGTTTGTCTCTGCAGGTGAATGTCCTGGCTCACCTCTCCCACATACCTGGGGGCAGCGACGGAGCTATAAGAAGACCCACCATTGATGACTGCTGTTCCTCACAGTAACTCTGACCTTGTCAACAGGCTCTGTTGTGACCCCTTCCTGTGTTTGATCTCACTTAATCCTCTCAGCAGCCCTGTAGGATGGGCGTTTTGTGCCACCCCCATTTTCTAGAGGAAGGAACTGAGGCAGCATGGAGAAGTTAAATAACTAGCCATCAGGGTTACCCACTTAAGGAATAGGAGAATTAGGAATCTAATTACGACCCCTGAGCCCAGGCCCTCAGCCAAATGCTGGCCTGTCTCTTGGGAGCACACATGGGACCACAGGTCTCCTGGACGGGTCCAGCTGATTCCTTCTTTTTTTTTGCTGAGGAAGACCAGCTCTGAGCTAACATCTATTGCCAATCCTCCTCCTTTTTTCCCCCAAAGCCCCAGTAGATAGTTGTATGTCATAGTTGCACATCCTGCTAGTTGCTGTATGTGGGACGCGGCCTCAGCATGGCCGGACAAGCGGTGCGTCGGTGCGCACCTGGGATCCGAACCCGGGCCGCCAGTAGCTGAGCACACGCACTTAACCGCTAAGCCACAGGGCTGGCCCATAGCTGATTCCTTCTTGAAAGCACATACAGCCCTTTGTTAGGAAATCGCCCCCTACGTCAGTGGTTCCCCAAAGCTCTGGACCAGCAGTATCAGCGTCCCCTGGGAACCTGTTAGGAATGCAGATTCTCAGGCCCCGGCCCAGACCTGCTGAGTCAGAGACTCTAGGATGAGGCCTAGGATCTGTATTGAACACACCCTCCAGGCAGTGCTGCTGCAGGCTCAGGCTTGAGATGCTCTGGCTGCAAGCAGGGCCTTGTCACTGAATGAGGGGCCCTCAGTGCTATCCCTCCCTGGGCTAGTAGAGAGCTGGGGCCAGGAGGCTGCCCCTCAGTCTTCTCCACGCCTTTCCATTCACCAGGTCTGGGCTGGACGCAGGTCATGTCCCCTCTCTGGGCCTGCTTCTTTCTGGGGCCGGTTTGGGGTGGGGTGAGGGCAGAGCACCTGGAGAAGTAGGAAGTGACGATGGCAGGGAGAAGGGGAGGTCTGGCGAGGCCAGCGGGCCTATGGAAATGGCCTTGTCTCTCGCTGGCCTGCATGACTCTTCACTAGACCTGAGGGCAGTGTATTCATTTCCTGTTAATGCTGTGACAGATTACCTCAAACTTAGTGGCTTAGAACAACACAAGTTTATTTTCATATAGTTCTGGAGGCCAGAATTCTGAAGTAAGTCTTATGGACCTAAAACCCGGTGTTGGCAGGGCTGGTTCCTTCTGGAGGGTCTAGGAGAGATCCATTTCCTTGACCACTCTAGCTTCTGGAAGCCGCCTGCATTCCTTGGTTCGTGACCCCTACCTCTCCTCACATCGCCTTTCTCCCGCTGCTTCTGTCCTCGCATCACCTTCTTCCTCTTCTGTAGGAGTTTTCTCCCTCTGCCTCTCTTATAAGGAAATGTTGATTGCTTTAAGGGCCCACCTGGAGAATCCAGGCTACTTAACTCATCTGCAAAGTCCCTCTTCCCATGGAAAGTAACATTCACAGGTTCCAGGGATGAGGACGTGGACATCCCTGGGGGTCATTATTCAGCTCGCCTGGGATCACCAAGGCAAGTCTGGCATCAGGCAGGAGAATGCAGTAAAGAGTGTCAGTCATCTGTGCGGGGCCTGCAGCAGGCCAGGCTCTGCGCTGGAGCCTGGTTGCTATATTAGTTCTCCTTCCCACTGCCCTGCGAGATGGGGTTATAACCTGCATCTTGCAGATGCAGACGCTGGGGCTCAGGGAGGTGCACTGATTTCCTGTGGCATCCTTGCAAGGTGGGTGTGCTGGCTTCTGCTCAAGGGTTGGGGAGCCCAGGCCCTGCTCCCCAGCCAAGGAGGGGCTAGTCTGGTTAACCCCAGTGATGGGGAGCAGCGCAGTGTTCCCAGAGCGCTGCGTCCTGCTGGGCTGGGCTTCCATCAGCTCCACCTTATTCTCAGGACAGCGGGAGCAGACAAGGGCTTCAGGGCTGACCTCGGGCTCTGGAGAGCCCACACTTTCACCCACACCCCGAGTGCCCCCGGAGGGAAACAGGACAAAGCCTATGAGAAAAATGGCCCCCGTGGCTCTGGCTCCTGTGATTAATGTGGTCGGAGCCTGGTGGAGCCCCCGATCCATCAAGCCCCTGCTGAAGCCCGCTCCTCCTCGCTGGCGCCAAATGTGTCTAATTACACAAACGTTGCGCAGCAAATGAGGTGCGGTGTCATCCCTTGTCAGCCCGAGTCGGAGCCTCTGCCTGCTGCTCTGCGCACAGGGCCGCTGCACAGGTGCTCAGGACCCCCGCCCATCGGCTCTCATGGCCCCAATGGCTCCGGTGATGGAGCGCCTGGTGTGCGCGGGCTCCGGGCCAGTGCTCCGTGCTCTCCTCGGCCCTCCCCCAGCCACAGGAGCACTGCTGTCACCAGCCCTGCTGGGCTACCTGGGCCTGAATCCCGGCATTGAACTCACTAGCCTTGGGAGAGCTGAGCAACCTGAATGGATAAGGCTTAGTTTTCTCATCTGTAAAAGGGCGTAATAATAGTACCTAGTCCATCTACTGAGTTATTTTGAGAATTGGGGTGATGTAAGTAAAGCATTAGAAGAGTTTGGAAACTTTCAGTAGATATTAACAATGGTTATTATTACTATTGTTATTTCCATTTGCCTGTTAGAGAAGGCTTCATTGCAGGCCGAGGGACCCGTGTGGCAGAGGCAGGCCATAGCATGACCTTGGAAGAGGACACTGCCCAGTGGCTGTGACATAGGAGGCTGGGAAACGGGGCTGAAGAAGTACGCCTGAGGATGGAGAGAGGAGGGGTCTTTTTTTTCCCCAGTTGAAGAATTTGGACTATCCTTTTGGCAACCAGGAGCAGGAGGGAGTGGTCAGATTTGTTTTCAGGAGAACTGTAGGAACAGTTAGAGGATGGACAGGAGAAGTGGGGGACACGGCAAGGACAGCTGCCAGAGTTGTCATTGTGGTCCGGGAAGAAGAGGAGCAGGGCCAGGGGTGACCGCACGTGGCCCCAAACAGGCAGATACACCGTCCTTGGGCAGGGGGCGGAAACCCAAAAGCACAGCCCCACTGAACGGCTTCCTCATGGACAGCCACACCCGCCCCTCTACAGAGCCATCCTCTCCAGTCACCTGGAGGTACCAACCCACAGGACGACTTGCATAGCTCACTGATGCACAGATGGTTCTGGAAGAGTAAGTGGCACTGCCATGGCCTCCTGGTGCAACATTGTCTATCTGTGTAAACCGCAGATGATGGAGAGACAATGGGTAGGGGGTTGTTTTTGCTGGTCAGGTGGGGTTCTCTTGTGACCTCCCCATGGGGACATGTTCCTGAGTCTCCAAGAGTCCGTTCTCAAGGGCAAGAAGAGAAGGCCAGCCGTGAATGGGTACAAACCCTCCCTGCAGTCTCTCCATGGCCTGGTGACTGTAATGGGAAAGAAGAGCTCTTTGTATCCCCTCCTCGCCCCTGCCCCTTGGAAACAGGCTCGCCAGGTGTCGTGGGGACAAGGCTGAGGCGTGGTTTGGCAGAGGCCCCAGCGGGAGCTCCCCATTTCCTCGGTGATGCAGGCACAGGAGCGGGAATGCAGGCTGCCTGGGCCGGGATTAACTCGTGTCCTGACGGGGAAGGTAGAAGCTCATGTTCCTGGTTCATGAGGCTAGGGTTGACCTTTGACTCCCTGTATTGCTTGTGGGGTCCTTCCCATCCCAGCCCTGCCTTGGGGCTTCAGAGAGGACCAATTCCAGCTGTTTCCAGCCCAGAAGGATTATAGAGACCATCTCATGCAGCAGTTCTCAAACCTGGCTGCAAATATGAACTAAGATGTGTCTTACGGATGCACATTCCTAGGCCCCAGCCCCAGAAGTTCTGGTTCTTTCAGGCGAGGGTGAGGCCTGGGAATCTGCTTATTTTCAGGCACCCACAGACCAGAGTTTGGGGACCACCGCAGGCTACCCTGCTTATTGTATACCCAAGAAAGCAGGCCCAGAGCTGTGTGTTGGCTTTCCAGAGTCATCCAGCCAGCAAGCTCTAGGGCTTTTTCTCTCAATGATAATGACTCCGAAATATGGGGTGTTAAAAATCTCCTGGTTCCTTTTCATCACCCGCTCACAGATCCACTGCCCACAAGTTCATCTAAATCTGTTCATATTCTCAGCTTGCAGAAGGGGGTGAGAATATGGAGTGGGGACAACTGCCATGTCAGGGACAGTCCCCTTCTCTCTCTTCTTGCCTGGCTCCATACATGCCCTCTGACGTCAAGACCCCCAGCACCTGCCTACATTCTGGACCTGACCACCACTAATCGCTCCCCCGCAGATCGCTTGATCCTGAGCTGTACTTGGTGAGCCCTGCTCCAGTGGTCACGGCCCAAGGCCACCCTGCCTGGAGAAGGAGAGAGGAAGGGGCTCTTGCTAGGGACAGATGGCTCTGGGGCTTACCTATCAATTCACGTCAAGTCAGTCAACATGCTGGCCCAGGTACTTTAAGGGAAGAGCGGGAAGGCCACCTGGTGGGTGTGAAGGCCTCCGCCTCCCATCATCATCCGTACACTTTGTCACTCGTGCAAATTACCCAGAGCCCCTGCGAGGGCTGTGAAGGATGCTGAACCCGAGCTTGCCCAGCGACTGCATGTTAATGGGGACGCTTAGCCCTCTGTTGGTGTGCTTCACATAAGAAAGTAGTTTCTTTGCTGCTGCTGGCTGAGCTCATGAACTTTCTAGTCTGGGGGGATTTGAAGATGGCTTTTTCCAAGGTCAGTGATCCATAAAGACCTCACTGGCTCGTCATGAGATTAATAAACACGCAGCCTGCTCAACCTGCGACTCACCTGCATTGTCCTGGGCCCCTGACAGCTCTGTCCTCAGCCAGTCACCAAGGGGCGGCGGGCAGGAAGATCTGTGGATATTTGCTTCTTGATTCTTGGCATAACACATCAGGCTCACGGTTCAGCGAGGACTGGCTTTGTTTGCGTTTCGCAAAGAACGTTCTCCTCCCTTGGCAAACGTGCGTGCTTCTTTTCAAGACATGTGGAAGAAAGGAGACTTCTGAAGGGCAAGTCTGCCTGGGGCTGGGCTGAGGTGCTGGGTGGGCCCAGGGTCGCCCACCAGGGGCCTTGTCCTCCGCCCCCTTGGCTCCACGCTGCCCTTCTCCCTCCAGGGAGTGCTCCTTAAACCCCGCCATGGCTGAGCACTTCTTCAGGGCACCTGGACAGCAGGTAGACACGGAGCCCAGGAGCCCTGAGACTAGGCAGTCTGTAGGGTGCTCGCCCTCCTCCCATGGCTGTCTGAGGACCCAGTGACAAAGAGATGTGGAGCCTTGGCTCACCGTGATGTGAGTGGCCCTCAGAGACCCCTCCAGGCAGATCCCTTCCCCTCTCTGGGCAGCAAGGTGCTGGGGTCCGACTAACTGAGGAGCGCTCACATCAGCCTGGGTCCAGCCCTCTGGACTACATCATCTAATCCTCATCAGCACCCTCCAGGAAGGTAGCATCGTCACTCTTGCTTGATAAATGGGGAAACCGAGGCACAGGGAGGTTGACTGCTGTCTCCAGTTACATCCTCCTAGTAAGCAGACCAGCTGGGACTTAAACCTGGGCAGTTTGACCCTGGGGGCCCCTCTCCGCCCTGACCCCTCTGCTAAAGACTCTCGCGGCTCGGGGAGCTTCGGATTTCCAGCTCTGGGAACGTGCTCTGCCGTGTGGGACAGACAGCTCATTTATAATGGAATCTGGCCTGTAAAAGTTTAATGAGGAGCGTGTCTGATAAGGCGGCCTGCTCTTTGATCTTTGCTGAACGGCGGCCCCTTGCAGAAGAGGAGCTGCCTGGCTCTGGGCTTTGGAGAGAGCCCGCGTGGTCAGCCGAGGGCAGGAGGGCCCGGGGGTGAAGCGGGTCTTGATGTGCAGAAATCAGGCGGGTCTGCAGCGTAGGAGGATATGCAGAGCAGGTGTGGGGGCGGCCTGCCTGGGGGAAAGGTCCTGCAGGGTTGAGGGGTGATCTTTCTGGTTCCTGTCTGTCCCCCTGGGCCCCCATCATCTAGGGCATTTCCCATCCCACACTCCCAGGATGTAGGCAGAACAGGGTGGGCCAGGGTTCCCATGCTACCTCTGCCAGTTATACCCTTTACATCCTTGGGCTGGCTGTTTAACCTCCATGAGCCTCGGTCTCCCCGTCTCTACAATGGGGACACAACAGCACCCCTCCTGTGGTGGTGGTGAGGGTTAGCTGAGCAGGTGCGTGTGAAGCACAGGGAACAGCTCCTGGGACCGAGGGAGCGCTGCAGTCATCTGCTCTCCTTACTCCTGTGTTGGCACCAGAAGGAAACCCATGTTTTGTTCCAGGCACTCTGGTTGGTGCTGGGTGGATGGTATCACATCCAGTCCTCCCAACACCCTGCAAGGTGGGTGCTATTCTCCCTAGTTCATACAGCAGAAAATTGGAGGCTTCCAGAATTGACCAGCCTCCCAAGATCACTCAGCTAATAAGTGCCATCTGACCCTCACGCCTGAGCTCTTCTCTGTGCTGTGATTGTCTTTGGAGAGGAAGGGGCATCTCAGTGCAGCTCTAGGGCAAGCATGGGAACAGAACAGTAATCAACCCAAAGGAATCAGTCACTAACAGTAAAATTTCAGGTGTTAGTGGGATAGATTGGCCTTTGAGGTAGGGGGTCCTCTCCCACTGCACGTGTCTGTGCACTCTGGGTGGAGGCTGATGCCAGTGCCCAAAATGCATTCATTTATTCAGCCTAATTCATTGTTGCTGGATTTATCTGTGTCCCAAGTGCTGTCATTTGGGGTCACTTCTGCCAGCTTTCATCGACATTTGTTGAGGGAATTCGGGGGCAGTGCCCTGCCCCTGAGTCTTGCAGCTGCTGCTCTCCCAGCCTGCATTACCACAGTCAACAGTGCTGCGTTGATCATGTGTCCTGGTGCCCCTGGAGAAGAAATCTGCTGGGCGCAGTGGGAGCCCTTCCTTCATCCTCTCCTTCAAGGAGCCACATTTCTGAAATGTGAATTGACCTGTCCCGCCCAAGCAAAGTAGGGTGTAGTTGCTGCTTGACCCAGTCGGGAAAGCTCTTGCTCGTTCATTTGAGGACACTTGCCCAGTGCCTGTGATGTGCTGGCCTTGTGCCAGAGCTTAGGGACACGGGCCCAGGAGGCACAGTCTTGCTGCCTACCTAGATCTCATGGTCTGGGAGGGGAAGGGGAGAAACTGGGCAGTTACAGGGTGGCGTGCTGGAAGAGGGGTCAGGGGAGCCCAAAGCACTGGAAAACCAGGATGAAAAGTGTTTCTCAGCAAGAAGGCACGGGAGCCTGCCTCTTCCCAGCCCACCCCTGGCCTCAGCCCACTAGGGGGCTCCACGGCCTTCTTGGGGTTGCTCCTGTTCCAATGAGGGGCCTCTGCTCCCAGGCAGACACCCATGCCAGCATGAAGGAGGGGCCCTTTTCAAAGCACACACTAATGGACTCAAAATCTTGGTAAAAATCAGCAGCACACCCACCTCTAAGAAGACGTTTATCTAAACTATTTGGGATTATCCATCTAGTTTTGACAGGCATCCAGGAAAGGAAATTCCACACACCACTTTGGCAGGCCAGGCCAGAGTTTAAGAATTCTCACTGTGGAGGAATCTCCTTGCATGTGGCCTACCCTCCACCCAGGCCCGTTCTCGTTGCTTAAACCCAGACCCCTGTGAAGTCTAATGAAACCCCGCTTTTTACTGAAGACCTCCCCACCCCCAAGACCACATGCCTCATTCCCACCCATGGCTCCCCTTACAGCTTCCTTGAATTTGCCCTGTGATGTGACAGTCCCCATAGAGCCATGACTTCCTGGAAGATTCTGCTCAACTGTGCTCAGCCAAGGACGACTCATACAGACGAAGGCCCTGCATGCCCAGGGGTTGACCCACGTCACAGGTCACCTCAAAAGGGCCTAATCCGGGCCACTCCCCCAGGGCTTCTTCCCCAGGGCCAGCTGTGTTCCCGGCCCCCCTAGGCACACGGATCCAATCCAAGGTCTCCCACCTGCCCAGCTCTGCTCAGGTCATCACTTCGCAGGAAAAAAGTCTCCCTGAAACTTCCCTCCTGTTTTTTATACTTTTTGGTTTTTATGTTTGAAAAAGCTGATAACCTTCCTATCCTTCTGCTCCGAGGGAAAAAAAAAAAAACGTGATAAAGGGTGGGCGATTGAATTAACCCCTGTTGCCCGTGTGGCTAGATCTTAACCAAGTCCATCTGTATGGCCTCCTTTGTAGGCGCAATTTTATAACCTAATTTCCCTACGAAAACATCAGTGTTTACTTAGTAAGAAATCTGCTCTTTGTCAACTGAAAACAGTGATTTCTTTATTACGGCTCTGTGGAGGAAGTGACAGCTGAAAGCTGGCGCTCGGCTCGGTCTGGTGGAGTGTGCGGGGCTGTAATGGGAACGGGGTGAGCGGGGGGTCGGCGGGATTGCGTGTGTATACAGATGTGTGTCAGTTGCAGAGCAGGCCTGTCTGAAGAGCTGGGGCTGCCGAGAAGAGGTGCCGGGGCAGCAGACAGATGGAGCGGCCAAGAAGAGCCCACTGGGTGACCAGGAAGATAACCACAGACCCCTCCAGCACCTTCCAGCAGTCCACACAAGTCCCCCACGACCCACCCGGTGGTCACCCCACTCCCCACCCCAGAGCCCCTGTCCACTCAGCCAACCTCTAACCAGAGGCCAGCTTCCACCCAGCCATCCTTTTTGAAAATTTGGTCTTATTTAATATTGGAGACATACAAAGGATAGCAAAAGCATGGTTAGGATATCAAGAGTAACAATGACACATACCCCGTGTGCCCCTCCACTGGGCTGCCCCGGTCTTTCCCCTCTACTGTGCTCTGGGATGTGGCGTGTCTCGTGCCCCTGCATCTGTAACACATCTCCCGGGTGTCAGACTCTCTCACAATACATTGTTGAGCTTTGCGTTGGGTGCTTTATATGAATAGAATCACAGCAGACTCTTCTCTGGGAACCAGCTTTTCACAGTTGCGTTATGTTCCAGAGACTCACCCGCTAATGCACAGGCTCCTAATTCATTAACTCTCGCTGCTCTGAAGTGGTCTGCGTTGACAGCGTCGGGGATGCGTCTGTGTTGTTGCTGTTTTGAACATCATTGTGGTGAACGCTCCTGTGCCGTCCTGCGGGCCCCATGTCCAGCTGTTCTGTAGATTTGCTGTGTCTGAGAGTGAAACTGCTGAGTCATAGGGTGTCTCGGGTTAACCCTCCTAGATGCTGCCAGACTTTTGCCGGGTGGTTTTGCCGACACTCACTCCGGCTGGTGGGGTTTGAGGGCTCAGCTAGCTCCACATCTTTGTTACCAGGGCGAGGTCATCAACATTTAAATTTTTGTCAAAATGGCATCTCCTGTGATTCGAATGTTCTATTTCCCTTATTACTAATGAAGCCTAGCATCCTTCATATGTTGATTGGCAAATAATGTTTCCTTCTCATGAAATGCCTGTTTAGCTATTCTGCCCATTTTTCTTTTTGCTATTCCTTTGAAGAAGCATTTTATATATTAAGGCTACTCATTCCATCGTTAGTTATGTGTGTTGCAAATACCCTCTCCGAGTTTGTGCCTGGTATCTTCACTCCCGTGGTGAAGTGTCTGGAAGAAGAGAAGTTCCTGTTGTAACCTGGCTCCGGTGGTCAACATTTCCTTTATGATTTTTGCCACACATTCTCCTCCCACGCAGCTCTCTGGTGTGACCTTCAGCCCCAGACTTTGCTAGCTATTCCCTGATATGACCTGCCCTTTGTGCATCTATTCTCCTGTCTCAGAACACCAGGCCTGTACCACTCCCTGCCTCCTTTCCATTCCCCTCTAAGAGTTGAGGCCCAGCTCAGATGCTACCTCCTACAGGAAGCCTTCTCAGATTGCCCCAGCAGAGTGAATGAATTCTTTCCCTCCCGCCCCTCTTTCTGCACCAGCACCTTGTGTACAGTCTGTAGGCTATAATCAATGTCCGCTCTCCCTCCGTGACCCCAGAGACCCCAACATAGTGATTTTGTCAAGGCACCAAAGTGAACTATAGGCTTGGGGGGGCTGTAATTCCCTGAGCTCATGGCTGGATCTGGGGCTCCCCGCCCAGAAGCATTACCCCAACAGCTTGTCTTCACCACAGCCTCATGGCACTCATTCCCTCTGCTAAGATCTGTGCGTGTGTGGGTTGAGTGTGGACCCTGGGAATGTCAGGGTGGACCAGACACACCTGGTGTAACACTTATCAGTCAGGTTTTTTGCGACCATCTGCCCCACTTCCTGGGTGTGGGGTCCTGGATGAGTCTTCCTCGGACCCCCAGCTCCCCACCGTCAGAGGCCCCCACTCAGTGAACGTTGGCTGGCGGAGGGAATGACGCATGAACACGGGAACAAGTCACTGAATGGCAGGGTGCCGTGGTCCCAGCTCCTGTTTATAGCTCTCCTTTTTGCTGGATTACAGAGCCTCCTTCACATGGATAGAGTGCAGCCCTGACGCACAGGAACATGCAGATTGATGTGGAAAGAGGATTGGGCTCCGGTTTGGGGAAGGGCATTTCTCCAGTGCTTTCCAAAAGGATTCACTGTACATCTCTTTACACTGCAAACCCCTTAGTATATTTTGAAAAGGACTTGAGTTGGGGAACTTTTTAAATTAATGTATGGAAAACGTGGTAAGCAAGCTTGCCAATGTACAGTTTCACATACAAAAAAAAAAAAAAAAAAAAACCAGAAAACCAAAAAACAAAAACTAAAATCAATAAACAAAATGCTTGGAGAGAAGATTGAACTCCACCCAGAGGCGCTGCATGGAGCTCTGTTTTAGGAGGCCTAGGGCAGTGGGCCAGGCTCGGCAGGGTGCCCTGGGGAAAGCAGACACCTCCCACCTTGCCCGCCCTGGCACAGGGAGCCCCAGGTTGGGGAGGAGAGTAGCTCAGAGTGGCAAGACCAGCTTTGGGGAATCGTTTCCCTTCTAACAGACCAGTGGGCCTGAGGCCACCTGCCCAGTGTTGAAAGTGGATGGGGGCCCCCGAGCAGCCCTGCTGACCCCACCCATGGCCCTGTGATCCTGGTGGGTGGTAGCATCTCAGCCCGAAGGCAGGACCGGAGCATGAGAGCAAGCAGTCCTAGGGCGGGAGGGTTTGGCGTGTCGGGGCTGCGTGCAGGGTGCGTTCAGCTCTGGGGAGCCGGTGACCGTGTAATCCGGGTGGCAGGCGGGAAGGCACGCTCCAGAGCCCTGCGAGCACGGTGTGGGGGAAGAACACAGCGCTCACATGCCGGCCCAGCGCAGAGGGAACTGTCCCCTTCCTTGCCAGCCTGCCACTGATGGAGCACCTACCGGGGGCCGGGCTACTCCAAGAAATAACACATGGCCCTGCTCTCTAAGAGCTGACAGACTCGGAAGAAAGGTGACAGTAATAATGACGGTGATGCCTGCCACCTCCCGAGGGCCTACCCCACACCAGCACAATATGCTTTATACACCGATTAGCTCCTTACAAGTTACCACAAACTCTGTGGCGTAAAACAACAGAAATCTATTCTCTCGCAGTTCTGGAGATCAGGAGTCCAAAGTCAGTGTCGCTGGGTCGAAATCAAGGTGTTGGCGAGCCGTGCTCCCTCTGCAGGCTCTTGGGGAGAATCCGTGCCTTGCCTCTTCTAGCCTCTGGAGCTGCCAACATTCCTTGGCTTGCGGCCACATCCCTCCAGCCTCTGCCCCATGGTTACACTGCCTCCTCCTCTTCTGTGTCGTCTCCCTCTGCCTTCCTCTTACAAGGACACTTGTGCTGGCATTTAGGACCCACGCAGATAGCAGTCCATAATCTCATCTCAGCATCCTTACCTTAATCACATCTGCCAAGTCCTTTTTTCCAAATAAAGTAACGTTCGCAGATCCAGGGGCTAGGACGTGGATGCATCTTTGAGAGACATTATCAGCCTCCCACACTTACCTCCCTCCGCTCCTCACTCTGTATTTGTAAGAGCGCTGTTACGATTGCGCTTCATGGATGAGGAAAAGGTTCAGAGAGGCGCATGACTTTTTCCAAGCCTCACAGCTGGGAGTGCTCTTTACTGGACACACTCACTGCTTCGTTCATTCATTCATCCATTTACTCATTCAGCAGACACACGTTGAGCATGCTCTCTGTGTCCCTGGTGGGCACGAGGCCTGGTGCTGGGGAAGCGAGTGAGCAGAAGTGGACCTGGAGCCTTCTCCCAGGGCTGCCTATCCAGTGAGGAGACAGGCCCTGTGTGAGCCCATCACCGCAGGTGCCCGATGATCAGCCGAGATGGACATGCTTGGGGTCCAGGGAAGGAGCCGCCTTCCACAGGAGCATCTCAGGAGGACCTGACCTCAATGTGGGGCTGGGGAGCTTCTTGGGCAAGGGGCTGCTGAGCTGTCACCCCTAAAGAGGAGGACGGGGCACAGTAGGGATGAAGAGGAGCGGGGCAGGATGGGGGAGCAGACATGGAGGGGTAAAGCTGTGAGGCGCAGGCATGGCGTGTGCCCAGGACCAGAGAGGAAGCAAGGCGGTGGACCCCAGGATGCAGAGGAGAGGCTGGCTCTGGACTGCACAGGACTGTGGTCTCTCTCCTGCTGCTGCTGAGGCCTTCAGTCACCCTGGGAAGCAGGCTGGAGGTGAGGTGTATAGGCCCGTAGCCCCTGGTGACTAGCCCTCGTCTTCCTCATCCTCAGTGAAGGCCCCTGGACAAGACTGCGCTAGGATAATGCACAACACCCAGGTCCCCGAGTTCCAATCCCGCTGCTGCCGCTGACTTCGCCATGGTGTGCCGCTGTTGCTTTGGGTCTCAGTAGTGCTATCTGTGAAATGGGACACAAAGGGCCCATCCCTGCCTGTTTCTGGCCCTGCTGACCCATGCAGGAGAAGTTCTTTGAACAAAGCCGTCGGAAGGAGTATCTCTGGATGGGCAAGGATCCCTGCTTCCGGCTCCTGACCTCCGAGTGGGAGAGCCTGCCTGATGGCCACGCTGAGCTGGGTGTCAACACCCCTCAGCTGTGCATTGTTGGCCTTTCCAGACAGGCGCAGTGGGTGGGTACAGGGCCCCGTCCCTCCTCTCACTGCATCGAGGAGCACGGCCGTTCCTGCCGTGGCTTTGGCTCAGGCTGTGCTTTGGGTCAGACGCCCTCCCTGCTCCTCCCACTGAGCAAAGTCTTGCTCACCCCTCCAGCCCCGCGGAAGGCACATGCCAGCTCCCAGGGATGGCGCCCGTTTTCAAGGACCTAGGCGTGCTCGCTCAGGCCCAGCAGGTTGAACTCTGAGTTACATATGGCCGCGTAGAGTTCTCATCACCTTGGCCTTTCCATTCATCTCTCTCCAGAAATCTTGAGCCAGCACATGTGGAAGGGGCCTAGGACTTTATGTGGATGATGTGGGCTGGGTCCACTCCTCCGCTCTCTGAGCTTCTTCCATTTGCTCATCAGCTAAATCTGAGCAAAGAGATGGTGGGCACTGGCTGAGCACCTACTGAGGCCCGGTGCCACGCTGCACACTCTCCGTCCTTGGCTCATTCATCTCACAGCTGCCCTTCAGCAGGTTCCGCTGCCCCATCCTGCAGGCGAGGACACCACTGAGGAGCCATGATTCAGGCCCAGGAAGTCCAGGCTCTACCACGCGTGAGCGGCTCCCCTCAGCCTGCACCCCCCGCCAGGGTCAGCGTGAGGCCCAGCTGAGGTGACGTCCGCAAAGGGACACAAAGCTGAACTTGTCGAGGCAGAAGCGTGCCTCCTGGTGGACCGTTGGAGATGTCGAAGTACCGAATCTGAGTTTGCAGAGTGGGAAAGGCCGGCTTCCATACGGCTCCGCCACTTCAGCCCTGCAGCCTTGAGCACGCCCCCTTACTGCCCGGAGCCTCAGTTTCCTTCTCTTTAGAGCAGAGAGATAAAAGCTGCCTTGCAGAGTTGTTGGACACGGTGCACGCGCTCCGTGGTCAGAGAATGTTGGCGACCTCGTCAGCAGCGGCGTCCCCGCGGCCACGTCTGTTAGGCTAGAACAGCGGCCGTCCAGCTGGGTCCAGCTTGCTTTGTCCATTCTGCCTTCTCTCCCTTTCCTCCCTTCTTCGCCGGCCCACCACCCTGGTCTTTGGGCCTGGCCCTGAAATCTTGTCGAGGGGCTTTGCCAGGCCCCTCCACATAGGGAGGGAGGGAAAGAGAGAAGAGGAAAGACCCTCTAAGGAGGGCAGGCCAGCGCCAACTGGGAGGAGGAAGCACAGGAGTCCTCTACCGCAGCAGCGTCAGCCCGGCGAGGGGGGCCCTGCTGCAGGCCGCTGCTGCTGTCACCAACGTGTCACCAACGTGTGCACACGCACACACGCACACACACAAGGAGGAGGGGAGGCAGTGAGCTGTTCCTCATCCTTGTGCCTCGTGCCCACATGTGGAAGGGGCAGCACAGCTGCCCTCTCCAGCCCCAGCAGCTGTGGGCAGGACGTCTCCGCCCTCTCCTTCGGTCCTGCAGGCAGGAGGGTGGACAGGCCCCGGGGATTATGGCTCGGGTCTCCTTGCAGGCTGCTGGGCCTGGATCACTGGGTGGGAGCAGTGTTCTGGTCAAGGCTTTGCTGTGACAGGCCTTGGCAGGTCCCAAAGACAGAAAAACTCAACTCAAGCTGGCTTAAACAAACAAACAAATGTGTTGGCTCAGATAACTGAAAAGGCCAAGGGTACTGACTTCTGGAGAAGCTGCATCTGTATCCAGGGACACAGTCCAAGACACTGACTCCCCATCTCACAGCTCTGTTGTTCCCTGTATCGTCTTCATTCTCGGCCTCTCCCCTCAAGGCCCCCGTAGCTCCATGCTTGCATCCTACCTGCATGGCACCCCCGGCGGACAGAGAGCACTTCTCCCCAAAGATTCCAGCCAAAGCAGCTGTCTTAGGCACATGCCCATCTCTGAACTGATCACAGTGCCTGGGGATATAGAATGCTCTGATCAGCTGGGCTGTCATATGCGCCCCACCCCCAGGAGAAGAAGGAAAAGGCTCCAATACAGATGCAGCCCAAACTGCTCTGTGGGCTGTGCCCCACCCCTCAAGGCGTAACTTTCATATATACATCCTTACACTCCAGCCTTTCTTTGCACGTGCTGCTTCCTTTATTTGTAGTGCACTTCATGAACTCCCATTGATCCTCCGGAACCCAGCTGAAATGTCACCTCCTCTGAGAAGCCTCTCACACTTACAGGCAGATTTAGGGAAATTTTTCTTCTGCTGAAGCCTTTGTCAGACTACCCAGTGCTTATCTGACTTGCAGGTCTGCCTCTTCCACTTGGGCTCTGAGCTCCCTGGGCACAGAGCAAGTGCTCGGGACAATTTTGTCGGGAATATGAGCAAATATACAAAGAAACAACTGGTAGAATCAGGTTCAGATAAGCTCAGAGTTGGACTGAAGGGGAGAAAGCAATGCATAAGAGTAGTGTCCAAGCTGAGCAGCCTACGGAAAGGTTGAAAGCCCGCAGCTGATTGCAGCCTGCAAGAGTGTGTGTGTCCACACATATCTACAATGTAGGGGACTCTGACCATCTTTTAAAATGAGCTCACATGGCTGGCTCCTCCTCCTATCCTCAAGGCTACCTCCTTGAGTCTCTGCACAGTTGCCAGAATTCAAGGCTTGGACGGACCACGGCCAAGACCGGGGTCAGGCCCCCACAGCCAACGGCATGGAAATGGAAGAACAGAGGGAGGTTGCAGCTGGGGGTCAGCTGCGGCGGCTCAGATTTCACAAGCCATCACCTTTCTTGGTGAGGTCCCCTGGCACGGTCATCAGTTCATGAGCACTGGCAGCACCCAGCACGCGTGGGGACTCTCAGTTGGGCCCTGGGATGGGGCCAAGCATCCGAGAAAGAAGCTCCTGAAAGACCTGCCTCAAAGGCTGGCAATGTTGGTGTGATTTCAGGGCTGCTGGGAAGCCCTCTGGTCCCCCAAATGCATGAATAATGCTTGGAATTCTGCCTTTTGAGATTCATTCCTTTGGCTTTGTGTGGTCTGTCAAAATGACAATCTCTTGGAACATGTGTGCCCCTGGATCCTTGTCAGTAATTCACAACCCAGTGTGAGGGAGAGGTTCAACTCCCTCCTGAGAGCTGGCGTGGCCTGTGCATGGTGGTGGGATGGGAGGGGGGCGAAGACAAGAAGGGGAGCAGATGCAGGGAGGGGAGAAAGCTCTTCTGTTCTCAGGTGCTGCCCCTCCCTGACCTTGCGCCCACCGAGCCCTGCTCACAAAAAACCACGGTCATCAAGAGCGCCCCATTCTCTGCGGAGGGGACGGGCACAGCGCAGGCTCGGGCCCAGACCCACCGAGTTGGTGGTGGTTCCACTACCTGCTGTCTGAGTGACCTAGCCTTTCTGGGAGTGTTCTCATCTATAAGATGGGCATAAAGCGCCTACTTTGTGAGTCTTTTATTTAGATTAAAAGATGAAATACATGCGTGTGGCCCCGTGATGGCTGGCACACAGGTGCTGTCCTGAGAAGATGCCAGGTGAGGGCACAGCTAAGTGATCTGTGCAGAGGGGACATCTGGGGAGGCTTCCCAGAGGAGGTATCTGAACAGTCATCTGTGGCTGTGTTGGCTGATGGGCCTGTTGCCTTGGGTACTGGGTGACCAGGTCAGTAGATGCTCCGCACTCCAAGCTGACTTGTTGCTGAGAAGGGAAGGGAAGGAAGTTAATGCTTGTTAACTTCCTACCATGTACTCAGCACTGGTCTTTTTTGTACCATCCTGGCTGAGGCTGCCCAGCTGAGTGGGAAGGATCAGGGTTAATGAGGGAACCAGTGCTCTTGCAGGCACAGGCAGCACCCAGGTGCAGGGTCCTGCCACACCGCTTCCAGGCCCCGGTTCCCCTGAACAGCCTCCAGAACCCAGTCCTGCTCTGCCTGTGCAGGGAAGAGCATTTGGTTGAGGCTCCACGGGGAGGCTCTGCCAGCCCAGACCCCACGGCTTCCAGGCCCGGCACCGGCAGCCTTCCCTAGCATTGGAAAGAGCACAGGGTTGTTCTGTCGCCCTTTCATCAGCTCTGTGAGCTGACCCGTCTCACCACTGTCCCCTGTTGAATCTGTTTTGGGGTGGGGCAGCCTCTCCGAGCTTCCTGCCCCGTCACACCGAGGGAGCAGGGATGCTCTGCAGCGTTCTCTTTCTGGGTGGGGTGGCCCCTGGGATGAGGGAGCACCGTCCTGGGAGTGAGATGGACTTGGGTTGAATTGTGGCTGAGTCTCTGGCCGCACGGCCTAGAGGGGTGACCTGCCTCCCTGGACCAGAGTCCTCGTGGTGAGGTGTGGTTGTTGGTGCTGGGGTTTTCACACGTCCTCCCGGTGGATATATACAGGCCGCCCTTCCTTCATGGGCTGTTCCGAGGTCGGCCAGGCACCCCTGCGAGGAGCTCCTGGAGCTTCCCGCTGAGCCCAGGCCTGAGACCGGGAGGAGGGTGCCCTGGAAGAAAGGGTCCCTGTTTCCTTGGTGACGGCAGGTGGGGAAAGGGGGCAGCAGAGCTCACTCTCCCCCAAGAGTGGTAACGGTGTGGAGATGAAGTCCCAGTTCCTCCATGAGGGGACTCGGGCCCCGCCTGCCACCTCTGGGTCCAGTTGCTGAGGCTGGACTGGATTCCAGCCACCCAGGGCAGCCCCTCAGCCATGTGCATGTCGCCATGACAACACGTCACTCCAGCCTCCTGCTTGGGAGAGGCTTCTCTGGCCGGAGGATGGGAGTCACCTTGGCTAGAACAAGGCTGCTGTGTACCCTAAATGTGTTGCTTGAAATACCCATGTAGTCACCGGCTTGTCTTGTGGGGCCTCACCTGTGGTCACTGTGCCCCACAGGGCAACCCCGGTGCCAGGGAGGCCCGGGCAGGCCACTTAGGGCCACCAGCTTCAGTGACCAGAGACTGCTCTGACCTCAGCTCTGGCCAGCATCCTGCAGGCCCCAGACCTCCCCTGCCTCTAGTGTCTGGGGGAGAACCAAGGGGTGTGAGGTCAGGAGGTGCATCACTGTCCTCCAGAACACCTGCCTTTTACTGAACTACACGCAGCCTTCCAGAATTTTCCCCTTCAATCCCAGTCTGCACCCAGGAGTCAGAGGTCTCCTCCCTGCCCCACAGGCCCAGCCCCCAAATCTTTTCTTCACACTCCTGTTGCAGGAGTGTGAGTGTCCACTGGGCCATGGTCAGCATGCGCTCTGGCGAGAGGGAGAATTAGTCTGGTTCTGCCCAGCTCCCCCCAAAGGACACCTGGCACCCCTGCCCAGAGCCAAGCCATCTCTTAAGCCCTTCGCACTTAATACAGTTCCTGCCCAGGTGGACCAGCCTCTAAAGGCAGCCTGTGAGGGAGAACAGCTTGGGGCTGTGACTCATGACTTATCCCAAAGGCTCCCAAGCTTACTGCCTGGCACACAGACGGGTAGCCATCTCTGGTTCTGAAAATACCTGTGAGCACCTGCGGGGTGCCAGTTCCCTGCCAGGTGCCAGCATGCAGAGGTGCCTTGGACACACCCTGCTCCCAGGCAGAACCCAGTTACCCGGGAGTTGGACCCGCCAACCTAAGACCTGAACCATGCACCCCAGGGGTAGCAGGGAGAAAGGAGCAGAGAGCTCATGCCAGGGGAAGAGGCTTCAGGAGGGTGTCACCAAGGGGGTCCCCTCACCTGGGTTTACAGAGAGGAGAAAGAATTTACCCGACAAAGTATAGGGTCCAGGAAGGCATGTGAGGCCAAGAACTGATGTGGGCAGAAGTGCAGCAGCATGGAGGTGTCGGGCAGGTTCGTTGGGTCTGCACGTCCATTGCATTCACATCTGCAAAAACTAAAAGATAAAGTAGCAGAATGTTACATCCAGGCCTTGGAGCAGCCTCTGAGTGGGGAGTTTGTGACACCCAGACGTCAGGACATCTGGATGTCACCTGTTGGGTCCTGGTTGGCACCATGTTGTAAGCAGTTTTCATGCGCTATTGAGCATAATCAGTAATTATCTCTGGTTTGCTCCAGCCAATGGACAGACCGTTCCCCCTCTGAAGTGGCCAGTTCTGCCGGTGCCCTTCCACATGTCCAACATCCATCCTGTGTGAAGACTTCGAGGGCCTCCCGGGCATGTCTGGGTTTTGCCCTCAAAGTACAGTGCTAATGCTGTAATAGCAGCTCTTTATTCACTGACAGCCGCATCTCAGGCACTGTTCTGGAGACTTCCACCCTCACGGCAACGCTGTGAAATAGACACGATTGTTATTCCCACGTTACCAACGAGGAGACTGAGGCATGGAGAGGTTAAATTACTTGCTCAGTGTGACTGAGCCGATAAAGCCTGAGATTCTAATGCAGGTTCTTCTGATTCGAACACATATTCTTTTCTTTGCACTATGTCAAATCACAGAGAGACCCCTGTTTTCTGAAAAACTGAAAATTAAATCTTGGTAAACGTGGTTCCCAGTGACTTAGTTGTGGTTTCACAGCTGCTTCCCCGCTAAAGTCTGATTTTTCTTTAGTGGATGAGTTTTGGAGTAGATGACCTCGGAACACCCCTGCAGCTAACACGCTGACAGCTGCTTAGAGGCCCCAGGTGAGCAGTGGAAAGGCCCGTTGAGTGGAGCCACCGCCTCCTTGAGGCTGACCAGGGGACAGAGAGACCGGCCGCGACCACACCAGCCCGGGCCAGAGGGACCAAGCCAGGTGCCTGACCGGTGGTGGGCATCCGAGAAGGAAGGGTCTGTTAGTGTTAGAAGGAATTCCATGTAAGGAGAACTAAAATGATATTCCAAAGTTTTAGTTACAGCTCAAAACTCTTCTTGAATCCTGATCTCGTCCTTCACAGCTGATCTGTGACAGAGCACTTCACTGCAGTGATTATCCAACTGAAGTCAAAAATTCTCCACTTTCGGGGCTTATCCTGATTCCTCTCTTTTTCTCAGTTCTGTTAGGAATACGAGCTCTTTGCATCTTACTCCTGGTGTTGGTATTTTCATGTTCTGTTTTGCATACATGTTTGTAGAATGCATGCATTCGTTCATTTCACAAAGACTGTTTGCTATGGCTGTGTGTCCAGCCCTGAGCAGGTATGGGGGAAGCGGGGGTTACAACTCGCACATGGGTGTGGCCCGCTGAGCCTGTGGTCCAGCAAATCTAACCACCTGTGCAGAGAATGCCATCGCCAACGCAAGACTGGCGGGTGGATGGCCGCAGCAGCACGCAGGAGTTGTCAGCGCATTCGCTGGCTAATGCAGGAGGGTTCAGACTCTATGTGAAGGGTGACCAAGGGATGTTGGCGTATAAAATAAAAAGTGCAGGTTGCCTGTTGGTTCTGCTGCTTGGCTGGTTCCCTGCGCGTCCCCCTGCAGCTGGCCGTGCCTTCTGAGAACGCTCCCCTTTGTCTCTGCAGGCCTCCTGCCCTGAGCGGCAGCCCTGTCATCTCCGACATCTCGTTGATCCGGCTTTCCCCCCACCCCGCCGGCCCTGGCGAGTCCCCCTTCAACACCCCCCACCCGTACGTGAGCCCCCACATGGAGCATTACCTCCGAGCCGTGCACAGCAGCCCCACGCTCCCCGCCATCTCTGCAGCCAGGGGCCTCAGCCCTGCTGACGGTGAGTAGGGCCTGGGTGCTGGGGGGCTGGGCCACTACGCTAACACCGGATTCCAGCCCCAGTCCCCTGGGATAGTGAGCAGGCTGGCGTTCCTCCCCACCACCCTAAACAATGGGTTTTGAAATAAATGATGGCGAAAGCCAAGAGAATTGGGGGTCCTTTTGTTTTTGCCCTCATTAAAGAGATGTTGGTAAACACCCTTTTGCGTGCAAATTATAGAATAACAATGGTAAGCTCTGTTTATCCACATAGGTCCTATCGTAGATGAGAGCTATTAGGTTGCAATAAACCGTAGTCTGCAGAAGCTGGTGTTAAGGGGCTGTTGTCTCAGGGTGTGTCATGGGTCCCCAGAACAGAAGGAAGGCAGTCTCTGCTTTATGTGCCCCTTGCAGGTCATCACATGGACTCCAAATGGCACACGGATGAGCACCAGTGGCTCTATGTTTCTCAGGTCAGATGCTTGAGAGAGGATTGATCAGCCCAGCTCAGGGATCAGATCATCACCCCTATCCAATTAATTTGAGATGGAAAAGGGCAAGATCACGTTGGTTTTCAGGTCTAAAATTTTATACTTCTAGCCCCCCACCCCACCCCACCAATGCATACATGCAAACACACGTGCGCACATACACACTTGCACTGGACAGTAGTAAGCACATTCGGGAGCTGTCCCTGCGTGTGCTGTCATCCTAGGAAGTGCTCGCACCCCACCTCCAGCATGCAGTGGGCATTATCCATTGCCCCGTGCTGCCCCACAGTGCCCCGTTAGCTCCTTATGACTGCCGTCTTCAAAAGCAACCAGGCTGCACCTTCTCAAAATCTGCCCACTGAAACCTTCCGTCTCAGCCCAGAGTTGGTTCCAGGCTAAAGATCCTCCATCGCCACCTCACCAAAGAGGATGTGTCCTCTCCCAGCTCAGCGGGACCAGAAGCTGAGGCTGAAGCTGAGGCCTGGATCTGAGACAGCTCAGGCTGGAGTTTTACAAAGAAAAGGATTCCAGCCTGCAAATGTACAGAAAGGCTCCTTGGAGCATCGGGCTCATCTTCCTGGCCGTGCCGTCTGCGCTTTGCCTGGTCATCATCAGAGAGAAACCAGACAAGGCGAGTAGTTGCAGCCATAGGACATGAAAATGGCTGGTCAGAATGTGGCCATTCCGAAACGGCCCCTTGGGGCTGGAACCCAGCTCTGAACTCTGCTTGGGTCCCCCGAGTGGCCTTGGCCGAGCTGGGGTGCCCTGGAGTGTTGTGCTGCCTCCGTGTCGAGCCGCTGTCTCCTGGAAAGTGGGCCAGTGCTTCTCCACGCCTCTCCTGACGCCTCAGCTGGCGATGGGCTGGCCTGGAGCGTGAGGTTGCAGGACAGGTTCCAGATGCTGCCCCAGCCTTGAAGTTCACACGTGGTGTGCTGGGCTGAATGGTGCCCGAAAGAAGATGAGTCCACGTCCTAATCCCGAACCTGAGAGTGTTGCCTCATTTGGAAAAAGGGTCTCTGCAGATGTGATTAAGTTGGGGATTTTGAAATGAGATCATCCTGGATTATCCTCATGGGCCTTAAATCCAATGATAAGTGTCCTTATAAGAGACACATCGATGAGAAGACAACGCAAAGATGGGAGTGATATGGCCACAAGCCAGGGAAGCTGGCATCCCCCAGAAACTGGAAGAAACAAGGAATAGATTCTCCCCTAAAGCCTGTGGAGGGAACGTGGCCCTGCTGACACCTTGATCTTGGACTTCTGGCCTCCAGAACTGTGAGAGAGTAAAATTTTGTTGTTTTAACAGCAGTTAGCACCAAGTCTGTACTAACTTGTTACAGCAGCCCTGGGAAACTAGTGCACATGGTAACAGGGTGACTAGGGAGGAGGCAGAACGTGGCCGCTCTCCTGAGGCCTGGGTCAGAGAGGGCCCTGAGCCTTGTCTGGAGGAGGGACGAGGAGGAGTGCCCTCCTGGAGATCTGATGAATCAAGGACACTGCGATCTCAGCCAACAGCGGTGTAGCCCGTGAAGAGCAAGTGATGAGACGGGGCTGCCCTTGAGGGAGACACTTTCAGTGGATGGAGCACTGATGTTATGCCTGATTTCCATATAAACATCTATGTGACTCCTACCACACCCACATACCCTGGCCCCAGCCTCTTGAGAAAGCAGGGATGGGTTCAGCACCAGCGAGGACTAATTTGCATGGCCCTGACCCCTGCAGGGCTGGAGCAGACACCCTGAGGCCTCGCTGGCCCTGGGCCAAGCTCCCAAGTGAGTAGAGATAGCATGTCAGGCCCCTGCATCAGCTGTGCCAGCCCCAGCGCCTGCCCACATGAGACCCAGAAAGTTCATCAGTGATTTGAGGCAGTGTCTGCCAGACTGTGTGTGCACTGAGGACAAATGGGCACCCAGGAAGGCTTCAGGGAGGAGGTGGACGTGGCAAGAAGCGGGAGGGGAGGGCACTCCAGGCATGGACAGGGCAGGCAGAGGCCGTGGGGTGTCAGCCTGGCTGCAGGCCAGGCTCTCTCTAGAGGATACAGCAGGAGGGGGTGAGGAGGAGGATGGCTGCTTCCGTTGACTGGCGCACTGTGATCTCCTTTGGTGTTTGCAGGGACTAATAGCAGAGAGGCCGTGGGGCACAGGGGTGAGGAGCTCAGGCTCTAGGGTCAAACTCCCTGCTGTGTGACCTTGGGCACGATCTTAACTCTCTAAGCGCCAAAGTCCTCAGCCTCTGGGGGGATGGAGGTGGTGCCCCTCAGCTCACAGTATGGTGGTGACAGTGAGATTAGAGCGTGAATGTGCCTCCCTCAGCACTGTGCCTGCACAGACCCAGCAAGCGCCCAGTACAACATTGGCTGTACTATCGTTTTGAATAGTAATTTGAGTGGTGAGTATTATTACTCCCACTTTACAGATGGAAAACTGAGCCAGCTCAGAGAGGTGGCCCCTTACCAGTTTTGCACACCCGGTAAAAGCCAGGACTCTCGAGGGGTGGGTTTGGTTTCCGAGCTCCCATTCTTTCCTGACAGCACACCCCCGAGTGCCAGGCCCCTCAGGATGCTCTGGAGTTGGTCCACCCTGCCTGTCTGCTAGGCCCCGAGTGGGGCTGAGCGCAGGGCTGGAGGCAGACAGCCCGGGGTCTGCGGCTGTGGGACAGGTGAGCAGCTTGATCTGGCCAGGCCCGGGCAAGCTCTCTCGCATGTTCGGGCGAGACCGACCTGGCCAGCCGTCTGGCCACCATGACGCCTCCGTTTGCATCTTCTTGTTCCTTTGAAGACTCCGCGGGACCTGGACCCTGTTGGCCGGAGCTCTGGGCTTGTCTGGAGCCCCGAGGGGAGGAGGGAGTGTCGGTTACAGCTTTGTGGAAAGGGAGGAATGGAGGAATGCAGAGGCCACTCTCTGGTCTCCCCGGCAGCAAAAACACACCCCAACCCACGCTGTCTGCTCAGTGCCACACGGGGCAGCAGGGGGAGGGGAACACAGGGCCCCAGGGGGCGGAGGATGGCACTGAGGGGGACTCCTCAGGCCCGGTACACGTTTCTCTTCTTTTTTGCCTGATTCTGATGGTCTCTTTCTCTCTCCCCCCTCCCACCCACAGTGGCCCACGAGCACCTTAAGGAGAGGGGACTGTTTGGCCTCCCTGCTCCAGGCACCAACCCCTCAGACTATTACCACCAGATGACCCTCATGGCAGGCCACCCCGCGCCCTACGGGGACCTGCTGATGCAGAGTGGGGGTGCCGCCGGTGCACCCCATCTCCACGACTACCTCAATCCAGTGGACGGTGAGTGCCAGGCTGGGGTGGGGACAAAGGGCAGGACAGGACATGGGGGCTGACGGTGCCTCCCTGGGGCCGAGGAGGGTGCTGGCTGCTCCCTTTGGGGGTGAGGAGACCTAAGGGGGATCTGGGATTTACCCCCCAATCCCTGCCACCACTGCTGTCCACAGGGACGAGTCTGAACAACACACACAAATACTTAGTGAGTCACCACAGGCCAGGAAGTGTTTTAGGAATTGCAGACACCCCAGGAAACAAAACGCATTAATCTCTGCCTTCATGGAGCCTACAGCATAGAGTGGAGAGACAAACAAAGTCGGGAACGGGGCAGGGAGCAGTGGGTGGAGTGGGGTGCCGTCTTGAATGAGGAAATCAGGAAGTCCTCACTGGGAGGATGATGTTCGAGCAAAGAATTGAAAGAGGTGAGCCATGCAGAAATGTGCAGGAAGAGTAATCCAGGCAGGGCAAACAGCAAGTGCAAAGGGCCTGAGGCAGCAGTGTGCCTGCTGAGCTCAAGAACATCCAGGAGGCCGGTGTGCCTGGCAGCCAGTGAGTCAGGGGCAGGAGTGGATGGGGCCAGAGCTCCGGGGCTGCTTGTGCAGGCCAGGCGGGGCGTGGGGAGACATTGGCTTCCATGTAGGGTGAGATGGGGCCCTTGGAGTGGGTTGGACAGAGGATTAACGAGACCTGACTTATTCTTCAAAGGAATCCCATTGTGGCTGCTGGTCTGAGAATAGATTTAGGGGTATGGTGGAAGCAGGGGGTCCAGTTACTAGAGGTGGGAAGAAGTGGTCATATTTCAGATAGATTTTGGAAGTGGAGCCACAAGACTCGTTCCCAGATCGGATGTGGAGTTAGGGAGGAAAAAGGCATCGAGGACAACACCAGCGTCTTGGGCCTGAGCGGTTGGAGGACGGAGTTGACGGTAATAGAGCCAGGAGGCTGCAGGCGGGGCACGCTGGGCTGGGCAGGAGATCCAGTGTTCTGCGCAGGTGAAGTTCTTGGTGCCTGTTAGACACCGAGTCCTTCCCTCCCGACAAACGCCGTCCTCCCAGCTGCTTTCACAGGGGCGCCTGCGGCCCCCGCCATGAGCCCCGGGGGTCAGCGTGGAGCTCCTGTTGGGGGAGACAGAAGAGGGAAGGGCTGAGTTCCCACTCCCCCCCCGCCCCCACCAGTCAGTGCTGCTCCACCTCCTGGTCCGGAGCCCAGCCAGATCCCCAGGGACCCAGGCCAGGCAGTGGAGCCCAAAACCACACAAGAGCAGGCAGGCGGCTCCCGTGGCTCTGTTCTCAAGCCCTGCCTTGGACAGCTTCTTCACTCCCTGACTGCAGGGAGCAGACAGAGGCCTGCAGGGAGACCTGCCCACAGGGAAGTCCTGGTGCCTGTGGCCTGTGGGCAGTCCTGGGGGGCCGGGCAGGCCTGCAAGACTCAGGGGGGCCCTGTACCCCTCAGCCCCCACCTGCCCCCCAGTACCTTGCCCTGGGCTTCCTATCCACACCGGCCACTGCAACTCTACCTTATTGGCTGGAGCAAAGCCGAGCCCCTCACTACCTAAGGCCTGGCTGAGATCTCGCCTCCTCCAGGAAGTCTCTTGGATGCCCCTCCCTCACACCCCTTCCTCTGGCTCCTACTCTCTCTCTCCCTCTGCCCTGCTCACCTCACACTTACAGGAGCCACCTCGAGTGGTTCCTGAGCCCCACTGAGTGTTCCCTGTTCCCCCACAAGAGTGATGCTGGAAGAGAACTGCTGTCCTCCCGACGCCAGCTCTTGTGGGTATTGTCCCATGTCACCCTCATCATGCCCTGAGGGGATCCCACAGCACAACAAAGGGATGCCACCAGAATTGGATCCCTCGCTCTGTCGCCCACCGCGCCATGCCTTCCCCAAGACAGTGTTTAGTCCAGGCGGAGGCACACAGCATAGGGTGTGAACTAAGGCCTGTCGGCCCCTAAGCACACACGCACTCACGTGCTCTCCTCTTCCCTCCTTCTCTGAACAGCCCTCGGTGCTCCCATAGGAAGCGGGGACGGTGTCAGCACGTGGTGAGAGGAGGACTCAGGGGAGGTTGTGTGTACATGCTGCTTGCCAAAATCAAACCAGACAACGATGACAATGCAGTGCATAAAGGTCCCCGACATTGTGTTCCAATAGCCACGTCCAAACGTCAGATTCCTCCAAGCGGGGCCCGCCCTCCTGCCCTCCAAGGCCTCAGGGTGGGTGGCACCAGGCCAGCTGGACAGTGGGCAGACACACAGAGTCCATGACTGAGGGGTCTGGTCAGGCAGGTGTCCCCAGGGGGCAGGAGAGGCTGAGTCAGCAGGCATGAGCACCTGCCGTGTGCGTGTGTGAGAGAGAATCAGAATGAGCACTGCCTCTGTCCTGGGCTTTCCCACACATTCTCCCTGTGACTCCCCCTGCCACCTGCTGAGGCTGAAGTTATTATCGCTACTTTAAGATGAGCAGACTGGGGCTCCCAACGTCAAGGGACATGCCCAGGCCACGAGTCGGGGTTCCAAGCCCCACTCTGTGTGTCACTTGCATCATCGGCTCTTCCCTGGACACACCACCTCCAGGCAGCACAGCACATCGGGCCGGCCCCATGAGCCCTGGCTTCAGGGAGGGCCCGCTGGGCCAGATGTGTTCCACCTCCGCCCAGAGCAGCTGGGCTGGAGCTGGGGTGCTTGCAAGGGTGGTGGTGAGAAGAGAGGCTGTGCAGTGAGGAGACAGGCTG
The DNA here is from genome assembly GCF_020826845.1 of Diceros bicornis minor. Taxonomy (NCBI): domain Eukaryota; kingdom Metazoa; phylum Chordata; class Mammalia; order Perissodactyla; family Rhinocerotidae; genus Diceros; species Diceros bicornis. Next base: position 11,781,335 of record NC_080749.1, on the reverse strand, counting down.
TGCAGGGAGCTGCGGGGAGATCTAGACTGGCACCTGCCTGTGCCGTGTCCTCGCTGTGACACTGGGGCCCGGAGGTGGTGGTGGGACTGCACGAGGTCTGGCCAGTGATCCCCAGCCCGGTGTACTGTGTGGATTAAACACTCTGAATAAGATCACATGTGTGAACTTGGCTCTGTGCCTGGCATACAGTAGGTGCTCAATTAATGCTAGTTCCAATCTCTTTCCACCAGTATCATTTTCCCTCTTTCAAATCTCCCATCTCCTGCAGGATTTTCTCTCTCAGTTGTCGGCACTGCTGTCCACCCCGTGCTGAAGCCCAGTGCCACAAGTCCTCCTGGACACCTTTTCCTCTCCATCCTGTCCATCCTGTCCATCCCGTCCCTCCCATCCCCCAGGCCTGCCATGTCTGACTTGTCAACCCTCCCAGCCATCCGGGTATTTGCCAGCCTCCCAGCGCTGCCTCAGCTCAGGCTCCCTCAGCCTCACGCAGCCTCGCATTGCTTTATCCCCTCCGCCATTCTGCGGTCAGCCCCTGTGGCTCCCATCACCCTCAGGGTAAAATTCCAGCTTTAGAACAAGGCTCCAGCGGCCACCCCTCCAGCCTCGTCTCTCCCCAGTTGCACCCTGCACCCCGCCACCCTGCTGCATCTGCAGGCTCCCAGACTTCTCCCCGTGCTCCTTCTGCCTGGGATGCTGTTCCATGCTGGCTTGCCTGGCTCAGTCCTGCACCGTGTCCTAGGACTCAGATCAGACAGCATCTCTCCCAAGACATCACCCGAGTCCAGCCCCTGCCCAACTACATCAGCTTCCCCTGGGCTCCTGCACCTCCCTCGGTGCCCACCTGTGAGACCCGAGGCGCTCCGGCTGTAACTGGCCGGTAGTCTGTCAACAAACCGCAGGTCCGGAGCAGGGCTGCCAAGGAGCAGGCCCCCGTGTCTGCAGGGTGAGTGAGTGAGTGGCAGTCTCTAAAGAACCTGGGATAGAAAGATGCAGACTAATTAGAGAAGAAACTGCCAGGGCAGGCAGCTGTCGGCTTGCAGGAAGCCTTGAAGGGGCTGGAACACAGCAGCTTTGTTCTCAGGGGCGCCCCGCATTTGGCAGTGTCTGGGGGCTGAGCATCTGAGAACCACCGGGAAGGCGGGAGGAGTGAGGTGAGCTCACCAGTGGGCGTGAGAGTGCCCATCTCACGTCAGCCGATTAACTCATCAGACCCACCCTCAGTCCGTCTCCACCTCCCGCCTTGGGAGCGTGATTGGCTTCAGGGCGCAGAGGGCGGCATCATGCTTCCTTCCAGCGTCGCAGGAGCGCGCAGCTCACAGCTCGGTTTCTCAGGCTGAGGCGTGGGGTGGGGTGGGGGTTTTTCTGAACCCTGATGGATTTCAGCAGCAGACGATTTCTTCTCCTTTGTTCCCAATCAGTTTCAATCCAAAGAAATCAGAGTGGTTCCGCATGATGTCCTGTATTTGTTGTTACTTAATGCATTTTTTTTCAAACCAGTTTAAACTAGAACCAGAACTTTTGCTTCCGCTTTTTAAAATGTTTTAGGCATTTCTGTTCAGTTCCAGTGCCTCCGTGGGTGTGTTGCTCACGTGCATGCCCCAGAGACTCCAGTGCTCACAGCCCAGGCCTGTGCCCGGCTGAGCCCGGACCTGCCTCGGGGGTGTCCCCAGCCCCTCCCCTCCCGTGGACTGTGGGAAAGCCTGCCAGCTCTGGTGTCTTCAGCTGGTCCCAGCTGTATGGGTCTGGGGAGAGACCCTCCCAGGGAGCTCTAGTCCAAAGTGAAGGTGTGAGTGGATCTTCTCGTCGACTCTCACAGAGAAAACTGTGCAGGCCTGGGGCCCGGGCAGCACAGCTCAGGAGACCACCTGTGGAAGGGTCCTGAGACTCCCTGAGGACATGTGTATTCCCATTGGGAAGCCCTCACAAATGTGACCATGACGTGTAAGCCCTATGTGGGTGCAGTGGGCGTCCAGAACTTGTGGGAAGTTGGGGAGACCGGGCCTTCTCTCTTTGTCTGTGTGTTTGTGTGTGTGTGTGTCTCTCTCTCATACACACACGTGCTCTCTCTCTCTCTCGCTCTCGCTCTCGCTCTCTCGTTCATTCTGGGGGTATTCGTTGAGCACCTACCATGTCCCAAGCACAGTTCTAGGTGCTGGGGACATAGCAGTGCGCAGCATGCCAAGTCCCACCCTCGTGGTGCTCAGGCTCCAGTGTGCAAGCTCCTTGGCCTGTCCTGAGACCACCCACCTACCCCAACCTCCTTTCTCAGCACCTTCCCTTCACCTTCCAAGAGGAAGCAGAACTGTGGGGGAGAGAACTCTCCAGAGGCTCTGAATGTCGAGCTGGGGCGTGGAGAGGGGGTCTGCCTGGCTGTGGGGTGTCCTGGGGAGAAGGCGTGTCAGAAGGTCACCTGGGCCCACATCCAGCAGAGCAGTGTCCCCAGCCCACTCACTGGCAAACCACCAGCACAATTTTTACCTTAGCCAGATGCCATCTGCACCATTATTTATTTAATATGATATTTTTAATAGATTCACCTTTGAGGGTTAAGTGAATGGACCTTAAAATGGAACTTTATATTTTTTTCTGAAATGAGAAACCTGATAATATCTAAGGAAGATGTCCCTGTGTCTGTCTCCATCAAGCCTAAAATAACCTCATTTGAGTCGTGTGTACATCCTGTGTTGCGGGAAACACCGCCCGCAGTGGTGGAGGGAAGGCGGGAAGGCGGAGAGGCCACTGACGGGCTCTTGTTGAATTGAAGAACCGAGCCCTGCCTTCCGCCAGCGCACGGGCCAGGCTGTGGGCAGGACGGAGGGCCCTTCCCGTGGAAGCCCTCCCTCCCTCTGCCTGGAGCTTCTTGGCTTCCTGCTCCTCGATGAAGGCCCATCTCCTCTTGTTCTTAAAGGAGGCTGATTTACGGCAGGAAGAGCGAGGAGTGATGCTGTGTTGGAAGGTAATAGATACCCAGTCAGGGAACCCAAGGTTATCATTCTGCCTAGTGGGTCTCTGGAGAGAGAGGAATGCACTGGTTGTCACCCGGGCCCTACAATGGAGTTTTCTTGTGCTCTGCTGTTGAATATTGGTAATTTAACAGCAGAGCAGCAGCAGCCCCCACCCCCTCACACTCCCACCACATTGAGAAGATTGAAATGTTTCCGATTGAAATGTTGTCTGTTTACAACCCGTATTTCCTCCGAGCTGTATATTTTATTGTCATATTGACACTAATTTGACTCGGATGTCACCTCCGTTCTGACACCCGTTCTTTATGCTGCCTGCAGGTCCGGGGAGGTTTTCAGAAACCAATTACATTGATCACACCACAGAGAGGCAGGAGGAGCTGATGAGGGACTGCCAGAGGCCCCAGTCGGGCAGGGAGTTCGTGCCCAGCCTGCAGACAGGAGGGGAGACTGAGGCAGAGGAGACCAGGCCGCAGGTCCTAGAGGGGCAGGGCTGCTGTGTGCAGGCACTGGCTAAATAGTGCTTATGGGTCAGCTGGTAAACCTGCACGAACTCCCACAAGACGAGCATTGTGGAGCCACGTCAGAGGTACAGAACCTGAGGCCCAGAACCCTGTTTCTTTGTCTGCATCACAGGACTAGGAAACGGTGCTGGTCAGTCTCCCCGGAGTCTCTGGGCTCCAAGGCCTAGGGGCTTTCTACTCCCCCATGAGAGGGGGGAGGGGCTGTGGGCAGCTGAGTGTGGGCCGGGTTAAAGTCCTCAAGCTGGATTCCTTAGAGCATCTCCTCAGTGAGTCCAGAAGATATCTGGGCGAGGGAGTTGGGCCATGCAGGAATGCTCCCTGACAAGTGATGGTTCAGGGCCCACGAGCTCAGCCCCAGGGCTGTGTCCCACTGTCCCCAGGGAAGGTGTGTCCTAGTCCCGTGCTGAGGACAGCATCTGGCACAAAGAAGACTCCTGGAAAGTCGTGCGGGGATACAGTCCCTCGGCTGCCGGTGCCCGCACCTGCCTTGCCCAATCCCTGCAGAGCCAGGCTCCCTGCATCCCTCCTGCTGCCCTGAGCCCAGGTTCCTGGTCCATGGGAGGTCCACTCAGAGCTGTGGATGATATGCTGGTCACTAGCCCACAGCAACCCTGAAGTGGGTGCTGTTGGCCCATCTTCTGGATGAGGAAGCAGCTCAGAGAGGTTCAGCAACGTACCCAAAGTCACCCAGTTCAGAGCCATCAAGCAGGGTCGGAATCTGGGTCTGCCTGGGTCCAGGGCCCGTTCTCACATCTCCTGCCCTTCCTTCCCGCTGCCCCAGGGAAAGCAACCACCGCCCTGAGCACTCTGGGATTCCTAGGGTAATCCCGCTTCGGTGGCCCCAGCGAATCCTGCCTGGTGCTATGGGTGCCGTTTTCATCTCTCATCGAGACGGTGAGCTCCAGGAGGGCGGGGCGAGGGTCCTCCTTGCTTGCAGTCCCCACGGTGTCCAGCCCAGTGCCAGGCATACTGTCAACACTGCAGGGGGGTCTGGTGGATGAATGACAAACACATGAATGAGCAGAAGAAAGAACTAGTGGAGGAAACAGGGTCCAGATGCAAGTGGTGACAGAATGGGTAACGTCAGTCATCTTCCCTGGCGAGGGCAGGCTGGTTGGCTGGTCACCCGGCGGCTGTCGGACATCAGAACAGGCGCATCCACAGATGAATGGACGAGACAGCTCCGCCAGTCCCTGGTCATAAATCACAGGAGAAGCCACAGGAAATGAGTGCCAGACTTTTCTTTCTATTTAGTAATTTATCAAGGGAAGAGGCACATTAATAAACATATTTCCCTTGAGGGGTGGGAATAACGGAGATGAATATCACTGTCAGATTTGGCCTGTTTCCTCTTGTTAGGGGCGCATGAGAGGGTGGGAATCCAAATATTAGCAGCAAAATCTTTTTAAAAAAATGTTACAAAGTGTTTTCTTACTTTATGTGATGGTAGATCTTTTCCTCCCTCATATTTCCTCGTTGGCCACTCGGTTCATAAGTAATAGGAGTCTTTAGGAAGGTTCACTTTTGGGTCTCACTTTGGATTTCCTTCGAGTGAGGATTGACGAGGAGTGAACACAGTAGATGAGAACTGAGAAACGTGGAGGATGCCCGAGTGGACGGGTGACTGACCGTTCGGTGCACACGTCCTCCTGTGTGGCCCGGCTTGCTGTCCTTTGCTCCATCATTGCTCCAGGCCCACCCTGCCCGTCGGAACAGTCCTCCTGGCCCTAAAGCAGCTGTGCTCATTGGCAGTCTCATTTTGGAAGGGCTGCTGGGTTTCAGGCACTATGCTTGGTGCTCTCATGCGTCCTCACAACAGCCCTGCAGGCCAAGCCACGCTGCCCCCTTGTACAGACGGGCAAAGAGAGGCCCGGGGGCCTGAGTCATGTGCCCCAAGGCAGCCACTCAGCGTCAGGCTCGGTGTGGCCTGCCAGCACAGGCGCTGTGCTCCCACATGGTGTGTGTATGTGTCTGTCTGCCCCACCCCCCCAGGACAGCCCTCCCTGAGATGCCTCTCCTCCCCGCCCTGAGCAGAGGCAGTGTGGCGGGTGGTATTAGTGGCCATCTGCCTGCCTTCCCATCTGTTTCTCCACGTCCCCTGGCTATATGGCCTTGGGTATTGTCATTTGTAAAATGCGGATAATAATATTCCCTTCCTTATAGGACAGTTGTGAAGAGTAAACTGCTTAATACTGTAAAGTGCTTAGAACTGTACCTGGCACCTGTGGGGCGTTCAGTCAGTGCTGACTTTCGGTGGCTGTGATTCTGCCCTCCCTCAACAACCCACGCCTGCACCGTTTGCTCAGCATGTAGCATCTCCCACCTTGGCCTCGCCACCAAGGCGGCCGTATTCAAGTGTTGGGATATAATTGTGAGTCCCTCATTCCCTAAGGTGGGAGAGACAGCAGCAACCAGATAACCACACAGGTGATGCACTCTCACCAGTGCGACAGCTGTTTAGAGAGAGAGGACCGTGTGCTGGAGAGAGTCCCGGGGACCTGCCCAAATTGAGGAGGTCAGGCATGGTTTCCTGGGAAGATGATGACACAGCTGAGATCTCAACCCAGAGAGGAGGGAAGAACAGTGCAGAGGAAGCTGGATGTGCAAAGGCCCTGTGCAGGAGGGCAGGGGACATGACGGGGAGCTGGAAGGAGCAGAGTAGGGGACAAGGGCAAGATGAAGCTGAAGAGGTGGGCAGGGGTCATAGGGCCACCGTGTAAGCCATGCTAAGGATGTGGGCCTTTTTCCTAATAGCAGTGGGGAGCTTTGGAAGGCTTTGGGGTGGGGGGGCTCGGGGACATGACCCGATGTGCAAGTTGAAAAGCACTCTGTGGCCACAGTGAGGAATGTGGATTGGACAGCAGTTAGCTAAGGGCCCTGGGATGCCCGGGCTGCTGGTGGGCAAGGCTGGGCTGGGCCTGTAGAGGGCTTCAGGGGCAGACTCAGCCGTGAAGGAGGTGAGCAGGGGGAGGAGTCAGGCCAACTCCCTCGGTCCCGGCTCTGCTGCTGTATGGGTGGTGGGCACCCGCCGAGCTTGGCCCTGCAGGAGACGGGGAGTGTGGGGCTGGGTCAGCTGAGCCTCAGCTGCCCTCAGACCCGGGAGGCCAAGTGAGCAGCTGGCTGTTAGGAAGTTCACTATTCAGAGCCACTTAAAGTGGGGAGTGAAAAGCCATTCCTGGAGAGAGAGTGTCTCCCTGGCCCCACCTCTCTGAGATAGACCATGAGGACACAGAGTGCCCAGAAAACCCACACATCAGGGCTCCTTCGGACCCGGGTTCCAATCCTGCCCTGAGCAAGTCACTAACCTCCCCAAACCTAGTTTTCTCATCTGCAAACCTGGGTTTGCATCTCAGAGGGTATTGGCAGCTGTTAATCAAGACAGTGGGTCTAAACGTCACTAAACGGCAGCTGTCGCTGTGTTAGTAGTCACTCCAGAACTCAGAGGCAGGCACTTAGCCAATACCACGCCAGAAGGACACGCGCCATCTCTAGTTGCTGATAGTTGCTGACCCCCCAGGACGCATCTGTGTGTCGTCTGGGATGCTTGTTGAGAGCGTGGTTGTATTTGCAGCGCAGCCTCAGTGCCCGCTGGGGAGTGGGCCTGCGCTGTCGGGCCTGGCGAGGCAGGGCGTGGTTGGGCATCCTCTGTCACTAGGCGTGTGGGCTGAGATCCTTCCTGCTGCAACAGAAAGGTGGCGTTGTCTGAGTGTGTCACCTGCTGGCCTGGATGCCGGCTGCACTCCCAGGCTCCTCTGTGGGGCAGAGCGAGCCAGCATCCCCCAAAGCATCTATGGAGCGCCTTCTGTGTACCCACTATACCTCTGCTTGCTAAACGGTCTGTGAGCCCCAGTCCTCAGAACCCAACAAAATAAACAGACAGCCAAAACAAACACTTGAGCTGACAAGGATATTCAAGGAAAAGAATACTCTGAGTAGCTCACCTTTTTCTTCCAACTGGGAGCTTTCCTAAGAGGACTTCATCCTTCTTGTTGAAAACAAAGTATACGGTCACCTGGGCCCTACAGTTGTAGGGCATTTCCGAGTGCACAGGCCACCTCAGCATCTGTCATCCCATAGGATCACAACAACCTATGCTGGCAGGGGACCCATGTTTATGCTCAGGTCACTGATGGAGATTCTCAATCTCCCACAAGTTATGCGATTTTCCCCAAGCTGTGCAGCTGACCTGTGGCTCCAGCCTGTGTGTACCCTCCCCCACCCCACACGGCTGCTGGTCCAGCCCAGGTCTCTGTCTCTGCGCCCAGAGCCTCTCATCCACGAAGGAGATGGTTAGGAGATAAAACTGTGGAATCCCTTTCCAGCTGAGGATTCTGGGGCCTCCTCTGTCCTCTCCACAGCCTTGGAGAGATGTTTCTCCCAGTGGCCCAGCACTAAAGGGGCTTCCCAGGTTTGCTAGCCAAGGGTGGAGGGTTGGGGAGGGCCGGGGCTGGTTGCCCCCCTGAGCCCAGCAGTGGATGGATCCCAGGTGGGAGGCAGCAGGGCGGGGGCTCAGCTGGGGCTTCTTCAGTTGGTGGCTGTGGGCTCTGTGCACTCACACAGGCCAAATGTGCCCCGAGCTTTCTCTGGGGCCAGTTGGTACTGGGGATGGGGGCTCAGAGATTCGCAGGCCATCACTCCTGCCCCGAAGGAGTGGAAGTGGGCAGGGCCAGCGGGGCACAGGAAGAGGCTCTTCTGTGCAGTTATCCAGGAATGTAGGGGCACGGCCGAGCATTTACGTGCCCCCGCTGTGTGCCAGGTGCGTCTCACACATCGCCTGATTTACTGCTCACCACAGCCCTGGAGGTCGGCAGTAGTAGACCCTTTTACAAAGAGGGAACGGGCTCGGGGAGGGTCTGGAGAGGGCAAAAACCTTGGCGTGTGGAGAGTTGTCCAGTGATGTTGTCAGACCATTCCTACGCTGCTGTTTGTCCAAAGGAGAGACCCAGAACCCTGATGGGGGAGGAGGGGCTATAAAGAGTAGCAGTCTGGAGCCATGTGGGAGAGCCTGTGGCCCTGGGTGCAGGGAGCCCCGGTCTGGGCCAGGCCCTCTCCCCTTCCCGCAGTCACGTATGTACGTATGGACGAGGGTGGGAGCATACCCAAGAGAGTGGTCATATGGGGCGGATGGGGTATGTGTGTGCATGTGTGTGTATGTGGGGGTGTGTGTGTGTGCATGTGTGGGGAGGGTTGCCGGTATATGCGCGTGTGTTTAAGGCAACAGGTTTCCCGAGCCCCAGGAGACTCCAGAACTGAAGGGCCTCAGTGGTGGAGGGTCATCTGCGTGTGCCCGGGCCGCCTCCCGCTGCTGCTCCCTGCATCCACCCCGCCTCGTCGGCAGCCTCCCCCGAGAACCAGCCAAAGGCCTGGACATTGTGCTGGGAGCCTCGGGCCAGCCCTCCAGGCGTCTGCTCAGCAAGTGCCCTCTCTGGGGGCATTTAGGGTGATCCTGTTGCAACGTGATCCATGACCCTGGAACACTTACCTCCTTTCACTCTCCTCCCCCTGGAACCGTCGCCCAGTGGAATTCTCTACAACAAATAAAAAAGCCAGTTACTGCCACACTCAACAGCATGGAGACATCTCACAAACTAATAATGTTAGATGAAAGAAGCTGGATAAGAAAGAGTATTTATAATTCCATTTACATAATGGTCAAATACTCAAAACTAGGCAACACTGGGTATTAGAAGCCAGAACAGTGGCTGTCCTTGGGGTGGGTCCAGAAGGGGCAGAAGGGGCATCAAACACTGGCCACACCCTGTGTTTTGACCTGGTGCTGGCTTCATGGGTGGGTTGGCTTTGTGAGAGGCCACTGAGCTTGTGGTTTGTGCACTGTGCTGTCATGCCTTAAGCCTTGCAGGATCCAGCCCTGGTCTCAGCATAGCTAATGGTAAAGGTGCTGACATATGTTCAATGCTCACATTCGCTCACTCAAGCACAGGCCCTGTGCTTCTCAAATCCTCACCACACCCTGTCTGGATCAGTCCCATATTACAGATGAGCAAACCGAGGCTGAGAGAAACCATCCCTTGCCCAAGAGCCTGCAGCTGGAAAGTGGCAGAACCCAGATTCCCCTTAGACCATCCTCACAGGCTCTTCCTGTCCCCCACCTACCAGTCCTCCATCTACCAGTCCACCAAACACGGGGGTGATGCTGACGGGCCTTGGGTTGGGTGTCCCCACAGTGTCACGTTTCTCCAGCCCACGGGTGACACCCCGTCTCAGCCGCAAGCGGGCGCTGTCCATCTCCCCGCTCTCGGATGCCAGCCTTGACCTGCAGCGGATGATCCGGACCTCGCCCAACTCGCTGGTGGCCTACATCAACAACTCGCGCAGCAGCTCGGCGGCCAGCGGCTCCTATGGGCACCTGTCGGCGGGCGCCCTCAGGTGAGCCCAGCCTGCAAGCAGAGGGCCAAGGATTGGGATCTGGGCTGGGGGCCAAGGAGGGAGGGTCCGCCCTTTTAACCCGAGGAGAAAGATGGGACTTGTTGATTTGTGAATCGGTATACTTGCAACTTTTTCATGAATTCAAAACCAATAAGGATGAAATTGAAATGTGCCAACATTGAGTACGTCTTCATGTGCTCGTTATTCCTCCTCCAAACACAATTTCTGATGAGAAGAGGAGCACTTACTGGGCCTGTCATGCAAGGTTAGATCGTGAAATCAAAGGTGGCTGTCGTGGTGTTTCAGTAGGTGTCCTGGAGCAGCCAGGCCGTTGACCAGCAGTGGTGGCCGCACGAGGCGTGACACAGACTTGGGCCACACCAGTCTCTGGGCTGGCAGCAGGCCTCCACTGTGGTCACAGCATGGCACACCCAACCTCATCAGCACCATTCACCTTTGTCCCCTCTGTGCAGCCCTTGACTGTTCTAAGGACTGAGACCTCAACCAACTTGACTGAAACTCCTGTCCTTCCCCTGACCCTCTTGAGGGAAGCCGGAAGGTGTTAGGAATGTCAGGAGACTCGGCCCAAGGACCCAGAGACAGAAGTGATAAGAAGGATTTTAGTTATCTTTTGCTGTATAATAAATTACTCCAAAACTTAGCAGTTTAGAACAACAATACGCGTTTATCATCTCACACCATGTCTCTGGGTCAGGAACGTGAGACTGGCTTAGCTCTGGGTCACATGAGGTTGTAATCAAGGCTGTGGTCACCCGAAGACGACTGGGCCTAGGATCTGTTTCCAAGGTGGCTCACTCACATGGCTGTTGGCAAGAGCTTTAGTTTCTCCTTACGGGAGCCTCTCCATGAGGCTGCTGGAGCGTCCTCACAACATGCCAGCTCCCTCCCCACTCCTACTGCCCCCAGAGCAAATGATCCAAGAGAAAGCAAGGAGGAAGCCACAATGTCTTTTATGGCTCAGCCTCAGAGGTCACCGTTGTTTCCTGAGGATCCTGTTCTGGAAAGAGTGGCTCATGTGCAAGTGGCATGATAGAGCCTAGAAGTGCAGTAGAAGTTAAAGAAGAGAGAGGGTGGTGTGAGTTGGAGGGCCTGGGGCACACTTGCTGGACAAGGGGGCATTCAAACCAGCTTTAGGGGCTGAATGGGGTTCAGATAATCAGGAGCAGTGAGGCAGGGGTGCATCTCAGGTGTGAAGGGCCAGGGTGTGGGTATAAGATGGAGCCTGGCACCTCCTAGCGGCCAACCTGCCAGGGATGAAGGCTGCCTCCTGGGGCAGGGCAGGGGGCCTAAGCACAGAAGGTGAGGCCTGAAGTGGCAGGCAGTGGGGAGCCACTGCTGGTTCTTGGGCAAGGTAAAGCCATGGTGACAGTGAGATGAGCAACATGGCTGTCCTAATCCCTGGGCAGGGTCCTCTCTGCCCAGCAAGTGTTAGCCTCACAGAGCTCTTGACCACCCACCTCCGCTCCATTACCTTGTCTGCTCTTCTTTGCAGCCCAGCCTTCACCTTCCCCCACCCCCTCAATCCCGTGGCCTACCAGCAAATCCTGAGCCAGCAGAGGGGCCTGGGCTCGGCCTTCGGACACACACCGCCCCTGATCCAGCCCTCGCCCACCTTCCTGGCCCAGCAGCCTATGGCCCTCGCCTCCATCAATGCCACGCCCACCCAGCTCAGCAGCAGCAGCAACTGTCTGAGTGACGCCAACCAGGTAGGTGGGTGCAGGGAGCAGAGGATGGGCCAGCAGGTGCTCATCTGGACCCCATGAGGACTGTTCCTGAGGGGAACTTGTGGAGGATCTTGGCACAGATCTGGCTGGTGGGATGCCTTCTGGGCAGTGGCCACATGATCCAAAAGGCCTTGGTCTGGGTCAGGAGACCTGGGCTTGGCGCTAACACCACCCTCACTCACCACGGGCAAGCGCCCAGCCTCAGTTCTGCCATCTCCTGTCCAATGGATGCAACGAGTAGATAAAGAAACCCTAGAATTCAGAGAGTCTGGTGTAGTGTGGGTACTCCATGCACAGCATTTGAAATGGATGGATTAATGGATAATAAATAATATTGTGCAATTTGGTTTTAGAGCATGAGTTTACCAAAGGCCATCTTATTTGACCTTTTGAACGGGCCTTTGTGGCATGCCTGGGCACACTCGCACAGTGCCTGGCACACACTAGGTGCCATCAGTATTTGGTGAATGAATGAAGTCCTGTTTTGCAGAAGAGGAAATGGAGTTAAAGAGACAGTACCAGAAAGTGGAAAGGGCACAGACCATATTTTTGACCCTAACTTGCCCGAAAGTGGCAAGTCTCTTTACCTCTCTCAGCCTGAGCTAACACGTCTGCAAAGTGGGGCCTGCTGCGTACATGGGGTCATTTTGCATGTACACAAGCTAATGTGTGCACAGAGCCCCGTGTAGACCTGGATCCTGTTAGTACTCATGATGACAATTCTTGAGATGAAGCAACCCCCAGGCCATCTACCTGGCAAGGCAGGCCTGGATGTGACCACGTGCTGGCGAGGAAGACAAGACACCACCCAGTCTAGAAGTGGCTGTCTTCAGGACATCTTCCTCCTCCAGCCCAGAGCTGCAGGCAGTCACCGGGCACCTCCCCCCAGACAGTAGCTATCAGCCTTTGTCACATCACCTGATACTGCAGCTCCAGACCCTCCTCACCTGCTCCCTGGGCTGGCCGGGCCCTGATCCCCTCAGACCCAGAGCCGCCCCTGCTCTGGAGGGCCGAGAAGTTGAGGCCGTCGGGACCAGAACGAGGCCTTTCCCAGAGAGAGCGTCTCAGTTCCATTTCCCTGTAATCAACGTGGTGGAGGTGGGGGCTGCATGGCGGGGAGGAAGGTGCTGGCAGGCCGAGCTCTGGGCTCTCTCCTGGCTGTGCCCTTGGCCGAAGGACCGAGCTGAGGGGACTCGTTTTCTGAAACTTCAAACTGCAGGATTGGCCCAGATGGTCTGTGTGGGGAGGGTCCCAGAGGTAAAGCCCAAACAGAATTTGGGGTATCCCCACCCTGCCTCCGCGTGACGGGCTCCCCTGTGCATCTTCCCTCAGAACAAGCCGAGCAGCGAGTCAGCCGTGAGCAGCACCGTCAACCCCATCGTCATTCATAAGCGCAGCAAAGTCAAGACCGAGGCCGAGGGCTTGCGGCCAGCCTCCCCGTTGACCCTGACGCAGGTAACCCGCTAGCTGTCCTGGCGGCCTCGGGCTGGGGCCAGGCCTCGTCTCCTCTGGGTCGGCTGACTTGGGACCACGACCCTTTTTGTGAATGGATGAACAGATGGGTGCCTGCATGATGAGTGAACCAGAGAGGGCAGGGTGGGTGCACCGTGAGCTCCAGGACGACCAGAGCTGGGTCCCCAACAGCCTGCACGTGCTACCTGCTCATCCAACACCTGCTGAGTGAATGAATGAATGAATGAATGCATGTCTAGGGCTGCATCACCTCTCTCCCCGTTCCTCACCCTCACGCAGCACGAGCCCCAGCCAAACTGAGTTGCTCATGTCTCCGAATGGCTCAGGCCCCTGTCCAGCTGCTCCCTCCCCCTGGAACTTCATTCCCTACCCACCCCCTTCACCAGCACTTCAGCCTTTCCTGACCCTCCTGGATAATAGGACTCACATTTGCCCAGGTGCCCCTCCTAGCCTTGGGGTCACTGCGTCTGTCTCCGGCACTGCACTGTAAGCTTTGGAGAGGTGGCACTTTGGGACAAGTGGGACTTGGCTCCACATCACCAGGGTTTTCACAAGGCCTGGTGCGTGGTGGCTGTGAAATAATAGTTTCTTATGACTCGATGCACATTTGAGGAGGTGAGTGGTGCAGGGAGGGGTGGGAAGGGAATATGATTCCTGGCAGGAAGGCGAGGGACAGAGCAGCCCACAGCCCAGGATGGGCCTGTTGCGGGGCTGAGACCTTTATGCAGGTCCCTTTAGAGATCCTGCCACTTATTCCAACACTGCAAGACAGCAGGCAGACAGTCCCAGCTCTTGGAGCAGAGGCCTGTCGGAGAAGGGCGCAGTGTGCGTACCAATCTTGCCGGCAAGTCTCCCACCCCCTAAGCCTCTCATGGTGGCCTGGTCCCCATCCTTTACTACAGAATCACTAGCTTTGACACCAAGGATGCTCAGGGCCTGCTGTCCCCATCTCCCCTACATCTGCTGGACCATCCTTTATCAAACCTGTAAACCGTCGGGCATGCTCTGGGCACTTAATTTTTATGAAATATTGGGTCCTGTTATTGTCAGGCAAACAGAGGGGCTGGTGACAAATTCTTCTCACCTCGCTGACGCCAAAGCATCTCAGCATGATGCATGGTTTCCAGGAGGCCGGCCATCGTCGGGGGCTGTGGAAATTGATGAGGACGGCACATATCCAGGGGAGATAAACATGCTGGAGCAGCGAGGACAGGGAGGGGAGGCCAGCGCTGAGCTCCTGGGAGCCCCCTGCCCCGCCCGCTCCAGCCCAGGGGCACCTCACAAAGCCCTCCTGCCTGCCCGGCTTGGCTCCTCACTCCTGTAGGTGGAAAGAAAGCCTTTTATCATGAGAAGGTTGTCACCGTGTCACTCAGTGTCCTGATTCAGCGACCTGACTCATTTGCTCCCTGACTCATTTGCAAGGTGGATGGGCAAGCTTTCCTTTGGCAGAAAATACAGCATAATGAATCCCGACTCTGCTTAAGCTCTGCAAATCATGGGCTAGGATGATGCCCCGCTCGATCTGGAGGCCCTAGTGCGCCCACCGCCTGTGTGTCGTCCTCTGCTCGCACGTCAATCTGGCAGCTTCTTCAAGTCTTCTTTGAAATAAGCAGAGCATGCAGCTTATGAAAATAAAGAGTCTATTTCCAGTTTTTATGAAAGTGCAGAGTGGGCGTTAGAAGGCCCGAGGACCCCCAGATCTCCCATTGCTGAAGATTCGGAGCAGAAGCACTCCGGCACGTTCCTTTTAATGTGACCCAGTGCTGCCCAATAAATGGACTTAGTGTACAAACGTCCTCATTTTCCTTTTCGGAACACGTGGTTAATTGAAAGGTACTCTGAGAAACAACCAGAAGCCCCTCCTAGAGGAGCCATTGACAGCTCCAGTGGAGTGTGGTCAGGTGTGTGAGTCTGCAGCCGGCCATGGGGAGTCATGAGGCCGATTTCTGCTCCTAGAAGAGGTCTCAGCATTAGCAGCGAGGCTAGGGGGGGCTGCAGCCTCTGCTTCGCCGAGTCTCTGGAGCCTGTCGGGGCTAGGGCTCTTGACTATGGGGAGGTTGTCCCCCTTTAACTATAAATGTTTTCCTCAGAGGCTCTTTTGACAGACAGAACATTCCTGCTGTTTTGTAGATAGTTTGAAATGTAAAGCAAGTTGTTCTAACATCTGCCTCTTTGCTTGGCTTTGCTCTGAGTCTGCCTGGCAAGTCAGTGGAATACTGGGGAGTCCTTGACATCCTCTGGCGGTCCTCGCTGGGCCTTCCTCCCAACCTGAGCATCTGTGCTTCTCCCTTCCCCCAGCTCCTGGCACCTCCCAGCCTGTCCCCATGTCTTCTGCTCGGATGCTGCCCCTGGCCAGCTCTGTTAGCATCAGCGGGAGTGGGGCAGCCCCATGGGGTTTTTTCTTAGTCTCTTGCTAGTTTGGGAGTAAAAGACTGTGTCCTCTTTGAAAGGATTTCACGCACCTGTGAGCGGGTGAAGGGCTATCTTAGGGGCCTTTCCTTTGCCTCCTGGAGATGGGTACATGTGGGCCCTGTCATGGTCAGGAGACTCAAGCCCAGACCCAGGCTGCCACAAGCTGACTGTGTATTCTGGGGAGGGCGAGTCAGCCGCTCCCTCAGTTTTCCCGGCTGTAAGACAGAAATACAAATGTCCCCATTTTAGGGCTGTTGCAGGGAAGAGTGATGCTGGGAGAGTCTGCGGAGCATTCAGCATCCACAGCACTGTCCTGGGTGTGAATCCAGGCATGCTGTGTGCCCCTGGGAGGAAAGGACAGGATGAGAGGAAGAGATCTGAAGGGCCAGGCCGGGTGCATGTCGGGTTTTCTCTTGCCTCCAGGCAGGAGCAGACCCCGGACACACTATAAATAAAAATGCCCACACCCCTGAGGCTGCAGGCCCACTCTCACTCCCCCTAGAGGAAACCAAACCAAATAAGCAAAAGTCCCTGCCTGCTTTCTCCTGCTCTTGCCACGTCAGCTGACCCAGGATGTGATGGGACACCTTGGTGATGACAAGCTGGCATTAGAGAGGAGGGAGGGGCCCCAGGAAGGCTGTGTGACAGGAAGAGCAATGGGTGGGAGCCGAGCTGAGGAAAGGGGCTGAGAAAGAGGATTAGCGTGCATGTGTGTGCACATGTGTGTGTACATGTGTGTGCATGTGTGTGTGTGTCCACACCTGAACCAGCCCAGGGTCCTTGGCACAGACTGCATGGGGCTAATAGTGACGTTTCCTCAGGGCCAGGCGGCTGGACATGGCTCATGTGGGTGTGCTCTGCTCCTCCCCCAGGAGCAGCTGGCCGACCTCAAGGAAGACCTAGACAGGGACGACTGTAAGCAGGAGGCCGAGGTGGTCATCTACGAGACCAACTGCCACTGGGAAGACTGCACGAAGGAGTATGACACCCAGGAGCAGCTGGTGCACGTAAGCCTCCGAGCCCCAGCAGCCTGCCCACTGCGGGCAGAGCCCAGGCCACACGGGCCTCAAGCCTTCTGAGCCGTCTGTCAGAGAGGACGGGCTGGAGGAGGAGGCTCCAGGAGATGCCTGGGCCACATCCTCTGCAAGTGGGAGGCATGATTATGTATCTGTGCCCTGCCTGTTTCTAAAAGGGGGCTTACCAATACATATGTAGTACAAGAGATTAAAAGAAAATTAAGTAAATGAGAAAACTAGGAGGAAAGGAACAATAAAATGAAGCCAAGAGTCAAAGTCAAGTTACTATGAAAAACCATGTGCTCTGAGCTGTAGTTCATATGAACAAATCTTTTTTTCTGAGCTTCCTAGCAACCAATGCAAAGCAGAAAATAAGATTAGTTAAACCAGCCAGCATCCACAAGATATAACAAACCTGACCCTGAAACCTGAAAGAAGTTTCCCATGGAGGACAGAATTGGTGATTTCCTCTTGGACACCACTCACAGAGACCCAGTATACACAGGTGCAGATGGGTGTTTGCACCCATATCAGGGAGGGGGCTGCTTACAAATTCCTGGGTACCGACAGATCAGGGGACCAGAGAAGGCCACGGGAGCTGGGTGTGCCCTTCAGCGTATGCCTCTTGGTCCCTGCTCTAAACCCTTCTACAGCAGCATCCATTATGGTGGCAGTCGGGGGTAATTTGTGTAGTGGGGAGAGCAGGGGCTCAGCATGGGAGGTGCCTGACTTCAAACCTGGCTCCACCACAGCTAGCCAAGTGGTTCTGAACTAGTAGCTTAACCTCCGTGAGCCTCAGTCTTTTCTCCTGTAATGGTAGGTGAAGCCTACCCCACAGGGAGTGGAGACTGAACATGATCCCACACAGCGGTACTTAGCAGACAGCAGCGTTCCCGTACATGGAAGCTCCCTCCTGCCTCCTCCTCCTGTTCCCCACCTAGCCCTGAGCAGCTCTCTCTTCTCCATCTAGAAAAGAACTTAAATTGAAGAACAAGCACCGCTCCCCCCCGTCCCAACACATACTCCTTGGTGAACGAGTATCTGTAAAGACAAACCCCCATTAAACGAGCAGCTCGGTTGCAGGGTAGAGTAGACAGACAGACACACACACACACACACACACACACACACACACACACTGTTCACACCCAGAAGCCATCCCAAAGGAGTTACTTCTCCCCAGCTCTGTGAACTCAGCATTTAGAACACTGCCCACTCCCTCTGCTTCCTCCATTCATGCGACTTGCTCTCAAATACTGGAGGTTTCTCTTGTGTTTATGTTTTTCTCCCCAAATTCTCAGCAGGAGACCAGCATTTCCCAGCAAACCCATTGCAGCTGACATAGAACCTGTGAAGCAGGGTCTTATCTAATCTGTCTGGAACTTGAACGTAATTTGTCAACCTGTACCACGTGTTTGGGTGAACAAGTCTGAGATGGAAAAGGGCCCACTGGAGCTGTGAGTTGTAGGACAGATCAGATTAGATTAGAGGAAGAGAGGGGACAGCATCTGGGGCCTGGAGAGGGCCCAGGCAAAAGGGGGGAGATGAGGATGTAAAAGATGTGCTCAGCGATGAGTAGGGCAGCCCCAAAGAGCAGGGAGCGAATTCCTCAAGTAAAAGCAGAGGGGTCCAGACCTGGGAAGGAGGGCTTCAGCTGCAGGCTTCTACCTGTGCCCAGGACTGTCCCTGTGGCCGTAGATGACCACCTCCACCTGGCCCTGGAAAGAGCAGGCTCCTGTGAGAGAGGGTAGCCGGGTCCCTCTGCCCAGCTCTGTCTTTCTCTCCGCTCCCTGGGAAGATGTATGGCGGCAGGCACACAGGCGAACTGGAGCCCCCAGTCGATTATTAACAATTTGTTGCTAAGTAAACCAATAAGAAAAAAATGAAAGGCATTGTCAAGACGCATTTCTATCATTTGAAAGACTCTAAAAATGGAAAGTGAGGCTAATGTGATAAGATTTCCCTGGAAGTTCAAAGCGCTGTAGATTTTACTTGCTCCAACATTGGCATTTGTATGCATGACAGTCGGGCCTGGTACTCAGGGCGTGAGGCCCGCAGCTTCCTGTCTTGCAGGGTGCGGGCTGCCAGTGCCTAGATGCTCAGCTCTCAGACGGCCGTGTAGGTTGCAAAGATCTACAAGGGCACCGTCTGGTAGAAAGACCCTGTGAGCCACAAACGCCAGCCATGCATGTAATTTTACAACACATAGGAGCACATAAAAAAAAGAGTCAAAGGAAACAGGTGAAATTAATTTTAATAATATATTGTATTTAACCCAACATATCTAAAACATCATTTTGGCATGTAATCAATATAAAACAGAATTGTTGAGATATCTTATATCCCTTTTTTTTCCACTCTCAGTGTTTGAAATAGGTGCATAGTTCACACTTACAGCCCACCCCAGTTGGGAGCAGCCACATTTCAAGGGCTCAAGAGCCGCAAGTGGCAAGTGGCTACTGCATCGGACTGTGCGGGTCTGGAGGTTGTGGGAGGGGTGGGTGGGAGGAAGTGAAAGCTGGGAGAGGGAGCTGAGAACAGAGAAGAGAAAGGGCATGAGGCTGGAGAGGGGAGAGAATGGGGCCTCCAAGACCCGAGTGTTCCACCCTCCCCATCTCCCTGCGGGGAAACAAGCCAAGGCTGACCCTCAACACGGGCAGGGCACAGATGGACCTTGATGGGGCTCAAGGAGGCTCCAGGTGGCCTTAGAGAGAAGTGCCAGTGGGAGAGGAAGCAGGAGCAGTGTACTTATCCACTCTACTGAGTGACTAATACCACCTGTTCCCACTGCCCCAATAAATAAGCAACCCAAAAGATTATGGGCCGTGAAGGTCCTAGAGGCCCCACACACGTATCAACACATCCCAAGCTCGGAGGTAGTGATACCCCTGCTCCAGTGAGGACTGCAGCCTTCAGTTAAATGATCAAAGCAAGTGACTAAAATCCAAAGGGTCCACCCAGGGCAGCTTGCTCTGTGACCTGTAATGGAAAGTCCCAGTGGTCCATCGCTCCACCTCACGGGAGAAACCACAGGACACACGGGTCATGGGCCCAGGGAAGAGGCCGAAGGTGCGGCTGCACGGACTGGGAAGAAAAGAAAAGTGAGCACACGTTCCTGGCCCAGGGCAGTGCTGGCTGGGAGGGGTCTGAGGACCACCCATCCAGGGAAGTCGTCTTGCCCGTGAAGCAGGGCTCCCACTGCTGTGCTGCAGGCTCCGTCGCGCTGTCTTTGGCTGTCCTGCCTTACTCTCCTGGGCCATTTGTCCCAGGGGCAGCGTCACACCGTGCCCGGAGCCCACTGTCAGGGTCAGAATCTAGCTCCACTCACACTTCTCGGCCAGGTCCTGGGCAGGAAACTTAACAGTTTGGGCCTTTGTGAAAAGGGGACAAAGCCATCATCTCATGGGTGACTGTCAAAAATAGGGACGCAGATGCATTTATGTTTCCATTGTAATAAAATTTTATTTAAAAATCTCCGGAACAATAGAGGCAAGCTCAGGAGAGGCTTCTCGTTCACCACCATGTGCACGTCTGCCTCGCTGCAGCTAATTAGTGCCAACCAGGGAGCATCATCATAACCACCAGTTCCCCAAAGACCAGAGCCTGGAGCTCAGCCTGGGGTGAGCGGATGCCTTTGACCATCACTGATGGTCACTTTGATGACTAACTGGGAAATGCAGCCAAGACAAGGGACACACAGTAGATCTTCATTTAATGGCAGCTAATGATAACTCATGAGGTGTGGCCTGGCACGTAGACGGTGGTCTTGTTGGGTGGGTGGTCTGCACACAGTAGGTGATGGTCTGTGGAGTGGGTGGTCTGCACATACTAGATGGGGCCTGGGGGTGGGTAGCCGGACTCACCCCCCTCCATGGGCTTATTCCCAACAGCACATCAACAACGAACACATCCACGGGGAGAAGAAGGAGTTCGTGTGCCGCTGGCAGGCCTGCACGCGGGAGCAGAAGCCCTTCAAGGCGCAGTACATGCTGGTGGTTCACATGCGCCGGCACACGGGCGAGAAGCCCCACAAGTGCACGGTGAGTGGGCCCGGGCGCGGCCCTGCCTCCCCGCGGCATCTGCGGGTCTCTGAGGGCCATCACCCATCTGCTGTCCCAGACCTCTGATTTACTCTTTCTCGGGGTGTGTGCATCTTGTAACTGTGGTGGGGGTGTGCTCGTGTCCCTGTGGCTGTGTCTGCGTGACCTTGAGCCCCAAGGCACAGCTGTACCCCACAGTTCCCTTGGCTGGCTGACCCCGAGCTGAGGGCTGGGTTGGTAGCACCCTGCAGTCTGTCCCCCGCACAGAGAAAAGCTTCAGTGGTGATTCACAGTGTGAGCAATGATGAGTTAAAAGTCACGTTGGTTGAATCAAAAAAAAGTGAACACAAAGATAAGACCTTTTAGACAGTCATCCTTATGGAGGCCACAGGATTTGTGACTGTAACTGGTGAGACTCTAACACGCAGAAATCGCTCCCTGTTTAAGGAGAAGTAGTCCAGTGATGCACTGATGTGGCTGCAGCTGAGGCCTCTGGGAACTCAACTCCTCCTTCTGGATTACTGTAGTTCATAGATTCTGAGACACACATTTTATTCTCATCTTAACATCTCTGAAATCAAGCTGTCTTAAAATCAGTGGTGTCCAGGATTCAAGGAAATATGCTACCTTCCTTTGTTGGCAAGTTATTTTTTTTAATTGAGATAAAATTCATATACCATAAAGTTCACTCTTTTTAAAAGATGTACAGTTC
Source organism: Diceros bicornis minor (assembly GCF_020826845.1). NCBI lineage: Eukaryota > Metazoa > Chordata > Mammalia > Perissodactyla > Rhinocerotidae > Diceros > Diceros bicornis. The sequence continues at coordinate 11,760,063 of NC_080749.1, read as the reverse complement.
ACTGGTGTTTAGTATATTCACAAAGTTGTGCAACCATCACCACTAACTAATTCAAGGACATCTTCATCAGCCCAAAAAGAAACTCTGTACCTGTTAGCAGTCACTTCCCATTCTCTCCTCCCCCTATTCCCTGAAAACCACTAATCTGCTTCCTGTCTGTATGAATTTGCCTATTCTGGACAGTTCATAAAAATGGAATCATACAATGTGTAGCCTTTGTGTCTGGCTTTGTTCACTTAGCATCTTTTCAAGATTCATCCATGTTGTAGCATGTATCAGGACTTCCTTTCTTTCTGTGGCTAAATAATATTCTATTGGATGGATAGAGCATGGAGGGGGGTTATCCATTCATCAGTTGATGGATATTTACATTGTTTTCACTTTTTGGCTATTATGAATAATGCTGCTGTGAACATTCGTGTACATCATGTGTGGACATACATTTTCAATTCTCTTATGTATATATCTAGGAGTGGAATTGCTGGATCATATGATAACTCTATATTTAACTTTTTGAGGACCTGCCAGACTGTTTTCCAAAAAGCTTGCACTATTTTACATTCCCACCAGCAATGTGTGAGGGTTCCAATTTCTCCACATCCTCAGTGTGGTTACTGTCTTTGATTATAGTCATCCTAGTGGAGTGTGAAGTGGCATCTCATTATGATTTTGACTAGCATTTCCCTAATGCCTGATGATGTTGAGCATCTTTCATGTGCGTATTGCCATTTGTAATCTTCTTTGGAGAAATGTCCACTCAATCTTTTGTCCATTTTTAATTGAGTTATTTTTCTTTTTTTGTGTGTGTGTGTGAGGAAGATTAGCCCTGAGCTAACATCCAATGCCAATCCTCCTCTTTTTGCTGAGGAAGATTGGCCCTGGGCTAACATCCATGCCCATCTTCCTCCACTTTATATGGGTGCCACCACACCATGGCCCAACAAGCGGTGCATCGGTGCTCACCCGGGATCCGAACCTGCGAACTCTGGGCCACCACAGTGGAGCGCGCGCACCTAACCGCTTTGCCACCAGGCTGACCCTTAGTTACTTGTCTTTTTATTGTTGAATTTTAGTAGTTCTACTAGACCCTTATCAGATATATGATTTGCAAATATTTCCTCCTATTCTGTGGGTTTTTTCATTTTCTTGATAGTTTCCTATGAAGCACAAAAGTTTTTAATTTTGATAAAGTCCAGTTTTTTTAATTGCCTGTGTTTTTGATGTCATGTAAGAAACCATTGCCTAATCCAAGGTCACAAAGATTTACTCCTGTTTTCTTCTGAGAATTTTATAGTTTATAAATATATAGTTTTATTTATACAAATATAAAATACATATATAGTTTTATAGGGTAGCTCTTCTATTTGGGTCTTTGATCCATTTTGAGTTCATTTTCATATATGGTGTGAGGTAGGGGCCAACTTCATTCTTTTTCCTGTGGTTATGCACTTATCTCAATCCCACTGTTGAAGAAACTGTTCTTTCTCCCACTGAATGGCCTTGGCACCCTTGTCCAGAATCAATTGACCCTACATGAATGAGTTTAATTCTGAACTCTCAGTTCTATTCCATTGTTCTCTATGTCTGTCCTCAGGCTAGTACCACACGTAATATTGATGACTGTAGTTTTGAAATTGGCAAATGTCAGGCAGGCCTCCAAATCTGTCCTCCTTTTGCAAGGTTGTTTTGGCTCCTCTGGGTCCTTTGCAGCAAGTTATCTTCTTAACATAGCCCTCTGAGTGGCAGCAAACTATAGCCCTCTCATATGGGCTGTGAGCTGTAGAAACAGATAAAGGCTTTTGGAGCCAAGTTTGCTCAGTCAGACTGGTCAGGAATAAGGGGAGAATGTGAAGGGTGAGCTGCGTTTCCATGGCCTCCTGAGGGCAGTTTTCACAGGATGCACCTGCAGCATCTTTGGACAAGGTGCAGAACCCCTTGCGATGACCCTTCCATCCTCCCTCCCTTCCTCCTTCCCTGCCTCACCCTCTTGCTCCCACCTTTCTTCCTTCTTTCCTTTCCAAAAATGTTTCTCGAGTGCCAAAAATGTTTCTTTTCATCAGGCCCTAAATAATAGAAACACAGAAATTAAGAAGACATAGAAGGTACCTGCTCTCACGGAGCTTATATCCTAGTGGGAAGGCCAGGTGACAAAATAATTAAGATTATTATCAATTGTGTTAGGGAGTATAATGAACAAGAGTAAACTGTTATGATTAAGAATATCAGAGAAACGCTCTCGGAGGAGATGACCTAAAAGGCTGAGAAGGACGGAGCCAGGCCTGGGCCGCGGTGGGGGCAGGGGAGAGGTTCCGGCCAGAGGGGACCATGGGTGCAAAGGCCCCAAGTTGGGAAGAACTGAGTGGGGTCAAGAAACTGAAAGGAGACCAGCGTGGCCAGAGCAAGGGTGAGGGTGGCTGGCTCGCTCAAGGATCAGAGGTCTCTCGATTTTATTCTCAGCACATTTTAACGCACAGGAACGTTATGCTCAGGGACTGGCATTGGAAAACAGTTATAAGTAATATTTTCTAAGAGTTTTTAATGATGTGGGAAGATTCTCACAATGTTCTGTTGATTTTAACAAGCAGAATACATAACTAAATAATTGATATGTTCCCAATTTGGGTTTAAAAATGTGTGTGGGGGTGAATTGCAAAGCCACCAGGAGACTTAACTGGATGTCAGCACTGGCTGTCCCTGGGCAGCCACTAGTTTTCATTTCCCTCTTTGTACTTTTCAGTCCTTTCCAAGTTTTCTAGAGTAGCCATATGTCAATTTTATAATCAGAAAGGAAAGCAGATGTTATTGTTAAAATACATACTCTGGGGCGCACCGGTGGGGTGGAGCAGAGGAGGGGCCTGAGGAGGAGGCAGTGGGCCAGCCTCCGAGGTCAGGTTCCTTACGTTGGATCTGGGGCGCCCTCACTGACTGAACCACTTCTTCCCAGTTCGAGGGCTGCTCGAAAGCCTACTCTCGCCTGGAGAACCTGAAGACACACCTGCGGTCCCACACCGGGGAAAAGCCGTACGTGTGTGAGCATGAGGGTTGCAACAAGGCCTTCTCCAACGCCTCAGACCGCGCCAAGCACCAGAACCGCACCCACTCCAACGAGGTACCCCGGCCAGTGTGCCCCCAGCATGGCATGGGGCCCTGCTGACACAGGCATAATGCATCACTCGATGGCTTCTAGACATCGTAGGCCATTCGGTAGCCAGGTGCCGGGTGCCCCCCGCCCCAACCGGCTGTCTGAGCTCAGCACTCATCCGCAGGCCCTGCCCCCGTTGCCTGCACAGCTGACGATGACATGCTCTTGCCGCTAGTGCTGCCTGGGCCTGCTGTAGCTGTCAGCCCCCCGCTGAGGGGGCACAGAGCAGCCTTTGTCTCCCCAGGGAGCCAGAGCCCCCAGCAGGGCTGAGAGCCCAGGGAGGGAAGTTGGGTGGGAGCCCGTGGTGTCTGCTATACTGGTCCCGGCCCAGCCACTCTGTTACTGTCTATCAGGTAGACTCAGGAAGGAAGGTTTCTAAAAGCTTAGATACATTTTGGTCCCAAAGGAACTTGCTCCAATGCTTGTAAGAAGTCAGAGGAATTCCCAAAGGTATCTGAGTGCCTCAGTCTCCACAGACAAGAGCTAGCCTTGGAAAGGTGTGTGTGTACATGTATATGTGTGTTTGTAATTATGTGTGTGTACGTGTGTGGGTGTGTGTTAGTATATGTATGTATGTGGGTGTGGATGTACACGTGGATATATTGTGTGTGTGAATGTGTATTAGTATGTGTATGCATGTGAGTGTGCGTGTACGTGTATGTGTGCACGTGTGTATGTGTGTGTGTACAGGGTGTGCATCTGTACATGGGTATGTGTGTTTATAAGTGTGTGTATGCACATGAACGTGCATGTACGTGTGTGTGCATGTATGTATATATGTGTGCATGTATGTATGTGGGTGTTGGGGTGTGTGTGTCTGGATGTGGATGTTGGGGGTGTGTGTGTATGAGCTCAGGACTGAGGTTCAGAAACCCTGGGTTTTCATCCCATTCCTGGGTGACTTTGAGCCAGTTCCTTTGCCTCTCTGTACCTGTCTTCCTTCATCAGAGAGTTCTAGCGCTGTCTCACAGGTATGATGAGGTAATATACCTGCTACTGATAAAAATCCCAGCACCCTGGTTGCAGGGGAGGCACATGGTGATCACACCAGGCTCTGTGTCCCTCATCCCTCCACAGTCTCTGGTCCGTGTCCCCAGCTTGTGGTGGGAGTTCCCTTAACCACGTGCTTACCTGCAGGAAAAGGTGGCAGACCAGGCCACGCAGGGCCGGGCTCCTGCAGGCCTGGGGCTGGCATGGCTCCATCCAGAGGGCACTGGCTGCAAACAGGTCGAGCACCTTCCCACTGTGCCAGCCAGGCTCTGTCGGAGGACGGGGCATGGCTGTCGGAGAACGGGCAGTGCTCCCATTCAGAGTTGGTCCTCGTACCCCGTCCATGACGCAGGCCTGCTTCCCTTCCCAGAAACCCTACATCTGCAAGATCCCGGGCTGCACCAAGCGATACACGGACCCCAGCTCTCTCCGGAAGCATGTGAAAACGGTACACGGCCCAGATGCTCACGTCACCAAGAAGCAGCGCAACGACGTGCACCTCCGCGCCCCGCTGCTCAAGGAGAATGGGGACAACGAGGCCAGTGCCGAGCCTGGCATCCGGGGCTCCGAGGAGAGTGCCGAGGCCAGCAGCACCAGCCAGGCCGTGGAGGACTGCCTGCACGTCAAGGCCATCAAGACGGAGAGCTCCGGGGTAAGCAGAGCTGGGCAGCAGAGGACCCAGTCCAGGTCCCCCACCTGCCAGGAGGCCAAGCCCAGCTGGCACGAGGGCAATTCCCTAGCCCAGCCCAGGGCCCAGAGCCCCAACTACAGCTGTGGGCTGTGCCCCAGGGTCCCCCCTCTAAGCACATGACGATGTCCCTCCTCTCTCCAGCTCGCCTCTCCTCCCTTCTCACCACCTTAAGCTTCACACAGAACCTGTCTCGTGCCAGGGCCCGTTCTGCTGGGCAGGCTATGGGTGACCGGGACGCCTGGCCCCGTGTGGTCAGCCTGTGAGGGGGCGGGGGTGGTTCCTGGCATCTGCCTTTCCAACCAGCACTGGGGCACCACAGCTGGCCCCTCCCCTCTGTCCTGTCTCTGCATCCTCGCCCCTCTGGCCTCCACTCCTTTTGTTCTAACCACCTGTTCTTTGTCTCCACCTCTCTCTCCCGACTGTACCTCCCCTAAGGATAGACGGTACTGAGGTGAGCGGAGAAGCCGGGTGGGGTGTGGGCGGGCTGGCCTGTATGAGGGCGGGCCGGGCTGTGTGTCCAGGGCTGTCTGGGTGGAGACTGACCTGTCAGTCCAGGCCCCTCCTGGGCCTGGGAAGGTGGGTTTGGAGAGGTAGACAGCAGGCGCTACAGGTGGGACCATCGGAACACGTAAAGGGTGGCAGCAGGAGCCTAGCTGGCAGGTGCAGGAGTGAACAGTGGGACCAAGCCTGCGGGAGGGACAGGGCAGTGGAGGTGCGAATTCAGGCTGCAGAGGAGGGAAGGACTGACCTACACAGGGTCTTGAGTGCCAAGGTGAGGAACATGGGTGGTGCCATGGGCAGGAGGGAGCATTGCAGCTTCTTAAGGAAAGTTCTAGAATTTGGGGGCATTCAGCTTAGGAATGAGCCCGGAGGCACTGCATCCAAGGTGAGCCTCATTTGGGCTCAAACCCGAGGTCACAGTGGAGGTAGCCCAGGATCTGTTGAGCACTGCTCTGTACACACGCACCATGGGCTCTGCCCCACTCCACCCCGACCCAGAGGGAGGGCTGATTTGGGGTGGCCATTCAGGCAGGGCTGTATCCAACGGTTCCACCCTCCTTGGTCATCCTTTCCCTTTCCAACAACCTGCCTCTGGCCTGTTGAGAAGGCACCAGGTCAGCGGCCTTTCGTTGGTCCTTGCTTCGTCATGCAACACGTCACCGTTGTTGGGAATGCTTCAGTACTCTCTTTCATGTCAACTTCACGCAGCCGCGGCAGCCTCTGTGGGGCACAGCTTCCAAGTGTCCACCTACAAAAAGCTCAACAGGCAGAGCTCTGGGCCACACACCAGCTGGGAGAACTTAGGAGCACAGGGATGGGGCTGACGGTTACTGGGTGCCTTTTACATGCCAGATGCTTTCCATCCATCCACTAACCCTGTCCCGGAGACAGTTCAGGTCCGTCTTGTAGTTGGGGAAGCCGAGGTTCAGAGAAGGAATGCTTTGAAAGCACCTCCGCACGACAGCTTCCTTCCCGCCCCCAGGTGTGCAAGGGTGCGGCATGTGTGCAGGCTTGGGTGCAGGGCCAGGCGGGTTCTTGCACCCTCTGAGTCTGCCTTCTCACCACGCCCCTGCAGCTGTGTCAGTCCAGCCCGGGGGCCCAGTCGTCCTGCAGCAGCGAGCCCTCTCCCCTGGGCAGTGCCCCCAACAATGACAGTGGCGTGGAGATGCCGGGGACAGGGCCTGGGAGCCTGGGAGACCTGACAGCTCTGGATGACATGCCCCCGGGGGCCGATGCCTCAGCCCTGGCCACTCTCTCCACGGGTGGCCTGCAGCTGCGCAAACACATGACCGCCATGCACCGGTTCGAGCAGCTCAAGAAGGAGAAGCTCAAGTCGCTCAAGGACTCCTGCTCATGGGCCGGGCCGGCTCCACACACCCGGAACACCAAGCTGCCTCCCCTCCCAGGAAGTGGTGAGTGGAGGCCCCGGGCATGTGGGCAGGGGTGGGAGAGAGCCTGTGGCAGCACCTGTCAGGTTCACCTCCATCAGGCACCATGTGCTGTCTCACTGGATCCCCACAGTAGGACAGATCGCACCAGCCCATTGCACAGATAAGGAAGTTGAGGCTCAGAGGCGAAAGTGCCTCACTCAGACCAGGGAGAGCTGAGACTTAGCGCAGGCCTGAGTGGCCCCAAAGCCCCTGCTCTTTCAACTACACCATGCTGCGTCCCTGTAAGCTGACCCTGCTCACGTCATCCTCCTCGTGAGTCATTCAGTCATGAATCAGGCACCTGCCGTGGGCTCTGTGGCAAAGGCCCTGGGCAGGAGAGCTATATAATCCGGGTCCCTGTGGTTAGAGGAGCCTGTGGTTAGAAGGCCACGCCACCAGACACACACTTAACCACAGAATGAGCCAAGAAGCACCGAGGACAGAGCTCAGGGGAGAGCTATGCAGAGGAAGGAGAAAGCACATCAGCTGGGGAAGAGCAGGGAGGACTTCATGGAGGCGGCAGCCCTGTGCTCAGCCTCAGGAGGTGTTGGCCAGGCTTTGAGATGGAAAGCGTCTTCAGGAGCATTTCCTGAGTGCTGACTCTGTGCTGGGCAGTGTGCCAGGCACCAGGCACACCGGGGCTCTCAGCCACCGGGCTGCCCTCAAGGACCCGACGGCCGGTGTGGTGGACACTGAGATGCACCATCCAGCTCTCCCTTGAGGGGAGGGTTTGTTGCCCCAGCTGTTGAGGGAACTGCTGGTAAATGGCCTTCAACTCTCAGCCCCGTACAGAGATGGCCTGGGTTGCAGACAGCTGCCTCACCAAGGTCAGCCCTTCCTGGGGCGGCCCCATCCCATGACTGATCCCTGCAGGGGTGTAAGGCCGTTCAAGCGCAGAGGCCCCTGTGGGATCAGCCGAGGCTGTCACCAGGCCTGGGTCGCCCCTCACTTCTCCCTGTCCACCCTCTGCCTTTCCTCCCTTCCTTGGTGTGGATCTCAGGGCCTCCCTACAAGCGTCCTGCTCAGTAAACTCAGGGCCAACGAGCCCGGCTGGCAACACCCAACCACAGGCGGTGAGGGTGCAGGGAGGCTGCAGCCAGGGCCCTCCTGGACTCCCCGTGTCCTCCTCTCAGTAACCCAGTCCAATGGAGAGGTACGTGTTACTTGCCCCTGGAGACACTGAGGAGCAGAGACGGAATGAGAAGTCAAGGCCAGCCAGGCAGTGGCAGAGCTAAGACTGGATCGGGTCTCCTGACTTCCACTTGCTCCCCCCTTAGCAGTAAGGGCCATCATTTGCTCACTTACCGTTCCTTCCTTCCCTCCTTTCGTTCTGAAATCAGTGGTTGAGTGCCTGCTGTGTGCCAGGCCCCGTTCTAGGGCTCTAGGCGCTGCAGACCCAGCATAGTCAAGGCAGAGCACCGCCCCCAGCCCCCCGCGCTGACCCCTCTCCTTCCCCACAGGCTCCGTCTTGGAAAACTTCGGTGGCGGCGGGGGCGGCGGGCCAGCGGGGCTGCTGCCCAACCCGCGGCTGTCAGAGCTGTCCACGAGCGAGGTGACCATGCTGAGCCACCTGCAGGAGCGCCGCGACAGCTCCACCAGCACGGTCAGCTCGGCCTACACGGTGAGCCGCCGCTCCTCCGGCATCTCCCCGTACTTCTCCAGCCGCCGCTCCAGCGAGGCCTCGCCCCTGGGCGCCGGCCGCCCCCACCACGCCAGCTCGGCCGACTCCTACGACCCCATCTCCACTGACGCGTCGCGGCGCTCGAGCGAGGCCAGCCAGTGCAGCGGCGGCGGCTCGGGGCTGCTCCAGCTCACGCCCGCGCAGCAGTACAGCTTGCGGGCCAAGTACGCAGCGGCCACCGGCGGGCCGCCCCCAACGCCGCTGCCCGGCCTCGAGCGCATGAGCCTGCGGACCCGCCTGGCGCTGCTGGACGCGCCCGAGCGCGCACTCCCGGCCACCGGCCCGCGCCCGCTGGGGCCGCGGCGGGGCAGCGACGGGCCGGCCTACGGGCACGCGGGGCCCGCGCCCGCCTTCCCCCACGAGGCGCCGGGCGGCGGGGCGCGGCGGGCCAGCGACCCGGTGAGGCGGCCCGAGGTCCTGGCGCCCCCGCGGGTGCAGCGCTTCCACAGCGCGCACAGCGTGAACCCCGGCGCGCTGCCGCCCTGCGCCGAGCGCCGAGGCCTCCGCCTCCAGAGCCACGCGGGCGCCGACGGCAGCCTGGCCTGCGGCGCCTACTCGCCGCGGCCGCCCAGCATCAGCGAGAACGTGGTGCTGGAGGCCATGGCGGCCGGGGCCGACGGCGCGGGGACGGAGGCCAGCCTCGTGCTGCCGGAGGATGACCTCGTGCTGCCCGATGACGTGGTGCAGTACATCAAAGCTCATGCCGGCGGCGCCCTGGAGGAGAGCACCCCGCAGGCCTATGCCCCAGAAAGCTCCTGCTTCTCTGAGAACCCCAAACTGCCCAGCCCCGGGCTGCACGGCCAGCGCAGGGTGGTGGCTGCCGATTCCAACGTGGGCCCCTCTGCCCCGGTGCTAGGAAGCTGCCAGCTGGGTTATGGCGCCCCCTCCAACCTGAACAAAAACAGCATGCCGGTGCAGTGGAATGAGGTGAGCTCCGGCACCATGGACACCCTGGCCAGCCAGGCGAAGCCTCCACCCTTTCCACAGGGCAACCTGGCTGTGGTGCAGCAGAAGCTGGCCTTCAGCCAGTACCCAGGCTACAGTCCACAAGGCCTGCAGCCGAGCCCTGGGGGCCTGGACAGCACGCAGCCACACCTTCAGCCCTGCAGCGGAGCCCCCTCTGTGCCCAGGGTAAATTATATGCAGCAGCTGAGGCAGCCAGGGACAGGTGGCCAGTGTCCCAGCATGACCACCACTGTGAGCCCGCACACCAGCTATGGCCACGTCCACCCCCAGCTGAGCCCTGGTACCATGGGTGGGGCCCTGAACCAGTTCTCCCCATCCTGCAGCAACATGGCGGCCAAGCCAGGCCACCTGGGGCTCCCCCAGCAAATGGAAGTTGCTCTCGACCCCACCATGATGGGCAACAGCCGCAGGGAACTTGGGGTCCCCAATTCCACTCTGGCTGGGATGCCACCACCTCACCCAGCCCAGAGCTACCCACAGCAGAGTCATCACCTGGCAACCGCCGTAAGCCAAGAGGGCTACAGCCAGGGTCCCAGCCTTCTGCATTCCCACCAGCCTGGCTTCATGGAGCCCCAGCAGGGCACAGTGGGGCTGGCTGGATCAAGCTTCGGCCTAGTGCAACCCCGGCCACCCCCTGAGCCCAGCCCTGCTGGCCGCCACCGTGGGGTACGTGCTGGGCAGCAGCTCGCCTATACCAGGGCCACTGGCCATGCCATGGCTGCTGTATCAGCCAACCAGGAGATGGCAGAGTCTGTGCCCAAAGGAGTTATGGGCACCATGGTGTCCCTGCCTCCTCAGCCGCCCCCACAGGACACAGGCAGGGCCCAGGACCACAGCATGCTCTACTACTATGGCCAGATCCACATGTATGAACAGGATGGAGGCCTGGAGAACCACATAGGCTGCCAAGTCACAAGGCCTCAGCCACCTCAGCCACAGGCCTGCCCGGAGAGCATCCAGCCCCAGTCCTTGCCCTCGCCGGGGGTCAACCAGGTGTCCAGCACCGTGGACTCCCAGCTACTAGAGGCCCCCCAGATTGATTTTGATGCCATCATGGATGATGGCGATCACTCGAGCTTGCTCTCGGGCACCCTGAGCCCCAGCCTCCTCCACAGCCTCTCCCAGAACTCTTCCCGCCTCACCACCCCCCGGAACTCCTTGACTCTGCCCTCCATCCCCACGGGCATCAGCAACATGGCAGTCGGGGACATGAGCTCCATGCTCACCAGCCTGGCCGAGGAGAGCAAGTTCTTGAACATGATGACCTAAGACCCCAGCCCCTGACGCTGAGCGGACCTGGAGGAACCATCACTCCCCAGAGCGTGGGGTTTTCATTCATTTCGTCTTTTTCCAAAAAAGTATTAAATAGGTATGAGGGAGTTTTGCTGGTTCAGACCACAAACGCTTTAAGGGCAGGTTTATGTGCATCCTGTCTGGGCTTCTTGTGGGTTATTTTTCGGAACACTGAAAAAAATCTCAACAGGAAAGGCGAGGCAGGAATGAAAACCTCGTTTACACAGTGCTTCCCAGCCTTGGTGTTTATAGGACCGCTCTGTCCTGGCTTCTTCACCCCTGTCATTTGGCTAATGAGGGATTACCTTGGCCAAGGGCTTTCCAAGTACACGAGGAAAGAGGGTCGAGGAACCACGTTACGGTTTGAATCTGAAAGCCGTACTGGATATTCTCATCCAGGAAGATGAGCTTCTCATTCTGGTACCTGCAAGGAAGAGAAACCCCTGGCCCACCAGAACTCTTCTCTGCAGCTTAATTCTTGAGGCCTCGAACGTCCCTTGCCACAGAGGAAAAAAAGATTTTACCTGGATGGTTCAGAAGCACATCCTAATTCCAGGTTTGGTAGAGCTGGCATCTCTACCCTGCAAAGTCGAGTTTGCAGCTGGCAGACTGTCCAAGTGTGTAGGAGTGAATAAAGTATGGAGGTATTGCCAGAAAAAGGAAAGAAGAAACTGTTCTACTCGGAGCAAGCCCAGAAGCTGCCCTGGCCGCTCCAGACCGCGTTTACTGTGTTCATGCATGTAGAGTGTAGCCCTTCCCGAAAAGAACACTCACTTCTAAACACCTTGGGGCTGCCGGAGCTGCTGTGGGTTAGGGATGGACCGAGATGAGCCAAAGTGTGGGATGAGACCTCAGGAGACAGAGAGTGCACCCGGGGCCCGGCCCCAGGCCACCCTGAGGTCCCCCGGTAGGAAGAGGAAGTCGCGTGTTTACCCAGTCCTGTTTCGCCCATGCACTATCCACCCACTTGACCATGGAAAACCCCAGGGCTTGACGGCAGCCTGTGCCCAGGCTCCTCCAGGCCTTGCTGTCCACTCACCAGCAGCCCAGTGGTCTACATCAGGCCACAACGTGCAGTCCCGGGATCTTCTGCACTCCGGCCCTCTGCCCTCCTGTTCATTTCGCAGAGAACTGTGACATGCATGGTGTTTGGGGTGGGGTGGGAGGGTGAAGGGTTGATTCCTGGGACTCTGAGGGACCATCACTGAATTTTCCTGTTCAGTGTGACCAAGCCCCACCCGGAAATGGCATTTGGAACTGACATCAGCAGGCACCGTTCCTGAACTTGCTGGCGGGTGAATTGATGCATCCTGCCTACCACACACACGTACACACACCCCATACCCTTCCATGTTGAATTTGCAGCAACCTTGCCAAAACCAACTACACCACGATGAGCTTGATTCTGACTGTGACACTGGCTTCAACCGGATCAAGGCCAAAACCTTCCCTGGGCCCTCTGCTTCCCAGAACATCAAATCGTTGTTGGGGTCCAAAGACAAGGCTCCCGGGGTCGGGGCACTGTGGTGGTCATTCACCCCTGGAGCTAGGATTTCTCTAGCGGTTCTGTACAGATGTCTTCTGTACAGACATCAGCCCTAAAAACACTGTAGGTGAACCATCCAGCCAAATTTATATTCCAAAACATTTTTAGCTTTTTCTACATGCTATGAATTGAGATGACATGCTCAACTTGTAAATAAGTCTTTTTGTACATTAAAAAAGTAATTTTTTCATAATTTATTTTGTCTATCTGCTTCTTCCTTGACAGTAGTTAATGAGAACCTGAGCAGTAAATTTGGTGCATTTGAACAGAAATGAGGCTGTATTTTTTCTCAACCGTGTCAAAATTGACTGTCCCACCTTCACCAGGAAATGTTTACTGCTGAGGCGTTTACTGGCTGTTTGTTGTCTTTCTGGGGTGCGGAGTGGGCACGATTTGACGTTTACAGTGAGTATCCGGCTGTTCTTCACCGAGCTGGTCTGAACATCTAGTTGGTTTGCTAAGAACCATGCACATCAAATCCAGGCGGAGTCCCAAACCCTCCTCGTGTAGAATCCCCTCTTTGACAAACAGTCTGATGAGCACATTTGAGTTGGGGTGGGGTCGGGGGAGAGAAGACAGGCAGACCCCTGTGCTCTGGTGCAGGCAAAAAGAGAGAGTCAGGGCCAGCAGGCAGAGCCCCAGGATACCCAGCAGCCAGCCTTGGGCAAAGGGGCTGGTGGGGAGCAGCCGTGAGCAGGGTCTCAGCCCTAGGAGGCAGCCCTGGCAGCTGCATAGGGAGGACCCGGGTCTAGCAAGCCAGCAGTCAGCCATTGGCAGAGATTGGGCCCCTGCAGTCAACCTCACAGGGGCTCATGAGTAGGGCATGAGGCCCAGGACGAATTCTGGAACTGGGACAGGGGAACAGGGTGCCCGGACTGGGTTGAAGCGGGTAGAAGGCACCTTCTGTAGGGCCAGGCACACTGGACCTCTGAACTCCCAGCCCTGGCCCCTTAACTTCCTCCTTTCCATGAGCACGACCTTGGTACCCACCTCCAAAGCCACGTGGAGGACGTTCAAACTCAAAGCTAGTTCTGTGGGATAAAACCAAATGGACTGAAGAAGGGTTCTCTGGTAAATAAATGTAGGGAACTCCCAAGGAAGATGGAATGTAGCAGTTTCTTTTCTTCAGGGCATCCCAGAGTCTTCGCTGTGTGTTGGGGGATCCACTCCTTCTCTGGCCATCGTTTCCTGGTGGAAAGACTATGGCCGAGGTCACGCTCCTGGCCTCGCTCCTCCTTGGGGAGGACTCACTTAGCTGATTGCACTCGTGGAGGAGGAACTGAGCTGGCCTGGCTGGGCCCTTTCCTCTGCCTCTTTCAAAGCCTATCTCAGGCCTCACACGTTCTCTGCTTCACCACACACTAAGCCTCTAGAAGCAGTTCTGCCCCGCTTCAGGGAAGGGGAGGCCAAAAGTTATTCCTTGCTGCCTGAGACTGGACGAGCCACAGTATTAAGAAGCCCATTGTGGCCATTCAGCTCAGGCACATGCTCCATGTCAGTTAACCGTGGCCACAATCATGCTGCGTAACAATGTCTAAACAGCCTTAACACCACATGACAAGCATTCATTTAGCTCATGAATCTGGATCAACTGAGGGTCGGCTGATCCAAGTTGGGCTGGGCAGCTCTGCGGGTCAGCTGGGGCAGCTAATCTAGATGGCTTGTCTGGGGCAGCTTGGGTTTGCTCCACACAACTCCCATCTTTCTCCTGGGACCAGGACGCTGGCCTGGGCACGGCCTTCTTATGGAGATGGCAGAAGCCCAAGAAGACAAGCAGAAAAATGTGAGTCCTCTTTAGGCCTCTCCTCAGAACGAGTACACCATCACTTCACCTCATTCTTTGGCCACAGCAAGTCAAGGCCAAACCCATCATCAGTGACATCGGGAAGTCCTTCCTGGATGTGAAAGGGAGAGAGTGAATATTTCTCAACAATAATACCTAGAGACATTGATTCGTGTCCCTCCCACATGTAGAATATACTCACCCAGGAACCCCGACAATGTATCTAGTCAATCATCAGGCTCAAAGTCTAGGATCATGTGGTCTGCATCTGTCCTGGATGTGGCTCCTCTTGACCCAGAGACTTAGGAACTAAAAAGAGAAGTTCCCTAGCCACCTCACCCCAACACACACATACACACACCCAACATACAGTGAGACAGGGCTGGAATCACTACAATGACACTGGTCCACAGTATCTGAAATCCTGCTGGGCAAATGTTGCCAGTGCCCCTACTCTGGGGTGGAATGTTCCTTGAGTGGCTCCCCAGTCCATTGTGCTCTGCAGCTCTGGCTTCCACCCTTGGAGTACTCTTCCTCTTCATCATCCTTCCAGCTTCTAAAGAGGGCATTGGAAATTTTATCCTCTTTGGCAGTGGAGTAACTTCAACCTCTTCCCGCCTGAAGGAAGTTGGGAGCCTGATGTCCTTTACATTTCAGACAGCCTCAATCCACTTTATTGCATGCTTACAGTGCATTTCCCCTGCAGCTCTCTCAAACACTGTGGGTTTTCTACATCTTTGATTCCAGTCCACTCTGTGCCAGAAGCCACACCCACGATTCCTTTGACCATATGCCTCTCTCTACATTTGATTACCCACAACAGACTCTATGGGGCCATGCCCTGAGGGTTTCCGGGCACCCTGTTGTCAATGAAAGGGTATTCTCAAGCCACCTTACTCCTTTCAGAGCTTAAGACACAGGGCCTTGCAATCATGGGCACATCCTTAATTTCATCTTTTCTCTGAGGCCGCGTTTCACTGAAACTGCCCTAGATTTGGTCTTTTGCACCCCAGGCCAAATCTTAATTTGAAGATCTTTTAGTGGCTGGAGAGATTGGAAATGAGAAATCATTTCATTTTCCAGATTCTGCATGTAAACTGGCTGGTTCCTTCCTGAACTCATCTCTTACTTGTAGTGCCTTATCATTTACAGTTCAAGGAAGCTCGTGTTTACAATGTTCTGCCTGGAAACTAGCCTGCCCAATTCCACAAATTCTTAGGTACATTTTCTCCCTCCCAAATTACCATAAGCAATAATTTTACCAAATATTTCTCCACCACACGGCACAGGTCACCATTTCTCTTGCCATTTTTCCAACCTCCTCTAAATTTCCTCGCTGCCCTGTTTCAAACCTATGCTGTGTACTTTAGGCCTTCGTTAGGGCAGCCTCCCATCCCAGGTACCATTTTCTGAATAAGTTAACTATGGCCCAATAATGCTGCCTAATAAAAACCACAAAAGCCCAGAAGCAAACAACGATGAGCATTTATTTAGCTCTGGAGCCTCCGAGTCGGCTGAGCGGGGCTCGCTGGGCATGCTGAGGCAGCTCAGCTCTGCTCCTGTGCCTCCTCTTGGGACCAGAGCATTGCTTGGACATCTAACGGTGATGGCACAAGTACAAAAGGACTCAGGCTTGGAACAGGAGCCCTGAGCCCCAAATCAAAGGAAGAGGGAAGTACACTCTTCCTGTAGAATCAGAGGAGACAGATATCTGAACAATCATCCAACCAACCACATCCTGTCACCCAGCTTTAATCATAATAAGACTGACATTCTAGCCTCCGTCTGTCTCCTGAGTCTGTATCTTAGTTGGTTCTAAACCCAAAAAAGGAAGACAGTGGGTCCTTAATTGGTACCCTGTACCCAGTGATGTGCCAAAGCCAGCTCCTGAGCCTATTGTGTGAATCTCTTGCCAACTCTGCATTCAGAGACTTCACATTGATAACTTGACATCTCCTGTGTTGGGAGAATTTACATCATGGAAATCAGCAACCACTACACATCAGGGCTTCCCCCTCCTCACTCACAGAGAGCCGGTTGTTAAACATTTGCCAGTACACCTAATAGCACACTCAAATACTGTGAGTGGCCAATAGCCTGATGTGCCCAGTGGTATTTTCCGAGTTTACATGTCCACGAAACCTGTTTTGTGGAGACTTTGTGAGTCCAGAGTGCCATGGGCCTAGGTACTTTGGTCATCTAATTTAGTCGCTTTCAAACTTTAAAAGCCATGCAGTCTTTTGTTCAGATGAAATTGGCTATATAAGGTAAAGGATACAGTTAAAAGTGGAGCTCATCTGGCTGGAGTTGGGAGCAGGAGACCCAGAACCCACACACATTCCATATCCCCCCTTCCCTGTTCACCCCTGTAGCCAACCAGAAGCAGCACAGACAGGAGTCTACAGAGTGGAGTTTCCAACACCAAATGAATTGAGGACCAGAAAAGTTGTGAGTAAATTTTCAAAGAACCAGAAGCTCTCTTCCTAGAATCCCAGAAGTCAGCTGGCTCCCCCAGCATGCTGATAAACACAGGCACAGCCCACATGTACTGTTCAATCCTTGACCTTCTCTCTGCCCTGGTAGGCTGTCAGTTCTTCAAGGGCAGGAGCTATGTCTGATCTACCTGGTCTCCTGCGTCTAGTACATGGGAATCCATGAGTAGTTCTCATTAATTCTGCTCAGTCTGTTTCCAAATAGAGTGGTTCTAGAAGGCTTCGTGGAGGAGGGGGAACTGAACAAAGCTTTGAAAGATAGGCAGAAAGTGGATCTTGTAAGTGGCCCTTTCAGAATGTATCTGAACATGAGGCCACGTCCAAAGGAGTCGACAAAGAACTCTGAACACAGAGATGAAGCTATGGAAGCTTTGGGACTGCCCCTGAGAGGTATTGGGCTTGTTTTGTTTTGTTTTCACTGGATGGAAAGAGGGAGAGAGGGAAGGAGGAAGAAGAAGAAGAGGAAGAGGAGGAAGGCTGTGATCTGACAGGCTGGGGGCTGAGCAGAGACCAAAGGCCTTGGAGCAGCTGCCTTGTCACTGTGAGCTGAAGGTCTCTGAGGGGCCCTTCCAACTCTGAAATCCACTCCCCTGGCCTGCCTTGGGTCCAGGAAACTCATCACTAAAGCGTGTTCCCTCTGGGTGCAAGCATTGAAGGCCGCTGAAAAAGATGCCAGCGTTACCCAGGACCTTCCAACTTGATGAATGCATGAATGAGCCCACGGTAACGTTATAAACCTTCATCAATTGTTTCCTGAACCACCTGGGAACCTCCTGCAACTGGATGGACATGGAAGCCCCACCTATGTGGTTGCACACTGGCTTTCTTCCATACATGGGACCCTCATTTACTAATTACTTCAATTCCAGAAACATCCCCTGAACTCAGAGGTCATCTGACGTGCCCAGAAAGGTGATCAGTCTTCAACTTCTTATTAATCTCCCTCCCCTTCCTCCCCCTCCTCCTCCCCCTCCTCCTCCTCCTGCTTCTCTCCCCCCCCTCAGTGCACATGACAAAGGACAAGTGGGTGAGCCCAACGTGTGACTGAGACACTACAGCACAGAGTGACGTGTGCGATAATGTCACGCACAGGAAGGAGTGAGCAGCTTATGGCAGGGGGCAGGGAGGGGGCATGGAAAAGCAACATAGTTTGAATAGGAAATCAGACTTGATCCGGGTTTTGAAGATGAGTGAGCGGTTGTCTGAGAGGATTGGAGATTTCTCATCAGAAATCATGGAGGCCAGAAATAAGTGGAATATTTTTAAAATACTGAAAGAAAAAGACTGTCAACCCAGAACTCTGTATCCATGAAAATATCCTTTAGGGATGAAGGTAAAACAGACACTTTCAGATGAAGGAAAACGAATTCATTGCCAGCAGGTCTGCTCCAAAGGCAGAAAGGATGATCCCAGAAGAAAACTGGGGCGTCGGGGATGAGGAAGAGAAGCAGAAATGCTAAGTCTGTGGTAGAGAGAGTCGACGGCTCTTCCCTCTTGAGTTCACTACACGATGTTTAACAGTTGAAAGCAGAAAGGACGACATTGTCTGATGGGGCTTCCGACATATGGAGATGTCAGAAGACAAATGTGTCACGAAGGAGGGGAAGGCTAAGGGACCTGCGTGGGGTGGGATAACAGCATCTCCCTGAAGTGGTGGAGTATGGAGGCTGAGCAGACAGCAAGTTCAGCACACGCGTGGTAGACCCGAGTGCCATCAGTGAGCAAACAAACCATACCAAGGATGCGCGCAAAAATACAATCAAGAAATTGAAATGGAATACTACAAAGGATGTTCAAATAGTCCAAAGGAAGGCAGGAAAGGGAAAACAGGAACAAAAAAACAGAGAGTGCAATGGTAAGACTAAGTCCAAACATATCAATAATTACATAAATAAAAGTGGTCTAAAAGCACCAATTAAGAGACAGAGAATAAAGTTAGAGCACTCATCCCACTTGATTTTAAGACTTACTGTAAAGCTGCCATGATCTAGACAGCGTGGTATTGGTGACAGCAGAGGCACAGATCAATGGAACAGAACAGAGCAGGGGCTGGTCTATTTTTGTATGACTCATGAGCTAAGAATAGTTTTTACATTTTTAAAGGGTTATTTTTAAAAAGGGGGGGATTTCTATTTTTAATTTTTTGAGGAATCTCCATACTGTTTCCCATAGTGGCTGCTCCAGTTTACACTCCCACCAGCAGCCTATGAGGGTTCCCTTTTCTCCACATCCTCTCCAACACTTGTTATTTCTTATCTTGTTAAATGTAGCCATGCTGACAGGCGTGAGGTGACATCTCATTGTAGTTTTGATTCGCATTTCCCTAATAATTAGTGATGTTGAACATCTTTTCATGTGCCCATTTGCCATCTATATATCTTCTTTGGAAAAATGTCAGTTCATATCCTCTGCCCTTTTTTTTTTTTTTTTGCTGAAGAAGATTCTCCCTGAGCTAACTTCTGTTACCAATCTTCCTCTTTTTTTATGTGAGCTGCCACCACAGCATGGCCACTGACAGACAAGTGGTGTAGGTCTGGGCCTGGGAACTGAACATGGGACGCCAAAGCGGAGTGTGCCAAAATTAACCCCTAGGGCACTGGGGCTGGCCCCACTCTGCTCATTTTTTGATTAGGTTGTTCATTTTGTTGTTGCTGAGTCGCATGAGTTCTTTTTATATATTTTCAAAATTAACCCCTTGTTGGACATATGCTTTGCAAATATTTTCTCCCAGTTGGTGGGTTGTCTTTTAGTTTTGTTGATGGTTTCCTTTGCTGTGCAGAAGCTTTTTAGTCTGATGTAGTCTCCTTTGTTTAGTTTTTCTTTCTTTTCCCTTGCCTGAGTAGATGTGGTATTCAGAAAGATGCTGCTAAGACCAATGTCAAAGAGCGTACTGCCTATGTTTTCTTCTAGGAGTTTGATGGTTTCAGGTCTTACCTTCAAGTCTTTAATTCATTTTGAGTTAATTTTGGTGTATGGTGTAAGATAATGGTCTACTTTCATTCTTTTGCATGTGGCTGTCCAGTTTTCCCAACACCAGTTATTGAAGACACTTTCCTTTCTCCATTGTATGTTATTGGCTCCTTTGTCGAAGATTAGCTGTCCATAGATGTGTGGGTTTATTTCTGGGCTCTCAATTCTGTTCCATTGATCTGTGTGCCTGTTTTTTTACTAGTACCCTGCCATTTTGATTACCATGGCTTTGTGGTATATTTTGAATTGAGGGAGTGTAATACGTCCAACTTTGTTCTTTTTTCTCAGGATTGTTTTAGCTATTCAGAGACTTTTGTTGTTTCATATAAATTTTAGGATTCTTTGTTCTATTTCCCTGAAGAATATCATTGGGATTCTGACTGGGATGGCATTGAATCTGTAGATTGCTTTACGTAATATGGACATTTTAACTATGTTTGTTCTTCCCATCTATGAGCATGGAATATCTTTCCATTTCTTTATATCTTCTTCAATTTCTTTCAATAATGTCTTAAAGTCCAGCTATCCCACTACTGGGTTTTTATCCAAAGAATATGAAATCAAGAGTTCAAAGAGAATTATGCACCCCCATGCTCATCACAGCATTATTCACGATAGCCAAGACATGGAAGCAACACAAGTGCCCATCAACGGATGAATGGATAAAGAAGATGTGGTATATGTATACAATGGAATACTACTCAGCCATTTAAAAAAAGACAAAATTGTGCCATTTGTGACAAAATGGACCTTGAGGGTATTATGTTAAGTAAAATAAGTCAGACGGAGAAGGACAAAAACCATATAATTTCACTCATATGTGGAAGATAAACAAACACATAGATATGGAAAACATTAGTGGTTACTAGAAGAGAAGGGGATGTGGAGAGGGTGAAAGGGGTAAAGGGCCACATATGTATGGTAACGGAGAAAAACTAGACTATTGGTAGTGAACATCGTGTGGTCTATACAGAAACTGAAAAATAATAATGTACACCTGAAATTTACACAATGTTATAAGCCATTATGACCTCAATAAAATAATTTTTTCTGAAAAAGGATGTGAGACAGAGACTATATGGCCCACATATCATAAAATATTTACTCTTTGACTCCTCACTGAAAACATTTGCCAATCACTGGAATAGAGTCCAGAAATAGACCTACACAGATATGATCAACTGATTTTTGACAAAGGTGCAAAGGCAGTTCAATGAAGAAAGGATCGTCTTATCAATCAATGGTGTTGGAACAACTGAATAAAATAGGCAAAACTGAACCTCCACCTGAACCTCACACGTCATACAAAAATTACCTCAAAATAGACCATAGATCTAATATAAAATATAAAGCCACAAAACTTTTAAATGAAAACATAGAAAATTGTTGTGAACTGAGCTTAGGCAAAGAGTTCTTATACACAACATCCAAACATGACCCATAAAAAGAAAAAACTGAGAAATTGGACTTCATCAAAATGAAAAATTTGTTCTCTGCAAAAGACACTGTTAAAGGAATGAAAAGACAAGCCACAGACTGGGAGAAAAAATATTTCATCATATATCCAACAAAGGACTTGTATCCAGAATATATAAAGCACTCTCAAAACTCAATAGTAAGAAAACAGACAATCCAATTTAAAAAAGGGCAAAGACTAACAGATGCTTCACTAAAAGGATGTATGGATGGTAAATAAGCATAGGAAAAGATGTTCAACATCATTAGCCATTAGGGCAATACAAATTTTTGTGTGTGTGTGTGTGTGTGTGAGGGAGATCAGCCCTGAGCTAACATCCATGCTAATCCTCCTCTTTTTGCTGAGGAAGACCGGCTCTGAGCTAACATCTATTGCCAATCCTCTTCCTTTTTTTTTCTTCCCCAAAGCCCCCCAAAGCCCCAGTAGATAGTTGTATGTCATAGTTGCACATCCTTCTAGTTGCTGTATGTAGGATGTGGACTCAGCATGCCCTGAGAAGCGGTGCCTCGGTGCCTGCCCACGATCCGAACCCGGGCCGCCAGTAGCGGAGCGCGTGCACTTAACCGCTAAGCCACCGGGCCGGCCCTAGGGCAATACAAATTTAAACACAACTAAATACAACCTCACAACAATTAGAATGGCTAAAATTTAAAAATACCGAGTACTGGCAAAGATACAGTGCAACTGGAACTCATGCACTGCTGGTGGGATTGCAAAATGGTACAGACACTCTGAAAAATAACTTGCCAATAAGTTAAGCATAGAGTTACCATGTGACCCAGCAATCCCACTCCTGGGTATTTACCCTAGAGAAATGAAAATTTATGTTCACCCAAAACCCTATACACAAATATTTACAGAAGCTCTATTCATAATCATCAAAAGCTGGAAACAACCCAAATGTCCATAAGCAGATGAATGGATAAACAAACTATGGTACGTCCATACAATGGAATTACTCAGCAGTAAAAAGATAAGAGCGACTGATACATGCAACACCTTGGGTGGATCTCAAGAGCATTATGCTGAGTCTCCAAAGGTCACGTACTGAGTGATTCCTTTTATATGGTATTCTTGAAAGAACAAAGCTATCATGATGGAGAACAGACCAGCAGTTGTCAGGGGTTGAGATGGGGGAACAGCATCATTATGAAGACGTAGCACAGGGGGTTTTTGGAATGAGGGAGCTGTTTTGATTGTGGTGGTGATTACACAAGTATATAGAGGTGTTAAAATTCACATAATTCCTATAACTATACACCAGAATGAGAAGGAAGGAGGGAGGGAGGGGCAAAAGAAGGAAGCAAGGAAGGTTGGCTCATTCTTGAAAAAGCTGGGAACTGTACATTACGTTCTGTTCCCAGACTACATCTGAAGGGGTTTGTTGGACTGAAGCCAGAGGCCGACTGGGAGGCTGTGGTCTTGGAGATGGAATAGGGAAGGTGGGACAGACCCAGGGAGGGAAAGGGAGGTGTAAGTGAGAGGCCCACCCTCGAAGAGCTGGCAGGAGACATCCATCCAGTGGAGGAAACCAGTGCACAAACAAATAATGACCCACACAGCAATCCTGGCATCCCATCTGGGCGCCCAACAGGTGCCACAGACATTAAGGGCCCTGAGACCCTCCAGGGGCACACATCCACCCTTGCAGGGTGAGACAAAGCCCAGTCTCTTCCCCACTGATGCCTTTCCCATCTCCCAGGGCTTCCAGCCACAACGATCCACGTGTGGCTCACCAGAGTGGCCTGCTCTTGGCAGCATGCTCAGAGCACATGGTCAGAGACTGTTCCAAGACCCCAGACCCCAGCCGGGCTCCAAACCTCCCTGCCCCTCAGCCCAGCCTCGGTGTCTGGGCTGTAGGTGTTTACAGTGCCCGTGGATGCCTTCCAGCAATGGGATCTCTAGGTCCCCTAGTTAGCAGCTCAACTGAAAGAACCACTGAGATGTCCTGGTCCCTCCCTCCCCACCTGTGTTGGTGGCACAGACTGCTGGCTGCCTACCCAAGCCATCTCCCCTTTCTCTTCTAACAGCATCCCGATTTTGCTGGGGCCACAGTGTGCCTACTGAATCCCCACACTGCAGCCCTTCTCTCCTTGCTCAGAGTGTCCTGTGACTCACCTTGTGTGGGCCTCCTTCCAGACCAGGAAGCAGCCTTCTGCTTTTCATCTGCTCTTCTCCATACAGCAAAGATAAATCTTCACTTCCCTTTGGAGCTCCAGGCTGCCTACGGGAAGGGGTAAGAGGCCAGGAACCCCGATTTGCTCATCTGTTAGGTTTGATCAATTACCCGTCTCGAAAATTGTTTTGAGGATTAAATGAGACCAAATATGTAAACACCTGACCCTTAGTGGGTGTTCAACAAGCTTACCTCCTTCTCCATGCCCCTGAGACGTCGCCATCATAAAACAGTTCTTTGGTTACTAGGCTTGAAACACAAATACCCTTGGAAACAATTACACTCAGTCCCACCTCTGCAAGACCTCATTAATCAGTTACTTCTGTCCTAAGACTCAGTCTGAGGGGTACCTATGAGGGGTGGTGGCTCTTCTGGGAGACTCTGGTTAGGGTGGGTCACAGGAGAGACTCATGTGGGAGATGAGGTGGGGGGAAGAGGGAAGCAGCAGGCACTTGGTAGCACAGACGTGTTGGCAGTGACCTGTCGGCTCACCCAGGTGTGGTGGGGCGGCAAGCTGTGCTGCAAACACTCAGCTCCCCCTGATCCTCCTTCTGCCTCCCCCACCCCCAGGCCAGGCATGTGAGTTAGTCCCAGGATCAGGGGCCCTGGCTCCTGAAAGACGCTCAGACCACCAGGGAAGAGGCCACAAGAACTGACATGGGTTTTGTCCTCGTGGGCTCCAGCTTGTCCTCGCTTTCCTCGACTTTACGTCCATCTTCCCTTCCTGACCACCTGCCCTGTGGGCTCTAGTGTCAGACACGGGGCAAGGACCTTCCAGAGCCTGCTTGACCAGCCCCCACAATTGTGCAGGCAGGATCCCTGTAACAGATCCATTTTCATCTTTGTCTGTCTGTGTCTGTTTATCTCTCTATCTTCATATATCTGTCTATATATATTTTTTCTACTTATTTATATCTATCTATTATCTATCTCCATATATCTCTCTCTATACATCTATATCTACACTTATCTATATCTATTTATTTTTATCTATCATCTATGTCTGTCTATATCCTTATATCTCTCTATATATATATTATCTTTTTTTGTATCTACTTATCTCTATCTATCTATCTTTATCTATCTCCATATATAGCTCTCCATATATCTATATCTACTTATTTCTATATATGTCTATCTCTCTACCTGTCTATCTCTCTATCTATCTATCTCTCTATCTCTGTCTCTATCTATCTATCACAGTGGTTCTGCATCTCTGGTTTAGCCCTAGCTGATACATGACATGTGAAGGGCGGACAGCTATGCAGGTCTAGCAAGGCTTTCAAGATCCAGCCTGGGGACGTGCCATAGCTGCTGTGGACAGGAAATGATCATAGTCGTGTTTACTGTCACAGGCACTGCACAAGCACGTCACATTTCTTGGGGCAGGTTATCTATTCCCACAAAATGCTGGGAGCAAACCGTCCCCAAACTCATAGGCTTAAAACAAAGGTCGTTGTTCTCACTGATCTACAGGTGAGCTGGGGGTTGGCTGGTCTAGGCCAAGCTTGGCTAGGTGAGCCTGCTTCACGTGTGGGTGGCCCAGGCTGAGGGGCAGGAGTAACCCAGGGGAGACTCCTCTTGTGGCAATGGCGGAAGCTCAAGAGGACAAACAGGAATTTGCAAGGTCTCTTAAGGCCTAGACTAGAATTGGCATACTATCACTTCCATCCCATTCCATGAGCCGAAGCAAGTCACGTGGCCAGACCCAGAGTCAAAGGGGCAGGGAGGTTCACTCCCTCCCCACGGAGGCCACAGCCAGGGCATGGATGCTGGGCAAGGTGAAGCTAATGATTCCATCTACCACACGTGGTGTTTAGTCTGTGACAGGCACTAAAATAGGCAGTTTACATTCATTGAGTCCTCTAATCCTGACAATAACCCTATAAAATGGGTTTACTATTATCTCTTGGTTAAGTTAACTTATCCAAGAGTACACGATCATGAAGCGGCAGATCGGGATTCAAACTCGGTCTACCTCCAGTGCCCTCGCTTCACTGTGACGAGACTGTGGTGAGCAAAATGGGGCTTCCAGACACGTGGAGGAAACCGGTGTGAGTCAAATGATCGCACAAGCAAAAGGACAAGAGCAGCTCTCAGCGTCATGATGGAGAGGTGCGTGGTTCCGTGAGACAATGCACTAAGCAGATTTGACCAAGCCAGAGAGGTTGGGGGACACTTCTCTGAGAAAGCAGTGACAGCCTCCGTCTGAGGGATGACGCGCAAAAAAGGGCAGTGAGAGGTATTCCAGGCAAGGGAAGAGCGTGTGTAAATGCCCTGAGGTAGGAGTGGGGGACTATGAGACAGAGAATGAAAAAGAAAGCTGGCGTGGCTGGTGAGGGCACACTGTGAGAGGCCTGAAGGAAGGAAGCCGCGAGTGCAAGACATTGTGGGCCAGAGTGAAACTTTGCCTTCCCCTAAGAGCATCAGAAAGCATCAGGGAGGTTTTTGCAAGAAAATGACACGATAAGACTCACGTGTTAGAAACCTTTTCTAGCGGCAGGATGGAGAAGGGCTTAGCAGGATACACCAGGAGCCCAGGCACCAGGCCGCTGCAGGCGAGCAGGGAGGGACGGTGGTGGAAATGGACAGTGGCAGAGGGATTTGAGAGCACTTAGGTGAAACCCATAGGACTTGGCGGAGGGTTCCACGGGAAGAGTTAGAGTGTGTTGACATCCAAGAAGAGAGGCCTGAGAGGTGTTGGGATTTATGGGTCTGGAGCTGAGAGGAGAGCTGGGGTCATGATGACAGCCTGTGAGTCAGCTGCATGTAGGAAGTCATGGGAGCCATGGACACGATCACCAGGGGCGCAGTGGAGCCTCAGAGAGAAGAGGGCCTGGAAAGGAGATGTGAGAAATCCCAGCAGTCAAGGGCCAGAATGAGGAGGGTGAGGCTGTCAGGGAGTCTGGAAGGAATGGCAAGAGACAGATGAAAAGGAGCAGAGCGGGGCAGTACCCCAGAGTCCAGGGACAGAGTGTTTCCAGGAGGGGTGGCAATGGCGGTGAGCACTCCTGACCATTGTAGATGGGCCCCTGCAGTCACCCTTGACTCTCGCCTTCCTCTCACATCCCACATCCAACCAGTCAGGAAATCCTGTTGCCTCTAATTTCAGAGAATATCCAGAATCTGTTCACTTTTCACCATAACCCCCCGGGGCCCCTGTGGTGTGCTGGAGCCCGTGAGTACCGGCCACAAGAAATTAGCTAGCCAGTTGTTAGACCATGAGTGGCATGAATCTGCCGTGGTAGGAGCATTACCACCATGAAATGATCAGATCAGGGCTTTCTTTGCTCCCTCTGGGGGAGCTGGTTTACCAACTCTCCGCTCTGCTGTATCCCCATCTTATCCCAAGCATCCTTACTGGTCCATTTGCTCCCACCCTTCTCTCCTACAGCCTATTTCCATTCTCCAGTTGAATCCTCCTTTCAGATCATGTCATTTCTCTGCTTAGCACTGACCCTGTGCCCCCATCCCACCCAGCCCGAGTCCTATGGCCCACAAGGCTCTCTCAAACCTATTGTCTTTCTTCCCCCCATCACTCCACTTCATCCACCCTGGCCTCCTTGCTGTCCCACACATACTCCCAGCACACTCTGCCTCAGGGCCTTTGCAATGGCTGTTCCCACTGCTTGGAATGCTCTTCCTCAGGTACTATATGTGTAACTTACACCCTGCGTGCTTCAGGCATTGTACTGACCAGCCAATTTAAAATTATAACACCGCTTCCCGATCTCCATCTCCTTACCTGCTATATTTTTTCCCCTACAGCGCAAATGAGATTCAAACTGATTGTGTCATTTGTACTTGCTATATGAGTTCACTAACGAAGGAGCAGGAGCTGTGTGGGTGTGTGAGGGAGGAGAAGCCTGGTTGGAGATGGGCAAGGAGAGTAGGAGGTGGGAAGTGAAGAGAGCAATTCGAGACAATTCTTTCAAGACGTTTGCCAGCACAGAGGAAAGAGAAAGAGAGAACAATAGCTGGGGAGGGTTTGATTGTGATTGTTTTTTATGGGAAAGACTTCAGTGTGTTGGAGAGTTGCTAAGAGGAACTCAGTTGAGAAGACAAGGGGGAGTGGGGCTTCCCAGCGTGCGTTGAGGGCCAAAAGGGCAGGTGGGCAGCAGGGCGGGAGGATTGGCCTTAGATGGCAGGATGGACAATGTCCTGTTGGGACAGGAGGGAGGGAAACGGGGGGTAGCAGAAGGAGGTAGGCTTGTAGGTTTGGCATCAGGAAGAAAAAAGATCTTGCATCCTTTCCCTTGACACAGGAGTTGAGGTGGTCTGCTGGGAGGAGGGTGGTCAGAGGCTCAAGAAAAGTGGAGGGGGGTTGGGACAGTTCATCACGGGGGAGTGAGCTGGCCCTGAGGACCCTCTGAGGGTGATCACCAATTAATGGGGGCCTGCTCCCTGGGGGTCTTGTTCCAGCAGGCCTGTGCTGTCAGGGGTCTGGGGAGAGAAAGCTGAGCTGGGGTCCCCTACATTGGCACTTGCTGAGGTCTGACAATGGGGCGGAGGGACTGGGGGTTTGTGGCAGCAGCGAGCCTTATGGAAATGAGCCCCAACTACACGCTGTGGGAGATGCCGAAGACCCAGAGATGGCACTTCCCTCTTATCTGGACATTTTGGATTCCAGTGCCAGGGTGGGATTTGGGGACAGTACCTCTTTCAGGGAGCTGCCGTTCCCCTCTGAAAGAAATTGCTCTGGGGCAGGGGAGAAATTACGTCTAACTGTAATGCTTTACAAGGTGGCGCGGGGCGGAGACCCATTAGGCCTGCTGCCATCGTCCCTGCAGTGCGGCCAGCTGCTGGAGTGAGAGGTAATTCCCCCGTGCCCTTTATTGGCTCTGCTCAGTGGGAGTGACACCGGGCCCTGCTTTACGAGCTGGCAGCGCGGCTTCTACGAGCAGACCTGCTGTCAATAAGGGCTGTGTTTTATATTACAGGCCGGACGATTTATGGGCCGCCCCAACACTCGGCAGACAGCCATTTGGCCGGGGAGGAAAATGACCTAACACTTAAAAAATTTGGAAGGCAGAAAACTGCGTGTGTGTGTGTGTGTGTGTGTGCGTGTGTGTGGTACAGCACACACGCACATGTGTAGTTATGTCTGTGTCCACTCAACTTCATCTGCAGCTCTTACCAGGTATTGGAAAATAGGAACAGCTCTGTTGTATATGTTGGCTATAAACATGAAATGAAATAAAATGACTCATTTCCTTCTGGATATGGTCTTTGCATCACACTGACAATGGGGTTTTTGGGAGAGAGGCGGGTGACCAGAGGGTGGCCGGTTCCTGCCAAATCAAACTGGATTCCTTTCTCCCTAGGTAGTTCTAGCTTTCGGCAGAGCGTATGATCAAGTCTCCCATGAGAGAATTTGCCCTATTTTACTGAAATATCTGTTTTGGGTCTGTCTTCCCACTAGACTGTAAGCTCCTAGAAGGCAGGGCCGTGTCTCATTTGACTTTGCATTCTTAGTTCTTTAAATTGCCCCTGGCACCATAGTGGGGGCTCAATTGATGGTCATTGGATTAATGCTTGAATAAGGGGGAGTTATCTACCTGGGCACTGAAGTGGTCTGCCAGGAGTCAGTCCCGCAGTAGACAGTGAACCTCTTGCCGGCAAGTGCCCTGTCTTTGTCAGCACAGGCCCCGACACATAGAAATGTGTACTGGACTGGGATAGACTGAACAAACCAGAGAACTGTGGGTCAAGTGACTGTCCAGTTAAATGGATTTGCAACTCTAGACCCCCATCTCAGACAGTGTTGAAAACAAGAACAGGTGAGTGGCCTCAGGGCCATTCCTTTTTGGGCTTGTTGCTGGCCCTTCCTCGTCCCACTGACCCCTGAATGGTGGAGGGTCCCAGGCTCAGTCCTCAGCCCTTTCCTCTACTTTCTCTCCCTACATACACTCGTCCCATCTCAAGGCTTTAAATACCATTTATACATGGATGACTCTCAGATGGATACCTCACCCATGAACTCTAGACTCTTACATTCAACTACCTTTTTGACATTCCCTTGGAGGTCTCGTAGGCATCTCCAGCTTAATATTTATCCCCAAACTTTCTTCTCTTCCAGTTTTCCTCATCTTAGTAAATGACATCACCATTTACCAGTTGACCAAATTGAGAACCCAAGAGCCCTCTGAGATGGTTTATGTTGTGTGTCAACCTGACTGGACCACAGGGTGCCCAGATATTTGATTAAACATTACTCCGGTGTGTCTGTGAGGGTGTTTCTGGATGAAATTAACATTTGAATTGGCAGACTGAGTAAAGCAGATTGCCCTCCTCAATGTCCTGGGCCTCATCTGATCAATTAAATGTTTGAACAGAAGAAAAAGGGAGAGTTAGGAAGAATTACCTCTCTTGCCTGATTGTCTTCAAGCTGGGACATTGGTCATCTCCTGCCTTCAGACTTAGACTCAGACTATAACTATGCTTTCTGCTCTACCGGGTCTCCAGCTTTCTGACTGTAGATCTTGGGATTTCTCAAATATACATATAATTTCTTTCTTTTCTTCTGCATTTATTAGTGGAATTTTCTATAAGGAAGAGCTGCCTCTTCTCCCCTATTTATTTATTTATATCAGTATGGACAAGTGGATATTTATTTTATTCTTTGGATTAAAATCTAATACCACCGTCTATTTTGTTGCTCAAATTGTTCTAGCTTTAACTACCGGGAGCTCCTGGAGGTTAGCTCCTTTGTTCTTTTCATATGCCTTCACTCTTGCTTTTTGTTTTATTTGTTTAGAGGACTTCTGTACTTTCTGACACCTCCAGACTCACCTTGTATTTTTCCTGCCTTAGCCCTGGAATCAACCATTTCTTCATGGATCCCTACTTCCTTTAACTGGAGAATGATGTTTAGAAACTAAGATGTGAGCACTGGGTGTGCTCACTGCTGTGGGGTGCCATTTTCTTCTAGGCCCTCTCGTCAGATAAAGCTAGGAAATGTACATATGTATACTCACCTGTACGTACACACACTTCTGTATTTATCTTTGTATTTTTATTAAGTACCATGAGTTCACATTGCTATCTCAGATTTTAATCCAATGTTACAGGTTTATTTTAGCCTTCCACCTCTCCTTATTTGTAACTTCTCCAACAGTGAGAAAACCAGCTTTCTTTATCTTTAATTTGCTTACTTATTTGTTCAATTCTAGTGTACACATACAGTGTTTCAGAATTGCTAATCATACCCTTGAAAGAAACTCATTTAATAACTAGGTTACAACATTTATGTACACTTTTTTTCTTTAGCCTTATAATATCCAATCAAGATACTCTTTTCCACAGTTACTTAGATTACTTCTTTTCTTTCCCACTTCCTACGGTGTGGTTATGCTATTCATTTATAATATGGCTAAGTTCATACTGTTTGCAGTTCATCTCAGGTTAACCCCTTATCCTAGTTGGTTTCAATTGTTTGTTTGTTTTTTGGACGTGTAAAGGGTGTGTAAAACATTACGATGGTTCTAAGAGGCAAAGCCAATTAGAAAGACATCCTCAGGAAACTGTCACTCCTTCCTCGATCCCTGACACTCTGTTTCCATTTCACCCTTCTTTCTGCCCCTTTTCAAACACCTTCTTTCTACCCCTAAACAATCTCTTTAGTTCTGGTCTATCTTTTCTATATTTCTTTTGCACAAAAGAGAGATGCCTGCGTATTTTCTTATTCCTCTTCTTTCTTCAGTGAAAGATGGCATACTATTGACATTCTTTTGCACTGCTCTGACATGGGCCTAGTATACTCCCAGGGCCAGAGAGTGTTCTGGAAATGGTATATATCCTGAAAAAGACTCCATATCAGTTCATAGAGATCTTTCTCATTCTTTTTTTTATAGCAGCACAGTACTCCTGTGTGGATGTACCATAGTTTATTCACAAACTGACCTTCTTTCTGTTTTTCAAACAAGCCAAACTTATTTCTGCCCTGGGCCATTAGCACTTGTTCCTTCTGTCTAGAACACTCTGCCCAGAATTTCCCCGTTGCTGCCTCCTTGGGGCTTTCAGTCAAATTTCCCTCTTCAGAGAGAGTGTCCCCACACCCATTCTAAAGTGGCCACAGTCCCCAGTCCTCCCATCATTGTGTCTCATAGCCTTGCTTTATTTTCTGTGCAGCCCTCATCACAACATGATGTCATCTTGTTTACTTACCTGTTTACTCGTTTATTGCCTGTCACTCTTGTCCCCACCAGAGGACAAACTCCATGTCCTAAGCACTGCTACATCTCTATCCTGGCACATAGTAAGTGTTCCATAAATGTTTACGGAGTGCAACAGATACTGTCAGTGTCTCACTCACAGACCTGGATGTCCTAGGTACACTTCCTGCACCCCAATGGCCTCCTGTGTCTATTTGAGGGAATTTTCTGGCCCTGGGTGCATGCTAGGCCCATGTTAGGGCAGGCCAGAAGTAATTATCCCAGGAGTGACTCTGAATCAGTAAGGCACAGTTTCCTCAACCCTTGTGAGCAATTCTCAAGTGTGCTACATAAAATGACCAAGGTCCCAAGTGGGATGGCCCAGTTGCCCATGGCTGTGAAGCACTCATGAACGTAATCTCTACTGGCTCTCCTCCTTTCCCCATCTCACTTCCCCACCCCCTCACCATGCTTCCTGGCATTGCCTCCTACAAAGACCACTTGCATCCAAAACCTTGCCTAAGGCTGCCTTCAGGCGAACCCAAGCCAAGACTCTTATTAAAGGAATGGCCATCTGCCGAGGATCCTGTGACCACGTCCTGCAGAACTCTGACCCTGGCCCTTCCTTGGTCAGCATTTTTAATCACTCAGATCAAAGACAGGAAAGGTAAACTGTTCCAAATGTTGGGCTTTAGCAGGCCAATCCCATGGGATGGGAGGAGTTGCCTTGACAGAAATCCACATGAAAAAGCCCTGAGCAGTGTGCAGGGTCACCAGCCAAGGGGCTCATAGGCTGAGAGCACTACAGCTGCATTGGTCTGCCTGACAAGGGGCAAAGGATGTGGTCACAGGAGGGATAGCTGCCCTGTGGCCAGGCCACAGCAGGGTGTGATGAGCACGTGTAAAGAGGGATACTAGAGTGACATCAGGGTCATGGCAGAGTGAGTCATTACCTTTGTCTCTCCCCTCTAAGTTACAACTAAATGGACATCGATTGAACAGTGGAGGATTCCCTGCACAGCACAAAAGGATGTCTGAGAGGTCCATGCAGCCGTGCATCTGAAGGTAGGTGGTCTGGATCCCTGGGAGGCAGTGGAAGTAGGTGAGTGCACCCCTCCTCCTCCCCAGCAGCAGCGATCTAGGTCACAGGTCCTCACACAGTGGCTGGTGTGACTGTAAGAGGAGGTGGGGCAGCCTGGCCTGTGTGAATGTTTTCAGAGTTGTGGCCTGGCCCACAGGAGTGCCCACCGTGCCATAGCAGCCCTGCCCATGGAAACGCTCCCTACTGAGTGGTGTGGCTCAGCCCCTGTGAATGAGCCCCCATCAGGTGCAGTAGCTCAGTTAAGCCACCCATGAGTGCAGAGCAGGCCCATGTGTGAAAGAAAGTGCCCCTCCCCTCCCACCTAGTGCACTAGCTCAGCAGGTCCCCTGCCAAGTAGCGGTCCCACGCCAAAGAGACCCACTGGCAGAGTATAGAGGCCCTGCCTGCATAAGCATGTGTGACCTGCCAAGCAGCTGTGGCCGGTGCGCAAACACAGAGAAGCCCTACTGGCACAACTTACAGCAAATGGGGCAGGATAAGAAAACACAGCTCCTGCCCTCCACCCCAAGAGGTGGTAGGTGGAATCCGTGACCTGATACTACTACAAATGCGCCAGCAAGGGGTCACTTCATCAAACACTATGAAGAACTACATTAACACTTCAGAGCAGAAAGAAAATGACAAGTCTCCAGAAACCAATCCTGAACTCACAGAAATTTACAATCTAAGTGACAGAGAATTCAAAATAGTTATCATAAAGAAATTCAATGAGTTACAAGAAAACTCAGAAAGGCAGTTCAATGAGCTCAGGAATAAAATTAATGAGCAGAAGGAATACTTCAT
This sequence comes from Diceros bicornis minor, assembly GCF_020826845.1. Lineage (NCBI taxonomy): Eukaryota > Metazoa > Chordata > Mammalia > Perissodactyla > Rhinocerotidae > Diceros > Diceros bicornis. Next base: position 11,726,887 of record NC_080749.1, on the reverse strand, counting down.
TAAAGAGATTGAAACTCTGAAAAAAAAGAAAAAAGCCAAACAGAAATTCTGGATATGAAGAACACAATTGATGAGATAAAAAATAATCTAGAATCCATAAAAATTCGACCTAACTTTATGGAGGACAGAATTCATGATTTAGAAGATAGAAATATAGAAATGCTTCAGGGGAGGAGGAGAGAGAACTAAGATTTTTTAAAAATGAAGAAATTCTTTGAGAAATATCTGACTCAATTAGGAAAAGTAACATAAAGATTATAGGTATTCCAGAGGGAGAAGTGAGGGAGAAAGGAGCAGAGAGCTTGGCCAAAGAAATAATAGCTGAGAACTTCCCAAACCTGGGGAAGGAACTGGACTTACGAGCACATGAAGCCAATAGAACTCCTAATTACATCAATGCAAAAAGACCTTCTCCAAGGCATATACTATTAAAACCTGCAAAAGTCAATGACAAAGAAAAAAATATTAAGGGCAGCAAGGCAGAAGAAAATAACCTACAAAGGAACCTCTATCAGGCTGTCAGTGGATTTCTCAGCAGAAACCTTACAGGGTAGAAGAGAATGGAATGATATATTCAGAATACTGAAAGACAAAAACTTTCAGCCAAGAATACTCTATCCAGTGAAACTATCCTTGAGATACAATAGAGAAATAAAAACTTTCCCAGATAAACCAAAGATGAGGGAGTTTATTGCCACTAGACCTCCCTTACAGGAAACGATGAAGGAAGCCCTCATACCTGAAACAAAAAGGCAAAGGTTTACAAAGCTTTGAGCAAGGAGATAAATAGACAGAAAAAACCAGAAAATTGCAGCTCTACATCAGAATAGGCTAGTAAACACTTAATTGCAACAGAAAAGACAAAGGGGAGGAAAGCATCAAAAGTAACTATAAACACTTCAATTTAGTCACAAACTCACAACACAGAAAAGAATAATTGTGACATACAATAACTCAGAAGAGGAAGAGGAAAAGGACGGGACAAGCTTAGGCTAATGGAGATAAGAGACTATGAGAAAATGGACTGTCTCATCTATGAGACCTTTTATACAAACCTTATGGTAACCTGTAAACAAAATATCAGAGCAGAGCCACAAACCATAAATAAAGAGAAAAATGAGAAAACCATCACAGAAAACCACCAAACTGAAATGGCAGTCAGAATCACAAAGGAAAAAAACAATGGAAATATAGAACAACCAGAAAACAAGAGATAAAATGACAATATTAAGCCCTCATGTATCAATAATCACTCTAAATGTAAATGGATTGAATTCTCCAATCAAAAGACACAGAGTGGCTGGAGGGATTAAAGACACAATATGCTGCCTCCAGGAAACACATCTCAGCTCTAAAGACAAACATAGGCTCAGAGTGAAGGGATGGAAGACAATACTCTAAGAAAATGACAAGCAAAAGAAAGCAGGTGTTGCCATACTTATATCAGACAAAGCAGACTTCAAGATAAAAAAGACAAAGAAGGGCAGTATATAATGATTAAAGTGACATTCCACCAAGAGGACATAACACTTATGAATATATATGCACCTAACACAGGAGCACCAAAGTATATAAAGCAACTAGTAAAAGACCTAAAGGGAGAAATTGACAGCAACACAATAATAGCAGGGGACCACTTACATCAATGGATAGGTCATCCAGACAAAAATTCAAGGAAACAGTGGCCTTAAATGAAATACTAGACCACATGGACTTAAGAGATATATATAGAACATTTCATCCAAAAACAGCAGAATACACATTCTTTTCCAGTGCAGATGGAGCATTCTCCAAGACAGCCCATATGTTGGGAAACAAAGCAAGAGTCAATAAATGTAAGAAGATTGAAATCATATCAAGCATGTTTTCTGACCACAATGCTATGAAACTAGAAATCAACTACAAGAAAAAGGCTGGTAAAGTCACAAATATGTGGAGACTAAGCAACATGCTACTGAACAACCATTGGATCAATGAAGAAATCAAAGCAGAAAACAAAAAACACCTGGAGATGAATGAAAATGAAAACACAACATACTAACTCATACGGGATGCTGCAAAAGCTGTTCTAAGAGGGAAATTTATAGCAATACAGGCCTACCTCAACAAACAAGAAAAATATCAAATAAGTAATTTTAAACTACACCTAACAGAACTAGAAAAAGAACCAACAAAGCTCAAAGTCAACAGAAGGAAAGAAATAATAAAAATTAGAGCAGAAATAAATGAAATAGAGACCAAAAAAACAATAGAAAGGTCAATGAAACTAAGAGCTGGTTCTTTGAGAAGATAAACAACATTGACAAACCCTTAACCAGACTGATTAAGAAAAAAAGAGAGAAGGCCCAAATAAATAAAATTATAAATGAAAGAGGAGAAATTACAACAGATACCACAGAAATACAAAAGATTATAAGAGAATACTATGAAAAACTATATGCCAACAAATTGGACAACCTAGAAGAAATAGATAAATTCTTAGACTCATACAACCTCCCAAAACTGAATCAAGAAGAAATGGAGAATCAGAATAGACCAATCACAAGTAAACAGATTGAAACAGTAATCAAAAAACAAAAGTCCAGGGCCAAATATCTTCTCTGGAGAATTCTACCAAACATTCAAAGAAGATTTAATACCTATCCTTCTCAAACTATTCCAAAAAATTAGAGACAGAATGCTTCCTAAATCATTCTATGAGGCTAACATTATCCTGATCTGAAAACCAGACAAGGACAACACAAAGAAGGACAATAACAGGCCAATATTGCTAATGAACGTAGATGCAAAAATTCTCAACAAAATATTGGCAAATTTAATACAGCAATACATTAGAAGGATCATACACCATGATCAAGTGGTATTGATACCAGCGATGCAGGGATGGTTCAACATCTGCAAATCAATCAATGTGATACACCACATTAACAAAATGAGGAATAAAAACCACACAATCATCTCAATAGATGCAGAGAAAGCATTTGACAAGATGCAACATCCATTTATAATAAAAACTCTCAATAAAATGGGTGTAGAAGGAAAGTGCCTCAACACAATAAAGACCATATATAACAAACCCACAGCCAACATCATACTTAATTATGAAAAACTGAAAGCCATCTCTCTGAGAACACAAACAAGATGAGGGTGCCCAATCTCACCACTCTTATTCAACATAGTCCTGGAGATTTCAGCCAGAGCAATTGGGCAAGAAAAAGAAATAAATGTTATCCAAACCAGAAAGGAAGAAGTAAAACTCACTGTTTGTGGATGACGTGATTCTATATATAGAAAACCCTAAAGAATCCACCAGAAAGCTATTAGAAATAATCAACAACTACAGCAAAGTTGCAGAGTACAAAATCAACTTACAAAATTCAGTTGCATTTCTATACACTAATAATGAACTAGCAGAAAGAGAACTCAAGAATGCAATGCCATTTACAATTGCAACAAAAAGAATAAAATATCTAAGAATAAATTTAACCAAGGAGGTGAAAGACCTATACGCTGGAAACTATAAGACATTATTGAAAGAAATCTAAGAAGACATAAACAAAGGGAAAGATATTCCGTGCTCATGGATTGGAAGAATAAACATAGTTAAAATGTCCATATTTCCTAAAGCAATCTACAGATTCAATGCAATCTCAATTAGGATCCCAATGACATTCTTCATAGAAATAGAACAAAGAATCCTAAAATTTATATGGAACAACAAAAGACCATGCATAGCTAAAGCAATCCTGAGAAAAAAGAACAAAGCTGGAAATCACAGTCCCTGACTTCAAAACATACTACAAAGCTATAGTAATCAAGATAGCATGGTACTGGCACAAAAACAGACACACGGATCAAGGGAACACAATTGAAAGCTTAGAAATAAAACTACACATTTATGGACAGCTAGTCTTCGACAAAGGAGCCAAGAACATACAACGGAGATAGGAAAGTGTCTTCAATAAATGGTGTTGGGAAAATTAGACAGCCACATGTGAAAGAAGGAAAGTAGACCATTATCTTACACCATGCACAAAAATTAACTCAAAATGAATTAAAGACTTGAACGTAAGACCTGAAACCATAAAACTCCTAGAAGAAAACATAGGCAGTATGCACTTTGACATCAGCCTTAGCAGCATCTTTTCAAATACCACGTCTACTCAGGCAAGGAAAATAAAGGAAAAAATAAACAAATGGGACTACATCAGACTGAAAAGGTTCTGCACAACAAAGGAAACCATCAACAAAATGAAAAGACAACCCACCAACTGGGAGAAAATATTTGTAAATCATATATCAGACAAGGGGTTAATTTCCAAAATATATAAAGAACTCATACAACTCAACAACAAAAAGACAAAGAACCCGATCAAAAAATGGGCAGAGGATATGAACAGACATTTTTCCAAAGAAGATATACAGATGGCCAACAGGCATATGAAAAGATGTTCGACATCACTAATTATTAAGGAAATGCAAATCAAAACTACAAAGAGATATCACCTCACACCCGTCAGAATGGCTATAATTAACAAGATGAGACATTATAAGTGTTGGAGAGGATGTGGAGGAAAGGGAACCCTCATACACTGCTGGGGAGAATGCAAAGTGGTGCAGCCACTATGGAAAACAGTATGGAGATTTCTCAAAAAATTAAAAATAGAAATACCATATGACCTACTATCCCACTTCTGGCTATTTATCCAAAGATTGTGAAATCAACAATTTGAAGAGACTTATGCACCCCTCTGTTCATTGCAGCATTATTCACAATAGCCAAGATGTGGAAGCAACCCAATCGCCCATCAACCAACGAATGGATAAAGAAGATGTGGTATATATATATATACACACACACAATGGAATACTACTTAGCCATTAAAAAAGACAAAATCATCCCATTCACAACATGGATGAACCTTGAGGGTATTATGCTAAGTGAAATAAGCCAGACAGAGCACGACAAACACCATATGATTTCGCTCATATGTGGAAGATAAACTAACACACGGACAAAGAGAACAGATTAGTGGTTACCACAGGGAAAGTGGGTCATGGGAGTGGACAAAAGGGGTAAAGAGGCATGGTATTAAAAACTAGACTATTGGTGGTGAGCACAATGCAGTGTGTAGATAAACTGAAATATAATAATGTACACCTCAAATTACACAATGTTGTAAACCAATATGACATCAATAAAATAAAAAAAAAAAGAGGGATACTAAAAATTTTTTAAAACCTGGAGGACCTTGACTATGAAGCTCAGAGATCTGGAAACCACACGACTGAATGGGTACTTGGAGAAAAGAGACCATGAGAAGCTTAGCATGTGGGGGCGCCTGTGATGGGCACTATGGAGTATGCTTCCCAGGCCTCACTGATGGTAGGAATGACCTGAAGATCGTTTTAAAATACACTGACCTAAGAGTGACAGCACTGAAAATGACAACGTGGGAAACTCCAGGGCTCCGTTCCTCCAGAAAAGCAACTAATAATATGCCAAAACTGTCAGAATCAACTTTTGAAGAACTCAAATCTAGTCATAAACTTACAACAACCAGGGGAAGGCTTGGGGAAAAAAGAAGCTGCTGCTGTTCAGTAAGTGAGCACTGTAGCATTTTAAATTGCCCACCTGCCATAGCTCACTCCCCAGATAGGCAGTGGCCATGAAGACCACAACCCTTCCTATCCTCACTCTGGGTGCAGGTTGCCAGGGCCAGAGGGAGAAATATGGACCTGATTCTCAAAGAATGTCGTTGCATTTTGACCTGCCTGGCAGCTCCCTGGAGGACTGGGGCAAGCGTTTGCCTCTGTTTTGCCTAACTCAGAGCATTCCCAGGGCTGAGGTGGCTTCCTGGGTGGTGTTTGCCAAAAGGAGTTAAAGGCGTAAGGACTAGCACAGCAGCCTGGGGTGAGGGATGACAGTCAGGACAAGCAATAGACAGATCAAAAACTTGGGAAGGAAGGGATTGGGAAAGGAGGTACATAGTGGAATAAGGGCTTTTAAAAGCTCCCACATATTCCAGAGCATCAAAAAGGTCATATGCAGGACCAGGGCAGGATGCATGCTCAGCAAAGGCCTAAGAAGACACTAAGCTCTCACCCCAGCTGACCTTCAGGCTCCATACAAACAGAAAATGGAGGCTAGGACAGACTGGTAGATGGCCTGGGTAAGCACTGAGGAAGTGCCCCTACACACAGCCAATCTTCAAAGACTGGGAGTGTAGTTTTTATTCCTCCATTTTTTTCTTTTGGCACCAGGAATTTTTTAAAAACTCTGTTGAAACACTGGTTGACCACTAAGCTAATGGAACAGACTTCAGTGGTCACACATGACAAAAGAATACAGACTTTACAAAAATAGTTTAGGAAAGTCACTAAACAAGCACACAAAAACAACCTGACAAGCAGCAACAACAAACTCTGAGGAGGAGGGGGGAAGAATCTGATTTCCAGAGTTGCCAATAAATGTTCAGTTTTCAACAAAAAATTATAAGGCATGCAAATAACAAGAAAATATGGTGCATTCACAGGAATAAATCAATTAATAGAAACTGTCCCTCAGAAGACCCAGGCATCAGACTCACTAGACAAAGATTTTTAAATCAATTGTTTTAAACATGCCAAAGAACTAAAGGAAACTATAGACACAGAACTAAAGGAAATCAGAAGAAAAATGTCTCACCAAATAGAGAATATAGATAAAGAGATAGAAATTACAACAGGAACCAAATAGAAACACAGGAGCTGAAAAGTACAATAAATGAAATGAAAAATTCACTAGAGGGGTTCAACAGCAGATTTGAGCAGGCAGAAGAAATAATCAGTGAACTTAAAGGTAGGTCAATTGAGATTATCCAGTCTGAGGAGCAGAAAGTAACAAAGAATGAAGAAAAATTAACAGAGCCTAGGAGACCTGTAGGGCACCATCAATCACACAAACATACGCATAACAGGAGTCTCAAAGGGAGACAAAAGAGAGAATGGGGAAGAAAGAATATTTGAATAAGTAATGGCTAAAAACTTCCCAAATTTGATAAAACACATCATCCACACATCCAAGAAACTCAACAAATTCCAAGCAGAATAAACTCAGAGACCCACACTGAAACATATTACAGTCAAAATGTTGAAAGACAAAGACAAAGTGAGCATCTTGAAAGCAGTAAGAGAGAACTGACTCATCACAGACAAGGGATCCATAATAAGATTAACAGCAGTTTTCTCATCAGAGACTGTGTTGGCCAGAATATAACATATTTAAAGTGCTGAGAGAAAAAAAAATGTCAACCAAGAATTCTATATCCAGCAAAACTATCCTTAAAGAATGAAGGAGGAAATCAAGACATTCCCAGATAAACAAAAACTGAGGAAATTTGTCACTAACAGCTCTTCCCTCTAAGAAATGCTAACAGGAGTCCTCCAGGCTGAAATAAAAGGACACTAGACACTAACTCAAAGCCATGTGAAGAAATAAAGAACACCAGTAAAGGTAGCTACACAGATATACATAAAAGCTAATCACACTGCAATTGTGGTTTTTAACTTTTCTTCTCTACATGATTTAAAAGACAAATTCATAAATTAATAATTATAAATCTCTGTTAACAATAAATAAAGACGTAATTTGTGACAATAACAACATGGGGAGGACAGAGCTGTGAAGGATCAGAGTTTTGGCATACTACTAAAACTAAGTTGGTATTAATTCAAACGAATTGTTATACAGTTAGGATGTTAATTGTATTCCCCAGGGTAACTGCTAAGGACAAAAACTAAAACATATACAGAAAAAGAAATGAGAGGGGAATCAAAACAATACACTAGAAAAAATCAATCACAACAGAAGGCAATAATGGAGGAATTGAGGAACAAAAAAGGTATAAGACTCATAGAAAACAAGTAGCAAAATGACAGAAGTAAGTCCTTAGTAGTAATTACTTTAAATATAAACAAATTAAACTCTCCAGTCAAAAGGCAAATATTGGCAGAATGGATAAATACTTTGATCCACATACATGCTGTTTATAAGAGACTCTTTTTAGATGTAAAGATACAAATAAGTTGAAAATGAAAGGATGGAAAAAGATATTGCATGCAAATAGTGACCAAAGGGGAGCTGGCTGGCTATACTATATCGTACTATAATACGAGAAAAATAGACTTTAAGACAAAAAGGAAAAAGAGGAAATTATATATTGATAAAACAGTCAATCCATCAAGAAGGTAAAACAATTATAAGTATACATGCACCTAGCAATAGAGCTCCAAAATATATGAAACAAAATTGACAAAACTGAATGGAGAAACGGTACAACACCAATAGTTGCAGACTTCAAGGGCCCACTTTCAATAATGGATAGAACAACTAGACAGAAGATCAATAAAGAAATAGACTTGGACAACAACATTATAAACCAACTAGACCCAACAGGCATATATAGAACATTCTCCCCAATAACAGCAGAATATACATTCTTCTCAAATGCACATGGAACACTCTCTAGGATAGACCATATGTAAAGCCACAAAACAAGTTTCAGTAAAGTTTAAAAGATGAAAATTGTACAAAGAATCTTCTCTGACTACAATGAATGAATAAAACTAGAAATCAATAAAGGAAGGAAAAATGGAAAGTTCACAAATGCATGGAAATTAGTAACATACTCTTAAACAACCAATGAGTTAAAGAAGAAATTACAAGTGAAATCAGAAAACACTTTGAGATGAATGAAAACAAAAAAACACACACCAAAACCTGTTGGATGCAGAAAGCAGTAATTAGAGGGAAATTTATGACTATAAATGCCTACATTTAAAAATAAAAAAGATTCCAAATCAATAGCCTAACTTTACACCTTAAGGAACTATAAAAAAAGATAAGCTAAACTCAAAGCTACAAGAAGAAAAGAAATAATAAAGATTAAAGCATAGATAAATGAAGTAGAGACTAGTAAAACAATGGGGAGAATTAAGGAAACCAAAAGTTCGTTCTTTGAAAAGATTAACAAAATTGAAAATCTTTTCTTTAAACTATGAAAAAAAGAGAGAAAAGTCAAATTACTTAAATTCAAAATGAAAGTGAGGAGAAATGGAGAAGCTGGTCATAAAATTCATATGCAATTTCAAGGGTCTCCAAAGAGCCAAAACAACCTTGAAAAAGAAAAACAAAGTTGAAGGATTTATATTTCCTGATATCAAAACTTACTGCAAAGCTACAACCATCAAAACAGTGTATACTGGCATAAGGATAGACAAATAGGTCGATGGAATAGAACTGACAGTCTAGCAATGAACCTGTACACCTATGGTCAATTGATTTTTGACAAGGATGCCAGATCATTCAATGAGGGTAAGAATAGTCTCTTCAACAAATGGTGGTGGGACACCTGGATATCCACATGCAAAAGAATAAAATTGGACCCCTACCTCATACCATAAAAAACTTGATTCAAAACGAATCAAAGACCTAAATGAGAGAGCTAAAACTACAGAACTCTTAGAAGAAAACAGAGAGTGAATCTTCATGACCTTGAATTTGTCAGCAGATTCTTAGATATGTCCCCTAAAGCACACACAACCAAAGACAAAATAGATAAATTGGACATCATTAAAATTAAAAACTTGAATGCTTCAAAGGACACTGTTAAGAAAGTGAAAAGACAACCCACAGAATGAAAGAAAATATTGGCATATATCCAATAAGAGTATACTATTCATAATATATGAAGAATTCTTACAACTCAACAACAAAAAGACAAGAACTCAATTTTTAAAAATAGGCAAATGACTTAAATAGACATTTCCTCAAAGAAGATATACAAATGGCCAAGAAGCACATGAAAAGATGTTCAAAGTCACTAGTCATTGGGGAAATGTAGGTCAAAACCACCATGAGATGTCACTTCACACCCACAAGGATGACTAGAATAACAAAGATGGACAATAACAAGTGTTGGCAAGAGTGTGGAGAAACTGGAACCCTTGTACGTTGCTAGTGGGAATGTAAAATGGTGCAGCTGCTGTAGAAAACAGTTTGACAGGTCCTTAAAAAGTAGAACAGAGTTATCATATGACCCAGCAATTCCACTCCTAGATATATACACAAAAGAATTGAAGATAGCTATTCAAACAAAAACTTATACATGAATGTGTAGTAACTACTATTTATAGCAGCACTGTTCACGATAGCCAAAAGATGGAAACAACTCAAATGTCCGTCTACTGATGAATGTATAAAAAAAATTGGTCTATCCATACAACAGAATATTATTCAGCCATAAAAATGAAGTACTGATGCATGCTACAACATGGATAAACCTTGAAACCATTATGCTAAGTGAAAGAAGTCAGTCACAGAAAGTCAAGTGTTGTATGGTTCTATATATGTGAAATATTCAGAATAGGTAAGCCCATAGAGGCAGAAGGCATATTAGTGGTTGCTGGGGGCTAAGGGGAGGGAGGACAGAGAGTGACTGTTTAATGACCATGGTTTCCTTTTTAGATGTTAAAGATATTTTGGGAGTACAGAGAGGTGATGGTTACACAACATTGTAAATGTACTAAATGCCACTGAATAGTACACTTTAAGATAGTTAATTTTAGGTTATGTTAATACCTCAATAAAAAACAATCTGATTCATTGTTCCCAGCTTATATCTATGGAATCAAAATCATTAGAGACCGTCCGGAATCTGAACTACTTGAAAGCACCCAGGTGATTCTGATGGGCAGCCAGGTCTGGGATGGCTTCTCTGGAGGGCTGGCTGGGGCCTGGAGCACGCTGGGAAGAGCAGGAGGGACATGTGGGAAGACCAGTGCGGTGAGCATGTGGAAGGAGCTAGATAGTCCTCTTCCTTCAGCCCTGCCCTGGCTTCTTCTCTTAGGAAATCAGCTCTTTCTCCTCCTCCCTGGTACTCCTCCTCCAGTCCCCCAAAGACCCCCATCACTCCTCAGGAGGCTACTCCTTTCCCCAAAGTGTATGATTTCACAGGAACAGACTTCCCTTGGCAGCACACCTGCCATGGGCCCGGGCCTGCGCCTGCGCCGGGCTCTTGGTGTGTGTTACTCCACTTAACAAACTTCCAAGAGAGCTATTATCATCTCCTCATATAGCTGAGAAAACTGAGGCTCAGAAACGACGAATATTTACCCAAAGTCACCTGGGTAGAGAGTGGAGAAACCAGGTCTGCCTTCTCCCCAAGCCGAAGTCCACAGGTCTCCCGTCAGGGCCTGAATTCCTGCTTCCCTCACACCACAGCGGGCTCCAGTTTGGAGACTGATCGGCTGCGGGCTCCCAGTAGCCTTGTGAGAGTGGATATCTCCCTTCCCAGCGGAGAACCTGAGGCACAGAAAGGTCCTCTGATGTGCCCAAGGCCACACGGTGAGCACAGCCTGACCTGCAAAGCGAGGGTGCTGGCTCGTGAAGGCCTCCGTGTGGTGTACTAGCGGGACACCGGGCAAGTCAGCTACAGCACTCCCTCCTCTGCACGGCAGAGCCATCTTCAGTAAGGATCTTCTAACAGAAACATATTAATGACAGAAAAACACTGACAGTGAAATTTTTCTCATATTGAACATCACACACACACACACAATCATTCAGGAAAAGAAAATTAAGAAAAACTTAGAAAGAAAAAGAAAAAAAACAAATATTACAGTACTTCAAAGGAAAAAATTCAACTGTTTACTCAATACTTTTTCTATCTACCTAGCAACTGGAATTTTGATCCTTCAGTTACAGTCTGAGGTAATAATATTTTATATAAATAATTGTCTCATACCTAATAAGTGACTTTTAATGAAACAAAAACATCTGCAAAAGGGTACAATTTAGGTAATTACTGAATCATACAGTGATGTAATGTTTTATTTTCTCAATTTATGATTTCATTCTAAAATAACCAATGAACACCGAAAAATATAAATTTAGCTTTTAAAGGTACTATTCAAATTCTGCCAAATATTTCAAGTATAAACTAAAATCGTCACTTACCAAACAAAAACATTACACCTCACAGTTTGCGCTCTTTCACTGTTTTCAATTTTGGGTAGTAATTAACACTTTGGGTTCTGACATTCTGGCTTTTTCATCAGTGTGTTTTAGCAGTTTATTCCACCAGATGTTGGAAACATGTCCTGGGCCTGAAAGGAGCTCGAATGAGTCCAGATCGTCTGAACTCGCCCTTGCAGCACATGTCGCTGAGTCCCTGTGCCTCGGGGGCTCACCGTATGACAGGGAATTCTCAAATTATCTTCCATGTAGACGGCAGCGTTTGTTAAAGGATAAGTAACGAAAGTGCGCTCATTTGAAGCTTACATGTGTGTCGTGAAAACGCAACCAGAGCAATTATTTAGAGCCTAAACCAACAAAAGATTTTTTCCCAGACGAAAATGTTATCATGGACATTGTTTAGAATTGCTGGTGCAGGACAATTAAAAGCAGGCCCACTTTTAGTCTGTATTGTTATTGCTTTTACACTCTCCATAGGCCATGCACACCCATGCTGCCTGCACGCAGGAAGAACCCTGCCGCCACCCACACTTGGTCCTGAGGGGGCCTCACTTAACATCTGAGCATCTATTGCTGAGGGGATAAGATGAAAGCAGGGCCCCTTCCTGGCCTTCTGGAAGCACCAACTTCCTTTTACAATCCTCAGCACAAGCCATTCTCAGGACCCCAGGGCCTTCTGCTCTGCTGCGTGCCTTCCTCGTTTTCTAAGGCCGGGCTCATTTCCCGCTTTCTCCAAGACGCTCTCCTGACCTCATCCTTCTCTACAATGGGCACGTACGTCTCCCCCGCCACTCTGCACTGCCGGGTCATGCTGGAGTCCACCAGGGTCCTTGCTTGTCCAGCGCTGAGCCGCTCTGAGGTGCATCTCAGGAGGTGCTTAGTGTCTGGCTCTGTTCCAGTTGTGCCCAACACCAATACAGTCACGTGCTGCATAATAACATTTTGGTCAATGACGGACCGCGTATACAACCATGGTCCCATAAGACTAGTACCAAGTAGCCGACGTGTGTAGTGGGCCAAGCCATCTAGATTTGCGTAAGCACACTCTATGATGTTTGCACAATGACGAAATCGCCTAACGGCGCATTTCTCAGAACGTATCTCCTTCATTAGGCGACGCGTGGCTGTAGTGTGGTCTGCTAGGGCCGCTGAACGAGAGGGGAAGGCAGGGGGAAGGAGGGCCAGCCCTTCATGAGGGAACAGCAGCCAAGCAATGGAGAGCCACAAAAGGACTAGATATCTGGGTGGCCTGGGTTGCCCTCCAGTCCTTCCAGGCGTGTAAACCTTGTTGCTCTGCCCCAGGCCCATGCAGGCCGTGCGGGTAAGAGATAGGGGAGGGATTGGCACTCTCCGCCCCTGTTACTTGCCACGTCCCATGCTAGGCTCTGTGTACGCATCCCTCATCTCAAACCACAACAACCTTCCAGGCGGTGCGTGCAGCAGGCCAGCGCCTCTGGTTCAGAGGGCTATGTGTCTTCTCCCACCAGCCAGGTAGTAAGGAGGCCCTGTAACAGATACAAAGCTCTCAGGCACAGGCATCTGCACCTCGAGTGGCCTGGAACACACAGGAGCTTCTCAGCCTCCTGCCTCCTCCTCAGCTGGTCGGTTCTCCTCTGCTGCTTCTTCCCAGGCCTCAGCCTCACCTGCCCACCAGCCCACCTGCACCCCCTGCTTGGCCCCAACATGGCCCTTCTCAGGGCCCCTGCTAACCGGCAACTTCTCCTACTTCAAAATCCCAGAGACAGCAGCCCCCACCTCCTCAACCTAGTCGTCTTCCCTTGGTCCACCCCACTGGGGCCAGGCAGTTGCCCTGATCGGGGGCTCAGGACCAGGCTGGCACGTAACCATCCCATCTACTGCAGGGAGGTCCTATTGTTATGCAAAAAAATTCAGCTACTTGCACGAGGGCCCGCTGAAAGTTACTCCCCAAGACCCAAGCCCAGGTCAGTGCTCTCATGGTCCCCACCTCCCTCCGCCCCCGGCCGAGGAATGAGGCTCCTGGAAGGCGGCAGTGTGCGGCTTCCTGGTCTCCTGCACTGGCTAACCACAGCAGATGTACTGCCCTGTGGTGAGACTTATTAAGCTATTTGAAGCCGTCAAGGGAAAGCAGCCACATGTAAATCTCAACTCTGTTTGGCAAAATACCTGGAGAAGGATTTTATTTCTGCTGGGCATTATTATGGGTATTGATTTGAGAAACTGAAAATTCAATAAAACAGATTAAACCTCCCAAGGAATGAGTGTGGACCATCAACCCACATCGCTGTGGGGCACGAAGGCACGGTGGGTGGGAACAGACACCACGGCACTGTCAGCCCAGCAGGCTGCAGGCCCTCGGGGGCAGAAGGTGGCCGAGCCCAGACTCTTCCCCATGGGGCTGCCTCCCAGCTCATCAGCCCCTCTGCTGTCCAGTCCTGCTCCTGCCCCAGGCACTGAGGACACAGGTGACAGGAACACAATCCTCCCTCTTCAGGACACCTGGCCTGGCTCTGCAGGAAGCTGACATCATGGGAAAAGGAAAGGGGGAGAGTTTGGGACTTTAAATTAAAAGAGACCAAAGACATCCAGCAACCAAGTGTCAACCCTGACTGACTGCTGGTTCAGAAGGAAAAAAACAGCTACGACAGTCCTGGGACGATTGGTGAAATTTGAATGTGGACGGGATATTAGAAGATATAAGAGAATTATTGTTAATTTTGTAGGTGTGATAATGGTTTTGTAGAAGAATGTCCTTATTCTTAGGAGATACACACTATTTAAATAAGAAATGTCATGATGCCCGCGACTTACTTTCAAATGGTCAGTTAAAAACAAATCTCTTTATTGATCTGTGTGCATATGTCGACAAAGCAAACAGGTCAAATTCTGAACAATTGTTGAATCTAGGTGGGGGGTTTGCAGGTGCCCATTGTACTTTTCTTTCCGCTTTTTTTCTATGTTTATAACTGTTAAAAATAAAAAGTTGGTGGGGGGGTGTGGCCCAGTGGTGTAGTGGTTAAGTTCATGCACTCTGCTGTGGTGGCCTGGGGTTAGCGGGTTTGGATCCCAGGTGCAGACCTGCTCCACTTGTCAGGCACGCTGTGGAGTCATCCCACATACAAAATGGAGGAGGATGGGCACAGATGTTAGCTCAGGGCGCATCTTCCTCAGCAAAAAGAGGAAGATTGGCAACGGATGTTAGCTCAGGACGAATTTTCCTCACCAAAAAACAAAAAACAGTTGAGGAAATAAAGATAGAATCCCTGTCTTCAAGAGACACACAGTCTAAGAGTTCAGTTAAATATCTGCCTATACAACCAGTGACGAATGAAGTCAGCCCTGGGGAAGCACTATGGAGAAGCCAGGAGCCCCTCCCACAGCTGTTACCCTACAACTCCTGACACAAAGTTCGCCTATAGAGCACAGAACAGCATCCTTCAGGCTCTTCTGTGTTATGCAATAGGCCAGGAGGAAGGGAAGGGGCAGTCACCGCGTGGCACCGAGGGAGATGCCACGGGTAGAGGAGTCCTCTCGAGTATAGGCTCCTACCGTGTCCAGGGTAAGGCCAGCCCTGAGAGCCTTAGCACCAGTCCCCAAAGAAGTCAGGGCCCAGTTAGATGGGCCAAACCCTCCTTGTAGGGAGCTGGTAGCCTAGAGAGTGATGGAGCGGGTTCTTGCCCTTATAACACCACAAAAAACATAAGTTCCTTCCAAAATGTCCCAATTGGGAGACAAATGGCTGTAGATTGGAATGGAAGGGGCGGGGCAGAGGCTGGACATGCTTGGGGCAGATGCAAGGGATGAGAGGAAGCCAGATGAAGTCAGGAATAGAGGAGAGGCCGGGGCTACTTGAACATTACCAGATACAGTTTACAATCCTCGATTTTACATTTAGACACAGCTCTGTTAATAAAGCTGAGTCAAAACAACAGTGTCAGGCTCCTTGGAGGAACGGCTGCTGCCAGGGCCAGGGCACGGAAGGTACGAGCTGAGCCTGGCTCATGTGGTCACGGCACAAAGTGAGGAGGGGCTTGGAAAACTGAAGGGGGCATGCCACAGGACACAGGAGCCACACCAAAAGGGCTCCTACAGGCCAAAACTGGGACAATTTGAGCACTAAAATGAATACCAACCATTAGGAAAAACAGGAATCCATGAATCTATACCAATCGTTCTCATCCCGGGGGAGTTTTGTTCTCCAGGGACATTTGGCAATGTCTGAGACATTTTTTTGGTGATCACAACTGGGAGGCTACTGGCATCTATCGGGAAGAGGCCAGGGATGCTGCTAAACATCCTACAGTGCACAGGACAGTCCCCACATCGGAGAATGTTCTGGTACAAAATGCCAATTGTGCTGAAGCTGAGAAACCCTGGTTCATACTGATGGTAAAAAGATAAACAAAGAAATGGCTAAATGGGGTAGAGTGGGCCTCTTGCTTAGAGGGGACCATTGAGTGCCGGCCAGCAACTGTCGAGGGTGCACCTGAGGGGTAAATCATCATTTTGCAACTATGATAGTAAGGACTGGTCCAGGCAGAATCGTCAATGGGTGCTAGCCCCAGGGGGGACATTTTGACAAGGAGCAGGTAATTTGATGGTCTAAAGTGCCTCCCATTGATTGCTTATTCGTTGCAAGGGGGGGAAACAAACCTACAAAGTAGAGAATTTGGGACACATCTTGGGGTGATCAAAATTAACGTCACCATGAGGGGTGGATGGACAATATGTGCGTCCAGACATGAGGTCCTGATAACACAGCATCATTGTGGAGTATTCTGGCTGGAGTTGCATGACCTGAATCTAGCCTAAAATGAGCAACATTCCCTTTTTTTAAAAGTCCTGTATTCTTCAAAGATGTCAACATCAGAAAAGGCAAATAAAAGCTGAGGATATCTTCCAGATTAAATGACATAAGAGACAGGACAGTTAAATGCAGCACGTGATCCTCAACTGGATCCATACTGAAGGAAAAATAAAGCCATAAGGGACATTACTGGATCAACTGAGAAAATTAGAATGCGGCTGTAGATTAAAGTATTATATCTATGTAAAATTTCCTGATGTTGCTAATTATCCTACAGTTATGTAGGAGAAAGTCCTTATTCTTAGGAACTACACACTGAAGTGTTTAAGGGTAAAGGGGCATGATGTATGCAATTTACTCTCAAACAGTTCAGAATAAAAATCCACATGTGTATGTGTGTTTAACACACTGTGGTAGGCTGAATAATGACCTCCCAAAAACATATCTGCCTCCGAATCCCCAAAACCTGGAAATGTTACCTTCTATGGCAAATGTGATTAACTTAAGGACCTTGAGGTGGGGAGACTGTCCTGGATTATCCAGCGGCCCTATTGGAATCACAAGGGTCCTTATAAGAGGGAGGCAGGAGGTCAAAATGAGTAGTGGGAGATGTGACAACAGAAGCAGGAAGTTGTAAGCAATGTGAGGGAGGGACCACAAGCCAAGGAATGCAGGCAGCCTCCAAAAGCTGGAAAAAGCAAGAACATGGGTTTTCCCCTGGAGCCTCCAGAAGGAGCACAGCCCTGCTAACACCTTGACGTTAGCCCAGTGAAACTAATTATGGACTCTGGGCCTTCAAAACAGAAAGAGAATAAATTTGCATTATTTAAGCCACCAAGTTTGTGGTAATTTGTAATAGCAGCCATAGGAAACTAATATATATACACACATATATATGTGTATATGTATATGTGTCTATATATGTCTATATGTCTATATTTGCGTGTATACATAAACACACACGTATATATACATACACATATCTATAGATACACGCATACACATATATACACACACAATAAACCCTCATTATTCATGGATTCTGTATTTGCGAATTTGTCTACACACTAAAATTTATTTGTAGCCCCAAAATCAGTACAGTTCTTTTGCAAGATATACAAACAGTGGTGAAAAGTTTGAGTCACCAAAGTGCATGTTCCCACCTGGGGTCAAATGAGGTGACACTCTGATTCTTGTTTCAGCTCACACTGTAAAAAAGTGTCCCTTTCGAGGTCTACTTAGTGCCATGTTTTCCACATTTTTGTGCTCTTTGCAGTAATTTCACTGCTTAAAATGGCCCCCAAGTGTGGTCCTGAGTGCTGTCTGGCATTCCTAAGTGCAGGAAGGCTTACAGAGAAAACACTTGTGTTAGAGAAGCTTCCTTCAGTTGTGAGTTAGTGCTGTTGGCCATGATTCAATGTTAATGAATCAACGGTATATAGTAAATAAGGAGTCTTTAAACAGAATCACATACAAAACAAGGTTATGTGTTGATCGAGTGATGATAGTGTTGTGACTAGAGGCTCACAGGGACCTAACTCTGTATTTCCCTGGGAGCCGGGCTTCAGTGCTCACTGAATCAGTGTTCACGGCAACGTGACAGGACATGATTACTGGGTATGCGAGAACTGACTGTATATATATGTTTGGTGGCAGGGAGAGCACAAGTGTTAAAGCAAAGGGAGCACAATGTTATCAAAAGGGGAATCTGAGTTAAGGGTATATGGATGTTCTTTGCATTATTCTTGCAACTTCTCTGTAAGTTTGAAATTATTTCCAAATAAAATGTTAAAGGAAAGAGTGGCTGTGTCAAGCAGTTGCGTCCAAATACCTCCTATCACATCAGTGTGTCAGCACTCCATGTTCTAAGCTCAAAGGGTGCTGTGTAAGGAAAGGCCCGTGGTGGCACCAGGGCAGGCTCCACAGGCACAGTGGTCTCCTGGCAGCCTCGTTCTGTGGGTGCGTCAGAAGCTGCCTGTGAGAAGTGAAGGCTCAGGGCACAGACCTGAGCACTGGGGTCACTGATGGAGCAGGCCAGCTGGCCCCCCAGAGCTGCATCTCTGCTATGGCAGCCATGAAAGTGATAAGGGGAGGAGCAGCCCAGCAGGAACCCTGTCTGTACATCCTCTGGGGGAGAGGTGGGCAGAGAGCTCTGCTGGCGTCACCCTCCTTCTGAGGTCCCATCTCAGTGAAGGACCCCATCAGCCACCCAGTCACCTAAGCCAGAAACCTGGCCCCCAGCCTGTCCTCTTCTGCTCCCTTCCCCCACATCCAATCACAAGCCCGTCAATTCTCTCATTTTCCCACATGTAACAGCCTGGATGACATTTTTACTTGCCTATCTCATCTCAAATGTACCATGTGCAAAAGTGAATCCTTGGTTTTCCCCAAAATCTGGCTCTCACCAGTTTTCCTCATTGATGCTCATGCCCCAAATTTTGGAATGATACTCTGGCCTCTGAGTTGTTTTGTTTTTTTTGCTCTGTTCTGTTTCTGGTAAAATTTACTTACAGTAAAATGCACACATCGTAAGTGTTAAATTTGATATATTTTGACACATGCATACACCTGTATAACTAACACCTCAGGCAAGATGTAGAGTATTTCCATCACCCCAGAAAGTTCTCTCATCTTCCCTTCCAGTACATTGTTTGATTTTCGAATGTTAAACCAGCCTTGCATTCCTGGGGTATATTACACTTAATCGTGACTACTACCTTTTTATATATTGTGGGTTTGGATTTGCTAATATTTTGTTAAGGATTGTGGTAGGCTGAAGAATGGCCTCCAAAGAAGCCCAAGTTCTAATCCCCGGAACCAGTGAATGTTACCTTACATTGCAAAAGGGACTTGGATGATGTGATTAGGTTAAAGATTTTAAGATGTGGAAATTATCCTGGATTATCTGGGTGGGCCCTAAATATAATCCCAAGGGTCCTTATAAGAGGGAGGCAGAGGGAGATTTGACTACAGAAGAGAAGGTGATGGGATCACTGAGGCAAGAGGCTGCATGGTGGGTGGCTTTGAAGATGGAGGAAAGAGCAAGGAAGGCAGCTCTAGAAGCTGGAAAACGAAAGGAAGTAGATTCTCCTCTAGAGCCTCTGGAGGGAGTCTGGCCCTGACGACACCTTGATCTCAGCCCAGGAAAATGGACTTCCGACTTCTGACTTCCAGAACTGTAAGAGAATGTGCGTGTATTGTTTTAAGCCACCAAGTCTGTGGTGACCTGTTACAGCAGCAATAAGAAACAAACATAAGGATTTTTGTGTCTAAATTCATAATAAATATTTGTCTGTGATTTTCTTTTCTTTTCACGTCTTTGTCACATTTTGTATCAGGGTTATTCTGGCTTCATAAAACAAATTAGAAATTGTTTCTTGTTCCTCTATTTTTTGAAAGAGTTTGTGTCAAATTAGTATTATTTCTTCCTTAACTGTTTGATAGAGTTCACCAGCGAAAGCATCTTGACCTAAAGTTTTCTTTGTGGAGAGATTTTTAAATCACGTAGGTAATCTCTTTAAGGGATTTACAGCTATTCAGATATTCTATTTCTTAATGAGTCACCTTTGATAAGGTATGTTTTTCAAGGAATTTGTCCATTTCATTTGAGTTGTTAAATTTATCGGCATAAAGTTGTTCATAATATTTCCCTTTTAATGTCTATAGGATATGCAGTATTATTTCCTTTTTCTTTTCTCACAGAGGTAATTTCTATTTGTACTCTTTTTTTTTGATCATTCTTACTAGTGGCTTATCAACTTTATTTATCTGGTCAAAGAATCAACTATTTTTCCTAGCTTCTTAAGGTGAAAACTTAGATCATTGATTTTAAACTTTTCTTCTTTTCTAATACATGTTTCTAATAGAAACTTACCTTTAAGTACTGGTTTAGCTACATCCCCCAAATTTTGATGTTCTTCACTCAGTATTCAGTTAAAAATTTTTTTAGATTTCCCTCATGATTTTTTCTTTGACCTATAGGATATTGGTTATGTACAAGTTGTTAACATCTTATACTTCGGGGATTTTCTAGAGATTTTTTGTTTTGTTTTCGCTTCCTAATTAGATTCTATTTTTGTTAGAAAACATATTCTATAAGATTTCAATCTTTTGAAATTAATTGAGACTTATTTCATGGTCTAGCAAATCTTTGTGAACGTTTCATATGCACTTAGGAAGAACACGTACTGTGCAGACTACTCAGGCTTGAATCCAGGTCTGCTACTTACTAGCCATGTGAGTTAAGCATATAACATAACTTCTCTGAGCCTCAGTTTCTCCAAGTATAAAATGGAAATAAATGATGATATTACTGATTTAAAAAGATTGCAGTGAGAATGAAATAGAAAGCTCTTAGCACACTCCAGGGCCCATTCAATGTTTGCTGTTCTCCATTTCCTCCTCCTCGCACTTCGCACTGCTGTTATTACTGCTATGACTGTAATCATTATTGTTACTATTGTCATCATTACATAGTTACAATCATCTTTAATTGAACTTCTGAGGTTGCTATTAAACCCTGCCCCCAGGAGAGGAGTTTCCAGTGAATTCTTTTCCAGTCAGTTATAGAGTTATTCTCACTATGACGATTATTCTCACCCTCATAACTCAATTGTGTGCTTGACATTCCGCCCAGAGGCTATTGTGGAAGGAGGCACCAGCCCCGCTGCAGTGGTATGCCTGGTGCAGACAGGTGAGGTTTGCTGAGCTGACCAGCCTTCTGGGGACACCTGGTGTTTGATAACACAACCTCCTCATTCTGGAGTTCTTTGATTTGCTACTTTTGGGGTGGCCTAGAGGGCGTGTCTTTGGCCAATTATGTCTGGTGGGGCACACAGATGGGAGGTCTGGAGCTCTGGCTTATTAGAAGGCATCTTTCGGTTGTCTTCACTTGTGCCAGGATATCTGTCTGTAACATCTCAGGCTTGGCACTTTCTCCTTCAGAATTGCTTATCCACGGCTCCATTGCCTGCTGGCATTTGAAATAGCAGAAGAACACTCTGAGGCTAGCCCGATTCTTGTTCTTTGAGATGTAACTCATTTTTCTGCCTAGTGGCTTAAAGATTTTTTTCTTCAAAAGGTAATTCCAAAAGTTTTGCAAGGTGTGAGTATAAATACCTTTCTTGATTGATTTCTGCTTTTGAATGATCCTTTTTGATCCACATACATAGTCCTTTAGCTGGGAAATCTTTTTTTGATAATATATTTGATTGCTACCTTTACACTTTCATTTATTCAAAAACTATTTATTGAGAACCCACGTTCCAGGCACTGGGAATACAGCAGTGAATAAGACAGAATTCCTGCCCTCGGAGAGCTTACAGATTAGTAAGGGAAATAGTCAATAAACAAATGAAAACAACAAAGAAGAGCTCCAGGCAGCAGCAGGCAGGGCTATGGAGAATAAAGCAGCGTGAGCGAATGGAATGCGGTGGGCAGGGAGGGCCTGACTTGGGGGCAGAGAGAATTTCAGCAGAAGCCTCTTCCTTCTTTAGGAATATCTATTCTAGTTCATAATGAAATTGGACCTGTTCTCTGCCCTCAGTATGTAGTATATTAATTTTTATCATTTGCATCTATTTTTCCCTTTTTTCAGCCACCTGGGAGAAATTGCCAAGTTTGTCCTCCACGCCATCAATTCCACTTCTCCCAGTCCCTTGTGCTCTCTGCTGACTCTGGTGAGGACTTTAATTCTTCTCGTGCATGTTGCTCCCCTCGCGTGGCCTCCATCTTCCGCCTCACCCCTCTGACCTCGGCACAGCCCCTCCCCGCCTCCAGGTTTCCTGTTCTTGTTTTGTGGAGGCTGGGCACCTTCCTGAGACCATCTTCTTGAGACTGCCAAACAGTTTGCTGAGATTTTATCCTGATGCCTGCAATGAACCATTTTCAGGAGGCTTTTTCCTCTGAGTCATCGGGATGATTTTGGCTTTCTCTCGCTCTGCAGTATTTATCCACAGGTTGCATATAGAACTCTGCTTTTCTCAACTCACCCTTGGATGTGGGTTAAGAAGTCTCTCTTCATCCCCTTCAGTGATGGTCAGTGGCAGGATGGAATCACTGCCCTTGCCCTGCTGTGTCCAATGGGCTGCGGGGCTGGATAAATCCCCCCTGGGGTGACTAGCTGGTCAGGTCAATGGACATGGTGCCCAGTCCTAGCCCTGGGTGCATGGGCAGCAGGGCGGCTCTGTTGGAGACTCTCCACTGATTCCAGCAGTCACACCAAACAGATGGAGCCCGTGGAAAATGCCGGTGGCCAGAAAGCCCCTCCACCATGGTTCCCACCTCTGCCCCAAGTCTAGTACTTGACTTGTGGGAGGGAATTTGGAGGGGTGATAATTGCACAAAACCACAGTCTGCTCTGCCTTGAAGTTTCTCTCCTCAGAGCCCCCAGCACTCCCACAGCTGGAGAGGTTATTTATGTTAACCTCCTATTTAGAAATTAAGCTCCGATTTGGAAATTAAGGATTGTAATTTAGCATTAACCCAGATGTCAAGATGTAATGAGACACACTGTGGGGGAAATTGAATTCCATATTGCCAAAGACCCATTTTATTTATAATAACCAGCCATTCACATCGTGCCAATATTGATGGATCATATGTTTAAAATTTTGATAGCTCATTCATTTCTATAATTACATTTATTTCTAATTAAATAAGTCTCGCACAGCCTTGATATACAAAGAGACAAAATTAATTTGTGGATCAGAATTAACCTGCCATTCAACCCCGGGAACTGTCCTTTCTGGAAGCCCTTGGAGAGCGACATTCTGCCATTTCACAGAAGACGATTTGCGTATGAACAATTTTTAACCTGGAAGGGGCTTCATCCTCGAGCTTGGAGGGAAGTGTCATTGAAAAAGGGATGGGTAGGAGTGGACTTGTTCATCAATAGGCCAAGATACGGACACAGGGGCATTGGCCAACAGAGCTGATCTGCCTGGACAACAGCGAAAGCAATCAAAGGGCAGCGGCCTGGTGTTGCTGGAGAATGTGTGAACATGAGCATTTGTTCCCAATTCACTAGGTACTGGTGAGTGACCTTGACAGGATTCATACAATTGCCCTTTCCCAAGCAGGGTGGTAGAAATGCCCACGACTTCCTGCCTGCCCACACCCTGGGCCAGGGCCCTGGCTCCGAGCCTCAACTGGCTTGACCAGTAGAGTCATGGACAAACGGGCTGATCCGATGGGCGTGGAACCCTGAACAGCTGGGCTGTGTGGGTGACGGTGAGGGATTTGAACAGCACTTCCTGCGTGGTCAGCCAGGGTTGACACCACGCACGCTATGGAGAAGCCAGTCCACAGAAAGAAAGAGTCGCCTTACAGAGTTGGATAGAAGTGGAGACCAGACGGACCAAAGAGAGAGAAGGAGCAGCGTTCGCCCTTGACTCTCTAGTGCCGGTTCCCCTGCACACCAGCTGTTCTTGGTTTCCTGCCCTTGGCTATCCGAGTCTGCCTCTGCATTTGCTCAGTACTCCCTCCTGCAAGTGAGGGGACTGTGACCGGCTTCCACTCTGTGCCAAGTCCCCAAGTCAGGACAAGGTCTCTGCCTCCATGAACTCATCATCTAGTACAAGACTCATAGTGAGTGCCATACAATGAACGACAGCCCAGGGTGTCCTCCCATTGTCCCTGGGGGGATTACATAGCCCGTGAGTGCTGTTGCCTGCGATGTGGACGTAACGCTCCTATTGCAGGAGCCATGTGAAGATAAGGATAATGGGTATGGAACATCAACCTAGTCCTGGTGCATCATAGGTGCTCTGTAAGTGAAAAAAAAAAGGGTTGATCAAATTTTAAAATAAAGATAAGGCTGTCAACAAAGAGACATTTGAGGGGGGGAACCATGATAGAGTCCCCTGAATTTTGGGGGAGCTGAGAGTGGGAAAGTGCAATGATTCCACGATGTAGCCAGGATGGAGACAAGCGAAACCCCACAGGTCCTAGTGTTACTGTAGAATGTGGAGAAGAGTGGCAGGGTGGCATGTAGGTCTAAGAGGGCCATAGGCAGCCCTGGAGAATGTCCTGTCTGTGGAGTGGTGTGGAAGAACCCATGAGTTTTCGCGGACCTGGAGTGGGAAGCTGGGGTTAACTCTAAGAGCAGGCCCCTGAGACCTGCTGGGGTCTTGGGTCCAGAGGCAGCAGAGAGAGGTGCTGGGGAGATGGGACGAGAGCTCGGCTTTATCCCAGTGCTCTAGTCGGGCGTCAAGTTGGAGTCCTCAGACTGTGGCGAGGGAGCACTGCCTGTGGCCTGAGCCAAGGCTGGACAGGACATGGCACTTCTGGTCCTATACAGGCCCAAGCCAGATGACCACTGAGAAGTGGAAACACCCTCACTCAGGACATTTGACAAACATCCTGTCCCTCCCCCAAGTCATCCTGGACGGTTTGGCAGGGGATGCATTCTGAATTGATGAGGTTTTAAACCAACAATGGCTAAGAAATTACTGAATCTGACTCAGATTACTTGTGGGTAACTGGGATCCATCAAACAGAATGGGAACTCAGCATCAGAAATTAAATTGAGTGATGCCAAAAATGGAGATTTGTTTTTGTATACTTGAATCCTCAAGCATGAAATTTAGCCCCTGGAACCTGCATGTCACAGGCCCCCAGGAGGATAAGGAGGGTCCTCAGACAATGCTTGGAAACCACATTCAGCGGGGAACACTCCACGGGGGCCTGTGACTCTCTTTAAAGACTGACACACAGCAAAGGGAGCTGCTGCTGCCTCTTCAGAGGATGAAGGTGTTAGCAGTTCTGAGAGCCACTTTCAGCTCAGAATGAGAAAAAAGATTTGCTGACCCCTGGGCTCTCCACCACCGGGTAGGTGGTCTGCCCAAGGGCAGATGACCATGCGTTAGGGGCTGCAAAGAAGAAAGACACCCCGTTAGGTTAGAGGTTGGGTGAAAGGATTTCTAAGGTTCTCTCTAACTTAGAAATGGACGACTGCTTGCACTGAGCTGCATCCTTTGCACCACTCTAGAATGAAAAATGGTGAATAAAATCTCAGGCCAGACCCCAGGGACTCCTAGTTACCAATATGATCCCGGAGCCCCTGCGGGGATCAGCACTGCGGAGGGAGTGACATTCCCCAATTTGCTCCTGCAGACTCCACGACAATCCAGTGATATTGGAATGATCACTCTGATTTTGCAGACAATGAAGACGATTAGACAGGAGTAATTAACCTGCCCAAGGTTATGCAGTTAACAAGCGGCACAATCAAAATGAAATCCCATCCCTCATGGCCTTCCCAAACATTTCAGGCCTCTTTAAATGACCTTTATTCTAAGAGGGAAATTTTAAGAAAACCAAACTTTTAAAATCTCTCAGTTACAGTCCATAGACTTGATAGAGAATTCTCTATATAAATCAGCGCAGATAAAGCCTCAACCAGCAACATGCAATTGCTCAATTGTTCTGGCATATTTCTGCAATACCTGGAATCCAGCTCTTCTGGCCTTCCCTCCCCAGAAGTGTCCCACTCTTGGTGTCATATAATATTTCAGAACAGCGGGGCCTGTGGAAGGAAGGAGGAAAGAGCCCCCTTCTTGTGTGTCCCTGCATTGTGCTGGGACACCATGGATGAGGCTCTGGGGACCTCTCGCCCGGCGCACACTGTCAGGCAGAACAGTCTTAGCCGGCGATTGGTCTGGGCTCCTACCTGTCTCCCGGGTGGCGCAGCCTGAGCGGGGGCCGTCCATCCTGGCTGAAGTGGCTGGCTGGCCTACCTGCTAAGGGGCTTTGAAGCTGTTATCTAGATATGCTATTTAAAATTCAGTACTTATGGAGGGCTCCGCGTACTGTAGACTCTGGATAAACATTGCTAATGAATTCGAGAGGGAAAGAAGCATTAGAATCCAGGATGTATTGCCCACAGGAGTCTGATGCAGAGACCCCTGGGCAGGGCTGTTGGGGGGGGGGGGAGAGGGGCGTGGGTTCTGACCCTGACTTGCCTCCTGGCCACCACTCTGTGAAATGAGGCCACCATTGCTCAAGCCACAGGCCCCCCAGAGGTTATGGGCCCTGCGGGGGAAGTGGGAAGAGACACCAGGTTGGGGGTGCTCTGCAGATCCAGTGTCTGTCAGGGTCACCCAGACCTAGGACTTTGGGCAATTGTATAGGGAAACAGCTGTAGTTTCAAACAATTAAATGACAGAACTCCACCTCAGTTTCTCAAGGTATCAACTACTTAATGCAATAAAAACTAGGCCTCAAAGATGTCCCTCCCTGAATGGAAACACCAGAACATTTTTGTGACCCCAATTCTCACATTGGATAGAAGGAGAGCTTTGTCCCCATGTCACAGGCCTGGGCGGGCGGAGGCCCTGGGAGCAGCCCCCTGCTGCATCAGTGGAGCTGATGTGGAGGTGACGTGGAAGCTGCCACAAGCAGAGTGGCCCCACATGCCTTACAGACTGGCTCTAGCACCTTCCCCAAAAACAGTATTTGGAAAGTAAGCATCAGTTAGGGTACTATGAGTACCAGCAGCTCCCGCTCCACCTGGCTGGAACTGCCAAGAGATATTTGTTGGCTCCTGTAGCTGAAAATGCCCAGTAGGTCCAACTTCAGATGAGGGTTGGTCAGGCTTGGAAAGCCCAGTTATTTCCACGGTGATGCTTTGCGTTTCGTGGTGGCAGCTGCATCCTTGGCTGCTATATCCATTTCCTAGGGCTGCTGTAACCAATGACTGCAAACAGGGAGGCTTCAAGGAACAGATTTAGTCCTGCATAGACTGGAGGCTAGAAGTTGGCAGGGCCATGTTCCCTCTGAGACTCTGGGTAAAATCCTTCCTTGTCTCTTCCAGCTGCCGGTGGCTTCCAGCAATCCTGGCCGTTCCTGGGCTTGTAGCTGCCTCCCTCCAGTCTCTGCCACCATCTTCCCTCTCTGTGCATTTCTCTATGTGTCTGTTCTCTTCTTATAAGGACATCAGTAATATTGGAGTTAGGGGCCTTCCCTAGTCCCGTATGACCTCATTTGAATTTATATCTATAAAGACCCTATTCTCCAACAACACTCTGAGATTCTTGGTAGACAGGAATTTGGGGGACACTGTTCACCCCACTCCATTTGTCTGCCCTTTTACTTATGTGACAGCTGTCATAGCAAATAGGGGTACAGGCCCTGCTTGACATGCAGGTCTCTTTACCAACTCTTGAACCAAAGCTCCAGGGTCGGTGTTGTGGGTGGCTGGGCTCTTTTGTGCTGATTTTGCAGCTCTGCTTTTAACCACCAGCACCTGACACTCTTTGTAGACCTTTGCCCCGGGGCCCCGCAGAGACTCCTGCAAAGAACCACAGGTACTCGAGAGTCTACATCCCCACGGGGCAGTCCTTTGCCTAAAGGTGCCTGGCGTGAGTTTTGGAAAGCCCAGCTCCCTCGCTTCAGGTGAAGTGTGACTTTTACTCCCGAGGTCCACTGTAGAACCAGCTGCCTTCTGCGGGAGCTTACCCGAAATCGCCCCCTGGCCTGGTTCCCCCATTCCCTCACTGCTCTCCCCCAGGAGCACCTCCTTAATAAGGCACTTGTACAGAAATCCTAGTTTCAGGGTCCGCGTCTGGGTAGGGTTGTTAGATTCAGCAAACAAAAATACAGTTAATAGTAATAATAACACAAATATCAATAATAATTAATGACAAGAAAATAAAAATAAACAAAAAGCCAGTTAAATTTGAATTTCACGTAACAATAAAGTATGTTCCATGAAATACTTAGGACATACTTATACTAAAAATATTTGTTTTTTATCTGAAATTCAAATTCGATTAGGTGTCCTGAATTTGGCGACCCTACTTCTGGGGGACCTAATTTAAGACAAATTTCACTCTGATTGGACCAACTTAGAACACAATTTTGTCCTGAACCAAAGCACAGTAACAAGAGAGACGGGAAAGCTAGGACTTGCTGGGACCAATCAGAGTGCAACCCTGGATCTGGAGATGGCATTAAGTCCACCCAGAGTTTAGGGCTGGCTGCCCCAGATGAGGGAGGGAGGTGTGGATGTTGGGCAGGCAACCACGATGACTGTTACTAAATATAACTAACGGGAGTCAGTTCTCATTATTCGCAGCAGTTGTGGTCTGTAATGTCACGGGGAACGCTGAATTATTAAATACTGAACCATTGCTCCTAGAGGGAAACTCAGGATTAGGTTCCTGTGAGCCTCTCGTCACAAAGCTTTTGTCAAACAATCAAGACATCACCTTGTTCTATGAGAGCGTCTGTTTAAAGACATCTTATTTAATGTATCCTGTAGATTCATTAACACCCAACTCACGGCCAACAGCACTAGCTCATGCCTGAACGGAGCTCATCTAACCCATACGTGTTCTCTGTCAGGCACATCACAGCCCTCTTGTGCTTAGGAACACCAGACAGCACTTCAGTACGACGCTTGAGGGCCATTTCAAAAAATTAAATCACCAACAACAAGCACAAAAATGTGAAAACCCTAGCACTAAAGAGACCACATAAAGGACGCCGGTTTGCAGTACGAGAGCTGAAACAGGAAGACAGAGCGTCCCCCTGTTTGACTTCCGCTGGGAACATGAGCATTGAGCAACTCAAATTTTTGCCATGCTGCACATGTCTGCAAATGACCACAGAAGCACTGTGAGTATTGACTTTAGGGTTCCCAGTAAATTGTAGCAAATAGTTGAATCTACAAACATGGAATTTGCAAATAATGAGGATCAACTGTACCTGCAAAAATCCAGATACAGTCCAGCTGTAATGGCTGTGTTTGCAGGACTACCGGTGCTGGTTTCCAGGATACTCATGTGACATTTGCATCTCAGAGAATCCCCTAGTATGAGAATACAAGGCTAGATAGATAAATACAGACTTGGACAAATAGCCTCTCACAAGGAACTCTGCATAGCTATCAACATGCAACCTTTACTTGCTATGTCACTATAGCAGCTAGCCATGTATTTACAGTGTTAACACGAGCAACTTAGTACAAGGCACTGTATTTGCCTGACTATTTAGTACCTGTATGATGTGAAATTCCTGAACTCAACCCCTAGCTGCGTTCATCTGTAAAAGAGCTGCCTGCTTTTTAAGCAAGGGGAAAGCCGTGCACTAAGCCACTTGACAAGTTGCTGCCACTGTTGACACAGCCCTCTGCTATCAGCTCTCCTCACACATCCGAGGCCCTAGCAGGACTGTTTAACCAAGGGACATTATTTTAAGTGTTTGCAGGGGATCATCCACCAAAGCCTTTATTTATCTCTTGGAAGTTTTTTCTTTCGGATTGACTGTTTGCCCTAAACAAGCAAAACATCAAAAAGTTGTCCTTGGCTGAACTGGCAGTCTCCTCCCTTAAGGAGCTCTAGCTGGCTGTCCGTCTATTTTCCCAGGCAGTGGAAGGGGACGTGGCAGTTTTGGAGGCAGGAGCTGTGGTGGGGGGTGCCATGATCTGATAATGTCATGGCAGGCCTCCACAATATGGTATTCAGAATTTTTCATTTTCCCCAATTCTTAAATTTTAATTAATTTCATTGTTTTAAAATTAATTTTATCTTTTACCAAAAGTATGTATGCATACAGTTTGTGAATGAACTGTTACTAAAAGGCAGTCCCTTAACAGCATCCCTTAACCCCCACTCCTCCACCCACAAGGCAACTACTTTTGATAATTGACTCTTAACTGTTTCTTCTGGTATTGACAGCCTTCTTGTTAACAATATGATTCTATCGAGTTTCTGGATTTCTCCATTTTAGCATTACTTGTTGATTTCCTGTGAAGATAGCTCAGTTTTAGCTCTCTTCCCACCTCATGCACATCCCCTCCCTATCTCCTGAATATAATTATATCATTATTCCTAGTTAAGTCAACAGTATTTATGGACATCATTATAATCATATAAATATTGTTTGCTGGAGAGCAACAATTTTGTTTCCTTTCCTGGTGATCTTTTATTTTTCTTTAATAATTAACTTATTTCTTTCACTATCTTAATTTGCTGTTGTTTATTGCCATTTTCCTTTTTCAAATGCCCCACAGGCCTGTCACTAGCCAATCAATATATATTTTTGAAACCCAAAGCCCAATGCTAACAGTGCCTTCCTACCTGGACTGGCATCCCCAGGTGTCCTCTCAGCTGTCATCCTGGGACACCTCTTCTACCTGGACTGGCATACCCCAAGTGTCCTCTCAGCTGTCATCCTGGGACACCCCTTCTACCTGGACTGGCATCCCCCAGGTGTCCTCTCAGCTGTCATCCTGGGACACCCCTTCTACCTGGACTGGCATCCCCCAGGTGTCATCTCAGCTGTCATCCTGGGACACCCCTTCTACCTGGACTGGCATCCCCCAGGTGTCCTCTCAGCTGTCATCCTGGGACACCACTTCTACCTGGACTGGCATCCTCCAGGTGTCCTCTCAGCTGTCATCCTGGGACATCCCTTCCCACCCTCTTGACTGTAGAGTCCATGGGATCCTCATTCTCATTCTATTCTCTTCTTTTGCTAAAGCACATCCTCTGGTAGTTTCCTTTGAAAAGGTTGACGGGAACTGAATTTTCCGAGGTTTTTCCAGGCTGACAATAATTCTATTCTACCCTCACATTCAAATGATAATTCAGCTAGGTATCGAATTCCAGTTTGAAAACAAATTTCTCTCCGAACGTTGAAGCTGCTGCTCCATTTCCTCTGGCCTCAGGTGTTACACTGAGCAGTCCAACGCCACTGAGATGCTCACTTCTGAGATGCTCACTTCTAGGTATCTGACCTGGTCTTTTTAATCTGGAAGTTCCGAGAATCTTCTCTCTTGTCCTTGAGGATCGTGGATTCCCACACTTCACTGTCCAGGTGAGAAGCAGAGCCTGGACAGAGCCCAGAGAGGAAGCCGCCATGCTGTGGCCCAGCTTGGATTAACGCGGGCTTCCTTCCCGACGCGTGTCCTGGGCCAGCCTGACACTTCCTGGGCATCTCCCTGCTGGCGTTTGCAACCTGGGCTCCACCCTTGGGGATAAAGTCTTGCCACTTTAGAGGCTATTTTATTGGACACGATGCCAGGTCAGTAGGCACATCCCAAAGAACATGGAGCATGAAAGCGAGGTCAGCAGGGGGTGCACGTATTGGAAGCTGTGCCCAAACTGCGCCTGAGCTGAGCCCCCAGAGGACTGGGAAAGCTGGCCCCACTGTGCAGGCTCTGTGCCTGTCAGCATGGCAGGTGGACTACAGTCCCCAGAATGCCCTTTCTAGTATGCTTCTGGTTACACTGGGCCTTAAGGACATTCTCTCAGAGTACGGAAGGGGGCAGTGTCCATTTTGTAGCTTACACACACCTTTTCCCAATTGTTCATTCACACACTAATCAAGGCGCTGGGTGAAGGAATTCAGCAGATGTAACTCAAGTCCCAAGACAGTTGACTTTAAGTTAATCAAGAGAGAGATTTCTTCTGAGTGAGCCTGGCTTAATCAGTTAGAAGCCCTTTAGGAAGACTTAGGTCTTCCCTGATCCCAGAAACTCTGAAACGTAGTGGGGTCTACAATTGCTCTCCCTTCCCATGGATCCTCCCTCCTGACCACTGCCTCGGACCATGAGCTTCAACTGGTGTCTGTGGGGTCCAGCCTGCCGCTCCTTGGCCCTTCCTAACAGTCTGCCTGCCTCTGGACTACCTACTTGCTTAGCTAACTCTCACGACTGAGCAAGGCAACTCTTTGTAATAAATCCCTAAATATCTATACATATCTCCCTGCTTCTTAAGCCCTGATGACACTCCAGCAAAGGATCCGCCTTCCCCTGGGGTGTGCTGTGCTCATGACTCTGTTGTGTGGCTTGGTTCTCAGGGGAACTTCAGGTGGGTGCCTCCCTGCAGCTGGGCTCAGCGGCGGCCCCTCCCTGGGGCTCAGCTCGGCGGTGGCCCCAGGCAGCGGTGCCCAGACAGTTCTCCCAGACCAACAGCACCAGTGTGTTCTGGGAACTTGTTAGAAATGCAGATCCTCCCCCATTCCCAGAAACTCAGGTTTGAGGACTATGGTTCTTGGGGACCCTGGTGCCCCACTTTCTGCAGATTTCTGTTCAGGTGCCCAAGGAAAAGAGTCACGCTGAGCCCACGTGGGCTAAGCCAGCTGGACGGGCCAGACCACAGGCACTCTCAGGCCCTCCTTCCTATGCAGGAACCAGCCCAGGCTCCTGCCCCCAGAGTCTTGGCTTTGAGGAATGAAATTGTAAATGGAGCTCTTGCTCTGGAGCTCAAACCTGACCTGCTCTTCCAGTGGGAGCAGTCCATCAGATGACTGCCCGTGGGTCTCAGAATAAGACCAAGCCCGTGGAATCATGAGAAAGCCCTGCCTGATCCAGGCCTGCCAGACTCTCCAGCTTTTCGCCCACCCACCTCCATCTCCAGTCATGTCCTGCTTGTAGTCCCAGAGCACCCTGAGCTGCTTCTACCCAGGGGCATTTGCACATGCTCTCCCTCTGCCCGAGGGCTCCCCATTCTACTTTCTTCCCCTGGGTATACCCCTAATCATTCTTCATTCTCAACCTGAGTATGACTTTCCCAGGCCACTCCCCCTCATGGATTCTCACAGCATTCTATGCATTTTCATAGCATTCATCACAGTGTGGAATTATATATTTCCTTATTTATCTTCCCATCGAGTCTAACCATGAGGGCAGAGACAGGATCTATTG
Organism: Diceros bicornis minor; assembly: GCF_020826845.1. Lineage (NCBI taxonomy): Eukaryota > Metazoa > Chordata > Mammalia > Perissodactyla > Rhinocerotidae > Diceros > Diceros bicornis. The sequence goes on along the minus strand of NC_080749.1, from coordinate 11,693,434 downwards.
GCTCACAATAATTCCCCCATGCCCAGGACAGACTCTGGCATCCTAGGAGGGACTTCTTGACAAAAGTTTGTTAAATGAATAAGTGTCCCTGGGTGAGTGACTCAACATCTTCGAGATTCAGTTTTTTTAGGAGAGAAATGGGGTTGATAACATCCACCTTGCAGGGCTACTATGAAGATTAAATGAGACAGATAGTCCCCGGCCCAGTGTGTGGCCTTCAACGGGTACTCAGAGTGACAGCAGATGATGCCGGCGCTTGACCCTCTGTTCATCTCCACTCCAGGCTAGAAGCGCCCTCCCCTCCTTGCCTGCTTCTCAGTTCCCGAAATGGTCTGCTTCCCCACTTGTCTCCCCCACTCATCCATAAGCTTCTCATGCACAGGATCTGTCCCCTCATCGCTCCTTCATTCTCATCGCTGGGTGTGGACTAGCACAGAGGGACCCTCAGTGTCTCAGGTGGGGCTCCCCAGAAGTGGGCCGTGGGACAAAGTCCCCTTAGCAGAGGGTTTATTGAGGAAGTGCTCCCAGGAGAAACCAGTGGAGAAACCGGACAAGGAAGGACGGGGAGGAGCCGAGGTGGAGCTTGAGCCTGACCCCACGGGGGACTCTGGAGAATACGCCAGGCCTCCCATGTGCCCCCACCTGAGGCCAAAGAGCTAGGCTTTCATTGCAACCATTGGTTAAGTGTGGGAGGGCAGGGTCAGGGGTCAGTTCCCAAGCACGTTGCTTCTCTGCGCAGGGGCTGAGGGACTCCAGTGGGCTGAGGGCAGGCAGTCCTCCTAAGAAGAGCTACAGGTGCACAGTGTAAATGCAGAAGTACCAGAGGCAGGGTGGGGAGGGGCGCACAAATGGTAAGAGGGTCCCCGAGGGGGCTGGTAGAGCATGGCCTGCCCATCTCACTCAGCAGTGATTCCTCACACTTTCCCGAATGATTGCCCTCAGCTTGAGGAGGGTTTCTTGAAGACTGCAGAGGAATGGCGTTTTTCTGCCGTTTCTGCCAGTGTGGCCAGCAGGCTAGTGAGGCCTGCCCGGGCAGCAGGTCAGCCTGGAGCCCTCACAGCCCCCTGTGGAGACGACTATAAACTCCGCTCACCCCTGAGGCCCACCCTGGTTTCTGCAGGCTCTAGGGGCCCTGGCAGGGGGGTGGGGGGGAGGGCTAAGAAGCCTGGCCTCTCCCCTGCAGCCCGGGAGGTGACCACTGATGCTGAGGTGAGAGAGGGCTTGGCAGACCCTCCTCCAAGGAGACGGTGGAAAAAGCCAGATGGAAAATCCTGACTTGGCCAATTAATACGAGCAGCAGGAAAATCCCTAAATTGGTTCCACAACAACCAATCTCTGTTCCCAAGTCCATGGGAAGGCAGCAAAAATGTATCCCACGTGAAGGAAAATTGAAGTGTGCCCAAAAGTTCATCAATACTTTTCTGTCTTCCCCCGCCAGGCTGCCAGCTAAAGTTGTGAGAACATGCCTCCCTTTAAGCGAGGTAATTTGATCCAGGCAATAATCATCATAAATATTCATGGTTTTGCCTTAACATTAGGATAACATCTGTTTCCAAACATCTGCAATCTGTTTTCAATGCTTCAGTAAAATGTAAATTAGCTATAACTAATACAATAAAGCACTAATGGGGATAATGATAATGAAAGACGCCCATTAGGGCGGGAGTCCAGCTCCGTCTCCAATGGCCAGTTTTCTGGAATTCTCCAGAACTTTGCTTTCCACTGTCTCAAACTTCTCTCAAAGGAAAGGAGCTTTGAAAAGCCTCTGCTGGTCTCCTGGTTTGGTACCTAAACCAGCAAGCATTTCACCAGGCAGGGCCCCCTCTGTGCCTGGTCCTTCTTCAGAGGGTGCACGCAGATCTTTCTAGATGTCATGTCTACCTGGGCAGGTCCCATGCACAGAACCCTCCACTTTCTGCAAAACGAGGTCCAACTTGGCCTGCAAGCCAGACCCATGCTCCTGCCGCCTCCCGCAGCCCCAGCTCTTGCCCTGCCCACCCACTCTGGCCCCCACATGCCCACCACTGTCAGTTGCTCAAAGGCTCCAAACACTCTCTCTTTATTTGTCCTTTACTGCTTGGTCGTTGCACTATGCAGAGAGCATCCACAACACGGTGAAGAAAAGACAAACTGGCCAATTGCAAACTGGACAGGGGATGTGAACAGGGCATTCACAGAAGAAATACTAATAGCCATTTCACTCTCACTAGTCATAATCAAAAACAAACGAAAACAGTGATGAACAGTAAATAAAACCATGATTTGACTTTGAAAGATGAAGTAGCTAAGTTGCAAAAACGATTTGTGTGAGACAAAACTACCCTTATTTATTTAAAAATATGTACACATCTTGGGGAAATACTCTGGGGAAAATATGGATAAAACGCATCTAGATGCAACTCTTGTTAAATTATTGTGTTACCTTTGAGACACAAGATTAGAGAACTTGCCTTTGATTATTATTTGACCTTGTTATAAGAAATATGCTTTGCACTGTATTTTTTTGAAAACACAGCCACTTATTAATTTCACAGGTGGGAATAGTAACTTTATAGTGGACAAATCAGGAGGATACATCTTAACCAAGTTATCGAAATGAACATCACCATTGATGGGACAAATTGACATCATGTGCCTTCTGATGTGATGTGCTGAGGAGGACACAGCATTCCTCCTGCCGTATTCCTGACAAAATGCATAGCCTGGGTGGAGCCACAGGAAAACATCACACAAACCCAGGTTAAGGAACATTCTACAAAATAAGTAGCCTGTGCTCTTCAGAGATGATATAATCACAAGACATTGCAAAACTGTCCCGGGTTAAGTAGACTGAAGAGATGAAAGACATGATCCTGGATTTTCATTTGCTTTAATGGACATTTTGGGGGCTATTAGTGAAATCTGAATGAGTTCCATAGATTAGATAATAATATTCTATCCATGTTAATTTCCTGATTTTGATACTGGTACTACAATTATGCAAAAGAACATTCTTGTTTTCAGGAATACACATGACGTATTTAGTTGGAGAGAGAGCACGTCTTAGCCTTAGAGATACGGTAGAGAGCAGCTGTGGACATGCAGGACCACCCAACTCGCAGGCATACGTTGGACCCCAGTGGAGCAGGCTCCGTTACTCCTTAACCCAGTGGGAGCCTGAGGAAGAAGGGTGAGGAGGAGACCCCAGAAGGAAGAAGCATAAAGAGAGAGGCCTGAGGGAAGTAAGGGAGTGAAGAGAAAACGGGGAGGGCCTGGGGAGGGGGGCTTGCGGAGGGACAGCCCACCCCAACCCAGGAGCTCCAGGAGTGAGGCCTCGACACTTGGATGGCCCCAAGACAGAACCTCAGAGCTTGGAGCAGCTTTGGCTTGGTCGCCCAGACACACCCTTGAGTGTGTGCTTGGGGGAAGGGTGCAAAGCAGCACCCAGAGCAGGCAGAGGAGGGATTGCCCGGCCTGAGCAGAGCAGCACCTGACCCTCCTCTGCTGGGAGCTCCTTCCCACAGATGACCACTCAACCATTGCCTGACCTTCGCCCCCTGCAGGTGGCCAGAGATACTCCTCATAAGACAAGAAGAAAAGGACTCCCCCACGTGCACAAACACCCACGCCACCCAGGCGGCGGTGGAGGAGACCTTGGGGCACATGAGTATCAACCTCAATGTGGGTGAGGGGTCCCATGGTGTTTGGGAAACAATAGCGCCCACAAAAAATAGTTGTTTTGTTGTTGGATTGTTTGGGAACGGTTTGTGTCTCTGGAGCCAGGGTTTCCCAAGGCGAGAGGAGAAATATTCCCTTTTTTCCTTTCCTACTGGGAAGAGAGAGACTCTGTCCCTACCCGGCCTGCTCCCTGCAAGTGGGCTTCCTCCCTGCTCTCAGAGAGACAGGGCCCCAGCCTGCCCTGCATGCACTGTGGGGGACTCCTCCCGCTGTGTCTGTTATTGGGGGACCCACAGGCTGGGACAGGGCCAAGGAGCCCTGACCCTGAGTGCCCAGACAGCTGCAACAATGCCAGGGGTGGGGCAGGGCTATTCGTGGGGGTGGGGCCTCTTTGACAGCCTGGCTGCTGTCCCCGTAAATATTCTGTGACGCTTTAGAGGAAAGCACCAGGGCCAGAGGGAGACGGCACCCTGGGCCCCAAACCCAGCACAGTGAGTCGCCGCTCCTCGATGTGCCAACTTTCTCTGCTGGATTCACCCTTGAACAATGGGGATTTTAAAAAATCATGATAACTGCCTAACTGACCCGAGAGCACTGTGGTGAGGCCTGGGAAAGACCACGGCACCCCAGAAGGTCAGGACGACCTTGAGGGCCACCTTCCCACCCAGTGGAAAGTCGAGTTTGCGGTCTGTTGTTGACTCTCTTGACGCCTAGGTGCGGGATCCGAGATTCATCCCTGAGTCACAGGATTCCCCAGGAAGTGGTTACCCACTGTCGGCACTTCTGGTCACCGGGGAGCCCCCAGGTCCCTGGATCCGATGCCCCGGTGCTGGGCCGCAGCTGCCCCTGTCTTTACCGACTGCACTGGACAGGAGTGGCGGTGCCAGGGTGCGATGGGCCGTAGCCCGGCCTCCCCACCACAGGACAGGAGGGAGCCTGGACATCGGGAGCTGTTTTTAGGCGCAGAGCACGGCTCACCTCCTGCTTCCATTTTAACCTTGTGGGGCCTCAGGTCCCCTGGCACAGGTTACCTGAGAACCACATGTGCTGGACCCACGGACCACTCTGTGAATGGTTAAACTGGGATCCAGTTCTCTCCACTGGAAAGTTCTGTTTCCCACTATGGACATTCTTTCTCAGCCTTTCCTGAGGGCACCGTGAGTCACCACCTGCAAAAAGGGCTGAGGAACAGGAGGTGGGGGCCGCTTCCTCCTTGGACTCTCCTCCTGCAGTCCTCTTCCTGACAGCCCTGGGCGGGGTTTCTGCTCTGACCCCCGACCCTGGGGAGCCCGGGGATGAGGGCCCTTGGCCCGCCAAGTTCTTCTACTGGCAGCTGGAGTGAGCGGCAGAGCCAAAGCGGGAGGTGGAGGCTAAGGAGGAGCCAGCCCCGCACGGTGGAGTCTCGGCTTTAGAGGTAAGTTCCTAAGCCCTTGGGCCTCATGCTCCCCACAGGTTCTCATGGGGTAAGGTCTCATGGTGCCCAGCACCGTCCCTGGCACAGTCTGGAAGCTCAGCTACTCCTTATCAGCGCCTTATCCCACCGCCTGCTCTGGTCAGGATCCCCTAAAGCAGTAAAGACGGAGCTAGGCGAGAGCGCCTCTCAGTCTCGGTGGTTAGGGAAGGAGGACGTGTGCGTTGTGTCCGGCGTTGGGTGTTTGAATTTTAAATGATTTAAATCATTATGAAAACTTTTGGTCACTAAGGGTAGTTTTTTAAATGGCAGAAAGAAGGGATGAAGTGAGTGGTCACCACAGGAATCACCAGCATGTCACGTGGCGCATAGACCCAAGTTAGCCACGTGACCACATGGCCTACAAGGTCAGCCTCTGGTCTCTCTTCAGGTGTGGAGAGAGCGAAATACGCCTCGACTTTCCTGGGTCTAAACTTAATTTCTGTTTGAGCCCCTACTCCACTGTTGGTGCAAACTTAAGTTCAGTCCATTCAGAATCCCCTGGGGTCACAGAGTCACCACCGGCCCCCTCTGGCCTTAGCAGGGACATCCTAATTCTGGCTGCTGTTGAGTTGCCAGGCTGGCCTGTGCCCAGCCTCTTCAAATCCCCTCTCCACATCTCCTGCCTGTCCCTCTCCAACACCAGGAAACACCAGTGCCCCTTTGTCGCCTGGGCACAGGAAAGCTCTGTGGGCTCATGCCACGTGCATCCGCCCATGCAGACCTTCTGAGGAGCCACTTCCCTGGGGTCTTGTCACCTCCCTGGAGCTCTGCCTGGGAAAGGGAACCCTGGTGGTTATTATCTCTGATCATCAAACATTTCCAGTTCCCCTTCCAGGCACGGGACAAGGTTGTCCTTCTCTTCCCCCTTGAAGTCACGGGTGGCCTATGATTTGCTTCGGCCAATGAAAAGTGAGAAGTGACGGGTGGCAGCTCCTGGCAGAAGCTTAAAGAGCCAGAGTGCAATTTGCTGCACTTCTCTTTTCCTCTCTGTGGAGACTAGTGTGACTGTGGCTGTTCGGATGGTGGCTGCTCCGTCAACCTGGAGTGAGGAGATGCGGGCAGGGACCCCAGCCTGGGTCTCGGAGTGAGAAGACACGAGGAGAGCTCTCAGTCTACCCACAACTGATGTGGAGTGACAGTGAGAAATCAACCTTATTTTGTCAAGCCAGTGAGATTCGGGGTTGTTTGTTACTGCAGCAAAGCCTACCTACCCTGGCTGCTACAGAGGCACGAGTTTCCTCTGCTCTTGACCTTCCAAATCAGCCTAGGGTCTAACACGCCCCATGGCTCAGCCAAAGGGGACAGAGCAGGAGGCCCACTCCTCGGGGACTCCTGGCTTCCCTGGGACTCCTGCCCTCCCAGCCTGGAGGGGAGGTTCTCTGATAACATCCTCCTTCTTATTTGTCAGTTTTCCCTCCCTGGCCTGTTCCATTCCCTCAAGGCTAGACTTTTTTAACTTAAAAAGTAAGAATTTACTCCATTTTCTCTACTGTCCTGTTATCCTTCTCTGAGGCAACAAATGCAAACTGACTAGAGGGAGAAAGGGAGAGGAAGGCCACGGTTAACAGTGGGATGGAGAATGAGGGTGGGATGAATGGGAATCGAGAATGTGATAGGCTGAAGACTAGCCCCCAAAGATGTCCACATCCCAATCCTGGGAAACTGTGAATGTGCTGACTTAGGCAAAAGGGCCTTTACAGATGTGACTAAGTTAAGGATTTTGAGACAGGGAGATTATCCTCGGTTTTCTGGGTGGGCTCAATGCAACCGTTAGGATTCTTGTAAGAAGGAGGCAGAAGGGTCAGAGTCAGAGTAGGAGACGTGATGACAGGAGCAGAGGTCGTAGGGGTGGACTTGGAAGATGGAGGAAGGGACCACGAGTCAAGGAATGCAGGCAGCCAATAGAAACTGGAAAAGGCCAGGAAACAGATTCTCCCCTGGAGCCTCCACAAGGAATACAACCCTGCCAACACCTTGATTTAAACCCACTGAGATCCAAGTTGGACTTCTAACTTACAGAACTGTGAGATAATAAATGTGTGTTGTTTAAGCCTCCCAGTATGCAGTAATTTGTAACAGCAGCCATAGGAAACGAACACTCTTGTTAGTAGTTAAATATTATCCTGTCACGTGTGCAGTGCATCCTTTATCTGCTCTTGTTGACGGCTCCGTACAAGCCCAGCTGCGGTTTGCCCAAGCGGGCACTGTTCCCACTAGGCCACCCCGCTCCTCTTCCCTGATCTCTTCTCTCTGCACTCCAAGCTTCTGGACCCCTGTATCTTCTTCAGACTGAGGATCTACCTACTTGTTTTGAGAACCCAGATGACCCCCTTCTTTGGCGTCTGCTTTCCCTCCTGGGGTGAACCCTTGTCTTTGCTCCCTCCTTCAGTCCAACACATCAGCCACTCCAGAAGGAGAGGCCCTTTCTGCCACCTGTGCCTCAGGAATGCCACCCTTTCTTCAGGCACCTCCCCGCCACCTCCCACTGTTTTCTACCCGTGGGCCTATCCAAATCCCACCACATCCAGGCTTCCACAGAGCAGGGGGGTCAAGGTCCTGGCTTGATCTTTCTGGGCACCTCTAAGAGTACAACGATGTCCAGGGTGGTAGGCACTACCGCAGGTACCTATGTACATTTAAATCTAGATTAATGGAAAGTAAAAACTCATTACCCAGTCTCAGTAGCCACATTTCAAGTGCTCGATAGCCACATGGGGCTGTGGCCACGGTATTGGACAGCAGCAATATGAAAACTTCCATCATTGCAAACAGTTCCATTGCACAGCCCTGCCCTGAGACTTTCTTCTTTCCCTTTTTTTTTGCGGGGGTGAGGATTGGCCCTGAGCTAACATCTGTTGCCAATCTTCCTCCTTTTTATTTCCTTTTTTCTCCCCAAAGCCCTGGTAGATAGTTGTATGTCATGGTTGTACATCCTTCTGGTTGCTCTATGTGGGACGCCACCTCAGCTTTGCTTGATGAGCAGTGCGTAGATCCACACCCAGGATCCGAACTGGCGAACCCTGGGCCGCCAAAGCCGAGCATGCCAACTTAACCGCTACACCACTGGGCCAGCCCCTCTTCTTTCCCTTTAACGCCTTTAAGACCTGCCTGCTACAAGAAAGGAGGGCTTGTTTACATTTACACCTGGGGGTGAGGAAGCTTTGGTCCTATATTGTCGCTCCTTGGAGCATTTGCATTCTCTGCCTGCCCTCTGTCGAGGGAATGGATATTTCTGGCCCATGATAGAGAAATTCCAGTATGTAGGATGTGGCCATGGACCTTAGTGTCTATTTCTTCCTCTTCTAGAGTGCCTTCCCCTACAGCAGAGATTTGAAAGCTTAAACTACATTTCCCAGACTCCCTTGCAGTTAGACTCCTGGATTTAAAATAAGTTCCTATTCTTCAAAATAAGGCTGGATCCAGCCTTCCAGTCTCCAGCCACCAGCTTCATGGGTCATGAGGCAGCTGGCTCTGTGACCAGTGTTTAGGCAGTAGGGACAGTGGGTGTCCCTAATCCCAGCCTCCTGGTCCCTGGGTCCCAGCTATGTGTGTTCCTGGAATTAACTTCCTGTTCTGCCGTGTTCTTGTAGTCATTCTTGGAGACCCAGGCTAGAAACTACCCCAACACCCCTTCAAACGACTTTGTAAATCTTTAAGTCCCTGTATTAAATCTCTTTCTGCTGAAATGCCTAGCGTGGTTTCTATTCCCTGCACTCAACTCTGACTGTTTCAACAAGGAGCCAGCGAAGAGCTGGAACAGGTCAATTCTAAATCAGAATGACATTTGGGCTTCTCTAAAACATAAGCTGTCCACGGTCCAAACGATTTGTCCTGGAAGTAGTCGTTCCCGACCTCCGTCACCATTGCTGTACAGGGCTGAACCAACTGACGCCTGCCTTCATTGTATGTAACAGTCTTCTACCCCAGCTCTTCAGAATTCTGGAACCCCAGAATAAAGGAGTCAAGGAGCCAAGACAACTACAAACACCATAGCTGGCTAACACAACATGTTCTTTTTTATTAAGGTTAGATTCAAAGCAGTCGAGTTACAAGGTCAAATGTTATGTCAGAAATGTGACTGAACCATCAAAAGTACATGAAATCGGCCACATGAAACAGCAAAACACAAGTCAGTTATATTTGTTCTGCAGAAGTGAAACAAAAAACAACAATTTTTTTCATCAAGATATAAAAACAATAAACAGACTGTGAGCACCGTGGTCTGGGGCGTCTCCTCGCCACCTCTGACCGCCAGTGTCCTGCTCACCTGTCCGCACCGACTCGTTTGCTCCTGTCGACGCCTGCGTAGCTTTGCCTCCCTTGAGTCACACGCGCTTTCCTCTCCATCCACGACGCGACCATTCTAGTGCAGTAAACTGTGCTTTCTTCCAGCAAGTACTGGAAAATCATGTCCCAATCAGCTCACTTTTATCTCCTTGGCAATCTCCTCATAGCAAAGATTACCAAGAGCCTCTGCCCATTTGTCTCTCCCACTCATTCACCAAATATTTATTGGGCACTGTTTGGGTTGAATAATGTCTGCTCAAAAAAATACATTGTATTCCTAACCCCCAGTACCTCAGAATGCGACCTTATTTGGAAATAGGGTCATGGCAGAGGTAATCAGTTAAGCTGAGGTCATGCTGGAGCAGAGTGGGACCCAAATCCCGTATGACTGGTGTCCTATAGGACAACGGCCATGTAGAGGACACACAAGGAGAACGCCATGTGAAGACAGAGGCAGAGAGTGGAGCCATGCAGCTGTGAGCAAAGGGATGCCAAAGATTGCCAGCAACACCGGAAGCTAGGAAGAGGCAAGGAAGGATTCCCCACGGCTTTCAGAGGGAGCACGGCCCTGCTGACATCTTGATTTCAGACTTCCTTCCTCCAGAACTGTGAGACAATAAATTTCTGTTGTTTTATGCCACCCAGTTTATGGTCCTTTGTTTGGGGAGCCCTAGCAAACGGATACAGGCACCTACTCTGCACCAAGCTGGGGTTACAGTGGGGAGGGAAGTGGCATGCTCTGTCCCCCAGGATCTCAGAGCCTCCCCTGCTTCCCCGTCTCTCTCGGCTTCCTTGCTCCTGTCTTCCCATAGCCTCTTTTCTCAAACCCTCCGGGGGAAGGATAGGCAGCAGCTTTCAGTGCCCCGGGGCTTACAAACCAACTAACAAGCCAATCTCTGGAGATTTAGGACCAGGGGCCACAGTCCCTGGCTCTTTACCTGTGAGTATGATATTTCAGTCATGTTCTGATTCTAACCAAGGCTCTTAACTTCACATATAGGGAAACTGAGGCCTGGGGAGCTGATGTGACTTGCCCAAGATCAGGTTAGTCAGTGCTGGGACCAGAGTTAGTGCTGAGGCCCCCAGACTTCCAGTCTTGATGTCCTGACCCCTCTGAGGCCCAGAGAGATCTGGAAGTCAGATCTCCCAGGGAGCATCTGTTCTCAGTCGGAGGCTCCGTCTCTAGAGGGCCCTCCTTTCAGAGCTGTGTCTCACCTGTGACAAGCCCTGCCTTCTTCCCACAACCCCACATCCAGGCCCCGCTGGCCCTCCTAGCAGCCCCCAGTCCACCGGTGCTCCCTGACCAACCACTCTGGGACTTCTCCTTCTGGGCTGGTCATCACACCCTGAGCCAAGTCAGTCCCACCTGGAGCTCCTGGAGAAGAACACATCCGAGGAAACGGGCGCCTAGGGGCTGGGCTCGGTGACCTGGGTCAGCCAGAGCACACGGCTGCACACTTGGGTGATGTGTGAGTGCATCTGTTTACGCAGCAGACAGACTGGAGTGGACACACACATTCACGACATCAGTGCCTCCTGGCCCTTGTGGGGTCACAGGCCCTTTAAGAATCTGGTGAAAGTTATAAATCCTCCGTTACAGAACTTGACTTGCAGACATACACAGAAAACTTTGCAAACAATTTTTCAGGGGGCTTGCTAGCCACCGAAGCCCATCTACGTCCTCTTTATAGAGGTGCATAGAAGCCAGGTTAAGACCCCAGGTAAAGGTAGACTGGTGTGTGAATACAGATGTATGCACAACATGTTGACAGATACATTCACATGGAAAGTAGGTGGTATGCATTCTGTGTGGTTTAGCTTACTTAATACTTGGAGCTAAATGTCTGTAAGGATGTGCATACTGAGGGAAGGGAAAAGAACACAGGCCCCAGCCTTCCACAGGCCTCTGTAAACTCCACTTTGCTACCATCCCAGCTGAGTAACCTGGGGCACATGAATTTGCTTCTCTGAGCCTCAGTTGCCTACTGTGTAAAATGTGGACGTGCATGAAGTTGAAGAAGAAATTTAAAATGCCCAGTGAAAGAATAACCAGCAATTTGAAAATTAACAAAAAGTCCATTATACAGTGATCCCTTTTCTCTCTCTCTCTCCCTCTCTTTCTGTATAATATACAATGTATATCTTAAAAGATACTAGCCCAAATGTTACCAGTGCAGGGACTTGGATAGAACTACAGATGATTGAGTGTATTTTTCTGCATTCAACAAAGAACATTTGTTCTTTTGGCACACAACAGAAAAAAATAAACATTATTATTCTTTCAAATTAAGTGCCTAATACAGTGTTTGTCAGAGAGTAGATGGCCAATAAATAACACTTATTATTACATTTATGTGTTGCATGAAATATGTTTCCATATCATATAAAGTATATTATTGAGGAATCACTGGTGTTGGTTCATCCATAAGACGTTCATGGAGAAGCTGTGATGTGCATGCAAGGCATTGCCCTGGACCCGGGGGAGGGGGTGGGTGCAGAGAAGAAAGAATCTTCCAGGATGGGAAGGGGATGAGACCAGACAGATGACTGCTATACCCGAGCAAAGCGCCACTTGCCGGGACGAAATTCCAGAACTGCTTGGAGAGGCGGTTTGGGGAGCCAGGACGAGACTCTGGGACTGCTTGGAGAGGGGGTGGGGGGGCCGGGGGAGACACCAGGACTGCTTGGAGTGGGGGCGGGGGGGGCGGGCACCAGCGGAGGCCTCGAGTTCCGTGAACAAGCATCATTTCAGCTGACCTTGAAGGCAGGGTGGGAGGGGGGATTTCCAAGGGGCAGCTGGAAGGATAGAGGAGCAGCAGTGGGGAGAAGGTGCCAAGTGTAACTGGGAATGGAGAGGGGCCAGCAACAAGCCAAACTCTCCGACCTGGAGATGCAGAGGGGAAGGACCACAGACGGCCATGAGCTCCAGGCTAACGAGTTTTGACTTCATTTGACAGAAGATGGGCATCCCTGTGCTGCCTCTTGAGCAGGGAAATGGCCTAATCAGAGCTTCAGTTTATGTTTTCTGTTATAACCACAGTCATTTGCAAGTGGCAGAAACTGGACTGCAGAGACTCAACCAAATAGAGTTTTTCTTATTTGTTTTGTTTTGTTTTTGCATCACATGGAATCTGGAGGTAGAAAGTCCAAATCTGGCCCATAGCTCTACTTTGTTATGAATGAAGCAAGTGCTTTCTACTTTTCTGCTCTACCATCCCTGGAGTGTGGCTTTCACTCTGAGGTTGCCTCATGGTCTTAAAATGGCTGCTACTCCTCCAGCCTCATGTCCACATTCTAGGCAGACAGGCAGAAGGAGGAGGAGGAGGAGGAAGGAAAAGGGGAGGAGGAGAAAGAAGATGTGGAGGAGGAGGAGAAAGGGGAGGAGAGAGAGGAGGTGGAGGAGAGGGGAGAGGTGGGGGAGAGGGGAAGGAGAAGGAGGTGGATCCCCTTTATATGAAAATCCATAGTAGGGAAATCTATAGAGATAGTAGATTAGTGGTTGTCAGGTGCTGGGGAGAAGGGGGCTTGGAGAGATAGGGGTGATAGCTAAAGGGTACAGGGTTTATTTTTGAGATAATGAAATGTTCTAAAATTGACTATGGTGATGGTTGTACATACCTGTGAATATACTAAAACCCATTGCAATGAATTTTCACACTTTAAATAGATGAACTGTATGATGTGTGAATCTCAATAAAGCCCCTCCCTCCCACCTTTCCCATAAGGTGGTGTGAATGTGGAGAACAGGCCCAGACCCTTCCTGAGAGCCAACAGGAGGCCCCCTGGGAGTGGGGAGGAGACGGCGCGGAGAAACGGAGAGAACTCGATGGGTCTGGGGACACAGAGGCAGCCGCAGACCCTAGAGGGTGTCCAGGTCCAGGCCCGAGCCGGGCAGGCTGCAGCCTCACTTTTCAGCTGAGATCTAGATGGAGACAGGTGCCTGGCTGAGCCCTGCTCCCACCTGCCTCCATTCATGCTCCCGATGGCCCGGAACAGTCCTTCACGCATTCGCTCGTTCATACGTTTGCTCCTCCATTCAAGGACTCCTTCACTTAGCAAACACAGGTATCCACTTGGTGTCTACTTTGTGCTCCCAAGAGTCCCCTCCCCCGTCCACATAGCCTCCCTCTTTCTCACCTCATTCACTTACTTCACAGACAGTTAGTCAGCACCTACTATGTGGCAGGCACCAGAACGGCTGCAGGCACACAGGACAGACAATCCCCACCCTCTCAGTCATGAACAGACTCACTTAGAGAAAAAAAATTCTCACATCTTACCTTATATTTACCGTAACTTTTCTGAAATAGGGGCACATAAAACTAGGTGTAAACTCCTTATGCTTATAGTTCTTATGAAACTATAGAACCCAATGAACTTACAAATGTAATACAAACAAAACGATAAAAGCAGTAACAACGTCGATGTTTTCTGCTCCTACAGTCTGACCTGCAGAGGGAGTGAGCCCTGTGAGGTCAGCCCTCCTCCACCTCTTCTGTCCAAAATCCTGCCCCATGATGTCACCTGGGGAACACAGCTTGAGCAGTGCCAGGGTCAGAGTGCACACAGGGACTGCCTCTCCTGGCTGGGCGGTGGTGCAGGGGCCCTGAGGACCAGCGTGAGGAGGAGCTGGGCTCAAGGGATGGATGTGTGGAGAAGGTACCAGATCGGGTCCAGAAACCAAAGCGTGTGAGATCCCAGGGTTGGGATGAGCTGGCGTGGCTGGGGCAGGGGGGTTGGGGGGCACGGTCTCGCAGGGGGAGGAGGGGAGGAAACAGCAGCCAGTGACCCTGAAAGCCTGACTGTCGGGAGCCTGGGCATTGTCCTGGGCAATGGGGAGTCCCCAGCGTGCTGTGACAACATTTCTGTTTAGTGGGGCCACGTGGATCGCGATGTGGAGGGCAGATGGGAGGACGAACAAGGTAGGAGGTTAGTGCCGCGGTGGACATCTGGGTGGGGGGTCATGGATGCCAGGCTGAGCCCAGGATAGAGGCCTGGGCTGGAGACTGATGTGGCTATCAGCAGTGGTGGTCAGGGGCAGCCAGGACCCCAGATTGGGCATGGGGGAAAAGAGGGGAGGCCTCAGGGAAGCAGCGCAAAGGGGCTTCTGACAGAGAAGGGCCTGGTGGACAAGTCCCCCTAAAGTAGAGGAAAGGAAAGAGAGAACCTTGGTGGGGTCTCAGAGGAGACTCGAGGGCTAGGCTGGGGGACCCCTGGGGGCTCAGCAGTGGCCAGTGGGCCCCAAGGTCCCCAGCTCTGACACCGTCCTGAGAGCCAACCTTCGCTTCTTGGGCAAGGGCCTTGAGACGAGGGTGGCCCCCAGCATCAGAGATGGGCTCGGTCCAGGAGGAAGCAGATGCCCACCTTCCCAGGCCTGCTTTTCATTCCAGTGCCGACATAAATCGCCCGGAGCAGCCCCCATCCTCCCCCGGCTGCTGTTTTGCAGTCGAGGTGTATCAGTCATGATAAGACATTACTTAAAGCAGCGGTGACAGGGCCTAATCAGTCTTGTGAAATATAGACCTCTCCCCACACTGCGGGCAGGGCCGACATTAATACACATTTATGCAAAGCAAGAGCTGTAGCTGTCGGGGGCTAATCTTTACAAGTATGATAAATGATGTTTATTCTCCATGATGGAACGAAACACCCCAGCCGACAGTAATTGTAATAAAAAGGACAGATCAACTTCTATAAAGTGATTGAATTACCCTTCGATTGCATTAATGTCCACACTCTGTTGTGTCACCAGCTTCCTCGAGGTTCCGAGGACAGTGAGCAGGACAATTTCCCCTTGAAGCCAATGCTTGCCCTTCACCCGGCTGCCGGGAGTGATGGGGGGTGTTCTCCAGCCCAGCCCTTTATCTCCTTGGGTGTGGGGAACCCCAGCTGGGTGAGCGCAGTGACAAGAGTCAGCCTGGGCAGCCTGGAAGTGGCCAGGAAGTGGGCACGAAGGAGGCAGGAGCAGGGGACCCCGCATGGCCAGCTTTATGGAGCAAACAACAAGGTGTTATGTCTAATTCTCCCCGTGGCCCCGACGGGCAGGTGCTATTATGACTCTGTCTTTGCAGGCATGGATGTGGGGGCTCAGAAAGATTAAGGTCTTGGCCAAGGTCACACAGCCAGAGTGTATCAAAGACGGGGTTTACATCCAGAAGTGTTTAACAGATGGCTACTGAAGTGCCTGAGGGTCACCTGGCTCCCAGATCTTCCTCTGATGTGTGACCAGGTACCTGCCGAGCTCCATAGTGACGCAGAGGTTGGGAGTGTCAGGCTGCTCCACTTTCGAGGCAGAGTCTAGATACCGGGAGGCATAGACCAGCGAAGATGGGGACCATCTTCCAACATCATGGCCCAAGGCAGTGTGCTGGCAGGGAGGCACATGGGGTAGCGGGCAGATGGTTTGGAACCCATCTCTGGAGACCTCAGTCTTCTTACCTGTAAAATGGGGATAAGGGCAGGACCCACCTCACAGAGTTGGTGGTCAGTTCAGTGAGAACAGGGTCCCATGAAGGTCTCAGCTGGGTCACTTCTCAGACTCAGACCTCTCTCAGGAGGTCCAATGACCCCGGGGTGTGAGGGCTGCTGGTGACCCCGAGGAAAAGGGAATGGCGCCCTGACCTATTACCCACAGAAGCCAAAGGAGTCTCTTAATGAAGCATGTCAGCTCTCGTCACTCACTGGCCTGAAGCCGTCCAGTGGCCTCTATGGAACCAGAACAAATGCCAGCTCCTTAGCTCACACAGGCTTGTCCCGTGTGTATTCAACTAGGCTCAAGCAACAAACATGGCAGTTTCTGAGGGTCCATCACATCACAGTCTCTCCTTGTTGAGCCTGGTTCCCAGCGCTTTTTGCTTACCCCCCACCACAGCCCTTCACAGGCGGGGGACTGAGGCTTAGAGAGGGGACAGCACTGGTCAGGGTCACCCAGAGCTAGCTGGTGACAAGGCAAGGCTTCCAACCCAGAGCAGGGGCACTGAGGTGTGGTGGTCCCTCGGCCCTGCTACCTTGCCCTGGGCCCTCCCCTGCCTGATTGGCTTTGGGGGAAAAGCCAGATCCCACTCTGAACTAACGAGTGGTCTGACCGAGGAGAACATTTTCAACATGATGCATTTTTACTACATTGAACCTCAAATCATAACCCATCCAAACTGTTTCTGAGCACAGCCCTGCAGGGACGCTGTTGTGGGCATGCAGATCAGGATCCTATGCAATCAGCAGCGCCCTAGTGTGGGCTCTGCAGGTGTCTGCACGTGCGGATGGAGGTGCGGTGGGACAGCACGCTGGGGGAGAGGATGCTCCCCCGCAGGGAACTCAGTCCCAGTACTGCCGGGTGGTGGTTCTCCAACTTGAACATCATCAGAATCCCCTGTTAAAACCCAGATTGATGTGGTGTATCTATAGAATGCAATAGTATCCAGCCACACAGAGGAACCCAGTACTGACGCATGCTACACAGGATGAATCTCGAAAACATGGTGCTAAGTGAAAGGAGCCAGACACGAAAGGCCACTTGCTGTATGATGCCATTCATAGAAAATGTCCAGAATGGGCAAATCCTCGCAGACAGAAAGTAGGTTGATTGGTGGCTTTCGGGGCTGGGGGAGGGGGAATGGGGAGTACCTGCTTAGTACAGGTTTCCCTTTGGGGTGACGAAAATGTTCTAGAGCTAGAGAGAGTGGTGGTTGTAAAACATTGTGAGTTCACTAAATGTCACTGAATTGTACACTTTAAAACTGTTAATTTTATCCAAAGAACTTGAAAACACCAATGCGTAAAGATACATGCACCCCTGTGTTCATTGCAGCGTTATTCACAACAGCCAAGACTTGGAAGCAACCTAAGTGCCCATCAAGGGACGAATGGATAAAGAAGATGTGGTATATACACAATGGAATACTACTCAGCCATAAGAAACGATGAAATCCAGCCATTTGTGACAACATGGATTGACATTGAGGGTATTATGCAAAGTGAAATAAGTCAGAGGGAGAAGGTCAAATACCGTATGATTTCCTTCGTTAAGTAGTAGATAATAACAACAATAAACAAACACATAGAGATAGACATTGGATTGGTGGTTACCAGAGGGGAAAGGGGGAGGGAGGAGGGTGAAAGGGATAATTCGGCACATGTGTATGGTGATGGGTTGTAATTAGTATTTGGGTGGTGAACATGATGTAATCTAGGCAGAAATAGAAGTGTAATGATATACACCTGAAATTTATACAATGTTATAAACCAATGTTACTGCAATAAACAAAAAATTAAAAAAAAATAAAATAAATAAAATAAAATAAATTTTAAAAAACTGTTAATTTTAGGTTATGTGAATTTCACCTCAAAAAAAACCACAGCTTGCTGGGCCCCCACCCCCACAGTCTCTGATTTGGGGGGTGGGGGCAGAATGACCATTTCTAGCAAGTTCCCAGGCACTGCTGATTCCCGGACCACACTTTGAGAACTCTGTAGGAGGTAACCCAGCCCCTCTGGGGGGCCTGGGCTCCGATAAGCCTCAGCCTGGAGCCATCTGCTTACAGGAGGAGAGCTCGGGCGACATTAAATTCATGGGGGTTATCGACGGCTTCACATGAAGGATTGTGAGCTGGTGATTATTCCCCTTTCATGTTTATGTCCCTAGTTTATTACTTATTTTGAATATCCCTCATATTTTAGCTAAAAAAGGATCGTCTTTCATATAAGTGTTTTAAAAACAAGATTGCTTGTTTTTAGAACTGGTTTGGGATATGCTCCTCTCCCTCCTGGAAGTCAGTGGGAGATGGGGATGATGCTCAAGAGAGAGGTGGAGTGAGAGCCAGGGAGCGAGTGGTGGCCCGGAGCCGCGCCAGAGGGCAGGGCCGTGGACCTGACTCTCTCTCCACTGCCCGCCTCCACCGCCCCCTCAACTCCCAGCTTCACTTCCTGTGACTCTGGCCAATGCCACAGCCACTGCCCCTCTGCCAAAAGACTCAGTCAACCTCTTCCTCAAACCAGGGCCTGTCCAGGCTTTCCCCTCGACCCCTTCAAGGAAGTCAGACCGTCAGGCAGCATCCCTGACTCCACCTTTCCTGAGCCTCCCTAGCCAACCCCCTGCTCCCTGCTGGCAGTGCCACTGCTGCCAAATTTCTCTACTTACACCCTCCCCTCGCACCAGGACTGAGGCAAAGGAGTCCTAACTTATCCTCTGCTTTTGCTCTGGCCCCTCCTATGGTTCTTACCCCAAAGCCAGCAAATCGGATCATGTTCCCCCTGTACCCATGATAACGACCAACATTCTGTTGTCTCCCATGGGCCCTGCTGCCTCTTAGGCTCCGCTCCCACCATGCTTCCCATCACACTGGCCTTCTGCATTTCATCAGCCTCCAGGCGGCCCCAGGGCCTGGGCCCAGACAGTTCCCAGGTGACCCTACACATCCTTCTTCAGCCCTTACTTCAAAATCCCCTTTGTCATCGACAACTTTCCTGACGCAGACACGGCTTGGCCCCTCCCAAACTTTCCTGTAACACCGACACTTTCCCTTCATTGCACTTGTCCTGGTTTGCAATCACTCTTTGATCTATGTGTTTGTTAAAGGTCTATCTCTCTTTGCATCCTGGAAGACTCACAAAGGCCCAGACAATGAGCCGTGTGCTGGCTGCTGCATCAGCCCCGGGCCTGGGGCCTGGCACAGAGCAAATACTCAGAAAATGCTGGCTGACCAATGAGCGAGTGAACTTCTTGTCTTCTGTGAGGGCAGGCGCTTTGCCCCAGAATAATATCGAGTGGTTAAAAATGTTTTCTTCCCGAGTTTTTGCTCTGTGTGTGTGCGCGCACGCGCCTGTGTACATGCACACTTCTCCTGACGCTTGGAGGGAGATGAGACAGCAAGAACAAGCATCCTCAGCATCTGCCCCTGGATGCATGATCCTGTGGAGGAGAGGGATGGTGAGGGTTCTCGTCGTTCCTGGCATTCCACGGGGGGGCCCTCTATTTACCTGGGAGTAGCCTGGCCCCTGGCACCCAGCAGGACCAACCACCCAGCCAGGCTTTTGAAGACACCATCACCTTTGTTCCAGGCTGTCTGCACCCACAATGCAAACCCTCCCCAAACTCTTGCCCACTTCCCTTCCTTTGGGCAGGAAAAGGGAAGATTCAAATCCTTCCCCTCTTCAGCTGAGATGTCCCAAGTGAAGGGGAGCCCTCACCCTCACCCCCACCCCACCACCTCCTGTCGTCAGACAGGCCTGCAGATCTCCTTCAAAGACCATGCAGACATGGAAATTCTGCAGAAAGCCCTGCTGCTCTGCCCCGCGCTGCCCGCCCCAAGCCTGAGGGCTGGAATCATATCAGCCTCCCACTGCAGCAGTGACCCATGGGCCGTGGCCATCTCATGGCCATGCTAAGCCTTTGGCCGTGTCTCTTTTGCAGGTAGAGACCAAATGTGGCTAATATCCTCAGGAACGGCAGCGTCAGTGACCACTCTGGGGCGGGCTAATTCTAAAGCTGGATTTACATCCTATGAACATTTAGCCAAAAGGAAGATATCAAGATGTTAACATTCTGTTTATTTCTAAAACTCCTTCTCCAAGCATCCTATACCTCACATAGATTCATTCTACAAACTCATGATAAGGCTGACTTGATGCCTGGCATTGAGCCCTTGACCTGAGAGAGACAAATAAGAAGACACTGAGAACTCCATCTGAGAGGCTGTGACACGAAGCCCAAGAGAGGGACCTGCCCCATCACTGGGGGCTGTGAAGAAAGGCACCTGGGTGAGGGTGCACAGAGCTGAGTGTCACAGGCTGAGAGGGCTTGGTGGGGTGAACAGGTGGTTGGTTAGGAAGGGTATTCCCGGAGGAAGAACACAAACCCGAACATGCAGAGGTGGGCCTGCGCGTGGCTTTCCGGAGCAGAGGTGGTGGTGCTGTTTGGTTTCTGGTTACACCACCTCCGAGCCACCTCCCGAAGTCCTTGAACTCCCAGGAACCACCAGCAGATGTTCGTTAGTGGGTGGGGAGCAGGAGGACGGGAGCCATTTGCCAGGGCGGCGTGCTCGGAATAGATCTGGGGCGTCGCAGCAGGGCCCAGTGCTCCTGGTCCCGAGCCAGAGTGGACAGGCTGGAGCGATGGGGGGGGGGGGGAGGAGCCTAATAGGTTGCTCTTAATTATTATTACTATTATTTTTTATTAGGAGCCCCAGCTGCCCAGACCAAAGGACTTGTGCTCTCCCCTTGCTGGAGCGTCATTAAGGGAACATTTGGGTGAGACTAATGAGGTTGGCTTAGGTAAGGACTGCAGATAAACAGGGCACCACGGGCTGGTGCTGAGGGGCTTCAGACCACGCTTCCATTTTGCAGCGGCGTATTGCTGCTGGCTGGGATTCTTGTTAATGTGCCCCAGCCGCCTCTGGGCTTTGGGCTCAGAGATGCTGCAATTTATTATGATTATCAGGGCTGTGATGTGGGGAGGCTGGTTGGAATTTCCACCCTGATAATGAGGAAGGCGGGCAGGGCCACTCTCAGGGTCATTTACCCCAGCAGTGCAGGAGGAAGGTGGCCCTGCACTCTGGGACCCTCCTTGGATATCCTACATGGAACGCAGGTGGGAACCACACGTATGAGCATCGCTAGGACCTTCTCTCTTCTCCATGTGGCCGAGCTGATCCTTGATCCAAACAGGATCCAGACCTCGATCCAAACAGGGCATCACCCAGCCAGTCCAACCCATCTAGAGAAAAGAAATTATTGTCCTGAAAGAAGGCTTAAGTAGTTATAGAACAAGACCACTACCTTCACTTGAAAACCCTGCTCTACTCCCATCTCCTACAGGAAGCCTTCCTTGATACATGCACACATTAACATCCATCCCCTCTGTTCTGTCTGTGTACCTATTTGTAGGGTGGCTCTTGACATATGCTTGTGACATTTACTTGTCCCATACCGGTCTCTCCAGCTAGACGTGAGGTCCCAGAGAGCAGGGGCTGTGTCTTGGTCACCCTGATACCTCCAGTGCCCAGGGCAGTCCACGGCACATACCAGACTTTCAGAGGATGTTTGTTAGGTAGAGTTGACTCGAGCTGGGAGCACTTACATACTGCTGGGCATGGTCTGCTGTCTAAGGGCAGGTCATAGGGGACAGAGGCAGGGAGGCAGAGCAAAAGAAGAGACTGAGGATCAGGCAGGCTTTCAGAGGCCCAAGTGAGCACACTGGACAAAGGCCCAGGGACAGGTCAAGCGGTGCCAAAATCTTCCTCACCAGGAGCCGGCCCACTTACACTCCCCAGATGTGGCCGCAGGAGTTTCTGTGATTCATCACCGACCAGGTAGGACTAGGTCCTGAGAAGGCAACAGAAGAAAAGTGATCCTGGGGCCTGCTGCAAGTCTGCTTGCCAGGGCAGGGAAGGGGCACTTCTCCAACCCGCTCTCCTGAACAGGGTCTGGGTGGCAGTGGGGGACTCGGGGTGGGGTTGTGCAGAGGTGTGCCCACCAGCCAGGTACAAGGAGATGCCGGAGAGACAGGCCTCAGTTCCCTGAGCACCAGAGTTGTGTTCTACACAAGGATGGGGCATTAAACCATTCTTCTGATATCAAAACAAAGACAGATACACTACGGAGTAGGTGCAAATTTTGACTATTTTTTAGACAAAGCATGAAACATCCAAGAAATTTCACACCTCTGACTCCCTCACTCCACTAACAGGGCACAGATTTTTTTTCTCTTTTGCCCCTCTGGGGCAGAAATGGTTGGGAGGCCAAATAGGGAGGAGGAATAAAGTCAGAGACCGTCTGAAGGTGCAGGCGCGCTCTGTGTAAAGGGAACATTGGGTCAGAGACGCCCTCTGGGCTTCCAGGTCCAGGTCCAGGTCCAGCGATGGCTTCGCCTTTCCTACTGCGTAGGGCTCACCTCCGCAGACATCTGCCTGGTGACGGAACCAGAGGAAGAAATGAGGAACTCTGGCCCCAGGGGGTGTTGGCAGGGGAAGCTGGCGGGACAGTCACATAGGTGGATGGGACTTAGTGAGCACAGCATACAGCACGAGAATGAGCAGCGTGTTGAGGGCCCATCCCTGCCAGTTCCTTCTCTTTCTCGTGGGGCTGAGCAGGGCACCCCACTGCGGGCTGGAATCTTCCTGTGGTCCCCCAGATCCACCCTCAGCCCTGCTCTGCCCTGTGGGGTCTACTGCAGTGGGCTCTCTCGCCTTCCAGCTTTATTTGGCTTCGGGCAACGGGGAGCCCAGGCACGTGATGTGAGGGAGGCAGAAGAACAAGGCCAGGGTGCTTATTCCTCGGTTGCCGCCATTCGGCGTTGCTTCAGGTTAGCTACGTCCCTCCATCGGAGGTCACCATTCAACGTGGCTGTCTCCTTTGGGGTTTCTTGCCTCTTTGGGTGGAGGGGTGGTAACAGTTCTCCTGTTGCAAGTCCTGGAGTTTGCACCATCTCTTGGGTCACCCTTCACCTGCCCGCAGCTGTGTAGTTAGTCCCACGATTAAGCCCTCCTTAATCATC
Organism: Diceros bicornis minor; assembly: GCF_020826845.1. Lineage (NCBI taxonomy): Eukaryota > Metazoa > Chordata > Mammalia > Perissodactyla > Rhinocerotidae > Diceros > Diceros bicornis. The sequence continues at coordinate 11,670,548 of NC_080749.1, read as the reverse complement.
CCAATGTGAGTGTGTGCACATCCCACGAGGCTGGACGGTAGGAGAATGGGATGGGCAAGAGAGAGATAAGCATAGGCACTCGGGTCAGGAGTGAACTGCGGATGGCCGACTCTGGTCAGTCGTTTTGGGGTGCCTGATACATTGTCCTGAAGAGAACTCCCAGGCCACATCCTGGATTAGCAGAGGGAGAGCGCTGTGATCAATTAGTAATGTCTGCCATGGGAGCAACGGCTAGGAAAAGTAGCATGTGCGCCATGTACTCTGTCATCCCAGGACTGATCACAGAGGGCTTTGAGCTGCAGGAAAAGGGACTTGGGTTTTATTCTATGAGTTTTGGTGGGAGGGAAGGAAAGTGCCATCAAAGTCATTTTGAATAGAGAAGCACAATCTCATCATTTTTCTCTTCTGTAGCCCAGCATTGTAGGAGGTGACAGAGGGGAGACAGGGAGACCAGCAAAGACACCACTGTAATGAACACGAGGAGATCAGAAAAATAGGAAAATGCATGGAATGAAGAGGCAGGAAAATATTTCGGTGGATAAGAGAGATTTTGAGGTCAAATTCTTAGGACTTGATGATTTATCGATTATCAGGGTTGGAAAAAAAAAAAAGATTGGGATAAACCCTGTCATTGGGATACTGGGAGGATATAGGTGCCATCACGGGAACAGGAGACCCAAAAAGAGAAGCAAGTTAGGGAAGAGGTGGGGGAGAGGAATCAGAAAAGTGTAAGATGTTCTCACTGTCTTAGAAGAAGCCCTGGGCTCTAACCACATTTTGACGAATGGGTCTGGGGTGGACCGGTGGGCATTGCAGAGTCTCTGGTCCCCCTCGCTGGCCAACAACGAGGGCAGCTCTACTTGGAAACACGGTGGTGGTACCCTCTGGCCTCCAGGAGTGAGTGACAGCAGGGGGAGGGCCAGCTGGCCAGGAAGGGGTGGGGGGTGTGCAAACACCACACAGGTGCCTCAGGTCCCTCTGCCTTGGGGCCAGCGCAGAAGCCACCCCGGGAGCCCAGCCGTCCAGGAAACCCCTCTGTCCTGTTACCTTCAGCCTGGCCTCCCGGGAGCTAGTTTTCCTGTTTGGGTTATTTTTTCTTCTAATTTTAAAATTCACATCTGCTCACTGCAGAAAATTAGACACACATAGCTCACTGTTAAGAAGAAAAGAAAAACCACCATAACTGCACCTGCAGAGAGAGCTGCTGGTAGGAGTTGGTATATTCCCTCCAGGCTCTTTCTTTTCTTTTCTTTTTTCAGTGTATTTGATGGGGGTACCTTTTGGGCCACCAACCTGGGTCTGCAGGAAACAGCATGTCACTTTGGGCTGTACATCAGCTTAGTGTGGATCCTGGGCTCCCCCCAACCCCTGGATGGTGCCCTGGTTCTGGATCTCACTCAGTGCCGAGGTGTGTGTGAGGGGGGAGGGCTGTGCACCACCTGTCATTTATGTTTGTCCACATAAGTAATCCCACAGGGACACAGTGCCTCTGCAGCACCTTGGAAGCGGGGATCTCGGAGAATTTGGAAACTGGCACCGTGGAGCATCCCCTAGAGTCTCCCTGTGACCACTGACATCTGGGGCCTTCCCTGGGGCCTCTGGGCCCCAACATCCCTCCACCAGCCCAGGCCCAGAGAATCTCCCCCTTGTTTGGGGGGCCCCTCCCACCCCCGCTCCTCCCTGCCAGGTGCTCCCTCACCTTGTCCTTTACTAATGGACTTGGAAGGCCGTGCAATCCAGGGGCTAAATCATTCGTAACCAGAAACTAGCCCCTCTTACCCCGGGGGTTGGGGGATAAGGCAGAAATCCTCCCACAAGGTGAAGGAAGATATTTGGTAAAGAAAGAGAAAAAGAAAAATGCCACCATAAATAATAAGGCTCCATCACAAACAACCTGAGCAGTGGTCCCGACAAACACACACACACACACACACACTTCCCTTACAAGATGGAGACTATAATATACACGTTCCACTGCATCATAGTTTCTCACCCAGCGTTACACTATGGGCATTTTCTCACGTCATTTCAAAATGTGATTTTTGATGGTCACTTCCAAGGTTAATTTAGTAAATGGACTAGAACAGGGGGTTCAGTGGGTTAAAGATCTGTTATGGATCTGTGCAAAGACTTGTAACAACAACCCATGTTCTTCATTTCTCTGCCTTTCCTCAGCCCACCCTCAACCTGAACACCCTTCCCTGCTGCCACTCCCTTGCACAAGAAGCTACCATGGCTCCCTATTTTTATCACACCAAATCTAAACTCTGGCTTCAAACCCTCCATAACCTGGCAGGCCCCTTCTCTCCTCTGCCATAGGTGCCCATCCCTCTCTCTGGAACACCAGTCTCCTGAGGTACCCCCCATCCCATAGCACTCAATCCTGTTTCCTTGCTCTATCTAGTAACTTCCTCCTTCCGCCCTCCATCCTGCTCATCTTTGGCCATCAATCTCCCATCCCCTCCAAGCAGCCTCTGCTGCCCTCTCCGGCCACCCCTCAATCTCCCTCTCTGCTGAGGCATCTCCCGAGGGTGTACACTGCTGCCATCCTTGGGGAAATGCTGAGTTCCTTGTGGGGCAGGGCCCCCTCCTCTGCCTGAGCCTTGAGGCCAGGCTCCAGGGGCTGGAAAGGTTTGGGTCTGATGAAAGTAGGATCTCTCTGAGGATGGGCTGTGCCCACTGCTGGCCTCCAGGCGGCCTGGCTCTGGTTAGGATTGTTCTGCTGTCCAGTGCCAGCATGGAGCCAGGCCCTAGGACAACCCGTCTTCAGGGTCCTGGGTTGGCAGAACGTGAAGCTTGGCCTCAGGCTCCGACTTCTCAAAGGAGACTCTGCCCCAGCGTGGGGAATTCACAGTCCCATGGGACACAGCAGCATGCTCCAGACCTGGGAGAGTCCTGGCCCCACCCTTCGCCCAGGACGTGCCATCCTCCAGGCAAGAAGTAAAGAGTGAGTGACAAGGCACCCTCACCGCAGGCTGAGCGCCCCAGTCCCGAGAGCAACCAAATTTGTCCCCAAGGCTCACTAAATTCTTCACCGAAAGTGCTCTTTCTGCTTCGGCTCTGCTGGGGTTCAAGGCCAGCCCATGGGGCAGGGTGGAGGACAGGTGCACTCCTTCCACACTTAGCAAAACTGACGGAAGGACAGCAGTGGGGGGCCGGGTCCACTCTCCTCCCAGGGGGACAGCTGGGCGGTCAGCAGAGCAGCTGGAACCTCCCAGATTGCTGATGGAGTTCTGAAATCCAGAGTTAAAGCTACACTGAACTTCTCAAAGCGGCCATTCAGGGGTCTGTTTGAAAGTGGATCCTGAGAGAATGATTTTTAACCCAAAGAAGAGTCCCACAGACCTGGGTGGGTCAGAGAGGCGGGTCCAGCGCCAGCCTCACAGCGCCCCCTGGCGAGAGAAAGGCTGTCTTGCGGCGGCACGATCCTGGAGGGGCAGGAGGGGCCTGGTCACGGCGCCACGTGGCGTCCCGACCCTAGCCCTGGATGTCATCCCAAAGGCAACAAAGCCCTCCACCCATTTCCAGCTGTTCATCCATCTTCTGCACCTCATAGATGAGAAAAACGAGGCCGGACAGGGACTGTGGGTGTCCCAGGTCGCAGAGGACACTTGCGAAGTTCTGGGATTCCGACTGGGTAGCCAAGGATGAAACAGAACCCTGGCGCCGGTCAGAGAGAGTGGAACATTCAGGGCAGGCTTCCTGGAGGAGGGTGGCTGATCTGTGCTTGACAGAACAGGAAGCATCCAGATCTGGACAAGAGACCATGGGGCATGATTTTAGATTAAGTTTGAAATGCCTATTAGACACCCAAGTGGCTATGTCTCCTAGGCAGTTGGATATACAATTTTGGAGTGGGGAGTTGAGACCAGGAAGAAGACATAAGTGTGGGAGCTGTCGGTGTAGAGATGGTGTTGACAGTCTTGGCACTGAAGGAGACCAGCACTTCTCTGTGCCTCCTCCTCCCCCTTCCTTGGTATGATGTGGTGGGCCCAGGACTCCCCTTGCAGACCTGAGGTCATGCAGTCTAGTGGGGAGGGCTGGGGCTCTCTTGGCTTCTTAACACATTCACGTCCATTTGTTTAAAATTCCCGTATTTCACATGGACAAAGAGAACAGATTAGTGGTTACCAGAGGGGAAGGGGGTTGGGGGGTGGGCCTAAGGGGTAAAGGGGCACGTTTGTATGGTGACTGACAAATAATAAGGTACAACTGAAATTTCACAATGTTATAAACTATCACGATCTCAATAAAGTAAAATAAATTTCCAGTGTTTTGTGCTTTGGGGCCATAAGGCAGAGACAGTTTTCATCACAGGTTTTCACGTTAGGCCAAAGGGTGTTAGTCATCTCCATGTCCATATGGATGGAAAAAAATACACCTCAGACAGAAAGAAAGACAATCAATTAAAACTATTTAAAAGTTTTTCCAAGAGGAATTGTGTGGGGCGTGAAAAAGAAATTTCTTTCTGGGGCTTTAGAAAAGGTGATGGCTCTGCAAAGAAAGTCAGTCCCGGGTCACAGGTTTTCTGTTTGCGATTTTAATAGTGTATTTCACTTAACCCCTTTGGGTTGGGGTTCCGAAGACCACCCCCAGGGTAGATGATTCGCTCGGAGAACTCAGCATACAGTCGTACCTGTGGCTTAGATGCTTTTACAACAGAAGGATACAGATCAGCAGAGGAAAAGGCGTGCAGGGTGAAGGCCAGAGGAAACCAGGCACAAGCTTCCCAGAACCTCTCCCGGTGGAGTCACACAGGACAAGCTCAATTCCCCCAGCAATGAATTGTAACAACACGCGCAACGCTGTCTCCCAGCGAGGCTGGTTAGAGTCTCAGTGCCCAGGCTTTTTACTGAGGCTGGTCACATAGGCACCTCCACCGGGCTCCCAGCCAAACTCCTGACTCCCTGGGGAACGGAAAGCGGGTGCTCAGCGTAGTCCACGGTGCTGTGCAGTCTAGGCACCACGAGCCGCTCGTATCATTTAGGGAAGGGTGGGCACCCTCCCGGGTCACAGGCTTTTAACGATTGCTACTTACTCTCCCACTGTTTCAGATTGTTTGCCATCAGACAAACAGCAAGCCTCTACACAAGGTGCATCACTTTTCTGATCTCCCCTCTGCCTCGCTGGCTATTCCTTGTAGGTCACCTTCACCAGTTCCTCTTGTCTCCTTGACCCATAAATGTTGGGGGCCCCTGAGTCAGCCTCCCCCTCACCACCCCGTCACTCTCACATCCATCCTGAGGGCTTTAAATACCATCCGTGGTACAGTGACGCCCTCCGGTCAGCCTGCTCAGCATCCACACGTGGATGTCAATTTGGCATCTGGAACCTCACGTGATGTTATACCATTACCCCAATTTCTCCCCCGCTCCCAGCTCCCCAGCTCCCTCTGGGGTCATCCTGGCATATCCCTTCTTCCTTCACATCAGTGCCACCAGCAAGACCTCTCAGGGTTGCCTCAAGGTGTGTCCTTCTCTGTCCTCTCCTCTGTCCCCTCCATCCCAGTCCCAGCTACTGGGTGACTTATCTGGTCCATCTGCCTGCTCTCTTGTCTCTTACAGACCATTGTCCACACAACGGCCAGGGGGAGCTCTCTGAAATGTGCCTCAGCTGTCCCTTCTTGCCTCCCTTCCACGGCCACAGGCTCTGCAGGGTCTTGTCTGCCTGCCTCTCTGGAGTGGCCTTTTCCTGTTCTCCCCTTGCCCGTCTGCTTCAGCCGACTGGCCCTTCTTTCACCAACATCAAGCTCATCTCACCCAGCGCCCGTCTCCTTTCTCTGAGCATGTCTGCTTCCAAACCTTCCCATGCGATGTGGGAGCAGGCTGACCAGCCAAAGGGAGGCAGTGGCTGCTGTGTCTGGTGCTGGGGGCTGCAGGACAGGCACGGGGAATGGAAGATGGCCCTGAGTGGGTGCAGCAAGGACACGTGGGAGCTGGAGCCTGAGAGGAAGGACCGGCCCCAAGTTCATCTGCCCCCACCTCCAAGCCTACACCTTTGATGATGGGATGACTTTGGGAGAAATTGGCACCTTCTTCCTGGAGCTAAGCACACACCTAACCCAGGAGCCAAGAAGGCTTGAGGAGGGTCTGGCAGGAGCTGGAGGAGCTGCGGCCTGGCTACCCGTGCACCAAATCCATCCCCTGCAGATCAGCAACACCGTGAGTGCCACAGCGGGCACCTCGTGCCCTCCCTGTCTTCAAAGGATGTGGCTGCTGCTCCCCTCCACCTTCACATCGAGTGCGAACTCTGTTCTGGGCCCACACTAACCCAAGCTATGCAGGGAAGGGCATTCTGGGAACTGCAGTAACAGCTTAGCCACGGTGACCAGATACTACGCCATCAGCCCAGCCAGAGCCCGACCCTGTGCTGTCTCCAGGTAATCCACCATCCCTGGGAAGAAGGACCAGTCAACAGACAAGTAAAACACTGCTGAATACACACTTCCAGAAGTGCAGACAAGGGCCCATGGGGGCCGCAAGGAGGAACTTACCTCTAGCCCAGGGGAAGCCTGGAATGGCCCCCAGGGAGGGACACGTGGTCTGGATGGGGAAGCCCCGAGGGAGGCTGGCCATGCAGGGCCGAGGTCCTGGGGGAGGGGACAGCCCCAGCCAGCACCCAGGACCGTCATTTCTGGGCCTTAGGTTAGATGGTGCTGCCTCGAGAGGGCAGAAGGGAGGTGGGCAAGGGGCGGGGCCGGCTAAGAGAATGCCTGTGTTCACCTAGGTCCCTGGGGGGAGCCTTGTCCTCGCCGAGCCTTATATTCCTATCTGGAAAGTGCGGTTGGTGGGAGAATTCAGGGCAGTATATGTACAAATACTGCTCTATGCCCAACCCTCCAGCCCCAAAGTTGGCTATTCCTAAAATTGATGTTGTTACTGGATCCTGAGAAGTCCCGGAGCAAGATGAGATTCCCCGTGTCCTCTCAACAGTCTCAGCCTCTCTTGAACTTGGGAATTGCCTGGGGTGCAGAGCAGGTGGGGCCCGAGGTCTGGCGACACAAGCGAGGCCTTCCTTCTGGGGTCTCCCCCGACCGCTACTCCGTCCTGCCCGCGGGGCCTCATTCCCTACCCGGGCTGCCATGGGCTCCTGCCATCTGCTGTGATTTATAGAAAAGAGGCCGTGATTAATCAGTCGGTCCACACCGGGTGCAGCCGTTTTCTTTCATTTACCTGCCCCCTGACCCCAGCACAGTCCCAGGCAGCGCTGGGCAAGCGTATCAATCATGCACTTGAAAAATATTTAAAAGAGGAGTCGGGCCTGGGGCACAGGCTCCTTTAATGGACTCGTTTCCAGCAGAGGGTGAGTATGCTAATTAGGAGATAAAACAAACTCGCTGTTTGAAATGCAAATGAGCCAGTGGAAGCGCTTCTGGTCCCTTCCTTCCTTGCTGCCTGTTCGGGAGGCTAAATCTTACTTCTCCCAGCCTCTTCCCGACACGGATTTTTAACCAAAAAAGATAGCGGCTAATTCTGAATCTGCGAGGCGCTAGGTCTTGCTTTCTCCTCCTCTTCCTCTTCTTTTATTAGGAACAAGGAGGACAGAAGCCTCCCACACGCCTTGTTCTGAGAAACCCAAGCCGAGGAGACACAGCAGCTCTGCACCCCTCCCGACCCCCACCCACATCGGGGCAGCTCAGCCCCTCGCTTTCCCTCCTCTGCCTGGGTCTGGGTTTCCCGACTCACCTCCTCCTGCCTCTGGCAGTTAAACCTCTCCATTCTGCAAGCTCCCAGCGGGAGCCTCTGGGACACAATCGGGACACCTCCCAGCCTCCAGCCTTTCCGACGGCCTCAGTCACCCCTCCCGCCCACCACCAAGTCCACACTCCACCACCTGGCTGCCCCCCCCCCGCCCACTCCACCCCACCACGACCCTGGCATGCTGTGACCTCCTCTAGTGCTCCTGCCGCCTCCCCCGGCTCCGCACATTCGCAGGACTCGGGGCAAGCGTCACCTCCTCGGGGAAGCCCTCTCAGGTCTCCTCCTTTGTGCCTGTGTGGTCCCTGGATAGGTGGCAAAGCACCTACGTGTTCCTATATTTGTCGTTCCCCTGGGACCACAGGCTCCTGGGCGCAGGAGCTGTTTTCTTCCCTGCTGTGCCCCACACCTGCTAGCGCCAAGCTGGGATTTAGTAAATCCTGTTGAATTGGGTTGACCACTGGGAGGTCCTCAAGCTCCCTTTACCCAGAGACAGGCATCCTGCCAGCCCAGGGAGGACCACCTGCTGTAAGACAGGTCCTGGAGGGGCAGAGGTGCATTTCATCCAGAAGTCACCTTGTTCAAGACACTCAGTGTTTCGCCTGCGGAGACCTACACTCCAAGCCCACTCCTGCCGACCTGGCAAGCCCACCACCACGTCCACTGCTTTCACAAGACGGGAAGAGTGACTCTGGTCCCAGGCACGATGCCAACATGGCTGTGGCCCCTCCCTCTTCCGCCTCTTGGTGGGTACAGGTGTCTCCTCCCCCAGCCCTACTTGGGCAGCCCCGCCCGTCTCCCTCCAACTCCGGTGTCTCTTCAACTCTCCCAAATCCCAACTGCTCGAAGTCTGGCCTCCACCTTCCCTGGGCACAGCTGAACGGGGCCCAGCAAGAATATTTGGGAGTTAAATGTTATCTTGAGTTATTCCCCCACCAACCCCAGTCTGAACCCTCTCTCCCCACTCTGTCAGGTCACTGGCGTCTCACTTGCCCCCCAGCTCCTTATCAAACTGTCTTGGGTCGGATTGTCTGGGAAGCAGAGGCTGAGAGGAAGTTAGGGTACAAAGGTTTACTGGGGAGTCTCACCTACGTAAGGAGAGTGGGTGGAGAAGCCTCAGACTGTGATGCAGACAAGAAGAACCTGCCACCTGCCCAGCCGTGGATGCCGGAGCAGAGCAAGCCCGTCACAGGAGACCTGCCTGATACCACTGCCTCGCTCAGTCGTTGCTGGGGCCACCCAGGTTAGTGTGACTTCAGCTGGAAAGCTGACAGAGCTAACAGCTGGAGGCTGCCGGCTAAACATGGGGCTCGCAGCTGGGCAGCAGTCCTTTCTCAAAGGGGGTCTGAGCAGCTCCTCTCCTTGGGTCTTAGCCTGGGTCCCCTGAGAGCAGAGTCTGATACAATGGCTTCTGCAGGGAGGGGAAGGAGGCTGGGAGGGAAGGAGAGCCAATACCTCATGCATTATCACTTTGGCACCCCATGGTGCCTGGCGCTTGAGTCTGAGATTTCCCAAAGAGCATCAAGAGATGCTTCTCAGACCCATCGCCTGAGGGATGAAGGAGGGAGGACTCATCCAGCCGCTCCTGCCCCCACTGGTCAAGGGTGACCCCATGGACGTTAACTTGCCCCACACTTCCAGGGGACTCAGGCTTACGTCTGAACAGTTAGTTCCACCAACACCCCCTGCCCCATGTGGACCAGAAGTGAGATGTTGTCCAGCTGTACCTGTGTAAAGGCGGCCGAAGCAGCATTGAACTGGTCACTGCAGCAGACAGGGATGGGGGCAGCAGGCTGACCATCCCTGGTCAGGGTGAGTTTGTTTTGGGACCCTATCAAATTTGAGGGGCTTATTTAAAAGTCCAAGAGGAGAAGTCACATAAGGATGTATATTTACCAATCGTTAGTTCAGGGAGATGCCAGGGCTGGAGACATAAATTTGGGAACCGTCAGTTTATGGACCACATGAAAAGCCCCTGATGGAACGAGCTCACCTAAGGAGAGAGAGGAGAAGAGGTATTTGGACTGGACCCTGAGAACCGCCTCGAGGTTGAGAGATGAGCAGGAGCAAGCAAAGGCGAGCCGATGGCACTGCCGGGGGTAGGAGGAAAGCCGGGAGAGCGGCAGGTCTTGTGGCAGGGGCACGGAGCGGGGGCCACTGTCAGACGGGGCCAGGACAGTGCGTCCTCTTTGACAGCACGGACAGGAGAGGATCTGGCCGCCAGTAGTGGGAAGGTTGTGTCCCTCTGATTGCTCTTTTCTTGCTTTTTTCTCAGCCTAATAAGAAGCAAAGCCATGTGCTGAGAGCTTGGAGAAAGAAGAGGCTGTTAGGGGTTTGAAGAGAGAGTGACGATGGGAAAGTCTCCCAGAACATGGCGGGTGTGGATGCTTTGGGGTTTCTCTTTCAATCAGCCTGAGTGTCTGTGTGTGTCTGTGTGTGTGTGTATCCCAGGGTTTCCCACCCACTGGGTCCCACTCCTGGGCTCCCCCAGGATGTACATGTGTCTGGATGAGAAGTCCAGGGTGAAAAGGTCATTCCCAGGTTGTGGGTCAGGGTGCAGGGAGGGTGTTATAATGAGGCTCAGGGGTGCAGTTCATTCAGTAGAGAGAATCTAGGGGGACATCTAGTCCTGGTTGTGCTTCTAGCTTAGACAAGTCCCCTTCACTCTTTGTGCCTTGGTTTCCTCACATGCAGAGGCATGTGCTGGGCTGGCTGAGTCTGTTTCTGTCTTGAATGTTTAGGAGACCACGCTTAAGCTACAGGGACAAAATTGTCAGACATTGTCCTAGCTCTGATCATGAACTATGCTGATTGCAACCGCACAGGAGCTATTCCCATCAGTGGAGCAGCTTCCAGTAAAACCAGAGTCCTTTGTGTTGGGGGGGACTGTGGCTGCAAAGCCCCAACTTACACGGACTGGCGAGAAGGCATCACCAAGAGCGGAAGCGGTGGCTTTCTCAACTCCTCGCTGAAAAGCTTACCCAGCTCCTGCAGGCCGTGCACCCACCAGCTAACAGTTCATTCTCCCGGGCACAGAGGCACGGTCAGCCCTGGTTAGTGAGCAGTTTATCCGATTAATTCCAATGTCAGAAAAGACAACTTCAGCCTGCACACTGCATTTGTCCCCCTGCTGCTCATAACTCTGGCGGGGTGATCATCCGGGTGCTGTTTTCTGAATGTCGGTGCAGCACGGAGCCGGGCACACCATTGGGGTTCGGTACCCGTTCACTGAACGGCTGAACCAGGACACGATGTCTGAGTGGTGATTCCACGTAACTCCCTGCTTTGTCTCTCTCCTTCTCCCCTTCTCTGATCTTTGCAAGCACATCCCAACCCGTCCCTCTGATAAATGGCCAGGCCCCTCGTGCAGAAGGAGGGGCATTTTCAGGGCACTGCAGGGAGTCATGTAGGGCCTTGTTCTGCCTGACACCTTTATTAATTGTTGGGCCAGAAAGATAAACAGCTTGTTAATTAAATTTGCAGATGTTGCTGAATTGGGAGGTGTTCTGATTGCTCAGTCGCAGGAAGATAGAATGGTCCCACAGCGGGCCTTGGGGAGGTCAGCCTGGGCCGGGGCCAGGACATGGTGGCTAAACTGCAAGGGCGATAGTAATAGTAATAGTAATAGTAATAGTAATAGTAATATATATAGTAATAGTAACAGTAATAGTAATAGTAATAGTAATATATATAGTAATAGTAATAGTAATAGTAATAGTAACAGTAATAGTAATAGTAACAGTAATAGTAATAGTAACAGTAATAGTAACAGTAATGGCCAGCACTGGTCGAGCACCTACTCTGTGCCAGGCACAGCATGAGCCAGGAATTGGTGGCCTCGGTTCCAGCTACTCACATGCTGGGGGCCTTGAGTAAATTTCTTCCTTCTCCAGGCCTCGATTTGTCATCTCTGCCCGATGGAACTCCTCACAGCCGTGGCATTCGTGAACATACATGCCGTGGCCACGCCAAGTGGAGGAGAGGCCTCATTTTCCAGTTCAGGGGTGGTCAGCACCACTGCCCCAGCATAAAGCCCCCCAGGGAGCCTCTGCTGGGAAGTGGGGGCAGTCGGGAGAGCTGGATCCTGGTGTGGGAGCCTGGGGGATCTGGTGGGTGCAGGGAGGGTTGAAGACTGGGGTCTGTAGCTGTTTGTAGTGGTGTGGAGGTCTAGAGGTCTGAGGGTCTAGGAGATGGGGGGAGGCCTGGGGCTCTGAGAGTTCCCAGGGAGCGGAGGTCTAAGGAGTCTGGAAGGTCTGAAGACGGGGGGGCGGTTAGTAGGGGTGTGTAGAGTCTAGATCTGGGTAGTCGGGTGGGTCTGAGGTTCAGGGTTTGGGAATGCTAGAGGTGCCAGGGTCTGGGAGATCAGGGTCTGAGGATTTTGGGGGGCTTGGAAGTTATAGAGCTTCGGGATGTCTGAGGGTCAGAGCCTTAAGGGTCTGGGACCCTGAATGGTTTGAGATTTGGGAATCTAGCATCTGGGGAGTCAGAGGATCTAGGGTATCCAGAATTTAGGGATGTAGGGCCCAGGGAGACGGGGATTCTGGGATCTGGGATCTAGAGGTATCTGGGAGTTGGGTGCCTGGAGACTCAGATAGTCTTGGGGGTCTGGGGAAGTCTGAGGCTCTGGAGGAGTTTGAAGGTCTAGGGAGTCTGGAGAGAAGAGAGGCCCGAGTTGAAAGCTGACTGTGGCCCAACGTCGCCACCTAGTGTACCTTCCTCCACATTACAGTCGGAAAGGTTGGGGCTAGGATCGGAGCTTCTCCAGCCCTCCCAGAATCTCCTCTCCCCTCTCAAAGCCTGGAACCTTCCAGGAGCTCAGAGCACGTCTGTGCAGGGAAGAGGGAAGTGAGCAGAATCCCTAGGTTTACAAACGTGCAGAGTCACGCCCCCTCAGTGGGCGGGGAGTATGTCTATCTTGTTCACCCCTGTGACCCCAATAGACAGAACAGCACTGGCGTGTAGTGGACGTGCAACATGTTTGTGGAACATGGCATTTAAAGGAAAATGGCATTTTAAGAGTAGTTCACCCGACGAGGGCAATGCTTAGCACACTCCTGATGTGCGCACACATACACACACGTGCCCACTGGCAGCTCACGTTTGTTGAACACTTACATTACCCAAAACGACCGTCTGAGGTGGGTGCTGTCACTAGCACACTTTACAGAGGAGGAAACAGACTCCCACCGCGAAGATGGAGTCGTGGCCCTGGGAGGACCGCAGAGAGTCCCAACCTGCCCTGCTCAGGACGGTGGCTGCTGGCCGGGTGTAGCTGCTGAGCGCTTGACCCGTGGCCAGTGTTCAACTGCGCCGGTCCACGCAGAGGAAGCTCAGAGTGCAAAAGATGCACTGAATCCCTGAGACGCAGTACAGAAAAAGGAAACCAGCTCGTCAGTGACTGTTCGTGTTGCTCGCGTGCTGAAATGGTCGTATTTTGGGTATGCTTGGTTAAATAAAATATATTACTGAAATTAATTTTACCAGTTTCTTTTTACTTTTTAAAATGTGACTGCTAGAAAATGTGTGACGTCTGGGCTGGCATCCAAATTATTTAGGACATCACTGGTCACGATGACTCAGATTCAAGGTCTCCGTGGGGGGTGGGGGTGCAAATGGCTCCAGGGCACCAGCTGTAAAGTGCCCCTCAAGCAGTAAATGGGTGAGCAATAAAATCTGCCCCCCCCACCCTCCCCCGCCCTTCCCCTGGGCCTTGAGGGTAGGTGGAGAGATGGGCAAGGGCAAGTCATTCCAGGCAGTGATGCTGCGTGGGGGAATGGGTATGGCCCTCCTCAGAGAGGGGACACTTCCTCTAGGAGGGGAGGATGCTGGGCAATACCAGTGGGTGGGGCGGGTAGGGTGGCGGGGGTGGGAGCTGACTCCAGGCTTCCAGTGCTGGGTAAAGAGGTCTGCATTCGGGGCAAGCGACAACGGTGATCTCAGGCTGCATCGCAGAGGGGCTGCCTTCTGTGTGCTTGGGCCTCGGTGTCTGGCTGCAGTGTGGTTGGATCAGAGAGCCCTAGCGAGCCCCACTGCTCAGGTCCACAGTGCGAGACCTGGCCTTCAGGGAGGGGTCTAAATGTCTGTTTTGGCAGTCAATGTCATGCAGTCGCTTAATTGGAAAGGGATCTTGAAGACGTTGTCCTAAGATTCTACCCTGATTAAGAACTGCTGAGGAGGTAACAGCCACTCCCAGGCCCACCCCAGGACGTTTGTGTCCGGCTGAGTTCAGAGCCTGTGGCCCCGGGGTCCGCTCATGTGACAAGTCTTAGGTCCCAGGTCTGCTTCCCAAGCACCTCCCTGTGCAGAAACTGAGCCTCTGCCCTCCAAACACCTGGATGAGGGCAGACTTTGGTCCTGTCTCCAGAGAGCTCGCTGGCCAGGAGAGGAGACAGAACTTTCAACCAGGGACTGTCCCCCAGTGAGATCTGGGCCGTGACAAGGCCACACTTAAGGCACACAGGTGATTGGAAGAGAGGGGTTGGGACTTGGAGACACATCAAAGAGACGCTCCCTCACAGGAGAGGATAGACCAGAGCAAGAACATGTGATTCACAGAGAAGTTGGCAGAGTGAATAGCACGAGCAAAGACTTTCTTGGAGTTACACTGCAGAGCAGCACTGGGAGTATGCAAGGCCTGAGCGTGAGATGGGGAGAGGAGAGAAGAAGGTGATGAAGCTGGAGGGAGGCAGGGGCCAGTAGAGGGGGTCAACACCCTGGAGGCAATGGAGTGGGACAAGGTCAGAGAGTTCCTGTAGAAAGAGTCCTGGTTGCTGGGTGGGAAATGGATGGTAGGGGAGACTGGAGGTGGGCGGAGGCTGCAGCATTTATCTGGGGAGAGGTGATGAAGGTCTGATAATAATGATAGCAATAATAATGCTAACAATTATTGAGTGCTTACTGTGCTCAATGTATTAACTCATTCAACGCTCTCAACAACCCCATGTTGTTATACCAGAAGCACAGAGAGAATAATGGATTTGCCCAAAGTCACCCACCTAGTGGAGCAGGGTTTAATGAAAGCCCTTAATATCTCCCCCTCCCCCATCTACTGAGGTGAGAGGAAGGGACACTTGGATGTCACTGGGGTTGCCCTAGGGCTCTAAACCCCAGAGAGAGGGAGATGGGAGCGTGGGCTGTGACCCGAGGTGGCAGGCACAGAGCTGTCGCTGCCTCAGCACTTGGTCATGGCCCAAAACAGACTTTTCAAAAGGTGGCACGGTGGGCAGATCAGCAGACAGAGGCTGGTGTCAGAGACCTCATGCCCTCCCCACTTCTTTTGATCAACGACAGCCCTCATTGGTGTGGCCTCGTCTGCAAGATGCAGTGCTTATGCAAGGTGCTATATTGGCTCTAAATGGTGGAAGGAAACTGCTGGGTTTTGCAGCATATAACAAGTGCGAGGGTGTAACAGCGCACCAATTTTACATGAAAATATTTTGGAAAAAAAATAATTTTAAGAACTTGTCAACGTATATGTATTGCAAATGTTTTAAAAATGGTTTTTCAGAGGAGAATACATTATTTTCTTCATGTAGATATAGTATACAGTATTCTTAAGTTCAGTAAGAAATTATGACTTTTTGATACGCATACGATTGTTCAGAAACTTCTCCCAGGATGCAGCAAGCTCATCTCTGGGGTGATGACTTGTGTTGCTCAGCCCTGCCACTAGAGGGCGGCAGCATCCGTGGTTTTAACCCTAATGCCTCGGCCTCTGTTCTTAGTTTGGGATGTTTGTGAAGGGAAGGCAAGAGGGAAATGCATCTTGAATAACAACCAAGACGGCAGCAGTTGTTCTTCCGTGCACCAGAGACTTCAATATGTCATTTAAGCATCATTAAAAGCCCATCAGGAAGGCCGGCCTCGTGGTGTAGTGGTTAAGGTCACGTGCTCTGCTTTGGTGTCCCGGGGTTTGCCAGTTTGGATCCTGGGCATGGACCTACTCACAACTCATCAAGCCATGCTCAGGCAGCATCCCACATAGAGCAACTAGAAGGATGTACAACTAGACATACAACTATCTACTGTGGCTTTGGGGAGAAAAAAGGAAAAAAAGGAGGAAGATTGGCAACAGATGTTAGCTCAGGGCCAATCTTCCTGAAAAAATAAATAAATAAAGGCCCACAAGGAAGGTTTTTGAGACTCAGAGAAGTTAAGTAGTTTACCTAAAGTTTCTCAGCCAGTAACTGACGGAGCTGGGATTTGAACCCGGGTCTGTCAGACTCTGAGGCTGGAGCTCTTCATTACCAAGGGCACCCTGCCCCCCAGGGTCAAGGTCAAAACAAAGATCTCTGGAAGCCCAGTCTTTCTGCAACGCAAGCTTCTTTTTCCATAACTGAATGCAACTGTGCGTTTCAGCCGTCCTCTAGCCCCATGACCCCAGGGCCCAGCTGGGCAACATCAGCAGGATCCCAGAGGAAAACAAAAGCCAAAGCAGAGCGCGGAGAGCAGACGCAGCTCCCACAGTCTCTTCTCCCCTAGCAAACCGGCCAGAACTCCGCTGACAGCTCCACGGCCCAGGTGCAAGGCGTTCCAGGCTGTGCAGTGGACCACTGCTGGTGGCCCCAGCCCTGCCCTTAACCACGTCAAAGGGCCGAGGCTGAACCTCATCGATGGGCATGAGATAGAGTAGGTGATGGTTTCCCCCCATGAAATAAGGAAATGATGTCAGGACAGAGGGAATTCCTTTTCAAGGCCTCTTCTCAGGATTCCTTGGTGGGTCCCCAGTTTCTGTTAAAAGCAGCCTCAACCCTCCAGCTGAGTCTGGATCACACGTGGCTTTGGGGTGAGAAGCAGGGGAGAGGGAGCGGGTGGAACCGGGGAAGGCGCCACGCTCTGACCGAGAGCCATTCTGCTCCATGTGTTCAGAACAGAATGATGAAGGGAAAGGAGTGGATGGAAGGGAAGAAAGAGAAGCCAGGAGGAAGGAGAAGGGCCGTTAAGCAGAGAGCACTTTCCATCCCAAGGGAGCGCGATAACAACCACCACTTAGCGACACCCTCTCTGGCCGGCACTCTGCTGAGCTTTGAGCCTGTGTTGATCCCAAAACTTGTGCATATTATCCCCATTTTACAAATAAGAGGACTGAGGCTCAGGATATGTATTCACTTGCTCCAGGTCACACAGCAATGACTGAGGTGGGGTTCATACCCAAGTCCCCGTACAGAAGCCCCACGGCCTCTGTCATCCTTGTAGGACTCTGCATGGGCCATCCTGGCCTGTGCTCCCACAGTCCTGCCTTTCCCCCTCCCAGGCATGGCAGCGCCCTGGGGTCCTGTGACGGTGTGGACCCAGGAATCAGCCAGACCTGGCTGCATCCTCGTTCTGTCTTTTGCAGTCGTGGCCTCCAGACCCAGCACTTCAGTCACCTGGGAGCAGCGTCCTCGTCAGAGAAATGGGAGACATAAAGTGCCCACCCTGAGGGTTGGGGATTAAGGATAAGATGCACAGAGCAGCATTTTCCACACCTTGGGGGCACTTGTCAAAATGCAATCTGGGCCCCTCCTCTGGAGGGTCAACCCAGGATCCAGAGGTGGGCCTGGGAACGGGAACCACACCATGCCCCTTGGACGGCTTTGCGACGAGGCAGGTCTGGGACAGAAGTGGAAGTGCTGCCCCAGGAGGGGCGGGTCACTCCTCTGTCCTGGACCCCCTCTCACAGGACACCACCCCCATGGGCTATGCTTCTCCTGGCCAGAGCTGGGGCCGCCCTGAAGGGGGCAGCACATCTTCCACCATGTTAACGCCCACGGGGGCATCTCAGTGGGATGCCAGCTCCTGAGGCCACGTGGGGGCCGTGCTTCAGCACCCCAAGGCATGCACAGGCGTGTGCAAGGCCTGAGGTCCACTGAGGTCCACCACAGTGCCTGTGTCTAGAGGCCACCGCTGACTACCCTCTCAGATGAGCGCCACACAGGAAAGGTAGACCAAGACATAAACAGGGTGATGGAGAGCCACTGCCCCCACCTCTCCTCTCCTACCTGCCCGGCCTGTTGTCCTCAACCAAACAGGGGTGTGAAACTCTCTCCCCTTGGGGTCAGTTCTTTCCAGAAAACTCCTCAGTCCTTTATGCAAACGGATCCTTGGTGAGGACTACCCATCCACATTTTCAACACCTCAGAACATCCCCAAACCTGAGCTAGAACTCCAATTACAAACCTCTCTCACCACCATCCCATCCCTCCTGGCAGGCAGGCAGGCTCATTAGGCAACGGGAGCTCCTTCCTGCCAGAGTGTGAGCTGCCCTGGGCAGGATCTGCAGCCCAGGCAACCCAGGGTCTAACCAGCCTCGTTCTGAGCTGGGATGCTGCGGGGCTGGAGAGAGGAGTGTCCCACAGTGGTGAGGGGCTCAGCGGAGCTTGGGCATCAAGCCCGGGGCCGCATTATGACTTTCATGGGGCCCAGGCACTTTAAATACAAATTACACTGTAAGACTGCATTGGTGTAAACGCAAATCTCATCCAGGCTGGATTCACTAGCATATAGTAATTATTATTATACTCTTTTCCCCTCTAATTTTAAAATACATTAAAATTAAAACATTTTCAGGGTCCCTAGAAGAGCCGTGACCCTCGGCCTGTGAGCCCAGCGGAGACCTCGGCCCACCTGTGCAGTGAGGGGCAGGAAGGCAGAGGCGGGGGAGGAGGCTGTGCAGGGCCCTGGAGACCCGGCTGGGCCGCAGCCCCACGCATGGCAGGTACAGCATGTGTGCACTCCTTACCATCTCTGAGCCTCTGATTTTGTGAAACACGATTCATCATGCCAACTAGACAGATGAGGGTGGAGGTGACGGGAGATGCTGAGGAGGGGGGCACAGTGCTGGGGACACCGAGCTCGATGCATTCTAGGACCCCTCCCCTCCCCTCGGCAGGGTGGACAGGCACACACCAGGGACCTGTCAAGTCCCGCCTGCCGCCTGTTTGAGCCTGGAGTTGGCAGTGGCCATGCCCTCCACAGATGTCTGGGCAGCTGTTTGCTCCTCCTGGCCGCCCCTCAACAGCCCCCCAGGGGCTCCCTGGAGTCTGCCCAGCTCTCAGCCATATTTCAGGCTGCTGTGGCTTCATTCATCATGCTGCTCCATGACACGGGCTCTGGGGGCTGCCCAGGCCAGAGGCCCCAGGTCTGGCTTGTACGGGAGGCTGAGACGGGCTGGAATGCTGCCTCCAGAGGATGGCCTTTGGTCCAGGCAGGCCAGACTCAGGTTTACACCTGGACCCTTCCTGCACAGGCCCAGAGTCCTCTGCCCCTCTCCGGAAGCCCAGAGCCTGGCCAGAGGGATGCTGACAGTCCTGTTGAGAAGGCAGGTAGGCGCAGAAACTGGGAAAGGGTGAGAGGACTCCTGCCAGATGCTGCAGTGAGGCTGGAGGGAGGAGGAGCAGCCGCCAGGAGCACCGGGAGCGTGTCCCCGCAGGCTCAGGCTCTGGCTGGGTGGGCTCTGTGCCGGCCCACTCGGGAAACACCCAGGGACGGCCCGCGTGGAGATGGGCACCTGGGGTGGATAAGGCAGGGTCACTCCCCCTGCAGGCTCACCTACAGGCAAGAGCTAAGGACAGAATGGACCAGCTGGTTAGAAATCAGTGAGCAAACGGAAGGGTCCAATAATCTGACGATAATAATAACAGTTACTATTTATTCATCGTGGACTCTGCACCAGGCAGTGTATCAAGCAGTTTGCACATTTTCTCTCCTTTACTCCTGATAATAACCCCGGGAAACCAAGTCAGCATGAGGCTCATTAACACGCCTAATGTCGACTGACTTGTAAACAGCAGAGCCAGGGCTCAGCCCAGGCTGTTCACACTCCCGACCCCAACCACGGCCCCCACGGCCTCTGGCCGTCACTCTGAATCCACAGAGACAGAGGGGAGGAAGGAGGATGCGGGGAGGGAGCAGAAGAGAAGGGAGAAGAGGACAGGGAAAGGACAAGGAGAGGGCCGCAGGGGCTCGGGCGGAGGCTGGAGGAGAAGGAGGCAGCGGTACCAGATCCTGCCCAGGAACCAAGAGGAGGAGCCACAGCAGCAGTTTCAGGGTCTGTGGGCACTGGTGCCCCCACTGTAATCCTCCCCGACCCGCCTCCATCGCAGGGTTGACGAATCCGGGTGGAAGGAGGGAGGGGCGATGCCCACACCCACATCCTGCTCAGCTCACAGGGGAGACCACACATGAGACAACACAGGAGGAAGCAGCAGGACAAGCCTGTGCCGACCCCCAGCCCTTCCACAGCGTCACAAATACCCACTCAATGTCCACGGGCAAAGGAATGAAGTCGGACCCTTACCTCACACCACGTACAAAAGATAACTCAAAATGGATCAAAGACCTAAATGTAAGACCTAAAAACTAGAAAACTCCATGAAGAAAACACAGGGTATGGGGGAGGAAGACCATCCTCTACCCTCTAGGTCCTTCTGGCTGGTCTACAAGTTAAATTGACATGAGACAGAATAACAGGAGAAAATCAAGAAGTTTAATAACATGTATACATGGGAGAAACCCAGGAAAACTGAGCAACTCACCAGAATGGCTGAGGTCACCACCTTAAATACCATCTTCAGCTGAAGACAAAGGAGGATGTTGGGGGCGGGGGGAATCAGTTATGGGAGATTACCAGAAAAAGCACAGTAAACAAGAGGAAGGTTATTATGCACATTTAAGTCCTTGCCTTCCGCATTGATAGGAGTTTCTAGAGACAAGGTCATCCTCCTCTTCCTGGTACAGAGAGGGAGACAACTTTACAAAGGGTAACTTCTACTTGGTTTTCAGAGCTTTTCCCATGTCTGCAGTTTTTTAAAAAATAACCAGCCAAAAAGAATCCTCATGCCAAAATGACACATCTTGAGGTGGCATATTCTGCTCCCCTATAGTTCTGCATTTGAAACTTAAAGAAGTTTCATAGTCCAGAAGCCGAGTTGGTAGATTGTTCCATCTCACTAAACACATTTCTTAGTCCTGATAATAGATTAGTCCAGTTAAATTCATTTCAGGAGGCAGTGATGAAAGTGGGCTCCCAAAATTAGACCTATTTTGTGGAAGCAAGCAATCAGGTATTTAATAAGAAGCATTTCTATGGAAACAAAAAGAAAAACAAGGTTAATGGTTGGAGCAAATTATAACCCAGTGTCTGAGCCCCAGGGGCAGCCAGTGAAGAAGATTTTTAGATGTCAGGGTCAAAGTATCTTTTGCAGCTTGAAATGTCTCTGATGATGTCATCGGGTGTTCAGGTATCCTTTTGAGGGGCTTACACAGCAACAGGCATGCTATCGTGGTGACTTCTCTCAAGTTTATATCAAGTTGTTCCGCTTCAGTTTGCAGGGCTTTAGGAACAAGAGTGGTTTCAGTTCTCAATGATTTCAAGTAAAAACGATGGAAAAAATTGAAAATGTTAGTTTGGAGATTTGTGGCCAGATATTTCAGCAGACTAGAAGAATTCAGGATCCAGTGCAGTTTACAGGTAGGAAAAAAAAACCTCAAAGACAATTAACAGAACTAGGGTCTAATATCCACAAATGTGTATGATAGTTTTTACTGAAATATAATTTTTCTTTCTAAAATCACCCTCATTTTTACCAAAGATAGCCAAATTAATACTAACTGGTTTCTAAAATAAGTCTAGTTTCAATAAATTTGGCCCAGCTACTTACATAAGTACAGCAAGAATAGCAATTCATCATATAGGCTCTTTTAAACCCACGTTGCTGGAACTTTTTATAAGGAATCTCAGATTGAACTTTATAGGCCTCTTGAGACCAGGAAAACCAAGCCAAGAACTTGTCATCAGACTTTGCCTGCAATACCTATAGATTTAGGTGAATTCCTTTCTTCTTTTGAGATTCCCCAAAATATTTTGAGGTTCCAGGCACCTGCCAGAGAAGTGACCTTCTTTACTCACCTGGTAAGATTGTTGGAAACCCTGTAAACAAGGTACCAGGCCAATATTTCCAAATGGCTTTATTTTATAAAGTCCTATCTTCATTCCTCAAAAGCTGTCTGATCATATCTGAGTCTATGCATGTTTCTGTTAAATATGATATTCCAGTCAAAGCTTTGGTAATATAACCAGTGTTTTCAATTGTGTCCTATTATAAGGAGAACAGATTCTTATTGAACTTAGGTAAATAACTATATTGCCATGAAATAAGAATATTTACTTACTAACAGTTTCCAAATTCTGGAGGGATCAGGTAGGGAGAAAAAGATAAATGTTTCAATTCTGTTTACAAAAGTATATTTATCAAATTGTTATAAATCATAGTTAGCCTCAGAGGAAGGAGGAAAAGTTTTCTTAAATCTGAAAAAACATTTTTAAAAATCAGCAATATTTTAAACAAAAAGTTATAAAAACTATAATCATCCTCATTAGTTCATTTGGTCCCGTATAATCAACTCTTGATCTTGATCTTCTGTTAGCAGTTTCATGAAGTCATCAGTTTCTATGTTACAGTTCTGTAATTTTTTTACCCAGTTCAGTTTTATGATCTGAAAGTTTATCAGAAATCTGTATTCTAGAGTAAATGTCAGAGTCTTTTCCATGAATCTCTCTGAAGGTGAAACATATTTGTAAAAGCATCAGAGTAAAACAACGATTGTTTATAAATGATAAAAGATTTAAAAATGGCAATTGACAAAGAAAATTGGTTAATTTTGTGACATACAACACTTTAAGATAATAACTAGAACAACGACTGATAACCAGGGCACATCAGAATATTAGGAATGTTATATAATTTTTAAAACACTTATATCAATACATTTACCTATGATAATAGGTCCCTATGAAACAATGCTTAGTTATCTATTTAACCATGGTGACAATTAAAGATTTTTAGGTGAATGCAGAAAATGAAATAGCTGTAGGAAAAGCCTTTGCACCTGTGATTAAAGACCTGATAAAGGGCTGGCCCAGTGGTGACAGCAATTAAGTGCACATGCTCCACTGCGGCGGCCTGGGGTTCACTGGTTCAGATCCCCGGTGCGCACCAACGCACCACTTGGCAAGCCACGCTGTGGCAGTGTCCCATATAAAGTGGAGGAAGATGGGCATGGTTGTTAGCCCAGGGCCAGTGTTCCTCAGCAAAAAGAGGAGGATTGGCAGATGTTAGCTCAGGGCTGATCTTCCTCACACACACACACAAAAAAGACCTGATAAAAACAATACAGGAAATTTATTTTGATAAAACATAAAAACCTTTCATAATTTTTTTTTGCCAAGAGCAGACTAAAAGTTTAAGAAAATTATCCTTTTAGGAGAGAGAAAAACAAATTTTAATTTTGTACCAGTTTACTTTTGATATTAAAAATTATTCACTTAATTAAATTTATTTTAATCTTAGCAAACTATGCATAACTCTTTTCTCAGGGATCCTCCTTCACAAACCTTCTATACCTTTCTTTTTTTACATTCAGAATTTATCCCATGTTTTTTAAATTTGTACTTTAGGACAAATTTATCTCTCTTAACCAAAAAAAGCAAAAGTATTTCCATTCTTTGGGAGATCAAAAATTGGCCACCCTGAAATATGTCTCTTTACCTTGATTATTTTCTTTGATGGACATTTGACCTCCCCCAAACTTTCTAAAGAATTTAACATAGAAGACCTGTTTCAGGAAGAAGCTACTATCATATGATGGCTGTAATAGAATGTAAAATAGATGTTACAATAGGAAAGGCACCAACAAGCCCATCTTATCCAGAATTCTGTCTCTCCCTGGCCACATTCTCTAGGTGGCCTTAAAAAGGGTTGTCAGACAAAGATTTACATTTGTAAAGGTATCTCCCTCTCTGTATTGGGAAGAGGGGTGAATGGCCTTATCTGTGGAAACTCTTATCACTACGGAAGGAGAGGACTTAAATCTGCATACCCTTGATTGCTGTGCTTTCTGGTAATCTCCCATAACTGACTCCCCTGACCCCCAACATCCTCCTTTGTCTTTAGCTGAAGATTATATTTAAGATGAGAATCTCGGTCATTTTGAAAACTCGGTCGGTTTCCCTGGTTTCTCCCATGTATACATGTTATTAAACTTAGTATTATTTTCTCCTGCTAACCTGTCTTTTAGTTATTTGGCCAGCCATAAGAACCTTAAGGAAAAGGACAAAGAGGGATTCTCTCTCTTCCTCAACAATACCTTCTTTATGTGTTCTTTACTTTCCTTCCTTCAATATAAATATATTTTCCTTGATTTTTAGTAGCTTTAGTCACATATATTAATTAGAATTCTTAACCCTTAGAAACCTTAATCTTTAGTGTAAACTAAGAAGTAAGCAATTACGAACTGTCTTTTGCATTAGCATTCTGTGGCTTGGAAAATTTATAAATACTTCTTATAATTTCTAGAAACATGTTGCTTTATAGTACAATCTTTTAATAAAATACAATACATGTTTACTAATAGACCCAAATGCTTTTTAGTTTCTCTGTAATAAAACAGAAGTAGGTAAACTTAGACATGTTTAACAGTTAATGTTTCAGTATTTTATCTTATTTATTTATCTAGATACTCAATGAATTTTTATCTTTTAAATCAACCTAGCAAAATTTCAAAGTTTTAAGTTACCAAAGAGATTTTGGAAGCCATTTTAAGAATACATGTGATAAACTATAATTATTGCAAAAAGTTTATGTATAAACTTTTATCTTACTTTATCTTATCTCACTTACATCTAAATCATTTGTTCCCAAAAATTAGGTGTAGATTACCCATGAAAACTTAGTGAGACATTAGACAAAATTAGCTATCATTCTAAGCTATTTTTGCTGACAAATTTGTAACAGGGATAACAGGAGTTTATCTCGCTAGTCAACCCAGACTGCAGGTCTGCGTCATATCCCATGCTGACAACTCTGAGGACATGCCTATTTTAATCAAACCAGCAGACTTAAACAAGCTTTTATTTACCAAAGATTATTTCACATCACATTAACTTGAAAGACACTTGGGTTAGTTTCTTTTACATTTAGAAATAATTTATGTAAGCACTTATTTTAAGCCAATTAAACAAAGCTCTTAATTTTGGCCACACCATCCAGAGGTAGAAAAATATCTCACGTTTACAACATATACATACGAATATATATGAATACACACACGGAGACCTTATGCCTTCTGTTAAATTTTTGTTATGAATCAGATGCAATACAAAAATCACTAGTTTCTGAGAAACATTTGCATTTCGAAGAATGGCTCTCAGGTCCTAGAGAAGATGGGAGCAGAAAATCTACATCAATAGGTCTTGTTCTTATAATATTGGACAAGGGAAGCATTCCCAGTCAGACATTTTTAAATATATGCAGGCAAAGTTGATATAAGATCTCTAGGTAAATTAGCACAAATTTTCCAACCTTTATAATCTTATCAACACTTATACTTTTACATTTTCTCAATTCAATTGTAGCCGGAGTCAGAGTCTTAAGGCTAGTCATTATTTTTTTGTATTTTTTTAAATTTGGCCTTTTCATCGGCACCAATAAAGCAATTATGATGAGAGCTCTCAAAAAAATTTTGTTTCCAATTTAGAAGTTTTTCCAATTTAAATGATCCATCGTCTGGCCATACTGACAAGTAGCATCCTAACAGCGACTCATACCAATAAGCTTAACCATGGACACAAGAGGCATCCCCAAAAGAGACCCAGAAAGTTCACTCCCAAAAACAGTCTAAGAAAGCAAAGGCCATCATTGCACAACAAGCAATGAAAGTTGAGATGACAAAAGCCCCGTATGAAAACAACTGGGATCTCTTATGACAAACTCCCCTGAGAGCTGACATAGCTGGACAAAGAGTGCATCTTGGAACCCCAGTCTATTTGACTGGCCACCAAGATGTATGCCAATATGTGCCTCCTCCAGATGGCAGAGACCAAAGATGTCATGGAGCCAAGCTCTCAAGACAGAACAAGACAAAAGAAAAAAAACCTCGTCTTATATGCACACTAACAGCTTTAGCTAGACCTTGGGTCTCTTGGAGCCAGAATGGTACCTAGGCAGGAGGTGCTGCGGGGTTGGAGATGGCATATGCTTTACAGAGTACCTTGTCATCGCACGGACATTTTCTTGAAGTTGGTGGGGGACCTGTCATCATCTACCCTGTTCCATGATTCAACTTATCCTATCATGGGAATCTTCTTGAGGTGGCTAGCGCCCTAATGGCTCTTAACGGCTTGACCCGTGCCCATCAAATTTGTGGCCCTTTTGGCTTCCAAGATGCCCTTAGCAACAGCTTTCGCCTCATGAGCATATTTCCAGACAACAGGCTTGTAGATGCCTGCGTCTTGCACTATGGTTTTTCCTTTTTATGACAAACAACATAAAAGACAGAACAAGGGAAAATAGTGACCATCTCTGGGAGGAAAAGGATCAATAAACCAATGAGTACTCAAACCAAATTTCCTAGAGTCACTGAGTGCAAGAAGCTTAGCTTCACCAATATTTTCTCCTGCTAATCTAAATTTAGAAAAGGAAAGAAACCTCACCACTCTTGCTTCCACTGGACCCTGTAGGCTGAGATCCAGGAGACTGACCCCTGTGTGTGTATTGTCACATATCGATGCTGGGAGAGCAAGGCGTCCTGACTCCATGGGGAGAGGACGACAGAAGCCCACCTGTGGTGCTCCCCAACTCCACCCGAGCTGCTTCTTCCCTTGGCTGACGTGAATCTGTGTCCCTGAATATAACAGGAAGGTAACGGCTTCTGCAACTCTGTGAGTCTTTCTAGCACATTATCAAACCTGAGGGAGATTTTGGGGAACCACTCCCAAACTTGTAATGGGTGTCAGAAGTAAAGGTGGTCTTGGAAACCCCTGAACTTGTAACTGGTGTCAGAAGTGAGGGTGGTCTCCTGTGTGGACTGTGACCCTTCCACCTTCACATGGCTAAACGCTTCACATGCAGCACACGTTTAAACACTTAAATACAAAATGAGGACTTCTACTTATAGACTAGCTATACTAGGGGAAAAATTCCAATGCAAATACTTAGACACGTTGATTAAAATAAAACAAACATCATTTTAAATGCCTACATTTTAAATGCCCACAAGCATGTGAGAGCTTGAGGGACCCACAGAGACCAAAAGCTAGAGGAGACTGAGCGTGGAGCGGCCAGCGGCCCCGAAGCTGTGGGCTGCCCTGGAAGCGCCTGAAAATTCCTGAACCCACAGCCACTGGCTTTAACAGCCATACGGGAGGGAAGGCCAGGCCTTGAGGCCACGCGGGCAAGATGGAGGGTCAGCACTGAGAGCCTGGGAGAAGCTGGAGTTCCTGGAGAGCTATGTCCTCATGAAACGGGGGCTAGAAAAAGGAACTAGCAAGAAAATGTGTCTGTCCTGGCCTCAGCTTTGTGTAAAGAGGATAGAAAGCGAGGAAGACACGGAGGAGGAGGAGGAGGAGGAGGGAGGGGGAGGGAGAGATTTTGCCCCCTCCCCTACCCCACCCCCAGGAAAACGTAAAGACAGAAGATCATCCTCACATGGGTTTTGGATCGGAGTGTACACTCCCTGAGGAATATCCACGCTGAGAATGATTTGCGTGTATTTCCCAGGTGGCAGCCGTCCAGGGGCTCCTGGTAGAAACAAACACAAATTTCTCCAGAGGACGGACACTCAACCCAGGCCTCTCGGGACTCCACAGACCGAGATCCGCCAGATATGAACTCTCCGTGAAAACGGAGCCAAAACGTGAAGAAACAATCCACACGAGCAGGTGTCCGCAGAAATAGCAAGTGTAGAATTAGACCACCAATGACGCCGCACGGGGGAATGATCTGGAACAGAATAAAAAGTCATATGTTTTAAATGTTTACAGAAATGAAAGGGGAATTGGAAACAAGAGCAGGAACACAAAATTATCAAAAAGGACCAAATAGATTTGACAACCAAATACAACGTCTCAAAATGAAAATACAATTGTTAAAATTTAAAAAGTCGGAAGTGGCTTAAACATCAGATTAGGCACATCTGCAAAAGAATTAGTGAATTGAAAAGAAGAGTTCAAGGAATTATCCATAACACAGCTCAGAGAGATAAAGAGACGGAGAATAAGTCGGAATTCCTCTCAGGCCGGCACGTGGAGAGGAGCCGGGAGCCGTTCCTGTAGAGCAGGCCAGTACGGACAGAAGAACAGACTCGAAGCTGGAGGAGGCAGGCAGCGCTCCCTCTGCCCCGTAAGGTGCCCCCTGCCCAGCCCTTAAGTCGCCTTGGAGAGGGAATAGGAGATAATTTTGGGGGTTAGACTGGTCTCTGTGGTTTGAACCTCACACTTTCCCTTAAGATCCTTGGCATATCTGTCATCCAGCAACCTAAACCTAAGCCTTTTTGGAAGAGATCTGTTTCCGGTCTGTTCCATATGGGCAAATCACTTCCCGTTCTCAGATTTATCTGTACAATGACGGGGTCTCTAAGGGCCCTAATGACTCTCATATTCTATGACGTTATGACACTCTGAGATGATGGAGTCCATATGTGCCCTATTAGCTTGACCTCCATACTCAGGGGGAGTCAGAGATCAAGGGATGCTTAGAAAGAGCTCTGCCGACCTCTGCCTGTCCAATATGCCACCACAGAGAAACTCCACCATTAGAGAATCATTTCTTGGGAGATAAACATTGTCCCACTTAGATTCCAAGAAAAATTTTTTTTCTCCAATGGCCTGGGGAAGGGATAGATAATAATTAAAGCTAGCATCAATCATAACGCCTTAATGTGAGTTATTTTAGCAGATTCTTCTCAACAAAACCATACCTCCTGAGAGGGCTCTAGTGGTGGGAGGAAGGAGGGGAAATGTGGTGGGTCGGCTCGCCTTGGGGAGGAGGAGCGTTCTGGGCAGTCCTGTGGTGCAGGAGAAGGAGGTTGGAAGGTGAGCGTTTCATAGTCTCCCCCGCCGCCTGGCCTTGAGCCCATCACCCCTACTTCTCACGCTGAGGGATCCAGCCTGTCTGGCCAGCAGGTGGCAGTGCAGGGTTGGAAATGAGCATCTCTGAAGGCTTTCTTAGGAGGAGACCCGAGAGTTCAACTGGCTTCTTTTTAGGGTGACCTCAGTGTTCGTTTTGGAGAAGGAGACCACAGGCACCAGGGCAGCCAGATGTGGAATACGCTGCTCAAGTGTTGGTAGCTCTGACCTTCAGCTCCTGGGAGGGAGGCACCAGAGCCAGGGTTCCAGATTGGTATGGCAGTATCTGCAGGATGGGGCACATAAGGTGTGTCCTGCCTGACTTGGGGGACGGTCATTTTGAGGATGAAACGAGATCTTAGCAGTAGAAATGTTTTATAACCTTCCTGGGGGCCCATGAGAGTGGTGGGGGGTGCATTCCCAGGGACCAGACAGCTTCACCTGTGGGAGACCTGGGCTGAGGTGGAAGGAGTCAGGCTTGAGGGGCAAGGAGTGACAGGGCAGAGCAGGGAGCACTGGGAGGCTGGTGTAGCCCCAGGACCTCAGCTCATTGCCTGGACGGGTGGAGCAGGGGCAGCTTGAACTCGGAACTGCTTCAGGCCAGCCAAGTCTTTAAGCCTCATTTCTCAGATCTGTCAAACGGTTGTGAAGTCTGTGGGGATAGTCCTTCTCTCCTCATCCTGTCTGGGTGGCTTGTTAATGCTTTTTCTCTTGGGCAGCCTCTGCATCCGACATGCCTAGCTCTGGAGCAAGCTCCCTTGCCTTCACCTGCCCCAGGTAGCCCTCTTGAGCAAGGAAGAAAAGTGAGCTGCTGGCTTTGAAGATAGGAAAAGGAGCCAAGAGCCAAGGAATGCAAGTGGGCTCTAGAAGCTGGAAAAAGCAAGGAAATGGATGCTCCCTGAGAGCCTCAGGAGGAACACAGCCCTGCAGACACCTGGATTCAGCCCAGGAGACTTCTAAAGAACTGTAACTTAATATATTCGTGTTTTTTTAAGCTGGTAGGTTTGTGGCAATTTGTTGCGGCAGCCGTAGGAAACTGATAGAACGATCGAGCTGGGAAAAGTTGCTCTATCACGGCTCCTGCCGTGATTCTAAGCAACAACTTAGAAGCTACAGCCTTCCTACCTGTGTGGCTTCAGGCAAGTCCCTATGCTCTCTGCATCTCCCTTGCCCCATCTGTAAAATGGGGGTGATGGTTGTACCCACATTACTCCCTACATGCGGGAGGCAAGGGGTCTGCCTCAGAGAACTTCTTTTGTGCCCAACACCTTTTTTGTCCACCTACCACCCAAGTTCCCTGGCTCCCTGGAGAAAGACTTTAGGAAGATGGAGGTCCCCAGGATCTTGGCCCTGCACACAGCCTGGACCCCGTTCCTGCCCTCAGTGCTGACACAAGGGGCACTCTGCAGAGTGGTCCTTTGATTTCCTGTCCTGGCAGCCCCTGTGTGGAATTGTCACCTTTGTCACCCAAATCTTGGGGGCTCCAGGTTCAATCTTAAAGAACTGTTGACAATAACATCACGATCATGGTTTCCAATGTTAATTCTAACCCTGTGCCCATGCATGCAGTATTCTGCGATTCATCTTAATGTTTTCTTTGTTCCAGGGCTGGTGTCACTTTTACGAAGCCTCTGAATGGAGGGGAGGGTGAGTGTGTTCAGAGGCCTTCTTGGACGGGGAGCAGGGTGGGGTTGTCAGCAAGGTTTGACCCTTTTGTTACAGGGTGGCCTCTGGAGGGAAGGGCGTGGGCAGGGGGACGGGCTGGGACAGGGGCCAGCACCTGGGCGGCTGTGGGGAACTGGGGGCATGGCCTGGGTGGCAGATGCCCCACCGCCTCCCCTCAGGAGGTCTACCTCTTCTCCTGTTGCGGCTCTCGTGTCTAAGACCCAGTAGTCGTAGTCAGGTCGAACAGCAGCCGTGGTAAGAGCTGGCTTTGAAGTCAGGCTGATCAGGGTTCAAACCCAGGCCATGTCATTAACCAGCAGATGAATCAGGAAAGGGGCTGTGTCCTCTTTACCGTTTTGTATAAATGCGTGCAAGTCCCTCTGTTTCCCTTCCTGAGAGGCACTGGAAGTTTAGACCTGCCCTCTCTGAAAGGGCTTCTGATCTCAGAGGAAGGGGTGTGCGGGGTAGCCGGGACTGCTCTCTGAGATCGCCCCAACCAGGTGGCCTCCTATTCCACCTACAGATGAGACTGGCTGGGGAGAGCATCACTGAGAAGCTGGGGGCTGATGGGAGCGAGCAGTGTCCCAGTCCATGCAGCTGGGAACTTCTCTGCAGGCTCCTGGTGACCTCTGCTGGCCTTGTCAGGAAAGAGACTGCTGGTGGGCAGTTGAGAATCAAGGGAGGGAGTTCCCACAGCTTGACTGGGGCATTGCCCAGCTCTCTCTACCCTGCATAGAAGTCTGAGATAGCCAACTGGGGTAAGAAATAGGGATCTAGACTTTGCCGCCACCCACAACATCTGACCCTCAGAGCAGGGGTCCTGCCCTCTCCCTACACCCAGCCCCTCTGTCTCCCCGACTTCTCTCCACATCCTCTCCCGCAGCATCTTAACCTGGTTTACAGAAACGCACGTACTGGGAGGAGGGCATGTGGCACAGGGTGGGGGTGCCCCTTTCCGCCCTCCGATCTCATGTCCCGTAATCATCAGCTTGGCCCTTGGGCCCCCACTGTAACCAGGTGCTGGCCGGGCTCTGCTCTTGAGGGTGGTTCCTGCTGAGAAGGAAGTGATTTGAAAATCAAATTGGTGGGGCTGGAACATTCCATTCCTGAGCTGAGCAGTTTCCAACCTGGGCATGCAAATGAGCTGTCTACAGCATAATGCCCCTTGGAGGGATGATCTGGGGGCACCAACGGGGAGATGGAACGGCCCTTGGCAGGAACACCAACCTAACACTTCCCAGTTGTGAGAAGCAATGATGGCCAGTCGTCTTCTGCTCGACCGGAAGGGAACAAGCATTTATGGAGCATCGACTGTGTGCTGAGCACCTGCCTGTACATTTATGTCACTTACTCTTACTGATCAGCCTGTGACAACCATATTTATACTGTTCTATTTTACAGGTGAGTGAGTGAGGCTCAGAGAGGCTAAGTTAAAGGCCCAAGGTTACACCAGTCTCTCTAAGCCCAGGATGTCTGACTCTGAAGCCAGCATCCTTCTACTCCCAGCAACTTTCCACCACCCTGCCCGCTTCTATCTCTCTCCATCATCCTGATATTTCTAACTTGTAGCTTCTAACACTGTCAGATGCTCCTCTTTCTGTCTCTCTCTATCCTAATCTCGCTTGCTCTCAAACCCTCTCTATGCCCCCAGTTCTCATACAGCAAAGGCCTCCTGATAAACAGGTGTGGCTGAGATCCTGTCCAGTTCTCCATCTGTACAAGCCCCGACGCAGTCTCCCAGCTCTTCCCTTGCTGGTTATGCTCTCACTTGCCCCGGAGCCCTGTCTCCTCACCCGAGAGAGGATGCGTTGATACCAACCTTGTGAGGAGGTCCCCAGGATGGATGGGCTCGAGGCGCCCCGCCCCAGAGTGCACGTGGCAGGTGCTCAGCAAACACTGCGCCCTTTCCTGAGGGGACGGTGGCAATAGCTGTGTGGGGGAGCAGGGGCCGCGGGAGGCCGGGCCGCTTGCCGTGATGAGAACTTCTCATCTCCGTATCCATTCTCCAGCTGGCACATTAATGTGCGCTCCTGAGCAGCCATGACGTGCCGCCGCGTCAGGCGGTGCTGCCTGCGGGGCCTTACGCAGAGCAGCCTGTTCCCACGATGAGGCCCCGGGGACCGAGGTTTGCAGGTGTTTCTCTGGCCCCAGCAGCCCTGTGGTACTTTGGGTCCGTGGAAGGTGAGGCCCTTAAAATCTGCGCTTGGAGAGTCACAGGGCAAAGTGGGAAGAAGCTCGGTTTTTCTAACAAGTTTACAGTGCAGGCCTCCCCTTCTCTTGTGCCCACGCCTCACCTGGCACGGGTGTGGGCCCCTGCGAATGCTCTTTCCAGGCCTCGGCCAGCCCCAAGGCAATAATCAGGAATAATATTCCCTCTGAACAAAGCTGTTCTCCACTGCTTTATTTACCAATAAGGAAAATGGGGAGCCACACATCTCGAGGGGGCGAGAGAGCACTGCTAACACCAGCCATGTCACTGTGTGTGAACACACTGGGCAGAGGCGTGGCAGGTGCAGGAGGGTTCAGTTCTCTGGCCATCCTGGGGAGGAGGCGAGGGGAGAGCTTGGACCAAGCTGCAACTGGACCTAACGTGGGGCTACTGTGCAGAGTATCAGCTGGGGTTTTGTCATTTGCTGCCTCACCCCACAAAGCCGGACAGAAACAATTCAAGGATGCGCTAAGCAACTGTAGCGCTGACAGTCTGCTTGCTCGGGCTCTGGTTTTTCCAGGTTTTGCTGAGCTCGCTCAGTATCTTTGGCAATGCAGAGCAGGGGGTTAGGACATCTTGCTGACTCTGGGTCACCAGACACAGAGGCAGACGTGTGGTGCGATGGAGAAGGAATCGGCTCCAGGAACCAGCACAGAAGGTCAGGACGAGGTGGGGAAGACTGGCCTAATAAATCATTAATTTAATGATTAAATTAGCTATGGGAAGTTCACTGATTCCTTTGCCAAGTGAAAAACTCAGTAAATTGTCCATGTGGGCTAATAACTTGCAGGAGGGTGTCCCAAAACGACGCTATGGCAATAATCAGGTATAAGCAACAATGAACCAATTAAACAACACTTGGAATATGTTCCTTGCTTTTCTTTGATGAAAGAAAACTTTGGTCTCCTTCCTCTTTCATTTTGATTTCTTTTTCCAAAAATAATCATAAGATTATTTTGTAGCACCAGCTTTGATGGTATCTTCCTCTATGATTGAACGTATGTACATGTGTGTGCGCACGTGGGGGCATGAGTGGATGTGGCCGCGTGTTTAAACTTCATCTTGATTCTAAGTCATGGATCATTAATAATGTCTGACTGCAAAACTAAGGAGCCACTAAATATTATGCTATTTATAAGTAATCTGTTGCCCAAGGCACTGAGCTACTTAATGAAGGCTTGAATTAATGTGTAACTTAAGAAATAGATCATTCTACAAATATAGGCTACAAGAAGCATAATTTAAGCTGTTCTATTTGCTTCACTACTTGGATGAGTGCAAGAGAAGAAGTAATAAGTACAAATAATAATAAATAAAATGTATTGAGCCAGGCATTGTGCAAATTACCTTTTTTTTATCTTTTTTATTACTTTTTATTATCTTATTATCTCTTTTAGTTATCATAATAACCCTATAAGAGAGACACTGCTACCATTCCCATTTTACAGATAAAGAAACTGAGGCTTATTATGTAACTAGTCCAAGGTCATGCAGTGGGATTCAAATCCAAGTGCACATGACTCTTGTAACTACTGGGTACTGCATCTCCGGAGTAGAAAGACTGAGGCACGGAGTGGGTCTATGTGCTGGGACGTCACTTAATTTGCCTAACTGCAAGTGTGGAGTTGGTTTCCTCAAGGGGCTGGTGTTGATTGGTTGGAGAAGGCAATGGGAAAGGTGACATTGAGGAGAACCACGCAGGTTTTATGGCAAAGACCTTGGGAGAGAGAGATGGATCACTGAGTGCTCATCACTGTTGACCGAGCTTTCCAACCCTTGAGGCCTGGTAGCTGGGATGGCCTGTTCACTAACCAGGGGTGATGTGAGGAGAGCCCGGTTCAGGGGATTCTAGATGAATGTGTGTTTCTAGAGGATGTTCAAGCCAGTCACATAAAATTGTCTTGGACCTGTATCCAGGGAGATCCTCCCAGCTTCAGCTGGGCTGACCTTCTCAGAGTCATATGATGAGGCTGACCCTGTGCTGGCCTCTGTTAGGGGAGGGCTGAGCCCTACCCCACCGTTGCTCCCATAGCCTGAGATGACACAGGTAGAGGCTCCGTTCTGTGGGCCTCAGACACTTCCTGGTCACCCACAATCACGTGTACAGCCTGGGAGTGAGTTCTTCCCAACCATCTCCCCAACTCACAGCTTGAGGTCTTGGAAGTGGTATTGCACCAAGAGGATGTACTGAAGACTGCGCAGGGGTTGTGGATGCGTAATGGAGTGTTGGAGACACATCTGGTGGATGGGTGGGTGACAGGCTGGTCTGTCATTCAATGTTTTCTAGTCTCTCTGCCTCATTATTCTGCAGATCATGGACTCACCCGAGAGAGCTGGCATGGACCTTAAAGATGCAAGCCCCTTGGGGAAGCTGGGGCCCACAATTATTACACCACTGGCTCATGCCCCTGGCTGGTGACAGAGCAGGCAGAAGTCCAGCTCTCTTAATTCCTGGCATGTGACCCTTCTTCTCCATTTGACATATTTAGCCAAGCACTTGCCATGTGGTTAGCACCATCCTTTTATTTCATGAAGTTGAGAACTGAAGTCAAGCATCCCCCAAGACAGAGGAGTGCCATCAGTAGAGGGCTCAGAGGAGATCCTCGAGTATTTAGGACCAGGGCTGCAGACTAACTTCTGGATTCTGGACTTCCTGGAGCCTTGGGTGACTGAGGGGCTCTAGAATCTCAAGTCTGGAGGGAGGGAGGAAACTCAGGTGAAAGGGGCCGGCTCCCTGGTTGGGGGTGCCCACCCTGCACCTCTCTTGGGGAAGATGTGGCCCTCCTCTGAGCTGCTGCTGCCTTTTCCAGGCCCCATGATTGCCCTGGGAACTGTCCAGCTAACAGTCTGCTGAACTGCAGGGGCAGCTGCCCCATCTAAGTCACCGGGGCCAGAGAACGGCCTGTGGTTAGTGAGCTGGAGACCTGCCCCGAGGAATGGGGGGTGGGGTGGGGACCAGGCTAGGGCCTTGGAGGGGAGCCACTGCCCACCGCCATGTTTGACCTGTAAGCAGTTGCATTCCTAATGTTTGGTTAATGAAAAATAAGCCCAAGGGCCTAAGGAGGCCCATAGTGGGGTGGGAACTTCTTGCTACAGATCCCAGATTTCAGACTAAAGTAATATAAAAGGGTTCAATATAGATGGTTCAAGCTCCTTCTGTTACAGACGTAAAGTTGGAGGTCCAGAAAGGGACAGTGACTGACCAACGGTCACAAAGCTGGTTATGAGTTGGGCCAGGGGCCAGACCTTGTCCCTACTGTAGCCCACTGTCTACGACAGTAGTTAGTATATATTCAGACCCAGGTATTTTTACCACCAGATGCTAGTGTATAGAGTCTTACGGTAACATTATCTCACTTTAATAATGTTATTAAGTATTTAATATGTGCCAGCACCTCTTCTAAGTGTTTCACATTTATTATCTCCCCCCCTTAATGCTCTCAAAACTCCTATAAGGCAGAATTGATCGTCCCATTTCCCAGATGAGGAAATGGAGGCACTGTTAGCAGCGGGAGAGCCGGGACCGGGCTCAGGCGGTCTGGCTCGGAAGGCACCCTCCTGACCACCACACTGTGTGACCTTTGCTTGAAGGGCCAGGGTGCGCCCTTGGGCGTTTATGTTTGTGGAGGGTAAAAAGAATGGAGACAGGAAAGGGTTTGGGGGGGGAGGAGTGGGTGGAAGGTGTCACGTGTTCCTCTGGAAAGTTCAGCTTTTGATTCTCTCAGTAAGAGAGTCTTTGAAGGACGGACAACAGCCTGCCTAGACAGGGTGACATGGCAGCTCCACAGGCCTGAGAACGTTGGGGCACATTTCTCTCAGTGGCGGGCCTCACGCCCCTTACCCACAGGGAGCGATTCTTGGGTGTGACTCCCCTGGCTGCCCCCCAGGACAGCTCCCGGGTTAGCAGAGGTTTCAGGAAAGCAGAAGAGGCTCCTCTTTGCCTGCAGATGAACATTGGCCACCTAGTAATAACTGCTGCAGCAGTGACAGTACATCAGGCTCACTACTGTTATCTCTACTTGTCCACATGTTTGAAAATTTCCATAATAAAAGGTTTTCTTAAAGTATAATAAAGATGGCTCGTCCTCAGGAAAATGCCGAGGAGTGGATTCTAGTTTGGGAGCAGGAAGAGCTGCGTGACCAGCAGTGGGGAGCTACCAGGCAGTGTCTGTCAGGACGCTTTCTGGTGCAATGCAGCAAAAGTTCTCTTACCGTAGGTCCATGGAACCCACCAATGCTCTCCACTGCCCCCCAAACATGCTGATGGATGCCCACGGCTAAGAGGCTACTCCCTACAACAGAGGTCAGCAGACTGTGGCCCACAGGGCAACTTTGGCCGGCCGCCTGTTTTGTAAATAAAGTTTTCTTGGAACACAACCAGGCTCATCCACCTACGTATTGTCTGTGGCTGCTTTCTCCCTACAACAGCGGAGTTAAGTAATCGTTACAAACACCATATGGCCCGCAAAAGCCAAAAATATTTACTATGTGACCCTTACAGAAAAGTGTCCTGGTCTGCTCTAGAATATCATTCCTTCTGCTCTCACCAGCTGAGTTGTATGCTTGTCAGTCAGTTGTATCTGGTTCTAAATCTGTTTATGCCAGTTATATTTATTACTGCAAGTATGTAATTTAATTAAATAGTGTAGAGATCAATGAAATAAGAGTGAAAAGAAAGTGTTATTTCTATGAAAATTAGGTTAAATGCCTTGGAAAGACCCAATGAACGCAAGTCGCTATAAACAATTGCTATTAAGTCAGGTCTGGGCAAGGGAGTTGTATAAAGTTGGGAGGAGGGCTCAGCACACAAATCTAGAATAATTTTGCATTCAGAGGAGAGCTTTGCAAACATCTTTAAGGATCACTCTAAGGACATTGAAACTGGAAATTGTAGACAATGTCCTACAATTGTGGTTTATGTATAAAAGATGACCCACATTGAAGAAAAGACCTTAGCCCTACATCAAAGTATTGGAAAATCAAGGCTCATCTGTGTTTTGAAAGGAAAATAAAAGATTTAAGGAATACACACATGCATTTCGTTTTTGAGACGTGTTTTATGGATCTGGACTTGAACCAACTTTTTCAAAATTGTCCAATTACTAGTCCCAATAGTGTCAGATATGAGAGTTTAGTCTATAACAGAAAATCCATCCTAAAATTACTTTTAAAAAGGAAGCTTCCCTTCATATCATTCTGTTCTTTCCCATCTTCCCTTTGCTTTCCCTCCCGGGGCAGAGATCATCTGCACCTGAGGAGACAGAGTGGGGAACGGAGGGAAGGGAGTGCCTTGTGGAGGCGCTGGCACGGCGTTCCCCAGCCTGCAAGGAACTGGGACAGAGGAGGCAGAGTGTGGAGCTGGCTGGAGTGGCCAGAAGATTAGTTACACGGAGCCGATAGTTAATTGATTGAGCAGATAAGTAAATACGTTGAGGATAATGGGAACGAGTTTTCTCACTGTCTGAGGAGGGAATTAGAAACATGAGAGTAGAGGAGGCTAGTAAGAGCCCTGAGGGGTTGGAGTGCAGCTGGAAGTATCACATGAACTCCGGGCTTTCAATTACATCCACCCAGATAGATAAAGAAATAGTTATAGACAGATGTGTATGTGCATAGTGATGTACGCACATGTTCACTGAGAAGCAGTGACACCCCAGTAGCAATGAACATACCTAGCGTACAACCTTTAGAATATAACCTATGGAATAAAATAGGAATCCATGAGTCCATATGGATACGAGTAAATAAATGCATACATGAATAATGATGGGGGTGGGGAAGGTCTTCCCTACAAGAGAGTGCAGCTAATGGAGGTGGAAGGACTGATAGAAATATCTGATAATAGAAATAGCTGGCAACCATCACAATGGTAGCTGATACAGGCAAGAGCCATAAGTGGACCCTATGGTTGGTGGGTGAAAGTTTGCTGAGGAGCAGAATATTGGCGTAATATCGGACTACCTCCCCACAAAATGCTAATCAAATACAGAGGGAAAACGATGGCTTTACTGTGGAGAAACCTGGCTGACACCAGCTTGACCAGATGATGAGGGTTAACATCACCAGGGGTGGGATGTGTGGACATAACATGTCTCCTGGTGTGATGCACGGAGAAGAGCTCAGCGTCCTCTCTGTAGTTAACTCCAAGAACGTAGGGTAGGGTCTGCATGTCTGCAAACTCCGAGTGGACTGAGGTTGAGATCATCCTGTGGAGTGAAAATCCTGTACTCTTAAAACCCTCAAGGCAAGTGAGACAGGGAGAGGCTGAGGAGCTGTGCCGGATGGCAAGAGACTGGGGAGATAGGACAACTAAATACAATGTGTGATCTTGAACTAGATCCTGGGTCAAAAAAGGAAAAGAGAGACATTCGTGGGATAGTTGGTGAAATTTGAAGGAGATCTATGGATTGGATGGGAGGTTGATATCAATGCTCATTTCTTGGTTGGAGGAATCATTCTAACATAGGAGACTGTCTAGCTCCACACCAGAGTCTGTAGGGGTTTTGGGCAGAGAGAGAGAGAGAGAGAAGCAGAGTGAAATGTTAGCAATTGGAGAATCTGAATGTAGAGCACAAAGAAGTTCTTTGTAGTATTCTTGTAACTTTTATGAAGGTCTGAAACTTTCAAAATAAAAAAAAATTACTTAATTACCAAAAAGTTAAAATAAAATAAAAGAGTAGCAAAAACTAAAAACTCTTGAGTCATACCCGCTTCAGGCGTAGCTTACTCAGGGCTCCAGCCCACTTTTTCCGGCACGCTCTCAGCTCTGCCCTTCTCTGTAGATTTTATCCTCAGGCTGGTTTCCTTTTGATCCCAACATGGCTGCCAGCGGCAGGGACAATAGACCCCCAAATTTCAGGAGGGGAATTAGTTACATTGATTGGACTAATCCAGATGCTGGATGTGTGCGAATCCCACCCAAACCGTAGAGCTGTTGCATTGTGGTGAAGGGTAGCTCCCCAATGGAAAATACGCATCTTGTTGGGAATTAATCTAGATACTTAACCAATAAAAGTCCAGCACACAGCTATGTATAGAGTAGGTGCCCAAGAAGGTGAATTTAGTGCAGATACAGTAGACATGAAAAAACACTTTTACCAAAAGAATTGAAATTATTTTCTAGGGAAACATAAATTATTCAAGAGAATGAGAAGACAAACCACAGATTGAGAGAAAATATTTGCAAAAGACTTACCTGATAAAGGTCTATTATCCAAAATATACAAAAAACTCTTAAAACTCAACAATAAAAAATGAACAACTCAATTTAAACAATGGATAAAAGATCTAAACAGACACCTCATTAAAGAAGATATACAGACAGCAAATAAGCATATGAGAAATGCTCCACATCATACGTCATCAGGGAAATGCAAATTAAAACATCAATGAGATGCCACTACACACCTAATAGAATGGCCAAAATCCAGAACACGGACAATACAAAATGCTGGCGAGGATGTGGAGCCACAGGAACTCTCATTCACTGCTGGTGGGAATACAAAATGGTACAGCCACTCTGGAAGACAGTGTGGTGGTTTCTTACAAAACTAAACATACTCTTACCATATGATCCAGCAATCACACTCCTTGGTTTTACTCGAATGAGTTGAAAACTTATGTCCACACAAAAGCTGCACAAGAATGTTTATAGCAGCTACTCATAGTTGCCAAAACTTGGAAGCAACCAAGATGTCCTTCAGTAGGTGATTGGATAAACAGACTGTGGTACATCCAGACAACAGAATACTATTTGCTGCTAAAAAAAAAAAAAAAGAGCTATTAAGCCATGAAAAGACACGGAGGAAATTTTAATGCATATTCTAAGTGAAAGAAGCCAATCTGAAAAGGCCACATACTGTATGATTTCAATGATATTACTTTCTGGAAAAGGCAAAACTGCAGAGACAGTAAAAAGACCAGTGGTTTCCAGGGGCTAGGAGGGAGGGAGGGATGAAGAGGTGGAACACAGAGGGTTTTTAGGGCAGTGAAATTACTCTGTATGATAATATAATGGTGATATAGGTCATTATACATTTGTCAAAACCCATAGAATGTACAACACCAAGAGTGACCCTAATGTAGACTATGGACTTTGGGTGATAATGATGTGTAAATGCAGGTTCATCAGCTGTAACAAATGTACTACTCTGGTGCCGGGATGTTGATAGTAGGAGATGTTTTGCGCGTGTGCGTAGGGGGGATATATACAAGGTATCTGTACTTTCCACTCAATTTTTCCTGTGAACATAAAACTGCTCTAAAAAACAAAGTCTATTAAAATATATATAAAACAAAACAACAATTGAAAAGATAAAGATCTATACCTCAAAAGACAGCAGGCCCAGTCTTATGGGTAAGTTCAACCAAACTTTCAAGGAAGATACAATCCCTGTGTGACATAAACTGTTCCACAACTTAACAAAGATAAAGATCTTCCTGCCTTTTTTTTATAATCCTGACATGCACAATCTTAAATATTAGCATAGTGAATTCACTACTGAATTAAAAGAAAAAAATGCACCAGGACCAATAGAATTTTTCACAGAAATGCAAAGAATGTGCAAGATTGGTATAAAGGGAACTCTAAAACTAGATTGAAGGATGTAAAACACTTGAATAAATGGAGAGACACTCAATGTTCTGGGATAGGAAGATGTGATTTGGTAAAGACATTGTTTCTTCCCAAATCAATCTATAGGTCTACAAATGTAATTCTAATCAAAACACCAACAGGATTTTTAGTGAAGCTTGACAAGATTAGTCTTTTAAAGTTCATCTGAATTAGAAATGCTTGAGGATAACGAAGTCCATTTTGACAAGAATAATAATCAGGAGGTATATGACCTATTTACCAAACATATTTTGAAGTTAAGTAACAAAATACTGAGGTATTGGTGCATGAACAGACAAATCATTCAATGAAACAGAATAAAGTACAAAAATAAATCTGATTATTAAAATATTCATTCATCCAACAAATATTTATTGAATGCTTACTATGTGTCAGCACTGTTCTCCGGGCAGGTGAGGTAAGAATAAACAAAATGGATAATATCCTTGCCTTCTTGGAATCTACATTCTAGTGGGGGAGATGAACAACCACTGAACCGAGTCCTCTTATGCAGCAGGTGGTGAGAGGTGCAGCTCGGACCAGGACGGCAGGAGTGGAGCTGGTGAGAAGTAGTCCGATTCTGGATATATTTTGAAGATAGAGCCAGCGGGATTTGCTCACTGATGTTGATGTGCGGTATGTGAGAGAGAGGAATCCAGAATGATGCCAAGGGTTGGGGCTCAGACACTAGAAGAACGGAGCTCACGTACTGAGAGGAGGGAGATCTGGGGGTGGGGGGCAGGAGGGAGGGAGAGCATGAGTTTGCTTCTGGTCCTTTGGTTGGAGATGATCGCCAGACACCCAAGAGCATTTGTCCAATATGTAGTTGGGTCTATGAGTGTGGAATTGGGTAAGAGTATTGGGCTAGGGATGTAATTTTGGATGGCAGTCAGAGACTAGAGGATGATGGAGAAGGTGTAGACAGACAGGAGAAGAAGGACAGAGCCCTGGGCCCTCCACCAGCAAGGAGTCAGGAAGATGAGGGGTAGCGAGTGAAGGACACTGGGAAGGTCATTGTGGAGTAGGAGGAAAACCAGGAGGGTGAGGTGGC
Organism: Diceros bicornis minor; assembly: GCF_020826845.1. NCBI lineage: Eukaryota > Metazoa > Chordata > Mammalia > Perissodactyla > Rhinocerotidae > Diceros > Diceros bicornis. The sequence goes on along the minus strand of NC_080749.1, from coordinate 11,628,431 downwards.
CTGGGAGCAAGGGGAGGAAGTGTCTCAAGGTGGAGGGAGTGGTCTGTTCCGTCAAGCACCAAGAAGTCCGTGACCATGGGATTCAGCACGGTGTCTGTGGTCTTCACGCAAATGTGCTCAGGAGTGACCACAGCAGCCTCAGGGTAGTGAGGGAGGGGGGCCCATGGGAGGTGGATTAGCTTCATACATCACGTTCCATTTCTTTCATTAAATTAAAAATATCTCTGAAGTGAATATGGTTAAAATCGTATTTACTTACTGTTTAATCTGGGTATTGAATTCGTGAGTGTTTGTTATATTGTTTCCTTTATTTTGCTATATGTTTAAAATGTTACATAATTAAAAAGAAGAAAAATTGTTTATAAGTAAATATTTAAAACAGATATGCATAAAATATTTTTAGAAGGATGCCCAAGAAACTGGTAAATGGTTGTCACTAGCAGGTTGGCACGCATTAGGACTTTCGTGGGCCCTAAGCAATTTTGCCTCCTTTAAAAAATATTAAAAATTATGTTTTATAATTGCCTTGGTATAAAGACAAGTATGATCTAAGCTGGATTCCTTATTATATGTCCATTATTATTATATATATTTTTTCTTTTGATTGTAAAAGAAATCAAAATTAAAACATTTCTGGGAGCCCCTGAAGGTCTTGTGGCCATGTGTGCCGTGCCTGTGTGCCGGAGTCGTCGACCCCGGGTGCTGGTCAGGGGCCTGGGAGTCAGGGGTGGAAGGAGACTTTGTTTTCACTCTATGCCTGTGGTTTTATTTGAATTTTTAAAATCATGTGCATTTATCCCTTTTTAAAAAGGAGGCAAAGCCTACAGATGAATAAGTAAAAGAGAATGAACCTAGTAGAAGATCGGGCAAAGATGGAAAGAGACAATTCACAGCCAAGTCAATACAAATGGCCAGAAGCCCTGAAAAGATGTCCCACTACACGTAATCAGGGAAATGCAAATCAGACAATAAAATGTTTTTAACTGGAAAAAATGAAAAATACTGATGCTATCACATGTTGACAGGGTGTGGAGAAATGAGCTCTGTCAGTGTGATGGGAGTGGTCCTTGGTTCAGTCTTTCAGGACAGCAATTTATCAGTGTTTATCCACACGTATAATGCAAATACCCTCTGACCAGGCACATTAATTCCAAAATATCTAACATATAGAAATACTCTTACGTATGAAAAAAGATGCGTGCAGAGGTATATGCATTGCAGCATTGTTTGTTTGAGTGGAAAATTAGAAATAACTTAAATGTCCATAAATAGAAGAATTCATAAATTATGGCGTATACATCCTGCAAAAAATTTTAGTTAGTTGTTAAAATAATAAGATAGATCGACATGCAGCAACACAGAGAGTCCACCGTATTGTTATGTGAAAGAAGCCAGTTGCAGACGGCGACTATGAGCCTCCCTGTCTGCAGATGTACATATGTGTGTGTGGAAACAGATGGAAGCCATCTGGAACAATCCACGATCAACTCTGGAAGGGAGATAGAGAGAGGTGAGGAAGTAGGGGGTGGCAAAGGGGGATTTTTAGTCTATGTTTTATATACTTCCATAGTGCTTAATTTTATTACAAAGAGAATATGTTTATATAATACTTATATAATCTTTTAAACAATTAAAAAATTTAAGGTAGTTAAATTTAAAATTAAATTAGTTAAAATTTAAGGTAGTTTCTGAGTAAGGCTGGATAGAGCTCTTGGTGGTCAGGCCCAGGGGATGAGGGGCTGGGAGAGGCCGGATTTATGGGGCCTGGGGACAGTTTCTGTTTGGGATTTTGGAGCTTCAGGGTTTCAGAGCTGGAAAGTCCTGGGGTCCTTTGCCTGTGCGTAACTCCAGCTAAAACACACAGACCACTTGCCTTGTGTGGCCAGGCCTCTTTCACAGAAATGAGATGGTGCAGTTCTCAACCCCACCCATTGAGAGAGGTGCTCTCATTCCCACTTACAAGCTGAAGCCTTGAGGCCCAGGGAGATCACCTGGCAGGAAGTGACAGAGTCCGCTTAAATCCCGGGGTCCAGAGTGGGAGGCGAGTGGGCTGAGAACCCTCCCAGGACAGTGGCCTCACCAAGCTCCAGGGCGGTGAGGCTGGAGCCTGGCAGCACCAGGACACCCCAGTGTGGCACGGGAGTGGGCGGGGGGCAGCAGGGTGCAGGCCAGGGCCGATGTGGGGCATTCATGTGCTGTGTTGGAGGATGGGTCTGGATTTCCAGGGACTGCATTTGTCCTTGAGGTCTGATGGTGGTTTGAGCAGTGTCAGTGTGGGTGCGTGTGTGAGGTGAGTGGATGAGGGCAGAAGACTCTGTAATGCAAATCAGAATGGGCCAAAGGACAAAAGAGCAAGGGTCAAAGAGAGCCCAGGCTAGGATGGTCCTGTAAGTCCCAACACCCACAGTTCTGGGAAAGCAGCCAATGTTCTGCCCAGATCCCCCAAGGGCACAGCCTGTGTCTGGGGTCCCTCCCTCCTAGGATTCTGCCCCAAAGAGGCAGCTGAGACATCCCAAACACCACCAACTCTGGGGAACCCCCAGCCAAGCTGGCCCCCGAGTCTGGGGCTCCTCTTCCTCACTGCTGCCACACCCCCCTAGTCAGCCTCTGTATGGCCCCTGCCTGAGCTGGTGTCCTCACTGGGGCTGCTGGTCAAGAGCAGAGGCTGTGGAGCCAGGACGCCCAGGCCTGAGTCCACTCCACTTACCAGCTGAGCCTCGGTTTCCTCATCTGTAACATGGAGTTAATAGTAGGTACCTGGAAGGCTGGAGTGGGACTGAGTGGGTTTACAGAGAGTTTAGAATTCGGCCTGCCACACCTTGCTGTCTGATCAACGTGCTCCCCAACTATCCCCTCAGAGCAGACTGAGAGGGATGGCGGCCTGAAGTCCCAGGCCATCCAGGTCGTCTGCAAACGAGGCCCATCCACCTCTCCAGCTGGCTGAGGATGGGAACCAGGATCACTATTCTCAAATAGCCTGCAGACTGGAGATCAGGAAATGTCCCCAGCTCCTGATACAGATGCCCATGGGCCCTGGGCAGGCCACCTTCCCAGCAGCATCCTCATCCCTGAATCAGGCGGGAGGCTGGGAGGAGCCCAAGCAAAAGTGGGTGTGAACAGAAGTCCTTTGATGGGGAGAGTGTGACTCTGGTGCATCCTTCTCGTCAGTGTGGGCTTCAACTGGGGAGCAAGGACCTGGGGGATGCCTCCTCTCAGGCTCCTAATCTTGCCTATGAGGAAATGGGGCCAAGGTCACCCAGCACTGGAGGCTACCGAGTCTCACGGGCAGGGCAGGAGGGGAAGGGCCCGGCCACCCAGGAAGGTGAAATTGCAAACACGCAGGTCTTCCTGGAGCTCAGCTGGCCAGTTTTCTGGCCTCTGTTAAATTCCAACCTTAAGCTGCCTTAATGATCCGGTGGAGGCCCTGGGGCAGAGTTTAAGGTTGTTTTTTTTTTTTTTTCCTCTCTCTCTTTCTCTCTTAAAGAGAAATTGGGAGAAGTTTCTTGGAAAATGAGTGCTGGTCTCAACACAAAGTGAGAAAGACAAATACTTTTAACCAACTGGAAAGACTCTGGCCATAAATGGACAGCCCCAAACTGGCAACCTGCGATGGTGTTCTGATGCTTCCACGTCTGGGTTAACCTCTGGCTGTTTTCCCCAGACTCCTCCCCCAGGTCTGCCCTTCATCTGGTCACGGGGCACCTGCCCTGGCTGGGTGGGCTCGCTTGCTTGCTGTCCCTGGCGTGACAGTTGCACAGAGCCCTCTCCACCGTCTTGGATCTGACCCGAATGTTCCTGCCATGTCCAGGGGGCTCTCTCCACTCCCGCCCTGCTCTTTCCTCTCTCACCAGAGAATGACGGGCTCAGCGGAGGAAGCTTGTCCTCACAGTGCTGTCAGTCAGGGGACCTGAAAAACCAAGGTCTAGCCTCTTAGGGCCCATTCGCCTCTCCCGGCCACTACCATCTGGTATTTCACTGCCAGGGGAGCAGGCCCCGTGCTGGCTACATATGTGCTGTCAGGCAACCCTCAGGCATCTTGAGGGCTCCACTATACCCTTTCTAGAGAGGAGGAAATGCAGGCTCAGAGGGTGCAGTGGGTTAGAGACCCCCAAAACATATGTCCAAGTCCTAACCCCCAGTACCTGTGACTGTGACCTGATTTGGAAATAGGCCTTCACAGATGTAATTAAGGTGAGGATCTCAAGGTGAGATCACCCCGAACTTAGGGTGGGTCCTGTACTTAAGAGAAAGCAGAGGGAGATTTAAGACGCAGACATGGAGGAGAGACACAGAGAGAAGCAGGAGTGTGACAGCAGGACAGGAGCAGGTTGGAGTTACGCAGCCCCAAGCCAAAGGACAGAGGGCTGCCAGCAGCCACCAGAACCGGGAGAGGGGGCAGATGTTCCTGCAGAGCCCCTAGAAGAACCAGCCCCACTAGCACCTTGACCTTGGACTCTGGCCTCCAGACCTGGGAGAGAATAAACCTCTGTTGTTTCAGGCCACCTCATCTGTGGTCCTTTGAACAGCAGCCCTGGAAGCTAACGTAGGGGGTTAGCGACATGGTTTGCCCAGGGTCACTCAGCTGGAGGGGGCAGGAGTGACCGAGGTCTGTCCCAGGCTGCTCGTTACTCTGATAGATAATGCACTGGCACGAGAAGGCTAGCCTTCGTTTTGGGGAGTTCTGGAAGGATGTTTCGTGTATATGTCATGGGTGTGTGTGTTTGTAGGAAGAGGGGACCTTGGAGGCCTAGTCTTTTCTGCCCAGGGCCATGACAGGCCAAGAAGGGAAGGCTCCCTGCAGGGCTGGGCTGGGCTGGGCTGGCGTCCACCTCCATTTAATGCTCTGCCTGCTCTTGCCTCAGAGAGCACGGGGCCTGGTCAGCAGATCATAAACCTCCTCTCAGCCTTCCCCACGGCCTTTAGCCCAGCAGAGGAGGCCCCTGGCTGGGGTGGGTGGTAGGCCTCTTTAGGCCAGTGAGCGGGGGGCATTGACAGGGTCCCCTCGGGGGCTGGGGTCTCTCCCAAAGAGCCAGTTTTCACCAGTCTCACCAAGAGCCACTCCAGGCTGGACGAGGGGATCAAGGTCAGAGGCTGGATGCAAACACCTGCTTAGGGCCCATGAGGCCAAGTGAGCCCTGGAAGTCATCCTCCCCTCAGCGCCTGGCCCAGAAGTAGGGAGGCAGAGGCCCTTCAAGCCTCTGTGGGACCCATCCTTCACTCCTTCTCTCCCCCCTCCTCCCCCTGTAACTCCCTGGATGTCTTCTATGAGCTTCCTGAGTTCAGGACTGGGGAGAGCTTACTCAATTTTGTGTCCCCGGTGTCTGGTCAGTGTTTGCTCCCCGTAAAGATGAGAGCCAGGATAGAGGCCAGCTCAGGTACAGATGGAGCCCACGAGAGTGTCGCCTAAGCCAGCTTGGAAGTGCAGGGAGTGGAGAGGGGACTATGCCTTGCTGACCCCACTAGAGAGCGGTAGGACTAACACCGGCCCATCTTCCCACCAGGGGAGGGGAGGGATGTACCCCTCAGGCTCTGCACTGCCCACCACCCAGCCCTTGTCCTGCCCATGTAAGGGGTCACGTCCCTCTGCACCACGGGCCTTTGCACAGCCTGGAATGAGACCTGCCCCACCCCAACCGCTCTGCATGGCCGGGCTAAAGCCAACACCTCAATTCGGAGCTCAGGTCAGAGGCCCTCCTAACCTCCACCACACACGTCCTTGTCACATGTGTGCATGTCTCCCCATCATCATCCCCACTGGGTTGGGGACTTGTAGAGGACGAGGGCTGGGCTTATGTCTATCCTCCTCCCTTGTAACAAGCACAGTGCCAGTGGGTGCTCAACAAACACCTGCCCAGTGGACCCAGGGCACCGGGTGGTGGTGGCCCCGCCTCAGATCACCTCAGTCTCGCATCCTGTGAAACGGAAATGCAGTCGCTTCTCAACTCTCTGCACTAACGGAGGCCGTGGTCGCATGGACGACCCAAAGTCATCTTCAGACTGATCTTCAAATGTGCAAGACAACAGGTTTTTGGCAACAGATTTGTCTTCATAATTACGCTGATAATTAACAGGAGTTGAAATTCCAGGCTGTAGGAGATGCGATACAGGATAGGAAGGCGAACGCAGCTAAGAATGAAAGACATGCAGTGGAAAAGTCTTTACAAGGAAATTGCACACGCATTTGAGAAGGGTTTGAGCACAAAGGCAAATTTTAATTGCCCAAACAGAGAGAGACGGAGGTTCAGTTCAGCAGGGTCAAAGGTCATCTGGGATTCCACAAGTGAACCCTAAGTCAATTTGAATCACATCAGTGAACCTTTGTTGAACTACTGTGAGGCATCCAGAACTTTGGGGGTCACAAGAGAAGGGAACATCTTCCACCTGACATCAATGAGAATGACCAAGAATGTAAGATTTTTCCTGTTCCAATTCTAATAAGTTATAAAATCACCCAAATGGGGCCAGTGTCTGGGTTAAAGAGAAGTGGGTCCTGGGGTGGTCTCATTTTCATTGCTATTACGTTGTTTAAGGTGATACCTGTAGAGCTCACGCTGAGAAGCAGTAGTCCTCAGCCCCCTCCCCCCAGTACTCCCGGAGACATTCTGTTTCTGGTTTTACTTCTTCTGGTGGGTCTTTCCTGGGCTGGGTTCTCTCCATTCTCCCCCAAGGTCCCATCTCTACTGGCTTCCGGGTGGGCTTGGCCAATGGGGGTCCCCACAGGACTGTGGAAGGGGAGGACAGAGACGGGTGTTAACTTCCCTGGCTCCACCCTGCCAACCCTGGGTCTGGATGGAGGCTGCGTTCCCACGTGGCCACAGCTCCTGCCAAGTGGTCCCTTCAGGCTCCTGCTGGGCTGGTCCTGACACCTCTCACCCTTGCTGGCCCCTCAAGCCCTGCCCGTACCTCTGCCTGCAGTCCCGACAGGGCCTCTCTGCAGCTAACCCTCTGGAGGGTCCTCTCCTTCGGTCAGCGCCTGGCTGACCCCCCTCCACACCTCTGGATGATATCCTGCTGGACTTGGTATGAGTTGAAGTTCCCCCTTGTCCCCAGCCCAGCCCCACCACCCATGGCCTGACCTCGTGCTTAAAACTTCCATTTCTGCCAGAGACATCAAAAGGCAGCTGTGTAAGAAGCAAGTACTACCTGGACCTGTTACCAATTGGTGCAGCGGAAAGTCAGACAGATCTGAATTTGAATCCTGAGTGACTTTGGGCAAGCCACTTAACCTCTCTGAGTCTCGGGTTTCTTCTTTGTAAAATGAGGATACTTACACCACCTTCCTGGATTGTTGTGAGGAGTAAATGGATTAGCAGGGTGCCCGGCATACAGCAGACGCCAGGAGCAGATCTCTGGGGAGTTGAGCATCTCACTGACCCCTCATGACCCGCCATGGCGGAGGGTAGACACCCTTGCTCCCATTTTATGGAGAAAATCAGTCCAGAGCAGCAGCGAAGTCTCGGGGAAGGACTGGAACTCAGGTCTCCCCACAGCCAGGCCAGCGCCCTCCTGGACACAGCACAAGGCCTCTTCCAGAGCCTGCACAGAGCGTCTGGCATTTGTGAGTGAAACGACAGGCTGTCTGGGGTTGACTTCCAAATACTCCAGCAAAGAACAAAAAGGTGGTGGGAGGAAGAACAGGTGCAACAAGCAGAGCGCGGGTAAACGTCGATGCTGAGGGCAGGCACGTGGTTCCTCACGGGACTCTCTTCACCTTTGGGTGCATTTGAAATTTTCCATAATAAAACCTTAACATGCTTTTGAATCATCTTTAATGACTGAAGAGAACACTTGTGATAAAATAATCAGTGAGAAACACAAGATGCAGAATTGTGTATGTGGTGCGACCCCAGTTGTGTGTGTGTGTGTGTGTGAGTGTCCACCCACGCCAGTGTGACAGGTCTGGAAGGAAGACGCTGTCAATTCAGCAATGTCAGTCTCAGGGTGATGGACTGGTTATATTTTTCTTTCTTTTACTTGTCTGTATTTTCCAAGATTTCTAAAATGAGCATGTATTGCTTGTATAAACAGAAAAATAGTTAATAGTAAAATGTTTAACGTATAATTTTGCTAAACCAAGCAGTGGGGGCAGGAGTTGCTGAGGGCAATGAGCAGCAGGGTCAGTGAGACCGGGGTCCCGCCGCTGCTCGGCTGAGCCTGGGCCAGGCGGGGTGGGGATGGGGGACAAGGACGGTGTGCCTGCTCCTGCGGAGAGGAGGGGCGTCCACACTGGTACCGTGACACCTCTCGGTCTCTCCGGTCCCTCTCCCCCTGGTGGGTGCCAGTCCAGGAGGCTCAGCCCCTCTGGGCCCAGCCACACTCACGCCGCTTGGCCCAGCCCTGCCCAGCTTCCTTGGCCCTGCCTCAAGGGCTAAGTGCCAGGGGAGGTGAGCCAGGTGTCACAGAGCCATGGCCTGTGTCTGGGGGAGAGTGGCAGAGAGGCACGTCGTCCTGCTTCTCTGGGCCGGGATCTGGTTCCATCACCTGACCACACCACAGAGGGCTCCAGGGCAGGAGAGGGTGGCAGGCTGTGCCAACCAGGCAAGCCTGGCCAGTGTGGCACCCCGCCCTTGCCCTGGCTGGAAGGGCAGACACAGGGACTGCCCGCTTCCTGAGGACCTACCATGTTCTAGGTACATCCCACAGCCTGGAGAAGCAGGATTGCTGTGCCCATTTTACAGACAAAGTAGTCGAGGCTAAGAGCCACACCCGCTTGGTGAAAACCCTGCAGAGCTTCCTCCTCGCCCTCAGGGTGGGTCCTGCACTACCCCCACCCACTCGTGCTTCTGCCACTCTGAAAGATTCACAGCCCAGCCCCCCACAGTGCACCCACTTGCCTCCACCCTGTGCTTAGGGTTTCCACTAGCTGTGGGCACTCCCCTCCTTCCTACATCATCCTGTCTTTGTGGCAATGACATCTCCCCAGGAAGCGCCCTTGATAGGTCCTGGCTAGTGGAGCAATGCCCGTGAAATCAGTGTTCATCTTTGCACAGCCCTGATTGTGCTGTGTTGTAATCATACTTTCATGTCACTTTCCCTACTGCCTCTGACCACAGACTCCCTGAGGGCAGGGTAGGGGTCAGGGCCACCTCATAGAATCCTCCAGGGAGAAGCAGCCCCACCACCCAGGGGGTAAGGCTGAGTGAACGGAGCGCTTGCTTCCTTAACTGCTGTCCTCGTGCAGGATGCAACCTGCACAACTGTGTTCAGCATCCCTGGCCTGGGTCTTACTCATCTCTGGGCCCAGCACGGAGGTTTGTGTGAATGAATGAGTGAATGAGTGGGTGGGCGAGTGAGAGAGTTGCCCAGGGTCTCCCAGCAGTGATGGCGTGGCCAGGGTTCCATCCCTGGCTTGAGGGAGCCCAGCTCTCATGCTTGGCGTGCCTGCTGGAGGAGGGGAGAGCTTGGGGCACAGCCAGGTGCTGAGCCAAGGCTACTGCAAAAGCCTGAGCCCTGCCTAGGAAGGTGTTCTCCCAGGGAGTGAGCACCTAGGTGGGAGGGTTGTGCTGCTGGAAGAGGAGCCAGATGGGCTGATGTCCACAGGGCAGTGAGCCCAGGGCCAGGCCAGGTTCAGGGCAGCCAGACTCGGGAAGCCCAGGCTTGGCTCCTGAGGACACAAGGAAGCTGCTAACCTGGGGCCAACCTGGGAATCCTGTCAGGAGGGGCCTGGACCTCAGCGTGGAGCCCGGCTCTCCCTCAAAGGCTCCCCAGGGAGGAGACAAAACGGAATACAGTCCTACACAAATCTCTTGAAGACTGCTGTGTGCCGGGCGCTGGGGAACTGAAAGGCCCTCGGGCTGCTCGCAGTCTAGAGGGGATGTGCAGAGCAGCACCCCCCTTCCCGGGGGCAGGTGGCTCTAGACTCGGGGCGCATGGCGCTGATCCCCCCTCAGAGGGTGCAGAGACGATGGAAGCAGGACAGAGCAGGAGCTTGGGGTGCAGGGGGCGGACCCAGAGTGGCAGCTGTTCTTCAGAAATTGGGTTCACTCCAAGGCTGTTCTTAGAGACAGTGACGTAACAGACAGAAAGAGACGGGCTGTGGGGCCAGACAGAGCCGCGGTCAGATTCTGGCTCCACCACTTCACGGCTGTGTGACGCTCACAGTTTCCTGGGCTCCTGTGGGCCTGGGTCTGTGAAATGAGAGTGAAGATAAAACCTGCGGGCGCACGCCACAGCGTGCACGGTCTCAAATTATGCTGCGTGATGAAGCCAGGCCAAGAAGAGCACGTACTGTATGATTCCACTCATCTACAATTCCAGAAAACGCAAACCAACCCACAGGGCAAGAAAGCCGACCAGCAGTTGCCAGAGGACAGAGGTTGGGAAGGAAGGGACCATAAAAGAGTCACGAGGGGACTCTTGGAGGTGATGGACGTGGTCATTGTCGCGAGTGTGATGATGGTTCTGTGAGAGAAAACATAGGGTAAACCTAAGTTGTACAGTTTAAATCTGTGCAGTTTATTGTATGTCAATTATACCTCAATAAAGCTGTTTTTTAAAAGAAAGAAAGAAACCCCCAACCTCAAAATTTTTTTAAATCTAAGTGTCTTCTTCCTGGGAAGCATGTCACCAGGTTTAAGTGACTCCTGCAGAGTGCGTTATTCCTGTCTAGATCGAGCACGTTTCTTGATGATTGGTTCCCTCCCATCCTTGCATGAAGAAGATTATTCCCTGATCCCTTTGTTGAACGCACATCTGAGTTCCAACAAGCCTCCAGGCCAATGGGCCAGGACAGACCTCCAAATGGAGACCACGATGTGGGTTAGGCCTGTCTGGAGGGGAGCCCAGGGTGCCCCTAACTTGGCCTGGGGGCCCAGAAACCGAGGTGGGGATGCCCAGTTTGCTGTGTTTGGGCCCCTCTGTCAGGACCCTGCTCATCAGGGGCCCTCGCTGGCTTGCTGGCCAGCAGGAGGAAGGGTACAGTTCAGAGCTCACTGCCTGAACTCCCTGACTGCTCATCTGTGGATGAGTTCGGCGCACCGCGGGCTTTCCCACCTTCTGTGGACGCGTAAGCAAGCAGCGTTGTCAGAGTCAGATTATTGTTTTGCTTTTTAGTTCTGATTCATTTTTAGTCAATTATTCCTATTCTGAGCTGTAATTGCCAAAAGTTCAAAACAAAAATGTCCAGCAATAAGGATTTGGTTTAAAGAGTTAGATTGAGTTTCAAACCAACACATAGGATCGGTGTGGTGCACGTCGTGTGTGTGTGCATGTGTGTCTGTGTGTGTGCGCGCGTGTGTACATGCTAAAGGGCCACAAGGTGTGAACAATAATTTCTCTGGGCAGCTGCAACTGTTCTTTATGCTCTTGTTTCACTTGATATTTTCTGTTCTCAGAAATGATCATGGACCACTCCAGTATTAAGAAAAATATGAAAGAAACCGTGAAAGAGGTCTGTGGAACCCTGTCAGTCCAGCCGACATCTCCTCCCTGGTCTGAGGCTGCCCCAACACCCAAATCCCTGGTCTACAGGCTGGACCCCTCCTCTCCACTCTGTACCTTGAGTGACCTTCACAAAATACAAATCTGATCATGTCTTTCTTCTGCCCTAACCTTCTCCACAGGCTCCTCTGTCCACAGAAGAAAGTCTGGTCCCACTTGTGTGATAGACAAGGCCTTTTACAGACCATCCTGCCCCAACTCTCAAGCACAAGATCTCACCTCTCACCTCCCAGCCTAAGCTCTGACTGGGACATTCCAGACTCTTTCTGCCACCAGGCTCTCTCTGCTGGAGCTGCTTTCCCGCCCTGGCACTCACCCTCCCTCTGTCCCCAGCAACCGGCTCCTGACCATGGAGGGCTCAGTCAAGGCTCCCTTCTTCCATGAAGCCACCCCGGGCCCTGGGGGCTCCCACGGCCACCGTAGCCATCCATCGGGCATGTGTAACCCTGACCCCTCGTCTCTGCTTCCTGAGGGCCCCGCCCATCACTGTGCCCACTGCCGCTCCCCCACCTAGCACAAGGCCTGCACTGGAGAAGATGCTCGTCAAAGTGCTGTTGGTGAATTAATAACACGTTGCTAGCACGCAGAAGCCTGAATCCTGCTCAAAGCTTTACAGAGGCTTCTCAGCTCTCTCAGTCCCTGGTGGTCCCGCCCTCTCCTGAACTTCTGTAGAATCTATTATAAAAACTGCTTATTTGACCCTTGTCCTCCACCACCTGCGTTCTTTATTTCTTTGTTTATTCTGCAATATTGGCTTTTGTCCTACTACAGCCCTCAAGGGTTTAGTGTCACCTATAATAATTAAAAAAATAAGTCTTAAAACTTTGGTGCATCAAAGGACACTATCAAGAAAGTGAAAAGACAACCCACAGAATGGGAGAAAGTGTTTGCAATTCATATTTTTGATAAGGGTCTAGTATTCAGCATATTTAAAGAACACTTAAAATTCAATAGTAAAAAGGCAAATAACCCAAATAAAAATTGGTAAAGGGTTCGAACAGACATTTCTCCAAAGAAGATATACAAATGGCTAATAAGTATGTGAAAAAACACTCAACATCATCAGTCTTTAGGGAAATGCAAATCAAAACCACAGTGAGATACCACTTCACACCCACTAAGATGACTTTAATCAAAAAGTGGACAATAACAAGTGTTGGCGAGGACGAGGAGAAATTGGAACCTTTGTACCTTGTTGGTGGGAATATGAAATGATGCAGCCACTGTGGAAAAAAGCTTGATGATTCCTCAAAAGTTAAACATACAATTACCATATGACCCAGAAATTCCATTTGTGCATATACACCCAGGAGAAATGATAGCATGTGTTCAAATCAAAACATGTATATGCATCTTCATAACTGCCTTGTTCATAAGAGCCAAAAAGCAGAAACAACGCAGACGTCCTTCGACTGATGAACGGATAGACAAAATGTGGTCTATCCATACAAGAGACTACCATAAAAAGGAATGAAGTACTCATACACGCTACAGCATGCACGAACCTGGAAAACAGTATGCTAAGTGAAAGAAGCCAGACACCAAAGGCCACATATCGTGTATCTATATTTATCCCACGCGTCCAGAACATGCAAGTCCCTGGAGACAGAGAGCAGATTGGCAGTTGCCACAGCCTGGGGAGGAGAGGGAATGGAGAATCACTGCTAGTGGGTAGGGAGTTTCTTTTCCTGGTGATGAAAATGTTCTAGAATTAGATAGTGATGATGACTACCCACTGTGAAGGTACTAAGAGCCACTGAATTGTACACTTGAAAACCTTTTAAGTGGTGAATTTTATGTTATGTGACTTTTACCTCAACATGAAAATATATTGGAAAAAAATCAGGGAATTTAAAAATAAAAATCTGAAGCATATAGTCAAGTACAGAAAGCCAGGACATGGGGGAGGAGGGCAGGATTGGTGAAATGGACACATAAATCGAAGGAACCAGCCAGAGAACTGGGATGAGCCCACAGCCACACGGGGACCGGTACCTGAGGGGGCGGCTTTCACACTGGAGGGAACAGGCAGACCAGTGAGTGAATGGTGTTGGGGCAGGCAGCTACTCATTTAGAAAAAATAACATTATATTCCAACCTCACACCATTCACAAAATGAAAGTCAGATACACAAATGAGGTAAACAAGAGAAATGAATCTTCTAAACGAAGAGGAGAAGACGTAGGAGCATGTGTTCATGTTCTTACGGCAGGGAAGGCCTTTGTCAGGAAGGCACACCAGGCAAAAGCCATGAAAGAGAAGATGGACACATTTCACTGCATCAACACTGAAATTTCTGTCTGTGTGCCAAAAAACCACCATGACCAAAGTTTAATAACTTGTGAAAAAATTAAAAAGACTAGGGGAAAATAGTTTATATATAAAATTAATAGCCAGAACATGTGAAGAACTACAAATCATCAGTAACAGAAGACCAACAATCCGGTAGAAAATGGACAGAGAATATGAACAACAATTAGAAAATAAGAAATACACACGGCCAACAAGCATTTGACAAGAGACACATCCTCACTAACAGTGAGGGAAGTATACAGTGCAATACTATTTCTTCTGCAAGAGATGGGCAGAAATTAGAAAGCGGGAGGCTCCCGAGCATGGAGAGGGGGTAGAAATGGATGTTCTCACATCTGCTGTGGGGCGTGTAAACAGATATAACCACATTGGAGGGCAATTGGCAACGGGAATTAACAACTTTTAATTTCATATACCATGACCTAACTCTTCCATTTCTTGATATGTACCCATAAGAAACCCTTGTACACAGGCACGAGAAGGCATGTACCCGCAAACTGGCTCACTGCAGCCTTATCTCTAACAGCAAAACCAGGAGACAACCTAAACGTCAGGGGAGGGGCTGGCCTGATAAACTGTGATAAGCCATACAATGAAATAACGTGGCACTAAAAATGGGGAGGTGGTACACAGTAAATGTCTTACAATCTTGCTTGTCAATTACACCTCAATAAAGCTGAAAAAACAGTGACGAGGTGGTTCCTCTGACTGGACAAGGACAGCGCTCCAAGACCTCGTTAGAGAAAAAGCAAGCTGCGTAGCGATACCTATGTTTCACACCCCTGTGAAACATAGTCACTCACGGCAACAGTGCAACAAGCTTTCTCAGACGTGCATGTGTCTACACAGTGGCTGCCCCCAAGTAGGGGAGTGGGATCAGAGCTGGTGATCCAAGAGGACCAACGAGGTGATTTTCCTTCACCATTTCAGTTTTTTTCAGGTACAATGTATTCATGTACTATTTGTATAATTAAAAAAGAACGTGAATTAGAAAAACAAATCAAAACCAGGAAAATATAAATAAGAGTAGGAAGTCAGGGCCGTGGGGGAGAGAAACAGGAACATAAAAATCTAGGCTATGATGATCTATACAATTGTTATAGTTGAAACTCATATTTCATTCTGAGCTTCCTGGCAGCCCAGGGGAAAATGGAGATGTGACCTGACGTATTCCTGATTGTCGGAAGGGAGAAACCTGCCTGGCATAGTTAGAAATCTTCTCATATGGTAGGTTTTAGCTTTCTAACTAAACTAAGACCGAGTACCATGAGTTCAGGCTCTTGGTACCTGCAGCCTTGCAGGCGGCTGAGCACCCACTGGTGTGTCGTGCATGCTTGCCAAGGATCATGACAACCCTGGTGAGCATGGGATATTTTGGGAGCAGGGGCAGGGAGAAAATCTACCATAGGTTCTGTGGGGTGAAACAGAACTCCAAAATTCTGTGACCTGCTGTGCAATAAGGTCAGGTTACATCACTTGGATCCTGACCCCAGAGGCATAACTCTGACCCCACGGCTCAACACAAACCTCCAGGTACACAAACCTCCAGGTCACAGGCTGGGTAAGTCAGCCTATAGTTTGCATCTCCTTTCAGCACTCCCGTACCATCAATGGTAATTTATAGAAATCCCATGTAAGCTGTTTAAACAGGGCTTGAGATCATGTTTACATTCCCATATCAGTGGTACAAAGCTCAGAGAGGTGAAGCAATTTCCTCCATGTCACACAGCCGGCTGTATCACAGCGAAGACTATAAACCCAGTGTCCTGTCTCTTTCTACTGCCCAGCCTAACCCTACATACCAGGTTTGACTATAAATTAGGCGTATGATTTGTCAGCAAAGTCCTAAGAAATCCTACACCCAAGTGTGTGCTTCCCTTCACACTTGTCACATGGCAGACAGAGCACTCATTCCAGGTTGAGCTTTTCAGATTGAGAGTGGAACTGACTTTTGGAAATGACTAAAAACATCCAAAGCCTGGCCTGGTAAATGACATGGACAATCAATCATAGCTTGCTATTTATTTTTACCCTGCTCTCATTGCAAATAGTTTGAGGTGATTTTTAAAAGGTTTGTGAATAAGAAAATATAAAGTAAACAAGGAAAGGGGGAAATGAAAGCCTAAACTGAAACAGAGCAAAGTCAGTACATAAAAAGCATGCACTATAGTGCTAGAAGTAGGCTACAAATGTGATTCTGAGCTTCCTAGCGGCCAAAGCAAAGAGGGAAAATGGTCAGCCTCAAGGTGCTTAGAATCCATAAGATGTAAACAAGCTGATTGCCCAGAAGCACAGACTTTCCTGAATTTTAGATCTGAAGGCAATTTCTCTTGTGGTTCCAAATAAAGTGGTCTCATGGGATGAGGGGACAATGTGCTGACCACACCCCTACGACAGTGAGTTTCTGCAGCTCCTTTTTAAACAGCATCCTCAAAGCACTCAGTTGGCATCACACCAAAATGTAATTCAGTAAACTCACCCGTCTGGGGTGGGGTCAATCTGAGGCAATACTGGCTTCTCACAAGGTGTGGTGATGAAGGAACAAGCTCGTGGACAGATGCGGAAACTCATTCTCAAAGAAGACCCGGGCAGTTGCTGACAGCAAACGTGACAGACACCGCTGGAGGCAGTATCGTCCCACGCCTGGAGCAGACACTTGGGAGGAGGGCAGTGTGCATTTGGATGAGAAGGCTGTATTGTGTTTCTTTAAAAAAAAAGATCTGAGTTTATGACGCTGTGTCTTGTGTCTGGGCCAGGGCCTGTCATGATCACTGACCCTGAGGTACTCCAGGCCGTGTCGACCAGGCAGCCTGATGGGGTGAAAGACTCAGGTCTGGGAGTCCAGCAGCCCTGGGCATGCATCCCAGCCCTGCAGCCCTGTGGCTTGGGCAAGTTACATCGCCACTTTAAACCTTATTTTCCTCCTCTGTAGAATGCAGACTGATAACAAAAATTCTTGCTGTGCAGGTTGACAGGGAGGCCCAGAGAGAGCAGGTGGCCTGCTGGTCTGCTGTGGGTGCTGGAGAGATGCCAAGTCTTTCTCTCACTAGAGACGGGAGATGAATCTGGTGGAGGAGCCCTGGCCCACGGCCCTGGTGTGGACACAGGACACTCTCCCTGAACCAGGATCCTAAGCTCAGTCAGTCCTCAGGCTCCTTCGGGTCCTCCTAGGCCCCACCAGGAACCAGCCCTTTCGACCTACTGACTTCTCTGCAGGCTTCTCTGAGCGGATCAGGGCCCTGCCTGCCTGGACTGACAAGCCTGGAAGGAATTTTAATTGAAGTTCATTAACATTTTTCTCCCACTTCATGGGGATTTGCTTTGAGAGTTGGGAGGAATGTTATCTCTGATGAGATGAAAGTGGGGCCCCTGGATGAACCGAGCCCCCTTGCTCTGAGGGATCCCTGTGAAATGCTAAACTTGGACACACATACCTGGCCAGTCCCTGAACCCCACTTCCAGGCCCCAGACATCGGGGCCATTGGCTCAGGCCCCCAGAGCTGTCCCCTTGGTGCCTTTGTGAGCTACAGAGGTGGGAAATCCTGGGGCCTGGGTCTGTCTGCAGGGCCTCAGGCCATGCGGCCACACGTTTGGTCAACGTTTGATACACCTGCTCATAGTTCACCTGGTGGCTAATCATCAGGCACTTACGAGGGATCACAGCCCTGTAAAGTCAGCTCTGTACTTGCCCGATTTTACAGATGAGGAAACTGAGGCATGCCCGCAGCCCAGGACTCAAGTGCGGGCAGGTGACTGGAGCCCGGGCTCTGGGTCTCTACGCCTGTGTGCAGGAGCCGGGCTGGGCTTGCACACTGGTGTTGGCTGCTGTGGGGGGCCCTGGGGGATGCACTTATGGGGGCACAAGTGGGTCAGAGCCATCGGGCAAATGACCCGGCACTCAAGCCCCACTCTGCCCCTTCCCAAAGCGCAGGCCCTCGTCCCAGCCGCTGCTCTCTGGAGCTGCACCATCCGTGTGGCAGCCACTACCTTCCGGGTGTATTTAGATTTAAGTTTAATGAAATCGAATTAAAAATCTGGTTCCTCAGTCTCACCAGCTACATTTCCATGCTTGATAGCCACATCTGGCTACGCTGCTAGGCAGTGCAGATGTGGAACATTTCCCTCATTGTAGAAAGTTCTGTTGGATAGTGCTGACTAGAATTAGGCCTTTTTACTTGCTGCAGAAGGTTGGAGGGGGAGCGGGCTTGGTGACCAAAGTATCGGGTTGGGAGGGTGACGTGCACCGCCAGATGCATCCCCGAGTGGAGGCTGTCGAATCCCGGGTGCATCTGGGCCTCCCCGGGGTTCTTCTGCCTTCCTGCCCTGAGCCAGTCTCACCAGCGAAGCCCTGTGCTTGCCCCACTGCCCTCTGGGAGGTCAGAGTTCAGCAACCGATTCCAGCAATGCAAGGTCAGCAGTTTCCAGCCAAGCAGGTCTGGGCTGGGCCTCTTGTTTGCAGAGCTCAGTTGCCCCTGTGGCCCCACGGCCAGCTGGGTCTCCACCCTCTGGAGGCAGCTGGACACCCCAGCCCTCTGCTCAACTCCATCCGCCCATCTGCGACTCTCCTCCCCCTTCCCAGCCAGAGATGGGAGCTGATAACAAGGACAGTGGCCCTCCCTGCCCCACCCACATAGCATCAGCGTTGACCTGTAAGCATTGACCTGTAAGAGCCCTTGCTTCTGCAAAAGCCTTCACCTTCTGTGAGCGTGTGTGTGCATGCACGCATGTGTGTCTGTGTGCATCTGTGTATGACTATTTTTTGTGCGTATGCATGTGTGTGTATTTTCATGCGTGTGTGCACATGTGTGTCTGCGCCTGTGTTATCCTGGGCTGAGGCTGCCAGGGCCAAGGGCTTCCTCCCCAGTGTAAATTGACGGCAGAGGAAGCATTTGCATCCCAGTCCTGCCCAGCGAGCAAAGGCTGGTTCCGGAACTTGACAGTGTTCATGGAATAGCCTCCAGCATGTGAAAGATGATAATCCTGGGCTCAGGTCCAGCTTGGTCACTTACTAAGGCTCGGTTTTCGCTTCTGTAAGATGGGGACAGTAAAGGCACCTACCGCACAGCGCCGTGGTAGGGTTAAGTGGAAAGCCCTCAGCCCAGTGCCTGCACACGGCACGTGCTCAGGAACTCTTAGCTAGTGCCGCCTTTTAAGATAATAAATACAGAAGAATACCTTCCGTTATTAAACTCCTGCTATGAGCTAGAACTCTGCTAGCACTTTATCTCCTTGACTGCTCCTACACCATAAGAGGTGATGCATTATTATTCCCATCAGGCTGATGAGGAGCCGGAAGTTCAGAGAAGTTAACTGAGGGGCCCATAGCCACGAGGCTGTCTGGCTTCCCACTCTCGGCACCGCCTCTCCTGGCTTCCCTGGAGGCATCCAAGGCCGCGTGGGAAGGAAGAGGCCTGAGAGCGAAGATACGTGCTTGGTGATTGCCAAGAACGCAAACCGGAGGAGAGGGAGCTCAGGTGTTCCTTTCTTAGTTCTGGGGCCACCATGGAGCGCCTACTGTGTACCAGGCTGCCCAGGCTCCCCGCAGGGCTGGAGGAAAGAGTAAGATTCCTAGAGACTGCCCCGGGAAGGTCACTGCTGAGTGGAGAAGGCAGTGGGAGCCACGCAGGACGGCCCTGCAGATGAGAAGCCTCTCTCCACAGTCCGTGGAGGCCGAGAGCGTGGACGCTGCCCAGCCTGCCTGGGAGAGGGCCAGGCAGCAGGAGGGCCAGGCCGGGCAGAGGGAGTGCACACGCAGGACTCAAGGGGTCCAAATACCCTTCCTCTACAAAAAGTCTCTACCTGTCTGCTACCCAGGACCCAAACGCCACAGCTTGAGACTCATCCACGCCTTCAGGTTGGCGAATTCTGTCTCCAATGGCACCTGTCTCTCTAGAAGACAACAGTCTTACAGGGCTGGAGCCACCGACGACTGGCAATGCCTCGGAGAGTGTTGGCCCCCGGGGAGAATGAGATGTGGGAAGGATAAGTTTTGATGAGCTACGGGAGAGAAAGTGGTGGGTAACGCAAAGTAGCGGCAGCTCCTGGGCCCCCAGTGAGTCGGGCCAAACAGCTGCCTCTGCAGACACACTCGGGCTCCAGCGGGCCACGCTGGCGGGCCTGCAGGTGAGCACAATGACTTCATTTTAAGATTATTATTATTTAAACACGGAAAAATGAAGAAAGACAAAAGGAGTTTATTTTGGCAACTTTGACTTTCAGCTCCAGGAAAGTCACGGCCAGCCGGGGGATTTCCCCCGTGTTTGGTTCCCTGGGGCCTTGGGTGTGGTGGGCTGTCTGTGGCGGGGAGGAGGGCACAGAGGGGCTGGCGCCAGGTGGGACTGGGTGCAGAGGGAAGGGTGAAGTCACACGGCCACTTGTTTTGCCTACAAGACTCCAAATGACTGGGGTGGCTGATTTTTATTTTTAAGTGCACTACCTGCTGGACTGAAATATTGCTTTGGGTTTTTTTCTTTGTTTTGGTTTTGTTTTCTTTGCTGTGATTTCTGGTGTAAAAACACTGGTTTTAGCCCTGGCTCTGCCATCACTGTGTGGTGTGGCCTTAAGAAACGCGCTTCCCTCCCTGGGCCTCATCTTGTAGCATGTGTACAGTGAGGGCCAGATTATATAACCTCAGCCAGTGTCACGGTGGGATCCTGAATCGTCGTGCGGCACCTGCCCAGGCTCAGCCCACCCCCGCCAGTGCAGAGCTGGTGGTCCTCGCACCTAAAGTGCCCTCTCTCCCCACTCCTCACCTTCAATTCAGATGAACACACTTCCCAAGGCTTAACCCCAGTCCTCCCTTCCTCGGAGAGCTGGCCTGGACCCCTCTGGCCATTGGCCATCCCTGTAACTCTACAGCCTAGCTCCACATTCTGCAAACAGCAGAGGAGAACCGGGGCCTGTCTCTTTCCTGCTGTAGGCTCTCAGGCGGGCCACTTACCCTCTCTTAGCATCAGTCTCTTCACCTGAGGACTGGGGGAATTGTCGTCACCATGAAGTCATGTGAGGAATCTACAAGCTGGCCTGCTATGGCCCTGGCTCACCATCAACGTGTGAATGTCGGCTCCCGTGAGCATCATCCCCCGCCTGCCTCTCACTGCTCTGATGGGCCTGCTGGTTCCCACACTCAAGTGGAAGCTCCCAGGGCAGCAACCGCGCCTCCCCACGGCCCTGGGTCAGTGAGAATTCTTGACGAGGTGCAGTGCCTTCTCCGAAGGCTGCAGGAGTGCTTGGGCAGGGCCGGGACTCGGGTGAGGCAAGTGAGGGGCCCTGGGCACACATTTAGGGAGGCACCCACTCCCAAGCTCATGCCTCACTTGCCTCACCCTAGGCCCAGCTTCACATTTGGTACCGGAACAAGGAGAGGCAGCCATCTGCCGCGGTTGTTCACTCTGCCTCTGTCCCTGGAGGAACAGGGGTTTCTCCAGGGAAATGGGGGTGGGCGCCAGAGCCCCCTTTCTCCCTCTGTCATTTACCCACCAGCTAGACTGGGGGACCTCTGAGAGCAGGCACTGTGCAGTCTTGTGCTCCATGCACTGGTGGAGCCTGGAGCAGAGCCTGCACGCAGTAGGTGCTCAATAAACAAAAGTTGAGCCAATGCATGGATGATTATACACTCAACTGTTTTTATACCTATCCATCTGTCCATCCATCCACGCAGGATGTAAATGCCCTACTCCCCCCACAGAGAGAGAGAAGGCAGCGCCTCTGGACCCCTCACAGGGAGTATGAGTTTGTGTGTGTGTGTGTGTGTGTGTGTGTGTGTGAGTCTTGGCCCCCCTCCCCCACTGTCCTGCAGAAAAGTGACCCAACAACCGGGGGCCCTGCCACTGGCCAGTCCAGCAGACGCCAGCAGGGACAGGGCAAGGTCACACCCCGCACGGAGGAATTTCTCCATAAATCAGGAGTACCCCGGCAGTGGGGCCCGGACCAAGCCAGTTCTGTATCTGTCCCAGGCATCTGTGAGGAAGGCCTCCGTGTGAGTGGACAGTCTTCAGCCTCCTGGCACTAAAGGGCTGTGGTGGGGAATCGTGGCCGCTCCCCGTGTGGGGAAAAGCTGTAATGGCTTGATGAGGCCAGCCTTCACCACGGTGAACTCCGTCTCAGCAAAGCCACCGGAGGCTGACGCGGGCAGAGGGTTGCCTCAGCCTGCAGTGGGGCTGCATTTCCACCCTTGAGGTCCCCTGCCATGATGGAGCAGGCAACTGGCACAACCAACATGGAGCTTTGTAATAATAATAACAAATTATAGCACCAGCAATGTTGGTTGAGTGCTTGCTATGTGCTAGGCACTGGGCTGAGTTTTGCTCGTACCTTATTTCATTTAATCCAATAGTAGCTGTAGGAGGCAGGAGCTATTCTCACCCCCATTCTACAGATGAAGTTACTGAGGCTCAGAGCTCTACTCATTCTTTCCGAGTCTCAGTTTCCTCGCGTGGAAATCAAGGATATGATACCTCCTCAGAGGGGCTAACGGCAGAGTCGGGGAGGATCACGAGGCACTTTAAAATGCACTTAGTCCAGCAAGGACTGCTGTAAAGCTAGGGTCAGTCAAGGGTTACCAGGTAGCGAATGCCCGCTCTGTGCCAGGCTGCCGGCAGCACTCACAACCACCCTATCAGGTAGGTACCACTGTGATCCCCAGTCCCAGAGGACACTGAGGCTCACAGGGATTCAATAAGTTCCCCAGGTCACACAGCTAGCAAGGGCCTACCAGAATCTAGACCCAGGAGATTGCTTTAACTGTTAGAGTTAGTGTGGGGGGTGGCGCGGGCAGCACTGGGAATCAGACAGCTCAGAGTTCAAATCCCAACTGTATCACTTACTACCTGCAAACTTGTGGCAGGGGGGAAACCTCTCTGAGCCTCAGTTTCCTCATCTGTCACATGGGGCTCAGATGTGACCCTCGAGAGAGGGCTGTGAGGTCTGAGTGAAATAATGGGGCAGGGTGCCCAGCACACGGTCTGGAACAAGCACGCTGAATCTGTGAGCATCCAGTTCCACTGTGTAGAGCAGGAACCCAATTGGGAGGCTTACTGAATGGGGCCACTTTTTCTCAAATGTCAAGGAGTCCAGAGGTGGGCAACCCAGGGCCAGCACAGGGGCCCCACGCACCACTGGGATGCAGACCCCTGTGCTCTCCCTCTCTACTATCCTTAGCATGTAGCTTTCTCCCTCCTGCTTGTAGGACGGCTGCTCCTCTTCTGGTCATGGCATCTGCCCCCATACAGGATGAGTGGGGAAGGGTTGAGCTGGCACTGCCCTTTGTGTAGGGAAACAAGAGTACTCAGACGCCCCACCAGCACACCTCCATTTACCACTGGCCAGACCTAGGTCATGTGGTCACTCCGAGCTGCCAGGGTGTCTGGGAAGGGGTGAATGCCCCAAACTAAATCAGGGTTCTGATGGTGAGGAAGAGGGAGAATGGGCATGGGGGCCACCAGCAGTCCTCACCACTCAGATACCTGGTCACTGTAGTCCCTTGCCCTCCCCTTTCCCATTGGCTCCTCTCTCTCCTGCCTTTACCTGCGCCCCTACACCTGTCGACCCATTTCTCCTCTGGCAGGAGCCTGGTTATTATGAGCATCCAGACTTGCCCATCTTGGTGAGTCTTGATTTTCATACAGAAAATGCCTCCTTTCCCACATCCCAAACATGCAAGAAACTCAAATGGCCAGGACACTCTCCTTTCATGAGGGTATTCCAATTATCACATAATTATGTTTGATTTTTTAGAAATGTCAAAGTACTGGAATCCTGATGTTCATCTCCTGACTTTGGTCCACAGTTAAGTCTTTTAGATCTGAGGACTTGCCAAAGCTTGAGGGCCCCTCTGAATAACTACGAGAGCTTCAATTAGGGTCATCACAGCGGTAAGACTGGTACTTTGCACCCGGGCTCTTGTCTCTTCGCAAAGCCCTTTCATAGTCACCATCTGGAGACCTGGGGGTCTGAGTGTGTAGGGAAAGGGCCTGGGCTTCAGAGGCTCCAGGCAAGCCTCAAGAGAGTTCATCCAACCCCAAGAACATTGTTTTGAAGAAACTGAGGCTCAGAGAGGTGAACTCACTTCTTCACAACCATTTTGTTAGAGAATGATGGAGCCAGGGTTCAAATCCAGGTCAAACAACACAATGCTCCTCTTCCCTCTGCCCAAAAAAGCTCCTGAGCATCTACGTCAACCCTCACGTTGGACAGATGGAGAAACTGAGGCCAAGAGGTAGGAGGTGACTTGGCCAGACACAAAGCCTGCTAAACAAAAGTTTTTGGGCAAAAGAGTTTTGAGAGAGGTCCCTGACTTTAATAATCTCGGGTGATTTTTTAAAAGAGAGGAGAGGGAGGAGGAAGGGGAGAAGCTAAGCTCTGGATCTTGCGTAGTACCGCCACATGGAAAGAAAAAACTGCTTTTCTTCTGCCTGGATTGTTCCGAACCTTCACATGCCCGCTTCTTCACCACCTTCGGTGGCTGTTCACATGCCACCCCCAGCGTTCACCTCCTGACACGGCTGTCCCCTCCAAGTCCTCCCCTGTCTGGTTTCTTCCCAGTACCTATAACTAAAATGTTTATATCATGTGTTTGTGTGTTTATATGTTTATCACTTTCTCTCACACTAGGATGTGCACTCCGGGAGGGAAGGGACTGGTCTTGTTTTCTGCTGTATCCCCAGTGCCCGGCCCCCAGCAGAACTTCAACAAATATGCGTCAAATGTAAGTGTGGAATTTTGTCAACCCTTTGAAAATCCTGTGTCTTTACCAGAATAATTGGTGACCAACAGAGTGGTGTCTGCAGGTCATTAAATTTCCCTGCACCGGCCACTCGTCCTAAAGCTGTGAGAAATTACAGAAAGCGTCCCCAAATTTGCAAAATTACCTTCCGCGTTATACTTAGCTGCAAATATGTAGATGCACTTCAACTATTTTGAGACAATTTGTTATTTCTATTATTTTAAATTAAATTTCTGCATTTCAGACATTCTTCTGAGAATTGTGGTGACAGGATGGGCACTATAGGCTCTTTTCTCTACATCAGGGGTGATTTGGCAATGTCTGGGGACAGTTTTGGTTGTCACAGCTGGAGAAGGGGTACTACTGGCAGCGAGTAGGAAGAGGCCAGGGATGCTGCCAAACATCCTACAATGCCCAGCACAGCCCCAACAACGAAGAATGATCTGGCCCCAAATGTCAATAGTACAGCAGTTAAGAAACCCTGTTCTACATAAATTCATGACAGTCTTATTGAATCTTCGGTGAAAAAAGACTAACTCAGACATATTCATGAATGGATGCACGAAGATTTATTTAACCCTGGATCTATGCCAGGAATTGTGCTGGGCAGTGGGAAACACAAAATAAATAAATAAATAAATAACACACAAGCCTTACCCTTAAGAAGTTCATCAACTTCCTATCTGGCCAGAGATCTGAACTCAGATCTTCTTGCTTCTGCATTAGCTTTCTGTCTGGGTAGGGAAGTGGTATTTTGCTTTTTAAATAAAGAAGCCCCAACATTTTTCCTTTAAAAAAGCTTTCATATGCATTATTCACGAACTACATCCCACATCCATCATCATGTCTCCGCCATCTTGGAAAATGGAAGCTACAATGGTAATACCACCTCAGTGTAGCTGTAGTGTATTGTATCATTGTTCCCAACTTTTCACACTTCCCTGGATCCACCCTCTCTGCAATGTGACTTGCAGTTGCTCCCACTACAGAAAGAATACATTTCCCCACCCCATCGATGTTGGATTTGGCCAAGTGTTTTGGCCAATGTCATGTTAGTGTATGGGGTACAAACAGAGGCTTTAAATGTGTTTGTGAAATTGGGCTTGTTCTCCTGCACTTCTGCCTTTGCCACGAAGTGCTGGTCCCAGAATGATGGGAGATGTGGAGAAGACCTAAATTCAACGCTCAGCTTAGAGCCAAGTCCAGCCAGCCGACAGCCTGGGGCAGAGCCACCTAGCCAAACTCAGCCTACGCCAGCCAAACCTTAGTTGACTACAGAACTGTGGCCATGGGAATAAATGCTTGTTGTTGTAAGCCACTGTTTTGTGTTTTTGTTTTTATTTTTTTAGGTTAAACAAGATAGAAGTTTATTTTTCTCAGAAAAGAAATCTAGGGATGGGCAGTCCAGCACTATTATGGACCCAGGTTCCTATGTTTCTGTCCTCAGCACTTGGCTTATATTTTTAAGGTCACTTCGTGGTCCAAAAAGGCTGCTGGAGATACAGCCAACAAGTCTGCATTACAGGCAGAAGGAGGAAGAGAAAAAGGTCATGCCTTGTTCCTGTTAAGGAAGATTCCAGAAGTCCCACGTGACACTTCTATTTACCGCTCATTGGCCAGAACTCAACCTACGTCTACATCTACCTGCTAGGGAGACTGGGAAGTACAGTCTTTTAACTGAGCTTTAGTGTCTTCATCTTTAAGAGCAGGATAACACCTTCTTTGATGCTTGCTGGGGGACTAGAGATCAAGTATGCAATATCCCAGTGATAATAGGGGCTTAGCATGAGGAAAAGTAAGCACTCATCATATATTATAATACTTAATTCCTTCAACAACAGTATTCTAACTCCAGTTCTTTCTATAAGAAAGTTGAAATCTAAAGAGTTAGTTAATAACGAAGTCAGGATTTGCACCCAGGGGGTTGACTCCAGAGCCCCGTTTCACGCCTGCATTTCAGTGCTGCCTGCAACAATGGGAACTACTGGTTGACAGATGAAAAGTGACCTCACAGTATCCACTTATTAAAATGCTAAGATTGAAAAACAAAATGAAACCAAGTGTTAACAAAGACGCAGAGAAACTAGAACTCCCATACGTTACTGGTGGGAATGCAAAATTGTACGCTTATGGTGGAGATCAGTTTGGCAGTTTCTTAAAAAGTTAGGCATACACTTACCATATGACCCAGTGGAGATACCCCTGGGCATTTACCCTAGAGAGGTGAAAACTGTGTTCACCCAAAACCTGTACATGAATGTTTCCAGCAGCTCTAGTCATAATCACCAAATTCTGGAAACAACCAAATGTCCTTCAATGGGGGAATGACAAACTGTGGCACAGCCACACAGTGGAATACTACTTAGCAATAAAAAGGAGCAAACGACTGATAAATGCAAAAACAGGGATGAATCTTAAATGCATTGTGCGTGAAAGATGAAAGAAGCCAGACTCAACAGGCTACATAGTAGATGACTCCATTTATATGACATTCTGGAAAAGGCAAAATTGTAGGGTCGGAGATCAGATGGGTTGTTAGGGGCTGGGGGTGGGGAAAGTGTTAGCCTACAGAGGAGCATGAGTGAACTTTTTGGGGTGATGAAAATATTCCATATCTCAATTGTCGTGGTGGTGGTTATATGAAACTTACAAAACTGCATATGAAAAAGGGGGAATTTTACTTTACTATCTGTAAGTTTTACCTCGATTAGAAAATTAAAACGTCACACGTATTGTCTCGTACAAACACCCCAGGATCATGGGTGTCAGTTACGGTATTGTTTCAATTGAGTAGATAAGGAAACAGAAGCTCAAAGGACTGAGGCTAAGATCACTCAGCTGGCCACGGGGCCAGGTCCTCTGGCCCCCAGGGGGGAGGTCACCGCCCTGTGCTGCCCTGGCTGGGTCTTGGTAAGTGGCAGCAGCTGCTGTCATCAGGCACTGTACCAAGGCCAGCAGAAGATGCACAGCTCTGCAGAGCAGGCCCCAGCCTCGGCAAGAGCTCCTGCTAGACCTGCCTGCACCCAGGCTGTGTCAGACCTGCCAGTGCAGACTTAGTTGAGAAGAAGGACAAACAACCCCACTAGAGCCCTGGTGTTGGGGCCTGGGACCCCCGGGCCACAGCTGTCCTCTGTGGTTAGAGGGAGAGAGTGCCCATCCACCCGTCGGTCCTCTGACTCTCTGGACACTAGGACAAGTCTTGTTTTGTGCCATAAAAGCAGCATTCC
Source organism: Diceros bicornis minor (assembly GCF_020826845.1). Lineage (NCBI taxonomy): Eukaryota > Metazoa > Chordata > Mammalia > Perissodactyla > Rhinocerotidae > Diceros > Diceros bicornis. Next base: position 11,600,729 of record NC_080749.1, on the reverse strand, counting down.
TAAGCCCCAGGGTGGGGGCCAGCTCCTTTAAATATTTTGTTTAATGGCAACAGTGGACCTACCTGCGCAAGCAGAGCAAACTCCACATTCCTCCACCCCGGAGAGGAGGGCCCCAGATGTCAGGCATAGAGAGCAGAGTGACGAAATGGAAATGGAAGGTGCTCCAGGTCTGAAACCAAATATAGCAGTTACATGAAGTGTCACCAGGAAAAACTGTTTGGAGTTGCAATAAATGTAAGAAAATGCTTTAAAGAGCATGGTAACATATTAGGCCCTAGGCATGTTGGGAGTGGTGTGTGGCACAAGTTTGGGGACCACAGACCTGATGGCATCCCAGCTCTCCCCCTCACCCGCTCTGAGTTGGGCATGCCGACTGGCCTTTGGGATGGCTCTGAGGAATGTGCGAGATGGCACGCGTAAGGGGCCAAGCACGCCCCGGCACAACGAAGATTCATTTACTGAACAGGTATTTATTGAGTCTCCTGTGTGTCAGGTACTCATCTAGGGGTGTCAATACAGTGAACAAAACATACAGGATTTTACATTGTAATGGGGAGAGTGACCCAATGGAAAACATCAATCCAATGAATGCCAGGTGGAGACGGATGCTCTGAGGGCAAGGGAAGGGAGAGTGATGGGGAAGGCGATGTTGTAGACGAGGTGGGCAGGGAGGGCTTTCCTGAGAAGATGACGTCGGAGCAGAGCCGTGAATGCAGCAGAGAAGCCCGGAATGTGACTCTCTGGGGAAGCACATTTCAGGTGGAGAGCAGGAAGCGCAGAGGTTGCAGCGCGCTTGGTGTATTTGCAGATCCGTAAACAGTACAGTGAAGCTGGAGGAGAGAGGGGGGAGAGATGATGTCAGAGGTCATAGTGACCTTATAGATCACGGGAAGGTTTTGGACTTTATGCCAAGAGAGTGGGAAGTCACTTAAGGGTTTTGAGCAGAGGAGTGACACTCTGGCTGCTGCATGGAGATGAGACACTAACTCAGCACCATTGACGTCTTGGGCCAGAAAAGTCTTTGCCATGGGAGCTGCCCTGTGCATTGTAGGATGTTTAGAGGCATCCCAGGCCTCTACCCACCAGATGCCAGTAGCACACCCTTCCTCGGTGTGACAACCCCAAATGTCCCTTGGTGGGCAAGACACCTGGTTGAGAAGCACTGCAATAGAGGGACATGAGGAAAGCAGGAGCCCGGGGAAGAGCATCTGTCACTGTCCAGGCAGGAAAAGTTCACACTTCGACTAGGACAGGAGGAGGGAGATAACAAGCAGTGGCACGAGCTTAGGGATTTGATCCAGAGAGGAGGGGACAGTTCACACTGTAATCTAACTATTCTAAGTTGTATCTAAACACAAATCAAGGGATAGAATTGGAGGCTAGTCTGCAATTTTGTGAAAGAGAAGTTGTGTGCTCGTACATGCATTAAAAAGTTTAAAAGGAGACACAAGAAACTGTTAACAATGGCTGCCTTTGGAGAGAGGATTAGGTGGCATGGCATTAGAGGGGGACTAAGTACAACCTTTAGTTGTATTTAAATTTTTGTTATATTTAAATTGTATTTGATTTAATTATATTACATTTTATTTATTTTATATTATATGCTATTATATATTATATTTTATTTATATTATAAATTTATATATATAAATATTTGTAAATATATAATATATTTAAATAAATATAATATATTACATATATATGCTAAGTGAAAAAAATCTCAAAAGGTGACATACTGTATGATTCCATTTATATAAGATTTTCAAAATGGCAAAATTCTGATGATGGAGAGCAGATTAGTGCTTGCCATGAGGGGTTAGGGATGCCGAGGAAGGGGAGGTAGATGGTGTGTGACTATAAAGGGGTGATGAATAGTTCTGGGTCTTGGTGGTGGAACAGCTCTGGGTCTTGGTGGTGGAATAGTTCTGGATCTTGGTGGTGGAATAGTTCTGGGTCTTGGTGGTGGAATAGTTCTGGGTCTTGGCGGTGGAATAGTTCTGGGTCTTGGTGGTGGAATAGTTCTGGGTCTTGGTGGTGGAACAGCTCTGGGTCTTGGTGGTGGAATAGTTCTGGGTCTTGGTGGTGGTGGTTACCTGAACCTATACTTGTGATAAAATTGCATAGGTACACACAAAGTCACACACACACACACACACACACACACACGACGTGTAGATATGGTGCAGTCTGAATAAACAGGTGAATTGTACCAATGTCAATTTCCTGGTTTTGTTATCGTTCTATAGTGACGTGATATTGCCATTGGGGAAAACTGGATGAAGTGTACACAGATGTCTCTACTATTTTTGCAACTTCCTACGAATCTATGATTATTTCAAAATAAAAAGTATTTTTTAAAGGGCGATGGGATAGAGGTCTTGTCGCATCGATCAGAGTGTGAGCTTCCCGAGGACAGAACCAGTACAGTGAAGCCCGACTCCCCTGTGCCTTGCCCAGGGCTGGCCGCTCTACAGAGGCCAGTCGGCCCTTGAGAAAGTGTGGCTGAATTCAGGGGCAGAGCAACATGCAGACATCCCCAGTAAACGTAGCTGGAATGGGAGACAATGGGCGAGGGGCAGAGAATTAGGTGAAATGAAAACCATGGGTCCGAATACCTCTGAAATACGCATGTAAACTGCTGCCTGCGTTTGTGTGTGAACAGGGCGTTTTGGGTGATATGTTCTCAGTTCTGGTCTGAAAAGCACTGGTAAATGAGGTTGGGACACAAAGCAATGATAAAGGTAGATGATGACCAGCAGGTCCCCACAGGAGCCAGGGGTTGTCAGCCTTGATGATCTTGGAAGAAGCTGGAACTCCCAGAAAACGAGCAAGAAGGACTGGCAGAGGTCAGGGCACCCTGCGTGTGGTCGCTCATTGCTGGGCCAAGGACTGTCCCTCAACTCTTTCTTATGCTCAGAAAGTAAAGAGCAATGAGGTTGTGATGAGTCACAGAAGGGAGGGGCCAGGAGTCGGGATGACCTTGGCTGACCTCTCAAGGTTGGGCTAAGTGTACCCTCTCCCAAGGTGGCAGGAAAAGCTGGGAGAGGAGCCAGTCCTACGAGCCAGGCAGACAAAGAAGGACAAGAACAGGAGGAGAGCAGAGGGGCACACCCGGCCACCGTTTGAGTGCAGAGACCCCCGAGCTCCTTTGCAAGGGAAGAGACCAGAGGGCATTGTCAGCCATGCAGCGGGAAAGAGAGAGCACTGGGCAGTCGGCCACCCCAGGCCACGGGCAAGACATTAACCGCAGACCTGTGGCTTCTCTGAGTCCTCCTGACCCCGAAGGGAGGCTGGATTTTCAGTCATCTGAAGGGAAGGAAGTGTGCCCATGGTTCCAGGACAGCCTCACCCATTGCCTCCATGACCAGCTCCGTCTGGGTCTGCCACCTTTCCCTGTGTGCTCCCCAGGGTCTGCATGCAAGGTGGGCATCCGGGAGCAGGGGCTAACTCAGGAACAGTGGGGCCCCAGGTTGGTCATGTCACCTCTCTGAGTCTCTATTTCCACCCCGGCCTGTGGAAATATCAATAATAGCCACCAGCATTTATTGCACACTGACCCTGTGCCGGGCTGTGTCCGAGTCAGGGCACCCACGCTGTCACTGAATCCTCCCACCATCCCCATGAAGCAGGAGCTGCCGTTTGCCCATGGTACACATGAGGGCAGTACGTGACCCGCACATCTTCCTGCAGCCTTAAGGGGTGGCCGAGATTCCAGCACAGGCCTGTCTGATTCCAGCATCCAGGCTTTAACCAGCCCCACTCTCCCTGCCCACGGTATGGTTCTGAAGGGTACTGTGATAATACCACAGCTCCGAGGAATCAGAAGCACACAGCTGGACCTCCAGACCTCCAGACACCAAACTCCCACTGGGAATGGTTCCCAAGTCCCCATTCTCACAGAGAATGAAGCCCCTCCCATCTGCCCCGGTCAGGCTCAATCCCACCTCCTCCAGGAAGCCTTCCTTGACCATTCTGGCTCAGGTGACCTCACTCTTCTCTCAATGCCTCTGGAACACCAGCTCCTCTGGCCCCTTCACCTTATCCCCCCGTCTGAGAGGCAGGACAGGGTAGGGGTAAGGACTGCCCAGAGCCAGCCTGCATAACTTCAAACGGGATAACGTCTGCGATATCCAAGCACAGTGCCTGGCAGAGGGGAGACTCAATAAATGCCAGGCATTAGGCATCATTCTTCGTATATAATGTATATTAACAAGAAAGTGGGCATTACCTTAGAAAATAACCTTACGCGAGTTTGTGTGTAACTTCTTCATACTTCTCCATATTTTCCAAATTATTAAACCAAAGATATAACTTTGATGTTCTGGGGGAACAAAATGAAGTAAAGAAGTATTAAAAAATTAAAGCAATGTAATCTTTGAAGCAAACAAGCTCCTTCATGAGAAATGCAGGTGCGGTCACCGAGCACCACCCACGCGTTCCCGCGAGGTGCCGGAGACCCAGAGACACATGGGACTGGCCTCGCCCAGGGAGCCCGGGGCCTGGGAGCGCCGTCGTGACCAATCTCGGAGTAACTGTTCCTGGAGGCACACAACCTGTGAGGTGTTCAGAGAGCCCCAGGGGGTACAAAGGTTTATAGAATGCAGCCCTCGCCCTGAACAAACTCACAACTGAATAACATCTTAAAATTACTATGCCAACACTCCGAACAGCCCAGAACCCTCACCAGGTGACAGAAACCCGTCAGACACCGTCCTCAGCAACCCAGCCCCACAGCAGCCCTTGGCTCTCACTACTTAAACCTTTATTAGGCGCCTACTGTTAGTCAAATACGCTGTAGGATCTTTATGCTTTCCCCTCGAACCTTCTGAAACAGCATTTTCTCCCTTTTACATGTGGTGTCACTGAGGCTCAGAGAGGTGGTAAGGGCAGAGCTGGGACTGAAATGCACGTGGCTGCTGCCTGGACAGTTGAGCAGTCCCTTCAGCCAAAAAGATGTAGGCCTTGCCCTCTGACCGCTGACCCCATCCCTAGTCTTCCGGCTCTCCTAATAAAAGCCAAACAGAATGGGGAGGCAGCCCAATCCTTTGCCCTCTCCTCCTCGTAAACGTGTTTTCTTTCTCTCTAGGAATGGAATCCAGCTACCCTCTTGCTCTGCCTGTGTCTTAATCTTTCTTTACAAGGATTCTCAAGTTAATTAACAGCCCTGACTTGGTTATGCCAGGAAAGCAACAGAAGGTTTTTTTAAGAAGAACAAAGAGAAAAGGAACAAAGTGTAGATGGCTTCACAGTCCAAGGCAAGACTCTAGAAAACCCCTTTGAAACAAGGAAAGCTGATTCACACCTGTTTTCTGGGTCCATGAAAAGAGGAAGGGGAAGGAGAGGCCAAGGAAAAAATGTTGACCTTACCACGGCTAACTCTATTGCTCAAGAACCAGCCATGGCTCCCTCTTACCTATGAAAGATAAGCAGGCCTGGCATTTGTTTCATCTACCCTCTTCCCCCGGTTCTTCCATCCAGCTTCCCTAAGAGAGTCCCTTGGCAGATGCAGATGCACACCCAGACAGCCTGTGTGTCATCACCATGTGCCAGCAATTCTCAACAATGTCAGCAATAAAATACTCCTTCCCACCCAGGCAGACCAGCCCACCACACTGTCCCCGTAGTAGTCACCATTGCCTGTAGCACTACCTTCATTTAAGCATACTCCTCCCAAGGCCACTGCCTTGAGTCCTTCCGTCATCACTCTGAATTCTTTAGAGCTGTGTTTCCCAAACTGTGGTCCATGGACAACCTGCATCGGAATCCCTTGGGAGTGGAGGAAGTGGGGATCAAAATGCAAATTCCTGGGCCCTAGCCTAGACCTATTAAATCAGGCCTTCTAGGGGTGAGAGGCCAAGAATCTGCATTTTAGTAAATGCCTAGAATCTTCATACACAAGAGTTTAAGAAGGCTGCTTCAAAGCCTAGCTCTGCTGCCCCTGTCCAAGAACTCGCGGCTTCCCCGACATACACGCCCCACTGCCCTGCGGGCTGCACTCTGGGGTCCTCAGGACACAGCTGGGAGACCGACCAGCCTTTGTTTTGGGGCCTCGTTCCATCCTTGGTTCATTCTCAGGCTCTGTGCCTCCGTTGGTCACTGCTCTGTGGTGTCCATGTCGTGCTCACTGCTTCCTCCTCCACTGGTATTTACATTCTCTAGTTACAGCATGAAAGGCCTTGTCTTCCAAGGATTTGGAGAAATTTTCAGCATTAGGGAGCAGAGGAAGTAGCAAGTTTGAGAACGAAAGGGCCCTTTCCAGCCCCTAAAATCAACAGATACGTATGCTGATTTTAGGTCATAGATATGCTCTTCTAGATCATTGTCTTGTACTTGCTCAAGGTATTGTAAATGTCTGTGTCCTGATTTACATATTAGTCTGCTCAGGCTGTCACAACAAAATACCAGAGACTGAGTGGTTTATAAAACAGAAATTCATTTCTCACAGTTCTGGAGGCTGGAGGTCCAGATCAAGGTGTTGATGGGTTTGGTTTCTCCTGAGGCCTCTCTCCTTGGCTTGCAGATGGCCACCTTCTCCCCATGTCCTCACATGGCCTGGTGGGTCTTCTTCTTCTCACAAAGATACCAGTTTTTTGGGGTTAGGGCCCCACCCAATGACGTAATTTAACCTTAATTACTTCTTTAAAGCCCTGACTCCAAATACAATCACATTGGGGGTTAGGGCTTCAGCATATGAATTTGGGGGGGAACACAATTCTGTCCATAACACAGTATAATAGCGAAAGACTGGAAAGAACTCAAATGTTGATCAGTAGGGGACTGGAGGCATAAACTAGAACATGTGATTGTAAACTGAAGTGAGGATGATTTCTATAGACCACTGTGGAGCAATCTCTAGGATATGTTGTTTGGTGACAAAAGCAAAGAGGACAAAAGTGTCTATATTATGATGCCATTTAGCAAAGAAAAAAGGGAGATGCTGATATGTGTGGTGTGTGTGTGTGTTTGCTTATATATTAAAAAATAATGGAAAGGAAAAGCATACTTTTAAAAATGGTTCCCCATAGGGGAAGGAGGGAATAAGGTGAAAGAAACACAGAGAGGTTGACATTTGAGCACACCTTGTCTTCAGGTTTGAGTATGAAACCATCTAAAATATATTTTCATGATTAAAAAACAAAATTAAGTAAATAATAGAGAAAGCCCCCAAATTAAAATTAATGAACCCAATTTGTGTTTAGCTGGTGAAATAACCACACAGAGAGAAAATATTTCAAGTGATGTTAAAGCTTAGTAATTTAACATACATTCTTATTGGGATATAGCTAAGGATAAAAAGAAATGCCCCCAAGATCTTGACTCACTTTTGGTAATCCTATTGGTATTATTCTTCTGTGCCTGTTGTGTGTGTAATAAAGGATAAATCAAATGAGTGATTATGCTGGAGTTCCCAAAGCTGCAGTTTTCAGCACGGTTGAAAGAAAACACAGATGTAAGAGCAATGAAATTAAAACTCTATGGTCTAGAATTTGAATTGGAAATATCAGTATGAACTTATGATGTGTCTTTTTGTGTGTGTGTGATTTTTTTTATTGAGGTCATGTGGTTTATAGCATTATATAAATTTCAGGTGTACATCATTATATTTAACTTCTAGGTAGACTGCATCATGTTCACCACCAAAATGGATAAAGAAGATGTGGTGTTTATACACAATGGCATACTACTCAGCTATTAAAAAAAGACAAAATCCTGCTATTTGTGACAACATGGACAGACCTTAATGGTATTATGCTAAGCAAAATAAATCAGACGGAGAAAGACAATTACCATATGATTTCACTCATCTAATGTATCTTATCTTTTTAAAAAATGTACAGATCCTAGTTTTGTCCACTGAAAAGACTAGAAGTGTGAAGAGTCCAGTACAATGACAACTCCCCTAGATCGAGATTATGGTGTCTAAATACCACTTCTCACTAAAAGGAACCAGGATTCCTGTTAGAAATGGACGATTCCACATCTGAGTCAAGAGATGTACAAAACGAACCTGGAATATTCTCTGATACAGATAGAATAAGCTACCAAAGATTAGTAGCATATATCAAAAGGACTCAGGAACACATTTCAGTAACTTCCATTGGCCAAAGGTGGCATAATTTGGGCATCAATAGATAACTACTGTGAATTGAAATGATTCAAATATGTTTAAATCAATGAGATCTTAGTAATAACAAATACACATACATGTGTGCACACACATGCACACACACACAAATTCACTGGTTACTTTTGGAGGACGCTAGGGAACCAAATCATGATAACTGATAAATAAAGGAGAAACATCAACCATTTCTCCTACCTTTACAAATGGGACCTCAAAGTAACCACATAGTTGATGAGGGGAATATTCCCTTTATAGAAGTAGCCCAGCTAACAAATAAAGAATAAATAATAGAATTAGAATATCACTATTTTGCAATCTAATAAAATAATGGGTCTAGGCAATGATTATCAATAGCTGCCACTATAACAACAAAAAAAGACATCCAGACATCATGTGCACTCTGATGGAAGAATACAGTAACTATGAAGCAGCCTTGTCAAAAATCCTAATTAAACCAAATCTAATCAAGCCTAGAGATCTCACTACAATTTAGAGCAGGTGTAGGAGACAGAGAGATAGATTAAATGACACCACGAGGATGAAAACACAAGGATCAGATTGTAGGGAACTCTAAAGTACAGTGTTTGGTTTCTTCAACAAAATATTGCAAGAAAATAAAAGATGGAAGAAGAACTCATAAATCAAAAAAGACAAGTGAAAAATTAATCAATCATCATAGATGGCCCTTATTTGGATCCTGATTCAAAAAACACATATAAGGGGCCCACTTGGTCGTGTAGTGGTTAAATTCATGTGCTCCGCTTTGGCAGCCCAGAGTTCACAGGTTCGAATCCCGGACATGGACCGGCGTATCACTCATCAAGCCATGCTGTGGCGCATCACACATACAAAAAAATAGAGGAAGGTGGGCACAGACATTAGCCCAGGGCCAAGCTTCCTCACCAAAAAAAAAAAAAACCACATTTAAAATTTTTATATGACAATTAGGGAAATGTAAACATGCATGGGAAGTATGATTATATTAAAGAATAGTTTTTAGTCTTTTAAGGTGATAATTGTTTGGTGTTTATTATTTTTTGTGAGTCCTTTTTTATGGATATATGCTGAAATATTTACAGATGAAGTAATATGATGTATAATGTTTACTTCAAAAATATAGAAAAAAGTTTTTCAAACATATACAAAACTCGAGAGAATAATATAATAACCCTCCTTCAACAATTAACAACATATAATCTTTTCTTATATCCTATCCCCTCAGATTAAAATATGTATATTTCCTACCTCTTTTCATTGAAAACTTCTTCAATAAGTTTTTGTTTTTGTTTTTTTTGATGAGTAAGATTGGTCGTCAGCTAACATCTGTGTCAATCTTCCTCTACTTTATATGTGGGAGGCTGATACACCATGGCTTGAGGAGCGGTGAGTATGTCTGCGCATGGGATCTGAACCTGAGAACCCCAGGCTGCCAAAGCAGAGTGCATAGACTTAACCACTACACCACCGGGCCAGCTGTCAGTGCCTTATACCCACAGTGGGTTTGTGAACTATGAGAGGCTTGAGGCCTTTCTCTCTATCCTCCACTTTGGAGCCCAGCAAGGTATCATTATCCTCTTTAGGAGAGGAAACAGAAGCTCAGAGATGCAGAGTCATTTGCCCAAAGTCACACAGCTGGGGAGCTGCAAACCAGGATCTGAACCCAGGTCAGCCTGGTTCCAAGGCCGGTGCTCATAGCACAACACTCAGCTGCATGTGGGAGGGCAAAGAAGGTTCCAGAAAAGCAAAATTATAGTGCTACAGTAGAAGATCAGACTGAGATGCAGGAGTCCTGGAGGCTGCAGCCATGGGGCTTCACTGTGGCCGATGCCTCAACTGCGGGGGAATTTGTTGGCCCTGTCTCTGAGCATGGGTCTCTGTGGCTCCTTGCCTGGCAACTCTTGCATGACCTTGACCAAGTTACTGTTCCCCTTTCTGAGCTTCAAGTTCCCCAGGTGTAAGTGGGACCAGAGCAGTGGTTTCCTTAAGTGATATTTCCCCAGGGCCATTTACTCCCACAGAATCTCCCTCGGCCTCCTGGTATCTGAAGAAGAGGAGGGAGTGGATCTGGTGGGAGCAGGATGGGCATCCTGAGACACAGGCAGTGCTGCCTCCCCTCCCCAAGAAACCCAGAAACTGTGAGGGCGTGGGCCATCCCACTATGAACGGGCTTGAGCTACTTTTATGTAAACCTTAGAAGAAGGGCAATTCCCTCAAGTTGGAGATTCTGGCCCCACCCTGGGGTTTCCCCACTTGACAGAGGAAACACCTGAGGGGCAGAGGGGGTGACTGAGTCACATGGGGCCCCCAGCCCCGGCTGCTGCCCCCCCTCAGGCTGCGTCCTCCCTGGCTCAGCATCTTTGCAGGGAGCCTGGCTCTTCTCCCTGGTGGGCCCGGCTGGTCCTGTATGACTGTTCATGTATTTTCCTGGCATTCATAGCCTTTAACAAGTCCTTTCCGCAAACTGCTGGAGGAGGACGGCTGTCACTGGGGCAGTCCTTGGGGAGGTTTTCTGTGGATAGCAGGGCTGTAGGGCAGTTCTAAAGCCCCAACTCCTCTTTATCTCCATGGGGGCAGCTGCCCAGACATTTTCCCTACCATGGCAACAGAGTCAGAGGTCCCCGCTGAGAGTGGGGGATGCTATGAGAAGAAACAGCACTCTGCCTGGGAGTCAGGACCCTACTGTGTGGCCCTGGGCAACTCACCACTCTCTCTGAGTACAATGAAGTCTCCCTGAGAGTGACCACCAAGGGCCCCCCATTGAAGGGACTGGGCATGTCCGTGTGGGGGTCAGCTCTTGGGCTGTTGGGCTGTCTGGGTTGTGTCCACACTGCAGCTGGGGAGCAGGAAGTTCCTGCGCACCTGAGGATATCAGAGCCGGCCACAGGGGCAGGTCAGGGCTGACGCTGTGCACAGGGCCAGAAGAGAACTGCTCATTCCCCGGCATCCAGCAGGTCACGAAACCGGGACTGCCAGTCTGGGCCCACTGGGACTGCCTAGGCTGGGCCTGCGACACGTAATCGAAATGACCGACACCTTGTCCCCAGAGTCACTGTTGTTGGGGGAGACAGCCCTATAAACTGGCAAGGAAGCAGGGAGCAATGGCAGCAGAGTGGGTGGTGTTGACACAGGTGGCTCTGGAGGGGTCAGGAGGTGGTCTTGTGGGCAGTGGTGCTTGAGCCAATTTTTTTTTTTTTTTTTGCTGAGGAAGATTCGCCCTGAGCTAACATCTGTGCCAGTCTTCCTCTATTTTGTATGTAGTTTGCCACCACAGCATGACCGCCGACAAGTGGTGTAGGTCCTCATCCAGGATCCAAACCCAGGCCACTGAAGTGGAGCACAGTGAACTTAACCACTAGGTCAAGGGGCTGACCCCTTGAGCCAATTTTTTAAAATTTATTTTTAATAAAACTTTAGAAAAATTAGATTGAATAGAGCCATGTAGATGTAATAATCATTATAGATATTCTGTAATTGGTGATTTGGCATTCAGTTGTCACAGGGCTGTGGTAATGGACCAAGTTGTTTACCTCTTCATTGCATCCTGAGTTTTGCAGGTACATGAAAACCATGTTACAAATCCTCCAACCACAAATCCCAATATCTGTGTTTCACTTCCTGCCCAATAGGGGATGCCTCCCCCCGCCCACCCAACAACTTCCCACCACTGGTAATAAAGGCTCATGCCCATGCTTTCCCCTCACTCCTTCTGCCTCTGGACCAACCCTGGTGCTTCCCCACGTGGCTCTGCGTGGCATAGTGTGGCGTGCCCCATCCTCTTGGGAATTATAAGTAATAAACTTTTCTTTGAAGGCAGTTGTCTCCATGTCTGTCATCTTACCATTCCTGATTAAAACAAAATCCCAGGCGTATTCTAAAGCGGTGGAAATGGGAGGGCAGGGCGTTCCCAGCTGTGGGAATGGCTTGGGCAAACCTGGAGGCGTGACAAAGAGGAGATGTTCTGCTTGTGTGGAGTTGGGGGCTGCGAAGCACGTATGGGAGGCTGAGGCCAGAATAGGAAAGGCCGGGGTCCCAGGGAGAGGGGCCTGGACTTCTTGGGCCAGTCAGGGAGGCCCGGAGGGAACTGGGCCTGGGCAATGTGGTCTGATTTCCCAGCCGCCCTGTCTAAATCGCTACCCCCCCCCCACATGCTCCCCCTTGCCTTTCTCTTCTTTATTGTTTCCCTGATCACTTTAAACTACCTAACATAAAATTATATTCCATTTATTGGTCTTGTTTTATCCTTTGTCATCCCTCCTAGAATGTGAGACCCACGAGGGCAGGGATTTCCTGCTGAATCCCCTGTGCTTAGAATGGTGCCAGCCCACGGTGGGTGCTCAGCAAACACTTGTTAAATAAATGAACGTAAGGTGCCAGAAATCTCACCCTAGCAGCCCTGTGGACCCCAAATGAGGGGTGGCCTGGAAGTCAGGGGACATCTGGGCGAGTAGAATCATACCGTTTGTCATAGAGTTGGACAGGCTATGTTGGCGGGAGACATGACCTGTGAACCCAACTTCATTACGACCACATCCATAGAGCTTTCTTTTAAAGCGTCAATTTGCTTAATTCCTCTAAATTCACAGGACTAGCTCTCAGCTAGGAGAATCCCAGGCAGAAGTCAATTGGATTATGAAATTTAAGCTTGGAAAGGAAAGTACTCGGACTTCTTCCCAGTGTTCCCAGCCCAGGGCCAGGCCCCTCCACAGAACCCCACGAGGGGATTCCAGGATCCTCAATTTCAGATGGGGAAGGTGCAGCTCAGAGAGGGGCAGGGGCTTGAGGGGGGCCACACAGCAAGCAAAGAGGCCTCCTGGAGCCACGGGCATGGTCCTGAGCCCACTCCTGCCCTCCTCTCCAGGATCTCAGATGCCTGGGCTCCGTTCCATCACTGTTGACGGGCTGAGTGACTGCAGGCGGGGCATCACCCTCCCTGCTGGTGCATTGCTATCCTGTGGACAATGACAGGGCAGCTCCAGCTCCTTCCCCAGGCTCCTCGAATCCTCAGGCAAAAGCAATCAGCACACAGCAGCCATCCTAGCACAGAGGACAGCGGGCTTGGGATCAGTCAGATTGGCACTGGGCTGCCACATAGGGGTTGGGTGACCTCTCTGAGCCTAATGGTTTCCTCATCTGTTAAAGGGGCAATGAGACCGATTTTGTAGGACTGTTGTGATAGTTGAAGACAATATTGTATGTAAAACAGCTAGCACGGTGTCCGACATAGCAGTAAATGGTGACCTTAATTATTATTATGATTATTTATGTATTTAATATTACAGGTGGCACTGTGGGCAAGGTCAAAGGACAGAAACTGAGAACTCTTATGAACCTTTCCCTGCAGAGTCACTTCTAGTGCTGGGACCCCCCCACCCCGAGCCCTTCCCCACCGGTTAGGTCTCCCCCATAATTTTTTCCAAGAATAAGGTCTGAGCTGACTCTGGGAATCTTATTTGTGAACAAAATAGCTGTTTTCTAAAAGAAATATTGCCCTTTGTCGTTCAAATAAACCTACCCGGTTTAGTGATGGGACCAAGGGGAGGGGTGGGTGGCAGAGAAAGAAAGTGTGAGAAACAGAGAAAGGGACAGAGCAAAGGCTGCAGAGGGACAGCAGAAGTCAAGGACGGAAAAGGAGCAGAGAGGAAGAAAGATGCGGAGTGGGCGGCAGAGAGGCGGCTGGGATGGCAAGGACAGAGGGAAGAGAAAAAGACAGGGAGACAGAGAGACGGACCCCACAGACCCGCAGAAAGCAGAGGGAGGGGTGAGGCCAGGGCCCTGCGGCCGCCAGTGGGGCGGGTCCCTGCTTCACACCGGGCCGGTCTGGTCCGGCCAGGTTCCCTGGGCCCCTGTCCCCTATCAGAGCTGTCAATCTCTGGCGCACGAGTTGAAGGGAAATGAGCCTTGAACATGTTATTCTGGGTAGGAGCAAACACCGTTTCAGGCAGCCTGTTCTCTGAGGGTGGCAGGGGGTGGGGTGGATGGGCAGGGTCTGTCCAAGCCCTAGGGGGGGCTCTGCCAACCCAGAATGGTCTCTGTGAGTAGGGCTGGGTCCCCATCCAGGTCTAGGGCTCAGGGGAGTCTCTGTCCTCAAAGCCGGGGAGGGTCAGGCCCAGGGAGGGGCGAAAAATGAGGCCTGGTCAGTGCTGGGAGTGAGCCTCCACGGGGAGCAGGTAGGACCTGCCCTAAGGGGACGGCAACAGCACCTCCACCCCCAGGCCCCACTGCGGGCCCTGGGGCCTCCAGCCCATTGCCCTGACTCTAGAACAAGACCTTCTTCCCCCTTATGCTCAAACAGTAGGGCCAGGGCTGTGGCCGTATGGAATCACCGAGGAAAGAATTTTAGTCTGAAAATAAACGTGGGCACTTCTCTCTTGAGCAGCACTGAAGATGCTTGGACAAACAGCCTCAAAACCCCCGCTCTGTGCTCTATGGCTTTCCAAGGCCTTCCCCAAGTTTTCTTCGAATTTCTCAAAGGTTTGCTTTCTCAAGGTCACCTCTGGCTCCAAACACCTGCTCCCAAGATATCAGTTCTGTCTTGTGATCATCTCCCATCTGGTCACATGTGAGATGCACGAGGACCCTGAGGGGAGGCTCAGCCCACCCCAACCAAAGGGGAGACAGCTCTGTCTCACAGCCCCATGTGCCCACTTCTGTAGGTGGGGAGGAGGGCTGAACAGCACAGAGTGTCAGCGGCTTCAAAGAGCCCGCCAGCCCCTCTCCAGCAGGAGTGTCCCCTGCCGCTTCGTCCCACACGGCCTCAGGCTCAGGCCATCCAGGCCCTCTCGTCCATCTCCATTCCGTCTGTCCTGACGCCTTTCCTTCAGGACTTGCCCATCTCCAAGAAATCCTAGTTTTGCTTTATCTCTCAGGTGGAGGTTTCAGCTCCTCTGAGTTCCTCTCCCAAGCCCCTTCCAGCCCCTGCTCTGGTCTCAGCCCAGCAAGAGGGGCTTCCCTTTAACAATACCCATCCCTCTTGGAAAGAAGCTGGGTTTTTTTAAAATAGCCAAAACCTCCTTCCACACAGAATCCCGAATACGGCGGGGTCTGCTGACCTGACTCCATAATAGGGCAGGTAACTCACAGAAGGAGAGCTCTCGAGGCAAGAGCCTGTCTGTTCGCCTCCAGATTACAAGCCAGAGTTTGGTACTTTTGTAAATGGTGTTTAAAAAATGCCCATTCCGGCCCCATGGCTTAGCGGTTAAGTGCGCACGCTCCGCTGCTGGCAGCCCAGGTTGGGATTCCGGGCACGCACCGACGCACCGCTTCTCCTGCCATGCTGAGGCCACGTCCCACATACAGCAACTAGAAGGATGCGCAACTATGACGTACAACTATCTACTGCGGCTTTGGGGGGAAAATAAATAAACACATAAAATTAAAAAAAAAAAATGCCCATAGCAGCCTGCAGCCAGCGCAGCCCCAGCGCACATCCAGGGCCTTCAGTCTTGTCCTCCTCTGTCCTTCCTGATACTGCAGCCAGAGCAGAGTCTTTAAACACAAGCCATGTCCCTCCCTCACGTGTGACCTCAGGGGCCCCCCAGTGCTCTCTGGTTAAGGCCCCGACGCCTTCACACGGCCTGCGAAGCCCTTCAGGAGTGAGCGCCTGCCCACTTCTCCAGCGCAGGTGCTGCAGCCCCGGAGTCCGACTGGACCGCTCTGCTTCCCTAATGTGCCTTGATCTTGCAGAACCTGAGGCTGCAGACGTGGTTGCCTTTGCCAGGAGCATCCTTTCCCCATCTCCTTCACCTGCTTCCTTCCACTTACATAGGTGCTTCCTCCCCAAGAACATTCCCTGCCCCAGCATCCCCGTCCTGGATTCCTCACCCCTTCTCCTGCCCCGTCCCTGAGAATCTTTCCCATTCATCCCCAGTGGCTCAGGTGGCAAAGTGCAGTGACCCAGAACCTGGACCCGAAAGTCCTAGAGGGGTTCCCGGAATCTTACAGGCTCATCATGTCATTTCTAAAAATCAAGAAGTTGGAACCAAATATGTTTTACATAATTCTTTTTCCCAGATGCTTTATCGTCTCCGTATTTCCCTTATATTTGGGGAGTCTGCATGGGGTCAGGAGTGTCTGGGTTGAATCTGGTTCTGACTCTTCCCAGGGGAGAGGCTTCAGGCCAATTCTTTAGCTTCTCAGTCTCTTCCGGGTCTCAGTGTGCTCCCGTGTGAAATGGGGAGAAGCGGTTCTCGCGGGTGCTGTGAGGCTGGAGGTGTGTGTAGCACCAGCACTGTGCACTTAGGGGGCGCTTGGTGGACAGAAGCATGATCATCCATCTTGACCTTCATAATGATAACAATGCAACAGCTTTGGCCTGGCAGCCGTCTCACATAAACAGAAACACAATGTGAGGCATTGGAATCGCCAGTTGGAGAGAACTACCCGTTCTCTGTGTGAGGTGGGAAGGAGGGATCAGGAGGGAAGGACAAAGGAGGGAGAGAAGGAGGCTGGTTTTTTGAATTCCATTCTCAGAAAAGGTTGCCACAAAAGCAGCAGCTGGAACACAGGCACCAAACGGAAGGTTCTGGTACAATCTGCTTTTCAAAAATCAGAAAGGCACAGCGTGAGCTGACAACAGTCCTCCCTAGTCCTTGCCCTGAGACCTCCCCAGCTTTTCCCTGAGAGCCACCCTGTCTCCTTTCTTGCTCCTTATAGGCCCCAAGCCTTGTCTGGAGTTCCAACCCTGGCTTCTCTGGGGACCTTTTGCCCCTTGGCCCAGATGGAACCCCGCCACACACACGCACACACACACACACACTCCCTCTTGACATTTACGGAGCACCTGCCAGGACACACACTTAGAGATGACCAAGCCCATCCTCGAGGTGCTCACTCTGTGGGAGGAGATGACCTCGGAAGCTGATGCTGGAGAAAGACATGACATACCCGTGCCCAGGCTGAAAAGGGAGGGCCTGCAGGGACACCTCAGCCCGTGGAGACGGGGAGGCTTCCCGAAGGAGGCCACGCTGAGCTGAGTCTGAGGACATCAAGCGATCTCCAAGGTGAAGTAAGTGGGAGAGCAGAAGGTGAGAGGCAGCTCCAGCAGGCACAGAGGGGGACAGAGCATGGTGGCGGTGGGTGGGTGAGGTCCAGCGTTCCCGGACAGTAAAGACAGGCAGGGGGTGGTAAGAGCGGGTGGGAGAGGCGAGCTGGCCCTCCTCCAGAGGGTCTGGGGCCGTATCAGAACAAGAGGACTCTCTCCAGGAAGCAGGGGGAGCCTCTGTGGGTAAGAGAGGGTGGGGACTCCGATACACTTTCTTTTTAGAAACAGCACATTGGCCACCGAGTGTGGAGGATGATTCGAGAAGGACGGGTTCATTCAACAAGCATTTAGGAACTGCTCATGCCTGACTCAGTGCCAGGCGCTGGGGACACAAAAGTGAATACAGTCATCCCCCCCTTATTCCCTGGGGTACGTTCCAAGACCCCTAAGTGGATGCCTGAATCTGCAGATAGTAACCAGCCCTATATATATTATGGTTTTTCCTATACGTACGTACCTATGACAACGTTTAATCTATAAATTAGGCACAGTAAGAGATTAATAATAATTAATAATAAAATAGGACAATTATAACAATATAGTGTAATAAAAGTTACTGTTGGGCCAGCCCGGTGGCACAAGCGGTTAAGTGCACGTGCTCCGCTGTGGCAGGCCGGGGTTCACCAGTTCGGATCCCGGGCACACACCGACGCACTGCTTGGCAAGCCATGCTGTGGCGGCGTCCCATATAAAGTGGAGGAAGATGGGCATGGATGTCAGCCCAGGGCCAGTCTTCCTCAGCAAAAGGAAAAAAAAAAAAGGGGAGGATTGGCAGATGTTAACACAGGGCTGATCTCCTCACAAAAAAAAAAAAAAAAAAGTTACTGTAGATCCTAGCACTCTCAGCATACGATTTTTTTTTTTCTTTCCTTATTAAATCGAGAACTTTCGCCTTTTCACTTCAAGGAAGCACTTTATGGCTTCCCTCGGGCATATACAAACTGCCAGCCTCACGGCCCTGGTGCTTTGCGGCCCATTATGAAGTAAAATAAGGTGACTAGAACACAAGCACTGCGATACCACGACGGTCGATCTGATAACGCTAGGCAGCTGCTAAGGGACTAACAGATCCACTGGCCAAAGGGATGATTCACGTACCGGGCAGACGGAGTGGGACGGCACAAGGTTTCATCATGCTACTCAGAAAGGTGCGAAATGTAAAACTGGTGAATTGTTTATTTCTGAAATTTTCCATTTAATATTTTCAGACTGCAGTTGACCACAGTAACTGAAACTGCAGAAAGTGAAACCACAGATGAGGGGGAGCCACTGTACTCCCCTGGTGTCTTCTACTCTTTAAACACAGCAGTAACGATTTCATCTACTTGATCCCCAGGGCCCACGGACATCCTCTCTTCTCAGTTTGGTGCATCTACCCAGGGTTCACGATTTGTTGGGAAGACAAGCATGTGAAGCGCAGTGGAGTGGATGTTCTGACATGACGCACCAGGGAAGCGGGTGCCAAGGACCAAGGCTAAGGCAAGTGTCATCCACAGAAACGGGATCCCTCCCAGGGAAGCGGGTGATTAAGCAATATCTCGTGAGTCTCTTATGCTGTGAGTCCAAAGTAAGACGCCTGCCTTAAAAGAGTTTCTGGTCTGGCTGTAAATAGACATCTAATTGTTTATTTAAAAGTAATATATAACATATAATTTTATTGATAATTAAATATATAATATATATAATTTTTAAACTGTATGATTCTGTTTATATAGAATTCTAGGAAATGCAACCTAAAATGTAGAGGCAGAAAACAGATCACTGGTTGCCTGGGGACAGGGATGGGCAGGGAGAGACTGCAGAGGGGCACGAGAAAATTAGTGGGATGGGATGCTTATTGTTTTGATTGTGGTGATGATTTCATGGGTGTCTATATGTCAAAATTTATCAAATTGCAGACTCTAAATATGTGCAGTTTATAGCATGTCAATTACACCTCAGGAAAGGTGTTCATCGGGAAAGTAGTTGCCACAGAAAAGACAGAGAGTTATGACCGGAAAGGGACACATGGGGCGTTCTGGGGTCCTCGCCATGGGTGAGGGTTACACAGAAGTTCTTTTTATTACAACTCATTAAGCTGAATAGGACACTTTTTACGTTTTATCCACTTTTCTGTGATTGTTATACTTCACATTTTTAGCAGCTTTATTGAGATATAATTCACATAGGATACAATTCGCCCATTTAAAGTGTACACTTCAATTGCTTTTAGTATGTTCACAGATATGTGCACCCATCACCACAGTCAATTTTAGAGCATTTTCATCATCTCAAAAAGAAACCTCATGCTCTTTAACCGTCCACTCCCATTTCCTCATCCCCATGCCACACCCAGCCCTAAGCAATTACTGATCTATTTTCTGTCTTTATAGATTTTTCTGTTCTGGACATTTTATATGAATGGAATCATATAATATGTGGTATTTGGGGACTGACTTCTTTCATTTAGCACAATATTTACAAGGTTCATCCATGTACCTTGAAAGTAGCATGAATCAGTACTTCATTCCTTATTATGGCTAATTAATATTCCATTGCATGGATATACAACATTCTGTTTATCTGTTCATCAGTTGATGGTCATTTGGGTTGTTTGCACCTTTTGGCTATTATGAATAATCTTGCTGTAAACATTCATGTACAAATTTTTTTATTAAGATAATGTTTTCATTTCTCTTGGGTATATACCTGGAAGTGGAGTTGCTGGGTTATATGATAACTCTATGTTTAATTGTTTGAGGAACTATCAGACTGTTTTAAAGTGGATGCAAAATTTTACTTTCCCACCAGCAATGTAACAGGGCTCCAATTCTCCACATCCTTGTCAACACTTGTTATTATCTGACTTTTTGATTCTAGCCATCTTAGTGGTTGTGAGGTGGTATCTCATTGTCGTTTTGGTGTGCATTTCCCTGATGCCTGATGATGTTAAGCACCTTTTCATGTGCTTATTGGCCATTTGTATGTCTTCCTTGGACAACTGTCTATTCAGGTCATTTGCCCATTTTCAAAATTTGGTTATTTGTCTTTTTATTACTGAGTTGTTATAGTTCTTTATTCTGGATACAAGTCTCTTATCAGAAATATGCTTTACAAATATTCTCTCCCATTCTGTAGGTCATCATTTCACTTTTTTTTTTTTTTTTTTTTTTTTTTTAAAAATTTTAAGAATTTATTTGAGCAAAAACTGACTCAATCGTGCAGCACCAAATGGGAAGTGGTTAGCAGTGCTCCACCAACAAGAGCTGGGGGCCATCATTTCACTTTTTTGATGGTGTCCTTTGAAATGCAAAAGTTTTTAATTTTGATAAAGTCCAATTTATTTACATTTTTCTTCATTGCTCATGGTTTTGGTGTCATATTCAGAATACTTTGCCAAATCCAAGTTTATAAAGATTTATTCTCATGTTTTCTTCTAAGACTTTTTATAGTTTGAGCTCTTACATTAAGGTCTTTGATCCATTTTGAGTTAATTTTTGTATATGGTGTGAGGTTGGGAGTCCAACTTCATTTTTTGCATGTGGATATCATTTATCACACCACCATTTGTTGAAAAAATTATTCTTTCCTCACTGAGTGGTCTTGGCACTAACGATGAAAATCAATTGGCCATGGATGCATGGTTTTATTTCCAGACTCTCAATTCTATTCTATTGATCTAGATGTCTATCCTCGTGCCAGTACCACAATGTCTTGATTACCGTTGCTGTGTAGTTAAGTTTTGAAATAAAGAAGTGTGAATCCCCTTACTTTGTTCTTCATTTTCAACATTGTTTTGGCTATTCTGAGCACCTTGAATTTCCAGATGAATTTTAAAATCAGCTTGTCAGTTTCTACAAAAAAGACAGCTGGGATTCTAGTGGGGATTGTGTTGAATCTGTAGATCACTTTGTCAAATATTGCCATCTTAACAACGTTAAGTCTTTCAATCCATGAATTTGAGATGTTTTCCAATTATTTAGATATTCTTTCATTTCTTTCAACAATGTTTTGTAGTTTTCAGTGTAAGCTTTGCACTTCTTTTGTTAAATTTATTCCTAAGTATTTTATTCTTTTTGATTCCATTGTAAATGGAATTGTTTTATTAATTTCATTTTCAGATTGTTTATTGCAAATGTATAGAAATACAATTGATTTTTGTATATTGATCTGGTACCTTGCAACTTGCTGAACTCATTTATTAGTTCTAATAGTTTTTTCATGGATTCCTTAGAATCTTCTGTAAAGATCATGTCATCTGTAAATATAATTTTACTTCTTCCTTTCCAATCTCAATGCCTTTTATTTCTGTTTCTTGCTTAATTGACCTGGATAGAACCTCCAGTACAATGTTGAGTAGAAGTAGTGACAGCAGACATCTTTGTCTTGTTTCTGATCTTAGGGAGAAAGCATCCACTCTTTCACCATTAAGTAAGATGTTAGCTGTGGGGGTTTTTTTGTTTTGTTTTTGTGAGGAAGATAAGCCCTGTGCTAACATCTGCCAATCCTCCTCTTTTTTTTTTGCTGAGGAAGACTGGCCCTGGAATAACATCCATCTTCCTCCACTTTATATGGGATACCGCCACAGCATGGCTTGCCAAGCAGTGCATCGGTGCGTGCCTGGGATCCGAACCAGCAAACCCCAGGCCACCACAGCGGAGCGTTTGCACTTAACCTCTTGTGCCACTGGGCCGGCCCCAGCTGTGGGTTTTTTGTAGATGCCCTTTACCAGGTTGAGGAAGTTCCCTTCTATTCATAGTATATTGAGTGCTTTTATCATGAAAAGGTGTTGGATTTTGTTAAATGTTTCTTCTGTATCTATTAAAATGATCGTATGATTTTTGCTTTTTTGATATGATATATTACATTAATTGAGTTTCAGGTGTGGAGCCAGCCTTGCATTCACGAGAAAAATTCCACATGTATTTCCTTTTATATGTTGCTGGATTCAGTTTGCTAGTATTTTCTTGAGAATTTTTGCATCTGTGTCTATAAGAGATATTGTTCTGTAGTTTTCTTTTCTTGTGATGTCTTTGTCTGATTTTGGCTTCAGGGTAATACTGGCCTTTTAGAATGAGTTGAGAACTGTTCCCTCTTCTATTTTTTGGAAGTTTGTGAAGAATCGATATTAATTATTCTTTAAATGTTTGGTAGAATTCAGCAGAAAAGCCATCTGGTCCTGGGCCTTTCTTTGTGGATTTTTTTTTGATTACTCCTTTAATCTTTTCATTTGTTATAGATCTATTCAATTGTCTATTTATACTTCACTCAATTTTAGTAGTTTGTGTCTTTCT
The DNA here is from genome assembly GCF_020826845.1 of Diceros bicornis minor. Taxonomy (NCBI): domain Eukaryota; kingdom Metazoa; phylum Chordata; class Mammalia; order Perissodactyla; family Rhinocerotidae; genus Diceros; species Diceros bicornis. The sequence goes on along the minus strand of NC_080749.1, from coordinate 11,578,291 downwards.
AGGAATTTTCCCATTTCATCTAAGTTATCTAATTTTTTTTGCATACAATTGTTCACAGTATTCCTTTATAGTCCTTTTTATTTCTGTGCAGTCAGTAGTAATGTTGCCTCTTTCATTTCTTATAATTTAAGTCTTCTCTTTTTTTCTTGGTTAGTCTGGCAAAGGATTTGTAGATTCTGTTGATCTTTTCAAAGAACCACATTTCAGCTTCAATGAAGTTCTCTATTTTTTTTCTATTCTCTATTTCATCAATTTCTACTCTAATCTTTATTATTTATTATTATTATCTAATACTGCTTGCAATAGGTTTAGTTTGCTCTTGTTTTTCCAATGTCATAAGGTAGAAGGTTATTGATTTTAACTCTTTCTTCTTTCTTAAAATAGTTATTAACAACTATAAATTTCCCTCTAAACATGGCTTTAGCTACATCCCATAAGTTTTGGTACATTATTTGTTCATTTTCATTTTATCTTAAAATATTTTCTGATTTCCTTTTTGATTGCTTCTTTGACCCATGGTTATTAAGAGTGTATTTTTTGATATCCACATATTTGTGAATTTCCAAATTTTTTTCTGCTATTGATTTCTAATTTTACTCCATTATGGTCAAATAACATACTTTGTATTTTTTCTCTCTCTTTAAATTTATTGGGGTTTGTTTTACGGCCTAGTGTATGGTCTATCCTAGAGAATGTTCCATGTGTACTTGAAAAGAATCTGTCACTGTTGTTGTTGGATAGAGTGTTCTATAGATATCTGTTAGGTTTAGTTGGTTTATAGTATTGTTCAAGTCTTCTATTTCCTTTCTGTCTAGTTGTTCTATCCATTATTGAAATTTGAGTATTGAAGTCTGCAACTATTATTGTTGAATTGTCTATTTTTCCCTTCATTTCTGTCAGCTTTTGCTTGATGTATTTTGGTTCTCTGTGACGCATATATGTTTATAATTGTTATATCTTCCTGATGGATTGACTCTTTTATAATTTAAAACATCCCTCTTTGTCTCTAGTAAAATTTTTGTTTTAAAGTCTTTTTTTTCTGATATCACTATAGCTACTCTAGTTTTCTTGTGGTTGCTGTTTGCATGACACATTTTTTGATCCTTTTACTTTCAATTTATCTATATCTTTGAATATAATGTGTGTCTCTCATAGACAGCACATAGGTAGATCATTCTTTTTATTCATTCTGACAATCTCTGCCTTTTTATTGGATTATTTAATACATCCACATTTAAAGTAGTAACAATATTGTTGGATTTATGTCTGCCATTGCACTTTTTGTTTTCTGTCTCATGTCATGTTTGTTCCTCTATTCCTCCTTCACTGCATTCTTTTACATTGAGATTTTTCTAATGCAGTGTTTTAATTTCTTTAATTTTTTTCACTATTTTTGAGGGGTTTTTTTAAGTGGTTGCTATACAGTTTACCATACATATCTTAACTTATCTGAATCAGTTTCCAATTTATACTAGATTATTCTGGTGATATATAGAAATGTTACTTCAATATAGCTCTATTTTCTTTTTACCTTTTTGTGGTATTATTGTTATACATATTCCGTCTATTATGTTACTAAACCAACAATACGTATACATTATTATAATTATTAGTTTACCATCTGTAGTCATTTCCTTAGCCATATGCAGTTTTTCAGATGTTTTCAGATGCTCTCGTCCACCTTCTTTGTGCTGTTATTGGCAAATACATTACAATTCTATATGTTATAGGTCCAACAATACATTCTACGCATGTTATTTTATACAACTGTTTTTGTGTGTGCGTGTGTGTGAGGAAGATTAGCCCTGAGCTAACATCCATTGCCAATACTCCTCTTTCTGCTGAAGAAGACTGGCCGTGGGCTAACATCCATGCCCATCTTCCTCTACTTTATATGGGACCCCACCACAGCATGGCTTGACAAGTGGTGCGTCGGTCCATGCCCAGGATCCGAACCTGTGAACCCTGGGCTGCCAAAGCGGAGCGTGTGAACTTAACTGCTGTGCCACCAGGCCAGCCTCCTACAACTGCTTTTTAAATCCATTAGGAAAAGAAAGGAGAAAGTATGCATTTTTACTGTCTTTTATAATTACATAATTATTTTTACTAGTGCTCTTTCTCTTGTGTGTGGATTCAAATCATCATGTGGGGTCGCTTGCTTTCTTTTTTTTTTTTTTTTTTTTGTATTTCCAATTTTATTTTGAGAAATTAAACAGATTCAGAAAAGTGTGGAGAACAATATAACATTCCAGTGTGCTCACCACCCAGAATTGATTGTTGCAATTGTACTTGCTTTTTTGTACCAAAGAACTATTTATCAAGTTTTTTCCCCCAAACATATGCCTTCTTTTATTTAAAAAAATGAAAGAAACAAGGTGAATAAAACACTACAGGTAGAATGGAGGTCCACTTTGTTTCCTGCTCTCAGTCCCACTCCTATCCCTCCCCCCAACATAGAGAATCACTATTATAGTGATTCATTTTTTTTAATTTTTTATTTTTGTTTATTGCAGTAACATTGGTTTATAACATTGTATAAATTTCAGGTGTACATCGTTATACTTCTATTTCTGCATAGATTACATCTGGTTCACCACTCAAATACCAATTACAACCCATCACCACACACACGTGCCGAATTATCCCTTTCGCCCTCCTCCCTCCCCCCGTCCCCTCTGGTAACCACCAATCCAATCTCTGTCTCTGTGTGTTTGTTCATTGTTGTTATTATCTACTACTTAATGAAGGAAATCATACGGTATTTGACCTTCTCCCTCTGACTTATTTCACTTTGCGTAATACCCTCAATGTCCATCCATGTTGTCACAAATGGCTCGCTTTCAACCTAAAGAACGTCCTTTAGTATTTCTTGCAAGGTGGGTCTGATAGCAACAAGTTCCCTCAGTTTTTGTTTATCTTGGGAAGTCTTTATTTTGCTTTCATTTTTGAAAGATAAGTTTTGTGGAGATAGGATTCTTGATTGACAACTTTTTCTTTGAGCACTTTTAATATGTTATCCCACTGCCTTTTGGCTGCCGTTGTTTTTGCTGAGAAGTTCATTAATCTTACTGGGGTTCTCTTGTAAGTAGTGACTCATCTTTCTCTTGCTGCTGTCAAGATTTTCTCCTTGTATTGGCTTTCAACATTTTTACTATGATTTGTCTGTTTCTGCATCTCTTTGCATTTATCCTACATGGAGTTCATTGAACTCCCTGGATGTGTAGGTTATTGTTCCTCAATAAATTTGAGAATTTTTCAGGTGTTATCTTTTCAGATGTTTTTTCCACTCATTCCTCCCTTTCCTTTACTTCTGGTACTGCCATTATACATATTTTGGTGTGCTTAACTGTGTCCCACATTTCTCTGAGGTTCTTTTTACTTTTCTTTATTCTTTTTTCTCTGTTCTTACACTTGCATAATCTCTATTGATATATTTTCAAGTTCACATATTCTTTCTTCTGCCAGTTCAAATCTACCATTGAGCCCCTGTAGTGAATTTTTTGTTATTGTACTTTTAATTCCATAATTTCCATTTAGCTCCTTTTTATAATTTCTATCTCTTTATTGATATTCTCTGTTTGATGCAGCATTGTCAGCTAGCTTCCTTTACTTCTTTAATCATGGTTTCCTTTAGTTCTGTGAACATATTTATAATGACCACTTTAAAGTCTTTTTCTAATAAGTCTGACACCTAGTATCTCTAACAGGCAGTTTTTGCTGCCTGCTTATTTTCCAGTGTATGGGTCATACTTTCATGTTTCTTTGCATGCCTTGTAACTTTTTTGTTGGAAACTGGACATTTTAGATAATGTATTACAGCACCTCTGGTTACTGCTCTGCCTCCTTCCCCTTCCAAGAGCTTGTTATTGGTATTTGCTTGTTTATTTGTTTAGTGACTGACTGCATTATTTTAGTAGAGTTTATTTCCCTCCCACAGTGTTCAGCCTTTGATGCTGTTCCTCCGGGAGGTACAGCTGTGGGTATGTCACAGTCACCCTGGGAAGAAAGTGATTTGGGTAGGACCCCCTTCCTCTCTTTCCCTGACCACATCCAGATTTTAAACTCCATTCATTGCTCCATGGTTTTCAACAATATCCTGGGGGCATAAAGTGCTCTACAAGTTAGTCCAATCAAATTCTTGCTCCTTTTAAGAAATAGTGTCTGAGGTCAGTGTTTGATTTTTGTTCTAATCCTAGAAAGACTCCTCCCAGCTGTCTTATTCCCTGTTTTGGTTCCACAAACTAGCCAGCCTACAGTTTAACCTGTATCTTGAATTTCCTCTCAAAAGCTTTTCACCACAACCTCCACTGTTCTTGAGAGCACTATCAGGCTTGAACTTCCTCATTCTCCGTTGCAAATAAAATTGGTTTCTCTGGGAAGAGATAAGGCACTATTTGTTTTATGGCCTTTTTTTCCCCCTAGGAAAAACCTTGTGAGCCAGGGCTCTGGAGCTGTGGGGAGAGACAAGGGCAAGCTTCTCTTTGGGTGACGCTCCTGCTGTAGCAGCTGAACATTCTGTGGGTGATGGTGGGGAAACAACCTGGGGTCCCCTCAGCTTGCCTTTGTTGGTGTGGAACGTCCACCTCACAATCTGGAGCCTGGGTGATCACAGCCCCAGTATTCTTGGCACACCATGCCCAGGGTAAAGCCTCTGATCAATGAGCTGGGGGAAAGGCAGCCCCCATCTCTCAGTCACACTCACCCAGGACTTAGTTTCAGCAACAAGTAGTTGGGAGCAGGATGAGAAATGCTGAAGTCTCTCTCCTCCCAGGAATAAAGCCCTCTGGCTGGATGCTGGGAAGAGAGGGAGCCCTATGTTCTTGGCTGCAGCAGTCTGAAGGTGAGTCTCCACCTCCTTGAGCTGGGATGGGGGGAGTGGAGGGAGCAGTCTTTGTTCAAATACCACAGACTCTTGGTTTCCTACAGAGTTTTCGAAAATGTTCATAAATGTCACAGAGTTTTCATTGATGTTTCCTTGTTTGTTGTTCACCCTTAGGACCATGTTTCAGAGACTTTAAATGTTTTGTTGCTTTGTTGGGAGTTTTTTTGTTTTGTTTTGTTTTGTTTTGTTTTTTGTGAGGAAGATCAACCCTGAGCTAACATCTGCCAATCATCCTCTTTTTGCTGAGGAAGACTGGTCCTGGGCTAACATCCGTGCCCATCTTCCTCCACTTTATACGGGACGTCGCCACAGCATGGCTTGACAAGCGGTGCGTTGGTGCGCGCCCGGGATCCAAACCTGCAAACTCTGGGCCACCGCAGCAGAGCGTGCGCACTTAACCGCTTGCGCCACTGAACCTACCCCTGTTGAGTTTTTTCAAAATAGTTTTCAACAGTTTCACTGGGGAGCAGGTCAGTGCAGCTTTTCAAACTGTCATGCTGGAAGCTGAGCTATATTTCATGTTTTTAAAAGTTTAAAATTTTAAAAATGTATACACAGGTATATATTATGGTAGAAGTATTGAGTGTTTTAGGGAAGCTATTATCTAAAAGACATGTAATCATTCAGATCCATGAATTTTCATATTATTTTCTCCCTTAGTACTAGACAGTTGAGGTTTTAGTTGCAATATGCATACTCCCTTATTTCCCTATATAAATCTGTGTACCTTTACATTTCTCTTAGAAATTGAGATCAGTTTCTATTTTGTTCACAGGCTCATCTTTATTCTAATTGCTTTTAGAAGATAAAACAAAAAACAATTAAACTATATCTCTGTAAGCCTCATTGGTGGCCCGTATATCATGGAATTGTCATCTGCCCATTTGTCCTGGTGGTGTTAGGTTTATAGCAACATTTGCATGGGTGGGAATATTGCATCACTTATTTTATTTATATAGCTTTGCCATTCCCTGTAGTCATTAGATATAGTATTTCTGTCATCCCTTTGGGTGCATTATTATATTTATTTTATTCATTGATCCTGTCTTAGGTGATTCATTTCTTTTCCATAAGTGATAAATTTCCTTTTTGCCTTCCATGCCTTGTCCAGAAATCTTTCCTTTCAGCTGCTTCAAAATGCTTTGTCATGGTGTGCGACGTGTGTTAAAGAATCCATATATTTATTCTTTCTGTTCTTCTTCCTTCCTTCCTAATGTGCCAAGATTCTGTATTTTATCATTTCCTCTGCATTTCAGGAAATTCCTTTGGCTATTCTTTTAGTGTAGATCTGCAGGTGACAAATTATCCTAGTTTTCCTTCATCCAAGAATGCCTTGATTTCCCCCTTCATTCCTGAAAGATAGTTTCACTGGATGTAGAATTCTAGGTCAACAGTTCTCTTCTTTCAGTACCTGAGAAATGTTATGTCACTTCCTTCTGGCTTTCACAGTTTTTGAGGAGAAATTCACTGTTATTTGAACTGTTTTTCACTTATAAATATAGTGTTGTTTCTCTCCTGCTGCTTTCAAAATTTGTTCTTTGCCTTTAGTTTTCTGGAGTTTGATCATGATATGTCCTGCCATGGACTTCATTGGGTTTATCCTCTTTGGATTCATTCAGCTTTTTGAATCTGCAGATTTATGTATTTTGCCAAATTTGGTAGAGTTTCAGCCACTTTTTCTTTGATTATTTTGTCAGCCCCACACTTTTTCTCCTCTCCTCTGAGACTCTGCTCACATAAATGTTAGGTCTTTTATTATCGTTTTACAGGTCCCTGAGGCTCTGTTCACTTTTTTCAGTCTATTTTCTCTCTTTTGTTCAGACTGAGTGATTTCTGTTGCTCTGTCTTCAAGTTCACCAGTTCTTTTCTCTGTCCTCTCCATTCTGCTGTTGAATCCATCCACTGAGTTTTTCATTTCAGTTATTTTATTTTTTACTTCTAAAATTACCATTTGGTCCTTCTTCATCTCTTCTGTTTCTTTGCTAAGATGTTTTTTTCTTTGCTGAGACTCTATTTTTTCTTTGGTTTCAAGTGTGTTTGTAATTTATTGTTGAAGCATTTTTATGATGGCTGTTGTTAAAATCCTCTTGAGATAATTCCCACATCTCTGTCGTCTCAATGTTCGTGTTTGTTGACCCTCTTTTCTCATTCAAGATGAGATTTTCCTGGGTTTCAGAATAACAAGTGATGTTTTATTGTACCCTCAGCATTTTGGGCATTATGCTATGAGACTGAGGTTCTTATTTAAATTTTCTGTTTTAGCAAACATTCTCTGACACTGCTCCAGTGCAGAAAAAGGTTGGGGGAGAAAAGGTCCACCTCATTACTGCCAGGTGGGGGCAGAAGTCAATCTTTCCCACTTGGCCTCCATGGGCACCCTGGAGAGAAGGGGTACCATGTTACTGCTAGATGGAGGTGGAAACTCAGGGTCTTCACTAAGCCTCCTCTGACACCATCCTGATTGGGAAGGGAGGGGCAAATCATTACTGCTCCCCACATGGTCTGCAGTGACACTTCAGGGGGGAATCTCCTTAGTGCCAAGGGGGAATGAAAGTCCCAGCTCCCCACTTGGGCTTCTCTGACACTACTACAGTAGGGCTTGTTGGGCACCTTGCTACAGCCTGGGTGAAAGTCTCAACTCCTACCTGGCCTTTGCTGAAGTGGATGGGGAAGGAGCCACAGTTTTTTCTCTGGTGTTTGGCTGGAGTTGGGTGGTTATGGTCTAAAGGTTTTCTCTCTTGCTAGGCTGCCCTTTTCCTGGTCCTTGGGCTAGATATAGCAGACTTTTGTTGGGGCTTTTTTGGTCTGTGCTTCTTGGCATTTTGAGTTGCTGGCTCTGCAACCCAGATAATATACCTAGGGTATATTAGACAAACAGACAACAAATCCGGGGACTCGTCACTGTCATTCCTTGGGTCCCAAGGTCACTAGCCTTCTTCTGTCCACCTTTCAGAGTCTTCCTAGGTTTGTTTTATGTATAATGCCCAGAGTTTTTAGCTGTACTTAGCAGGAGGAATAGGAAGAAGTGCCTAGCTGAAAATATAATGTTATGTGCAAGACAACATCTTTCTTGCCTTGTCCTAACCATTCTGTATAATTAAATGGTTTCCACTTCCCTTTCTCACCCTGAACTTTGACACATTCCTTGCTTCACCAGTCCTCAGAGAAGTTGACGGTAGGAGGCAAGGACAGGAAGGATTTATTTGCAGTTTTTTGTTTGTTTGTTTGGTGAGGAAGATTGTCCCTGAGCTAACATCTGTGCCCATCTTCCTCTATTTTGTATGTGGGACGCTGCCATAGCACGCCTTGATGAGCAGTGTGTAGGTCCGTACCTGGGATCCAAACCTGCGAACCCCCAGGGCCGCCAAAGCAGAGCATGTGAACTTAACCACTATGCCACCAGCCTGGCCCCTGCAGTTTGTTTTTAAGAAAAACAAATGGTACCTGCACCTAAACACCTCAGTCTTTCAGTACCACCAAGCTTCCTGGGAGAAAACAAATCCCAGATCCACATGAGTGGCAGCTCCATGACACACAATTGTTTTTGCTTCAACATCCACTGGTCATCTCCTATTTGTCCAAGGCACTGTGCAAATCCAAAAACCATTGTCCTGCTTGAAGTGGGGAGTGTATGCACACACTTCTGATGGTGTAATTAAATCTTGAAGAAAATAGGCCAATGAAAAGATTTACTTTAGCACCCTCAGCCAGATCTCTGGCTGAGTCAGCCTTCAGTAGGTAGAGGCCTTCAGATTGTGTGGCGTGGAGAAGGGGTGATGCCTTGATGAGCATCTTCCCATCTTAGCTTCTGAACTCAGCTGGCCCAGTCGGGCAGTCTGCAGAGAAGGACCTTGGGGTCTGCTCAAATCCACCCTCAGTGCCCCATTCCTTGTCTCAACATGCCCCAATGTGAGAAAAGAAAGCTTGTTTTTGCCCCATGCTGGCTTGGGTGTAAAACCTCATTCAGACACTTACTAGCTGATGTGACTTTGGCTACATTCCCTAAACTCTAAACCTCTGTCACTTCCTCTATAAAATAGGAATAATAGAAACTAATTTATGGAATTGTTATAAGGAATAGAAATTGTATGTAAGGTTTCTGGAATGTAATTTCCTTTTGATATGTGTCAGCTATTATCATAAAAAACTCCAGTGTATAAAAGGCTTCCAGTGTAAATAGTTTAGACATCATGAGAAGCGCACCCGTGTGTGTGCACGCACACGTGCGCATGTGTGTGGATGGTTATATTTTCCAGCTGAGGGGGTACTGGAAGTACATCTTGCATACAACTACTAACTTAAAATAAGCCCTAGTCCTCAGCTATTACTCCTGTGCCTTGGCCCCCCTCCATAAAACCTTGAGCCAGCCAGTTTAATGACAAGGTTATATTGTCCTTGTTTTTCCACATTACATATTTAATTAAGATGCTTAAAATTTCCTTTGCCAAAGGAACATTCTAATCTCACAGCTTACAGCCAAGCACAGAAACACGGGAGCATGTTAAAAGGATTTCTTCAAGCTAAGGGTAAGCATTAATGGAGTACAGTTTTTAGCTAATCATGGATTAAAAGGGGAGGATTAGCATATAAATAAGACTTCCTTGAATTTATGACCACACTAATATCACTTTTTCCATTCACTTTTCTTAGGTGAGCTGTAAGGTTCCCAGGTATTACTGTTCTGACTAAACACTTAGTCTGAGTGCAACTCGATAACCCTTGGCTTCTGTCATTTGGCCTTAAGAAGACTGAATAATTCAGGCATATCCACAAGTCTAGGGATGGCAAATAGGTTTCATCCCACATGGCAATTCCTGTTGATTTAGAATGGCTGCCTGGAGAAGTTGACTGAGACAGATTCTGTGGCCCAATCAGGCCTGGCTAGGAAAGAGAGCTGTAATTGATTAGTCGTGTCTGCAATGGACTAAACAATGGGGAAGTACGATACAGCCAGGTGTTTGCAATCTCTGCATGCACGAGAGCAGGGTTGGCGAACTCTTCTGTCAAAGGCCAAATAAAGTAAACATCTTAAGTTTGTAGGCTGAATAACAATCTCTGTCACATATTTTTCTTCCTTCTCCTCTTCCTCTTTTTCTTCTTTTTTTATTTTTTTTTAACATTCACTTAAGAGGGTAAAAACCATTTATAGCTTCTGGGACATACAAAAACAGACCATATGCTGGATTTGGCCCACAGGCTATAGCTTGCTACTGTCTACAATAGAGGCTTAAACATTAATTGCCTTTATCTATGCAAATATAACTATCTTTTTAGCATATATTCTGGTCAGAATTGCTTTTCTTGTAAACATATAATTGAATGAAAACAATATTAATATCTAACTTGTTTTTTCATAAAAAGCAATTCTTTTAAAAAGTGACATAAACGTTAAGGAATTGATGTCAACAAGAAAAAGATAAAATTATAGAGCAAGTCTTAAAGAAATGTAGCACTTACACACCAATACCATTCAGTTAATCTAAACTTATCAATTTCTCTGTTTGTGAATTTTACACGTATCTTCTTTGATGCAAAAAACTCCCCAAAAAACTGTAGACTTCTCCACTTATTCTTGCCTTGGGCTGGCCCACGTGGACCACAGTTGGCTTCTGTCTGTGCTGCTCGTAGTTTTACAGCTCCTTTGGTGTCTTACAACAATTGCTGACATGAGATGTCATTTGAAAAACCCCATTTAACTCAAAAATACTTTTTTCTCTCCCCTAAATTCTTCCCAAAAAAGCCTATCTTTCTGTTTTCTTTTCACTCAAAATTAGCATAGAAAAAAGAAATCCTATGGTTTAAGGATAGTCCACGATTTACAATTCTCCATGGCTCTCACATTCCCATCACTATAATGAAAATAATTTAAATGTGTAACTGATATTTATTTGAATAATTTTTGAGCTGAGCAAATTGCTGAATATAGAGTGAACCCATTCTTTCCTCTCTGAGCTGCTTCCTGTTCACCCTTAACCTTGTTTTGTGATCAAACTCTGAGCTACCAAGAACAATCTCTCTGAGTGAGTTATCTACAAGCAATGCCATTTACCCCCAAAAAATTTCCACCCCAAACTGTAGATCAGATTTTTTTTTTGCTTTTCAATTCTGAGCTATAAATAGGTCTTTTTAGTTTTTTTTAAAAAAGTGAGTTCTGGAATGTGGAGCCAAATCATTGAGGACCTTGAATGTACAATGAGGAGAATGTATTTAATCTAAGGACAGTGTGGAGCCCACAAAATTTTTTTTAAAAAACAGCTTTTTGGGGGCTGGCCTGTTGGCATAGTGAAGTTCAGTGAGCTCCACTTCAGTGGCATGGTTCACAGGTTCAGATCCTGGGCGCGGACTTACACCACTCATCAAGCCATGCTGTGGAGGCGACCTGCATACAAAGTAGAGGAAGATTGGCGCATATGTTAGCTCAGGGCCGCTCTTCCTCAAGCAAAAAGAGGAAGATTGGCAACAAGTATTAGCTCGGGGCCAATCTTCCTCACCAAAAAAAAAAAAAAACCAATAGCTTTTTGAGATCTAATCATCATATAATAAACTGCATATATTTAAAATAAAAAATACATTAAGTTTTGACATATGTGTATACTTGGAAAGCATCATAACCAAGAAAATGAACATATCCATCAGCCATGAAAGTTTTCATCTACCCCTCTGCAGCCCCTCCTTTTTGCCCCTGTCCTTCCACGGAAACTGCTGATCTGCTACTTGTCATCATAGCTTAGTTTGTATTCTCAAAAGTTTTATCTATATGTAATTATACAGTGTGTATACACTTTTTTGCTTCTTCCTTTCCACATAATTAATTTGAGATTCATCTGTGGTGTAGCATGCTATCGATAGTTCATTCTTTTTTATTGCTTAGTGGTATTTCATTATATGGATATACCATACTTATTATCTATTCTTTTTTTTTTTTGCCTATCATCAAAACTTTATCGAAAAAGTGACACCAAAATAGAAGATCATTGTTGTATACCTTACAAAATTAAACATAATTACATTATCTTGGTAGATTAACTAGAATTACTGAACTGATAAGGCTTTCTAATATATAACACACACCCAGGAAGTTGTATGGATCCTTAGTGCTGCTTTCTCCTAAGTGAACACACCTCTGTGAGTCTGGCCTTTCCTCCAGTTGGCTGGCACAACGCTATTGAACAACTTATACAAAGAACCTCCATCTGAGTGTGGCTGAGAACTGTGGCAATCTTGTAGCAACCTGGATACTTTACATCCACCAAGTAAGAATTTGAACTCTGAACTAGCCATTTCTTTTTGTGTTTTTTCTTTTCCTCTTCCAAGGATGGATGTAGTAAATCTCTAGCAAAGCCATGTTGATCCTTTCACAAGCCCAGCTAGTCCAGATCTCTCTCTAGTTACCTTTTAGTGGAAATATGAGTTGCTTCCAGTTTTTGGCTATTACAAATAAAGCTGCTTTGAATATTTGTGTACAAATATTTGTATGGATATATTCTTTTTTTTCCTTGGGTCGATACCTAGGAGTGGAATGGCTGAATCACACAGTATGTATAGGTTTAACTTTTTAAGCAACTGCCAATCTGTTTTCCAAAGTGAGTGTATGATTTGACATTCCCCCCAGCAGTGTGTAAGAGCTACAGCTCCACCACCTCCTCACCAACACTCGGTAGGCTCAATCTTTCTAAAGTTTAACATTCTAATAGGTGTGCAGTGGAATCTCACTGTGATTTAACTTACATTCCCCTAATGACTAGTGATGTTGAGCATCTTTTCACGTGATTATTTGCCATTCATATATCTTTTCAGGTAAAGTGTCTAGTCAAATCTTTTCCTACCTTTTTTTCTTTTTTTTTTTTTAGGAATTTCTTTTTGTGTGTGTGTGTGTGTGAGGAAGATCAGCCCTGAGCTAACATCAATGCTAATCCTCCTGTTTTTGCTGAGGAAGACTGGCTCTGAGCTAACATCTATTGCCAATCCTCCTCCTTTTTTTCCCCAAAGCCCCAGTAGATAGTTGTATGTCATAGTTGCACATCCTTCTAGTTGCTGTATGTGGGATGCGGCCTCAGCATGGCCGGAGAAGCGGTGCGTCGGTGCGCGCCTGGGATCCGAACCTGGGCCGCCAGTAGTGGAGCCTGTGCACTTAACCACTAAGCCATGGGGCCAGCCCAATTCATTTCTGATTAAAAAAAAAAAATTAGCAAACTAGGAATAGAAAGACACTTCCTCAACCTGACAAAGGGCATTTGCAAAAAACCTATAGCTACTACCATACTTAATTGTGAAAGACTGAATGCTTTCACCCTAAAATCAGGAACAAGAAAGGGATGTCTATTCTCACCACGTCTATTCATCTGGAGATTCTAACCAGTGCCACAAGGCACCCACACACACACGAAAGTCATCCATATTAGAAAGGAAGAAGTAAGATGTCTTTATTTCTTTCTTTATATTAGACATGTTCATTTATGTACAAAATCTGATAGAATTTATGAAAGAGTTATTAGAACTTTATATTAGACATGTTCATTTATGTACAAAATCTGATAGAATTTATGAAAGAGTTATTAGAACTTATTACCAATAAGTAAGTTTGGTAAGGTTGCAGGATGCAAGATGAATATGTATAAACCAACTATATTTCTATATACCAGCAACAAGCAATCAGAAACTGAAATTAAAAGATGTGCAAGACCTGTACACTGAAAACTACAAAATACTACTGAAAGAAATTGTGGAAGGCCTAAATAAACGAAATGATATAACTTGTTCTTGGATTGGAAAACTCAACATTGTGAACGTGTCGACTCTTGCTCAAATTGATCTTTGGATTCAACGCAATCTCAGTCAAAATCCCACCAGCCTTTTTGTAGAAGTTGATAAGCTGATTCTAAAATTCATATGGAAATGGAAAGGACCCAGAATAGCCAAAATAACTTTGAAAAACAAGAATAAATGAGTACTAAAACTACCAGATTTCAAGCGTTATTATAAAGCTACAGTAATCAAGACCAGGGGTCAGCAAATTTTTTCTTAAAGGATCAAGTAGTAAATATTTTAGGCTTATGGACCACGTGGTCTCTGTCATTACCACTCGATTCTGCCATTATAGCGTGCAAGCAGACAGAGACAATATATAAACGAGAAAGGGTGTCTCTGTTCCAATAAACTTTATTTACAGAATAAGCAACTGGCCAGGGGCTGTCATTTGCAGACCCCTGATCAAGACAATGTGGCATTGCTGTCAGGGTAGACAAATAGATAAAAGGAACAGAACTGAGAGTACATAAATGTACCCACACATATATGAACAACTGATTTTTGAAAACTATGTAAAGGCAATTTGGTGCAGAAAGGATAGTTTTTTTCATTAAATGATTCTACAATGATTAAATATTTACATGTCAAAAAGTAAACTTTGACTCAAACCTCACACTATATATAAAAATTAACTCAGGATGAGTCATATTCCTAAATCACATTTGAAATGAACTTAAGATGGGTTATAGACCTAAACATAAAATTGTTAAAACTATAAAACTTGTAGAAGAAATCATAAAAGAAAATCTTTGTGACATTGGATTCAACAAAGATTTCTTTGATATGCCACCAAAAGTGTGATCCCTGAAAAAAACAGATTAATATATTGGACTTCACTAGAATTAACAAGTTCTGCTCTTTGTAAGACACTTTCAGAGAGTGACAAGACAAGCCATAGGCTGGGAGAAAAATCTTTGCAAAAATGTATATTTAATAAGAACTTGTATCTAGAATCTAGAAAGAACTATCTATATATTGAGAAATATATAACTATATTGAGAAACTCAATAATAAGAAAGCAAACAACCCAATTTAAAAAGGTAGGAGGAGCCGACCCCATGGCTTAGTGGTTAAGTGCACGCGCTCCACTGCTGGCGGCCGGGGTTCAGATCCCAGGTGCGCACGGACGCACCGCTTCTCCGGCCATGCTGAGGCCACGTCCCACATACAGCAACTAGAAGGATGTGCAACTATGACATACAACTATCTACTGGGGCTTTGGGGGGAAAAAAAAAGGAGGAGGATTGGCAGTGGATGTTAGCTCAGAGCCGGTCCTCCTCAGCAAAAACAGGAGGATTAGCACGGATGTTAGCTCAGGGCTGATCTTCCTCACAAAAAAAAAAAAAAGAAAAAGAAATCACTATTGAAGGCTTCTGGGCCTGGACAGGTTTTTTGTCTGCGGGAAAGTCTTTAACCAAACATTCAAATTCTTTTGTAGATCTGAGGCCAATCTGTTTATCTATTTCTTCTTGAATGAGCTTTGGTCATGTGTGTCTTTCAAGCAGTTCATCCAATTCATCTAGGTAGTTGAATTTATTGGCATAAGGTTATTCATAATATTCGTCTTTTAGGGGCTGGCCCAGTGGCGCAAGCGGTTAAGTGCACGCACTCCACTGCGGCGGCATGGGGTTCACCGGTTCGGATCCCAGGCGCGCACCGACAACTTCTTGGCAAGCCATGCTGTGGCGGTGTCCCATATAAAGTGGAGGAAGATGGGCACAGGTGTTAGCCCAGGGCCAGTCTTCCTCAGTAAAAAAAAGGAGGAGGATTGGCAGATTTTAGCACCGGGCTGATCTCCTCACACACACAAAAAAAATTTGTCTTTTAATCTTTTTAATATTTGTAGAAACTGTAGTAACAGCACCTCACCTCTCTCAATCTTGATATTGGTAATATGTATCTCCTTTTATCCCTGATCAGTCGGGCTAGAGGTTTATCAATTTTATTGATTTTCTCAAAGAACCATCTTTTTATTTCATTGATTTTCTTTATTTTTCTATTTTCTATTTCATTGAATTCTGCTCTGGTCTTTATTATTTCCTTTATTTTTCTTACTCTGGTTTTAATTTGTTTTTCTTTTTCTAATTTTTAAAGGCAGAAGCTGAGGTCATTGATTTCATACCTTCCCTCTTTTCCAATATAGTTGTTTAGTACTATAAATTTCCTTCTCAGTACTGCTTTCTCAGCATCCCACAAATTTTGATATGTTGTGTTTTCAGTTTCATTCAGTTAAGAATACTTTCTCAAATTCTTTTTTATTTTTTCTGTGATCCATAAATTGTGTTATAAGTTTCCAAACATTTGAGGGTTTTCTGTTATTGGTTTATAATTTAATTCCAACATACTTGTCTGATGTACTCATTTCCTATGGTTGCTATAACAAATTACTACAAACTTAGTGGCTTCGAACAACACAAATTTATTATCTTACAGTTCTGTAGTTTGGAAGTCTGACACAGGTCTCCCTGGAATAAAAATCAAGTTCTCAGCAGGGCTGCATTCCTTTCTGGAAGCTCCAGGGAAGAATCTGTTTCCTTACCCTTTCCAGCTTCTAAAGGCTACCCACATTCTTTAGCTCCTGGATCTCTTCCCCCATCTTCAAAACCAGAAATGTTGGGCTGAGTCCTTCTCAAGCTGCTGTATCTCTGGTTCTCTCATTCCTTTCCTCTTCCGCTTATTAGTAGGCCAGGATAATTACATTGTGATTACACTGGGCCAGGATAATCTCCCCGTCTCAAGGTCAGCTGATTGGCAACATTAATTCCTCTTTTCCATGTAATTTAATATATACACAAGTTCCAAGGATTAGGACATAGACATCTTTGAGGAGTCACTATTCTGCCTACTGCATATAATTTGAATCCTTTTAAATTTATTGAGACCTATGGCCCAGAATATTGTCTATCTTGGTAAATGTTCCATGTGCACTTGAAAGGACTGTGTATTCTGTTGTTGTTGAGTGGAGTGTTCTATAAGTGTCTATAAATGTCAATTAGATCAAGTTAGTTGATAATATTACTCAGGACATCTATAACCTTACTGTTTTCTGTCTACCTTTCTATAAATTATTGAGAGAGGGGTATTGAAATCTTTGACTGTAATTTTACCTTTGTCTACTTCTTCTTGCAGTCTATCAGTTTTTGCTCTGTATGTTTTGAAATGCTGTTATTAAATGGATAAACATTTAGGACTGTCATATCTTCTTGATGAATTGACTCCATCCCTATGAAATGATCTTCTTTATCCATGGTAATATTATTTGCTCTGAAATCTATTTTGCCTGATATTAATATAGCCACTGCAGGTTTCTTTAATCTAGTGTTAGCATAGTATATCTTTTTCCATCTTTTTACTTTTAACCTATCTGTATCTTTAAGTTTATAGTGTGTTTTTCATATGCAGCGTATATTTAGGTCTTCCCTTTTTATATGTTCTGACAATGTCTGTCTTTTAATTGGGATGTCAAACTACTTACGTTTAATTATTGATATGTTTTTGATTAAATATAACATCTTAATATTTATTTCCTATTTGTCCCATCTATTTTTGTTCCTCTTTACTCTTTTCCTGATCTCTTTCAAGTTAACCAAATT
The DNA here is from genome assembly GCF_020826845.1 of Diceros bicornis minor. Lineage (NCBI taxonomy): Eukaryota > Metazoa > Chordata > Mammalia > Perissodactyla > Rhinocerotidae > Diceros > Diceros bicornis. The sequence continues at coordinate 11,561,008 of NC_080749.1, read as the reverse complement.
TTTTTTATGATTTCATTTTATCTTCTTTGTGGCTTGTTAGCATTAACTCTTTGTTTTAGTGATTGCTTCAGGGTTTATTGTACACATTTTTAACTTACAACAATCTAGCTTCAAGTGGTATTATACTACCTCACATATAGTATAAGAACCTTACAGCAGTGTATCTCCATTCCTCCCCTCTTAGACTTTTCTTTATTTTTTTGCTGAGGAAGATTCACCTGAGCTAACACCCATTGCCAGTCCTCCTCTTTTTGTATGTGAGCCGCCACCACAGCATGGCCACTGACAGATGAGTGGTGTAGGTCCACACCAGGGAACTGAACCCCGGCCTCCAAAGCAGAGTGCGCTGAACTTAACCACTAGGCCATTGGGGCTGGCCTGTGCCCTCTCAACTTTACACTATTATTGTCATCCATTTTACTCATTACATATGTTATAAACTTCACAATATATTGTTATTATTTTTATTTATTTATTAATAATATTTATTTTTAATATTTGATCGGTTTTCTTTTAAAGATATTTAAATAGTAAGACAAATATCTTATATATTTATCCATGTAATTAACATTTCTGATGCTTTTCCTTCTTTTGTATGGATTCATATTCCCAACTGGTATCCTTTTTCTTCTGTCTGAAGGACTTCAATATTTTGTGTGCATGTCTACTGGTAATGAATTCTTTCAGCTTTTTATGTCTGAAACATCCTTTATTTTGCCTTAATTTTTAAAGTTTTTTTTTTTTTTTTTGCTGGGTATAGAATTCTAAATTGATTTTTGTTTTTTGTTTTTTTTTTGCTTTTCAGTATTTTAAATATATTGCTCCACTGTCTGTTTGTTTGCATTTTGTTTTGTTTGGGTTTGGTTTATTTTCTGAAGAGAAATCTACTTCAACCCTTATCCTTGGTGACGTGTAGCATAACTTCTTCCCCTGGCTGCTTTAAAATTTTTCTCTTTACTGATGATTTTGATTAATTTGATTATGATATGCCTTGGTGTGGTTTTATTCATGTTTCTTGTGCTTGGGGTTCATTGATTTTCTTGGTTTGGTGAGTTTATAGTTTTTGTTTTGTTTCTATTGAAGTATAATTGACATATAACATTATATTAGTTTCAGGTGTTCAACATAATGATTCAACATTTGTATATATTGCAAAACAATCACTTCACTAAGTCTAGTTAACATTCATCACCATACATAGTTACAAAAATTTTTTTAATAGTTTTAATCAAACTTAAGTGAGTGTATAGTTTTAACCAAACTTGAAAAATCTCTGGCCCTTATTTGTTCAAATATTTCTTTCCTTCTCTTTCTCTCCTTTGCTAACTTCAATTACACTTAAGTAAGACTACTTGAAGTTGTTCCATAGATCATAGACGCTCTTTAATTGTTTTTCTCTTTCGGTTTCATTTTGTATAGTTTTTATTGCTATGTCTTCAAGTTTACTAATATGTTTTTCTGCAATGTCTAATCTGTTGCTAATCTCATCTGCTGTATTTCTCATCACAGACATTGCAGTTTCATTTCTAGAAGCTTGGTTTGGGTCTTTTTATAACTTCCACATCTCTAAATAACTTTTTGAACATGTTGAAAACAGTTACAATAAATGCTTTAATATCCTTGTATGCTGATTCTAACATCTGTGTCAGTTCTAGGTTGATTAATTTTTCATCTCATTAGGAGTTGTATTTTTCTGCTTCTTTAAAGACTTGGTAATCTTTGATGGGATGCTAGACAATGTTTGTTTTGTCTTCTTGGGTGCAGGGTGTTTTAGTATTCCTGTAAATATTCTTGATATTTGTTCTGAGATATAGTTTAGTTACCGGGAACATTTTCATTCTTTAAGGTCTTGCTTTTATGATTTTTAGATGGAGCCATGTTTAATCTAAGGCTACTTATTCCCCACTACTGAGGTCAGTCCCTTCTGAGTATGGTATCCAATATGTTGTGAACTGTGGAGTTTCCCAGTCTGCCTGATGGGAGCAGGCACTATACCTGACCCTGTGTGCCTGCTAAGCACTGTTACCTCTAATTCTTTCCCTGAACTTGGGTAGTTTCCTCACAAGCTTTCAGGAATTTGCTGAATACTCAAGGAAGACTCCCTGCACATCTCTGGGGTTCTCTCTCTGTGCAGCTTTCTCCTCCCTGGCACTCAGTCCCGTGAGCTCTAGCAGCCTTGATCTCCCTGTATGTTCAGCATCACCTCAACTCAGGGAGGCCACCAGGATCTCTCTGGGGTCGCCCTCTCTGCATCATGGCCTGGAAACTCTCTTAAGGCAGTAAGCAGAGGCAGTCATAGGGCTTACCTCATTTTGTTTCCCACTTATTAGAGATCACTGACCTTCACTGCCTGATATTTACTGTCTTTAAAGCTGTTATTTCAAAAAATTTCTCTTAATGTTTTTAGGTGATTTGGTAAATCTGGTTCCTGTTTCTTCACCTTGGCCAGAAACAAAAGTACCACAAAGCTTCTTCTTGAGCAGAAAAATGACATAATAAATTCAGTCTTCAAAAAACTTCTAACTGGTGGTTCCATGTAGGGTAGCAAAAAGGAGCACAAAACAGAAAGGAGGGGGAGCCTCCAGGTCATAAATTGTTGATGTTTTAAAATCACTCTGCTGCCACTGGTGTCCCCCCACCTGAGCTTCTGAGGAAGTAAATTACAAGGAGCCATGGCCCACTTGCTATAAGCCCAAGGATTGTGGTTTCTATCTGAACTTGGGCCTTTAACTTGGGCATGTGAGTCAAGAACATACCCCAAAGGAGGACCCTGTTTATGAGCAAAGCCTTAGTCCACCTGCCAGCTCTCTACCTAGCATGCTTTTCCTGCACCCATATTCATCCTTTATGATGAGCTCCATTGTAACTTCTACCAGGAAGCCTCTCTGACCTAAAGCTCGATGAAGTGCCCCTCCCCTTTATCCCCCCAGTTCCTGTGCCTCACTTGATCATAGCACTTATTGCACTGTATTATATGAGCTATGGGTATGTCTTGATCCCCAAGAAGATGGAGAACTCTATGACAACATGAACAGGTCTTCAAATACTTGCAGCTCCACACCTAGCATGTGGCCAGCCCAGAACAAGCAGCAGGAAAGATTTGCTGGGTAGCTTGGAATGAATGGGAAAGAAAACTAAGGATGTTGGCCTCTGGGTCTCCTGCTTCATCCTTTGGTCCATCAACTTCCCGTGGCTCTGGGCAACTTACCTGTCTAATCTACCTGTGCCCCTGGGACCTGATCCAGCCCTTGATAAGGGAGAAAGGAAGACCAAAGAGTCCCTAGTTTCAGGAAGGTGATTGAGTCTATGGCTGAATTTCTAAATGATAAAGTTTTCCTGGGAAAGTTGAGGCAGAAATATCCTAGCTATCAACTCTCCTCTGTGAAATAGCCTTTGCTTTGCTCCTTCGTCTTCCAACTCTGAAGGTTTAATAATGATAGGGAAAAAAAAGGACAATGATTTGTTCCCATCTGGAACAATAAGAAGGGAATAGTTTCTGAGGCCACAGGGTTGTATCTTCCCAGCCAGGTATTTCATGACCAGTATCTCATTCTATCCCTGAGTCCCTATGAATAGGTAAGAATGAGAAAACTGCAGCAAACAGGGGTGAAGTTGCTTGCCTAAGGTCACATAGGAGCTCAGGGAAGGATGTCACTAGCACCCTCAAATCTAAGACTCCTGGCCTATGGCCCATGGACCTTGGGTAGGGTGGTGTAGGAGGACCCCCTGTAGCACTGGGGGAGGCTTTCCTTGTGGAAGGGGAGATCAGAGTAATTGCAAACAGCCCATGAATCCATATTTGCTCTAAGAATTGTCTCTATGCTGAATAGGTAACATCACACACACCTATTTGTTGCCAATTTTTCCAGCCAAAGCAATTGAATGCTATTTTGGTGAAGAGGTATAAATTCATTTTTAAAAACTACATACCATGCTTTTTTATTTCATTATATATTCTATCAAACCATGTATAGTAGTCCCCCTTTATCTGTGGGGGAAACGTTCCAAGACCCCCAGTGGATGCCTGAAACCACGGATTGTACCGAACCCTATATATACTATGTTTTTTCCTGTACATATATACATACGATAAAGTTTAATTTATAATTTAAGCACAATAAGAGATTAAAAACAGTAACTTCTCTTTGGCATATCCCAATTGCCAGCATCACTACTCTTGCGCTTTGGGGCTGTTATTAAGTAAAATAGGGTGACTTGAACACAAGCACGGTGATACCACGACAGGCGATCTAATAACCCAGACGGCTGCTAAGTGACTAACGGGCAGGTAGCGTATACAGCATGGATCTGCTGGGCAAAGAGATGATTCATGTCCCAGGTGGGATGGTGCAAGATTTCATCACATTACTCAGAACGGTGCACAATTTAAAACTTATGAGTTGTTTATTTATGGAATTTTCCATTGAATATTTTCAGACCACAGTTGACTGTGGGTAGCTGAAACCACGGAAAGTGAAACTGTGGATAAGTGGGGGACTACTGTATACCAAAAGCCCAGCTGCTATCGTGATTCTTTGCATTTTATTGATGTTCTTAATGGGCATTCCCCCTACTTTACAAGATTGGAATCTCCTAGGCTCCAGACCTGAGAGAGATCGTGCCCAGGGGTTCGAGGTTCAGTTTTCTTTAATCATGTCTGCAACAGGCATGCTGGAACTGAGACAGAGCTTAGCCACTCCTAGCTTTGCCCTCTGTGTGGGGGCAGAAGCGAGTCCCAAGGGCACAGGAGGAGGTATGAAGGAGGGGGAGTTTCCATCCCTCCCCTGAGGGCCAGGCAGACTCTGCCCAGATGCTGCCTGGCCCCCCAACCTCCCAGTTCAGCTCCCCAGCAGTTGTTTAGTTGCTCCCCTACCCCTGCCTGTTCACGCATCAGGAAAACCACAGCCTTGAGTCCTTTCCATTTTCTGGTGGTTCAGATACCTTGGCTAAGGGCTTGTTCTCCCGGCTTGCTTGGTTCCACTGGCCTATCATTGAACACCTGGGGAGCTGTCAGATCACATCACACTTGATGTTCAGACTCTTCTTGCAGAAATTCCTCTCCCTGCTTCCGGGAGGTAAAAGGCCAAGGATGGATTAAGCCCAGGCCCTGAAAACCTTTCATAGATTGTCCCAAGAGCTGGAGCCCTGCGTGGAGTCACACCCTTCCCAGATCTGGACCCTCTGGGGCACCGGGACACACAGCAAGGCAGCAGAATGTAGCAGTGGGGAAAGGGGTTTGGGGTCTGACAGAATCCTCATTGCGCTGAGGTGGATGAATCCCTTAACCTCTCTGAACTTAGTTTCTTCATCTGTAAAATGGGGATAATAATATACCCACCTTAATGGGCCTTGTTAAGGATTAAAGAAAAACATGTCCAGTACCTGGTGCCATGTCTGCTATATGGCTGCCTCTTATCTGATGTTCGTTCCCTATGTCTTTCTTTGCAGAACACACCCTGGATGTGTCCGAGTGGAGTGGGTCCACTCAGACACATTCTTGCTAGTGGGAAGGGGTCCTCCAGAGGGGAGTAGGGAGATAGAGGCAACTGCAGAGTGGGAAATGAGGACGCAGGGGTGCGTGTGCGCGCGCGCGCGCGCGTGTGTGTGTGTGTGTGTGTGTGTGTGTGTGTGTGTGTGTATAGAGGAGGCAGGCCCACAGGATGCAAATTAAAGGGCTCAAGAGGGTTTCTGTCTAATCCAACGCCCCAGATTCCACCATTCCTTTGAGTTCTTTTGATGTAAGCAATCTTTTTAAAATGTGAGTGTTCTTGGGAGGGCTAACTAATCAAGTCCCTCTTGCTTTAGTGTGAAAGCTTTAATTGTTTTTGATTTTTGCATCACCCTAAGAGTGATGAAAGTGGAGGGGGACATGGGAGAACCAGGGCTGGGGTCAGGGAGGGCAAGGCCCAAGGTGAGAGGGGGTGGGGTGCAGAAGACAAGCTGGGCCGACCTCACAGGGTGGCACTCAGGTGTGGGGGTGGGAAGCTGGAATGTTTTTTCCCTGGGAGTGATCAAGAAGGTTTCACAGGGGAGGAGACCCCACCCCAGAGTCTGGAAAGATGGGTGCCGCAGATGGCCTGAAGCTGTGCGAAATCTGTGAACTGAACTGCTCTCTAAGCTTCTAACACTTCTATGGTGTGAGCAGCCCCAGGATGGCCACAGAGCACACGCCTGCTGCCTAGGGGTCAGGGCCCCTCTTGGGACAGAGATGCCTGGAGAGACACTGGTGGATGGAGCCCAACGAACTCCCCTAGGGGGTGGTTGGTCAGGCTCCCTTCATACCAGCTGCCATGGGCTCTCCTGACATGGCGCCCCTTCCTACCTCAGAGCCTTCACACAGGCTCTTGTTCCTCTGCACTTTTGATCCTTCTAGCTGTTTCCTGGACTTCTTTAGGTCTCAGCTCAAATGTCACCTCCTCAGAGAGAACTTCCTGGTTCCTCCCCATCTAAAACAAGCTCCCTCTCTCCTCAACGTGCCTTCTTCCTCCGCTTCATGGTTCTCATACAATTTGTAGGCAGGGATTCGTCTGTTTGTCAGGGGGATTGTACTTCTGGGATGTTCACCAAGGCCTGGTGAAGAGCAGGTCCAAGGCAGCTTTCAGGGGGAGAACCTGGCGCCCTGCATCCTGGACAGAGCTCGAGGAAGCCAGAGCCCGAGGAGGGGACTCTGAACACTGCCCCAAGAGAGCGGCCGGACCTGCTGGGCAGTGGGCTGTACCCGGGGACCTCGCAGCATCAATTGTCCACGGAGCTACATAAGCCTCCCAGAACCTAGACATGACCCTAGAAAAAGAAAGGGAAGCCCAGACTAACTGTGATCCATTAAGGATTTGCTCTCCCAATGAAATGAAATCTCAAAATAGAAATTAATGTGAATTATAGAAAACTAAATTACATTTTTTTGCACACCTGGGATTAAGAGTATGAAATTTATGCCTATCTATCTCATTTCCTTACCCGGCTATGGTCTGTATCCTGCACTACACCATAAGCTCCATCAGGGCAGAGAAGCTGCTCCCTTCATAGCCACTGTATTTCCAGAGCCAGCACTGTGCCTGGCACAGAATATGTTTGTGGGGGGTGGTTGCATGTCATGGATGGGCTCCCCCCTCCCCCAAACTCCCCACCCCAGAACAGGTCTCTTTGTCCCTTGAGACAAGTATCCCTTCCCTTAGAACACGGGCCAGGCATGTCTGAACCCCCCTCCGGACCTGTTTTCTGGGAAGCTGCCACAGAGGCTTGCCTTGGCCATGGCGCCTGAGGCCCCTGAGAGGCAGGTGACAGGTTAGGCTAAACTGATCTCTTTGTTCCCAGCATCAAGGCAAGCTGAGCAGATGCTTGGCAGTCACCACTGCCAGGTTGGGCCTGCCAGAACAGGGGGCCGTGGCCAAGCCAGGGAATGTGTCAGGAGAGATTCCGGGGGTGGGGGAGCACAATGAGAACGCTCCGGGCTCCTGGGAGCATGCTTGAGCTCCAAGTCCACATGTTGGGCTGTGCTGCCCATTGAGGTAAGAGCTCCTGCCAAGGGCAGGGAAGTGATAGAAGGAGGATGGGTCAGCCCCAATGTCGCCCAGGAAATGAGCAAAGTGGTCATAAAAGCAGCCAGCCCATGTAGAAGGCTGGGTGGTAGAGTGGGGTGTGCATGGTTTACACACTGAGCCTTGAGGCATGCTTCTTCAGCTCTCTGAGCCTCCATATCCTCATTTCCAAAACGCCACCTGTCTCTCCTCTGCCTTGTGATGCTGGGCCTGGGACTCTGCCACTGCATTTTTGCACTGCCAGCCGGCTCAATATTAGGTTCAGCCAATAGAGGGCACTAGAAGGAGGCTGCAGGGCTGGGAGAGAAAGACAGGCCTTGCTTCTCCCATCTGCTTCTGTTCCTGTAAGCATCACTCGGCAGCCCGTCTTCACCCCGACAGCAGCAGTTCCTTCCTTTAGCAGCGGCAGAATCCAGTCTGTGGTTTCCCAGCCTCCCCAGAACAAGCCTCTTGGTGCAGCATCTCAGAGACACCAGCCCCAGCCAAGCAGTGTCTCTTCCTGCTACACCCCAGAGGTCTCAGCTTCAGCCCCACGGGGCCTCTCCCCCAAACTCTTAAATCTTAATACTTCTAGTCTCTTCCTCGTTCCGCCAGCCCGGGGAGGAGGGGGGCGGGGGGGGGGTAGCTGCTGCCAGCAGCTATTACCTCTGCAGTAACAGTTTTCTTCTTGCCTTTTCAGTTATCTAATTCACAACTTTAGACCTGGTTAACTCTTTTTATATTAATTTCTCTTTGTGAAATGGCTTTCATTCAGCGCCTAGACGATAAGAAGGCTTCAATTCATGTTAGTCCTTTTCTTCCTTCTGGAACACTCTTAGAGTCGTATGATGCCAACTTGTTTTCAAAAATCTTACATTTTTTTCCTGCTGAAATGTTTAAGAGCACAGGTTTGGAGACAAATGAGGCTATGTTTGAATCCCAGCTCTGCTCCTTACTAGCTGTGTAGCCTTGGACAGCTTTCCTCACCTCCTGAAGCCTCATCTATCAAGTGGAGGTGATAATAACAGCACTTATAGGGTTGTTGTAAGGATTATAAGAGATAATATTCCTAGACAGTGTCTGGCATATAGCAGTGCTTAGAAAATTATAGGTGGTAACTCTTTTATTTGTTTATTACTCCATGGATACATCAGTCAAATCTTATCAACTACATCATGACTTATTTGAGAATAACGTCTGTGACTTAGTTTTCTATAATCCCTTAACCTCAATGTAAGCCTCAACAACACCTCCTATAATGCCAGGTGCATATTTCAACCTTAATAAGTGGTACTACAGACATGGAGAATTGGGAAAAGCCCAAAGTTCATCTTAGCATTGCGAAGAGATTTCAGAGGTGATTTAGTGTAACTCCGGTAGCTGTTATGTCATCCTCACAGTGTGCCCACCAAATGTGTGTCTGGCCTCTGACAGGAAAAATGTTCTTCTTTAAGTTGAACTGAATATCTGTCTCCCTATAACGTCCACCACTTGACTGAAGCTCTGTCTTTTGGGGCCACACAGACTAATCTATTTCTTTTATCTCGTGATCAAGTAAGTATCTGAAGTTGGTGGTCATACGGCCCTTGAATCTTCTCTTCTTCCAGTTAAACATTCCTGGTGGTCCCTCCATGATTGCTTAGATAGCATGATTTCAAGCTGTCTCTCCTTCCTAAACATGCTACACAGATGGGTGTCTGTTAAAACCCTGATGCCCAGAGCAGAATGCATTTATGCAACCCAGGGCTGACCAGAGCAGAGGGGCAGGTCATCACCTCTTATGGTCAAAATGCTCTGCTCTCTTCGATGTGGACTGAAATCACAGTCTTGTCACCACTTTTTTTGCACTCACTCCTTCTGCACTTCTAGTCAATTAAAACTTCTGTATCAGTTCAGGTTCTCACTTGTGAGCAATAGAAAATATTAGAAATATTTTATTTCTAATTAGAATTAGAAAATTTTATTAGAAATAGAAAAATTTCTATTATAAATATTTTCTATTAGAAATATAGAAAATAGAAAATATCTCTAGCTGAATTATGCAAAAAAAATGGTAAACGCACATTAGAAATCTTGGAAGATGGTGGTGGTGTTTTTGAATCTTCCCAAATTGTCCCATATGTAGAGAGCAACTAAGATAGCGAAACTGAAGACCCATGGACAACATCTACAACAAAACTAGATGGTAAAGTCTCCCCAATAACCTCCTAATATGAGTGGATGGGAACAACCCACTGGTAACTATAAGAACTACATAGTATCTACACCTGTGCAGAAACTAGGCTTCTGATGGCCATAAGACAGACTAAACCCAAAATCCTAGTATAAACTAACTAGAAAGCACTGTGGGCCAATTGAGAAGAGCAACCACAACTGGGAAAGTTTTGAAGGATCCAGTATGTGGGTGAATGCTGGGACCATGATATGGTAGAGCTGATGCTGCTAGAGCAGTAGGGGCCCTATAAACTCATGACATTTAACAAATCAAAGCTCTTTTCCAAAACAAAGATTCACACTGAGAAGAAACAGATAGGAGTAGAATCCAAATTGAGCAGGGCAGGGACAGTACAAGCAAAGGAAAAAGAAGGTCCAGATAAAAGTAGAGGAGGGGAACAGAGTAGGCAGATTGCAGAAAGTATGGAGCCACGTTTTCAATCACTTTGTGGAAACAACGTAAGAGGGAGCTCTACAGGGATGAAGCCACAAAAACTATTCCAGAACACATTTCCATGCTAAAACCAAAAAAATGCATTGCAGATAAAAAGTGAGCAATAGAAAAGAATAAGTCAAATCTCACTGGAAGCTTATTCTGAGGAAACAAGAGAATAGGGATATTATAAGAATATGTAGTATTATATCTAATAATATATATAAGAATCAGAGAATAAATATCCCCCACAGACAATGAAACACACCAGAAAGATATGTCTGAAAGAGATAGAAATTGCAATCTAATATTAAAAACAAGCTAAAATGTATTATAAAAATGATAAAATTATTAAAGAACAATATAAATTAAAATTAGAAAATCTTATAAATGAAGTGATTGGAGAAAAGGAACATTTGAAAAGAGAAATGACAGAACTCAAGATATAATTAGAAAAAATAAAAATTATTTTAAAAATTAAGACTAAAAGAAGAAACACGAGAAAGAACAAATACAACAATGCCTTAAGATACATAGAGAGTGGAAAGGGAGACTTGTTTTAAAAATATTTAAAAAGAGATAAAAAGGATTCAAAGAAAATTGATAGATATAAAAGGCAAAGATTCAATATATGTATAATGGACTTTTCAAGAAGCACATAAAAGCAATGGAAAAGTCTTTGTTAGACTAAAATGTATAATTTAAGAAAACGTTCCTAAAATAAAAGAATTTGTGACGACATAGTGAAAGAGCGTACTACAATCCTAGGGAAAGTAATGCATATGGCCAATATATTCTGGTAAATTCTAGAAGATATTGAGGTATATTCTAGTAAAATTATTGGATCTTATGAAAAAATTATTTTAGACATCCTGGCAAAAAGACCAAGTTACTTAAAACGGAAATATAACCACATTGTCATCAGACTTTTTGAAAGCAATACTTTCTGCCAGAAGACAATGGATTAACATATTTAACATATTCAAAAAATTGTCACAGATTTTACATCAAACTAAATTGACCTCCACGTAAAAAGACCGTAGACAAATTGTTATGAATGTGATAACTCGGGGAACATTGTTCCATAGGCCCCCCCCAAGGGGCCATCTAAAGAACAAGCTCTCTAAAAATACTAGAGAGGCATGATGGAATAACAGGGAACAAATTTAACCCTCCACCTTAAACACCCAAAATACAAAACAAAATGTGTGAAACTGGTTTTCAGATACTGGACAACAGACGGCATAGGACAGGTATCCCTAAAAGAATGGAAGCCTTAAAGTAAGATTTCTTCATGAACTGAGGAGAAAGAATCGAGAGTTCAGGCAGGCCAAGGTGGCTAAAATTAGCAGGGCAGAATACTGAAGAGGTGAGAATTCCAAAGACAGAGCACTGCACAGATCTGCTAAGGTTTCTCCTAGTCTTCAGGTAAGTCCTGATCAGTGCATGATGAGTAAACTACCAAAAGCTAGGAAAGAACTACCCCAAAGGAGCAGGTAGAATAATTCTTGGACCTCACACAGGGATGGGGATAGTTGGTGTTCTCAGCAGTCAGAGTGGAAAAAACTCATAATATATGGGGTGTCATGTAGAATACACAGAGGAGTATTGTCTCAGAAGTGGGATCAAGTGAGCCCTACACTGAAGGCTGCTCTAGTACTGTCTGATAAAGCTCAAAACCAAGCCTTGAGAGGATCAAATTGTTTCCAAGTAATTTAGCCATTACAGAACAAAGCTCAAAAATATTTAGGGGAATACAAAAAAAAAAGCACTCAATGATATAAAATTCATAATTGGTAGGTATGAAAAAAGGATTACACAATCCGTAATGAGAAGAAAAACCAATCAATAGAAAAGTAGAAACAGACCCAGAAAGGAGAGAGATGGTAGAATTAGTAGACAATGACATTAAAATAGCTATTTCATAGATTTCGTATGTTCAAGAAAGTAGAGGAAAGTATGAGCATGCTAAGAGAAGACATGGAAAATATTTAAAAGGCCAAATCAAACTTCTATAAATAAAATATTTATAGGTTTTTTACTGCATAAAATTAATAGTGAATTAGACATTACAGAAGAAAAGATTGATGAATTTAAAGATATAGCAATAGAGGGTGGTGAACATGATGTAATCTACACAGAATTAGAAGTATAAAGATGTACACCTGAAATTTATACAATGTTATAAGCCAACGTTACCGCAATAAAAGAAAAAAGGTATAGCAGTAGAAACTATATAAAATGAATAACAGTGAGTAAAAAAACTGAGAAAAAGACAACATCAATGAGCTGTGCGGGAAATTTAAAGCAGCCTAGTATGCTGAAATATTTAAAGGAATAATGTCCAACATTTCCCAACTTTGGTAAAAACTATAAACTTATGAATCCAAGGAACTAATGAACCCCAAGCACAAGAATCATGAAGAATACTATATCAAGGCACATCACAGTCAAAGTGCTTATAGCAAGTAATATAGAGAACATTTTCAAGGCAGCCAGAGATTAAAGACAATGTACAGAAGAATAAAGATGAGAATGATAGCTAACTTCTCACTGAAACCATGCAAGCCAGATGACACTGGAGCAGAATATTTAAAATACTTAAAGAAAAAAAAATCTGTCAACTAAAAATTCTATACCCTCAAAAATATTTCAAAAATGAAGGTAAAATGAAGGCTTTTCAGATTTACAAAAGTTAAAAGAGTTCATCACCAGCACACACCACAAGAAATGCTAAAAGAAGTCATTCAGAAAGAAAGAAAATGATACCAAATAGAAATCTGGATCTACCCAAATGAATAAAGAGATGGTACCACTGGAAATGGTAAATACGTGGATAAATGACTTTTTTTCTTATATTTTAAACTTCTTTCAAGGATAAACCTATTTAAAGGAAAATTAACACCACCAATGCATAGTGGGGTTTATGACATATGTAGAAGTAAATTGTATGACAATAATAGCTACAAAGACCAGGAGAAGAGAAATGGAAGTGCAGTATTTTTAGGTTTCTATACTATACATTAAGTAGTAAAGTATCAAGGAGACTTGATAAGTTAAAGATGTATATTATAGACCCTAAAGCAACCAGTGAAAAAATGAAACAAAGCAAACGTATAGCTAATAAGCCAATAAAGGAGGGAAAATGAAATCACAAAAAAATAATCTAAGGAGGGAAGGAAAACTAGAAATGGAACCAAAAACACCTGGAACAAATAGAAAACAAATAGTAAGATATTAGATTTAGCCAAACCTTATTTAGCCAAATTTTACACATTAAGTGTAAATGGCCTAAACACCTCTATTAAAAGGCAGACATTGGCATGTTGGATTAAAAAAACCAAGACCCTGATATATGATTTGCAAATATTTTCTCCATTCTGTGGATTCCTTTTTCACTGTCTTGACAGTATCCTTTGATGTATAAATTTTTATGAAGTCCAATTTGTCTATTTTTTATGTTGCTTGTGCTTTTGGTGTCATATCTAAGAAATCATTGCCAAATCCAAGGTCATGAAGATTTACCTCTATGTTTTCTTTCAAGAGTTGAATAGTTTTAGCTCTTATATTCAGGTCTTTGATCCATTTTGAGTTATTTTTGTATATGATGTGAGGTTAGGGTTCTATTTCATTTGTTTGCATGTGCTGTCCATTTGTTCCAGCATCATTTGTTGAAGAGACTGTTCTTTACCCCATTGGATGGATTTGGCACCCTTGTCAGAAATCAGCTGGCCATGCAGAGATGTGGAAAAATTGGAACTCTCATGCATTGCTAGTGGGAATGTAAAATGGTGCAGCTGCTGTGGAAAACAGTTTGGCAGCTCCTCAAAAAGCCAAACATAGAACTACCATGTGACCTAGCAATTCCACAGCTAGGTATATATCCAAAAGAATTGAAAGAAGGGACTCAAACAGATATCTGCATACCAATATCCATAGCAGCACTATTCAAAAATAGCCAAAAGGTGGAAATAACCCAAGGGTCCATCAGTATATGAATGGATAAACAAAATATAGTGTGTGCATACAAGGGAACATTATTCAGTCATAAAAGGAATGAAATTTTGATATATGCTACAACAAGGATGGACCCTGAAAATATTATGCTAAGTGAAATAAGCCAGACAGAGAAGAACCAAATATTGTATGATTCTATTTTTATGAGGTTCCCAGAATAGTCAAATTCATAGAGACAGAAAGTAGAGATTACTAGGGGCTGGAGGAAGGGGAGAATGGAGAGTTATTGTTTAATGGACACAGAGTTCATGTTCTGGATGATGAAAAAGTTTTAGATATAGGTAGTGGCGATAGTTACACACCACTGTGAGTGTATTTAATGCATCTGAATTGTCCACTTAAAATGGCTAAAATGATAAATATTATGTTATATATATTTTACCACATAATAAAAAAAATTTTTAATCAATTGCCATAGATGTATGGGCTTATTTCTGAACTATTCCATGGACTATATGACTATCCTTATACTGTTTCAATTAGTACAGCTTTGTAGTAAGTTTTGAAATTGAGACGTACATGTTCAACAACTTTATTCTTTTTCAAGATTGTTTTGGCTATTTGGGATCTCTTGTAATTCCATATGACTCTTAGGATCAGCTTTTCCATTTCTGCCCAAACAGCCATTGGGATTTTGATATGGATTGCTTTGAATCTATAGATTTGTTTGGATAGTATTGCCATCTTAAAAATATTAAGTCTTCTAATCCATGAACAATGTCTTTCCATTTATTTGGGTCTTCTTTAAAATTTTTAGTAATGTTTTGTAGTTTTGGTGCATGTCTTGCACTTCCTTTGTTAAATTTATTCCAGAATATATAAAGAACTCTTCTAACTCAACAACAAAAAGACAGACAACACAATTTTAAAATGTGCAAAGGACTTAAATAGACCTTTCTCCATAAAACAGCCAACAAGCACATGAAAACATGCACAATGTAATTAGTCATTTGATTTTGCAAATCAAAACCATAATAAGAACCACTTCACACCTACTAAGATGGCTATAATAATTTTTTTAAAGCAGAAAATAAGTGTTGCGAGGACAAATGTTGGTGGAGAAAATGGGACTCTTATACATTGTTGGTGGGAATATAAAATGATGCAACCACTCTGGAAAACAGGTAGGCTGTTTTTCAATAAGTTAAACATAAAATTATCATACGATCCAGTAATTCCACTCTTAGGTATATACTCAGGAGAAATGAAGACACGTATTCAAACAAAAATTTGTAAACAAATATTCAGAGCAGCTCTATTCCCAACGGCCAAAAGGTGGAATCAACTCAAATGTCCATCCATTGATGAATGGATAAACAAAATACGGCATACATGTACAATGGAATATTACTCAGCCATAAAAAGGAATGAAGTACTGAATCATGCTGCAACATGGGTGAAACTTGAAAACACTATGCTAAATGACAGAAGCCAGACATAAAAGGCCACATGTTGTATTATTCCACTTATATGAAAAATTCAGAGTCAGAAAATCCATAGAAACAGAAAGTAGATTAGTGGCTCCAGGGCTTGGGAGGAGAGGGGAACGGGAGTGATTGCTTAACAGGTACAGTGTTTCTTTTCGATGTAATGAAACTGTTCTTGAACTAGATAGTAGTGATGGTTGCACAACAGTGTGAATGTACTAAATGTCACTGAATTGTACACTTTAAAGGGTAAAAATGGTGAATTCTATGTTATGTGCACTTCACCATCCAAAAAAAGCAAGACCCAACTATATCCGTCTACAATAATTACTCTCTAAATATGAAGAAAAAATAGACTAGAAGTGAAAGCACAGAAGAAGATACACCAGGCTAACACTAATCAAAAGAAAGCTAGAATGCTGTATTAATAGCAGACAAAATAGATTTCAAAGCAAATCATATTACCAGGGATAAAAAAAAGTCATGTCTTAGCGATAAAGGGTCTAATACATCAAGATGACGTTATAACCCTAAACGTTTATGCATCTAATGATAGAGCTTGAAAATGCATGAAGCAAAAACTGATAGAACTGAAACAATAATTAGGCAAATCCCCAATTTTGTGAAAGATACAAAAATAGACTTAAACATGAAGATAAAATGTGTGACATTTGGACTAAGGAAAACTCTACTGGACAAACAACTCTGTTTCTTCAACATATAAATTGAAGTAAAATTTTAAATAGCAGGGTGAACTATACATTAAAGGAGACCCAAGAAATATATCAACTTATTGTGTGCAAAGTATAGACCTTATTTAAATTCCAATTCAAGAAATTATTTGTAAGATAAGAGGGGAAATATGAACACTTACTGGAAATCAGATGATATTGAAAAATCAATGTTAATTTTTTTAGGTGAGATAATAATATTGTGGTTTTTGTTTTAAAGGAATCCTTATCTTTTAGAAATATATACTGAAATACAGTTGAAATGATACAGAGTCTGAGATTTGCTTCTAAATAATCCAGGGGAGGGGCCGGCTCCGCGGCGTAGCGGTTAAGTGCGTGCGCTCCCCTGCTGGCGGCCCGGGTTTGGATCCCTGGCGCGCACGGACGCACCGCTTGTCAGACCATGCTGTGGCGGCGTCCCATATAAAGCGGAGGAAGATGGGCACGGATGTTAGCTCAGAGCCAGTATTCCTCAGCAAAAAGAGGAGGATTGGCGTGGATGTTAGCTCATGGCTGATCTTCCTCACACAAAAAAATAATAATACTAGGCCAGGGGATTGTGGAGAGTGGGAAAAGATAAATCAAGACTGTCTATATACTGATAATTGTTGAAACTGGGTGATAGGTCATTACAGTATTCTCACTACTTTTGTATGTACTTGAAAATGTTCATGAGAAAAAAGTTTAAAAAATAATAAAAAGAGAGAAGGGCATATCACGTAATTTATGGACACATCAGGTGGGTTGGAGACCTACAATTCACCATTGAACTGGTCCGTGAGGACACCTGTTATCACTAGGCACAACACTGCAGTCTCCACCTTGACTTTGCTGGTGTCGCCATCGGACACTTGGTACTAGGCACTGCCCCCTTTCCTTTGGCAACGTGACTCAGTTGCAGCTGCCCCGTCTGCAGGGAGAAGGCTTCACAGTTCTGCCTCTCTACATCATTACACGGGCTGTTCAACTACAAGGGCTGGTGAGTGTGACTGGCACGGCCAGACTCAGGGCATACCTAGCATGAATGAGGGCTTGTTTTGGTGGTTGTATTGTATCTACATTGTTAGAGCATGTAGTCATTACATACTATACTGTATCCCTTATAACTATGGTTCAGTCTTAAATCTATAGGTAAATGTGCATCTAATGGTCACCTTTAGTCCTTGTGGTGATTTATTTCCAGTCATTTTGGTTGTTGAAACTCATTTCCTAGTGGATTTCTCAGGCAGGGCTAATGTGAATTACGTTCCCGGAGTTCTCACAAATTCATAACAGTTCATTGTCTTTATATGTGAAGGTCGGTTTGGCAAGAAATAAAATCCTTAGCTCACATATTCTTTCCTTCAATATCTTAAATATGTTCATCTATCATCTTCGGGCATGAAATACTTCTGACAAAATGCCTGATGCCAACTTGATCTCTTTTCCTTAGAGAAGTGTTGTCCAACAGAACTTTCTGTGATGATGTAAATGTTCTATAATCTGTGCTGTGGAATATGGTAGCTAAAACAGCTACAGGTGGTTGCTGAGCACTTAAACCATGAGAGGAATTAAATTTTTAATTTTATGTAACTTTAATTTAAATAGCTACGCGTGTCTAGTGACTACCATATTGGACAGTACAGCCTTAGATTGACTTGATCTTTTTTCCTGGAAACCCAAAAGACTTTTTCTTTAAAATCCAACAATTTTACTGTAAGTCTCACTGTTGGCCTTCTGGGTCAATTTTCCTAGATATGTGGTGACAGCTTTCAATATTTTGTTTCAAGTCTTTTTATTTCAGTAAACTTTTCTTGAATTTAGATTTTAATATTGATCTGTCCTATTGCTTTGCTTTTCTTCCTCAGACATTACTCTCATAAATATATTGGACTTCTTTGTCTGTCTTCTGTATCCATCACTGTGTCTCAAATCCTTTTTTTAATTTTAAAGACTACTAGGGTCATGTTCAGAAGAATTCAGGAGTCAATCTAAATTATACGCCACTGGCCAAAGATGGGACAATTTGAGCATGAAGTTGCCTCCTACCAAAAATCATAAGGTGGTGAATTCTCCACAAACTGAAGGGAGTCCACATGCTGAGCAGCCCAGAAGAAAGGCAAACATCACTAGAATTCTTAGGTGTGTTTCCTGTGAGCTGCCGCTGAGCCATGAATCTCCAGCCCAGTCTGGTGTGGAGGCTGGGCAGGGCACAGGCCTGTTCACCTGGTCCCGCAGTGGGCAGGAGGGGTCTGTGTGAGGAAGAGAATGTCAAGGACATATCTTTTACTTGGGCAGTCACTTTTCAGAGGGAAGAATTGTCTTCAACAGCAGGGACTGCTTTTTATCCAACTTTTTACCCCCAGAATTTTATAAGGAATGTGATATAATAGATGTTATATAAATACTTATTAAATTGAAGTCAACTGGAAGGGCAGAACCATATATGTATCCCTATTAAATTTAATCTCGCTAGGTTTGGTTCTTTATTACTGCCTGTTAAGATATTATTGAATTTACATTCTATCATCCATTTTATGTTCCTAGTGCCAACCCGTTTCATGACACACACAAAGCTCACTGACGTGCAGATACTAATCTCACCCCCTCATGAAATATAATGGGCAGGAAGGGGACAAGGACAAAGCATGTGTATGGCCTACCTGCAGAGATACGCCTCAGATTTGTCCCCAAGCCATTAGTCACCCCCGCCTGAGTGAGGCCATAACTCAGTTATGTCTCCACCCAATTACCGGGTAGCAAATATCACGGCGAACGTGCGCTGAGCACCTACTGGGTGCTGGGCTCACTCGGTAAACCGAGTGCTTTGCCTCAGTTAGATGATTCCATCCTCACAATAATCCTATCCCTGGAAGTAGAGTTAAGTGTTTAGGAACAGTCTCTGAAATCAGAAGACCTAGGTTCAAATCCCAGTTAGACCATTAACCAGCCCTGTGACCAGGGACAAGTACTAACCTCTCTAGGTTCCCAGGTTCCTCTTCTATGAAAGGAAAGGGTTGGCTGTACTAATCCCGTACGGTTGTTTTGAGACAAAATCAGATCACACGCGTAATGTGTTTACCACAGGCTCTGGCAGGTGCGTGGAACCTAGTACAGAGTAGTTATTAGCTGTATTCTTACTCTGAGAAAAGGGGGGCCATAGACATTCAGTAACTTACCAAGGACATGCAGCTAGAAAATGAGAACACCCCTGTTCCTGACGTGCTCTCCCTGCATCTGTCCACAGGCGACTCGCAGGCATTTGACCCCTGTCCTAGTGAGGTTCAGATACGCTTTGTCTTTTGCATTTCCTTGCTTTCCAATATTTAAAGCCTGGCCTGAGAAAGACCAGCTGGCACAGGAAATTAAGGAGTGCCAGAGAACTTTCCATCTTTTCTCTTCATCTAGGTTGTGAGACCTGGATATCAGAGCAGGAGAATGACCAGAACCAAGATAGGGTCATAGATAAGGAGCAAATGAATAGAACAAATAAGTGAATGAATGAACAGTTAGTCCCAGCACTGCAAAACTGTCCATGGTCCAGGTGCCTGGTGATGCTGGCTATGGCTTGGCATAGTGACAACTTCCACTGCCATTGATACCCCAGAGAATTTTTCCCTCTGCTCTTCAGGAAGTTTGACTGCTCCTCGGCACATGAGGACACTTCCAATGTCAGAAATTATAACCAACCATAAAACATGTTTTAAATGCAAGCAACAACCATCTCTGTTGTATAAACATGCCAGGAGGGAAAATGACTGCCATGGGACCCTGGCTGTAAAATCCAGGGCCACACCCAGCTCTACCCCGTTCCGTTGCCTGCCTCAGCTCCTGTGAAGTCCCCCGGCTCTGTCACGCACTAAGATTTTACGGGAATGACTCAGATTCCCATGCCTTGCCTAGAACCATCAGTGCTGAAAGATTCAGATCCTCAACCTTGAACCCAACCGTGCCGAACTCAATATAATCATTTACCTACCCGCTGCTGGGAGATCCAAAACCAGCCAGTTCCTTCAACTGCCACATGCACATGTCTTCTTTATGCCCCAAATCAGGGGTGGAAATCCAAAGATAGGGAACAATCATCTCCCGTCTTTTTTTTCTTCTTCTTCTTCTTCTTTTTTTTTTTTTTTGTGAGGAAGATCAGCCCTGAGCTAACATCTGCCAATCCTCCTCTTTTTGCTGAGGAAGACTGGCCCTGGGCTAACATCTGTTCCCATCTTCCTCCGCTTTGTATGGGACGCCGCCACGGCATGGCTTGACAAGCGGTGCATTGGTGCGCACCCGGGATCTGAACCGGAGAACCCCGGCCCACCACGGCAGAGTGCGCGCACTTAACCACTTGTGCTACCGACCGACCCCCATCTTCTGTCTTAAGTATCTCAGCTCCCAGGAGGTGCCCAACACTCCAGCCCCCCCTCTCCCCACACTGCCCCTGCCCACACTTTACACTCCACAAGACCCTCTGCCTGGGGGTGCCCCAAGGCGCCACGGGGCTTGACAGTCCAGGCTCCACCAGGAGTTTCTCCCCCGACTCTGCCTCATTCCTTAAAGGTTTATTTCATATTTTCTTTACTTTTGTGGATGTTTGAAAATGTCCATTAAAAAATTGGTTTTTAAAAAAAAATTTCAATTCAAGTACCCCTCTTCCAGGAAGCCTTCCTTGACTTCTCTGGCCAATCTAGGTGTCATGTCCCTCCTCTGGGTTTCCATAGCACCCAGAGTTGGTCTCTATCAACATAGCACAAAGCAGCAGTCAAGGCCATGGATTTGGGGATCAGACGCCCTGGGTTCAAATCCTGACTCCACTATTTATTGCTGTATGATCTTGGGCAGGTTCCCAAGCCCCAAATTCCGCTTTTATAAAATCAGGTTGATACTAACACTTACCTCCTAAGGGTTTTGTGATAATTAGATGAGGTAAGGCACTTAGGACAATTAGTACAACACCTGGCTTAAAGAACATGCTGAGCAAATAACAATAAGCACTTGTAAATTATTCTCTTAACACAGATGATTCTCTGATGAGACTAAACACCCATCTGTCCCCCCACTGGACCGCAGGCTCAGAACACACAAGGGAATGGGATTTTTCCAGAGTCTATGTCTTCCAACAGCCCATACCACCTGCAAATGCCCTTTTGAAAAGTCCAAGAAGCATGAAGCCTATTAAACCTGCAGAATTAGAACCTAATTAGCAAATACTTGTTAAGTAACTACTATGCCCTAGATGCTACGAGGGATAAAAAGATGAAAAATACAGTCTTATTCCTCAAGGAGCTCATTTTTTATTTGGGGAAAAAAATAGAAACCTTTGGAAACTTCAACCAAGAAATAATATTTAAATAACAAGGATAGTAAAGTAAAAATCTAATAGAGAAAAACAGAATTAATTAGCAGGTGCCCTGCCTCTGCCCACCACAGATCTCAGAGTTAGGCTCCCACCCCCCATCCTGGAGCCTCCCCCCTGTCCCCTGTCACCTGTCCCCATTCCCAGACCAGTCCTAGCTTGTGAGCAGCCCAAGTCCCATTCTCTCTCTCTATCGTGACACTCAAGCCTACCCCAAGACCCTAGGAAGTAGATAACTTTGTGCCCATTTCACAGATGAGAAGACCAAGGTTCATGGTGATTAAATAACTCCTCAGAGCCCCAAATTCCACAAGTGGCAGGACCTGGATCTTGCCCCAGGCCTTTTTGACTGTCTGAGCATCCCCCACGTGGTCCGCACCAGGAGGCGTCCAGTGGGAAACACATCAGCGTGTAAGGCAGCATTTCTGCCTCCTGGGAGTGTAGTCCAGTTGGGGAAGATTATTTGCTCACCTGGAACAGTTGGTATCATGAAAAGCAAATGTGTGTGTTGAGGGCAAACAACAGAAACCCAACTCTGGCTACCCGGGAGCTCAGAATTGACAGGAAGATGGGAGAACCAGGCTCAGGAAGTGGGCAGGAGCCAAGAAGGGCCAGGAGGAAAAAGCATAGGCAAGTCTCCCCCACATCCTCTGGGCAGAGTCTACCCCCACCATGGCTGGACCCCAGGACTGCTGCTGCCACTTGTGACACTGCCATGGGGAATGGAGTCCAACTCTTCCTCTGCATGATGTCACCACTTAAGATTCTGAGCTTTGGGTGGGAGGGTCCTTTTGGCCAAGGTTGGGTCCATTTGCCCAGAAACTGGGTGAGGGAACATCTGCCCCCGTCATCTTCCCCAGTGGGAGGCTTATCTCCTGCCAATACTCACATAAAGGAGCCTTCCTCTCAAATAGGGAGGGGGTAAATATGCTGAGCAGTCCCCCCCTCATCCCAACAATGAATACCCCCTGCAGTGCTTAGGGGCTAACACGGGTGGAATAGATGACATGGGGTCTAGAAGCCTAGAGGAGGGCCCACAACAAGGGCTGGAAGAACTCAAGAGGGCTTTGTGGAAGACGTGTGTCCTGATGTCGGCCTTTAAACACAAAGAGGATGTGGCCCCTGCTCTGTCTGGGATGTTTGGTGTGACCTGCTCAGCCACCTTGCAAGTGGTCCTCCGAGAGACTAGTGCCTGTGTTGCTGCAGCGATGTCACAATTCCCATGGCCACCTGGCACTGTGCTGAGAGTTAGGGGTGCACAACCTCCAACTCTCCCACCTGTCTGGCAGGCCAGCTTCCCTGGCTCCATTTTACAGACGAGGAAACTGAAGCTTAGAGAGATGACATGCCTTGCACGGGAGAGGCCAGCGTGGGTACCCAGGCCTGTTGACTGCGATGCCCACACTCCTTGTCCTAAGCCTGATGCCTCCCTGCACAGCTGGAGAAGTAGCTGAAACACTGTGCATTTCACTCCTGCTGCATGCTTTTCCTAGGAATTTTTGTAACCCCCATGCCAACCCTATGAGCCAGTGAGGGCCATGCATGATTACCCCCTTGAGTAGTAGAGGAACCCGAGGCCAAGGTCAGCCAGCTTTCATGCACTGGAGTCTGCCGAGGCCGGGTGCCGGCTCTCCGCCCTGACCCAGCCGGCAGCTGCCTTCATCCCCGTGACCCTGCTGTGGAGGCTGTGGGGTGGAGCAACTTGGGGAACAGATCCCATTAAGCTGTGTCCATCCACATGATGTAAGCCCACACCTAGCCATTCCCCAGAACACAGTGGTCGAAAGTGCAGAGGGGACGTTTGTCTAGGAGAACAATGGGTATTGATTACTCTGGCAGCTGCAGTTGGCAGACTTGGGAGGTGGTTTGGTCTGGGGTTTGGGGTGGGTTTTACTTGGAAGCCGAAGCCCAGTTACTCATCATTCTTGCTCTACCTGGCCAAGCTCCCCGGGGCTTCCTGAGGACCCAGTGGGAACAGCCCCACAGCCCAAAACATGTGCTGTCCCATTGCCCCCTCCCCTCCTGGGAATGACCAGTGTTACTGCACTGGCTGGGCTTGGGCTGGCCTGACACTCCTCTGAAGACTGAACAGGGGTCTGGACACTCTGGGCTGGGACCTCTCAGCCCTGGGCAGGTGCAGGGTAGGTGGCATCCTCCTTTATACTGGGGTATACACGCCTGAGAACATTCTAGAGAGGGTTGTGTCTATGCTCCATTTCCTGGCCACCTACATGTGGCTCCAAATACTCTCTCTCTAACACACAAACACACACACACACACACACACACGGGCTCTTACATGTACACACAGGGCCAGGCCACTTCCTGACTCTCACCACCACCATCATCTCAGTCACCAGTTGGTTCAGTCACCAATGCATGACCTTTCACATCCGCTCTCCAGGACTCAGTATCCCCACAACAGCCACTTCACGCCACACCAGACCCTCTGGACCTCACCTGCATCCTGCTCCAGCCGCCTCTGTACGTCTGCCGGGACCAGCTCTGTGTTCTTACCCATCGAGCACACCTTGCCTGTGCCATGAGGTCACAATCTAAAAGGGTGGGAGTCAGGAGCGTGTATAAATTCTCCACATTTCTCCCCCAGGATGAGTTTGTGCAGCTTCTCACAACTAGGGCCCAGGAGTCTGCTGTCAATTGTATCCCATCTCCAATGTCCCTCCCTGCTTCCCTCCCCTGTCCATCGCTCCGTCTCCCTGCGAGTCACACTCCCAGGTCTCCAAGAGAGGCCAGAAGCCCCAGGCTCTGCTTGGGTGAACCGAGGTCAAGTCAATGGATTTAAGAACTTCTCAGCCCTCTGTTCTGTGATCGAGGAAGGATGTTCTTTTAAGAAAAAATGCCAAGGCCTGGGTCTTACTCATCTCACACCTGGTTTGCGTCTCTGCTGCTTTTCCTCACTGGGTAACTCATTCTCACTGACCCTTCATTTCTCCCTCTATAAAACGGGCTGAACCCTTGTAGAACTGCTCCAAGAATGAAATGAAACAATGCATATAATGCACTCTGCACAAGGCCTAGTGTCCAGTAGGTGATCAATAATTAAAAAACAAACAAAAACCACTCTAGGCTTGCACAGAGCACAGAGAGAGGTAGTGCCTGGAAGTAGAGCCCTGGGAAGTTTCCAGCTGTCCCTCAGGAGGCGCTGCCTCCCTGGCTGGCCATGACGGCAGAGGGACCCACATCCACCCAGATCCCACTCCAACCTCGTCTCCCTCCTCCCTGAGCCCCCAGATCCAGCATTCACAGGCTGTAAATGCACGCCCTGGGTAGTGAGCCCAGAATCGGAGCCAAGATTCCAGCAGGCGCTCAAGATCAACAAGCTTCAGGTTTCCTGGTTGAGGTTATGCACGTACAGCATGTTCCCTCCTTCCAAAGGGGGGAGCAGCCCGAGAACCCAGGCTTATGCTTCCCTGTCACCCTAATCCCCACCCACCCCTCTGCCCTTGGCTTCCCCTCAGCTGCCTTGGCCGATCCACCTGAACAGATGGAGTGTGGTGGAAGCTCTTCTCACCTTGGGGTGATGGGCTCCAGAGAGAGCTGCGCGCCCAGCGCTCCACTCCGCACCCCAAGTTGGCTTCTAATCCTGTAGGTCACAGGGACCTTGAGGACTTGGCTCAGATGCAAGCTCTGACAGCATCCCCATTCATCTCTAGCTGCTCTGGAGGTCAAGGCAGGGCTGGGAGGGGGAGACGCTGGCATCGAAGGAGCACAGGGACTGCCAGCCTGCTCTGTAGAAGGCAAATAGGTATGGCCAGGTTGTCAGGCTCCCTGGCTGTCTGGCTGAAGCTGCAGGTTACCCAACAGAACGCTCTGAGCCATTGACCCAGGCGGGTCCTGAGTCAGTACAGTTCTGCTCAGCCTGCACAGGCGGCCCCCCAGAAATCTTCCCAGCCCTCCTGGCTGCCCGGAGCTTCTGAGGACCACGCATCCTCAGGGGCTTTGGCGTTGGTGCTGCTGATTCGCAGCCTCAGTGGCACCGTCCTTTTGCCAGCCCTGGTCTTTCCACAGAAATGCCAAGGCCCAAGCTGGCCCACCCTCTACAAGTCTCCAGAATATAAGGCACATCAGGTGGATCCTTTGCTCAAAATCCTTTTGTGGCCCCCTGTTATGAGAGGTTCGGGGATTCGATCGGAGACGTAAAAGACACTTTCCACTCCAAACAAATGGACTGAAGGTATATTTTATTATATAGAGGATAGTAAAGGCGACAGTCTGCAAACAGATCCGAATAGGTCAAATATTAAGAGGGAAAAAACATCAGCCCGACTGGAAAGGGAAAACACCCACATCGGCTGAAGAGAAATGACACAAATCAACCAGAAGGAGAAACACCAGGTTAACCGAAAAGAGAACACATCAAATCAATTACTTCATATCAAATCAATTACTTCACATCAAATCAGTTACTCACAACATCCACGCCCCACTGCTGGGAGAGCCCTGTCAATCGACGCAGCTGGGCAAGGATCACACGTCCTGGGCAAGGTGTCCCTTCCACAGGTGGAACTCTCACCAGGGCTCAGTTTCCAGCAGTTTTTATACCATCAGTAATTTTCAGAGTAAGCAATTACAGAGTTTGCAGAGCAAGCATTTAGTGTTCCCATGTACAAAATGGTTATCAGTGGCGTACGTGCACTGAGCCCCCTGGCTAACATCCCGGCCCAGTAGTTGTGTACGTGCATTGTTCTCTTTGGTTATCGTCCCAGCCCGGCACAGATGGCCAGTCCATCCCGTGCTACGACGCTCCAAGAGCCTTGAAATGTTACAACTTGCAACTCCCTCCGTGAGAGAAGGGCCAGTTCCCACCACGCAGAAAGCAGCTTTTATATTTCTTTTTGTGCTGGTGGCTGTAGGTCAATGGAGCAGCCAAACATGGCTGTACTCATGTCAAGACACCCCCCAGGCTTTCAGGATAAAATCCTCCAAGGCCTCTTGCCTTCCCTGCAGCCCAGCCTCCCCTGCACGTTGCTCCCTCTGTGCCAGCTCTGTAGACTTCCCCAAAGGCTGGACCACGCTCTCTCGCCGTGGGCCTTGGCACATTCTGTTTCTTTTTGTCGGGATGCTGCTGTCTTCTTGACAGATGATCACCTACTCATCTTTCAGAACTCGAGCTTCATCCTTAGGAAACCTTCCTAGATGCCTCCAGGCTGGGCTGGGTGTCTGCCTCTGGGCCCCACAGGACCGGGCTCCTTTCTTTCCTATTAAACCCGTCATCTGCTTACTGTTCTGATTCCATCCATTGGCTGAGTTCTTCGAAGACAGTCTCAATGTCTCCATCATCTGCTATAGGCTCAGCAAAGTCCCAGAATGTCGTAGACCTCAAAAAATGTTCACGCCTGATGATGACATCGAACATCAGTAACAGCCCTGCTTGATTACTCCTTCCATCTTTGCTGAATAAGCGTCATGCAGTTTAAAGTCATGTGTGTAGAGTTTTCTTTCAGTCACAGCGGTATGATCTTATCAGATATATCATTAGGTAACCTATATATAGAGCGAGAATTTTTTTAAGATCTATGTGAAATTATGTCACAAATGGGTACAAGAAGTTATGATCAATGATATAGATGGTTAAGCTGTTAGAAGGCAGAGAACGAATCGTTTCCCTTTGAGAAAAGAGAAGCAGAGATGAGGATAACAATCAGCAGAAGCATAGGAAATAATTTGTTGAAGCTCATGGGAATTCTACAGAGGACAAGTTGAACTGATTTCTTAAGAATGAGGTTCAA
The DNA here is from genome assembly GCF_020826845.1 of Diceros bicornis minor. Classification (NCBI taxonomy): domain Eukaryota; kingdom Metazoa; phylum Chordata; class Mammalia; order Perissodactyla; family Rhinocerotidae; genus Diceros; species Diceros bicornis. The sequence continues at coordinate 11,533,590 of NC_080749.1, read as the reverse complement.
GTGAGGGAAGGAATTGGGGCTATAAAGAAAAAAGAGGAAGTTTAGTATAGGGATATTTTTAGGTGAAAAAAATCTCTCTCAGCTACTGATGAAGAAGAAGGGTAGGTTTAATTGGAGTAAGTATATAAAAAATGTAGATGGAGAGAAGTACATGGCCATTGAGATATTTCTAAAATGAGAGATCTTATGTATGGAATAATTTGAATGATTAAGAACTCGATTTTTGTAAATAATATTAATAAATTCTTGCATAAAGAAAAAAATGTTTATGGGATGGATGGGTTGATGGATAGATGGATGGGTGGATGGATGAAGGCTGAATACCAATAAGCAGTAGAAAGATCCAAAATCTCCTTACATCTTCCACAATCAATAAAAAAAGTTGAAAATAATTAGATTAAACTGAATTGAAAAGTTCCCACCAGAGGGAGAGTTTTGTCCTTGAGATGCTGACTTTATGCCCTTTATTCATTAGTCAGGATTTACTGCGAGCCTCCTGGGTGCCCAAAGGAGAAAGAAAGCCCAGTAAGTGGGAGGCCAGGGCCCTGCCCGCAGGGAGTTGGTCCCACCACCAGACAGACTGGACACATCTGGGAGTAACTCACAAGAGCCCATCAGCCTCTACTGGGGAGGTGCAGCAGGTGCCAAGGGGAGGGGAGGGGCAGGTCGGGGGGGTCAGAGAGGGTCACCCCAGAGCTGCTTTGTTCTGTAAAACTCTGACGCCAACTCCCACATCCTACGAGATGGACAAAAACATGACCCAAAATTTAGTAGCTGACCCTCTGGCCCTGGCTCTAATATGAACCTGAATCTAAACCTTAACTTTATCGGGGAAGCTAAATGTGGTTCTGACCTTAACCTGGACTCGAACCCCAGTGGTGTCACATCTGAACCCAGACCTCAGTTTTTCCTGCATGGAGGGCTCAAGAAACCACCACACAACAAGTAACCAAACTGCACTCAGGAGCCCTCTGAAAGACTGGCATAGGCAAAGCAAAGAGCGGCTCCCCTGGGGAGAATCCACCTGCAGCCCCCGACCACAGCCCATGGCCCTGCGCCAGAGACTCAGGGCAGAGACGTGTTCTTTCTGTGCCTCCGGAAACGGGCTGAAGGTTCCCCGGGCACCTGGGGTCAGTTAGGGCGTCTAGGAGCAGCGGAGAGGACCAGGTGGACTTCTGTCCTCTGAGCACCTCCTCCCCTGTGAGCCTCACGGTTTGCCCTCCACCAGCCGTTGATCCTCATCATGCTCTCGAGAACCTCCCGCATGTGCCAGGCCCGCGCTGGGCGCTCGGGGACCAATCATGTGCAGCTCTTGCCCTCAGGAACCCAGCTCCAGGGGGAGGCGAGGCTTATTTCCTCATTCACTCAGCATTTATTGCACATCTTCTGTAGTTCCCAAGCTCATGGGGTAAGTCCACAGTCCAAAGATCTGGAAATCTGACTTAGGGGACACGCCACTTGCAGCTCCGTCTCTTGGGATGGCCTCACGTGTGTAAACCTTCAGGATGATGCATTTATTTGTAATGAGCAATCCTGGGACATGATGAAAACCACTCTCGGCCTGTGACTGACACCTTCTCCCCCAAGGCAGACCTTCACCAGAAAACCAACAACCATTCAGACAAGCAGCAAGAGAGCTGGATACACTGGGCAGTGCTGCCAACGGGTCCAGAATTCTGAAAGTGCATGGACTGAAAGGCCCCCCTCCTGTGGGCATTGCTGGCATGGGCACTGCCAGTGTTTGCCTCTGTGACCCTGCCTTTCTGAGTGGCTGTGACAAAAACGTTTCTTCTCCAGATGTTGTAGCAGATAGGAATACATCTGGTTTCAAATACTTTGAGAGACTTTTCCTTTATGCTTATTGACTCATGGTGACAAGATGGCTCTTGCCCCTCCAAGCCTCATGCTGACATTCCAGTCAGAAAGAAAACGGAAGGGCAAAGGGGCCAAAAGATTTCTTCCTGGAAAAACTTTGCCCTTCCCCAGGGACTTTTGCCTATATGCTGGTGTCAAGAACCGTGTCGTGTGCACACTCCTAGCAGCGAGGGAGATTGGACAACTGAGTAGTTTCATTTTCTGGCCTCTGTAGTAGAGGAAGGCAAGGAGAGGTGGTGGACGGAGGCTGGGCAAGCAACCAGCAGTGTCTGTGGTGGACGAGTCATGACTTTGGGTCAGGAGGCAGCAGAGCCTGGCTGGTCCTAGAGCCGATGCCCTCGTCAAGGGACGGTGCTCTGCTCTCCGATCAGTGCTGTCGACCTCCTCTGTGCAGATGCCTTGCCCAGCTCGGGGGACATGTGCTCAACAGGTCACAGTCTCCACTCTCCCAGAGCTGGCTCCGGGCTCTCAGAAAACGGTGCTTCTGGTGCTCATGCCCGCGTTGGTCTCTTAGTCTGCAATGGCCCTGCTGCCGCTCTGCCTGGGCACATCCACACACCCTTCTCCACTCCCCCGGGCCCACCTCCTCCATGAAGCCTTCCGGGTTGGCTCCACTCCTTCTATGACCCCCACTGCTCCACCCCTTCTCAAGACACAGACAGCCAGGTGGGGCCCCCGCTGCCCTGAGTCTCATTCCACGGGCCTCCCTGAGCCGACTGTGCGTTATGGGCACAGCTCAAGACCCCACAGGAGACTCTGTTGCTTCCCCACGGGTCACCTGCACAGATCAGCTGGTGTTTCCTTTGGCTTCGCGCAAGGCACAGACCAAGCTGGGCAAACCCTCCCCTGATCAGCTGCCTGGCGCCTGTCCCCGTACAGCCTGTGTCCCCACCTTGGGGTGATGTCAGAAAGTCAGCCTGAGTCTTCAGCACTTTCTCTTCTCCCTCCAGCCCCCGGGAGGCCGCACCTCAGACTCCTCTGTGCAGGGCCAGCCATCCCTCAGGCTGGATGCCCACAGCCAGCCCCTGCTGACAGCCCCAAGGCCCGCGGGCTCCTCTCCTTCCTTCCTTCCTCCCTCCTCCTCTCTTCAGTAAGAAAACCTCGCTTACATGTGTGTGAACCCAGAGCACAGCGGGCGCGGGAAAGCGCTCGAGGGAGCAAAGGGACACGGAGAAGCCACCAGGAGGGAAGGGGGCCGGTGTCAGCGTGGGGAGTTGGTCCCAGAAAAGCCGGGAGGGCCATCTCCCCGTGATCAAGGGCACTTTGTCAAACCTGCCCCAAGTCCCCCGCGTAGCTGTTTGTCACTCCACCTCAGCACTCCTCACAGAAGCTCCTCGTGGCACCCTCTGCCCACAGCGACATCCCCGGTCCAAGGGACAGTGCGGGCCCTGCAGGGCAGCCGCTGTCCTGCCTCTGCTGGAGCTCATTCCGCCCCCTCCCCAAGCAGAGGTCTGACTTCTCTGATTGGGGTGGCCTCTAACTCAGATTCTTGAATTAGAGAAGCAACTCCCAAAATGTTTTCCATGGTACATGGTGTCTGTGAGTTGCCAAGGAGGGAAAATAAATTTGGGAAATGTTGGATAAGACAAGAAGAAAGAGTCTCTTCACTGCAGATCTTCTCAGAGCCTTTAACAGGCTGTGGTATGGAGTGACTCTGACAGGAGGATACCACGTGCAATGTTTCCCAAACTTACCTGGACGCTGACTCTGAATACTAAGGACATCTGTGACTACAGTTTGGAAAACTCATTCATTCATCCAACCAATGTGTCAGGCCCAGGGCTGGGCACTGGGATGGGGAAATGAACAACAGAGATGTGGCCCTGTCCATACAGAGCTTACATTCTGCTGGGGACAGAGCTAACTCAGTCAATGAACTCATTCACTCATCTCCTCACTTCATTCATGTGAGTTCCCAGCCCAGTGCCAGACCCTGGAGACAGAAATGAATCAGTCGTGATTGCTCCCCTCAGGAGTTTTGTAATTAGCTGATGTAAGAGACTCTCCTGGTGTAAAGTACAGGAGGCATGGTTTTTTTGCAAAGGAAGCTTCAAGTCTTTTTCCCTAATCCGAGACAGCCCCACGTCGTCCCCTTTCTATTCCTGAGTTAGTGCATCCTCCACCCGCTCCTGGAGCCCCTCCCCCGGGTGCTGAAGGCATCCCACTAGTCTGGGGACAGCATGGCAGGGATTTGGTGCCCAGCCACACCATCCTGCGCGCCTGGCAATGTTTCCTGCTGTGTAGCCCCCAAGCCTGGACCTCTCAAGTTCCCTACCCCTCTAACCAGCATTTAGACGCTTGCAACCAAGAGCCTGCTGCAGGCTGGGGTCCCAGGAACAGGTCTGGGGGGCAGATGAGCATGCAGGGCAGTCATTATGGAGCCCTCTGGGATCACTATGGGGCAGCGGAGGGAGGAAAGTGGGATTGGGTAGAGGAGATGTTGTGCTGTGATACAGGCTCGCCGAAGCTCGGGGGTCTCCGCAGCCCAGGCGATGCCAGGAGAGGCTGGCAGGCCACCTCGCAGCAGCCTGGACTAAGCCCCTCAGTCTTGAGGCAGCACCAGGGGGGCTCGTGCTGGTGTTCCCCACAAACCCCGATGGCGAGAAGCAGGGTGGCTGGAGGGGGGAGCAGCAGCTTCGGAGCCGGCCAGCCTGGAGCCAAGCCCTGACTCTGCACTGCAGCCTCACCCCAGGCGAGCGGTCTCGGAGTCCCCATTCTTCACCCCTTACAGGTGCGCCGAGGTTAGCACGTCCTGGTGTTAAGGGGAAGGCTTCCTGGAGGACGGGACGCCTAAGCTGAGTGCTAAGGGAAGTGGGAGGTAGGGGTTGGCTCCACTGGGTGGGAAAATCTGCTCCAGGTGGAGGAGGCTCTCTGCGGAGGCCCGAGGCCTGCGTGCGCCCAGGGAAGCACAAGCAGCTCGGCGGGGCTGCAGTGGACGGAGGGACGGGGTTAGAGGTGAGGCTGGATGGTAGCCGCGCGCCAGATCACAGAGGGCTGGAGAGTCAGGCAAGGGGAAGCTGGCCTGGTTCCACCCTTGGGAAGGGACCTGCAGGGTTTCTGCAGCCTTGTCGTAATGGCTCAGTTTGTACAGTACTCATAAGTTTGGGCTGCTCCGAGCAGTTCTCTCTGTCAGCACATTTAACCTTCACGACACCGGTTGGAGGCAAGGACTATGACCACCCCCACTTTACAGATGAGGAAACCGAGATGCAGAGAGGCCAAGTTACTTCTCCGAGGTCACATAGCTAGTAAGTGGCACCCAGGCTGCCCGGCTCCTGCTCATTGCAGAGGCACCTTAGGGTGGCTGGGGCCTGGGATGTGAGCTGCCCAGGGCTGTGTCTTCTGACCACCTTGATTCTGCTTGACCCTCAGGCAGGCACCTCCCCCGCTGCACGCCCAGTGGAGATACCCTCCAAACCAAAGCCCTCAAAACTCCAAACCCTCAAAGGCAGCTTGTCTTCCAGGGACGGCGCGGCTGCTGCCAGGCCCCGGGGGACGGGCTGCAGGCCAGGGACATGGTTTGGCTCCAGAACATCATAGAGCAATTTGCAACGCCTTCAAACCTCCAGGAGCAGCCAAGAGAGGCAGGTGGTGTGCAGGCCTGCGGGAAGATGGCCAGATGTCAAGTCCCCCGGGGGGCAGAAGAAAGGCACTGGCAGGATTGAGGGCACTAAATAGCCAGACCCCTCCCGCGAGCACACCACATTCTCCCCCGTGCAACGCGTTCCGGGGAGACCCCACATCTGCGCTGCGGTGCCCAGCATGGCCAGCCTCGGCAGTCCCGTAGACAAGCTCCTTCAGTACCCAAGGCCGTGCCCTGGCTGCAGCCCCGCCTCTGCACTCCTCAGCCTCAGTAATTCCACACACGGGGGTCTTCTCCGCCTGACCGGAGCACACGCTGCGGAGGGGAGGCTGGCCGTGGCCTGGCCTGCGGTGAGCGCCTGTCTACTTCAGCATGGTGGTTCATTGACCAGGTTGCCTGCTCTGAGCACACGCTGTGGGTCACAGCTGCGGACGGCTTAAAGGCCTCACATAAGATGACAGATACTTCCCAAGGATCTGCCACATGCCAGGTGCCATCTTCTGGGTTTATCTCCCTCACGGCTTCCACAAACCTCTACTGAACCCCTACTGCGTACCATTCACCTTGTGTCCAGGTGAGTCAGACCCAGGCCTGCTCTCAGGGCACTCACTGGCCAGCAAGCTCCCCACTTACAGCTGGGGAAGAAATTTGCCAGGAGCTGTGGGGCCTTCCCCACAGAGAGTTTCCATGGTTGAAAGTGATGGAGCCAGGCTTGCACAGGAGCCTGCTTTGTACAGAACACCTACCATCTTAGTGATCTCCCACCACAGCCTACAAGGTGTGGACTACCATCTTTGCCTTAGAGAAGTGAAACTAAGGCTCAGAGAGGTCAAGCAACTTGCCCAAGCTCACACAGCAGCCATGGTGGGATTTGAACCCGGTTCTGAATAACTCCAAGTCCATACGCAGCAGGCTGATAGGGGACTACCGCGCTGCTGGAGCCACAAAGGTGGCATTGGCGGTGGCGGGAGGTGGATGGGAAGGAGCAGGCCCTCTGAGAAGAGGGGTGACTCATCAGGAGACCTTGTCGCAGGTTACAAAACAGACCTGGCGGGTGCCAGACACTCACCCACGCTCATTTTTTTCCACTCCTTCCCTGCCCTTCCACTGCCTGTTCCTCGGGCTCCTTGAGTACATTCTGTTCCTGCCGAACTTCCTGCTGAGCAGGGCGACTTGCTTCTTCTCCCGTGAACTGAGAGCCCTCGGCGGACCAGGATCATCGGCTCCAGGCCCGGGCCTCCTGCAGGACCCGAGAGAGATGGCTAAAGGGCAAGCTGGAGCCCGCCGCTGCCCGGCCTGTGGATCTGCAGGGCCCCCCAGTGCTTCCTGGGTCAAGTTCAAGCCGCAACTCAGTCCCAGGCCTGTTCCATCCATCAGGGCTGCCTGCCCATGCTGCTCCCTGCAATTTCCTAATATTGATCAATGTGCTGTGGTGCGCCAAAGAATGCCCTCGCTGTTAGGAGATACCCAAGTATTTAGAGGTAAAAGGACATTATATCTGCAGCGTACTCTGAAACATTTTAGAAAAAATGTATTGATAGACAGGTAGATAGAGGTAAATAGATGATGATGAAAATAGATAGATAGATAGACAGAAAGATAGATTGATAGATGATAGAGATAGATAGATGATAGATACATAGATACATAGACAGATAGAAAATAGATAGAAGATAGATTAGATAGACAGATACATAGATACAGAGATGATACATAGATATGGGGGAAGGGAGATGGAGACAGAAAGAAATGTGGCAAAATACTAACATTTTAAGGAATCTGAGTGAAGGATGTTGGAAATTATTTGTACTATTTTTGCAACTTTTCTCTAAGTTTGAAATTATTTCTTAAAAAATGCAGAAAATTGGGTGGGAGATAAGTTTAAAAGCCCAGTAACTTCCAGCCTCACCTCCAGAAAGCCCCCTGCCTCTTGAGCTGGGTGTGGGGCCCCTTCCAGGCACCACCCAGTCCCAGCGGTCCCCTGCCTCTCCACATCCCCCGTCACACTTCACTGTAATGGTCTATTTCCCACAGTAGACGGTGAGTGCCCGGAGAACAGGACGGTGTCTAATTCAGATCTGCGATCCAAATGACGTGTGTGTGTCTCCAGCTCTGGGCTCAGTGCTCTGAGGACACTCCAGCAAGAAGAGACGGCCCCCGTCTTCAGGAGCTCACAGTTGAGCAGGGAAAGGAGACGAGAGCACATTGAGTCACAAGCCCATGAGCACTGTGAACCTAGCACGTGGCTGCCAGTGCTCGCCCTGGCTGGGGCCACTGTCCTGAGCCACCCGGCCACCCTCTCCTGCCACCTGACCCGCTGGCAGCTAACTCCCACGAGCCTGGGGCCAAGATCTCTGGGAGCCCCATGTCCCTCTGGGGAATCTGAAAGGAAACGAGCAGAAAGGAAAGGCCAGGCAGCTGAGGGCCAGGGACTGAAGGTGGGAGGAGCAGGGCGGGGCTACCAGGGTCTCTGTAAGATGAAGTCACAGCGGGCGTATGTGGCGCAGGAGGCTGGCGAGTGGAGAGACAGAGTGAGAGGACACGGAGAGGCCCAGTGTTGTCACCCTTCCACTCGGTCCTTGCTCTTCATTGAGCATCTGCTTGCTCGGGCAATGCTCCAGGTCCAGGGGATGCAGCCATGAGTGAAGCACAACCCACCTCCCGTGGAGCTGACGTCCTACTGCTGGACGTCAGCCCCACACAACAGCGGGGGTTTACGACGGATCTGGTCCTCTTTGGTATTACGAAGCAGAATAAAGCAGGAGACAGAGAGCACAAGGCATGGGAGGGGAGTCCTACATGAAGTGATGAAGAAGCTCTCTCTGCTCAATGAACTACGGGGGGCACCACTCCTACGAATAGGAAGGAGCTGTGCAGAGACTGGAAGTCAGGTCTTCCCAGGAGGAGAACAGCAAGTGCAAAGATCCTGAGGTGGGGCACAAACAGAGCATTCCAGAGCCAGCAAGGGGGCCAGTGTGGCTGGAGCAGGTGAATGGGGAGGAAGGGGAGGAGGCTGAGATCAGAGAAACCATGAGCCTTGTGAGTGAGACTGGAAGCCCTAGGAAGGTTTTCAGTAACACGATCAGACATATTTTCAGAAGGATCATTCTGGCTGCGTCGTGGAAGATAGGCTGTAGTGGGGGGAGGGGGCAGGGAGCAGGGAGGCCCACGAGCAGGTGACTGCACAACCCAGGGAGACCCGATGCTGTCGATCAGGGCCACATCATGACTCCTGTGGGCCCAAGGTACTTTTGTCTTTGTGGGCCCCTTCCTCCACTGAAAAATTTTGAAATTATATTTTATAACTACTTTGGTATAAAGATGAATATGTATTATATATTCATTATTATTATATTCATGTTGTCTGCTGATTTCAGAAGAAATTAAAATTAAAACATTTTCATGGGCCCTCGGCACTGTGCCCCTCGTGCCCAGTGGAGAAGTCGGCCTGAGAGGGAAATGGTCAGATTTGGGATGTAGAAGAAGCCGTGGAAGGAGGCCAGGCAGCCCCCACTGTGACCCCTTGCTTGTCTCCAGCTCCAGGTTCCCCTGGAGCGTCAGCTGCTTGAAGACAGGAGCAGGTGTGTCTCCTGCACTGTGTTTCTCGCCAGGACAGCACCTGGCACCCGCAGGCCCTGTCCCTCCCCGCCCAACACGGGACACTGCTCTGCAGGGTTATGGTGACCTGGGTCTCTAGAGCTGCTCTCAGTGCTTCTCTGTCCTTGCCGTCCAAGCACTTCGCAAATCACCTAAGACAGGGTGCAAAGTTGAAAGAAGGGGCAGCTGGACTGGAGCTGTCAAAGACTGCTTCGTGAAGGAGGGGGCCTCGGACTGGGCCTTGAAGGAGGAGGAAGATATGAACAGACGGCATGGAGGAGGAGGGTATTCCGGGCAGAAGAAACTACCCAACGAAGGATGGCGCCGGGGAAGCACTCAGCGTGCCATGGCGGCAGAGAGAAAATGACTCTTGAGTAGTGGGCTCTGGGGAGAGCGGAAGATGCCGGACCAGCCGCGAGAGGCTGAGCACGTGATAGAATAACAACGGCCTCCGGCAGGGACATTGCACCAGGCCCTATTCTCAAGTTGCCACCAGGGCAACTCCCACACCTCCTTTCAAAGGCACCCACGCCATTGTCGGGAGGGAAGTCCCAGGGACCCTCTGCCCCCAGGCTGATTTGTCACTCCAGCACCTATGAAGGAGAAGTGGCCTTGGTTGAAGGCCAAAGGTGACCTCAGCCATACAAGAGTGGACCTCACCATCCCCCACCCTGCCAGGACTGTCTTCTTCCCCTGATCACTGCCATCCCCGACACTATATAGCTAGTCTTCCCCAAGGTCGTAGCCAAGGTCAGCTATAGGCAAGGTGCTTTCCTCATTGGAGTTGGGGCCTCCCACCTCTCTCAGCGTTGGCATAAGTCACTTCAGAAGATCATCATGTAGAGCTTAGGGTTCAAAGCTAGGGGGAAGGAAAGTGAGTCAGAGAGATGTGTGTTCCAGGTCTTACCCCCCGTGATGGGTGGCCTCGAGAGAGCCTTAGAACTTAAGCACCTCGTCTGTAAGACATCTGCTGTGCAGGGTCATTAGTGAGCATGAGCCCCAAGGACTCCAGGAGCCCTTGAACCAGGGGTGACGCCTCACTTTCCCTGGGCTCCAGGGCCACGTGCTGCTCCTGGCACAGTGCAAGTGCCCAGTGTCTGTTGAACGGGTGTCCTTACAGGCCGCTGTGTCCACCACCTTCAGGTCTGCAAGTTGGCCCTGGAATGGGGCAGTTTCCAGGGGAGCCTAACTCTGCCCTCTGACCCCCATCCTGCTCAGGAACCAGGCTATAGCACAGCCTGTTCTTTGCCGGGGGTCCTGGCCTTGCCCTGCCCTGCCCAGGACCCCCTGCTGGGATCTGGACCCGGGTGGTTGGCTTCGCAGGGCCTCACCCCAGGCTCAACCTCTCACCCACCAGGAGCACGCTTGAGTGCTGGCCGTGGGGAGGCGTGCGCACGGCCCCCTGAGGACGCGGCCTCTGGACAAGCTACAGACCCACAGCCGGTCACAGCAGGGTGGGGAGGGGCGGAGCGCAGTGGGCAGGGAGCCCCGGCACAGGAGGGTGGGGAGAGAAGCTCTGAGACTCTCCTGAGAACCTACCTTCTTTCTCACCTGGAAAATGGGTGTAATAACACCACCTGGTAAAGCCATCATGAGGGTTTTTTGAGGGAATGGAGCACAGGGCCTAGTACATAGTTGCCCCTCAAGAAACACAGTTCCCTTATCTTTTCCTTTAAAGTTTCACTTGATGGGGTGTGGTGGATATGATGGAGCCCCAGATTCCTCTTTGGAGATGAAGGACTTTCTCCCCAGGCTTCTGGGTGGGGTTGTCCCTACAAGGATTGCCTCGTTCAAGGTCACGCCCCTCCTGGGGTGGCAGCCTCCAGTACTGACTGGCAGGGGATGTAGAGGTCTGGTGGCCTCACCCGGTGTCAGGGCAACTCTGGAACGTGGTCCAGCTTCCAGCTCCTTGTGGGGCCCACAGAGGTCCCTACTGAGACCGCATCACAGCCCAACTTCTCCATCTGCCCTTTCCTGCTTCTGGCTCTTCCCTCTCCTTCCAGTGTTGACCTCAAGGGCATTCCTGTTAAATGTCCTACGAATGAGAATCGAGATTCACTGTCCCGGAGTCTGCTGCCTGGGGAACCCAGGCACCCCAAAGTGCAAAATCTGAATTTATATAGGAAAAAAAATTAGGTGGGCTTTGTTGCATTACAAAAGAATCCTTTACTCTCCCGAAGAACTAACTCATCATAGGCTTTCCTGGAAGGGCGAGTCCCGCTGGTGCATTAAACCAGCGCTTGATTGACTGGCTGGCATCCCACCGGCCCCCAGCAACATGGCTGCCGTTTTGTTTTGTTTTAATTGAGAAATAATTGACATATAACCTTATAACATGGCTACTGTTTGAAGTGCGCTGTATCTAGATTAATCTGCAGAAACAAAGACACTGAACTGAGGGTTGGGGATTGCTCTGGACAGCTGGTCAGCTGCCTTCGCCTCACTGGAGCCTCTGGGTCTCCGGGGCTTCCTTACTGAGACCCATGGCTGGTGCCAGGGCACCTGGATTGAGGGCTGAATGAGACGGGTCCCTGTGCTCCAGTCTCAGCCCAGTGGAGGAACAGGGCAGGGTTCAGCACCATTGCTGGGGCAAGCCCCAGGGCCATCAGAGCTGGAGGAGGGGTGTCTGACCCCACCTGGGTTTGGAGGCGTCAGGACGGCTCCCTGAAATGGGCGAGGGGACTGAAGAATGGTTAGCCAGAGAGCAGCATGGTCAGGTTGGGGGCTGGACACTTTCTAGGCCCGCAGGAAGGGAAGGCAGTCCTGGACAAGGAAGCCGCGTGGCTGGGCCCTCTCTGTGCAGCCACTGTGCCACATGCTTTTCCCATGTCATCGCATCAAAACCAGGCAACTGCCCTTGGGAGGTAAGTGTGATTATCCTTATTCTATGGACGCAGGAGCCGAGGCCCAGAGAAGTGGACAGGGGCAGATCTGCCCGAGTCCTTCCACGCACCTGCTGGCCCAGGTGTGGGCTGAATTGCCTTGTGGTGGGCAGCTGAGCGCTTGCTCCTGAGGGAGCAAGGCAGAGCCCTGGTGCCAGCAGGTGGCTGGGGAAGGCAAAGGGCCACTTGTGCTCCCGGGCATTGTGAGGCCTCTTCTCTCAGAGCTCAGCCAGAGCGGCCTCAGTGGGGAAGGACAGTGCAGAACCACGCCAGCCTTTGCCTGGCATGATTGCTGGGGTGTGGGGTGGAGACACGCTTGCCCAACAGCGGGCCCAAAGGGGCGGGCGCTGCATCTCCCGTGCAAGCAAGCACTAGGAACACGGACCTGAAACCAAGCGCAGCCAACACCAGTTTGTGGCAGAGACTGGAAGAAAGGCAGGTGGGTAAAGAGCAGGAGATGGTGGAAGAGTCTCCGGATGCGCAGGAACTGCCCGCTCCAGCTGACAGCACTCCAGGGGCCGGTCCTTTTGCAGAACGACATGTTTCATTTACTCTCCTTTTTAAACCTATTTTATTGTGAAATATAATACACATACAGAAAAGGGCACAAAACAGATCCACAGCTCAATGACTTATCACAAAGAGAAGACTCATTATGTCACCCCCTGGGGCAGGAAGTGGAGCACTGTGGTCCCCCAGAACCACCCCCGACCTTGAATCCTCTCCCACTGCCCTGCCCTCCCCTCAAAGTTAACCACTAGCCTGACATCCACGGCAATCACTCCCCGCCTTTCTACAAACTTTACCACCTAACGTCCCTAAACCCTACCGAGGTTTATCAAGTGAGGAAGGTGGGCAGCACGCCTTCTTGATGGCTCCTTCACTCACTGTCACATCTGAGCCACATCTGCGCGGTCACATGCCGGTTACTGAGGCTACTTCACTGACTTTTACCTCCAGAGCACAGGTTAAGTGTTGTCTCGGTGCCTGGCTGGCTTCAGTCACTGCACCACGCAGCTTCCTAGCCTCCCCACGCCTGGGCGTTCTGTCTGAACATCATGAACATACCGAGGGTCTCCCCTGTGCAGGCCTGGCGCAGGCAACTTCCTCCCAACTGAGGATTTCCAGAACTGAGTTCGAATCCAGGCTCCACTACTATCTAACTGCGTAGTTTTGAACAAGGTGCTCATTTTCTCTGAGACTTTGTTTTCAGCTATGTAACATGGTGGTGATAATAGTCACCTTGCAGGATGGTTTTATGGATGTTTTGGGAAATGCAAGCACATGGTAGACATCATTTCCTATAAGCTATAACATCCCCAGCTGGATGTTATATATGACTTGCTACTTATAAAGCAACCACTTGTAAGAAGGACCCTTTTTCTCCCGTAGGTTTGAAAGTGTGATGGTATCTACAAAATGCCAGCACAGCACCCAGCTCAGAGGACACCCTCTGCAAAAGTGCTCTCTGCCTCCAGTCCGCTCCCATGTCTTGAAGGAAATGGGAGGAAAAGGCCTGCTGCCCTGGGGGATCCCTGGGCCCCAGCAGCTGTCCCAAGTCGTGTGCCAGCAGGAGCCCCCAGGGCCTCTGGATCTCGCTTTGCCCTCTGGACTCCACTGCCTCAGAGCACGAGGGCATCCACTGAAAACGTTACAAAACTCCTTGTGCTCCACGAGCTTTGCCTTTTCAGACCGACCCCGGTAGAATCAGAGAGGGCCTCTCTCTGTGAGCGAATGTGCCAGTGTTAGAAAGAAAGGCAGGTGGAAGGTGACATCTCCTGAACAAGGCCGGCACACCAGGAATTGTGGCAGCAGGCGGCTGGTGGCATGTGGGGCAGGACCCTTGAGCCTCTCTCAGGCTTCCCCCAGGTGGCATCCCTTTCCCACCAGGCCGCCCTGCCAAGACCAAGGCACCTCCTTGTTTGGAGGCTAGGCCACCCTGGAGACGGCTGTGTCCGTGCTCCCTGGCCTAACTCCTGCTCTTGAGTCCATTCTGGCCACAACGTCCCTTTGAAGTCAAAGTGTTGAGAATCCTGACCAGGTGGAAATCTATTTTAAAATACAGAGGACAGGGGCCGGCCCTGCGGTGTAGTGGTTAAGTTCAGCGCACTCCGCTTCGGTGACCCAGGTTCGCAAGTTCAGATCCCAGGCACATACCTACACCACTCGTAAGCCATGCTGTGGCGGGGACACACATACAAAATAGAGGAAGATTGGCACAGATGTTAGCTCAGGGCTAATCCTCCTCAGCAAAAAAAAATAGAGGACAGTGGTATAAATAAATAAAAATGAAATTTAACATACTTATTTGCACATGACCACTCCTTAACTGTACTGACGAGTCTGATTGCAATTTCATTCATGAGTGAAGACGTCCCACCGACTTAGAAAAAATGGAATTTGCACTCAAGTCTCCAAATGCCCCTCTTGGTCCTGTGTCACTGCTGGACCCCAAAGGGGACGAGCTGGAGCCAGGCGTGGGTCGCTTTCCTTTATCTGGAGACAAGCGACATGGGCCCCAGACAGTGAAAACCACCTAAATCACTCATTGGTCACCACGCAGCTAATCAGGCCACTGGTCTTGAGCGCAGGTGGTGCCCCCAACGGAGAGATGGCGTGAAAAGGTGGGAGCCCTGGCTGTGTAGCCAGAAACCCCACATTCAGGGCATCAGCCTACACTTTCTGGCCAAGCATCTTACCACAAGCCATTGAACATTTTAAGCCTGCAGTTTTTCCCTGGAGAACAAGGATAATAGGCCTAACTCACATGGTGTTGCAAAGGCACAGTGGCCAATGCCGGCCACGCGCTCAGCCAGGTGCCTGAACCGTGGTGTGTGCGCTCAGGAAGAGGTGGTGACAGATGTCTGGAGCAGAGACTCTTGCAACCCCAAGAGTCCTATCGCCCCTCTCTAGGGGGTAGGGGCTCAGCCGCCCCCTCCCCCCCGAGGGAAGTAGGGAGCCCGGCTCTTGTAAGCCAGTATCCACTTGCCTCAGCGCCACCCCCCCGGGCAGGTGTGCCGGTCACCTAGTGGCTCCCATGATGTCCACTGTCAGATTCACTGTCTTCACTCTCTCCAGCTTCTTCCTGCACCTCTGTTTCTGGAAGGCAACCTTCTCCCTGCTCTCTTGGTCCAGTGCCACTACCCTGTGCCAGTGCAGCACCCTCGATGGCCACTCCTTCCTGGGAGCCACCCACCTCCTGGCACGTTCCTGACATCTCTGCCGTGTGAAGCGCCTGAGTTGGAGGGCAGAGCCCTGGCCCAAGGACACGGGCAGCTGGGTTCCTTCTCAGCCCGGATGGGCCACCAACTCACCAGGGGACCTCAGCATGTTGCTCCTTTCTGTGGGCCTCAATTTCCCCAGCAGAAACAGCAGCAGCAACTACCAAAGAGGTTAGAAGAGCTGAGTTTGTCACACCCTGCACCCCGCAGCCCTGGGTGTTCTCAGAGCCCCCTCTCATAGGCCCGTGGACCCCCACCCACCCCAGTCTGGTCCCTCAGAGCAGCTCTTAGTTTGGAATGCACTGCCACATACTGTTCCCTTTAAGGAAGGGTTTGGGGACAAGTCTGAAGCCCACGGGACTGGGCGATGTCTTAGGATCCTTGCAGCGCTGACCCTCACAGACTGTGTTCCTCGGGGTCTGGCTGGAACCCAGCCGCCCAGTGCGGCAGCCATGTCTTGTGGGAGCATTGTCCTCCCTCCCCTGTCTCCTCCAAGGTCTTCTGTGCCAGAGACATTCAGGACTGAAACAAGCCCGGGGGCCCCAGCCTGCCTCACAGTGGGTCCTGTGTGCCACCCGCAGGCTCAGCCTCTATTTTGAACACAAACACCCAGGATGGGGCACTGGAAACCTGCAGGCTTTGTCTTTCCAACAACAATGCCCTTTTTTTCTTAAAGGCACCCGAGCATGCTCTCGGGTTTGGGAGGCAAGTAGAGGCCACAGGAGGAGCCCAGAGGAGCCCAGAGACCACAGTCGCTCTCTCGACTCCTACATGGCCCCTGATACCTACTCTGGGCAGAAGGGCCACCCTGCACCACCCCGTCCAGAAGAGTGCCCGGCACAGGGCACCACAGGCTCAGAACAACTGTGGGCTGAGAAAAAAGATGAGTGAATGAATATTGATATGGGGCCCCTAAAGATCAGCCCATTTTGGATCTTTTCTTTTCTCTTTTTGAGCTTGTGTGTCTCTATTAAGAGACAATCCAGTGGTGGTTGAGTGCACTGGCTTGAGCCAAATCACCTGGGTTCAGATTCTTTTTTGGGCAAGTTAATGAACCTCTCCTGGCTTCAGTTTCCTCCTTCCTAAAATAGGGCTGATGATGGCACCTAACAGGGCTGTTGGGAGCGCTGGTATCTACAGCTCCAAACAGAGCTTGGCCACAGAGGGGCTACCGTGCGTGTTGGCAATTTCTGCTGTCATTTATTCTGGTGGGTTGTATTATTTGTTTATTAAATGCCATATTGGCAGAGAATTCTGGACCTACAGTAGACTGCATTTCCCAACCACCCCCCCAAGCCACTGGCTGGGGCCATGTGACAGTGATCTGCCCACTGTCATGTGGAGGAAGCTGTTGGGCGCCTCTTTCAGGCCTGGTCTCTAAGACCTCTCCTTCCGTCCTCCAAGTTCTCATCCCTTCCTCTGTCTGGAGCAAAGGGCTCTGAGGCCTTGGTTTTCTAAAATGGCAGGACCACCAAATGCAAGGAACCCGGGTCTCTGAACAGCCATGTGGAACACAGCCCTGACAACCCAGGTGGACCTGAGACATGAAAGAGAAATAAACCTTTACTGTGTCAAGTCTCTAAAGTTTAGAGGTTGTTTTAATAGTGTCTGGGTTTACTTTCCTAATGTGGCCATAATGTGAGACTAGTTTAATTAATTTCCAGGATATTTCCAACTTAACTTTTTTTCTAGTAATTATTATCATAGGGATATTGCTTTATATTCTTCTCCTTAATGTTATCTTTTGGAGACTTTACAGAGTTTATTTGGTCTACAGACCCATTCTTCAGACTCTTAAGTCACTAGCAACCAAAAACATATGGCTCCCAAAAGGCTACTTACAGCCTGTGGTTCCACCCGGGACCCTCATGACCCCTTTCCTGGAGGCAGATTAACGTCAGGAGATAGAGGCCACTCCCATCGGGGGCACCGGGAGCAGCAAGCTTCCAAACGGACAATTCAAAGGTGGAGGCCGGGAGTCAGGATGGAGCCTCAGACCCCTTGCAGAGCTCCGGGCCACCAGTGGGGATCTGGGGCCTCCTCTCCTGCGGTTTCCACATGGCTGGGATGGATGCTCTTATAGGCCAAAAGAAAAACAGCTTCTCCCTGAAGCTCATCTGCCACAGGCCAGCAGTGGTGGTTTGCCAGAGTGACAGTTACATAACAGGGAGTGCCAGGTCCAATGTCTCCTAAGACAGGAGATTTCCAGACATCCTGACTCAAATAGCCTTCCATACCCACCGGCTTAGGTGAATACTGAACTGACTTCACAAGCGCAATAGCGACACAGGCTCTGAGAGGGCAGCAAAAGGCACAATTTCTACAGCCCGGGGCTGAGCAGAAGGCGCAGGGTAGGTGGGGGTGCTGAGGTGACCTCTGGAGATCAGAAATGCGTGGGGGCCCAGAGTTGCTGCACACGTGGGGACCTGGGGACAGGCTTCCCCTGAGTCCTGGGGCTCACATTCCAGAGGGCAGCAGGGACAGCAGAGGGACATTTGCAGCTGTGGGTGACTATGAATGGGTCTGGGGACCTGGGGTCCCCTGGCTGAGGCTGGGCTCTAAGCTGAAGACTTACCAAACTAGCTGCCTGGCAGCACCCCTTCCATGTGCCCCCACGGCAACCACCACCTTCTCCGGCCCAGCGAGGCAAGTGGGCGGTGGGAGCTCAGCCCTCTGCACCGCCCCAAGGGCACAGTTGGGACATGGCTGAGATGGAGAAGGAATGACCACGGTCCATATAGCTCATCCCAAAGGCGCACCCCACCGAGGGTGTCAAGTACAGGGAAGAGGGGCATCCCACAACCTGCCTAGACCATCCTGGATCCTCCCTCCCGGCTCAGAGCAGCACCTCACCCAGGATGCATTTGCTCGCTACCGCTGGCCCCACCACGCCCTCCCCAGAGCCGCATGGCACAGTCCTTGGAGTCCATGGCAATCCTTGGAGCTGACAGAGCCACGTCAGAAGCCCGGCTCTGCCCCGTGACCAGCTGTGTGTCCTTGAGTAGACTACCCAGCCTCTCTGAGCCTCATTCTCTTCATGGGTGATGTGGAGACTTCAACACCTGCCTCCAAAGGTCCTGCGAGCACTGGGTGAGATCACAAAATATCAGGGAGGAAAAACTCTTCCTCCACCCTCTTATGTTCTGTGATTGGGGGCCTGAGAATTAAACTGACAAAGATTAGCAAGAGAAAAGACAGATTTTTATTCTCATATGTATTCAGGAGTTCACAGAAAAATGTGACTCAAGGAGGCGGATAGAATTTCGGGTTTATGTACCATCTTAATAGGGGACGGGGCAGGCGGGGAGAAGGGCACTTACGGGAAAACAAATGACTTTTAGGGAAGGTAAATAGGCCCTGGGGGAACAGATAGGAGAGACAATGGTCTCGTGACAATGTCTGTTCAGTGACTGCTTACCCCAGTGAAGGCTTCTCGACTTCTCTCCCATGATAGAAGTCAATCTTCCCTGGTTGCGAAACTCCCAGGGAGAGGACTTATGACAGTTGAATTCTTTTGGGAGGCTCTGCTTTTAGGCAGATAATGAGAGTTAAAAACAAAAGACAAAAAGCTCTTCACAGTGGTCTTCACAGTGCTCAGAGTCTGTAAGACCCTTAGAACATGGAAGGTACCTGACTGGGGGGAGCCCTTCCCAGGCCCTCTCCATGCTGACCCATCCAATGTCCCTTTGCTCCATGCTTGGTACCTTCTCAATCCCCTACTCTCCCATCCGAATTTGTCTGTCCCGTCCCCTGCCATCATAGCCCTATCCCCAAGTACCATATCCCTGTTCTTGGCACTCAAAGCCAATAAACTAGTCTGCAGCCCTGTTAAGTCACATCAGCTGCTTCCCTCCCAGGACAGGCTCTCTCTCACTAGAGCCTTCAGGTCCCATTCCCTCACTTGCCAATCACCATATTGCTATCATTTACTCATTCAACAAACACTCCTGGACAGGCTTCTCCCTGCCAGGCCTTGGGCTGGACTCCAGAGTGGCAGGGATCAGGCAGACCAACCTCCAACCTTTAGGAGCTCGACCCAGTTAGAGAGGCAGACAGACAAACTGACAGTTCAGCCTGTGCACAGGAGCCATGGGAGCTCAGAGCAAGAGCAGGGCTGGCAAGCTCTGTGACTTGTTGGCACCAGGAAGGAGCTGGGTCCGCAAAGGGAATGGAGGGAGTGAGGAAGGGAGGAAGGAGGGAGGGGGGAAAGAGGGGGGAGGGGGAGGGAGGGGAAGGGAGGGGGAGGGAGGGGGAGGGGGAGGAAGGGAAAAGGAATGGAGGAGGGAAGCTGGCTGGTTTCCCTCCATCCACCTTTCTCCATTCTGGACGTGTTTGGGCCCGGCCCCTTCCCCCACTCCATGTAAGCCTCTCAGATGATCAGATATTCCAATAGCCGCTCCTGCCAGATAAGTTCTCTCCAGATAACCCCTTCCCCTTGTAATTGAGTTTAAATATTGATCCGCCCAATCAAAGCAGGTTAATCTTCAACCCAGCCGAGCTCTGGAAGCCTCTCAGCCACCAGGTTCCCTTCCCTGGAGTGAAGCTGAGGGAGGGGCAGCCACGGGGGGGGCACAGCCTTCCCTGGAAAGCGTGTTCATCTGAGGGCTTGGACTGTGGGTTGTCTAGTCCTGGCTCTGCCGCTGACAGGCCGCGTCCCCCTGGAGGGTCCGAGAACCCTCTCCCAGCCGAGGGTGCCTGTGTCTGCAGTGTGGAAGCCTCAGCACCTGCCCTTCCCAGTGGAAGGACCAGGTGAGGACAGAGGACAGGGGCGCTTTGGCAGTATAACCGGGTCTGGCCAGGGAAGGTCACAGAGGCAAGGCCAGTGCTGCTGCAGAACGTGTCCACACACCTCTCCTTGGAGCCCTCTGCTTTGCTGGCCCTCAGCGGATGCCCTCAGGCTGCTAGAGGTTTGGTCCTCATAAATCAGCCCCTGAGGGCCCATCCTGTCTGACACACTCTAGGTGGAATCTCAAGCCTACAGGACAGAGGCCCAGACAGTGAGCTCCTCCCTCCCCCTCCCTCACTGGTGACTTTTTCCGGTCTTCCATGTGGGCTACCACCGTCAGTGATGTGGGAGCCTCTGCAGCCCAGGACTTCCCAGGATTCAGGAGAGGTGCCAAGTGTGGCTGCTGCGCCTGGCCCAGAGCAGACAGTGGGCTGGAGAGCTGGTGGCCTCCACGCCCCTCTGCCTCCCCAGGGCGCCCCATCAACAGGTTTCACAACCAAAAGCATTGTCCCCTAAAGTGAGGATGGGAAGATCCCACAACTGACCTGGCACCTCAGATTCTGGGTGACCTCTGAGTTGGCTGACCCTAACATTCTCCAGTCCCCCTCCCACCCACCCTCAGCTCACACCCAGGTCTGTATCTTGAGTGACTCATTTCCCCTCTTGGATGCTTCTTCAAGAGAGCAAATTTCTCCATGCCAGTGGTTCTCAAAGTGTGGCCCCCACCACCAGCAAATAGCACTCAGCTCCCCGCTACTGAGTAGGAGACTCTGTAGGGGGGCCCAGCATGGTGTCTTACAAGCCCTCCTATGACTCTGAAGCTCTTGGATGCTGGTTCTCAGCAGGAGCTACAAAGTTACCAGTCCCCAGTGAACTACAAACCATGAATAAAATCCTCTTCCTCACAGGCTTATCGGTGCCAGGGCCACTCGAAACTCTTTAAGTAAATTAAATCCATTTAATCCGTATAACAATCCTATAAAGTGGGGATAATTACTAGTCCCATTTTATGGATGAGGAAAGCAAGACACAGAAAAGTGAAGTAACCTTGCCCAAGGCCACAGAGCTGGAGGCTGAATTTGAACCCAGTCACCATTATCCACTACAACACGGGTTCTCAAAGTGTGGTCCTTGGACCAGCGGCAGCAGCATCACCTGGGAACTTTTTAGAAATACAAAATCTCAGACCCCAGCTCAGACCTACTGAGTCAGAAACTCCAGGAGACTGGTGAACAGGACTTCCAGGTGATTCTGACGCACTTTGAGAACCACAGCACCCCACTCTGCTGCCTGAAAATGGAGCATTGCACAGAATTCATCCTGAAAGCTTCATGCCCACATCATGGCTGAGGGAACATTTGCTGGTAATAGACCATCTCACAGTGTGGCTCTACTCCCGCCCATTGGAAGGCACTGGGCCGCGGAGCCTGCCCAGTTCTCTTGCGGGTCAATGGGAAGGAGCACCTCCTGCAGGGCCCCTGCGGCTCTAGGCCTCAGCTGCTGGGAAGGCCCGCCCAGGGTGGCACAAGAGCGCCCTGGGTACACACCGTCAGGCTCGTCGTGTCCTGCTCACATCTGAGCTCGCCGTTGGGCAGAGGCCACACAAGCAGATGGGGCAGCCAGCAGCCAAGCCAGAAAGAAAGGCAGCTTGATGCAGGGCAGGGCTCTGGCCCCTAATGGCTCTGAGCCCTTGACAAGCTTCCTAGTTCAACTCTGAGCTTTTGAACCCAATGCCATCTTGTCCCTTCTTAGTTTAAGGACCTGCACGGCTGTACCCACTGCAGAAATAAGAACCACACCCCCACACACACTCTTGGTCCGAAAGACCCTGTGTCAGTATTGTCAAAGCACAGGGCACAGCCCGCCAGTGGGCCAGGAAGTCCACTCAGCAGGTCAGGACCTGCGTTTCTAAAGACAGAGTGAAAAGGGGCTATAGTTCACGTACTGTTTTGTGGAACTTGCTAATATGTGAGTGTGTACTGGGTAACAATGAAAACTCAGAATCTGACCCCATCCCCGTCTGTCTACTCCCACTCCCCAGGGCGTTGCTCTCGTTTGGATCCTGGAAAACACAAAGCTGTTTCCCACCTCTGAGCCGCCACCCAAGCTGCACCCATGTCTTATTGGGGACCTCCCCCTGGGCCCAGCCTGTGCTCACTGCTTTACATGCGTGGTCGCCTGTCAGCCTCACCAGCCTGCGAGGCAGGTGGTATTCCCAGTTCACAGAGCAGAAGCCTGAGGTTCAGGCAGGTTTAGCAGCTTGTTCTCATCATGTGGTGCCAGGATTCCAACCCAAGACCCGGCCCTCACCCCTGTGCATACCCTCTGCTCTTCTCATGGGGAGCACAGGCAAGTTGAGAGGAGGGGGACTTTGCTAGAGTGTGGGGGGATGGGTGCTGTGATCCACTGGGCTCCAGAGGACAGGGAGAACTTGGACAGGAGACACAGAGGAGTGGCAGCCCCGGGAACAGAGCACACACGTGTGATTGCAATGGTACACCGGGGGCAGACGAGCTTGGAAGAGGTGTGTCCGGGTAGGAAGGTTTCTGAGCAGGGTAGGGGCTGGAGAACATGAGCTGGTTTAGGAAGGCTGGTGGGTGGCTTACAAGACTGCAGCCTTGGTCCTAAAAGGTGACAAGGGTCTGGGGTGGTGGCCCTGCAAATGTGCCCCCCACAAGGCTCAGCACAGCACACCCACTGATCAAGCTTCAAAGATCCAGGACCTCCCATTAGGATGGCTACTATCAAAAAGAGAGCAAGGGGGCTGGCACGGTGGCGCAAGTGGTTAAGTGCGCACACTCCACTGCGGCGGCCCGGGGTCCACCAGTTCGGATTCTGGGCGCGCACCAACACACCGCTTGTTAAGCCATGCTGTGGCGGCATCCCATATAAATAGAGGAAGATGGGCACGGATGTTAGCCCAGGACCAGTCTTCCTCAGCAAAAAGAGGAGGATTGGCATCGGATGTTAGCTCAGGGCTGGTCTTCCCCACAAAAAAAAAAGAGCAAGTAAGTGCTGGCGAGGATGTGGAGAAATTGAAAGCTGGTGCACCACTGGTGGGCATGTAAAATGGTGCAGCTGCTGTGGAAAACTGTATTACCATATGATCCAGCAATTCCACTTCTGGGAGACAGTGGGAGACACTATCCAAAAACAGTGGCGGCAGAAACCCCAACAGATATTTGCACCGCCATGTTCACAGCAGCACTATTCACAAGAGCCAAAAGGTGGAAGCAACTCAAGAGTCCATGGACAGATGAATAAACAAAATGTGGCGTATCTATACACACAATGGAATATTATTCAGCCTTAGAAAGGAAATCCCGCCACATGCTACAATACGGATGAACCTTGGGGACATTGTGCTAAGTGAAAGAAGCCAGTCACAAAAGGATAAGTACTGTATGAGTCCACTTACGTGAGGTATCCAGAGTAGGCACATTCATAGAGACAAGGGAGAAGGGTGGTTGCCAGGGGCTGGGAGGAGGGGGAACGGGAAATTAGCGTTTAACGGGGACAGAGTTTCAGTTGGGGAAGATGAAAAAGTCCTGGAGATGGATGGTGCCGCTGGTTGCACAACAATGTGAAGTACTTGATGCCACTGAACAGTGCACTTAAAAATGGTTATGATGGTAAATTTCATGTTATATGTATTTTACCACAATTTAAAAAAAAAAAAGGACTAGAGGCCTGAGCCACAGGGGTTTCTTACAAATGAGTTTTATTTGCTTTCTGACCCAAGCACAGATCCCACATACAGAGTTCTCATCTGCACAACGGTACAGTAACAAGTGCAAAATAGGCTTTATTTCAGGTACAAAAACAACGTGGCAGTATGACTTCCGTCTTGATGCCCACCTCCCCCATGACCTGTCACGCCAGCCCGACCCATCTGAGGGCCACACCACCCCAACAGAGATCCCACCACCTTTAGAAAAGAGTCACCCAATCTGGAGAAAGGTGGGGAGGTTACTTTTAAGAAAGAAATCACTTTAAATACATGAACATTAGAGAATACAGTAACCAAGTTTTTCCCCGGCAAAAGGAGGGCTGGGGAAGCACACAAAAACAATCCCTTTCTCTTCTACCTTTAACAACCAGCCCCGCAGACGGTTCCTCATCCACGTGCACCAAGCCCAGCGATGATGTCAGCACCAAAGCTCGTGCTGCGTATGAAAGAGCTCGCCTGCTCTTTCTCATCTGGGATGAGAGCAAGCGGTCTGGATGTGGGAGTCCGACCTGGACGCCTGGATTCTCATCCTGGCTCAATCCATTAGCTGTGATAGGACCCTGGCCCGTATCTAATTTCTCAGTCTTCATTTCCTCACTTGGAAAACTGGGCTATGGGGGCCTCGCAGAGTCGCAGGGAGGATCAAATGAGACCATGGCAAAAAGCCCTGAGCACAAGCCTGACCCAAGAGAGGCCAGTCGGCATCAGCGGCTGTGAATGTTGGTGTTGGTACTAACGGAGGACTGGATGCAACATCAGGCCATCTGCACATGGAGGGAAGAGGTGAGGGGCCCCAACAGGCTGGCCAAGCCACAGGGAGGGCGGGACCGCCCCAGCTGGAGGTTGGCCAGCAGCATGTGGGATTCACCCCCATGAGGCTGGCAACTGGGCTCACTGCAGTTTCTCCCAAGGGCAGAACCAGAAACCCGGGCCCACGATACCCTTACCCTCTCTCTTTTACAGAGGGCCAGGGAGCAGCCCCACTCAACCGCCAAGCTGAGGCCACTACAAGCAGTTCCCATTGTAGAAGAAGAGCAGCAGGACACGGAGGGAGGGATTCGCGGGGCCCCAGAGAAGCCAAGAGGCCCACGGTCCTCAAGGCGCCACTTGGAAGTGAAGGTCAGGCTGTCCCCCAGGACAGGAAAGTCCCAGTGACCTAAGTCAGGAGGCCGCCACCTACCACAGCTCAGTGACCCGTTAATGCCAGCACAAAACCCTTCCTTGCATGCGGCCCTCTTACACCAAGGGATCCAAAGGCCCACCAGGTCTTCAGGAATGGGACAGCAGGCGGGAAGAAGGGGGAAAGCAAAGGATGCTGACATCCCCACCGAGAGCTGGGGCGGACCCATCACAGCAAGTGAGAGACCAACAGGTGGGGGATTCAACACTGCTCAGCGGAATGCCTCTCCTGCTTCAAAGCTCAAACCAAAATACTTTTTATTAAAAAGTCCTTATTTTCTAGGATTTAAAAAAAAATAATCCACCGGGGATAGAGAGTAAGGGTGGTCTAGTTCGGTGGCTGGCAATCTTTTTCCGTGAAGGGCTAGATAGTAAATATTTCGGCTTTAAGGGCCAAGAGGCAAGTCGATACTATATCAGCATAAGAGAAAACGAATTTCCACAACTTTTTTGCAGATGAAATTCAAGATACAATAATAATTGAATACATTCTTTTGTAATACAGGTCTACTAACAAGAAGAATGGAATTTGGGGAAGTATGGGGTAACATTTCACTTAATTGGGTCAGCGCTCCCCATCATCCAACAGACCACAGTCCGGTGGTGAGATGGATCTGGCCGCAGTCTGCCAGCCCCTGATAAGAGTGGGCGTGTGTTGATCACCATGGATGATCAAGGCGGGGGTTAATTATGTTCTCTCTTTGATGAAGGTTTGAAAACTTTCCATGATAAAAGGCCTCCCTGTCCCCTGGGGCTCCTCAGGATGATGGGCATACGACAGGCTCACATTGCCCCTTTGGAGGGGGACTGGTTTGGCTGCCCAGATGGTAGGGCTGGTCGTGACTGCCCCTCCCCACCCCACCCCATCAGCTGCCCTGACTGATAACACCACACACAGGGGATGATAACCTGAGGAGAGAAAGTGTACTTGAAGCACTGCGTGGAGGACCGACTCTTGGGGTCCTTGTCTGAGGTCAGCTGCCAGCATTCCTCACCTTCCTGGAAGAGCTGGACTTAGGGTGTACACTCCCCTCAACTCGGACAACCTTACCCTAACCAGCTTCAGAACAGAGCCCGAACCAGGAGTGTCACATAAGACAATAAAGGGAATAGTAGTAATCACCATGTCTAGCTAAGCCGAGAATATTCAGGGCCACGCTCAAGCCAGAGACAGGAGTGGGGAGAGGGATCCATGTGCATACATAAACACACACGTGTGCGCACGCACATCTATAACACAGCTGCAGAGCCCGCCAACACGGTGTCTGGTCTCAGGCTGCTGAGAAACACCTGGTGGCTACTCTAAGTGTGCTGATAGGGCAGTCAGCCCAGTTGTGAGCTGGCCTTGATTCTTAAACACGTGCCCGAGACACTGTGCCTCATGCTGAGGGGCATGCAACCTTGCAGTGCACGCAGCAGCCTGAACGGGAACATTAGCAGCACTGAGGACACCCAGGATTCGCGTGCACACATGTCCCCCGCCCACGGTATGACTTTGATGGAAGCATGGAAAAGCCCCACTGCCCTTCAGAGTCACCACGTGACTGAGCCAGCCACGACTCCGGAGGTCTCCCAGACCTTATTTTTAAGGGAGACAAGAGACCCAGAGAGGCAAAGAGACTCATGGAAGCGAGGGTCTTGGGTCCTAGGACCCCTGATTCTTGGCCCCCTGTCCTTTCCAACTCTCCCCACCCCCTCATCCTCTGCTTTTCCACCTTCTCTGAGAGCCTTGAGGCTTCCTCCCTCTGTTCCCCTGACAACAACAAAAGAGGCTTTTGCATTTTTTTCATCAACTCATTAATGATTTTCAGACCTTAAGTTATTCAGGCCAGCCCCTGAAGCCACACTGGACTTGGAAACTTGGGACACCCTGCTCAGCCGGCTCCAATTGTTCCTGGTGAAGCCCCTCTAGGTTAACAGCTGTTCCGAAGGGCTGGACAGGAGGTCACCAGGGCAATGTGTGACCTTTATGTAGGACTCCAAGCCAAGACTTCAAACTCCCCACCCCATCCTGCCCTTTCCAAAGGCACACCACCCCTTCCCCAGCAAATCCTATTGTTCCCCCATTCAAAAGTCTCTGGGTCTTTATTGCAAAGGTGCAACTTGGTAAACAGGAAAAGGTTTATCACAATCTTGCAAACACACACTTGTGATGGCCTGAGAATAAAGAACTCAGCTTTGGGCTCCTGGGTCAAGACGGTGGTCTGAGCACATGTGTATATCTTCTTTCCCCCTGGGGATCACTTTTAAAAATTGCTGCTGCCAAGGAGAAGCCACAGCCTAGACTAGGTGGTGTGGAGGGTACAGCCTTGGGAGGGGCTGCCCTGCCCAGCAGGCCCAGATCTCTGGACTCTGAGCTCACAGGAAAGACAATGGACAGAAGTGGGAAGTGCTACGGCTTTTCTGTATTTTAACAAAATGAGAAAAATAAAACCTACAGCTTTAGTTCATCTGAGTCCTATGGAAGGGACAAGCTGCTGAATTAGGTGGCTAAAACATTTTCATACCAAATTACAATGTGTGTTCCTTTTTGGTATTTATTATTTTCTACTTCTTTGTAAACCACAAGATTTAACTATAACCATTAGGAGAAGATAAGAACAACAGATGGCAGTGGGTGTTTCAGAGAATGGAAGACTCTATTAACAGCAAACTTAATGTAACAGATCTTTATTAGACCCTCATTTGGAATTAAGAAATAAAAATATTAGCCTACCACATTTTTAGAATTAAAATTTAGCCTGCCATCACTTGGCCTGGGAAGTGGCCTCTCTTAGGTCTAAACTAGACACCTTGAAAGGCTGGAAGTCAGAAGACCAAAGGGCTAGTTCTGGTTCTATGTGACCTTGGTCAAGTTATTACACTTCTGTGTGACTCAGTTTCCTCAAAAAAGGAAATGACTGGTATTGACCTTCCCCTAGGACTAGTGGGTAGAACTAGAACATGAAAGAGTACAGAACATCAGAAAGTGATATGACCTGGTATTGTTGAGACAGGTAAAGGGTGAGAGAGCAGGAAGAGAAGAGAAAGCCAGTTGTGAAAACGGTAGAGCCAAACATGGGCTAAGTTACAAAAAAAAAAAGTGAGCTTCCCAATGACAGCCTGTGTCCCGGAAAAGAAGATCCAGTAAGAATCAGGGGCCTTTAGCAAGGGGGCCAAGGCAATTCCAAGGGGATTCCATAGTCTCTTCAACAACTGGAGTTGGAACAACTGGATATCCACATGCAAAAGAATGAAATTAGACCCCTACCTCACACCATATACAAAAGTTAACTCAAAATGTATCAAAGGCCATTGTGAGGGCTAAAACTATAAAAATTCTTAGAAGAAAACATAGGCACAAATCTTCCTGACCTTGGATTAGGCAATGGTTTCTAAGATATGACACCAAAAACACAAGCAACAAGGGAAAAAAATGAGTATCTTGGATATCATCAAAATTAAAAATGTTTGTGTTTCAAAGGACATCATCAGAAAGTAAAGACAACCCACAGGATGGGAAAAAATTTTTACAAATCATATATCTGATAAAGGACTTGCATCTAGAACATACAAAAAACCCATACAACTCAATAATAAAAAGACAACCCAGTTAAATATGGGCAAAGGATATGAATAGACATTCTCCAAAGAAGGTATACAAATGGCCAACAAGCACATGAAAAGATGCTCAACAGCATTAGCCATCAGAGAAATGCAAATCAAAACCACAACGCACTACCACTTCACACCCACGAGGATGCTATAACCAAAAAAACATAATAGTAAGTGTTAGTGAGGATGCAGAGAAAGTGGAATCCTCATACAGTGCTGATGGGAATGTAAAACGGTACAGCTGCTTTAGAAAACAGTCTAGCAGTTCCTCAAAGAGTTAAACACAGAGTTACCATGTGACCCAGGAATTCCACTCCTACGTATATTCCCAAAAGAAATGAAAACATGTTTATACAAAAACTTGTACAAATACGTTCATAGCAGCATTACTCATAATAGCCAAAAAGTAGGAACAACTCAATTGTCCATCAGGTGATGAATGGATAAACAAATTGTGGTCTATCCACAGAATGAAATACTATTCAGCTATAAAAAGGATTGAAGTACTGATACATGTTCAACATGGAGACCCGAGAAAACATTATGTTAAGTGGAAGAAGCTAGTCACGCAAGACCACATATTATGACTCCATATACACAAAATGTCCAGAACAGGTAAATCCATATAGAAAGTAGCTTCATGGTTGCCTGGGACTAGGGGAGCTGGGGGAAAAGTGGGAGAGTGATTGCTCAAACACGGTTTCTTTCAGGAGGCGATGAAAGTATTCTAACACTAATTATGTCATTCTGTGAATTTTACTAAAAACCATAGACTTGTACACTATAAATGGGTAAACTGGGTATGATATGTGAATTATATCTCAATGTAGCTGTTCCATGATCCTCCCTCCCCCCACAAAAAGGAAAAGGAATCAGGAGCCCATCCTTACTCTGTAGGAACACAACACCTGTGGTCCCAAACTAATTAATAATAGAGACTCATTCACTCTCCG
Organism: Diceros bicornis minor; assembly: GCF_020826845.1. Taxonomy (NCBI): domain Eukaryota; kingdom Metazoa; phylum Chordata; class Mammalia; order Perissodactyla; family Rhinocerotidae; genus Diceros; species Diceros bicornis. The sequence goes on along the minus strand of NC_080749.1, from coordinate 11,504,250 downwards.
AAGTGTCCTGGTTTGTATGATAAATTCACGTCATCACCCCATCACTATGTGTTATCAGGCAGGTGGCTTTGCCCTGCTGGGCTTCAGTTTCTCCATCTGTAAAACAAGGTCTACCCAGTTCTGATAATCCCTGATCCTAGAACTATATTCCCCAAAAGCTCCACTTTAGAAGCTGTAAAATCCTGCTCAGTTGGTCACAGGGTTCACCACGCTTAGGAAGACGAACCTAAATTAGCAAAGAGTGGAAGCCCTGGGCCAGTACAGATCACCAGGTCCTGGGAAACAAGTGACCCCAAGACTAATTCCTGAGCCTGCCAGTTACTGATACTCAAATTTCCCCACAGTTAGGCCACTAAGGAAGGTGATCCAACCACTCCAATGCAAGCAAAATGCCCTAAACACACCCCTACAAATGAAGAAAGATAAACATTTAAATGGGGGCCCTCACAGAAAATACGAGGTCCCTAGGAAACTTGGTAAGTTTGGCAGTGGTTAACCAAGGTCTTCTCTAAATGGGATTTGATAAGTCCATCCAAGAGGGCCTGGTCATCTGATTATCAAATGGAATGCTCATTTCTCAGTCCTCCTTACCCGTGATTGCTTAGGAAATAAAATTATATCAAAGCAGCTCAAGAGGAATCATTCTGTTCTCATCCCTTTTGTACTCATGAGTATGTGCCTGAGCAGTCTTTCCATCCTCCCCCTCTCTCTCCCAAGGGCTTTAGAACTAGGTCTGTGTAGCAGGTCCCAGACGTGTATTGTGGTGTCTACCACACCAATGCAGAGACATGAGCCCATCTCTGGGCTCTGCAGTAGCAGACCCTTAGAAACAAGGTAAAGGTGAAAGAAGCAGGAGGCAGAGCATAAACCCCACTCCCATCAATCCATCCAAGAACAGGAAAGACGGATGTTCACCAGGGTCACTGAGAAGGGAAACTAACATGAAGATAGGAGAGTGGTGGCAAACTGCCCCCACCTAGTCAGCAGTCCTGGTCACAGAGCCAGTTACCAGAGAAGAAGGTGAAGGTTTGGGGGTGAGGCAGAGCTTTCTCTGGAGCAAGAGAGTGCTCAGAAGGAACCAATACAGTTGGCACCAAGATATCCAGCAAACTAGCCTCCAACTAAGAGAGCAAGGGATTTCAGAGATGTCCCCACTGTTTGCCTCTTGAGAAGGGCAGGGCTGGAAGAAAGAACAAGGGACCAATCAAAAGCTGGAGGCCAAGAGGAAGGGAGAGAGGAGCCATTGGCTTTCTGCATGCCCGAGACTTTGCATCCACGGGTTTCTGCTGGTTGTTGGTCTGTGGCTTTCATAGACCAGGCAAGCTCCTTCCTAGCCACAGCTTCCCAGGTAAGGCCGCAGCTTACAGTGGTGCAATTTCTACATCCAAGGGGTCCATGGGGCTGGGAGTTGGAGGCAGCCGCACACTCTACTCCTGCTCAGAGGCCACATTTCAGGATGATGTGGTAGCCGTCATTGCTCTCGGCTGCAAAAGAGAAACACTGGGCATTTTACAGAAAGAAGGCACCATGCCGTGGCATTTGGCAGTCACAGAAGGTGTGGTATTAGGGTACCAGCAGAAGACCTACCACGAACATTGGCAGGGACCACCAAAATAACGCTGCGCAGAGCAAAGTGTGCTGACAAAAGCAGAGATTTCAACACACGCCTTCGCATCTGCCTTGTTGAGTTTCTTTATGACAAGGGATCTTTCCACCACAGCCCTTGGCCCAAGGACTAAAGATTTGGCCCAAGGAGGCTTTGGACAAACTGTGGTTCTCGGGGTATTATGGCTCCCAGGCCTCTGAAGGCACTCGTTGGCTGGATCCAGAGAACAGGGGGAGGGGAGAGGCCTCATCACGGTCTCGGGTCTTCGGGGGGCTTTCATTCTGACATACTCCACACACTCACCTTCCCAGCCCTAAGGGGGGTCACAACTGGTCTCTCCCTTCTGGAACACTAGTTCTTCCTCAGACACCTTCCTCAGGCGGGCCCTCCATGTCCCACCCCCACCCCAGTCCCCAATCCCCCCAGCCTGCAGATGCAGCAGCTGTATCCCTCCACGCTTCCTCTTCCTGGAGACCCTCATTTTAGAAAAGCTCAAAGGCATCTCACTTCTTGGCCCTGGGTTCATGGAGAACACACTGCCTGCTGGAACTTCCCTTTTGGAAGTGACTTTGGGGCCAATCGCACCGGTTCTCCCATTTCCAGGGCTAGCTTTCACAGGAAGTCTGTGTTTCTTTTTCCCAGAGGATATTGCCAGGTAACGTTCTCAAGGGGGCCACTCTGCAGGCCCCACTCATCGGGCCAGCTCTTCCCTCACCCCATTACCCCAGGGGGCACAGACTTCAATCAGGTAAGAAAAGGGGGGGCTTTACCTTTTAAGGTACTGAGGACAAAACAGGATTCATCTTGGAAATTCTGCACCATCTGAAAGGCAAAGGAGACCATGTCCCTTCAACAACAAGCTCAAAATACAAAAAGCTCCAGTGACCCTGAGCCCAGTCAGAAATGACAGTCACCATGTTTACACAAACGCAGGAAAACAGTTATGCTTAACTTTGACAAAATGTGATCCAAATAAATGTATGAAATGATTACAATTTTAAGTAACAAAAAACTGAACACAAAGGATGGAAAGAAGCTTGGAAGGGAACCAAGAGGCATTTAATACAGGACTAAATTTTTTGTTTGTTTACTTTTTTTACGCTTTTTCCTAGTTACCAGGTCCTCCAATCCCCATAATGGACACATTATAGGAGGGTGTATGTGTATAACAGCAACTGATAAAAACCTAAAGTGCTTTAAAAACACTCTCGGTGATTAGCAGGCCCTGCATATCAGAGCCGTAGGAGGACCAAATATAAACAGACCCCACTCTCTGTGTCTACAAATGTGGCAGGAGTTGAACCATTACTCACCAGCCACCTCTGTGGAGCTCTCGTTTTGATTAACTACAGTGACCTTGGACAAGTCGAGCTGTTTTCTTCCTGTCTCTATGCCCTATCTATAAAATGCGGCTGTTTCAAGGATAAAAAAATATATAACGAGGATGCAGAGCTATGAGAAGTGGCAGTCACCACTGGTGGGGTGTTCATCTGTCTAACTGCTCTATAGAACTGTCCGCGGGACCAGAAAAGATGACGCTGCCCATTTCTGCTACAGGCAGACGCCCTAGATAAACTCCTGCACGTGTATGTGCAAAACACACCTAAGAATGTTTACAGCGCACTGTCTGTAAGAGTGAAAACGAGAAGCAGCCCCCATGTCAATCAACAGCGGAAGAAGCAGGAACACACCGCGACCCAGTCACACTGTGCTCCTCAGCGGCACACCTCAACAGGTGCGGATCTCCAAATATAATGCGGAACGAAAAAAGAAAGTCACAGAAGAACGCACTATTATTCCACTTACGTGAAGTTTTAAAATAGGCAAAAATAAACAATAGATTGAGGAGGAACAAGGGAACGATTAATATGAAATTCAGACCAGCAGGCAGAGGGGTGGAGTGGAATATGAAATTAGCCAAAAAGGGGCTTTGAACATGACGCTGTGTTAGCCTAAGTGCAGGTCCTGGGTATTTTAACTATTCTTTAAACTGTACAGATAAGTTTTATATACCCCTTGCATATGTATGCTGTATTTCACAATATAAATTTAAAGAATATTAAAAACATACACATATACATAAACATACACACCGCACACACACACTAGCCAACACAACAGCAAAAGCCCTACCAATGTAAAAAATGCAACCCACATTTTATTGCCTGCTCTGGATTATTGCCCCAAATCCTGCAAATCCGTCCACCTGCCGACCCCTGCCCCTCCCCGCAGGGCCTAATGATGCATGAAGTACATTTGTTCTATACTGCCGGCCTGCTCCCTCTAGGACTCTTGGCAGCCAGGCCACTTGGGCATGCAAAGCCCTAAACACAGCCCACCCGGGCTTAATCAGTAACTCCCTTGTTTAATTAAGTGCCCTTGCACCCCAGGGGCCGGCTCTGTGGCTGGCCAGGTTGCCTCCAGCGCTCCAGGCAATTAAGAACCAAAGGTTTCCAATTGATTCAGGGTTAAGAGGCAAGGAGACTTCGGGAATAAGAATCGCCTACTTAGCTCAGGTGGCATTTGAGTTCTGTTCTCTGCTTCACTTGCTTAACTGCCTACTCTTGAGGCACAGGGCAAGCTGGGGAAGGAACTTCCTCCAGGAACCCACAAAATTGCAAGGGTTCCGCACATTCTTGGCTTTTCTCTTCACAAAAGAAATTCATTCTGAAATGCAAAGTGACCAGTTTTCCAAGCCACAACAACTGCCCACTGCTCAGAGCATTTTAACCTTCCTGGCTGTTCTAAAGTAAGTTCCCAGGTCAGGAACTCTATGCTTGGTTTTCTTTATCTGTGAAATGGGCGTAAAAAAAATAGCTGCATTAGATTTGATGGAATGGAATGATATGGAAGTTCTTAACTGGTGACAAAAATAGCAAGTTGCAGATAAACGTCCCGCTGGATCTTTGTTGTGTGTTTTAAAAACCCACACCTACACACACTCAGGCACACAACAGCCACGCGCACAAAAAATTATCTGGTCAGAATTACATCAAACCTAATACGAACTTCTCTAAGAAAAGAGAGCGGGGAAGATGAGGGCCTTTCACATGGCCTTCTGCTGTTCTACACTGCTGGACTTAGACTAACTGTGAACTACTTTTTAATTAAAAAGGAAGGAAAACACCACCTTGCCAACCTCCAGGATGAAACACCCATGAAACGGAGACTCTCATTTAAGGGGTTCTGGCAATTGTAATGACAAGTGGCAACAAGATTATTACTAATAGTGACAATTTATGAAATATACAGACCATTAAAAGCCTTACATTTCATACATTGTCAAATTTACAGATCTCTCCACTTCTTGCTCCCAAAATAACAAGTGCCCAGCACTGTCAATTACAACAACGCCGCTTCTTTAGTGTCTCCTGGTACCTGACACTGTTTTCTCATTTCCAGTGGGTATAATTATCCCCATTTTGCAGATGTGGAAACTGAGGCTCAAAGAGGTTTAGTAAATTTGCCCAAGGCCGCTCAGCTCCTAGAAGCCAGTTCCAGGCGGGGAGAGCAATGCAATTCCAAAGCCCACATCTTCTCTACTTTCCCAGCCACCATTCCCGCACTGTCTCCTCTATAATCCTCCACACAGAAGCTTCCAGAGTTCCCACGGCCGGCTTAGGGTCTGCTGCTGGCTGAGCCCAGGGCTCAGGGTCCCACCCCTGCTCCCATTGGCCCCGCTCTTTTTTTAAAGGCTTCATTTCAGGAGGGGTTGTATGGCCTGCTGGCTCAGAGCCTGGTCTCTGCAGCTGGACTCCCTGGGTTCCCACCACAGCCCCACCCCTTACCAGCTGTGTGACCTGGGGCACTTACTGAGCCTCTCTGTGCCTCAGTTTCCTACCTGTGAAGTGGGATAATAGCACCCACCTCATGGGGAGGCTGTCAGGAGTCACTAGGTGTGCATTTAGAACAGTAGCCAGGACACAGTAAGCACCAGATAAATGCTGGCCCTCCCTACTATTATTATTAAGAGGAGGGGTCCAGGATAGAACAAGCTTAAACGCCTGCTCTACAACGTGCAGGAATATCCACATGTGTCGGCAAACCTGTTTAATCACCCCCTCCTTAGCCGTGTGTGGGATCAGGTCACTCGACGGCTCAGTTCTAATAGGGCCCTGGGCAATACCTGTGCCCTCTGCCAGCAGCTGCGTGTGCCCTGCACAAGTCTGTGTGACCAGGGACAAACCCAGGAGGGTTGTGGCACCTTCACCACTTAGCAGAGGAGGCCTCTGTTCTCTCCCGAGAGCCACAGCCTCTCCATCGCCCAACCCCCAGTCCACCTCCTCTCTCTGGGGCCTGCCGCCTGCCCTGGGTGAGCACCCCTCTCCTGACTTCTCCCGGCGCTCACTGTAAGCACCCTGCAGGCAGGGGTGCGGTCTGTCCTCCTGGTTCCTACATGGCACCTGGCCGAGGGTGGGGTACAGAGTGGATACTCAACAGCTCTTCAGAGCCCCGTCCTGGCCTCAGAACTCTCTCCCTCGTGGCACTCCAGATGAAACCTGTTTGCCACCTTTGAGTAAAGTCATCCCCAAACCCCGCAGGGGGCATTCCCAAAGCAGGCTCTCCTGCTCCTCCCTGCAGCCCAAGGCCCCAGCTCATCAGGCTCGAGTCGCACTCACCTCGTTGCTCACCACCACGTGGATGCCCGTGGGGCCCTGCCGGTAGACTCGGTGGATGTGCTGGGGGGAGATGCTGTACAGGTTGGCGATCTTCTCAATCAACTCCAAGGTGGTCAGCTCTTCCAAGAAGATGGCGTGGTACACTGGAGGACGGAGGAACAGGTCCTTCCATGGAACAAGCACCTGCCTGCCCCCACCTCCACTCCGAGAAATCAACAACTCATTTGTAGAGACACCCATGCCCAGGTTGATTCCGCAGGATCTGGCTGCAATGGGCACAGGCCTAGAAGCCACACGGCTGAGAGCGCAGGTGCCAGGCCTCTTTTCGACAAGTGAAAAGATGCCAGCCTGTGGCTCTTTATGCCCGTTTCAGTCTCTCTCGGGTCACTTACACAAAATGTAGAATTCCTGGAACCACCCTAGACCCAACGACACCCATTTAGGGGTGCAGCCTGGAGGCTGGAGGGACAATGGCTGACAGAAGCTAACAGTGATTCTGATGTGTGGCCAGACGTGCATCCCACTGGGAGGGAGGAGGAAATCCCGTGTCCCCTTTCCTTTCTCTCCATGGCTTAAAGGGCTTACTGGAGGGCTTCAGGGGCAGAGTGAAATTTAAAGATAATTGCTACTTGACAGCAGAAGAGAGAGGGTCCCATCCCTGCCCTTCCCACAACACAAATGACCCTCAGCTCTAGCACCATGACTCCAAAGGAAGAAGGGGGTGCGCTAGGAATGTCATCAGCCCGTCAGAAGACAATGTGACCCCGACGCTGAAAATGCTTCCTTATACAAAACCCAAAAGTCCATGGGCGTCCCGGGGCGGGGGGATGACTCAGTGTTCGGGGTCCTCAGGTTCCTCAAAAGTAAAACACACAAGATTAAACTAGAGGTTCCCAAACTCCTCCCTCAACTAAGGGGACCCTGGTTCAAAAAAACTCTGAGCAGAGCCCAGTACTTTAAAAGTGTGCAGGCGTGCACACACACACACACACACACACACACACGGTGGCTCCCTTCAAAAGGGGCGGCAGAGGCTACAAGGTTCCAGCCATGCAACAGAGGCGCCTTCCCAGTATTTCTAACAGGCCGACCCACATTCGATTTTGTTCAGAGAACGTGCTCACTGCATAATGTTCCTTCATCACTGACAGCAGGTAAGAACCCCAGGCCTCTCTTCGAAGATTCCTTTTTTAGAAGAGAATTCTAATTGTGCTTAATTTTTACAACTTTTCAGAGCCTGTTCCACTTTTCTGATTTTACTCCTCAAGTAAATCAGACTGAAGGCAAAATAGAACTAGAACGATTGCAGGCAGCACGTTTTGCTGTGAGCTTTCATCACGGGCCTTTCCTGCACCCAGCTGCACGTGCCACTAGGAGTGCGCGGAGCGAGCAGAAGGGTGATCGGCCACTCCTCTGAGCTCCTCTCCAGCCCCAGCTCATCAGCCGCTGGGGGCAGTTTAGGGAAACAAGAGGCTCTCAATGGGGCAATCTTGGGTTCAAATCCCCACTCTGCCACTCCCTGGAAGCAAGACCTTGGCCAGTCTCTACACTTCCCGGGGCCTCAGGCATGCGGGGGACAGCACCGCACCACAGGGCCACCAGGAGGTTACATCATGTGCTCTGTGCACAGTGGCTGCCCTTTCCCGGGTGCGGGAAACCCGGGCTCTGTCCTCCACAGGCTAACAGCTGAGAAGCAGGCAAAGGACCTGGGCATTCACCAGAAATGTACAGAGGCCAGACTGAGGGCTCTGAAGCCAGCTGCCAGGGTCCCACTGTTTGGATCCTGGCTCTGCCACTTACTATGCTGTCATCTTGGGCTAGTCAACTGCTCCATGCCTTAGTTTCCCCCACAGCAAAATGTTAGCAACAGTTTCTACTATGAGAAACAAACAAGTGAACACATGGAAAGCCCTAAGGACAAGACTTGTTGAGCACTTATTGATCAGGAGGGACCTGCAGAGAGGCGGACAGGGCACTCTCCCACGCTCTCTGTAGACGATACAGAGCACTGACTACGCAGGTGTCCAGATGGACAGCTTTTCAGACTCTCAGCCCTCACGATGCTCAGAAACAAGGAGCTTTATATGCACCATCTCATTGAAACCTCACCCCTCGGGGAGGTGGGTGTTGCTCTCTTTATTTTACACATGGAAGCTGACACACAGGCCCTGGTACCCTGCCCAAAGCCACACGGCCAACAGGTGACATGGTCTGCAGGGACTGGTATTCAGCTGACCTCAAAGCTTGTGTCCTCTCACCCACCAAACTGCCTCAAAACTGCCAACCCAACAAAGTCACACACTCCTGAGGAAGACCCTTTAACTCCTTAGTGCTCGTGCAGCAAACAACCCAAATGGGACTCATCTGGCCTTGGGAAATCACAAGAGGAAGTGTTCCCGGGAATACAGGCATCGAGCATCACTTGTCACCAGCCTGGAAGCGAGAAGGCCCAACTCCCGATTCTACCAGGGGTAACTAAGCGGCACTGGAGGGACACATCACCTCTCCAGGCCTGTTTCCCCAGGTAGAAAATAAGGACGCTGGACCAGATATTCTGGGAGATGCCTTCCACCTTGAACACGCCAATCTCAGGATGAGGTTTAACAAAAACTTACCATGCATGAAACCAAAGTGAGGGGGATCAGGGGAAACGTTCTCAGCGAGAGGACTTGGGTTGTCTCCTCCCTCCTTTTGCCACCCTGTAACCGGCCATGGTGGGGAGGGTCTCCTCACAACTCACCACACAGACTGGGGTCCCCGCTGCCATCCCGCTTCTGCTGTAGGGGTGCTCGGTTCTGCTCCAGCTCCTGACAGACATAAATGGTCATCTTGGGCCTCACATTCCTGGCAGGAGGAAAGGAAATAAATAGCAGGTATGGGGCACAAAGCTCTGTTGTTCCAGAATGTTCCAGAACACAGGGTGGAAGTAACAGTGGGAAGGACTGGGGAGAGAGAAAGAAGGCTGCCAGGATTCGGAATGCCTTTCGCTCAGGGGTGTGGGGGCCAGAATCCCATCCAGGCAGACTTGTAATGGCTTCACGCAGGCTTGCCTTGAGGCAGAGGGATGGACCATCTCTCTGGGTCCTGCAACCTGCCAAGAGGGGCCTCTGCCCAGAACACAAATCTCAAGATAGGAGGTGTTTGAGAAGGATAATAACAACAACTTTCTCTGGCTTACTCTGCACCAGGCACTATCTCAGAACTTTACGTGCATAACTCATTTCATCCTTACACAACCTACGAGAGAGCCAGGACCATCCTCCTCATTTTACAGATGAGGAAACTGAGGCTCAGAGGGGTTATGGGCTTGACCCCAGCTGCAAAGCTCATGAGAGGCAGACCTGGGATTCAAACCTAGGCTCTCTCTCTCACTCTAAAACTGTGCTGTATATGTGCAGCTACTAAAATTTAAATTATTAAAGTTAAACAAAATTTAAAACTCAGTCTGTCAGTAGCATTAGCGTCCGATCAAGTGCTCCAGGCCACATGTGTCCAGGGTTGCTGTACTGAACAGCGCACTACAGAACTTCCACCACGGCAGGAAGTCCATCAGACACAGCACTGCTCTACAGTCTGCCCTGAACACCGCTGCATGAGGCTGAGCAACCTACACCAGTCCTCGCCTTCCCTCCGGGAGAAGGTAGCTTGAAGCCCAGGACAATGCAAGCATCTGAGAACCTGGGGACGTGGCCAAGGGGCTGAGATCCAGAGGCTAAGGCTCCCGTCAACTGAGAAGAGGGAGGGGCTCCAGGCAGGGTCTGCTGCAGCCAGCTGCATCTCATCACAGCGTCTCACTCACCTGTTCTGGCCTCGTGCATCTCTCATGGTGCCTCCTCCCACACTTACCCCCAGAGGAGCCCCATCCCCACCTGCCACACCCTGCCTCCAGCTGGAAACTGACACCCACCTGCCTTTGATGGCATTAAAGAGCCGGATCCCATCTGCAGGGCCACAGATCTGAACCAAATCATCTCGAGACATCTTCAACAAGTCAGCACCTAGGCAGGTAAATGGGGGCACCCATTATGTGGGACACAAAGAAAAGGCTCCACCCCCAAGCACCTGCAGACCCTGCACTGGGGTCATGGGACAGGGGACAGGGAAGAGCCAGCCTCACCCTCAGTGGGCACCAGACAACATCAGATCACAGCCCAAGAGATGTCAGAAGTTAAACGACCGGTGTTCACAAGACTCAGTAGAACAGACAGGCATTGACGGAAGCCAATAGGTCCTCCCTGCCTGTGCCTGCCTGCACTCCCTCTGTGCTTTTACTGGCAGATACGCATACAGCTTATCGGCATGGAGCATTGATTACATGTGCACCTGTCTGTATAGAAGTACACGGCTCACTGGACGCTGCCATTCTGACTGCACCCGTGCACTCAGCACACAGACCAAGAGGCAGAACACTGCCACCATCCCACAGCACCCTTGTACCAGCCATTCCCCTACCTCTGGGGAACCATTGTCCTGACTTCTTACCATACAGACGAGTTCTGCTTGTTTTTTGAAATTTATGTAAATGGACTTGAACAGTATGCACTCTTCTACGTCTGGCTCCCTCTGTCCAAGTTCTGGTTAAGGGCTCATTCATGTTGTATGTAGTTACAAATCATTCATGCCCATTATTAGATATTATTCGTTTCATGAATACACCACAATCACGTATCCACTCTCTGCTGAAGGGCATTGAGGGTGCTTCCAGTTTGGGGCTATTAAGAATTAAGCTCTACGAACATTCTCATATGTGGATGCAGTCCCTTCCTCAAAGCCCAAGGAGTCCCCTAAAGCCTTGTGCCCATGTGGACTCTCCAAGATAGAGTACAGTATCAGCCTTCTGCTGAAAACCTGTGGACAGTCACGTGGCCTAGAGCCACAAGGTACATCCCTTTTTCCTGCCACAGTCAATACATAGTTTTAGGTACAATTCAGTAGGCACAATGGCTCTTTCCACTGGGAGTAAAAGCCGAAGTCCTCCCACGGTCCTACCAGGGCCCTCGGTGCCTCTCGGACCTCACCTCCTCCCCTGGTCCACTTGGCCCCAGTCGCCTGCATCCTCTGCTCTGTGGCCACACCAGGGAGGTGCCCACCTTGCAGCCTCTACACTTACACTCTGCTTGGAAAGCTCATCCCCCCCAGTCCCCACATGGCTCGCTCCACTGCCCTGTTCCAGCTCTGCTCAAGGACACCTTCTCAGTAAGGCCTACGCTGACCACCCTACTCAAGACCACAACCAGCCCTCCTCCTTCCTCCTCCAGCCAGACCAGGTCAGGTCCCTCCTCTGAGCCCACCCATCAGACGGGTCACACTGCATTGAAATGGGTAGTTTCCACATCTGCACTGACTCAAAGCTGCAAGCTCCCTGTGGACAGGGTCTCCCTCTCACCCTCCTCACACTGGATGCTGCTTTCCTCCCACTGCCAAAGATGTCCTTGAGAGCCGCCCCTCTAGTTTCGGTCAAATCTTTACTCCCTGTCACTCTGGATTGACTCTACTTGGTGGCAAAGTTCATTGCTCAGTTTACCCTTGTGCCCTTCAGCCCCTGGCCCAGGACTTCTGTTTGATAGCCCATCAGTGAGGGCTTCAAAAACCTTCTAAAGAAGGAAGAACCAGCTTTCCCTTCTCGTCTGTAGATTAACCTCCCTCTCCTAGGTCGTGGCTCTGGAGGCAATGTGATGAGCAGCATTTTGGTAGGAAAAGTGCCAGGGAGGTTTGCTGAGTGTGCATTGGCCTGCTTGGCTAAGCGGCCCTTCCCAGGCAGACCCACAGCTGAGGGAGATCTTGACATAGGCACCCAGGCGTTCTTCTCTAAGTCACACTCGACTGGTCCTTCCAGGGGCAGGACTTCGTATGTTAGCACCTGGCCCAGGGTCAGCAAGTATGCGTGAGTGGCCCACACTACCCTGGGTCCCCGGGACAAAACCACAGCCCCACAGGCACCGAGGGCAAGTCCTGGAAGGTGACCGGCCCTGCTAAGTGTTTCCGAGATCCCTGTGGGTTTCAAACACGATTTAGAGAAGCTCACCCGAGAAGCTGGCAAAGACCCGGCAGAACTGCGAGAACCTGTTGCGGTGGAGCCACTGCTGGGCGTCCTGGATGGAGGCTGACGGCAGCAGGTGCTGCGGGCAGAGAGGAGAGGCCTTGGAATGTGCGCTCGGGCTCTGCCCAGGGACAGGCAGCCAGGGAGCCCGGCCACAGACACTTACGTCACTGCCCACGGGCAGGGCCTCCACCGGGTGGGTCGGAGAGGTATTGCTGCAAAGGAAGAGAAGAGGCAATGAGGGGCGAGGATGCTTTCCGGGACGCAGTAAAGGCCTCCTCACCCGCCTGCTGCTTTCATTTCCCCTCAGCTACAGGACTTGTTTTAAACAAAGCGGGTCCTCGAGAATTTCCCGAGTCAGAGAAATGTCGGCAGGAGCCATGCTCAAGCCCTCGAAATCCCTAATCAGCCCTTTGGGTAGACGAGAAATTCAGATAGGCTACATCCTCCTGGCTCGTGACCACCCCTCCACCCCGAGCATCAGCCCGAGGGAAGGGCAGGCTGACCAAGTAGACTGGGCAGCTCCTCACAGTGACTCGGGGCCTGGACGGCGGCAGCCAAAGAAAGGTCAAACTAACACTCTTCTCTGGGGCGACAGAAGAGGGCAGAGGAATCCCCTGGGGGATTATTCTGCAGGGAATAAGCACCCACAGTTGGGCATCCACCCACAAGAAAAACATTCTGCTGATTTTTCCCTAAAGGGAGGCACACCAGCCCTCCCTCGGGCTCAGTCATCAGGAGGGCACAGACCCGACACCTGGGCCTTTAAGACAAAGACACTTTTAAAAATGACCCTCCCAGACAGACGGCGATGTACATGAATGTACTTAAGTGTCTAACGATACACTTGAAAATGGTAAAATGGTAGACTTTACATTATGTATATTTTACCACGATAACAATAAAAAAAAAACCACCCCCGCAGGGATGATCCCTAGCCGGTCATCAGCAGTAACAGTGGCTGTACTTCATCAAGTGTCTTCAGGGCGCCCGGCATGCTGCACACGTTCCCCCGACCCGGCATGGAATTCCCATTCCCTTGGTAGCAGGGAAACTGAGGCTGAGGGAGGTTAAGGAACGTACCCCCAGAAAGGCGTAGATTTAAGCTAGCACTGCCTGAATCTAAATATGACACCTTTTCTACGTCTCCCCCCCTCAGGGAGGACTCTCCTCAGCTTATAGAATCAAGTTCCTGGACATTCTTGCTTTCCCATTGGTAAAGTTCTCTGTCTGCCAGGCACAGGCTTTGAGGAACCCACAGGTTCTGTGCCCACCTGTTAAACCCGCCTGGTGTTCTCCCTGCGTTCCCCCCGCCCCCACGAACAGCACACGCAGAGCCGTCACCGTGATGCCCTGTGCCACGCAGCCTGGGACAGGTCGGACAGCTGCCCGCCACCCCTGCACTCCTGTCACCTTGAAGTCCACATGGCCTGTGCCTCTGCAGAGTCGGCGGCCAGCAGTGAGGCCGCTTCTGTGTTACAGGCCCTGAAACCGGGGCAGGGAGGATCCTGAGCTGACCCACGCCACCCAGTGAACGTGCACAAGGGCCACAGAAAGAACCAAGAAGGCCCCTCGCAGCCACTGCAGCCATCCAGACAGCCACCTCCTGAGGCCTCACCTGTCTAGGAGGCCATTCTGCCCCGGAGAGCACCTGGAAGGCCATCTCAGGAGGCTGACAACGCACCCGCAGGCCAGCCCTAATTTTACTGGGGGGAGGGGGAAGGGTGGGTTCTGGGCTGCTGCACCACCAGACAGGGTTTATAGAAGTGTGTCCAAGCACAAAAGCTGTGCAAATACTACAAACAGTTGTGAATGCAACACCAGTTAGCTATCCTGAAACCCAAATCAAGGCCAGGCTACAAAAGGAAGGAAGCCAGAGAGAGGAAGGTCAAGAAAGAAACCTATACCCATCACTACTCCAGGGACACCAAAGGGAAAAAGGTCAGACGTACCCTTCGCCAAGACCAAAGCTGCTTGGAGAGCCATTGTAGCTTGGGGATGGGGCGTTGTTCACCTGGTAGGCCATGTCAGGCCACGGAGAGCACTGTGGGAAGAGAGCACAGGGCAGCAGTGACTTGAGGGCAGTAGTCCTCAGGAGGAACTGGGTCTGCAGAGGTGCTGACCCCGGCTCCTCTTCCTCCCAAGCAAGCATCCATCAAAGCCGGCGCATGAAACCACCGATTCTTCAACACCCAACCCGCATTCACCCGGTGCCCACATGAGCCAAGGAGGGTGGGTTACTAGGGCCATAACCAAAGAAATCAAATATGGCAGAGAAGAGACCTAAAATTCAGTAAGTCATCCCTGGAGCAAGAAAAGCACAGGACATGTGCCTCTGAACTTCCTAGCAGTCAAATCAAAGAGAGGAACATCATCGGTCACATGATTCCTGGGTCCACAAGAAGAGAGATAACAAAACAGGCCAGGTGCCCAGGTTTTCCAGGTGCAGACAGATGTGTGTAAATGCATGAAACACGGAGCAGTGGATCACAGACAACTCCCAAACAAGACATCATCAGTAAAGTTCAATATTAAAACCTGCACTATTTGAAAATAGAATCTGCCGCCGGGCCTCAGACGACAGGAGGCACTTTCCCAATCTCCCAGCGCAGCCTCTCATCAACACACTTCTGTGTGTATTCACTACACTTGAGGCATCCTGCTAGGAGCTAGGCGAGACACAGAAACACGAAAGATGTGAACCCTGAACTCAAGGAACTTCTTGTGCAGAAGCCAGAAATGAACACCTGTGCGAGTCTTCCAAGGAAAGCAAAGACAGACAAGTTCGGCCTGTTGGGGGAAGCCAGTGGACAAAGACTTCATTTCTTCCCTTCTCTGCGATGACATCTCTTTGGAGAGGGCCAATTTGAAGCATTCCTGAAGATTTACTATTGCTCCCTGAACCACAGGCTGGTAAATCTTTAACTCTGTTGTGAGCGTGGGCTGGAATTGGTTGGTGCTAAATCCGAGAGCCCGAGGAGGAAGCGGATGAGCTGATACAAGGGGAGCCGTCACCGCACAAGGTCACGGGCCAGGTGGGGATTCGACCAAGCACACCACACTGTGACAAGGGTGGACGTGGCCTGAAGTACACCAAGACCTCTCCTCCACCGGGGAAGTCAGGGGAGAGTCAGCACGGAGAGGCTGAGGCTCAGTGAGAAAGGAAAGGCATCAGTGGGCGGAGGACGGGGGAGCAGAGGGCGCCCTGGGCAGCATCACCAGTGCAGGCATGGATGAGGCGTGGGAAGAACTACCTGGTCTGAGCTCTCATCCATACAGCACAGTCCTGGCCCTGCTCTGCTGCTGAGGGGCCGGCAGGGCTCTTCGTGCACCGGGCTCTCTGCCCACTGTTACCCTCAATCAGATAAAGCACCTGGACACATCTGTCTGCACTGCAAAATGAGCTTCCAGAGTCTTGCTGCCAATACTCTCAAACATATGGCTTATCACACACACAGCTCGTCAGCCAGGAGGGAGCCACTGTTGCCTTAAATGCTCTGTGCCCGGGCCTCTCCTTTAACAGCCTGAACCGGGCCTTAAGCATCTGTGCACGGCTTTCTGAGTAAGTCAGATTATTCAATGAATAATACAACACCGATCAGCTGGCCAGATTGCAGAACACAGTGGAGAACAGGTGTTAAAAATAAAACAACAAGGCTCAGTAAAAGAGGCAACGTCAGCAGCGACCCGTGACAAGAGGAAGGGAGTCTGAAAGCGGGTATCTCAGAAGCACCCTGGACAGGAGGATGGGTGGAGCAGGCTGTGTGGGTGTCAGCATCAGGAAATGCATCCAATACCTATCCAAACAGCAGGCGCTTACCCCCTCTGACCCAGCAATCCACGCCGAGAAGGAAGGCCTGCAGATATTCTTACACACGCAGAACTTTCCACAAGCCAGGTTATTCACTGCACCCTGTCTGCCACGGCAAGAGCCCGGAAACAACCAAATGTCCACCAACAGCCCATCCACACAACGAAGGCTACGCAGCCAGGTAGGAAAAACAGGAATAGGAAACTCTTCATGAACAGATAGGGAACAAACTCCAAGATATGCCATGAAATAAAGCAAGTTGTAGAACAGTACGTCTGTGTACACTGTTGGTGTAAAAACGTGGCCATGGGGCAAATGACTATGAATTGGCTTCATCTGCAGAGAAAGCTGGGCCAGATACATAAGGAACCAGAGACACCAGGTACCCTGAGGAGAGAAACCGCGAGGCTAGAACAGTGTTGGGAGGGATATTTTCTGACGTACACGCTCTTATATCTTTTGAATTTGGGGCCACACGAATATATTACCTATTCAAAAAAAATTAAAATAACCTAATTTTGAAAAGTGTAAATGGCAGCAGAGTTAGAAGCTATTTCTGAAACACCTTCCCGGACACTGGGCCTTATCAGGTGAACACAGCTCCAGACCCGGGAACACACCACAATGTAATGGGCACTCTCAAAAGAAGCATTCACCCAAGATGGGCAATTTTCCAAGAATCTAAACCGACAGCACCATTGCCCGCCCCTGGCAGAAGGCCCTGGGAGGCCATGTCCCGGCACCCGGCTGGCGCACCTCTGCGAGGATGGTGGTTTCATAGGACGGCTGGTACTTCTCCTTCTCTTGCGCGGTTCTTTTCTCCATCTTCTCCCGGTCGGTCTTCTGTTTCCGGTCAGCTCCCTTTGGCTGCAAGTGCAGAGCACAGGGGTCCAATTAGTTCAAAGTGGGCAGAGGTGGCAATCAGAGGAAGATCCAGGGCTGAGCAGTGGCCCCCAAGGCCTGCACCATCCCCACCTCACCCCAATCAGGACCTCACGGACAGGAAAGCATCCCTCTCACCTCCCAGGTATCAAACACATGGTCCTCCTGCCTGGAACCCCTCCCCATCCTGAGGGAACTAAGAGACTGCTACAGGGTCCTGCCACGCAGCTGCTCATGGGAAAAGGCTTCAAAAGATCTGTAGTGGTGGCCGCTTACTGAGGGAAAGGAACCCTCAGGAGCCACAACAAATCCCAGTGCGTTCCTTGGGTTACCCGTGGAGAGTGAAAGGAAGAGGAAGAACCAGGGGCTGCTGGTCGGGGTTTGGTCCATGCTTGTAGTCTGTGAAATCCTGGGCACGGTGTGAAGGCCTCCTGGGGCTCCTACCACGCTCCCAGCTTACCCTCCACACACACGGTAACACTTCCGCCCTGACGCAGCGTGTCCCGTGCACCCAGCCACCCTGAGGAACTGGTAGAAAGTGTCGGGCCTCACAGGTACTATTGTTTCCCCCATGTATAGTTTAGGAAACTAAGGCTCAAGTGATTCAGCAAGACCGGAGAGGAACCAAGTGCCAACCAGGTCAAGAATCCAAGTCAGAGTGTCCAGGTGTGCGCCAACCCCCAGGCCAGCCCCAGCAGGCCCGGCTGATGGGGACCTTCCTGACATCACTGGGACCATCACCTCCAAGGAGTTCACAGCTTGGGTGGCGAGTTCAGACATCAAGACTCTGAGCAGCCCCAGAACTGAGCAGTTTTACTGTGTACACAGCAGACCACACACGGTAGGCAGTCAGTGAAAGAAACTCCTTCTCAAGCTCAATGGCACCTTTGGGGATTTGCACCCTGAAGTGCCTTCCTCAGGCTACAGCTTTTGACTCCCAGCTCAAGGGATTTTAGGACACAGCCCTTGGGGTGATGCCCACACTGGATGGAGGCAGGTTTGCTGGAGGTCATACAGGGACACGAATGACAGATCCAGTGTCCAGGGGGAGAGCCAGGCATGCAGCAGCCATACCCCGGTCATCTGGCCTCCCTGCTCCACCTCCGTTCTCCTGTCCCAGAAAGGAGACCCTTCTTCCCTACCAGAAGCCACAGGGCAAGGTGGCATTACTGCCAGACCATGGCTGAGCCTGCCGATGGAAAACAGCACTCAGCCCCGATGAGGCCTGCGGGGAGCCAGCTGGTCAGAGAGGGGCCCCGCCTTTCCTTTCAGAGGCCATGACATCCCCACAGAGCCCCAGGCACGGCTCCAAGAAGCCGGGAGCTTCCCAGTGACTGGGGTGACCAGGGACGGGGGAATGATGGACAGTTTGGCTGGACTCCGCCTGGCACTTGTGCACACCTGTTTGAACTGCTTCTGTGAATGGGGTGGGTGGGTGGGGTGGCCACACCTGCTCAGTACTCTTGAGGAGCCAGTTTCGGGTGATAGGGACTCCTCTCCCCTGCAAGAGATGCAGAGGCCTTCCTTGGTCACTCAGACAAGGCAGCTTCCGGCCCAATTCCCCCAATAACAGCTGGTATATGGTCAAGGAATCTGGTGGGCAGAGCCCTCAGCTTCCGCCTCAAGGTATGGAAAGGGGAGTTAGTGGGGGCCATGGGAAGAACTGGGCACTCCAAGGCCACAGAGACATTCCTCTCTCCTCCTACTGCCCAGCAAGGCATCTGACCCCCAGGGCACAGACTTCAAGAGCAGCAAAATTACACTGGATACCACTAGACGAGGCAGTGAACCACTACTAAGGGTGGAAGACAGCTAGTGGGACCATGGATGTGGTCTGTACATGGCAGGGAGAGAGGCGTGACTGACGGACAGGCAAAGACCAGCAGCGCAGTTGTGGAGATGTCCACGGTGAACCAGAAGCACGAGATCCCGGAGTGGGCAGTGAGAGCAGAGGCTCCAGCACCCACTGCACCCGCGGACGTGGTCAGCAGACTGATGCTCCCCAAAGACAGCCGTGCCCTAATTCACAGAACACGTGAGGACATCACCTTACATGGCAAAAGGGGTAAGGCTACAGATGGAATTAAGATTGCTAATAGTGTGAGATTAAATAGGAAGATTATCTTGGATCATCCCCGTGGGCCCAATGCAATCAGGGCCCTTAAAAGTGGAAGCGTGGGGAGAAGAGGAGGCCAGAGTGACGCAACGTGAAGACTCAGCCTGTTCTCCCTGGCTCTGAAGAGGGAGGGAGGGACCATGAGCCAAGGAATGCAGAGGCCTCTAGAAGCTGGAAAAGGCCAGGAAAGATTCTCCCTGGGGCCTCCAGAAAAGAACTCAGCCCTCCTGACACCTTTGGCTTTAGACTAGTGAGACCTATTTCAGACTTCTGACCTCCAGCATTGAAAGATAATACATGTGTGTAGTTTTAAGCCACTAAACTTGCAGTAATTTGTTACAGCAGGAATAGGAAACAAATATAGTGGAGAAACGCAACTTCCTTTGGAGGCCGATTTCAAGGCTTCATCATCCCAAAGCAGGAGCTTCTGAAAGTGCTACTGCTCTGGCAGGAAAGACAAACTCATGCTCCCACCACCACCTCTCCCTCACCACCGGGGCGGCAGCACTAACTGACCAGGCGTCCCACACCACAGAGCGCGGCCAAGGCCCCGGGCAGGGCCTCGGGATCCTCTGCCCACAGCCCTCAGGCAGCCAGATGCTAGCACTGAGGGTGACCCCGGCAGCCGGCTGTGCGGTCGCCTAAGTGAGGACACCATCGGCTCTCGCGTTACTTCTCCCGCAGCTGCTATGATTGGCGTGTTCCCCAAATCACTGCCGAGTGCTCACTGTACACCATGCTCTGCAGAAGACACTAGAGAGGTAAATGGCACAGTCCCTGTCTTCAGAGGCTTCCAGTCTAGTTGGGAAACGGGACAGATCACCACTCGGCTGCCAGGTTTATAGTTCTACCTGTGGGTATTTATTTCCGCATCCCTCCCAAGCTCAGGAAGATCAACACTGACCCAGCTTTCTCTCAAACGAGCCCCTTTCTCAAGTGACTCACTCTTGGATCTCCAGCCCCAACATATGGAATTTTTTCAGTAAGTTCCAAGGTCACCTGACTGCGAAAGAAGGGGAGGACGGGGAAGGCACTGGGGCTGGCTACTCAGGGCAATTCCTGCTGGAGAGGTGGGCGCACTCCCTCTCCACAGGCCCCTGCTGGAGTCTCCCAGGCCAACGGGCAGGTCCAGCCTGCCGGGGACAGGGCCTGTAGTCCTGCTAGGGCACAGGCCCGCCCACCATGAATGACGCAGGCTCTGCTGCAACCTCCATCTCCCCAGGGCCACATGGCACCCTGAGCTCCATCGCTGGCTACCATCTTTAGGAAATCAGTCCAGATAGATGAGATAAAAAACAATGATAGGTGATTGCAAGGGGTGAGGCAAGAAAGGAAAAGAGAGGAGGTACCTCCAAAAATGTTTTTCTCCAACAGGAGGTCACTGCAGAAAGAAGAATGGCCTCAGACCCTAAATACGAACATCTGTGGCTAGGGGGTCGCCTGACTTTATTTTTAAGGAGAATCTAATGGGCAACTCTACAATCTGTAGCCAACCACAAAAACAAAAATCTAAAAATGTGCAAATCCAATATTTCTCATAAAGCAAAGCTGAGCACTGACATCGATGATGAGGAAGGCTGAGGAGGTGCCCTGTGCGAGAGGATGCACATCCCCGGGTGTGCAGCTCGTGTGCATCAGGAGTCCAGGCAGAAGCCCGGCTAAAGGCACCTCGTGCTCCTTGCTGGGCCTCCGGGCGGAACGGCAAGAGTCAATGGTTGGGCGTCTCTGTTGAGTGCAGGGTGAGCACAGGCGGGACCCATGGCACATGTGACAGCAGGAGGAGTGTGGCGGGCCGTCCTACCTTGAACACCTTGATCTGGCAGCTGGCCGAGTGCAAGTGTTCCGTGTACTCCCCATTCTCGTTCTGCTTAAATGTATCAATCTGTACTCGAAAAGGCACACCCTTCTCGCCCCCGTGCTTCCTCGGGGTGAACTCAGTGCTGATACAGTGCACCTGGAAGGGAAACGTGAGGCAGGTAGCAAAAGGAGGTGAGCGGGCTCTGGACTCCCCAAGGGCTCCTCTCCAAGTGGAAGCTTCCATCCTGCATGGTCAGGTGCAGACCTGCCTCAACCTCCCTGCTCCCCGACGCTGTCCACTCAGGCCTCCCTGTGCCCCGTCCACACAGAACACGCCCTCCCACCTTTGTCCCTTGATCTCGGAGACCCTGCCTGGCCAGCTAAGTCTCACCACTGCTCCAGGCCCACTGACCCCAGAGCCCCATCCTCGCTCCTCACCCAGACCTCTCCCTTGGCAAACCCCACAGACTGCAGAGTGGGGACCACAGCTCTGTCACTAATAGCCTGGTGTCCAGATTACTCAGGCCAGGCTAGAAGCTGGAACCATTTCTGCGTTTCTGGTAAGTACCTGCCACATAGAAGGCACTCAATATGTATTTATTGTTATAATACTGTAATAATACGAAGTATATTAGTGTACTAATACAACATTAATACTGTAATAATAATTTTAAAATACAATAATAATATTGTAATTATGGGAAAAAAACAAAGATCGCTAACTTTTACTGGGCAATTTCTATGGACCAGGCACTGCGGTAACAGCTTTATATTCATTATCTGATTTGCAAGACAGGTGGGAAAATGAAGAGGCTCAAAAAGGGACATGTAGTAAGTGGGAGAGCTGGTGCTGAGCCCAGACACAGCACCCCCGCCATGCCTCCAGCCAACTCGATCTTCCATGGTGTTTAACACAAGGCTGGATCCACACCAGGTGCTTGATAATTAAATAATTAATAATGGAAACTATTATGGAAAAAATTTTTACTTCCAATTCTTTATGCTAGGACATACTTATTTTGTAAAAATCTTACATAATGATAAGCAAAACCCACACATGACTCTAAAACATTCCAAGCCCTTTTCTTTTCCCCACCCTAGTGACCAACTGGCTCTGTGACTCTGAGCAACACTCGTACACCTTCTCCCCTTCAGTTTCCTTCCCTGCAACAGAGAACAGGAGCCCATCAGGGCCCTGCAGATGGACTGGTGTGGAGGAACTACAAAATGGACCCCAGAGCTCTGGCTTTCCCCCAGAGGGCAACCTCACTTGCTCACCTGAATGAACGCAGAGGCTCTCTTTGAAGGGTCCCACAAAAACTCGACGGCGTTCAGCTGGGTCGGGCTGGCCCTGGGGTCCAAGATACCAACAGACAGTGGAATATCTGCACACACACACACACACACAAAAGTGCAATTGTCAGCCACTCCCAGATATTTAGGGAAGGACTCTTATTATAGGTTCAAATTCCTTAACCACAATTTGAAATGCCAGAAGTTCTGAAAACTAAGTTTTGAATAACTCACTTGGCAGAAAGCCTGACTTGAATTGCCATGAAGCTATTTAGAGTCTTTACCTCATTTTGTGTGAACAGTCATTTCATTTTGCTGCAGAAATATTATTGTGCTTGATTGCCTGTGATTACCCAAAGCCATAGGTCTATGCACCCTGCTGTCATTCTAACTTCTGAATTCTAAAACCCATCTGGCCCAAGGGTTGTAGATAAAAGACTGTGGACCACTGCCTGAGCCCCCCAAATTCCATTTCTGTTGCCCATCTCTGTGATGCCCATCCTTCCTTTCATCACTTATCAAAACCCTTTAAGACAGGATCCTCTGCAAAGCCTTCCCTGCAACTCCCTGACAGCTGGTCTCTGAACTCCACTGGCCTATCTTTTCACCGAAAGGGGACTTCCCTGAGGGCAGGCCCGATGGCACGTTCACCTCTGCCAGCTCCCACAGGGTTTTACACAGACAGGAGTGTGCTAAAATGCCCTGGATAGGCATGGGTCCAGACGGCGTCCAGAAAGAACCCCAACTGGCTGGAGCACCTTAGGCCTCTCCTGTCCCAGGAGACTCACCGATGTCCAGGATCCGATCTCCAGGCCGGCTCCACCGCCAGCCCTCCAGCTGCTGGTGCTCCGTGTACTGCAGCCGGCGGTCGTGGAAAACCACGCGGATGATGCTCTGGGGAGGGGAGGCCAGCGGGGGACAGCCGAGTGTGGGGACCAAGAGGGACCCAAGAAGAACCCACCGTGGACCTTCCCAGAGCCAGAGCAAACCTCCTGCCCCTCAAGGCTCCTCCTCTTAAGCCTTCATTCCCAGCTCTTGAGCGCCACGTGCTTATCCCTCCTCAGAACCCCAATAACACTAACAACAGTAAGAATAATGACAACTACCCTGTTTTCCAGAATTACTAAGTGCTTTACATACACGGCTAATCTATAGACCTTTTCATGCAGATGAGCAAACTGAAGCTCAGGAAAGTTCAGTAAGCAGTAAAGCCAGGCTCAATCCTGAGTCTGTCCAACCCAGAGCCCGTCCAGCAGGCACTCGGGCTCCCAACGCTGCCAGCCTGTCCTGGTTCCCTTAGACAACACACTCCAGGGAACAGGAAACCCCTCTCCCTCTGGAGCTTTCCCCAAACCTCCCTGCCACTCCTGACCCCCCATGGCAAGCCCAGGTGCTCAGACCCCAACCAACCCCCCCGGAGGGAGAGCTGCTTGCAGCCCTACCTTGACATATTTTGTGTTCAGATCTTGAAAGTCTCCCAGCTTCCGATTCTCCAGCAGTCGGATTTCATAAGATTGACCTGGAGGGGGGTTAATCGTAAATTTCCATTTCTGAGTGTTTTCAAATTTAGGGCTTACCCAGCTAGAGGTCTTCTCAACCCCCCCAGTGACCAACTAGGCCTCACTGCCCTGAGGAGCAAAGTGGAGAAGAAAGTCCACAGCCAGCTCATTGTTCTCTGGACTGGACACCAGGGTTTGTCCACCCAGCCTGGTTGGGCCTGGGGCACCCCAGGTAAGGCACCATATGACCCCTCAAGAGAAGCACCTCTATAGTTTTCAAGAAACAGAATTCAATATAGTTAACATTAAATTTATGCAACATAACTTCCTCTTTCTTTATAAAGAGTGCCCCCATCACTCGGATGGAGAACATAGCTACTTAAATCCACATTCGAGTAAATAACTGACCATACCTTTGCAGAGAGTAGGTTTAAAGGAACGAATAAAAGCCTGTTAAACATTGTCTCTAATTGCAGAATGAAAAGCATTTTCCCAAGTTAAAAGAATTTCACGTATTTGAAAGGGTGTGGGGATTCTGTGTGGTGACATATAACCAGCACGAGCCAGTTAAAGAATATAAATGGAGAAAAGATCCATCCGTAATAACCAGAAAAAACTTAAAAGTGTTTGAATAACCTGAAGAAAACTACACACATTTTATTGGAAGATAAAATATGGTTTGAATAAATAGGATACACCATGTTCCTAGATGGGAAGACCATGTATCAAATGATGTCAATTTTTCCCAAATTAACACAACTCTAAAACACCCTAGCATATATCACAACTTAAAAAAGGATGTTTTAGAGCTGGCCCAGTGGCTCAGCAGTTAAGTTCACACACTTTGCTTTGGCGGCCCGGAGTTTGCAGGTTCGGATCCCAGGCGCGGACAGACGCACCACTTGTCAGGCCATGCTGTGGCGGCGTCCCATATAAAGTGGAGGAAGATGGGCATGGATGTTAGCCCAGGGCCAGTCTTCCTCAGCAACAAGAGGAGGATTGGCAACAGATGTTAGCTCAGGGCTGATCTATCTCACACACACAAAAAGGATGTTTTACAAATAAGAGAGAATAAATAATTTAATAATTGGTTAATCTGATTAGGTATCTAAAAAATTCTTTATTTTTAAATAATGATAGACTCACAAGAAGTTACAAAATTGTACAGAAAGGTCCTGAGGACCCGTCCCCCAGCTTCCCCCAGGGGTAGCACCTTAGGTAACTGTGGGACATGATCACAATCAGGACGCTGACCGTGGCACAGCACCATTAACTCAGCTGCACGCTTATTGGGTTTCCTGGGGTTTGCAGGCTCTCTCTCTCTCTTTTTCGTATGTGTTTATGTGTACAGATCTATGAAATTTTATCACAAGAAGAGATTAGCCATTTCTTTCAAAGTGCAGACCCTCACCTCACAGCAAATATCAAAACAAGTTACCAATGGATGAAAAAGTCAATTTCTTAAGGTTTTATGTTAACAAGAATCACTGCTTATCAGACATGTAATAGAAAAAAAGACTTTCTGAAACTAAAATCAGTGGCGGGGGAGGAATCTGACTTCATTAAAATCTCTCTCTCTCTGAAACTTAAATGCAAAACAACAAACTAGGAACAGCAAAACCCAGTGGCTAACGTCTTAAAATAGCTAAAAGGTGAATGATTAGAAAAATACTAAGATACTCAGCAGTGGGTTGAATGGTGGCCCCTCAAAAGATATATCCATATCTGAATCTCCAGAACCTGTGAATGTGACCCTATATTTGGAAAAAGAGTCTTTGCAAATGCAATCAAGTTAAGGATACTGAGATGAGGAGATCATCCTGCACTATCTGGGAGGTCCCTAAATCCAATGACAAGTGTCCATATAAGAGACACACAGGGGGGCCGGCCCCATGGCTTAGCGGTTAAGTGCGTGCGCTCGGCTACTGGTGGCCCGGGTTCGGATCCCGGGCGTGCACCAACACATTGCTTCTCAGGCCATGCTGAGGCCACATCCCACATACAGCAACTAGAAGGATGTGCAACTATGACATACAACTATCCACTGGGGCTTTGGGGAAAAAAAAAAAAGGAGGAGGATTGGCAATACATGTTAGCTCAGAGCTAGCCTTCCTCTGCAAAAAGAGGAGGATTAGCATGGATGTTAGCTCAGGGCTGATCTTCCTCACAAAAAAAAAAAAAAACAGAGAGAGACACAGAGGAGACGGAAGAGGAAGCATGGGAGCAGAGATTGGAGTGACACAGCCACACGCCAAGGAACGCCTGCAGCCACTACAAGCTGGAAGAGGCAAAGGATGGAGTCTCCCCTAAGCCCCCAGGGGAACATGGCCCCACTGGGTTTCTGACTTCTAGCCTCTGGAACTGTGAGAGAATCAACTTCTGTTGTTTTTGTTTTAAGCCAACACGTTTGGAGCAATTTGTTAAAGCAGCCACAGGAAACTAATATACTCCTCCTCCAGTGAGTAATAGAATGAGCAAAGAATATGAAATTAAATCAATCATTCCAAATATTTGCTGAGCAACAATTATTGCCAAATACTGTGCGAATCCTAGGGACATGGAAAACAGAACAGACACAGTGCGCGTGTCACAGAGCTCATCACCACGGCTCCCACAAGGCCTGGAAATGATGCTGGCCGAGCACAGAAATACTCCCTCAGCAAGCCTCCCTTCTCAGAAGCTTTTACCAGCCGATCGCACAGGACCAGCGAACACTTAATGAGCACAGCAAGCCCCACCGCTGCTCAGGACAGTGTGCTGGGCACCCTTCCCATCAGAGGGAAGAGGCGCAGACCCCAAACTCTTGTCCTGCCAACTTGCCAGTTCAGAAGACGCAACTCACAGAACGGTCTTGCTGACCTCATCAACGCTTCTAACTTTCTGAAACAGCCAGATTTTTGACATACATTTCCGGGCTCCTGAGCCAACACTCCCTTGACAGCAACATAAAATGGAGCCTCACACGCCCTAACTGGTTTTTCCAGTGTCCTCGCCTCTTCCGAGGAAGAATGTAGCCAGCTCTGGCATGAGGTCCAACACCCTAATGGTCATTACCGTCGGTTTACCAGTGCCCCCAGGCCCAATTAACACTGACCCCAGGCTCTGCAGGGCAACTTCGGCTCATGCCCAACTGAGGCACATCCTGCCCCATACAGAGCACTTTCCGAGCCTGAACACAAGAGGCAGCAACTTAGAGATCAGAGCTATTAAGTGGGCCAGGACCATGGCCTCCTCCGCCTGCAGCAGACACCTGACCCATGTGCTTCCCCACTGAATCTGGAATCTCCCTTCCACATCCCTTCCTCCTACACACACACACACACACACACACACACACACTCTAGAGCCCCTCCCAGACACACTGCACCTCCCTTACTCAGGACTCAGCTGGACGTTCAGTCTCCCTCCCCTTGCCTGCCTCAATGCCAACGCACTGGGGCCAAACTGACCTCCCCAAGCTCGGCTCTCACACAGCACACCACCATCCAGAAGGCCATCCTCCATGGTCACACACTGGCTAATAACTGAGGTCATGAAAGCTGAACTGACCTGGGACACACGGGCATTCCTCTGCTTGGACAGCATCATTTCAGGGCATGGGTGGGAGCCATGGACAGTGGGCTCTGTGAAGGCACAGACTGTATCTGCTTTGCTCACCGCTGTACTGTTTGACACACAGTAGGTACTCAGCAAATGCTTAAACATGATTTCATATTCTTTGCAATGCTATTCTGTGCTAGAACTACAGGGTTTACAAAAGTAAGACACACTTCTGCTCTCAAAGGGTTAGCAATCTTCTGGGGTATATCAAACAGCACAGGAAAAGCACTAATGTAAGGCAGAAGTTGAAAAATCCCTCTAAGAGACAACAGAGATCCAAAGACAGCCACTACTCAGCCAGCATGGGGAGGAGGAGGGTGAGAAACGGTTTGAACAAGATGACATGTGCGATGGACTTTGAAGAGTGGGCAGGATTTCTATAGCTGAGGGGAAGAATGAGTAAGAAAGTAACCCCAAGCCAAACTGCAGCAAGGAGGTGGGAGGGGAGAGGTGTGCCTCGAGGGAACAATAAGGAGCAGCTTTCCCTCACCGGGGCTTACCCCATGGCGCTTACTCCATGCCAACGTCTGCTCAGATGTTCAGTCACTTGAATCTCAGAACAAGTCAATGGGGCAGTTGAGGATTATGAGCCCCACTGACAGAACGAAGCAGAGGCTCCAAGAGGTTACCTGACTTGGGCAAGCTCAAACAGCTAGTAAGTGGCAGAGCCAGGAGCAGAAACTAAATCTGTTTCCAGCACCTACCACATTCTTTGCCGCATCCTACCGGTGGGTGTCATTTGCTGGAGAGAGGACATCTGTAGTTCTACATAATTCTCTCTCTACTTCTCCTTGCTGGAAGGCATCCAATTCCATTTTATATACTGATTAAAGTTTGCCTACAGCATCTTATGGCATATACAGCACCCCAACCATCCCCATCCCAAGTTAAATGGTTTTTTTCCTTCCTTCTTCCCGTTAAGACTAGCAATAAAGGTGATTCCTAGAATGACCAATTCAATCGCCAGGCGACCTTGGATAAAGCATGTTGACTCCATTTCCTTGTCTGTAAAATTCTGTTTTCTACATTCTAAACAATGATTTGGGAGGAAAAACAAATCACTATAGAAAATGATAGTAAAGCCTGTTCCAATTTCAGAATTGTGAAATGTGTAAAAAGAAAAAAAAAAAGCTGGTCTTAGAATCAAGGAAATAGGATAATAAATAACTATCATTTGGCTGTCATTCAGCTATGTGTTGGGACATTGTTAAGGCCCTTACATGCATTATTTCATTTAGTCCTTTCAACAATCCATGAGGAGAATCCATTATTGCCCCCATTTTATAGATGAGGAAATTAAGATCGAGGGAGGTTAAGCATCTTATTGAAGATCGAACACAGGTCTCTCCGACTCCAAAGACTGACACTCAGCCAAACTACTATGCAGTGTCGAGTTGCTTCAAAGGTCCTTTCTGGTTCTAATGTTCAAGAAGTACACCTATTACATTTCTCCTAAACTTCTTGATATTCATTTCATTTCATGACCCCCTTCCCTTCCTTTCAGGCTCAAATCCCTAATGCCCCATGACCTCAGTTCTCTGAACTAAGATGGACCTTAGAAATCTGACGGATATGTAACCACACTGTGGCATAAGGTTTGATATTTGTTTCCTCATGATAAATTAGTCTCCTTGAAACACATGTTCCTACCCCTTTTACAATACTCTGAACATATTATAAGGTTACAGTAACTAAAACCATGTCATTTTTGGCATGGGGACAAATAGACCAATGGAAAAAAACAAAAAGCCCAGAAGTACATACTTGGAAACTGGATTTATGACAGTGAGAAAAAAGACAGACTTTTCAAGAGTGAGGGGTGACCAGTTATCTAACATGAAAAAATAAATCCCTACCTCCCACCATTTATAATAAATTAATTCTAGGTAAATGAAAGCCATAAAATAAAAGCAAAACCTTAACATTTCTAAAGAAAATATGAGACTTTATGACTGTGGAGTAGGAAAGGATTTCTTAAATCAGAAACAAATAGACAAAGAAAAACTTATGTCCTTTATATCACATAGGAAAACTATGTTAAAATTTATATATTGAGACACTTGTGAAAATGTCAGGGGTGCTGTTAAAAATTACACAGTATCTATAAGTGGCGACTGACCTGGCAAACTGGTCACCCTGTGGAAACAGAAAATAATCAACAAACATATGAAAAGATGCTGGTCTCTACAAGTATGCAGGATAATGCAAAATAAAATAAGATACCATCTTACATCCATTGGAGGGGCAAAAATTACAGTGTGACAATATCAAGGGTTGCTGTGAATGTAGAGAATGGGCACTCTCAGGTGTTGCTGATGGAAGTATCACACTGATACAACCATTTTGAAGAAGAGTTTGGCAAAAAAGAGTTAGGCTAAGGATACACAAGCCCTTCTGTCAAGCAAATCCAATTCTAGAGGCATATCCTAAAGAAGCACTTGATGTGCACTGGGAGATGGACAGAAATTGCTCGAGGTGGCACTACTCATTACCAGGAGAAACTGTCAACAGCCTACACATCCAGCACTTAAAATGAGCACTCTAGAGACACACATCAACATGGAGAAATCTCAGAAACATAATAAACAAAAAAGGTACATGGTGACATATATGAAAATACTTAGACAAAGTTTAAAGACAAAACTGTACTGTTGCTTTTTATGGCTAAATTTGCAAGAAGTAAAGACTTAAAAGGTAAAATGTAAAAATGTGCATGGGGATTCAAACCAACACCAACACTTCAAACCAATCCCAATTTCACAATAGTGGTTTTGCTTCCTGGGAGGGAAGAAAGGCAGGAGGATTAGAATAGAGGTAAAATCAGAAGCAAATTTGGCAAGATTGAAAAAACCCTGTTGGGCACATGAGTATTTGTTGTCTTATTCTCTGTAGTATTCAATCGATCTGCAGTAAAACAGCTCTCTCACACAGGCACACAATAACTGAGTGGAGGCAGAGCACTGGGAGCCAGGCGTCATTCTGCATGCTTCATGCCATGTGTTTCCGACTCTCCAGCCCCACCTTCAAGGGAGGGTCCCTCGGGTTACACTGCTCAGCAGTCACCGTACACCCCCCACGCCACCCCCTCTGTGCCACTGACACGTCGGGTGCAAGGCCTCAAAGACGCCCGCACGGACAGCATTCACCCCACGTATCACACACCACCCCACAATTTTGCCACTGAAACTAAAAACTGCCTGCAACATGATGAGCCCATTTTATTTAATCAACTCACTTTTTAAACTTAATTTTTTAAGTGTACACCATGACTGCATATAGAAAATCATATCATATATCATAAATAATACGTAGTATGTAAAAATCATACGATATGCAGCTACCAATGTTCTTCTATGTACCCCTAAAACTACGCAGGGAACCTGGTCAGCACCCAGGTTTGGAGCCCGGGCTCACATCTGGGCCCACTACTTACTAATGGGCAAATGGCTCCATGTGCCAGCCTCAGTTTCCACATCTCCAAAATGTGGACCATATTGGTACTTAATTGGTACTCAGAGGGTTGTTGGAGGGCTGAAGGCACACCCAGCAGAGAGTTCACACAGGAGGGATCTTTGGCTGGACCTCAAAACCGCCCAAGCAGTGAGAGCACTGGAAAGCGGCAGCCGAGAACTGGACAGGGCACTGGGGGCCTACCAGCTGGTGGTGGCCTTTCCGCAGCCTCACTGAAGCCTTCAAGGCAATTCCTTCCACCCACCCTGGCCCCACCCTCTACTCTGGTTCTGTTAAAGGCCTTTTAAGGGCAAGCAGGGAAGGAGCCCCAGGGTCAGCACTTGATGATGTAAACTAGCCCTCGGCAGGTGACCACCAGCCCGGCCCAGAGGGACCAGGTGACTAGGAGGGCGGGAGCTGGAGGGCAGGTGGTCACAGGCTCCACCCCCACCGCAGTGGCCAGCTGAGCCCTGGGGACCCCCTCCTGCTTTAGTGCTCTGGCTTTAGATGCAGGGAGGGGT
This sequence comes from Diceros bicornis minor, assembly GCF_020826845.1. Taxonomy (NCBI): domain Eukaryota; kingdom Metazoa; phylum Chordata; class Mammalia; order Perissodactyla; family Rhinocerotidae; genus Diceros; species Diceros bicornis. The sequence continues at coordinate 11,473,016 of NC_080749.1, read as the reverse complement.
GGGGGCTCCTCAGCTGGACTGAGGCTCAGCAGGGAGCCCTGGCCGCCACCCAGAACACAACGGGAAGAATAGCTTGGATGCTGCCCAAAGGGCCCTGAAGCCACTCCAAAGGGTGTGGAAGCTTCCCTCTACCCCAACCTAGCTAGGACTGTCCCCAGCCTCTATTCCTTGGCACTTCCTTGCCTCCACCCTACACAGGGAATAATTGGGGAAGGAGGGCAAGGAGCACAGGTGACAGAAGAGAAAACTTCTTTTCAGAGGAAGACGAAATAAAATACACACGTGTGGGTCTCTGCACTGTGCCTGGCCCAGGTGGGTGCTCAACAAGCCTTTGTTTCCTCTGTCTTCGTTCATGTAACCCACAACATCTAACGTCTTCTAGCCCAGGCATCAGCCAACTTTCTCCGTAAAGGGCCAGACAGAACTATTTTTGGCTTTGTGGGCCATAAGATCTGTCACAACTACGAGACTCTGCCATTGTAACAAGGAAGCAGCCACAGACAATATGTGAAGAAATGGGTGTGGCTGTGCTCCAATAAAACTTTATTTATGGACACAGAAATTTGAATTTTTATATAATCTTCACTCTTCCTACTGACCTCTTCCTTCCTCCCAACTTCTTTTGGCATTTTGCAACTTTGCCCCTTGGCTTTCTTGCATGATGGCTAAGTCGTAGCTCCCCAACTAGACTGGAATCTCTCTGAGGACAGGCCAGCTGCCACTTTACCTGAACCAGACTTGCACACATGCATACACACACACACACACACACACACAAACCAGTCCCTTGTACTGTACTGGTATATGATAGGTTTTTAATTAATGGTGGCAGAATTTGATATTAAATTCCCTAAAGCAAAAACAGAGCTGGAACTAGTCAGCCAAACCAAGAAGAGCATGAAAAGATGTTTAACCTCACTAATGGTCAAAGAAATGCCAAATGAAAATAATGCAATGCCAATTTCATGTATCACATTGGCAAAAATTTAACAGACTGCTAACATCCCATAAGGATAAAATGTGGGTAAACGGGGCCTCACACGTGTTGGTGGTGAGAGATATAATGTCACAGCCTATTGGGCATTTTGCCAATACCCATCAATATTGAAAATGGGCACAGTCTATGACTCAACTACCCCATCAGCAAGACTCTAGTATACAGAACTGCCAGCACATGTGATTAAAAATATTTATATAAGGTGGGGGCCGGCCTGGTAGCATAGTGGCCCGGGGTTCACGGTTCACACACTCCGCTTCAGTGGCCTGGGGTTCACGGTTCCAAATCCCGGGCATGGACCTACACATCGCTCCTCAGGCCATGCTGTGGCAGCATCCCACATACAAAATAGAGGAAGATGGGCACAGATGTTAGCTCAGAGCCAATCTTCCTCAGCAAAAAGAGGAGGATTGGCAATGGATGTTAGCCCAGAACCAGTCTTCCTCACAAAAATATATATATATATATATTTACACGAGGCTATTCAATGCAGTAGTACTATTATAGCTAAAAACTGAAAATAAACTAAATGGTCAAGAACTGTGTTATACCACATTGTGGCATAATATGTAGCCATTTCAGAGAATGCAGCCTTCACCTTAACTGCGTGATTAGGTTAGCAGCATATGCCTCCTGATGCGGTGCACCGGGAAGGACACGGTGTCACCATTCCTGCCCCACAACCTGAATCTAATCATAAGGAAACAGGCAAACCCAAATTGGGAAACAGCCTACAGACACCGGGCCCAGACTCCTCAAAAATGTCAGCATCATGAAAGACAAGGAAAGGCTGAGGATCTGTCTAGATTAAAGGAGAGTAAAGAGAGGGACAACTAAAAATAACACCTCGTTCTGGACTGAATCTCAAACCAGGGTGAAAAATTGCTAAAAAGGACATTATTGGAACAACTGGCTATGCGGTAGGTAACTGTATTGTATTGATATTAAATTTCCTGAAATTGATCATGGAATTGTGATTACGTCAAAGAACGTCCTTGTTCTTAGGAAATACATGCTCAAGTATTTAGGAATAAAGGAGCATGATATCTACAACTAACCCTCAAATGATTCAAGGAGGAAAATATATACAAAATACAGAGATAAAGCAAACATGACAGAACATTAACAACTGGTGAGTCTGGTGAAGGGTGCACAGAAGTGTGTTGTAATAACCTTTCAATTCTTCCATGGCTTGAAATTTAAAATTACTTTGAATTAAAAGTTTAAAAATAGCTTTAAAATTGAGATTGAAAAAGAATTAGGCAGACCTAGATCTACAATAGACAGGAAGAACCATACACACACACATATATATACACACACACAATGTGTGTATATATATATATATATACACATACATATGAACGGGAAAAACAAGTTGCTGAATAATATGTACACAAGGTGATTGTACTTTTATTTTAAAACGTTATACACATATGCCTACATTTGTGAGTCTATATGCATCTAACAGTGAATAAAGGGCTCTTCCCTCTTAAATTATATGCATCTTCAGCATTAACTTTTTTTAAACGAGGAATATATTATATGTGAATTTGAAAAAAATACAAAACAAAGAAAAGAGGGGGGAGTGCCTCATACTGCTCTAAGCACGGAAGCGATGTCCATGGTGACAATGCTTGGTATTTTTTTCTTCCAGTGTCAGGCTGGCACCCAAAAGCCAACCAGCCAGGGGGGCATTTGGGGAGAACAGTCTTTGTCCAATAAACAAAACACCAAACACATGCAGACGAGGTCAGACACACGGAGGTCCTTCCAACCCAGCGTCTCTCTGGGAGACCACCTGAAAACCCAGAGTATGACTGTGCCCATTTTAGAGGTGATGATGCTAAGTCCCAGAGAGCTACTGATGTGCCACGGTGACACTGCAAGCTAGTGGCAAAGACTCAGCAGCCTGTGGCCTGCCCCAGGGGAGGGGAGCTGGGGTCAGGTCAGATACACTTGGGTTGAGTCAGACCCTCCCACGTCCTGGCAAGTTCTTGAACCTCTCTGCATCTTACTCTCTTCAACTGCAAAATGTTCTCTACAGATCGGCTGGGAGGATTAAGTGAGACAATGTACTTCCAGCCTGGCATGCAATAAGTACTCAAAAAGTGCGAGTCACTGGTACCACTTCTAAACAACAGGTGTTAAATGCACTCTCATGTACCGAGCCCCACCCAGGCACTGGCCACTGTACTCAGTGCGCACACAGGAACTCTCCTCCAGCACTCACAACAGCTTCATACGCTGAATGACCCAGCTGCCCAAGGTCACACAGCCAGGAGGCAGCCAAGCTGGGACGCGCCCTGGGACGGCTCCACCAGGGCTACCTGATTCTTCCCGACCGTCGGGGGGAGGGCACTAGGGGATACCGCTGCTGAGACCAGGGCACTACCCAGAGCAGTCCCACCCCTGCTTGCCTCACCCTGGGCAGTGCTCACCAGGCGCCTCTGCAGAGTGGCTCCGCCAGTGAGCGGAACCCAGCGCAGGGCCTCCTGCCCAGATCATGGTGTTCCCAAGAACAGGAGGCAATTGCCCGGGCCAGCCAAGATTTACAGGTGTTTACTTTCCAACAGTTACTGGTTTAGGTAATTAATGCCACATAAAACATAATGGAGGCCATCATTACCCCAGAGACAGGAGGGCTGGACACCAAGAGTCCTGTAATAACGGCAGACAAGCATAACAATGGGAGAAAGCACAATCCCGCACCCTTTGTGTCCAGCGTGTGTAGTTTGTCTTGTCTCTTGCATATGTGTGGCATCATGCAAGTGTGTCGACACAGAGCGCTCAGATACAGGGCATGCTTTTCCATCAACGACCTGAGTCCCCATCCTGATGGCCTATCACAGCGTGACCTTGGGTGGGGCACTTAACCTCCTGGCAACCACTTTTGAATATCATAGACGAGGCACCATGCCTGGCACGCAATGGATCCCCAATAAATACTTGGAAGATGGTAGGTATGTGTGTGTGTGCAAAAATAGAAGAGTAAACCATGCCTTGGAGTCACCTTAGAGAAGAGATTGTTTCCAGTGCTGGGGCAGGGAAAACATGAGATGTGCATCTTGTACTAAGCATCTTGTAGTGCCAAAAGTGAGAAAATACTCAAAAATAGGATAGAAGCATGTCAAAGTAACACAGGAGCCAAACTGCAGGAATGTCCGTTTTATAAAAGTCACAAGGGGCCAGCCTAGTGGCGCAAGTGGTTAAGTGCCTGCACTCCACTGTGGCAGCCCAGGGTTTGCCGGTTCGGATCCCGGGTGCGCACCAACGCACCGCTTGTTAAGCCATGCTGTGGCGGCGTCCCATATAAAGTAGAGGAAGATGGGCACGATGTTAGCCCAGGGCCAGTCTTCTTCAGCAAAAAAGAGGAGGATTGGTATCAGATGTTAGCTCAGGGTTGGTCTTCCTCACAAAAAAAAAAAAATCCACAGATGGCGCTATAATTCGTGGGCGAAAGTTTGAGGATAACTAAGATATCGGCATAGTCTCCAAATATCGCCCCCACCCCAAGATATTTATTACCTTCAGAGGGGAAGGTAGTAACTAGACAACAGAGAGACCTGCAGACACTACTAGATCATCAGGGTTTACACCACCAGCAATAAGACAAATCAGCACTGCCATCCCCCAACACGATGCACTGGCCAAGGCACAATGTCAATTCTGTGGCATTCTTGCCAAAATGCAAGAACCTCAATATCATCATAAAAAACCTCAGACAAACCTAAATGGAGGCCCATTCTACAAACTAATCAGTAAGCACTCTTTAAGTCTGAAGATATGGAAGAAAAGGAGAGACTGAGGGACTGCCACAGATTGGAGGAGACTAAAGAGACATGAGAATGAAATGCCATGTGGGATCCTGGATTGGAACCCGAAACAGAAGAAGGACAGTTGTGGAGGAACTGGGAAAATTCAAATGAAGACTGTAGTGGAGTTAATAGAATCATACCAATGTCATTGCCCGGCTTCAATCACTGTGCCACGGTTATATAAGATATTAACATTATGGGAAGCTGGGTCAAGGGTAGACAGGAACTCTCTGCACTATTTTGGACACTTTTCTTCAAGTCTATTCTCTTCTCTTTCCCCCCAATGCCCTGGATTCCCAAGCCCCACCCAGAACTATGGACAGTAGACCCAGGTGGGATCCAGGAACCCGCACACTCATAAGCACTGCTGGCTGATTCCAAGACAGGCGCCTCTGGGCCCCTCGACCCTTGATAAGCATTTTAAAAAATGGTTTGATTTGCTCTTGGTACTGGAAATGGTATCTCTTTTTCCTATTTTATTTTATCCTTGGTTATTGTTGGTTCACTGGAAATTCACTAATTTTTGCGTGTTGAACTTGTATCAGCCTCACTGTTGAACTGAATCCTTAAACTATTAAAATGAGCAATATGAAACTGCAGATCATCACCCCATTTTGATCGACAAAATGGCAACTGCATATGGTTCAACCTAATACAACGGTTCTTGCAGATCAATAAGCAAAAGAGCAACAGAAAAATGGGCTATGGATATAAACTCAGTTTTTAGTAAAAGAAGTACAAGGGCTTATAAACAAACATGAGAAGATGCTCAATTCCACTCATAACAGTTATCAGAAATTAAGTAAACACAAATTAAAATGAGGTGCTTACTTTCCGTGTGCACATTAGAAAAGATTCAAAATATTGACAACGTAGTGCCCAGGAAAGGATGTGGAGAAACAGGTACCCTCTGCCCAGGTGGTAGGGGTATAAACAGGTAAGTTAGTAGGACAAAGGACAGTAAAGAGTAGAAAACCATACCTCTAAGATAAGGTCAGAACGTGACTCACTCGGGCACCTCCCTCCAAGCCCTGCCCGGCAGGAAGCGCATCGGGGCTGAGAGTGTTCACGTGCCCTGAGCCCTAAGATCTTGGAGGTGGGAACCAGGCATCCTGGCCACTCATATTCCAACCACCACCGTCTGGCCTGGGCAGCCCCATTTTCTGTGTTGGCCTCTGACAAGATGAAGGACTTTCTGGAGCAGTCACTGTTGGGGCAAACAGGGGTTGTCCATGCAGCCCCAAGGCAACCAAAATCTCTTCTTTCCCCTCACCCCCAGGCCTTCCAGAAGAGCAGGCACCTACGGACCATCTCAGGGAACTGCTCCAGCCTCAGCCTCTGCTTGCAGAGCGGAGAAAGGGAGAAGGTGGGAGCAGCCACGCTTGGACAGGGCCCGGCTCTCACGCCACGTGGGGTCCAGGTGAGCATGTGGACAGCCAGGCCAACGCTTCCCTCCCTGGAAGTGTGAAATCAAGAGGCAGGGGATGAGAGCACCGGGCCTTCTTGGCGGCTGGGCTGAGGACCTGTGTTCTCGGGAGCTTTGGGTGGCCTTCCTGTCTGCCCTCTGGCCACAGAGGCCGAGAAGCTGGTGGGCAGAGAGAGTATCAGGCTGACCCCAGAGAGGAACAGAGAACAAAGTCAGAGAATCCTCATGGTGTTTGAGCCTCTGGCTTCAGTTTGCTCCTGAGGCCCAGCTGCAACCCTACCTTGAGGTCACCTGCTTTGCGTGATGCCAGCAAATGGCCAATAGTGGCCACCAGAGGAGGCCTCTATCACCCCATCCTTACTCCACCAAAAAGACAGACAATAAAGAGTGCTTGATGTGGACACATTAGAACCCTCCTGTACTGCTGGCAGCAACGCAAAACAGTGCAGCTACTTTGGAAACCAGTCTGGCAATTCCTCAAAAGGTTAACATGGAATTACCATATAATCTAGAAATTTCACTCCTAGGAATACACACAAGAGAAATGAAAATATAAGTCCATGCAAAAACTTGTACATGAATGTTCATAGCAGCATATTCATAACAGCCAAAAAGTAGAAACAACCCAAATGTCCATCAACTAAAGAATGAATAAATAAAATGAGGTACATCCATATAACGGAGTATTATTCGGCAATGGAAAGGAATGAAGTTCTGACACATGCTACAACGTGGATGGCCCTTGGAAAAGAAGTCAGTCACAAAAGACTTCCGTTTGTATGACAGCATTTATATGAAATGTCCAGAATAGGCAAATTTGCAGAGACAAAGTAGATTAGTGGTTGTCTAGGGCTGGGGGCAGGGGTGTGGGGAGAGAAGGAGAGAATGGGGATTGGCTGCTAATGGCTGCAGTTTCTTTTAGGAGGGACAAAAATGGTCTACAGTTAGTTGTGGGGATGGTTTAATATGTTTAATTGAGCATATTAAAAATATGAATTGTACACTTTAAACGGGTGGATTGTACCGTATGTGAATCGTATCCCAATGAAACAGTTTAAAAAGAGAGACTGAGGTACCACTCTGTGACACGGGGCAAGTCACACAGCCTCTCTGGGCCTCAGTTTACCCAGCTATAATACAGGAGAGTGGCGTGGGAGGTGGATAGGCTAGATTAGTGCTTCATAAACTTTAATACATTCATAAATCACCGGGACCTTGTTAAAATGCAGGTTCTCATTCCGTTGTCCTGCAGCAGACCCAAGATTCTGCATTTCTCGTAAGCTTTCAGGTGATGCTGGTCCCTAGACCACATGTTTAGTAGCAAGGCATCAGAGACGATATCTTAGGCCCCTCCAGGCCTAATCCTTTAGGAATCCACTCTTGTCCACCTCTGTGAATTCCAGAGCATGTGTGGTCTCTCCTTCCCATTCAAGGCTCACAGGGTCCTCCAACCACCCAGACGGAAGCTTCCAGGGCCTGAACACTGGTTGGAGAGTGCACAAGAAGATCAAAAACCTCCCAAGTCTGCTTGAGCACAGAGTACCTGGCTGAGCACAGGAGAGGTCCTCAACCTGCTAAGCATAGGGCTTTGCAAGGTCCGGTCCTCTCTTTCTGGAAAACGAGAGATGGAAAACAGCAGTACCCTCAATGTGGTGGTGAATAAACCCTAGTACATCTAGGGATCAATCACTGGGGTGCTGAGTGGAAACACATTCCTGCCCCTCCTCGTTCTAACACAACAGGAACCACACACTCCAGGAGACTCTGATGCTGGTGGTCCAAGGACCAAATACTGTCCTAGAGCCACTCTGGAAAGAAGACAGGAGTGCACTCCTCAGGAACCCACTTTACATGCCAACAAGTCAATTCCACCCTCCAGACCTCGTTTCCCCATCAATAAAAGGGGGCTGCATAAGATGCCCCTCAAGGTACCCAAAGGACATTCCTGTGTCAGACAAGTTGAGGGGCAAAGTAGAAGGTAGGAAGGGAGGCCAGCTGTCCATCTCTGGCCTCCAACCATGACAACTCCAACCTACCCAAGCAACAGGTTTCTTTGCTGGATAGCTCCTCAAGGAGGAGTATCCCCTGGGACCTGTCAGAGGGACACCGAGTCCTGAGAAAGACGAGGTAGGAACACCAGCTCCTAATTACCACAAAGAAGCATTTGTCCTTCTCCTTGTGGTCTCTACAGACTCCAAAGCTGCCCATCCCAGGGCCTCGGAGCCGAGAGCCCTGGGCTAACACCTGGCCCTGCCCCTAGCAGGTTGTATGGCCTAGAAACTTTCCACCTTTACTTGGGCTTCTTTCCTTCTCTTGTGAAGTGAAAGGGTTGCTTCTTGTAATCATGTAGTCTTGTAATCATGGTAGCTACTTGTGTAGAGTGGCTCCTTTAAAGCAAAACAAACGTAAGTACCTTCCTCTTTCAGAGCAGAGAATCTGTACACATTCTTCTAAGTAGTAGTTCTAACCACAGTACAGTAGCGCCTGAAACCTGACTCAGGAGCCCATTTACAAAGAGTAAAGCGGGCCTTCCTATCCTGATCTTCCTTCCTGTTCCCCTGCCCACCAAACACCCGGGAAACACAGCCAAACTTATCAGCAAAAGGGAGATAACATTTATTGAGACCCACTGACGTGCCTGGCACTTAAATATGATTATCTTCCCACAATGTACCATATAAGCTATAACCCTTTCTACTTGTCCAGTGACCACAGCAAAGTTTACTAAACCTGGTATCCTGTGTGTCAGCCCCACTGCTGGTCTGTCCTGGTTGCCAGGCACTTGGTTGGCTTAAGGGCAGGACACCCACAGGTTCCAGCAGGCAGCTCTAGCCCACAAGCTACTGGCCAGGGGCTGAGCCGCAGTGCCCTTTGGAGGCAGGCAGGGCCTGCTGACGGCCACACAAACGTCCTTGCTGCTGGTCCTGCGGCAGCTGTGCAGTGCTCTGATGAGGCTGTCTGAATTACGGGGACAAGGATCAAGTGTGTTTGAGTTTCCCCTGGGAATACTGGTATGTGCTGCTTTGTTTTTACTGTAAAAAGCCAAGGTATTTTGGGGAAAATGAGCTAGCTGAAAGATTTTCTGCCCAAGTTGAAGAACATGTAAAGCTGGTGAGCAGACTGAATGCATTCCAGAAGCCCTCGAGTCCCCTGCAGCGGGCGCCAGTCCTCTGACGTGACAACTCTGTGTTTGGCAGCTCTTGGTTAAGGTGCAAACAAGTCCACCTTTCCACCGGGGGAGATGGCAGACCTCCTTGACCAAGAACAGAAAAGTGAGCCCCCTAAAATTTCATTTCATGGGGTAATAACGGCTCATCTGGAAGGACAGATATGGTCACTCACAGAGGCATCAAAATCCTTCCAGTCCCAAGTGACTAAGCCAAAAACATCTTAAAGACATCTCGAAGAATGCAGAACAACACTGGATGGAAACAGCAGGTGGTCTTGATGAAAATGGTCAGCTTCGGGAAAGCCCACAGCTGCTGGGCCAAGAAGATGCTGAACCGAAGGAAAGAGCGGAGGAGCGAAAAGAACAGGAAAAAGCGCTTGAAAACTTCAACACACAGAGGGAAGAGGAGGGCAGTGATAAAGGGAACCAGTTAAAATCTTTGAAGATGATAAACTCACCTGCTCTCTTTAGAGATTACATGAATGATGGCAACTTGGCCTCAGAGAAAAAGACTGAGTCAGAAAACGGAGACCAAGACGATCAGTCAGAGGTCATTGTGAAGAAACTCAACGATGTTGCTAACTTAAATGCTTCCTTAAAAATTCTTGAGAGAGAGCCGGCCCCGTGGCTTAGCGGTTAAGTGCGCGCGCTCCGCTGCTGGCGGCCCGGGTTCGGATCCCGGGAGCGCACCAACACACCGCTACTCCGGCCATGCTGAGGTCGCGTCCCACATACAGCAACTAGAAGGATGTGCAGCTATGACATACAACTATCCACTGGGGCTTTGGGGGAAAAATAAATAAATAAATAAAATTATTAAAAAAAAAAATTCTTGAGAGAGAGAAACAGAGTATTTAAGAAGTTATGTGAAGAAAATAAATGCAAGAAGCACTTGCAGTTCAAATCAACAGTCTCCCACCAGAGCAGGCACCTTGACAATGTGAAAATGCACAGGTGGAGAGGGAGGATCAAAACTCCAGCTGAAACTCGATGCTGCTTGAATTACATCAAGATCATGAAACGCAACTCTGCAGAAAACCAATGGAGGAGGGAATGTACTGCTTAGAGATAGAGAGAAGCCTCTCCGAGTATATGAAAACACCAGGCTTATACGTCAAAATCTTGACTCCTCCAGGAAGATGGAGAAATCAAAGGTGCATCCATCAAAGTGGCTCAGCTCCCACGAGCAACAGCTCAAGAAAGTTTGTTGGTGGTTGTGTAGACAGGGAGAAAGCTCAGTAATCTCAGGGAAAAACTGGCTGTATTCGAGTTTGAAATTCAGCTTTTTCTAAGTGGTCACTTTGTTCCTGCTGTTCCACTTGCAGCCCAGGGCAGTGCCCAGGAAGGTCATGGATTAAATTAACCATGTGTTTCTGATGCTTAGACATCTAGGGCCTATCTGGGTAGGCTGCCCTACCCAGGACTAGTCAATTCTTAGAGACAGTAAATGACCAGCCTTTGTGTGTGTCTTTCATATGCAAACCAACCAATCCAGGGTCCACACCCCAACCACCTCCCCTATCAGGCTTTCAGCAGCTCTTACCCTCCAGGCCACTATTCCCTTGTCCAAATCTCTCCAGAGCCAGGTACCAGACTAGGGACAGCCCCTATGCCCCAGAGCCAATCTTAAACCTGCCTACTCTGCCTCACCATTCTTCCCCTGGAAACCATAATAAAGGCTCTTGACCATGTTTTCCCCTCAATCCCTCTGCCTCCTGACCCTGGTGCATCTCCATGTAGCCCTGCATGGTGCAGTGCGCCCCCTCCTCTTGAGAACTGCGAGTAACAAAGTATCTTTTCAATGGTAATCGTCTCCTTATCTGTTGGCCTCACCAAACCTGAAAAATAATAAAAACTATATTTAAAACAGATCAGGATATCCCCTGCATCATCAGGTCCCCATGGGCACAGGAGGGGTTAGCTGTGAGGGCAGGGACAGAGTGATGGGCAGGCTTTATTCAGATTATAGCAGCCAACCTCTAAATATGTACAACCACAGCAGGACATCCGAGGCATCTTCTCTCTTTAAATTAATCCTGATTGAGGCCTATTTCACTTAACACGTTACTTAATTGATACTGCATTTGTTCTTGTTGAAGTTTTAATAACTATAATTTCTAATATAGTGTCTGCAGAATATAGATGGTGTTAACATAATTCTTAAGAATATATCATTCCAGTTCATTGGACCCTCTGGAATTAGATCATGTATTATATTTTAACTTAATTGATTGATTGATTGATTTGCTTTAAATTAGTTGGTCCACTATTAAAACATAATTAAAGTCTGACATGACCAGGAGGAGACCTTTGAAATATTAAAAATCATTTCCATATGGCATAAGCTAAGTAATCTGTGCAAATAACTTCCTATTTATTTCAATAAACGTTGATCCCTTTCAAAACAAAGAAACCAAAAAACCCAATCGATGACAACCACATCCCCAGCTAATTTATTAGTATTTTTATTAGTTTATTAATTCATAGATTAATTGTGAGGAGTTGACATTTGGGAAAGCATTCGTTTCTTATTTTGTTTTTCTTTTTAACCTTTGTTATGTGGTTTTTAGAATTCTGTGCTGGTTAAACATTTCTAAATTTTATGTAGCCAAAATAAAGTGTCCTTGCATGGCAAAAACAAACAAATAAAAACAGGGGCCAGCCCAGTGGCATAGTGGTTAAGTTCACACACTCCGCTTCCACGGCCCGGGGTTCACAGGTTCAGATCCCACGTGCGGACCTATGTACTGCTTATCAAGCCATGCTGTGGCAGGTGTCCCACATATAAAATAGAGGAAGATGGGCACGGATGTTAGCCCAGGGCCAATCTTCCTCAGCAAAAAGAGGAGGATTGGCAGATGTTAGCTCAGGGCCAGTCTTCCTCACCAAAACAAACAAACAAACAAAAACAACAAATATCTCATTTAATTCTCAGGACCACACCTGAAGTGGGTGCTACGTCTTTTACAGAAGCACAGGTTGGCAGGTTCAGTAACTTGAGAAAAAACAGAGAGCCAGAATTGGAACCTGGGCGTATCCAACTCCAAAATTCCTGGCTTTTGATCTGCCACCCAGTTTCTAAGAAAAGATAATTAATAGTATCATCCAAACTAGTGTCACCAACAAGGGAAAAGATGTTTTTTTAATTTAACAACACACACTGGATCTCTTTCATGGATATACGTAAGAATCTACCTCACGCTTTTTATGGCTGCGTAGTGTTCCACTATATGAAGGCTCCATATTCAGTAAGTTATTGTAGGACAGTGTGATGGCCATTTGGAAAGTAATCAAGTTGGATTCCTACCTCATTCCTTACATACCAAATAAATGCCAAAGTGTCAAAGACTAGGAAAAAAAATTTTTTAAACAAGTGAATATTATTAAAATCTTAAACTGAAGAAGGCCTTTCCTAAATGGGACATGAAACACAAAAAGAATTAAGGTAAAATCCAGTAAACCTGGTCACATAAAAATTGATAAAAACTTTTATTGCATAAAAGAAAGAACAAGAACAAGAAAGAACAAATGAATGAAATCAATGACAAGAGGGGAAAATATTTCTAACACATTATCTCAAATACGCAAAAAGCCCTTACAAATAAATAAGAAAAGGATGAAAATCCCACTTGAAAAATGGGTAAATCACATGAAAGCAAAAAGAACAGAAATAACCAAATACAATCTGAAAAACCTATTCATCACCGAGGAAACGAAAATTAAAACACAAATACCTTATATTTTTCCCACTAATTACCAGGGGTCAAAAAGCGCCAGCAAAGGTATAGAGAAATCAACATTCTTCGTTCATTCAAAGAAGTTATGCATGCCAGGCACTGGACTAGGACTAGCAGTAAACAAAATGTCCAAGGTCTCTGCTTTCAAGAAGTTTATGTTCCAAGTGTGGTAGAGATGGGGAGTAGATGTGAAAGGAGGAGGAAATAAACAATTATTCAGAGAATTATTGTTTGTAAAAGTACAAATCAGTACAACTTCATTGCAGGACAATATGGCAGTACCTATCAAAATGTTGTGCTGGCAATTCTATTTCTAGACATTTATCCTACAGATATTCTCGCTCCTGCTTAAGCACAAAGATACGTGTACATTCACTGGAGTGCTGGGTATAATTATGAAGAAAATGGAAACAAGCTTAATGTTCCTCAAGAGAACAAATTATGCAACAGCCATACAATGGATCATCATGTAACCAGTAAAGATCAGCTTTTGTTTTTTTTTTTAATGTACTCACGTGGAAAGACTTTGAGGCTATTTTGTTTGAAAAAAGGCAAGTTGCTGAACAGTATGTATAATATGATCCCATTTCTCTTAAAAAGAGGCGCACACAATTCCTGTAAGTAAAAACGTATGAGTGTCTATATAATTAGATATACATGGGTTAATGTATGACTATACAATTAGACATATATGGGTTAATGTATGACTAAGAAAAATCTGGAAAGTGGGGTATAGGAAGTTTTCTAGAGTATAAATTTCTGTACTGTTTGGCTGTTCTATTGTATAATAAGTATGCGCTACTTTTATACTCAGGAAAAAATAGGGAGAAAATTTTAAAAAAAAGTGATGTATCTAAGGGTCATTTGGTTTACTCAGTTTATATTCCTAAACTTCAGGCTAAAAATTAATCTGGAAAGAAAACTTCAGCTATGGAGAAAGGATAACAAAGTAACTAATCCTTTGCCTCATTCCTTAAATTCAAAGTCACTGATGTAATCCGGGAGAGGGGAAAATATAACTGGGTACTTACTATTTGTCAGACGTTTGTTATTCACTTAATTCTCAAGGCAACTCACAAAATGAAACCATTCCAGTTCCACAGATGAGGAAACAGAGGCTCCTCGAGATTAAGTGATTTCCATAGAGCAGAAGCTGGGAAAAAGACAGCTGCCATTCTGTTTCAGTTCTGGGAGCAGGGAAAACAAGACTTCCCTGCCTTGAGCCCTTATCTCCCTGGCCATTCCCTCAGGTCACTGTGGGTGGAGAGCATGAAGGTGGGGGTGGGGAAGGAGCAATTGATTAGCGTTATTTTTGTCCAAGGAGGCATTTTCTCTCCACTCCATTCCTTCATGGTCCTCTCCCCTGCAAATTTCATCCACCTGTCCTCAGAGCTGCATCAGGAGTACCAGGTGGCAGGCACTGCTCAGGGAAGTGCCTGGCCTAGAATCCCGCCTCTAGGAAGTCCTAGGAAAAATGGCCAAAAAAACGGGTGTCTTCCCGTCCAGAACTCGCTTCTTTATCACATCACATCACAGCTCAACCACACCCAGGCTTGCCTAATTATGTGATATGGGAGGAGGAATCTGATTTCACCTCTCTCTGCCTACCATCTGTAAAATAAGAATAATACATTTTGGGTGAATAACTCAAAAGAGAGCCAACCCTGGGGTCTAGTGGGTAAGATTCCGGCTCTCACCGCCATGGCCCGGGTTCGTTTCCCCGTCAGAGAACCACACCACAACCCATCTGTCGGCTGTTATACTGTGGCGGCTGCATGACCACCCATGGTGGCCAGGTTTCAGTGGCGCTTCCAGACTCGGACTAGGAAGAAGGACCTGGCCACCCACTTCTGAAAAAATTGGCCATGAAAACCCTGTTGAAATAGCAGCGGAGTATTGTCTGATATAGCACTAGAAGGTGAGAGGATGGCGCAAAAAGACAGGCAAGATTCTGTTTGGCTATACGCAGGGCCGCTAGGAGTAAATTCTAATGTGCTAAATAAACAAAGTAGCACCCTAAAGGTTGAGGTTCCCACTCCCCAAGTAAAGTAACCCTTAACAGAACAGCTCCCATCATTTATGAGTCCAGTGCTTTTTGTAATCACAATTTTAAAGATGGTATTTTAACACCCTCTATAGGCAATGTCTCTTCAGGGTTATGTCTGTTATCTGGCTGTACAGTGAATGAAGAATCAATAGAAAAGTTCAGCAAGCCTTCCTGCCTTTAATCTGTCCCAAAGCTACCACCCTTCCATTCTAAAAGGTGCCATTCTTAGTTCTAGACCCAACCCTGTGTAATCTTTGAACTGGGAAAAGTAAGGATAAAAATAGTAAAAATTTTCAAAATCTCAACTTGATGACCTTGTCAACTTCCAGAATAGGACTAGCGGGAACATGTGTCCACTTTATTACTAACAATGGCTAATACGTGAGTGCTTACTATGTGCCAGACACCATATTCAGTGCTCTACATGCATTACCTCATTTTATCCCACAGTAGCACCTACTTTGTACGGGTTTTATTTCCTCCATCTACGGATGAAAAACTGTAGGCCCTGAGAGGTCGACCTGCCCAGGTGGCTGCCCAGTGGCTCAGCCTCAGCAAGGCAGTTGGAGATTTTAGCCATCTGGTCTACCTCTCCAGCTATCATTCACACTCCTTGCGTTCCAAAGCCTAGCCATCCTAAACCACTTAGGATTCTTCGGAATGACAGTGTGCTTAACTACACCCTATCCCCACCCCATTCTTGCCTTTGCACATGGCTTTTCTCTCTTCTCACTGAACCACGCTCTCCTTCCATTGGACAGGAAGTTTTATTCCATGCGTGAATGAAAGTAAGACTCCTGTAAAAATTCATTACTATATTTAAGATTCAAGAGGTGCTCTGGTAGGAAATACCAAAGCTTTCTCCATAACAAACCATTTTTGCAAAGTAGTTTCTTATCTCAAAGCCAGATTTCCCTACACAGATTGCCTAAGGTTGTCTTTCCTCTGTTCTCCTGACTCCTCCCCTACCACCCACTTTATCCCTTCCCTCCGGCTCCAGCCTTCAGGAAAGATCTTCAGGAAAGATCCACAGTGACCTTTGGCCACTGACCAAGAGGTTGATCTGGGAGTTTGCAGCTTTCCATTTAATAGCTGTCCACCCCTTTGCCTTGGGCCTCCATTTCAGAGGAAAAGGACACACTTTGTTTTTCAAATCATCTTCAATTTTCACCACATCCAAAATTAGCCATTGGGCTTGGTGACAGGACACCCATACGTAACACGCCTTGCCCAAGGCACCTGATGTCAAGCTATTGGTTTGACACTGCACTGAGAAATGAGCATCCAATGGTTTAAATGACTTTTTGATTTACAGACACAGCATCCTTTCCCTGTTTTCAGAGAACTTTAAACACATCATCACAAGGAAGAGGACATGGGATGGCCTCATAGATATAATGCAATAAATATCATAGGGCAAATGTAACAAACATTAAATATTTAACAGAAAACTTTTCAATTAATCAAAAAGGTTTTGACTGATGTGTCAAAACTACTTTTTTTTTTAAACTGAATCAATGTCTATTTGTCATCTGACATGGAAGCACTTAAAGGCTACTTTAAATAAAGTATGCTAAAAAAGATATCCAGTACAACAATACTGATAATAGCAACAGAGAGAGAAGAGAGAAGAGTAAAATGGAAATAAAATAAACCATGCCTATTTTTTATTTTTCTGCATATTTATAGAGCACCTACTATCAAGGCACCAGGCTTAATGCTGCGGACACAATGGTAAAAAGACAGACAGGGCTCTGCCCTCACAGAGCTTCCATTCTTTATGGGAGACAGAAACTAAAATAATTACACTGCATATTTTCTTCCAGCAGTTATGACAATATTCTGTCTTAAATAAATAGTGTATAGAGGAAATAGTGAAATAATATACAGACATTTTAAATGATGTTTAAGAGGCTTTAATAATAGTAGAAAATGTTATTACAAGAATAGTATTAATAGTATAGAATATTAATAGTATAGAATAAAAGAAAGAAACAATTTTATAAGCATATGATCTCATCAATGTTTAGAAAAAGACATAAAAGGAAGATTCAATGGCTGTAAAATCCACCTATAAGAATAAATTATAGAGAATGGCTAAGAAAAATGATGAAAGAAACTTCTGCTCCCAAATAGGGAAATAATATATATAAAAGAATGTATATAATTAGTTCAATGAGAAATGGAGCAAGAATCCATGAAGACCAGGGGTTCAGGACAAATATCTCTACAAGGGTCTGTCTCTGGACTAATACTTTAGAATATGGTTTTGTAAATGTTTCAAAAGTGGCATTTCAAGCCAGTGAGAAAAGGATAAACTAGGCAATAACTAGTAGGTTAACTATTTCGAAAAATAAACAAACTTAGATCTTTATATCACATCATAAATTCTAGTGCAACATATGATAGTATAAATCTCACTAGTAAAGCTGAAAAAAATATATATCATTTATGTAGTAATAATCCAAAATATCATTAAATGACTATTAAGTTTCCAACAAAAATTCCAAATGCATTTCAATGTTAAAATTTAGAAAACATTAAATGAAATTTAGGAAACTACTAAGCTGATTTTCGGGTGGGCAGGTATTCTAAGCATAAAATAACCATTTTAAAGGCTGAAATATTTTACAATAGACACTTAAAATCAATTTCTACACAGAAAAAAATCATAGCATATATCCCACACCATAAACATAGTTATCACACAATAAATATAGTTAAATGGCCAACAACTGACAGGGAAAAATGTTTGCAACGTATAGTAGCTAAAAGGTTGATGTTCTTCATATATGATACGCTCTTACAACCAACAAGATATACACATTCCAGTAGAAAAATGTGCAAAGGACACGAACATAACTGATGGAGAAATAAAAAAGATCGATAAATATATTTTAAAATACTCAACCACATTAGCAATGATAGAAATGCTAGTTTAAGATTAAATTCTATGTTTCATTAATCAGATGAAAAAACGACACTATCCAATATTGGGAAAGAGACAGTAAAAGGGACCCCGCTGGCTAGTGCATAAATTAGTACATTCTGCAGAGAAGGCAATTTGGTAAAATGTATGAAAAGCCTTATTCAAATCCTTTGACCCAGTAATTCTACTCCTAATGTATTTATCTAAAAAATAAATAAACAATCAACATTTCACCCAAAGACAACAACTGAAAACTAAGTGTCCATACTATGAAACTCATTAAAGTAACAGAACTGTAAAATGTAATACTATGCAACCATTACAAAAATTTAAGTTCTCAAAGCATTTTTAATGACGTGAAAAGTTCACAAATATAGCAAATGAAGAAAACGGGATATATCTCTGTAGCATGATCATAATTTTAAAAGATGTATACAAAAATATGTAGAAATAAAGTTAGCAATGGTTCTCAGGTGAAATTAGAGGAGATTTCAATTTTATTTTTCTTTTAATTTTCTTCCTTATACTTTTATAAATCATCCAAAAATTTTCTATAATGAACACGTTTAATAATCAGGAAAATGTAACTTAAAAAATATCTACAGTAAATACACCAAATGAACACAAGGATAGTAAGACCACGGGGCAACTCTTTTTCCTTCTCTTTTAATTTATCTTTATTGAGCAAAGGATAACTTTTAAAAAGACCTAGTATGTTGACTGCCAAACATTGTCCCAAGTTGACTGATTAGAGGTGGGGGTTGGGGAAGGCAGTCAAAGGCCTTACAGGCGGGGCGGGGCAGGCCGGCCACAGTGCCCAGGGCCTCGGAGCACTCACTCCCCAGCGCCACGGGACGGGGCCAGAAACAAGAACTGCCTTGGAGCCCAATGGGCTCCGTAAACATCACCCAACTTCTAGATGCTACATTTAGGCAAGAAAGCAGAGGCCCATAGAGGAAAGCAAGACTGATCAAAGATATATCACAAGTGAGTAGCATCTGACCTTCCATGAAAGAAACGAAAATGGCTGAAGCCATTCCACAAACAAGTACAGAGGTATTCCTCCACAGGGCCATGTCACCGTCATCAATGGCCACCGGCCTCCGCAAAAGAAGCACAGATCTCAGGGCCCGAGCCAGGTGCCCTACTGCTGACTGAGTTTGGCTTGGTGACCCACTGAGGCCACAGGGCTACCCACAGGGAGAAGCATGCCCTTCCATCGGGCCGTGTCAACAACGGGAGGGGGCTGTTTCCACCCAGAGGCAGACACAGAGCCACCTGCTAATTCTGAACTGGTTCCCCAGCCCAGAAGCTGGCAAGTTCAACAGTCAGGGGAGAGCTTGATGATCAGGCTGGACTTCCACTCCTGGGCTGGCTCCCCAAATGGAGGAGTCAAAGTTCCACAGAGAGGAAGCAGCCCATGTAAGGCAACCTGCAACCACACTGCGGCTCCCCTGCAATTCAGTGCTACCCTCCAGAAGCCGCTGTGTCCCCTGCCCCTCTGCTCCTCCCATTTAAAATTGAGGGGCATTTAATCCACTTGATGCCGAGGCGTCTATGAGGTGACCCAGGAGGGAAGTGCAATAAACACATACACAGAATCACACAGAAACCACGAAAGCGCCATCCATCAGGACGCTGATCCACGGATCTGGATAAAGGGAATCAGCAATAGAACAGCCACTATCATACCAGGCAATTCACACACCTTCACTCTTTTAAACAAAAATTACACTTGTCATTTTACACATGAAAACACCGAAGCTCAGAGAAACAGAAAAGGCAGCTCACAGTCACAGAGCTAGGAAGTGCTAGAGTTGGAATTCTAACTCCAAAGCCCATGCCATTTCTCTCAGGACGCAGCGAGCAATCTCGTCCCCATCGCCACATGGGCTTCTGTCCAGCACGTGTGGAATCCAGCCCCCGTGCTGCACTAGGGCAGGGCCACTCTTCCCACCACTGCCAGGTGCAGCTCCAGACAGGACAGCAGACCTAGTACACCAAAGGTGCTCAATCTATGTCCAGGAAAGGACATCAGTCGTGGTACAGTAAGTAGTAATCATAACAATGGCTGCCAATCACAGAGCATCTGCTCTGGGAAGGTCCTGTACGAGGAATGTTACATACATTACCCACATTTGGCCTGAGGGACAACACAGTTGATGTGTCCATTTTTCAGATGAAGACACTGAGGCTCAGGGAGGTCTCACAGCTAGAAAATAGAATCTCCTGACACCACAGCCTCCTTCCCAAACCCCACCTCTCCCACTGTGACGAGGTAATGAGGCCCAAAGGAGTCGTTCGGGTCAACTCCCCATTCCTTGTGGGCAGTGTCCCCAGCCCCTGGGCTCCGCCCTGGCCCAGTGCTCCAGCCCCTACCTTGGTTGAGGTAGGTCAGAGTCTCTTCATGCAGCTTCACAGCGGGGGACGTGGCAGCACACAGCACGTACTGCAGGGGTGGCAGGCGGGCCTCATTCTCGGGGGACAGCTGGGGCTCCTCCTGCTTGAAGATGGGCAGAGCGAGCACATCCCTGCAACACACAGGAGGCAGCGGTCAGGAGCAGAGCCCGGAGGAGCCCGTTGGCAAAGACAGAGCCAAGTTGGAGAGGTGGATGCAGACCACGGGCTTCCAGGGAAACACAGCAAAGCGCATCGCAGGCACTGGTTCACAAATACTCTAAGATGCTTTCAAACAGTAAACCAATCCTTGATGATTTTATTTTCACTCAACGACCCTCAAGAGATATATTCAGTCAAATCATCAAGGAGATAAAAATGCAAAGTTATCCAATACCTACAAATTACAGAAATCTCTATGACAAAGGGACTAGCAGTAATGGAGCGAACTTGAGATGCCACAGGGTTTCCATCCACAAGAGATTGCTTGTTATAAAGTCTCGCTTTTAGAATAAGAATCTGAAAAAAATTTTAATCTTTTAAGCAAACTATTCTATTTATTGGCCACTTTTCAGACCAATACAACCCTGTCCTCTGGGCTCTGCAAACCACACAAATGCAGAAACCGTTTGCCTCACTCACCCAAGTTGAGACACCCCCCCCACCCTTCTAAAAAAAAGGGACGGCTGGCCCATAACCCCTATTTTAAGGATGATACTAATGTCTCCTAAATGCAAAGCAAGAAGGAAGGACCTGGGTTTCAATTCAGTTTTCTTATCCAAATGGAAAATATTGAGATGCTCAAAGATTCTTTTCCTCCACCTTTAAACAAAATTCCCAGCCATATCCAAAATCACCAGCCTTGCATCAGCCTATGACCGGAGCACTTGCTTCTAGACGAATTTTTTAAATGCCCTCGCAAGGCAAAAAGAAATCCGTGAGAACATGAATGACCTGCAAGCAGGAGAGACTTGTTTAAGACCTCTAAATTATGACCAGGTGCCCAAAAGGTGCCAGTGCCCTTATCTTGGTAACCCTCCCTCCTCCGTGTGTCCTGCGTTATGAATCAGATTCGCTGACCCCTCTTCACCATATAAACAGCAGAGTCACTGGACTGGTACAATCTGTTCCTCGTACGACACAATAAACGAGTGTCTCTAAAACACAAACCAAGCACACATCCCAGCAATGTCTGAGCAATTCCCTGGAAAAAAAGTCTGGTTTGCAGCACACCTGGAAAACCTGCTGTGTGGGGGCCTCCCCTGCCACCATCCGCTGCAGTACTGCCCGGCTCCCGACACCGCGCCTTCCATTCACGCAACCGGGCACCCGCCCAGCCCAGTGGTTATCTAGGAACGGGGGAGAAGCGGGCAGGCCTGCTCACCTGGGCTCGCATCACTTCATGTTTGCCCAGAGCATGTTAAGTTAATAATCCATGGGCTGCTGCCTTAAAATAAAAGTTGGGGGGGGGGGGCGGAGAACCATCACTCAACAGTAACTTGTTTCAAGCCTGGCATCCTTATTTGCCAAGGAATAAAAGTCACGAGAACATCAAACAGAGAAAGGGAAGAAGGGAGTAA
This sequence comes from Diceros bicornis minor, assembly GCF_020826845.1. Lineage (NCBI taxonomy): Eukaryota > Metazoa > Chordata > Mammalia > Perissodactyla > Rhinocerotidae > Diceros > Diceros bicornis. The sequence continues at coordinate 11,450,916 of NC_080749.1, read as the reverse complement.
AGGCCACTACTCTGGTGAGGTCAGATAGCCTGCAGACATCTTGCAGAGCGAGGTGAGATCAAAATCAAAATACAAAAACCAAGGAAAAGGACAAGACCCTCACTCTCCAGTCAGGGGGACCAGTGGCATATTCACTGACCCCCACCTTAGCCTTCACTGAGGTCAACCTCTACAAGGGCAAAAACTCCAGCTTCTAAGAAGTGAAATAAAAAAAAGCATGGACCAAATGCTTCTTTCTCCATGGTCCCAAAATGACCCCAGAAACCAATATGGCTTTATGGCACCCTTCACCCCAACTCCCACCCCACCCTGTCTCCCCTCCCTTAATGCAATACCCAAATCCTAAAAGGGGCCTGAGGTATTCCACAGACAAATTTCCATCTCAGTTCCAGAGGCACCTCCCATGCAAGAGAACCATTCCCTAATGGGATGACATTTTAGGTATCCAGGAAGTTTTAAATATACTCGTCCTCCACTGAGGGTCACCTTCAAACTCATTTTTAAAATATGGTAGGGCCGGCCCGGTGGCGCAAGCCGTTAAGTGCGCTCGCTCCGCTGTGGCGGCCCAGGGTTCGCCAGTTGGTATCCCGGGCATGCACCAACGCACCGCTTGTCAAGACACACTGTGGTGGCGTCCCATATAAAGTGGAGGAAGATGGGCACGGATGTTAGCCCAGGGCCAGTCTTCCTCAGCAAAAAAAAAAAAAAAAAAAAAAGAGGAGGATTGGCAGATGTTAGCTCAGGGCTGATCTTCCTCACAAAAAATAAATAAATAAATAAAATATGGCAACATACTTAATGGCCACAAACTAAAATTTAGGCAAAACTACAACTAAAATTGCATTATGCAGTACAATAAAAACGTATTCCATTGTAGCATTTCATGCAAGGTAATGGACACAATCTTCTGCCGGGGCATTAACATCTGCCCAGTGGGCTTCCCTTTGGTGATATCACCGCGGTCTGCAGGGAGCCCGTGAGTCCTTAGTGAAGACCCTAGACTTATCCGTCTCCTACTGCTAGGGCCCAGGAATAAAAACCAGCAGACACAGCAGTCAAACAGAGTCCCTCCTCTGCCTCCTCGAAGGGGGATGTCTTCAGGGAGGACCACTGGACAAACACCGGGATTCACAGCTAACTCCTCCGGTTAAATCTGAGTGAGAACATCTTTGGGGCCAAAAACAAGCACCCAGGGCGCCTCTCACTTTACATCTGCCAACGCCAGCGACTCCCGGGGCCTCACAAGTCACTTTCTCTGAGCCCATACCAAATGCCCTTTGGGTTAAATTAGACACATTTCATAAACTGTGACTAGGATGGAAATAAAGACAGGCTAAAGCTGGTTCTGGCGAGTTCAGAAAGTGAAATGACTGCCCATTAGTCCCCCGCCAGCTGCAGGACAGGGAGAAACAATCCTCCAGCAACTGAAGCTAACGGGGGTCCTACTCCCTTAAAGGGGCCAGGAGAGAACTTTGCAAAACAGACAGGACTGACTCTTCCCTGCAGAAGAAAGAGTCCCATCAAGGGCAATAAACGTGGGGCCTCAGGCCAGCAGACGCAAGACCACCTGGAGGGAGGGGGCACCTGCCCCTCAGCCCCCGCCCGCCGCCGTCCCGCGAGGCTGAGGCGCAGGTCGGCGCTCGCCACTCGCTCGCCCCTCGGCGCGACCAAGGACGCGGGAGAGGGCGCGAGTCTCGGAGAGGGACCCGGGCGGCGAGGGGCGAAGAGCAGGGAACTAGACTTCCCGGGACAGGCACCAGGCTGCGGGCAGGAAGTCTCCTCTTCTCCGACGCGCAGGGAGAGGAGAGACGGGACGGACCGGGGAGGCTGCCGCCGGCAGGTGTGCGCTCCGCGCCAGCCGGGTCGGCAGAGGAGGAGCCCTCGCGGGCACCGGGCTCCGCGCGCCCGCCTCCCGGCACGTCGGGTCCCGCCGGGGTCCGTCCGTCCGTCCCCGGGCGGGGTCCGGGCGGCTCTCCCTGTCAGTCCCCAAAGGGCGGACAGCGGGCGGCGGGGGCGCAGCGAGGGCGCTCGGGGCGGCGGGCCCCGGAGCTCCCGTCCCCGGACGTCCGACAGCGCTGCGCCCGTCGGGCGGGGCGGCGCGGCCCTTACCGCAGGTAGCTGCCGGAGTTGTGCTGGTTGTAGTGCTCGGGCTGCGTGTGCCAGAACAGCATGGCTGGAGCCGAGCCCGCCCCGAGCCGGGTGCGCAGCGAACGGGACGCGGGCCGCGCCGACCTCCCACCGTCGCCTGAAGACACCGCTCCCGCCGCGGAGCCGGCCGCCCAGCGCCTTTAAGGACGGCCCGGGGGCGGGGCCGCGGCCAGACCCGCCCCAGGCCGCGCCGGGAGGTGGCGCCCGGCGGCCGCCGCACCTGGCTGAGCGGTCCGGCCGCGCCCTTCCCGGGAGCGAGCGCTCCTCCGGCGGCCGGCCTGGAGGGGGCGGCGCGGCCGGGGCCCGGCCCCCACGGGTGGGCCTCAGGTGACCCTCACCGCAGCCACGTCGGCCTCACGCGCCTCCTCCGTGTGCTGCTCCCGACCCTTTGCCCAGGGCGAGTCCCCAGAGCGCCGCCGTGGTGGGGGAGAGGCCGCTCTGAGCTCGGATGTCAGGGACCCTGGCCCAGACGCTCTCTGCCCGCCTACCTTGCTCGTTTTTTTCCATCGCACTTTACACTCCCTGAAATTGTGGTGTTTTTTTCTTTTAATTTATGCTTATGTATTGATTGTCTTTCCCAATAGAATGTAAGCTCCAAGGGGGCAAGGTCTGGACTCTCTAACTCACCGTGTTGTCCCCACTGCCTAGAAAAGCGCTTGGGACATGGTAAGTGCTTAATAAATATTTGTTGACTAAATCTGAAAAAAAGGAATGCATCAAATGAGTAATCAGAGAAGGCTTCCTGGAAGAGGTGACATTGAGCTGAGGCCTTATGCTTGTGGCAGAAATATCTCTGAACATCTAGAGAGAAGGCGGTTCCAGGCAGGGGCAATAGTAATTGCCAAGGCCCTGAGGCTGACCTTCTTCTGCATGGCTGAGACTGGGTGACCTAGGGGAGAGCTTAGGAGATGAGGTAGGAGACGTGGGTGGGGCAGATCACAGAGGGCCTGGCAGGCCCTGGCAAGGAGCTGAGATTTTATCCTGTGTGTTTTAAGCAGAGGACTTGCATATCTGGTTTGCTTTTTGGAAAGATCGGTCTGGAAGGAGTGTGGACAGTGGGTCGTGGGGACGAGGCGGTTAGGAGAGAGTGGAGGTCAAAGAAACAGACCCACACTGCATGGCACAGCGACGGCTCAGGCGAGCTGGATGTTCTGTCCCTGAGGCTTCACGGAACTGAATGAAGTCTCCGAAGACCCGGGCCCAGAACTCTCCGCTCCTGCAAGCAAGGAAGCATAGAGGTGGATAAAATCCCCTCACTGCTCTCTCAGTTCCCCTCCCTCCAGCCACAGGTCTCAGCTGGCAAGCCGCTTCCTCAGCAGCTCTCCGGCGGCTACCTCCCCACTGCTCTTCTGCCCTGTGCCACCCAGATCCCTCTTCAGGGAAGGGCTTGTTTCACCAGCCACAGGGAGTGCCGACAGCCTGCGGCCCGCAGCCCCCAGGGATCCACCTGGCCCAAGGTCGCACACCTGTGGGGGTGGTCCTGATGACTATCGAGACAGGAGTATAAGTCTGGCCATCTCCACTGATGGGCTGTTCTAGCCCCAGGAGTCCCCATGGGGCCAGTCGAAGCTGTCACGGGACATCGCTCAGTCCACTCCTGCTTCCTTCCCGTCCCTTGCACAGGAGTTCATCTCAAGGGAGCTTCCTAATAAATGTACTGAACGCTGAGCTCCATCTGAGGGTCCGTGACAAGCACAGCATTTAAATGAGAGGCGCTCTGGGGTGGTATGGAAAGAGCGTGTCCTTTACCGGATTCCCCCACTGGACAGACACCCCCAGAGCACCTGCCACGTGCCAGCTGTGGCCCTGGGTGCCAGGGTGCAAGTTGGCGTTCTAACTGGAGAGGCCAGCGGGTTAGCCCCGATCACAGGGCAGTGTGGTCAAGGAAGTAGAGGCTGCTCTGGGAATACGAAGGAGGACTTTGGAGCTCTGGAAAGTCTCCCGGGGACAGTGACGTCTCCTCACAGATGGGTGGGTGGACGCTAGGCCAATCTGTGAAGCGGGGCATGGAGGAGGGTCTCCAGCTGAGCACACAGCATGTGCAAAAGCCTGGAGGAAGAGCACCAAACGTGTGAAAGAAATTACAATGGCTCAGACCTGGGTTGCCCACCTGGCTCTGTCGGGGTGTGTGACCCTGGGTGGGGTGAATTGACCGCGTGCTGCTTCTCCCGTTAAGATGGCCCTGGGACTTGCCTTGACCATAGAATGCAGTGGAAATGATGCTGTCCTGGTTCAGGCTGGCCGTGGGAGGCCAGGCAGCTTCTGCCTCCCCTGTGCAGAGAGTATAGCTGCCCTGTTGGAGAGCAAGGCCCACCGGCCCCAGTCGTTCTGGCCACCAGCGGAGGCTGTCTTGGACGCACCAATGGCTCTGCTTTAACAGACCATGTGGAACAGAAATGAGCTGTCCCACGGAGCCATGTGCAAAATGCAGATGTGGGAGCAAATAAATGGTTGTGGTTTTAAGCCACTAAGTTGTGGAATGCCCTGGATACCAACAGAGAGATGATATACTGGGCCCTTGGAACCTCGGTTTTGCTGTTGGTAAAATGGGATTAATAAGGCTGAGTGTCAGGGTTGTGATGAAACTTAGGGCCAGTGAGTGTACCCTCTCAGGAGTGACCGACTCTGTACATTCGAGGTGACTTCACGCCTTCTCTCCTCTCCTGGATTTTGACTCTCTTAAGGGTAGGATCTGGGAATGCCCACAGAGACTGCATGGCCGTCATGCCGTGTGAACTAGAATGCACATCCCTGCTGTGACTCATCGTGTTGCAGGGCGCAGTCAGGCCCCATCTGGACCCCAGTGGCTTCCAGTCCAGTGAGGAGAAGACAGATGTGCAGGAGACGGCATACCAGTCCCTTTTTTTATTTTGTAAATATCCACAATCCACTTTCGGTGGAAATTGACTTTTTCTCTGTGCCAGCCCTGGTGCCATACACTGGGATCTCCCAGTGCTATGAAGTAGGCACATCACCCATCTTACAGATGAAGAAACTGAGGCTCAGGAGGCTGAATGCCACAGCTGGGTTTTGAGGCCAGAAGTGAGAGTTAGGGCCTGTGCTCTTTGGCTACCATTCCTTCCTAAGGCACCGCATTCCTGTCTTGGCACAAGACTGGGCAAGTGTGCTGTGATCAGATGTGTGTCTGCACCCAAGGAGTAGCCCAGGCCCCCACGAGGCCCCTGGTGTGCAAGGATTTGCTCCTGGGGAGAGCCTTTCCCAGAGACCCCGTTACCCTAACAGGCTTGGCAGACAGTGAGTTGCCAAAACACAGAGTGTGCAGTGTTCTCAGGCTGGAGGCCGGGCGGCCCTCGCTGCTGTGCACACTGCCCAGGTGGAGAAATGGGGTGGGCCCAGGGCTGGCAGGAGGGAGCCCTCCCAGACCTGGTCTCTGGCCTGCCAGGCCCTCTACAGTACCTCAGACCCTGACTGGTGCCGAAGGGCAGGAGATAGGCAGGAAGCGCCCATCTGCTGAGCCCCAGCTCCGCACCAGCGTTGATATAATTAATGCATTCTGTCCCCACTGCACCCCTGCAGGGTTCAGTGTGATTCCCCAGGAGGGAAAACAGAGGCTCTGAATGCTGGGGTGACTTGCCCAAGGCGAGGTGGCTGAGATTCAAGATTTGAATCCAGGCCATCTGACTCTGGACCTCCATACTCAGTCCTCTGTTTTGGTACAGCCCCTCCACACCCAGGCTAGGCCAGGGCATGGGTGGGGCAGCTGTGCAAAAGATTCTGGCCCAACCTTGACCACACCCAACCTGCACCAGACAGCTGGGGGCGGCTGGGGTCTCTGAGACTCTCAGGAGCTGACAGCCCTACTGGGAAGGCACTGATCTTCCTGGAGTCTGTGTCCCCACCAGGCTCTGGAATCTTCTAGGCAGGGGCCATGTCCTCCTCCGAAATGCGTCCCCTGCACCTGGCACAGGGTCATCACAGAGAGGCTACTTATGAGCTGCTCATTCAATTTGACTGACCTGAAACACAATGCCAGATGAGGAACAGTGTGTGCCAAGGTGCAGAGGGAGAAAGAGTGTGGTTCTCCAGGAATACAATTAAGGGGGAGCCATGGGACAGCCCGCTAGAGTAAGAAGGGGCCAAGTGACCTCTGACTTCCGGGGAGTGGACTGGCCGTGTCGCCTTTGGCAAGTCACTTAACCTGTCTGTTGCCGATAGTGCAATGGACATTTATTGAGGCGTGCTCTTGGGGTCGGCAGCTGTCGAGGAGTGAGGGAGAGAAGGATTGGGGAGAGAGGCGAGTTAAGCTGTAAGACCTCAGTGGATCCTGTAAAAGCTCTGGGGCCAGGATGGGCCACAGAGTTGTCTAGAATTTGGGCAGAGGAGTCAGGCCTTTGTATCCTCACACTGACCAGTCACGGTCAGAGGCAGGTTTCCCCTGGGGAGGGGACGTGACTTTGGGCAAAGCGAGTCAGAGCAGGGGCGAGTCCTGGAGAGGGCCCAAGTCAGTGCTATCAACTGCCAGTGCCCCCCTGAGGGCCTCGGCCCAGGAGGGGACACCTTGGCTGGGCATGGCAGCACCCACCACACTCCCCGAGCTGAGTCTTCATCTGTGGGATGAAGGCGATGCCTGCTCTTGGAGCTGTTGGGAGGACTAAGGGGGACAATGCGTGAGCCTGCATGGCACTCTCTGCCACCCTCCCTAAAGACTGAGCTTTTCAGCTGCACATCACCAGTCTAATTTTTTTTTATTGCAGTAACACTGGTTTATAACATTGTATAAATTTCAGGTGTACGTCATTGTACTTCTATTTCTGCGTAGATTACATCATGTTCACCACCCAAATACTAATTACAACCCATCACCACACACATGTGCCTAATCATCCCTTTCACCCTCCTCCCTCCCCCTTCCCCTTTGGTAACCACCAATCCAATCTCTGTCTCTATGTGTTTGTTTGTTGTTGTTTTGATCTTCTACTTATGAGTGAGATCATACGGTATTTGAGTTTCTCCCTCTGACTTATTTCGCTTAGCATAATACCCTCAATGTCCATCCATGTTGTCACAAATGGCTGGATTTCATCGTTTCTTATGGCTGAGTAGTATTCCATTGTGTATATATACCACATCTTTATCCATTCGTCCCTTGATGGGCACTTAGATTGCTTCCAAGTCTTGGTGTGGTGAATAACGCTGCAATGAACACAGGGGTACATGTATCTTTACGCATTGGTGTTTTCAAGTTCTTTGGATAAATACCCAGCAGTGGAATAGCTGGATCATATGGTAGTTCTATCCTTGATTTTTTGAGGAATCTCCTACTGTTTTCTATAGTGGCTGCACCAGTTTGCACTCCCACCAGTATGAGAGTTCCCTTCTCTCCACATCCTCTCCAACACTTGTTTCCTGTCATGTTAATTATAGCCATTCTGATGGGAGTGAGGTGATATCTCATTGTAGTTTTGATTTGCATTTCCCTGATAGTTAATGATGTTGAACATCTTTTCATGTGCCTATTGGCCGTCTGTATATCTTCTTTGGAGAAACATCTGTTCCGGTCTTTTGCCCATTTTTTAGTTGGGTTGTTAGTTTTTTTGTTGTTGAGATGTATACCAGTCTAATTTTTAATTACTTCTCGAATGTTCAAAAACCCCATGGGCTAGTTAGGACTACATTCTGCTGCAAGTAACCAAAAACCCAAAATTAAAATGGCTTAAATCAGGTAGAGGCTTATTTCTCCCTCAAGCTCTAAAAGTCTAGAGTTAGCACCAGCCAGTAAGTACCTGTGAATCACATGTGGCCATTGAGCACTTGAAATATGTCTGGTCTTAATTGAGATGTGTTGTAAATGTAAAGTACACACCAATTCCAAAGACTCTATGTGAAAAAAGAATGTAATGTAGTCCGTCAGTAATTTTTATACTGATTACGTGACAAATGATAATATTTTGAATATTTTGAGTTAAATACACTATATTATCAAAATTAATTTCACCTATTTATTTTTAGTTTTTTTAATGTGACTACTAGAAATTTTAAATTTAAATATGTGGCTTGCATTGTATTCCTGTTGGACAGAACTGGCCTAGAGCAGTGGTTCTCATCCAGAGGTGACTTTGCCCCCCAGAGGACATATGGCAATCTCTAGAGACCTTTTTGGTTGTCACAATTTGGGGAGTGGGGTGCGTCTAGTGGGTAGAGGCCAGGGGTGCTACTAAACATCCTAAAATGCACAGGACAGCCCCCTACAACAAAGAATTATCTGGCACGAAATGTCAATAGGGCTCAAGTTGAGAAACTCTGATCTAGAGGTAATTAGTGCATGGCATTCTACAGTGTCAGGAACCAGCCTTCTTATACCTTGTTTCTTTGCCACGTGTACCTTCTATTTACAAGGTCATGGCACAAAATGGCTACTGGAGCTCCAGCCATTATGACAGTATCCTTGCCAGCCACAAAGAGGAAGGGCAGAATAAGGGCACACCTTCTCTCTTCAAGGAAGATGTTACACACCACTTCTGCTTACTTCCCATTGATTAGAACCTAGTCACCTGGCCTCACCTTGCTGTATGGGAAACTGGGAAATGTAGTCCTTATTGGTGTGGCATGTGCTCAGCTAAAAATCAGTGTTTCTTACTGGAGAAGATGGAAGAATGGATGTGAGGGGGAGACTAGTATCTGCCATTCCTCACCAGGGGCACCAGGCAAGGACTATTATTCCCATTTTACAGATGAAGAAACAGAGGCACCAGGGTAAGGGAACTTGCCCGGACACAGAGTAAATGGCAGACTCAAGCACGAACTGAGGTCTCCTGACTTCCGGTTGTCTCTTCATCACACCCTGCTACCCTGCAAACTTGGCTAAATCGTGTTTTTATTCCTTGAATCCCATCGGTCAATTGCCCATATTGTCACCATGATGCCAGTTTCTGTCAAGAACTTTACTCGCTGTCTCAAGAGAAAAGAGTGACTTCTCAAAGATGCTCCTTCCAATTCAGGTAAAGTCTGGAGTTTACTTAATAGCACCATACCAGTCTCAGTTTCTTAGCTTTGACAAATGTACACAGTAACCTAAGATGTTAGCAGTGGAGGAAACTGGGTGAAGGGTACCTGGGAATTCTCTGTGTTATATTGGCAACTTTTCCATGAGTCTAAAATTATTCCAAAATAAAAAGATTCTTTAAAAAAAACTTCCTTCAGAGTTCAAATAGTCAGATTGATACATTTGGGCTTGGGGGGTTTGGTTTCCTTAAAGCAAAATCACCTGCGTCATTGGCATTTATCACATATTCCAACAGATAACTACTGTACATCCAGCCCTGAGCGTGCTCCTAGCTGCGTGAGACGTATGGGTACTAGCTCCGCTAGTTCTCACAATGGCCCGATGAGACAGCTGACTTGCCCATTTTACAGATGAGGCTCTGGAGGCCCGAGAGGTCAGGCAACCTGCCCAGGGGCACATAACCAACAAGTGGAGGAGCTGGGATTTGAACCCCAGTCCCTCCCACTCCAAAGACCCCGCTACTGCCCTCTGCCAACTCTCCCCTCTCCACCTAGATTCTCCCATTAGTCTTTTGGACCGTCAAGTATCCTCATTCTGATGAGGACTACCCTACTCCCCGCCCAGCAGTGACAGCGAACGGCCCTGGGCGGTGGGGCCACATGCGCTTTGGCACAGTGCCTTCCCTCCAGGGGCCAAACAAGAGCCCTGTTATCTGCTTTACGCCTCCTTCTGCAAACCTCCCCAGCTACAAGCCAGCCTCTACAGGGAGGCCACAGGCAGCAGCTCTTCCCCAAAAGGCTGCTGCTCCAGAGAAATTGGGGTAAGCCGTGAGTGAGACTGCAGAGCCCCTCCCCAGGGGCACAGCTGAGGCATTGAAGCTTCCTGCTCATTGCCCCATTTAACTCTCTCAACGTCCTGGGAGGTAGATGTCATTACACTGATGGGAAAACTGGGGCTCTGAGATTCAGCCACTTGTCTACACTTGCACAGCTGGAGGGTAGCGGAGCCAGGATGGGGCCCAGCCCCATCTGGCTCGAGAGCCCATGCCCTGTCCACTGTGCCGGGCTGAAGGGACAGCAGCCGCTGGGGCCCGACTCGGGGACGTCTCCCCAGGAAGGCAGGAGAAGTTGGACAAGGCTGCAGAGCCTTGATGCCTAAGAGAAGGAAGCAGGATTCAGACTCAGAGAACTTTCTTATCCTCCCTCTCTAGAAAGGCTGGCTCCCTGCCTTTATACACACAAGTCTCCTGCCCTGCCTGACGAGTTCTCTTCCTCCTACTCATTCATCCCAACCCTGCCCAGAAAGAGGATGGACCAGGATGCATCTTCCCCAAACCCTCCACGATGAAGTGAAGACTTCTTTTTTTAGGATGTAAATGAATAAAGGCAAATAGAATGGGAAGAGACCACAGCCACAAAGGTTTGGAGTCTGGAAAGCAGATGGGTAAGGGAAAAGAGGCTTTGCAGAGAGAGAGAGAAGCAGAGCTGGCAATGGACAAAACCACGGAGCAACCTGATTATCATGTCAGAACCTCCAAAGCCTGGGAACCCAGCACTGTTGTTCCCCTGGGGAAAGGATGGAAAGGAGGATCAGTTGAAATCTACCAAGAAAGCTAAAGCTTTATCTCCCCCATCCCTCTCCATGCCCAGGGTACACCGGGGACTCCTGAACTGGGGATTTTAGTCCAGGTCCTCCAGGAAGCAGATGCCAAGAGTGTAAGGATTTTATTAGGGAACTGCCTGTGTGCGGGAACATGAGGAGCCCAGGAGGCCAGGAGGGTCGGCAGACTGTGATGCGGGTCTGACCACGTGGAGGAGAGAGGGAAGGAGGTTGAGGGGAAGCATCCAGGACTGCCCTGTGCTCTGAGGGGGGTTGGTAGTGCATCTCCTGGGAACAGCCTGCTGCGGCATCCCTGCCACACTCCGTGCGGGGCTGCGAGGAGACCACGGAAGAGTGTCCTCAGCGAGAACCAGGTGGGATTGGAGAACTGTCTCTCACTTTGAGGTCTGCAGGCATATTCTCATGGCCACCACTAGGGCCAACAGGAATACATAGGGGCAGGGGTACCATGCTGAAAATGGAAATGAAATGAATGTTTATACAATGAATGCTGACAGCCCAGCCCTCTCCCTCCCCTGAGCCCACCCCCATCCAGTTCCATTCCCAGAATGCCAGCTGTCCAGCCTGCACTCTCTAAGCAGGATATTGGAAGAATTTTCTTGAAGAATTTGACATTGGGGGCTCTCCAATGAAAGAGCCAAGTCAGATCACCTTACAGTCACAGTCAGTCAACAAGCCCCTCCCATACATTCTGAGCTACCAATCAGCTGTTTGGTCCCTCTTAATATGAGCAGAAAATCATGGCTCACCCAGCATGTGACAAAGGGCTCTGACATAAAAGATACAGACCAAAACACACAAATATGGGTGTAGGGGGTTAGAGTGGGAATCAACTGGAAGGGAATGGAGAATACTCAGAGAGGAAACGTTAAGAACTTGATCAGCGTGGCATTGGCCATCCCTGAGCTAGAGCTTAGGATGGAATGGACGGTTCCCTGTCCTTTGGCCAAACCTCGTGAATAACGCACACATCGTGCATTTCACCAGGGCTGCAGAAAGTGGTTGCATAGTTTGTGCACTGCCTGCAGCACAGGCCAAGGGGGACTAGAGGAGCTGAAATCCAGCCCATGCTCCTCTTGCCAAACCATGTTCGTGGCCCCGGGCTGCCGCCACCCAGGGGAAGAGACACCATCTGTTCATCAACCCATGTGCCCATGGGATGTGTCCACCTGGAGCCATACGGGCTATCAGGGGCCTGTGTTCTATGCCTCAGCTCTTTGCCTCCCTACTGTTCCTGCTTCCTAGAACAGCTGCCCCTCAGTGCCCTACTCCTCAGCCCCCATTTGCCTAGCAAACTTTCATGAGGCTCAGCTCAGTGTCACCTCCTCCAGGAAGCCTTCTCTAGACTCAACAGAGCAGGCGAGGCACCCCTCTCCTCCACTCTAAGCTCCACAGACATCAGCTCAGGACAGCCTCACAGCCCCTCAAGCCCAGGGTCCAGTGAAGACCAGGCCCACCAAGAAGAGTTTGGGCTTTGGAGTAAGACAAGCCGGCTTCTAATCCTACCTTTGTTACCATTCAGCTGGGGGGCCTTGATTAGCGTCTGAACCTCACCATCCTTGGCTTCCTTCTGTGTGAAAGGGGACCTACTTCCCAGGACGGTTCTGAGGGTTAAGTGAGATACTGTGTATGATGTGCAGGGCACAGCATCAAACACACGGGCATGCTCAGCTCACACTTGCTCCTCCCCTGGGTTCCGTCCAACGCAGCAAGCATGAGTTGAGTGTCTGCTGCCTGCCAAGCACAGTTGGGTATTGGAGAAACACAACCCATGCCCCTAACGAGAGCAGAGCTAGCTCAGCTCTTCGTGGACGCACACACCCCCTCCAAGAACGATTTCTTTCTCATCTCGAGCTGACGACTTCTGTGGGTGTAGTGGATGCTGTGGTGTGCCGTCCAGATGTCCCTTTTAGGACCAGGCACTGGTCCCCACCCCTTCCCCACACCTGAGAATGCTGGCTGCTGACACTGTATAGCTGAGCCCCTTTCCGGGACTTTCCCTCAGCTGTCATGTCCCTTCCCTGGGGCAGCCCACATCCAATATGGTCGATATGGAATATAAAGGCCTGGCTCCCTCGCCCCAATTCAAGATAGGAGGTGGGAGACGCACAAGGGATACTGGAAAGGCCCTCAGCCATTCATGAGACCTGGGGCAAATGGCCTCTCTAAGTCCCACTGTCCTCATCCCATCCCTGTTATCTGTTAGCTTATTAATTCATTCATTTAGCAAGTGTTTGTTGAGTTCTACTGTCACACAACTGCACAGTCACAGTCCCCCTCCTCACAGGGCTGTGGGTTTGATATGGGGAGACGAATGTGCAAGCAGACTCACAGCCCCACGGTGGGGTGTGGAATTGTGAGGAATCAAGGAGTCACTGGGCATAGGAGGGCCCACAGCCTGCCCAGCCCCAGGAAAGAGCAGATTCCACACCAGCAGTGACTGCCCTCTTGTCTCACCACCTGCAGGACCCAATTCTGCAGGACCCGGGTGCTCCCGGGGAGCCATACTTCCGCTGTTCCTTGGGCACACTCTGGAGTCAGTCTTGGTCCATTGGGCATCTCCCTGCCCTGCCCAGTGTGGCCTGGGAGTCCAGATGCTAACCCAGCGGAACCAGACACACCCCCCACACGTCCAGGGCCCCACACTCACCAGCAGTTCCTCTGCTTCTCCTGTGTGGCCTCAAGAGGCCGGGAGCAGGGAAGCAGTTCCTCATTGCCCTATCCACGAGTGCAGCACACACTTGTTGTGGTTGCCTAGAATCTTATGTACCCTTCCCCATGCTTTGAGAGCATATTTCCTCAAATCTAAGATGCCATCAATTGTAAGGTGCACCCTTATGAACCAATGAGAGAAAACGCTGGTAATTAAACTATTACACAATATTTTCTTATCCCTTAGAGTTTGCATTTTGTTCTCACTGGAAGATCTCATTTATATTTATTGAAGCATCTGTCTGTCTTGTGCATACAAGGGAAAAAGGAAAACATAAGCAAAATAGATCAGCTTATTGACTTATTTCTAGATCATATTTTATGTACAATTCTGGATCCCTTTTAACTCAGTTGTCTTGTGCTGAGGATTCTGCACTCTGTGCTATTCTTTGGGGCATCAGGAGCATTGGCGGTGCAGCATCTATGAGTAGAGGTCACACTGCTGGCTCCAGAATTTTCTTCTAAGCTGCTGATACTCCACCTGCACCCTTTTGATGGAGATGCTTTCTCTCCTTTATAAGGAAGTTTCATATACATGCAGGCAATGTCAACCTGTCACAAAACTGCCAAATGGCCAAGAGCTGTCAAAAGCATCCTGATTTTAGGGACATGAAAATGTGAAAAAATTGCATGTCTTAGAATCAATGAAATATGCCACTACAACCGTGAATCCCACCTTCTTGAGGCTGAATGTTTTTACTACATTTCCCAGCATGCTTTGCAGATCTGTGACCTAGTTTCCACCCATAAGCTGCACCTACCCATCGAAGGCTCTGATGTGGAAGTGACATGAAGAAACGGGCCAGGCAGAGGTCACCCACTTCACTGTCATGCGTGGCAGCAGAAAAAGTGTTTCTGAGGTTAATCAGACCAGTTAACTTGCATTGTTTCTGGGAGCATTGCCTAGACTTGCTTCTTCAGCGTTCTATTTTTTTGTTGTTGTTTTGTGAGGAAGATCAGCCCTGAGCTAACATCCAGGCCAATCTTCCTCTTTTTGCTGAGGAAGACTGGCCCTGCACTAACATCTGTGCCCATCTTCCTCCATTTTATATGGGACGCCGCCACAGCGTGGCCTGACCAGCAATGCATTGGTGCGTGCCTGGGATCTGAACCCCGGGCCGCCAGCAGCAGAGCGTGCACACTTAACCGCTATGCCACGGGGCCAGCCCCTCAGCTTTCTAACTATTCTGCAGGAGACGAATTCCTTTCTGCCCCAACTAGCTAGAATTGCCCACCTAAGATATCTTTTCTCTCCTTTTTTGTTAACAAAACCCCGATTTTGTTGGGGCTTAACAATTTGTGCCCATCTAAAAAACTACATTTCCCAGGCTCCTCAAAGAGAGGGGCTAACCACATGACTAAATTCTGGCAATGAGATGTAAGTAGAAGTTGGTGGGTGGAGCTTTGGGGGAAATTCCTCACAAAGTGAGCTGACCGAGTGCGTCCCAGAAGGTGATGTCCCTCAGATGGGGTGGTGTGGGTCAGCTTCTCAAAGCTAGAGTTTCATTTTATATTATTAGTTGTAACCATAGGGCCCATATTCAAGGGAAGCATCTTCAAAAACAAAATCACACCCTGAAATGCATATTGGAATTATGACAAGGAACAAAGATATGGAAGCTTAGGTCTCTTGCTATGTATGGGCAGCCCCACAGGCAACGGAGAGTGCTCTTTCGGCTCTGTACACGTTTGTACTTGGAGTCATTGTGCCTGAACCCTCTCAGCTGTAGAAGGCATCACTGGGTACCAATTGGCATAGTGCTTCTGTAGATAATGTTAGTGCAGGAAACATTTGACAGACTAGACGCTGCATTTATTGCCTTACCTTGTCTGCAGGTAAATTTTGAATTACCTGACCACTGATTTGGGTTTTATTTTGTTTTGTAAGATTTGTCATTGAATAATAATTAATGTCCTTAACTAGGTGAGGTGATGGATGTGTTAATTATTTTGACCTTGGTAATCATTCCACAATGTGTATGTATATCAAATCATCATGTTGTACACTTTAAATATATACAGTTATATTTTTCAATCATTCCTCAATAAAGTTGGGAAAAAAATTAATGTTTGTCTTACAGAAAACATATTTATAACTCAATGGATGCTAATTGTCCTCTTGTTTGCCCTACATCCCTTTCGGTACCCTCAGAGGTTAATTTTATTTTCCTTGTTGTCCTATTTCTTAGTGTTTTAAATTAGAATACTCCTGCCTGAGAAGTTTTAAATTATCATTATAAATTTCTTTGCAGCGGAAGTGTTCCTTGTCCAACACTTGTCTCAATGTGCCACTGCCTAGCCCACACTGGATATAGCATTCTTCAACGTTATATCCTGTTGAACCTAGTAGTGAAATCTGAGTATCATCTTTCTCACCTAAATGTGCCCAAATGCTTATATAAATATATTTTATAACAAAGAAAGATGGGAGGGAGAGTTGAATCAGTTGATCAGTCTCATTTTGCTCTTGCCTTTTCCTCCTCCCTTCTGCCTTGAAGGCAGATGTAAAGGCTGGAGCTCAGGCAGCCATCTTGTGAAGGCTAAATGCCTATTCTAACATTGATACCAAACCTCTTAATCTCAAGTTCATGTGCCTGATGCACAGTAAGCCAAACACTGAGACATTGGAGATGGAGAATGGTTTATTCGAGCCGGCCAAGAGGAGGCGGCAGGAGCATGGGTTCTCTCAAATCCGCGTTAATAAGAGAAGAAAGTAGGGTATTTTATAGAGCCAAGGGGTGTGGCAGGAGGCTAAGGGGTGTGGCAGGAGGAGTTCTGGAGAAACAAAGGGGTAAACCGTGTTTCTTTCACTCCCAATAAGCCCCTGGCAATCTGACTTCTGGGTGTCAATGGCAGCTGGGGGCTGGTTATCTGGTGATCTGTGAAGGCATTCTCTTTCTTCTGTAAAACAAGCTCATAAATCTTTGTGACCCTTGTTACCCCTCAGGTTAAAGTGGAAAATAGCAAATTGACAAGATTAACTTCTTTTCATAACAAGGTGGAAAGGTAGTCTTATTGAATATTTACAGTAACCCTCAGGTACCCGGCTTCAACATTGTCTGAGCAGATATACAAAGGGAGCCTGAAACCCTGAAGACACCATGAAGACGCCATTTCAGCTCTGGATTGTGCATCAGATCTTAATTAATATTAATTGGTCCTGATTTGGTACGTCAGAATAAAGGCTGCAAGTTACAGAATCTAAAGTTTTAGAATAGGCTGAACAGAGAGTGTTGGGTTTGGGGCTGTAAAGGCAACGATGTGGCAAGCTGGGAAGTTGAATCTTTAGTTATGTGGTAGTGAAACACTTGGTCAAATTGTTGCCTGTGGTGCTTTGGAAATTGGACTCCGTGCCAAGCAAGGCAGTAGGTTAGGGCACATGGTGGAAAAAGGGGCAGAATGTTGGCACATGTTGGCTCAGCTCACTCTGCTGCTCTGAGCCAAGTCCTATATGAAAGAGAAAACCGAGGTAAGAGCAAGTTAGAGAAGGAAGGAAATACCACTCTGCCATAGCCTGAATTCTGAATTGATTGAGGGTCCTGTCATTTGGAGCCTTGCAGAGTTGAAGAATTAAGCTGCTCCCGTCCTGGGGCCGGCTCTGCAGCGTAGCGGTTAAGTGCGCGCGCTCCACTGCTGGCAGCCTGGGTTCAGATCCCAGGCGCGCACCGAGGCACCACTTCTCAGGCCACGCTGTGGCGGCATCCCATATAAAGTGGAGGAAGATGGGCACAGATGTTAGCCCAGGGCCAGTCTTCCTCAGCAAAAAGAGGAGGATTGGCATGGATGTTAGCTCAAGGCTGATCTTCCTCACACACAAAAAAAGCTGCTCCCGTCCCTTATGGTCCCCATGCTGTGAAATGAATGTGATAAAGCAGCCTTAGCAGAGAATAAGAGAAATGGCCTCCACGCCTTTTCAGTCTCCCTCCAGTGAGAGTTTCCTTCCAAAAGACGACAGCAAGCCCACCATGAAAATCAGATTAAGAGTATTGCCTTCCCATCTGAACCTATTGTTTCAAATGACCTCAAGGCATGGGCAGAGGAGGATGGCCAAGGGGGGTGGCCAAGGGGGCAGGGCTGAGTCAGCATAGAGGTCAACAGTTACAGACCCCCAAATTTTCAGACTAAAATAAAGAAAAAAAGTCATTTCATTAAGTATAATTGTCATGGGGTTAGTGTTCAGAATATATTAAGAATTTCCATAAGCCAATGAGAACAAGACAAACCATTCAATCAAATAACGGGCAAAAGAACTGAAGAGGCATTGCCCAGAAGAAAAAACACAAATGGCCCGTAAAGATATAAAATATTGTTTAACCTAGTTAGCAACCAGGAAAATACAAATTTAGGCCATGAGATAAAATTTCACAGCCTGGCAAAAATTTTGAAGTCAGAGAACGTCAGGAGTGGGGCAGGATGTGGAGCAGCAGTGGTGGTGTAAATCGGGAAGCCACCGTAGACAGCAGTCCAGCAGGGAACGGTTAAACATGCGCACATCCCAGACCCAGCAATTCCGCTCCTGAGTTCACTCCCCGCAGAAGCTCTTGAACTTGTGCACCGGGGGTCAGTTGCAAAAAAATCTCTGAGGCAACGGTGTTCATAAAAAGTAGGAGCAGTAGCCATCTTCGACTGTAGAGTGGACTAACAAATTTGGGATTAACAAATTTCTTAACACAGAACTACATGGAGCAGTGAAAATGAAATTAAAACAGCCACATACATCAACATGGTTACATCTCAGAAACATAATGTTGAACAACTCGAGTTGCAAAAGATTTTTTTCTGTTTATAAAGACTGCAAAAACAGGCAAAACGAAACAACATATTGTAAAAAGATACGTCAATATGTACAAAAATCAGGATTGTCAGTGCCACTGGGGGGAAATGGCGGTTTGTTTTAGTTTTTAAATGTCCATGTATATTATATGCACTCTTTTATGTGTGATACATTTCAAAATAAAAACAAAACAAAAAGCCGTGGGGAGGCAAGTTATTGGGCTATGGTACTCACACACAGATTTGACGGGAGGACTATACACCACAAGTAGACTGAGTTACTATATTACCAAAAATTAGAAAATAAAAGGCTGGCCACAAGGCCCGGACCCTGATCTCGTGTCAACAAGAAGTAGGCTGCTGAAGTCCTAATTATGGTTTCTGGGAGGGGCATCTCCTCAGTGTCCACACCAGCTGTGGCCACAGAGAGTGGATCCAGAAGCTCCCCACAGAGGACAGAACCGGGACTGCCTGGTGGGTTGACCAGGCAGGCACTCACTCCACTGCCCGGGCAGCAAGTCTTCAGGATCTGGTCATGTTCTGGGTCAGCGATCGCCATGCATTCCCCACTGTTTCTTTTCTGAACGAGTTTTTGCAGTGGACACCCCATTCTTCCTCCACCATTGTGTATTTGGGGAAGATTACTTGTGTTTCAGTTTATACGTCCCTGATAAGCCTCACCTGCCCCTGATGGAGAGGACGATACACCATACAGGGGGCCGGGACTTTGAGCTGGATACAATCACCGGAGTAGATGTGGGGCACGGTAGATGTGTTCTACGGATGGGAAGAGCATGAGATGGGTGGCAGGCAGCCCAAGGAGGAGGTTGAGATGGAAACTGCTAGTTGCCCACCAATATAAACATCCTCTTTCTTCCTTATTAATCAAACCCTAATTTTGTTAGGGGAACAGTGTGCTCAGCAACAACAACAAAAATTACATTTAGCAGCCTTCCTAACAAATGGGGTAACCATGTGACAAGATTCTGGCCCGTGAAATTTAAGTGGCACTTAACGGAAATCTTTTTGTTTTTGCTGAGCAAGATTCGCTCTGAGCTAACATCTGCTGCCCATCTTCCTCTTTTCATATGTGAGCTGCCACCACACATGGCCACTGACAGACGAGCAGTGTAGGTTCACACCCAGGAACTGAACCTGGGCCACTGAAGTGGAGCACACCGAACTTAACCAGTAGGCCACCAGGGCCAGCCCAAGGAAATCTTAAAAAGAAATCTTACTCAGCTAGCAAATGCCCTTCTGCCCTTGCCCCTGTCTGCTTTCTGTTGCCTAGGTCATGGAAGTGAATACTGGAACAGCAGAAGATATCTTGTGATCATGAGGCACCCTTGAGGATAGAAGTCATTATGCACTAAATGTTTGTGTTCCCTCAAAATCAACAGGTTGAAGCCCTAACCTCCAGTGTGGCTCTGTCTGGAGTAGGGAAGTAATTAAGGTTAAATGAGGTCACCAGAGTGGGGCCTTGATCTGATAAGATTAGTGTCTTACAGGAAGAGACACCAGAGAGGCCCCCCACTCTCTACACACACTCAGAGGAAAGACCATGTGGAGACAAGCAGCCATCCACAAGCCAGGAAGAGAGCTCTCTCCAGAAACTGAACCCTGCCAGTCTCAGACCTGTGAGAAAATACATTTCTGTTGTTTAAGCCACCCAGGCTGTGGTATTTTGTTATGATAGCCTGAGCCAACTAATACAGAAGCAATGCGTTAATGACAGAAGCAAGAAAATACTGAAGAATTTTATGGTGAATCAAGGAGCCAAGAAATAGATAATCCAGTAATAATAGTCGGAGACTTCAACCCCTCTTTCAATAATGGATAGAACTAGGCAGATGGAAGACTTTAACGACACTATAAACCAACCAGACCTAGAAGACATCTATCGAACACTCCACCCAACAAGAGCAGAATATACGTTCTTTCAAGCATACGTGGAACATTCTCCAGGATAGAGCACATGCTAGGCCATAAAACAAACCTCAATAAATTTAAAAAGATGGAAATCATAGAAAGTATGTTCTCTCACCACAATGAAATTGTTACAAATCGATAAAAGAAGGAAATTTAAAAAATCCACCAGAATGTGGAAATTAAACAACACATGCCGAAATGGGTCAAATGAAGAGTGGGTCAAAGCAAAAGTCACAAAGGAAAGTAGAAAATACTCTGAGATGAATGAAAACAAAAATACAGCATAACAAAACGTGTGGATGCAGCACAGACAGCAGCAAGACAGTGGGCTAGGAAACTCCAGGCCCTTGTTCTCCATGGAAATATTAAATAAATAACTAGAGACTGGATAAAATAACTTACAGGGACTCTGGAAATCAGTCAAGATCTACAGCAAACAAGGGAATGCCCAACTGAGGGAAAAACAACATTTAAAACAGTAGAAAATTTCACGGTGTTTTTATTCACCCTTCCCCCAAGCCCTACCTGGTGTGGCACGCTTTGGGGGAAGTGGTGGCCCGGTTGCCAGTTCCCTTCCACAAACCAGAGAGAACAAAACCAACCAAATTTGTAACGTTCTAACTTGTTCTGGGGCTGCCTGAGGGATTGGTCTCTGTGTTGTCTAACTTGGAGCTCAGATGGCCAAAAGCAGCACAGCTTGGATCTCAGGCTAGAGGAAGCCATAGGGAGCAGCTGGAGCAGCTTATGAAAACCACAAGGTGACTACAGACCTGCAGATCCCTGAGACAAGAGATTACTGATTGAGGAATACAATAAAACAGCTAAGGCCTTGAGAGAAAGCAGAGTGAGACTCGTAGGGAAATCAAGACATTTAAAAGCAGCTGTGTAGATGGGAGGATTGGAAAAAAGCACACACACATGCCTGGGGAAGACACATGCCCAGAAAAGACCTGAGAAGACCATAAGCCTTCATGCCAGGCTGATTGGTGAGGGTCTTCCCTTGCTCAAAGCCTGTCTGCAAAGACTGGGAGAAGAGGCTGTTTTTTTCAAACGCCCAATTTTCAACAAAAGATCACAAGGCATACAAAGAAACAGGAAAATATGACCCATTCAAAGGAATAAAATAAATCACCAGATACTGTCCCTGAAGCAACACAAGCATCAGACTTGCTACTCAAAGACTTTAAAACAACTGTTTTAAATGTGCTCAAAGAGTGAAAAAAAAACACAGAAAACTGAAGGAAAGCAGGAAAATGATATATGAATAAAATGAGAATATCAATAAGGAGAGATATCTTATAAAAAAGAACCAAACAGAAATTCTGGGGCTGAAAAATACAATAACTGAATTGAAAAATTCACTAGAGGGGTTCAATAGCAGACTTTAACAGGCAGAAGAAAAGAATGAGCAAACTATAAAACAAGTCATTTGAAATTGTCAAGTCTTAGGAGCAGAAAGAAAAAAACATAAAGAAAAGTGAACAGAGGGCTGGCCCCGTGGTTTAGCAGTTAAGTGCGCGCGCTCTGCTGCTGGTGGCCCAGGTTCGGATCCCGGGCGCACACCGAGGCACTGCTTCTCTGGCCATGCTGAGGCCATGTTCCACATACAGCAACTAGAAGGATGTGCAACTATGACATACAACTATCTACTGGGGCTTTGGGGGAAAAAATAAATAAATAAATAAAATTAAAAAAAAAAAGTGAACAGACCCTAAAAGACTTATGGTGACATCATCAACCAGAGCAATATACACATTATAGAAGTTCTAGAATGAGAAGAGAGAGAAAAGGGGGCAGAGAGATTATTTGAAGAAATAATGTCCAAAAACTTCCCATATTTGAATAAAGACATGTGTATACAAATTCAAGAAGCTCAACAAACTCCAACTAAGATAAACCTAAAGAGACTCACACTGAGACACATTATAATCAAACTGTCAAAGTCAAAGACAGAAAGGGAATCTTCAAACCAGCAAGAGAAAAACAACTCCTCATGTATAGGGTGTCCTCAATAAGATTATGAACAGATTTCCCAGCAGATACCTTGCAGTCAAAAGGCAATGGGATGATATATTTAAACTGCTGGAAGAAAAAGTGTCAATGGAGAATTCTACATCCAGCAAAGCTGTCCTTCAAAAATGAGAGAGAAGTTAAGACATTTCCAGATAAACAAAAGCTGAAGGAGTTCACTGATGCTAGACCTGCCCTACAAAAAGTGCTGAAGGGGAAACCTTTGAATCAAGTTGAATTGAAAGGATGCCAGACAGTAACTTGAAGTCATATGAAAATATAAAGTTCTCCGGTAAAGGTAAATAAATGGACAAATATGAAAACCAGTAGTACTATAATTTTAATTTGTCTTTCAGAATTTTGAATATATCATTCCACTCTCTCCTAGCCTGTAAAATTTTTGCTGAGAAATCGGCTGAGATCCTGATAGGAATTCCTTAATACATTATTTTTTGTGTGTCTTGCTGCCCTTAATATTTTTCCTTTATCATTGACTTCTGCCAGCTTGACTACTATATGCCTTGGAAAAGGTCTTTTCATGTTGATATATTTAGGAGATCTATTGATTTTATTCACTTGTATTTCCAGCTCCTTCCCCAGGTTTGGGAAGTTCTCAGTTATTATTTCTTTGAACAAGCTTTCTGCTCCTTTTTCCCTTGCTTCTCCCTCAGAAATACCTATAATCCTCATGTTGCACTTCTTAATTGAGTCAGCTACTTCTCAGAGAATTTCTTCATTTCTTTTTAGTCTTAGTTTTCTCTCCTCCTCCATCTGGAACATTTCTGCATTCCTTTCCTCAATATGGCTAATTCTTTCCTCCATATTGGCAGCTCTGTTCTTTAAAGATTCCAGATTTTTCTTTATCTCCTCCATTGTGTTTTTCATCTCCAACATTTCTGATTGGTTTTTCTTTATAGTTTCAATCTCGTTTGTGAAGAAGTTCCTGATTTCAATGAATTGTCTATCTGTATTTTCTTTTAGTTCATTGTGTTTTTTTATCATAGCTATTTTGAATTCCCTGTCACTTAGGTTATAAATTTCTGTGCCTTCAGGATTGATTTCTGGGTGTTTGTCATTTTCCTTCTAGTCTGGAGATTTAATATATTTTTGCATACTGCTTGAGGGCGTGGACTTATTTTTCCTCATTCTGAAAATATCTGGTTGCAACTTCCACCTGCTGCCACTGGGTGGGGGTCAAGAGCTGTGTATTCTGAGCCCACCACAATCTGCAGCCTCTCTGACCAACTGGCTGTGCTGGTGCTCCAGGCGGGGATAGGGACCCTTTCTTTTGCCTAGCCAATCCTGGGAGCTTCTCACTCTTCCCTCACTATCTGCTCTCCTGGGGTGCTAGCTTGATGAAGGCACCCCTACAACGGTTCAGTCCCCTCCATATGGGAATTTCCCACAGGCTGTGCGAGAACTTGGAGAGGGATGGTTTTCCCATGGACGACTGCCCCTCCCCCCCCCAGAGAACCTCACAGACCTGGCCTCAGAGTCACTGTCACCGGGGAAGGAGGGGAGCTCTCCTTACCTCCTCCCACTTCCTCTGGGGGTTCCAGCACATCCACCTTCAGATGTAAGGCTGCGTGGGTCTCTCAGATGTCTTTTGTGTTGTGTGAATGTCCTCTGTTGGTATTGAATGTCCTTTTTGTTGTATCTTGGGGGGGAGAGTCTAAGAGGGAAGCTCACGCTGTCATGATTCCGATATCACTCTTATAATTTTAGTTTGGAACTCTACTTTTTATTCTTCTACAGATTTAAAAGACAAAAGCATAAAAATAACTATAAATCTATGTTAATGGGTACACAATATATAAAGATGTAATCTGTGACATAAAGTGGAAGAAACAGACCTGTAAAGGAGTAAAATTTTTGTTTGTGATCGAAGTGACATTGTATCAGTTTAAAATAAATTGTTATAACTTTAGAATGTTATATGCAATCCCCATGGTAACCACAAAGAAAATATCTATAGACTATACACAAAAACAAATGAGAAGGGAATCAAATATCAAAAAAATCTACTAAATACAAAGGAAGGCTGTAATAGAGGAAATGATGGACAAAAAAGCTATAAAGCATACAGAAAACAAATAACAAAAAAGCAATGGTAAGTTCTTTCCTATGAGTAATTACTTTAAATGTAAATGGATTCAACTCATCAATCAGAAAATACAGATTGGCAAAATGATTTGAAAAAAATAGTGTCAGCTATAAGATGAATAAGTTCTGAAGATCTACTGAAAAACATGGTGACTATAGTTGATAACACTGTATTGTATAATTTAAATTTGCTAAGAGAGTATAATATGTGAAGTGATGGATGTGTTAATTAACTAGATGGGAGGAATCCTTTCACAATGTATACATATATAAAATCACCATGATGCACACTTTAAATATCTTACAATTATACTTGTCAATTATACCTCAATAAAGCTGAAAAACAAACAGAATCTATATGCTGTCTATAACAGACTCACTTTAAATTTAAGACATGCATACGTTGAAAGTGAAAAGATAGACAAAGATATTCCTTGCAAATAGTGACCAAAAGAGAGAAGGGTTACTATACTACTGTTAGACAAGATATACTTTAAATCAAAAAAGTTTACAAGAGACAAAGAAGGGCATTATATATTTTAAAAGGGACAATACAGCAAAAAGATATAACATACATGTACCAAACATTAGAGCTCCTAAATGTATGAAGCCAACATTGACAGAATTGAAGGGAAAAATAGCTCTAAAATAACAGTAGGAGAGTTCAAAGTTCCACTTTCAATAATGAATAGAACAGCCAGACAGAAGATAAATAAGGAAATAGAGGACTTGAACATCACTTTAGACTAATTGGACGTAATAGAAATATACAGAACATCCACCCAACAACAGCACAATACACAATTTTCTTGAGTGCACATAGAATATTCTCCAAGATAGACAATATGTCAGGCCACAAAACAAATCTTGATAAATTTAAAAGATTGAAATCTTACAAAGCATCTTTTTTGATCACAGCGAAATGAAACTAGAAATCAATAGCAGAAGGAAAACCAGAAAATTCACAAATATTTGAAATTAAACAATACACTCTTCGACAACCAATGAGTAAAGAAGAAATTAAAAGGGAGACTGAAAAATGTCTTGAGGGCCAGCCCGGTGGCGCAAGTGGTTAAGTACGCATGCTCCGCTGCGGCGGCCCAGGGTTCGCCGGTTCGGATCCTAGGCGCTCACCCAT
Organism: Diceros bicornis minor; assembly: GCF_020826845.1. Taxonomy (NCBI): domain Eukaryota; kingdom Metazoa; phylum Chordata; class Mammalia; order Perissodactyla; family Rhinocerotidae; genus Diceros; species Diceros bicornis. The sequence continues at coordinate 11,425,519 of NC_080749.1, read as the reverse complement.
GCACCACTTGTCAAGCCATGCTGTGGTGGCGTCCCATATAAAGTGGAGGAAGATGGGCATAGATGTTAGCCCAGAGCCAGTCTTCCTCAGCAAAAAGAGGAGGATTGGCAGATGTTATCTCAGGGCCGATCTTCCTCACAAAAAAAAAAATGTCTTGAGACAAAGGAAAATGAAAACACAACATACCAAAACTTGTTGGATGCAGCAAAAGCAGTGCTCAGAGGGAAATCTGTAAATGCTTACATTTAAAAAAGAAAGAAGACCTCAAATCGACAACCTAATTTTACATCTTAAGGAAATAAAAAAAGAACAAAATAAACCTAAAGCAGGAAGAAGGAAGGAAATACTAAAGACTACAGTAGAGATAAAATAGAGAATAGAGGAACAAAAGAGAAAATCAATGGAACCAAGAGTCGGTCTTCAAAAAGACCAACAAAATTGACAAACTTTTAGCTAGATTGACAAGAGAAAAAGAGAGAAGAGTCAAATAACTAAAACCAGAAATGAAAGAGGAGACATTTTACAGAAACCTAAATGAAATGGACAAATTTCTAGAAACATACAACCTCCCTAGACTGAATCATGAAGAAGTAGAAAATCTGAACAGATTTATAATTTGTAAGGAGATTGAATCAGTAATAGAACACTTGCCAACAAAGAAAAGCCCAGAACCAGATTGCTTCACTGTTAAATACTACCAAACACTTAGAGGAGAACTAATACTAATCCTTCTCAAACTCCTCCAAAAAACTAAAGAGGAGGAAACAGTTCCTAACTCGTTCTATGAGGTCAATATCACCATAATACCAAAGCCAGACAAGGACATTACAAGAAAAAAAAGACCAATATCCCTTATGAATATCAATGCAAAAATCCTCAACAAAATACTGGCAAACCAAATTCAACAGCATATTATCCAACATGACCAAAGTGGGATTTATTCCTGGAATGCAAGGATGGTTCAGCATATGAATATCAATCAATATTATACACCACATTAATCTGATGAAGGACAAAAATAATATATGATCATCTCAAATGACACAGAAAAGGCATTTGCCAAAATTCAACACCATTTCATAACAAAAACACTCTACAAACTAGGAATACAATGAAACTATCTCAACATATGAAAAAAAGCACAGCCAACTTCATCCTCAAGGGTAAAAGACTGATAGCGCATTCCTCTAAGACCAGGAATAAGACAAGGATGCCTGCTGTCACCACTCCTCTTCCACATGGTGCTGGAAATCTTAGCCAGAGGAATTAGGCAACAAAAAAGAAGTAAAAGGTCTTCAAATTGGAATGGAATAAGTAAAAGTATCTCCATTCACAGATGACATGACCTTATATGTAGAAAATCCTAAGGATTCTACACAAAGACCTGCTGGAACTAATAAACAAACTCAATATAGTTGCAAGAAATAGAATCAACATGCAAAAATCAGTTTGCTTCTCAAGTAATTTTGTTCTGAGGGTTCTATATGTTAGAATTGTTTTTTTGGAGGTTTTAAAATAACATAAGGATGCATTAAAACAATACAAGGAAAAACTATTTTAAAAAATTAAAGATGAGTTAGAAAAAAATCTATGCAAGAAAGCGAATATAAAGTATACTAATTTACTCTGCAGAAAATTATATAAACATTTAACACATAGCCAAGAAGTATTATACAACAGTTTAAAATGAAAACAAAACAAAACCAACAATTTCCTGTCCCACATACCAACATTCTCTAGACTTTTCCTCAAATGACTCAAAATGGAATGACTTTTAACTCTAAACTTCTTTTGTTACTGTTGTTGTTTGTATTGTTTCAATGTGAACTTGGAAGGCTGACTGGCAACCATGTACGTAAGATTCAATTAGCAAATGCTGCTGTAGGTAACATAAGTAAAGAGCTAACTATTACACTGTAGTTCCCCCAAAATATCGAAAGAAAGGAAAGTTAGAGTCTATGACAACTACACTCTACTGTAAATCTACGGATATCGCTATGTAATTCAATCAATTTATTTGGAGAAAAATCCAAGTTATGCATTTTGGTTTTTGTTTGATTAGTTTGGGGAAATATCATGTTATATGTGATGTAAAAAACAGGTGTGTGTGTGCGTGTCATTTTTATTATGTTGGTGTATGTGTGTTTCCTGAACTTAAGAGAGCTACTGTTTTTCTGCATATAGAGATGGAGAAGTTTGAAGATGGGAACACTTTCTGTATAGACCAGTTTTCAATTGTTATTCTTGTTTTCATCCAATTTCTCATTATCACCATTACTAGAAATTCTTAACATTATTGCCAGAAACTCTCCTATGCGTGGTTTAAGTAGATCAGTTCCAAAGATTCTTGCAGTTTTTGTGAAGGGTATATTCCAAGCAAGATTTCCTATACTTCTTTTCTTTCATTAATACCATCCTGTCTTATTTCTTTCTTCCAAGAATTTGTTGAAATGTTTTATCTGCTGCTAACGACTTCCCTTCATGACTTTTCCCAACTATCCCTCAATATTATGTGCCTCCTTGCAATCTGGTACTTTTTAATGCCAGGAAGAATACCTCTCCTTTATTTTACCTTCTAACTACATCTTTATTTCCATTTTTTTGTGTGTGTGTGAGAGCAAGATTAGCCCTGAGCTAACATCCGTTGCCAATCCTCCTCTTTTTTTGCTGAGGAAGACTGGCCCTGGGCTAACATCTGTGCCCATCTTCCTCTACTTTATGTGGGACGCTGCCACAGCATGGCTAGACAAGCAGTGCATTGGTGCACGCCCGGGATCCGAACCTGCGAACCCCGGGCCGCCAAAGCGGAGCGTGTGCACTTAACTGCTGTGCCACTGGGCCGGCCCCTATTTCCATTTTTTGACATGGATTATCTTGGATGAATAATTTTTAAAGGTAATTTGAATAAACCCATTTAAATGTTTTAAAAAATCAGTTCATTTCTATACACTAGCAATGAACAATCCAGACAGGAAATTAAGGAAACAATTCAATTTACAATAGAATCAAAAAGAATAAAATACTTAGAAATTAACTTAACCAAGGAGATGAAAGATTTTATACCGAAAACTACAAAATATTGCTGAAAGAAATCAAAGAAGACACAAATAAATAGAAAGATATCTCATGTTAATAGATTGTAAGACTTTATTAAGATGTCAATCCTACCCAAGATGATCTTACAATAGATTGTAAGACTTTATTAAGATGTCAATCCTACCCAATGTTTTTTGCAGAAATAGAAAAATTCCTTCTAAAATTCACATAGAATCTCAAGGGACTCTGAAAAGCCAAAACAATCTTTAAAAAGAAGAAAGTGGGAGGAGTCACACTTCCCAATTGTGAAACTTACTACAAAACTAGTACTGGCATAAAGATAGACATATAGAACAATGGAACTGAATAGAGAGACCACAGATAGACCCTTGTATGTTACAAAATTAAATGATTTCTGGCAAGGGTGCCAAGATCATCCAATGAGAAAAGGACTGTCTTATCAAGAAGTGGTGTTGGGAAAACTGGATATCCACATGCAAAAGAATAAAGTTGGATCCTTACCTTATGCCTATATAAAAATTAACTCAAAATGAATCAAAGACTTAAATGTAAAACTATAAAACCCTTCTAAGAAAACATAGGAGAAAAGTGTCATGACCTTGGATTTGGCAGTGATTTCTTGAATATGACACCAAAAATAGACAAATGGGACTACGTTAAACTTTAAAACTTAAGCAGAGAAACAAAAACTGTAAAAAAGAACCTATTGAAAATTCTAAATTGAAAAATATAACATCTGAAATAAAACCTAACTTGATTTACTTAACACTTCATTGTAAATGTCAGAAGCATCAGTGAACTTGAAGAGAGATCAACAGAATGGATCCAACATGAAGTAAGGGAGAAAAAAATTGAAAATAAAATGAACACAATCTCAGGGACATATAAACATATTAAAAATCCTAACATCTTTGTATATGGGGGCCCAGAAAGAGAAGAGAAATAAAATGGTGTAGTAAAAATATTTGAAGAAACAAGGGCCAACAGTCTTTCAAAGTTGGTGAAGGACACACATTTACAGATTCAAGAAGGTCAGCAAACCCACACAGAATAAATACCAAAAATCTGCAACAAGGCATGTTATTGTCAAATGGGTGAAAACCCAAGATAAAGCAAAGACTCTGAAAGCAGCCAGAGAAAAATCATATATTATATAAAGAAAGTCAATGATAAAATGTGTGGCTACACTCTCATCAACAACAATGGAAGCCAAAGACAGTGGAACTGACATCGTTAAAGTGCTGAAAAAATACAGAATTCTTTATTCAGAGAAAATATTCTTCAACAATGATGGCAAAACAAAGATATTTTTATATAAATAGAAGCTAAGACAATTCATTGGTAGCAGACCTGCACTACAAAAAATGCAAAAGATGTTCTTCAGGCTAAAGGGAAATAATACCAGATAGAATATTCAGGAAGGAAAGAAGAGCACCAAAAATAAAAAATATATGGGTAAATATAATGGAATAGTTTTCTTCTTAGTTAATTTGATTGTTTAAAGCAAAAATCATAACATTGTGCATTGGGTTTATAACATTTTAGATATAATACATACGTCAACTACAGCATAAAGGATGGGCAGAGTAAATGTATCTATGTGGTTTCAAAGTTCCTGCATTTTAGGTGAAGTGGTATTATATTATTATTATTTATTTTTATGTAGTTCTATTGTGGTAAGAAGACATATCCTGCATGACTTCAGTCCTTTTTTAAAATTTTATTGAGATTTGTTTTACGGCTCAGCATCTAGTTTATCTTGGTATAAACCCCTAATATCAGGAATAAGGCAAGAATGTCCATTCTCACTACTTGTATTAAACATTGTATTAGAGGCACTAGCCAGGGTAACAAGGCAGGAAAAGAAATAAAAGGCACATTGGGGCCAGCCCAGTGGCGTAGTGGTTAAGTGTGTGCGCTCCACTTCTGCAGCCCAGGGCTCACAGGTTCGGGTCCTGAGCGCGGACAAACACACCGCTTATCAAGCCATGTTATGGCAGGCATCCCAAATATAAAGTAGAGGAAGATGGGCACAGATGTTAGCCCAAGGCCAATCTTCCTCAGCAAAAATAGGAGGATTGGCAACAGATGTTAGTTCAGCGCTAATCTTCCTCACAAAAAAAAAGAAAAAAAAAGGCACATAGATCAGAAAGGAAGAATCAAAATTATCTTTATTCTCAAACAACATGGTTGTTTACATAGAAAATCCTTACACAGAACTCTGCAAAACAATTACAAGAATTTCAAAGTTAATTTAGCAAGATAACACAAGTCAGTGTGCAAACAACCAGAAATTTAAATTAAAATAAATTCCATTTATATCATCAAAAATTATAAATACTTAGGAGAAAATTTAACCAAAGATGTGCAAGACCTGGGTCAATGGAGAGACATACCAGTTTCATTATGGGAAGACTCAATATTGTTAAAATGGCAGTTCTCTCTAAATTTATCTATATATCCAATGTAGTCTCAGTCATAATCTCACTAGGCTTTTTATTTACTAGAAATTGAAAAACTGATTCTAAAATCTGTATGAAAATGGGAAGGACCCCACATATCTAAAGCAGTCTTGAAAAAGACAAACAAAGTTTACGGACCTCACACCACCTGACTGCAAGATTCACCATAACGCTTTAGTAATCAGGTCAGTGAGGTACAGGCATGACGATCAACAAATAGACCAGTCAAACATAATAGAGAGCCCTACACAGACCCACACTCACTCAGTCACTTGATTTTCAACAAATGCCAAAGTAACCCAATGGGGAAAGAAAATTCTTTTCAATAAATGTTACTGGAACAACTGTATTCCACACGGAAAAAAGTGAACCTTAACCCCTGCCTCACATCATGCATAAAATATGTAAAAATTAATTTAAAATGGATTATAGGCCTAAACATTCAAACTAAAACTATAGAGCTTTTAGAAGAAAACATAGGAGACAATTTTTGTAACTTGGAGGTAGGCAAAGATTTCTTAGACAGGACCTAGAAAGCAATAACCATAAAAGAAATTATTAGAAACTTCTGATGATGAAAAGACACTGTTAATAAAATGAATGGGCCACATATTGGGAAAAGTGTTCACAAGACATATATCTAACAAAGGACTGTTGACCAGGATACATAAAGAACTTCTTCAAAAACCCAATAATAAAAAGACGAACAACAATAAGAAACAGGCAAAAAATTTGAACATATACTTCGCAAAGGAGTTATACTAACGGCTGAGTCAATAATCACACGAAAATGTGCTTAGTATCATTAGTAATTCGGGAAATGCATATGAAACCCACAGTGAGCTACCTCTACATACCCGCTCAAATGGCTGAACTAAAAAGACTGACTATACCAAATGCTGGTGAGAATGTGGAACAACTGGAACTCTCATACAATGGAATACTGTTTGGCAATAAAAAAGGAATGGACTGCTAACACATGCAACAACATAAATGAATCTCAAAAACATGCTGAGTGAAATCAGTCAGCTACAAAAGAGTAGACACTGTATGATTCCATTTATATGAAGTTCTAGAACAGGCTAAACTATCCATGGTGGGAAAAAAAATCAGAACAGGGGTTGCCTTTGGGAAGTAAGGATAGGGATTCTTGGGAAAAGGCATGAGGGAACTTTCCGGGGTGATGGTAATTTAATTTATTTTGAAAGAATTTGAGTTACACAGGCACATGCCTTTGTCAAAACTCATTGAATGGTACACTTAAGAGTTGTACATTTTACTGTACTTAAATTTTGCCATGAAAACATAAGCAAATATTGAATTATAATTATTAGTGCTCATGATGAGGTGTTTATTGGTGACTGACTTTGAAATTCATTTAAAAATAAAGTGGACTGGGGCCGGCCCGGTGGCGCAAGCGGTTAAGTGTGCGCGCTCCGCTGCGGCGGCCCGGGGTTCGCTGGTTCGGATCCCGGGCGCGCACCGACGCACTGCTTGGTAAGCCATGCTGTGGCGGCGTCCCATATAAAGTGGAGGAAGATAGGCACCGATGTTAGCCCAGGGCCGTCTTCCTCAGGAAAAAAAAGAGGAGGATTGGCAGATGTTAGCTCAGGGCTGATCTCCTCACAAAAAAAAAAAATAATAAAAAATAAAGTGGACTGATGGATGGGTACATGGATAGATACAACTGGAATACAACGTTCACTGAAGAATCCAGATGGGGAGTATAAGGATGCTCATTGTATAATTCTGTCACCTTTCTCATTACCGTTGAAAAAATTTTCAAATAAAATGTTGGAGGAGAAACTATTACCTATGATTATCTGGACTAAAATGTCTATTGTAAGCTTGGCTTTGGAAAATTGAGTGTCTCCTCTGATATACCATTACGATAGTGGCTGAAAACACAAGGATGGTATTAAAATCGTATTAGAAAATGTAAGAAAGATAATGTCAAGCCCAGGGTTTCATATTTTCAGCCCCAGTAGATAGCTGTATGTCATAGCTGCACATCCCTCCAGTTGCTGTATGTGGGACGCAGCCTCAGCATGGCCGGAGAAGCAGTGGGTCGGTGCACACCCGGGATCCGCACCCAGGCCGCCAGCAGCGGAGCGTGCGCACTTAACCGCTAAGCCACGGGGCCAGCCCCCCATCACTTTTTAAAAAATAATTTATTTTATTTTTAATAAGAAATACATAACATAATATTTACCATCTTAACCATTTTTAAGGGTACATTTCAGTAATGTTAACTGTATTCACAGTGTTGTGCAACAGATCAGCAGAACTTTTTCATCTTGAAAAACTGAAACTCTATACCCAGTAAACAATTCCCTATTGCCCCCTTCCCTTAGTCACCGGCAACCACCATTCTACTTTCTGTCTCGATGAATTTGGCTACTCTAGGTACCTCATATAAGTGGAATCATACATTATTTGTCTTTTTGTATCCGGCTTATTTCACTTAGCATAGTGTCTTCAGGAATCATCAATATTCTGGCACTTGTCAGAATTTCTCTCCTTTTTAAGGCTGAATAATATTCCATTGCATGTATGTACCACATTTTGTTTATTCACTTACCATCAGTGGACATTTGGGCTGCTTCCACCTCTTGGCTATCGTGAATAATGCTGCTATAAACATAGGTGAGCAAATATCTTTTCAAGATCCTGTCCTTTGGACATAAACCCAGAAGTAGAATTGCTGGACCATATGGTAATTCTATTTTTAATTTTTGAAGAACTGCCATACTGTTTCCCACAGTGGCTGCACCATTTTACCAGAATTCCTACCACAATGTACAAGGGTTACAAATTCTCCACATCCTTGCCAACACTTGTTAGTTTCTTGCTTTTTTTTTTTCAATAGTAGTCATCCTAATAGGTGTGAGGTGATATTTCCTTGTGATTTTTATTTACATTTCCCTAATGAGGAATGATGTTGAGCATCTTTTCATATGCTTATTGGCCATTTGTATATCATCTTTGGAGAAATGTCTCTTCAAGTCCTTTGCGCATTTTTCAATCAAATTGTTTGTTTTTCTGCTATTGGGTTGGAGTTCCTTATATATTTTGGATATTAACCCCTTATCAGATATGTGATTTGAAAGTATTTTCTCCCATTCTATAGGTTGCCTTTTGAGTCTGGTGACTGTGTCCTTTGATGCACAGAAGTCTTCAAGTTTGATATAGTTCTACTTGTCTATTTTTTCTTTCATTGCTCATGACTTCGGTGTCATAGCCAAGAAATCATCACCAAATGCAATGTCATGAAGTTTTCCCTTATATTTTCTTCTAGGAGTTTGATAGTTTTGTGTCTTCCATTTAGATCTTTAATCTATTTTGAGTTAATCTTAGTATATGGTATAAGGTACTAATCACTTTTTAATTAAAAAATTTATCGAGATAATTGTAGATTGACATGCAAGTAATAGAGAGAAATATCATGTACTTTTTAACCATTTCCCCCCAATGGTAACATGTTACAAAACTATGGTACAAGATCACATCCAGGATATTGACATCGATACAATCTACCAATCATATCCAAATTTCCCCAGTCTTACTTGTACTCATTTGTTTGTGTGTATTCAGCTCTATGCAATTGTATCACCTGTGTAGGTTCATGTACTCACCAGTTCAGTCAAGATACTGAACGTTTCTATCATCACAAGGTTCCCTTGTGTTGCTCTTTTACGACTATATCCACCTTCCTCCCTCTCCCATCTCCACATCTCTAACTCCTGCCAACCACTAATCAGTTCTCTATTTCTCAAATTTTGTCATTTCCAAATGTTATATAAATAGAATCATACAGTATGTAATCTTTTGGGATTGGCTTTTTTCACTCAGCATAATTTCCTGGAAATTCATCCAAGTTATTGCCTATATTAATAATGTATTCCTTTTGATTGTTGAGTAGTATTCCACGGTGTGGATATACCACAGTTTACTATACAGATTTTTGTGTCGACATAAGCTTTTGTTTCTCAGAGATAAATGTCCAAAACTGCAATTGCTGGGTCATATGGTAATCTCATGTTCAACTTTATAAAAAACTGCCAAACTGTTTTCCAAAATTCTACAATGATTTTTGACAATAAAAAATACTACACATATTTCCAAGCCACCTCCAGTAGAGAACCACTGAGAATCTATGTCTTTTAACTAGAACACAGGATCAGACCTGATTCTATAGGTTGCTAAATCACACATAGGTTGAATTTTCAGCCTTCCTAGGTTTCTATTTTTTTTGTGTGTGAGGAAGATTAGCCCTGAGCTAACATTTGATGTCAATCTTCCTCTTTTTGCCAAGGAAGATTGGCCCTGGGCTAACATCTGTGCCCATCTTTCTCCACTTTATATGGGATGCCGCCACAGCACGGCTTGACAAGCGGTGCATTGGTGCACGCCCGGGATCCAAACCTGCGAACCCTTGGGCCGCATAAGCAAAGCGCACGCACTTAACCGCTCCGCCACTGGGCTGGTCCCTAGGTTTCTTTTTTGACAGGGCACTGATGGGGGAAAGCGGGGCCTCAGGTATTGGAAAGGGACACTTAGGAGGATTCAAGGACTCAAAGTATCCTGTACTCTTGAAACCCTAAGGGTCTTCCTCCCTTCCTTCCCCTAGGATGAGGCTGGCCCTGCGTTGTTTGAAGACCCTTGCAAGGGTGTGACAATTCTCTTCATGCTCCTCTCTTACCTGGCTGGATTTCCTTCAGATCTGTAAGTAGAATCAAATCTCAGCCGATCTTAGGATGATCCTTACAAAGTAAAACCTGGGAGGAGAAGCTTACACATTGCAATAATGGTAAAATTTTGATATTTTATATCAGAAAAAAAAAAAAACACCTCAAAGCCGGCCCAGGGCCTATTGGTTAGGTTCGGTGTGTTCCGCTTCGGCAGCCCGGGTTCACGAGTTGGGATCCTGGGCGCAGACATACACCACTCGTCAAACCATGCTGTGGCAGCAACCCACATACAAAATAAAGGAAGATGGGCACAGATGTTAGCTCAGGGCCAATCTTCCTCACCAAAAAAAAAAGAAAGAAAGAAAGAAAAAAACCCACGTCAAGGAGTATGCATAGGAGTGAATTCTGAGGGTTCTCGATGAGGGTGAGAGGAACAAAATTTTAGACCTGAGTGAATTTTGAAAATCGGTGTACTTACTATAGATTTTGGAATTTCCAAACTAAACTCTTGATCATATTCCCTAAACCTGCCCCTCCTGTAGTCCTCCCCATCTCAGTAATTGCCTCATCCATCCTTCTGAGAACTCAGGCCAAAAAATCTGAATCATCCTGAACTCTTCTTTTTCTCTCTTTTCATCACAAAACCACATCAGCAAAACCTGTATGATGTACCGCAAAGCTATGTCGAGAACCTGACCACCCCTGCACCGTGCCTCCTTCCCTCATCACCATCCAAGCCAATGTCGTCTCTTACCTGGACTCGTGCAGGAGCCCCTTTGTGGGGCTCCGGCTTCCACATCCCCCCCTACAGTCTCCTCTACACAGTCCAAGTGGCCTTTTGAAAATGTAGGTCAGATCATGCCACTCCTCTACCCGACCTGCCAACCATCTCTGTGTTGGTTAGAACTGGCCAGTGACTTTAACACACAACCCGAAACATTCAGTGGCTTCACAGAGTAGAAGTTTATTTCTCACTCGAGCAAAGCAAACAGCTGTGCTGTTCCACGCAGCATGAAAACAGAGGCTCCCCCACCCTCGACACACGCTCTCCAAGACCTCCCGGGGGGTCAACAGCCAGCCAGCGGACGGGGGAAGAAAGGGTACGGAGAATCACGTGGAAGATTTCCATAGGCCAAACCTGAAGTGGCAAAGTCACTTCCACTCATTCCACTGACAACTGAGGCACGCGGCCACACCAAATGGCAAGGAAAGCTTTAAAAACCGTAGCCCAGCTACGCGCATCCAGGAGGAAAAGCAAACTGTTGGGCAAACAGCAAGCAACCTCTGCCACAACTTCTCATCTCAGAGGGAAAGACAGAATCCTCACCGTGACCTACACAGCCCTACAGAGTCTGCTCCACGCTGCCCTGTGGTGTCGCCTACCCCTCTCCAACTCACTCTGCTCAGGCCTCGCTGGTGTTCTTGCTATTCCTCCAACACCTCAGCTCCACTCCTGCCTCAGACCTTTGCCGCTGGCTTTCTCTTTGCTAGGATGCTCTTCCCTCCGACGTCCACGTCTCTTCACTCCTTGCAGTCTCTGTTTAGATGTCAACTACCAGTGAGACTGTCTCTGACCACTACCCCCCCCACCCCACCCAGCACTCCCTAAGCCCCTTCCCAGCCTCATTTCTCTCCATAGCACTTACTGCTATTTGTCATGCTGTACATTCTACTTGTTCGTCAGTTTATAGGCTGTCTCCTCACTAAGCTGTAAGATCCAGGAAGGGGAAACGTTTCTTCTGTTTTGTTCACTGCCAAATCCCCAGCAGATAGAGAGTGCCTGGCACACAGTAGGTTCTCAGTAAATATTTGTGAAATAAATGAATGGGGTCTAGATTCAGTGTGGCAGCTGGAATAGATGAGAGTGATTCTGTTTACTTGGTTTTTATCGAAAATGGACGTAGCAGTGGCCTAGGCTAATGAAGTCAGGATATGGAGATTCTTTGGCAAAATGTAGAAAAAGGACTCCAAATACTTAGGGACAGAGAACTCTGGGAGTGAAGTTATCATTTATGACCCCTTTCCCTTTCCCTTCCCCTAACTTGATCCCCTAAGAGGGCCAGAATGTATCCTCTTCACCTGGGTGTTGGGAAACACAGCTGTGAGCAAGTGCCAGAGTCATTGAAAAGCCTGTAGTGAAGTGGGTGACTGAAAAGGGATCCGTATTTTCAGCAGGATGAAGGGATCCTGGGTGGCAGAGCTCACACAGCACCTCCTCCAGAGGTAAGGCCTGATAGCCGTCAGAGGGCCGGCTCCCTGAGCATGGGGTCTCGGACTGAACTAGACAGGGCAGCCCACTACACTCCTACCTGATCTATGCAACTGAAAAGCTCTAAGCATTGAGAATAGGGAAGCAACCGGAGACACCACAACACAGAATCCTTGTCCCCCACCCAATTCCCAGACCCGAGAGAGTCGCCTTGAGTGCAGGGAAGGCTGGAACTCTTGAGGATGAGCTCTCAGTCCTCCTGGCCTTCCTTCCTTAAGGTACTTCTGGCCATTCACCAGAGAAATTGTGCATTGGACACATCTTCTGAGCTCGTGCAAATTTCTAGAAACAAAAAATGTTACTGTTGTCCATTGGTCAAATGGGGGTTTATGAGCATCAGGTGATAAGTGGAGTTTGGGCCCAAGGGCATCTCATGTGACCAGTGGGTCTGTAAATGAATCCTGTAGTGACTGCCCCTTCATAACTCTCAGACTCCCCGCAGGGGCTCTTTGACCCAGAGAGTGAGTGCTCTCCTAGTAGGAAGAGCTAACTGGAAACCTCGGAGGTCTTCCAACCTGTGAAAATAATTCATTAAAAGCTACATCGCATTGTACATCTTCAAAGATTGATACCACCACCAAAGGTGCACAGTGGTAACCGCTATCATAGCCTCAAGTAGTTCCCATGTTTAGCCTGTGGACAAGATAGCTGCTTCCTGGGGACTGGAAAGATTAATAAGGGGGCGACTTCAGATGCAGCTCTTCTGTGTGTCCTCTCTTTACTGGAACAAATCACCACAGATCCTGGTACTGGTGTTCAGCTACTGATCTGGCAAAGAAACAGGGAACTCCAGAAGCAGTTTTCTTTTAAATTGATATATAATTCACACACCATAAAATTCAATCTTTTAGAGTACAAAATTCAGTGGTTTTTAGTCTATTTTCAAAGTTGTGCGTTATCTAATTACAGAACATTTTCATGACCCCAAAAACACCCAGAAGGTGTTTATTTGTACCTGACAAGGACCTGAACATACCTTTAGCATCGTGCCTCAGAAATACGTCAACCCTCCAGTTCTGGGCCATAATTTAGAACCCAGGGGCCTGGATCATCTCACCATCCGCCTGGACATCCAACTGGTCCCTGGCCCTTAGGAGTCAGTGGATTCAGTAGGGCTCAGTGCGTCTGTGGCAAATCTGGAGCAAGGCCAAAGCTTCTTCTGCACTCGGAGTAACTATTCTCTTGAGAAACAGCTTCTGCTCTGGTTGAGAGTGAATATCTATGGGATGCCAGATGACTATGACCATGAAACTGAGCTGCCCAAGATGATCCGGAGGGTGTCTGATCACACCACCAGCAATGGATGGGATCAGGCTCATCCAAGTCCTGGAGGCACAAGTATACTGCACTAGCAGGTGGCTCCCTGACCCAGTGTGCTTACTCCACCACCCTTGCTCCCTCAACTCCCGCTAAGACCAGTTGACTGAAGAGGAAAGCACTGAAGCTGAGTGTTCAGATGGCTCTGACACTGTGCTGCAGCCAGCTGAAGATAGACCTCTGTGGAGCTACAGCCTTGCTCAGTAGTGTGCTGACGGTCAGTGGAAATGGGAAATCCTCCCAAAACATAGAACTCCCAGCAGTACATCATCACATGATGCTCGTGGCCTGGAAGGAGATGTGAGGTGTGGATCTCTCTTGATTTGTGGGTGGCAGCTAATGTCAGTGGTCAGGAAGTTTCAAGTAACAAGACTGAAAGACAGATAATGAGGAGGTTAAAGAAAGAGGTAGAATGGGCCCAGAATGTGCAGATATGTGTGTCTCATGTGAAGGCCCCAGAAGGCCACCTATTGCAGAAGGCGTTTTTAATAATCAATCTCCTTCCCCAACTGGAACTTACTCATTGACAAAGTGGAACAGTGGCAGGGATGGAGGTTATATATTGGCTCAATAGCATGGAATTGATCACTCCGAGACCGGTTTGGCTACTATTACTACCAAGTGCCCCCAGTATGGCACCATATCATGAGGGACCAATCTGCCACATGATGGAGGTTGATTGCATTGGGCCCCCTCCATCTTGGAGGTGGCAATGATTTTTCTATATTGGGGTAGACACTAATTCTGCAAATAGATTTTCCTTCCCTATCTGCCACGTTTCTGCTGGCAGCACCATCTACAGACTTACTGGATGCCTCTGTCACTCAATGCTGCTACTGACCAAGAAATTTATTTCACAGCATAAAGAAGAGTAAGATAATGGGCTAATAATACGCATAGGATTCACGGGCTTTACCATGTACCTGATCACTCCAAAGCAGCTGGTCCTATAGAACAGTGGAGTGGCCTATAAAGACTCAGTTACAGCACCAGATAAGAGACATCACCTCACAGATTTGAGTTCCTATTCTACACAATACAGTATATGTCCTGTATCAGTTATCAGTATGTGGTCCTGTTTCTTCCTCTTATCAGAATACAGGGGTCCAGGGGTTGGAGGACTAACCACCTCCCTCACGATACACTAATGACCAACTCACAAGACATTTGTTTTTATATCCCCACAATTTGGGGCTCTATCATTTTTTTTTTATTGAGGTAACATTGGTTTACAACATTATATAAATTTCAGGTGTACATTATTTTATTTTGATTTCTGTGTAGACTACATCATGTTCACCACCCAAAGACTAATTACCATCCATCATTGGTCTCTATTATTTAAGTAGTCTTGGCAACTCAAGGAATGAATGCATCTACTAAAAGAATTAATTTGTATTTTGAATTCAGAGAGTGTGGTATCTCCAGCTCTGTTCTTTTTTCTCAGGATTGCTTTGGCTATTCGAGGTCTTTTTTGTTCTATTTCCATGAAAAATGTCGTTGGGATTCTGATTGGATTGCATTGAATCTGCAGATTGCTTTAGGTAATATGGACATTTTAACTATGTTTATTCTTCCAATCCATGAGCATGGAATATCTTTCCATTTCCTTATGTTTTCTTCAATTTATAGTTTTCAGCGTCTTTCACCTCTTGGTTAAATTTATTCCTAGGTATTTTATTCTTTTTGTTGTAATTGTAAATGGGATTGTATTCTTGATTTCTCTTTCTGCTAGTTTGTTATGAGTGTATAGAAATGCAACTGATTTTTGTATGTTGATTTTGTACCCTGCAACTTTACTCTATTTGTTAATTATTTCTAATAGTTTTTTGGTGGATTCTTTAGAGTTTTGTACATACAGAATCATGTCATCCACAAATAGTGACAGTAACTACTTCTTCCCTTTCAATTTGGATGTGTTTTATTTCTTTTTCTTGCCTAATTGTTCTGGCTAGAACTTTCAATACTTTGTTGAATAAGGGTGTTGAGAATGGGCATTCTGTCTTGTTCCTGTTCTTAGAGGAACAGCTTTCAGTTTTTCACCATTGAGTATGATGTTGGGGGAAAATATTTGTAAATCATATATCCGATACAGGTTAATTTCCAAAATATAGAGAGAACGCATACAACTCAACAACAAAAAATGAACAAGCCGATCAAAAAATGGGAAGAGGATATGAACAAACATTTTTCCAAAGAAGATATACAGATGACCAGCAGGCACGTGAAAAGACATTCAACATGACAAATTATTAGGATAATGCAAATTAAAACTACAATAAGACATCACCTCACACCCATCAGAATGGCTATTATTAAAAAGACAAGAAATAACAAGTGTTGGAGAGGATGTGGAGAAAAGGGAACCCTCATACATTGCTGGTGGGAATGCAAACTGGTGCAGCCGCTATGGAAAACAGTATGGAGATTTCTCAAAAAATTAAATATAGAAATGCCATATGATCCAGCTGTTTCACTTTTGGTATTTATCCAAAGAACACGAAAACATTAATCCAAAAAGGTATATGCACCCCTATGTTCAACACAGCATTATTTACAACAGCCAAGACTTGGAAGCAACCCAAGTGCCCATCAATGGATGAATGGATAAAGAAGATGCAGTATATATATATATATACATATATACATACACACAATGGAAAACTACTTAGCCATAAAAAAGACAAAATTGTGCCACTTGTGACAACATGGATGGACCTTGAGGGTATTATGCTGAGCGAAATAAGTCAGACAGAGAAAGACAGAAACCATATGATTTCACTCACATGTGGAAGATAAACAAACAAACACATAGATAAGGAGAACAGGTTGGTGGTTACCAGAGGGGAAGGGGTAGAGAGAGGGTGAAAGGGGTGAAGGGGCATGTTTGTACGGTGACAGATGGAAACTAGGCTATTGGTGGTAAATAGGATGCAGTCTATACAGAAACTGATATATAATAATGTACACCTGAAATTTACACAATGTTATAAACCAATGTGATCTCAATAAAATAATTGTTTAAAAAAGAAGTAAGTTAAATTAAAGTAAACTATAAATTGAGACCTTCACCTGGCCATTTGGGGCTCCTCACGCCACTGAACAAACAAGACAAAAGGAGTTATAATGTTGACTAGTGTGATTGACCCTAATTTTCAAGAGGAGATATTGTTACTGCTACACAAGGGCAAAAAGAAATCTTCAGGAACTGTTCCTTGTATGGCTATGTTCACCGCTAAAATTAATGGAAGATGAAAGTAATCCAACACACATAGGATCACTAAGAGCTCAGATCCCTCAGAAATGAGGTTTGAGATCACCTCATTAGGTAAAGAATCTTTTGGGGTGAGAATAAGAATAAGACTTTGGATATATGGCAGAGTGTCTGCTTTGGGGTCAGATGTGAGGGAAGGAGAGAGATCATCACTCCTCTCCCCACTCCCCACACCCACCTTCCACCAACGCGTTTCCCTTACCCAGAACTTTCCTTCTCTCTCGCACTGCTGGCCTTACCAGGTGCTGTTCCCTCTGTCTAGAGTGCTCTGCATGTGTTTCAAAATTCAGTCCAAGTAATACTTCTGAGGAACCTTCCATCCTTGCCTCCCTTCCCCTCCTCACCCTCAGGCTGGATGGAGCTCCCTCCTCTGGGCTCCCACAGTCCCTGGGCCCCTCTGGCCTTACATTCCTAATGCTTCATTATCATGTCACAGACATACCCATGCTCCTCTCCTCCCAGAGGTCGGGAGAGTTTGACCTATCTCTGGTACCTGGTGCCTGCCCAGTGGCCAGCATAGCACGATGCTCAGGGGCCAACTGAAGATGGCGCCCAGGAAGCAAAGGTGAGAGTGGACACTGGCAGGAGAGATGGCACGGCCAAGGAGCGTGGTGGTCCCAGGTGAGGCTGCTGATGGCCCTGCCAGAGCTGCAACCTGCAGACTCCATCTGGCCACAGGGAAGCAGGCTCCAGTCACATAGATGCTACCAAACCCCCAACTCCTTTCTAGAACAAACACAGACACCAGGTCCAAAGAGCAGAAGAGCTGTAACCTGGAAGCAGAGGCCAGAGCCTGGTGGAAATAGATCCAAATGGGGACAGGTCGGGAGGGAAACAAATCTCTTTGTATTTAAGAGTTGTGTAAACAGAGATGACAGTGAAATAATAATAATACAACTCCATTATTGAGGCTCCTGCTCAGAGCCCCACACTCTGCTGAGAAATCACATTTCCATTTTGCAAATGAGAAAACAGAAGCTCTGAAAATTTGGGCACTTGCCCAAAGAGGCACAGCTACTCAGTGGTCTCACCAGTGTTTGGTGAGCTGTGTGTATCTTTGAAGCCTGTGCTCTTAGCCACCATGCCATACCACCACTACAGAAGAACCAGAAAATTTTTAGAAGAAATCCACATTGCATTCATGTTATAGGGTATGTAAGTTACCTGTTGCTGCATGAGAAATTGCTCCAAAATTTACCAGATTAAAATGACAAACGTGTTTTATCTCACACACAGAGCTGAGTGGTTCTGGCTCAGGTTCTCTTATGATGTTGTAGTTGAGTTGTCAATGCAGCTGTGGTCATCTGAAGAGCTGACTGGAGCTGGAGGAGCTGCTTCCAAGATGGCGCATTCATGTGGCTGTTGGCTGGAGGCCTCACCACGTGGGCCTCTCCACAGGGCCATCTGAGTGTCCTCTCAACCTGGCAGCCAGCTCCCCCTACAGTCAGTGATCCAGGAGAAAATGAGGAGGAAGTCCCAGTGCTTTTTATGACCTAGTCTCAGAAGTCACAGTCACTTTCACTTTATTCTGTTCATTAGAAGTGAGTCACTAAGTCAGTCACACCCAAGGGGGGAGAGATTAGGCTCCATCTCTTAAAGGGAGGCATATCAAAGATTTTGTGAACATACTTAAAAAACACAACTTAGGGATGAGAACAAGTATGTTTGCATTTCATCACGAAACTTTAATCCTGCTCTGACGCCAACCAGGCAGCCTACAGCTTAATTTAATTCTGACTCTAACTACCCGAGTTAGCACAGACCCCACAGGTTAAGGGCCAAGTTCTGCACTTCAGAAGCTCCCACTTCAGGTGTCAACTGTGAGTCTCAGGGGCCACTTGCACTTCTGACTATTTATAAATTTGGGGGTTCCTATGACCCCCTCAGCTTCAAAAATTCACTAGAACCGCTCACTGAAACTCACTGAGAGCACTATACTTATGTTACAGTCTTATTATAAAGGATGCAGCTCAGGAACAGCCAAATGGAAGAGACACATGGGGCAAGGTCTGGGAGGGTCCCCAATGCAGAGCTTGCATGCCCTCTCCCTGTGGATCAGGGCGTGTCACCCTCCCAGCACATCAATGTGTTCACCAACTAGGAAGCTCCTTGAGCTTTTGGTGTCCAGGGTTTTACTGGGTGTTTTTATGTTGTTGGCTCTGTAATTAAGCTCAGTGTTGAGCCCCTCAGAGGCTGCGGGGTTGAGGCTGAAAGTCTCAACCCTCTAACAACATGCTTGACCTTTGATCTCTCTGATGTAGCCAGCCCCTCTTTTGAAACCATCTAGGGCCCACCTTGAGTCACCTCATTAGCATAAACTCAGGTGTGGAGGAAAGAGACTTGATATGAGTAACAAAAGGCGCTCTTATCACTCAGGAAATACCAAGGGTTTTTGAGACTTTTTTAAGGATTGCCCAATAATTTAGCAAAATTTAATCATCTTATTTTTGTGTTTTCAATTTTTTGTTGTTGTTGTTGAGGAAGTTTGGCCCTGAGCTAACATCCATTGCCAATCTTCCTCTTTTTCTTGAGGAAGATTAGCCCTGAGCTAACACCAGTGCCCATCTTTATTTCGTACGTGGATACCGCCACAGCATGGCTTGATGTGCGGTGCATAGGTCCGTGCCCAGGATCTGAACCTGCAAATCCCAGGGTGCTGAAGCAGAGCATGGGAACTTAACCACTATGCCACCCGGCCGGCCCCTGAGTTTTCAATTTTTAAAAGCATTCTGCATTATTTGGGTGGGAGATGTCAATGCCTTTTATAGAAAAATCTTTATGTTTCATTTTTCTAGAGCAAATTAGAGACACAGGGCCAGGAGCAAATCATACTTGAGATGCAGGAACTTGGGAAACTCTTTTTTCCCTTTAACTGGAAGGTAGCCCAGAGAAAGGAAAGCTGACCCATGTGTGGTAACTAAGATTGCTAACTGCCTCCGATGTCTCTTGTCCCCTTCTTCTACCATGAACTCCAATATTTAGCTGGACACATGTTGTCCAGAAGAGAGAATACATTCCCCCTGTGACTAGGTGAATCCACGTGACTGAGTTCTGGCTAATGGGATGTGAGGAGAAGTGACATGTGTCATTACTGGAACATGCCCTTATATGCTGGGGCACCTCTCCTTCTCTCTTTCCTCCATGCTCTGCTTGGAACATGGATTGTTGGCTAGCACTCCATCTTGGATGAGGGAGGATGTCCAGACCCTAGGGGTTGTGCAGCAGAACACTGGAAGCGATCTCGTTTCAGATGACTGTGCAGCCCCCACTCCAGCACTGAGCCACAAGGGGCAGGACTTTTACACGAGACGGGCATCAACTCTACCTTATATAAGCTGTTATTTTTTGCTTCTGTCACATGCAGCATGTGCGAACATAAAGCTGTTGGTTTTTTTTTAATTTCTATCAAGACTATTTTTTTAGAGCAGTTTTAGGTTCACAGCAAAATTAAGCAGAAAGTATAAATACCTTGTATATATCCCCCGCCCCCCCCGGCACGCACAGCTTCCCCAATCCCGGTACCCAAGTGCTACACTTGTTACAATCCATGAACCTACAGTGACACATCATTATCACTCAAAGTCCACAGTATACCTTCTGGTCACTCGTGGTGTTGTACATTCTATGGGTTTTGACAAATGTATAATGACATATATCACCATTATATTATTATACAGAGTATTTTCACGGCCCTAAAAATCTTCTGTGCTCCACCTCTTCATCCCTCCCTTCCTCCTAGCCCTTGGCAACCACTGATTTTTTTACTGTCTCCATAGTTTTGCCTTTTCCAGAATGTCATATCATTGGAATCATACAGTATGTAGACTTTTCAGATTGCTTTCTTTCACTTAGTAATATGCATTTAAATTTCCTCCATGTCTTTTCATGGCTTGATAGCTCATTTCTTTTTAGTGTTGAATAAAATTCCATTGTCTAGCGGTATCACAGGTTATCTATCCATTTATTTGTCTAGGTTGCTTCCAAGTTTTGACAATTATGAACAAAACTGCTATAAACATCCATGTGTGGGTTTTTGTGTGGACATAAGTTTTAAACTCATTTGAGTAAAACCAAGGAGTGTGATTGCTGAATCATATGGCAAGAGTATGTTTAATTTTCTAAGAAACTACCAAACTGTCTTCCAAAGCGGCTGAACCATTTTGCATTCCCAAATGAATGAATGAGAGTTCCTGTTGCTCCACATCATTGTTAGCATTTGATGTTGTCAGTGTTCTGGATTTTGGACATTCTAATAGGTGTGTAGTGGCATCTCGTTGTTTTAACTTGCATTTCCCTGATGACATGTGATGTGTAGCATCTTTTCCTATGATTATTTGCCATTCATAGATCTTCTTTGATGAGCTATCTGTTAAAGCTTTTGGCCTACTTTTTAATCAGTTTGTTGTCTTACTGTTGAGTTTTATGGGTTCTTTATATGTTTTGGATAAAGGTCCTTTATCAGATGTGTCTTTTGCAAATATTTTCTCCCAGTCAGTGGCCTGTCTTCTCCTTCTCTTGACATTGTCTTTCACAAGGCAGAAGTTTTTAATTTTCATGAAGTCCAGCTTATTGATTATTTCTTTCATGGATCATGCCTTTGGTATTGTATCTAAAAAGTCATCACCTTATCCAAATTCATCTAGGTTTTCTCCTATCTTATCTTCTAAGAGTTTTACACTTTTGCATTTTACATTTAGGTCTGTGATCCATTCTGAGTTAATTTTGGGGAAGAGTGTAAGGTCTGTGTCTAGATTCAGTTTTTTGCATGTGGATGTCCAATGTGGATATTCCAGCACCATTTGTTGAAAAGACTATCTTTGTTCCATTGTACTGTCCTGGCTCCTTTATCAAAGATCAGTTGATTGTATGTGGATCTATTTCTGGGCTCTCTATTCTGTTCCATTCATCTATTAGTCTATTCTTTCACCAATACCACACTGTCCTGATTATTGTGGCTTTATAGTTAAGTCTTGAAGTCAGGTGGTGTCAGCCCTCCAACTTTGTTCTTCTTCTTCAACATTGTGTTGGCTATTCTGGGTCTTTTGCCTCTCCATACAAACTTTAGAATCGGTTTGTCGATGTCCACAAAATAATTTGCTGGAATTTGGATTGGGATTGCATTGAATCTATACACCAGGTTAGGAAGAATTGACACCTTGACAATATTGAGTCTTCCTATCCAGGAACATGGACTCTCTCTCCATTTATTTAGTTCTTCTTTGATTTCTTTCATCAGAGTTTTGTAGTTTTTCTCACATAAATCTTGTATATATATTGTTAGATTTATACCTCAGTATTTCATTTTTGGGGGTGCTAATGTAAATGGTATTGTTTTTAATTTAAAATTCCACTTCTTCCTTGCTGGCATACAGGAAAGTGATTGACTTTTGTATATTAACCTTGTATCCTGCAACCTTGCTATAATCACTTATTAGTTCCAGGAGCTTTTTGTCAAATCTTTCAGATATTTTACATAGATGATTGTGTCATCTGTGAACAGATAGTTTCATTTCTTCCTTCCCAATCTGTATAACTTTTATTCCCTTTTCTTGACTAATTGAATTATCTAGAACTTCCAGTACAATATTGAAAAGGAGTGGTGAGCGGGGACATCCTTGCTTTGTTCCTGATCTTAGTGGGAAAGCTGTAAGTTTCTCACCATTAAGTATGATGTTAGCTGTAGGTTTTTTGCAGATATTTGTTATCAAGTCGAGGAAGTTCCCCTCTACTCCTAGTTTACTGAGTTTTTATCATGAATAGGTGTTGGATTTTGTCAAATGCTTTTCTGTATCTGTTGATATGATCATGTGATTTTTCTTTTTTAGCCTGTTGATGTGATAGATTACATCAATTGATTTTAGAATGTTGAGCCAGTCTGGCATATTTGGGATAAATCTCACTTGGTCATGGTGTATAATTCTTTTTACACATTGTTTGATTCAATTTGTTAATATCTTGTTGAGGATTTTTGCATCTATAGTCATGAGAGATATTGGTCTGTAGTTTTCTTTTCTTGTAATGTCTTTGTGTGGTTTTGCTGTTAGGGTAATGCTGGCCTCATAGAAAGAGTTAGGAAGCATTCCCTCTACTTCTATCCTCTGAAAAAGATTGTAGGGGCCGGCCCCATGGCATAGGGGTTAAGTGCATGCACTCCACTGCTGGCGGCCCAGGTTCGGATCCCGGGTACACACCGATGCACCACTTGTCAGGCCATGGTGTGGCGGCCTCCCATATAAAGTGGAGGAAGATGGGCACAGATGTTAGCCCAGGGCCAGTCTTCCTCAGCAAAAAGAGGAGGATTAGTGTGGATGTTAGCTCAGGGCTGATCTTCCTTACAAAAAAAAAAAAAAGATTGTAGATAATTGGTATAAATTCTCCCTTGTTTAGTAGAATTCACCAGTAAATCCATCTGGGCCTGATGCTTTCTGTTTTAGAAAGTTATTAAGTACTCATTCAATTTCTTTAATAGATATAGGCATATTCAGATTGTCTATTTCTTCTTGTGTGAGTTTTGGCAAATTGTGTCTTTCAAGGAATTGGTCCGATTCCTCTAATTATCAAAATTGTGGGCATAGATTTGTTAATAGTATTCCTTTATTATAATGTCCATAGGATTCTAGTGATGCCCCTCTTTCATTTCTGAAATTAGCAATTTGTGTCCTCTCCCTTTTTTTCTTAGTTTTAGCCTGGCTAGAGGTTTATCAGTTTTATTGATCTTTTCAAAGAAACAGCTTTTGGTTTCACTGATTCTCTCTACTGATTTCCTGTTTTCAATTTTATTGATTTCTCCTCTAATTCTCATCTTTTCTTCTTCTTTCTTTGGATTTAATTTACTCTTCTTTTTCTAGTTTCCTGAGGTAGAAACTTGGATTATTGATTTTAGATCTTTCTTCTTCTCTAATATATGTGTTCAGTGCTATAAATTTCCCTCTAAGCACTGCTTTCACTGCACCCCACAAATTTTGATAAGTTGTGTTTTCATTTTCATTTAGTTCAAAATATTTTAAAATTTCTTTTGATGTTTCTTCTTTGACCCATGTATTATTTAAAAGTATATTGTTTAATCTCCACGTATTTTGATATTTTCCATTTATTTTTCTATTATTGATTTATAGGTTAATTCTATTGTGGTCTAAGCATAGACATTGTAAGATTTCTACTCTTATAAAATTTTTGAGGTGTGTTTTATGGCCCAGAATGTGGTCTATCTTGCTGAATGTCCCATGTAAGCTTGAGAAGAATGTGTATTCTGCTGTTATTAGATGAAGTAGTCCATAGATGTCAATCATATCCAGTTGATTGATGGTGTTGTTGAGTTCAATGATGTCCTTACGGATTTTCTGCCTGCTGGATCTGTCCATTTCTGATAGAGGAGTGTTGAAGTCTCCAACTATGATAGTGGATTCATCTATTTCTCTTTGCAATTCTATTAGTTTTTGCCTTACATAGTTTGACACTCTGTTGTAAGGCTTAACACACTCATGTGTGTTAAGGATAGTTATGCCTTCTTGAAGAACTGACCCCTTCATCATTATGTAATGCTTTTCTTTATCCCTTATAACCTTTCTTGCTAAAGTTGTTTCCTGGGGCCTATGCACTCCCCTAGGGGGCTCACCATGCTGTCTATCCCCATCTTGCTTCATGCCAGCCTTTTACCTTGTAAAAAGGCCTCTCATAAGGAGTTGCAGACCCCCAGATCTGCTAAGTAGTGGCCAAGAACCCTTTCCACGTCTCTCCTGACCCACTCTGCAATCCTGCTGGCCTCTGTGTGTGGCCTCTACTCTGTGTATAGCTTGTCCCCCATTCTTTGGACTTGGTATCTATACTTGTCTCCCTGAGGAATTCTTTCACTTCTTTTTCCTTTGGCTCATTTCTCTGCAGACTGCCTTGAGGAAAGTACCAATTCTAGTACTAGCTGGACTACAGGGAAATGAGGTGGGACCCAGATGTGGTCATTCACTCAACCACTGAGGGCTTGTCACAGGCTTGATGATCACCATGGTTGACTGAATGAATGACAAATGGTTGAATGAACATGCAAATGACTACTTAAAACACATACTGCATGCCTGCCATGTGTAAAACCTGTATCAGATGCTGGATCGCAATAAAAGATTGCAAAATCTGGAGTCCCAAACATCCAAAGGGTTTGAGACCCAAACATTCATTAATGAAGTTCAAGGAATGTGACTTACCCTAGACCCAATGTTGGGGAGGTTATTCCAGGACGTCCCCCAGGGCCCATGTCATTCATAATGTCACTGGGAAACTGGGCCACAGTCATTGGTAGGATGGTGACAACTGAGGGACTTTGGGAGCCAGACTGGAAGTGTCGGTGACAGATGTCTGGATCACCCTTCCCAAGCTAGAGCTTCCCTTTTTCCTCAATGTACTGAGGAGCAAGTAAGCAAATTTTTAAAATAATTTTTCTGATGAAAAAAGGTATGTTTACTGCAAAACATTTAGTAATGTGTTAATAAGTTAGTAAATATCAAAATGTAAAATTATAAATATAAAATAAGGTAATGTTATTTTTAAATGGCAATGTAAAATAAGTTAATATTTTATAAAATGTAAATTAGTTAATGAAACGTAAAATAAGTTAATAAATGTCACCCCCTAATCTTACCACTCAGGGTAAGTGGGGTAAGCGGAATTTAACAAGGCCCCCACGGTTTCTACCCACGAGTGTGGGTAGACATGAGCCAATCACATGACCCCTTTAAATCTGGGACTAGAAGTTGGAAACAGAGGGAATCAGAGAGATTTGAAGCTGCAGCAGATGCTTTCCTGTTGACCTTGAAGAAGGAAACTGCTGTGTTGTCAGGAGGATCATGGGGCAAGGAAACAGTTGCAGGAAAGAGCAACCCCTAGGGCTGAGAGCAGCTCCCGACCGATGGCCAGAAGAAAGCAGGGATGTTAGTCCTACAACCACAAGGAATTAAACTCTGCCAACAACCATATGAGCTTGGAAGAGGACCTGAGCTCCAGAAAGGAATGCACCCAGTTGACATCTTGAATTTAGCTTTATGAGACCCTGAACAGAGGACTTAGGTAACCTGAGACTGGACTCCTGACCACAGAAACTGAAATAATACATTTGTGCTGTTCTGAGCTGCTCATATATGGTAATTTGAAATGTGGCAACAGAAAACTCTTACAGTAAGCACGGTAATGTTTTAACATGTTTATTTCATATATGAACATATACAAAATAAATGTGGGTTGATATTATACATAATCTTTTTTTCAAATGGCTTTTGTCATTTAATATATCATAAGTATTTTCTCATATCACTAACTATTTATCTGGAACCTAAATTACAATAGCCACATATAGTATGGGCATATCATAATTTAGACCCCAGTTACATTTTAAATTACATTCTTGTATATGCATCGTTGTACACTTGTCCTATGATTTTGTTAGGGGATAGATCTAGAAGTAGAATACCTGAGTCAAAGGGCTTCGCACTTCAAGACTTTTCATTCATAAAGCTGAATTGTCCTTTAGAGATGCTGTACCAGTTTACACTCTCACAAGCAGGGCATAAGAGTGTCCCCTTACACACTCACTCACATCCCTTACCATTGGTTTCCATTCCGATAGTTTAGTTTTAAAAAAATGAAACTACTGTTATGTGTGTGTGTGTGTGTGTGTTTGTGTCTGTGTGGGTTCTACAGTGAAGCCAACTCCTTCAAAACAGGAGGGTTTTCCTTTAGGAACTGGATTTTCATTTTCTTCTGGTGGGAAGATGACAATTATTTCCCTAAATGTTCTTCTCTCTTCTCAGTAAGACTTAAACTCTTTGAGGACAGAATTTATGCCTTTTGTTCCTTTTCTTCCTTCTTGGAAATTAGTTCAGAGTTGAGTTCCCTTGATAAAGCTGTGGTATGTTAACGGTGAGGAAAATGTCCTGTGATCTCTAATGATCTCTTTCTGGCTTATTTCACTTAACATAATACCCTCCAGGTCCATCCACGTTGTTGCAAATGGGATGATTTTGTCTTTTTTTATGGCTGAGTAGTAGACTCTGTTAATGATTCTTTTGATGACTAGAAGTTATTACTTTTAATGAATCAATTTATCAATCCGTTCCTTTATGATAACTGCTCTTTGTGTCCTATTTAAGAAATCTTCCCTACCTTGAGGTCATAAAGATATTTTAAATTATCTTCTCAAAGATTTATTTTTTTCCTTTCACCTTTAGGCCTACAACCCGCACCCCCCCCCCGCCCCGGAATTAATTTTTGTTCATGGGGTGAGGTGGGGGTCAAGTTTGTCTTCTTTTTTTCCCACATTTATATCTAATTGACCCAGTCTACTTATTGAAAATATTTTCCTTTTCCCACTGCTCTGCAGTGCTACCTTTGTTGTAAATCAAATGTCTGAATATGCATGGGCCTATTCTTCATCTGTTTGTCTATTACTGCAGAATACCACATTATCTTTTTTTTCATTTCTTTTATAATTTTATTTATTTACTTTTTACTCCAAAGCCCCAGTAGATAGTTATATGTCACAGCTGCACATCCTTCTAGTTGCTGTATGTGGGACATGGCCTCAGCATGGCCGGAGAAGCGGTGCGTCGGTGCACTCCCGGGATCCGAACCCAGGACGCCAGCAGCGGAGCGCATGCACTTAACCGCTAAGCCACGGGGCTGGCCCCCACACTATGTTAATTATTGTGAGCTTTGGAAAAATTCTTGTTTCTGGTAGAACAAATCCTTCCACCTGTTTTTCTTCTTCTTTAAGAGTGTCTTGGCTATTTTTGTTCCTTTGTATTTCCATATACAGTTTAAAATCAGTTTTTCAGGATGCATAAAAACACCTGTTGGAATTTTTATTAGAATTGCATTAAATATATAGATCATTTGGGGGAGAAGTGACAACTTTACAATACTATATCTTCTGATGAACATATCTCTCCATTCAGTTAAATATTCATTTTCTCTTAAGAATGTTCTTATAGTTTTCTTCAGAGAAGTTTTACTCATTTTTTGGGGGTCAGAGTTTTTTTTAGATATTCAAAATTTTTATTCTATTGTAAACAGTATCTATTTAAAATTTTCATTTTTTGTTTGTTGCCAACATATAGAAATAAAGTTTATTATATTACTGAATTTTATCCAGCAAATTTGCTGAACTCATCATTAAGTGTGATAATCTATCTGTAAATTCTTTGGATTTCATACTTATATATATAGGCATTTCATCCACAAATTATGACAGTTTGATTTCTTCTTTTCCAATCCTTATAACTTTAATGTCTCTTTTTCTTGCCCTTCTACCCTGGCTGGGACCTGCAGTATGACATTCAACAGAGGTAGCAATAACGTGCATCTTTGCCTTGTTTCCAGCTCTCAAAGAGAAAGTTTTCAACATCATGAAGTATGATATTTGCTCTAGGTTTTTTATAAGCAAATTTTATCAGATTAAGAAAGTTTCCTTCTATTCTGAGTTTTCTAAAAGTATGTTTAAAATCATGAATGAGTGTTGAATTTTATGAAATACTGTTTCTATAACTACTTAGATGATCATGATTTTTCCTCTATACTCTGTTCATGTCATGAAATTCATTATTTAATTTTCTTTCTAATTTTTTTGTGTGTGTGTGTGAGGAAGATCAGCTCTGAGCTAACATCCATGCCCATCCTCCTCTTTTTTTGGGGGGAGGAAGACTGGCCCTGGGCTAACATCTGTGCCCATCTTCCTCCACTTTATATGGGACGCCGCCACAGCATGGCCTGACCAGCAGTGCATCTGGTGCACGCCCAGATCCAAACCCGGGCCGCCAGCAGAGGAGCTCGCGCACTTAACCGCTATACCACGGGGCCGGCCCTTCATCTTAATTTTCTAATGTTAAACCAACCTTGGAGTAAACACTATTTGATCACCATATATTACAAGATTCAGTTTGCTAGGGCCGGCCCGTGGCTTAGCGGTTAAGTGCGCGCGCTCCACTACTGGCGGCCCAGGTTCGGACCCCGGGCGCGCACTGACGCACCGCATCTCCAGCCATGCTGAGGCCACGTCCCACATACAGCAACTAGAAGGATGTGCAGCTATGACATACAACTATCTACTGGGGCTTTGGGGAAAAAAAAAAAGGAGGAGGATTGGCAATAGATGTTAGCTCAGAGCTGGTCTTCCTCAGCAAAAAGAGGAAGATTAGCAAGGATGTTAGCTCAGGGCTGACCTTCCTCACAAAAAAAAAAAAAAAAGACTCAGTTTGCTAATATTTTGTCTAGGATTTTTGCATCTATGTCAATGAGTGAGATTGGCCTGTAATTTTCCTTTCTCATAATGCCTTATCAGGTTTGGTATCAAGGTGACGCTGACATGATCAGCTAGTGTTCCTCTTATTCTTTTTTTGTTTTTTTTTTTTTGTGAGGAAGATCAGCCCTGAGCTAACATCCATGCTAATCCTCCTCGTTTTTTGCTAAGGAAGACCGGCTCTGAGCTAACATCTATTGCCAATCCTTCTTTTTTTTTCCCCCAAAGCCCCAGTAGATAGTTGTAGGTCATAGGTGCACATCCTTCTAGCTGCTGTCCGTGGGCCGCCGCATCAGCATGGCCGGAGAAGCGGTTTGTGAGTGTGCGCCGCAATTGGAACCCAGGCTGCCAGTAGCGGAGCGCTCGCGCTTAACCGCTAAGCCACGGGCCGGCCCTGTTCCTCTGATTCTATTCTCTGGAGGAGCTTGTGTGGGATTGACATTCTTTTCTTCCTTAAGTGTTTGGTAAAAGGCACAAGTGCAGCCATCTGGGCATGGCGCTTTCTTTGTGTGAAGCTTTAAAATTATGTATTCAATTTCTTTAATAGTTACAAAACTACTAACGGTTTCTTTTTTGTTTTTTGGATCAGTTTTGGACTGTTGTATTTTTGTCTACATTTTAGCCTGTTATTGTTACATTGTATATACTCATCCTTTTTATTTTTTAAGTGTACAATACAGTGGTTTTTAGTGTATCCACAAAGTTGCACAATCATCACCACTATCCAGTTCTAGAATATTTTAATTATCCTGAAAAGAAACTCCATATCCATCAGCAGTCACTCCCATTCCCTCCTCCCCTCAGCCCTTGGCAACTACTAATCTATTTTCTACAGACTTGCCTATTTTGGGCATTTCATACAAATGGAATCATACAATATGAAGCCTTTTGTGACTGGCTTCTTTCACTTAGCGTAATGTTTTCAAGGTTCATCCATGTTGTAGTATGTATCAGTCCATCATTCCTTTTAACGGCCAAATACTATTTCATTGTATGGATATACTACATTTAGTTTACCTATTTATCAGCTGATGGACATTCGTGTTTCCACTTTTGGACTATTATGAATAATGTTGCTATAAACATTCTTTTCTTTTCTTTTCTTTTCTTTTCTTTTCTTTTTGTGAGGAAGATCAGCCCTGAGCTAACATCCATGCCAGTTCTCCTCTTTTTGCTGAGGAAGACTGGCCCTGGGCTAACATCTGTGCCTATCTTGCTCCACTTTATATGGGACGCCGCCACAGCATGGCCTGACAAGCAGTGCCTCGGTGGGCGCTCGGATCTGAACTCGGCCGCTAGCAGTGGAGCACGTGCACTTAACCACTACGCCAGGGGGCCGGCCCCTAAACATTCTTTTCTAAGTTTTTGTGTGGACATATATTTTCAGTTCTCTTGGGTAAATATCTAAGTTTGAAATTGCTGGGACATATGGTAACTATGCACTGCCAGACTTTCCCAAAGTGGCTGCACCACTTTACATTCCTTTCAGCAATGTATGAGGGTTCAAATTTCTCCACATCTTTGCCAAAATTGTTAGTCTGCCTTTTTGACTCCAGCCATTCTAGTGGGTGCTAAGAGATATCTTACTGTAGTTTTGATTTGCATTTTTTTAATGTCAGTCTTTTTTTTTCCCAGGAAGATACGCCCTGAGCTAACACCTGTGCCAATTTTCCTCTATTTGCCAATTTTCCTCTATTTTATATGTGGGTCGCCGCCACAAAATAGCTGCCGATAAGTGGTGTATGTCTGGACCCAGGAACTGCACCCGGGCCACCAAAGCAGAGCACGCCGAACCCGACCCCTAGGCCACAGGGCTGGCCCTAATGTCAATCATTTTTTATGTACTTGTTGGTCATTTATATTTATATATTTATATATATATATATAGTTTTTTAAATTTTAAAATATCTATTCAGATCCTTTGCCCATTTTTCAATTGAGTTATTTGTCTTTTATTGCTGAGTTGTAAGAGTTCTTTCCATGTTCTGGATGTAAGTCCCTTATCAGATACATGATTTGCAAATATTTTTCTCCCAGTCTATGGGTGGTTTTTTCACTTTCTTGATGATGTTTTTTGAAGCTCAAAAAAGTAAAAGTTTTCGATTTTGGTGAAGTCCAATTTGTCTTTTTTTTTCTTTTGTTGCTTGGGCTTTTGTTGTCATATTGCCTAATAAAAGGTAATGAAGGTTTAACATGTTTTCTTTTAAGAGTTTTATAGTTTTAGCTCTTAGATTTAGTTCTTTGATCCATCTGAGTTAATTTTTGCGTGTGGAGTCAGGTGGAGATCCAGATGTCTTCTTTTGCTTGTGTTTTCCACTGCTCCTCATCACGTTTTTGCATCTATAGGACCTCTGATGAGGTTCCTCTTTTCACTCCTGATATTGATAATCTGTGGCTTTTCCTTTTTTCCTCAATTAATCTTGCCAAAGGTTTATTGATTTTGAGGTGCTGTTAATTGTATGTCTTTCCGAGTAATCAGCTTTTCTCTTTATTAATCGTCCCTATTACATGTTTCTTATTTAATTGATTTCTGCATTTTATTATTTCCCTTCTATGTTGCGTTTATGTTGCTATTCTTTTTCTAACTTCTTGAGATAAAAGGTTAAGTTATAAATTTTCAGCTTTTTCTTTTATCCAACATATGCATCCAAGGTTAAAATTTTCCTCTCAGCTTGGCATTTTAGTTGCATTCCACAAATTTTGATATGTGATATTTTCATTACCATTCAGTTCAAAATATTTTCTAATTTCCACTGTAATTTCTTCCTTGTCCGTTGGGTTATTTAGAAACATATTTTTAAATATTGTGCTTGCCTGGTATATCCTTTCTCAACCTGCTTTCAACTTACCTATATACTTATGTTCAGATGTGCCTCTTGGAAACAGCATAGAGCTGTGGCTTTTTCAAAAATCCAGTCTAAACATTTTTCTCATCCCGTTGGTGTATTCTGCCCGTTTGTGTTTAATGTAATCGGCCAGGTGTTGGCTTCAATCTGACATCTTACTATGTGCTTTCTATTTGCCCCATCTGCTTTTTTTCTTTTTCTATTCTTTTTGCCTTCTTTTGGATTGATTGTTTTTTATTATACTCTTTTCCCTCTTTTATTAGCTTGAAAATTACACCCTGCTTTAACTTTATTTTTAAGTTTTCCCAAGAGTTTCAAAATACATTCTTGACTTTTCAAAACCTAATGTTCATCAGTACTTCTATTTTCTTCCTCAGAACCTCCTTTGGCTTGCTCCCTTTTTATTTCTACGCCATTGTTGTCATGAATTTTAACTTCACATGCATTTTAAACTCCATGGGACGTTATTATTATTGTTTTTTTTTACACAGTCAGAATCATGTAGATTTGCCTTTGTAGTTACCATTTCAATTGACCTTCATGCCTTCCTGCAACAGCAACCTAATATTTGGGATCATTTCTTTCTACCTGGAGAAATCCCTTTAATATTTTTTTATGCAGGTCTGCTCATGAAGAATTTTATTGTTTTTGTTTGTCTGAAATTTTATTTATTTCATCTTCTGTCTGACAGGATGTGTTTGTTGGTATAAAATTCCATTATCTTCTGTTTTCTGTTGTTTCTGCTGTGAAGTCAGCTGACAGTCTCATCGTTGCCTCTTTGAAAATAATCTTTGTTTTTCTCTAGCTTCTTTCAAAATTTTCTTTTTGTCTTGTTTTTATGAAATTTTATTATGATGTACCTACATTTGAATATTTTACTTACCCTTACTGGCAGGATCAGGACTCAAGTGAGGCAATCAGTTGCTTAGGGCACAAAATTTAAGGATACACTCAGTCTCAGGTCATGCAAGTGCACCTTCATCCCAGCCTTGCTTACTGGCGTTCATTGCACTTTGTAATCTGCAGTGTGATGTCTTGCATCATTTTGAAAAATTCTTAGCCATTATCTTTTCACATTCTCCTCCACTCTGGGATTCCCATTACATGGATTTTACATCTTCTTAGAACTTCTATGCTTCTCACCATTGCTTCTGTATTTTTTGTCCTTTTGTTTCTCTGTGCTTCATTTTGATATTGTCTTCTGGCCTGTCTTCCAGTTCACTAATCATCTTTTCAGCTATGTCTAATCTGTTATTAAACTTGTCCCTAGAGTTCTTAATTGCAGTTACTGTATTTTTCAATTCTAGAAATTATGTTTTTATTATACCATATCGTTTTTTTAAAAATGATATGGCATATTTTAAAAAGTTTCCAATCCTCTGTAGAAATTCTCAATCTTGTCTTTTATCTCTTTGAACATGTTAATAAAGTTATTTTAAAGTCTGCGTTTGATAACTCCAATAGTTGGAGCCCTTGTAGATATTTATTTATTGTCTGTTTTTTCTGTTGGTCTTTTTTCATGTTATCTTGCCCCTTCATGTGGCAGGTTACTATTTATTGTGTGCTGAACACTGTGCTGAAAAATTGTATAAATATTTTTGTGGCCTGGATAATCTTATCTTCCTCCAGAGAAGACTTAGGTTTGTTTCTGCCAGGGACTTGGGGCATTAGCAATTTGGATCATGTTATCTACCTAAGGGGATGAGGCTGTCAAAAGCCTTGCTCCACATCCTAATTGTCTTAGTTTTCTCTTCTGATCAGCAAACACCCCCAGGACACAAGTTGCCCTAAATGCTAGGCTCATCTCTTCAGATTTCCATCTTTTCCTGTGAATTCCTGGTAATTCCTAGTAATTTTTCACTACCTTGTTAACTCTCTGATGCCTTCAATCAAATTTCCAAAATATTTTGTCCAGCTCTTTTGGTTACCTTCTGCGGAAGGGTTTACCCCAAATTATCTAGTGTACCATTATCAGAAGAGGAACTCCTCCCTATCTTTTTATTTTCCACTTGACATTATTTGTGAGCATTCTCCCATGTCGTTAAAAAATTTTTGGACATACACTTTTGCATAGCTGGACAGTATTTCATCAAAAGGCTGAGCCATGATTTATTTAGCTGTTTTATCTTCAGTTGAATGTTTGAGTTGTCTGACTCTCTGTCACTCAGGGTCCTCCATTACAAATGATGGAGTCCCCTCCAGTTAGTTTAAGCAGAAGGGGATTTCTTACAGATAGTTAGGTAGTGGACATTATCTTTAGGAGATCCAGGGGACCAGGTTGGGTGCCACTCAGCCAGGATCAACGGCAGACAGGGAAAATTCCTTCCAAGATAAGGGAACAAACCTTGGTGGTCCACCTGCTGTTTGGTAGCTATGACACTGGGGACCAGCTAGAACCTGCACCTCAGCTGCCCGCCAAGAACAAAACATCACTACCATTGTGTCCATCCTCAACAAAAGCTGCTTCCCATCTTGCGAGGTGCGTCTTCTTGGCAGAACATAGCCATACATGGAACCCAGCACCAAGGGAGTTCGGCTCAGCAGTAGAGGAAGGAATGCTAGAGGGGTTGGAAAAGGTGTTAAGCACACCAGTCCTTCTCAGATTCAACACCTCTCCTCTGCAACCTGATGTTTCTGAGAGCGGCCATCTCCCTGTGCACTTCTCTCCCTGGGTGTGTCTCTCTCAGGTTCTCTTTCCCATCCTCTTGGAGAATGTCTCACACAGAGTATAAGGGACCCTCAGACTTGGCTGAAAAAGCAGGACCCTCTGTGATCAATAACCATTTGGAAAACTTCAGAACCATTTCTCCTTTTGGCCTTGATTAGGAGGTATAGCCGGGTGGGAGAGAGTGAGTGCACAGGAACAGGAGCCGAACGAGATGAAGTCTCCCTGATGCTTAGGGGCCATGGGCTGTGAGAAATTGGTGCTGGGAAGAGGAGACCTTCTATGGTCACCCCTCCCCCACTGCCATGTGCAGAGAGAAAGCATGTCCCATAGAGGGTCCTATATTCAGGGCCTTTCATCAGATACAGGCCTGTTAGGACATTGGACGGTTTCATGCAGTATGGCCTTCCTTGAAAGGTGGTTTACAGGTGTATTCTCAGGGATCTGCAAATTTCCCTCAAGAATTTAAAATTTGGGGGTTTCTATGTCTATGATAATCCAAAGAATAGGAGATTCATCTAAATCATCTTATAACTTAGGATTCTCACACATTTTTTTGTTTTTAAATTATGAACATATTTGATAATACAAAATAAAACATATACAACATATGTTAGTTACGAGCTATAAAAACTAAAACAAACACCCGTGAACTCACCACCCAAATTACGAGCCAGAAGATCATCATCGTGAGCCTGCTCCTCCTTGTCCTGTTCCTCTGTGTTAAAGAAAAACACAAAATGGAGACCAAACTCTAAAATGCCCTGAGCAGACAAAACCATTTAAGCCATGTAAGCAAAACTAAATTTAGCTTATTTCATGACTATGAATGAACTGACTTAGGTTGTTTCTTGTAAATGCCTCTGATAATCATAAAAGAAACATAAGCCATCTTCCTAAAATGGTATAAATCACTTTTAACCAATCTCCTGCCAACCAAACCCCAGTGTATGGTCATTGTCAAGGTTCAACAACTTCCTCATTTTCACTTCACGAGCCATCCCGTAACGTCATGCCTCTGAGCTTCATCTCAGTTTTGGGTTTGAAAACTCCAGTTCACAAACTGTTCTTTTGTGCACAATAGAATCTTGCTAAGAACTATTTTACTGATCTTGTTTCAATTGTTACTGTTTTGTAGAGTTTTACCACAACATATCTGTCTCTAAAAGATACGTGGTTATTTAGTTTGGGTTATTTTCACCTTTAGAAAAAGATAAGAGGGCCAGCCCTGGTGGCCTAGTGGTTAAGTTGGGTGCGCTCTGCCTTGGCAGCCTGGGTTTGGTTCCGGGGCGCAGACCTACACCATTCATCTGTCAGTGGCCATCCTGTGGCGGTGACCCACAAACAAAAAGAGGAAGATTGGTGGTGGATGTTAGCTCAGGATGAATCTTCCTCAACGAAAAAAAAAAAATGTGAAAAGAAACTCGATGCATCATTCTGTGACTTTCTCTTTTCCCTCAAAATGGTATTTCTGAGATTTACCGGTGTTGCTAAGTGCAGCCATAGTTCATTCATTCTCACTTCTGTATCGAATCCCATTATGTGAATACAGCATCAAGTCGTTACCAATCCTCCTCGCAGGGCCCCTTTGGGCTGTCTTGTTTTGGCTTTAGGAATCACACTGCCTCGAACACCCTTGTGCGTGTCTTCTGGAACACTCACGCCTGGGTTTGTCTAGGGCACGCCCCACGAGTGGGATTGGTGGGTTGTAAGGCATAGGAATCTTCAACTTTACAAGAGAATGTCAAACTGTTTTCCACATTGGTCATGCTGCCTCGGAATTTTAGGGCTAATAGAAGCCAAAAGACTCACTTGAGACTACATGGAAATGAAGAAGACAGCATTGGAACCTAGGCCCAACTGCAAAGGCCAAGCTCTGTCCCCCACTGGATTGGTTTAATTGACCCCTGAATAAAAGTAGCAGCTAATACGCCAAGAGTGCCCAGGGCACTATTAATTTTTAAGTGATTTACACATAT
This sequence comes from Diceros bicornis minor, assembly GCF_020826845.1. Taxonomy (NCBI): domain Eukaryota; kingdom Metazoa; phylum Chordata; class Mammalia; order Perissodactyla; family Rhinocerotidae; genus Diceros; species Diceros bicornis. The sequence continues at coordinate 11,388,682 of NC_080749.1, read as the reverse complement.
CCTGTGAGGTAGGTACTATTGTCATTGGTACTCTGCCCATTCAGAAGAGAAGAGGTTAGAAACCTTGCCCAAGGTCACACAAGAGCTGGGATTTGAACCCGGGAGGGGTAGCGGTAGCAGCTGTGTTCTTATGTGCCATGGCAGGGCTCCTGAATAAATGGAAAATAGTCGCGATCATGAGGCATGCCCTTGAGGTCACGTCCTACTTGGGGAACTGCAAACTAGTCACTCATTCGTTCACTCAGCATCCATCATGGGCCAGGCACAAGGGCTGAGTCTTAGGAACACAGAGGTAGACGGCACAGGCCCAGTTCTCACCCACAGATATAGGGAAATCAGATAAATATTCGCACAAACAGATGTAAAATGTGTGATGTGTGTTAGGAATGAAAAGTAAAAGGCCTCACTTAGATTCTTCTCCAAAGAAGCAATGACCTGGCATTTAAGCTGAGACCTATGGGCCGGCCCGTGGCTTAGCGGTTAAGTGCACGCGCTCCGCTACTGGCAGCCCGGGTTCGGATCCCGGGAGCACACCAACGCACCGCTTCTCCAGCCATGCTGAGGCCGCGTCCCACATACAGCAACTAGAAGGATGTGCAACTATGACATACAACTATCTACTGGGGCTTTGGGAAAAAAAAAATGGAGGAGGATTGGCAACGGACGTTAGCTCAGAGCCGGTCTTCCTCAGCAAAAAGAGGAGGATTAGCATGGATGTTAGCTCAGGGCTGATCTTCCTCACAAAAAAAAAAAACAAAGCTGAGACCTAAAATACCTATAGAAGTCAGCCAAGGGAAGCGCGTGTATAGGTGTGTGCATGTGCGTGTGTGTGCGTGTGTGAGGGGTGAGGGGAGTGGGCCAGGCAGAGGGAACAGAAATGCAAAGGCCCAGAGCCAGGGAAACAGTGACTGGGCCACAGGGACACAAAAAGGGGTGGAAGAGGACAGCAGGGTTAGGGTGGCGGGAGTTGCAGGCCATGGTCAAGATTTTGGAGTCTTACCCGTGTGCGCATGAAACCATTGCCAGGTGTGAAGCAAAGGGACGACAGAGGATGAGCTTTTTTTTAAAAAAAAGCCACCGTCCGTTCACCTTCAGGAGGGAGAGTTGAAGGCAAGAAGGGGAGGGGCAGGAGGGCATCAGGCAGGTGAGGAAAGAGGGGGCCTGGGCCAGGTGGGGCCAAGAGGGGCAAGAGGCGGAGGCTTCAAGATGCACTTTGGAGGTGGGAGTCACAGGCCTCCGGGGTGGGCTGAAGGCGGGAGTGGAGGATGAGAGAAGGGGCCTGGCATAGCACCTGGGTAGGTGGAGCCACTATTTTCCAAAATGGGGAGTAGCAGGTTTGGGACACCAGCTTGAAAGTCTGATTGCGGAAATGCTCCATCTGAGCAGCCCCTGAGACATCCACGTGGAGAAGTCTGGACGGCAGGTGGGTGTGTGAACCTGGAGCTCACAGGAGATGAAACTTGGCTGGTCAGGACACAGCAGCATGGAAAGATGTGGGGTGGACGAGCGCCCTGTAGAGAGGGTGCCCAGAGAAGTGCTGGGCGCTAGGGCCTGAGGCTGGGACAGGACGAGGAGGAGATGCTGTAGGGCTGAGGAGCAGCTGGAGGTGCAGGAGGGAGGTTAATGGACAGAAAAGGACATTCAGACAGTCACTCTTCTCTCTCCGCTTCCTCCAGTCTGAGCATCTCTCTCATGGATGGAGAAGCACCTGTAAGCTCACGGTGTACGTGCTGATCTCTCCCACTGGACTGGAGGTCTTAAGGGGCAGAGACGTTCTTTCATTTGTCTGTCCAAACATTTATTGAGCGCCATGGGTGTCAGAAATTAGGGTAGGTGTCTCAATAATAGTAATCGTAAGAATAAGAATAAGAATTATAATAGCTGATACTTGTTGAGGGTTCCAAGAACCGTTAGGAATTTTACGCACAGTGTGCTAAGCCTCATTCCTCCCAATTTCTCACCCCGAGGATTTTACAGAGGAAGAAACTGAGGTCACCCTAAGCTGGATTCATTTGGCTAAAGTCACAGACCTGAAACACTCAGAGCTGGATTCAAGATCCAGACTTCCTGCACCCAAGCGGGCCTTTTCCCCTCTTGCCCCGCCCAGGGAGCAGTCTCTCAGGGTTGTTCCATAAACGTTCACCGTGACCTTGGTGTCAAACAGCTCAGCAGGCCTGTGACAAGGGACCACCTGGGCTTGCTAACAAGAGTCGGGTAGTGGGAAACGGAACAGAGACTCCGAGAAGAGACAGAGGCACAAGGCGAGACTCTGGTTCAGTCTAGAGCTGACTTCCTGGGTTTGAATGCCAGCTCCGCCTCCTGTTAGCTCTGTGACCCCAGGCAAGTTACTCAACCTCTCTGTGTCTGTTTCCCATCTGTGAAATGGGAATTATCACAGGAAGGACCTACCTCACAGAGTTGTTGTGAGTATTAAATCAGATAACTCATGAAGCACTGGGACAGAGCTGGGCATATAGTCAGTGTTCAGTGGCAGCCACTGGCACTGCTGAAGGACCAGGAAATGTCCAGTGGGGAACTAGAGGCCTGCAGATGGGGGAAGCAGGGGACCAGAGAAGAGGCACGGACGGGTGCTGGTGTTGGATACAACTGGGGAGCCTTCCCAGCCCTTCCAGGAAGAGGGGGCCGCGGAGGCAGAGCCCAAACCATTGCTGGGGTTGGCAGCGCTGCCTGGGCCCAGGTCCGGGGCTGCGGCCCTTCCTGCCCCACCTCTCGTCCCTGGTCGGGCACCAAGGGAGGCAGGGGCATCCCAGAGCTGCTGGGAATTTCCCTAGGAGCTCTGCGCCTCCAGAGGGGCCCAGAGCCTGAAGGAGCCGACCTCCTGGGCCTCAGTGCTGGCAGCAGGCCCAGGGTCTGAGGAGAGCACTGGCGTGGAAGCATTTTAATGTTTTTTAAATACACAATCTGGGTTAGATGCCCATTCGCATGACCTTTGTCTGTTCTTGCCTGGAGCCACCGCAGTAGGAGTTAATAAACACTGGAGGAAATGGAAAGGCCAGGGAAGAGATTTCCTGAGTGAGGAGCTTTACACCCAGGGGGGCCACACGTCCCATTTGCCCGAGACACTCCCGGTTTCCCTCTGCTAATGGCACGCCATTTCCCTTTCAAAAGTCCTAGTCCAGATGCTAAGTTAGTCACCATCCATTACCCCATCATGTCCGCGATGGTCTGGCTAACATTCCCGAAGCCCAGTGCTGTTTCTCCAACAGCTTGTCTGAAGGATTGTCCGAAAGCTTGGGATCAAACCATCTGTCATGTTTTAAGCAAAATGCTCTACAATGGTTCTCAAACTGTGATTGCAGACCAGCAGCATCAGCATCACCTGAGAGCTTGTTAGAAATGCCCATTTCCAGGCCCCACCTCAGCCCTACAGAATCAACAGTGCTGGGGCCGGGCCCAGCCTTCCGCTTCACAAGCCTCCCAGGGGCTTCTGAGATGCGCTCTGTAATTTCAGGAAAGATGTGCGAAGGGTGGGGAGGCGCATGGGCAGGGAGGAGTGGCTAGACAGAGGCAGGGCCTAGGGTCTGGCCCCAGCTCCATTCCGTTACTCTCTAGCTGGGGCTTTTCCTCGTGCCTCGGGTTCCTCACATGGAAATTAAACATGACAGCACGCCCCTCAGCTGCATCTCAGGACTGATGTAAAAATCAGCAAGAGGAGACACATGAGAATTCTTCCAAAGTCTAAAGCCTCCACAGTGATGTTAACACTGCCTGTCAACAGCCGCCCCCTCCCCTCCCCAGGAATGAGCCAAGTGGTCTCTAAGTTTTCATCTAGGAAACCTTGGAGAGCTTCAGGGCGTCCTGGATCCTTCTATGATTGAGTGCGAAACTGTGTGAGTAGAAACGTGCATTTTTCTAGAGAGAAGACCATTCAGATCCCCCAAAGCCATGCTGATCGCAGTGGGCCTCTGTACTCCCCACCCGACACCCACAGTCTGTGACCCTCTTAAAGGTGGCAAGGCAGCCCTGGGGTGCGGAAGGGTGAGAAAGGGCAATGGCACCAGGGCTCGCAGACCCAAATGCACAAAGCTCACTGCCTGCCCTGCCTGAGCTGGCCCGTGCCCCGGGGGTTTCCACGTTTGCTAATGAATAATGGACAGGACGGGCAGCCGTGTGGGGGCGACATGCCCCTCCCGTGTACTCCCCACTTCACAGCAGGAGGCAGGGCAGGGGCCGGCTGCTTCACCCACACTGCCTCAGTGATCCTCAGAGCACCTCCACTAGGCAGTTCTCACGCCAATCTGTAAGTGGAGAGAACGAGGCCGGAAGCGTCGTGACTTGCCCAAGAGGGAAAGGGGGGAATCTGGGATTTGAAACCATGTATTTGTGATCCGTAGCGCTCCAAGGTCACATGTCAACGGGTAGGAGGCGGTGGGCCAAAGGGGAAAAGGGGCTCATAGTCATGGGGGTAGTGATACTTGAGATACATCATGGAACACAATGGAAAACTCAAAAAAGAAATTTTTTTTCAATAAAGACTTCAAAGAAATGGATTGGTGCCCTCAGTGTCGTGCACCATTCCTCCTAAGACCATGCTCCCGTCGGCTGTCAGGCAGCCCCCTCCAAGCCCTTCCCTGAGGTCCAAGCAGAGAAGCGCCTACTCCTAGCAGCTCAGGCTGGTCTCGGAATCCCTGGAAGCCAACACTCTCGCTGCTCAGATGAGGGAATGGGGCCCCTTTTTCAAGCAGCCCGCTGTGCATCTCCATGCCCAACCTCTCCACTCCACACCACCTAGCAGCACTGCCTGGGTACCAGGTCAGCTGCGACATGTCCCCTAGAGTGTGAGCTGTTTACATCACGAGGAGAAAGAGCTCCCTTGATGTAGTCCCTTTGGATTCTTTCTAAATGCGGCCACCACGTTCTGATGTCAGGGAGATGTGATAAGGTATCTAGATGGTATGGTGACGAAAAAGACTGCTCCACTGCAGGAATCTGAATTGTTTTATTCTAGGGCAAACTCAAAAGGGTTTTTTTTTGTTGTTGTTGTTTTCTTTTTTAGCAAATTCTAGCACATTATTAACAAAAAAAAAAACCTGTACATTTACCATGATACACTTGAAGGTGAAACAAATAACATATAAATACAGATATGGATGTAACATGAAAAAGCCCAAAAACAAAAAACAAAAACCCAACCTGGGGGTGTGAGGGACCATGCGTGTGAACAGTGCCAACAAAACTATTTTGGTGGCTGATGTTTTTCAGAGCATTTCTTTTTTCATTTCCAAACATCACTGTTAGCAAAGTCCTGGTGGGATTCTCCAAAGTTCTTATTTGCTGTTTTTAATGTGTAATATTATGCTTGATAAATGAAGGGTGGCAGGGAAAGAAAGATTCATGAGACAAACTCAGCTGCGCTACCTGCTCGGGGAGTCGGTAAGCTAGCGGTGAGCCCGAGAGGCGGCCCCGCGGCCGGCGGCGGCCCCGGGCCAGAGGGGCACACACGGCGCCCTTGAAGAAGGTCGCCCGCCGCCCCCTTGGCCTCAGCCTGCGGGCACACCGGGGCCCAAGAGGGATGGCAGCGGCTTGAAGGAAAGCGAGAGCCAGGCGATCCGGCCCCAGCGGGGATGGGGGGTTTTGGGGCCCTGGAAAGTCAGGTAAACAGGGGAGGCAAACCCAGTTTTGGGGGCTTTGCTCTTCTGTGTTCTGCTGTTTCATCCGAACAGGAGGCCTGGCAGGCAGGCGGCGGCAAGGCAAGGCAGCTGCAGCTGTCAGGACTTGGAGAGGGCGGCAGTGGTGCAGCCCCCTCCCTGTGAGGTGGTGGCGGCATGCGAGTCCCCTCGGCGGTGGGAGCAGTTCTGATTGAGGCCAAGAGACCTGTGAGTGATTGTATCTAAGTCAGGAGATTGAAGGTTGGGCAGGTGACATTCAAGGCTAGCCCTTTGCAAGTACTATGAGGACATTCGGCAATGTTCTTCCCAACTACAGGCGGGGGGCCAGGGGGACTAGGAGTCAGAGCTGGAGGAGAAAGGTCTTTCTAAGTGCAGTAGGCATAAAAGAACTCATAAATAACCTAGCCAGAACGCACGTTTCTAACACAGAAGAGTCGTCAAGACGCTCCAGCTCACTTGCAGAGTGTAAAAAAGAAACCTCCTTAGTGAAATATTAACAAATGGTATTTATCAATGAAAGTAAGGCCTGGTTCTGCTATGTTTTGAGCCAAAAATAAGTCAATAATATTCAACCACTTAAAACACACTCTTAAAGTTCCCTCAACAGCAGCAGTGGGGTACATCCTACATGTGCAAGATACCCCCTCCACACACACACACACACCCACACACACACACACATACACCCTCGCAGTGAAGGCACCCTGGCTTCACTGTTCCTGGACCTTCATTTTCAGTGCCTATTTCCAAATAAGGTATCTATAATAAATTCTGAATGAAAACGAGCTATGTTTGCTACAGTGTCTTTCACAACTTCCACCATCAAAGCTGGAGGGTCAGAGAAGGGGGTCTGTGAAGACGAGCGGTGAGAACCACAGTCCCTGCTCCTCAGTGCTGGCGGCTGTGAGGGACTGCATCGGAACAGCAAACACTTCATTAAAAATGAACATCAGAATACGCATTTTCCTTATGGAAAAATCAGTTCAATGTAGAGGATCTAAAATAGAATAATCAGCGACGATAGAAGTCTTCATGATTGCATTAAAAGTTTCCATTTGGCTTTAAGACTTTTACTCAAAACTTATTTAACCAGATTCCAAATCTAGTTACTTTTATTGGAGCAATCAAACCTCCAAGAAATTTTTTAAAAGGGGTAGTTTCTCTGGTAATTTCTCATTGAAGAAAAGGAAACAGACTAAAATTGTGTTTCAAATCCTGTTTTTCTGCAATTTGCCACTCATCATAATTACTTTTTCCTTAAATAATGACTCCTTCAATAGATGATCAAGGAAGTACTTCAATCCATAAAATTAAAAAAAAAAAATGGTTCTGATACATGGTCTCTCTAGACTTTTCTTTGATCTTAATCCCAAATTAAACAGAGAAGTCAAAACTGAGAGGGCAGAGTTGCCATTTACCAGATTAACTGAGAACATTTCAGAACTGAGCAGCTCAGGCAAAGGTTAGGGGAGAGAAAAAAGATGGTGCTAAGCGGAATTGCCAAGTCCCAGGGTCCCGAGAGAAGCCCCGTGTGTCCCCAAGATCTCAGCAGTAAAACAACTTCACCTCTTACGTCCTCTATGCTTCATGATATGCCATTTTTGGCATCCACTAACCGATGCTATAAATTTACCTTGATTTTTCAGTTTGCATTTAAACTTTAAGAATTCTTTCCAGTGGAAGCTCTGGGGTAGGGACAGCATCAGTGAAGCTGTTCAGAAGGGGCTGGGAGCCTATCCTGGAAGAATATTACGGAGGACGCCCTTTTAAACTAAAAGTGAGGGCAGTCGGCCTCCAGTCTAGACATAAGCAAAATTCCAGGTATTTGTTAAAAGGCCATCTTCAGGCTTTTCTCCATTTCTTGCCAAGACTTGATTCATATTCTTAGTAGGTCTCAAAACACAACTTAGAGACGAACAACCCTTTCACGGTGTCAGTTGTGAAAGGGGTGGGGCTCTGCCCCACACAGGCCACATGGAGAGGAAAGTAAGATGAAAGAGAAACACAGATTAACATACCCTCCTCAAATCTGTTATTAGCTGAAAAGAAAATGCTACTTTCTACCAAGTATTGGCTAGAGAGCTCTGATTTTAAAAACTGCATCCACACACATGGTTTTATGATCTCAGCAGGCTGTACAAGACATGTTTAAGTATGGCTCTTTTCTTTTCTTATTCCTTTTGTTTTGTAAGAAGATGCGATACAGGCCTTGCTTCCTTTACATTCAATACCAGTAAGATTCTACACAAAAGCTGGAAGGGACCAGAATACTGATTGTAATAAATATTTGCGGGCCTCCTTGTACTGACTGGGCAGCCGATGAAGGGGGAGGGTGGGAAAGGTCTCGGAGAGGCACCACCAATTGCTTCTAGGGCTACCAAGAGACTCTGGCGTCACCATTAGCTGTGTGTGGACACATCGGAGGAGGAGCTGCTGTTGCTGTTCGTGGTTTGGGCCCTCTTTATATATAAATTTAGTAGCTTCATCTGCAAAGAGAAGATACAAATAAATTAGCAGGAGGAAAAGCAATCAAAAAGTAGAAAACAGGGAAAAAACCCAGGTGACAATAAGAAAAGAGCATGTTCCTTAGCTGAGAAATTCATCACACAAACATTTACTGAGTGCCACTACTCATCCAACGCATCTGCCCAGTGCCAGGGCCACGGCAGGAGGGAGGAGGTCAGAGTCCGGAGGGGAGGAAGCACAATGGGTTGTGACAAAAAGGATGAAACCTGTTCTAACCAGGTGGGCCACAAGAGATCCCTGGAAAAAGGTATCCGAGGGGCAGATCCACACCTTTCTGGGGCGACTGCAGCCAACGGCGCCGTCCAAGCTTGCGGGAATAGCAGGGTGAGGGCCCGCACCCCACTGGGATAAAGCAGCTAAGCCAAGGTTAGAGGTCAAGTCCCTAACCTCCACTCCTCTGCTAAAGCTGAAGCTGTTCCTTTCACCTAGCACACCTTCTCTCCCCACCCCCATTTCTGCCTACCGAAACCCACCGAAGCACTGTGGCACCTGAGACCCAGCTTCAAGGCCACCTCCAGGAAGCCCTCCCCCATCTGCTCATCTGGATGCCATCATCCCTTCCTTGGAACTCCTGAGGCACTCCCTCCCCCTAGTGCAACTCAGCATATGCTGCCTCAAGCTACAGTTAGCAGTGGACTTGCTCGCTCCTTCCAGCAAGATTAGACCTTCCGGGGGCCAGATACTGCATCACTAAATAACGTCACCCCAGATGGGCACAGTGCTTTACAATGAAAGGGCTCTCATAGCTGAGATCTCATTTGTTTTTAACTTAAGTCTGCTTGGACCCTCAAAATATGTAGAACAGCATGTAACACTGTAGGTTCTTAAATACTTGCTGAATGCCACTACGGTAATATGCTGATAATTTGCCTGATCATATTAAAAAGAAAATAGACATTTGTAGAAGCAAAATGTCCCAAGAAATCTATGTAACATACAACTTGTGAAATTAAGGGAATTATGAAATACTTACTACACACAGCTCTTGACCTGCCTTGCTCTAAACAGACTGTGAGGCTGAGATGACTATAAGCCAGCCCAGGGGAGGAGAGGCTGGTCTCCAGGGGGACCCAGGAGGAGAAGCTCAGGGTGGTGTGTGTGGTGCATGAGAAAGCAGGGCCCTCTGACAACCCGTGGGAGCAGGAAGAGCACCCAGAGAGCTGCGAAGAGAGGTGAAGGCCCCCCACCACCCCAGCCCCCACAGGCTCTGTCTCAGACGTGTGGAGCCTGAAGCACACAGCGTGCAGTGGGTTTACCCACAGTGAGGTCTGCAGTGAGCACTCTGGAGCTTGCTGCTTGTACTCCACAGCCCACCTCTGGGCTCTCCCTACGCCAGCACCTGTGACGCTGTCTTACTCTCCTCAACTGCAGAGGAGTATGTCATGTTAACCTACGACGTGCATCAGTTTGTCATTCCCCACCTTTTAAAATCTCAAACCTTTTACTATAATAATCCGTGCAATGCTGCAAGTGCCATCATTGTACACGAGGATGTTAACGCTTTGAGGCTCTGTGTGATAAACCCATCCAGGGCCAACTAGGTTCAAGGGAAACCCTGGCATATTACACAAAGCACTGGCCTGAGGCTCAACAAATCAGGCAGTTCTGGAACCAACTCTACCACTAACTGGTTGTGTGACCTCAGGTAAAACGTTTTCTGAGCCTCAACTTCCCCACCTGCAAAATGAAGAGCAGTGAGAACACTTCCATGTTCCTTCTGTAGCTCCTTGTTCAGAAAATGTGTCCTCTGAACACCCCTCTTCTATTTCGACCCAAGTTGTTCACGCTGTTCCTTCCTGCAGTTTGCTCCATCTTCTCTCCCTATGCAGCTCCCCCCATTCTGCCAAGCCCGCCAGCCTAGCTTAGTCCCCCTTCCTCCAAGAAGTCTCTCCCTTTCCTTCTGCTCCAGTGGGCCTAGGGCCCGGCAATCGGCGCCGGTCCCACTGTGTCAGCTGCACGCTGGTCACTCCTGGGCTGCTGGACAGGTTTCCTCATGTGGCAGTCCTGCCCCCCAGCTGTATTTTATGCTACTCAGGGCAGAACAAGGTTTTGCTTTTCTACATGTCTTACCATAGTGTAATGAAGACAGCAGCTTCCTAACACATACTTGTTGAATCGAAGAATTTTTAAAGACAAAAGAAAAAAATGATCTAGAAGACAAGATAGTTATATTTCTATGAATGGCTGGTTAAAAATGAGTTGCTAAACATTGTTATATTTATTTGCAACTCAAAACCACAGAAGTATCCACCTAGTCAAGTCTAGAATATAACTACAAGGAAAAGATAATGACAGTAGAGTTAACGATGTGTGCATGTTCGACAGTTTCCAAGGAGCTTTTTATCCTGATTACCATATTTGAGCCTCACAAAAGTCCTCTGAGGTAGGCAGAACAGGTTCTCCTCTTTTACAAATGAAACAGCTGGGATTCAGAAAGCTTGCTCAATAAGCTGGTATAAATTCAAATCAGAGTGTTATATCTGTAGGATGTCAAATGTAATCCTCACAGAAACCACAAAGAAAATAGCTACAGAATATACACAACAGGCTATGAGAAGGCAATGAAAACATTTCAGTACAAAAAGCAAACAAACATAAAAGAAGACAGTAACTCAGAAAACGAAAGACAAAAAAAGCTTGTAAGGCATACAGAAAACAAATACCAAAACGACAAAGTCTCCCCTCATCAGTCGTCACCGTAAATGTAAATGAGTTAAACTCTCCAATCAAAAGACAGAGATTAGCAGAATGGATTAAAAAAAAAAACACGATTCAACTATAGTAGCCCCCTCTTATCTGTGGGGGATATAGTCCAAGACCCCCAGTACATGCCTGAAACTGCGGATAGTACCAAACCCCATATATACTATGTTTTTTCCTACACATACACACCTTTGATAAAGTTTAATTTATAAATTAGGCACAGTTAAGAGATTAACAACAGTAACTAATAATACAATAGAACAATTATGACAATATACTGTAATAAAAGTTATGTGAGTGTTGTCTCTCTCTCAAAATACCTTATTATCCTCACCCTTCTTCTTGTGAAGACGTGAGATGATAAAATGCCTACGTGATGAGATGAATGACATAGGCATTGTGATGCAGCATAAGGCTACTATCGACCTTCTGACAACACGTCAGAAAGAGGATCATCTGCTTCCAGACCACGGTTGGCCGTGGGTAACTGAAACCGTAGAAAACGAAACTGCAGATAAGGGAGGACTATTGTATATGCTGTCTACAAGAGACTCACTTTAGATCCAAGGCACAAATAGGTTGAAAGTGAAAGGATGGAAAAAGACATTCCACGCAAATAGTAACCAAGAGTACTGGGGTAGCAATACTAATATCAGACAAAATAGACTTTAAATCGACAAAGATTACAAGAGACAAAGAAGGACATCACATATCAATAAAAAGTCAACACAGCAAGAAGATATAACAATTATAAACATTTACATATCTAATAACATGCCATCAAAATATAAGAAGCAAAAATTGACAGACTGAAGGGAGAAACAGTTTTACTATAATAGCTGGAGACTTCACTACCCCACTCTAAATAAAATGGATAGAAGAACCAAAAAAATAAGTAAGGAAATAGAGGACATGAACAACATTATAAACCAACTAGATCTAACAGACACATACAGAATACTCTACCCAAGTGCACATGGAACATTCTCTAGGATAGATTATATGTTAGGCCACAAATTAAGTCTCAACAGATTTAAAAAGATATCATACAGTTATCTTCTCTGACCACAACTGGATGAAATTAGCAATCAGTAACAGAAAGAAAACTGAAAAATTTAGATTTGTGGAAATTGAACAACACATTCTTAACCAATGTATCAAAGAAGAAATCATAAGGGAAATCAGAAAATCTTGAGACAAGTGAAAACGAAAACACAAGATACCAAAACTTATGAAATGCAGCAAAAGCAGGCACTGCATAAAGGAAAACTTATAGCTGTAAATGCTTATAATAAAAAAGAAGAAAGATCCCATGTCAATAACCTAACTTTACATCTTAAGGAACTAGAAAAATAAGAAGAAACTAAACCCAAAGCTAGTATAAGGAAGGAATAATAAAGATTAGAGCAGAGATAAATGAAACAGAAAAACAAGAGAGAAAAATCAATGAAGCCAAAAGTTGGTTCTTTGAAAAGATCAACAAAATTGACAAACCTTTAGCTAAATTGACTAAGAAAAAGAAAACAAAATCAATTTACTAAAATCAGAAACAAATGTGGGAACATTACTACCGATTTTACAGAAATCAAAAAGATTATAAAAGAATACTATGAATAATTGTACACCAACATATTAGATAACCTAGATTAAACAGACAAATTCCTAGAAAAACAAAACCTACCAAGACTGAATCATGAAGAAAGAGAAAATCTAAACAGATCCATAATTGGTAAAGAGACTGACTCAGTAATCAAAAATCTCCTGACAAACAAAAGCCCTGGACTAGACAGCTTCACTGGTGAATTCTACCAAATGTTTAGAGAACTAACACCAATTCTGCTCAAACTTTTCCAGAAAACTGAAGAAAAAGGAACACTTCCAAACTCATGCTACAAGGTCAGCATTGTCCTGATGCCAAAGCCAAATACATTACAAGAAAAGAGAACTACAGATAAATATCCCTTATGAACACTGATGAAAACATCCTCAAGAAAAGACTAGCAAACCACATTCAACAGCATATTAAAAGGATTACACACCATGACCTAGTGGAATTTATTCCTGAAATGCAAGGATGGTTCAACATATGAAAAATCAATACAATACACCACGTTAACAGAATGAAGGGAAAAAAACACACAATCATCTCAATTGATGCAGAAAAAGTATCCGACAAAATTCAATACCCTTTCATAATAAAAATACTCAATAAACTAGGAATAGAAGGAAACTACCTTAACATATCAAAAGCTATATATGAAAAGCCAATAGCAAACATTAAGCTCAATGGTGAAAGACTGAAAGCTTTTCTTCTAAGATTAGGAACAAGGCAAGAATGTCTGCTTTCACCATTTCTATTAAATATACTACTAGAAGTTCCAGCCAGAGCAATTAGGCAAGAAAAAGAAATAAAAGGCATCCACACTGGAAAGGAAGAAGTAAAATTATCTTTGTCTGTAGATAATACGATCTTATATATAGAAAATCCTAAAGATGCCACAAAACACTGTTGAAACTAATAAATGAATTCAGCAAAGTAGCACAATACAAAAATCAATGAGCAAAAATCACTTGCATTTCTATACACTAACAATAAACAATCTGAAAAGGTAAGAAAACAATTCCATTTATAATAGCATCAAAAAGAATAAAATACTTAGAAATTAACTTAACCAAGGAAGTGAAAGACTTGTACAGTGATAACTACAAAATGTTGCTGAAAGAAATTAAAGACACAGATCAATGAAAAGACATCTCATGTTCATGGATTGGAAGACTCGATATTGTTAAGATGTCAATAAAGGCGCACCTCAGAGATATTGCAGATTCGGTTCTAGACCACTGCAACAAAGCAAATACTACAATAAAGCAAGTCACACAAATTTTTTGGTTTTCTAGTGCATATAAAAGTTCTTTTTAGGGGCTGGCCCAGTGGCTTAGTGGTGAAGTTTGGCGTGTTCTGCTTAGGTGGCCCGGGTTCACCAGGTTGGATCCCAGATGCAGACCTACACTGCTCGTCAAGCCATGCTGTGGTGGCGACCCATGTACAAAATAGAGGAAGACTGGCACAAATGTTAGCTCAGGGCTAATCTTCTTCAAACAAACAAAAAAAAAACAAAAAAGAAAAGAGGAAAATGGGTAACAGATGTTAGCTCAGAGCAAATCTTCCTCACCAAAAAACAAAAAAATTTATGTTTATACTATATGGTAGTCTATTAGTGTGCAATAGCATTATGTCTAATAAAACAATATACGTACCTTGATTAAAAAATACTTCATTGCCAAAAAATGCTAACCATAATCTGAACTTTCAGTGAGTCACAATCTTTTTGCTGGTGAAGGGTCTTGTAAAAAAACACAATATCTGCAAAGCCCAATAAAGTGAAGTTGAATAAAATGAAGTATGCCTGTACCATTCAAAGCAATCTATAGATTCAACGAAATCTCTATCAATCCCAGTGAGGTTCTTTGCAGAAAAAGAAAAATCAATCCTAAATTCATATGGAATCTCAACAGATCCCAAATAGCCAAATGATCTTGAAAAAGTAGAAAGCTGGAGGACTCATGCTTCTGACTTCAAAATTTACTACAAAGCTATAGTAATCAAAACAGTGTGATACTAGCATAAAGACAGACATACATTCCAATGGAATAGAACAGGGAGCCCAGAAACACACCCTCATATACGTGGTCAAATGATTTCTGACAATGGTGCCAAGACCATTCAATGAAGAAAGGAGTCTTTTCAACAAATGGTGCTGGGAAAACTGAATATTCACATGCAAAATAATGAGGTTGGACCCTTACCTAACACCATACACAAAAATTAACTCAAAATAGATCAGAGACTGGCACATAAGAGCTAAAATTATAAAACTTTTAGATGAAAACATAGGACAAAAACTTCACAACACTGGATTTGGCAATGATTTCTTGCATATGACACCAAAAGCACAGGCAACAGTAACAATAACAGACAAACTGACTTCATGAAAAGTTTTAAAATCTGTACATCAAAAGACAAGGGATCAGGACGAGCCCAGTGACGTAGTGGTTAAATTTGCGCACTCCACTTTGGTGCCCTGGGGTTCGCAGGTTTGGATCCCAGGCATGGACCGATGCACCGCTTATCAAGCCATGCTGTGGCGGCGTCCCATGTAAAGTAGAGGAAGATGGGCACCTATGTTAGCCTAGGGCCAATCTTCCTCAGTAAAAAAGAGGAGGATTGGCAACAGATGTTAACTCAGGGCTAATGTTCCTCAAAAAAAAAAGATAAGGGATTAATATCCAGAATATATAGAGAACTTCTAAAACTCCATTACAATAAAAAAACAAACAACCCAATTCAAAAGTGGACAAAAGACTTGAATAGACATTTCTCCAAAAATGATATACAATTGGCCAACAAGCATATGAAAAGATGCTCAACATCACCAATCATTACGGAAATGTAAATCAAAACTACCATGAGATACCACCTCACACCAGCTGTTAGGATGGCTACTATCAAGAGAAGATAACAAGTGTTGGTGAGGATGTGGAGAAAGTGGAACCCTTGTGCACTGTTGGTGGGAATGTAAAACGGCACAGCTGCTTCAGGAAACAGTTCGGCAGTTATCATGTGATCCAGCAATTCCACTCCTGGATATACCCAAAAGAATTCAAAGTAGAGGCTCAAAGAGATATTTGTACACGCGTGTTCATAGCAGCGTTATTCACAATAGCCAAAAGGTGAAAACAACTCAAGTGTCCATTACCAAGAAATGGATAAGCAAAATGTTGTATGTGTATATAATGGAATAATATTCAGCCTTAAAAAGAAAAGAAATTCTGACACATGCTACAACATGGATAAACCTCAGCGACATTATGCTAAATGAAATAAGCCAGTCACAAAATGACAAATATTCTATGATTCCACTTTTATGAAGCACCTGAGTAGTCAAATTCATACAGGAAAAAAGGAGAATGGTCGTTTCCAGGGGCTAGAGGCACGAGGTGGAAGGGAAGTTATTATTTACTGGGTGCAGAATTTCAGTTTTCCAAGATGAAAAGAGTTCTGGAGATGGGTGGTGGTGATGGCTGCATGACAATACGAATGCACTTAATGCTAGTGAATTGCACACTTAAAAATGGTTAAGATGGTAAACTCTGTGTTGTGTGTCTTTTGCCACAAAAAAATATTTTTGAAGAAAAGAAAAGAAAGCTTGCTCAAGGTCATACAGCTATAAGTGGGGCACAGAGATTAGAAGGCAGGTTGTCTGACCCCAAAGCTAGTGCTGAAGCCACAGCAATGGGACACTTGTCAAAAGCACCACACATGTTCCTTCTCTAACCTTGCATCAGGCCTTTCTCTATAGAACCTGATATCATTTATCAACCTCCTTTAAGCAGTGGAAGAGTGTTCTGATAGGCCTGGTTACGCAGAGTAACAGAAGCCACAGCTTCATTCTCTGTTTCTAGTCTAGGAAATTGAGACAGACAGCACCATGTTCTGTCAGCTACCCATCTTTTTTGGGGGTGGTGGTGGTGTTTGTTTTAGGAGATGTATACACGAGTCCGCAAAGTTCATATTAACACACCAGTTATCACATCTAAAAATTGTAATGGCTGGATGAATTGGGCTACCAAAACCCTAAGCCTAGCCTAAGCCCTCTGAGCTGACTAAGTCGTAACCAGAGGAAGGGGAAGTCCTGGCTCCTGATCAGGACGTGGGTTCTAGGTGCAAGGCCACCACTGAGAGGGGCAGCAGCAGGTGGGCTGCAGAACAGAGATGAAAACACACCTGTATTTCCTCAGTCCCTTATTAGAGGGGTCAAATGAGATGACGGGGCAGCTCCTTACTCAGGAAAGTAGAAAGTGCCAGACAAAACCGAGGTCTGACTAATATTATTTTTGGATGAATTTTCCTTTTATAAATCTAATTCCCTTTGTGAATACTGTCTTCTAGGTCCTCACTGCTGCCAGGAACCACCTACAAGTCCCTGATGAAAGACGGAGGAGGGTTCCCGGCCTAGCACACTGCTTGTGGCTCGAGGCTCAGCACTTTTCAGTTTGTGGGTAGGGAAGGGATCAAAAAGAAGCCTTTGTAGGAGCAGGGAAGGAAAGGAGGAACTGGAAACTGGAGTCAGGTGAAGTAGCCCCAAATCATCCATCCATATCCGCCTCACTCACAACGTCCAACCTCGCTGCTTATGTCTGTCCACAAGAAGAGCACAGTGTTGCTCTCCTTCCGGACCAGCAGTTCTCAATTGCTTGTCATCTGGCCACATGTGGAGACTTTTGTGACTGTCACACTGAGGGGCGGGGTGTGCTATGGGAACCTACAGGTGGCAGTCAGGGATGCTGCGAAATTTCCTACAATGCACAGGACAGCCCCCACAACAAAGTGGCCCAAAGTGTCACTAGTGCTGAGGGTATGAGCCCAGAACTCTGGCGGAGCAAGGCGCAGGCTGTGATGCTCACCAGCTGTGTCAAAGGAACAGCCCTATTTGAAAAGAACTGGGACCTCACTTGCTTCTTTCACAAGGAGTAAGGTCAGGTGCTTCTAGCTTCGTGCTTTTTTATCCACACCACTGCCAGGGTGTTTTTTAAGTCCATGTTGACGCACTTGCCCCACACGCAGTCCCTGGAGTAGCTCTTGGACAAATGGCTGGAGGTCTCCAAGGCCCAGCCAGCCTCCCAACCTTGCCTCTCACGGCTTGGGGGTTTCTCCCTGCTCTGATCTGGCAGATTAATCAGATTTGAGTTTATTTGTAAACCAATAAGCACTCTAGCCACTCTCAT
Source organism: Diceros bicornis minor (assembly GCF_020826845.1). Lineage (NCBI taxonomy): Eukaryota > Metazoa > Chordata > Mammalia > Perissodactyla > Rhinocerotidae > Diceros > Diceros bicornis. Next base: position 11,371,037 of record NC_080749.1, on the reverse strand, counting down.
CTTCAATGAGCCAATAGCCCTTTTGCTCTGTTTTCTCCCTCTGATTCTAGAATACTCTTAGAGGAACATGAGAGGCAGCACGGTGAGTAAAAGCCTGGCTTCTGGAGTAAGAGTACTGTGCCCTTGGGCAGGTTAAATGGAGAGTAACCGTCCTTACCCCACAGGCCTGTTGTCTTCAATAAACGCGTCACCACATGCCAAGTGCAGAGAACGGTGTCTGGGACACAGGTGAGAGCCAGCTATCACTACTGTCGATGGCCATGAGGGACCTGGTCCTGACTTGGCAATTTGTTAAGCTAGGAGGTAAATTTCCTTAGTGTTTCTGTGAGAGAAAACAAGCTGGTTTCTAAGTCAAGTCATCTTTCTTTGGGGAATAAACTAGAAGCTCAAAGCTCTATCATTTCAAAAACAGGGGTTACAAGAGAGTATGTTGTATCATCTTAGCATCACCTTAAAATGACTTCACTATGTAGTTGGTCATTTTTCTCTTTAGAAAATGCTTTTGGAGAAATAAGGCCCAGCTAACACACATATGATGAGAAAAACCTGTCTGGAGTTGAGACTGCAGACAAGCACATTCATGACAAGCTGGTAGAGCCCATGTAACACTATACATACCTTGCTCCCCGTGAGCTGTGCGAGGTGAGGTTTCAGCTCTTCTCCGATTACGGAATAAATTGCCACTAAGCAAAACACGCTGGCCTTACGCACACTACTTTCGGTGTTGTCATAACCCTAGAGTCAGAAGGGGAACACAAAAAGGAAACGAGATCAAAGATTTGCTTCATAGTACTTCATCAACGTTTCTACAAATGCCCTCCCAGTTCAACCTTGGATTTGTCAATAACAACCAGGATACACCTTAGCTCTGCAACTGAACCCAGAGGTTTCACCCCAGAGAGGTCAAAACTTAGTGGCGTCAAGAGAAAGCCGGTCCCCGGGGTGGGGAAGCAGGACGCTGGTGAGTTCCAGAGGGCGCTGCTGTGTAATGAGCTGCCACAGCAGTGTCATCCAAAAATGCTGTCAGAGAGACAGATGAGAAAACAAAATGAAGGGGGGAAAACAACTTGCTTCTTTTATATTTCTCCCAATGGTAAGACAAATTTCACATGTGCAAATGCCTTTAAGGAAACGAGAACTACCTCACTCACTCTTGGGGGCAAACCTCTCTACTGTCCCAAGACTCCTGGGGACTGCCCAGTCCTACAGCCTGACATTCACACCCCTCTACAACTGGACCTCAATCTACCTGCCAGCGTCACCCTCGCCTCACACCCTATGGGACTACCTGCTGTTCTGCAAACAACCCTCAGGATGTTTCAGCCTTGGTGTAATCCAGGCCTCAGCAGTATGTATTTACATTCCCAAGCCAAGTGCTCAGCAAGCAGCAGCACTTCTTAAAGGTGAAGCTGACTTCTCTCTACCCCTCCCCATTGAAACTGCTCTCTCTCTCCAGGGCCCAACTCTAAATCACCTCTTCTATGATCCCTTTCTCTCTGCCACCCCAACCCGGAAATCACTCTCCACCTCCAACGTCAGAAATCTTCACCCGCATCTCTCCACAGTAACTCAGCACATGACACCACCATCTATACTGGTCTGCATGGCTATCCTGTGTCCAACAGCAGGTTGAAAAATCCCTGAGGTAGTGCAACAACAGTGGGAAACATCCTGTATGTTCCAAAGTCTATCTAACTCAATGCCTGATGCTTAGAAGGGTTTCAATAAATATTTGCTGGCTATGTAAAAACAAGGACCATGATTTGATTTTGTACTCCATGGCCCACCTTGCCCAGGGCTGGGGCCCAGACATTTCCAAGAAGGCTTTGTTGAAGGAATGAACAACAACAAAAATGATCAAAATATGTTTATAGTAAACAGAAAGCTCATTCTGGGATCTGCAGTTCTAGGCTGCCAGGAAATCTTCCTGCTACATTCAGGGGAGGGTGGATGAGAGACAAGAGAGAAGCTGCGAGGCGTCCAAGCCACAGAACTTCACAGGTTCTAAAACACAAGTCACCATCTGGTTTTTCCCACCTGCCCCCTCAAAAGTCGCCACATCACTCTGAGTTGAGTAGCCACTGTTCCCGGCCTCACAGCCACATGTAGACAGGCACTGGGCCACACCCCCACAAAGGGCCTACCTGCAGCAAGCCTGGGATGATGTCGGCGAGGAGCTGCAGCAAGGACTCCTTAGCAATCCTCTCAACGACTTTGGTCTGCATCTTGATGGCGGCAAGGTTGATGGGGTAGTCAGCGGTTTGGATGATGGGGCAGAGCACTTTGATGCACTGCTCTGGGTGGATGGAACTGGCCAGCGTGGATGCAGCCTCCTCGGCAGCTCTCACCACCTGAAAACACGGGTTCCCCCAAATGAGTGAGCTCCACATGCCACAAGGGGAGACAGACCAAATAATATTTCAGAGGCCAAATGACAGAGACTTCACTTACTGCCAGATGGCAGCCATCACTTCCTCCCACTAATTTTGATAAGGAAAGTAAAAGCAGAGTGCTTTGGTTAAAGGGGGATGGGGACACGGGAAGGCAGGTATAGGGGACTCTGGCAAAAACCTTAGACAAGTAGCTCTCTACGTGTGGTCTCCCACTGCAGCAGCAGCAGCGCTGGGAACTTGTTAGAAATGCAACTTCTCGGGTCCCACTTCTCCGATCTGCTGAATCAGAGACTGTGGGGGTGGAACCCAGCAAGCTGTTTTAATAAGCACTTGGGAGATTCTCATATACACGAAAATTTGAGAGTCTCTGCCCTAGAAGATAGGACCTGGAAATATAAATGCTTTCCAATGGCCTATGGGACACACACAACTGGAATAACCAGAGAGAAGCCTGGAAGGAAAATCAGAATCACTTCAATATTTATGTTCCCATAGATATTATGTGCAATATCTAATTGCACAGCAGTTGGGAAGGCTCAGAAAGAACTCTCTGAAGTGTTTTCTTGAGAGGACTCTCATGGAAAGTTGCTTTTCCAGGAATCTGTACTCATGCTATCACCTCACCTTGCACTTTTAAGGAAGTGTGTGAAATGGCCACCTTATGACCAAAGGAGTGGCCTCTGATCTTTGAAGAGACCTCGACGCTCCAGGGTACACTAAGGACATGTTCTAGAAGTCACCAGAAGGGCCGCAAAAACCCTCCGTAATAAAGGTAGAAGCTAAATGCAAAACCCAGCGAGGAAGAAAGAACACAGGTCTGGGGCTTAAAGAGCTAGAAGCAATCCCAGTCACGCCACTCACAAATGCTAACCCCCCATTTCCCCATCTGTAAAATAGGGGTATCCCAGGGAGACCATCTGATGAGTGGTATCAAGTTATAACTGATATTCAGTAAATGACAGTTACTACTCTTTATGGCACAGGAGCACATATACTATATAAATGACACACGAAGACACCAGGTATAAACAGGTATGCATTTTCTTACAAAATACAATGAAAATCTACTACTTTTCTCCTCCTGCCAGTCCTGGATGGGTCATTCCACCCAGATTCTTCTCTGCTTTGTGTAATGCTATTTAAAACAACTCAGCTCTGTCTTTAACTCAGCAATGAGACAAGGCTACCACATCAAGCCTCAATCATCCCAGTGCTCTTGTGACTTAAGCAAAAACTGACCAATGAAAACAGCATAAGGACCATCTGGAAAGCACCTTCTAGTCCTGGGCACTAGTGTGCTAAGAAGTCATTCCATACAAGCCAAAGAGGGTACGAGACACAGAAAGGCAACTTGAGCCATGGGTGGACACATGGGCTGCTTTAGGTCACCTTAGGGCCCTGACTGAGGCACTGTCTCCCAGAGCCCCAGGTCCTCTCTTTAGGAGGGACAAGGTCAGATCTCAGGGCTCTCCAGTCACGGCTTCGGGACAAGATGCCACGCAGCTCAGCCTTGTGTTCAGTCCAGGCTACACTACCCTGTGAACAGGGCTCACTTCCGGAGTGTGCCTCATTGGCCCACGTGTCTGCTCCTTCCAACACTAGAGAGCTGAATTCATCTCATTTGAAAACTGACACATTTAAGACTGGCCCTGATGCTAATAGTGGGGTTTTCACTAAGAAGTTCCACTTTGGCTATTCATGCGCCAATAGCTGGCATTTAACACTATAAAAAACCTGGAAGGAAATGCACAATATGTTAACATTCATTATCTCAGGGTGGTAAGATTATGGGTAATTTTGTTTTCTTCATATTTGTTAGATTGGAAGACTGCAAAGAACATTATATTAACATGTACAGCAAGGAAAATGTATTCATAAAAATCTACTTAAAATGCCTTTTTCAGATCAGGGAGAGTTAGCAGTCCAGCCCTTGGTTCAAGGTGGGAGGTGCTAGCATGCGGCACTCCACGATCAGGCAGCCTCTCTTAGGTCTTCCTGAACTGGATCTAACCCCTGGGAGGGAGCAGGTACTCCTTGGGTGTTAGCTAATATTATTATATTGTTATAAAAATCATTACTATCTCTGCTTATCTCCCACTGTTTCCATAAACTCTCCTCTGCTAAACCTGTAAACTCACTTCCCTCAAACGTGGCTGACACACGTGCTTTGCCCTTCCCCAGGCCTCCTTGACCATCGGAATGATCTCTTTTCCCCCAACTTCTAGAGTTTTTCTCTATTTCTGGCACCAATGTAGACTGCTTTGTATCCTTGCTGACATGCCCATGTGTATTTCTTCTTACTAAATAGGATGCAAAAGGCAGGAGCTAGAACATTTCTTTTGTACTCTGAAGTACTCAGCAGAGCTGGGCATTTACCAGGTGTTGAACTCTTACTGATAGACTCAACTTCATTCTCCTATCTGTCCAAAGATAAGTTCCTGTTTAAAGAAGCCCTACCTTCTTGAATTCTGAAAGTCACATTTCTTTCTTGTTGGGGGCCTTTTAAACCTTCCCTAGGGGGACCTGCTGTCTCCTTAAGGCATTGCCCAAAGGCTAGGTGTCTTATGAAACAAGATCACTCCCCCTATCATCACCCTCATGGTGCCAGGCCAGGTGGGGGTGGTCCATGCAGGGGGGCAGCATAAGGATGCAAAGACGCAGAAGTGGCGGGATGAGGCCACGGAAGCAGGCGGGGGCCAGATGGTGGGAATCTGCTACCTGAGGAGCTTCCTGTAGTTGGCCAGGATTAGATGGAAGGAAGTTGGTGAGGGGTAAAAGGAGAATGAATGTCTGCAGAAGGCTTCTCTGATGTTCTGTGGGGATTCCTCCAGCTCAAGGGCCCTCGGCCATGCAGAGCCAGCCCACCTTGCCTCTGCCTCCTCCACAGTAAGCAAGTGATTTGGGTTAGCCAGGCACCTCAAAATAAGTGAGCAGACTGCCCTGTCAGCAAGCATGAACTCGGTCATATTTATGGTATCTCACTCCACATCACATAGACATGGGAATGAGACTATTACAAGAAGCCCACTGTGACTTTTTCTTGCCAATTCAGTCTCCTGCAGAGTGCAGCTTTTTCCATACAGGTCCCCCGAAAGAAGAGTGCTGTTTGGCCCTGATGTGCGTGCATGACCTTTAACCTTTTACCCCAAGAAAAGCAGCCTCCAGAAATGGATGGGCACGTGTTCAGTCTCTCAAGAGCAGCACAGAAGACAAACTTCAGCTCAATCCTCTGGTAAGATACTTGTTATGAGCCTCAATTTTTTTAAATTCTAAAATGAGAATTTAAAAACATCTACTTGTACAGTTATTTGGATTCAGAGAGAGAACATACAAACAATTGTGGCTAGGGCCGGCCCCGTGGCTTAGCGGTTAAGTGTGCGTACTCCGCTGCTGGCGGCCTGGGTTTGGATCCCGGGCGCGCACCTACGCACCGCTTCTCCGGCCATGCTGAGGCCGTGTCCCACATACAGCAACTAGAAGGATGTGCAACTATGACATACAACTATCTGCTGGGGCTTTGGGAGAAAAATAAATAAATAAAATTATACCAAAAAAAAAACAAACAAACAATTGTGGCTACAAAACACATGAAGGCTATAAACTAGGCCTTGGTGGAGGAACAATACCAGAGGTGAGGTTTGGCAGGAAAGGTGCTACCAAGAGGCATGGCATTGAACTTGGGAGCTCCAGGGCTGCCAGAGAGCAGAGGACTGTGCAGAGGACCGCTCTTACCAGTGTAGTGCCAACATCAAGTGGGTCTGCCCTCTCCAATAATCTCTTTAGAATGCTAACCTGATGACCAAGCCCAGGTTTTTCAATACGGCAAGAAAGAGCATCAAGGTCTGGCTCCTGCCAGCCTGTCTAGTCACATTTTTTGCCCTCCCTCTTCCCATCGTGCCCTGCTAAGACAGCTGAGGGCACGCCCTGCACATACCCTGCCAGCCAAATCTCAGAGCCCTTGTCTCCCTTCACTCTTCCAGAAAGTAGTTCACTCGTGTTCTTCACTGGCTGGGCCAAGTCATCCTTCAGCACCCACTCACCTCAAGAGAACCTCCAGGAAGCCTCACGTGCACACCTTGACCACTGCACTTAAACATTTTGCTGGAATTGTCTCTCCCACTAGACTAAAAGTTCCTTGAAGGCAAGCTCCCATCTCAGCCATCTTTCTATCCCCTATGCCAAGCACAACGTCCAACGTATATAAACTAGGTGCTGGATAAATGTTTGTCAAACTAATTTTCCTACAGTGTATATATTTTTAAATGTTCACGACTGGGAAAGCCACCCCTGGGGCATGCCTCACTGATGTGCGTTTACATGTTCCAACTAAGGTGCTACCCCAGGAAATGAGGAAGAGGCAAGATATCTACAAGTGACCAACTTGGGTCTTGGGAAAAATCAACTGTACGAGGCCCAGAGTGTCCCAGTCTAGGTGAGACACTGGAAAGGCAAGAGATCTATTCTATTCTTTGGAAAAGAGACTTTAGTTCAGGTTAGTTTTTTCCAGTAGTGAGTTGTTTAAAGAGGAGTAGCATATTTCTGAGAAGAACTGCATCATGCAAACAACTACCCAAGATGAAGTGCTCTTCTTCATCCTCAGTTCCTGCACACCCCTAAGGCTGCTGTAAGTCCACAGTGTCCTTGGGAAGGCCAATCATCTGGCATGTGGCTGAGTTACATACAGCTAAGCATATGGTGGCAAGTGGAAGAGGGGGTCCATCTCTTTTCTAATCTGGTCCTGCCATGAGACCGTGCTCAGAAACCAATGCCTTTCTACTGTAAGAAACCACTATTCATTAGTATCATAACATACTGGCCAGAAAGTTGAGTAATACCAACCAACTGAGGAACCTTTGGCTCTTCACTTTTAAACATGGAAAAAAAATGACAGGGTCAGAAAAAACTAGATGATTTCATAGATACATTTCATAGATACAAGTTAGAAAACACTGATATACAGGAATCGATGTTTAAGATCCCACTACGAGCTGCCAGCCTGGTGGCATAGCAGCTAAGTTCGTGTGCTCTACTTCAGCAGCCCAGGGTTCGCAGGTTCGGATCCTGGGCGCGGACCTGTGCACCACTTATCAAGCCATGCTATGGCAGGCGTCCCACATTTAAAATAGAGGTTGATGGGCACAGATGGTAGCTCAGGGCCAATCTTCCTCAGCACAAAAGAGGAGGATTGGCAACAGATGTTAGCTCAGGGCTAATCTTCCTCACCAAAAGAAAAAAAAAAAAAGATCCCACCAGGAGGCAGGAGGCAGCTCAGTAGGTGGAAAGACCCAGGCTTTGGAGACAGCCTGGGATTCAAGTCCCAGCTGTGCCACTTAACAGTGTTGACAGGAGCAAACTAAAAACCCCCCAGTGCCCCGCAGGGATGCAATGAGCACTAACGAGACAAGGAACTAAATTGCCAGGTTCACAATGAGAACTCTACCACAAGGTTTACTTCCTCTCCTCCAATCTCTCCACGCTCTACTGTTATCCAGGTTAAGGTGAGCTACCCTACAGAGAGCTGCTGGGGAAACAGACTGTCTCAGACCTACTGAGCTGAAACCCAAACCCGAAGACAACTTCCTCTTACAAAACTCCAGGGACTCTGGATATCACCTGCAGGAAGCATTTAATCAAATGTGTCTAACATAAGGAGGTTTTCTGAAAATGTCTGAAAATAAAATGCCAGAAGCTGCACTTTAAGATGGTAAGTTTGAGGGCCTCTCCTTTTTCAGGTTAGAGAAAGTTCCCCAAGACAGACACCATTTTTGGCGAGGCAGGTAGGTATCCTTAATTTCTCTCTCTATGCCAAGTGCCCAGCTTCTGGCGAGCTGCCTGAATCAAGGTGAACTGTAGGTTTTGCCCCTGTGTTCTATGTAACCTAAGAAGCAAAGATTATAAACGAAAGCAAACAGAGAGCACAAGTAAACACGGGCAACAGAGAGGAAGGAGGACAATAATGTTTAGCAGACAAGGCGGCCAGAAGGGGCAAGGATTTAAGAGGGGCGGCATGTTCACGAGCGAGAGCAGGACCAGGTAGACTTCTAGGCTATCATCCAGAAGTGATCAAAATTGTTTCAATTCTGCTGATTTTACTACAGTCTGGTTAGAAACATAGCAATTCTTCCTTTTCAAAGTTAGTGAAATAATAGTGTCTGGCTAGGAAAAGCATAATTTCCTTATGTAACTTTTTTAAAAAGTGAGATCACTACTCAGAATACTGATGAATGTTTGCTTAAAGATAAGGTTTCTTTTAGAGCACAGAACTTGTCAAAATTTGGACTGCATGTTTTAACTTCATAAAGTTTGATTTGGCTCTGCCGCAGACACATCAGAATAACTGGTTAAATTAAGAAACAAAATAAGCAAGCAAGCAAGCAAATATTCAGAAACGACCAGAATCAAAGAACTCTTCCCAGTAGGGTATAGCGAGTTTAGCTCCTCAATCATGTGCGGAAGCTAAGGAAAAGGTTGGTGCCACCTTCTGGGAAAAGCTGGAAAGACCTTATACAGTTAGGACGGACCCTGAGTTTTAGTACCACCAGCACACTGGGGAAATGACGTCTTTGGTTAAAGACTGGCACTGCTGTGGTTAAGTGCGCGCGCTCCACTACTGGTGGCCCGGGTTCAGATCCCGGGCGCGTACTGATGCACCACTTGTCTGGCCATGCTGAGGCGGCGTTCCACATACAGCAACTAGAAGGATGTGCAACTATGACATGTAACTATCTACTGGGGCTTTGGGGAGAAAAAGGGGAAAAAAAAAAGGAGGAGGATTGGCAATGGATGTTAGCTCAAGGCCGGTCTTCCTCAGCAAAAAGAAGAGGATTGGCATGGATGTTAGCTCAGGGCTGATCTTCCTCACACACACAAAAAGATAAATAAAAATAAATAAATAAATAAAACAAAAATAAAAATAAAATGCTTCTTTAAAGACTGGCACCGCTGTGAATTCAGGGATTTAAGGTGGAGTGCCAACATGGACCTGAACCTGGCATGCGAGTCCTCAATTAGCGAGGCTTGATATCACAGGCAGGAAAGAAGAAAAGCTCCAGGTTCAAAGTCTGGCGACCTGAGTTTTGGACCTAGTTCTGTCATCAACTAGTGAGCTGGTCTCGGGGAAAATTTCTTCTACGTTCTAGGCCTCAGTTTCCCTCATCAGTAAAATGAAGGGGAGAATCTGAATCAATAATTTTTACATTATTTCAGATTACAAAACCTTACCTTCTACCCCTACTTGACAAGTGTTTTCCCCTGAAAAATGCACACACAAAAAATTTCAGGTGGCAGAGTCTCAGCGAAATGATCTCTAACAACACAGCCATCATATCCCTGCCTAGGAAAGCAGATTCAGGGCAACACCATCTATCTCAAATGGGGTATGGCTCTTAGGCGGGAGACTTATTCTGTCCCAAGGGGTAGAATCAGGGCCAACAAAGAAAAATGCTGAGGAGTCAGAGGGGCTGGGAGCCCAGGAGGGGGCTGTGTCCCCTGTCCTGGAGGACACTGCAGATACTAGGCTGGCTGGCCTCTCCGGAGGGGCTTAGGAGGCTACTGAAACCTCAGATGGAAGTTGGGCAGTACACAGAAGGCTCCTCTTCTGCATCTCCAACATCCAACTCTAAAAACTCAGGGTGTTTTCCAGCCTAAAGATAACAATGTGTCAGCCACTCCACTGTAGGTATTGACAGATTCAGCCATCGCAGTAGCCCAAAGACACAAGTTGTGTTTTTCATTGGAGTTTTAAAGTTAATTCAACTGAATCTAAATAGCCTTCTTAGATGTATTTAGAGAAATGCAGTTATATCTGCTTTGTGTAATATTAAAAAAACTTGACAACAATTCTATTCAGAATCCGTCTACTTTCTTCAATGGAAGAGGACAAAAAAGACAGTTATCTTCAGTTTTCAACAGTCAGCCACCTTACTCTCTTGACTTTGATGTCAGCCCTTGCAGGCACAATGCAGCCCTGCTCCCCAATTCACCTAGTTACTAGCATCTTAGAGATCCAGAGAGCTTCTGCGGCTTGTCCATCATCACAACCAGCAAACTGGCAAAAGCAAGAGGAGAACCCAGGTCTTCCAACTCCAAACTCAAAGGTTCTGACATTAAGCAATGGCCCTCTCAACTGCTTGCTGCATATGAGTTGTTTCTTAATAAGATGCCTTTTCTGAAGCTACAAGAGCTAACGGGCAGGAGTCACATCTGGTTCCTAAGACGGTCCGTTCACTAGAGAGGAGGAACCATTTCCTCTTGCCCTGAATAACAGTGGGAGCAGGCAGCGCCGCTGCCATTCAGAACTGGACACAGTGCCTGGCACTTTACAGCCACCCTGTGAAGTGGGAAACGTACCTCCACTCGACAAGTAGAACACGATGGCAGTCTCGGGTCAGCGGACTGAACCCAGCATGTCTTCCACGTCCAGGCTCCCTCCCCTTGGCCATGCGGGCTTGGCTCACTGTTAGAATTCTCTCCCTAACTCCTTCTCAGCCTGTCCCAGGTTCTCCCTACCTCAGGGACTCCTCCTTGATTCTTCTAGCCTGCTCCAAACTCCTAGTGCACTTCACTCTGAACCACACGTTGCTTGCTTTGCTTTAACCACAACGGAAAGCTCCTTGAAGACTGGAGCACTTCCCCCTGTCCCCTGCCTATAAATAATAAAACATTTACCAGAGTTTGTGCTACTAGCGTCAGACTGTTGGCTCGGGAACTCTGAACCTTTAAATGACTACATAGGTTTCTGGTTTTTCTTTTGGTTAAAAAGCAAAACCTTACAAAGGAAATAGGGCTTCTGGCCACATCCCAAGATCAGGCCCATGGAAACCCGGAGATTTAAAATCTATGAAGGTTTAGGTCTGTTACTCAACAGCCACTTCTATTATCTTGAGGCTGGATGAGAAAAGATAATCATCGAGTCCACTCCCCTGGGCTAACAGATAAGAAAAACCAAGGTCCAGAGAGGTGAAGTAATTTCTCCAGGTTCCTGCAATGCATTGTTCTCTAGAACCAAGTGACACACGGTTGGTGCCCAGAGAAGTTTCTAAGGGCCATTCCAGAGTGCAGGGGGTCTGTTTAAGACGCGGTCCATCATGAGTTTAATTGGTATTTCAAGCAGAACATCAGCTTACTAAAATGCCTTCTCCCTGACACACTACTGCATCTCTCTGGCCATGATATTTGCCAAAAGGCCTGTGTAAGACACACGGTGCCGGCTGGGGGAAAGCAGAAGCCAGAAAACTAGTCCCCGAAAAGTCCTCTTTTAAAGTAATTTTGGTCTGGCTTTGCTTTTTTTAATTCCTTAAAGTCATAAAATATAAAATTAACTAGAAATGATTTAAAAGTAAAACCTCCAGAGACATAACAATGATTGTTTTATACCTATCTAAGAATCAGACTTTCCCAAACAAGCCAAACCACCTGAGGATGGATTCTGATGCCTTAAACACCAAGACTTCTGAGTGTGGCAAGAAATGTCTGGTGACCCAGTATAGTGACATAAAATGATGCAGACATTTTCCTCCTTTAATAGGCAAATGTAACTGAATATTCACTAATGTGGCCCCGTTCAGAAAAGGCTAAGCCTAATGTTCAAAAAGTCTCAATCATAGAATATCTTCAAGAAATAGTTGGTGCTTCTTTCAAGTTTAAATAGAACATTTACCAAGTACTTCAACATTTTGGGTACTATATGCAAGACACAATGACTGGGAGCAATAACTATTCTTACATTAAACGTGTATAAAATGATTAATAATTAGTATACCAATGTTTTTTTACCAAGAAACGGTGTTTCTGAAACAGATAAGGATGTCTGAAAACAGTTTTGTGTGGCAATATTTGTAAAGCATACGACAGTTTTAAAAGCGTATTTCCACATCAGTATGTCTCTGATTCTCACAACAGTCATGCTTGTATAGAGTTATACAGTGGTGAGGACAACTGACAATACAGCTGGGGAAGAGCAGACGCCTGACTGAGAACCAGGTTTTCTGTCTTAAGATTCACACCTCGCACTGACCCCAGAATCTCATTCATAGTGTCAATTCTCTTAGTAAATCCTCTCTTAATCAATGAAGGAGAGACTCTGTACCAGCCCTAACAAACAGACTACAAATTCTAAGATGAGGAGAGTTAAAATTAATGGAGTTTTCTTGAAAAACAGAAAATGGGCTTAAGATTTTAAAAGGTCACTATCAAGGCCTTAGCCCTTTAAGACGTCTGCTAAAAGCCAACACGACTGTAAACCACAGTAACTTCATTAATGAGGAACTGAAACTCAATAGCAAATTTTATTTACTAAAAAGACAAAAATAAGGAGTTAGATAATGAAAAAGATTTACTAATTCAAATAGGGAATATGAAAACATGTCTAAGCTGACAAACACCAAATTTTAAAATAAAAACTCTAAACTGGTATCCAAATCCTTCATCTAGCTCACTGTAAAACATCTATGTTAGCTTAGGATGGATGATGCCTGAGTGCCTGGTACTTTTCCAATGTACAAGAAAAATGTTTTGCATGCACAGCTCCTTCTAAAAGACCCTGAGAAAACAGACCCTGGCTTATAGGATGATAAAACAAGCCATCTTATCATTAGCCCTGCCTTATTCATCTTCCCTAAGAGCTTTCATGACAAATTTTAATTTATAGAAATTGCATTTCAGGAAGTTGTCCTTCATCGCTGTAGTCCCACAGCCAGAACTACAGTGTGCACAATCGTGTGGCCACCACCACAGCAGGCACGGGAGGACACCTGGTGCCAAGGTCTCTCAGGGCAGCCTTGTGTCAACCCGCCAGGTCTCACGCTCTTCATCTCCTGCTGAAGCCTGGGTTTGTCTGTGAATACAAAACCAACTAGCTTCTTATGAGAAGTTGTTCCAGGAGCATTCACCCAGAGGGAACACGTTTTGGAAGTACCAATTACACAAGAAAATAGACTCTGCTTCTGTATGAATAATATAGTAAACGGATCTAGAAACATTCTGGATTCTTTCCAATAAATATCTGAGAAATGTGTGAATAAATGTTTGAATGTAATGATGAGAAAATGTAATGACTAGAGAAATACTGTGTGCATTATTATATGCCAACACGGATCCAATACAAACCTTATGTGCATCCAACTATTTGCCCTAAAAAACAAAAACAAGGAATAAAGACAGATTGGTTAAAATAAGAGAAAGACTAGAAGAATTTTAAAGGAAAAGGAAAAGAAAAACGAAAACCATACCTAAAACCTAAATATACAGGTGCCCAAGTTAGGAGCTTCTGGCAAAGTGACAGTGAAATTTCACAAGGAAAACTACAAGGGCACCAAGTCAAGGTGAGTTTGAAAGTATGCAAAGCAGCGGAGGCCTGCCAATAAAGGCACTCCTTTCAGAACACAATGTCTCCTCCACCTGCTTTATCAGGTCATCAGTGACAACAGCTGGGGACCCTTGGGTCACAGGAACACTATGGCAACTGAGTGCTGCTAAATTTACTTTAAGCAGCAGATATTTTCTGCTTTTGTCCCTTAGGCAATTTAAAGGACTTCACACCTAAGAACTCTCCCTTCTAAATTTCTCATTTTGCAGGAAAAAAACACCAGATCCCTCAATAAAACAGTAAATAAATTATTTAATTCTGTTAACTTATACTGCTTAGGATCCACTGTCAAAATTTCAAAGTTTAAGATCAGGATGCCCAGGGGCCAGCCCCATGGCTCAGCGGTTAAGTGCGCGCGCTCCGCTGCTGGCGGCCCGGGTTCGGATCCCGGGCGTGCACTGACGCACCGCTTCTCCGGCCATGCTGAGGCCGCGTCCCACATACAGCAACTAGAAGGATGTGCAACTGTGACATACAACTATCTACTGGGGCTTTGGGGGAAAAATAAATAAATAAAATTATTAAAAAAAAAAAAAAAAAGATCAGGATGCCCACTTTAAAGACAGACATCCTCCAAGGCATCAGTTAGTAAGTGCTATATGCTGTAGATGGCTTAGCTTCACCTTAATGCCACATTCTAAGTATGTCCTACCCCGTGAAAACAACTGATATCATATATATGTAAAAGAACATCAATTTTATTTTGTTTTTTTGATTATGTATTTTCATTAATAAGGAGAACCTATGATGGTAAAAAAAAAATCAGCACAGGCCAGCTGCCCCTTGAAAGAGACACATGACCTGACTAACATCTTGGTGCTGCCAGTAACTGCCATAAATCACCTGAGAAATTACGGTGCCTCTTGGACCCTCTTTCCTCACCCAGGAATAATTATGTTGACTATACTAGCTCATTTGGTCCTCACATTTTTTAAATGAGCTATTGTAAATGGAAACTATTTTGTTCAAACGTAACTGATTATCACCATCACACAATCAAGCCAGAGCACAGAAGCATAAGTTACTGGTTTGAAAACACATCTACCGCTTACATACCTGTGTTGTGCTAGGACTATTAGATGGAGAGACGCCTACACAGAGCATGAGACCCCCACCTTTGCTGAGTCTGCAATCATGGTGGGGATTTGAGGAGGTCAAACCTGTCACTGTGTCACTGGCAGCCACATAACCACAGAACACAGAAAAACCACGATTTAGGCTGACTCTTGTTGCAGATATAAGAATTGCTCTAATCACAATTCCCTTAATCCATGAGAGTGCTCACGACAGAGTCACACGTGAGCCAAGAGATTGAAATAGCAAGTGGGTATGTCTCACTTTGGGATCAAACTCATTGTTTGTCATAGTAAGTTTTCTAAAGTTCTAAATATACAGTTCTGTTTTCCACAGTGCCTTTTACTGGAAGGGTATTAGTGAAATCGTTTCTGTTTATAACAGCTCCATTTACCTTCCCACTCTTTGTAGGCCTCTAGATACTCAAAAGACCGGTCATCTAAGGGGCTAGAACAATTCAATAAGCAACTGGAAGGGGATTTACTGAGTGTCCAATGTCTGCAGTATCTGTGCAGGGCACAGAAACACATCCTTCCTGCTCTCCGACAGACATCTGAGGTGCCAAGAACCACAGGCACAGTTTGCTAGCACTTTAAATGTTCAAGAGCTGGCGAAGAGCGTGGCATAGCCGCCTCTGGTGCTCTTGCTCTTGCAGAGAGGAGCACGCTGAAATGGGAAGGGGAGGGAGGAAGACCAAAACAGCGTAGTCTCTCCAGGCATCAAGCACTGGGCCAGGAACCATTACTGGTTGTCTCACTTAGTTCTCACAAGAATCTTGATGATAACATCCACCTCTATTTTACACACAAGGAAACTGAGGTTCTGAGGGTGAAATAACTTGTCCAAGGTTCTGGAGCAAGAAAGCGCTGGTTCTAGGACTTGTACATCTGTGTCTCCGAGCCAATCTCGATTTCTCACACCAGACTGCTAGATGCTGAAGGTCAGAAGGAAATGGCAGACCTCTCCTTTTGACCAAAGGAATGGCAACCACGGACATGGGAAATTCCTCAGGGACAGGTCAAGTCCACTGCACACATGGAAAGGGAGTTGGGAACCTATAAATGGCACTGGCCCCTGAAGTGCACTGCTGCTCAGCCACCATGACAGCAATGGGATTTTCACCCTGTATCATTGCATGGGCTGAGTTCAAAGGAAGGGACTCTTTTTTAAGCTGTACACTGATTCACATTCCTCTCTTCCCACACCCTAACTGCACCTCCAGACCTGTCTGTTCAGCACGCCTGGCTCACCTCCTTGTGGGAGTCTTTGTGGGCTTCCAGAGTCTTCATGATCGTCAGCTCAGCGTAGTTTTTAAATCTTGCTGGCTGGTTTCTCAGAATTTCTCGTAAAACTCTCAATGCTAGTGCTCGGATGGAATGCTGGAGTACAAGAGGAAAGAAAAACATCAGCAAACAATACAGAGTGCTTCACTAAACATACCAGTCAGCCAGGTCCAGCAAGCACCCAATCCTGGGTTTCCCTGGCACCTTGCAGACACCTTGAAGCAGATCTCACTGAGGTTCTCTAGATGGTCAGCTCCATAAAAGCAGGAGCTGCACCTATGGTAATATTCCCAGGACCCGGGACCTAAGGGGCACCGGATGAGGCTTCCTGAATGAGCAAAATGAGGACCAAATGAAATCAAATGGGGACGATATATCTAAGTTCATTATCAATCTCCTGGGCATGTCCAGATTTCCTGAGGCTTAGGTATGCAAATTACTCTTTGTAAAATGGACAAAAACAGAGGTAAAAAGCATCTAAACATTTCAACACAACCTGTAAAACTGTGGACTCTAAGGGCAGCTGGAGACCTGTAGTCTTCCTGACCTGCTGTGTGATGAGTTCACGGTGGGGGCGGGATTTGTGCAGGCCTTGAGTTGTCTGAGGCCCGAGTCATATGTCTGGAGGAAAGCCATTCCAAACAGACTCCTAATCTCAATAAAAGAGAATGGAGTTTACACCAAACAGAGCCAAAAAGTACATCCTGACTCTCTGTCACTCATCTGTACAATTCACACACTTACACACCATCTTGCCCTCTATGTGACATCATTTTATCATCCAACAAAGCCCAAAGAAGTGGAAGGGCTTCAGTAGCCAATACTTTGTTTTAAGAAAAATACAGATCTTTTATCACCGTTCTTGCCTTTACTCACTTTATGCCAAACGACTATTCCTAAGCATCAGAAAGCAATGAAAAGTCACTATGACATCCACCAGCCTTCTGCTCACCCATCTTCCATTAAAGGCACCATCAACGTGACCCTGGGCATGACCTGTACCATGTGCTCTGCTGAACTTCCTTGAAATCTGTCGGGTCCTGCCCTTCCAGCTCTTCACCACACTTACTGTACTTTTGTTTCTGCTGGGCTACACAAAGCCCAGTGCAGAGAGATGGATTTTTACTTCTAGAGTTTAATTCAGGCAATTCCCAACATTTATTCCTGACTCCACATAAGGGACCAGCTGCACAGGTGGGAGAAGACTACTCACTCCTTTAAGAGTTATCCACCAGGGGCCACGTGTCGATTATAGACCAGGCATGGCACAAATGCCTAGTTTGTCACATTCAAATGCTACAGTGTGAAGAGAGCTTTTTATTTTAACAACAATAACAGAAGATAATAGAAAATAATAATAATCTACACTTCCAGAACCTGTCACTTGACCAATTAAGATTACTGGAACTCTGAACATATATAGAGGTGAACCAAGACAGAATTTCATGGAATGTAGTATTTAGTAGAGTCTTTTAAAAAATGAACTTCTCTATTTCTTAGTTACACATGAAACATAAATAAAACTCACAAGGGAAAAAGCTCATTATAAAAAACCACACTCTATGCTAATGAAGTTTTAAGAAATTTTGTGTTAAACAAAGTAACCTGATGCAGGAACAAGTTTCCTTCAACTACTACAAACTACAGAAAAAACCTGCATGTAAGCTAGGATGGGCCTGTCTCTGATAAAAACATTACGCTACTAATTGGTGCTCAGAAAATATTTGAAAAATGTTTTGATGTAAACAGTAAGCATAATACAGAAAGTAAGGCTGAAGCCAAACCCAAGCAGAAAAGAACTTAATAACCCCCATTACACAGAAGGGGGAAATGGAAGCACAAAGCAAGCTCCTCACATCTTTGTCTCCAAGTGTCTCCAACAGCAAGAGCAGAATGGTCTTGAAGTGCTCCTCCCAGACGCCCAGGCTGTCTTCGCGGGTGATCTTGAGCAGCTCCAGCAGGGCACCTTTCCGCTCCTCCACCCGCTCATTGTGGTTGGACAACTCTTTCAGAAGGTCAGCCACCAAGTCAGAATGGTCAATGGGCACTTGTGAGACACATAAGACCGAGGTTACTTCATAAGGAAATGTCTGGCTATAGGAGTTCCCTCAGTGATGCTCCACAATCCTTCCACTGCTCTCCAGGCTCCCAGAGGCAACTCTCCTGATCATTCCCATCACGTCTTTCATCCTGCTTTGCTGCCCCAACCTCACTCTTTACCCGCTCAGCAGGTCATCTCACCAAATTAATTGTGAAGAGAGAGGTGTGAGAACAGGTGTCGAGTACCAATACACAATGTCTTTACTCTGCCTTACCATCTTTTT
Source organism: Diceros bicornis minor (assembly GCF_020826845.1). Lineage (NCBI taxonomy): Eukaryota > Metazoa > Chordata > Mammalia > Perissodactyla > Rhinocerotidae > Diceros > Diceros bicornis. The sequence continues at coordinate 11,352,598 of NC_080749.1, read as the reverse complement.
TTCCCTTCTGTTTCAGACAAAGAGGAGAAACTGCTATTTCATTCATCTATTTCAGACAAAGAGGAGACACCCTCCAAAAGCCCCTCCTTGACTGTCTTCTTTTTCTAAACTCTATTGCCATTGCAATAGTCCTAAGTCGAGCCTACCTTTGGGACAGTCTCCTATTAGTATCAAATCCATTAAAGCACACACATTTTCCTCCAGGCCCTCCTCACTATCACATCTGACTAATATCCTTGGCCTTTTTGAATGTCCAGAGCTTAGTAGCCAACACAGTAAACAAATACCAATCAGGGTATTTAGACTATTCATGGACTGTCTATTCACAGACTGTAAAACTTCTCAAGATCACTTAGCATAATTTCTTGCAGGGACTTGAACCATGATTTATATGGCAAAAAGGTATATCCTTTCTCTTTTCATGTTCTTTTGAGAGATCTCAACTCTGTATATTCACTTTAAATAGAAAAGATAAACAAAGACAAATCACTAGGAACTACTTAAATTTGTATTTGCATATTTCTTTAGCTTCTAAGATTGGAGAACAAACACATAAGGAAGTTTGAAATATTAAAGAATTATAATTTTTCCCCTGCTATCCCACCTTTTTCTTTAAGCTTTTTAGAACACATACAGTTGGTGAATAAACAACAACCAACATCCTAATCTCTATTCTGTGTTAAACAAGACCAACAAATGGATAAGTTAAATGATATACCAATTCTATGAGCAATAAAATGAAATAGTCCACTATTCCTAGAGAGTGCAAGTCATAATATAAACACCATAACACTAGCCTACCGCCCAGTAAACAGATGCTTGTGTATATACTGAGCTGCTACCCACCAGCAATTAGCAATTAATAGCCAAAGGATTATGTTTTCAAACCCCTGAAGCTATTGCTGCTTTCAAACAACTGAAGGACTTCTCTCCATCTTAGGATTCCATCTGTCTGATTCACTGAGAGGGTGCAGTTTTCTTTCTTTTGTGCCCCCACTGAAGCCAGTGTCTGCTGGAGCGTGGCCCTCCACTCTTACTAGTGCGACCACGATGAGACTGTTTCCCGTCAGGCCCTGAGCTCGTTGAGGCCAGGGACTGTGTCTCATTTACTTCCCTGTCCCTCGCAAGTCATACACTTCATGACACACAGTTGGCGTCAGTGAATGTTAACTATTTAGAGTTCTCATTTAATTCTTCATTCAAAATGGAAAAACAAAGTAAAACAACAGGCTTGGAAACCAAACAGATATATATAATTTTTAAAAAGTGACTATTAAGTTGAAACAAACCAAAACATGTGAACATGACAGTGAAGTTAAAAAAGGAATAATTAAGTTCCAGATAAAAATACCATCACACCAATACATATTTGTTACTCAATAACAGACACTAGGCTTAACACAAGAGTCAGGAAAAAAATAGACTAGTTCTCTTCTATACCAAGTAGGCTATATTTGGGGAAAGTAACCTAACCTTTCTGAACTTCAGTTTCCTAATGTGTGAAATGGGAATAATCTCTTCCATATCAATTAGATAATATATGTAAAACGCTTGGTTCAGCAGCAGGCACACATAACGCACGTGCTCAGTGTATGCTAGATCCTCTCTCTCCCAACAGAAAGCAGCTCCAGGAAGACCTGGTTAAAAGGCTGGTGTGAGAGGAGAGGGCAGCCTTTCTGCAGTACTTCCAGATCCTAAGTCCACAGCTCTGGATGGGCAAGTATACATCAGAGCCCTTACAGATGCTGAGACCCGGCTGCGGGTGCTTGGGCCTTCACTCCCACCTTGCTAACTCCTCCCCCCCGTCCTCCTCATCCCCACTCAGGCTCCGGTTCCTCAGTGACCTTCCCTGACGGGTACAGTTAGCTTTCCTTCATTTCACAGTTGTCATAGCTGCAATTTTAGGTTGTGTGTGTGACTGCTTATCTCATGATTGCCTCTGCAACTAGACTGTGAGCTTTTAGAGGGCAGGACTGTGCATGCTTCTGTTCACTGTGGTGCCTCCCATTCCTAAGCACACAGTAGGAGCTCAATAAGTAGTTGTTGAACAAACTAACCAGAATAGATCTAACACTGCCATTTACACTTGAACAGTACACCCAGAGCTGGTCTGACAAGAGGGGAAGCCCATGGAATGCACTTCTGGGATGGGGGACAATCAAGCAAAGAAAGACAAACCATCTCGAAGCTGTTCCATGTCATCGTCAAACACGGCCTCCTTCAGGGCTGTCTTGTCATAGGTGTTGATGGTGTCTGAATAGGGATATGGATTGTAGTCTCGCACCCGCGGCCCCGGGAAGGCCCGTGGAGGCTGGGTGTTGAGGAGGGAGGTCTTGTTATCCAGAGCCGTTCTGCCTCCTTCCATCACATCACTGCCTCCCCGGCCCTCAGTGGCCAGAGAGGCAACTCCACCATCGCGGGACACCTGGAGCACAACACATTGTCAGTTTCTTTTTAGGAAAGCCAGAGATTTCTCACTTGAAATCCGGCCACTTAACAAAAGGACAGTTATTAGTATTTCAATTTGTAAATATCTAATTCATAGACTACCTTAAAGGGAAATGAACATATTTGCTTACTTTTTCATCTATTCATTCATTCATTTATATGTAAAATCTACTTTACTTTGTATTTGGTGATTAATTTTAGTCAAACATTTTTTGAGAGACTGATCACATGAAATTCTGAAGAGTCCCTGAAAACAAAGGCTGCGCATCTCATACCCCCAGTTCTTCAGGAATCTCATGTGCCAACAGGAATGCAGCCTGTCGCTTTCATTACACAGTAAGGGTTTTCTCACTGATGCCCCAACACACCACCAACGGACAGACGCTCCCCCAAATACCATCACAAGATCTAAAGTGGTCCAACTGCCCATGAATTCCTTGTGCGTATTCCCACCAAGTGGTGAGCCAAACCATGCTCACTAATCTCTAACAACAGAGAACTCGGTACCCCCGGCAGATCATTCTTCTTTGGATATTTCTGACTCTCAGAGTTCGTCTTTATGCTGGATCAAAGAACAGGTCTTTAATATTTTCTGAAATTTTTTTCCCTAATATATTCTGAGTCTTGTCTCCAACAAATTACACTTCTGGTCCTCTGGCTCTTGGTTTCTGACTCTCTTTGCTCTTGGGGTCCATTCTTCCGAGGCACAATGGCCTGTCTGGCTCTCTTTGCAGGGTGGCACTGTAACAAAGCAAGTGTGGGCTGGTTGCTAGGAACAGAGCAAAAGCATCATTTTCCTCAAGCCAGACATCTGACTACATAATAATGGTGGAAACATTTCCAGGCAGCCAGACCACACTGGTGATTCCTATGGCAAATTTTTTACTTGTGCTGCTTACAAGACACATCTCTCTCATTTTGTGCTTACGCGTTTTTTTGTTTTTTTTGTTTTGTGAGGAAGATTAGCCCTGAGCTAACATCCGTTGCCAATCCTCCTCTTTTTACTGAGGAAGATTGGCCCTGGGCTAACATCTGTGCCGCTCTTCCTCTAGTTTGTATATGGGACGCTGCCACAGCATGGCTTGATGAGTGGTGCGTAGGTCCATGCCTGGGATCTGAACCTGTGAACCCCGGGCTGCCAAAGTGGCGCGCATGAACTTAACCACTATGCCACCAGGCCGGCCCCTGTTTTTTTTTTTAATTGTGGTAAAATACATATATCATTTTATTTTATTTTTATTTATTTATTTTTTTGTGAGGAAGATCAGCCCTGAGCTAACATCCATGCCAATCCTCCTCTTTTAGCTGAGGAAGACCGGCCCTGAGCTAACATCTATTGCCAATCCTCCTTCTTTTTTTTTTCCCTTTTTCTCCCCAAAGCCCCAGTAGATAGTTGTATGTCATAGTTGCACATCCTTCTGGTTGCTGTATGTGGGACGCCGCCTCAGCGTGGCCGGACAAGCAGTGCGTCAGTGCGTGCCTGGGATCGCAACCTGGGCTGCCAGTAGTGGAGCGCTCGCACTTAACCACTAAGCCAGGGGGCCGCTCCCATATATCATTTTAATCATTTAATTCCTAAGTGTACAATTCAGTGACATTAAATACATTCACAGTGTTGCATAACAATTACCACTACGTTATATTTTGGGCAAAACTTTTTCATCTTCCCCAACTAAAACTTTGTACCCATTAAAGAATAACTCCCCAACCCTTACAGGACTGGTAACCTATATTCTCCTTTCTGTCTCTATGAATCTGACTATTCTAAGTGGAATCATACAATATTTGTCTTTCTGTGTCTGGCTTACTTCACTTAGCATAATGTTTTCCAGGTCCCTTCATGCTGTAATATGTGTCATCAGTTTTTACATTCCTTTTTATGGCTGAATAACATTCCCCTGCATGACTGTACCACATTGTGTTTATTCACTCATCTGGTGGACCCCTGGGTTGCTTCCACCTTTTGGTTACTGTGAATAACGCTGCTATGAACACTGATACACAAATATCTGTTCAACACCTTCTTTCAATTCTTCTGGATATACACCTCGTGGAATTGCTGGGATGCATTTTGTTTTTAACATCCCCCCAAAAAGATTTTCTACTAATATAATTGTTGAGATGTAAAAAGAATATATAACACATGCATAGATATGGACGAAATAAGACTGGGGGTTTTTCTCCAGGTGGAAGACGATTCATGGACGATTTTAATTTTTTTCTCTTTATAACTCTCTTCTAAAAGTAAAACATTTATTATTACAATGAAAAAAATTATTTATAATAGGAGAAAGGGTTTAAAAACTTTCAGATATTTTAAAAATAAAGCTAAACTATCCTAATTCTAATCACTTTTAATAAAAACAAAAAAAATCTTGCTTTTTTAACTTTGCCTATTATCCCAGTCTTTCTCTACGTGCAGATTTTATAGAGCGGGCATCACTGTGAACAGATTATCAGATATTTTGCTTTCCTCACAGCATAAGCATGTCCCATGTAAATAAAGCTTTGTAACCATAATGTTTAATCACACCTCTATTTCTACGTGTGTTTTTTTTTGTTTTTTTTTTTTTTTTTTGTGAGGAGATCAGCCCTGAGCTAACATCCGCCAATCCTCCTCTTTTTTTGCTGAGGAAGACGGCCCTGGGCTAACATCGGTGCCTATCTTCCTCCACTTTATATGGGACGCCGCCACAGCATGGCTTACCAAGCAGTACTTCGGTGCGCGCCCGGGATCCGAACCAGCGAACCCCGGGCCGCCGCAGCGGAGCGCGCGCACTTAACCGCTTGCGCCACCGGGCCGGCCCCTCTACGTGTGTTTTAATAAGATTTACTCAACTATTCCCCTTCTGGTTTTTTTTTAATCTGTTTTTGTTTTTTTGCTATCATAGATAACACTGAAATAAACTACTTTATGTAAATAATATCCTTCTTTCCTTTTGCTGAGTTTGTTATTTAGCGTATATTGCCAAAAGTTAGATTACTGGATAAAGGACATGAAACTTAAAATCACTTTTGCTAAATAGTTTTACTAAGCTCCAAAACAACTGTATCAATTTCCCATGCCACCAATATTACACTAGTTTCTAATAGCCTTTCTAGCATTAAATGTTACAATTTCTACTTGAAACAAAGCAGAAAAATCTAGAAGTAACATGGACCCTCAAATATGTTTGTTCTGTTTCTGTAATTACTCCTAAGGATGGACTTTCTCCCACACGTTTAATGTTTTCATCTCGGCTTTTGTGAATCATCTTCCTACTATAGCAGACATTCACCCTTAAGGACTTTTGTCTCATTAAACCAGGTCTACTTGTCAAGCTTAATAACAAGAGATATACTGGCTCCTGAGTCTTTCACATTTAATGCAGTTTTATATCTGCCTCAGCTTCTTAGCTAAAATTTGGTAATTAGTGGACAAGATGTTGAATTCTGAACCTCCTCAACTCTTCAATTTTTACTTCCCCTCTTCTGATGCTCCCACCTCTCCTGGCCAGTCCTCCAGCTGGACCAGCCGCACCTCTGAAACATGACGTTTTCACCACCACTTCCTGGCCTGGCAGCTCTTCCACTCCATGCCTCCCAGTCTTCCGGTCCCTTGCTCTCTTCCTCCCTACGAGGCTTCACTCCTTTCAGCTTTCATCACTGTATTTTTATACTTAGAAAAACTGGAAAGCAGTTCAATGTTCCAAAACAGGGCAGTGGGGACATGACTATTATATATCCATATGATAAATTATCATACAGTCATAAAACTTCACATAGAAGAACACTGACAGGGGAAAGTGTTCACATCCTATGCTAAATAGGATGCACATAATGATATCACTTTTATTTAAACAAACACTCTACCTACACCTCTAAACATACATATGAACAACTACAGATAAAGAAATAGAAAAATACACCAAAATGATAACGGTGGTTATCTCTAGAGATGGTGATTTCTTTTCCTTCTTTTTTGGCATTTTCTAAATGTCATACGTTGGCTATATATTATATTTATAACTGGGAAAAGTAATACCTCAGGCATCCACCCTCTCCTAGGACCTCCACTGTTCCTGGCAGGACTTCTGTTTCCCTAATCAGAGGCCCCCATGCCCCACAGGCGCTGTGGAAACCTTTTTCACTCTCTTCACAACTGTGCCCAGGCTTCACAGCTTAGCGTAGAAAGCAGGAGCTGTCAGTGGGAATATCCTCCACTTCCTGCCCCCAAAAACCTGCTCATCTTCCTTCCTGGCTAAGGCCACCCCTCCACCAATGCCCAAATCCCATCCCCCTCCCACATCCTTAAGGACCCGTGTCCACCAATCACCCACTCCCCTCCACCATAGTCCACATTTCTCTCTCAACTGGCCCCATTGGCATTCGAACAGATCAGCTCCATGTGAAAAGCCCCTGAGTGACCCCTCATCTCTCCCCAGCTTGTTACTCGAGTCACTCCTCAACCCACTATATCTGATTTCCACTCTCAACTCTGCTCTGAACTATGCTCACAAAATCCAATGGACTCTTGGAAGAAACTAAATTTGGAAACTGTAAACTGTAACTACATGTAAAATTTATTTAAGAGGAAGAACACGAAAATCCAAATGGTGGGCCCATTCTCAAAGAAAAGATGTTGGCTCCACATCAAAACATTGGTGAATAAATGTGCGCTTTATGTATTTCAGGTTAAAATAAGAGTATTTAATGCAGATAGAAAAAAAAATCCAACGGAGTCTTTTCACTCTGTACCTGACTTGATATCTCTTTGCAGCATGACCCATTTGGCTAGAATGTCCTTCCTGAAAGTGTCCCTTAAATTCTGACACCACACCATCCTGGTCTTCCTCCTATCATCTTTAGCTTTTCTTCCAACTCCTTTTCTTCTGTCTTTCCCTTAGTGTTGATGCTCCTTAGGATTTTGTCCTTGCTCTTTACTTGGTTGATTTCACCCACTTTTTTTTAGTTACCACCAAGCAGCTAGTCAATGCCTCTCAAATTTCTACCTCCAGCCCAAATCGCTGGCCTAAACTCCAGACTGGTATATCCAAGGGCCTAATGGGTATGTTTGCTTGGACATTTCCACAGGTCCTGCAAGTCACATATATTCAAAACTGAATTCATCAGGTTCCAAAGGGGTTAACGTGCACTTTTTTCTCCTTCTATGATATTATCTCATTGAACTGCATCAGCACCTACTCAACAGTCCTAGTTAGAGACTTCCGACTCTGACTCTTCTATTTCTCGTCATGCCCTACGCAACTGAACTTCCTCTGGAATCATTCTCCATCTCAGAGTGACAGCAATCTTTCTAAAATGTAACTGCAACCATGCCACTTCCCTGGTTAAAAATCCTTCAGAGTCTCCAGTGACTCCACAGTAAAGTCAAGACATGGGCTGGAAATTCCCCTGGTGTGAGCGCCCTTCCTGAGCCAACCTCTGCAGCCTCTTCTCTGAACCTCCCCAACAACATGACACACCCGCTCTCTCCCCTTCAGCCACTGCAGAACAAGAAATCATACCATGCCCACTCCCATCTCTCTGCCTTCTCACAGGTTCCCCTCTATGACTACAACCTCCTACTAGACCTGACAAACCCCTCTGGACCTTCAAGCTTCAGCTCAATCATCTCTTCTGCAGATCCTTCCTGAGCACCAAGACCAGCCCGGCAGGTCCCCTCGGGGCTGAGCCCTGATCACTCCCACCGCACCACGATTTCCTGCTAATCTGCCTGCCTCTGCATGAGACTTGAGAGAGAGAGAGCCACACAGGTGTTTGGTTCAGGCTCACTACTTTTATCACATCACAGGAACAAAAATATGTCCAGGATAAACGAAATCAAACTGAGAAAAAAGGTATTTAACATTCTTCACAAAGACAGCTGAGGGTCCTCAAAATGTTGTAAGATTGCCTTGGGCCTCTTCAAATAATACTATTCGAACTACAAGATAAAAATAATGATGAAGCCAAGTAATCACAGTGGTCAGAAACATCACTGAATTGATATATAGTTCTCTGTTAGCCTGGGGATACTTACAATATCACAGTCCTTTTTGCCATCTCGTTTAATTGGCTCATTCAGATCCTCCTGGCTTCGAAAACTAAATTTTTCAATGGCTTCTGTAACTCCACGCAAAGAACTATAGATTTCTTCAGAGTTCAGGTTCTCTGTATCATAGTCCAGCATGCTAAAGATCAAACATATTTTATTTCTTAAATTGAGGCATAAATATAAAATTGAGGTGTGGGCATAAATTACATCTAATAATTTACAGAGTAAGATATAATTATAATTTTGCTTTTTTAGGTGATTTGGAATGAAAAGGAGACATCTTTTGTTAGAGCACCACCAATGGACAATTACACACCTTCCTTGTCAAATCTGGTCCCAAGCACATCACATCAGCACTCAGTAAGAACCAGCGGGAAACAACAATGACCACGAGAATGGAAAAACTCAAAGAGAGAGAACCGGTGACAATGCATGAAGTAATGAAAGTGGAAAAATAACTTTCATATCCTGAAGATGGAAAAAAGGAGTTCGGTTGTTACTGGTCTCAAATGTACAAACAAATTAAGAAGAACAGGCACTTCAAAATAAAGCTAGTATTACAAACAAATTTCAGTGGAGCAAAGCAAACGACCTCACGAGACTGGAATCTATTTACCAGTATCGGAAACTTATAAAATAAAAACCTATACTAAAAATGACTCAAAGTCAGATCCACTCTGCCAATGGGCTCCTGAGAGTCTCTTATTGTCATCTAACCCAGGAGCTTGCTGTGAATATCAAAAACTCTTCTAGATGCTCATATTTGGAGTTTTATAATAAAAGCAGATCTTATAAAGATGAGTTACATTCCTACCTGAATGTCTAAAAGCACTTCAAAAGCAAGAAATATTTGTCCCTTACAGAAAAGTGATGTCAACTGTTGTCCATTTAGATATTTAGCATAGCAAAATATGAAATGAGGCAAAAATCCTAAACAGCCTTTTTTGTAAGGTGTAATGCAGTGTGTCAACAAGCGGCCTTTAGATGTCTGCAAAGTGCACTGAAACAGACAGAAGATCCTCAGAACAAAAACCATCACTGTCCCTCACTAAGAACATCAGAGAAAAGCAGGGAGTGGATACACCAGTATAAAAAAGCAAAACATAGAGCAATCGTCAACCAAAGGCAAGTCAAAAACTGTAACTTATATGTCACTTGTTTCAAGAAAAGATCAGATGAGTTGGTCTAATTTAACCTGCAGAAAGTCTTGAGCTATACTGAGGACTGCTAGAGACACTCAAAGAATCCTTGGCCGTATCTACGTAGGCACTCAATATTATTAAAGACTAAAGCAAAGCAATCTTTCTGTTCTTCAAAAGAGAATTAACTGTGGGGTGGCTGGGTGGCACAGCGGTTAAGTGCTCGAGCTCCACTTCGGCGGCCCAGCGTACACTGGTTCGGATCCCAGGCGCGCAGCAATGCACCACTTGCCAAGCCACGCTGTGGCGGCATCCCATATAAAGTAGAGGAAGATAGGCACGGATGTTAGCCCAGGGCCCATCTTCCTCAGCAAAAAAGAGGAGGATTGGCATGGATGTTAGCTCAAGGCTAGTCTTCCTCACAAAAAAAAAAAAAGAGAGAGAGAGAATTAACTGAAACTAGGCACCCAATGTCGGAAACCCTCACTAAGGGCAACACAATCCCTGTACATTCTCACAAGAGGTAAGTTTCCTGTAACTTAAAAAAAAAAAAATACTTACAAAGCCTCCTCCCTCAACTTTTTTTTTTTTTAAGGTTTGGGCAGATGAGCAAGATGAGATTAGGACAGTGCCCACTTGGAGCAGACAGACCTCCACCGGCTTGAGGCTGCAATGATCCAAGGCTGGAGGTTCTGCTAGAGCACAGGATCTGAACTCACTCTCAGAGATGAAAGCTATTTGCCTAAAATTGCAAAACTGGTCCAGATAGAACCCATGCTTCTCTTCTGATGAATGAAAGAAAATACATACCCCAACTGTACTTGGAAAGTTCACAAAAATACATACCAACTCAAAGATTGGCTCTGGCACCAAACAAAAAGAAATGTGAACTAGACCATGTTTACAGCTAAAATTCCATGTATATACTGACAGGAGGTGGAACAAAAAGCTTGAACAGAACCCAAGATTTCAACCCCTTCTAGGTTCATAAGGTTATCGTCTATGAGGCAATATCCCTTTAATGTGAAGGACGCATGACTGAGGCACAGGGCCTCCCTGTCCCCTCCTTTCTAGAATACACCACCAGCTCATGTATGAACAAAGGCATTTATACATCTGGCCAGTACATTATTTTTTATATACAAAAATTGAGTATGACTCAAACAAAAAAATATGTATACAAGACGTAAAAAGATGCCTTAAAATACTTTTAATCACAACAACCAAAAATAATAGCATAGCCCATGCAAAAGGAAAAAAAAAAGTGAAAGAATGATGGGATGGATGAGAGGAAGTCTGGCGGAACGTTCAGCTTTTTAAGGGATGTCACAATATTATTTTCCATATGTCGCTTCAGATAATGTTAGTTTTCAGTTAATTCATCTCATTATTCTTAATCTAAACTTTCTTAAAATATTTCATTTAAGTTCACATAACTTTAGCATTATAGTAGCCTCTTTTTTAAATAAAATAATAAAGGACTCTGCCAGTTCATGCTCCTCCTTCTTACTTTCAATTAATAAACCAACTCAGACTTCCAATTTAGGAGCACATGTGCATAACCAAGTACGATTTGTGGTGACACTTCTTTTAGACTCCCTAGCTTGAGATCTGAAGTATTTCCTTGGTATGAAGCTAAAATTGTGAGCTTCAGGTGAGAGACATCATTGTTTTCCTCTAACAGGAAACAGATAATGATACTTTCTTTGCTATTTCATGTTTTGGCATTTGTCTTTTTTCAAATAATACCCATGAGTCCTATTTCGTACGGAAAAAGGAAATTCCCATGAATGCTGTCATTGGGGAATCATAGATACCATGGTCCCAGTCCCAACAAGCAGTACATAGGCGAGAAGCAAGAGGGACACAGCAGCTTTACTTAGAAGAGACTTGGTTACGTCGACCCCAGTCTGTCACCTGTCCCCACACTCTGTCTTGTTTTAGCTCAGAGACATTATCCTCTAGGTTAAAGGCCAGGTCCTGGTCATCTGTAAACATTGTGATTAGACCCCAGAGAAGTTTCCTTAGGATTCTTTAGATTAGGAAGAGTTGCTCAATCGGTCAATATTCACTGACTTAAGGTCAGGCCATGTCACTTAATCCAGAAGCAGAATAAAGCTCTGGACTTGCCCTGTTGTGAAGGATCCGCTCGTGGGGTGGAGAGGTGCATGAGGTCAGGTCTCCAAGAAAAGAAAAACTGGAGACAGGAGGTTTGTCTTCTGAGATTTTCTTCTTTGTCATTTTGCAGGGAAAAGACACTAGGTATGGAATAGGGATAAAGGTGTCTTGTTATGAAATCAATAGGGTTTTGGCAAAGAGACAGACATAGATTTCTTCTTAGTTTTATGTAACTAATAGGTTCTCTAAATGCACAAGTCTCTAGTCAATACTCTCCCTGATGGTTAACAGAAGTTACGGGTGTTTATTAAGCATTAGCTGTATTATTGTGCACATATGTGAAAGATGATTCTGGGAATGGGATGTCCTCTGGAGGGCAGTCTTGAGGGCTGGATGAGAAGACTGGCTTGGGGTAAAGCTTAGTGCCCATTAGGGCACACAGGTCAGTATACTGGAAGACAGGCAATAACCTGGTCTTATACATTGAGGCATAGCTAACCTTTAAAAAAACAAAAAACAAAAACAAAGAAAGAAAAAAATAAAGTGTAGTGACATGTTTTTATTAACACTGACGACAGCAGCCGTCTCACTGTCGGTGTGCCCTTGCCCTAACCTTGTATATCTAGAAACAGTCATTATAGGATTATCCGTATACTTTAGAAGTTACTTTTAGAGCTGTAAGAGTTTCAGAAGATGTTATTAAAACATCTAGCTGACTTGTTCACTATGTACAGCTTTGCTATGTTGAGGATACAAAAGTAGGAATGTGCATCTTCTGTGCAAAAGCTATCTATGAAGCCTTCAAAAGTAACAGACTTTTTTTTTGTTTTGTGTTTACCCTTGTCCTCCCACAGAGGGTACAAACCCATTTTACACAGCACAAAGACAGCTGGACTGCATCATGCTCTGCTCATGTAACTACAGGCTATCCGGGAAAGGGTTCTCTGATCTTTGGACCTTCATAAAAAGCACCTAAGAGATCCTCAATCTATAGGAATATGTGGATCCTACTTTGTACCAGAGTTGCCATCTGTCTTAACATCTGAAGGAAGCCCTACCCCCTTCTTCCAGACTCATTAGCACTGTCACAATCATCCAGGGGCTTGTGAGGACACCCACGGCTCTCCTGCCTAGAGGCAGGGCACCTTTACTGAGATGCACCAGTGAACGCACTCTCAGGGCTTCCTTTCTGGATCTGTGTCCTCAGACTATCACCACATGACAGTACATTATGAAGGAAATCAGTCCATAAAATCAACAGCAGGACTGAGAGCTACAGGTGCAGTCTGGGAAAGAACAGGTCTCATTTGCTCCTTAGTGGAAATACCTTTTACATCTAAAAAGAATGCTAAGGAAACTGTGCTCATTACTGCCTGCCTTGACTTCACGGCACTGCCTGAGTACCTTCTGGGGGCTGAGCACTGCAGTGTGCCGAAAGGCTCGCAGTAGTAAGTGGTGATGAATTTGGTCAGCTGATGAAATGGTCATCTGTCCTTGTGACACAAAAGGATCTGTACTCGGGAGGTTCGACAAGGATCACGCACCTGCTCACACTTCTCACCAAGGCTCTACTCCTGCTAGTCTAAGCCAAAGCAGGGACCACACTGGAGGCAGCTGAGAGGCTTTCCAAAAGACCTGAGACGACCTTGGAAATGCAATAATATTGTGACACCTCAGACAAGTTTAACAGGTAGCGTGTTACCTGGGAGAGTAAGAGCGCCTGAGAGTCTTGTGGGAGGGAGCGGTGGGAATGGAGTTAGGCTGAGAAAAGGGAGGTGGGTGCTTCGATAACCCATCGGCACTCCAACCCCATAACCGACTGTAGTGATCAGAAGAGGAAAATCAGAAAGAGAAACAAAAAAAAGCAAAGGGTAGGGGAGGAGGATGGGGAGAAGACACTACATTCCAAGTGTCTTACGGTCTCCTCTTTCCTTGATAAAGTTCTAGCAAAACTAATTGGAGCAAAATTAATACTTCACCATACAGAGAAAAAGAACAGATTTTGTTTTACAATTTGGTCCTCAATGAGACTACTTTATTCCTTTCCCTCTCAAACATGCCTTTACATTTTTAAATCACATGAGATTCCAAGTGTAAGAGTATGTGTGTGTCTGCACTGGGAAGGACATTATAAGCACTTACACACAAAAAAACATGAATGTTCAGTTTCAGATAATGCAATCAATTATTTTATAAAGAACCAAAGAAGGAATTCTGGGCCTTGATTCAAATGGGACCAAAGGGACTACAGCAGAAAGACTCAGAGAACATGCCATTCTGACCAAAGCACTCGAACAAGGGGCAACACGCTCCGAGACCAGGATCCCATCAGATGGAGTTCAGAGGCCACTACATGCAAGTTTCTTCTGAAAGAATAACAACACCACGAGAGGGCTAGGGCATCAAGTCTCAGCTGGCCAGCTCAGAGAGGAGGGAACCAAAAATCTAATTCCTCTACTCCTATCACCTAATACGAGAATTAAAATTCATCTGAGAACATAGGTATTCCTTTTCACTTTGAAAATGTCACTAAGTAACCTGGGCTTGGAAAGACTCTGACAGAGAGTCCTAACAATTGTTGCAATTCAAAAGAACCAGAGACATGGGGACAGGGGTGAGCTGAGCTGCCTGGAGATGACCGGAGGCCACAGGGTGGAGTCTGCGGTATCACAGACAGCGCTCTTGCGGAGCAGCACTGCCTGTCGCTGCCATGCAGTGTAGTTCTAAGAGCAGGAGGTACAGAGCGAGTCTCCACCTGAGGACAGTTATGGCTCCATTTTGAAAGGAAATAAAGTGTGGAGATGAGAGGTCACTGTGGCATAGAAGGGCCCAAAGACCTTCTCTAAGTCACACACTGAGTTGGGGACAGAGGTACAAGAAGAATATGGGCGACCACTTCAGGCTGGAGCTCTGCTAACAGGCAGAGGATAAAGCAGGTACACCACCACCTCCCTGTAGGAGGCTGGGTCTCCCAGTTAATCCCCACTTTGATTCTCTGGACACTCCGGATCCTCTGATGGGATGAACGTAAACTCCACCTAAAATTACCTTTTATTGGTAGGGGAAACAGAGGTTATCTATCTAGTGCTATCCTGCTCTACAACATGTTTGCCAAGAATGTACAGCAGACCGGAGTGGGGACTGCCATATACTTATTTAACTGAAAAGGAATGGACTTCACGTGATTTCTGAAGCCCCTTACAACTGTTTTTCATTTAACATAAATCACACTGGGTAAAATAAGCTAAAATATGTGTTTAATGATGAAAAACTCAAGGTCATAAATCTCCTCCACAAATACCCAGTAGTATTTGTTAACTAGCTAGGAATAAGCAGTAATTCTTCCCTTACACAGGAACGACGATTAACAGAAGGTTTAACCTGTTAGCTATGGCTTCTCTAACACTATTGAGTTGATAAAAATGACTTCCTCACTAGTGACTTTTTTTAAAAAATCAAATTAGATTTGTTCATCATTTCAGAATATTTCCTTAACACCACCATGATCCAAGTTTAGAATTTTTGGACTAAAAAAAATACTAGTTCATTTTGATATTCAAAATTAGATTAAAAACAAATAATTGTAATAGCAAAAGCTAACACCATATGGTCAAGATAATTCAAAAGAATGGCAGGTCACAGAAAATAAATGTTTCAAGAGCATTGCTCAGAAAAACAGCTGAGATTAGATACAGTGCAACTTGTCTATCACCTCCTTAGAATGTGATAACCTAGTCCATTCTCCTAATTAGTGTAAGAGTTCATTTTTTAATAATTTTCCTGGTAGAAAGTATGTAGCCTATTTGAATATTTCAAGTGATATGATGACATAAGGCAGTTTTTCCTACTTCTGGATAATTTTACTTGTGAGAAAAATCATTTCCCCTATTGAGCTCAGGTTGGCTAAGGCCACCTAGCTAGTTATGCACTGACTGAGGGCACATTTTTTTAAAAACTACATAACTAAATAATTCCCTAAAGAAGAATTTGTTGACAAGGAAATATTTGGGCCATACTTCAACTTTTTAATATTAAAACTAAATCTCCTCATTTCTTCCACTGACCTGTAACCCTAACAGTAAAAATTAACATCAGGTCAATTAGGAATGAATGGTAACTTGGAAAAATAAATTAAAATTTTTAATAATTTGGAGATCCACGAAGATTAATACCTAGCCAATTCGCAGCTCTGATAGATTATGCTGGCAGCCCCCACCAATTCTTTTACTCACACTATTAAGCACATACAATAACAAAATACTTAATTTGAGTTTTATCTTTTGCTTATTACTAAAGAATGTGCCACCCTAATAACGAAATAACTAAAAGGTAAGAAGTATGAACCGTGTATTATGGAAGAACAGATGTCCCAATTAATGTTGTAGAAGTATCACTTCTAGACAAAAGCAACAATTTACAGAGAATACAAGTTTCCCATAAAATTCTCCCCCACCAAGAGAACTCTGATTTTATTGTCAACACTGGACCCTGGGCATTTAAGACACAACCCATATACTTTAGATACAGATGTTAACATTAAAAATAATAGTTGGCTGAGCCTCGGTCACACCTGGGGAAAATCAGATAGATTTTCATTGGTTTCTCGTCTCAACTGTCTGATTATAATAGCCTGCTGAAACGATGACAACACAGACCAAATCTGGAAACAAAACATCATACTTCATTCTACCTAAATATAGTAGGAGGGGCCCTTAGGGGATTAAACATAAGGCAAAATAAACAGTAGGATACTGTAAGTATACAAAATACTTCGTTTCACCAAGAGAAAAATACAAATTTGTTATGTTCCAAAATATTTATACGATAACTTGAGGAACTGTAGAGACTTCAGTGGTAAGGAGGAAGGAGTTTGGGAGACTCCTGATCTTTTAAAAATCTAAATTTAAAGGCACTTACATTCTGACATCTTCCCACTAAAGAAGTAACTCTTAACAGGAAAATGGCATACTTGCAGTATTTTCTTGTAATTTTAAGATCTTGGTGTCAGCAACCTTTAAGACACCGTCCCCTTATTCCTGTGGTTAGTGATCCCAAAGAGCTGGACTTCTTGTAGACAAACACAGCATAGATGACCCTTACAGGTCCAGGATTGGCTCTTTTCTAAAAAGTTTGGCCTATAGGGCCACTACTCTGAGTGAGGCCATGGGGGACTCCAACACATGTCACTAAAACCACCATGTAGAGACATCCAAGGGCTCTGGCCAGATGGAGAAGTGTTATCTAAAGATCTTGAGACAAAGCATTTTCTCTTTTTAAGTCACTGCCTCAGACTCTATAATGCCAATGTTCACATGGTCCCAAGAAAAGTCTGAAAATGCTGATCCAATTTTAGTTCTCAGATTCTTAATCCCTCCTTCCAGAGCAGCATTCTGCTTCAAATGTGAGCCCATAATGGTAGCAACTATGCTTGGAATGGCCACTTGGCTGGAAAACTGCCCCAGACTATGTGTGACTGACTATAAAGAATTTATTGAGACGACTAAACACTTCCAGGTGCTATCACTTACAGAATAGGTGATGAGTTTCTATGCGAAAAAGTACTTAATTTAACTTTCAGTTTTAAAAACTATAAGGTACTAGAGAGTGTTTAGAGCTATAAGAATCTCAGAGAACATTCAGCACAAATCACTCATTTCACCAAAGAAGTTAACCACTTTGCCCAATATAATACAGTTAAGATTTGGGTGGGGCCTAGAACCCATGGTCTCCTGACACCAATATACTTTTTGGTATTAAGCTTGGTCTAGAAATCGGCTAGACATTCGGGTGCTTTCATTTCTTCACTTCTGTTGAAATGGCATTACCTTGGAGACAGGCCCCCATGGGAACAGTTGGTGGGTGAGGTCAGGGGGCTAGTCCTGCTGCTGGTGTGTCGGGAGGGAGTCCGGCCAATTGTATTGCTCGGAGAGCCCTGGGGTGAAGGCAGAAGAAGCATAATTATTCAAGGGCTAACTACAGAATAGAGTTTCACTTTTCCCTTGGCCTTTTAACCCACACATAAATAAATGGGCAGAATTTGCACAGTCAGGGTAACTTTTTTCAGAATTATAAGGCCAATTTTAAGTGCCTATAAACCAAAAATGGGTAAGTATCATATACGCATTCCTGAAGCTGAATGACTGATGTCATTTGTGCTACAGTAACAGACATAATTGAGCATTTGCATCTTTACAGTATGAAAAAAATAACTAACTCAATGACTGACTGACTGACTAGTAAAAATTTAACTGATTAAACAACCTAACTAAAGAAAAAGGCCATATTTCAATATCAGGTTCATTCGTTGGAAATATGGCAGGATCAGACATGGCTCCCACCCTCGAGATGCCCACAATCTACTAAAAGAGAACAAGAAAGCTGCTCTTCTATTAGAACAAGCTCTAGACAAGGGATACGCCAGGGTCATGATCAGCACAGAGGCACCAATTATGACCAAAGTACTCACCACACCGGTGTTACTGGAATTCTTGAGGTGGTTATGCAGGAGTTTGGTGGCACCATCCTGGAATGTTTTTGGCAAGGCACCAAGTAACATGGTAAATTCAGGAGTGTTCAATTCAAACAGAGAGATTAGCACAATTTGTGCTGCCTAGAAAAAGATGATTCATTTATGTAATGTACAATAGCACACCTTGGTCAAAATGTTCATTAAAATTATTTTAAAAAAAAAATTTTGCATGAGTAAAATAAATAAAAAGAGGACACCTTTGCCATAAAAACCCAGAACAAAAAGCATCTGGAGAAAATGATATCACTAATTATAAATACGAACGAGCTCAATCTGGAAGTAAGCCCTGGTGTCACGGTGAAGCCCCTGCCGCAGATTTCCACAGCACGGTAATAGTAAATTCCTATAACTTCTCCTGTGTTGTCTAGTACTAGGAACAAAGCTGATAAATATGTAAATGAAACAATCAAAAAATTTTAAAAGGCTTAAGATTGTACACTCTAAGTCGTCAGAGCTGGACAGGGCTCCCAGTGCACCCTGGAAAGAACAAGTTTCTAAATGGGCTGGGTTTTCTTGAGAAATCTCTTTTCCTCTACCCCACTCCTAGTACCTGAGAAATACAAGAAAAAGACAGAGTTTAAACACATCTGAAAAACTCCTCCTTTTATACCTGTGAATGGAGGAGAGCAACTGTCTTTGGGAAGCAAACCAGACTTACATGGTACAAATTAAAAACTTACTATTCTGTCTTTTGGAAAACGTTCTACTTTCCTTTATGAACTGAGACAACACACTGCAGGAGTGCTTGTCATTACTGTGGGAGTAAGGAGGGAAAAGCAGTTAGCTGAAGCAAGAGGAGTCAAATGAGACTCAGACTCCTCCGGCAAGTTATGTGTTTTCTGCGGCACTAATGGAGTAGCAGGCAAGTGAGCTTAAAGAAACAATGCCTGAGGAATTAGTTATAAGGGTTTTCATTTAGAAAAACTACGACAAAAGAAAATTTTAGTAACTACTAACCGGCATTTCTTACAAATTTCTAAGGGTCAAAAGAAAGGAAAACACATTATGAAAATCTTTTGACTAAAAGCATACATTTATCTTTCCAAAGAGTCTAATTTTTAGGATTGCAGTAATTATTCTGAATTTTTTTTTCTGATATAGAATATTACAAAAAACATACTCGCTGAGAAATTCTTTACAAATAAACACCGTAAAATATTTCAATGCTTTTACAATGTTAAAATTAATCCTATGTCCAGTTAACACAAAACTACTATTTGTGCCTGGAAAAGGAAAAAAAATCCAAAAACCCAAATGTATTTAACCAAAAATAAAAATGAATTATGAATTTTAAAATATCAGTAGAATGCTTTTTACAGAATCAAAAATTATGTCTTCAACATGTCAAAAGCATTCATTAAGCACAGCATTGGGCAAAAGTATCTTACTTTTTTCCTTTGATCTCCAAATATAGTCACTAGTAGCCTTTCCATCCAAATTAAATCACAAGGGGCCAGTGTGCTTTCATGACACAGACAAAACACATTCTTACTGATTGTATTAAAATATACATTTCTACTTTTCATTATTGAACATTCTTAATAAATCATTATCTGAAGGAATCTATTTTATCACCAATTTAATATACTATTAACATGATTTGTATATTTGTATATAAGCAAATTCCAAAAATCATGCAAAGTAACCTGTGCATTTTAAAAAATTAGATGTTAGAAAAAAATGCATGCAAAAAAAACTGCACTTCAAAGAGAAAGAAAGAAGCAGACTTGAGTTTTAGTAGGGGGGAAAAATCAATGTTGCCAATTGAATAAGAAAGCTTAGGCACTTATTTTTTGTTGACTGAAAATAGCATTTGAAAATTATAAAATGTAACATTATATATATATATATATATATATTTTTTTTTTTTTTTGAGGAGATCAGCCCTGAGCTAACATCCGCCAATTCTCCTCTTTTTTTTTTTTTTTTTTTTTGCTGAGGAAGACGGCCCTGGGCTAACATCTGTGCCTATCTTCCTCCACTTTATATGGGACGCCACCACAGCATGGCTTACCAAACAGTGCGTCGGTGCGCGCCCGGGATCCGAACCAGCGAACCCCGGGCCGCCGCAGCGGAGCGCGCGCACCTAACCGCTTGCGCCACCGGGCCGGCCCCCTGTAACATTATATTTTTGAATAGTATATTTTTACACGAAATGTGCCACTGTCTTTACTTAAAAGATCATCTTGTTTCTCAGAATGACATGATATCTAATACCATGAACTTATTTGAGGTTTTTCATGAAGCAAATTACAAAATTAGTGGGCTCTTTTAGGAACAGGAGGGCTGCAAGATGATAGGCCTAGACACTGTGCTAATTCATGGCTACTTAACTTTAGTGACTTTTAGAAATGGGAAAAGAAAGTGTCATAGACTTTAACTTCAGACCCATTAAAGAACCTTCTCTGAATAATCCTGAAGTTGAATTTTGATTAAAAAACCAAACAGGAAATTTTGAAGATATAACTAGTTGGACACACGGTACAAGTATGTAATTTATACATGTCAATAAATTATTTTCACATTTTTAGAAATACAAAATGTAAATGATTTTATACAGTTTTCAAAAGTCATCCTTTGGATTAAAGCTATTTTCAGAGCAAAATCTTTTTCTAACGAGATCCAAGCTCCAGAAATGGATAGAAATATCATTTGAATATGTTATCTTAAAAAGATTTTACATTCAAGTTTTACAAAGAATGAGACAGTTATGGTCCTAAAATATTTTATCTACAACCCTCTGTGTTAGTGAGAAGTCAGAATACTAGAATCTAAGCAAGCAAGAAAACTGGGTTATATTTATCATTATCAACAATATGCTCTCATTAAAGGAATAATTCCAAATATGGGGATGGGTTGGAGAGATTCATTTTAAAAAGCCTGGGCATAGCTCACGTTCAATAATGAATCAAAAAGTGGAGAGTGTCATTGCTCTAGTCCCATCTATGAACTCTTGCCTTCCACAAGAGACAGGGCCATTAAGCAGCCAGAAAAAACCTCAAGACTGCTGCTAACTTTTTCTAATGGACAACTCTAGGGCAGTTTATTTTAAAGATCAAATGGCAACTTAAAAGGAAATGATTCCCATTCACGCCCTACAGTAGGATTTGGGGTATGAGAGTAAAGGGTTCTTCAAACCTCACTGCTCCTGCTTGAAAAGAACTCCCAGGGGGATTGACTGCCTTGAATGCTGTGTACCTTACAGCAGAAAAGGATTCTTCTGGGCAGGAGAACAGTAAAGCTTTGACAAATGCTTCAGTGTTGGTATTAATTAGGGAAAACTTAAAATTTGGGAGGAAAAGGTGTTTCTAATTTATTAAACAACTATTACTGCTCCCTTCAGATGGTCATTAACACTGCCTTAGAAAATCACCAAAGAGAAGGTATTTCAAAACCTTCAAACATTTCTTATTTAGTATTTCTCCTTCACTATTTCATTAAAATATGGTAGAGGTCTGCACTCAACATGGCTATTTCTTTGAGAAGGTAGTTAATCATAAAACATACCAAAACACACACATTTCCACAGGCACATACACACACGCTCAGGTAGTATTATATTAAATTTAGGTTTCTTCAAAATCTCAGTGTCTTCACAAGGGTAATCAGTATTAATAATCTAAAATGCAAACAGCGAAGTGTCTTTTTTCAAATCAGTACACAGTTTTAAATCTACCTGTTTACAATTTTCTTCCAAGTTTCCTTCTCCAGGCCCAGAGCAGGCTGAAGCTGACCTAGTGGGGAAATCCTCACCTACTCGACTACGCTGAAGCGGGGACTGACAAACAGGAAAGGTGTAGGATTGGATCAGACAGAAGCAGCAAGTGCTTAAACCATGGTTATTTGTAAGCTGTATTTCGCTTCTTTTATGAAGTCATCTAGGTAAATATAATCTAAAGCTAAGAATAATAATAATAAATAACAGTAACTACCAGTTTTAAACTTCAATCATTTGCTAGGTCCTTAATAATCATAACCGTTCTACAAGTAGTAGTATTCTTGCTTTATGTGATAAAATGGAAGATCAAAGAGGTCAAAACGAGCCTTGCAACAGGCAGGCATAGTCAAGCTGAGATTCAAATCTTATTTGATAAAAAAACCCTTAGCTTTTAGATTAGGCCACGCTGCCTATCTATAATCAGAGATTTTTAAATTTTTCAATTAGAAATTTCAACTTCTAAAGGCTATTTATATACTTTCCTACTCCAGGCAACAGAATCTTTGTATTTTCTAGGTTTCTTTGCCAGGCCTTCATTTCCCACATTTCTCAAAACGACATTTGGAGGCTAAATCTGTTATTTCACCTGACAAAGTAGGTGCTAAATGTTACAGAATCACGTATAATAAGCAAACATACAGGGATTCTCAATCCTAAAACATAAATATATCATTAAAAATTCTATTGTCGGGGCCGGCCCGGTGGCGTAAGCGGTTAAGTGCGTGTGCTCCACTGCGGCAGCCCAGGGTTCGCCGGTTCGGATCCCGGGCGCGCACCAATGTACCGCTTGTCAAGCCATGCTGTGGCGGCATCCCATATAAAGTGGAGGAAGATGGGCACGGATGTTAGCCCAGGGCCAGTCTTCCTCGGCAAAAAAAAAAAAAAAAAAAAGAGGAGGATTGGCAGATGTTAGCTCACAGCTGATCTTCCTCACAAAAAAAAAAAATTCTATTGTCATTACCACAATCCCTTGATTGATGGGAAAAAATTTCCTAATACCATAAAAAATTTGGTTCTCAGTTTGTTCCACAAACAGTAGTAGCAAAACCAAAACCACCTTCAAACGATAACAGCAGGAGCTACAACAGCAAAGGAAGCAATGTTTATCTATGTCTTTATATACTTTATTGCAATCAGTCCTCCTAACAATGCCTCAGGCAAGTGTTATTATTTCCATTCTATGAATAATAAATAAGAATTCACAGGTTAAATTACTTGCTCACACTGCTAACAAGTGGTAGAGGCAGATGTCAAATAGAGATCACACTTTCTACTGTTAATCCATTACATTATCTTAACAGAAACACAATGCATTAAGAAAGGTCTAGTGTACTTCTGTATAGTTTGATCAAAACACTAGTCAGGACTCCCAGACATAGAAAATGAGAAAAGTTCCTTCTGGAATAAAGCAGGCCAGTTACAGTCTGGTAGGGCTTTTCCATCCAGTCCCCATCAGTCTCAGCCTGGTGAACACACTTCACAGGTGACTAGCTTGTGTTCTGGTTTCGGTTGTGCTTCTTCCCTCCTTTCAAAACATCTTAAATATTTAAACACCCCTCTCTCTCCAAAATGAAACATCCCAAAACACTGAGATAGAAAGGGAAACAAAACATTAAAAATGTCAAAGTCAGGGTCGGCCCCGTGGCTTAGCGGTTAAGTGCGTGCGCTCCGCTGCCGGCGGCCCGGGTTCAGATCCCAGGCGCGCACTGACGCACCGCTTCTCCGGCCATGCTGAGGCCGCGTCCCACATACAGCAACTAGAAGGATGTGCAGCTATGACATACAACTATCTAGTGGGGCTTTGGGGGGGAAAATAAATAAATAAATAAAATCTTTAAAAAAAAAATGTCAAACTCAACAGATCAGAGTTGTATCAGCTTAAAAGGTTTCTAAAGTGATTTTACAAATATGATCACATAGATATGGAGAATGAATTACACTGTCTGCAAACTCCCCAAGTACTGTTTGCATAAAATTAATATTCTCCAAGGATGGGGCCAATATGAGAATTTACTGCATAGATTTCTGACTACAGGGCTCTTTCTAAGAAATTAAAGCAGATCCCAACCCGAGAACTTGGTTCATGATCACAAAGTGCTTTTAAATCACCAAGATTTCCCTAGCACCTGATATAACCTTTTAATAACTCTGCAAATGAAAGATTATTTTAAATAGACAAGGGTATCTTCAGTGCATTAATGTGCATGTCCCAAGAAAGTGGACACTACGATCAAAGCTAGTTGCTCCCACACAGGCCCTAATTATGGTAATGTGCATGTCTAAAATATGTTTCAGCCCCACAAGAGGGAATACTTAAGTAAAATTCAATTACAAAAGCACATACTCACATAGACACACACGCTTACTTACGTGTTATGACTAAAGACAGAAAGCTGCACTTAAGGCTTCTATATTTCTTGGTTGATCGTGTGATTTTGAAAATTATAACACAAATACCTGTTTCTGACTATCAAATCAACCAAATCACTCAATCACCTCCCAGTGTACCTCCCTAATCCAAAACTGGCTTAGTGGTTAAATTAAAGGTTGCCAGTGAAATGTTCTTTTGATAAATGTTGAGAAATTCTGCAGAAGGATCATGAATCAAAAATATTTGTTAATATGAGAACAATAATTTTGAATGAGTGCTTTAATAAGATTTGCCCTTGTTCCTTTGACCTTGGATAACTTAGTTTATTACTATACAGTGGATGCGAGAACTACATAAACTGTGACCCTTCCAAAGAAATCCTGCAGATAATTCTTTGGTTCTCCTCCTTGAACTCCATTAGAGAAGGAGCTAAGTGTTCATTTGCACTTGGAAATACACCAACCTTGCTAACTATTGCTTGGAATCATCCTTTTGTTTTTCCCTGCCTGGACCCAAGTGGTCCACATTATCAGCTCTGCCCCAAGGCCAAAGGACTACATTGGTAGGGGTGGCTGTGGAAGGAGTATAGTACAGAAGAAAAACGTGAGGTTCGTGATTATACATAAATAACCAAAATCAAGTACTTGTAGTCTGAAAGCAGAACTGAGAAATCTGGCTCTTGAAAGTATTTTATAAAGGCTAGCTAGTTTATATATAAAGGAATAATGGCCACATGTGAAACACAAGTGTAGAAGAATATGACACTGACAGTAAGAGAATAACAGAAACAACAAACACTATAATAACTTGTACTTGTGTACTTCTAACGTGTCAGGAATTGATTAAATGCTTTACATATATTAATTAATCTTCACGATAGTCCTAAGGCAGAATACTTTCTAGTAATAGGAATAACAGTATCCTGTGCTCTTTACTATGTTATATGCCCCTCAAGGTGCCATTTCACAAGAACGTAGCAAATACTTTTCTTCAGCTGATTAAAAAAAACAAGAAAACAACAAACACCTTGGTTTCAGGGTGTCTCAAAAATCTGAATTCCACCTCTGCACCTCACTCCCCAAATCAAAGAGACGATGTTCAAAGTGTGGTATATAATCAGAAGTTTTTTTGCTCTTTTTAAATTCAAGAATTCATTACATTTTCACAAACTCTCAACCACACTTGACCATGAGTCACCTTATGGCCAGGTGGCCTGCAATCTGCAATTCAATCTTCCAAGTACATGTCACAGAACTGATATAAGGAAAACCAATGTCCTTGTGAGAGACATTAAACTACTAGTGCTTTCACATTAAAAAACATATAAAACAGACACCTAAGAAAACCATGAACCCATCATACAAGATTCCAGATTTTCGTTCTGATATTCAAAGGCTGGAACTCGGTGGATCTGAAGAGAGAAGATGCGGGACAAGAGCAAGTCTTGGTTTCCACAGAAAAGGAGTGCTAAAGGTTTGCATGTAGCTGTGTGGGGTGTTTGCAGGTTTCTAAATAAATCTCTTTTTCTAACACACACCTAAGAAGAGTTTGTAATTAAAGCTGTACTTGAGCTCTCTTGGACATACCTTTCTCACGTCTGAACTCTTTGGTTCTGTTGTCCAGGTTATAATTCTAGAAACAGCAAGCCTTGTCTCACTAGAGTTTACAAAATCTGTTGGATCCATCTGCCTAGCGAGAGACTCAATGTACTTCAGGATTGCAACTTTGACCTGAAAGATCCAATAATTATAAACATTAAGTATACTTTATGAATCTTTGAATAGAATTCTTAACTGGTGATCAGAGAAAAGTAAACACTACTCAGGGAACACCTTCTTTCTCCTGGATTTATGTTTCCACATGGAGTGACATCCATCAGGAACAAAAAAGCATGAAATGACCAACAGGTAAGCTTGGGAACAGGAAGAGTGCCATGCAGCTTAATCCTCTTCATTTTTAGATTATCGTGCCTGCAGAGAAGGTGTGCTCTGCAACTCATGTGTGCTGCAAGATACTTACCAGGGAGGAGCTCACATGGGGGAGGCTGTGGGATTTCCAGCTCTGCCAGCGACCGGGGGGGGGGGGGGGGGGGGGGGCCCTGCACATGGCAAGTACAACTCTGTTGTTAGTTTTGTTTTTTAGACATTCTAGGCCATGTATTGCAAGGCAGCATTTTCAGTAATCAAGCTGGTACTCTTCCCTAACTTCTCCATTGATGTCTCAATTGGTTTTGACCTCAGGAGGAAAGAGTTATTAGTTATTGGGCCTATCCTAAAACCCCAAGAAAATGCTCAAAGAATAGATGATGTACATGACCTAATTCAAACTGACATATATCCTCCCTCAAATTTAGTCTTGTTATTATAGGTATGATTTTCCAGAACATATAACAACTAATTTTCACGTGTTAGAATGTTAATATTGAAAACATTCCAATAACGGGCCGGCCCAGGGACATAGTGGTTAAGTTCACGAGCTCCATTTTGGCAGCCCAGGGTTCACAGGTTCGAATCCTGGGCGCGGACCTATGCACCGCTCATCAAGCCCTGTGTGGCGGTGTCCCACGTACAAAATAGAGGAAGGTGGGCACAGATGTTAGCTCAGGGCTAAACTTCCTCAAGCAAAAAGAGGAGGATTGGCAATAGATGTTACTTCAGAGCCAATCTTCCTCACACAACAAACAAAAAAACACTCAATAAGATACCTATCTCAACACATCAGAGTTTTCTAGTTTAAATATTAATTGTAAAAAGTAGTAATAATACACAAATATTGGTAAGGATATGGAACACCTGGAGCTCTCATACATTGCTGGTAGGAATATAATATGGTACAACCATTTGAGCAGTTTAAATAAAGTTAAACATACCCCTACCCAATAAACCAGCAACTTCTCTATGAGGTACTGACCTAAGAGAAATGGAAACCTGTCTACAAAGAGTTGTACAAGAATGCTCACAGCAGATTTATTCATAATAGCCAAGTATCATGTATAAAAAAGTACATTTTAAGCACATTTGACTTGTAGAGGTTGCACTGTAATGACAAATAGTTACCAACCTTGAGGTTAGGAGTCTGAGTTTGATCCACAATAAATCTCATCAAAATGTTAAATTGTTGATCAAATGGAAAGGAGTCCCTAGATTTAAAAAAACAAAAAAGTACCTGTTTTAAAGAAAGATTTACTACAAAAAATAATGTAAAACCATATAAGAACCAAAAATACACTGCTGTAGATTACTCTAATGTATGTAAAAGCAAGCCTGTTCATATTTTTAAAATAGTGCTTTTCATTTTATATAAATACTAAAATAATACACATTATAGAGAAAATTTAGAAAAAAGTGAAATCTTGTTAAAAGTCTCGAAACACATACTACACTTACTTTGAGTATGCTATTTTAAAAATTAAGACCAAGCAATAAACTAAGGAAGAGATTCCTACTTGCCTACTAGGGATCTGCTCATCTTCTCTCCAGCTATCTTTCTGAATACTGCTTACATGAAAAACACTTCCAATTCCCAAATCTTATTTTTACATCCTCACTTGGCTGCTTACAGCTGACTGGGTTGTCCTCCTTGGTCCTAGCTGGGTCACTGCTTATGATCTCTGTTTTGTACAGTCACCACAGAAGTGTGCCTGTGGGTTTCTCTGTCAGAAAAACCCCCTATCCCATATCCAGCTACAAAACAGACACAGAAGCCTGGAGCCCCAGGAGCCCCTCTCCTGTTCCATTTCTTGCCTGTTCTGATCCCATTTCTTATAGTCATCTCATACTTTTAATCCAACTGAGTAACCCTGAAGTCTCTTGGCTAGGAAAATCTCTCTCCCTTAAAATGCTGCAATTACTAGTATTAGTTTAAAATCGCACAATGAAGCCCACGTGGATAATGCAGATGCACCTTTCATTACTAACAGGAAAGATAATGCAATGCAAACATCTATTACAATTGAAGCTGAGTGATTGCATTGCTTTCTTTGGACTCTCTTAGAGACTTTTCTCTATCTATAAAAGTATAGTAAAAAGAACAGGCATGAGGGATCAAATCTATAAAATCATAGGACCGATATAAAATTTAAATGAAATAACACAAGAAAAATATAAAGCGCATGGTGCATACTAGGTACTGGTATTACTATCATTATAATTACTAATAAAAAGTAAACTTGACCCAACAACACATCCTTTTCTCCCACATCTATCTGTATCCAGGAAGCTACGAGGACCACTTCTGGAAGCAAAGAACACTCAATATACATGATTTAAGTGACTCATTCTGGCTAAAAACTAAAGAAACAAAGTTGACAAACCACACACAAAATGCCTCTCCTTTCTTCTACAGCAAGGTGAGAATGGAGAATATACATTTAAGCGACTGGTGTGTTTAACCCAGAAATGTGTCCTGTTGTTAAGCATAGCCAAAGGAAACTGAAGCAGATTCGCAATCAGGTCTACTACCTTAGGAAGAGCTCTCAAACATCACTGAGACCCCCTCAATACTCACTGATTAATCCATTAGTTTAAGAAGCTCTACAACTCAGCTGCTGAGAAAAGGGGAATAAGGATATGCTTTAGAGACTTAGACCAAATCAACTGAGAAGGGGATTCCTGAAGCAAAGAGGCATCCAGGAAAATTAACAGGAAGGGAGAACTTAACTGTTTATTGATTGATTAAGGAACTGCTTTCCTTAATCACCAAAGTTAAGATATTCCCACCATCCCTAAAAATCTGAAATGGATCTTGCCTTTCATAAATTCACCTAAATTAAGGAAGCTACCTATAAGCCAAGTCTGGCTCACAAATGTTTGATTTGGCTTTCAAAGCGTCACTAAAAAAAAAAATCTCAAATCTGTTGCTTTAATCCACATTTCTGACCTTCTTGAAAAGTCTAGTACCCCTGGGCCCACATCCCAACATGGCCACAACTGACTGCAGCTGTCCAGCCCATGAGATAACCCTCCCTCCTGTCTACTTCATTCATTTATTATCAGCTGGATCAGCCCAGCCCCTCTAGGCAACCCCTGGCTAAACCTTTATAAATCCACTGGTATACTGGTGTATAGGAAACGTTCCCTAATTCCAGTGAACTTAATCATCCAAAGGAGGAAATGGTGTTTGAAAGCCTTATAGCAAATATAGTATATTACATTGAGTTCACTGAAAATCAAAAGGGAAATCTATTTGGATAATAAAATTCTATAGCAGCACAAATTATACAGATCTACAGGATCAGGGACCAAAAGAAAATAGTTGGCACTATAGTGTAGAGGAACAAATGAATGTTTCGAAGTCAGAGACATCTAATAGACGCATGCATGGGGGGGTGATGGCAGGGCAGGGTGTGCTATTGTCACTGGAGGCAGCCAGAGAGGAAAGAAAAGGCACTGATACTATCCACATTCTCCTACAAGAGAGGAAGACGCATGCTTACAGGCCAGCCTGTAATAATAGGAAGAGACACCAGAGCAATGATCAGCAATCCTGGATTCAAGCTCCCAGACTTCCCCTAACACGAACGTGGCCCTGGGCAAGTCAAGTTGAAGTCTCTGTTTCCTAATAAAATGAAGAAACCCCTTCCATCTGAAAATACTGTGATACCTAGTAATATGCCAGTTTGTAGTAACTGGGTCATATAAAAGTTACTGTTCTGATGATAATTTTCTGAGTGACCAGGAGTCATTTGTTTATCCTTTTAAAAATTCACTGATATGACACATCCCCCTCTATCTCCCACCAAATCACAATGAAGACATTACTGCAAAGTGTCTCCTGAGATCACTTAATTTCTAATACTCATATGTCAAGGACTTACAATTGTACAAGCAATAGATAAGAGGTCTCTGAATAATAACAGCACAGTCAGTTTTTTACACTTTTCTGAGTCTCAGCAATTTTTCTTTTCTCATCACAGCCAGAAGGGTTACAACTACAGTAAGTATGTTATCAATCTCTGAGCCAAGGAACTGCCAATAGAGACTTTCTGAACGAATGGGAACCCTACATCACACATGGGTAGAAAAACCTGTGTGACTTATAAGAAGCTGAAGTATTAAAAATACTGAGGTCTTCAGAAGAATATAAATAAATATTCTAAAATGATCTTTAAAGAGAAGAGAATCAATTTTCAAAGTTTTATATTTGTTTTTACATTTATTTTAGGCATTCACAAAAACAATGCCAATTCAAGGAAGATATGGGTATTTCATCTCATGGATTGCGGGACATTTCAACAAATATGTTAACAAGAGAACGTGGGAATTGAGTAAGAGAGCAGATATTTGAGTGGGTGACAAAAACCATGGGTAACAGAAAAGAATGGCAAGAAACCACCTACAAGAGTCTTATAACGTCAAAATGGTCTTGCCCCTGAATACACAGACATTTTCCCAAAGCAGACATACAAATGGCCAACGAGCACACAAAAAGGTGGTCAGCATCACTAATCGTCAGGGAAATGCAAATCAAAACCACAATGAGACACCACCTCTCCCCTGCAAGAACAGCTATTCTGAAAAAGACAAGAGAGAAGTGTTGGTGAGGATGTGAAGAAAAGAGAAACCTCGTGCACTTTTGGTGGGAATGTAAATTGGTACAGGCACCACAGAAAACAGCATGGAGGTTCCTCAAAAAATTAAAACTAGGGCCGGCTCCATGGCTTAGCGGTTAAGTGCGCGCGCTCTGATGCTGGCGGCCCAGGTTCGGATCCTGGGCACGCCCCAAGGCACCACTTCTCCGACCAACCTGAGGC
This sequence comes from Diceros bicornis minor, assembly GCF_020826845.1. Classification (NCBI taxonomy): domain Eukaryota; kingdom Metazoa; phylum Chordata; class Mammalia; order Perissodactyla; family Rhinocerotidae; genus Diceros; species Diceros bicornis. Next base: position 11,321,487 of record NC_080749.1, on the reverse strand, counting down.
CGAGTCCCACGTACAGCAACTAGAAGGATGTGAACCTATGACGTTACAACTATCTACTGGGGCTTTGGGGGGAAAAAAAATGAATAAATAAAATCTTTAAAAAAAAAAAAAAAAAAAATTAAAACTAAACTCCCATATGATCCAGCAATTTCACTTCTAGGCATATATCCAAAGTAAATGAAATCATCACCTGAAAGAGATCTCTAACCCCATGTTCAGTGCAGCATTATTTGCAATAGCCAAGATGGATACAACTTCAGTGTCTGTTGGATCAATGTATAAATAAAACATGGTGTGTATATGCAATGGAATATTATTGAGTCATAAAAAAGAAGGAAATCCTGCCCTTTGTGACAACATAGATGAATCTTGAAGGCAGTTTGCTAACTGAAATAAGCCAGATAGAAAAAGACAAATACTATATGATCAGGCTTATAAATGGAATCTGAAAAAAAAAAAAGCCAAACTCATAGAAACAGAGCAGAATGGTGGTTGCTAGGGGCTGAGGGGTGGGGGAAAATGGGAAGATGTTGGTCCAAGGGTACAAAATTCCAGTTATAACATGATTAAGTTCTGGGGATCTAATGTACAGTGTGGTGACCACAGTTAACAACAATACTGTATTCCACACCTGAAAGTTGCTAAGAGAATAGATCTTAATGTTCTCACCACCACCACAACAAAAAAATGGTAATTATGTGAGGTGAAGGATGTGTTAAATAACCTTGCAGTGATGATTTACAATATATACATATATCAAATCATCACATTGTACACTTCAAACTTACACAATGTTATATGTCAATTATATCTCAAAAGCTGGAAAAAAATGGTCTAACCCCTAAACACTTACCTTGTGACATCTAGAGCCTTCTGAACTTTTGCTTGCACAGATCCAAGTAAATCTGCTCCCATTTTCTTAAGTAATTGTGTGAGAAGAACAAAAAGCCAGTCTTGCAAGTCATCCTTATGAATTATTATAAAATCCACAAGAGTCTCCAAAAACATGCTGAAAACCTAGACACAAATGAAAACCAAATACTTCACATATTTAATTTATAATTTCCTCCAAAGTCTCCAAAACATTAAATTTGCCCATACTGGCTTTGCCCAGACTCTCATAACCTAGGTTAACAGTGCTAACAACTGGTCATATATTATAGAAGGCAAATATATTACAGAAAATAGATAAAGAAAAAAAGATTGGAACTTACTCTCTGTTGTGAATTCCACAGCAAATCAGGTCATGCAACAAAACAAATTCCATGTTAGTCCACAGTGAATTAATACCATTTTCATGCAGTTTCTTAAAAGACCTGAAAAGGCTACAAACTGATAAAATACTTTTCCTTCCCTTGATATGCCTTTAAAATTTGGTATAGACAAAAATCAACTTTGCTAAAAAATACTAGTTTAACCCTAGAGGCTTTTCTTTCTTTCTTTTGCTTTAAAAAAGCCTTTTAACCATCATAATTCTATACTATTATTGTTCATTATCTAGCATTCAACAAACACTATTATAGGATGAGGGAAAAAAAACTCATGTATATACTGCTTTTTATTTTAGTCATCTATTTTGATGTAAGCCAATTCAGATATTGTAAAGTAATATCTTTATAAAAAGGTATTATAAAAGCCATAATAATCTTTATAAAAGATTATGGCTTAGAATAAAAGATACTGACAGTTGACATGATTGTCATGCCGCTGTGTAATCATTACCACTAGCTAAGGTGCGACAGAGCCCACAGACAGTGGAGTGTCCCTGAATGGATGTCAGAGAGAGAAGTAGCGTTGTGTCTTCTACCTGGTTAAGGAGTCTTGCTCTACTGGACAACCCAGCCATCATATACCTACTCAGTTCTAGCACAGTAACTATTAACCACCAGCGGTCTCCCATGAGACAGCTCAGGAAAAAGTCACTGAGCCCCAGCTGTGGGATTCCTGGATTAGCTCAGAGGCAGCTAGCGAATATGAACTAAACTGAGACCTCCAAACTCACTGTACAAGAGACTTCTGATGGAAACAAATTTCCTTCTTTATCCTCACATTCTGGTTCTGAATCAGCAATCTAGAGGTGACAGGTAACAGAAATTTCATCAATGTCCAAAACCATCTAATATCCCTTATGCTATAAATCTTATGAATCTTATGCTTATTCTTTAAATCTTGCTGCTTTTAATACTATCTTAGAGAAAAATCTTGCTAATTATATCTTTGGATATCTATGTGGCCCTTAAACTCAACCTTTCTTGGTTGCTGTGAGGGTCACAACAGGAATCTTAAGACATACTTCAAGACAGATATTGAGAAGAACTGCTGCCCAAAAAAAGGGAGAATTCATTCTCCTACGCCTTCGGTGAGCATCTCAAAAGGCAAGGGTCATTTGTTGTTTTCTGTATCCCTAGCCCAGAGAGGGTATTCACTAAATGTTGAATGAATGGATGGATGGATAGATGTTTGACACTTCAAGGACAATTCCTACGAGGAAGAAAGGGTAGGAAAAGAAGGGAGGTCACAATAACTAGCTGGACTTTCTGGCCATCACAGGTTTCTTTCTCCCAATAAGATTTAGAAAAGACTACTTTTACTAAGAAAACTGTAGCATAAAATAGTTAAATCCTACATGTCAAGCTTTTTAGATTTGCTCATGCTGATTAAGGTTCTGTCAATTTCTACACTTTAGTTTCCATCCTTAATCCAAGCTTTAACTTTCCCGATATCGTCATCCCCTCCTTTTCTTTCTTTAAAGGCATCTAACAGCCTCTAAAGGCTTCCTCCAAAACAATGGTATTTATTTAAAATCTAGGCTCCAAGTAAACTTTCGTCAAGGGTCCGTCTCTCGTACCACTCCTAGAAAGGGCCTTGTCCCTCACTCCTGGGTGTTTTCCCCTCAGCAGGATTCCCTTGTCAAAAAGGCAGTCCTCAGGCTCAGGGCTCTCCTTGGGCCTCAGGAGGTGTGGGCACCAGCTAAGTGGCCACCATCCATCAAGTTCTTGGGGACAGCAAAATTCTATTTGGAGAAATAACCTGGTTTTCCAATAAATCCATTACATAATGCTTCCATTTTTCTATCTTGTCCTATATAGACAACTTCTACATGAGATACAAAAAAATAATTATATACTTGATTATTTTCTTCACTACTGTAACTTAAAAAAAAACAGCACTACATTGTAACACAATGTTACATTCTAGCACCTAGCCCACTGTTTGGCTAATAGGAGGTACCCAAAAATATTTGCTGAATGAATGAAAGACTATATCTGATTCTCTCCATAATAACTCTTACTTAAAATGCACTTTATTTAACTTAAAGTTTTATGGACATTTGAAGTTTCCAAGAATTCCATTTTTAAAAGATGTAAGAAACTACTGCTGAAATTGATGTTAAATCTGCAAGGTCTAATCTACACTTTGGGGAACTATCTCCCATTCTTAAGTAGTATATTATACAGCTCACATAGACATGCAGAGAGGAATGTAAATGAGGCATGTCTCCCAGACTCACCTTGCTGTGAGGGTCAGCAAACATTCGGGTGAAGATCTCACATAATCTTTTCAATTCTACTCGACTAAAGAAAATTAAATGGAAACAAAGGAACTTAAAAAATTTAGTAAGTCAACACAAATTATTTATAGCTTGGCTTTTAAAAATCCTTTTATTTCAGTCAACTACATAAGCTTTATATAATTTTTATATAACAAAATTTTTTTCACAAATGAATTACCTTATTTAATTCATGATGAAATTAAACAGGAATGTAAAACCATGATAGTTTTGTTCTCATTAAAATGAGCAAACAGTCTCAGAGAGTGATCACCTAAGTTCATACATGCACAAGTGGCAAAGCCACGAGCTAAATCCTGTTCATTTCATTCCAGGTCTGTTTTCCACCTGCCACAGATGAAAGGCAATGGGATAAACTAGGAAAAGCATGTGTTTTGGACTCAGACAGACCTAGATTTTAACTTCAGTTCTGCTATAGACAAAGGACCCTGATACTTTTATATCCATACCAGTAAAACCGGGGAAGAACTACCTCACATGGCTGCTGAGAGGATGAAAGCAGATTCCACATCCTACTTCAACTGCACCTGAGACAAAGCAAATGCTCATTTCTCATGAGCGCCCCTTTGCTTTTCTTACCCTTACCTGTACTACTGAGTCCCATTTTACTTCAAGGCTTGATTAGAAATGTCACCTCCTCCCCAAATCATGCCTGAGTAATCCCCCCTCATACAGATGACAGAGTTGGTTCAATGATCCTTTAACATTATCAACAACGCAATCTAGATTAGCCCAATGCTAATCAACAGATTTCTAGAGATTATTCAACAGAAACGTGGTGAACAAGAACAAGAAACTGGGACCTCCAGAATTAAACAGATTCTTTAAAAATAATCACAACAAATCATCCTCATTTTGTTTTTTGATAGATCACCAGAACGTTAGAGGCTACCTGCATTTCAGAAGGCATATGACAAAACTTCTCATGACAGCTTCATAACACAAAGGAGTAATGGGGGAAGGGGGCAGGTACTAACACAGTAGGGTGGAGTGAGACTAGACAGCCACACTTACAGCATAGTGATTCATTAGTCAATGCCCACTTAGCTTTGCAGAACCCATCTACGACCATAAACTTATCCAGTCTCACAATTTATCTTTAAAAAAATTACCCAAATAATATAATATACCATATTTCACGGGTTCTAAGTTACCCACTTTTTCACATTTTAACTTCCCTGTAATTCTGAGATTCATCTTATGATTAATGACAATTAGCACTGTCATGGTTTAATAAGCAGCATTTCTTCTTAGAGGGATATAAAATAACAATGTGTCAACAGTGCCTTAGATTTGATGAAATAAGATATAAATACACATTTTTTTGGTAAGTGTAATACGTGCTCAGTTTAGAAAATTTACGAAATACAGAAATGTAAAGAAAAAGCAAAAATAATCAATTTTAGAGATAATATTGTTACTATCTGGAGGAATCCATTTTAGTATCTCTTTACTATGCATATTTATAAGCTATATAACGCATATGTGTATTAAAAATTTTAGACTGAGACTATTATTATTTTACTCATAATCCTAAGAGTAACAACCCGTACCAACCCGCAGCGTTGTTTTATTTTTCACCTAAATTGCAAACTGTACCAAGACTTCTCAAATAACATCAACCGGACAAATGTGAACCAAATGTTTTATAAATCTAATAAATTACAGAGTATTTGCCAGCTATTTCAAAGTCTCTGGAAGGCAAAGTCTGGGTCTGAGTTGTCTTAGCACCTTTAGTGCCTGCCCCAGCACCTGGAACTTCGCAAGGACTCTATAAATGATAGGGAATCCAGTTAAGCCCCTGATGAGTATAATATGGGACACAAACTTAGCCTCTTGTCCTTACCTCAGTGTTCTTTGGCTCTTCAGTAAGTTCTGCAGGCCTAGAAGCCCTTCTTTCCTTTCTGACCAGTTTGAACTAGCACAGTGGTTGAGAACTTCTGCTACATCCTCAGTCTGCCGCAGATAATGGGGAATGCCACCATTCCTGGAACCATATGAGCGCTCAGAGCAAACACTCGAGGCATCACTGTTGGCATCATCGTCAGAATACATCCCATATGGCTCATATCTCCTCCTCACAGGCTTCTTCTGCCAGATCCAATGAGGGATGCAGGTGAGAGAGGAAGAAATGGAAAGGTGAAATGACCATGAGTCATAGCAAACAAAATCAACAACGAAGAGTTAAAGGTAAAAAGAAACACAACAGACATACATGCGCGCACGCACTACATTTTCCCTGTGCTTACAGATTAGGGAAATAAAAACAGAAAATCAGACTTCTGTTAGGTATAATAAGTAATAAGCAGAGCAATCCATAGCAGAGAGGAAAGAGTATGGTCTCTAGTCTAGTGTGTGGACTTTTCAGCAGACAAACTTGGGCTGTAACCCTGCTGCCACCACTGACTGGCTCTGTGACTTCAGAAAGCCTCCTAATCTTTCTGCTTCAGTTTCCTCACCTTTGAGATGATAATAATTATACCTCTCACAAGCCTGTTGGGAGGATTAAATGGAATGATATGTTAAATAACCTGGCTCAGCACCTGACACATTGCAAGTATGTGCACCTACCAGGCCCTTCCCAATGAAAAGCAAGCTACCTTGAGCATGGTCTACCAGCCCCTTCCCAATCAAAAGCAAGCTATCTTGAGCGTGGTCTACGGGTAAATTTGTTTCAGTATTCATGCTTCTTTAAGAAAGTCTGAAACGGAAACGTCAGTGGCAGAGTATCCTACGTAAAAGGATTCTTAAATTATCTGAGCCACTTTAATTTACTAAGGACTTAAAGTTTTACAACACAAATAGGCTTCCTGTAGACTATACTATCTGCTTCATTCATTTCTCTTACCCTGCATATAAAACTTTAAGTAAGTTAAACCCATAAATAACATAGCAACAGCTATATAAAATTGATAAAACTTATCAAATACAATTTCTCTAAGAGAAAAACAGATAGTTATTGACTTAAACCATACAAATATAATTTTCTGATAATATGGCTTGTACATACATCACAACTTGCTCAGGACAGTTCTCCCTTATGCTTATTGTCCAGCATAATTATTAAGAGTACCCCCTTTCACTCTCAAAAGAATCTTTGTTAGGATGATAAATTATATAATCATCTTACTTATACATAAACTAGAGTCCTAAAATAAGAAAAATGTTAAATATACCCATTCATGAAATAATGATGACATAAGAGTAGACACAATCTGGGTTAATAAATAAAATGAAACACTAATAGAAGGAGCAGATCTTGACATTCAAAATAAACACTAAAACAAATGTCAGTGGTGACTGATTCCACCACTAACAAAAGCTTCACTAGATATAACAACATCATAATTCAGATCAAAACTTCTGTTTTGTCTGTATTTTTTGTTGCTTTCACTAGGTTCTAAAGGAAATATACTTGTGACAGAAAAAATAAAGGTGTAAAACAAAAGTTAAAGCACTGGTACCTTGCTCCTGGAGTCTCCTAACAGCTGTAGGCAGGAAAATATTGAAGGATGGGGAAAAAGCATAGAGAATTATGTCAGAAGCATATGTGGGGATTGTTCTTGCAACAAAAGTGTACAGCAACACATATCTTAGCAAACCAAAAATACAGGTTAGCAAGCGATTCATATCAAGCGAATAATAAAAAAGAATGCTTTCACAATGGCATTTCCTAACCCTCCAACACCTCTTTTAAGACCTTCTAGTACGTGCTACAATTCTTTGCTAAAACTCTCCACACATCACTAAGGTACATCTCTAAAGTCACCATTAATTCTGTTGTCTATTTCTATGATAGATTCTGTCTGCCCTGGGGTTTCTATTCTGTGAAGCAAAGATTGTGTACCATTCCTTTGCTTTCTCTTCTGAAGCAGGTCACTCGGAGAGACCAAGCAGTTTGGACAAAAAGTAGTAAGGACAGCACGAGTGTAACGGGAGCTAGAGCTCAGAGAAAAGCCCAAGTCAAGTAAAGACAAAGCTCCAACTCTCGAGTCCCATTCTGCCTCCTAGAACTTTGTACACAGTCCCTTATGCAGTTCTCTAAAGAACCAAGAAACTCCTCCGTCTTAACTGGAAGGCCCATTTAACTAAGGGTTTTGCACATCCATCATTTCCCACCCCTCTGACCTGCACTTCCTAGGGTCTCTGAATGAATAAGAGACAAATTCTAAATGCTGCACCTTGGAAGAAAAACAACTTCACAGAATTCTGTCCCAGCTTGTGACACTTAAGTTAAAACCACAGTTAGAGCAATTATCCTGAACTCTAGTACCTGCCAGAAAAAAGAGCCCTTCTACATACAAGGCTGATGAATAGAGCTGGCCAGGCAGCCCCTGCTTACAGGAAAGCATTATGAGAGCAGCAAACCGCTTGCTCACAGCTGGTCAAAAAAATCTGACTGAGCAAGAATAAGTGAGGGAGAGACAGGAAGGGATGAAAGTTAGAAACTCTGTAGCCACAGCCTATAAAATTTTGGTGAGACGAACCCTGGCTGGATTTAAAACTTCAGGGTCTGAAAGAAAGGTATTATAACACTTTTCTCCTTAGAAAAGAATAAATCTTAAAATAGCACAAGCAAGGCCAGAGATCAGACAGTTCTAAAGAATATCTATTTTAAATGCTGAGCACATAAGCCAGAATATGCAAGAGGCTGTGTTACTACTAGCTGAAACGCATCTTTAAAAAGCAATTTGACCACAAGCTGATTCTACCAAGGAACTTTTTGCTATAACCACAAATTTAAGGAGCTCTAATCACTATTTATTGTTTTTTAGATACTACATTATAATGATGCAAAAACACATTCCACCAGTGCTTCATATGCTCAAAGAGTTCATCTTAAAATGTGGGAAAGTTCCTTAAATAATGACTTAAGGACTCATTTTAAAAAAAACAAACACAAAATCACATGGAACTAGTGAGGTAATGAAATAAATGCAAGATTTTCCAATCACAAACTGTATTGCCTACTATTATAATGATATGTTTAGGCTATGCCATCAAAGCCTGCAAAGCAATAGAAGCAATAGAATGGAAAAAAGGAAATGCTGGAAAAAAACATAGATAAAAAGAAAAAAAGAAGCCCAATGACATCAGAGAAGCCCAATGTCATCAAAAGTTTCTTGATCCTGAGGAGTACAGAAGAAATACATTTCACGCTAATATTTTTTTGTGAGGCCAATATTCACCTATGTACAGAGATAAAAATTTAAGAAGAAAGTAATAATAATATAAATTTACCCAATATTTACACAGTTTTAAAGAGTGTCAAAGATGCTTTAGTAACCTGACTTGGAGGCAATTTCCTGTTAAGACAGAGAAAAATGTGGATGAGTAATTCAAAGAGACTCTATACACATCGTGACTCTTACCAAAGCATCAGCAACAGCAGCTTCAAGATCTGTACTTGTACTCAACACTCGCATGGCGTTTACAGAACCGGGGATTCTTCCTGCCTGGCCAAGCCCAAATCGGTCTATTTTAAAAAACAAAAGCAAAAGGTATGTCACTTTAATTCAAATTTTCTCAATTCTTTGCAAGGGCTCCTGCCTCTTCCCACCTACTAGACAGAGGCACTGAAAAAATCTCTAGCCAGTTTTAACTATACTTGACTTGTAGTTTTAACTACAATTGACTGGTTTACCAGTGGCAAACGTTAAGTTGCTCACATTTCATACTTTAGTGTCACAAAGCATGCTCACAATTAAAATGGTTCTTTAATGCTATTTTATTTTTGAAAAGTGTTGAGACATGGTAGGGAGAGGAGAACTTCTTATAGAAGGGAGCTGGGCTATAAGTTGAGTCTTGTAATGTATTTAGCATTCCCTCTAGAGGCAAGTGGCTCTGATGTTTGGTTAAACTAATTTAGGTTTGATAAATGAGTTCTAATGCAATGTGTACTAAAAAGTTAAAATTTGAAATAAATGTATTAAATTGATCTCTGCAAATTTTCATTAGTGTCGCTACTGTTTAATTGTTCTTAATTAAGCTCAATTAATTTTACGTACTTGTCATCGTGATGTCTGTGTCAAAGGATATTTAAAAATCAATTTATTAAAATTCTTTAATAATCACGAGAAAAAGCTAGCATCTTCACTGCAAAACATTAATCATCCAGATAATATTAGTATAAATTTTTCCTGAGTCCCTCAAAACATTTTTAAATGATACTCTTTATACATGTAAACAAAATGGACAGAATCCAAAGAATTTAAAACAAATTTTAGCTGTTCAAACAACTATTCTAAGCTTGTTAACAATCGTGGACAATAAAGACTAACTTTTTAAAGTCCGTTAAGTCAGCTGACCAGCCTTCCTTAAGAAGTGCTGAGATTAAAACTACCATAGGAGAAAGTCAGTGTAAATTATACTTCATAAGTGTATCACTATCGACTGGTAAAAGTTTCTTATTTAAAGTGCTAATGTATACGAAACTTTTCGAAAAATATGTTAAGACAAAAAATGCTTTCTCTTGGTTAACAAATAAGACACTTCTTGGACAAGAAAAATCTCTGTATTAGCCATATTCTAGTAATAAAGCATTTAGAATAAAAGGAAAGCTAACATCTGTTTTACATGAATTGATCTTTCCTATAAAATAATATATTTGAAATTTTAAATATGTAACAAGACATCACCTACAAAATTGGTGAACTTTAAAAGTGAAGTGTTGTTTAGCTTTTTAAAAAGGTCAGTTCCAAAACATTACACCTTCCACAGCCGTAAAAGAGAAAAATATTTAAACACTGCTAATGAAAAAAGTTATACAGTCATGAATTTTTATAAAGAAACAAAATCTGTATGTTACACTATCCCCTTTTTTAATGCATGTGCTGATCATACTGAATGTCATCTTAGTCATTAATATGTTAAAAGGTGATTTAATGTGCCATATAAACTAGAGACCACAAAATAATCATAGCTATGTATATATATAAAGTAACACTTGAAATATGAAAGAAGTATAAATTTGAGATATATTGTGTACATAGTTTTATAAATGATCTTTGTTCAAGTCTTTTTTTTCCATTAAAAAAGGGTAGATAGTAGGGGATTTATGAGTAACAGAATGAAAGTAATTCAGTTATAAGGCATTTAAAAATTACCCAGCATAAACTTAAAACAGAATCCAAAAAAATTTTTAAAAAAAGTAGATCTCATGCCAGCAATCTTGCTCCAGGGATATTACTGATTTCTCAGACACAAAAATTAACACTGTAAGAACAATGCAATTATTTTGTGCTTCCCAGGTGCATACAGCTTTGCCATACACTGTGACCACAGATCATTTGATATATATCATAGATAATTTGAATTTCAAATCTTTAGGGGAAATGTTTGTCTGGATCTAAGCAAAATTATAAGCCTTTTGTTTCACCAGACCAAAATGTGTTTTCCATTCTCACTGCTCTGATACTATTATGAAGCTCCATTTTCCAAGAGATTGTTACATATGACTATGCCCTCAGTTTGGCCCATACTTCAGGGGAATGTACTAATCAGAGTATACATAATAAAATGCACAGCTGAGGCTTCATTTAGATGAAGAACAGAGAAACTCTCTAACTCAGTGAATTGGTCACTGTTGTCACCATCAACAGTCTGTGGTTGAATCGGTTGTGCCTTACTCAGTTGAGAAAACCGTAGTCATTAGGGACTGTTAGCACATCAAAAGGCTGCCAGTTAAATTGGGCAAATCAATGCATTACTGTATGCTTTCTTTTTGTCCCAATGGCTAACCAAGGGATTTTGGGTGTTGTTAAAACGGGGCTGAGATGGAACGTTTGGGGTCCGCAGGCTGCAAAGGATATCTGTGGCCTGATTCAACTATCTGAATCGTGATCTTGTTTCTTCATAAAAGTTTTAGGACCTTCCATTTATTTTTATACATATGAAATAATGTATTCTATAATTTGAAACATTTGCTAACTAAAAAGTACCTCCAAATAATCAGAACCTGACATTAATGACTAACACTAATAATCAACACTTTATTGGGAGCAAAGACTTTGGAGATGAAAGACTCTGTTGGATGATATCCATACCCCATCTCCCCACAGGGACCCTTCAAGATATCTATTTTGGGTTGTTGTTTTCCTGGGAGAGGGAGTGAAAGAGGAAGAAGCACTTCCCCATTTTTCTATTTTTTTTTTAACATGAATATGAACACTGGAGAAATGATGTTGTTAAAAAGGCTATAGAGCATCTACGGCCTATTAACAGAACCATAAACATTCAACAACTTAAAAAAATAAAAGCACATTGGGGAAAAAAAATATGAGGTGAATACATGCCAGGTGCTAGCCGACACTGATGAAAACAAATGTTAAAATGAGTGTGAAACTAGAACATATGAAGAAGCCAAGTCATGCAGTTAGCACTTGTTCACCTGACTGCCCAACAGATTCAGCAGTGGAGAGAGCACTAGTGGACCTGGAATGACGTCGAGAGGCTGCAGGTAAAAGGAACGGCAACACCCACAGGATTAACACAGAAGTAACCGAGACAGAAAATGCCACAGTCCAAAGGAAGTGCAGGGACTGCTCCCAACAAGGCCATGTTTTCTCATGAAAAGAAATGGTGCTGGATATGAATGGATAGGAAGTGCTGATCCCCAAACTCCACAGCAGCCTGCTGGCTCTCACATAGCTGGGCAACACACAGGTACAACAAAGGCATTCTTTAAGGTGTTCCTTATGCATCAACTAGCTCAGACTCCAGGTTTATATTCACGCCATGAAGCCTCTATCAGCCATTATGGAAATACGTAACACGAAGAACATCAGGAGTCACAGAGCACCATCTAAATCCCAAAGTGGAACAGCATAGGATGGATTATTAACTCAGCTCACAAGATGTCTCATCAATACGTGATGCATACGTGACCATACACCAAAAACAAAAGCATAGAAGTTTATAATGTTATTTGAACAGAAATAGAATGAATCACAAGAACGGGGCTCAATAACTGGAATGCCATTTTCCCCAGTCAAAATTTGTATTGTTCTGTTTCACAAATATCCTAATTATTACTGGACTTGTTTAACTGTTGGAAATTTAGTTGCACTAAGTTTAATGACCTTCCTTGGAGAGGCATTTGCAGTCCTTTGGTTCTGAGCACCGGCTCTGTAACACAACTGGGGGCCAATCCTGGCTTGATCCCAACTAGCTGTAGGACCTTGGCAAAATACTAAACCTCTCTATCTCAGTTTCCTCACCTGTAAGATGCTGCCAATGATGGTACCTACCTCTTGGGAGTTAAGAGATGAAAAGAGATCATACATAAAGCACTTAAAACAGTGCCAGGCACACAATAAACGGTGGCAGTAACAGTAGTGGTGCTGGTGGTGTGGTGGTGGCAGTAATGGTTAAGAGCAAGCTCCAATTTATATTTAGAAATTAAATATTATTTTATTAGCAAGTATTCATAACAAGTATATTAATTCAACTGCATGAGGAAACATATGCTAAATTCCATTCTCATGTGGAGAACATAAATTTTAGAAATAATTATGAAATACAGACTTGGTTCAAAACATGAATTTATTGACCGAAGTGTCATGCCATATATGGCTTTTCTTTACCTCAGAAAAAACCCAAAAGATAATGTACTTCTATTCATTACTCTGAAAAGAACATGGTGATTGTTCCACAGAACCGTTATAGATTTAACAAAGTCATACCAAGGAGTGCTACTTTCACCCACGCTACTAGAGTACAGTATCCTGTACACGTTAATGCTTACACATCTAGTCATAAAATATGAAAATCTCAAACTCTTCAATATAATTGTATTTACTTAAGCTCATGGCACTTTACGAAATGCACATATCTGTGATATAACTGTTATTAAATAGCAAAGGTGCCTCGTTAATAAGGACAAATTTTTAACAGTTTGCAAAAGGAAAAGAAAATTCCTAATTCCTCAAGATGCATAAAAATAAATCAGCTGTCTCTAAAACAGATATTATAAAATAATCACTTTCCTTAAATAAAGACGTTGGCAAAAATATTTTCTAGGACTGAAGCAAACTATACATTTATTGTACAAGCACATTAGTATTGTATCCTAATAATTTCAACTGAAAATAGCTTTTAAGCAATACTTGAACTGAAAGTTCTTTATAAAGTTCTCCTTTGGAGTTCCGTTTCAACAGAATATTCTACAGAAAATCTGTCCTTTGTCACATTGTCAAGTGAACACCCAACAATGGAATCCAAGGTGGACTCACTCACGTCAAAGCCTGATTTACAACAGAGTCCTAGAGCCCTAAATTTCACTTAAAAGTTGTCACTGTAACCATATATATATACATTCATATCATTAAAATGGTCCAAAATAATTTTGTAATAAATGCAAACGTAAAACCAATATATATTCACTGAAACATAATTACTTCCGTTCCTTTTTTTTTTTTTTTAAAGTGAAGGTTGGCTATATAAGTTGATTCAAAGGGGCACTAACACAATGTCATTAATTTATAAGGGGGTGGGAAATGATTATTAAAGTGAATGAGAAAAAGGAGGAAACTTGACATTCTCTGAAGGGCATAGTAAGTTCCCCTGGGGACAACTACCTCTGGGACTTATCTATGAATTCCCAGGTCCCAACCCCAAGCCTGGAAATCAGGATTCAGAAACATCACTAAGCTCTTCCTCTGTGCCTAAGCCTACAGAGGCCTCACAGAAAGCATTTAATACACTTTGGAGGAACAAATGAAAGTCTGTTTATTTGTTATTCAAATGAATTATTCAAAAACACATTATCAGGACTGCTTTCAAATGAGGCAGGGAAAACAGCCAACCTTTGAAGTAAGACCTGGATTCAAAACCTGGCTCTACCACTTAGCTGTGTGACCTTGAGAGAGTGGGTTATTCTCCCTAAGTCTCTGTTTTGTCATCTGTAAAAGAGGGATGATAATACCTGTCCCAGGGGGTGAACAGGGACCACAGGGATTGTGCCTACTGACTGCTCAGAATGGTGCTGGGTACATGCGAGCACTACTGTTGTTCTTGCTGGACAAAAGTTTCATGAACAGATTTAACCCAAGGAGGGAAAAAAGGCATGATATAAAAATTCAGCTGAAAAGATGTTAATTATTGCCTTGGCCACAACAGAAGACACGTGCTGATGCTAGAGTTTGTTAAGAAGAAGTATCTGTACCCACATCTTTTGCCTTGGTAGTAGCAATTATACATTTCAACATTCTGGGTTGTCACCAAGACACTTAAGCAGATCCATTTCAGCAAAGAAAGAGAAAAAAAGACTAGATCACTCAACTACTCAGGGTTCAGTTAGGACCTCAAGAATTCAGCACACCTTGCCTGGTCCATAGAGCACATGCTGGATTACAAAGGTTGCCTCCCTGGACAGTAACAAAAATACTAGTACATGTATAAAATAAAAACACTGAATTGTCTCTAAGAGACAAAATAACCAATCAACAGATTGAATTATTCACTATACAATAGGTTGTTTGGAAGGTCAAAAAGTGAGCAAGGAGGCATAGATATAAAGCCTTAACTTAAAAGGAAAAATCACCAGTTCATTCAGAAAAAAATCATCATTGCCATCCCTGATTTGTTGAGAATTCTGACCTAATGCTTCTGGTTGCTGTGGAACAGCTGATGTGTACTAGATAAGCTGCCCCACTTAGGATCTCATGCTTATCAGGTAGAATGTCTCACAAAGGCATCTTCTCACTAAGTCCAGTGGATCATCTAGCAGAGCTTCCACATCTTTTTACCTGCTCTTTCTCAGACCTTCATAAAGCACAATGGGTCATAAAGAAATGTATTTAGATTTTGATTATTATACTGACTGGGAAAAAACGATACTGGGAAGAAGTGGATGACATTAGAAGGAGAGAGAGGCAAATATTAAGACCTTATGTTTTTGATCTAACACACATCTTCTGTAGTGACATTTTTATATTTGAAAGACCAGTTACATAATTAGAGTCAAAATAACAGACTGCTGCAGTCTACAGTTCATATAATAACTTCAGGCATAGGCCTAATCATCACAGAATGATTTCTACCTGCTGTGCTTATCAGGAGGAGATATATAGCTGTACGGCACTTAATATGCCAGAGAACCAAAACTCAATTACTGAAGAATACAAAATAGTTCTTTTTCGTGAAAGTATGTGTTGACAGATGTCTTGGGGGATTAATAATTTGCATTAGGCAAAAAGGTATATTATATGTCCATTTTAGAGAAAAGCAGAACTATTAAAACTAAAAAAAATAGGTAAACACAATATTCTATAAAGGATATATGTTTTTCTTTTCGTCTTGTTTTTCTTGAATCCTAGAATCTGTTAAAATACAAATTCTGGCTATGAAAAAACTGAGGGCGGGGGGTGAGCAGCCCCAGCTGGCACCTAGCTGGTGATCTGCGAGATGGTACTTCTACCACCTCACGGCAACGAGATACTGTAATTTTTGTCCTGGGATGGCATCAGGTCACAGACATTAAATAGTCTATTTAGCCCAGGAAGAACGAAAATATCTGAACAATTAACAATGAACATGGTAAAGTTTTGCATTGTGCTGTACATCTAAGCAGTCTATCAAAAACCTATTTTTAGATTGCTTTAAAGAAAGCTTTGAAATGACTCATTTAACAAAAGCACAGCTAATATCTTCATTCATGCTGCTTTTTAGATTAATGTTATCACCCCTAAACTGAGCACATTTAGTTTCCTAAATGTTATCAAGATTTTACTTTTTTCCCTTCTTTGAATTGATTCACGTATGGCCTGGGCCTGATCTCTGGTAAAATTAAAAACAAATTGTAGAAATTCAATGAATAAGGATAAATTTTGGATTAACTCTACTTTTAAGCAGCAATGAACTTTAGCCAAGCTTCACCTTGTGTTAGAAATTCCCACACAGATGGGCTTGCCTGGTAGCAAGCAGTGAAAAACGCCAACAGTACAGAGTGAAGTGGTGCTTTTTTCCTCTAATATATAAAAATTGAAAATTGTCAAAACTCAAGCATGCAGAGGGGGACAACAAGGGTAACGAAGGAAGAGGAAAGAGAAGAAAAGACCACAAGGACAGCAGAGGAGGCAAAGCAGATCATCCCACCCAGCAGCGTCTCGGACAAGCATCCGGGGCAGGGAAGGAACTCTGCTCCGAGAGCCAGCGCCTACGTGTACTCACCAAGAGGAGGAAAGCCCCGAGCAGGGCTTGTATCACGGCTGCTCTCACGGCTGGTATCGCGGCTGCACCCCTGACTCATGCTGGGTCGAGGGATACGGCTGCTCCGTGCTAGTGTGCAGCATGAGGGGTTTCAGAGAAGGTGAACAAGTTTAATGACGACAGAAAAACTCACAAAACGTCAGTCACATTCCGTTAATGTAATTATGGCATTGCCCGTACTGGGAGCTCTGACGACTGAGCAGCTATCTGTGCTGAGGGCCCACTGACTGACGTGTCAACAACAGGGGAGGGTTTGGATTAAAACCCGATTCTGCTCAACGCCTCAGAAAGCTGTGGGTTTTAGTATGAAGGTGAAATAACACCTTAATGTAAGAAATGAAAAGAAAGCTTTCCAAAAAGCAAACTGGCATCAGAAAATATAAGATCAAAAAGTCTTTTAGAAATGATCAGTTCTTTTGGCTTTAGCAAACTTCTTGAACAAGATGATAAAAGACCAAAGCCATTTTCATATGCACGGAGTTTTTAGAAATATAAGTTAATTCGGATTAAAAAAACAGAATAAAGGTTCCTGCCACTGAACTCCATGAACTTACCTAATTAAAAGAAGAGGGTTCACTTTTCCCAGCCTGGCCTTTTTCACAAAGAGAATTCATAAGCACTGACACAGCTAGAGAACCTGGCCACTTTGAGTAAGTGTGTAGATGCCTCAGATTCTTCAAATATATTTAATTATCTAAACCAACAGATATAAAGAGTTGGGGCTGCTATAACTTTATTCATTGGTCCCAACATTTAATTCCTGCTTTTTTGATGGGAATCCAAAAAGATTTGCCTGAGGTTCCTACTCAAATGCTTTCCCTTATCCAGCCTTACATATGAGTCTACAGTATGTGGACTGATAACCCCAATATTCGTGTTAAAAGATCCCTCCACCAACCTGAGAACAACTAATTACTTTACGATTATCTATGGATAAGTTTACTGTTCTCACATTATAAAACACTAAGAAGACAGCGCCACGTGAATAACCTAAGGTCTGATATAACTTGGCTATAATATAGCTCAAAAAAGACCATGATGCCCTCGTTTTTCAATTTAATTTGAGAAAACAGAACTATAGTACTGGCAAAAGACTTAGAAACAACTTTGCATACTGAATATGTGTAGCCACCTACATAACAGCTCGTGGGGACAATAAATATTTCTACCTTGAGTGGATCTACCAATTCTAGATGGGATAAAAATGTCTTTCTCAGAAATTTTGGAAAAAATAAACTTGATTCACTAATGTAAAAACAGCCATGTTTACTATATTGCATTGAGCATAGCCTATTATTTCAGAGCAAAGGTAGATTTATTGTATGGCCAAACTATAACAAGAATGTCTTACAAACCAGAATCATGCAACTCCCTGACAAAGAAGAACATGGATGTGAAAAACCAAACCAGCTTCCTACTGTGGTCTCTCAGTGCTGGAGTTGAATTAGACCCTAAAGTTATGTAAGTGATGTTCAAATGCTTAGGTCTGCCCTGGCAAGCAAGGAAAGGTCAAGCACAGGAATACAATCTGAGTATCAGTCAAAACACGGCTTCATTCCTATATTCCTATATTCCAAAACACGGTAATTCCTATATTCTCCTTCATTTTGCCATAGTGATATGGAAAGACTGAGATTCCACTCAAAGTAGCAGTGCCTAATCAGCAATTCTACACAACATTCTAAATAGCTCTTACAATGAGGCCAAAAGCACAGGTGCTAAATTAAACCCTTAAAAAACTCGTAAGTAGCTGCTGACCCCACCAATATATGCGAAGTTGCCCAGAATCTACAAAGCAACACCGCTTATCCTTAGAGAATCACTTCCACATCTAATTTATGAAATGACCTCTCCAATTCCATGCTAACTCACTGGTCCAGACACTTAGCCTCTCTCAGGCTCCCCTTAGGAAAGTTAGGAAGAAAGAGCCCCATCATTAAAATGAGAAAGATAATTGCTAAGTACTTCTGAGTTCCTAGCTGAATAGCATACACGAAAATCTTGTCTATTCCAATGCTCACTCTAAAACACTCTAAAACTTTCTATAATCAGAAAGTAATAAAAACAGTCCTGATAGTTTTTCACATATGGGCATGCTTTGTTGAGCATTTTTTTATAGTTCCTGCCTAATTAGTTCTGAATTTTTACCCAGCTCCCACTCCCTTCCTTAAATTAATATACATGCTACAGCAATGGGAAATCTCTGCTCTCTCCTCGGCCTAGCCTGCTTTGTGAAGACAATAAAAAGCATGAAAAAGGATACGTAGATATGATCTGAAATAAGAATATGCATAATTCTTAACAAGGTTTACCCTCCAAGTATTTCACCCAGAGAAAGTTCATTCACCCATTCATGCTAGCTGGTTCCTTTAATATATATGGCTAGTAGTAGAATACAGAAAAAGAATTCTGTTCACAGCTTTTTCAAAATCTGCCCATAGTTGCCCCAAACCTCATCAAGGTATATCTAGTGATGATACCAACAGTTCAAATGTTGGGTAATTGAAAACACAAAAGGTAAAACACCCACTTAGTTATAAAAACACTTCCAAAGACCAATTTACAAGGAGGATTTAAAGTAAGTACATAAATAACTGATTTTTACAAAGAATAATTAATTAGGTGGTCAAAACTAAAAAACAATATACCAAATCAACTTGTTTCTTTATTGAATACCAAAACTGAACGTTCTTGTGAGACTAGGTTATGGAGAACTAGGTATAATAGAGAAGGAAGAGACGATATAAACATACTCGCCATTGGAACTTTCTAAAAGCAGTATTCTTAATTAGCTCTGGAGTATTGTGCTTATGTAGAATGCTAGGAAGCCCTGAAAAACCATTTAATTGGTTTTCATTTCTTATGAGACACTCTGCTCTACCTTTACAGTGTTTTAAGGATAATCCTGACTTTTGCCTTTTAAGGAAGAATTCTACCAGAACTCACATTAAAGTATAAGAGGAAGAAGGAAAACTACCAGAAGTTAAAGACATGAAATGTCTCTCTAGTCTAGATATTTTTTTATTTTGGTCTTGCACACAGTAGTCTAATTTAATAGCTGAAATTGATTACTATTAATTTTGAATTATTTCAAATTATTTTTAAACAGAAAATCTGAGAACATTTTAAACACATATCCATAAACTGTAAGCTGCAAAAAGTCAAATTTTTTTACAGCCTTTTCAACAGATGAGTGGAAAAAGAAGAGAACCAAAGGCAAACTTCTGAAATAACAGTTGCTATAGATGTTAGCTATTTATGTGACTTTATTATCTGTTAAAAATAGAATAAAAGGGGGGCTGGCCCGGTAGTGTAGTGGTTAAGTTCACGCGCTCTGCTTCAGCGGCCTAGGGTTCACTGGTTCGGATCCTGGGCGTGGACGAACTCACCGCTCATTAAGCCATACTGAGGCCATGTCCCATATAGAAGAGCTACAACTCTACAACTATGATACACAACTGTGTACTGGGGCTTTGGGGAGGAAAAAAAGAGGAAGATTAGCAACAGATGTCAGCACAGGGACAATCTTCCTCAAACAAACAAACAAAAAAAACCCAAAAAACAAAAGGGTCTGAGATTGGAATAATTCTTTAAAAAAAAAAAACAGAATAAAACACAAAAATAAAAAAATTTACAAATATATCCATTTAGTTGAACAGTTTATGAAGGAATAAATTTCCAAGAAAAAAGAAGAGTAGCAGGATTTTATTTTGTTTTTTGGTTACCCAACAGAAATTATATCCTGTTTTGCTTAAGAAACCTTAAATGCTAAAAAAGAAGAGCTTTGGCATCATTTTTATCATAGATGAGAAAGAAAAATTTAGTTGAGAAATATTACTTCAAACAGAAAAGGCACAGTTGGACCAAACATAATTTGTAGACAACTGGAATTAATTCTCAGTGCAAATTCCAAGCGTGGTTCAGCTATGACTAAAACTACTAATTGGTTTGGCGATTACAGGAAATATTCCTTTTTTTTTGTAAGGAAGATCACCTCTGAGCTAACATCCATGCCAATCCTCCTCTTTTTGCTGAAGAAGACTGGCCCTGGGCTAACATCTGTGCCTATCTTCCTCCACTTTATATGGGATGCCGCCACAGTACAGCCTGACAAGTGGCGCATCGGTGCGCGCCCGGGATCCGAACCTGGGCCGCCAGCAGTGGAGGGTGTGCACTTTACCACTACGCCATGGGGCCGGCCCCTACAGGAAACATTCTTAAAAAACTCTCGCTCATTTTTTTTTGATATTTATATTTAGAGTTGCTTTACAATGAACCAAATGTTCAGACACATACCCATATACTAAATGACCACAGTAATATACAATCTATTAATGAAAAACGTTAATATATCTGACATCCTATAAAATAGAATCTCTAAGCAGTACTACAGAAAGAAGTGGAAAGATATATTTTATTCATATATATATATACATATCTTTGTATCTGTGTGTATTCTCACAATGTGCAGAAATTTAAATATCTTCTTTAATCAGATTTGAGATTTAATCTCAAAGCTTCAGACATAACTAATTCCTGTAATAAGCACCTGGAAACAACTTTCTTCAAAATAATGTTTCAAATAAGAACTCCTTGGAAGGGAACAGGCTCCTAGTTAGTTCTTATTGATGGATGTTTCATAGTACCTCTTTTGAAAGCTTATTAAATGCTGTCTTTTCAATCATCTGCAACACAAACTTCATAGTCAAGACCAAGGAATACCAGGTCTTACAGTTACGTCAGATAATCAAGGTTGGTTTATTTCCCAATTTCAAGAAAAGGTAAAAATGGCATCTTTAATAAATATAAAATGTAAAATCTCCCCAAAAAAAAGATTTTGTAAAAGTATGAAACTAAGCTGGATTGCCAAGAGACATCCTATAAATTTAATCAACTCTGGAAAAAGGACAGCTTAAAGCTCACAGCTAGATTTGAAATCAAATGCATTTTCCAAACAAAACCAGATCCAAACACAGATATGTTACAGCATCAAATATGAAATTTAGATACTCCAGTCATGACATTTTCTCCGGGTGTAGCCACATTACTTGTTATTGGATCCAATAAGTCATCAGCTCAGGGACCATGCTAAGGTAATGCCAACAGAGTTGGCATCATGTAGAATTAACAAAACCACTGCTTGACTACATTTCTCATTTGCTTTGGAAATGTTAGTCAAACCAAATCCTATCTGTTCTATTTCTTACACATCTGGCCCTGCCTTCTCATAGCTCAGGCAGCCTTCAAGGACTTTGACGAGCTGGACTCAACCAGTCTCTCCCTCATTTCTCACCCCACCCTGACAAACTTCCTTTGCTATAGCCAAGTGAACTACTTGTGGTTCCCAGAATGCATTATGCTCCCTCTCATCTGACTGCTTCTGCTCATGCTCCTCTCTGCCCTAGAACACCTTTTTCCTCATCTCTCCAGCCTGCCTAATCCCACCTTATACTACATCAAAACAGGACCTATTCTGGGAAGCCTCTTCTAGCAGAAAATCGGGGAAAATTGGGGCAGACAAGGACCCTAAGACACTCCTTTTCTATGGTCCCAGTGTCCCCCGTCACAGAATTTATCACAATGTATACATTTTCACCTCTAAGACCACAAGCTCTTTAAAGTCAGAAGCTAAATCTATTTCATTTATCTTCTAATCCAAAGGTCTAACAAAGTGCTTAGTACATCACAGTAAACATTCATGTAAAAGCTGTGGAGATAAATGAATATATGAGAAAGATAAGCCAACGGGACTAAAGAATACAGTATTTTGATTTCACGTTGATAGATTTTTACCCTTAGAAAGCAGGTAAAAATATAAGAAAGAGTATGAACATATATTTTTCATAACATATTACAAAAGACTTCTAACTTTTATATTAAAAAGGTAGCGTACAAATTAGATTTTAATAGAGTAAAAGAGGTCTTTAAGCTGCTGAGAGTAATGCATATAATTCTACATACTATTACAAAGAAACTAAATACGACACAAAAATAAATACTATGTATTTGGTTTTCATCTATTCCTAGTTTTTGTGTTCAAACAATATTATATCAAAAGTAACTATACATATTCTTTGACCATAAGTTTCATCAATTAGGTTAGAGAAGATCAAAATCAAAATAAATGCGGACCCTACAAATTACTTTTGAAAATTTATATGGTTAATGGCTAGCTAATCAGTGAAAGAAAAATGAAAAGCAACATTGCTTCTAATTGTGAAGTAAAAAATCCTGCCCATTCCCCCAATTCTACTATTTTGCAAAATGACTCTAAAACACTCTTGTGTTTAGCCCACAATGAGGCAATTCATTCCCACCAATGTGAATGGTAAGACCCACACAGTTTTCAGTTATAACTGAAACCCGAACATGCCATGACCTGTAAAAAGTGCAAACTGAAATTTTTTAACACAGGCAAAATGACATCCTCAGTTCAAAAATAGATCTCTATTTCCTACATTAGACAAAGTCATTAGATTATAATCAAAATTATGACCAAGTAGAAAATGGTGTTCCAAGATCTTTAAGAATCCTTACCTAATCCTATTCGGTTTGGACTTGTTTCTCGGCTACATCCCTGACTCCTGGGAATCTTGCTTCGTTTTTCTGAAGAAGGTGTCACAGGTGGGCCTCTTGAGGAACTACCAGCAAGGCCACTATAACCACTTCCCAACAATTTCCCTGGGGAACTTGACCGGCTGCCAGCTAAAAATGAAGCAAAACAAAACTGAATAATGGATGTAAACCAGGGAATAAATTATAGTAATTTCAGAAGCCAGTTTACACATTAATTTGAATCAGATACTAAGAGAATTTTATATGAAAATAGCTTTTTAGTTAGTGGTAGCACTAATTTTTTAAAAACGTAGGAGCATAAAAGAACATCAAATTATCATAAAAGAATATTTATATATAGAAGAATTACTGGTGGAGTTCTACTAAAATGATTGCAAAACTTCTGATTCGAAAGAGCAGGCTAAGGACAAACAACCTCCCTGTTCCACAGCAAATTTCTACAAATAACCACAAAGGTGTTTATGTATTGTTTTGTTTTTTTATTCTATAAGAGTTGATATGTTAAAAATTTTAAGTATTAACTGCTGGAATAGTAGAAATATAAATAGAAGAGAAATTTCTTAAACATTAGTGCAAGGAAATGGATCCAAGAAAACTCCACTAATCTAACAAATGGAAGAAAATGGGGTAGGGGGATGAAATAACTAGAAACTTGGTAAATAAAAATCACAAAAGAGGGTGACAGGAATAAGCTCAAACTATTGTAATCATAATAAATGGCTAGATTAAATTCATCTATTAAAGACAGAGATTCTTGGATCGGGTTTAAAAAAATGAAATGAAATTCAACTGTATGTTGCTTATAAGAGACAAACAACATACTTAAAACAAAATAACAAAATAGAATAAAACACAGCATTAAAAAATGACAAAAGGGGGCCAGCCTCATGGTGTAGCGGTTAAGTGTGCGCGCTCCGCTGCTGGCGGCCTGGGTTCAGATCCCGGGCTTGAACCAACACATCGCTTGTCAGGCCACCCTGTGGCGGCGTCCCACATAAAGTGGAGGAAGATGGGCACAGACTTTAGCCCAGGGCCAGTCTCCCTCAGCTAAAAGAGGAGGATTGGCATGGATGTTAGCTCAGGGCTGACCTTCCTCACAAAATAAAAGACAAAATATATTTCTTATTGGTAAAAGAATAATTGTCCATAATGTCCATAGAGATAATAATAATCGTGAACTTTTATGCTCCAAATAATAGTTTTGAAATACAAAACATAAAAATGATAAAACTATAAGAAGAAACTGAAAAGGTCATAATTATTAATAACCTCTCAGAAAGACTAATATGTCTCTCAGAAATTGACAGAGCAAGCAGTCAAAACTATATAGATACGTATAAACACATCTCCCACATACACACAAGTGTGTATCTCAACAAACAAAATACACATTCTTTTCACCTTTCCACACATGGATATTATAAAAACCAACTATGTAGTAAGCCTCAAAGGAAATCTCAAAAATATACCAAAGTTGAAATCATACAGGCCACATTTCCTGAGATATATGCAATAAAATTAGAAATTAAAAACAAATAATATAGGGGCTGTCCTGGTGGTATAGGGGTTAAGCTCATGGGCTCCACTTCAGCGGCCCAGGGTTCGCAGGTTTGAATTCTGAGTGCAGACCTAGACACCACTTATCAAGCCATGCTGTGACAGATGTCCCACATATAAAGTAGAAGAAGATGGGCACGGATGTTAGCCCAGAGCCAATCTTCCTCAGCAAAAAGTGGAGGGTTGGCAACAGATGTTAGCTCAGGGCTAATCTTCTTCACCAAAAAATAATAATAATAATGATAATAATATGGTTAGTAACTTTTATTAACAGCTAAATGGCTAGATACCTATATAACCATTTCTTGTGGGACAAAATTCTCTCTCAGAGAAAACAGCAAAATTTTAAGGATCATACCAATATACCTGAATGGCAATCATTTACTTAGATCATCTCCTTAGGCAGAGAAGGCAATAAAATTCTGAAACTAAAAGTGCACATTATTATGTACCATAATAGAACAACCAGAATACCAGAATAGACCGACCCAAAGGTAAAAACTTTTGAAATAATACTTTCCTGGAAATTAAACACACACACACACACATCTCCATTATTCAAAGGAACCACTAAGGTGACTACTCACACAAATTAGTACTTTATAATGATTTAACTATAATTTAAAGTGAAATTCATTGTAAAAATCACCAGTACACATTACCATGAAGAACCTGTCTCAGGACCTATTAATTTTGCCCATAAAATTTGAGCATGCAAATAAACTATTAAGCTGTGTAAAAGGAGAAAAGAAATCCATTTCAAACTCTAGAATTTGAACATACAGAAACAATGCAGGAAGATTAAGTAAGCTCATAATAAAGAGAGAAATTAATATTGTACAAGGAACATGAGATGAGGGAGAATGCAAAAAAAAAAGCAAGAAGAGAAATGGCTTACCACCAGCAGGATTAGCAGATCTGGATCCTTGATTATGAGAGCAGACCAAAGGACAGGCAAAAAGTGGATTAAAAGACAATAACACATTACAGAAGGTCAGCATGCAACACAAATGTCTTCGTTCACAAACACATTAGTAAAAAAGCTGTTTTCTCTAGATCTTGTTCCTCCTGGTCTACTTTTGTACTTCAGTTTATTTTATACATATAATACTATTTTAGCATTTAGTTCGGATCTGTTCATGTAACACTTACGAACCTACAATGTGCCGGGCACAGCACCAGGCACAGGAGATGCAAGGAAGGGTGAGACAGGCGCCTTGCCCTCAGCGAACACGTGTACTCTCTAAGCTCTGAGCAACCGAAGAAAAGTGACTGTGTCTTACTCCACCTTAAACGGTGCTTACCACACAGGAAGTGCTCAATAAACATCAATGAAGTGAAAGAAACCGCAATTGACTAGTTTCACCTGAATGTCCTATGCCACATCCTCTAATATTTAAATATTAATCTTCAAATATTTAATCCTCAAATATTTAAAATATGCCAACTGTTAAGGGCTGTAAATCTAACATTAATGAAATCTACTTACTAGTAACCAAGACTATAAATGCTAGTACATCTACATTTGTAAAATACATAAATATGCTCACATTTACCTCCTACTAAAATAACTTTAAAAAAATATTTAATTTTTATGCTTAAGATTCAGGCTTGATCATTTGCTGGTGGTGTCTCCCTTCCTGTGAGTGGAATTTGGTAAGTAAAGTAAAAGTGAAGAGTTTTTAAAGTGGAGCCCTAAGGCAGGGTGCAGTATTCTTATAGGACTGAAGAATTAAAGTTCTCTCATCACCCTCATCCCCACTACAGAAGGAACTTTAATCTTCACCACCTCTTAAGCAGAGGATCCAGCTAGGGGCAGGGACTCCTGCAGAGGCCAATGCCAATAAACAGCAGACATAAAGAAATGTAAAATACTGTTCAACCATCACTCTGCAAGAAAGGAAATAACACTGCACAGCTACAGGGTTAGACATTTTTTATTCAACTCAATTTCAACATATTGACCTATATTCTGAGTCTTGAACATTTTTTTGTCAAGAAAAATTTCTTTGCAATAAGATCTGAATCACATTTATGAGGTCATGACCAGAGTATTACATCCATTTGTGACTCCAGGCATCACTAGCGTTCAACAGAATAACCAGAGCCAGAAAATTGTTCCTAAGGTTCTAGAAGCTTCTGGGCTACACTTGCACAACCTATGTTGTGTTGTGTGGTGTAATACACTAAAAGTATGGGCTTCTTTGTCAGACAAGCCTGGGTTCTGTAGCCTCACCGAAGGCAGCAATATGACTGACCTCGCACTTTGTTTTCAGAAGGGATATAAGCTTGTCTAACATGAGGACTATACTTATCAAAGGGACATGGAAAAGTGTCTACATTCAGAAGGAGCTGAGAAAGGCATTCTAAATATTAAGAGAGAACTTAAGGTTTGGCCGCAGACGAAGTGCTTTCTACACAAGCCAGACAGCTCCAAAGGAGGGCTGCAAAGGAGGCAGTAACACGTCAGCTGAAGAGGGCCAGGCTGAGGACACACGTGTAGCTCCTGGGGAAGGGAAGTCTTCCTCCACCATGCTCACCTTGCCCAGGAGAACCCTGATACCCAGCTCTACTCTACATGCACAGAGAGGGAGTAGGGGACTCAAAGTCACATGTAGCTGGGAAGTGAGATACCAGGGCTGGATCCCAAGAACAATCAGAATACATTCATTCCATCTATAGCTGCGGCTACCAAACCAAGTGACTTGACATATACAGAGAAGCAACAATGGAAGTGAGGGCAGCTGGGCAAAGCAAGAGCCCACACTGGTAAGAAGAGAGGAGCAGGCTGCAAATGTTAGAACAGAGGGTTACATGGCAGAGCTTTTAATGGATTTACTCAGGACCACTGGAAAGAGAACTCAGCAGTAATCTCCCCAGGCACTGCTCTGACATTACATCAGACAGATTTCTTATCAATAGAAAAATGGGTCATAGTCCAGGTATGTTTCAAACTGAGAGGCTTGAGGAGAGGGAGAGAAACTACATTTTAATGTTTAATGCTTAATGATACAAAATTTAAATCATCTGGATAGGAGACAAAAGTACACTTCAATACTCCTGTTTTCTAAGCTAACCCAACAGGCATTAAGACTACTCACAGTATCTTAGAGCCACAGAAATGTGTTTTTCCCCTAAAGTCAATGAAAATATCGTAAATTTTTCAACTGCAGAATGGGCTGTTGAATAAAACTGAGGTAACAGAGAGCATAAATATACTTCTTACGCTGGGACTGTGAAACCACTTTAGCGCGACTGCGGCCTCGACTGTCGGCAGGTGTAGAGGCAACGTTGGTGGCACTCCCAGAGCTTTGCCGTCTAGTGCGGATCCGACCTGGAGGACACAGCAAAAACAGTGTTTCTATAACATTCTCCAGTAAGTGTGATCTACTTAAGAAAACAACCCACACATGAGCAAGGGGCAAGGACTGGGCCTCCTACAGGGGAGAAGCTCTTCTCCATGTCTGCTCCTGACACGTCTCCCTGTGCATACACACATGCATACGGTCTGTACACATAAATTCTACAGTTACTTTAGGAACCCGAGAGTGAGTCATGAACCTATCAAGTGCTTATGTTTCAATTATTTTAGTATATTATATTTTCAGATGAGGAGGTGATATCCATTTGAGGATTTTTTTTCAACAATTTTTTTCAGATTAAATTCGTGGTTTTTTTGTCTACAAATCTGTCAAATTTCCAAAAACAGAGAAGAAAATATTAGCTGTCATCTTAAGAAAAACACTATAGAAAAAAAGTATATGAAAAAAAAAAAACTTCTTCACTCAGGACTCAACAAAAGCTACAGCACGCTGGAGAATAAATGTGTTTTGATATGTAGCATTAAACTTCTGTTTTAAAGCATGTATGCCCATAAGTTTCTAGACTGCAAAAGACGAAGATAAAAAGAATCAATACTAGGAGTTCCTAGAGAAACGATGACCTAAAAATAAACGCAATGTTGTAGGCATTTATGAAAAGAATCTGCCATTGTAAGTAAAGCAATCTTTTAACTCCAATTATTAAACCATGAAACCATGAAAATAAAAATGAATTCAGAAATGCAAAATCACTCATGATCAGACTAGTATGACCAGGGATTAAACTTTTTTTAAATTCAGGGCGTCTTTGGTTTCAAAGGGACACAAATGCCTCTCTTGCCATAATTCAATCAGAATAGCAATCTAATAGGGAAAACACAAACCAATTTGAACTCCCACTGGCTTCTTACATTGTTCAAAACCATTTCTACTTCATCATCTGAGAAAGCCTGCAGAAAAGTAATATAGAAAAGCAAATCCTAAGGTTTAAAAAAGGTTCAAGAAAGGGAGGAAAGGCGCAATAAAAGAAAGCACTTCCATAAAACAAAAAATTAAAACTAGAAAGAAGCAATGACTTTTAATAGCAGTTTAAGGAAAGACATGCACAAATTCTAGAATCTATACTAAAATTAAGAGCTGTACCATATATTATACTAAGCTACGTATGTGTAAACTCAGAATTCTCACAACAACATATAAAGCAATTATTCCCATTTTTCAGATGAGCAAACAGAGAAAGAGGAGGACTAATTTGTCCAAGGTCACACTACTGGTTTAGATACCTGCACCTACCTGGCTGGCTGGCTGGCTAACCTAACACTGAGGGCACTTCACTTACCTAAGAAGTCACCGAGCTAAACCAAGGCAGTGACTAAAGCAAAGTGAACATGAAAAAGCAACTGAAGTTTATTTTAAATTTATTATAAAATATTTAGGTCACAAAAAGATTTTTTAAATGAACATCCATACCCATTCAGTTTAAAAAGTAAAAATCTTCTTTGCTCTACATTCCCCCAACATTTAAGATGATCCTAAACTCAGTGTTCATCATTCTCCTGCATTTCTTTACAATTTATAATATATACATAGGTGCATAACCAAGAAATAGGTGGCATTATTTTAGATATTTTAAATGTTTTTAATTATGTATTCTCCCAAAACTTATTACTGTTTTGCTCAACATTTTATTTGCGAGGTCACTTATGGAATTGATTTTTCTGCAGAAAGTAAAGGACAGATCCATTTTATTTTTTCCATATGACTAACCAATGTCCACATAAATTTACTTAACCCTTTTCATATTGATCTACAAAGCCATCTTCGTCATTTTATTACGTACTTATATATATGCAAGGGTCTGTTTCTCAGCTGTCTAGTCTGTCCCATCAATCCACGTGTCCACACCTGCGCAACATCACAATGTTGTGATTAGCTTTTTAAAAAAATCTTGCTAATTGGTAGGGCATATCAATCCACTTTTTCCTAAGGCCTTTTGCTCTCTCTTCCATATGCATGTGAAGATACAATAAAAAGACCTGTTGAAATCCTGACTAGTATTTTCTGGAATTTTGGGTTAATTCTGGGGAAAAAAGATAGCTTTATGATATTGACCTTTCCATTCATTAATATTTTATTTATTTCACTTTCTTCAATGTCTTTCAATAAAGCTTTATAATTTTTTCCAAAAGTCTTACTCAATTTTTATAGACTTATTCAAAGGTACCTTATTATATACATTTTATTAAATTGTATTTTCTGGGCCGACCCCATGGCTTAGCGGTTAAGTGTGCGCTCTCCACTGCTAGCAGCCCGGGTTCGGATCCCGGGCGCGCACCGACGCACTGCTTCTCCGGCCATGCTGAGGCCGCGTCCCACATACAGCAACTGGAAGGATGTGCAGCTATGACATACAACTATCTACTGGGGCTTTGGGGGAAAATAAATAAATAAATAAAATCTTTAAAAAAAAAAATTGTATTTTCTGACCTATTGGCAAATAAGAATGTAATTAATTTTTATACTTTGATCTTAACTCTAAGAACCTTGCTAAGCTGTCATTAATTCTACTAATTTGTATGTAGATTATTTGGGGTTATCCAAACAGAACATCATCTACAAATGAGACTACAGTTTTTTCCCTTCAATCTCTGCTCTCTCCTTTCTCTGCCTTTATTCTGCTGTCTTTGACATGGAGTACAACACTAGAGAGAAGCATGAGGGTAGGCTTTGCTGCCATGAGCCACCATTTTGAAAAAATAATTCTGAAATTCCACAAAAAGTATGACATTGCAACAGGTTAAGAAAACTCATTTCTATTCCTAATTGCTCAGAATTTCTGTCAAAAATGTTTGTTGAATTTTTTAACGCTTTGTCTGCATCTTCTGAGATAAAAGGATTCTTTGCCTAAATGTGCTAAGCTGCATCAGTAAGTTTTTAAAACTATTAAACCTGGGCTAAACCTCATGGTCATGAGGTATCCACTCACATACACAATTCTGTACTGTACCTTGTCTGATGCTAGTACTAAGGGTACACAAGCCACATAGAACCAGTGAGGGAAGTATTCCCTCTTTCTATTCTCTAAGTTTATGTAAGACTGGAATTATCCAAGTTTCATACAACTGGTATTTCTTAATCCTCTCTAGTGAATGTTTAATTGATATTTCAGTAACTTTTACTCTTACCTTTATTATTTCATTCCTACTCTTCTTTGGGTTTATTCTTTTTCTAACAAGTTGGAAACAAACTCCTAATTCAATCTCTCTTCTAATATAAACTTAAGGCTATGCATTTCCCTCTAAGCACTGCTTTTGCTTCATTCCACAAGGACTGATATGTAGTTCAACATAATGTGTTGGTTTTTTTTAACACATTACTGGATCTCATTAGCTTATGTTTTGCTTTGGAAAAATAAATTGGATCCATACTTTACAGTACTACACCAAGAAAAGCAACAAATGGATCTAAGATTAAAATGTGAACTATGAAACTATAAAAGTTCTAAAAGAAAACATGGGAGAGCTCCTTTGTGACTTGTAGTGGAAAAGTCTATCCTAACTATGACTTAAAATTAAAAACCATTAGAAGAAAAGATTGACAAATCTGACTACTAAATTTTTTTAAAAACCTTGGCATGGCAAAAAGAAAACTATGAGCAAATTAAAGAAAATGACAAATTCAGAAAAATTATTTGCAATTCATATCACAAAGGCCTAATTTCCTTAACACATAGATGGTTCCTAGGAATCAACAAGAAGTTCAACAACCAGCGGTGTGCTGGTAAATGTTTAATAATTGGCGGGGGAGGGCCGGCCCCGTGGCTTAGTGGTTAAGTGCGTGCGCTCCGCTGCTGGTGGCCCAGGTTTGGATCCCAGGCGCGCACCGACACACCGCTTCTCTGGCCATGCTGAGACTGCATCCCACATACAGCAACTAGGAGGATGTGCAGCTATGACATACAACTATCTACTGGGTCTTTGGGGGAAAAAATAAATTAATTAAATTAAAAAATAATAATAATAATTGGCAGGGGAGGGGGTGGGGGCTGCAGGGGTTGTGATGATCTGTGGTGTTTTCCAATTTCCCTGATGTAAATATTCCCACCAAGGCCAATTTAGGCTACTGATATGATGTTAACCAGCTTACAAAATTCCTGTAAATTTAACAATTGGCTCTCATGAACTAGTTCAGGCCAGCTCCAGCACACTATGGCCACAACCCAATAAAGAATGGGCAAAACCTAAGAACAGACAGTTAATGGAAAACAGAAATGGCTCTTAAATATATATAAATAGTGTTCAGTCACACTCAGAATAAGAAAAAAAAAATTTTAAATGACATTAAGAATGCCATTTATCACCTAACAGACTGGCAAAATCCTAAGAATTTGCGGGCCCGCCCGGTGGCACAGTGGTTAGGCGTGCGCACTCCAATGCAGCAGCCTGGGGTTCACAGGTTCAGAGCCCGGGTGCACCCCGATGCACCGCTTGTCAAGCCATGCTGTGGCGGCGTCCCATATAAAGTAGAGGAAGATAGGCACGGATGTTAGCCCAGGGCAAGGCTTCCTCAGCAAAAAGAGGAGGATTGGCGACAGATGTTAGCTCAGGGCTAATCTTCCTCACACACACAAAAATAAATTCTAAGAATTTGCTAACATTCTGGCGTGTAGGAAAACAGGCACTCTCATTCATTGCTGCTGGGAGTAAAAATTAGCCCTATAGAGGATTGTTTGACAATACCTATCACAATTACAAATGCATATACTTTTTAATCCAACAATTTAATTTATCCTATCAGTATAGTTGCACCCATGCAAAATGATGTATGTAAAAGGTTATTCGTGGCAGCATTGTTTGTAAGAGCAAAACTTCGGAAACAATCCAAATGTCTATCAATATGGGCCTGACTGGTCAAAGTTAATCCATACAGTGGAAACTAGTACAGCAGTAATAAAGAATGAAGAGGTTCTCTTTAATCTAATATAGAAGGATCTTAAGACATTAAGTGAAAATAATCAAGATGCAGAATACTGTGTGTAAATATGCTACCTTTTATGTTTAAAAAAAAGAGAGAAAATACAGTCTTTATATTGCTTCTATATGCATAGAAACTCTGCATAAAAATGAAACTACAAGTGGTAATATATTGGGCTTGAGGGGAAAGAGGTTATAATTAGGCAAATGAAAGAAAAGGATGGGAGGGAAACTTAACTGTATACCTCTTTATATTTTCTGAGTTTTGAAGTATATGAATGTATCACCTATTCAGAAATTTATATTTTTATGTATCACCCACTATAAAAGTGAATTTGCAAATGCTTTTTAATATATTTTGAGGCTATTTTTATTAGGACCATAAAAATTAAGGACAATTACATCTTCGTGATTTATTGAATTTTGTATTATCATATAGCAATCTTCTTTATCTCTAGTAAAGTTTTGCCTTATTTTTTGTCTATTATTTTCTTCAACAGCTTTTACTATATATTTCTCACCCTTTGTCTTTTACTGTATTTGTAGCCTTATATTTTAGACTTGTCCCTTTAAATATCACATAGCTAAATCTTTAAAAAGAATCAAGTCTAACAATCTATTTTACCTGGAAAGTTTAGCTCATTTGAGCTTATTTTTACCATCTTATACATATGCCTTTTCTGTCTTGATTTCTCATTTTCCTTTTACTCTCCCTTCATTTCCTTCTTTTGTCCTAATTTTTTAAAAGATATCCTTACTATCTTTAAGGTAAGAGTCTTATAGATTAAAATAATAAATTATTAAAAACACAACTTCTAGGGGCCAGCCCGGTGGCGTAGTGGTTTGAGTTTGCGCACTCTGCTTCAGCGGCCCGGCACAGATCTACACACTGCTCATCAAGCCATGATGTGGCAGCATCCCACATACAAAAATAGAGGAAGAATGGCACAGATCTACACACCACTCATCAAGCCATGCTGTGGCAGCATCCCACATACAAAAATAGAGGAAGACTGGCACAGATGTTAGCTCAGGGACAATGTTCCTCAAGCAAAATGAGGAAGATTGGCAAGAGATGTTAGCTATGGGCCAATCTTCCTCACACATACACACACAAAAACCCCAAACACAACTTTAACTTTTTATTTTGAGATAATTGTAGATTCAGATGCAATTGTAAAATATAACACAGAGAGATACTGTGTTCTCTCTACCCAGTTTCTCTCAATGGTAACATCTTACAAAACTATACTACAAAATCACAAACAGGACATGGACGCTGATATGCTCTATCAATCTTATTCAGATTTTCCCAAGTTTATTTGCATTTAAACTCTGGCTTTCCTTTGTGGATAGTCTCTTTTTCCCTCTGGCTGCTTCCAGTATCTTCTTTTTTAATCTTTGGTGTTCTGCAATTTCACTATGATGTGTATGTGGATTTCTTTTTCTATTGCTTGGGACTTAGTGGGTTTTTTTGAATCTGTGGTTTACTGTCTTTCATCAATTCTGGAGAATTCCCAACTATTACCTCCTCAAATATTGTCTCTGCCGCATCCTCTCTTCTTAAAATCCAATTAGAAATGTTAAATTTCTTCACTATCTTCCATATGATTTAACATCTCTATCATATTTTCCAACTCTAACTTTCTGCCCTATACTCTGGACAATTTTTTCGTTATCTTAAATTCATGACTTCTCTCTTCAGCTACGTTGATTCTGCTGTTCAATTTACCCAGTGAGTTTTTAATCTTAATAATTTATTACATTTTCATTTCTAGAAGATCCATTTGTTCTTTTTCAAAACCTGCTTGGTTATTCATTATAGTCTCTTACTTCCTTGGTTTGTCCTTCTAGAATTTCTTTTTATTTGTTTACATATTAAGAAAAATGATTACTTTTCTTGGAACTTTATGAGAATTCTTTAAGATCTAGATTGAAGTTGAATTCTTCCAATGAGGATCTATGTTCGCTTCTGCTAGTGTCCTGTGGACACAAGCAATCCACAGCTACTTTAAAACGATTTATCTACGTGGTCTGAAAAACCACAACGGCAGTGTAAATTATGACCAAAAACCTGCATGCAGGCACAACTTATGCTTGCAAATTCTCAGGGCAGATTACTTTCCCCCTCCACCTACTATCAAGGTTAAGATGTGCAAAATTCCCCCTTGTCCTCTTCAGTTTAGGAGTTAGCTTCTTGTCCACCAGTGATGACGCAGGTCTTGGGTGGGTTCCAGTTTACTTCCTGTCCTCCACGTCCTATGTATTCATCACAACGAATGCCCAAGGTCTCTGGGATTCAGCCAAAAACCTCAGGTGCAAGCCTGCTGTGGCCCTCACCTACTAGGGCTCCCACTTTTGCTTAGGTGTGGAGATGTGTGGGTTCACTGCTTTTATTTGATCAGTGATGTGTTCTCAACTGTGAGGATCACTCAGACTACTAAATTCTACATATTGCTAAAAATGCAAGTTTCTTATTTTTTTCAAATATTTAAATATAGTTATTTTATCTTATATAAAAGATCCTTAAGTCTTCAAGGATTAATTATGATTTTCTTCT
The DNA here is from genome assembly GCF_020826845.1 of Diceros bicornis minor. Classification (NCBI taxonomy): domain Eukaryota; kingdom Metazoa; phylum Chordata; class Mammalia; order Perissodactyla; family Rhinocerotidae; genus Diceros; species Diceros bicornis. The sequence goes on along the minus strand of NC_080749.1, from coordinate 11,285,721 downwards.
TTTTCTCTGCTGCTTCTCACTCACTATAGACATTACTTTGGACTATGAGCTCATATTTAGCATATTTTAATCTGTGGGAACTCTGAGGAACCAGATTTGAGAGTGGCTTCCTCTATATAAGTTCAAGGTTTGTTCCTGTCAGGCATCCTCAGAGGCTACAAACACAGATCACTTTAATTTAATTCATCAGCTTGGGGTTTCCCAGATACCCCAGATAAGCAAAACTGAAAAGATATCTGTGTGAGAAGAGAGCTTAGTTACAAATTAGGGAAGACTGGCTTTTTCCTCAATCCAGGACAAAGTCAAGAGAGGTATCATACCAATTTGAACATAGTGTTTCTCCTAGTCCACCTTTTCATGGATATATAGCACCTTGACAGTGCTGGCTTAATGCCAGCTCTTACCTGTCACCTGGGATGAGCTCAAGGACTTCTTTCCTATCTGTCCTAAAGACTCACATTAGTAATTAAGTCCTTGGGGCACCCTTAAAATCAGTTCTGTTGTGTTATACTCATATATATATATACCTTTTATAGGGAGAGATTTTGTTTTTTCTTCATTCTATTAATTTGGTGATATTACTGTAAGTGCTGTATATGTTTTAAACAGATGATATAAAACACTCCATGATCTTTAGGAAAAACAAAGTCTACTTGATAAATGCAACAAATAGTAAAATTATGCTTCAGTTCTTTATTATGACCTGTTAATGACATATTCATTTTCACTCATATTGTGTTATGACAGAGACAGAAAGTAAGAAGACGGATATGAAAGAAGAAGAAAATAACATAAGTATGAGTAATAGAAATAAGAAATGTCAGACAACTTTACAACAGAAAAAACAAATTCCGGGGCGAGAAACAAGAGATGCATCAACAAACAAACAAGTCTACCCAAAGAAAAGCAGACCCAGAGGAAAACAAAGAATTCTAAGAGGAGTGCAGCCCTTGACTTTCATGGAATAAAGAAAGAATATCCATATCTCGTGGCTTTTTAATAGTGCTGCTGATGAATTTTTTCAATCACATCGCCATTCTTCTAGAAAAGCCCTCACAATGGGAAATTAAACCTGTATACCCGGTTTAACCTGCAGGCATGGTTTCTCCAATATTCAGTTTAGCCTAAGACAATTTAAAACTCACTAGACAGCCTCATATCACTAAGGTCTTTTGTCCCCCATATGTTTCAAAATTTCAGCCAATTCTCAATTTAGAGGTTATAAAAATTAAAAGGTCTCCTAGGTAAATCTCAACTCTCATCACATTGGGACATTTTGGCATACCTATCTGTTTTACGACTTACTGCCTAGGGGCACAATTAAACCAACCTCTACTCATACATGGCATTTTTGATAGAATCAAAATTTGGGAAGCTGATTACTTGTAAATCTTCCTACCTACAAGCATTCCTCCTCCAAAAATAACTTTCATCTCATTCTTTAAAAAAAATAGTAAAAGAAGTTTAACACTCTTTTACTTCTACATACAGACATAAATATTTTTTTCATTGTGTAAAAAAGCTAATTACTTAAAATTCAGAGTTCATGGATGATGAATATATAGCAATACTAAATGTTTTATTTCCAGTAAAACTGAACTAAAATATAAGTTTCTTTTCCTGAAGAGCAGACAAGGCTACATAGTTTTTATTTTGTAATCTTAAAATCACCAATAGTTAAACATGGCTTTTAATAACATACGATTATCTATTCTCTGAAACTTATCAGTAAGTTGTCAGCACCCACAGGTCATTCAAGCATCATACTTCATTCAAAATTATTTATTTCAGGAAAAAATATGAATAACGCATTTCCTAAACATAGTAGCTTAAAAAAAGTATTAGATCAGAGTATATTCATTTGCTATACAACTTCAAGGTCTAATCATAAACTTTCTCATGAGCAGCATAATAGACAACATAAATGCTTCCTTCTTCCAAATTTCAAAAATTACTTAACACACTGAAAGATAACATGGAACCAAACTTTTGTCCAAAACTTGAGCCTTTGCCTCTTCACAAAAAAATATTTTTCTGATTAGTTATAAATGCTAGAAGGGCGATTTGATGTGTATGATAAATAACTCCCAAAGACTACATATTTTTCTCAATTACTATAATAATGAAGTTGCCAGAATTCAAATGTAATGTCTGAATTTTGAATTTAGAGCATCCAGCTACTGCTTCAAAATTATATCTTTGCCTCCTAAAGATGAAAGTACCTATCTCTTCTTGTCTCAGGAGCTAGACAGTAAAATATTTAATCGACTTATTAACACATTTTTTAAAGGCCCATAATGATTCCAAAAATTCTTAGTCTTCTTATTCTTATTCTTAGTCTCTCACACAATAAGTAAGTAGGCAATCTTCTGACCTTATTCTGAACTGGTAAGAAGAAAATTGATAAAAAGAAAAAAAAAAAGTTCAAAATTCCTAGTGCTGGGTAGAATAACAGGCTGATTTCAATTCTGTTTTATAGGCATATGAAATCAGGGCATTCTGGAAAAAAATATAATTTCCCACCTAATGTCTTCATTTTCCATTACATTTACATTATTGTATTCCACCCCCTACCTCCCTTCCATCTATGCTGAGGAGATACTTAGGATCATTTCTTTAGGAAGGAAAAATATAAAATTACTCATAACAAATAAAAAATGAAGAAAATCACACCCAGGCTCAGTCTTCTACTATCACAAATGAGGTCTTCATCATGACATAGGTTTCTAGTCCGTTTTTCATTTTGGAAACTTTTCATTTTACAAACTTGTCCAACCCCAAGAATCACCAGTGGAGCTTGCTGAAAATTCAGGTTCCCTTGCTCCTTCCAAACTTAATCAGAATTTTCAGGGGGAAGGACCTAGAACTCTGTTCTTTTAGTCAGCATCCAGGTAATTTTTATGATGAGATAAGTTTGAAGAACACCAATCTTGGGACTACGTTCATCTTAAAAAAAAAAAAGTCCACTCCTAATTTTCCCTTTATGAGTTCCTTAGGAAGCAGCATGGATTAAAAGTATTGTGAACTGCACATATTAAGATAAAACCCAGTCCACTTTGCAGGATAGCCTTTTAGAGTGGCTAAAAATATATGAAAGTAAACTAGCAGTTCCTAATTGTTAATTACCCTGAGGGTTGGTGGGTCTAAGCCACTATCTTAAGCAAACGAGGTTCCTCTCAATTTGAATTATTTGAAGCATCATCACGCTTTCTATCTAGAGACTTCGCAAAGGGATGATCTTGCTAGCATGTGCTAATCAAAGACCTGTACAGACTGGACTAGCTATGTCTAAAATTAAAAAGACAATGCAAAATCAGGAAGAGCTTCTTGAGAATGGCATAAAAAGGAAACAAAGTGGATTTAGATATGTGTATTTCTTTACCATGTTATACCCTTGTGTGTGGTATAGAACATGGCACATAGAAGGCATTCAATACATGGTTGATGAGTGGATGAATGAGAGTAAATGAATGAATGAGGTATGTGTCAGTGACACAAATAAAAATAGTATCATATAATTCAGTAACATCTTCAGGGGAGAGAAAAGTAGTTTTAAAAATTTCTATAAATTACCTGGTAGAAAACCTTTACCAGCCTTTAACCTGAATAAATGACACTGAAATTTATTTTCAAAACAGGAAAGGCAAATCCTGAGAGGCCCACAAAAGCACAAACATAAAGAGAAGGAAACAAAAGAAAACAAAAGCTAAGGTGGTGCTTCAGGAGTAACACAATCTGAGACAAGCAGCCCATGAAGACTAGCACACAAGGTCACGTCGACGCTCTTCCCCAGGGTGGGCTCAGCATTAAAAACCACATACAGACAGCACACTAAAGGGCCCAAATTCACAAGAACGACGACTGAACAAGAAAGGAGAGGAGAATTCAGGTAGAGGTGGGGCAAAAATCCAAGAGAAACAGAATGAAGAAGAGTGGAGGGAACAGCGTGCAACGTCTCATGCAGGGACCTCAGTGAGGACAAGGGGGCGCCAGGCAAGACTCGGTGAGAACAGAGGATGAGTGAAAGCGAGACACTCAATCACAGAAACACACCGCTTACCCTCTGCTTTAGTGGCAGTACCATCTTTAAGCAAATTAAAAAACAAGGGAAGGGATAACAGGGAACAGTTAGTAACATTAAGAAAATTAAAAAGCAGAATGTTATTAGCTACTAAAAAAGCAAAAGTACAATTTAAAATAAAATTAGAAGGAAACAAGTTCAACAGCAAAGCAGAGTCTGAAGCAAGTCAGCGCACCTTATGTTGAAATCAGTTTGGTACAATGTGCTTTTGCCTTTGGAAAACAAAACAAAAAAGGGCAACCCAGGGTAGTGCCTCAGTTGGTAGAGTGATTGTTGTTCTTTGTTTTAGCCAACTCTCATCCTCTTCAGAGTTCCTTTTTCTTAGAACAAAGTACTAGCAGAATGGGAGGGAAAAACTAAGAACTAAAACACTAAAGAGTCACCCAAAGGGCAGAGGCAAGTAAGAAGCTCAGAGAGGCTGGCTCTAGCAATGCCTATCCCAACTACACGTGGAGCAGCAAAGCTGTACAGCACGGTACCTGCGTCAAGGCCTACGGACTCCATATCTTCCCTCAGATGTCTGGACTCTAGAAGTTTGGAAAAGGATCATCAGCTTTAACGCTATACTTCTGCACAGATGTAACATGTCAACCTAAGTAGTAATTTTAACAACTTCTCAGTAGGATCATGTTCTATTTTAGGAGGTTTTTTGCTTTTTGTTGTTTTGGACGTAAGGAAAGTAGAGGTAGAGTTCTCAGGAAATGGTAAGAGAATGGGAATACTCCAGTCCTGTTATTTGAAGAGGTAACACTAGGCTGAAAATTTACCATCAGTGCTTCTAAAAGGTCAGTTCTATATCTTCAGACCAAAAGACCTGAGTGCTTTGACTAGCACTGATGGTCCATATTAATATATCCCAAATACACACAGAAAAAACAGACTACTGAGTACTCTAAAGCTGGTTTTTACTCCCATTTTCAAGCAAAGAAACAAATACTAATTACAGATACTCAAGGTGGATCAAATGTATTGAAACACAGGTAAGTACTTAAAAATTGAACTAAAATAATAGAACTACTTCAACATAGGAGAGAGGAGTTCTTCCTGATCTCTTCATTACTCAATGGTTACATATCAACATAGTATCATAAACCCTCCTACGTAATGTTATAATAGTTAACATTAGAAAGGTAGGAAAGGAGAGCTCTTACTGGGTTTCTTCCCAATCAAAATGTATCTATGTATGAGATATTTCACCGTAGAGAAAAACAAGACTGATTTAACAAATGCTCCAGAATAGAAATCTTTCAAATTAATAATGTTCCTATCACCATCACAGTTTCTTTCACTGTATAGGATAATCGTTTACAAAGGACTTTTATATAATTCCATTTATCACTAGCATATACCTGAGTCAGGTGGCTATTATTACAACTAATTTATGGCTGGAGAAAACAGACTCAAAGAAGCCGTGGCCTGCTCAAAGCAACCAAGCTAATAAGTGGCAGGCCCAGTAATCTTCTCTTAGTGTCCTCTTACTGTGCTTCCAAGCTCAAAACATTTTTAGAACATTAGTTTGAGAACTGACTTTGGAATTAGTTTGTAAACCACATAAGTAATTCGGTCCCAATGTTTCATGAAGTTTAAATTATATTCATTTCTATAAAATCCAAAATAAAACCGATCCAGCTAAGTCCTCAGATTTTGGCTTGGAACAACTTTGCTTTTAAGAAAAATAAAATGAAATAAACTATTAGCCTTACATACCGTAGGTGTTAAGTTGTCTGCTAAAAAACTGAGAAATTGACTTACCATTCTGTCAGATACCAGTTCTTTTGAAAATAACTTTTTTTTAATCTTTTGGGCTATCATTAGAGTAAATGCATGCTCCTCCCCAAGGCAACATATGGAAGGACAACACTGTTGTACAATATGGTTATGCTGGTGAACAAGTCCACCACATTCCTCTAGGGGTCTTCCTTGCTGTCGTCCCTCTCTCCCTCTCCCCCACCCAGCTCCCCCGCTCCGGGTACATTCTCAAATGGGGAAATATCTAACTACAACGACTACCTTGGTGAATCCCTCACTAAACCCTTCTGGCTCTTCTTCCCCCAATGTCAGGAGGGGAGAAAACCCAGCTTTAGCAATATGGGAGGTGGCTTAGGTGCTGGCTAGGCTGCCCCGAAGGGGGAAGTGAAGCTGAAGGAAGGACATGCTCAGGGCCATACACCATGTGAGCACCAGTGTACTTACTTGTCACTAAAAAGAATGATGCTCCAGAGAAAGGCAACACTCAACAAACTGGCTGCGAACCAGCATTAAGTGCACAGAGTTACTTATACTTAAATATCAGCCCTGCAACAGTGAGAATTTCCTCAATTATGGTTTTTGGTAATTTGCTACATAAATAAATTTGAGCAGAGGTAAGTGGCCTCTTGAACAGCAGAACCAGGGGGAAAGGTGGGGGGTCTGGTTACCTAAGGATGCGTAGGACCCCGGAGGCAAGGCCGCGGCAGAGCTGAAAGGCGCAGCGCCTGAAGTCGCGGAGACTTTGGATTTGGCACTGGCAGCCGCGTTCACGTCAATGTCACTCCGAGAGCGCTGCAGGGACCCAGTCGTTGACACAGATTTGGTACTAACTGTAGAAGCTTTAATGGTGAAGGAGGAAACGTTAGTAAGGACTATACTGAAATTTTAAACATATATTGTTAAAACTTGATTTTCTTTTCTTGAAAACAAATATCAAGTTTTAACAAACGTTGGAGCACATATGCACTGACCAACAGTTTCTCCTGGTCACTGAAGACAGAGTCCAGCCAATGGTGAAGAAAATGAAAAGTGACCACAACTATACACCCCTATCACATCTATTTTCTTATAATCAAAGATTATAAACTCCAAGAAACGGACCAGATTTCTGGTTAATATGAGAAGGGAAATAACAAAAACCCCGGCCAGTTTCCTCACGATGTGGCATAAACGTGCACTCTTACCCAGGCGCCCTCCCCCTCTCACCCCTAACCACCACCAAGCTGCTGCTGCTGCTGCTGCTCAAAGCATCACAAGTTGTCCTCACTCTCCCATCAAGTGATCAGAGCAAAGGAGCAGCACTATTTGTGGCAGCATCCCCACGCTGGAGGGAGGTGGGTGAGGAAAGGTCACAGAGCTCAATTTCTGCCTGCCGAAGTCATCCTGACAATGTCTTCCTCACGGCAATGGGCCCCTGGGAAAGCAGAGCTTTGCTGGGGACAGTGGGAGCACAGAGCAGGGCAGCACACTCTGCAAACCTGAGAGGGACCTGAGAGCAGGTCGCTGGCTTCCAGCAACTGAGCAGCTTCTGGGAGAAGAACAGCCCACCTGAGGTTAAGAAACAGAGCTCTCCCCTGGACTGCCTTCTCCACAGCTGTTAGTCTTACCTCTAGAGGTGGTACTTCCAGTAGGACTTCTTTTGGCAGAGAGCGGCCGACTGAAAATAAAGGTATACATCTGTTTATTATCAAATTTGTACTTTATCTGCGTTAATGCAAGTACAGTTCACAACAGGAAATTATGCTAAGAATTATTTCAGAGTTTTTAGAATTTTTCAGGTGATTTCGGACCACAATCTTACGAACCCTCAATTTCAGACAAAGCTCTAGCATTATATTCTTGACTATCTTCTAAAGATACACAGAGAAGTCATAACTCAAGACAGAAGTCAGAAATACAGAATGAAGATGATAATACGTTAAGTCCTAGGTTTTGAATGCCCTCCATTTCCAAACTTGTCTCCAGGTTAACACTGACATTCTCTATGAAAAATTCACGTGTGTTACTCCAAAACTATATTCTAGGACTGCTATATAAATTTATCCAAAAACTACTCACGGCAGAGACCAAAGGCACCCATTTCTTACCATTCCCCATAGTATCTTATCTAGTACCAGAATCCATCTTAAGTAATGGGAAATTATAACAGGCACATATATGTAAAAAATACAGCTAGAATTTGTGTTCTTGTGCAGCAAATTTTTATTTTATTTTTTTCGTACTATTTTTTTTTAGTAATTTTTTATTTATTTATTTTTTCCCCCAAAGCCCCAGTAGATAGTTGTATGTCATAGCTGCACTTCCTTCTAGCTGCTGTATGTGGGACGCGGCCTCAGCATGGCCAGAGAAGCGGTACTTTGGTGCGCGCCCGGGATCTGAACCTGGGCAGCCAGTAGCGGAGCACGCGCACTTAACAGCTAAGCCACGGGGCCGGCCCTGTTGTGCAGCAAATTTTTAAATATAAAATCTTAACACTAACGAAAAGCACAGCTGAATTCCTTACTTCAGACTCTCTTGAGAGCTAGAAGACGAGCGATCGGATTGCGGCAGCGACACAATGCTGTCCGAGTTCTTCAAATGGGACTGCAGGGCTTTCTGGTAGGAGGACTCCAAGGTGTGGTATAAGTGCTCGGCTTCTCTGCTGAAGTGACTGTGGAAACCCCAGTAACACCTAGGGAACACACAGCTTCCTGTTATGCTCAGTGGGCCATAATGGAGATTCACTGAGCTCTGGAGGACACCACATAACCTCTTCAAGGACTGGAGTCCTCAGTTTACCTGCTACTAGAAGCAGCATGGTATAAGGAAGAGAGTGTGAGCAAAGGAGGCCTGGGAGGAATCCCGCCCTCACAATTCACTGGCTTTCTGACACTGGGTGAGTTACCCAGCTTCTCTGAATCTCAGTCTCATTTATAAAATGAAAACAAAAGGGCCTAACCTGCAAGACTGGGAAGGCTTAGGGAAGAAGGAACTAAAACATCTAGAACTATACCTAGAACACAGGAGGGACGCATTAATGGCAGCTTTTATGAATGCAATTTGACACTCATTGATTTGAAGTATTTCAAATTGCCTTAGATAACATGTTCAAAAGGGAATGGAAAGATATTCACAGCTACTTGAAATCTGTGTTGCATTATGACTAAAGAACTAGACAAAATTGGGGGAGGGGGAGAAAACAATACAAAGATAAAAACAGCATAAGAAGATCATTAAGAAATCCATTCCCAGTAGTTTTTAGCAACTATTAATTATGTTGCTTATTTTGATAGGAAGTACCCAAGATGAGACTGTGGTAAGCACTTCAGTGTTATAGTGAAGTCCTCCAGAAAACTCAGAAACCAGGGAAATATAATTTAATGGAGAGCAGTTCAACAACAAGGACTTGATCAGTATATATTAATGCAGCCAAGTAAAACAATCTTCCAGGCTAGCAAAAACAGATTTTAACCTGTGTCAATTACAAGAGTTGGTCAACTATGAAAGCACAGAAAAAAACAATGCGCTGTCCGAGAGAGTAAGTCGTAGCATCAAACGTCTGGTTATTTATGGCCAGAGTGGCAAAATTATTCTAAGGGAGGTACCGAATGGAGGGGGCCACAGCCACATGACTGGAGCATGACCAGTCCTAATGGCACAACTGCTTCAAATGTGGGATGGCAACATCAAGCTACCACTGTGACACTCCCAAGCATCATATCCATCTACCTCCCTCACCGTGACTCACACTTCCCAGCAGCCACCCGAAGCCTGCACAGGTCTGAGCGCAGGAAAGAATCCCCGTGATCGTGATCTTTCACGGTAAATCAAAAAGGTCACTTTAGCTTATGACTTGGCTTGTAACAGAGCTTAATGAGTAAGAGAATACACTGAATATGCATACAAGTGCTTTTCTGATGCATGTAATAATTTCTCATCAATTTAAAAATCAACATTCTGTTGTTTACCTCAGTCTTGTTTATATTCCAATAATATCAGTCTTTCAGGCTTGGGCATTGAACAACCTCCTAACAAAAAACTAGAGAAGTATTTCAAAATGGCCTTTTGGGGTCATGTTTAAAAGTCATGATTAACAAAACACGTTCAAGTAACTGAACGAATTTTTAATAAGGCAATGTAGACAGTGCATCTGAAAAATAAAGGTAGTGAATAAAAAAAGTGGTGTACGATAAACACTTACTTTCTGGCTTCTATCCTTGCTTCAGAATCGGCATCATGTATTCCCTTCTTTATTGTTTCGGCTAATACTGATATGTGTCTAGATATTTAGAAAAGAAATCAGTAACAATCATTAATACATGGTTTTATGTGGATGAAAACAGGTATGAGAAATAACTTCAAAATGGCAATGTAGAACTTAGAGCCTTTGTGCCAAGTGAGTCAACTAACATGCAGCTAAGAAAATCAGAACACCCTGCAGACCTTCTACCTTCTAATTCTGTCCCAGTACCCTATCTCCACCTAAGTACCCGAGAACTGTCCTCTCTTGTGTGATGTTTTTTAATAACTGTTGATTTTTTTAAGGCCCACTTATTTAGCTCAATCTTTCATGAACCCAAACAAAAAACCCTATTTTTCCATGGTCAAAACTAGTTTCTATGGAAACTATAATGAGATAATAATCTTAATACTAAAGAAACTACCTACATCACATCTGTATAATAAACAGAATGTTTTTTCAAGTTCCACTACGTAACATGAACAATTTTATAAAATTATGTAGCCATTTTATAAAATAGGTATTCTCTTTAGTTATGTCCGACCCCAGCTAGGAAGAAATCATCCAAGTGTCTCATTGAATATTCAACAAAGTTTTAAGAAAAGGGAGATGACTGGAATGAATAATTTCATAGAACAAAGACTGAGTTATCAATTCTACAAGCCCATTCCAAATCTTTGCCTCATCACTTCATTCATTCAATAAATATTTAGTGAGCACGTGGCTAAGTGGCAGACACTGAGCTAGGAGATGAATGAATACACGAGACTACTTCTGGGTTCTTCATGTTTTTCTGTTCTGCTCACCTGTCTCCACATTAAATCCCTCATTCCACTTTCCACCTCTAATTCTAAAACTATCACCAGATGAAGACATAATAATGAAGGGATTAAAGAACAAGGAAGTATTTAAAAAAATGTGCAACTATCTTCTAGATTCAAGTATTTTTAGATGAAATTTCACCTCTGGGAGGTTTGGCTTTGTTTCATCTCTGACCACTGCCTATGGAATGGGACTCCCAGGAGTACTCGATTTATTAAAATTCCACTACTAACAAAATGTTTAATATGCTGTGAAGTTCTTCACAAACTATACAATATACCATTAAAACTTGAGTGGCACTACATCATCTATTGTCTCCAAATTTAACTCAGAAAGAATAATAGGCACCTACAATTGATAGGAACTAGAAATGGCAAAGAATGAATCTCAAAATTAATAGAGACATGCTTCTTTAAGAATTCTACCATAATTCTACTTTTTATAATGATGATGCGAAACTTACCATACACCAACCTGAATAAAGAGAAAACTGCTGACTTTCTGATACAGAGGGATCAAAAAGGAAACTCTCAAATGAGTGAAATTCCTTTAAGGACCTAAGGGTTACACCTTGCCTACTAAGAGCAACTTTAAACACTGACCTCACTGGAACTGATAGGAACATGCCGCAGGATCAGAGTCACCAGAGTGAATCCTAGCTCTGTAGTTCTCATCATGCACATCTGTCCACATCTCTGGGCGCACTAACATTTCACTCGATGAAATTCACTAAAAGCTTCTGCCAATATTATGTGCTTTGCATCAGTAGAAATAACACAAGTAGACATGCAAACAAATGTTTAGATTTCTTATAGAAAGTGGGTGGGACCACTCACTGAGGCATTAAATCTCAAGATTCAATTCAGAGGAAAAAACAGCAAATCAGATGCTCACCGTTCCAGTGAATGTGTCTGCCATTCTTGTAAAAGTAAATCTAAAAATTCAAAACAGCGCCTGAAAATTGTAAAGAAAAAAACATGTAACTTAGTAATTTGTATCTTAGTAAAAATAAGAGCTTTTTTCTTCTTTAGTGACCCAACACTACTTTTTACACTTGGTACATTTCTTCTAATTTTTACGATCCAAAAAATAGAACATAAAAGATGGAATCAAAATTGACTGAAAACCAAAGCAAATGAAAATAACTAAGCACCTATGGTGGTGAAAAAGAAAAACCACAGAGATATAGGGACAGGATACAAGAGTTCTCTTGAAATCAGAAACTTGATCTTCATGGCAACATTATTGAGAGGGCACATCATTGTCATTTGTTTTTTTAATACTTCCCCAAACAATACATTAATACAGGATGTACACATGCACAAAAGATCAATGTAATTACAGAATCAGGAAAGTGGTCTTCGCATTAATTTCACAGAATTTCCTCTAGCTACTCAGCTATTTTCCTCTCTTCAATCTTTCAACATCCTTTGATTTCAAGCCTTTTCACTTTTGTGATCTTTCTTGGCCTGATTTGTGCATAAAAACAATTCCAGTCTCATTTCCTCTGGATTACATCACCACTTTGGGTCCTACCTCTTTATAATCTCCTTTTTCTGAAGTCCAGGATAGCTATCTTTGTAGGAGTAAATCTTAATAGTCTTAGGATCCATTCAAGGAAACAAATCAGAAGGTAATCTTCTTCTAATGACCAGACTTTCTTTCACATGATCCTCCCAATTCAAAACCCCATAATCCACATAATTACTGACTCAATAAATCCTTACTAAACTCTCACCCTATGCTACATGATGGAGATACACTGGTAACCAAGACACAATCCAGCAACCCAGACAGACAAGAAACAGTTACTGTGTGCCAGTAGCACACAGGAGAGCTATTCAACCCAGTCCTAGGGCTGGAAACAGTGGGGGTGTGGGGGGTTGTAAAGCAAACTTTCTCCAAGGAAAGACACTGACCTATGCCCACACCCTTCTTCACTGTCTCTTTCCCCACACTGCCCTAACCTAGGCCATGTTTATTTAACTTTTCCCTCATGTCATTTCCTGGTGTAGATTTTTCTTGTCTCTTTTCTTCACCTACTCCTATTCATTATTCAAAAAGCAGTTCAATTTTCAACTTGTCTATGATGCTTCTTGGGCATACATCAGCTAGCTTTAATGACTGCCCTCTATGAATTCCTAAATCCACAACACATGTTGTAACTCACTCTTATATTGCTTTGTATTATTGTTTTTAATCTCCCCAACTAAATTATAAACTTCTTACAGGCAGGGAGATTGTGCAAGCCACCTCTTGCAAATTCTACAAAGCAAAACTAGGTACAGGTTGAATATATAACAAAACTGCACTGCCTTGGTTACATTGCCCTCTTTGGTTCTCCTCTTTACCTTCCTGAAGGCAGAGGGACTGGGCCAGATGGTCCACATTACTTCTTTCAGCATTAAGACATATGGTTCTGACTGACATTCACACTAACTAAATACAAGAACAGCAATCTAAGCGTGTGGTTCAGAAATTGGTGAAGGGGGTGGCACTTCTATTGTCACAGTGATTGTAGGTGGCTACTCGTATTTAGTCCCAGAGGCCAAAACTGTTAAATCCTATGGACTGAACTGTGTTCCCTCAAAATTCATATGTTGAAGCCCTAACCTCCAATATGATGGTATTTGGAGATGGGGCCTTCGGGAGGTAATTAGGTTCACATGAGGTCATGAGAGTGGGGCTCTCATCATAGGATTAGTGCCCTTCTAAGAAGAAACACCAGAGAGCTTGCGCTCTCTCTGCCATGTGAAGACACAGCAAGAAGGCAACCATCTGCAAGCTACCCTCATTAGAACTCAACCATGCTGGCACCCTGACTTCAGACTTCCAGCCTCTAGAACTGTGAGAAAATAAATTTCTGTTGTTTAAGGCACCCAGTGTATGATGGTATTTTGTTATGGCAGCTCAAGCTGACTAAAACACTCAATATCTTGTAATGGTCCACAACAATGATATGTGTCACCTCACTGGAGGAACTCTGCTTTACAAAGGAAAAACACATTCTGAATTTCTCTTGGGAATCTAAAAAATCGTGATAATGATAGCAGCAGCAGCAGCAACAAATTCTAATAATGGTTACCATTTATTAAGCTTTCACTGGGTGTCAAACCCTTTTTACCTAAATGACTGTGAATCCACAGAACAACTCTACACAGAGGTACTCATTCCTAACAGGTCAAATAATTAGAAAGTGGGAAAAGGTAATGCTGCAAGTGAAGTCTGTCAGGTTCTGAAGTTCACTATCACCCCTCTTGCAGACTTTACACTCTCACCTCCAGGGGGAGTTGACATTGCTTCCCTCCAATCTCAAGAAACTGAACTGTGGGTCAAGGGCAGACTGTATTCCTCAGTGATACACAATTGAGCCATGCAGTTAGAAATTAAGCTTTTTCTGTGCAAGGAGCAAATTTCTTTCTTCCTCGCTTTACACAGTTGAAATATTCCCCTTCTTTTCTCCCTCATGCCTTCCACCTAGCTGTTAACAAGATGGATATGGGGCTGCCTCATGCTTAGGAGGGTCTCCTACCCATGGAAACATGGCAGGACCAACGTGACACCCTGGGAAAGGAGGGAAACAGCAGGTAGCTGAGGTAAACTGGGCTCTAAGCCCTAGAGTGAAGGGCCCTTTCACTGGACTAAGATGAAGACAGAGAACTACAAGAATGGGGCCAAGAGGTTGCTGCCCAGGCCTGCCATTAATTTACCCTACAAAGCTCCTGATACAGTCCATTGAGAGGCTTCAGGTGTCCATGAATCCCCTGAAAATCTACATAAAACTATTCCGGGTATTTACGTTTTCCTGGGAAGACTTAATAGACTGTCAAAAGAGTCTGAAAACAGTCAAGAATCACAGATGCCAGCTAAAAGAGCCCTTATTCCCCACTTGCAGCCTACGGCAGCTCATCAGGACACAAGACAAGATAGGGACTTGGGAACAAAGCCCTAGCTAGCTACCCAGGTTGTATTTTCTGGGTGTATCTCCTGTAACGGTGCAGCAGAACAGGTGACTGGTCAGGATTCAGAATTCGAGAAATCATTATCAGAAGATGCAAACAACATACACCTCCTCCTATCTATGTTAATATTAAATAATTGCCATTAATTGTTACAATGTTTTTTTCTTACCTGTAGTTACTGCTTTCATTCAGAGCATGGGGTAGACCAATGATAGAGGGATTATCTCAGGAAAAAATGTATAGGGCGTCCTCCCCCTCTCTCCCTCCAAAGCCCCTACCAATTAACTCACACACATTCTCTCTCTCTCACACCCACACAAACACAAAAACAATAGAGGTCGTCCAAATTTACTTTCCAGACTTTAGATCATTTAGACTATTTAGATCTTCAATCCAAAGGCATTTATTAAAGCAATCTTAAATATTATTAAACATTTCAAACTTGAACTTCTTTCCATGGAGGGAAATTCGGAATTTGTTTTGCTTTTTTAAACAATTCATAAGTAATGGGGAAACTGTTTAAAAATTTACCTTCTAACTGCAACAGACTTGGAGGTACAGTTACTTGTTATGACAGGTATCAGCCTAGGGATGTGTGTGTGCTATGGAAAAAAAACAAAAGACAGAGGTGAACACTCGAAAATACAAAAACAAAACAAAACAAAGACAACCACTTTCTTACTAACTTACCTAAAGCACATATATATATATATATATATATATATATATATATATATATATATATTCAGAATTAAGTTTAAAAAGGAAAAGGAATTTCACTGGGAAATTCACTGGAAAGGAAAGTGCATTGCTGAAGGCCACGACAAATTTACAAAGCAAAAACAGACAACAGGATGATAAGTCTCAAATCAAAACGGATCATTGGCATGAAGTCTAAAGTCTCTGAGCAGAAGACAGCTGAGTGAGTTCAAAAGGCGTCAGCAGACCAATACCTTTTGATATTGTCTTTTTTGTGTGTGTGTGAGGAAGATCAGCCCTGAGCTAACATCCATGCTAAACATCCTCTTATTGCTGAGGAAGACCGGCTCTGAGCTAACATCTATTGCCAATCCTCCTCCTTTTTTTTTTTCCCCAAAGCCCCAGTAGATAGTTGTATGTCATAGTTGCACATCCTTCTAGTTGCTGTATGTAGGACGCAGCCTCAGCATGGCCGGAGAAGCAGTGCGTCGGTGTGCGCCCTGGCATCCAAACCCGGGCCGCCAGTAGCAGAGTGCGCACACTTAACCACTAAGCCACGGGGACGGCCCCTTTTGATATTTTCTTAATGAAAATGTCCAAAAATGGCTTTGGATTTAATATTTGAAGTAGGCAGTGCAAATAGTAAGAATGAGAAATACAAAGTAATTAACCCACAATAATCAGGAATATGCTGGATAGATTTTAGTTAACATCATCCAGCCCCAGTTTCAAGGGTTGGCTTTGGGAAAAAGGGATTTGAAGGTGGGGAGGAGGTGATGCGGAGAACTTTCATTTTAAGCCTTTGTGAACTACTAGATTTTATTGAAAACTTGTATGTAAATTACTCAGATAATTATTTAAATTTAAATAAATAAGTATTTAGAAAACTTAACTGAAAAGAATATTTTGTTTCTGTGCTTATATACAATTAATTATATTAAAATGTTAGGTGAATAACAAAACCACAAGTACAAATACCTAACACAGATTAAGGAGGAAAGAACAGGAGTGGCGTCTGGAGACATAAAGAACAGAGTATAGACAAGAAACAGATGCAGATGTTCGAATGTTTAAAACTAACGATGAGTCAGTCAATGATCAGCACCTCAGTAACTATACATCACATTCATAATTCACATTACGGAATGTAAAAGGCTCTACGCTATAATTAAGTGCGGGGGAGGCCAATATTGTACGTACGACATGATTCTAACCATGTATAATTACTCTAACAAAAAATGCCTCTAAGATTACTTATCAACGACCAATATCTACCACTTGCTTACTCTATGTATGGCCCCAAAACATACTTACCCGAATGATTAATCTAACAGCTACAACACCAGAAGTGGCCATAATTTTGGCACTATTTGGAATTAAATTAAAGATAGTTGGCATAATGGCTTCAGCTCCATGGTCAAACTTATTCCCCAGAACTGATGACAGATGCCTACAATAAGAAATGAGTACCGGACTGTAGTTATATTTCTTGCAAACAGTGAAGCATATAAACCTCTTAACATTTTAGAGCCTTAATTCAAAGTTATCTAGGGATAAAAGACAAAGGTCTACGTAAGATACTGTATAAATATTTCCAATGTACACGTAGAAGACTTGGGAAATAGCCATTAGCACAAAGAATTTGTTCCTTTTTTTTTTTTTAATAAACCATTTCTAACTAATTAGTCTTAAAATAGTAAAAAACAAATTATCATGTACTAATAAAACATAAATATGAAAAAGCTCCCTCACTCTTTCATTCTTTGGCCCTTTTATTTTTAACATATAATATTCATGCTTCAATACTGGACTGTCGCCAAAACTTTACACAGCTGCAACGCCTCGTGACCGCTGCTGCTTGGCTATTCTGACATACTTTCTAACACAGAAGTTCCAGCTTCAAACACTGATACAGGTTTAGCTACAATAAAATTTTACCCCAGTACATGCCTTTAATTTTAACTTTATAGTTACAGTACTCTTCTAGAAACAAACCAGCAAAAATTCTGATAATCATGTTATATCCTGTAAGCAAAATCAACGAAAAAGCTGAGAAACAAATTTATAAAATTTCATTTTCCGCACTAGTGATCATAACTGCTACAAGTTTAAAATAGACGCTTCAGAGCTAAGTCACTGAATAAAATTTAAAATCTGTCACACTTTACATAATTGGGCAAGAAATATTGTAAAAGTACTAACAGAAGTGTAACTGGAACAGGTCTTGGAGACCAGTCAGAAGTTGCATTAAAGTGACCCATCGGACACATTTAATGAACCATCTCTGAAGCCCTGTGACGAGGCTATTTTATGTGTGAGAAAGTGGAGCGTCGCAATCCTTACCCCAATGTGATACAAGCCTCCCGCACTACCTGAGACCGCAGGTCCTTAGCAGATAGTTTAAAGGCTCCATCCAAAAGACGCAAATGTTGAAAGAAGTTATCATACTCAGCAGCACCAGCCAAAAGTAAAGATCTAATCTTTTTTAGCTAATGGGATAGACAAAATTAAGAGATATACAAAACAATAGAAGCCATCAAATATGAGAGAATAACATCAAAGTTAAATGATATATAAATAATTTTCCAAAAAGAATTCAGCCAATTAAATATTAGCTAATATACTGAACAAATCTATGCATCACAAATAAGAATAATTTTTAAAATACAGTATGCGTGATTAATATATAATTCGACAAAATCTATTTTTTAATTGGAAATATTTTAGTGTATTTACAGATTCTATATGCTAATGATAAAATAACTAAAACCTTCATTTTAGCCTGTAAAAAGCTCCTCCCCTAAGCTTACCTTCTCCCACACTCCACTCAACTGCCATTTATTTAATGAATCAAAGGAAAAAGCAATCCTACAGTCTTTATGGTATCCTCCCCTGTATCACTACTAAAAGGCTAGTCTGAATGTGAAATGGAATACAACAGCAATTTCACGACCTCTCTCCTTGCCACCCAACCACTGTAAAGTAGTTTCCACAAGATAAGCTACACCCTCACTTTAACATTAGGCCCACTTATTTTCATTAATCCTCTTTTAAAAATAGAGGCACAGAACTTTTTAGCAAGTGATATGAAGAAAGAAAGGAACAGAGGGACACACGCTGAAAATGCCACTAAAAAGCTGCTTTACTGGCCAACAATCAGAAAATTCAATCTTTACTACAGTGAGAGGGAAGGTCCTCAGCAGACAATCCAGTTAGGTCTTTGTTAAAAGTACAGGGTATACAGAAGCCTGTAAGTTGGCATGTTTTAAAAACAGAAATAGAAGTGAGGTCCTCCACTAAAAAGCTAAAGTGTAAATATGATAATTTACATTTAAAATGTCTACTACTTAAAATTCAGTAGCGCTCTACCCCAATTTCATAATAAAGTATTTAGAATATTTAAATAAATCTAATGAAAACGTAATCACATAAAGTCAACAGCTTACAGCATTTACTCTTTGCTCCCAATCATGCTTGTCATCAGATAATATTTCCCTAATCTTGTTTATGGATTCCTCAAGGTCTCGGCTGGAATAAATCTGTAAGCAAAATTAATTTACAATCAACACAAGAAAATTTACAGAATACACAAAGATTATTTCTTATTTATATGAAGTCAGGAGCATTTAGTAATTGTAGTAAAAGAAATCATCTCATTTTTCAGAAGGACCTATGAGATAACATCTAGACAGATTTGTCTGAGAATGAACTTCTTCCCCATTGTGAATACACACCCACTAGATTTGATGTCCGTGTATGGATAACCTTGCCTCAAATGTAGCTTCACTATAAACTTAACAGATGATTTCATGTACAAAAGAGAAAGAAGCCTACTGGGAAGCTGTCAGGGATGCACAAGTCATTTATTACTCTTAGTATTATTTACACCACCACATTATACCTTAACTTCAAACACTTTTCAAATCTACTTTCTCATTTATCCTCACAGTTTACTTATAACACAGGTAGGGGAATAATCAATCAAGAATGAAGCATGCTGAGAAGGTCAGACTCTAGGATGAACCTGAGCCTAATAAGATGCTTGTTATCTGATTTATACACATATGGCAACCAAGCAGAAGGTAACAAGTGATTCATACAGACATTAAGTGCTACAGGAGTCCTGAGCACGTGATGACATCAGTGTAGGCTGAGGAAAAGCATTATTAGCCCCCAGTCAACAATGGACGACACTGAGGTGCAAAGCAGCTAAAATACGTGACTGTACCCCAACTCTTACAAATAATCTTTGCTTCATCTGTTCGGTACTTAAGTGAAGCATTAAGATAGTACAAACTAAGCTTTTATTAAACCATTATTTAAAGCTTTTCAGACACCAAAATCCTTCAAATTTACAAAGTTTTCTTTCTAAGAAAAACCTCTAAATAAGCACGCTTCTTTGTTCTCACATTTAATCTAATCACTCATTTTTCCCTCTTTTATGTGGTGGCCTGACTTACAAACTTGTTACTAGAACAGGCAGCTTCTCTCCAGTTCTTATTGAAAGATCATCTTGGGCCTTGGCTTTTGCTCTTCATTTCAGCTATAAAAGGCTCCAACATTTTCTAGTCTGCAACCTCAGATCTCCTGTAGTCTTGATAGTTAAAATTACCTTACCTAGTAAGAAAGTTCACATACCACATATTTGAAAAATGAAATTTGAAGAGTAAGCTCATCCTTGTTTTTAATCAAACTCAAATATCCTTACTCACCTGCACTACAGGTACATCATCAAACGCTTTAATAAAATCCTCTTCATCAACAGCACCAGCTCCTTCTTTTGCAGCTATAAAAAATGTTAATTTTTAAAATGAAAACAATGTGCACTGCAAGAGTCTGAATATACACTATCAAAATTACATTTTGAAAGATTTATAACTAGTTTTTTTAAAGGATTAATAAAAATTTAGAGTGTTGTGGAACTGGAAAACATTACTGACTTTAATATCAAGATGAAGTATAGCAATTCTACCATATTATATACATTAGCTTAAAGTCACTTAAAAAGATTACTTGTTTAAGGAGGGACAGTCCAATCTTTAAAGAATTTAGATGATTTATAGTGTATTATATATTATATAGTGTAAATATATATATTTATAGTGTGTGTATATATATATATATATATATATAGTATACAAATCTTTTGAAAGATTCCTAATAAACAGATATAACAGAAAATTTAATTCTTCAGGGAATAAATTAGATTATGTTATTGTTAGGGCTCTAGCATAACAAATTAGTGAAATAGTCAAATAAGTTCTAAAGAATTTAACAGTTCCATTTAAACTTTATGTTAGTCTCAAAATATTTCCATTTCCTTGAACTCATGATAAATTTGAATTTTTCATTTATGGATCAGTAGTAAGTTTCCCCCATCAAGTTGTAAGATGCTTTGTATACTTAGTTAATTGCTATCATTTGGGAGAAAGTTTTTCCTTTTTGCTATATAAACTTCACACATGAATATCATGTGATATTTTATCAGATTTTTTTCATAATAAAGGTTTCACAATTGGTGTATACGGTCATCCTTATACCCCTCATTAACAATTTACATTGATTAGTCTGAGCGCTTTTCTAGAGATTCTCACCAGACAAGCTATCTGGTGTTTGAGGTCATGATGGACTAGCTAGATAAAATAGGGATTTAAAGACAATTTTGGTAGTGGTAAATGTGTGTGTCCTCACTCTTGATGATCACCCACACTGTGTTCACAAGCTAACTATAAAGTGACAAGAACAACAACACATTGTGATGTGGAGCTCGGTATCTGCTTTAGTGTTAAGACTCCATCGCCCTCAGTGGATAGGTCAGGAGCATCTCCTCTGTGTAAGGCACTGTGCCTCGCACCCACATACTGAAGAGGACCTAAAGACCAACTACAGTCCCTGAACCCAAGGAATCTGACAAGAAGGAGTCAACAAGGAAATTCATGACTATGGTGTTAAACAAAATGTAAAAAGGATGAGAGCGGGGCTGAGGGGGAAGACAGGGCTGATATCTCTGCATAATCTACACAGTTGGGATTTTTGG
The DNA here is from genome assembly GCF_020826845.1 of Diceros bicornis minor. Lineage (NCBI taxonomy): Eukaryota > Metazoa > Chordata > Mammalia > Perissodactyla > Rhinocerotidae > Diceros > Diceros bicornis. The sequence continues at coordinate 11,264,152 of NC_080749.1, read as the reverse complement.
AAGGGGTATGGATGAGGAATGAGAAGGAAAAGAAGTGGTCTGATCATGCAGAAATTTTCTAAGCCTTGTTTGTGGAACTGATGCCACCAAAGAATATATCAAGAAAAAGGATTAGAAAGATTGTTCAGCCATAAAAAGGAATAAAATTCTGATACAGGCTACAACACAGATGAACCTCAAAAACATTATGCTAAGTGAAAGAAGTCAGATACAAAAGATCACATATTGTATGATTCTATTTCTATGAAATATAAATCCATGGAGACAAAATGCAGATTGCTGATTGCCAGGGGCTGGGGGAAAGAAGAAATGGGGAGCAACTGTTTAAAGTGTATGGGGTTTCTTTTGAAGTGATGAAACTGTTTTGGAACTAGACAGAGGTGGTGGTTGTACAACATTGTAAATATACTAAATGCCACTGAATTGTTACACCTTTAAAGTGGTTAAGTTTATGTATATGAATTTAAGCTCAATAACAAAAAAATAATTTAAAAAATGGACCAAAAAAAAAAGATTAGAAAGAACTAAGAATCACAGCAACAAATGTAAGAAACAAGCACAGCTTTCCTTCTGCCATCCCTGATGTGAACGTCACTCTGTCTGTCAGTGAGGCTCCTTTAACACTGACAGAGATGCTGGTGGTTGAGTCACTGCAGTGGCTCCAAGTGGATCAAGTCAAAACACTAACATTCTAGGGCCAGTTCAGAAGGCATGGAAGACGAACAGAAGGAGACAGCATTCTAACGCTAATCCTTATCCAGCTGTAACTTAGCTCATCCAGCCAAGCTCAAAAGCCCAATGCTAACAGTGAGCATGGTTCTAAAAGCAGTGGCTAATTTTTGAGAGGTAAAAAGTAGGAAATTTGCCTGTAAATTTAAAATGTGACAGCAAAATGAAAGTTGTATATAACAAGGACTCAAACTGTCTAAATTAGGATCTGGAGGAGGAGGGATTTAGGGAAGAAATCTTTGTAAATCAATTTTCAAAGATTCAGGCAGTTGATGCCTACCATTTCTTTAAATTTAACACCCATACTGGTCTCACAAGGAACAATGCTACTTGTAGGAACAAAATACGTTTTAAACACCTAACAGAAAGTGCAGCCTGACTTCTGGATAGTCTCAGTCTTGATAAAGAGAAACTGGCTAAAAAGGCCCCAACGCAGCTTCAGGCGCTGCTGGAGTCCACTAATCAAATAACGCCATCAGGGCGCACGTGTGCTCTCCCTCTCTCCAAGCTGTGCTTTCCTCCGTGTCGACTGTGTTCTTCCACAGGTGCTGCCTTACCAAAACGTGGCAACGCAGCAGCTCAAACTTACATCCTACCAGCTTACGAGCACTGACAGCACAGCACTAATTTGAAGAAGAGCAAGCAGAGGCCTGCTGCAAACGGGATTACTCCACTTCTGAAGGACAGCGAAGGCAAGTACGACGCACGGCTGGTCTCAAATGTTGGCACAGCGGACTCCACAACACCACACAGTGTGGTCTTACCTGAAGACTTGGATCCAAGAGCAGACGATCCAAGCCGGCGGGCCGTCCCCATTCCAACGTTTCTCCGGGAGCTTGGTGGAGCTTTGGATGACGTAGAACTGGCAGAGGAAGGTCTATTACCATCCACAGAATCTTCATCATCAAAATTTTTATCTGAAGAGTAAGCACAGAAATCATTGTTTAAAAAAAAAAGTGCCTTTTCACCTAAATTTGAAACAACTAGCCTTAGAGATAAATGGTTTGCCTACTCTTGGAATCTGAAGTACCAGTCCAGGGTCTAGAAAGCCCTTAGTTAAGTCCAGAATGCAGCTACAAACATTATGTTTGCTTTCATGTTATCAAGAAGGTTCTCCCACCCCAATTTTAGAAAACCGAGAAAACATAAAGACGAAAACAATCTCTCATAAAACCACCACCTAGAAACAGTTACTTCAACATTTTGACATATTTCTGACCATTCTTTCATGCATTTTTTTAATAATAGCTGATGAGACTATATATACTTTTGGAATACTGCTTATTTCAAATATGTCCATTTTTCCATGTGATGAAATATTCTTCATAAAAACCATTTTAATGGTTGTATGGTACCTTGTAACTGGAAAACGCCACAACTGACATTTTAGGGTGGTTCTAAATACCTCATCATTAGAAATAATATTGCAACAAACACCTTCCCACTTGCATTCTTGTTGGAATTTATAATAATTTTAAGAAAAAAAAATCCCTAGAAGTAATATTACTAGGTCAAAGAGTATAAAAGTGTTTGATGGGTACTGCCGAACTTATCTTCAGAAAGGTCATATAAATACATATTTTTCCTGGAAGTTCAAAGACGTGTCCATCTTCCCACAGTCTTGCCAACACTAAATACTATCCTTTTTACACTTCAACCAATTTGATAAGCAAAAAATTGCTACTTCTTCAATGTTGCATTGTCTTTGAGGGAAGTTGACCACTTTTTCATAAGTTCATTAACTTCTAAATTTTCTAAGCAGCAGCGGATCCAATCAATATTCTTTACATTGCATTTAAAATTAAAAAGAAAAAAGAAAAAACATCTTTGGGTTTTTAAAAATCAACATATTTATAAACAACATTTTGATAATGGAAAATTAAAGCTATGATGGTGTATTATACAGAGTACCAAGAGCTTATATAGCAAGTGTGAGTCATTCAGGAAGCTAAACAAAGAACTTAAGAGTAATTAAAAACAAAAAAAGGAAAACTAACATCTGTAGCTGGCAATAATTATGATTTCTGAAAAAGGGCATTATATCTTTACCACTAAGTCTGAAGTAAATAATTGTTGACCAAAAACAGATATAAATAGCACCCTGTTTTTCTTGATCTAGTCACTTCTTAGCTAAACTATCAACAACCAAGTCTTGTATCTACTCAGGACGCTTATGTTCCTTACAACTCACCAAGAATCCACTTCAAATTACATAGCTTCTTTTATTTAACATTGGGGTGGGGGGATATACAGGATACAACACCTCCTTACAAATGCATATATTTGTGCAAATTAGCTTCCTTCAACATGCCTTTACACTTCCCAGATTGCCTTATCAAGCTACGCTGCTTGACAGATGTCCTTTCAATCCACATATCAATTTCTTTTTCTTTTTTTTTTGAGGAAGGTTGGCCTTGTGCTAACATCTGTTGCCAATCTTTCTCTTTTTTCTTTTTTCTCCCCTAAGCTCCAGTACATAGTTCTGTATTATAGTTGTAGTAGAGTTGTAGCTCTTCTATATGGAACGCTGCCTCAGCATGCCTTGATGAGCAGTGAGTAGGTCCATGCCCAGGATCCAAACGGGCAAACCACGGGCTGCTGAAGCAGAACACGAGAACTTAACTGCTATGCTATGGAGCCCACACATCAATTTCTTATTGATTCAAATGTTCAGTGGTCTATTAGCACAGACTTCCCATGTGGATTGAAAAGGTGATTCTTAAACTGCAGAGCATGTTAATAAGGCCCTTCCCAAAAGTAAAATTTAGTCTAATGTAAAGGGTAATAAGGACAATCCAAAGGAGAGGTCGCCCACTGAGCACTGCCAGCATTGGCGGTGACAAGGACTGATCTCAGCCTGTCTGTCCTCTGGGGAGCTCCAAGAGCATCTGAACCGCTGCCATTATTCAACCATGTTAAATAACTGTATTCTGCTCAGAACACTAACAGTTCCAGCCTATGGGAAATGTAAACAATGATGAATGCGGGTAATGAGGAGGCCACTGTGCTCCACTCAAAAATTCACGTAAATTGTGTTTAGTTTAGTCTTTCTAACATAGGCAGCCATGCCATTTAGAATTGCATTCAGTTAATGAGTATTATTTTCAATGGACCGATTTCACTGGAATTCCTGGGATTTCTGCTTGCAGCAATGATGGACCAGCAAGACGAGATTTAACCTTTTACAGTTAATAGTTAGAAACCAAAGAGAATATGTAAAACAACCACTTCCAGATGACACAGGCAGTGCAAGGACAACATGCAGTGCAGAATTGTGGTCCCTGAGAGACTGGAAACAAACAATGTGAGCTACACAATCACCTCAACTTTCTGTCTGGAGACGATGTCCAGGCCACCAAGTACCGGGAAAGCGGAACCTGAATTGAACCTGGCAGCCTTGCTAATGAAGATCAGAGATCAGGGAGGCTGAGGTGGCCGGAAGTTACAAAGCAGAGTGCTAGAAAAGAGGAAGCTACACAGAAAGAGAGCTCTAGAAATGTACTAAGTTCTAGGTCATGCATGTGTGAGTGAAATTCCACAAGGCAGGGCAAAAAATGAGCAGGAAGTTATAAACTGAACAATTCCTAAAGTTTACAGAAAGTAGGAAGATGTTCGAGCACCAGAGTAGAATGTTCTTGGTGACTCACCTGAGGCATTCAGTAGAGACCTCCAAGAGGGCAGACCATAGTAGTAGGGCTGAACTATTTCTGGAGTGAAGGCTACACTATGCCTGCCGCATCAGAGTTTAAAGACAGGGCTCAAGGGGTTAATCAGATCTGCAAGTAACTTAAAACTGCTTTGCCAAACAAAGCATAACATTCCTTAAAGAAATGTAACAAAATACAGACACTCGACAATGTAACATTCACAATACACAACATCTAAACAAAATTTTATAAACATGACAAGAAGCAGGAAAATGTGGCCCTTAATCAGGAGGGAAAAAACATCAGAAAATAGTAACCAGCTAAGAAATGACAGAAATGACGGAACTAGCAGATAAGAACATTAAAACCAGTATAACTATGCTCAAGTATTAAAAGACCAAACAGACATAATGAGAGAAAAGAAAAAAAGTTTAAAGGACCAAATGGAACTTCTGGAAATTAAGAAAACACAGTATCTGAAATGAAAATTTCATTGAATGGGATTAAAAGCAGATTAGACACCCTAGAGAAAAAATCAGGGCATTTAAATACACAGTGATAAAATTTAACCAACATTAACCACAGAGAAAGAAAGGGAATTAAATACGAACAATAGAGTCTCTGAGACCTGTAGGATAATATCAAGCAGTCTAATACACGAAATTGCACTCACTCCCCGCAGCAGCCAGAGGGAAAAAAGACACATTACATACAGAGGAATAAAACGACAGTAGGCTTCATCAGAAACCATGTGTGCCAGAGACAATGGAATGACATCTTGAAAAGGTGAAAGTATTAACCTAGAATTCTATACTCAGCAAAAACATCTTTTAAGAATAAAGGATAAATAAAAACTTATTCAGACAAACAAAAAAAAATTTGTCACCAGCAGACCTGCGCTCCAAGAAATGTTAAAGGAAGATCTTCAGGCAAAAGGAAAAATGATACCAAATGGAAACTTGGATTTACATAACAAAATGAAAAGTATTGGAGATAGTACATATGGGGATATATATAAGACTCTCTTCCTCACATTTTAATTTCTGTGAAAGATAATTGACTGTTTAAAGCAAAAACAAAACACTCGACATTTACTTTCCATTTTTTTTTATATTCTCATGTCATAGGCAGATAACCCGGTGGCCAGCAAAAGGATATATGTTGGCATTTAGGATATACGTTGCTGTATGGGATGCCACACAAAAAACTGGACAGCAAGAAGAAAATGGAAGCAGTTCAGACAGACTCTGTCCTCAGAGAGCCTGTACTTTTAAAAGTTAATTATAACTTGTCCAAATTTACTGAAGATGTCACATAATGGCGGAATGCACGCACAAGATGTGTGTTTCATCACCAATTTCTGTATGGAAATGCCTCTTAAGGAAGGGAAGGGGGAAAAGGGACATTGAGCAGCCGATGTTAGGGTTTTAAAAACTGAGCTCTAAGAGTCCCACTCAGTCTTTTTGCTTACCCTTTGTAAACAAATCTAGCAGGCTTACTGATCTTTTTTTCTAACCAGATTAGAAGCAACTAAATATAGGAATAGTAAGAAGGGGGATGCAGGAGATAAGCATAGTGATGTTAATAAGAAGTGACAGTTGAGAGCCTGACAGCTAAACAGAAGCTAAAAAAGCAAACACGTATAGATACACCCCCAAACCCAAACTGCTTAGAAGGCCAGTGCCAGTACAGAGGTCAAATCACATTTATACAGCTTAATAGCATGACAACAGGTGCTCATAATTATGTGACTGCACCATCAAAACTAAATTATTTTTCATGTGATCTGTGTGCTAACAAAGAAAGTAATGCATATTTTCTATCTGAATTGGAAATTCAGGGAAAAAGGAAAAAGTATATTCATTTTCCAGATTAACAGTTAGACACACTGCTTTAAATTCAGAGATACTTCACCTGAAAAGGTGCTTAGAGGATAAAAGTCAATTGAGCCTATTATTTGAAAACTAACACACTGTTTGAAAATAGGTTGACTTGGGGGGGCCAGCCTGGTGGTGCAGTGGTTAAGTTTGCATGCTCTGCTTCAGCAGCCCGGAATTCTTGAGTTCGGATCCCAGGTGTGGACCTACACACTGCTCGCGTCAAGCCATGCTGTGGCAACGTCCCACATACAAAAAAAAAAAAAAAAAAAATTGAGGACGATTGACACAGATGTTAGTTCAGGGACAATCTTCTCAAGCAAAAAGAGGAAGATTGGCAATAGATGCTAGCTCAGGGCCATTCTTCCTCAAATTAATTAATTAATTAATTAATTAAAAATAAGTTGACCCTATGTCTCCCAGCTTTTTGGACATCCAGAAATTAAAATCAAATTATAAAGAAGGTTAGGCCGTCAGAAAGGTACTCAGTTGCAGTTAACTGGGCATTCTCTTATGCAGAACATGCCATTTCTTAACTGGACAAATAAGCTGTATTTGCAACTGGACTGTGATTACAGAGTGGATCCACTCTGGATCCAGTCCAGGATGATGAGCCTCACTGACCCAGGATCTAATATATTTCAGTATTTCCCCACTCAATCAATCCACACTGAACTCTACTAGTCATTGAAATGCCATTTTCCTTAGGGTTTTGTATCCTAAATGTTAGGATGTAACCTCTTTTTCTAGCGCTTTATGCAAAAACATGTGTGAAAATGAGTATTTTTAGCTATGCTAGTTCACGCCATTACATCAGTTTAAAATTTTTCACACAATATGACAACATGTTACATAGAAAACGGTCTTAGAGAAGGATAAGTTCTCTGTGAGCTCAAAGAAATAATTAATTCTATCTCCAGCCACCACTGCAAAGATTGTCATTTGAGGGTCACTCCTCTCATTTGACAGTCTGCGGTAGACACCTGGAACAAGCTAATTGGAGGCTTCGCTACCCAGCCACCATCACCTCCTTTAGTCCTTTAAATCACTTGAGCTCCACTCCTCCTTTTACAGCACTAGAACAAGACATTTAAAAATGATTCATGAAATTTCCACAGAGCGACACTGTAATCTTCATCCAACTCCTGGCAACCCAGTTAGGCACAGTGAAGTGAAAAACAGCAGCAAAATAACACGCCAAAAAGGACTATTGGTACAAAAGAGATTTTAAAATACAGAAAAGACAGGACCCTTTGAAAAAACAAAAAGGACAGAGCACAAACAGGCATCCGTGGACTCAAAAGCAAACGAGCAGAATTCTAAAAGCTAAACAAGTCTGTAAACTTGTCTTGAACAAATCTTGAACTGTGGTCAAGATGCTGGATTGAGGCTGGAGAGTGACCAGGGCTGGCACCAGTGGGGCAGAAGTAGTCCCTTCGTCAGCCTCAATTGACTCAGATTCTGAAATCTCTAAGGAAGCCCCAGTAGAGCCCCAGCTGTCTCATAAGTGAACTTCAATCAGGCTGGACAGGGGAAGATATAAAGCAACAAGCCACAGACAGATTCTGTGGGTCAAAAATGATCAGAAAGACCATTAAGTACCACTGTGACTATGGACTTGGGTACAGGGCTGGCAGAGAAACTATCATTCTAAACACAGACTCCAAGTTTGGTGTCTGCAATTCAGAATTACAAGCTTCGGATTATACTGTCCATTTAGAAAATTTATACACTCATCTATGAGGATGATCAAAATGTCACAGAAACTAAGAAATGTCTGTTCCATTGTCCATCTCCCAGGAAGGCCAGAACCTAAACCACAAAGCTTTTCCTTCTCTTTTCTCCAGAGGCAGGCTTTGACTGGCGGAAGCCCAATGGGGAGGAAACGCCTCATTTTCTAAAGCAAAGACAGCTAATTGTTTCCCTGCATCAGGGTCACTTTGTAGAAGCTGATATTCCTGACAGGCTTTCAGATTCACCCACTCCCTGTTACTGAAATTCCCCTCCAAGGGAGTAAGAAGTGTGGCAGCCTAGTAACTAGAATATAATTAGCATTCCCAAAAGGAGGCTGACCAGGGACATGATAGTAAGCCCAAAGGCTGGCTGCTTTTGTAAATATCCCAGAATTTCTTCTTTCTTGATCTTTCACAAATCCAAGGCTTTGCTGTCTGCAAGTCTTGCCCGATATGTGCAATACACTCCTATGTATTCTTGAAAACACTAGTCTACTGTTAGATCCTGCCCAGTTCTGTCCAGAGTCAATCGTGCCCTTCTCTGTGCTACATGGCCATACGTGTGCCTCTTACTCCATCTCATCCTGTAATTAGCTGTTTGCATAACTGTGTGCCAGGCCCTGTGTTTGGTGCTTTACATATTCTCATTAAATCCTCTTGACAACCCTAAGAGAGAAGTGCTGTTATCACTCAAAGATGAAAAAACTTAACGCATCCAGACATAATGTGCCCAAAGTCACACGGCTAACTAGAAGGCAGATGAAGCCAGGATTCAAGTCCATGTCTGTTCGACTCAAGAGCCTATGATCTGAGTCATGATAATAAACGACTGCCACTTAAAAAATGCAATTTGCATAAACTGGCCACTTACTATGTGCTGAGCACTGCCCTAAGTGCTTTCTGTGCATTATTTTATTTAATTCTTATAACAGATGTTTGCTTACTTTAGAGAATTATTTACTTAAGGTAATTTCTTAGACATGGAATCATCAATATCTCTTAATGAACATGGACATAAAAATCCTCAACAAAATATTAGCAAACCAAATCCAGCAACATATAAAAAGTATTATCATGGCCAAGTAAGATTTATCCCAGGAATGTAATGTTGGTTTAATTACAAAAATCAATTAATTCAATGCATCACATTAATAGAATAAAAGACAAAAACAACATGCTCGATAGACACAGTAAAAGTATTCGACAATATCCAAAACAAAACCCTTTCATGCTAAAAACACTACAAACAGGGATTAGAAGGGAACTAACAAAAAACACACTATTAACACCATATTTAATGGTGAAAGACTAGATGCATCCCCTAAGATCAGGAACGAGACAAGAAGCCCACTCTTGCCATTTCTAGTCAACATTGTACTAGAAGGTTCTAGCCAAGGCAATTAGCCAAGAAAAAGAAAGAAAAAAAAAATCCAGATTAGACAGGAAGAACTAAAACTACCTCTATTCACAGATGACAGAATCTTGTATATAGAAAGCTCTAAAGAATTCACTAAAAGACTATTAGAACTAATAAACGAGTTCAGCAAGGTTGGAAGATATAAGATCAATATAGAAAACATCAATTGCATTTCAATACATCAGCAACGAACAATCCAAAAATGAAATTAAGAAAATAATTCAATTAACAACAGCATCAAGAAAAACAAAATACTTAGGAATAAGTTTAACGAAAGGAAGGTAAGACAATGTGACACTGTTGAGAGAAATTAAAGACCTAATAAATGGAGAGACATCCCATGTCCAAGGATCAGAAGACTGACAAAAACTTACTTTGCTCATAATCCAAACTATATTTCTTGCCCATTTGTTCCCACTAGCTTTTTCATTTTAGCCAAAGTTCAGTGGTGCCTGGAGAGGCACAAAAGTACAAACCACATCGTCTGAACTGGGTAGTTGTATAAAGGTCTTTCTTCCAAGTTTCTACATTCCTCCTCCTGTCAAAATATGAGAAGCTGGGTATGTGTATCCCCCCAAGTTCAGTCAAAATGGACCAGGACTAAATAGAACCAATCCTATTTAATAGTGTTCTGTGAAAAACATCCTTTAATATTCATATTCTGAAACAAAAATTCCTCCCCCCTGTTTACAAAATTAAGAAATGCTTTTGTCAGAGTACAAGGGGTAAAAAATTTTAACCTAGCTGGAAATATTGGCATGTTTCACAGTACAAAAATGAAAATGGCATAATGGAAGCTACCAGGGTGCTAACAGAGTGCTACTCTGCCCTTTGGGCACCAGTAATCCACTCTACCACAGAAGGGGTGAACCTGAAACACAAGCAAGTTTTACAGTGAGGGATTCACTTTCCACTCCTTCAGCCAAGAGCTTCCTGCCAGAGAGCTAGGCTGGAATTTTAAACTATCTCCACCATGACACGCCTAGTGCAGATACAGCAAGAAGAGAGAACCAGAGCAGAGACAGGAAGACAAGTCAAAAATTCATTTCAGTTTTACTAATCCTTTAAAAGGGGAGCTAAAACTGGAAGAAACTAGGGGGGAAGCCAGGAAAGGAAAACACCATCAGAACCTGGAGAGGGAAACAAAATGTAAGGAGGGCATGAAGTAAACCTCCACCAACACCTGTTCCTGAGAGGCACTGCTGGGAGCTACAGTTCACTCTAGGTGAGAACTGACAAATGCCTTCTGCAAGGGCAGATCAAGGCTCATTTCTTCTTTGGGTCTCAGATGGAAAACGTCCTGGCTGCTGCTCTACAGTTTATGAGCAGGTAACAATGAGCAGGCTCTGGAGAGACACAGGTATAATGACAGCAGGAAGAGGAAATGGACAGCTGGCACTGGGAAGTGAGCCTGTCCTAAGGTGGAGCTATCAGTCACAGGCCTGCACTTTCATCAAGACCAACCTCAATGGGCCAGCCCCATGGCTTCGTGGTTAAGTGCTCACGCTCCGCTACTGGCGACCCAGGTTCGGATCCCGGGCGCGCACCGACGCACCGCTTCTCCCGCCATGCTGAGTCTGCGGCCCACATAGAGCAACTAGAAGGATGTGCAACTATGACCTACAGCTATCTACTGGGGCTTTGGGGGAAAAAAAAGGAGGAGGATTGGCAATAGATGTTAGCTCAGAGCCGGTCTTCCTCAGCAAAAAGGGGAGGATTAGCATGGATGTTAGCTCAGGGCTCATCTTCCTCACAAAAAATAATAATAATAATAATAATAATAATAATAATAATAATAATTATAGTAACCCCAAATTTCTTCATGGTAGTAAAGTAGAGGATAGTAGGGCATTTAAATTGTTACTTATGTCTCACAAAAGTACTCAAAAGGTACAGTGTAAACATTTATTTTAAGTGAACATATTTGGATGTACAGTTTTACTATTTCATGGGAAACGGAGTAGTTTTAAGCAACTTTAAGGACTATAAATAAAATTTGTACATTGATGACTGAAAACTAAAAGTGAACTTCTAGGAATCACGACTACTATTTCAATACCTTAGATAATGTCTGAATGTCGTATCAACAAAACTCACAGTGTATCGTTTCACTGATTAAATATTCTTTTCTCCTTTTGACCAAGGTACTTATTTTACCTTTGAACGTGACCTAAAAGGGCATTATACTTAATAAATGTCAGAACCCAATCCCACAGATCTCAGATCTACACCTTGCATTCTTTTGGAAATGTCATTTTAATTATCACTGTACCAATCCTGACCCAATTCTTCTTGACAACCACGACATAGGCACAAAAGCAAGTCAGCTGGAAAAATTCAGAGCCAAATTTGGAAAAAGTTTCCTCCTAGAATGTTTTCTCATACTTAAAAGTGACTGCACCAAGAGCTATTTGCCTCTTGTGCAATAATCCTTCAAATCATCCATTCTTGCTTTAATGACTTCATTCTCAAGACCCAAAATAGACAAATAATCATACAGCTGCATAAGAAGACAGAGAGAAATAAGATGACAATTTAAAATAAACACTTATGTTGTAATAAATCTTAATCCTCTAATACTAGCCCCATCTCTACTCCAAGATACAAACCCACTTGAATCAAACCTACATACAAACAAAATTCTAAGTCTAAGTGTCCAAAACTATAATCATACCCTACCCTCAAAACCTGCTCACTCTCCATGTTCCCTACTTCAGTTCGTCCTACCACTATTCATCCAGTCAGCCACACCAAAATATGGAATTCTTCTTAATTCTCCCTTCTCCTTTACCATCTCCTGCCACGTCTTCCCCCACCCACCTACCCAAATAATAATTAAGTGTGGCCAGTGCCACTTCCAATCATCTCTCACTTCCATTCGCTCTCCAGTCCCACTAAGGCTGTCCTAATTCAGGTCTTCCTCATCTCTTAGGTGGATTTCTGTACCAAAATAGTCTCCTAATTGGTCTCTTTGCCTCCAATCTGTTTTTTCAAATGAATAACAATAGATGTTTTAAATACATAGAACATTAAAAATATAAAAAATAAAAGTGCATAGTCTCACTACCCAGATAAACTCTGCCACCTTTTTCAAAGAACAGAATTAATGCATGCATAAACATGGTTAAGTAATTCAAATATTCAGAAGAAAACAAAATGAGAATAAAAAGCTTCTCTCCCAACTCCCTTACCACTTCCTAGTTTTTTGTTTTTAATAAAGGTTTTATTTTGGAATAGTACAGCCATGCACCACATCATGATGTTTCAGTCAACGAGGGACCACACATATACAACGGTGGTCCTATCAAATTACTACCCTACAGCCTAGGAGTCTAGTAGGCTATACCATTTAGGTTTGTGTAAGCACACTCTATGATGTTTGCACAACGACAAAATCGCCTAACAACGCTTTTCTCAGAACATATCTCCGTCCTTAAGCGATGCATGACTGTATCCGAGTTACAGAAAAGTTGTCAAGATAGTACAGAGAGTTCCCACATACCCCACACTCAGTCTCCTTATTATTAGTATCTAATATTAGTATGGTACAATTGTTATAATTAATGAACCAATATTGATACATATTATTAACTAAAGTCCATAGTTTACTCAGAGTTCCTTACTTTTCTCCTACTGTCCTTTATCTGTTCCAGGATCCCATTCAGGATATCACATTACATTTAGTAGCCCTAGGCTCCTCTAGGTTGTGACAGACTTCCCTTGTTCTAGATGTCTAGATGACCTGGACGGTTTCAAGGAGTACTGGATGGGTAGTTTACAGAATATCCTTCAATTTGGGTTTGCCTGAGCTTTCTGTCATGTTTAGACAGAGCTTATGGGTTTGGGGGAGGAAGACCCAAGAGGTAAAATGTCATTCTCTCATCATAATAAGAGTACATGCTGTCATCAAGACTGCTGATGTTGACCTTGATCACCTGCTTGAGGTGGTGTTTGTCAGTTTTCTCCTGTCAAGTTACTCTTTTTCTCCCTTTCCATACTGTATTCTTTGGAAGGAAGTCACTACGCATATCACACACACAGTGGGAAGTTATGCTCTCCTCCTCCAGGGTGGAATAACTACATAAAAGATTTGGAATAACTCTGCATGAGAGATTTTGTCTCCTCTCCCTCATTTATATATTTATTCAATCATTATATCAGTATGGACCCATCAATATTTATTTTATACTTTGGGTTATAAGCCAATACTACTTAATTTTATTGCTCAAATTGTTCCAGCTTTAGCCATTGGGAATCTTTCAGTTGACTCCTGTGTCCCTTTGACATACCCTCATCACTGTTTTGTTTTGCTTTTTTGCTTTGTTTTGTTTTTCTGAGCACTTTCTTACTTTCTAATACCACAGGTTCATGAGGCTAATCATATATATATTCTCTGCTCTAGCCCTAGAATCAGCCATTTCCCCCACGGAGCCCTGGTGGTGTTAAACACCAAGATCTGGGCACTGGGTGCAGTTTCTTTTTAAGAGATCTTATTATAGATATGATTCTGCATTTTGTTTCTCTTAAGAGAGCTTTCCACATCTAAACAAAAACATCAACCATATCATTTCAAACCTAAGTCCAAGTTTCATTAGATCATCTAATGTTTCCATTAGATCATCTAATGCTGCCACATTGGGTTGTGTCCCTATATCACATAGCATGATATTTACAGGCCAGCTCCTATGCCAAGCTATCTACACGCATCATCTCATTTACTCCTCACAGTGGTGCAGGAATTATTATCCCCAACTCCAACACGAGGAAATCAAGGCTGACAGATAAGTCACCCAGCCCAGGTCACACACTGCTCATGTAGACACAGCACTCACACTCAGTTTGAGGGATTCCAAAGTCCACACGCTCATTCCTGCCCCAAAGTCACTTATCCACTTACAACCCAGTCACCCAGACCCCAAAACCACTTAAAGGACTGTTGACATTTTTTGGATGATGTACACCAGTCTGTACCAAACTGAGAACTATAAGGAAAAATTTGTAAATTTCTCATAGAGCTAAATTTATTTGACTTAAAGGACTATCTTTTATTCTAAATTAAATCTTTTTATTTTTTTTATTGATGTTAATGTCCCTTGTTTTATGAACTAACAAGAGATAAGGGGGGGTTTCGTGTTGTTGTTATATTTGGTAAAATTAAAGTTGCCCACCCTGTATCAGTCTCCCTAACTCCCACCCAATTTTTTAAATTTAACTCTGAAAAGTAAATGGTCTACAATAAAAATCTCAGCTTCTTAGGGTGGCATACAAGGCCCTTGTCCATCTTCCCCTGCACTTTCCCCACAAGGAATACCAAACTGCTTTTAAAAACAAACTCATCATGTTTGTACGATAATTTCCTCTCCCAGAATTGCCTCCCCGCCTCCCCCATAACTGGGCAAACAACTGATTAGGAACATCACATTTTCAAAGCGTCTACAACTTGGTTATAGAATGCTAATGCCTGTTTTAATAATATCTCTTTGAACGCTTTCATTTTTTAATAATTCCCTAAGGCAACTATTGAAAATGGCACAGTTTCAGAATCAAAGAAACAAACAAAGCCAAAGTTTTATCACAACAGTAGGGAGGAAGCACTGAGCTTGGAGACACAGCTTGCTGAAAGGAAGGCTGGTCTAAGATGGCCAAGTCCAGGGCTCTGCTCTCCGTCCTGCCTCCAACCTATAAAGAAAAGCTGATGGGGCCAGCCTGGTGGCACAAGTGGTTAAGTGAGCACACTCTGCTTCAGCAGCCTGGGGCTCGCAGGTTCGGATCCCGGGTGCGCACCGATGCACTGCTTGTCAAGCCATGCTGTGACAGTGTCCCATATAAATTAGAGGAAAATGGGCATGGATGTTAGCTCAGGGCCGATCTTCCTCAGCAAAATGAGGAGGATTGGCATCAGATGTTAGCTCAGGGCTGATCTTCCTCACCAAAAAAAAAAAAAAAAAAAAAAAAGAAAAGAAAACCTGAAACCTCCCGTATCCATGTTTAAAAGCTACCCTGCCTACTCCTCATGGGGCTGCTGTGAGGATCAAAAAACAAAAACAAAAGACATTCAGGAAAGTGCTTTGAAAATACTAACTCTACACACAATCGTGGTAGAATCGCTGGTATCAATAATCTGCAGATTGGTAATGGGTCCCTTACTAATCGTGGGTTGACAGAGGAAGATTCAAACATGCGACCACTGTAAGAAGCAGCTTTCGTTCCTCATTTCCTACTAGATTTGCAGCTCCTTAGGGTAAAAGTTAACCAATGCTTCTCAGCTTGCATTTCAGGTAACAGTGATTAATGAGGTAGGCAATTTGAAAGGAATTATGAAGCAAAAGAAGACTCTTTATTTTAAATTCAGACCCACAAGGCTTTCTCCATGGCCTTTAACATAAAACAGTTGACTCCCATAATTATCTTGCCCTGTTGTTAAAAAACAATCCAAAATACAACAACTTAAGACAAATGCTACATATAAGTAACACACTCTCAAATCCTCAAATGAAGGGCTCTAAAAGAGGTCACTTCAGAACATGAATTATTTAACTCTCCTGCCCAGGTATTGATTTCCTACAGTAACTTAACCTGAATACAGAATATTATACTGAGGAATGAAATAAAGAGGAATACTATCACTGCATGCTTTAAATTCTCAATTTGAAAATATAACAAGCAGAAACGCATCTTCCAATATGACCATTTTCAGCAAACTTAAATGTAGTTTAAGAAGACAGATATACACACCTTTACTAAGAATCCACTACAAAATAAACACAGAGCAATGAGCTGGATGTGTGCGAACATCCTCACAGTGGAGACAAATAAACACTTGTTATTGTGCACAATTCACTCTGTGTAATACCTGATTCAGTATCCCTCAGAGACAGCAAATGAAAAGCCTGCCAGGAAGACCATCCCATAGGAAAACAAGATAGTGACACAGGCTGTTCACATCACATCAACTGCGCTCTCGCTGCAGACACAAACCTGATTCACGTGGAGTTCTCTCAAAATCATTTCAATGCTGCCAAAACATGAGGAAAACCTCCATGGAAAGACCAAAGGGTAGTCAATAAGACTATTTTTTTAATCAATAAGACTTTTCTAAACAATACTTCTTTTGTGGTTTTCCAGTTCCCCATTTTTGCATTTTAAAGATGCAAATCTTTAAAAGGGAAGGAAGAATTGTATACAATGACTCTCAAGACAAAAGCAGCAACCCAGCAGTGCCAGGACTTACATGTGTTTTTCCTCTACCCACTGTTGGGAAAGCTTAGAAATTTCTAGCTAGTAGATTCCTTTCAAGACAGCTTATACTTATTAACAAATGTCTTGTAATTGCAAAATAACTTATTTTATAACCCACATACTGTGAACACAAGAGAGCAGAAAAAAATTAAAAGCACACGAAATAAAGAGGCTGATGAAAAAGCTAACCTCGACTTACTGTGCCTACTTCCTCTCTCTAGTCCTCGAAGGTTAACAATCCTGTTAATACATGTGTAGGTTTCACAATTTTCCGCCGCTAAATGCAAATATGCATAGCAATTATTTTCCTCCACAATTTTTAGTTATCAAAGCAACTATAAAATATCTTAAATATTGTATTTATTTCTTAGTTAAGCAGCAATAATTACAAACACTCTACAGAATATATTAGACTAGCCTACCTTTCCCAGTAGTCATGACCATCAGTGATCTTGGTACAAATACGAACACTGCTCTGTAAGCTATACCTACTCACAGCAACTTAAGCATCAGCAAACTCTCCACCCACACGACTTCAGTGTGAGCCAGCACCAATGGCAACTGCCACCCTATTCCAAAATAAAAGCCCAGACTATATATAATGGTGATTATTTTTAAAAAGGGTGGGTGGGGTGAGAGGTGAACCTTCTCCATCTGACTTTACTCATGTAAGAGGGCCAGGCTTCTTTAAAACTGGTACTAAAAAAATTTTTTAACCAACTCGCTGATTTTTCCTCCCCCAAAAAACAGAAGAGAGCATTCCTAATATAAATCTTAATTATAAGAATAAAATCAAAAGCAATCTTATTTCCACACAGATGATAAAGTAAACTGTCAGCTCCAGCTTAAACTACTTAACCTAGAAACAGAAACAGAAACAGTCTCTTCGAGGCTATTTTAGGTGCTCTTCTCCTTAGCACAGCACAGCACACTTGCCAGCCTTGGAACATATTATGCCTGTATCCGTGACTATGGAAACACTTTCCTAAGATACTGAACCAGCATCCCAAACCTTGTAATATGCAGAGTCTAACAAACAAGCAGGGGGAGGGGCTGGGAACCCATTATCAGCACCTGATCCACTTACACATAATCATTGTTTTTAAAGACTATGCAAGATAATAATGTCTTGGCTTCTTAATAAAGAAGAGACAGTCGATTCACTTTTAAATGAATGCTTGGTCCTAGCTACACCAGGCAACAATTTAGATCTTAACCTAACAATTCATCATTGGTCTATTTGTTTTCAGACTTGCACAAGTATTTCTCATTTCCAACAACTTAGAAATGATACCTAAAATTTTTCAAATTTTTTGGTAAAAAAACATAAGACAGGATGTATTTGGCAGCAAAACGATACCCTAGATACACTGATGTATAAGAGCCAATAATTTTGATTATCTGCTATCTATAGTTTTGTCAGCAAATAAATATTTTGTTTTTTTCTTCAGCCACAGATTTATTATGGAATTTTCATGGATTTAACCAGCATGATACTTTCTTTCTTTTCTCATAAACATGTTAGCTTTGCTTAAGAAACTCAAAAGCATGCACATTTTTAACCAAATTAATGTCCGTGGGCCTTGCTTCAATCAAATCCAATTAAAGATCATTAAGTGGCTGCAGATAAAGGACACTGACTAGTCTGTAATTACTGACTCTTTCATGCTGAAAATCCAATTCTCCCATGAGCCTAAGCACATCTGCATGATTAAAAAACTGACACAGAAAATAATTTGCTTTGTGAAATCCATGGAAGGAAAAACTGTAATTTTTGCTTCAAGGGGTTTGCTAATTACATGGAGATGGAAAAAAAAAGAAAAAGAAACATCTATAAAACAACATATTTTTAACTCCCATATTCTTGCCATTCAAAGCTGAAAGGCCTTTGGGTAACCTAGCAACAAAAAAGAATCATACAAAGATGAAGTATTCTATTACAAATGGACGCTCATGTCCAATTGCTACTCAGCTGCTTTTTCATTGCTGTTTTAGTCACAATTTTTACACTTTTAAAATATTAAGTTCATGAGTTTTATATAAACATAATCAATTACACATCTTAGAACAACATAATTTTGAACATGTCAAGAAATACAACCCAGGATGAAGCCTATTTCTTCCCTAAGAGTACCGCTATTACATTAATAGTTTCTTTCAACTTAGCTCAAATCCAGAGCTTTTATATCTTACTCAAAAGAGCACTGCAAACAAACAAAAGAGAAAAATAGGTAAATTAGACTTCATTAAAACTTTTAAATGTCAAGAAAGTAAAAAGACAACCCACAGAATGGGAAAAAATGTGTGCAAATAATATATCTGATAAGAGTCTTGTATCCAGAATGTATAAAGAACTCTTAAAGCTGAACAACAACAAGACAAACCAATTTAAAAATGGGCAAAGGATCTGAATAAAGATTTTTCTAAAGATGATCTAGAAATG
Source organism: Diceros bicornis minor (assembly GCF_020826845.1). Lineage (NCBI taxonomy): Eukaryota > Metazoa > Chordata > Mammalia > Perissodactyla > Rhinocerotidae > Diceros > Diceros bicornis. The sequence continues at coordinate 11,245,067 of NC_080749.1, read as the reverse complement.
GCCAACAAGCACATGAAAATATGTTCAATATCAGTCATTAGGGAAATGCAAATCAAAACCACAATGAGATAGGACAACTATCATTTTTTTAAAAAATGGAAAATTTGTTGTCGTTATTGTTATTGGAGAGGATGTGAAGAAACTGGAACCCTCACACATTGCTGGTAGGAATACAAAATGGGGAAGCCACTGTAGAAAACAGGATGACAGTTCTCAGTAAGTCAAACATAGAATTACCACATGATGCAGCAATTCTACTCCTAGGTATATACTCAGAAGAACTGATAACAGGCGTCCAAACAAAAACTTGTAAATGAGTGTTCAAAGCAGCCTGATTTACAATACCCAAAAGGTAGAAACAGTCCAAATATTCACCAACGGATGAATGCATAAACAAAATGTGGTCCATCCACACAGTGGACCACCATAAAAAGGAATGAGGTACTGATGTATGCTACAATATGGACGAACCTGGAAAACATTATGTTAAGTGAAAGAAGTCAGACACAAAAGAACACATATTGTATAATTCCATTTATACGAAATGTCCAGAGTAGGCAAACTTATAGAGAAAGTAGACTAGTGATTGCTTGGGATAGCGGTGTGGTGAGGAGGAGTTAGGGAGATAGAGAGGTGATAGCTAAAGAACACCAGGTTTCTCTTTTGCGGTGATAAAAATGTTCTAAAACACACTGTGGTGACAGTTGTACATATCTGTGAATATACTAAAATGACTGAATTATACACTTGTATGGTATATGAATTTTAGCTCAATAAAGCAGTTTTTTTAAAAGAGCATAATTCTTAAAGATAATGTACATTAGATTTTAAATGTGCACCCCAACATAACTGAAAATTCTAAAAAAAATAAGTATGACAGTTATTCTCAAGTGATATTTTCACTTAAAAAATAAATATACCCCTAAAACAGAGCAATTGGAGGAGAAACCTATCATTTTGAGCATCAACCACGTCCCAGACATTGTGCTAGGAGTTTTACACACAATCTCATTTATTCTGCAGGACATCTCTACAGGGTGTTCACTGCATTTTACAAAGGAGCAAACTGTGGCTCACAGGAGTTAAGTAACGTGCCCAGTCATACAGCTAAAGAGTGGTAGAGCAAAGAAGCCTTTCCTAAGAAGAAATGATGGTCACACATATTTTCAAAGCAGTCCTAAGCTTCTCCCTGACACTGTGTCTACACTTCCTGTGGGGGGAAGTGGGCACTCACACTCCAAAATGAACAACTATAAACACTGTTGCCACACATAGTTACCATTCATTAAACCAATACCTGTCAAGTCCTTCTGCTGAGGACAGGCTGCTGAATTTGCACAAATGGGGATTTGAAAGACACAGATCACTTAGACACCTTCTAGGGTCAGCCTAGGAAAGACATCTGTGAATACATCGTTTGCTAATCAAATGAGGCAGCCTTCAACTGATAAGAACTTCTGCCCAAAGGCTATTGGAGGAACCTGGAAACGAGCCCCATGTTGCCATTCTCTCTTGGTGTTTTACTCAGTTCTTCCTCAGCTCCAATTTTCATGCAACACTGCGGAAGTTGGTACATAAGAATCCAGAGGAAAAAGTAGAAAACAAAAGAATCGAGGTACCTCAGATACAAAGTGCTCATATATACCGTCCATATTATGAAGAGATTACAAAAGAAAAGCTGATTCTTTGAACCAGATCAGAAGACTCACTAGGACTAAGAAGAGAAGACAGCCTGAGGTGTCTGTGTCCTAGAAGGAGCAAACCCAGACACAGTACCCCGTACTCAGGAGGCTAACAGCCCAACACAGGAGACAGACATTAGACAAATCATCACCGAATATAAACCTGCAAGCAGCAAAGCAGGGCATGCCTGGAAGTGCTGAAGAGGGAGGTCATGGAAAGCTTTCCAGAAGGAGGGGACATCGAGCTGGGCTGAGAAGGGAAGGATGTGGAGTAGTTGGCTAAGAAAGAGAAGACAAAAGAAACATCACGCACCAAGATCTTAAAAAGGAAAGGTAAGAAGGACAGAGGCAACTTGATGAGCCCTAGGGGAGGGCCAGACAGAGATGAGGCTGTACAGAGCTGGGGCTGAGGAGGCTGCAGGCACCAAATGCAGCATGGCCACAGTAGGGCCTGATAAGGATTTTGTGCTTATCATTGCTTGAGAGCAATGAATGGAAATAATAAAAGGATTTAAAAAAAAAAAAAAACGTATGTGGTGAGGGCAGGAGATAGAATCCACCCACACATGGAGATGTTCTGAGAGACTCTTCATCAAAACCCCTTTATGGGACTGAAGCCCTCCTCTCACCGTCATCACCACAGAATTAATGTGGTAATGTTAATGTTTTTTCCTTTCTCTTGAAACGAATAAGAGTTATAAATTGTAATTGTTTTCCTCTGTTCTTAAAAGATGATAGTAGTACATGTGGATCTTTTCAGGAGGTTAACGCCTGCAAAATTCCTAAGAAGAATATCTATTCTGGAACTGCTGCTCATTTTCCATCTTAATGTTTCTACTAAAAAATATAGAAAGGGACATGCCCATTTCTTGGCCCTGACTCAAATGATGTAATGTGTTACAACTGTTCTTCACCATAGTCCATTATTTCTGATGAATAGAGATGAAACAAGATTGATCATGTACTGATAATTGTTGAAGCTGGGTGATGGCTACATGGGGGTTCATTATTCTACTCTTTCCACTTTAATATACATTTGAAATTTTCCAAATAAATTAAAACGGAAGAGAGTCAGAATACCTTCTTGCTTTGAAGTCTCAACCCAGGTGTGTCTATAAAGTTTGGCTACAGATTGCGTCCACCTCCAAGAAAGCAGAGGTCCAACCTGCTCAGATTTCTGAAAAATGACACTCTCATAAGCTAACATCAAAATGACAGTGCAGGTAATATTTAAATACTTTTTAGCATTGTCCTGGGTGAAGAAAAAAAGAAAACAGTAAGAAATCTTTTAGCCTCAGTCTCTTTCGTCTCACGGTAGTTTTCATTCAAGGAAAAAGGTCAGCCCTCATTTTGGCGAGGTTCTACACTAGAGGGGCAAAAACGGAGGCAATGAGAAAAGTGAGCAGGTTATTTTAATAATCCAGGCAAAGAATGATTGTAGACGGGATCAGAGTGCTGGATATGGGGAAAAGTAGATGGAGTCGAGAACTATGTAGGAGTTAAAATCCACAGGAACCAGTGATGAGATATATGGGCAATGGATAAGATGGAGGTATCAAAGAGGACACCTAAGTTTTGATTTACATGCCTACAAGGATAATAGAGCAGGCGTTCACGTAAGAAGTACAGAAAAGATCTAGGATGGAGTTATGTTCAGTTGTTTTGTGCTTTGTCTTTCGCAGGAGGTAGAATATGAATCTAGATTTAGATACACGTCTCAAATATGAGAAGAAATGTCAGACAGGCAGCTGCTGCGCATACGTTACAACCCTGAGGCAAGAGACAAACATTTATGAGAAAATATTATCTGGCTAGTAAACAAAACTCTAGCCATGGATAAGTGCAACCAGGGAGAGAGCACTGGCTGAGAAGGGAAAAGGCCTAGGATCAAGCTTTAAGAATTTTACGACAAGCAGACATTAAGCAAATGAAGGAGACCGAGAAGGAGCAGCCCAAAAAGCAGAAGGTGGTCAGGCCAGAGAAGCCAAGGAGAAAGGATGTTTCAAGATGAGGAAGAGATCAACAGTGTTAAACGTAGTGACAGACCAAACAGGGTGAAGACTGAAAATGTCAATTGGGTATAGAAGTCATCAGTGACTGCAATGGTAGCTGCATCAGTGAAATGATGGAACAAACCAAGACTAAAGCAGTCTGATGAGTGATTAGAAGGTGAAGAAATTGAGACAGGGAATACAGACAACTCAGGAGAAGTCTGCTGCAAAAGGGAGGAAACAGGCAGAGAAATGAAAATGGCTGGACAGAGATAGACATATGTGTGTTTTCAGTGACAGACACTCAGCATGTTTAAAAATCAACAGACCAGACAAGGGGGATGGGTGAGAACAAGTGCAGGCCAATATCTCTCATGAACTTAGATGGCAAAATCCTCAACAATATATAAGCAAACCAAATACAAGATTGTATAAAAAGAATTGTACACCACGACCAAGTAAGATTTATTCCAGTACACAAGGCTGGTTTATTATTTGAAAAATAAATCAACACAATTTACAATATCATCAGGCTAAAGAAAAACAATCATCAGTTGAGCCAAAAAGGCATTTGGAAAACAACCCAACACCCTAAAAGGCATCCAGATTGGAAAGGTACAAGTAAGACAGTATCTGTTCACAGATTAAATGATCTCTCATATATAGAAAACCCTAAGGAATCCACTGGCGAAAAAAAATATTAGAGCTAATAAACAGGTTCAGCAAGGTTGCAGATACAAGATTGAATACAAAATTCAATTGTCCTTCTATACACTAGCAATAAAGAATTCAAAAGTAAATGCAAGAAAACAATTCCATTTACAAAACCATGAAAAGGAATAAAATACTGAGGAATGAATTTAACAAAACTGGTGCAAGACTTGTACACTGAAAACTACAAAATATCGTTGAAAGAAATTAAAGACCTAAATAAATTGAAAGGTATCCTATGTTAATGCATTAGAAGACTTATTATTATTAACATGGCAAAACTCCTCAAACTTATCAACGGATTCAACACAATCCCTATCAAAATTGCAGGTGCCTTTTTTGTAGAAATTGACATTAGCTGATCTTATAATTCACATGGAAATGCAAGGAACCAAGAATAGCCAAAACAATCTTGAAAAGAAGAACAAAACTAAAAAAAAAACTTCCAAATGTCAAATCATACTACAAAGCTCAAGTAATCAAGACTGTGTAGTATTGGCATAAGACTAAACATATAGAGCAATAGGGTAGAATTTAGAGTCCAGAAATAAATCCACACATTTATGGTAAACTGATGTTTGAGATGGGTGCCAAGAAAGTCTAATGGAGGAAAGAACAGACTTTCCAACAAATGGTGCTGGGCCAACTGGCTATTCACACGAAGAACAATGAAGTTGGATATCTACCTCACTGCATATATAAAAATTAACTCAAATGGATCAAAGACCTAAATATAAGACCTAAAGCTATACAACTCTTAGAAGAAAATATAGGTGTAAATTTTCGTAACCATGGATTAGGCAATGATTTCTTAGATATCAACCTATATCTTAGGTTTTCTTAGACTAAAAGCACAAACAATAAAAGAAAAAAAGACAGATTATACTACATCAAAATTAAAAACTTTTCTGCTGCAGACAATACCATCAGGAAAGTGATATGAAAACCTAAAGAAAAGGAGAAAATATTTGCAAATCATATCTATCTAATAAGGGATTTTTAATCCATAATATATAAAGAACTCATGACAACAATAAATAGACAATTAACTCCATTAGAAAAATGGCAAATAACTTGAACAGATATTTCTCCAAAACAGGTATACAAATGGCCAGTAAGCACACGAAAAGATGCTCAATACCATTCGCCATTAGGGAAATGCAAATCAAAACCACGAGGCACCCCTTCACGCCCACTAGGATGGCTATCCTCAGAGACAGACAATAACAAGCACTGACTTGGATGTGAACAAAGTGTAACTCTCATACACTGCTGATGAGAACGTAAAACGGTGCAGCCACTTTGGAAAATAGTGTGGCAGTTAAACAAAATGTTAAACATAGAGTTACCATATGACCCAGCAATTTCACTGCAAGGAATATATACATGAAAAATGAAAACATAAGTTCACATAAAAGCTTTACACAAATATTCACAGCAGCATTCTTCACAACAGTCAAAAAGCGGAAACAACCCAAATGTCCACCAAATGATGAGTGGATAAACAAAATGTGGTATAGCTATACAATGAAATATTATTCAGCCATAAAAAGGAATGAAGTACTGATACATGCTACCAAAGGGATGAACCTTGAAAACATTATGCTAAGTGAAAGAAGCCATACACAAAAAGCCATACATGGTATAATTCCACTTATATAAAATGTCCACAATAGGCAAATCTGTAGAAAGTAGGCTGTGAGGGATTGGGAAGAAAAGGAAATAGGAAGTGCTAATGGGCACAGGTTTTCTTGGGGGTAATGAAAATATCCTGGAATTAAACAGTGGTGATAACTGCACAATTTGTGAATATATGAAAAACCACTGGATTATACACTTTTAAAAAGTTAATTTTTAGTATGAATTATATCTCAATATTTAAAATATGCTGATGATTTCAAAAAACAAAACCCAACATCCATTTGTGATCACTCAAATAAATAGGAATAGTTGAGAACTACCACATCTTGCTAAAGAACATCTACAAAAACCCTACAGTTAATATCATACTTAGTCGTGAAAGACCTAAGATTGAGAACCAGGCAAGAATGTCCACTCTCATCACTCTTACACACTGGCAGAAGTTCTAGCCAGTGCAAAAAGGCAAGAAAAAAAAAATAAAAAGTATACAGATCTGAAAGAGATAAAACTGTTCCTATTTGCAGATGATATGATTATCGGTGCAGAAAATTTCAGGGAATCGACAAAAACTCCTAGAACTAACAAGAAAGTGCAGAAAGGTCACAATCTAAGCTAAGGAGAAAAGTGGAGAAAGCAGAGGGGGATGGGTTGAAAAAAAGTAGAGCAGTCAATGGTCTGAAGTCGAGAAGAGTTCAAAAAATGATTACACTGGGAGTCATTGGGCAAAAAAAAATTAGAAGAGGGGGATTGGTTTTATTCCATTGCTACTGTGGTTTCCCTATACTATCTAAATGTTCAATGACTCTACCAAAGCAAGAAATTAGGTGCTTTGTTTTTTGACAGCTATTAAACATCTTACTGGTCTCTCAAAGTTACTGTAAGGAGACCAAACTTATTTGGCTTAGGAATTCTAAAATCTTTATACATATGCCTTTAGATTATTCTATTTTGACTCTAACAATTAAAATAGTAATACTACATACATACCCTAAAAAAGCTGCAATTATAGCCCTCCAGTAAGTTTTGAGTTAGGCTTCCTTATCATCTGCTATTTTTAACATAGATGCCTAAAAGAACTGCTCTCATTCTCAACCCTACCCCTATACCACGTATACATACATACACGGACACACACACACAAATATCCCACAAAAATAACGAAATTTGGGAGCAATATTTACACCTGGACATCGAGAATAAAATGTTGCTGATGCACCCAATGCCACAGGATTTTGGTATTCTTGATGATTAAATCATACATATCATGTTCATTAAAACTCAGAGTATATACAAACTCTTCTAGGCAAGGCCTCCAACATGGATGTGGTCCTTCTCCCCAATGCCAGCACTATAATCAGATTCCATTTCATGGTTATAATACAGGTTATGAAGCACAAACTCACTTTTCTGCCACCACTACTACCTCCTTGCCCAGTACTTTCTACCTTCGTGCCAACAAGTTTTAAACTGTGAAACTACACAAATACACACAAACACAATTAAAAGCATGGTCTAGCAACTGGCTGGGCGGCCCTGCCCATGCACACCGTCAACCCCACTCATCACTGCAGCATGACTACAAGGCCAGAGTTCTGGTCCCAGCTCTACCAGATACATTTTTCAAAGCATATATACATAAAGTATGTACAACAGTAGGGAGTAATGTACAAAAACCATGCCATGGTTAAGATTATATACAAATTATACAGCTATAGGAAAATGAATTATAAGACAATATGGAAAAATGAAAACTGATTTGTTGGTGACAACAGAATTGTGGTAAATATTATTCTTTTTTTCTTTTAATATTGTTACGTTTTTACAAACATATGAAAAAGAAATCAGGGGGATTAATGAAAGCATTTTCAGAACGCTTCAAGCATTTTATACGAAACATGCTATCTAAAGACAAATTCCTTACCAACAATGGCAGGTACACAGCAGAGTGAGTCAAAAGACCTGGATTCTGTTCCTGCTCTGCCCTTATGTACTATGTCACTTTGGGGGAAATCACTAAAACTTTTTTACAGTCTCAAGATATTGAAAATGTGAAAGCTATGCTATGATCTAAGATCCCTGGCAATTTTGAAATAGCTATGATGCAACAAGGTATCCAGAGTTAGAAAAAGTTCTTGTTGGCAATTGATTTTTTGATGACTTCATTCATACAGTAATTCACTCTTGTCTTTTCTTTCCCTTCTGGAATCACAAGAATTACCCACTTGTCCTCAAATATCATCACAAAGTATCAGAAAAGGAATATACACGTGCTGGAAACAACAGGTCACAATGCAAGTCTCAGTTATTATTTTCTTTATTTATTCAACAACATTTATTGTGTACCTACCACATGCCCAGAACTTTTTGAAGCACTAAGGATAAGGAATGGAAGAAAATAAAGTTCTTGCCCTCATGAATAAACAAAAAAATATTTTATAGTGATATGCACTAAGAAGGAAAATCAAGCAGGATGAGGGCACAGAGAGTTCCCTTAGAAGACTGGATGTGCTATTCTGGATGGCCTTTGTAATGAAGCGATACTGCAGCAGAGATCTGGATGGAATGAGGAAGAGGGCCATGACACCCAGGGGACAAATGTTTCAAGCAAAAGGAATCATAAGTACAGATGCCCTGAAGCAGGAGAAGCTTAGAATGTCCAAAATTAGCATTTTGGGACTGGAGCCAAGAGAACTTCTGGGAAGAACAATACAAGATGACATCAGAATGGTGGTCAGCATCAGATCATGCAGTGCCTGGTGGGCCAGGGTAAGCCACTGAATTGCAGTCTCTGTGTGATGAGAAACCTTTGGAGGATTCTGAACCGAGTTACATTCTAAAAGGATTACTCTGATTGCTGTGTGAAAAATAGACTTTGGGTGCTGGGAGAGAGTAAAAGCAACGATATTGGTGGGAGGCTACCACGAGAGCAAAGCAAATTACCATGATGGCTTGCACTAGGGGAAAAGCAGCAGTTACAATGGGAATCAAGATTCTAGATGTATTTTTAAAACTAAAGCCAACAAGATTAATGGATTCAGTGTAGGTTATGAAAGAAAGCCAATGATAACTCCATAGCTTCTGGCCTGAGAAGGTAGATAAATGAAGGTTAAATCTTAACACCTAGAAACTCTTTTCAAGATATCAAATTCAGCTGTTCAGAGAGAGTATAAGCATTACTGACATAAAACCAAAAAAGCAAAAACAGAATGATTGCTTTTTCTACTCACCATTTGCAGATTGTATCATGTTTCCAGATTTTTGGACTTCATCAAATTTTGTAAAAATTACATTCAAGCTGTATGAAGAAAAAAAAAAAAAATATATATATATATATACACAAGGAACCATCACTGTTTACAGTCAATTATATTAAAACACTAACATGAAGTTGTCACACTCCAAAAAAAAACATCAATGATACAAATTAATCTAATAAAAACAGTAACTATATTAATAACATTAACAATAACCAACAATAATAAAGCATTTACTATTGACAAAGCACTAACTTAAGGGCTCTATCTGAAAGATCTCATTTAATCCTTATAACAGTGTTATAAAGGAATTATTATCATGCCCATTTCATAGATGAGGAAATCAAGACCCCATAATTTACTTAAGATAACACAGTTGGTGAGGGTAGAGATGCCTGCCATGAAAGTGAGAATCCAGAGCGGATGCTCTCAGACATTATATTAAAGTGACTGACTGCATTGCATTGCATTAACCTAACTGCTCTACACAAAATGTATACATTATGAAAAGCGTATATTTCTGCTATTTCTGTCTAAGCACAGACTGTCGATTACTCAGGATAAAGATTTTCAAAACGCACTGATATTACAATACAGAGGATTTTCTATGCCTTACACAATTCAAAATGCTATAAATAATTTCTCTAGAAACAAACGTTGTGACTGGATAATCTTCAGCTTAAAAAAATCTGCATGACATTTATTTTCTACTAATGGATCATTTTCACCTTGACATTTAAATTGAAGCAAAACTCCTTAACCAGTCAAAATATTCCATCCTAGTGACACCAAAAATGAGAGGAAAACTGGAGGGGGATTGGGGAGTAGGGGGGTGGAGGGGTGGTAATCTTACCTTGTAGAAAAAGAGGCTTTCCCAAGCAAAACACAGATACACTGGAATGAGTGTGAAGGTTGAGATTCCAAAGCAATGTACTTTTGCATTCAAACCTATGCCACTCATTTCAGCAACCAGGCTAGAAATTTTAGCACTTTCTCACAAACCATTCTGCCATACAGAGCTCTAATCATTTCAAACATGTTTGTCTTTTCTTCCCAACCAGAATACAAGCTCCTTGGGGGTAGAGATGGGAACTATATTCTTTTGGTATTCTGCAAACACCAAGCACTATGTCATGCAGGAGAGTTACATCACTGTGTGGAAGAGCTGGTGCCTAATCCCTTCCCTGCTCTCACTATGGAAAACTAGATATTTCACACACTCTGGTCTCAGTTCATTCATTCTTTGATTCACTGAGCCTAGCAATGAGCTAAAAAGATGCTGAATGTGCAAAGCTCCTACACTGTAGAGCTTCTACTTACCTCTACCTCATTCTAAGTAACAAGGGAGCCAAAAATACACATCAGCAAATAGAGGTAAAAGGAAGGGGATGAACTAGCCTGATACACTGCCTCTCCCCCTTCCCATTCCATGGCAGGTATCAACAACCTTTTTGACCTATCTTTCCATCTAAGCCCAGATGTTGCCTCAGAATCTTTCTTAAAACTGCTCCAGGCAGCCACTAACAATTAATCAAAGTTGGCAGTGAATTAAAAATCTATTTGTCATCTCAGGACCAGATATGAGTAAAATTATCACTCACATTCAAATTCAGTGGATACTGAAGACCTGGAAAGATGTCTTAGAATCAATTTCTTACGATGTTTCCATCACCTTCCCTTTTATTATTAACAAAGATCTCCAATGGTTTAACAAGCCTGTAAATAATATCACTACACAGGTTGCCGGGGCATGCCCTGACCAAATTGTCACTTTATTGTGTCACAACCACACTCTCTGATGTGGGCATGCCTGAAAGTTTCTAAGTTAGGGACAAGGTATACTCTAGTCTGGCTGTTCCTGAAATTACTGGAAAGGGACAAGTATTTCTTCCATTCTTGGGACAGTATTCACCATTATCAATGGCAACTGGGAAAGAATCTGTAGGTTTTCTATTGGTAGTAATATCTACTCAGTGTGGCCACATTACCCACAACTGGCAGGCCCAAACAGCTAGGTGTGACAATGCTAAAAAGATTACCATTATTGCCACCTGCACCTGAATTTAGAATTCCCTCAGGCAAGCAACGCCTTTCCCTCTTTCTCCTGTTTCACTAGCTGCCTCCTTGTCTGCTCAATAATGCCTATACAATGGCTCCGATCAAGGTTACCATCTCAGGAGATCAGTAACCTGGCTTTACGACAGTCTAACACTAACAAAGTATTCCTTAGGAATGGCTTTTGTCTCCCAGCTCTGAACACAGCAATACAAAATGCCTCTCTTGGGACCTATCAATTTGCACAAGTCTAAAAGGGTGAATATTATACATTCAAAGACAGTAAATACATAACTAATGATTACTCTCTGAAGCCACCAATTTTTTTTTCATTTTTTTATTTTAAATCTTTAGATCTCAAATTTAAAATAGATTTCTTTACTAGTGTGACAAATAACCAACAGCATTTTCCCCTCGTTTTTCTAAATTTAAATTTTATATTCGACTCTTTAATCCAATTGGCATTTATTTTACTATAAGATTTAAATCTAGTTATTCGTTCTCAAAATACTGGAGAAATATAAATCTAAAATAATTGCCAAGAAGCAGATTCTAGTAATCTCACAGTCAACAAGCTCCACCTATACACTCAGAGCTTCTAATTGGCTTTTTATTCCACTGCTCTTAAATAAGAGCAGACAACCAAGAATTCTAGGACATATGAGGAAAGCCTCTAACATGAAAAGGAGAGACCAAAATAAAACACATATACCCAAAAATCCCAATTTAGAGGAAAGAAGAAACTATGAAGAGAAAAGTTTTAAAAATATATCATTAATACTTCCAAAGCCAGCCCTGGTGGGGTTGGAAGAGGATGGGGGATCCCATCCTCTCACCGCCACAGCCCGGGGTTTGTTTCCCAGTCAGGGAACGACACCACCCATGTGCTGGTTGTCACACTGTGGTGGCTGCGTGTTGCAATGATGCTGAAAGTTATGCCACCGGTATTTCAAATACCAGCAGGGTCACCCATGGTGGACAAGTTTCAGCAGAGCTCCCAGCCTAGAAACACTAGGAAAAAGGACCTGGCCACTCACTTGTGGAAAACTGGCCATGAAAATCCTATGAATAGCAGCAGAGCACTGCAAAAAGACCAGGCAGGGTTCCACTATGCTGTACACAGGGTTCCTAGGAGTCGGAATCGACCTGACAGTACTAACAACAAAATATTTCCAAAGAGATAAGAGAATACTGCAATCATAAAAGCAAACAGAGGAGAAGCCCTTCAAAACAGCAGAATAAGGACCTCTGAAAACCTGCTCCTCCAAAAAAGCAAAGAAAAGATTGGCAAAATCCGGCAAAATCAACTTTTTCAAAACTGGAAATTAATGGCTTACAACAAACCGAGCAGCATTCTTCAAGAAAAATGGCTGAATCCTGGTAAAAACAGCAAGCTTTCCATTGTTTTGCAGTGCCCTATTTACATCTCTAACTCACCAGGTGAAAACTAACAGCCTCACAATCACAGTAGTTAGAAAACCATCAACCTCAAAGCCACTAGAAAGAGCTGAACAAGTTTGGAGCTCCATAAAAATCCCCATTCCCAGAAAACTGTCATTATGTGACACGTCTGGCCTATCCCAGAACCCCCACTCACAGGGTCTGTCATTATTTGACCCAATTCAGACCATGCTCAGTGCAACTCTTTTCCCTGAGGCCATGATCAAAAAGAATCAGCAACAACAATTTAACATGGCAGCTGCCTGAGATGGTGATAACCTCTGGGGCAAAGAAACTGACCAAAAAGCTTACGAGAAAAAACTGAAGAATGAGACATTCACAGGGAACTTTGAAAAGCTCTGACATATTCCTGGGAATCTAGAAGGCTACGCATACACGCATCCCGGGCTGTGCTCATGCCCAGGAAAGACCCAAGCAGGCACTGATGTCTCACCTCTGGCTGACCTTGAGGTTCTGCACAAGCAGGCAGTAAAGGGGAAGGCAGAGATGTATCAACTGCCTACCAGAACACTGAAAGCATGCCCCAACACACACAGAGAGCCCTTTGGCAAAAGCTTGGAGATTCACTGGTAAGGCATTCAAGGAAATCTCTGTCCAGTCATTAGCTGAACACTAAGCTAACCAAGCAGAGACTTCAGTAGTCACACACAACAAAAAAATACGGACTTTACAGAATTAATTCAGGAAAGTCTCTAAACAAGCAACGAGCAACAAACACCAACAACAACAAACCTCAGGAAGGGGGAAGAATGTGATTTCCAAAGTTCCACAATATATTATTTAAAATGATCAGTTTCAACAAAAAATTATGAGACACGTAAAGAACCAAGAAAATATGGCCCACACACAAGGAAAAAAAAAAATCGCTCAACAGAAACTATTCTTTTATTTATTTATTTATTTTTTGTAAGGAAGATCAGCCCTGAGCTAACATCCATGCTAATCCTCCTCTTTCTGCTGAGGAAGACCGGCTCTGAGCTAACATCTATTGCCAATCCTCCTCCTTTTTTTTTGTCCCCCAAAGCCCCAGTAGATAGTTGTATGTCATAGTTGCACATCCTTCTAGTTGCTTACGTGGGACGCGGCCTCAGCATGGCCGGAGAAGCGGTGCGTTGGTGCGCGCCCGGGATCCGAACCCGGGCCGCCAGTAGCAGAGCGCGCGCACTTAACCACTAAGCCACAGGGCCGGCCGCAGAGACTATTCTTAAAGGAAGCCCAGACATTCTACTTACTAGACAAATACTTGAACTCAACTATTATAAACATATTGAAAAGAACTAAAGGAAATTATTTCTAAAAAAACTAAAGGAAAGTATAAGAACAATGTCTCACCAAATAGAGAATATCAATGAGATAGAAAACAGAATCATATAGAAATTCTAGAAATGAAAAGTACAATAACTGAAATAAAACACTCACTAGAGGGGCTCAACAACAGATTTGAGCTGAGAGAAGAAAGAAGCAGCTAACTTGAAGATGAGTCAACTGACAATACCCTGAGACAGAGAAGAAAAAAGAACAGACCAGAAAAAAAAAGGACAGAGCCTAAGGGATCATCTTGTTACAACACCAACATACCAACATACACATGATGGGAATCCCGGCAGGAGAGGAGAAAGAAAAAAGGACAAAGAATATATGAAGAAATAATGGCCAATAACTTTCCAAATTTTATATAAAATATTAATCTAGTCAAGAAGTTCAACAAACTCCAAATAGGATAAACTTAAGAGATCCTAACCCAGACACATGATAAGAAAACTGTCAAAAGAAAAGACAAAGAGAAAATCTTGAAAGCAACAACAGAAAAGCCACTCATCATCTGTCATTAAAAACAATGAAGGGCAGGGGGCTGGCCTGGTGGAGTAGTGGTCAAGTTTGCACACTCCGCTTTGGGGGCCCACGGTTCACAGGTCTGGATCCTGGGCGCAGACCTACACACTGCTCATCAAGCCATGCTGAGGCAGTATTCCACATAGAGCAACTAGAAGGACGTACAACTAGGATGTACAACTATGTACTGGGGCTTTGGGGAGAAAAAAGGTAAAAAAGAGGAAGATTGGCAACAGATGTTAGAGCCAATCTTCCTCAAAAAAAAATAAAAACAACAAAGACCAGGTGGCAATGGGATGACATATTCAAAGTCCTGAGACTAAAAATCACAACCAAGAATTCCATACCCAACAAAATTATAATTCAAAAATAAAGCAGAGAGTCCTCTTTGTACCAAAGATATTTCAGTATTTACATTAAGCCATAATACCAATATAATAAAGTGCAGATTTGGGTGGGGGGATAACGAGGGAGAATTTAAGACATTCCTAGACAAACAAAAACAACAGAGCCCTTCAGACTGAAATGAAAGGACATCACGCTATAGCCCAAGCCCACATTAAGATAAAACCACCACCAGTAAAAGTAACTACAAAGGTAAATATAAAAGATAGTATAAATGTATATTTTTGTTTTTAACTCTTTTCTTGTCCCACACGACTTAAAAGGAAATTGCATAAAACAGTAATTATAAAACTGTGTGTGTTGGTGAGCTTATAATGCACAAAGATGTAATTTGCATGACAAGAATAGCAAAAGAGAGGAAGGGAGAAAACAGAGCTATGTAGAAGTAAAGTTTTTATTTATTTTTTTTTTTTTGGTGAGAAAGATCAGCCCTCAGCTAACATCCATTGCCAATTTTCCTGTTTCTGCTGAGGAAGATCAGCCCTGAGCTACCATCTGTGCCCATCTTCCTCTATTTGGTATATGGGACCCCACCACAGCATGGCTTCATAAGCAGTGCGTAGGTCCGTGCCTGGGATCTGAACCTACAACCCCCAGGCCACCAAAGCGGAGCACGTGAACTTAACCACTATGCCACCAGGCCAGCCTGTAAAGTTTTGTTTTGTTTTGAGGAAGATTGGCCCCACGCTAACATCTGCTGCCAATGTTCCTCTTTTTTTTTGTCTCCCCAAAGCCCCAATACACAGTTGTGTTTCATAGTTGTAGAGTTGTGGCTCTTCTATATGGCACGCCACCTCAGCGTGGCTTGATGAGCCGTGAGTAGGTCCAAGCTCAGGATCCGAACTGGCAAACCCCGGGCCGCTGAGGCGGAATGCATGAACTTAACCGCTACACCACAAGGCAGGCCCCTGAAGTTTTTAATATTGAAATTAAGGGTAATAATTCGAACTAGACTGCTGTAAGTTAAGATGTCAACTGAAATCCCCAGAGCAAACACTAAGAAAATAATTCCAAAAAAGAACAGTAAAAGAAACAGCAAAAAAATGAAAATGGTATACTAGAAAATATCCATTTAATACAAAATAAGGCAGTAATGGAGCAATAGAGAAACAAAAAAGTCATGACACACAGAACACAAATAGCAAAATAGTAGAAATAAATTCTACCTAATCAGTACTACATTAAACACAAATGGATTAAACACTCCAATAAAAAGGCAAAGATTGTCAGACCAAATAAACAAACAAGACCCAACTATATGCTATCCACAACAGACCCACTTTAGATACAAAGACACAGAGGTTGAAAGTAAAAGGATGAAAAATGATATTTCATGCAAACAGTGCTCAAAAGAGAACTAGAGTGGCTATACTGTTATCAGAAAGTATAGACTTTAAGACAAAAATTGCTACCAGGGAAAAAAGGATATTTTACAATGATAAAAGGGCCAATGTAGCAGGAAGACAGAACAATTATATGCACCAAAGAACAGAGCCTAAAATGTATGAAGCAAAAAGTGACAGAATGGAAGAAAGAAAGACATAATTCAGCAGTATTAACTGGAGACTTCAATAATGGACTATAGAATATAGATTCTTCTCAAGTGCCCATATAACATTCTCCAGGGCAGATCACATGCTAGGCCATAAAACAAGCCTCAATAAATTTCAAAGGACTAAAACCATAGAAAATAGAAATTATGATCTATGACCACAATAGGATAAAATTAGAAATCAATAACAAATAGAAATGAGAAAGTCACAAATAATGTAGGAATTAACACAACACTCCTAATAACAAACAGGTCAAAGATGAAAACAAAAAGAAAATTAGAAAATACTTTTGAGATGAATGAAAATGAAAATACAACATACCAAACCTTAGGGGATGCATGTGAAGTAGTACTTACAGAGAAATTTATAGGTGTAAAGGCCTACATTAAAACAGGAGATGACAGGGGGCCGGCCCGGTGGCGCAGGCAGTTAAGTGTGCGCACTCCACTGCGGCGGCCCAGGGTTCGCCGGTTCAGATCCTGGGCGTGCACCAATGCACTGCTTGGCAAGCCATGCTGTGGCAGCGTCCCATATAAAGTGGAGGAAGACGGGTACGGATGTTAGCCCAGGGCCAGTCTTCCTCAGCAAAAAAAGAGGAGGATTGGCAGATGTTAGCATAGGGCTGATCTCCTTACCAAAAAAAAAAAAAAAAAAAAAACAGATGACAGATCAATAACCTAACCTTCTACCTTAAAAAACTAGGGGAAACAAAAAAAAAGCAAATCAAACCAAGCAAAAGGAGGGAAATAATAAAGATTAGAGCAAATATACACGAAATAGGGAATAGAAAAACAATAGAGAAAAATCAACAAGCCAAAAGTTAGTTCTTTGAAAAAAATCAACAACTTTAACAAGCCTTTAGCTACACTGACCAGAAGAAAAGAGCGAGACTCAAATTACTGACATTAAAAGATGAAAGAGGGTCCGGGCTCGGTGGCATAGTGGTTAAGTTTGCGTTCCACTTCGGCAGCCCGGGGTTTGTAAGTTCGGATCCCAGGCATGGACCTACGCACCTCTTGTCAAGCCATGCTGTGGCAGTATCCCACATACAAAAGAGTGGAAGATGGGCACAGAGGTTAATGCAGGGCTACTCTTCCTCAGCAAAAAGAGAAAGATAGGCAACGGATGTTAGCTGAGAGCCAATCTTCCTCATCAAAAAAAAAGATGAAAGAAAGCACATTACTACTGCCACTACAAAAAGGATTATAAGAGAACACTATGAACAACTATACGTCAAAGATTAGATAACCTAGATAAAATGGACAAATTCCTAGACAGACACAAACTACCAAAACTGAATCAAGAAGAAACAAAATCTGAATAGACCTATAACAAGTAGAAAGATTGAATCAGTAATCAAAACATACCCCTAAAGCAAAGCCGGAGGCCCAGATGGCTTCACATTTGGTGAATTCTAACCAATGTTTAAAAAATAATTGGCACCAATCCTTCACAAACTCTTAAAACATAGATGAGAATAGGGGAAACTATGGTTGGGGGAGAAAAGGAATAACGGAACTCTCTGTACTTTGCAGTCAGTTTTCCTATAAAACTAAAACTGCTCTAAAAAGTAAATCTGTTAAAGAAAAAATATATAAGCCTATTAATTAAAGAAAAAAAATATATAACCCTAAAAAATAGAGAAGAGGAGGGAACACTTTCCAACTCATCCTATGAGGCTAGTATTACGATAACACCAAAACCAGAAAAAGATATCACAATAAGGAAAAGTACAGACCAATATTCCTTCTGAATCCAGCAGTATATAAAAGAGTTACACAACATGACCAAGCGTGACTTATTTCAGGAATGCAAGGTGGGTTTAATATCTAAAAATCAATTAATGTAATACAACACATCAATAAAATAAAAAAGTCACACAATCATCAATAGATGCAGAAAAAGTACTTGACAAAATTCAACATCCTTGCATGATAAAAACACTCAACAAATTAGCAATAGAACTTCTTCAAACTTACAAAGTCATATACAAAAAAGCCACAGCTAACATCATTATTAATGGTGAATGACTGAAAGTTTTCCTCCTAAGAACAGGACAGGATAACATTGTCCCCTATCACCACCTTTATTCAACATTCTACTGGAAGTTCTAGCCAGGGCTTTTAGGCAAGAAAGAGGAATAAAAGGTATCCAGGTTGGAAAGGAAGAACTAAACTCTCTATTGGCAGGTGACATATCTAGTATACAAAAGTCCCAAGAAGTCCACAGCAAAACCATTAGAACTAGGGAGTTCAGCAAGATTTGCAGGATTCAAAATCAATGTAAAAAAGTCAATGTAAAAATGTAAAAAAAATTACGTTTTTACAAAATCAATATAAAAATGTAAAAAAGTCAATTGTACTTCTATACATTAGCAATGAACCATCTGAAATTGAAATTAGGAAAAAAAATTCTAATCACAACAGCATCAAAAGAATAAAATACATAGGAATGAATTTAACAAAAGAAGTGTAAGACTTGTTCACTAAAAACTAGTAAGCAATTGTTGAAAGTAATTAAAGACTTTAAAAAATGGAAAGACATTCCATGTTCATAGATTGGAAGATAATGTTGTTAAGACAGCAATATTCCCCAACTCATTACAGATTCAGTTCCTACCAAAATCCCAGCTGCCCTTTTTCATAAAAATTGACAAGTCCATCTTAAAATTCATATGGACACACAAGGCACCCAGAATATCCAAAATAATCTTCAAAAGAAGAACAAACTTGGATTTCAAAATTTACTACAAACTTTACTTAACCAAGACAATGTAGAAGGACTGGCTTATAGATCAATGGAATAGAATTGAGATCACAGAAAAAAACCCTTACATTAACGGGCAACTGATTTTCAACAAAGGTCCCATAAAAGTTCTATGAGGATC
The DNA here is from genome assembly GCF_020826845.1 of Diceros bicornis minor. Taxonomy (NCBI): domain Eukaryota; kingdom Metazoa; phylum Chordata; class Mammalia; order Perissodactyla; family Rhinocerotidae; genus Diceros; species Diceros bicornis. The sequence goes on along the minus strand of NC_080749.1, from coordinate 11,225,594 downwards.
AAAATTACAATGAGATACCCATTAAGATGGCTATTATCAAAAAACAAAACAAAACAAAAACCAGAAAATAACAATTGCTGGCAAGGATGTGCACTGCTGGTAGGAATGCAAAATGGTGCAGCAGCTTTGGGAAACAGTATGGTGGTTCCTCAAAAAACTACACAGAATTGCCATATGATCCAGCAATTCTACTTCTGGCTATATACCCAAAAGAACTGAAAGCGGGGGATGGAACAGATATTTGTGCACTCGTGCTCACAGCAGCATTATTCACAAGAGCCAAAAGGTGGAAGCAACTCAAGTGTCCATCAACAGAGGAATGGATAAACAAATACACACAATGGAGTTTTATTCTGCAATAAAAAGGAATGTCTCATGCTATATGGTTGAACCTTAAAAATATTATGGTAAGTGTAAGAACGTAGGCAACAAAAGGCTACCTTTTGTGTGATTTTATTTGCACAAAATGTTCAAAATAGGTAAATCCATAGAAACAAAAAGTAGAGAAGTAGCTGCCAGGAGCTGGAGGGAAAGAAGGAATGGAGAGTGACTGCTAATGGACACAGGGTTTCTTTTTGGAATAATGAGAATGTTCTAAAACTAGATAGTAGTGATGGCTACACAACTTTGTGAATATACTGAAAACCACTGAATTGTTCACATTAAAAGGTATATGGTAAATTATGAAAATATGGAAACTATGGTATATAAAATATTTCAAGAAAGCTCTTACTTAAAAATAAAGAAAATAGAATGCTTTAAAAAGGAAACATACAATGAAAAAAAAAAAAAGAGATCTTAGAAATCAGAACAAGACAAGAAAATTTTTAAAATCAAATACCCAGTAGAATGGTTGGAAGATAAATTTGAGAAAGTTTCCCAGAAGACAGAGTAAAACTATGAAGATATTATAAATGAGAAAAAATAAGAAAATCAGAGGACTAGTCCAAGTGACAATAATTTAACTATTGTATTTAGAAATATAAAGTTTTATTTTTAAAGAAACTTGCCCAGATCCAAACCACATAAGGTTCCAGATTGAAAGTCCCTCGAAGTGCATAGCACAAGAAATGAAAGTAGTCATATAAGACCCATCATCATAAAGTTTCACACAAACACTGGAGACAAAGAGAACAGTTAGTTACCTACACAGGATGAAGAATCAGAATGACTTTGGACTTCTCAGTAGAAACAATGAAAGCTGGAAGACAATGGGGCATTAGCTTTAACATTCTGGATGAAAATGACTTCTAACCTCACTGTCAAGATAGAATAAAGATATTCTCAGACTCAAAATATTTTCCTCCTCCACTTCTCTCAGAAAGCTATTGGAGGATATGCACAACCAAAATGAGAGAAAACCAAGAGAACAGATGTGGTCTCCAACACACCTGCAGAGAAAGGTGAAGTGAAGCCTCAGGACGATGATAGAGAGATGTTACGATGATAAAGTACGTAAGGGGCAGTGAAAGCAGCCAGTCCAGATTGGAACAGACTCAGTCTGCAGACAGTACTAGTACATGATAAGTATGTAGACAACTATGCAAATGAAAATAAGACAATTATTAACCCAGGGAAAACAAAAGGTTGGGGGATAGGGGGTAAACTAATCATAGTTCACCGAATACAAATAGTGAGCTGTGAATAGCATACATAATCATAATATAAACTAAATGTCCTATTCAAAATTGAAACATGACTATCTTTGGTGTATGAGGAGTTGACAAGTGCACATGAGGGAGGTTAAGAGGAAAAAGAGCTGAAATTCACCCTCCACAATGTGAAGTAAAATTTTTACAGTGACAAAAAACTACAAAATAGTAATACATGCATAGTATTTAGAGACAGAGCAGCAGATACAAAAGAATCAATAAAAACAGTTGATAGTGTTTGCCTCTAAGAGGAAATGGCAAGAGGAGTAAGGGATTGCCTTTTTTCAACGTATCTTATAAATCTAGTCAATTCTCTCACATAAATGACTCTGACAGAAACTTAAACGTAAAAATGAGACGGGAATGGCAGAGCACATTCTCATCTGCTCTTCCCTTGCGGCCTCTAACACTTAAACTTCAGCAAGCAAATTAAAAATAAAGTTTCAATTTATCCCTCAACAAAACAATCATTTAGTAATAATTTCTAATCAATGCTTATAAATTTTTAAAATGGGTTGAGATAGCAAAACAAATATCATGAGAGCTATTCAAAACTGTAGGTTCACAAAGTAAGTTTACAAATAGCTACAACACATCAGATGACACGTATCAGCTTTATCCATAAATTAAATTATCTTCTGAGTTAAAGCAGCTGCTGTTTCAGGTGCCTGGTTCCCAATGATGATAGCTCCAGAAGAAATTTAACACCAGTAATCCGTCTTTTTTCAAAAGCTTTGTTCGCAAACTAAAATATACCATAAGATATTTTCTGGAATATACAGTGGAGTGACAGTGAATGTCAAAGGCAGCTAAAAGCTTACGTCTACGAACGTAAGCCCCAGGGAGTTACTGGTGATTTATTTACATTTTATTTAGTTGTCAAGCATGCCTCACAAATATCATACAACCATATGACATCTTACCATCAATAGCCAGACGTTAATTGTTTACTTTCTGAACACACCGTGTGCAAGAACTGTGAAAATAATATGTCTAAAACAATGTAAAATGGCCAAATACTTGTGAAAATTAATAAACAGAAACCTCACTAAAATAGAGGCAGGAAGCCAGAAAGGGGAGCTCTAGACTCTACATGGATAGCAGAGTCCAATAGGAAGAAGAAAGACTTCCTCTTCTTGACTGGCAAGAAGCTCAGCCAATGAGAGACTGTCACAACTCAGCCAATGAAAAGCCACTACACTTCGAACTCCCAGTCTCCTCCAATGGACTCTTTGTTTTTAACAGCCCTCCTAACTCCCTCTTCACCTCTATGAAAGAGTTTCTCCTCTCTTGCTGCTCAGGACTTGCAAATGGCTGGCCATGGTTACAGACCCCACATTGCAATTCTTTACTGATCCCAAATAAACCCATTTTTGCTAGAGAAATAACTGTTTACGTATTTAAGGTCAACAAATTATATTGACTGAAGTTCATAGCTCAACTATGCTGAGATCCCATGTGGGTGGAGAGACCTAAGATGAAGATGATTCTGGTGAATAGCTCCACTTTATTATCTGGCTCAATATGGTTTTAGCCACCAGACGGCAAGACTTCAATAAACAACAACTAAACACATGTCCCAAAAGCATAATTCCAGCTCCTCCAAAGTGAAGCTGATGAATGTTTCCAGCTCCTGCAAAGGGAAGCTGATGAATGTACAAGTATCTTTTCCCAAGTGTGAAATGGACAAAGAAAGCTGCTGCTCAAATCAGATTACTACTCTAAGTCATTTAGCCAATATTACTAAGGCATTCATTTTCATCATAGTATTTCTTAGAGATATAATTAATCTTCTTCCCAAATATAGCATTCACTCAATGAACAAACTCTTAAGAGGACAACATTTTATTCCTGGACTAACTCCAGGTTTTAGAAAGCATTCAGCAAATTCTATAATATTTTATTAGTCCTATGGAATCTTGCTAAGCTGAAAAATCTACTATGCTCACATAACAAAAACATCTATAAATAATTTAACAGAAGTCTAGAATTTTCAAGCATTCCAATCAGCCACTTGGAGCCACATATAGCAGATGATGAATATCCCAAACAATGATAGGATTCTGTAAAAGTCTTGTTCCATTTGGACACATCCTCCACAAAATAAAAGCCAGAGCCTCTGACGCTCACAGTGCTAGATCTTAGGTAACTGTCTTGTAATAAATGCAAAGAAACATGAAGTTTTGGCCTCTTTCACTAGAGTACAGTTTTTAAAGAACTAACAGCCTAGTTCTCCAAGCACTGTGTCTGCCAGAATTTTATAACAATGGCTGTGAAGGATGTGGGTCCATTTCCCTAGGACTACCCTCTCCATTTGGTCTCGAATTTTTAGGAAGAATTTTAGAGAACAAGAGATAGCAGAAAGCTTCATTCTTATTCGGAGGCCCAAGCTCTTCCATAGCTGTAGCTTCTTTTTAATATTAAAAAAAAAAAAAAAAAAAGGAGGGTGAAAGTAGAAAAAACACATGACTGGGAGTCTGGAAGAGAAGGTTCTAATGCCAGCTCAGGCATTAACTGCCTCTGGGACCTTACCTAAATCACCCTCTGTGTTGGGGCTCCCAAGACCTTCCCCAGGTTTAACAATTTGCTAGGAGGACTCACAGGACTTAGCATATAGTCATACTCAAAGCTATGATTATTGCAGTGAAAGGACACAGAAAAATCAGCAAAGGAAAAGGTGTGTGGGATGAAGTCCAGAGGAAACCAGGCACAAGCTTCCTAGAGCCTCTTCTGATGGAGTCACAGAGGACGTGCTTAATTCCCCCAGCAACGAGTTGTGACAACATGTGTGACCTCTATCCACCAGGAAAGCTCATTAGAGTCTCAGTGTCTGGGGCTTGTATTGGGGCTGGTCACGCAGACACCCTCTGTGTAGCACTTACCAAAATGCCAGACTCCCAGAAGGAAAGCAGGTGGGGTGTATAACACCTGCACACTTGGGGCCCAGTGAGCCACCCTTATCTCACTCTTTGGGAGTGGTGGGAACCCTCCCAAAATCTAAGTTTCCAGACACCATCCCAGGGCCAATCTTGCAAGCAGGCCTAAGGACGGCAGTCTCGGGCCTGCTATGTTAACTCTTTGCTGTACTCACCTCTGTAGATCTCAGTTTGACCATGTCATTTCCCCAGATCTAGCTTGCTATAGCAACCTTCAAATACCACACAGGAATCCCATCGTGTAAGATGGTCTGTTCATGGCTAGGGCCACCATGAGCTACACAGCATGGTGAGGCCATCCCTGGAGCAGTAAAGGGTTTCATTGCTCAAGGCCTGTTTTCCCATCAGTGATGGTGACGTCGTCATTAAATATCCCTCTCCCTCCAGCCTCTGCCCTCCCTGTTCATCTGTGCCCTCCAATCTTCCCTGATAGGTTGTTTAGTACTTCTGTCTTTGTCTTTCTCCCAAGCGTTCTCAGCGTATATTCAAAGACTAGAAGGCTGAGACTCTTAAACACACGGGGAAACTCTATTCCCACAGATCACCTTTTGTAAAAACAAGAAAAGCAGTATAAAGTAGAATAAAAAGTTTTATTCCCACCTAAATATCATGCACACGGGTCAGGAGCCATGGTAAGAGCAACACTAGGATGAGACTCTCGATAACAAAGAAGTATAGCCCCACTCCACTGCTTGTGGAACCCCTACTTTAGGGTGAGGGGCCCACTTCCGTCATATCCGATTGAGAGACATCAAGATGGGTGACTCTTGTATATTTCAATATTCCATCCCATATTTAGATGCCCAATACTCTATAAACTCTTGTGAAACAGGGTCGAGAATATTAAAAGGTGAGTCAGAAGAACAGGGCTTCAAATCTTAGCTCTCACTCTTTCCAGCTGTGTGATCTCTCAAGTCACTTCACGTCTCTGGGCCTCTGCCATTTCCATGGACACAGTGACAGGCTCAGACAAGCTGCTCTGTGAGTCTAGTCCGGGTCTAACTTCCCAGAATTTTCACATTACTTTCCCCCTTAAGGGAATGGGGGGGAGGGGGGGGCGGTGGGGAGGGGGGGCGGGGCAAAAGGTTTAGAACTCATTTGGTGTAAATTTCTCCATCATAGTTCAAATTATATACACTATTTTTTATTATTTTATTATTCAATTGTTCGTTATTTTTTAATTCTGACTACAACAGAGATACCTGTGGACTAAAGTTGTCTTGGATCTGATAAGACAGTGATCCCCTCGCACTGGCTTCTACGCATTGTGACTGACATTACTGACCAGAAAACTACCATTTCAAAGATGTTTTCCAGAATTATTACTTACATATTTCTATCCAGACTCATTTTGGAAAGGCTTCATTCATTCAAACAAATATATTCTCAGCACCTACTGTACTAGGTGCTGGTATGTATACAAGATACAGAACCATATGAACCAAAAGAATGCTGGATTTTCAAACACCAATTGATTATAATTATGCTTCGAAAATCAGAACGTGGCATGGGACCTGGCTAGATGTCTGGGGGAGAGTCTTATTTTTGAGGAAGGGGAACGGAAGGGGCCCCTGACCAATGATCTGGACAAGATCTGCAGCCACTGATCCTCTAACCATATATTCTTCGAATCAAGTTACCACAACAGAATAAGTAGTGCAAACCAAGATGTCAACTGAAAAAGAGTAGGGGGGAAAGAGCAGAAGAAAGGAAAAAAGTCTGAACTCACCGGGACTGTGGCAATCCTTTTTTACTGAGATCTGCCCTCACACGTTCTCCTACATGTCTGTAAATTTCCACTAAGCTGTTTATTGCTGCATCTCGAACCTAGATGTAAAAGAAGAGATCTTACAGCTGCTCTGTGTCATTCCACAGCACCTCCTGCTGGGACACAACAGGGTATACACCACCCCAGTTTATCACCAATTCACCAATTGCAACTGTGAATACAATCTCTCAGACATTTGACTAGAAAAAGCCATATTTGACAGTCTTGACTCTGTGAGTATAATTCCAAAGAGTAGAAAAAATTTAGGTCCCATCCCTATATACATGTTAAAGTCCATATCCCTTAGTTTTTTTCATTCTTGAAGATGATGTTAGGAAACTAGAATTTTCAGACTGTCTTTCCAAAATAGAAAAAACTACAAATAAATGAATTATACTAAAATCAAAACACAATGTAAGGCATTCTGGATTTAGGTCAATTAAACAAACACTTAGCAATAAAAATGGGTAGTAAAGGCTACACAGAGCCCTGTACTCAGGAAGCTCATAGTCCTTAAAAGGAGATGGGAAAAAAGACCCATAAATTCTACATTTACTACAAGCAGGACATAACAAACATTATACAAGAGCACACAGAGCTCACACAGTTTAGGGGAAAGAGCAAGCACGCCAGAAGATACAAAGAAATGTTTCATAGAAGAGGAGAGAATCCCTTAAAATGTGTTTAGAAGGAGAGCAGTTTCCCAGGGAAAGAAAGAGTGACACAGGTTCCACACAAGGCAGAGCCTGTGCACAGGCAGCAAAGCAGAAATGCCAGCACAGGCTTCAGGAAGAGCAAGGAAGCATTTTTGTTTGGCCAAACAAAAAATGAACTAAGAAAGCAGCAATAAATAAGGCTTGAGAGACAGAATGGATTTAAAAAAAAACGGAAAAAATTTGGAGAAATTTGAATATGGATTGAATATCAAATGTTATGAGCATCAATGTTAAATCTCTTGGATATGAAAATGACATATGGTTATATAAGAAAATATCCTTGGGGCTGGCCCGGTGGTGTAGTGGTTAAGTTTTCATGCTCCACTGTGGTGGCCCGGGGTTTGCAGATTCGAATCCTGGGTACAGACCGACCACCGCTCATCAAGGCATGCTGTGGCGGTGTCCCACATACAAAATGGAGGAAGATGGGCACAGATACTAGCTCACAGCCAATCTTCCTAAGCAAAAAGAGGAAGACTGGTAATAGATGTTAGCTCAGGGCCAACCTTCCTCAGAAAGAAAGAAAGAAAGAAAAGAAAAGAAAAGAAAAGGAAAGAAACAAAGAAACAAAGAAAAAGAAAGAAAGAAAGAAAACATCCTTGTTACTAGGAGATACATACTGAAGTATCTAGGGGTAAAAACATCATGTCTGTAAGATACTTTCAGAGTTCAGGGAAAAAAAAGTATATTTCTCTGTGTTTGTGTGTGTGTATGCACACGGAGGTATAAAATGTAACAAAATGTTAAGTGGTAAATATGGGTGTTCACTATGCTACTCTTTCAGTTTTTCTATAGATTTAAAATTTTGCAAATAAAAAGGTGGGTAGAAAAATTTTTTTTTAATATACAATGGAACCAAGGCCAGCCTGTAGGGGGTGCGGAGGGTGGGGAGGAGTGGAACGTGCACTTAATTCAGTAGGCAAAGTTAGGGGAGCAACATGATTTTAGATTTGGTCTCAAGCAATAAAATCAAAGTAACAGAGATTTGAAGGTGAGAGGAAAGAAGTAGGGATACAAATAACAATTTACAATTCTGAATACTGAGGCTACCCTTTGATTTAACAGTGTTATATGACAAGTAACTTTACTTATAATTTTTTCCCCTTATGGTGGGAAAAAGCAAATAAAAAGCAAAGCATATTATCTTCTATCCCAAAGCCTTATGCTACGGACTAAACTGTGTCCCCCCAAAATTCATATGTTAAAGACCTAACCCCCAATGTGACTGTATTTAGAGATAGTCTATAAGAAGGTAATTAAGGGTAAGTGAGGTCATAAGAGTGGGGCTCTGATACAGCAGGACTGATGTCTTTATAAGAAAAGACACCCATTCTCTACACGCACACAGAGGCCCTGCAAGCACACAGCAAGACGGCAGCAGTCTGCAAGCCAGGAAGAGAGCCCTCACCAGAACCTGACCATGCTGGCCCCCTGATCTCAGACTGCCAGCCTCCAGAACCGGGAGAAATAAATTTTTGTTGTTTAAGCCACCAGGTCTATGGTATTTTGTTACAGCAGCCTGAGTTGACTAACACAGATTATCAGTTTACAATGGAAAAGAAATAATTTATGATGTTAGGAAACATTTTTACATAGTAACATGCATGTATTACAAAAGCAGTCGATGCCACTGTGCCTTGAACATCAGCAATAAGTGCATCACCTTTGCTTACTGTCTAGTGATGTCATTTGTTGAGACAATCACACAATCACCTTAAAGAACAATTAATATCCTGTCCACTACTTAGATGGTCTGGGCCATAAAGAGTTTGATAGATTTAGTGGAAAAATTACTAGCTTTAGAGTCAAAGAAGACCTGAGTACCTGAGTGGCCATTTAGGAGCCGTGTAACCCTCAACAAATATTTAAACCCTTTTAGTCTCAATTTCCTCCTCCATAAGCTAAACATTATTTTGAGGACTAAAAGAAATAATGGATTCATTCCACAAATATTTGAGTGCCTACTAGGTGCCAAACTGAAGTGCATACACAGCCCAGGGAGGGAACAAGATAAGCAAGTGGAGCAGGGTGGGTATGTGATGACAAACGGCACAAGCATGTGACCCCGCTGGGAGAGACAGAAGAGTGAATATAGAGGGTCAGGCAAAGAGGCCACCATTACTCAGCCTCAGAGGAATGCAGGTACAGCTTTCCCACATCTTCTAATCTTTTGAGAGAAGTCAGAAATACAAATCTTGCAAATGTAAAAACACCCAAACTCTAAACGTAAAATTAAAACATTCTGCAGACACACATATACACCAACCTGGAGGCTGAAATTAGATTTCAGGTCAGCAGTCTGTGACCTACAGGTTGTGTGTACAAAGCACTCAACACAACGGCTGGTGAAACTAGTACTATCTATATCTTTTAAACCAATATCCTTAATCTTTAAAATAATCAGTCCTCAGGCTTAAAAAACTACAGGGTCAGATAGAATTTGAGGGCCTAAACCACCTTTGATTCCAGAAATACAGGAGAATAGATTTCCTTTCTTGGGTACTACAAAGTAATATACTCTATTGAGAAGCGAACTTCAGTAAAAGCAGCTCAGTTCAGGCTGAAGAGACAATGTGGTGTTCACTTCTACACACAGCCACATGGTCCCACACCGCTTCTGCCTACCCAGGCTCACCACAGAAAGGAACCCCAACATTTCAGGCTGTCAGGACTGCAAAGGACAAGAGCCCCAGATATGAAGCACTACCTGCCAGGCCTGAGTTGAATGCTTTACCGAGTCTGAGGTCTTTAAACCTATGACCTTCCTTACAGGGCCACTGATACTGTGACACAGGGGAGGGCATGAAGGCTGGGGAGGCCAGCCCCCCACCGGGGCCACAGCAGGTAAATGGCAGAGTGAGAAGCTGAACATCCATCCCTCCGAGTGCAGGCCCACATTCTTTTCACTTTAGCATACTGCATTCCAATGTGGGTGTCAGAAGGAGGGCTCCCTACAAAGCCAAACACTCAAAGGACGGCTTCACCTTGGGGAGAGAGAGGGCACCTGTAAATTGCTGGGAAGCCAAACCTCCCCCATCCTCTGAGAACAGGAGCACAGCCTGCAGCCAGCCTGCCTCGGAGAGCGGGTGCCACAGACCTGACCAGACTCAATGGGGCCTCATATGCACACCACTGCCGACTCAGGCTGCAGCTCGACCTGCCCATTTCCCAGGTGTCAGTCAGGCCCTCAACAGCGGCTCTCCTTCTCCTGCCTTCTGAGCACTGTCACCACAGCCCAGTCCAGGCCCAGCTCAGAGCACTCTCAGATCAACAACAGTCCTCAGACACTGCAAGATGTGTTTAGGCTTAGACGATGTGTGTCAAACGCCTTAGCAAGACAGAAGGTGGCCAGCGTGGGAGGCCCTTCAGATGCAGTCCTCTGACTGACTGCCCTGGGCTGGCTGAGGAGCTATAAAGATGAATCAAAGATTTTCAGGCAGAACTGGAACTTTTCTTATCTACCAAAGGGACTTCCTATTGTCTACGATGTCTCTGCCAGCTGCCTTTGCTACAGCCACTGCCCTGTCCTCCTTGTCAACAAACACAGGCTTTGTTCTGCAATCCACACCTCACAGAAGGAAACCCTGTTCTCAGCTCAGGAGGTAAAGTCTCCTTAGTGTGAGGCCATCACAAAATCCTAGGTCCTTTCCAGTGACTACGTTAACACAGGGGCACGGGATGCAATTCTCAACAATGAAACACAAGGGGAATCTGCAAGAAAGCGTCTGGAAAATGTTTCCCCACTCTTGGAAAGAGAAATGCAGGGAACTCTAAAAAACATGACACACTTAGGGAAAAGTAAACACTGACTAAGTATTTAATGATATGAGAGAATTAGTCATTCTTGAGGGACAGGTGATAATGGTATTAAGGTTATGTTTTTAGGGGAAAAAAAGGCCTTATCTTTTAGAGTATTTAAGAATTAAATGAAATGATGCCTAAGATTTCCCTCAAAATAATCTAGATTATTTTTCACAATAATGTGATGGGGGAGAGAAAACAGGTGAAACTAAAGTGGTCTTGTCTCCTGAGTTGTGGAAGCTGGATGATGGGTCCAGGGATGCATTATGTTATTCTCATTATTTCCACAGGAGTTTGAACCTTGCAACATGGACAAGTTGAAAACAGGAGTGCAACCCAGGAAGCAGTGGCTTCCATCTACTCGGCCTGCCATGCAGGCATGCAACTGGGCTGCACCTGTGCCGTGCCCGTGAGGAGAGCAGCAGACAACAGAGCTCGAGGACTGAGATGGTTGAGACTGTCTCTGGGGACATGCCTGAGCCCCTAGGAAGCCCCGGAGCCTCCCTACTTCAGGCTCCTCTTTACATGGGGTAACACACTTTCCTTACTGCTCGAGCCATTTCACGTTGGGTTTTCAGTTACTTGGAGCCAAAAGCATCCTACCCACACATTCCGTCTACCTGTGAGCCACTCCGAGAAGGTTCTGAGGGGCCTCCCCTGCTCTGGATCACTCTGCACTCAGACCAGTATTAAAATGAACTCGCATCCTCTAGGGCAGGAGTGTTGGCAGAGTTCACCCTACATGCAACTCCAGCAATGGCAGTAGCCGCCTGCAGAGGCATGAGAGAACTCTCCACACACGCGCATGAGAGCTGCAGGCTGACTGCAGCAGGTACCAACTGCAGTGACAGCATTGGCACAAGTGTCCTCTCTGGCCTAAGATGTAAACAGCTAAGAAGGGAAAGTCATTCCAACAGCCATGAGGATTCTACTCAATCCTAGGCCCAACTGGAAGGCAGTCCTGGGACAAGAAAGAGGAGCAAGTTATAGTCCTGACCCTCAAGGTTCAGAGACTAGCAGAAAAGACTGACGAAAAATTATAATCAAGGCAGGAGCACACGCACATGCATACATACCCCCAGAGGAAGAATGATTAACTGGATTAAGATCAGAAGCACAGGTGGCAAAGTGTCCTGGCAGCAGGCTTCTGGGAGACGTGGCTGTGGGTGTCTGTGTGTGTCTGTGCATGTATCCTTAAGGCAGATGCGAATATATGGAGTCTTTTCAGAGTGCTCAGTTTGGAATACTCTGGCTCCACCTGACAGCCACCCATAGAGCACCAACCTCATTCCCCCGATGCTCTGTCTCCCACAGGCCCAGCATGAACACTGACATCACCTGTCGGGCCAATGTAAGCATTTCAATTAGGAACAAATAACTTCAAACGGCCGGTCTGGCTTTTCTGCTCTACTAAAGGATACCAGGCAGTAGCAGCGATATCCTTAAAGAGTGACCTCTATAAAGGATTTTTTTCCACAGAAAACAAAAATGGAGACAAGACCAAAAGGGGGGGAAAAGGCAAAAGAATCCATTTGGTAATTTAGAATCTTTTAAAAAAATAGTTTAAGTTATGTTTAATGTTGAACATAGAGTATGATTGAGTAAATAAAAATATCTAAAAATATTTCCAATGTCACAAATTTTCAGTGGAAACTCGATAAGAGAACAAGTGGGAAGAAAAAAGTCGGTGTCAGGAGAAAGCCCAAGAAACCAGGCGGGCAGCGAGCAGGAAGAGAGGTTGGATGGGGATGGGCAGCAGCAGGAGGAGAGGGGGGATGGGGTGGACAGCAGCAGGAGAAGGGGGGGGATGGGGACGGGGATGGGCAGCAGGAGGAGAGGGGGGATGGGGACGGGGATGGGCAGCAGGAGGAGAGGTAGAGACGGGAAGGGAAGCAGCATAACAAAGCAGCAAAGAGAAGGTGAGAAAATGCACCTAGAATAAGGGGCAAAGATGAGAAAAAGAAAGGATGAGAGAAAGGGAGGTGCTGAGACCAGAGGGCCTGGGTGCTGGTGAAGTGGAAGGAGAGCATGGCACCACCTCTTGGAGGCCTTAGCAATCACCAATCAAGACCACAAGGAGATGCTTGTTCCCCATATATATTTCTTTTGTAAATTATTGTTCCTATTTTCAGCTCCTTTATCTAATGATGTGTTTTTCTTATCAGTTTGTATGAGCTAACATTATAAAAATGAGGCCGGATGATAAAGAGAATTGAACGAGGTACGAGAACTGGCATATCTGGAGCCCAGACTGGGAAAGCTTCGTGAAGGGTCTGCTAACTACTCACAGATCACCAACTCCTCTCCCGCCCTTACACTAAGGAAGTGGCGCTTTGCTTTGATTTAATTTAGGTAAAATTTACATAAAACAACATGCACACAGGGTTCAGTTCCAGGAGTTTCCACAGTTACATACTTCAGTGTGGCCACCACCCCAAGCAGAATACGAAACATTTCCATCACCTCCAAAAAGTTCCCTCAGGCCTTTTCCAATCAATCTCCTCCCACCCCAAGAGGCAATCACTGTATGACCTCAATCAGCACTGATCATTCTCCTCCATGCCCACTCCCTTCTGACTGCAGAGATGCAGAGAGTGATATTATCTTGGAGGCTGGTCTGGATGACATCACTTTAAAGGCCAGTGAGGTCTCAGCCCTATGTAGAGAAGAGGGCAGAGTGGCCACCACATTTACCAGTGATATCTTATAAATGCTATGGGGCATTAATGTTAATTACCTTCATCAATAATCAGAGTTCTATAAAGATGAATGCAGTCCCACCCACCTATCAGGTATACACAGAATACCAAAATGCATCTTAACTGTCTATCACCAATGATTTTTCTTTCTCACTAAAATACACTCACCTGGCTGTTTGGATCTCCAAGTAAGTTACATATATGTGGCACGATCTTGCTTAGTGTTAAAGTATGCGCTCCAGAGCTGAAAACAAAAGAGTGTTTTATTGTCAGTGAGAACTAGAGAAAAGAAAGAAGCCACTCTGCCCACGCTCACCCCTTCCTCTCCATCCCAAGGTCCTATCATCACCTCACACCTAGGCTTTCTCCTTCCCATCTTCCCCATCTTCTTCCCCTCTGGTTCCCAAATAAACTTGCCACGATAGCTCCTTTGCACAGAGTTCAAAACCATTAGTGCTTCTCACTGATGGTCTTCTCCCTGGCATCAGGGCTCTCACCAATCTGGCCCCAGCCCTTTGATGTGAAGCCAAAGCCCCAGCCTCTCCCCGACGCCTTGCCTGCCTCACATATGGCTACCTCTGCATTACCATTTTGTCATGTAATGGTTTCTATTTTGCCCAACTCGGTATACTCAGCTAAACTCCTGGTCCCTTGAGGGTCCTCACTTAATTTTCCATCTGTGCATGACTCTCTGCTATACCTAACATTCAGTTCATAAGTGCTGAATGAACACACTGTGATAAAATGGTGCAGAAGATTCCAACCAAACATTGCTCTGCTGGAGAACATTTACGTTGTTGACAACTTCTCATCATCATAAATCCTGTCACAAGCATCCTTTGTGAACACAACTCTCTTTGGTAACCTGATTACTTCCTTACGATAAACTCTTAGAAAGTGGAACTACTGTGACCAAAGGCTAGAAACGTTTTTTAAAAGCTTCAGATACATATGGCCACATTTAATGACATTGAAAAGGCTAACATGTTAAGAGGGAAACAATTTAAACTAATATAAACATCACAACCCAAATTTTGTTTTTAAATATAATATAACTTTACAGGCTAGAATAAAATACACAAGCTAAAAAGTGATTATCTGAAGGTGGTAGAATTACAAGTAATCATTACTTTCTTCTTTATGTAAACTTTCTATGACATAGACAATATTGCTTTCATAATCATAAAAAGTGATCTGTAATTTTAAAAAAGCCTCTACTACAAAAAAATCACATGAAAAAATGTTCCACATCAACAGTCATTAGAGGAATACAAATTAAACCACAATGAGATATTCACACACACGTCAAAATGGCTACAATAAAAACCAATGGTAACATTCAACGCTGGCAAGGATATGATGAAAGTGCTGGGATGTGTAACATGGTACAGACAACTCTGGAAAATACTTTGGCAGTTTCTTTTCAAACTAAAAATGAACTCACCAAATGACCCAGCACTTGCACTCTTGGGCACTGACCCCAGAGAAATCAAAGTTTATGCTGCTGCAGAAACTTGCACAAGCTTATTCATAACAGCTTTATTTGTAACAGCCAAAAACTACAAATTACTCAAATGTCCTTCAACAGCTGAATGGTTAAACAAACTGTGATCTGTCTATATCATAGAATTCTACCAAGCAATAAAAAGAAATGAACTATCATTTAGGCAAGAACATACATGCAACGTCCAGAGAATTATGCTGAGTGGAAAAAGCCAATCTCAAAGGGTTACATTCTGTATGACTCCATTTATACAATAACAAAATCAGAGCAATGGAGAACAGAGGAGCAGATGCCAGGGGTTAGGAATGGCTATAAAAGAGCAGTGTGAAGGCACCTGGGGTGACGTGCAGGCGTGCACCTTGATCGTGGGGGTAGTTACATGCAGCTGCATGTCACAGAACTGCACATACACACACACAATGCATGTGTGTAACTGGAGGAATCTGAATAAGCTCTGTGGACTGTATCAACATCAATTTCCTGGTACCGACACTGCACCACAGACATGCAAGAAGTCAGCACTGAGGAGGGTGGAAAGGGTGCACGGCACCCCCCAGTACATTTCTCTGCAACATCCTGACATCTATAGTTATTCCAAAATGAAAAGTTAAAAATAAAAGAACTCGGCCAAGAAAACCCTCAGACCCTGCCCAGACTTACGCACTGAGTGTGGCAACAAGGCAGAGACACGTGCCTTCCCGAGTCCGGAAATTCTTGTGCTTGAAGCCTCCCAGCATTCGGTCCCACACGTACTGCAGACAGCAAAGGACAGGTCAAAGAGGACAGGAGGAGACGTCTGCAGCCTTTTATCGAATACGGGGCCCACAGAAGTGGGACCTCTCCACAGGTCCCAGCCTCTACCATCCCATTTAGTCCTCTAACAGCATAGTGAAAAATGGTGACTTACATTTGTATATCAAGTTAAATTTTTCAAAACATATTCCTTTATATAATTGCATTTAATTCTCCCAACAACCTTGAAAGGGAAATATAACTATCCCCAATTTATGGGTGAGGAAATTGAGGGTGAAAGAGGGTGGGTGACTTGCCAAAGATCACACTCATATTGCTCTCTCCGCCTGGAACGGCTGTCCCCACCCCACCTACAAGTCAAACATTTCCTCATCTTTTAAGGCCAGTCTAGGTCTTACCTTTCCTGAGAAGGCTTTTTCTGATACCTCTACCCCTAACCCCGAACAATGGACAGACCCTGGAAGCTAGACCCTGGAAGGCAGAGCTTTGTCCATCCCAGCAGGCCCAGGTCACTAGGAGACAGGGACAAGGGCTCCACGTAGGCCTCCTGACTCCCCGGACACCATAGATACCTCCTCAGAGATACAGAGACCCAGTTACGCAAATGAGCTCAAGAGTCTAATGGATTAAACCAAGCACTCAATACCCACGTTAAGTCCACTAATTTATTCAAAGCACACCCTTCGCTATTTATTATTATTTAAATATCCTACATAGGGGTTGGGGGGATACGTTAAATGCCATGAAAATTTTCATCTGAAATACATCAGCTTAAATGAAAGGAAGTCTTTTCATACGGAGTCACCCACTATGTTATACGAGTACACACACGCCAGCTGGCCACAGAACGCCTCCCCTGCCTCACCTGGGGGTTAGCAGCTTGATCCATGATCTTTAGCAGCAGAGTTTGGTCTTGCTCCCTCACAGAGTCTTTAGCATCTCCCAGTCTGTCTATTAAACTTGGCAGCACTGGAAACCAAAACGCAAACGGATCAAATGAAAACCTATTTTGGGAGTCTACAGTCACCAACTGTGGATATTTCAATTAACTGGGAAGATAAAATCCTGGCCTAAATGATGTACATCATTCTGAAACCACCAATCCCTATAGTTCTACTCACCTTGCTAAAATCCACAGGAGTTACCATAAGAATTGGCAAAATCCTTTGCATGGACATACTATTTGTCTCCTTCCTTACCCCACCTCCCTCCAGCCAGCTCCCAACATATTTTTAAGCTGGTGAAATATTATTAGAATGGATGTCAATGAAAGAGCTCAGCAGGAAAGAGTAAACACAGAAAGAAAATTACAGAAGAGAGGGACTCCAGCACATATGCTTGGGGGAAGAAGGAAGAGGCACTTACAGCTCAATCTATCTTGCATCTACACTGTGTGTTTTTAATCGTACATAACATGTTTCACGCACAGCAGATGGGAGTCCGGCGCTCCCCTCTTCCTCCACACACCCGGGTGTGGGCCATCAGCCAGTGCTCCAAGGGCACCTGCATACCAGGAGTCAGCTTGCTTTGCCTCTTCTACGAGTCTACAGAGCTTTCTTTTACAAATGATCTCTGTGAAAAAGTCAGCTAATTTTAGAGGAAAATGGAACGCTATTAAAATATCAAATTTCTAAAAGGGGGGTTTTCATTTGTAGATGGACAGTGACAGAATGGGAAAAGACTTCACGACCCTATCTAAAGGAGCACATTGACCAGAAAGTTAACAGAAAAGAATACACACATACCAACTAAAATGGAAAAATTCTATAAGCAAATGCTTGCACAAGCACAAGGCGGCTTAGTATTTATATTGTCATTATGAAATCACAGAGGTTGGAAATTTAGAGATGACTAAGTCATCTCTAAATCTACGAAACCTGTGGTTATTTTAATTTCATTTTGTTGACATACTGTTTTCCCTTCAAAATAAGAGTGATCATTTACTACACACTTGTAATGACATTTACAACCAAAGTGAAAACAGCAATACCCACGATAATCGTCTGGAGAAAATACAACCGCATCAGATTCGCAGGATTTCTCAATGAAAATGCCTCTGAAAGTGGAAGGGTCAGAGACAAACATGACTCGCTTGGCACTCAAGTGTGATAGCTAATTTGTACAGGAAATAAAAGAATTCGCAGTAGTACTTCATATTAGAACACGAAAGTTGGAAGAAGCCAGCAAAAAGGTATGGGGGGGCGGGGTGCCAGCAGGTGCAGTGAGGCCAGTGGATCTGGGAGCGAAGGCAGCGAGTGGTGCAGCCCCAGCAGGGGGAGACTGGAGGAGGAGGCTGGAGGGTTGGCTGGGAGGATGGGAGGACCAGAGGGGAAGGTTAAAAGGCGGGAGAGGGGAGCAGGGCGGCTGGCTGGGAGGGCTGGGTACAGCCAAGTGGAGGATCTGGGGAGACTGAGCGAAGGCTGGGGGACGGAGGGTGGAGAGTCTGAGGGCCCGCCCCACACCCGCCCACGGCTCACCTGTGCCGATCTGCGCCTTGAACCGATCCTGCAGCCGGGTGACCAGCGCAGACAGGATGTCCATGCCCAGGAGAACCACCTGCAACGGGAAACAGCGGGAAGCCGTCAGCGGCCGGCCCGGGGCCCAGGGCGCCCGCCCGCCAGCTCCCAGGACGCGCCCACATTTCTGGCCCAGACGCGGCCCGAGAGCCCAGAGAGCGCAGGCCGACTGGCAAGGTTAAAGCAGTCATCGAGACCAGGGCTGTCCCTGTACAGGAAGAGCTGTTCACAGTTGTAACAGGAAAAAGCAGCTGACGAGAAGCGAAATAAAAAACAGTCGCAGCGGGGCCACAACCCCGGCGCCTGCCGACGGCAGTTGAGCGTGCGCCGCGGCCCGGCCTCCTGCTGGCCCCGCCCCGCGAGGAGCGCGTATGCAAATGAACTCGCGACTGGCGCGTGGCCTTCTGGGTACAGCCGAGCGGCTTCTTCGCGCCCTTCAGAAGTCTCGGAAAACAAGAAGTTAGTGCTTTGCTTCGGAACTGTGGTCAACATAGGTACACCAGCTACCAGGCTGCTAGGCCGGCACTTGCGAATTAGTCACCACAACCTAACCTGGTATTGGTGCTTCCTGCTTGCACCACACGCGCAACACATCCTAACCATCCTTTTCTTGGGGTTGCGCTACTGTCCAATGAGCGCCTAGCGAGGGCAGTACTGCTAACGCCTAAACAACACACCCGCATCAACTAGAGCTTTGCTTTACTTTGGTGCAATTTTTGGAAAAAACAAAAACCTCTTTTCCACGACCTTTTAGTTTTAATAATAGTGAAAATGAGTACCTAAGGATGAAGCTATGCTCGTTGTGTTGTGGGTATGGTATATTTATCATGCTATGCTTCAATCTAACCAACAGGTAGCGCACCACACCAAAAGCCGTTTCCGGGACTTTTTGCATGTTTCCAGACTGCTATACTTTTTGTCATTTCCACTAACCGGGCATCTCAAATTTTAATATGGTTCACGTGTATTTTTTATACCTGGTTTATAGGCTACCGTTCAAGCATGAAATGAACTATTAAGCCATTTGTGGAATAATTTAAGAGCCATCATCAAAATCATAGCCCTACAAAGTCTTCTCAGTAGAAAGCAGTTTTGCATTTTTATTATATATTACTATACTAAATACGGTTTAAGGCACACCGTCCTGTGTTCATACAGAACAAATGAACAAGACAGGCAATGATAATTATCCTAACGTTACATCAGGCAGTGATAATTATGATTCCTTGCATCTGCCTGTCCTGCATTTTGCAGCGAGTAAAAACAAAAACTGCAGCCTTTTCTATTCAGCTTTGAATCCACTGCTTCAAAACTGAAGGAATCCAAATTGGCCGAATAATCAGCACAATACATAAACTGTTCTTGCTAGGGAATGGTGACTTGAAAATATTAAAGGAAATAATTTTATGTTTTTTATAAAGAGAACATTGGTTTGTGGACAGTTTCTTTTTTAGTATGTAATGGTATAAAACACTTTAAAATAATGACTTTATTTATGAGCTAAAGAGGATTAGGTATCACCCTTTGACTTCCTTCCAACGAATACAGCAGTAGAGGGGAGTAACGCCACAGTGCAGAGACCTGACAAACACTACCGCAGCCAGATGATGGAAGTCAACATCAACAGTCAGAAACCATGCTGACAGTATGTATGCCTGATATGATGTGATTAAAATAGCACTTTACATCTGTGATCGTCCTCCTCAAAACCTGTAACCCACTCTAATCATGAGAAAAACATCAAATTCCAATAGAGGGTCATCCTACAAAATACCTGACCAGTACTGCTCAAAACCGTCAGTCATCAAAAACAAGGCAAGTCAGAAATTGTCACAGCCACAGCAACTAGAAGGATGTGCAACTATGACATACAACTATCTCCTGGGGCTTTGGGGAAAAAAAGGAGGAGGATTGGCAACAGATGTTAGCTCAGAGCCAGTTTTCCTCAGCAAAAAGAGGAGGATCAGCATGGATGTTAGCTCAGGGCTGATCTTTCTCACCAAAAAACAAACAAACAAAAGTACACATACATGTGTATTTAAAAAAAAAGAAAGAAAGAAATTGTCACAGCCAAGAGGAGCCTAGCGACACATGACAATTAAATGTAATGTGGTATCCTGGTTGGGATCCCGGAACAGATGAAGGACATAAAAACTAAGCAAACCTGAATAAACTATGAACTTCAGTTAATAATAAGGTATCAGTATTTGTTTATTAATTATAACAAATGTATCATACTAATGTTAGATGTTAATAGTAGGGAGACTGGGTGTGGGATACATAGGGACTCTGCACTATCTTCGCAATTTTTCTGTAAATCCAAAACTGTTCTAAAAATTAAAGTTTATTTTTTAAAAAGAACAGCCTATCAATTAATTGGAATTGGCTTTTCTCTGATGAAATCCCAAGCACTTGACGTGGTTGCATTACTGGTTGGAGTGGAGAGCGTTATTAAAGTAATATTAACAGTGCTGCCTTCAGTTCTCACCACATCCCTTCATAATTCATTCAAGACTAAGGTGCAAGAGGACTACTGCATTTTCAGATATGACAGCCCATGTCAGTTAACCTACATGTGGAACTGGGGGGAACACAGACTTGAGACTCTTTCAGGATGGAGGTTCACTTGGTAGGTCTGACCAGAGCAGGCCTAGCTAAATCCTAGGCAGTCGAGTTTCACAAAGTCTCGCCAAGACAGACTGGGGAGTCCCGAGACTCTCCAAGAAGACTAGGTTGGCGGATGCAGCTAAGCCCCACAGAAACAGGACAGGAGAGGCCAAGAACGCCGTCAGGAGAGGACAGAACGCAGTCCTAGGCACCTTCACAGCAGAATAAACAACCGGACTTTGGAAGGAAGCAGGGGGATTCGTACACAGTTGTCTAGTTAACCCTTAGACACAGCCCCAGTGGGCGAGGGAGGAAATGGTCACCCACAAATGTTCATCTTCACAGCTCAGGCCCTTCTCCTACGTTTGCATTGCCCTAGTGAAGAGGGGAGAAATGAATACAGTCACTGCCCAGAAGACCACTCTACTTATTAGCTGTGAAGCCTCTCTGTGCCTGTGTCCTCCCCTGTAACATGGGGAAAACAGTATCGGCCATCTCAGAGTTGTGTGTATGTGAAGTGCCTGCAACAGTGCTCAGTGAATGGCAAGGGCCAGACTACACACATGCTGGCTACTGCCACCAGATCCCTGTCACTGCCATTACCATGGACAACAGGTACTGATGGGCGATCCAGCAGAGGCCTGTGATTCCTGAGGACAAGGGACTGGGCTGGCAGAGGCTTCCCAGAAAGGATGACACTACCTGAGGCTCAGTTTTGAAAAACCAGCCTCACACCAAAGGAAGAGAAGACTTCCAAGCAGAGGGAAGAGTGCAGGCAAAGGTGGAGGAGTGTAACCGCCGCCAGGGATGAGGAGAGCCGGGGGGCTGGGAAGTCGCAGGCCAGGCAGCTCCTGAAGGGCCTCAGACGCACCGGAACATCTGGAAGACAGTGGAGGAGCCACTGAAGAGCTGTAATGGTAGAGGGGGATGACAGGAGCTGGAGGTTTTAGACAGCATGGTGACCACCCTGGGGGAGGATGCCCTGGGAGAGGGGGCAGAGGCAGGGAGTGGGTCAGGCTCCCACTCAGCACCTACTGCCTTGAGTTTTCACTATGCCATTAACTCTGCATTACCCTTGCGCACCTCCTCCAACATTCGATTTAATTTTCTGGGTTTATGCTTGTTTCCCCAGCTAAACTCCTTGAATGTAAGGAATACTATGCCTTGTATTTACTCAAAATTTCCATAATATATAGCACAATACTGGGCACACAGTAGGTGATCAATAAACCTCTACTTTATTGACTACTAATGAATTAATTTGAAATAGATGAGTTCTCAAGGTCTAACACAGTTCCTTTATCCTACAACTTTAAAAAGATGCTTTTAAAAGGAAGTTAAGAATAGCTAAGTAACTTGAACAAACCCTCATGCTGAAAACAACTAAAAATGCTGGATATAATAAAAAGAACATCTGCTTGGAAACAACAGGAAACTAAGAAGGCACAGAACAATTAACAGGTAACAAAACACAAGAAAACTAAAATCCAGAGTGATGAGCCTGCAGCAAATGGTCTACTTTTGCTCCAAGGCCATTTTATACACTGGGATAACCTTTTGATAACCACTTGGGTCTAGAAGAACAAAGGCTGGATTCCAAAACCCTGATGGCCCAATAACCTCCTACAACTTGGTTGAAATCCAAACGGCTACAGCTTAGGAGAGTGAACTACAAATAAAACAGCCTTCAGATGGACCACAGACCAGTTTCCAAGAATCTGGGTGGCCCAGAAAAATACCAATCCTGACATCAGATGGAAGTGATCTTAGATTGCTGGTGCCCTAAGCCACTGGCAGATAAAAACACAAATCATTTCTGGATGGAGAGAACATCATACTAGTCTAGTTCTCAGTTTATTTCTGTAAACAATTTTCAAATACAATGTGTGAAACACAACCAAAGATAACCAGGCACACAGGAAAACTATAAACGAAAAACTAGCTGAAACAAAGACCAACGAGAACTATGCATATGAGAGTAATCAGAAACAGATGTTAAAATAATTCTTACTACATATAAGAAGATAAAACACATGATTAAAACTTGGGGGAGAGAAATGACAACTTTTGAAAAGTGACATAGATTTTTAAAAGAACCAAATAATACAATATCCAAAACTAAGTACACAATGGATGGGCTTAAAAGCACACAGATGAAGAGAGAATTAAACAGGAAACTAAGTTTGCAGAAAAAATCTAGAATGAAGCACAGAGAGGCAAAAGCATAGAAAATTCAAAAGAGTAGGTAATGGGCCGGCCCCGTGGCTTAGCAGTTAAGTGCGCGTGCTCCGCTGCTGGCGGCCCGGGTTCGGATCCCAGGCGTGCACCAACGCACCACTTCTCCAGCCATGCTGAGGCCGCGTCCCACATACAGCAACTAGAAGGATGTGCAACTATGACATACAACTATCTACTGGGGCTTTGGGGGGAAAATAAATAAATAAATAACATTACAAAAGAGTAGGTAAGAGACAAATATATAGAGAGAAGAACTAATGTAAGTATAAATGGAGTTCAAAAAGGAGAGGGCAGCAACAGTAGGTAAAAAGCAATAGCTGACACCTCTTTGGATGACCATTATAAAAAATAAATAAATAAACAAGTGTTGGTGAGGATATGGAGAAATTGGAACTCTTGTGCACTGCTAATAGAAATGTAAGATGGTGCAGTTGCTGTGGAAAATGGTATGGTGGTTCCTCACAAAATTAAATACAGAACTACCATATGATCCAGCAATTCCACATCTGGGTACATACCCAACAGAAGTGAAAGCAGGGAGTCCAACAGATACTTATACACCCATGTTCCTAGCAGCATTATTCACAACAGCCCAAAGGCAGACACAGCCAAATTTTGATCCAAGTGTCAAATCAAGCATCATACTTGATGAAATGCTGAAAGCTTTCCCTTTGATATGGGACATGACAAAAATATCTACTCTACAATTTCTTTTCAGTGCTGTATCTGAGGTACAAAGTAAAGCTTTTTGGCAAGAAAAAAATCCCCAAAGGTATAAAACTCACAAAGAAGCAAAACTGTCATTATTAATGAAAAATATAACTACAAGTAAAAAATCTAGAAGATCTACAGGTGTATTATAAAATTAATAAGTGAGTTTAGCAAGACTAATACAAAGTCAATATACAAAAAAATCAATTACATATCTGTACCAACAAGAAAAGAAGGAAATTTTAAAAGTTTCCATTTTTAATTGCATGAAAATAAACATGTAGGACTAAATCTAGCCAAAATAAATCTCTACCCGAAAAGCTATGGAATAATTAAAAAAAATAAAAATTACTAAAATAAATGGAGAGAGAAACTACAGATTGGAATACTCAGTATTGCAAAATTTTCATTTTTCCCAAATTGATCTACACATTCAATAAAATTCCACTCAAAATCCCAACTATAATTTTTTCTTAGGAACTTCACAAGTTGATTCCAAAATCTACATGGAAATGCAAAGGCAAGACACAAGGGGATACAACTTGCCCCACTGGACACCCAGAACTATGGTGAACAGCAGGGATGAAGGCAGTGTGCTGTCGGTTCAGGAATGACAAATATACCAACAGAACAGAGCAAAGAAACAGACTCATGCACAGGTGGGCACCTTCCTTGCGACAAAGTAGGTGCAACTGAGCAGTGACGACAGGGCCGCTCTTTTAAATAAATGCCCCTGGTTAACTGAATATCTATATGGAATGAAAAAAGAAACTGACTCCTATCACACCACACACAAAAATGAATTCCTGGTAATACATAAAGTGTGGAAAGCAAAAACAATAAAGCTTTTAGAAAATGACATAGGAAATACCTTCATGATCCCAGGGAAAATATCAGGGCACAATAAACACAAACCGTAAAGGAAAATATTGACAAATTGGACCAAATTAAAATTAAGAACTTTGGCATACTAAAAAAACATAAGAAAGTAAGAGGCAAGTCATATCCGAGGAAAATATTTATGAAACAAAAAAGTAACAATGGGCTTGATTCTAGAATCTATACAGATCTTCTACAAACCAATCAAGAGGCAACCCAATAGAAAAATGGGCAAAATATTTGAATAGGCACTTCACAAAAGATATCAACGGTCCTAAGTATACGAAAAGTTGTTCAACCTCCATTAATCATCAGAGAAACGCAAATTAAAATTATGAGGCACTACTACATACTCCCCAGGATGGCTAAAATTAAAGATGAACAAAACCAAGTGCTGACAAGAATGTGGTACCAGGAAACTCAAACATGCTGGTAAGAATGTAAACTGGTACAACCAACACTACAGAAAACATCTTGGCATTACCTACTAAATTTAAAGGTACACAAATGCAGCAATGCCACTGCTAGGAATACGCCCAATAGAAATTCACACACATGTACAACAGGTGAAATGTATAAAAATGCTCAGAGCCGCACTATTCATAATAGCCTCAAACCAGAAATCCATATGTCCATCCACTGTACAATGTATAAGTTGTGGTTTTCATACCAAGGAATACATTAAACAATGAAAATAAATGAATCAAAGCTACACTCAACACTACAGATAAATCTCACAACAACCAGTGGAGAGGCCAGATACAAAGTATACACACGTTCATATGAAGTTCAAAAACAAGTAAACATAAGCTATAATTTTAAGGTGTATATTTAGATGATAAAAGTAAAAAGAAAAGCAAGAAAGTGATTACCATAAAAGTCAGGAGAGTGGTTTCTCTGGAGAGTGCTGGCAATGTTCTATTTCTTATCCTGAGTAGCAATTAAACAGCTGTTACCTTTTAACAACTCACTAAACTGTGCCTTTGTGTTTTATGCACTTTCTATATATAGTTCACAATTTCTTAAGTTTTAAAAACTAGAAAAGTGGGAGTGATCCTGGACCACTCAACCTGTAAGTCTGTGACAAGTGGCTGAGACCTTGTCTCTGCCTTTTACTTACTTTCCAAACCACCAGTAGAAGTACCGAAATGGAAGCCACCACAGTTCTCTTTCCAGAGCATGACATCTGCTCACCAATTAAAGAAACACTAAATCCTTTTCCCCAAAAAATGTCCATAAGGGATAAGCTGGGTAGGAAGAACAGGTCATTTCTTAAGCTTTGGAAGACTGGATTGGCTAAAATAAAGATAATATTTTGTAGTTACATTTTACTTTATTGTTTTTAAGGCACTTTTGGATGAATCTGAATAATTTCACAATAACCTGAGATGTAGACTATATTATCCTTATTTTGCAAATGAGGAAAATAAAGACCAAAGAAGTAAAGAGACTTACAAAGGTCATGAAGTTTGGATAGTAACCAAACTGAGAACAAACTCAAGCCTCCAGACTTCATCAAGGCTACTTCCAGTAGAGCAAAATCACAATATCCAAAACTCCATGTTCTTAGTCTTTTTCATCTCTCTCTAGCTAGCTTAAGACTTGGAGCAAGTCACAATACTTCTCTGCTGATACCAGATGACCACTAAAGTCGGCCTCAGCTCCAAACTCTGATGTTCTGACAAGGGCCAGTATAGGAAAGGGTACGAGGGTTTCATAAGTACAGATCTGGGGTGAATCCCAGTTCTACCATCTCTGAGCTGTTCAGTCACCAAGCTTCAAATGCTCCATCAATAAAATCATAACAATAATACACTTACCTTAAAGAAATCACACAAGGGTTAAGAGTTTTAACAAAATGCTTGGAATATAGTAGGCTCTCAATAAGTGCCTGTTCCCTTCTTTATGAGAGCACCACTTAAAAAAAAAAAAAAAAAAAGGCATGGCTTACTGAGGGGAGAGAGGAACGATCAGACTGGGCATAAATCCAAAGAAGAAAGTAAGGTGGCCCAAAACCCATCACCCAGCAAATAACCGTTACTATTTTGATGACTATCCCTCAAGACATCTCTGCACATGTGCATATGAATTTTACATAAACAGGTTCATTACATATATACTGTTATATATATATAGTTTTTTTCACTCAATATGCCATGGAAATCTTCGCAAATCAATAAATATAGATCTGTATCCCCATTTTCAGTGGCTGTGTGAGATCCTATTGCATTCAGGTGTCATAATTACAGAACTAATCCTCCAAACCCCTACTGACATTCAGGTTTGGTTAGAATTTTTCACTATTTTAAACAACACTGTGATGGGTACACAACTCCACACATGTGCTGTTATCTATCTCCTTAGGACAAATTCTGAAAAGGAAAATTGCTGAGTCAGAAAGAACACACTGTACACATTATTAGCTCTGTTTTTAACATAGTGCACTAGGTGCCCCACGGGCTACATGCTGCTGACTTCTACACATTTTCTAGTTATTTGAAAAGACTCTAAGTTGCAACCTTATTAAATAAGGAGGAAATTAATTAGCACTCTATGTCGCGCTCACTTGCCACTCCAAGAATAAGAGCATAACACAAACACCAAAGAAAGTGTGAGCAAGGCAGTGACTTTGTGTATACTGCACACGTGCATGTGGGTCGAGAGAACTATTCACCCACACTTGTCCTTCAGCATAGTCACTGAGGGAGTCCTGGGACACTCGTCCCAATAATAACGCCACTGGGCAGCCGACTTTTTATATCTCTCTTCTGGAATGGCCTCCAGAGACAGCTTATGAGCCACAAAAGTCTGTTAAAATATAAGTAATTAATATTAGATTAATAGGATTAACAAAATTATACGCTTGTTACCTGTTGTTGCCCATATACAAGAATTTTACTGCTAGAAAGGAATTTAGGATCATCATGCCATGACACCACTTCATTTTACACGTGAACAGCAATAGGCCAAGCGAGGCTAGGAGGGCAGGTCTGAATACAGTAAGAGGCAGAGTGAGCAACCTTTGTTTAAAGATCTAGAGCAGTCCAATAATACAACTTTCAGCAATGACAGAAATGTTCTGTATTGGTACTATCCAACACAGTAGCCACTAGCCACATGTAGCTACAAGCAATTAAAATGTGGCTAGTGTGAACAGGAAATAGAACTTTAAATTTTACTTATGGGCCGGCCTGGTGGTGTAGTGGTTAAGTTCGCGCACTCTGCTTCAGTGGCCTGGGGTTCATGGGTTCGGATCCTGAGTGCGGACCTACCACACATCAAGCCATGCTGTGGCAGGCGTCCCACATATAAAATAGAGGAAGATGTGCACAGATGTTAGCTCAAGGACAATCTTCCTCAAGCAAAAAGAGGAAGACTGGCAACAGATGTTAGCTCAGGGCCAATCTTCCTCACACACAAAAAAAGATTTTTACTTAAAACATTCAATTACTTAATCTCACTTTAAATAGCCACATGAGGCCCATGGCTACCATGTTGGACAACACAGCTCTAGACCAATGGTTGCAAACTCGAGCAGACAGAAATGAGGTCAGCCGTGTGAGGGGCACCTGGACACCTCTTAAAGCTCTGGTCACTTGACATCATGTGAGAACTAAGGTCACTGTGGCCAGATCTCCAGATTTGAAATGCTGGCAACTTGCTGAATGAATTTTAAAGGACTGAGGAGCCCAAAGAAAACACGTTGTGGGTCAAATCCAGCCAAAGACCCCTAAATCTGCAACCTCTCTCATCTAGATACATCTCATAAACGTGAGGTCAGGCACCAAAACATCCAGAGCTGTCCGAGGGATTAAACAAAGATCCAAGTTTCCCATGTGGGCTTTTAAAATTCTCCCTAATGTGTTTCTAAGATGACCTACCCCTTTCTCTCTTCCAGCAACTCCCAGCCAGCCAGCAAAAGCTTATGACTCTTCCCCCTCCCCCAGAGTCTCCTAAGAGTCTCCCTACTCCCCTCCTCCAACGCCCAGGTCCTAATCCTTCCAAGAGACCTTTCCAGCTAGCCCAGTCCAGGAGGTCTTCCAGCCTCTACATTCCACCTGGGCCAAGGCCTGTACTTCTTTCTAGCTCCTTTACATGCATACCACGCATCTCTCCAAGAAGACCACAAACTACTCAAAGCAGGGCACTTCCTTATACAGCCTTTCTCATTCCCACCCACTTCCCCAGAGACAGCAAAGTGGTGAGTGTGTGGAGGTTGTAGGCATGGGGAAATGAACTGTTACCTTGCATATATTCTCTTTATTATCTTACTTAATCCTCACAACAATACTTTGAGCCAAATACCACACCTATAAATATCCCTACTTTACAGGCAACTGGGCAAGGTCACTCAGCTATTAAATGGCTCAAATAATATTCACTAATCCATTAGTCTCAGAAAAGGGCAAACCAAGAACACTAAGTTTGTAATGACATCCACAAAATCAAACTCACTCTCGCGTGTGCCTATCCCAGAAAAACACCTGCCCACTGGTTGTACTTCTAGCAAAAAGTGGGTATTATTCATAATAGCCAAAAAGTGGTAATAATCCAAATATCCATCAACTGGTGAACAGATAAAACAAAATGTGGTATATCCATACAATTAAATGCAATTCAATAAAGAGGAACAAACTACTGATACATGCTATAATATAGATGAACCTTGAAAACATGATATTAAGTATAAGAAATCAGACACAAAAGACTACATATTGTATCATTCCACTTATATGATATGTCCAGAAAAGGCAAATCTACGAAGACAAAAAATAGATAAATGGTTGCCTACAGCTGGGAATGATGAAGGGATTGACTGCAAATGGGCACGAGGGATCTTTTTAGAGTGATGAAGAAATGTTCTAAAACTGGATTGTGGTGATGGTTGCACAATTCTGTAAATTTACTAAAAATAATTTAATTGTACACTTTAACAGGTAAATTTTATGGTATGTAAATCACACCTCAATAAAGCTGTAAAAACAAAAATCAGTTACTAGGCTTAAAAGAACTCTGATCTTTCTGGTGATGGGACCATGGAGGAATTCATCCTATCTGCCAAAGGCAGGTAATTTGTTATTTATCCACCCAGAAATATTGCCCTTTGTAGAAGGAAGCAAGGCCAAGGGGTCGGGTCGGGAGCTGAGTTGTGGGGTGGAGAGCAATACAGCCTGTGCAGACCAAGAGTCCCAAGACCACCCCTGAGAACTCTGAAGAGCTCACGGTATACATAAACCTCAACAATTCTCTTTGAGGCCCATTAATCACCCACAGTTTTTCTAAATGTGCTGTGCCCTTATATGTTCCCCTGCCTGAAACATTTTGCTTTCCCTCTTCTGTCTGCTCTTCTTCTTCTTTCAAAGCTCAATTCAAGCATCATCAACTCCAGTGCCCTCCCACCTACATCCACCAGCCTGGGACAGAAAGTTACATTTCCAGCACACTCACTATACGCTGCTCCTACAGCAGTCAGACATGGTTGTGACCTGTGGTTTGTTAAACCATCTGTGTCTCTAGTGCCTAGAGTAGAGACTGTATTTCCTAAAGGCAGGTTCCGTGTCTTATTCATCTCTGTATCATCAGCATCAACCATAATACTAGCAAATTTGGGGGAGGTGGATGGAGGGTGGCTGGATAAAACAGATGGATAATAATGTAAATAACGTGAATTAAGCCTTCCAATTAACAATCACAAATACAATGACTGCCATCAAGACATTTTCACTTTATCCTATTTGTATCCTTGCTTCCACACACTTGTAGCCCGCTTCCATTATTCTCACCATACAACCAGAATGTCCTTGTGAAAGGTAAGTCATATCATGTCACTCCTCTGTTCAAAACTCTCCAATGGCTCCCCATCTTGAGGAAGAGCAGGTCTTTACAATGGCGTACAAGCCCTCACAACCTGACCCCCCACTCCCTCTCTGAACTCACTACTGCCCCTCTCCTTCCACTGGCCTCTTGGCTGCTCCTCGAACGTTCCAAACATGCTCCCCTCCTTGCACCTGATGCTCTCTGTCTGCTCTTCTCCAAGATATCCACCAAGCTTGTCCCAGCATCTCGTTCAAGTCTTTGTTTAAATGTCATCTGCCCAGCCAGGCCTGCTCCGACCACGCTACTGAATACTGTGGGCATGTACATACACATACTCCCTCCACCTGCTCTGCTTTATTTTTCTCCAAAGCACTTACCACTTTCCAATATTTTATAAAATTCACTCAGTTAACTTGCTTATGGGTTCTTTCCCCCAAGCAGAACGTAATCTCCATGGAGAAAGGAATTTTAACTTAATTATTCATTGCTATAGTCCAGAACCTTATTTGTTGAATAAATGAATGAATCTCATTGATATGCCTCATCACTCACTTGGAAAAGTGTCTTTCCCCTGAATTCAAAATTAAGTTGCAAATAAATGAATAACTTCTGACAACTGTAACTCACTCCTTCTACACTTCTTTATGGTAAAAAAGTGAGGTCAAAATATAAATAAGCAGAAACTAGAGCATCTAAAGCATCATGCAAGTGGTGGGACCACGTAAGAAGTCCTGCACAAGGTCATGAGGCCTGGACTCTAGTTCTGCCACCAAATGACCGTGGGGGCGTCACTTCTACTCTCTGGGCCCCCATCTACAAACTAAAACTAGTGGTCTCTAAGGCCCTGCAGGCTCTGTGGTTTGAACTCTGTTCTTTTTTTTTTTTTTCTTTTGTGAGGAGCAGTAGCCCTGAACTAACATCCGATGCCAATCCTCTCCCTTTTTTTTTTTCCTTGAGAAGAGTGGCCCTGAGCTAACATCTGTGCCCATCTTCCTCTACTTTATATGGGACATCGCCACAGCATGGCTTGCCAAGCGGTGCGTCGGTGCGCACCCAGGACCCGAACCTGCAAACCCCGGGCTGCCGAAGCTGACTGCACGCACTTAACCACTTGCGCCACCAGGCCAGCCCTGAACTCTGTTCTTCATTCACCCTGTTCTGCAGTGGTGATCACTGTGAATGCTGGCAATCCCAGCTGCTGAACCTTGCCCTAGGTTTCTACCTCTGCCTTTCTCAAGAGCATGTGATGGAACTTACTCCTCCCTGGTTATCAGTTCAGATGATGAATTCTGTTTGTGCCTGTCTTGCTCAGCTGATAGCTTAAAGCACAGTCCTCTAAACTTTTTTGATTACACATCCCTATTAGAATACCTAACATGCATGTTTATTAATAATCATACAGGGGCCAGCCCATGGCGTAGCAGTTAAGTGCACGCGCTCTGCTGCTGGCAGCCCAGGTTCAGATCCCGGGCGTGCACCGATGCACCGCTTGTCAAGCCATGCTGTGGCAGCATCCCATATAAAGCGGAGGAAGATGGGCACAGATCTTAGCCCAGGGCCAGTCTTCCTCAGCAAAAAAGATGTTAGTTCAGGGCTGATCTTCCTCACAAAAAAAAAAATAATAATAATCATACAATCTACTGTTATACAGATATGCTATAAAATTATAAAATATATGCAATAGAATACTTTTAAAGAATAAAAATGAAAGCCAATTTAAGAGGAACTATAACACACTCTTATTGCCGCCCAATGGCCTGCCCTGCTCCACCATGAAGCCCACTAATCTAAAAGATGAAGGCAGCATCAACCACGAAGAGTTTTACCTCACCTCAACAGGAAATGAGGGGACGACAGTACAGAAAGAAATCCTCCAGGCCCCCACTTCCTAGGAAGCATCTCACTGCCAATCAGGGGAAAAGTGACAATTAAAATGATATATTCCCAAGCCCCTCAGACTCCAAATTATGAAGAATTTCAGAGCTAGCCAAATTCTGTCACATTCTGCTCAGATAGTTTCATAAGGATGATCTTGTGAATCAAAGCTTTCAACATGGCCTGGGTACCTTAAGAACATTTTATGAAAAAAATCAATCCACTGAACTATGCCAATCAGCAAAACTACTGCAGAGAGTACGTGATAGCCATCCTTTGTCTGAACTCAAGAAGAAAGCCTTAGGGTCATTGTGATGGAGGTAGGCAAAGTGCAGACCACACCTGGTGAGATGTGCAAACCACACAGCTCAAGAGAAACCCAGCAGAATCTCAATCTTCAAAAACTCAGTATTTTGGGGTGGGAGGGGTCCAAGCAGACAGAGAACAGGCTTTGGAGCCAGACAAAACTGGGGTTCAAAACATGGCACCACTATGCTTACTAGCTATGGGACCTCAAGAAAGTTAACATCTCAACGTCCATTTATTTATCTGTAAAATGGGATACCTAATATCCCCTTTCTACAGATGACTAGGAGAATTATCAAAGCAATCTATTTAAACTATCTGACACAGTGAATGACACAGTAAACATGGCCCTGTCCTCCCCTTCGAATTCTTTCCAGACTCTGTTTCAAATTCAATAGTATTTACAAACATTATGCTAAGTGAAATAAGCCAGACACAAAAGGACACATATTACGTGATTCCACTTATACGAGGTACCTAGAGTAGACAAATTCTTCGAGTAGGAAAGTAGAACAGTGCTGACCAGCACGGTCGGTGGGAGAGGGAAATGGGAAGTTACTGTTTAATGGATGCAGTTTCAATTTGGGATGATGAAAAAGTTCCGCACATGAATAATGGTGATGATTGCACAACACTGTGAATATACTTAATGCCACTAAATGGTACACTTATAAATGGTTAAAATGGTAAATGTGATGTTATGTATATTTTAACGCAATAAAAATACTTTTTTAAGAGTATCTGCAGGGCAAATCAAGGGACAAATAAAAATGGCAAAAGCCAATCTCACAAGACCTGTAGGAATGTGACCTGCAAAGTGTTTCAGCACCATCTGCAGTATATTCATTTCCCCTCTGGAACTATTTCCTCACTACGGCACTGGGTCAAAAATAACACTGACCCTATTGGTGAGATGGCTATGCTCACCTTCGTCAAGCCAGAAGAAACCATTCCTCCTTTCCACGGTTAGAAGTGATACCTCTGGGCCGGCCCCGTGGCTTAGCGGTCAAGTGCGTGCGCTCCGCTACTGGCGGCCCGGGTTCGGATCCCCGGCAAGCACCAACGCACCGCTTCTCTGGCCATGCTGAGGCCGCATCCCACATACAGCAACTAGAAGGATGTGCAGCGATGACATACAACTATCTACTGGGGCTTTGGGGGAAAAATAAATAAATAAAATTATTTAAAAAAAAAAAAAAAAAGAAGTGATACCTCCGCTCACAAACATTCTGGCACTGAGAGGTAGATGACTCCCAATTCATTCTAAAAGTTAGCATAACTCTGCTACAAATATGGGTAAGGATCACACGCAAAATTAAGGAAACTGTAACCCAATTTCACTTATAACTACAGGAGACAGTAATCCAAAATAGTAGCAAATCAAATCTAGCATGTTACTCAAAGAATAACGTATCATGACAACTTGAGGTTATTCTAGGAATTAGGAAGTCTACCTGACCATCTCAAGAGATAGAAGGTCATTTGAACAACAACAGAGTCTGGAAAGAAACAAAGTTCAGAGCATGGTAAAAATTTAGAGCTTCATCCTGAGGTGTTGGGGAGCCATTGAAAGTGTGGAAGAAAGACGAGAATGGAATGGAAGAAGGACATGGATGAGGGTAGGGGAGTGTGAAATAATTGTATTTGCAGTTTTGAAAAATTGTTTTTGCAATGATGAGGAAGATAAATTAGAGGCACGGTGAACTCTGGGCATAACGAAGGCAGAGGAGACTCCAGGTTTCTGAGCTGAGCAACAAAGTTGATGGTCGTTTCAGATGGGGCATGCAGGATTGGGAGCAGGTTTGTGTGACAAGAGGAGTTGAACTCATTTCTGACGTGTTGAGCTTTGGGGCCTTATGGGATATCAAAACAGAAATATCCTATAGGTAGATGTCTGCTATCTGAAGTCCAGGAGAGAAGTCTAGGAGGCAGATGTTAAGTCTGGGAACCATAAATGTGAATGAGTTTCCCCAGTGAGGACATGTAGCATGCAAAGAGGGAAGACTAAGGATGGAATCCTGGAAAACCCCAATATTTGCAAGGGCTGGAGGAGGAGGAATCCATGAAGTAGACGAAAAAGAGTTGCTAGAAGAAAAGAAGAATTAATGGACATGGTGTCACGAAAGCCACTGAAAAAGAGAACTTCACAAATAGGGGCTTGATCAAGTAAGAAGTCAAAAAAGATCAAGATGGAAAGGACTCTGGACTTGGCAATTCGTAAGTTCATATGTAATTTCATAGAAGGAGAAGCCAGAATGATGTGGAATGAAGAGTAGCTGGGATGTTAGGTGGAAACTGAATGTAGGAAACTCAAAGTGAAGGCAAAACTTAGTAGGGCAGCCTGAAGCTTTTGCTGGGTAAAGGAAAGACAGTGGTTGTTTCTTTTTATAATGGGAGACACATGAGCATATTTTACAGACTGAAAGAAAACAGCCACTGGGAAGGAAGGAGATTAAGACTGTAAGAACATTTGTTTATAACTGATAGATGTGGGACACACCATGGAAGGGACGGCAGAGAAGGAACTGTGAGAATGTGCTACAATGTGGGAGCCAAAGCCTGATCACTCAAAGACCGCCCAAGTGTGATGCAGCAGACAGAAATGCACGGAACTAACTCGATTCAGTGTTTTAAATCAGTTTTGATAGAACGTTATTTTGATTGGAACTGCAGTAGGTGTCAGGTGCTAGGGTATGCTGATTGCTATTTGCAATCAATCTCCAGAAATCTTAACACAACTGGAATATTGTAATTGTCCATCACAAAATTTAAGTGCCTTCCTGAAATACTATTAGGGAATAAAAAGCAACAAAGTACATATACACACTACAACATGGATGAATCTCAAAAACATGATGCTAAGTGAGAGAAGCCAGCTGTCAAACACCACATGTTGTATGATTCCACTAACACAAAATGTACAAAAAAGGCAAATCTATGGAGAAAGAAAGTAGATTAGTGATTTCCTAGGCTGGGGTGGGAAAGAGGAGTGACCACAAATGGACGCAAAGGATTTTGGCGTGCAGGAAGTGTTCTAAAATTGGATTGGGGTGATAGTTGCACAACTCTGTAAATATACGAAAAGTCATTAAACTGTACACTGAAAATGAATGACTTTTATGATATGTAAATAAGACCTTAATAAAGACTTTTTTAAAAAAAGAAAAAAAAAATTTAAGCACCATCCTTATCACAAGCACCCAAAATATTTGTAAAATAAATAGATTAGGCTGCCTTGGATTTTTCTGGGGAATAGGAGAAGGAAAATTATGAATAATAAAGGTGTCAGAAGGAGTACTAAGGAGAGGGAGAATCCCAGGGAAGAAAAATATAACAAAGCCTAGCACCAAAATAAAACAGCCAGGTAAGGAAGAAAAAGAAAGAAAAACTTTAACTTTCATTTCTGCTTTTTATGATGATTATGATTATTATCTATTTGCAACTAAAGAATTGGAGGAAATATCTTTCAAAGATCAAAAGCATCATATTAGAAACTAACAGCAGCAGAGCAGACTGAAAACACCAGGGGCATTCCCATTAGAGTCAGGAATAGGATGGGGATACAGGGATATTCCAGTTGCCATCTGACCAGACTTAGCAATACAGTAAGAAAAGAGAGAATCAAGAGATGACAGAACTAAACAATGAGACATTATTATCATTATTCGCAAATAATAACTGTCTATTAAGAAAATCCAAGAGAATCAACTGGAAATTACAAATGACAAGAGAATAAGTGGCCAAATCTTATACAAATACAGAAAAATCTATACCTTTTCATTGTATCAATCAGAACCAGGAAGAAAGTTTAAAGGAAAAAACTCAAATTTAAAACTCCAACAAAAACATGTAGTAATTAGGAGTGAAGCATAAGACTTAAATGAAGAAAACTATAAAAATTTTGCTACTGAGCAAAAAGAAGGTAAAAATAAATGAAGAGAATATTCCTAACGGGGGGAGATAAGAATAAACACAAGTAAAAAAGAAACAACAAACTCGGCAAAAAAATCTGTGTAAAATACATGGTGCAGGATTATATCCATGACATAAAAAAACTCTACAAATAATTAAGAAAAAAATAAACACAAATCTTTTTAAATGGGTAAAGCACATCCAATAGACAAATCATTCTATAAAACCCCAATAAACATAAAAAGTTGCTCAATCTCATTTATGTCCAAAGAATTGCAAATTAAAATAAAGATATACCATTTATAACCTATCAGATTGGGATAAATTTTAAAAGATTAATCATCTCCTGTGTTTTGGAGGAGTCAGGGAAACAGACATTAGCATAAGCTGCTTGCAAGCTTGGTAACGGTAACTGATACAGCATTTTGGCACACAATTTGTTATCTATAAGATTTTTAATATGTATAAAGTTTGACCCAGCAAGTTCATCTCTAGGACTCAAGTTCAGAAACATTAACACAATTATGCAAAATAATACAGTGTACATACAACAGTGGTCACTACAGCATTATTTTGTAAAAGGAAAACATTAAAAATAATACTAATTATCCATCAATAGGTAATTAGGTGAATTAGTTATATATGGATGTGTACTATTTGCATAATTAAAAATAATAATGAATACATTTGCAGTGAACAATCCAAAAATGAAATTAAGAAAACAATTTCATTTACAATAGCACCAAAAAGAAGCAAATGCTTCAAAATAAACCTAACCAAAAAAAGTGCAAGACTTGTACACCGAAAACTACAAAATACCGTTGAAAGAAATTCAAGAAGACCTAAATAAGACCTTTGTCCATGGAATGTAAGACTTTATATTGTTAAGATGGCAATACTGTCTAAATTGATCTACAGATTCAATGCATTTGCTATAAAAACTCCTGCTGTCTTTTTCTGCAGAAACTGACAAGCCCTGCTACCGAGTTAAAAAAAAAAAAAAAAAAAAAAAACAGCAAGCTGCAGAACAATAAGTCTATCTTTTTTTTAAAACTTACATACAATGCTTGTGTGCAGATGTGTTCATATTAATGGGAATAGACCTTTCACCTTGTGCTGTATTATGAAATTTTCATCCATGTTTGTATTATGAAATTTTCACAACAGGTACATATAATTTTGTAGTTTAAGAAAGTCACAATAAAAAATTATTTAATATTTTAAATTTTAAAATAAATTTAAATTCCCAGAGAGGCTGCCTGCCAGGAAGGAATGGAAGATTGTCTTCTGTCCATGTTTTGCTGCAAAATGGAAAAGAAATCCACATCCAAGAACATCCCTCGGCCCCAAAGTTACTTCCACATCATTGAGCAGTGGAGTATCACTTCAGTGACAGGTGTTCTAAAAGGAGCAAGTTGCTGACAACCAAGGAAACTAGACGGTGGGCGCATGTGGAGTCACTATAACATCTGCTCTACTTTTGTGCAGGTTGGAAAATTTTCATAATACAAAGGTAAAGAAAAACAAAGAGGTGCCTTATCTTTGATCTTTAGGATCCATCTCTCCTTAATTACTTAGGAATCAGGATGAAGACTCGTGACTAATGTTCTGGGAAGAAGAATCCCTCACTATACACCCCATCCTAAGGTCCTCCATTCCCTTATCCTAAGTTATGCAGTGACTAAAAAGAGGATCTTGCAGTGCACTGATCTTGTACAATCACAGTCAAAGGAAAACTCAGAGATAACATAAACAATAAGACAAGTATTTGGAGTTGAGATAAGGCAAGTGAGTCCAGCCTTCTGAAATATTGGGCTTCCTAAATAAAAGATAATGCAGGTATTTCAAGGGTTAAAAAAAAACAGTTATAATTAGTATGTTCACTATTCCCGCTTGTGGAAAATCATCAGTTTTGTCCTACGACTGGCATAGCTACAGTGTTGTTATACGTCTGTAGGTGCCCAGTATGCTAAAATCCGAGGGAGAGTGGTTTTCATTAGGGAATCAGCAACTCCCAGGAAAGCGGCTCAGGGTTTCATTTATGTTAGGGCTTAACGTTAGATAGGGTGTTCCTGTTCTCTGAGTTTCTCCCAGGATGAAACGTTTTTCCTCTGACGGTGGTACTAATGTGTTCCTACAGGTTGCAACAGAAAATGGATTTCTTACCAGGGACCCTAGTGAAAGAGCCTGACAAGCCAACTGCCTTCTCCATTTCCTTAGAGCAGAGCCCAGCACTGGACACAGCACAGGAACGGGGCAGGCGGGCTACCTTCCGGGCCATCCCCACTTGCTATCCTGCACTGAATAAAGTTCCTCCCAGGACTAGGGAGCTGATTCAGGGAAAGGACTTAGCATAGGGCCTCTCAGGAAGCATTCCATAAGTTTGGCTCTCCCCACTACATTTCTCATCCCTTTTCCCACATTCTTTCTGCCTTTCACTAACGTATCTAGTCATCCAGCAAAGAACAAACAACTCCAAAGCCACGTCGGCTAGAAGACAACAGAGCCGCTCCAGCACCGACGGAAGCCTTTTCCTCCCTCCATAAAACATCAACTGTGTAGACTCCTCAACAGCTCTTCCAGACACAGTCAGATACATACAATTTGGAAGCTTTTCAGCTTTGGAGCTATCCCAAACTCTTTGATTATTCACTAGGGGATCAAACACAAGCATAGAAACAGGGCAGGCGGGTTTCGTTTAAGCTGGGCTTTTGTCCTCTGGGGGTTTGTTGTTGCTCAGGTTTTTAAGTTCTGTCTTTCAATGATGTGGCTGAGTACAGGGAATCCTCTCAGGCCTTTGTTTAATTTGTTCTTTTAGAATCTGGAAAGGGAGTCAAAGTCCCTTCCAGGTCTCAGTTCCTTCATCTGTAAAATGACTGTCTGATGATCTGCTGGAAGTGCCTACATCACAGTGAAAAAAGAAGTAGGTAAAAGCAATGTGATTTTAGCAGAGAGACCAAGTAACAGTGTAAAGAGGAGGCAGGAAGAACCAGCAGAAACCTCTCTTGTGGGCTGAGCCCCTCCTCCTGCATTCCAGAAGTTCATTCATGCTTTCAAACACACAATCGCGGTAAGCCTTGCCAAAAAATAAAAAATTATACATGCCTACACACTTAATGAATTCACTTACGAAAAATAGGCCAACTTGTTCAAGCATAGAAAGCTTAAAGGCAGAATAGAGAAATCAAAATAAATTTTGCTGCTCTAATGTCTTCTAATTTCCAGACTCTTGGAAAACAAAAGGCCCTGGGAACTGGGAATAAATTCTCAGCTCTGGGGAAGGCAGCTTCTCCTGTACTACCTGCTACTTATATCCAACTCTGATTTCAAATTTCAAAAGTAGGCAGGACCACATTTGGGAAAATAAAACAGAGCAAGGGATGAAAATGAAAGTTTATAATGGAATTACTTCAAATGAGGAATTCACCACCTGATCAAAGGCAATGATGAAAAACAAAAGAAAGAGAAAACCTAACATTTATCCACTACTCCATAAATGCTCCACTATGATCCACATTCTATTCTACCTGAGACTCTGTCACTTACTCTCTCTGTAGCCTAGCACTGGGCGATCTCAGATCATGACCTGAAAGTGGTTTGATTTCTGTAATTAGGGCTTCTCCCTAACTCAAAACCACTGACGAGGACTTATCGAAGGTTTTAGGCAGAAAGGGCCGTAGATATCATCTTGTGCTTGATTACCCTCGTCTTAGCAACACTCTTACCACCAGCACTCACACCCAAGTCTGGGGGTTCCAAAGCCCAGCTCTTTCTATGGCACTATGTTTTCTTCCCAGGGGTAGAGAGAAGTAGAAATCAGAGTCCACAGGCATGCCAGCTGAAGACAGAAAACCAAGCACACATTTTTATCAAGGTTTACTCCTGAAGCCCATCAAAAAGACAGTATAGAAGTACAGAAGACTCTTTCCAGAACAGCCTAGAGAATTCAGGTAGGGGGAACTCAAGTGGCCATCAGTAAATGAAATTTTCCCCCAAACACAATTCTAGAAGAAGAGAAGAGAGAGGAAGCCGCAAGCCAGAATGTGCTCTAAGGGGGCTACAGTGGAGATGAATGCTCACGTACCTGGATCCTGAATAAGCTCGAGGCTCCTGTGGGCAGCTATGAGGCATGCAAGGGTTAAGACGTTGGGATAAGTTGGAGAATGCAGGTAGACAAGGGGGCTGCTGAGGGAAGAGCAGAGAAGCTGTGTAAACAGGTGGGGAGGGCAGGGGAGGAGCACCTGTGAAAAAACCAGGCTGGACCCCCTTTGCACATTAGGCTCAATTCTGTGCTAACTCTGTGATGTGTTTACATGCTTGCATCTCACCACTAGACTATGAGTAAGGTAACCAAATAATTCATCATCCAAACTGAGGAACTTTGAGATTAAAAGGGAGTACTATTAATAATTATCAGGACAACAGGCACAAACTGGGGCTGTCTCAGGCACAAAAGATATACAGTGTCCTTAGGCATGGGTCCCTCAGGGCAGGAACTGTGTCTTTATTCCGTATTCCCAAGACCAACTAGGCTCTCAGTAAATGTTGGCTGAACAATTGATATGACTACTTTCTTTAGTAATTCCAAATTTGCCCAAAGTAATCTGTGTGTTATTCCTACCAGGGGCACCTTGTTGCAAACTCCAGAAGGCACTGTCACAGCCGCATGCGGCAGGTGCATTCCTGTACAAGGAGGTACATGCTCTTTAATTAAAAAGAAAAAAAGGCAAAAACCTCTTTAAATGGTCTTTGAACTGAACCTCCTCCACATCCACAGCCAACCAAAGCTCTGCCCTAAAGCTGCTCCCCACTGGACTCATGGTGACCTTCCACGCACACCGTCCCCACTGGGAAAGGCTGTCAGAGGGCCCTGGAGCTGCGGCGACAGCTGACGCCCCATGCCGAGAGCCGGGAGCCGAGAGCCTTCTTTCATGAGGGCTGCTCCCCCTTTGGCTGCTCTCTGGCTCAGTAACTCCAGTCTCGACCAGCGCATCTGCACATTCTAGTCTAGATGTTCACAGCAGTACTGAGAGTCACAACACACAAGAGGAGGAAGATTCTAAAACTTGTTCTAAATCCTTTCCTTTTGGGGGTCAGTTTTTCATGTCATCCACAGGGAAGGTACTAAACAAGAGCCCCAGGACCTGTTTCTTTTCTGAAGAGAAAACGCCCAGAAAATACAAGTGAAGATTTTCCTACAAGGATATTTCAGGGAAGGCCGGAAACAAGTTTGTGGGAGGAGTCAGCACTGGGCTTCGGGCCTTCACTTCTTGGAGATTGACAGCTGTTGAGTCCTAATGGATCTCCAGCACCCTTCTTAGATTTCACTAGTTTAATCCAAGCTACCAAATAATTCTAATGAGACCAGCCCATAAACTATTCAGGTGCCTCTGAAGCAACTGCTTCAAGGTACTCCCACAAGAGGGGTGGGCGTGGGAGGTGCAAGAAGGGAAATGGAGAGAAACCAGCAGAGCCTCTGACCAGACCTCAAAGGCCCTTATATTTCTTGGGGCCCGTTATCAGATCACACACTAGGGGTATAAAAATGAATTCTCATTTTTATAAATCCTGGAATTCTTTTATAGACAACACAATTATATTGCATTGTAACATGTTCCATGTTGCACTATACTTTGTGTTAAAGTACTAGTTTATTAAATGTAAACATTTAATGGAAATGATCTGGGCCTCTCTCTTTCTCTGAAAGGCTCTGTTTTCATGGGGAACTATAACGGAGAGCTAAAAGGGCATCAAGTACAAGCACGATGCCTCTGATGTCTGCAGACGGGACCTCCTTAGGTCAGGGTGATTCGAAGTTCCAAAATAGCAGGCATGGTAGAGAAAATGAAATCAGTTTATTTTATTGAGGATTTACTGTGTGCAAAGCACAAGCTCAAGTCAAATTACTCTCAGATGCCACTATTAATTTTGGTAATAATATCTACATTCCAATGCCTAATGTTCAAATTATTGCCCAACTTTCCCCCAACGTTCCAACAATCCACTCCCAACCTCATTATCTCTCACCTCACTGAACCTCCTATTTGTCCCCGA
Source organism: Diceros bicornis minor (assembly GCF_020826845.1). Classification (NCBI taxonomy): domain Eukaryota; kingdom Metazoa; phylum Chordata; class Mammalia; order Perissodactyla; family Rhinocerotidae; genus Diceros; species Diceros bicornis. The sequence goes on along the minus strand of NC_080749.1, from coordinate 11,182,850 downwards.
GTCAGCTTAGACACCACCATAATTTTTTAACTTTCCGAAGTGCAGCTTGGAACACTCTAGGAGCATGCTCAAAAACTTGCACTGCTTCCTCACAGCCTGTTTAAAAAACAGTTTAATTGCCTTGGTGTGGCATTCACGCCCTCTGAGGACCTACACCAATCTCTTTCTAGGAAGCACAGTTCAGGTGAAGAGTCTGGGTTCTGAACCCAGATAGCCCAGTTTCAGATGTGAGCTCTACCACCCACCTTCCCCTATTAAAGGGGAATTACAACAGTAACTAACAAGATGGTTGTGAGGATTGAGTGAAATAATTTGCCTAAAAGAGCTCAGCACAGGCCTGGTACATAGAACCGTTCAATAAACATGAGCTATTTTCATTATCCCCAGCTTCCTTCACTCGTTGAACAAATATTCAAATACTGCTGTGGGCCAGGCCCTGTTCTAAGCACCTGGCTCACAGAGTGAACCAAAGTCCTGCCATCCTGGAGCTTCCACGTGAATGGGGGAGGGCAGTGCCCCATGGCTTCACCAAACTGACCCAGTCCACGTGGAATCTTCCCCAGCCTGTGCCAGCCACCACCGCTTTGTTCAGGTACCATTTCACCTTAAATGTTCACTGCTACCTGCCAAAATTCTGCCTATCTTTTGAGATCCAGCTCCTGGGCCACCACCTCTGGGAAGCTTTTGCTAGGCTCCTCCCACAAAAGGAAAACCTGGACTCAAAGAGCACTCTGCCTGCCTCTCTCTAACATAAACCCCAGGTCTTTGTATGTAAACCACATCTACTCTGCTATAATCACTTGCTTGAAAGCAGGAATATCATCTTTTCTCCTCAACAACTGGCACATCTTAGCTTCTCAAAAAAAAAATCTGTAAAATGGGCAAATAAATCTTTCACCTAATTAGTCTATCATCATCTTATGATAACCCAAAGAGAAATCTGGACTATCAAGAGGGATTAGGAAAGAAAAGAAAACAGGTTTAGAGGCCCCACATAATACCGAGATTTCAATGATTTATCTTGGCTAAGAAGTTACAACGTCTCTTTCTTTATATGACTACTTTTGTCTTCTTAGATGGGGTTGGTAAACTGGTAAAGTTTCCGTGGACTGGTGAACTTCTGAGACTTGCATGCTTTTACACCAGTGAAACAAAAATAGAAAAAAAGATGTAGGCCTTCCTTTGCTTAGTATTAAATTTTCACTGAAAGCCAAGAAGGAAAAAGGCCCAGTACAGAACAGAAGGATTTGTAGACTTGTCTCAGGTTCAAGGCCAAACTGGGGAGGGAGAAGGGCGGCTCACGAAGCCCAGCCTGAATCGGTTCAAGCATTGCCTCTGCCCAGCAGAGGAAGTCCTAGCTTCCCTCCCTCATGGAACCCTGGGGGCAATCGTGACCACTGACAGGAGCAGGGCTGTAAGCGGTCTTCAGAGCCTCACAGCCCTTACAAGGGGCCAGTCTAATTTGATTACAAATGACTGTTAGAAAACTCAAGTACCTTTGATTTCAGATAAGGAACATGCTGTATTCTAGACAGGTGGAAGATCAAATGACAGAAACATTTAACAACCATAACACAACTTGAGCGAACATGCCCCAGCACTCTGCAAGTAATAGGCCCACAGCTGAAGAAAAGGATGTGTCTACCTAGGGAGAGGTTTTCCTAGATAACCGAGAACTGATTCCAAATCTCTGAGCTTTCCATTTAGTTAATTACAGAGAATATTGTCTATTACAGAGAATATTCCAGAATTTAGCCTTTCTAAACCTGTTTCAGGGTCATCATTACAAACACAGTCATTATACTGAGCTGAAATCCAACAGTTCCTTCCCAAGATCCCACAAGGCCAGCAACAAATCAGAGGAGGCCTTCTGTAACATTCAGGCCCTTGGCTGTCTTCTCCTACCTTCACTTGCTGCTCAGACTCCGGAGGAGATAAACTCTCTCCACAAGTTTCAGGTTGGGAGGTCGCAAAGTCTGGAGGGACAGAGTTGATAAGGTAGCCTCTAGATGTCCTGAGCTGGTGTCATATACCCTTTAAGCCAGATGATTCTAAAAGGCTGGTTCCAGGAAAGGCATGGGCCTTCCAGAAACATGACTGTTCAACTCCTCATTATGTTTAATAAATATTTATGGAGCGGCCACCATGTCCCAAGCACTGTTTTAGGCAATGGAGATTCTGTAGTTAAACAAGACAGGTAAGGGCTCTGCCATCAAGAAACATATTCAAGTGTGGGGACTTTCAGATAGGGATCAAGTGACTGGCTGAGGGTAGAGACTGCTTAGCCAGGCGGGTCAGGGAAGGCTTCTTAAAAGGTGAGATTTGAGCTGAGACCTGAATGATGTAACTCACAACACCAAGATCTGGAGCAAAGCCAACCAGCCATCAGAAAGGCCTCAAAGCATGTTCTAGAGACAGAAGGGACAGGGAGGCTGAAGCACAGTAAAAGGCAGCAGGAGTGGGAAGAAGGCGAAGAGACAGAAAAGCCATGGGCACAAGGTCATTCACACTATAAGGTAAAGTTTTTAGTTTTATCCTAAGTATAATGGTAAGACACTAGAGAGGGTTAGGCTGAGAACTGATAGACTCCAAGTTACAATTTTAAAAGATTATTCTGAATGCTGTATGCATTGGAGGCTCACCATAGCCAATCTTGTTATTAAACTGTGTTGACATGACAATATTGCACAGTGGTTAAGAGTGCAGACTCTGGACCTAGACTCTGCCACTTACTAGCTGTGTAACTTCAGGCAAACTATTGCCTCTGTATGCCTCAGTTTCCTCATCTGTAAAAAGGAGATAAACATGAATATCTCATAGTTGTTTTAGTTCCAGTTTTAAAGGCAAAAGCAAAAAAAAAAAAAGGTATCCAAGTATCTACAAGTCACTAATAATGCAAGAATTTACCCCCAAGAAGCCTCTAGCACATCAGTCAGTCTTTACACAGTCTCTCTCTCTCAGAGAGGAAATGGACAGTTGACACAGTCTTGTTAACAAAGGAAAAGGTGTCGCTCCTTTTTATTGCTGGAGGCTACTACTCTGGCAGGAGAAAGAAGTACACCCAAAATGTGAACTAGAATTTAGCGTACCACTCAGTAGGACACTGTTTCTTAAAGATGAAGGCAATCTTCTCTTGGCTAGGAAAGGTTTTCCTTCTCTAAATGAAAAATAGCTCTGTGGCTACAGTTATTCATGCTGAGTATCTGAGTAACATGGTAGAGTCCCACATGCCTGACCATTTTCTAACAGCTGCAAACAGAATCTAATGAACTCTTAATGATCCAAGGGGCTTCCAGCCTGCCAGGCATGCTCTACCACAGAGGGTACATAGTTTTGAGTACAATCAGGAAGCCCAGCTTCCCCCTTCAAAAGGGGGGTGGGGGGGGTAAATATTGCAAATTTCTTTTATAATTTCAAAACTACACTTTATATTTCTAGATCTCCTTCACTGGGATCTTATACGATACAACATTCACGATTTTTCTATTTGCAGTTTTCTGGGAACAAATCACAATTTAAAATCAAGTTCTTAAATTACTAACAAAGGTTAGGAAGGATGCCAAGGCGTTCATCCAACCAAAACTCATTTTCCGGATTTACTGGAGAGGAAGGAAACAAGGAATACTCCTGGCTGATTCCCAGGCGTCCCTCCCACTGGCTACCCCTCCTCACTTCACCCTCACGAGAGATGAAAGTCCCCCATGGGACCTGGAGGCCCATGAGAAATCCTCCTGCCTTACAGGGACCATTTCTACCAATTCATCCCACAGCTAGTCCCTCGCATAAAACCGCACTGTATTAGGATACAACTATAACAGAGGAAATTGTGACAGTGATTTTTTTTTCACGACAAGGCAGATTAAACAAAAAATACAAAGAAAAAGTCATCTCAAATGTAGGCAAGCAGGAGATATTTATTACACAGTTAAATGTAACTAAATTTAATAAGCAGTTACTATATGTTGAGTCCTACTGTGCAAGCAAGAGGTTCAGAGACACAAAGATAAATAAAATGCAGCCGTTGCCCGCAAAAATATTGATCATATAGTTGAACCAAGTGTGCAAATAGCCACAATATAAGGCAAAACGTGGTTGGGAAAGTGAAGGGTATTCTAAGGGCTGTGGAAGCACCAACCACTGTACCAGCAGCCTCAACTGGGAAAAACCAGCACAGGCTTTCCAGAGCCACTGCATTTAAGCTGCGCCTTCAACCAGGAAGGAGTCTGACAAGGCCAAGAAGAGAGCATCCATACAGAGGAAAGAGGACGGCGGCGGGGGGAGGAGACACCAATTCAGTGTGGCTACAGTATGGAGGAAATACGGTGGAAGAAAAGCAGAGGATAGCATATTTGGGACAAAAATATTAGAGGGCTTTGAACATCACACTCAGGTGTTCGAGCTTTCTTTTGCAGGCAGCAGAGAACTCAAGGCTTCTGCGCAGTGATGGACACAACAGATTTGTGTTTTAGAAAGCTTACTCGGCGTGCAAGGGAGACCAGTTGCAAAGCTACTTCAACAGTCTAGGGAAGAGAAAAGTGGTGTCTGATTCCTATGTTAGATGGAGGCCAGAATGAAAAGAAAGAGAAAAGTTTGAAAGATACTTCAGATAAAATAATTGGTGACATTTTCTTTATGCTTTTCTGCTATTTCCAAATAGGCACATATTAAATATGGAAGGGAAAGACAAAAAGAATTATTTCAGAAAAATACTATTAAAACTTATTGACAATTGAATTGTGTATGTTGGGAGAGGGGGAGTATTTGAGACATGCGGAGTTAGAAATTAACCCCAGACTTCCACTGATGGTGTCTGATCACCCCTCAAACCTAAACAGGAACAAAGGTGGAAAGGAGGAAATCTAAGGTTCATCCACTACCTTCTTTCAACCAATTAAACAGGAAAAGGGAAAACCAAAGATATTAAATCTAGTTCAGATTCCACTAACCCACAGCTGGACTAAAATTACTCTGCAGTGCTCATGAAAACACAGTTTTCTAAGTGAAGGACCAAGGTAAACAAAGGGACGTGTAAACAAAGTGACAATGCGATATGGTTATCAAACAGTTTTAAAGTATATTTAAAGTCATTTATAAAGTGTCCTCTAATGCCAAGTACGCATATGCTAATAAATTAGTTCTATAGTCTTTGAAACATCTGTTAGATAACGTTATTGCACTATTTGGCCCAAAGTTATCATGGTCTGTATTACTATATTCACTAGAACTAAAAGGAAAAATATCATATTTCTTCTTAACCTATAAATTAGTTCTCATATTAAATGTGATATTTATTCCTATTTTGCTATCACCACAAATCTGAAATGTTGGATTAGGAAACTTTTCAGTTCAAAAGCCAATGGACAGGGGCCGGCCCCGTGGCTTAGTGGTTAAGTGCACGCGCTCCACTACTGGCGGCCCAGGTTCAGATCCCGGGCGTGCACCAACGCACCGCTTCTCCGGCCATATACAGCAACTAGAAGGATGTGCAACTATGACCTACAGCTATCTACTGGCGCTTTGGGGGGAAAAAAAGTAGGATTGGCAACAGATGTTAGCTCAGAGCCGGTCTTCCCCAGCAAAAAGAGGATTAGCATGGACGTTAGCTCAGGGCTGATCTTCCTCAAAAAAAAAAAAAAGCCAATGGACAGGGGCCAGCCCAGTGGCATAGTGGTTAAGTTCACGTGCCGCACTTTGGTGGCCCAGGGTTCACAGGCTCGGACCCCAGGCGTGGACCTATGCACTGTTCATTAAGCCATGCTGTGGCAGACATCCCACATATAAAGTAGAGGAAGATGGGCATGGATATTAACTGAGGGCCAATCTTCCTCAGCAAAAAGAGGACTGGCAACAGACGTTAGGTCAGGGCTAATCTTCCTCACTAAAAAGAAAAAAAAAGCCAATGGACACACACCAACGAGTACAAACATGGGTTTCCCCCGCTATCCAAAATTTTGATTTATGCCACTTCACTTTTACAAAAGACCTACATTAGTACCTGTTTTCACTAATGAAAAGAAATCCAAAGAGGATTTCTGCTTTTACGAAAAAAGGTGAAAAGTGAAAATAGCATTCAGCATTTGTTTTGCATCGAGCCATTATAGAGGCTAAGCAGTCAAGCATACTGTCGTATTTCAGGCCTTCCACATCAGCCACAGCAGACGACGAACCTCGACCTTTGACATCGAGGCAGGCAGACACAAAAGAAGGTGCAGGCGTTGGTGACCTGCGTTCCCTGATGGATTCAGACGATGATGAGATGTTAACAGATGGCCCTCCCCGCTCTCTCCTACTCCCCAGTCTCCTGTACCTCCCACCACCCCAACCTCCCATCACTCAGCGTGACACCCCATCACCACCACCACCTCTCAGCCTTCCAGTGTGCTGTCTTCCCAATTTGAGTAAGTGAAACTACACTGTACATACTACATTATTTCTACTTTCTATAGGCTGTGTTTTTATCATATCATTCTTGCTTTTACTATATGTTAGTGTTATTTTAGGTTTTATGTGTTATTTGGTATAATTTGGTAGGTTATTTTTCAGATCCAGGAACACTCAAAAATTTTTCCCATATAAACTAATGGTACAGTCAGCCCTCTGTATCCGCAGGACCAACATCCACAGATTCAACCAACCGCAAATCAGAAAGCCTACGATTGTTGCATCTGTACTGAACATGTACAGACTTTTTTTCTTATCATTATTTTCTAAACAACACAGTATAACAACTATTTACATAGCATTTACATTGTATTAGGTATTATAAGCAATCTAGAGATGATTTAAAGTCTACGGGAGGATGTGCTTAGGTTATATGCAAATACCATGCCATTTTATATAAGGGACTTGAGCACATTTCGATATACACAGGGGGTCCTAGAACCAATCCCCTGCAGATACCGAGGGACCAATGTAATTGCTTCTTTGCTTTACACTGTTTCGGCTTACGAAAAGTTTCACAGGAACACTCTACTTTTGGATAGCAAGGGAAATCTGTAAAACCGGATAAATTTGAGTAAGACTGTTGGGTTGTATCAATGTCAATATCCTGGTCATGATATTGTTCCATAGTTTGGCAAAACATAACCATTTCAGGGGAACTGGGCATTTGTACAAGGGATCTCTCTGTATTACTTCTTACAACTCTATGAATATATAATTATCTCAATTGTTAAAACAGGGAATTCTTTTTAAAAAAAAAAGCCAATGGGCAGCTCTATCCTGTGAAACCCTATTTACTTTGGCTCCACAACAGACTAACAACAAAATGGAAAGCTTTGGAGCTAACTGCTTATAGGTAAAAGCATAGAAACGTGTCAGATTCTAAAATCAGTGCCTACAAAGCAAAAGGGAGAAAGTAAGAGAACAATGGTGAATAAGGATTCCTCTCTCTGCAGCTTCACATACAGTCCTGTAAGTAGGCACGGCCAGTATCGTCACTGCTCTCCCTTTTCCCAAGAGAGAAGCAAAAGCTCAGAGGTAAAGTGATCTGCCCGAGTCTACGCATCAGAGGGGAGCTGAGCAAAATCAAGTGTTCACAACTCAGTGGAAAACGACCAAAAGGAAAAGTCTAATTTCCTACTAGGACAGGAGAGGGAAAGGAGGAGGAGGAAGGGGATGTGCAGGTGGAAGATTAAATGCACCAAACTGATATTATCCAGGCAATATCATCTCAGCAGCATCGAGATAAACAAACCAAGGTTCACAGCCTCCTGAAAAGCTTCATGTTACGAGCTATGGAGAAGGTGACTCAGTTAAGACACTGCCCAACACCAGAGGGTGCAAATTCCCACCTACGACTGAAACATGACGGATGCTGCTCAGAGCAGAACAGCAGATGAGGTAAAGCCCTGAAGCTCTGACTGACAGATCTCTATAATGGCAATGGCATACATGCAATCTGGCTTTCACTCACATTACTCTCATTTGACTACCAAAAAATCTCATGGAATAGCATGGGCAATAGAGGTTAAGGGTTTTTTCATTTATTAGACAAATTTTACAGAGCAACAACTCTGTGCCAAGGCGTTACAGATAAAATTACTTTTAAAAAAAAGGTAAACACAGTCTGAGAGAGACAGACATTAATCACATCATCAATATAAATTAAGCCACGGTAAATGCTACAAGGCCAGCCCTGGTGGCCTAGCGGTTAAGATTCGGTGCTCTCACCGCCTGCCCCGGGTTTGTTTCCTGGTCAAGGAACCAGACCACCCACCTGGAGACTGTCATAATGTGGTGGCTGTGTGCTGCTGCGATGCTGAAAGCTATGCCACTGGTATTTCAAATACCAGCAGGGTTACCCATGGTGGACTGGTTTCAGCAGAGTTTCCAGACTAAGACAGACTAGGAAGAAGGACCTGGCCACCCACTTCTGGAAAACCTGGCTATGAACACCCTATGAATAGCAGCAGAGCATTGTCTGATAGAGCGCCGGAAGGTGAGAGGATGGCGCAAAGAGACTGGGCAGGGTTCTGCTCTGCTCTACACAGGCGAGCTAGAAGTGCTGTACACTGGACAGCACTAACAACAAACAAAATGCTATGAGGGAAAGCTCTGAAGGCATATAAACTGGGAGTCTGTTCTAGTCTGAAGGTCAAGAAATAAGATTCGATGATAGATCAAAACTTGTAGAATCTAATGTAAGTAAACAGAAATTCAACTCTGAAAGGAAAAGAAAATAGAGCTGTAAAATACAGAGAATGTTATAAAAAAAATAAAACTCTGACTACCTCACGCAAGGGAAAAGGAGAAGTGACAGAAAAGAACAATGCAACAGTGCTGAACCACACACTATGCCCACTTTTCTTAACCACACTGCATGACCCAGTGTATGATTTGAGCCTATAGTTCACCTCATCTATAAAATCTATAGTCTAAGCACGGTCAAATTCCCACCATTACTTTTACTTGTACTTGCCTAAAGGACATGGGAAAGAAAGCCAGAGTAAGATTAGCCTCCAAAGTGCACCAAAAAGCCAACTCTCAGAAAGTCACTAACAACTGGAAGACACTGGGGAGACTCTTACAGTTGTTAAGATAGACAAAATGGGGGCTTTCTAAAGTCCCAGAGAGCACTTTGCAATTGAGTTTTTTTGTTTTGTTCTATGATGGGGAGTTGGGGGTGGGATGTAGAACCTCCAGCAGGAACAGATTTAGGTTATGAGACTACAAATACAGAACACAGTCCCTGCCCTCCAGAAGCTCAAAATCTAGTGGGGAGGCCGTACACAAACAGGTAATTTCAATATGGTGTGAAACCAGATAAATGGGCTTCCTTGCTTTCAAGTCTTACAAGATGTCCAAAGCCCATCTTGGACAATTGCTACCTAGGCCATTTCTCTAAGGCACCCCAATTCCTTTTACTGGGAAACTGCCATTTCAAATTGGCTCTGTGTCCTTATGACATGACTTGAAAGGGCTCCTACTGGCCAGATATGGGGCATCAAGAAGATGCTCAAATGTAATGAATGGGTTGAACACAACAAATATGTTTAAATTCATTAGTTATACTAATATTAAAAAGACCCTCTTTGGTCATCTTAGGAGGCTGGTAGGCACCAACTCATGTTCTGAAAACTGATCAATCAAAGGGAAGAATAAAGCAGTCAAATTGCCTTTCCTACACAGAATGTATTTCAGAGTAGCCACTAGTTGACGAAGCAAAATCCTTCTTTATAGAAGAATCACAGCCAACAAACGACAGAATTAAAGGAAATGACAGAATTAGAAAACTGTCCTATTGCTATCTAACGAAACAGTCTAGGCAACAATCATCAATTGCTACTAAAACCATTAAGTCAAAAGTTGGATGGGAAACATATAACATAGGGATTGGTGATGACACTGAACCCACTGATCAATCTTAGTATCATCAAATGTGGGACAACCAGATAATATGGGCCTGCTAATGTGATGCAGGTGGATGATGAACACACCAGCACCTAGAAGCATTAGTTACGAGAAAAACAACAACAACAACTGAAGCTAATCAAGCCTCTAGAATCAGATCTAACTACCAACTTTCTGGAAACAGAAGAACATGCTGGATGACATAACGACACAAAAAATGCAACCAATTAAATTTAGAATGAGTGGGATTCTACAGGACAAATGATACAGTTTCTTCAACAAATATGAAAAAAAGTGAGTGGGGAAGACACTCATCAATTTTAACAAAAACTTAAAGGTAACACTGACATCATTTGGATCCAGATTCAAACGAATCAACTGTAAAAAGATGTTTTTGAAACAACTTGTTAGCCCACAAAGGGCACGATCTGCTCACCGTGAAACAAAAGCCAATCGTCAAGAGGCAAGATGGTAGAAAAGAAAGGGCAGTTTATTACAGCTTGCTAGCAAGGGGGAAGATGGCCGACTAACATCTCAAAGAACCATCTTACAGAACAAAGACTACATACAGGCCAGTTATAGAGAGGGCTGGTCTCCGAGTTGGGGAGGCCTCTGGTGGGGGGGGGGGGGTTAGTTCCTGGCAGTCTTTTGTTTTAATTGATATGCATCAGAGACTAGAGCAACTCCCTACACCCTGATCTTTCAGTTGTCATTGATGATGGCTATCAGCATAGACGCTCTGCCCAGGGGTCATCACATCACACTCCTAAGGAACTCAAAAGAACAAAGTTATCAACTTACAGCAGCTGGGAGGGGCCATAATATCTAGAGTTAGTCAGAGGTCATGCCAAGTCACAATATGGTTTCCCCTCTACAATATGGCTTCCCTTATGTCAACCCTGTATTCAGCCAGTATCAAACTGAGGATAACTGAACTTAGTTATTAGATGGTATTAAGGAATTTTTGGTAATTTTGTTGGGTGTGATAATGGTATGTGGGTATGTTTTTAAGTCCTTATTTATTGGAGATACATATTGAAATACTTACAGGTAAAATGATATGACATGTGGAACGTATTTTAAAATACTGGGGGGGGGGGGTGCTGGTGTAGTGGTTAAATTCCCATGCTCCACTTCAGCGGCCCTTGGTTCACAGGTTTGGATCCCAGGCACAGACCTACACACCGCTCATCAAGCCATGCTGTGGTGGTGTCCCACATACAAAATAGAGGAAGACTGGCACAGATGTTAGCTCAGGGACAATCTTCCTCACCAAAAAAAAAAAACATAGTCCCGTGGGGAAAAGGTGGCGAGAGGTCAGCAAAACAAGAATGATAGAATGCTAATAGTTGAAGCAGAATGATGGGTATGTAGGGATTCATTGTTTTATTCTCTTCGCTTTTATGTATATTTGAAAAAATCCATGACAAAAGGTTGGAAAAAAAGATACAACCCTTATGCATGGATAAGCATCACAATGTTGTTTAAATGGCGAAAATTTGCAAACAACTAAATCTCGATCAACAGGAGACTAATTAGGTAAATCATAACACACAAAAAAAGGAATATCATGACACCATAGAAATAACCGTATTTAACAAATATTCTATTAACTTTTTACATTGAATAAAACAAAACAACAAACAAATAAACAGGCAACAGAACAGCATGTACAGTGTAATTCTAATATGATATACGCACAGGGAAATGCCTGGAAGGATGTTCACCAAGGTGGGGGCATCTCTGGGTGGTAATATATCAGGCAAGTTATTTTCCTCAGTGTTCTTTGGGAACTTCTTATAAGGGTATTCCCTCACACAATTATAATTTTTAGAGGGAGGTGAATATTTTACTTTTAGTTTCTCAAATTTAAAATGAATTTGAAAATATGGTTCTTACGGTGATTAAATGGCATAAAATACAGAAAGCAATTATCACAAGATCTGGCACATAATCAGACGTTCAAAACATGTTAGCGTTCTTCATTTTTTTTTTTTACATTTGAAAACCATAAGAAAGCAATTCCTTCTTAACAAAAGCAAACAAAAAACCCTCACTCTTGTGAGTCCAAAACCCACACACTTCCCTTCTCTTCCTTCATATAGTTATTTGTTGACACCTAATTCATGCTTGTTTCACTCTAAAGTTTAAAACAGAATTCAGTCTTCATTAGTACATCTCTATAACATTCCTTCTGAAACAGATCTTTTGTAAGTACAGTATTATCCATGTCCTTAGGTTGTCTTTTCATTTTAGATGTGACTGATCACTTAATCATATGGGTTTTTTTACTCTCATGTCAAGTGCCTGTGAAAATTCAGCATTCTCCCAGGACTAGGCTTCTCTGTAACTTACTATTAAGAGGACTAAAGCGGTTGGTGGGACATGGATGGGATTCCTTCACATATGGAATCCCTTCTCCTCTTCCTGCTCTTTTTTTAACAACTGAGATATCATTTGCATACCATAAAATTCATCCCTTTAAAGTGTATAACTCAGTAATTTTCAGTATATGCACAAGGTTGTGCAGCCATCACCACTATCTAATTTCAGAATATCTTCGTCATCCCAAAAAGAATCCTGTTACCCATTAGCAGTCATTCCCCATCCCCCCCAATCCCTGACAATCACTAATGCAATTGTAATTCTTAATAAGGCTATTTTATTAGCGAAAGGGATAGGAAGATGCAATACATTCCTTTATAAGTCAAAAGATCTCCATTCTACAAGGCTTGAAATATATAAAGAACATGCTTCAACTCCAAAGTACCATTATGCATTGGCGAAGATAAATAAGCATTTTCCTCTTGAATCAATCCTCCTTCTACAATAAAGCAGAAACCAAATCAAACAGCCAGATTTGGCTTACTTTGACTGCACTGCTAATCAACTCTAAACATTTGGCCATGGCATATTTCACAATCTTCTATCTCAAAATTCTGAGGCAAAAACAAAACAAAACAAAAATCTAGCAATCACCGCAAAAAGATAAACTAAATGGGAAAAAAAGCGAAAAAAAGTAGTAATTTGAGTCATTAAGAAAAGCTAAATTCATACCAATGTTTATGCTCATTTAGCTGGCAAAACTTATCAAAACAGTTCATGTACTATATGCAGTAACAGATTCTGTACAGATTTTTTTTTTATCTTTTTAGAGCAACTAGATGAAAATTTATGGGGAAAAAGTGGGGCTGAAGCAGTTGAATATGCTTAGTGGATTCTTGATCCTAACTGCAATACTGATTGGGTATCACTCATATTTTAAATATGAAAAGTTACTTTATGGTTACCATAATTCCAAGAGAAAAATTATGGAATCATTGTAAGTTACCAGTGATCCTCCTTAACGTCAGATATGCAACTGTGCACCTACCAAAGGCACTGCTTTTTGCAACAAATCCAACTTCTGTTTATTTCTTCATATATCGGGCAATATAATAACACATCATCCCTATCATATCCTGACCAATATCTCCTCAAAAGCAGAAGGAAATTTTTAAATTTCTGTTTATGAAAGCAATATATGCCTACTGTGGACATTTCAGAAAATACAGGAGGGGCCAGCCAAGTGGCATAGCGTTTAAGTGCAGGCGCACTGCTTCGGTGGCCCGGGATTCCCAGGTTCGGATCATGGGCGCACACTGACACACCACTTGTCAAGCCATGCTGTGGTGGTGTCCCACATAAAGTAGAGGAAGATGGGCACGTATGTTAGCCCAGGCCCAGTCTTCCTCAGCAAAAAAGAGGAGGATTGGCAGCAGATGTTAGCTCAGGGCTAATCTTTCTCACAAAAAAAAAAAAGAAGAAGAAGAAGAAAGAAAATACAGAAACATAGAAAGAAAATCTATCATCTATAATTTCATCATATAGATTAATACCATTAACATTTTCACATATCTCTTTCCAGATCATTCTTCAAACATTTATATTTAGTTGAAATCTTGCTGTATATAAATTTTGCACCTGCCTTTTTCATTTCACATTATTCCATGAGCATTTCCTCATGTCACTGATAACTTTATAAAACTACACAAGCTACAGAATACACCATATTCTGGATAAACATATGGAAATACTTATACACATATATCTTATGTTCTCCTAATACTGGGCATTTGAGACTTTCCCAATTTGAAAGCCACTGTTTCTTAATTTCAGGCAATTTTTTAATCATCATGCACACATTTCTTTCATGGACACACATCACATGCACAAAGGTCACACATTTAGGTTCCAAAGGACTTGGTTATTTTCAAGCAATTGTGATGCTGAATCACTGCCAAAAGCCGCATTCCTGTCTGAGAAAAAATATCACCCATATCGTTAGGTTTTTGGAATGAACAAACAATGGGCCATAAATTCTTTAAAACACTTAGAAATGAAAGGCCATGCCCTCAATCAGTCAAAGAGCATTCTCTCCTATCCTAAATTTGCAATCAGATCCCTCCCCTGACCATGAATGTGAGGAGGGAAGATTCATTTGGTTTGCCTGTGTGTCACTTTGGTAACAGCTATCTTATATAGCTGACCTTGAACTTTTACTTTAGACTGTCTTCTCAGGCAGACCAGCATCTCACAAAGGTGACCACAGAGCAAAGGATCCACTTCAGAAGGAAGGCAGCTGCAGCTCCAAGCCCAATGGTGCAGGCAGCCAACCTTCCAAGAGAGCAGAGCGGGATGCAAAGCAGAACCAAAGACTTCCAGGGCCCATTTTCAATTACCTACCCAGCCAAGAAAAGACTAGGACAGATTTCCAATTCTTTATATTTGTCCAGGAGCATATTAATTTTTAAAATTAGCATAAAACAAATTTCTCTACCAAAAACTTTCAGAGTCCAAATGAAATATTAAAACAAAATCAGCCAAAAAAGAACACGGATTTGATCCTGGCATATCCTTCATTTTAAAAAATAAGATTGCTGGGGCTGGCCTGGTGGCTTAGCGGTTAAGTGCGTGCACTCCGCTGCAGCAGCCCAGGGCTCAGATCCTGGACGCGCACCGACGCACCGCTTGTCTTGTCAAGCCATGCTGTGGTGGCGTCCCATATAAAGCGGAGGAAGATGGGCACAGATGTTAGCCCAGGGCCAGTCCTCCTCAGCAAAAAGAGGAGGATTGGCAGATGTTAGCTCAGGGCTGATCTTCCTCACAAAAAAAATAAATAAATAAGGGGCCAGCCCGGTGGCGCAAGCGGTTAAGTGCGCACGTTCCGCTGCGGCGGCCCGGGGTTCACCGGTTCGGATCCCGGTGCGCACCGACGCACCGCTTGTTAAGCCATGCTGTGGCGGCGTCCCATATAAAGTAGAGGAAGATGGGCATGGATGTTAGCCCAGGACCAGTCTTCCTCAGCAAAAAAAGAGGAGGACTGGCATTGGATGTTAGCTCAGGGCTGGTCCTCCTCACAAAAAATAAATAAATAAATAAGATTGCTTATTTATTTTACCTTATCTGCTGCTCCACTATATCAAGTTATTTCCTTCTGATCTCAGGTACTATTAAATAGTACCTAGAATCGTTTCTCTTCCTCCCAAAAGGCCCTGTTATTCTTAGTAAGAAATAAATAAATGTTTTCTTCCTAAACATGGCTCTAAGGTAATCAACACTGTTCTTCTGGCTGTCAGAAGAGAATGCTAGTCCACTTAAAATCCGTACATCGTGTTTTTCTTATTCACCTGTGGATACCAAGCCAGCTCCCAGTCAGAGTAATAAGAAACTGTTGTCCTTCCAAGCATCTGCTGAACTTTTTTTTTATTCCTTCCACTGAAAATTTAAATTCACTACCCACTACTATTACCCCTGCAGAAAAGACTTCTTTTATTTTTCTTACTACACTCCCTAAAAAAGGTGATTACAGGGGCTGGCCTGGTGGCATAGCGGTTAAGTTCACATGTTCTGCTTCGGCAGCCCGGGGTTCGCCAGTTCGGATCCTGGGCGCAGACCTACTCACCACTCATCAAGCCGTGCTGAGGCAGCGTCCCACATAGAAGAGCTATAACTCTACAACTATGATATACAACAATGTACTAGGGCTTTGGGTGAAAAAAGGAAAAGAGGAAGACTGGCAACAGATGTTAGCACAGGGCCACTCTTTCCCCCACCCCCCCCAAAAAAAAACGTGATTACAAAGCAATGTTATACCTACCAGCCAGAGGCTGAATGAGGGACCTAAAGGCCTTGACATTCTACAGACTTCCGTTCAAATTCCAGTCAAACTGCTGACTCTGTGCCCTAGAGGATATTACTTAACCTTGAGGAGTTTCAAGGCTAACTAACCACCGGGAAGTGGGGTAAGATTTAAGAATAATACACAGAAAAACATACTACTATTTCTGACACATAGCAGGAGATCAAATATCTGGTGACTACCTTGACGACGTTCAGACAGTTCCTCTTCCACAATCTCCATCACCATTTATTCATTTTGGCAAAATATGCAAAGTAAACACTTCTAATTCACTTTTGACTTCACTCATGCAAAATCATTTTCCTCTTTCACAGTGTGCCCACCAAGTGCTGGCTAGTATCTCCCCATCCAAGCCCTTTCCTATTCGTGCTCCTATGAATTCTCTTGTTCTTCATTAGGATCAGTTTTATACTCATGTGAGTGCAGTTTCTTCGATTGCTGAAAACCTTTTACAGTTCCACGGCTCACTCACACAGCTAGTCAAATTGTGTGCACAGTGACTTGAAGCCTCTGCCTCACAACGGCCTGGTTCAGAACCAACCACCCGAGGCTCAGATACACCCTAACTTGTGGTTTTTATCAGAGGGAAGAGGTTAATTGCTTCCCAGGTGATTCTGATATGCCCCACTCAGACACGACCGCTTATTTCTTTCCAAAATAGTTTTGTGGGTTTTTTTGAAGAAAGAAAAGGTAGGGTACATACCCTACAATCCATTTTGGTACACATTACAATGCAGTGAGAGACCTGGGACAGTAAACTTTCACCCACTACCCTGCAAAGACACACAGCCAATGCTCCCTCAACTACAGTCTCCTGAAATGAGGCTACTCTGCAACTGGACCATTTATTTCTCTGTGGCCTCTCTTTCTGCCACTGTTTGGCTGTTCTGGAATAATTTAAATCCATAATAGGTAACCAAAGACAGGCAGCAATGGTGCTGTACCAATCACAAGGAAACTGTTCAAAAGAAGCAGCAGGCCCAAAATGGAGTCACTTGAGCTAGGTCCCACACTGGCAAACCAAGACTTAACATCTAACCTTACCGGCAGTTTCAGCCTCTCCCAAGACTGCAATTATAAGCCAATCAGTCTGAAATATTCTAATTAGCACTAGTGAGATAATCTGCCTGTTAAGACCGCCTCCCTTCCCCTAAGGGAAGGTGACCTTGCCTGAAATAATGCACTCTTTTATCTTCCTTGTCCCATTCCCCCTTCTGCCTATAAAAACCTTCCATTTTGTAAAGCTCCTTGGAGTTCCTTTCTGCTTGATAGATGGAATGCTTCCTGATTCACGAATCGTTGAATAAAGCCAATTAGATCTTCAAATTTACACAGCTGAATTTTGTTTTTTAACAAAATGAATATCACATTAGATGCTATAAAATAAATATAAAGCTGACAAGTCTGCAGCACTTACCATGTATCAAGCACTGTCTATGCATGAACTCTTTTACCCTCATGACAACCCTATGAGATCAATATCGTTCCCATTTTATAGATGAAAAACTGAGGCCTAGACAGGTTAAATAACTTACCCAGCATCACACAGCTAGTGAGAGGAGGAGTAAGGGATGGAGCACGGATTCTACCCCAAGTGGTCTGGCCCCAGATTCCAGGCTCTTAACTTTTCCCTTTCCTCAACTATCAATTTTACAGAGCTGGAGCCATCTTTGAAGAAAAGAGAGGAAGAAGAATGTCCACTAGGAACTGACGAGTGGAAGCGCCAGTATTACCAAGGGCCTCCTAACGATCTCTGCAGCACGGGAGCATTTGCCAGCAAGTTACCAAAAATAACAGCTGGAATAGCCAGAGGTAGGCCATGATTTCAGTGGATGTGAAAGCAATTGCCAAAGAAAGATTCTAGAACACGGCTCCACAGAGGCTACGCACATTAGCTCTCCTTTGTCAGTGTTCCCATTTCCAGAAGTGCATCCCCTGCCCTAAACAGGATGTACCTAGTTTTGGAGGTGGCAAAAGAAAAAGATCAATTTCTCTAAAGAAAGGGATCAAGATCTCAGTCCATAAAAATAAATCCTTCAGTCACAGTGTCTCTTCAGAGCATAGAAAAAAGAGTAAGTTCTTCTAGATGGCTTCCTCTTTTGCCACCTCCAACCTGATCCCTCTACTTGCTCCTTATTAACAATAACAGTCCTGGGCAGAAAGCAAACAAACGCACATCTAATACGAATAAAGCTGACCTGTGTAGAGAACTAACACTTCTGAGGGCACTATAGTATTTTTACAAAAGAAAGAAATTTTTTAAATGCCAGTTATATTATAAAAAAATTTCCAACAATAAAAAACTTAATAAAGTAGTAATTAAACATTCCCTGTAATGTTTCCCTCTCCCTTAAAAACACTCTACTGGGGCCGGCGTGGTGGTGTAGTAGTTAAGTTCGCGCATTCCACTTCGGTGGCCTGGGGTTCACAGATTCAAATCCCGGGCACAGACCGACACATCGCTCATCAAACCATGTTATGGCGGCATCCCACATATAAAATGGAGGAGGATGGACACAGATGTTAGCTCAGAGACAATCTTCCTCACCAAAAAAATAAATAAAATAAATAAATAAATGAAACAAAAATAAAACAAAATATCTACTTTCCAGAAAAGTCTTTAAAAAGATAAAAATAAAAAATAAAAACACCCTACTAATAGTTGGCACATGTCATACCAGATTTTTCCTTGGAATTCTAGTACTGACATGCTAATGTTTTTATGGATGTAAAGCCATTCTTTCTGTATTTTAAAAATGTGAAGTCTGAATCATTTATGTATTGATGTACATAGAGAGTTAAAGCATAAATGTTAAAACAGCATATAACTCCCTAAATGATAAATGATACATATACATAAGGTTTTCTTGAACTAATCCATGCTTAATAAGCATTAACAAGAAGTCCACCTATTGTTGTCAGCTGTCCTCCGTGTGTCTGCGTGTTTCCAGGGCGCCACATCCACCTGCGCTTTGGGGCCCTGAGTCTACATCCTCCTCACTCATTTTACATGAAGGGCTGCACGCTGAAGCTACAGGGTCCCAAACACAGTCACCACGTGTGGCCCCTCGGGGCTGGCTCGGTAACACATAGTTAGCCCCCAAGCAAAACATACTGTGAAGAGAGCGGCTCTCGTCCACCTGCTCTGAACACACTTCTCTCAAAGCAGCACGACTGGGCGAGAAGGCTGCTTCTGGCTGAGGTAGGCTATCCTAGGGGAGGGAAGGCCTGGCCCTAAGAGAACAGGTCTGGACCTGAAGGGTAAGAGGAGAGCAGGGAATCCAGCCCCTGTGAACAGGGAAGCAAGCCAGATCCAGGAGGGCTGGAAATCAGGCCTGGAGCTTTCCATTCCCTAACCCCCCACCATACCCTCCTCCTAATTGTCCTCAACATCTCCCCTTCCCTCCTAATTTTAAAACTACTCCATTTGGGAGCTCTAACAGAAGTAAAGGGTCCAAACTGGCTCTCAGAAAAATCTAAGTGATGAATAAATGTAAGACACTCAACTTCACCAGTTTTCATTTCCATTTCTTTAGTTACAAGATACCCAGAAGTGGGTTTTTTTGTTGTTGTTTTTTTTTTTTTGTGAGGAGGTCAGCCCTCTGCTAACATCTGCCAATCCTCCTCTTTTTTGCTGAGGAAGACTGGCCCTGGGCTAACATCCGTGCCCATCTTCCTCCACTTTATATGGGACGCTGCCACAGCATGGCTTGCCAAGCAGTGCATCAGTGCGCACCCAGGATCCGAACTGGCGAACCCCCGGCCGCTGCAGCGGGCGCGCCCACTTAACCACTTGTGCCACCGGGCCAGCGCCTCAGAAGTGGTTTTAACAGGACAGCCAAGAGGTGAGTGCACATTTGAAATGTTAAAGCAGCATATCACTCTCTATGTACATCATACGTAAGTGATTCAGACTTCAGATTTTTAAAATACAGAAAGAATGGCATTATACCCATAAAAATACTTGCATTTTGGTACTAGGATTCCAAAAACTAGCATAATAATCACTAAGGATTAGTTTTCAGTTTAACGGGGTTGGGAAAGATGAAAAAGCTCTCGCTTGACGACAGAGCTAAAAGCCCAAATGATAGAGGGTCATCAGAAGAGAAAAGAAGTGAAATGAGGTCCACACAGAGACAGCACTATGCCAAGCACTGTGGAACATATGGGCACGCCTCAGGTTGCTCACTCCTGACCACAGGAAGCGGAGGCTCAACGGTGTGCCTAAACCCACACAAAGAAGACGGCGCGCTGTGACACAAACCCGGGCCTCTGACCCCAACGTCGCAGTCTTCCCACCGGAGCCCTGTAGCCTCTCAAGCAATCTAAACTACCAAGTTCCAGTGAAGTCCATAATGCCCCGGGGGTCACACCTGGGCCACCTGCCCCCAGCCAAACCCTCTTTTAGAGGACCCATCCTCCTTATTCCATCCCTTGACATGAGGTTTTCTGAGTGGGGGCCACCATTTTCTGGCACTGCCACATCTCCCTGGCTACAAGGAGTGGGTCAAGGGTTTGAGGATTTGTTTGGGGGTTTGTGGTTGTTTTACTCCAAGCTGGGAAAAGAGAGACCCTTTCCTCTTGTGATGGGGCTGCAAGATGTAAGCCGGGACCACAGTGCACAAGAGCGCAACACTGAAGAGAAGCCTATGTCGGAGGACGAAGCCACTGGTCGGACAGAAGCAGAGCCGACCCCAATCCAAGTCCCCAGTGTCATCTCTACAGTAATCACCACCACCACCCTGGCCAGCGATCTGCCCCATTATTGCTCTTTTTCAGCTTAAACTGGTTTGAACTGAGTTATTGTTCAGTACAAAACCCATCTGACTTTCTGACCTTGATCAGAAAGGTTACTAACAATCATTTTCTTTACAAAGCTGTTTGTTTAAAAACATTGTTCAGGTTAGCTAGAATCACATGAAGAATCAAATAAGATCACACACCTATCCCTCACTGCCCAACAAAACCAAAATTACTATCTACTTAGTGTTATTTAGCATCTTCTATCTTAGCCCAGTTAAGACGAGCTGACATTTAGGTTACAGTAGGTGTGAAAGCACTTGGAAAAAGGAAAAGAACATTCCAAAGAAGTAGACTATGATGGGTTTTTTTCTTCACGACTCTCCAGATAAATCAATACTATTCTCATTCTGTGCAGAAAAAAAGTAAGCTAATGGGATTAAGTAACAACAGATAGAGACTCAATTTCTTTAATCCATTTCAAAGTGGGCTTTGTTGAAGTATCAAGACTTCCTCCTCCTACTGACATCTCCTACTCTGCTAACATTTAATACACCCCAGACAGAAGAGATTTCATCAATCATTCAAGGGGGAAATGAGAGTAACAAAAATAAAATTATTTACTTTATATCCTCGTAAGATTTACTCTTATCTCAAAGGTTAGAAGTAGAAGAAAGACTTTGCAACACTGCTTCTAGCAACACAGAGATATCTTTTGCCCATTCAAAAGGAAAAATATCAAGAGAAATGATAACACGCAGGAGTGGTATATATAGAGGCACTCATGCACCACTGACAGGTGGGTAATCGGCCAACTGCGACCCAGCAATTCAATCAACCTCTCTGAACTGTCAGCACTGAGACACACAAAAGGGCACAAACATACATAGACGTCAGTGCAGTGATGCTCAGGACAAAAAATGAGAAACCGCATAGATGTTAGCAACCAGGTGTGGATAAGGAAATGATGGGTAACCACCCACAGAAGAGAATAATACATTAAAATTACACTAACTCGTAAGTGATCTAATTTATTGATTTGGAAAAATGACCATGACATACATTGAACCTAAACAAAAAAGCTGACAAAACAGCATGCATAGTATGATCGATCTTACATAAATATTCTTTCCATCTTTTTTCAACGGATATAAACAATAAAATAGTTGTCATGGCAAAAGACTATGAGTGATTTTCAATTTTTTCATTCTAACTTTATTGTCAGAAGTTTTGTTTGTTCTTGTTTGTACAACAGGCACATATCACTTTTACTGTAATAAAAACAAAATTTTTTTTTGAATCAGCATTTGCAAGAATACCTCAATTAGATAGCCGAGAAATGTGTTTGAAAAAGACTGCTCCCAAGAAATGTATAGAAATCACAAAGTACATAAGGCTTAGGACTCTCAGCCAAGGTAAGGAGTCAAAGACAAACATTTCTCCATGATTATTCTTCTACATGATCCTCAAAATTATTTGGTATTTTTTCTTAAAATGTCTTCTCCAAATTAAAAAAAAAAAAAAATGCATCATGCAGGAAAAGAACCTGACCATCTTTTTTACATGGCTATCCACAGCCAATAAATTGTATCCTAAAGCCTGAAATCTTGAAGACTTCTCAAATTCATCCCAGTCCTTCATCATACATCCAAACTAATACCAAAAACACCCACTCCATCCTTGTCCCTAATGCATTACTCCAATCTGCTTCTCCCCCACCTCCCCTTGGTCCTAGCCCACACCACCTTTATCAGATCCCTAACTGCTCAGGCAATCTTTAGCACCTGGTGCTCCAGTACTGCGCTCTCCCAGGGGTCCTTCAATAGCTCCACTGCCCCATGAGTCAGTTCCAGGGTCCTACAACCCATCCTGGCTCCTCTACCTGGGAATCTTGCTCAGCCTCACTGGTGTACTACCAGCCTGCTTATCTCAGAATATCACCTCTATTAATGACGTCTGCAACATGCTCTTTTGTGGAGCCCGCTGAGCCATCTCTCTTCCCTCATCCAAAGGACCTACAGCCCACCTCTTCCACAAAGTCTTGAAGGATAATTAAACACAGATTCCTACCAGTGACCAAACCCGGCACAAAGCACTTCCTCCCCATCTATAACGCCATCCATTTGGTCCACAGTCGACAGCCACCTTTGCCCCTACCCAAATCCCATGTAAAAAGCAGCTGTAGCCAGATAAATTCCTGCAGGCTGACTGACCTCTCATTCTATATTTCAAGCCATTTTTATCCAATTTCTCTGGATTCTTTGCTGTGGTCCTTGTCATAGACCTCTACTTAATCTGCTAAAAGATAACTCAGTGGGGTCTACCAGCTCTTGGTTTTCTTTTCACCCCAGATGCCGTCGGACAATCTCCCCCTTAGTCCAAAGCTCAAGCTGGTGAATTCTGTCTACAGGAACAGTGCAGCTGAATAACCTGCACCTCACTCAGTGCTGTCTTCCGTTTCATCCATGTTCCACGCTCTGCTTTCTTCCCCTCCTGCAAAGTGTCCTTTAATATCCTGCTAAATCTAGGAAGACATTTTGCTATTATTTGCCTTTCTATATTCCTTTCACGATAGTCATAAAAACTTATAGCTGACCATCTCTCCATTTCTACTTTGGCTGCTAGGAAGGCAGAGCCTGAACCAAACTGCACCACATTATTTTATAATAAGTTCACAAAGTATTAGGTTGCCTTAAATTCTTTATAAATATAAATGTACCTAAATAAGACTAATTTTAAACATTTTTTTCTTTCTTCACAGTAGTTCCTTTTGGGATAACTATCAAAATATACACTTAACTCTTGCTATACAAATAGACATAAAATATACATTTCAAAAATATATGGAGCCAACTAATAACAAGAAATTATGGAATCAGAACATACCCTTTGGCAGCCAACACAGTAATAATTATTTTAGGCAAAAATCATCAATGGATGCTAAAACGAGTAGGTGAAAGTTTGATGAGAACAAGAGATTTTACAGAGTCTCAAAGAATCTCCCCACAAGATAACTATTCATTATTAAAGGAAAAAATAGCAACTTTTTTTTTTTTTTGTAAGCAAGATCAGCCCTGAGCTAACATCCATGCTAATCCTCCTCTTTTTGCTGAGGAAGACCGGCTCTGAGCTAACATCTATTGCGAATCCTCCTCCTTCTTGTTTTTTTTTTTTCCCCAAAGCCCCAGTAGATAGTTGTGTGTCATAGTTGCACATCCTTCTAGTTGCTGTATGTGGGACGCGGCCTCAGTATGGCTGGAGAAATGGTGCGTCGGTGTGCGCCCGGGATCCGAACCCGGGCCACCAGTAGCGGAGTGCGCACACATAACCGCTAAGCCACGGGGCCGGCCCTAAAAAAAATAGCAACTTCTAAAGCAACCTGCAAACACCTCTTTCACCAGGTAGGACAAACAGATACCTATGTGCCTCCTGATACCGTGCACTGAGGACACAACATCACTTCCGTGTATTCCACCCAAATGCACAATCTTAATCTAATCATGAGACATCAAACAAGCTCAAATTGAAAGACTATAGAAAATAAATGGCCTCTATGCTCCAAAAGTATTAAGTCAAGAAAGACAAGTAAAGACTGGTGATGAAATGCTCCAGACTGAAGGAGACTACACAGATGAGAACTAAATGCAACCTGTGATCCTGGATTGGATGATGGACCAGAAAATTTTTTCTTTTGCTATAAAGGACATTAGTAGGACAACATGAATAAGATGCATAGATTAGATCGTATTAGTACTCTATCAATCCTAATACTGGTTCAGATAACCGTACAAAGATTACACAGGTAAATGTCCTTTTTATTAGGAAATACACACAAGTATTTAGGAGCAATGGAGCAACGTCTCTACAACAAACTCTCAAACAGTTCACACCTGAAAATAATACGCACATAGCAAGAAGGATAAAGCAAACGTGGTGAAGTATTAACACAGGGGTCTGGGTGAAACATGAAAATTCTTCGCACTGTTTTTTGAAACTTTGTTGTTGATCTAAATATTTTCCAAAATAAAGAGTTTAAAAAGTATATATGGTCATGATTCTACTAGGATCAGTCAAAGAACTGTTTTAAATACATTGATCTTAAATATTTTTGGTTTTTTATTAAAGTACAAAATCAGGTGCTTATCTCTCACTCAGGACCCAGTCTCCTAAAGCAATCAACATTAACTGTGAGGTATATCCTTACACTCTTTTCTTTATGCTTTGATAAACTATTACTATTGTTGCAATATTATAAAGAAAGTAGTATTACATATGGATTCAGATGTGGGCTCTAAAGTCAGACTCTGCAGGTTAAAATCCTGCCTTTTTACACTTTCCAGTTATGCAGCCTTGGGCAAGTTCTTACTTCTCTTAGGCGGTTTCCCCACTGGGGAATGGAAATAATCCCAGGGCTTATCACAGAGTACCTACGTCATGATGAAACGAAGCACTGAATGCAAAGCACTCAACAGTTTCTGGCACACGAGCGCTTAATAAATGATAGCTATTAGTAAACATTAGCCTTCGTGTACTCATCAGCCTCACTGTTGGCTCCATGTTCTCACCCCTGCTGTTTCTTTTTCTTTTTTCTTTGACACTCAATTTATGAATTCTTCTATTATATGTATCCTTATTTAAATTTTAGCTTTCTGAAACAAGGTGAAGTTTAAGTGTTAAAAATAAAAAGAATAAGTGAAATCCTCCTAAAACAGGGGTCCTCAATCAATGGATTGGCTTTTACCAGCAGGTTTTAAACTCACCCTTAGAACTCTCAGCCAGCTGCTGCTCTGCTCTTTATTATCAACAGTGCACAGCTCAAGGATTCTTATCTTATTACAAAAGACCCGAGGCCTCTGTTCCAGGGCATAGGCTGACAAGAACCACAAGAAGGCATGCAACCTCAGTCCCACATAAAAGTTAACTTTCTACAGATCTTGTTATCATTTGGCCCAATAACTACATAACATCTTCATCATCTTCCTTTTACTGACCACACGCTATATACTAAGCACTACTGGCACCTTATGTCCATTGGCTCACTGAATCCTCATAATAACGCTATGTAGTAGATACCATCAGACCCACTTTACAAATGAGGAGAGTTACCTGCTCAAAAATCTAAGTAGCAGAGCCAGGACAGGAACCCAGATTGTTCATATTCAAATCTGAATTATTTCCAATATATTTTGCTGCCCCTGCATATACATAAACATGTATTTCAGAAGAAATGCCATTAATTACATAGAGGACACCATTTTTATGCGACAATCCACATAAATTTTCTTGAAATAACTTTTCCTGAGGTTTTTTTGCTTTTGCTTATTAGTACTGCTCACTGTAGCTTTTCTACTTAAAACAGAGCTGCCTATCTTTTTAAACTATACCCAGAGAAATTCACCTCTTGCAACCAACAGAACACTGCAGGGAAAACCTGGGAATGAACAGCCTCCGAAAGGATTTATCACTTGATGGCAGCACCGAGCAGACGGCCAGAAAAAGAAACAGAAGTCACTTAATCTGAATCCAATAATCTTTTCTGGCTCTCCTCTCAAGGACACAAGAGGGAAAATAAAAACCTTAATGAAAGCCAAGGTTTTGGCGATAAGCAAGGGAAATGAGAGGAACCTCCCCTATCTGTCAACACCTTCCCCTCACGCCCAAAACAGCACTTGATCCAGGGCAGGGTAACACTGTGCTTTGAAAAGAAGCTTAAGGAGAGACTAAATCTTCTACAGCCTCTACAGAGACAGTGCTGGCAAGGAAGGAAGGAACAAGAAAGGAATAGAGGCTTCTCTGAACCCTTTGCAACTCATTCCTTCTGATTCTTCATGGCCCTACTTAACTCTACCTCTCCATCAAGAGCTCTCCTACTAAGCACACCTGACACTTTTGTTCTTCACACTACAGCATTTACAGACACTCCCATGATGCAATTTGAGAGTCAGTTATTTTCTATCCTACATTGGGCATTGCACCCTCATCTGCCTTACCTGCCCCCACCACAGGCCATAAAGACTGTTAGGGCAGGGACAAAGGAAGCCCTGGGTGTTAATAGGTTAACAGGGAACCTACAGATTTCACATAGAAGGCAGTATGGCATGGGCCTTGAGACAGCAGTGCACAGGGATGAAATCCACACACAGTAGATGCAGACAGAGCTAGACTGGCCAGGCACTGGCCATGCACTGTTAGGGCAGGGACCAGGCCTGTCTTTTCCCCATTGGACACTCAGCCCCCAGTGCAGTATCTGGCACACCATAAGTGCTTAATTAACTTCCGTTGTTGCAGAAACACCTGGGTTCAAATCCCAGAAACCTTAATTACTAGCTCTGTCGCCTTGAACAAGTTACTTGATTTATTTGAGCATAAGTCTCCTCATCTATAAAATGAGGATAACAGTATCTACCTCATATGGTAATTATAAGCTAAAAATGAACACATATTTAGCACAATTTCTGGTACACAGTATATGTCCCATAACCATGGGCTATCATTATTTTTCTACAATATTAAACACAGGTCCACAATCACTTATCCAAAACTCTGGAGGCCAGATGTGTTCTAGAATACAGAATTTTTAAGGTTTTAGAAAGGTAAAATAGTGCACAGTTTTATATACATATAAAAATATCTATACCCCCTAGAACAGAATCTGGGGCAGCAACCACAATCAAACATATTAATACTTTTGCAGCAAACCATGCCCTAAGCAAGTAAATAAAGACTGTAAGTAGTCTCACGTCAGTTCACTTCAGGTCAAATAACAAATGAAAAACAGTAGGTTTTCAGAGCTTTTGGGATTTTGGAAGTGGGAAGAAAGGACTATGGGACTCTAGTCACAAAAAGCACCTGGTCCCCCTAGGATGGTTTTTTTCCACCGAGCCCACTAGAAGGGCAAGCGCCTGCACTTCGAGGATACGTGAGGCTGCATGGTACTGCATTGTCTGGCCAAATAAAAGCTGTCGAGATGAACTGGGAAAGCTGCACAGCACAGGTCTCCCTCAATTCCCTCCAGGCAGCCTCTCCAGGTCAGATCACGCTTACCTTTCATCCCTTCTCACCTGAAGAAGAGAGGAGGGAAAAAAACAAAAGTGGCTGGAGGTATATGCAGGAATCTACTCCACCATATTTCTCTTTCTTCAAGTTTTAATCAAGGGTGACATGAAGGGGAGACCAGATCAATGAGGGCAGCCATATTCAGATTGTTTGTTTCTTATTTTTATTTTTAAATGTCTGAGTAATCTAGAAAAGAAGCCTCATAAACAAGAAGAGTCTCCCATCTCCTTCCGTGTCTCCCATGGGCACTGTGACAATACAGAAAACCTACTAAGTCCTTCCGGGTTGAACAGCACCCCCACGGTGTAGCCCTGTGGTGTTCCGGATGCGTGAGGGCATTATTTAAATAAGCGAATACTCAATCCCCAAAATGACTTCTATTACCCAAGAAGGTCCAAAGCTAGGTCACAGCAGATATCAGTGGTGCTAACAGAATACATATTGACCCTAATATGAGTCTCAGTGAGAGAGCTAAAAACGGCAAGTTTTCCAGAAATATCACACAAAATGCTCCAAACAAACTGTGCTCTCTTCAACCTAAATGAATGCTCCCCCCATTCCCAAATTATACACAAATTACAAGCCTTACTCTTCTCCCAGATGAATCACGAATGGTTCCCACCACTGAACAAAAAGTATGTACACACAGCAGGTGCTCAGTGTTCTGGTTCAGGGACTGGCAACCACAGTCCATGGGCCAAACTGGTCCTCCACCTGTCTCTGTAAATTAAGTCTTATTGGAACACAGTCATCCTGTTCATTTACGTGTTGTCTGTGGCTGCTTTTGCACTATAACGGCCCAAACTAGTTGAATATTGGCAAGAAGACCATACAGCCCACCAAGCCTAATGTATATATTATGAGGCCTTTAAGAAAGTTTGCTGACCCCTGTTCTTATGAAAAGAAAAAGGAGCACTGGCTAGGAAATCAAAGAGACCTATATTTAAATCCCAGTTCCATAATCACTAGTAGAAATTACCTCATAATTCTGAGTAATTTCAGTTACCTCAGGTATAAAATTAGGATGCCACTATCTATCTTGTAGGGGTGTTATGAAGACTAAATAAGATAAGACAGATAAAATCACTAACACATAGTAAGTAAGCAATAAATGGTAGCTACTAAACTGTAATTAATACCAAATAAACTTGTCCACCATGTTAAACCTCAAATGTAAAAAAATTCAAGCTCCACCCAACTATTTTTTTTTAAATAAGACACTGGGCTGGCATTCATCTACTTTCCCTGTTAAGAAAAGGAACACCACCACCCAAGTACTATTGTTTTGCAAGGCCAAAATTACTTCCGTTTTCTCCTCTTGTTAGTCCTTAATTTAAAAAAAAAACTATTTCAAGAAGCCAAGCTTCAAAATTTTGTTTCATATGAAGCAAATCTCTTCAATCCATAATATACAAAACATGTCAAATCAAACCTAAAACGTACCTCAGGCTCTGAATGAGAAATCTTGATCTATGATTAAGAAAAAAAAAAAAGGTTAGAGATCCCTAAAAGAAAAGTTTCCATATTTTGGTAAAGCCACTGGGAATACTTGCTAAGCAGTCTCTCTAAGCTCCTGAGTTCACTCACATGACCAGTACTTGTTGAGCACCTACTATGGTCCAGGCTCTGGGCTCCAGGTGTGCACAAGGCACATTGTCACCACACTCAGAGAGCTTATAAACAAGTGTGGAGGGGGTGCTCAGCACGGTGTACGATTAGCACCACAAGTCAGGGCCCTGACTGCAAAGCTATCTGTATGAGGTCATGTCAGATATTAGAGCTTGAGGCCTCCTGAGAGATTAGCTAGCCAAACACCTGCATTGCACGGACAGGTAAAGTGACTTGTCTATGATTACTTGCAAGTGAGGAGCAAACCTCGTCTTCCTGACTTTTCTTTGCACCAAGCGGTCTTTCTTAGAAATTACTTCACAAAGGGTCGTCTTAATCTTTCACTCCTTTGTGACCCTGCAAATGCTATTCTGAAAAAACTTCCCAATCTTCAAAACTCTGGATTTCTCCAGGCAGTGTTACTTTCTTCTTCTGTCTTCCCACCAAATTCTGTGTCTCTCTACTATTGTACACACTATATTGTATTGTAACCATTTGCTTATTTGTCACTGCCCAGCCCCAGACCATGAGCTCCTTGAAGATAAGAAACAAGTCTTGACAGCGACTGCTAATGTCTGAATGTTTATTATGTGGCAGGTGTGTGATAACTTTATACACAGTCTCTCATTTAGTGCTTATAATAACTCAATTATCCCAACATGACAGATGAGGAAACTAAAGCTTGGAGAGGTTAAAAAAGCTCAAGCAGTGTAGCAGACTCTGTAGGTTACTCATTTAATATCCGTGTTACCCCAGTGCCATCCCTAACCTCCTCCTTCCTAACAGGAGTCTGACCTTGTTCAAGTATTTCCCCCTCCTTCACACGGCCAGATGCTTCATTCAGTGGAGGCTGGACCCCTTCTTAAGGCCAGGAGGTTAAGCATGACAGTCGAAAGCAATCATGGACACTCGTCAATTTTCCAGTGATGCTGGGGTGGGCACGCAAAGCCATTCTGGCCAATGTGATGTAACAAAGTCTGCCGGCATGCTTCTGAGAAAAGTGTCCTCTCAAGTAAAAGACACAGCAGACACTCTTCTTCCCTAGACATTGCCTTAACTACTGCAGACTTCTTAAATTCTTAAAGGAAATTACTCAGTCTCCTTATAGTAACTTTTAAGTCAAGTGAGTCCATTTCAGCCAGAAGCATCCTAATATGCACATAGAAAGAGTGGCAGAGCCATGATTCAAATACAGACAAGGTGACTTCACAGCCTTCAAAAATGTATCGACCAGACTCTATCACCTCTCATTTCTGTGACATTCCCACCATCCAGCACCAAGGCTGAGCACATAAGAAGCACTTGTTAACTTCAGCTAAGTGAATAAATAGATGAATGTAATAAAATTTTAAGCTCAGCTTCCAAAGACAGGATAAGTTTTATACCTAGCTGTAAGTGAAATATTAGGGTCTTAGGTAACATCATTAACAAGTATAAAGCCAGCTGATTCTTAGACAAGACCAAGGTTTAATGTATTTGGAAAACAGAGTCTGTACTAGAGCCAACAAAGGAATCCTATAAACACCAGTTTCCAAGTCCAAATCAATCTCAGAAGACTGGGTCAGTAAAAAAACACAAAAGATTCTGTTTCTGTAGGCCCCTTTCACAATGTCTATCGCACCTATTAGCAGTCAGACAAAGTTCCCACTCTTCCTTCCAGGTCAACCTTGATCCAAAGGAGCCACTTCTTGGCAACCTAAAAGACAGTATGGGGAGTGGCAGGCAAGGAGACAGAACTACACCTCTGCAGCACTTCAAGTCCTGTCCAGTTTTTATTCATGAAAACTCAGTCCTTGAATGGTAATATGGTCAACCGTCACAATTCATTTGGGTCATGGGAGCCTGCTGCCCCCTCCCACCCACTAAGAGCACATGAAGAGCCTTGATCTTTAGAACCTGAAGGATACCCTCCAGGTCCCTACTCACAGGTCATAGAAGAGTCCTTGGCAACCCATACTATTTCTGGCCAGGTCCCTGGTCCAACTTCAAAACAGTGACCTGAAGGTAAAATGCTCCACCATCCTATTACCATTTCCGTCCCCCAGAGAAAGTTAGTGAAGACATATGTGATTCATGAAGGGCCACTCACCAAGGTCTCATGACCCATTCACTGCAAGACACAATATTCACTTTAACTTTAAGGCTGCAAATGCTTGTAAACTTTCCAACATAAAAGCCTCTCTTGATCTGTTCACTTAGCCTTCTCTCAAAGTGCTAACAGATAAGGATTTTCTGATCGCCAACAAAAATCAAAGAAAACTCTACTTGCTCTAGAATGAAATGTCCAAAAGCCACAACCTGACTGAGTGTCTTACTGGAAACCAAGGAATCATGCTGATTGCTTACAAAGGACTTTTTTCTAAAGACCAATTTTGATCCACCAAGGCAGTCCGGCCACCTATAAGAGTGCCTTCTATAGCACGGCTTACCTTGTAATTGCTAGAGTTCACCCAAGAGGTAGCGAGTCCATCCACAAGTTTATCTAACATAGTCTGGTCATGCTCAAGGTCAGCAGACTTCTGTTTGTCTGAAAAATAGTCTATAAGTTCTTGGCCAACCTGCAGTCGTTTCCCCACATCCTTCTGCAACACCTGTGCCAGGCAGGACTCCATGCGCGGCTCCATGATGGAATTCAAATACAGATGCAGCAAAAGCTAGGGGGCAGTCAGGGTGACACCCTCCCGGTAAACGTATCTGGGAGGTTGCCTCTTTGTTTGCTGAAGGTTACTAAGAGCCTGTGTTTCAAAGATGCAATCCGGGGAATGGCAACAATGCACCATGTGTGTCTGAAGAGCAGCTGGTAGGATATTAAAAGTCCAATTTAAATAACTAGTTGGAGATAAAGGAGTGAGTGGCAGAGTGATGTTCTACTATTGGGTCTGAAATACTTCATAATTCAGCAGTCCATTCTGAAAAGTAAGAGAAGAGAATGACAATCAGCACAGATAACATAACACCCAAATATTATGAAACATTAAACATAAAACAAAGCAGTTCACACTGTAGAATCATTTATAATCACAAGTGGCTGAGAACCATGAACGCTTGGCAACCATATCAGAATAACAATTATTATTTTTATCAGGAAGAACATCGAAGCCCAAAACAAAGAGCCAATGAGCTCTATGGTTGGTGGGTTGATATTTTTCACAATTTTCCAGATTGTAAATGAACCAGTCAGGAAAGCAATCTTTTGCTTTAGCTAGCCTATTTATTTGTAGCTTAAATTTTGCTTCCCACTAAAACTCTACCACCACTCTGTGTCTGAATCACCGCAGGTACAATAAGCTACACAGTAGCTTATTGCCTCACCCTCAGTTTTCTAAAAAACCAAGTGCTGGAAATAGGGCAGGCTCCTTAGAAACACCACTGACCAAAGTGGCCAGCCTGGCAACATTAACCAAAGTCAAAGGCAGCACCTACACTGAACTTCTTGCTCAGCAGCTTTACAACCGGGTGAGCAGTAGTCCCTGCCTCCTCCTTCCTCCAACAAGGAAGAGTGACAGAGGGAGAAAAAGAAACAGGCTCACATTCTCATCAGTTATTGACACAGTATTCTCAGCTGACAATAGCGCCATTTGGGGCTGGTGTTTGTTATAAAATCAGGCGATCTCAAAATCATGTTTGGGGTGGGGCAAAACAGATGACATAGGGAAAATACCAAAATCGTTTTCACTAGACAAATTGAACAAGCTGACCAGTTAATCTGCTGGACCAATCGTACACATTTATTTCTTACTTCAACTTCTTCTCTCATTTCCTTTCATTCTAACCTAAGAAGACCCACAGAAAACCTGTCTTCAAGATGCAGCACCTCCCTGACACTGTACTAAATAGAAATGTTCTTCACACAACAGTAAATCCCAGCTTTCAGGGGTTCAGCAGGTAAATATGTACTGCTAAATTAAATAAAATTAAAATTCCATGCAGGTAACTCTTCCAGGCTGAGCACAGTAATGCTTTGTAACATCATCCTACTGCATCCCTATTCTCAACATAAAAAGAACAACGTTCTTTCTTGAGTTCTAGAATCAGAGACTTTTGATACCAACAGGAATCATGTAAGTAGAGTCTAGAGTCATTCAATGAGGAAAACCCCCCTTCAAAGCCCCTGGCACAGCATTACCCATCTTCTAATAACGCAGGGGGTTGGGGGCAGGATGGCATTCAAGACAACTCTCTCATATGGCAATCCTTCCTTAAATGGAGGAGATATCTGCTTCCAGTCATTTCCACACTCTGAAACAGTCCCTCCTTCACACAAGAAAGATCAAATACATAAAAGCAGCTATTACCCTTCATTCTAATTTTTAGCCCAAACAAAGTATCTCTAGCTCCTTAATTAGCTCCTATGTTGGAACAAAAAAGGTATAAGTGATATAGGAAAACTGGAGAACCAACAGAACCTTTTCTTTCTGGGCCAATATTAGCCCAAGAAGCAGATCAAACAAGTTCGGGCTTGCGGTGGATAAAATATGACCATAAATTCTTTGCTACTCTTCCCCCACCAAGGTGGAGTTTAAGTTCGCTCCCAGAGCGACTCTGGGCTTGGCCCCGTGACTTGCTTTGGCCAGTGGGAAATCAACAACTGCAAAAGCGAGTGAGATGTGACAGCAAGCACTGGAGCCTGCCCTCTTAGAATGGGGCCCTGGGACCGTCATGCTGTCAGGAAGCTGCTCCAGCCTCCTGGAACACGAGAGGCCATGTGGAGGAGAACCAACACAACCATCAGTAAGCAGCTGCCAGACGTGAGTGAGGCCATTTGGGATCATTTAGCCACTCCAGTCATCATCTGACTGCAGAAACAAATAGGTCTAAGAAGACAAGCAGAAAAACCACCCAGCCAAACCACAGAATTATAGAAATAATATTTCATTCTTGTTTTAAGCCACTAAGCTTATAGTAGTTTGTTACACACCAACAGATAACTGATACACTCCTTCCTATAAACATCTCTTTCATTCTCAATGGAAAGAATCTCATATCCTTTACTCCTTCGAGGGGCCTAAAATCAATAGACACTAACCAATAATGATGATGATAATACCATTTTTAAGCATCTACCCAAGGTATCAGGTTCTATGCTATAGGATTTATATATACCATCACTAACTCTCCAACCAATACTATAAAGTAGTTATTAACATCCCTATTTTACAGACGAAGAAACTGAGGTAGAGTAAGGGTAATTTCCCAAGGTTACGTGGCCAGTGAGTTTTCTTTCCCCACCTTCAAAGCCTTGTTATTACCAGTCTGGCCTAGTTCTGTTCTGACTCAAGGAAAGGAGGTCAGATTTCATGCTTAGCTAGGAAGCAACAGGCAAGAGAGCAAAGTCTTCATTCCTGGGAGAGGAATAATCCCATTCATTCAAGACTGTCTACTGTGATTTTCAAAATCCATATTATATAAAAACTTCCCCTTCAATTGGAATTGTAGAAGATTTCTAACAAATAAGTATGTACTTCTTGAAGGTAATTATGCAACAAAGGCTTAGCACACTGCAAAGTAGGTCACAAACTCCTATGTATGAAACCCACAGGATGAAAGACACTCAAAGCCCCTAGGCATAAAGCGGACTGGGTCCTCTCTCTTCTCTTTTTTTCTTTAATTTAAAAAAAAAAGTAACTGATGATCCCCTTACATTTATTCTTACTAAACTGGATTTTTTTTGTACCTGTTCCCCATGCTTCTGAGCACTTTCCCCATCTCTGCTTTCATAGGTATTCAGGGAATATCAACCACATAGTTCCAAATTCACAAGGTACAAAAGCACAAGGCCTCCTTCCCACTTCTGCCCCCCAGCCACCCAGGGTCCCTGCCTAAAAGCAAATAATGTCACTAGTTTCCTGTGCATCTTTTCAGAGATATTTTTAACTACCCAAACAAGTAAGTATACGTGTTCTTCTCCTTATACTCCCGGGAAGAGTTTTCTAAGCATTTACAATTAAATCATAAAAAGAGAAATAAAAAGCAAACTAATAAAAATACAGGCAAAAGTTCATATAGCAACAGAATTAGATAAAGACTTTATATTTTTTAAAATGCAGAAAATTCACAAAATAAACAAACAGGAGGAGGAGGATTTGGAGGACCTGGAAGACGAGGAGTAAAAATCTCTTCCTTCCCCCCACATCCTGCCCAGGCTCTCTACTAGGAAGAAGGTGACAAGGAAACTGAGGTCTGAAGTTACCCTGGAACCTGTGGACACAGAGGGGGCCTATGGCTGAGCTAAATACAAACCAGGCCTGTTATATGTAAGGCATTATTGGAAGGCACTGGGACACAAGAATAAAAGGGACTCAGCACCCAGCCACAGCGAGCTTATGGACCAGTGCAGCACCTACTCACAACCCCCTTCCTCAGTTCTATAATCACCATTCAAGAGAGGCGTCAACAGAGGATTACCTCATAGCAGTGGTGACATCAGAAATTACTCAGAATGTAACACTATTGCTAAGCTTAAAAAAAAGTTCAACCTTCACACATTTTCCAAAATAATAATAAGAGAAATGTAAAAATGATATAGAAGAAAACGGAGGTGAGGTTAGAATAGCCAAGCACCTTTTCTTTTCTCAATTTATCAGGCTAAGTTTTCTGCTTTACAAAATCTCACTATGAAAGCTCTGGACTCACTAAATGCTATTATATCAGTCCCTGGGAAAAAGGACACACTTCAGGTATTTCTGGAAAATGCCCCAACTCCTCTCAAACCCAACCCCAAATGCAACAGGCCTTTCCACTCCCCAACATCACCGTTCTCTGTCCCCACTACAGTAGTGAGGTTCCAAGCATCTCAACCTCTTCCTGCCACATCATTTTGGTCTATAGGGGCAAAGCAATAAAAGGTCAAGATAGTCACTCTCCTTTAAAACAGCACCCTGCAAAGTAGAAATTAACAAAACAACCTTTCCCAGGACAACAGCCCAACTCTGCTGCAGGCCAACAGGAAGAAGTTAAAAAATACAAGCTTCAACAAGAATGAAGACACACACAGTACGACAGTCTGATGTAATTAAAAGAACAATAAAGTTGAGAATTCCAACCTCTAAGGCATTCTCAAGACAACACTTCCTGAGTGGCACTGGGGAGCATATTGGCTTCAAACACATTAAGTAAGATTAAGGATGGAAAGGGCTGGGACAGGGCATTTTTCAAAAACATCATCTCTCTCTATCCCCTTACGTATCATGACTACTCTGTGGCACTTAGGTACACCATTATACAGAAGTTTTACCAATGGAGGCCAGGGGGAAAACAGAACCAATCATAAGCTCTGCAGCTTCTTAGTCCACCGTAGACTTCTCCATAAGAGAAGTTACAAGTAGGACCATTTTTACTTAGTTGCTTAAAACAACGAGTTAATATTTCTCCTAAGTCTGGGGGCTGGCTGGGCTCAGCCAGGAGGTTCTTCTGCTAATCTCACCAGGGATCATTAATGCAATGGTTGTCATCTGCCAGCCTGACGTGGGCTGAAGAGTCCAGAATGACATCACTCACATGTCTGAGGCATTAATGCTAATTGTTGGCTGGACCTCTTGCCACACATGACCTCTAAACATTCAATAAAATAGCCTGCAGTTCATTATACAGTGGAGCATTCCACTATATAATGGAGCATTCCAAGATGGCAAAGAGGGAAGCTGCCAGGCCTCTCAAAGCCTAGGATCCAGAACTTGCAAACCACTTCTGCCACTTTCTATTGGTCAAAGCAAGTCACAAGGCCAGCCCAGATTAAAAGTGTGAGGAAATGGGGCCCGGCCCCGTGCCCGCGTGATTAAAGCTCCACACGCTCCACTTCAGCGGCCCGGGGTTCTCGGGTTCAATCCCAGGCATGGACCTACCACACTCACCAACCACGCTGTGGAGGTGTCCCACATACAAAACATAGAGGAGGATTGGCACAGATGTTAGCTCAGGGCGAATCTTCCTCAGGGGAAAAAAAAAAGGGTGAGGAAATGGATTCTACCAATTAATAGGAGGAGCTGGAAAATATTGTAGCCATATTTTTCAACCTAACACATATGTATTCAACGGATATTTGTAGAATGAATAAATGGACGGGGTGAATACATTTGTATTCTGTTTATCCATTATCAATCTAATCTCAATTACTTCTGTTTACTCATCAACTTACCATATATCACACCTTACTACAGAAGATACAAAAGAAATAACGATAGTCTATAACTTGACTCGAAAATGCTAACTCACTTGGAGAGAACAAGATATACATACTCACAAAAAGCTCATCAATATAAGAATTCAACACAAACAGAGGATGCACAATTAGTAGATTTCACAGGTGGAATGCTCCACCTGCCAAATCAGGGGTATGAATATGTACTGTGGTAATTCAGAGAATGGATGGATCAAGAAGGCCTGGAATGACCAAGTCAAAACTACATAAACAAGATTCAGTTTGAGCTTTGTCTTAAAATGTGGATAGGATGTGTACCCATTAGTTATGGCACTTAATAGGGAGAATAAACAAGCAAGTGAGGGAGGCAGGAACTTGTGAATGGTTGAGGGAAGTAGTGTGGTAAGACTGAGACAGTCAGATACCCGTGAGATACGTAGGCATTATTATTCCCATTTTGAAGACAAGGAAATGAAGCTCAGAAAGGTTAGGTTAAAGAAAAAAAAAAAAACCTGCCCAGGGCTTTTAAGCTAATAACTGTCAGGGAGTAATTGAAAACTAGATCTACCTGGCCCCAAGGTCTGCATCCTTTCCAGTATACTACAACACTATACTACTGCCTCAGTGATGGTCCAAAGCACGGGCACTGAATAACTGAAATATGAAAATGTTAATAGCTATAGCATGTGGGATATAAGAAGTAGAGGATTAAGAACATGAAATCAAATCAGAAGGAGTACTCAGAAAGCTTTAAGAAAATAACACTCCATATCATAGTATCAAGAAGTACAATTTAAATTACCAGCACCAGTTAATCAATAACCACATCAAAAATCTCCCTTGAAAATATGCAGAAGGCAGGCATAACACTTTAAAAGCCCACTTTGGAAGCCAGAAATTAGCAGAATTGATTCACACTAAGTCAAAAGTGGTGTGTTTCTATCAATAAGACAATCTTTTCTGCATTATAACAATTTTTATAATTATGATACCATATATGTCTCTGTTCTTACTCTACCTGTCACTTCTGTTCTTTCCTTCTCCTTCTCCTCCCTCCCACAGCCCCACTCACTGTGAAACCCATGCATTCACTTCATGAACAAACACCTACTCGGTGCCGATGAGGTGACAAGTGTGGTACTATGCTAACTACCGGAAATCACAGAATGTACGACTTGGTCAAGGCCCTCAAGGAGGCTGTGCCTGGAAGAAGGAAGAGACAGAAATGGGAACATCTGCAACAGTGCAGGGGCACAAGTCCTAGACTGGAGGGTTGTAGAAGGTGTTATAGGTGGCAGAGAAAGGAAGATAAAACGCTAACTGAGGGAATTCAACTGGGAATTTCAAGGATGTGTTATTGCAACTCACACTACACAGATACAGCACCCCCTCTCCCAGCCCCTGCTTTCCTCCATCAGCCCGCAGGTCACTCCTCATTCACTGCAGACGCAGCCTCCAGCCTCCCTGTCTCTTTCCCTATCTCTTCTCAATTTCCTGAGTGTGTTCAACATCCACCTGGCTGACAACACCCTCTCCCTTCCGCCTCCTCAGATCTTGACCCTTTCAGTTGTCCCCTCTCAGGCGTCAGCAATCTCTCCCTGTCTCTCTCTCAGTTCCCTGAGTGTCCTGCTATCCCACTTTCCAATCACAACTGCCCATCCTTCTAGCTCTTTTGTTTAAGGACATTGTCCCAACCTCCTCAATTCCATAAACTCCTCGCCAATTTCACTTTCCTTTTAGTCTGGATTAAATTCCATGGAGATGTTAATAGTTTGTAACTACCCTCAACTTCCTCTGTCTCTGTAACAGTGCCCAGTAAACTGGAACCTTGCATGAACTCGACACTCTTAATCAGCTGCCTTCTTGTGCCTGCAGCAGTCAGTCAGTCATGCTGGAGAGAAGACAGACACACATCTCCAACCAGTTTCTTTTTTTTTTTGTGAGGAAGATCAGCCCTGAGCTAACATCCATACCAATCCTCTTTTTTTTTTTTTTTTTGCTGAGGAAGACCGGCCCTGAGCTAACATCTATTGCCAATCCTCCTCCTTTTTTTTCCCTTTTTCTCCCAAAGCCCCAGGAGATAGTTGCATGTCATAGTTGCACATCCTTCTAGCTGCTGTATGTGGGACGCAGCCTCAGCATGGCCGGACAAGCGGTGTGTTGGTGCGCACCCGGGGTTCTGAACCCGGGCCGCCAGTAGCAGAGCGGGCACACTTAACCGCTAAGCCATGGGGCCAGCCCTGCCAGTTTCATTTTAAATTGATAATCTCAGGGGCCAGCCTGGTGGCGCAAGCGGTTAAGTGCGCACGCTCCACTTTGGCAGCCCGGGGTTCGCCGGTTCGGATCCCAGGCGCACACCGACACACCGCTTGTCAAGTCATGCTGTGGCGGCATCCCATATAAAGTACAGGAAGATGGGCATGGATGTTAGCCCAGGGCCAGTCTTCCTCAGCCAAAAAAGAGGAGGACTGGCAGATGTTAGCTCAGGGCCGATCTTCCTCACAAAAAAATAAATAAATAAATTGATAATCTCAAACTTCAAAAGGCCTTCAACACCACCCAGCATTCCAACTCATGTTCTCCTGTAAGTTTGCTTGCCCTTCTCTCCAAAATGACTTTCCCACCTTCTCCTCAGGCACCCATCTCCCCTCTCCTGCAGCTCTCTCCTGATATTCTCACTTCCTACTTGGTTGATAAGTCGGCAATATCAGACAACTTAGATCTTCCACCACCAAATCATGACAATGAGCTGCATCTTTCTCCCTCCTATAATAACGAGGAAAACACTCTCATTTTTGCCTCCTCCGACCTCGAACTTTTCAGTTGTCTGCTCTCCAGCATCAGCAAGCTCTCCTCCTCTACTGGCTCATTCCCAGAAGCTTATAAACTTCCTCTAAATCACTCAACTTTAAAAGGCCTTCTCTGGAGCTCACATGCCTTTCATTAATGACACCATTAACAGCAAAGTCTCTTTAACAGCTGTCTACACCAGCCAGCTACACTGAGGCACTTCCTGCTGTCCCTGCAGCCCCTCTGATCGGGCCTCCCCCACCCCACCACCACCGCTCAGCTGGAGCTGCTCTCATCAGGATCACCAATAACTCCCATGCTGGCAAATCCAAGGAATACTTTTCTGTGCTTCACTAACTCCACCTCTCCGCAGCTTTCCAAAGCTAACCACTCCTTCCTTCAGAGAAACTTCACATTTCCGGGAAAACAAATGATCGCGTCTTCCTGCTACTTCTCTGGCTGCACCTACCAAGTTTCTTTAACAATCTCTCCTCCCTTTCCAGAGCTCTGGTGACAGGCTCAGTCCAGTGCCTCCTGTCTTCTCACTTTGCTCACCCCCAAATGATTAGCAGCCACTCCCATGAATTTACAAACTGCCTATAAACTGATGACTCCCAAATTTGTCTCCAGTCCAAACATCTCTGACCTCCAGTCACACTCTGGCCTCCTCACAGTTCTCAACTCTACCACCTCAGGGCCTTCGCTCTTGCATCCCTTCTGCCTGAAACACTCTCCTTACACCTACACTGGCCTGGCCGTCAACTTCAGCTTAAATGTCACCCCCTCAGGGAGCCCTTCAAAGACCACTCTAAGCAGGTCCCTTGTCACTGCATCCTGCTCTCTTCCTTCAAAGCACCTATCACAAGTTGTAATTCTAGTGTATGTTTGTTTCCCTATTTGCTGTCTGACTTTCCCAACAGGACTGTCAGTGCTTTGAAGGTGGGGACCTGTTTATTTTGTTCACCTAATGCCTATAACCACGACCGTTAACAACAAGGTACTGGAGAAATATTTGTGGAATGAACGAAGCCTGCTTGAGTCGAAAATCAAAAGACAGTCATGGGCAGTCATTAATTGAGTTCAATTTCTTCTTGGGGAGTGGGAGTAATGGGGGGCAGAAAGAATGCAAAAAACATTCCAGGTAAAAGGAATGTGCAAACACATATGGACAAGCACAAAGAGTCTGGCCTGTTCAGAGGAAAACAAGCAATTTGGAAAGGCCACAGCACTGGTTCCCAACCTGTAAACACTGCTGACCCCCACCCCTGGGGTGAGAGGGTAGAGTTATTAAAAGGATGTCTGAAAATTATTCCACACACACACCAAATGAAACCCCATATCCTTTAGCAGTCACTCCCCAATCCCCTCCACTAAACCCATGAAACCCAATAATCTACTTTGTGACTGAAAGGATTTGCCTTTTCTGGACATTTCATATAAATGGAGTGATAAAATATGTGGCCTTTCGTGTCTGGCTTCTTTCACTCAGCATATTATTTTCAAGGTTTACCCATGTTGTTGCATGTATCAGGATTGCATTCCTTTTAATGGTCGAATAATATTCCATCGTGTGGATAGTATAGGTATAGATAGAATAGCCATGAAATTCCCACGGAGCACTGCTCTCACTAACGCCCCTAAGTTATAGTATGTTGTTTCATGTTGTTTGTTTTTTGCATGGAGCATAGGAGGTGCCCAATAAACATTTATTGTTGAATGACTAATGAGGGGCAGATTTTTTTTTTTAACTGTGGTAAAAGACACATAGGATTTACTATTTTAAACACTTTTAATTGTTCAGTTCAGTGGTATTAAGTACATTCACACTGTTGTGCAACCACCACCACCGTGGCATATTGTATTTTTGTCTTCAATCATCTCAGAATATTTTCTAATTTTCCTTGTGATTTCCTCTTTTACTCACTGGTGACCTAGGAGTGTGCTGTTTAATTTCCACATATTTGTGAATTTCCCAAATTTCTCTCTGTTATTGATATCTAATTTCATTGCTTTGTGGTCAGAGAACATATCTTGTATGATTTCCATCCTTTCAAATTTATTGAGTCTTCTTTTATGGCATAACATATAATCTATCCTGAAGAATGTTCCACATGCACTTGCGAACAATGTGTATTCTACTGTTATTGGGTGCTACGGTGTCTACAGATGTCTGTCCCTTAATGATTTAAAGAGTTTGTCTGCATCTAGACCACGTTTAAGAAAAAATTTGTCAGGGCTGGCCCCAAGGCGTAGCAGTTAAGTGCGCACATTCTGCTGCTGGCAGCCCAGGGTCTGCAGGTTCGGATCCCGGGCACACATCAAGGCACCACTTGTCAGGCCATACTGGTGCGGCGTCCCATATAAAGTGGAGGAAGATAGGCACAGATGTTAGCCCAGGACCAGTCTTCCTCAGCAAAAAGAGGAGGACTGTCATGGATGTTAGCTCAGGGCTGATACTTCTCACAAAAAAAAAACAAAAAAAAAAATTTGTCAATTATCTAAATCTTAAATTTTTAATGTTATCTCCCACTTTTTTATACTGACTACTTATTCCATATATATATATAAAAATCAGGTCTCCCCTTTAAAAATAAAAATCTGTTTCTAGCCCCATATTAAGATTTAGTTTCTAAGAGTGAAACCTGCTTAAAACGTAAGCAGAAAAGATCATCTATGCTCACAGGAGAGATCTTCTAAGAGGTTTCTGAAACATGAAATCCCCAGACCTGGGTGTAAGAAGAGAGGAGCATTTGATATGTCATTTGATAGCATGACAGCTGACATGACCATCCCAAATTTCCCAAGGGAGCTGGGTTACATCCAGTTGAAAAAAGAAAACCCTATTAAGTACTGGTTATTTAATGTGAAGACAGAAGGTATAAGAAGGCTTGGGATATAAAAGCAGGGAGCGTTTTTCTCTGTGACTGAAGGAAGAAGTCAAGCTATACAAAAAAGTGAAGCTATGCAGTAGTGGTTTAAAATTTGGTTTTCATTTATCCCCCTCTCCCCACAAAACCTCTGTTATGATTGTTACTATCATGGCTATTTTACAGAAGAGGAAACGGATTCAGAAGCAAAGTGACTTCCAGGGTCACACAGCAAGTATGAAACAGAATCAGGATTTGATCCTGGGCCTCTAACTCCAAATGCAGGGCTATTTCCACCAAGTCACAGCCTCTGCTTCTCACCAAGAATACACACAGGGCTCTGAGTACTTCAGACATATACATAATTTAGGAAAATGACCCACAAA
Organism: Diceros bicornis minor; assembly: GCF_020826845.1. Classification (NCBI taxonomy): domain Eukaryota; kingdom Metazoa; phylum Chordata; class Mammalia; order Perissodactyla; family Rhinocerotidae; genus Diceros; species Diceros bicornis. The sequence goes on along the minus strand of NC_080749.1, from coordinate 11,139,233 downwards.
GGAAGGACCTATCCACCATGCTTAATAATCCCAAAATAAGAGCAGAAGAGCCTGAAGAGTGAGCAACTAGGACCTGGCACCACATACTAAGCAAAAGCTCCATGAAGAACAAGGGAAGAGGAAGAACGATATGCATTCCCACAAGTAACCCTAGAAGAGTAATCAGCAATCTTAGTTCAGAGGGTTCAGTATCTCCAACAGATGCTGATGGCAAGCCAAAGGCATGATCAAGAATAGGAAAAAAGGGGGACGGCCCGGTGGCGCAAGCGGTTAAGTGCGCGCGCTCCGCTGCGGCGGCCCGGGGTTCGCTGGTTCGGATCCCGGGCGCGCACCGACGCACTGCTTGGTAAGCCATGCTGTGGCGGCGTCCCATATAAAGTGGAGGAAGATAGGCACAGATGTTAGCCCACGGCCGTCTTCCTCAGCAAAAAAAGAGGAGGATTGGCGGATGTTAGCTCAGGGCTGATCTCCTCACAAAAAAAAAAAAAAAAAAAAGAATAGGAAAAAAGAGAGAGAGAAAAAAGGGTAATGCAGAGGAAAGAAGAGGCAGTGCAGCAGGAAAGGAATAGAAGCCAAACATGTGAAACCATTGGTGGAACACTAGTTAGACAGAAACTCTGTACTATTTTTGCAACTTCGTGTAAATCTATAATTATTCCAAAATGAAAAAAAAAAGTGAAAAGATACACAAGATGTGAATAGGCTCTTGGTCCTAGCTTCCTGGGTTCACTGAATACATCAAGTGCAGCCAATCTGCCAGGCATTGCCTTCAACGAGCTCCAGGTTCACTTGAGCGAGAGAGACAAGTGAACAATCTATTCCAATGCAGTAGATCAAGGCGCTTTCCTGTAAGACTCTACTTTTCTGATGACTCCTTAGTAAACAGGGAAAAAGGAGAGACTACAACAGTGAAATGTAGGGCACCACCAGGCAAAGCTCTGTCATAGGTGTGCACTAGCACGACAACACATGCTTCCCTTCCTGTCTCTCACTCCCCAAATCATCTCCCCTGCTTCCACTCCTTGCTCCAGCAAGATTCACACTGAAGACACAGAGTCTGATGGACTGGGAAAACCTACACGCTCACAGAGCTTTCAATAATAAGGAGTCCTGTGCCTGCTGAAGACAGAGAACTGAAATAAGGGCTTTGGAGATTCATTTATTCATTGACAAATCAGATCTTACTAGGTTTAGCTTCAAATCCTTTCAATGCAATATAAGTGACCTGGCAGAGCAAAATAATTGGGAACATCAGCTGAGCAATGACAAAGACTGTTGAAAAGACAATTTCATATACTGCTTCCTACCCACCCCCATTCAACCACTTTTCAAACATATAGACTTTAAATCTGTACTTTGCTAGGCTTACACATAACAGCTAGGGAAAATTTGCTATATTTCTCAGATCAATTATAACAGAGCATTGCTATTACTAAAAACAACATTTTTATATTCATACTTTATGGAGTCAGGAAAAAAATTCCAAAAGCACAAAAAAGATCTGTGCCTTAACTATGTTCTTTTATATTGAACTGTACATACAGATGCTCACAGTTTCCAAACTGAGTGGTGACTGCCTCAGTATTTTTTCAACACTGACTTATGCTTAGTCAACAAAACATGGTTTTCTTTAAAATACCAAAAAACCTAACCCTCACTCTAGTCCTACATTTAAACAAAAAGATCACTTAAAAATGTAATTGAATATAATCAAACACACATTTTAATACGCTGCTGATGAGAATAAAATTCATAGCTATTTAAGACAATTTGGAAACATCTATCAATAACATTTAACTACATCTTTTGATCCAACAAGTCCAAATCTAAGAATTTATCTAAGGAAATCATTGGTCGAGTATGCTAAAATGTATATATAAAGTTGTTCATTGCAGCTGTTCATGCAAGTTTTTTTTAATGAAAATAATCCTATATGTTCAAGAATAGGGAATTGGAAAAGAAATTACAGTACATCCAAACAACAGCATACCATGCAGTCACTGAGAATGATACTAAAAATATGTTCTTATTGGCCTGGAAAGATCTCCACAATCAGTTTAGTAAAAAAAGCAAACTAGAAAACAGCATGTTCATGTTTATGACATCATTTTTGTTTATAAAATAAAAAGTAGTCTTCATGCACAGAAAATTCTTCATGCACAGAAAAAGTATGGGAAGGAAATATACCATAATGTTAACACTGTATTTTCTACAATGAAAATGTACTATTTATATAACAAGAAATAATACCTGTTAAAAAAAACAGAACGACGCCGCAACCTATACATACACATACAGGCTCATATATGCACAGAACATCTCGAAGATCATTTGAGAAGCAAGAAACAGTGGATGTCTCTGGGAATGCGATGCAGAAGAATGGAGAAAAGGATGGAAAAAGTCTTACATTTCACTCTCTATCTTTGTGTATCTTTTAAACTCTTCAACCCTGTACATATTACCTATTCAAAGAGAATATAAATTTTAAAACATTAAAAGTATGTTAATATTCTTTCTAGTCAAACCATACTGTATCCAATAAATACCTGAAAGTTATTTGAAAAGCATCATCAGTTACTACACAAAGAATCGAAAAATATAAAAAGATCCAGTTATTCAGCAAATTGTCCATTTCAAGTATTGATCTCTAGAAAGCAGGATTAGTAACACCTACAAGGAAACAAAGCTTATTTCTGAAACGTGTCCAGTCATAGAATTCTTGCAAAGTCAAAAACAGAAAAACAAACATGTAATGAGAAGATAAGTGTTCGATTCATTTTTGATCACTGAATTATAACCATGTTTTAATTCAAAAATGACACATGACAAGACAGGGTCATATGCTTTTACAAAATTACACTTTTAAGTGTATTAACTACAGGATTCTCATATTGCAGGTTGGGTTTTGTTAAAACCTGTAAGGTGGATAACTCGGCAAAAATTTTAAAGGCACAAAACTTTCAACCCAAAATGTTGACTTACAGGAATTTATTTATTCATACATGTGCAAAATAAATTATTGTAGGAGTATTCTTTGTGGCATAGTTTATAAACACAAAAGACTAGAAAAACTAACTGTTCCTCAATAGAGGGCTAGGTAAATCATGGTATGCCACACAATGGCATACTATTCAGCCACACTCTTCATTTAAAAAAACAATGAGGAAGCCTTTAATGTACTGACATAGAATGATTTCCATTAAGTTAAAAAAAAAAAAAAGCAAGATGCAGGGTAGTCTGTAATAGGCTACCATCTGTACAAAAAAGGGTGGGAAAAGTGTGTATGTGTGTTATATACGCATTTTTTTCACATATATAATTAATAACATTGATGTCCCCAGGAAAGGGACTGGGTGGATGGCAGATACGATAAGAGGAAAACTTAAATTTTAGATCATGTGTATTACCTGTTCAAAAAATTAATATTTTATAATAAAAAAATTTAATGCATTTAAGTAGCAGTTCTATTTCTCCTTTCCAGAGAATTTAAACAAGATGAAAGGAATCTTCATATATGACTACAACAAATTTAAACTTGCTCATAATAAAAAGGGACATAAGAATATCCCCTACGTACTCAGCAATAAAATCAATGAATACATGCAACAATGTGGATGACTCTCAAAATCATTTAGCTGAGTGGAAGAAGCTAGACAAAAAAGTACAAATGATTCCATTTCCATAAAGTTCTCAGAGATGCAAACCACTCTCTAGTGACAGAACACAGAGAAGTGGTCGCCTTGGGATGGGGAGCCCAGGAGGGACGGATCACAAAGCAGAAAGAGGAAACTTGTGGGGATGATGGACATGTCCATTATCTTGACTGAAGTGATGGTTTCATGGGTACGTACATATGTCAAAACTTATCAAACTGTGCACTTTAAATATGTAGTTTTTTTGTTTGTTTGTTTTTTGTTTTTTTTGGTGAGGAAGATCAGCCCTGAGCTAACATCCACGCCCAATCCTCTTTTTGCTGAGGAAGACTGGCCCTGGGCTAACATCCGTGCCCATCTTCCTCCACTTTATATGGGATGCTGCCACAGCATGGCCTGACAAGTGGTGCGTCAGTGCGCCTCTGGGATACTAACCGGCCGCCAGCAGCGGAGGGCGCCCGCTCAACCGCTACGCCACGGGGCGGGCCCCAATATGTACAGTTTATTATATGTCAATTCCACCTCAAAAAAGCTGTTTAAAATAGAATAGATATAATATTTATCAAGTATGTGTAAGGTATAACAAATAATAAAACAACAGAACATTCAAAAAAAAAGAAAGAATATTCCCTACGTACCTTTAGAAAAATTTTTACAGCCAATAATGCATGTAATAAGTTTGTATCTAAAAAATTACATAATTTTAGGGGCTGGCCCCATGGCGTAGTGGTTAAGTTAGCACGCTCCGCTACTGGCGGCCCGGGTTCGGATCCCAGGCACGCAACAACGCACCACTTGTCAGGCCATGCTGTGCTGGCGTCCCATATAAAGTGGAGGAAGATGGGCACACATGTTAGCCCAGGGCCAGTCTTCCTCAGCAAAAAGAGGGCACTGGCATGGATGTTAGCTCAGGGCTGATCTTCCTCACAAAAAAAAGAAATTATATAATTTTAATAATGCCATCACTATCCAGAAGCAATCTCAATAGCAACCAGTTTCCCAAAAGCACAATGTCTAACCCCCGCCCCCAAAATTCCAAATTGAATCACTGATCAGTTGATGACTCAAGTAAAGATTTGAAAACAAAAAAGCCTTGAATTTATCAAGACCTAGAGTTTCAAACAGCCTTCTCTCAGCAAGCGTGCTTTTCTTGGCTCTCGCCTGTAGCCACTTCACAAAATTAGACCATGGTGTTAATATGGCCAAGTCAGGCTCCTTGTCCTGTGGTCACAAGCCAGGTCTCCAGCCAACAGAGCTCTCATAAATGGAAGGCAACAAACAGGCCCCAGAGTACACAACCAGGGGCATGTGTACCTGGTTCAGGGCCTTACATCCTTCATATCAAAATAGGAAGAAGGGGCCAGCCCAGTGGCGTAGTGGTTAAGTTTGTGTGTTCCGCTTCGGCGGCCCAGGGTTGGCAGGTTTGGATTCCGGGCACAGACCTACACACTGCTTACCAAGCCATGCTGTGGCAGGCACCCTACATATGAAGTAGAGGAAGATGGGCACGGATGTTAGCCCAGAGCCAATCTTCCTCAGCAAAAAGAGGAGGATTGGCACCAGATGTTAGCTCAGGGCTGATCTTCCTCACCAAAAAAAAGAAAAAATAGGAAGGAGACACATTTCCCCCCACCCCCAGATTAGGAGCCCTTTCCTCTTGAGTCTTCCCACAGCAGCACACTTAACACAGGAATCATAACCATCTCCTTATTTGTCTGCCTTCCTTCTCAGGGATGGAGCTCTTTGGAAACAGGGCTGAGAGCCTCTCTCTCTGTCCTTGGACACAATAGTAAAGTCTGTTGAATGAAGATTCTGATCAAGGTATATAGTTTGTGCAATCTCTACTAATTGCCCAGGATGTACCCCAGAATAACTCTCTTATTTTAATGGCAGTGGTTTTCATTAAAGGCTCTCTGTGTTTTTGGTCTACTTCTCATTAACACCTATATACACCCTTTCTGCATCCCCTCCAGTCACGCCATCCCACCTCAAAGGAGGTCTAGCAATAAAATGATTAGGAGATGTTCCTAATCTTCCAGTGCTTAGTCATTCTTTCATGATTCCATAAATCATTACTATACAACTCAGCTAAATATTACTTTGTCCAAACAAATGCTGCTTTGGCAATTTCAGAAATCTACTCCAAGTTCTGAAATGAATGAGAGAATGGAAAGCTTCTTCCATCATGTTCACTTGAAAAATGCAATCACAGGCCATAGGCAATCTACTTGGCATGCCAATCACTACCAACAGGTAAACTCAATCAGCAATAGGCTAAAATACCACACCCATCAGCCCAAATCAGCACCACAGAGAGCAATGTGGCATTGAGAGCACTTCTTTTTAAAGGGCCACCCTCCTCAGAATGGGATCCCATGCCTGGAGGGTGATATATTAAATGATAAAAATGCTTCTTGAATCAAATTTTTTAGACGAAGTACACACACAAAGATTTAGTTACAGATTCAGATACATACCAGGCCCAACTTCTCCATAAGTAAGGCCAGGGCAGGGAAAGAAAATAGCATCTCTCCTTCTTACTCTCCCCGGCATAAACCATTATTCCTACTAAGGGAGTGCAAGCTCTTGTGGAATCAGTTTGTTGGTTGACAATTACCTTGAAAGCATGTGAAATACTGGATTTGCTCTGGCCTCTCTGATGTTATGTTGCTTAGAACTAGAAAATAAAAGAATAAAATAATTCCTTTCTTTGTTTTCACTGTTAATAGTAAGGATCTGCTAAAATAAGCACCGGATGAACAGCCAGTATCTCAGAGGATAAAAATGTTTATATAACAAGATACTAAGAAATACCTACTTAGGAGTCAAAACTTACTGGAAAACAAAACACCAAAGGCCAATCTTCAAGCTAAGCCTTCCCTTCACTGACATCTGGACGGTAGATTACAAAATGGACTCCCAAGGGCAGTCTGATCACTTAGCACAAGTAACATTAGGCCCTACTAAACACTAAAGAATGTCATGGAGGAAAATCTGATAACATGCACCTAGAGAGAAAGATCAGACACTTCTTCGCTAGTTAACTTGTGGGATTTCTAAGGCAAAAAAAGAATTTTCTAATGAAATTTAATTTTTTTGTTAGAAGGATGTACAGCTATGACATACAGTTATCTACTGCGGCTTTGGGGGGGAAAAAAAGAAAGTAACACAAACTCATGGCACAAACTCAAAATAATTTTCAAAACTAAGAGCATTTGTCAAAAGTGAAAAAGCAGGGTCTAAATATACAAAATCACACCTAAAATGAGTAAAATTCCAAAATTAAAACTCATCATAATCTTAAATAAGTTAAAAATTTTTCAGTCATCCATGAAATGAACCCCATATTATGCAACCTAACTGAGGTTTATCCACATATCTCGTCACATACAAAAAAAATTCCTAAGGCATTAAAAAGACCTAGATACTACTAACAATCTCCACATTTGGGAAAATGACTTAAAATGCAACAACATGGATGAACCCTGAGGGTATTATATTAGGCGAAATAAGCCAGAGAAAGACAAACACTGTGTGATTTCACTCATATGTGGAAGATAAACAAACACATGGACAAAGAGAACAGATTAGTAGTTACCAGAGAGGAAGGGGGTTGTGGGGGGTGGGCGAAAGGGGCACATGTGTACGGTCACAGGTAAAAACTAGACTATTGGTGGTCAGCACGATGCAGTCTATACAGAAACTGATATATAATAACGTATACCTGAAATCACACAATGTTATAAACCAATATGACCTCAATAAAATTTTTTAAAAATCTTGAAAAACTTCATAATATACTGATCATTATCTTTTAAGGATAATTTTCTGCAATTACCCAAAGATCTATGTTTAGCTTCACAATACAGTTAATAAAAGCTAAGCACATCGGGGCCAGCCCAGTGGCATAGTGGTTAAGTTCGTGCACTCCGCTCCAGCAGTCCAGGGTTCACAGGTTCAGATCCTGGGCACCGACCTATGCACTGTTTATCAGGCCATGCTGTGGCAGGCATCCCACATATAAAGTAGAGGAAGACGGGCACTGATGTTAGCCAGGGGCCAATCTTCCCCAGCAAAAAAAAAAGAAAAAGAAAAGTTAAGCACATCATTTGCATGGTACCAGACTGGGCACTAGAGTGGGGGGACAAAAGAGGGTCAGAAACTGGGAAACAAAGAAATATAATATACACCCTACCCTGAAGGTCCTTATAAGTAACCTATTTTGGAACATAAGACACTTAAAAATAACTACACAAAATTAAAAGAAAGGAACTCACATTTATTAAGTATATCTTATACATGTCAAGCAGCAAAGCTGTAACACACGCAAAACATCCATGTATTCTGTTTTAAGGGAAGAAAGGTGGGCAGAGTGGGAGAGTGTAGAGGTTGAGAAGAGAAAGCGATGAAGCAAAAACCCAAAGTAAAATATAAATGCCAGTGAGTGATACAGAAAACAAGTAAAGTCAAGCACCACATAACGACGTTTCAGTCAACCACGGATCGCATATCCGACGGTGGTCCCATAAGATTAGTACCATATAGCCTAAGTGTGTAGTAGGCTAGACCATCTAGGTTATTGTAAGTACACTCTATGATGTTTGCACAATGATAAAATCACCTACCAACACATTTCTCAGAATGTATTCCCGTCATTAAGTGATGTAATTAAACAGCTTATATCAGTCTTTAACAAATGGTGCTGAAACAACTGGGTATCCATATACAAAACAATGAAGTTGGATCCCTACCTCACACCAGATACAAAAATTAACTCAAAATGGGTCAACAACCTAAATGTAAGAGCTAAAACTATAAAACTCTAAGACAAAAACATAGGAATAAATCTTCATGACCTTGGATTTGGCAATGGATTCTCAGACATGACACCAAAAGCATGAGCAGCAAAAGAAAAAACAGATTAACTGGACTTCACCAAAATTAAAAACTTTCATGCATCAAAGGACATTATCAAGAAAGTGAAGACAACCTACAGAATGAAAGAGAGAAAATATTTGCAAATCATATATCTGATAAGAGTTTAATAACCAGAATATATAAGAACTCCTAAAACTCAACAACAAAAAGACACACAACCCAATTTAAAAATGGGCAAAGGACTTGAATAGATATTTCTCCAAAGAAGATATACAAATGGCCAATAAGCACATGAAAAGATGCTCAACACCTTAGTTATTAGGGAAAAGCAAATCAAAACCACAATGAGATACTACTTCACACGTACAAGGATGGCTATAATTAAAAAACAAGCAAACATACAGAAAATAACAAGTGTTGGCAAGCATATGGAGAAACTGAAACCCTCATATGCTGCTGTTGGGAGTGTAAAATGGTACAGCCACTGTGGAAAAGTCTGGCAGTTGCTCAAAAAGCTAAACATAGAATTACCACAAGACCCAGTAATTCTGCTGCTAGGTATATACTCAAAAGGATTGAACAGAGACTGAAACAGAAATCTGTAAACCAATGTGCATCACAGCATTAGTCACAACAGTCAAAAAGTGAAAATAATCCAAGTTCCATCAATAGACGAATGGATAAACCAAATTAAGTATATCTATACAATAGAACATTATTCTGCAATTAAAAAGGAATAACATTCTGATACATGCTACAAAATGAATGAACCTTAAAAACACTATGCTAAGTGAAATTAACCAGTCACAAAAGGACAAAGTATGATTCCACTTACATGAAATATCTAGAAGAGGCAAATTTATAGAGACAGAGAGTGGAAGTTACCAGGGGCTGAGGGAGAGGGAGGAATGGGGATTAATGGTTACAGAGTTTCTTTTTTTTTTTTTTTTTTTTGGTGAGGAAGATCAGCCCTGAGCTAACATCCATACCCATCCTCCTCTTTTTGCTGAGGAAGACCGGCTCTGAGCTAACATCTATTGCCAATCCTCCTCCTTTTTTATTTTTCCCCAAAGCCCCAGTAGATAGTTCTGTGTCATAGCTGCACATCTTTCTAGTTGCTGTATGTGGGATGCGGCCTCAGCATGACCGGAGAAGCGGTGCATCGGTGCACACCTGGGATCCAAACCCGAGCCGCCAGTAGCGGAGCGCGTGCACTTAACCGCGAAGCCACGGGGCCAGCCCCAGTTACAGAGTTTCTGTTTGGGGTGATGGAAAAGATTTGGCAGCATATTGTGGTGATGGCTGCACAACAATGTGAATGTAATTAATGCCACTGAATTGTATACTTAAAAATGGTTAAAATGGCATATTTTATGTTATATAAATTTTGCAATAAAAAATTAAATTAAAAAGAAAAAAAAGTTTATATCAGTTCTTCGTGACCTGGATTGTCCAAGAGTAGATTTCAAATGAGGGACTCAAATCTAAAAAGGACTGTAGGTCACGTGCTCTAACTCTCATGGAAACCCTAGGGGCAGCTTGCATCTCTACATCCTTCCTGGCTAGTGGAGAGGCATCTCCAGATGCCGCCGGATGCTGGGAGCAGACTTTGTCCCAAGGTAGCCCACTGACCTTTCATGAAGGAGGAATAAGGGGCTGGCCCCGTGCCGTAGTGGTTAAGTGCACACGCTCCGCTGCTGGCAGCCCGGGTTCAGATCCCGGGCGTGCACCGATGCACCGCCTGTCAAGCCATGCTATGGCAGCGTCCCATATAAAGTGAAGGAAGATGGGGACGGATGTTAGCTCAGGGCCAGTCTTCCTCAGCAAAAAGAGGAGGATTGGCATGGATGTTAGCTCAGGGCTGATCTTTCTCACAAAAAAAAAAAAAAGAAAAAAGGAGGAATAAGCTGTACTGAACCAGAGATAAATGGAAAGGAAGCTGAAGAATCTGAGAGCCAAACTCTGCTACTCTGCAGCTGCGTGACCATGGACAAATTAATTCAACTTCTTCAAGCCTCAGCTTCCTCTCTTTATAAAACGAAAAAAGCACCTGCCTTTAAATGTTCCCATAAGAAGTGGCAAAAGTATACCTATAGCAGTCAGCCTGGGACCTGGCAAATGTTGAGTGTTCAATCTAAGATGGCTATGCTATTTTGATGATAGGTCTATTTGCCACCCTTCGGCCAAGCAAAGACTGAGCAGGACATGACTTGGGTCTGGAGAACTCCATGACTTATCAGAACTTAAATAAAACACAGCCACCAGCACCACGAGAAAACTAGACAGAAGGAGCTGTTTTTATGCAGTTCAACTACTCTTAGAAAGACTGGCTTATTGTTCCTAGAATGAACCCAGCTACTCTACATTAGGAAGTGCACGGCTACACAATTCATTCCTTCTATACAACAGGCCTCTGTTAGCATGTCTGAGCAACCATTCATAACAGAGTCTGCCTCTACCCACAGGAAAGACACACTCCATGAAGAAACTAGTAGAAAATTAGCTAGAAGGTAGTCTCGAGGCAGTTCTCAAACTTTAGTGGCCTCACAATCACTTGTTAAAAAAGCAGATGCCTAGCCCCCACCACCAGACATTGTGATTACTAAATATTTCAGGCAGAGCCCTTGAGCACAACCGTTTAAAGAAACACTTGAAGGTAGGCCACAAAAATATTATAAGGTTACATTCTGATGTTGACAAATAGACCAATCTGCCCCAGAAAGCAAAGGCTGCGTTTTCCTCCATACCTATCCAGAAATGCAGCAGCTTTGGCAATGCAGGACAGGAGTGGAAACTAAGGAAGGAAGAGAGATTATCTGCATGTAAATATCCAACAGAAACTGCTTATAGTTGGTTCATATAAAAGTCCATCGTTATTGCTTATTCTTTTTTAAAATAAATACAAAATAAGAAATGAAAAATAATCTACCATTCTACACCTCTCACAGTAACAAAAAAATACTTAAATTATATTACTAGAAGTTGGTAAAATTTTTGTGAAACTGGTACATCCTTAGATGGCTGAGAAAATTATTAACTGGTACAACTTTTTGGTCAGCAATCAGGCAATATGTATCAAGTCACCCAATAATCTCACTTCTTTGAATTTATCCTCAGAACACAAAAGGAGCAAACTATATTTCAAAAGACAGTCACTCGTAATACATGTAATATCAAAAAAACAGATACTTGTATGTCAAGGATTTTGGTTCACCAAAACTTGTCATATCAACTCAAATATGACAAATTTATTAAAAATTAAAATGATGCAGGGGCAGCCCAGTGCTGTAGTGGTTAAGTTTGCACACTCCGCTTCAGCAGCCCCGGGTTCACAGGTTCGCAGGGGCGCGGACCTAAACACCGCTCATCAAGCCATGCTGTGGCAACATCCCACATACAAAATGGAGGAAGATGGGCACAGACGTTAGCCCAGGGCCTATCTTCTTCAGCAAAAAAAAAAAAAAAAAAAGATGCCTACTATGTCATTACATGGAAACTATGCATAAAACATGCAAGACTTAAAAATTACTAAAAAGCATCAATCTATGGACAGCTTCAAAGGATGATACATTAATAAATAATAGCTTATGTTAGGATGGTTTGATGTGGGTTTTCCTCCTCTGGTCTCTCAACTTTCTGTATTATTGCTATATTTTTGTAATATGACTATAAATAAATTTAACTCATTCTGCTTGGAAAGTTAACTGGACAATAGTTACAGAGACAGGTGGAAAGTGGATTCATCGGCCTCAGCTATCCCGAGTGAAGATAAACTCACCCAAATGTGCCATACTAACAGGTGGCCACAAGGCCAGTTCTAGATTTTTTTCACAACAAAATAAATCTTAACAGATATATGGAACCATTAAACTTTGAATTTACGTTTTTTAAAAAGCAAGTATAAACACACTAAAAGCCAGGAAGAAATCTGGTTTGGCAGCTATTCACAAGGCAGAAAGATCAGAAGATTCCATGAACCACAACTTTAATACAAGCCAACAAAACTATGCAGCTAAGAGACAGCTGACATGAAAAGAACACTAGGCTGAGAAACAGAAAGCCCAGCTCTCACCCTGGTTCTCTCACACACCAGGCTTTAACCTGCAGGTCTTGGTTTCTCACCTGTAAATTGACAGGATAATGAGGATATCGCCCCCACCTACCTCACAGGACTTTGAAGGGAGCAAATAAGATTACGAATGTAAAAGTGCTTTGAAAATCAAGGGTTTTTCCCCTTAAATCTGGCTACTATCATTATGAAGACATTCATATATATGTAACTACAAAAAAGGGTAACAGTGTTTGGAAGGATATGTTCCAAACTGATGTTAAGTGTGTATGCCTCCCAAGGGGCCTGGATCTCAGAGCCATCCATGCCTCCCTCTTCATCTGCATTGCTCAAATCTTTTAGGAAAGTCTATTCATCTATTACTTGGCAATTTTTTTAATTTGTAAAAGCAAATACAATCACTGACAAAATTAATACAGAGTGCAAGGTTCTCAAACTTTGAGGTTTTTAAGAATTGTCTGAGGATTGGTAAAACTGTGGCTGCCCAGGCCCCACGTAGACTTAACTGACAAAAATCTCTGGCTAAATGGGAACAAATAAGGCCAGGCCATTTGTACTTTAACAAGGTCCCCAAGTGATTCTGGTGACTTGATCACTGCTACTACTACTACATTGTTATTAATATTAACTCCTACCATGAATACATGGTCAGAATACCATGTATATCCACTTACTTACTACATGTGAGTCAACTATTCTCAGCACTTTACAAATATTATCTCATTTAATCCCTACAACAACGCTATAAGTAGGTACTACTATTTAAACACTCTCCTCTCTTTACCCTTGTTTTATAGATGAAATTATTAAAATACAAAGAGATGATTTAACTGGCCCATGGGCCAAAGTCACAGGACTAGTAAGTGGCAGAGCCAGAATGTACAACGAAGTTTGAAAATCCTTGATACAGTTTCCTAAACTAAGACAACAGCTGTATACTCTGGTCAGGTCATATCAAATTCTGTTTTATTTAAGATATTGCATTTAAAGGACACTAAGAAAACTGAGCTGCCTAAAGAATGCATGGTGAAATCACACCAAACATAAGGCGACAAAAGATCTAGGGCTGTTTACGTACTTCCCGCATAATCCTCATCAATTTGTAACATTCTGTCTGTCTCCCCTATTGGACTGTGAGCCCTTGAAGTGCAGGGACCATGTATGTCTTTTCAACTGTACCCTCCGGATAACCAGTTCCCAACTAAAGAAAGGGTTTAATAAGTTAATTAATCGATAAATCTAGAGAAGGTCTGATGACTGTCCTAGGAAATGAAAGGCTATTATGTGGAGGAAAAAACAGATTCATGTTGCTTCAGGGGGTATAACTAAGATCAACAGGTAAAAGGGGTGGGGTAGATTTTGGGGCAGTCTAAAATACCTTTCTAGCAACCAAGACCTATCCAGTAACAGAGAAGCACGTCTGCAGTTTGAGACTGATGACCAGAATACAGTAGACAAAAGGTAGGATGTTGGACTATGGCGCCTAGAAGAGCTCTTCCAAGGCTCAAATTCTATTATTCTAAGTTATGATACATTCGTTTAATCTTTGATACATTCTACAGCGACTAGTTACACAAGTACCAGGAGTAAGCACAGAGGATACCACAAAGTGTTCTATAAACTCCCAGTGCCCTCAAGGATCCAGAGAAGAGTAAATACAGAGGAGTGAATCTTCCAAGGAGGAAGGAATCAGCAAGGAGTGAGGAGACTTCCGGGCAGGAAACAAGAGGGAAGTCAACAAAGGTGTTATGGAAGAAATACCACCATTTGTGCACAATTCAGTAAGGCTCTAAGCACAAAGGAGGCAGGAAAGCCCTGAGGTGACGAAGACTCAGCTAGACACAATTCGTAAATTCTGGTACTAAAAAGAAAAGGCCTTTAGAGGTCACTTAGTCAAACACACACAACTTTATGGATGTTGCCCTGCTTGCTGTGGGTAAAGAAAGGTTAGTTTACTTTCTTAAATTACATTTTACAAACCAAAAACTCTATCATCAATGATTTCTTCTTTGCTCAGGTTTTTTTTTTTTAAACTAATAGATCCTTTTATTTTCTAGGAAATCTTTTAGATGATTCTGTGTTCAAACATTTGCTATTTTTTGCTACTGTCTACTTTTTCCACTATTTGACAACCAGACTTGCAGTTATCAAAATTGACAGTTTTAATAACTCAGCTCTTAGTCTAATATTTCTAATCCTTTAAATGGTTATAATATTTACCAACAGTACTACAAAATAAAAAGTATTACGTTATAATCTAAAAACTACAACTTTATAAGTAGAAGATTGTTAAGAATAAATGGAGTCCCAAAAAGAAATTTAAGTTTCAGGCCCAAGAAACTTTCTCATCCAACTTATAAATCGTGTGACTGAGCCACCCAAGAAAATAGAATTAACAAAAGATTGAAGCAAAAAATCTACATCCAAAACCAATACACAAAATATAACATATGTGAACGATAAACTTAATGTTCTTCCGGTCAATCATTTCTGAACATCCCTGTCAAACTATTTTAAGGATCTGAAATCTTGCTCTATAAAAAGCAAGATCCCATCATCTGAGCTACACTTACAAGATTATATCGCAGCAGTTACTGAAGCATACTGCACCAAGCTTCAGATTTTTTGTTCCGATTAGTATAAAAAATGCTTACCTCTTTTACATAAAGTTGAGTCTGTGGCCAAAATCCTGACACATCAGGAGATCTGGGTTCTCAGTTCTAACACTAATTTAAGGTGTAAGGTTAGCAAAGGCCTTTTCCCTATTTATCACTTACATTGTAACGTGGAGATAACAACATTTGACACCTCCGCCATCAACAGTCTCTTCAAAGGATTTCTGACTTTGGTTAACCTCAGTTGGGAGAATATAAGGCTATGGCTGAAAACTCCTTGTTAAAAATTAAAACTTTGAAAAATCTAAAATAGTGCTACACGTTAATGATAAACTATGAACTATAGAAACTGAGACTCGACTAACAATTGCTAAAAAAGGTACAACTACACAATTTGACAAAAACGAGTAAGCAAATGGCTCACCAAAATTTAAATCTTTCTTAGCAAATGGAGGAGATAAATAATATTCAGTAACTCTGGGACACTGTGGTGTTATTTTTCTTATCTATATGGTCTCTGCATCAATGTTACTCTTCTCCCACTCTCCTGATGAGCAAAAAGAGCCCACTGTCCAGGATCCCTCATACCAAGAGCTCAGTAAATGTCACAAATAATAACAATAAAAATAATAAAAGCGACAATTTCTAAAGCCAGAATTTATACCGGAGTGTGGCACCCGAACAGGGTGCAAGGCACATGGCAGCATGCAACTATTTCTCGCTTCTGCCTCTTCTGCATCACTGCCTCCCAAAGGACTAGAGAATCTGAAGCTCTTACTGCCACATCTACAAATTAAAGTATCATGTTCAAAGAGCTCACAGGTTCTACAAACGGTCAGTATTTAATGAACGAACCCCACGACAGAGAAACTCACCCAGGTGCAACAAGACACGCTTTAAGGCTCCACCTATTTTTTTTTTAATTTTAGAAATAAACACAACTATTTTAAAAACATTATGTAATAAGTTAGACTCTGGAAAACCCCATACTCATCCGAGCGGCTCAGAAAATGGAAAGCAAAATTCGATTAGCTCCATTGTACCCAACCAAGCTAACGTGCAAGATCACACACTCATCTTCGTCAGAGCGTCTCTGCCAATACCAAAGAACAACAAAGGCAAGTTGAGGAGGCTGCACAAGGCTTAACTCAGCACTTGTCCGCTTTCCCAGCTTCCGAAAGCGGCTCTCTGCGGGCCCCAGGGACCAAGGGGACCCTCCGCATCCCGCCCGGCCGGCTGCTGGGCTCGGCGCCGCTCGCTCAGCTTTTGTCTGGCCGGGCTGGGAGCCCGGCCGCCCGCCTCCCCGGCACCCCTTCCCTCTGGATCTTTCTCCACACCCATCACTCTTCCATGATTAGTTGTTGTGGGTTTCTCTCCCTCGCCCCCCTCCCCTTGCAATCCCGGGATCATTTCAAACGCGACTCGGGGTTCACTGGCTTCTCCTCCCCGGCCGGGACATTCGGGTCAGGGAGGGGGCCCGGGGTGGGGTCCGGGAGAGGAAAAGAGAAGGGGACACAAAGCCAGGCTGACCTCACAGCCGCCCTCCCCCCTGCAAAGCAGCCTGGGATCAGCGACCTACCGGTTGGATAAACAACCCTCCCATCCCGCTCCTCGTCCGGCTCCCACCAAAGGGCCGCCCCCTCCCCCCCAAAGTGCACCCGAGAGCCGATGACAGCGCTGGACATCGCCCCCACCCAAACTCGGCGCCCGCCACCGCGAGGGAGGGGGCAGGGGCCTGGGAGGGCTGGGGTCTAAATCTCCTCGCCCTAACCGGGTACTTACAGCCATATTTTCGCTACTCTTGCCGCTGCGACCAGACAGCCGCCGCCTTCTCCTCCACCCCAATGAGGTTAAGCGCTTGGTGCGGAGATTAAAAAGAAAAAAAAAAAAAAAAAATAGATGTCGAGAGCGCCTGCGCAGTGCAGTCTCCCTGTCTCCCCTTACCGCCACCGACCCAGCTGAACCATAGAGAATGTAAACCGAGACCAGAGAGGCGACTGCCTCTCTATGGTAACGCCCTGCGCAGGCGCCAGCCTGGCTGCTCTGGGCTTCAGGAGCTGCAAATCCCAGGAGCCTTTGCCTCCTCTGAGAATGTCAGATGACCCTGATGGGGACCCGTAGAGTAAAGGTTCTTTCAGGGAAGGGAGGCCAGGGTGTAGCTGTGCCTTCTGGGGAGTTGCGGCAAAACTCAGGCTAGGCAAGAACGATCGGATCTAAGCCGCCACGACTATAGGGCACCAAAAAGCATGGAGTGTGGTGAAGAGAGCTAAGGAGGATCCAGGAAAGCCTGGGTAAAAGTCGTCCGGCCGGAAGTTCCTCCGGTCGGGGGGTGGTTCTAATACCTTAGGGAAACAACGGCCTTTCACTTCTGGGTGACGTGCGTCGCGCCCCTATCGAGCGACTTGACTGAAGGAAATTGTGCCCTGCGACTTGCCGTACCGCTTCCGTCCGTTCTCCTTTCCTTTCTCGAGTAGGCGCGGGCGCTTCAGCCGGAAGCACAACTTCTAACGGTTTTTTGCGCTTTTTGAAGCAGAGCGGCCCTCACCTGGGCCTCGGAGATTCTTGAGACGGCCAGCCAGAATCCGTTTCTTTCTTGAGCGTCTCCACAAATAACGCTGCTTCTGTCCTCCCTCTCGCTTTCGGATGATATCTGGGAAAGTGTTTCGGAGGATGGAAAACTGTGCAAGTTATAGGGCTGCCTTTAAGGATCTGAAGGACGCACAGTTTTGCCGCGTCAAGCCTCTGCGCTCGCCGGTAATTTGATGTTGAATGCTTTTGTGTGAGATTATACACTGCTTCCTGGAGGTCACTGTTAGAGTGTGAGTTGACTTCCCTCCATCTCGACGTCCAGTGCATCGAGTTGTCACTGGGAACTGTTGTAGGCCGAGCTCCGTGCTGGTGGCGGGTGTATGTGTTGGGAGAGGGATGCGGGAGGAGAGCTGTAAGATAATGCCCCTGATACGCGGGCTTAGATGGTGTAGGTGGAGAGACTAAGCTGAAGCATTAAGAATAAAGCCGTGTGTAGCCCCTCTGTGTAGTGCAGAAAAGGGAGAGGACTGTGGTCTGAAGGAGTAGGGATGACATGGAGGATGTGACTCCGGGTTGGATCTAGAAAAAGTAACCTATCTTTGGGGCGAAAGCACAAGCAACTTTTTAAAAATGGGTAGTAATGACGAAAGAGCATTCCAGAGAAGAAACACCTTGGGGCAAAGGCTCAAAAGGGAGAAACACCATGGGGCAAAGGCTCAAAAGGGAGAAACACCATGGGGCAAAGGCTCAAAAGGGAGTGGATGTTACTACCGGAAGTACAATGAAGACAGCTAACTGAAATGGGGGGAAAAAGAAGACGGGAAGAGTGGAGAGTAAGGTTTGATAAATAGGATGGGAATTTTTTTTAACTTTAATAGTGGTAAAATACACATAACAAAATTTACCATCTTAACCACTTTTAAGTGTACAATTCAGTAGAGTTAAGTACATTTACGTTGCTGTGCAGCCGTTTCCAGAGCTCTTTTCATCTTACAAAACTAGAATTCTATACCCATTAAACGGCTTCTGGTTACTCCCTTTTCCCAGCTCCTGGCAAGCACCGTTCTACTTCTTGTCTATGAATTTGACTACTCAAGTGCCTTATATAAGTGGAATTATACAGTATTTGACTTTTTGTGACTGACATTTCATTTAGCATAATGTCTTCAAGGTTATTCTGTGTTGTAGCATGGATCAGAACTTCCTTCCTTTTGAAGGCTTAATAATACTCCATTGTATGTATTTACCACTATGGACACTTGGGTAACTTATACCTTTTGGCTATTGTGAATAATACTGCTATGAACGTAGGTGTACAAATATCTCTTTGAGACTGCTTTCAATAGGATCCGGGATTTTGAAACCAAGTAGAGAAATCCAGGCCCGGCCGGTGCCTTAGCGGTTAAGTGCGTGCGCTCTGCTGCTGGCGGCCTGGTTCGGATCCCGGGCGCGCACCAACGCACCGCGTCTCCGGCCATGCTGAGGCCACGTCCCACATACAGCAACTAGAAGGATGTGCAGCTATGACATACAACTATCTACTGGGGCTTTGGGGGGAAAAAATAAATAAATAAAATCTTAAAAAAAAAAAAAAAGAAATCCATACTGTTTCAGATTCTCAACTAGGGTTAGTAATATGGTGAAAGAACTGTTTAGAAAGTGACCCTGTGAGTAGAAGCTCAATACATCCTCCCTTTATATGAAACATTTATGGAGTTGTTAAGATATGCCAGACATTGTACTACTGCTTTATATAAATTATTGATATGTCATTGAATCCATCAAAATAAACATGACCCAATTGTTATTCACCACATTTTACCAGTGAGAAAAGCAAGGTTCTGGGTTACAGATAGGCTGAGGGGAAGCTCACCAAGCACACATACACAGAAGTGATTAGGAAACAACTCCCATGGGAGCTGGGCACCCATGGGCACAGACTATTCACTGGTTTGGACAAGGATATTGAAAAAAAAATTTACACATAAGAGCGTTCACAGGAGAAAGAATGGGCTGACGTCAAGAGCTTCCACTGTCAAATTGCTGGTATGTGTAAGGGCTTAACACAGCAAAACCGCGTTTTCCAAGGTGCCTAAGAGAACCCTGGGGATTGAATCCAGGTCTGTTCGTTGCCTTTAAAAAATGTAGAATGCAAGGTAAGTATATCTTTGTACATAACAGGGACATTAATAAGATACATCATTCCCTACTCAATACTTCCATCTTTTATTTTACGTTCTTGAAAATCTTGTGACATCGTTTAAAGCAATGATCTCCTTTTGGCAGATGAGGAAATTGAGGGCCAGAAAGGAAAAGATTTGCCAATGTCACATGGCTGGTTGGTACCAAGGCTGTAACTGAAACCTGAACTCCAGAATTCCTGCTCTGTGCTTTGGGCTCCCTTACAAAGATAGATACTATAGTCTGAGTGAGTGCACAATGTTTCTGTTCAGTCAGTCTCATCTTCCTCAGGGATACATTCCCAAACTCCCAGGAAGCCAGTTGAACAATGAGGCAGAGAGTATAAGTGCATTATAAGCAGCATTCACACACTCAAAATGCTCTGTACCAACTATATGCCACTTAGAAAAGCAGGAAAAAAAATCCCTGTTCGTGGAGAGAGGAGATAGAAAATAAAGTAATAGATAAAATATATATGTCAGGTAGGATAAGTATTGTGGGAAAAAATGAAGAAGAGGGGGAAATCGTGCTAAGGATAGGGAAAGAGATTTCTGTTTAAATAGGACAAGGGGGGGGCCCACTGAGAAGCAAACTTGGAGCAAAGATCCGAAGGAGGTGGGGGAGCAAGAAATGTCCTTTATCCAGGAGAAGGATGTTCCAGGTAGAAAGAATGGCAAGTGCAAAGATTCTGAGGCAGAAGGATGCCTACCACATTCTAAGAACAGAAAGGAGGCCAGAGTGGCAGAAGCAGAGTATGGAAGGGAAAAAGTAGGAAATCAGGTCACAGGTAACACGATGCCAAATTGTGGAGAGACTTAAAGGGCACTGTAAGGATTTTGGCTTTTAGTGCGTGAAATGGGAAGCCATTGGAAGGTTGTGAGCAGAGAAGTAACATGATTTTACTTCCATTTTCATTTATTTTTTTGTTATTATTTTTGTGTGTGTATGTGAGGAAGATTAGCCCTGAGCTAACATCTGTTGCCAATCCTCCTCTTTTTGCTGAGGAAGATTGGCCCTGGCCTAACATCCGTGCCCATCTTCCTCTACTTTATATGGGATGCCACCACAGCATGTCTTGATGAGCAGCACGTCGGTGCATGCCTGGGATCAGAACCTGCGAACACCGGGCGCCAAAGCAGAACGCGCGCACTTAACAGCTACACCACCGGACCGGCCCCACTTCCATTTTTAAAGAATCACTTTAGCTTCTGTTTTGAGAGTAGATTGCAGGGGAGTCAGGAGTTTTGAGAACAGATTGTAGAGGAGTAGGGAGTTTCGAGAATAGATTGTAGGGGAGCAAGAGGGAGACGACTTAGGAAGCCATTGCAGTACTCCCGAGTGAAACAATGGTGGCTTGAGAAGAGTGCAAGTAGTGGAGGGCTGAGGTATCAGGATAGATTCAGACAGGAAGGCACACAGGATTTGATGATTAATTGATATAGGGTGTGAGAAAAAGGAGAGTTAAGAAGACTTCAAGATTTTCGGCCTGAGCATTTTGAAGAATGGAGGTACCCTTTACTGAAATGAGACTGGGAGGAGCAGATTGGGACTGGGAAGAGATAATAAATTAAATTTTGGAGATGTTAAGTTTGAAATGCCTATTAAATTACCGGATGGAAATATCAAGAGTCTAACATATTTCTGCAATATGAGTCTAATGTATTTCTGTAAGTTATATCTATAAGTTATATAAGAAGAAGAGTCCAGACTGGATGTGTAAATTTGGTAGCCATCAGCATGTGGCTAGTATTTAAAGCCATGAGATCATCTAGATAGTAAGTGCAGACAAATTTGAAAGAGTTATCTAAGGACTGAGCCCTGGAGCAGTGTAGCATTAGAGATTGAGATGGTAATGAAACCAGCAAAGGAGACAGAAAGAGCAACCACTGAAACAAGAAGAAGCCAGGAAGAGCAACCAAGTCGATTGCTAATGGACTATAATGGTGGAGATGAAAGCCTGATTGGAATGGGTTCAAAAGAGAATGGTAAGAACAGAATCAGAGAGGAAGAATAGATAATTTGGAGGAAGAATTTGGTTGTAAGGGTAAGGGGGAAGAAAAGTGGGGTGATACTTCAAGGGGTAGATAGGGTCGAGAATAATTTTTTAATTATTTCATCTATAACTATTGTAGTATTTCTAAAAGATAAGATTCTTTTTATTAAATACTGATACCAAACCTTAATCTCAAGTTGATGTGCCCAATGTGTAATAAGCCAATCACTGAGACATTGGTGCTTGGGGATGGAGAATGATTTGTTCAAATTGGCCAAAATGAGAAGGCAGGAGAATAGGTTTTCTCAAATCTGCCTTAACAAAAGAAGAAAGCAGGAGATGTTATAGATCTAAAGGGCTTGGGAGGTGGAGTTTCAGAGAAGCAAAGGGGTAATCTGTGTTTCTTTCACTCCAGATAAGCCCTTGGGCAATCAGACTTCCTTGTGGCAATTGTAGCTGGGGGCTGGTTATCTGGTGATCGGAACCTCCTTAAAGGCATTGTTTTCTTCTGCATAAAAGCTCATAAATCCTTGTGACCCTTGAGTTACCCCTCAGGTTAAACAAGAAAACAGCAAATTAACAAAATTAACTTCTTTTCATCTATGTCTGTGTTGGGAACAAATATGTTCTCATTGAATATTTACAGTAACTCTCAGGTACCCAGCTTCAATATACCTGCCATACCACTATCACACTTAAGAAATTAATAATTCCTAGTATCATCTACCCTGTCAATCTTCAAATTTCCCTGTCTCATAAATTTTTTTGCTGCCAGATTTATTGAGATATAATTCATATACCATACAATTCACCCATTTAAACTATACAATTCAGTAGTCTTTAGTACTGACAAGATTTTCACGTATTGGGGTATATTTGATAGTGATGGGATTCAGGGCAGGCCACCCCAAAATGTGCCACTCTAGTATGGGGATTATTTCAAGCTGAAGACAATAAAGGCTCAGAAGACTCAGGAAAAACATTTGGCCTTCCCCCAAATTGCCTAAAAGAATTTAAGATAGAAGGCCTGTTCCAGGAAGGAGCTAATACCATGAGATAACTACAGTATAATGTAAAATAGATGTGATAAGAAAGGCAACAACAAGCTCATCTTATCAAAATTCTGTCTCTCGGGCCACGTTCTCAAACATTTGCTTTTCCATTTCTGTGTGAATTGCATTCCTTCCCTCTGAAATCCCAAACCCCCACCCCCAACATCCTCCTTTGTCTTTACCTGAAGATAGTATTTAAGATGAGAACCTCCACCATTTTGGCGAGTTACCCTGTTTTTCCTGGGTCTCTCCCAAGTATACATGTTATAAAACTTGGTTTGATTTTCTCCTGTTATTCTGTCTCATGTTGATTTAATTTGTAGCCCAGCCAGAAAGGACCCAGAGTGGGTAGAGGATAGTCTTCCTCCCCTACAGTTGCTATTCTGCTTCAAAATGGATTCAGCTTGAACTAAGGAAGCCTCATTTATGGTCTATCAAACATACATTGTACCTCTTGTCAACACAAATAATCCATAATCAATCTATAAATCAAAATTGGGGTGAGTTTATTATATGAGCCAGCTTTGAGGACTATAGCCTGGGGGTGGGGGGACTTCCTTAGAGAAGGAAGCACTCCGAAGAAGGTGGGTATACAGAGTGGTTATATACTGTCTTGGAACAAAGAGCATACATCACACGTGACAGGAATATCTCTTTTACAACAGTCATGAGATGCTTTGCTGGCACAGCAGGTCAGTGGTCACAAGGTGAACATAGCAAGTTAGTGATTAATCCTTAGCTTCTGGGAAGAGATGCTTATCCCTCAAGAAATGCTGATATGAGGGAAGGCAATATAATGTATGTTCTTTCTTCTGAAAAGGTCTAAGACTGTACTGAAAACCACGCTTCTCCGGAATGCTTTCTCCCTTTGTGGAAACTACCTTCCAGGGTTATAATCCTCATCCTGGCTCACCTTATCTCTCTTATCTGTGGGATAGTTATTGGTTATTTTGCATTGACAGTCCATTCAAAGAGTTGTGCAATCATCACCATAATCCATTTTAGAACATTTTCATCCCCTAGTAAGAAACTTTATATCCATTAGTAGTCACTACCCATATCCCTCAAACCCACCAGCCCTAGGCAATCACTAATTTATTTTTTGTGTGTCTATGGATTTTCCTATTCAGGACATTTCATAACAATGGAATCATACAATATATGACTGGCTTCTTTCACTTATCATGTTTTCAAGGTTCACCTATATTGTAGCATGTTACAGTACTTCATGCCTTTTTATTGTCAAATAAATTCCATTATGTGTGTGTATATCACATTTTGTTCATCCATTCATTAGTTAATGGACATTGGGTTGTTCCAAAGCATTTTTTGACTATTGTGAATAATGCTGCTATCAACATTCTATTACCAACATTTTGTGTGGACATATGCTTTTTTATTTTTCTTGTACGTACACTTAGGAGTGGAATTGCTGGATCATATGATAAATGTATGCTTAACCTTTTCGGGAATGGCCAGACTGTTTTCCATAGTGAAGGTGCCATTTTATAGTCCCACCAGCAGAGTATGAGGGTTCCAGTTTCTTCCACATCCTCACCAACACTTATTATCTGTCTTATTTATTATACCTATCTATTGGATGAGTAGTGGTATTTCACTGTGGTTTTGATTTGCATTTCCCTAATGATTAATGATGTCAAGCATCTTTTCATGTGCTTATTGGCCATCTTGTATATCTCATCAAAGAAATGTCTATTCAGATCCTTTGCTCATTTTTTAATTGTGTAGTCTTTTGTTATTAAGTTGTAGAAGTTCTTTATATATTCTGGATTTAAGTCTCTTATCAGATATATGATTTGCAAATATTTTCTCCTATTCAGTGGGTTGTCGTTTCGCTTTCTTGATGATGCCCTTCAAAGCACAAAAGTTTTTAATTTTAATGTCCAATTTATCTATTTTATTCTTTTGTCACTGTGTTTTTGGTATTTTTCTATGAAACTACTGTGTAATCCTGTGTTTCCTGCTTAGAGTCTTATACTTTTGACTCTTATATTTAGGTCTTTGATCCATTTTGAGTCGATTTTTATATATGGTACAAGGTAAGGGTCCAACTTCATTCTGTTGCATGTAGCTCTCCAGTTGTCCCATCACCATTTTTTGAAAAGCCTATTCTTTCTCCATTGAATTGTCTTGACACCCTTGTCCAAAACCAATTGACTATAAATGTTTGGGTTTATTTCTGGACTCTAAATTCTATCCCATTGATAGGTATATGCATTATTATGCTAGTAACACAGTTTTGGTTACTGTAGCTTTGTAGTAAGTTTTTGAAATCAGAAAATGTGAGTCCTTCAACTTTGTTTTCTTTTTCTAATTATTTTGGCTATTTAGGGTTCCTTGAATTTCCACATGTCTTTTCCAATCAGTTTGTCCATTTCTGCAAAAAAGGCAGTTATAATTTTAATATGAATTACATTGAATCTGTAGATCAATTTGGAAAGTATTGAAATCTTAACAGTATTAAGTCTTCTGACTCATGAACATGGAATGTCTTTCCATTCATTTAGATCATTTTTAATTACTTTCAATGATGTTTTGTAGTTCATAGTATAAGTTCTGTACTTTATTTGTTAAATCTGTCCCAATATATTTTCTTTTTGATGCTATTGTAAATGGAATTGTTTTCTTGATTTCATTTTCAAATTGTTCATTGCAAGTGTATAGAAATACAATTAATTTTTGCATATTGATCTGGTATCTTGCGACCTTACTGAACTCATTTATTAGTATTTTAGTGGATTCCTTAGCAGTTTCTGTATACAAAATCATGTCATCTGCAAATAAAGATTCTTTTTGCTTCTTCCTTTCCAATCTGGATCCTTTTTATTTCATTTTCTTGCCTAATTTTTCCAGCTAGAACCTCCAGTACAATGTTGAATAGAAGTTGTAAGAGTAGACATCCTTGTCTTGTTCCTGATCTTAGGGGAAAGCATTCAGTCTTTCACCATTAAATATGATGTTAGCTGTGGGCTTTTTATATATGGCCTTTATCAGATTGAAGGTGTTCTTTTTATTCCTAGTTTGTTGAGTATTTTATCATTATCATTAAAGAGTTTTGGAGTTTGTCAAATCCATTTTCTGTGTCTATTTTGATGGTCATGTGGTTTTTTGTCCTTTATTCTATCAATGTAGTGTATTACATTGATTGATTTTCCAATATCAAACAAACTTTACATTCCTGGAATGAATCCCACTCAGTCATGTTGTTATAATTCTTTTTATGTGTTGCTGAATTTTGATTTGCTATTATGTTATGGAAGACTTTTTTATCTATATTCATAAGGGATATTAGTCTCTAATTTTCTTGTGATATCTTTGTTTTTGGTAACAGGATAATGCTGGCCACACAGAATGAATTGGGAAGTATTCCCTCCTCTTCTATTTTTTTTTGGAAGAGTTTGTGAAGTATTGGCATTTATTCATTTTTAAATGTTTCATGGAATTCACCAGTGAAGCCATCTGGGCCTTGGCTTTTCTTTGTGGGTAGTTTTGTCTTATTTTGTTTTGTTCTTTTATTAATAATTTGATCCCTTGTTATAATACTATTCAGATTTTATATTTCTTCTTGAGTCAGTTTCAGTGTTTTGTGCCTTTCTAGGAGTTTCTCTATTTTGTATAAGTTATCTAATTTGTTGGCATTCAACTGTTCATACTGTTCCCTTAGGATGCTTTTTATTTCTGTAAGGTTGCTGTTAATGTACCTCTCTCATAATTTTTTTTTATAGTTTGTTCAAATCAGGATCCAGACAATGCCGATACATTGCATTTGATTTATTTGTCTCTTAGGTCTCTATTAATATGTATATTTGCCTCCTCAATCTCATTTTTCCTTGATATTTATTTATTGAAGAAACTGAGTCATTTGTCCTGTAGGTTTCCCACGTTCTAGATTTTTCTGTTTGTATTCCTGGGAGTCTCTAACATGTTCTTCTAGCCACTAGATACTTGATAGTGCCATATGCTTTATTCTGATTCGGGTTTCAATTTTTTGGCAAAACTATTTCATACATCCATCAGGAGGCACATAATTTCCAATTGTCTCTTTTTGTGAACTTGACAGTCATTGATGACCATTTCCTAGGTTCATTATTAGAACTGGAATAGTCCATTTAAAGGCAGAATAAGTAAAGTAGAGCAAGTGAATACCCATTGATCTATAGTATGTGAGATCTTTGGGAATTTCTCTTGGATAATCATGAGCTCTACATTCTACACTATTTTTAGAACCTTGCAGTCAGGAGATGGGACCTACTCCTGACTCTGCCACAAACTACCTGAGCATCCTTAGCAAATCACATTTCCTCTTTGGGCCTCAGTTTTCTTATCTATAGAATGGGGGGCATAAACTATATAGGACCTCTAAGGTTTCTTGCTATTCTAACATTCTCTGACTAAACACTTAAGTAGTGGACTTAATCTTTACCAAATATGATTTAGGTGGGTTAGAAAGGATTTACTGACATATTATTCTTCCTGTCTCATACCAAGTGTGTTCATTTCAGAGCTAATGTTTATCAATCATTACATCCAATCATGTATATAACAAAGTCAGTTAAAAGCATTGTGAGAGCAGAGAGATTATGCCAAAAGCCTCCATTCCGAGATTCTAGTTCTGGCTGTACCTGCTCTCAGCTGGTCACATTCTCTCTCAGGGTCCTATCCACAGAGTAAAAGATAGCACTGGTGGTCTCTAAAGGCCTACAAACTATGATTTTATGGGTTTTCTTGATTTTTCCCACAGTTTTGAGGATGATATTTTTATTAAAATCTTCAGCCATACCTGTTGTTATCTACATCTGATTATATTTTACTCAGCAACTGATTGATAGATGCCTGCCCTAGGTATCAGTTCACATAGAAAGTGCAGTTTGGGCATAGAAGACTTTCTGGAAGCAAATACATCAAAATATTAGCCAGTGATTATCTCTGGGTGGTAAAATTATTGGTCATTTTTTAAACTTACATTTGTATTCTTCATTTTATTCTGCAAACATATTTTTGTAATAAAAAGTCATTCTTAAAGAATTTGATAGCATATTTTTGACAGCGTGCCCTAACAAACAGAAGTCACTAAATTCTGTGTATGAAGATTTCTTTCTCTTCCTGTGATTCAGTTAGGCATTATCTTCCAGTCTAGGTTAGCCTAAATACTTTAGTAATAGGTGCTTACATCTAATTAGATAGCCTTACTTAATCTTCTTCAATAATCTCAGTGAAAAAGAGAATATGTTATGCCTACAGAAATTAAAATTCAGGAAGAACAGCAGCAATACATACTATCAACATCTGTGTCATAGCCCATATGGAATCTGGATTTACACTACTTGGGCAATAGGTAGTCTCTTTGCTGGAGGAGTGGTGTGTGTTACAGAAAATTGTGGGCAAAGGCAGGGTGTGTCTTTTGTACATGATGAAAACAGGAGATTAGAAACTAGTTTGCTAAGTCATGTTTGTAACAACTCCCTGGAGTACAATTACTCTCATTACTTGACTTACCTGGTAAGTATCACCCACAGAAGGAGACAATACAGATGTCTGTCTTACCTCTCCTGGGTCTCCTCACCTGGCAAGGTGTTATGCTGCTGGTGTGCCCCTCTTTAAACACCATAATGGCAGTTACTGGAGAACTGGTAGGGTCAGAGGTGCTCTCATAGCTGTCAGGTCACTGTGTGACCCAGATGAGTCACTTAGTCTAGTCACAAGTACCAAGGTCACTTCATCTTTAATGGAGAGGATAGTTCTAGTTTCCGGTGTTGTCACAACTAGTGAAATTGATATTACAAAAACCCACTTCTCAGTAACAAAGAAGTATGAAAGTCAGTGTTCTTACCGTGAGAAGCGTGACAAATCCAGGTGGTTCTGTGGCCAGCTCTGATGCAAATCAAGTGATGGAATAGCCCTTTAAACATTACCTGTTGCCCGATGTGTCATAACCTGGATCTGTTCAGGCTTTTTTTTTTTTTTTTTGAGGAAGATTCGCCCTGAGCTAACATCTGTGCCAATCTTCCTCTATTTTGTATGTGGGTTGCTGCCACAGCATGGCTGACGAGTGGTATATGTCCGCACCTGGGATCTGAACTCGCGAACCCAGGCCACTGAAGCGGAGCACACCGAACTTAACCACTATGCCACAGGGCTGGCCCCCCTGTTCAGGGTTTTTGAAGACCATTTGTTATATCTACTGAGGACAAAGGGCAAATGTCAGGGTAACCTCACACTGAGTTTTAGTTTGGGGATTTCCTTTTGAACTGCCGTCAGTGAGGTCTCTCAAGCAACATTGGTCCATGCCAAGTCACAAATGGACTCTTGTGCCAGTGGCACAATTAACCCAACCAAACACAAAGAACCATTTAGAGACATTCAAAACCAAGTGAGAGGGCAATTTGCTTTCATTTTCTACATTATCTAATAGCCTCTCCTTTGCCAGAACTTGACCTGCCCTTGGGTATGCATAGCTGAAAAGATACAATTTTTATTCCCAAGGAAATCAGTTTAGTAGGGAAAACAGAAATTACTAGACTATACAGTTATTACAGTGATGGAATATTAAAAGGGGCACTTAGCAGGTGTGGGTAGGTCAAAGAAAACTGAAGAGGAATGAAGGGAATGTTCTTGAGCTAAACCAAATAAACAAAACATTGAAACTCACCATTATGACAAATTCTCAGAACGAGAATAATGATTTAGACTAGTTCCTATTTGTACAGGGTTTATTTATTCTGATAATTTTGAGAAATTCTAAGTGTTTCCATTTTAACGTTCATTTAGAGTTTTACAGATAATATTTCCAAAAATGGGCATATTTTGACATGTAGGCCATGACATACACACACACACATTTCATGGTCATACAGCAAACTGAGAAAAGAGTTCATTAGCTAGATCCAAATGTACAAATGAAACTGCCTTCCTATGTCTACTTTAGTAAAAATAACAGATTTCTGCCTGTATTTGTTCACTTACAGTAAGGATAAAATGATTCCCACTATCTATTGTAAATCGCAGAGTACTGCCTGATTGTCATACGTGGGAATCTTTGACTAAAATTCCAGAATTGTGTTTCTTCTATTTTTGTTTTTGCCGCATTAATTATATCATGTAATACTTGAAAAGGAGGTGGAATCTATCAGTCTGCCAGCTTACAGTTTAAAAAGTCAAATGATGCATTAAGAAATCAGCAAATTTTTAAACTGTTTATAAGATTTGTATTTGCCATATTTCCTACCTAGTCCTATTTATTTAGTTTCCTATTCCTGGATGAAATTCTCTTGCCTTCTGCTGTTTGCAGTAACTCAAGTCCTTTTTCTTCTTTTCAGATAATCTACTTATATTTATGCCATGTTTTCTAGTTTTTCTTATTGCTTCATCTAATTTCTAAATAAATCATAGCATACACAATATTAGTCCATTCACAGTCACTAAACTAAAGTCCTCAAATGTATTTTGATTTTATCAGTTCCCAAAATTTGCCTTTGCTCGTGCATGATTTAGCTATGTAACTTCCCTAGCACTGTCTTCTCTCATCCCCACTGCATTTCTCTATATCATTTACCACACTGCGCTGGCATTTTGAGTCATCTGGGATTAGGCACACTCCCTGCTATTAGCTGTGTAATGTTTAAACTCCACTTGCCCATCTCCTTTCTTTTGAATTCAGACACCACGTGAATTAAACTGACCTTAGTTGCTTTCAACCTGCAATTCCTGACTGCAACTGGTAGTTGCCAACTCATGAAACTAACAGGTTTGACTAGAAGCTGACAGTTCTTTCTCCCACTGAACTTAATATTTTACATTTATATAAATTCAAAAGGCAGGATCATGCCTTTCTTATTAATGGGCCCTGTTTGTCCATTTATAATACAATATCTCAATAAACAAAAAGTAATTGTATGATGCCTCAGAAAATAGATTCCTCTTAGTGCCAAGCAGGGGAAAGCAGGAAAATTTTGCTACAAAGAGGCTACCAAGCCTCTTCAAGAGATTTACCAGACAACTGCTGGTGTAAGTTACAAAGACAATGCTAGTCCGTACCCAGATGAGCAGCCAGGACATTTGCCTAATGGCAGGTGGGGTAAATTTGACTCTTTGTACTTTCAACTTGGGCATATGAAAAATATGGCATCCCTAAAAGTTGTCCAGAGATTTGAGATCACCAGTATTTATCCAACCAGCTTGATGGAAATGATAGAAGGGAGAAATTTCAGAGCCAAGGAATTTTTTGACAGAGCCTTAAATTCTGCCTTAGAATCATGGAAAGTTAGATCACGAAGTTACCTTAGAGATCACAATCCACGACCCTTATTTGACTGTGAGAAAACTGAAGGCCAGAACAGTTAAGGAGGCTGGCCCCGTGGCTTAGCGGTTAAGTGCGCACGCTCCGCTACTGGCCGCCCAGGTTCGGATCCCGGGCGCGCACCGACGCACCGCTTCTCCAGCCATGGTGAGGCTGCGTCCCACATACAGCAACTAGAAGGATGTGCAACTATGACATACAACTATCTACTGGGGCTTTGGGGGGGGGAAAAAAGGAGGAAGATTGGTGATAGATGTTAGCTCAGAGCCAGTCTTCCTCAGCAAAAAGAGGATTAGCGTGGATCTTAGCTCAGGGCTGATCTTCCTCACAAAAGAAAAAAAAAAAAAAGAACAGTTAAGGGATTCACGCAAGGTCTTGCACTCCTGGTTAGTGACAGATTCAGAACTAGAACTGGATAATCCTGACTCCATTTCAGTAGTCTTAAAGCTGGCTGACAAGTAAATTTGACAACCCACACTCTGAACACATATTCCAAAAGGTATGCTGTATCCAGCTCATGAATGCCCCTTTCTCTGAAAATTAGGCAAACAGGTTGGAATATTTTGAAAAAAAAACACTGGTTATAAAGTGGGAAGAAATTCCTGTGTGGACTTGCTAACTAGAAGCAAGTATTTGGCTTCTCCAAGACAAAGGAGAGTCTTAGTCATGAGGTTCAAGTTAAAAACTGATTGCGTCACCAGGCTGAGAGCAGACAACCTTTTTTTGGAAGGTTGGTAGGCTGAAATCAGAACTGAATAAAGGAATTTACAGAAAATTGAATTTGGAGCTATCTCATAACACTAGGAGTTATTTTGTTTTTGTTCGCTTGCTTTCAGTGGAGTATTTCAGGCATTACAAAAAAGAATAGAAACTATGATGAACTCCTCGTGTAGCCCCACCTGACCCCATTTCCCTCCCTCCCTCCTGAATTTGGTGCTTATATTTCCATACCTGTTGTGTTTTTCCTACAGTAAATCTATCCATTAGTGATGTTTAGTATTGTTTTCATATTTTAAGTTTTGTGTAAATGCTATCAAATTGTATATATCTTTCTGCAACTTGCTCTGGGTTTTTTTGGGGGGTTTTTTTTGCTCAATACTACGTTTTTGAGATTTATCCTATAGATAAATAGGATGTCTCCAATGAATTTATTTTAACTACTCTATGGTATTCCACTCTATGAATGTTTTAACATTATCTAATCTCCTATTAGTGGACATCTAGTGAGTTTCCAGGGTTTTTGTTTTGTTTTATTTGCTGTTTTTTTTTAACTTTGCTATTTTTATAATACCCTCTGCTGATGCATGTGTACAAGAGTTTCTTTAGTGACATTTACGAAGTCTTCATGTATGCACATCTGTAACTTGACAAAAAGATCTCAAAAATAACCAGCAGGGCCAGCCTTGATGGCCTAGTGGTTAAGTTTGGCCTGCTCCACTCCGGCGGCCCGGGTTCAGTTCCCGGGCACGGACCTACAACCACTCATCTGTCAGTGGCCGTGCTGTGGCGGTGGCTCACATGCAAAAACAAAAAGAGGAAGATTGGCAATAGATGTTATCTCAGGGTGAATCTTCCTCAGCAAAAACATATATATATAATAACCAGCAGAAGGTGAGTGTCCAACACTAGCATTGTGTATTTTCAGAGTTTTTAATTTTTTACTAATCTTAAGAGTGTAAAATGGTATTTCCTTATGGTATCAATTTGCATATCCCTGACCTCGTGGGGCTGAGTATCTTTCCATGTGTTCACTGGCAATTTGAATCTCCTTTTCTGCCTGGGCCACTTTTCAGATGGGCTGCTTGTCTTTTTATTATTGATTTTTAGAAAGTTTTCTTTAGTCAGGATGTAAATCCTTCATTAGTTATATACAGCCATTATCTTCTCCCAGTCTGGAGTTTGATTTTTCACTTTTATAATGGTGTCTTTTCATGATCAGATTTATCAATCTTTTCTTTTTTGATTTATGCTTATTCTTTCTTCTTTTAAAAGATATCTCGGGCTGGCCTGGTGGCGCAGCGGTTAAGTGTGCACACTCTGCTTCGGCAGCCAGGGCGTTCGCAGGTTTGGATCCCAGGCATGCACTGACACACTGTTTATCAAGCTATGCTATGGCGGCATCCCATATAAAATAGAGGGAGATGGGCACAGATGTTAGTCCAGGGCCAATGTTCCTTGGCAAAAAAAGAGGAGCATTGGCATCAGATGTTAGCTCAGGGCTGATCTTCCTCACAAGAAAAAAAAAATCTTTCCCTACTCCAAAGTCAAAAAGATATTCTTCTATATTTCCCTCTAGCTTTCACAACCTTTAGGTCTTTTATACACCTCGAATTTACTTTTGTGTGAAGTGTGAGGTAGGAAACTAATTTTATTTTTTTCCAAATTGACAACCAATTGTTTTGAAACCTTTTGTTGAAAATACCATCCTTTTCCCAAAGGTGGGTTATTCACTTTTGACATATATTCTGTATTCTCTATTGGTTCTGTCAGGTTATTTTCTTCCATCCCTATGCCTTAATGCACCACCTTAATTACTATACCTTTATAGTAAACTATAATATCTGGAAAGTAAGCACTTACCTATCAAGTGAGCACAATGGGACCTAGATGTATTTCAGCTACCTCTCTTGAATCCCCCTAAAAAGATGCATACCACAGGGAGGAAAACCCAGAAAGAGGCTATGGGATGTGCCATTAGGGCAATAGCTCAGTGGCAAAGTTCAAATCCTGGAACTGGAGATCAGTATCCTGTAGCAGGGAACACTGCTCTTTGGAGACCTGCAGGGCCCTTCAAAGAGCTCACACATGTGTGCCATGAGAGAGCCAGGCCTTGAATGCCTGCCCACAGAAAGCCTCTGTGGTCAGTCACTGTTACTAAGTAAAACAACAGCAACCAGCAGAGGATTACAGTTGCTCCCAGTGAAGTAAAAAGACATTTGCTCTGAAAACGAAGTTAAGGAAACAATTCCACTGTTAATAGCATCAAAAAGACTGAAATACTTAGAAATAGATTTAACAAAAGAAGTAGAAGACTTGTATGCTGAACATTGTTGAAAGAAATTAAGGAAGACCTAAATAAATGGACCAGAAGACGTAATATTGTTAAGATAATCTCCAAATTGATCCACAGATTCAGTGCAAGCCTATCAAAATTTCAGCTGTCCTCTTTGTAGAAATTGAAAAACCGATCCTAAAATTCTTATGGAAATGCAAAGGACCAAGAAAAGCCAAAACCATCTTGGAAAAAAAGAACAAAGTTGGAGGACTCACACTTCCTGATTTCAAAACTTACTACAAAGCTACAGTAATCAAAACACCGTAGTACTGGCCTAAAGATAGACATATAGACCAATGGAATAGAATTGAGACTCAAAAAATAAACGCATACATCTATGCTCAATTGATTTTTGACAAGGTGACAAGACAATTCAACGAGGAACTAGTCTTTTGAACAAATGGGGTGGGGCAGTTGGATAGCTACATATAAAAGAATGAAGTTGTATCCCTACTTCACACCATACATAAAAAATTGATATGAACCTAAAACTGCTCTAAAAACATAAAGTCGTTTTAAAAGTAAAAAAAAAGGACTCAAAATAGATCAAATACCCAAATAAAAATCTAAATAAAGTAAAATCTAAAATAAAACCTAAATAAAAGTCTACAAAGTAGACATGGGAATAAATCTTCATGTCCTTGTCTTAAAACAGGCAACAAAAGAAAAAAAAAGATAAATTGAATTACATCAAAATTTAAAACTATTGTGCTTCATAGGACACTATTAAGAAAGAAAAAAAGCCAATCTAAGGAATGAGAGATAATTTTTTTTGCAAATCATATATCTGATAAGGGTCTAGTATCCAGAATATGTAAAGAATTCTTACAACTCAATAATGAAAAGACAAGTAACCCAATTTAAAAATAGGCAAAGGATATGAAGAGACATTTCTCCAAAGAAAATATACAGATGGCCAATGAGCCCATGAAAAGATGCTCGACATCATGAGTCATTAGGGAAATCAAAACTACGTTGAGACACCACACACACCCACCAGAATGGCTATAATTTAAAAAGCAAAAAAGCCAACAGACAATACCGAGTGTTGGTGAGGATATGGAGAAATTGGAACACTCATACATTGTTCCTGGGTATGTAAAATGGTGGAGCTGTTTTGGAAAACAGTTTGGCAGTTTGTCAAAAAAGTAAACACAGAATTAGTTTGTGATCCCGCAATTCCACTCTAAGGTATATGTCCAGGAGGCTTTAAGGCATACATCTACACAAAACCTTGTACAGTAAGGTTCACAGCAGTATTATTCATGATAGCCAAGAGGTGGAAACAATCCAAACGTCCATCAGCTAATGAATGGACAAACAAAATGTGATCTATCATGGACTATTATATATTGGAATAATATATTATATATTGGAATAATTATATATTGGAATCCAATAATTATATATTGGAATAATGGAATTATTCTGCCATGGATAATAAACCTTGAAAAGACGCTAAGTGAAAGTAGGCAGAAATAAAAAGCCATGTATCATATGTATTGTACACTTGTACGTAATGTCCAGAATAGGCAAATCCAAAGAGACAGAAAGTAGATTAGTGGTTGCCTAAGGCTGGGGTGAAGGGAAGGTTGGGGGGTGAGGAGGCATTGAGGAGAGACTGCTAATGGGTACTGGGTTTCTTTTTGGGGTGATGAAAATGTTCTGGAATTAGATAGTGGTGATGGTTGCACAGCCTTATGAATATACTAAAAAATGCTGAATTGTACACTTTTAAATGGAGAGTTTTATGGTATGTGAATTATATCTCAATAAAGAAATGAATCACCTCAAAAAAAGCAAAAGACATTTGCATTTTTCACCATCTGTTTTCATTCTCCAGTATCCAAGGAGCTAGAACCCAGAAGTGGGACAAGTGGGAGGGAGTCAATTAGCAGACATGCTGCACACAAGGTCCGTGTCGCCCACTCTATGAAGAGGGAGGGGGATTGCTTTGAATTAGGTGTGAAAAATAAAGAGTTACACTAAACTGGATTGTTCTACTGACTAAAAGTGATGAAAATGTGATATGCGCCTCAAATGTCATTTAAGCATGGGAAAGGAAGGCTTTCAGAGCACAGTTGAAGGTGGGGATGGTACAAGAAATAAAATCACTTCACGTTTATGTTTTACTAAATTGAAACTTCTCAATAAACAGGTTACATTAATATATGTAGAATACCTTGTGTAGGCAACTCTAAACAAACAAAAGGTATTATTGTTGTTTTTGTTTGGAGAAGATGGAATGAGTGCACCACAAGAATGAGGGTCAAAACAATGAACTGCACCTAGATGCTGACCTCTCAATATCAGTCCTTACAAAACGGAACCAGGGACTCTTGGAGAAATGGCTGATTCCAACTTTGGAGCTGGAAATGTACTACAAGGCAGGCCTGGGGAAACTTGTTTTAAAAAAAAGCAAAGAAGTTTTCAAAGGCAGAGTTGTGTCAAAGGACAAGGAGCATGCTGAAGGGGGCTCGACCAGCCAAGGTTGGGATGATTTCCACCAACCCATTATTAGGAAATTGTTAATTACATGGAAAGAATTAAGCGTTTATCCTACCTTTCCAGTAAGAAATGTACTTCAGAGTAACCAAACATTCCCAAGTGATGAGGGAAAGCTCTTCTTTAGAGAAGAATACCAGCTAATAAATGTAGGACAGGGGCCGGCCTGGTGGCGGAGCGATTAAGTGCTCGTGCTCCACTGCGGTGGCCCCAGTTTGGATCCCAGGTGAGGGCGCACGCAGACGTACAGCTTGTGAAGCCATGCTGTGGGGCGTCCCACATAAAGTGGAGGAAGATGGGGCACAGATGTTAGCCCAGGGCCAATCTTTCTCCCCAAAAAGAGGAGGATTGGCGACAGATGTTAGCTCAGGGCTGCTCCTCCTCATAAAAAAAATAATAATAAAATGGGGGCAGCCCCGTGGTAGAAAGGTTAAGTGCGCGTGCTCTGCTGCTGGCGGCCCGGGGTTCACATCCCGGGCGCGCACGGATGCACCTCTTGTCAGGCCATGCTGTGGCGGTGTCCCACATAAAGTGGAGGAAGAGGGGCACAGATGTTAGCCTAGGGCCAGTCTTCCTCAGCAAAAGAGGAGGATTGGCATGGATGTTAGCTCAGGGCTGATCTTCCTCATAAAAAAATTAAATAAATAGAAAATTTTTTTAAATAAATAAATAAATGTAGGACAAATGACAGGACTAAGAAGTTTGAGTTTCATCAACCCTTATGAAATAGTTAATTCAGACAATTATCAGCAGATAACCAAAACCGTTAGTTGAAAGTCTGATGGAGAATTTTGTATTTGCATGATGTCTAACTATTATCCCATCATAAACATAATTGTTCCATAGACGCTGTTGCCACTCTAACACACGGATCCCTCTTGGCATTGCTAGTAGGGGCAACAACCACACATTGTGTACCTCCCCATGTGATGCAATATATAGTAAACAGCATCACCTATGAAATGATTCTTGGAAAAATATGTTTAAAGTCAGACCAATCAAGACTTAGATCTAACTTACAATTTTGGGGATACGTAGGGGAGAGAGGAACAAGATAAATGATATCAAAAGGAAACAACCAGGTGAATCTAGAAGTTCAGGCGTTCCATAAGACAACTATTCTGACCTCTTCCACAAGTCATCGTCATGGGGAAAATTGAGAGGTCGAGACACTGTTTTAGATTGATAGAGACTTAACACTCCTAACAATTAAATGTAATACATATCCTTGATCAGATCTTGATTTAAAAAACAACTGTAGAAGCTATTTGGAGAATATTACAGTAGTCTGAATATGGATTGAGCAATATCTTAAAAAATTCCTGTTAAATTTTTTAAGTGGAACAATAGTATTATGGTTATGTGGGAAAATATATTTATTTTTTTGGAGATGCTTGCTACACTATTTAAAAGTAAGAAATTATACCTGTAATTTCTTTAAAATACTTCAGTAACAACAACAACAAAATGAAGCAAATATGCCCAAATGTTAACAATTGTTAAATCTAAGTAGTAGTTTTATGAGTGCTCATTTTACTATTCTGTGTGCTTAAAAATTTTCATAATGAAAACTTTAAAAAGGAAACAAAAATAGTAAGCTTCAACAACTATAAAACTCTTCTAGAGCCCCATCTTTAATTCTCCAGTCCTTTACCAACAAGTAATCATCTGTTATCTTCCTTTTCCTATGATCTAAACACTTGTTAATATATTATGCTAATTGATTCAAAATTCTATTACTCTGCTTGTATAAATTATACAAGAAGAAGAAAATATAACTGTGTTAGGCGGTAAAACATCACTAATTCTTATTTCATTGATTCAAATTTTTTTAGTGTTCCATTGAAGCTGTTACAATTGTTTCCCCTATCAGTTTTTTCTTTTTATAATTCATTGTATTTTTGTAAAATTATATGAAAGTAGTTTTAAGACTCAAATAATGCAGAAAGACAAGTCCCTTGTCTACCCTCTATCACATAGAAATGTGTAGAAAGTAATGAAATTAAGAACAAAAATGACAGAGAAAATGAATAAAACCAAAATTGGTTCTTCGAAAAGAATAAGATAGACTCTGACAAGATAAAAAGAAAAAAAAGAAAGAAAGGACAAAGCAAAAAAAAAGAAGAAGCAAATAGACAAACAAAATGGAAAAGGAGAAATAACTGAAGATAAAAATGAGATTTAAATTGTAAAATAACTTTATAATAAATATATACCAATATTTTAAAACTCACCAAAAAATGGATAAATTTCTGGAAAAGTATAGAATTCTAATGTTGACGAAAGAAGAAAGAGAAAATTAGACCAATAAGCATTAAAGAAAATGAAATTGCAATTAAACACTTCTCCCAAAAAAAGCACAAGCCCAGACAGTTTTACAGGTGAGTTATACCAAATTTTCTTTTTTTTTATAATTTTATTTATTTATTTATTTTTCCAGCAAAGCCCCAGTAGATAGTTGTATGTCATAGCTGCACATCCTTCTAGTTGCTGTATGTGAGACGCGGCCTCAGCGTGGCCGGACAAGCAGTGCGTCGGTGCGCGCCCGGGATCTGATCCCGGGCCACCAGCAGCAGAGCGCATGCACTTAACCGCTAAGCCACAGGGCCGGCCCCCAAATCTTCAAAGGACAGATACCTCGTTACATAATGTTTGTTTTAGAAAATAGAAAATGAGCAAAGACTGCCAAGTTGATTTTATGAGTCTAGTGTAACTCTAAATCCAAAAACTGGATAAGGACATTATTATTATTATTATCATTATTTTGGTGAAGAAGATTGGCCCTGGGCTAGCATCTGTTGTCAATCTTCCTCTTTTTGCTTGAGGAAAATTGTCCCTGAGCTAACATCTGTGCCAATCTTCCTATAATTTGTATGTGGGATGCCGCCACAGCATGGCTTGATGAGCAGTGTGTAGGTCCATGCCTGGGATCCAAACCCATGAACCCCAGGCTGCTGAAGCAGAGCACGCAAACTTAACCACTATGCCACTGGGCGGTCCACCAAGGACATTATTAAAGAAAAAATCAATTAGGCTGATGTCATATGTGAACATATATCTGAATATCCAATATAAAATATTAGCTAAGTCCAATAGTGAATTAAAAAATATAATAATTCAATGGAGAAACTTTAGACGCATTCCCTTTAAGATTAATGAAAAATAAAGAAGTGTCTACTACCAATGACTACCCTTAAAAATTATACTAGAGATACTGGACAATGCTATAAGAAAATGAAATAAGCAATATAGGGATTGGAAATAAAGAGATAAGCTGTCATTTTGTGAAAAACAATATTATCAACATAGAAAAACCAACAGAATGAACAAACGATTGCAACTGGATGGATGTACCATATTTCATTCAATCAGTTCCCTATTACTGGGCATTTGAACTGATATTTTCTATTAAAAATCATGCCATGGATAACCCTGTGCATAAGTTGTTATGTATTTGTGGAGGTAAGTCTTCAGGGTAAATTCCTAGAAGTGGTATTGCTAAATCAAAGTGTAGATGCATATGTAATTTTGTTAGCCAAATTCACTCCGAGTGGTCACACCATTTTATACCCCCACTAACAATGTCTAGTGCCTGTTTCTTCACAGACTCATTAACAAAGTGCATTGTCAAGCATTTGGATTTTTGTCAATCTGATGGGTGAAAAGTGGTATCGGTATCTTATTGTAGCTCTCGTTTACGTTTCCTTTTTTTTGTGTGTGAGGAAGATCAGCCTTGAGCTAACATCCATGCCAATCCTCCTCTTTTTGCTGAGGAAGACGGGCCCTCACCTAACATCTATTGCCAATCCTCCTCCTTTTTCTCCCCAAAGCCCCAGTAGATAGCTGTATGTCATAGCTGCACATCCTTCTAGTTGCTGTATGTGGGATGCCGCCTCAGCATGGCCGGACAAGTGGTGTGTCGGTGGGCGCCCAGGATCCCAACCCTGGCCAGCGGTAGCGGAGCGGGCACACTTAACCGCTAAGCCACGGGGCTAGACCCTACATTTCTCTGTAATGAAGGTTGAGTGAGGTTGAAAATCTTTTTGTATGTTTAAGACCATTTGCCTTTCTTATTCTGTGCTCTATTTACCTATTTTTCTATTGAGTTTTTGCTCATCTCAGTTTTTGAAAAGTAGCTTTGTTTCTTATAGTTAAAAAAAAAAAGGGAAACAATCTGAATGTCCACAAATTTGAGGATGGGTTAATTAAATTATTCTATATCTATACAATGGAATACTATACAGCTATAAAGATAAAAGCTGGTGGGATATGCTTCTATGGAAAGATCTTCTAGCTATACTATTAAATAAAAAAGCAATGTTTAGAATATTTGAATACTATGAACCCATCTAAGAAAAACATAAGGTCACACATAAGGCCATACGTGAGAAACTTATATTTCTCACTAGGAAGTTTGCCAAGAGTTGAGGATGAAGAGAAAGGTTTTATTTTTCATTTTATAGCCTTCAATATTGCACAGTGTTTAAACATCAAATCTCAATCCACAAACTCAATACATAGGGTATATAAGGTACAAGAAACTTTTTTTAGATTCCAAGCCCCTATCCCTTTGGCAAATGGGAAATTCAACCTCAGTTGTTATTGGCACTCCTCACTTCATCCACAGAGCACAAGTCCTGTAGTCTCAGGGGCCAGCCCGGTGGCATAGCAGTTAAGTGCGCGTGCTCCACTGTGGTGGCCCAGGGTTCGAAAGTTTGGATCCCGGGTGCGAACCGACGCTCCACTTGTCAGGCCATGCTGTGGCGGCATCCCATATAAAGTGGAGGAAGATGGGCACAGATGTTA
This sequence comes from Diceros bicornis minor, assembly GCF_020826845.1. Taxonomy (NCBI): domain Eukaryota; kingdom Metazoa; phylum Chordata; class Mammalia; order Perissodactyla; family Rhinocerotidae; genus Diceros; species Diceros bicornis. Next base: position 11,097,580 of record NC_080749.1, on the reverse strand, counting down.
GCCCATGGCCAATCTTCCTCATCAAAAAAGAGGATGATTGGCATCGGATGTTAGCTCAGGGCTGATCTTCCTCACAAAAAAAAGTCCTGTAGTCTAACACAGAGTCAAAGTATTTTTCAATGAATAGAATAAAGACCACCAAAGGCAGAGTGAATACAAAGCTGAGAGTATTAACTTGCTGGACAAGGGAACACACACCAGCGAAGAAACTCACTGAGTAGTTCCCTGAGGAAAAATAATGGGTTTTTTTAAGGACTGAAAAAGTGGTTATGCTAAGCATTGGATGCCAGCACTCTGGCGAGAATCGAATGAGCCTACAGACCTGTATATAGGTGGCTGAAGCAAGTCCTACCTTCTGTTGGTCAGTTAGGTCTTGCAAGAGTCTGGTGTGTTGGGGTCACTCAAAGTTCATGGTCCTTTATCAGCTTGGTACTGATTGGTACCATGTGATGAAATACGACATTCAGTTTTTATATCCCTGGGCAAATGCTGCTGTACATGGAAATTTTTCTTTTACAGTTCCTCCTCTTAGTCCTCCCTTATCCCAAAGTGTCGAGATGACCACAGAGAGCATAGGTAATTTATCAGATTTCAGGTCTATACCACTATCTTTGATTCACATGACAGTCTCACACAATTTCTTTGTATTTATTTAAGTCACTATGGTCTCTTATTGTAGAATCTTCTAATGTGTGAATGAACAGAATAGTGGCAGTGCACCATCATTTAAGACCATGATAAAAATACACTTGACAACAGCTATAAGTAGAACATGACCAATGTTGCAGAATGTCCCTTAACCAGCCTCCTATTTGGCAGTCAGCTGTAAACTTCCTATTGTTTGGTTTTTCCCACCTGGGACAACCACTTGACTCATTCTTGACTTTTATGAAGGAACCACTATCTTACCGTGAAGCATCTACTCAAATGCAAAAGGAGGTGTTAGCCACTGCTCAAATGCCACCTTATTTTGTCAGCATTAACTAAGGTAAGTCTGTTTCCAGCACCATTGCAGCAAGCAAGATGAGGTTTTCTTGTTGAAACTGTATAGTAGAAACATTTCACACAGCTTCACTTGCTGTCATTGCCATTGTTAGGGACAGTTTCAAATACAGCATTCTAAATGAGAGATCCTAAGCCAAAGGAAGAAACACACACACAAAGTTAATGGAAATCAGTATCTCAGGCACATAGATATAAGAACTAGTCATTGAGTTGCCTTCAGTGTAGAGGTAGTAAAACTCCTTAATGGCGTATGAACCTTTCCCAGATGACATACCCCTTCCTCTCTCCAAGGCCTAATTTTTGTAGTGATAGTACTGTCGCATAAATACACAAAGCCATGAAGGGTGTAACCTGTAATTTTGGTAAATTGTATAAGTATACTTCTCAAGTATACTCTGAGAGCCATTATGTCTTATATTACAACACAAAAGTGTACAGATATTTTCCTTGATTGATTAGTGGAGAGAAAGAGTGTGAATAGTTCTTTCCTGTGCTGTGGTACCATCAGTGATATTCTATACAGCTACACAGAAGACTATTATCATGGATGGTGTAATTTTTACCAATGAGGTTATTAGTTGTGAGCCCATCAGAAGCAAAATTTAATTTTCATGGACGAACCTTATCATAATTGGAGCTGGTCGGATTTTTAGCAGAAAACCTCAATAGAAGGGACCTCCTGGTATCCCAGGGAAGGGGTGACAAATTGAGTTAGTTAAATATCCTAAGGTTCCTATAGCTTTACTGAATCCAACAAATGTAGGTATCCATATAAAGTTTATCACAGAATTAGAAAGGTCATTTAAAAATGAAATATGTTTTGTGATTTCAAGTAGTTAAAATAAAATGTAAACCAGTAGCCCTATTTATAGGGACTGAACTTGATCCAAAGAGCTTGGGTTAAGCTGTCTACTTCCATAAAGTCCTCTGCTCTAGAGGAGGAATGTGCTGGGAGTCCTGAATCAGCTATTTGATACAAGCTGACAAGCATATGTCTGTGCTGATGTTGTTTAAGGGGCCAAGGCTGAACTTATAATTTCATTCCCTGTACTATCCATAATCAAGATTACCTGGTATGTCCTTTGAGACCTTATGATATTTCTTCCAGGAAACCCCATCTCTGATTTGTAGCTTGTAGAAAGGATCTTTAGGCAAATGTAAGTGGGAAAAATAGAAACCAACCTGTGGTTGATATGACTAAATGGCTCTGGTTAATTTTTTTTTTTTTTGAGGAAGATTGGCCCTGGTGTCTGTTGCCAGTCTTCCTCTTTTTCTTTTTTCTCACCAAAGCCCCAGTACATAGTTGTATATCCTAGTTGTAGGTCCTTCTAGTTCTTCTATGTGGGATGCTGCCTCAACATGGTTTGATGAGTGGTGAGTAGATCTGTGCCTGGGATCTGAACCAGTGAACCCTAGGCTGCCAAAGCAGAACGCACAAACTTAACCACTATGCCACAGGCCCGGCCCCCCATCAAAGATATTTTAGCTATAAAAGATAATGGGGGCTGGCCCAGTATCATAGTAGTTGAGTTTGTGCACTCTGCTTTGGTGACCCGGGGTTCACAGGTTCGGATCCCAGGCACGGACCTACTCAGTGCTCATCAAGCCATGCTGTGGTAGCATCCCACATACAAAATAGAGGAGGATGCACATGGATGTTAGCTCAGGCCCAATCTTCCTCAGCAAAAAGAGGAAAAGGTTGGCAACAGACCATAGCTCAGGGCCAATCTTCCTCACCAAAAACAAACAAACGAACAAAAATGACATCTTAACAGTTTCATGACTCCAAATTTGGGAAAGAGCAATATTAAAAAGAGTCATCGGAATACACTGGTCACAAAAACAAGGAATAGTTGTTGTCTTGGCTGTGTCATTAATCAGAGTGATGATAAAATATTTACTTTTTTTTTTCTGAGGAAGATTCACCCTGAGCTAACATCTGTGCCAATCTTCCTCTATTTTGTATGTGGGTCACTGCCACAGCATGGCTGCTGACAAGTGGTGCAGGTCCACACCTGGGAACTGAACCTGGGCTGCCGAAGCAGAGTGCACTGAACTTAATAACCACTAGGCCACGGGGCCCACCCAACAATAAAATATTTAAAATAAATAGAAGTTAAAATAATAATCATTAAGTTTATTAGTTATTCCTGAAGTGAAGATTCCATGTTGCTTCTTGAAACAACCTAGGAGCATGATAAAATGTGACATAAAAGCAAAGCAGTAGACATTTGAGAGTTGAAAGTTTACACTAGGTGAGGCAATATAAAGCTCTTACCTTCTCAGAGTGTATAGCAGGTCAAGAATAATTTCTTATTTCCTCCTGTGGAGAGCAGACTATACAGTCCAAGGTCATCATTTTTCCTTAGCTATCAGTTCTCTCCATTATCATAGCTAAGTTTTTTAAATTATTGATATTATTATACCACTGTATGCATTTAAACATACATATATAATATACAATGTTCAATAGCAATTATATTTTAAGCAATAAATTTAAATCTTAAGTAATTAACATTATAAAACAATGTATCTAATACACTATTTTGCCATTTTCATTTAAGTTTTCTAAAGAACAAATATGTTTGTGTATAAGCAAGCATATAAGTAAAAACTATTGGATTAAAAAACTACAGCTTGATAATTCAGTGATATTTTCTCTCTGTTTTAGGAATTCTGATTTTCTTATAAATTTTTTTCTAATAAAAATTAGTCATTACTTGCAAATATCAAAGTCAATAAGATATTTTAGAAATTTAAGCATCCTTAAAGAATCTGCAATCACTATTGAAATTAAAATTTTCAGAAAAAATTACATTTTTAGAATTTACATACTTTGATTAGAGTACTTCTGGAGACTCACATAATTTGCAGCATGTCTGAAGTCCCAGGAAACTATTCTTTTCATGAATATTTCGATTATATAATTCAATTTGCTCGACTACAAATGTTTATCTTTTTACATTTTCAAAAATTTATGAAAACAATGTTAGCTTAAAACAAATAAAACCAGTATAGGAAATATATAGAGTTCAGATTATCCTTTCTATGAGAAAATAAACTAAATCCTGCATAAACTAGAATGTTATGCTAACATTGTTTTTATACTGCAATAAAATCAGGAGGACATTTTATAAAAGTAGTCTATTTCCCAAAGATTAACTTTGATTAGAAATATTGTTTGAGGGCTGGCCCAGTGCCACAGTGGTTAAATTCACATGCTCTGCTTCGGCGTCCCAGGGTTCGTGGGTTCTTTTTTTTTTTTCATAATTTTATTTATTTATTTATTTTTCCCCCAAAGCCCCAGTAGATAGTTGTATGTCATAGCTGCACATCCTTCTAGTTGCTGTATGTGGGACATGGCCTCAGCATGGCCTGAGAAGCCGTGCGTTGGTGTGCACCTGGGATCCGAACGCAGGCCACCAGCGGCGGAGCGCGCGTAATTAACCGCCAAGCCACGGGGCCGGCCAGGTTCGTGGGTTCTGATCCCGGGTGCAGACCTATACACCGCTCACCCAGCCATGCTGTGGTGACGTCCACATTCAAAATAGAGGAAGAGTGGCACAGATGTTAGCTCAGGGCTAATCTTCCTCACCAAAAAAAAAAAAAAAAATAAAAGAAATATTGTTTGAACTTTTCCTCTTTTTACACTTGTTAACTATTAATGCTTTCAACTGTTGAAAGCACTGAATTCTAATGTAATAAACTTCTATTTGTAACATAAGAACCAAGGTTATTAACCCAAACCTTTGTTTCCCTTTTGAGCTGCAGTCTCAATAGGAATGGTTTTCTTAAAAGACCCAAAACATTTAAAACATTGGAAATTAATTTTTTTCTTTTGGAAATTCTTGAGGTTTTTTTTTTTTTTAATTAATTTAAGGAGGGCCTGCCCTGTGGTGTAGCGGTTAAGCGTGCGCGCTCTGCTGCTGGCGGCCTGGGTTCGGATCCCAGGCGCGCATTGAGGCACTGCTTGTCAAGCCATGCTGTGGCAGCATCCCATATAATGTGGAGGAAGATGGGCACAAGATGTTAGCCCAGGGCCAGTCTCCCTCAGCAAAAAGAAGAGGATTAGCATGGATGTTAGCTCAGGGCTGATCTTCCTCACACACACACACAAAAAATTAAGGGCTCATAAGTTTCTATAAACCAATTAGCACAAGAGTTCCTATAGAATTTAAGAAACCTTGTAATCTGATTCATGAAATTTCTCCTACTAAGTGTTAGAGCTGTCTACCTGGCCTTGATGATCCTAGGGTACACACATAATGACAGATTGTATGACCCACCCAAAAGGCTGCCATCATAGGATTGATGTACTCCCCTTGAGGGAGGGGTGTCAAGAGTTCCAAGCATGGCAGTCCCCATTTTAACGCAGAACCCACAGAAGGGATTCCTTCTACAGCCGAAAGGCAGACTTAAAGCAAGCTCAGGAAAAGACAATGATTGTTACTTCTCCCCTGAAAAACCACCAAGACTGCAAGCTCAGTTGACAAAATTGAGAGTTAAAATAGTCTCACAGAGGCCTGCCGGCAGTTATAAAAAAGTCACAAGATATGGTAACTAGGACACCCTCAGTTAAAAAAAAATGAACCTAGGGTAGCAGAGTGGTCACAGCTCAGTGAGCACTGGGAGAATCATCCACAGGATGGGATGCCATAAGACCAAACCTGAGCACAAAAGGGCACTTTTTGATTCAGAGTCCAGCAGCACTAGCCCCAGTGAGTGCGGTTTGTCAGGGCAATTTTGGTGGGACCTCCAGACTACCAAAAAAGAAAATGAAAACCAGCAGAGGTGGAGGGGTTACAAAGCTGAGTCTGTTACCTTGCCAGATGAGAGAATACCCACCAGTGAAGAAACTCACTGAGTAGTCCCCTGAGAAAAAAATGTGTGTGTGTGTGTGTGTGTGTGTGTGTGTGTATGTTGGGAGGTGTTAAGGGCTAGAAAGATGGTTATGCTAGGTAAGGTCTGAAAACTAGCAGTCTGCACAAGACCAAGTAAGCCCACAAGTTTGCTCACAGGTGGCTAAGATCAGCAAAGAATTGCAATTTGGGGTCTGCAACCATGGCAAGCCACTTGCAAGTCCCACAGCGGCAAGGGAGAATTCTTTTATAGAGGGGAAGAGGAAGTCAGAAAGGCTGTTGAAAACAAGGAGTTCAGAGGTGTAGTGGCTTTTCATTGGCTGAGTCAAGAAGAGGAAGTCTTTCTTCTTCCTGTAGGGCTCTACTATCCATGTAGGGCGTGAGAGCTCCCCCTCTTGGCCTTCTTACTCCAATTTAATGAGGTTTCTGTGTTTTAATTTGACATTGGTGAGGTCCTTCATGGGTCTGGCATACAGGGGTCCCGCGAAGTTCACCATCCTGTATCAGCTTTCACTGAGTAGTACCGACATCGGTGAAACACAACGTTCAGTTTTGTTATCTCCTAGGCAAGTGCTGGTGCAAGTGTCAACTTTCCTTTTACCCATGTGAGAGGCCCCTTCTCCTCCTGTCCATCAGTTCACACAAATTACTAGGAATCAGCCCGGTCTCCTTACGCAAGGTTCCTTTCGAGCCCAGAGGCTGTGCTGCTTCTGTGCCCTCTGACTCTGAGGAGGGGGGCGCCCAGAATCAAGCAGCCGTTTTCCTCAAAGCTTAGCCACTCCCCAGGATCCAGCCCTGCTTCTCAGGAGCCCCTCGGCCTCAACACCCCACTCCTACACACACATACATACACAGTTATCTCTTCTTAATCTGTGGGACATCCCTTCCACTGTCTTCCTATTTCCTTTATGAGGCCCCTTTCCCCTCACTGAAATGCTTCTATCTTAATATCCTTAGGGCATTTTGAGGGTGGGGCAAGATATCACAGAGAGGAAAATCTTGCTGACAAATTCCCCTCCATCTGGCTTCAAACCAATGGCTGGTAGCATTCATCTATTTACATATTTGTCTCCTGCCCAAGTGGCCTATGGACTGGCTGTTGACAGGCCGACGGCTACTGTTGTTGAGCAGTTGGCCCAGTGGTTATTTATATTTTATTTCCTTTCCCTGTTGTGAAAATCCACTAGGCCCCTGGTGGCCTGGCTTGGGTCCCAGGCTGCCTAGAGGCCTCTACTTTGTAGGCAGGTCCTCTCTCAGTGCCAATCTTATCTCCTTACCTTTCGTTAATGCCCTCCATCAAAGCTTACCTTCCCTTCCTCTAAATAAGCACTTCTCAAAGTGTGATTTCAGGACCAGCAGCATCAACATCACTTGGGAACTTCTTAGAAATGCAAATTCATGGGCCTCAAGCCAGAACTGCTAATTGGAATCTCAGGGTGGGGCCCAGGAATCTGTGATTTAACAAGCTCTCCAGGTGATTCTAATGCACACTTAAATTTGAGAATCACTGTTCTAAATTTCTCTCAAGGTTCAGCTCTCTGATTTTTAAAGTGAAAATGAGCTTTAAAAGAGAAAATTTCATGCTCATAATTTTCACTGAACAGACTAGGCTGCAGCACTTGGTCCTTCCTCACCTTACAAGTAACAGAAATACATTTAAACTGGTGGACTTCAAACTTTTTTTTTTTGGTGAGGAAGATTGGCCCTGAGCTAACATCTGTTGCCAATCCTCCTCCTTTTGCTTGAGGAATATTGTTGATGAGCTCACATCTGTGCCCATCTTCCTCTCCTTTATATATGGGACACTGCCACAGCATGGCTTGATGAGCATGAGTAGGGACTTGTAGGGGAGCAAAATTTGCCACTGCAAAATGTGTCCCTTTGGCATGAGGAAGTTTTTCTTTTACCTCCCCATTAACTGCCTAAAAGAATTTAGGTAGAGGGTGTGTTTTGGGACGAGAACCATCACCAGAGATAAATACAAAGAATATGGGCCAGGTGTGGTGAGGGGAGCTCAGCAGGGCCTGGAGACCAAAGTTCTCTAGATGTCTCATTGTCTCTGCATACATGGCAAACATTTCTTTACCAAATGTTTGCTTTTCCTACCTTCCTGTGAATTGTCTTCCTCCCTTTTGAAGTCCCAGACCCCTAACCCCTTCTCTTGAGCTCAGAATAGCATATAAACCTCAAGTGCCTGAATTGGACCTCATAGTCTTATGGAGCCCCCAACATATGTAATTAAATGTGATTTTCTCCTGTTAATCTCATTTAATTCTTAGATCAGCCAGAAGAATGTACAAAGGTAGAGGAGAAATCTTTCCTCCCCAACAGACTCATATTAAGAAATGCATTTTATATCATGACCCAGTACACAAGTGCATGCACACACACCCACACATATACAGGCATATCTTGTTTTATTGTGTTTCAATTTGTTGTGCTTTGTGGGTATTGCAATTTTTACAAGACCCTCCACCAGCAAAAAGATTATGATTTGCTGAAGGCTCAGATGATGGTGTGGGAGATCAAAATTGACCACCTTTAAATATGTCTCTTTACCTTGATTATTTTCTCTGACAGACATTTGACCTCCCCTAAACTGTCTAAAAAATTTAACATAGAAGGCGTGTTTCAGGAAGGAGCCACTACCATATGATGGCTGTAATATAATGTAAAATAGATGCTACAATAGGAAAGGCACCAACAAGCCCATCTTATCAAAAATTCTTTCTCTCCCAGGCCAGATTCTCTAGGTGGCCCTGTCAGACAAACATTTGCATTTATAAGGGAAATCTCCATTTGTAAATGTATCTCCCTCTCTGTACTGGGAAGAGGGGAGATGACCTCATCTCCAGAAACTTATCGATGTGGAAAGTGAGGCCTTAAATCTGCATAACAGCTTTACTCTTGTTTACTGTGCTTTTCTGGCAGTCTCCCATAACTGACTCCTCCCACCCCCAACATCCTCCTTTGTCTTTAGCTGAAGATAGTATTTAAGATAAGAACCTCCACCATTTTGTTGAGAAACTCAGTTTCCCTGGTTTCTCCCATGTATACATGTTATTAACTTGGTGTTATTTTCTCCTGCTAACCTATCTTTTAATTATTTGGCCAGCCTTAAGAACCTTAAGGGAAAGGGTGGAAGGGGATTCTCTCTCTTCCCCAACAATGGTAAGCATTTTTTAGCAATGAAGTATTTTTTAAGTAGGGTATATACAATGTTTTTTCAGGTATAATGTTATTGCACACTTAATAGTCTGCAGTATAGTGTAAATAGAACTTTTATGTGTACTGGGAAACCAAAAAATTTGTATGACTCACTTTATTGCAATATGTGCTTTATTACAGTGGTCCAGAGCCAAACTTGCAATATCTCCGAAGTATGCCTGTAGTCAAAGGCACAGTTGTTTTGTGTGTGTGTGTGTGTGTGTGTGTGTGTGTGTGAAGAAGATCAGCCCTGAGCTAACATCCAATGCCAATCCTCCTCTTTTTGCTGAGGAAGATTAGCTCTGAGCTAACATCTGTTACCAATCCTCCTCTTTTTGCTGAGGAAGATTGGCCATGAGCTAACATCTGCACCCATCTTCCTCCACTTTATATGGGACGTCCTCACAGCATGGTTTAATAAGGAGTGCGTTGGTGCACACCTGGGATCCAGACCTGTGAACCCTGGGCTGCCAAAGCGGAGCATGTGCACTTAACCGCTATGCCACCAGCCCAGCCCCAAAGGCACAGTTTTTTGAAACAAGACTTCTTACTATATTTTATGTTCTCTGATTTCTACTATTATAATTATTTTTTTCTTTTAAAAGTGATCACTGGTGGCCGGCCCCGTGGCATAGTGGTTAAGTGCATGTGCTCTGCTGCTGGTGGCCCAGGGTTCAGATCTCGGGTGCACACTGACGCTTCGCTTGTCAGGCCATGCTGTGGCAGCACCCCATATAAAGTGGAGGAAGGTAGGCACAGATGTTAGCCCAGGGCCAGTCTTCCTCAGCAAAAAGAGGAGGATTGGCATGATTGTTAACTCAGGGCTGATCTTCCCCCACCCCACCAAAAAAAAAGAAAGAAAAACAAAGTGATCACAACCCACTAAATTAATTTTACAACCTATTAGAGGGTTGGAACTCACTGTTTGAAAAAATATTGATTTAAACAAGTTCCTTTGGGATAGAATAAAGCTGTAGAGGAAGGTAAATTTCAAAGGTGAAAATAGTTATTTGTTTTTTATATGGTAGCAGAGAGAAATGTGGATACTAACAAGCAGTAGAACTTTAAAAAGTATACTAGAACTCACCAAGTAAAAAGGGGAAAAAAAAGAAATAATAGCAATTTAATCAAATCTGGGTGAAAAAAAGGAAGACTGAATTCTCCCAAAGAAAGATAGAGTGTTAAATTGGGTTAAAACCCAAGCCCACATATATGCTGATAATAAGAAATGCAGGTAAAAGGAAGTGATACATAAAGATTAAAATTAAAGGGACAAAGATACCAAGCAATTACAAGCAAACTAAAAAAGCAAAAGTAGTAAAAATTAAGGCAAAAGCATCAACCTGAATAGAGGGATATTATGTAATGATAAAAGACACAATTAATGAGGATGATGTAATAGAAATAATATGCAATAACAACTTAGGAGCTGAATACATAAAGAAAACACTATTAAAAATATTCGTAATAGATAAAAATTAATTAACCATGTAGGAAAGTAAATAATAATTAATGTATAATTCAACAGACATGTAGAGAAACGTCCCTCAGATAGAAAAATTTTTATGTCCATGGAACATTTACAAAAATTCATCATGTCTTTGTCAAAAAAAATAAAATAATAATGAACAAATTCAAAAAAGTGTCAACCTTATTTTTCTGATCATAATCTAACATAGTAAAAATAAAAAAAGTAAACAGAATTTTAACTATTTGGAAATTAAGAAATACACTCCCCAATAATTATAATATCAAAGAAGATGAAGGGGATCAGATGCCATGTGGCATAAGGATTGCTTTGAGTTGAAGGCAAATAGCTCTCTGCTCTCCACTTTTCTGTCTAAAAGCAAGATATAAATTTCTCTTTGTAAAGGTAACATAAATTTCCATTTGTAAATGTATCTCCCTCTCCTGCAGCAGAAAGAGAACTACCCTGGAGACAGGAGGCAACTCAGCATCTGAGATGATTCTTATCTATATAACAAACCTTACTAAACAGCCCTTATTTGCCATGCATTCTCTAGTCTCCTTCTCATAACTTACTCATCTCCAGAAGCTCCAAACCCCTTTTCCTTTGTCTAGCCTCTTTTCCACACTTTATCACTCCTTGTTAAGGTGGAATATAAGTCCCATATTTTAACCGCCTCCTTGAATCACATTTCTTTGTGAATTCCTGTGCATAGGTACATAATTAGTTTTTTTCCTCCTGTTAATCTGTCTTTTGTCAGTTTGATTTACTGGCCCCAGGTAGTGAATCTAAGAGTGTAGAGGAAGAGTTTTTTCCCTCCTCTACAAAGTATCAACTCTGAGATTACAAATTGTCTTGTAAGTAATAAAAAAGGAGAATACTTCATAACAAAACCTGTAGGATGCATCAAAAGCAGAGCAGAGAAAAATGTATGTTAAAGTTATTTCATTGCTAAAAAAGACAACAAAGAAGAAAGATCCTATGTAAAATAATTTAATTATCCTATTAAGAAACTAAAAAAAGGACAACAAAATCAATCAAAAGAAGTAAGGAGGAAAGAATTAATAAATATTGAGACTAAGAGAGGGAAAAACAAACCAAAGAAGAAGGAGGAGGAGGAGAAGGGAAAAGCAGCAGTCAATAAGTCCAAATAGTATTCTGAAAAGACCAATAAAATATATTAACTTCTTATAAGCCCAATTAGGAAAAAGAAGAGCACACGTAAAAATATATAAGAACAGGAATGAGGAAGGAGACATAGCCACAGGGATAGCGTGGCTGGAGTGGAGTAAATGAGAGAAAAAAATAGCAGATGATGGGGTCAGAGAGATAGACCTGGGGCCTTACAAACCATAGTAAGGTCCTTGCCTTTTACCATGAATGAGATGGAAAGCCATTGGAGGGTTTTGAACCAAAAGGTGTTATGACCTGACTTAGATTTTTACAGGACCAATCTGTTTTCTGTGTTGAGAATAGACTGTAGGAGGGGTAGGGACAGATCTGGGGGTAGTTGCCAGGACCCAGATGAGAGGTGATTGTTGTGGCAATGGTCAGAGTGAGAACTGGTACATTTTTAAAATATATTTTGAAGGTAGAGCCATTAGTCTTTGCCGATAAATTGGATATTGGCGAAAGAGAGGAGTCAAGGGTAACTTCTGATATTTTGCCAGAGCAACTGGAAGAAGAGGATTAAGCATTAGCTGAGAAAGGAAATGAGGGGAGGACCAATTTGGTGAGAAATCATCTGCTTAGGTTTAAACATTGAGTTTGAGATGTCTGTCAGTTATCCAAGTGAAGATATCAAGTAGGCAGTTGAATTTATGGGTCTGAGTTCAAGTGAGAAGTCTGCGCTTGAGATATAAATTTGGAAGATAATGTACAAATGTTATTCATCTTAGCTCAGGCTACCATAACAAAATACTATAGACCAGGTGGCTTAAACAACAGATATTTATTTTCTCATGGTTCTGGAGGCTGGAAGCCCCAGATTAGGGTATTTATATCTACCACATGACATGTATGAGTATGTTCATAGCACCTTTATTCAAAATAACTCCAAACTGAAACAGTCCAAATATTTATAAATAATAGAATGTTTATCAGGATGAGAAATTCATGGTATATTCATGTAATACAATATTCACAGGACTAAAGAGGACAAATCTCATAGACATCATGTTGAGCAAAAGAAGCCAGACACAAAAGAATGATTATTGCATGATTCCATTTAGAAGAAGTTCAAAAACTAGTCTATGGAGATAAAGGTCAGAATAGTTGTTTCCCTTGGGAAGGTTAATGTGTAGTAAAGAACTAACCTTACCCAAAGAGAGGTTCAGCCTTTGCCCTTAGTTCCTGGAAGGTGATCGCTAAACTCTTGGAATTTCCTGCCTAGTAGAAGTATCTTTGTTTACCTGGGGGCTGGACTACACCACAAAGGATAGTCTAACAGTGTGATTTATGGTGGGGGCTTTGAGCTATGCAATATCAGATTGACCTTCAGAGAGACCGTAGGCTAACGTCAGCCATGCAGGTGATCAACCACATCTATATGAATATGCCACTATTAAAAACTCTCTGGACACCATGGATCAGGTGAGCCTCCCTGGTTGGCAATACTTGGTGCATATTGTCACACATTGTTGCTGAGAGGAGTTAGCGCTGTCCACAGTTCCATGAGGAGAGGACAACTGGAAGCTCCATTCATGGAACTCTCCTGGGCTCTACCCCATGTGCCTCTTCCTCTGGCTGGTTGTACTCCATATCATTTTGCTGTAATAAACTGTAACCATGAGTATAACAACTTTCAGTGAGTTCTATGAGTCTTTCTAGTGAGTTATGGAAACTGAGGGTTGTCTTAGGGTCCCTCAAACTTGCAATTGGTGTCAGAAGTGAGGGTGGTCTTGGGGATTCCCAAACACTGCAGTTAAGGACTAGGATGGAACACAACATGGCTTTCTGAGGTGCTGGGAATGTTCTGTAACTTGATCTGGGGAATGGTTTCATACGTATATACATATGTAAGAAGTCATTGAACTGTACACTTAGTAGTTGTGTACTTTACTACATATATGTCATAAAACAATTCTTAAGTTACAAAAAGACCTCCAACAATCCAGAATGGTTTGGAGTCCCTGAAGCTAAGTGTTATGGGCTGAGTTGTGTTTCCCAAAAAGATATGTTGAAGTCCTAATCCCTAGTACCTGTGAATGTGATGTTATTTGGAAATAGGGTTTGTTCAGATGTAATCAAGTTAAGATGATGATTAGGGTGGGCCCTAATCCAATGACTAGTGTCCTTTTAAGAAGAGGGAAATTTGGACACAGATACACAGGAAGAACATAACATGAAGATGGAGTTAGAAATAAATACAAGTTATGCTGCCACAAGCCAAGAAATGCTTGGGGCTACCAGAAGCTGGAAGAGGCAAGGAAGGATCCTCCCCTACAGCCTTCAGAGAGAGCATATGGCCCTGGTGGCACCTTGATCTTGGACTTCCAGCCTCTAAACCTGTGAGAGAATAAATTTCTGTTGTTTCAGCCACCTAGTCTGTGGAACTTTTTGACAACAGCCCGTGGAAACTCATACAGATGTGTATATATGCAAAAAAGGAGGAGGAAGAGGGCTGTATCCAGGAAGTTAGTAATGTTACCTCAGAGGAGAGGTTACTTCAGAGGGTGTTTGGTTGGGGGTAGTTTCTTAGCTTTACCTTTATATTTGGCTTAAAGATCCCTTAAAGAATGCTTCCCGTTTATTTATCTTAGAATTTTAGGGAAGCAAGAGGGCAAAAGGGATGACTAGGCACATGCATATGGTGATGGATGGTAATTAGTCTTTGGGTGGTGAACATGTAATCTACACAGAAATCGAAATACAATGATGTACACCTGAAATTTATGTAATGTTATAAACCAATGTTACCTCAATAAAGTAAAAAAAAAAAAAAAGAATTTTATTTGATGCTTTTCAAATTACAATAGTAATACATTCTTATTGTAAAAACTGAAAGAATTCAATACAAATATTTGAATTTCAGATAGTCAAGGAATAATTTTTTAGTATGTGTCCCATGCAATATTTGGGACACACTTACACTAAAAAAGTACTCAACATTCATCTCAAATTCAAAATTGCTCAGGTGTTCTGTATTTTATCTGGCATGCTCTCCCCTCAGATTGCCACATAGCTTGCTCTCTTACCTCATGCAGGTCTTTGCTTCACTGTCATCTTCTCATGAAGGCCTTTCCCAACCAGTCTATTTAAAATTGCACCCTCCCTCCACTCCTACCCAAATCCCTTCTGGCCCCATGACCAGCTTCCGGCATAGCCTCCTGTTTGTTCGCTCAGTGTCTGTCTCCCTCAGTATAGGATATAATCTCATGGGGGCAGGGATTTTGATGTTATGTTCATGGCCTATATGAATCCCAAATGCCTAGGCTAGTGCTTGGCACATCGCAGGCTCTCAATAAATATTTGTTGAACGAATGCAAGCATAAATAAGCGAGTGATGCCACACCTGCTTCCTCCAGTGCCATGGCAGATGGCTTCTAGCAGTCCCAGGGAGCAGACAGAAAACGGAGCCCACAGCCCCTGCCCCTGGTAGAGCTGACAGAATCAATAACTTTCTTCATCTATTCATCTAATACGCTTTGAGCACTCACTATCTGCCATCAGTTTGTTGCCAGAGATATTGGGTAAATAATCCCTGTGGTCTGGAGGAGGAGACAGACATTAACACCCAATAGGTAGATGGTTATTTAATTACAGTGGTGATTCCTCTGTGGGGGAAAAGAACCAAGAGAGCCTACCCTAGTCTGGGGGTCAGGGAAGACTTCCCAGAGGAAGGGACGCTGGAAGGCTGAGCAGGAGTCCACTGGGTGAGGGCTCTATGGACTGAAGGGACAGTTTTCCAAGTAGGCAGTCCAGTTAACGCAAGTGCCCTGAGATGGGACAGAGCAGTGGAAGGAAGGCTGGAGTGGGGAAAGAGGGCCAAGCACAGGCAGTTACCACAGACCATGTGGCCTGAGCTGTGCCCGGGAAGGAGTCAGGGACAAGCCCAGAGGGCCTCCTAGTCAGATGATGCCCAGCATCTTCCCAACTCCAGCTCCCCCATCCTCGAGAATGTGGAATGCCCATCACTCCCCAGAACCAGCCACCTTCATCTCAGTCTTTTTGACTCACTGAGATGTTATTAAGTGACAGGTAGGTGCCCCATGTGCCTCACTCATTCTCTGGGGCAGTGTGGGGTGGAGGACAGACAGGCCAGGAGGCAGGATTAGGGAGAATTGCCCTCTTCAAATTCGGTTTCCTCAAGCCAGCCCTGACGGCCTAGTGGTTAAAGTTCGGCACACTCCACTTTGGCGGCCCAGGGCCCAGTTCCCCGGGTGCAGAACCACACCACTCATCTGTCAGTAGCCATGCTTTGGTGGCGGCTCACATAGAAGAACTAGAAGGACTTACACCTAGAATATACAACTATGTACTGGGGCTTTGAGGAGGGAAAAAAAAGAGAGAGAGAGGAAGATTGGCATCAGATGTAGCTCAGAGTGAATCTTTCTCAGAAATGAATAAATAAATAAATAAAAATAAATTCAGTTCCCTCATCAGTAAAGTAATGAAGGATGGTGCAAGATGAGCTCAGGTTAATTCTTTTTCTAAAAGAGATTTGTTGGGCCGGCCCCCTGGCTTAGCGGTTAAGTGCACGCGCTCCGCTACTGGCAGCCCAGGTTCGGACCCGGGCGCGCACTGACGCACCGCTTCTCCAGCCATGCTGAGCCGTGTCCCACATACAGCAACTAGAAGGATGTGCAGCTATGACAAACAACTATCTACTGGGGCTTTGGGGGAAAAATAAATAAATAAAATTAAAAAAAAAAGACATCTGTGATCTGAACATACAGTAGCACTGACTAATGTAAAGTACAACTGGCTTATTTTTTTCTTTAAAAAGTACATTTATTGTTGTATTTCTAATTATAAAAGTAATACTGGGGCTGGTCCCATGGTGTAGTAGTTAAGTGCACGCGCTGCGCTGCTGGCAGCCCGGGTTCAATCCCTGGCACGCGCCGACGCACTGCTTGTCAGGCCATGCTGTGGTGGCGTCCCATATAAAGTGGAGGAAGATGGGCACAGATGTTAGCCCAGGGCCAGTCTTCCTCAGCAAAAAGAGGAGGATTGGCATGGATGTTAGCTCAGGGATGATCTTCCTCACAAAAAATAAAAAAAAATAATACTAGTTAATAGACAATTTGTAAAATACTAAAAAGTAGAGACAAAAATAAAATCTTCTCTGTCCCTTCATCCAAAGATGACTAGTATTTAAATGTTGGTATATTTTCTTCCTTTCTTGGTATATACATTACTTTTGCCTTGACAGCCATCATCAAACTGTATATTAAATATTGGGTTTAGCTGTTTTCACTTATTTCAGTAACAATCATTTGGTCATATTGTAATAAACTTTACACAAATACAATACATGGAACTATTCTCCTATTGTTGGGCATTTAGATTGTTACTGTTTTTGACATTACTAATAATGATGCAATTGATATTTTGGTGAAGAAAGCTTCTATTACATTTAGAATTGTTTCCTTAGGCTGGAGCCCCAGAACTAAAATTACTAGATCAAAAGATATGACATTTTAAGGTTCTGAATGCTATTGAAAAGTTGCTTTCCAAAAGCATTTTGCTGAGCCAGCCCTGATGACTTAGTGGTTAAAGTTTGGTGCGCTCTGCTTCTGTGGCTGGGGGCATCCTGGGTTCAGTTCCCAGGTGCAGAACCACACCACTTATCTGTCAGTAGCCATGCTGTGGTGGCGGCTCACATAGAAGAACTAAAAGGTCTTACAACTAGAATATACAACTATGTACTGGGGCTTTGGGGAGAAGAAAAAAAAAGAGCATTAAAAAAAATAAATGAATAAAAACATTAAAAACAATTCCTTTAAAACAAAAGCATTTTGCCAGTGTATGCCCACCAGCAATATATGAGCCCCTATCTCACTGGTGATTCTCTTTTTGAAAATATCTACAATTTATTGAGCGAGGATGGGAGGATGCATCTCATTGTTTTTCTTTTTTTTTTTTTGTGAGGAGGACTGGCCCTGAGCTAACAACCGATGCCAATCCTCCTCTTTTTTGCTGAGGGAGATTGGCCCTGGGCTAACATCCGTGCCCATCTTCCTCTACTTTATATGGGATGCCACCACAGCATGGCTTGACAAGCAGTGCCTCTGTCTCCACCCCGGATCCGAACCCCAGGCAGCTGAAGAGGAGCTCACGCCCTTAACCGCTCTGCCACTGGGCTGATCTCATCATTGTTCTTCTAATTTGCATTTCCTTTATCTTTGGTGTGAACATTTTCTCCATTTGGTCCAAGTTCTGAATCCAGAACTTTAATGTGTTAACTCAGGCGGTGGGTCATTTTCATTTGGTGGATTGAACAGCTCCTGATTGACAGGACAACCACCCCCACCCCCCCAAAGGATCTCAGAAATCCCCCATCAGGGTCAGACACCGGCCAGGGCCAGGGCCACTGAGGGGCCCTCCATGTCCATTATCACCCTCCTTAGAGCACTGCAGGTGAGAACCGTGGTTTCGACTTGACTTGCAAATGACTTGATGATGAACATCTCTATGGCAGGGTGGAGGGAGGGAAATGGGGGCTGGGTGAGGCAGGACGGTGGAAGATGAGAGGACCAAATCAGCAGAACAAGGAATATTTGGTGTGTCCAAGCAAGGCTTGGCAAGTGCCTCCCATCAATAAAAGCCTGCAATGGAGCCAGCAGCTTCCAAGTGTTAGCATCAAATTCAAGAAAGCAGAAAAGAGGCTACTATTTTTCCTTTAAAGCATATATATACATACAGCAAAATGTTGAGTGTTTTTTTCTGGATTCCTGGGATTATGAGTGATCTTTATATCCTTCGTACTTTTATATTTTTCCAAATTTCTGAAGTAAACAAATACTATTTTATAATTGACTATATCCAAACTCCATAAATCACTGTAAAAATATTTCAAGTGAAAATTAAATTGGAAGGAAATTCTAGTTAAATGTGGCAGCTGGAACACCTGAATTTATCTTTACTTCCTACTGGAAGTATCACTAAAAGTTAATGAAAGGATTAAAACAGGCATAAATCCAAAAGACAAAGAAAGGGGAAAAGAAGATGACAATAGATCAGAGATGTCCACATAATGTAGGAAGCCAAAAAGCACGAGAGGAGAGACACCTAGCATTACACAGAGAGGGCTGAAGCCTGAACCTGGTGGGGGCCTGGCAGTCGGGGGAGTGAGAGCAGCCGGACTCAGGAATAGGAGGCGACAGACTGCGGGGGGATTGGCTGGGACTGATGCCGGGAGTGGTTGTAAGTCTGTATAAAAGCAGGTTATACCCCATAGTGCTTGACACTCGGTAGGTGTTTTATAAATATTGTTAACAAATGGATAAATGGGTAAAGGAGCAGCTTTCCTTTTTGAACTGAGGCTTCTCTGGTGCCCTGTCAAGTGAGAGAGCACCAGAAGAACTTTTCCATGTAGAGGCGAGGCCACAGTGAACCCAGCATTATGGCATTGGGGTCCGGGAGCTAAGTGCACTTGCACCCCATCCTCTGGCAATGCAGCCCCGGGAAGAGCTGGAGGTGATGGCGGGGAAAGAGTGAGGAGGGAGGAAGCAGGGGTGGAGCTTGGTGGACTGCAGCTTCTGTGCAGACCTCAGCATGTGACCTTGTCCCTAAACCCAGTTCCACAGGGCCTTTTGCACCTGTGGAAGTCCCCCGGGCAGTACCGGGGACTGGAGACACCACTGAGGCACTCACTCCTCCTCCCCCTTCCCTGCTGCAGGCATGGCCACCCTCATCCAAAGCCACCCGCTTCCCTTCCTCCAGTTGTGTGGAAAGGGGGCACAGCACTGCACCAGGGTCCATTTGTCCTGGTGGGTGAGTGTCACAGATCCCTGGCACCTAACAGCCGGTCCTGCTCCCATTTAGAAGGACCCACATTTATTAAACACCAACTATATTTAACTTACACTGGCGGAGTCCTCTCAGCAAGCCTGTGAGGAAAAACTATTATGCCCGGTACTCTGAGGGAACGGAGGCTCTACAGACCTGTCTCTGCACCCAGGCCTGTGTGAAGAAGTCATCCAAGCACTTTCCTCTCCATTCCACAAGCACTGATGGCGCTTCCTCCATGCAGGGCATGGGCTAGCCCTAGGGACACTCGAAGATAAATGAGCTTCCTTTTCTTCCTTCCAGGAGTTTACTTATCTTGGGAGAGATTGGAGAGTAACCAAGTGGCTACAGAGTGGAGTCAGAATAGGGTCACTGTTGTAGGAGCACAAAGGAGGGAGAGAGATTCAGGTAGGGATGGTGGGAGGAGTTCAGAGAACTTTCCAAGGAAGGGGGCATTTGTGCTGACTCTTGTGAGAAAGAAGGTCTCTCCAGGCATTTTGGAAAGGAAGCAGCCCTGGTGTCAGGGGACATGCACAGTAATGGACAGCTGGGACCACCTTGTGGGCAAGCTTGAAGGCCATGTGCCCGTGAGGACGAGGCTTCCAGAGGGCAGAGTCGGGGTCGGAGAAACCAGTGAGAACTTGAAGATGTTGGGGCAGAAACCAGGGCTGGGCAGTGGGTGCAGAAATGAAGGTGAATTGTAAGGTCTTTGCTGAGGGAAAATCAGAGGGCTGGGACTGAGGGGACGCCCTGCCCTCAGGCTGGGAGGAGACAAGGTTTCACTGTACACTCTTCTGTAATGTGTGGGTTTCAAAACTCTGTGCATTAATTTCCTCTCCAAAAATCCTCTTTAAAAAAATAGACCAACAAGTGGCTTTTTAAAATGTAGTAAATACATACAATGGACTATTATTCAGCCTTAAAAATGAAGGAAATTCTGACATATGCTACAACATAGGTGAAACTTGAGGACAGTATGCTAAATGAAATAAGCCAGACCCGAAAAGACAAATATCATATGATTCAACTTAGACGAGGTACTTAAAGTAGTCAAATTCACGGAGACAGAAAGTAGAAGGGTGTTGCCAGGGGCTGGGGGGAGGGGGAATGGGGAGTTAATGTTTAAAGGGAAGATGGAGAAGTTCTGGGGATGGATGGTGGTGATGGTTGCACAACGATGTGAATGTACTTAAATGTACACTTAAAAATGGTTAAAATGGTAAATTTTTTTTTTTTTTTTTTGTGAGGAGATCAGCCGTGTGCTAACATCTGCCAATCCTCCTGTTTTTTTTGCTGAGGAAGACTGGCCCTGGGCCAACATCCGTGCCCATCTTCCTCCACTTTATATGGGAGGCCAGCCACAGCATGGCTTGCCAAGCAGCGCGTCGGTGCGCGCCCGGGATCTGAACCGGCGAACCCCAGGCTGCCGCAGCGGAGTGCGCGCACTTAACCGCTTGTGCCACCAGGCCACCCTGCAAAATGGTAAATTTTATGTTATATATATTTTACCACAATAGAAAAAAATAGACTATTGAAAGAGGTACAAGAATACTGCTTTGTCATCAGTCTGAGTGACTAAGACAGCAATGATGCCATTAACCGAGACAGGAAGAAGAGGAGGCTGAGCAGGTTTGTGGGGAGGATGAGGTCAGCTCTGAGTGGTCACTTAGTGTGTGCCTACTCTGCACTGCATGTGGGAGGTGCTTTGCTCTCACCAACACTGATCCTCACAAGGCAGGTGTTCTTGTTTGAGCGTCTTCGCAGGTGAGCTAACTGGCTTGGGGGCAGGAGGTAACCCAGGCCTGTCCATCTCACCATGCTCTGCTGGGTTTAGGATGCCAGTGCGCCACCTCTGGCGATATGGCCAGCAGGCAGGTGGGCGGTGTGGAACTTGGAGCTTGAGAGGCAGAGGAGCAGCAGAGCTTCCTGAGATGAGATCCTGGTAAAGCTATTGGGCATGGCTAGGACCCCAGGAAGGGCGAAAGAGGAAGAGGAGAGCTGAGGGCAAGTGCATTTATGACACTCTGCTGCCATGTGAGCTGCTGTCATCAGACATCCTCCTGGAGAAGTGTCCACCCCAAGGACCCCAAATTAAGATCTCGGCCTTGCTTAGCACCAGCCCAGCAGCTGACTCTGGGGCCTCCACCAGGCACAAGAAGAGAAGCCAGCTCAAAGTGACCTCATTCTAAATCAGGCCGGCTCCACGGATCCCTGTCAACTCTCGGGACTGCACTTGGCAGTGAGGAGCCAGCGAGAGGAGAGGTACGCGCTGCACTCCACTGGGGACAGCAGGAGCATCTCGGCGGAAGCAAAGACGCCAGCGGAGCGCTGAGCCGGCTGGGGAAGGCGCAGAGGGGCAAGACCTCCTCGCGGATTCAGTTCAGTGGGTTAGGGGCTGGGAGGCGCTGTGCAATTCCCAAGCCAGGGAAAACCATACGGGTTTCAAGGAGGAGGCCTCTTCCCAGCTCTAAATAATAGAAGCATCCAGAAGGAAGTAACCAGAGGCTTCTGCCAATTGATCTGGAGACCGGGAAAAGGTCCCACAGTTATTAATAACCCCTGTATTCCGGGAACTGATTTCATGCACCAGACAAAGGGATTAAAAAGTTGCTGTTGAAGGCAAAGTGGTTTCAGCCAAAGCTCCACTTTCTGTTCTCCTGATAAAGGAGCATTTTTCTCCACAAGAACGCCGAGAGCTGATTGGCCTCTTGACAAATCTGGCGAGCGGGGAGCTGTGCGGTTGATTGACATACTTTTATAACCACTCAGTCTCCACGGTGTCCTTTCAGAGCCGACTGAAATGGGGGTGAAAACAGGGCTCGTGTCACTTCTGGGAAACAGAGCTGAGGATGGGACCCTCAGGGCCTGAGGCCTTAGCAGCACGTCCTGCTGGAATCCTGGAAGATAGAAACTATGTTAATTAATCCTTGCGAAGTTAGTGCCTTGAACATCACCTTGTCCAACAGAGTGGCGGCCATGTTGGCTGTATGGCTGCCCTTTCGCATGCAGGCCCACTCAGGAAGAGACCTGAGAGAGCATCAGGGAAACAGTTTCCTGCAGAAATAATGTTAGAAATCATAGTCAGTTCCTTTCACTTACCTACTAATCTGTGAACAACTTGAGGGGAGGGTCTGTGCCCCCAGGGGAGACACAGTGCCTGCCAAGATCAGCCGCTTTGTAGATTAATATTGAATTAATTGAGTGCTGTTGTATCAGGGAATTATTTCAAAAGACAACTAACCACTACTTCTTACTCCCTTCCTGTGAGGACTTACTTCATCACCCCAGCCAAGGAGACAAGAACTCGCTCTTTGCCTTGTCCCGTCCCGCTGCACTGCTGGGGTCCCCAGTCCCCAAAGCAGGGTCGAGCAGGTCTATTCTTCCAGCTCTGCGACTCGATCGCCGTCCAGCCCCGCTCAAGTCCACGTTTCCCCTGTGCACTCAGTGCGCTTGGCACGTTCAAAGGTAAACTCTTCTTCACTATCCCTCTCGGGCAGCCCCCGTGTCTGCTGATGTGAAAGTAGACCAGAGGTGTCGAACTCACTGTCTCCCACTCAGACTACTATAAAAACCGCCTAACTGGTCATTTGTCCCTTTCAACCATTTTCTTTCCTGCAGGAAAAGTGATTTTACGAAAACACAATCTGAAACGGCTACCATGAGAAAGGCTGACATACCAAGTGTTGACGTGGATGTGGAAGGACTGGAATGCTCCTACATTTTGGGTGGAAATGCAAAATGGCCACTTTGGAAAAAGAGTTTGGCAGTTTCTTATCCAGTTAAGCATACACTTACCCTGTGGCCCAGGAAGCCCACTTTCAGGGATTTAGTGAAGACAAATGAAAACACACAGACCTGTACCCGTTTCTCACAGAAGTTTTATCCATAGTAGACACACAGCGGAAACCACTCAAATGTCCATCAACTGGTGAACAAATTGTAGTAATCCATACAATGGAAAATCAATTAGCAATTAAAAAGAATGAACTACTGATACACACGTCAAAATAGATGAATCTCAAAAGCATTATACAAACGAAAGAAGCTAGATACAGAAGAGTAGATACTGTATAATTCCATTTATATGAAATTATAGAAAAGGCAAAACTATTGTTTCAAAAAGCTGATTAGTGGGGCTACCCATTGGTGTAGTGATTGCGTTTGTGTGCTCCGCTTCGGTGGCCTGGGGTTCGCAGGTTCTGATCCCGGGCACAGACCTATGCACCGCTCATCAAGCCATGCTGTGGCAGCATCCCACATAGAAAATAGAGGGAGACTGGCACAGATGTTAGCTCAGGGCCGCTCTTCCTCACCAAAAAGGAAAAGCTGATTAGTGGCTGCTCAGGGCTGGGAGTGGGGGAAAGGAATTGACTGCAAAGGGGCAGGAGAGAACTTTTTCAGGTGATGGTGGTTTTATAACTGTATGCATTTGTCGAAACATTGAATTTTTAATTTAAAATTGGTAAATTGTGCTGTGTGTAAATTATACCTGAATAAAGCTGATTTTAAAAATAAAAGCATATAATAATGAAAAAAAAAACCCATAGTCTGCAAAAAGATTGAAGAAGTGGTAGAGGACTGCACAATGTGAAGACAATTCAAGGAGATCTGTTAGGAGTCGAGTTCCATCCAGTGAGGGGCTGTGCTGGGGGTGGTATGGGCGAGGGTCCAGTGTGTTATTCTTGTAAGGCCATGGTTCTCAAACATTGGTGGGCCTCAGGACAGCGCGGGGACCTTGGCAAAAATACACAAGCTGAGGCCCCACCCTGCTGCAGCGAGCCTGGCCTGTGTGTTCTCTATTAGGCTCTGGCCAGGTTGGACTTCACTTGTGTCATCAGACTCATCCTGCTATTCCTCCTCAGAGCGCTGCACACTTTCTTTCTTTCCTCTCCTCGGATGCTTGAGCAGATTTCTGCTCCTCGGGATTGGGTTAAGTCCACTTGTTATGTGCCCACGGGTTACTGTACTTGCCTTCATAACACATGTTACTTTTATAGCTGCTTGTTTAGTATCTGTCTCCTCCACTGGGCAGTAAGCTCTGTGAGGGCCAGGACCAGGTCACTGCGGCTTGGAATAGTGCCTGATGCACTGTTGATATATGTTCTTTTCTTTTTTTTTTTTTAATTTTTTTTCTCCCCAAAGCCCCAGTACATAGTTGTGTATCATAGTTGTAGAGCTGTATCTCCTCTATGTGGGATGCCGCCTCAGCATGGCTTGATGATCAGTAAGTAGGTCCACGCCCAGGATCTGAACTGGTGAACCCCGGGCCACCGAAGCAGAATGTGTGAACTTAACTGCTATGCCATTGGGCCAACCCCTGATATATCTGTTCTATGCCCAGGGAGTTCTGGGAGGTTGAGGTCAACACTGTGACCCAGTGGGTAGAGCTAAGTCACCCCTCTCCTTTCAAAACCAGGGCAGCCACATGTTTAGATTAGTCTTCTTGATGATAATACAGGTGGGTAATGGGTTTCCCTAGTAAACTAAGCTTGGAAACAAATCCAGGCCTGGGGTTTGTCCAAAGGTAAGCTTTTCTCCACGTGTTTTGACTTGGGTCCAGGGGATTTGCCTCCCCCAGCTGTGGCCTTCAGATGAGACCAGGAGTGCAGAGGCCTGAGCTCTGTCCCTCCAGCCTGTGGTTCTCCATGAAAACGAGGGGCAGAAATGAAAACTACAATGAGATAGCTCTAAACACCCATTAGAATGGCCAAAATTAAAAAAAACTGACTATACCAAGTAGGTAAGGATGTGGAACAACTAGGACTCTCATACATTGCTGATGGAAAGGTAAAACCGCTTTGGAAACAGTCTGGCAGATTCTTATAAAATTAAAATATATTTATCATATAACCCAGAGATCCCAGTCCTAAGTGTTTACCCAAGAGAAATGAAAGCATGTGTTCATTCAAAGCTTTGTATATGGATGTTTACAGCAGCTTTATTAATGCTAGTACAAAACTGAAAACAATCCAAATGCCCTTCAGCTAGTGAATGGACAAACTGTGCTTCCTTCCCCCAGCAGGTCACTACCCAGTAATGATAAGGACAAACCACTGGTACATGGACGATCTTGAATGCGTTATGTTCTGTAAAAGAAACAGAAAAAATGAGTACATGCTGTGTGAGTCCATTCACATGACATTATAGCACAGGCAGACTATGGGGTCAGAAAGGAGGTCAGAGGTTGCCTGGAGCCAGGGGTGGGGGAAGGAGATTGACGGCAAAGGGGAACGAGGGAACTTTTGAGAGTGATGGAAATATTCTGTATCTTGATTGTGGTGCTGGTTGCACAAGTGTATGCATTTGTCAAAACTCATTCAACCGTCCACTTAAAATTTTAAAGATAAAATAAATAAAATTTTATTGTATGTAAATTACATCTCAAAAAAGCTGATTTTTTTAAATGGGGACAAAGGCGGTAAGTGCTTTTAGAATACCAAGAAGGGGAAAATCAATTTACAGCTTTCTTCCTTCCTTAGATGTTGCCATTCCTTCATGTATGTGGTTGGAGGTGGCAGAAAGTGGACAGAACCTCAGGTTGCGGTCCCACAGACTCAGGGACTGCTCTCTTGCCTACATACAAGCTCTGTGACCTGAAACTGGTTGCTTAGCTGGTCTAAGCCTAAGTTTGGTTGTCTGTATGATACTTTTGCATTAAAAAAATAATAAAATAAGACTCATATTCACACATATATGTTTTATGGGTCCATATATGCGATAAGTATGTTGAAAGCTTCTCTCCGGACCTGGTATGTAGTTTAAGTAAATCAACCTCCCCAGCAACAAGTGCCTAAAGAAAGTGACGTGGGGGCCGGCCCCGCGGCGTAGTGGTTAAGCACTCCAGCTCTGCTGCTGGCAGCCCAGGTTCGGATCCCAGGCGCGCACTGATGCACCGCTTGTCAGGCCATTGCTGTGGCAGCGTCCCATACAAACTGGAGGAAGATGGGCATGGATGTTAGCCCAGGGCCAGTCTTCCTCAGCAAAAAGAGGAGGATTGGCAGATGTTAGCTCAGGGCTGATCTTCCTCACAAAAAAAAAAAAAAGAGAGAAAGTGACATGAAAGTCTGTTTTGTTTCTGAGGAACACTGGGGAGGCTTCAGTGCACTGGAAAGCAGAACAAATTTCTAATCTTCTCTGAAAACACGGCTTTTGGAAGGAAAAACAAATAAAAACTTTGCCATTGGGCCCATGTTGCCTCCTTAAAGGATCTGCCCACCGAATGAATGTGAGGTGGTTATAACATCAGAGAAAGCCCTCGCTTCCTGACACATGTAGCATCTGGGGGGAACAATTAATGGCAACTCCACACCCTCTGCACAAGTGACTTTTATGGCCTCCCCCCATCAGGCTGTTAAAATGAAGGGTCAACATCCCTGCTGGTTAGTGGGAAATTCTTCACTGACACATACCTGCTCGGTGATTTGTTGGGCATTTTTTCCATCTAGCAGGCAGCTGTGGGTAATGTTTAACCAGAAAAAGAGAGGCTAAATTATGCAAGACATGTTTACAATGTAAACGGGGGGGGGGGGGAGTGCCTCCCCCATTGGCCACACTGAGGGTGGCCGGAGTATGTATGGGCTTCCTTGCATTTTACCAGCAGAACAGGTGTCACCCACCCCCCATGGGCTTCTGAGACCCCTTGCTGTCAGCTTGCCGAGACTTGGAAGCGCTGTTTGAAGGCAGCAGCACCAGCTAATGGGAGGACACGCAGAGTGAGGTTTCTATTTCCCGAGTTCACTGGGAGGAGGGGAATGTTCCTCAGGCCCTGCAGCCCCTGCACTGTGGCCACGTGAGCCTGGCAGGACGGGACGGGATGGCTTTGGACGCGTGCTTCTCCCCAGCACTGCCCTCGGGCTCATCTCCGATGGTCTAATTCCCTGTGCTGTTTGTTATGATAAGAATTCACTCTTTTAAGCCTGCAGTTGTTTCAAGTCGGCCAGTTTTAAAAACCTGTCACTTGTATTGGCACATTTTTAGTTGTCTGTGACAGAAACCTGATTCAAACTGGTTTAAGGGGGAAAAAAGGAAATTATTGGCACACCTTCCTGACAAGTCCAGGGGAAGTTGGGCCTGGCTGGCGCAAGGGCTTCAAACAGGTGTGTCAGGAATCTCTTTCCTTCTGGCTCTCTGTTCAGCTTTCCTTTGGGTTGGCTTTATTCTCAGGCTGGAGCTCCCTGGGGTGCTCAAGGGCCACCCGCAGCTGCAGGACTGTATGCTGGGAGTTCAGAGCCCTGCGGAAAGAGGGCGAATTCCCAGTTGTTTTAGCAAGGGTCCTAGGAGGACGCTCAAATTCTGCACCATGCTTGTGCCCACGGCATGGGTCTTGTGGCCATCTGCAAGACCTCTGGCTGGAGTGACGCCATTCAAATCACACGGGCTCTTAGCGGGGAGAGGTGGTGACCTGATTGTGGGACACGGGGGCTGATGCACAAGGAAAGGAGGCTGGGCAAGCAAAAACCACATATATCTGCCACAGTCCTTTTCTGTTTAATAATTTCCCAGCATGTTGGCCTCAGTGTTCTGAACCTTACGTCTTCCCTAACCTCTCAGCGGCATCAGAGAATTTCCTCCTTTGCTTTACTCCTTCCCAATTAGCTAATGGGGCATTTCCCTTGCTTACACTGTCGTTGGTCACCCACATATGACCTCTTCACTCGCTTGGCATTTCCAGGGTACATACTCTGTGCTGTTGATCGCTGAGTGTGGAAGAGGGGGTGAGGGTGGGCACAGAGGTGAACGGGACCCAGTCCTAGGGAGACAGACAGGTAAATAGTCACTACGCCAGGTGTCCCTTGGCTCCTCACAGCTCGTGCTCACTTTTCCATGTTCCCAGTATTTGTAGCTCTCAACAGCTCTCTGCATGTTAGATGCTGACTGTGACTGGGGAGACCTGGGTGCCAGAGGGGTGTGGTCATGGGAGGTGGGATTCAGTCTGCACCAGAGAGGAGGCGGAGTGCTCGGGTCAGTGTGGTCTCACCAGGGCAGGCTGGGGTTGAAACAGAACTCTTCTCCAGTGAGGATTTGTCGTGGACTCAAATGAAGAACTCCGGAAGTTAGGGCAAGAAAGACCTCAGAGACTGGCTCATTCAGTGCCTTCTTTCCCTGATGCAAACACTCAGGCTCAGAGCGGGGAGGTGGCTGGGCCATGGCAAGCCAGCGAGTTCCTGCATGGCTAGAAGAGGGCCCAGATCCCTGCCTGCCTCCCCAGGCCTCTTGCCTCCACCACCACAGGGGCCCGGGCTGCGTGTAATGTATGTCGATTTCATTTCTTGGGAGAGGAAAAATTCATCAAATGAGAAAAGAAATAAAAGGCAATGCCTTTGGTTTACAGAGTACCATTTCCAAAAATGGAAGATGAGTTACTGAGAAATATTTCCATTGTATAAGTAGAGGAAATAAGAAAATAATAAGTAGCTAACATTGATTGGAAAAAATGGTGTGCTGGGAGCTAAGAGAACAGATAGAGATAAGCAGAGAGCCGTGGGCACACGGAAGGGACACCTACAGCAGTGCAGGTGCCCGGCATGGACAGTTTGCAGGTGGCTGGTATCACAGTTCATTGAATCTGAGACACCTGTGGATTGTAAGACACTCCATTATTTTATGTACCATTTTACCACCATCACGTACCAGCAAGAAAACACTCTGCCCATTAAACTTTGATACACCATCAAAGGATGTCTGTGGTAAAATTCACGGCATACGGACAGAACTCACCAAGGGAGACCAAGAAAACTAAGAGCCAAGGACAGACCAAGGATGCATGGTTAAGGACACACCAAGGACTCACATAGGAGCCATCACTACGTTACACAAGTTTGGACGCTAAGCATCACCGGAGAAGTTTGAGACAGGCTCCCTAGAAATCAACAACAAAACTACAATCTCCTATGAGCCTGTGTCCTTCTTGTCTTAACCCCTCCAATGGGATCCTCCGTCTTAACCCGTCCTCAAATGTCTCAAATATATAATTATTGATTAGTAGAATGATGCTTTTCAGATCAACCAGCAGCACCAAAATATTTGTAGGGAAAAAAAGAACATCCCATAGGACACTGTCAAATTTTTCTGACGCAGAGCAAAAGATGAAGAAACTGATTGGTAACTTCCAGAAGTTTCAGTGCTGAAAACATCTTGCTCTAAAAAGAAATAAAAATGTTATGAGGGGAAAGATGTTGGAGCTAGGCTAAACTGGGCTTGAAGCCCGACTCCAATTTTAAAGCCAGAATCTCTAAGCAGAGTTAATGTCCGAAGGAAGCATGAGCCTGGAGAACAGCTGGAGGGCTCGTGCTCCCGGCCCTCACTCTACACAATACGGGAGGCATCAGTTACCTCTGATGACGGGCTGTGTCAGCCTGATTTGACTCTTCCTTCTTTATTTAATTGTTTTATTCAAAATATGATAACTTGTATAAACTAAAAGGATAATTTAGAATTTCAGGGCTAGAAACAAGCTTAGATATCCTTTTGCAAGGTCACTGCCATAGTGCTAAGTTCGATGGTCCACCCTTGGCGTCATCTCACTGCATCTTACGTGAACTTTCCAGCAGCTTGGGACTCAGTTATCACTCTCTCCCCTTGATAACACTCTCTTTGCTTGACTTCCAGGACCCCTCCACCCTGGCCTTGCTCCCACCTATTTGTCCTTCTGCTGCGGGTTCCTGCTCATTGCCCTGACTCCACACATAGAACGCGCCAGGGCCCTCGCTCCTTTGTGATCTCATTTAGTCTCACGGCTGTAACCTGAATGTATGTCTCCAGCTCAGAACTCTCTGCTGAACTTCAGTCTTGTATCCCCAGCTGCATACTCAATCTCCACCTAGATGTCTAATGGGAACCTCAAACTTACCACTTCTAAAATGTAACCCCTGATCTCCACCTTTCCTTCAGACATCTTCCCACTCTCTTCCTCATGTCTGTTAACGTAGCTCTGTTTTTCCAGTTGCTCAGGTCAAAATTCTTGGTGTCAAACTTGACTGCTCTTTTTTCCTGTCACATCCGTAACAAAATCCTCAGCAAATCTTGTCAGCCACCTTCAAAATACACCCCAAGTGTGAGCACTTCTCACCTCCTTTGTTGCTGGTCCAATCCACCGTGAACGCCCACTGGATTACTGCAATGGCATCAGCTTCTTCCTGTGTGTCTTTACAGCCTATTCTCAGTGCAGCAGTGAGCCTTTCAAAATGTAAATCCACCAGTGCTCCCCATCTCACAGTCAAAGCCAACAGTTTACAATGGCCTCGTGGTCCTGCCCCACCTGGCATCTCTTGACTTTCCCTCTTTGCTGAAGACCTCGTCTCCTACCACTTCTCTCCTTCCCACCTCTGCTCCAGCTACATTGATCTCCTTGCCTTTTCTGGAATAACCAGGACTGCTGCTACCTCTGGGCCTTTGCACTTGCTGTTCTCTCTGCCTGGAAAGCTTTTCCTCCAAGATCTCTGCATGGCTCACCCCTCCTTAAGGGATCTCTGCCCAAATGTCACCTTCCAAGTGAGGCCTTCCTGACCACCACTTAAAATGGCAGCCCCACTTCCACCCCTAGAAGTCCCTATCCCCTTTCCTTGTTTTATTTTTCTTCACGGCACTTACCACTTTCTGCCATGCTGAATATTTCTTTTCCTTCTTTGATAGTTGCTTATCTCACTATACTAGAATGTGAACTGCATGAAGACAGGGACTTTTGCTGGTTTTGTTCTCTGCTAATCACTGGTGCCTGACCCATGGCAGGCACCTACAAATATGTTGTGAATGGATTAATCATTGGGCATCGTCTCAATCACTGGGATATAACTATGAACAAGACAAAGCTCCTGCCCTTAGAAATGTGTGTGCATGGGGTGGGGACACAGACAGTAAAATGAGTAAACAGATAACAAAGGGGAAACTAACAGGGCGTCTTTATTTCAGTGATGGTGCAGCGAGTGTGCTTTCTGAGGCGGCAGCCTCCTTGCCCCCTCTCCTGACTGAGAAGCTGGGAAAACAGTGGCCGCAGGGCCCTGAGGTGGGAGTGCACTTCTAGCTGAGTGACATGGCTGTCAGAGTGAGCAACGAGTGGACAGAGACTGGTTTTTCACTCCATACCTTTTGGAAGCATCTGGATTTTTTACTTTTGCATCTATTACTTATTCATGTAATACATTAAATTTAAAAAAAAAAGGAAAAAGACACCAGAATATTATAAATTATGAAAATGAGTAACTTATGCCCTTATATGGTTGGTTCTACATTAACATCAAATCAGATAACTGGCAGTACAAACAGTACAAATTTGCAAGGTAGGAAACAGTCATACAATTTGCATTTACTAAACCACTTGTTTGCATTTTTTATTATACCAGGCTTGCATTGACAGTGATTTTTTTAAAAAAGCTAATTAGAAAAAAGCCACGTTTATCATCTAGCTAAGTGTTAAAGCAGAAATAGAAGAAAAATTGACACATTCCTTCAGAAGAAAAAAATCGCCAGTGTTTACTGCCAAAACACATCGAAATAGTTTCTCTTTTGGATGGATAATTAGGATCCTCTCCTTGGTTCCTCTTGCAGAAGTCCTGCTTTTCCCCAAACTAAGTTTGCAGCACTTCCCTGTGGAACACTCAAATCACAGAAGAACCTGTGAATGAAGCTGCCAGAGGACAACAGTGTTACTCACGGCACATTTGCTACGGAAACTATGTTTGGCAAGTATTAAATGTCTGAATTTCTTTTCCTGGGCATCGTAGAGTTGACAGCATTTGTTTATAACGGGAGAGATTCTAAATTTGGCCACTTATCAGCACAGAAAAGTAACTTCTAGAATACCACTGCAATTTCATTTCCTTCTTTCTGTTAGCACAAATAGAAGCAGAGCAGGCACCGAGATACTTGGTAAGCAATTTAACTACAAAGCAGATTGGTTACTGGAACAGGAGAAATTTGTAGATGAGTATGTGAAACATTCTCTAATTGGACCAATGGGACATTAACTCCTGACCCTAGTTAAGCCCTAACTTCCCAAGCAGTTATGTTTCTTTCTGTTTGTTTTTGAGAGGAAAAAGGGCAGAAATATATCACCTAGATATAACTTGAAAAACAATTTCAGATGTTGAGATTTACTAATTGAAGTAGAAAAATGTCCCAAATTCTAAGTCCAGTGTTTATTTACTTCACGCTTATAATTGAGGCCTCATGAACGAAAAATAAAACCTAAATGAGCACAGAGAATGGAAAATAGAAAATACTCTGAACACCAGGGCTAAAGATTGGGTTTAGAGGGATTATGGTAGGAAAGCAAAGTTCTCGTGTATGACATTTTCTTTTTAAATAGAGCCACCGAATTCTAATATACACCGGGGAACACCACACTATAAAACTATTAACTCGTAATTATTGCACAATTCACCTAAGTTATATTTATTCATAACTACATGCAATTCCATAAGCTAAAGACGTTCCTGGTTCATGTCATCGGGACGTTGTATTGTTGGTGATCTGAAATCCTTTGCCAAAGATATTTTCAACAATAGCCAGTTACCCAGAGGACGTTATTAAGCACTCCACTGCTCGAGTCATTTCCCGGTGGCAGGTCCTCCCCTCCAGTTGTCTAGAAATTGGTGCTCTATGTGTGCAAAATGATGCTTTTCAGGGAGGTCTTTTTTTAAAAAAATGTTATCATTAGGGTATAAATCTTTAATAATTTCGCATTTTTGCCAACGTCTAAGTGAAATGAGTCGATTGTAATTTTTAAGTGCCTGGGATCTATTGCCACCTAGTGTCATGTTGCTTTCAGTTGTCGGGTTTGGGGTTTGGTACTATCCGTGGTTTCAGGCATCCGCTGGGGGTCTCAGAACTACATACCCCCTGGGGATAAGGGAGGACTACAGCATTTTAAAGCTGAGCACGTAAGAATGTAACTCTTACTTGCCTCCTTCTCCCATGTCTGCCCAGTGCCCCATTTCTGCCTCCAATTCAAAAAGTCTCTAGGTCTTGTCAGTGCAAGGATTTGCATCTTCCCTTTTTTCCATTGCCAATGACAGTCCAGCACTCACACTCTTCCTGTTGGAAGGAAACTTGAAGGGCGTGAGTCAGCTTAATTGGCTCACCACATACTATCTGCCCAGGTTATTTAAGCTCTCTGGGCTTCAGGTTCCTCATCTTTTATTTTTTTAATTTATTTATTTTTTGTGAGGAAGATTGGCCCTGAACTAACATCTGCCAATCTTCCTCTTTTTGCTGAGGAAGACTGGCCCTGGCCTAACATCCGTGCCCATCTTCCTCCACTTTATATGGGACTCCGTCACAGCATGGCCTGACAAGCAGTGCAAGGGTGCGCGCCCGGGATGGGAACCCTGGCCGCCAGCAGCAGAGCGCGCACACTAACCACTATGCCACAGGGCCGGCCTCTTCCTCATCTTTTAGATAGGAATAGTTAATATCTACTTCATAGGGTTAAAAACAATATCTAACACATGCACATATTTAACAAACGTTATCATCACATACCTTAAATCACACCTGACTCCTTAATGGGAACACGAGTGTTGAAAACAGTCGCTATTACTTTCCATTTTGGTCAGAAGGCAGAAGCTGGGGTCCCTGCGACGATTTGGGCTGATTGTTTAGGGAGGTCTATTCTGGATCAAAAGTTCTTTGCAAGTACTTTCACCCAGCCTGTGCCTTCCTTGTCTTTTCATTCTCTTAAGAATGTCTTAACCTAAGAGTAGGTTCTACGTTTTGATTAAGCACAATTTATCAACTTTTTCTTTTATGGGTCATGCTTTTGGTGTCACGTCTAGAACTCTTGGCCTAACACCAGGTCGTGAGGATTTTTCTCCTATGTTTTCTTCTAAAAGTTTTTTGTTTTACATTTAGGTCTATGATACATTTTGAGTTAATTCTGTAGGTGTGAATTTAGTGTTTCTTATCATCAAAGCCACTTGCAGGGCCGGCCCCGTGGCTTAGCGGTTAAGTACGCGCGCTCAGCTACTGGCGGCCCGGGGTGCGCACCGAGGCACCGCTTCTCCAGCCATGCTGAGGCCACGTCCCACATGCAGCAACTAGAAGAACGTTCAACTATGACGTACAACTATCCACTGGGGCTTTGGGGGGGGGCGGGGAAGGAGGAGGAGGATTGGCAATAGATGTTAGCTCAGAGCCGGTCTTCCTCAGCAAAAAGAGGAGGATCAGCATGGATGTTAGCTCAGGGCTGATCTTCCTCACACACACACAAAAAAAAGTCACTTGCAAATGTTCATTTTTAATGTTGATGTGTAATAAGATTTTATGTATTTCATCTTTTGAAACGCCTTTTCACACAGATTGGTATTCTCAAGTACTGATATCAATCCCCAAACATATGATTTTAATTGAGTCTATTCCTCACTGGGAAGGCATTTGTAGAGTTCTATTAGCTTCTTGTCTTGGTATTTGCCTTTTAGCATGTTATTCATGACATTGCAGTTAATCACCTTCAGTTGAAAGAGAGTTGGAAGCTTTGCAATCTCAGAGTTAAATGGATTTTGAAGTATGGAAATTTCCTTTGCACTTGTATTGAGGTCTGAAAAACACTGCTGGAACTGTAGTTTGAGGTTGGAAAATATATGTGCTGTGAATTTGTGTGGTTATGGGGATCTCACTTCTTAACTTTTGACAGCAGAGCAAGTATATAAGGCAGGGTTGGTGACATTTCTTGTATTCAAGCGTTAGTTGTCATCAGAATGACTTTAGCAACATAAAAGTCTCAAATATAAGTGGTGCTTTAACTTGTTACTCTAAGTTGAATTCACTGGCTTAAATTCGTTAAGAAACATCAAGTCTGCAGCAGAAGCTAATTTCCAAAGCCATTCAGTGTTCAATAATGGTTGAGGGAGGTTCTTCTCATTCAGAAATTTGCAGTCTTGGCCCTGAACTCAGAAAGTCTCAAAACTTTACCACTGCTAAGGCATCAAACTGTGATGTGGTAGGGCAGGTCAGGATATTTAGTTTCTATTTCTCTCAAAAATTCACGGAACTGATGACGACTCAGTCCATGGGAACAAATGAAGTACCCCAGTGACACTTTTGGTTCAGTAACACGATAGATTCACCTTTTCTGATAAGTACCTGCTGGTGAATAAATAGACTTTAAACACCTTACATTTTCAAAGTGTAAATTTGTTCAACTAGGCCTTTTGCTGTTCCACACATATTTTTACCATCAATTGCGGCACATCTTGGGAGATTCCACTGCAAGTTGTACTGAATTTTTTGTCAACTTTAAAAATATTTTTGCTTATAGTTACTCCACACAGACTATTGATAGAGGCTAATTCTTCAGTCATTTCTAGGGTGACAAGCCATCCCGATTAGCCTGGGACTGAGGAGATTCCCGGAATGTGGGACTTCCGGTGTTAAAACCAGAAAGGTTCTGGGCAAACTGGAATGAGCTGGTCACTTTAGCACTTCAAACTTGGCTTTGACTTCTTGAAAAAAATTCAAAATAATTTGCCTTGTTTTTAAATTGACTTGATGTTGCAATATCAATACTGAAGTCTTCAAGCAACTGTTCTCACTGAAGGGCTAGTAAGTCTTAAAAAGTTTCCTTTATCTGGACACATTTCTTCAGCTGCTGCAATCCAACACAATTACCTTGTCATTGGTAAAGGGCTTTCCTTACTTTGCTAACAAATAAGCCACTTGGAGACCTT
Source organism: Diceros bicornis minor (assembly GCF_020826845.1). Lineage (NCBI taxonomy): Eukaryota > Metazoa > Chordata > Mammalia > Perissodactyla > Rhinocerotidae > Diceros > Diceros bicornis. The sequence continues at coordinate 11,061,428 of NC_080749.1, read as the reverse complement.
AGTTATAGCCTCATTCTCATTTTTTGGGGTCAAGAAATCATGTGCTAAAATATTCCATTTAAAATAGCCTAACTCTGCTGGCTGTTGGGAATACTGTGACGAGTGCTTAGTCTGGTAATATCATATACATTGTGTTCTTTTAGCACAGGTGGAAGGTCGCTGCAAAACAGACACAATGATCTCCCATCTAATTTGACTATGCAATACACACTCCACTGTGAGCTTCAGCCCGACATTCCAAGTCCACTTTTCTCTTCTTTTGACATGACAAGTATGCAATGGTAATAAAAATACATAAAGTTCATGGTACCACGATACGTGTGGCAAAGCATGTCAGGCCAGAACTGCATCACTGCCATCTGTCGTTCACCCAGCAGCAAAACTCAGCAATGAGAGGACCACATATGGTCTCTATCACAACCAACCTCTTGTAGCACAAAAGCAGCCACAGGCAATATGCAAATAAATGTGGCTGTGTCCCAATAAACCTTTGTTTATGGACGCTGAAATTTGCATTTACTTTTCATGTGCCATGAAGTATACTTTGTGATTTTTTCAACCACTTACGTATGTAAAACAAAACCGGCAGCAGGTTGGACTTGGACTGCAAGACAGCTGCCTACCCTGTGGTCCACAGGATGACCCATGGTGTAGCTAGGTTCGGGCCACATGATCATTTCTGCCTACAGGAAGTGCAGATGATTTATATATGTAATACTCTTGGGCTAAGGATAGCACCAATCGGTGTCATAGTCCCTGTCTGAAGGATAGCTGCCTTCGGTTGCCTAACTTGCGTCAGTCTTTGAACAAGAAACAGCCTTGGCTGTATCACAGGGAGACTCTGGAATCCCTGTCAGCACAGCCTATCCTAATTTCCCAAATCTCATACCATCAATCAGCCAGGGTTACAATTTCCAGCCACTGTATTCCAAATAATGCTAGCAATAGAAGAAAACCTCACTTCGCATTGTGTCCAATTGTTTATTCATTTGCCACCTCGTCTTATAGCAAATATGCAGCCTGTGAAATGTCTGGCTCCAACTGAACAGTCTGTGGATTCCTTTTTTCCTTTACAGCTTTTTGTTCTAATTATACATAATAGCAACACATACTTATGCTTCCACTCTAGTACTTTGCTGTTTATCTTCCCATTTAAAAAAACACATTTTTATGTAGTCGTGGTCATACTGTTCATACAATTTTCATTGTACCCTTTTACAACTTATTTGCTCCGTATTACCGCAAACATTTCACATTTATCAGCTGAGGGGGCTTCTACTCGATTCCAGCCTGATTTTCTCCCTACAAAATCTGAAAATCAAACCCATACCACCTTGACGAATTTTCTTCTGAAGATCCTAATCCAGTCCACAGGAAAATATTATCTGTAACCATGTAACTTCAAGGCTTTTTCTTATAAAAAATATCCATGGCCATGATATGCCAAAGATGGAATCACCTCCTCCCAGTTCCAGGGTACATTAAAATACTCCTTTCACATTAAGTGACGACGAATGGTCCCATGCCTAAGTGCAGTGGGTGGGTGGGCGGCAAGTTGGGAATGGAAATTAGCTCTTGCTACATATACACGTATGTGTTTTAGTGCACATGCCTTTTGGAGAAAGAAAACATGATGGGCTGCCTAAATAAGCTTATCTGATGCTTTCCCAGAAGGGGAAACCAGAGGGATGCCCAGATCCATAAAGTTCAGAGATGGTTCAAAAAGGGAGGCAAGGGCCAGCCCCAGTGGCCTAGTATAGTTAAGTTTGGTGCGCTCCACTTTGGGAGCCTGGGTTTGGTATCCAGGCGCCGACCTATACCACTCCTGGCATGCTGGGGTGGTGACCCACACACAAAACAGAGCAAGACTGGCACAGATGTTAGCTCAGGCTGAATCTCTGTCAGCAACAACAACAAAAAAAAGGGAGGCAGTTTATTCAACAAATACGTATTGAACATATTCCATGTGTCAGGTACTAGAGGTAAAAATCTCCTCTTTGCATATACTTAAAACCAACTGTTTTGCATTTTGTATGGGAACACATAGCTCAGTATCTTATCATACTAAAGATTTAAATATTAGATGAAAATTGTCTGGTGACAATGGGTGTTTCTAATGAATCTGGGTTGGTGAATATAAATACATTTCAAGGGCATCAGAAACTTAAAAACAGCTGAGAAGGTGAAAATCTATTTTACTTCAAGACACCCTAGTCCCACTTACATACAAAGTATAAAAAAAGTTTATCTGCTGGTAACTGTTTGAATCTTGAAATGTAACTCCACATCAGATGATATTGATACAAAATGCTAGCTACTAATCCATCCTAGCCCACCAAAAACTAGTTTAATGTTAGTAAAAATGATCACATACACATAAATGAATCTGTATTAATACTTCAACTGCCTTCTCACTCTCCATATAATTGAACTCCCAGTTTCAACCATCTAACGTTAAAGCCTAAAGTACCTTTATAGGTTAAATGTGCTCTGTCTAAAAAGAACCATTTAGACAGTCAAGCAAGATTTTATTTATTTGATGGTAACAAAAAAGGCCACAGTTTAGTACATAAACCTATAGCTAACGGTGACCCTTCTATCCAGGCAGAGTAACTACAGACAGCTATAAAGTCTGCAAAGAAAACTAGAGGAGACCAGGACAAGGAGGCAGTGGGACCCTGGCTACACAAGCTGGTATGACTCCCTGTATTTCAGCAAGGGCAGGCGAGCCTAAATGACTGCTTTCCTTACTGACTTGAACTGACAGTTTTTCCTCTGAAAATCTTGTCAATGCATTCCATTCTTGTCTAGTTAAATATGAGGAATCAGCCCTCACAACACAGTCACATTTTTCAGAAGAAATACTGTACACAATACATTCAGAATCACTGATTGCTTTTTCTTCGTCTTTTTCTCCTTGAACGGGCAGGTGTTTTAGTCTCTTGTGTTTCTTCTTTTACACCGGATATGGGCTGTTTGAAAACTATTTCATCATCTTTATCATTATCCTTCATTGCAGCCACTTCAGATTTTCGTTTCTCCAAAAACGTTGGTGTACAAACTGGAGTGGGGCCCTGGATTCAACAAATAAAAGATCACAAAACACAAATGCAGGAAGATATTTGGAATGAATGACTTTATTCCCCCTCCCGAGCACCTACCTTCTATTTTTACAAGCTACAACGTGTGACTTTAGGCCTGTTTTCCATCTTTTGGTGATACAACTGCACCTGATAAAGAACTTAAGGTGCATATCTGTATCAAACTTGGTATGGAAATTCACAATTGGAATATAATATGCTCCATTATAGGGTATTAGTTAGAAAATCAAAAACCTTACATTTACGAAAATAGTGGCCTCATTTCTCCCTATGAAGTCAGCCTCTTTGCTGAAAAGGTGAAAAGTGCAATAAACTCACAATGGTAACCTTTGCTAAGCTCACTATATCTGCTTAATCACCAGTAAGGACTTACCAAAAGGTCACAAGATTAAATCTGAAGTTTAACAAAGTGACAGTAGCAGAAACTGCTTTTCCTCTTTCAAATTACAATACCCAATTCCCAGAATATTGAAGATAGTTTTACCTGGCTATCCACTGTCTTCTCAGGAGTGTTAGGAGTAATCACAACCTCTTTTTTCTTCTTCTTACATAAAAAGAACAAAATTTTCCTCAATAAATTTTAAAAGACTTCATTAATTTGCATACTTATCAGCTATAGTAGTCTTGAACATATTTTCCCATTTATCTCTCTCTAATATCTGACATATAACATGATAAATAAAAAAAATTTTACCTGTCTCTTTGCAGATTTCCGAAGATCACTGTTTGGAGCATTTTTTTCTTTTTTATGTAAAATCTTAAGGAAACATAAAGTTATAAACTGGCAGTCTCACATATTTACATTTAATTTACCATTAGATTCTTATATATGTTATCAGTAAATTTAATTTGATTTAATAAGCAAAATGCACAAATACAGTGAATGATCTTAAGTAAAGGTCAAAACTAGAAGAGGGGCCTGAGGAATGGGCAGAAACTGGGGAGACAAGTGGAGGCCGAAACCCGGGGCTGGCCATGTAGTATCTCGAGTCAGGAACGTGAAATTCAGGAAGACTTTGAAAAGGCAGGCCTTGCAGGAGGCCTGTCCTGGCTGAGTTCAGGGTTGTGAATGAAGCAGTCCTGCTCTCCTGCAAAGTCACACACAGGCTACAGGAAAAGGAGTTTTCACATGTCTGTTTTCAAGCTTCCCTGTCCCCACTCTACCAGGGCCCAAGGATTGAGACATAATGCTCTTTTAACACATATTGTTAAAGACTGTGTTCAGGATTTGGGCAAAGAATTAACAACCAGGAACTGGGCCAAAGGAGGGTAACTCAGTCTTCTAGTTTCTGGATAAGGTTAAAAGACCAAATAAACCTGGGAACAGATGCCATCTCTTATTAACTGATTAGCTTTTTGGAAATAATCTGATAGGGTCTATAGAAGACCCCAAACAATCTCAAGACCCAGTCAAGAAAAGAAATAAGATCTTCACCTATAGTAGCCACACCCTAATGAGCTGCATTCTTGTTTTTTAGGTGAAAACATACAGCTCTCCTTCCCCTGAAAGAGGGAGAGAGATGCAGCAAGGTCTCCTTCAACAAGCAAGGGAATAAGAACTGGATGAAGATTTGTGCTAACTCATTTTCATGTAAGTAGGCTTGCTACATTTCAACCCCCGCTCATTTAATTCACAGAATTGATGCTTACTGGTTAATTCTGATATACGCTTTACAAATATTTCCAATTTAAAAGAACAGGAAACAAAATTTTAACTAGAATGACATAAAAAGGATGGTCTTGATATTTACCGATTGCATATAATAAACCAATCATCATTTAGTTCTGGTAATGACATCTTTAACAGTAATTGGTTAAATAGTGGTTTAACTTCAGTAATTTAAAAACATCACAAAAATTTTGCAAATCAGGTAATCCCTTTCAGGAGTTTCCTCTTCTGTATAATAGGATCTGCTCGGACAAACTTTTAGAAAGAACCCACAATACAATGTTTCACAAATTTAGTCAAAACCTGGTATGGGATAAGCACTGGGCTAATACTTTATACATATATATATATATATAAAATCATAAACATGTTACAACTAGTGAGGTATGAAGCCCACCCCCAAGAAAAAACACAAACATTTCATGAAGGAATACTTACCAATGAAGGAAAATTATAATCAATTCCTTTTTTAGCTAATCTCTTCCTGAGTAATTTTTCTTTCTTTTTAAATCGCTCCTCCATCCGTAGCTTTTGAAGAAGTGTCCGATTCTGATTATATCGTTTCACTGCTGGATATGACGGATTTTTAAATGGAGCATGCCACTCTCTAAAAAGTTCTGCATGTACTTTTTCAGGCGGTATAATATGACCTATATTGAAAAAAATGTTTTCAAACAAGTGGCAGGGAGAGGATTTTAATGTTAATTTAGCATTTCCCCAGTGTCACTCCCCACATCATAATGAAGATAACATGTCTCCCATTTACACGGGGAAGCCTAAAAGAAGAAAGCAGGTACCCAAAGAAAAGTCAGACAGCCAGCAACTGTTGATTAAACACCTGCTGTGTGCCAAGAACTATTCCAGGCACTGGGGATACTAAGAGAACGAGAGCTGTACAAAGGAGGGTCTTGGCGCCATCAAGTCTCAGGTTCCTGAAGCTAACAGGATCCCACTCAGACCGTGTGACCTGCTGGAGCAGAAGCCATCACTTTCCAGCTCATATCCTCTGGGCATCTCTCCAGGACTAAGGCAGCTTACTTCTTATCTGCATCTCTCTGCTTAAGGGCTCTATGGGCCTAATGGCTATGGAAGCACATTAGGCCCATAAGCAAGGCAAGCCAGAACCCCTGGAATCAACCCTCAAACAGTGATGGATGGGGAGTCAGTAGATCAACACCCCAGTTCCCTTGCCTGTCAGGTGGAATTCTGTCCCCCAGTGTTACCCAGCAGGATGAAGCCTAGGTGCCTATGCAGTAACTTGCCTGCTGAGACACCCTTTATTGTCCTCCTTTCCCTCTCTGTCTCACTTCTCCATTCCCTATTTTTTCCTGCGATCACCTCCAAAATAAACTACTTCCACTCAAAAAAAAAAAAATCATGCAGCCAATCTCACTCAGAGTTCAGAACCTCTTGGGTTATCTTTCAAAAGTCAGATACAGCACAGCAAAGATCTCACACATGTAGTCCCCTGAGACCTTTAGATCACCTACTCAGTCCATTTTCTCCTGGCAAGAGCCATGTTTTGTTTTTGTTTTTTTGAGGAAGACCGGATCTGAGCTAACATCTATTGCCAATCCTTTGCTTTTCATTTTTTTTTTCCCCCAAAGCCCCAGTAGACAGCTGCATGTCATAGTTGCACATTCTTCTAGCTGTTGCATGTGGGACGCGGCCTCAGCAAGGCTGAAGAAGCGGTGCGTCGGTGCGCACCCGGGATCCGAACCCGGGCCGCCAGCAGCGGAGCGCACGCACTTAACCGCTAAGCCATGGGGCCGGCCCCAAGAGCCATGTTTTTAATGCGTGAATGAACACATGACCTCAACGAGGCTACTGGGATCCTCTCTCACAGCAAGAGGAACAGAGCAGAGAGATGCGACTCAGATGGCTTCGTCAGCTGCTTGAACAGATGCATGCGACCTGGCACCTGGGATGGCCATACTCCACCATGAGCACAGGGAGGCCAGAAACTGAACTCTGCCTCCGGAGGGCACTGAGCTCCAGACAGGGATGTTCTGGGAATGCAACACTGGCGGCTCTACTTTCTGCAGGATGAATTTCTCACTTAGTGTTGTCACTCCTCCACTCCTCATGGCTTTGCTTGTGGAAGAGCTGCAGCCATCGTCACTTAACTTTGAAATGTCATCTTTTATCTTTAATGTTATCCTAGCGAGCAGCATTAACGGTTTCTCACTGCCCTCGGGATACACTCTAAACTTCCAGATTTGTAAAACCTTCAATAACCTGACCTCCTCTCATCCCTTCTATTTCTTCTCCCTCATCTCTTGCTAGTCTCACATTCTCTCACAGGCAAATACTGTTAGTCACCTCTGGTTTTGCATTTGCTGTCCTCTCAGCCAGGAATGGTCTCAATCTTTACTCCTATCCTCTCTACTTGGCTCACTCCTATTTAATCTTCAGGTTTCAACTTAAGTGATACTTCCTCAGGGAAGCCTTCCACATCCCATTAGGGATGGGTTAGCTGCTCTCTCTATGTACTCCTAAAGTAACTTGTCTCAATTCCATCTCAGCATAAAAACAGCTCTCACTCTAGAAGATTTTAAAATTCCAATGAGACTCTGTCTGGAAAATGCACTTAAATCCTGCACCATTCCTTAAGAGAATCATCCCAGAGATGAAATGGGACATGCAGGTAGCTAAGTAACCTGCCCTTCACACCACAGCCACCCACCAGCAGCAGACACCTATGCAATCCTATAGGTAAGACGAGCACTTACACTTCAAGAGTCTTTCACCAAAAAGGTAGTTGTTCATTGTTTCAGCAACTATTTTGGCAACATCTTCAGACTCAAACTCCAGGAAGGCATAGCCTTTGCTGTTTCCAGTCTGCAATGTAAAATCCACCACAAAAGTAGAACAATTATATTCTAACACATCATTAAACTTCTAAAATGCCATTAATTTAAATAATGTACATTAGCCTCACTGTCGAAACATCATGACACCCTTAATTCCAACTGCAACTCACAAAGTGTGGGGACTGTTACGGGAAAAGAAAAGATGCAAAATAATGTGAACATGCCACTGATTTTGAGGTATTCCTGGGATTTTGATTACATGTGCTAAATACATTACTACATTTGGAATTTATTCAATAGCAACACCCCATCATATAGAGGAAATTTGGTAGGTTCCCACAGTCCTTTCCTCAAGTTATTGATCCCACTGGTAGGCATAATATTTATGTATTAATAACATCCAAAAGATAGTATTATGCTTCACAAAGAATGCAGGTAATATAATTCCCATTTTACATTTAACAACTGAAAAGAAACTAACTCCTCAGGGTTTCCAAGCTAATCATTAAAATACTGCATTCAGGGCCGGCCCGGTGGCTTAGTGGTTAAGTGCGCGCGCTCTGCTGCTGGCAGCCTGGGTTTGGATGCCGGGCATGCACTGACGCACCGCTTCCCTGGCCATGCTGAGGCCGCACCCCACATACAGCAACTAGAAGGATGTGCAGCTATGACATACAACTATCTACTAGGGCTTTGGGGGGAAAAACAAATAAATAAATAAAATTATTAAAAAAAAAAATACTGCATTCATTTTCATGTTTACTAGTGACTGGTCATCCTCACAGCTGGGGGCCAAAGGAAGAGGCCAATGTTCTCTGAAATGCGCATCCCAGGGTCCTGCACCTATCTTAGTAACAAGAGTATGGGTTCTGGAGTCCAATTGCCCAGGTTTGGCTCCCGGCTCTGACACTTACTTGGGTAAGCAACGTTAAGGCTTCAGTTTTTCATTCTATAAAGCGGGGATAAAATAACCACTCTCATAGGGTTGCTATGAAGATATGAAATAATCCATAGGTGGTCACACGACATCTGTCGGGTACTCAGTAAATGTTACTGTCGGGGCTGGCCCAGTGGCTTAGCAGTTAAGTGCGCACGCTCCGCTACTGGCGGCCCAGGTTCGGATCCCGGGCGCGCACCAACACACCGCTTGTCTGGCCATGCTGAGGCCGCGTTCCACATACAGCAACTAGAAGGATGTGCAGCTATGACATACAACTATCTACTGGGGCTTTGGGGAGAAAAAGGGATAAAAAGGAGGAGGACTGGCAATAGATGTTAGCTCAGGGCTGGTCTTCCTCAGCAAAAAGAGGAGGATTGGCATGGATGTTAGCTCAGGGCTGATCTTTGTCACACACACACACACAAAAACAAAACAAAAAATAAATGTTACTGTAGGGTGGTAGAACATGCCATGCTTATCTGCCACTTTGACATAAGGATTATTTTGAGCTGAAGGCACTTGAGAAGCAGATATAAGAAAAGCTCTGTGCCCTCCCCCTACCTGCCTAAAAGCAGCACATAAATTTACTGACGTGTCTTCCCTCTTCTCTCTACCAGAAAGACAAACTTTAACTCACTAGACTTTATCTATCATTGGTTTCCCATATATTTGCCTTCCCACAATTTGCAGCCCTAGAAACTCAAAGCCCTTTTCCTGTGTCTTGTCACTTCTCTAAAAATGTACCGTTCCTTTGCTAAGATGTTACACGGGCCCAGGTTCTCACCAACCCTTTATTTTTTTTTTTTTGAGGAAGCTCAGCCCGGAGCTAACACCTGTGCCGATCCTCCTCCACTTTATGTGGGACACCGCCACAGCATGGCCTGACAAGTGGTGCATCGGTGCGCGCCCGGGATCCAAACCCGGGCCGCCAGCAGCAGAGCACGCGCACTTAACCGCTACGCCACGGGGCCGGCCCCATCTCACTAACCCTTTGAGTTATTCCCAACCCTTGGAGCTATGCATCCCGAGTGCTCCCACGTGTAAGCATACTTCTGTTTGTTTTACTCTTGTTAATCTGTCTTTCATCAGTCCAATTTACAGGGTCCCAGCCAGAGAACCTAGGAGGGTAATGGAAAAAAGAATTTTTCCTCCCCTGGAGGTCCAATTATTAGTGACAATAACTAGAAATATTTTACAATCTTGTACTAAACAACATATTTTTGGATATGAATCAAAACTAGTGACGTGATTCTGGAAAAAAGAAACCACTTAAAAGGTGCACAGCTTAAGAGAGTGGGAGTCAGGAGGCTCATTTCTAGCACCAGTGTGCCGCTAACCAGCAACTTGGACACGTCCACATCTCTGAGTCTCAGATTAGTTATCTGCAACAGGAGGATTTCGATAAAAATTTAAATGTTTGAAAATCCTTTTACAATCCCAACTCTTGACAGAGAGGGGAAAGATGGTGGAGAGGAAGAGAGAGACACTGTGAAATCCAACTTAACTCACCACACTGTAAACGGATAAAAACCTTTTGAAAAGTAATTTAAAACCACATACCATGAGCACAAAAACTATAACAAAAACTCAAAAAAACCTTCATCTAGTAATTTCAGAAAGATGCTGGAAACACCAAATAGTCAAAATTGGGGTGAACAGAAAGGTAGCAGCTTTCCTATGTAACACTGGTGCAAATGGTAAAATTTTAGTGCATCTCCTCAAGGAACAGGCTTTCTACAAGACAACTGGACCAAACTCTCCAAAAAAGCCAATGTCAAGGAAAACAAAACAAGCAGACAAGGAAACTGTTCCCAGATAAGCTGAAGAGCTCTAACAACCAAATAAATGCACAAACTTCGACCAGATTCCAGAATAGGGAGGGAAAAAAATAGCTAAAGACTTTTCTGGAACTATTAGGGATATGTAAAGGTGGACAGTACACTGTATAGATTATTACATTGTGGTTATGAAGAGAATGTCCTTATTCTGGGTAGATTTATGATGAAGCATTTAGAAAGTATTATGACTGCAACTTTCTTCAAAAGGCTCAAAAAGTGTGTATGTTTTTATAGATATGGAGAAAGATGAAGCTACTTGTCAGGATGTCGATAATGCGTGAATCCAGGCGAGGGGTAGGGATGTTCATTATACTATTCTTTCTATCTCTCTGTAGACTTCAACATTGAACATTTTCAAAATACAAAGCTGAGGCGGGGGAACAATGACTACACTGCAATATGGGAAAACATTTATAAAATAACGTCCCACAAAAGGCAGGAAAAGAGTTTTTGAAAAAGACAATAATAAGAAACGGCAAAAGACATGAATAGGCAATTCACAGAAGAGAGAACTCCAACGGCCAATAAACACCTAATGATACTAACCTCACTAATAAGGCAGATAAAAAAACCATGACCATTTTATACTCAGTGATTCTGAGGATAAGCTGTAGAGCAGTATCTTTCAAACTGAGAGTCTGACCTTTTAGAGGAAAACAAAATCAATTTAGTAGGTCAGAAAGGTATTTCTAAAAAACCGAATAGAAAGGTTAAGTATTATCTCGTATGACTTTTATTTCACTTATGTTTACATACACGTATATGTGTGCTGGCTTGTGGTGTACCTTACTTCTTCTTGTGGGTCAAAAGTCTGAAAAATATTATTCTAGAGAAACTTGCCTACACCTGCACAAAGAATGTTCTTAGTGGCTTCACGTATAACAGTGAAAAACTGTAAAAAAAAAAAACACAAAACCCTCATGTTCAATAGAAGACAGATAAATGAACTTTAGTATGTTCAAGCAAAGGACACAGCAATGACAATGAATGTGCTAGAGCTGTATCAATAAAGCTCAGAGCAGACAGTTGAATGAAAAAATTAAGTTTCAGAATAAAATATATAACTAATATAGATTTAAAACAATAATGTACAATGTATATTGATACATGAGTATGTAGTAAAAATTGAAAAACACACACAGCAATGAAAAACACTGAATTCATGAATACTAATTCCCTGGGCATGGGGAGAAGGTGCAGAGGACTGGGGAAGGGTACAAAGGGACCTCAAGTTCACCTATAATCCATTTCTTAAAGAACAAAGATCTGGAGCAAGTTTGAGATGAAGCTGACATCTGATAAAGGTGAACGGCAGATACCTGAACAGTCACTAAATCACTCTCTAGCAGACTTCAGGAGGTTTGAAATATCTCACCCACCTAATAAGAAACCACTACAAATAAGCAAATGGAATAAAAGGGAAGGAATACAAAGAAAATATGTTATTTTCGTTAGGATGGAAGAAATACTAGGGCACTTTAAATTTAAAATTCCCTTTAATGCTGACGTGTTGCTTTGACAACATTTAATACCTGTGGTTTTATAACAACTAGCAGATGATGGACACATACCCTATCCCCTCACATGCCAAATCAAATATAAAATTTAACTTTGATTTGTTATAACTCAGGCAGGAAAATGCGGAAAAACTGTATCAAAAAACCCCCAGAGAGGGGCCGGCCCCGTGGCGTAGAGGTTAAATGCGCGCTCTGCTGCTGGCGGCCCAGGTTTGGATGCCGGGTGTGCACCTCCGCACCGCTTGTCAGGCCATGCTGTGGTGGCGTCCCACATAAAGTGGAGGAAAATAGGCACGGATGTTAGCTTAGGGCTGATCTTCCTCACAAAAACAAAAAAACAAAAAACCCCCAGAGATTCCAACAATGAGAGGTCTATGGTTACAACCAATTAAAGTTTATGTGTGCAGGAAGAAAATAAAGTGGGCCACTCCTCCTTTACTGATACAAACCACATAAACCATTTTTTATCAGGAGATAGAGATAATATAACAATAACATTTATACAGTGTTTACTGTGTGTTATCAGGCATTGCTCTAAGAACCTTACATTCATTACCCCGTGTTTAATCTTTCACTAGATACTCCTAGGAGGTTGGTGCTCTTTTACTCATATTTTACAAATCAGAAAACCGATGCATGCAGAGGTTACATAATTTGTCCAAGGTCGTACAACTAGTAACCTGTAGAGTCAGGCCTCAAACCTAGGTAGTCTGGCTCCAGTGTCCTCATCCTTAACTATTCACTATACAAACTTTTGCTATTACGGGGTGCCTACACCAAAGGGTAATACAAGATGATGTATGAACCGCTCCTCAAACTGAAGTTCATGTACACCTGGCTCAGTAGCCATAAAATAAATATGATTTATTTACTAGGATTGTCAATTTAATTTGAGGATTTGGGGCAATCACTTTTTTTTCTCGAGGAAGATTGGCCCTGAGCTCACATCTGTGCCAATCTTCCTCTATGTTGTATGTGGGTCGCGGCCACTGCATGGCTGACAAATGGTGTAGGTCCGTGCCTGCGATCCAAACCCGAAAACCCAAGCCACTGAAGCAGAGCATGCTGAACTTAACCACTAGGCCATGGGGCCAGCCCCCACGTTTTTTTTTAAATAAAGTAAACATTTACAATAATACTGATTTTGCTTTTGTGGTTGTTTCAGGTTCTAAACCTCATCCACCTCCCTTTTCTGGAGCAAAGTCTGATAAACAATAATATGTGGACATGCTCTCAACTATCAAGGATGACATCCTTTTAAAGAAACAAACAGACAATCTAAATTCAACACAAAAATCTTACCCTTTTACTTCTGGACAGTCTAAGTCTTGTAACAGTGCCAAACTGCGAGAAATATGCTCGGATCTGGGTTTCGTAAAGCGCTGGAGGTAGGTGGCCCACATAGATTACTCCAGGAGTGAGTTTTTTTTTCTCCTGTCGCTGAAAACATAAAAAACAGATAATTACTTTTTCAATTAAAAAAAATCACATTGCAACAAAACTTGCAAACCTCCCTAACTCTCAAGAGGAGACCAAGAGCCTAGCCACTATTTCCACTTAGCAGAACAGTAACTAAAGAGTTAGCTGTTTAATGTCCATCTCCCCACGAGGACAATCATCACAGCGGATTGTCTTCTCAGCCTGTGTCCCAGCACGCCGCACAATGTTCATGCTCGATAACTATACGTTGAATCAACAAGTCTTTGAACACACTATTTTAAATCTTCAGGCCGGAGAACTCCACATAAAAGTACCCTTCACCTCTGTATGCGGATCGCTGTTGACTCGCACCCACCTAACCAAACAATTTCGAAACTTCCGTAACCCTTCACAACGCCAACGAACTTTTCAGCGTCTGTCATCATGTCCTTGCCTTCTATTACAACTTTTAAGTTTTCAAACGTGTATTTCCTGCTAAAAATCAAGACAACTATAACTTGACGTCAGGGGCCCTAATCAGCAAACGGAACTTGGCAAATACTGTCTCCAAACTACCAACCAGACATATGAACTCTCTGAATTCGGGGGCCAGGCGGACGCGTGGGAGCTCTAATCCGTGGACCGAGAGGGCCCGTCCCAGCTGGCTCCTGCTCCTCTCGTCCCCCCACACCTCACCCTTAGTCCACGGGAGGACTCTAAGACCTCCGCGGCCACAGCCCACCCCCATTTCCCAGTCAGCGCACACTCCGTCTCGGGGGCTCGGCCTACAAACTCGCGAGGTCGGCGCTCACCCGAGGCCATCCCGGGGGCAGCAGGGCGCGGCACCGGGCCCGCGCGTCCCCGCGGCCCAGACCCGGCCCGCCGCCTCCCCTCGCAGCCCGGCCGTGGCGGCCGCTCACCTGGGTGGCGCGCCGGCGAACCTGCGCCACCTCCTTCTGAAACTTGGCGTCCTCCTGTGGGTTCAGGGACAGGAGAGTCTTGGCGGGGCCCGCAAAGACCGCCATGCTGCAAGTCCCCAAGACGACCAGCTCCACGCGGCGCGTCCGGAAATGCCGAGCCCTGAGTTCCTCCGAAGCGGAAGTGAGGCGGGACGTGCGCGGCGACGCGCGGGGCGCGGGGGCGGGGCTGGGCGAGTTCGGGCGCCCCCTGCGGGCCGGGTGCCCTTTGGCCTCGCTCTCGCGCTGACCGCCTGCCTAAAATGGCAGACGGTAGTTTGTTCACGCTTGCTTTGCGGCCAGCCAATTTCAAAGGGGGTTTAAAAATAAATCCCAAACAATATCCGTGCTTTTGAGGTCTTGCTAACCATTCTTTAATTCTTTTTTATTTCCTTTTTTCACTCGCTCGTTTCTGAGCCTACTGTGTGTCCTGCTGCTGCTGCCCTTAGGTAACATACAGATTGGGTGGGTGGGGGGGGATGGGGAGTGGGTGGATAAAGGACGTTTGAGGGTGGGATTGGTGTAATGGGAGACATAAGAGCCCCGTGGAGGGGGGAAGCACACTGGTGACCAATGAGGGCCTCCTGGAGGAGGTGGCATTTGAACTGAGACCTGAAGGCTGGAAGGAGCAGCCTGTGCAGACCTGGAAGCCCACCGTGCAGGCAAGAGGGACAGCGTGTACAGTGTCCTTACGGCTGGAAAGAAGGAGTCGGCCACTGTGGTTGGAGCTCAGCGTGTGAGGGAGAGGGGCAAGGGGGCAGGCTGGAGCTCCAGGGCTCTGTGTCAAGGTTTAAAGCTTGGGTTTTATTGTAAATGCAGGGGGTGTGAGGGTTTTAAGCAAGGCTGTGGCTGTACCTTTCAACTACTACTCTAGTAAGGGTGGAAGGTGGATAGCAGAGGAAGCGGGGGTGGCGTGGGGTGGGGTGGGGACGAGGCTAGAGCAATAGTCAAAGCAGAGCTGCTCTGGGGGATGGTGGTGGCAGGTGTTCTGGAACCAATGAGGGCTGAGTTTGGCTGGTGCCCAGGGGTACCTGTGGGAAGAGTGGATGGTAACTGTAGGGTAGAGTGGCGTGGGAGCGATTGTACAGTGAGGGCCAGCGTGCTTCCTCTGGGAGCCACTTGCCTGCCTTTGCGTCCCTCACCCCAGTCACACCCCAGCTCAGCTCAACTGTCACCTGTCAGGGAAGCCCTCTGCGACCCTGTTGCCGAGGTCACCTCCTCCTATTAAATACTCTCTTACAATGGCGTTTTCATGAACAAGCTGGATTTTCAGGAGAGTGCAAGCAGAGAGCAATTTTATTCTTTCTCAGGACTGCTTCTTTTCATGGACTTGTTCCTTCTCCCCCCTGGACGAAATCTTGGGGAGAGCTCCTCAGATATCAGTGTATAGAAATGTTTTCAGGGTGTTCAAAATCTGACAGCAAGTGTCTCCTCTCCCCACACTCGGACCTGTCTCAGGTGAGAAATCTCTCAAGGAGTCACAGTTGACATTGTCTCTCTGGCTTCACCTTGTCCCCTGCACCCCAGTTTCTTTTTTGGCTTCTCCATGATTGAGATGGGGAGAGCGCAAGGAAGCGGCAGGAAGGGGCTCCTTGACTGGCAGGTGCCATGTGGTTGGGGAGCTTCAGGTGGGGCGCATCCTTGGTTGCTGACTCACTCTTTCCAGGCATACTTTTGAGGTGTTCCCTCGCCTGGCTGCTCATGGCTTAGCCTGCCTGCCTGTGGTACCACCTGCCTGCTTAGGTCAGCTGTGTGTCCAGGTGCTCCTATTGGAAGGGCCTTTCTAAGCTGACCCCATCCTGATCCTTTAGTAAGGGCCACATCTTTTGTCCTCTCTGTTGTAGGAGATGCTTTTTCCTCTTTGCATTGCTGTAGGGTGGGCCTCCTGGCTGGTCAAAGTTAGATGTTTGATTTATGAGTCACTTATGGGTGCCTGTATCCCCCAAATTCCAGAGGACACAGAACAAGCTGTTGGTTCCCTAAAGGCCCCTCCCTTGAGTGTGTGTGTGTGAACACTCCCCTCTTTCCCAAGGATGAAACTTGACATATCTCATAGCTTCTAAGGGGAAGAGAGAGGTAGGGAGGAGCAGAGAAGGGAAGACAGCAAAGTGACAGTTCTCTTCTGGGAGATCCTCTTTCCAGTTTTTGCAACCACCTCCATGAATTCCTGGCCTCCCGTTACATCCCCCAGGTGGGTGGTGACCCAAGGTTTCTCAAAACTGAATGAGAGGCCAGCCGCAGTGGCCTAGAGGTTAAGTTTTGTGTGCTGTGCTTCGGCAGCCCAGGTTTGGTTCCCAGGCGCAGACCTACACCACTCGTCTGTCAAGGGCCTTGCTGTGGTGTTGGCTCACATACAAAAAGAGGAAGATTGGCAACAGATGTTAGCTCAGGGTGAATCTTCCTCAGCAAAACAAAAGAAAACAAAACAATGAGCATGTAGATTTCCTGGGGGTCTTGTTACATGGCCAGTTCTGATTCCTAGCTCTGGGGTGGGGCCCCAGGTTCTGTGTTTCTAACAAGCTCCCCGGTGAGGCTGATGCTCCGTGGACCAAACTTGGAGTAGTAGTAGGAGGGATTCGGGCAATTGATCACTGTGCTGGGTTGAATTGTGTTCCCCCAAAAGAGATGTTCAAGTCTTAATCCCGGTATATGTGATGGAAATAGGGTCTTTGCAGATGTAATCAAGTTAAGGCGAGGTCATGCTGGAGTAGGGTGGGCCCTAATCCAATAACTAGTGTCCTTATAAAAACAAGGAAATTTGGATACACACACACACACACAGACACACACACACGGAGAACACCACAGTGATGATGAAGGCAGAGATGGGAGAGAGGCAGTTGCAAGCTAAGAAACGCCAAGGATTGCTGACAACCATTGGAAGCTGGGAAGAGGTAGAGAAGGATTCTTCCCTAGAGCCTTTGGAGAGAAAATCGTCCTGCCAACATCTTGGGTTTGGATTTCTAGTCTCCAGAACTGTGAGAATAAGTTTCTGTTGTTTTAAGCCCCCCAGTTTTGGTGATTTGTAATGGCAGCCCTAGGAAATGAATACAGCACCATGGTGGGTGCCGCCTGAAGGGGTTTTCTGAGGCAGACACTGGTCCTGGGCCTGTCTTGGCTGTTGGGAGCTACCCATGAAGGCCAGGTGCCAGAGGAGCTCCTGGATGTTCCCAGAAGGATGCCGGGCCACCCTCTCCTTGGCCCTTCACCAGACCATAGAAGTCAGCCCTTAACTGGGGACGGAGTCTCAGGCCCCGAATCCTCACCGCAGCCCAGACCGGACCTGCTTTCATTTCCCCTTTGAGCCTTGGCCAGTCACTCTCAGTTAACAGTGATTTCCACTGACGTTCGCTGTGGCCCTGCTGGGTAACATCTCATTCTGCCACCCAGGGCCCAAGGGTCACTCTGGGACCTAGGTAGGTGATCACAGGAGTTGATGTGGTATCCTGGTCAGAGAGCCCAGAAACCCGTTACCGCCCTGGGATGTGCCTGGGGGAGATGGCCCTCTCTCCAGGAGGGCCTCAGTCTCCTCATCCGTGAAGAAGGGTTTGGCTGGGACGGTTGTTAAGGTCTCCCTGGGGGAGTCTTCACTCCTTAGTGGCAGCAGCAACACTACTAATGCTCAGACTGGCAGCTTGCCTTCTTCATGCCAGGTGACAGGCTGGGGCTGTGTGTGTTTGTCCTTCCTTATCTTTTCTCTTCCTCCTTCTTCCTTCTTCCCTCCCTTCCTTCTCTTCTTCCCTCCCTCCCCCCCCCCTTTCTCTTTTTGCATGGAGGTGGGGAGGCTACTGACACCTTGGGAGGGACTGTTCTTCACTGAGCTGGACTGTCCCATACATACCACCCTGGTACCCTGTCCCCTGGCACTCAATGCCAGTGGCACCCCAGTCATTGTAACAACCAGAATGGCTCCAGGCACTGCCACACACCCCTGAGTGGACTATTAAATGTGCTTACTGCAGGACTTTCCCTTCCTTTTCCCCCACTGACCTCCTATGCCACCCCTCTGCTGGGATGGAATGGTCACGTGTCTTTCCTGTGATGCCACCATCACCGCCTATGGGCTGGAACACCTGCTGGGGGCCCAGCATGGTGAGGGCTGGTGGCTGGGATATGAGGTGGGGCGGGCAGCAGAGCTGGGCAAGCAGCAGGGTGAGGCAGGGTGTGCTGTGTCCAGGGGGCTGGGCCTTAGGAGGGAGGGCTCTGTGGGGTGGGGCTGAGGGCTGGCAGGAGAAGGGACACACGTGGGCCCGGCCCACCTTCCCCCTCCCGTGTTTTCCTCTCTGCCTGGTCCCTGTGTGGTCATCCAACGTGCCACCCTGGATAGTGGGCCCAGCCATCAGAGTCAGCCTGCTCGGCCCTGCCCAGCTGCCCCTTGCTCAGATTTTGGAGATGGGCCTGAAACGGGCAATTCCAGGGGAAGAAGTGGGGAGAAACTCAGTGCAGCCTCAATAAAATGTCACCTGACAAACTAAAATTCAGTCTGCAGACCATTCAGGGCCGTGTGTCCTGAAGCCACGAGAAAGATTTTCTTCCTTTGTCCTTGTGAATGACTGTCACCTTTGCCTACATCCTGCTCTGTGCCAGGTTAACATCATGCACAGCCCCAAGTCCAGACCCCAAGTGTGACCTGAGTGAAGCTGGGTGGAGCCCTGGGGAGGGGGGCTGGGGAGAGTGGAGAATGAGGGGTGCCCAGAGGTCCCGATTCCCTCTGAAGACCCCTGTGCTGACTCACAAACCACTTCCTCCACCCCTGGATCCTTTCCTGCCCTTCAGTACAGGGTTGGGTCCTGGCATCCTGGGTCCCGTGGGGCCTGCAGTAGCATCGTGGTGCCCTCTTCCTAGCCTGTATTAATCATGTTTTTTATTCTCTGTATTTTTGATGTTTTGACACCTTAAAAAGCTTGCTGGCTGGGGAGAGACTGTCCCTCCCAGGGCTAGCCAATTCTGAGAGACATCAAAGGGATCACCCTGGAGCACCCCTTTCATATGCCCCCTCCTTATCTGACTCGCACACCAGCCAATATTCCCAGCCTAGAGCCCACCAGAATTACTCAAACTGGCCAATCCTAAGCTATGACCCTACCCTGCCTTGCCTTTCCCTCAGAAACCCAATAAAGGCTCTGACTTAGGCTGTCCTTCACTCCTGCTTCTGCCTCCTGACCAGACCTGGTGCTTCCCCCCTGTGGCCCTGCATGGCATGGCATGCCCTGTCCTCTTGAGAAATGTAAGTAATAAGTTCTTCTTTCAATGGCACTGGCCTCTCTGGTTGTCACTCAGTCACCTCTATAAATTAAAACCCCATGGGTACAAATGAGGCACAGCCCGAGGCCTATCTCCCTCTTTCCTCTGACTCCCTAACCCCCTTCTCCTGTTCTCAGACTGCAGGATACAACTCCCAAGCAGTATTCTGTTTCCACCCGCTCTTGCCCTCCAAGGAACCTTGCAGAAGTGCACCACTCATTACATAGTCTTCCATGCTATTAAATGAGGTATAATTTCACCCTTAAATTAGCCCAGAATGTCTGCAGTGTTAACATTCACATTGGGGAGAGTGCAGTCAAGTTGGCTCCTTCAGGCCCTGGTGGGCAGGAGAGTAGAAATTAGTTCAACCTGTCTGCATAGTGATTTGGCAAAATATGTCAAGAACTTTAAAAATAGGACCTATCAAAAGAAATGATCTTACATCCTGATAAGGGCTTACAAAGAATTTCATCACAATGTTATTTATAATAGAAAGAATTGGAACCAACCAAAATAGCCTATGATAAGGGACTAACTGGGTTAATAAACATGGCATGTCCTTTTGACAAATAAAATCACATTAACAATGTCTGCATTTCAAAAATTATTTTAAAAATTGTAAAAAAGTGAGAAAATGTTAATTTTTAAGTGACAAAGTTTATTAGAAATGGATAAGAGAAAGATGAAAACTTTAATAGAAAGATGTATAAAAAACATAGAGAATTCCCAAAAGGAATTTCAATATACATAAGAAAAATCTTTCAAATATAAATTGAAAAGTTAAATGAGGTTCCCTTACTCCCTGATCAGATTGTTAGTGCTTAAAAGACGTTTACACATTAAAACAGCGTGTAAACTGTTACAACTGTACTGGAGGGCAACTTGGCAAAGTTGATTCATTTACCACATATCTATTGAGTGGCTGCCAGGTATTGAGAAAGGTTCTCAGTGGGGTGGGGGAGGGGTGATTCTGCCCCCTTAGCAGCATTTGGAAAGGCTGGGGGCATTAGGGGTTTCCACACTGACTGGGAGGTGCTACTGACATTCAGCACCCGGCTGTATACCGAACATCCTGCGCTGAGTGGGACAGTCCACTGTTTTCGTCACATTATTTGTCCACCATTTATTCTTCTTTCTTCCCTTTGCTGTGCTTTCCTGTCGGTGGAGCTGAGCTCCCCACCCGCTGACTGTCAGCCATATGATTTGCTTTGACCAGAGGAATGTGGGAAGATATGAGACTGTGCCACTTTTGGATGGAGGTGTTAAGAAGAAGCCTTTGTTCTCCTCATTCTCATGTGCCATCCACCACGAGAAGAACATTCCCAGGCAGCCACTGCTCCCTCCACCTGGGCCCTTGAATGAGAAACAAAGGTGAGAGAAAGGAGCAGACCTTAGACTGGAGTCCAGCCAAACCCAGCAGAGCCAGACCGGTGAGAGGGAGATCAATGTTCACTGTAAGCACTGAGATGGGGAGGTTGTTTGCTGAGCATCATCGTCAGGGTGTAACCTGACTAATACACCGCACAAGGAAGATTGTCCCTGCAAATGCCTTAAGCTCTTCCAACCCTCTGCCCAAAAAGCACTGGATACAGGAAATGAACACAATGGAGCTGTAGATGGATGTGCACAGTCAACAAATAATCACATGAAAAGTTACATGCTTGCATGTTGAAATAAGTGCCATTAATGGCAAGTTGAAAGGTAGGATGCAAAAGAGGAACAGGAGGAATGATTTTGAGGGAGAGGTCAGTGAGCGTTTCTCCAAGGACAAGACATTTAAGACCTGGGGTTGAGTAAGAGTTAGACACAGAGTAGGGAAAAGCATTTGGGGCTGAGGGACCTGTGTGGCAGAGCGGGGAGGAGCTCAGTGTGCCTGGACAGGAGCACCGAGAGCACAGGTGGTGGGCGAGGCGGAGGGGCCCAGGCAGGACCTTGTGGTCTGGTCTGGCAGGACCAGAAGGGGTTTGGATTTCACCTAAGCACAATGAGAGTGATCGAGGGCTTTAAAAATATATATTTTGTAAACATATTGGTCTTATCACTACAGTGATTCAGCCTGTGGTCTATAGAAATGGACTTTGAGTTTCACGTGTCCCCAGTGGCAAGACTGCTCATGTAGGACTCCTTTACCACTGTTCGTGTTATGGGAGTTGGTAAATGGCGACGACTGAATCCAGCCCTCACACTGTCTGGAAATGGAAGGAAAGGAAATGATGCCGGAACTGATATCAGTTCCCCTGCATTAAACCCAGCATATATGGGGTTAAAACCAAAAGCACTCTTCCCCTTTCCCTGCTGCTCTAAGTTACATTCTTATGTAAGTGTAGGTTTTTTAAAGCTTTGTATCCCTGAACTTCACAAGGCAAATAGAAGTTACACATCGTTTGAGCCCAGGTGGCCTCATGCTAACATTTTGGCTAGTGATGAGTCCTTCGAAGTTTTATTATGAGGAAACTGATGTCCAGAGACTATCAAGAAGCTGAAGCTTCTCAGACCCCAACTCCTTGGCTTCCTGGTGCCAGAATCCACCATCCCCCACAGAGGCAGACAACCAAGGACACCCACCTGTGGATTCCCTTATCTCACCCTCCTCCTCCCTGTAAGCAACCTCACACGGCCAAACACAGGCTGGTGGGAAGGTACCAACCAGCAAGCCACATGCTCCGCCTCCCTAGAGCAGCCACATTCCTCCCAACCCTTAAAGCCCCTTGCCTCCCATCTTTCAGGGAGACGAGATGAATTTGAGGGCTCACTCGTCTCCTGGCTGATGTCACCAGAAGTAAAAACTCTTTCCTTGCCATAAGCCTGGCATTGCAGTTTTTATTTGTTCCCTCTCCTGTGGTGGGTAAAGAACCTGTGTTTGTGTCTGGTAACAGAAACAATGACAATGTAAATGCACTTCTTTTTTTTTTTTTTTTAAAGTTTTATTTTTATTTATTTCCGCCCCCCCCAAAGCCCCAGTAGATAGTTGTGTGTCATAGCTGCACATCCTTCTAGTTGCTGTATGTGGGACGCGGCCTCAGCATGGCCAGAGAAGCGGTGCATTGGTGCGTGCCCGGGATCCGAACCCCGGGCCACCAGCAGCGGAGCGCGCACACTTAACCACTAAGCCACGGGGCTGGCCCCTGGAAATGTACTTCTAAATAAACTGAATTTATAAAACATAGTCTTGGGTATTACAATTTTTCTGAGCTTCCGTTTGAGCAAGTATATAATTGCTTAACTAGAGCAGTGAAACTAAGAGAGAAATGCAAAGTTACTCTAGAAGAGAAACCCAAAAATGCTGTTTCTGGATCAATGGAAGAGACTTGCTAAGTAGCAGTAAGAATACTATGCTTTCACTAGTATAAATAAGATGGAAACAATTTACTAATGAGATGAACATTTCTACAATGTAAATTTATAAAACACAATCCTAAGAGTTATAATCCTATGACATTTCTATTTGAGCTGTTGTATAATCACTTAAACAAAAGCAATAAAACCAAATGAGAAAAAAATTATTTTAGGAGACAAAAAATGATTGCAGTGTTTCTGGATTATTGTGAAATTGTTAACAACTTCAAAAATACTGTAATTACACTACTTACAAATAAAATAAAATGGAAGCAATGAACTTGTAGGATTCACATATAAACAATCTATGGTTATAAAACATTATCCTGTGAATTAGAATTTTATCACATTTCCATTTGAGCCATGGTATAGTCATTTAACTAATAGCAACAAAACTAAAAGAGAAAAAAATCAGAATTACTTTAGTAGAGAAGAAAAATCGCCTTGCTGTGGTTCTGGATCTTCAGAAGTGGACTCACTACAAGGGAAGATCAAACCGGAGGTGGCTCACTTCTGTTTTCGGATTGTGTGGACAGAAGACCAAATCTAGTGCTTGTTGCCGGGGCAGGATGTGATGGGCCAGCAAAGACCCTCGATGGAGAGGACTTCTGGGGAGGTTCTTTCTCACTTTCTAGAATGGCAGGGAGTGGAGACGACGGAGGGTCCTCTTCTCAAGAACTGCCCCCGGGACTCTCCGTAACATCTGACCTCTGACGGGAGGACGACGTGGAGGACCCCAGCCTGGGCGAGTGGCCATTCAGGTGGGAAGGGTGAACCAAGAGGTCTCTCGAGTTGGCCAGTGTGAGGAGCACCAGGATCTGCTCTGTCTCGCTCTTGTGGAGGTCCTGCTGTGCCAGGATGGGGGTGGCCTGATGGAGGGACCCTGCTCCTGTAGTTCTGACCTCAGATTGGTGGCATCTGGTCCACATGGGGCACTGGGCCCTAGATCCTGGTGCCATCAGACTCGGTGGATGCTCCTTCCTCAGGAACCTGGTCATCCAGGGGATTCTCTGGGGCCTCTCCTTGGGTCCCTGCCAAATGTCTCATTTGGAACATCTGGGACACAAGGATATTTTTTGAAATATTTATATTCTTTGTCAATATTTTTTTGTCT
Source organism: Diceros bicornis minor (assembly GCF_020826845.1). Taxonomy (NCBI): domain Eukaryota; kingdom Metazoa; phylum Chordata; class Mammalia; order Perissodactyla; family Rhinocerotidae; genus Diceros; species Diceros bicornis. Next base: position 11,037,481 of record NC_080749.1, on the reverse strand, counting down.
GATATATGCAATATTGAGGTTTCTCTCAGTCAACACAGCTCTCAAAATGTTATCATGAGCTTTTCCCTCAGGGAAATAAGGTGGCTTTGATAATAGCCAGTGATTCACCCCAATTTTTCTGGAGGAATTTTGTGTTGTCTTTCGCAAGTGTCCAGATCTTTATACATATAGCTGATCTTCTTATCTGTTTTGGAAAGCAGATATCTCTATCTTTTCATGGGAAATTTGCTCTGACTTGGATATTTGGTGAAAATATATTTCCTTTTCTGGATGAAGTTCAGGAAGGCCTTGCTGGAGCTGCTGTCTCTCCCTTTCTAACTGACTTTTCTTATGCAAGGGGGGCTTTCTCAGTTTGGAGACTTTTACTATCATCCTGTTCCCTGAACACTCTGTGGGTCTTGCCACTGCATTCAAACACTTCCTGAGTGCTGGTCTCTGGGGGCTCTGACCCGAGTGCCAGGACAGATACAAGGAGGCCTGCACCACCTGTGCCCTGCACAAAGCTGCTGGCCCAGGGGATGAGGAGGCTGAAATGCAGCCAGTGCTCTGCTCCACCACCAGGCCTGGTGCTCGAGGGACTGGGCTGCCCAGAGAGTGTGCCTTTCCCTAATTTGTACCCCTCCATCCCTGGCCTCCACTGGTTCAAAGGCTGGTCAGGCACATGTCTCAGGGAGCACCCAGACTCATCCACTGTCACCACCCTAGTTGAAGCCACCACCATTTCTCTCTGAAAGTACAGCAATAACTCACTAACTGATCTCTCCCCACCCACTCTTGCTCCTCCAACTTAGTCTCCATACAGCAAATTAGGTAATTGTTCTCTAGTGGTTTGCCTGTGCCTCTGCAACTGCCAAGAGAATCCACTGTTGGGTTTTCCTGCTGTTCCCAGGAGAAGGAAGGGAGAGAAGTGGGACACAGCCAGACCTAGCCGACCCCGGGTCACACAAGCAAGCCCTGCTGAGAACAGCAAAGTTGTCCAGCTCAACTCAGTCCAGTTCAGCTGATGCCAAGAGTAGAACTGCTGCCCAGCCCAGCTCAATCAAGATCAGCCAAACCCTAGCCGATCCACAGACTCTCTGTCAATGAGATTGAGCCATTTGTTGTGTTGGAAAAGGCCAGGCACCCCATGGTCCAGGGACCAGTCCCACAATTGTGCAGGAGCTCAGGTGGCCCAACACCCTTGCCACTGTAAGCAGAGCTCCATCTACTATCTAACATCCCTGAAGATTCTCATTCTGAATAGCAGTGCCCCAAATTGTATTATCAAATCTTCTAGGCACTGATTCCTTGAGCAGGGTGAATGCCAGGGCCTTCTTTCATTCAGCAGGGCTGTGAATTAAACACAGCCAATGACCTCAGTAGAGGGCAAGTTGAACTCCTGAAAAGTCAGGAACTCTTTCTTCATTGCCACTTTGCATGTTCAGTGACTTCTGAATGGAGGGCTGAGTGTCTGTCAATTCCCTTCAATTTCATCATTGTCTTGGTTAAATGTCTACTATGGCCCTGCTTGGAGCAGAACCTGGTTTTCAGAATTCTTGACATTTGTTACTTTCTATCAAAAAGCCTCCAGGGAGACTTCTGCTTCTGGAAAGATGGAGCGAATGTACTTTCCCCTATACCTCCCACTAAGTGCAACTAAAAACTGTGATATTATATATAAAACAAACATAAAAAGACTCTGTGAAGTGGAGAGAAGGAGGCAGACCAGCTAGGGACTTTGCACCTCGAAAAATGACACAGTGGTGACTTCTGTCTATTTTCTTTGTACCTAATATATCTCTGACTTTTATTTATTACCATTATTTTATCTCAGACTTTTAGCTGAAGAAGCTGGCAACCCAGAAATGCCAACAGGTGTGGACAAAAAAACAGTCCCAACAAAATCCTGTTCTCTCTAGATAAAGGACCAAGAAAGGGGCAGCTCAGCAAGACAGAACACGTTTAAACAATAATGGCTCTGCTCCAGCCAAACACCACAGAACAAACTGTGGCCCCACCCCCGCCTATCCCAGCAGAGTCTGAGTGGGGAGCTTGGACTTCTACCCTCAGGAGGCTTAACGAGGCACACTGTTGCCATGATGACGTCAGAGAAGGTCAAGTAAGGAACCAGGACACTCATCCTTGTCAGCTGATAATAAGTGTCAGTTACTGGTAATGGTGGTGTCAGTGGAGACCCTGTGGGGAGACTGGACTTCCACTCCCATCCAGCAAAAATGAGGAGCCTCTACTCTTGGGTGTCAATGGAGGCCAAGTGGGGAACCTAGTCTTCCACCCCCATCTGGCAGTAACAAGGCAGTATCCCCCTTCCACTCCTGGGGAAGATTTAGAAGAAGCCAGTTCAAACAGAAGGTTTATATAAGATCCAGAGTCTCATGACATAATATAAAAATGTTCAGGTTTTAATAGAATATCACTTGTCATACCAAGTACCAGGAAGATGTCAACTGAATGAAAAAGATAATCAATAGAAGTCAATGCCAAGATGATAGAGATGTTAGAAGTATCTGAAAAAGACTGGAAGCAGCTAGGATAAAAATTCTTCAATGAGTAATTATGAATACACTTGAAATGAATAAAAGAAATAGTAAGTCTCAGCAAAGAAACAGAAAGTTTTAGCAACAAAATGGAAAATATAAAAGGAACCAAATGGAAATTTTAGAATTGAAAACACAATATCCACAATAAAAAGCTGAGTAGTTGGGCAGAATGGAGAAAACAGAGGTAAGGATCATTGAACTGGAAGATATAAAAATAAAAATTACAAATCTGAACAATAGAGAGAAAACAGACTAGAAAAAAGAAGAGAGCTTCAGGAACCTGTGAGAATATAACAAAAAGATCTAACACTATTGTCATCGAAGTCCCAGAAGGAGAGGAGCAAGAAGGCAGGGCTGAAGAAGTACTTAAATGAATAATGTCAAAAAACTCCTAAAATTTGGTAAGAGACATAAACCTGAAGATTTAAGAAGGTGAAAAAAATCTCAAAACAGAATAAACTCAAAGAAATCCACAACAAGACACGTTATAATTAAGCTCCTGAAAATTAGAGACAAAGAAAAAAATCTTGAAAGCAGCCAGAGAAAAAAAGATACCTTCCCTGTAGGGAAAAACAATTAGAATGACGGAAGACTTCACATCAGAAACCATGAAAGCAGTGCCACAACACTTTTCAAAGCCTGAAAGAAAAGAACTGTCAACCCAGAATCCTATGTCCAGTGAAAACACACTTCAGGAATAAATGGGGAATCAAGACATTTCAGATGAAAGAAAACTATGAGAATTTGTTGCCAGCAGATCAACCCTAAAAGAAATGTGATAAAATTCTCTAAACAGAAAAGAAAGGATAAAGGAAGGAAACTAGGAACATCAGGAAGGAAGAAAGAAGATAGTATACAAAATAAGGGTAAATTCAATAGACTTTCCTTCTCTTGAGTTTTCTAAATTTTGTTTGATTGTTGAAGCAAAATTATAACACTGTCTGATGTGGTTATAACTGTATGTAGAGGAAATATTTAACAATTATATTATAAATGAGGGAGGGTAGAGAGAGATAGGGAAGTAAGATTTCTATACCTCACCTGAATTGGTAAAATGATGACACCAGTAGACAGCAATAAGTTATGTATATATAATGCAATACTTAGAGCAAAAGTAGAAAATACTTAGCAGCCTAAAAAGGCTATGCAATGAGATACATTTAAAAACACTATAAATAAAGTGGATTTATAGAAAATATTCATAGGAAGGTAGGAAAAATAAGACAGAGAAATGAAAAGTAGAGGACAAACAGAAAGAGAAAAAGAAATGGAGACTTAAACACTAACATATCAACAATTACATTAAATGCAAATGGTCTAAATATAGCAATTAAAAGATAAGAGATTGATGAGTGACTTAAAAACATGACCCAACTATATACTCTCTGCAAGAAACTCACTTCAAATATAATGACATAGGCAGGTTTAAAGCAAACAGATGTTACAGATTAACAGATAGTTTGCCTGTTTTTTTTTTTTTTTGCTTTTTTTTGGGATTGTGGGAACAGTGCAATTTTAAGTTTTTTCTTCTGTTTTGCAATTTCTCTGGTTGTCCATGGATTCTCAGTATCCAAAAGCTGTTACATAAAGCCTCATGCTGGTGTAGTTAAATGCAATTAAGGGATTATATCATAAAGGAAAGTGTGGAACTTTCCCATGTCATCCACCCAGTGAGGCCAGCACTAACAAGGATAAGACTAGTTTGGGGATTCAAGGTATGACCATCATGAAGCTAGCAGACACCCAAGAAGAGGCTGAGGGGGATGGGAAGGAACAGCCGCTTAGCCAATGACTTTGGCACATATGAAACAAGTCCCATTTTCTCCCAGATTTGCCTGAGCTGTAGACTTTCTTTCTTCCAATTTACAAAAAAAAGTAAAATTTCTCACACCTTCAAATCTTACTATTATGCACTGCTTGGTGCATTGCCCTTGCGTGCTTAAACTTTTAGGTCACCAGACAAAGGAACAATTTGAAATATTGGTATAGGTGTTGAGAAAGTGGATAACCTAATGGCTGATAACACAACTTCTTGTAAGTTGTTTTGGTAAGTTGGTATCTAATTCTTCGCTTTCAAAAGCATTGATGGAAAGCTTATTTGAAATGTCCACCAATAATCATTAAAAACAATTTTGGAGATAAATCACCTTTATTTTTGGACAATATCCAACAAGGAGTTTAAGATACTGAGTGAAATTGGTACAAGAGAACTCCTTCCATTCTCTTCTACTTACCTTTATGAATATCTTAGTCTGAATTATCAAGAAGACAAAGTCTAAAACAAAGATTAGGTGCTAACATTTTATTTGGGTGGGTGGGTGGGCGAGTGAATTCCAGGTCATTGAGAGTGAGGGACCAAGAAAAATAAGGTAGCAAAGGACAGAAAGCAAATACAAGATGGTGCATTATTACACTGGCCACAGTCTCATAAGTAACCTGATTGGTTGCTCAGTTACATGGGGCATTTCTGCATTTCTAGAGAGACTGTTAGGAGCTCCTGTTTCTTAGAACAGTCTTTTAGGAAGAGGCAGGGCTAGGAATTTATCTATGGGCTCCTAACCACATTCTGCCTTTCACTAGTCAAAGTGCCCCATGGAGCATTAACTTCACATACTCTTAGATTATGTACCCAGTCCCTCTGGGCAGCTGTTGGGGAAGCCAGAGCCTCTGAGTTGGGTGGGGGAAGTTGGAACTGGGTTGTGGCTGCTCTAATGGACATGATGAAGGCAGTGCTGAAGTCTGGCTGATGCCCAGTAGGAGGCTGAGGCACCACTGGTAATTGATGCAGTGCGGATGTTGGCTAGGCCTCTCCACTGTGAGTTTGCTAGGCTCCACACTGCCTAAAGGGTAATTGGTGATGGTGGCGGTGGGGGTATGGCCCAGTGGCGCAGCAGTTAACTTCACACGTTACGCTTTAGTGGCCTGGGGTTTGCTGATTCGGTTCCTCGGTGCTGACCTACTCAAGGCTCATCAAGCCATGCTAAGGTGGCGTCCCACATAGAAGAACTATAAGGACCTACAACTACGCTCTACAACTACGTACTGGGGGCTTTGGGAAGAAAAAAGAAAAAAAAGAGGAAGACTGGCAACAGATGTTAGCTCAGCGCCAATCTTCCTCAAAAAAAAAAAAACACAAAAAACAAAAAAGACAAAACACCAACAAAAAGCCAGATACAAGAAGATTCATCTGGCCTTAAAAAAAAAAAAAAAAGTAAGGGGGGAAGGCTCCTCCAGGGGCAACTACTGTGAATGAAATTTCTCATCTATCTATCTATCTATCAATCAAAAAAATAGAACACTCATCCACAAGTACATGACTAATTGGAAAAAGAACATAGCCCCATCCATCTCACCGTCCATGTCATTTAGAGATTACTTCCATTAAAACTTCACTTTTCTCGTTCAATATTTATAAAATTTATATTTGTTGTTTTGATCAACCACATATTACTGTTGAATGACAATCTCGAAGTAATTTTAACATCTAGAACCTTACAATAATATGAAAAACATTTTAATTTGTATTAATTTTTGTAGGGGATTATGATGGATAATCAAAAGATTTTAAACAATAAATATTTTTATGCTAGGTTAAAATTCTTATGGGATAAATAGAATGAAAATAGCTGTTAAAAAAGAGCTAATAAAACAGTATGGAGGTTCCTCAAAAAATTGAACATAATATTATCATATATCCACTTCAGATTGTATACCCAAAAGATTTGAAAGCAGTGACTTGAGCAGATATTTGTACACCCATGTTTATAGAAGCATTATTCACAAAAGCCAAAAGGTGGAAACAACCCAAATGTCCACTGATGGATGAACAGGCAAACAAAATGTGGTATATACATAAAATGGAATATTATTCAGCTTTAAAAAAGGAAATCCTGTCACGTGCTACAAAATGGCTGAACCCTGAGGTCATTACGCTAAGTGAAATAATCCAGTGACAAAAACACAGATATTGTTTGATTCCACTTACATGAAGGGCCTAGACTAGTCAAATTCAGGAGGACAGAAAGTAGTCTTTTGCACACATTATTGATAATCCTCCTAACTTTTAGAGAGAGGTATTAATAATTCTAACTTGACAAATGAGAAAAGATACTCTTAGGAGATGCTTAAAGACCACCTTAGATTTTCAGAAAAAAGTGATTTGGCAGACTCCTATTTCTGCTAGAATTTTAAAAGTCACAATCTTTGTTTTCAGTTGGCATAGAGAGACACGTTGCAGGATTTGAAAAATGAATTTGGGTTTGTATGAAGTCAGTAAATACACAAAAAGTGGTGCTAAGAACATGTTTGGCAGATACTAAGTCAATAAAAATGAGCTCCTATTGCTATTTTCATCCTTTTGTGTGAATTATGAGATTCTACTGTCTAAAATTTTAGGCTACAAAATAGTACCTGATGCCAGAGGTACACAAACAAACCAAATCTTGTGTTTGTTGTTTGAGCAACTTGCTAAAACAGAGCTTTTCTAGCCTGCCACATCATGGGGTTGGAGGGGGTCAAGTTACACAGGGTATTTCAAGTCCCTTGCGAATATTATTGTGCTAGATAGATGATAACAGCATAGTGATTAGGACAAAGCTTTTGGATCCCAGCTTCACCACTTACTAGCTGCATATTACTTTAGGCAAATCAATTAATCTGTTACCATAGTTACTTCACTTATAGTATCAACTTCACAAAAGTATAATGAAAGTAAAATATGATCCTTCATGTAAAATTTTAGAATACACAAGCACAAAGCAAACAAATTATCACTTAGTTGATATAAGTAATCACTTGAATTCATTTGAAAACTGCATCCTACACACACATACACATTTGTACTTGTAGGGTAGATGTATGGAATAAGTCGGCAAGGACAAATAAATCGTTACAGCGCTTGCCTCAATAAACGGGAATTGGGAGAAGGAAGTGTTAGTTGAGTGTAAGAGAAATTTCCAACCGCACACACTTAAAAGATTCATATAATTTAAAGATAGGTAACACAATCATACAGAGAAGACGTTAAAATAAAAAAAAGTACATAGAGAAAAATTTCCCTCCCAATCCATCCCCTATTTACACAGTCGCACATACTTTTATTTTCCCGTGTATTTTTTGCAAATACGAAGGCATTTTTTTTTTTCCGTTTTCACACGAAAATTGCGATCTCGCCACATTTTTCTGCACCCGGCTTTTTGTATATACTCATTTGTACTCAAGCACTTTTCGCCCCATCTGCTGTCGCAGAAAACAAACACCTCGTATAAGCTTTTAACCGCGCTTGCTCCCACCCGCACCAAGCCCACCCCCGCTTTCCTCAGGCCCACGTGCTCCGAGGACCCTCTTCGCGGGCTGTTTCTTGCGATGCCTGTCCGAAGAGCCCCAGACGGAAGCCCCGCCCACTTCCCCTGCCCTGCCCCCCGGGCCCGCGCCCCGGCTTCAGACGCGGCGGGCGGCGCCTCAGGCAGCGCAGCGGACAGCCCGGCCTCCTGCGCGCCGCGGGCCTTGGAGGACCCCAGCGACTACTGTAGCATAGGGCCCGGTGGACGCGGCGGCAGCGGTGCTCGCGGGCGTTGTGAGTAATTGCGGTGGTTGTCTCCGGAACGCACTTCGCTGGCCGCCGTCGCCGCACTGGCTCACTGTTGTGAAGCCGGCGCCATGTCTGTGAGCGAGATCTTCGTGGAGCTGCAGGGCTTTTTGGCTGCCGAGCAGGACATCCGAGAGGCGAGCCCCCTCTCTTCCATCCCCTCTCCCTTTCCTTGCGTAGCTGGGCCACATCGCCCGGCCCTCCTCCGTCGCTCAGTCTCGAGCGGTGGGGAAGCCTCTGGGGGTCGGTTGATAACACCTCTTGTGGGAGCTTAGGGAACGTCCCTTCCGCCAATCCCGATTCTGCTGTCCTGTCCTGATTTCCTGTGTTAGGCTCTCGGCTCCTCGGCATCACCTACCCCTTTTGAGTCTCAGTTTTCGTCCCTTTTAGACACTGGGTTGAAGGCTCAGTTGGCACTCAGGACTCAGAGAACGCGCGTTTCACGTGTTCCTTGTTGGTGTTTTAAAAGCACGTGTGACTTCTTTTTAAATCTCTCTTATGGCTGCTGCTTCTACATACGATAAAAATCTAGATTTTACTGTGGCCCGATGTCCCTCCTTTCCACCTATCCTTGTCATTTTCGCCGTCTTTCGTTGTGTATAATGTTCAGTTTACCTCCCTTTCATTCCTCTAGTTCCTCAAATACTTTCCTGCCTCAACAGTTTAGTACGTACTGTTTGCATTTTCTGAAATTTGCTTCTTTCCACTCTTTTTTAGGTTATCTTACATTCGTGTCCTTGACGTCACAGTCTAAATAGTCTTTTTTTCCTGTCATGTTTTTTAGTAGTGCATTACAATTTAAAAAAATCTGTGCGTTTCTTACTTTTTAAACATTTGTCTCCCACATTATACTCTTAACTGCAAGAAGGAAGGGGTCTTGGAGTTGTCTGTCTGCTTGGTTTCTCAGTATTTACCCAGTGCCTAACACATACATGTGCTCAGTGATTATTTGTAAAATGAATGAAAGAAAAATACTCAACCCTTATATGGCATTTCATTCTTCACCTTATAAATTACATTCAGATACCTCATCTCCTTTAATGTTTATAGTGTTCCAGTGGGATATTTGGGGTGGGTGGGTGGCGATTATCCTTTTAGGGCCTCTTGAGGCTTTTTAGTGACTTCCTGTCTCACAGAGGAAGTAAGTGGAAAAGTCAGGATTCAAACCTGGATGTTTTCTGTACCAGTTCAGTCCTTGTAAAAGGTTGTTAGTGTTTTGAATGTATGTGAAAGTGATACGGATCGAATATGGTATTTAGTATATTTGGTTTGAGACTGTGATAGTAATGAATTTATCTGATATTTTGATTTTTAATTCTTTAGGAAATCCGAAAAGTTGTACAGAGTTTGGAACAAACAGCTCGAGAGATTTTAACTCTACTGCAAGGGGTTCATCAGGGTGTTGGGTTTCAGGACAGTAAGTTCTTCATTTTGATTTTGAAGGTTTTTATCCAATGTATCAATGTTATTTAAAGAGTTAATTTCCATCCAGATGATATTTTATGTCTGTATCATTTTATTATGAAAAAATGTCCCTCATGCTTTATGGTGCATAAAAGTTTCTAGAATTGAGTTGGTCATTTTATAGGTTTACAGAATTCTGTGTTTTGGTTGATTTTCCACTTTCACATAGTGTGGTTTAAATAGGAATATTTTCTATTGTGATGGAGTTCTACTGATGATAATTGTAGTAGTTTCACAGCTTTTTTGTGTATTTAACAGCTTTTATTTGGCTTTTTTTTTTTTAAATCTAACCTTTCAGTCTTTGAATATGGTTTAATATGCATTTGTAGATATGAAATGGCCAGTGTAAAATGTTCTCAGTGTGTTTACAGTCAGCCCTTTAAGTGGAGATCAAATATGATCAGTTTAGACATGAAACCTCTGTTGTAAGATGTAGCCAGCACAACTAAAAGAGCTGAGTATATTTTGAGATAGAGAATACTATGATCATGTAATTTACAGTTGTCAGAGGCAAGACATTTCTCTCAATGATATAGAGTTGGTCAGACTGATTGAAAATAATTGGTAAAGCTTCTTTTTGACCAAATATGGGAGCTAGAAGCAGTCCAATTTTAGGCATCCTCTGAGGACTGACTAGGAATAGCACCTGGTGCACAGCCCCTGAAGGATGAGGTTATTTATGACAGCATACAGACATGTTTCCTAACATAATCCCTTGCAGCAAGTTTTTGCTTATTTTTTGTTATTTGGTTCATCAATAGGGAAACCAGAGATAAAATTTTGAGAGCCAGGTTGAAAAGTAGAGATGCATACCCTACATTGGGTCATGAAATTAAAAAAAAAAGTTGATTTATTTGTAAGTAGGCTGTCTAGATTATTAAGCAAGAACTGTATTTAAAATTTGGTAAGTGTTTCATTATTATGTTTATCTTTTTGTGATCAGTTCCAAAGAGGTGTTTGAAAGCTCGAGAACATTTTGGTACAGTAAAAACACATCTAACATCTTTGAAGACCAAGTTCCCTGCTGAACAGTATTACAGGTTTGTAAGAAAAGTGGCATTATTTTATAATGTTAAGTAAAAAAAAAAAATAGGAGAAAAATTATGTGTACTGAATGATTGCTTAGAACTAGGTAAAAATTCCTCTGTAGAAGAAACAGCAGAAAGAAAAAGAATCAGGGGCCGGCCCTGTGGCTTAGCGGTTAAGTGCTCGCGCTTCGCTGCTGGCGGCCCGGGTTTGGGTCCTGGGCGTGCATCGATGCACTGCTTGTCAGGCCATGCTGTGGTGGCGTCCCATGTAAAAAAAGTGGAGGAAGATAGGCACAGATGTTAGCCCAGAGCCAGTCTTCTCAGCAAAAAGAGGAGGATTGGCATGGATGTTAGCTCAGGGCTGATCTTCCTCACAAAAAAAAAAAAAAGAATCAAACTGTTAATAGTGGTGGTATTTTAATGGTGACGAAACTGGTGATTTTATTTTTTTCCTTCCTTTTACTTTCAAAATTTTCTTAAGGAACGTGTATAATTTTTGCAATGAAAAAGTAGTTAAGGAAATATCAGTTGTATGAAGGTCTTTTTTTGTGTGTGTGAGGAAGATCAGCCCTGAGCTAACATCCATGCTAATCCTCCTCTTTTTGCTGAGGAAGACTGGCTCTGAGCTAACATCTATTGCCAATCCTCCTCCTTTTTTCTGTTTCCCCAAAGCCCCAGTAGATAGTTGTATGTCATAGTTGCACATCCTTCTTGTTGCTGTATGTGGGACGCAGCCTCAGCATGGCTGGAGAAGTGGTGCGTCGGTGCGCACCCGGGATCCGAACCAGGGCCGCCAGTAGTGGAGCGCGCGCACTTAACCGCTAAGCCATGGGGCTGGCCCGAGAATATCTTTTTAGTATATTCAGATTATTTGCAGAATTGGACGAGCCATGTTTATGCTATTAAGGTTATGGGATTAGGTAACAGTATATCTAGGGAGTTGAGTTTTACCTCAAAGCTTGAATTTCACTGCCAGGTAGCATATTTAGCTAATATTTTGTGCCATATCTCATTGAATCTACAACACCATTAATTTTAGGGTAACACCATTATTTTATGTACCACTAGGGAAGAAAAATTGTTGTCAGTCATAATTGTGAAACATGTAGATTGTAAAATGCATCCTGATTTCACAGATATGAAACTGGGCAAAACTACATCTGAATATTGATGAAATATGGTAAATAAGAACCTACAGTTTCTACTTAGGTTTGTTTTCTTACTGAAAAAGTTGTTCTTTTAAGACACGTATGTGGGAAATAAATAGTTAGGACGTGTATGTGGAGAGTGGATAGTATAACCTCACAAGATTCTTTAAGGCAGGGGTCAGTAAACTACTTGTAGCCCACTGCCTCTGGAAGCTAAGAATTGCTTTTATATTCTAAAGGGTTGTTTAAAAAAAAAAAAAACACTGAAATGAGAACATGTGGCAGACTGAAAGTGACCCACAAAGCCTAAAATATTTACTGTCTGGACCGTCATAGGAAAAGTTTGCTGACCCCTGCTGTAAGGTAGTAAATGAAGCATAGAGACATAGGACAATAGAATTGGCAGGGTTTTTAGAGACCGTATAGTTTGGAGGTCACATACAGGCTGCCCTCTGGCTGATTTGGTCCTCAGAAGGTTTTGTTTGATCCACATTGTGTTGAAAAATTTTTTGAATATTTTGCTACATATGAAAATCAAGAGGCATAACATAAGTATTTAGGGGTTTTAAAATTTCCTATTCCTTTTTCAGGCTCCTAGTTCAGTTAAACTACTGCAGTTTCCTGAGGTTTTTAAGTCCATCTGTTTAGTGATTGCAAATGGTAGTTATTTCTTATATGTGTGAATTGGGATTTTCCTGACACTCTACACTCAGATCAAAACGTAGGCGTTAAGGTAGGTGTTGAGGCTGATGGACAGTTGCAGTTCTACATCGGTCTTCAGTTGCCAGTTTTTATTTTTAATCAGCAGTATCATTGTTTTTATTGATTAAACTTCTGAAGTACAGTTGCTCTTGTCATCCGTAATCTTCAATTGTAAATATTTGTATTCATCAAAATTGGATCATGCTTCTCATTGGTTAGACTTATAATAGGTAATTGTTATAAATTTGAACTTGTAAAATTTATACTAAATCTAAATGTCGTATTGCTCTTACATGTTTTGTATGTTGGGGTTTCACATAAGATTTTATTTGGAAAGGAGTCCATTTCTAAAATGTTTGAACGTGATTGTAGTAAACCTGTCTTTTTTAAGGCCCCAGTCCCTCCACCTGAATGTGCTTATACTCGTGCAGGTTTCACGAGCACTGGAGGTTTGTGTTGCAGCGCTTGGTCTTCTTGGCAGCGTTTGTTGTGTACTTGGAATCAGAAACGCTAGTGACTCGAGAAGCGGTTACAGAAATTCTTGGCAGTAAGTGTCTTTGTTAGTGTTGTGCAGAATCAGGCATGGTAGCTTAATTTTTTGGGGGAGGGGCTATTGCTTGTACTTTCCGTTTATTAAATAAGAACTAAATGGAAAACCAGTTAGTTGGAAACACAAAAACTGAAAATATGTAGTGGCTTGTTCTTTGTACTTGGGTGTTGTAAAATTTGGTTTTGAAAAATTTCAAGCCTAAAGAGAAGTTGAAAGAATAGTACAGTGAGCACCTGTTTACACCCGACTTAGATTCACCACTTGTTAACATTTTGCCTCAACTGCATAGTCTCCTCACTTTGTGTGTGTGGATGTGTATGCATGTGCAAACCGTTTGAAAATCAGTTGCAGATATCATTACTTCGTTAAGTGCTTCAGGCCTGCATTTTTTAAAAACAAAGATATTCTTTGACATAGCTAGATACCATTCTTGATGGTATTACTTTTTGAGAGAAGAATGGAAGAGAAAATTGAATTTTACTTGAAGAGCTCAAAAAATCCACAGTGGGGTCTAGTTGCCAAGGGTATGAACACATTAAAAAGACAGTTTTAAAAGATTCATCCTTTTTTCACTTACTTGGAAAGAAATTATATATATGTGTGTGTATGTATGTGTGTATATATTTTTAGTATTCTTAGGCTTAAATTGTATTCACCTTATGACCTCTCTTTACTTTGATATATTTTTAGTTGAGCCAGATCGAGAGAAAGGATTTCATCTGGATGTAGAAGATTATCTCTCAGGAGTTCTAATTCTTGCTAGTGAACTGGTAAGAAGCTTAGTAATTTGCCATTTGGTTTTTGATCTTCCCACTTTGCTGTAGTTTTTTTAAATGGGTACAGAAATTCAGAAAGTCTAATTCTTTTCTAAGCCGTCTATTGATTACCAGGCAGTCATTGACTATGCACTGTATGTGTTGGGTTTTGCTAGCCATCAGAGAAATACAATTCAGATGAGGAGGTAGCTGTGCAGAGTAAATTTGTGACTTTTTAAAGGATGATAATACCTCTTTCAAAGTAGTGGCAAGACGTATATTCCTGGTAACTGTTAATTCATATTATTGTTTTAGAGAGCAATTTAACTATATAACTGTATGAATTATTCTTGCTTTTATCCCCTTAGTCTCTTCCCTGAGATACTGTCCTATAAAAATAATTCTAAGGAAGAGAAAAGCTGTTATAAAGGTGTTCACTATTGCCTTATTCATATTTATGAAAAATTGTAGACTATAGAGACTCCAACAAAAGGGCAATGATTTCTTAAGTTATTAGGTAAGTTGTAAGTAATATTATGCAGTAGTCAAAAATGTAATTATCAAGGACAGTACGGGAAAGTTTTGTGCCTGAGGATCTTCTAGTTGTGATTTAGGGGACGTTCTAAGGAGGAGCCATGTTGTAATGCGTGCCCCTGTTTCTCTTTCCCTGGGTAGTCAAGGCTGTCGGTCAACAGTGTGACTGCGGGAGACTACTCCCGGCCCCTTCACATCTCGACCTTCATCAATGAGCTGGATTCCGGTTTCCGCCTTCTCAACCTGAAAAATGACTCCTTGAGGAAGCGCTATGATGGCTTGAAGTATGATGTGAAGAAAGTAGAGGAGGTGGTCTATGATCTCTCCATCCGGGGCTTCAATAAGGAGACGGCAGCAGCTTGTGTAGAGAAATAGGAGGCTCTCCCTGCGCTGGCCCTGTTGGCCTCAGCGGTTGCTGGTGAGGGTGAGCGCTGCCTCTCACGGTAGTTAGAGTGCCCCCGTTGCTCAACACCACGCGTTTTATTTTCTTAACCGGTTGTGTGGTGTAAGTGTCAGAATTGAAACACTTTTTTGGGGGAATAAAAGACTAGCCTTTACAAGGACAGATTTTTCTTTGTTATTTCAGTGAATTTGCTCTGTAATTCAGTGTATTTTAGTTCTGTCAGAAAGCGTAAATGTCAGTCTCTTGGTGTCAAGTCCTTTTCATGCTTACCTTGATGCTGTTGACTGCGAAGTTGATTGTCTTGTTTGTGGTTCTTCCAGAAGTGAACCTTGATGTTTTCTATATCCAAATTAACCATCCATACCCGGGTATAACCTGGATACGTATAAAAATAGATAATTGAAAAGGGTGGTTGCCAAGCAAAGGACAATTTATTTTATATTTTCCTTCCTTATTTTAAGCCTTTTGAGTAAATCAGGTGTTGAGATTTTTTGCAAGGGAGTTATAGCCGCAGATTTCTCTCTCACTGCCATCAAAATATAAAAGATTAAATTGCAAAGTCAAGTTCCACAGATTATTTTGAGGAGTTTTTGTATAAGGGACTGAGTAACATCTTATCGTTTGGCTCTCTTTACCAGGTGGGGAGTAGGGCTTAGTGTTTTAAACACCTCTGTTTTCTGATGTTGCCTTAACATTCTGCTATTGTAGCAATTAAAAATTGTTTTCACACACATTTTCAACTAACACTGCATATGATATATTTCTAAGCTATGAAACGTTTTTCCTAGCAGCCAGCTAGACTGTTTGGTCTGGGAATATAAAGCCACCCAGTCAAGTTAATTAGCAAGACCCTGACTGGTGTGTTCTGAGAGGACAATGTTGTACTTGGTCTGGAAGAAAGAGAAAACTTTGGATTAAAAAGAAAAAATCAGCTTCTTTGAAAAAATCAGGCTTTTTAGAGTAAGCAGTTTCAGATTGTTGATGGCTATTCCAACAGTCAGGTTTTAGACTTACAGTTTTGGGCTAGTCACTTAAATCTTGTTGGCACCCTCCTCCCCCTCCATGTTTTCAGGTAGTATTAAGAATACTTGCCATGTAACTTTTGCTGTTGAATTGAAATTATTACAATGGTGACTTAATCCACAGTTTTTTGGAGCTCACTGAAAGGAGGGTGCTCGTGTTTCCAGAATGATATGAAGTATTTAGAAGTATCACCCTCTCAAGCCTAATACCAGTTTGGGCTTCCTGTTGGTACAGTAGGATATTTGGCATTGCCATCAGAGCTGTTAGCCGGCCAAGTTAAGGACTGACCAAATTTTCCATCATGAGGAAAGAAGTAGAAATGAGGCATAAATTGCTGTGCATTGTTGGCTTTTAGAACAATTTTCTTAACAGCTCTTTCTGCAGAAGAGTTCGTAGAAAGAAAAAAGATGTTAGGGTCTTTCAAGTGCCTAGGATGGTCGTCTAAAATGTGTACAAATAACACTGCCTGGATTGAGCATAAAAGGCTTTTAATTACATGATCTGACATATGCAGTAAGTTTGATAATAGTTTTCTTTGTATTGATTCTGCTTGAGAATATTCAAGTTCTTGGCGGAAGTTGTGGATTTCAGTTTTAACAAATGCATTTTAAGTGGAGAAACACATTCTGGTCTTAAACACCATTTGAGAATTGAGAAGTGTCATGTTTATAATTATTCAGTTGTGTTTGTTGCTGGCTTATTGTAAAGCAATAAAAAAGTTTTGTTTTGTTTTTGTTTTTGCCTTTTTGTAACTTAGTGTGTGCTGCCAGGGTGATAAGCGCGTAGTCCTGTATAATAGTTTAAATAATCAAAGGACATCAACCACTCAGAGTTCTGTACTGTAAAGTGCAGGTAACATTTGTGTGATCTACCTTGATTGAGAGATTACAAGTATTTTAACTGGAGATGTTGAGAAACCTTGGCTCTGGTTTTAGTACACCAGAATTACTTTTCAATTTTAGAAAATCAAGCAGGTTAAAGAAAGTAGTGATGAATTAATGGATGCTCTCTTTGTAGATTTATTTACAAGAAGAAGAAAACTTCATAAATACGTCATAAGATTTATCCTGTCTTAAACTTGAACAATAATATGAGTAATGCTTAAGAGAATTTAATAAAGAAGGAAGGTTCTTTGGTAGTATTTTGAGACCTTGACTTAAACAAGTAAAGAGATGTGATGAATATGCAGGTTGCTACTGGCATAGTTTCATAATTGTGTACTCAGAAATTATAGTTTGCTTGTTTCTTGGTCTGGACTAAACTATCATGCCTGACACCAAAATAAGACTTTCCCCGACCCTGTTTTTCTTAGTATTCACTGAATAAGCATTAAACAAATAAAAATAAACAATCTCTCCTTTCCCCAAACAACAATAACAGACATTTAAGGGAGGTGAAATTGACCAGACTGGTTGGTTGGATGAGGATGGGGTGAGGGAGAGGGAGGAGTCTAGCTTAACTGTCAGGTTTCTGGTGTGGATGACTAAGTAGATTTAGTGCTGTCAACAGAGGTGGGGGTTGTAGGTGGAAATGCATGTCTGGGGTCCCCTGGGCACGTGGTGTATTTGCTTTTGGATGTGTTGGGTTTATCATGCCTGTGGAGCAGCTGGGTGGAGATGTCCAGCAGGACTTTGGGCATGAGGGAAGCTGGGAGCCAGCCTGGGGCTAGCTTTGGGTAGCTTAAGCCTATACGTGGTAGATAAATCAGGAGAGTGTGTACGATCTACCTGGAGGGCATGTAGAATGAGAAGAGTAATGGGCTGGGGACGAAACCCTGGTTAACAGCAGGGTTTAGTGAGTTAGGTGGAGGAAGTAGAGTCCTGGACGAGGAAGTGGAGAAATGGTTAGGTTGACGGCACAGGGAGAGGGGTTGTCACAGAAGCCAGGGAAATAATGAGTCTTCAGAAGGTTTTTTTGGATGAGAGATTTAAAATAAATAATTTTACAGTCTGAGAGCCTCGTGACTCAGGTGAGGCTAGGTTATGCCGTGGTAACAACCCCCCAAAATCAGAGGCATAGAACAAGGTTTATTTATCACTCACACTCCCTGTCCATTGCGGGTTAGCTGGGGGATCTGTTCCATGTTGTCCTCATCTAGCTTGACAGAGCAACACCAACTGGACCGTTGCTCATCGCTCTGGGAGAGGGAAAGAACTGTGGAGGGTCTTGCACAAACACGTGCTCTGGTGTGGAAGTGACATTACTTTCTTTTGTTGGTTAGAAGTGGACATGTGGCCCTGCTAAACACCAAGGGGGCCAGGAAGTGAAATCCCACCTTGTAGGATTAGAGTCAGAAGATGGAGAGTCAGACAGACAACACTGAATGTTGTGGGCAGTGTTTAGTTCCTTTGTTAAATGATTAGTAGTATTTCTGGTCGCACACAAACTTCATTGGGCTTGGGAGGGAGAATAGATATCCCAGGGCCACTCTTGCCTGGTGGATGACAAGAAGACGGCGGATTGATCTGTAGTTGTCCCCTCTGTTGTGGAAGGTTGTTTCCTGTTTGAAAGAGATTTCTCTGGTGCATGTGTGTTTGTGGTTGGGTTTGTGTATGCGTGTTTTAAGCCAACACTCAATGAGCTCTTACATGTCCCAAGCACTGGGCTAAACATTGTATCCAGACCATCTCATTTCATCCTCATCACAGCCCTATGAGGTTGCTACCACTGTTTTCCCCATTTTAGACTTGGGAAAAGGCTTAGAGAGGGCAGTTAACTTGCCGGGTTCGTGACTAGGGAGGAGCTGTGATTCGTATACATTTATTCTGTTCTGCATCCACGTACACCATTTCTTCCTTGATGCTCTTGATGGTATCATCCAGAAATAGTTATGAACACAGTGTATGTATACCTTTGGGTTAGGTGCAATTTGTATTAAAAATAAGCTTTAAAAATAAGTGGGAGACTTGGTCTGTGCCCTCAAGATGTTTAGGGTCTAGTTGCAGAGGAGAGGGTGGTGAGAAAAGTTATAAACAGGTAAGAGGTTAAATATTCAACTAATATTTGAGCACCTACTACAATTAAAAATTTTAGTATCTTTATTGAAGTACATTTTACATGTAAAATTGACTCATGGCCAGTGTAAAATTCAGTGGCTTTATTTACCAAGTGGTGTACCAATCATACATCAGTTTTAGAACATTTTCATCTCCCAAAAGATCCCAGTTTCCACTCCCAGCTCCGGGCAACCACTAATCTTATTTCCATCTCTATAATATAATTTGCCCTTTCTGGATATTTTATATAAATGGAATCATACAGTATATGGTTTCTTGTGTCTTTTAGCATAATGTTATTAAGGTTCATCCATATTAGTTTGTTCCTTTTTATTCCTGAGTGGTAATCCATTGTATGGATATTCCATGTTTTAACTATTCATCAAATGATGAAGATTTAAGTTTCTACTTTTCAGCTGCTATGAATAATGCTGCTATGAACATTCTCATGCAAGTCTGTGTGTGAATGGATGTTTCCATTTCTTTTGGATAGATACCTAGGAGTCTGTGGTAATTTTAAAAATGGTAATTTTTAAAAAAATGGTAACTTTGTTTACCTTTTTAAGAAACTGCCAACCTGTTTTCCCATCAGCAGTCTGTGAGGATTCCCTACTATGAGTTAAAATTCAAGACAATAATAGACAAGATGTCATAATAACAGTACTTAATTGCTAGATAACTTGTGAAGGATTGCTATAGGAATTTAGGAGGTATAATCTGAACTGGTTCGTGAAAGAGGTGGGATTTAGATAAGCATGGAACTTGGAGAAGGTCATTTTGGCTGGGCAGAATAGTTGAAACCGAAGCAGAAATGTATCAGACATTTGATGGGGATAGAGATGTCGTCCATTTGAATGGGGGGGGACGATCTGGTAAGGTCATATTGTTAGATTTAGAAAAGCCTGAATAGAGAGGTTAGGGAGTTTGGACTTTGAATAATAGGCAGTGGAGGACTGTAGGTGTTTTTTGAAGAGGGGAGGGAGCAGCTTTGGAGTCAGACAGCTGTAGTTTTGAATCCTGGCTCTGTCGTGGTACCAATGAAGTAAACTGCAAAGAAAGGATTGAGAAAACTTGCTGACTGATTGGAGTTGAGGGCAGAGGGATGCTGTGGACTGAATGTTTATGTCCCCCTGACAATTTACATGTTGAAGCCTAATCCCCAATTGGACGGTATTTGGAGGTAGGGCCTGTGGGAGGTGATTAGATCATGTGGGTGGAGCCCTCATGAATGGGATTAGTGCCCTTATAAAAGAGACCCCAGAGAGCTCTCTCGCCCCTCCACCGTGTGAGGACACAGTCAGAAGATGGCTGGCTGTGAGCCAGGAAGTGGGCCCTCACCAGACACTGAATCTGTCAACGCCCTGGTCTTGGATCTGTGATAAATAAATTTCTGTTGTTTAAGCCACCCAGTCTTTTTGTTAACCTGAATGGACTAAGACAAGGGAAGAAGAGTGAGAGGAGTCAGAGGTGCCTGAGCTTCTGAAGGAGTAACATGGGAAAGTTAGAGTTAGTTTCTGGGGAAGACGAGAGGGTCAGTTTTGCAAGCGTTGAGTTTATTGTGAAGGTGAGATGTGGCACAGGTGGCTGTACTTTTTGGACTAGAATTTAGGACCCTAAGACGAGATGAGAGTCCTTTAGATAGGTTGGGTAGAGCAGATATTTGGATCTGTGCCTGTGGAGGAGCTCTTGGAGGGAGGGAGATGTATGGGAGAGAAGTGGAGACGTCAGTGCTAGTAATTAACCAATCAAGGGAGCCCACGGAGGAAGACAGTGAGGAGAAGATGAGGAAGGAGCCGAAGGCCTGTGTCCTCTCCAGTTCAGGTCTGTCGCAGTGGGACCCATGGAAATGGGATGTGTGTGCATGGCTTCTTCCTGTCGCTGTAGAAATGCTTTACTTACTATAAAGACTTTTAAGGTTTTGGCTGAAGGAAGATAAACCTATGAAAATATGTAGAATCCCCAGACAAGAGAGTTGGGCTTGTTAGTTACTTTCTGTCATTCTTTTTCTTATTTACCCTGTCCCTTAAATCAGTTACTTATGATCATCTGGTGTCATTTAATATTAATTAACATTTACCCACAGCCATCTGCAATGGCTAGAGTTCTGCGTTCATCCATTTGAGCCGTGTTTCAGGGACAGCATGCTGGCCTCGCTCTCTGGATGTACCAGCTGGCCCTGCCGGTTCAGAAGTCAGAAAAGACTCCCCTTCAGCTTCCTCTGCCATGTCCCTGTTGTCAGACTTCTCTTGATGAACCTTTTGCTCACCCTGACAGTTGAAGTGAAGCCAGAGTATTTTTGACAGTTGGAAAATACAAAGGGCAGGGTGTTTGTTTTTGCTTTCTGGGGGAAGACTGTAAGATTGTTTTAATCATTAAGGGCTTGTTTTGGGACAGAGTCAGTGTATTGGGCCCTTCTACTTTAATAAGAAGCTGTTTAATTAGACCCAGAACTGACACAACTAAGATGAAGACCCATAATCAGTGTTAAAAAAGACTAAAATCGATAAACTTTGACTTCTTTTCTTTGCCTCCAGAAGTTAACTTTCAGGTCCCCAAGAGGATGAACAAAGGGTCAGGGATGGACCCAGGTTCTCTTCTTCAGCTGTGCCTAGTAGAGTTTGGTCATCAGTCTTCCTGGGACGAGTCTTGGGGGTGGGCGTTACTAGGAAACAACAGGAGACCTACCCGGGAGGTGGTGTGGCCTTGCCACCCCTTACCTGCAACCCCAGCCCTTAAGGACAAGGATGTGGCCTCATCTTGTTTAGTAGAACTGGCCACACCTGGGTTATTGGCTGGGGCATGCCTTGGGTCATCAAGCAGCTCTAACGCTCGCTTTTTTTTTTTTTTGGTGAGGAAGATGAACCTTGAGCTAACATCCATGCAAATCCTCCTCTTTTTGCTGAGGAAGACTGGCCCTGGGCTAACATCTGTGCCCATCTTGCTCCACTTCATGTGGGATGCGGTCACACCATGGCCTGACAAGCGGTGCGTCGGTGCACGCCCGGGATCCGAACCCCGGGCCGCCAGCAGCTGAGCGTGCGCGCACTCAACCGCTATGCTACGGGGCTGGCCCCTCTAACGTTTGCTTAAACTGAAAACAGTCTGGGGAGGAGAATATTTCCGAAATACCTTCACTGAGGAAAAGCAAAGAAAAGGAAATAGGCTTGCACAAGCATTTTTAGAGCTGACTCTAGAACTTTTCCTTTAATCCTCATATATTTTATACACATTGGAAGAAGGGAATAGATGATACTGCCTGGTGTTCGGTCAAAGGTATGATAGGGGTATGGAGACACTTTGAGGAATATGTAAATGTGCATACCATTGCTTTAGGATGCATTTTATATATTTTCCTCTTTTGCTTGTGTTACTTTCATAATTATAAAAGAAATATAATCATCATAGAAAATTGGGAAATTACAAAAAATCTTAAAGATGCGTGTATAATTTTTGCGTTGTGGTTTATCCTAAATATACTACTGGCTGTTTAAAAACTTTATGTTGAGATAATTGTGGATTCTACTATTAACTTTTTCTGAGAAGTATTATCGTTAGCTGACTGCTGTGTGAATATCCACTCTCTTTCCTGAGCTCCTTCCACAAAGGTGCAGAGGGATACGTGGGTCTCCAGTTCTCAGCGAGCTCTGTGGAGGTGCCAGGTTCTGCAGTCAAGCTTCCTCTGTTCTTGAGCAGTGTGTTTTACGTTGCCCTCTTTGTACAAAGCTGGCGTTACTGAAACGAACATGCTGCAATTGGATATTCTTATGAAATTAGAGAAAATTTTTTGTCACTTTCTGCTTTGTCAAAGCATTTTTACATTCATCCCGTCATCTGCCTTTCCAAGCTGTCTTGTGACACATTCTCTGTGACCCCTCTGGAGGTTGAGGCACAGACAAATGAAAGGGGGGGTTTTCCCAGGGTTTCACTTTTCTTCCGTTGCCTGTCTTCTTTCTGCCATCATCCAGTCGCAAGCTGGTCAGCTCCTCCTCTGGTCTTGAATTCTGATCACCACTCTGACGCCTCAGCCTCATGGGTTCAAAACTGATCTTGCGCTGCTTTGGAAAACAGTCTAGCAGGTCCTCAGAAAGCTAAACATAGGGGTCGGCCCGGTGACGCAAGCGGTTAAGTGCGCACGCTTGGCTTCTGCGGCCGGGGTTTTGCAGGTTTGGATCCCGGGCACACACTGACGCACCACTTGTCAAGCCATGCTGTGGCGGCGTCCCATATAAAGTAGAGGAAGATGGGAACGGATGTTAGCTCAGGACCAATCTTCCTCAAGAAAAAAAAAGGGGAGGATTGGCATCGAATGTTAGCTCAGGGTTAGTCCTCCTCACACACACACACACAAAAAAGGAGTTTAAAAAAAAAAAAAGAGTTACCATAAAACCTAGCAATTCCACTCGTAGGTATATACATGCGAGTTGAAAACATTCCTATACAATGACTTGCATGCAAATGTTCATAGCAGCATCATTCATAATAGCTAAAGAGTGGAAACAAATATCCATCAACTAATGAATAGATTACAAAATGTGTTATATCCGTACAGTGGAATATTATTTGGCAATAAAAAGGAATGAAGTACAGATACATGCTACAGTATGGACAAACTTTGAAAACATACTAAGTGAAAGAAGCCAGTCACAAAAGACCACATACTATATGATTCCATTTGTAAGAAAGACCAGAACAGGGAAATCTGTAGTGACAGAAAGTAGGTGAGTGGTTGCCATGGGGTGGGGGAGGGGAGAATGGGGAGTGACTGCTAATAGGCAATGGAGTTTCTTCTTGAGGTGATGAAAATGTTCTGGAGTTAGATAGTGTGATGGTATGACCATGTGAATATACTAAAAAACAGTGGACTGTGTACTTTAAAAGGATGAATTTTAGAGTATGTGAATTATTATCAATAAAAAACAAAACTGATTTTGCCATTTCGCTTCCCAAATTGTTCATTGTGATTTCTGTCTCTGTCAGTGGCACGGTGGGGAGAAGCACCAAATGCCAGGCACTGTGCTAGGATTACATGGCTGTCATCCTGCCGGTCTGTGGTTCAGACCCAGCCCAGCCTGACTATCCCTGAGCCCTTCCCAGACCTCCCACTGCCTCTCAGCCAAGAGGCTGAACACCGGGGAGCCAGCTGTGACTCTTCTTTCTCCCTTGTGTCTCCACTCTTCAGCCTATCTCCTCAATGTCTCTCGTGCGTTTCTTCTACTTGCAGTCTACCCACCACTTTCCTAGGTCAGAATGCCATCACTTGTTGCCAGCCCTGTTCCAGGAGCCCATTAGTCTCCTGTTTTCCGAACCATCATTCCTCTAAACTGCCCAGTACTTTGCTGCCACGATATTGTCGTGAAGTCTGACTCTGATCACTTGCCTGCTCTAAACCACTCAATGGATGCCTATGTCTTAAGGGGTTGAGTGTACACTCCTTAGGCTGGTGTCTGAGGCTTTTGAAAATAGTGCTCCTAGCCCAGTCCTCCTTGCATATCCCTAACACTGCTCACTGTGCTTCTTGGAGCATGGCCGCAGCAGGCTGGAAATCACCAAAGGCTCTGCTGACCACTCCAGAGAAGCACACATCGACACTCAAAGGGGAAACATTCAGAGGCCTTCAGGACCCCTCAAATGTGTGAGTAACAAAAGAGCAGCGATTTTCAACTGGAGCAATTTTGTCCCTGAGGGGATGCTGGGCAATGTCTGGAAACATTTTTAGTCGTCACGAGCGGGGGTAGGGAGTGCTGCTGGCGTTCAGGGGCTAGAAGCCAGGGATGCTGCTAAACATCCCACAATGCACAGGACAGTCCCTACAACAAAGAATTATAGAGTCCTAAATGTCTGTAGTGCTAAGGTTGAGAATTTATGTGCTAAAGCAAAGAATTTTACTCTTGAAATGTGGTAAAGAATAAATGAAAATAGTGATTTCAGATGTATAATGAAAATTCCTGCATATCAGCAATGAAAGCAGTGCAGAAGGCCGTCTTGAGATGAGGGGCTCAGCAGATGATGAGCTCAGTCACCAGCCAAGTGCTTCATGCTGAAGGAACTAGCGCATGCTCAGCTGCAGGCCCTTCGCCCAGCACCGTGGCACCCCAAACTTCACTGCATCACAGCTTGAATGACGTTGAATTACCATCGTGTTGCACTTGCACGTGGACTTGTCTGCATTCCCTGCTAGGTCTGAGTTCTTCGTGGGCTGGCTTGTGTCTTGCTTATCACTGAATGCCAGCCTCTTGCACTAGTGCCTGGCATGTAAAAGAGGCTCAATAGGTATTTTTAGATCGAAAGAATGGATGAAGTACATAAATTTTATCTCAGTGAAGGGAAAAAGCATTACCCTTTGTGGACTTCTCTAGTATTTGGAGAAGAGATAAAACAACATGCTAACCCCTCAAATTTCAAAAGCCTTTCTGTAACACAGAGAACAGAGTATAACACCAGTCTGGCTTATTGGGACCCTGATTTCTTGCCTCTCCACTTCCTCTCAGCCTCTTATATTATCCTGCGGTTATAGTGGGCTGTTGCCTCTGTAGGAAGATGGAGGAGAAGGGGATGCAGAGGAGACCCTAGGGAGGAGCTGAAGGACCCTGTACCCTCAGAAAAGATGAGTAGCAGATTCAGGTTAGGACATGCAATTCAGATCAGAACCATGGTGCTGCACTGGCGGAGTTGGGAAGGTGGTCATGTGTGTATGTGTTGGGGAGAGACTTAAAGAGAAGAATTGGGGTGAGTCTCGAAGTTCAGCTCTCTGCTTATATGTATTGAGCAGCTTCTGTATGTTGAACAGCTTTTGTATATATGCATATCCTGCTTATATGTATTGGACAGCTTGGAGCTGTCTTTGCTCCCATTAGTTGGGGAACTGATGGGAAAAATTCACTGAATTCTGTAGTTCAAAGATTATTGACATCTTTGACACATTGGAGTGGCCTTCCTGGGTATATCCTGCAGATTGGGCATTTAGTAACTCTTTATGATTAGTTAGAGCCATTAGTTGCAAGAATTATAAACCATAAAAAAAAAAGGAATTTACTGGAAAGGTACGGAACAGCTTGCATAAGCTGTACAAAAGCTTATGGACTGCACTTTTTTTTTTTTAATTAATTTTTTTATTGAAGTATAGTTGACATACAGTATTGTATTAGTTTCAAGTGTACAACATAGTGACTCAATATTTATTGACATTACAAAATGATCGCCCTGATAAGACTAGTTACCATCTGTCATCATGCAAAGTTATTACAATATTGTTGACTATATTCCCTGTGCTGTACATTACTTGTACTTTTTTTCATTGTGGTTAAATATACATAATCATTTTAACCATTTTTAAGTGTACAGTTCTGTGGCGTTAAGTACATTCACATTGTTGTGCAACCATCACCACCATCCATCTCCAGAACTTTTCCATCTCCCCAACTGAAACTCTGTATTAATTAAACACCAACTCCCCATTCTCCCCTCCCCCTAGCCCCTCGAAACCACCATTCTGCTTTCTGTCTTGATGAATTTGGCTACTCTCGGTGCCTCATCTAAGTGGAATCATCCAACAATCAAACAATGATTATTGGCTTATGTTTATTGTTTTTATTTTTATTTTTTACAATTTATTTTATTTATTTTTTTTGTGAGGAAGATCAGCCCTGAGCTAACATCTGCCAATCCTCCTCTTTTTGCTGAGGAAGACTGGCACTGGGCTAACATCCATGCCCATATTCCTCTACTTTATATGGGACGCCGCCACAGCATGGCTTGCCAAGCGGCGCGTCGGTGCGCGCCTGGGGTTCCGAACCGGTGAACCCCGGGCCACCGCAGCGGAGCGTGCGCACTTAACCGCTTGCGCCACCTGGTCGGCCCCCGTCTATTGTTTTTAGAAAAATCCTTTGCACAGCTTTAAAAAGCTGTAGAAGGTTATTAGTAAATTAAAAAAACATAGGAACCAGTAAAAAATAAAATAAAAATCTTATCTCTACCACCTAGAGGAAACCACTGTTAAAATTTTGGTTTATATTCCAATTTTTTTCTATGTCTCTATAAAGAGTCATATTGGTACTCTGTACAAAGTTTCCAGTTTTTCATTATTACAAATAATAGTGTTATGAACATCTTGATGTACAATCTTTGATTGCATCTCTGAGGTTATTTCCTGAGGAGAGATTTCTAAAACTCATATTTTTGGACTGAGTATGAGTAATTTTAAGACTCTGGATACATAATTTCAAGTTGTTTTCCAGAAAAGTTGTCCCAGTTTATACTACTGCCCACTGTATGTGAAAATGGTGTCTCTCCACATTGTCACTAGCATAGCTTATTTTCAGTTTAAAAGATTTGCCTACTTTATGAGGCTGGCCTGGTGGCATAGTGGTCGTGGATGTCAGCCCAGGGCCAATCTTCCTCAGCAAAAACAGGAGGATTGGCAACAGATGTTAGCTCAGGGATGATCTTCCTCACACACACACAAAAATAAATAAAAAAAGATTTGCCGACTTTTACCAATGTATCTTTTCACCATTTGATTGTTTATCTTTTCCTTAATACCAACATTAAAAATATCCACTATTAATATTTGTGTGGGTCTAAATTTTACAAAAAATAGGATCATACTTTACATTCTTTTTTGTAAATTGCTTCTTTTAATTTAGAGATATATTGTGAATCTTGGTTTCATTACATTTCTTTTCTATCAACTTTATTATTTAAAATTTTTCATTAGTTAAAAAAATTACATCAGTAGTAACGCTCATTATAAAAATACAAATAATTCATGATTGTGAAAATTAGAAAATATGTATACTTTAATAACATTTAAAATGTAAATGTAAATATGTAAGCATTATATTTATAAAATTTAACAAAATCTGTTCATATTATACATTTATTTGCAACGTCCTTTTTTCAATCAGCATTTTATCATTGTCAGTTAACATGTCGGAACATATGGATTTGCCACATTTTTTCCTTTTTTTAAAAACAAATTGCATGATAGTTCATAGTGTGGCTATGTAATTTAATCATTACTCCTTTCACAGACATTAAAGTGTCTCGAGTTTTTCATATTATAAATAATGCTCTAGGGGCCAGCCCTGTGGCACAGTGGTTAAGTGCGCGCTCTCCGCTTCAGCGGCCCAGGGTTCACACCTTCGGATCCTGGGCGAGCAACGACGCACCGCTTGTCAAGCCATGCTGTGGCGGCGTCCCATATAAAGTAGAGGCAGATGGGCACGGATGTTAGCTCAGGGCCAATCTTCCTCAGCTAAAAAGAGGAGGATTGGCATCGGATGTTAGCTCAGGGCTGAGTTTCCTCACCAAAAAAAAAAAAAAAAAAAATGCTTTAATGATGTCCTACAACATAGTTTTAAAATAAAATCATAGAATGGGGGCCGGCCTAGTGGAGTAGTGGTTGAGTTTGCGTGCTCTGCTTCGGTGGCCCAGGGTTGGCAGGTTCGGATCCGAGGTGAGGACCTATGCACTGCTTATCAAGCCATGCTGTGGTGGCATCCTATACACAAAATAGAGGAAGATGGACCCAGATATTAGCTTAGGGCTAATCCTCCTCAGCAAGAAGAGGAAGATTGGCAGCGCATGTTAGCTCCGGGCCGATCTTCCTCACAAAAAAAAAAAATCATAGAATGGATGAATGTTCCATAGTTTAATGCTATTGTTGAATATTTTGGTTATTTTCTTTTTCCATTTTGCTTTTTAAACAAATCTCCGGGAATATCCAAATATTGTCCTAGGATTCTTAGAGTGTGTTCATTTTTAAGGCTTTTGCTTTATATTGCAAAACTGTCTTCCAGAAAGGTCACGCCAATTTGCACTCCTATCATCTGCTTGCCCAGACTTTCCCCAACTGTGGGTTTTACATTCAGAAACAGCTTACTGACTGGATAGCAAATAACAAGCTTTGGTTCCACTCCAGTGACTTCAAATAATGATGGGAGTTATTGTCAGAATGCTGAGATTTCATGGAATGAAGTCAGGACTTGTGGGAGCTGGGGCTGGGGACTTAGTAATGACCCTTGACCCTCAGAGGCTAAGCTAGAGTCTCCTCTCATCTCTCTCCTGAGGGTTCGGGACCCCTCATGCCCCCTTTTCTGTTCTGGGGCTGGCTTCCTAGCCCTCCTCTCTTTTCTTCTCCCCTATGACCTGGGCCTGCCATGTGTTTTCAGATTCACGCACTCTCTCCTAGTTAAATTATTTTGAAAAATTTAAGATTTAACATATGTGTAGCAGAGTATACAGGTGAATTTTTATATGTGATGATGCTCAGATCAAGATATTGAACACTTCCAGCTCTCCAGGGAGCTCTCTCTTGTCCCTTTCCAGTCCATACCCTCTCCGGAACCACTGCTCTGATTTCCATCCCATAGATTTATTTTGTTGAACTTCATGTATATGGATGGGATCAAACAATATGTGTTCTTTTGTGTCTGGCTTCGTTCACTCAGTATGTCTGTAGGATTCAGCCATGGTGTTGTGTGAGGCAGAAATTCTCTTTTTTTCTTTTTGTTGTGTACTTATTCACAGCATGAATATGCTGCAATTTTTTAATCCATTCTCCTTTTGGTGGGCATTTGAATTTCCAGCTCTTGGTTACTATGAACAAAGCTACTGTAGACATTCTTGTATGTTTTTTGGGGGGGGATCTAGACCTAGGAGTGGAATTTCTGGGTCGTAGGATAAGGGCCAGTTTAGCTTGAGTGGGTGCTGCCATATCGTTCTGTGAAGGGGTTGTACAGTTTTACTCTGTCTCTGGCAGCATATTAGAGTCCCAGGAGCTCCACATCCTCACCATCTCGCAGCGTGGGCAGCCTTTTATTTTAAGCCATCCTGGTGGGCGGGTCGTGGTATCTCATTGGCGTTTTTATTTCCATTTACCTGATGTGTAGTAATGTTGAGCACCTTTACATTCATTTATTGGCTGTTTTGATATCCTTTCTTTTGTGAAATTGTACCAGCCTTTTGTCCTTTTTAAAATTGGATTGTATTTTTCTTAGTAATTGGTAAAAGTTCTTTGTATATTTTCAATATAAGTCCTTTGAGAGAAACATGTGTCACAAATATCTTTTTTTATAATCTGTGACTTGTCTTTACACTCTATTAATGGTGACTTAATGAAAATAAATCCTTAATTTTAATGTAATCAAATTTATCAGTCTTTCCTTTTATGGTTAATGCATTTTGTGCCCTGTTTAAAATGTATTTGCCTACACAGGTCGTGAAGCAATTCACCTGTGTTTTCTTCTAGAAGCTTTATTTTGCTTTTCACGTGTAGGTCTTCAAACCGTCTAGAATTAATTTCTTGTATATGGTGTGAGGCAGAGTTAATTATATTGTGAGTGAGGGAGAGAATCTGGTTGGTTGCTGGCCAGCTGGCAGAATGGCTGGCGTTGGACCGGGTGTCCATGCCAGGCCTTTCCAGCCATGGAGGTGTGGAGAGCGGGGCAGGTTCACTCAGAGGGGTCACGGATGGATGTTCTAAACCTACCCAAATAGGCGATGCTTTTCCTCTCTGAACTCGTTTATACTAAAATTGTTTTGATCACAATGCAATGGAAATTTCAGGGTTAAATGTGGTTGAAGCTTTTACTTGTCTTTTTCCTCTGTCAATTGCAATGCCCAAATCATATGGAAATATTATTAGCTTGAAAGTGGGACTCTTCAATTATTGATTGTGGGCTGTGGGGAAATGTAAAGATACTTTTCTTCCTCTATTATTTGGAATATAACGAGAGTTTCCTGGACACACATCTGTGGAAATAAACACAGGGCAAGTGAGCAAGTCTTAAACAAAGGAGCTTCAACTGGGGAGCTGCACGTGTTGCTCACAGTGCTGGTGTCTTATCTGCCCTTTGGGTCTTCCCCTAGTCTCTCTCCACTGTCCTTCCTTGATGGGTGCTCTGGCCGGCCCTCTGGCTTTTGGTCGTGCTCAATCAGTAGGGAGCATGAGCAGATCAGAGGGAGGGAAGGTGAGGAGAGGGCCTGTTCCCTTGGAGCCTTGCTGCTGTGTTGCCCTGGCTTGGCTGCAGTCCTCAAACGTCACAGCTCTGCTGGCAGCCCTTTCCATACAAGCCCCTTTCTCCAAGTCCCAGCAGCTGCTCTTTCTAAGGATGGCTAATGTGGTCTGTGTTCTGTGCTACCACGTGTGGTTTCCCTACAAGCTGCTCACACCTTGGTGGATAGTTCTTTTATTAAACTCGTTCTGCATTATCCAGTTGAATGCGCCATCTGTTTTCTACGCGGACCCTGACAGATAATTTCACTTTCCCTCAGTTCAGATGAACAGTCTCTCTTCCAGGAAGGGGCCAGCCACCTTGGCATGCCTTGTTTAAGAGCTGTGGTCATAACCTCTTCGTCCCATGAGAAAGGACATTTATGATGTTCGTGCCTGCCTGGGTTCTTGGGCTCTACTTGGGGATTGTCTTTGGAGTCCCATAAGAGTGTAGTGGGCCATGGACCCTGTCTAATGAAATCTTCGTACAGTTCCCACAGAGTGCTTCTCTCCTCTGGTGTGGAATACCATCTATACCAGAAAGGACTAGCTTAGCTGCATACAACAGAAGCTGCAAGTAAGTGGCTCACACACACCTGGAGCCTTTCTCCCGCACACGTCAAGCCCAGAGGTAAGCAGTCCAGGGCTGGCCGTTTCCAAACAGCTGTCAGGAGCCTAGAGATCTTGTTTGTCAGCTTCACTATCCTCAGCACCTGGTCGCTGACTCAGGGTGCAGCATGGCTGCTTCAGCCGTGATGTCTGCATTCCGGACCCCAGGAGAGAGGAAGGGGGGAAAGGCAAACGGAGCTTGTCCCAGCTCAGGTGCCGTCGGACGGCTCACCCGGAAGCTCCGGCCTCTGTGTGATGTTCAGGAAACAAGGTGGAAATGTCACTGTGTTTTCTGACCTAGGCCCGGAGGTCCCACAGCGGCGCTGCTGCCGTGTTCTATTGGTTACCAATGGGTCGCAACCTGCCTGGACTCAAGGGGAGGAGAATTAGACTTCACCCCTTGACGTGGCAAGCTTCTAAAATAACATGTGGGACAAGAGTACTGTTACATCCCTCTTTGGGAAGTGCAGTCGCCCACAGCTGCCCTCAGTGCACGGACTCTTGTAGGGACCCTAGAAACGCTTGCCAATGGACTTGTCACAGAGATACTGGTTCCTGTGGGGCACGAGGCTTCTATACCAGCACAGCTCCTGCACCCGCCCTGCGAGGGTCTCCTTCCCTTCACTGAGCTGTCGCCTGGGGAGAGGACCTCCTGGGATGGACCGAGGGCTGCTGCATGGATTTCTGCGAGGATGCGTCCATGGAGGAGGAGTGCCCGGTGCCCCCCTGCTGGCCAGCTGTGTTCCTGCTGGTGGCCTCCCAGAGACTGATTCCTGGCGTGGCCCAGGGTTGGCTCAAGTCTGATGTTTAGTAGAATCTAAAAGGACCAAGTAGGGGTCGTACCTGAAATGTAGCCTGTACAGGAAAGGCAGAGAGCTGCTTGATTCTTTCCCTTTAATTATCAGTTTTCAGAATAGCGAATTGGTGCTCTAGCAACCCCCAAAATTCACCAGTTAGAGCACTCCCCACTTTTTCTCCTTGTTCTTAAAAAAAATCAGCCTTATTGAGATATAATTTAAACAAAATAAAATTCACCAATTTTAAGTGTACATTTTGTTGTTTTGAATATAATCATGTGACCACCACCACTTCAAGATGTAGAACATTTCTACCAACCCTGAAAGTTCCTCTGTGTCCCTTTGCTGTCAGTCTCCTCCCCAACCCTGGCCCCTGGCAACCACAACAATATGAATATACTTAACGCTGCTGAACTGTGTACTTAGAAATGGTTAAAATGGTAAATTTTATGTTTTTTATGACAACAAAAAAATGGTTGGGCCAGCCCTGTGGCTTAGCGGTTAAGTGCGTGCGCTCCGCTATTGGCGGCCTGGGTTTGGATTCCAGGCGCGCACTGATGCACCGCTTGTCGGGCCATGCTGAGGCCGCGTCCCACATGCAGCAACTAGAAGGATGTGCAACTATGACGTACAACTATCTACTGGGGCTTTGGGGAAAAACAAAATTAAAAAAATTGTTAAAAAGATAATGTATAAGCCTGTGTAGTCACCTCCAGATCAAGATATCAGAAGCTTGATCCCTTAACCCCAGAAACTGCTTGTCCATTCCCAGTCAATACTCTCTCTACCCCAAAATTAGCTACTATTCTGACTTCTTTCACAGTGGGTGAGTTTTGCCTGTTTGTGAACTTAACCTAAGTGGAATAATATCTGTAACATTTTGACATGACCGAGGAGTGTTTGATAGCTTTCTTACTTTCAGGCATAAGATGTTCCATTCTCATTGTTCATTTTCTGCTGCAGACTTGGAGCAGCCATGTCTCCAAGTTCCCTTTAGGGAGAAATGGTATTTAGACACCACAGTATGGGCACGAGGAGTTGCTATTTGCTCCTGAGTTATCATTGCTGCTAAGGTTTTTTAGTGGACACTGCTAGGACATATATACTTTTTAAAATGGAAAAATAATTCATGACTTTATTCTGATATTTCCAATTCAATTTTTAGATTATAGAGTTTTAACTTTTTGAATTTTATGCTTGTATCTCTTTCCTTACCCTAAACATTTTTGTGCCTGATGATACCATAATTTTGATGTCTTATCCTACTATTTATGACTATATTCATATCTCTTTCCCTGTAATAGTTTCAAAATATTGATTCCAATGATGTCATTAAGTCTACTGAATGTGGTTTAAGATTTCTTTACGGGTCTTTTTCCTCTATGGGATATATTGACTATGGGTATACAATTAAAATGCTGTGTTTCACAGTCATTAGAAAAATTTTTCTCTTGTTATACTGTAAACTTGATGTATTGTAAGGCTCATTAGTTTCAGCTTGATTTTGATATTTAAGGATGGCTTTGTTTTTGCTTTTAATTTTATACAAGGTACATTCAGAGAGGTCCAAATTTTATCCCCATCTCCTCCGCGCTGTTTTCCCCATTCCCAAACTGTGTGCCAGGGCACCCCAGGGCATCTCACAGTGAACTCACAGGGGTGCCTTGGGATATTTTAAATTTTTGAGGGAAATCTGTCAGACACTGAGAACTACAACTGTCTAGCTGTTTGGATCTATCTATTTAATAAATAGAACTGTTAGGTGTTTCTTTTGGGCCAGTGGTACTGTGAAAAAACGACTGAGACACTAATGGCTGTGAACTCAGGGAGTTTGGTTCTACAGGTCATCATTTTTTCATTGGTTTTGGCTTATCTTTCCATGAGTCTTTTAATTTTTTTGTACAGCTTTATTGAGATATAATTCCCCTACCATACAAATCACTCATTTAAAGTTTATAATACAGTGGATTTTAGTTTATTCACAGAGTTTTGCAACCATCACCACAATCAATTTTAGAGCATTTTCATCACTTCAAAAAGAAACCTCTGGGGCCGGGCCCATGGCGTAGTGGTTAAATGCATGCGCTCTGCTGCTGGCGGCCCGGGTTTGGATCCCGAGTGTGCACCGATGCACTGCTTGTCAGGCCATGCTGTGGCGGCGTCCCGTATAAAGTGGAGGAAGATGGGCACAGATGTTAGCCCAGGGCCAGACTTCCTCAGCAAAAAAAAAAAAAAAAAGAGGAGGATTGGCATGGATGTTAGCTCAGGGCTGATCTTCCTCACACACACACAAAAAAGAAACCTCTTAGCCCTCATCCTCCAAACTCGCATTTTCTCCCAGCCCTAAGCAACTCTTAATCTATTATTTTTGGTCTCTCTATATATTTTCCCATTCTGGACATTTCACAGAAATGGGATCGTATAGTGGTTCTTTGTGGCTACTTTCAATTAGTGTAATGTTTTCATGTTTCATCCATGCTGTAACTTGTATCAGTACTTATTCCTTTTTATGGTTGAATAATATTCCAGTGTATGGATATACCACATTATGATTTTCCATTCATCAGTTGATGGACATTTGGGCTGTTTCTACCTTTTGGCTATTATGAATAATGCTGCTATGATCCTTTGTATACAAGCTTTTGTGTGGGCATATGTTTTTATGACTCTTTGGGATATACCTAGGAGTGGAATTCCTGGGTCAAATGGTAACTCTGTGTTTAACTTTTTGAGGAACTGTCAGACTGTTTTCTAAGTGGCTGTGCCATTTTACAATCCCACCACCAATGTGTGAGAGTTCTTATTTCTCCACATCCTTGCCAACACTTGTTATTATCTAACTTTTTAATGATAGCCATCCTAGGAGTGTAAAGTGGTATCTCACTGTGGTTTTTATTTGCATTTCCTTGATGACTGATGATGCTGAGCATCTTTTCATGTGCTTATTGGCTATTTGTATCTCTTCTTGGAAAAATGTCTATTTAAGTTCTTTGCCCATTTTAAAATTGGGTTATTTGTCTTTTTATTGTTGAGTTGTAAGAGTTCTTTATATATTCTGATACAAGTCCCTTATTAGATATACGATTTATAAATATTTTCTCTCACTTTGTGGGCTGTCTTTTCATGTTCTCGATGTTGTCTTTGAAGCACAAAAGATTTTCATTTTGATGATGTCCAGTTTATCTATATTTTCTTTGGTTTCTTGTGCTTCCATGTTTCTTCTTCTTCTTCTTTTTTTTTTTTGGTGAGTAAGATTGGTCCTGAGCTAACATTTGTTGCCAGTCTTCCTTTTTTTGCTGAGGAAGATTTGCCCTGAGCTAGCATCTGTGCCCATCTTCCTCTATTTTTTTTGTATGTGGGAAGCTGCCACAGCATGGCTTGATTGGCAGTGTGTAGATCCTTACCTAGATCTGAACCTGCGAACCCCGGGCCGCTGAAGTGGAATGCATGAATTTAATCATTACACCACCAGGCCAGCCCCAACTTCTGTGTTTATTTTTGAAAGTATAAGCAAATATAAATAAATAAATTTCCCTCCTATTCTTACATAAAATATAGCATACTATTCACCTCTTTTGTACTTTGCTGTTTTTTTCTTAACAACATCCTTAAAATTACTCCATATCGGTATTAGACATGGGCCTTATTCCTTTTTACAGCTGCATAGTATTCCACTGTATGTCTCATAGTTGATCCAACCAATTTCCTGTTGATGGATATTTGGGTTTTTCAGTCTTTTGCTGTTACAGACAGTGCTATGATGAATAACTTGGTGCAAATATCTTTTTTTTTTTTGATGAGGAAGATTGGCCCTGAGCTAACATCTGTTGCCAATCTTCCTCTTTTTGCTTGAGGAAGATTGTCCTTGAGCTAACATCTATGCTCCTCTTCCTCTATTTTGTATGTGGGTTGCTGCCACAGCATGGCTTGATAAGTGGTGTGTAGGTCTGTGCCCTGGATTTGAACCCATGAACCCTGGCCGCTGAAGCAGAGTGCACAGACTTAACCACTATGCCAGTGGGCCAGCTCCTCTCCCCCACTTTTTTTCATTTTTGTTGGTGTTGCTTTGGGATAGAAGTAGGAAATCTGGTGCAAAGGGTAAATGCACATGTAATTTTGCTAGATATTGCCAAATCCTCCTCCACAGGGATTGTACCATTGTGCATTCCAATCAGCAGTGTAAGAGTTTCTGTTTCTCCATAGCTTTATCATCAGTGTGTTTTGGTAAGTCTATAGACTTGTTTATTTGGTAAGTGACAAATGATATCTCCCTGTTGTTTTAATTTACATTTCCTTTATTGTGAGCTTAGTTGAGCATCTTTTTATATATTTAAGATCTTTTTACACTTTAAAAAAATTAATTACTATGAGTCAGACTTGAGTACTCTTTTCTCTGGGCTCCTACCCCTGTCACAGATGCTTGTCAATTCTACGTAAAAAATGATCTCAATCATTCCCTTTTCTTCACCTTGCCTGCCACTACTTAACTCAACCTGTCATGATCTTTTTTAATCTCTTCTCCATACAGCAGCTCTGTGTGAAATCCTGTAATGCATCTCCCTTGCCCTTAGGATCAATTATTGCCCAGGCTCTAAAGCCACATGCAAACTGGCCCCGCCTCCCTCTCTAGCTTCAGCTCGGGCCATGGTCCTCCTTGTCCCCTGTGTATCACAAAGGCTATTCAGTTCCGACAATGTGCCATGTTTACACACCTCGGAGCCTTCACACTTGTTCTTCTGCTTGGAACGCTCATTGCCCAGCTTCCTCCTGGTCACGCTCCAGGCTCAAGGTCACCGCCCCCCCTCACGGAGAACTAGCCCTTCCACTGTAAATTGGGCTCACCCCTGTTCTTTCACAGCCACCTGCATTTTCCCTCAGAGCCGCCGTCCTAGGTCACGGGCTTGTCTGTCTGTGGTTAGCCTCCACAAGGGACCGTGTCTGTTTTGTTCACATAGTAGGTGCTCAGTGAGTGCTTATTGAGTGAATGAATAGTGTGTGGGCATGGAGAGCTCCTCAGAACAGCACAGGGAGGGCTGTTCCCACACACAGTGGAGGAAAAGAAGGGGATCATGTTTTTGGGTTAGCGAGCCTTTACTAGCACCCCCCCACCCCCCCGCCGTGTCCAGGGGTCACAGTCAGAAGCAGCTGTCCACTCTGCCGAACACAAAGCTACAGAAGGGAGCTCTCGAGAAAACCAACATTTTCACCTGCGTAGCCAACATTTGCTCATTGCCTTTCTCTTTTTCCTGCTTTCTAAGCACAGAATGGTCAGCACCAGCCGAATTAAGCCCCCGAGCCCCGAGCTCCAGTTGCTATGGGAACCTCTCTTTGTTACTGTTAGGTAAGAAGATGTACTGACCAAGGTTCAGTGAAACAGTATTTCAGCCTCTGGCCATGGGTAAATTTCCCGTTGGATAATGCTGATTGCTTTTTGGTTGCTGTTCCTTCATTACTAATTGCTTCTGTGATGATAGGTAGGTGAAAAAAATGGATGGCACCAAGTGTAAGTACAGAAAGATGCTGACCTTGTATATCATCTCCCCGGGGCCTGCGTCCCATTTAACCCTGACCCTCCCCACAGCAGGCAGGTCAGGGGGCCGAGGGAGCAGGTCGGGGTGGCCCCAGTCCCCCAGGGGGTAGAGGGTCTGGAGCAGCTGCAGCACACAGGCTGTGTCTCTAGAAGGCTGTCGCCATGTGGGCGTGTGGGTCCGGAACTGCCAGGTCTCCTGATTTTTGAGAGCAGCTGCTAAAGTTTAAATATTGGCATCTGATTCAAATTAAAACGCTGCGCTGGCTAACCCTACAGGGGGACAGGCAGCACTTGTGCGGGCCGCCAGAGAGAAAGTGCAGGCCAGCAGGAGCGGGTGCCTCCTGTCACCCCCTTTGTTACAGGGACACGGTGCCCTGGCCCCCACTTCCCGTGTGCTCTGGCCCCAAAGCAATTCCACAGCCACTCTGGGCCTTTGTGAAGGGAGAGTGTGGCCTCTGAGGGGCAGACCAGTGTCCCGCTTGAAGAGAGGACTTTGCTTTTTGGGAGCATGGCGGCTGCAAGGCCAGGGCTGAGAGGCAGAGGAGTGGGACGAGGACAGTGGGAACAACACTTCTCTGCGTATACAGAGTGAGACTCACTTTTAAGATGTGAATCACAGATAGGACACTGGGATAGAAGCTTCAGAGAGAAGTTTCAGGGGACTTTGAGGGGACAGGGGTTCCATCACACTCCGACAGCAGGTACAGTCAGTTTCCCAGTCCAGCGTCTCTTTCTCCTGCCCGGCCTCTGCTGAGCTCTCTCTTCAGCCACGTCTCTTCACTCTCTCTCTTCCCCCTGCTTCCCCAGCTGCCCAAATCCTCCCGTTGACGGGGTCGCTTCAGCCCTTCGCCCGTGCTTAAGGTCCTGCTCAGCAAAGCCAACGCGTGGCCCCAGCCCAGCAGAGATCACCCTCGGTTCCCGCTGGGGGTGGTTGGGGTGGTGGTGGGACATGTCCAGTGGTCTCCATGACCTCCTCCCACCTCCCCGTGCACATTCGCCTCCCTGAGCAGGTCTGCCTTGTCTCTGAGGGGCAGTGGGGAAGGACAAGCACAGGTTTGCTCGCGGCGTGTTCAGTCAGGGTTCTTGCCTGGAAGCATCGGGAGCAGACTCTGGCTAACCTGAGCAAAAAGGGCATTTCTTGGAAGGCCATTGAATAACACACAGAACTGACTGAGAAGCCAGAGAACCAGGCTTGGAAAACGGGCAAGAACCAAAGGGAGGTGAGCAACAAAAATGATAGCCAGCTTCACCTGAGCCGACAGGCTGGGTGTGAAGTAAATTTGGGTGCTGCACAGCCAAGAGAGGTCAACATCTTATATGTATTCCCCCCTTGCTCAGGGCTCGCATCTAATGCTGTGGACTGTAGACTGGTGTAATTTGGAAAGCAGTATATTGAGTGCCTTAAAAATGTGCAATAGTTGGGGCTGGCCCTGTGGCGTAGTGGTTAAGTGTGCGTGCTCCACTGCTGGTGGCCCGGGTTTGGATCCTGGGCATGCACCAGCACACCACTTGTCAGGCCATGCTGTGGCGGCGTCCCACGTAAAGTGGAGGAAGATCAGCCAATGTTAGCTCAGGGCCAGTCTTCCTCAGCAAGAAAAAAAAAAAAAAGAGGAGGATTGGCATGGATGTTAGCTCAGAGCTGATCTTCCTTACAGAAAATAAAAAAATGTGCAATACTTTTCATCTAATTGTTCTTTTCCTGGGATTATAGCCTAAGGAAATAATCCTAAATATTGAAAAATCTTTAATTACAAAAAATGTTCATTGCAGTGCCAAATAGATTGTGGTACATTCATATAATGGAAAATTATGATGTCTATGAGATTTAATAATAAGATGGAAAATCACTTATGATATAATGTTGAATGAAAAACAGGATATGCAATGATATATACTCTGTTATAACCCTTTATGCATCAGGTATGTCCAGATGTCATCAGCCTGCAGGGTCAGTTGTGATGGTGGACACCAGCAGCCCCTTCCTCTCTTCTCCCCACTCTGCTCCCACCAGCATCTCCGTGTAAGTCCCTGCCTCTAGCCACGGAGGGAGGCTAGTCTTAGGAACTGCCATCTTTTCTGTTAATCTAGGAGGGCTCTGGTTTGAACAAATGACCTGCCAGCCCATGTCTACTGAATTCCTGATCATCTCTCTTCCAAAACTGAAGATTTCTCCTTCCCTGTCTTCTTGCCACTACCCGGTTGTCTTTGTTGCGGTGGGAGCTGGTAGAGCAGGGTGCTGTTGGGGTGAAGAGAAGGTCTCTGTCACCTGCTGGGGCTGGGTTACTTGTCTGGGTTCTTCTTCCAAGCCCCATCTCTATGCAGAGATGGCAAGCCCCCTGAGAGCCACGGCAGACGGGCAGTGCCCACCTTCTTTCACCATCCCTGCAGTCAGCTACCGCTCCTCTGCTCCTTCAATTGCCTGTCTAGGCCGCCGGCAGCAGAAGCTCCCAAAGATGACCAATATTCTTTCTGGAGGGGAGTGGGAAGAAGGTGGGCTTTCCTTACGTATGTGAAGGAGTGAAACTATGGCATAGAAAGAGGGCTGGCAAGAAAACTCGACAGTGTTAACAGTGGTGTACTTAGATAATGAGGTTATAGGGGATCTTCCTTCTATTTTTCTGCATTTTCAGTTTTCTGTAATGAGCATTTATTGTTTTTATAATTGGAGAGAAGAAAGAACAGGGGCTCAGAGAAGTTAGTTAATTAGCCCAAGGTTGCACTTGCTGTATATTCACTGATGGGTAGCTGGGGATCAGGGGCAAAGATTGTTTCCCTGAGCCCACAGCACAAGGAGGGGAGATGCTTAACAATGATTTTTATTGATCTCCTTGCTCATCCTCCTTGGGAAAGAAATGCAGGCGAGGTCACTGCAGCTTTGTAATCGTTCTGTGTTCTGCCCACACTCAAGTTGCAAGGGAGAGTTTTCAGTTTTGTGTCTCTTGCTAGCTAGTCAGAGGTGACTATTTCATTGGTATGTACTGTGAACGGAGCCAACTATGTAATTTCCAGGGCCCAGTGCAAAATGAAAATGTAGGGCCTGTTGTCCAGAAACTGCTAAGAATTTAAAGATGGTGGTAGCAGAACTTTAAACTAGACACTTCTGAGCTGGGGACCCTGAGTGACCGCACAGGTCACACTCCCGTGAAGCTGGTGCTGCCTGTGGACACTTCCACCAGATGCCCCCGAGCCGTGCCCAGGGAAGGGATGCAAAGCGGTACTCAGAAGGCAGGGAAAGACGGAAAGTTGGGTCTGAGAGGGGAGCAGTAGAGTTGGGAGGTCCCTACTCGCTGCCAAGTCTCTTTGGCGAGTCTGGAATCCATAGTAGGTCCTATGTGAGTTGTTAAGGAGTTAGGAGACTCAAGTTCTAGTCTTTTCCATCTGTGCAAACATGAATAAATTACTTCTCTTTTCCAGATCTCAGTTTCCTCATCTTGACATAGAGAGGGATGGAACTGGTGATCTTTGGGGTCTCTGCTGGCTTTAAGATAAGGCTGTGGTTAGAACTTTCAGTGCTTGTGTAGCCGGTGACAACAGCTGTCAATGCGTTCTGTGAGGGCCTGATCAGCTTCACTCAAGGAGAAGGTGCGGCTGTCACACAGAAGTGTCATGGCAGCTGCAGGGGCGAAGGTGGTTAAGAGACAGTGAGAGAGACAGTGCAAGAGGGAGAGGCATCTTCACCTCAGACCCTGATGTGGAAGCCACCTTTGACTAGTCAGCAAGAAAGACAAAACTTAAGACTCTCCCTCTCTCTCCTATTGAGTGTGAGCAGAATACAGTGATTATGAAGCTACAGAAGAGAGTGGGAAGCCATTTCCAGGGAAATGTGAAAAGGGATAGCAGGCTGTGTTGGAGGAAGCAACTCTTAACATTATTACAATTGCATAAAGTACTTGGTATGTAAGGTGACTTCTTGGATTACAACTTTGGCAGAGATTTCCTGTAAATAACACTACGGGCCCTGATTTAAAGGAAGCTACATCCTCGTGTAGAAGATGTGGAAAAAGAACAAGATGGGATGGTCCAGTTTAGGGTTTTTACTGGTTCCTTAGGTGGAAGAACTGAAAATTAATATCAGGATCCTACTATATATTCAGTTTGTGTACACTGGTGCTCAGATTCATGTAGCTCCCGTTTTGGGGTGAGAGTTCAGTATTCATAACTCATTCTTCTGCTGTCTGCACGGAATCCTGTGCTAATGAGCTCTTCCCGGTATCGTTCTAGAAATGTATTCAGAGCAGCAGGTCGAGATGCTGGGGTGCAGGCTGCCGGGGTTATGGGTGTGAGACACGTTGTATTTACAAATCAAATTTATTTGCTGCTTTGATGACATTTTGTGTGAAGATAAAGGAAAATTAAAAAAAAAAACAAATTCAAGTGATGATGCAGAAGAGCATGAAACTAGTGATTTATGTGAGTAAATTGTGAAATTTTCAGGGAGTTTTTGGTTGGCTACATGAATAAATTTATTCAACAATATTTGGAATTTTGTATAAAAGAATCTGTGTTTATGATACCTTAAAATTTTTCCTTTCTTTGAAAAATATGATTTTTTTATTGTACACTTGGGCCAGTACAGGACATTTTTCAAGGAATGACCTTCTTATTATTGTTTGGGAGGGTCACTTGTTCCCCTACCATCTCCCAAACTCGTGTCTGTTTTGTTCAACAATCCTGTGTTGATATCTCTTTTCCTCAGGTCTGATGTAATTTTCCCTCTCACTTGTCAATCTCATGCTTTCCCACAGAAATACTGAGAAAGGATCTTTATATTTGACTCTTGATCCAAATTTTCTTCTTTCCTTTATGATAGAAAAA
This sequence comes from Diceros bicornis minor, assembly GCF_020826845.1. Taxonomy (NCBI): domain Eukaryota; kingdom Metazoa; phylum Chordata; class Mammalia; order Perissodactyla; family Rhinocerotidae; genus Diceros; species Diceros bicornis. The sequence continues at coordinate 10,995,011 of NC_080749.1, read as the reverse complement.
TACAGGCCAAGAGAAATCTGAGGAACAAATTCAGCTAAGTCTGTTGGTTCTGACCTCACTGTGGAAGTAAAAGATCACAAAAGTAGTTTAAAATTTAAGGCCTGGTGGTAGAAGGAAGATAGGTTTTCACCTTTTTTATGTTCTGAAGTTCAAGGAATAAATTATAAGCATTTTTAATGGAAAGCATTTGTGAGATAGTGGAAGCCACAGACTCAGCTTTGGGAGGGAATAAAAGGCTATCCTATCCAGCTCCCTGTGGTCAGACAAGACACCGGCATCCCCATTTTACTAGCAAGAAAGTCAAGGCCCATGTAGGCTAGATGGTGAGCACACAGTCACCCAGGGAGAAAGTGAGTATACTTTGTTGAAGGGAATGAAGCTGTGGCAGATGGACAGCCAAGATGGTGCCAACGATCTGTCCCTGTGTGCACATGCCACCTTCCCATCAAGAGGGGAAGTCTGCCCTTGAATCTGGGCTGGCCTTGTATTTTGACCAATGGACTGTGGTAGGAGTGACACAGTGTGACTCCTTGGCCTAGACCTTCAGAGGCCTTTCAGCTTCTGTGTGGCTCATCTTAAGATCCAGTTGCTGTGTCAAGAAGCCAAGCCCAGGCAACCCACAGAATCATGAGAAATAAGGCACTAGGTTTTGGGGTAGTTTGTTATGTAGCCATAGACAACTGAAAGTCATGGTCAACTATCATTTGGAAATGTTTAGGCATGTTTGGATTAATTCTCTAAGTAATCTTACTTGAAGTTTCTGACTATTAGAGGAATCTTCTTTAATAATAGTAGTAAAAATAATAATAAACATATTATCACAACACAAAGAGTTGAGATGACGTATGTGGAGTTTGAGGTGTGATGAGAATCGTACACATCAACACGACACATTTTTGTCAACTATGCATCCCACATGGATGTTATTCATTTCCTCAGCTCTGAGACAAGTCAAGGAAATGGTCCCCCATTCTTCCACAAGAAGTGAATACTGAATCAGTATTCAGCCTTCCCTCCAATAACACAGGAGTGTCTCAGTTGGAGATCTCTCCGGGACTGTGGGGAGGGCAGAACTTGGGGGAGTCAGGGTTTCTGAGGTGGCTTTCCCTCTGTCTTTCCTCACCCCTTGATTGCTGAGAGTATCTGAAGATGACGGGGCCTAGTCCTAGACCTCCTTCTTCTTTTTTTTTTTTTTTGTGAGGAGGACCAGCGCTGAGCTAACATCTGCCAATCCTCTTTTTGCTGAGGAAGACTGGCCCTGGGCTAACATGGGTGCCCATCTTCCTCCACTTTATATGGGACTCCGCCACAGCATGGTTCAACAAGCGGTGCGTCAGTGCGCGCCCGGGATCCGAACTGGCGAACCCCGGGCCGCCGCAGCAGAGCGCGCTCACTTAACCGCTTGCGCCACCGGGCCGGTCCCCTAGACCTCTTTCTTCAGGAGCAGGGTGGGGGACCAGGGTGGCACAGAGGTGACAATTGTGGGGGTAGTCTGTCCAGTGCACTGCTCCGCGAGCAGGATCCGAGGTTAGATTCTCTGGTTGCCACCCCTCTTCCTGGTGGTACAGACCCCTACGCCCAGGGACACAAGATGATTGGATCCAGGGCTGATTTATTGCCTTTCTCCTATTCTTTATGGGGCCAGCTTTAATAAGCACCCAAGCAGAAAAGCCTTTGACTCCTGGGCTGTGAATAATTGTTATTAATACAGGGGCGAGCTGCTTGCCGCAGCGCCATTGCATATTTCCATATTAATAACACCATAAACTCCCCCAGAATGATGTCTCAGCCACTCACAGTGCAGAGGTTCACTGGCTGTGGACTCAGGGCTATGGCTGGGGCTAGTGAGCCCTGGAAGGAGAAGAGGCTGGGCCCAGGTCCCGATTCCCCCTCTCCCAGCTCTGCCAGCTCCCACACGTGTCTCCCATGGGGTCTACCTCTAGGGAACAGATAACTGATTCCATGGGGTGACTGGAGGGGAATATCTCCTACATGAGTCTGTCAATTTTTCCGAGATTCTATCATTGAAAGCCCCATTGATTTGAGTCGTCAAGTTACTCCAAACTCCTGGATTCCTGTATTAAAAGGCAGATACCTTAGGGACAGAGTGTATATACTGTATCAGTTTTCAGCTAATACTGTATTGGAAATTACTGTCACTGATCACGTGACATGTTTACTGAGCATCTCCATGTGCCAAGAGCTTGGAATGTGGTCATGAAGAAAACAAACACAAACCCTGCCTTCACAGAGCTTCTGTTCTAGTGAGGGAGATAAATAATACACAGATAAATACAGAAAATGTATAGTGTGCCAGACGGTGGTAAATACCACATAAAATACAGAGCCAGGGAGGGAGAAGGGTAGTGTGTAGCCGGGGGAGGAGTGGTGGAATCGTTTCCTACCAGGGCAGTTCGCTGAGAGCAGATCCTTGGAAGACTGTCCCCTGGGAAAGAAACAGAGGTGGCCTGGAGAGGGCAGATTTGGGGCCACCTCTCCATATAGAGTGGCTTCCTCTTACCCACATCAGGTGCCCGTGGAAGGGATGTCTCAGAAAGAAAGCATGTCTTTTCCAGCCACTGTCCTTCCCTTATGAAGCCCGGGTGATGGCCGGCCCCTCAGACCACTTGGCTCAGCCCTTCATCAGCCCCAGGTTGATGAAAGCCCAACATGTGCGCCTCATATCTGGGGTTCCCAGGGCTTCACACTCTCTCACTTTGAGCTCCTGGGTTTGACTGTGAGCAATCTCTCTGAAACCATCACTGATTCTGACTTGAAACTCAATGCCTCTTCAGAGTGCCTTCCCACCCCCTTGCAATAAAATGTTAAAGAGCAACGTGGACTTGCAGAAGGTCTGTGAGAGAGAGGAGGGGTTTACCCTGCACCCTCACAGCAACTGCTTACTCTCTGGGTGTTTTGTTCTCCCAAAGTCCCATCTTGGCCCTTCCACCACCAGGCTTTTCCTTTTTTAATTTTCAATTGCCCATCTTTGCCCCCTGATCATCCAATCTCACTAACCTTCCTTCTCTTTCTCTCTCACTCCCCAAAGTCTGTTTCTGGTTGCATGGCCTCCCTCTCACTACCTCTGGAAGCTCCAAGTACTACCTCCTGTTTGTGAAGAGTAGCTTCCCCCTTCCTCTAATGGCTGCATGTTAGCTAACACCCAGAGCGTGGGGTTGGCTTCTTCCTAAAATAGTTATCACAATGTTTTCCCAGCAACCTGGCACTCTTCCTCGAGGACTTCCAGTGCCCACTGTTAGAGCAATAACATCTTCCCCACCTTATTTGTGGGAGGCACTGCTAGTGCTGACAGCAGCCGTCTCCTTTTCTCCTTTAGTAATAGAAACCTGATCTTATCAGGGAAGTCATGAACCCAGTGAAATATGCTCACTTCCAAGACTCCCTTGCAGCTAGGGGTGGCCGTGTGACGTCATTCTGGCCAACAAGGTGGGAGTGGAAGTCACCAGGTGGGCTTCTGGGAAAACTTTGAAAAGGGACACGCTCTAACTAGCATAACCTTTGGCCCTTTGCTGTCCACTTCTTCCTGCTTGGATTGAAAGTGCAGCAGCCATCTTGTGACTTTGAGGTTGAAAACCAAATTAGGGCTGGAGGCCAGGAAAATAGAAGGAACAGAGTCTTTGATCACATCTTTGAGCTCTAGTCCTGAACAACTATTCTAGACTTCTTGTTACATGAAACAACTTACTATTTTAAGCTAGGTTTTTTGTGCTGTTATGGCTGAATTGTGTCCCCTCCAAATTCATACATTGAAATTCTAACCCCCAGTCTCTCACAATGTGACTGTACAGCCATATGTGGCTTAACAACAGGGATACGTTCTGAGAAATGCATTGTTAGGCAATTTTGTCATTGTGCGAACGTCATAGAGTGTACTTACACAAACCTGGATGGTATAGTCTACTACACACCTAGGCCATACGATAGTAATCTTATGGGACCACCATCATACATGTGGTCCATCCATTGTTGACTGAAATGTCGTTATGCAGCACATGACTGTATTTGGAGATAAGACCTTTAAAGAGGTAATGAAGGTTAAATGAGGTCGTATTGAGTGGGCCCCAATCCAATGTGAGTGGTGTCCTTGTAAGAAGAGGAAATTTGGACACACAAAGAGACATGAGGGACGTATGCACACAGGAAAGACCTTGTGAGGACACAGTGAGAAGGCGGCCATCTATAAGCCGAGGAGAGAGGCCTCAGAAGAAACCAAACCTGATAACACCTTGATCTTGGACTTCCAGCCTCCAGAACTGTGAGAAAATAAATTTCTGCCCTTTAAGCCCCCCAGTCTGTGGTATTTGTTATGGCCCTAGCAGACAAATACGGTGGCTTTCAGCTAAATGCAGCCCTCACTAATACACCATGACTGAGTCTGGCTAGTTCAGTGGGAAAGGGTCACCTACAGAGGCAGTAAGGAAAGGTCTGGAAGACCCACTGTGATGAGGTTCTAATTCGGTATCCACCTGAGGATGGCTCCAGGATCTCAGGTGCCAGCTCAGGTGTCCCATCTCCCTGGTCCGATGCTTTTACATCTCTCTCTCCCTCCCCAGAGCTTGTGGTTGCAATGTGCCTGCTCATCTGAATCTTCCTGGCCTTGAATGTTCTCTTCTCAGCATCCAGGAGTGTCAAAACATTCATCCAGCCATCATGTGGCAAGCATGGTGCCTGGCATATAGTTAGCACTCAATAAACAGACACTAAGTAAATTAAGGAATAGGACACGACTATGGGAGCCATTGCCAGGTAACATATCTATGTTTACCATACATTTGTTTATTCATCAATTTAAATAAAGTTTATTTTCTCCATTATAAAAAATAACATTTGCTGAACTTCAGCTCTGAGCTAGATGCTCTGTTAGGTGCTTTCATTTGTTACTGTTTACCTTCACAAGAAATCTGCAAGGTGGGTATTGTGCCAGTTTTATAGATGAGGAAAATGAGATTTACAAACCAAAGCTACAAAATAACAGATGATGAAACAAGTGTTCAAATGCAGGTCTGTCTAATTCTGAAGAGCATGCCATTCCAAAATAGTATATTGAATATACTATGCTGCTGTCCATAAAAGTAATATATGCTTATTAGAGTACATGTATATAATTTATATATACATATATGCCATATATATTTATATATTGTATATAGAATATATGTGTGTACATATATAGATATAGGTAGAGACTATATATATATAGTTTCTATAGAAAATATAGAAAAGTAGAAAGAAAATAAAAAAAATTATACATAATCTTTCCATGTAGTTTTAAAAAATTGTGATAAATATATATAACATAAAATTGACAATTTTAACCATTTTTAAATGTACAGTTCAGTGGCATTAAATATATTCACATTGTTGTGCAACCATCACCACTATCCTTCTCCAGAATCCACGTAGTGTTGTTTCTGCACAAGTAGGTCAGATAGTTGAAGTCAAACTACAGAAAGTAAATTGTATGTGTGCTTGCTATGTACCAGGCACTGTTACAAGTTTGGCTTTCGTTCACCTATTACGTTACACGATCATTTTCCATGGCCCATGCATTTTAATGGCCTTTCATTAATCAAAGCTCCTGCCTTTGTGTCTAACCATTAGTGACTCCAGGGGCATACATTTCAGCCTGATGCTGGGGATATTTGGGGTGAAGGCCCTTTTGGGCCCCTTAGTACATGCTTATTTTATTGAGGGATAAGGTTCTTGGTGGGAACATTTCCACGTTTGGAAAAGGGACTTCAGGGACAGTTTCAGCTCTCATAGCTTGCTTTTCTGTGGCTGGAAAAGTCATGACAAGTTCCAGTTGATCTCTTGAGTTTTTAAGGACAAGGGTTAGATTTGTCCATGTAATGAAATGGAGGATTTTATTCAGTAGAATTCCTGGGGTGCTGCCCACAGTGAGAAGAGCAGTCAGAATGGGACATGCACTCCACTGCCCAGGGGCAGGGTGGGTCACATGTTGGAATCGTGGACTTCAGGAGGAAGGTGAAATTGCATGAAGGGTTATAGGTCTGTGGAGGGCAGAGCAGCGTGTTGGCGAGAGGCCTGTGAGAGAGGGTGCCATGCCTGACGGGGCTGTAATGAAGGTCTGCTGTGTGTGCTCTGTAAAATCCCTGAGGTACCTCACAAGGAAATTTATTTTTTAATTCATTTTTAAGAGGTTTTTGGAGTTAAATGGATATTTCTTGGACAGTGGTGTTATGCTGAATCTGGCCACAGGCTGCTTGGTCAGTATACAGGCTAATCCTGTGAGCATGCTCTGCACCTCTCAGAAGGTATTTGCATGAGTGACAAGTGACCAAGCCATTAGATCTAACCTGGAAGCCCCAGGGGGACTTCTTGAAATATGAAGGACCCTGTGGGGAGTCTACCTGCTAATTTTTACTGGAGGTGGGCTTGGTAGAACTCTTTTGTAGTTGAGGTGACTAAGGCAGTTCCCAGTCTGGAAGGTGGAGCTATTTACTCCTCACTGGGCAGCTCTGATTAGCAATGATCAAGGGACTTATTGCTGGAAAGATAGGTGAAGGGAAGAGGAGGGAAGATTATGGTAAAACTGATGATTTGCTTCCATCTGGTATCCTCAGGAGATCTAAAATGGCTATAGCCTCTGTCATTTTCCTTCTTTGTTTTTCTTTTTTTCTACACTCTGTGAGGATTACTTTTCTGCTGCCTTCAAACTGGTGGTGAATTGTGTGCTACAGACCTTCTGCTGCTTCATATTTTAAAACACAGCCCTTGATCTCAGCTCAAATCTTCACTCCTTTGATCCTCCCGGATTTTGGTCCACGTGAGTTCTCCTTGATGTCGCTTCACTTATCTGTTGTTCATCTTTTAAGTCACAACTCAAGCATCTTCTTCTCTAGGAAGCCTTTCTCTTCCTGGTTTGGGCTTTTTGATCAAACTAGGAAAAAAAATTGCTTTGAAAATGTGGGCAAATTGTTAATTGATTTTCAACAAGGGCGCAAAGATAATTAAATGGGGAAAGAATAGTGTTTTCAGCAAATGATGCTAAGACATCAGGACAGCCACAAGCAAAAGAATGAAGCTAGAGCCCTGCCTCACACCATATACAAAATTTAACTCAAAATGGATCAAAGATCTAAGTGTAAGAGCTAAAACTATAAAACTCTTAGAATAAAACATAGGAGTAAACACAAGAGTAACCCTTCATGACCTTGGGTTAGGCGGTGAGTGGTTTCTTAGATATGACACAAAAGCACAAGCAACAAAAGAAAAAATAAATAAACTGGATACCATCAAAATGAAAAACTTTTATGCTTCAAAGGACAACATCAAGAAAGTGAAAAGGCAACCCACAGAATGGGAGAAAATATTTGCAAATCATATATCTGATGAGGGTTTAGTATCTAGAATATATAAAGAACTCTTACAACTCAATAATAAAAAGACAAATAGCCCAATTAAAAATGGGCAAAAGATCTGAATGATGTTCTTTCAAAGGAGATAGGCAAATGGCCAATAAGCATATGAAAAGATGCTCAACATCATTAGCCATTAGGGAAATACAAATCAAACCACAATGAGATACCACTTCACACCCACTAGGATGGATATAATAAAAAAGACAGGTAACAACAAGTGGCAAGGATGTGGAGAAATTGGAACCCTCATACATTGCTCATGGGAATTCAAAATAGTGTAGCCATTTTGTAAAACAGTCCAACAGTTTCTTAAATCGTTAAACATAGAGTTAGATATCCATCCAACAACTGATGAATGAATAAGTGAAATGTAGTATAAACATACTGTGGAATATTTTTCAGCCATATAAAGGAATGAAGTACTGATTCATGCTACAACATGGATGAATCTTGAAAATATTATGCTAAGGGAAAGAAGTCAGTCATAAAAGGCCACATATTGTGTGATTCCATTTATACAAAATGTCCAAAATGGGCAAATTTACAGAGACAGAAAGTAGGTTAGTGGTTTCCTGGGGGTGAGGGGCATGGGAGAGATGGTTGAGGGGGACAACTAAGGGGTATGAGGTTTCTTTGTGGGGTAATGAGAATATTCTCAAATCAATTGTTGGATTTTATGCTTTAAATGGGCAAATTGTGTGGCACGTGAACTGCATTTCAATAAGCTGTTAAAAAAAAGAAAAAAATAAAAACGTCAGCAAAGAGTCTGTACTTGCCCCAGGAAAGCCTGACTGACTTCCATTTTGAGACTCCATAGTCCCTCTTAGAGAAGTCTTGGAGGGAACCTGGGACATGTCAGTGTCTGAATTTGTTTCTGTGTCGGTGTATGGAGAGGCCCCCACTCTCTCCTACAAGGCACTTGCTTCCCTCTCTCACGGTACTGAGATGCTTTACTGTCTGTTGGATGAGTGTCTTTCTCCCTAGTCTGGCTAGGCAGACTGATTAGGGACTTTGGGACTTGAGGAATGACTCAGCAGTGGGTTCCTTGGGCTTTCATTTTGCCTCTCACGTACCCCAGATGGGGAGCTGGAGAAGCCAGCAACCTGGAACCATCAACAGGCGTGAACAGAAAAAGCCCCATGGAAAGTCTGCTCACTCTATCCAAAGGACTGAGAAAACGTACCCAACACATTCCAGCCAAACACAAAGGGAAAAACTGCCCCCTGATATCCCCCACACCCACACTGTGGTGTTGGTGGGGCTAAGTGAGGAGCTGGACTGCTGGCCCTACCTGGAGGCAGCGAGCTTCCACCCCCGCCTGGTGGCAATGAGGTGGTGTGAGTCTGTGCTCTACTTTTGCTAGGATGGGGTCAGTGAGGCCAGCAGGGAACTTCCACTCCACTTGGACCTGCATTCTACACCTAAACAAGATGACTGTTCACAAAAAAGGAAGATTAAGTAGGATCCAGAATCTCGTTGAATAATACCCAAAATGTCCAGGATACAATTAGAATCACTCTTCATTACAAGAACCAGGAAAATTTCAATTTGAACAAGAAAAGATGATCAACAGACACCAACACAGAGATGATACAGAATTTAGATTCTAAAGCAGCCACCATTAACATGCTTCAACAAGCAATTACAAACATGTTTGAAACAAATAAAAAAATAGAAAGTCTTGGGGCCGGCCCAGTGGCATGATGGTTAAGTTTGTGCATTCTGCTTTGGTGGCCCGGGGTTCCCAGGTTCGGATCCTGGGCGTGGACCTACACACTGCTTATCAAGCCATGTTGTGGCAGGTGTCCCACGTATAAAGTAGAGGAAGATGGGCACGGATGTTAGCCCAGGGCCAAACTTCCTCAGCAAAAAGAGGAGGATTGGCAACAGATGTTGGCTCAGGGCTAATCTTCCTCACCAAAAAAAAAAAAAAAAAAGAAAAAAAAAGTCTTAACAAGGAAATAGAAGTTGTAAAGAAGAATCAATGGAAATTTTAGAACTGAAAAATGCAATAACTGAAATAAAAACTCATTGTATGTGCTAAATAGCAGAATGAATGCAACAGAGGAAAGAATCAGTGAGCTTGAAGATAGAACAACAGAAAATGCCTGATCTAAAAACAGAGAGAAAACAGACTGAAAAGAAATAAAAAGAGCCTCAGGAACCTGTGGCACAGTAACAAAAGACCTAACATTTGTATCATTGGAGTCCTAGAAGGAAAGAAGAAAGTGTGGGCCAAAAAAATTTGGAGAAATAATGGTTGAAAACTTCCCAAATTTGGCAAAAGACATAAACCTACACATTTCAGAAGCTGAGTGTATCCCAAATAGAATAACCCAAAGAAATCTATGCCAAGACACATCATAATCAAAAACTAAAGACAAAGAAAAAATCTTGAAAGCATCTGAAGAGATGAGTCATTATCTGTAAAGAAAAAATGATTCAAATGACAGAGAATTTCTCATAAGAAACCATGGAGGCCAGAGGAAGAGGCATAACATTTTTCAAGTGAAAGGCCAACTTGTTCCAAAATTTCTTTTACTCCTGCCTTAAATTCACTCCATAATTGATTCCTTTGTTTAAGCATTCCCTTCTTGATCATTACTTATAAAATGCAGTATCATCTTCCTAATGGAAATATTAACTTTTTTCATTAAAAATATGTCTAGATAATTTTTATAAATTATTATTGTGATTAAATATCTTAGCTTTTCTAATTAGTTACTGCTGAGCTACGGAAAATCCTTTATTTTGAATATTTAGCTTTTATCCTAGTGACTTTGCTGAATTCTTACTAATTCTAATAGTTTTAGAGCTTATTCTTTTGTAATTTTTAGATAAACAAAACATCTGCCAACAATGTGATTCCTCTCTGCCATTCTAAAAGTTCCAATTCTTGCTACCATTTCATGTGTCTAGAAAAAGGTTATATAATAATTGTCTTGTTTTGCTTCTAATTTTATCTAGAATGTAGTGTTTCCTAAAGTGTGTTCCATGGGATTCTGGATTTCCAGGATGTTTTGGGTAATGCTCGGTTAATTAAAAAAGTGATTTTTTTCTTTCTTCTTTTTTTTTTTTTTCACGGCACTGCTTCTGAGTCTTAGCCATATCAGTGCTCGCTATGCATCTCCGGGAAGTGGGTGCAGCAGGCAAGGACCCCCTTATCCCCCTTCCCTTTTTTGGTAGAGCCTCTCATGCTTCGGTGGTCTAGGTGCACACTTCAGGAAATGCTGCTTTAGATTTTCACTGAACAATTGGGTTGAAATAGATATTCTTTGCAGTGCTAAAGAAGTATCTTCCTAGTCCTGAAATACTTACTTCAGTCCTCTTTGCTCATGAGATTGGGTTGGAGAAGGCAGGTGATTAAAATAAAATTATTCTTTTTAGTCTCATATTATCAAACTGTTTGTAATAAACTTATATTAGCTTTAAAATTAAACAAAAATCCATAAAATGCAAATACTTCTGGAGAGAAAACATTTTCAGTGTGGATTTGATCAGAATTGTTCTCTCTGTGAGGAAGAAAGGTGCCATATGAGAGGCCCTGTGTGTGTGGGAAGGGGGGGGAGGGAGAGAGAGGGGGAGTGAGAGGGGGAGAGAGAGAGGGGGAGAGAGAGAGGGGGAGAGAGAAGGAGACACGGAGCACGTGTGCAGTGGGGACCTGAGACAGGTCACTGTGAGATGGGTGACATCATCTCCTGCTTGATTGGCTGGGCTTTTTCTGCCCATTTCCATTGTAGCCAAATTCACTGTCAGCAAATTGAGTGAAAATCTTCCAGGCCAGTTGCTGACATATTTGCAGGATGAAGTCAAATATTTTAATCACTTTTTCTGACATTTAACAAACTCAATTTTCCTGTAAAATTATCTCCTAACTCTCCAGAAATCTGTTTATTTTTCTTCTAAGAAGGCACAAGTTCAATGCTCCTTTTCAAATGGATATAATTTCTTGAAAGCCAGAATTTATAGCTTTTAATGGTGTTTTTCTTTCCTTGTCATTAAATCCCTTTGATCTTGGGCTATTTGGTGGCAATATTTGAATTTTCTTCCTCTCTCTCTTCCTCCTTCTTATCCTTCTCTTCTTTTTTTCTTTCCTTCCTTCCTTCTTTGAAGAGAGGCATTAGGATGGGAGAGTTTCTCTTCTGAAATGGTTTTTTCAAAATGCCTTTAGAAAATCACTAAAAAATAGGATCTAGGAGATCCACCAAAGAAAAGGAATAATAATAACATTATATAATAATAATAATAATAATGGTTAATGTCAGTGTTTATTAAGCACTTGCTCTGTGAGAGGCACTAATCTAAGTTCTTTGCCTGTATCTTATGTAAGCCTCACAACATTCCTCTGAGCAGGAATTATCTGTATTTTAAAGTTGGGGAAACAGAGAGGTTAAGTAGTTGCTCAAGATCACAGAGCTAGTAAATGACAGAGCCGGAACTTGAATCCATGCTTCTTCCACTATCTGTTCAAACCAGCCAAACTCATTGTGCAAATTAGAAATAATGAGTGTTTTCAAAGTAAAGAGCCTCCCTTGGGGAAGGGAAAAAGAAGAGGAAACAGTTAATGTTCTGGTGCAGAAAGAGGAGGAGCAGGGGAAAGGGGAAGGCATTTCACAAGAAATGGATCAATGGGTGATCTAATGTCAGCACCTGGGGGGACCTCAGCCCCCTCATTTTACTGCTAAGGAAACTGAGGCCCGGAGACGGGAAGGGCCACCCTCGGTTGTGGAAGGTGTAGGCTCAGAGCACGGATGGGAGTCCAGCCTGCTGGCTTCCGACCCAGTTCTTCTCTCCTTCCATTTCACTAGGCCGCCTCCCAAATAGTAGATATTTTCAAGCACCAACTCCTTTTTTTTTAGAATGTCAAAACCATCAAAAATGCTAAGTGTGGAGTGAAATTAATGAGAGCCTATTTGCCCTTTCAGAACATGGGAGAACCTCCCCAACTCACTGGTAAAGCTTGAGGACAGGACTTGTGATTCTGTTTCTGTTTACAGCTCAACTTCCCTTCTGCCTCGAGGAAACACCTGGACCCTGATGAAAGCTGAGGAGCCCAGGTCCGTCTGTGACTGTGTTATCTTCTTGGTTGAGGTCAAAACCAACTGACTTGGCCAATGCTGAGCACTTCCTGACTACGGAGTCCAGACAGACGCTGCTGGGTCTGCTGCAGAACCAGGCAAGACTTTACCCAATCTGAGATTCCCCCCTCGCACTCTTTGTTATTTTATGATTCCTATGACATTCTGGGCTTCTCTTTCGCATGGGATCAAATCTTAGCTAGACTACTTAGTGTGTGTGTGACTTTTATTAATAACAAAAGTGAACATTTATATGGTACTTTTTGTGCCAGACAGTGTTCTCCAGCACTCCCTGTAGAGTAACTCAATGATGCTTGTACCAACCATCTTTGGCTGAATAATGGCCTCCTAAAGATGTCCATGTACTCTGGGACCTGTGAATATGTTACTTTACATGGCAAAAGAGACTTTGCAGGTGTAGTTAAATTAAAGGGAGATTATCCTGGATTATCTGGGTGGGCTCTGTATAACCCCAAGGGTCCTTTATAAGAGGGTGGCAGGAGGTTAGGGAGAAGACAAGATGCTTTGCTGCTGGCTTTGAGGACTGAGGCAGGGGCCAGGAGAAATCTCTAGTAGGTCAAAGAGGCAAGGCATAGAGCCTGCAGAAGGAACCAGCCCTGCAGGTGCCTTGATCTCAGCCCACAGGACTCCTGTTAGACTTCTGACCTTCGGGACCACAAAAGAAAAAAACGTGTGTTGCTTTAAGCGGGTAAATTTGCAGTAATTTGTTAGCAACAGTAGGAATCTAATATAGGTAGGTACTACTATCATTTCTGTCTTACATACGAAGAGACTGAGGCTTAGGTCACACAGCCCGAAAGTGGCAAAGCTGGGAATCAAACACCTGTCACTCTGGCTCCAGAGACTGTGCCTTTGACTACTATGCTATTTGACCTAAGGCAAGGCTCTTTACTTCCATGATCCTCAGTTTTCTCATCTCTAAAATGGAGCTAATAATCCCTGCACAACAGGCTGTTAGGGGGCTTAAATGAGATAGTACATAATATTCTAGGTGTGGTGATGATGATGATGATGATGATACTGAGGATGACAATAACGGATGCCCATTGTGAAGCGCAGGAGGTTGGCAGTGTACGAGCTTTGACAGAGAGTGTAGAGTGGATAGACCTGGAAAGTCTGCTAGAGGATGTATCTGCTGTTCTCTTCTGCTCTTCCCTTAGCTCTATTCTTAGCAGTCGAATGTCTTTTGTTCAAACTACCATCTTAACAACTCCCTTCACCATGCTAACCCTTCACCCCAGCCCCACACACATGTTCACAAGTAGCTCAAATTTCTAACTAGCCCCTTGATACCAATATCAAGAACCAGCCAGAATCCAAATAGGAGACTCTTGTCAGCCCAGGGAGGCCTTCAGGACATCCCACTTGTCCCAGCAGCCCCTGGTCAAGCTGTCAGTTCAAACTGGAGTCAACAGGGAAATTCTAATAAGGGAATCGGGAAAGAGGATTTTGAGAGAAGAGACCAAAGTACACACTATATGCATATATGGATTTTTTTCTGACTATAAAAGGACTGTCTGTTCATTGTATGAAATATAGAAATGTATAAAGAATCAAAGTCTCCCATAATAGTACCACTAAAGAGAATCACTGTTAATATTTTCAGTGTATTTTCTACTCATCTTTTTTCCCCTGTGTTTATAAATACTGTGGATAGTTTTGTGTCTTTTCTTTTTTCAGTTAATAACATATTATGATCACCTCCTCATATCACTAAATCTTGTTCAAAAGATGTTATTTTTCTATAAGATGTTATTCTATTTATATTCTATCCTCTTTATATCACATATATCTGAATGAAGACTAAGGATGAATCTCACTAGTATTTTAAAGATTGCTTATGATTTCTTTGTTGATTATTTGGGTCCATTTCTGGACAGAGCACGAACCCAGCAGGGATAGTGGTCTTGTTCCAGGGCGATCGGGATAGGGAACAGGTTGAGAAAGCCATTCTTTTTCCAGATGTGTGTGTGTATCTGTGCTTTCTGGAGAGAAGAGGGGGTTGCCTTGATACCCAGAAGTCCCCCCACATGCCACCCAGGGGGCTTCTTTGATTCCATCTTAACATTCCAGAAGCTCCTCAGTTTTGAGCTGGATAAAATTATTTCCAAGATGCGTTTTTTTTTTGGCCAGGTGTCTTTCTAATACAGTAAATGAGAAACAAGGTTTACAATCTTTCTGACTGGTTTCTTCATTTTTCTAGGTTTTCAATTTGAAATCTTGAATAATAACTCTCTAAAAAAACCCCACCTTTTTTCCAGAAGCCTGAAAAGGCTCCTGTTTGGAATAAGCTCTGGGACAGTCAGTCAGTCAGGGTCGAGTTCTGGGCTCCTGCTGCACCCTGCACTTGTCTATATCTCAGCCTGTGGTGGCCGTTCTCCAAAGACGGCCCCTAATGAACCATGCTTCCCAGGATTCACGCCTGTAGTCCTCTCCCCTTGACGCTGGGCTGGTCCTGTGACTTGCTTTTGACCGCTGCAGCAGAAGAGACTCTGCGTAACTTCTGAGGTTATGTCGTAAGAACCCTTGCAGCTTCTGGGAGAAGCCGTTTACCATCTAGGACAGCCGTACTGTGAGGAAGCCTAACTAGCCATGTGGAGGGGCTACATGGAGAGAGGTGCTGGGCCAGCACCCAGCTGTGGAGCCAGAGGTGTGAGAGAAGAAGTCATCCTCAGTGTCCAACCCCGTTCAGCCTTCAGATGACTCCAATTCCAGCCACCTTCAGACTGCAGCCACCAGCTGATCCCAGTTAACGCGTGGACTATAAGAAGATAATGATACATTATTGTTTTAAGCCACTAAATTTTGTGGTAGTTTATTGCATAGCAATAGATAACTCAAATTTATTAATTGCAAGGTATTCTAAGTATTTCTTGACCTCAGGAAACTGGGAACTCCTTGAAGGCAGGACTCACATCTTAGCATTTTTGGTATTGCTAGTAAATCCTGCAGCATGGCTGACACAAGTCTGGAATGTTCAAACAGTACTTTACTAAAAGCCCTGGAATAACAAAAGGAGAAAATACAGAGAAACGAACGAAATTTGCTAATCTATCTACAAAATGTATCATTCATTTTCTGCTTATGGTCCACCATGGAATGCTTCCCTTCCAGCTCCTGGCCAGCCCAATGTGACAGAGGCCATTTTGTCTTTATATACTTTTGAAAAAGTAAATACACTTATTTCAAATAAATTGGTTTTAAATTAAAAGATACATAAGTCTTCCTCTCATTCCTATCCACAGTCACTCAGTTCCCCTCCCCAAAGTTTCCAATATTATTGGTTTCTTGTACTGTTCTAGAAATATTCGATTGGATACATTTTATATATACACATACACACACGTTATGTGTGTGTGCTGGCACACTACGTGCACCTTTTACATATAACAATATATCTTGGTGATCTTTCCACATCATTCCTTTTTTTTTTTATGGCTACCTTGTATTCCATTGTATTGTACCAGAATTCGTTTTATATTCTCTTATTGAGAGGCATTTAGATTATCGCCAATATTTTGCTGTTAAACACACTACTATGAATAACTTTATTCAAATAGCATTTCACACTTGTTTATTTCTCTGGAGGATATATTCCTAGAAGTGGCATTGTTGGGTCTGGCCGTCTGAGTTCATGGTTCCTGTGGGAGGGGTACCTTTGCAGGAGAAACCCCATCTGGGCACTAAAAGCCCAGAGACAACACCGGCACCTACACATGCCTGCAGCCACAGCAGGATCAGACCCACGAGGAGTGCACCGCCTTGAGGAGATGCAATTTTTGCTCTGTGTGCAAAAGGCCAGGAGAGTGAGGGGCTGTGGAGGATGTTGGCCTGGAGAGGTGGACCGTTGAACTCTTCTTATGGGTGAGAACCAGAGAGCTATTTTCACACATAAGACTGATTTTATCCAGGTACTGGCTAAAACGAGGATTGAGCTACTTGCTGAATCGAGTTTCCAGAGTTTCTTAGAACACCAGGCCCTGGCCCTGACTCCTGGCATAGTAACTGTTACTGTAAGGTCTTGAAAATTTTAAAACATCATTTCACTCAGAAATGAGCTCCAGCTCAGAGTTTTTGCCGAGTTAGATGGCCTTTTCCCTAAACTAGAAGTAAAGCAAAAGGCTTTTTCAGCATTAAAAGCAAGTTGCCCATTCCTTTAGCTCTGTCAGTTGCAGTTCTCAGAAACGGCCAAAAGATGGCACTAGACACAAATGATTCTACCCGGTGCAAAGGCTATGGGGCTTTCAGACCAGCCTCAAAACCCAGATCCTGCTCGAGCTTCCCGGCCTTTTCCTAAGCTTCTGAAGCACGTAATCCTTAGTAGAACATGATGTTAATGAGGAAGCCAAAATTGCAAAAGGAAATGGAACGAAAGCAAGCCAACAAACAAATAATACTGAGCGAAGGAATGAAATGATTGTGCTCGTGTGTCAAAGAGCTGGCCGGCTGTATCGTTCGACGCTGGCATCAGGGCTGCTGGCTTTCGCTGCCCCCAGATCAGCCCATAACGTTCTTATTCCGGCATCTTGGGTGTAGGGGTCGGTCGTGGTGGCATATATTTTCATTTTGGATCTCCTAACCAAGGCTTGGCAAAGTCTCCAGCCCTGCAGGCATCTTTGGTCAGGGCCTCCCCACTCCTTCTGTGGGTCTCCCCAGGAACATGGCCTTTGTCTTCTGATCCTGCATCCCCATTCGCCCAGCTGTTGGCCACCCTCACACTCAGGCCTGGGGCTCCTCTCTCATCTTCTCGAAGGGCCTTCAGCCACCCAGCCATGTCTGTGCTCTGGACCTGTCTGGCCACTCCAGGGTAATTGCTGACGACAGTCGGAGCTGGGGAGTCCTCCAGTGTAATGACGTCCACTGCCGGCCACAAAGGTGACAGTGGTGGGACAGCACCGTGTTGACTGTCACAGTATTCGCACCTCATAAGTGTCTGTTGAATAAGCCAAACAGCAAGGGGGCTCTGTACCTGTGAGTGGAGGCTGGGGGTGGGGGGGAACAGCAAGGGGGCTCTGTACCTGTGAATGGAGGCTGGGGTGAGCCTCCTCTATGTCTGCCTGACCACCAGGGCTTGTGGAGAACTGCACGGACACCACCTCCCGTAGATTGTTGATGCCAGCTGCCAGGAACATCTCTTAGTCCTCTCTTCGCTTCCCTTCTTTATTTTCCTCCCTTCCCTCTCCTGAGTGAGGTCTACGTGGCCTTGCAGAGGTTGGAAAGACCGTGACTGCCGGGCATGGAGCAGAGCTTCCTCCTTAGCATATGGGTGAGGCTGGGGCTGCATCCAGATGGGTCCTCTCCAGACCAGTAGCCAGAGGGCTGCCTTTACACACATCTAAGTGGTGAGGGTGGTGGGAGACGCCTTCTGGCCAAAAAGAAGTGGCGGAGGGCACAGACACTGTTCTGAAAATGCTGCCCACAGTAGACTGCTCTCCTTCTCTCCCAGGGAATAGTGTATTTGCCAAGAAGAGAAAGAACACTTCCATCCCCCAAGGACGGGGATGCCAATGGAGAGATCTGGGTCTAGACAAAGGTGGTGGCACTGGCAGGTTGCCTCCTCCCCCTCTGTCAGGCTGGTCCCCCAACTCTCACACCACTGCTGCACGTCTACCCTCATGACTGTGGCTCAGGTCTGGGCTGCTTCTGATTCTGCTTGGCGCTGTGTGAGTGACACCTGATGCAGGGAGGAGGTTTGAGTGACACCCAAGTTATGATATTCTGACACCCAGGTGCTCTGTGGAGAAGGTGAAGGCCAGCAGTGTTAATAAGACTCAAGTTTTCACTTCAGCTAGATGAAAAGAGAAGAGGAATACGAAAAACAGAGAAGGAAGAGGCAAAGCAATAAAGAAAATGGAAATCTTTAGATGTTTGATGAGCCTGCTGTCCAGAACTGGGTGCAGCACTAAGGAAATGAATAGGAGAAGGGCACAAAGCCTGGCTTTCAAAGACCAGAAATTTCCTTGGGGCAAAGGAAGGGCAAAAAAGGGCAGCGCTGTCCTATAAAGCAAGTCTTTTCTTACTTTTTGCAGATGCCTGGAATATTAACCGCAAGGATGAGAAAACAGGCCAGCCTCACACACAGCTTCTCCAGCTGGCCAGCCCTGTTCCTGGAATGCTGTGGGGTGGTGCAGACATTGCGCAGATTCGTCAAGAGACAGGGAAATGATGGAGCTCTTTGTCTCCCTCCCATGAAGTGGATAATGGCCGTCACTTATTGACCATTTAGTAAATGCCCGTTTCTCTGCTAAGTTTTGTGCATATGTCTCTTCATTTAGAGCTTGCGTCAACTCTGAGCTAGGTTCTACTGTCATCCCCATTTTACAGATGAGCACAGAGGCTCCGTGGTTATGTAACTTGCTGGAGCCTTCCACACGGTATGTGGGCCTGATCAGAAGCCCGGATTCAGCTGTAGAAGCTCCAAGCAATATGCTCTCATTATGAGTGAGGTGGTATCCTGTTGTTTATGCTCAAACCCATAGGTCCAAGGTCCAGAGAAAACCGTGCTCTTAAGTTTTTCTTAAGGTACTGCCTCCACTCCCTGCCCCATCATATCCTTCTGCCTCTGTCCTCTCTGCTCGGTCATTTGACCTTCTCCCTTGGCCACCTGGCCATGGTCAGGGAGAAAGGGCAAACATTCAGGATTGCTCGCAAGCATTCTCCAGCACGAGAGAGATTTTGGGGAACGATGGGGAATAGCAGATGGAAACAATTAGACCTCCCTTTGCTCTCTGCCTGTTGGAGGCGGCTTGGCTTTCAGGGGTCAGAGCTGGGCAAGTCGCAAAGCTGTCAACCTCAGGCAGCCGCATCCTCCTTCTGTTCACCTCTTTTCTTCTCTGAAAGCCTCCACCCATCCTTCCCGAGTGAAAGAGGATGCGGCTGCCAGCACACTGCCAGCTCTGCCGCTAACTGCCTCTGCTTAGGCTCGCAAGTGCTGCTGAGCGGTGGCCTGTGAGGAGGCCCAAGTGGGAAGTGGTGGGGGCGTTGAGGCCACTGTTCAGCGAGGGCGGGGACCACTGTAAGGCTGTCCCACTGCTGAAAGAGGTGGCAGTGAGGCGGAAGGGAGCCGCTGCCATGAACCAGGCTGGGAGCTAGGAGCCCCACTTTCCCACCTCGTTTACACCTAAGAACAATCCTGCAGGAGGGCTGGAAGTGTTGGTCACCGCCCTTCGGCCTTCGCCCCTGTCTGGGGACACCTCCGCCCACAACCCTGTTCGCTAAGGCGGTGATGGACTGGTGATTGCAGCCTATCACGAGAGGCTGAGCTAGACAAATCGGATTCATTCTCTCAGCTTGGACTTGAAAAGAAATGGGGGGAGAGGTTGCTGGTGTCTGTGGGAGAGATCATGACCTCAACGAGTGCTGTGGTGGACGTGAGGATCAGATGGACGGTGAAGTAGGGAGGGAACAGAAACCCAGACTAGGCCAGCTGGTGGAGAGAAACGAGGAGAATAGAAGCCCGAGAAGCAGGCGGAGATTAGAGACACTCCCCACGTTACGTGCTACAGCACAGCACCGCCAGCACACACCGGGATCCAGCCGCGCTCCCCCAGGCCACGCCCCCGGGGCCGGCCCCACCCCCAGCGGGAGGGGCGCCTGGGGAGGAGGGTGGAGAGGCAGCCGGTCCCCAGACCTGCGCAGTCACAGGGCTGCCCTGCCCCACGCGTAGTCCCCGGCCTTTCCACGAGAGTCCTGTTTTGTGGATGACCCCGCGGCCTTCCTTCTGATCGCCTCTCTCTAACTGAGGAGAGATAGCCTCTGTCCCTACGACCGTCCCCTCCTGTTGTCTCCATCTTACAGACGGTGGAACCGAGGCTCAGAGACCCCCAGCAGGTGAGGACCGCAGGTTCTAGTCAACTCGCTCCTTTCCTGCAGTTCCACAGGAGGTGTGAAGTTCCTGGAGGCTTTGTAAGTGGTGTTTCTGTCAGTGAGTCCAGGAGACCAGGGCACGAGGAGGGGGCCATGGAAGAAGGTGGCCGGTTGGCCTTCAGCCTCTGTGGTGGTTCAGCGCCGGCTGCCCTCCTGCCCCAGCCCGTGTGTGCAGGGCTCCCTGCCGCCTCCTGGTGGGCCGGCCTCGCCCTTCCTGATGCCACTGTGCCTGGCCACCTGCATCCCAGCAGCTCCTCTTGGGGCAAAGAATTTTGGTCGCTTTATCCAGGAATGTGCTGCCTTGGGAACAACATCTAATGAAGACCCCAAATCTCAGTTTCCATTTTCCTTCCTTGACACAGCCCCATGGCACCGAGCCCCGGTCACTGTGAGAGAGAGGCCCCGGGTTCTCACGGTCACCATGGGAGAGAGGGAGGCAGGCCCGGGGTCCTCACGGTCACTGTGAGAGAGAGGCCTGGGGTCCTCACGTCTGTGTTGGAACTGCTGCTGCGCTCAGTGCCGGCCGCCCTCCAGCTTGCAGAGCAGCAGTGTTCCCATGGGCTCTTGGACAGTATCTTCCGGTTGCACTCTTCGCCCTTGCCTTTGAGGACTACAGCGGGGAAGAAGGGCCTGTCTTCTGAGCAGAAGAGTTAGAGGGGCCGCAACCATCCGTTTCTCCTCCTTTCCCTGTGGGGGAGGGCTGTTTGCCTCCCCCGCCCCCATTTCCAGCCAGATCAGTGTGTGTGTGTATGTGTGGAGGGGGAGCACTCTGCCCCAGTCGGGAGAGAGGCCTCAAGAGAATTGCCGGTGAGGTCTGAGGGTGACTCGGGGTCATGGGCTGGATGTCTGTTTCTAATGACTGATGCCAAGCAGAGGTGCCCTGGGAAGTGGGGCCTGGAGGCCTGCAATGTGGCTCGCCCTCCCAAGGAGGGCAGCAGGGCAGCCTTCCACTGGCGTCTCTTGGTTCTGGGAGGGCCATGAAGGGACTTGGAACGTTTCCGTGCTCCCACCATAAAGTATCTGGAGGTTAGCTAAGAGAGGAGCCAGGGGGCTGCCCTGAGAGAGAGAAGCCCTTGCTCCAGAGGGAGTGGAGGAGTGCACCTTCCAGCAGGGCCAAGGGGAGGGAGAGTGGCAGCCTGGGAGCTGGGACAGAGGGAGCCCTCCCTGCAGCGTGCATCTTCCACAACAGGAGCCCACGGCTGGCCAGGGCACCCTGGATCAGAGCCGCTGTAAGGGGACGGCAGCCCGTTAGGCTGTGTAACTGAAAGGAGGGGGAGAAGCAAACAGTGCTGAGAAAGAGGAGGGCCCCCTGGTGCTCGGACAGCTTCCCTCAGCCTGGCTCCTCTTGGAAGGAGAAAGAGGGCAGGCCGTGCTTTGGCCCCCTGCGGCCCTCTGCCCTGGCTCTGAGACGGGGCTTTGGGCCGATTCTCACGGAGCATGAGCATATCTGTCTGTGATCAGAGTTACCTGAAACTGCACTGCTGCAACCAGAGGTGGCTGAGAAGTTATCAGAAGGGCCAAAGAACGTTTATTAGGCAAGACCAAATTCTCTTCCCTTTTCTGTCTTCCCACAGCCAACCCGTCTTTATTATTGGGGGGATGGGGACTCAGAGAGCGAGATGACTAACCACCTAGTATGAGCAGAAAGCTTCAGATTTGTGCACAGCTGGGTGGAGCCTGCTCAATATAGGGCACTTTATTTGATTCCTGTCAGGAATCCCTAAAAAGCTGTTTTTTTCTTTTAAATTAATTTATTTAGTATGTTTGTGAGTGTGTGAGGAAGATCAGCCCTGAGCTAACATCCATGCCAATCCTCCTCTTTTTGCTGAGGAAGACTGGTCCTGAGCTAACATCTGTGCCCATCTTCCTCCACTTTATGTGGGACGCTGCCACAGCATGGCCTGACAAGTGGTGTGTCGGTGTGCGCCCGGGATCTGGGCCCGAGCCACCAGCAGTGGAGTGCGCGCACTTCACCTTTACTCCACGGGGCCGGCCCCCCCTAAAAAGCTGTTTATGTGTCCCTGAGGCTGCTTACAACCCTGGACTACAATTGGAGAGCCTAGTCGTTGTGAGGCCAGAGCTGGGGCCTGGGAGGGAAAAGGGTGCAGAGGCAGATACTGGGGAGTCAGCGGGAGGGAGAGAAGTAGGGGACAAAGTTATTGAAAGGCCCTTCTTAGGCTTGGAATATTTTAAGTTCTGGATTTCTTCTCAAAGAAGAGAGACAAATCAGGCCACAAATGTGGTGACCTGGGCCAGAGAGAGCATGTTGGGAGGAATGGCCAGGTCTCCAGAGTTGGCCAGAAAGCGATGTTAGCGTGGAAGCCAAGGCCCAGTGGAGCGGGTGTGGAGAGGGATCAGGCTGCCTCCTGATCTGGTCAGCCTGGGGCGATGGGGACATCAATTCTGGGGAACAGGAGATTGAAGCTGGATCCCACTACCTTTAAGAAGGAACACCTGCCCTCCTTCCTCCTTCCTGCCTTATGATGAAAGACCCTCCAGGGCTGTTCCCTCAGGCCAGGGATGTTCTGCCTGCCCACCTGGCCAAGCTCCCTGGGGGGGTTGGGTGGTGTTGACTGAGATCAGGGGGCAGAATGAACCTCCAGTGTTAGGAGGTGGGAACTTCACCCAGTCCCCAGATTTATGCAGCCAACCTCCGAGAATTCTGTCTGGGCAGACTCAGCTCTCACTTTCTTGGAAGCCGGAGGCCTCTGGAGAAGCGCAGGTGTCCTTTCCCATGGTTCAGTGTGGGAGAATGGAATGGGCTTGTCTTCAGTCGTTTCTTTTCTGTGGCTCCATGTTTAGAGCCCATCGCTGTGCCCTCAGGTCCTAGGGTTTCCTCCTAGGTGAAGAGAGAAGGCTTTTTCCATCTAGCACCGGTTGGTCCTGAGGCTTGCTGCCATTGGGAGGGTGGATTATTTGCTAGAAGAAGACCTTTAGCCGGGCAGGGGGACGTGGACAGCCTTTTCCTTCCACCTGGGGCAAGAGTGGGGCCCGGCTGGAGAGTCAGAGGCAGGCAGGCAAGCAGTCAGAGGGGGGCCTGGTTTCTGCCCTCTGAGCAGAGTCTGGGAGTCCTGGAGATGCTGGGGATGGGGTAACGCAGGTGTTTGGTAGTTGGAGGAGGCGTGAAAGCAGAGGGGCTATACCCTCCTCCCCAGCGTGGACCTGCTTGTGGGGCACCCCTTCCTCATACCAACCTGGGCACCAGCGTGGGTGCCTGCACCAGAGGACAAATGGTGTGAGGGGAGAGGGAGGGCCTGAGTTGGCACTCGTGGGTCGTGGCTCGGTGGTGACCACATGCTCCTGCATCCTCATCGGGAGTGGGGGGCGCAGCTGAGCTGGGAGCAGTGGGACTGCCTGGGACGGGTGAGGTGCCGCACGGCTGTCCCGTCTGATCACTGGTGTGTGAGGACAGGCCTTCTGGCTCTGCTCCTCCCATATCCATGTCCTCAGTTTCCTCCAGCCACGACGAGTGTTGCTGGCCTTGCAATATTTTTGGGACAGCCTCTCATCCCCCATTTTGGACCCACAATTACAAATTAACAAGAGAATGCCCCCCTTCCCGTCCCTGTAGGTCAGTCTAGAGTTTCTAGGCCGGAATTCCGCCTTTGACAGAGCTCCTGGGGTGCCTGCGAGGAGGGTGTGGTTGTTTTCCACAACATCAACCTCCAAGAGTCAGGGATGCCGCTTAACCACATGCTATGGATTGACCATGAATTTATTTAAGCCCTCCTTGGACCTGTTTATGTTTCATTAAACACTTTTATTGATCCTCTTAATTTTCTCTTTGCTGATTGACTCTGGGCCTTGACTTCACACACCTTTCCCTGGCTCTCAGTCTCCAGGGTTTCCAAGGTGTGTCTGCACTGCAGGCCTCGGCTAAGAGGCAAAGCCTGCAGAATTGGCCTTCAGCGCCCTCCTGTGACCTCCCTCCTCCTCCTGCTCCTAAAGACCGCCCACCCCCATTCGCCATTTGCCTTTTAAATGCTTAACCTGAAACAAGGGAATCTTTGTTAGTAAAATTTCAGACTGCCATTGGCTAGTGGTAGAGATATTTTTGGTCAGAAGGCCTTTAAACTCCACTTCGTGTGGCTGTCTATTTTGGTTTTGGCAGAAATAGTGCTCATTAAAGTAAAGGCACATGGCATTGGGGAGGGGTGGTGGGCAGTTTGCAGAATGACTGCTGGACCAGCCCGGGAAATTGGCAGATGATCTATTTAGATCCATTTTTTCTCGCTCACCCAAATGGAGCTCTGTTTACATCTTGCCACCAAAAAAAGAAAAAGAGGCCTTGTTACGTGGGTGTAGTGGACAGAAAGGAAACGGGCACCCACCACCCACATCTGCTCACATGGTAGATGTTTTCACACAGAGTTGGGTAGATCAGGGCGTAGCTTGCCTGATCCTGTTCCCCTGGGGTTCTTACTTATCTCTCGTCATTGTAATTCCTCCCAAGTGCCATTTGGGAGTGGAGTTTCTAACTACTATTTTATCTGACTTATGGGAAAAATTAAAGAAGACTTTATTAAAAAAATATTTTTAGCATTATTTTATCTAGAATTTCTGTGTCTTTATGGTGGAAGAATTTTATGTTAGCTTATTTCACCATTTTTCCAGAACCAGAAATTTCCTGCTTCTATTTTCCTAAGGAGAGAAATGTATTAAGTATTTGGTAAGAAAATTCTCAATACACAGGCTGACCCCTGTGTTACCTTTTTTTCTTACTCCCTCAGAATTCCATAACCCAAATAGAACAATACAAAATCTACAGAGAGGGGGACTGATCCTTAGGCAGGGCTAAGAGGCCATCTTGACTGCTCCCTCTCTCCGTGGTCCCAGCTCAGCGACGTGGTCCCAGCTCAGCGACGCGCTCCCGAGGGCCTGGTGCTTCTCGTCCGCGTGGGCAGCCCAGCCAGAGCGCCACTCCCTGAGGCCCTGACCTCTGCTTCGTGACCGTGAACTCCCTCCAAGGGCCACCTCCCATGTGCAGACTATGCTTCCCTCTGCCACCTCCGGGGGCTGCCCTGCAGATCCAGGATCTGGGAGTCACTGTAACAGTCTTTCGGCAGATGGCCTTAAAGTGTCTTGTGGGGACCTTTTTCTAATTTGCACCAAGTCCCTGTTTGGGATGGTGCTGGGGCTGCTTGAATATTTCTTTAAGTGCGATCTTCATTGATTCCTGCGAAGTTTGCTCTTCCAGATATGCTCTCTAAATTGCTCCTATTCAGTCAGTAGTGGCAGCAACAGCAGCAATAACAAACATTTACTGAACCCCTAATAACTCCTGTTAATAATTGTTAGCATTTATGTGCTTGCTATGGACCAGGCATTGTGCTACATGCTTTTAAAATACAATTTTGTTTAGTGGCCAGCCCAGTGGCGTAGCAGTTAAGTTCACGCGTTCGGCTTTGGTGGCCTGGGGTTTGTTGGTTCGGATCCTGGGCGTGGACCTACTTACCGCTCATCAAGGCATGCTGAGGTGGCGTCTCACACAGAAGAGCTACAACTCTACAACTCTGATACACAACTATGTACTGGGGCTTTGGGGAGAAAAAAGAAAAAAGAGGGAAAAAATAATAAAATACAGTTTTGTTTAACTTGCTTCACCTGCGAGGCAGTACTAGCGTGATTCCCATTCTGTCGCTGAGGAGCCGAGGCTCAGCAAGGTGAAGTAACTTGCCAGTTGTTGCAGAATGTGAGTGATGGGGCTGGGACTCAGCCCAGTCCCTTTGACTCCATGCTCTCTCCCGCAGTGCCAGGTCCCTGGGATTGAGAGATGGGGACACTCACAGTCAGTGTGGGACATATTCAAGCCAACTGTCCCCATATAACCAGCTAACGGCCATGATGGATTTACCTGCAGGCCAGGGGGATCCCAGGAGAGGGAGAGCTGCAGTTGGCTGTGGGTGCTCAGGGGAGGGTTTGCAGAGGTGGTGACAGGCTTGCCCTGTTAACCTAGAAATGGTTTCTACTTTCTTACATCGCTCTATGGCCCTGCGTCTCTGTCTGCCGCCTCTATTCCTGGGTGTGATCAATGTTCAACACGGTGTGTTGCTGGGAAGAGTTATATTCTTTTCTAGTTGGCTTGAAGAGTAAATCCCTGATGGGGATCCAAGCTGAAAAATGAGCTCTCCATTAGGAAGAGAGTGGATGCACAATGACACTTCCTGAATAATTCCACTAAGCAGCCTCCCAGGATCTGGTACCCATGGTTTTACTGATGGCCAATGCACACCCACTCTCAGACAGGCTGCCTCTGCCTCCCAGGCTGGCATTGGCTGCATCTGTAAGTTCCATGCTTGCTCCGTTCGGAAAACAATAGCTTTCTTTCACTGAAGCCCAGAGCAGTTAAAATACTTATTTATACAACCAGAGATTCATCAACTTCCAAACAAGGAAAATTATTATTTTTTTTTTGTCCTAGTGTCTTGTAGCATTGAATTTCACATAATTGTAAATGAAATGAAATAACTGCAGGCTGCTCTCTGTTACCCACTCGGTTTTCACCATCAGTGGGAAAACACTCATGTG
The DNA here is from genome assembly GCF_020826845.1 of Diceros bicornis minor. Lineage (NCBI taxonomy): Eukaryota > Metazoa > Chordata > Mammalia > Perissodactyla > Rhinocerotidae > Diceros > Diceros bicornis. The sequence continues at coordinate 10,968,115 of NC_080749.1, read as the reverse complement.
AGAGAAACAGGCGGCTGTCCTTAAACTCTGGAAAGCACCATAAAGAACAGTGTGGCTCGACGCCACTGGTTTGGTGTCTTTCAGGAGGGCTGAGTCTTGATGGAGGTGGGAACATCACCCAGTTGGTGGGTGGCATTACCCCCTGGTGATGTGTTGGGACGTCCCAGGGGGCAGGAGAAGAGCAGAGCCAGTGACCTCAGCAGGCACCCAGGACACTGTGTAAGGGGCAGTATTGGCTGGGCATCCCCCACATGGAACATGTGTTGGAAAGAGCCCTGGCCATCTGGGTTCTGGATGTCATTCTGCATCTACTGGGTGAATCACGCAGCTCTGGGGGCTTCTGCTCTCTCATCTTTAAAATGAGAGGGTTGGACTATAGCTCGGTCCAGTAGACCCCCCAGCCTGGGTGCTGACTTAGTGCTCTCTTAGTGCTGACTCAGCCCTTGCTGTCTAGAAGCTTCCAGGCTTATTTGGGAGACAGACTCACTCATAAAGCAAGAGAACAGGATAAAATGCTAGATAATCCACTGCTAGATTGGGTGAGGCAGATGGAAGATATAACCACTTTTCAAAAACACACCTTCAAAAATATTTCTGGTAATTTCTGAGTGGTAGGAAAATGGATGATAATTATTTTCCTTATCACACATTTTTATACTTTTTAAAATCACTACAATCATATTAATTCCTTGATAATCAGAGAAAGTTTTTCTTTTTTTTAATCTAAGGAAAAATACTTCCACAAAAATTGAGCTTTATTGATTTAAAAGTAGTGGTTGTCAAACTTTAGTGTGTTGGAATCACCTGGAAGTCCTGTCAAAACCACCCAGAGGTTCTGATTCTGTAGGTTGGTGGAGCCTGAGAATGTGCACCTCTGACCACGTTCTCAGGTGATGCTCCTCTGCCGGTCTGGAGAGCACACTTGAAGAGCCACTGACCTCGCGTTTCATGGTCTCCATCGGATAGTTCTGTTATCCCAGGTGCTTGGAAGCAGAAGCCTGCTTTTTCTGGGTTTCTTTGGCATTTTTCAATGCTTACACGTGGTGAATAATTTCGTTGTGTGCTTTGGAACTTTGGAGTCTCAAATATCTTCACTAGACTTTGTTTATTTGCCATGTTTGTTTATGGAGATTCTGTGTGGACTGGGTCAAAGGCATATCTCGCCAAAAAGATTTAAACAGTTTTCTGAAGCAAACTTTTTATTGAAGCATAACATCATGCCAAAAAGTACACATATTATAAGTATGTAGCTTAATGAATCTTCAAAAAATAAACTCTTGATCCGTGTGTGATCACCACATGAATCAAGAAATACAACATTATCATCTCCCCAGAATCTGCCTCATACCCTTGTCTAGTCACTGCCTCCCCGAAGTAAACAAGATTCTGGCTTCTAACAACAGAGATTCGTTTTGCTTGTTTTTGAACTTCAGGCACACAGACTTATATTGTGTGTCCTCTTCAGTGCCTGGCACTTTTCACTTGGCATTTTGTTGGGAGGGTCGTCCATGCCATTGCATGTAGAAACAGTTCTCATTTTCATGCTGTATAGCGTTCACTGTGTGACTAGATCACACTGTATTTGTCCACTCTACGATGATTTGATTGCTTCTTGGTTTTTGCTGTTACAAGCAGTACTAATGTACGTATCGTGTGGCACACATGAGACGCTTCTGCAGGGGTACACTAGGAGTGGCATTGTGCATTGTAGGGTATCTGTATGTTCAGCTTTAGTAGACACTGCCAGCTTTCCAAAGTGGCTGTAGCAATTCACACTCCCACCAGCAGTATGTGAGATTTCCTTCTGCTCCTTGTTCTACCAACACTTGGGTAGTGAGTTCACTATGAGTTCAGCAGTTTTTCATATGTTTACTGGCATTTGAATATCCTCTTTTGTGAAGTAGTTGTTCAAATCTCTTGTCCATTTTTCTATTGGGTTGTCTGTCCTTGTTAATTTGTAGGCGTTCTTTACATATTCTAGATATGAATACTTTGAGGGATAATTATATTACAAATATCTTCTCCTACTTTGTGGCTTAGCTGTTCTCTTCTGAACAGAAATTCTTAATTTAACATAGTCCAATTTATTAATTTTCCTCATTATGGTTGTTAGTGCTTTTGGTGTCCTGCTTGTAAGATCTTTGCTACTTCAGAGTCATGAAGGTATTCTCTTGTAATGTTTCCTAGACATGTTGTTTCACCTTTCATACCTGAGATCTGCAATCCATCTGGAACTGCTTTTTTTGGTGTGGTGTGAGGTAGGGGTCAGATTCATTTCTGCACTGGTCTGCCTCCTCTGCCATAAATTGGGTGACTGTATTTGTAGAGGGCTGTTTTGGGACTTTCTATTCTCCCCCATTGGTCTATTTGTCTATACTTGTATTGATGCAGCACTGTCTTAAATGCTATGGCTTTATAAAAGGTCTTCATCTCTATAGTGTAAGACCTCCGGCTTTGCTCTTCTTTTTCAAAAGTGTTTTAGTTATTTTTGACTCTTTGCATTTCCACATGCATTTTAGAATCAGCTTATCAATTTTCACAAAAACACCTGCTACAGTTTTGATTATGACTGCATTGAATCTATGAATCCACTTGCAGAGAATAGACTTGTTTTTAATTTACATCTTCCAATAATACATCCAACTCCAGAGCATTTGTGTCTGCCAAGTCCCCCAGGGCATCATTAGCTCAGAAACAAATTTTGTGTTACTTTTTTATCTTCGGGCTCTCAGGACAACTTGGGTTGTATAAATTTGAGCCCCAAATCTATGCAAAGGTGAGTTTGTGATTATTAATTCCCAGGAAGATATTTTACTTAATTAATCTATTTATCTATTTATTTATTTTTTTGTCCATCTTAAGTTTAAGCTAAGATTTCTTTAAAAATTTTTTTATTGAAATATATTTGACATATAACACTGTGCAAATTTAGGGTGTATGACATGTTAATTTGATACATTTATATATTGTATAATTGTATAATATATATTGTATATATTGTATAATATGATTGCCATTGTAGCAATAATTAGCACCTCTATCACGTTACATGATGATCCTTTCTTTTTAGTGGTTGGAAAAGTGGATTAAGCTAAGATTTCTTTATCGTCAACCTGAGTTGGTGAGAAATTTTTTTCTAGGTGGTACGTTTTGTCTTTTTCGTGTCTCTACTCCATACAGACACCAGACCCCAATCCCTCCAGGTTTTGAGAGCTCACAATCCCTCCCTTGCCCCCTCCTGCTGACCATGTTGTCACAGCCACAGCATTTCCTTTTTGGCCTCTGGGGAGTTCTATTGTTTCTGTAGAGGCTCTGTCACTATTGAAAAGAGTGCTTATTGTATTTATCCAGCATTTTTTAGTGTTTCATGCTAGAAGGTAGTGTTCTTTGATCAGTTCTATGATCAAAATTTCAGAAAAGGTGTTCTGGCTTTCAAGTAGTCATAGTATAAACATAGAGATGGGCCCCTTGTTCTCAATTTGGAATATTTTTTCCTGTTCTTTGCCCATCAGAATTTTGTCCTTGGTTCTGGCTTTGAGGGGCTGGGCATTAGGCAGGCATCCTTAACCAACACTTTCACATCCGTCCAAGTCTGAAGCCACTAAGCCTGGAATAGCCTTCCGTATGAATGGGACCATGCCATGGGACTCCCTTCCATGGGACTTCTCATTTTAAGTTGTCCCAGCACCTCCAAGCTGCTCACAGCGTCCATCCTTCTCCCTGCCTATTGCCCACAGCCGGAAATGGCTTTATTTATAGATTAAATAGGTGGATACTCACCTAGCATTTATGAATGAATTTAACTAATAGGTGTAAGGAGCCCCTACTCTGTGCCAGGTGCTATGCTAGTGGTAAATAAGACAGGTGGGGTCCCTGACCTCCTGGAAATATGAGCCAATGGAATTCACAATTGAAGTCCCCTAGTCCTGGCACCACCTTGAAATCCCTGCCAGAACCTTCATCACACGTGCCCTGACACCAGGTCCTGGGGTTATTGCTATGGGACCTTTTGCTTTATCTCCATCATCTCCTCCCAGGGATGTCAGCCCCGCCCGGGAGCTCTGTACTTCTCATTCATATTTCCTTGTAATGGGGGTAGAGAGACAGGGTCAATTATTAAAAAAAAATAGACAAACCACTGTGTCTGCAGATTGTTCCTCACCTGAACCTACTTCTCGCGGAAAATCCTTCAAAGATGTCCTGCCCTTCACCAGTCTCTCAAGGGAAGGTCTCATGTTTTCTTGGATCTGGAAGCCTTTAGCATCATCTTTGCTTGATCTTCCATAGGCTCCTAGAAAGAGCGTTCGACATTCATTTGACAGTTGCCGACTTAGGCCCCCAACACTCCAAGTTCCCAGAAAAAACACCTGCACTTTTCTTCCCAAGCCTATTAGCATATGTCCAGGTCCTGCCTGCTGCAGGAAGCAGCCTGTTCAGCCCCTGTAGCAGGGAGGAAAGAATAAGTTGCAACCAGTGTCCCTTGATTTCAGTCCAGAGAACCTCACATTTCACATACACCTCTGGCACCTCCTCTGGGAGAAGGTGCTTGAGGTCCCAGGAGGATGCCTCTGTTATCTGGGGCAAGAACGTGCAGGCTGTTAGCCATTCACGCCTCAGGTAGAAAGAATCACTTACACTGGCTACAACCAGAGGGAATAGGAATTCTGGATGCAGCAGAAGTTGGGAGAGGCCACACACACACACGCACACACACACACACGCACACACACACACACACGCACACACGCACACACACACACAGACTTAGGCCCAGCTCCAGATGAGGTGGGGCCAGGCCCCTCCTGTTTTCCCCTGGAGTCGGGCAGGTGCAGTGAGGGGTGTGGAGTGAGTTCATCCACTCACCAAACATGTGAGCACCTGTTCTTTTCCCTGCACTGGGCCTGCTTCTGCAGTCAGAAGGAGGAGGACCTGGCCATGGCCCTCAGAAGGTTCATGGGCCCCACAGGAGAAGGGCGGCAAACAAGGAGAAGCATGGCAGGCTGACAGGGACCTTGCAGGGAGTGGTGGGAAGGGACAGTTCTACCTGGGGGAGGGGCTGAGAGGAGCTGGTTCTCTGGACGGAGTCTTTGAGCTCTGCGCTGTCTGCCAGACAGGTAGAGATGCAAGTGGGAAGGGCATTCGAGTGGAGGGAACAGTGTGGGCAAAGGTGTGGCGGTGTGGTTCATCCTGGGATCTGTAAGAGGCCTTTGTAGTTGGGGGACCTTTGGGTGTGAAGGATTGAGGTGAGAGACAAGGCTAGGGAGGCACAGGGCCTTGGAGACTCGGCCAAGGAGTTGAGTGGGTCACTCGGGGTGTGTGGACCCGGAATCCTGTGGCTCTGGAAGCTTGGTTCAGGATTCAGTCCCAAGGGCAGGAGTTGGCTCATCTTGAGGCCTCTGTCCCCTCTCCCTGCTGCCAGCACAGGGCCACTCACTTCTTTTCTAGAGCCACACTTACTTCCTAACACCCAGCAGAGAGCTGTGCCCTGATAGGGAACACGAACGGACCCTTAGTTACCCCACAAGAGACGGAGATGAGCTGCTGAAATAACGAAGCTGTCTCTCCTTACTGTGCTCTTTCTGAAGGCTGTGCCACTGCCCAGCACAGGTACCATGTTACTCAGAGAGCAAAAAGCTGCTGGGGATGCTTGACCTGCACCTCTCACCTCAGTTCTGGCCCCAACTCTAGAATTTCCTGGCAGCTCCCCGAAACAACTGTCTTTCTGAAATGGGGCCATTTGCAGTTCCTTGAGTGATTGATGTCGACGGCTGGGGGCAGAGAGGAAGCTGCGGCCCTGGAGTCCCAGTACCTTGCCCTGTCTGGGCCTCTGTGCCCGCCCTTGATACTTACGACTTAGTCAATTTCCCTGACCCATTAAATACACCCAGAGCAGTGGGCACTGAACCTCACCCGGCTGTGAGCTGCTGGGAAAGTCATGGGTGTTGTGGGCCCAGGAGAAGAGGGTATCAGTTCTGCTTTCCCACAGCATCCACCTGCCCCAGTTTGTATCCCAGTGTCATAGCAGGAATAATGTCTGAAGCGGTGATTCTCAAATTGGGATGATTTTGTCTCCAGGGGACATTTGGCAATGTCTGGAGACATTTGTGTTTGTTACAATCTGGGGGCCAGTTCTTTTGGCATCTAGTGGTAGAGGTGAGGGAAGCTGCTAGATATCCTGCAGTGCACAGGACAGCCCCCCGTGACACAGAATTATCCAGTCCAAAATGTCAATAGTGCTGAGGTTGAGAAGCCCTGCTCTCTAGAGCGCTTGGGATGCCTCGTCCGTGCTTGCTATCCCCTTTTCTTATAATGGCCTGTCAATCTCAGTTCAACTGGCAAACTCCTATGCATCCTTCAAAACCTATCTAAAGTATCACCTTCTCTAGGAAGGCATCCCTGACCTCTCAGAACCCTGACCATGAGAGTTAATTACTCCTTTCTCTGTACTGCTTCTCTACCTGCATGTATTTTGAGTGTTGCTGCTCTTAAGCTGCAGTGTAATTCATTTCTGTGTTTGTCTCCCCTATTCTCTGTGAGGAGAGGGAACCTCAGGTCCAAGTCCTTGGGAGAACAGCCCAGGAAGCTCACCACATTCAGTAGCCAAAGTTAAAAAAAAAAAACCAACACTAATGAAAATCTTCCTAAATTGGATTATACAAATCTGAGTCTTTCTAAACAGAATCTTTTTCCTGGGTTTTCAGCTTCTAGCACAGGACCCAACACAATAATTACTCAACAAACATTTGTTTAATTGAATTGATAATGAAGAGAGAGCGTTTTACAAAATAGAAATGGTCAACAAATGGAAAAATCTATGGAGAGCATCGAAGATTTTTAACAGGATTTGAAGTTTGGGTCTTTTTGTTTTGGTTTTATGACTCTTCTTGGTCACATGAAGAGCTGTAGCTTTGAAAGGTTGTGTGTGTGTCTGAAATGGTAAATGGTGCGGAGTGGCCCCTTCTTGGAAATGAATGACTCATTTCTCTTTCTTTATGCCAAGCAGGTGCAGAGAGTGTTTACCCTGAAGGAATGTGCAATCCTAAATATAGGTTTGCTTAATGAGGGATGAATCTTGCTAAGTAAAGAAGGCTATGTCTTCAATTCCATAATTCCTGAAGCCCCAGCCCTCCTCCCCTCGAGGGCTCTGTAGGAGTTGTGGGGCTTTTGAGGAGAAGGGAAACGATTTTCATCCTGATTAACTATTTCTAAGCCACAGCTGAAGCCAGCTCTACTTCAACACCTGTTTCTTGATAGGAATTAATTCCCATGAGCTTGGTAGATAGGGGAACGATGTTGGTGAAATGTGTGGGCTCTTATTCGTTCTTTCTCAGTATGTTAAGGGTTGAAGCCGTGTGGAGGTGGGATGGGGCAAGCTTTCTCACAATGAAAGAGAAAGTCTCAGCAATACGAGAAGACCTTAGGAAAAAAGCTGAAAATCCTGCACAAGGACTTCGTTTAGTGCAAGTAATGGCTGGTTTGGTGGCTTCAAGAACCTACACTTTCCACAACATTAAGCTGTTCTGGAAGCTGTGAGTGCAGCTGCGATGAGACTGGAAAGACGTTTCTCATTGTGTTAAAAAATGGTGGACAAAGTGGGCTACACCCTGGATCAGATTTTTAATTCTGACACAACTGGTCTTGACTGGATGCAAATGCTCGCAAGGACCCCTTTCTCAAAGGAGGCAGCTCAAGCCCAAGGCTTACGGGTGCGAGGGATCGATACTGCCGATGCCGGGCATGCACACAGGCTGGGAATTTAACTCTGTGGGTATTTTTATTAGGCTGTTATTGTTTTTATTAGCGCTCTGATTACAACTACTCCTAGGTTTTGAGTGGTCTGTCTGCCCTGAATCCTGTTTTTCTCATAAACCCTGTTTTAGAAAAAATTTTAGTGTGCAATTTTGCAGGACCTAAGATATTTTAGGAGCACATTATAGCAGAAGTGCTGGTATCTGCGTACCTCCTAGGTGTTGCTCTAGCTGTTCCTTACACAGCCCTGAGGGACCAAGGAGAGGTCAGGGAACTTGCCCAGGTGGCTCAGGTAAGTGGCCCAGGCTCTCGCTACTCTTCAGGCTGGCTCAGATGGGGAGGCTGAGGTGCTGAATTTGAATAACTTAGTTCAAACAAGCTCGGATCAGGTCAATTCCATTCCAAACTGTTCAGTCTGAGCCCATGATGACCCTTGGTTGGAGCAGTGGGGTGCTGGAGAAGGCTCGTACCAGCTTGTGAGAGCCCATTGTTACTTTTGCAGGAATTTTTGCAAGCCAGTTGTTAAATTCAGCCAGTATTAAAAATTAAATTATATAAATTTCAGTTATGCAAACTGTATTTTTAAAAGGTAATAAATACTCAGAACTCATCACTTTCTAGTTATTTTACTACATTTTGCTGTTGTCTGTGCTCTTGAGGCTATTTCCATGTGTTGTAACCACGTAGTAGAAAGACTGTAATGGGCCACTGTGCCTCTCTCCCCAGTTTTGTGTTCGGAGACCACACATTGGTACATTGGCATAAATGGGAGTATTTACACCATGGAAATTGGCAAACGTACAAACTGGGGCTTTTTCTCACCTTTCTAGAGAGCTGGTTTGTAACACTTTACCAGCACACCACTGCGTAGAACTATGAGCTACGCTGGGGTGGGGGATGACACGGTGGGAGAGGGAAGCTTGAGGGCTCAGCCCTGGCAGAACTCTGAGAGCAACCTCTCAGGGCAGTGAGAGTGTATCACGTTCAGTAAACAAAGTTAAAGAAGAAATGAAAAATAATTTCATGGAAATCTTTCAGGAGTGGGAGACAGAAGCTCCTTCTTTCTACACAGGGTCTTCCGGGCATTACGAAACCCTTTCTCGATGATGCAGGGACATGGTCATGAGCACCCGTGGTTGTGGCAAGTGGTGATCACTGGGGGATTTCTGAGGACTGGGATCCCCGGTGCCTAGCACAGGGCCTGGCATGTCACAGGGACCTAACGACTATTTGCTGAAAGAAGGAATCACATATAGGGCTATTTGTTGTTTTATTCGCCTGCAAAATGGCTCTGCACTGCTATGTGGTCTGTGATGATGGCCTGGGCTGAAACTATGGCAGTTGGGGTGAAGGAGAGGGACAAATTTGAGAGCAATTTAGAGAGTAAATTAGACAGGACTTAGATGATGGATTAGAAATGGATGGTGAAAAAGAGGAAGATGTGTATTAATTTCGTAATTTTTAATTATAAAAATATCAAACATATAGTAATGAGAATGGTATAATGAAATCCATCCATCCACTTAGATTTAGCCATCATTATTATTTCTATCATATTTGCCTTGTCTGCTTTTTTTAAGTATTTAAAGTAAATAATCATTACAATATTTCAACCCTAAATGATTAAGCATACACTGCTCACAAATTTTCTAATATCACCTAACACCAGTTCATAGTAAAAATTTCCCAATTATTCCCCAAATTTATTTTACATACTGTCTGTCAAACCAGGATCCAACCAACGACTGCACATCACCCAGGAATGGGCAAACTTCTGTAAAGGGCCAGACAGCAACTATTTTAGGCTTTGCAGGTTAAGAGACAAAATTGACTGAGACTAAAGATTTTTACATTTTACATTTAAAAATCCAAAAACCATTCTTAGCTCATGGGCCACATAATACAGGTGGTGGGCTGGCCTTGGCTTCCCAAGCTGTAATTTGCTGGCCCTAGAGCTTCCACAGGATGAAATTAGCCCCTTTCTTGGCTGCTCCCTTTACCTGTCTGGCTTCCCCCGCTCCCTAACAGGTTCCCTCCAGGAGCGTTTCTTAATTCACCTGCTCACAAATCCTCATCTCAGAGTCGACTTCTGGGAAGTCGATGTCTCATGATAGTGTCTGACGCTGCTGGACTATTGAGATAGGAGCTTGGGGTGGGGAGCTGGTGGGCAGGGGGCAACGACCACCCCCTTTGAGTACCAGGGAGATACAGGAGCTGGAGCCTGCAGGCCCACAGAGAGCAGATGGAACGGACTTGGCTGGCAGGACCTATGCAGCACCAGCCGGGGGCTTTGTCATCAGAGGAATGTGGAGGGAGGCCATAGTTGGGGTTCAGTTGGAAGATGGGCACATCTCACAAGGGGCTCCATGCCTCCCAACTGGAGTGGCCTTAGGCCAAGCCCAGGAGAGGACAGCAGCTTCCCAAGATGGTCATGCAGGGGCATCTGTCTTTCCTCTTTCTCCCAGCCCAACTGTTACCAATTGAACTCTCTCCCAGACGGGGGAGAGACCTGAGGAAGGGTCTCTTGCCCTTCTTCCTGGGGTTCTTCCTCTGTTCGGTGTTCCAACTTTGAAACAAGACGGAAGCTGAGCATTCAACAGCACAAGCTTTATTGAATGGCCAAAGAATGGAGAAGTGGGAACAAAGTTCACAAATCAACTTCTCCACTCCTGGGGTGATTAAGTAGCTATTATATGGGGTCTAGGAATGAAAAGGAGGAATATTCATAGTTATTTGGAGAAATGGGCAGGCTTTTCTGGGGAGCAAGGGTGCCACCTCTTTTCTTATTTGGTTATATCCTGCCATTGCCATGGCAGTTGTAAACTGTCATGGCGTCTGTGGGTGTGTTCTATAATATGGTAGTGTATTACAATGAGCATATAATGAGCTGTCGGGTCTTTGTCAGGTCAAGTCGGACTGCTGTGTTGCCTTCAACTGGTTTTAACTGGATTTGACCTATGTCTGAGCCATCTTCTCCTTCCTCTCTTTGTGGTTTCCTGTAAGCTAAAGATAACATGTTAGGCTTGTTCTGAGCAGGGTTGTGGTTAACGTCTTGTAGGGCCAGGGGCTGGGGTAACACAACCCCGGAGGGACAAACTTTGGGAAGGGAGGGTGAGGTCAGCACCTTCACCCTGCCCCTGTCCTCCCAGCTCCAAGGCCCAAGAACTTGACCCATGCTGGAGGGGTGGGGAGTGCTTTGAATTGAAAATGAGACTGAGGTTCTAAAATGAGTAGGACTGAGCCTTAAAAGCCAGAATGAGATTGCTTTAATTAACTGAAAATGACCACAAAATTATGGAATCCAACTGTGATGTCATCATGGGAGCTGCTCCCCCACAGGGACAAGGGTGAGGTTGTGAGTGAGCCCAGCGGGTGGCAGGTGCTGAGAAAATGAAAGCTTCTAGTTTCTACCCTCATGCACTGAGAGTCCTCCCCAAGCCAGTTACACAGAGCTGGGAGACCTCTTACTGTTGCTTCCAAATGCTCTCTTCATGGAGAAGAGGTCAGAGCTATCAAAATAAGGTATGATTGGCCTGACAGTGATCAGATCCCATCAAGTGAGAGCTTCACTAGGGTTGCCAGATAAAATTACAGGATGCCCAACTACCTGTGAATCTCAGATAGTCAATGAGTCCTTTTTTAGTATAAGTATGTCTCATGCACTATTTGGGATATACTTATATTAAACACTCATTTGCCATTTATCTGAAATTCAAATGTAACTGAGTATCCTGTGTTTTTATTTGATGAGTCTGGCACCCGTAAGCTTCATGTACCTCCAGAGCATCCGAAAAGGTCCAATTTGTCCCTCAAGTAACTGGTCAGAGGAGTGAGGATGGGATTGTATACTGTGCGCTGGGTAATTGAGTAGGACACTACAGGCTGCGTATTCCAGAAGGGAATTAAAGTGACAACTATAAATGCTGCTCATTGAGGATTCACCACATGCCTGACACTGGGCTGGTGTTCAGCTGTGTTCTCACCTCCTCCTAAGAACCTGGAAGACAGGCAGTCATAATACTATCCCCATTTTACAGAGAAGAAAGCTGATCAGCAACTCATCTAAGGATTGAACCAGCTCTGTCTGTTCTGAAGCCTGCACTTCCCCTTCAGGACGCTGCCCCCACGCAGCTGGATCCATGGGAGGATGCGCACCCAGCTTTGTGCTGCCGGGAGGAAGCCCAGTTGGGATACAGGAGACCTGCTTCCGCAGGGAGAAAATGTTCAGGGCGCTGAGAGCGGGGAGGGCGAAGACGTACAGTGACCCCCAAGCCTTAGTTCACCACAGCATCGTTGGGACTCCTGTCTGCAGCTGGGCAGTGTGTAGGGCTGGGAGCCGGGGGGAACATTACATGTCGTTGCCCTCCAGGGGCTGATAGCAGCTGGGGTGAGGATGGTGGGAGTGAGGAGGGATGTCAGACAAGTGAACAGGATGATTAATGCTATGAGAGTGCAGAGGCGGGCACCTGACCTGCCTCTAGTGTGCGTGTGTGTGTGTGTGTGTGTGAGCACGCAAGTGATTCCTGTGTATGTATGTGTTTACATGTGTGCACCTGGGGTTGTTGGAGGCCCGGTCCTTGAACATGGGGATATCCCCTCTCCTTTCCTCTGGGACGTTGGCCATGAGGAGGCCTATTGTGCTCAGACTTCCCTATGCCCTGAAATTTAGGAGGTTACAGATTGTGCAAACCCAAGTCGCAATATGCCTGGGCATGTGTGTATGATACCTAGTCATTTTCTTATAATCTGTGCCACAGGTGGAGCAGGTGGTGAGTAGAGGATGGCCCCTGCAACCTGGGTGTTAGGTGCAGGGGACGTGCCTGCTGTTGGCGGCTTTGCGACCACCTAAGGTAGGTGTGCTGGAGTTTCAGGATGACATTGTTGGGTAAGAGGCTTGTTAAGCCTCCCTCCAACCTTGGGCTTCTGGCAGTCGGGCAGGAGCTCCCTTTGGGCAGTTGAATGCCTTGGCCACTACCTGAGCACATCTCCTGTAGGGAACCTGGGCAGACCTGAGAAGTCCCCCTCTCTGAACACCCCCAGCCTGCTGTCCTCTGGTAGCCTCTCCCATAGCTTGTGGCATTCAAACATGATTGGTGTAAGCTCATCTGCCACCATTGTCATCTTGCCCAGCCTCACACTCAGTCGTGTCGCTCCCACTGCAGGGACTAGGAGCTGCTGTCTCTGGTCCATGCTGCCAAACAAGTCACTCTCTGAAAGGCTGGGAGACCCAGAGCGCCAGCGGGGCTCCTGGGTGCGGATTTTACCGACAGATGAAGAAAGGAGGATAAAATGGGCGTCAGTACAAGATGGCATACGGATTTCTCCAAACCAGCCAGTTAGCGGCTGCAATACATCATTAGAAGTTAGTGAGGACGGAGGGGTGTTGTGGGGAAAGTGGAGATGAATGATGGAAGATCCGGTGAGCAGAGATGCGGAGAAAACAGATGCAGCTGGGAAGGAGAGCCTCTCCTCGAAGCAGCCTGAGAAATGATGGTTTCCATTGGTTCTGGTGGGAGTATGATCGTGTGGTTTAGAAACTTAGAGAAGCAGCCACAATGGTGAAGATCAGCAGTCATCCGTCGTGCTGGGGCAGCCACGGGACCTTGCTTCCCTGCACTGCTTTATTAATGATCCGAGAGAGAGCCCAACAGTGCCTTCGTTAAAGCCACACGTGATTCTGGACTGAGAAGCCTTGGGAACCACAGTGGGGAGGACTGACAAATTAATACCCAAATTTGAAGGCTGAAAATATATGGGCAGCAAATGAGAGGAACTTGCCCTGGAAAAAGAAAACCCAATAGAGATTTAATGACTGAGTCTCTGCCTATTTAGGAGAAAAAAATTCCCCTAGCTGAATTCAGTTCTTTAAAAAGTTTGTGTGGTTTTAAAAACTGTTACTAATTTCTTTTCAAAAATTGATTTTTGCAAAAAATGAATCGAGAGCCTTTTTCTCTCCCTTAGGTCAGTTTGCGTAGACACTCAACTCACCAAATACAATCCTGGAAAGGAGTATTATTAACAATGACCTGGGCTCCAACTCTTCATAAATCATAGGCTGGAACTAACCCATTTTAGATATGAAGGGGCCTCTGGGATTATGTGCCTCGATGCTTCATTGTAAAGGTGAGGCACAGGGAGATGATGAGCCTGGCCTGATGTTGCAGCACCCGGCAGTGTCGGGCCAGGCTGAGTCTGTGCCTGGCTCCTAGCACCGGGGCATGCCGCTCCCTCCTCCACCCCACATCGCTTCCATCACTGTGAGCCAGGCCCTGGGTAGTTCCTGGGGCATACAGAGGGGCGTGGCACCACTTCTGACACCAGATGTATGCTTTTTTCCCCACACCACTTCTGCAATTCTCCAACACCAACGGGGCATTTAATTCAATTCCGTTCTGACACTAACTTCCAGAGTTAGTGCAGACCCCACAGGGAAAGGCTCAGTCCCAAAAGACTGTCCCCATTTCAGATGCTGGTTGCAAGACCCAGGGGCCACACATACTTGTGACTGGCTATAACTGTGGGAGTTCCCACAGCTCCCTCCTCAGGTTCAATAATTTGCTAGAATGATGCACAGAACTCAGGAGAACACTTTACTTACATTTACTGGTTTATTGTAAAGGAACAACAACTCAGGAACAACCAAATGGAAGAGATGCTTATGGCAAGGTATGCAGGGCATGTGTGGAGCTTCCGTCCCTCTCGGATGTGCCACCTTCCCAGCGCCTCGATGTGTTCACCAATCTGGAAGCTCCTGAACCACATTGTTCAGGGGTCTTTAGGGAAGTCTCATTATGCAGGCATGGCTGATTAAATCATTGGCCGTTGGTGATTGATTCAACCTCTGGCTCTTCTCTCCTCCCCAGAGGTGGGGGTGGGGCTGGAAGTTCTAACTTAGTCACTGGCTGGTTTTTCTAGCCACCAACCTCCAGCCTGAAGCTATCTAGGCCCCCTCCTGCCTTGATCCATCTCATTAGCATACAAAAGACAGTAAGTTCTAAAGGTTTTAGGAGCTCTGTGCCAGACACTGGGGACCAAAACCACATATTTATTTTTGTCGACGCAAATAATCCATAACCAATCTATAAATTGGGGTGAGTTTATTATGAGCCAGATCCAAGGACCACACAGCCTGGGAGAGTCCTTTCACAAAGGAATGGAGCACTCCAAAGAAGTGGGGGTGTACAGAGTGGTTATATACTGTCAAAGAGCATGCAACACATATGATTGGAATGTCCTTTTTACAATAGTCACGAGATTGCTTTGCCAGCACAGTAATTCAGTGAACACAGCAGGTCAGTGGTCTCAAGCTGGATGGTCACAAGGTGAGCGCAGCAGGTTAGCAATCAATCCTTAGTTTAGGGAGAGATGCTTATCCTTAAGGAAATGCTGATGTGGGGGAAGTTACATCCTTATCTTTAAGGGCATTGTTCTTGTCTTTGGGACTTAGTAATGAAACTGGCAAACAGCCATTGATGATTAAACATCTAGTAACTATGGCAGATTAGAATTCACGAATTCAAAATATGTCTCTGGGGCCGGTCTGGTGGCACAAGCGTTTAAGTGCGCACGCTCTGCTGCGGCAACCTGGGGTTCGCTGGTTCAGATCCCAGGTGCGCACCAACGCGCTGCTTGGCAAGCCATGCTGTGGCAGCGTCCCATATGAAGTGGAGGAAGATGGGCACAGATGTTAGCCCAGGGCCAGTCTTCCTCAGCAAAAAAAAAAAAAAAAAAAAGAGGAGGATTGGCAGATGTTAGCACAGGGCTGATCTCCTCACCAAAAAAAAAAAAGTCTCTGCCTGAATGACATTTTGACGTCCCCCCCCCCCCCACAACTGACCAAAGGAGTTTGGGATGGGAGGCCTGCCCCCAGAAAAGGCCATTGCTATAGATATCTCCGGGTACCGGAGTGGGTTGTGCTAAGCCCATTCTTAGTTCTAGTTACCCTTTATGAGAGACATTTACATTTGTAAAGACAATCTCCATTTGTAAAGGTATCTTCTTCCCTGCACCAAGAAGAAGGGGGGGATGGCCTTACCTAGAAACTTAGCAGAATGGAAGGCGAGGACTTAAATCTGCGTGGTAAACTTACTCATTGTTAACTGTGCTGTTTGGGCAATACGCTATCTGACTCCCACTAGATTCCTATAGATGACATCTCCCTGGAGCCTGGGTTACCATGGTAATGGGTGTTTGAGCTATTTCTTTCAGGAACTGAACCTCTTGTCCACTTCAGGGCGGATTGAGACCACCAACCTATCAACTGGGCCATTTTGATGGCAAGAGGTTGGAACTCCACCTTCAGGGCATGCTAATGCTGCCATTCTGTGAAGATGTGTACTACGAAGAAACATGAAGCCTGACTACGCTTGCACAGATCATCAATTACCTCATCTCTCCTCACCTTCGATCATTTCAGACCACCTTGCACCCTTCCCCATAAATACCCCTGAGTCTCTATTTTCGGGGAGGCAGATTTGAGATGTGTTCTCCCGTTTTCCTCACTTGGCTGCCTTGTGATTAAACCCTCTCTCTCTGCAATCTCATTGTCTCGGTGATTGGCTTTCTAGGCAGCGGGCAAAAACGGACCCAGTGCGGTAACAGTAAATACTTAAGGCAGATATACAATGCATGCTCAACAGCCTTGTCAGGCCCTTTTGGAAAAACAAGTTCAGGCCAAATTAATTCTATACCAAATGGCTTCCTCACATACTCCAATATATCCTATTGCTTGTCATTTATTTATCATTTTTTATTATACCACAGGACCTCAAGGAAGCTGTGCCCTAATAAGGGCAATAAGGCAGAGCTAAGTGTCCCAGGAAGGGATAAGAAGGGGCGAGGCTATTGATGGTGAGTGGGGAAGAAGGAGGAAAATACTTCCTGGAGGATGTGGCACTCAAGCAGTGGTTTGGGAGAGAGAAGGACTTAGTCACACAGAAAGGGAGGGAAGGCATTTGTGATGGGTGGGCAATGCAGCAAGGGAGGAAGGAAGAAAAAGCAGGTGTGCTGGAAATGGCAGAGACCCATTCTCTGTGGCTGGAATGTGGGGTCTGGGAAGAGGGACAAGGGGCTTGATATTAGGGTGGTCTCTTGGGGTCAGATTGTGGTGAGCCTTGACTATTAGGATTTTGGTATCGAGAGGGGACCATTCAAGTGTTTGATGAAGGGACTGATGTGACTGACCTGAGCTCTTGGATGGCTTATCTGTCAGCACCGTGTGGGGTGTCTAAGGCTGGCAGAGACTGGAGGGGTAGAGGGGAGGCTGGAGCAAAAGTCCCCATGGGACCTAGTGAGTGGAACGATTGAAATATGCAGCTCTCAGGGTGTCTGTGGCTTACAGGAACTTTTTCCCTGAGAAGTGCTTTCTTCCACCCACAGGGCCAAAGACAAGGTGGGCCAATAGGGCAGTTTCTGTGGTAACTGAGTGAGAGGACATGGAGGGCCCCTGGGCAGCCATTTCTATCATGTACAGAAAAGAGGAATAGGGATTGAGAGGCTGCAGGGAGGGAGGAGAGGCTGACTTCAAAGAGAAATAGAGACCAGAGGACCCTGACCCCAGAAAGGGAGACACCAAGACCAGGCTGTCTGGGTCCTGAGCTCCTCTCAGTTCTGTGGTCCAGGTTCTCAGCCCATAGGGGCCGGCTGCCTTTGTGTCTTGGGGCATAACTTTGTGTCCTTATTAAGAATTTCTGCTGTAGTAATCAAAAATTCCAGGACCAGACGGCCTCTCTGGTGAATTCTAGCAAACACTGAAAGAAGATTTAATACCTATCCTTCTCAAACTCTTCTGAAAAATTGAAGAAGATGGGGTGCTTCCTAACTCATTTTACGAGGCCAACATTTTACCCTGATTCCAAAACCAGACAAGGACAACACAAAACAGGAAAATCATAGGCCAATATCAACTGATGAACATAGATGCAAAAATCCTCAACGAAATGTTATCAAATCAAGTATAACAATACGTTAAAAGGATCATACACCACAATCAAATGCGATTTATTCCAGGAATGGTTCAACATCTGGAAATCAATCAATGTGATACACCACATTAACCAAATGAAGAATAAAAATCACATGATCATCTCAGTAGACACAGAGAAAGCATTTGACAAGATCCAACATCCATTTATGATAAAAACTCTCAATAAAATGAATATAGAAGGAAAGTACCTCAACATAATAAAGGCCATATATGGCAAACCCACAGCCAACATTATACTCAATGGTGAAAAACTGAAATCTATCCCTCTGAGAACAGGAACAAGACAAGGATGCCCACTCTCGCCTCTCTTATTCCACATAGTACTGGACTTTTTAGCCAGAGCAATTAGGCAAGAAAAGGAAATAAAAGGCATCCAAATTGTAAAGGAAGAAGTAAAACTGTCATTGTTTGCAGATGGCATGATTCTATATACAGAAAACCCTAAAGAATCCACCAGAAAACCATTAGATATAATTAACAAATACAGTGAGGTTGCCGGGTACAAAATCAACATATAAAAATCAGTTGCATTTCTATAAGCAGAAAGAGAAATCAAGAATATAATCCCATTTACAATTGCAACAAAAAGAATAAAATACCTAGGGGAGCCGGCCCCGTGGCGTAGCCGTTAAGTGTGTGCGCTCTGCTGCTGGCGGCTCAGGTTCGGATCCCAGGCGTGCACCAACGCACCGCTTGTCAGGCCACGCTGTGGCGGCGTCCCATATAAAGTAGAGGAAGACGGGCACAGATGTTAGCCCAGGGCCGGTCTTCCTCAGCAAAAAGAGGAGGATTGGCATGAATGTTAGCTCAGGGCTTACCATCCTCACACACACACACAAATAATGTACACCTGAAATTTACACAATGTTATAAGCCAATATGGCCTCAATAAAATAATAATAGTAATAAAAAAGAATTTCTGTTGTATTGTGTTTATGTTTAAGACAGTGGCTCTCAAAAAGTTTTGGTCTCAAGACTCCTTTATACTTTAAAAAATTGTTGAGGACCCCAAAGAGATTTTGTTTCTGTGGATTACACTTATGGATTTAGAATTTAGAATTTAAACGTGATATGTTTAAAAAATTTATGAATTCATCGAAAAATAACAACAACAACAAATCTCTTGAATGTCAGGCTTTCTGGATGATAGCTGGATTTTTCTCTCTGCTTCTATATTCAATCCGTTTCAATCTCACATTCACGTAGCCTCGGAAAACTCCAGGGTACGCTCATGAGAGAATGAGAGTGAGAAGGCAAAGAATGTTTCTGAAAGTGGACCACACTGTCAGAACTGCGGACTTGAGTCCTTCTGAGGTTGGCTATGTGACTAACCAAGGAGTCTTAACTGAGACAGTGATTGACCTGTCAGCCTCAGGAGAGTGGCTTTGATTTGTTAACAGGGCCTAATGAAATTATTTATGAATAAATGAATAATCCTTTAGGTTAGGAATGTAGTCATCACCCCAAACACCATCTATTGATTTCCTGATATTTAGTAGATGGTAGTCATTAGGGAACCTTAACATAGACACCACACACACACACACACACACACACACGCACACACACAGACACACACACAGAGAGGAAGAGAAGCTGATGAAATGGTCAAGGTGGCCATGAATGCAGGTGTAATGCCTTCTTTTCAACTGTTTTTCACTAAACAAGTGATTCATGCTCATTAAAGGAAAATTAGGAAATTCCAGTAGACAAAGGGAAAGACTACCCTTATCCCACTCCCAAGGTCATCTGTGAGAGCACTTTGGCTACAGCCTCCTCTATAGATACGTTTGTTTTAAAACAAAAGTAGAAACTGCACATAACTTTTAGAGGCTTGCTTTTTAATATTTTATAATATTTATAAGTATCTATCTCTGTAAGTAACATATACTTCAATAAAATGTTTTTTAAAAGGCAGCTTTGTGTATTCTGTCATATAAATGTTATCATAACTTATTTAAAAAACCTCTTTTATTGTACATTTAGTTTGTGTTTTATTTTGCTATGAATATGCATCTTTGTACCCATTACCGTATCTGTTTTTAAATATGTTTTTTAATGAAAAATTTAAAGCAAACACAAAAGTAGAGAGTAGGGTGGGGAACTCCCACTTATCCACCACCAGCCTCAATAATTATCAGAGTTTCATCTGTATCCCCTCCCACCCCTCGTGGATTTAATGCAAATCTAAACTCTCATATCATTTCTTCCATAAATACTTCAGAACATATCTCTAAAAGATTAGGGCTGTCTCTTGTTTTAGTAACATGACCACCATTCCATTATCAATCTATAAAAATTAATAATTTTACTCAAAAGAATTGAAAGCAGGATCTTAAAGAGATATTTGCACACCCGTGTTCATAGTAGCATTATTCACAATTGCCAAGAGGTGGAAACAACTCAAGAGTCTGTTGAATGGATAAAAATAATGTGGTTTATACTTATAATGGAATATGTGATATTGTGATTTATAATAAGAAATATATATTTGGTCATCATCCCCGTTTCTGACACACAGCTCCTAAAACCCTTGAAATTTCTTAAGTAATGACAGTGATAAAGGTGTCTTCTGTTATGTTAATGAAGTGACTTTGGACCCTGGCCTGAGGATGGATGCTGGTTGCCAAAGGAACCAACATGTGATTAGAGGGTTGGAACTCTCAGTTCCAGCCCTGACCTCCAGGGAGGGGAGAGGAGCTGGAGGTTGAACCAATCACCAATGGCTAATGATTTATCAGTCATGCCTGTGTAATGAAGTCTCTGTAAAAACCCAAAAAGACTGGGTTCAGATTGGTGAACATGTGGAAGTGCTGGGAGAGTGGGGTGCCTGGAGAGTGCATGGAAGCTCCGCACCCTTTCCCCATACCTTGCCCTTGTCAGGGGAAGAGGGAGAATCTCCCTCAGCAGGAGAAAATAATACCAAGTTTAATAACATGTATACATGGGAGAAAGCAGGGACACTGTGTTTTTTAACACAATAGCAGAAATTCTCGTCTTAAATATCATGTTCAGCCAATGACAAAGGAGGATTTTGGGGGTGGGGGGAGTCAGTTACAGGAGATTACCACTAAAGCACAGTAAACAAGAGTAAGGTTTATTATGCAGCCCCAAGGCTTCACCTTTTACATTGATAAGTCACTAGAAATGAGCTCATCCCCCTCTCTTCTCAAAACAGAGAGGGAGATATCTTTATAAATGGAGATTTCCCTTATAAATGTAAATGATTGTCTGGCAACTCTTCGCAGGGTCATCCAGAGAATGTGGCCAGAGAGACAGAACTTTTGATAAGAGGGGCTTGTTGGTGCCTTTTCTATTGTAACATTTACCCTATGTTATCTTTACAGCCATCATGATAGATCTGTTCCAGGAAGGAGCCACCATGTCAAATGCTTTAGGCAGTTAGTGGGGGAGGTCAAATGTCCTTCAGAGAAAACAATCAAGGTAAAGAGATATATTTCAGGGTGGCCAAATCTTGATCTCCCACACCCTATGCATCTCTCCCATCTGGCTGTTTCTGAATTATACTCTTTTATAATAAACTGGTAATTCAGTAAGTAAAATGTTTCTCTGAGTTCTGTGAGTTGCCAGCTAATTAATCAAATCCAAAGGGGGAGGGGGTTGTGGGAACCCCTGATTTATAGCTAGTTGGTCAGAAGTACAGGTAACAACCTAGACTTGTGACTGGCATCTGAAATCCAAGGAGGGGGTTGTTGGATCAATCTATAGCCCATTGGTTGGAAGCACAAGCGATAACCGGGGCTTGCAATTGGCGTCTGAAGTTGGGGGAGAGGACAGTATTGGAGGAATGAGCCCTTAACCTGTGGAATCTCATGCTATCTCCAGGTAGATAGTGTCAGAATTGAGTTGAATTGTAGTGTTACCACCCAAAAGGGGGTTCATCTGCCCGCCGCAAGACATGCCAATAGTCAAGAGGCAAAGTGGTAGGAAAGAAAGGACTTTTTATTAAAGTTTGCTAGCAATAGGGAAGATGGCAGACTAATGTCTGAAAAAAACCATCTTAAGGGGCACAAAATCTTACAGCAGTTATATAGGCCAGTGGGTTATAGGGGAGGGGGTTAGGAATGTTGATCTTCTGGTGTTACAGACTGGGAGTGCCACAGCAGATCTTTCAGTTTTCATTGATGATGGCTATCAGCATAGACTCTCTGTTCAGGGGTCATCACATTCCTAAGGAACTCAAAAGAACAAAGTTATCATCTTATTGCAGCTGGGAGGTACATGCACAAGCAGGGGTCGTAAAATCTACAGAGCAGTTAGATCTCCTGGAGGGTGCATAGCCAGCTGGGTGAGTTTGTCAGAGGTCATTCAAAGTTACAATAGGGTTTCTCTTCTACAATGGCTTCCCTCATGTCAACCTTGTCTTGAGCCGATATCAATTCGATACACAGCTGGTATCCAGAGCATTTCTTGTTGTTGGTGTGGGGGAAACCCCGCTCCCACACATTGGAATTGGGTCCAGGAACCCTAAATAGAATATTGTCCAGCATTAAAGAGAAAGGAAATTCTGATACATGCCACAGGATGGATGAACCTTGAGGACATTATGCTAAGTGAAATAAGCCAGTTACAAAACACAAGTACTGTGTGATTCCACTCATATGAGGTACCTAGACTAGTCAGGTTCATAAAGACAGAAAGTAGAATGGTGGTTGCCAGGGGTCAGGGGGACGGGGAATGGGAAGTTAGTGTTTAATGGGTACAGAGTTTGTTTTTCAGAATGAAAAGAACTCTGGGATAGATGGTAGTGATGGATGCACAACAATGTAAATGTACGTAATGCCCCTGAACTGTATACTTAGAAATGGTTAAGATGGCAAATTTTATGTTATGGGTATCTTACCACAATAAAATAAAAATAATAAAAAATTAAAAAAAACTTAAGGCAATCTGAATAAAGTATGGACTTTAGTTAATAAAAAATTAATAATGATTTCTGAATATTATCAAATATCCAGCTAGAATTCAAACTTTCTTTATTTTCTCACAAATGTCGTTTTAGTTAGTCTCTTTGAAGCGAAAGTCAAACAAGGTCCTCACATTGCATCTGGTATCCCTATATCTTTAGGATAAATTCTTGGAAGTGAAATTACCAAGTCAAAGTGTATACATATTTTAAAGGATTTTGCTGCATACTGCAAAATTGTCCTTCGTAAATTATGTATTATTAAGCTCCTATGTTCACTTTTTTAAAAAGCTGAACTTTGAAATTATTTCCAGGGAGAGTGCCTCTGAGATGAACACTTGTCCGGAAGGATCCTCCCCTTCTTGAGGCATCCGTGTGCACCTGGTCCCCCTTCTTGGCTAGTACTCTCAAGTTTCCACTGTCGTGTTAAAACTCAAACTGGGAATACGTGAGCATGTTCCCAGCTCACCCAAACTCCACAATCGCCCTGATGCTCTCTTCAAGGCTCACCGCTGCCAGGTGCCCTCTCCCTGGAACCTGAAGCACGCACACCTCTTACCCTCCATCCTTCCTCCCCTCCAGCACCTCTGACAGGATGGCAGCCTGGGGTCTTCAGAGTGACCTGTGCTGGGGATCACGACCTCAGCAGCCAGGTGGGGTGTGGGGTGTGGGTGGGTGGAGGATGGGGAATGGGGTCTATCACGTACATTGACACAGAGGTTATAGGAGGAGCAGAAACAGTTTTGGGGGGGACCTGAGATGATAACCACCAGCTCAAACAGATATTCTGCACCTTTAATGCTTTTACCTCTGTTTTGTGGCTTTGGCTTCATAGTAGCAGTCTTCCATGGATTCTAGCTTTAGAGCCCTGTAAAAATGGTGGGGGATGGAGGTGGGGAGGAGAT
This sequence comes from Diceros bicornis minor, assembly GCF_020826845.1. NCBI lineage: Eukaryota > Metazoa > Chordata > Mammalia > Perissodactyla > Rhinocerotidae > Diceros > Diceros bicornis. The sequence goes on along the minus strand of NC_080749.1, from coordinate 10,944,549 downwards.
AACTTCCACTGAGCATTTATTAGGTAGCGGGATGGCACTTGTCATCTTGTTTAATCCACTCAAAACCCTCTGAAATCGACATCACTTCCAGTGAAGAAACTGAGGCCCAGAGAGTTCCGGTAAGCCAGCTGGTCTGGTGGATCCAGGTGTGTCCCGAAGCCCCAGGGGGTATCTCCTGCTTCCGGTCTGAGTGGGGCAGGCCAGTCGCGGTGAAGAGGGACACGTTTACTGGGAAGAACAAAGCCATCAAATGACTCAATTTGTAAACCAAAGAGACGGAAGAAAAGAAAAAGAAAGTCTAATATATGATTATAGAATTCATAAGCTCCTTGAACTTTTCCGGAACTTACCAAATTTTCCATTTAAAAATTCTCTTAGGAGAGAAATTTTTAAAAAATTTAGGAAAAAGAAAAACTTCAGCAAAATAGGAAAGAAAGACTTTTCCCTCTGGAGCCAGGAGTAGGGGCTGCTCCTCGGAAGGAAGTATCTCCTGGCTCATACTTTCTCAGCCTGAGCCCGGAGGGGAGACTGATCAGGGATTAAGAAGGCAAACGAGAGTCCTGGAGGCGCGGCTGGGGAGGGAGAGGAGGCCGGAACAAATCTCGCTTCCATTGGCTAAGTCTCCAGTGGTCTAATTAGAGGGGGAAGATATACCAACCGGAAGACCAAAGACGAGGTGTGCAGCCCGGCGGAGTGGCGTGTTCTTATCTTTGCCACTGGGTCCACAGGACCTGGTTAGCATTGACTCCACACCCTGTTTCAAATGTGGGGCCCCTCTCCCCTCTGCTACCCAGGAGCATCCTTAGCTGAGTGTGTGCTTACAGGACTAGGAATGTGTGTCTCTCTCCTGCACTCGCCTGAAGCTGCAGTCCTCATTTCTGATATCAACAAGGTCTATAAAATTCAGCACAAAAACGAAAATGATCAAGAGGAGGAGGAGAACCAAAAGCCTATGATCTGAGTTCAGACTGCGAGCATGAAGCTGCTTTGCTTTCAGGACATTGTGGCTGGTTAGGGGGAAAGGATTGGGGGTTATAGACTCAGAAATTTGAGTTTGTCCACCAGATCTGGGGGGCTAGACAGAGAGGGTCCCCATGAAGGTTGAACCAGTTGGAATTTTAGAATGAGAAAAAAAAATCTCTTTACGCAGTTGTAAGAAATGTGTGGTTTTGCTATAATTAAAAACATAAATAGGAGATAAATTCATGGTTTTGTAGCTCTGTTCCCTGAACTTGGTGTAAGCAAGCACCAAGTAGTTTTAGTACTACCCCTGTCCAGGTGGGTCTGGTCTATTTCTCTAGGTCACAAAGCCCGGAGGAGGATGAAGTGGAGCCCAGGGAGCTTGCAGCCGGTCAGTGAGAGGGAGCTTAGAGCAGGTGAGTGACGCATGGTCCCAGGAGGGAGCCCTACAGCTTCCACCCATTCCAGGTGTTTAGTTTCTCCTCTGAGCACCTTCCCATTGGCCTAGGTTGCTTCTAGTCCGTAGTTTCCTCTGGATCTCGTTTGCACCTCTGTTGAAGAGATTGTCACATGGCAGTTCAACTCAACCACTCAGTAAATATTTGTCAAGTGCCTCCTGGGGCTAAGTAAGCAGAAGAGACTCAGTTCCTTAAGGAATTTACAGTCCAGTGGGAAAGATGGAGATTAAAATAATGATACAAATTAGGTAAATAATTACGAAGATGATCTGTATGTCCTTACCACTAGACTGTGAGCTCTTCGAAGGCGAGGATCATCACTTATTCGTCTGTCTGTCCAGCCCCTGGTATATAAGAGCAGTTGCTAGGAAGTGACGACCAAGAGGTCCTTTATTGTGTGGTTGACTGTTTCATTCTGGTTGCAGCCAAAGGAGACTGAGGTAGGGAAAGAAGTGGGGATGCTCACTGACTCACAGGGAATGGCTAATGTCGGCGAGGGCTCACAAGTTGTTGGGTGGCAGGTATACAAGGAACCACTTCTGATAAGAGGTGTGGGCTGCCTGCTGTGCCAGCTGCTGAGCAGAGTTCTGCATTAGGCTGTCCGTGATGGATTCGACATCCTGACCTGGCTGCACAGGCTCCGGTCAGCCTCCTCTGCAGCCCTGCTGTTAACTACCCTGTTAGCAGCCGTAAGCCACAAACAAGAGCCTACACAGTGCAGGTCAGGCAGTCAAAGGGGGCCCTGCACGGACAGCTTGTCTCTGCTCCATGATCTCTTAAACCTCAGCTGGGAAGACTTGAATGACTGGGGTCTGGAATCATCTGGAGGCTTCTTCACTTCGAGCCCGGGCGGAGATGACTTGAATGCTGCCGGCTCAGCTGGAATTGTTGCCTGAAGCACCTTCTTGTGGACCTCCTCACAGCACGGCAGCCCCGGGGGATGTCGCAGAGAACAAGGTGGAAGTCACCTGGTGTCACTTCCACTATTCTCTACTGGTCGACGCAGTCACAAACCTGCCCAGATTCAAGGGGGAGGGCCATAGACCTCATCTCTCAATGGAGAAGCGTCTAAAGAATTTTCAGCCATGTTTCAAAACTGCCATCCCCCTTCCCCTCGTTTTGTTTTTCATCCCATGCAAACTTTTGCTTTATAATTTACATGCCATAAAATTCACTCATTTTAAGTATACAATTCAATAAGTTTTAGTAAATTTACTGAGTTGTGCAACCATTACCATGATCCAGTTTTAGAATTTTTCCATTCCTTGCAATAAGATCCCTTGTGCCTGTTTACATTTAATCCTTGTTCTCAGCCCCAGGCAACCACTCATCTACTTTCTGTCTGTATAGATTTTCCTTTTCTTCCCACATAAACTTTTAAGGTAAAAGGAGTGCTTGGGCTTTGAAAAGACCTTGCTCTGCTGTCACTCCTTGGCTCGTAACTCCCTCGCTCCCATCTGCCTCCTCTCCTTTCCTCCAGGCCCCTTAATCCAGACTCTGCTGACAGGGCTGGGGAGGAGTCAGAGGGCCCCTCGTCTGTAAAGTGGGGCTATCCCCAGAGCTTGCTTGTAGGGCTGTGAGAGGGACCATGTGAATTAATGGAGGCCAAGTGCTTTGAGCAGGGCCTTGTGCATGGCTGCCCCTCGATGAAGGGGAGCCCTCTCCAAGCGTTAGCTGTTTATGTGCGCCTTCAGGAGGGCGCTGTGGAGTGGGAATTAGTCCTCATTTCACAGAGGAGGAAGGTGGAGCCCAGAAGTCTCAGAGCTGGAAGATGTTGGGGCGGGATTGGAGCTCAGCTCTAGACTCAAAAGCAGACAGGCCGCCTCTTTTTGACACATGTGGTTGGGAATGAAAGTTCCCGTGGCCTGGGACACTCAGGGTCTTCATATGTTTCAGGATATGTTCCTGGAAAAGTTGCATATAAATTGATTTATTTGTAGTAAAATGAATTGTAATGGAAAATTTTGCTAAATAGCATATTGCTGTGAATCGATTTGTGAAACAAAGACTCTTTAAACAGTTTAGTCATCTGTTGGTTTTGCTTGTGCTGGGATTCCTAACATAGTCTGTACACTCGTGTACTGAGCCCCCAATCAAGGTGGGCAGTGGGGCCCTGGGGTCAGCGAGCAGGAGCTCACACATGCCTCGTTTTACATCAGGGCCTTTCTTTTGTGCCTTTGGGGTCAGACGCCCTGAAATAGAGCTGGCAGCAGACCCCCTCCCTCATTGCCCTCCACACAGATGTCCTCTGGGAAAGCTGCTTCCTTCCTTATCAGGGTTGATGAGCAAACACTTCTTGGAGGAATGGAAACCGACTGAAGGAAGGGAGAGAGAGAAGCAAAGACGGACATTCGGTTTGGTTTGGGGAACCAAACCATCCCCAGTTGGTAACTGAGTGCGTGTGTCAGATTTGCATATTGATCAGGCATATTACGTAGTCTCTCTTAGCCTCAGTATCTTCCCTCCAAAATGAGGAATAAGAAGGCAACAGAGAAACACACTCCCCCTTGAGGAGCAGCACTTGCTGTTCCCTCGGCTGCGTTTCTCTTTCCTTAGACGCCTGTGTGGGCTCCTCCCTTCAGTCTTCTGCTCAAATGCCACCTTGTCTGGAAAATTCCCCAACCACCCTGAGAACTAGCAATGCCACACCTTCTTTTGCATCTCCCCACCTAAAAAGAAACTCCTCACCCTTCAGCCATCACCCCCCAATCCTCCCCTCTCTCCATCTCCTGGCAACCACTTTGTGTGTGTGTCTATGAATTTGCCTATTCTGGACATTTCATATAAATGAAATCATATGATATGTGGCCTTTTGCATCTGGCTTCTTTCACTTGGCATAATGTTTTCGAGGTTCATCCATGTTGTAGCATGCATCATACATTATCTGTTTTTACGGCTGAATAATATTCCATTGTGTGGATGTACCACATTTTGTTTATCCATTCATTATTTATTAGGCATTTGGGTTGTTTCCACTTTTTGGCTAATATGAATAATGCTGCTATCAACATTTGGTTACAAGTTTTTATTCACACATATATGTTTTAATTTCCTTTGTGTGTGTAACCTAGGAGTGGAATTTCCAGGTCATATGGTAACTGTATGTTTAAACTGCAGTGGAACTGTCAGACTGTTTTCCAAAGTGGCTGTCTCATTCTAATGATCTCTCATGACTTGAATGGTTTTTAAATTCTACTCTTTACTAAATACATGATTTTCTAAGATTAATATAATTTAGAGCAGTCTCAATTGTTCCTCTGAGATATAGGACTTTTTGAATGGAATTTAATCAAAGATATTGAATGGCCTGCCACTCAGTGCTGGCTCTCAGTGCTGTGGAATTAATTCAGCAGCCAGATGTATCGAGCCCTCATTAATCAGGACGGCTGAATGGTGCCCTCACCAGGGAAGGTCTTTCTATTTTAGCAGCATTTGCTTATTGATTGTGAAAGTGCTGGGGGAAGACAGGGCAGCTATCCCAGGGGCAAGTCTCTTTCCAGAGGGAGGAAGAGATTTGACCTCCCTGGAGTCTTTAATGCTGTCTGATTCTGAAAGTGGGGCCCAGGGGTGCTGAGAGTGCCCAATTCAAAGTGGGGATGGTGGCATCTCCTCTGCTTCCCGCTTCTTCTCTGCAGGCACCTCCAGCACAGATGCTCCCTGGTGTGAATGCACCGCACAGCAACGCCCCAGTTACTGCCAAGTCAGATTTCTCTCAGACTCTGTCTGCCTAAAGGGACCCAACTGTGAACTCAGAGATACCTGCAAATTTAAGCCTTGCTCGACTGGAATGGCCAGTAAAACTCAGCCCCTAAAAGCCAGAGGAGAGGCGTGGAAGGACTCTGCAGGCTCCAATTTATTGATTCAAATTTACCGTACAATAAAATCTACACAAGCAACATATGCTCACATATTTGCTGTAGTCTTAAAACAACACAAACATAGAATGAAGAGGGAAAGTGTCCCTCCATATTCTTCCCTAGGCCTGTCTGCCCCCTCCAGCCCCCAATCTACTGCCAACACTGTTAGCAGGGGACAGTGCATCCTGCCAAAATACTCCCATCTGAAGGTCACATTTTTATCCCCAGTGCCTGGAGGGTGCAGGGTAGGCTATTACCTGAAGAACCACATTATTGCTGCTAGCTGATCCCTAACATCCAAATCCAGAGGATGATGCAAAAATTCTTTGCTGTTCCTGTTGGGATGTCTTTCAGCCCAGCCAGCTAGGAGGAATGCCCTAAGTCCCTTCATCTGCTCTCCTTCATTTCCTCCTCCTCGATCAGGATGCTCCATCTGCTACCAACTCTATGACCAGGGCTGGGAGACCCATTACTGCCTCCGTCCTTGGATGGCATGGGGGGTTACATCCTCATCTTTCAGAGAAAAGCACCTACGTGCCAGGCAAATCTCCCCTGCCCTACTGATCGCCTTTCATACATGACTTTGGTGTGTTGTTGAACTAAAAGACCGTTTTTCCATTTGGAGGGAAGATGGGATTGAGCAAAGTGGATGGAGGGAACAGAGAATCCTGTTCGATCTCACACATATATACACACACGGACACGTGCACACATGCACTTGTATAGTTTTTTTTAACATAAACATAATTATGCTGTAAGTATCGTTTTGCAACTAGCTTTCCCCCCCACATAATAATATGTCTTGGAGATCTTCCATGTTAGTACTCAATCTTTTTAAGCACTGCTTAGTAGTCCCTAGTATGGGTGTTGATAATTTATGTAACCAGTGTGTTGAACAAGCACAACTAGAGGAATGTAATTGGAATGCAATTTCATTTTATTTTCCATTGTCTCTTAAAACGTTCTCAGTGGTGAGTTTCTCTCCACGGCTAAGATAAATACTCAGGTGGTCCCATGACTAGTCTCATAATTCGTAGGTCACTTTAAGCCACAAAACACAGTCTTGATTCAGAAATGAGAATGTGTGGTCTGACATATTAACTCTTTAATCCTCTCTGTCTCCCGCCTCTTCTGGGCTATGGCAGGGGTGTAGTGGGGCCACCAGCCTTTGGAAAAGGGCGTTTGGGGGGAGTGGCCACTTTCTTCCTTTCTTGCTCCTCTCATCCAGGGGTAAACACGGGAGGGAGGAGGGGAAGGGGCATGATCTTCGACACTGACTGGTGCCGTCTCGAGATGGCTCTGAACTCGCTCACCTGGGTTCCTCCAGCCGCAGCTCCTCTGACAGGAGCAGGGTGTTGGGTTCCTCTGGCTGCTGTGCCCCCCCCAGTTCCCAGTTGCCAGTGGTCCCTTCCACCTGGATTGCGGGAGACCCACTGCCCTTTCATGTGATCCTCCAGGCTGGCTTTGTCTCTTGAATGGCCTGTATCTGGTCCACATGAAACCCTTGTACCTTCCTTGCCTGGCCCATTCTGGGAGCACCGGCCACCTTCCCTAAGCCAGCTCCTGAGCTGCTCGCCCCCTTCTTTTGCCCTCTCAATTTCTTGGGCAGGATTCAGAATGTGCTTCGCAAACTCTTGGGACACACATCAAGCTCTCTGAGTGTTCTCTCTGGAGCCATCTCTTTCCCCTTCCCTCTGGGTAACGAGGTGGTACTCCCTTCTCGGGGTAGGGTCAGTCTCGGGGACCTCAATGGCCTGCTCCAAAAGTCCTCCTCACAAAATCCTTCTTCCAGCCCTGTTATACACCCTCAGTGTTTGGGAAGGGGTCTAAGGGTCCTGTGGTTGTGTTCAGATAACTACTTTGACGATTCCTCCAGAAATCTTTCCTGGTTATGTAATATCAATTGTCCCTTGATAGCTCAATCAAAACTCCTGATTTAGTATTGATCACACGAGTCCACTTCCCTATTCATAACCATTTTGGTTGTTTCTTTTTTTCCTCCTTTGTTATATAAACACCACTGCTGCGAATCTCCTTTGAAAAATACCTTGGTGCCTAAGTGCAGATATTTCTTTTGACCGAGCTCCACACCTCAGACCTTTGCTTTCTTAGCCCACTTGGAGATTTAGGAAGAGCTTAGCAGACATGCCCCTCTGTGAGTGTGTGTGTGCGCGCGTGCGCACAGACTAGATAGGTGTATTGATAGATGAGAGAACTGAGAGTCTGGAGCAGGACAGAGTAGGACATCTCTAAGAAGCACATGGATCTGCACGGCCAGCCCAGCAGCTTTGTGTAGGGGCACACAGCTTCCCACTAGCCAGCAGCCTGGGCAGGCCAAATGGACAGCACTGGGCAGCCAGGAGGATGCTCCTGAGCCGTCAGTTGACACAGGACGGTGAGACAGGACACACTTCAATAAGGCTGTAAAACTTCCAAAATAATTTCTAGAGGATTAGGAATGCTAATAAATTTCTGATATTATCAGAAAGAGGTAACATTTAAAAGAATTTAAAGGTAGAGGATTGAAATGGTAAGTTTTAGCTTTTAGAAAATTTACTTAAATAGAGTCACTTATTCCCTGATGATGCAAATAAACATTATTATAACAACTAATGACATTCAGAGACACATAGTTATATTTTTGATGATTCATAGTTTCTTGTTAGTCATGTAATGCACATAAAACTGGGCATTTTGGGACCTGCCTGTTACTGGTGTGTCACTCAAAAGAATCATATGTCCGATAATCAAAAAATACTAAAAAGGAAAGCATGTATATATCTACCATACGACCCATCCATTCTACTTCTAGATATTTACCAGAGAGAAGTGAAAACATGTCCACACAAAGACTTGGACATGAATGTTCACAACAGCTTATTCCTCATAGCTAAGAACTGGCAACAGTCCAAATGCCCATCAACAGTTGAGTGGGTGTACAATACATGGTCCCTCCATACAGTGGAAAACCACTCAACAGTAAATAAGAATGAACTACCAATACATGCAACAACATGGATGGATCTCAAAGTCATTACACTGAGTGAAAGAAGCCAGACACAAAAGAGTTCATTCTGTATGTTTCCTTTTATATAAAATACAAGCTAATTTTTAATAACAAAAAGTAGATCAGTGGTTGTCTGGGGACGGAGGTGTGGGGGGGTGGACTACAAAAGAGCATGAGGAATCTTTTGGAGGTGATGGAAATGTCCTATATCTTGATTGTGGTGGTGGTTTCAGGGGTGTATACAACTGTCAAAACTCATAGAACTACATTGTTGTCTCATTTTAAGAAATTTCCATAGCCTTCCCAGTCTTCAGCAACCAGCACCCTAATCAGTCAGCAGCCATCAATATTGAGGCAAGACCCTCCACCAGCAAAAAGATTACAGCTCACTGAAGGCTCAGATGATGGTTAGCATTTTTTAGCAATTAAGTTTTTTTTATTTTTTATTTTGTAAGGAAGATCAGCCCTGAGCTAACAACCGTGCTAATCCTCCTCTTTTTGCTGGGGAAGACTGGGTCTGAGCTAACATCTATTGCCAATCCTCCTCCTTTTTTTTTTTTTTCTTTTTTCCCCAAAGCCCCAGTAGGTAGTTGTATGTCATAGTTGCACATTCTTCTAGTTGCTGTATGTGGGATGTGACCTCAGCATGGCCAGAGAAGCGGTGTGTCGGTGCGAGCCCAGGATCCGAACCTGGGCCACCAGTAGCGGAGCGCGCGCACTTAACCGCCAAGCCACGGGGCCGGCCCCAGCAATTAAGTATTTTTTAATTAAAAAAAAACCTCATAAAATTGTACTTTTTAAATGGATGCAGTTTATTGCATGTAAATTGTTTCTCAATACACTTGATAAGGAAAAAATAAGTAAAGTCTTTACTGAAGTATCTTAGAGTGACTATCTTGAAATACAATTTAATTACCTTTTAACTTGATGTCAGAATTAAAGCTGGCATATATAAAATGCTCAGGGCAGTGGCTGATACACAACAAGTGGTCAGAAAATGAGAGATGTTGCTGTTATTGCCATGCAGACAGGCATGTGCACCAACATCTGGTGTATACTTGTGTTCCCAGCTCCTCTCCGGGTGCCTGGCATGTTGTTTTCTTCAGTAAATGGTTTTTGATGAATGAGATTTTAGGTCACATCAAGCAATACTTCAATTTACACCCTGGCTGGGCCCTGAAGTCAGGGAGGGGATGATGTTCTGGTTGAAGGGTACCATAAGCAGGGGAGGGAAAGTGCTGGAGGGAAAGAGGCAGACTTGAAAGGCTGTCCCCATTTCTTTCTGCAAGTGCATCCTCGCTGTTGCCTCTCGATGTTCAGATCCTGGAGCTCACAGAGAGAGCTGGAGCCGGGTGAGGGTATTGCCTGCCATGTGCTCCCAGGGTTGCCTGGAGGTGGGAAGAGCTTTCTCTGTGTGCTGCCTGGGCAGGGATAATGTGCCTGTGTAGCAACTTCATCTCCCAACCATAAAATATTGATGGTCTTGGTGCTGGTTGGAGACCAGGAGACACCCCCAGGAAGGTGCTGTTTGCTGGCAGATGGTGAATGATTGATGAATGAAAAATAAAATATTGATGTTTTGAGTGGCACATCAGGCCTCTTCCTACCCAAAGGGGCTTGCGTCTTGTGTTATAAAAGGCAAAAATTCAGAGAATGGGTTACTTTGCCTCTGCTCAGGAGATGACAGCTTTTGGCCAGTTATGACTTGAAGGTACTTTGGAATATTAAGATTGAGTGCCCCTGGAAACTCGGTAGATGGATGTTTGGAATCAGCAAAAGGAAATCCTACTTTCCCTGGGTGTGGAAACGTACAATAACAGCTTTGTCAATGCTTTCTTCTTCTTAAAAAAATTATGTTGATCAAGTTGTACCTGCACGTAAACTTGAAGAAACAAATAGATCCACAAGAGAAACAGCACTCTCCTGTGACCCTGAGCCCTCCATTTTATCCTCTGCGTATGTGAGCACTTTTGATCTTTTTAGCCAATTCTTTTTATATTACCTCCATATCATCAAATAACATGCTTCTATTGCTGCTTCTTGATTTAAAAAATTTTCAAAGTATCTATTGACTCTCCTTCGTGGAAGATAGCAGTTCGATTCTTTCACCCCACCACATAAACACATACACACTTGTGTCCTCCATCTTTCCAATATGTTATATTAGAACTTTGGTTACATCCTTATTCGGTATTTCCAGGATTATGAAAATGTAAAGATCAAGCAGTACACTAAGACTACATTTATCTTCCTGTGTTGCTTTTGTTTTCTCTTGGTGTTAGGAATGGTCTGGTTTTTGGTTTGTTTGCCTAGTTTTCTGTTTATCCTTCATTCAACCTCAAAACTCTTTGCCGATTTCTTCCCGATATGTTCCGATGCATCAGCCATCTTAGTTTTATTTTCGGGAAGGACTATCTCTTGGGGACTGCTCACCCATTCCCGTGTGGTGTGCACTGGTTGCCCTTGGCACCTGGTGCACAGCATCATTGTGAAGTCTCTCTGCACCATCATCCAAGGGATTCCACCCACCTCTTTCCTGTGCTATGTCCCAAACCTTTTCTCTCTGTGTACCATCTTAATTTGGTGGAACACAGCCTCCATCAGCCTCCCGAGAAATGATACAGGGAGGTACAGTTTTTTTGGGGGGTATTTTGAACATATTTATAAAAATTTAGTTTAGTATGGAATTTTAAGTTGGAATAGTTTACTTTCATAATTTTGAAGGCATTCCTTTATTATCTTCTACCTTTTGAAAAGTTTGAAACCATTTGACTTTTTAAAATCTTTTTTTTATATGAGATTTTTATTCTATGAAAGCTTGTAGAATCTTTTCTTTGTATCCAGAGATTTAAAATTTCATGGTGAATGTCTTTGTGTGGGTCTTATTTCATCCACTATGACAAGTAAGAGTTGAGGCTTCTTTTTAAAAAACATCAACTTTATTGAAGTTTAATTTGCATAGGACAAATGCAAATGTTTTAAGGGAACAGTTTCATGAGTTTTGATAAGTGTATGAAAAATGGACCCTTTTAATCCTTTAGTTCTGGGACATTTTCTTGAATTATTTCTTTGATGATTTTCTCCCTGCTGTTTTCTTAGTTCTCTCTTTCTGGAATTTCTATAATTTGAATGTTGGACGTCCTGGAATGGTCTTCTAATTTTCTTATCTTTTCTCTCTGTCAGGAAAAAAGATTATTGAGTGTTCTACTTAGTGCACTCTTCTGGGTTATCTGATTCTAGAAAGGGCCTCCACCTTCATTGTCTTTGAGCTATTTTACAACTCTGCAAGTTATTATCGGAAAACTGATAGTAAAGCAAATGATCATTTCCATAGAGAGGCAAACAAATTTTATCTGGTGCAGATGCAAACTGAGTCCCCCCTTTCCCCAAGAAGCCAGCTCTGCATCTACTAACACATTCATTTCAATATTCCTGGTTGTCTGTTTATGTGTCTGCTCTTTGATTTCTCCCTCGAACCATTTGTAACATCTTAGTCATTTTCCTCATTAACTCATGAGTTAAATAAATCTTTGACATGTGGTCATTTTAACATCCTAACTTTTTACATCTCTCACTCTCTATCTTTTTACTCTAATTTGAGATATTTCTTTAACTTTGTATTCCAGACCTTCTATTGAGTATCTCATATCTGTTTTCATATTTTTAGTTTCCAAGAGCTCTTTTTGTTTTCTGAATGATAACTTAAAAAAAAGCAACTCTTTTCTTATTTCATAGATACAATATCTTATTTGTCTGAGGATATTAATGACAGTTTGTTTTGATATTATCTTCTCTTGCATGGTCTTTGTTTATTCCAATTTACTTTTCTCTGTTTTGGTGTCTGGCGTTCATGTTGGATGCTTTCCTTGGATGTCTGGTAATCCTTCATTGTTCATACATCAGTAGTGGGGCTCTAAGACTGAGAGGCAGTTTGGATGATGTGAGGGGTACTCAACATAGGCTAATCTGGCTGGACTATTCCACTGGGGAAACTCCAATGTCAGCATCTTTGGGAATTCTCCCAGAGAAGACCTTTCCAGTCTCTGGCTTAGAGTGTTTGCACAGAGATGACAGCTCTCTGTGAGCCTCAACCTTCTATTTGCAAATGTGCGCTTGAACCACTTTTAAAAATAGTTTCCCCAGCCTGGACTACGCTTGATGTCTCTGGTCCAGAGACTCTGTTTTGTCCTCTCCAGAGAATAAGCGTCCCGGTTTCTGCTCAGTGACGGGGAGCAGTCCCTGCTGTGTGGTGGAGTCTGGAAGGGGATCTGGGTGTTTGCTTTTATATAGACTTTTTATTAATTCTGTTTTTAGTCCCACATTTACCCCCACTTCCAGAGGTCTGAGACATCTCCAATTCCTGAATCTTTTAGGGGTTATCCAGAGTAATTGGGTGCTTCTTGGCTCTCCCTACTGCCAGCTAAGGATTCAGTGTTCTTGAACTTCTAAATCAGTTTCCTCTCATCCATCTGTTTTCTAGTTTCCAATTTTTCTTTTTTTTTTTTTGGTGAGAAAGATTGGCCTTGAGCTAACATCTGTGCCAATCTTCCTCTGTTTTGTATGTGGGTTGCTGCCACAGCATAGCTTGACGAGTGGTGTAGGTCTGCCTTGGGATCTGAACCTGTGAACTCTGGGCCTCTGAAGCAGAGTGCACGAACTTAACCACTATACCACTGGGCCAGCCCCGCAGTTTCCAAAATTTTGATCTAGTAATTTCATCTTCTGTTCTCTTTGACTTCGCAGGTTTATTCTTCAAAAACTCATTTATTATTGTTTTAGGGGTTTCAGAGGGAGCGAAATGAAAGCGTATGTTCACTTTTCTATCTTTACTTGGGATTTCAATGCATTTTTTATTTCAATTTCATTTCTTCCATTTACCTGGGTGTCAAGAGGCAGTATTATATTATGAAAAGGCCGAGGCAATGGCAGTAGCTAGTGATAAGGTGGACTTCTCCATTCCCTACTTATAAGCTGTGTGATACTAGGCAAGCTATTCTATGTTCCTCACTTCAGTGCAGTCATTTGAGAAGTAGTCACTGGAAAGTAATAATACCTACCATGTGGGGTTGTGAAGAGGATTAAAAATAATGTATGTAACTTGCTTGACCCTCCAATTATGTTTTCTTTGACATATTCTTCCCTAATATTCCTGAGGACATCAGATTTAGGACCAGCACACCCCACAGAATTTTATTAATATGTTTCATTAAGAACAGGCAACATGTATTTGGTGGCTGGTAAAGGAAACTTGCAAGCCTCCTTTCCCTAAAGCAGATATGTTCTTCATCTGATGGGTGTCTGTCAGCTAGCTAAAGTATCTGATGTGGGAGGATTTTAGATTTTGGCTCCAAACTTTCTTGATACTTCTGCTCAGTCCTCCATGGGACAACTTTATTTCTGCCCTTTTGGACTCTGCAAGGAAGTCCCTGGCTGCCATCTTGTTTTGCCTCTCAATTCCAAATTGAGTCTCTTATGCAGCTAGAGTCAACCCCATTCCATCAAAAGGAGGTGAAATTACTTACATTTGCTTGAGGTTTCCATTGTTTTCGTCTTTCTTCTCTGATCTCTTTTTGCCTAATGCCTCCCTCTTCTGGTGGAAGGGAATCCTTCCTGCCCTCAGAGGAGGTTTTCTAACTCCAGTCAATCCATGTTCTTTTGTTCCCAAGCCCTTTTCATGCAGAGCTCCTGCTATGCCACTTATTTTCTGGAATTACCTTTAGAGTCCCCCCCCACCCCATGCTGTGTCCTCTTTGGTGGACCAATGGGAAGATTTCTATCAGGTGTGAGTGCCAGGAGTAGCTGAGCTTCCCTCAAATATTTGGCTGAATTTTTATCCTATTGGTATTTATGGATTATGTAGTATTTGTTTCACCCTTTCGTTGGCTGCCTGGAAGATCAGAAAACATGTTTGACTTGTCCCAAGCAAGTGCTAGAACCCAACAGCATGCACTTTGTATAAGATCGTTGTCGTTATCTTATTCCTCTTTATTTTTTCTCAACCCTGATTTTCTCACTTTTTTTTTTTTTTTTTTGTGAGGGAGATCAGCCCTGAGCTAACATCCATGCTAATCCTCCTCTTTTTGCTGAGGAAGACCGGCCCTGAGCTAACATCTATTGCCAATCCTCCTCCTTTTTTTTCCCCTTTTTCTCCCCAAAGCCCCAGTAGACAGTTGTACGTCATAGTTGCACATCCTTCTAGTTGCTGTATGTGGGACGCGGCCTCAGCATGGCCAGAGAAGCGGTGCGTCAGTGCGCGCCCGGGATCCGAACCGGGCCGCCAGTAGCGGAGCGCACGCACTTAACCGCTAAGCCACGGGGCCGGTCCCTCACATATTTTTTTAAACTTATTTTCTATGAAGTTTTTGTTATGCTGCAGCAAATCTTTGTAGAAGGTAGTGATATATAAACATACAAAGGAAGAGACAAGCAGCATAAAACCTTTTGCCTGCAGAGGCAACACACGCCAGAAATAAGTGCAGTTCCGCAGGGGTTGGGATAGATCTGCAAAGGAGAGAGCGTCATGCTGGAGAGTTGGGAGAAATCAGGAGGTCTCTGGGACATTCCAAAAGTCTGTGATTAAAGTCAGTAAGGACAGTTACAGTTTTCTGTAACCCAAAGTGTTCCTTCCAGATGCTAAATCCTAAATTGGATGGATCACAGGACTGATTCCACATAGCAACTCTGATGGATTTGGAAGAGTTACGATTCTGGATCCCACAGCAAGTCATGAAACTTGGAGAGACGTAGACCAGTTTCAAGTCTCAGCTCTGTGGTTTAGTACAACATTCGTAACCTAATTGGGATTTGTAGCAGTGGCATTTATTGCTCACCAAATATCCAAGAGCACGTGTCCCAGCCTACTTCCTTGCATTTTGGTGGGAGTGAGTTCTTCTGTGCTAAAGCATAGAAGAATAGGTGTGAATTCACTATGCCTGACTCTTGCTGCCCTGATGATGAGGAAGCCAGTATTCAAGATGGTGAATCAACAAGAAGTTGAAGCCCCCATCAACCTGGGTCCTTGAGTGAGTGGGTGGAGCAAAGCCTCCAGTGACCCATGTTGGACATTAGCATGGCTGAGGAGTAAACATTGACTTTGTTAAGCTAGTGAGGTTTTGGAGTTATGTTACTGCAACAAAGCCTCGCCCAGCCTCACGAACACAACCTCAGTTTCCATGGCAATAAAATGGGAATAATAATCACTCCCCAACAGATTTCTTTTTTGAAGTTTAACAATAATGCAAGTGGAGTTCCTGGCACAGCATTTGGCCCAGAACAAAATCACTGGTGTTGCAATATTGACCATTTTTATTGATTTCTTCTGCACAGTCAGAAGATGAGGTCCAATGGGCTGTGGCTTGATGCAAGGCAGTATAATAAAAAGGAAAGAGCAGAGTTCTGGGGATCAGACAGGCCCGGAATCATAACCCAACTCAACACAAATTCACCTTGTGAATTAGTGCAAACCATTGTATTACTCTAAATCTCTTTCTAACAGCAGAATGAAGATAATTTTATCTACCTTGCAGGCTTATTGTGAAGATAAAGAGCCTAGCAAATACTTGGCACATAGGTAAAATTCCTTTCCTTTTGCTTCTCTGCAGGTTTCCCCAACAGGCTGCCTCAAAGCAAGCCAGAGGCTCCTTGTCACAGAAGTGGCCTTCCTCCAGGATCAGTGATGCTGGCCATTCAGCTAACGACTCAAATAGCAGTGCTGCCTTCTCAAGGCCGCTGTGCAATTCTCATTGCATTTTCCAGCAGGAATCATGCAATGATGCTAGGTTTTACTGATCTCATAGAGACTGATGGTATCGTCAGTTGTTCTGACTCAAGTCACTGGGAACTTCGGGGAGAACAGCAGGAAGTCAAAGGGATGTTAGCCCGGGCATCTCAGCAGGAGGGTGATGGATGATCGTGGGGAGGCAGCAGTAAACTCTGATGGGGACATGTGCTGGAATTAATACAAGTGCCTCTCCTTCCACCAGGCACCCTCCCTTCAAGAGGTGACCAGCTCACAGAGGACTAGGGAGTCCAGGCTGCAAAATAGATCCTGTGGTTTACAAGAAGGAACTGAACCTGCAACCGGAAAGAGAAGTTCAGTTAAAAAGTATCAAAGGGCAAAATGTTTCCAGGCCAGTCTTCCTAAAGCCTCTTGCATTTGTCTTGCTCAAATGGCCTCTCCTATCTGTGCAGACTTCCGCTTGCCCTGCAGTAACCTCTCCTGCCTCTGAACTCCTCTGGCTCGAGCCAGCCGCAGGATTCATTTGGCAATTAATCATATCCTGCCCTGTGGCATCTCTTCTATGGCTCTTCTGAAGTCCAAATTCTCTCTCGAATTCCTGTTTCCATTTTCAAATATTTGGGTCTATGTTACAGCTTAGGTTGCATATGCCTGGACGGCAGGGTGACCTGGATTTCCTCGGGTCCTGCCACGCCTAGAATGGTGCCAGGAACAGTGCCTGGCCTTGAGGAGGACCCAGGGAACATGATTTTCTTGTTTCGTTTTCATTTTGTTATGTCTCTGTGTCCTGGCCTCTCAGTTTCTGCTTCTCTCGATTTATCTATTTCTATCAAAGCAAATCCTTGTCATTTTGGAAACTGTTCCTTAAAGGAAGAACCACTGTTAAAGCATACACTTTTTTTTTTTTTTGTGGTGAGGAATATTAGCCCTGAGCTAACATCTGTGCCGATCTTCCTCTATTTTGTATGTGGAATGCTGCCACACCATGGCTGATGAGTGGTGTAGGTCCACGCCTAGGATCCAAACCTGCGAACCCCAGGCCACTGAAGTGGAGTGCACCGAACTTAACCACTACGCTACCAGGCTGGCCCCTAAAGCATATGCTTTTGATTAGACCTTTTCACCTTCTCTTCATTTCCTTTGCCAGCACTTGGAGTTGGCTTTCTTTTGGGTATCATTTTCCACAAAGAAACCAAGTGTTCATCACTCATAAAAATTATTGTGTATGTTACAGTGAAGGTAGAAGAGCATTTTAGAGGAGCAGACGTTGGTGCTCTGCTGTGTTCACAAGCTTAGCAACTTCCTCCCTCAAGGCAGCCTTGAGGATGCGATGTTCCAATCTGTGACTCAGGAAAATGACAAATGCTACTATGTCACGGACCTGTGAATAGTGAAACTGTAAGGGTAGAAGCCACGAATGCCCACAGTCTCTCATATGTCTTTTATGGTTTGCCTTAGCTAATTTGCTCCAAAAACAGACTCTACACAATCTGCTTCTTCATTCTCCTTTTCCTATACTTCTTTTTCTATTTTCAACTACTTTTCTGAGACATAATGCACCCATTAAGTGTACAATTCAATGGCTTTTAGTACATTTAAGAGTTGTGCAACCATCACCACAATCAATTCTAGAACATTTTCATTACCTCCAAAAGACACAGTGTGCCCATTAGCAGTCACTCCTCGTTTCTGCCCAGTCCCCTCAGTCCTAGGTAACCACAAATCTACTTTCCATCTCTATGGATTTGCCTATTCTGACTTTCCATGAAAACGGAATCATATATTATGTAGCTTTTTGTGACTGGCTTCTTTCACTCAGCATAATGTTGTCAAGGTTCGTCCATGTTATAGTATGTATCAGTACTACATTTCCTTTTATGGCCAAATAATAGTCCATTGTGTGGATAAATCACATTTTATTTATTCATCTACTTGATGGACATTTCTGTTTTTTGTCTATTATGAATAATGCTGCTATAAATATTCTTGTACAAGTTTTTCTGTAGACCTATGTTTTCACTTCTCTTGGTTATATAGCTGGGATTAGAATTATGTCATATGGTAACTCTGTGTTTGGTATTTGAGAAACTGCCAAACTATTTTGCACAGCATCTGCACCATTTTCCAATCCCACCGCGGTGCGTGAGGGCTCCCATTTCTCCACGTCCTCGCAACACTTGCTATTATTTGTCTCTTTGCTCATTCTCCTTGAATACAATTGCCCACATCTCAGGTTTCTCTGGTTTTCTTCTTCCTTCCTGGCTCCTCTCTCGGATGGCCATGAGTGGGGTGAGCTGGAGGGACTTACATCGTGAAGACTAGGAAAGGTTGGTGTCCTGGGCAAGGTGTTCTTTGGCTCCCGAGGCCTCCGGCTCTTACAGGGCAGCTCATGCCAGGCTTTCCTTTCAGAGCTCCACGTGCGGAGTCGCACAGAGCCCCTTACGTGCTCAGGGCTGCCTTTGCTGGCCGAGCAGCCCGCCTGGAAGGAGAAGTTGGGGAAGAACTCTCCTCAGCTTTGCTCGGGTCCTCCCTCCCTCTCTGCTTCTTTCAATCTCCCAGGCCGGGAGGGGGTGCAATTTGATTCCGCTCCTTCTCCCACACAGCAGCGACCTCCGTGACCTGGCTGTCGTGGCCGAGGACTGTTTTCTCTTGTCTGTGGGGGACTGTTGGGGGACTCCACGTGATGGACCTTCTAGGCTTTGCGCTTGATCTACTAAGTCGGAGAGAAAGGATTGGAAACTCTCCACTCTCTGACAAATGCTGTCTTTCAAGTGTATTCCCTTGCTGCACAATCAGATTTTGCCTGCCAGGAATGGACTATTAATCTCCTCATTCTTTTCCTTTGCATTCTCTCTGTAATAAATATGAGTCCTGAATGAATGAAGGACTCTGACTGACTAGAACAAAGATTACATAGTCAGGAAGGCAAAAGAAAAAAAATTAATAATTTTCACAATATTCCTGTTACATTGCTATCATTTCAGTGTTTGTAAAATTTCTTTTAGCCTATTACCCATGCCTAAAGAGATTTTTGTGTAACTTTAATATTGTAGTTTGTATTATGATTATAAACATTTTATTCCAAACATAAGGTTATGTAATACTACTAAAAATATCTTTAATTATGCAAGTATTTCATGAATGCATTATCATTGTAAATAAAATTAGGACAAAGCTAAAGTCCCTCTTAAATACCACCTCCAATTCCAAGACCCTTGAGGTGGTAACCATGCCTATCTCTGACGTGTATCTTTCCAGATTTTTCCTTATGCATTTACATACTGGCACAATTATCTGTAGAAATGAGTAGGTTTGCTTTCTTTCTACATGAATGCCACTATTCTTTGTGCATTGTCTTGAAGCTTGCTTGTTTTCACTTATAAAATGTCTTGATGGTCTTTCCATGTCAGTATGGGTGGCTTTACCTCATTTTCCTTTAACTGCTACATTGTTTTCCATAGTACAAAAACACCACAGGGTATTAAGCCAGGTCTCTACAGATGGGCATGTAAATTGATTCTTATTTTTTTTATTGTTACAAACTATGATCCAGAGAACATTCCGGTACATACATCTTTCTGCACATACACAATGGTTTCTCTAGGGAGAGACTCAGAAGAGGAATTGCTGGGTCAAAGGGTATTCATATTTAATATTGTAATACATGCTACCAAACCACCCTCCTGAAGGTCTGAACTAGATTATGCTATTGAATGTACTTTTTAAGAATTGCATGTGTCCTAAATCCTCTGCCCTGGGAGACTGTGATATACTCCTCCATTCCTTTGAGAATCATTGATTTATACTTCACTATAAGTGCAATCATTGCGTTTTCTCGACCAGAGAAATCTACGTTTAAAGGCTTGCTTCTAATTGTGGAATAAAGCACGTTGTTTTCTGGTGAAGTAATTTCAGGCATCAGTGAGCAAGTAAGGGAGGAAATTCGGGGTATGCAAGCTTTTCTGTGCCCCTGAAATTACTGAATCCTGGTTGCTGACTACTCTGTGAGGCACACAGAATACCCTGCTCCCTTCTCTGGTTCTCTATATGCTTGGGGGAGCTGGGTCCATGCTCAAGGCTCAGTCCAGAATGGGAAGACCTCAGAGACAAGACCTTAACTCTTGGTTTCTGGTTTCTCTTTCCAGAGGGCTATAGTGGACCTGGCAGAACACAGGCCCCCAAGACCTGTGGGGGGGAGCTCAGAGCTGCTGGGAGCAGATACATGCCAGGAGCACCTGAGAGTCCCAGCAGAGGAAGAAGGGTGGGGCTAGTCACACACCAGGTGGGAGGGGCATCGTCAGGCTGCAGCCAGGAGACTGGCTAAGGGGCACAGGCTGAGGCCTTCTGGAGAAGAGGCAGGAAGGCAGAGCATGAGACTGGCAGAGGAGGAAGCGGGCCATGACTAAGGTGGCAGTACTGGGCAGCATATGTCCTTGTGGGGTGCTGGCCATGTGGTTCACAGTGGGCTGGCTGGCTTAGAGGGCTCCAGAGTTGTGCATGTGGGTGGATGGTGGAGGTGGGGCGGGGTTGTGGAATAAACCAGCATGTACAGAAATCTCACAGCAACTCTGAGAGATGGATCTTAACATTGTCCCATTTAGCAGATGAGAAAACATGCTCAGAGAGCGTTCAAGAGTTCTAGTGGGCAGAGGCATGATTTGCATTCAGATCTGTACGACTTGGAGACTCTTGCTCAGCCCCAGGGAGAGAAGGATACTGCAGACGTCCATTCACCTGTCTGTCCTACTGGGCCGTGTGTGAGGTTCCTGTGAGCACACAGGGAACACTCAGCGTGTGTTTGGTGAGTGACTGACTGACTGAATGAATGAAGAGCTTCCCACCATGAGGAAGCTCCACCACACGGCTGACAGTGAAGGAACCTCCCTCATCCCTAAGGTCATCTTGAAATTCTTCTCAGAGCGGTTGTGCTACTCATGGGAAGCCCACCCCTGAAATGCCTCTGTGTTCTGACAAGAGTGTGTGAGGAGAGGAGGGAGGAGAGCCCGCCGGCCCTGAGAGGCTGAGCTGGGGTGAGGGTGGGAGGCAGTGTAGTGAAGTGCTGAGAACCGAGGACCGAATGTCTCCTCTTCTCTGGTTTTCGTAGGAATTAGTCCTGAAGTCACATCAATGGCTCCTCTTCCAGCACCTGCTCCTCCCAGCTTTCACTGCTTCTGCTCCTCTAATGCCTACTACATGCTACACACCTGGTCACCACTCCATGAGCATTGTCACCAGGAGGCAGGAAGTCTACAGACAGAGGATTTGAAGCTCTGAGGGGTAAGTAACCTTCTGGAGCTCACACAGATCAGAGTAGAATGCATGAACCTTCAGCTGTCCTCCTGCCTAACTGTGGAAGCTTAGAATTCACTGAAGAGCTGATGTTGACTTCCGGGTTCTGAGAGAAAAGGGAACACTTCTGTGGAGCCATTGCCACCTGACCATGATGATGAATTATATTACCTGCGAGGATCTCAGCCAGACCTTGCCTCTAAATCACATTTATGGCCTCATGCCCAGTGATCCTATGAATAAATGACAACATCAAATTTTCCATTATAAATCCCTAGTGCCAGCATTTGCTTCTGGAAAAAAAGCTGGCTTTTGCGTCCAGGATGGGGTCCCAAAGATCAGAAATTGGGGAATTCCCTCAAGAGAACTAGAGAATAATGATGATTCAGAGCTCACCAGAACGTCCCTTTCAGGAGGGCAGGACACGGGGTAGAGCCGGCCCTTCGCTCCATCCCGCCAGGCTCTGAGAGACAACCGGGGCTTCATTTGATAGATGGCTTCCTCTGGGCTGGGTCTGATACACGTACATTTTACCTCATCTGGACCAAACTCCCACAAGATATATGTTATTCCCCTCATTTACATATGAGAAAACAGAGGTCTGGAGAAATGTAGTACTTCACTTGAAGTTATGCAGCTAATCAGAGCAGAAGCCAAGTTTTCACAGGTCTTTTTGGCTCTGGAGTCTGACTTTTACGCGTTAGACTTCCAAGCTTCCCCAAAGCCCTGTGGTGCGCTGTGCCTTTAGGAGAATTTTTAAACTCTCCACACAGGCCGGGGGTATGTGGGACGAAGAGAACTGACCTTTATGAGTCTCTGTGTATGTTTCACACATTCTTCATTTTCTCTTATGACAACGCTGTGAAATAGATTACTGATTTACTTCATTATAAACCTAATGGCTTCAATGGGAAAAAGGGTTAGAAGTCAGAGAGCTTTAGACTTGCAATGACAAGGTTATTTTTTAAAAGTATATTTCAGTAATGAAGGTGATTTTTAATTGTGATCAGTGTAAAAGCTATGAGTGGAAAGTAATAGAAACATTACCAAGGAAATCCTGAATGGCACATTAAACCCAAACCTAAATGAAAGGGTTCCTGGAACCTGAAATTGCCACATAGTTCACAGCCTCTGACAGTAACAGATGGGCGGGTGGCTACTTGGTAAACTGTCTACGAGCTCCTAAGCTGCCCACACAATAAGGCCTCAACCATGGAGAAATGACAGCAATAGTCTTCACCATCCAAACCATGCTTCCTAATCAATGAATTTCCTATTACCCAATTTGTGTGGTAAAAGCTGGGACAGCCACGTTGCTCTCTGGGCCTCCATCTGATGATTTGGTCTGAGGTTTGCTGTGGGCTTTCCCTGCTGGAACTTGCCAAAAAGATCCATCTCACTACGAGCCTTAGACCCCAGGTGGCGGTGAGGCGGAGGGAGAAGCAGCTCTGAGGGCGTCTTGCCATTTCCTTCTCTTCCTTAGACGTTTGGTTAACTCCATTCCATTACCCTGTGTCTGTATGAGTTCCAGTCGAAAAAAATCCAAAAACCCAAACTCTCTTGCCCTCTCTGCCCTCAAGATAATGTGATTAAATGGGGCAGAACTGGCCGCCAGCTACACCAACAGTATCTTGAAATTTTGCTCTTAACCGATTAGAAAGCACAATGTCTCCACAGAGAATGGACTCATTTATCACATCTCCCCAGAACGTTCGTGCTGGACTGGGCTGGTGAGCAAAGCTCACTGCAGAGAAAGGGCCCAATCCGGGAAAACCTGGCGCGCCTGTGGAAGCACAGATTCTGCTTTTCCACTCCGCAATTAATCTCCTTTGGCTCTGCTAAATTACAGCAGAGGCAGGGTAACTCTGAAGTGGAATACGAGGTGGCCAGTGGGCCCTGGAAGGGGGCAGAGAGCAACCTTGCAGACGACAGCTAAGCACCCCCAGCGTGGTGGTCGCAGTGTGCATGGAAACTGGAAGGGCAGGGAGGGGACCCTGCTTTCTGTCAACCATTTTTTCTGCTTCCTTCCATTGTTCTCCACACGTTCGGGTAAAGAACACACGCTTAGCTTCTGTATGCTCTGATGCCTTTATCTCTCCGCCTTGATCCTGTGCCCTGCCTGCCCTCCTTTACTGAGCTCTGCCATAGTGACTTTGTCTCTCACATCAAGCTGGTTCCAGCCTTAGGGCCTTTGCCCCTGCTGTTTCTTCTGCCTGAGTCCCTCTGTCCCCAGGTCTCACATGCCTGGCTGCTTGTCCTTCAGGATGCAACTCAAGTCACCTTCACAGAGATGCCTCCTAGTCTTTTTTTTTTTTTTTTCCTTCAGCTTTATTGAGGTATAATTGACAAATAAAAATTGTATATATTTAAAGTATACAACTTGATGTTTTGATATACATTGCAAAATAATCACCATGATCAAACTAATTAACATATCCATCACCTCACATAGTTACCATTTTTTTCCTTCTTGTTTTCTGTGGTGAGAACATTTAAGATCTACTCTCTTAGCAAATTTCAAGTATATAGGACAGTATTGTTAACCATAGTCACATTGCTGAAAACTAGATCCCCAGAACTGATTCATCTCGCATAATTGAAATTTTGTGCCCTTTGATCAATATCTACCCATTCCATGCCCCTGCCCCAGGCCTGCCAATCACCATTCTACTCTCTGCTTCTATGAGTGTGACTATTTTGGATTCCATATATAAATGAGGTCATGCAGTATTTGTCTTTCTGTGCCTGGTTTATTTCACTTAGCACAATGTCCTCCTGGTTCATCCACGTTGTTGCAAATGGCAAGATTTCCTTCTTTTTTAAGGATGAATAATATTCCATTGTATATACACCACATTTGCTTTATCCATTCATCTGCCAGTGGACACTTAGGTTGTTTCCACATCTTGGCTATTGTGAGTAATGCTGCAATGAACATGAGCATGCAGATATCTCTTTGAGATCCTGATTTCTTTTCCTTTGGATAAATACCCAGAAGTGGGATTGCTGGATCATGTAGTATTTCTATATTTAATTTTTTGAGCAATCTCCATACTGTTTTCCATAATGGCTGTACTAATTTACATTTCCACCAACAGTGCACAAGGGTTCCCTTTTCTCCACATCCTCATCAACACAAACTTTTGTCTTTTTGAGGATAGAGGCTTCTTGGTCTTGACCACTTTATGTAAGCTACACACTCTCATCCCTCTAGGACATAAGCTCCTTGAGAGCAGGAGTTGTGACTGGTTTGTTCAACTTGTACACCCAGCTTCTAGAATAGTGCCTGGCACATAGTTGAAGCTCAACAAATATCTGTTGAATGAACACGTTCTATGTACAAGGCTAGATGATGTGGTTCCAAGTCAAGTAGGAAATGGGACCTAGAGCTGGAGGATCTGGGCTCTGCACGTCCCTCCTCACCCTCCCACAGGGCCTCAGGCACTCCTACGCCCTCCTCCTTTTGTGTATCTGTGGATTCCTTTTCTGACTCTGCCCCCTCTTCCTGCTCTTGGCCACTGGCTCCATCTTGCCTCCATTCATTTGCATTTGTTCTGGCCTCTGCTCATCAGCTCATACCATTTCTGGGCCTGCTTTGCTTAGGAAATTGCCTGCAGTTCCCTTTCGGTCCCAGTACTGCTCTGTCCACTCTCCTGCTCAGCCTGGTCACAGCTGGTGGCCTCCTGCTTGTCTGCGAGGGGAGTTTAGACTTCTGCTCTCTGGAACTCATTTTCCAGCAGGGAGGGTAGAGAAGTAAACAGAAGATTACTTCTAGGGGCCAATCGTAATGATAGACCTAACCTTGGGGTGTTGAGGGAGTAGAGGGGAGGGGCCCCAATCTGAGTCATGTGCGAGAGAGTCAGGAGGGCTGTCTGGAGAAAGTGGCATGGGAGCAGAGTTTTGAGGGAAAAGAGACATTTCAAGGCAAAGAAAGTAGGGGTTATTTGTTCCAGGCAAAGAAAATAGCACATGGAAAGGAATGGAAATGAGAGAAAACAGAACCCTGGAGAAATTCTTCAATATGCTTGCAATGAAAGGAAAGACGGAAGCTGAGAGGGGCAAGATTTTGCTCTTAAATGATTAGAAAACACAATGTTTCCAAAACAGTTTAAGTCACTTATTACAGTTATCAGAGAATATTTGGGGAGTGTGCTGGTACATGAAGCTAGAGTGTTCAACAGGGGTGATCACAGAGGGCTCTGAGTACCATGCTAAGGAGCATGCAGCTCATCCCGAAGGACCTGGGGAGCTCCTCCTATGAACAGAGGAATGATGTAGCAACCCACAGAAACTGCTTCTGCAGATGTTTCAGGGTTTCAAGGTTAAACAAGTTTGGAAAAGATAAGTTAAGGAAAGTGAAATTTTTTCCAGGACTTTTCAGAGTCCTTAATATGCTAATGAGTCTTGAGAAGCTCTAAGAAGGTGATATAATGTGTAGAATTTCTCAACTTTGCCATGTTACATTTTTTTCCTATACTCTCTGGGACATAATTAATCTGGGCCTAGACATATGAACTTATTTAAAGGTGCTGCTTGTGTAACCATCATAGACCAACTTGTATTGCATCCTATTGCATCAATAACAAAATATCAAAGTCATCTTGCAGAGGCCATGAGCAAAAACTGCAAGTTATGTAGTGGGAGCATTCTCAGAAGATGGAAACCTTGTCCTCAGATGACCCTTGGCTGCCTAAGAACCAAAGCTTCCCTAACTATGGAACTCAGTGTGAAAGGAAAGCAGTGAAGGGAACGTAATAAGAAGCAAGGGGTCCCTTGATTTGTAGCACACCAGACTTATAAAACGGTTACACTCTCACCCTCCAATCAGGCTCCACCAAGCTGGTGTTTTGTATAACCACTCCCACTCCTGACTCCTTAAAAGTCTGTCCCCACTTCAGCTCTGGGAGACAGACTTGAACCCTGCCCCTTGCCTCCTTGCTGGTCAGCCATGCAATAAAGCTCTTTCTTCTCTCAAAAGCTAGTGCTGTAGCATTGGCTTCTATGCACATCGGGCAGTGAGTGCTTCCTCAGTAATATTTGCTTTTCTTATTTGCTTACTCATTGTATTAGTTTTCTATTGCTGCTGTAACAAATTAACACAAATTTAGTGGTGTAAACCAACACAGATGTATTATCTCCAGTTCTGTAAGTCAGGGGTCTCACTGGACTAAAATCAAGGTGTCTGCAGGGCTGCATTCCTTTCCAGAGGCTGTAGGGGAGGATCCATTTCCTTGCTCATTTGGGTTGTTGGCAGAATTTAGCTCCATGTAGTTGGAGGACTGACATCCTCATTCCTTTGCTGGCCATCAGCTGAGGGTGGTTCTGGCTTCTAGAGTCTCCTGCATTCCTGGGCTCATGGTCTCCTTCCCCCATCTTTGAAGCCAGCAATGGCAGATTGAGTCCCTCTCACACTTTGAATATCTTCTCCTTCTTCCTCTCATCTCACTGACCACAGTCAGGAAAGTTCTCCATTTTTAAGGACTGATGTGATTATATCGGGCCCACCATATAATCCAGGATAATCTCCCCATCTCGAGGTTGTATCTTTGATTATATCTGCAAAGTCCCTTTTGCTGTAAGGTAACATACAATAGTCCCCCTTTGTCCTTGGGGAAATACGTTTCTAGACCTCCCAGTGGATGCCTGAAACTGCGGATAGTTCTGAACCCAATATATACTATGTTTTTTCCTATACATACATACCTATGATAAAGTTTAATTTATAAATTTAGGCACAGTAAGAGATTAATGACAATAATAATAAAATAGAACAATTATAACAATGTACTGTAATAAAAGTTACCATAGATTTTAGCAATCTCAGCATACAATTTTTTTTGTATTTCCTTATTAAGTCAAGAACTTTCTCCTTTTCACTTAAAGGAAGCACTTTATGGCTTCTCTTTGGTATATCTGAATTGCTAGCATCAGTACTCTTGTGCTTTGGAGCCACTATTAAGTACAATAAGGGTTACTTGAATACAAGCACTGTGATACCATGACAGTTGATCTGGTAACCAAGACGGTTACTAAGTGACTAATGGGCAGGTAGTGTATACAATGTGGATATGCTGGACAAAGGGATGATTCACACCCAGGGCAGGACAGAGTGGGATGGCATGAGATTTCATTATGCTACTCAAAACAGTGTGCAATTTAAAACTTATGTGTTATTTATTTCTGGAATTTCCCTTTAATATTCAGATCTTGGTTGATTGTAAGTAACTGAAACCGTGGAAAGTGAAATTGCAGATAAGGGGGAACTACTGTATTTACAGATGCTGGAGATTAGGGTGAGGGCATCTTTGGGGTCATTACTCTGCCTACCTCTCCTGCCTTGCACTTCGTTTTTGGCATAATCAAGTTTAAAGATTGATGACCATTTTCCCAGAGAGGGAAAATGAAAGCAAGGCTAAATGTGTATAGTTCTGCTTCCTTACATCTTATAAATCTTATAGGATCCATAAGCAGTGGGATTCTCCTTTCATTGTCTATCTTTTTGTTCCAAATGGATGTAAATGGGCCAACCTCATCTCCTCTTGGGTCATCCAGCCCAGATGTCACCTGTGCCTCTTGCCTCTTAGAGATGTACTTGAATCTGATTGAATCCAACCTCTTTGACCTGTGACGATCCAGAGCACTCTCTACGGCGTCTGTGGTTCCCTTCATTTCTCTCTGTCTTGGCACTCCTGCATCTGCAGGACACTGCTCTACCCTGTCCCCACCTCCCTGGACGGGGAGCTGGAAGTTCCACCTGGAGTGGAAGACAGCCACTCACATCAAGCCCTTCACGATTTTTTGTAGACTTTTACTGACAATTTGGGGGGGTCACAAGGAGGAGTCACAGTGGTGCAGCCTTCCCCATCTCCCTTGCTCCACCTGCTTTCTGCTCTTCTCTCTTCCTTGCTCCCCTCCGTTGTCCCTTTGCAACCAAGAAATCTCCCTATTGATCTTATGCAAGACAGTTTGGCCAATATGAGAGGTTCCTTTTTGGATATATGCTAATTCACGAAAGCTCAGTTCCTGGGTGATCAAAGTTCAGAATTACAAAGGGTACCGCAGGGGTTCTGCTGTGATGTCCGTGTAGGGAAGATGGATGTCAGTGTTGTATGTGTTTCACATTCCAGAGGCTGATCTTGAGTCCAGTGACCAGCAGGTCAGATATGAGTGGGCAGCTTACCCTTCAGAGCAGGTCACTGTCCTCTTCATTTTTGCATACTTTTGGCTAAAATCAGCCTATGTGGGCTCCATGTCTATGGTTACATAGCACCCCCACTTCTGTGTGGCAGGCTGAAAACACAGTCCACAAAATAGAGAATATCTGAGCCTGTGTAAAATGGTGAAAGAGCAAAGCCATCCTTTCATGTCTGGATTAATAAACAGCTCTGACAAGCAACTACCTGCAGAGTGAACTGTACTTAAAATATTCATTTGATGTAGCTACTTAACACCTCTTTGATGTAAGTGCTATGGAGAAGGCAGTGGAATGAGTGAAGATACGCTGGAAGACAGAGGTCTTGTCCCACAGACACAGGAGGCGTTGCACACCCTGGAATTAGAGCACACAAGTTAGCCTCACCCTGAAAGGTCCTGAAACCAAATCATGCAAAAAGCCACAACACACTTAATTTTGGTAGGATGTGGTGAAGCAGCTGTGGCAAACCGATGAGGACCCGGTTTTACTGTATTTGTCTGATAGTTTTTGGCAAGTTGGTTGTTAGTGAATTAAACATTCAACAATTTGTGTTTTGGAGAATTAACTTTCTCTGAATTGGCTTTTGGCAAATTTGCTACAGCCCACAGCTTCTATCCCAAGTGGCTTATTAACGAATTTCTTCTGAACAAGTACAGTGCAATCTCTGTAAAGAATTCTGTGAATACAATTTTTATCTGTTTCTTTAAAAAGCTAGCTTTACTGCCCTTCTTTTCTTTGGCCGGTCCCAGATCATCCTGGGCTTTAGCCTTCCTGATGAAATTTCTTTGGTGTCTCCCCCTGGGGACATTCACCTCCTCACCTCTAGGGTGCTCCCCCTGGTGAACCCTTTGTGTTTCTAAGACAGCATCCCCTTCTCTTCCTCAATGGGAGGCTCAGAATTTTATGATGAGAATTTAGTTTCTTTTAGCTTTCCACTTGTCCTGGGCCTCGGGACTATACTTACCTCTTTATGAAATAAAAACATCTCTTTCCCCAAAGTCTGGAGTAAACGCTGCCTTTCCTGTCCTCCCCTATCAGGGACTCTAGGGGACAATGTTGTCACTTCCTCTCAAGGCCGTGTCACTTGGACGTCACAGCCTGCTCTTCCTTGTCAGTGGGAATTAGGTGGCCTCACCCTCGTGGGTTCCTCCATCTTCATCGTTACAGCTTTTGTGACCTGCCAGAGATCGATCTGGTGCCAGGCTTCTCGGCAGCAGGAGACTGTCAGCTTGTCTGAGTCTCTTCCCTGCCCTGTCTGACCCCGAGCAGTGGAGAGCACTGTGTTGGGAAAGCCTCTGTCGGACAGTTCGGCCTGGGGGACCCTCCAACAAGGAGGCTGCTTTGTTCCTCTCCTTCTGTCCTCTCCGCAGGCTTGGCCCCACATTTCTGTAGAGCTGCCTGCCTTTGGAACAGAGTTACCCTCTTGTTCCTCTATTAGACCTGCTTCTTTACAACATCGAGGCTTCCACTGTGGCCCTCCCGTTGTAAGCACCATCCCACTGTGTTTTACTGATGAATAGAATGTCTTTTTTTCAAAAACCTATAAATTCTCCCACTTCATTCAATATTTATTGACTGTTTATTGTGTGCCCAGCACTGTGCTCCATGCTGTGAGAGACACAGAAAAGGGTAAGCTGGATTCAGCTCCAGGAGAGATGATGATCTCGGTGGGGACCTGAGATGAATGCACAGGGGACTCTGAGGTGCATAGAATAGGAATAGATTAAGAGCCACAGGCAAAGGTATGTATAAGAAATGTTGAGGGGTTCAGAGAAATATAGCAGGATGAGCTGGAGGGATTACGGAAGCCTGGTTGGGGTTGGGAGATTGGATTTAAACCTGGCCTTGAATGATAGAAAGGCCTGGGATAAGCGGAAGAGAAGGAAGGCATTGAATAGGAGAGGGAGGAGGGCATGAATAATCTTGCTGAGGCAGGAATGAGCATGTCACTCCCACAGGAAGGACAGTGGTGGGCGGAGTGTACCACTGGACAAAAAGCAATTCGGCCAAATGGGTCAAGTTGCTCTTCACAGTCATTTGGCAGTAGCGATGATGTCATTGAAAATACATCATTTGTGGGGCGGGCCCCGTGGCTTAGCAGTTAAGTGCACGTGCTCCGCTGCTGGCGGCCTGGGTTCGGATCCCGGGCACGCACCTACGCACTGCTTCTCTGGCCATGCTGAGGCCGTGTCCCACCCACATACAGCAACTAGAAGGATGTGCAGCTATGACATACAACTATCTACTGGGGCTTTGGGGAGAAAAACAAGGAGGAGGATTGGCAATAGGTGTTAGCTCAGGGCTGATCTTCCTCAAAAAAAAAAAAAATACGTCATTTGTTTTTGCAGGTTTTGGTAGATTTGAACATAATTAGAGTGGTTTTGCAACAAGTTGTGTGTCCTTGAGAATTTTTGATAGTTTTCCAGAATTTGAGTTTTTCTTTTGTATTTAAAGTTAATTTTTAGCTATTTATTTTCTCTTCTATGCTCTTTATAACAGGGACAATTTGGATCACTATAAATGCTTAACGGGATTAGTTGGAAAAATCTATTAGACAAAAATGGATGCGCATATCTGCATAAGAAAAGATCTAGAAGGTTACACTCTAAGGTGCTTTATCGATTGTCTCTGAGAGGGTGGAATTATGGTATTCTTTGTCTTTTCTTTTGCTTGTGTGTATTTTCACATTTCTTTCATAGGACTGGATTGCTTTTGTAAAAGGAAATCAACAACAATGAAACTCAATCAGCAAAAGAAATTGCAAAAGAAAACTCTCTGGAATTTTGCAGGATTTAGGGTTCCTTGTCTTAAGTTTTGAATTCATTTAAAGCCAATTATGTCTGCTCTGATGCTTTGGCCATGCTGTCAGTTTTGTCCCCTGTTTGAAGGATTTAAAACTTGCATCCTGGCCAGCTCACTTTCAGACAAATTGTTTTCTGCCCAGTCACCTGGGTTTGTGATGGACAGCCTGAGCGGGCAGCCAGGCATGGACAGAGCAGGCGGTCACCTCTGTGATGACACTTGAAAGGTAGCGGGCCTTTTTTCTTCTGTCTTAGTGGCATTCAACCTTGCTGAAATCACCAGGGGAGCTTTCAAAATCTACTATTGCCCAGAGGTTCTGATTCATTAGTCTTTTGGGGCATTAGTATTTTTAAAAAGCCATCCAGAGGATTCCAATATGCAGCCAGGGATGAGACTCACTGAGCTAAAATATTCCTTTCTGGCGCACTCTTCAGCCTCTCCACTGGGTCAAACCATTCTGCTTTCTCTAGGGCATGATTCTCAAAGTGTGGTGTACAGACCTCTACACAGAATCATCTGGAAAGCCTGCTCAACATGCAGATTGCTGGGCCCCACTCCAGACTCACTGAATCAAAATCTCTGGGTATTGGATCCAAGAATCCAGGTTGTAATAAGCTCCTTGGTAATTCTTTTGTTCTGTATTTGAAAGTTTGAGAATGACTGCAGTCTTGTGTCTCTAACTGGCTTTTCCTTCTTTCGCCCTGATTCTCCACAATACTGTGATTTTGTCAGTCCTTCATGGGATTAGCATTTCTAAAGCCCAGCTTTACATCTGGTAACCACTTTTCTTCTAGAGACACATTTTAACATAATACAAAACTGTGTAAATTGGGTAGAAAGATATATTTTTTAGGTGAATACATCCATTTTATAATTGAGCCTATTGTAAAAGTATATATTTTCCCATTATAAAAGTAATATATACTTATTATAAAAATTTGAAACTATGGAAAAGAGAAATTGGAACAATAAAATCACTCTTATTCCCACCACTCAAAGACAACAATTGTCTATGATTTAATGCCTTTATTTTTGTCTTTTTTTTTTATTATGTGTAGAGCTTCTTTTTAAAAAAATCATGACCATACTGCTGTGGAAATTGGACATTGCAGCTTTTACTTTCAGAGACTGACGTTAGTTCTAGAAGGTAAGCTATAATGATATTTATTTATTTATTTATTTTTTAAATTTTTTGTTTATTGCAGTAACATTGGTTTATGACATTGTAAAAATTTCAGGTGTACATCATTGTACTTCTATTTCTGCATAGATTACATCATGTTCACCACCAAAATACTAATTACAACCCATCACCACACACATGTACCGAATTATCCCTTTCACCCTCCTCCCTCCCCCCTTCCCCTCTGGTAACCACCAATCCAATCTCTGTCCCTATGTGTTTGTTTATTGTTGTTATTTTCTACTACTTAATGAAGGAAATCATACGGTATTTGACCTTCTCCCTCTGACTTATTTCACTTTGCATTATACCCTCAATGTCCATCCATGTTGTCACAAATGCCTGGATTTCATCGTTTCTTATGGCTGAGTAGTATTCCATTGTGTATATATACCACAGCTTCTTTATCCATTCGTCCCTTGATGGGCACTTAGGTTGCTTCCAAGTCTTGGCTATTGTGAATAACACTGCAATGAACACAGGGGTGCATGTACCTTTACAAATTGGTGTTTTCAAGTTCTTTGGATAAATACCCAACAGTGGAATAGCTGGATCATATGGTAGTTCTATCCTTGATTTTTTGAGGAATCTCCATACTGTTTTCCATAGTGGCTGCACCAGTTTGCACTCCCACCAGCAGTGTATGAGAGATCCCTTCTCTCCACATCCTCTCCAACACATGTTGTTTCTTGTCTTGTTAATTATAGCCATTCTGACGGGCGTGAGGTGATATCTCATTGTAGTTTTGATTCGCATTTCCCTGATAGTTAGTGATTTTGAACATCTTTTCATGTGTCTGTTGGCCATCTGTATATCTTCTTTGGAGAAATGTCTGTTCAGGTCTTTTGCCCATTTTTTAATTGGGTTGGTAGTTTTTTTGTTGTTGAGATGCATGAGTTCTTTATATATTTTGGAGATTAAGCCCTTATCAGAAGTATGGTTTGCAAATATCTTCTCCCAATTGTTAGGTTGTCTTTTTGTTTTGTTGATGGTTTCCTTTGCTGTGCAGAAGCTTTTTAGTTTGATGTAGTCCCATTTGTTTATTTTTTCTATTGTTTCTCTTGCCCGGTCAGACATGGTGTTTGAAAAGATGTTGCTAAGACCGATGTCGAAGAGCGTACTGCCTATTTTTTCTTCTAGAAGTTTCACAGTTTCAGGTCTTACATTCAAGTCTTTAATCCATTTGGAGTTAATTTTTGTATATGGTGTAAGGTAAGGGTCTACTTTCATTTTTTTGCATGTGGCTATCCAGTTTTCCCAACACCATTTGTTGAAGAGACTTTCTTTTCCCCATTGTATGTTCTTGGCTCCTTTGTCAAAGATTAGCTGTCCATAGATGTGTGGGTTTATTTCTGGGCTTTGGATTCTATTCCATTGATCTGTGTGTCTGTTTTTGTGCCAGTACCATGCTGTTTTGGTTACTATAGCTTTGTAGTGTATTTTGAAATCAGGGAGTGTGATACCTCCAGATTTGTTCTTTTTTCTCAGGATTCCTTTAGCTATTCGGGGTCTTTTGTTGTTCCATATAAATTTTAGGATTCTTTGTTCTATTTCTGTGAAAAATGTTGTTGGAACTTTGATAGGGATTGCATTGAATCTATAGATGGCTTTAGGAAGTATGGACATCTTAACTATGTTAATTCTTCCAATCCAAGAGCACGGAATATCTTTCCATTTCTTTGTGTCTTCTTCAATTTCTTTCAGAAATGTTTTATAGTTTTCGGTGTACAGATCTTTCACCTCTTTGGTTAAGTTTATTCCTAGGTATTTTATTCTTTTTGTTGCAATTGTAAATGGGATGGTATTCTTAATTTCTCTTTCTGCTACTTCGTTGTTAGTATACAGAAATGCAACTGATTTTTGTATGTTGATTTTGTATCCTGCAACTTTACCATATTCGTTTATTACTTCTAAAAGTTTTCTGGTGGATTCTTTAGGGTTTTCTATATATAAAATCATGTCATCTGCAAATAGTGACAGTTTCACTTCTTCCTTTCCAATTTGGATCCCTTTTATTTCTTTCTCTTGCCTGATTGCTCTGGCTAGGACTTCCAGTACTATGTTAAATAGGAGTGGTGACAGTGGGCATCCTTGTCTGGTTCCTGTTCTTAGAGGGATGGCTTTCAGTTTTTCACCATTGAGGATGATGTTAGCTGTGGGTTTCTCATATATGGTCTTTATTATGTTGAGATACTTTCCTTCTATGCCGATTTTATTCAGAGTTTTTATCATAAATGGATGCTATATCTTGTCAAATGCTTTCTCTGCATCTATTGAGATGATCATGTGATTTTTATTCTTCATTTTGTTAATGTGGTGTATTACGTTGATTGATTTGCGAATGTTAAACCATCCCTGCATCCCTGGAATAAATCCCACTTGATCATGGTGTATAATCTTTTTAACGTATTGTTGTATGCGATTTGCTAGTATTTTGTTGAGGATTTTTGCATCGATGTTCATCAGTGATATTGGCCTGTAATTTTCTTTTTTTGTGTTGTCCTTGTCCAGTTTTGGTATCAGGGTAATGTTGACTTCGTAGAATGAGTTAGGGAGCTTCCCCCCCTCCTCAATTTTTTGGAAGAGTTTGAGAAGGATTGGTATTATGTCTTCTTTGAATGTTTGGTAGAATTCACCAGGGAAGCCGTCTGGTCCTGGACTTTTATTTTTTGGGAGGTTTCTGATTACTGTTTCAATCTCCTTACTGGTGATTGGTCTATTCAAATTCTCTACTTCTTCTTGATCCAGTTTTGGAAGGTTGTATGATTCTAAGAATTTATCCATTTCTTCCAGATTGTCGAATTTGTTGGCATATAGCTTTTCATACTATTCTCTTATAATCTTTTGTATTTCTGAGGTGTCTGTTGTAACCTCTCCTCTTTCATTTCTGATTTTACTTATTTGTGCCTTCTCTCTTTTTTTCTTGGTGAGTCTAGCTAAAGATTTGTCAATTTTGTTGATCTTTTCAAAGAACCAGCTCTTGGTTTTATTAATTTTTTCTATTGTTTTTTTAGTCTCTATTTCATTTATTTCTGCTCTGATTTTTATTATTTCCCTTCTTCTACTGATTTTGGGCTTGGTTTGTTCTTCTTTTTCCCGTTTCTTTAGGTGCATTGTTAGATTGTTTATTTGAGATTTTTCTTGTTTGTTGAGATAGGCCTGTATCGCTATAAACTTCCCTCTTAGAACCGCTTTTGCTGTATCCCATAAATTCTGGCATGTCGTATTTTCATTTTCATTTGTCTCCAGGTATTTTTTGATTTCTTCTTTGATTTCTTCATTAACCCAGTCGTTGTTCAGTAGCATTTTGTTTAATCTCCACGTATTTGTGGCTTTTCTGATTTTCTTCCTATAGTTGATTTCTAGTTTCATACCGTTGTGGTCAGAAAAGATGCTTGGTATTATTTCAATCTTCTTAAATTTATGGAGACTTGTTTTGTGGCCTAATATGTGATCAATCCTGGAGAATGTTCCATGTGCATTTGAAAAGAACGTGTATTCTTCGGTTTTTGGATGGAATGCTCTGTATATATCTACTAGGTCCATCTGTTCTAGTGTGTCGTTTAAGGCCAATGTTTCCTTATTGATCTTCTGTTTGGATGATCTATCCATTGGTGTAAGTGGAGTGTTAAAGTCCCCTACTATTATTGTGTTACTGTCTATTTCTGTTTTTATGTCTGTTAATAATTGCTTTATATATTTAGGTGCACCTACATTGGGTGCGTAGATATTTACAAGTGTTATAGCCTCTTGTTGGATGGTTCCCTTGACCATTATGTAATGCCCTTGTCTCTTTTTACAGTTTTTGTTTTAAAGTCTATTTTGTGTGATATGAGTACTGCTACCTCAGCTTTCTTTTCATTGCCATTTGCGTGGAGTATCTTTTTCCATCCCTTCACTTTCAGTTTGTGAGTGTCTTTAGGTCTGAAGTGTGTCTCTTGTATGCAGCATATATATGGGTCTTGTTGTTTTATCCAATCAGCCACCCTATGCCTTTTAATTGGAGCATTTAGTCCATTGACGTTTAAAGTAGCTATTGATAAGTATGTACTTACTGCCATTTTTTAACTTTTTTTTTTCTCAGTGTTTTAGTAGTCCTTCTCTGTTCCTTTCTTCTTCTATACAGAATTGATAGTCACTTTAGTTTGACCTCTATCTGAAAGCTGTACTCTTAATTCCCCTCCTCCCTCCTTTTATGTTTTTGATATCATATCTAACCTCTTTTTTGTGTATTTGTATCCATTACTTTCTAATCATGGAAATAGATAATTTTTCCTATTTGTGGTCTTCTCTTTTCCCCTTAAATCAGTCCCTTTAACATTTCTTGTAGCACTGGTTTCTTGGTGACAAACTCCTTTAATTTTTGCTCATCTGGGAAAATTTTGATCTCTCCTTCCATTTTGAATGATAACCTTGCTGGGTAGAGTATTCTTGGCTGTAAGTTTTTTCCTTTTAGCACTTTAAATATATCATGCCATTCTCTTCTAGCCTGTAAGGTTTCTGCTGAGAAGTCAGCTGATAGCCTTATGGAGTTTCCTTTGTAAGTAACTTGACATTCTCTTGCGGCTTTTAGGATTCTCTCTTTATCTTTAATTCTGGACATTTTGATTATGATGTGTCTTGGTGTGGGCCTCTTTGGGTTTATCTTGTTTGGGGCTCTCTGTGCTTCCTGTACCTGGATGTCTGTTTCCTTCCTTAGGTTAGGGAAGTTTTCATCTATTATTTCTTGAAATAGATTCTCTGCCCCCTTGTCTCGCTCTTCTCCTTCCGGGACACCTATAACACGGATGTTAGTGTGCTTGATGTTGTCCCAGAGGTCCCTTAGACTGTCCTCACTCTTTTTAATTCTTTTCTCTTTTACCTGTTCACCTTGGGTAATTTCTTCTAGTCTTTCGTCCAGCTCACAGATCCGTTCTTCTGTATCCTCTACTCTGCTTTTGAGTCCCTCTAGTGAATTTTTCATTTCCAGTATTGTATTCTTCATTTCTGATTGGTTCTTTTTTATATCTTCCATTTCTTTGTTGACATTCTCACTGAGGTCATCTATTCTTCTCCCCAGATCAGTGAGCATCCTTAACACTCTTAGTTTGAACTCTCTGTCGGGTGGGTTGCTCATTTCTGTTTCACTTAGTTCCTTTTCTGGGGTTTTGTCCTGTTCCCTTACTTGGAATGTATTCTTTTGCCTCCTCATTTTGCCTCTTTCCCTGTGCTTGTGTCTATGTATTAGGTAGGTCAGCTACGTCTCCTACTCTTGGATAGGTGACATTATGTAAGTGATGCCTTAGGAGGCTTCCAGTGTGCTTCCCTCAGTTCTCAATGTTCCAGGGGTGACCCCTATGTGGGCTACGTGTGTCCTTCTGTTGTGGCCTGTTTGCTGTCCCTGTAGGTGCCCAGGGACGCTGAGTTATGCTCCTGGCCAGCTGTTGTAATGCTCAGCTGCTTGTAGTTGTTGTAGGCCCTTCAGTCTCTTTATCAGGTGTGGGGAGCCCCAGCACAGTTGGCTGCTAGTTCTAATACCACATTTGTGTTGCAGTATTTCTTTTAAGTGAGTAGGCCCCCAGCGTGGCAGGTTGTTAGGCTCAGGGCCTTACAATTGCTGTAAGCCTCTAGCCTATTAGGTCTCTTGTCAGCTCTCTGAGGATTGCAGCTGGGTGGGGCTGGCCTCAGGCACAGGAGCACCCAATCGTTTCAGGCTTTGGAAGGTGGGGCAAACCTCCTATGTGGGTCTTTGAGAAGCACAAGTCTTCTGCAGCTGACAAACCCTGCCGCCCACAGGTCCACACACACAGTCAACACAATCCTGCCCCGTGTGAGTGCCCCAACCTCCCCAAGCGGACCCAGTCTCTCCACGGTGGGAGGCCCACACACTCCGACACTGCCCCCCACTCTCCACCCTCTCCTTGTGCACACCCTGCCCGCTCAAGTCGGCTCAGTTGCCAGGCTTCATAGAATCCCAGTCACCAAT
The DNA here is from genome assembly GCF_020826845.1 of Diceros bicornis minor. NCBI lineage: Eukaryota > Metazoa > Chordata > Mammalia > Perissodactyla > Rhinocerotidae > Diceros > Diceros bicornis. Next base: position 10,906,094 of record NC_080749.1, on the reverse strand, counting down.
CTATGCAGGCCCACAAGTTGCCTGAGGGCTTGTTGTTGGGTGGGGCCAGTCTCTAGGGTGGGCTGCCTGCCCTGGCTGAGCTGGATTAAATCGGTGCTCTAGTGGGTGGGGCAGACCCTGAGCTAGCAGGCCTCAGGGAGAACTCCAATGGCATCTGTGTCAGCATGCCCACACTGGGCCACAACAATGGTCGCCGCCAATGTCCCAGTCCCTGGAGAGGTCTCCCCCCTCACCAAGATGTACTCAGGGCCTATTAGGTGAGTCTCTTGTCACCAAAGCACTGTGCACCTTTCTTTCTGGTGATTTTGGGATGCTTTCTGAAACGGGTGAGTTTGTGCGCGGGCCCTTTAAGAGCCAGTTTTAGTTTCTTTGTGAACCGGGTTTTCTGGGGGTACTCCGCAATGTTTTAGCAGCAGGCAAAGTCAGATATTATGCCGCTGGTCTCAATTGTGCTGGGTCCATAATATGCCCACAGCGGGGGCGCTCCCCGGCTCAGGGACCCGCACCTCCAGGGAGGCTGCGTACCTGTGGGCTGCTCCCGGCCGCCGTGAAGCTGGCGGCTTGTGAAGGCGGCGTTTTTCTCTCCAGAAGGGAGTCTCTGCCTCTTCCACCTCAGTTAGGATTGTCCGTTGTTGCAGGAGTTCCTCTTATCCAGTTTTCAGTTCTGTCTCAGGGGTAATTTTTCCACCAGTAGTTGTAAATTGGCTGTGTCCACGGGAGGAGGTGAGTTCAGAGTCTGCCTATGCCGCCATCTTGACTCCGCCTCTCTATAATGATATTTAGTAGGGAGCCTGCGGACTTGCACTGTTGTGTTGTAATTGCCTTCCTCCATAAGAGAGGGGATTTCACTTCAGGTCCCATCAAAGTGTGAGAAGTGGAGAGCTGGGTGGGGCACAGGCTCTTCAGTGACAAGATCCTTTGCATGTAACTGGCACTTAATGAGAAGAAGGGAGGCTGGTAAATTTAACGGTTTAGTTACACAGACTTGGAAACCAGGTTTGTTATAGGAAATTGTATTTGTTCATTTAAGTTATAAACCATATTGGTTAGGGAAATGGAATTTGCTAACTTAAGGTGTGTTAGCTTAATGATCTCACTAGCTGTGTGTTAATTTAAATCACTGTTATATGTACCGAGTGGGTTCTATAGGATAAATATTCTCAGAGGCATGGTGATTTGTTCACAGAGGCAAGGTAACTGTAAAAAGTCTCTGCATCTGCAAAGAACAAAGTTTCGTTTCTTGCTCATGCTGCGTGTCCACTGTGAGTTGGCAGGGAATCTGTGCCTGTTCCTCTTCACTCAGGGCCCAGTGCTCACCATTTGCCACATCTTCAATTGCCAAAGCTGGGGGAGGGAAAGATGGAGAAACACACCAGCTCTTACACACTGATGCTTTATTGGCCATAGCAAGACACGCTGCCCTGCCAGCCTCCAAGGGGTGGGTCATAATCCCCACGATGCTTGGGAGTGGAGGAACCAGACGTTGGTGAGCAGTAGTTTGTCTACGATACTAGGGTCTCACTCTGTCTTGTAGACTGTGAGTAACTAGAGAGGTCCTCTAACAGATTAAAGTCCAACACAGGGCCAGGCCTTGTTCTTCATTTGTGGGTCATTTCCCATCATTTCTTGTCTTATTTATTTATGTAATTTCTTCATAAGGGACTTATTGGGGTGTGTTGAACATTGTCCCCTCTCTGACCACCTTTTGTAAAATGTCAGTCCCCTTCATGTAGATCACTTCATCAGAAAGCACATGGAGGCTCTGGGCAGGTATCCCTGAAAGAGAAGGAGGCCGAGGAAAAGGCGTGTGCTGGGGAGGGCAGCCAGGGCTTCCGTACTGGATGTGGCTTCTTTCTCTGCCTACCAGAAAAGTCACAAATAGATTCTACTTTTCCTCCAGTTTTTTGTTTCTCCTGGAAGTTTTTGGTCCTTTCTATGCTCATCTACCTGCTACCTGCCTCCATTGGGAAAGTAATCAGATTCTAGAAAAAAGAGTCACACAACCACTCCACCCCTGTATATTATGCCCACAGGGACCAGTGACCAGATTCATCCTAGTCAGAGGGCATCTGGTCTGGGGTCAGAGAGGGCAACCCAACTTATGTAGTCAAGTTCATAGGTATTCACTGGGCATTCACTATGTGTCACCATTTTGCTGGGGGTCTTAGTAGGCGAAGAATCATTGTGGTTCTTGGGAAATTTAAAATTTACAATAATACCTTAGTGATCTTGAACCTCTACAAAATTTTAAACCCTTCAGTGAAAGAATGTGGCACACTGGGCAGTCAGTATATGTTTAAGTACAATTTTAATTGAGCATTTTATATGATTCCATTTCTCTACCCCCTTAGCATAGCAGCTATACTTCTTTAACAAATTTTTTTAATGGTTGCCTTGGAATTTACAATATACAATACAACTAATCTAAATATATTTTCAAATAATACTGTATCACTTTATGAGTTGTGTAGGTACTCTATAGCAGAATATTTCCAATTCCTCCCTCCCATCCCTTGTAATATCATTTCGTAAACTATAATCACTAATACATTGTTACTATTATTACTTTGAACAATGAATTATTTATTAGGTCAATTTAGAATAAAAAGAAGGAAAGATTTTATTTTACCTTCATTTATTCCTTTTCCAATGCTCTTCCTTTCTTTATGTAGATCCAAGTTTCTATATCATTTTCTTTCTCCCTGAAGAATTTCTTTTAACATTTTTTGGAGGGAAGATCTGCTGGTGATGAATTTTGTTTGTTTTAGAAAGTATTTCTCCTTAACTTTTGAAGGATAGCTTTGCTGGGTACAGAATTCTAGGTTGGTGGTGTTTTTCTTTCTATATTTTAAATATTTCACTTTTCTCTTCTCTTGCTTTCATGGTTTCTGATGAGAAGTCTGTGGTAATTCTTATAATTGTTCCTGTACAGGAAAAGTGTCCCCCCACCCCCAGCTTCTTTCAAGATTTCCTCTTTGTCTTTGGTTTTCTGCACTTTGACTATGACGTGTCTAGTGTAGACTTTTTTTTTTTTTTGGTGTTTATCCTGCTTGGTAGTCTCTGTGTGCCCTGAATCGGTGGTTTAGTATCTATGATTAATTTTGGAAAATTCTTGGCCATTATTACTTCAAAATTCTTTTCTGGCCCATTCTCTCTTTTTTCTTCATCTGATCTTCCAATTATATGTCTGTTGTACCTTTTAAAATTGTCCCAGAGATCTTGGATATTCTTTCATGTTTTTTAAATTCTTTTTTTCTCTTTGTGTTTCAGTTTGGGAAATTTCTATTGATACTTCTTTAAGCTCACTGATTTTCTCCTCAGCCGTGTCTAGTCTCCTGATGAACCACTCAAAGTCATTTCTGTTAGTGTTTTTGATCTCTAGCATTTCCTTTTGGTTCTTTCGTAGAGTTTCCATCTCTCTGCTTGCATTGCTCGTGTTCTTACATGGTGTCTACTTTTTCCATTAGAGCCCTTAACATATTAATCACAGTTATTTTGAATTCCCTGGTAATTCTAAAGTCTGTTTCATATTTGTTTCTGACATTTGTTTTGTCTCTTCAGACTGTGGTTTTTTCTTGCCTTGTAGTGTTTTATTGAAAGCTGGACGTGACGTGTTGGGTAATAGGCCTTCAGTGTGAGGCTTTATGTTGGGAGTTGGGCTGTGTTTAATGTTCGCTATAGCTGTGGGAGTGAGAGGCTTTACATGCCTCTAATTTCCTTGTTTTTGTCCTCCCTGTTGTCTTGGATTTCCCTGGAGACTCCTTCCGGTCGAATCTGGGTCTTGCAGCTCTTTCTGTTGTAATGCACCATTATACCCTGGGCCCTGCTGCTGTGGTGGTGAGGAGTGGGGCAGGGGAAGTGTGCTATAATTTTATGAATAAATTTCAGTCCTTTGGTTGGCCTATGTCCCTGGCTGTGATCTTGGCAGGTATTTCCTTGTGTCTTTTTTTTCAACCTCCTTAACTGAGGCCATGGGGCCAGAAGGGCAGAAGCTGGGTAAGACTCTGGTCTTCTCTCCTGGAGAGCAGGACTTTGTGATGGAGACTGCTCTGGATTTAAAAATGGTGACTTTTCCCTTCCCCTGCCAATGACACAAGAGGATCTTTCTCGGCTCTTCATATGATAATGTGGTGGGGTTCCTAGAAGTGAAACACACAAGACTGTGGGCCCTAAGACTACTGCCCCAGACGTCTCTCACTCTCAACCTTGTCCACACTCAACCTTCAGCAATTCATTAGAGTTGCCACTGAAGTACTCCCACCAGGTTATGGCTGCGGCGGCATCTGCTCAAGGTAAGCTGATCTCAGCTGTGACTCTGGATTTGCCTGTCTCTCCAGGTGTTGGGGTGATGGTTTGTCCTGTGACCTCAGTTTTCTGATGGGTCCAAGAAAGGTCACTGATTTTCAGGTTCACTTTTTGCATGTTGTAAGGATGGGAGTGACGACTTCCAAGCTCTTTACATGTTGGATGGAAACTGAAAGCCCTTAAATACAATTTTCAGCATAAAAAGGGAAAACAAAAAAGTTGCAGAAAAATATATGGCACTACCTCATTCTTGCAGACAAATAAATATATGGAACAGGTATGTGTATTTGTATGTCTGTATATTTGTGGATAAAGGTTGCAAAGGATGCACACGCAACTGTTAGCAGTGGTTACCTCTGAGGACAGGGATAGAGGAGGGGTGTGGAAATTTCCCTTTTTATACTTCACAATGGATGACTTAAAACAATAAACAGGTATCACTTCAATAAAATTGTTAAAAACTAAAAGCATTTGGCAGCATGGAAAAAGCAAAAGTACACAGTTCAAAGGAAAACAAACAGGGTAGATTGGGTTGTGGACTAGAAACAATGAAGGTTGCAGGTGAGATCGGGCAGTGAATAATGATAATGAGCAGCTTTTACTGACTGCTCATTATGAGCCAAGCCCTCAACAACGGGTTTTGTGTTCATTTCGATTTAATCATTGCACTAGTGTTCCTGTGCCCGTTAGCCAATGATGATCCTGAAGCTCATGCTGGAGATGGAACTTGTTCTGAGTCTTACAGCTAGAAGGTGTCTGAGCTGGGTTGTGAACACAGTTCAGAGCTCTCCAGAGTCCCCTCCGAGGACAGCTGCTGAGCAACAAGCCAGGGAGAGGGGAGAAAACTGAAGGGAGTGAAGGAAAAGCAAGGCATCCAGTTAGCTAGGGCACCTGGTTCCTTTACCACAAGGGCTGAGAATTTACTGCACTTAAAGAAAAGGCATGCATGCTGAAGGCTTCAAGGGTTGCCATGTGAGCACGAGCTGTGTGACCCTACACCCTGGGATCTGATGCAAACCCTCACTCCTGTGTCCCTGCTGGGGTGGTGTGGCTCATCTAGTGATTCAGAGCTGAACAACAATGCTCTGCTTGATGGGGAGGAGTGAGGAGGCTGCTCAGGTGGGGCACAAGATAGGTACCTGGGGGGCAGGTCAGTGCTTCCCAAAGTGTGGTCCAGGGCCCAGCAGCATGTCTAGGAGTGGTGAGAAATGCACGTTAGGGTCCCACTGCAGACCCATCCAAGCAGAAACTCCAGGGGTGGGGCCTGGCCCTCCAGGTGATTCTGGTGCAGGCTCACATTTGAGAACCACTGGTGAAGATGATTGCCATAGGAAAGAACTAGCTTGAAGTCATCTTCAGTCTTGGCAAGGGACACAGAAGGAGGAACATCCAGAGGCTGCTCTTGGTAGAAGGCACACTTGTTCATTTTATTGTTGTCGAGGAGAAGCCTTTTGTCTTTGGTCTTTTCTCCATTTTAATTTCTTTCTTTAGCTTTGGCAAGATGTGAATCTTTTTTTTTTTTTTTTTTGTGAGGAAGATTGGCCCTGAGCTAACATCCATTGCCGATCCTCCTCTTTTTGCTGAGGAAGATTAGCCCTGAGCTAACATCTGTGCCCCTCTTCCTCTATTTTTTATACAGGACGCTGCCACAGCATGGATTGATGAGTGATGCATTGGTCCGTGTCTGGGATCCGAACCTGAGAACCCTGGGCCGCCAAAGCAGAGCCCACAAACTTAACCATTACACCACTGGGCTGGCCCCAAGATGTGAATCTTTTATGATACATTATATATAACTATACATTTTAAATATATAGTATAGTACATTATATAAATAATATAGTACAATATATAAAATACACAGTACATATTAATATATATTATAGTACAACATATATATATATAATATGTATATATACTCATAAAAGATTCACGTTCTTGCAAAGTTAAAGAAAAGGCCGAAGACAAACACACACACACGTGCATATATAGCTCTCTGATTGCTTCCCAAGACAGTTGGATTAGTTTACGCTTTTGCCAGGAGTGCATTATATTGCCTCTCTCACCACATCTTCATCAATAATAGGCATTTTATGCTAAATGTTTATGCCCAAAAGAAGTTTTCTTCTGTTGTTTTAATTCATATTTATTTGATTCCCAGTGGAGTTGAATATTTTCACATGTTGATTTATTAATTATAGTTCTTTTTAAACTGTTTGTATTCTTTGTGCTTATTATAAGTTTGTATCAGTTTTAGGTATTAAAGATTAACCATGTGTATTTTATTTCAACTATATATATTTTTACTGGGATATGCTCATCTTTTTCCTTTGTGTGTTCTATTTCTTTAAGCTTAGAAATTTCTTCTTTTTTGTATGTTTGACACATATTCAATTCTGTTTTCTTTTAGTTTATCGCTGTTTTAATTTTTTAATATTTACTGTTTTAACCTATTAATTTAGTTTTCAGTTTCTCTACCTTCATGGCTTTTATTTTTACAAGTAATAGCTTGGAAACATGCAACAAAAAAGCATACAAAGTGTTTCTTATTTGAGAAAATCCTTCAAAAAATAAATATTTCTGTTAATGCAAATAGTCTCTCCTAATTTGTGTGATTTCCAAGTTCAGGTATTTCTTGCTGTGTTCTCACACTTAGCATAGGTGTGGATGAAGAGAGAACTGGCTCTGCCTCAGCCTTGTAGGCTCAGATGGGGTCCTGGTGCTCTTCCCCTGACCTCAGCGAGTTCAGATCGTGAGAGTGACAGCACCTTGGCAGTGATAAATGGGCCACAGAAAATACAGGGTGTTGTCTGCTCACCCAGCCAGGCGCAGCTACCTCAGGGTGAACCAAGTAAGGCCAACACCGGGAGGTCCTGCCTGCGGATGTTACCGTGATGCTCTCTCTTGTCCCCACCCCAATCTGCACACTGGCTGAGAAGCAGGAAAACTTTGGGGGAAATCCGGTTCATGACGGTGCTGCCTTGAACATAATTGAGAGTGCAGACAGCAAATGCTGTAGGAACGGGGGAGACTGTGGTGGCTGAAGTCTCCACCCACACATATCAGGGAAACAGCTTCCAGAAAAGCTCCCCTTTGCCATCCCTGTCTGTCCTGACACACCCACCAAACCAGCTTGCATTTGCAGGCAGAGGTCGCAGTTTTTCTCATTTGAACCAGCTGTCCTGAAGGGAGCACCTGAAGGAGAATCTTACTCTGTGCATGCATCCTCAGATGCTCTGAGGCACCAAACACCCTTTTAGCCACAGGTGGAAGGAGGGCCTCAGCTGACATTTCCAGGCCCCAGGCCCCTCTGTGGGAGGAAGGAGAAAGCTCCACTCCGTTAGGTGGAGGTCATCCCCTGTGGCCCCTTTCCCAGCTAGAGATTACTGGAGACACTCAGACTCTACACTCCTTTTGGACCCATCGCTGGGGCCCATGAAAGAGGGGTTCAGTGAGGATAGTGAGCAGGACTCCTAAGATGGGTGTGGCCAGGCCCGGGGGGAGCCTACCCTGGAGGACGGGAAGACAGGCTGGGCTGGGTTGGGAGGCAGTGATCAGAAGGTCGGGCACACTTCCTCTCCTCAGAGGCTTACAGTTTAGTTGGGGGGACCAAAATAACCTAGGGGAGACCTATATGAGACAATACAAATGTGACGATGTGCTCTGTGGAAAGCACAAACCTCAAGGTTTTTGTAATTTAGAAACACATGAGGAATTAATGAGGAAGATTTAGTGTTTATTAATCATAGTTTATGTCTTTTTGGAAGTTCTGGTTTTAATTCCTACCGTGTGTCTTCCTGACACAGGGTGCAACTGGTAATACAAGCCAAGGTGTAGAGAGAGACAGAGTGTTTATCAAAATGATGCTAAAATATATGCTAAGAGGAAGTTGAACTCAGCAGCACGAGGGTCTGTTTTGGATATATACCACAAAGGGTTAGGGCTCACCAGGGCTCCTTTCTCTCCCCTCTCCTCCAACTGCAGAATCTGCAGCATCTTCCCCTGTCCCTCCAACAGACCCATCTTGAGTGGAACTCAATAGAACCAAAGAACTGATACCAGAACAGAAGCTGGGGTGGAGGTCAGGGAAGCAAAAGGGTTAGAGGAGCCTCAGGGCTGTGGGGAGAGGGGGCAGTGAGAGGTTCCAAAGGGGAGGAACTTTTGCTTTACAGCTGTGGGCAGGGCAGCCACTCTGCCTGTTGAGAGCCAAGAATGAAGGCTCCCACCACTGGAGGAAGAGATGAAGGGAGGAGGCTGGAGGCCGCCTGCTCTTCCCATCCCTGTGAATTCTGAGTAGGATTATGTGGCTGGAACTTGAAGCAAAGAACTGTGCTAAGCCTCTGGCACCTGTGGCTGTGCCAGGCCAGTTAACTGCAGGATTGGTGGCAAAGGACTGAGAAAGAGAAAGACAGCCCCTGATGCTGGGACGTGGCCTGCACCACAGCTAGGCCTTGCTATTCTCCTGTCAAACATAAGCAGTGTCACAGGACACTGCCATCAGACAAGGCCACTCTGTGAACATGGTGGCTCAAGGCAAAAACAAGACCCCTCTGGGGGCCAGCCCGGTGTTGTAGTCGTTAAGTTCACGCGCTCAGCTTTGGCAGCCCGGGTTTCACAGGTTCGGATCCTGGGCGTGGACATACACACCACTCATCAGCCATGCTGTGGCAGCATCCCATATACAAAATAGAGGAAGATGGGTACAGATGTTAGCTCAGGGCTAATCTTCCTCAGCAAAAAGAGGAGGATTGGCAACACATGTTAGCTCAGGGCTGATCTTCCTCACTGGAAAAAAACAAAACAAAAGAACAAGACCCCTCTGTAATTATGTCTGAACTCAAAACCGAGGACATTGTCTAAGCCACGAGGATGAGCAAACATCCCCATCTCCCGGCTAATCCGAGTGACTGGTGCTTCTCTGCCCATTGCACCTTTAGCCTCACTTCGTTCCTCCCACCTTGCAGATAAGGTTTAGTGAAGTGTCCAATCATAGAAGTACCCCTGCTTCTTGCCAGCTTCCAATCCAGAGTGAGCCTGCTTCACCCAGCCCTCCTCCAAATCACCTAATACAGGCCTACGCCCTGGAAGTCCTTTCTAACACCCTCTCGGGGAGATGCCCCACAGTTCCCCAAGCCATGCATTCTCCCTCATTGACCCCATTTAGTTCAACTCCAGGTGTGTTCCTGGTGGTCTGAGGCTGGAGAGAACTGACAAGATGTACGAGACCTCATTCCACCACTGAGCGCTCAGCCCTGGGGCCCGATCGTTCATTTGTTCATTCAGCTCGTTGTGCCTGGTATTCAGCGGGCACTCTTAGGGAGCTGGAAACTATGGTCAGTGAGATGCGGCCCCTTGTCTCAGGGACCTGGGTCTTACCAGCCAAAACAGACAAGCACACGGGCAATTCCTGTGCAGTAGGACAAGTGCTTTCTTGGGGGGAGCGAGGGAGATACGGGATCGTAGAGGAGTAGCCTTTGACTCAGTCTGGGTGAGTCAGAGAAGGTTTGAGTAGTCATGAGCTCAGGACAGGAGGGGAGGAAGAGGCCGGCTCAGGGAGCGGGATCAGCATGTGCATGTGCCCGAAGGTACAGGAGAGCGTTACAGTTCAGGGTCTGTGGGTGAATGCTGAGAACTGAGGCTGGAGCGGGGAGTGGGCCAGGTGGGGCAGGGCCTGGGAAGCCTGTGTGCATTAAGGCCTTTGCACTACCCTGAGAGCCGTGAGAAGCTGTTAAAGCCAAGAAAGGGAAGTGACAGGGTCAGTTTCGCATTTTGGGAGGCTTACTCTGGCTGAGGAATGGAGAAGTTATTGCGGAAGTGGGTGTATTTGAGCTGATGGGACTTGGCAATGAACTGGATGTAATAGGAGAGAGAGAGGCTGGGGGCCCAGGATGATGCCTGGCTTCTGGCTATTGTGACGTGGTGAAGGGTGGTAACTGTCACGGAAGAGGTGTCCCTGAGTCTGAGGTGATACTCGAGCAGCTTCAGAAAGGAGCAAGGGCAGGCATTTGGGACTGAGTGATGAGGGGTTTCTCTGAGAGGGCAGCCAACCAGCACAGGACACTACTGACCTCAAGAAGGTGGAGACTGAACTGGAAGGAGTAAAGATGTCCAGAGAACAGCCCCACCAGCAGTAGCCAGCATGCAACTTACTGAGCTATCTCGCTGGGCCTCAGATTTCTCATCTGCCAAGTGGGTGTAATAATTGCTATTCTATAGGGCACTGTGGGTATTAAACCAGACTTTGTGTAGAAATCATCTAGCACAAGGCGTAGCACAGAGCAAGTGTTTATAAACAGTCATTATTATTCTCTCAATTCTTACACACAGGTGGGTGTATTGTTATGATTATTACTTTTGGTCTATTAGTTTTTGAGCACATGGTGGCTTCTGTCCATATCTCCCAATTCTCTGTTCTCATTTCTGGTATGAGAACGAAACCTCATACTTCCTTTCCTCCTGAGATAGCCCCTGTCTCTCGCCGCTGAGGCTGTCCAGCACTATTTGGGGACAAGCAGCATCCTGCCCTGACATCTCAGCCGGCAGCTGATTCAGAGCTTCTGTGGCTTCTTGGGGCACATTCATCAGAGCCCTGAGCCTCCACCACTTGGAATGGCCTGTTTGCTTTGTTACAGTTGACATCGACATTTCTATACAGAAACCCTCCCAGAGCTGAAGCAGCGCGTGGTACGGGCCATCCCACTGACCCCAGTCTGGTTCAGGTGTGAGTCTGCTCTTGAGTCACACGCTGGGAGGAGGAGGTCCTGGGAAACCTCTCAAGGAGAAGCCCTGCAGACCTGGTAGTTGTCATTCTTGCTTTGCCCCCAAGACCGTGGCCCTGTCTGTTCAAGCACCCGGGCCCATGTTTTTCCACGTGGGTGTACCGGCTGGGGTAAGGGTGATGGCCAAAATCAGACAGTCTGCGAGCAATGGAAACACAGATTGTCAGGGGTACCCTGCCCAGCGGTGCTGGCCATCTTGAAAAGGGGCTGGAGATTGTCTACACCCTGGGCCTTGAAGTTCAGACTTCCCCCCTGCTCAGACCCACAGCATCCTCTTCTCTCCCTGCTTCTGTCCTCCCTGGTCTTGGTAAGGGCCGCTGTCAGCAAGGCCAGGCTCCGTGGAGGCAGCAGATGCTCCCTTGTTCCTCTCTCATCCCTTTTCTGGTCAGCATGGTGAGTGTACCAATGGTCCCGTCTTTATAAACGCACAGGGAATTTTTCTACTAATTCTCAAGTCCTTCATTCACACTTAGAAATAAATGACGAGTTATTGCTTAAGCGTGAACTCCTACTGAGGAAGCTGCGTTGCTGCCAAAATTTAATGCTAAGTAGGTAAAACTTGCTTACTGGGCAAAAATTTCCAACCCTCCAGATTGTCTGTGTGTCAGTGGGACTTGGAACTGTGAAATTGTGGGCAAGCTAGAGTTAGAAAGAGACCGTTGGGAGACCGTAATGTGCTAGGACCCAGGTGGAGGCAGGGAAGAATCAAAGTGAGGAAGGCAGTCTCCCTCCTTATAGGACAACCTCCAAAAAAAGGGCTTGAATGACAGGGGAGTGACGAGTGGGATCAGGGAGCACCCCTGAGGCTAAAGGGAAAGCCTATGTTTGGTGGCAGCAAAAGACAACTCCTGTGGGCCTGAGCTGGCCCAGAAGGAGACTGAGCCTCCTGGGTGGGTAGCAGGAGAGAGGCACCAGGGAGAGGTAAATGGGAGTGGAGAGCACGGTGCAGGGCCACACATCCTGTGGGCGGGGCCTGCTGGGGGCTCTTCCTGTCACGTGACTTCCGGCAAGTCAAATCCCAAGCTTCAGCTTCCTGTGATGTGAAACACGGAGAGTAGTTATTCACCAGGTTGTGTTGAGGAGCTGCTGGGATGCTGTATGTGGAGCACTAGTAACTAGTAAACCTGTGCTTCCCAGACTTGACTGTGCATCAGAATCACCTGGCGGGCTGTAAAACACACCTGGCTGGGCCCCACCCCCAGCTTCTGAGTCAATAGGTCTAGGGTGGAATTTGCATCTCTAACAAGTTCTCAGGTGACACTGATGCTGATTCTGCTGGCCTGGAGACCACACTCTGAGAAGCACTGCTGTGAAGGTTGGTGGCTTGGGGGAGGGAAATTAGCATTTCTTTAACGCTATTTGTGCTATTAACCAGATTCGGTTTAAATGCTTGAAAAGGAGAGAAGGATGGTTTCACACACGCTCTTTTCCTCTGTCTGCTTATTGTAGCCGATAATTACACCCTTAGGAATAAACAAATATGGAATTTTCTGATTAATTTATACTAAAGTTTTTGTACCATTGGGCAGAGACAAATTCTAATTTGGTGGATAGTAACTGAAATCCACTTGATCTTCCTTAAGCATAAAAGGATAATTTATTCTAGGATACAGGGGAAGCTTCAGAAGCTGGTGGGAGTGCAACCAGCCCCAGCCTGGCCTCCAGGATGGGGACTCACTCGCACACTGTTAAGGCTGTCTGTCCATCTCTCCTTTCTTCTGTAGACCAACTTTCCCTGGGAGAGAGATTCTGATTGGCTTAGCTTGGGTCAGTTGTTCAACCTTGGCCCCATCAGCTGTGAACAGCAAGGGTGGGGTCACATAGCATCAATAGCCAGGTGGCTGGAAGTGGGGCTGGGGGCAGATAGAGCAAGAAGACTTTACAGAAGGGAATGAAGGGAGCTGTTCAGGTTGAAGCAGCTGGATTCCTACAGAGCACAGAACTGCATTCTTGGGCTCTGTGAAATGCTAAATAAATTGAATGGAGTTACTTTTAGAAAACTCCTGGAACCATGTGTTTGGCATGTATTTGTGGAAAGAACAAAGATTTAACAACTGTCGGGAACAAATGCCAGATAGAAAACTCAGTCCAGCTACTGACTTCTTTCCCTTAACTAAGAGTCACTTAAGTGAACAGAAAACCCTTTTGTAAACAAATAGTGTTTTGTTTTGGTTTTCATAGCTTTTGGCCAGTCAGTTCAGCCAAGCACAGGGTCAGTACCTGGTAGGTCCAGTCAAACTCGAGAACCCACGTGCGCATTTACAAGTGGACCGAAAGAGAGTCACGCTCCTCCTTATGCTTCCTTTGCCCTGGTCTCCACAGCAGAAGGATGCTGTGTATTTGCAGCTCTCATGTGGACAACTTGCAATTCCCAAAGGATGCTTTTGGGGGTGCTACAAATTGCGATTTAAAAGTATGTCTCTGCAGGAGACTCAGCTACAAGAATGATGGGGGCCCTATGTAATTGTTTACATCTCAAATGTTTTCCTGTGTTATGAAACTACCGTACGAGTTTAGGGGTAAATGCAATAGGAACTGTAATCACCAGCTTCTTATTCAAAGTATTTTTCTAGCTATTTAACAATTTTGGCATTTTCGAAATAATTAAATAGGCCGTGTGGACTGCTAATGCGTTCCTTCCCTGGGGTTCCTTCTTTTCAAAGGTGTCTGGCAGATTTAGGTCATATGTTTTCTTCTTTTTGTGCTGAAAGGGAAAATAAGGAAAAGAAATAAAGAATTCCCAGTAAGTCTTTTCTAATACTTCTACATTAGTTCAAACCAGCAGAGGTTTGCTCTGCCTGCAGCTATAGAAAATCTATTAGAGTCTTTAAGGACGAGAGTGAGGAAGGGAGGTGCCGCGGATGGGGTCAGCCAGAGACAGCGTCCGCTGGGAGGGTCGGCTCTCAGTACCATTAGCTGCACTGTCACAGAGGAACTGCTGGAGGGTCCTGGCCTGGGGCAGAGCTCGCCTTTAACCCAAGATCAGTGCTTCATTTTCCCTGGATTTCTTTGGTCCAAGGAAACTTCTTGGAGGTGATACCTCCCCACTAAAATCAGACTCGAGCAGAGCCACGTGGAGCAAGTGCCTGGCATTGGGTTCAGGCAGAGTTGTGTTCTGCTCCTGGCTCTGCCACTTGCCAGCTGTGGCACTTTGGGCAAATCTCTTAGCTTCTCTGAGCCTCACTTTCCTCATCGTAAAACGGAATAATCATATGTCTCTCCTGTGGCTGTTGTGAGGATTAAATGAAAGTGTGGAGGACCTAGCATGGGGGAGATGCTGAATACATGGCCGTTGTCACTAGGATTGTTATTGGGAAGCTTATCAGTGCCTCGACATAAGCACGTTGTCAACAGCAAATATTTGGGCATCTCTTGTAGTGATGACTGACCTTTCCGAAGAGCCTTCACATCCGTTCCCTCATTTAATTCCCGCAATGGCTCCGTGAGTTCTTGTGGCCTCCAGTTTGCAGTGGAAGAAGTTGAGACCCTAATTGCTTAACTGGCTGCGAGAGGTCATCCTTCTCACAGCCTCAGAGGGGATGGACCCAGGACCTGCCAGAGAAATTGCAGGGGTGAGTGCAGAATGAAAATGTGGCCCCGTTCAAAAATAATTAGTAAGATCTTCAAGATGGTGACAACAGAGCGTTCAACCAAGGGTGGGGTCCTTCTAAGTGTGGGGCCTGTGTGACTGTACGGGTCACTTGCCCAGGAAGCTGGCTCCAGATAGACTAAGTGCATCAAGCCCACGGCCTCATCTTGACCCCAGGTCCATGGCCTCACCTCCTGCTCTGGGTGCTGTGGGGGGCCCTTGTCACCATGGACCAGCAGATTCTCTGGGTGGAAGGTCCAGGGCCGCTCGCAGCCCCTCAGGACTTCCTTCCAGCATCCCTGGTGGAAGCAGCGCTCTGTCTAGAGGCCTGCTCCTGGGAGCTCCGATCACCACGGGACTTGCCCTGGAATCTGCCTGTTCATAAGCTCCCCCAGAGCTTCGGTGGTGTGCACCTGGCAACACTGAGCAAGTCGTGCTTCTCTTCCTTCCTGCGGCCCTTCAGGTGTTTGAAGCTAGCTCTTTCCACCTGCCACTAGTGTTTCTTCTGCAGGCCCAATAGCTGCCTTTCTCTCTTAAAATGTGGTGTCTGAGGCTGTTTATAGCCCTCGAGATGTGGTCAAAGTGGAAGGATGGTTTCAGGACTCCTCCAGATAACAGTGAGCACGCACTGTGCGCAGAGCACTGGTCCCAGGAACACAGGAATGAACACGGGAAATGGTCCTCGGTCCGCAGGCTGGGGCCGCAGGAAGACCTGGGTGGGTGGTGCTCCCCGTGCGGGCAGGGGTAGAGTGTGAACAGGGAACTGTGGGAACTGGGGGCCATGCAGAGGGCTTGGGAGCCGGCTTCCTAGAGGAATGAATGCTTGAGTGGGATCTCCAGGGAGGGGGAGTTTGTGGGGGCAGAGTCTTCCAGGCAGTGAACATGGGGCAGAAACTCGGTGCCATAACGGGGCACGGGATGTGGTTGAAGGAAGGGGATGAGACTGGGGGAGCTGGCCTGTGTGAGTGTAGCAGAGGCTAGATCAGGCTAGACCAGGCTAGACCAGGCTGTGGAGACCACCACCCTAGAGCTGGCTGCGCACTTGGACCACCAGGGGGCTCTGAAAGCTTTCCAATGCCCATGCCCTGCCTGACCACTGAGATCAGACTCTCTGGGGGTACGCTGAGGTCTGGGAAGCTCCCCAGGTGCCTCTAATATATGGCCAAGGAGAGAAGCACTGGTGTAGGGCAGGGGTCTCAAGATGTGGCCTCTGGACCAGCAGTGTCAGCATCACCTGGGAACTTGTTAGAAATGGAAGTTCTCAGGCCCCACCTCAGACCTGGGAATCAGAGACCCTGGGGATGGGGCCCAGCATGCTGTATTTTAACAGCCCTCTGGTGGTTCTGATACCCTATTGGGTTTGAGGACCTCTGTCCTAAGATCTTAGACATTTGGGACCCGAGATCCAGGAAGACTTGCTGTTTTTTCCTTTTTCTACCGTGTGTGTACCTTCCCTGGGGCATTGAAGGACTTAACCAGCTACTTGTTCTTGGTGTGGGGAGGGCACGGGGAAAATACCAACGTACGTGAATATCTCAAAATGTTATCCAGCCACAAACAAGCTTGAGGACCAGGCAAAGGTAGGCCAAGGACAGGGCTTGGGGTCTCGGCCTGACCCTCGCTGGGAGCGTGAGGCGCTATTCGGGGCCTGGGGCTGCTGTTCTGACAGGGACTAGGGTGGGGTGAAGGTGGTGCAGCCTGTCCGAATGGAGACTTGCCTGCACCTTCTTGTGCGAGCTGCTGGGCCCAGGACCACCCGGGGCGACGGACTCCCCCGCCCTCCACCCCGGCAATGTCTGTGGGACAGGTGTTGCCCATGTGCAGTATACATGTCCCCAGGGGCTGGGCCTGTGAGGGCATGTGACACCTCTTAGAGGTTCTGGGGCCAGGAAAGGAAGTGGCCCGTCCCTGAGATGGTCAGGGTGTGGGCACCATGGGCAGGTGGGGACCCCTGTTTGGGGACCAGTGATCCCAAAACTCCCTCACCTCATCTGCCCATCTAACTCCTATTGGTGCTGCTGAGAGCTTGGCCATGAGCACCCCTGACCTTGGCAGGTTACTTACTGTTCCCAAGCCTCAGTGTCCCCATCCATAAATGGGGTCCATGACAGTGCCTGCCCTTCAGGTTTGTGAAGATTCCCAGAGACAGTATGTGGGAACGAGCTCCATAAATCCAGGTGATAATCCAGGAGCATCAGCTCTCCCGGAAGCCCTCGCTGACCCCACAGGCCAGGCTGGTGCCACCTCTGGGCTCCTACGGCCCCTGGGGACCCTCCATGAGGGCAGTGGTCACATGCACGGCTATTCTATGTTTATGTGCTGGGTTTCTTCCCCAGACCTAGAGTTCCTGACGACAGAGACTGGCTTTTCTCTCTGTCTCTGTGTCTAGCACAGGATCTGGCCACAACGGGTGGTGCTTTGACCACCGAATGACCGTGAAATGATTGGATCCAGGGGCCAATCTCGTCTCTGGGCCTTTCCATTCTCTCAGCCGCCCACCTGCCCTCGTGCTGTGTTGGGTACAGAGTGCTTCGTCTTTCCCTTGGTCTAGTCCCTGTGTCTCCCCCATCGCTGCTCACTCTGGTCCCTTCTGGGGTGCAGGAAAGATTGCAGGGGTGGGGCCAGGGAGACCAGGACTCAGGCAGTAATTCCTGTGCAAAGTGACAAGAGCCTGGACCACAGTGGCAGCAGAAGGGATAGAGTGGTGGAGGGGATGGCCAGCCAGAGGGATGGGCAGGGGTGGTGGTGGTTAGCAGAGGTGGATGGGCAGCAGGGGAGATGGGCAGTGGGAAGGATGGGCAGCAAATGATACCAATTACAGCAGAACCTCTGAGGATTAGGAATTGGTTTAAAAAGAAAAAACTTCCCAGGAGATTCTAATATGCAATCAAAGCAGAAAACACTAAATGTTGGGCTCTCCTGCATCAGCTGCAGATGGAGGAAATGCTATCTCTGTGGCTTTTGGGTCCAGAGACTGGGGACTTCCTTTCACCCGTATGAGCGAACACCCTACAGTGGCTGCCCGTGCGTCCATGCTCTTGCTAAGTAATACAGTGTTTTCTCCGATGGCACAGCAAGTCTGTCATTGCAAAAACGAGTATTACTGTCTGTGATTAAAACACTAGCAGCACCTTAACATCATTTTCATGCTTATGAATAATTTATTTTTGATCTTAATGTTGCATTAACGCTGCTGTGCGTGTCATTATCTTCCCTTTTACTTCAAGGAAAAATATAGCAAAATGCTTGAGTTGTCAAAAAGGCCTGTGATTCTCACAACTGGGGCTTCAGACATAGAGGCTCTGGGGGGGAATAAATCTGACCCCAGGGCCTTTATCTGGGAGGAGCGTGGGTGCTGGTGGGTGCGCCAGCTGGGGGGCAGTTAATTTAGGCAACACAAGGCTGATGAAAACAATCCTTGAAACAAGAGTTGAATATATTTTGCAGGGTTTTATATACTTTTAAAGTCCCTGATGTTGACCAATCCAAGACATATTCATTCTCAAAGTCTAGGACTGAGCACACCTTCAAGTTATAGGGGCCTTCAGTTTGTATTTCACCCTACCTCCCCTCCTTTATATTTGGGATCCATTTTTCTCCCTAGACTGGGAAAAAAAGCCAAAGGAAAAGAGCTCTGTCTTGGTGATTTCATTGGGAGACAGCCCTTAAGAAGCTGGGACTCCTGTGCAGAGGGACACACATCAATTACACACAAAATTAAAAGTGGGAGGCTAGGGAAAAGGGTTAGGAACATAGAGGAGGGATATACAATATAGCCTAAAGTACGGGGGTATCCTTCAAGTTTTCTTAGGGAAGGTCACATTTCATTTGGGTTTCAAAGGATGAATAGGAGTTTGCTAGAAGAAATAGGCAGGGGATGGTGGTGGTGGGAGTGGTAGTGAAGAAAGGTATAGAAAACAAATTGAGTTGCATTTCTCCCTGTGCCCAGGGAATGGATGAGGCCGACAGGAGTGAGAAGCTAGGAAGACAGCTTAGTCCTACTCCACGGTGTTGGGAGGTAAAGCCTTGAGTGAGACTGCCTAGGTGCCGTTTACTCTTTCCTCTGGGGTTAGAGCATGGCCATTTAATAGAAAGAATTTAGACTCTTGGGTTAGGGAGACCTGGCACTGAACGCTGGCTCTCCCTTTCCCCGCCGTGAAGACCTGGGCATGCTACTTTTCTTCTCAGTTTTCTCGTCCTGGTATTATTGTTGACAGTGACGTTGGTGCCAGAGCCTGAGGAGTTATTTCAGAAACAGAGGTCACCCTGGTGTGACGGCGCGTGTGAGTGCACCAGGCAAGGACAGGGATGCAGGATGACGGCACAGGCGGCTCTGTGAACTGAGCTGTCGGTCGGCGGAGGGGGATGAGCTCCAGAGCGGAGACTTACGGGATTTCCCCCGAGGCGAGGCCACGGGTGGGGAGACAACCAGGGTCAGCAGCCTGGAGTCAGACAGGGGAAGGGTTACAGTACCGACAGCCACTGTATGGTCAGCAGTGGGGCTAGGCAATATTCTAAACTCTGCAGAGATGACCTCGTCTACGTCACATCTGTCCTGTGAGAGAGAAGCTATCTTTTTATTGTGGTAAAATACATATAACATAAAACTTACCGTTTTAACCATTTTTAAGTGTACAGTCCTATGGCATTAAGTACATTCACACTGTTGTGCAACCGTCCACCATCCACCTCCAGAACTTTTTCATCTTCTCCGATGGAAACGCTGCACCAGTTAAACACTAACTCCCCTTTCCCTGGTCCCTCAGCGCCTGGCAGCCACTACGCTACTTTCTGTCTCTATGCATTTGACTACTTTGTGTCTAAATGGCATTGTATGGTATTTATCCTTAAGTGACTGGCTGATTTCACTTAACGTAATGTCTTCAAGGTTCATCCGTACAGGAGCTCTGTTAATCTTTATTATGTAGGATGAGAAACTGTGTTCTTGGAAAGGTGTAGTGACTTGTCCAAGGTCTCACAGAGAGCAAGAGGCAGAGGTTTGAGCCAAGGCAGCCTGGCTCCAGGCCCTAAGCTCGTGCCTGGTAACTGGCAGGGCAGAGGCACATCTCCATTCCCTGTGGCCCCCCTCGTGCCTCTCCACGGGTGCTCGGCTGGAACCGAATGTTCTGAACTGGGGCTGGGGGAGACTCGGCCCGTCTGCTGTCTGCTCGTGTAGATCCCTTAGGAACTGGGGTGTGTTCAGGCCTTGGCTGCTGTTCGTGACCTTTCTCAGCAGACTCTGTGAGGACAGGAGCTTCGACCACTGTTGATAGCCGGTACGAATGCGTGTTGAGAGCTGGCTTGTTTTGGAGGCCACAGGAGAAACTGTAACCTGGGGCCTTAAGAGTGGTGTAACAGGGAGTGTTGGGGGAGGTGAGAGCAGAGAGCGGTCATGGAGGCTAGAGAGAGGGGCCAGGGAAGACTTCCTGTAGGAGGGGGTGAGGCCAGAGAGTGACTTGCAAGGCTAGGAGGACTTGAGGACAAGCTCAGCATGTAATTATGCCAGAGGAAGGTAGAAATTCCCCCGGGGAAATGAAGCTAATTGAAGTGCCAGCACAGTCACCTCTGTCCTCACACAAAGCCAGGATCCTCCACGCCTCATAAGCGCCCTGCTGGCAACCTGCCGAGAAGCGTTTTCATTAATTGGACAAGGCACTGATTTAGACAATGCCTCTCTGGCATGAATTAAAACAAAAAAAAGTAAATGGCTTAATCTTGGTTGGCTTGATGAAGCAAATGCTTCTGAGGGGGCTGTTGGAGGAGCTAGAATTTCTCTCCACCCCATTGGGCTCATCTAATAAACAATCAAACCTCATCGAGGCCTTAACCCTCTGTAGCCGAGGCTGTGACGAGGGACTCTCCAGCAAGCTCCCAGGAGCTCCCTGTGGCCAGAAACCCTCCCTGACCTTCTAGAAGCAGAGAGGAGAGGAGGGGCTGGATTGGGGGAATTGCCAATCCTTGAGGGAAAGTGGGGGACCAGTGCTGAGCCCCGTCCCAATCCTGATTGCCGGGCCTTAGGAGACGGCCCCAAGGCTCTGGGACCATGGCCTGTACTGACCAGGACCCGGCCCTGTAGCACGCTCAAATGGGTCTGATGCTGGGCCCAGCGCCTCGCCTCTGGGCCTGTTTCCTCACCTGGAAAATAGTAACTAGCATTTCTTGAGCATCTACCCTTTGAGACACGTTTAACCTGTGTTATCACATTCTCAATGCCATCCAGTGAAGTAGTTAGGAATTATCCCCATTAACTGATGAGTAACTGGAGGTTTGGAAAAGTGAGATAACTTGACCGAGTTATGCAGCTAGGTGTGCACTCCGGGACTGTCTGTCTTCCCAGCCATAGGCTCCCTGCTCTTTGTGGTTTGAGCTGGATGACATCTTGGGGCCCCTGACAGATTGACTGTCTCTTGGTTTTGTATGTCATGGCCCTAAATGGGCTTTGGGGAATTCTGGGCACCCAGCCACCCATGATAACACCATGTCAAAAGGAATATGTGCTTTCACTCCCCCTGTTGTTCGTCACCCAGGAAGGGTGTCAGGTTGTTGACTTCAGTTATCAGTGAACTTTTCAGTACAACCTCAGAGACTTACAGATTGGACATTTAGGATCAGCTGAAACATTAGGATCCCAGACATAGGGAATAGGGTTTGTATGGTGGGAATTGCTTATAAGCTTTGATTCCAATAATTAGACAATATTATAAACCAAGCCCCCATTCTTACACTATTTTAGCATCAGGTTTGGCTAAGAAACCTGTTGGAGCTGTAATTGACTGCCTCCAAAACAGATGTAGAATCATCTCAAAATCAAGCCCCACTAGACCTGATTGGCTCAACTCAATGAATGACCTGGAATGAAGCAGGGACGAAACATCAAGGGATACTTGCTATGGACGTGCACTGGGCTGGGCATTGCAGAGCTCACTGAGGGAGAGGACAAGACATTGTTCATGAGCAGTCTCACGGGGCCAGTGCTATCGGGTCATGGTGTCCTGGACTGGGAATGCTTCTTAGAGGGTATTCATTCAACCAACATTGACTTAGCACTCACCATGGCCAAGGCCCTCTGTTTGGCAGAGAGTGTTCCACACGTCTCCTTTGAGGGCAAGCTCACCATGTCCATTTGATTATCTGTCACTCATTCATTCAGGAGGTATCACTGAGTCTCTACTGTGTGCCAGTCACTGTTTTAAGCACTGGGGGTAGAGTGGCAACTAAGACCCACAGTTCCTTCTCTGATGGAGCTGACATGTCTAGAGGTAGTCTTTCCCTAGTTAGGAAGTTCTGATTTCTGGAATGTTCTTTCTTATGACAAGCAAATCAGCTTCCCTGGAGCTTCCCCCACAGTCCTGGTTTGGTTCCTGGAGTGGCCCAAGGCCACCTTCCCTCTCCTGGTGGTTGAACAGCGTCACCGTTTCCTCTCTTGTCCGGGATCCTGTGGCCTGACTCTGAGACCCAGGCACCCTGCCCCCATTCATTGTTGCTCCATTGCACAGTCGCAGCCAGTCCCTTCCTCTTGGCCCAGAGCTCCCTCCAGGGAGAATGTGCACAGCTCTTCAAAGGGGTCCTCGCTGGGCAAAAGTAAGCCCCTGTGGATACCACAAGTCCCGTAGGTCTACACACAGCCTTTGGAAATGGATCCTCCTCAATCAGAGTTTGAACTCACCAGAAAGGTTTCGTTGAGAAACACCACTGTAGGGTTGGGGAAGCTTGAGAGAGGGTGGTACACGGGGCTAGGGGAGAGAGGGAGACAGGAAGGGAGCAGCTGTTGGTGCCCACCACCCTTCCTTCTGTCCCTTTCAGCTGCCTGTCTGGCTAGGCATGCCAAAGCTTTCCACACTCAAGTCCAAAGGGCGATGCTGCATTTATTTGGTATCTGGCTGCCAGCCTTTCACCAAGAGCACAAGGTGCTGAAACCACAGACCCTGACCTCCAGGAGCCCCAGTCCTGTGAGGGAGACAGGGCTGGAGCATACGTTATGCAGTGTGGTGAGGGGTAGAGCAGGTGTGCATTAGAGCATCGAGGGTATGGAGGAGGGGGCCTGCTGCTGGGTGTGTCTGGCAGGCAGCCTGGCATGCTGATGTGTGGCACTCTGCCCAATTTCTGGAGTGGCCCAAGGCTGCCAGGGCTTTCTGGAGGGCACATAGTGCAAGGTCAGCCCTGCCTTGAGCTGGCCCCAGCGTGGGTACATTCAGCTCTCTGGCTGGGATGCTTCAATTCTAGGGCCTTGAGGAAATGGTCACTCGGGCTCTGGGATCCTCACTTCTCTTTACAGGACACAGAGCGGGGTGGGGCTGGGGCCACCTTGGAGGGGGCAGAGCTGGGGCAAATCACCCAAAATTTTAGACCCAAATTAGTTCAGTCTACTACAGTGACTGACGTTAGATCATAGTGCTGAAGAGCATGAAGTTGAGAGCCAGATTCTGTGTGGCTTTGGGCAGATTGCTTCAGCTCCCTAAGGCTCAGTTTTCCCTTCCAGAAGATGGGGATGTTAATAGGACTCACTTCTCAGTACCGAGGAGATTAATGAGCTAAGGCATGCCAGTGCTTAGTGCAGGGCGGGCACGGAGCAAAGGCGGCATGGCCAGCTCTGACCTTGCGCAGTAGGAGTGCTCTGTGCAATAGTGCGGAGCTGTTACCTCCTGTACAGAGGCTGGAAGGAAAACACGGAGGATCACGCTGGGCCGAGGACAGGCCAGGGCAAAGTGCACCGCAGTCAAAGCCCAGGGCAGCGGAGAGGGGTAATGATTCAGGCCGGTGCCTGTGGTACAACATCTGACAGCGACCAGATGTCTGGTGTGAGTGCGGAGCTGGCTCGGCCAGCCACTGCAATCCACATGAGCATGTAGCATTTGGAGATGATCAGGCTTTTACCGGGGAGTGCGGAGTCAAGTTCTCCACTGAATTTCCTATAAATGTTTTATATTAGTCAATGCTTTACAGCGTGAGAGCGATTGAATTAGGCATCCATTAGCTCCTGCTCCCTGGGGAAGCAAGGATGCCGACCCACGTCCTCCGTGCAGGTGAAGCCAGGAGGAAGATGCGAATCAGGCCCCTGGGGAGGCCTGGTTATCAGCTGGGTGCTGGCTGCCCTTGGAGGACATTTTCCTCAGGAAGGAGGATAACATGACACAAGCCGTGTCCTTTTGCCCTGAAAGCACAGTATCTTCCTTCCTAAACATCACGACTTTGAAAGCGGTCTCCAGAGCCACGTCTTTCCACTCAGCCCTCCTCTGGACGTGAGGACCAGAGCTCGCTCTTTGCGCCCTGCTCCCAGCCCGGGGCTCGCCGTGTGCTACACCAAGAAGGTGCAGAGTGAGACGAGCTGTATCGTTGTCGGACAAGGCATCCTTCCCATGGCCAGCTCTGCAGGGCTTGGTGTAACCCTGAAACCACAAGGATGGGTAAGGAACAGGCCCATCTTTAAGGAGCTCGCCTTCTGTTGGGGGTAACAAACAGAAACAAGAGATTAAGGCAAAGCTGGTAAATGAAGCAGTAGAGATGTGGACGGGCGGTGGGGACCAGAAAGGGGAGCTGCTCACTCGCCCGGGGCATCAGGGTACACATTCTGAAGGAGGTGGCTGTGAGCAGCACGCTGAGGAATGCCTGGGGGCTTGTGTTCTTCCTGGTGGGGGAGGGTAGGACAGGTGACAGGTGGGGACATTGGACTCCAGGGATTTCCTGTGGGCAGGGTGTGGACTGTCTGAAGTGCAAAGTGGGTCA
Source organism: Diceros bicornis minor (assembly GCF_020826845.1). Classification (NCBI taxonomy): domain Eukaryota; kingdom Metazoa; phylum Chordata; class Mammalia; order Perissodactyla; family Rhinocerotidae; genus Diceros; species Diceros bicornis. The sequence continues at coordinate 10,881,698 of NC_080749.1, read as the reverse complement.
GGATGCCTCTGGAGCTGGATGGGCTTGGCGAGGAGGACATCCCAGTAGCAAGTGGTTCTGGAACTCAGGTGGGCAGCCAGCTCACATATCTTTGTGTGTGTGTGTGTGTGTGTGTGTGTGCAGGGGTGGTTCTGTGAATGACTAGAAGGAGAGGGAAGGGGCCAGGCTTCAGGGTGTAACTCTAGCACTAGCAGATAGAAGGCTGGGCAGGGCCTCTGTGTACAGTCATGCAGGCTGTGCACTGCTCAAGGATGCCATGTTTAAGAGAGTACCGTTCACATCATAGAAACAGTATATTTATACATCTAGTATGATAATTCTGGAAAATGGAAGTAAAGCGTCTCATTTTAATAAACATCAGAAAGTGGTGATCGTTTTACAATGAATGGAAATGAAGTGTCTTGAGAAGAGGAACATTTTTTGATTTGTGCAAAGGTGCCACGTAGGCTCCCAACATCCCTGAGGCTAGACATATGGATGAGGCCAACCCATAGTGGGGAGGGGCAAGAGGGGGGCCCTGGGCTCCCCCCTGCACACCCTATTCCTGGTCCACAGCCCAGCCCCATAGAACTCTGCCTCCTGCCTCGCTTAGGAAGGATACTCCCGAATTTCTCATCAGGTCGTGGGGTGCCTCCCTCATGAGGACCTGCAGGTGACTGGGGAGAAAAAAGCAGGGAGACTAGTGGCAGGAATACCTTGTCAGAGGTCCTGCAAATTTTTTGGGTGAAGGAGGGGCGGGCAGCAGGGCGCAGAGTGGGGATGAGTCTAGAGGGCGGGGTGCAGTTCAGAGTGTGGCCGGGAGAGCCTGAACAGAGCTGGGGACGGCAGTGAAGGGAGACTGGGGCCCCCTCGAAGGCAGGAGCCTGGCTGTGCGACTGTTGAACTGAGCAGGTTATAAATCGGGGACTGGCTTGAGAATGCCGCCATTCCTTACTTTGAGGGATGCTGCAATTTCTAAGTGGTTTTCACTGGAATATTGGTCCTGAGGTACATTTTGTAGTGAAACCAAACCAACCCTCAAAGTGTTCAGAGGTGGAGCAGGGTGGGGACACTGCACTGCTTGCTGGCTTGCTGTGTCAGGCCCACGTTGGTGCTCAGAGGTTCTATCCAAAGAAACCAGATTCATGTCACTGCAGCCAGAATTTCCTAAACATATTGTCTAAACATTTCTAAAGAACGAATACCTCTTAATTCCCCAGGAGCTAGTATTTCTGTATTGTCTGAAAACAGCCTGGGGGCCCCGCCCAGGGGTCTCTCCCCCGCCTAGAGGCCCTGCAGAGCCCCATGGAGGGGCCCTAAGCTCCCCTCGAAGGCTTCCCTGAGCCCTCTCCAGGCCTCTCTCCCTCTAGCCCATCTCCACTCTTGGCAGCTGAGAGAATTTCATGTTGCTCTCCCCCCACAGGACGCTCCTCCATCGCAGCTTTTGTCCAGATAGGACGCAACAGGGGAAGGGGATGGTTGGGGGTAGTATGTATGGGTGGTATGGGGGAGGTGGGGCTGGTGATGTGTTTACCTGGACTTCTCATTATGTGAGAAAAACAGGCCCTATTTGCTTAAGCCACTATAGTGAGGTTTCCTTTACTTGATGGTGCATGGGCGGACATGATGCCAAGAGCTGTGGCATGAGGTGACCACATGAGGAAAAAAAGCCAATGCACTGAGAGATATGGAAAGTGCCGGAAGAACGAAGGAGCTGTTCCTTCTGCCCACCTACCACTGGGTGTACGTGAAGTGAGCAAGAATCATCCCTTATATGCTGTGAGAAACCTCACAGCAGGTTAGGTTTCTATTAATTATAGGTAAAATCATTCCTAACTGTTATATCCTTCTTTCTTGCTGGGTAGGAGGCTACACTGATTTACAAAATAAATTATATAAACAGACACACATACACACACGTGCACGCACAAACATAGGGACACAGAGTTAGAGAGACAGAGACAGAGACGAAGGTAGGACGGAGGATGAAGAAGGACACGGGCTGGGAAGCAGGGGGCTTCCTGGGATGGGGTAGGAGGGAGAAGGGGAAGGTGCAGCCTGGGGTCTCGGGAAGTAGATAGGAGAGCAGTGCTGTCCAGGATGCTCTGCGAGACACTGTTGTCTCTTTGCCCCACAGCTTCCTTCCGATGCTCAACTCCATCTGTGTCTGTGGCTGCCGAAAGGCCATGCTGTCCCGTGTCCAGCTTTACCACCTGTGGCTGACTGCCCGCTGTGTGCCGAGCTGTGTGGTGATCTGTGCCAGAGCAGGGCAAAGGGCCTCCCCCTCCCAAGGCGGTCTGGAACAGAGGGCCCCCAAGCAGAGGTGCTTGTGCACTAACGTGCTGCACAGTGCGGTGGGGGCTTCTATTTCTGGTGTCTCTTGGAGCCATCTGTCTGTTTCTGACCCAGGTAGTGTTCAGGAGGCTGGGCCGTGGGGGGCGTAGAGAAGCAGCTCCGGTGCTGGGCTCAGAATTCCTTCTTCCAGCCAAGGCCAGGGCCTCGCCTGTCCTTCTTAGCATGAGCTCTTTTCAGGGAGGCCCCTCAGCTTCCCAGAAGATAGTCATCTCCCTTGGGCCACCCCATCAGCTTGTCGGACCAGCTGGTTTCACATCTGGCTTGACAACTCTCTCAGGAATAGCCTCTGCCTCCTAGGAATACAGGCTTGATTCAGCTGCTTCCCATCAATTGACCAAATTTCCTAGGCCATCAGAGACCCCTGTGGCCACAGGCAGGCCCACAATGAGCTTTCAGCTTCAGAGCGTAAGAGAAAAGGTCACTTTGGGGACACTCACAGTTTCCTTTTTCTCCAAAGTGGGGCCCCACCCCTTCAGCTCCATTCCCTCCCCCGCCCACAGTCATCCCTGAATGCATAAAGCAGCTACACATCCAGAACTCCTGCTTCCTTATATGCTTATTTGCAGCACCTGAATCCCAGAATAGACCTTTCCCTATTAAGGAACAGAAATGATGGAAGAAGAAAAAAGCCACCCTTTATCGGAGCAGATTGCTTCGCCCGAAATAGCCCTGTAAGAAACGTGCTCCTGAAGTACCTCTTGATGAAATCTATGAACACTTGTAGTATTTTACATTGGGCTTAATAATTTATTAATGTTTAATATTTCACAAGAGTGAAGCAGAAAACCTGATGAAATTTTCATATCTGCTATTACAAGCTAAATGGAATGTGAGCTGCAGCTGGGCAGTACCGAGAACCTGAAGCCTGGGGTCTGCCCTGTACACCCCATACACCCAGGCAGCCAAAGTAGCACTCTCTGCCTGTTACCCCAGAGGTCCCATTACCCAGAGGTCCCGTGACCCCAGAGGTCCCGTTATTCCAGATGTCCTGTTACCCCAGAGGTCCCGTGCCCTCGGGAGAGCCAGATGCTCGGGGGTGTCGTCAGTTTGGTTGAACAGCAAGACCCGTTTATGGTGTGATTTGACTAGGGCCAAATGTCTCCCCTGTCTCACAGATTTTCCTCACTGGTCTGTTTTTGATGCCACTGGGACAGACTGCATTCCTTGTGAGAGAATCAACACCCACGGGAAGCTGAGGGGATAACTAACAACAGCAAATCTGATTCACTGCTCTAAGTGTTTCATACAAACAATTCATTAATTTCTCACAACAACCCTATGAGACAGGAGCTCTTATTATCCTCATTTTACGGATGAGAAAATTGAGATACAGCGAGGGGGTTGATTCGCTCAGGGTTGCGCGGGAGTAAGGAGCTGGAATTTGGGTCCAGGCAGTGTCCCTCCAGTCTGCATTCTTAACTATGACACTCTGTGTTTTCTCTAAACACAAACAAATCGATAAACAGTTTATTGCATCCTTACCACACACAGGGCTCTGGGCCACACACTCGAGAGGAGATAAAGAAGCGAGACTTCTGTCCGAGTCTAAACGTCACTAGATGGCCCACCCTCTGAAGTCAGCAGGCACTCTGGTGTCCACTTGTCAGCTGAGTGACCCTCAGATGAGTTACCCCATAATTCTGAGCCTCAAAGATATTACCTGCCTCGCAGGTTTGCTGTGAAGATGAAAGGAGATAAATTTTTAAAAAGTGCATACTAGAGCAGGTTGGTGGGCGGAATCTGGGCTGCCAACTGTTTTTTTTAACAGCTTTATTGAGATATGAGTCCCACAGCATACAATTCACCTATTTTAAGTGCATAATTCAATGGTTTTTAGTATATTCACAGATATGAGCAACCATCATCACAGTCAGTTTTTGAGCATTTTCATCATCTCAAAAAGAAACCAGTACCCTTTAGCTGTCAGTGCCCCCAAACATCTCCCCATTTCCCCCTCTTCCCTTAAGCAACCACTAATCTACTTCCTGTCTTGATAGATTTCTCTGTTCTGGACATTTCATTCATATGAGTGGAATCATATAATACATGGTCTTTTGTGTCTGATTTCTTTCACTTAGCATAATGTTTTCCAGGTTTATCCACGCTGTAATGTGTATCAGTACCTCCTTCCTTTTGGTGGCTGAATAATATTCCATTGCAGGGATATACCACATTTTGTTCATCCATTCCTCGGCTGATGGACATTTAGGTTGTTTCCACCTTTTGGCTTTTATGATGCTGACTGTTTTTGCAAATAAAATTGTATTGCAACACAGCCACACCCAAGGCTGGGACTAGGTGAGACCGGCAAGGTGCCTGGGGTGCAAAAATTAAGAAGGTGTTCACTCTTTGGGTCCTGCAAGTGCAAGGTCAGCCTGGCCAAGCCCATTCATTTACCTGTGGCCTATGGCAGCTTTTTCCCTAGAATGGCAGAGTTGAGTAGTTGCTACCTGGGCTATCTGACCCACAAAGTCTAAATATTTACTATCCAGCCTTTCACAGAAAAAGTTCGCCCACCCTTGTTCTTGCGCAACAGATTTTCGGCCCCTTACTCTCAAGTTTGGGTGAGAAGACAAAAACAAGACCTTAATGAGTCGTCTAAGACTAATGCTTAGCCTAGTATCGGCCTGATCCGTGGTTGTGTCTGGAGGGGCCACTGAAAAGCCTCCAAAATAGTGCTGCTGGGATGGAAGCTTTTCTTACAGAAGCCATAATATTCCAGAGCTCCCTCCCAGAGCCTGTGTGCTTTAGCACCAAAGGTATATGGCTTCCGGTTCAATTTAATTTAATTTGGGCCCTTTCCCAAATGTTCCACCTAAGCAAAGTCTGAATGTTCAAGATTGGATTAAAAAGTCCTTAATGCCTATGAAACTGTTTTCCACCCATTCAAGCAGGGATTTGCTTTACTCGTGCTGTCAGTGTCACAAGGAGTGACAGCTCTCCTTGTCACGAATGAGTTTTCCCCTAGTGATCACCCTGGAAAATCCCTTTTGTTATCCCCCACCCCTACTTTGTTACTCCCCCTTCTTTAGACTGGAGGATATTGTAGTAGAAAGAACACTGATGTTAGAATCCTCATCCTTTAGTTGTAATTCTGACTGTTCTGCAAAATAGCTGTGTGACCTTGGTCAAGTCATTTAACCTCCTCTATTAAATGTGGGAAATGATGCCTAACTCACTAGGTTGTCATAAGGATAAAGTGTCAGATAAAGCAAGAACTATACATGAGTTCAATATTATTGTTTGTTGCTGACTCAGAATTGTGGACAAAATGATGGAGGTGGTGAAGGATGGCTTTGATTTGCCTCCTCTCAATGCTCCTTCTCTTTCCTTGAGTGGAATCACCATCACCATCTCATGACCATCTCTGGGAATCCTCCTGGCATTTCTTCTTTCCTATCCTTTTCTTTCCCAATCAAAGTATGTTCTCGAAATGATCTGAGCCACCATATTCATACCAAGGTACTAATGACTGATAAAACTTTCCCACATTAACAGAATCAGAGGTGTTTGCCTTAAGTCAAGAACCTTATGCTTAAAGAACATCTTTCCAATATTGTAATGAACAAGGTGTGAGGGAAAGAGAGTGGGAGCATGGGGGCTGGGGGTCAAGGCCCCCTTGGTCCCAAGAAACAGACTTTCTTTGTGTCTGTGGAATCACACCACATGGGCACTGTCTATATGCACACACAATGGCCAGGCCTGCACAAGTGCCCACAGGAACTAAACAAAAATGGAACAAAAATGGGATGGGGAACTTCTAAAATTGTTCTATGCCCTCTTATTTTTTCAGGGTCTATATTGGTTTCCTTAATCTTTGGGTACTTAATTTACTTGTTGTGGACATTTGTTGTTTTGTTGCCTATACAAAGTCCCTCCCTATTTGGGAATATTCCTGACCCCCGCTAAGGAAGCTGTGCTAGGGAGCCTCTAAGACTGCCCCAATACCAGCCTCCTGCTATTCACATCCTTGTGTGATCCCCTCCCCTCGTGTTGGGCTGGATTTAGTGAAGTCCTTGTAATGAATAGAGTATAGCAGACACAATGTCACTTCTAAGATTAGGCTATAACCACACTGTGGCTTCCGTCTTGGGGCTCTCTCTCTCACTTCTAAGACCCCTGGGAGAATCAAGCTGCTAGTGTGAGCCACTCTATAGGCCCATATGGTGAGGGGCCAATGCCTGCCAACAACCATGTAGGTGAGCTTGAAAGCAGATCCACACCCCAACCCCCCACCAGTTGAATCTTCAGATGAAACCACAGCCATTGACTACTGTAACCTTATGAGAGACCTCGCCTCATGGGGAGGGGCACAGTCAGAGGAGAATCAGAATGGAGCCCTCTAAGGTATAGAGTCTAGCGCAAGGAACCTGGTTTCTTGGGCCCAAGGATGGCACTGAATATGCCCCTAAAGAGGTCCTGGACATTACTCTGTATCATGAAATAGATTGGTGAGAGGCGATATCAGCATCTTTGAAAAGCGCTATAGTAGGACTCCTCTATCTGCTGGTAGGAGATATTGTAGCTGAAATGGGTTCCCTCCTTTCAGTCAGGGTCAGAGAATTCTGGAATGGCAGAGGCTGAAGAGCTACTTTTAAGAGAATCACAGTGGTTCCCAAATTACAGCTGGTATGTAGTTAGAGCAATAATCAGAATGTTTTGACTCATATAGATCTGTGGAGGCTAGTTAATTTAAAGGACTCTAGAATTGAAATAGACAGGCATCCCACTAAGATTCTACCTGATGTATAAAAGAAACAACAAAAATCCCCTAATGATGTGGTGATCAAGTCATGGCCTTTACCTAATACCTAAATCTAAGTCAGCTGCCAGACTAGAGCTCTTTGGAGCAAAGGGAAGACAGGTTTCCTTGGGAGAAGACACTGCAGTATCATCACAAGAACATACTGTGAATCTTTCTTCAAATCTTTTGCAAAGGGCCTGTATCTATTTACTAAAGTAACTATGCACTGGGGCAGGGAAAATTCAGTCCTTTTGGGGATAATTGAACACTAGTTCTGAGATAAGGCTAATTTCTGTGGGACCAGAACATCACTGTCGTCTACTGCTTTTATGGGGAGTTTAAGGAGGTCAGTACTGTGGGTGAGTATAATATCCTCTATGATGGTGACGTGGGAAATACTCCTGTGGACTAGAGCATGGCGCAGAGCTGATGATATGGCACATCCCCAAAGAAAGACAGGGAAGGCGTGTTGTTGTCCCTATCAGATGAAAGCAAGCTGCCTTGGGTTTTAAAATTTTGCTTCCCTGCTTGTTGAAATAGAGGAAAAGACATTTTCTAGGTCAATAGCTGCATAGCAGGTGCAGGGACTGTGCAAGAGAAAATGAAATGGACAATGAAGTTTTGGAGGCATAAATACCATGTTTCAGAAGCATGGACTGTATGTTTTACTAATTCTTTTTCTGGTATTTAATATATACATTTATAATTTTAATTAATTTCATTTCTTTTCCCTTTCTCTCATTATTGACTACAGTCTCGATGATAGTTATTTTATAATCTATTACCTAGGATACAGAATATCAAGACAAGACAGCAACAGAACCAGAAGTGGAATGGATATGGTCTAAAAACCCTTGAGGTGGATAGAGTAACTGGTGTAATATGGGTGCCTCACCTTGGGTAGAGTTGGAAGTACTTTCAGTATTTTAAAGGATAGCTGTATTATATTAGGGACACTTCTAGGAAATTTAAATATGGGAAAGGAAGGAAATGTTGGGGAGCCAAAGGGATGGGCTGCAATGGACATATTATTTTTGACATACTAGTCTCCAAAGAACCCACTTCAGAAAATGAGGAGGGACAGTTACTACCTCTCCTAGCTTCCCGGAAGGCAGGGTGCAGGCATGTGACCTAGCCTGAGTCAATTGCTTAGGACTTTGAAACTTGAGTAACAGTTACACAGGACACGCAGAGATTCTTCTCTGTGGCTGAGATAGACAAGAGTGCAGTGACGGCGGTGTCAGTGATGGTGTGCTGGGAAGACTGTTCTCCTGATGTGATCTTCTCAGTGCTTTATTTCCTTTAGTTCTTCTCTCTCTTCTGAACCTGATTCTGCAAACTTGCATTGATTCTGTGAGCTAGCCAAGGCACTGCAATTAAGTTCCTTTCCTGTTTACCTGAGCTGGACTTGTTTTCTGCTGTTCACCTCCCAGAACAGTGATTGTTAGAGTGTTCAATATTATCTAACCCACTTTTTTTGGTACATGTGTATTTTAGGACTTCATTCATGGTATTAGATAATTAACAATGAGGACTTTCAAAAATCTTAGTTAGAGGAAGAAACAAGTTAATTCACCTGGGGACAATATCCTAGGAATGTTCGGGGCAGAAATTGCCAGTGGGACGAATAGGCTGGTTCAGATCTGGGCCAACCCTTAACCAAAACTATGATGTTGGGGAATTTTGTTTGAGATGGTTTCCACTTTTCACACCTTACCCTGCCGCTTGGTATTTATAGAGAAAAAAGGCTGGGGGAATCTTGCTTGCATAGAAGCCACTCAGAAGATATTTTATCTGATTGAACGAGAAGATGAACGGTTTTGGATAGTGTTTAATTCATTTATTTAACAGACATTTGCTGATATATACCAAGTTCCTAGAACAGTGCCCAGCACACAGGAAGTGTGCCAAATGATAGACACGAGGAGCAGGGGACTAAAGGGTAAAATATTTACCATCAGTGACCTCGCTTTACCACCTGGTCCAAATCTCAGGAGGTTCAAAAACTGCTGAAATGGGTATGTTAGCAGGTACTTGGATTTAGGAGAGCTTTTTCTTGGAGTTTTGTTTCCAAATATGCAGTGAAGCTTAGGGATAAACTGTATCTTATTTGCAATGTTTTTTCAGGCCTTGTGGAAGCCAAATCAAAACCAAAATAAAAATTTTAAATCGTCACTTTTTTTTTTTTTTTGTGAGGAAGATCAGCCCTGAGCTAACATCTGCTGCCAATCCTCCTCTTTTTGCTGAGGAAGATTGGCCCTGGGCTAACATCCGTGCCCATATTCCTCTACTTTATATGGGATACCGCCACAGCATGGCTTGTCAAGCGGTGCGTAGGTCTGCATCCAGGATCTGAACCTGTGAACCCCGGGCCGCCACAGCGGAGTGCGCGCACTTAATTGCTACACCACTGGGCCAGCCCCTAAAATCGTCACTCTTAACCAAATACAGAAAAGAGTTTCTTCTGACAAGGCAACTCCTATTTGGAGCCCTGGATTCCTGTTGCTTCTGCTTGCCAAATGACATTGTGTGGCTTGACTGGTGTGGCCACAGTCTGGGAATTCTTTTTTTAAATTATTTTATTGAAGTCATATTGGCTTATAACATTCTGTAAGTTTCAGGTGTACGTTACTATATTTCAGTTTCTGTATAGACTGTCTCGTGTTCACCACCAATAGTCTAGTTTTTATCTGTCATCATACACATGTGCCCCTTTACCCCTTTTGTCCTCCCTCTACCCCCTTTCCCTCTGGTAACCACCAATCTGTTCTCTTTATCCATATGTTTGTTTATCTTCCACATGTAAGTGAAATCATAGGGTATTTGTCTTTCTCTGTCTGTCTTATTTCACTTAGCATAATACCCTCAAGGTCCATCCATGTTATCGCAAATGGCATGATTTTGTCTTTTTTTTACAGCTGACTAGTATTCCATCGTGTATATTTACCACATCTTCTTTATCCATTCATCTGTTGATGGGCACTTGTGTTGCTTCCACATCTTGGCTATTGTGAATAATGTTGTGATGAGCACAGCGGTACGTATATCTTTTTGAATTATTGATTTCATGTTCTTTGGATAAATAGTAGTGTAATAGCTGGATCAGATGGTATTTCTATTTTTAATTTTTTGAGAAATTTCCATACTGTTTTCCATGGTGGCTGTACCAGTTTGCATTCCCACCAGCAGTGAATGAGGGTTCCCTTTTCTCTACATCCTCGCCATTACTTGTTATTTCTTGTCTTGTTAATTATAGCCATTCTGACGGGCATGAGATGATATCTCATTGTAGTTTTGATATGCATGTCTACAGTCTGGGAACTCTCGACCCTAGCCGAGTAACTTGCTGTGCACTCTCGCCCTCCCTCCTTCCCCACCAGTGCCGTTGCCCTCACTCCCCACAGCCATGCCTGTGAAAGCACCCACGCTAGCCTTTCTCTGCAATAGCCCTCCCTCGAGGTAAAGGATACCACCCCCAAATCTCGCTATCACAGTTCATCCTGAGTCAGGCAGTTCTCTTCCAAGGGGTGAGTGTGGGATCCAAGTTGCTTCCATTTAGTGGCTTTGCCATCTTGTGCTACAACGAGGCAGGCCCGGTGTCACCCAGCTGGCAGATGGGGGGAAGGGTGTGGAGAATCATGCACCTAATGCTTAACCATGTCATTCTGGAGGTGACAAATATCACTTCCACCCACATTCCATTGGCAAGACATATAGTTCCACCCCAATGCAGGGGCGGGGCTGGGAAATGTAGTCCCTGGCTGGCTCCCAGCAACACCTGGACACAGTGGAGGGGGAGCATGGGCCTTTGTTGGTCTGTGGCTACTCTGCTGTCCTATCTAATCCCAAATCGCTGCCCCAACAGCCAGCTTTTGACTCACCACCATGGGAGGAACAACTGGATGAACGAATTTACCCTTTGCCATGAATACACGATAACATTTTATTTTATTATCACTCTTGAAATATTTATAATTTTAAAAGGAGGAATAGGATGGTAGCCTGTCTGAAGATAATGCAAAGCAATGACTCTAATGATAGAGGAGGTATTTTGAAATGGGGGGGCTAGGGGTGTTCCTGCTTTCTTCAGATCATTTGCACAGGAACACCCATTCACCTACGTGCTGAGAGATTCAGCTTCAAATCTTGAAGGCTGACCATATCAGAGAGGGCATAGAATAAATCCCTTTCGTACATTTTCAACCAAATTCCGGCCCAGCTGTGCCCTTACTGTCTCTGTAAGTCTAGGAGCAGAGCTGGCGCTCACCTGGCAAACAGCTTGACGGGTGCTGCTGCTCAGCTCCGTTTTAGTGGGAGAGAGATTGAGCGGCGCCTCACCCATTTTCCAGTGCTGATGGGTTCCCTGATTCACTCACTTGGGTCAGACATGCATCCCCTGCTAGGCAGTAAAAACGTCAATAACTGCTCTCTTTTTACTCTTCTTCTTTCCAAGCTGGAGACGGGCTCCCATTAAATCCTTAACCCATGCTTTTTTGATTAAATCAAATTTACAGCCACTGGAGAGGGACGGGATTTCAGCCATAGTCACCTTGCCTTCAGTGAAGTGCCCTGGACTTGGTTTTTTTTTTTTTTATAATTTTATTTATTTATTTATTTTTCCCCAACGCCCCAGTGGACAGTTGTATGTCATAGTTGCACATCCTTCTAGTTGCTGTATGTGGGACTTGGCCTCAGCATGGCCGGGGAAGCAGTGAGTCGGTACGTGCCCGGGATCCGAACCCGGGCCGCCAGCAGCGGAGCGCGCGCACTTAACCGCTAAGCCATGGGGCCAGCCCTGGACTTGGTTTTTTTTTTTAAACAACTTTCAGTATTTTCTGCCTTACATATCAGTTTTGAGTTAAAGCTAAGGACAGGCCCTTGGCTGAATTTTGGACCAGGTGAAGCTTCTTCACCTTATGTATGGGACCTGGGCCCCCAAGGAACAGGAGGGAGGTGGTGGCAGTGCAGTGAGGATGGCTCCTCTTGGAGGAAGTGAGGGTGACATCAGCCCGAGAGTGGGTGACATTAGAGAAAAGGCTGGTGACAATTGAGAGTGGCTGAAATCACTGATTCTTTGGTCAGTTAATTTAAAACCAACCATGCTCAAATTTCTGTCATCTTCTAAGAAACAGAGCTGATAGACTAATTTATACTTGAGTATTAAAGACTAGTGATAGTTAACATTTATTAATTGCTTACTACGTGTCAGTGACTATGGTAACCGACTTACATATTAACTCATCTAATATTTGCAGCAAGCCTGTGAGGAAAGTACTACGATTATCCTCATTTTACAGGTAAGGCAATGGACTCAAGAAGAGGGTAAGAAACCTTTGCAAGGTCACACGCCAGTATGTGGCAGAGCCAGGATCTGAGTCCCTAAACCGGGCTCCAGAGCCCATTCTGTCACCTGCTGCCCTATGCCGTGTAGTAGCAGGAGCTCCTTATGTCACTGCTCCCAGAAATGAGTGCATTTTAAGAGGGCCAATAATTAGGCCAAAGGAATAAAGCAATAATGGTGTCCCTGAGACAGGGGGACGAGGAAGACGTTTTAGCTGGAAGGTCTTTAGAAAGCTGTCTTTCAAATCACTCCAAGCCTTTGGTGCAGTTTGTTGTCTGTTGATAAGCCCAGACCAGGATCACATCCAAGACAAAGTGTGTCACCTCATTCTTGATCCTCAGATGTGGTATCAGAGGAGCAGGGATCAGCTACGGGCTGGTCATGAACAGGATGAAAGGAACTGGGAGAGACTAAGAGGAGTCCATTTATCACCCTTCACTCTCTGAATTCACATTTTCCTCATGACAGTGTTGGTGCATTTTCATTCTTTTTAAAAATCAGTATTGAGCTGGATTCTTCAGTCTGTGCTTACATGGGACGTCCTCTTGAATGGAAGTTACTGCAGGGTAACAGTGGGATATTAGTTTTGAGCAGATGGCCCTTTCTGGAAGAGCTTTCACAGCCCCTCTTGGGCAGAGAGCCTTGGGGGTGGGGGCACTGGGGAGCTGAGGGGCGATGGTCCTCTCCCCTTCCTGACCACCCTGGCAGCCCCCCTGGGGGGATTCTCTACCGGCGACAGTTAGGAAACACATAATGTAAGAAGCTCCCTCCTAAGTGCCTCACGGGACGTTAAGTCATTTGCCCCTTTAGCCTTATTGGGGCGACAAAGCCACATGGGGTGAAAGAGCTGCAGGAGGCCCTGTCTGCAGGGCAGAGGAATACGCAGACTCAGGCTGGCTGAGGTCCTGGAGTAGTGGTGAGTGTGCAACGCGGCCTCTGGTTGTCGACAGGACCAGGGCTGGAGCTGGTGGGGGAATGAGGGGGAGGACCTTCGGGGGTTGACTGTCCCTGTGTCCCGTCTACTGCCATCTTCCCCCATCGAAGCAGCCCTGGACTGAGGTGAGAAGCCGGCCATGGAAGCGGTGGGTCGAGGGTTTGGGCTGGAGCCCTGCATGCGGTTGTGCACAAGGACATCAGGCCAAGCGGCACAGCGGGGCTCTGCTTGTCTGGCTGTGCACCCTGGCCTGGGGCTGAGTCTGCACAGAAAAAGGGGTGCCATTCTCTGATTATCCTACAGGTCCTGTCTCCTCACCCTGCTGTGCTCACCCAGGACTGTACTGACTCATAGAAGGGGCCTTTTTCTAATTCACTCAAAGGCTCTACCTGGGCTAGCTATGCTCCTGGGATTGGGCATCCCAGACACCAGACGTTTGGAAGGGCGTCCCAAGAGGTAGTGGGGGCAAGCAAGGGGAGTTTCCATGGTTACTGTTGGCCCCTAGATGGAGTGGACATTCCTGGAGAGTAAGGAAGATGTGTATGGAAGTAAAGAATGTGAAGTACTTTCTGTGAAGTGAAGAAATGTGAATTGTTAGGTGTCTTAGTCTGCTAGGGCTGCCCTTAACAGAATACCATAGACTGGGTGGCTTAAACAACAGAAATTTATTTTCTTACAGTTCTGGAGATTGGAAGTCCAAGACCAAGGTGCTGGCAGGATTGGTTTCTGGTGAGATCTCTCTCCTTGACTTGCAGACGGCTGTCTCTCACTGTGTCCTTACGTGACCTTTCCTCTATGCATGTACACTGCTGGTGTCTCTTCCTCTTCTTGTAAGGACACCAGTCCTATTGGAGTTGGGCTCCACACTTATGACCTCATTTAACCTTAATTACCTCTTTAAAGGCCCTGTGTCCAAATTATAATCACTTTGGGAGTTAGGACTTCAACATATAGATTTTGGGGGGGACACAATTCAGTCCATAACAGCAGCGAATGCCTGCAATTCTGCAATTGTTTTTCTACTATCAGTTGTGTGTGTGTGTGTGATCCCAACTAGACTGCAATCTTCTGAAGCAAGGCCTGTGTTTAAAAAGTCATTTTTTTTTAATTTACCCCCATCCTCCTAGTCCTCCCAACCTTCTACCATAGTGCCAAACCTAGGACTCTCTGCAGGTTAGGCACCAACTAAGTGTGTATGAGCCAACCCCAGTGAAGCTCCCTGGTGCACATGTGCAGGAGAGGGGTGTTGCCAAGGCCAACTCTTGACCCCTCGGCCACGACTTTCTCAAGTTGAGACAGGAAAGTGCTGGGCTGGAGAGAATGTTCCCATTAGTTCACTCTCTGAAGAAAGGGATGGAATTTTCAGAAAGGGAATGAACTCTAATTTCAGTCAATTCACACTCCAATTTCACTTTGTTAAATAACATTATTTATTCAGTAACCTTTGGAATTCACATGCTTCATATTTAATGGGTCCGATTATGCTCTTTATGGCATGCCTGTGAAACGTACCATTTTCACCACTCAAACTCCGGTCTGACGTGATCTCAGATGCTGTATTACTCCACAGGGTAATGTGCCTTGATAGCCCCAAACTCCAGTAACAAGAAGGATTAGTGGAGCAATGAGCTTTCATCCATCAGCATAACTCTAGAATTGCTGCCTACGGGAGGTACTGAAGGCAGCAGACCTTTTATTTATTCAGACTTAAAAAAAAAATGAAAGTACCTTGTTTTTCCTGATGGTAAAAATAATAAATACTTATTAAAGATTGTAAACAATGAAGAATGGTGTAGACATAGTGAAATTACTCATAATTCTGCCACCCAGGGCTAGCCACTAGAAGTTTCAATGTGTTACCATTGATTGTCCTCTGGAGCTGGTGCACGTGTGAGCGTGTCCGCCCCACCCTTTAATTGTACTATATATGCTCTACACTGTTTCCCTCCCCTCACTTTAAGAAATCTTTTTATTATGAAAAATTTCAAACATACCCTAAAATGAACTGAATAATATTTTGAATCTCCATTCGTGGCTAATCTTGTTTTGTCTGTACCTTAACTTACACCCATCCCAGATTATTTTGAAGCAATCCTAGCCATCATATCATTCAATCAGGAAATATTTCAGTATATTTCTCTACAAGATAGAGACCCTTAAGAAATGACAATATACTTATCACACCTAAATAATCAACAGCAATATCTTAAAATCCTCAAATATCCAGTCACTGTTAAAATTTCTCTACTTGTCTTATAATGATTTGTTTGAATCAGGATCATGATATACTTGCAATTGGTTCCTTTGGTTGATATGTTTCTTAAATCTTTTTAATCCATAGGTTCCTCCTCTATTTTTTTCCTTCACAGTTTATTTGTTGAAGAAATGTGGTCATCCATTTTACCGAGTTTCTTAGTGTGGATTTGCTAACGCTTCCCCGTGGTATTGTTTATAATGTTCCTCTAAATTGCTAGTTAGATCTAAAAGCTTGATCAGATTCAGATTTTATTCTTATTAGTCAAGTATGCTTCATAAATGGTATTGTGTACGTCCCTCAGGAGGCACATAATGTCTGATATCTCTCTTTTTGTAATGTTACCTAGATCTATTGTTATGCGTTGAATTGTGTCCCTCCCAATACTTATATGTTGAAGTCCTAACCCACAGTACGTCAGAATGTGACTGTATTTGGAGATAGGGCCTTTAAAGAGATGGTTAAGATGAAATGAGGCCATTAGGTGTCCTTACAGATGAGGAGATATGGATACAGACACACACAGAGGGATGACCGTGTGAGGACACAGATAGAAGATGGCCATCTATAAGCCAAGGAGAGAAGCCTCAGAAGAAACCAACTCTGCTGACACCTTAATCTTGGACTTCTTGCCTCCAACTATGAGGAAATAAATTTCTGTTGTTTAAGCCACTCAGTCTGTGGTACTTTGTTGGGATAGCTTTAGCAAATTAATACATCCATAATTCATTGTTGTTTTTGTTAGTGCTGTCGAGTGGATTCTGACTCCTAGCTACCCTGTGTATGGCAGAGCAGAATCCTGCCGATCTTTTTGCGCCATCCTCTCACCTTCCAGAGCTCTATCAGACAGTGCTCCGCTGCTATTCATAGGGTTTTCATGGCCAATTTTTTTGGAAGTGGGTGGCCAGGTCCTTCTTCCTAGTGTGTCTAGTCTGGAAGCTCTGCTGAAACCTGTTCACCGTGGGTGACCCTGCTGGTATTTGAAATACTGGTCGCACAGCTTTCAGCATCACAGCAACATGCAGCTGCCACAGTATGACAACTGGCAGATGAGTGGTGTGGTTCCCTGACCAGAAACAAACCCTGGCCGCAGTAGTGAGAGCGCCAAATCTTAACCACTAGACCCCCAGATAAATTCATCAGCAGGTATAAAATGGTGACACTCTAATCCTATCACATCTTTTTTTTGTTTATCAGCTACTTCTGTAAAGATAAATTTTCCCTCACCAACTATTTGGTTACTCATAGGCATAATTAGCATAGGAAGGGCAAGAAAAATGCTTGATTCTTTTCTTTTATGTACCAGTTTCCAAAATAATGCTTGGTTCCTCATCATCCCCCGAAAGTGAACCATGAATTTTTTTCTTTTAGTATCATTATGAATTCATAGATTTAAAAATATTTGATGTGTTTCAATATAACTTTTTTGAACATAATATATCATAAACATCTTTCTATGTCAATATAATTCTAAATTATTACTTTTAATAGTTGCACAATTTCCCCTTATATGAATGCATTAGAATTTATTCAGCCATTTCTTATTGTTGGACATTTACATTATACCCCTTTGATTCAGTGTTTCTGCTGTTCAGTCTTGCTCTCACAAATATACATTTTTTCCTGAAACAAGGTAGTACTTTCCTTAATTCATTTGAAAAGGTGGAATTAGTAGATTAATTTTTAATGATGACCATGATATGAAAGGGAGTCTGGTTAGTTGAGTAGCCTTTTTATTGAAGCTTGAGAGATATTTTCTAGTCTGCCTATCTAAAATATTCATACCATTGGTGAGAGAAAATATCTTTTTATTTTCTTGAGGGTTGAAGTTCTTTATCAAGGACAAAAGATAAAATAAGACTGTCAATTAAGCTAAAATAGTAATTAAGAGTAAAAAATGATAGTAACAAATTACCTTTTGTTATTTCCAAATTTGCTTGAATGTTTTCATTTTTTAAAATAAATGTCCTAGCTTTGAAAGAAACAGTTGTTCCCTTTGCTCATCCTCCCTGTGGTAGGAACCATCAAGTACATGAGGCAATTTGTACATCAATATGCAGATGGGGGCCAGCTCTGAATCAGGGGACCATACACCCCGATGTGCCTGGAGTCATTCCAGTTTCTGCCCATTCTGAAGTAATTTTCATGATATCCCCTATCCCTCTCAACAGAGTCTTGCTTTGGACAATCAATTATATAATCACCCTGGATATTGTTTCCTTCTGTTTATTCAGATTTCCTCATGTCTCTTATTTCAACCTCCTCAAAGACAAGAGAGAGACATCGAAGAACAAACTTCTTCCCTCTCCTTCCAGACCTCCCCTCTTCCATACAATCACACAACCATAGTTAATTTTCCTCTTGCCTTGCTCATTTTTCATTTAAGCAAATTACAGCTATCTGCTTCCCACCCCATGCCCTATTCTTTTTTATAGTGACCTTCAATATGGGACAAGCTGTCAGAACAGGGAGAAAATCACTGTGTAACCAAGATCCGAATAGGATTTAGTCCAGATGAGGAAACTGAGGCTGGAAGGGACATTGTCTGGGCCAAGGCAACACAGCCAGGTGGTGACAGAGCAGGACAAGGACCAGGGTCTCTGAATTTCTCTGCCAACTGATCTCGGCTGATTATTCCTTTAAATAATTGCCAGGGCCTTTGGTAAATTTGATGTTTCAAGGAAGGTAGGACACCACCTCCCTTCCCCTCACTCTTGCCATCAGGCAATGTGTTAGAATGAACACCCGTCTCACATCCAGTTCTGCTCCACGTACCACATTCATCACCAGGCCATGGCTATTAGAAGCAGGCAAAGAAGAGTTCTAAGGTCAGGTCAAGTCCACACCCAGTTCTCAGGCTCTTTGACAAGCATCTCGCATGAAAGGTCCACTTAGAGGCAGAGGCAACAGTATTCTGATGCTAGAACCAGATAACTTTCTAGGAGGGTGACAGAATCCTGTGTTAAGTCAAGGGCAGTAAGAGGACATGCTCTAGGAACACTGTCCAGAGGCAAAGCCTGTGGGGTTTGACAGATTCTTTCTCATGCCTCGTTTTTGCAAGGGCAGTGATACCTGTCAGTCTTTCTAGACAACCACATCCCTTGAGCACCATTTATTTAACCAGTGAAAATGTATTTCTAACATTGAGGAAAGGATAGTTAACAGGAGGCCTGCAATCTAGTCGTTTCCTTTGGGAAGAGGTGCTGGGGTGCCTCTGGGAAAGGAAGAAGGTAGGTAAAAGTTCTTGTAAACAAGCTAATTACAGACCTCCTGGCAAGCTGCTAATGGTAACTCACAGGAGAGTCTTTACCTGTGGAATGTTTTTTAGCAGGATATCGCTGGTCTGTGTAGGATTGCTTATGGTAAGAAAACTTCGAATCTGTGGATTTATGGTGCATGACTCCCCGGAGAGTGTCATGCAGGCTATGTGACTATTCAAGTATAAAAATAGGGATGTTTCGTGACCTAAACACCTCCCTTTTGTGTAAGTGATGCAGCCACATGCAAATCTTAGAGACCTCAAAGTGCATGCTAATGTAGCAAGAAAGGACCTGGGGGGCTATGCCTGGGCCCCACACCTCTCTTTGCTTTACCTGTGCCTCAGAATTACTTGTATCCTTGAAATTATCAGTAAGTCTTGATACTGGATAAGATCTCTGATTCTTGTGGGTCTTATTTGGCAATTTGACACTTTGTGCTCTCTCTCGTCCTCTATGCTAATGAATGCACCCTTTGGTACAGATATAGATAAAAACATCTGAAAGACAAGTCCTTACTCACTTCTGGGGTGTGGAGTTATGATTAGATGATTCAAATGTTCTTCAGCCACCCCTGGTGTAGATTACAGTTAACTCGTATACATATATACATCATGCGGTTCGTACTGAGATATTTTAACACATTTTGCAGACAAAATAACATTAATAAGCGGGATTACGTCTCTTATGATCACTAGTGATGGTGATTAACAACAATGACAATAGTGTAAGCATTAGCAGTAAGTCCCAATTGCCTTGTCATTGTTCTGTGCTGAGCACTTTGCATTTATTTGCTCTAGTGCAATAAACTTGTAAGATCTCTGTTCTCATTTTACAGATGAGCAAACTAAGCTTCAGAGAGGTCATGTAACTTGCCCAAGGTGGCATCAGTATGTGCCCTCAAGTCTGTTGTACCCAAAGCCTTTGGATCTGCTACAGCACTGAACTGCCTCCAGTGTTGACACAAAGGACGAGGGTGAGTGGAAACTGAGGTTGTCAGTAGTGTTAACATTATAGTGGCTTGAAGTAAGACACCTGTGCCCTTCGTTGTTCAGCTTACCTTTCCTCCAGGAGGGGCATGTGACTGGTAATGGTTTCAAATCTGTGATTGAAAGTTCAAAGTGATGGTCCTGTGCTAAGCAGTATCATCCTGCCAAGCCCAGGGGGACCATGGACTTATCTACATGGTAATTTCCCTCAGAAGTTGAGATCAGAGCTGTGAGGTAGTAAAGCTAGAGCAGTTGTAATGAGAGGTGAGACAATTCACCAGAAGTTCTCCTTCCTAGCACCTTTGACCTCAGCAACCTCCTTTCCCATGGTTGGCTAATACTGGAATGAAGATTAAAAGTGAAACTTTCTGAAAGTGCCTGCCAGGGAATGGTTCTTGGGGATTTGCTTTGCATGGAAGTCCATGAATACTTTGGCAGCCACATCATCTACTCCTAGACGGGTCCAATCCCTTCCATTGGAATGTACATACCATGGGGGGCTGGGAATTTCTTATAGTCGCTGCCGTTCTCCAGTGCTGAGAATACAGCCTGTCATGGGGCTGGGGCACAATAAATCTTTGTCAAATGACTCATCTCCCCATATAGGCATTTTGTTATGGGCTGAATATTTGAGTCCCTCCCAAACTCATATGTCTAAGCCCTCAATCCCCAATATGATGGTAGTAGCAGGTGGGGCCTTTGAGAGGTAATTAGGTTTAGATGAGGTTGTGAGGATGGGACTCTCAGGATGGGATTAGTGCTCTTATAAGAAGAGGGAGAGACATGAGCGCTCTCTCTCTCCTCCATGTTCACACACCAAGGAAAGGCCATGTGAAGATATAGCCAGAAGGTAGCCCTTTGCAACCAAGGAAACGGGCTCTCACCAGACACGGAATCTGCCAGCACCTTGATCTTCGACTTCCAGCCTCTGGAACTGTGAGAAATAAATGTTTGTTGTTTGCTGTAAATCCCAGTCTATGGTATTTTGTTATAGCAGTCAAAGACACATTTTGAATATCAGAATGTTTCCACTCACTCATGAAAGTCCACGGGGACTGGACTTTGCTCCTGCTGTTTCACGTGTGTATTAATCTTGACAGCAGACATCTCAAGTGCAGGCTCTAGACTTCTCCACTATTCTCCCAGCTACACCCCCATTTTAAGTACACCCCTTGAGCACTTGGAGAACTTGTGAGTGCCTTGCCTGAGGGATGTGTGGGCCCTGGGCACTAATCTAGGCAGGCTGGCAGAGTCAGGCTACACGTGCAGCTCTCACGTTCCTAGCTGCCTCGACAGCTTTGCTGGAAGAAGGCTCGTTTGGCGTGGGGATGGGGTGACCTTGCTCCAAGCAAATAGCAGTTCTGCTTCCCTTTCTCCACTCCCCTCCCATTCTTTAATTTATAGCCTGTGCAATGGGGAGAGAGGGCAGGGGAAGGAAAACCACTGATAAATATGCCTTACCTCTTTGAGGTGTCAGAGAATATAATAGGAAAGGCTTCATCTTCAGCCCATGGGCCACGCCAATGTGTTAGAAGCAGCCCATAATTTCATGCAGTGACCGTTCTGGCTCACAGATGACAAGTGAGGTCAGTGTATGTTTTGCACTTGCTTTTAAAACTATGAAGGGCAGGGGGTTGGGAGGTGGGATGAAAGACTGTTTGCACCTCTAAACTTCTCTCTCATTGCCAAGGGTCTCAGAGCATACTCTCTTTCTGAGTAAGGTGCCCTGCTGGGACCTTGAAGGTCTGAATGACTTGCTTTTGGATTCCAAACCTTTGTCATCAGCTCTCATTTAGACCAGTGATAAAGTGGCCATATAACTTATTTTCCAAACGCGGACACTTTTGAGGGTGAAACAGGGTGTTAATTACGTGGGACTGTCCTGCACAAACTGAGATGTATGGATACCTTAGCCGGTGACCTCTAACATTCATTAATAGCATTGAAAGCTTCAGGCCATCTCCCTGCTTCTAGAATTTTCCATTAGCAAATACAGAAAACAAGAAAATCTTTCCTATGGGCTCATCTAGGAACTTTGTTCTTCTGACAGATACTTATTGAGGACCTATTCTGGGGACACTGTGGTAAGCAAGACAGTCGTGGTCCTTGGTCTTGTGGTGCTTACAGTCTACTCTGTGTGTGTGGTGTCTGATGGATAAGCGATGACCAACACAGGTGCAGCTGGAGACAAAAGAGGAGCAGTTCCCTGGGGACTGAGTGGGGTGGGGAAGCGAAGGAAGGCCTCCCTGCTCCAGGACTGTTAAGGGATTTCTATGTTAGCCCTTGTGTAGAGGGAGATGTAGAAACAGTATAAACCAGGGTTCCCTTCTCAAGAGGCTTACAGTTGAGGAGTAGGATACATGTAGGAAACAATACTGGTTGACTTGCACTGTTTAGAATTACTAGTGCCATGTCATGATACAGTAGTCCCCCCTTATCCACAGGGGATACATTCCAAGATCCCCAGTGGCTGCCTGAAATTGCAGATAGTACCAAACCCTATATACACTGTGTTTTTTCCTTTATATACATACATATGATAAAGTTTAATTTATAAATTAGGCACAGTAAGAGATTAAAAACTTCTCCTTGATATATCTGAATTGCCAGCATTACTACTCTTGTGCTTTGGGGCCATTATTAAGTAAAATAAGGATTACTTGAACACAAGCACTGTGATACGGAGGCAGTGGATCTGATAACCTGATAACTGAGGTGGCTACTAAGTGACTAATGGGTGGGTAGAGTATACAGTGTGGATCTGCTGGACAAAGAGATGATTCATGTCCCAAGTAAGATGGGGCAGGAAGGCACAAGACTTCATCACACTACTCAGAATGGTGCAAAAATGAAAACTTACGAATTGTTTATTTCTGGAATTTTCCATTTAATATTTTTGGACTGCAGTTGACTTTTGCTTTCCAGGGCCATGGAAAGCAAAAGTGTGGATAAGGGGGAACTATGTATATTCTTAAGTGCATCAGGACTTTGGGAGTTAGTTAGAAGTGAGGAGATAAGAGAGTTCAGGAAGGCCTCAAGAGGAAAAGAATGAAGCTTGAGAGAAAGAATTGAGTTACAATTCTGGCCGTTATGCTTGACTCAGTGCAACGCAGCAAGATGCCTGGCCTCTCCAACAGCAGCAATACCCTACTGCGTGCCTGCTATGTGGGTCCTAGTTGGCCCTTTACACACATTGTTGCTAATCCTCTGGGCAACACTGCAAAGTAGATGCCGTAGTCTCCACTTTATAGTCGAGGCTCAGACAGATTCAGTGACCTGTCAATTATCATACTGAAGGTCATAAGTGGGGTTCGTGTTTGAACCTAAGTCTATGTCAAACCTCAGCTCACGCCTTTTCCATTATTCCAGTGGTTCTCAAAATGTGAACTGGGACAGCAACATCAGCGTCATCTGGGAACTTGTGGGAAATGCAAATTCTCGGTCCCACCCAGAGCTCGGACCTATTGAATTAGAAACTCTGGGGGTGGGCCCAGCAATCTATGTTTTAACAAGCCCTGCAGATGATTCTGATGTACCTAGAGTTTAAGAATCAGTGTACTGGACGAACAGCCCAGTTTCTTATCTGTAAAATGGGGGACTAACCCCACCTCCTAATGTTGTGGGAAGGGCCGCATGAGAGAACATGCAGAGAGCAGCCAGCTCAGCACCCGGCTCATTGGAGGAAGGGAGGACAGAGGTTGTTTTCTTCCTGCTGTGCCTCTTGAGGATGTGGAAGTGTAGGATTTTTTAGCTAGTGCAGCACCTGGAACATAGTCAATGGAAGGCTAAAGGAGTGAGGAAGCCATTTGCATGGGCTGAGGGTGCAGCATTTCAGAGGACAGGGCACGATGCCACCCTCAGTGGTTACTAGCAGGCATGGAGCCGTCCTTCCATTGTCTTTAAACTTTGTCCTTTTGTCTTGTCTGTAGGAGATTGTAATGATCATTATTATTGGTGAGACACCTGCTCAGTGTAATGAGCGTGCAGTTCGCTGTAATCAGCAATGAGCAGTTCCTTGTAACTGGCTTATAAGAATGACAAGGTGTAGAAAGCGCAGTTAAGGCCTTTCAATTCACATGTGCCAGTAGCAAGAGCTCATTAGACACGAAGAGAAGGTGTAAATAAAGAATCCTGCTGTCTGTAATTACAACTGTACGTCTAACCGCCTCCTCCCAGGGTTCAGCTGGAAAGACCTCCTGTGCCTGGGCCTCCTGGCCTCCACCCCCCGCCCCCCCACCAGTCTCTGCGCCCTTATTGATGCCGTTTCTCAGGTGTTTCATCTCCGCTGAGCTGCAGACAGCTTGGGACCCAGCTCACAGAGAGGCTGTGACGGACGATACTGCTTCCACGTATGTGGGCCCCAACCAGCGCCCTCGTTGGCATTTAGGACATGCCCAGGCAGAGGAGTCACAGTGAACCCCCATTCCCGACGCCTCGTGGAAGCATAGAGCTTGCTCTGCTGAGTGAGTTGCGTAGGTTACACGGAGTTTTCTCCATTTGTTTTCCTGTTGTAAAATTAAAGGTAAGTGATAGCCAAGATTTAAAGAAAAATGTGTTTTTTAACGTATAGTCAATAAAAATCTGTTGAGTGGTTATTGCATACCAGGCTCCGTTCTGGGACATTCTTTTTTGATTTTAACGCTTTTCTAACCAAGTGGTATTACTGAGGTCAGGTCTATACGTAGGCAGCTCAGTAACTTAGCTGCATGGTGTGATTTAAGGCTCTAAGGAAGGCATCCCTTTTATTGAAAAAGAAAAAACCTTTCAAAATAACAAAACATTATATAAACAACACCAACCAAAACTCCAAACAAAATCCCATTTATGCCTTGTACTAGATGCCCGAAATACTACCATTCTGAATCCCACCTAAGGGTGCAGCATCTAACCTCCTATCTTCTTATCTTCTGTTCACATTTGGGATGCAGAATCATTCAACAGTATCAGTCATCTGCATGTGTGTTTTAATTGACTTATCTGGTCAGTAACCCTCAGGACGGTGGACCTGGATAGATTGGGTTCTGGGTTTGTTGAGAAGGGGCCTGAGCTCTTAGGGAACTGCTGGGGGCTGAAAGGGAGGCGGCAGCCCTGCAGACGCCCTTTGCCTGGCTAGCATTTTCCCAAGAACTGGCACAGATGGGCCTCCCAGTGCTGTGTGTCAGAAGATCCGGTGGGAGGCCAGGCAGGTAACTGCGGGCAGGAGTCCCCTGAAGCTCACAGATACCAGTTGCTGATAAATTGCTTCTCAAGGACTCCCCTTCATTTCTTCCTTCCTGCTCCTGGGAGTGTATTCTATGGAATCCTGAGACTACAGAGACAGAAACGTCTCGTCGTCCTGGGGGGAAAGGGGGGTTTTTTAAGGAATCACCTGAGACTGCAGTGGGTTTATTTATGGACTCCATACATCCTGCAGGCCCTCTGCCAGGGGCCGGGCCTTCCAAGAGTAAGCAGGTCTGTTCTCAGGTCTCCCAGGGCAGTGCTTCCCAACCCTTAAAGGAGACTTATTTTTGAATTGCCCCTCCTCCATAACATTTTAATACCACAGATATACTGTATATCTGTTTATGTACTGTGTGTATATTTGTGCTTTATACACAAAAGAAGTAGGTTTTTTCACCTTACTCCCCATCATGCCCATTGAAATGCAGACATGTAATGGAAAAATGATAGAGGTGAGGATAAAGATTCACAGAGGGTGTTAGGAAATACCCACAGCTATCCCTTAGTGCTCTCTCTGCTGGGCACTGTTCTTGGCTCTTCACTAGCTGATGAGTTAAGCTCTAGCCTCTACGTAAATGTCTTCAGTTATGCACTCTGGAAGGACCACCTCAAAAATCAAAGCTAGCGGAAGTCTGGTAGAAGCCTTCTGTTGTGTGTAGAGCACAACAGAGCCCTCTGTGTGTGTGAAGAGCCATATACGGTGTAATGTAAGAGTCCGTTAGCCGTCTCTCAGTCCCTTTCCCTCAAAGTTGTTGGCCATGTGTTTTGCCACAAGCTGCAGAGTCTGGGTTGGGGGCCAAAGCCAGCCCCAAGGACAGCATTTCTCCTCCCTGGGCGTAAAGCACGACCTGGCTGGAAAGTGGGTTCTCTGCCTCTGACTGTCGTCCTGAAACCTCACTCCCTCAAGAAGGGCCGTTTCTGAAGGAGCCATCTCCTCCTTGGCGTTGGAGAGCTGCCCCTGAGATCCAAGAGGTCCCGTCATAAAAACCACATATTGAAGGCCAGCCCCGTGGCCTAGTGGTTAAGTTCGGCACTCTTTGCTTCCGGTGGCCTGGGTTCGGTTCTTGGGCGTGGACCTACACCACTCATCTGTCAGTGGCCATGCTGTGCTTGCAGCTCATGTACAAAAAGAGGAAGATTGGCAACATATGTTAGCTCAGGGCGAATCTTCCTTAGCAAAAAAAAAAAACCAAAAAAAACCCAAACCACATATTGAATTCCTCTCATGTGCTGGACCCTGTGCCAAGAACAGCAGAGACAGAGAGGAGAGGAACCCAGCCCTGGCCGCCAGGCGCTCTCAGTGCTGTGGACGCTCAGGACAAGTGGACAGGTGATTTCAGTGACGTTTGTTAAATGCCATGTTAGAAACATACACTCTGTGGAGCTCAGGGTCGGGACAGCTTCCTTGGCCTGGAGGGGTGAATGGGTATGCACATCCATAGATGTGTGATTGCACACACACACACACACACCCCCCCCACGTCCCAAGGGACCCATTCCAGGCCCCACCCAGCCACACTAACCCCTATAATTGTGAGCCTTAAATTAGACTCTGCTTAAAGATAGGGAAATCCATTTTACTCTAACAAAGATTTAGTAATTTGTATTTTATAAGCCCCAAGCAAGGAGATGGGGTGGGTGCCTTCTCCCTGAGAACTGAAACCAGTTTCATCATGTTAAACAATATAGGGAACAAACATACTTTCCTGTTGCTAAATTGTTTCCTTGTGCTAAATAATTCTGGGAAAAGGCATACCTACCTGATTTTATATTTAACAATCCTGGGAACAGGTAAAATAACTTAGCTTCTTACTCCAGGAAATAGCTGTTCCTGGAAGATAAGACTGTGACCCAACCAGATGGACAGCTTTCTCGTCAGTGCTTGCTTCAAGACCCTCCCTCACTCTGCCCGTCAATCTACAGCTGTTATACCAAAACTCTGCCCAATCCCAGTCAGTCCTCCACTTTGTAACACTTGCCTTAAAATCACCCAGCCTAGGCCTTAAAACCTTAGAGATCCTCTTCCCCAATTTCCCATTTTGAGACACCACTAAGACTGTGGAGGTGGTGTTCCCTGCCGTTGCACTGGGTCTAATAACCACAGTTCTGCTTCATGGGCAGGTTCTTCGGCGGCTCCTTTGGGAGTTGACAGCATCCCTGTGCTGGCTGACTCTGTTAGCTTGGCCCCTCTGACCTAAAGGCTCTTCTCTGGGCAGCACTGGCAGCTTCACGTTCAGACATGCCCGGGAATGCAGTGAGGCTGAAATCCCTGATCAGAGGCTGGAGCCCTCCTGGCAGTGCCGCCTCCCCAAAGCCAGAGCTGCTCAGCCCCTCGGCTGGTGGTTCTCAACCCCAGATGCACGTCAAACCACTCGAGCAACTTAAAACATACAGATGCCTGGACCCTACTCACAGAGATCCTAATTTAGTAGTCGCGGGTGGGATTGGGAATGTGTACATATGTATTAAAGACTATGCAAGGGATTAAGAAGTTCAGTCCACTAATGTAGCTAAAGGCAGCCAACAATGAAGAAAAGTACAGACTATATGTACCGAAGTGATAACAACAAAACATACACCTTGTACCTACAGTGTTGGGTTTATTAAATTTTGCTTATAAAGGGAAATCCAAGACTGAAAATCAATGTGTGCCAAAAGACCCCCAAATTTACGTTTCTTTTGATCTAGACATCACAGATTTGCCAACAAACATTTACCTATATCCCAATGATGGCTACATAATGGCAAAAAACTGGAAACACCTTATTTTCACAATTAGGCTGGTTAAATAAAAATGTACCACACCCACAGATGATATACCACTGTCATTAAAATGATGACAAAGATGAATATTTAATGGTGGAGGAACAATCTTTATGCTGTATTAAGTGAATAAAAATATAATTGAATCCAACAAATCTTTGTTGAGTGTTTACTGTGAGGCCCAGGCACTGCTCTAGGCCCAGGGAGTATACTGGTGAACAAAAAAAAAGACAAAACCCCTGACTCATCACAGAGCTGACATTCCAGTGTGGGAGAGAGGTAATTTTATGGTATATTGGAAGGTCAAAAGTGTGACGAAAAGAAAATAGATCTGTTTAAGGAAGACAGAAAATGCCAAGGGTGTGTGTCTGGTGAGTGGGGGGTTTCAGTTTTAAAAAGGGTGATCTTACAGAGAAGGTGACGTTTGAATGAAGATGAAGGGGGTGAAGGAGTGAGCCATGAGGATGTCTGGAAGTGTCCACAGGCAGAGGGAACACGATGCAGGGGCCCTGAGGTGGTGTGGACCCGGCACAGGCAAGGACTAGTGAGGAGCCTGGTGTGGCTGGAGCGGGGCAAAGGGAGGGGTGAGGCCAAGGAGGGGAGGGCAGTGCGGATCACAGACGTTCCTGAAGCCACCGTCAGGAATTTGGATTACTACTCTTAGGGAAATGGGAGCCACTGCAGGGTTTTAGGTAGGGGAAGGATATAATTACTTTTATTTTCTGAAAGCTGTGTTTAGAATTTCTATAGCCGCACTGTCCAATATGGTAGCCACTAGCCACTTGTGGCCGGTGAGCACTGGGATGGTGGCCAGTCCAAACTGAGAGTGCTGTAAGTGTAAAATACACTCTGGGTGTTGCCGACTTAGTCTGAAAAAAATAATGTAAAAAATCTTATTAATAATTTTTGTATTGATTACATGTTGACATGGTAATATTTTAGATATAATGAATTGAATAAATATGTTGTTAAAATTAACTTAGCTGTTTCTTTTCCAATTTTGAATGTGGCTCCTAGAAAATTTAAAATCACGTGCGTGGCTCACACCCTATTTCCATTGGACAGCCCTGCTACAGAGAACAATGTGGGAGGCGACTGCAGTTGTGCGGATAAGAGAGGAGAGTGGATCAGACCTGGGTGATAGTGATAGAGGTGAGAAATGGTAGGATTTTGGATGTAGTTTGAATCAATAAGTGGTAAGATTTGTTTTTGAAAGATGGAATGGGAGAGAGAGAGGTAATGATGAGTCAAGGATGAAGGCAAGGGTTTGACTGAGCAGCTGGCAGAGTGGAGTTGGGGAAGACCTGGACTCAGCCTCAGACACTGAGTTTGAGATGTCCACAACATAGCCAAGCAGAGACATTTCGTGGAGAGTTACAGAGGCGAGTGTGGAGTTGGGGGGGAGAAGTCAGGGCCAGGGATATAACCTGGAAGTAAGCATGGAGGTGCTATTTAAAGCCGTGAGTCTGGAGGAGGAGCCTGAGGGAAGAGAAGAAGACCAAGGCCTGAGCGCTGGGCGCTTCAGCGTTGAGAGTTTGGGAGAAGAGGAGAAACCACAAAGGAAGTGACCAGGGAGGTAGGAGAAAACTGGAGTGGCTGACGTCCTAGGGGTGGAGTCAAGAAAGTGCTTTCAGGAGACAGGAGAGAGAAACTGAGTCAAATGCCATGGAGAGGGTGGCTAAGAAGAAGGCAGAGAGCTGGCTCTCAGGTTGAGCTACATGGGGGTCATGGGGGATCTTGACAAGAGCTCTCTCGCTGGAGGCAGTGGTAGAAGCCTGAGTGGACTGGCTGACGCCAGAATGACCACTGAGGAATTTGGAAGCAGCGAGTACTGCAATTTTTCAAGGAGTTTTCCTATAAAGAGGAGCAGAAAAATGCGAAGATAGCATTAAGATTAGGCCATATACCCAAATGTCAAAAATTGTACCCCTGAGATTATGAATGTTCTTTTTAAAAATTTTGTTGTGACTTAAAAAAAATTTCTTATAAAAAACATGTTAATTTTGAACAAAAAAAGTTCTAAAATCAAGAGTGGAGTTGGTACAATTTCTTGATAGCCAAACCCTCCAACCAGCTCAGTTCTTACACAGAGAAGGAACTTAGAAGGTTCCCTAGGAATGTTTTCAAATTTTCCTTGAAAATGGAGTGGTTTTGTCTCTTTACCTGGGGTGAGACACAATATTCAATTTCTCCTTGAATTACTAGGATCCATTTTAAACTGGCCTGTCTCTAGAACCGATCTGAACAAATTGATCCACCACCCATCAATGCAGGGCGTGTAAAGGGATCTTCTAACTGTTTAGTCTTTTAGTGTGAAAGCCAAGGAGAAGTTCACTGTGTCAGGATTATTCCCACATGACCTATATTGAGGAAAGTCTTTGGTGCAGCAACTGTTTTTGCTTGATAAGTAATTGTGATTAACAGTAAAAATAGTGATAAGTTAATATTCACTGAGTGTTCAGCAGGTGCCAGACACAATGTTAAGGACTTCACATACCCTTGTTCATATGATCAGCACAGTAAACCTATGTTAGATATTGTTGCTACGCCCATCCATTCTAATGGCTAAGGCAACTAAAGCCCAGAGACCATCTAGCTAGTAAGTGATGAATCAGGGACTCCAGCCAGACTTGCCTGATCACAGCCCGAGTCCCAATCCACTCCCAAGAGTGTATAAAACCAGGTAAAAACTCCCTTTCCTGCTGTAGGCCCTGCAGACTCCTTCTTGTGGGTAGGCAGAGAGGCAATGGGGGGTGGGGCGGGGACCCCATGGGGGCAGCCTTTTGGAAGGTTTCAATCAAGATTTTGGAATTAACAAAAATGGATTTTTTTACTGAAGGAGTGATTTTCCTGCATTCTGAACTCAAAAACTAGCCAAGAAAAGTGAGCAGTAACATCTGTAACACTGGCCTATCATAGATTTTTGGCAAAGCCAGACCCTCATGTTTCTGTGGGTGGTTCAAGAGCCCATCTATCTCTGTGGCAGAGGTAGCTGCATTTCAGCAATGGAGACACGGTCTTAAAACAAACTTTTTCAAAATTGATCCTATGGTCATTTTATTGCCCAAATAAAAGACCCTCCTTCTGTTATAATATGTCCTTTCTTGTTACATGGATTTGTCTGTTTTGCCAGCCAGTAGCATCTCTATAAAGTATAAAAAGTTTGTACAGTAAGTTCAATAAACATCACAGATACTTCCTCTAGTCTTGATCCTTCATTATGAAGGGAGATAATAGCATCCCTCCCTGGGCTGGAGCTAATGTAAGTACTTAGCACACTGTCTGGCCCATAATGAAGGCTCAGTAAATGTTAGCTGACGTTAATAATAGATTCATATTGGATGACTGAAGTAATTAGCATATCAAACACTAGCCTGAGCATCACACCCTGTTTCTTTAGCTGCAATTACACTCTTCGTAGGCAAATTGTGCTTCTGAGATGCCTAATAGTTTTATTCTCTTAAGCAGGTACATATTTCTGCATAATTTGATTTACTCTATAAGATGAGCACAGTAAGTTATTTTGTCCCTAAATGGAGGCGTCAATTTTGTATACCTAAATTCATATGGATTCAACATTAGTGACGAAAATCTGAATTGACAGAAGCTACTGTATGTTGCAGATTGCAAATTTACTCAGATGTGTAGATAAAGTATAGTTTCTTCACGTTGTCCATAAATCTAGTTTTTCTCTAAATTACCTTGTAAGTCCTTAAAGGTTTAAGCAGCCTACTCTGATTAATATATTCAAATCTTTTAGGAAAAAATGCTTAGTCTGTTAATCCCCACATCTCTTCCCCTCCCACCTCCTCTCCAAGATGGCATCTGGCATCCTGGGGTGAAAGAGGAAGCGGGACTCTTGCAAGGGCATTTGAGGTGGCTTCTTCTGAGAGTCCTTCGTGATGAGCGGGCAGGGTCCTCCGACCTTGGGAGTCTCTGCCCCTCTCTAACACCCACTCTCCTTTCACTCCCACCTGGTGGCCTCCTCTTTCTTTAATTCCCTGGGCCAGAAGGGGTGGCTTTGCCTCCCTTTTCTGATTGAATCTCCTTTCCTTGCAGGAAAGTGCTCGAGTCTGAAGTCTCCCAGGCCTAGCCCCTGACTTATAAAATAGATTCTAAAGAAACTTTGCAAATCCTTTCTCTTTTTTGTAATGCCTGACTTTTACGCTTATTTTCTCGTTAAAGAGGTCATGACCTGGCTACCTCTGCCCTGGAGCACTGAGCCACAGTCCAGGAAATGGGAGGTTGCAAATGGAAACTGAGGAGGTGGGGTCAAAATGCCTTGAATTAATATTGATGAAATATTATCCCTGTAACTGTGTTTTGGAAATGAGTGAAAACCTGGCCATCTAAATGGCCACATTAGCTTGGGGAACTGCCATATGTAAGTAACATGCAAAAGTGGAAGGATGTGCCAGATGGTGAATAACTGCTGTGGCGATAGAGTGCTGGAGGAATTAATGGTGAATAATGATTAGAATGCTAACTGATGGTACTTCTAACACCAGGAGCTGCGGTGAACAAACTCAGTAACGATCGGAAAAGAAAGAACAACAAGAGGGTATGTCAAAGTCTGTGTTAACTGAAGTTCCCATATGGACCCAAGACTGTGGCAGTGATTATTTCTGATACATGAGGACCATCTGCTCTCTCATACCAGCATCATTTCACATCAAAAGGACAGAGTGTCAGCCTTAAATTTTGAAAAAGGGAGTAGCTAGAACTAATGCGAAGGGGAATGTAGATCTTAATATATGTTTCCTCTCTCCCTATTGAAATTGACCCGTGAACTCTAACTTCCCAATTCATGTTTGTCCACCCAAATCTGATAACTTCTTCTTTCTTTCCTATCCCACCCTCCCTCCCTTCCTTCCATCCTTTTTCCTTTCTCCTTCCCTTCTTTTTTCTTTTCCTTTCTTCTGTCGTTGATTACAAACCCTCTGACTGCTCCAGCCCCACTGATCACCTTTCCTTCTGCGTTCTGTTACAGGTAGTCAGCACTGTACAATTTAGCATTTGACTTAGTGCTGTGCACTGTCTTATGTAATTTAGAAAATTATTTCTTGTATTTTAAAGTCATCTTCTCAATGAGACAATATATGTTTCCGTGGAAAAGAATCTGGAGTTTTGCTTCTCTGTGCCTATTCTTCTTCATTAGTGAGTGTCAAATAAATATTTCATGACTCTAATAATTATGAGAACAACAATGATAGTTATTTTAAATATTGTGGTCTGAGTAGTGTTGAGGGCAGAGCTTCGATTTTTGGTTCCTGTTTTTCTGTTATGCCTTTTGCAGGTGCTTCGTGGTGTCATGAAGTGAATGAAATGAGATGTGTTTGGCATTAAGCTTGGAGTTGTTGTCACTGTCATCATTGTCACCTCATAATCAACACTGCTACCACTCAATTATTCAACCTTTTCTATGTGCCAGATATGTTATCTTATTTAATTCTCAAAATAGTCTTGATGACACAGGTATCACTTCTTCCATTTTTTAAATGAGAAAATAGGCCTCTAGAGAGCTCACTAATTTTACTTATTATAATTAATTCACCAAATATTAATAGAGCACTTATTATGTGTCAAAGGGTATTCTGAGGGTCTACAAATATTACCGCATGGAATTCTCAAAGCAATCTTAATGAGGTAAGATATGTTGTCCCTATTTCACAGATGAGAAAAATAAGAATCTCGGAGAGCTTAGTAACTTAATTAGTCAAGTAATTACTGAGCTCAAAATTTGTGCCAAATTTCTGTGCAAGATGCTGAGGATACAGTGGTGGAAAAGTCAGACATGTTGTTGGCTATCTGGAATTTAGAGTCTAGTAGAGGAACCTACAGTCTAGTGGTGTGCGATAAGCATCCTGTTTCTTCCAAGTGTACACAATAAAAAGTGGTGGAGT
Source organism: Diceros bicornis minor (assembly GCF_020826845.1). Classification (NCBI taxonomy): domain Eukaryota; kingdom Metazoa; phylum Chordata; class Mammalia; order Perissodactyla; family Rhinocerotidae; genus Diceros; species Diceros bicornis. The sequence goes on along the minus strand of NC_080749.1, from coordinate 10,847,959 downwards.
TCCGTGAATGAACTCAGATCCTGGATGACTGACTGTATCCTGATGCTGCCCTAGGACACTGGAGAGAGTAACCCTACCCTTGGCCCTATGCATTAGAGAGTCTTGCGTATCATGGTCACACAAAATAAGTTTACCTGAGAACACATGACACTGTCTCTTGGAGCTCAGTGCTGGCGTACGGTGACCTGTATCCTTAAACATCCACTCTCGTGACAAACACTGTTCAGGGCCGAGAGAAACACTTCTGCACAACTCTCACCTCATGTCCTCAATGTAACAGACAACTGTGTTGGAAGGAAACACAGGTCTGTAGGCTGGGCCCCTGTAGACTTTGGAGATGAACATTACTTTGGGAGACAAGGAGGATTTGAGCTGCAGAAGCACTTAGATAAAGGAAAAGATAAGCTAATTAAGTTGCCAAAATTTCCCTGGAAGACAGACTAATTAAATTGTCAAATTCCCTCTCTCAGAACACGTGAATACAGTTGAGTCTTGCAAAACAAAGTGTCATTTTCCACTAGTGCCAACATCCATTTACTTTCGTCTTTTCTTTTTTTTTTTTTTTTTTTTGTGAGGAGATCAACCCTGAGCTAACATCCGCCAATTCTCCTCTTTTTTTGCTGAGGAAGACGGCCCTGGGCTAACATCTGTGCCCATCTTCCTCCACTTTATATGGGACGCCGCCACAGCATGGCTTACCAAGCAGTGCGTCGGTGCGCGCCCGGGATCCGAACCAGCGAACCCCGGGCCGCCGCAGCGGAGCGCGTGCACTTAACCGCTTGCGCCACCGGGCCGGCCCCAACTTTCGTCTTTTCTTGTTCCAATTGGAAGTACTCACCAATTAGGCCAGTCTTCACAAACACTGCACATGAGGGCTGAAACATTTTACAATATCGTATGTATGTAGGTCTAGGAAAACACTGTACAACATGATATCTATTCTTTACATTAGCATTTAGATAGATGGCAAATGCCAGAATCATAAATAATTTTATTTTTAGATAAAGAATGTAAAGGATTTAATTAAATTTTCAAAAAATTAAAAAAGAGCTTTGTTTAACTACATTTGATTTTAAAGGTTGATATTCATTAACTATAAATTTACAGTCAATTTTAATAAATAATTTTGCCTTATTTAAGGAAAAATAACTTTTTTACAAAATTTAGGAACAATAATTTTAATTTTTATTGATACTTTTGAAGAAAATAGATTCAAATTTTGTGCACATTGAATGCAATTCCATTTTGTTTTGTAATTTTTCATATCATTGCTGACAACAGAACACAAATTATGTATAAACTTATAATTATTTTAATGAAATGAAGTAAAGACCGATAAATTTTAAGGAATAAGCATATAATAATTTATAAATTAAACATATTGTTATTGTTACTCATCCCAACATTACCCCTCATCAGTAGGATACCCAGGAAGGCACAACAATTCCGTTCAGTTGTCTTTGATATTTTGTGAGCTTATAGTAAAATAAAGGCCATGAGATTACATGTAATTTTTAATTTTGTTACAGAAAAGTTACATTTGTCAAGATAGGAGGATAGAACATATTTTATCAAGCAGTTTGTTAGCTTGATTTATATCTTTTAAATATTTGGACATAGGCGTTATGGACTGAATTGTGTTCCCTCCAAATTCGTGAGTTGAAGCCCACGTATAATATGTGGGTCTCCATTTGTATTCCCACCCGGGGCCCCACAAATGTTAAGAGAAGACCTGCTGAATGCCAAACTCCTATCTGCCTCAATAAAGCAAATACTTTCACTCTACCATGGAAGAATTTTAGAAACACAGAGATAACTTTTCCAGATTCGCACATATTATTAGTTGGAAATCCAGGATTCAAACAGGAGTCTGTTTACCTCCCAAACCTGTGCTTCTGCCACGAATCTGCTGCCAGCTCTTTGTTAGGCTATCAACTGGTTAGAGCCAAAGTGCATGATAGAGAAGACCCCAACCTCAGCATCCCCTGTGTTAGGAAAGATGAGAGTTAGAGAAGCAGAAAGAGGCAGAATGGGGGTGGAGGTGGGGCTTTGCATGTTCAACCAAACAGCATGATTTGGAGAAGAGATGGGAATCGCACACTGATTTGTTGAGGTCTTAACGAGTCCCAGGGTCCTTTCAGTGGTTTGAGTCCAGAGCAGCACTGTCTGATAGAAAGAGAAGGTGAGCCACACATGTAATTTTAAATTTTCTGGTAGCTACGTTAAAAAAAGTAAAGAGACAAGTGAAATTAATTCTAATAATATTTTATTTAACTATCAAGTAGTGACTAAAAAAATTATTAATGGAGTATTTCATTTTTCATCCTTAGTCTTAGAAATCTGGCAAGTATTTTACACTGAAAGTACCTCTCCACGCGGGCTAGCCACATTGTGAGTGCTCAGTAGACACATGTGGCGATAGCGATCATGTTGGGCAGCGCAGCTCTGGATCCTCATTTGGAATTCTGTGTCTGAGTAGCCTGAGACATTTATGACCCTCCCGGGACCAGGATTCCATAGCTGCATGGTCAGCTCTATTTTACTGCTGGCACAAAGTCAAGTTCACAAGATGTACCTGGCCACCCTGAACTTATTTCTCAGAGGATTTGCAGCTCCTTCAAGGTGACAGACCAGAGATGCTGGAGCCCCAACCAAGGAGGACGTAAAAGCATATCAAGAAAGACTTTGCCCACAGATTTTTAGCAACAGACATTTATCTATATCCCAATGATGGCTATACATTGGCAAAAATTTGAAAACACCTTAATTTTCACAATTAGATTGGCTATCTCAAAAAAGATAATGTTCTGAATGAGGATCATTAACATCCTCTTGAGTTGAAAGACAATGCTTTTGAAGTGACATTCCAGAATGAATTTCTTCTGGTTCGGGAGAGAGTGAACATTTTCACAGTCAAACAAGGTGCTAGGAATTTGAATGCTGAACTTGACTGCTTAGGAGAAGAAATCAGAATTTCATCTAGGAAGGTGCCAAAATCCACCTGTGTCTCTTGGTGTTTGCTTGTGGCCACTTCCTTTTCACACATTTAAGTCTTCCCTCCCCACCCTTACACATTTTCTGTTGAATGATAATATTCCCTGGATCCTGATTTAGAAATAATTGTAGTGGTGAACAGCTGGCCTTTGGAGTCAGGCAGAATGAGTTTTTTTGTACTGACTCAGTCACTTAATAGCTGGATGATTATGGCAAGATATTTTTTTCCTCATGGCAAGGAAACAGATAAAATGATGTTTTCTCATACATAAAGTGGGAAATAATCATAGTTCCTATCTCCTAGGTTTTGGGGAGGATTAAAGGAATTAATACACACAATGCACTTAGTACAGGGACTGCCCATATCAAGTTAAATAAATGTTGGCTGCTATTAAAATCTCTTGAGCATTGGCATCTAATTTGTTGAACAACTGTAGGCTGATGGCTAAATCTACTGCTTTGTTTATGGAATTGGTTGATTCCTAAGTAAAAACCTTGACGAGCTAAAAATTCCGTTCTTTCTCATCTGTATGGAGGCTAGAGTTCACATGCAGTGAACCAGCACGGGGTCCACTGCTCCTTGACATGTATTTATTTTACTCTTCATTCTCTTTCTCTTTCTCTCTTTTTCTTCTCTTCACTATTGTCCTCTCACTTTTCTGGGTTCTTTTTAGCTTATGACTTAGGGATGCTGATACCCTCAATGGCATGGCTTCATCTCCTGGGACGAGGCACTGGAGACAATGCTCTTACGCTGCCCCTTTGCATGTTTATTTCCTTTCTTGTGGATGATGGCTATGCACTAGTCCTGAGGTGAGAGCTGGAAACCTTCAGTCGATCCACTTGGCTCAGTGTGGGTTTTCCATAAACAGTCACTGATAATATGCTAGATGATGATAATTAAAGGCAGGAATATTCTATTTATAAATTTGGTGCAGAACTCGCTCACCCCATCATCCTGGGAACCAGCCTGGCCGCCAGCCTCTTGGTAAGGCTGTGTAGGTGCTACTCCACAGGGACACCTGTGGCAGGTGTTACAGCAGGACAGTGGAGTGGCTGCTCTATGAGGAGACACAATGGGAAGGGTCATCCAGACAAGTTGTCTCAGTGAGACCACAGTGATTGGGAGGCTAGCAGACAGAAAAGGGAGCAGAGCTGGTGTCCAATGGGGAACAAAAGATCTGAGCCAAGCACGGGGATGGTACTCAAAGGCCAACATTCAAGCTGCAACCAGGATCAGAAGTCAGGTGGGCAGCCAGGTGTGGCGGAGCCCTAGGAACTAGAGGTTGAGGGGAACCAGTGGTCAGAAGTCCAGAGTGTAACTAGACAGCAACAATTCATCCACTGTGTCCTCAAGCAGGTGGCCTGCTGTATGCTTCCTGCTCTGCAAGTTGTGATTGCAGCCTGTGGCAGATCAGGGCATGGAGGTAGGTGGAGGGATCAGATTGAGTGGTGTGGGATCTGGGTGAGGTCAGAGTGTGACATTTTGGTGGAAGAATTGGTATTAGATGTAGTTATGGACTGAATGTTTGTGTCCCCCCCAAATTTATATGTTGAAGCCCTAACCTGCAATGTGATTGTATTTGGAAATAGGGCCTTAATGGAAGTAATTAAGGTTAAATGAGGTCACGGGGTAGGACTCTGATACAGTAGGACTAGTGTCCTTAGAAGAAGGGGAAGAGAGAGAGATCTGTCTCTTTCTCTCCTCCATGTGAGTACACAGCCAGAAGGTGGCCATCTGCAAGTTAAGAAGAGGGCTCTCACCAGAACTTGACCATGCTGGCACCTTTCCAGCCTCCAGAACTTTGAGTAATAAATGCCTGCTGTATATGCCATCCGGTCCATGGTATCTTGTTAAGGCAGCCCTAGCCCTAGCCCTGGACTAAGACAGATGTTAAGGTTTGATTTTGGGAGAGTGTGGAGAAGGGAAAGAAGGTGTACTTGGAGAGTCAGGCAGTATGGGGTTCAGATCCTGGCTTTGCTGTCACCACCTGTGTGGCCTTGAGAAGTCTACTTAAGTTCTCTGAGTGTCTGTTTACACACGTGTGAAATGGGGGATGGCGTGTACCTTTTTGGGGTGCCATGAGGATTTGAGACAATGAGAAAGTCTGGAATGGCAAGAAACTTTCAGATATGTGATAACTGCTTTAAAAATGTTGGTTTTCTCTCTCTTAGCTATTGAAGGAGCTTTTGCTGAAAAGGTGACGTTGTCCTATAAGGTGACCTGAGAAGGTAGGATCCTTTAGACCCAAGCTGTTCAGTGTGGCAGCCACTGGTCATATGTGGCTCTTGAGCACTTGAGATGTGCTAAATGTAAAATATACACTGGATTTTGAAGCTTTTATATGAAAAAAGAATGCAAAATAAATCAATTTTTAAATTGATTACATGTTGAAATGATTATGTTTGAGATGTAGTGAGCTAAGTAAAATATATTACTAAAATTATTTTCACCTGTTTCTTTTTTTAAAAGTGGCTACTAGAAAATTTAAAATTAGATATGTAACTCACATTATTTGTCTATTAGATGACACTGCTTTATAGCAAAGTTCAGAAGATAAAGACAATAAGTTATTAACACTGAGACCTGGACCTAACCTACCTCCTAACCAGTGTCAGGCTTTATATATTTAGATTGTGAGCTTATCCGTGGTAATCTAAACTCTACCAAGCTGCAGCTTTTCAGATGTTGGCCAACCCATCCCCAAAATATTAAACAAGGCAGCCAATCTTGGGCCAGTCTGCTGAGGAGGGCTGGAAGTCTGGAATGATGTGAGATGTTGCCCTATCTTGTGCACAGCTGGTAATGATCAGATCCCAGCAGTGGGTCTGCTCAGTCTTGGGTGGGAGGAGGGATCCTGAAATTAGCCTGTTGCACTGTGGTGGGGAGGCAGGAACTGGAGAACAGCAGGCCAAATATGGGGAAGTGCTCCACCATAGGACTGACCCTAGTATGTGCAGGGTCTGGAGCATGAGTGTAGACAGAAGCCTCTGGCCTGTTTTCCTTTTCCCCCATCCTGGCTCCATGCTGCATCATCAGGGGCCTTGCCTGCAAGGGTGTAGACATCCAACCCATGTGTTCATGCTCCATCCGTCCCCCCAAATGGCCCAGGGCTGTGCACACTGGGGACAGCCCTGTGAAGAGCCTCTCACAGCCCCTGGAGGCAGTCTTGGGGCTCTTTGTGCTGAGTTCCAGGCTCCTGGGTTCCAGAATAAGCTTTGGGCAGGTGCATCTTCTTGGGTCCAGTGATCTCTGGCTCACTGGGGAGGAGTGGGCTGGAGGCGGCAGGGCAGAGGCTCCAGGGCTAAGGGGTACTGGTTCAGCACAACCCACAGCATCAGGAGGGCTGGCCCAGGGATGCTCAGAGCAGGGGTGCTGGGGGCGTGCCTAGAAATCCTGGCCAGATGACAGGTAGGCAGCATGAGGGACATCCATCACGGAGCTTTGGCCAAGAGTAGTATCCCTTGGAAGAGGATTTAGAAAAGCAAGGTGGGGTCCGAGTACTAAAGAGATTTGGGATCACTAGAGGCAAAAACAAAGCTCTCCCTTAGAGAACCCAGTTATCAACACTGGGACACAGAATCTAGATGGCACAGAGCAGGAGAACCTGGGTCACTCACCAAGGCTGGTCACAGCTCTTTACATTTGAGCTGTAGGGTTCACCTGTTGGGTGGGGCTGAGCCTGAGGGGTGGGGAAAGGGGTGAAGTGGACCCAGAGAAGGAGTCAAGTACAGAGGTTGGGGGTGAGGAAGGCCTGACAGCCAAAATCTTTGTCTATAAATTAGTGACACACATAGAAAGGGCATAAGAAAAATAAGCCTGGATCTGTGCATGCTGGAGCCTTCCCTTCATTCAGGCTTTGCTCAGATATCTCTTCCTCAGAGAGGTCTGTCCTGACCACCTTGTGTTAAATGGCACCCCCTGCCCCCTTTCTGATTCTCTCTGTCCCCTTGCTTTGCTCTGAAAGCATTTATTATTTGGTGATACATAATATCTGAATATGCATATACAGCTGTGTGTCGCTTAATGACAGGAATACATTCTGAAAAATGCATTGTTAGGCGATTTCGTCGTTGTGTGAACATCATCGAGTGTACCTACACAAACCTGAGTGGTAGAGCCTACTACACACCTAGGCTCTACGGTACTAATCTTATGGGACCACCACTGTATATGTGGTCTGTCGTTGACCGAAAAGTTATGTGGTGCATGACTGTATATGTATCTATATATAATATAATAAAATACATATAAAACATATGTATATGTACATATATATGTTATATATAAGTGTATGCATATATACATATTATATATATATACACACACATACACGTTATATATGTATATATACACACACACACACATATGTTTATTTTGCGTCTTCCTCTCTAAACTGATTTTATACGTCTGGTTCACCACTGTCTCCTGCCTCTGGGCTAGTGAGTGGCACTTAGTAGGTACTCAGTGAATATTAAATAAACAAATAGCAGCAAGGGATCGCTCGCCCTTCGTGAGCATTTACTGGATGTTGGGCAATGGCTACCTGGCTCTGGTGGTGTTTCCAGCCAGGCCGTCTGTAGTTCTCACAAGAGAGCATTTTCTCCATCAGAAGGCCTCTGGTCTGGGCTCAGGGGAGAGTCTGGTCAGAGGCCATAGTTACCATATGGGAGGTAGAACCTGGCCAATCGCAACCTGTCGGGGTCTATGGGACTGGGGGTCTGTTACTTCCTAAAGATGGAGGAGTTTGTATTCTAAGAGCCAGTGCTGTCTCTGCTGCTCCCCTGACACTCCAGGGTGACTCTCAGTGCTGTGAGAGCCCACACCTCCACTCAGAGGATGCCTGTGCAAATGCACGTGGGCCCTCGTGTGCAGGCTCCCTAAGTCTCTCTCTTCTCCCGGACGCAGAGCGGGATTCCTCGGTCTGGAATGTCTCTGCCCAGCTATAGGGCCCAGCCTTCTCTGGAACTCTCCGATCGTGTTTCCAGGCCACCCTTCTGTTCCTGGTCCTGTCTGTGATGACACTGCACAGCTGGTTTATTGTGAGCTCACCATGTGCCAGCCACTGTTCCAGGCACACACGTGTATGGGCACTTTTAATCCTCAGAGCCACTCGTGATGCAGCTCCTGTTGCCACCATCTTTCCACTCCAGAGAAGCCTGGGACAGAGAGGTCAAGTACCCTGGCCAAGGTTATGCGGTCATCCCAGGCCATGCCCTTGGGACAGACAGGCTAGAGAAGCAGCAAGGCCCACCGGCCCCTGGTGCTCAGCTTCTCTGACCATTTCTCATCCCCACTTCATGCTCCGCCTCACTGTAGGGCACCGGGGTTCTGCCTTTAGACCAAGTGGCCGCAGTGGGAATGACAAAGGGAAGCAGAGATGGTCTAAGTGTCCCTTGGCTCTGAAGGGAAGGTGAGAGCCAGGGCCACAGTGATTCCTTAGTTCCCTGTAGGAAATCCTTGGAGTCACATATAGGAATCATGAAGGAGGTGTAATTTTATGGCTTGAATTGGAATCAACCTTAGTTGAAAGTGTGTGTGTGTGTGTGTGTGTGTGTGCACGTGCTCTAATGCTTTCCATTAGCAGACAGTGTATGAGCTGCTTTGTGCCAGGAGAGCCAGACTCTGCCAAGGGCTGTGGAGTAGCTCAGAGGCACGAGCACCACGGAGGAACTTTTGTCCATTTGGGGAAGTAAGACTTGAGTGTGAACCCTGCTTGCCCCCTGCTTGCTGTGGGAATGGGGACAGGCGACTCGAGCACTCTGAGCTTTAGTTTTCCTATCTGTGATATGGCGATTAATACACCGAGGGATACTTTGAAGACTGGTTGATTTGAGGATGTAAAGCTCAGAGTACAGTTGTGGGTGCATGGAAGGTATCCACAGTGGATATCTGTTATACCTGCCTGCCCAGCGTCCATCCTCCTTCTTATCATTCACCATCCTAATCTGCCTTTGGAATTTCACTCCCCGACCCCCTGCTCCAGAGGTGGGCACGTGGCCCCGGCCTGGCCAATCAGAGCCACAGAATCTGCTTCAGGACTGGGCATGCGACTCGATCCAGGACAAACAGAACTCAGGCCTGAGACTTTTGCTGGAACGACTTGGACAGAGAAGACTGGGCTTGGAGCTGATGGTGGCTGTCATGGACCCACATGGGTAGAGCTTGCCTGACAACAAAGCTAACACTTAACAGGAAAGAGAAGATTTATATCCACCCAAAGAGAAAAAATCGGAGCCTGATGTCATCCTCAGGCCCAGGACCCAGCTGTGCTGCAATAAGGTGCGTTTCTGCGTTTCCCAGGGACATGACAGGCCAACAGACTCTTGTTTACTAGGTCAGCCATCTGCAACAGAAAGTGTCGTGATCCAGATAGTGCTCAATACGTACTACTGAAGGGGTGAATGTGTTGAGTGCTTTCAATTATTATTATTAGCAACAATATTTACCATTTATCGAGTAGTTACAGTGTGTCAGGCCTTCTCCAAAGTGCTTCACATGCCTCCTGTATTTAATCCTCACCATCTCCCTAGAGGCAGGTGCCACGACTGTCTGCACTTAGCAGGTGAGAAAGTCGAAGACCAGAGAGATGTGACTTGACCAAATTCTCTCAGGTGGTGGAGCCAGCATGTGAACAGTCTGGATCCATGACTACTATGTATAATATTGTGTATTATAGGATATTGTTCAGAAACTGTACAAAATAATATTTTTATTTATTGATGTGAAGAAATCTATGTCTTTCCCCTGGAGAACTCCCTTTCAGAAAACTAGCAAGAGGCTGAGAGTCTATGTATTTGTCAGGTGACAGAGAGAAAGTGAGAGAGAGAGAGAGGGGGAGAGAGAGAGAGGGTGGAGGGGAGAGATTAATTTGTTTTAAGGAACTAGCTCATGTGATTGTGGAGGGCTGGTAAGTCTGAAATCCACAGGCAGGCCAGCAAGCTGGAAACTTAGGCAGGGTTTCTGTGTTACAGTCTTGAGCCTGAATTCTTTCTTCTTTGGGAAACCCCAGTCTTTACTCTTAAGGCCTTCAACTGGTTGGATGAGGTCCACCCACGTAATAGAGAGTAATCTGCTTTATTCAGAGTCTACTCATTTAAATGTTAATCAAATCATAAAAATACCTTCACAGCACATCTAGACTAGTGTTTGTCCAAGCAACTGGGTGCCATAGCCTAGTCAAGTTGACACATAAAATTAACCATCACAGTCCAGTCTTATGTCCATCATCGACACCTTGGGTAGCCCTGGTCAACCATTTTCCTCTCTGGTCTCAGTTTTCCCATTTGTAAGAGAAGTGGTTATACTAGGGAAATTTCCAGGGCCTTCCAGATAAAATAGTCTTGCCTCACTCAGGGGGCCTTATGGCCCCAGTTACAGGGAAGTATTCTGGCAGCTCTTCTCCAGACCCCTCCCTTGGACTCATCAGTCCCATCCTTCCTTCTGTCAGGGTCTGCCCCACTCTTATGTTCCTCTTTGCATGCTGCCATGCACAAAGCAAAAGGGGCCACCAGCCCGGAGTGGGTATGACACGACAGTTCCTTTGCCCATCACCGATTAGAATGACTGTGTCCCTTACTTCATATTCTAGGGAGAGAGCATGCTTGGTTGCAGGCCATCCAGCAGGTTGGTTGGAGCTGTGTCAGGTACTGACTCCAGGTTTAATCAGCTACAGCTGGGAGTGGAATCCTTTGGCTTGCTGTCTGCTCAGAAGGTGTTGTGGGAGCATATTCCCTGAGAAAGGCCCTGAAGGAGGGAGGAGGGCAGGAGATGGGGGCTGCCCAGGCTGGGCAGACAGATTGACTGATGCATCCATTAAAGTTCTAGCCTTTCATGCTGGAATGATCTGCACCTTATTGTTGCCGCTGTCTGTTTGTTTGGTCTGTGGAGACTGTGCAAACCAAATGGCGTTAGACCCACGTCAAGGCTGCTCATACTGATGGTGACAGTAGTGGAGAGGACCGAGAGAAAAATATTCTGAGGACAAACAGATTGAGAATGAGAAGGCCATTTTCCCCCTCACTAATGACCCTAAAGTTTACTCAATGATCCAGAAACTCCAAAAGTAAAGCCATTAGTCACAGTGTTGTCAGAGTGAAAAAGAAAGAAAGAAAAAGCCAGGCGTATCATTTTGGAAGTGATTCCACACAAGTGCCCATTCTGCACGCCTGAGTGCCTGGGCCAGGCTGGCTGGTTTAATTACTGTTTGCCCTGCGTGGTATTAAGTCAGACACATGACAAGCACACCCGAGGGTCAGTGACGACCTGTGTCCGGCCATGGGGAGGCTGGCTCTCATTTCCTCTGTGGGCTGGGCAGGGGCTCCTTGCCAGGGGCTGGCGCCTGCCTGGAGGAACCACCAACCTGTTAGCTTTGAGGGCAGCAGAGTATAGCCCCCAACGGTGATGCAGAAAGGGCCACAACATCACTTCTGGGACATCTCTAGGCCGAGAGTGAGAAAGAGAAGGAGAATAAAACAGGAATGATGGGGCTCAAGAGCACGTCCGTGCTTGGGGTGGGAGCTGCTGTAGTTCACTTGCTTGTCTTCCCTACGAGACTGTAAATCCACAGAGGGCAAAACTCTCATTCCGACTTTGCAATAACAGGAATGATAACAAGAACGGCGTAACAGTTTTTATCTATTGATCACCCACTATCAGCCGTGTTCCGTGCTGAGGTCTTTACGTATATTAACTCTAATCTGCATGGTGGATTACTACTCTTTGAAGACAGGGAAACTGAGGCTCCAGAGGTTAAATTCATTGTCCCAAGTCAGACAGCTGTATGCAGCAGAGTTGGGGTTCAAACTCAGGCACTTTCCCTTTTTCCAAGTGCCTCCCACATTCCTGACTCTGATGTTACACTGAGTACAAAATAAATACATAATAAATGAATGAATACATTGGCAGGCCACTTTCCTTCTCTTGTCTATAGCACTTCTGTGGCTAAATAGTGAGTTTCTTCCTTCTGTCTCACATTGGCAGGAGGGTTGGCTGTTGGCAGAATTTGAAACCCCATCCTCTCCTTTCCCCGTGTCTCATCCCTCTTTCGAGCTGTTATTTCAGACTTAGAAGCAGCACAGTAGAATGGAAAGAGTAGTCAGTTTGGATCCCCACAGAGAGGGACTGGAATCCTGGCTCCACGAGAAGCTCTGTCGAGTTATTTCACCTCTTTGAGCTTCGTTTTCCCATCTGTTTAATAAGAATAACAGCCACCCCTGCAGAGAACCCTGGTGAGGATTTGGGGGATTCACCATCTATAAGTGGTATGTGAGTGTTGCGCTCAGAGCAGGAGCCAGAAAGTGGATGTTCTCACCTTCTTTCCCTCAGACACCCCTGTTTTTGTCTCTGCCTCGCTCTTGGGCTCTAGTAACAGATGCTGGGGTCCTGGTTCCTGGGAAGATGAAATGCCACAGAAATGAAATTCTAGAAAACCGTGCACAAAAGTATAAAACTCAGATCTCTGACCTTTAGTCATTTAAACTTTTATGCACAAGGCTTGGAGATTTTAATTCAGTCCAGTTCAGTTCAGTTCCGTGAACACTGACCCCACACCCCTGCACCTGGCACTGAACTGGACCTGGGGACGCAAAACTCCTGTCTCAAGATGCTCACACTCAGGTTCTGGGAGAAGGGACAGATATTTCAGTGAACAATTTGAAAGCTAGTATACTTAAGTACAGCCCCGAGTTGTGTACAGGGCTCCATGCGGCAGAGTGGGAACGGGGCGGGTGAAGGGCAAGTGGCCAGGTGAGGTTCTCAGAGGAAGTAAGGAATAAGCTGAATTGTGAGGATGGGTCACTGTGTGCCTGCTGGGAAGAAGGTGGGAAAGGCTTTTTCAGCCTAAGAACCAGACTGTGAAGGAGGTGGAGAGTGGTGCTGCTTGTTGAAACGACTGGGGCACAATTTCATAGCATTATATGCAGAATTGTTGGGTTCTTCTCCACAATTTACTACACTTCAGGACAATTGGAGAACACTGTGGGCCAGAGTGTTTGGGGGAAAGCTTCTTGGGTAATGTGGGTCTCTGCTAATTTAGAAGTCATCACTTCCACACCCCCGTACCCCCTTCCAGTGGATGATGCTAGGTAAGGTTTACATATTTTGCAAGACTTTCCTCTATTCCTTTCTTCACAGATAGTATCATAGGGTGATTCATTCTTTTATTCTAAAACCATTTTTTGATAGCTCCTGGACTGTGCCGGGGCCCATGTGCATGTTGGTTCTGCAGAGCAGAAACCCATAAACATTCTTGTCAGTCCAGCGGGAGGGTGGGTGTGTAAGCAGATGATTACCATCCAGTGGCACCTGCTGGAACAGAGGGGCCCAGAGGGCCTAGCATGAGCTTGCTTCATGGTGCTCAAAAGCCTGAGCAGAAGCTTCACACTCCTTGGTGGAAAAGTCTTTCTACTTGATTAAATTCAATTTATATGCTAATTGTGTTATCTACCCGCAAAATCAGTTTTTGGAAAAAGGAGGTAGGAGGTTTCAATGGGTGAGCAGGAGGTAGCTTTTATTAAGTACCCACAGCAGGGGCCTCTTACAGCTAGGATTTTATTAACAGCTCTGTGAGATCGATGTTGTTAGCCCCAATTTCTAGAAGAAGAACAGGAGATTCAGAGAGGTTAAGTGACTTACCCAAGGTCACACAGCTAGTTGGTGTGCCAGCCAGGATTTTAATCTAGGTTGGACTGACTTGACAGCCCGACTGCTAAGGCACACTGTAAAGGTGGACCCCGCTCTAAACCTGCACTGCCTAAGACCGGAGCCACCAGCCCCATGTGGCCATTGAGCTCTTGAAATGTGGCTAGTGTGACTGAACTAAATTTTTACTTTTTTGGAATTTTAATTTAAATTTAAAATTAGAAACTGGTACTCTTTTCAGTTATCAGAAAACTTTTATGTATGTTTGCAACAACTTGGGTATGTGAATCTACTCACTCAACTGTAAATTTGACAAACTCTAAATGCAGATCAGGTATTTCTGATGCAAACTTAGTGTCCCTATTGAGACGTGCTGTTAAGTGTGAAATACACTCTAGAATTCGGAGACATATTGATTACATGTTGAAGTGATAATATTTTGGATATATTGGATTAAATAAAAAATATTTTAAAGATTACTTTCACCTGCTTCTTTTCCTTTTTTTTACTGTGGCTATTAAAAAGTTTAAAACTAAATATGAGGCTTGAATTCTATTTCTTTTGGACAATGCTGTTCTAAGCCAGAGTTTTAAATAAACGAATGAACTTTGTTAATTTGTCAAGGCTACTGTATGCAGAACAAGATAGTAATAAAACATTCCAAAAACATATTTATTTTTTTATCTCTTAGCTGACTCACTGGCCTTCAAGTCATCAGAACTGGGGAGGCCTTTACTGTAGACAGGAGGCCAACAAAGTTCACGTGATCCTTTTCAGATGGGCCAGTATGAGGCCAGAGATCTATGGCACCAAATGCAGAACAAATTGAGGGATGATCAGACTAGTAATGAGCGGGAGGTGGGCAGGGAGAAAGGGAAGTCAATGATGACTCTGGTTGAGGTCCTGGAGACAGTTTTAGGCTGCAGCTTTCAAAAACCAGACACTTCATGCTCACGCGCATACAAGAGCCCAAATCAAAAGCCGTGAGGCCCTGCAGATCGAACAGCAGAACTGATTCCATAAACAATTTAGACTCGGTATTCCAGCTGATTTCAGAGCTTTATTTTTGCCCGACTCTATTATTACAAAGGTTTTCTGTCTGACTTTCCCATTACCGCTCTATTTGTGAAGCTGAGATTCAATATTTGAAGTCTGAATTTTCCCTTCACACCCAACTTTACTGACAGAGTAATATAGATGTATTTGAGGGGAGAGGGGGAAATGAGATGAGGTAAACTTCAAAGTTCATGAAGAAATCGCAAATGACAGTGAATGAGAGTTGAGTTATTTTGATAATTTGGCAAAAAAAGAATTGTGACTGGTATTCCGATTTTTTGATGCTGTTTTTAGTACTTTTCTGAGGTGCTTGCCTCTCCAGCATTATTAAAGCTATTGCTCAGGATTTTAATGTCTGCACTTGAACTGTTTTTCTCCTGAGGCTGGGGGGAGAGAGAGAGAGAGATAGAGCAAGAGAGAAGAGAGAGGAAGAGTGTGGTAAATTACTTTTGGAACAAAGATGACTTTAGACCCTTAGCATCGGCTGATTTAATATTTGTGGTTTCAACTATTTATTTGCAAAGCACTCCAAAAGGACCCTTAATACATGATGACTGGTCATTTTAAGAGGCAGACTGTGAATGCCGGGTGTGTGAAGCTGGCGTGGTAAAGCAGTGTGTGCACCCAGCCAAGCCCGTAACAGCATAGCTCTCCTTGGTCTTGGCGTTTCTTGCTCATTTTGGAGTCCATAATAATCTTCGCCAAGGGTTTAAAAAGCTGCATCAGTGTTTCAGCCATACTTTGTGCATTTAATGGGGACATTGCATGCGATGGGTGTTCCAAAATTTGACGGTTATCAAATGTCTCTGGTCACCCTTGTGAACATGAATATCAGTTGGAATTGGAAGCTTTTGAGAAGCTCTGGACTGAGAGTGTTGCCACAACAACTGTATTGCTTTTCTAGAAGATTCCAGAGAAACTGGACCAAACCAGGGAAAGCAGTTCCACAGAGTGCAAACTGAACTGGGCAGGGTGTAAGGAAATGATCAGGTTGAGGTTGTAGTTGTGCAGTCAAGGCCTTGTAACCGAGCAAGAAGGGGCCCGCTCTGCCCTCCGCATTCCAGTGTCAATCAATTGCAAATAAGTCGGTGGTTGAGAAAGGAAAATTTATACGATTAGCCAGCACAATCAGAAGATGGTGGACTAGTGTCCTAAATAACTATCTTAAAGTCATACAGAATCTTGAGGCAGCTAGATAGGGGAAATGGGCAGGGAAGGAGGGGGTTTAGGGATGTCGATCATCTGGTGTGATGAACTCCAAGGTGCCTCATTATCTCTTTCTTCTGTCATTTGTGGTGGGCACCAACAGAGAGTTTTTCTCTCTGGAGGACTTCATGTTCCTGGGGAACTCAGAGAACAAAGTTATCCTTATCACAGCTGGGTGATACACGTAAGCAAGTCATAGAACGACCAGAACATGTATTTTACAAAAGTGACAGGTGCCTAATCATCTAGGCTATGTGCAGGCTAGAATATTCTCAGAGACTAGTGAGTCAGGATCACAGTTAGAATGTTGCCTCCTTTCCCTAAGATGGCTTCCCTCATGCTAACCTGAGATCTAGCTGTCACAGCCTTAGTCAAGGCTTCTGCTGTTCTGGTCCTGCCACCATCCTTGTCGTGTCTGGCAGGGTTTTGTACTGGGTGTCGCCTCTCCTGGGCTGGTCCTCACTGGGGGCATGAAGCTCTCTTCTGTCTACTGGCCGTTTCTCCAAGGGGCTTACCTTTGTCAGTGATGATGACGCTACTTTTTGCTCTGTAAGTCTGCCCAGTTCAGTAATTCCAGACTTTCACCACTCTGCTTATTCATTTGTTCAATTTGTTTTCTCATTCATTGATTTACTCAACAAACATTTATTGATTTCCTGCTGTGTACCAGATCAGTCTGAGCACACAGGGACATCTACAACATTTCTTGCTGTGTCTAGTTCTGAGGGTCATTCGTTCATTTAATAAATAATTTATAAAATTCAGTCAAGGTACACGGAGCACCCAGTGGTTCTGGGCCCGTGGAAGGCTCTGGGCTTTCCACTAGCTGTAGCTTAGGTTTTGCTCGTCTCTTCCCACCTCCTCACCCACTGTGTCCTAGCTCCTGGGACATCAATTAGTTGACTAGTCTTTAACATCCTTTTTAATTTATATTCTTTTAAAAAGCTGATTAGAAATATACATTGAAATTCAAACAAATAAAAAAAAATAGAAGTTAAAAAAAAAAGGAAAAGGATGAAACCAGAGGAACCGTTCTTACCCAAAATACATCCACGGGGCTCAGGTAGTTTTCTAGAGATGGACCAAAACTGTAGCTCTGTGTTTTCCTGAGTGCCAACCCAGGAGGAAAACATAGTCATTGACACTGTCAACTTTACGGAACAGGGAATTCCAAGAGAACATCATAAACCAGGATCTCAGGAGAGGCACAGATAATCCTGGCACAAACATCTCCAGTGGGTTCTGCTAAAAGTTCAGAGGGTCCTCACTCCAAGAACCACATCATCAGAAGCATCCTCACAAGACTTGAGGGAGGAGTGTCTTTTACACGACAGTTATCTTGCGTCCCTGATGTTGGTTGAGGGTACACCATCTAAGCTTGGTTCAGTAAAGGCAAATTGACAGGGTACCAAAATAATGATGCCCAGATGTGAAGCAGGCTTGTCTTGAACTTACTCTGAAGGTGACGTACAAGCACATCTGAAGCAGAAGGGATCTAAACCCAAAAGCTTCAGGATGTGGCAGGTAGTCACTGTGTCTGTGCCTTGTGTGTGACAACAGGGAGTAATGGAGAGTACCAGATCTGGTAAGGACACTCCACTCATACTTAAAAATACCATCCCATCAAGACCAAACTAAACACTCCCAAAGACCAACCTCAGCCTTGGGCTGCCAGTTTGTGAATTCTGGTCTAGAAAAATAAATGGACTGAAATTAGTCAGACAAGTGTCCCCAAATATTGTTTTCTACAGCTGAGCTATTGATAAATATCAGGCAGAAAGAATTCAAGTTCTTGCTCTTTGATAAGTACTAAGAAATCAGTGGGCATATGCAGCCTTCTGATTGATATGTCCTTGAAATGAATTTTACATACGATCCTGGCATAGTGTTGTGCCCTGGAGTTATACGTTGAGATAAAATATAATCTCTGCTTTCCGGGAGCTTCAAGACATATATGCAATGAATGCATAAAGTGGAGTGTGATATATGCATAAGTATGTACCAGGGATGCACAGACAAGAAGTGAGAGTAGCATTGAACTACTGTGGCTGGAGGTCAGGAGTTAGGAGATCAGAGAGTCAGAGGATCAGAGGGTCAGGGATCAGGGAAGGCTTCATCCAGGAGGAACGGGGAAGGCAGCTGGGTCATGGTAAAATCAACACTCACCACTCCATCATTTGTTTCTAGTTGCCCCCCTTGGTGCCAAGAAGAAGGTGAGATATGATTGAGGAAAGGCCATCTGGCGGGAGCCCAGGGCCCCTCCATGTCAGCCCTGGTTGAAGTGCAGGTGGGGCCTTGGCAATCCTGGGCGAGCCTTTGGGTGGTGAGCTGTGGATAGGGAACCTCAGTGTCCACTGAACTGAATTAGCTCCCTACCCTTGTTTGGGAGATTCTCTCCCACCTTACGGGTCCAAGCCCACTCCCCATAGTTGAAATGGGAAATGCAGATTCTCCTGCTTCCCGCCTCCCTCGCTACTGGGCAGGGTGTGGGATTTGGGCATTGCCGGTCACGAGGCTGCCCAGGTTCTGAGTGGCACAGGGATGGCACAGGCCCTGTGCGAGGGGTGTGGCTGTGGCGGTGTGGGCGGGGCCAGCCCAGGTCTGCAGTGAACCTGGGCTTTGCTTCCGGCTGCACAGTCTCGGAGTGGTTCCCTGTCCCCTCCTGAGCGTTGGTCAGTCATCTCATATACTTTTTTTTTTCCCCAAATGGATGCAAAATTCATTCAAAAAGCTGATAAAAGTGTTGCAATTGGAAAGGTGTTTTAGAACATTCTAATAAAACAAGTGAGCAATGACAAAATCCTAACTGGGAGATATGAGAAGTGTATCGCCTTTCATCAACTTTAAATTGATTTATTAAAGAAAAGAGAGAAAATTCAGATAAAACAATAGTGAATACAAAAATATGATAAAGATGAGCTATGAAAGTAATAGAATTTTTTCTGACACCAAAAAGCCATTTGCATCCAAACCCATTTTCTTTTAATAAATAGCTCTTGCTTCAAGCATCAGGGGTCAGTTCTGTCGCTTATAAGCAAGAACCATGGCTGATAGAGTCTCCTTCCCTGTGTAGAGGTTACGGTTGAATGGAAAGAAACTCAGTTCTCTCATCATTAAATGGGGATGGTAAGTACCCACTTCATAACAAGACTGGAAGATTAAATGAGATCATATATGGAAAGATTGGAATGCAATTGTCATATAGTAAATAATGCATTTAAATATGTCAGTAATGTCTCTTGGATTTCAGTTCTAAATTTAATCACCAAATATTCAAGCAAACCATTTAACCTCTCCGACTTCACTTTTCTCTTCTGCAAAATGGAAATAATACCTTCTCCATTTATCTCATGATTAATATGAATGCCAAACAAATTACGATATGGGAAACTACTTGGCAAAAGTGTAAAATTTCACATGAATATAATACATTTTTATTGTTTTGATTAAGCTCCTCGCCTGGTTCTTACTAGCCCACGCTGATCCCTGGAGACCCTCAGCTTGGGGGCCAAGACTCATATTCATTTTATGTGGTGGGTCAGTTGTGAGAAGAGGGAGAAAAGGGGAGACAATTGGGGAAATAATAAAAAAATCTTAAGTTTTATGACCTTTAAAGTTTCACAATGCTTTATTGTTCCTATGAGGCCGAAAGGAAATCTAATATCCCATCTTGAAATCTAGTCTTGTCTTGTTTTATGTGTCAGAAATGTTTAGAACACATAAACCCACCAAGACCCCATGGGTGCCATGAGCAAAATTTGTGTACCTCCCTTACTTCTTCTCTTTTCTTTTCTTTTTTTTCCTGAGGAAGATCAGCCCTGAGCTAACATCCATGCTAATCCTCCTCTCTTTTTTTGCTGAGGAAGACCAGCCCTGAGCTAACATCTATTGCCAATCCTCCTCCTTTTGTTTTCTTCCCAAAGCCCCAGTAGATAGTTGTATGTCATAGTTGCACATCCTTCTAGTTGCTGTATGTGGGACTGGGTCTCAGCATGGCCGCAGAAGCGGTGCGTCGGTGCACGCCCGGGATCCGAACCGGGCCGCCAGTAGCGGAGCGCGCGCACTTAACCGCTAAGCCATGGGGCCGGCCCACTTCTTCTCTTTTCTTATCGATCACGCGCGCAGCTTGAGAAACAGCTGTTAGATTTTTCCTGTTCAGTTCATTTCAAGGTGTGTCCATGCTAGAAAGTTACCTTCAAGGAGCTCAGAGAGCACATCGGACAGGCAGTTAGGGTGTTGGCAGGAGGTGATGCCTGAGCTGGTGATTGGCCAGGCTGAGGGGTGAGGGAGTGTTCCAGGGAGAGCGGACAGCTTGAGCTAAATATGGGGGTGTGAAGCCCATGGTGTGTCCTGGGAACACCAGTTAGTGGTTTAGAATTGCTGGGGTTTAAATTGTGAGGAGTAGGGAAGGGGAGATGAGGAGGGGGGTGGAGGACGGGTTCAGAAAGTGCAAAGGGGTTTACTTTTGAGGATGCTGGGGACTCAGGAAAGTGCTCTGGTCACTTCTGTTTTCTAGAAGTGACTGCAACATGGAGGAGGCACTGGAGGGGACGACAGAGGAGGCAGGAGAGCCATTAGGAGCCTGGGGCTCTCATTCAGATTGCAGATGGTGGAGACTGGGACCTGGGCATGGTGGGGGAATGGAGAGGAGGTTAAAGGGATATAGAGGGCACAGAGATAGCAAGCTCGAGGACTGTGGAGGTGAAGGGGTCACACACGGAGGAGCCTAGCCTGGCTTTGTTGACTTGGAGGTTGGTGGTGCCACCAACTGAAATTGGGCATACAGGAGCAGTAGCAGTTTTGGGGGTGGGTGAAGAAGGACGATGAAAACCAAAGGAAAAAATCTCTAATGTTGAAATTGTCATGAGCATGACTTGTGGTGAGTTCTTCTCACTGTCCCTCAAAACACACTCTAGCTGTGACAGCCCACAAGACTGGTGGGGGTTGGCCCTGTGTTTCATCCATCTTCTTCCCCACCTGTCTGGCTTCATGGATCAGATCTCAGGGTGCAATAGTCACTTGTTAAATGGAGCTTCCCAGCACAAATATTGGAGCTCTTTTAGTCCAGCATTTCCCAAAGAATGTTCTGAGGAATCCTAGGTCTGTAAGGTGAGAGGCTGGAAAGAAGTCCATGTTTAGGTGAGTCTGGGAAATGCTGAGATCCACAAAGTTTCTTTACTGCGGGACTTCTCAGAGCCTTGAATATGTTTGCATGCACGTGACTCCTCAAGAAGGGAGACTTAGAAGGCAGCCTTCCCAA
Source organism: Diceros bicornis minor (assembly GCF_020826845.1). Classification (NCBI taxonomy): domain Eukaryota; kingdom Metazoa; phylum Chordata; class Mammalia; order Perissodactyla; family Rhinocerotidae; genus Diceros; species Diceros bicornis. Next base: position 10,826,801 of record NC_080749.1, on the reverse strand, counting down.
ACATATCTGATGATGGAGTCCTTTTGGGAGAATACTCATAATAGTTCTGGAAATACTCTGGGGAAAGCTGCTTAAGACTAACCCCCTCATTAAAAATACTATCATAAAAAGTTTCAAAGAATTCAGGAAAATATAGAGATGAGATAATGAATAATTATGTACCGATCTCCCAGTTTTGATAAAGTATAACATTATGCCCTATTTTTCAACTGTCTTAGGAAATATCATATGCCAGATGCAGTTAATCTCCCCCACGTAACCCTCCCTGGTCCCATCCCTTTCTGTCTCACCCCAGATGGAAAGCACGTGCTGACCTGAGTGTACCACGCCAGGCATGGCTCGCACAATTCCTACACACCTGTGTGTCACAGACAACATATACCACTGTTGTGTGAACGTTCAATGTTTCAGATGTTGCATAAGTGGCATCACAGAACCTACCCTGCACCTTGCTTGTCCCTGCAGCTGTGTAGTTGGGATTTCCCTCGTGTGAACAGCATGAATATACCACAAGTCATTTGTCCATGCTCCTGTAGACAGACCTTCGGTGTGTTTTGCATTATTTCTTGTTATAAACAAGGCTGCCGGCCACATTCTTGGCCATGTCTCTGTGCGCATAGTGAGAGCTTCTGTGGCGAATGTGCCCAGAAAAGGAATTACTGGGGTCACATTCTCAGGAGGAGACAGCTGCTTGTCCCACAGAGCTCCTGTTCCTCCACATTCTCACCAACACTTGAGTTTATCCGATTCTTCCATGCTCCTTACTGTGAAATGGAGCATTGTTTGGTTTGTGTTCTCCTTATTCCTTGTGAGGCTGAACATCTTTTCACACGTTTCCTGGCCCTCTGGTTTCTTCTTCTATGACTTGTCAGTGTTTCTCTTTTTTGCCTGTTTCTTTTTTATTATGTCTTTTTTCTTTTTGTGAGCAGATCAGCCCTGAGCTAACATCTGCCAATCCTCCTCTTTTTTTGCTGAGAAAGACTTGCCCTGGGCTAACATCTGTGCCCATCTTCCTCCACTTTATATGGGATGCCGCCACAGCATGGCTTGACAAGCAGTGCGTCGGTGCACGCTCAGGATCCAAACCGGCAACCCCCGACCGCCACAGCAGAGCGCGCGCACCTGGCCGACCCCGATTTATTTTGTAGTTTTTTTAAAGTGACTTTTCCTCCAGACTGTGTGTTGGTTTTTGATTTTATGATGTTTTTTGTTGTACAGAAGTTTACAAAGTTTAAGGTAGGCAAGGTGACCAGTGATCTCCTATATGGTTTGTGCTATTAGTGACTTCTTTATAAAGTCTTCTGTACCTAGCAGTTAAAAGATAGCCTATATTTTTTTCCTAAAAGTTTAAAATTTGGCTTTTCACATTTTGGTGGTTAATTCTTCTGGGTTTACTTTTGGGCCGTTTGAGACAGGTTGCTCGAGGCCCGGAGGAAGTGGTGGCAGAACGAGAAGCCCAGTCCCATCACCTGAGGTCCAGGGATTTCCCAGCCACATCGTGGAGAAAAGCAAATGTGCTCGGCTGGTATTTCCTTCCCATCTTTCTCTTCTTTCCCCCCTTCCCCCCTTCTCTCACCTTGTCTTTCTTCCTTCCTTTCTTTTTCTTCTTTATTCTAGTTAGGCTTCTGTTCCAGCTTCAAGACCTATTTTTGTGCATGACATCGTCATCAAAACACACCTATTCTTCAAGCGAATGTTTTGTCAACAACGTGCCTGGGTAGATCACATTTCCGTTCCATGAGTGGGGGCTGGGCTGACGTCTTTCCCATTTAAAAGAGACGGACAGGGCCGGCCCCGTGGCTTGGCGGTTAGGTGCGCGCGCTCCGCTGCTGGTGGCCCGGGTTCGATCCGGGGCGCGCACCGATGCACCGCTTCTCTGGCCATGCTGAGGCCGAGTCCCACATACAGCGGCTGGAGGGATGTGCAGCTGTGACATGCAACTATCTACTGGGGCTTTGGGGGGAAAAAAAATAAATAAATAAAATCTTTAAAAAAAAAAAAAAGAGACGGACAGTCGGAGCTATTAAAATCTACGGCACTTTGCCTTGGCTCCTGGTGATTCATGGCTACTAATCCCTGTGGATATATTTTTATTTTCTTGAATATATTGGATGTGCAGGTGGCATATATTGGAAAAGCCCGTTGTTTATTGACATGAGTCCCATAAAGACTCTGATTAATCTCAAAAATAAATAGAGAAAAGTGGAAGGTCACATTCCGGATCAAGAGCTCCGATTATATCCCTGATCCTTGAGTTATTTATTTCCAGTCGAGTGAAATCCTCCCAGCGCGGGTGTGTGCGTGTGTGTGTGTGTGTGTGTGTGTGTGTGTGGAGATGGATGAAGATTAACACGTGAAGTGTGTGCAGGCTCCTCTTCTGCTCTCTTCTAAACCTTTACTCTCCTTGCTGGTCAAACATGCCTTCTCTAACTCACCATTTTGGGGAGAAATTCAGCATTTTCTTTTATGATCCCCTTGTTTATAGATTGTTTTCAGTTGCTTGGAGATATTCTGTCCCCCCCACCCCCTGCCATGCCCTTGGAGAAGCTGGAGGTACGCCGTTTAGGTTTCCCCCTGTGACCCCAAAGGATTGGATGTGCCTGGTGAGGGTCCCTTGACGAATTCAGGGGGGTCTCCAAGGGGTGTGCAGGATGGGGCCCGGGGTCTCGTGGTCTCTGGCAGGAGAGCAGCGCGGGCCGTGGGTGGTGCTGTCTCACGTGGGGCTGAGCCTGTGCGAGAGAGTACGGGAACATGAGATGGAAGTTGTGTTCCGAGATATGAGGTTGAGTGACCTCAATCACCCAGGTCAGACCCATTCTCCTCCTCTCGCCCTGGCGTTCAGGCTCTTGCCTCCTTGCAGGTCGGGCGTCCTGCGCTCCCTTCTCTTCCTCCACTAGTGGGGTTCAGGAGCAGCATTGCCTTTTGTCTGCAGGATGAAAGAAAACTTCTTGCAAATTTCTCTCGCACCCATCTCTTTTTCTGACAATTCACCCTCCAAGTTGGCTGCCAAAGGGCACTTTCAAAAACACCAAATGAATTGTATTACTTCATTGGTTAAAACCCTTTGTGAAAGGGCTGGCCTTTTCAGTTGCAGATGACTTAGAAGGTGCACACATCACTCCCGTTCCCATCCTTGACCTGAACTTAGGTCAGAGGGAGGCTGGGAAGTGGGTGTTTACCTGCGAAACACATGCCAGCAACAACGCTGCCACTGAGGAAGGACAGACAGGATCTGGCGCTCAGCCAGCTGTATCCGCCGCAGCCCTGGGCTCTTTGATGCTTTGGTGATGTCCCCCATGTGGGGAGCCCTCCCCCCTTTCCCATCCAGCTCTCTCGAGACCATCTCGATATCACTTCCTTCTTGAAGCCTTCCCTGGCTCCCCCCAGTTGTCTAAGCCACCCTCCCCCTGGCACTCTGATGGCACCCCTCATCTGGACACAAACCCATCACACTGTAATTCTGTCTCCTGCCTTCTGCCCCTGGTACACGTGAGCTCCCCTGGGGCCGCAACTGTATCTTCTTCGTCTTTGTATCCCTTGTGCAGGGCATAGGGCAAGGCCCCAAATAAGATATCAATTAATGAATTGTGGATAGATCGATACTGCAATGTTGGGGGACCCTTAAGGGTATTTGTGACAAAAATGTATAAAACTCTTTTTAAAACGTCAAAAACTTCAAAAAGGCAGTCTTTGTTATCACTGTTTGCCTTTCCATGGGGAGAGGCTTCTGAAACGTGGCCATTCATTTGAATCACCCAGGGAGAGTGTGAGAAATACAGTTTTTGGGGTCCTGCCCCCCAAAATTCTGCTGAGTAGGTGTGAGGTGAGGGGCTGGGGAAGTCTTAAAAACAGAGATCTCTGTGGGCTCGAGCTGCAGCCAGTCCTAAGGAGAGAGAGGGGAGGTTGTAGGAGCCCAAGGGAAAAGGAATTATGGAGAGACCCTGTGCTCCTTCCCTTTACAGCTCAGGGTGGGGACTAAACTATCGCCTGCCAGCCTCCCTCTGTCCCTCTCCCTCCCTTCCTTTTCTTCCCCTTAGTAACGACTTTCATTACACTTGGTAGCTCAGGGCTGAGAAATTCTAATCAGAAATGTATCCACTTATCCTGCAGCTTCTTAACTCTGTGCAGCTCCTGTGGATACAATCTGTGGTGATTACATTTGATGAATTGCTAATGCCTTTGTGATCCCGGCTCCGCATCCTCTGCAGATTTGAGCTAGCACTAGGCTGCCCCAGCTCTCAGCCCCTGAGACTTTGGGCTCTGAGAAAGCTGGGTCTGGGCTGGCGGGGAGCTGAGTCTCACCCGGGGCCTCTGGTGGACCTGCCAGGACCTGTAGTTGGGGCTCATCTTTTTACTGCACTTCAAAGTGACAGAATCCTGAATGGCCACTGTGTCTTCCTACAAAAGGGGATATAAAGAGGAAAAACCCCTCAGGTTTTCCTGCGACCTTCCTCAGAGCCATCACTAGAACCTCCAGGGGAAATGAATAACTTTAGTGATAAAATAAATGTATTTTAAATGTAAGAACGTATGATCAACAGCCAGAGCATTAGACTATAATGTCGTTGTTTTCCTGAACTCTAAGAAACTGGCAGGGGTCATAAACTCTAAGGCTGCAGTGGCCAAACAGGTAATATACACGACAGTGATACTGAACCAAGTGTGCTTGCCTCCTGGTGAGTTAAATAAAACTCTACACCAGTGGAAGTTGTCTCACAAAGTAAAGTGTATTTGCAGCAAATAGGAGGCCAGGAGGAATCATTTCCAAAGTCATGGTGTCCCTGAACAAAGGGAAGCAGGAACTTTTATTTCGGTTGGGGAGTGAATATTCAAAAGGGAGAGGTGGGTACACTACAGATTATGGTAATGAGGCTTAACCTCCTCCTGGAGAAATGTTCGCATTAAAAATAAGGCAAGGTCATGGGCATAGCTCTCTTAAGGAGGCTTGATTAGCTTCAGGGTGGTTGCTGGTCCTGTCTCCTTAATGTAAAAAAAACAACTTGGAAAAACAGTTAAATACTTCCAAACCCACTCTTGAGTTCCTCAGGGCACTAGTCAGTCAGAGGAGGATTTCAGATATTGGGGAGGAGTGGGGATTGTGGCAAACTAGAGAGTGTGAGAGCATCTGCATTCGTAGTCTAAGAAAATACTGTGTTGGCCAAACCAAAGAAATGTGCTGTGGAGTTTTCTTGTGGTCAAGTTTGTGATGCCTGTAGCACCGGTGTGCATCTCCTGAGACCTAAGTGTAGGGCATCTTGGTTTGTTTTCCCTTGTGCCCCACATCCCTTGAGGTGTTAGCTGAAATCCAAGACTCAATATTTACTCCTTGGGAAAGGATCAGAGATTACACATCAGGTCCTCCATTTTAGTTCAGTGGGTAGTTATTAACATTCACGGGAGTGAGAATGGGGCTAGTCGCTGTCATAGATTCCAGAAAGGTGAGAGACTCTGTGATGGCCCGTGAGGAGCTTAAAGTGGAGCTAAAGAGACAGATGCACACGTTGGACCTGAGACCTGTGGGAGACAGGACATGCACTATAGTGATGATAAGAAGTGCTCAGGTTTTTCAAAAGGAGAGGTCAGAGGGTGCTGGAGCAGCGAGAGGTCTTCAGAGATGGGCTTGTGCTGGTCCCTGAAGGGAGGCGAGATTTGATGGGCAACAGTAATAATGACAATGGCTAGTATTTACTGGGCTACATACTTGATCCGACTTGTGACACTTCATCCTCACAGCACCAAAATGAATGGTTCATTTCTTTTTCCACTTTACTATTGGGGTATTTAACTCTTTAAAAGGTTAGATAATTATAGCTAGCACTTAGTGCTAGGTTCTGCTTTTAGCACTGTATGTATAATTACCTCTGTAACCCTATGAAGTAGGTTTTATTATTGTTATCCCCATCTTACAGATGAGGAAACTGAGACACAGGGAGGTTAAGAAACTTGCTGATTATTACCCTAAGGGGAAGATCTAGGATTTAAGACAGGCTGGCTCCCAGGTTTTTGTTCTTAAGTCCCATGTTCCCTCCCTGGCTCTCCTGAGATCACGTGGGTACTGAATGGTGGAGCTGGGATACATTCCAGATCCCGAACTGGGAGCTCTAGGTCCATTTCACCCCCTCCCCCACCAAGAGGAAGGAGTCAGCTAGAGTGTGAGAAAGTGTCTTTTTTAAATAAGAGATTTGGTTTCAAATGTTTGTCCAATGCAAACCAGGCAGATAGTGTAGCTAATGCCCAGGAAGAAATAAGACCAGGCCATGGAGGGTAAGATGTGAAGGGAGGGATGTGCAGCCCCGGGTGGAGCCGGGAGGTCGGGTGGGTACAGCAGGGCAGGAACAGGAGCCTACTAGGGTTTGGAGAGGAGCCCGAGCCAGGACAATTGGATTCTACATATGTACATTTTGAAAACAGGCATTCATTTAGTATGTTGATTACAGACTTTTAAAATATAGTGTATCAATAGAAAATGTGAAGTGTAGTGAGGCCAACACATTAGGAGATGACTGTGTTGAAAAGATAGTTTGTTACTCACAGATCCCAAGAGGAGGGGGCGTGCTGCACCACACAGGGCTACATGGGGAAGCACGGGGTGGGGGGTGGGTGGGTCAGGAGGCAGAAAGGGCAGGAAAGACATGGGCCAGAGCCTTTATTGGGATTTCCATGGGAAGGAACAAGTGAGGTGGGGTCAGCAGGTTTAGAACTGGCTAGTTGGAATAATCTCAGCGGGCTCTGGGCACAGGGGCTGTGCCTGGTTGTCTGGTACCCGGCCGGGTGATGAGGACAGGGGGACAGTGGGCCTGAGTGTGAGAGCCCCGTAGAGGAGGTGTTGTGGACTCTTGATTGGATGGCTTGGGTTTGAAAAGTGCACTCGCAGGTGAGTTGTTTATTATCTCTCAGAATTGGCCATCCCTAGGAGGGCAGTCCCTCTGGAGTTGCCCGGGCCCCAGATGTTAAAGCATCAGAATACAGAAAGTAAAAGTCATGGTTAATACATGGACCTTGGTCTCACTGCTCGCCAGGATTTAGTATCATTGCAGTTTTACGATAACCTATTTAAAGTTAATTTTTCCAGGACATTTTTTTTGGAAAGAGTGAGCATATTATGAGACATCCCCGAGTGTAATTATTCTTGGGCTCAGCAAGGGGGGGACACATGGTGAAGGAGTGCCTGGCTTTGTTGTACCTATGGCAGATGCTGCCACGGGCCCTCCTGGTGTCTCCAGGACTGTGACTAGAGCCTGTGCTTTGGGATAAAGGCAGGTTGTTATACTGTTATGCAGAACGAGCACTGCACAATAGCTCCTAAGGAGGTGCTGTCCACTTGGTAGGTTTAAATGTTTGTTATAAATTTCCAGCAGATGGCAGTAAAGGGTCTTAATCTAACAAAGTCTACTAGGACAATTTTTCTGACAAATAGAAATAAAGTGCCTCTAAGTTGCAGAGAGGTCCTGAAAGGGTCCAACAGTTGGTCTCACAGGCCTCCCTGCGATGACCTCACTCTGCGGGCTTGCAGTTATGCCCCATCACCCAGGAATAGAGCGGCTTCTCAGCTTAGCCCCCAGAAGTTCCTTGTAGTTCTAAAGCAGCCTAACTTTTGACTCTGCTACCAGAGCCCTAAGGAGAGGGCAGAGAAGTCACAGGGGTGGTACTTGATGTCTGGGGTTGTGACAACCTGGGAGAGTGAAAGGGCTCTGGGACCCTGGGGTGGGGAGTGGAGGGCATTTAGGTTCAGAGAGAAAGACAGGACATGGGAGGACATAGGCATAGAAGGTGTGGGACCAGTGTTTAATGAGTCCTGTCCTAGGGACTGACCCCGATACTAAAGGATTAGGTCCCAATACTTGGACACATTATGCCAGGTGAGGCAAGGAAGGTGTGGCCTTGGACCTGTGTTCTTTTCTGTTGGGGAATCACTGGAATGGAGGAGGTGGTGACAGACCCAGGCCAGGGTCCTTCAGGCTCTTGCTGTGCTCCGTGCAGGACCAGCAGTTATTTTAATATCCGAACCTCTGTCCCTCCTCGGGAGAAACCGTCTTTATTTGGGAAAAGTCTGAAAAACCACAGAGGAAGAAGGTGAGACCCTAAGGGCATGGGTGGTGGAGGGATCCCGAGTCACATAGGGGATTTTGAGCTGCTCTGAAGGAGACAATGAGGAGCGTTTGCTTTATGTCCTTTGAAAGAGGAGGAGAGAAGAGGGAAGCAGAAGAGGAGGAGAGGGTAGCAGGCAAGATGGTGAAACCCCGAGTTCCCAGTGGCTGGGGAGCTGTCAGGGGAGGCGCTCCTGGGGACAGCATCACCAAGAGGGAGCAGGAGGTCTGATGCACAATTCTGAGTTTACAGCGCAACGTGCTGTGGGAGCTGGCCCAGGGACACCCTGCCCCGGTCTTCCCTGAATTTTGCTGCACTCATATTTTGTATGAAAGTTTTTGTGTTGTGTGCTGTGCAGGTGTGTGTATGAGAGAGAGAACTGGGAAAAGGGCTCAGGTTCAGGCCTGGACGGGCTGACATGGTGCAGAAGGGAGAGGCTTGAGAGGAGGAAAGCCCAGAAGAGCAATGATCATTTCCACGTAAGCCCCTCAGGATCCTGCAAAATATTGGTGACGGCTTTCCATTTCACAAACTGTGGACTGAAGGGTTTTATTCACTTTTACTAGATGTCAAGAGTTTGGGAAGCCCCAGCAGACATCTGAGTCACATAGACAGCCCTGCGTGTAGGAGAAGGGCTTTTGGAAGCCTTCCCCATCCACAGAGGGATATGTCCATACAGAGTGTTCCTGAGCCAAGAAAACTATTAAAGGTTTCCCCTCAACTCGTCCTATGGGAAGAATTGATCTTTCTCATTGTGTCCTCAGACACAACTACCCTGGGGAGAAGCACTCAACAAATACATCTTGTTCTTTAATAGACATATTTTTAAGAAACGAATTTTGAATGGCTTTATATTTTTTCATTCATTTATTGATTTAACATCTATTTGTTAGCAGCCTAATATGTGCTGGGGACTGTCCTCGGCATTGGGGAGCCATGGAGAGGTGGCTGCCCTTAGCAGATTTCAGGATGCCAGTGGGACTGGTCAGAGTAACAAGAACATAGCAGCTCAGGGTCACAGTTTTTAGCAGCTACTTTTAATTTGCTTGACACACAAATTTGCTTGACAAACTGTGGCAGGCAGATCCCCGGGTAGAAATTACTCTATGCCAGAGAAAACACAGGCCTACTTTCAAGCACTGGTCTGATGTGCTTGTGGAATTCTTGTTGAGAGCAGGAAGGTGGGAGATGGGTCACAGTAATCCTTGGAGAGGAATCTCGGGGGTTCGTCCTCACCTATCCTGCTTTTCCATTACTGACATTGTATGCATTCTCAGTCTCATGCTGGCGCTATAAAGGGATTGCAAAATTGTTCTGAAAACCCAAGACAAAATTGCTTTGGAGAGTACTCATTTTGGTCTCTTGGTGGGTTGTAAGCAAACACATTCTTGGAAGCTGAGCAATGAAACCCCGTTGTTTCCGGCCAGGAGGACGACAGCTGCCAGCTTGTGCTGCTTCGGGAGCACAGCTGTCTATGGTCTGCTGGGAGGTGCCATCCTGGGTGCTGATGACAGAGCTGGGGAATCACATGCCTGGCGCACAGTAGGGGCTCAGCTCATGCTTCATAAGGGGACAGAAAAGGGATTGATACAAAGTGCCAGACCCTCCCCCGCCCCTGCTCCCCTGCAGTGTGTTTTTTTTCCCAGAGACATATATATGTGTTTTCCCATTTTTAGAACTTAAGTAAAATTCACCCATTTTGTGTATAGTCCTGAAGATTTTCAAAAAAAGTACACAATCAGGATATGGAATAATTCTGTAGCCCCCAAAGTTTCCCCACATCCCAGCTCCTGACAGACACTGATCTATTTGATGTCCCTCTAGTTTTCTCTTGCAAAAATGTCGCATAAACGGAATCCTACAGCATGTAACCTTTTGAGTCTGCCTTCTCTCACTCAAAGTGATGCAGTCGCCATTCATCCACGCTGTTGTGTGTATTAGTAGTTTGTTCCTTTTTTATTGCCGTGTAGTCTTTCATCATATGGTTGTGGCACAGTTTATCTATCCATTCACCAGTTGAGGGACCTTTGGGTTGTTTTCAGTTTTTGGCAGTTATGGAAAAGTCACAATAAACCTTCTGTACAGGTTTTTGTGTGAACATAAGTTTTCATTTCACTTGGGTAAATACCAAAGAGTGGGATTTCTGGTTTGGATGATAGGTGAATGTTTAACTTTATAAGGAACTGCCAAACTGTTTCCCAAAGTATACCATTTTGCATTCCCATCTGCTGTGTATGAGAGTTCCAACTGCTCTGCATCCTTGCTGGCACTTGGTATTGTCAGTTGAGCAACAACAACGACAACAACAATTAGCCATTCTAATAGATGTGTAGTGGTGTCTCATTGTGGTTTTCATGTACATTTCCCTAATGATGCATGAGGCCAGCCCTGGTGGTCTAGTGATTAAGATTCAGTGCTCTCACTGCTGGGTTCGTTTCCCCATCAGGGAACCACAATACCTGTCTTTTGGTTGTCGCACTGTGGTGTCTGCACGTTGCTGTATTGCTGAAAGCTATGCCACCAGGATTTCAAATGCCAGGAGGGTCACCCATGGTGGATAAGTTTCAGTAGAGCTTCCAGACAAAAAGAAGGAACTGCCCCCCCACTTCCGAAAAAAATGGCTGTGAAAACCCTATGAATAGCAGTGGAGCATTGTCTAATATAGTGCCAGAAGGTGAGAGGATGGCACAAAAAGACCAACCAGGGTTCCGCTCTGCTATATCGACTCCATGGCGCTAACAAAAAAATGATGAATGATGTTGAGCATTTTCTCATGTGTTTATTTACCATAGGTACATCTTTGGTAAAGTGGCTGTTTAAATCTTTTGCCCATTTTTGGGTAGTTTGTGTTCTCATTATTCAGTTTTGAGAGTTTCTTTCTATATTCTGGATACAAGTCTTTTATCAGATGTACACTTTGCAAATATTTTCTCCCAGTCTTTGGCTTATCTTTTCATTCTCTTAACAGTGTCTTTCAAAGAATAGAAGTTCTTAATTTTGATGAAGTCCAATTTATTAATCTTTTTTTTAATGAACTGTGCTTTTGGTGTCATGTCTACAAATTCTTTGCCTAACTCCAGGTCATGAAGATTTTCTCCTATATTTTCTTTTAAAAGTTTTATAGTTTAGGTTTATATTTATGATCCATTTTGATGTAGGGTGTGGAGCTCAGGTCAAGTTTCTCTTTTCTTTTTTGCATATGAACATCCAATATTTCCAACATTATTTGTTGAAAAAACTATCTTTTCTCCAATGAATTGTCTTTTATCGTTTCTCAAAAATCAATTTGCCATATTTCTGTGGGTCTGTTTCTGGACTCTCTATTATGTTCCATTGACCCATCTGTCTATTCCTTCACCGACACCACACTGTCTTGATTACTGTAGCTTTATAATAGGTCTTAAAATTGAGGAGTTTGAATCTCACAACTTTATTCTTTTCCAAAATTGTTTTGGCTGTTCTAGTTTCTTTGCCTTTTCATATAAATTTTAGAGTCAGCTTGTTTGTATCTATAAAAAAATCAAGCTTAGAGTTTGATAGAAATTGCATTAAATCTATAGGTAATTTGGGAACAATTGCCATCTTTACTATATTGTGCCTTCCAATCCATGAATGTGATATGTCTCTCCATTTATTTAAATTCTCTTTAATTTCCTTCATCAATGGTTTGTAGTTTTCACTGTACAGATCCTGTAAAGTTTTGTTAGATACATACCTAAGTATTTAATTTTCTTGGAGTTATTGTAAATGGTATTTTTATGATTTGTTTCCACAGACATATAGTTGATTTTTTGAAATGTCCATCTTGTATCCTTTGACTTTGCTAAACTCACTGAATAGCTCTAGCCTGAAACTCACTTATTAACCTCATTTGTAATCCCTAGACCTTAGCCTTTTTTGTTGTTGTTCTTTGGAGTTTTCTCCAAATAATTATGTAGTCAGCGAATATGAATAGTTTTCTTCTTCCTTTTTAATTTGTATACCTTCTTTTACCTTGTCTTAATGTTCTGGCTAGGACTTCCAGTATAATTTTGAAGAACAGTGGAGATAGTAGGCATTCTCAACTTGTTCCCAATTTTAGGATGAAAACATTCAGTCTTTCACAATTAGATATGATGTTAGCTGGAGGTTTTTGTAGATGTCCTTTATTGGACTGAGGAGTTCTCTTCTATTCCTAGTGCATTGAGACTTTTTGTCATGAACGAATACTAAATTTTGTCAAATCCTTTTTCTTCATCAATTGATTTGATCATGAGGGTTTTCTTTTTTAGACTGTTAATATGGTGTATTACATTGATTGATTGATTTCTGAATACTGAACCAGCCTTGTGTTCCTAGAATAAAACCCACTTGGTCATGGTATATTATGATTTTTATATATTACTGAATTCAATTTGCTCAAATTTTGTCATGGATTTTTGCATGTGTGTTTATGAGGAATACTGGTCTGTTATTTTATTTTCTTGTACTGTCTTTGCCTGGTTTTGTGATCAGGCTGATTCTGGGCTCTTCAAATGAGTCAAATTTTATTCTTGAAGAGATTGGTGTTATTTCTTCTTTAAAGATTTGGTAGAATTTTCAGTGAAAGCATCTGGCCTGGAGATTTCTTTTTCAGGAGGTTTTAAAGTATGAATTCAAATTCTTTAATAGTTATAGGACTATTCAGGTTATCTATTTAATTTTGGATGAATTTAGCAGTTTTGGTTTTCAAGACATGGGTCCATTTCCATTGTAAATTTTATGTGCATAGAACTGTATATGGTATTCCCTTATTATATTTTTAATTTACATGGGGTCTGTCGTGGTATGCCATTTCTCATGCTTTATAATGGTAATTTGTATTTTCTCTTTTCTGTCTTACTAGAGGTTTATCCATTTTTTAAAAATCTTTTCAAAGAGTCAGCTCTTGGTTTTATGGATTTTTCTCTATCATTTTTTTCAATTTTATTGATTTCTTCTCTTATCTTTATTATTTCTTTCCTTCTACTTGCTTTGGATTTATTTTGCTCTTCTTTTTCTAGTTCCTTAAGGTGAAAGCTTACATTATTGATTTGAGACATTTCTTCCTTTTTTATATAAGCATTTAATACTCTAAATTTCCCTTAAGTACTGCTTTAGCTGCATTCAACTACATTTGATAATGCAGATCTGCATTTTCATTTAGTTCAAAATATTTTCTAAGTAGCCTTAGGATTTCTTCTTTAACCTATGGATTATTCAGAAGTATGTTGTTCAATTTCCAAATGTTTGAATATTTTCCAGTTATCTTTCTGTTATTGATTTTTAGTTTCATTCCATTACTGTCAGATAGTATTTCATGTATAATTTAAATTCTTTAAAATTTGTTTTAGTACCAAGAATATGGTTTATTTTGGTGAATATTTTATGTGTACTTGAGAAGAATGAAGCTGTTATTGTTTTTTTTTTCATTTTATTTATTTATTTTTAATTTTTAAATTTTGTGTTTATTGCAGTAACATTGGTTTATAACATTATATAAATTTCAGGTGTACATCATTATACTTCTATTTCGGCATGGATTACATCATGTTCTCATGTTCACCACCCAAATACTAATTACAACCCATCACCACACACATGTGCCTAATCATCCCTTTCAACCTCCTCCCTCCTCCCTTCCCCTCTGGTAACCACCAGTCCAATCTCTGTCTCTATGTGTTTGTTTGTTGTTGTTATTATCTACTACTTAATGAGTGAGATCATACAGTATTTGACCTTCTCCCTCTGACTTATTTCTCTTTGCATAATACCCTCAATGTCCATCCATGTTGTCACAAATGGCTGGATTTGATCGTTTCTTATGGCTGAGTAGTATTCCATTGTGTATATATACCACATCTTCTTTATCCATTCATCCCTTGATGGGCACTTAGATTGCTTCCAAGTCTTGGCTATTGTGAATAACGCTGCAATGAACACAGGGGTGCATGTGTCTTTACGCATTGGTGTTTTCAAGTTCTTTGGATAAATACCCAGCAGTGGAATAGCTGGATCATATGGTAGTTCTATCTTTAATTTTTTGAGGAATCTCCATACTGTTTTCCATAGTGGCTGCACCAGTTTGCATTCCCACCAGCAGTGTATGAGAGTTCCCTTCTCTCCACATCCTCTCCAACACTTGTTCTTTCTTGTCTTGTTAATTATAGCCATTCTGACGGGCGTGAGGTGATATCTCATTGTAGTTTTGATTTGCATTTCCCTGATAGTTAATGATGTTGAACATCTTTTCATGTGCCTGTTGGCCATCTGTATATCTTCTTTGGAGAAATGTCTGTTCAGGCCTTTTGCCCATTTTTTAATTGGGTTGTTAGTTTTTTTGTTGTTGAGATGCATGTATTCTTCATATATTTTGGAGATTAACCCCTTATCAGATGTGTGGTTTGTAAATATCTTCTCCCAATTGTTAGGTTGTCTTTTCGTTTTATTGATGGTTTCCTTTGCTGTACAGAAGCTTTTTAGTTTGATGTAGTCCCATTTGTTTATTTTTTTCTATTGTTTCTCTTGCCCGGTCAGACATGGTGCTTGAGAATATGTTGCTAAGACCGATGTCAAAGAGCATACTGCCTATGTTTTCTTCTAGAAGTTTCATAGTTTCAGGTCTTACATTCAAGTCCTTAATCCATTTTGAGTTAATTTTAGTGTATGGTGTAAGGTAAGGGTCTACTTTCATTTTTTTGCATGTGGCTGTCCAGTTTTCCCAACACCATTTGTTGAAGAGACTTTCTTTTCTCCATTGTATGTTCTTGGCTCCTTTGTCAAAGATTAGCTGTCCGTAGATGTGTGGGTTTATTTCTGGACTTGCAATTCTATTCCATTGATCTGTGTGTCTGTTTTTGTGCCAGTACCATGCTGTTTTGGTTACTATAGCTTTGCAGTATATTTTGAAATCAGGGAGTGTGATACCTCCAGCTTTGTCCTTTTTTCTCAGGATTCATTTAGCTATTCGGGGTCTTTTGTTGTTCCATATAAATTTTAGGATTCTTTGTTCTATTTCTGTGAAAAATGTTATTGGAACTTTGATAGGGATTGCATTGAATCCATACATTGCTTTAGGAAGTATGGTCATTTTAACTATGTTAATTCTTCTGATCCAAGAGCATGGAATATCTTTCCATTTCTTTGTGTCTTCTTCAATTTCTTTCAGCAATGTTTTATAGTTTTCAGTGTACAGATCTTTCACCTCTTTGGTTAAGTTTATTCCTAGATATTTTATTCTTTTTGTTGCAAATGTAAATGGGATTGTATTCTTACTTTCTCTCTCTGCTACTTCGTTGTTAGTGTATAGAAATGCAACTGATTTTTGTATGTTGAGTTTGTATCCTGCAACTTTACTGTATTCATTTATTACTTCTAAAAGTTTTTTGGTGGATTCTTTCAGGTTTTCTATATATAAAATCATGTCATCTGCAAATAGTGACAGTTTCACTTCTTCCTTTCCAATTTGGATCCTTTTTATTTCTTTTTCTTGCCTGATTGCTCTGGCTAGGACTTCCAATACTATGTTAAATAGGAGTGGTGAGAGTGGGCATCCTTGTCTGGTTCCTGTTCTTAGAGGGATAGCTTTCAGTTTTTCACCATTGAGGATGATATTAGCTGTGGGTTTGTCGTATATGGCCTTTATTATGTTGAGGTACTTTCCTCCTATACCCAATTTATTCAGAGTTTTTATCATAAATGAATGCTGTATCTTGTCAAATGCTTTCTCTGCATCTATTGAGATGATCACGTGATTTTTATTCTTCATTTTATTAATGTGGTTAGTACATTGATTGATTTGTGAATGTTGAACCATCCTTGCATACCTGGAATAAATCCCACTTGATCATGGTGTATAATCTTTTTAATGTATCGTTGTATGTGATTTGCTAGTATTTTGTTGAGGATTTTTGCATCGATGTTCATCCGTGGTATTGGCCTGTAATTTTCTTTTTTTGTGTTGTCCTTGTCTGGTTTTGGTATCAGGGTAATGTCGGCTTCGTAGAATGAGTTAGGGAGCTTCCCCCCCTCCTCAATTTTTTGGAAGAGTTTGAGAAGGATAGGTGTTAAGTCTTCTTTGAATGTTTGGTAGAATTCACCAGGGAAGCTGTCTGGTCCTGCACTTGTATTTTTGGGGAGGTTTTTGATTACTGTTTCGATCTCCTTACTGGTGATTGGTCTGTTCAAATTCTCTATTTCTTCTTGATCTGGTTTTGGAAGGTTGTATGATTCTAAGAATTTATCCATTTCTTCCAGATTGTTGAATTTGTTGGCATATAGCTTTTCATAGTATTCTCTTATAATCTTTTGTATTTCTGAGGTGTCCGTTGTAATTTCTCCTCTTTTATTTCTGATTTTACTTATTTGAGCCTTCTCTCTTTTTTTCTTGGTGAGTCTGGCTAAAGATTTGTCAATTTTGTTTATCTTTTCAAAGAACCGACTCTTGGTTTTATTAATTTTTTCTTCTTTTTTTTAGTCTCTATTTCATTTATTTCTGCTCTGATTTTTATTATTTTCCTTCTTCTACTGATTTTGGTCTTTGTTCTTCTTTTTCCAGTTCCTTTAGGTGCTTTGTTAGATTGTTTATTTGAGATTTTTCTTGTTTGTTGAGATAGGCCTGTATTGCTATAAACTTCCCTCTTAGAACTGCTTTTCCTGTATCCCATAAATTCTGGCATGTCGTATTTCCATTTTCATTTGTCTCCAGGTATTTTTTGATTTCTCCTTTGATTTCTTCATTGACCCAATCGTTGTTCAGTAGCATTTTGTTTAATCTCCACATATTTGTGGCTTTTCTGATTTTCTTCCTATAGTTGATTTCTAGTTTCATATCATTGTGGTCAGAAAAGATGCTTGGTATTATTTCAGTCTTCTTAAATTTATGTAGACTTGTTTTGTGGCCTAATATGTGATCAATCCTGGAGAATGTTCCATGTGCATTTGAAAAGATTGTGTATTCTTCAGTTTTTGGATGGAATGTTCTGTATATATCTACTAGGTCCATCTGTTCTAGTGTGTCATTTAAGGCCAATGATTCCTGATTGATCTTCTGTTTGGATGATCTATCCATTGGTGTAAGTGGAGTGTTAAGTCCCCTACTATTATTGTGTTACCATCTATTTCTCTTTTTATGTCTTCTAATAATTGCTTTATATATTTAGGTGCTCATACCTTGGGTGCATAGATATTTATAAGTGTTATATCCTTTTGTTGGATTGTTCTCTTGATCATTATGTAATGCCCTTCTTTGTCTCTTTTTACAGTTTTTGTTTTAACGTCTATTTTGTTTGCTATGAGTATTGCTACCCCAGCTTTTTTTTCATTGCCATTTGCATGGAGTATCTTTTTCCATCTCTTCACTTTCAGTTTGTGAGTGTCTTTAGGTCTGAGATGTGTCTCTTGTATGCGGCATATATATGGGTCTTGTTTTTTTATCCAATTAGCCACCCTCTGCCTTTTAATTGGAGCATTTAGTCCATTGACATTTAAAGTAGCTATTGATAAGTATATACTTACTGCCATTTTTTAACTTTTTTTTCTCAGTGTTTTGTAGTCCTTCTCTGTTCCTTTCTTCTTCTATTGGTCTCTTCCCCTGTGATTTGATGGCTTTCTTTAGTATTATGTTTGGGTTCCTTTTTCTTAGTTTTTCGTGTATTTGTTATAGGTTTCTGGTTTGTGATTACCATGGGGTCCATATACAGAATTGATGGTCTCTTTAGTTTGACCTCTGTCTGAAAGCTCTAATCTTTAACTCCCCTCATCCCACATTTTATGTTTTTGATATCATATCTAACCTCTTTTTTGTGCATTTGTGTCCGTTACACTCTTATCATGGAAATAGATAATTTTTCCTATTTGTGGTCTTCTCTTTTCCTCTTAAAGATGTCCCTTTAGCATTTCTTGTAGTACTGGATTCTTGGTGACAAACTCCTTTAGTTTTTCTTGTCTGGGAAACTTTTTGTCTCTCCTTCCATTTTGAATGATAACCTTGCCGGGTAGAGTATTCTTGGCTGTAAGTTTTTTCCTTTTAGCTCTTTTAATATATCGTGCCACTCTCTTCTAGCCTGTAAGGTTTCTGCTGAGAAGTCAGCTGATAGCCTTATGGGGTTTCCTTTGTATGTAACTTGACTTTCTCTTGCAGCTTTTAAGATTCTCTCTTTATTTTTAATTCTGGACATTTTGATTATGATGTGTCTTGATGTGGGCCTCTTTGGGTTTATCTTGATTGGTGCTCTCTGTGCTTCTTGTATCTGGATGCCTGTTTCCTTCCTTAGGTTAGGGAAGTTTTCATCTACTATTTCTTCAAATAGATTCTCTGCCCCTTTGTCTTGCTCTTCTCCTTCTGGGACACCTATAACATGGATGTTAGTGTGCTTGGTATTATCCCAGAGGTCCCTTAGACTGTCCTCACTCTTTTTAATTCTTTTCTCTTTTACCTGTTCACCTTGGGTAATTTCTTCTAGTCTTTCGTCCAGCTCACAGATCCGTTCTTCTGTATCCTCTACTCTGCTTTTGAGTCCTTCTAGTGAATATTTCATTTCCAGTGTTGTATTCTTCATTTCTGATTGGTTCTTTTTTATATCTTCCAGTTCTTTGTTGACATTCTCACTGAGTTCATCCATTCTTCTCTCAAGATCAGTGAGCATCCTTAACACTCTTTGTTTGAACTCTCTGTCGGGTAGGTTGCTCATTTCTGTTTCACTTAGTTCCTTTTCTGGGGTTTTGTTCTGTTCCCTTACTTGGAATGTATTCCTTTGCCTCCTCATTTTGCCTCTTTCCCTGTGCTTGTGTCTGTGTATTAGGTAGGTCAGCTACGTCTCCTGCTCTTGGATAGGTGACTTGTGTAAGTGATGGCTTAGGAGGCCTGCAGTGTGCTTCCCTCAGTTCTCAATATTCCAGGAGTGACCCCTATGTGGGCTACATGTGTCCTTCTGTTGTGGCCCGTTTGCTCTCCCTGTAGGTGTCCAGGGAGGCTGAGTTATGCTCCTGGCCTGCTGTTGTAATGCTCAGCTGCTTGTAGTTGTTGTGGGCCCTTCAGTCTCTTTATCGGGTGTGGGGAGCCCTAGCACAGTTGGCTGCAAGTTCTAATAGCATATTTGTGTTGCAGTATTTCTTTTAAGTGAGTAGGCCCCCAGCGTGGAAGGATGTTAGGCTCAGGGGCTTACAATTGCTGTAAGCCTCCAGCCTTTAGGTCTCTTGTCAGCTCTCTGAGGATTGCAGCTGGGTGGGGCTGGCCTCAGGCCTGGGAGCACCCAATTGTTTCAGGCTTTGGAAGGTGGGGCAAACCCCCTATGTCGGTCTTTGAGAAACACTAGTCTTCTGCAGTTGACAAGCCCTGCTGCCCACAGGTCCACACACACAGTCAACACAGTCCTGCCCTGTGTGTGAGCTCCTACCTCCTGAAGTGGACCCAGTCTTTCCATGGTGAGAGCCCCACGCACTCCACCACCACCCAACACTCTCCACCTGCTCCTTGTGCACACCCTGCCCTGCCCAACTGAAGTGGGCTCAGCTGCCAGGCTGTAGAGAATCCAGTCACCAATCTATGTAGGCCCACAAGTTGCCTGAGGGCTTGTTGTTGGGTGGGGCAAGTCCCTAGAGTGGGCTGCCTGCCCAGGCTGAGCTGGATTAAATCGGTGCTCTAGTGGGTGGGGCAGACCCTGGGCTTGCAGGCCCCAGGGAGAACTCCAATGGCATCTGTGTCAGCACACCCACACCAGGCCACAACAATGGCTGCCGCCAATGTCCCAGTCCCTGGAGAGGTCTCACTTCTCACTGCGATGCACTCAGAGCCTATAAAGTGAGTCTCTTTTCACCAAAGCACTGTGCACCTTTCTTTCTGGTGATTTTAGGTTGCTTTCTGAAACGGGTGAATTTGTGCATGGGCCCTTTAAGAGCCGGTTTTAATTTCTTTGTGAGCCAGCTTTTCTGGGGGTACTCCGCACTGTTTTAGTAGCAAGCAAAGTCAGATACTATGCCACTCGTCTTGATTATGCTGGGTCCACAAAGTGCCCACAACGAGAGTGCTCCCGGCTTGGGGCCCCGCTCCTCCAGGGAGGGCTGCGGACCTTTGGGCTGCTCCTGGGTGGCTGTGAGGTGCTGTGGCTTGTGAAGGCGGCATTTTTTTTCTCCAGAACGGAATTTCTGCCTCTTCCACCTCAAGTAGAATTGTCATTTGTTGCAGGAGTTCCCCTTATCCAGTTTTCAGTTCTCTCTCAGGGGTAATTTTTCCATGAGTAGTTGCAAATTGGCTGTGTCCGTGGGAGGAGGTGAGTTCAGAGTCCGCCTACACCACCATCTTGACTTCTCTCCTTGTGAAGCTGTTATTGAATGAAGTGTTCTATTTACATTAACTGGATCTAATTGGTGGGTACTTTTGTTCAATTCTTCTGTATATTTGATGATTGTCTCTGTACCAGTTCTATTGATTATTGAGAAAGGACTATTAAAGACTTGATGAAGGACGGATTCTAGGGTGGTGCCCAATTATCCCTGCCTCCTGGTGTTCACACTCTTGTATCATCCCCTCCCCTTGCATATGAGTAGGATGTATGATTTGCTTCTAATCCACAGAATATGGCAAAGATGGTAGATGTTACTTCCGTGATTATGTTACATTATATAAGACTCCATTTTGCTAGCAGATGTACTCTAGAGACTCTCTTTTGCTGGCCTTGAATGAGTAAGCTGCTATGTTGGGAGAAACTGAGGGTAGTTTTTGGGAGTGGAGGGCAGCCCCCATCTGACAACCAATAAGAATCCAGGGCTTCCGTTCCTACACCGATAAGGAAATGAATTCTGCTAACAACTTGAGGGAGCTTAGAAGCAGGTGTTTCCCTAGTTGTGCTAACAGATGAGACCCCAGCCTTGGCAAGACCTTGACTGTCGCCTGTGAGACCCTAAGCAGAGGACTCACCTAAGCTGTGCTCAGACCTGACCCACAGAAGCTGTGAGATGATGAATGTGCATTGTTTCAAGTCTTTAAGTTTGTGATAATTTGTTACACAGCAATAGATAACCAATATAGACTTCAACTTTGTGCATTTATCTATTTCTTTTTTTAGTTTGTCAGTTTTTGCTTCCTGTATTTTGAAGATCTGTTGTTAGGTGCTTCTTCATTTAGAATTCTTATGTCTTCTTGGTGAATTGACCCTTTTGTCATTATCAAATGTGTCTCTTTATCTCTGGTAATTTTCTTTGCCCTGAAGTATGTTTTGATACTATTATAGCCACTCCAGCTTTCTTTTTAGTAGGGTTGGCATGAAATATATTTTCCCAAACTTTAACTTTTAACTTACCTATATCATTATATTTGACGTCAGTTTCTTATAGACAGAATATAGTTTGGTCATGGCATTTTTACTATCCATTCTGATAATTTCTGTCTTTTATTTGATGTGTTTAGGCCAGGGGTTGGCCAACTATAGCCTGTGGGAAAAAATCTGGCATGCCTATGTGTTTATGTGTTGTTATGGCTGTGCTAATGCTACAATGGCAGAGTAGAGTGGTTGCAACAGAAAGGATATGGTCCGAAATCCAAAAATGTTTACTGTGTAGCCCTTTGCAGATAAAGTTTGCTAACTCCTGGCTAAAACTATTTATATGTAATGTAATTATTGATATGTTTGAATTTTGATCTATCATTTTATTATTTGTTTTCTGTTTGTTTCTTCTTTTCTTAATTCCTCTATTTGTCCTTACCTTTCTTCTTTTGGGTTATTTGAATACTTTTTAGTATTCCAGTTTATCTATTGGGCTTTTAACTATCCATCTATCTACATATCCATACACAGAAATATATATATGTGTATATTTAGTGTTTGCTCTATGGGTGACAATATACATACTTAACTTTTCAGAGTTTACTTAGAATTAGTGTTTTACCACTTCAAGTAGAATGTATTAATCTTACCACCATATAACTCCCTTTCCCTCTCCTCTTTGTGTTATAACTGTGCTATGTATTATATCTACTTACATTGAAAACCCATCAGATAATATTGACATTTTTTCTTTCAACCCTCAAACATATGTAAAGAACTCAAGAGGGAAGAATTGTCTACTCTATTTACCCAGATATTTACCATTTCGCTTTTCCTTCATTCTTGGTGTCTAAGTTTACTTCTGGTATCATTTCCCTACTGTTTGAAGAACTTCCTTGAGCAATTCTTTTAGAGAAGCTCTGCTGGCTCTTGGTTTCCCTTTGTCTGAAGATGTCTTATTTCATCTTCCTTCCTAGAGGATAGCTTTATATATATAGAATTCTGGCTTGACAGTTCTTTTATTATAGCACTTTTAAAATGGTTTTCCATGCCTCTGGCCTTCATGAGTTCTGATGAGAAATTTGCAATAATTTGAATTGTTATTCCCCCCTAATTAACAAGTCATTTATCTCTATTTGCTTTCATATTTTTTCTTTAGTTTTCAAAAGTTTGTTGATATTATGTCTGGGCATGGATTCTTTTGGGTCTTTTGCCAAATTTGGAAAGTTTCAGCCATTGTTTCTTCAAAATTTTTCCAGAACCACACTCTTTTTCCTTCCATGACTTTGATGACATGAATGTTTGATTTTTTTGGTGTTGTCCAACAGTTCTCTTAGACTCTGTTCATTTTTTCCCTCAGTCTCTTTTCTCTCTCTCTGTTGTTCAGATTGCATAATTTCTATTTGTCTTCCTTCAAGTTCATTGATTTTTTTTCCTCTGCCACTTCTATTTTTCTTTTAAGCCTGTCTCATAAACTTTTTATTTTTGTTATTATATTTTTCAGATGTAATCATTTGATTCTTCTTTATATCTTTGATTTCTTTGCTGAGATATTCTATCTTTCTATTTCAAGAGTATTAACTATTACTTCTTGGAGCATTTTTTCTAATAGCTGTTTTAAAATCTGTGTCAGATAATTCCAACATCTGTGTCATCTTGGTGCTGGCATCTGTTGTTTGTCTTTCCCATACAAGTTGAAAATTTCCTGTGCTTTATGTGTGGAGTAATTTTGGATTATGTCCTGAATGCTTTGAATATTATGTTATGAAACTCTGGACCTTATTTAAATCCTATAGAGAATGTTGATAATTTTGTTTTAGTAGGCAAAAACTTGGCTGGGTTTAGGCTTCAAATGCTGACGAGGTCTCTGTGGAATGTGGTTTCAATTTCAGGTCCGTTTTCAAAGGCTTTGTAGTGCTATTCATATCTGTCCCACTTGTATGCATCTGCTTGCTGGTCTGAGATGTGAGCGGTGGTCTGTCTCTTAGTGCAGCTCTTAAAGTCTTTGGTTTGCTGTTTAAGATCAGATCCAGGCATGTGCAGCTTAAGCGTGGGCCCATCTTAAGCTTTCCTGAACATTTCCCTCTCTGTGATCTCTCTGGCACATTCTAGTTCCCCGGGCCTCTTCTCTATGATCCTCTGGTCAGAAAGCTATGGCTTGAGTTACCTGCTCTGCTATGAACTTCCTGCAACTATCCCCGTTCCCCCGGCCAAGCAGTGGGAAAACAGAGAGTAAAAAAGCAAAGGGAATTTGTCCCACCTTCTTAGGTCCATAGCTCCTCTGTTCAGAGAGGAACATTCTCCTATTTGAGAGTTTTAGGTTCCCGTGTGACTCCAGTGTCATATCTGTTGTTGCCTCTGCTGCCCTGAGAGTCCCTTGTGGCCGGGACATGGGAGAATGGATAATGAAAACAAAAAAAGAAAAAAGAAATTGGGAGATTTACCTCACTCTCCCTGAGCATTAGGGGACCTCTTTCCTGCTCTTTAATCCAGAATTAGACGGCTTTGCCTGGCACACTCTCTGTCCATGTCCCGATGCCCACCTCTGTATTTTTTTGAGTGCAGGCTGGGGGAAAACTGGAAGGAAAATGAGAAACTTACCTCCAATTTGGTTGTACTTTGAATTCTGGTCTTTCCTAATTCCTCTGCTACTATTTACTTTTTACACTTCTCAAAAAAATGCTCCATGCATTCTGTCCAGGCTTAATAGCTTCATGCAATGGGAGAGACACAGTGTAGTGTATTTACTCTACCTCGTGCTGAACTGGAATGGGGGCTTTTGGTTTTGAGCACCTTCATTGCAACAATTCAGATGTATATGACTTAAAAGGACGAGGTAAGGCTTTCTATAATGAGAGAGATCTCCATGAAATATTGAAAAAAGAAACAAAGCAGGTCACAGAGCAGTTTATATGACATGTTTCCATTTATGTATAATTGTGTGTATTTATGTATAGAAAACTTGGTGTTTTAAGATGCTTGCTGCTACAAGTAACCAGATACCCAATCAAAAGTGCGGTGAACATTAAGAAGTTTACTATGTTGTGTAATAGGAAGTCTCAGCATGGTTGAGTCCATGGTTGGTTAATTTGCCAGCTCAAGAACGTCAGGGCTTTAGTTTCCTGTTCAGCACATTTTTTGACTTTCTCTAAAGGCTGTAAGATGGCTGCAGCCAGTCCAGGCTTCCTTTCCTCGTATGGCAATGTCCAAAGTCAGGAATAACCATCTCTTCTTGTGTTTCTCTTTTATCAAGAAGAAAAACTTTTTCTTAAAGCAGCCTAGCAGAATTCCCTGATGCTAACTGAAAGGAGTGAATCATACCCAAGCCTAACCAGCCTCTAGCGCCAATAACGGAATTACCAGGTCGAACTATCCTAGTCCATATTAATCCCCTGGAGCTGTAAAGGGAACTCTGAAGTCAGTTGGGCTCCCAATGTTCAAACAAAATCAAATGTATCTTCACAAGATAGAAATGAGGGAAATTAAAGAAGACATAAATAAATGGAAATATAACCCATGTTCATGAATTGGAAAACTTAATATTGTTAAAGTGTCCATACTACCCAAAATGATCTACAGATTCAATGCAACCGCTATTAAAATCCCAGTGGCATTTTTTATAGAAATGGAAAAAACAATCCTAAAATTCGTGTGGAATCGCAGAGGATGCTGAATAATGAAAGTAATCTTGAGAAAAAAGAACAAATCTGAGGCATCATGCTCTCTGATTTCAAACTCTATTACAAAGCTACAGTAATCACAACAGTATGCTACTGGCATAAAAACAGACACATAGATCAATGGAACAAGATAAAAAGCCCAGAAAGAAACCCATGCATATATGGTCTATTAATTTATGACAAAGGACCCAAGAATATACAATGGGGAAAGGACGGTTTCTTCAACAAATGGTGTTGGGAAAACTGGACAGCTACAGGCAATAGAATGAAACTAGATCACTATCTTAAACCATTCACAAAAACTAACTCAAAGTGGATGAATGACTTGAATGTAAGACCTGAAACCATAAAACTCCTAGAAGAAAACATAGGTAGTAAGCTCCTTGACATCAGTCTTGGCAACGTATCTTTGGATTTGACATCCAAAGTAAAGGCAACAAAAGCAAAAAATAAATAACTGGGACTACATCAAACTAAAAAGCTTTTGTACAGTAAAAGAAACCATCAACAAAATGAAAAGGCAACCTACCAAATGAGAAAATATTTGCCAGTCATATATCTGATAAGGGATTAATATCCAAAATATATAAAGAACTCACACAATTCAATAGCAAAAACCTCAAACAATCCAATTAAAAAATGGACAGAAAATCTAAATAGAAATTTTTCCAAAGAAGACATACCAGATGGCCAACAGGCATATGAAAAGTTCAATATCACTGATCATCAGGAAAATGCAAATTAAAACCACAATGGAATATCACTTCACACCTGTTAGAATGGCTATTATCAAAAAGACAAGAACTAACAAGTGTTGGTGAGGATGTGGAGAAAAGGGAACACTTTGCACTTTGGTGGGAATATAAATGGTGCAGCCACCATGGAAAACAGTATGGAGGTTCCTCAAAAAATTAAAAATAGAACTACCACATGATCCAGTGATTTCATTTCTGGGTATTTATCCAAAGAAAATGAAAACACTAACTCGAAAAGGTATCTGCACCTTCAGGTTCATTGCAGCATTATTTACAATAGCCAAGACATGGAAGTGACCTAAGTGTCCGTTGATGGGTGGATGAATGGATAAAGGAAATGGAATATTATTCAGCCATAAAAAAGAATGAAATCTTGTCATTTGCTACAACATGGATGGACCTTGAGGGCATTATGCTAAGTGGAATGTTAGACAGAGAAAGACAAATACCATATGATCTCACTTATATGTGGAATCTAAAACAAAAACAAAAACAAAAACTGAGATGATAGATACAGAGAACAGATTGGTGGTTGCCAGAGGCAGGGTTTTGGAGGTGGGTGAAATGGGTGAAGGAAGTCAAAAGGTACAAACTTCCAGTTATAAAATAAATAAGTCATGGGGATGTAAAACACTGTATGGTGACTATAGTTAATAATACTCTATTGCATATTTGAAAGTTGCTAAGAGAGTAGTTCTTAAGAGTTCTTATTACAAGGAAAAAAATTATAATTATGTGTGGTGTTGAATGTTAGCTAGACTTATTTTGGTGATTACTTTGTAACATATACAAATATCAAATCATTATGTTGTACACCTGAAACTAATATAATGTTATATGTCAAGTATATCTCAATAAAAATAAATAAATAAATAATTAAAAATATTACAAAGCTAGATAATCAAAACATGTATGGTTATGGTATAAAGACAGACAGACCAATGGAACAGAGTAGAGAGCCCAGAAATAAACTCATATGCATACAGTCAACTAATCTGTGACAAAGGTGCCAAGAATACACAATGGGGAAAGAATAGTCTCTTCAACAAACAGCATTGGAAAAACTGAATATCCACATACCAAAGAATGAAATTGGAGCCTCATCTTATATCATATACAGAAATCAACTCAAAATGGATTAAAGACTTAAATGTACCACCTGAAACTATAAAACTTCCAGAGGAAAACATAGAGAAAAAACTTCATGAGATTGGCTTTGGCAATGATTTCTTGGGTATGATAACAAGAGTCCAAGCAGCAAAAGCAAAAATGGACAAATGAGACTACATAAAATGAAAAACTTTTGTACAGCAAAGGAAACAACCAACAGAATGAAACAGCAACCTGTGGAATGGGAGAAAATATTTGCAAATCATATGTCTGATGAGGGGCCAACCTCCCAAATATATAAGGAATCCTGCAATTCAACAACAAAGAGCTAAATAATCCAATTAAAAAATGGGCAAAGGATTTGAAGAGACTTTACTCCAAAGAAGACATACAAATGGCCAATAGGTATGTGAAAAGTTACTCATCATCACTAACCTTTAGGGAAATGCAAATCAAAACCACAATGATCTATCACCTCACACCTGTTAGGATAGCCATTACCAAAAAAAAAAAAAAAAAAGAAATTAACAAGTGTTGGTGATGATATGGAGAAACTGCAAGCCTTGTTCACTGTTTGTGGGAATGTAAATTGGTGTAGCTGCTATGGAGAACAGTAAGGAGGTTCCTTAAATTAAAGGTAGTATTACCATATGATCCAGCAATCCCACTTCTGGGTATTTACCCAAAAGATTTGAAATCGGTATCTCGAAGAGTTATCTGCACTCCCATATTCATTGCAGCATTGTTCACAATGGAAAAGAGGGGGAAACAACCTAAGTGTCGAATGGTGGATGAATGGATGAAGAAGAGGTGGTATATCCATAGAACAAAATATTATTTAACCATAAAAAGGAAGAAATCCTGTCATTTGCTACAACATGGATGAAACTTGAGGACATTAGGCTAAGTGAAAGAAGACAGTCACAGAAGGGTAAATACTGCATGATCCCACTTCTACAAGGTAGTTAATCATAGAAGCAGAAAGCAGAATGGTGGTTACTAGGGGCTGGAGTGAGGGAGGGGGAATAGGGGAGCTGTTGGTCAATGGGTATAAAGTTTCAGTCATGCAAGATGATTGAGTTGAGATCTGCGGTAAAATATTTTGCTTAGAGTTAACAATACTGTAATGTACACTTAAAAATTTGTTAAGAGGATAAATCTCACATTATGTATTTTTTTAACACACAAACACACACGCACACCCACATACGATAGAGATGTGGGGGAAATGGGTTGGGAAGACAGCCAACAGCGTCTTACATGGATGTGAGTACCAATGCTGACCCACTAATAGTGCTTATCTCTTGGGTGTGGGATTTTGAGGAAGCTTACACTTTCTTGGTATTGGTGTTTTCCACCTGATCATATATGATTACTCAAAAATAGGTGTTTCCATTTTGAGGAAAGATAGAAAGTTTCCTGGCTTTTATTCACTTCTCCATGGAGCCTGCCCTGGTGGTCAGGCCCCCTCTGCCTGCTCCCTTCTTGAATGACTGGAAGCACTCAAGGTCAGTCTCATAGAGCTCAAGATTTCAGTCTAACCCATCTTGTTTTGTTTGCTGCTACGACCTCTGCATTTATTTATCTTCTACCTTCAACTGGTTGTAAGCTCTTTGAGGTCAGACATATTTCATCTTCTGGATCTCCAGGGCAGCCAGGGCTGAGAACTTGGGCAGAGCACAAAAAATGCTTATTAAATGATTTGTAGAGTAGTCTGTTTCTGGGCAAGCCTCGGGAAAAGGGCCTAATGTGTGGTCATTTACTGCCAATCCATTTATGAAAAAATACGATCACTTTTGTGTTTGGATCCCCGAAGACAAGAGACAACTCAAAGAACTGAAATTTTGCTAGGAAGATCTAAGTGGGAAGCAAATGATTACTTAATCAAAACAAGTCCTTTTTAAGCCATTCTATAGTGTTTCCATTGAGCAAGCCTGCATTTTAAAGGACTTTTGCATGTTAATGGGCCAGTATTTTGGCTATCAAATGCTTCAATTTAGATTCAAAAATTCCTTCCTGGTGGTCTACAGAA
Source organism: Diceros bicornis minor (assembly GCF_020826845.1). Taxonomy (NCBI): domain Eukaryota; kingdom Metazoa; phylum Chordata; class Mammalia; order Perissodactyla; family Rhinocerotidae; genus Diceros; species Diceros bicornis. The sequence continues at coordinate 10,797,877 of NC_080749.1, read as the reverse complement.
TGTATATTCAGTTCATAACCCCTTAGTTATGCAGAGGATCCTCTCTAATTTTCCAATAACATATCTTAAAAAAAAATGAATCAAATGATGTATAGTGTCGATGCAAATAATCCATAATCAATCTATAAATCAAAATTAGGGTGAGTTTATTATGAGCCAGATCCCAAGGACTAACCTGGGGCTAGCCTTGGGGAAGTAACGGCACCAAAGTAGTGGGGTATACAGAGTGGTTATATACCATCTTGGAACTAACAGCATACATCACATATGACAGGAATTTCTCTTTTACTACCATCACGAGATGCTTAGCTTGCAAGCAAGTCAGTGGTCAGCAGGCCAGTGGTCACAAGGTGAGCACAGAAGGTTGGTAATTAATCCTTAGTTCCCAGGAAGAGATGCTTGTGAAAGAAATGCCAATATTGGGGGAAGTTACATCCCTATCTTTAAGGACATCATTCTTGTTTTTGGGACATAGTAAATGTTTAAAGTAGATATACAATGCATGCTCAAGAGGCCATGTCAGTCTCTTTTGGAAAAACAAGGTCAGACCAAATTAGTTTTACACCAAATGGCTTCCTTATATACTCCAATATATTCTATTGCTTTTCATTTATTTATCGGTGGTTAGGTATATCTACTTACATAATGCTGTTAGCTCTCAAAGTCTTTTCACCTACATCATAGAATGTCCTAAGTGAAAAGTACCTTTGATACCATGACTCTAATTCCTTTAGATAGGTAGGGAAACAGGCCCACAGAGAGGAAGTGCTTTTCCAGGATATGTGGTTAATTATTGGCAGCCCTGGACTAGAATCCAGGAGGAATGATTCTTACCTTTACCACTTTGCCAGGCTGCTTCGACAGTCTTGTTTCCTTGAAGGTGTCAACCTTCAAAAACAGAAATCAGTTTAAGAGGCAAACCGTTTATTTAGGATCAAAGAATTGCAATTTTGGGAGCACAGATTCAGGTAGAAACCCAAATAGTGTCCCTCTAGGGAGTAAAAGTCAAGGGCATTTAAAGGCAAAGAAGGAAGGTTGTATTACAGAGAATTTTAATTGGAGTTGGAGACAGAGAGCTAGTCTTAGCTAAACATTGATTGATTATTGATTCTATCTTCAGAAAGCCAACAGTCATCAGTCTTTGTGGTCAGGATGTCTGCTTTCCTGTTTGCCTTACAAACAATTGCTTGGAAGACAATGCTGATTTGGTCCAGTCCCAAGCTTGAAGGAGTAAGATGTGCAGGCAGTTCCTCTGAAATGGCTCCACTTATGTCAACTTTTCACAAAATGTTACTATTTGTCTTGGCTATTAAATAAAGTTGTCAAGGCAAACTAATTAGTTAAGCAAGGTTGTAAAACAAGTTATGATCAATGTGTATATATTTCACTGAGAATGAGTGTACTAGATGCTTTCTGGAAGAGATGTTAGACAAAGAGTTTGAGGTGGTGGGCACTTGAGTTTGAGATACCAGAGGACACACAAAGAGGACACAGGCACTGGTAAGAAGGATGGGCAAAACCTGGAAGAAAAACATCACCCACTGCCACAGTCTTGCTCCGTAAACCAGATGTTGGAGGTGGGCACCTTTCCCTGTATTATCTAGAGAAGAATTATCTTCCATGTCAAGTCCTGTGGGAGGTCTAATGCTTTCACCAAGGTTTTTGTGAATTCCTGTTTACATTTTTCTCTAGCTATTTCTGGCTAGGATTCTGGCTTTGCCAAATTATCATTTTCTGTTGTGTTTTTTGAAACTGCTCCATTATTTCTACCCTGGCCTTGACCCAAACATGTGAAGCAGATCTGTCTTATTTATTCCCTTCCCTCCAAGCAAACTCTCCAAGACTATTGGGTGATGTCAAAAGGGCTCCTACTGGTTAAATGTAGGAAAATTGGACCATCAATAAAAATAATAACTGCACTATGTTGAACACACTAAATATGTTTAGATACAGGAGTCCATAATGATTATGTAATAATAATAAAAAAGACTTCATTTGTAACCTTTGGATTCTAGAGAAACTATTCATTATTTTGAAAGATGGCAAATAAAGGGAAAACAACAATTCTTTCTTTATTCTGCTTTTGCTATTCTAACTGAACCTCAAAGTAACCAACTGGTTGACAAGGAGGAGTTTCTCTTTATACAGAAGGAACAACAAAATTAGAATACACTATTTTGCAACTGCTAATGAAGTTATTGATGCAGGCAATGATCATCAATGCTATTGGTCTCATAAAATGAGAAACAGTTGGATATTATATGTCTCCCAATGGAAGTTTTCAACATCGTTTATGAAGTAGTCTTGCCATAAGAAGTCAAGCTATTGAAAGGGTTGATTGGATTATGGTTTTATTTCTTTTGGTGAGAAATACAAGAAACACCACTACTTCACACGTGGTGTTGAGCACTTCCACTGAGAGGGACTTGCTTCAAAATAGCCTAGAGAGGGGAAAACTGGGTGAGGGTAGAGATGAAACGAGACTGCCTGTGAGTTGATGATGTTGAAGCTGCGTGATGGCTACATGAGGCTGTTTTATTTTTCCTCATATATATTTGAAAACTTCCATAATTTATTGTATTCCCAAGTTGTCCTCATGTAGCATAAGCAAAACAAAACAGCTGCTCACAAGAAGCAGCTCTGTGTGGTAGACCTTTATCGAAAACTCAGAGGTCATAGGGAGGGAGGTTACACCAAGCTTCATATAATGGTTAATTTAATACTGAATATTACACACTTTTTTCATAAAAAATTCTCCTCAGCCTTTCCAACAAGTCAAAATCCAACTGTTTACTATGTTCCCGTCTCTAGCAATGCCAGAAAATACTCCTGTTTTATTATACAGAGCAATTTAGCTGTCCATAACCAGGAACCCAACTCTAGACCTTCCTTTGCAAATCCAACATTTCCTTCATGTTCTAGAGAACAGACATTACTGCAGATCTCACAGCTTCCCCCTCGTATTCGATAGGGTAAAGAGGAAGCTGCTATAACACAGTAAGAGACAATGCAATGCCTCCAAAAGAGAGAAACATATCTCTCTCTCATAGTGGGTCTGGGAATGGGTAGTCCAGCTCCACTCCATGAACTAATTCAAAGACCCTCCATCTGGAGCCCCAGCCTTGGCCCAGGGAATTGTCAGTGAGAAGGGAGGGAGCATGGAGGAGTCCATGCCCAGTGTCCACAGGAGCAGACCTGGAAGCTGCACACATCACTCCTGCTCACATCCCATCTACAGGAGCACAGTCACAAGGCTTCACCAGGCACACAGAGCCTGGGGATGGAGACTCTCTGTGACTTTGTGCCCCGCGACAGTTCTGCCTCCATGGCAGAGGGGAGAATGGATTTTGGAGGACATCTCCCTACTCTCAGTCTCTGCAAGGGGAGCAGAGGTTTAGTCCTCATTAATATTGTAACCAGCATGTGGAATGCACGGCTACTGGGCTGTGACCAAATGCAGCCTTGTCTTTGTCTCTTGCTCCCTTTAAAGGTGGTGGTGATTTTGCCCCGCCCCTGGCTGAAACTCAGTCAGACCCATGGCTTCTCTTCTCACTTTCAGGTAACAGACCGTAGTACGGATGTTTGCAACTCAGTTCCATCGTTAGAATGTCCAGTCCAAGATAGTGACTCAATTTGGTGGCACTTGTTCTCCTCTCTCCGAGCTTGACAAGCTTCAGGGGACATGAGTGGCTTTCTGTTACTTTCTCCACCTCTCTAGATTCCAGTCCATTTCAGATCCCCCCCAACCCCCAAGCAGGAAGGTGGAGGTGCAGGTGGAGGGAGGGATCCATCTCACTCCAGCTGGCTCTGCTGACAGCTCCCTGCCCTCCGGGCCTGGCAGATGCACGGACCTGACTCCTGCTGGGGTTTGCAAGGCTCTACAGAGCTTCACCAGTGGGTCCCTTGACTCTGGTTCCTTTGAGCAGGCCTATGCTTCTCTATTCTGGGTGGTGGCTTGAGACACCGCCTGCAGCCCCAAGGAATGTTGTCTTACCTCTGACTTCTTGCTGCAGAGATCTCTCCAGTCCTCTACGTGGTCCTAATGGTCCCAAGACATCCCGGCTGGCTTTTTCTCCCATGGACCCACATTGGTTCTTGGGAGGCACTCATACATCCTCTGCTCTCTGGGAGGGCAGGCTGATCCTATCTTAGCAGTGCTCCCTTCACCCACCTGGGACCCCTAGATTTCCCAGATGGGAGTCAGAGCCCAGCCCTCCCACCCTTCAGCTGCTGGGGCCACGTGCTGAGCTCTCCATGAAGCCCTGTCCCTGCTTCATGAAGTTTTGCCTCCCCACCCCTGCCCCTCACTCTTTGGGGTGAAGGTAGGATTCACAGCACATTTTGCCCTAAAGATATGATGCCTTTTCATATTCATGGAGAGGGCGAGGGAGTTCTCAAGTTGTGGATGATGTTCTCGTCCAACCTTATAAATTCTGCGTTTGGTGATATCTCACAGGTAGTTGGTGTAGGACATCTATTGTCTTGGTGCTCGGCTGGAAATGAAGCAGGAAGAGTTCCATCCTATCATCTTGTGATAAAAATGAGTCATGCTGCCTGCAAAAGGCAAAAGCAGCCACCGTCAGTTTGGGTTTTAAATACACTTTTTATCTCCTCTGTACAGTTGGACACCTGATCTGCGTCCATTCCTTTCTCAGGAAGGCAAACCTGAGAGGGAAGCCAGTGTAGGGGAGGAAGACAATTCCTCTACCTTCTAGGTCCTTCTGGCTGGTCTGAGAATTAAATTGATGTGAGACAGAATAACAGGAGAAAATCAAACAAAGTTTAATAACATGTATACATAGGAGAAACCCAGGAAAATTGAGTAACTCGCTAAAATGGCTGAAGCCACCACCTTAAATACCATCTTCAGCTAAAGACAAAGGAGGATGTTGGGGGTAGTGGTTTGGGACTTCAAAGGGGAGGAAGGCAACTCACATGGAGATGAAAAAGCAAATGTTTGATGAAGAAGTTTTTGCTGGGCCATCTATAGATAATGTGACCCAAGAGACAGAACTTTGATAAAAATGGGCTCAGCAAGGACCCTCCCAGTCTACTAATACTTAGAGTTATCTATGGTGATGGCTTGTCCTGGGACAGGCCTTCTGTCTTAAATTCTTTTAGGCAGTTGGGGGAAGGTCAAAGTTTCTTTCAGTCTTTTGTTCTTAAAAATAATCAAGGCAGGGCTGGCCCCTGGAGAAGTTGTTAAGTTCAGTGCATTCCACTTCGAGGCCCTGGTTCACAGGTTTGGATCCTGGGCACAGACCTACACCACTTATCAGCCACACTGTGGCGGCAACCCACATATATAGTAGAGGAAGATTGGAACAGATGTTAGCTCAGGGCTAATCTTCCTCAAGCCAAAAACGAGGAAGACTGGCAGTAGATGTTAGCTCAGGGCTAATCTTCCTCAGCAAAAAAAGAAAAAGAAAAAAAAATCGAGGCAAAGAGACACATTTTGGAGTGGCCAATTCTGATCCCCCACACCAGCATGGATGTCCTGCCCATCTGTCCCTGTCTCCCACTCCTGCTGGCACCCAAGAAAACATGAAGGACTGGGTGGGACAATCTCTTTGAATAGGATTTTTATGCCCAGCTTTCTTCGGTGTAGCCCATTAGGGGAAACAACCTTTTCATATTGGTATGACCTGTGGGTATTTTCTTTAAATCCAGCAAAACAAAACCTTCAGACTCTGTGCGCTTCTCCTGTCACATAAATTATAATTATTAGGTCAGTGGAGAGCAGGCAGGAAGGGGAGCCCAAGGCTGTGTTTATTAGATCCAATTAGTGTAGACCTTGTATTGATATGTTTCCACCTTCATGTGTCCAAGCCCCTTTCAAGGCTGTGAGTCCAATAGAAGGATTTATGGCGAAGTGGGCAGGGGGCTGAGTCAGACCCCAGCCACCTGGAGACAGTGGCTGTCCTGATGCCAATACGTCTTTGAGTCTCAGAGCCTAAAGCTGAAGGAATCCATTCCACACACCCCAGCTGAATGCCTGTTGAGTGCTTGGCACCGAGGGCCACATGTGTGGGATGGAGAAGGCAATCCCTGACCCCGAGGAGCTGGGAGCCAGCGCATGGAGAGGAAAGGAGTAGAAACATACCCAGGGTCAGCCACCCTGAAGGCCAGTCCTTCCAGGGCCAGGGTGTAAGCGCCTTCTTTGTTTGTGAGGTGCCCCTTGGGCCTGGACTCACCCAGCACTGCTACACCCCCAGGTGTGCTCGTCCACTTCACCTTGCCTTGGGATTCCTTCCCACCTGGCCTCCAGAATTCATGCTGACCACTTTTCTCTGGCCCTCCCACTGTCCATCCATCTCAGGGTCCTGAATTCCTCTCCTTTGAGTTCAATCCTTGCCTCTCATTATTCACGAAGTTCCCTGGACTGATGATACAAACTGGCCTGGATCCAATAGCTTTGACCTCCCACTCCGTCCAGGGTGTGACCTCCGGCGTTCGCCATGCTGTGACCGTGGCAACCCATCACCCCATCACAGATACTCACGGCAGCCTGGGCAATTCCCTGTGATCTCAGTTCAGCTATGTTCTCTGGGGGAGAGGACACAAACCTGGGATGTGAACGCCCAGAGGGGAACGGCCAGTTATGTTATACCAAATGGAGTGGGCTTAATTCAAAAGAAGATTCCTGCTTAATATCTGATTATTTAATTTACCATCTTGCTTGGGTTTAGGGTGCTGGAGCTTAGAGAGTTTTGATTTTCCCCTGGGAACCATGGTGGCATACAGCTGAGTCCTTCACACCAAATTGGAGGGCCAATCGATTGCCCAGATCTCATGGATCTTGCATCTCACTTGGGACCTGCTTTCTAGCTGTATCACCCTATCTGCGGTTCCCTAAACATGCTGTCTTTTCCCCGCCTCTAAGACTTTGCCCTGCCATTCCCTCCATCAGCAATAACTCTCTCCCATGTATAGCTGGTGCGCTCCTAATTGTCTTCATGGCACGGCTCTGGGTTCTTCCCAGACCACCCAGGTAGATCTGATTCTGTTTTCCTTAATGGCACCTCCCATAGGTTGTATTTTCACTCAGTCACAACTGTGATTTTACATTTTAATTTTTCCTTATAGACCTTTCTTCCCCTGGAAATGACAAGGCCTGCCCTATTCATGGCACCAACGTGATGAAGTGAGAATGAGAGGAGGAAGGATATGATACGGTGGTGCTGCCTGGGGTGGGCTGGAAGCGGCTAGGCCAGGGTCAGGGGCTCTTTCTGAGTGGAGGGTCTGTATGCTGAATCCTCTGAAGCAGTAGAGCTGTCCAAGGTCGGGGTGGGACAGGGTCCCAAACTCAGCGCCTCTAGCCCCGGCTGCAGAGAGAAGCCAGGGCTGGTGTGTGGGTGTGAGCCTAGGCTGTGGACAGCGTACGCGTGAGGATAGTGAAGGAAAGGGGTGATACGCCAGGTGGCCCAGGGCCTGGCCAGCAGGTGTCCTGTGAGCCACTCTTCAGAGGATAGGGGCTGGAAAAGCCTGCTCAGTGATGTCCTGGGTTGGGTTCCTGTGCACTAAACCAAGCAGAGGTCTGTGGTTTTTGCCTCAGGAGCAAAACTGTCCTCTCCTGTAATTCCATCGCTGTGGAAAGACAGCTAAGACTGAATTAGCGTCACCTCCTCTCGGTGAGGAGGGAGTCTGTCCCTGACTTACTCCATACAAGCAAGTCACCCGCTAGAAAGCATCAAGTGTACTGAACATTGAGGGACACCATGAAAAGAGGCGCCAGGTCAACAGCTAATAGGCAGTGGATCAGATTGAGATCTAGATCTGCTGACCGCTAAGCCCACGTTCATTCCGCTAAGTCATATTGCCTGCCTATTATTTATATATTCTAATAGTTTCTTTTTTTTATTGAGATATAATTGACATATAACATTATATTAGTTTCGGGTGTACAACGTGATTTGCTATTTGTATATATTGTGAAACGATCACCACGATAAGTCTACTTAACATCCATCACCACACAGAGTTAAAATTTTTTTTCTTGTGATGGAAATTTTTAAGATCTACTCTCTTAGGGACTTTCAAATATACAATATTATCATTATACAATATATAGTATTATTAACTTAGTCACCATGCTTATATTACATCCCTGTGACTAGTTTATTTTGTAACTGGAAGTTTGTATCTTTTGACCCGCTTCACCCGTTTCACCCATCCCACAAACCCGACCTCTGGCAACCACCAATCTGTTCTCTGTATCTATCAGTTTGTTTTTTTGTTTCTTGAGGTTTTTTTAGATTCTGTGTGTAAGGGAGATCATATGGTGTTTGTCTTTGTCTGATTTATTTCACTTAGCATAGTGCGCTCAGTTTGTATCATCAGTCCCGGGACTTTCATGGATCATGAGAGGTAAGCAGCCCTCCATGGTTCCAGAAAAGCATTCAGATAAAGAGGAGCAGACGCTGGTAGTGGTAGCTATTTGGAGCACCTAAAATTGTGGGGTTTGAAGGAAATAAATGAGGCCTTGACAGCACCTGCTGCACCCCAAATAGCCACGGGCCCTGGATTCTAGTCCTGATTCTGTCACTAACAAGCTGTTTGATTTTGGTTACGTCATGTGACCCCTGTGCCTCAGTTTCCTCAAAAGCAAAATGGGGGATTAATAATTTCGTTTCTCCAAGTAGAATGTAAACTTCTTTATGCTTTGGAGGCCCTTCCCTCCAGGTGTGCGTCTGGTTCAGTTGCACGTCTCATCTTGCTGCCTCTTCTGTCAGCCACTTTACTGAAGACCTTCAGGAGACTTGGAATACGTAGAATGTTTGTTTTTCCAGAAGACACAGCAATATTCCCATGCATGTGGCTAATTCTCCTACACTAGTACATCCCTTGATGTTCATTATAGCTCTGGAAACAGGTAGAGCCGACAACAGAGAAGGAAACAGGGACACAGAGCTGTGTATGCACGAGGGGCTCAGAAATGCTTGGCACAGCCAGGGACTGAAAACTTCCCTGTAGTTTAGGCTGTGTGGCAGGTGCTTGATCACAGATTCCTACGTACATGTAACTTGGAACGGACACATATTCTAAAATGTCTCGCACAGCCATTAGCTATGCAGAGGATCTCCTTGGTATGGGCCATTAACTCCCGTTTATGAACTGGTTTAAATCCCGTGAACGGTGCAGCCGGGGATGACCTTGGCTCAGGTGTCAGTAAATTATGCTGCACAGCATTTTGCTTCATGCTCCAGCCCCCGGTCTGAAGGTGGCTAATTATTACACAGCCAGTGGGCATGTCCATTCCATATTCATGGGGTTTCCACTTCTTGGTTGTCTGCTCATTTCCAGGTACTTTCTGAATTAGTCTCTGAATCTTTTCTGACTTCTCTAAAATATATGGCTTAATTTCCATGAGAATCATCCGTGTTTATAAATAACCTCCAAAGTGACTCTTTGGCTGTTCAACCTATATAAAGTTATCTTTGAGATGCTTGGGACTTCCGAACAGGGAGCCTGGTGAAACTGTCCCCAAGTTTGAGCCTTTAGTCCTTCCTTACTATAGTTCCCGTTTTGTACTAAGATTGTATCTTAAGACACATGATTTAAGAGGTTTGCTCCTTTTGATCTGTTCTCTCCCTCTCCCCACTCTCTCCAGCCTCCTTCCAAGAGGAGTGTGAGGTAGTCTATGTAAGTAAGTATGTATGTGTGTGTGTGTGTATATATATATATACCCAACTAGATTAAAAAAAGATGAAGAAGTTGAAGTCATGGCAAAATGAGGCTATACAAACCAGATAAATCCAGGGCCAGGCTGGTCCTCAAATGCTGCTCCTAGAGGTTTGGGCAGGTATTAGAGGTCATTACAAATTTGGCTTTGAACTTCCTAGCAGCCAAAGCAAAGAAACACTATCCACAAAACTCACAGTGTCATTAGAAAAATAAAATCCAATTATTTAGCCAAAACTCAGAGTTTCCCATTAGTAAGGCCTATGGATTTGCACAGAAGGGCAAAGTATCCCATCATCCTTGACAGAGCTACAATTTGTGCTTAGACAGTTTGTGCTCAGGAGCCGTGCCTGGGTGTGTAGCCGCAGCATGTTTGTGTGTTGGGGTGGAGGCAGGCTTGGGTGGTCTCTAGGAAGCTGAGGCTCCAAAAGAAGGGGAGCAGGTTACATGCTGTAGCTGTGTAGTCCAAACTGAAAGAGGACCCTGGAGACCACCTCCCTGTCCGGCCCAGCTTGGATATCTGAGCAGACTCAGAAGACGGCTCTGTGTCTGCAGGGCCCTCTTAGAAGGTACACTCGCCAGGGCTGGAGTGGGCCCTTTCCTGGCTACCATAGGTCCCCTGGTCTTGCATGGCTGGAAGCAGTTCCAGGGATCCCCCGCACTGGGAGAACAAAGCCAAGGGGTCCTAGAATGAGGGGGGTGGGCAGTCAGGTGGTCCTCACTGCTGTGCTGCCTCTGACCCTCCACAGTGAGGGGGGAAGCAGGTACCAGGCACCTCAGGGGGGCTGTGATCTCCTAACGCACAGGATGCCATTTTCTCAGAATCAAATGTGTCAACGCATTGATAAGGTTTGTTCGGAGACACATCCCAAACACGAAATAACAATGCTGATGGGTCATCTTTTCAGCCAGAGAGACTAATCCATGTTTTGAAAATCATGCATGAAGCGAAGAGACTTAAAGACCTTTGGTTCTCTGAGTGTGTGTGTGCATGAAATTCTGTCCCCCAAAGGCCAAATCCCCTTGTTTTCTCTCTCACTGACATCCCTCTCCCAGCAGCTTCTCCTTTGCTCTGACCATTTACCTGGGATTATGTTTGGTTTCCAGGAGTGGTGTTCTGAGACTGCGGCTGGGTTCCCGGCCCTGCAGACAAGCACCTCCTTCTGTTAGATAACGGCTTGGGAACCTTCATGGTCCTGTGACTTGTGGGACGCCTGCAGCTGTGACTTGCCTGATTACTGTGGTCTCTGGTAGCTTTCAACAGCAGCTGTTACAGAAACTTCTAGTTCAAAGAGACACCTCAGACTCAGAGATAATTTCTCTGCAGTGGTGATCAGGCCTTAAGATATGAAAAGTGTTTATTGGGCGGCTGCTAAGTACTTCCTACTGCATAACCCTACCTAGCATGTGGAGAGCTTTCTGTGCATTCCAGAGAGCTTTTTCTCACTTAATCTCACCACACCTCTGCAAGGGAGTATGTCAGTTAGAGAGTCTGATTGTAAGTGACATAAAATACTCCCAGGGGCTTGATCTGTAAAGGGGATTTATGGGCTCATTCATGTAACTGATAGGATCAGAGGTAGTCCGCATTCAGGTGGAGCTCGATCTAGGGCTCAAAAGGCAGCCCTGAGGGCCAGGTACTCTTCTTGTCCCTGCTCTGTCTTCCTGGCATAGGCTTCATCCTCAAGTTTATACTGAAGGCTCCCGACAACTCAGAAAACCTTGTAGTTTCAAAACAGCAGCCGGAGTTCTAATCCTTACGTCCTCCTATTGTATCATCCAGTGGAAGAAAGAGGGTCTTTTCCTGCAGATTTAGAACAAGGAGAGATTGTCACCTTTCCCACAGGAAGGTTTCTTTGCGTCTCCTTGGCTCTACTAGTCTATGTGTCCATCCTTGAACCAATTCTTGATGGCCAGAGGCACGGGATCCCCTGACTGACTCCCGGACCCTGCCTGGAGCTGGGGATGGGTTTCAACCTCATCAAATCACATGGCTAAGAATGAGGAGGGGAACAAAGGGTTTTGTTCATGAAATGGGGGGATTTGTATGCAGGTGGGTAAGAACAAGGCTTACCCTCAGTTCACAGGTGAGCACTTGGGGGTTTTCAGGGTTGTATAACAAGGTGATGGCACACATGGGGCTGTTTTTCCTTTCCACCATTGACTGTGGGTTTATTGAGAGCCCAGGGCCACAGATTTTTTTTTTTTTTTGAGGAAGATCAGCCCTGAGCTAACATCCATGCCAATCCTCCTCTTTTTGCTGAGGAAGACTGGCCCTGGGCTAACATCTGTGCCCATCTTCCTCCACTTTATATGGGTCGCAGCCACAGCATGGCCTGACAAGTGGTGCCTCGGTGTGGACCGGGGATCCGAACCCCGGGCGGCCAGCAGCAGAGCATGCGCACTTAACCGCTACACCAGGGGGCTGGCCCAGGGCCACAGATGTTTTTCTGTTTCTCCCAGACCTAGGACAATGCAATGCCCTGAGAGGGTGCTTACTAAGTGTTTGTTGAGGCAGAGAGGGACGTGTGAGGGAGGGTAACGGAACCGGTTTGACTCAAGTGATGGATTAAAATGAGACCTAGGAAGTAAATCTGAACAGATTTTGGAACCCTGTAAAGCAGCTGAGAATGTGGGCTTGATCGGTACAGAGTGAGACATTCTGCAGGAGAAAATGGAGGTGACCTAGCGAGGGAAGGAGAGTGGACTATGAGCTGAGCTGGTGAGACTGGTGACAGGAAGGCCAGGGAGGAGGCGGTGATGGCGAGCCCCCGCCTGTGGGGTGACAAGGAGCCTGCGTGAGGCCCAACACTGCACCGCCTCCCCTGTCATCCCCATGCCATGCCCCCTGTCCCAAAAGCTGTGAAGAAAGAAGTGACGGTCTTGGACCTTCGGGATCATAGACAGAAGAAATTCACAGCAGGGCAACATAACTCATGTTTCAGTCCCGCAGGGCTTAATGTGCTTGGAGCTGAATAGGGAACCCTGGGGGGACTTCAGGTCCCGAGCTTTGAGCGGAGCACGTCTGTCGGCATTGACTTGTTTGCCCTGAGACAGATGGGGAGGCTCAGCGGAGGAGGAGCTGTGGCAGCAGCCAAGTGGACAACACGGGCTTCCCGTGGGCCTTAAACGCCCCCAGCACAGAGTCTGGAGATTGGTAGGTGTTCTAGAAACGCGAACTTCCTCGGTGTATGTTGTGCCCTGGCCATGCTGGGGCCACTGCCACCTTCTTGTTTTCTCAGGGTGTGGCTGGCTTCCCTGCTGCAGCTAATGGCACGCAGGCCCCTGGGCCCCCAAACCCTCGCTGGAGGGCATTCCCTCTGCACGGCTGCCGTCAGGGTTCCAGCTGGTGTTTGTTCTTCTCAGGACAGGGGGCGAGAGCAGAAACCTCGCTGGTGTTCTCTGCTCATTAGGCCCGTCTGCGCCTCCGGTAGAGTGAGCAGTCTCCCCGGGCCCCCAGTCCCGCTGCGCCGTGTGTTCCAGCCCCCTGGCGGGATGCCCTCTCGGGACACATTGGCAACTCCGGCAGGCAAGGTCTCCTGCCTGATTCTATCTTTCTGATATACCACGTTGTCACTGGGCAGACTCTGTCAAGCTTAACTCTGCTGAGAGCCACGGGGACAGAATAAGCCAGGTGTGACTTACTGGCTGAGTGGCTGATACCCCCTGGGAACGCAGCACCCTTGGGAGAACTATTCTGCCCCAGACTGGGACATGTTAGGGACACAGCCCTGGTTGTTTCTTTTTTCTACCCTTAAAGGATGCCAAATGATTTTGCAGGTGACATACCTTCTGTGGATTAGGATAATAAAGGTTGCTTTAAACCTGGAATTCTGACAGAGCTAAAAGAATATAGTCATCTTTGATTTCAAATTGGTCATCTCCCAGCTGAGCCCACAGAGCAAAGTTGCAGGCCATCAGGCAGGCAGGCAATGCCCTATCTGGTTTCATCAGACTCTTTATTTATATTCTTCTTCTACAAAGGCCCAGAGGTGATTTGAAACAGAAACACACAAAATAAAACAGTATAAATATAACAACAAAGATATAGGTCCAAGGAAAATAAGAATAAGCAACGTATGTTCAACCTGGAGAGAAAGGAGGAGAAGCACCCATAGCAGGGCCTGCCTTGTTGCTTTCAATTTGACTCCGAGCTCCCTGGAAGCCAAAGTGAAGAAGGAGGTGGGATGGGTTGTACTTTTCAGAAAGGAAAGGACAGCTAGGTGTTGTGCTATGTACTTTAAACACATGATCTCATTTATTCTTCAGTTAAACAAGGTAGATTTCCTCACATCTAGTTTATAGATGAAGAAACAGTCTTTGAGAATTTAAGGGACCTCAGGATTACACAGCTGTTAAGCAGCAGAGAGGGGATTTGAACCCACATCTGTCTGGTTCTGTACTCTATGCTCTTGACCACTAGGCTCCACATATATGAGGTAAAAAGGGCAAACAGTTGGTGTTATTTTATGCTCTTAAAGGACCCATTCTGACTGTCTGGCCTGGACGGCTGTTCCTCGCGCCTGGATTCCCAGAGGGTGCCACCAGGACAAACCCGCGCCTCACAGTGCCGGCACACTGCAGCCCTCCGTGATCCGAGCCACAGACAAGTCAGTGGTCCTAACGCGTCCACAGAGAAAGGCTGGTAGAGATCCTCCTTCCCCTCGCCTCCTCCTGGGTTCCCAGATTCTCATTCTACGTTTCACTGGCCTCTTCTGGGGCAAATGCCTTTGCTTCTCAGACTCCCAATTCTCCAGAGAGGATTTTGATTTTTGTTTTTCTTTTGGGAGGGGTGGATGGTGTCACTATGGGCTGCTTACAGGGCAAGGGACATATAGACCTGGATGAAAACCCACTTGCTTAGCAAGTGAACTGGTAAAAGTGAACCTGAAGCAAAGACTAGACCAATCTCCTACCATTCTTTTGGGTGCAGCACAATGAATTTACCCTTTCTTTGAGCAGGAGAAGGGCTTTGCCAAGTAAGGATGAGGTTCTGGGACAATGTCTCCCAAAGAGAGTGCCCATGGCTTTGGAGAGAAAGAGACTATGGGGGCAGAAGTGAGTCCAGAGGAGAGAATGGCCTCAGGGGCAGCAGGCACATGCTCTGCTGTGGCTGGACAGGAAGGGGCCCCTCCATTCAGGCCACAGAACCTCTGGACCCTCCTCCTCTCTCTGCCAGAGATGGCCACAAAACATAGACCCCTGGAGGGAGCAGCCACTGGTTTAGCTGTTCTTTGCTCTCCTGCTTCTGCGGGAAGTGTTAAAAGATAAACTGAGGTGAATTAAATGTTTTAAGAGTTTATTTGAGCAAAAATCGATTTGAATCAGGCAGCATTCCATCTAGCAGATGGAAAGGAGCTCCGAGGAGGTATACAAAATGAAAGACTTTTATAGGCAGAAGGGAGGAGTAGGGACAAGGAAGTTATACGAGGCAAAAAAGTGGGTTGGTTATTGCAAGGTTGCTTTCCTTTAGGAGCTAGCAGGGATTTATCAGGCAGTTGACCTCACCAGTGCTGATCTGGCGATTCCTAAGGAACTGGCTTAAGAATCTGTTTCTGGGAGAGACGAAACTGTATGTAAGCCTTGAGCTGGTGACATGGGGATCAGCATGAGCAACTCTGTTTTGGTCCCATTGTCTTGTTTTTCAACAAGACTCACCCCATGGATCTGTCCTGTGCTTTCTCCGTGTCCCGCTCTTTTGCATCAGAGTGTGACTGGACCAGCCATTAGGTCAGTCCTGTTTGACCAGGGAAGTGGGCTCATGACCGTCTGCTGCAAGGATGTGTGGAGGGAGGGCAAAGGCGACGAGGCAGGGCGGAGAGGGGACGAGATGACTGGAAACACGTTCCTTGAGTTATTCTAAATGCAAAAGGCCAAATCACTACCCTAACAGTGTACACTAGTTGAGGAGCTCACAGGGAAAGATATAATCTGAAGGAGGCTCTTAGTTGTGTTAATGCTCCCGTTAGTGGTGTTACCAGACCCACAGATGGTAGACGGCCAACAGAGCTGGAGGAAATCAAGTGTCCTTCACAGCTCACTTACGGCAGTGTCTGGGTGGTGGTGTTATTTATGGAGTCATGGAAACAAGCTCTACTAGGCCGCAGTGTGCTGTTACACAATTCCTTTCTCCTCCTGAACGCAGTGTTGGTTTACTCCAAATGGTTATTACAGGTAGATTTGTTTTACTTCAGGTATATATTTATTTCTGGAGTAAATAGCTTTTGGCAGCTCAACCTGAAAATTAATTCAAAGCACTAAAGAGAGGTATCGGGAAAAACCAGTTCCATTCAGACCTAGAATAGATATCTTCTCTTTCCGTAGACCTCTCCTTCGGTGGGCCATTCAAAGGGACGTGAAATCACAGGAGAGACTTCCCTGGAGCACCTTGATCCAGGCGAGCCTTGGTGTACGAAAACACAGACAGAAGAGCACTTGTTACATGGGTACTGTTGGAGTGCTTGCTTGAATTTTAAAGGGATTTTTGATTTTATGAAAACATCCCTTTAAACTGAAGCTCCATTAGTGCTGAAAAGTCACTAATGATGCTGAAAATGGGCAAAGGCAGCAGGGAAAATGAAGGTCCAGAGTTCAGGACCTTAGAACTTTAAGATAACTGAAGAAGGAAGATAATTGGAAAAAATAGGGCCTTGTAACATGGGAGTAATGAACTTGTTTTGGGATCCCTTATTAAACAATTATTTTTTGAAAATAACTAGCTTGTAATATTAAAAATGTAATACATATTCATGGCTAAATTCAAATTGTCCAGAAGAGTATAACATGAAAAGTATGTCTCTCTACCCCCTGAAGTTACCATGATTAATCGCTTGTTGTGTGTCTGTCCAGAAATTTCCTATGCAAATGAAAAGATATATATCATATTATTTAAAAACTCACGCATGGGCTCACATTGTATGGATCGTTCTGCATCTTGCTTTTTACTTCATATTCTACCTTGGAACCTTCCCACACCTGTGTAAGGATCAGCATCGGTCTCTGAAATTATTCATTCTGTAGGCGTATCATAATTTTTCTGACTTGTCCTCTGATGAAGAATACGTGTGCTGTTTCCTGGCTTTTGCTGTTATTAACCATGCTGCAAGCAGCATCTTCTTCACACATCTTTGTGCACATCTTCAAGTACAGCTAATGGATAAATTCATTCTATTTGGCACAATTTAAATGGGCTTTCAATGATTTTTCTTGCCAGTAGTGTCTGAAAATGCCTGATTCTCTTTGCACCTTTCTAATATTTGCCAAGATCACAGGAGGAAAGAATTATTTCACTGATGCAGTCACTCAAAAATGTTTATTGAGCGCGTGCTATATGCTAAGCATGTGTCTTAGGTTCTGGAAATACGATGGAGAGAAAAAAGTCAACGGCGGAGCCCTTTCCCAATGGAGCTTACCATTCAGATGGGGAAACAATCATTAATTAAATAATCACATAAATAAATGTAAATAACCACTTTTATAAGTGTTATAAAAGAGAAATACACGATCATTGGGAGAGCATATAAAACAGGGAGCTGATCTAATTAGGGGACTGGCTGGGTGGCCAGGACAAGCTCCCCCCCAGGAAGGCACAACTGAACTGCAACCTGCAAAATGAGTAGAAACTCAATAGGAGAAGGAAGAAAGGAGAAGAGGGAAAGAACATTGCAGAGAGAGAGACTACATCATGGACAAGGGTCCTGGAAGAAAACCCAGGTGGGGAGAAGTTAGAAAGGAGAGGTGGTTTCAGGGCTAGACCACACAGGACCCACTTTAGATCTTTCCTTAAGAGGAAGGGGAAAACTGTGAAGAGTTTTAAGCAGGGGAGAGACATATTCAGATTTGTGTTTTGAAAAGATTGTGGTGTTTTCTCTTAGAGGGAGACGATGGTGGAAGACAACTCATGTCCTGTAATTTGCATTTATTTAATTTTCAGTGAGGTTGGTCATTTGTTATTATGTGATGGCCAATTGCATTTCATTTTCTTTGAATTGCCTGATAATAGCCTTGATGATTTTTTTCTATTCTATTTTTCTGTTCATTTTCTTCTTATTGATTTATAAGAGCTCTTTATATATTAAGGAAATTAGCCTTTCATCTGCCAAGAGTTATAAATATTTTTCCAATTTTGTCTTTTGGCTATATTTAGATGTTTTTTAAAATATTTGTGAGGTCAGATTTATCAATATTTCCTTTATGGCTTCTCAATTTTGTGTCATAATTTTGTGTTATAAAGGCCTTCTCTCCTCTAAAATTATAAATAAATTTTCTCATTTTCCTAGTGATCACATGTTTCTATTTCTTACATTTTAATTGATTTATCTGAAATTTATTTTTGATAGGAATTGAGGTAGGTTTACTTATTTATTTTCGCTGATTGCTGGCCAGTTGTACATCATCATTTTATAAATCTATTAATTTTTCTTGCCAATTTGAAATGCCACCTTTATCATCTACTAAATTTTCGTCTGTAAAATATACATTTAGATGTAACTTTAGTCTTTGTTCTGTTTCATTGTATTTATTCTTGTCTGTTCCTGCACAAGTACTAATTTTTAAAAATTACAGTAGCTTTGGAATGTATTTTAATATCTGGTAGGGTTGAACTTCATTTTTCTTTTTTCCCCCGACGATTTTCTTGGCAATGCTGACGTGTTTCTTTGCAAGGCTCACTGGGAGAAATGAGGCAGCCAGCGTTACCTCTGTCACCAGTGTGAAGGTGCTCATTGTCATTCGTGGTCTTATCCTGTGTGTGACATTCAGCACCCATTCTAGAGCATTCACTTGTCTGCAGTTTGATCTGGTGCTCTCCACTTCTTGGCATCAAGGTGTCCCTGGGATTCCCATGTATCCTCCCCTGTGTTCAGCATCAATAGAACAGGCAGATTTCAGAAGCGTCTCAGCCCTGTGTATCCCCTGGGGAATGGGGAATGCAGGCAATCCTCAGCTCACTCTTACCTAAAGACAGGAAAAGCAAATGCCGTCAGTAGTAACCGAGCTTCAACTGTAGAACAAAGGGGAGAAAAATATCACCTGGGTAGGCTGGACTGCAGACCTCTCTCCCCTCCTTTTACGCAGGTGCCTGGTTTCGCTCAGGTCCAGAGTACCTGTTTTTAAGTCCCTCAACAGACAGAGCATGAACTTGAGAGTCAGGTAGACCCAGGTTCAAATTGTTACCTGCTTGCTCTGTGACCTTGTGCCTCTTAAGCTCTCAGAACTGCAGTTCGTTCTCTAAACAATGGAGGTAAGGACGCCTGCTTTGAAGAGTTGTTCTGAGAAAAAGGAATAAGATCTACACAGCACCTGGCAGAATGGAGCTGCTAAACAGTAACAGTTGTTATTAAGCATATTACACATTTGTTTCATAAAAAACTATTGTTCTAATAATATCCAATCCCTTCTGTACCTTCTGAATGTCGATTTAAATGCAGACACCAGAGCAGAGTTTTCAAGGCTCCTGCAGTCATTGCTGGGTCATTTGTCAGCAGTATTAAATAAAAAGATGGGCGGGGGCGGGGTGCATTCTAAAATATGGAAGCAAGCAGTGAAGGATCATGTTCCAAACATCAGATTTTTCCCCAGCAGACTTCACATCCAGGCCCTCAGCCCGCCCTCCTGGGCTGTGCAAGGAGGCGACCTGGGATAGCACCACGGCGGCCCGCAGTGCATCTCTTTGTAGGGGCACAGGCTCAATTAGCATGCAGAATCGCATCAGCCTGTACCTCTGGAATGAACTTTTATCCACTTTCTCGTTTCATAAGTTTAATTAGCTAAAACCGAACCAGTGGTCTGGTGTAGGTGGAAATGCTTTCAGAATAAAAATATCAGTTACCCTGAAAGCTTTTATGAAAAGTCAGGAGATGATGTGAACTAAGAACAACAGAAAAGGGTGAACTAACAAAGCAAAACCCGAAGCCTGAAGGCTCCTCTCTTGGCCCCCTGTCCTTCTTAAAAAAAAAAAGAAAAAAAATCAGGCCTGGGTCAAAAGGAAATTCCCCCAAGTGATGGAGTTTTCCAGGCGGTTTGTGAAGTGTGTTCTGTAAAAAGCCACGGATAATTTCAAATATCAAGGCTGACAGAGGTTTTACTCACCATGGTATTTCACTAACAGGGAGGGTCGCCAGGCGCTCTGGTCCAGGGCAGATAAGGTAGCTCTGACAGGAATGTGGAAATACAGCGAGCTGGCTGTAGTCAGATGGTCGCCTTGGGTTGGAAAGGCTGCAGACCTCCATTAAGAGACGAATACCAAGTGACGAGGATTCGTGATGGATGAACTTGGACAGAGCAGGGGCCGGAGGAGCAGCAGGTGGCATGACACGGGAAGCGGAGAGCAGACACACAGGGGGGTCCCGTCAGAAGAGCCTTCAGGCAGCCATCAGCCAGCCAGGCTCCCCTCACCTCCCCACAGCTCAGCTTGGCCATAAAGAACGGCAGACACAGAGGCGCCCAGAGATTCAGGGCCTACCGCCAGGAAGGGGTGGAAAGGGGGCTGGGATGTGCAGCCCCATGCCTTCCCTGACCTAACAGTGGATGTGGGGGTTCAGGGATCGGGACACCTCTAACATTCAGCCGTTTGGCTGTATCTCCTCCTCCTCTGTGGGGCCTGCATCCTGTTCCCATGCGTCCACGCCGCCTGAGTCTCCCTCACCTGGTCCCTCTCCAGCTTCATCTCCCGGCATCTGCACATTCACGTCCTGCCCCTGGTTGTCCTGGCTGACTCTCACTCGTTCCTCACAACTGAAATTGAGCAGCTTTTTCTTCAGGAAGTTTCTCTGGTGCTTCTCCCTGGGTTGGGTTAGAGGTGTCCCAAAGCTGGGTTAGAGGTCTCCTCTGTGCTCCAGATGGCCGCATGCCTTCCTCCATCGTGGCACTATCCTAACACCACACTGTAACTGTTGGCTGATTTGTCCACTTATCTCTCTAGGTGTGAGTGCCTGGTCTCTGCGTCTCCATTTTGCTGCACCTGGCATGGTGCAGGTTGGGATCCCTGGGAAGGAGACTCTGAGGCGGAGATTAGCAGGCGGGAGGTTTGTTGGGGGAACCCTTGGGAACCGCACCTGTGGACGGGAGGGGAAGGAAGCAAGAGTGGGCAGAGGAGGAGGGAGCTGGGGACAGGCCTGACAGCAGAGCACAGCCCCGTGGGGAGCACTGGAGCTAGAACAACCCATCAGAGATGTACCTCCTTTGTCCAAACGGCAGGGCCTTTATACACTCACCTCAGCCGGTCAGTGGACGTGCGCCGCTCCGAGAAGGGCGTAACCCTAGGGGCGGGCTCTCAGCAGCTGAGGTGAACCCAGAAGGTGCTGAGAGCTGTTCAGCCTGCTGACAGCACCGCAGCAGATGGAGCCACAAGTCCCCACTGAAATGAAATCTGAGTGCCCTGACCCCTGCCCACGCAGAACCAGAATATTAAGTTGAATTAATGCACAGACAAGGCCAGCAGTCCTGGCCCACTTTGGGATTCTCAGACCTGTCCTCCTCGACACCCTCCATGCATATCCACTTTCATTTAGCAAATACCTGAGGGCCAACAACCTGAGGTTCAGGCACTGGGACAAAGTGGGGAACCAGACAGACACTAT
This sequence comes from Diceros bicornis minor, assembly GCF_020826845.1. Classification (NCBI taxonomy): domain Eukaryota; kingdom Metazoa; phylum Chordata; class Mammalia; order Perissodactyla; family Rhinocerotidae; genus Diceros; species Diceros bicornis. The sequence goes on along the minus strand of NC_080749.1, from coordinate 10,776,617 downwards.
CTCTATTGTCCTGGAGCCCGTGTTCTAATGGGAGAGATAGACAATTAACATGTTAGCGTGTAAGTAACGCAATTTGCCGGCCTCACTGGGGCTCTGCGGAAAATAAAGATGGTGTGATGAGAGTGTCAGGGAGCAGGAGGAGGGAGGTGGCTGTTTCAGACACGGTGTTTGGAAAGTTGTCCACGAGCAAGTGATATCTGTCCTGCAACCTAGGGGTGAGGAGGAGTCAGCCAGGAGCATTTCCGCCAGAGGCAGACGAAAGAGTGAAGGCCTGGAGACAGGAGAAAGCTGGGCCCGTGTGAGGAAAGGCTTGTTTGTCTGGAGAACTGTGACAGGGGGAGGAAGAGTAGCAGATGGGATCAGAGGGAAAGGGAGAGGCCAGGTCTTTGATTGGATTTTATTGCAGGTACAATGAGGAATGTTTAGCATGTTTGAAGCAGGGAGGGTAGACTTACCTGATTTGTATTTTGAATAGATGACTCTTCTGCTATCAGAATACGGGCTGTAGGGGACAAGACTGGAAGCGAGGAGATTAGTGAGGAGGCAACAGCAACATTAGCAAGAGGTGACCGGGGTGGAGGCAGGGAGCGGGGACAGTGGACAGAGGGGACCGTGGGGAGGGGCATCGATTGGTTTGCCGACGGACTGAACGCATCCTGCGAAGGACGAGGGGGAGGACAGGGAGCTCCCGCGGGTGGGTTTGAGCCACTGAATGCCCAGTGGTGCCATTTCCTGGAATGATGTGGCTCCATCCCTTCCTCCTTTTCCCCATCGTATATTTCCTGTTTTATACCCCATTTCCCTGCAGTTTGAGCATATTGCTGAGCAGATAGATAAATCAAGTCACGCTAATGTTTCAGATGACTGACAAGTGATTTATCCACAAAATACTGTGGTGGAACTTGTGGAGAGGGGTGGTTTTCTGGTGCTTTTTTGTACATGAAAGTCTGTGTTTTCCCTGCATTTTATCCCCTGTCATGTGTGGAAATAAAAGCAAAGCAGATAAATGCCAAAGAAATGGGAATCTAAAGTCAATTTCATGGAACTTTCTTAATGGGTGAGCTGTAAAAAGGAAGGACAGATAATTCAGGGACAGCATTTTTAGCACTTCACAGCCTCTCCAGTGACAGGTTGTGGGTAGATGCTGTTTTTGAGCTTTCCAGTCTCAGGGCCGATCTCAGAAAGGGGTTAGCTGAGAAACTGGCCTGCGGGCAGTGCAGGGTGTCTGGTCGTCTGGAGGCGGTGGACATCACTGTCGGGGGACCGGTGGATGTGTCTGCTCTCTACCCCCGTCTTCCCACCCCATCCTGCACAATGAGCTGCCCGACAGGGCAGGTGATGCAAAAAGTGAGGGGATCTCAGGGCCGTGGGTGCTTCACGAGGCTGCTCTCTGGAGCATCCTGAGGCTGGGCCTGGGGGCCAGAACCATCATGTGGAGGATCCAAGGTCAGAAATACAGCAAGGATGCTGAGAAATCGCATCCAAGGAGGGATTCGTGGGTGACAAGGGGAGCACAACCAGCAAGCTTGGGCGCTAGGATGGTGGAGGACCAGATGGACGGAGTCCCAGGAAGACTGGGGCGCATTGGAGCCAGGTATGTGCCTGCAGAGTGTGGGGATGTTGGCCTTTCACATGACCCTGGGAGGAGTGGAGATGGGACTACAAGGAGAATGCAGGCAGGGCAACAAAGAAGGCTCTATGCCTTTCAGAAAATAAAGAAGCGAGACCAGATGGCCCGCCCAAGCTGAGGGAGGTTTAGGAGGTGCTCTGCGTCATGGAGGTGGACTTTTAGGCCTGAGAGATCCCCTTAGGTTCTCTGGGTAGCACCCATGTGACTGAGCTTCAGAAACGGGATGATGGCAGTCGATGGTGGCCGAGTCACCGTGCTTCCTGTGGCCAGGAGCCAATGCCGAGCCCACCAGTGGAGGCATGAGGTTTGGGGCAGCCTTTGCTCTTAGGGGCCTGAGGCTGACCCAGCCTGTGACTGACCAGTCCTGCAGTGGAACAATGGCCTTCTTTAAGCGGTAACTATAAGGAGGCAAGTGTTGGGTAGTGGTCAGGGCCTGGAGTCTGGGGCCAGGCTGCGGAGTTCCGAGCCCCACTGACCTGCAAGAGCTGCACGAACTTGGGCAAGACACGCAGCCTTGCGGAGCCTCTATCTCCTCATTAGAGAAATGGCAGATAATAATTGTACTTTCCTTGTAGGGTTGTGTAGGGATTAAGTGAGTTGATATTTGCAAAGCACTTAGAACAATGGCTGGAGCATAGTAAACATTCAATAAATGTTCTCTCTTCTCATCATTACCGTTGATTGAGTGCTGACTGTGTACCAGGGGCAGTGCTTGGCAATACACATGTGTACAAGCATTGCAGCCTCATGACAGCCTGAGAGATCCCCTCAGGTTCTCTGGGTAGCACCCATGTGACTGAGCTTCTCCCCGTTCTACAGATGAGGGGACTGAGTAGAGATTACGTAATGTCTTGTGGTCAGGCTGCTGGTAAGCAGCAGTGTTATCCAGTTTTACCCAGGACACCTGCTGGCCTGGGGTGCGGGAAACATGGTTAGTATCATTTGGAATTCATAAGGATTATTCTTTCAGGGCCTAATCCGAGTCTCGGAAAGTGTCTTTGATGCCTGTTACTGGAGCAGGTGCCAACCCCAGTGATGGCCTGTTCTGGTCATCAGGTGTGGCCATGTGCCACCTGCTGCTGGTGGGGAGGGAATCTGGCAGGGAACAGCATTGGGTTGGAGCGAAAGGCAGGACTTGCCCTCAGTGGGGGAAACTTGGGCTCAAGCCAACTGAGGAAAATAAGACCGTGGTTTTTCCATCAAAGGATCTTTTAACTAAAAGCACCGTGGCAGCACCGAGGACCGAGGCCATGCTAAGTTTGTCCTGCAGAGGATAAACGGCAGAGCTCGGCCGGCTGCCAGCGTCCACCATGTGCTTCTTCCCAGGCCTTGGAGCCTTGGCTGGCGCACACAGGCTCCGCGTGGCTTGGCCCCGGCCCTTGGCTCTTTCCCTGCTAACCAGGCTGTGCAGCTGCCGCACGTGAGGTTTTAGTTAAAGAGTAACTGGTGAGAAAGAGGAGGACTCAGCTCATAAACTTTTATTTAAGGGAGATTGAAGACTGCTCAGACGACTGTTCTGTAGCCCAGAAATCTGCATGTAGCTGTCAGAACGGTGCTGGAAGTTAGGTTCCTGCCAGTGTCATCATTTATAGAGAGTCTACTGCATCCTGCATCACGCTAGGTGCTCTGCAGACACCGCCTCTGCCCCTTACCCTGGTTGGCAAGGTCGGTTTCACGTATGAGGACACTAAGCTCAGAGAGGTTAGGGGACTTTGCTGAGACCCCACAGTGAGGAACTGGAGGGATGGAAGGTCATCATCAGGACTCATGTTTGCATAGATGCTGACAGTGTCCAAAACTTCCTGATTACACATCTCTCTCATTTTGATTAAACTTAGTTCAAATGGGACTGAAATGTCCCTTTCAAGAAATTTCCAAGCATGAAATGAGCTGGTCCAAACTACAGCACAGATGGATCCTTCTTTAAGAAATGGCACTGATTTATAAAGTGTGACTGATATTTATAAATTGGGAGATGGTAGACTGGCCTTGGAAAGCTTCCATAGTGTTTTCCATGTAATAGGATGCTCCTCTCATACATTGACATAGATTTGAGGAATCAAGTTCCTTGTCTGAGACAGACTCACACAATGTAGCCAACATTCCACATCCTCTACCATCTGCTCCCTTCTGCTTTCCAGCTTTAAGGTGCTGCTATGGACTGAATGTTTGCGTTCCCCCAAATTCTTATGTTGAAATCCTAAAGTGATGACAGTAGGAGGTGGGCCCTTAGCTCATGAGGTGCTTAGGTCATGAGGGCAGAGTTCTCATGCATGGGATTAGTGCCTTTATAAAAGTGCCCTGAGAAAGCTCCCTTGTCCTCTTCCACCATGAGAGGTTGGAAAGAAAAGATGGTTGTCCATGCATGAATAAGTGGGCTCTCACCAGACACCATGTCTGATGCACCTTAATCTTGGACTTCCCAGCCTCCAGAACTGTGAGAAATAAATGTCTATTGTGTATAATTCACCCAGTCTATGGTATTCTGTGATAGCAGCCCGAATGGACTAAGATAGGGGCCTTAGCTGAGCCCACCCACAGGCCCATCCTAAACTTTGCTCACGTTGACCTTCCCCATGAATCCTTGCAGCATCCTTCCACTCTCTAACATACTGGTCCTCCCATGTCCTCTGAGAAGCCTGGCCTCGTTTCTCCAGCCAGATAAGATACAGGATGCCCAGTTGTATTTGAATTTCAGATGAACAATGAATACTTTTTTAGTATAAGCGTGTCTGGAATATTTGCTGTATCCTGTATTTTTATTTGCTAAATCTGGAAACACGACCACAGGCTCTTTTTCCTCTGACTTAGAAAATTGAATTGTCTGAAGGACACTTGTTGTGTCCTCGGTTGTCTTGTTTGTCTTCTCTCCCTCGTTAGGTTGTCAGCACTCAGGGACTGGGGACCAGGTTCTGCAGGGGACCCCACACAAGGCCTTGCACACAGGACACACTCAAAAATATTGCAAAGGCATAAACCAGTCTCCTAATCATTTCATGGATGTTAGGATTGTAGCCCCAGCTGGCCTGGGGGCTTCTTGAGTGTACATCTGTATCCTAAGGTTTGGTTGGTTGGGGTGGGCATGGAATGGAGCTTAGAAGATGCTCAATTTACTCGTATTTTCAGGAACACGCTACCCGTCCCACATACGTTCTTAAAATGGTGATCTTTCTAAAAGGTTTTAGATAATTCTACTTTGCCCCCTACCCCAAAATGAAACCAGGTAAAGTGAAGCCAAGCAAAACAAAACAAAATGAAACGAAATGAGAATGAAACCTAACTAAACCAAACCAAACCAAACTAAACAGCTGGAGGCAGTTAGCCTTAGTGGGGAGACTAGTTCCCTGGTCTTGGCCTGCCCCTGGCATGTGCGGCCCGGGGAGCTCGGGTTTAGCTGGCATTCTCTCCCCTGCTTATGTCCACTGTTCTGTAAAATGGGTAGAACAGGGACAACCACACTGTGGTACTTTTTTAGAGTTAGGGAAAGTGTACTTTTTAAAAATTTTTAAATTCAGAACTGACCATGATTCCCCCCAAAAGGCAAGGCCAGAGCTTATCTTTGTATTCTTTTGAAGAAAACATTTGTTAAACAAATGAAGAGTACAAATAAGATTTTAGTGGTGCACTTAACTTATTTAAAAGAACAAATTGAGGGGCCAGCCCCGTGGCTTAGTGGTTAAGTGCGCCAGCTCTGCTGCTGGCGGCCCGGGTTCAGATCCTGGGCGTGCACCGACGCACCACTTCTCCGGCCATGCTGAGGCCACATCCCACATGCAGCAACTAGAAGGATGTGAAGCTATGACATACAACTATCTACTCGGGCTTTGGGGGAAAAATCAATCAATAAATAAAAATTATTAAAAAAAAAGAACAAATTGTTTTCGCTTTTAATCAAACCAATGCTGCTAATGCAAATGTGTTTTACTCATTACAGCTGGACCAGCAAATGTCTCCTCGGTAGGACCGTGTGGGCAGCAAGGTCAGGAGGCATTGGGGGCACATGGCGGCAGTTAAGTCCACTTTCACATCATCAGCATTCAGGCCCGTCTCTCCCCTCTGAAGACTGAGCAGTGAGGATGTAGAATCCTAGACCTCCTGTGGGAGAAGTTGGAAGATCACCCAATCCCACCTTTGCCCAAGGCAGGGCCATGCCCTGTTGTCATGGGGGTCCCTACCGGCACCTTCTGGAGTGGTATGGGGTGCACCATCCTGCAGGTGCCTGGTCCATGGTGGGACAGCTCCCACAATGAGAAAGATCTGTCCTCTCCTGAGTTCAATGCCCATCCTGGCACCCTTTGCCCCTGTATGCCACACATGGCAAGTCTGTTCCCTCGGGCACAGACAGCCCCTGAGAGGCCGTCTGAGCCTTCCATGAGTAGCCAAAGCTGAATCGGTCCTCAGGGAGCAAGGTCAAAAGGAGAGAAAGGCTGTGCCATTCCTGTTGCTCCTTCTCTCCCCATCCCCACAGACATGCCGAAGGGAACACGGAATAAGGTGGGCAGGACATCTTTCACCTGAGTTCTTCCTGGCAGAGTACCGCTTGTGTTTGAAAGAGAGGCCTTGATGGGCTGTCTGGGGTAGGGATTGGGAGTGAGATGCGGTTGGAAACAAAAGATGGGTGATAAACGGTTGTCCCTAAGGGCAGGTCTTGTTTGGATGCACACGGTGCACAAGGGCAGGGGAAGAGTAGGGAAGGGAGGATTTCTCTGAGCAGTATGAGGGAGAGGAGTTTGAAATTGGTGGTGAAGAGATCCAGGAGGGAGGAGCCAGGGAAGCTGGGATTCACACGGGAGCAGACAAGCAGTGACCCCAGAGGGACTCTGAGAGGCAAAATAGCAAATTTTGAAGAACTTGGAGCTGTTTGCTGTGGAAGGTGTGATGTAAACTCCCTCCGCTGTCTCCCCTCAGTGGCTTCAGTAAAGTCCATGTAAACTAGCTCACTGTTGCTTTCGAATGAGGAGGTTCTTGGTGGGGCATATCTGGGTTGTCATAGGACGAACCCAGCGAAGGCAAACGTGGGTGGAGGAACAGCAGATGACGATGGTGTGTAGAGAGAAAGAGGGCCCTCAACCTGACAAGTTGCAGCTGTACAGAAAGCAACAGTTTTGACTAACTGGTCTGAGGTGGTGGTGACCAGGGCTGATGAGTCAAACAGAAGGCCTACCTTCATCATTATGTTAGGCTGCTAGTAACTGATCAGCAGATGCTGGGACCCCTAGGGGGCTCTTTGTCATAGACCAGAATGCCAGAGTCCTGGTGGAGGGACTTAGGTGCTGAGACTCTGGTGGGCAGAGCAGTTTCAACCACACTTCTCGTGAGAGCTGAGGCCCGTTGCACAGTGCAAGAGTCCTGGTCCTGGTCCAGTTCTGCACCCTTGACCTGGAGAATAGCACAGAAGCCCCCACCTGTGGAACTATCAGATGAGGTTCCTCTTCTGGGCCTTGTCACTTAGGAGACACTTAAGCGGAATGAGAGAAGTGATGGATCTGACACTGTGGTGCTTCAGACATGTAATTGTCAAAGCCGTTATTACTGTTGTTGTCATTATTGCTTCTCTTCCTTTTCCCTCTAATTTCATGACCCTGGACCAAATTGCTTCGATTTTTTGCTTCATTTTCCCCCCGTTAGATAGGAACATTAATTCCTATCTTGTGGAGTTGTGGGCAGTATTAAGTAAAATTGGGACAGTGATGTCAGGATGCTTCACTCAGCTTCCAGTGCAATGAAGGTGCTTAAAAGCAGTGGGTTACTTTCCCTCTTTCCTTGGAGATTATGATGCGTTTATTCCCTCCCACTCATGAGCTTCCTGTTTGTTCACAGCTTCCCTCTCTTCCTTGACTCAAGAAGGAAAGGGTCAGAAGCTAGTCCATGTGCTGTAGAAGGTTCTAATCGCATTGAGGCCACGAAGTCTGCCCTGGTAACTTGGCTCCCCTTCCTTGCAGGTGGCGAGCTCCACCCCCTCAGAGGACCCTGCTGGAGGCCGAGTCTTAGCAGGCTGTGGGTCCTCAACCCCTTCCCTCCCTCGTCCCCCTGAAGGAGAACAGCTCCTGCTAAAGGATTTTGCTGCCTCACTTGGTATTCACTGCCCCCTTAATTATTTTCAAGTCAAGCAATTTTTCGACTGTGAGCACGTACGCAGATCATTCTACAGACGCCTGTCGTATGCTTTATATTCATGGAAACTTCAGAGCAAACGTTTAAAAGCCAAACCATCTTGGAGTAATTTGCATTTTAATTAATACTTCAAATAAATTGGCCTTTTTTTAAAAAAAAAAGAATTCCTGTTTTTGGCTTTTGGAATCTTTAAGGGCAAAAACCCTGTAAGACAGCTCCTGCTCCAGCAGGCCTGTGGTTGCCTCTGGCCCCTGTTTTGGCTGCCCCGGGCGAGCCTCGTGCTGGGAGAGAGTCCTGAGATTTGCGTGCCTGACAATTGTTGCTGTGTGAGAGGGCTGAAAATTCTTGCCTGACCCTTTCTTAGAAGAATAATGTGTTAGAGTTGCTATCTAAAGGAAGGTTGTAGGAGAATAGAGGTCATGCATAAAAGAAACAGTTGTCAAAATTCCTCAAGCTGTTATTTGAAGGGGGCCTAATGATTTTATTATTATTTTTTATAATCCTTCAAGACTTTTTAAAATGCATGTATATACATAATAATGAACACACAGAGATCTATATGATTTTGTTTTTACATAAATGCGGTAACTTTGTTTTTCAACTTGTGTATATTGACTGGAATTTGCTTTTTTTTTTTAAACTTGGATATTAGCAAACGATGGCCTGTGGGCCAAAACCAGCCCCAAGCCTGTTTTTGTAAATAAAGTTTTATTGGAACACAGCTTTTTCACTTACTTATTGTCTATGGCTGCTTTTGCATTACAGTGGCAGAATTGAGTTGTAACGGAGACCACATGGCCCGCGAAATCTACAATATTTGCTATCTGGCCTTTTATAGAAAAAGTATGCTGATCCCTGCTCTCACTTAATTTGCTTTAAGATTTTTCTGTCAGTACATCCAGATCAACACCATTTTCTTTAACTTCAGCATAGTGTGATGGAAAAATTTGGTCATTCTCCTGTGGATGGTTTTTGGGTGACTTCCAACTTTTCACTGTTATAAATAATGAGTGCAAAGAATGGTTCTAAACATGACTTTTTGTGTACACATGCAAGGATTTCCTGAGAGAGATATCTGGAAAGGGAGTTGCTGGGTGGAAGGATATACCTATTTTACATTTAGATAGAGATAAATTACCCTCCAAAAACGCTGTATCTATTTACACATTTGCCAACAGTGGATGAAAGTACCTATTTGCCTGAATTAAAGAAATATTACCCTCAATGTCTGGATTTGGAAGTCCTTTCCAACCACATCTAGTCCAGCTCATCCTCTTCTGTGAATATGGCCCTCAACCCCACATGCTCAGAGGAGAAGGGAAGGCAAAGACCGGTCGGGAAGTTAAAGTAATTCAGAAGGGTTGGGTGCTAACAATGTAGAAGCTTCACAGAATTCAGAGAAGGGAGACTGTAGGCTGGAGTGGACAGGAAGGCTTCATGGAGAGGAAGGGCTTGTCTGGGCTGGAAGAATGAGGAGCATTAAAAGAAGAGGATACTCATGTGGGTGAAGCAGGAGCTGGCTTCCGTCTTCCCTGCAGCCCTGCTGCTGCCCGCATGCCCAGTGACGCGAAGAAAGCAAGTTCAGTTTTCATTTGTTCTGATCTCACATGCTTTCTTTCAGCAATGCGTGTGCTGGGGGTGGGCACGAGGATGTGCTATGGATGTGAAGGTGAAAGTGCGGCAGTGGGGTGGGCTGGGGATTGGCGGGCTGTTCAATGGAGGTAGAGAGGAGGTGCCATGGCAGCTATATTTCTGTGCAACGGAGGAAAATCCATTCTTGGTGAAGGCTGCCACCAGGAAGGCACTCTTCCCACCAAGTGAGCAGGATGTCCCTTTCTCCTTGTCCCTGGGTAGGCAAATGCAGCACAAAAGGGGACAAGATGGGAGATGGGCGCTGACCAGAGGGCTCGGCACTCAGGCTGGAGCATGGTGCAGGGCCGCGAGCACACATGGGAAGGGACACTGCTCCTCGGGATGTGGGTTATTTGCACAGCTGTGTTACAGAGAGCCCCAGAGGGGACAAACTTCCTCTGGAATACTGTACAACAATAGCAACAAGAATAACAGCAGCATTTATTGATTGCCTGTTATGCACCGGCCATGCTCTAAGCATTTTGCAAGTTAGTTCATCTAGCCCCACAACAGTTGTTCCCCTTTCTTAGATGAGGAAAATAAGACTTAGAGCAGTTAAGTAAAATATTCAACATTCAATAGTAAGAGGCAGAGTCAGGATTTGGACTCTAGGCACACTAACTCCCAACCCATGCTCCAAAGGGCACCACTTTGTTATATTAGCAATGACTAGCTGTGTGTCCTTGGGCAAATTTCTTAACCTCTCTGTGCCTCCATTTGTTCATTACAAAATAGATGCAGCACTAGTGTCTCACAGGGATGTTGTGCAGATTAAATGAGAGGTATATGTAAAGCCCTTGCATGGGGCCTGAATCTCAACTATTATTCTTATTCCTCCTACTCCATCTCCTTAGGTCTGAGAATTACAGGGAAGAGACTGAGGATTTGTCATGTTTAGTAATAGTGGCTCTGACTATGGGAGGAGATCAGGTGGGGAAAAGATCTCTAGCAGATCTTGACGGTCGCTAGAAGATGTCAGTCTGGCTGAGGACAGAGACCATGCTCTTAGCAGCCTGGGCTAAAGGGCTTCACTGTTTTCTGAAGAGGAAGAGCCAGGAGGCCTCCAGGAACCCCGGGGATGACCATTTACAGGATGTTCTGTCATTATGGTGACGTTCACTCTCCAGGCACTCCTTATTCCAGATGGTATGTTCAGCCGTTTTCAACAGCCCATTTATTGTCCTTATAAAGTCGTGGACTAAACACCACCTCCAGTACTGCTGCAGGGAGCTGACTGGGTGGGAGGGACCTGTCGTAGACAAGGCGCGGGTGCCCAGTGTGAGTGACTGGGGAAGCAGCAGCCCTGACCTGCACCAGAATCACCTGGGCCGTTGGTAACGTGCAGTCCTGGCCCCACCCAGGGCTCTGGTTCCGCGGGTCTGGGGGACAGGAGTGAGTGTGCATGACCTATGAGCTCGCAGGCAATCCAGGCCTGTGGTCCTCACACCTGACTCTGAGAAGCTGGTGGACAGGGTATCCCCTCAAGAAGGCAGATCCTCCTGTGTGTGTGACAAGGCAGGAAGTGTACCTGTGAACACGCATGTCATTAGATGCATGTCAGTTACCTTCCCTGGCAGAAACAGATGTACTTCCAGGTCCCCCTTCCTGCTGGTTTAATTCCTAGTCTCGAAAAGGAGTTCAGTTTGAACGTTAAGACATAAATATTTGCCATATATTGTTCTTCATCAGTTGAATTGTCTCTGCAAATGGTTCTCTCTTAGTCAGAGCCTCCGGAAAGTCCTTTAAAAGAGGTAGTCAGGATTAGCTCACATGTTCTTTAGAATTCTCCCAGGGTGAATAAATACGTGGGCTGGAGCCGTGCATTCAGTTATGTCACGGGCGACTCATCGGAGGAATGTGGGGACACCGTTTTGACATTTCAAGCAGTGATAACATTCAAAATTGAGGCAGGATAACAACTTTTATTAATTACCCATGTCTCCTCCCGCCCTTCTGTCCTCCGCCCCCCACCAGCTGTTAAGCATTTGAGAAAATGGTAAATGAACATGATTATAAGCAATTATGAGTTTTTCTTTTTTAAGAGACAGATGGAATCAAGGTTTCTGTTTTAAGAGGTTTTCAAATTTAGGTTATGTCTACACAATGCCACATTATTACAAGGGAACCATATGTTTTCTCTCAGTGCCATTGAAATTTCATTCTAGAATAGGCCTGCGTCAACGGTCAGTGGTAGGTATTGGAGCAAGTTCACACATGTTTTACTGATAAAGACGACTTCAAACCAATAATTCCACTTTTTCCCACATTAATTTTTTTTATTTATTCATGTGTTCCTCCCTTCAACAAGCATTAATTCTAAGCCAGTTTTGTGCTGTGCCATTGGGATACAGAGATGAAAACAATATGATTTTCTGCCGCCATGAGCTCATTGTTGACTTCATATGGTAATTTGGTTGGATTCAGCTTAATATCATGACACTTCCAAGTCTCATATATTTCTCTGCCCACATAAAACACTGGGGGATCTGGCCCTGTGGTGTAGTGGTTGAGTTCTCACATTCTGCTTCGGTGGCCCAGAATTTGCCGGTGCGGATCCTGGGCATGGACCTACTCACTGCTCATCAGGGCATGCTGAGGCGGCATCCCACATAGAAGAGCCACAACTCTATAACTATGATACACAACTATATACTGGGGCTTTGGGGAGAAAAAAAGAAAAAGAGAAAGATTGGTAACAGATGTTAGTGCAGGGCCAATCTTCCTCAGGAAAAAAAAAAACCACTGTGAGGAAGTATTAATTAGCCCCTTGTGTTAAACTTTAAGCTTGTAGGACAATCAACACCTCTGAGAGATTACTACACAGGTCAGCCAGCAGGTCAGAGGAATAGGGCTCCTGTTCTAGGGGCATTCAGTTTAAGCTCCTATCTGATTGACTATCTGAGGTCCCCAAGGGGATTTGGGATTAAATGCCTTCTGAGGAGAGCAGAAGTTCTCAAGCCTTAGTGTGCACAGCATTACCTGGGGGGCTTGTGTATAATATGCATTGCTGGCCCCTGCCGCAGACTTTCTGATTCAGTAGATCTGGGATGAGGCCCAAGAATCAACATTTCTAACAGGTTCGCAGGGGTTGCTTCTGCTGGTCCAGGGACCACACTTTGAGAACCATTGTCTTGGAGGTTGTAGTATGTGGGTGGGTTCTTTGTTGATATGAATGAAAATGCTATTCAGTAAACAAAAACTTCCAATTATTGGGCACCTATCAGGTGCCAGCCTGCTCTGGGCATGTTACAAGGGAAAGGAAGGAGAGGGATGAAGGCAGAAATGGCGAGTCCGGTTCATAAGTGAAATCTGTGCGGCTGCCCGTGGCTGGCCCCTTGGTGCTCCTTCGAGGGCTGCATGAGGGGCAGGTGCTCCCCAGGGCCAGGGCAGGCAGCTGTCCTGCACAGTGCAGCTCGCCTCATGTCCTGGCTGGGCCCTTAATGACTTTGCCATATGGATCTTGGAAAATTATGCTGCTTTTCGTACAATGACTCTTTCTTCCCCCAGTATAATGATGTCTCACCCCAAAACACGCTACATAAATTAGAAGTGGTGTTCTGGCGTTGCAGCTCAGGCGGACATACACTCAGCGATTGACTTGACATAATAGCTGCTAGTCAGGGAACATCATATGGAACAACTGACATTTGTGCCATTGTGGACCGACCCAAACTGTTCTGTGACTGCATGTGCCAAGCTAGAGGGAAAAAGAGGTGAGATTTTCTGTATCTCTTTAGTCTGCAAAATCCATGCATTATTTCCTCATGTTTTGAAGCCCCTTCCTTCTTTTTTTCACCTACAGATCCCACGTCTTCTACAGATATGCCATCCACATCAGAAGTTTCTTCTAGTGAAAGTCTTAAGGAAAAATGTTATCATCAAGCTCGCCTGATTTTGATATGAAAAGTCTGCCTGAACGTTGACCACCTGACTGTCTTCCCCTTTCCAAAGAGTGACCCCTCTGGGCCTCCCCCACCACCCACCGCGGCTAACGAGCTTCGCTTCCTCATTCACTGCAGTGTGCTTCACACACAGACTTTCAAATTGTTGTTTATTACCTAAACTTATTTCTAGGGTTCAATTGCTATGTTTTTCTATGTGTAAAAGTTGAAAAAATTTCCCATTAAAATCATTTTCCTATTGATGACCTTCCACTTAGCACCAGGGCTTTCAGGAATGAACGAGGTGGATAAGAAGGGTGGAGGAGTAATGGCCACAGAGAAGGTCGGAGAGGCATGTGAACAAACACTCTGCCAAATACACGATTTGCCATGAATTGTTCCAGCTACATATGTTGGTTTTCAACCAGAGTAAAGGATAAAATAGGAGGATAAAAGAAACAGGAAAAGTAAGTTTATATTCTTTAACTGTCTTCATTTAGGAGGCAATCTAAAGTGTGGCTGAAGGACACCGGAGGAGAGATGAAGAAGCTCCTTCTTGGTGAATGAGCAGGGACTTGCAAGATGAGTATTAGCGCTGTGCCCTTCCTGCCAGCCATGGCTAAGGCAAACTGGAGACCTCATCTGCAAGTGGCCTTGGGAAATCGACTCCTCCCATCAATCTTCATTCAATTAAGGCTCATTGCAAATAGGTCCTCAAAGGGATTTGGTTCATGGTGGAACAATACAGGTGACATGCTCCTTCAACTTCGATCAGCAGCCAAATATTGATGGCTCCTGTGACAGCCGTCGCCTGGAGTGGGTTGGACCTACCTCCATGGCTGGTGCATGACTATTGTCCTTTCTGCACAGGCAGCTCTGTCTTCCAACCTGGCAGATGTCTAATGTCTTCAAATAAGCCTTAATGAGATGCCCAGCAGGTGCCGCTAATGGTTTTGACCCCAAGAAAGAAAAGTGTTAGTTGGATGGTAGGGATTTAAAAACAATAATCATAAAACAAATATTTCTTCGCACGCCAGTTTGACTGTGGCCCAAGGTTCTTGTTAGCTGTGACGTGGGTTGGCTGGGACAGGAGTGGTGCGTGCGGAACACGTCGCAGTAGCAGTTCTTAGGGGCCGCTGCTCCACCGACTGCTGCTTTCTCCCCTGCCCCGTCTGCTCAGCGCCCGGAAAGGCAATGACTTGATTGCATAGAGCTTTGGCATATGTGGCCATAATGTTGTGGTTGTGTTTCGTACGCATATAGGTAGCTGCCTGGATGGCATAGTATTTTCCTAAGCCACTTGGATTTTTAAAAATTCCTTTGTGTAGCAAAGGTAGCATGGCATTTTAAGCTAATGAACTTATTCCCTTTATCTTGTCCTGCTCTAAGTTAAATTAGATCTGCTTATAAAATGTAGACTCCTGATTGCCATTCTTAAAAGGCCATCTTGCTAGGAAGGTCTGGTTAAGTAACGGCTTTCTTCTTAATTAATAGTAAGCAGGGCAGCTACTTGACTCCCTCCGCTGAGGCAGGGAGAGGCCTGACCTCTTTAGGGACCCAAGCAGGCTGACTCTCAAGGCTTCAAGAGCAGAAGAAAAGCACAGGTTTTGTGGTCAGACTGACATGGCGAGGAACCTGCCTCCACCACTTACAGCGTAGTAATGAGCAAGATACTCACCTCCAAGTCATAATTTCCTCTTCTTTAAAGTGGGAACAATAACTAACACCCACTTTACTGAGAGTTGCAGGGATGGGAGATTAGGTTTGCAAAGCACCTGGCACGGTGCATAGCACACAGCAAGGGTTAGGTCGGGGGTGGCCGTTACTAATCGGTCCCGGTTCCACAGGGCCAGCCCTTGGGAGGATGACATGGGTCCAAGGATAAGCAGCTGCACGCAGAGAGCCATCATGGACACATCTAGGGGGGAGGTTGGGAGCAGCACACAATGACTTGGTATTGAAAGGCAATTCTCCATGGTGTTCCTATGTTCTCAGACTATCTGTTCAAGCAGGTTTGAATAGCAACCAGCCTTGGAAGCAGGAGATGGTGAAGCTTAGAGATACCTCCCTCTCTGGAGGCATTCCAGGGTAGTAAATTCCCACTGCTCTCCGTGGAGAGATTTGCTCACATTCCAAATAAAAAAAGGGGTCTCTCTCTCTCTCTCTGTAGGGGAGGATAGGAAGTTAACAGCAGCCCTACCTAAGATCAGAGTTCCCTCATTTTGGGGTTCCTCTCCTGTGATACACCCCACTGCAGGTGCAGGCACCATCTGGCCCTCGCCATGTTGCCTGTGAGGGTTGGGGTTTAGGAAACTGCCTCAAGATATTGCTCTGGTTGCTGCTTTTACTGTGAGAAATAATTGGTCTTTGTCTCTGCCCCAGAGGTCTTGAGTCTTCTGTTAGTGTATGTACATAAAATGGGGGCAGCTAACTTGTCAGCTTGCAAGGAGGGTGAAATCTTAAGCGCTTCACAGTTTCTGATTTAACAGCTGGGTCTTTGAAAAACAGATAATTCTCCCTACCCAGAAGGGTTATATATATGTATAGATATAGTATTTATCTAGATGGATGGGTATGGATGGACACATGGATAGACAGAGAGATAGACAGATAGATCCTCATCCTAGCACGATGCCTGATACATACCTGGCTCTCAAGAAATGATGTCAATTTGATAGCAAATTATTATTGCATCCATTGAAACTCCTGTGTGGCATTTGTATATGCAAATAGGGATGAGATGACACTGAAAGAGGTGACAGATGCTTGAGAAGCACCGAGGGATGGGAGACCAGCCTGACAGTCCGCCTCTGGGGGGCCACACTGGACAGGCACATGGAGCCATGAGGAAAAGGGCAACTCAGGCTTGTTCAGGTTCCAAGGGGGTGGTCATGACAACGTGTGGTCAAGAAAAGAGAGGGCAAGGTGAGTGGAGGTGGTTAGGATGGCTTCCTAGAGGAGGTGAGAGTAGTTCTCAGCCCTGGAGGTTGAAGAGAGAGAGGAGGGAATTTCAGGCTGAGGAACTACTGGGCAAAGGGTCAGAGGAAGGAATAAACAAATGTACTTACCTTTCCTTCAAACCTGAGTTCCATCAGTTACCAAATGCTATATATTTATTTCTTGAGCACCGCTCATGTACACCCTCTCCTTCCTGATGCTGGGCTCCCTGCCCTCATGCTGGCCTTGGCATCTTCAGCAGGACCACTGTGATTGTCGCAGAACTGTCCTCCAGTCTGTGTCCATCTCCTCATCTAGCCTCCCCAGAGCTGAAGATGCAAATGCTTAAACCATTTCTGGGGTTTCATTGGTCTCAGAAGGAAGATGCAGCTTGGCTCACCAGATTCCTTCGTGGGCTGGCTCTTGTGGGCACTGCAACTTCATCTTTTCCCACCCTACCCTTAGAACTGCTGCTTCTGCTCCTCTGGAAGGGCTATGGCTCTTCGAATGGACCAGGCTGTTTCTTCCTTCTAAGAATTCACTCCCTTTGCACGGATGCCACTCTCCTCCTGTATGACAATCCGTCCCCGCTTCCCTGCACAGGGGATTACTGACCCTGCGCTTCCTGTACTTCCTGTGTGTGCAAATCCTTGTTCTTCTGTGCATCTCCCTCACTGATGGTAAGTTCTCTGAAGGCGGGGGTCATCTCTCACTTGACTTTGCTTCTTATTTTGAGGACTGCAGGTTATACCTGTAACCTGACCCGTTACAGGTGCGGATAGATAACTGTTTATGAGATCAGCCTGGCTGAAGATTGGAAGAAGCTGTTGGGATTAGCTGGGTCCAGAGCAGATGTGGAGGAGGGGGTGGAGAGGAAGCCATTGGAGGTTTAGAGAGCCAGAGAGAGGAGTCTAAATTGGATTTGAAGGAAAGGGGCCAAGAGATATTATTTTTCCACCTTGAAAGATGGCAAAAATGGCAGCACATCCTTCTCTGCAGTTTGAATTAGTGGCTTTGAAAGACAATCTCCTGGTTCCAACACAGGTGTTGAATAAAAATGTCTTTGCCTGCATCTGCTCACCTCCAGCTCTGTATGTCCATATCTCCCCTTATCAACAGCGGCTATTGTGTTGTGTGCAGGTATGGCTATTTGCTGGGGTTGCAACTTGTGACCTTGTGGGCAGGTAGGACTTCTTCCCAGGGGGTGGTCATTTTGGGGGTCCTCCAAGGTGGCTCCTTGGAGAAGAAGCCAGAACCGAATTACAGGCAGGAAACCTCCCTGTCTAAAAGCATCTCTCACTCTGATTCAGGTTTGGAGAAGAGGAGAGACCTGGCATGGGCTCCTCCATGGTGATGCCAACATGGCGCCCACCACAAAGCTACAAGGTAGGACCAGGAAGGAGGAGCTCCTGGGGGAAAGAGGGCTACAAAAAAAAATGAGGTCATCACGTTTGGTAATCTGGACCATCTATTTTCAAAGATAGTTTGTTTCCCCCCCTTACCCTTGACACTTGAATCAAGTCTTATCTGAATGCTTTGGCACCTGAGGGGAAGGTTGCACATCGCGTTTGGATCTGATTGGTAAAAGCGCCTGTCTCCTGTCCCCGAGTTCAAGAGAAGGTAACCATAGAAGGACCAAGCTGAGCTGAGGGGTCCAAAGCCTCTTTGTGGGATGAGCCTCCCCCGAGGCAGTCTCTGGAACACTGGTTTTCCCTTACCCAGGAGGGCTGCTGTTGAGTTTCGGATCTCCTTGAAGTAGAAGCAGGTCTCAGCTGCTCTTTCTCTGGTCTTCAGCCATCCACTGCCTACAGGAATTGCTTCATTCTCTCTTCTATTATGATTATCTAGGTATAAGCCCTCCTCTTTGGTTGGATTGTACACTCCTTGAGGACAGGGAGTACATCTTTTTATCTTTTCATAGTCCAATAAAAGTTTACTAAGTCTAAGAAGGAGTGCTGGGTGACCTGGGGCAGCCCAGTTCCCTCAGAGCACCTCACCACCCCCTTTCTCTGCATCGCCACCTGTTAAAACACTTCACCCGTGTCTTGACTGCAGCCAAGTGGAACATTCTGTAGACAGAAGGGGATTGCCTGTGGCAATTTCCTCAACGCAACGTTCAGGATCGCTTTTAAGTTTTCACATCGTATGAGATCTCCCGTCCCCACCTCTGAAATTGCTTTCCTGTGGCTTTTGCTAATGGCCCCATACCTTGATGCCAGGGGGAGAACCTTAATGGATGGAAATAGAAGTGCAGTGAAAGTTGCCTCTAAGTAAACTCTAAGATCGTGTGCGGAGGGACAGCGTACCTTCCCTCAGTTTGGTATGGGGGTCAAACATCACACAAGTTTCTTGCCATTTGCTTGAAACACATTCATTGGGCCCTGAACATGAAATAAAATCTTTTTATGGCCTCTGACAAATGAAAAATTTATAACCCAATTGTCTATTAATTTATTCAATGAACATAACTGTCTGCCTCCTCTAGCAGTCTAAGAGCAAATTAAGGGCAGGGTTGATGTCTCATTCATTTCCATCTTCCCAAGATTTCTTATTGTCTCCGCGTAGTAGGTGCTCAATAAATGTTGTTGACTTGCTATTGTATTGGGTCTTTTCCACCTGGGATTTCTTATGTTCGGTGGCATTAGGACCATAGCAACAACTGCATCTCCATAGCAACAACTCTAAATAGTGGAGATGGATAATACAGTAATTGCAAATCCCAGCCCTCTGAAAAAGAAGTGACTATTTGGAGCCAGAACAATGAAAACAGCAGATAAAAGAGGTATTATGGAAGGCAGAACTAGCAGGAAGCCTTAGGTTAGGGCTTAATCCCCAAACAGCCCACTGCCCATTATCTTTGTAAATCAAGAGCACTGAGTGTCAAGGGCTTTACCCCCTCCCAAAGGTCCACACCAGCAGTTGAACTCAATACAGCTTCTAAAATATCGGGAGCTATTGTTAGATCATTCAAGCCTTTTCGTTGTCATTTTGTATCCGCGTTTCATAGGAGCTGCGCTGTTTGATCTCCAAACCGTCTTTGGCTCCCTCTCGGTCTGAAGCTGGGGGCAGGTGGGGGAGGAGGTGTGATGCACAAAACAGATGGCGGCCTTGCTGCTGCGATCTGTGGAGGTGGCATGCCTTTGACAACCTCCTTTCTCCACAGAGTTCCACTTTTGGGTAGTGCAGAGCTGAGAATTCTCTCATTGATCTTGAAACTGAAAGAGTTAGTTCCCAGTCACTGAAATTGACAAAGACTTTTGCAGCTCATTAACCACCAGATTATGTGGCACAATTCATTAAAATTCTGTTTCATTGACTGCATTTGTAAATAGGCTTGGGGGAAGTTTATCACTTTTTGCCTCTTGCGAGCTTCCTTCAATGAGTACAACATTTTTCTTCTCCTTTTTCCTGATAGAAGTCTGAAATAATTTGCCACAAGATGTGTTATCGTTTAAATGCAAACTAAAATGAAATACCGACTAGGAATCACAGGTTCTTGGATTTTTTTCCCCTTTCTATTTGCTGCTGATTATGTGGGTTACTTTAATAAATACATTTGCTTCGAGATCTTGTTACATTAATTTTGCATAAATTGTCATACTTCTTAGCAGGCCTCTGCCCTGTAACTGCTCTCATTTGAATCCTAGAAGAAAAGGAAAGATTAAAGGTAATTAAAAAAAAAATCTTTTCCTTTTATTAATACTTAAGCATTAAAGAAGTTATTCTTTATCAAGTGCCCATCTTCAGATGGACCCAGACCACTGGACCAGGAACAAAGAACCAGGCTTGGGGCATTGCTCTTCCCCTGAGACGTTCTGCAAGGTCATTTGCTTACCCTAGAGTAGGCTTTTTTCTGTAAAGGACACATAGTAAATATTTGTGGACTATATCATCTCTGTTGCAACTCCTCAGCTCTGGCATTGGAATGCAGAAGCAGCCATAGGCAACGTGGAAATGAATGAGCATGGCTCTGTTTTAATAAACCTCTATCCGTGGACCCTGAAAGAGGAATTTCATATAATTTTCAAGTATCATGAAATACTCCCCTGCTTCAACCATTTAAAAATGTAAGAATTGTTTGTAGTTCACAAGCTGTATAAACACAGATGGTAGGTGGCCACTGGCAGGCTGTAGTTTGCTAAGCCCTGCCCTAGAGAAGTCGTCCTCAACTGTGGTCCCTGGGTGGGCAGGGTCGGCATCTCCCGGGAGTTTGCAAGACGGGCTGAAGACTAGTCTTGATTGAAGGAGGAGGGAGTGTAACGCCGTGGCCTCTGGTTGGAGTAAGAATTTCTCTGGCTATCTACTTGTGTTCCTCTAATACTTATGAGAAATTCATCCTCTGCCTGGGTCATCCCGGCCACACCAAGGTGGGTGGTGGGTAGGGACGTGGAGATCTCTTGCCATGGTAAGACATCTCTTGTTGTGGTAAGGAATAACACTTAGGTTATCAAAAGGTGTCTGCTCTTTGCCCATTTTCACTAGAGGCAGAGCAGGTGAAGTCCTTACATCTCAGCATTTCCTGAGCATAACAAATAAGGTTGACATGCCTTTTATGCGGAGTTATCTGGAGTGATTCCTGCACCCTGGAGAGAATGTCATATGAGAGCCATCCCACCCTGTAACTCAACATCCACATCTTCCCCTCTGTCAATACCCAGTGAATCTTAGGATCAGTGTCTTGGTTTGTCTAAACAAACCTCTTCACAGCTGAGCCTGGCTATACGAATTTAATTATGAAGCAATCCTGATTCGACATGTTACAATGACAACAACAATGACTACCTATTGTGTTGAGATCTGCTAATGTTCCTGGAACTTCACATATGTTAATTCAGAGCCTTAACACAAGACTCTGGGAATAGAAGATATATCATGTTAATATTCTGATCCTAGAAATGAAGACTCCAACGCTCATGGTTTAGATTGTTTTGCTAAGCTCTCACAGTTGGAAAGTGACTGAGCCAATATGAACGTTTGGATTCATCAGAATTAAAAGTTTCTGTTTTTTTCTTCTAGGCCACTCTAGGTTTAGAAACTACTAGTTTATTACATATTCTAAGAAGCAGGCATCAGGAAAAAATAAACCACTTGAGGTACGAGTCTGCATTATGAAATCTCCACTTCCCTCAAGAGTGTTCCAATCAGGGTTCCATTAGCCACAAGACTTCCAGCCGGAGCTTCCTGACTGGTAATGAGCCACTCCCATGACTCTCAAATTCTGTGGAGCCAAGACTGGGGGCAACTGGCCACTTGAGACGAGCTCCAATCTGCTCTATTTCTTAAGCATGGCTGAAGCTGGGAAATTACTCATTGTAGGTTCCCTTTCTGTGACTTTTCTGCATGCTGGAGGGGTTATAACTGCACGCCATTACTGGATGTCAATTTTCCTTTCCTGTAAAAATAAAAACACTTGCTCGTTTTAGGATTTGCAACTGACTTATATTTGCAGAACTTGAGAGCAAATACTGGCATGAAAGATGGCCTGCAATCCTTCTTCTTCTCTTGTACGAGCATAAGGGAAGCTGTGAGTCATACGCTTCTAGACAATGGTGGGAGGTGAACAGTGGGAGACAACAGTGCCTCCCACACCTTCTGCACATAAATGTGGCGTGAGAATTATCTCCTCCCTAAATTCGTCTCCTCTCTCTTAGCTTTTCTGCCAGTAAGTCTAGGCCTAGAGGTTGAGACTGATTACCCCGGGGAAGAGGGAAGTGACCATTGCCTGGAATAAAAATGCCAGTTTTTAGCTTGAGTTTCAAATGAAAGACGTCAAAGTCTTGAAAAACCAAGCTTACAAGAGAGAAAAAGGAGTTTGATTGAGGTTCCCTAATTGTGTTTTTACATATTGTCCCTGACTAACCATTTTCCCTTTCTTTCTTTCTTTTTTTTTTTTTTTGTGAGGAGATCAGCCGTGTGCTAACATCTGCCAATCCTCCTCTTTTTTTGCCGAGGAAGACAGGCCCTGGGCTAACATCTGCACCCATCTTCCTCCACTTTATATGGGACGCCGCCACAGCATGGCTTGCCAAGCAGTGTGTCGGTGCACGCCTGGGATCCAAACCGGCGAACCCAGGGACGCGGCTGCGGGGTGCGTGCACTTCACTGCTTGCGCCACTGGGCCGGCCCCCATTTTCCCTTTCTTTCATAGTGATCAATTTCTTATCTGGCACATTGCCACCCAGAATAAAGCTACCTTACCTAGCCTCCCTTGCAGCCAGGTGAGGATGTCACAAAGTCACAGAGTCAGACCAGTGGGACAAAGGCAGAAGTGTTGTGTGGGACCTGCTGGGAACATTCCTTAAAACCTGGTCAGAGTGAACCCCATGCCCATCTGCCTTGTCCTGTGGATGCCACCTCCTACACTGTGGGGTACAAGGGCCCCTTCCCAGGGGTGGTGAAGTGGTACAGAAAGGAGCCTGGCCCTAAGGACTTCATAGGGCACAGCTGCCTTACCAGCTGTGAAAGGCAGAACTTTGGCCCACGATCTTTGCCCCTGGTGTTATCCCATGAGTGTGTTAGATTACATGACAAAATGGACTTTGCATATGCAATTAAGGTTAGTAATCAGTTGGTCTTAAAATAGGAAGAATATCCTGGATTAACTAGGTGGGCTGAATCTAAATTTTATGAGCATTTGACAGGAAATATTTTTCTCCGGGTGGTAGGAGAAGGGGAAGTCAGAGATTCAAAGCATGAGAGACATTCAGCGTGTGATTGTTGGCTTGAAGATGAAGTGGTCCATGTGTCAAGGAATGGGGATTTCAGTCCTACAGCTGTAATGGACTGATTTTGCCAAAAACCTTGATGAACATAAATGTGAATTTTTCCCTAGAGCCTCCAGGTAAGAGTGCAGCCCAGCCAACACCTAGATTTCAGCTTTGGGAAGCCCTAAGCAGAGAATGCTGCTGGGCCACACTGTGCCTGGACTTCTGATCCATGCTTACTGTAAGATAATAGCTTCATGTTGTTTAAAGCTGTGACATTTGTGGTAATTTGTTACACAGTGATAGAAAACTGATATGCTAGCCTTTATGTGAGTGGAAAAATCTTGTTTTTTGGATCTTTTATCTATTGCAGCCAAACCTAATCACAACTACTGCACGTATAAAGAACCCAAAGGTAAGATGTTGACCCTAGAGACAATGGTGGAACAGCATTGTATGTTCCCGTAAGAGGGATTGAGCTGAGAAAAAGAGAGTGCAGGGTAAGAATGTAGAGTCAAGTATTCTTTACATGCCCCATCCTTTGGTGGGGAGGAGGTAGATGAATAGAGGCTTCCAAAAAGGTTTAGATGAGTCCCAGAGCAGAAGGTTTCTCCTTGCTTTTTCAGGCATGTTCTGGAAAGACTATGCACCTCTCAAAAAAAAACTGGAGTGTTGCCACTTCTTACATGGCACCAGAAAGCAAAGAAAAAACACTTGGAAAGTGGGCGTGAGATGTGATTCTCAGGTTCTCAGAGTCTTGGCCAGGCAGTCCTTTGAAGGTGGGGATTCAATGGGAGTGACTCTGGCCTCAGGTTCTCCGAGGAATGGCTGCTCCATTAGGAGGGCTAAGTTAGTGGGAAGAACCACAGCCAGAGACACCCACTTTTGTGGTGGGTCCAGCAGGGAACCAGCCACTCTCCCAGAGCACCAGGACCCTAATCTTTCCTGGCACCCAGGTGCCATTTGGGGAAGCAGGAAGGAGAGGGAGACGTTCTTGAAGAGAGGAGACGTTCAGGAAGACTAATTACCCAAATATTTTTGATTGACAGGATTGAGCGTTTATAGGCATCCAGCAATCAATAAGAGTTCAAGAGCGAGATAAGCTGAGATATAGAAAATAATGGTGGTGAGATATCTTTTTTTTTTTACATTTGGCTCATATTGTATAGTTTTCTAGCCTGTCACAAACAGATTTATTCTGTCTACATTTTTGGGTTTTCCCCCACCATTTTCATCCTTTATTTTCAAAAACTTTCTTCTTATTAGAAACAAAACAAAACTTAATTCTATGTCATCACTGTGCTGAGTGCTATCAAGTTAGCTTATTTTTTTGTGTTTTTTTCCTTTTTACGTTTTTTTTGGGGGAGAAAGATTAGCCCTGAGCTAATATCCATTGCCAATCTTCCTCTTTTTGCTGAAGGAGACTGGCCCTGGGCTAACATCTGTGCTCATCTTCCTCTACTTTATACGTGGGATGCCTGCCATAGAATGGCTTGATAAGCAGTGCATAGGTTCGTGGCTGGGATCTGAACCCGCGAACCCCGGGCCGCCAAAGCAGAGCGCAAACTTAACCACTACGCCACCGGCCTGGCCCCTTTTTCTCCTTTTTAAATTGTACAGTACATCAGTCACACAAAATAACATATGTAATGGTATTTGCAGTTTAAGGACTCAATAGAATAAATATGCATCCTGAATTTTGTGTTAAATATTTCCTTTTTCTCTTTATTGTTTTATCACATTTGTATACACTCCTCAACAACGTAGTATTTGGTTTTACCTACTTTTGTCTTTATTATTGATTGAATCCTACAGTTTCACATGGGCTCCTCTCATTCAACCTATGCTTTGATCCGTCTGTGTGTGTGTGCGTGCCTGTACTGATTTTTATTGCTATACTGTATTCTAGTGAATGACTATGCCAACATTTATTTATCAATTCTATTGAAGAGGGCCAATTTGGTTGTTTCTGGTGTTTTTCCTATTGGGAAAAGCATCGCTACGAATGCTCTCGCAGAGTCTCCTGGTGCACGTTAGCAAATGCTTCTCTAGGCTGAAGCTGGGCCAGGAGTGGCTGGGTCGTGGGATATGTGCATGCCTGCCTTTGCCAGGTCCTGCCGAAGTGTTTTCCAACTACAGGGTTGTTTAACCCCATGTGGCACATGTTCCTTCCTTTATGGGACTCACAGCACAGCTGGGGGACAATACAGCCCTCAGGAGTAAGGTAGTGTCCGTACTGGGTAATTAGGAGCTCCAGGGTGTATTTAAGGCATTAGAAAGGGAGCCCTGTGAAGACCTTGTGATATTTCTGCAAGGAAATCAGCCCACAGATTGCCTGGGCAGGGCAGGCTTCCGCTGGGGGCTAGAAGTAACTGCTTTACACTGTGGAAGCAGCCTGGAAATAACAGGGAAGCTGGGGAGCAAAAGATGGGAACTACAAGTAAAGGGCAATAAAGAATTCTCCTTCAGTCAAAATGGTGGAGGGCGTGGGAAGGAGTCAGTCTGGCCATCATTCCATTTGACCCCTGGCTACACACAAGCCAACCAAGACTTTATAAAGAGCTGCGATTCCCTCTGTTTGGGGAATTTGTTTGGGCTTGTCATCATCTGGCGGCGCTCCCTGGTCACATCTTCTCCTGGCTTCTCCACTCCACTGTGCTCTGTGGCCTGGTTCTCACGGGATTGGGCACCCCATTTAAGGTTTGGTTACACTGCCACTGACCTTCCTTTTAATTCCCAGGATGTCTAGTCCACTCTTCAAATGAAGCCAGTGAGAGGCCCTTTCCCCCACCATGCTTAGCCCAGTTTTGGCCCTTAACAATCAGCCCTGGCCATGAAAACTCTTCTCTGGCCTCACTTGACAGACATGTGGGGCTAGGCAGTAAGACTCACAGAATCCCAAGTCCCATTTTCAGGAGGAAGGGACTAAGGAAGCTAAGGGACTGACTTTGGGTTGCACAGTTTACAGTAGGGTTGGAACTCTAGTCTGCAGCTGCAAATCCCAAATTCTGTCTTTACTCTGGGGGTGGCAAACCTTACGCACTGAGGGTCAGGAGATGGTGTGAAGTCACGGTGGTGAAAAGAAAGGGAGAAAGGCAGGAAATGTGGTCCTAATGGGAGGGAACAAGTCTTGCCTGAAGGCACTCGAATTCACAAGTGAGAAAGAAAAAGAACTGTACTGGCCAAACAATATACTTGTGTCCAGGCTGAGCCAGCAGGCAGCCATTGTGTGATTTCTGCTCTACAGTGGCTGGGCTCTCTCCACTCGGGACTGTAATCTACCCGCTATAGAGCCATCCAGTCCTCTGTACTGTGTGGCTGGATAATCTGATTCAGCTCTACATTCCCGTAGCCTAGCATGGGGCCTGGTACATGCAAGGTGCTCCCTAAGTGATTGCCTTAACTGCATGTATATTTGTAAGGAACTTCAAGTCTCTTCTGGAACAAGATGGATTAAGAATTCTAAAGAAGTCTGAATGAGCAGCTCTATTCAAAGGCTGAACCTTTACGTTTTTTCGCATTTACTTGGCCTTCCACCTGTTCCAAACATGACCAGACGAGAGGAGCCCTGTTCTCCCACCTGACTGGTTTCTGCTTTGCCCTCACTGCGCAACCTTCTCATCTTCTGAGTCACCTTCTGTGACTTTGCTCATCTGTTTTCCCACTTGGAATACTCTGCCTAGTCCATTGGAAAAATTATTTTTAAAAATTCATTTTAAAGGCTTGTTATAGAAAAGTCAGAAAGTACAGACAAGTACAAAGAACTTAAAAATACTCATATCTAACTAAAGATAACTTCTGTAATGCACACACACAAACACTTTTAAATCAGACCATAATATACGTCCTGTTTTGTAATCTGTTTTTTTTTTTTTTTTTACCTAATATGGGGGGTACACAGAGCTTTTGTGAAAATCAAATCAAATAAAGTATGTGAAACACTGTGTTGTAATTAATTTGATATTAAGGTTTCATGGAGGTGGTCGGATACACCTCTGGTCACTGTGCCCTTTTTGCAGAAGCTTTGGCCTGTGGCTCCTGTCTGCCCTCTCAACTCCAAGCCTGCCAAGATCCTGGGTGAGTCCCCCATCTATGCACATGGCCCTTCCAATAAACCAGTCTCCTAGTTCTGTCACTCCCTCACCTCCTATAATTATTTCCCCCATTCCGTCTCAACCACCCACTGGCTGGTCACACAGTAGAACTCACCAGAAATTGTTCCACATCCAGAGTTGCTAATTCCAGCATCCCGCTGTCTGACCACAACTTTCTGTCCTTCTGTTGCTCATTCAGTGATTCCCTCCACGCTGGTTCTTCAGTCTTATCAGGCCCTCTTGGCCACTGACCGTTGCCCCCTCTGCCAGTCCATCAGCTCTCTTCTTACAGAGCTTGGATTCCACGGCACGTCTTTCTGATACTCAACCCTTACCTGGCGAAACTCACCCCCGCATGAAAGTTGACATCTGTTTTCATCCCACCTGCAATTGTGGGTCTAGCCATGTGTCTCCAATAGAGCAAAACTGCTATTGAGAGAGCAGTATATATCTCCAACAGAGAAAACTTCTTGATTACTGATCTGATAGATGTTACCAAGTTTCTCAGGATAGCCCATTCTCCCCCAAACGGCTCCCCTCCTTTAGCAGAGGATCTGGCTCTTCACATGGAAACGTGTATTCTTCAGACTTTCCCCCACCTAACATCCACACTTACTCACACCTGCACCCACTCTTTCCTCCTTGTCTTCTGTGAAAACTGCTGCTTGTTATGGACACTGTGCTGCACTGTCCAACTCCCCTCTAGCAATGAAACACTTATTAGCCAGCTCCTGGGAGAGCAGCCTGCAGAACAGCCTCCACTGTC
This sequence comes from Diceros bicornis minor, assembly GCF_020826845.1. Classification (NCBI taxonomy): domain Eukaryota; kingdom Metazoa; phylum Chordata; class Mammalia; order Perissodactyla; family Rhinocerotidae; genus Diceros; species Diceros bicornis. The sequence goes on along the minus strand of NC_080749.1, from coordinate 10,748,859 downwards.
AGCCCCATTCACGGGTTGCCTCAGCTGATGAGAGGCCCTGGCTGATGGTCCAGGAATGGTCCATGCCAAGGGATAGAAGCAGATGTGGCCCCTCTTACCATCACCCAAGTGACCGAGTCAGGGAATTTTTTGTCTTGTGTCTGCAAATCTGGGCTCTGTGGGTTTCGAGGTCCTGGTCCCCAAAGGAGGAACACTTCCACCTCAGGACACAGTGAAGTTCCCATTGAATGATAAGGTATGGCTGCCACCTGGCACTTTCGGCTACTTGTGTGAGGGGGCAAGAAGAGGAGTCACCATCTTGGTGGAGCAATTAACCTTGGTCATGAGAAGAAAGGGTTGCCGTTATGTAGTGGGGGTTGGGAGGAATTTTGGCATCTGGGTTATCCATTTGGTGCCTCTTGGTGTTCTTTTGCCCAATTTTGGCAGTGAATGGACAAGACAAATGCAGCAACCCTGCTTGAGTAGGGTATGGTGGTCAGTGGTTTGGGACTCTCAGGAACGACACCAGGGTCATGCCACCAGCTAAGGTACCAAGACCAGCAGGGGTGCTGACTGAGGTAAGGGAAATCAAGAATGGTTAGTAGGGAGGGGATGATGAGGTTCATGTTGGGGCCTGAGACCAGCTGCTGTGGCAGGGTTGTGGCCTTCCCATTAACCCCTCCCCCCCCTTTCTTTCAGTGCTGTTGAGTTGGAACTTCTAGCGACCCTGTGTACAGCAGAGTGGAACCCTGCCAGGTCTTTTTGTACCATCTTATCATCTTCTGGCACTGTATCACACAATGCTTCATTGCTGTTCATAGGTTTTCATGGCCAATTTTTTTGGAAGTGGGTGGCCAGGTCCTTCCTCCTAGTCTGTCTGAGTCTTTGCTGAAGTCAAGAGAGAGTGGAGAGTCAAGCTCCACTGAAACCTGTCCACCATGGGTGACCCTGCTGGTATTTGAAATACTGGTGACATAGCTTTCAGCATCGCAGCAACATGCAGCTGCCACAGTGTGACCACCAACAGACAGGGGGTGTGGTTCCCTGACTGGGAAACGAACCCAGGTTACAGTGGTGAGAACACTGAATCTTAATCCACTAGACCACCAGGGCTGGCCCCACTAACCTTACTTTTCTGAGTTTTCCCCTGGCAGAGCAGCCCACCAGGATCCCCTCTCCAGGGAGGGGGAACTGCCCTCAGACTTATACAAAGAAGTGGATCTGAGTGGCATAAGAGGTGGATGTGGTGGACACTGGGAGGTGCCATCCAGACCACTTTCAGGAGTTCAGGACTTATACTCCAGCTGCTGTGTGTGTGACTGGCAGATAGCTGAGCTCTTCTTAGGGTAACCCACATCTGATGACTTTCAGTTTGGAGGTTTCTCCTCCAGAGCTTCATAGCCGCCAGGCCATTGCCATCCTCCTCCTGAAGGGAACTCAGGGGAAGAGGGTCAAGAAAATTGCCCTCCTTGGAAGAGCAGTGACCTTCAGTTAAGGGACACAGCCAGCACAAGTAATCTTGCAGGGATGGAGCTGATAAAGAAATATCTTGACCTCCCCTCCTCCCTCCCTCGCTTGAGTTCCTGCCAGGGCTCCCCACTGGCGGACTCAAACAGAAGCCAGGGCTTGGCTGAGGCAGGCCCTGCAGATCAGCCCCCTGGGGCAGAGGGCAGGGAGGAGGAGGTGGGTGGAGAGGGCATCTGGTTAAGCCAACGGGGGCTGCCCCACATGGCTTCCGTAAAGTCACGGTCATTTTCTTGCAGCATTTGACGCACCTCACCGCTGCCCCTTCTCTTCCTGCTCCTCCCTTCCTGCTGTGGTACCACGACTTCGGGTCTCTTTCCTGGTGGCTCCACACACTTTTGTTTCCTTTGCAGCATCGCCTTCTGTACTCGGCTATTACATGTAGGGGTCCTCTTCTTGTTGTGTCTCTTTCTCCTCGTCTCCTCTCCTCTCCTCTCCTCTCCTCTTGTTCCCTTCTCTGCCCTTCTTCCTCCTTTCTCCTCTTCTAGTCTCTTCTCTCTCCTGTCCTCTTCCTTCCTCCTCTCCCCCTCCTTCTCCTTCTTCTCTCACTCTTTCCTGGCAAAAGCCACATGTCTGTGGATTGAATTACCCAAGTTTATATCCAATCCAGACCTTGCCCCTGAGCTCCAAACCCACAAATAGGACCACTTGGTGTCTCACCTCCAGTTGTATGCCTTACCTCAAACTCGACGTGTCCAGCCCCAGCCTGGCCTCCTCCAAGATCTGTAACACCCAACGAATTATGCAAGCCCACAAGCTAGGAGTTATTATTTATACCTCCCTCTCTTTCCACCTCAAATTCTTTCCATCACCGTGTCCTGGTTGATTTTTGTCAGCTCGGTATTTCTGGAGTGCATCATTCCCTTCCTCTCCCCCATCACCACCCTGGTCCCTCTCACCGTCATCTACAATGGCCTCCTAGGCAGTCTCCCTACCTCACTCTGGTGGCTCTCCCACCATCCTCCACACTGCACATTCAACACCATTTTCAATGCAAATTGAATCATGACACCAGACCCTGCTTAAGACTCCTCATTGGCTACCCATTGCTCTCAGTGTAACGATCCACATCCTTCATTGGTCTGCAAGGCCTGGTCTGGCTTCCACCTTCCCTGGCCCTCTGTTCTTAGCACCGTGGTGCACCATATTCCGCCCTGGCATAGGGCCTCTTCACACATGTCCCTTGGTCCCTCAGCAGCCTGTGATTGTGAGCTCCTACCCAGTCTCCAGGTCACAGAGCAGAAGACTTTGCTTCCCAGAAGTGTTTCAGACCCCAGCCCAGGACGGTTTTATTTTTTTAAAATATGTTCTCATGGTACCATATTTCTTTCCCTCAGGGCACTCAATCTGCTTGTAATGCTGCATTCAATCGTGTGGCTCTTTCTTTAAAGCCTCCCTCCTACTGGACTGTGAGCAGGACCAGGTCTGTTTTTGCTCAGCATTTTGTCCCTAGCTCCTGGCACAGGAAATCTTGGTCGAATGACTGACTGACGGATGCGTGCCACCCTGCTTCACCCCACCCCGCCCCACTCCTACTCCATCTAGGAAACATGGCACACAGCGCTAACGGGAACCTAGACGTCCTGAAAGAGAAAGCATCAGTGAGCTATTTACAAGCTGGAGACAAAAGGCTGTATTCACACTAATTTCTAAAGAGTTGGGCTGTGTGTTTTTTTTTGGAAATTAATTTGTCTGCTAAGAGTTTCGAGTAGCATAGACCCTAAGGAAAAGTGATTATCTGCTAATTAACTTTGTTGATTAATGGTAAAAGGGCATTTGGTTGCGTTTTGAAACTTGCAAGCCCACCCACGCTTGCTTTTGGGTAGTCAGATCTGCTTTCTGGGAGATTTCTTTGACTTAATGCCTGCTTTCGATTACATACTCTATCGTGCAGAGACAGATTTAGAGAAGACATCCCTTCTTCAGAGTGGTCCTGCCTTCAGACACATCAGAGAGTGACATGAAACCCTCCCTCTCTCAGCCCTATCTATCCTATCCCACCCCTTCCCCTGCTCCCAACTTGGGTTGAATGATCTCTGTTTATTTTTGTGAAAGTCAGAGGTGTTAAGAAAAATTATCTAAAACTTGCAAAAAATGCAGAAAAGACACAACAGTTTATCTTTTCAATGTCATGCTACAGAAGTGCTTCTCAAAGTGTGGGCCGGGAACCCCAAAACACTTTCAGGGTGTCTGTGAGGTCAAAACTATTTTCATGATAACACGGACACGTTATTTTCATTTTTCGTTGAGTTGGCATTTGCAACTGATGGAAAACCAAAGGTGTGTAAGACTGCCTGTGCCTTAGCACCAATGTAGGCAGTGACCTGTCTGCACTAGTTAGTCATTGCGTACTTTCCTGCCAGATGCTCACAGTGGAAACACACAAACTTGTTTCCCTGACAAAATCAGTGGTGATATTAATGATTTTTTTTTTGATATAGCATAATGAAATGTGTCAACATTTGGAAGATCTGAAGAATTCAGTGAACCAATAGTTTCTAAATGACCAATTATGAGAAAATCATGCATGGGTAAAATGTCCACTTAAAGTATAAGATAGACCAGTGGATTTTATTGTAACAGAATACAAAAAGTTATTGACATGGTTTCGGGTTGTACATTGCAACTCACCAGGAAGCTACTACTCGTCTAGTGTTAATGAAGTGTCAAAGACGACAATCCACAGTGATCTAAAAGGACTGTTAAAATCCTCCTCCTCCCTCTTCCAGCAACATATCTGGATGAGGCTGGATTTCCTTCATACTCCCAACCAGAGCAACAAACTGTAACAGACGGAATACAGAAGCAGAGAGGAGAATCCAGCTGTCTTCTATCAAGCCAGACAGTAAAGAGATTTACAAAGATGTAAAACATTCCCACTTTTCTCACTAAAAATTTTTTCATTGGAAAATATAGTTATTTTTCATGAAAGTATGTTACTTACATTAACATCTAATGGGTTTGTTGTTATTTTAAAATAAATTGCTAACTATTTAAAAAATTCTTCGTTTTAATTTTTATCACGGCAAGTATTGACAGATATAACTCATGTCAACAAATCTCTTTGGGGTGCTGGATTCCTCATTGATCAGCTAAAACTTTACATGTGCTCACTATTGGTATGAAAATTATGTTTTTTAAAAAACCTTATGAGAATTTCATTTTGACAAGGGACAAGGGTAAAATGTGAGTAGAACTGTCTGCCCCTCCTCACTTCCTTGTTATGCTCATTGGAAAGAACATCAGCCTTGGGGACCCTCTGTGAGCCCAGGGTCTGCCCCTCTGGTGGGGTGGCACTGTAGTGTTGTCTAACCTCCAGACTGAGCTGTTTTACTGGAACCTGGGATTCTGGAGCCAATCACACATGGTTGTTACGAGGACTCATTGAGTGAGACAGGGAAAGTGCCAGCAGAGTGCTGCATCTTCTCTAAGCCTCAGAGACCCTGTGTACTAGTCTGCCTGGGCTGTCGTAATAAAATACCACAGAGTGGGTGACTTACACAAAAAAATTTATTTTCTCACAGTTCCGGAGGCTGGAAGTCCAAAATCAAGGTCCGGCAGTGTTGGTTTTCTCTGAGGGCCGTAGTGGGAGCCCTGTTCCAGGCCTTTCTCCTTGGCTTGCAGATGGCCGCTTTCTCACTGTGTCCTCACATGGTCTTTCCTCTGTGCACACTTGCCCCTGGTGGCTCTTTGTGTGTTCAAATTTCCTCTTCTTATAAGGACACCAGTCAGATTGGATTAGGGCCCACCCTAATGACCACATTTTAACTTAATTACCTCTCTGAGGGCCCCATCTCTAAATACAGTCACATTCTGAGGTACCAGGGATTAAGGTTTCAACATATGAATGTTGAGGGGACACAATTCAGCCCACAACACCAGGTCAGCTCTCTATTACCACAATACTTGTGTGGCACAAGCACCCAGAACAGCTCAGTGGCACTCAACAATGAACGGTTAGTTATTTAGCTCACAGACTGGGCCTGCTATCATGTCAAGGGTCGGCTGCAGGCCGGCCAGGTGATCCTGACTCAGCTCGCCCACATTTCTAGGGGCTGGCTAGCTATTGGCTTATCTAGAATGGCCTTGGCTGGGACAATTGGGATGACTGGGCTCTACTCCCTTATGTCTACTCTTCCAGCAGGCTAGCCTAGCCATGTCCTTCTCCAGGTGATGGCAGAAGGCAAAAGCAGAGCAAACCAAGAGTGAAAACACCTTTAAAGCCTCTGCTTGCATTATGTTCCCCTACATCCCACTATCTAAAGCCAGTTACTATGCACTAAATGTTTGTGCCCCTCCCCAAATTCCTCTGTTGAAACCTAATGGCCAATATGAAGTATTGGGAGGGGGGGCCTTTGGGAGGTGCTTAGTTCAGGAAGGTGGAGCCTTCATGAATGGGATTAGTGTCCTTGTAAAAGAGACCCAGAGAGCCCTCTCACCCTTCTGCCAGGTGAGGACACAGAAAGAAGATGGCCGTCTATGGATAAGGAAGCGGGCCCTCACCACGCATCGAATCTGCCAGTGCCTTGACTTCCCTTCCTCTGGAACTGAGAAATAAAGTTCTGTTGTTTATAAACCGTTCTGTTATAGCAGCCCAAACGGACTAAGACACCAATCATATGGCCAAGCACAGAATCAGAGGAGGAGGGCACTGCAATGGCACACAGCAAACTGGGGGGAGGTAAGGGTGGGAGGCGAAAAACTCGGGCCGTTAACGCAGTTAGGCTACCACAGACCCTTAGCTCACAGAGCTGTCATTGTTCTTCTGTTTAAGCACTTCTTGAATCTCTTTGAATTCCTGTTTGCTTCCATCTTATAAAGTTGAGGAAGTAAGCACGTGTTTATCATGTACTATGTTCTAGACATTTCATTATCCTATCCCATTTAAATCTCCCAGCAACCCTCAGACTTAGGCATTACTATCCACCTTTAACAGATGAGGACACTGAGGCTCAGAAAAGTTAAATAACTCATCCAAAATGACTCTGTTAGTTAGAATTTTTGAATCCAGATCTGCCTGACTCCAGAGAGCTTTTCCCTCACCAGCGCTTTTTAAGCCTTTCTATCAGAATTACACTGTGGGCAAAGGAGAGTGAATTCATACCCCTAGGGGGCCTGCAGCCTACTGCCCAAATTGCCCTTAACAGTGCAAAAACTCTTCAAAGTTATACATTTTGTCTTAAAAATTAATATCAGTTTGACACTCTATAATACATCCTTTTAAATACAAAAACTGCTGATATCTTTAAGCAGAATAGATGCTCCTGGAATCTATGTGTGTTTGTTGAGCATTCTGCAGTGCCTCTGGCATGCAGCTGCATCCCCGGGAGCTTGCCCAACTCAGTTTGCGAGGCATGGTGTCGCACGGGGCAGCCTTCCCAGGACAATGAAGTTGAACGGCAGGGTTTGTTTGCTTGTTAGTATGCGCCATTGCAAATGAATGTGACAGATTTTTGGCATCTCATGTCACTTTTTTGACATTCCTAGACACTTAACTGATCCTACAGTTAATTTGTCCCCTGAGTTTCCTTTAAGAACTTAAGGAACAGCCCAGCAAGGGGAGAACAGCGTTGATTCTGGGCTTTTGAGGTCTGCTGCTTAAATGTTCCTTTAGAATTGACCCATTTTCTTTCAAACTTCTATTACATACTGACATCAAAGCTGGCTTTAAGGATGCTTCAGAGGTGAAAGATTTCTATCTCAGCATGCTGTTAAGACACGGTATTGTCTGTGCGTTCAAGAAGCTCGGAGATTCCTGTTAACATGAGCGTTCAAGATCCCCTTGTGACCCCAAGGTAGAGTTGGAATATTACATGGAATTTTACATTTTTGGCCTTCAACGCAATATGTAAATGAGGCTCTGGTCAGAACCTTGAGTATCTGGTTAGATGTGGATAGGAGCATGGGCCCCCTAAGTCTTTCAGAAACTGTTTAGGTCACTGTTGTATACCTGTGACACACAGGATATGCTTTAGCACTAGGGGATCAGCTCAAAATCTGCTGTTTGTAGTAGATGCCTCTGGTGCCCCAACCTGAATTCTCTTGACCTCACCTCTGAGTTCAGCCATGGCTGGGCGGACAGTTCTATGCAGCCTTTGATTCTCTTTTGGCTGATAGTGTCTGCCCTTAAGTGTGTGTCCCTTGTCTTGGCTTTCTGCCCTGGGACTCTTTCAGTAGTGGAGCCAGCAGGAGCTTGCTTGGCCAGTGTGTGCAGAAGTGCAGGGGAGTTAAAATTTCCAGGGCAATCCTTTACCACTGCGGGGCATACTTGACAGGCAAATGCTCCCGCCTCTTGTCCTTCTGGCAGATAATCCTGAGGGGCATTCTGTGCACTGACCCTGGGGTCCTATTGGAATATGAGCTTCCGTTGCCCATAGCAGTGACCTTGGTAATGCCCTCTTTGGTTGGCTTCTCCTCTTTCCCTTCTCAGTCTCCCTAACCACTGTTGCCTGGGATCACCTGCCCCAACACCCCCCCCCCCCCCCCCCCGCCCCGGCTGGATTTCTTTGGGCAAATTGCTTCACTTTTCCAGTCTCTCTCAGTTGCCTCAATTCTTTGAGGACTATTGATTGCTGTAATCCCTTCCAGCTCTGAAAGTCTATAGTTCTAGTGGAATGTTTCTTCCCTCCTGGGGATCTCTTTCTCTTCCCATTCACTCATAAGCAAACTTTTGACATCACAATTGGCTGGTTCTCAAATTTCAGATGAGCCACTTTATACTTCTGGGTGCCCTGGAGTGATGAAAAGCATCGTCCTTCCTGAGAGACCTTCTTTTCTCTGTGTAGGACACTCATTGCATCCGCTTTTTGAAACAAAAGGCAGGCATTGTTTTCAATCTCAGCTTTAGCACCAGGTCACTGATACTCATGGTGAGGCTTATAGTCAGTTATTTCTTACTGACAATTTTTCTTCTTTTAAAAAAATTCTGGCTCTCCTTCATTTGTTTTTACTGATTAAAGGCTGCCCATCTTGAAAAGGCTAATGGCTGCAGGACACAGAGACTTGGCTCTCAGTGACAGGATCGTTCAGGATGGGAAATGGCTTAGAGTGAGAGGCAGGTTTATGTTTCTGCCTGCTGCTCACCGGCTCCCATCATGTCCCTGAAGATCATTTGCTGTAAGATTGTGACCTGTGTAAATGAGGAGGGGGCCTGGGGGGATGGCGAGGTGGTGGGGAGACTCACCTCATTTCTGTTTTTTACTGAACATTTTCTCAGTTGTGGGAATCCACCCTGACTCCTGACTGTGAATTCTTGTATTGGACCCCGACCTATGGTTCCAGCCCACAGGAACTGGTACCATTTATCAAGCATGTGTGATGAGCCATATGCCAGGCACTTCACCTAAATTCTCACAATAACCCTGCAAGGTAGGTATTATTGTCTTCATTTTGAGTAGTGGGGAAACTGAGGCAATTCCATAGACTCTAGTACTCTAGTACGTATTTTTACACATAGTAGGTGCTTGATAAATATTTTCTAAAGAAATCAGTGAATAAATGAGACTCAGAAGTTAAGAATTTATCTTAGGTGACAGCCGGCTGGGGTTTAAACCCACATCTAGCTGAGCCCTAACCTGCCATTCCCCCAGGGCATCTGTTTCGCTCCATCAGGGTCTCTACACTATTGCATCATTTTTACCATTGCTTTTTATGTGCCAGGCTCATTTCTGCATCAGCACTTTGTTTCACATGGCTCTACCAATCCACAATATTCCTCTCCCTTCTGTTTGTCCAATTTCTTGCCTTCCTTCAAAATCATATGTTGGTTCAACACACACATGAATACACACAGAGTAGCTGAGCTCATACTGTATATATAGTTTTGTAACCTTTTCACTTAGCACAAGTTATTGAAAACTCTTTGTAAACACCATACTTGCGAGTTGCACACATGGAAAGGCAGGCTAGAGCAGGTAGGCTTCAGGCTGACTCACAGTCATTCCACTGGAATGTTAGTAAGTAGCTAAAGGGCTCAGAGTTTAGGGAGCTGGTTTAAGTCTAGTCTCTTATTTTTAACTCACAGAAGTTGACCTCTCCACACCTTGATCTTTTCACTTGCAAATAGAAGGGACTGGTTCCAGGATTTCAGTTCTCTTACACTCCAAGCCATTTGAGTTTGTGAAGTCCAGACTAGCAAAACGAACAATGATAACAATGTCCATTTATAGAACCAGTTTTGCCCTCAAGGTGTTTCCATCTCTGTGCCATGTTGATCTTCACAGCTTCTGTCTGAGGAAAGCAGGGCCATGCTGATCTTCAGAGTGGTACCTCACACCTTTCCTCTTCCAGGAATGCTATATCGTCCCTTCTCTGTGCTGTTAGATCCCTCCGTGATGTCTCTCAAGTGGTGTGGAAATAACAGTTTCGCCCCTGACTTCTCCATTAGGTGGGGCTCTTCAGAGGCAGGTGCCAATCCAGACCTGCCTCCCCATTGCCCACCCAGCAGTGGGCGTGTTCTTGTGGGAGAGAGGGCCTGGCCTCAGAGCTCCAGGCAAAGTTCTGTCTCCCAGCGTTATATTCTATCGACTGCAGAAATATGTTATCAACCTCCTTATAACTCAGTGATTCTGCAGAAGCAAAAAGCTTACCGTCCGTTGCCACTTTAACTGTCCCCAGGTGGTTCAGCTAATGGTGCACTGAGGGATAGCACATGTTTCCAAGTCCAAGAATTACAGCCTCTGACAGTGACATCCTTCCAACATCTGATCAGCCGTCTCCAGGTCGGTCCCTCTTGGGACGTTCTAATAAGCAGTACTTTGCTCTCCCAAATGAAACATTCCCACACCACAATTGCCTTTTAATTAAACTATCATTGTCTCTAGGATTTAATGATCCTAATCTCTCTGAAAAAGAGGAAAAAGACAACAGTTTTCACCAGGTGGTGTTCCTGCTTTACACAAACCTGTTAACTTAAATGAGCTCAATTGCTTTGAATAAGTAATGGATGTCGATTAATGTGGATCATATTCTGTAGGAGTCTTAGGTTTGTTTTCTCATTTTGGGAGCAGTTTAAAGTGGTGGTTACATGCATAGGATCTGGATCCAGACTGCCTGGGTCCAAATCTTACTTCTACCACTTACTTGCTGTGTGATATGGACAAGGTGGTTAACCTGTCTGTGCCTCAGGTTTCTCATCTGTAAAATGGTGGTAATAATAGTACCTGTTTCAGGAGGTTGTTGAGAGGACTATATTAGTTAAAGCTTCACAGTGCTTAGAACAGTTCCTGGCATGTCATAGTAAATATATATATATATATATATATATATTAGTTATTGCCATTGTCATCATCATCATTCTTGTCATCATTGGAAGCCCAATTCCAGGCTGCCTATATCAGGACTTGTCAAAGACCAAACACAAGCAAGTGTCTTTATTGCTAAAAGTTATTGTTAAGGGTATTGAAAAGTTATTATTTTTCAATGGAAATAATCCTATGGAAAGTACAACTCTGGTTTCTGAGAACTCCTGTTCCACATGTGTTATTTTAGGGTCTGGAAATCATTGTTTGAATATATAGAATCCTTGTTAAGATCTTTGGGTGTCATGGATGATTTTGGGTGGAACATGTTAATTGAGGGGAAAGACAATGTCCATTCCATATTCTAGCAAGAAGAACTTGAGAGCTGACTCTTCTTAATAAGATTCCATAGGGCTCAGCAAGATTTCACCGAGTGACCAAAGCATTTGCTCCAATCCTCTCTGCCTTCTTCGTCGTCTCTATCTGTGGTGTATTACATCATTGGCCTCGGTTCTTCACTTCCCTTTATCCACACCCTTTACTCTCTAGTTTGTGTTCCCTCCAATTCAATGCGGCATATACTTTCCTGGTCTTTGACTTCAGACTCAGTCATATGACTGACTTTGGCCAATGGAATTTGGATGGAAGTGACAGCACGCTGGTTCCAAGCTCAGGCCTAAGAAACCTTGCATGTTCTCTTTGCCCTACTCTTCCTCTGCCATCGCCATGAGGAGAATATTCTCTGGCTAGCCAGCTGATCCAAAGTGTGTGGAAGCCATGTGTAGTAGGCCTGGACCCAAATAGAGCATAGCCAAGATATAAGAATCAGTCCAGCTGACCACAGATGCACGAGAAATAGATGCTTGTTGTTGGATGCCAAGAGATTTTGTGGTTGTTTGTTATGCAGCAGTAGCTTATGATAGATGATCTTTTATCAATATCATGACAATTCTCTACCTCCATCTCATCGCATCAAGTTGGTAGCCATATTATCTTGAAGATTTGTATGTATCAGCTAGAAAGGTATTTAGTTGGAAAGATGCATTCAGTTAGAAAAGCCTGAGTATGGAGGAAGTCAGTCCAGGGCTGGTATGGCTGCTAAATGATGCACCAGAGACCTGGACACTTTCTAGATTGTTCTCTGTTGTCCTTAGCGTGTGGCCTCCATCCTTATTTATGTTGACTCATGTATACAAGATGGCTGCTCCAAATCCAACTGAGTTCCAGACAGGAAGAAAAAAAAGAGAAGGGAAAAAGGCTGAACGAAAGCACGCCCACTGAGGCTGCCCATCTTAAAAAGCTTTTCTACAAGCCCTCTCTAGAGATATCCACTTACATCTCATTAGCCATAACTGAGTCTTATGGTCAACTCTAGTTTCAAGGGGATCTGGGATAGTGAACAGTTTTAGTTGAGCGCATTGTCACCCTGAACAAATTTTGGATTCTGTTACTAATGATGAAGGCAAGAAAGAGTATGGGGTAGGCAGCTAGCAGTGTTTGTTGTAGAATCTTAGGTCGAGGCTTGGCAAACTATAGCCCACCAGCTTCCTGTTGTAAATAAAGCCTATTGGAACACAGCCATTCTCATTTGTTTATATATAGTCTACGACTGTTTTTGTGCTACAACGTCAGAGTTTAGTAGATGTGACAGAGACCGTGTGACCTGCAAAGACTAAAATATTTACTGTCAGGCCCTTTACAAAAAAGTTTGCCAACTCCTGTCTTAGGTAATCAGTTCATGTGTTTCTTCCATTTAAGTCCTTCCAATGTCTTCCGGTCCTACTCAGGATGTAACCCAACTCCTCACAGTGTATAAGGCACTCCATAATGTGGCTGCCGCCTACCTCTCTCCAACTTATTCTTGTGCTCCAGCTATGCTAGCTGCCTCTCTCAAACATACCAGGCTAGCCTCCACCACAGCCATTTTTGCACTTGCTCTCCCCTTCCTAGAATGCTTTGCTTCAAGATCTGAAAGCCACTTGCCACATGTAGTTTTGAAATTTAAATTGATTACAATGAAATAAATTAAAAATTCAGTTCCTCAGTTGCACTAACCACATTTCACATGTAGCCAGTTTACTGGACAGCACAGATATCTAACATTTTTATCCTCACAGGAAGTTCTATTCCACAACGCTGCTCCAAGTCTTCTCAGGGCTAGCATTGTCTTGTTTTTCAAATATCACCTTTTTAAAATAGTTAACCTTCTCCCAACTTATCCTCCTGAACCTCCCTGTCCCAAGTCACCTGATTTATTTTCTTCATAGCATTTATATCTATCTGAAATTATTCTATATATTTATTTGTGTGCTTCTTTATAGGCTATCTTTCCTCCTAGAATGCAAGCTCCATGAAAGCAGGGATTCTGTCTGTGTAGTTTGTAGCTGTACCCAGAGCAGTGCCTGCCACATGACAGGAGGTTAATGATTCTTTGTTGAATGAATGACTGTTATTGAGAACAGAGAGACAGCTCTGGCTTGCAAATTTTAGGAGATTTTATTGATGCAGTGATGTCTATTTGTGTCATAGAAGCAGGTGACACCATTCTCCAAGCCTGGCTCAAAGAGGTGTACTTTTGACACAGGTTTATCTATAGGTTAAACCCCTCTCCATAGGAACCAACATTCCAGGAAGGCTGGGGAAAGTGAAACAAAAAGTGTGGGCTTTGCACTTAATTCAGAAAAGCTAAAAGGATCTCCAAAATTCAACCATTAATCAAAGCATCTATTCACGTTTGGGGCATCCTAGGTTCCCTTTTCTCTTTATCCCTTCTTTTTTAGAACTTTCTGGTGGTCCTCTGTTGCTTCAAGATAAAGCATGGTACACAATGCATTTCTGATTTTGTTTCTGCCTTGTTTCTAATCACTCCATGAACAACATGATATTCTCAGACTGACAGGAGCGCATGCTCTCATTGGTGACTCTGTTTCATTGTTAAAGGTCTTGGTGAACAGAATCCACACCTTGTTCTGGGGCAAAAGAATATTATGAGGTTATTATGAACAGCTTCATACCAAAAGATATAAATTTTAGATCATCGAGGCAGATGTGACTTCAGATCCTTAACCCCTTAATGCAGACATTTGTGTAGCTTCCTAAATTCTAAATTGAAGCATTCCTTCACATTAACCATTTCTAGGATGTATCACCAATAGAGAAAGTGAAATATCTTTCCACTTATGTCTCTCTAAGAATTCTTGCTTGAATTTTCCATTTGATGTGGTTGGTTCTGCCATTCAATATGCCAACTTCAGGTTATATTATAAGAAAACATAATAAAGGGGGAACCATCAATTAATAAATTAATCAATTAAACAAACTTTTACTAACTAGGTCCCAGGGCGAATATGACAAATACAGTTCTTGACCTCACAGAACATACTTCTAGGTGGGAAGACAGACAAAATGCCTGTTAGTAAAGAATAAGTTTGTTACTAAAGAGATAGCTAAAAAAAATTTTCATATGGGATAAATGTTATAGAGAAAACTAAAAAAGGACTGAGAATTACAAATAAAGTAGCCACTAGCTACAGGTGGTTACTAATTACTTGAAATGTGATTAATGTGACTGAGGGACTAAATTTTAAATTTTATTTAATTTTAATTAACTTAATTTTAAACAGCCATATGTGTCTAGTAAGTAACATACTGCACAGTGGAGTTCTATATGATTTCAGTCTTTCGAAATTTAAGACTTGCTTTACGGCTCCTAATATGGCCATTTTTTTTTTTTTTTAAGTTAAATATTCTTCTGTTGTTAGATGCTGTGTTTTGTATGTTTGTTTCCATTAGGTCAAGTTGTTCTATTCTTCTATAGTCCTACTTAAAAAAAATTTATCTGCTTATTTTATCAATTTCTGAGAGAGTGTGTTAACATCTGTCATTATATTATAAATGTGTCTATTTTTCCTTATAGTTCTATAAATATTTGCTTTCTATATTTTGAGGCCACGTTATTAGGTGCATCTGAATTTAAATTGTTATAATTCCCGGTGAATTGATCCTTTTTCCATTGAGAAATAATCTTCTTCATTTCTAATAATGCTTTTTGCCATTGATTCTATTTTATCTATTATTAACATAGCTGTGCTAGTTACTTTTAGTTAGTATCTGCATGGATATCCTTTACCATTCTTTTACTTTCAACCTTTTTATATCCTTCATTTTAGATGCAGCTCTTCTAAATAGTATATATTGTATACTTTCTAATGTAGTATGATAATATTTGTCTTTTAACTGGAGCATTTTTTTTTTTTGTGAGGAGGACTAGCCCTGAGCTAATGTTCAATGCTAATTCTCCCCTTTTTTCTTGAGGAAGATTGGCCCTAGGTTAACTTCCGCGCCCATCTTCTTCTACTTTATATGGGACGCCACCACAGCATGGCTTGACAAGCAGTGCGTCAGTGCGCGCCCAGGATCCGAACCTGTGAACCCTGGGCCGCCGAAGCGGAGCGCACGCACTTAACTGCTGCACCACCAGGCCGGCCCCTGGAGCACTTTTTTAATTGACATTTACATTTAATTGACAATTGAAATTATTGATATATTTATCTTTAAATCTACCCTCTCATGATGTGCTATTTATTTACCTATTTTGTTCTATTTTTCTTTGTTCTTTCTCAAATTCTTTCAAATTAAAAAAAAAACATTCTATTTTCCTCTCTCTCTCTTTTGAAATACAGTGTTTCCTTCTAGATGGCCTTTTCTTACCTATATCTACTTTGCTGTAAATTAATCTATTTAATTATTAATTTGTTATTTTATATTTCAGGTTTAGAACTGTTTCTTTAAAAAATCTGTGATGTCACTTTCTAGATTTTTTGAGTTTTTGTGAAACTTGAAAACTTGACTCTTATGTCATTTAACATAGCCATAGTTGTTTTATAATTTGTATCTAATAATTTTAATATCTAGAGTCTCTGTGGAACAGCTTCTATTGTCCAATTTTTTTACTTGCTCATGGTGTTTGTCTTCACGTGTGCATGGTTATCTTTGATTATATTCTGGATGTTACAGTGAAAATTTATTTTTGAAATAACTTGAGGCCTAGCATGATGAGAACATGTAGACAACTACATCTGGAGAGGATTTTTGTTGTTTTTTTCACAATGCACCTAGAGGTACTACCTGTCCTGGGCCATCTTAATCTAAGTTCATTTTAATCCAAATTGAGGTTTTCCGGGCCATCAAGAGAGGTGAAGCCAGACTGCTGTCCATGAAAGATCTGGTTAACATCTGTTTACTCTCAATCCTGGGGTACATCTCTTTCTGGCCCCTCCTGGCCCAAAGCAAAGGATGGTTTACCTTGATTTCCTCCCATGGAAGGCACCAGATTATAATTTTGCCCCCCTAGCTCCACAAGGCTTCAAAAGTACAGCTCAGCTTTTGAGCCATTTCAGCTTGACCAGCAAATATCCCATGGCAAGAGCAACCTTGAGCGCTGGGCTCAATTCTCAGGGTTCCAGCCCTTTACTGGATCTTAACCAAATAATCCTCACTCTCTTATTAGTGGATTGATGCTTTCAAGAAGACTTTTTTCTTTCTTTGTCTTTTGTCCACTTTTTATTTATTTATTTTTTAATTTTTTTGTGTGAGGAGATCAGCCCTGTGCCTACATCTGCCAGTCTTCTTCTTTTTTTGCTGAGGAAGACTGGCCCTGGGCTAACATCCGTGCCCATCTTCCTCCACTTTATGTGGGACGCCGCCACAGCATGGCTTGCCAAGCGGTGCGTCAGTGCACTTCCAGGATCCGAACCAGCGAACCCCGGGCCGCCGCAGCGGAGCGCACGCACTCAACCACTTGCGCCACCGGGCCGGCCCCTGTCCACTTTTTAAATGGTCTTTAATGGAAAGATTGGTCTGAGCTATCTAGCTCACTCTTGTTGGAGTCAGAAATTCATGGAGTGCCTTTAAGCAGATTACTTAAACTTTCTGAGCCTAGTTTTCTCTAAGCCTTGGATTTCTATTATTATTATTATTATTATTTTTAAAACTAGGGCTTTGGGGGCCGGCCCTGTGGCTTAGCGGTTAAGTGCGGGCGCTCCGCTACTGGCGGCCTGGGTTTGGATCCCCGGCGTGCACCGCCGCACCCCTTCTCTGGCCATGCTGAGGCCGCATCCCACGTACAGCTACTAGAAAGATGTGCAACTATGACGTACAACTACCTACTGGGGCTTTGGGGAAAAAAAAAGGAGGAGGATTGGCAATAGATGTTAGCTCAGAGCTGGTCTTCCTCAGCAAAAAAAAGAGGAGGATTAGCATGGATGTTAGCTCAGGGCTGATCCTCCTCACAAAAAACAAACAAACAAACAAACAAACAAAACTAGGGCTTTGGGTGACAATTCTCACTGATACACCTCTTTGGCACCTTGTTCTTAGATCTCCACTATAACAACATGGTCTTAGAAATAAATTAATATTTCTTCCTTGAATGGCAACTTTGGCATTAGCAACAAGTCCTGGGGCCAATGCTAATGTAATGCTCCACTGAAAATTTTACAGAATATTCTTGTGTTTTAATGGAATCAAGTAATGTGAATGCACATGCTTTTATTTTTCTTATTTTCCAGTATACTGCCAAAGACTTGCACATAGGAATTTGTAGAATGAACATTCGTGGGTGATGACAGCCATTGCTCAGCCATGGAGGTGGGAATTGTTAGTAAATTACATCTGGCTCCCCACAGATGATACGGGAACAACAATATGAGTAGATGCCTGTTTGTACAATGCATTTTAGGTTTGATTCATAATACATTTGCACAAGTTAAAAGTTTAAATGTGAGTAAACAGCTTTGAAATATAGGAAATCTGGTCAAGCTTGTTGTGAATAATTTTCTTCAATTTGGTAATAAAAAATCACAATCATCTTTTTCTTTTCCTTGCATAGAAAATATAAAACAAAAAATGGCAATACACAGTATTTATTGAGCACTAACTATGTGAGAGGAACTTTTAAAAAAAGCTTAATGAGTGTTAACTTATAAAACACCTATTAACACACTTTCTAGATGAGGAGAGTGAAGCACAGAGAAGTTGCCCTTGTTTGTACGGTTAGTGCACATCAGAGCCAAGATTCAAAGGCAGGCAGCTCACAGTATAATTCTGTGAGTCCAAGGATTACCTCTCCAGGTGGTTGCACCTTCTATAGGGTCATTGGAGTAACATAAATGTGATATATTTAAAGGCATATCAGGTCAGTTTTATTTATAGCTTGGCCTGGGATGTGGATGAGTCTGAGAGTGCAAGGCTGTGGTCTACACCCATGGGCCCTCCTACTTTTCCGAGGCCAGAGAGAGCCATATATGCCCCACAACTCCCTCCCTTGCTGCATTATGGGCTCGTCCAGTCCCAGCTTTTGACAATAAACCACCAACACTTTATATTTATGTATTGTATTTCCTCTAGGTGTGCTCAACTCCTAGAAGTATGGGGGTCTGGAGGTCTGGGCATGTGTGACAGCTTCCAGCTGCCACTTGTCACCTCTCCCTCCTCTTCCCCCACCCTTCACTGTTGGAGTTCAGATATGACATCAGAGTTCAGAGATGTCGTAACCTATTAGGGGAAGTGAAACAATGGGAGACCAGTACAGGAAAGCAAATTATTATTTTTTAAATTATTTTATTGAGGTCATATTAGTTTATAACGTTGTGTAAATTTCATGCGTACATCATTATGTTTTGTCTTCTGTGTAGACTGTATCCTGTTCACCACCAAAAGTCTAGTTTCCATCGGTCACCATACATGTGTGCCCCTTCACCCCATTTGCCCTCCCCCCACCCCCTTCCTCTCTGGTAACCACCAATCTGTTCTCCATATCTATGTGTTTGTTTGTTTATCTCCCACATCTGAGTGAAATCATATGGTATTTGTCTTTCTCTGTCTGATTTATTTTGCTTAGCATAATACCCTCAAGGTCCATCCAAGTTGTTGCAAATGGCACAATTTCACCTTTTTTATGACCAAGTAGTATTCCATTGTATACATATACCACATCTTCTTTAGCCATTCATCTGTTGATGGGCACTTGGGTTTCTTCCAAGTCTTGGCTGTGTGAATAATGCTTTAATGAACATAGGGGTGCATATATATTTTCAAATTAGTGTTTTCATGTTCCTTGGATAAATACCCAGAAATGGAATGGCTGGATCATATGGAATTTTTTGTTTTTAATATTTTGAGGAATCTCCATACTGTTTTCCACAGTGGCTGCACTGGTTTGCATTCCCACCAGCAGTGTATGAGGGTTTCCTTTCTCCACATCTTCTCCAACACTTGTTATTTCTTCTCCTGTTAATTATAGCCATTCTGATGGCATGAAGTGATGTCTCATTGTAGTTTTGATTTGCATTTCCCTAATAATTAGTGATGTCGAACATCTTTTCATGTGCCTATTGGCCATCTGTATATCTTCTTTGGAAAAATGTCTGTTCATACCCTCTGCCCATTTTTTTGATCAGATTGTTTGTCTTTTTCTTGTTGAGTTGTATGAGTTCTTTATATATTTTTGAAATTACCCCCTTGTCAGATATATGATTTGCAAATATTTTCTCCCAGTTGGTGTGTTGTCTTTTCATTTTGTTCATGATTTCCTTTGCCTTGAAGAAGCTTTTTAGTCTGATGTAGTCCCATTTATTTATTTTTTCTTTTGTTTCCCTTGGCCTGAGGAGACATGGTGTTCAAAAAAATACTGCTAAGATCAATGTCAAGGAGTGTACTGTCTATGTTTTCTTCTAGGAGTTTTATGGTTTTAGGTCTTACATTCAAGTCTTTAATCCATTTTGAGTTAATTTTTGTATGTGGTGTAAGATAATAGTCTACTTTCATTCTTTTGCATGTGGCTGTCCCGTTTTCCCAACATCATTTATTGAAGAGACTTTCCTTTCTCCATTGTATGTTCTCAGCTCCTTTGTCAAAGATTAGCTGTCCATAGATTGTGGTTTTATTTCTGGGATTTCAATTCTGTTCCATTGATCTATGTATCTGTTTTTGTGCCAGTACCATGCTGTTTTTATTACTATAGCTTTGTAGTATATTTTGAAGTCAGGTAGTGTGATACCTCCAGCTTTGTTCTTTTTTCTCAGGATTATTTTGGCTATTTGGGGTCTTTTGTTGTTCCACATAAATTTTAGGATTTTTTGTTCTATTTCCGTGAAGAAATGTCATTGGGATTCTGATTGAGATTGCATTGAATCTGTAGATCACTTTAGGAAGTATGGACATTTTAACTATATTTATTCTTCCAATCCATCAATATGGACTATCTTTCCATTTCTTTATGTCTTCTTTGATTTCTTTCAATAATGTCTGATAGTTTTCAGTGTATAGGTCTTTCACTTCCTTGGTTAACTTTATTCCTAGGTATTTATTCTTTTTGTTGCAATTGTAAATGGGATTGTATTCTTGCCTTATTTTTCTGCTAGTTTGTTATTAGTCTATAGATGTGCAACTGATTTTTGTATGTTGATTTTGTACCCTACCACTTTGCTGTTGTTGATTATTTCTGACATTTTTCTGATGGATTCTTTAGGATTTTCTATATGTAGAATCATGCCAGGCTGGCCCCGTGGCTTAGCGGTTAAGTGCGCGCGCTCTGCTACTGGTGGCCCGGGTTCGGATCCGGGCGTGCACCGACGCACCGCTTCTCCAGCCATGCTGAGGCCGCATCCCACATACAGCAGCTAGAAGGATGTGCAGCTATGACATACAACTATCTACTGGGGCTTCGAGGGCAAACAAAAAGAAAGAGGAGGATTGGCAACAGATGTTAGCTGAGAGCTGGTCTTCCTCAGCAAAAAAAAAGAGGAGGATTAGCACGGATGTTACCTCGGGGCTGATCTTCCTCACAAAAAAAAAAAAGAATCATGCCATCTGCAAACACTGAGAGTTTCACTTCTTTCTTTCCAATTTGGATACCTTTTATTTCTTTTTCTTGCCTTACTGGTCTGGCAAAAACTTCCAGTACTATGTTGAATAAGAGTGGTGAGAGTGAACACACTTGCCTTGTTCCTGTTCTCAGAGGGTTAGCTTTCAGGTTTTCACCATGAAGTATGATGTTGGCTGTTGATTTCTCATATAGGTCCTTTATTATATTGAGGTACTTTCCTTCTATACCCATTTTATTCCGAGTTTTAATCATAAATGGATGTTTGATCTTATTAAATGCTTTCTCTGCATATATTGAGATGATCCTGTGATTTTTCATTCCTCATTTTGTTAATGTGGTGTATCACATTGATTTGTGGATGTTGAACCATCCATGAGTCTCTGGAATAAATCCCACTTGATCATGGTATATGATTCTTTTAATGTATTGTTGTATTCGATTTGCTATTTTGTTCAGGATTTTTGCATCTGTGTTCATCAGTGATACTGGTTTGTAATTTTCCTTTTTTGTGTTGTCCTTGTTTGGTTTTGGTATCAGGGTAATGTTGGAATCATAGAATAAGTTAGGAAGCATCTTGCCTTTTTCAATTTTTTAGAATAGTTTGAGAAGGATAGATATTAAATCTTCTTTGACTGTTTGGTGGAATTCACCAGAGAAGCCATCTGCTCCTAGACTTTTTTTTTTAGGGAGGTTTTTGGTTACTGTTTCAATCTCTTTACTCATGATTGGTCTATTCAGATTCTCTATTTCTTCTTGATTCAGTTTTGGGAGGTTGCATGATTCTAAGAATTTATCCATTTCTTCTAGGTTATCAATTTTGTTGGCATATAGTTTTTCATAGTATTCTCTTATAATCTTTTGTATTTCTGTGGTGTCTGTTGTAATTTCTCCTCTTTCATTTCTAATTTTATTTATTTGAGCCTTCTCTCTTTTTTTCTTAGTGAGTCTGGCTAAGGGTTTGTCAATTTTTTTTACCTTCTCAAAGAACCAGCTGTTAGTTTCATTGATCCTTTATATATATATTTTTAGGTCTCTATTTCATTTATTTCTGCTCTAATTTTTGTTATCTTTCTCCTTCTATTGACTTTGGGCTTTGTTCTTCTTTTTCTAGTCCTTTTAGGTGTAGTTTAAGATTACTTGTTTGAGATTTTTCCTCTTTGTTGAGGTAGGCCTGTATTGCTATAAATTTCCCTCTTAGTACTGCTTTTGCTGCATCCCATAAGAGTTGGTATGTTATGTTTTTATTTTCATATGTCTCCAGGTATTTTTTGATTTCTCCTTTGATTTCTTCATTGATCCAATGCTTGTTGAGTAGCATGTTATTTAGTCTTCACATATTTGTGACTTTTCCAGCTTTTTTCTTGTAGTTGATTTCTAGTTTCTTACCATTTTGGTCAGAAAAGGTGCTTGAAATGATTTCAACCTTCTTAAATTTACTGAGGCTTATCTTGTTTCCTAACATACAGTCTATCTTTGAGAATGTTCCATGTGCACTTGAGGCGAATGTGTATTCTGCTGTTTTTGGTTGGGATGTTCTATATATATCTATTAAGGTCATCTTGTCTAGTGTTTCATTTAAGTCTACTGTTTCCTTATTGACTTTTTGTCTGGGTGATCTGTCCATTGATGTAAATGGGGTGTTAAAGTCCCCTACTATTATTGTGTTGCTGTGAATTTCTCTCTTTAAGTTTGCTAATCATTGCTTTACATACTTTGGTGCTCCTTTGTTAGGTGCACATATATTAGTAAGTGTTATGTCCTCTTGGTGGAATGTTCCTCTTATTATATACTGCCCTTCTCTGTATCTCATTGTATTTTTTATATGGAAATCTGTTTTGTCTGATATAAGTATGGCAACACCTGTTTTCTTTTGCTTGCCATTTGCTTTGAGTATCATCTTCCATCCTTTCATTCTGAGCCCGTGTTTGTCTTTATAGTTGAGATGGGTCTCCTGGAGACAGGATATTGTTGAGTCTTGTCTTTTAATCCATCCAGCCACTCTGTGTCTTTTGATTACAGAATTCAATCCATTTACGTTTAGAGTGATTATCGATATATGAGTGCTTAATACTGACATTTTATCTTTTGTTTTCTGGTTGTTTCCATTGTTTCTTTTTCCTTGCATTTCTGACTACCATTTCAGTTTGGTAGTTTTCTGTGATGGTTTTCTCTTTGTTGATGATTTGTGACTCTGCTCTGATTTTTTGTTGTGTAGTTACTATGAGGTTTTTATAAAAGATCCCATAGATGAGATAGTCCTTTTTCTGCTGATAGCATCTTATCTCCATTAGCCTATTCAGGTTCTGTCCTTTTCCTCTTCCTCTTCTATGTTTTTATTGTCACATTTTATCTTTTTCTGTGTTATGATTTTGTGACTAAATTGAAGTGGTTATAGCAATATTTGATGCTTTCTTTTCCTTTAGCCTTTATGTCATAATTAAGGGTTTACTAATCTATTTTGATATAGAGGTGCAATTTTCCGATTCTGAAGGTGTATTTATCAACTTGCTCAAATATTTGTAAATCTTTGCCTTTTTGTTTCAGGTAGGAGAGTTCCTTTCAACATTTCTTGTAAGGCAGGTCTAGTGGTGATGACCTCCCTTAGCTTTTGTTTGTCTGGGAAATCTTTTATTTCTCCTTAATATCAGGAGGATATCTTTGCTGGATAGAGTATTCTTGGATGATAGTTTTTGTCTTTCAATATTTTGAATATATTGTTCCACTCTCTCCTAGCCTGTAGGGTTTCTCCTGAGAAATCCACCGAAAGCCTGATAGGGGTTCCTTTTTTGTAAGTTATTTTCTTCTCTCTGGCCACCCTTAATATTCTTTCTTTGTCATTGACTTTTGATAGTTTTATATAATATGCCTTGGAGAAGGTCTTTTTTCATTGAGATAACTAGGAGTTCTATTAGCTTCATGTACTTGTATATCCAGTTCTTTCCCTAGGTTTGGAAAGTTCTCAGCTATTATTTCTTTGGGTAAGCTCTCTGCTCCTTTCGCCCTCTCTTGTCCTTCTTGGATATCTATTATCTTTACGTTGCTTTTTCTAATTTAGTCTGATATTTCTTGCAGAATTTCTTCATTTTTAAAAAATCTTAGTTCTCTCTCATCCTCCACCTGAATCATTTCTAGATTTCTATCTTCGAGCTCACTAATGCTCTGTTTTCAATGGTTTCTACTTTATTTTTCATCTCATTAATTGTATTCATCAGCTCCAGAATTTCTATTTGCTTTTTTTTTTTTTTAGGGTTTCAATCTCTTTGGTAAAGTACTCCTTCTGTTGGTTAATTTTATTCCTGAGCTCATTGAACTGTCTTTCTGAATTTTCTTGTAACTTGTTGAATTTCTTCATAACAGCTATTTAGAATTCTCTGTCAGTTGGGTAGCAATCTTCTGTGACTGCAAATTTGGTTTCTGGAGAGTTGTCATTTTTTTATGTTCTGCTGTGTTACTGTAGTTCTTCATGGTACTTGATGAGTTGATCCTCTGCTAGTGCATTTGTGGTAGTAATCACCTTTCTTACTTGGGTAAGTCTTTGGTTACTCTGGTTCTGAACTGCTTCTGATTGTATTTGACAGCCTGCACTTTCCACCCTCCACTTTCCCTGCTAGAGTAATTGTCAGTGCCCTCCTTGTGCTGTGTGTGCCTCTGAGGTTGCTGGTGGCTTGTTGCTTATGATATCACTGCAGTCTCAGGTGTCACCACTGGGGTCACCAGGCTGCAAGCACTTCTGCTGCTTCCGGGGTTGCCTGGGACTCGTGTTCCTCCACTGGTTCTCTGTGAGCTCTCCACGGGCTCAGGTGCTGCTGCTGCATGCCCCACCTGTGCTGCCATTCCTGGGTTGTCTGGGGGTGCTGGCAGCACTGTTGCCAGTGCTGCTGGGTTCATGGGTGTCACTGTAGCTCTCGGGGGCCTCGGTTCTGGTATGCAGCCCCCACTGCTGGTACAGCCAGTGTTGGGGTGCCTCACTGGGGGGCTGGATCACGGGTTCTGTTGTGGTTCCTAAAGCCTCAGGTTGCAGCTGCCATCCACCACTGGTGGGGGGAAGCAGGAACTAAGCCATGAGTGAGTGTCATTGCTGCTCATGCAGCATCTGGTCCCTAGTGAGTGCCAGTTTGCTTTGAAACCTCAGGCCAGTGTGCCCCGCCCCAGCCGGGAAAATCTGCATTTTGGAAACTGTTCCCGTGGCTGAAAAGACCAGCACCAAGCTGGGGGAGGGGGAGGAGGTTGGGTCACCAGCTCCACCCTGTGTCCTGAAGCCTCAGGAAGTGTGTACCTGCCACCTGCCATTACTGGGGAGGGGGCAGGGGCCAAACTGCTAGTGAGTGTTGTTGCTGCTGTGCAGCCTCTGGTCGCTGGCATGTGCTGGTGTGCATTTTGAAACCTCAGGCCAGGGTGCCCCTCCCCAGCCAGGAAAATCCTTGTTTTGGAAACTGTTCCCACTGCTGGAAAGACCAGTGCCACTTCCAGGGGGACGGGGAGGGGGCTGGGTCACCAGTTCCACTCTGTGTCCTGAATCTTTAGGACGTATGTGTCACCTACCACCACTTGTGGGAGGGCAGGGGCTAAGCTGATAGTGGCCTGTCTGCCCCTCTAGTCTCTGTTCACGGATGCGTGCTGCCCTTGAGGATCTGCATTTTTGATTGTTGTTGCCAGGGAGGGGGAAGAGGCTGCTCCTCTAGTTCCACTGCCTCACAGAGGTCCAGTTCACCCATCTTCAGATGTATAGATGCGTGGATCTCTCTGGCATTCTGGCGTGCTGTGCAGGGAGTCATTTGTTGATCAATGGATGTCCGACTGGTTGTACCTTAGAGGAGATAGATAAAGGGAACAACTCACTCCACCATCACGGTGATGTCACTCTCCAAGAAAGCAAATTATTAACTGTGCTATTGATTGTTGCAGTCAATTGGTGCTCAAGGTTTGGCTGGCGGACTATTGTGGAGAGTAGTCCTAAATGCTCTGGGAATGGTGGCTTATGGGGGCCAAGGGGAGCATGGTTACTGGTGGGATGGTAAACCACAGGAGTAGCAAGGCCTGCAATGTGGGAGGGAGCCTAGAGGGTTTGGGAAAGAGGCGGTCACTCAGCCACCTGGCTGGACTAGAGGGTCTGCTGGGGAGTGGTGAGAAGTTCCGCTAGGCAGGTAAAGGTGCCCATGAGCAGCAGGATGCAGGGGACGGGCTGATCTGTGGAGTTGGCCTGACCTCTGGCAAAGTGAATTGAGTGTGGTTTGGAATCTAAGAAGCTGGACTTCAGATCTCGAATAGGCCACTTGCCAACTATGTGACCCTGGAGACATTGTCAGTTCTCAGCCTCAGGTTCAGTATACATCACATCGAGGTAAAACATACTTAATCTCGTTGTTGTAAGATTGAATGACACGAAAAGCTCTTAGGTTGTTCCTGGCCCATTTTCGGGGCTCAGGACACGCTGACCATGTAATAGATCCAGGTTTGGATTTCTCTGCTCAGGGCAGTTGCCCTTCTGTAGCTTTGTTCTATTACAGTTAAGGTCAGGGTCCAGAATTACATATGCTCCTCCAGGGGCAAGTGAGTTACAGTTCTATAGAGGGAGGGATAATAACTCCTCGGTGGTTTCCAGGCTGCCCTTCCTGACCTGGACAGCAGTTTGTGGCGTAATTGGCACTGCAGAACATTGGTCTAATGTTGTCTGGGAACAGCCTACAAAGGCTTGCTCATTTCCAGTCTGAGTGGTGATGGAGAGCTCAGAGCCCTTCACTTCAGAAGCACGATATAAGTTATTTTTCCCTGCACAGCTTCCCTTGCACAGTGAAACTCTCCTGGAACTCTCGCCCTGTCACTTAGCATTGAGGGTGTCCACTCTTTGTCTTCCCATTGGATTTCACTACTGGGAAGAGCTTGGTGACAGCTGTCAACCTGGTTTCACGGGGGCACTATCCTTTTCCCAGTTCTGGAGGGTTTTGGCAATGGTACATCCTCTTGCTCCCAGAATAGGTTCCAAAAATTTTCCCATTTATTCCTCTGGCTCAAGCTTCCAGTCTGCTTGTCCAGCATGGACAAAATATCTCCCCGCTATCCTATGACAACACCATATGTGTTTTCTTTCAAGGACTATTGGGAAGACGGATGGTGCAGGGGAGAGTCTTTAGAGTGAGAATGAGATCTGAGCTCCTACTGTGGGACCCTGGGCATGTTATACTTGCTGAGCCTCAGTTTTTCCATCTGTGAAATGGGGTCCATAATATCTGCTTCATAGGGATGTTATAGGAATAAGATATAAGCTTAATTAATGTTAATATACTCTTAGTTGAGTCTTAGCAAAGTATTTTTAAAGAGATAAATAAATAAATAATAGACTTCTCTGATTTATATAGTTACTCAAGGATTTCTAAATGAGTGGGTTATCACTTTCCTATTTTAGGAAGACAGCTCTCTGCCTCCTGCTCCCCGGTGGGTTATGTGATGGGTCCATACAGCACGATGTTTAGCAGTATGGACTCAGGAGCCAGGGTGCCTGCCTTAAGTCCTGGCTCGTTTACTTACTGGCTGTGTGATTCTGAGCAAGTTACTTAACCTCTCCGTGCCTAAGTTTCCTCACTTATAAAACAAGGATAACAATAGCCCCCTCATAGACTTGTTGCAAGGGTTAAATAAATCAATACATTCAAATTCTGATAACAGTTCTCGGCAATAGCTTATTAATTTGCCTTGTTCCTTTGCCCTCATAGTCTGTCCTCAAGACAGCAGACAGAAGAGTCCGACCAAAACTTCCAGTCAGATCGATCCATTCCTCTGGCTGAGCCCTACGGGCCCCCTCAGCTGAGGAAGAGATCTAAGTCCTCCCTGGGGCCTGTGAGGTCCTGCCTGTCGTCCTCCCCAGTTTCTTCTCTCTGACATCTTCATTCCTACTCTCCAGCCCCTTGCTCCCTCCCTTCCAAATCCACTCGCCTCCTTACTCTCCACAGGACAGTTCAAGCCCAGATCCTCTCCTAAAACGTTCTTCCCAGATATATGCACCTGGCTCGCTCCATCACTGGGCTGAAATCTCTGCTCTATCACTACTTCGCCCAAGAGGCCTTGGTTAATCACTCTGTGGAAACTGGCTCTGCAGTTTATCAGGCTCTGTCTCCTAACCTGTGTTCTTTTCAAATGGCTTATCAGTGCCCAACACGTTGTAGACTATTTTGTTTATTTGCTTATTATCTGCCTCCTCCCATTACAATGTCAACTCCATGAAGACAGGCAATTGATCTGTTTAGTTAACTGCTACAGTTTCAGCATAGAGAATGGTGCTTGGCATATAGTATAAATCCAAAAATTATTTGTGATTGTGAATAAATGAACAATTATCTGTAACCCAACCAACTGGCCCTTGGCTGGTGTTTGAGTATTGATCATGCACTAGGCATCTCATCAAGTAGGCCCTCATCAAGCAGCCAAGCTCGTGTCACATGATGCATACGTATAGAGCAGGTAAGGCAGGCCTCTTAGGGTGCTGATGGGGTGCTGGGGGCACTGTCCTTCCTGCCAAGCCCTGTGGACCCTTGCTGGATGAAGCACATGAAGACCAAAGCGTAAGGACATCTTTGAGCTTTGGTTCCTCCATCTGATGAATCGGTGAATAATATCTCCCCCTGGACTATTGAGCAGTTGAAGGGGGTGCGGTGGAGCTCCGTGTCTAACAGACAGTCATTGCTAAGTAAATGACAGCTCTAGTGGTTTTGAAATTCTGGATTTTGACCTCTGCTCACTCACTAGGTTGAGGGTATTTTCTTTTCTGTAGGAGAGTTGTTTCCCTATAAAGTTCCTTTTTATGAATTCATCCATCTCTTCATTAATTTATTTCACAAATATTTAGTGAGTAAGCACTGAGCACAGAGCATCTCAGGGTGACAATAACAGCTATTGCTTATCTAGCTTCTGTTGTGTGCTGGGCCCTGTGCCACCTTCCCCTAATTATCACAGTAATGAGTGAGGTAGGTATTCGAATCTCCTTGTGTAAAGGAAGAAACAGAGGTGCAGAGAAGGTCATTTGCCCAAGGTCACGGCCAGCAGACAGCAGTGCTGGAGTCTGACCCCGCCTTGTAATCTGGTGCTCTTTTCCTTTCCCTCACGTAACCTCTCGCTGGCACCACGCACATCTCATCTCGCCGCGTACCACCCACAGAGCCTTGCCCGGGGGGCCTGCTCCTCCTGACCGGCCCCCATCTGCAGCTGGCAGTGATGAGGCCCCGAGTGCTCCTGATGCTGCCAACACTCAGTGACTCCTCATTCAAGACGATGGGATGAGCCTGAGGAATGCACGCCCGGCTCATCAGTTCTCCATCTTCATTCACAAACTTTCCATGCCTCTCCAAAAGAGGCCTGGAAGAGAGACAACCTGAATTTCCAAAGAGTTCGAGAAACCTGAGCACACTGTCAGCACGAGGCTCCGGGGCCCAGCCGGGCCATTAGCCATCTGCACCGCGTTAGCATCCACTGTGAGGCTGGGCGGATCCAGGATTTTCTTGTTGCCTCCTGGCAGGTGGTGGGCCAGGCATTTGGCACTGAGCTGTTCCCGTGTGGCGTGCTGGGCAGATGCTGGCTGTGAGGATGGGTCGGCGTGACCTTCAAGCATGGTTCCACGCTGGCTTACGGCATCGAGATGTTTTCAGAAGTAGAGTTTGCCCAGGACCCCGAGAGCCAGATGGGGCTGTCTGGAGTAGCAGCAGGGGAGATGTTCCCGCAGTCCTCCGAGGGAGCTGACTTTGCTTTATGGCAACACTCCTCTTAGGCCTGTGACGGAATATCTGCGGTGGACGGCAGTGTTTCAGAACAATTAGCGGCATCAGCTGAGGGCGAGGCATTGGGGCACAGAGATGCATACAACACGGTTCCTGCCCTCCAGGGCCTCACAGGTTAGAGTCTGCAGACTTCTCTTCAGAGACACAGACAACAGCATCTGCTGCTAAACACTGGACTTACGATATAGCTGTGGTCCAATCATCGCCAATGACTCTCCTCCTGTGAGCGGACAGCATTGCTCCTTTATCTCAGGGACAGGGATGGTGCAGAGGAAGGAGTGTGGGCTTTGGTTCTCAGGAGTTCTAATCCTGGTTGTTAGAAATCCCCACCCCCAGGCTCCTCCTGGGGTTTCTGATTGGACTGGTCAGGTCAGGCCCCAGCATTGGCATTTCTAAAGTTCCGGACATTCTGACGTGTCCACCTTTATGAGCGTCAGCATCACTCCCCAGCTTTCTAAATATCTCAGATGCCCCAGACTCACTCCAGATCCACCAAGTCACTGCCTTCAGTGGGATGGGACTTGACCACCCGTGTTTATAAAAAGGCCCCACTCTTGTTCTTACGCACAGCTATGATCGACAACCACGAGTTAGATTTATTTTTTGTACCTGACTCGGGCAAGTTACCTTTTTGAGATTCAGTCCATTTTCTGTGAAATGGGCCGCCCCAGAGCGGGGCTGCAGCCATTCGGTGGGATCATGCTTGTTACATACTTGGCACACGTTCATGAATGTGGGTATTCAACAAACTGTCCTCTTCTTGCTATTTTCAGCCTCTAAGTGGCCAACCAGACCTGACCGGTTTAAACAAAGTATTTGTTTCACTTGAACATTTTCTCCTTGTTCTCTATGTGGGTTCTAAATGGTGTGGTCTCTTGTCCTGTCAAGACAAGAGCCATCCAGAACTACTTTGAAGGGAAATTTGAATCTATTCACTTTTCTGTCAGTGAGTTTGGGGTCCTTGATCGCCCCTGTTCGCTTAAGAAACGCAGAGGAATGTTCATTATGTGTCAGACATGGCTCTCAGCTGGAGACCCACCCTAGTCTTCAAGGGCTCACAGCTAGAGAGGAGACAGACGTCTAAACAAGCAATAATGCTGATTTGGGCGAGGTTTCGGTGAGGCCTATGCGAAGAACACAAAAGAAGCACTTATCCTTTCCTCTTTTTGAACAAATTTTTAAAACAGCACACCTGCAAAGCATTTTGAAACAAAAATGAAGTGATTCCCGGGTACCTCAAAATCAGTTGTTGCTTTCTCCCCACAGTTCCAAAATCAAGACATTTATATTATATTCAAGAGAATCCTAGCTGATAAATGTGAACCACTTCGTGTTCTGAAGGGGACATCCCAGTCTGGGGGAGACACTGGGTTTGGTGGGTGAGGGGTCTTGGTGGCGGTGGTGGTGTCTGCTCTGCTCTGGCTGGGCCAGGAGGAAAAAAATGGTCTAAGAGATAAATGTGTACCTGAAAGTGTGTTATGAGGGGAAGTCTCCTGACTAGGCAGGCCGGGGAGACAGAGCCATCTGCTTTTTAGATGATTCAATAGACCATCCTACCACTATGAACTGAGTGTACAGCGCTGCTTCAGGCTTGATCATGAAAGCAAAAACGTCTGCTTTGCCTGCACCTGGACCCGGGAACGCCATTCCAGATCCTTCTTTCCTTGCACTCAGTGTTTTGAATACAAATATTTGAATAAGAATTATACCTGTACCAAGGAATATTCATTGAGAATGTATTTTTCAGAGTAAACTCTATTATCCAATTTAATTTCTTGGTCAATTTTCTATGAAGTGCAGTTAAACTGCCTCCAATTGTTTCTACTTTTATTTCTCTGAAATTATTTTTTATCTAAATCAATTCTTTTCATATACTTTTTTGCTCTGGAGATTTAATTTGTTGGCCAGCTTTATTATTAATAAGGAATTTTACTGATTATGGCTTTTGCCATTGTGAGTTTTCTTTTGTGGTCACTAATTCCACAAAGTCCAATTTTCTGGGTCAAATTTTACTCTGTGCAATGTTAGCCCTTGCCTGTGTTATTTTGAGTTGATTATGTCCACAACTATTACTTGCTATGAGTTGGATAAAAGACTGATTATATTTATTTCTTCACTAATCCATGAGAAAATAAGAGCCATTCCCTGCACACAATTCCAAGTGTGCCTTTTTGCCCAGGGTGGTCTATTATTGGCTAATCCACATATTCCTGTCACTTTGCATCCTATGAACTAAAGTGCCCACACTGCTCTTAGATCAACAACTAGATATTGGGGTCAAAACAGCAGCTTTTTAAGCAATCTTTGCAAGATGATGAGCCTGTGACATCCCTTGATGCTGGGAGAGAGGCTCGTGCCTCTGGCCCTTCACACACATCCACTGCTGGGGATTTACTCAGACCCCATGGCCCAGGTGTGGACTGGACTGAGAGCTCTCTGGGCTTCCCCATTTGGGACTCTTGTCCAACAAGCAGGAACAAGATTTATCTAATGAGATGTCAGGAAGCAGAGACAAGTGTATCACCAGAGCTCCCTTTAGGGGGAGCACTGTATTCATTTGGAAGAATCACTTCAAAAAAGTCTCTTGGGATAGACAGTGAGACCTCATGCTCAACTAACAAAATGTAGTGGCTGAACTGACAAGAAAAAATAAGGAAGATGAAAAGAGGAGATGCTAGGGGAGGAACAAGAGGGAGAGATGAGGGAGCCAGTATTAGTCAGCTTGGGCTGCTATAACAACATACCACAGACTGGGGGGCTTGAACACAGAAATTAATTTTCTCACAGTTCTGGAGGCTGGAATTCCAAGTCCCAGGTACTGGCACACTTAGTTTCTAGTGAGTTCCTACCTCTGGTGTCTGCTTCATCCCCCACCCCACCCAGCCACACACTTTGCACACCTTGGACACCAACAGCCAAATGAACACCCCAAGTTTTCTTCTCTGAAGAAGATTAAATTGAAAGCTAAGGACCCAACACACTAAGGCAATTACTCTGTCCTGCCCAAATGCCTTTTTTTGCTCTCTTTAGGCCTGTGCAATGACTGGGTCCCACTCTGTCCATCCCTGGACCACAGATGATGGTAGTGCTTATGTATCATTCACTGCTTGCTATATGCCACACTTAAAGCACCTCACATACCTCAGGGGACCTCATGATGTCCTTCTGAGATAGGTGCTATCATTATCTCATTACAGGGAGGGGAAACTGAGGTAAGAGGTAGGTTGGAATTTGTAGCCTGGCTCCAGAGTCAGTGCTTCTCCCCACTAGACTGTGCTGCCTCTCAAATAGCCAGGGCTCGAGAAGGCCTTCACTGTGAGCTGGTTGACGAATGGAGACCTTTGGTTGCATGGTTTCTGGGGGACCCAGATGGCCCAGTTCTTATACTATCCATGATGTGTAGACCATTGAAACGGTCTGTTCACAAAGACCATCTAGGGCAGACCCCCGGGGGCCACCACGCAAGTGGTGAGATCCCTTTTGGCTGGGTTGGATATTCTAGAGGTGGACGTAATAGAAGCACTCACATCTTTCAGTGTATGGGGTGTATGTTTGTCAAAACTCATTGAACTATATAAAAAATAGATGCATTTTATTGTGCGTAAAGTATAACTCAGTAAAGTCGATTTTAAAAGAAGAAGAAGTAAAAACATACCCCAAATCCTAAACATCTAGAGTCCCACACCCTGAGTTGCTCAGGTTGGTCGTCCCCCCACCACAGAGCCCTCTTTGCCTCCATCGGCTACTGCTGCTCTCTGGCCCACGATTTTCCCTGATAATGGAGAGTACATGTGTGACAGCTGAGGGAGAGTTATGTGTGTTTAGTGATGACAGTGGAGCCTGGAGTTCTTTGACAAGACTGCCCCAGCCTATTTTATTACCTAAAGCTGCCTCTGCAACTGCAGCTGCCAACTGAAGAGCCACAGAGCTGTCACTCAGGCAGATTAGACCTCGAGGGAGGGAGGCAACCATCTGAGCCCGACAGAAGACAATGGGGCTTCCAGGGCCAGAGCTGCAGATTTTACAGAGAGACTCCACTTTTCCAGGAGAACTATTCTTGTCTTACATGCCATCTGGAACATGAAAGGATAACGTTTAGGATCTTATTCTCAAACATTTGGATGCTAAGTGCTCATCTGAGGTGCAATGACACCAGATTTTCACGTGGCAAAACATGAGCATTGGGTAGCAAAGATTTGGCACTATCATTCACTAGCAGCAAGACCTTGGGCAAGTCACTTAATTTTTCTGAGCCTCAGTTTCCTCATCTATTAAGTGGGTATAGTAAGGCCTGGCTCATGGAGGGTGCTTGGTTTTAGTAACTCTCCGTGTTACTCATCTTTCAAGGCTGGTTCCAGGTGCTTCTTCTCTGTGACACATCTCTAACGATGCCACCTTCTCTGTCTCCCATCCCTTCCTCTGAGCCCTGATGGTCTCAACCACACTAAGCTATATTGCTTTGGACTGTCACTGTTGTTGAGTCAAGTGCATTCCTCAACTAGAGTGTAAACTCCCTGAAGGCAAGGACCAACTTTTATACCACATTCTCTATCACACCCCCTCGTCACTGTGACATTACCTGGTTGCATTCTTTCTATAGCACTTACCACTATCTGAAATGATCTCTTTATTTATTGTTTACTCATTTATCACCTGTCTCTCCCATAATTTTTCGGTTACATTTACTGCCCTACCTGCTTGTGTTTAGAATGGCGGGTACTGGAGAAGTCACAGGTCCTCTGTAGGTATTTGGGAATGGATGGATACACCTCTTCAGTATTGCCCACTCCCAGCACAGACCTGAGCGCACCTCTGGCTCAGCACATGCTTTCTGGTCTGTTAGCTGGTTGACTGGATTATTCACAGGGCCAGCCCTTATCAACAGATGGTCAGGGATGGGGTTATGAAGGTCCTCAGGTGTTTGGCCTGAATGGGCACAAGGGACATGGCTGATTTTATGGGCCCACTTGTGGTTGATGATAGTAGCAGTATCAACAGAAACGGCTTCAGCTACAAAGGATGACACCATCTATCACCAGGGTCTCTCTCGTCGATCTGCTTTGAAAACCGATTTTTATGAAAGAGCATTTTAATGGGAATGCCAGGTTTGTGAAATGGAAGTCAAAGATAAAGATGGAGGGATGCTTTTGAGGCCTATGAGTAATTTTTTTTTTTTTTTAAATTTATGGGGCAAATTCTAAAGGGGGAGCTGGCAGGTATTATCCCCCCTCAATTTTCAGATAAGATATATCTTGCTTCCTCAATAGGATTCTAGGTTAGGCCATCAATTGCCTTTCAAGCAGAAATCCATTTTGTGGGAATGACCTTTGTCCCAACCAATATGATAAGAACAGGGCATTGTTTCAATGTAGTTGAGGGTCAAAATGAACTGATGTCTAATTCTCCCTTTGGGGTGCTATGCCATTCCTGCTCTCTGTGCCGAGAGGGGAACATTCCAGAATCAAGGAGGTCCCTTCCACAGTAGCTTCCATTTATCTGCACATTGCCTCTAACAGAAACCATGCACAATCCAGCAGATCCCAGAAAATCCGGGGATGTGGTTCCTGATTCCACCTGATCACACAGGCAGGGAAGCCACAGAAACAGATGAACCCACTGAACAGAGCTGGCACCCAGAGGTGGAGCTCTGTAAGTTGTAGGCTTCCTGGAGGAGGCAGACTAATGGATTTCAAAGGAGCAGTAGGACTTCACTGTCCTGACAGGAGGGTGAGAGTGTCCCAGCTGTGGAAACCATGTGCCCAGGGGGAGGCAGGTGTGAGCATGGTGTGGCGATGATGAGAGAGGGAGTGGGGAGAGCAGCGGGTATGCAAGGTGTGAGCAGGGCTGTTTAAAAAGGTAGACTAGGAAATTAAAACTTAGTAGCCAAAGGTATCGCCCCACGGTGGCACAGCTGGCAGTGGTAGAGCCAGGGAGAGTGTAGCTTAACTAGCTTAAGTGCTAGTCAATGGGCAGAGGTACAACTCAGAGAAGGTATAGTCGTAAGTTCACATTTGGGGTCCTTGTTCAGTTTCCTAGGTGACTTGGTCCCTTGCCTCCAGCTGATCTTTGTGTGCTTCTCGGCATCCCAATTCATCTAGCCTCAAACTGCCTGGTGAGTGGGGTCAGGAGTGAGAACCACGTATCCAACACAGGATGAGTGTCTGTGGATGAGAGTCCACGTCACAGACCCAACAGTGAGGCTCAGTTCCATCTCTCTGCTCCTGTCTAGATCCTATTTCTTAGACAGGGAGAAGCTCTCACCTTTGAAGCATGGCTCTGATCCCAGGACAAAACGAGACACACCCAGAAAACCGTGGTCTGCAGTGGGTCCTTCTCCATCCTCCTGCTACTGAACTCTCTATCACTGCCACGAGGGAGACGATCACATTCAGTTGCTGAGATTTAAAAAAATTCAGCATTGCTCCATTGGGTCAGAGAACCTCCCAGAAAACTCACAGAAAGAAAGAGAGAAAAGTGAGAGGCATTCCCTCGCTCTCAGTGAGGGCTGTATGTCCCACAGATCATCGAGTGTGAGAGCGGAGACTGCCAGGGGCGGGCTCCATTGCCTCCATTTCTTAGCCCTCCTCTCCTTTTGGCAATAAAGACATGCTTTTAAATGTTTTTGCTGTTGGATGCTTTTCTCTCTATTGCTAAAGATGGCTTAGGCTGAAAAACAACAAGAAAAAATATATATACCATATCCTGGAAAATTGCATGATTTGGTGTTGCAAAAACCCATGTTTAGTGATTCACTGGAACTCATGTGATCCAGGGCCACAGTAATCGCTATAATTTCCCTTGGGAGAAACATGTTAGGAACCCTATTTAAGAGAGATCTAAGCATTCTGTCTTTCTCTGGTGTCACTGATGATATAATATAAAAATACTAACATGGTAGGCATTGCGTAAACTCATTAAATCCTTACAACAGCTTATGAGCTGTTACTATCCTTATTTTCCAAAAGAGATCATTGGCGCTCAGAGAGACTGGGTAAAGTGCTCAAGTTCACCCAGATGGGAAATGTCAGCTGACAGGCAAACCCGGGTCACCTGGCCCAAGGCCATGGGTTTTTGCCGTTATGCTGTCTGCCATTGTCAGGTGGAATGACTACTGCTTTTAGCAAAGAATTCCCAGTGTCTCTCCAACCTGGTGATTCTTAAAGCACATGCTATCAATACCAATTAATTAATAAAGTCACCAATCTCCTTCAGAAAATCCACTGATCAAGAATTATAACCTTGTAAGTGACACATTTTTATTTAATTACAAAGCTCTGGAGATGAAATGTAATTTCATGCTAGGTCTCCTTGCCTCGCTTATTGCTTTAAAGCAACTGTATCATTGAAAGCACTTAAAAGAGAAATTGCTCCAGGAGACATAAAAATCCTTAGATGTTTGCACCTAAATAAACTGGCAGTTCCATTAAAGGACAGAAAAAGGAATATTATTAAGCAGTCTGTAATTAAAGTATTGATTCTTTCTGCATGAATAAAAAGCAAAAAATATTAATCAGTAATTAATAAAATCTAAGATTAGGCTAGGAAGATACTAAAGTGAAGCACTCAATCCAGTGCTGAGCAGTATGTTGTTTTCCAGTTAGAAGGTTTATATTCAAGGGAGAATTATAAAAAGACAAGTTGGTGTTTCTACTCAACTTACAGCTGGAATTATTTTTTTGAGTTCAGGACTTTTTTTTTTTGGCATTTCTGTGAGTTTCTGGAGCTGTCAGTAGGGGCAGGAAAACACGGCCATTTTGTGTTGGAGCAGCCAGGGGAGTCAGGAGTCAAGGGGAGCAAAGCTTCAGATTCTGAGTTCGAATCACCACAGGCCAAGGGAGCAGTCACTCGGTGGACCAGCCTCTCTAATCTTGCTCCTGCATCTTCGCTGACAAGGGAAATTTCTTTCACAGGGAACGAAACATTTCATTCCACCATGCAACACAGCCTAGAAGGCAAATTCTTCAGAGAGCGGGAGTGGCCGGATCAATGACTTCTAGCACGTCATTTCCTGCTTTTCTCCTGGCGGGGGTCAGGGTGGGGAGGCCTTGGAGAAGTGGATGGGAAGGGAGGCAGTGAGTTGCAGCGGAAAAATAGGAGTTGAATCCTGGATCTGCCACTAGCGGGTGCTCTGGACGAGCACCAGCCTCTCACAGCTTCTACTTCCTCGTCACAAAATCGGGACGGTAATTCCTCCCTCCCTGGGCTCCTGGGAGCGTCACGTGGACAACACCCACCAGCGCCAGAGGAGCACTTGGCGTCCAGTTGCTCGTTCAAGGCCGGTGTCCTCGCCCGCAGACAGCGGCTTCCTGGCCGGCGTCTGCACAGTCGGAGAGACTCGTGCCGGCGCGAGGCTCTGCTGTCGCTGTCCGGAGCATTTGAACAAGGGGCCGTGCATTTTCATTTCGCCCTGAGCCCTGCAAATTATGCAGCGACTCTGCCTGCAGACATCCTCTCCCTCCTCGTGGTCTGTCAGAGGCTTGTCTGTTCTCACCGGGAATCTGTCCATCAAGAATTCTTTCCTTCTGCGGGAGCACCTGGCTGACCTCCTTTGCCTGTTGTCCTTCAAAGTAGTTATGTCTACATGCAAACTGGTATGAATGAATTAGGCAACATAAGCAGTTAAACAGCCATAAAACTTGAATCAATTTAACTCTGTGAAACAAGCTGTTTTGCATGAGAAAACAAATTTTTGTAACTATGTACAGTGACACATGTCAACTAGACTTATTGTGGTGATTAGTTTGCAATATATACAAATTTCCAATCATTATGTTGTACACCTGAAACTAATGTAATGTTATATGTCAATTATACCTTAATGATAAAAAAAAAACCCAAACTGCTGATATATGTTTTTGTGACTACAGTCTTGATAGAAACTCACTTTAGTGACTATGGACTTTATAAACTATAACTTACAAAAAATGACTACGATTACATGAAAAACAAACGAACAAGGGCCAGCCCGGTAGTGTAGTGGTTAAGTGTGTGAGCTCCACTTTGGTGGCCGGGGTTCACAGGTTCGGATCCCTAGCCCGGACCTATGCACTGCTCATCAAGCCATGCTGTGGCAGCGTCCCACATATAAAGTAGAGGAAGATGGGTGTGGATGTTGGCCCAGGGCCAGTCTTCCTCAGTAAAAAGAGGAGAATTGGCAACAGATGTTAGCTCAGGGCTGATCTCCCTCACAAAAACAAACAAGCAAACAAAAACCAAGCAGTTTTCTTTCACCTGTTATGGCAGTTGTCCCAGGGGCTTCACTGGGTTTTTCACATCCCCACGGTTGTGTGGAGAAATGAGTGTAGTGCTTGAATGGAATCCACACGGCACAAACATTAACTGATTGTATGTGGAAGAATTTAATCGACTGCAGATTATGCAGTCCCTTCACAAACTCTCTCAACTTAATATTATGGAAAGATGTTTACATCATCAGAAAGAAAAAAAATTAAAAAACATCCCGAAGGTGGAGCAAAGTAGAGTGGCTACCCTGGCGGCATCCTGCGCCTTGAGTGCGTTGGGGTGATTGGGAATACTTCGTTTTCCATTGGACTAAAGTGTTGGTCATGCCCACAAGGGAGCTGGGGAGAGTTGTCTTAGAAGTTGTCCAAGATGGCGCGAGAGGGGAAAGCGCCCTTCGAGGCACCTCCAGGCGCTTAGGGACTGAGGAGGTGCTGAAAAGAGATGCATTTTCCCATTGAGGGAACATCATGTATGAGATCCCTCCCAGGGACAGGGATCTCTGAAGAATTCACACACAATCCCCATGTAAGAGTTGTCGCTAAACCTCTGCTAAACCCAGGGAGCTCTGATGGTAGGCCACGGAGAGAGGATGAGTTGAACAAGAACTTTTCTGCCCTCTTACGTTTCTTTCTTTCCTGAACTCCAACCCTGGAGCAGTTAGATACCTTAATTATCAAGGCAGATGGAGTCATCAGACCTAGGGAAGCCCACCCAACTTCCCCCCCCTCCTTTGCTGCCTCTAGCTGCCGGCCAGCAACAGGCCTGGGCTGGGAGAGGGGGAGGTTCCATTTTAATTAAGAATGAAGTTTTGAGTATTACACGAAGCTGGACATATTTATTATTGAACTGAGAGTGTGTATGTGACTTAATGTGACTGTGTACCTGAGGATGTCCAATGGGGTTTGGGGGCACTGACTTTCTGAGAGGGGTGTGCACAAGTAGGGGGTGGAGGAAGCAGGCTTATGATTACATCTCAGATCCTACTTATTCAGCAAACTGGTCACGTGAACAGATCTTCAGCCCCCACCATGTGTCAGGAGTTATGCCGAGGGCTGCACATGTCTCCTTTCGCTTAGTCCTCCTCACAGAAGACCTGTGAGGCAGGTACAGGTAGACTGGTCAAGCAACCACTACTTACTGGCACCTGGTCTAAGCGAGGCCCTGGGCCTCCACCAAATTGTAAGGCCAAGTTTGCTCCAACCTTTCAACATGTTGTACTGTTGGATGCCACCACTCCGCAAATGGAATGAATGACCTTCTCTGGAAGTCTCTGGAATGGGAATGTCCTTATTTTGTGGCTTCTTTCTTAGAGCTCGAGGAGGGTGTCTGGGTCTCCTCGGGATGCCCAGCTTCTTCTTTGCCATGAGGCTCAGCTGGGTTCTGGGCCAACCATTCTGCATGGCACGGGCCGTACTTTCTGCCTCTTTCTATTAAGTCCAGATTTAACTGGTAGGACCAAGTGGCTGGAGCCTTTCTGCCCATCATCCAGGCAGCATGCCACCTCGGCAGGTGGGAATCATGGGGCATATGCCAGGGAAGCATGAGGCCTGAGGATGAGGGTCTGGACCTCTGTCATCAAGCATCAGCACAGCCCCCTGGGCTGAGCCCCTCCCATGTGACAGTGGAGGCCGGGCAGTGAAGTCCACTGCCCCACCCTCCCATCGCATCTCCTCCCCAGGCAGCTGCTGCTTCTGGCTCCTGGTGACATTTTGTGGTTGGACTTGTCTTTGGCCTTCTTGCTCACTGAGCAAAGGTTAGACATGAGCATCTCTTGAGGGGGCTGCCAGGACCAAAAACTGGCAAGTCACCTGCTGTTCTCTTCCTGGCTGAGGGGTCATGAGCCTGCTTTTGCATTATCCTGTGATCCATTTTTAGTCACTCGCCAGTGAGAAATCTCTCACTGCAAACGCTTGGCAGTCCCATTCTTGGGTGCTCATTCTGAAATGAGTTCTATCACGATTGATGAACGAGGTAGACTCAGTTTGGGCCAAAGCAGTTATTTTCCTCAATAATAGGAACTCTGTCTTTTTGGCATGCACTTTTGAAATCATTAATATAATCTTCTCAGTACTGAGCCATAGTAACAGACTCCTTTTTTGTGGCCTCCTAAGAATTGCTTTCACTGAGATGAAGTTTGTGTTACTTGTAGAGATGTTGTCATAGATATTTTCCATTCCTCACTCAGTGTCCAGTATAAGAAGATCTGGGGGAGGCATTCCTTTTGACCTAAGAATCAGAAAGGAAATCTTTGCTTTATTTTATCCTTAAGCAACTGCTAAGTTTCTCTCACGACAATGTAAATTGAATAATTCATATACTGTCCCTTCTTGCTTTGACTGACAAGAAGGTCAACATCAAATTTGCAGACTAATTTAATAACAGTATGGCAATAAACTATCTTTCCCTGGTATTGTTATGTGGTTCTGTCAACAATTTTTCTGAATCTGATTTTTTTTTTTTTTGGGGAGGAAGATTGGTCCTGAGCTAACATCTGTTGCCAATCCTCCTCTTTTTACTGAGGAAGATTGGCCCTGGGCTAACATCCATGCCCATCTTCCTCTACTTTACATGTGGGATGCCGCCACAACATGGCTTGATAAGTGGTGCGTATGTCCGCACTCAGGATTCGAACCTGTGAACCCCAGCCACTGAAGCAGAGCGCGTGAACTTAATCACTATGCCACCAGGCCACCCCGTGATTCTGATTTTTTTTTTTGAATTGTATTTCTATGCTCGTTTACTGAATTTGTATATACAGATGGTTCCTGATTTGTGACGGTTCGACTTGCGATTTTTTGACTTTGGTGAGAAAGCGATATGGATTCAGTAGAAACTGTACTTCAAATTTTGAATTTTGATCTTTTCCCAGGCTAGCGAAATGCTGTATGATATTCTCATGTGATGCTGGGCAGTGGCAGTGAGCCGCAGCTCCCAGTCAGCCACGCGATCATGAGGGTAAACAACCGATGTGCTTACAACCATTCTGTACCCAGACAGCCATTCCGTTTCTTACTTTCAGTGTAGTAGTCAATAAATTAAATGAGATGTTCAACACTTTATTATAAAATAGGTCTTGTGTTAGATGATTTTGCCCAAGCTTAGGCTAATATAAGCTATTCCACTGTTGGGTATTTATCCAAAGAACTTGAAAACACCAATTTGTGAAGGTACATGCACCCCTGTGTTCATTGCAGCGTTATTCACAATAGCCAAGACTTGGAAGCAACCTAAGTGCCCATCAAGGGACGAATGGATAAAGAAGCTGTGGTATATATACACAATGGAATACTACTCAGCAGTAAGAAACGATGAAATCCAGCCATTTCTGACAACATGGATGGACATTGAGGGTATAATGCAAAGTGAAATAAGTCAGAGGGAGAAGGTCAAATACCGTATGATTTCCTTCATTAAGTAGTAGATAATAACAACAATAAACAAACACATAGGGACAGAGATTGGATTGGTGGTTACCAGAGGGGAAGGGGGGAGGGAGGAGGGTGAAAGGGATAATTCGGTACATGTGTGTGGTGATGGGTTGTAATTAGTATTTTGGTGGTGAACATGATGTAATCTATGCGGAAATAGAAGTATAATGATGTACACCTGAAATTTTTACAATGTTATAAACCAATGTTGCTGTAATAAACAAAAAATAAAAAAAAAAGAATGAAAGAAAAAAAAAGAGTTCTGAGCACATTTAAGGTAGGCTAGGCTAAGCTATGATGTTAGGCAGGTGAGGTGTATTAAATGCATTTTTGGCGTAATGATATTTTCAACTTAGGTTGGGCTTATTGGGATGTAACCACATCGTAAGTTGGGGAAAGTCTGTGTAGGAAGTTGCCACAAATCCTCTATGGATGTGATGAGGGAAGTGTATAAGTATAAATAGCAGGATATGAAGATGAATCTCTCGATCTCAGTCTCTTTTTGAGACAGAAAGACAATAGATTACACATTCTAAAAATGTAACTCCCTCCTCATCCCTGTAGACATGGGCTGCTGGTCAACTGGTCAGCTCAGCTGCTATATAGGATCCAAAGAGGGTGGCTGCAGTCAGGCAACCTTGCCTTCCAGAATATGCAGCACATATGCTGTGAGATTCTTTCTGGAAGACAGGGCTGGCCCAGAGCTGTTTTACATCCTGCCCAAAAGGACCACTTGGGAGAGTGATGGGTCTTACCAGAGAGAGTCAGTGTGAGGGTGTCCATGGACATCTAGAAGCTGGGGTGGGCTTGGCCAGGTGAGGGACAAGGCATTGGCAAGGCCACGGGACCTGCCAGCGAAGATGTCATGAAAGCACTCATGAAAGGTGAGGCAGCTCTAAACCTTGGTGGGCAAGAGAGGGTAAAGCCATCCTGTGACAGTCAGCTGCAGAAAATCCTTCCTATTCACCTTACCTCTCTTTCCCCTCCACTCTGAGGGAAGGGAGAGGGCTCAGAACCTGGGCTCCCATGGGAGAGCAGATGGACTTTTAAGGAGGGACAGAAAAGAAAGGCTGTCCCCTCCCTCCCTGGCTCCCTATCCCTAGCATGTCCTCTCTGGGCAGGGGAAGAGTTAACGTTCACCCATCCTCCAAATTTTGCTCATTTTATGGGATGGGCCTTCTAATTTA
Source organism: Diceros bicornis minor (assembly GCF_020826845.1). Classification (NCBI taxonomy): domain Eukaryota; kingdom Metazoa; phylum Chordata; class Mammalia; order Perissodactyla; family Rhinocerotidae; genus Diceros; species Diceros bicornis. Next base: position 10,705,608 of record NC_080749.1, on the reverse strand, counting down.
TGCACTGTGACTGTGTTTGCAACTTCACTGTCCCAGAATGTTTTACAATCTAAGAGAGATCAGAAAATTCTTTAGATAGCCTATCCTTTTGTCCAAGGCAGGGAAAGGACTCCTCCTAGTTTATGAATTTGACAAGAGGCAATAGGAATACAAAAATAACATTTGCTTTCTGAAGGTAGCCCTCGAGTCCTGCGTAATCAGTGTGTTGGTTTTATGTATGACCCCTCACCCCATATTTGCCGTATAAAGCTTGGATCAGGAATTGAGCCATGCCGGTCCTCCTGGCCTAATGTCAGTGAGTTTGCTTTTGGAGTTGTGACGTAAAGGCTAGCCTTAGGCAAACAGTGCTCTTTGATTCCTTCCTATCTTGCCCCTCCTGACCTTTCTAATTTCTGCTCTCCTCTCTCCTTCCTTCTTCACATGTCCCTACTTCCCCTATGGCTCTTTGAGATCCCGTTTCCACTAGCAGGGGTACACAGGTGTTGGTTTGAGCACTAGTTACAGCGAGGGATGACTCTGAGCAAGGGTCAGCGCGCCTTGGGCTCACAAGCAAGTGCAGTTCCTTGGCTCTTCCTTTCCTAGCAGAGCTCACCACCCTCCATACCTTCACATATTCCCATGGAGTCAGCCCTTCCATATTCCTTTGATTTCTTGGCTGCAAAGATCTGAAGCATCTCCTTAGGAGAGGCAGGGAGGGGGCCTCTCGAGAAGCAGACTCCACACCAGGTCTTATAGAACCCTCCACGAGAGCCACACAGTGATCTGAGAGTTCCCTTGATAGTGGAGGAGACCAAAGCTCAGAGATAGTCCAATCTGCCCAAGGCCCAACAGCTAACGAGGGTGGGAGCCAGGACCAGAGCTTGGCCTCTGAGGCCAACACTTTGTTCTTTGCACCATATGCTTTTGCCTCCTTCAGACTTAGATGTTTGAAGGGCAAGAAGAAAAGGGGGAGCTGGGGACGTCGAGTTCTATTCTTCAGCTGGTCTTAGGGGTAGATGACTCCAAGGAATAGAGTGGATGGAGGCAGCCTTAAGGGGGAAAGAAAGGCAGGCTGAGTGATTTTGCAGAGAGCCAGGTGGAAAAGAATCCATGGGGCTGGCCGGGGTCCGAGAGGTCCCTATCAGCCACCCTACTCAGTTATGATGTTAGAACACTAGGAGGAGCAACACTGGCATTCTGCTGCCCACGTAGTGTGAGCAGTTTGTGCACATCAGCACCTGTTTTCACCTCGGCTAAACATCAAGCATATACTGGGCAGGGCTCATAGACTTTTGGGAAAGAAGCATAGGAGATGGTGAAGTGAGAACTGGATACCCCAGAGCAGCATCATCCAGTAGAAATATACTGTGAGCTGGGAGTGCAGTCTTAAAGTTTCTAGTAGCCACATTAAAAAAAGTAAAAAACAGCAGGCAGAATTGACTATAACATATATATTTCATTTAATCCAATATATCAAATATGATTTTTTCAACATGTAATCAATATAAAATTATTAATGAGATATTTTGCAATTTTTTTTTGTACTAAATGTTGAATCTGGTATGTACCTTACACTTGTTTGGACCAGCCAAATTTCAGGTGCTCAGTAGCCACACGTGGCCAATGGCTACCATATTGGACAGTGTATTGAATAGCACAGTTCTAGAGAAAACTCAGGGTTAAGGCTAGTGTAGAGTGATATTCTGTCCCCTCTGGGGGCCTGGGGCAAGCCTGGCAGGGGTCCCTGGGATCAGAGATTGCCCCAGTAGGGGATTGACCTTCAGTGCCCAAGGCAGGAAGAGCCAGGGATGACGATGGGACACATTTGAGTGGGCATCAGACATCAGTACCAGCGAAGCCAAAGGTGCTGGAGACCCCGGGCATCCAGGCTGTGCTCAGCACTGGCTTGATGGCCCTGCACTCACCTTCTCTGGGTGACAGCGAGTCCAGGTCAACCCTAAGTCTCAGGGCTGCGGCAGACGCTCAGGAGGGGCAAAAGCAAACTACCCATTTCATGATCTTGCCTCAGGTCCTGCTTCTGGAAGGCCTTCCCAGGAGCAGTCTCTGTCCCTTCATCTCACCAGCCCCCAGGTTCTCGGACATCCTCTGCCATCCCAGCCTGGAGGACAGGCCTCATGTGATAGCCTCCGCTTCAGCTGACTCCCAGGTGTGCGTTGAGGGAGCACCAGCTGGGCTGAGCCCATAGAGAGCTGCGGCCATGGGGAGGGTAACTCAGAGGTGTGGTTCAGCTCCTGGCTTGGCTGCCATTCCTGCATGGCCCTGGTGTGCCCAGGGCCCCAGCTAAGAAATGAGCACGTGGTGCTGCTGTGAGAAGGGTTGGATTGCACTCCCTCTGGCCCTGACTTTATTAGGCTTCTGTGGTCCCTCCCTCCCTCCCACCCTCCCTCTTTTGCACACGAGGGTCAGTTGTCAGTGAAGCTGGGCGGTCAGTGTAACATTTATCTGTGAGCGTCCCACCCCTTGTTCTGGATTCTCCTGCATCTTTCAGCAGTTTCTCGAACACCCAGCTCACATCCTAGTGTTGCTACATCCCTTCCAGGCAGAGAAAAAACAACCGGCAAACCCACCCCTATTTAAGCCTCCAAGTCAAACACACCATGGTTTCTCAGTACACTGGGGATTTTCACGTCTGAGCTGGAACACCCGCTGCTCTCTCTCTGGAGGGCATTTCAGACCTTGTCCGCCCCTATTGAACTCCCGGCATTCTAAATATGTCCTAGTTGGTCTTCATTCCACCTTGAAGTTCCTCCTTCCTCCTCCAAAAGAACTAGCGGCTGCCCACTCTGTACTATTTCACACCATGAATCACTATGCATATTACACTGTTTTGTAACAGCTGCTGTGTATTCCTGTTTCCCCGCTAGACTGTGAGCTTCTCAAGGAGAGGCACATTTCGTATTCATTTTATCCCTTCAGACCCAGCACAGGGCAGGCATTAGTAGGTGTTACGGAACTAATTTTATACCTCCTAAGATTATATCATTTTAGGAAGGGGAGGAAAAGACAATGCTTAACCCAAAAGAATGCCTTGCTAAGGACAGGCCTTCAGGTATCCTGCAGGGGAGGTATATTTGAGAGGTGTGGGGAATTCCTGGGACTTTTCTAAGCATATAGCATAGGAGGATATAGAAAGAACTCTTTACTTATTTGATCATTGAAAATTAAAATGATACTCAGTCATATTTTTTCTAGGAAAAATATTCCTACAAGCTTGTATCCATCCTAATGGGATTTTTAAGCAAAGTACACTTTTTGCATGGGGAAAGAACTAAAGAGGAATTCGTTTTCCAATTCTTTCACAAGTTCTTGGAAGTAAACTCACTTAGGAAGTTTGACAATGGTATTGTTTTAGGGACAACGTCTCAGTAAATTGAAGGTCTGGGGGAATTCTTCAAGGAAGCACAGGGACAGACTTCTAATCATTGTGAAATTGCAAAGGTGATGTCACCAGATGAATTGAAGGATTTTCACGATCATGTGCCAACCATGAATCATATACTAATCTCATATTTAAAGAAGGGACTGCTCTTCTGTTTTATAAAATGATTGTCCATTTTGGGCTGAAGTGTCTGTTGGTAAAAACAACATGTAGAGCTCTCTGACTGCGAGAAAGTGACGGGGTTCTGAGTAATTCATGCGGGGCATGTGATTGTTGCTCTAGTCGGGAAGGACGGAAGCTCACATTGATTAGTTCTCTTTTACACCACTTCCGTAAGTTTGAAGTAGGCCAGCTCCTAACAGGGTTATTGATGCTGTGATTGTTTTTGTTTTTTTCTTTCCCCCAATTTAGATGGTGGTTTTGGTTATATGAATGTCCAAAGAAAATGCAACAAGAAGGTTGGTGTCAAGATGGCAGCATAGGCAGCCTCTGAACTCACCTCCTCCCATGACACAATAGATCTACAACTACTCTTGGAACAATTACCCCTGAGAGAGAACTGAAGACTGAATAAGAGGAACCCCTGCAACAAGCCACAGTCGTGACTGAGGTGGAAGAGACATAAACTCCCTTCTGGAGAGAACAAAAGCCATGTTTGCAAGCCCCAGCACTTCACGGCCACCTGGGAGCAATCCAAAAGTATGCAGCCTTCCCTGGAGGAGTGGGGGACCTGAGCAGGGAAGTGTTGCTGCTATAAGCATTTTTTGGACCCAGCATAACTGGGACAAGTGTCATAATATCTGGCCTTGCTGGCTACTAACAACAATGGGGAATATCCCCAGAAAAGCTGTCTGACATAAGGGAAAAAGAAAGAAAAAAACAAACCCCCCCCCAGCTCTTAAAGGGCCCATACACAAATTCACCCATTTCAGAAAGCAACCTAAAATCACCAGAAAGAAAGGTACATAGTCCTTTGGTGAAAAGAGACTCACCTGATAAGCTCTGGGTGCATCCCAATGAGAGGTGAGGCCTCTCCAGGGACTGAGAGGTTGGCAGCAGCCATTGTTGTGACCTGGTGCAGGCATGCTGACACAGACACTAGCAGACACCATTGGAATTCTTCCCCTGGCCTCTCAGCCCAGGGTCTGCCCCACCTATGAGAGCACCAATTTAATTCAGCTCAGCCAGGGCAGGCAGCCTGTCCTAGGGACCTGCCCCACCCAACAGCAAGTCCTTGGGCAACTTTTGGGCCAGCATAGATTGGGTGCCTGGATTCTCTACAACCAGGTGAGTGAGTCCACCTCTGAGGGGTAGGGCATGCGTGAGGAGCAGGTGGAGTGTGTGGGGCATTGGTGGAGTGTGTGGGGCCTCCGCAGTGGGGTGACTGGGTCTGCTTCAGGAGGTTGGGGCATGCTCACAGGGCAGGACTGTGTTCACAATGTGTGTGGCCCTGTGGGCAGTGGAGCTTGTCAGCTGTAGAAGACTTGTGCTTCTCAAACAGCCACATAAGGGATTGGCCTCACCTTCCAAAGCCTGAAACAATTGAGTGCTCCCTTGCCCAGGGCCAGCCCCACCCAGCTGCAATCCTGAGAGAGCTGACAAGAGCCTTGTAGACCAGAGGCCTACAGCAATTATAAGCCCCTGAGCCTAATAACCAGCCATGCTGGGGTCCTACTCACTTAACAGAAAAACTGCAATGGGATTGTGCTATTAGACCTTGCAGCCAACTGTGCTGGGGCTCCCTACACCAAATAAAGAGACTGAAGGGTCCATAGCAGCCACATGCAGCTGAACATTACAACCAGCCCAGTCCCCCTGGGCACCTACAGCAATAGCAACCCTGCCACAACAGAAGGACACGCATAGCCCACACAGGGGACACTCCTGGAACATTTGGAACTGGTGACGAGAGGGAAACCCACTGCTGGGCCTCATAAGGCATCTCATACATATAAGGTCACCTCTCCCAGATCAGGAGAAGTAGCTGACCTACCTAAAGCATAGATATAAGCACAGAGAAAGAGGCAAAGTGAGGAGGCAAAGGAATATGTTCCAAGTAAGAGAACAGAACAAAACCCCAGAAAAAGAGGTAAATGAAGCAGAAATGAGCAATCTACCTGACAAAGAGTTCAAACAAAGAGTCACAAGAATGCTCACTGATCTTGGGAGAAGAACGGATGAAATCAGTGAGAATGTCAACAAAGAACTGGAAAATATAGAAAGAAACCAATCAGAAGTGAAGAATACAATACTGGAAATGAAAAATTCACTAGAGGGACTCAAAACCAGAGGATGATACAGAAGAATGGATCAGCGAACTGGATGAAAGACTAGAAGAAATCACTCAAGCTGAACAGCCAAGAGAAAAATAAATTAAAAAGAACAAGGGCAGTGTAAGGGACTTCTGGGACAACATCAAGTGCACTAATATCCATGTCATAGGTATTCCAGAAGGAGAAGAGAGAGACAAAGGGGCAGAGAATCTATTTGATGAAATAATAGGCAGAAAACTTCCCTAACCTAAGGAAGGAAACAGACGTCCAGGTACAAGAAGCACAGAGAGCCCCAAACAAGATAAACTCAAAGTGGCCCACACCAAGACACATTATAATTAAAATCTCCAGAATTAAAGATAAAGAGAGAATCCTAAAAGCTGCAAGAGAAAGATAACAAGTTACATACAAAGGAAACCCCAAAAGGCTATCAGCTGACTTCTCAGCAGAAACCTTACAGGCTAGAAGAGAGTGGCACAATGTATTTAAAGTGCTAAAAGGAAAAAACCGACAGCCAGGAATACTCTACCTGGCAAGATTATCATTCAGAATGGAAGGAGAGATAAAGAGTTTCCCAGACAAGCAAAAATTAAAGGAGTTTATCACCAAGAAACCAGTCCTAAAAGAAATGCTAAAGGGACTTATTTAAGGGGGAAAGAGAAGACCACAAATAGGAAAAATTATCTATTTCCATGATAAGAGGGTAATGGATACAAATGTACCCAAAAGAGGTTAGCTGTGATATCAAAAACATAAAATGTGGGAGGAGGGCAGTAAAAGAATAGAGCTTTTAGAAAGAGGTCAAAAAAAGAGACCATCAACTTAATATAGATTGCTATATACGTAGGTTATTATATATGAACCTCATGGTAATCACAAACCAGAAACCTATAATAAATACACAAAAAACTAAGAGAAAGGAACCCAAACATAATACTAAAGAAAGCCATCAAACCACAAGGGAAGACAGCAAGAGAAGAAGAAAGGAACAGAGAAGAACTACTAAAACACCCAGAAAAAAAGCAAGAAAATGGCAATAAATACATAGTTATCAATAGCTACTTTAAGTGTCAATGGACTAAATGCTCCAATCAAACCTAAAGACACTCACAAACTGAAAGTGAAGGGATGGAAAAAGATACTCCATGCAAATGGCAACGAAAAAAAAGATGAGGTAGTAATTCTTATATCAGACAAAATAGACTTTAAAACAAAAACTGTAACAAGAGACAAAGAAAGGCACTACATAATGATGAAGGGAACAATCCCAAAAGAGGATATAACACTTGTAAATATCTATGCACCCAATATAGGAGCACCTAAATATATAAAGCAATTATTAACAGACATAAAAGGAGAAATAGACAGTAGCACAATAATAGTAGGAGACTTTGACACTCCACTTATACCAATAGGTAGATCATCCAAACAGAAGATCAATAAGGAAACATTGGCCTTAAACGACACACTAGACCAGATGGACTTAGTTGATGTATACAGAACATTCCATCTAAAAACCAAAGAATACACATTCTTTTCAGATGCACGTGGAATATTCTCTAGGAATGATCACATATTAGGCCACAAAACCAGTCTACATAAATTTAAGAAGACTGAAATAGTACCAAGCATCTTTTCTGACCACAATGGTATGAAACTAGAAATCAACTATAGGAAGAAAATCAGAAAAGCCACAAATAGGTGGAGATTAAACAAAATGCTACTGAACAATGATTGGGTCAATGAAGAAATCAAAGAAGAAATCAAAAGTACCTGGAGACAAATGAAAATGAAAACATGACATGCCAGGATTTATGAGATACAGCAAAAGCGGTTCTAAGAGGGAAGTTTATTGGAATACAGGACTACCTCAACAAACAAGAAAGATGCCAAATAAACAATCTAACAGTGTACCTAAAGGAACTGGGAAAGAGAAGAACAAACAAAGCCCCAAATCAGAAGAAGGAGGGAAATAATAACAATCAGAGCAGAAATAAATGAAATAGAGACTAAAAAAACAACAGAAAAAAATCATTGAAACTAAGAGCTGGTTCTTTGAAAAGATAAAATTGACAAATCTTTAGCTAGACTCACCAAGAAAAAAAGAGAGAAGGCTCAAATAAATAAAATCAGAAATGAAAGAGGAGAAATTACAACGGACACCTCAGAAATACAAAAGATTATAAGAGAATACTACGAAAAGCTATACATCAACAAATTGGGATCTAGAAGAAATGGATAAATTCTTAGAATCATACAACCTTCAAAAACTGAGTCAAGAAGAAATAAAGAATTTGAGTAGGCCAATCACCAGTAAGGAGATTGAAACAGTAATCAAAAACCTCCTCAAAAATATAAGTCAAGGACCAGATGGCTTCCCTGGTGAATTCTACCAAACATTCAAAGAAGACTTAATACCTATCTTTCTCAAATGCTTCCAAAAAATTGAAGAGGAGGGGAAGCTTCCTAACTCATTCTATGAAGCCAACAGTACCCTGATACCAAAACCAGACAAGGACAACACAAAAAAAGAAAATTACAGGCCAATATCACAGGCCAATATCACTGAGGAAAATTGATGCAAAATCGTCAACAAAATACTAGCAAATCACATACAACAATATATTGGAAAGATCGTACACCATGATCAAGTGGGATCTATTCCAGGTATGCAGGGATGGTTCAACATCTGCAAATCAATCAATGTGATACACCACATTAACAAAATGAAGAATAAAAATCACATGATCATCTCAATAGATGCAGGGAAAGCATTTGACAAGATACAGCATCCATTTATGATAAAAAACTCTGAATAAAATGGGTATAGGAGGAAAGTACCTCAACATAATAAAGGCCGTATATGACAAACCCACAACTAATATCATTCTCAATGGTGAAAAACTGAAAGCTATCCCTCTAAGAACAGGAACCAGACAAGGATGCCCACTTTCGCCACTCCTGTTTAACATAGTATTAGAAGTCATAGCCAGAGCAATTAAGCAAGAAAAAGAAATAAAAGGGATCCAAATTGGAAAGGAAGAGGTGAAACTGTCACTATTTGCAGATGACAAGATTTTATATATAGAAAACCCTAAAGAATCCACCATAAAACTTTTAGAAATAATAAATGAATACAGCAAAGTTGAAGGATACAAAATCGATATATAAAAATCAGTTGTGTTTCTATACACGAAAAACAAAGTAGCAGAAAGAGAAATTAAGAATATAATGCCATTTACAATTGCAACAAAAAGAATAAAATACCTAGGAATAAACTTAACCAAAGAGGTGAAAGACCTGTACACTGAAAACTATAAAACATTGTTGAAAGAAATTGAAGAAGACACAAAGAGATGGAAAGATATTCCATACTCTTGGATCAGAAGAATTAACGTAGTTAAAATGTCCATACTTCCTAAAGCAATGTATAGATTCAATGCAATCCCTATCAAAGTTCCAACAACATTTTTCACAGAAATAGAACAAAGAATCCTAAAATTTTTATGGAACAACAAAAGACTCCAAATAGCCAAAGGAATCCTGAGAAAAGAGAACAAAGCTGGAGGTATCACACTCTCTGACTTCAAAATATACTACAAAGCTGCAGTAACCAAAACAGCATGGTACTGGCACAAAAACAGACACATAGATCAATGGAACAGAATTGAGAGCCCAGAAATAAACTCACACATCTATGGACAGCTAATTTTTGACAAGGAAGCCAAGAACATACAATGTAGAAAGTAAAGTCTCATCAATAAATGGTGTTGGGAAAACTGGACAGCCACATGCAAAAAAATGAAAGTAGACCATTATCTTATACCAGACACAAAAACTAACTCAAAATGGATTAATGACTTGAATGTAAGACCTGAAACCATGAAACTTCTAGAAGAAAACATAGGCAGTATGCTCTTCAACATTGGTCTTAGCAACATATTTTTAGGTACTACGTCAGACCAGGCAAGGGAAACTATAGAAAAACTAAACAAACGGGACTACATCAAACTAAAAAGCTTCTGCACAGCAAAGGAAACCATCAACAAAATGAAAAGACAACCTAACAACTGGGAGAAGATATTTGCAAACCATATATCTGACAAGGGGTTAATCTCTAAAACATATAAAGAAATCATACATCTCGCCACCAAAAATCTAACAACCCAATTAAAAAATGGGCAAAAGATCTGAACAGACATTTCTCCAAAGAAGATATACAGATGGCCAACAGGCACATGAAAAGGTGTTCAACATCATTTACTAGCAGGGAAATGCAAATCAAAAGTACAATGAGATATCACCTCACTCCCGTCAGAATGGCTATAATTAACAAGACAGGAAACAACAATTGTTGGAGAGGATGTGGAGAGAAGGGAACTCTCATACACTGCTGGTGGGTGTGCAAACTGGTGCAGCCACTATGGAAAACAGTATGGAGATATCTCAAAAAATTAAGAATAGAACTACCATATGATCCAGCTATTCCACTGCTGGATATTTATCCAAAGAACATGAAAACATGAATGCATAAAGATACATGCATCCCTGTGTTCATTGCAGCATTATTCACAACAGCCAAGACTTGGAAGCAACCTAAGTGCCCATCAAGGAATGAATGGATAAAGAATATGTGGTATATATACACAATGGAATACTACTCAGCCATAAAAAAGGATGAAATCTTGCCATTTGTGACAACATGGACTGACCTTGAGGGTAGTATGCTAAGTGAAATAAGTCAGAGGGAGTAGGTCAAATACTGTATAATCTCACTCTTAAGTAGAAGATAAAAACAACAACAAACAGTCACATAGAGACAGAGATTGGATTGGTGGTTACCAGAGGGGAAGTGGGGGGAGTGAGGAGAGCGAAAGGGATGATTAGGCACATGTGTGTGGTGATGAATTATAATTAGTCTTTGGGTGGTGAACATGATGTAATCAATGCAGAAATAGAAGTATAATGATGTACACCTGAAATTTATACAATGTTACAAACCAATGTTAGTGCAATTAAAAAAAATTGTAAATCGAATTCCTTTTTCAAAAAAAAAGAAAAAAAGAAAATACAACAGAGAATGATAGAAAAAGGGATCTGGGGGCAGGAATTGCCCCTGAGCTCTCAGCTCAGCACGAAGTGGTGGAGGAAGCACAGACTTGGGAAACGGGCAGGGCTGGGTTCAAATCTGCTCCACCCCAACTTACTTGTAACTTTCCCATCATTCACTCCTGTGCTTCATCAACACACCTGAGCAAAGGGAGTCACACACCTGCGTTCACATAGTGCCTCCCTGGTTCCCAGCCTGCTGGTGGGGTCTCGCTGCAACACCAGGTGTGACATGAAACACGTGGTTCTTCTGGTGTGGACTCAGGAAGACTCCACGTGGCCACTTCAGAGATCGAGGAGAGAATGAATCCTTGAATTACACACTGAGGAAACCTGCTCCCTCCAAAACCAGAGAGCATCCATTCTAGCTGAATGAAGCCATTAGATGGGTCGGTTCATTGTTTTAGCCAAGTGGATAATTCTCTAGTCCCAAAAGAAGGATCACTTTGGGTTTATGTTCTATTTCACACAACGGGCAGTGTTTATAAGTTAGAGTGTTAATTAAATTTTTATTACTTGATATAAATTGATGTTTCTAAGTGCCTTCTATAAATGTAAGGCAGCCTTTAAAAGGAAAGTCTCCATACCAGCCTAGAAGCTGCCCTGCCTGGCATCCAGAGGCATCTTGACCACCAATAGGTTGAAATTTCCTTTTGAGGGGTTTGGGTGAGTCACATCCTGATACCTGACTGACAGGTTCTCTTCAGAGGAAAAGTTGCCACAGCGAGTGTAAGGAAGGGTTATGGGGCTGGGTTTGGAGCCTGCATTTCCCCAGCTGAGCTGAAATAGCTGCATATTTCCAAAGGAATGAATGGTAAGAAATGTTGCAAGGGCCTGGCCAGCACCAGGGGCTCTGCAGCTGTCTCCACCCTCCCTTTTGGGGCGAGACTGCTGTCTCCATCCTCAGGGACTCTTGGACCAATTCCTCCATTTGATGCATGTGGTTTCCTGGCTTGGGAACGGGCTGCAGGGCCTGCTTGGCTGAGGTTTCCATAGTCAGCTGCTTTTGAAGCAGCTCGGACGTGAAGGCAATGCTTATGCTGACAAAGAGTATATTTTAATCTTCAGAGTGAAAAAATAGGTACCCCAGGCTCTATATTTATGAAAGTAAATGTTTTTGAGGTAGGGGAAGAATTGCAACTAGTTCATCAGGAACCAAACCAGCAGTTCAAGAGCTCCATTCAATTTCTTAGCATTTGTTTGTTATAAAGCCCTTGAGATTGAACTTCTTCACACTGAATCTGCACTGGCTCTTAATGTGTGGCTACAGCGCTTTTCCCCAGGCCACGACCCACTGTCAGCCCCTCCTTGGGATCTTATGGTAATTTAAGACAAAGTTCCACTGGCTAACAAGTCTTAGGAGATTTCACTGACATCTTGATGTCCATCTGGGCGTCATAGGTGTCCGGCATGGATAGCTTTTGTCTGGCTCTAAAGTGAAATCCTGGACATTGCCCAGGCAGAGTCCTATCCAGGTTCGGCCCCTTCTAATATCATCACACACAGGGAGTCTACCAGTTGAAGTCAACCTGTCTGTGAATGTTACTTGGCACATATTTATCCTGGGAACTCCCCTCCCGTTTTCTCCTTGTGAGTTCTTGGCATCTTGGAGCATTCACTCTGACATTTTAGCACTTGAGTACTCCTGCGCTCTACCAGACAAATAATCTTGAATTACATAGATTACACATCAATTAAGTGAAAAGCAAAATATTCCGAGACAAAGGGGCTCATTATAGTATGGTGAACTTGCTTAGTCCTTGAGCAACTTTGACTCCACATTCTTGGTTCTGGACTAGGTCTCCCAGGCCCGCTGGAGCCCCACTCAGCAGTGTCGCTGTATTGCAGCTGTACAGTCTGTGGGTTCTGACAAGACCACTCCCTGGGAGTGGCTGGTACATGTTACTTGTGTGCACCAGTGTCTACTTTCCCTTCCTTTTTGGGCACATGGATGTTACGCTTCCCTGCCCCTTGCAGTTAGCTTGTGACTACTTCTGGACAAAGAAATGAGGGTGGTCGCTGTGAGTGCCAACTTGGGCTGAGGCAGTGACAAGTGCACGTGTGATCCTCTGAGTGTCTCTTTTCCCTGCTGCAGTGGGCTCAGAAGACTCCTGTGGACCTATGGGCCTTACAATCAGAGCACTCTGGATCGTCAGAGTCTTGAGTGCCACCCAGCCCCACATGAGACTGAGCAAGAAATAAAATTCTGTTATGTGAAACCATTGAGATTTGGGGGTTATTGGTTGCTAGGATGTATGCTTGTCCTTTCCTGACAACTGTCTTTAAAAAGTGCATTAGTATGGTGTGTGCGTGTGTGTGGGTGTGAGCACGTGGGTGTGTGCCAGGAGAGTGAGGGACCCAGGAGAGTGAGTCCTAAAGAACATTCTATGGCTGGATGAAGACGATGACCCACGGTAGGAAGGGCTTGAGTTTTCACTAGGACTCAAGGGAGCCCATTGCTGAGAAATGAGTGCCTTAGAGCAGAAATCCAAAGGAGCAGGAGGGCTGTATAGGGACGTTCAACCCAGAAAGATGTGTAGCATATATAGATATATGGACTGATATATGACATTTGGCTTGTAAGAAATGGCACAATTCTTTATGTTTCAAAGTCACATTAAATGCAATTGGAGCAACCACTTGCCAAGGATAGTTCTTGAGACACAAGTTCACATCCTCTTGGGCCTTATTGTTATAATGCTTTTTAGTTTGACTTCAAACGGTCAGTGCCTTTGTCCCAGGGCTTTCTTGGGTGACCAGAGCCAGCTCTGCCCACTGTTAATACCAGAATTAACACCTCCTGAGAGCAGACCTCAGCCAATGAGGGAGCGGAGTGGGGGCATAAGTACCTACAGCTTCCTGTGGTGTGTGCTTCTCAGAGTCCCCCTGGGGCTAGCTCCAGTTACCCACAGTGGTGGCTTGACAAGGCACCCTTTATCAGCTGTCTTCCTTGACTTGTCTCACATCTCCACCCCACTGCTGGGGTATCCTGGGGTCACTTCCCAAATAAACTCCTTGCACTCAAACGCTTATCTCAGGCTGTGCTTCTGGGGTAACCCAAACCAAGACAATTCTTTTTGAGAATGACTGTCATGTCAGCTGAGATAAAGGGAAATAAGGAAAAGGGCTTTTGCACATTCTTGCATTGAAAAGGGATGATAATCATGTAAATATTGACTAATATTGGTATTGTGCCATAATTTGTAAAGTCCATTCAAATATAATCAACATAACTACCTTGTGAGTTAGATTTTATTTTCCCAATTTTACAGAACCTTTGGAAGTTCAGAGAAGTTAAGTGACTTCACCAAAGCTAAAAGGCAGAGAAAGAGTTTGCAGCCTGTGTGGCTTTGGGGCTGGGCAGAGGGGTGTGGGGATGGGAAACAGAAGAGGAATTCCAAGCATTGGGGACTTACTTAGTCACAGGTCATGTCTCCAACTGTCCCTTCCCCACTGGAGAGGGTTCGGCTCTCTTCTCCATTCAGCCTCAGGAACTAGGTTTCGGTGAGTGTTGGTTCAGCATAAAGTACGCCCGCACTGTACCCCATTCAGCACAACTCAGTTCATGAGGATCTGAAGGACTGTTCTCTACGTGGCCTCACTTCAAGCCTACCCAGCATTTTTTTTTTTTTTTTGTGAGGAAGATCAGCCCTGAGCTAACATCTGCCAATTCTCCTCTTTTTGCTGAGGAAGACTGGCCCTGAGCTAACATCCGTGCCCGTCTTCCTCTACTTTATATGGGACACTGCCACTGCATGGCTTGACAAGTGGCCGTGTCTGTATGCGCCTGGGATCCGAACTGGCGAACCCCGGGCTGCCGCAGCGGAGTGCGAGCACTTAACCACTTGTGCCACCGGCCCGGCCCCAAGCCTACCCAGCATTTTACACAAATTTTACACAAACCTTCTGACACTTGGGTCCTGGATTTTAATTTGGAATATGGTCTCTTTATTAGTTTGTTAGGGTTTCCATAACAAAATATCACAGACTGGGTGATTTAAATGACAGAAATTAATTTTCTCACAGTTCTGGAGCAAGTAAAGTTTCTCCTGAGGCCTCTCTCCTTGGCTTCTAGATGGCATCTTCTCTCTTTGTCCTCACATGGCCTTTCGTCTTGTGTCCTAATTTCCTGTTCTTATAAGGACATCAGTCATATTGGTTTAGAGCTCACTCATATGACCTCATTTAACTGTAATCGCCATTTTAAAGGCCCAATCTCCAAATACAGTCACATTCTGAGGTACTGGGCTTCCGACTTCAACATAGGAGTTTGGAAGGGCCTCAGTTCAGCCCATAAACAGTCGCTATGTCAATAGATCAGGGACCTGGAAATTTCATTCCGACTGGTAGCTTGACAGCACATTTTCCACAAGCCTCATTGTGTTGGAAGCAACTTGACAGCATTTCTTCATTGATTCCTTAGTTTTTTTAATGTAATAGATTTTGATTACACCTCCTATGTGTCAGGACCCCTGAGTGGAAGAGGAAACGTGGTTGCCTAAGGGTTGTGATGTAATGGGAGAGGGAGACACTGTGATGCCGTGTGACGAGAGCCATGCTGGAGCTTGTGGAAGGACAAAAGCCCTCTTTTTTTCCTCTCTCCGCCAGGTCTGTATGATGTCCTACACACAGCATTCCTCTAAGTGTTGCTGGTTGCTGGCCTGCCACGTACCTTCCTGCCAAACGAGGTGGCTCAGCCCTTTTCACCAGTGAGCCGAGGTCAGCAGACGCAGGCTCTTGAGCCGCCAAGAGAGTTTAGAAGTTGGTGAAACTGCTCCCGGGAGCTCTAGGTGAGGCCTGAGGCTAGCAGCATAATGGAACTGAGATAAGGATTGGGCAGCAGCAGTTGTGTGGCTTTAGCTTCCAGAGCCTACGAAAGATTCACTAATGGACAGAATGAAAGCTACAGCATGGCTCTGAAAGGCACGTTGGGCACAAGCTAATGCAGCAGGATTTCCTCTTGGGAAGTCTGTAGCTCTGATTTCACGTCTGGGGTCAGCTTTGCTTAGATGATGGCAGGAGTGGAGTACTTTACGAGGTCAGGTGAACGGAAACATCACTAGGTATTTCACAAAGGGAGTTTAATATGGGGAGTTGTATCTACAGGTCTTGAGGGCTGTAAAGGAGGTAAAAGGGACCACTGAGGTAGGATAGAGGTGAGTGTGTAGAAAGCGCTGTCCCCATTAAGGATGTCGGAACAAAGGGAGAGATTGGGGTTGTCACAATCTGGCAGCTCAGCTGGGTGTGCCCCAGGTGGAGCTGATGCCTTGGTACCTTAGAAGCTCAGAGGAGAGTCTCTAGGAAGCTCAGACCTCTGGGTAGAGGGCACTGCCTGGCTGGCACCTGGAGGGGTCACAATGAAGTTCGTTCTGTACGTGCACAAATGAGTTGGGAACTTGGAACCAACTTCTGCTGCTGGAGCTAGGGCCATTCCTGGGGCGTATGGGCAGGACCAGCAAGCAAAAGGACAGAGCACATCTCTGCTCCCCAACTCCTGTCTTCCTGTCTCACTCTAGTGGCCCTACTCTAGCGGTAGATGCAGAAGCCTGCTGACAAAGGAAAAATGCAGTTTGCTGAGGCCCAGTCCTAGTGTCACAAGGCGGAGGATAGAAGTAGATCTGGAGGTGAGAGACCATTCCTTAGTGACTGGCAGAGGCCTGGACCAGGTCAGCTCTGTAGCTGAGCACCTTGACTTGTTGCTAAGGGCAAAGTCTCTGCTGCTCAAGGTCAAAGCCAATGGATACTGGAATCTCAAGGAGAAGGTCAGCATATGAAGGAGTTTTTTTGGTGCAGCGAGAGGCATACGGATTTAGGAATCACATTGATGTGGGCTCACATCCCACCCACTGCTCACCCACAGTGTGAAGCTGCACACGGCATTCAGTGCCTCTAAGCCCTCATTTCTTCATTTGTAGACTGTGGTCCTAATTCTCCCCTAAAAGGAGGATGTGGGGGTTAGAGATGTGTGTGAAGTGCTTGGCAGGGTGCCCGGACCATTTTCATTGACTTATTTTCACCCTTGCAATGCTATACAATTCAAATTCAAATTCCATCTGAGGTCAAGATGGCCTTAGGGTCACAGCCATGGATGGCTGTCCTTGCTGACCAAATGCAGACTTGTTGAGCTGGTTTCTGGGTTCTTTGTCAGGCATAGGCTCTTCTCTCAGCAGTGACACAGGGGAGCTGTAGAGGAACCAAAGGTAGGGCAGTTCTGTCAGGTGACATCAAATCCTCCCATCACAGTCAAGTGACGTGAATCCTCCAACAGAATCAAGTCAGGCCTCAGAATCTCGTTAGAGTGGAAAACACGCATGATTCCTCTTCGCAGATAACTCGGCTTTTATCTGCTTCTAACCTAATTAGCTGTGAGAGGGAAAAAAAATACCCCCAAGGTATTGCATTTTAATTCTAATTTTTAATGCACGGTTTGAAAGCCCAGCTGGCAGCATTTGCAGTCCTGGTGATGTGCCAGAGGAGCAGTGGTTCTTTTCGAGGGGCTTTAAATGCAGGCTTGTTTTCCTTCCTTGAGGGAACCCTTCACTCCCAGGAACCACCCCCACACACCTCTGTATACACAGGCACACACCACACAGATGTTAGCACACACAAAACGAGCACAGAAGTTTGCAGAAGGTTTAAAAAAGAGCTCCACAAAGAGAAATGAGATTCCCTGGCCAGAGCTGCAGTGAGTATTTAAACTGCCTGGGCTGCGTTTTCTTTCTCCCTCTTTTTCGGTTTTCTTTATGGCTCCTTTGTGAGACATAATTCCTTGACAGAAACAGCCTGCGTTTCCTTTTAACTCAGAATAGCATTTCCCCCAAACTGCTCAGGGGAACATTGGTTCCACAGGAGTCCAAGTAAAGCTACGCAGAAAAGGCAGTTCTGTGGTCTAACAAATTTGGGTTGCACCCAGTTGAACAGGTTTCTTTCTGTTGCAGGACTTCTCAGATCCTTTTATTTTAAGGCATTCTGGGAACCACCAGAGGGGACCACTGTCTGCAGAATTTCATTCCCAGGTTTATTTGACCCCCAACCTCCTCTATATTTTTTCCCATGTAGCATCTTTCAACCCCAGTGTTCCAGGACCCCGATTTGAGATTGTTGTCTCAGCGTTCCAACTTCTTTTGTGAATGGCATATGGCTAGTTAGAGTGAGAGTATTCAGGGTTCGTGACCTTGCTCTTTGCCTGAACCTTGACTCTGGTCACAGGAAATCAGAAGGATGGATCCCAATTCCAGGTGCCAGTTTGTCGGTGCACATGGATATCCCCAAGAAGAGACACCTTCCCACTGGGAGCTCACCTTTGGTGAGATCAGAACATCTTTGGTTCTGATAAGAGGCCTTGCTTCTTAAGGAATGTAGGTTGCTTTGACTGTGGGACAGGGGGTGAGGTGAGGGAGACAGGCAGTGGAGAGAGGAACTCAACTCCCAAATACACTTTTGTAAAAACTCATGTCTTTGAGCTGGGTTGAGCCATTGCAACCCTTATTTCATTCTGCTGGGAGGACTTGGGGGGCAGTTAATCTGTAGTTTATTTGTTATTTATTTAATTTTTTCCAACTTTATTGAGATATAATTGATGTATAACATTGTATAACTTTAAGATGTACAATGTGATGATTTGATCTGTGTATATATTGTGAAATGATTACCACAATAAGGTTAGTTAACACACCCCTCACCTCACAGAGTTACCATACTTTTTTGGAGTGAGGGAGAACTTTTAAGATCTACTCTCTTAGCAACTTTCAAGTATACAATATGGTATTGTTAACTATAGTCACCATACTGCACATTACATCTCCAGATCTTATTTATCTTATAACCAGAAGTTTGTACCCTTTGACCACCTACACCCATTTCCCTCACATCCCCCCACACTTGCCCCCTGCAAACGCCATTCTTCTCTTTGTTTCTATGACTTTGGTTTTTTTAGATTCCATATATAAGTGAGATCATACAGTATTTGTCTTTCTCTGTCTGACATTTTACTTAGCATGATGCCCTCAAGGTTTACCCATTTCTCACAAATGGCAGGATTTCCTTCTTTTTTTATGGCCGAATAACATTCCATTGTAAATATATGCCACATGCTCTTTAATAATTCATCCATCGATGGACACTTAGGTTGTTTCTATGTCTAGGCTATTGTAAATAATGCTGTAATGAACATAGGGTGCAGATATCTCATTGAGAGAGTGATTTCATTTCCTTTGGATATATTCCCAGAAGTGGAATTGCTGGATCATATGATATTTCTAATTTTAATTTTTGAAGGAACTTCCATACTGTTTTCCATAGTGGCTGTGCCAATTTACACTCCCACCAACAGTGCACAAGAGTTCCTATTTCTCCACATCCTTGCCAGCACTTGTTACCTTTTGTCTTCTTGAAAATAACCATTCTAACAGATGTGAGGTGATATCTCATTGTGGTTTTGATTTGTATTTTCCCACTGATTAAGATGTTGAGCAACTTTCCCTGTAGGTGTTGGCCATTTACATACCTTCTTTGGAAAAATGTCTATTCAGGTCCTTTGCCCATTTTTAAATTGGATTATTATTATTATTGCTATTAAAGTGCATGAGCTTCTTATATATTTTGGATATTAACCTCTTATCGGATATATGGTTTGCAAATATTTCCCCCCATTCCATAGGTTGCCTTTTCATTTTGCTGATCATTTCTTCTGCTGTGCAGAAACTTTTAGTTTGATGTAGTCTCACTTGTTTTTGCTTTTGTTTCTTGTACTTTTGGTGTTAAATCCAAAAATATCCTTGCCAAGACCAATGTCAGGGAGCTTTTTCCCTATGTTTTCTTCTGGGAGTTTTACAGTCTCAGATCTTAAATTTAAGTCTTTAATCCATTTTTATTTAATTTTTGTGAGTGGTGTAAGACAGGGATCCAGTTTCATTCTTTTACACATGTATATACTGTTTTCCCAACACTATTTATTGAAGAGACCTTCTTTTTTCCATTGAGTATTCTTGGATCCTTTGTCAAATATTAATTGATCATACTGGGTTTATTTTTGGGCTCTTAATTCTGTTCCAATGATCTATTTCTCTGTTTTTATGCCATACCATACTGTTTTGATTAGTATAGCTTTGTAGCATAGTTTGAAATCAAGAAGCTTGATGCTTCCACCTTTGTTGTTCCTTCTCAGGATTACTTTGGTTATTCAGGGTCTTCTGTGGTTCCATACAAATTTTAGGGTTGTTTTTCTGTTTCTGTGAAAAATACTATTGGGATTTTGATAACGATTGCATTGAATCTGTAGATGGCTTTGGATACTATGGACTTTTTAACAACATTAATTGTTCCAATCCATAAAAATGGAAAATCTTTTCATTTATTTATGTCTTCTTTAATTTCTTTCATCAGTGTCTTACAGTTTTCAGAGTAAAGATCTTTCACCTCCTGATTAAACTTATTCTTGAGTATTTTATTCTTTCTGATGCTATTGTAATTGGAATTTTCTTCATGTCTTTTCAGATAGTTTGTTGTCAGTGTACATAAATGTAACTAATTTCTGCATGTTGATCTTATATAATGCAAATTTACTGAATTCATTTATTAGTTCTAACAGTTTTTTTGGTGGAGTCTTTGGGGTTTTTTATATGTAAGATCACATCACCTGTAAACAAAGACAATTTACTTCTTCCCTTTTTTTTTTTCTGAGAAAGATTTGCCCTGAGTTAACATCCGTTGTCAATCTTCCTCTTTTTGCTTGAGGAAGGTTCACCCTGAGCTAACATTTGTGCCAATCTTCCTCTATTTTGTATGTCAACTGCCGATGAGTGGTGCAGGTCCACACCTGGGAACTGAACGTGGGCTGCCAAAGCGGAGTGTGCCAAACTTAACCACTAGGCCATGGGGCTGGCACCCTACTTTTTCGTTTTTGATTTGGATACCTTTTGTTTCTTTTTCTTGCCTGATTTCTCTGGCTAGAACTTCCAGTAGTATGTTGAATAGGAGTGGTGAGAGTGGGCACACTTGTCTTGTTCCTGATCTTAGACGAAAAGCTTTAAACCATTAACCACTGAGTATGATGTTAGCTGTGGGCTTGTCATATACAGTCCTTATTATGTTGAGGTATGTTCCTTCTATACCCAGTTTGTTGAGAGTTTTCATCATGAAAGCATATTAAACTTTGTCAAGTGCTTTTTCTGCATCTATTGAGATGATCATATGATTTTTATCTTTTATTCAATTACTGTGATGTATCACATTTATTGATTTGTGTATGTCGAACCATCCTTGCATTCCAGGGATGAATTCTTCTTGATCATGGTGTATGATCCCTTTAATGTGCTGTTGAATTTGGTTTGCTAGTGTTTGGCTGAGAATTTTTGCAACTATATTCATCAGGGATATTAACCTGCAGTTTTATTTTCTTGTAGTGTCTTATCTGGCTTTGATATCAGGGTAAGGCCTCATAAAATGAGTTTGGGAATTTGAGAATAATTGGAATTTGGGAAGAAGTAATTCTTTAAATATTTGGTAGAATTTATCAGTGAAACTATCTGGTCCTTGGGTTTTTCTCTGTTGGGAGGCTTTTGATTACTAATTCAATATCCTTACTTGTTATTGGTCCATTCAAATTATCTATTTCTTCATGATTCAGTCTTGGTAGGTTGTGTGTTTCTAGGAATTTATCCATTTATTCTAGGTTGTCCAATTTGTTGGTATATAATTGTTCATCATGGTTTCTTATGATCCTTTGTATTCCCGTGGTATTAGTTGTAATGTCTCTTCTTTCATTTACAATTTTACTTATTTCAGTCTTTCCTCTTTTTTTACTTGGTTAGTCTAGTTAAAAGTTTGTGAATTTTGTTTACCTTTCCAAAGAATCAACTCTTAGTTTTGTTAATCTTTTCTATTATTTTCCTATTCTCTATTTCATTTATTTCTGCTCTAATCTTTATTATTTCCTTCTTTCAGCTAACTTTAGGCTTAGTTTGTTCTTCTTTTTCTAACTTCTTGAGGTGTAATGTTTGTTTTTTTATTTGAGATTTTTCTTTTTTCTTAATATATGCATTTATAGCTATAAACTTTCCTCTTAGAATTGCTTTTGTTGCATTCCATAAGTTTTGGTGTGATGTATTTCCATTTTCTTTTGTTTCAATATTTTTTTTTATTTTTCTCTTGATTTTGTCTTTTGTCCATTGGTTGTTTAGGAGTGTGTTGTTTAATTTCCACATATTTTTGAATTTTCCAGTTTCCATCCTCTTATTGATTTCTAATTTCATGTCACTGTGGTTGGAAAAGATACTTGCTGTAATTTCTATCTTCTTGCATTTGTTGAGAATTTTTGTGCCCTAACATATGATTTATCCTAGAAAATGTTCTGTGTGCACTTGAGAAGAATGTCTATTCTGCTGCTGTTTAATGGAACGTTCTGTTTATGTTTGTTAGTCCATTTGGCTTATAGTGTTGTTTAAATCTGCTGTTTCCTTATTGATTCTCTATCTGGATGATCTATCCATTGTAGAGAGTGGGGTAGGAAAGTCCCCAACCATTACTGTAGTAAGGATATTGAATTAGTAATAAAAGCCTCCCAACAGAGAAAAACCCAAGGACCAGATAGTTTCACTGATAAATTCTACCAAATATTTAAAGAATTACTTCTTCCCAAATTCCAATTATTCTCAAATTCCCAAACTCATTTTATGAGGCCTTAAGGGGAGGACAGACTGAGACTTAAACCATGGAGAAAGACCCAGCCCCAGAGCTGTAGCTGCAGCTGTGGCTGAGGAAGACCCATTCAGTGCAAAGACTCATCAAAGCAGGAAGGAAGCAGGGAAAGAAATACCCTACCTCTCTCTCCTCCCACCTCTCATCTCCTTCCCCTCGGGACACAGCAAGGTAAAAAAGGGTCGAGAATGTGTAGGGGAGGGGAGGCAGAGAGGTTCAAAGGAAGAATAACCAGCACACAAGGGCACTGGCTAAGCAATTTACCTGCACTATCTCATTTAAACCTTCACAATAATCCCATGAGAAAAGAATTTTAATCCTCACTTACGAATGAAGAAACTGAGGCACAAGGAGCTTCGTTAACTTGCCCAAGGTCTCAGAGTTAAAAAGTGGCTGAGCAAGGATCTGAATGCAGACAGTCTGAAACAGAGCTTGTATGTTTAAACAATACACTAAAATGCCTTGTAGAATTATAGAAGTTTATTTCTCCTTTTAGTTCTATTGGCATTTGCTTTATATATTTAGGTGCTCTGATGTCAGGTGCATAAATATTTATAATTATTATATATTCTGGATGAATTGACCTCTTTATCATTATTATATATAATATGTATTATTTATCTTTTTTGTGTTTTGTAACTTAGCTTAAAGTCTTAGCTTTAAGTCTTAGCTTATGTAACCTAGCTTAAAATTTTGTTTTTAGCTTAAAGTCTATTTTCCCTGATAAAAGTATAGCTACTCTTGCTCTCTTTTGGTTACCATTTACTTGGAATATCTTTTTCCGTCTCTCACTCTCAGCCTATATGTGTCCTTAAAGCTAAAGTGAGTTCTTTTAGGCAGCATATTGTTGGATCTTGTTTTTTTTTTTTTTTTTAAATCTATTCAGTCATTCTATGTTTTTTGATTGGAGAATTTAATCCATTGATGTTGAAAGTATTTATTGATAGGTAAGGACCTACTGTTGACATTTGGTTTATTATTTTATGAATTTTTTATAGATCCTTTGTTCCTTACTTCCTCTCTTGTTGTTGTTGTTGATTTTGTGTGTGTGATTTGGTGATGTTTTGTGGCAGCAGGCTTTAATTCCTTTAGCATAATCTTTTCTGAGTCTGCTACATGTTTTTCCTTTGTGGTTACCATGAGGCTTACATAGAATCTTTTATAATTATAACATCCTACTTTAAGCTGATAACAGCTTAATTTCAATAGCATACAGAAACTTTATACTTTTACTTCTCCCACCTCACATTTTAGACTATTGATGTTATAATTTTCATCTTTTTTATATTGTGTATCCAATAACAAATTATTGTAGTTATAGTTACTTTTAATATGTCTGTTTTTTACCTTTTAAACTAGAGTTGGAAGTGATTTACACACCACAACTATAATATTAAAGAATCTGACTTTGAATGTATATTTATCTTTACCAGTGAGTTTTACATATACATATGTTTTTATGATGTTAATTAACATCCTTTAATTTCAGCTTGAAAAATGCTCCTTAGCATTTCTTGTAAAGCAGGTCTAGAGGTGATGAATTCTCTCAGCTTTTGTTTCTTTGGGAAACTCTTGAGCTCTCCTTCATTTCTGAAGGTCAGCTTTCCTGGGTAGAATATTCTTGGTTGACAGTTTTTTTCTTTCAATATTTTGAATATATCATCCCACTCTCTCCAGGCGTGCAAAGTTTCTGCTGAGAAATCTGCTTACAGTCTTGTGGGTGCTCCCTTGTGTGTGATGAGTCTTTTGTTGCTTTCACAATTCTCTCTTTGTCTTTGACTTTTGATGATTAAATTATAACGTGTTTTGGTACAGCCAAGTTCAACCTATTTGGAATCTTTTGGACCTCATGTATCTGGATGTCAATTTCTTTCCCTAAGTTTGAGAAGTTTTCAGGCATTATTGCTTTATATAGACTTTCTGATCCTTTCTCTTTCTCTTTTCATTTTAGGATTCTCACAACACAGATATACTTTCTTTTGATTGTGTCCCTTAAGTCCCATAGGCTTTCTTCACTCTTTTTCATTCTTTTTTGTTTTTGCTCCTCTGACTGGCTAATTTCAAATGACTTATCTTTGAGTTCACTGATTATTTCTTCTGCTTGGTCTACTCTGATGTTGAAGCTCTCTATTCAATTCTTCAGTTCAGTCATTGTATTCTTCAGCTCTAGGATTTCTGTTTGTTTTTGATGGTTTCTATTTATTTGTTCAACTTCTCATTTTGTTCATACATTGTTTTTCTAATTTTGTTTAGTTGTCTGTCTGTGTGTTCTTGTGGTTCCTTGAATTTCTTTAAGAGGATTATTCTAAATTCTTTGTCAGACAGTTCATAGATCTCCATTTCTTTAGGGTCAGTTATTGGAGTCTTATTAGTTTCCTTTTGTGGTATCATATTTACCTGATTCTTCATGATCCTTGTATCCTTGCATTGGTGTCTGAAGAAGTGTTCTCCTCTCCCAGGCTTTATAGGTTTGCTTCATCAGAGACTTTCACCAATCAGCTCAGCTTGGAGTACTAGACAGGTCAGCTGGTAGCATCTGTGGGCAAGAGGGCTTTGCTATCAGAGTCTCTTGTTAGGTGCAGCCACTGTCTGTGCTCTGAGGTCAGGGAGGATGCTAGTGGCTGGGGTCCATACTTGAGTAGTCTTTCTGGCTGAGCCCTGAGTTCAAGTGGGGCCACTGGGTGGGCTCCCTGGTTGGGCAGGGCTGCTGGTTGTGCTCTGTGGCCAGGTGAAGCCAGTAGCTAGGTTCTGCAAATATCTCTGGTCAGATGATATTGCAAGCTGTGTTCCCTTGCAGGGTGTTGCTACCGATTGTTCTCTGTGATTGGGCAGGGCATTGCTGGGCTCTGCAATCTCGCCTGGTTGGATGGGGCCTCAGGCTGTGCTCTGCAACTGGATGGTGCTGCTGGCCAGACTCTGTGTTCAGGCAGGGCCTCAGGCAGGGCTTCATGACTGCACAGAACCTTAGGCTGTGCTCTGCAATGAGCCAGGGCTGCAGGCTGTGCCCTGAAGTTGGGCAGGGTTGCAGGGTGGGCTTTGTTATTGGTTAAGTTACTGACTGTGCTCTGCTGTTGGATGAGGTCACTGACCAGGCTCTCTGGTCAGGCAGGGCCTCCAGCTATACCCCCAGTTGGGTGGGGATGGACTCTATGCTCTGCAGTTGAGTGGGGTCACAGTATGGGCTGCCTTGTAGAGGGGGGTCACAGGCTATGCTCTGAGATTGGGCAGGGTCACTGGCTCAGCTCTCTGCTTGGGAGAAGCTTCTGGCTATGTTCAGCAATTGGGCAGGGCTGTAGGCTGCACTTCACTGCTGGGTGGGGCTGTAGGCTGGGCTGCATGGCTGCCCAGGGTCACTATGAGGCTCTCTGGTTATGCAGGGCCAGAGGCTATGTCAACATTTGGGCAGTAGTGCTGGCTTGGCTCCTTGCCTGAGTGGAGCTGTGGGATGGGAATCTGTGACTCCCTGGGTTCTTTGGCCAGGCTTCTTGGTCAAGTGGGACTAGAAGCTATGTTCAGCAGTTGGGCAGGGCTGTGAATTTGTTTTCCTGCCCAGGTAGGCCATACAGCCTCCACAGGTGGTATAGTCCATTGGCTGGGGACCCAAATCAGGCAGAATTGCCTACTGAGCTTCCTGGCCAGACATAGCCACCAGCTAGGCTCTGCAGCTGCACAGAGCTGCTGGCTGAGATTCCTGCTTGCGTGCCACCACAAGCAAGAACATAGTCTGCCAAAATCTGAGCACTAGTTGCTATAAGCCCTGCCTCTCTTCTCCATCTTTGTCTGGTCACCAGTGGTTGAGCCCTGCAGATTCCTCCAGTGATCTTTGTGAGGCAAAATGCAAGTGGGCCTCCCAGGAACTGTCCTGCAATGCTGGGGAAGCTGGATGTCCACCTTGGGCTCTCTTTTTCTCGCTGGAGAAGCCATGGGCCCAGGGAGACCCTCTCAGTGTGGCACTGTGCCAGCCTGGGGGAGGGGTGATGTGGTCAAAGTGGAATCAAGCCTCTTACCCTTCTAATGTGGTCCTTTTCAGTCTCGGTGATCCAGGCGTGGTCCTTCAGCCTCATCTCCAGGTGCTGGGATTTTCACAATGGTGTCTTGTCTATGGATAGCTGCTGGTTGGTCTTCTTGTGAAGGGGATTAAAGTTGCAAATAGCCTATGTTGCCATCTTGATGACATCACTCTTGAGACTTCTAAATAAAGAAAATTTATCTATGGGAGCCACATCTCTGTAATCCACATCTCTGTAATCTCTGTA
The DNA here is from genome assembly GCF_020826845.1 of Diceros bicornis minor. NCBI lineage: Eukaryota > Metazoa > Chordata > Mammalia > Perissodactyla > Rhinocerotidae > Diceros > Diceros bicornis. The sequence goes on along the minus strand of NC_080749.1, from coordinate 10,678,894 downwards.
ATTGTGAATAGGAGATGTGCCTCCCTCCCTTTGAGTGGAATCTAGTCTTTAGTTTAAATGTCTTTGGTTCTTCACATTTTTTGAGACTTCAGGGAGGCCAAGTCTACTGAGAGTAAGGTTTTGAGTAACACCATTTACTCATTCATTCTTTCCACATGTCTGCAGAACACATCTCACCACGCACACGTGTAGGCAGATGCACAGATGTACTCAAACCCAGGGCCAGTGTCAGGGAAATCTCCTGAGTTAGAAAATTGCAGGATTTGCCCATCTGCTGTGTTAACCTATGAGGACTCAGGAAAACAGACTGTGGCAAGAACTTTTGAAATGCTAATATTTAGGGATAATAAAACATTTTTTTAGCCCTTCTGCCCCTTTCCTCTGCTACATTAAGCCAGATATTTTCAACTTCCATGCTCTTTTTTTTTTTTTCAGATGCTCAGGGAGAGTTCATTTCTCCAAGGACAATGAGAGAAAATGCACAGAGTGAGCAAGAATTTTGCTTTTAAGCAAGTGATTGGAATTGCAGGCGCCAAGGACAGGCTGGAGGTAATTAGCAGAGCACTGAAGGAATCATCTCTCAGAAAGGGAGAGAATGATGATATCACTTACAGTCCATGGAAGAGAAGGTCAGCAGCAAGTCAAGATGTAGCAAGTGTGCCTTGTATGCAGTCATCAGAAAATCCAGTGGGCCTGCTTTTTATCAAATCAGGGTTATGCACCACTCATATCAGGAGTCATCAAACCAGTGCTATGTACCGCTCTTGGGAGAAGTGTGGCTAACAGTGAACACGTTTGGGATGCATGAGAACTTACTACAAAGCTACTGCTGATTAGGGCAAAAAAGATAGTTGAAAGACATCATGGAACCTGGATAAACAGGGATTCTAGAGTCTGAACCCAGACCCCTTGGGTTCAAACTGTGGCTCAGCCACTTCCCAGCTGGATGAGGCACATTAATTCTTGGAGCCTCAGTTTCTTCATCTGTAACATAGGGGCAATTGTGCTCTCTTAGTGGAGTTGTTATGATATTTAGAAATAATGTGTATATAGTGTGTCTCAGTGCTCAACACATGGTGGATGATTGAAAAATGGAAACGATTGTGAAGATGAAGTGGTGTATCTGTAACTGTCTTGATTCTTGCCTGGGAATGAATAGTTCCAAATGTGAGTTGGCAGAGATGACTTCAGAAGAGAATTCATTTCTTCCTGGGGAGACGGAAGATTGAGATGAGGTCACATACATTTCCCATGGAATAGCTTCATGTTAGAGGCTAGGATATGAAATCTTTCTTTTCATTGCAGACTATAAATACACTTGCTGAAGGATAGAAAGTAGATGGACGAAATCAAATAGCTTAAAGGTAGCATAAAAGAGAGATAAAGTACAAAACCAGATAAAAAAGGACACTATTTCATATCAAGTGAACCCATGCAGCATCTCATCCACCATTTTTCTGATTGCATTTCAGAGTTTATTGGAGCCTAGAATGTCAGTGAATGAGATGACCAGCTTTAAGGATGAGAGGAAGTGGGTTGCCTCCTCCTCTTGTCTTGCTGCAATGGCTAGGTCACAAGCCAAGCCTTTCAAAAATGAAAGAATGCCTGGGCCTGCATTTTTCAGCCTCCTTCACAGCTGGCCCCCATCCCCTACACCTCCCCTCTCCCTCTCAGCTTGCTTTGGGGTGACTACTTGCTGAATCTGTCCCTGCTGGCCCTCCCAGGCTGTTGCGAGTCTATCAGATTCTCCAAGCAGGACTCAGCTCTGCTCCCTGCTTTGTAATCTACCACCTACTCCATGGCTTATGCCTGGATAGGTTGTGTCCTGATGTGTGACCACTCCAGGGGCAGCCCTACTGGAACTGCCTTGCCTCTCAAGGCTCTGGTCCTGGGAGGTGGCCTCCAAGAGTATCTTGCACTCCTGACAGAGGAGGATCTCAGTAACATTGAGACTGAAAAGAGAGAAGGGAGGAGAAAAGAGGCTTGGGTCATCAAGTTCAGGCTGACAATATGTAAAGCTATGGTTTATGTGAATTATTTTAATGAAATAAAGACATCTGCTAGATTGATGGTTCTCAAACTCTGTTCTGAGGACAACTGGCAGGTCCCCAGGCCCCTTCACGGGGATCCTTGAGGTCAAAACTATTTTCATAATACTAAGATGTCAGTTGCCTTTTTTTACTCCCATTCTCACATGAGTGTACGGTGGAGTTTTCCAGAATCTCCATGACATATGATGACATCATCTTTCTGTATGCTGGGTACTTTTGTGTTTTAAAAATTTCTCAGTTTGAATTTCTAATTTGGTAAATGTTGGCCAATGTAATTTAGATAAACAAAAGCTCTTTGGAGATTCCCGATAAATTTTAAGAGTAAAGAGATCCTGAGACCAAAATGGCTGAGAACCACTGTTCTAAATTGTGGTTGTGCATTCAACTGAGGGGTGGACAGATTGGGAGAGAAATTTGCCAGGATGGGGATTGTGGGATTATGAAGATTCTCTAGGTTTTATCAGTACAAGGACTGGTGCAGAGACGGGTGCATAATTAATCATTGCATTAATTAATTACATTTACTCATTCCTTCTATAATTCTACAAGGCATTTTAGTGTATTGTTTAAACATACAAGCTCTGTTTCAGACTGTCTGCATTCAGATCCTTGCTCAGCCACTTTTTAACTCTGAGACCTTGGGCAAGTTAACGAAGCTCCTTGTGCCTCAGTTTCTTCATTCGTAAGTGAGGATTAAAATTCTTTTCTCATGGGATTATTGTGAAGGTTTAAATGAGATAGTGCAGGTAAATTGCTTAGCCAGTGCCCTTGTGTGCTGGTTATTCTTCCTTTGAACCTCTCTGCCTCCCCTCCCCTACACATTCTCGACCCTTCTTTACCTTGTTGTGTCCCGAGGGGAAGGAGATGAGAGGTGGGAGGAGAGAGAGGTAGGGTATTTCTTTCCCTGCTTCCTTCCTGCTTTGGTGAGTCTTTGCACTGAATGGGTCTTCCTCAACCACAGCTGCAGCTACAGCTCTGGGGCTGGGTCTTTCTCCATGGTTTAAGTCTCAGTCTGTCCTCCCCGTCTCCTCAGGCTAGGCTGCTGCTATCCTTGGGTGCCTCCCTGTCCTTTGTTTCTCTCTCCTGCACACAAGCAATTCACACCTGTAAATAGTCTTTGTTAAGTTCTCTTCAGGATTCCAGTGAGCTGGCCGTGTTCCCTGTTGGGATCCTAGCTGTACGCTGGCAAGTAGCAAGATCTTAAAACGTGTTAGTGGTGACGACTCTGGGCTGTTGCTGGTGCTGACAGCCAGCTATTATCACTGCTTCTGAGATGCTCCCCTGTGCTTATTCCCAAGACAGACACAGACAGAGCAGTTTTTGCTCCTAAGGAGCTTGCAGTCTAGATGAGGGGATTGGACATTTAGTGACCAAAGAGTTAAGCAGAAGCCTGAAGCCATAAATGCTAAGTGCCAACATGGCTAGTGCTGCAAATAAGTTCTCCTGGAGTTCAGAGGGGGAGGAACTGGCTCTTGAGAAATGGGGCACTTTTCAATAGGGGGAGAAAAGTGGAAGTGTCGCCGGGGCAGGTGGGGGGCGGTGAAAGTGGCCCAGATTCCCCGGGCAGCGAGGGGAACACCTGATTGATGTGAACAGAGCCTGATGCAGACGTAGAGTGACCAGGCTGGAATCTGATCCTGGAGCTGGCTGAGGAATCGGGCCTTCTTCCCATTGGAGTCATTCAGGGTTTGTAGCAAGCAGAGGCTAAAGTGATGGCTGTGGTGATGGATGAGACGTACATGTGGTCCAGACTTGGGCTAGAGGATGGAGAATCTGCAGGCAGGTGGAAGGCCTTGTGATCATGGGAGGGAAGACCTGAAGGCCTGGACTGGGCAATGGCAGGGAATGGAGAGGAGAACTGGGAAGGAGAGAGATTCTGAGGCTGAGAGCTAACTCAGTGACTCACTATGGTTTAAAGCAATAGGGTGTATTTTTTTCATATAACAAGAAATCTGGAGACAGTTGCCTGCTGGTCTTGATCCAGTGGCTCAGATGTCAGGACAGACATAAATGTACTTGTCTTGGTCTTTCCCTCATGACCATAGGAGGGTTGCTGCAGCTCCAGCCATCACCTTTGTGAGGTAGAATGCTGGGATGGGAGGCAGCACCACATGTATCTGTCCTTTTTATCAGTAAAGGAAAGTGTTGCTAGTCTCCCTCAGTTATAGAAGAGGACACTCAGGCCTAGAGAGTTTGAGCCACTCTCCAAACACTGAGAGTCAGCATGACTCTTGCCAAGAGTTTCCAGCTCCCCTCCTTTCCTGTCCTGGACCCACAAAGCCTACTTGCTGCTTGCATGTGCCCTACCCCATCAGGAGGCATCTGCATTCTAGTGAAATCAAATACCAAGGCAAGTTAATGGCTGGAGGGAACCCACACGGGGGATGGCCTCTTGGTTTCTTTTGTGTGCTGAGACTAGGCCTCCTGCCTTCTGGATGGGAATAAATGACACTAACGATATTCAGGAAAAGAACTCAGCATTTAATTGTGATCAAGGAATGGGCAACCTTCCATCCTGATGTCCTGCCAGAGTCTTGATGATGTCCTACTCCTCCCATCACCTGTTCTACCCCCAGCCCTTTCCTCCTTCCTAAGTCTCCTTCACTGGCTCCCTGATGCCCAGGGGGAGTGTCCCCATTCAGGCTGAAGTGTACCACTTGCTGAGCCGGCTCGGCCCCTCTGTCCTTGACCCTGCCCAGCACCCGGGCAGGCACGGATCCGAGTCCTGAACTGTAAGGGTCAGCAAATGGCATCAAGGCACCTGGTGAACATGGTTTGTTTTGATTATTTTTCCTCCACTGGAAAATTACCAGATAATTATTTTTTACAGATTTAATTTAAATGGAAGCAGAGACCTTGAAACAAGTTGCAAATTAGAACGAAGTGTAGAGAATCGGAAACATGGAGACGAAACTTTCTGCTCTTTTGCATTTTTCTACTGTGAGGCCAAGGGCATGTCAGAGGTGTCAGCCCAGGGCGATAGCCTCATCCCACCACCGCTGATGGTTTTGTTCCAGTAATCTTGGATTTCAAATGTGGCTGTGGGAAGACCATTATTCTCATAAGCAGGCCACCTGGGGTGGGTGTGGGGTGGTGTGGGGAGGGATCAAGAGCAGGTCCCTGGATGTATTTTCTCTGTCCCCAGATTTCCAGCTGATGGAGGGGCTGTTTCCTGAGTTTGGAATGAAATCTGAGCGTGTAACTGCCTACTGTAAAGCTCCTCTGGTCCCTGCACATCTTCAGAGCCCGTCCCTGCCTCTCTCCCACCACGGGACTCTTGCAGGGACAGGTACTGTGGATTCTCTGCACATGACAGGCTGCTTCTCGGCCCTTTGCCACAGTCTCCTTGCTTTCCTAATACGTCTCACCTTTCCTAACACATCTGACTAATACTCACTCACCTGTCAGGGCCCAGGAAGCCATGCTGAGCTCTCAGAGTAGGCTCCCGTCACACCTCTATAATGCATTCCTCTATAATATTGAAATTAGCTCTGTGCTTTTCCTTCTCTTTATGGATTGGCGAGATCTGTGAGAACAGAGTCCGTGCCTCATTCCCTTCTGAATTCCCAGCCCCAGCACAGTACGTGGCCCAGAGCGACACTCAATAATCCTACATTGAACTACACTGAACGAACAGCAAGAGTATATCACTTGGCTGTTGGAGGATGACCAGTCAAGGCTCCTCTCGGCACAGTTGAACCCCCAGAAGCCATGCACGGCAGCTATGGATCTCGAGCCTGCTGCAGGCTCATCTCTTAAAGCAAAAATTGAGCTTGAGCTGGTGAAGCAAGCGCGCCCCTCTGTATTCCTTTCTGGCAATTGCTTTCGTTTAATATTTGCGCCTAGACGCACCCATTCCTGCTGGCGGATTTTAATAGTCCACTTGACATTTTCCATTTTTTGGATGGTTGTTCCTATTAAATTGTTGTAATGAGACAAATGAATATTACTTTTTTTTCTCTTCCTCAAAATCTGTTTCTAAATGGACTGTGTTCCAAGCTTACAACAGCAGTAGATATTCCCTGCATGACTGAGCTGGTGGCTTGAAAGATACAGCATCAAAGTGGGCATTGGAGCCAGCCCTCGAGGTCTCCTCCAGCTGTTTGCTTTCAGAGATGAGGAAATGAGACCAGAGGAGGGAAGTCACTGCTAAATTCACTTACAAACTCTCATCATAAGTTTATTTATCCTTCAATTATCAATGAAATTGCCACTAAAGACTTTGCTAAACTGCTAGAGTGTAGGAGTAAGAATAAAAAATAATAGCCCATATTTTCAGCACCTGAGACAATGACAATATTTTAGTATTTTTATTGGTAGGTTTTTCCATATGTACATATTTTACACTTACTTTAATAAATATGTAAATCCAAAAAGAAAAAATATACAGTATGAAGAAGAAAATAAAAAATCACCCATAACTCAAGTCCCCAGAGTTAAGAACTGTTAGCAGTTTGGTATGTAATCTTTGGAAATGCTTTTTTCTCTCTCTTTCTAATAAATTAAAAAAATAGGATCATACTATTCATCTTGTTTGGCAACTTGCTTTTTGTCACTTACTAATATATCATAAACATCTTCTGGAACCAAGAAGTATCTACAGCCTCGGCTTTAATGATTGGATGGCAGCCCATTATATAGATGTACCACAATTTATTTATCAAAATTGTTCTTATTAGACATGTAAGTTGTTCCCAGTTTTTGCTATTATACATAGGACTTTGATAAATATCTTTGGCTGTGAAAGAATACACTTTTGTACTGTTATTTATGATTTTGTTAGGGTAAATTGCATAAAGGTAATTTATAGGTCACTGTGCTTGCGTGTTTTAGAGACACTTGATGTGTCCTTCAAATTGCATTCCAGAAGACAACATCAGGTCAGTTCTTACAGAAGCATAGGAGAAAGTTCATTTCTCCACAACTTTCCTTGCTCCATTCAAATCTTCCTCTTATTTCATCAGTTTTGGTCAATTCATATCTTTGAAAATCAACTATTTCTCTGAGATTTTGACTTTTATTAACATAAAATTGTACATAGTTTTCTCTTATAATAAACAAACAACCATTTCATGCCTGTGGTTGTTAAGTTCTTTCTCATTCCTAGTATTTTGTTAAGAAGAACAGAATGGTCTGGGAATATTTCAAAGTGATTCCTTTCCCCCTCCCTCTGTTGCCAGGGGATTTTTCTCCAATCTTCACCGGGAGAACCTGGGAGAGCTCCCAGAGGTAAAGCTCACAAAGTGTGGAGACCCCCCCCCCCAAGACAATGCCCCCCTGCAGTTCTTAACTCACAATGTGTCCACACCAAGCCTCTAGCACTTCGTCAATTACAGTTTGTTTTCCTACCTCAGTACTGGTTCTCATGGTGGTTTCTGCTCCTGGGATTCTATTCCAGGAAGCTGTGATTCCTGTATCCACCTGTCTTGGGGCAGCAGTGTGCCCAGTGATCTCAGTTCTCTGACGGATCTAAGAAGAGTTGTTGATTTTCAGTTTCTTCAGCTCTTTTCATGTTATAAGGATGGGAATGGCAACTTACAAGCTCCTTACACACAGAACCGGGTACCAGAAGTCTTCCATTCTTAACATTTTGAATTTTTGTTTTTCTTTCTTTTTTTTTTTAATTGAGGTAACATTGGTTTATAACATTTTATAAATTTCAGGCATACATCATTATATTTCGATTTCCGTTAGACTGCATCATGTTCACCACCCAAAGACTAATTACCATCCATCACCATACACATGTGCCCAGTCACCCTTTTCGCCCTCTTCCCTCCCCCCTCCCCCCTTCCCCTCTGGTAACCACCAATCCAATCTTTGTCTCCATGTGTTTGTTTGTTTTTGTTTTTATCTTCTATTTATGAGTGAGATCATAAGGTATTTGACTTTCTTCCTCTGATTTATTTCGCTTAACATAGCACCCTCAAGGTCCATCCATGTTGTCACAAATGGCAAGATTTCATCTTTTTTTATAGCTGAGTAGTATTTCATTGTATATGTATACCACATCTTCTTTATCCATTCGTCCACTGGTGGACATTTATGTTGTTTCCAAGTCTTGGCTATTGTGACTAACGCTGCAATGAACATAGGTGTGCATATATCTTTACACATTCGTGTTTTCATGTTTTTTGGATACACACTCAGCAGTGGAATAGCTGGGTCATACGGTAGTTCTATTCTTAATTTTTTGAGGAATCTCCATACTGTTTTCCATGGTGGCTGCACTAGTTTACATTCCCAACAGCAGTATATGAAGGTTCCCTTTTCTCCTCATTCTCTCCAACACTTGTTATTTTTTGTCTTGTTAATTATAGCCATTCTAATGGGAGTGAGGTGATATCTCATTGTAGTTTTGATTTGCGTTTCCCTAATAATTAGTGATGTTGAACATCTTTTCATGTGCCTGTTGACCATCTGTATATATTCTTTGGAAAAATGTCTGTTTAGATCTTTTACCCAGTTTTTAATTGGGTGGTTTATTTCTTTGTTGTTGAGATGTATGAGATCTTTATGTATTTTGGAAATTAACCACTTATCAGATGTGTGGTTTGCAAATATCTTCTCCTAATGGTTAGGTTGTCTTCTCATTTTGTTGATGGTTTCTTTTGCTCTGGAGGAGATTTTCAGTTTGATGTAGTCCCACTTGTTTATTTTTCTTTTGTTTCCCTTGCCGGGTCAGACATGGTACTTGAAAATATGTTGCTAAGACCAATGTCGAAGAGTGTTTTACCTATGTTTTCTTCTAGAAGTTTCATGGTTTCAGGTCTTACATTCAAGTCTTTAATCCATTTTGAGTTAATTTTTGTGTACGGTGTAAGATAATGGTCTACTTTCATTTTTTTGCATGTGGCTGTCCAGTTTTCCCAACACCATTTGTTGAAGAGACTTTCCTTTCTCCATTTTATGTTCTTGGCTCCCTTGTCGAAAATTAGCTGTCCCTAGATGTGTGGGTTTATTTCTGGGCTCTTGGTTCTCTTCCATTGATCTGTGTGTCTGTTTTTGTGCCAGTACCATGCTGTTTTGATTACTGTAGCTTTGTAGTATATTTTGAAGTTAGGGAGTGTGATATCTCCAGCTTTGTTCTTTTTTCTTAGGATTGTTTTGGCTACTTGGGGTCTTTTGTTGTTCCATATAAATTTTAGGATTCTTTGTTCTATTTCTGTGAAAAATGTCCTTGGGACTTGATAGGAATTGCATTGAATCTATAGATTGCTTTAGGAAGTATGGACATTTTAACTATGTTAATTCTTCCAATCCAAGAGCATGGAATATCTTTCCAATTCTTTGTCTTGTCTTCCATTTCCTTCAACAATGTTTTATAGTTTTCAGTGTACAGGTCTTTCATCTCTTTGGTTAAATTTATTTCTATGTATTTTATTCCTTTTGTTGCAATTGTAAATGAGATTGTATTCTTAATTTCTCTTTCTGCTACTTCATTGTTAGTGTATAGAAATGCAACTTATTTTTGTATGTTAATTTTGTATCCTGCAACTTTACTGTATTCATTTATTATTTCTAATAGTTTTTATGGATTCTTTGGGGTTTTCTCTATATAAAGTCATGTCATTTGCAAATAGTGACAGTTTTACTGCTTCCTTTCCAATTTGGATCCCTCTTATTTCTTTTTCTCGGCTGATGGCTCTGGCTAGGATTTCCAATACCATGTTAAATAAGAGTGACGATAGGGTTCATCCTTGTCTGGTTCTTATTCATAAAGGGATAACTTTCAGTTTTTCACTGTTTGAGTATGATATTAGCTTTGAGTTTGTCATATACGGCCTTTATTATGTTGAGGTACTTTCCATCTATACCCATTTAATTCAGTTTTTATCATAAATGGATGCTGTATCTTGTCAAATGCTTTCTTTGCATCTATTGAGATGGTCATGTGATTTTCATTCTTCATTTTGTTAATCATGTTTATTGATTTCTGGGTGTTGAACGATCTTTGTATCCCTGGAATAAATCCCCCATGATCATGGAGTATGATCTTTTTAATGTTTTGCCGAATTTCATTTGCTAGTATTTTGTTGAGGTTTTTTTTATCAATGTTCATCAGTTCATCAATTTTCTTTTTTGTGTTATCCTTGTCTGGTTTTGGTATCAGGGTAATGTTGGCCTCATAGAATGAGTTAGGAAGCTTCCACTCCTCTTCAATTTTTTGGAAGAGTTTGGAAAGGATAGGTATTAAGTTTTCTTTGAATGTTTTGTAGAATTCACTGGGGAAGCCATATGGTCCTGGACTTTTGTTTTTTGGGAGGTTTTTAATTACTGTTTTGATCTCCTTAGTGGTGATTGGTCTATTCAAACTCTCTATTTCTTCTTGATTCCTTTTTGGAAGGTTGTGTGATTCTAAGAATTTATCCATTTCTTCTAGGTTATCAAATTTGTTGGTGTATAGATTTTTGTAGTATTCTCACTGTATTTCTGAGACGTCCCTTGTAATTTTTCCTCTTTTGTTTTTTTTTTTTTAAAGATTTTTTTATTTATTTATTTTTTCCCCCAAAGCCCCAGCAGACAGTTGCATGTCATAGCTGCACATCCCTCCAGCTGCTGCATGTGGGACGCGGCCCCAGCATGGCCGGAGAAGCGGTGCGTCAGTGCACGCCCGGGATCCGAACCCGGGCCGCCAGCAGCGGAGTGCGTGCACTTAACCGCTAAGCCACCGGGCCGGCCCTCCTCTTTTGTTTTTGATTTTATTTATTTGGGCCTTCTCTCTTTTTTTCTTGGTGAGTGTACCCAAAGGTTTGTCAGTTTTGTTTATCTTTTCAAAGAACCGGTTCTTAGTTTCATTGATTTTTTTCTATTTTTTTTTTAGTCTCTATTTCATTTATTTCTGCTCTGATTTTTATTTCCTTCCTTCTACTGATTTGGGGCTTTGTTTGTTCTTCTTTTTCAAGTTCCTTTAGGTTCTCTGTTAGATTGTTTATTTGAGATTTTTCTTGTTTGTTGAGGTAGGCTTGTATTGCTATAAACTTCCCTCTTAGTTCTGCTTTTGCTGTATTCCCTCAATCTTGGCATGTCATATTCTCATTTTTCTCCAGGTATTTTTTGATTTCTTTTTTGACCCAGTCATTGTTCAGTAGCATTTTGTTTAATCTCTACATATTTGTGGCTTTTCCAGTTCTCTTCTTGTAGTTGATTTCTAGTTTCATACCATTGTGGTCAGAAAGATACTTGGTATTATTTCAATTTTCTTAAATTTATTGAGACTTGTTTCACGGCCTAATATGTGATCTATCCTGGAGAATGTTCCATGTGCATTTGAAAAGAATGGGTATTCTGTGGTTTTTGGATGGAATGTTCTATATATATCCGCTAAGTCCATCTGATCTAATGTGTCATTTATGGCCAATGTTTCCTTATTGATCTTCTGTTTGGATGTTCTATCCATTGATGTAAGTGGAGTGTTAAAGTCCCTTACTATTATTGTGTTATTGTCTATTTCTCCTTTTATGTCTTTTAATAATTGCTTTATATATTTAGGTGCTCCTATGTTGGGTACATAGATATTTACAAGTGTTATATCCTCTTGTTGGATTGTTCTCTTCATCATTGTGTAGGGCCCTTCTTTTGTTATAGTTTTTGTTTTAAAGTCTATTTTGTCTGATATGAGTATTGCTACCCCAGCTTTTTTTCATTGCCATTAGCATGGAGTATCTTTTTCCATCCCTTCACTTTCAGTTTGTGAATGTCTTTAGATCTGAAGTGTGTCTTTTGTATACAGCATATATATGGGTCTTTTTTTTTTTTTTTGCTGAGGAAGATTAGCCCTGAGTTAACATCTGTTGCCAATCTTCCTTGTTTTTTGCCTGAGGTAGATTAGCCTTGAGCTAACATCTGTGCCTATCTTCCTCTACTTTATATGTAGGTCGCTGCCACAGTGTGGCTGACGAATGGTGTAGGTCCACGCTCAGTATCCAAATCTGTGAACTGGGGCTGCTAAAGTGGAATGTGCCAAGTTTAACCACTATGCCATGGGGTCTGCCCCTGGGTCTTGTTTTTTTATTCAATCAGCCACCCTATGTCTTTCGATTGGAGCATTTAGTCCATTGACATATAAAGTAGCTATTGATAAGTATGTACTTATTGCTATTTTGTTACTTTTTTTCCAGGTGTTTTAGTAGTTCTTCTCTGTTCCTTTCTTCTTCTCTTGCTCTCTTCTCTTGTGATTTGGTAGCTTTATTTAGCATTATGTTTAGGTACTTTTCTCTTAATTTTGTGTGTATTTATTATAGGTTTCTCATTTGTGATTACCATGAGGTTCATATTTAATAACCTATGTAAAATAGCCATCTATATTAAGTTGACGGTCTCTTAAGTTTGACCCCTTACTAAAAGTCCTACACCATTATTCCCCTCCCCCCACATTTTATGTTTTTGATATCATATTTAACTTCTTTTTTTGATCTGTCTTTTCCTTAATCTTTTATCATGGAAATAGATAATTTTAGTACTTTTGTCTTTTGACCTTCATATTAGCTTTATAGGTGGTTGATCTGCTACCTTTACCGTATATTTGCCTTTACCAGTGATTTTTTTCCTTTGATAATCTTCTTATTCCTATTTGTGGTCTTTTCTTTTCCACTTAAATAAGCCTCTTTAACATTTCTTGTAAGACCGGTTTATTGGTGGTAAACTCCATTAGTTTTTGTTTGTCTGGAAAACTCTTTATCTCTCCTTCCATTCTGAATGATACCCTTGCCGGGTAAAGCATTCTTAGTTGTAGGTTTTTCCTGTCAGAACTTTGAGTATATTGTGCCACTTCCTTTCCAGCCTGTAAAGTTTCTGCTAAGAAGCCAGCTATTAGCCTTATGGAGTTTCCTTTGTATGTAACTTGCTGACTTTCTCTTGCAGCTTTTAGGATTCTCTCTTTATATTTTATTCTTGACATTTTAATTATAGTGTGTCTTGGTGTGGGCCTCTTTGGGTTTATCTTTTCTGGTGCTCTTTGTGCTTCCTGTACCTGTATGTCTGTTTCCTTCCCCACATTAGGGAAATTTTCAGCTATTATTTCCTCCAGCAGGTTCTCTGTCCCTTTGTCTCTCTCTTTTCCTTCTGGGACACCTATAAAATGAATGTTAGTGTGCTTGACATTGTTCCAGAGGTCCCTTAGACTGTCTTCATTTTTTTAAATTCTTTTTTCTTGTTTCCATTCTGCCTGGGTGATTTCCTCTAGTCTTTCATCCAGATCACTGATCCATTCTTCTGTGTCATCTACTCTGCTGTTGATTCCCTCTAGTGACTTTTTTCATTTCCATTACTGTATTCTTCAGTTCTGATTGGTTCTTTTTTATATTTTCCAATTCTTTGTTGAAATTCTCACTGTGTTCATCTATTCTCCCAAGATCAGTGAACATCCTGATGACTATTAGTTTGTACTCTTTATCAGTTAGGTTGTTTATTTCTGTTTTGTTTAGTTCTTTTTCTGAGGATTTGTCCTTTTCTCTTATTTGGAACATATTCCTTTGTCTCCTTATTTTGCCTACTTCTCTGTGCTTATATCTATGTATTAGGTAGATCAGCTACGTCTCCTGATCTTGGAGAGGTGGCCTTATGTAAGAGATGTCTTATGGGGCCCAGCAATGTTCTTCCCTCTCATCACCAGTTCCAAATGTTCCAGGAGTGTCCCCTGTGTGGGCTGCAGGTGCCCTTCTGTTGTGGTAGAGTTGCTCTTGCTGCAGATGCACAGGAAGTCTAGGCTAGCTGGTTGTACGGCTTAGCTGCTTGTGGCTGCTAACATCCCTCTAGTCACTTCATTGGGCAGGGTTAGCCCCAGTACACATAGCACACACTGGCTGCTGTTTTGTTGTTAAGTGAGTCAGGCCCCCAGCATAGCTATTTGCTAGGCTCAGGGACTCAAAATTGCTGTAGGCCTCTTGCCTGCACTGCTGTTGTCAGTTCTTTCAAGAGTGCAGCTGGGTGGGGCCAGCCCCAGGTGTGGCAGCACACACAATCATTTCTGGCATTGGAGGGTGGGTCGGATCCCCTGTGTGGCTCTTTGAGACAGCCAGAGGCACAAGTCTGGTGCAGCCAACAAGCCCCACCACTTGTGGGCCCACACACCCCACCAACACAGGCCCACCTGTCAAGCACGCCCTGCCCCACTGAGACAGACCCACTTGCCCCATGGCAGAGGTCCAACACACCCTGCCTACATGTGCCCACAAGTTCTCTGTGGGCTTGCTGGTGGCAGGGCCAGTCTCTAGGGCAGGCTGCCTACCTTGGCTGAGCTGGATTAAATCAGTGCTATAGTGGACAGGGCAAACCCCTGCACGAACAGGCCAGAGGAATAACCAATGGCATCTGCCAGCATCTGTGTCAGCACACTGGGACTAGGTCACAATAATGACTGCTGCCAGTGTCTCAGTCCCTGGGGAGGTGGGCCCAGCTGCCTCCTTCCTCTCTGAGATGTGCTCAGAGCTTATCAATGACTCTCTTTTACCAAAGGACCATGCACCTTTCTTTCTGATGATTTTGTGTTAGTTTTCAGAAGGCGTGAATCTGTGTGTGGTTCCTTTAAGAGCAGGCTTTTATTTCTCTTATGTTCTATAGTTTTCTGGGGGTATTCCTTGTTGATTTTAATAGCCAGCAAGGCCAGGCATTATGGTTTTTGTCTTGGTTGTGCTGAATTCAAAGACTGCTTATTGTGGCATGGCTCTCCTGCTCAGATCCCCTCCTCCTCCAGGAAAAGCTTCGTACCTTAAGATTGCTCCTGGCTGTGAAGTGCTGTGGCTAGAATGTGTTTTTTTCCTCAGTAGAGGGGTATTGCTGCTTCTTCCACCTCTGTCAGTGTTGTCCCTTGTTGTGAGGTATCTTTTTATCAGTTTCCAGTTCTCTCTCAGACGTAATTGTTACACATGTAGTTGTAGATTTGTTGTGTCCATGGGAAGAGATGAGTTCAGAGTCCTCCTACACTGCCACCATCTTCCCAGCAATCCTGTTCTTCTTTTTTATTGAGTAACATTGTGACTTATTTTTCTGCATTATTGGTCCTTTCACAAAACAAGTTCTTTTGGTTGATTCTGCTTTTTAGGATTTGAATGAATTATTTCCAGCTTTTATATTTAATAATTTCTTTCTCTTTCTTTCTTTAGGTTTTATTTTGCCATTATTCTTCTAGCTCTTTGAGTTAGTTTATTTTTATTTTATTATCTCATAATTTTACTTTGATTCCTTTGTTCTGCTAACTTTCTTAGGGAGAGGGATTACCTGTATGTTGCTAGGTCATAAGCTTCTTTAGGACAAGAATCATGCCTGTTTTCTTCACCATCATACTTCAGTTCAGAGCACAGTGAGAAGTGCAAATAAAGTGCATAATCCACAGTCGTTGAATAAATGAATGAATGAATGCATGAATGCTAGATTTAGGGTGTCTATCTTCCTTATTCCATATATTTTCTCTGGTTAAATTTATTTGGCTATTTCTTGAACATTAAATTTTCTGCAGAAAAAATGTTTTGCTTCTTTGACCAATTGTACTATATATGCAATTTTAAATCTTGTTTTGTAAAATTTAATCTGGTTATCATATTTTTTATAAAGTTTTTAATAATGTTATTATGAGTTCATTTCCATTCACTGAATGTATCATATTTTACTTAATTATTAACCTATTGATGTAAATTTGAGATATTGACAATTATTTTTGCTATTTAAAGAAAGTATGTGAATATTTTTATGCACGGAGTTTTTAAAGTAGTATAGAAACTTTCTTCACAATAAAAACACTATAGTGAAGTCTATGGGTCAAAAGCATGAATATTTAATTGTTTTATTTTGACAAATGGTTTTCCAAAAGGGTAGTACAATATTTGGCAGCCACCAGAAATACAACAATGTAATTGTCTCCCTGTAGTTTTGCTAATTGGGGTGCTGTCTGTCCCTGTCTTCCATCTCTGGCTCAATGCTTTTTGCATTACACGGTCATGATTTTCTGTCTCTTTAGATCTTTAGAAACTTTTCCCAGTTTCTCAAATGCAAAGAAGCTTAGAGTGACACAGATCAAGATTAAGATGATACACTTAATTATTTACTTCACTTATTCTTCTATTAAAAAAAATTTAAGGTTGATTAAATCTTTTTAAAGTCACAGAAATACAAAGGAGAAAATAAGTCCCAACTGGCTCATTTATTATTGAATGCATTTCACAGGTTAAAAAAGTCAAACCATGTAGAATGGAAGAGAATGGCAAGTGAAAGCCTCATTTCCCATTTTCTGTTCCTCTCCCTGGAGGTAACTACTTCTAAATGCGTCTTTGAGTCTTTCCAGAATGAATTTATATACACTTACCAGCAAATTTATTATATTTCCTAGAATCTAAGATGCTTTAGTGCTGGCCTTTTCTTGGTCTTACCGGAAAGTGTCAATGGACATTCTTCACAAACCTTGCAGCTGCCGCCTGGCTGGCCGTGGATGTGAGCGGCTCCTGATTGTGAGAGGCATCCTTTTTTATAAAGGTCAGGTGTGCATCTTAGAGTCAATGAAACAGGGTGCATCTATTTCTATATTTTTTATCTATATAAAAGACTCATATTATTCAGACTTTTCTGTGTCTTGCAGGGAAGTTAAAAAAATTATATCAGACAACACAACTAGTAATGGGAGGAGCCGGGGTTTGAAACAGGTTCCTCTGTTATGGAAGCACATATTTTCAGCCACTGTGATATCTACCTCTCAGATGGCACACTCGGGACCAATAGATAAAAGTTCCCAGGAAGCAGAGCCAGATTCAACTTAAGAGACAACGCCAGTAGTGGGGTTTGTGCAAGTGATTGCCTGCCTTGTGAAAGAGTGAGCTGGAGGTACCCCATTTTTGAAAACTGACCTTCAGTTCTAGGTGTTCAGGAAATATTTTAATCAGAATAATGAACCTGCAAGCGATTTCAAATTTAGAGTGGGGAGCTTTCCCAAGACAAGCTCAGAGACGGGTTGAGCAGTTGGTAGTTGAGTGTGCTATGGGTAGAAGGCATGAGGAATGTTACAGCGTTGACTCTGCCGCTGACCCAGAATGAAACATTGAGCCAATCAATCCTTTGTGCCTCAGGTTCTTTGTCTGTAAAATGGGAGAAGCTGGACTTAATGAATTTGAATGTACTTTCCAACTCAACAATTCCATTACAGTTTTTTTGAACCTAGAGTTTTGTTGGGTAGAAAGAAAAATCTTATTAGATACTGATATTCAGGGATGAAGTCTTTTCAGCTCTGGCTACATAGCACTGGGAACTTTTCCTTTTTAAAACTCAACCCCTCTCCCCCACCCCAAATTGGCCATTCTTCCTCATTTCTTTTCAAGAATGTAGGATGGCTAACAGCAAAAAAGTGAGCAAATGTGGAGAGGTCTGAGATCAAAGTGAGCTCATTTATACCAGAAGCAATTATGCATCATGCCCCTGATCTCCGATGCTGGGGTCTCATTCTTGCAGATTAATCACCTGGCCTTATTTCTGAGCTGTCATAGCTAAGATCTTCACTCCATGACAATAGCCTAAGTTGCTGGAGGGATGAACTATGGTTTTTAATCATTCCACAGGAGACTGTAGATTTGGGGGATAAGGTTGCAGAGAGCAAGAACACTTTTGCCACATTTTTATTCGTATGTGGGTTACACAGTCTCTTTCTGGCTACCTACCTCATTTGTTCCACTCATATTTACTGAGCATCTACTATGCATTAGATTTTTTCCTATGTGCTGGAGATACAGCAGTGAACAGACAGGAAAACAACCTTTCCTCCTGGAGCTCACATTCCACCGGGGAGACAAACAAATAAACTCACAAAATATATGTTGTTATATCAGGTAGTGATGTTATAAAGCACTTGGGGAAGATGAGGCAGGCTAAAGGCCTAAAGTGACCAAACTGGGGTTGAGGTGGTCATGGTAGCTATTTTAGATAGGATGATTGGGGAAGTCTCTTGGATGAGGTGACATTTGAGTGAAGGGAGAGGATTTTTCTAGTTGGGGAAAGAATAAGAACAAAGACCTTGAAGGATAAATGAGCTTGGTATGTTCAAGAAACAGCAAGAAGGTCCAAGTGTCAGGGAAGAGATTAGTGGGTGAGGGAGGGCCACGTCCCATAGGCCTTGTCAGTCACAGTAGGAAGTTAGAATTTTATCCTGATTCTATCAAGAAGCCATTGGAGGGTTTGAGAGGAGATGAAGCATTTTCTGATTTATGTTTAAATCTAGCTGCTGTGTGAAGTGTTAATTATAGGGGCAAGTGTTGGAGCAGAGAGAGCAGCTAAGAGGTTCCTGCAGAGTCTGGAAGAAATAGTGGCAGCTGGAACTGAGAAGGTAGCAGGAAGATGGTGAGAGGTGGTTGGATTCTAGACATATTTTGAAAGAAGAACCAAGGGGATTGACTGTCAGATTGGGTGTGAGGGGTGAGGGAAAGAGAAGAGACAAGAGTAATAGAGATTTTTGGCTTTAGCCAAAATGAATGAATGGACACGCCATTTACTGAGGTGGGAAAGCCTGGGGTGGAGGGGCTGGAGAAGAATGGCAAATCATGTGTCTATTTGGGACCTGCCTTTGAGGTGTCCAAGGGAAGACGTTGGATATGGAGTCAGATACATGAATTTGGAGCTCAGGGTTGTGTTCTGGACTAGGGGAATATTTGGGGGTCTTCAGCATGTATGTGGGTGTTACTAAGGCCACAGGACTAGAGAAAGTGTGAGGCAGCCTTGCAGCGAGCTGAGTTGGGGAATGTCATACCCATGCCAGACTTGGGTTGGCTCCAGGTTTGGAGAAGTTGTGAGATGGTCCTGCTTTGGCTTAAAGTCTTTGCTGGCTTTCCATTCCAACCTTTCCAGAGAGCTCTGAACTCTGGAAATTATTGGGAAAGTGGCAACATTAATAAGGCTAATACTTTCATCCTCATTTAACGTCTTTGTTAAACGCTATTACTTTTTGATTAGAACTAAAGGTGGGGAGGTGAGTAATGGCACTCCAGACCTCCAACACACTGATGCCTTGACTGGCAGCTCCCCTTAAGAATAAATTCAGAGTGAGCTCTATGAGATGTAATATACCATCTCAGGAGATTGATCTCCTTCTTGTGACCACTACACTTGGATTTCATAGACACACGCCATGCTGGTGGCAGGATTTAGGCCCTAGGGTCATGGATTCCATGGGGACTTTTAACCCATTCAGTGGCTTCAGGTTATGCTATGACTCCAGCTGGGCTTGCAAGAGTAGCTACACATAAGAGAAAACCATTTCACAGTTTGCAGACTCTAAGTTACCTCCTTCACCCTGGTGCATGGCTTGATCTTCGGACGTTATCCACGTCAATAGGCAATGAAGATGACATTACTTCTAGCTGTTCTTTGACGTTGGGAGGAGTCACTGGACCTCCATCTGTCTGTTGGGGCCTCTTTGGGCCTCACTTCTCTGTACTACTTGCCCTCCATCTTCAATAAAGGGCCTTCCAAGATGAGCATGATAATACTTGGGACACAATAGCTACTCAAAGAGAATACTCAATAATTTTACAGGAGAGTCAAGGCTGCATAGTCTTTGCTTTTCCAAATAAATGACAAATATTTGAATGAAAATTACAGCCTTCAACTTACCATTTCCTAGGACCAAGAACTTCAAAGGAGTTGCTTGTGATTCAACTTGATGAATTTATTCAATTGTTTAACAAATGTATATTTATTGCCTACAAGCCAAGTGTTCTTCTAGGCACTGGGGATATAACAATGGACAAGACAGATCTTGGCCTTCTCAGAGTTCACATTCTGGTGAGAGCAGACATATGATAAATAGGTAAGCCAACAAAACACAATATGAAGTGAGGTAGTTGTAATGCTATGAAGAAAAATAAAGCAGAGTAAGGGAACAGGGTCTGGTGAAGGTGCAATTTGGAGGGTGTGGTCTAGAAAGGCCCTCTGAAGAGATGACTTTTGGGCTGAGAACTGAATGAAATGAGGGAGATAGCCGTGTGAAGGTCTGCAGTAGGACTAGTCAGAAGGAACAGCAGTGCAATGGCCCTGTGGTGGGAAGGAGATGGCATTCTTATGCAACCACCGGGAAGGTCACTGTGGCTGGAGCTGAGTGGGAGCTGCCGGAGGGCCTACAGGCCTTGGCAGAGTTTAGATGTTATTTTACGGGAGCTGGGAGCTGACAGCTTTTGAGCAGAGAGTGACATGATCTGCTTCAAAGGATCAGTTTTCAAAGGATCAGTCATCCTGCTATGTGGATAGTTGATCACAGGGGACAGGAGTGGAAGTGTGGAGACCAGTCAGAAAGTCTGTGCAGCCGGGTGAGAGATGGAGCTGGGTTAGGATGGTAGCAGCGAGAAGACGAGAATGGTTAGATCTTGGGCGTATTCTGAGCCTGCAGGACTTGCTGATGGATTGGACGTGGGATGAGAGAGGAAGAGATGAGTCGAGGGTGCCTGAGGAGTTTCAGCCTGAGTAACTGGTTGACTGGGATGAGAATGAAGCACAGCCAGGAACAGATGGGGTGGAGTGGGAGTGGGCGGGGCTGGAGGTATGCACTTGGGAACCACCTGTGTGTAGATGGTACTTAAAGCCGCAGGTCTGCGTGAGTTCATGGAGGAATTGAGTTAGTGATAGGGAAGAGAAAGAGGCTGCACATGTAGGAGGCATTGGACATGACATTGTTTTTCTTCCTTTCTTTTTCCCTTAAAAGAGAGAAATAACTGGCATGGAATTCATTCTTAATTGGGGCTAAGTTGTCACATGGCAAAACGTCTTTCCCCATCAAAGAGAGTAAGGTGCCTCTGTTATCTCTGCAGACTAGACGGGCATTCAAAGAGCTGTGTGTGACTCATGTGTTTATTGGCAGCTTTTCTTGCATCAAACCCCTCATGCCTGTCTTTTTATCCTCTTTTCCCCTTTTGCCTTTTAAACCCGTGTTGGCAAAATATATAGTAAGGCCAAAATCAAAGCGCACGATATGTTTACTCTCTCAATAAGAATGCTTGTCCTATAGATCTGCTTTTGGAGGAGGCTAAAGAAGACAATGGCAGTGCACTCCCAGGTCTGTACCAAAAAACAGGCTGCGCCTTGTCTCCGCTGCTCAAGAGGAGAGGTGGCACAGTCCATCAGAAAGCTCTGGGCTCCAGGAGAGTTTCTGGTCTGTCTGTTTTTCTGACAGCAGATTGGAAAGAATCTGAGGACCTCCTCATTGAGAGTTTGGTTATGAAACCAGGTGTTCGCTGAGTGCTTCTTGTAATTCAAGGGAAAGGAACAAGAGCTCTAAATGCACAGTGAGCCTTCTGTGTGCCAAAAACTCTCACGAGATTCCCAGAGAGGTCGGGCAGACTCAAGTGTTCCCCCAGGGTGTTGGTCATGAACGGGCTATTGTTCCCTTGAGGAAGTGGCTCCAGGGACCCACGGACCTTGCTTCTCTGGCAAGAAGATTAATCCTATCCTGGGAAACCCTAGTACCAGGCAGGGTCCCCAGGGCCTCTAGTGGTCACAAGTAGCCTGTACCTCAGTGCTGTCCCAGGTGGGACAGAGACCCGAAGAGTTCTCTTGAGGTTCCTTCTGCATTATTTCCACCATATTTCCTTTTCCTGACTCCTGCGTTCTCCAAGGCACCAGAAAATATGGTTTGTTTTGACTGAAGGTAAGATGTACAGCAAATCAAATAAAGATTCTTAAAGTTCCGGGGGGTAAGCTGAGGTTTATTGGTGAAGTGGGCTGGTCAATCTATCTCTCACTCAGCTTCTCCACAATGATTTTTCAGTGCTTTTTCCATCCAATGGAGGCTTTTTCCAAAAACGCTCGCTTAAACCCTGGTCACCAGAGAATAATCTTTCTTGCTTTACAGCTGCACTCTCCAACATGGTAGCCATTAGCTACCCACTTGAAATGTGGCTAGTCAGAATTGAGATGTTTTGTAAGTGTAAAACACATACCAGATTTCAAAGGCATAGTATGATAAAAAAAAGTAAAACATCTTAGCAATAATTTTTAATATTTATTTATCAATATTTTGACTACATGTTGAAATGATAATATTTGGGATATTAGGTTAAATAAATTATTAAAATTAATCTCTTCTGTTTCTTTTTACTTTTTTTTAATGTGGCTACTAGAAAATTTAAAATCACGTCTATGGCTTGCGTTATATTTCTTATTAGACAGTGCTGCTCTAAAGAGCAAAAGACAGCATCCGCCAGGAGCCCACAGACGCCTTGCCCTAGGGAGTGAGGTTTCTAAAGTGAAAATCTGACCTGTTTTTGTGGTCCCGCGGTGAAGCTCGGTCTCCATAGCGTGACTTCCAAGGCCCCTTGTGAGCTGGCATTTCCTGCTTTCCAGCTGCTATGGGCTGAATGTTTGTGTCCTCCCACAATTTATAGGTAGACGCCTAACCCCCAGCGTGATGGTATTTGAACTGTGGGACCTTTGGGAGGAAATTGGGTTTAAATCAGGTCATGAGAGTGGGGCCCTCGTGAATGGGCTTAGTGTCCTTATAGAAGAGACCCCATAGAGCTACACTGCCCATTCCGCTGTGTGAGGACACAGTGAGAAGACGGTCACTATGAACCAGGCAGCTCTCACTAGACGCTGAATCTGCCAGCACCTTGATCTTGGACTTCCCAGGCCCCTGAGTTGTGAGAAATAAATTTCTACTGTTGATAAACCACCCAGGCAACAGTAATTTTGTTATAGCATGGACTAAGACACCATCCTTCTCTCCTGCACTGCCTTCCTCAAACTCCAGCCCTGTTGAACTTCCTGAGAAGCCCCTAACCACCAACTATGTTCACAGTCTAGCTTTTGCAGGCTCTTCCTGCTTCTTTCCCTGGACTGCGCTATCCACTCATTGCTCCCCCACTCCTGCCAACACATACACACTCCAAACAGGGAACTTTTCATTAAGAGTGAAACACTTTCTCTTTCAGGATATCAAAACAGTGGCAATAACAGCAACCATGACAACCACCACAATAATGACAACAGTGACCACATTCTGTTGTTGATTTGTTCTTGGTAT
This sequence comes from Diceros bicornis minor, assembly GCF_020826845.1. Taxonomy (NCBI): domain Eukaryota; kingdom Metazoa; phylum Chordata; class Mammalia; order Perissodactyla; family Rhinocerotidae; genus Diceros; species Diceros bicornis. Next base: position 10,655,860 of record NC_080749.1, on the reverse strand, counting down.
CCAAAGCGCCAAGCCAAGACATTTTACACTTGAATCTCCATTTTAAAGGCCATCCCTGGTTTCTTAAAATTGTCCATATGGCTTAACCCTTGGGTCTTCCTTCTCTCCTGAATATAAGGAAATAGGAACATTCCTCCTTGGTTCTCTGGAAGAGTGGAAAGGGGCCAAACCCTTTGCCAGGCCGTGGCCTGAGGTTCATAGCCGTGGGAGCAGGTGAAGGAAGCAGGGTTTTGGGGCTCCTTCTATATACCGGGTGCACACTGGTTCTTTAGAGTCACCATTCTTTAAGTCCTCACAGCGGCCCATGGGCAGGCGTCATTGCTCACCTCTCACAGACGAGGAAACTGAAGCCCCCTGACGTTAAATCACGAAATTGAGGGCCCTGGGTTGGATGGGGCTTAAAACACAGGTGTGCTTAGAGTTCTTGTGTGTGTCCTTTTCTAATTTAAGGGGTCTCCTTTCCTTTTGCCATATTGTCACCTCCTGCTGCTGGAGCCAGCTTCTTGCTTTTCACTGGTAATTTGCAGCTTTTTATTTGCTTTAAGCAGGAAGATGAGAAACCCCAGCTTCTTCAACTGCAGACTCCCAGTGAGGCCTGAGGCTCTTGCTCTATCTCCGGGCCTTTAAAGAAACCCTGCCTACTCCCTCATAGACAGTGGCCAACAAATACACTTGGCCCACTGCAGCTTCTTGTCTGGGTTTCACATTCACCCAGGACCCCCTTCCACTTGGCCATTTCAGTCACTAGTCTCTCTTCATGTTTACCTCGTGTTTTGATCCCCTGTCTTCATCCCCTGTCTCCCAATACCCCCTATAGGCTGAACTTATATTATTATTATTGTCATCATTATTATTATTGTGGTAAGAACACTTAGCGTGAGATCTATCCTCTTAACAAATTTCTAAATGTACAATACAGTATTGTTAACTATAGGCACAACATAGTATAGCAGATCTCTAGAACTTACTCATGTTGCACAACTGAAACTTTATACCTTTTGAATAGCAACTCTTCATTTCCCTCTCTCAGCCCCTGGCAACCACCCTCTTCCACCTCTTCTTCTACGAATTTGACTATTCTAGATGCCTCATGTAAGTGGAATCATGCTGTGTTTGTCCCTGCTGACTGGCTTATTTTATTTAGCATAATGTCCTCTAAATTTATCTATGTTGTCACATATTGCAGGATTTCTTTCTTTTTTAAGGCTGAATAATATTCCATTGTGTGTGTGTGTGTGTGTGTACGTGTGTATCACATTTTTATACATTCATCATCAGTGGACATTTAGGTTGTTTCTATATCTTGGCTATTGTGAGTCATGCTGCAATGGACATGGGGGTGCAAATCAGGATCTTCAAGATCCTGATTCCAATTATTTTGGATAAATCCTCAGAAGTAGGATTGCTGGATCATATGGTAATTATATTTTTAACATTTTGAGGAACCTCCATACCGTTTACTCTTTTCCATAGCAACTGCACCATTTTACAATCCCACCAACAGCGCACAGGGCTCTTGAGTTCTCTACATCCTCAGCAACACTTGTTATCTTAGTTATTTTGATAATAGCCATTCTAACAAGTGTGAGGGGATATCTCATTGTGGTTTCGATTTGCAAATACAAACTTCCCTGATGACTAGTGATGTGGAGCACGTATTCATGTGCTTATTAGCCATCTCTCTGTCTTCTTTGGAGAAATGAACTTGTGATTTAGTGGTGTGTGCACCCTCTTCTCTGGCTTACTGTTTGCTTCTCAGTGTGTAGGTTCTCTAATTTCATCTGCATCCAGAGCTTTGAAGAAGTGAGAGTTTTGCTGTCCTCTCCCCGCTCCCTCCCCCTTAAGGCCCACAGGTATCCTACTGAGTGGACTGGATTCTTCGGCATCCTGGGGAGTGTGGGGGCAATCACGAACTGTACACTAGAGTTTATTGTCTTGACCACTGAGGGACCAGGTTTTTTTGCCTCTTAACTCTAGCTGGATTCTGGAGACTTAAAGTTGTCTGAAGTTTGAGGCATTACTGTGTATAATTGTGGCTAGTTTTTGGAGTGTAAATATATACATATTTGGTTGAACGATATAACTATATTTGAAGCGTCAAAGGTATGTGCGCATGTGGGCTTATGTGTATGTATATAATTTTTTGGGTCTTATTCTTCAGTAACTAGTGATTCCAAGGAATAAACCATTACTATATGCCCTGGTTGTTGGTATGAAGTTTGGAAAGGAGTAGATTCTGTAACTCATGCTCAAACCATCGGACTAAACTGTCCAGTAAAACCACAGTAATGGGTTGGAAAGGGGTGTTTGCAGATCAGCCCCAGTCCCACAATGGTGGAGGGATACCCAGGGATGGGGCTCCTTATCTTTAGGATAAACTTAAGCCCTGTGACCACACCTGCTTCCCCAGCCTGAAGCTTGCTGTGGGTGATCAATAAAAGCAAGTCATGGCACTGCTTCTTCCTGTGGGAAATTTCAGGATCCCTGCTTCATTGTTGTCCCGGTCTTTTCCTCCATGTCCCATTTTGTGCCAGTCCACCTTCATCCTCCTGCCTTTCTTGTGGTTTCTGTCCTGATCTTGCCCATGGACTGGGTGATGGAATTCAGGCGCCTTAGCTGAATGTAGCACGTGCCCTTCCTGGAGAGCGGAAAAGAGCTCACGAGGCTATGGGAGCCAGAAGAGAGGGAAAGAGGGGCACTATGGGGGCCAATGAAAAGGGAGGCTGGCAGCATTTGAACCCATGTTTTGTTTTCTTCTCCATTTTGCCCCATGTGTAGGTAAAAATCACACCATCTAGCATAATTCCTTTGTCAGGTGGAGCAACAAGAAATGGATTTAATTTCCATTTTTGGATGTTGCTTTGTCTTGGCAGCCCTTTTATCTGAACCCCTTGATCATCTAGAATAATTTGGCAGTGCTGCATTTTAGAGCAAAGCGAGGAACAGACAAACAATTTATAAATAATAAGATTCTAGTCTGAAGGAAATAGGTAGCCGTTTTTCAGCTCTAAGTAGAGAAGAGAGCTGCAGACAAATATTAACCTTACATGATGCAAATAGGGGGATTTGTTTTCATCCCAGGCTTTCTCCTCGAGCCACTGTCGGTAATGGATAAAAGGGACCACAGAACTGACCAACTCGAGAGTGGTGAGGGTCTCTTGAGTTGTTGCAAAGCACAAAAATCATACACAGAACCATTTAAGTTTTGCTTTCCCTTTTCCAGGAAGAAAAAGACAAAGGGGGCAAGTCAAAGTCTCTTCAAAATCCGATTTGGCTTTTTCCAATGGGATCATCTATCTTCTCTATCTGGTTTTGCCAGTTAAACACTAATGATGCACATTCTAAGGCATGATCTGTGAGTGCAATTTATTTCTGAATGCAAGCCTTTCTTCTTAAAAGTATTTACTATAATGGATATACTGGAATAATATTAGGGATTAAATAAAAGAGGCACTACAGAGAAAACAAATACACCAGTAGAGACTCCACTGGAGCAATGAATTTTATTTGTCTCCTCACACCCAAATTCAACAGATATTTTCTAGGGGATTTCACCTTCCAGAAATAAAGGAAACTGATGGAAAAGGAACTGACCAGTTAGTAGTAGCTACTGTTTATTGAATGTGTCAAACACTGGGCTAGGCATGTTATATTCGTGATCACATTTAATACTTGTAACAGCACCACTTACGGGCTATGATGTACCCATTGTACAGATGGAGAGCTTGATTTCTAAGACCTCTGCGTCTGCTTCTTGGAAAGATTTAGCTAAGAAACACCAATGTCAACGGTTGGTTTTCTTCCTTTCTTAGATGGCTGATATCACTCCTCATCCTGCAAGGATCATCACTCTGTGTCAATTGTGTCTCCATGACAACTTATCAATTAATTACAACTTCATTTTTTCTCAGCCTAGAATTTCCTTGGAAGGTAGCTCATGGAAGACAACCCAGACTAGTGATCCATTTCACAAAAGGTGTTCAGGTCAATAAAAGATGTGGACACACCTTTGCAGAGACATGCTCAGTACTTCCTTGCAGCCTTTCCTGATACACTCCACTCATCAAGCACTTTGAGTTCATCTGGCATTCCTGCATGATGTTTGTGCTATCCATCCAATTACTGTAGAATTATTCCCCATTTGTTTGAGGTCTGCACTACTCCACTAGCCTGCCATATTGTTCTTTGCTTCTTGTGCATTTCCTGGAGTGCTCAGCTCTTGATGGGAACACAATGGTGAGTCTTTCCTCAAAAATATTACTGAGCTCATTTTATGTGTGAGCCATGATGTCAATTGATGAGGATAAGAAGGTGAATTAAGATAAATTCTGTCCTCAAAAAGCTCCTACTCAGATGCAGGGGATAAACGTCTAAGTAGATATTTATAAAACAACATGGCAATTGTAGGGATAGAGAGAGAAATTCAGAGGTTAAAATGGGAGGTAAACCTAGTCAGAAGGAAGAGATGCTTGACTTGAATCTCAATTCAGAATAGGCAGGATTAACTAGGTAAAGGGAGTGGGAGTAGAAGGGATGAAAAGCAATAGCATGGTGTATTTGGAGGACTGCAAGCTTGCTGTGGCTAATGTATAGACTGAGAGGTAAGGAGTGTTAGGAGGACTTGGACTTTGGTTGTGGGGAGACTTTGAAGTGTTTTAAGCTGGGGACTTAAATGTTCATATGTGCATTTAGATAGAAAACCCAGTGGGTGAAAATAGGTAATTTATTCCTGTTTCCTGTTGATCCCTTAGACAAATATTTTGCAAAAGGTCGAGAAGTGGATTGTCAGCTCCTTGTCCTCTCCGGAGGACTCCTTGTGCATGTTCTCCATGGGCTGAGTGTGGCTGAGCTGTCCCAGCCACTCTTCCTCTGGCATTGGCCTTGTGAATTCGCGGCTTCTTTACTCTTGATTGCATCTGTTTTTGTGATGTAAGAAAAAGAACTGACCCTCTGGAGTCACAGAGATCAAGGATCATATTCCAGCTCTGACATTCACGAACTTTGATGGTGGGCAAGGCACAGCAACCTCTCTGAGCCTCAATTTACTCCTCTGTGAGGTAGAATAATAATGTCCAACCCACAGTGCTGTGATGAGGAATACTCCTGGCAGAGCGCCTGGCACACGGCAGATGATCAGGGAGTGTTATTTCTCTCCATCCATAAATATCAAATACTTCACTGATCTCTGAACTAAAGCAGTCTTATTCCCTTTCAGTATTTCAGGTGGGGTGGGCAGGTGCAGTGAAGTTCAACTAATGCTAGCTCCTGGTATATGTCAGGCATTGTGCCAGGAGCTGAATGCACTCTCAACTAAGTCTGATTCTTGTATTTACTCTGAATGCAGGTGCACAATTTTACAAATGAGGAAACTGGGTCCGCAGAGGTTGGATGGCTTACATATGATCATGTGGATGGAAAAGTTCAAATCCAGGATCTTATCAAAGCTTGTCGTTTTCATTATGCCAAACTACCTACTAAAGTACCAGGCATTTTGCTGGGCACTGGGGAATTGGAGAGTTGAATAAGACGTATAATATCTCTCACTGAGAAGCTCATGGATTAATGGGAGGAGGGGGACAGATATTTGTAGGGCCCTTAGAAAACAGTATATTAGTGCAGAGAGAGGTGTGCTCAGGATGCTATGGGAGCCAAGTGAGGAGGTGCCAGCAAGGGATAGGGGGACTCTATGGGGGCCTTTGGTTTCCTTGAGGTCCATCATCTGTGGTCTAGAGAATAGACGCTAATTATTAGATGGAACCCTAGGGTCAATTCCATGGAAAGGCTTCAGTGGCAGAAACATTGGCCACATCTACAAAGACTTACCCTCTGTGTCCTCCTGGTCTGCAGGTAAAGGCATTGGAAGTCACTTTGGAAGATTTATGCCTCATTGAAAAAGACACGTCTCTGCATGGTTTCCATCATTTTCTTGGTCTCCAAGACGAGTTTTCTTTTTAATGGGGAGAGGAGCCCATTTCCCTGCCACCTGTAAGTATTTAACTTGCCACTGTGGCTTATTACTGCTGCCATCTGCTGCCAAGAAGATGTGAGCATGCTTTGAGTAGGAGCTCATAACAGTCATTAGGGGAGAGGAGGCTGAGCTGAGAATCCGAGTGGAAACATTTACTGTTAGTACAATACCAACACTTCTTTCCTGCCTCCTTCCCTGACAGCCAGCCGGGTCACCACTCCCCACTCCCAGCCCCCTGTGGCCACCCACCCATATTCTCCATCCTCTTCTTAATGCCACCCCTACTGGGCATGAAATCTATCTCTTTCATCACTCAAAGTAATTGCTGAGCAGATTTAGCCACTATTTAGGAACTATTGAGCAGCTTGACAACACGTTGTCAACTTTTATCTCATGTATTGACTAGGTAGTAAGTGGAGGAAGTTTGATGTTTAAGGAGACACCCGACTCTGAATTTTCTGCTGTGAAAAATGAATGGCTTCAATTTAATTCACTTGAATTTAGTTCATTTCCCTAAACTTTTTTTGGGTACCACCAAGGGCTACAGAGATGAATAAGACATGGTTCCTACCTCAAGGAGCTCACAAGTGGTTGTGTTGCACATGTTTGTGTGATAGAATGAAAAATTACAAGGTTCTTGGGATGTGTCCTATGCTGAGAAGAAGTGTAGGGTGCTACAGTAGCCCAGATGAGGGACATAGATGCTTTGCTATAGGCTTAGGGCCAGAGGGTGGAGAGGGGTGGATGGGCATGGGATTTGCATTTAGGAAGAAGATCACTCTAATTTCAGTGTGGAGGACTAGTTAGAGCAGTTCCAGAGTAGAAGGCTACTGTAGTAGTCCAGGGAAGAAGTGGATTAGGATGTTGGTGAAGATAGAGAAAAGTAGATGGTTCAAGAACTATTAGGAGAGGGCCGGCCCCGTGGCTTAGCAGTTAAGTGCGCGCGCTCCGCTACTGGCGGCCCAGTTCGGATCCCGGGCGTGCACCGACGCACTGCTTCTCCGGCCATGCTGAGGCCGCGTCCCACATACAGCAACTAGAAGGATGTGCAACTATGACATACAACTATCTACTGGGGCTTTGGGGGAAAAAAAAAGGGAGGAGGATTGGCAGTAAATGTTAGCTCAGAGCCAGTCTCAGCGCTGGTCTTCCTCAGCAGAAAGAGGAGGCTTAGCATGGATGATAGCTCAGGGCTGATCTTCCTCACAAAAAAAAAAAAAAAAAAGCAGAACTATTAGGAGATTAAAACCGATAGACTTGGTGATACATTTAATATGATGAGTAAGGGAGAGGCAGGTGTCAGGATGACACCGATGTTTCTGGCTTGAGCAACGGGGTGGTTTAGTGGTCTATTGACTGAGATACAATTCTTGGAAGAGATCAGAATGGGGAGTTGGAGGAGAAGAGCAAAAGTTTGGTTTTAGATCCTTGAGTGTGAGATGCTTTGGGAACATTCAAGGTGAGGGGCTAATTAAGAAGTTTTACTTAAAGACCTGAACTGAGAAGAGATGTCTGGACTGATTTTATAAATGTGTGAGTTGTCTTTGTTTTGGTGGTAACTGAAGCTGTGTGCATAGAGGACAGTGTTAATTAAGAAGGGAAGGAATGCCTGGGACTAGGTTTGAGGAATTCCACTACTTAGGGTCTGGAGAAGGAGGGTAAACCTACAAGGGAGACAGGGACAGTAAGGCTAGAGAGGAAGAACTAGAGCCAGCAGGTTCTTAGGTCATGAAAGCCCAAGGAAAAGTATTTCAGAAAAGAGGAGGGTTCAACAGTGCCAAGTGCTACTGAAGACCATTTAAGATGAGGTCTAGAAAGTGTCCACTGAACATGGCTGCATGGACTTCAGTGGTGATATTAGCAAGAGCTATTTCAGTGGAATGATGGCATCAGATCAGATCAGAGTGGGTTGTGGAGTGCATAGGAGATGAAGAAATGGCAGTGGTGAGTGAAGACAGCTCTTCCTTAAAGTTTGACTGTAAAGGACAGGAGGAAGATGGGGAGCGCCCCAAACTGGACTTTGGTGCTGATGGTGGGCAAATGCTTAAAAGCAGAGAAGGATCAATCAGAGAGAGGTTATGATGTGAATATTGGAAGAGAAAGGGTAAATGATAGTAAAAGATTCTGAAAGTGGTAGGTGGCAATGGGATCCAAAGATCAGATGGAGGGATAATTGTGTCATCTCCTCTCTTATTGTAGGAGTGAAGGAGGATGGCACGGGTGCCCTTGCAGGCAGCACTGTGTGTATGGTTGTGGGAGTTTCCTGTCTGATAGCATCTGTTTTTTCTGTGAAGTAGGAGGCAAGATCATCTGATGAGAGAGAAGAATGTGGGTGGGGAGCAGTGGCAGAAACTTCAGAAGAGTAGATGAAGTCTATAAAAATTACTAGGGAAAGTGGCAAGAGGTGATGTGGTAGGTTTGCTTGGCAGAGTTGTGGGCTCACTCGAGGTTGAGGATCAAGAATGTGTAGTGGATCTGAGACGCCCTGGTTGGCTTCTGCTTCATCTCCAGAGGCATGGAGATGGCACCCAGCTGGATTTTCCCAGACTTGGGTTTTATCTGGATAGCGCAAGCAAAAGGCAGCAGATGGGCCAAGGAGCTTACGATATAGGCAAAAATGTTGTTAAAACCATGGACCACGGGAGTCTAAGTTAAATCAGTAAATGAAGAAAGGAGAGAACTGGTGACCTGGGAGAAACTAGAGTTCAAGAACTGTCAGAGTGAGAGTAGTTGAATAAACAATGTGGAAGGGGAGGAGATTGTGGCTGGAAGTGCTTGCGTTAGGGATTCCAGGAATAGGACACTTACGGTTAAAGGAAGTTCTGAAGTGTGAGCTGAAGGGGAAAGAAGACCATTGGAAATGAGTAGGTCAAGAGACTGAATAAGAGGCCACCTGTGGGGGCAATCCATGTGGATGCTGACATCAGCCAGGATGACGGCAAAGGCTGGGGTATAAAAAAAATAGCACGTACCAGCCTTCAATGAATGAATGGAAGTGAGTGGCAGATTGGCAGATAAGAGCAGCTAAAAGTGAGAGGAGGATGGATGCTGTGGAATTTAACCCAGAAAAACTTGTAACAAATGGGGCTCTCAACCTCCCTTCAGGGGGCGTCAGTAAATCATCATAGCTATCCTTAAAGCATTTATTCACACATTTGTTCAACATCTATTGACGGTTGAATATTTAGCATTACTGAGCATTCTCTATTTGCCAGGCACATTGCTGGAAACTGGGGTGATGGTGAATGAGACATATTTCCCAGGGATCTAACTATTCAGAAGACACAGATACAAAGACATGGACCTACAATGCAATGCATGTGCTACTTCTGAAGTAGAGGAGAAATTTTCATGATGGCACAGAGAAGTGAGTAATTAATTCTTATTGGAGAAGGCAAACAAAGTGTCCCAGAAGAGATGCTTATTTGGGCTGGAAGTTGGAGAGTGAGTAATTTTACCATATGGTGAAGGGTGGCAGAGGAAATTGGATTGTAGGCAGAAGAGTCAGCAGGAGGAAAGGCCCACAGATGTGAGAATATATTGGGAATACAACATTTCTCTTCTTTATCTCGTCCGTTTTGCCTCCTGGGACATGGCTGGTGATGGTTTGCTGCTCTGAAAATGAGTTTCTCAGAAGATAAAGTCAAAAAAAGGAGACTGCAGGTGCTGGGGCCAGAAAGATGGCAAAGAAGGGGCAGTGCTGCCTTGAAGGGTGAAAGATGGAAGAGTAAACCATAGTCCCACAACTCATACGGAGTGAGAGTGATGTGGCTACAGAAGAGGATGCAGTACACAGTTCTATATCCAGGAGCGTTGGTAGATTCATCAGCGAGAGCTGGCTTTCACCAGTGGGGAGTACCTTTATAGGTCTTGTTACCCTGGAAACCGGTATAGGCTTAGCTCATACTTATGAAAGGATACTCAAACGTTTGATGACAACCTTCACCTTTGAGGTTTTTCTTTTTTATTAAAATAAACAGTAAAGGCCGCACATTAAGTCTTAAGTGTCCTTGAGCACCGTTGAATTTGACGTCAGGTAGAACGTCTGGCTTGCTCTTCTCCCCACGCATGTCATTTTTGTGACCGTTTCCTTCTGACAATTCTATTCCGTCGAAGCTATTGTGATTAGCCTTGACCTTATTCAGAAGGAAGCTCAGGTAAACCTCACTGTTAGTCTTGATCTGACTGAGTTCCAGTGCTAGACTGTAAGGTTTTTGAGGGTACAAATCACGAGTTATTGACCTCTTTATTTTTAATACTGAGCACTGTGCAAATATTGGGCTAGGGAGGGCAATCACATGACTCATGCAGCCATCCCCATCCTGTGCCCACAGCAGGCATCACCAATTGATCACTGCATATTTCCTTGTGGAGCCTGAATGGTCTCAGAAGTCTCAGCAGAGTGCTCTGGACAGGCACTACCAGTTGATAGAGTTGACCCATGAGAGGAAATCAATTACCATCTGTATTAGCTTCCCGGGACTGCCATAACATAGTAACAGAAACTGGATGGCTTAATACAACAGAAAGTTATTCTCTTACATTTGTGGAGGCCAGATGTCCAATGTAAAGGTATTGAGAGGGCTAGTTCCCTCTGGAGGCTCTGAGGGAGAATCCACTTCATGTCTCTCTTAGCTTCTAATGACTGCTGGCAATCCTTGGCTTTCATTGGTTTGTAGCTGCATCACTCCAATCTCTGCCTCCCTCTTCACATGGCCTATTTCCCTCTGTGTGGCTGTGTGTGTCAAATCTCCCTCTCCTTTCCCTTATAAGAACACAGTCATTGGATTTAGGGCCCACCCTCAATCCACAATGATATCATCTAGACATCCTGAATTCTATTTGCAAAAACTCTATTTCCAAATAGGGTCACATTCACAGGTACTGGGGGTGAGGGCTTGGGCATATCTTTTTTGGGGCCACTGTTCAACCCACTATACCATCCCTGTAATCAGCATCAGCTCATACCCAGGCTCTGGCACCTGACGTCTTTCCTGTTCCTGAGTGCCCAAGTCCCTCTGCACAACTTGCCCAGTGTCCAGTGTCTCTAGTCCTGGGGTCTGCCTTATGTCTCCTTAGTCTCCCACCATAGGTGAAGGCCCACTCATGAGCCGTGTGCTGGACATCCTGCGTCATGCTGCTATCCTGCCTTGGTGCTGACTCCTGGCTGTTGAAGATTTTCTGCTGTGAGACTTCCAGTGGCCTGTGACTGCCTCTCTCCAAGTGCATGCAGGCTTAAAGGCACTCTGTGGATGGTTCCAGTAGCTTATTCCCATATGTCAGAGACTTGCTCCAGACTCTTGTTTCCTCCCACCATCCAGAACCTGCTTGCTGAGTCCTGGGCTGATATTTCCCATCCTGGGTCTAGGTACTCGGCTTCTGCCTCTCTGACCAATCGCTTCTCACTCGTGCTTCTTTCAGATGGCTTGGTTTTTGAATCTGGCTGTGACATTTGCAGTCTTGCAGTCAGCTCTGTCCAACCCCATGCCCAGCCCTGGATCCTAGAACCTTTTTGACCTGGCTGTTGTCTTGGATGCACACGTGTATGTAGACATTTGCTTGTGAGACAGAACTTACCCATACCTGCTGTATCTTCTGTGTTTGGCTGATCCTGTTTCTGTTCTGAGTCCTGGGCCCTTCTAGACCACCTGCCCCAACTCTGGTTAACTCTCTCTGATCACGTTATGAGAAAAGGCCTCAGGAGCGTGAGCACAACCCAGATCCCACTTTCTGAAGATCCAGCGAGGTGACTCTTGTTCCTGCAGAGTTGATTAGGAATGTATGTACTGTCTCGTGTCAGCGTATGGGGATTTTAATTTCATCGCTGCTACTTACCAGATGTATGGCCTTGGGAGAGTTAATTGGTTTCTCTGCCTCAGTTTCCTCATCAGTAAAATGCGGATAATAATAGACCTTTTTTCTAGGTCTCTGTTGGTTTGATGTTTGGCATGATGCCTTCAGCCCTTACTGAGGGTCATTGTAAGAGATGACTATAGGGAAGATCATAATTGTACATTTTGTAGGGATGCCCCTGAGGGCACTGACCTATACACCACACAGGTCTGCTTAGTGTGGACTCAGAGAAGAAATTTCTCTCAGGTTGGATCATTGGATAAAGCTGGGACTCACTGGTAAAAGTGGTTTGTTTTTGTTTTAGTCATATCAGGAAACTGTTTTCACTGTACCTTGGGTACTAGAAAGCTCAGAGCGAAATTTGTGTTCTCTGTCCAGCAAGTGGATGGAACAACATTGTATATTTTCATGCATTACCTCTTTCTTTGGCTATATTACTTTAACTTTTGTAATGGTTATATTTGGAATTGCAGCCCAGCTCACATTAGCTCTTCCTCCTCCCCCGTGGTGGTGGACCCCAAGCTGCTAGTTTGAATACTGAATTACATACCCCACCCCTCTGCAAATTCATATGTTGAACCCTTAACCCCCAACGTGATGGTGTTTGGAGATGGGGAGGTCGGGAGCTAATTAGGTTCCCTAGATGATGTCATAAAAGTGGAGTCCTCTTGATGGGATTAGTGCCTTTATAGGAAGAGATACCAGAGAGCTTGGTTCCTCTTGGTCTCTCCACCTGCACACACCAAGGAAAGGCCATGAAGGACACAGCCAGGAGGTGGCTATCTGTAACCCAAGGAGAGAGCTCTCACCAGACACTGACCATGCTGTCACATTGATTTTGGACTTCCAGTCTCCAGAGCCGTGAGAAAACAAGTTCCTGTTTCTTGAGCCACCAGTCTGTGGTATTTTGTTATGGCATCCTGAGCTGACTAAGACACCCACCTCTAGCCGTAACTAATTACTGCATAAGCAGCAGCCATCTGTGACAAGGTGGGCCAAAAATTAGTTCTTCCTGGGAATTTGGGGTTGGATCAAGAGAGAGTAAGCATCTCTCTAGGTGGCTTGAGCCCTAAGAAGTAGAATTTGATGCTGCAGGTAACTACATGGAGGGCAGTAGGAAAGTCAGTCTTCTGAGAAAGAAGACAGGAGCAGGTGCGCTGAGACAAACAGAGCTGAGGGACAGGCAGCTGGCACTTCCTGGGATCCAGAAAGAGGCCTTGTTGCTGGTACTGTCCTTCCTGGGACCCGATGACTTTCTTGCTCTTGGGTTCCACAGATTAAATCTTAAGTGTTTTTGGTTGCAATAGTCCTTTCTTTTTTTTCTTATAAAGCTAGCTTGAGTTCATTTCTGTTACTTATAAACAAACGAAAATTCTCAAGCAAGCCCTTTGCTCTGATGCTTCACCTTTTCAATATTTATGCTTTGATGCCACACAATATTTTGTAAGGTGCCTCAGAATCATTTGCGGGAACAGGTGGATTATGAATAACTGAAAAGAATTCAGATATTTTCTTCTGAAGCGGGGTAGGAGCTGGTAGGTCCTGCACCTTCATGGTAGGTCATGAAGTCTCTTGGATGCCACAGATAACAAGACAGGGCCTGGGAAAAGTCTAGACCATAGAGATGTTGGTGGTTGACCTGGGGTCCCTTCAGTTGTCGGAGTCTCTCTTCTGTCACAAAGGAATATTATTTTGGCCTGACATGACTTGTTTTGAAAGCATATTATTAACTTTTTCCTTGTTTGCTCTTGCGTTGCCGGGAGTTGCAGATTGGCGAGTTATTTGTGCTTATTTCTCGGAATACACCATGAATAGTCTCAATTATGGCTCCCAACAATTGAGATGGCTGTTATTGAGGATTTATAGAAGCACTTACGTTTCTAAACATCTTTTTATGACTCTCCATTTCTATGGCAACCTAGATAGGCGGCTCAATACACATGGGCACTTCTTTGGGAAAACCTGATAGAAGAAAATCTGAATTTACAGAAGAGATAAATAAGAGGTTGGCTGTTCACCTGCATTTATAGAGGATTCACAGAGAGCAGGCTCTCCTTGTGCATTTGGTGCATTCTCTATTCTCTTTCCAGATCATGAACAATGTCTTATACATAATAGGGTCTGAATGAAAATTTTGTTGATTGATTGATGAGCCACTTGGGAAGGAGAGAAATGTGAAGCTAGGGTTATAGTCTGCTGCTGTCAATTGGAGATAAATCAGAAAGGAAGAGAAAGCATCCTGAGCAGGTAGCCATAGTCAGTGGGGAAATGGAACTCAATTTTTAAAAGGGTGATTCACATACAGTTTTTAGGAAGCTATTTGCTGCATAAACCAGGATATACATGAATTTTTCACATCCGTGTGTCTAAAGACCCAAGGGATCAGCCCCTCGCCCTGGGTCACAACCTTGGGCAATCAAAGGAGGAGGTAGGCACCTTAGGAACCCAGTGTTTTTGCAGAGAGGACTTATTTTTCATTTTCTAAGGTTCAAGTCACCCTGAAAGGGAGTTGCATTTTGCAAACCTGGGACTTTGAATAGCACGGGGAACAGGAGTTGCCCGGACTCTCCTTCCTGTTGGGGACATACATTTGTAATGATTCTTGGTTACAAAGAGCAGAGCAAAGAGCCCTTGTCCACTGGAGCTGGTTTGGACAAGAAAGGGGAATTTATTTAAGGAAACAGAGCTACTTCTTGGACTCCAAGGGCAGGAATGAAGCTGGGCTTCAGACAGGGTTGACCTAGGAGATGAAACGGTGTGAGGAATGCAGGCAGCTCCTGTCTGCACACTTGTTCCATCCTTTTCTCTCACAATCTGGCTTTATCTGCCTCTGCATGCATATGGGGGCACACTGTGGAAAGGGAGGTCATCAACAGCCCACAGACACCCAAACAGTGTCGACTCCAACCTTCACAGCCAGCCTGAGAGGGTGTGTCCTGTAGCGACTAGTTAGCTCTGAGAAATGTAGTTGAGTCAAAGAGCCACCGGTAGATAACTTCAGCTCAACATGAATTCACATTGTGATGGGTGCTAGGAGATAAAATAAGTAAGAACCAGCCCTAGCCTCAGTGGCTCATTGGCTAGCTGGGGAGATAAATAAGTAAAGAGATATATAATGGAAGTTGCCAGGATGGAGACAATCAAATATTTTAGGGGGTTCAAAGGAGGGGTTGTGGCATTTCTGTGTCCATTTGTTCACCCAATAAACATTCATGAGTGTTTTCCATGGCCAGGAACTGCTCCAGGGCCTGAGAGTTCAGCAGCATATATGGCAGACAGGGGAGGCACCAGACGTGTGAACAAACACGTAAACAAAACAACTTCAGAGAGTAACAAAGTGTGAGGTGGAGAGGAAGAAACGACTGCTGGAAAGGAGCAGGTCAAGGAACAGACTAAAAGGCCATCGTGTGGTCATCCTTGTGAGTGCTGACACCACCCAGGATGATGGCAAAGCCCGGAGTTGAAAAAATAGCGTGCACCAGCCTCCAATGAATGATAAAGAAACAAGATGGATGATGATAAATAAACAAAGTAACTTCAGAGAGTTTGAAGGGAAAACAAGATGGAGTACTAGAGCCTCAGGCAGGGGCTATTTTAGATGGAGGGTCTGGAGACCCTGTAGGGTGAGGCATCCTCCCATGATGAAGAGATGCCAGAAGGTCATTTTAGGCAGAGAGAAAAGCATGTGCAAAGGCCATGAGGCAAAATAGCTTGATGTGTACATGAGAAATAGCAAGGGGGAGGGAGGAGGAGGACGTGAAGGTCAAAGAGGGAGGCAGGGACAGATCACAAAGGGTCCTGTAGGGGCTTGTAGGCTATGAGGAGGACTTGAAGTTTGTTTTAAGTACAGCTGGAAGATGTGAATGGTTTTTGTCAGGGTTAGCCCTATTAGTGTTGGGAAAAGACCACTGGCTGCTAGGTGAGCATGGGTGGTGAGGGGCAAGAGAGGACGTGGGGAGGCAGCAAGGAGGCTCCTGCCATGCCCAGTGCAGAGGTCATGGTGCTGGTGGAAGGAGAGAGAAGTACCCAGATTGGGGACATATTTTGGAGGTAGAATCACTAGGACTTTCAAGTGGAGTGGATGTAGGGAGTGAAGAGAAGAGTGGATCAATGATTAATTGTTAAGCTTTTAATCAAGCAACTGGGGAACCTGTGGAGCCATTCACCAAGACGTGGAAAACTAAAGGAGAAAAAAACATTTGTGGGAGGTGTGGTGAGGGTGGAAATCAAGCATTCTGCTCAGCCTGTTAAATGTGAGTTTTCTCCTGGAAGTCCAAGCGGAGATGTGGGGCAGACAGAGGGAGAGAAGAGTCTGGTGCTCTGAGCAGCTGTGTCCAATGGAAATACGATGTGAGCCACAAATGGGAACCACATACGTGGTTTTTAAATTCACTAGAAGCCAAGTTAAAAAGGTGGAAGAGAAACGTGAAATTAATTTTAATATATATTTTAATCCGATATATCCAAGATATTATAATTTAAACATGCAATCAACATAAAATAATTAGTGAGATATTTTACATTTTTTTTGTTATTAATTCTTCAAAACCTGCTGCATATTTTCCACTCTCAGCACATCTCAATTCAAGCCAGCCACATTTGAAGTGCTCAATGGCCACATGTGGTTAGCGGCTACCATATTGGAAAATGGGGCTCTAGAGAAAGTCAATGGTTATATATTTCCATGTAGGAGTTATTGTCATAGAGGGGGCAGCTGAGGCATGGGATTACGTAGGAACACCTAGGGAGTGTAGATGGAGACGAGAGCTCAAGCAGAAGCCCCAGGGCACTCTGAAATTGACAGCTTGGATAGAGAAGGAAGAGCCAGTAGAGGAGACTGGGAAAGAGTGAGCAGACACATTAGAGAAGAATTTGGAGTGTGAGAAGTCACACTGGAAGCCTCCATGGCTGAGTCCTGAAGTGTGAGCTAGTGAAGAAGGGGAAAGCGAGGGTCAGCGACACAGGAACACAGCAGTGAGAGAAAGGGCATCTGGAGGGGACTAGAAGAGTGTTCATTTTTCTAGAGTGGCGGGAGAGGATGGAGAGCGATGGGTGCTGGAGCCCAGAGGGTCTTGTGCCCATGAAGACTCGGAGCTTCATTCTCTGGGTCAGTGGTCTGCGCCACATTTGCAAACACACCACCACTGCGTTCACACGCACCACGCATCCCCTGGTCACTCTGGGGTCAGTGCGCTGCTGGCTAGGGCTAGTCCCTGCTTTCTCTCCTGCTCAGGAACACAGTGAGAGAGTCATGGTCTCTTAGGATTAGTTGCTCTAATTTATAAACAAAAACCTCATTTCTAAATTTTAATTTTTATTAATAATGAATCACTTGCACAATACCTCATACGTGATTGCAACATATTGGTGCGTCTCAAGGCAGCAGCTAAGACCTTCTGCTGTGGGCCATGGGGAGCCCCTGGAGGGCTTTAGGCAGGAAAGAGGCAGCACCATATTTACATTTGAGAGAGACAGCCTAGCAGCACTGTCTATTCGTTGCGGACCCCTTGTCCCAGCCAACTTTTCTGTCTCCTCAGTCTCTCTGCATGCTCTCATCTTCTAGTTTCACGTTCCATAATGAGCAGATCAAAAGCTGTACCTTGCTAGATGGCTCAGGATTTCTGTGCAGACTTCTTCGCAGGCAGATTGTTAAATGACACTTGAATATGCCAAACACACGCATCAGAGATCACATGGAGAGTCGGGGAAGGGCATGAACCAAACAAAGCAGGCACGTGCTCAGCAGCTCCAAGCTCCACTCGTGCGTGGCTTCCTAATCAGCCCCAAAGAAGAGGCACTCCACAGGCAGCCATGCGCACCCGCGCCCAGGTGAGACCTGGACACTCGGGTAATTAGAGCCTGGGAGAGGCGCTGGGGAGGTGCCCGGATAAAGCTGAAGGTGGTTGTGGTCCTCAGACTTGGGCTTCTCTGCCGAAGTCTGACTCTCACGGCTGCCACAATGTCCACAGGCTGTAGGCTACTCAGATGAAACCTGAGATGTTGAGGCCAAGGTCCTGGGCTCCATCTCCATGCCTTCATTCCTTTATTCACCTGAGATATACATATATTGAGGGCTCACTCTATGTCAGGCATTGTTTATACAGCAGTTAAAAAGAAAGGCAGAGTCCCTGCTCTTATAGAGTGTATACATACTCTAATGGAGGAGGAAGATGTTATACAAACCCACCAATAAGTAGATTAGTTTAAATAGTAAGTGCCACAAAAGGAAAGTGCTGGATTCTATTAGAAAGACCTCCAAGGTCATCCACGGCCATTTGGAGGAAGTGACATTGAGGCTGGTTAAGGCCATTTACTACTCCTTGGCCCCAGATCTCACACCTGGCCCTGCTTCTTTAGGTGAAGGTCACAGGAGGGCCAGGCAGGAAAGGCTGAGCCAGCATGGTGGTCAGAGGGTCACTGTGCTGGAATTCAGAAGAGCTCGGTGAACCCTTGAGTGGGTGAGAAAAATCCTGGTGGAATTACCTCTGGGAGATCAGACAAGGCCTAGCCTGTGCCCGTGCTTTGAAAATCATGTAACGCGGCATAAATATAAGACGTTATCATTTACGAAAATTTTTTGCCAGCTTCATGCCAGATGTTGGGGTGATTCAATGGTTTGTCAGACGTAGCCCTTATTCACAAGGCCTCGTCATCTAATGGGAGAGCTTGAGCAACAGCGTGTACGTTAAGCGTTTTGCCAAGTGTTGTCCACAGGTGCTGATGGCCAATGATGCTCTGGGAGCACCAATCAGACTGTAACTCCTTATCTAAGCCATCAGTGCTCCCTTGGCCTGTGAAGAGGCCGGTGCTCTTGGCCTCGCTAACATGACCTATGGATTGTCGTGTCCTGTGGCTCTGCCCTCTGAGCGGGCCTGTGCCTTCATACTCCTATCTTTGCACAGGCTCCTGCGTCTTTACCGACTTACCCTTAACATTCAAATCTTTTTTCCTGTGGAGCTTTGCTTATCCCCCATTATCCACCCCTCTCACCCCCTGAGTTGTTGTTGACTCTTCTTTGTGCTAAATCCATTGCTCACGTGTAGCCCCCTTTCTGCAGGCAGCTGGTGCTACTCTGAGTATTTCTGTCTGTAAAAAGGACTCTTCAGTTTCAAGTGACTGAAATCTAATCAAACCAGCTTAAATAAAAAAAAAAAGTGGTTGTGATTGATGTGGCTGTTCTTTTTGGTGGCTCATGAAACTAGGAAATTCAAGGAAATGAACCTAGCTTCAGGTGCAGCTAGATCTAAGTGTGCGTCAACAGGAAGGTGTCTCTTTTTCCTATCTGTTGGCTCCATCTTCTGCATTAAGCTTTATTCTTGGGCAGATGCCCCTGGGGTGGTGAACATGGCTGCTGGCAGCTCCAGGCTATGCTAACAAGGAGAGGACACTTCTTTTCCAGTAGTTTCAGCAAAAGTTCTGGCCTGACTCAGTCTCATGACCATCCCTGAGCCAACTGTATAGTGGGTGGTATGGACACTCCGGCCAGGCATGGCCATGTGCCCTGGACGTCAGGGATGGCCAGCTCCAACTGGAATTATATGGACTCAGAAGTGCAGTTCTTCAGATGAAAACACAGGTGCTATTGTTGGAAGAAGGGATTCTGGACAAGCAAATACTATAAAAGTCCACTTTGGTGTCACCTACAAACTCCTTACTGAGATAGTAAAATCTTTGAGGACCAAAGCCATGTCTTACTCCTTCTTGTATCCTCAGTGGCCATTCTGGGGCCGGAACATAACATTCAGTAAATGTTTAACAAACAAATGTGTTCAGAGGAGCAAGAGAAGATGTCAGAATTGGGGAAGCCACGCACAGCTTTGTGGATGAAGTGCATAGGATGTAAAATGGATGTTGACCAATGGGTGGAAATGGCTAAAACAGGAATTATGAGGAACAGTTAACAGGACTTGGTGACAGATTATTCATGGAAGCTGTGAGGGAGCCAAAGGTGTGCCTAGGGTTTCAGTTCTGAGTAAGTGGAAGGAAGACGGACTACCGCCTGGGAAACAGTGATTCATCCTCGCATATCACCTGGGGCGTCCTAGTGGCGGGGCTCAGCTGGTGTTCATTAACAGGGGTCTGTAGCTCAGGAGAGAGGTCATCACTGCACCTAAAAATTGGAGCATTTTCAAGGAGAAACATGAGAGTGAGTGTGCCCTCTAAGAAAGAGAGTGCAAGGAGAGAAGGGTCTAGGCTGTGATCTTGGGAAAGGCCCTCATGTGGGAGGTGAGCTAGAGAAGGAAGACAAGCCAGTGACCATGGCAGGGCCAGATCAAAGGGAACAGGCAGAGGCAGAGAGGTACAGAACCCAGGGGAGGAAAGCCTCCCAGAAGAGGAGGGCAAATACGGAATTGATTCAAATGGTCAAAGGGGACTAGCTCAAGAAAAGACCTTTGCTTGTAGCATTTAAAAGGTCATGGTGGTCTTCAAGAAAGCAGTATGGGAAGTGACAGGAGCACGGGAGGCAGATTCCAGGGAACTGAGAGATAGTAGGAGGAGAGACCTAGAACAGCAACAGATCCTCCTGAACATGGATCACCAGAGTCCTTTCCATAAAATAAAGTATGCCCAGCCCTTCAGGCCCTAAGTATCCTTGTTCCTTGAACATGGTATATCATCCTATTGGGTCTTTTGGGTCAGATGTTTCCCCACTTCTAAAGTTTGGATTGAAATACTTGCTCCTAAACTTAATATTAAATTTACAAGTGGCTTTGGACTCAGAACAAAGGGTGAGGAAATAAGATTTTTTTTCTGACACACTTCTCCTTTTGAAGGTAATGAGTAAGGAGGGGAATTCGCATTTGAAATCAATATTTCAGAAGACTTAATGGCAGCATGACAATTGCACATTTGTGGCTCTCAAGAGGGCAGATCTGTGCAAATCAGAGAAGATAGAGCAAAAATCGGTAATTTCATGTCTTGCTTGAGAAGGAGCATTCATAGAGAATTTTAACGAGGAATGAAGTTGCTAGGAGGAACTCCCTTTCACGTTAGTTTTCTTCCAAGACTCTAGATTCAGTGTGCAGCTGTTGAAAAGAGGGTTCATTAATTAACAAGCTGCAGTGACTTCCCTTTGTCTATAGAAATTAATGCCTATTTTTCACTGAGATATTTAAAGCCTGTTACAATCTGAGCCCAACTTGCATTTCATGTTCTCTTTGCTACAAAAATCCATTGCCCTTTGGACATTACTGGCCCTCATTGCCGGCCCTTTGCAGCATTTATTCATTCCCCAAATGTTAATGGGAACCTACTATGTGCCAGGCCCTGTTTTAGGCACAGGGGCTCTAGTGGTGAGTAAAGTCACACCTCTGTCTCCTATCCCATTACCCATACGCCATGATGGGAGGGGCATAGCACAGCAGCAAAATCACGGCATCAGGCTCAGACAGTGGGGTTAGAATCTAGACTTGGTCATGTGCCAACTGTGTGATTCTGGGGAAATCTCTCCTCCTCTCCAAGCCTCAGTTTTCCCTTCTTTAAACTGGGGTAAGAACACCAACTTTTAGGTTCGATGCAGGGATTAATGAGAAAATGTATGTAATGAGCTTGACATACAGTTGGTCCCAGTTTACTGTTAGCTACTATTACTATTAAAATCCTCTCTGCCCAGGATGTCCTTCTTCATCAGGCTTGGAAACAGAACCACTAAACCTAACCTTGTCCCTGTGAGAATGCATTCCCACATTGTCTTCTCTGGCAAATGAGGAGCTCTGGCTTTATTTGGCTGGGGAAGCATAAGACTTGAGAGAAAGTAAGAGGGCTGGTGTGACTGGAGCTGGGCTTCCAGTTAAGTAGCCACTGCAATAATCACACGAGAAGTGATGGAGGGACATAGATGTGAGTAATCTAGATGTGATCCATGTCATGGACAGAGAGGGAGAGATTTTGAACCTGGGTAAGAAGTGGTACTGGAAATGGGGAAGTTAAGAGCGGGGAGCTGGTTTTAGGGGGAAGAGATGGAGTTCAATGTTATCCAAAAATTCTAGAGTGCTCTCTTAGTTATTTGGAGCCATGAAGGTACAGAGTGGCAGGGCAGGTTATTTTAATCCTCCCTAGCTCATGACCTAATCAGATTGAGCACTCAGCACCAAACACTTACAATTCAGAAGTGTATTGATTTGGGTGAAGTGGCTGAAGAAGGGTGTAAGGCATGAATTGCCTAGTGCCCTGATCAGTCCTCTTGGGCGTGAGGCGGAATCTTCTTCTGGCCTGAGCTCTCCCTCAGGATGGATATCACTGCATAGGTGGCATGGTCATGGTGCATGGTAGACCTTGGCTCGTCTGTTGTCTGGGTCCTGGCTCTGCTTGACTGTGAGAAGAAGGAAGCCTAGATGTGGAGATTTTGAACAAGTTGTGCTCTCACCTCCTAGCTGGGCTCTGTCTTCTCAAGCCTTTGCCAAGCTGCTTTGGCCAGGAGCTAGCTACTCGTCCCCTCATCTCCCTCAGTTGCCACCTTGGGACTGGGACTCATTTCTCATTGACTTATTTACTCAAAAGCTCTGTTCTTACAAGCAGGGGCCAACCTCTTATTGGCTCAGCTACTTTATCTTGCTTTGTGAGACACATTTTAATGATCCATACCTGGCACCACACACCAGTGTGGTCAGCAACTGCTGAGCAGTGTGTGTAACTTTTACCCTCCTGTCAACATCCCTGTTGCCCACACTATCTTCTCTGGTCTTCATTTCACAAAGCAAGGTGATCACAAATGGACTTGAGTGTCTGTACGGCAAAGCGGGTAGAGGTAGTAGTGCCGTAACAGGGCAAATGTCCAGCAGATGGCAGAGAGCGTGGACCTAGAGTGTAGGATTGAGCTGATGGCTGGTGGTCCAGCTCTGGGAATTATCATTCTAGCTGAAGTTGGGGAAGAGGACGAGCTCTTCAAGGGGAGCATGTAAAGCGTAGAGGAGGAAGAGAAGGCAGCAGAACTGAGAAGAGAGGGAAGAAGAGAGGCAGGGTCCATTAGGAACCACAACCCTAACCCTAACCCCAACCCCAACTCTAACTGTAACTGTAACCCTGCTCTAGACTGCTATGGAACTAGGAGTTCCATGGACGTGAAAATCAAGGCTGACAAAAGCTATTTGAACTTGGAGAGTTGTGATCAAGGAGAAGGGCTCAGAGTCAGATCTCAAGAGGTTAAATTGAGAGCTGGGGATGAGGAAGTGGAGACAGAGTGTAGCAAAATGGCTTCTTGCTAAGCAGGCTGAGAATTATTAGATGTTTGGATGGAGCAGGATAGGGCCAAGAGAACCTCAGAGAAGCAGAGTCCTGGAACTCACAGCTGGAATTGCGATACTTCTGGACTTCTTGGTACGTGAAGAAACACATTTGTGACTATTTAAGCCCATTTCAATCAGGGTTTTCTGTTTCCTGCAGGCAAACACATCTCAACTGGTTCCACTATCTACCAGAATGTAAACTACAGGAAGGCAGGAATCTCACCATTTGGTTCATTTTTGAATACCTAAGGCCTAGAATAGTGGCCGGCATATATGGATAAATATTTGTTGAATGAAATATCTTTAACAAGGTGGTTCTAATAATACTATTAGTGAAGAGTGATGGAAGTGGTTAGATAAGAAAACAAGTGCATGGTTCTGGGGGCGTCTCCAAAATCACAATTTCTCTGTAAGGGACCCAAGATGTGTGGGTGCAGGGGCTGGTCGCAAAACAATGTCATCTACAAATCCCAGCCAGTGTCATTGCAGGGTCGTTTTTCTTGAACCAAAGGCCCAGAACAGTGGTTCTTAACCAGAGGTGTATATGAAAATCACCTGGGAGTTTTTCTAAACTACGCGTGCCTGTTTGAATTGCTTAACTGCAAAGAAGACGTTTTTGAGACAACTGAGGAAATATAATTATGGGTTAGTTCTGCAACATCCAATAGAAATATAATGCAAACCACATAAGTAATTTTAAGTTTTCTAGTAGTCACATTAAAAAAAGGAAAAAGAAAGAAGTGAAATTAAATTTAATAACATTATTTTACTTAAATACATCCAAAATGTTATCATTTCAATGTGTAATCATATAAGAAACTACTAATGAAGTAATTTACATTCTTATTTTCATGGGTGAATGTGGCTGAACCATGAAATTTGAGTTGCCCAGGGAAGCGGGTGCAATGGAAAGACTCAACCTTAAGGGCAGCCTCTGATCCTGGCTAGATCAGTAACTTGCTGTGTGTGCACTGGCAGGTTATTTCCTTCTCTGGGCCTCTCTTGCTTCATCTATAAAAAGGCCCTGTGCATACTGTAACCTGAAGGTTCAAAACAAGTATTTGCAGTAGGTATCACTAACCCATTTCACCTGTGAGGATGCTGAGGCTCAAAGAAGTTGAATACCTTGCCTGGGTCTCGTAGCTTGTGAGAGTAGAATCAATATCGAGCCCAGGTTTGCCTGACCCTGTAGAGCGTTCTTTCCACTTGGTTGCCCTTTCACACCCTCTCCTTTTCGGACCAGAAACCTTCCACGCAGTAAACACCGTGTTTCGTCCTCACTCTAGGATGCCGGTCAGAGCTGCAAGACTTTCCTCTCCTCTCCAGTCTTACAGACAGAAACCAATGGAGAGCTGGGAGAAAGTATGTATGTGGGGGGAGAGCATATGCCCATTTGTTTTTCTCTAAAAATACATGGAATAATGTCTAAACAGCCTTGCCTTAGAATGCAAAGGCATGATTTACTCTCAAAAACAACGGGGGGCAGGGCTCTGCTCGACATTTATAGTGAAGACTTCCGCTCGCCATCAGCAAGACTGTCCTCACCAGCGTCCCACCACTGCTGGGTGCTGGGAGGAATACACTAACCAAAAATCACTTCAGGCTAGCGGTGGGCCTTTCTGCTATGCTTAGCAGCAATACCAAGGGAAATTCAAAGGCAAAATTAGCCCAAGCATTGCTGGTGCAAATAAATTCTTCTCAGTGGAGTGACTGAAGCATGGTAATTTAGCAATTGATGACCATTTTTCCAGTAATAACCGAAATAATAATTGATAATTAGAAGAGGTTGACTAAAGGATTGCATTTAAACCAGATGCAAAATATTCACACCCTTACCTCCCCTCCTTACTTTTTTTATTCCCACTCACTATCTAAAATATTTCTCATTTCTTTTTCTCTTGCAAAAGGATGAAAAGGGCTATTTTGCCCTTAAGTAAAAATAAGTCTAATTTTCTTCCAGCAGGCTCACCAGGGGTTCACCGTTGACTTACCACAAAGGCCAATTAGTAGACAATCACCATCATTTGCTAATCTCGCATGCCTTATGAGTGGCTGTGAGTGGAAATGGAGTTGATCCGAGAGGGGCCAGCCCTGCGCCAATCTTCTCACAAAAAGCACAATGCCCACCTTGGGGGGGATTCTGGAAAACCAGATGCAGGTGTCTCATTAGCCCACGTGCCCCTGCTCTGCCCTCATTGCTTTGAAGGAGACTTGAGAGGCGTGGCAGCCCAAGTTTGGAAGGTGGCTAATTAAGATCCTGCTGCCTGTGCCCTGAGCTTCCCGAGTGAGCCTCAGGAAGAAGGGACATCTCGTGGGCGGTGTGGCTCTGAAGGAGAATGAGAATGTGCAGAAGCAGTTAACATTGCTTCTCAATTCTAAGACAACTTGGAGCCACTGGAGACATAGCATTCTGGGAACTTAGTCTCAAGGTTAATGGAGATAATTGGAGAAAACCACTTTCAGCTGTCCATGCTCTCGGCCCCTTCCGTTTTGCACTGCCTACACCCAAGTAACTAATCATTTCTATAGTGGGAGCAACTTAGCCTTAAAAGAGAACAAGCTATGTGCTGAAATTAGCAGGAAGCAAGGACTCTAGATTGCTCTGCTCTTCTAGTGAGAGACTCTGAGAGCAAGAACAGGCCTGAGGCATTGCCTAGCTGACTCTTTTACTTACAGATCTACTTTCTTTAAGGGAGAAACCGGGGGGCGGGTGAATCTGAGAGGAGAGGTCGGTGCTGCATCTCTCCAGGGAGGAAATGTGAAGGCCAGAACCAGCTGGATGTAGGGATGGAGAGGAGGAGTCAGAGGGACAGAGGTGAGATTCCCCACCTGTCTCCTCATTTTGCGTTGTATTGGTGTCCATTGAGGGCACCAAGAGAAAGGGTTTAAAGGAAGAAGGACCCTCATTTCTGGTAACTGAGCTAAGAGATCACAGATCCAACGAGAGGACGTGGGTGCAACCTCTTTGTTTCTCTTCTAAGTCCCTGTGGTTGAAATCAGCAGTCACCTTAAAAGTAGGTGATTTTTGGACCCAAGTATATCTCTGCACCAAGGTCACAGATACAATACTGTAACTTCACCATTTGGAGTTCCAGACAGAATGCAAATGCTCCTGGGTGAAGCCAGTACCTTTAACCAGGATCTCTGTGCATATAGCCAGCATGATCAGGGCACAGGAGAATGGGACTCAGGATAAGTTTCAAGAGGCAGAGACAACAAGGAAACAGAGAAGGAGATATAGGGTACACACGTGTTATATAAGTGTGTAAGTGTTACAGAGAAAAACGAAGCAAGAGGACCGGGAGACCTGGGGTGGGTGTTACTTTGTATGGCATGATCAGGGAAGGCCTTTTTGAAAAGGTGACATTTGAAGAATGACTAGAGGGAAGTGAGAGAGTGAGCTATGTGGATATCGGGAAGGAGCATCCTAAGCAGGAGGAATAGCATGACACAGCCCAAAGGAAGGAATACACTTGGCTTGTTTGAGAAATAACATGAACGTAGCTGAAATAGAGGAAGCGAGGGCGGGTGTTGCAGGAACATCGATGGTCAGAGTTCGTCAGGGGTCCCATGGGCCACTGTGAAGAGTGGGCTTATGTAACCGCTGTCATGGGAAAGACTAAGAGTGGAAGGACAGGAGCGATGTGATCACTCTGGTGATTGTGGTGACTCGGCCTCAGGAGACAAAGGAGAAGCAAGGTGAGTTATCAGGTTCCTGCACCAGTCCAGGCCAGACGCTTGGACCAGGACAGCAGTGGGGGAGGTGGTGGGTGGATTCTACATGATTTGAAAGGTAGGGTCAACAGAAATCACTGGCAGATTATATATGGGGTGTTGGAGAAAGTGAATGGTATAGTATGACTCCAGTGTTTTGCGCTGCAGCAACTGGTAGGATAGAAATGTTATTTACTAAGATGGGGAGGACTGCAGGAGGAACAGGTTGGAGAAAGCGAACATGGAGTTTTGGATTGGATGCCTATTACATATTCAAATGGAGAAGTCCAATGGCCAGTTAGATATACAACTTTGGAGCTCAATGGAGAGGTCAAGCTGGTGATATGAATTCAGGAGATAATAGCACTATAAGTGGTTTTAAAGTGGTGGACTGGAGGTGATCACTTAGGGAGCAGGTATAGATATATAGAAAGGAAGTCTGCAGACAGAGAGGCAATGCAGCCAGGGAGGGTGGAGGAGAACCAAGAGAGAGCACTTTCCTGGAAGCAGGGAAGAAAGTGTGTTAAGAAGGAGGGAGAAATTGTTTCAAATACTGCTGAAAGGTCAGTCAGATGAGGACCTTGACTTGATCATTGGGTTCCACAATATGGAGGTCATGGTGTACTTGACAAGAGCCGTTTCGATGGAGTGCTGGGGCAAAGCCCAACTGGGGTGTGTTCAGGAGAGAGTAGCAAGAGAGGAAATGGGATAAGTTCTAAAAACTCAAAGAGTCTTGCTTTAAAGGGGAGTAGAAGAGTTGAAGGTAGCCAGAGGTAGATATGGTATCAAAAGAAGTTTTTTTGCTTTTTAAGGTGAGGGAAATAACATCATGTTTGTATACTGATAGAAATGATGCAGTGGAAAGTAAAACAACTGATGACGTCGGAGAGAAAGGAGAGAATTGTGAGAACAATATCCTTGGGCAGGCAAGGGGCTGTGATCTGGTGCAACATCACAAGACTGGCTGTAGCAGGAGCCCAGACGTCCAGGAACTGGAGGAAGGCAGAGGGCATGGGTGCGGAGGTGGATGATGGGGGGACCTCGTGATGGTCTCGTGCTGGCTTCCAACTTCTAGTGAAATGGGAAGCAGCAGAGAAGGAGGAAGCATGAGGAGGAGTTGTACAATAGTTCTCTGGGTCAGTGGAGAGTGAGTGGACTCGGGGGCATAGCAGCCTGGTAAGGCAGTAGCAATCATGAACTTGAAGTGAGATCAGCAGGTGTGTTTTTGGCCAGCCGTTTTCAGCTGGCCATCAGGATGTAGGTGAAGAGATGGAGACAGAAGGATTTAATGAGGATCAGGTGTTGCCAGGCAAAAACAACAAGGGGAAACATGGGTGAGTAATTTGAGGATATATGTATGGGAGTGGTTAGAAGAAGGCATAAGGTGGTTGAGGGACAGTGACTAGATGATTGATCAGATCAATGTATTGTAAGTCCCACTGGTGTTGAAGAGCTGTCGGGACAAAAGAGAGAAGGAAACATTCAGAAAAAGTTTGAAAATCGGGGAGATTTTGCTTGAATACTGAAAGGAGTGTGGTGGGCATTGTGGAGAGTAGGAGATGGGCTCAGCAGGAAGGACATAAAGAGCTGAAGGGTATCAGAGTCTGGGAGACAGGTCTGGCTTTGTAGGGTTGTTGGGGGACTCAGGTTACCCAGGAGGGTGTGATGGTGGGTGCTGGTGGGTTCAAGTCAGATGGTGGTAGTGACACTTGAGTGTTGGGTGGGAAGAAGGGCGGATGGGGTTCTCTTCCTGCCACATAGGGCTAGGGTAGAGTCCTCATCACTTCTTTCACTGGTGGTGTGGGAACTGTGGTGGAATTACTGGGAACACAGAGTTCTGAGGGTCCTTCTTCACTCATTAATCAAAGATTATCCAACTAGATACTGGGCATTTCCCTTGGGACATTCTTTTAATTTTAAATTCAATATTATCCAATCCAAATCTATTATCGCCCCTATAAATTTATTTTTGTACTGTGATTTTTCAGGGAAAAAGCCCCCACCATCAACCTGTTCCCAATGAGAAACCCAAATTCCCCCCTTGCCTCCTCTCTCTCCCTCCTGCACAGTAAGTCGCCCATGAAGTCCTTTTGATGATACCTCACCCAGTATCCGAATCTGCCCACCTGTTGCCTCTGTCACCCACATTGCTGTGTTCCAGACCCGTCTCTAACCTGGATGACCACAGCAGCTGCCCACTGGTTTTCTCCCCTCTGTCCTCGCTGTACAACAAACGTTTGTTCCAGCTAGCTGCCACTAACTAGTACCTTCTAACCCACGCATCTGATTGAGTCAATCTTTAGCTTCAACCTTCCAATGGCTGCCCCTTGCCTGGAAGACAAAATCCAAATTATTTAGTGTGACTTATTTGCTGACATGTACTTATCGATCACCATTCTCCTTGTAACCAACCCCATACCACACTTTCTCTGGAAGTCCACAAACTTCTCCTTCAACATCTCTGAGAGATTTTGAAGCAGGGAAGCCTTGTGGCTTCTCCTTGTCCCACACTCTTTATTTCTTTATGCTATTTTATTTTTCCCGAGGGCACTTGCTGTCACTTGCCATAGTATGTATTTATTTGTTAATTTGTTTCTGCACATGAGAACATAGCTTGATTAGAGTCCAGCGTGTTCGTTTTGACCCTGGCTGTATTCCCAGAGCTCAGCACAGTGTCAGCCCATGGAAGGCACCCAATAAATAGCTGCTACTGGGTTGATTTCCAGCTGCAGACACCATGGGCTTCTTCATTGAAAGCGACAAACCCACCTCCCACTTACAAGCAAATCAGATAATTTATTGGCTTCTATGACTGAAAAGTGTAGAAGTAAAATTTAATTGTGTCTCTATAGCTACAGCAGGTTCTTTTCGTGAGTAAGCAAGATGCTTCTTCCAGCCACATCTTGTCAGCTTAGAGATCCCAACAGAAAAGCAAAGACTTTCCTGGTAGCTCTAGGGGAAAAGTTCCAGGGAGGATGCTAGCTAGGCAGACTTGCCCACCACTGGCGGTGGGGGTGGTCTGGTGTGTTGGCCCCAGCTGGCAAGGAAGAGGGGTGCTGGGTTGTTCCTCCCTGTCCCCCTCTGTTTTGGCACTTGTAAGGAAAGCAGAAGGGGAAATCTGGAGAAGGGAGTTAATACATGGCAGAGGTACTATCCGGAAGTTCTGTTTTCTTTGGCTTGCTGAGGGAGGCCCACACCTTTATGCAGGAGGTGAGAGAACACGTGTCAGAGGGTATTTGATATGTGAAATGACAAGCGTGGGAGGTTGTGGTATTTTGATTGATGACAGCATATTCATATTGGTGTCAAAAATGTATTAGGAAGATACAAAACACCGACATCTCTTAATAATGGGAGTAAATTAGCTTCAATTAGAATACTTGCTGTTGTTTTTCAAGTGCAGGGGCAAATTACATAAACCAAAGGTTCTTAGGATTCTCAGAAAAAAGAACAACAAATCTGTTAGAAAAACAATTTGCAAACACTCATTAGTCCAAAAGCGTCCCTGAGAATTCTGCCTCCAGGCCTCTAATGGGCCATGAAACTTGAATTCAATAAAAAATGATTTAACCATCAAGCTGGTGAACTGGGTAGACTTCTGCTTCCTTGCTCTCTCATTATGGAGTTTATTTTTTGGAGGCTGTCTGTGTAAATACTATTTGTTTTACTGAAGTTCAAAGAAGCTTTGCATAAACATGGTATTTTGCATCACTGAAGGAGCTGGTGCTGGCTGACCCCCCGCTGGCTTTCCCTGCTGCTCTTCTGTCCCCTCCCTCTCCCACGGTGTCCCAGCCACTTCAGACCAGAGCTGCGACTGCTGGGTGTGCACGGTGAGTCAGCTAGTCTGGGGAATCTTGAGAGCTCGTACATTAGGTTCTTGCTTTCCAGTCCATTAATTTTGTTGTTCTAGGCCTGTTGGGAGCCCTGTTGCTGTTTGTAAGAATAACATTGCCACTGATGCTTCAGGCGTCTGATACCCAGGCGGCTGTTTTGCAGACGCTCTGTCTCCGCGGCGACGCTGGCCTTTGTATGTTGTGCGTAGTGGTCACAGTTTGACGACTGACTCAGTAGGAGCGGGTGGGTGTCTTCCTTAAGGGCAGGAAGTGTCCTCCTCTAGCACCCCCCAGGGGGCTTTGAGCACCCATTACACTTCTCACAGGAATACTCAGCCTATCTTCTGAGATGGAAGAACATAGAAATTTCTTCCTAAACCTTTTACAAAGAATCAAAGGAATTTGTCCAGGACACAGCGGTTTGGGATCTTCTGATGGGTTTGCTTCTGCCGCCATCACAATTGAAAAGCACATCCCGGAACGTGGCCCCGGCGGTGCCTTGCTGTCTGCTGGAGGGACTTGGGATTCTTGGTGGCAGAGTGGCCTTGCCTGGTGGAGGCTGGGTCAGCAGCAGGGGTCAGTGAGGAGGGGACCTGTGGTGGATGTGGGTGAGCAGGCCGATGGGTCTCGTCTGCGGTCCCGTGGGATCCACGTGTTTGATCAGTGTGTTGAGGCCTAGCCGCCATCTGATTCACTAGAGTGGCTCTTCTCTCCTTCCAGCTCTGCTGTGTCTTTCTGCCAGGTGATCTGACACTCAGTGGGGCTGGGGATCCATGTGATATGGTAGAGGAGGTAAGGGCTTTGGAACTCAGTCCTGCTACTTATCAGCTGGGTGACATTTGGAAATTTACTTAACCTCTCTGAGCCTCCATGTCCTCATGTTAAAATGGAATTAAGAAGCTATAAGAAGAAAATGGCTACCTCTTTGGTTTGTTGTAAAGATTCAATTAGCTGAGATAAAATATGGAAGCTCTTGGCGGGGGGCCTGGCATGTAGTGAGCGTGCCAGTGATGAAGCTGTTGTCTCCCAGCTCCAAATCCACCCTTCTTGGCTCTGTGGTGCTGTGGCTGGGTCTCTGCAAACGATATTTCTGCACTGCCAGCTGCTCCCTATTAGGCTCTATCAGTAGGAGGTACTAAAGAGAGACAGGCAGGAGGAGGGAGAAGGGCCTTGCTCCTCCCTATTTGTTTCCTGTTGCTGTGAGCATCACCCCAGCAAAGCTCCTCACCTGGCAGTGCAGAGGTTCATTCTCTAACTTTCCCCCAGCACTCCTAGGACTGGCCTCCTGGGGCTCCCCCCAGGGTACCAGCGGCAGCTGGACAGCTCCCTCCCCTTCAGGAATGGGTGTCAGCCCGGTGTAGACCTTTCCTTCACACCTCTGGGTTCTGATGGCTCCAACCTTTTCTTTTTGTTCTTTCAGTTCTAGGGGTGATAGCTGCTTCCTGCAGCCACTAGTTCTGTGCTACCTCACATTCCCTTGCGTGCAGAAGACAGTTGACATAGCAGACCTGGCTGCTGTCCTTAGACAGGCCTGCTTACAAGGTTGGCCCTGGGCTGGCGTCTGGGAACTTAGATGTTGCCAGGGTCCCCACCACTCCCTAAATGATAAGAGTGGCTCGCTGTGCCTAAGCTGTTTCTGAAGACACTATGGGTTTTGCTGAACACCTGGTTTCCACCTGGAGTCTGGGATTTTGGTACGTGCTAGGTGGAGGGTAACTGGCCCTCCATAGAAACCCTGGGCACTGAGTCCCTAATGAGCTTCCCTGGCAGACGACATTTCTCACATGTTGTCACAACTCATTGCTGGGGCATTAAGTGCGTCCCTTGTGACTCCCTGGGAGAGGACTCTGGAAGCTTGTGTTTGGTTTCCTGGCCTTCGCCCCACGTGTCTTTCCCCTTTGCTTAGTGTGCTTTGCATCCTTTCCCTGTAATAAATCATGGCTGTGAGGACGACTGAGCACTGAGACTTGGGATTCTTCCTAGTGAGTCAGCAACCCTGGTGGTGGTCCTGGGGACCCTGACATCCCTTTTCAATTTCAGTTCTCCAACACCCTTTTAGACAATTACTTATATTAAATTCCCTCTGTTGAAATACATAGTGTGATTCCTGACTTTCAGAGTAGACCCTGCCTCATATAGATGATGTAGGATGTGGTATCAAAAGTTCCTGGAAACAGATCCTCAAGCACTGGAATTGGATTGGTGGTGTCCTTCACTTTCACGTAAATGCCGTGCTGAGCTCTGGGCTAATAGTGATGGGATGCCAGGAATTCCTGGCATGCAGTGGCAAGGAAAATCCCTGAATTATCACCTCTGTTGATCCTGATGAAGTGCCCAACGAAGTAAGTGTCCTGGGATCACATGGCTGCTGCATGTGACCACCTTGAGGTAATGATGACCGCAAGCAAGGACTGTAGGTAAGGTGGCTGCTTCTGAGGGCACTGATGCACTTATGGAAAGAAAATGACAAGCTCAGGGCTCTAAACTCTGCTCAAGTCAGAGCTGGAAAACTGGAGAACGGTTATGACAACCTCAGAGTAACTTCTTGTGCTTTGTATTTGCAGGGTCAGCCTTGCTTGAGGGCTCAGACAAAGCTGAGAACTTTGAATCTGTAAGTCCCTGAACCTCCCTTGCTGGTCTGAGGAGACTGGCTTCCCCTTGCATGAAGACCTGGAAGGATCTCTCCAAGTGGAAGCCCCATTCCCCTCAAGTCCCTCGTTGACATCCACTTTGCCTCTGGGGTGGCCTATACTGTGGCGGGCAGAATGATGACCCCCCAAAATGTCCACATCCTAATCTCCATAATCTTTGAATATGTTCCTTCACATGGAAAAAGGAACTTTGCAGACTTGAGGTGGGGAGATTACCCTGGATTATCTGGGTCTACCCAATGTAATTGAAAGGGTCCTTGAAAGTGAAAGAAAAGGCAGAGGAGGGTCAGAAAGAGGTGATTATGGAGGAAGGGTCAGAGAGATGCAATGCTGCTGCTTCTCAGGATGAAAGAAGGGGCCTGGAGCCAAGGAATGCAGGCAGCTTCTGGCAGCTGCAACCGGCAAGGAAACAGATTCTCCCCTAGAGCCTTCAGAAAGGAATGCAGCCCTGCTGACACCTGGATTTTAGCTCCGTGAGACCTGTGTCAGATTTCTCACCTACTGAACAGTAAGGTAATAAATCGGTGTTGCTTTAATCCACTAAGTTTGTGGTAATTTGTTGTGGCAACTATAGAAAATTAACGCATATAACTGTTATCAGTGTCAGATCTCAGCATGCTGCAGGGAGTGGGCATAAAAATCTGTGCAAGGAGGAGATAGCTTCTACTCCAAAGTAATTGCAAAATTTGTCTAATTTGTATCAGTAGAAGCCTGAGAATATGTGGAAATGGATTCTAAAAATTTTAGCTGGAGGAGGATGGAATTTAACCATAAATTGAGAGGAATTTATTGATATGGGTGCACTTAGAGATTTTAGATTTAATATGTCACTTGTGCAGCTGAAATGGATCTAATAGTTTGCTTGATCGGTGGAATAAAATTACATACAATGTAGCCTGTTTAAATGAGGTCAAGATGCCAGAACTTCCTGGTATGATGTGGGGAAGGAATCCAAAGACTTAGGGAGACTGGCGTGTTGAAGGGGATTTATCACATGCTGCCTGCAATCCCCTCTCCCTTCCATCCCCTGAGGGGGCCTGTGGACAATCCCTTCACTAAGGCATTGGGAAATGCATTAGTAGCCTTGAAAAGCCCTGTGGTGGCTAGCCACTGGACGTGTAGGATGACAGTGGGAAGTGCTGCCGTTTGGACAGGTGCCCTGATTTCAGTGGGGACGATAGGATCCTGAAATGGCAGGAGCCAAGGCTTAGCCGCCTGAGTCCAGGTGAGTGCATTTATCATAATGGGCAGCAGGGACAAGCTGTTAACCAGAATATTCTGACCTGCAGTTATCTTTAGCAGTGATGTTGCCCCTAGGAAAGCAGTAGATGGGCAGCCTACTGAAATATTACTTGATCTATGTAACAGGAAAATCTCTGGGTCTGTTGGCTAGAAATCTGACTTGAGTCACTAGAACACAGAATCACAGACTTTCATCCAATTTTCAGACCTAAGTCAATTCACAGACCCAGAGTCTCTTATTGAAGGGGAGGCTGAGCGCTCTTGAAGAAGAACCTCACAGCACTGCCACAAATACATCCTGTAAGTCTTCCTCCAAACCATTCCCAGAGGAATTTACTAGGGTGACTGTGCTCAGGTAAATGGAAAAGGGAAATACTCAGACCTCTGGGGATTACTCAGCATTAGCTCTTTATGAATGCTAATTCCTAGGGAGCCCAAAAAGCAGTGGTGCACTAGTCAGGCTCATGGACTCACCCTGTGGTTATTTCTCCAGTTCCGGAATGTATGATCTGAAAAGACATTATTGGAAATTATCAGAATCTCCATGTTTGCCTCAGGCCCATGGACTGAGGGCTCTTATGGCAGAAAGGGCTGAGTGGAATCCCCTGGAACATCCCCTCCTTACCTGGATATAAACCCAAAGCAGTACTCTACCCTGGGGGAGCCGCCAGTCTCATGGACCAAGTACCAAGAGTAGAAGGGCAACGTGTCCATGTGAGGCTGTCCATTGGATGCCTTTCAACTGGACTGGATCTGTCAGGCACAGATTCTCAAGGAAAAATTAGAGCTGAGTATGAATAGTGTGGGGGGTTGGAGTGGGCAGTCTTGTATTTGAATCCCAGCTCTTCCACTTAACTGTGTGACTTGGGACATGGTACCAGGTATTCAGTTTCTTCATTGAAAAGGTAGAGAACCTGACAGGTAAGAGATTCCTGGAATCGGACTGTCTGGACTCAGTTTTGACTCCTCTACTTACTTGGTAGCTGTTTGAACTTGAGCAAGTTACTTAACCTCTCTGTGCCTCAGTTTCTATCTCTCTAAAGAGATATTATAATATCTACTTATTGGCATCCTATGCGAGTTAAGTGATATAATGGATACAGAGTGCTTGGTACATAATGAGCACTCAAAGATAAGAGACAGCACTCAAAGATAAGAGACATTATCATTATATTAATTATTTAGGAGCAGTTTGGCAAGTGATGGCTAAAGCAGATGTGAGAAGAAAGGCATATGCACATAAGGCCTGACCAATCATGCTTTACTCTCTAAACCAACCAACCAACCAATGAAGAGCGAAAAGCCCATCCTCTTTATTAAAGTGACTATGCTGATCCAGTCCATTTGCATGGTGCAGGGCGAGTGGGGCAGAGGGTTAGGAGTGGCTGGGGGCAGAGGGCGGATGACGAGAGGTGGATTTATCCCCTGTAGGGCCTGAGAAGTCACTGCAGGCCTCTGAACAGGGAGGGACAGGTGGGAAAGTCCTGTGGCTCCAGAGTTCCTGGTGGATTAAATTACATTTCATGCTCATCTCGATTCCTTCTCTCAGACACAAAACTGCCACCGGGCTGAGTGCTCATCTGTACACCTGTACTGATCCTGATGTTTCTCTACCTAGTTTAAATAAACACGAATCAAGAGGATTATGTAGTACTTGTTTGAAGGAGGACACCTAGCATTTACTCAGCCCATACTAGGTACTGCGCACTGTGTGAGCAGCCTCATGTACAGCTGGTTTCTCACAACAACCTGGTGAAGGTGAAGAAGAGAAAGCTAACAGCAACAGTGGCGGCAGTGATGAACAGCATTTATTGAGTGTCACAATGTGCCAAACTCTGTGCTAATCATTTTATGTGAATTAAGTTACTTAATCCTGGCAGTGAACCTATGTGAGTGGCCTTGTCATCTTTTCTATTTTGTAGATGAGAAAATGGAGTCACAGAGGGGTTATCTAGATGGGTCAAGTAAGTTCTGTAGCTGAGACTCTCAACATAGGATGGTCTAATTCTAAAGCCTGTGATCTCCCACATTAATTTTATTTTAGCCACTAGCAAAGAGTTCCAATGAATTTTGCCTGTGCTGAGAGGCGGGCTGGGCTGTGGTGGGGAGGGTGGGAAGGTGGAGAGAAGGCGTGATGAGTGATGGGGCTGTTGTCTTTTAAAAGGGAGAATAGAGGGAATTTATATGCTCCCTAAAACTGATGTTTATTTCAAACAAACAACAAATAATGAGAACTCGCTGTGTGCCAGGCCCTTGCTAGGTGCTAGTGGTAGAGGGCTGACCGTGCCACAGTCCTGGTCCTCCAAGTCTCCCAGACTGACATTCCAGGGCATTTGGTGCGTCAGCATCTTCTCTTTTATCACCCTGTCCTTCATATAACAACAGCTCTGCTGTGTCCTGCTGGCTGGGCAGCTGCAATATGCCAGGCACCAGGTTCAACATGAACACTTGCTGGCTTCTCTCATCCTCTCCACCCACTCCAAAGTTGCTGTGATTATCCCTGTTGATCAATGAAGATATTGCAACATAAGAAAATTGTCTGAGGTCTCTTAGCTAGAAGGCTGGAGCTTATTTCCATGCCTTTAAGCTTTTAAGACAAGTTCTCTTTCCACTCTACATGACTGGCCCCTGTATGGAGTAATTTGAGGGCCTCTTCCAAAATACCCTCTGTCTTCAGCTGATCCTGAAGTTCTTCTGTTAGAACCGACAGGGGCATGTTGGGGTTACACACTGTGAGTGCTCTGAGGGCAGAAACCATCTGTCTTCTTTACCATTTAATTCCCAGCCCAGTCCAGGCACAGAGAAAGCTTTCAATAATGTTTAAGCAGAGAGTAAACATCACCCCATTTCATATCCTTTTACCCAGGAAGAGATACGGCAAGGCATGTGTACCCCCTTAATGTGGGTGGATTACGAGGGACAGGAGAGATGAGGGCCTGGCTCCTGGTATGGGGAACCCAGAAAGACAAAGACGTGGCAAAGGAAGGTGTTATGCCTGGTACTTAATTATGAAACAGTTCTATTGTGGTGCAGTCCCCACACTGCATTCCAGAGTCCAAACCACTTTTGTGCTCTGGGACCCCATGACTGAATCCAGATGCATCCTCTTGTTCTTTCAGAGAAACATCAGAGAAACACCATTGATGGTGACTGCACATCACCTCTCCTGACACCACCTCCGAGAACATCCTGCCCTCCCCCGCCATGCCCAACTCAATCCATTACAATTTCAATTACAAAGCTCAGTTTTCTCTGTTGGCCTGCAAGAGGCAAATAAAGTCTCTGTCTTGTGCATTTTTTAACTGGCCACAGTGTTAGCTTATTTATTCTCTTCCTTAACACACAAATGGCTTCTAAAAAGAGGAGTTTAATTTTGCAGCCCACTGGTCCATCATGTGCACCAGGCACGTGGTGGCTGCATCATGCTGTCTCTTGTCAGTGCTATCGGGTGACCAGGGCTGCCATTTGGTTTCTGGGAGTGGCATGAATGTGTCACGGGGAGAAGATCCCCGTCGCTGCCACCTCTAAAATAACGACCACCGCTCACAAATGACTGCTGTCTCACAGGCACATGAATCTCAGTGCGTTCCTGCGTGGTCTGCTAGAATGAGTGTTGGACTTCACGGAGAGAGACCCTCAAAAGAGGCAGGATTTAGCCGTGTCTCTGCTCTGCCGCTGGCCAGCCTTTTGACATTGGGCCTCAGTTTTGTCATTTGTAAAAAGGGAGAATTTGATGGGATAACATCAAAGATTTCTTCCCTTTCAAATTGGCTCCAACATAATTTTCTACATGCTGGGGACTCTGCTAAGGCATGAAGATGATGAATAAAACATAGCCCCTTTCTCAAAGATTGTAGGCTGAGGATACAAATAAATTTTGTTAAAGTAAATATGTAAACAATGTCAGAGGTAGGTGCTGTCATAGGGTGATACGTGCTCTGAGGAAGGAATGATTAATTCTGTCTGGTAGGATCGTGTGTGTGACGGCGCAGGGGGATGGGTGAGGGAACATGAGGAAGGCCACAGGGAAGTGATGGCGATTAGGCTGGGCCTGGACATGTGGGTGAGTGTTTCTGGAGAGGTGGGGCTGGGGAAGAGCTTGAGAAGCACCAGGACAGGGAGGTGGGCCTGTGGCAGGTAGCTAATTACCTCCCACCAAATGCCTAAGTACCCCCTCAAGCTGGAGCTTTGTGACTTTGGGGAACCTGAAGATTTGACTGGAATTCACAGGAAAAGAAGGTCTTAAGTACCGTTTTCTTATTAGAAAATTTATTCCTCTCTGATCACACTGGTTGCTATGCCAGAGGTTTTCTTAAAGGGCAGGTAGATAGTAAATATTTGAGGCTGTGTTCCTACAGTCTCTGTTGGAACTTCTCAGCTCTGCTGTTGTGGGGCTAAAGGAGTCAGGGACAATATAGACACGCCTGGACATGGTTGTGCTCCAATAAACCATTATTTACAAAACAGGCGGTGGGCCCTATTTGGCCCACGGGCTGCAATTTGCTAACTCTTGTAGAACACCAACAGATAGAGCTGAGGTGTAATTTTTAAAATTCAATAGCTCTATCGTTGGTGCTGTTTTATGATACTTCTTTTTAAAAATGCATATTGCGTGGATCTTGAAATGGTGTGGGTGGCTTTCAGAGGATAACTGGTGGCACCAGCTTAAGACTTTGACAGAGAGAAAGCTGTCTTGGGGGCAGTGAGCACTCTGTTCCCACCAGCCCCTGATCACTGCATGACTATGCAATTAGCAAGACTTCCTGACTTTCCTTGAAGCCTCCCCCTTCATTCCTCCTCCTGCAGCCCAGCTGCCTTCCCTATGCCCATATCTGCATGCTGTTTCTCCTGCCATCTCCCTGTGGAAGACCCCTCTCTCTCATGTCCCCAAACACCTCCTTTGACTGAGTCCTTACTTCATGCCAAACACTGTAATAGAGATTCAATGATAAATGAGGCTTGGACTTGACTGTCCCCTGCCTACATTCTTGGGTTTGTTGTCTCCTGATGATGATGTGGGAAAGGAGCTGTAGGAGTCAGGAAGCCTAACTTCAGACGCCAACTTGGGCATTAATTGGTCGTGGGACCTTCAACAAATCACTTCTCCTTTCTGGGTCTCTCATCTGAAGAAGTTGGCCTTAGGGTTATCCTGCTATGACTGTGATGTGCAGCTAATTATGGAAATAAAACCTTGCTGGATTGTTACCATTTTTCCTAGTAGGAAAAGATTATTGAAGACTCAGAGCTTCAACCACAGTTATATTTTTATAGGAGGGTCTTATGGGGCCTCAGATCCCAGTTTGTTGTCAACTATCCACTCTGTACACAGATAGGGAGAACGCTCCTTATCAGGCCCTCAGTTCATCTGGTTTGGGATTCTCTCTTGGATGGTGGCTCTGAGAGGAGTCTGTGGGACACTGTCCTGCTGGCCCGCAGTGATACATCTGCATGTCTGTCTCTTCCTTGGGGTCTGAGCTCCTCGGGCAGGAATGAGATCAGGTGTATCCGTCTCCAGCAGTTCACACAGCATCCTGCACATAGTAGGCCATCAGTAAAGGCTTGTTGAATTGAAAGCTTTACGGCAATTTTTGATATTTGGAGGACTTAGAGGAGACCCCAAAGAAAGCAAGCCTGCTTTTGACAGGGGGAGTCATTTATTGGGGAACTATGAACATTTATAAGCACTGGCTCTGTGCTGGGGCTTGGTACTCATTTAGTTCTTAAAATGATACATATAATTTCTATCTTACAAATGAATATATCAAATCAATATGCCAAGCCAACTACTTTTTATTGATAAAGTATATTTATTGTATGTGCCAGGTGTTATGCTATTTGTACGTTTACATTTACCTTTAATGCTTGCTATAACACTGGGCAATTTATATTATTAGCTCCTTTTCACAGATGAGTAAGTTGAGGTCCCCTAGCCAGTAAGTGGCACGGTCTGACTCCTGAGCCTGTGCTATGTGTCAAATTTGACTTGGAGCTTCCTGGAAATCAGGACTAAACACTTGATGGCTTACAGAGTCTTTGTTATGAGAATCTGTCCTAGAAGGATCTGTCTTTAGGCTAAAAAGCTATATGGATAGTGGACACCACCCTCAATAACACTTTTACAGTCCAGAGAAGAATCAATTTAGATATGGTAGTTTCTGTGCAGACTCTTGATTAATGTCCTTAAATTTTGTTTTTAACTCAACTCTGGTTGCACATTAAGAACCACCTTTTGGAAAAAAAAAAATAATGCCTGGGCAGATCCTAGGCCAAGCAAATGAGAATCTCTGGGGTCTGAATACTGATGTATTTTTAAAAGGCAGTTAGGAACCCCGCAGCAAGCATAGCTGGGCGGTGAGTTGCTGCATGAGCCTCCACTAACGCAGTTCAGGAATATAATTTCTGGCATAAAGGCTACACTCATGGTGCTTTGAGGTGGGAGAGGATGACGTGACCCTTAGACTTTCTTTCTCAAACATGATTTATCCTACATGCACTTTTGGTAGAACCTGGACACCAGAGAATTCCAAGTGCTGCCTGCGAATGGAGCCTTGGGTGTGGGTGGCCCGAGTGTCTAATTGAGGGTCAGGCACAGTTGGTTACTATCTTTCTTTTCAGTGACCTCTGTGATCTTTGTCCTCAATAGCTGTACACACAAGCGGTAACCACGATTAGAAATAGCATCTTCAGAGAAGGACAATGCCAGAGACAATTGAGGAACAAATGCCAGTGACCCATTAATTTATCACATTTGCTGAGTGTTTTACACTTTTCAAATCCTTTCCACATCATCTATCTTCTTTAACTCTGACAACATTCCCTTTAGCTTCCTGCAGAAGTCTTCTCATGATAGGACCCTTGTCTCCTTTTCCAGCCACCTCTCCTGCCTCTTGCCCCAAGTGATGCCAGCCCTGATATCAGTTCCTCTACATGAAACCCAGCATATGTGGGGTTAAAACCAAAAGCGCTCACCCCCTTTCCCTGCTTCTCTGTGTTAATTCATATGTAAATATCTTTTTTAAACCTTTGTATCTCTGAACTTCACAAGGCAGATAAAAGTTACAAATTGTTAAAAGCCCAG
Organism: Diceros bicornis minor; assembly: GCF_020826845.1. Classification (NCBI taxonomy): domain Eukaryota; kingdom Metazoa; phylum Chordata; class Mammalia; order Perissodactyla; family Rhinocerotidae; genus Diceros; species Diceros bicornis. The sequence continues at coordinate 10,614,296 of NC_080749.1, read as the reverse complement.
GTGGCCTCATGCTGGGCTCACATTGAAGTTTTGTCTAGTTAAGGTTCTTGAGGTTTGTTACAGAGAAACTGATATCCAGAGAATACCAAAAAGCTAAAGCTTCTCAGACCTCAACTCCTTGGCTTCCTGGCGCCAGAATCCACCATGGAGGCAGACGACCAAGGACATTCACCTTTGATTCCCTTATTTCAGCGTCCTCCTCCCTGCCAGCAGCCTCACAAGGCCAAACACAGGCTTATGGGAAAGTGCCGACCAGCAAGGCCACAGGATCCTCCCTTACAAGCAGCTACATTCCTCACAACCTTTAAAACCCCTTGCCTCCCATCTTTTGGGGAGACGGGACAAATTTGAGACCTCTCATCTCCCGGCTGACGTCACCCGAAATAAAAACTCTTTCCTTGCCATGAGGCTGGCGTTCCAGTTTTATCTGGCCTCTCTTGGGTGGCGGGTAAGGAAGCTGTGTTTGTATCTGGTAACACAAGCACCTGCGCTCCAGCCATTCGGAGCCATAGGGGGCCTTTCATATCTCCCTATTATTGCTCCTACTGACCTCTCTCTCGAGTTCTCTTTTTACTTCTGTCCATCCTGTAAATCCCTGCCATCCTTCAAGATCCAGGTAGAGCGTTTCCTTCTCCGTCAATCTATCCCTGCTGTCCTCAGACCTTCCGCACCATCCCTCACAGCTCACTGGCTGATTCATTCGTGCCGTCCTCTCCACTAGACTGTGAGCCCCTCAAGGGCAAGCAGCCGGTTCGGTTCATTGTCTGCTTGTCTAGTGCTGAGCACCGTGTCTGGAACATAGTGTGTGTTTAATCAGTGTTTGTTGAGTTACTGAAACCTTGTGAAAGAGTTTTTGGAAGAGCCGGACCAGAGTGAGCAATTTGTTAAGTCCTAAGTCACAGGCTGTTTCTCCCAATGTGATCCTTTTAAATGGAGTCACTCCATCCACACACTGCTCATGAATAAGACCCTGTGAAAAATGGGAACAATGAGGCCTCCGGGGGGGGGATTGGGTGTCTGGGGCAGGGTGCAGAGAGGGAGCGAGACTTGCTGTTCACTGGGTGCCCTTTTTACACTTTGAATTTTGTACCACATTACACTCATTACCTATTCAAAAAATAAAATTAAGCACAAGAGCAATCACTAGATGAGGATGAAGTTTAGTGTGAGTGCTAAGAACACTGGGCTTTGCAGTCAGACCTCTGTTCGCTCCTGTCACTATCTAGTTGTGCGAACGGGAGCAAACTTTTTAGCCCATTTAAGCCCGCTTTTCTCTATTTTAGTATAAATATAATAACAGCAACTCATTAATAAGGTTAGAAAGAGAAAAAGCAGCCGCTGGGAGCTGGCCTGGCACTCACAGCGAGGCCTTGGTGCTCCTGTGAACATAAACAATGTCACAGAACACCAATGTCAGACAAGGCCACCCTGTGACCACGACCGAGCAAGAAGTGAACAAGATCACTTCATAATCATGGGTAAAGACAGACAAAAGAAGAGCATGGCCCAAACCACAGAAGTGATAAAACATCCCCCGCACTGGCTAATGGAAGTGACTGTGGCTTGTTTACCAATTACGTCTTTAGCTTCAATCTGTTCTTTCCACTTTCTAGACAAGAATTATCAAGTTAACCAATGATAGAATTACCCCTCCTTCCTGAAATCATCCAATGCAGGGCCAAGTCCCCTGTTCTTGGCCCCTCCCCCAAATTTCCCAGCATGAGCCCAAATGCTGTTATCAACCCTTTCTGCCACCCTTCTACGGAGACGCCCCACTGCTCCCCATGGTGTGCATCCTCCTTATTGCGATGAGTCAATAAGCCCAACTCTGTTCAACTCCTGGTGCGCTCCGGTAGTTTTGGCTACAAGGCATTGACAGGTTTTCATCATCATCATAATTATAATGATCAACTGTCTTTCTTCTGCCTCTCCTTTTTGGATTTAACTGGGATCAAACAATAGGAAAGATAGGATTCAACCCATGACTTCTTGAATCTTATCCCTGAGCTCTCTCAAGTGCATCCTGGGAAATAATACTTTTGCACAAATAAAAAGAAAGGATTCTTATTTCCCAAGGAACCCAAGTTGAGCAGTCATTATTAATGTCAGGTTTTGCTAAAAACATCCTGGGCAGATTGGAAGTATATTCTGGAAATATCATGGTCCTTTATGGGTCTCTGCAGCAGAAGGAACTAAAGCAAGCTCAAAGAATCAGAAGCCATCAACATAGCTGCTTAAAAGATTATTTTCTGGGCTCAAGTTCTGCCCAATCTTCAGTCTCCCTTCAGGAATAGCCAGGGGTGATCTTCCGGTGGTGAAGGTCACCTCAGTGCGAGATGACCCACACCAGGAAATTCTTCCTGGAGGCAGAGGAAGGGATGCACTGTGAGGAAATTCTTTTCTAGGTTTGCTTCTCTGCCATGAAAAATAGGTTGAGCATTTTAGTACTTAGGTACTTTTGCTCACTCCCATTTTGGGTTTAGAAATGAGAAAGCAATTACTGTTCATGTTCAGGAATAATTAGGAGTTTTTATCATGGAAAAACACTAATACTCTAAAGTGGCATTAAAAGGTGGGATATAAAATATCCCTGCCTTATGAGTAAAGCTAAGAAACGATTCTGCATCCAATTCCAATGCGAGTGTGGGGGAAACACCCCCACACCATCAAGCAATTCTCTGACAACAGCTGGGTTTCCTACAATTCAACTCAATTCTGATACTTTCTACCTGGAGATAGTGTCAGATCCCACAGGTTAAGGGCTCAGTCCCAGGAGACTGCTCCCCACTCCTCACTTCAGATGCCAGTTGCAAGTCCAGGTTGTCACCTGTGCTATAAATCAGAGGTTCCTACAACTCCCTCTTTGGGTTTAGTTTGCTAGAGCAGCTCAAAGAACTCAGAGAAACATTTTGTGTGCTAGATCACTGGTTTATTAAGCAAGGAGACAATTCAGGAACAGCCGGACACCAGAGATGCATAGGGTAAGGTATAGGGAGAAGACTGTGGAGCTTCCGTGTTCTTTCCCAGCGCTCGACTCTCTCAGCATCTCCACGTGTTTACCAATCCAGAAGCTCTCTGCACTCTCTCTTTTTGGGTTTTTATGGAGGCTTCGTTATATAGGCATGATTGATTAAATCCTTGGCCATTGGTGATTGATTCAACCTCTGGCCCCTCCGCCCTCTCCCCTCCCCGGAAGTCAGGGATTGGGACTGAAAGTTCCAACCTCTGTTCTTAGTTGGTTCCCTTGGCAACCAGCCCCCATCCTTAGGTGCTTTCTAAAAATCACCTTATTAACCCAACAAAAGGCACTTTTATCATTCTTCTCAAAAGAAATCCCAAGGGTTTAGGAGCTCTGAGCCAGGAATGAGATTGAGGACCAAATATGTATTCCTTATTATAAATCATAATATGACACTAAGTAAAAGTGATATGGAGAAAAAAGACTGGAAGGAAAGCACCAAAACGATAATACTTGTTGCCTCTAGGAGCTGGGATGGTGGGTGATCTTCCTACTTTTTTGTATTTCCAAACACCCTATGATGAGCATGTATTACTATTATGCTAGAAAAAATGAATGATAATACACAGTGTTCATTTTCGCATTGATAGGGCTTAAATCTAAGGATCAGGAAGACTTGCGGACTGAATTGATGGCAGCAAAGTTTCATATCAGAGGCAGAGATAGTGGTGTCCATAGGCTGGACCCCTGATGGCAGGAGATCAGAAGCCTCTAGAGGCCCCCAGTTCTCCCTCAGAGAAGGCTCAAAGCTGCTGCTGTCTGCTCTTTATGTATAAACAGCAGATTAAGCACCACTATGGCACTATTTAAATGGGGAGCGGACTGCAGGCTGTGTGAAGTATAAATATCCTCTAAGGTCAGGCCTGGGGCCCAGGGCCTGCTCCCCAATACTGTTGGGTATCCCTGGTTGCCAGCCTCTGTAAGTGTGTGTTCAGGGAAGCGCAAGAAGCTTGATTTAGGTCAACTGTGGTACACAAAGCTCGGAGGGATGAGAGGCGAGGCTGCAGGGGCAGAATTCAGAGCACAGAGGGCTGTTGGGGCCGCGCGTCCGAGGCCGGGCGTGGCTCCCTAGGTCTGTGCTACTTAAATTTGAGGACCACATCCTTCTGATGTGACATGATGTGAGGCATAGCATAAACACAACATATCTTTTTGGAGATTCCATTTGATTTGATTTTTGGGGTGCAGAGAAAGTCAAGTAATTTAACTGCTAAGTATTTTATATCATTATTTTTAGATTAAACAAACAGATGCATTAGGCACTGAAATGTGAAATCTGCATGAATTATTAAAAGAAAAGTCAGTAGAATACAAAGAAATTTTGTGCCTGCAGCAGGCTGCTCCATGGCACATCTTCAAACCTGCAGGGATTCACTCTTGGCCAGTTTGACATGTTTTTTTTCACGAGAAACTGAATTTATGGAGCAGAGAATGAAAAACTGTCTGGGACAATGAATTGGGGACCAATTTCTGAATACTCTTTTGAAGGGGCTATGGAAAGGAAAGGCTGAGAGTAACTCACAATAAATTTTTAAAAGCAATTAATGTGCATATAAAATTCTGAAAGAACCACATTAGAACCAGGGAATGGTCTTTTTATCATTTTAAAGGGACGTCATTTTAAAGTGATCTTCGTAGGCTACACAGGTGGAGGAATGACACATTTGTTCCGTCATCACAGCTTCATCTCAGGCAGATCACTCCCCAGTCTGAGGACGTCATGCGTCCATTCATTCATGCATTCATGCATTCATTCCACAATGACTTACTGAGTCCCCACCATGTGGAAATCCCTATATTATAGAGGAGAACAATTTCCTGCTCTCCTGAAGCTTAGAGCCTCTGTATCCCGTAGAGGTAAAGCCTAGAACTGAAGCATTCCTGTGGTTACTGGAAAGTGTACCTTGGATTCTGTGCCATTGAATTTGGATTCTTGTCCTGCTCAACTGGTATCACTGATTGGCCTTGGGCAAGTTGCGTGACTTTTAAGGGTCTGAATGTGTGTACACCTATTTCCTCATCCGTAAAATACGGACATCGCCTCTCTCTCTCTCTGCTTGGCCGGCCTACTTCTCAGCGTAGCTGTGGGATTTGCTAATACATATGCAAGTCTTCATCTTCTGCGACGTGTTCTACTGGGTTAAGCTGATCATATAAATAATAAAATAATAACTTCAAAGTGTTATTATTACAATAATTATACCATTGTAATGAGGTTTTTCTCAGCTGTGAAGCTCATAAAATCAAGGTTAAGAGGTGCTTCTGAGAGAGGAGCCTGAAGCAACACTGGTGTAAAGCTGAACCCGGCGAGCACGAGCATGGCACACTTCTCCACACGGCGGGCTTGGGGGCCGCAAAGCCAAGCGGGCCTGAGTACCTCCTGCTGATGTGGCTTCTGGGCACTGCCTTATCTCCTGCCCTCACCCAAAGCAGCAGAATGGCCCAAGAGTTGGGCTTGATTTCCATGGTGCCTGACGGTTTCGGCACAGAATCATCTCACGTTCAAAACAAACTTCAGTTCCCGAGGCGTGTAGGGCCATCCTTCACACATGAGATGGTGTCCTCGCCATCCACCCTTCCTCCAAGGAGCAAGGGCTTTGGTGAGCCCTGAGGGGAGGACATGGACTGCTCGCCCCTCAGGAACAATGGGCAGAGGACAGCACTTTTTGCTTGGGTGGCCCTCATCCACTCTGCTCCTCACAGCCCACTTAAAGGTATAGAAGGGAAAGCCTTGGAGGGCTTGCTGGGTGCCAGACCTTTGTTCTACGCCCGGGACTTGTACTAGCTCACTTAACCCTCACAAAACCCCAATGAAGCAGACACTATTTCATCTCCATTTTACACTCAAGGAAACAGATACACAGGTAAAGTGTCTCATCCAAAGTCACATAGACCATGAGTGGGAGTAAATCTGGGTTTTAAATGCGGAGCCTGCCCCCAAAACCATAGCACTGTGCTTTTATTTTAATCTCTTTTTCTTTGAGAAATGTGTCTTTTTCCTGCACATTTACCAGTATTTTTTTTTTTTTTTTGAGTTGGGCTCCACTCCTGATGGGAGGGACCGTGGTTAATCCAACATTCCATCTATCATTTACCTAGCTACTGTTTATTCAGAGAATGCTGAGTGGGCAGGCTCAGGTCATGTAGTGGAAAACCTTTTCTACTTTGGAATCAGAAACGCCTGAATTTACAGCCCAGTTTCCATGTATCACCTAGAATAAACCAGTCTCCATGAACCATAGTTTCCTAACACGTGAAATGGGGGTTATAATACCTATTTTTATTGCAGGAATGTTGTGGAATTAGAAATAATACTCAAACATATCTAGCACAGAGCAAATGCCTGATAAATGTTACCTCTGCCTTGAGAAAAAAGAGTATACAGTTTACTTTCTTCTCTCACCACTTACATTGAGTATAACTTGCTATCTGCTACACCTACCAAAGCATAATAAACACGGCTCATCTACTGTCTGCTGACTGAGGTCCCAGAAGCCTGTGTAGCTCCTATGATGGTGAACATGGAGTAGCAACACGAGAACATCCTTGAGCCCAGCTACATCTGGGAGAATGTGTCTCACGCCAGGAAAATGTTTGGCTAGGTGTGATGCAGTGACAAACAACCCCCAAACCTCAATGCTTAAGCTTAACATGATAAACTTCTAGTTATCTCTCACTCTACACATGTAATGTGTCAGATATAAGGCCCTGGTCCCCACTGTCTCTCATGCGTCCGGGCTGACGGAGGCTCCTCCATCACTGAGCTGCACCATCTGAGACACAGGGGCTTCCTGGTGGCTGCGGTAGGAGAAGAGAATGCCGGAGGGTCTGCACCAGGAGTTAAGTGCTTCAGGTTGGAAGCAGCACACGTCACTTCAGCTCACAGCCTGCAGGTCTCCCCTGACCCTTCCTAATTCCACAGGGCGGGGAAATCCCCCCTCAAGCCTGGAAGGAGACGAGAAATGGATGTGGATAATCATTCTGAGGCCCTCCTCAGGTAGGATCTTGTTTCTGTTCAATTGGCTATTTCTTTGCAGCTCAGATCCCAATCAGAAAGGGATGCCTTTCTGCTAAAACACATTTAAAACTTCCTTCCTTTTTCATTGTAGACCAGCAGGGAGCCCAAAATAAGTGTAGGATGTAGAGCCCTTGACTCAAACCAGAAAAAGAAGTCCATTGATTGGGGGCGGCTCTGGAGTCAGATGTAGAGAAAGAGTTGAGCTAAGGGAGAAGCCCCGCCCACCCCTCATAGAGCGTGGCTTTAACCAGGCTTTTTCGGCTTGTTCTGGTACAAGAATGACGGTTTGTACAATAATGGCAAATCGGAGGTTAGGGTTTATAGGTTAGAGGACTAAGAACCCGCGCGTTGTCTCATGGTCCAGTCCCAGTGCTTGGATGAATTTGGCCTCTGACAGGGTTTGGAGACATGAACATCGTCATTAAGATCAACCTCAAATGTAAAGAATGCCTGAAACTCATCACAACTACATTAGTCATAGCAGTTTTGAAGCTCTTGGAGAATGCAATTTTGTTTCGAGCTATTCCTCCTCTGGGGCCCAGATGCATGGTGTTCTGATGGAAGAAGACAGATGTGGCATCTCTGAGCTCTCACTTATTAGCTGTTTGGCTTTGGGCTTACCTTCTTTTAGCCTCAGTTTCCTCATCAGTCAGATGAGGACAATGATAATTGTGATCTTGCAGAGTTCTCATGACCATCACATGAAATAAGACCGTGAAGCGCCTGGTGCTACACCCAGTCACGGCTCATTAAATGCCAGGTATTATTTTGCATTTCCCGCATTTAAACTCACTCCTGGTTAGTTGGGGCTTCAATTTATGATCCTGTACACTCTCAGCAGCCTGTCCTGGGATGCTGGGATTTGGATCACAAAATAATTCTCTTCCCACTCATATCCCCCTCACTCAGGCTTCTTTCTGCGCCCGTGAGACCCAACATCCTGTGCTGGTTCTCATCTAGTACCTCCCTTCTTGTCCCCAAAATAAGCTTCATGATTTTCCTACCGCTGTTTTCAGGACCACTCAAGCCATCTGTCTTCACCCACACCATCAGCGAGGGGATTCGGGAGCCCTGTTTCCAGGCCGAGAAAGAACATGTTGGAAGATGATAGTCACTGCCCACGGAGCGAGTCACGCCGGAGGAGAAAACCCAGAGAAGAGACAGGAAAGGGGGCAGCAAATGTCTCCATCAGTAAATAGTTTTATTCTGGAACAGTGTTAGCTAATTTAAAAACCAGATACCCATTGAAATGCAGAAGGAAAAGCAGTGCCTTGTGGTCACCAGATTCTGCGAGAGTGCGATAACACAGGTGTTTATCTGAAGACCTTTTTACACATGCACATATGACCACTTTTCTAGCTAATTAGAAATGTCGTTTTATTGCCAGCATTTCTCATCTCCTATCAATCTCTTTTCAGACAACTGCTTGATGGAGGTAAATTTTCGAGTTTTGATGGTGTTTGGGTAATTTATGGGGCTCAAAAGTAGAAAGTGACTGGAATAGAAAGGACCTTGACAACTCATTTAGTCAGCACCTGGCCTCTGCCCACAGGCTGTCCCCTGTGGCACGTATGTGCCATATTGCAATAATGATGCCAGGCTTTCCATTGATTCATCTATTCAACAACGTATTGAATAAGATAAAAATAAACTGCTGACATTTATTAAGTATTTACCTATATGCCAGATCCCATGCTAAGTGCTTTGCACTAATTTTCTCATTTTATAATAATATCTCCACGAGGGATAGACTATTGCTATCCTGTTATATAGATGTGGTTTTGGAAGGTTGAGTAGCTGGCACCAAAGCTAGAGTTGTGAATAGGACACGGCCCTGCCTTCAAGGAGCTTACAGTCCAGTGAGGACACACAGGCCAAGGAAACGCAGTGTGATAAACATGTGAGACTGTTATGGAACTGTATGGAAGCCAACTTGGGCCAGTGTTGGGATGCTAAGGTGGGCTTCCTGGAGGAGGTGATGTTTGGACTGAGACCTGAGTAGTTAGCTAGGCAAAGGATGGGGTGGAGCAGCCCACTGCCCTTATAGGGTGTGGCTTTAACCAGGCTCTTCAGGCTTGGCTCAGTACACCAGGAATAGTTTGTGCAATAATGGCAAATTGGAGGTTAAGGCTTTTCAGCTTAGAAAACAAAGAACACCTGGACTGTCCCATGGACCCAGTCCCAGTGTGCAGGTGAACAGCTCTAGAATTTAGCTTCTAAGTACAGCAGGAGCAAAGACCATGAGGAGAAAGCAGCACAGTTGTCTGCCTCGTGGATAGGGCACATGGTTCAGGATGAGGGTGGGGGCGGGAGTGGAGTGAAGAAAGGTGAGGCTGGAGAGGGGGGCAGGGCCCGGTCCCCCCAATTCTTGTAAGCCCAGTTCAAGTGCTTGGACATTATTCTGAAGGCCATAGGGGTCCACGGAAGGGTTTTCAACATAGTAGACGTAGATTGGCTTTACATTTTAGAAACATTACTTTGGCTGCAGTAAGGAAAGTGGATTGAACAGGGAAAGCTGAGTCAGGGAGACCAAACTGGGAGGCGGTTCAGTTACTGAGCAGGTGAAGGTGATGGAGGTCTGGGCTAGGGCAGTAGTGGAGATGGAGAGAAACGGCCTCGGGGAGGTATTCAGGAGATACAGCATTCAGGCTCTGGTGGTGGACTGACTGTGGGAGGCGACGCGGGGAGGACTAGAGGATCATGCCCAGGTCTCTGGCTTGCGTTACTGGATAGATGGTGGTGGCATCTGTTAGGGTAGGAAATAGCACATTGTAACTGGTGTTTTAAGTGAGCAGAAATAATGTGGCGTAATCATGAAAGCCCCTTTATTTTTTATCTCTTACTATTCCTTTAAATCTGCTGAGTGGGGTGAAAACTTGGGCAGGTCTTGTGGCTTTTGTGATCTCTTAGGTGATATCAGGTACTTAGTCAATCTAAGTCACAGCACAGCCTCAGTAAACAAATAGAAGGTCCAGTGCAATATATTAATGAGCACCCCAATCCTCATTTAAGTGTAGGGTCCCACCTCTACCTAGTGAGGGCCCCTGCAGGCGAGACATTCCCCTTCTGGGAAGGGGGTGTGGTCGGCCTCTCTGTTCCCAGCTCTTCCTCACCCACTTTCCAGCCACTGTGTCTGACCCCCCAGTGTAGAAGTGGGGGCTCCCTCTCGGCCTGGCAGGCGTTCTCAGCACATTCTCGTGGGCACTTTCATGAATTCTTTGGTGGCTGCCTACTGGGCCCCTCTCTCAGGGGAAATGCTTCTCTTTCAAGTGGATGCGCCCAATCCCTCCTCAGCTTCTGCTTCTGCCTGTGCGTCCTTCTGTGTCTCCACGCTGAGGCCCCACCCTGGAAGCAACAATTTTAGGACAGCCCTGGGTCGACATCCTATCCCAGGTTCATCTCCAGCCCACAGGCCTCCCTTGCTTTGATCTGCCCTTTGATCTGCACTTACTTTCCAGACACAGGACTGAATCCTGCTGCACAGTCAACTTTGGCATTCTCAGGACGAGGCAGGCCCGATTTGCTGTGCTTGCTCCCCGCAGGGACTGTATATCCCGGCCTCTCAGCAGCTGGGATTAATGGGCGGCCCCTCTCCATGCCTCCTGTGTGGGGGATGATGCTCCCAGCTCCCAGTGACCATCTCTGAAGGGATCTTTCTTCAAAAAATAAATTTCTTAATGTTTATTTTGGTTCTTTTATATTTTCGTTGACAATTGATGGTTTAGCTGGTCCTCATCACCTAGTTTGAGGTGTCACATTGAGGTCTGCGTTACACCTTGATTTTGGAATCTGATTTTATTATATGCTGATATCTCCTTTGAAACCTCCAATTTAATATCCTGTGGCATTGTACTTTCAATCTTTTCTGCACATCTTCTCTATTTGAGCCCTGTAGCTGTACTGTGAAGTGCATAGGGAAGGCATTCTTGTTTCTATATTTCAGATGAGGAGCTGGAGAAACAAGGAGATTAAGTGATTGAACATGGGGAGTCTGAATTAATCAGCCACAGGCCTGTGGAACTGACTGAGTCAGGAGGGCCAGGCTGGGCAGCCTTGGCTACCTCTGGGCAGCGCCATAGCGATGACCCCATAAAGCAGTGTCTAAGGTGGGCCTTCCTGGATGGGACAGAGCCTCGATGGCATGGGTGTCACCCAGGCTGGGGGCACCTGAGAAATCACTTGTGATGAGAGCTCACCCAGGGCTCTGACCTGCGTCTTCAGGCAGGAACAGGCAGAGAGGCCGAGTAGAGAGTGAAAATGAACTGTGTTAGGCTCCTGTGATCTGGGGCAAGTCGCTTCACCTCTCTTGGCATCAGTTTCCTTGTCTGTTAAATAGGAGTAATATCTCCCTCACAGTGTTGTCACAGGGACTGGATGAGATGACACCTATTAAATTCCAGCACACTGCCGAAGGGTGGACGGTAAATAGAAGACACTGTCCTAAGCTAAGATTGCGGTTGTTAAGAAGAGGTCTACATGGCCCTCCATGAAGGAAGGTGGGGTCAGGAGAACAAGAGGATTAGAAGACCCTCCTCTAGAACTGGAAGCAGAAGTCCTAGGTTCTCATGTCTCTCAGTGACTTTTACAATCTATTTCTTCCTAGTATTTAGCATTCTAGTTTGTTTTTGGAAGCAGCAAGGGATCCAGGAGCTGGGGAGACTTTTGGGCTGGTCTCAGTGTGGCTGGGGGATGGTCACTCCAGTGGGCAGAGAGTGGAGGCAGTGACAATGACCGAGGAGAGAAAGTAGGCCGCGTTTCTAGGTCCTAACAAGGAGAAGACAGGCGTGCCCAAGGTGCTGGCCTTGAGAAGAGGGAAGCCCTGAATGCCGAGCAGTCAGAAGGCCCACGTATAAGGTGGCACTGCCCACAGTCCTCTGGGGAACTGCGGCGCACAGAAGCTGAGCTTCTGGCCCCGAGGAGCTCACCGCAAAGATGCAAGCGCCAGTCCGGGCACACTAGGGCACGCGCCCACCCATTTGCTTTGCTTGAGTTGAATCTCAATTTAATGAGATGCACAAGGTGAGGTGGAGGACTGGATGCAAACACAGGAAATCCTTCTGTAGGTGCTGTCTTGTGTTGTCTTCAGGCCTTATAATGCTACGTGTCTGCCACATCTACTTTAAAATAAAAGACAGCAAAACTATGGAGACAATAAAAAGATCAGTGATTTCCCGGGTTTTTTTGTGGGGGGAGGATGAATAGGCAGAGCACAGAGGATTTTTACAGCCATGAAAATACTCTGTATGAGACCATAATGATGGATACATGTCATTATACATTTGTACAACACCGCGAGTGAACCCTGATATAAACTGTGGACTTTGGACAATTATGATGTGTCAATGCAGGTTCATCAACTGTACAAATGTCCCACTCTGGTGGTGGGTGTTAATGGTGGGGGAGGCTATGCATGTGTGGGGGCAGGCGGTGTAAGAGAAATCTCTGTGCCTTTCTCTCAATTTTACTGTGAAATTAAAACTGCTTTTAAAAATAAAGTCTTTATAAAAAATAGAATATATTGTGTGTTTAATCATGCTATCATTCTTGTTCATCCCCGCTTGAGTGATGATTCTGCAGAACATGAAGCGCCTTCTTCATTCCATCCCCGGAGTCTCGTTGCTGCTTGGTTTACCATAACTGACAGGATTGGGGTCTTGTCCCAGCAGAGTGTGTGTAGGTGTGTGTGTGCATGTGTGTGCCCCCATGTGTGCACTTAGGATGAGACAACAGGCAGGTGGGAAGAGGTGAAGTAGCATAAAATGTGACAATTACATATTTTAGCTTCAAGGCTTCCTGCTTGTAAGTTCCCCTCTAAAACAGTGTTTTTGTTCAAAATAAGTGATAGAGCGATCCTAAAGACGTACTGGGAAAACACCAGTGGGGCATTTTCCGCCTGGAAACTTGCTGAGATGGCTACCATGTTTGTATTAGCAAAATCCACTCTGGTTCCTATACGAGGAAATTTATTTCTTCGTGTGCAGGGGTGTGGTTGGGGGTCCTCTTATGTCAGCTTGTACCCTGAACAGTGTGTCAAGGCTTTATTTGTAGTACCTAGTGGGCCTGGTAAAATTGATTGATTAATTGATGGCTCTGTGACTGGTCTCAAACTCGAGTACGCATCAGAGTCCCTGGCGGGCACGTGCAAACACAGATTGCTGGGCCCCACCCCAGAGTGGATGATTCAGTAGGCCCGGGATGGGACCAGATAATTTCCCAGGCGATGCTTATGCTGCTGGCCTGGGACCACAGTTTGAGGACCACTGGGCCAGTGAACAATTATAACAAAACAAACTCATTGTTTACTCTTAGAGGTTTAGAGCATTACATGGTCAAAAGGAAAATGACATGCAGCTTTACTAACCTGGGTGATTTTCAGGAACCCCAAAGCAAAGTTCAGGTCAACCCTAGATTGGAGAACAGAGTCTAGGCTTGAGGCAGAAGTGTAGTTTCCACACTGCGACCTGAATCCAGCCCTTCAGTGACTAGAGAGTGGCAGAGCTGGGGTCTGAAGGCAGGTGGAAACTGTGAGTTGAACCGCTAGGCGATGTTGTCTAACAACGAGTTGCCCAGAGGCCAGCTCTGCGTGAGCCAGGCCCATGTACCGAGACAGAATTGCAGAATCGGAAAGGCACGTTGTGGTCTCAGCATCCTCATTCACGTCTGATTGGCCCTTCTTGTGCATCTTGCTGCTATGTGCGTGCACATCTGGGCTTGTCTTGTAGATGCACACCTGATGGTCACTCAGCTTGCCTGCTGGGCCTGCAGCTGGGGGAGGAGGTGGGCCTGCCCCTTCCTCTTGGCTCCATTTCCTTGCCACAGGCTGGTTGGAGAGGTGTTCTCCAGGTCTGCAAAACAAATGTGGCCGCATCTCTCCCACCACAGCTCTCTTGGCTCAGATACCTACTGGCTGGGTGAATTCCAGCTGGCAAGTGAGGTGCAGATCTCTGCCTCGGGTTCCTCATCTGTAGAATGGGGATATAACAGTTCCATAATTATTGTGAGAATTAAATGAGTTAATGTGTGTAAAGCCTTTAAATGAGTGTTCAACACAAAGTCAGTTCTCAAAATGCCGTGTTTTTACTGTTGCTCTTTTACCGGAGAAGAGCAAATCAGAGCAAGGAGAGAGCAGATGGAGGCTCTTTTTCAGAATTTCTCCACATAGGAAGAGGGGGTATAAATTGCCTTCGTTATGGACCAAGGTTGAAAGATGAGGAGGGCTTATAAAACTCTCCCCTCCACCCATGATAGCATAATATTGATTATTATGTCTACATAATACATTCACCTGCACCTAGAAGAGTAGCTCATATAAAAACACTCAGAGAATGCATGTAGGATAAATGAGATATTCAAAGTGTCTTCACCTCTACTGTCTCCTCAGATCCTCATAACAACACACCATGTCTGATGCGTTGGGCAGATATTATGAGGCTGTTTCCCTGTGCAACTCGTAAATAAAGTCAGACGGGAAGGAAGAAGGAGAACTAGCCATGTACTACTACTCTCTATCTACCCACTACTACTCCACAGCAGTCACTGTGCTAGTTGTGGACTTTTGTTTTTGTGAGGAATATCGGCCCTGAGCTAACACCTCCCAATCCTCCTCTTTTTTTTCTGAGGAAGACTGGTCCTGGGCCAACATTCATGCCCATCTTCCTCCACTTTATATGGGACGCCGCCACAGCGTGGCTTGACAAGCGGTGCGTCGGTGCGTGCCCGGGATCCGAAATGGCGAACCATTTCGGAGCGCACACACTCAACCTCCTGTGCCACTGGGCCGGCCCCTAGTTGTGGATTTTTAATCCTCACTACACTACCGTTAGATGGATACTGCTGTTCTCATTTTATAGACGAGGAAATGGAGTCTCAGAGAAGTTAAGTGACTTGCTTATAGTCACACAGCTGGTAAGTGATGGATCAGAATTTAAACCCAGCCCCATGTGCCATCGAGCTGGGCGTTTTTCCCCTGCAGGGTGTCACCCTTTAGAACAGCTGCAACTGATGAGTTCTACAAATGGTTATGACCCTTTCATCCTTGGAATAAGTATGCCACCTTCTCAGGTTACCTCTTTGGGTGGGATAGCCCTTATTTTGATGCATAATTTCTGGTTGGCTGTCTCAAAAATTCTTTGAGGTGATTTGGGATCTCATCTTATGCACACACTCAAATCTCTGTTATGGATGAAGGCATAAAGTGAATGTTTGATTTGCTTAAAAATCACTGAGCCAGCTAGCGGTGGGCCTGGACCCAGACTCAGCCTCTCCGGCCCAGTGCCAGGCACTCTTTGTGCGTGACCGTGCTACGGGAAGTGGTCAGGGCATCTATTTCTCCTTTCCCACGTTCCCAAATCGCAGGCAGGGTGAAGCATTTGGATGCGGTGTTAATATTTTCATGCTGTTTCTGCTAAAGGTCAAACTGGCAATGCTGCTTTGGCCATTTCTGGCATCTCTGGTGAGTTATTTATGCCTATGTACACAGCACGCACACCATTTACACACGCCGAGACGCGATCTATGCATTTGAAGGATGGTTACGACCACAGCCTCTCTATTATTTTATAGAAAGCTCCAGGAAGTACGGTTGTTTTTCTCAGAAAGCCAATATAAAAGTTGATATAAAGATTGGCGATGTGTAAGCTTTGACATTACATAAATATATATAGGCACTGTAAAAGTTAACTACCGTTTTATTTATAATTATATTGCAGATTGATATTTTTATATCCACATTGTCAATGGTAACTTTTCTGCCTTCACTTCATTCTTGGCCCCAAATGTTTATCCTAGCTTTTTACATGTCTATTTGCTTCTGTAACATCAGGCGCACACTGTCTCTCCTGAGTCACAGTGGTATTCAGTGTCACTCATCCTTCCCTCCAGGAAAAGAAAATTCTTGTCCCACTGGATTCATAATTCATGGTATTCTCGTGCACCGTTTGATATCTCCGATTTTCATGTAAGAGCAAACTGTACGTTTCCTGTTCTCTACATCCTCATAATAATATTTCTGGATTGCCATGTCTGTCTTGTAAGATAGAAAAGTTACATTCGGTTGAAATTTGAGCCCCTGGATTACGAAATATCGTTTATCTGACTCCTCCAGGTTTTCAAGAATGTAGATCCAGACTCTCCTTCTTGCATACGCTTGAGGAAGATAATAGCACGTTTTATCGTCTGCTTAGCTCTGCTCTAAGGGAAAAAAATATTGAATCTTAAATATTTGTTCTCCTCTACAAAAGATTCCCTATTAAACAGGGAACTAGTACTTTTAGCTGGCAGAAAACCACATTGGTGTTGCTTTTGAAGTGGAAAGGGAAAAGCGATACCCACATAATGTGCAGAATCACTGACCCTAGAATAATGCGATTTCCTTTCTTGATGAGCTCAAATTAAGCAATACCCAGATAATCTCAGTGCTGCTGGTGGAGACAGCTCAGTGCACGCAGAGGAAAGAAGCACCTTTGGGAGTCAGGAGGTGTAGGTCTTGTGCCGGGTTCTGCTGCTTACAAGCTACGTGCCCTCCCTGAGCCTCAGTTTCCTCAGCAGTCTGCCTCAGGAGATAATGTGTGCAAGGGTTTGGTATAGTGTGATGCATGATTTTTTTTCATGAAAGTGAAATCAACTGACTAATGTTTCCTTGATTAAATTTAATCACTCGCTCACTCCTTCAATACGCTTTAGTCTAATTGCTAAACTAAGACTTAAAGCTGTGTCTAAACGATGCAGCCGGATGCCGGCACAGGATAACCCCCTGCTGGTAGTTTCCGGTTTGTTGTTTCTGATGTGTGTGCGTATTTTCCATGCCACACCTAGGACTAGTGGAGGTTTTCTATTAGAAAGGCTGGGTGGGCCTTTTGGGAAGGTGGGTCTCACAGTCTCCTGGCGTGGGTGAGAATGAGGTGGCCCTGGGAGGAAGGTCTGACTCAGAGTGTCCTCTCTGCTCTTCCTCCACTTGTACTCCTCAGGGTGGAGTTATTGCTGGGAGGACCTGTCAGTCCTTCAGGGAACAGACGTGGACACTTAATGCCAACTACGAGTCAAGCACTTTGCGTATATTATTCATTTATTCGTAAATATTTCACGATTTTTCTGCATGTGCCGGATAACCATTGGGGATTAGAGCCACGGCAGCAAGGAGGACAAGGTCCCGTCTGAGGAGCTTGTAGGGTGGTGGCAACTCCCAGCAAGCCCTCCAGGAAGGTATTAAAATCTCCATTTTACCCAACAGGAAAATGAGGTTTGGATTTGCAAAGGGTCCTCTTTGGCCTCACACAGACATCACCTGGACAGCACGTGGGAGAACCAGACTCTGGCCCCGAAGCCCCTCACTTTCCCCTACATTGTGCCCCCTCCCCCAAGCTGTGAGTCAAAAAGCTGGTGATGACAATCCAGGTGATAACTAGACCAACAAACAAGGTGGCTGGTGCCTCTGAGCCCAGGATGGCGCCACCAGGAGAGTGACCCAATGACCAGATGCAGCTGTGGGTTGGAGGGAGTGGTGGTGACTGTTGTGGTCCTGGGAAGATGTGTTCAAGTGGATTGTTCCTGGTGAGGCCACAGAGCCGTATGCATTAACCATTTCTTGGATTTCAGCTGAGTGCCTAAGGGTACGCAATAGCTCTCCATCCCCCACCATAGGGTGAGTTCCAAGTGTGTAGGCGAGGGTTAAACCAAGAATATTTGGCTCATCTACCAATAGTCATCCAGGCCTTTCATTCTTGGGCCATCTGAGGGAGAGAGTGACACAGGTATTTCTTGTTTTAATTATTGTTTACACAGTAGCACACATTTGGGCTGTCTGGAGGAAGTGAGTGGTCTGACTTCTATCTACCTCTCTGCAGTAGCTTTTGCCTCACCTTTCATTCAGACTCTGGAGCAGCCACAAAGAATCATCCCAAAGTCTTGCCCTGTTTTGTGCCTCTTGGCTTATACATTTGAAGATCCTTTCGCTCTGGTCTGCATCCCAAACTCAGCTCATCTCACTGTCTCCACGATGCCTCTCTTGATGGCCTCCACCATATGTGGAGAGCCCTCCTCTGTGCTCTCCAACCCTCATCACAGCAGCAATGGCATTGCTCTATCCATCTCTGCATCTTACCCGTCTGTTTCGTTAGACTGTGAGCGCCCCATGAGCGGGGACCATTGATTTATTTTCTGTCTTCATAGCATCTGCCATATTGTCTGGCACATAGTAGGTGCTCAAGAAATGCTTGTTGAATGGGGAATAAAAAATGAGTCACCCAGTAATATATTAAAAGGAAGCATTTTCAAGTCTTTGCCAACCTCCACAGTGACACTGCTCAGTGACAGTGGACATGACATGTTAAAAGCCTATGTAACATGAGTTTTCCAGAAGCCCCTTCTATTTGGTTGTCAGTTTGGTTGAAAAGCATTTGTCAGGCTGCTAGGCTATGTTCATGACTGCGACTTACTCCTTGAATGTGACCCTGTCTCAGAGGACAGTTGCCAACCCCCTGACAACACCAACAGTCACAAGTCCAGAGATAGTAGGGCCCCAGTGGCTCTTATGACAATAATAGAGATTTAATTTTTCTGCTCGGCCTAGATGAAGAAATGACAGGACTCTTTGAGCACAGGATATGTGTCTTATTTATCTCTAGAGTGACAGCATGAGTCATATAGTTTGGCACATCTTTGGTGCTCGATTAATGTTTGTTGAATGAATAAATGAGCCTGTAGTTATTAACCATAACACTTTATAGATGCAAAACCCCACTTAAGAATAAAGAAATGCTAGCAGCTGGGAAAAAATAATAGACTTTTGTATTTTCAAATTATCAATGATTTTAAGATTAGTGGGTGGGTAAAATAATATTTTTGTGAGAATCTGGTATGTGATGGACTCTGTATTCAGAGCATTACACATATAATCTCATTTAATCTTTGGATAAATTCTGCAAAAACACATCATTGTGCTTTATGGATGAAGAATTGAAGCTCACAGAAGTCCACACAGCTGGAAAGCAGTACAATTGGGACTGAAATCCTGAGCTGGTCTGAAACCAGAACCTATGCCAGGATTACCTTTTGGGTCTTAGAATTAGTGGCTGGAAATCCAGAGACCCAGTTAGCTCAGAGAAAGAACACTGTTAGGCGTTTAAACTCTGGCTCTGCTGGAGAGTTCATTCAGCAGGACGCCTTTGAATTCAGATCTGAATGCACTTTGTAGAAGGGATTCCAGCATGGGGCAGGGACTAGTCGCTTCCACCGCTGCTCTCCAGCCTTTGGGGGTGTTGCAGGGCTGAGAGTATCTTTCAAAAAGAAAGATCAGAGGCAGAAGCTCTGAATTTCAGATATTGTTTCAACCCCCAGCATTCCCTTCATTTCACTGCAGTTTGTGCACTTGCCTTTCTCTTAAAAGAGAATTTAAAAACCGCTTTACTTTGGCGAGATGGTTGCCTGTTTGGGTGGTGTGTGAGAACGCAGCTAGATGAAATCAGCATTGCAGGCACTTGACAGTTACTTTATTAATTAGACTGCTTTATTTGGCAGACACTCTTCATATCTTCCTCCCTCCTGCATATGCAGAGTAGGCAACTACTCATGTGTTGTGAATTGAGGAGTGCTGGGATAGGCCCCTCATCCAAAAATAGCTCCCTTACTAGCTGTCATCATACCTAGAGTCTTTCTGCAGGTAAGCCTTTGTGTCCCGGCCAGTTGTAAATATCAAACTGACCCCAGCAGGGTAGAAAGCAAGCCTGAAAGTTGGACTCAGAACAGATCTTAGAATTCTTCTTATCCAGTTCCCAGCCAGGCCAGGAATCCTTGTTATAGTATTTTCCAGATCTGGCCATGTACCTGCCATGCAAATGCTTCCAGTGGACAGAGATTCCCAGTATCATAGTTAACTGTCTCTACTGGCTAAAATGCTCTTTCTTCTATAAAGCCCAAATCTGTGTCTCTAGGTTTCATGTCAACACAGAAAATGTATCTAAAATAGTGATGATATATAGTGTTGATATAAATCTCCCAAGGTTCCTATATATATATGTATTGGCAGATCTCCCCAAATCCCATCCTTCTCCATTCTCCTTGGAGGAAAGCTCAGAGCTTTTCTTTCTAATGATGCCTTTCACTGTGGAAGCCACATTTTCCCATCTGGTCTGAGAATTTACATTAATAGTGATTACCATCCTCTCTAGCAAATCTGAATTTTTCCTCTCTGGAGATTTCTCTTTTGACTTGAAGTGTTCTTTTAACTTTAGATGCTCTCTTGTTTATCTTTAAAACAAAACCAATATCATCAATGGATCCTTCTGTGCTATTTTTATTCAAATTTTCCACCAGACATCAAATTCCTTGAATATATGATGTTTTCTGCCTCAAATTGCTTTCATCCATCCATCCTTCCATCCATTCATCCCTCCAACCACCCACTCACCCATCCATCATCCCTCCATCCTTTTACATATCCATCTAGTTATTTATCTATTCATCCATCTAGTCACAAAAGTATTTTCTAAGTTTTCACTAAATGCCAGTGATAAAGAAGTCACGTTCTGTGCTTAGGGTCACTGGGGAGCTAATGAAAAAAACCTCATGTCTGCCAATAATCAAAGCCCACTTGCCTGCCCTCCATTACTGTTTTGCCTTCCCAGTCTTGTGGGTGTGCCTCTCCTTGGCAGTCTTAATGGGAACCATATTTGAAGAGAGTTTGGGAAATGCGGTTCTCAGACATCCAGCCCTTGCACTACAGGATAGAGATTAAGAGGACAGGGATGGTGTTGAGTGCCACTGCTGCCATCTAGCACGGAACAACTCTTTGTCTCCTCCTCTATAAACACACCTCAACTCATGTTTAAACTCCCAAAGAACAATTACAACAGGCATATTGTGCTTTTACCTAGTAGCAATGCAACTATCTCTCCTATAACAGTGGTGCTGTCATTCTCTCCATGAGATAGGAGAAACAAAGTCATAGCAGTCACAGTACCTGGCTCTGAGGGATGCTCACGGCCATTCTCTATCAGTCACAATTCTCATTTAATACCCTATCACTTAAAGACTGAATTATAAGGTTAAATCAACATCACAACACATATTATATAAAATAATAAGGGAATAGTAGGTAGGAAAGGAAATTGGTTAATATATACTACTATATACATAGTAATCATGGGCTACACATATGTATTGCAGCCTCTATTTATGGAATCAGTTATAAGGCCATCCTTGGCATTCACTTGTAATTTATTTTTTCCACTATCCATTCCAAATGTCCTTTGCCCTTACCTTATCCCACATTTTAGCTGATCATAGTTCTTCATCTGGTGGGATGACTTGAATCTTTACTCTTGAAGAGTTTGTACCCTTCGTGGTGCTGACTACATTAGGTTGTGGTTTTACAATAACTTTTGCCATTAGGCATAGAATCACCAGATGGTTCCCCAGGGAATACTCTGGATTCTTGAGATATTCTTCTCTGCCCCCAGTGTTTAATAGCAGCTCTATTTCTCCTTGATCATCAGGAGATATCATTAAGTTGGCATAGTAACTCTCTTCTTTGCCTGTTGGTTTAGTGGAAGGAGGAGCTCAGAATGGCCAGGTAGCCATCTCAAGTTCAAGTTCAGTGAATGATTGCTGTGTCCCTCTGGTGAAAGCATTTCTGCCTTGGGAACAAAGACCTCTAAGCCAGCAGACTCTGAAGTTATGGAGACATGAAGAAAAATTTTGCAAGTTGGTTATAGGAGTAACAGTGAGGGTGTTCACTCCTGTTTTCGTTGCTTGAATCTCCCATCCTTACGTTTTAGCTGTCAGAGTCCTTTATTGTTGCTGGTTCACAGCATATGCTGCATTTTATAGGACTGCTTTCCAACGTTGCACGGTGGTGTCTCTGAGCGAGTGCCATAACTGAGTTTTTAACAGGCCACTGCAATTTTCTAGAAGGTCAGCTGTTTCTGCATAATGGGGAAAATGGTAAGAACAGTGAATGCCAAGGGCACAAGTCCATTGCCTTACTCATTCTGCTGAAATAAATTTCTTTGCAAAAAGCAATACTACATGGAAGCAATATTATGGTAATGACAAAGGCATACTGGATGTTCAGGGATGATAGTCCGGCAGTCCCCCATCAGGGGCAAAGAAGGCAAATCCAAATCCAGGGTAAGTCTGTTGTAATGAAGACAAATTGCTGACCTTTCCTTAGCAGGGGCCCAATATAATCTAACTGCCACCAGGTGTCTGGCTGCTTCTCTAGGGAATGATGCCATATTGTGAACATGGTTTTCATCTCTGATTTTGGCAGGTGGGGCATTTGGCAATTGTAGTAGCCAGCAGAGATCTGTATTGTTGAACTGATGCATAAGTTCAATCTGTGTCCTGGCCGCACTGCTCAGGAGCCCATTGAGCAAGCACTGAGATAGCTGGAGAAGGAGGCTGACTTCTCTAGTGCGGATTATCATCTCTGCTTGATTATTGAGACCAACCTTTGAGAAGGTGCCCTTTGGCAAAGAGTTGTATGGAATATAGATATCTCCACACTCTGTGCTCATTCTGACAGATTCATCTTCCTACTTCTTACTCAGAACTCCTTGCCACCATTTCTCTGATCCAACTCTTTTCAAGCCTTCACCTGGGTAGCCAAACCATTGGTTACTGCTCGTGAATCAATATAGTTCTATATCTCTGACCATCTCTCCTTCTAGGCATGGTTTGGTCCTGCAGGTTGTAGGATTATAACTCAAGTTGACATTAGAGCCTAACTGCTCTTCTTGTGTGAAAGTTAGAGCACGGATTGAGAAGAAGCAGGACCCGAGAACTGGAATGGGGACGTTTGTATGAATTCTGATGAAGCTAATATTTCAGACCTCTACTCTGTACTGAGCCTTCCCTATCAGCTGAAGAGGCCTCTCCTCTCCCATCTGCAGAAGTCAGTCTTCCCTTGTGTGGACCTTCTGTAATGTCCTCACCTAGGCATTTCACTTATAAGGGAATGTGGATATCCTCAAGTTCCATCCCCACAACCCTGCATTGCCTCCAGACTAACCATAGGGAGAACTCAGCAGATGGGCACAGGAATAGCTGTTAATAATCTCAGCTGCTCATCACCAAAGGTCATGATTGTAGGAAATGTTCTAGAAGCAGTTACCGAGCCTCATGCTTGCTGTATGCCAAGCCCTCGTGCCTCCCCGCTGCTGAAGCAATGACAGCTTCTGCCTCTTTCTGCCTTCCAAGTCGTTCAGGAGTGCCTCTCATTGGAAGGTTTGAAAAAGGAACAAAGCTGGCAGAGGAGTCTGGGAAGTATGGTTTCTGGCCTTCTGCGCCTGTGCCCTATGGGAGAATTTAGGACAGCAGAGATAGTGTCAAGCACCAACAGACAATATCCAGCTCAAAGGACCCGGCAAGCAGTAAACTTGCAGGCTTGTGAGAAGAAGGTGAAGTAGTGAGAGGAAAAAAGGGGGATTTCTGTGAACTAGCTATGTGGGAGTTTAGAAGGGAGATAAAGAAAATACCTTGAATTGGGCAAAAGTCTTATCATTGCTAGAAATAGTGTCATAATTTTTCTTGCTTCAAAAGGCAGTTTCCAAGGACAGAAAAATGAATAATTGGTCCCTTATAAATGGCTTATACCCTGGTGGAAACCAGTTCCTAAAAATTAATAAATTTCCAAAGATTCCTTGAAAACTGTTAAGGAAAAGAATTCTCTATGGGATTTACTAGGGTTGTTTCTGTTTATAGAAACACTGAAGTCTTTCTCTTGCTGTGTCTTTTCGTGGGCATGACGTGTGTTCCAGTCAAAGACAGAAGAGTGACAGAGCCAGGGAGCGAGTGGAATACATGTGTTTGTTAAGAGATTTTGATAAAGCATCCGGAAGGGGGCATCTGCTATTAACAGTGGGAGCTAAATTGCACTCTTTTGTTTCTCTTGGCACACGCCGAGAAATGAACCCAAATGTCCCCTTTGGTATGATGGCTGAAATGTGAGGTCTCTGGAAAAGAATAGGGAATTAACATTTGAAATATGTGCACTTTCTTGGCATCCATACCCAGAATGTCTGAATTATGAATAATACATTCAGGATTATTTCTGATTAATATTTTAACCCTCAATATTGTACCAGCAGGGAGAATGTTGGCATTTTTATGGCTTCTGTAGTAATAGGAAACAGAGATTCTGATTCAGCTGTTAGAGGCAAACTCAGCTATACCTACAGGTGCCCTGATGCCCAAGGAAAGTCCAATCTTTCTTCATGTAGAAACCAAAGCCTCCAGAATGAATTAGAAAGTAGTGGACTGGTGTCAAAATCCTTTTTAAGGAACTAGGTGAGATCAGTAGGAGCCTTTTATCAAAGAAAGGGATCTCACAGCTGGGCCAAACCCTAGAGGTGGAGGGAGAGTCTGAACTACGGATATTGGGGAGCCACAATGGTGGGCAGGAAGATGGCACTGAAGGCTGAGGTAGGGCAGAAAACGAAAGATGCAAGGAAGGGCTGAACCAGGGAAGCTGAACTGGGGACTTTGGGAGGAGAGTGAAATGTGGTTCAAGCAGTGGGCTGGGGCGAGTGGTTCAGATCTATGCTGCACACAGTCATCAGGTCCTGGGCCTGCTTTTCAAACTTGTGTCTGTGGCAGTCGAGTTGGCAAATCAAAGCCACAGCGCCAGGCCTGCTAGTCCCTGAAGACTTGGTTGAACCCAGGAACTGCCCCACTGGGTTGTTCTGAGTCCCCACTGGTGAATGGCCTCCATCTGCCAAGTCTCTTCTTTGTAACTGTCCTTCTGTGACTACTTCCTCTGAGGGCAGTGTGTGTGAGCTGGGCTCCAGCTTTCTGGATGTGGGGAGTACATGGTCCTGGCTGCTCACAAACGTGCCTTGACTCACCTCATCTAGGGTAGGTCCTGCCAGTTTTGTATTATCTTACTCCTGCTGGAGTCTGTCACCAAATAAGGAAAGCATCTTGGAAGTACATGATTCTATCAATTGGGATTGCTTCAGTTTCAAGTGACGGAAACTTAACTTTTTAAAAATGGATTTTGTTGCCTCATGTAACTGAAAAGTACAGAGGTAGATCTAGGTTTAAAAACATCAGAAGGCAGAGAATCAAAAGATGCCATGACTCATGGGGACTCAAATGCCCTCTCTCACACATCTGACTATCTCTGATGTGGTATCCCCCTTAGGCAGATTTTCTCCCTGTGGCTACGGGATTATAATTGCATGAGCTCAGGTCTCAAAGTAAAATAAATTCCCCCTTCCTGCCAGTTCTGGTTTAAATCCTGAGATTGAGTCTTTTTGGACCAGGGTAGAACCCATCAGCATCCCTGGTCTAATCTCTGTGGCCGGGGGCATTCAATGTTCTGATTGGCCAGGCCGAGCTCATGTGTCCACCTCCAGAGACAGGGGTGGAATTATTGCACCCAACCACTTAAACTGGAAGTGTGGAAGGTGGATGGTTCCTTGAAGTAATTTAGGGTTCTGTTACCAGAAGAAGGGGCAGGAGAAAATATCAAATATATATGGGGGTCAACAGGAGATTAGGCCAATGAAGCTAGCTCATGAAGCTTGTAGAATAGCAGCAGCAAGTCTCAATTATGAATATCATTTGATTGGAATGACTGCCTGAAGTATGGTGTTGAGAAGGATTCTGAGGCTGAGTCTCGGTATGCAGTCATTGGTAAGCAATGTCTATCATTGCTGCAGAAGGGAGGGCTAGTGCTATAAGTGCCGTATATTAGCCAACCGTGATGTAGAAGATGGCTTTATTTGTTCATGCAGATCTCTAATGTCTTTAAAATGAGAAAGCTTTTTTCCTTTGAGAAAGATAACATGAGACTAGAAATATCTTTTCTTGCTGAAGATGAGCAATATATTCAAGTATCTCTTGCTTTGATGAAGGTCCCAGGGTACACTGCTCCCATCTTCCTTTTGTGAAAATCAAGGAAACGCAAAGAGCTTGGTAAGTATTGTCAAGATCTGGGTACAAACCATGGCACAATGCCTGGGGAGTGCTTGAAAGCCTCTGCTTCCGGCACAATTACATTGTGAATGAGCCAATTGTGTATAAGATGTAAAATGTTTCCGAGTGGATTTCTCATCTTGACAAACTCCTCTGCTAACTGCCAGGGAGCACAGATCTCTTTAGCAGTGGAGGAAACAGGCGTTAACGATGAGAAGTTGGGATGCTAACAGCCAGAGCCCCTCTGCCTTGTGCCCAGCACAGACAGCTTAATCTTCGGAGCACAGCAACTGCCCCCTGCAACTCCCAGGACTCATTAACCATGCTCCTTGGGCTCATTAGTCCCTGCTCCACATGTCCTCCTTCACGCATCTGACATGTCCTAATGGAGATATTTAACTTCATTTCTTACCACTGTCGCTCAGGCGCAAGTCAGTTTCCACTGATGCCCAAGTGTCCAAGGGGCCCAGTAGCATATGACCACCAGGACTGGGGCTCAGAGAGATGTCCTCAGGGATGCATTCTCCAGGACTAATTCAGCAACACCCCTGAGCATCTGTACCAGACTTGAGGACACGGAGATAAACACCGCCAGTCCTGCCTTCCAAGAACGTCGAGTTGGTAAGCAAAGATAGACGCCTCAATGAGTAAGTCATAATACAGGACACTGAATTCAAAAGCAGCGTGGGTATGAGGAAGGAGTAGATCTGAAGAGGCTGCCCGGAAGACACAATCATGAACGTAGGCTTACCCTATTATCTGATGCTCACGGTCATCCTATGAGGTTGGTGGGACCTGTATTTTTATAATTATTACCCACTATTTTATAGACCGGGAAACCAAAGTTTAGGTTGCATATCCATTCATTCATTCATTTACCTTTTTCTAGCACCTACTGTGGGTCAGGGCCTTGCTAAGTGCTGGGGATATAGAGATGAGTAAGCTGTCCCTGCCGTTCCTGATCCAGATGCTCACATTTATCCCTCAGGAGACACTACTCAGTAAACGGATCTGGGAGACAGAGCATTCACCCCTCCTTATCAAGCTCTCTCCCCCAAAGACTCTGGATTGAGTATTTTACTGCAGTGCAACCTCAAAGATTTGTCATTCCTAAAATGATCTAGCCCTGAAAACAGCACAGGATGTTTTGCTGTAAGATTTTTCTCTAAGGGTTCTCTGAGGCTTTACCCTGGATGGAGAAGGGGCCTCTGCTACACAAATGCAGATCGAATCTAGAGGTGGGACGATAGGTTGTGAACAAAAAAATTTACTCTCTAAAATGTTCTCTATTCAAATGGTTGTTGCATATCCTTGAAGAATTTTTAAGGAAAGTTCTGTGAACACCGCACTTTCGAGTTATGTTTAGAAAGCCATCTATTATGTTTACAAGGAGATCTTGAGGCAGAAATCTTTGGGCTCTGCAGACGCTGCAGGAACCCCAGTGATGCTGTCAACGGATGCTCTGCAGGACAGCCCTGAACTGGCCACAGGTAACCCGGAAAGCCCTGGGCCCTGCTGCCTCCCTGCCCTAGAATGAACACAGTGGATGTGATTCTAGGCATTTCTCCCAGCTTGCGCAAGGCCATTGGAATTGATATTAAACTTATTTTTCTGAAATCACCTAATGCAGTGGTTATGCCAATGATTTGTTCAGACTCGTTTTTACCACTTTCCTGAAAAGTTGTTTATAAGGTTATTTTTAAGCTAATATAGAGAATATTCTTGTTTTGTTCCCCCAAGGTTAGGCTGTCCCAGCTAGAGACGAGAGAGAGTGAGGTGACTTATGAGCACCCTTTTGGATGAATTCTGCCAGGTCTACAGAAGAGAACAAAGACTCGCATCTCACAGCGCTGGGAAGATCATCTGGCAGGACCCACAGGAGGCTCTCTGGACAGCCCGTGATCCTGTAAACAACAAATGACCAATCTGAGGAGGGTGGGACAATGCTGTTCTGGACATGGCTGAAGCGGGGGACCCTCCACACTCCAGAACTTTGCTTTGCCCTTTTCATGCCCCTCTCTCTCCCCTTGGGGGCTTGGAGGGACTTTGAGGGGCAGAAAAATAACGCATAAGGCTGGGTAGAGTTGAAATGGGGTTGGGGAGCCCACTCTTCTGCTGTGTCATTCTATGCCTGATAAATTTACCTTGGGACTCAGGGAAGGCAAAGAACCCTTCCCACAAATCTAGGTGACCCTTCCCTTTTCCTCCAGAGCACACTTTTTGGAATACTTAGGGTCAGTTATGCCAAGTCCATTTAGGTTATTTTAAAAAAATTCTTAAACCCCTCCACTTGACCCAATGCTGCCTTGAAAAAAGAGGGGGAGGGGTCAGTTAATTTTATTCTATAGTTTTCAAATAATATATAGTATAATCCAATTTTAGACATAAAATTGCTCTCTTCTGGACTCCATGCTTGTAGTCAAATAGTCACTGTGTTATCATGCTCTCTCCTCTTCCTAAGAATTTCCAGAATCCTCTGCAGTGAAGGGCCACATGTCAGGGTGAATGAATGAGAACCCATCGGTCTGTGAGTGGGACCTTTGAAAACCAGCAGCCTCTAATACACAATTGTGGGCAGTGTGTAGAGGAAAGAACCTGGGTTCAAATTTCGGCTTTCACACTTACTAGTTGTGTGTCCTCGGGTAGTTTTTAAAAGGCTACTTGTTATCCTGGGGATAATGCTGCTTTCCTCACAAGGTTGCTGCACAAGGAGGACTGGGCTTGCTCAATAAGCGCTGCCCCAGCCCCCTGCCCCGCTATGTCTTCCCTTATGAGAGAAACACAAATAAAGCAGCTAATATCTGTCCTCAGAAAGGAAAGACCAGGGTTCAACTTAGCTCTTCAAAAGGTCATTCGAGCTTTGGGACTAGCCTCTCCCTAACCAATAATTATTTAGATTTTCAAGAATGTGTCTTCCTAATGTTTTTAACATGCACATAATTAGTGCTGAGCGTGGCCTTTGCATGCATTTAAGTTAAGTGTCTACTCTTTTAACACAGCCAAGCCCTCTGTTAAGCTCTGTAACTGATACAGAGCCACTTGAAATCAGGTATTATTTAAGTGTCAACTATGCACAAGGGCTCAGATCTGCTTGTTGTCACTATGTCCTTCACAGGTCTCCAGTGTGGCTGGTCTTGTCTATAACTGGGTTCTGGTGCTGCTGCCCACTGGGTGGGGATGGCCTTGTCTGGTTTGGGGGCTGTGATTTCGTCCCCTGAGGACCCACAGCTGGCGAAGCTCTGCTGGTTCTGCGCTGGCTCCTGTTGCTGGTGTCCTCCCACAACTGGCCTCTGGGGCTGGCAGTCTAGCTCTGACTGTCAGGCAGCACTGTCATGACCTTCAGGCATGGGGCTGGCCACCACTTTGTAGCCTCCTCGAGTTGGGGACCTGCCCTCCTCCCCTCCCCCATGGGTGGTCCACACCATAGCTTCTAGGAAGGGTTTGTGTGTCTCAGTTGTGTCTCTCCTAACCCTGGCAGTCACTGTCTATATCTGTCCCAAATACCATTGGTGACCTTCTCTAGGCCCGCAGGACACTGAGGAATCTCTGCTACCCCAATTTTGTCTCTGGGCAGAACCGAGGGTGACTTTTGCCCTCTTCTGACTTGCTTTGTCACTGTGACATCTCCTACCTATGGCCAGAGTGGTGCCATGTTGGACGTGGTCATTCTCCACAGGCTCTTGAAAGTTTTCCATCTGTGTCTGGGGAAGCACAAAACATGCTTCATTTTTCTGGGATTATGTCAAAGTTTCTCTGGGATTCTGCTTCAGATTTGGTAGCGTAAGTAGAGGAGAGAGAGGAAGGGAGTAGAGGAGAGAGTTTGTCTCTTTCTCTTTCTGTCCCCTTCTCTCTGGTCCTAAAGGACCATGTCTTACTTTTCCTTCTTGTCTGACAGGGACTTCCCCTGTCATAACCTTCTTCCTGAGGTAGCATTTACCTTCTCCTGCCCTTGGGGCCAAGACAACAGAAAATAAAACCCACAAAAAATAAAAGACCAGGATAATCCGAAATACCAGAGATATCTCAGAAATTATCTGTGTTGTTAAAGCAAGTTCAAGATGAAAAGAGAGCAGGCAGTCCCCTCCTCTCCTCTCCTCTGGGAAACAAAATAGGGACGTCAGTGGAAGGAATGTGATTACCCACGGCAGCTGATGACTCCCCTGTGTGTCAATACTTGCTTCAGGGTGCTGAGGTCTCAGCACCCTGGAAAGACAATCAAGCATAAAAATACTTTCCTCTGAAAGCTGTGAAAGTGCTGGGCCTTCGGCTTCCCATATCTCTCTCCTTCCTCCTGGCTAGGTCCTGGGTTTCTGCGAGTCTCTCACAACTTTTTCTGGACCTGGGCCACCTTGACCTGGGCAATAAGAGGTGGCATGAGGTCATTAAAAATGATATGACAGCACGCCCCATCCTAATTCCCTCTCTCTATGAAATCAGTAGAGCCGGGCCCTGGGCTTTCTCTCTCCTCTAGTTGGGATCCTTCTCCCCACTCTCTGACCTTGTCCCTGATAGCCCAGCTTTCTTCCTGGGGGCTGTTAGCATTCACCTAGCTGAACATTCTTTCCTCAGCCCCTTATTCAAAGAGGCTACCTGTGCTGGTAACCTGCACTGAAAGTTGAGAATTGCTGTGTTCAGATGAACCCCTTCCTGGGGCATGAGCTAGTCTGAACAAACTGAAAAGAGGATTGGAGCGATACTTGGCTTCTCTCCTTTCTGCTGGGGGACACTGAGCAAGGCACCTAACTTTAGTGAGTCTCCGTGCCCCCCAGAAAAACCTGGAGGAGTGATGAGGCTGTCGGGAGTACCACTCTGTCTTGGAGGATGAGCTGCAGATGAAGGGCAGGATCTGTGGGGCCGTCGGGACTGCTCTATGGCAAGTCTGTTGCAAGACTGTGGCTTTCCATTTGTAACAGTTTGTTTGACGTCATTTTTACCGAAGTTCTACTTTTTTTTTTTTAAAGAGTGCTTTTTCATGCTGCAATTTGTCTTGTGATTCCTTACTGATTATTTCCTCCTGCTGCTATTTAGCGCTGGCTTTCCACAGGCGCTCATGGAGGCCACTGTCATCATCAGAGTGATTTCCTCTGAATCTGTCTCCAATAGGAGCTCCCTGTATGTCCCGCCTTTGTCATGATATGACGAGATGACTTTAACAGCAAAATTCCTGCTGTTAATCCACGTGGAGGAGATGGAACCTTCCGAGTGATTCTTTTCTCCTTTCTCTGATGCCGTTACACTCTCCATTTGAAACGATCTGATTCTACATGTGCCACAAAATGTGAAAAGATCACAATGCCTCTTTCTTTGGAAAGTTAAACAAGAACCTTCCAATGTTTGATGCTGCTTTTCTTCCACAAAACTTACCTGGACAGTGGTTGATTTTATTCTCTTGAGGCAGCTCTAAAAAGAGAGAGGGGATAAAATTGTGTTGTTAAGTGCTGCCTGTGTACTTGGCCTTATCCCAGCTACCGAAGGAACAGGGAACCTTGACTTGTGAACTCTCAGTATAAAAGAAGATGGATCATATAGCCTGAGAAGAGCTTGGAGAAAGTGTCTGCAGTGACCTGCAGTGCTTTCTGTATCTGAATACTTGGTGAATTGCCCCTTTTTAGTAATTTAAATGCTCCTGAAATTTCTTTTCTTTCTGCCCATTCATTTCTTGGAAGTGAAAGTTTATCAATGCTAATAAAATACTAGTTTTGATAACAATGAAATTAATGATAATAATAGCTACCATTTGTTGGCATCGAGTAGGTGTTAGATGTGCTACCTGCACTATTGTGTTTAATACTCACCATGGTCCTGCAAGACGGAAATTATGGTCTTCGTGGTGTCCATGGGGAAAGTGGAGCTCAGAGCAATTAAACCACTTGTCCAAGAAAACTGGGCTGGCAATAAATGCCAGACTGAGGATTCAAACCAGGGCTTTCTGACTTCAAAGCCTATTATGTACCCTTTCCTGCACTTTAAACCCCACCTTAATTCACGTTTATTGTCGGCATTTTCTCTTTCTTTGGTCTCATTTGTCAGGGGAGATACTATTTCTTTGATTTTCATTAGAAGGTTTAATAGCAGCAATGGGTGAGAGTTTTGAGCAGTAACATCCTGGAATAGATGAAACAGCACCAGGGGGTCTTGAATCTGGTCACGCGTTCAAAGACCCTGGGAAGCTTGGGGACCACACACACGCGTGCGCGCACACACACACATGCACACACAGATGATACTCTTATTTGTTTATTTTATTACAGAAGGAGTAATTGATTTCATTTTCATTGTGCAAGATTCAAATAATGCAAAAGTATACAGAGAAAAAAAAATCACCCAAAGCCCTAGGGAGATTTTTAAAAAGTACAGGTACCTATGGCCCACATTGGAGAGTCTGACTGGGGGGTCTGAGATGGGGCCTGGGGGCTATATATTAAGCAATCTGTACAGGTGATTCTGATTTCCTTCCAGAGCTAAAGTTCCACGGCCTCCTCTAGACTAAGACTAAGGTTTGCAATAATGGTTTGGCTACTGGCCTGCTATGTGAGTCCAGATGAGTCATGCCCTCCTTCTGGTCCCTTCTAACTCCAGCACGCTACCTTTCTGAGTGGGCAATGGGTTGCCAGTGGTGTGGGAAGAGAAGCACTAGAACAGAGGCATGGAATGTTGGGTGTAGAAAGATCCATGTGCTTTGCATATCCATTCGATCCTTTGAGATTTGGTATCTGGAATTTGCATGGAAAAGTTTGATATATCTCAACTTCCAGACAATTGTATTATCTTCATTCTGAGATGAATGTGATGCAGTGGAAAGAATGTGACTGCAGGGTCAGACGCACACAGCTGGGAACTGGGCTCTTCCCTTAATTGGTTGTGTAGGGACCTAACAAGAGCCTGTGGCCTTATCATCAGACTTCTACATTTGAGTCCAGTCCTTCCACCTATCTGGGCAAGTTACTTAATCTCTCTAAGCCTCAAAGTCCTCATTTGGGAGACGAAAATGGGAATGAGTAGACTAATTATTGATTAGGGTTTATATATGAATTCAATGAGATAATTTATGGAAAGTTCTCGATGTGGTTGGTACCTGAGAATTCTATGTATTAGTTATCTCGTGCAAGTTATTTAACTTTTCTTGGAAGTTAACTCTCTCTTGACAATTACCTGCAAAAGCATATACCAAATGTGCCTGGTTCGTTGCAGGTATACAGTAAATTCTAGTTCCCTTCTTCTTTCTCCTGAATATATCAGACTACAGGTCTGACTTTTAGGGCCAAGCCAAGATCCTGTGGTTTAAGCCTATGGAGAGGGCATCACCTGAGATTTGCAACTTTGCACCCAGAACTCCTTTCATTGCCTCTGCAAGGTGACACAGTGATCCCCAGGCAAATGCTCACTCTGCCTGGACCCAAGGAGGGAGGAAGTCTTTCAAAAAATGTAAACATCAGGAGTAAAGTGCTACTTTGGTAAAGTGGAGATGCCAGCTTCTCCATCTTAAAGAGAAGGATTTATTCTGTAGCCATTACAAGGAGACCTGCAGACAGTTATAAGTGGTGAAAGTTACAGAAGAGATTCATGGATACTTTAGGTTATTTAATTTGATTGCTGCCCTGGAAAGATACCTCTGCTGACTGAAGTGTAATAGAGACAGGTAGAAGAGTGTCTGAGGAAGTTCCTTGACCTTGTCTGCATGCCTATTGATGTGCATAAAAAACCAAGATATAAAAGAAAGACCAAAAAAAAAAAAAATCCCTCCAGCAACTTGTGGTTATAGAGCAGTTCCCTGCCTCAAAATCACATTTGAAATGAAGCTTTTCAAACTGCTCTCTCCAAGCTCACCCCCTTCTCATCAATCAGTGACTGCTGACAGAGGGGACCTTTACAGGTCAGCCCATCCATCCCGGAGGTTGCTGACAGGCCTGTTGCCATGCAAAACTCTCAGACAGCTGGGCGACTGTCCTTCTCTGCAGAGCTTTCTTGAGAAATAGATGATCAGCGTTGCCCCTGACCCATGCCTGTGCTGAGTGCCTGGGAAGAATGTCTCCAATTAGTATAGGCTCCAAAAGGAGAAGAGTCAGAGGTCCTGCTCTGTGTTTGGTAACATGGATTATGCATCTAAGAATAAAGGAGGCATAGAAACCAAATACTTGAGTGTCAGAAACAACTGACTCAACTCATCTACCTGTGACTTGGCTGTTATTCCTGATAATACCAGCTAATGTTCCTGTGGAAAGGCACCTCCACTTCCAGTAGATACTTTTCAGTTCTATCAAATGCTGCATTATTACATTCAGAGTGTAAGTCAATTATATGGCTAGGCCCTCATCTAAGATATGGAAAAATATTTTTCCCTGTGCAGAGCTGGCCCGCAGTGTAGCATGATTTGGCAGTTATCTCCTCGGTGTGATTTGAGGGGCTCCCAAGTCCCCGGTGGTTAGAATTTTTACAGCGTGTACATTTTGAATTTCCCTGTGCAACATCCCCACACACATAGGCCCTAATATTATACCAATATTTTCCCCTAAATAAACTGCATGTATTCACCTAAGAGTTTTCAAAACTGGTGCTGTCAATGGAGCTAGGCTAGGGGATCAGCACGAACTAGTGGCACCAGAGGTGCCTGACTTGGTGGAACTGAGAATTCTTAGCTAGGTTGATGGCTGCCTCTCCTCTGGTCTCTGCTTCCCCACTGGGAGGCCTCGGTGCTGACCTTCGGGAACTTTCTGTCCCTGGTGCCTGGCTTGATTCCATCTCCCAGACCGGATTATCCCAGGATGGTAAACCAACATTATGGATCCTGTATGGTCAGTGTCTCTGCCAGGTACCCTCTTGGGCCTTGGGGAAGCCATCATCTCCTCAGCTCCAGCACTTACTGTCCCCATGCGTTAGGGTGCCCTTAGCTGTAAGTAGGAGAAGACAGTGACCCAGCTTTGTTGGAATGATAATGAAAACTATTATTGCCTATAAAGAGAAGCTTAGTAGTAGGGCAGCTCCAGGCCTCCTACAATCAGAAGCTCAATGCTGAAATCAAGGGGTCTCACCATTCTGCCATCCTCACTGTGCCACGTTTGCCTCAGGATGGCTCCCTCTTGCTCATGAGATGGTCACTGTTTTCCAGGTATCACAGTTAGACATAGTGATTCTCAGGGGCAGAAAGACACCATCTCTTCCAAGGTCTCCTTCTTAAAAGAGAAAGGACTGCATATTTCCCGGGAGCACCTAATGGCCTCCCCTCATGTTTCACTGGCCAACTGATCCACTGCCTACCTATCAGCCATCACCAGGAAGGGAAGGAGACTGCCATGATTGGCACATGATTGAGCCGGGCTGGGTCTACCTTCCCTTGCGGCACCCAGCCTGGAGGAATTTTCCCTTTTTTTTTTTTTTTTTTTTGGTGAGGAAGATTCACCCTGAGCTAACATCCGTGCCCATCTTCCTCTACTTTATATGTGGGTCGCTGCCACAGCATGGATGGTGAGTGGAGTAAGTCTGCACCAGGGATCTGAACCCTCGAATCTTGGCCACTGAAGCAGAGCATGTGGAACTTTAACCACTCAGCCACTGTGCTGGGCCCTGATTTTCCCTTTTTGAGGACTGGTTTAGGATCTCACTGCCCAATCTGCCTGACTAGCAGCAATAGTCTGAGGTTCACACTGAGTATGAAACTCATGAGACACAGTAGCCTTCATCCCGTGTCAAGTTTAACTTTAAGAAAGGCTATGAGACTGGCAATAGCATGGCACGTACATCAACAGCACAAAAGAGGTCTTGGGAGTCTTCAAGATTCCAACTCTCTCCAAATCGCTGTATACCTGACACCTTCATGGTCAAAAGACAAGGTTGAGTGGGCACAGGCAGTGATCAGTTCTGGGGACAGTCGCTCTTATATCTTCCCATGCCTTGCTCAGGGGTAACTGACCAGTGCTCATTCTCGTACACCTGTAACTCATCAGTTACCAATCACTCATCAACTGCAGGTTACTCAACAAATAACCTCAATAATGAGGTGTGGGCACTCGATGTGTTCACAGCATATGTCTTGGATCTGTTATACCTCTACAAATTCCTTAAGTTAGTGCTACAAGAAAGATTTAACCAAAGATCATATCTTGGACACCCCTGAGGCTAGAGGAAAGACCATAACCAGCTGTTGACCCTTTCCTTCCAAATTTAAATCACACGATATAGTATTTTATCACCGTGATAAGAACATGATGTGCACTAAATAAATACTCCTGTCCTCACCCCTTCTTTCCTGAAACATCACATCCACTGTGGTTTTCGCCTTGCTCCGTTTCTAGTTTCCTGGGAGATACCCTGCCTCATGCTTTTGCCCAGTGTTTGGTTTAAATTTGGGTCCATTAATATCCTTCCTCAAGATTATGGACAATGGGCACTTCTTTCAGATTATTTTCAAGCTGTAAAACTATTATTCCCATTTTACAGATGAAGAAATCAAGGTTCAGAGATTAGAAAGTTTGCACCATCATTAGATGTGATGAGAGGATCCAGATGTCTCCAGTGCCGAAGCCCACGCCCTTTCCACCCCGCCGTGCTCTCAAGCCCCAGGCACTAGGAGCCGATCTGAGCTGAAGAGGGAGCACATCACTGCTCTGGCATCCTGGCCCCTCTTGGGGTTCCGTTCCTGCCTGCCGTCATGGCCATGATGGCTGAGCTTCTGCCTGTTCTCAAGTCCTGTCACCACTTTGGCCTTGGCAATTGTCATTGTTTTTCTTCACCCAGTTTAATCACTGACCTGTTGCCCCAGGACTTTTAGACTTGGCCCTGCCCTCCTTTTACACCCCACCTCCCAGGAAAGTGTGACGGAGCTGGAGCTTTATTCATTTCGAACAAACTTCCCTGATGCCAGTTTCCCTACTTGGACTTCCATTCCATCACTGCTTTTATCCTGCCTGCTTCACCACTGGGTATCATTGGACTGGATTTTAGTGGATGAATGAGAGTCAAGATTTTTAGAGCTATGCTGGGCAATGTGCTGGGGAGGGAGTGAGAATGGTCCCTGATTGGAAACGCTCACAGTCTTAAGGGGTATGGTAGATTAGACTGTTGCTCAGCACATATTCACTCCCCTGCCCACTGTGGGAGGAGTCTATCCCTCCCCTCCCAAGAACATTGGGTTTAGCCATGTGACCTGCTCAGGCACGCAGAAGTGGATAGAAGTGTCCATGTTCACCAATTCTGAGACAAGGCCTTAAGAGGGAGTGTGTGTTTCTGCCTGTCCTCACTCTCTGCCATCACCATAAAAGGACTGTGCCCCAGGAAGCCTGCTGGTCCCAGGAGGTTGAGAGACACGTGAAGTGGACCTGGCCTGAACCTGTGGCTTGGGCACACTAGCAGACCCACATGCACATGAGTGAGAAATAATACTTACTGTTACACCACTGAGAATTTGTTGTTTTGCAACAAAAACTGACTAGTATCTGGGGAGACACGATGATGATCGAGTATAACAATAGCATAATGCATAGGAGGAGGCCAGAGCAGGCGTGAGCAGCGGAGTCCTCACCCAGGCACAGCTGCAGCTCCGTTGGTCCCTGCACCGCATGCTCCACCCCGGTGGGGAGCTGAGTTCTGCTCCCTGGCCTCCCCTCCGTAGTAAACTGGGCATTGGCTGAGAGACATGCCTGTCTCTTCCATGTCCTGTTGTGTAATTCCCCACACTCATCCTGTGCAGTGAGTGCTTCCCTAGCAACCTGCAGGCAAGTCAATTATCAGCTCCCAGTTCGGCTAGGAACATTGCAATTACTCAGGAAGGATTGTAGAGCGGTGCGCATGTTAACCTTAAATGTTATAATTATGTCAAAACTTAAATGACAACCTTTTGTCCTTTAGATAGCATTGTAGGAGATCTGGAGATCTTTCATATTTTCTTTTTAAACACAGTTAAATCGCTAATGACTCCTTCGCCGGATCTCGGTTCTGAGGTAACCGCGTCAGTACCGCCATCCCGGTAATTACAGAGAGTGAGATGCCAGCAGGGCAGTGCCGCCAGGGGGCGAGAGGCTGCCAGCAGGGGCTCCCAGAATGGCAAGATCCTGAGGACCCATGGAGATGACGTGGTCCAAACCCAGCATTTGTGCCTTTGAAGTCCGGAAAAGTGAAGGGACGTGCCCAAGGTCACAAACCTGTTTGGCTGCAGCTGGGAACTAAGATTTATGGAGTGTCTACCACGAGGCTTCTACTCTGCCCGAGTTTTTCGTGTCATCACATTTTAATCTCTGCAACACTCCTGTAAATATTGTTGTCCTCCCATTGTTCTACAGTTGAAGAAACTGAGGCTCAGAGAAGTTAACTGTCAAGCCCCCACCCCCATCGCCGCCACCACCCTGTAGACAGGGAGGAAGAGTATTATTCTTTTTCCAGTAGCTGCATGCATTTAAAATTTCTAAGATAATTTCATTAAGTCGAGGGTTTTCAGTATCAAGAGCACTCAAGGCTGTTACGCACTTGATTCCGGTCCATGCCCACAAGTCACTACGAGTCGCTGCTAGACTGAATGCCCTTTCAGTTTGGCAGATGCTCATGGGAGGTCCTACCACATATCTGACCAGAAAATGGGTTTTCCTCGCCCACACAGTTTATTAATTTAAAATAGTTACCAAATTTGCAAATTGGGATATTTCATATCAAAAGCTCAATTTCCTGCTTTTAAAAAAAAATCTGAGATTTTGGCAACACTCAGACTGCATTTAGAGAAGGCATACCAACATCACTGCTACCTGCAGTGTCCCCGGGTCTTCACTGTCTGAGTCTCACTAGTTTTTGTCATCTGCCTGGCCCCAGTGGACATTCGAATCTGTAATTTCTGCACTTTATTGTGGTGGGGTGGGCTGTTCCTGAGGGAATGAATGATTGTTTTCTCCTAGGCAGGGCTTTCGTTGACTTGCTAGGCATTTCTCCTAGTTCACTTCGATTGTCTCTTTCACGTGTTGGAAGCTTTATCCAGGGGTAAGAGAAGAGGCGGCCGCCATCTTGGTGACCCTCCTCCTTCTGCAGGTGAAACAGTTAGGTTAAAGCATTTCATGAAACAGCAACCATAACAGAGTGGTATGCATATTGACCAAAAATGCCCACAATTACTCTGAGAGGAGGAAGTTTTTATTCACTCGGACGTCTGGGGGAACAGATTACTTGCAGGGAGCACTTTACTCACCCTAAGATCAGGACCTCTAATCAATAATGAAAGTGATGAGGACAAGAGGGACACCAGTAATAATAATGTGTGGGCTCATGGGAGCCATGGTTGGCCTCCCACTAACCTTTTTCTCTGGAGGGGTGGCATTGTTCTCCCTGCAGAAACGGCAGTCCTGAGCTAGGATGGGGAATGAGGAAGGCACGCAGCTCTGCTCTTAACTGGAGAACGCCACTTCTTTTCACTTTGTATGCGTTTCTATCAGGGAAGTCTTCATGGAGCGACATTATTTAACTAAGCACAATCTTTCTGCTATATTGAGTGTATCTTTTGTGAGGTGATTTTTACGATCCCCTATATTTCTCCAATATGCCCATGACGTGAGTAATACATTCCAAGGGTGAGATTTCTTCTGAAATGTTCAAAGAAAAGAGTTTTCAAAAACTACCAAAAAAACTAAATTAAGAGACATATAAAATAATTTCTTCTCGAATTGGGTTTTGGAGTATGAGGGATTGGGTTCTAATCTCAGTTCTGCAATTTCTTCATTGTAGGGTTTTGTTTTTATCTTACTTTCTTCTTCTTTCCTCCCTCCCTTCCACTTCCTCTCCCTCTCTCCCTCTTTCCATTAAATTAACCAATTAATCGGTTAATTGGGGGGAGAAGAGGTATACTTTCAAGAAGGATTGGAGGTGGTGAAGATAATGACTTATTACGAGCTAGATTTCAATTTGTAGATCACACTTTTCTGCTCTTTTGATTCCATTTCAACTTTCTGGAGGAGGTGGGACTCCTACTATTATCTTTGTTTATAGGGAAACTATTTGAATGCCTCTCTTAGGCTCCAATCCACTGTGTGACTTGCTAAAAAGCTGGGCCTGGGACACGTATCTTAAATTTGCTCCACTCTGTGAAAGTTTGTAAACGTCTAGGACCGATGATATTATGAACTCTCCAGTATAGGCATGACCTTCGGTCGCCCAGAGGTGGTGGGGAGTTGGGGCTGCGAACAGAGCTGAGGTGCCACCTTTGGGGTGGGCCTCCTGACCCTGCTCCTTACTACCTTGGTGAACTGGGACAAATTCAGTGGCTGATCTGGCCTCAGATTCTGTAAAATTTGTAGGGTTGTAGTAAGGACTGAGAGGTCATATAAGTGACACCTTCAAATAGAGCCTGGCATGTAGGAAGATCTCACACACAGTGTTAGTACTGTTACTTATCACAATCGCCAGTGTAGTTGCTTTGCCATAGAAACAGTCATTCAGAGATCTGGAGAAAGACTTGTGTTGGGGCCTCAAGTGGAAATATAAAGATTTTGAGTATTACTATTATTGGGAATACAATTGATTTTCTCAGAAAGCTCTGACTATATGATGGTTCAACAATCTCATTTATGCTAATTTGTTAGTGCTAGTAGAACTATAAACCATAAAAAATAATGCAAACCAAAACAAAACCCATTTTCTTGTTGAAAGTAGACAAAGAGGCCTAAAATCCAGAAAGGAATAATTTTGCCATGATTTAAAAAGATAGATGAATGAAGATTCCTCTCACTGAAGAATAAAACAGAAAATACATGTGCTTTATGTTAGCTCTTTCCTCCCGGCTCAAAGTTCCCCCACCTGTCATTTCTTTCAGAATTCTTTAGTGAAACACAGTGGTGAGTATGTACTGTGTATTATTATTGCTGAAAAAAATTTACACTATTAATTTGATTTTTTTGATGCACATATTTTTTTGGACTGGGGATTCTGAAGAAATTTAAATGCTTGCAAGTAAAAGAATTGGCCTCAGCGGTGTTGGACTGCCTGAGGAAGAGCTTCCACGATTCTGACCTGGGGCAGGGGCTGGGGGCTCAAGTCCGTATGGACGCAACGATCATTAGTCATTGCTAAAAACAAACAGAGAAACCAGATAGACAAAGAAGCAAGCAGAGAAACCTGTGGAAGTTGGAGGAAAGCTAAGCTCTGCATATTTCTAGCTTTTATTTTACTCTAGATAAGATTGGGTTAACTTTTACCCTAAATGGTGAACTAGGTTACCCAAGGATGTCTGTGTTTGTGGGAGGTGAGAAGGACTTAGCGAGTCCACGTGGCAGACCCACGCCTGCTCTCTCTGCAGTGGAATTGTTTGGTATCCCTGCAGGGAGGAGTCATAAATGAGATTCCAAACGCGTCTTGATCTTCTAAACGCTGATCTCACCGGCTCTCCTAATGGGCTCTCCAATCAGAGGATAAGTGATTGCTCCCATTAGTCCTGAATAGAATATCAAATACATTTGGTCTTCCGAGCACTGCATCCCAGAATGGGCCTTGAAATCACAGCAGATTACGTTTGGCTTAGGAATGGGTAGGGCTGTTTTCTAAATACCTAAAGCAGTGTTTGAGAAGTGAGATTCACAGAGCACCTGTGTCAGAACCACTGGCGGCGCAGTTTGCTTGATACAAATGGGCTTTCTGGGCCCCTCCCCGCTGAATCAGAAAGTCTGGGGGCGACTCCAAGAAGGCTTTTAGGAAAGTCATGAGGGGACTCTATGCCACCAAATCTGAGAAGTATCTTTTCTCTGGACTCTGGATGAGGGAACCCATCTTCCCGCACGAGGTGCTTTCAGTTGGTTCTCCCCAGGTGTGTCTGAACGTTTGAATTAAGTTTTTGCAGCTAAGAAAACCGAGAGAGGAAATGCATTTAGAAAGACTCCTCTCCTCCATCCTGCCGGGGCCAGTGTGGCCAGAGGTCCAATTTAACTTGCTTAATGGATAAGTGGGGAAGTGTGTGGGAGTTTTGGCAGCCGTGAGTATGAAGAAAAAAATAGCGATTTTGCTGTCTGTATATTTCTTTCAGAAACGTTGACCTTAGTGAAGTGTTTAGATGCTCCCAGGATTCATTCATTCACTCATTCTTTCACGCATTCAGCAAACACGTATAATTGGCCCTGGGCCAGGAACTGTGATACTCAGAAGGAATACAAAGATAAAGCAAGTGGAGCCCTTGTTTTTTTTAAGTGTGAATGCAGATGACAGGAAGGTGAAATCTGTTCTATGACAAAAGTGAACCTACAGTTACGGAAATAGAGGTGAGCCTTCTAAATCAGACTGTCACCATTCAAGGCTTTCCAGAGGCCACTCTTAAACTGGGTGTTGAAGAATAAGTAGGAGTTGGCCAAATGCAGGGCAAGGACAGGGTGAGAAAGGCATCTGAGGCAGAGAGCATGATGCGTGCAAAGACACAGTATGAAGCAGCTTGGGGACTGGGGAACTGTGAATCATATTGTATAACTGGGGGAGTCGTAGGAAACAAGGTTAGACAGGTAGGAGTGGTCAGATCCTTGAGGGTATCATGTGTGGATCTAAGGAGTTTGAGCTGTGCTCTGAAAGCTATGGAGACATGCTGATGGATTTGGATAGGAGAGTCCAAAATCAGATTCGCATTTCAGAAAGATGACCCTAACATCACTGTGACTCATAAAGGGAGGTGACGAAACAGGAGGCATAGAGACCAATTCAGAGTTAAGTCCTGAGTTACAGCCGTGGTCCTAGAATAGAGGAGAGATGACTGAAAACAGGCATATTAATCTGCAAAACTCAGTGACTGACTGGATATGGGTGAGGAAGGAGGTGGAGGGGTCAAGGGTGACTCCTAGATTTATGAGTTGGACAACTCACTGGGTGTTGCTATATAAGAGAAAGGGATCAGGAAGAAGAAGTGTTTGTTGAGGAGAAGGCAGGTTTATCAATCTTGTTTTTGGAGTTGTTGAGTTGTAGGTGCCTCTGGCACATTTGGGAGAAGATATCTAGTAGCAGGGGAATTACAGGCCTGGAGTGAAGGAGAGGTAAGTGTGGGAGCCATCAGTAGGAGCCTGGAGCCCTGTGAAGAGAGAGCAAGAAGCATGGGGCAGACTTGGAGCAAAGAGGCCAGAAGGGGCAGGGCAGAACCAGTGGGCAAGTAGAGAAGGAGGACTCGTGAAGGTGGCTTAGGATGACCGGCCCGAGAGAGGCGTTCAGTGACTCTGAAATGCACCTGTTCTGTTTCCCCACTTCCTTGTCATGCAATGCCATGTAATTGAGCTTTGGTGACTTCTGTTCTCACAAGCAGCTACTTTCCCTCCTTTCTGCTCTAACCTAAGAACCACAGGTGGACACTCTTGACGACGGGGGGTCCTAGCTAACCCCTCCCATGAACTCAACCACTTGAGTAAGGTCTAATGCCCTTGGGACTGGTTGGCACTAGTGGTCAAGAGAGGGAGAAGCCAGGATGAACTGAGTTACTCACCTGGGTGTCCACTGGGCAGACACGAGGAAGTGAGTTCAGAAGCCAGAGCCCAGAGCCAGAGGTGGCCATGAGATCATAAACTGTGATTATCCATCCCAGGCATTTGAAACATTTAACCCAGTGAGGGGAGGCCATGTGATGTCATGGGCAGGAAAGTGCCCTGGTTTTGGCGTCAGATCTCCCTGTTAGGCTTTCTAACACTGTGACTTTGGGCAAGAAGTTACTTTAACTTCTTACATCTCAGTTCTTTCCTACATAATTGAGATAATACATAGTTCAGAGCATTGTTCTGAAGATTAAAATGAGATAAGCGTGTCTCTGTGATTCATCCAGCAGAGTGCTTGGAACATGGTGTTCAGGAAATGACCGTCTCCTTCTCCATTCTCTCCTTTCCTTGGCCCCGGCCAGAG
Organism: Diceros bicornis minor; assembly: GCF_020826845.1. Taxonomy (NCBI): domain Eukaryota; kingdom Metazoa; phylum Chordata; class Mammalia; order Perissodactyla; family Rhinocerotidae; genus Diceros; species Diceros bicornis. Next base: position 10,570,524 of record NC_080749.1, on the reverse strand, counting down.
GCGTGCCCTGCTGCAGGGGTTCTGAGAGTTTGCCCTGGGACCTATACTTGAGTTCATGTTCAACAAGTAGAAGAAGGGCGTTTCAGGAAGAGGAACTGCAAGGGTGTTAGCCAGGAGCTGCCGAGGGGCCTGGCGGGTTTGGGGAACGACTGCCAGACAAGTGATGTTGTAATGGCTGTAACAGCGTCATGAAAGGTTGGGAGAGCTGAGTCTGGAAACACATATTGGGGCCAGGTTTTAAAGAGCATCAAGCTCTATCAAGGAATTTCACTCTATCCCGTAGGCAATGGGGAGTCATGATAGGTTGGGAAATGGGGGTGAAGCTACCGCATCACTGCCTTCGAGTCATAGTTCTTTGATCTCCTCCCACAGGGAGCACTGCTGTGACTCTACAATGAAACTCCTATGGAGGAATTTTAGCATCTTGATAGTTTAGGCAGGGACATATGTATTAATGGGAGGAGTAGTGGGCTTCCCAGGATTCCCATCCACATAAATTAACAGACTGCTGAGAGCTAAGATGTCACTTCCAGGAAGCCAACTGCCCATCACTGCCTCAGAGCCTGGGGCCTTTGCTAACAGGATTCGTGGCGTCCATTAGTCTACAGCTGAGTGGACCTCTACTGCTTCGTCTCCTTCGACATTTGTCTTAATAGCCCTTTTTGTGACTATTGAAGAAAGGTAACCTATTATGCGGTTATTTTGTGCTAGGCTCTGCGCTTGGCCTTTTCCCCTGAATTCTGGGCTTTAATCCTCACAACCACAGTTTGGGACAATATCATCCCCCATTTTACAGCTGGGACACTAAGACTCAGAGAGAAATGGATGAAGCGTTTCTTATAAATGAAGTCAGAACTCCAGCCCGGGGCTTTCTGATTGTGATGGCCTTGTTTTCTTTCCGCTTCCAATCCTCTTCTGTCCTGTGGCCCAGGCTCCCTGCACTGCGGTGCTGGAGAAGGGTTGGGTGCCAGGGTGGTGTGGAGGAGGGGAGAGAGCAACACCACTTGGTGGGACCAGCTATAGACTGTAAACCCTCCTAGAGGGTTTGTTTTCAGTCCATCTGTCTTCATTTGTCAAGGTTTTGCAAAGAGCTGGCGCTTTCACAACTACAATTCAAAAGGCATCCGAGTCCTGCTGAAGAGTGGATCCACGATCCTGGCAGGGCCGCTGATGTTCATCTCATGGCTGCACCTAATGGCCCATTGGAGGCTCCACTTTGGCCCTAAAGGGAACTGGGGACTGTCAACATAGCTGGGACTTAATAAGCCATGCTAAGTGTGGCAGCTTTGAGGGAGGGAAACAGGACCAGAAACGCTCATAATTAGCTGTGTATATCAGCCATGTATGTTAGCCCGGGGACTAATGAGTTGGGCTGTTGCCAGGTTTCGGGAGAGGGATGTGCCCTCCCACACATGGACGGGCAGGCAGCTGTCTAACTGAGGGTGGGGGTGGGGGGTGGGATACGGTGATGAGAGAGCAAAGCAGCCTTGGAAGCCAGCGGGACACCTCGAGCCCCTGCAGGCTCCTGTCCTTCAGAGCCATGGGTGATGCTGCTGCCTTGCAGAAGATAGCAATGGCCACCTCACCATGCCACCTGCCTCAGTTTACCCCCTACTCCCCAGTTTTGAACAAAGCTGCCTCAAACAGGAAGAGAGATGCAGTTCTGATGAGGAAGAGGAGTAACCCAGCCTTGGTAAGAGGCTGGAGGCAGAGCCATGAGGAGACAGGTCGGTTTGCAGTAGCGGATCTCAACCAACTCTGGTGGAGACAGCAGGTCCAAGGCCACAGCTTCCAGACTATGACGGGGCGGGGAGGCCTGACTGGGTTTCTGTGGGGGGAGACAGGTCAGGACAGGCTGGGCCCTGTGTGCGTCTCTTGCCTGAGTACGGACAGACCGGAACAAAAGCTGCCAATAGGGTTATTTGGAAAGTTCAGGATCTCGGGCCCTGCTGCTGGGGGATGAGGGAGACAAGTCAGGCTTCCAGGCCTCCTCTGCCCGCTGCCTCCCTTGTCCTGCCGTCCTCCTCGGCTTTTCTCTCCGAGTTCCCAGCCCACTTCTCAGGCCATCTCCAGCGACCCCCACTCAATATAACCTCCCCTCATCCCACTTTCTTTGCACAATGTCCAGTGTTATCCTTTCTTTTTTGTTGGAGGAGAGAAAAGGGATCGAGCGCCTTCCACACCCCACTGCTTAATGGTTTGCACTATTTCACTGAATTCTCTCAATTATCCTATGTGGTATGTACCAGTAGCTCCATTTAACAGATTGGGAAACCAAAGTCTAGAAAGTTTGGGTAAGTTGACCAAGATCTTTTACCTTGTGGAACCAGCATTTGAATCCAGTTCAATATATTGACACGACCTCCTTGGGTCAGGGAAAGAGATCCGGTGGTCGTGGCATTGAGCAACCTTTCCTACTTCAGAGACTGCAGAGGGGTCCCTCATTTCCCCAGCTGGTCCTTCACTGCAGAGCAATAAGAGGTGTCCCTGCACAGTGGAAACAGTCTGGTTTTGGGGTCACTTTGTGTCCCACTTCCATCACTTTCTAGCTGCGTGACCCTGACATAATTACTTAACCTCTCTTGATCTCAATTTTCCTATCTTTAAAGGGGATTGGAGGAGTGGGGGCAGTAACCCCACAGGGTTGTGCTGAGGTTTAGAGCAAATAGCGTACGTGGCATAACTAGGACAGTTCCCAGCATCTAGTGATGAACGACAATAGAGCTCTCAGGCAATTTTTCTGTGCAGCAGTTCGGTTTGATTCACACCTAGGACACCTGAGTGCTGAGATACACAGATGTTACGTTATGTAGTGAAACAGGCATTAGGTCTCAGAGCAATTGGGTACTCATCCTGAATCAGCCACCCGCTAGACCTACGGGAATGGATGAGGTAGCGAATTACTCTAAGTCTCAGTTTCTTTATCTGTAAAGTGGGAGCTTAATCCTGACCCCTGTTCCTCAAGCCCACCTCATAGGGTTGTTTTAAGGATCAGTGAGCTGATGTCTGTGTAAAAGTTGTACGCATTGAAGTTGTTAGAGTTATACAAAAGAGGGGCAGGGCCCCCTCTCCACCCCAGAGGAACTTTTGGTGTGGCTGGTGACATAATGCACTCAGCTATGAAACTCTTGGGAAAAACATTGGTATCACATGAGGCCAAAATGACACTACAGATGACACTTGAGATTATGGCTTAACACCTCCTGCTGCCATTCCGTGTATCTAGACTTGTTGGGTTCTCACTGCAGATGGAGGAGATCAGCCAAACTCTTGAGGAGATTTTTGCTTTCAGGAAACAAATTCAATTCCCATATTTGGATTTCTGTTGTCTTTCAGGGCCAGCTGGGTCTGCCTGAAGTTTTGGCTGTCATTTGAGGATATTTCTGTGCATGTGGAGATCATTGTGAAGAGCCTGCCCACCCCTTCTCACCTTTTCCAAATCCTCTCAACATTTTAAGAGGCAGGAAAAGTAGAAATCACACTGTTGAGCACTCTGTGTGAGGGTGGGGATAGGCTGTTTGTAGACATTATTCCATTTCACCTCCACAACAACGTTACCTGGTGGACATTATTGTCGTTTTGCAGATGAGGAAACTGAGGCTCAGAGAGGCTGAAATACCTGCTCAAGGGCGTGAAGGAACAAGCACAGAGGTAGTAAGTAGCAATGCTGGGGTTTAAACTAGATATAAGCTATTGCTTCTATGCTCAGCTCTGTATTCCTCCCAGGAGACTTTCTCCATCCTGCCCCTTGAAAGACCTTACACCGCTGTTAACTCACACAACTTCCAGTTTGCACCCTTTCCAGGCACTACCCCTAGACTACTTGGGACGTGCCCGGTAGGGTTGGCTTATGTGTGGTATCTGTAGGGTGGATTGTTTTGTGGGCAGAGGCTGGGGAGAGTACTGCTTGCTTTTCTAAACAGGTAAGATCCTTGAGGGTATGATTATTCATTCAACAGATATGAACTGTGAGCCTACTATGTTCAAGACGACATTCCAGGCACTGGGAATACAACTATGGACAAAAGAGACACATTCTGCTGTTTTCGTGAAACATATTTTAGTGGGAAGAAGATAGACAATTTGACTAACCAAAAACTTACCAACCAGCCAGCTAACTAGTATCATTTGCTAGATGGTGGAAAGTGCCATGGAGAAAAAAAAAACAAGAAAGGGGATGGAAGTACATTAGGGAAGGAGTTTATAATTTTAAAAGGATGTTCAGAGACAACCTCACTGTAAGGTGACACTTGAGCAAGATCTGAAGGAGATAAGGGACAGGAAACAGAGATAATGGGAGGAGCACGCTAGGCAGAGTGTTCCAGGTGGAGGGAGTGGTAAGTGCAAAGGCCCTGAGGTAGGAGTTGCAGGTCTGCCTACGGGGCTGGGGTTGGACTGATGGGGCAATGGTAAAAGAAGTGACAGGGTGGGGCAAGTGAGGGAGAGCTTCAGGAGGACATGAGTCATTCTGCCCATTTGCCTTTTATTTTGAATGAGATTGAAAGTTAGAGGAGGGTGCCCAGCCCAGGAGTGACACAACTTGAGTTACATTTTAACGGGATCCCTGGCTGCTTTGTAGGGAAGAGCGAGAAGCAGGAGGAGTCCGAAGTTAGGAAGCTGTTGTAATCATCCAGACAGTGGGTTGGCGTCTGTCTGCCTTTCTTTGTCTTGCTCTCTCCCTCCCCCACGGCTCATGGAAGAGTGCCTGGCAAGTCGTGGGTGCTCAGTAAACACCTGTTGAAAACTGAGATCCAGCACGGCAGTGAGGTTAAGGAGTGTGGGCAGGACTGCGGGGATCCGAGCCGAGGCTTCCCTGTCGGGAGGCGCCCTACTGAGTGTCGCCTGGGACCCATTTCTTTCCCTCTATGCCTCAGAGCACAGAGGGAGTAAATGGGATAATGAGAGCGTCAGGCCTGTAAGCTTTTTGTGAGGACTGCACACAATAATGTGTGTGGAGTGCTCAGAAGAGGGCCTAGCCCACAGCCAGCGCTCAATAAATAACAGTAATTACCATGCGGGAGCAGGCTTTATGTGCATTTGCTGAAGAAGGAGGGGAAATGTTGAGAGAAAAATATTAGAAATCTCTGTGAATTATTTGGAAATATGGGAGATAGATACAGAGTATTTCTTTTGCTGTATTTCCATTCAAGCAATGCAATTTTTGTCTACCACCATTTTTCTCTCCTGTTACGGAATCAGATCCTGTTTTTGCCGACATCAGTTACAGATGCGGGGTGGTCCAGCGTGGGCATTGGGAGGGGGTTCCACCTCTGCCCAGCTTCTCTCCATGTGGAGCAGCCCAGGGTCCTCTTCTTTGGATCAAGCTTCATGGCGACCACGTTTAAAGTTTACTGCTAATGTTATTACTTTCTAATCAGAGCCTACTGCGATTATTACCTAATAGTTATTGCTTTGCACTTCCAACCAGATGTCAAAAATAATGAGCCAATAAAACTGCTATTAATTTAGGCTAAATGACAATTTTAGGCCCTCAGAGCTTAAGATTAGGGCCCTCATAAAAGCAGGGCACAAATAATTTGAGTGCTCAAAAGTAATAACAAAAATGGCGAGAATATGAATTAATATGTAAGTGTTTCTAATTTAAACATGAAACACACAGCTCTGAATACCAACATTTCTCCTGCGCTTTCCTAGGATGCCTGGGTCATTGCTCATGGATGGATCCCAGCCTGCAGGATTTGGGAAGCATGGGTGAGGAGGTTTGCTCTTTAAGGGAAGCAGACATGTGCTACCGTAGATCTGTTAACCACCATCCTGCTTGGTTCCGTGAGAGAACGGGGCCGGGGTCACAGGCACCTGGAGGAGAGGCCTTCTCCCGGAATCACAGAGAGCTCAGTGAAACCCATCTGTTCCGCTGCCAGGCTTTGGGGCATTCTGCTTTACTCTTGGCTGCCTGCCCTGACATGCATCCCGTTTTAGAGAAATATCCTTCTAACTTGTGTTCTCTGTCGTCCTGTATACCCTCAGGTGTGGGAGGGAGGCTTGCGTTCAATCCTAACTGCATCCCTGTCTGGGGGAGTGATCTGGAGCATCGTCTCTGAATTTCAGCTCTCTCTCAGCAGTATTAACAGCACCTCCCTCATGGGATTATGGTTGAGCATTAAAAGAAACAACAGATAGGGGCCGGCACTGTGGCTTAGTGGTTAAGTGCTTGCACTCTGGTGCTGGCGGCCTTGGTTCGGATCCTGGGCACGCACCAACACACTGCTTCTCTGGCCATGCTGAGGCGGCGTCCCACATACAGCAACTAGAAGGATGTGCAACTATGACATACAACTAACCACTGGGGCTTTGGGGGGAAAATAAATAAATAAATAAAATCTTTAAAAAAAAAAAGAAAAGAAACAATAGATAAAAGGTGCTGAGCAGAGGGCCTGGCTCACCAATGAACTGCATAAAGTGTTATTGTTCCTTAAATGATGCAAATCCTCTCTTTTTCCTTCACTTTTCTCATTCATTCCTTCTATCCATTCGCTCATTTGGACACCTATTTATCGAGCACCTGCCGGTCCTGGAGGGGCTACTTGCAAAAGTCCACTTCTTTCTCTCCTTCCTCCATCCTCAATGCATAACCCTATCCTGTTTCCTCCCACTGTGTTCCAGTATTTTAAAAACTAATAAGCATTTTCCAAACACACACTATGGCTCATTTTGGTGGTAGGGGTGTGGGGGAACATAGATGAGGACTTAGTCCGTTCTTGAGTGCTCCTCATGTCTGGCGGCTGTACCAGAGGAGAAAGATCCCTGAGTGCAGCTGGAAGGGGGCGGGCAGTAAAGGCTTCAGGAGGAGATGGCGTGGTGCCTGGCCCTGAGAAGATGTTGCCACAGACACAGGTTAGTTGTTCTCAATAGTTACCTTTTCCCACGAGGCCCACAGATACACTCCATTGCCCAGCTAATGGAATGTGGGCAGAAATGACGTGCACCAGCCTCCTTCCTCCCCTCAGGCTTGGTCCATAAACCCTCCCTCCATTCCTCCAGGTGTCTCTTCCTTACCTGCCAGCCAGCTGCAGAAGATGCAGTAGAGTGCTCTGGGGCCCTGGGAGTCAAGCCTCTGGTTAGGAGGAGCCTTGTCCCTGAATGGTCCCCCAGCCAATCTGCACTGAATGGTGAAGGGAGCACACAAACCTTCATGGTGTTGAGGTCCTGAGGGTTAGGGTTGTTTGTTACAGCAGCTAGGCTTCCCTTTGTAATGCAGATGGACAGGACTTTGCCAGGTGCATGAACAGGAGGAGGGCACCGCAGTCTGAGTGAACAACATGAGCCCAGGCATGGAGAGGTGTGAAGCCTCCACGCATGTGCTCTGGGAACTAAAGTCCACCAGGATTACAAGAGGACCCAGCGGGCAGCCTGGGGGCAGATTAGGATGGTAGCAGAAGAAGCTAGAGGATGTGTTTGCCATTTGGGATGACACAGTTGGCTGTGGGGACCATTGGAGAATGTTAAGCCAGAGCTCTGACCATAATTTTGCTTTAGACATGCCATTCCGGTGACATTCCTCCAAGGAGGATGCTTGAGGGTGGCACAGGACTTGTCCCAGGCTGATGGGTAAGGAGGCTTTCCAGATGATCCAGGGGAGACGGCATGGAGGACTGAACTAGGAAAGTGGCAGGAGAGGCAGGTGGCAGAGATGACAAAGTAGCTACTTAAGAGGTAGAATTTATATGACTTTGCAGTTGTTTTGAGTTGGGTTGGGGTTGGGGAAAGAAGATCCCCAACGCTTGCTCTTCCTTTCCTATCCTTGTATCCACCCCCTTTCTTTCATCATTTCTTTAGAGTGTGAATGTGGTGACACACTGGCTGTCACAGAGTGTGAAATGTAATTCTTGTTTTCTGGGTGCATTCTTGCTCATCACAGACTGTGCTGATCCACACTGGTGCCTGAGCAGACACTACTCTGCCATCGATGAAACCACTCATGTCCTGGCTCTGCAGTTACCCAGGCACATCATGGAACGTGTAGTGGGCGTGAGCATCTGGGTGCACGTTTTCTCGTCTCTGCCTCCCTTGCCGGGACCCCCTCCATGCTCCAGTTTTCCCATTAGTGCACCTGGGGTGCACTAGTGAGTGTAGCCCACTCACCCAGAGCTGGGTTGTAGGGATTGAATAATTCTTTCGTTGAGTCTGTTAATAAATTCATCACAAAACAAGAAGATGTGAAATTATTTTAAATTGATTTGAGCAGAATTTTAACACGTTCAGTACAGCTAACTTTGCTTTTGGCACTCAGGTTGAAATTCGGTGTGTTAATTGAGTCACCGGTCCAGCCTGGTTATTGTTGCTGTTGTTGAAGGAGAAATCAATATAAGTATTTCCTCATGCTAACCATCTTTCTAGAACCAATATTTTTTTCTCTTCCTTCTCCCTCTATGACTTTGTTACCTTTCCATTTCTAATTGTGTCTGGAATTTATGGAGTATCATTTTTTTTTTTTTGTAAAACCACAGGGAGTTTGTGATGATGCTGTATTTCCCCTCACGTCTGGGATCAGTGTTTGTAATAGATTCGCTTTTATGCCCAGCTCCTGAAGAGCACTCTCATTATCTGATAAGAGATGATTATCTTCGCAGGCCTTCTGAGGTAATGAATCCTCTTCATCTGTTTTCCTGCGTGGCTGGGCTGGTGAGAGGATGGGAGTTTTGTCCAACATACATCTTGGGAGAGATCTGCTGACTGCTGGCAGCTCCCTCTGCTGCCTACAGAGCCCCACTTCTGACCACAGACCTGTGCCTCCACCCCTCTCTCCAGGTGCCAGGTGCTCATCAGTTAACCAAGGTATGTGCTCATCTGTGTCCCCAGGATGTCTCACCACACGTCTTCCCCACAGTGTCCAGGGCACCAGTGTGCTGTAATCTGGGTGTATAATTGATGCTGCTGCCGACACTGACTCTCGTTGCTTTCCTCACGCTGCGTATCGAGTGTTGCTCCGTGATTTTATTACTCCCTCTAGAATGGCTCCCAATTTGTTACATGTAAACTCCTTAGCCCCCTGTAATCTGTGCCTGCTTATCTCCTTGGCCTCATCTCCCAGCCCCCTAAGATGCGAACCCGAGCTGTAGTCTTGCACAGCTGCTTGCAATTTCTCAAAAACACCTTGCCAAGTTGCCTTTGCACACTGTTGCATCTCCCTGGAATGTCCTTCCTCACTAGCTGTCCTCGAGGATGAGTTTGAACAGCCTTCTTCTGAGAAGCCCCATCCGCTCCAGGGAAGTTGGTCATTTTCTCCCTTCGAAGTCCTTGTTGTCTGTCCTTGTCTCTTCCCCACTGGACTCTGAGTTCCCTGAGGGTGGGGTCTCTGTCTTACCCATCTTTCTCTTGCTACCATCCAGCACATAGCCTTGTGTAGAGATGAGCTTGGTCAAGGCCAGCCAAGTGACATCTTTTCATGCATACTATGGTCACACGGCCCCCATGGTAAATACTTCATATGCCATGTTTCACTCCATGTGCAACACACCCCTGTCAGGTAGATACTTTTCTTTTCCTCTGTTTCACAGATGAGTCATTTGTGGCACAGTAATGTTAAGTAACTTGTCTAAGGTTGCTCATCTTGTAAGTGGAGGAGATGGAATAAAACTCTGCCCTCTTGTGCTTCAAAGCCTATAGTCTTAACCACTTTGATACATGGCACTTTCTCTCCTCTCTGCTTCTCTTGCCCCTTCATTGTGACAATAGGACTTCATCACGTCCTAGATAAACATGGGACATTGGGGGTTTTAATCAGAGAATGATGTGGTGAGATTTCCAAGTAGAAAGATCCCTTCAACAGTGAGTTGCATGAATAGAACAGGGGCGAGGTTGGTGGCAGGAAAAGAGGGGCCCCTAATAGGCCCCCATGGCTTTCCTGCCTCTCTCAGAGGATTCATATTGTTGTAAGAGAAGATGGAGTCTTTGCGAAGTCTAAAAATAGGAGGTGTGCTGTGTGCTGGCTGTTCTCTGATTGCCACCCCTTCCATGCCTCCCCCACGTAGAGTCTCCATCTCTGTCTGCCCTGCTCTGTGTCCCACGGGCTCAGCTTGTGGACTCTCCCCTCGCTCTCTGGCCTCCCATGTGTTTGGCCCATGGAGGCACTGGCCAGGGGATGGAGGGCAGGCTGGCTCTTAGTCCTGCTCCTAATTGTGTTCCTCTAGAGCAGCGGGTGGCAAACTCTTTCTGTAAAGGGCCAGATGGTAAATATTTTTAGCTTTGTGACCCAAGAGACAAAATCAAGGATACTACTTAGGTTCTTATATAACCATTTAAAATGTAACCATTTGAAAGTGTAAAATCATTCTTAGCTCGTGAGCTATAACAAAACAGGAACCAGGGCAGGTTTGGCTCACTGGCCACAGTTTGCCAACTGCTGTTCTAGAGTCCGGGGCAGTGCTTGTCAAGCTTCGATGTGTATCAGAATCATCTGGAGGGCTGTTCAAACACAGATCGCAGACCCCACCCTAGACATTCTGATTCTGTAGATCTGCAATGAGCACTGAGGAATTGCCCGTCTAACTAGTTTCCAGGTGCTGCCATGCTGTTGGTCTGGGTGCCACAGTCCGAGAACCATCAGTGGAGAGACAGCACCTGCCAAGTGTTCCCTTGGGCTCAAGGACTCTCTTCTCTCCTTTTGCCCCTGTAGGCCTGGGTGCTTCTGCATCCTTTGTTGGTTCCCTTCATACTGGCCAAATCTCTGTAAATCGTCCTTCCCTCTGGCTTGCTTCAGTTAAACCCTTTGCATGTACCATTTTTGTTGGAATATCACAGATACTGTAAGTATTTTCATTTTCCAGAAATGTCCGGGAAAAGTGTGTCTGTGTCCTTTTTGGGTGTAATTGTTGGAGGAGAATGTTTCATCATTCAGTTATTCTAGTATTGATTGCATAAACGTTCCTTAAAGGTCTCCTCTGTGTGTGGTTCTGCGAGAACTGGGACCAGTTTACATGAGGGACGGGACAGAGCAGAGTCCCTGTTATGAAACAGGCATCGGTACAACGCTATGGGTGGATAAAGTCACCTAAATCCATGGGAGTGGGTCAGGACAGGCTCTCCAGAGGAGGCAACATCTGAGATGAGTTCAAAGGAAAAGCCAGCATTAGCCATGAGCAATTGGAGGGTCTTGAGGAGTGGGGCATGCAAATTGCCCATGTGTGGCAGTGTCTACAGAGCCATGGGACCTTGGTTTGGCGTAAGAACAGTGTGTGTTTGTGTGCATGAGGGAGGGGCAGGGTTTGAGAGAGGCGGATGCAGCTAGAAAAGTGAGTAGTGGCCAGATGACAGGGCCTTCATTGCCTCCTGGATAAACATGGGAACATTGGGGTTTTTTTTTTTGTTTTTTTTTTTTTTTGTGAGGAGATCAGCCCTGAGCTAACATCCGCCAATCCTCCTCTTTTTTTGCTGAGGAAGACGGCCCTGGGCTAACATCGGTGCCCATCTTCCTCCACTTTATATGGGACGCCGCCACAGCATGGCTCACCAAGCAGTGCGCCGGTGCGCGCCCGGGATCCGAACCAGCGAACCCCGGGCCGCCGCAGCGGAGCGCGCGCACTTAACCGCTTGCGCCACCGGGCCGGCCCCCAGGGAACATTGGGGGTTTTAATCAGGCAATGACGTGGTGAGATTTCCAAGTGGAAAGATCCCTTCAGTGATGTGAGGCATGAATAGAACAGGGGAGAGGCTGGTGGCAGGAAAAGAAGGGTCCCTAACAGGCTGCTGGGCTCGTTTTCCACTGATCTGGGTTGGGACACAGCTGGACTTTGAGGTAGAGATTGCGAGTGAGCTTCAGGATGAGCTCACATCAGCGTCTGCCACGGCACACGTGCCCCTCGCCAGTTGGTAAGGAGCGAATGCCTGGTTGAAGGCTTAGCGTCCTTCCTCTGGGAGGTGGTATTCTCGCTATGCCAGAGGCTGACTCCCGTGATTCCACTTGGCTTCATTTTACAAATTAAAAATATCAACTAAGTGACTCATTTCAAAGAGTTACCGCGTAATAAAACCATTGCAGCTTAAAGTCCATGTTTCCTGTGAAGCAAATACTTCTCTGAACGTTTACCCAACACCTCAGAGAGCTCCCACCAACAGGTCTACCTTTTTGGAAAGGTCAGACTTTTTAAAGGTTAATTGTTACCCTTAAGAAAAATGCAAAAACAAACGGCACGGCTGCATATTTAATAACTGTTTGGTGTAGCATTTCCCAGAAGCACAATTCTTGATGATTTGATTTAAACAAAAAAAAGAACGTTCTAGAAATAAAGTGCTGATGGCAACTTCCAACTTAAGGAAAGTGCCCATGCCGTCTGTGGTTTAAGGAATATTATTGTACTTCTGAAATGTCCTCTGGCTGAAAAACACCAGCCAGCCAGTAATTTGACCACTGCTAAATCCTTGGATCTTTGCACTGTGGTGGCTGAAGAACTGAGCACAGGGGATCCTAAGATCTCACCCTTGGCCCTCTTCTCTTGCCAGTATTCCTCTCCCCTAGCAATCTCCCACACTCCCAGTGCTTGACCAGTCGCCTCTCTGAGGATGCGTTCTCCGTCTGTCCCCCTCCCGCTCCCTCCACATGGTTTGCTGAAGAGCTCTCCCTGGACACCTTGCAGGTGACTCAGTGCCGTTTGTCCAAACCAGATTGGTGTCTCTCTTTCCTTTGGTGCTAGCTCTGCCCTAGACTTCTCCCCTATGCTAAACTCTTCCGTCTGCCAGCGCTCACCCCACACCCAGCTGAAATTCTCCACTTATTTTTTCACTGCTCATTGTTCTTCTAGGACCCTGTCCACCCAGTTGCCAAGTACTATTGATTTTTTCCTCGCAATCCATCTCAGGACTGTCTCTTTTCATTGCTGTGGCCACCGCTCCAGTCAGAACCTCTCTCCTAGATTATCACAATAACTTCCCAACTGTCGTGTTGTGAGTCATCTGTTTTGCCCACTGACACAAGACAAATTTTCCTGAAAATCTGTATTGATTCTGTAAATCCCCTGATCAAAATTTTCACTGTTTTTTTTGTTGTCTATGGACTGAAACTCAGAATTTCACTATTCACTACTTTTGTCTTAGTCTCTTATTCCCCCACCCTTTTTTTTTAATTGTAAGAGCATTTAAGAGATTACTTTCTCCACAAGTTTTTAAGTGTACGGTATAGCATTGTTAACTCTAGGCACTATGTTGCACAGCAGATCTCGAGAACTTATTATCTTACATAACTTGATCACCTTGAAGTAGATGGTCCCTATTCTCCAAACTCGCGGCTCACCTCTCTCCTGCCTTTGCTGCTGCTCACACGCCTAGAACGCCCTCTGCCACCTGTACGGGGAAGTCTCCCCTCCTTCAAGTTCAGCCAGAACACTCCGTCATCCCACGGCCCGCCCTCGTCGCTCTAGTGTGCGATCCTTGGCTGTCATTTCCTGCAAGCCACTGGGTATTACGGCTGTTTGTGTCTAAGGGTTGTTAATACTGTTGGACTGAGACTTATTTACCTTGTAGCCTCACAGGTAAACTTTTTGAACCTTTCTATTTTTTATTTGTGGAATGGGGATAATTATTCTTCTAAACTAGGTTTTGGGGAATATTAATGACATAAGTATATAAAGCTCCTAAAGAGTGTCTGGCTTATTGTAGTAAACACACAAGCATCATCCATAGTAGGTGCAGTCATTTTCAAAGAAAGGAAGAAAGGAAAGGAGGGCGAGAAGAACAGAGGGAGGGAGAGAAGAAGAAAGAAACAAAGGAAGAAAGGAAGGAAGGAAGGGAAGAGAAGGGAGGAAGGAAGGGTAAAGAAGCTAATTTACCAGAACTTCCTTAACTGTGTTCCCCTTGCAGTCAGACCATATTCTTCCTGCTCCTCCTACATGCCATGCTCTATCATGTCTCTAGGCCTTTATCCACCTCTGGATTTTTCCTCAAAGTACTTCGGTGTGCTAAATACCTTCTGTTTTCCCACCCAGATCCCTCCCGTATGTCTCCATCCCATTGGACTGGCCTCCTAGGAGGAAATCTGCAGGCTCTCCCACCCTCTAACTTACAGTTGTGCTGAGTCAATGGGGCACATCAGGAGGAGAGGGAGAGATGGGCTATTTATTCCTGGCTTCTTTCCTGGATGCTTGCCCAGACTAGCTGCGTCCCTGACTGAAGGTCACCCCACCTGATGTGGCAGTCTTCTCTCTTCTGGGTCAGGTGACCACTCCTTGCCCCTCTCCTTCAGGTGCTGGCTCCTGGTTGTCACTCACCCCAGGGTGTTGGTGTATTCCCTAGTCCCTGCCCACAGATTTGTAGCTACTTTATTTTTTTATTTTTTTGTGAGGAAGATCAGCCCTGAGCTAACATCTGATGCCAATCCTCCTCTTTTTTCTGAGGAAGATGGGCCCTGAGCTAACATCCGTGCCCGTCTTCCTCTACTTTATATGGGACACCGCCACAGCATGGGTCTACAAGCAGTGCATCCGTGTGCGCCCGGGACCCGAACTGGCGAACCCCGGGCCGCCACAGCGGAGCGTGCACACTTAACCACTTGCGCCACCGGGCCGGCCCCTGTAGCTACTTTATTAAACTCTCCTAACATTTCCCAAATGGAGTCTTCCTTCCAAGACACTGACTAAGACTCTCCATGAATGCCTTGTGGATCAAATCTCAGAGACATTGTGTTGAGCAAAAGAAGCCCCATGAGAAACAATGCATGTGCAGTTCAAGAACAGACAAAACTAATCTGCGGTGATGGAAGTCAGAGCTGTGGTCATTTGGTTTGGGATTGGGGCTTGGTAGGAGCGAACTTCCTGAGGTTTTGGAAATGTTCTGTATCATGATTGGGGTGATGGTTACATGAATATATACAATTGTCAAAACTCACTGAACTCATACATACATTTTATTGAATGTAAATTATACTGCAATAAAAATTAATATATAGGACTACAAAGGACAGTATTATATTGAAATATATTTAACAGACTATGTTAAAATATATTTAACAAAAAGTTTATGGTATGGAATAAAAAACCTCTTCCTTGTTCATCAACACACACATCACCACACCTATCAAAATCCTGTACATCCACTGTCTTGATGTACCTCTAACCCGGGCAGCACCTATGGGTGCAGCACCCTTTCTTCCAACCCAGCACTGTTCTCCATAGGGCACTACTACATACTGTGTTAACCATTGTATGGTCAGGTGTCACCGAGTACAGGCCATGCCTTTTCAAAGGGAATGCAAGATGCTTCGAAACAGGGATATAGTCCCGGGCACAATCTCACGCACAGAGTAGGTGCCTAAAGTTTAAAACCAAAAGTTAGCCCTCGCTTAGTAAACATTAAGTGGATTCTTATTCTGAGCTAAGTAGTGGGTTAGCTACTGGGAGAAATTATTTTCATTTTTTGAATTGAACCTCATAAACTCAGGAGTCTCCTTGGCCTCTGCAGATTTGGATAAGCCTGGCTCAATCCCCCGAGTTCATGGGCTTGTGAAAGGGCTGTACCCTCCCACACTCAGTGATTTTGTTTCTCAGCAGAGGTCCCCATCTCTACTCCCATTGCTGTTTCTGTCACCTTAATAACACCTCCATGATAACCTGGGCTCAGAGATGTGCTGTTTAGGTGATTTCTATAAAAAGAGAAAATCTACTCCAGCCAAGTATTGTGGGCTGAGTGACTTTATGAAGGATGTTGGGGTGTCATGGTGGGTAGTCACCACTGAATATGACCAGCCTCCTGTGTGCTCCCTGCCTGCCTGCTCATGGGCCACTGACTTCCTTAATTTGGGTCTCAGTAGGTGACCTTACCTACCCCGAGCAGCCACTTGGGAATTGGAATCCATTCCTTCACTATTCTCCCACCACAGTATCCCTTTCCCCACTTCTGAATTTTTTTTCAGGGACCAATAACTAGGTTATTTTGCCTTTCATATGATTTCCTGAAATTCTAGTAAATAACTTTTTTCCATCTTATTACATCTTCTAGAAAAGTATTCAATCTCAGGCAACGGCTCCAATGCAGATTATCTTTCCAGGGGTTGGATGAGGAAAATGCTATGAACAGTGTCAAATTGCGGCTGCCAGTCACGCCCACCCAACACCACGTCCACCTTAGGTGACAGACAGGGCTCTCCTCTGAGACTCTGCTTGGGGATCTGTCTCATGGCACGGCCTAGTTATGGGACGTATCTTGTTCCTTCTACATGGGGCTTCTTAGCCAGAATGGGGTGCTCGTGGTCAGCGGCAGCTGTGAGGCAGCCCGAGGGTGTGCGGCTCTTGTGGGTGCAGACAGAACTGCACGAGGGTTTGAAGGCGGCAGCTGGAATTCCCAGGCTGGATCTTCTACAACTACTTCCGCCATCAGGGCCAGGGTTTTACCCGCATGTCCTTTTCCTTTGGGAGCTAGGGTTGTGAGGCTCTAACCGGCTCTTCTTCATTCTCTGGCCTCAGTTTCTGGAGGCCCCACATAGAATTCTCCTTTTTAGTGCAATTTGACCAAGGTGTCCATCAAGTGCTGATGGTGAAACAAATGAAGTGCAGTTCCACTTCACAAAATCCTAGACATCATTTTTTATTTTCTTGAGTCTGTTTTACAAGTGCTTGGGCTCTGATGGGTGCCACGGGGTGGTTGTGTGGGAGATCACACATGCAGCTGGAAGGGAATGGGTGTAGTATCTCTCCAAAGCCTCCGGGTTGTTCTGAAGATCCCTCCGACTAGAATTGAGGAACCTAACAGTGATCTCACTGCAGACCCAGCCTGGTTGGTAGTTCAGCCTCCTGAATAAGATTTGGCTCTGCGAATCTGACTTGAAGCTTCCAGATCTCTGTGAATTTTGCTTCCTAAAGGTAGCAGGTTTCCTGAAGGTAGCAGTCTTCTATTTTCCTAAACTCACAACAATTGGGGGCAGAAAGTCTCAGGCTTTTTTGTGCAGCCTAGGTTTCTCTCACTGTGTCTTACTGTCAATCATTTCCCCACCACCTTGCTCCAGTTGGAGCTGATCTTCCAAATTGCAATCATGAGGGATTGGTGTCTAGCCTACTGCAGAAATCTGGGGAGGCATTACACCTTGAGATCTTGTCTTTTTCCTGTTGATGCAAGTTCAGAACCCTGCTGTGTGAATCACACCACCATCCACGTTCCTGCATGCCTGTTTGAGTGCCGTCAGATATTCTGTCCTGGAGACAGAGATTTATGACTTTTGACTTTGTATAATTTCTAATTCTGGACCATGTAATTTTTCTATTAATCACCATTGCTTCTCACATCTGAGGCCTGCCTCCCTTGGAACATTTCAGTGGCACGTTCTAACTGCAGCTCAAAATGCTCCTCTTCAGTCTGGCACTACCTCCCACAGATGTCTTATCTAGGCTAGCATCCGTGTATCCATGAACAGTGGCGTTCAGGCTTGCTTGATAGTTACCCCTTAGCAGGAGCCCAGGCTCTGGAGAAGTCTGTCCGAGCAGGCGAAGCAAGAGAAAGGCCCTTCTCAATTATCTCCAGCTGGGTCGTCAAGGTTCTCCTTTCCTCTTGCAGGATTGAATGTCACTAGAAGCTACATTAATCACCAATTTACAGAGTTTCCTCTTGTTGGCTAGTTGATAAGTTCATTTCTTGTTCTCCATTGCCCTGGCCAGGATATCAGTGGATGCTCTGTGCTTACAGTGTTCCCCTCCTATCTGCAGGCCAAGATTCCTGGTGGATGCCTGAAACCACGGGCAGTACTGAACCCTACATATACTATGTTTTTTCCTGTACATACATACCCATGATAAAGTTTAATTTACAAATTAGGCACAGTAAGAGATTAACAACAATAACTAAAAATAAAATAGAACAATTATAACAATATGCCATAATAAAAGTTATATGAATGTGGTCTCTCTCAAAATACCTTATTGTCCTCACCCTTCTTCTTGAGATGATGTGAGATGACACAACGCCTATGTGATGACATGAAGTGAGGAGAATGACTGGGCATTGTGACATAGAGAATTTTCCATTTATTATTTCAGACCACGGTTCACCTTGGGTGACTGAAACTGTGGATAAGGGGGGAATTATTGCTCTCTCTACTTGCCTTGACCTGGACATCACTCCCTCACATGTTCATGTTGATCTCAGGGTTATGTCACCGCTGTCCTCTGACCCAAGCATCAACACGGCCCACGCGGGAACGGTCATCTTTATTCCCTGTGCTGTAGGTCCGAGGTTTGGCAGTGATGATGAGAGTGCCCTTTGGCTCAGCTCCAGGGTGCTAATTTCATCTACATTGCGTTGCATTGGGGTCCAGTTTCTCAGCTTTAAGATCCTAGGCCAGTTCCCCACAGTTGCTGAGATGTCACTTGGGCTCCTTTGCCTCCTGAATATTTAGGTAAATATAACTCTAATCTTTAATTTCATGGACTATGTGAGCTCAGAGCTCTCCATACAATTTCCATGAACTCTAAACTTGTGTCTTCAGGGCCCCCACATGGGCCTCTTTGTCTACCTGGATGCAAATCTCTGCCCATTCACAGCTTTCTTCCAAAATTTTACTCAAACCAAGCTGATATTCTGCCACTTGTGGGTTTTTTGTTTGTTTGCTTCTTTGTTTTTGGTAGGGAATAGCTGCTATAGGCCAGGCAGCTTTCCTCAGTCTCCATCTCCCAATTCTGATGAAGATAGTTTTCTCTTTCCTTAGATAATAAGTATTCTTAAGTTGGACTTTGCAGGAGTCAGCAGATTATTCTAGACTCAATTGTAGGCAATAGTTCTAGCGTGGAATAGGTTTGAGTTTATAAGCAAGGAGGTGGGTGATGATTATTTACAATATTTTGCTAAACAGACATAATCTGAACATGGATAAGAGAGAAAAATGAGAATTAAATCACTTATTTCCACATTCACATGTTTCCACAAAAAGCACATTGGCTTTTTTTTTCTATTCTTCAAACGTCTTTTTTTTGTTTATTTTGGTGAGGAAGATTGGCCCTGAGTTCAGATCTGTTGCCAATCTTCCTCTTTTTTCTGAGCTAACATCTCTGCCTGTCTTCCTCTATTTTGTATATGGGGTGCTGCCACAGCATGGCTTGATGAGTGGTGCATAGGTCTCCGCCTGGGATCCGAACCTGCGAACCCTGGGCTGCCGAAGCGGAGCGCGTGAACTTAATCACTACGCCACTGGGACAGCCCTTCAAACTTCTTTTTTTAAGAAAATAATTGCATTCCTATTATTAAGTATTCACTGTATTCATATGGAAAACAAGATTTATAATATGCCTTAAATAAGTAATACACACTAAGTTGCAATTGGTACCTTCGTTCAACTTCCCAGCTATTTTTACCCACTAGTGAACACAATCCTGGCATTAACACTGAGGAATAAATATGTTTCACGCACATCTCTTATTCTAGAGGCCATACTGCTTTCTAGACAATGTTCTTTCCAAAGATTCAGATTTTTGCAAGTCTGGACGTGGTTCTTCATAGGGATATCTCCTGAAAAACCTTTTAATTAAATGCTTAACCTGCATAGTAGTAGTAGTAGTAATAATAGCATCAAATTTGCATCCTCACCTCTTCCTGAGACCTAGCATCAAACATCTGCAATAGCCGTCTGTTCTTTTCCTGGCCAACAAAGTATCCTCTCTGTTGTTCTATCGTTAAAGGACGTGCTGTCGCCACCACAATTTTACATCATAATCTACTCTTCTTTAATGGTGTGTTGCTGCCTTTATCTCCATTTATCTATAGACATATTTTTTAAACATGAGATGTCTGTATCATTTTATCTTTTTTTACTCACTAGACACATTTCAATGTTTCTCCAGAGTTTTCCTAAATGTAACTCTTAATGCCCATACAGTAATCTATCACTCTGTCTGCATCTTCAACAATCGAAACTTTTATTTTCCCTTTGATATCTATAAATGTACTTGCACAAAAAGCTGCTTTTCTCCTATGGTTTTAAGTAAGACTGCCTGGGTCTGAGTGTGGACTTGGCTGCACAGCGGCTCCATGACTTTTGGGTGAGTTACTGTTGGCCCCACTGTTCTCACCTCCAGAAGGCTGATAATAATAGTACCCACATAATAAGATGGTTGTGAGGATCAAATGTGTGTTATGTGAAAAGCCTTTGGATCGGTACCTGGCACAGAGTAAGTCCTCAATAAATGTCACCTATTATTCTTTTCTCATTGTTATTCTTATTTTTGCAAACATCTACGTTAGAATTGCCATCTAGCTCCCCAAGCTGCCTGTATGTCTGCACAGGTTGTGCAGTGTGTACCCTTAATTCTTTTCATTCTTCACAGTTTATGGAGAATCCCTTGGAAATTCTCTGCTCCTTGATTTAAGCGGCTTTCCAGGTAGAGTAAAATAAAGTGGTCCGTGTGGAGGCCAGCTGGCC
Organism: Diceros bicornis minor; assembly: GCF_020826845.1. Taxonomy (NCBI): domain Eukaryota; kingdom Metazoa; phylum Chordata; class Mammalia; order Perissodactyla; family Rhinocerotidae; genus Diceros; species Diceros bicornis. Next base: position 10,550,177 of record NC_080749.1, on the reverse strand, counting down.
ACCTTGCATTAATTACAGAAGTAACAATAGCGTTCCCTAAGAAGGCAGCTGTTGCTTTTTGAAAATTTAGGTGATGAGTGCTTTGTGGAATATGCTTTGTTTAACAACAAGCAATTTTATTTATTCCCAGGGACGTGAAAACCAACAGACAACTAAGAACTCAGGAAGTCGTGTAAGGAGCTGTGTGGAATCATAATGACTGCATGGTCCCAAAACCAACCTGGCTGACTTTCTGAAATTGGTCTTCAACTAATTTACTATTAACTAGTACCCCTATAGCTAGCTGTATTGTTCACTAGTCCCAATTAGACCATTATGAAGTTTGGTAAATTGAATTTCATTTCACTGTCTCAATTTTTCACTCATCAAATGGAGAGAAAGAAATCCTGCTGAACTTCATAGGGATGTAAAGTACTTTGAAATGTAAATATAACTATAGATGCATATGTAAAATAAACTATAAAATATTATGCAAATATTTAATTAAAACTATGAGTTTCCTTTGAAAGAAGATAAAGGACGAGATTATTTTAATTCACACTTTCAAGAAGCCTATCTTTCAATTAAAATTAGGAATGGCAGTCTTTGTGAATGAGGAAAAGTCTATTTGGATGTAAGTTTCATTCACAGTATAGAGGGACTCCTGTTCAGATCTCTGTATAGTTCAATGTCCTTTTTTTCAGAGATGCTTTTACTTTTCAAAGATCACACACGTGAGCAGGTGAGAAGACCAAGGACATAGACTTTCCTTCACTGTATGCTGATGAGTACTTTGGGTGAATTCCATTTCAAATCAGTAAAGACAAAGAGTGTTATATGGTAGAAGCACAGTGGGTTGAAAATGAGAACTGCCTTTGCCTCTAGTTCTCCTGAGTAATGTCGGGCAAGTCAATGAAGCTCTCCCTACCACCTTGCTCTTCTCTCCTCTTGCTGATTTCCTCTGAAATGCATTGCATGTATGAATTGTCCAGACACCTACCCACTTCTATTCTGAATATCATCGGACTCAAATATAACCATTTGGTAATTATAAAGATAACCTTTCTAGCTAGCTATATTGATTTCTAGCACTTCCTTGGAATCACAGAGATAAATTTTGGTTCAGATTTCAAAGATTATGAGATCTTTGGGTTTTTCTTTGCATATTAATTTAGTACTAAGCTTTAATTAGAAAATAATTATACTTATTAAAGTAGAAATTTTCTTTTACGTACTTAGATTCTATTAAGGACTTAAGAAATTATTCATTTCTAAGGAAAGAGAGATATATTTAAAAAGCATAAAACATATGTGAAAAAACAGTTTGTTATAGTTTGAATTGTGTCCCCCAAATTCATATGTGGAAATTCTAACCCCTAGTACCTCAAAATGTGGCCTTACTTGGAAATAGGGTCATTGCAAATATAATTAGTTAAAATGAAGTTGTCCTGGAGTAGGATGGGTTCCTAATCCAATATGATTGGTGTCTTTACAAAAAGGGGAAATTAGGACAAAGACACACATGGGGAGAATGCCCTGTGAAGATGAATACGGGGATCTGGGTGCTGCTTCTATAAGCCAAGGGACATCAGAGATTGTCAGCAAATCACCAGAAACTAGGAGAGAGGCATGGAACAGATTCTCCCTTACAGCCCTCGGAAGGAACCAATCCTGCCGACACTTTGATCTTGGACTTCTACCCTCCAGAACTGTGAGACAACAGATTTCTGTTGTTTTAGCCACCTAGTCTGTGAGAGTTTGTTATAGCAACTCTAGTAAACTAATACAGATTTTAGTACCAGGAAATGTAATAAATACCTAAAATCATACCTGTAATTAATAGCTATATTAAATATTGAATATTAATAGCTGTAATAAATATCTAAAAACGTGAAAGTGGCTTTGGAATTTGGTAATGGAGTTTTGACATGCTTGATAGAAAAAGCCTTGATTGCCTTTAGGAGATGGTTGGTAGAAATACGATTGTTAAAGGTGCTTCTGGTGAGATCTCAGATGGAAATGAGGCATATGTTATTGGAAACTGGAGGAAAGGAGATCCTTGTTACAAAGTAGCAGGAGACTTGTCTGAATTGTGTTCTTCTGGTTTTCGGAAAGTGGAAATTGTAAGCAATGGACTTGTATATTTAGCTACGGAGATTTCTAAGGAAAATGTTGAAGGTGCGGCCTGATTTCTTTTTGCTGCTTGGTGATTTAGAAGATTCCCAGCCTGTCCAGATAGTACTCTGGAAACAGGGCCAAGGATGTGGCTGGACAAGTATTTGCTGAAGAGGTTAGGTGTGTGGCTTGTGGATTCAAAGAACCACGTCAGCAGAAATGCTGCCAGCTTGGACTGAAGGGGACAGAGACGGGACAAAATGAAGGGAGGCTGCTGCACTTCTCGGATTCTACAGGCAGGAAATGGGCTGATAGTGCTATTCAGCTGCAAACACCGTTATCTTTCAAGAAACTGGAAGAAGGACCCCAAAGGCAGTTCAGAGACCAGCAGGGGCTCAGGCCTTCAACCAGGTGTGGCACACGTGAGGCTGCTTGTGCCTTCTGCTTGTGTCCTGCTGAGTTGACGCTGAGGTGGTGTGTCAGCACCGGGTCTGAACTCCGATCTCCGCAGTGAACTCCTCAGCCTTCTTCTCAGTTGGATACCTGGGTTTTATTATTGGTTCGCATTTGATTGGCATCCTCGGGGTAATCAGGCCATTCCTTTTTATCCCTCTTTGCTCTCTTCTGTGTTTCTGTTGTGTTGAGCTATCTACAGATGATGTTTGTCATAAGAAGGAGAATCACAAGGGAGGACACTGGCGTAGACTCTGTGAGCCCCGCAGGTCTGAGCCCTCCTCACAGACGGGGGAGTCTGCGGTTCTCATGGGATCAACAGCCACTTGTACAAGATTTGCTCTGACTAATGAAACTGGATGAGGTTCTCGTTCCATCTCAATTTTTTGTCCTAAGTGCTTGGGCTTTGATCCAGAGAGAGTGTTCTTTCTGTTTTGTTTTTTGCCTGCTGTGGGCACAGATTGTCGGGTCTGCATTTGGAGGAGGACAACCATCAGGTTGGGGCCCCGAGACCTCAAGTGCACAAGCATCACATTTCTACCAAGCATTGCCAGCTCAGTGGGGTTGTCTAAGTCTAAATCGTCTCCTCCAAGAAAATCTGCTTCTTGTATGTACTGTCGTTACAGTCCCAATTCTAGTGCCCATCTCTAAGTGGCATAACTTCACCCAGTGTGATTTGGGTTTTCAGTGGTTACTCTGAGGAATGTTTGACTGGACCAAAATTTTTCATTTGGGAGGTACCTTAGAAAAGAAAGGGAATACAATTTCTCAGGCTCAATGGGCAGAATTTTTTGATTGGTGTGCAGAGCCCCCAAATGAAATTCTGATTCAAAAATTGCTTCACTAAAAGAGTGTTTGGCCAAAGCTAATGAGCAATTTGACTAAGGCAACAAGCAACTAGACTCATTTCCCTGGTAATCCTCCTCCATCTTGTCCTCATTTGCTTCCTTACACTCAACCTTCTTTCTTTCCCCTTATCCTCTTGATCTCTCTGCTTCTTTACCCTTGTCAACGCTTCCCGGCCCTCCCCCTGTCCAGATCCCTACTTTTTGGCTAATGACTCTCCAAGGACTCCAAAATGCCAGTTGCCTCAAAGATCCACCCCTCCCATAAGCCAGCTATTCAGGCAACTGTAGAATTTAAACCTTGAACCTGACCTGAATTAAGGAATTCCCTAAACACACTCAAGACCTGCAACTATTCATAGAAGAACTCAGAATTATTTGGGGTGCAAATGACCCAGGGTTACCTGACCTATATCAAATTGCACACATGTTGGACAGACCTCAGATGCTAAATCCTGGCTGGAAAAAGTCAATCAGACTGACTTGGAAAAGGATCTACAGGATACTTCTTTCTACAATAAATTGAAGGTTAAAAAAAAAGTCTAGAAAAGTTAAGTCTCCTAAAAGTCATATCTAAAACATTTCTAGTATAATTTAATCATGAAAAACAGAGAAAAGATGCAACTATATGAAATTTTCAGGATAGACAAGAAAACATTTCCAACAACACTGAGGAGTTAAAGAAGGCACCAACGTAATGGTGGCCATTTAATTTCATTTTGTCAATTAAATTAAATCTGAAATTGGAGACCTAATTCAAAATCAGAAGTTAGAATGGAAAATAGCTCCTTTATTTAAACTACAACACCTGGGAGAACAATTGGAAAGGGCTTTAGAAATAAAAATGAAATAGGACCTAAAATAAATGTATGCCCTGCAGATCAAACAGCTAGATGGCCCACTTCTCAACTGATCACCTTCTGACAAGGACACTCACAGATATTGTAAATAGAAGGTGCATTGGAAAAAAGATTGTCTCATCTTGCAAAGTAAAAACAAGACAAAGAAAAATCCTTCAATTCAGATCAGCAAGGGTGCTCCAAGGAAGGAAAAAGCACACAACCCCCAACCCCCTGCCTTACCCTTAAATATGCAAGGTGAATTAACTATTAATACAGGTGGTAAACCCCTGATTCCTGGTGGATATGCTTGATACTCTTTCTACATTAAACCCTGCCACCTTTGCTGCAACTCTCCCATGGATTAAACATACCACACGGATGGTAGATATTTCAAATAACTCACAGCTTTGCCCTGCCTCCCAGATTTTATTGGTAATGCTTGGGCCTTTGACTGAAAAACATTTTTTCCCGCTCTGTGATACCACCCCTGCAAATTTAATAGGGAGAGACTTATTTTGCACATGGAATTGTCATATGATGTGCACACCAGAGGGCCTGTTTCTTGAGGTTCCAGAAGACTCCTCTACTTATAATTGGGTGGTTTCTGCTCTGGATCTACATTTGCCTTCCCCATCATGGTTGATGTTACCCCAAGTAAAGATCTTGACACCATATCTGACATTCTATGGGCTTCAAAATTCCAGTGAAATAGGGAAAATAACTGGAGCTATTAACGTTCAGATAGATCCACCAAACTGTTACACGTTTCCCCAATATTCCTTGAAGCCAGAAGCAAAGGAAGGACTCAAGCCTATAGTTAAAAGCCTTCTATCCAAAGTCCTTCTCATAGTCTATTCTAGCCCTTATAATACTCTGGTCCTTCCAGTAAAGAAACCAAATGGACAAGGATATCAATTTCGCAAAGACATCAAGGCCATCAACAAAATTGCTATCACTCTTTCTGCAGTAGTTCCTAACCCAAGTACCGATAATGTCATCAATTCCATCTGAAGCCACTTGCTTCGCTCTGGTGTATCTTTGCTCTTTCTTTTTCAGTGTGCCTCTAGACCAGGACAGTCAATACCGTTTTGCCTTCACTTGGGGAGGACAACAATATACCTGGACAGTCATATTGTTGAAGCCTCCTCCTATTTTTCCCAGGTCTTTAAGACTTAAAGGATGTAACTTTCCCTTATGATTCATATTACTATTCACTGCTGCAACACCCTAAATCCTGCCCATCTCCTGCCCCTACAAGAAGAAGGAGAATCTCATGATTGTCTCACTTTAGGTAGGGAATTTTTTGTACCTTGCTTAGAGTTATTAGAGACTCCATTGAGAACTCCGACCTAGTGTAATTTGTTGGTGGATCAGTCCTCAAAGCTGAAACTGGCAGTTATCAAGCAGAATATGCTCTCAACAATTTAATCTGTCCTCTAGAATATAGTCCTCTACCTGAGGTAAAATCAACCCAGCTGGCAAAACTTATTGCACTTACTAGAACTTGTCAGTTAGCCAAAGAACAGAGAGGAAACATATATACAGATGTCAGGTCTGCTTTTGCAGTAGTACATGACTTTGGGGTGGTTTGGAAACAAAGGGGGTCTCTCGCCTCTGCTGGAACCCCCATCAAAATGGACAGCAAGTTAGGGAAGTTTTAGATGCACTCCTATTTTCCACAGAAGTGGCTATGATAAAGGTCAAAGCCCATGGAAAGAGAGATAATATGGAAGCTAAAGGAAATGCTCTAGCAGATCATTATGTCAAACAAGCAGCCTTAACCAAGGTTATGATCTTAACTAAACCCTCGAAGGATTTAGAGAAGTCATTATAAAATATCAGCGATTAGCTCCTGATTTTGCACTCTTCACTCTGATAATCTCTGGTGCTACCAAGGTGGCCATTTGGTGGTACCAGATTATTTCAAACAGATATTGGCTAAATTTCTCCACGAAGCTATTCATTGTGGTATAGACAAATTGGTTACTATCTTAAATCAACATTTGTGGGGAAACTTTAAAAAGACAGCTTAGGTTATTTTGAGGTCACATGTCATCTGTGAAGAACATAATCCTGGAAAAATTGTAAAGGCGGGACATGGCCAGAAACCAAAGCCTCAAGGGCCCTTTGAATACTTTCAGATGGATTTTATTCAACTTCCAGCTTCTGTGAGATTTGAATATATTTTAGTTTTTGTATATCTATTTTCAGGATTGGTTGAAGCATTTCCTTGTCAAAAACTATAGCCCTTACATTAGTGAAATAGCTGCTTGATTTTGTATTTCCAACTTGGGCATACCAACTTTTATATCAGGTGACCGAAGCATATACTTATAAAACCATTATAGAAAAATTCTGTAAGGCATTACCTGTTACTCAAAAACTACATCGCTCTTACCTGCGTGATCTTCTGGAGTGATCCAAAGAACCTATGATATCCTTACATTAAAATTAGCAAAACTTTCAGAAACCCTTGAGCTTTCTTGGCCAAAGCTACTCTGAGGTATCCTTTATGGCCAGAAAGTTCACTCCCTCTAGGACATATTGGCTATCCTCCTATTAGTTGGTAACCGGATGGCCCATGCACTTAAGATTTTACTTCCAATACTAGACTCTGCCATGCTGCATGTAGAGATAGTAAACTGCTACAGGGACTCATGCGCTATCATCAGACTATCATCAACAGTTTAACCTGCCTTCCCTTAACATCTTCTTGAACAGGCTCTTCATTATCTTCAAACATGAGATTTCATATATTTGAAGAGACGTCAGGGAAAAACTATTCTTGAATCACGTTGGAAGGGACCGTATCATATTCTGTTAATGACAAATACAGCAGTGCAACTCCAGGGAGTTAATTTGTGGGTTCACATTTCACAACTAAAGAAGCAATTCAGAATTCTACACAATTGGAAGGCTTCTCCAATAAAGGACCTCCAACTACAGATTCTTAGAGATCCTATAGAAGGAACTGATATTTGGAAGCAGACAGCTTACCGAAGACCTTCAGAACGAGTATATGACTTCAGACAGTGGAAAGCTCCACCCAAGAAGTTGAACCAAGACCTTTATCTAATTCCCGTTTTGTGTTTCATCTGCTTGCTTATAATCATTCTTCCTCTTATTTTCTCTAACGATCTCTGGTTGTTGTTGACCCATATTAGCCCTTTTTTCTTTCCTCTTGATTATAACTGTTAGTTTCAAACCTACTCATTCTAACACCATTCTTAGATTATCCCAAACAGTAGCCATTGCCCTCAATCTTACTGATTGTTTCATATGGCATCCATCATTAGTCCCCTATGATAAAAACCTCTGGGCTTCATCAAATGACATCATAGACAATCATAGCCAATATTCACTTCCACTTGTACTTACATGGACAATTGACCCTAAACAAGTCAACCTGTGATTTTGCTAGTGTCCCTTTCTCCCAGAAAAAGACCTATTTATTATAATCTATTGATCAGACCCTAGGTAACTCTAAATTTGAATTCAACAACCTTTGTAGGGTGGTGAGCCAAATATCCCCTGAAAGAGACTAATAGAGATCTAAATGTAACCCAGCTAATGTAAGGCCTTGGTTCCAATCTCATGTCGTGAACAACTCCTTTTTTCCTGATCTCCATGTGCCCATACTTAATACTATTTCCTTCATGGCCAGCATGCCTGGTCCTGTTTGCCTCTAATTAATACCTCATGCCCTTTAGAAATAGTATTCTGAGACTTGTCTGTACACAGAGACCCTATTTCTATAGATTTCCAAGGTTGGAAATTCTGATTCAAATGTAAGCTCCAATACAAAGGCACCTTTGATTATTTAGTCACTCTACCTGGAAGAATTACTGACTCATTGTTTGTGTAAATCATCAGAACAGTGTTCCCAATGGGCACTAACTCTTGCAGAGTCATTAATGATACCACCTCTGCCCTAGATGGAATACAGATTAGTCTCAATTCACTGGCATGAGTAGTAATGGACAATTACATTGCTCTAGATTTTTTTGTTGGCTAGTTGTGGTGGAGTCTGTGCCATTGCTAATACTGCTTGCTGTACTTGGGTCAGTGAAACAGGCAAGAAGGAGCAGGGTATACATGACTGAAGGAAGAATCTACTTGGCTATCTAACGTTGATCTTCATGGCCTATATGGGATTTGTTCTTGGCCTGGCTTGAGAAGTTGGGATTCCCAGTTCTGAAGTGTTTTGCAGGGACTAATAATTGTCCTTGTTTTTGTCATGATGCTGGTCTGTTGTATTCTATCCAGAGTCTAAAATGCTTCTAAGAAGATCTTCTCATCAGATGATCACCATGATGATACAATAACAAAAATCTCAAGATCTCACAATACAGTTGACTATGGAAACAACTGTACAATCCATGAATGGTGATGATCTGGATCTCTAGTCTTCTCTGAATTGGTCAACCTCTCACAAGCAAGAGATTGACCAAAAGGAGGGACTGAGAGGCTGAATATATAAACAGACAATGGCCAGACCATATGTGAGAGTAGAACTCTGACCTACATCAGCAGCAAACAGTCCAGGAAGCCAAAACACAACCTCTGCAGCAATTGTCCCAGAATGGTCAGGACTTGGTCAATGACTGACAGCTTCCCTAATTTTTGCCCTCACCTCTGACCTGTTTCCAATTCAGGACAAAACAGAGAAAGCTAAATATGCTCCCCAAACCAGTTACGTAAGGTGCCTCACTTCTAGTTGGGCCGCCTCTACTTCCCCACACCAACAACCTCCAATTAGAGCATACCTGATGCCTTCTCTTTTCTCAGTGTAAAGCTTCCCTACTGCCCTGCCTGCCTTTGAGTCTCTGCCATACTCAAGTGGTGGTGACTGACTCCCTTGCTGTACTAAGTACTGACTAAACAGGCTGTTTGTTCTCAGTTGCGTGACCCTTATTTATTTTAACGCTTCTTAGCAATAAAGAATAAAGGGCAATCTCACTAACTAAGAATAATGTGCATATCGGTATGGGAGAGGAGGAAACTCTGGGTAGGAGAGGGAAGAAATGGTTAGTCTGATTTAGTACAAGGGTGAAAGACAGAATATTGCAAATTTGTTTTTTTTTTTTACTTTCAAGTAATAACCTTTTTCTGGTCATTGTCTCATACATGATAGACAACTAGTAAATATTTGTTGAATGAATGAGTGGATAGAAGCTTGTTTTTCCCCCATCCATCCCCCACAGTAACATCCTCAGAGCTCCTATTGTCTGCAGGATATGATTGAGCTGGACAGCTGGTCCTGGGGCAGAACTGTGATTAGTGGAAGTTGGCGTAATGCTTGTTCTTCCAACCTTTCTTGCTGGTCTAAGGTTAGGTTCTATTGTTCTAGGACTCCTAACGTCAAAAAAGTTAATATTTAGGGCCAGCCTGTGGCTTAGCTGTTAAGTGCGTGTGCTCTGCTACTGGCGGCCCCGGATTCAGATCCCGGGTGCGCACGGATGCACCGCTTCCCTGACCGTGCTGAGGCTGCGCCCCACATACAGAAAGATGTGCAACTATGACATACGACTATCTACCGGGGCTTTGGGGAAAAAAAAGGAGGAGGATTGGCAATAGATGTTAGCTCAGAGCCGGTCTTCCTCAGCAAAAAGAGGAGGACTAGCATGGATGTTAGCTCAGGGCTGATCTTCCTCACCAAAAAAAAAAAAAAAAAAGGTCAATATTTAATATTATATTCTTCTTATTCAAGAGAAAGACCCTGTATATTTTCAAGAGTGGAAATGACTTAGAGCATTTTATTCCAAGGAAATTATGCAAGTATTATTTCCAAATCGTTGAAGTCTCAGTATTGTGGTTTTACAGGATACATGATTTATTCCTATAGCAAATTACAGTACAAGGACATAAGTAGGTTTTTAGTAAATTAAGCAAAGGTAAACATTGGTGAGACTTATGACTTTGTATCTCCACGGAGACAGTGCATCTGGGTGGACTTACCGTTACCCCCAGTTACGGCTCCGGGCAGGTGTGATGTGCACACACTCTGGCTTTCTCTAATCTTTTCCTCCCCCTTCACTTTTTCCTCTCATCTTCCTCTCCTCGATTTTTCCTTGTGACTTTAAATTTTTAGTTTACGTTATAGTACGCTAGCTTGTGCACATCCGCACGCACGGGCATGCGCACACACACACATTTATTTCTAAATAGAGGACACCTTCCTGGACGTCCCTGACTTTGGGTTGACTCCCTCCGTGGCTTACTTTTGTGATACTGTGCACCACTCTTTCCTATCACTTGTCGCAGTTGCAATTTTATACTTATTTGGTAATGATTTGATCAGCAGGCTAGGGGAACTATGTTTTGGTTCATGGTTAAGCATAGCGCTTGGGTCAGTAAATACTTACTGAATTAATGGAATAAAAGTACTGAAATAATCTCATTAGCTGTTTTTACATCTCTTTCCTCATTAGGCAATGCTGATTTCTTAGAACCCAGGATTGAGCCTGACACACATTGGACTTTTAATAAGCATCTGTCGTTGAAATGAACTGGCTGTATCTGTCCAGGGTCATTATAGCATCCCTGGGGGAAGCATGACCCAAAGTCCAAACATACCTGACCAAGAAGGGATGAGAAATTACAAAGGTAAGACACGGCTGCCTCAGAGCAGCCTGCTCTACCTCGTGCCGAAGATGAGTGATTCAGTCAAGGGTTAATTCACTTGCAGTGGCCCTGGATTTATTGTCATTTCGGTTTCTGAGGCTGTCTGCTAATTGGATTAGTAAGTTAGTTAGTTAAGGAACTAGGAAAATTATAACGTAAGTGGAAAAGTTGATCTGGGAATCAGATCTGGCTTGTTTCTATTTTGTCTTGAGCCAAAGATGGGCCAAAATGTTACTTTCTGGGCTTCAATTTTCTCAGCTTAAATGAAAATTTTTCAACAAAAAAATCTCAAATTTCTAACCCTAAAATTCTCTACGTCTTGTAAAATAACACATTGTTATTTTACAAGATGTAGAGACGTATTGTTACATTTGAATTTTCATTTATTTTATTTATTTCAGGCACACATTCTTCCAAGTTTTGTTTCATATTCTGAAAAAGTTGAACAATTCTGAAAGAGTATTCAAAAGACAGAATAATGCTGACTTAAAAATGGCCGACAGAACTTAAATGCGATAAAATTCTCTCTATATTTTCATACTCAGTTGTTCTTCCCAGGCTAACTCATTAACAATGATTTCTTACTCCTCACAAACATATTTGTCAATTAATTATGTTCTGCCTTAATCCTCTAATTATTTATGTATGATGCATTTTATGTGTGTACTATAAATTCTTTTCTCTAACCCATTCGGGAGACACTGGGGTGTAGTGTATGGGCTTGTGTGTCACACACAACTGGGTTCAAATTCCAGCTCTGGCTCTGACTGGCTGTTTCATCATGACAATTTATTTATTGGCTCTAATCCCCATTTCTTCCTCTAATAAAGGATGATGATGGTGATATCTACATCATATTATAGTCTTTGTAAGGATTAAATGCCATAATGCAGAGAGAAGAGAGTGGATATGATTGAGTTCCCATTATGTTCCTGGCACCACAGTGCATCGTAGGTCCTCAATCAACCCAAGCCCTCACCTTCTACTTGAATCAAGCAACTCTTTCTTCTGTGTAAATGCTACACCCCTGTAATCAGCAATTTTCAGAATAGGAGATTAATATGGGCTGATGGTTGGAATGAAAGACTCCTCAATACCTGGAAGGAACATAGAACTGAAGAATGTTTTCTTTAGGTAAGGGGAGTTAGAAGGGGCATCAAACCGATAAGATGTAAATGTCCTGGGGAACACAAGGAAGATGGGAACCTCACTTGCAGGGTGAAATACAATAGTGACTGTGCTCTCAGGATAGACCGAAAAATGGTTATCCCATTAAAATGCTTCTCCTCTGGTTCATCTCTGCAAGGTGGCAGAATTGTAAAAATGTTGTACGTTATTTCCTGGTAAATCATGATGGAAATGCTGTGGATTTGTGCATGAGAACTTCAAGGATTCATCATGGTTTATTCCATTACAATAAACACCAAGCAAAGTAATAATGGTATGCTATTTATTACGTGGTGTCGTCAACTTTTATGTTAGATGGCGTCTCCACAGGTTTGCTAATCGTATATGGCCATAAAACCTTTACTCAATAATGTTTAACTGTATCTGAAATAGTGGAATCTTCTGGTGGTTGCATAAGTAGTCTGGTTCTTAAATCTTCTCTAATAGAATATCAGAAGTGCAACTAAAGGCCTCTGGGAATTTCTTTTTCAGAACAGATGACAATCAATCAAAAAATACTTGTTGTGTACAAAGGCTTCTACCTGGTCATGTGTAATAGTATGCATACGTGTTTGTGAGTAAGCATGATTACACCAGGTACTTCAAATTAAGGAAAAGTCAAACGAAAATTAAAGTTGGGACCAAGTGGGACCAAGGTATGCAAACTGCCCAAATCAGAACTAAACTTACTTATGAGGCTTTATTTTGTTTTGCTTTAACTAGATCTCTAATCAAATTTATTTTTTAGTTAACTCCTAGAAAACAAGTATTAATGCATTGAAAATGGATAGATAAGAAATGTTAAAATATTTTCAATAATGACCTGAAATGGCCACTGTTTTATTACATTTAAGTGACTGTCCCTGGTTTCCCCCCTCCCCTCTCCCACCTCCCTCCCCTGGTTTCATCCTTCCTTCTTTTCTCTTCCCCTTTGTCTTCATCTTTTCCTTTCTCCAAGTTTGGGATATACTTTCTCCTTGTCAAATGAGTAACTGTATCATAAAGCACAGCAGTTCTTAGGCAGAAAGGAATTTCAGGATGTCACCAGATCCAAGCCCATAGTTTCAGATTTAATTGCGCAGGAAAGGCCCATAGACGGTGCTTGATCTGGTTCTTAAACCTTATTGCCTCATTCTCAGCGTAAGTAGTAATGAGGAAAGGTAAATTTTTATAGGGGAGAACACTTACAAAAATTACGTTGCTTTAGGTAATATGGTAGGGTCTATCCCTGGAATTACAGAGGAAGATTCAACGCCAACCCTCCGGGCAAATATAAAGCTATCACCACATACAAAATCTCATGATTCCATAGCCTTGGGTGTAACACGTGGAGTGATTTATCTCATTATAAATCATAATTTATCCTCTGTCTATAGTTCTTCCCAACTGCATGAATACTGATTGGTGGGAAAAGTTGAATATTTTACCCCATTTTGGCGTACTCAGGCAGAGCAATGCAATGTAGAATATGATTCAAATTGAGTAGTTTTCACATACAAATGAAACATGTCATACTATCCTATGCCTGATACGTTAAACTATGCATATGTCAAATGAGAAATTCTGTTGTGAATTGATGAAGAACTCAGCTGACACTATGGACAAAGACTCAAAATAAGGAGCTGAAGTGTCCTGGTGGCCTGTGAACTCTTGTAGTTTTTGATCAAAATGAGTCCAAGTGGACTCTGGCTGAGTAACAATGGATCATTTAATTCAGGAAAATTGTACAATAGTTGCGAATACCTAGTGGGTTTTTAGGCATCGAAAACAGGAATTCCTTTTGCCATGCAACAGCAGAACAATCTGTTATTTCTGTAAACGCATTGATTGACTCCATCAGGATAGAAGGACATTGTCTGAAGATGGGTCAGGGTTATTCCAACCTAGGAAAATACCAGGAGGTGGTTTCCGTTCAAGTTGCTACAGGGGAATTTCCAGTGACCTAATCCTCTTTGGCCTGAGTCCTTGCCAGTCCCAGCTGCCTTGGTAGGACTCACAGGCACCAGAGACGAGAGAGAAGCAAAGTCAGCCTGGAAATCAACACTGACCTCTTCTTTTAAAAACGTGTAGCTGAATGGAAATGTCCATGTAATTACCCCCTGCCCCCCTTTTTTTAGATGATAGTTGCTACAGGTCTATTTTTATAACTTAAAAGGAACGTGTTATACCCATGATATGAGACTTCTGTAATGGAGAGTGACAAATTGGTCAGGGGAAAGGGAGATATTTTGTTTTCAAAGAGAGGGCTGTGTGGGCAGGCAAATGAACGCAGGCTTTGAAGCTAGCCAGGGCAAGCTGAAAGCCTCGCTGCCTCTGGAGGGGAGGCAGGTCGTTAACCCTCTGAGCGGCAGTGTCCTTCTCTGTTGAAGGAGCATGGTAATCCCTGCAGTTAGAGATAATGTAGGAAAGCATGGGACATAGATAATCAATAAATTTCAGTTATTATAGTCAAGAAAGTGTTTGTCTGGTAAATGCAGAGTATCAACTAAATATGCAGTGGAAAGTTAAAACTGCATAAGATACCTAGGTGGCACCATTTATGTGCGATTGATTCAATCATTTAATACTTACTGATAAACGGAGGCTTTTCCCACAACAAACAACTTTATAAGGCAAAGCTTAACTAGATTCCATCCGCATGTGTTTGAAGATATTTTGTCATTCTGAGCGCTCTTACATCTGGTTAGGACAGAGGTGGTGGAGCACTGGAGCCCAGCTGCCTGGCTTCAGGTCCCACGTCTGCTGCTAGCTGGCTGTGAGAAGGTAGCTCACCTCTCTGCACCGCAGTTCTTCACTTGAACAATGAAGAGAATCACAGTAAATATTTCTAAAACTGCAATTAGGATTAAATACTATCCACGCAGGGCATATAGAGCTAGGAAGTGCTCACCATATGCTTATTATTTTAAGTGTTCATAGTTTGAGTTAGAGAGATTTGGGCAATAATAAAGTTGAAAGAGTCTACCCTGATAATATAAGACCATCTTTGTGTCTTGGGGGTATTTTAGGAGATAAGTGGTCAATGAAAGAGATGGACAACTTTAAATGTCAAGGGTAACTGAGATTTTTTTCCCCACATCCAACGTCTTTAAAATTAGAACAGGTCTTTTGGATGCTTTATCAGGTCATAAATGTAAAGATTAGTTTGGCAATGATCAAGGATCTGGGAACTGATTGATTATAACCATAAAACCTTTGTTACCTAAAAAATTAAATTGGCTTCATACCAAAGGGGACACTTCAATGAGCCAAGGCTGAGGTCCAAGATGGGCTCTTAATGCAGAGAACAGGTGGGGAACAGGAAGGCCAAAGACAACCAGCATCTTGCTGGTATCTTGACTTCTATAATTCTGCCAGAATCCTCAGTTGCTCATGCATGTGTGTCTTTGCCCCCTTGAGAGTTCAGACAGGATGTGTTCTCATTAAAGATTAAAAGATTAGTACTCACTGGAGGAGACGTTTTGTGGATATCTTCAATTAAATCTCAGTAGTTTGTAACTATATATTTAATTTCCTCTCTCAGAACTTACTAAAGAGCTACAATACCTTGGAGTACCACCAGCATTTTATGACAAAAAGAGCCCATGAGATAAATAAAAAATGGGAAAGCCTATAGAATAAATGGTGACTCCACCAACAGCTTTAATTTTTAAAAATAATTGGCTCTGTTCCTGTGCTTTAATCATCTAGAATTTATAGTAAATCCCTGAGAAACTTGACAATGCTATGAGAGCAAAAATATTTAAGAAAAGAGACATTTTACATCATGGTAAAGATGCACACGTGGCCTTGTTTGTTACTGTGACTCCTCGGTTCTACGTGCTACTGCCACCCAGACGTGCTCTGCGTGTCCCGACATTGGCCTCTGTCTGCATTACTTTTATCCCTACTGTAGGTGTGTTCTGTATCCCTGTATCTTTCATTAACCCTTCTACTAACCATTCACTAGGAAAATACTGGCCCCCAAACTACTTTTAGGTTTTAATCTTCTCATTTTTCACGTTAGATTCATGCACTTTAGAAATGTAAGTCTGTTTTCTGCTCCTGCCCTCCGCCCAGAGCCCTTCCTCAGTTGACCTACAGGTACAGCTGATGCTGAAGGATCCTGTTTAGATTCCAAGGATTTTCCATTATGTGGTGATTGCTGATACACATACTTGAAGTTTATTGTATGTCAGTGATGAAAGAGGTATCTTTATTTTTTTCTGTAATGGGATTTATCTTGATGACTTTGAACCTGAAGATCACAACCCACAAAATATGTAATGCTTATTTGCAACTTACTAAAAATAGACACTGTATACTCTATTCTGTTTTATTTTCCTCCCTTTTTTACTTAATTTTCACACCTCCCCATGGGAATACCAAACAGTAATCGAAAAAAATGGTATTGGTTTTCTTAGAGATAATGAAATTTGAATTTGCTGTTATAAATAAAGGAGAAAATAAGTTCACGAAACAAAGAGCTGTTAGCAACTCATTTTCAAAGTGTTTTTGTTCCCGGTTACATGATGGACAAGTTTTCACACACATATACAAAAATGCTATTATCTTAGAGATTGTTGTTCTGTTACCATTTTCATAGGAAAAAAATGATCATTTTTAGGAAATTTAATACTGGGTAGGTAAATCTATATATATGATCAAACTGGGTCGGACTTCACTCTAATGCTTAGAATAATTATATATGAAAATAATTCCTGCATATGCACAATGAGAATGTAGCCTTTTTCCAAGCCTAGGTTCTAGTCCCATTCACAAGTGACCCCTTGAGTGGGGTCTTGTGAACACTTCCAGAAATGTGCCTTGCATGAGCACCCACAAACACATGCATATATATTTTATATATCCTCTTTTTGAGGATACATACATTGTTCTGGATAGATTAGTCGTTCTGACCTACATTTCTTCAACTTATTAGCAAATATAGATACACTTCATGATTTTGAAAAAAATTATTATAGGATAATATAGTATATACATATTTATTCTGTATACAATATAACAGAAGTTGGCAAATTATGGCTACAGACCCACTGCCTGTTTTTATAAATAAAGTTTTATTGGAACACAGCCACATTCGTATATCCACCTGTTGTGTCTGGCTGCTTTCTCACTACAATGGCAGGGTTGAGTAGTTGTGACAGACACCGTATGGCCCACAAGCCTTAAATATTTACCATCTGGCCCTTTAAGAAACTTTTTTGACCCCTGCAATATGATATGATATGACAAGACATACATGATATATCATGACATGACGTATAGAAACGTGCACATAAATGTACAGCTTGATGGACTCTAACAAATTGAACACACCCATGTCACCAGCATCCAGATCAAGAAGCAGAGTATTGCCAGCACTCCCCCATGCCTGCTTCCTGTCAACACTGACAGCGTTCTTTTGAACTGCCTTGTAATATTCCATGGTTTGGATAGACCTTAATTTGTTAAACCGTTTTCATATTCATGAGAATGTACATAATGTTTCTTTTTCTTGTTACAAAAAATGCTTCACTTAACATCTTTGTATGCATTTTCCTGCACCCTGGAAGTTACATATGTAGGATCATTTACCATAAGCAGAATTTTGGAGTCAAGGGAAATGAGCATTTTAAATTATAATTATTACCATGGTACCCTCTGAAGAGGTTGTACCACTTTCATACTCCACACTAGGGTATCAGAATGCCTTCCACACTCTGAATTAGCAAATAGTTTAATCTTTGCCTTCTGATATTTGGAAATTGTATTTCATTTTATTTTATTTTTTTATTTTTTATTTTTTATTTTTTTCATTGAGGCAATTCTTGGCCTTTATTGTTTTTTTTTTTTTAATTTTTTGTTTATTGCAGTAACATTGGTTTATAACATTGTATAAATTTCAGGTGTACATCATTACACTTCTATTTCTGCATAGATTACATCATGTTCATCACCCAAATACTAATTACAACCCATCACCACACACATGTGCTGAATTATCCCTTTCGCCCTCCTCTCTCCCCTCTGCCCCTCTGGTAACCACCAATCCAATCTCTGTCTCTATGTGTTTGTTTATTGTTGTTATTATCTACTACTTAATGAAGGAAATCATATGGTATTTGACCTTCTCCCTCTGACTTATTTCACTTTGCGTTATACCCTCAATGTCCATCCATGTTGTCACAAATGGCTGGATTTCACCGTTTCTTGTGGCTGAGTAGTATTCCATTGTGTATATATACCACAGCTTCTTTATCCATTCGTCTCTTGATGGGCACTTAGGTTGCTTCCAAGTCTTGGCTATTGTGAATAACACTGCAATGAACACAGGGATGCATGTATCTTTACGCATTGGTGTTTTCAAGTTCTTTGGATAAATACCCAGCAGTGGAATAGCTGGATCATATGGTAGTTCTATCCTTGATTTTTTGAGGAATCTCCATACTGTTTTCCATAGTGGCTGCACCAGTTTGCACTCCCACCAGCAGTGTATGAGAGTTCCCTTCTCTCCACATCCTCTCCAACACATGTTGTTATCTGTCTTGTTAATTATAGCCATTCTGATGGGCGTGAGGGGATATCTAATTGTAGTTTTGATTTGCATTTCCCTGATAGTTAGTGATTTTGAACATCTTTTCATGTGTCTGTTGGCCATCTGCATATCTTCTTTGAAGAAATGTCTGTTCAGGTCTTTTGCCCATTTTTTAATTGGGTTGCTAGTTTTTTTGGTGTTGAGATGCATGAGTTCTTTATATATTTTGGAGATTAAGCCCTTATCAGATGTATGGTTTGCAAATATCTTCTCCCAATTGTTAGGTTGTCTTTTCGTTTTGTTGATGGTTTCCTTTGCTGTGCAGAAGCTTTTTAGTTTGATGTAGTCCCATTGGTTTATTTTTTCTATTGTTTCTCTTGCCTGGTCAGACATGGTGCTTGAAAATACGTTGCTAAGACCGATGTTGAAGAGCATACTGCCTATGTTTTCTTCTAGTAGTTTCATAGTTTCAGGTCTTACATTCAAGTCTTTAATCCATTTGGAGTTAATTTTTGTGTATGGTGTAAGGTAAGGGTCTACTTTCATTTTTTTGCATGTGGCTATCCAGTTTTCCCAACACTGTTTGTTGAAGAGACATTCTTTTCTCCATTGTATGTTCTTGGATCCTTTGTCAAAGACGAGCTGTCCATAGATGTGTGGGTTTATTTCTGGGCTTTTGATTCTATTCCATTGATCTGTGTGTCTGTTTTTGTGCCAGTACCATGCTGTTTTGGTTACTATAGCTTTGTAGTATATTTTGAAATCAGGGAGTGTGATACCTCCAGCTTTGTTCTTTTTGCTCAGGATTGCTTTACCTATTCGGGGTCTTTTGTGTTCCAAATAAATTTTAGGATTCTTTGTTCTATTTCTGTGAAAAATGTTGTTGGAACTTTGATAGGGATTGCATTGAATCTATAGATGGCTTTAGGAAGTATGGACATCTTAATTATGTTAATTCTTCCAATCCAAGAGCACGGAATATCTTTCCATTTCTTTGTGTCTTCTTCAATTTCTTTCAGCAATGTTTTATAGTTTTTTATGTACAGTTCTTTCACCTCTTTGGTTAAGTTTATTCCTAGGTATTTTATTCTTTTTGTTGCAATTGTAAATTGGATTGTCTTCTTAATTTCTCTTTCTGCTACTTCGTTGTTAGTGTATAGAAATGCAACTGATTTTTGTACGTTGATTTTGTATCCTGCAACTTTACCATATTCGTTTATTACTTCCAGAAGTTTTCTGGTGGATTCTTTAGGGTTTTCTATATACAAAATCATGTCATCTGCAAATAGTGACAGTTTCACTTCTTCCTTTCCAATTTGGATCCCTTTTATTTCTTTCTCTTGCCTGATTGCTCTGGCTAGGACTTCCAGTACAACGTTAAATAGGAGTGGTGACAGTGGGCATCCTTGTCTGGTTCCTGTTCTTAGAGGGATAGCTTTCAGTTTTTCACCATTGAGGATGATATTAGCTGTGGGTTTGTCATATATGGTCTTTATTATGTTGAGGTACTTTCATTCTATCCCCATTTTATTCAGAGTTTTTATCATAAATGGATGCTGTATCTTGTCAAATGCTTTCTCTGCATCTATTGAGATGATCATGTGATTTTTATTCTTCATTTTATTAATGTGGTGTATCACGTTGATTGATTTGCGAATGTTAAACCATCCTTGCATACCTGGAATAAATCCCACTTGATCATGGTGTATAATCTTTTTAACATATTGTTATATGCGATTTGCTAGTATTTTGTTGAGAATTTTTGCATCGATGTTCACCAGTGATATTGACCTGTAGTTTTCTTTTTTTGCGCTGTCCTTGTCTGGTTTTAGTATCAGGGTAATGTTGGCTTCATAGAATGAGTTAGGGAGCTTCCCCCCCTCCTAAGTTTTTTGGAAGAGTTTGAGAAGGATAGGTATTAAGTCTTCTTTGAATGTTTGGTAGAATTCACCAGGGAAGCCATCTGGTCCTGGACTTTTATTTTTGGGGAGGTTTGTGATTACTATTTCGATCTCCTTACTGGTGATGGGTCTATTCAAATTCTCTACTTCTTCTTGATCCAGTTTTGGAAGGTTGTATGATTCTAAGAATTTATCCATTTCTTCCAGATTGTCGCATTGGTTGGCATATAGCTTTTCATAGCATTCTCTTATAATCTTTTGTATTTCTGAGGTGTCTGTTGTAATTTCTCCTCTTTCATTTCTGATTTTACTTATTTATGCCTTCTCTCTTTTTTTCTTGGTGAGTCTAGCTAAAGGTTTGTCAATTTTGTTTATCTTTTCAAAGAACCAGCTCTTGGTTTTATTAATTTTTTCTATTTTTTGGTCTCTATTTCATTTATTTATGCTCTGATTTTTATTATTTCCCCTCTTCTACTGATTTTGGGCTAGGTTTGCTCTTCTTTTTCCAGTTCCTTTAGGTGCATTGTTAGATTGTTTATTTGAGATTTTTCTTGTTTGTTGAGATAGGCCTGTATCGCTATAAACTTCCCTCTTAGAACCGCTTTTGCTGTATCCCATAATTCTGGCATGTCGTATTTTCATTTGTCTCCAGGTATTTTTTGATTTCTCCATTGACCCAGTCGTTGTTCAGTAGCATTTTGTTTAATCTCCACGTATTTGTGGCTTTTCTCATTTTCTTCCTATAGTTGATTTCTAGTTTCATACCGTTGTGGTCAGAAAAGATGCTTGGTATTATTTCAATCTTCTTAAATTTATGGAGACTTGTTTTGTGGCCTAATATGTGATCAATCCTGGAGAATGTTCCATGTGCATTTGAAAAGAACATGTATTTTTTGGTTTTTGGATGGAATGCTCTGTATATATCTACTAGGTCCATCTGTTCTAGTGTATCATTTAAGGCCAATGTTTCCTTAATAATCTTCTGTTTGGATGATCCATCCATTGGTGTAATTGGAGTGTAAAAGTCCTCTACTATTATTGTGTTACTGTCTATTTCTGTTTTTATGTCTGTTAATAATTGCTTTATATATTTAGGTGCACCTACATTGGGTGCGTAGATATTTATGAGTGTTATATCCTCTTGTTGGATTGTTCCCTTGATTATTATGTAATGCCCTTCTTTGTCTCTTTTTACAGTTTTTGTTTTAAAGTCTATTTTGTCTGATATGAGTACTGCTACCCCAGCTTTCTTTTCGTTGCCATTTGCATGGAGTATCTTTTCCCGTCCCTGTACTTTCAGTTTGTGAATGTCTTTAGGTCTGAAGTGTGTCTCTTGTATGCAGCATATATATGGGTCTTGTTTTTTTATCCATTCACCCACCCTATGCCTTTTAATTGGAGCATTTCGTCTGCTGATATTTAAAGTAGCTATTGATAAGTATGTACTTACTGCCATTTATTAACTTTTGTTTTTCTCAGTGTTTTAGTAGTCCTTCTCTGTTCCTTTCTTCTTCTATACAGAATTGATGGTCTCTTTAGTTTGACCTCTGTCTGAAAGCTCTACTCTTTAACTCCCCTCCTCCCTCTTTTTATGTTTTTGATATCATATCTAACCTCTTTTTTGTGCATTTGTATCCATTACGTTCTTATCATGGAAATAGATAATTTTTCCTATTTATGGTTTTCTCTTTTCCCCTTAAATCAGTCCCTTTAACATTTCTTGTAGCACTGGTTTCTTGGTGACAAACTCCTTTAATTTTTGCTTGTCTGGGAAATTTTTGATCTCTCCTTCCATTTTGAATGATAACCTTGCTGGGTAGAGTATTCTTGGCTGTAAGTTTTTTCCTTTTAGCACTTTAAATATATCATGCCATTCTCTTCTAGCCTGTAAGGTTTCTGCTGAGAAGTCAGCTGATAGCCTTATGGGGTTTCCTTTGTATGTAACTTGACTTTGTCTTGCGGCTTTTAGGATTCTCTCTTTATCTTTAATTCTGGACATTTTGATTATGATGTGCCTTGGTGTGGGCCTCTTTGGGTTTATCTTGTTTGGGGCTCTCTGTGCTTCTTGTACCTGGATGTCTGTTTCCTTCTTTAGGTTAGGGAAGTTTTCATCCATTATTTCTTGAAATAGATTCTCTGCCCCTTTGTCTCGCTCTTCTCCTTCCGGGACACCTATAACACGGACGTTAGTGCGCTTGATGTTGTCCCAGAGGTCCCTTAGACTGCCCTCACTCTTTTTAATTCTTTTCTCTTTTACCTGTTCAGCTTGGGTAATTTCTTCTAGTCTTTCGTCCAGCTCACAGATCCGTTCTTCTGTATCCTCTACTCTGCTTTTGAGTCCCTCTAGTGAATTTTTCATTTCCAGTATTGTATTCTTCATTTCTGATTGGTTCTTTTTTATATCTTCCATTTCTTTGTTGACATTCTCACTGAGTTCATCTATTCTTCTCCCCAGATCAGTGAGCATCCTTAACACTCTTTGTTTGAACTCTCTGTTGGTTAGGTTGCTCATTTCTGTTTCACTTAGTTCCTTTTCTGGGGTTTTGTTCTGTTCCCTTACTTGGAATGTATTCCTTTGCCTCCTCATTTTGCCTCTTTCCCTGTGCTTGTGACTACGTATTAGGTAGGTCAGCTACGTCTCCTGCTCTTGGATAGGTGACCTTATATAAGTGATGGCTTAGGAGGCCTGCCATGTGCTTCCCTCAGTTCTCAATGTTCCAGGGGTGACCCCTATGTGGGCTACGTGTGTCCTTCTGTTGTGGCCTGTTTACTCTCCCTGTAGGTGCCCAGGGAGGCCGAGTTATGCTCCTGGCCAGCTGTTGTAATGCTCAGCTGCTTGTAGTTGTTGTGGGACCTTCAGTCTCTTTATCAGGTGTGGGGAACCCCAGCACAGTTGGCTGCAAGTTCTAATACCACATTTGTGTTGCAGTATTTCTTTTAAGTGAGTAGGCCCCCAGCGTGGCAGGTTGTTAGGCTCAGGGCCTTACAATTGCTGTAAGCCTCTAGCCTATTAGGTCTCTTGTCAGCTCTCTGAGGATTGCAGCTGGGTGGGGCTGGCCTCAGGCCCGGGAGCACCCAATTGTTTCAGGCTTTGGAAGGTGGGGCAAACCCCCTATGTGGGTCTTTGAGAAGCACAAGTCTTCTGCAGCTGACAAGTCCTGCCGCCCACAGGTCCACACACACAGTCAACACAGTCCTGCCCGGTGTGCGTGCCCCGACCTCCCGAAGCAGAACCGGTCTCTCCACGGCGGGAGCCCCACACACTCCACCACCGCCGCACGCTCCACCGGCTCCTTGTGTACGTCCTACCCCGCTGAAGTCCGCTCAGTTGCCAGGCTGCAGAGAATCCAGTCACCAGTCTATTCGGGCCCACAAGTTGCCCGAGGGCTTGTTGTTGGGTGGGGCCAGTCTCTAGGGTGGGCTGCCTGCCCTGGCTGAGCTGGATTAAATCAGTGCTCTAGCGGGTTGGGCAGACCCTGAGCTAGCAGACCTCAGGGAGAACTCCAA
The DNA here is from genome assembly GCF_020826845.1 of Diceros bicornis minor. NCBI lineage: Eukaryota > Metazoa > Chordata > Mammalia > Perissodactyla > Rhinocerotidae > Diceros > Diceros bicornis. The sequence continues at coordinate 10,526,227 of NC_080749.1, read as the reverse complement.
TGGCATCTGTGTCAGCACGCCCACACCAGGCCACAACAATGTCCAGTCCCTGGAGAGGTCTCACCCCTCACTGAGATGCACTCAGGGCCTATCAGGTGAGTCTCTTTTCACCACAGCACTGTGCACCTTTCTTTCTGGTGATTTTAGGATGCTTTCTGAAACGGGTGAGTTTGCGCATGGGCCCTTGAAGAGCCAGTTTTAATTTCTTTGTGAACCAGATTTTCTGGGGGTACTCCCCAATGTTTTAGTAGCAGGCAAAGTCAGATATTATGCCACTCATCTCGACTGTGCTGGGTCCACAAAATGCCCACAGCGGGGGTGCTCCCAGCTGGGGCCCAGCTCCTCCAGGGAGGCTGCGGACCTGTGTGCTGCTCCCGGTGGCCGTGAGGCGCTGCGGCTTGTGAAGGCGGCGTTTTTCCTCTCCAGAAGGGAGTTTCTGCCTCTTCTACTTCAGTTAGGATTGTCCGTTGTTGCAGAAGTTCCTCTTATCCAGTTTTCAGTTCTGTCTCAGGGGTAATTTTTCCACGAGTAGTTGTAAATTGGCTGTGTCCGTGAGAGGAGGTGAGTTCAGAGTCTGCTTACGCCACTATCTTGACTTCCTCTCCTGCATTTCATTTTAAACAATTTTTATTATTTTAATTTGAAGTGATACTATACGTCCTTTCATTTATTATAAACAATTCTATTTCTTTTGGAGAGAATAGTTTTGTGACAACCCTTTAAAAGTTTTCTGTAGCAATTGATCTGTTGGATATTCTGTCTTTTGATAGTGAGAATTGGCTATTTGTAGTTTCTTAGATTAACACTCATTGCATCCAATTCTGCCATAATTTTTATGTAGGAACAAACAAAGCTTTCTTTCATGATTTTTAAAATTTCCCTCTGTCTCTCAATTCTCGTTTTTAATCCTATAAGTTTATGCATTTTTTTGTTTCTTTATATACATTTTTTTTCTTAAGAGAAAAAGCTCTTGGACCTATTAACTTCTTTAGTAGTTTTCTTTTGTTCGACTAATTTATTTGCTTTAATTTTTCCAAATTACTTCCTATATTTTGCTTTTTTGTATTATTTTGCTGTTCATTTCTTTATCTTTTTAATTTTAATGACTAACTCAAGTCATTTTAATTTTTATTTAGAAATGTAATATTTAAAGCTATAAACTTTCTTCCAAATACTGTTAGCTATAGCATTAAAATTCTGATACTTAGTGCTATCAACATTGATATTTTTTAGATATTGTGCAATTTGACTTTTTATTTTCCCTTTGAGTCAAGGATTATTTAAAGGAGAGTTTTCAGAAAATATTGGTGGTTTGATATTTTTGTTGTCTATTTGCACTATTAATTTCTAAATTTTTATATTGTTATCAGAGAGCTCAGAGAATATCGGCTGATTTGTAGGATATATTGAAGTCTTTCTTTGTGGCAAAATATGGACAAATAAAAACAATGTTCCTTGGGCATCTGAAAAGAAAGTATATGCACTATTTTCACGATGGACAGTTTGGTATGTCTGTTAGATCTAACGTGTTCATCTGGTAATTTAGATTTGTAATAGTCTAATTTGTTTTGTTCTACTTTATTTTTGATGGCCAGAGAACAACGAATAAAAACACCTTGCTGGTTCTGCATTTTCATTGGTCTCTCTCATTGTTCTGCTTCATAGATGTTTATGTTTTCTTGTGTGAAGATTTATAACGGACCCTCCTATGGACTGTGCCTTCTCCATTATTAAGTCCACTTCTTAGTTTCACTTACTGCTTTATGCTTTCCATTCAACTAGGACTAATTTTAATAGTTGACTCTGATTTCTTTTTGTTTCCATTTGCTTGTATGTTGTTACCCATTGCTTTTCTTTCAAAATTTCTGAGTCTTTTATTTGTGTCTTTTGTTTACAGCATGTGGATGGCTTTTATGTTTTATGATATCTGAGAAATATTTTTTTAAAAGATGAGTTCATCTTATTAACATTTATTGATATGACAGTTATATTTGACAAGTCCATTTTTGTTGAACCTGTTTTTGTTTTCTACATTTTGGTACATATTTTGTGTTTTCTTTGCTTTGCTTTGTGCGTGTGTTCTTTCTGAGGGCCTGGAAAGTTTATGCTCCATGTTCAGCTTTTGTTGTTAATATTGTTGTTTTGTTTTTGTTTTATTGCTGTTACTGTTTGTTCTGAAAACTTTTAATAACATACTTAACCCTGTATTCCTTGATTCTTGGAACTCTGGCAGCATCTGTTGATGTCCCACTATAAAAGATGAAATAATTAGTGTAGATATAATTCCTTTTACTGCCATTTGCTTCTTTGACCTCTGACTTTTGACTTGCTTCTTTTCTACTTTTGAGGGGAAACCCCCCCACCTTCCAACCTCTGCCTCTTCATAAGTACCCCAGGTATCCTCACCTGACCATAAAACCATATATGATTATCTTTATTGTTTAAATAATGTAATCAAACTTCTATTTCTTAGTCTTCAGTATTAAACAGTTCCCACTGAGTCCCTGGTATGAGAAATGAGCTAATTAACAACTAACCATCCTCTTACTTTCTTCCAAAGGCTGTAGAGTATGTGTATTTTCAGTGTCCTTTTGTCATTTCATCCAAATTGTTATACCAAGTTTATATACTGTGGGTTGCAGTTATAGCTATTTTGAGGGGGCTATTTTTGTGTGTGCATACATTATATATGTGTATTATATCATATAAAAGTCATATATTTATATAAGTGTAAAACTTTACATTGTTTTATATAAATATATTATATATATTTTATATTGTATGAAAGTATATATTATATATTATCTTTCTATTTTTTAGATTTGGTAAAGTACACATAACATAAAATTTACCATTTTACTCATTTTAAAGTGTACAGTTAGGTGGCATTTATTGCATTCACAATATTATGCAACCCTCACCACTATCTAAATCCAGAACCAGTTCATCACCTCAAAAGGAAATCTCCCATCCATTAGGGAGCCACTTCTTTTTCTCCCCTGCTCCCAACCCCCGGTAACCACTAATCTGCTTTTTGTGTCTATTGATTCGCGTGTTCTGGACAGTTCATATAAATGGAATCATATAATATGTGGCCTTTTGTGTTTGGCTTCTTTCACTTAGCATATGACCCAGCAATTCCAGTTCTAGGTTTATACACAAAATAATTGAAAATAGGTGTTCAAACAAAATGTGTGCACAACGTTCATAGCAGCATAATTCACAATAGCCAAAAGTGAAAACAACCCAAATTTCCATCAACCGATAAATGGACAAACAAAATGTGATCTATCTATACAATGGAATACTATTAAGCCATAAAAGGAAACGAAGTACAGGTACATGTTACAACATGGATGAATGAAACATTATACGCTATTTATTATGTTATTATAAATTATTTACATATTAATAGAAATTATATATCTCTATCTGGGAGACTTTTGCTTTTGTGTTCTGTTTTTGCGCTTTAAGCCTAAAGCGTTAGAGGAAATTATTAAGAAAGGCAGACAATGTGCCCCTCACTTTCCTACCCTCTCTCTTGACTAGAAACCGTTTTCCTCTGAGTCAGGAATTGATGAGGCTGAGAGGAGTTGATGAGAGAAAAGAGTGTGTGCAACCAAGAGTAAGCGGTTCTGTGTCCTACTCCTTTGCCTTGCTCCTTGTCCTGGGAAGACAGCAAGGCCCAGAGAGCTTTGGAGGAAGCAGGAGCAGAGAGAACATATACCCATTTCCCACCGAGCCTGGAGAAAAGTGGCCGAGTACTGGGAGGGCATGCTGTGCGGTGCATCTCAGCGATGGCCAGCCCATCCGCAGCTCCTGGGACCCAGTGTGGCCCAGAAGCAGCAACGTGACCGCCACGCCTGTAGATCTCACCTGAGAGTATCGGAAAGAGCCAGAAGAGAGTGTGTGAATGGGCGCAGGGACCACCCTCGAGCAGCAACCTGTGTGACGGATGACTGAGGGTCTCTGAGGCATGGACATAGTAATTTCCTCTGTGGATAGATAAACCCAATTCTGGATGGCTCCCCGCTACTGTCTCTGCCTCCCCTACAAAAAACAAGATGTAAACACTTATCTCCTTAGTACTACACAATCCTCTGGAACTTGGGCATGGCCTTGGGGAAAGTCTGAAGGAAACTAGAATCCACAGGGATTAATTTTCCACCACTTCATTGGGTAGGGTTTTAATTGTTTAAGAAAAATAAAGAGAATTATAATTTCTTTTTAAAAGCTGGGTTTGTTGTATACTTATACCTAACCTCTTTATACATGTGTCGACAGGGATAGAGTTCTTTCTTCAATTTTCATGGTTATTCTTTTTGTTTTCTGTTGCTTTCAGAGAGGAAATGGAAGTAGAGACACTTTATTTCAGCATCTTTAATTGGAAGCTCCACATTAACTATTTTAAACACACTCAGATTAAAAATAAAATTGATGTAAAAGATTTTTGGTAAAAATAAAGAACAAGTAATATTACTAAGGTCAAGTTCTTGGGTTGTCTAAAGTGTCTTATTTGATTTTTCTAAACTTTGCCAGCAGACAAAGTTTATTTGGGAGTAGACAATTAGCTACATAGATAAGGACTCATCATGTGTTGTTTGCAAATGAAAAAGCCTGAAGCTGACTCCAGGAAAGATGTCCTGACCCCTTGCCAATATCTAATTGTCCTAGTTCTGAGGCCATGGTTGGAGGACTATAGCAGGCTAGGGTATATTCTGGTTGGAAGAAGAGGGTAAAACTCTCCAAGATGTCTTACTTAAAGCTCAACATACAATGCAGGGATTACAAAGGCTTACCTAGATAAACCCAAAGGAGAATAAACACTGGCAAGAAGAAGCAACCCCAAGGAAGCTGCGTTATTTTTGAACACAAGATACCCATCCATGGCCCATGCTGGGCAAACCTGCATGATCTGGAAGGATGGAGTTTGGGGTAGCGGTCAATTGATGAGACCCTTATCATCGGGTCTGAATAAAATGAAACAAACTAAGAAAATCATTCAATTGGGCAAACTAGCAGCTTTTTGAGCTGAGTCTGCAATCTGTTTTGGAGATTGGCTTCATCATGAGGATGTTACACAGTGGAGTGACATGGCCATTTTTCTCCTTTCCAGCTGTTTGTTATTGTGTAGACACCCTCTTTGTGTTAGATATAAAATTACCTGACAAGGTAAAATGAAATGATGTTATCTTTTTAATAAACGTGTAATGGCCTTGCTGGTTTCAGTAACATTGATTGAGCAGCCTATCTCTGTGATCCAGAGAAATCATTAGAAATGCCATTAACAGTTCTCTTCTTGATGCCTTTGGGAGGGGACCGTGGTGTGATGATGTCACTGGGAGCATGCATTACTATGTCTTCTTTTTTTCTATGACTTCTTATCTAGCTGTGAGCATTTCCTAAGGGAAGAGAGTGTCCTCTCTTCTTGCTGAGGGCATTCTGAGGTGCCCTAGGGAAGGATTTGCACTCAGTAGCCAGTTGTTCTACCAAAGGTGTGTGGCAGCAAGTTCAGCGGCTATTTTGACCTGCACAGTTGGTGCTCCTGGAGGTATTTCAGTGGGTCCATAACCACTGTACAGTCTCTGCTGACACTGAGGACATACCGAGGACTCACACAGGAGGTGGCTGATGTAGTGGAATGTTTGAAAGCTTGGAGGCCCATGTTCAAACCAAGTTCTCCAGGACTTATTACCTCTACGGCCTAGAATGAGTTTTGGAACCACTCTGAGCTCTATATTTCTTAGGTGGAATAAAAATAAAAATTCTATCCCAAATCCTTCAATGAAATCAATACATGTATTAAATACTTACTATGTACCAGAGTCAATTTGGAGAGACACATTTATTTATTTATTTATTTATTTATTTTTTGTGAGGAAAGTTAGCCCTGAGCTAACATCCATTGCCAATCCTCCTCTTTTTGCTGAGGAAGATTGGTCCTGGGCTCACATACGTGTCCATCTTCCTCTACTTTATATGTGGGACACCTGCCACAGCATGGCTTGATAAGTGGTGCATAGGTCTGCCCCCAGGATCTGAACCTGCAAATCCCAGGCTGCCGAAGCAGAGGGTGTGAACTTAACCACTACACCACTGGGCTGGTCCGAGATATATTTATTTTTATTCATTCAACAAACATTTATTGAGAATCTGTTACGTGCCAGGCACTAAAACAAATGCAAAAAAAAAAAAAAAAAAAAAACGGATTGCAGGAAAATGTGATAAATACAAGGAGAGAGAGGATTTTAAGTTTCAGTGAGAGTCTATAGAAGGGTCTGTAGTCCTGGTGGGATCAGGGAAGGCTCACAGGGGGGAGCCGCTGGCACTCAGCTTTGAATGAGGCAGAGGAGCATTCCAAGGGGGGACCCGGCTCCCCTAGTGAGTCAGCGATGGACAGAGACCTAGCCCTCAGTCCAGGGCTTTTGGACTTCTCGTCTACGGCTCTTCTTCACTGCTGTATTCTACATCTTGGTCTGAGCTTTAAATGCTTAAATACTAAATGCAATAGAAAGGTATTTAGGAAAGAATGTGTAAAACCACATATGAATCAAATGTGAAGAACCATCTAAAATGCAGGGTTCTGTCAGTCTCTCATAGCCGGGATTGACACTCTAATGCTCTCCTTAAAGAATAATGTCTAACTTAAAAAAAAATTATTATCAAAGCGTAAACTATGGGGTGGTGGGGGATGGGGTGGAGAGAATGCATTACATGATATGAATTATTTAAGTCATTGAGATAATAAAACCTTCATTCTTATAACAAGATGAGATAATAAGATGTTAATTCTTCCAAGATTTAATAGATTTATTATTCTAATGAACTGTACCCGACAGCTTTGAACTGTATATAAAAACATTAATCTTTTGACAGACATTGAGGGTTTTCTCTCTCTTAGTCTAGGTGTTTGACGGAAGAGTTATGGCTGAAATTGCTCACGGAAATTTTCCTCGTGGCACAGTGGAATATTGAGGGTATTTCTCTCTGCCATCTTGACTTTATTGAATTAAATTGTGGGAATAAAACTCTGCAAAGCAGAAATTAGACGAGTAATGATGGAGGAGATTAACTGGCATGTGGGTCCAGTGATAAACAAAATTAAACACAAACGATAGACGCTTTCATCGGCCTGCTCAGCAGGACTCTATCTCGTTAATTTAACAGCCTTGTTAATTTAACAAAGATGTTCTGAACACACTATTTTGTGCCAGGCACAGTGTTTGTGCCAGGGATATAAAGTTAATAATTAGGATATGATTCCTGACCTTGAGGATCTCAGCATCTAGGGAGGAGCTGTGATGGCTGAGCACAGACTGCCAGCCAGGCAAGGAGGGAAGTGAGTACTGCGATTGGAAAGGGATAAGAAAAGGGGTAGAGTTAATGGATTGGAAAGTTGGTGTGGTTGAAGAATTGTCAGAGCTGGGATACCAGAGAGAGTGAGCAAGAAGACAGAAGGTGGTGGTTAGAGGCTGACATACCTGAAAAAGAAACATAGGATGGGGTGCAATTATTGGTAATGTTTAGAACAGTGTTTTTCAAACTTTTCTGACCATGACTCAACATAAGAAAGACATATTTTATATCTTGACACAGTACACATGTACACAATTGAAACAAAGTATTGTGATATAATTCTTACTTTACTACAGAAAATTCACTCTGATATTTTCTGTATTGTTTTATTCCATTTTATGTAATTAAAAAATAGATTTCATGACTCGCTAATACATTGTCACTCTGGCTTGACGATCACTGGGGATGGGTGGCTGACGAGGCGTAGAAGACACATTCATTGGCAGTGATAATATAGAGGACCAGAGAGGCCAGAGTATTGGATGGATTGTCCAAGGGTATTGAAATCACCAAGCATCATGATAGGAATAATGGTGGAGAAAAAGACAGTGGTCCAGGGGATAGAATCTCCAGTGAATGAGGGGACGTGACCAGGAGGAGAGTAGATGACTGCAACAAGTAGGAGGAATGGTGACTTGTAGTCTGACAGAACGTCTTTTGGAGGGGCCAGAAGTCTTAGAGAGAAGGGAAGAACATGGTGTGGAAGCAGCAATGAGGAGCAAGAGCGTACTTGTCCTGTGGGTGTGAGAGAAACACAGCTGTCAATTGAAAGAGTTGTGGGAGAAACAGTCATCACGAAGAGACAGCTTCCAGTTAGAAGGAGGTGTACAAAATGTTTAGAGAGAGAGTGAAGATAGAGAGGACCTTGCCCTCTGGAACTCATGGTCTGTCCTCAGGTTTGGAGGATTGAAGAAAGATGGGAGTTTGGGTCAGTTTAAGGGATGTGTCAAGCGTTGAGGGGATGAGTCTCAGGGACAAGTGTTCAGCTTTGTGTGGTGACTAAGGGAAAAGGAGTGTATTGCATCATGGGCTTCAACACGGTGCTCTCTGGGCAGAACACTGATCATCCTTTATGAGACAAGTCTCTTGAACAGTGTGTATATTGTGTCAGGGTTATGTCTGATGAGGATTATGTCTGATGTTTTCAGGAAGAGGAGGGGGAGATAAGATACCATCTCCATCCTCCACGTAAAGACTTAGAAGTTTGGTCAAACGATACACCACAGCAAGTATAATAATGCAGCCTGCAGGTGTCAATCACCATGGGAGAAAAGAGAAGAATTAATTTCTCAGAGGAATTGGGGAAGGCTTCACAGAGAGGTTGAAAGATAAATTGAGTCTTGAAATAATGAGGAATTGGTTACAAATAGAGAGCAAACTAGACCAGGCATTGAGAAGAGCCTGTCAGAAAGCACAGAGGTATGAAATAAGTGAGCCAGTGGAGGGAACAGAGGGGCATCCAGGCTTGTAAAGGAGATGCGGCTGACACCAGCATGCCCTGCTAAAGGCTTTGGTTCATTTCTCTTGGGGATGGTCCAATCATCTTCTATCAACCTGCGGGACACTTGCTCAGGAGGATGGACATAGCTTATACTCATGTGCTTCACCCAGAAAGGTCTGCAGCCTCCCATGGGATGGCCATGGGGACCATGGGGGGACCTCCCATGGAGCAGGTCCTAGTGAGTGTCCCTGCACAGTGACAGACTCAGAGAGGGAAAACCATAAACCCGGAATTCCTGAATTCTCAGATTAGGCACAAGATTGTGCAAGATGATTGGCCTCTCTCTGGTAGTTTTTCCCAGGGCATTCATACTTGTCATTCATTTTTTCAACAAAATGTAGTGAGTAACAACTAATATGAAAGAAAATTATGTGTTTAGGAAAATATCCTTGGAGGAGGTAAGACCTGAGCTGGATATTGTCACTGGCTTAGAATAAATTGTGGGTTGCAAACTATTAGTACATTTAATTAAAGTTAAAGTAGTGAGTCTGCACTAGCATTTTTTTAGGGGTATAGAACATACTAGAATAAAAAATATAATGCAGTAAGGGAAAACATAATTTCCTGAAGCTTTTGTATGTTGGACAGCTAGTAAGTGTTCTCCATGGAGGACCATAACTCTTAGTATAAGAAGCAGAGGGGATGGTGGTTAACTATAGTCCCCATAGAAGGATAACTCTGACACCACACTTTGAGACACTTAGGGTATCATCTTCATCTGCAAAGCAAAAGGCTGGAGGTGATCTTTTTTCTCTCAGCTCTAAAATTCTCTGATTCTCTTATTCTCCTCTAGGAATATGGCTGCAAAGCTCACAGTAGACAGAATACTAATGTTTGTTATTTCACAATATATTTTATCTGAAGTTTTCTGTCGCATGGCATCAGAGAATTAAACTCATTATCCTCATTGCTAATATAATAAAATGTCTTTGAAGCCAGAGATTTCATTTCTATAGTTATCACTGATCATTGACTGATAATTATGTGGTCAAATAATGAATTATATTATCAGCTACATAAATAATGGATCACATAATCAGTTATTTAAAAGCTATATTAAAGTGGAGGAAATTGGTTTAATCTCCTAAACCAAGGAGGTATTCCTTAGAGCTAAATTAATTTTTTTTTCACTGATAACACTTAAAGCCTGGCTAAAAGATAACTATGGTTGTAAGAGATGGTCTATCTTAGAGGTGTTTAAACATTTGTATTAACTTGCAGTTCTGTATAGAAGCAGGAAATCAGATGATACAATATATTTGTTTTTTTCCTAGATCCGTCTTTCTTTTTTTTCCCGACAGTACATCTATCCATGTGACTTTCACGCTGCGATTTTTAAATGACCAGCTTCATTTGCAATTTGTTAAAAAGAGGTAGAAGGCAACTTTTGATTTTTGAAAGGAAATATTTTCTTGTAATAGAATGATTGAATGCCAGGTACCACTGATACAGTTTTTAATAACTTTCTGGAGATTAGAGAGAGAAAGCCATGAATAGAAAACATGGTTATCTCTCAATTTTCTATATGTACAGTTAAAATGAAAGATTTTAAAAAACAAGGCTTGATATAGGCTTCAAAGTTGGGGACAGCAGAAGGGAAAAATAATAGCCTTGCTATACTGTTATCTATTGGGGCTTATCATGGAGAATCATTAATGGGTTGCAATACCTCTCTTTTTTTAATAGGTTGGGGCACATCTACATATCTGTGATTAGAATCAAGTTTTTAATGTGAAGCTACAAATAACTGTAGTTGTTCTAGACGTTGGAAGATCACACGAAAGTAATAAAAAAAAATAGTGCAGAAAATGGGAGCCTGCATTGTGTGGTTGCTATGAATATGAAAGCAAATATGTGTAAAATTCCTAGTTCAGGGCCTGGCACATAGTAGGTACACAGCTAGTAGTAGCAAGAGCCATTATTATTCTTAGAGTATTTATTAGAGAATAGAGTCTGTGACCAAAAAAACAGATCTTCTCATAGATTCATCTTTCTGTTTTTTTCAATTTATTTGGAAATAATGTCAAACTTTAGAAAAGTGGCAAGAATAAGAATAGTACAAAGAGTGCCCATCTACCCTTTATCCAGATTCATCTCTTGTTGTTTGTGCAACTTTTCTCTCTCCTCTAAATATATAGTATATATGTAGGTACTTTTCTTCCTGAACTAGTAGAGAATAAGTGGCATACATCATGACCCTTTAATCCTAAACACTTTATTAACTGTTTCCTAAGAATATGGACATTCTTGTACATAAACACAGCAAAGTTATCAACGTTAACAAATTTAACACTGATGCAATGCTTTTATATAATCTACCCTCCATATTCTGATTTTGTCAGTTGACCCAATCATTTTTATGACATTTTTCACCCATGAACTACAGGACCCAGCCAGGATCATGTAGTGCATTTGGCCTTCATGTCTGGGACATTTCCTCAGCCTTTCTTATTTTTGTGGACATGGATATTTCTGAAGAATGTAGCCACCTCTTTTCTTTTAAACAAGATGCTCCTCCTTTTGGATTTGCCTGTTTCCTTAAAATTAGATTTTGGTTGTGCATTCTTAGGCAGAATACTGCAAAACTGATGGGGTGTCCTTCTCAGGGTATCATAGCTAGAGGCACATGATGTGCACCTGTTCCTCCTTGGTGATCTCTAGACTCAAGACCAATACCTGGGGGCTAGGTGTACTCATTGCTACTGGGGGGATCTTTGCTTTCAGAGGGCCAACCTAGTTATACATGCATCTACATACACACACGCTCACATACATGCAAACACACACATATACATACATGCATGCGCACCTATGCACACAAACATATACACACGTGCTCATAGATATACGCATTTTAGAAAACATGAATTCATACCAAAACCTTTAAATCCAAACTATCCCCTAAGATTTCTTTCTTATTCCCCCTAACCGTCCCATATTTGCATGTCTCTTCTTCCCAACTACATCAACACATTTTCTAAATTGCTCAATTCTATAGACTATCTAAAATTATTTCAGAAGTGCTTTGCCCATACCTTACAAAAACCAAATCTACTAAAAAGAATTTCGCATATGTTTGTAGTTCTCCTTTTCCATCTCACTCAAGACTGTGAGTTTATGGTCGCATATCATGTTTATAAATTACTTGGATAAGTTCTCTCTCCTTTTTTCCCTCTTCAGGGCAGTTATGGTATTCATTTGAAATACAACAGGGTTTCAGTTTTAGGTTTCCTCGTCACATCCTTATTGATTTAATTTTACTTTTTGAATATGTAGACCATTAAGAGCTCATAAAAGTAAAAATAATACAAGAAAGTGTACTCAGAGATCACTCCTATACCCCTGCTACCTCATTCCTACGAACCCCTTGTAGTTAACTCACATTGATTTCTAGTTTATCCTTCTTGTGTTTCTATTGGTGAAGATAAGAAGATATAATCATGCTTTCCTATTTCTCTTTATTTTTTTTTACCAAAGGATTTTTTTTTTTTTTTTACCAAAGGGTAGCATATACATATGGTCTTTTTCACTTTGCTTTTTTTAAAAAAAAACTTTGCCATATCTTCTGGAAATCACTCCACGTTAGTTCACAGAAATCTTCCTTGGTCTTTTTCACAGTTGCATAGTACTCCACCATGTGTAGATAACATAGTTTATTCCACTAGTCTGCCTATATTGGACTCTTAGGTAGTTTCCAAATTAACATTTTGAAAAGTAAAAATGCTGCAACAAATAACAGTGCATATGGTTGTTTATGTTGTTTGAAATGTATACTCAGGGTAAGTGGGATGTTGAAGCTCAGGATGAACACATGCATGCAAATATTTGTTAGGTACTGTCAAATTCTGCAGGGGTTGTACAGTTTGATATTCTTACTTTCGCAGGGATTTCTTGAGCTGGATAATGGTTCATAGTGCTGTGCAACATCAGCTGGTGCCTCTGAATCTGGGGTTTGTTGTTGAGTGTTTACCATTCGTTCTGTCCCCTACCTAGCCCCATCTCTCACCTCAGTAATCAAATCTACCACTTTTCACCTCACTTTGAGGGAAAGTATGCTGACCGCATCAAGAGTCTTCTTCACCTCAATTATGCTCCTGATTGTGGAGTAAAATTTCCCTCTTTTGAGGTGGTAGGGGTTTACTCTGCAGAAAACTCCCCCTTAGGGCTGGGACCTCATGCTGAAATCAGAAGATGGAACAGAGATCAGAATTGAATGTGGAGAAGAAGTGAATAAGACAGACAGGAGAATCAGAATGCATGGTCAGGAATGACGATTTGGAAGCAGCTAATCTGAGATGACTTGAGCCAGGGAATTCAGGCAGACAGGGAAGAACCACGGGTTAGGAGAAGTAGGGAGTGAACTCAGCAGTAATCTGGAACATGCTGTGGTATGTGGAGGACAGTTCACATTCACAAGAGCAGGGAGACAGTGAGTGATCAAGACTATTAAGCGTCTGCTATCTGTCTGGTATCGGGGTTGGTGCTTCAAGTCTGCTCGTCTTTTTGCTTCATCCATGCTTGAAGTAGGTGGGGGATACCTGCGGCAGCTAACTAAGTTTTGGTGAACTTTAGAGTAGGCTGTAGTAACATGGGCAGAGCAGTCTATTCCTTTTTAGACTCCTATTCATTTTTTAGCTAAATTCAGCACAATAAATAATCACTGAGTGCTTCTTGTAAATCAGGGACGATGTGGATTAAATACAGAGTCTACCAACCTCGGCCTTCAAGGGTCACTTGGTTATCATGTCCTCAGGTGGGTGATGTAGTGCCAATCATGTGTGGGTGGTATGAGGCTAGAGTGGTGGCAGGTGTTCTGGGAGACTTGAGGAGCCCCCAGAGATTTCTATGGAGGTGCCTGCCTGAGCTAAGTCTGGATAAAAGAATGAGAGGCAACCAGAAGAAGGGCAACGGAGTTTCAGGCAGAAAGAGCATCCTCTGGTCTGCACACATAGCCCAGAAGAATGAAACAACAGGACACGTGTGGGTGAAACTGCGGACACTGGCTCCTAAGCTGGAGGAGGAGGGCGTGGTGGGGTGGGCTGTCGTTGGGAGTCCCTTTGTCAACTTCTGTGGTCAGGGGAAGGTGCACACAGTTCATTTCATCCATAACTCAACTATCTGTGCATTGTTTCTAGTTGTTAAAAATCAGGCATAATCATAATAATAGTAAATCATCCTTTATTGAGAAAGTAATTGGGCAGGAGATTAAAGTCAATATGGCGGCGTAGGCAGACTCTGAACTCACCTCCTCCCGCGGACACAGCAAATTTACAACTACTTGTGGAAAAATTACCCGTGAGACAGAACTGAAAACTGGATAAGAGGAACCTCTGCAACAACGGAAAACCCTAACTGAGGTAGAAGAGACTCCCTTCTGGAGAGGAAAAACGCCGCCTTCATAAGCTGCCAGCTTCACGGCCACCCGGGAGCAGATCACAAGTACCCAGCCTCCCTGGAGGCGCGGGGTTCTGAGCCGGAGAGCGCCCCCGCTGGGGGCATTTTGTGGACGCAGCACAATCGGGAGGAGTGGCATAATATCTGACTTTGCCTGCTACTAAAACATTGCGGAGTACCCCCAGAAAAGCTGGTTCACAAAGAAATTAAAACCGGCTCTTAAAGGGCCCATGCGCAAACTCACCCGTTTCAGAAATCATCGTAAAATCACCAGAAAGAAAGGTGCACAGTGCTGTGGTGAAAAGAGACTCACCTGATAGGCCCTGAGTGCATCTCGGTGAGGGGTGAGACCTCTCCAGGGACTGGGACATTGGCGGCAGCCATTGTTGTGGCCCGGTGTGGGCATGCTGACACAGACGCTATTGGAGTTCTCCCTGAGGCCTGCTAGCCCAGGTCTGCGCCACCTGCTAGAACACCGATTTAATCCAGCTCAGCCAGGGCAGGCAGCCCACCCTAGAGACTGGCCCCACCCAACAACAAGCCCTCGGGCAACTTGTGGGCCTGCATAGATTGGTGACTGGATTCTCTGCTGCCTGGCAACTGAGCCGACTTCAGCGGGGTAGGACGTACACAAGGAGCCGGTGGAGAGTGTGCAGCAGTGGCGAAGTGTGTGGGGCTGCCGCCGTGGAGAAACCAGGTCTGCTTCGGGAAGTGGGGGCACGCAGACGGGGCAGGACTGTGTTGACTGGCAGGACTGTGTTGACTGTGTGTGGACCTGTGGGCGGCAGGACTTGTCAGCTGCAGAAGACTTGTGCTTCTCAAAGACCCACATAGGAGGTTTGCCCCACCTTCCAAAGCCTGAAACGATTGGGTGCTCCTGTGCCTGAGGCCAGCCCCACCCAGCTGCAATCCTCAGAGAGCTGACAAGAGACCTAATAGGCTGGAGGCTTACAGCAATTGTAAGGCCCTGAGCCTAACAACCTGCCACACTGGGGGCCTACTCACTTAAAAGAAATACTGCAACACAAATGTGGTATTAGAACTTGCAGCCAACTGTGCTGGGGCTCCCCACACCTGATAAAGAGACTGAAGGGCCCACAACAACTACAAGCAGCTGAGCATTACAACAGCTGGCCAGGAGCATAACTCGGCCTCCCTGGGTGCCTACAGGGACAGCAAACAGGCTGCAACAGAAGGACACACGTAGCCCACATAAGGGTCACCCCTGGAACATTGAGAACTGAGGGAAGCACACTGGAAACCTCCTAAGCCATCACTTACATAAGGTCACCTATCCAAGAGCAGGAGACGTAGCTGACCTACCTAATACATAGACACAAGCACAGGGAAAGAGGCAAAATGAGGAGGCAAAGGAATACATTCCAAGTAAGGGAACATGACAAAACCCCAGAAAAGGAACTAAGAGAAACAGAAATGAGCAACCTACCTGACAGAGAGTTCAAACAAAAAGTGTTAAGGATGCTCACTGATCTGGGAGAAGAATAGATGAACTCAGTGAGAATGTCAACAAAGAAATGGAAGATATGAAAAAGAACCAATCAGAAATGAAGAATACAATACTGGAAATGAAAAATTCACTAGAGGGACTCAAAAGCAGAGTAGAGGATACAGAAGAACGGATCTGTGAGCTGGACGAAAGACTAGAAGAAATTACCCAAGCTGAACAGGTAAAAGAGAAAAGAATTAAAATGAGTGAGGACAGTCTAAGGGACCTCTGGGACAACATCAAGTGCACTAACATCCATATTATAGGTGTCCCGGAAGGAGAAGAGTGAGACAAAGGGGCAGAGAATCTATTTCAAGAAATAATAGATGAAAACTTCCCTAACATAAGGAAAGAAACAGACATCCAGGTACAGGAAGCACAGAGAGCCCCAAACAAGATAAACCCAAAGAGGCCCACACCAAGACACATCATAATCAAAATGTCCAGAATTAAAGAGAGAATCCTAAAACCCACAAAAGAAAGTCAAGTTACATACAAAGGAAACCCCATAAGGCTATCAGCTGACTTCTCAGCAGAAACCTTACAGGCTAGAAGAGAATGGCACGATATATTTAAAGTGCTAAAAGGAAAAAACTTACAGCCAAGAATACTCTACCCAGCAAGGTTATCATTCAAAATGGAAGGAGAGATCAAAAATTTCCCAGACAAGCAAAAATTAAAGGAGTTTGTCACCAAGAAACCAGTGCTACAAGAAATGTTAAAGGGACTAATTTAAGGGAAAAAGAGAAGACTACAAATAGGAAAAATTATCTATTTCCATGATAAGAACGTAATGGATACAAATGCACAAAAATGAGGTTAGATATGATATCAAAAACATAAAAGGAGGGAGGAGGGGAGTCAAAGAGTAGAGCTTTCAGACAGAGATCAAACTAAAGAGACCATCAATTCTGTATAGAAGAAGAAAGGAACAGAGAAGGACTACTAAAACACTGAGAAAAACAAAAGTTAATAAATGGCAGTAAGTACATACTTATCAATAGCTACTTTAAACATCAATGGACAAAATGCTCCAATTAAAAGGCATAGGGTGGGTGAATGGATAAAAAAACAAGACCCATATATATGCTGCATACAAGAGACACAGTTTAGACATAAAGACACAAACTGAAAGTGAAGGGATGGAAAAAGATACTCCACGCAAATGGCAATGAAAAAGCTGGGGTAGCAGTACTCATATCAGACAAAATAGACTTTAAAACAAAAACTGTAAAAAGAGACAAAGAAGGGCATTACATAATAATCAAGGGAACAATCCAACAAGAGGATATAACGCTTGTAAATATCTACGCACCCATTGTAGGTGCACCTAAATATATAAAGCAATTATTAACAGACATAAAAACAGAAATAGACAGTAACACAATAATAGTAGGGGACTTTAACACTCCACTTACAGCAACGGATAGATCATCCAAACAGAAGATTAATAAGGAAACATTGGCCTTAGATGACACACTAGAACAGATGGACCTAGTAGATATATACAGAGCATTCCACCCAAAAACTGAAGAATACGGGTTCTTTTCAAATGCACATGGAACATTCTCCAGGATTGATCACATATTAGGCCACAAAACAAGTCTCCATAAATTTAAGAAGATTGAAATAATACCAAGCATCTTTTCTGACCACAACGGTATGAAACTGGAAATCAACTATAGGAAGAAAATCAGAAAAGCCACAAATTCGTGGAGATAAAACAAAGTGCTACTGAACAATGACTGGGTCAACGAAGAAATCAAAGAAGAAATAAAAAAATACCTGGAGACAAACGAAAATGAAAATACGACATGCCAGAATTTATGGGATACAGCAAAAGTGGTTCTAAGAGGGAAGTTTATAGCAATACAGGCCTATCTCAACAAACAAGAAAAATCTCAAATAAACAATCTAACAATGCACCTAAAGGAACTAGAAAAAGAAGAACAAACAAAGCCCAAAATCAGTAGAGGAAGGGAAATCATAAAAATCAGAGCAGAAATAAATGAAACAGAGACCAAAAAACAGTAGAAAAAATTAATAAAACCAAGAGCTGGTTCTTTGAAAAGATCAACAAAATTGACAAACCTTTAGCTAGACTCACCAAGAAAAAAAGAGAGAAGGCAGAAATAAGTAAAATCAGAAATGAAAGAGGAGAAATTACAACAGACACCTCAGAAATACAAAAGATTATAAGAGAATACTATGAAAAGCTATATGCCAACCAATTCGACAATCTGGAAGAAATGGGTAAATTCTTAGAATCATACAACCTTCCAAAACTGGATCAAGAAGAAGTAGAGAATTTGAATAGACCAATCACCAGTAAGGAGATCGAAACAGTAATCACAAACTTCCCCAAAAATAAAAGTCCAGGACCAGACGGCTTCCCTGGTGAATTCTACCAAAGAAGACTTAATACCTATCTTTCTCAAACTCTTCCAAAAAACTGAGGAGTGGGGGAAGCTCCCTAACTCATTCTATGAAGCCAACATTACCCTGATACCAAAACCAGACAAGGACAGCACAAAGAAAGAAAACTACAGGCCAATATCACTGGTGAACATCGATGCAAAAATCCTCAACAAAATACTAGCAAATCGCATACAACAATACGTTAAAAAGATTATACACCATGACCAAGTGGGATTTATTCCAGGTATGCAGGGATGGTTTAACATTCGCAAATCAATCAACGTGATACACCACGTTAATAAAATGAAGAATAAAAATCACATGATCATCTCAATAGATGCGGAGAAAGCATTTGACAAGATACAGCATCCATTTATGATAAAAACTCTGAATAAAATGGGGATAGAAGGAAAGTACCTCAACATAAAGACCCTGTATGAGAAACCCACAGCTAATATCATCCTCAATGGTGAAAAACTGAAAGCTATCCCTCTAAGAACAGGAACCAGACAAGGATGCCCACTGTCACCACTCCTATTTAACGTTGTACTGGAAGTCCTAGCCAGAGCAATCAGGCAAGAAAAAGAAATAAAAGGGATCCAAATTGGAAAGGAAGAAGTGAAACTGTCACTATTTGCAGATGACATGATTTTATATATAGAAAACCCTAAAGAATCCACCAGAAAACTTTTAGAAGTAATAAACGAATATGGTCAAGTTGCAGGATACAAAATCAACATACAAAAATCAGTTGCATTTCTATACACTAAAAATGAAGTAGCAGAAAGAGAAATTAAGAAGACCATCCAATTTACAATTGCAACAAAAAGAATAAAATGCCTAGAAATAAACTTACCCAAAGAGGTGAAAGATCTGTACACCAATAACTATAAAACATTTCTGAAAGAAATTGAAGAAGACACAAAGAAATGGAAAGATATTCCGTGCTCTTGGATTGGAAGAATTAACATAGTTAAGATGTCCATACTTGCTAAAGCAATCTATAGATTCAATGCCATCCCTATCAAAGTTCCAACAACATTTTTCACAGAAATAGTACAAAGAATCCTAAAATTTATATGGAACAACAAAAGACCGCAAATAGCTAAAGCAATCCTGAGCAAAAAGAACAAAGCTGGAGGTATCACACTCCCTGATTTCAAAATATACTACAAAGCTATAATAACCAAAACAGCATGGTACTGGCACAAAAACAGACACACAGATCAATGGAATAGAATCGAAAGCCCAGAAATAAACCCACACATCTATGGACAGCTAATCTTTGACAAAGGAGCCAAGAACATACAATAGAGAAAAGAATGTCTCTTCAACAAATGGTGCTGGGAAAACTGGATAGCCACATGCAAAAAAATGAAAGTAGACCCTTACCTTACATCATACACAAAAATTAACTCCAAATGGATTAAAGACTTGAATGTAAGACCTGAAACTGTGAAACTTCTAGAAGAAAACATAGGCAGTACGCTTTTCGACATCGGTCTTAGCAACATCTTTTCAAACATCACGTCTGACCGGGCAAGAGAAACAATAGAAAAAATAAACCAATGGGACTACATCAAACTAAAAAGCTTCTGCACAGCAAAGGAAACCATCAACAAAACGAAAAGACAACCTAACAACTGGGAGAAGATATTTGCAAACCATACATCTGATAAGGGCTTAATCTCCAAAATATATAAAGAACTCATGCATCTCAACACCAAAAAAACTAGCAACCCAATTAAAAAATGGGCAAAGGACCTAAACAGACATTTCTCCAAAGAAGATATACAGATGGCCAATAGACACATGAAAAGATGTTCAAAATCATTAACTATCAGGGAAATGCAAATCAAAACTACAATTAGATACCACCTCACGCCCGTCAGAATAGCTATAATTAACAAGACAGGAAACAACATGTGTTGGAGAGGATGTGGAGAGAAGGGAACTCTCATACACTGCTGGTGGGAGTGCAAACTGGTGCAGCCACTATGGAAAACAGTATGGAGATTCCTCAAAAAATCAAGCATAGAACTACCATATGATTCAGCTATTCCACTGCTGGGTATTTATCCAAGGAACTTGAAAACACCAATGCATAAAGATACATGCATCCCTGTGTTCATTGCAGCGTTATTCACAATAGCCAAGACTTGGAAGCAACCTAAGTGCCCATCAAGGGACGAATGGATAAAGAAGATGTGGTATATGTACACAATAGAATACCACTCAGCCATAAGAAACGATGAAATCCAGCCATTTGTGACAACATGGATGGACATTGAGGGTATTATGCAAAGTGAAATAAGTCAGAGGGAGAAGGTCAAATACTGTATGATTTCCCTCATTAAGTAGTAGATAATAACAACAATAAACAAACACATAGAGACAGAGATTGGATTGGTGGTTACCAGAGGGGAAGGGGGGAGCGGGGAGGGCGAAAGGCTAATTCGGCACATGTGTGTGGTGATGGGTTGCAATTAGTATTTGGGTGGTGAACATGATGTAATATGCAGAAATAGAAGTATAATGATGTACACCTGAAATTTATACAATGTTATAAACCAATGTTACTGCAATAAATAAAAAATTAAAAAAAAAATAAAGAAAGTAATTGGGCAGATGAGACCTAAAAATTGTCATGTCTGGGACCATCCTGTGTGTGTGATATTTGGCCAGAGATCCTGGGTGAGCGCTCCCTGACTTTAGGCCTAGTTAGATTAATTGTATTCATTATTCTCTTTTGGAAGTTGTCTCGTGGAGAATGGGGAGTCAAAACAAGCATGAGTTGTCCACTGCTATGGGTTTATGACATCTACGGTGGGGTGAGATCTAGTGCATGTCCTTGTTCCAGAAAATATCGGAGTGATGGCAATACTCAAAAAAATTTAGTGCACCTCAGAAAGCCACCGAGAACACGTTTTGTAAGTGATTTGTTGGCTTGACCAAGAGCTATATGACCTAGTTATATTTATTTTTATGTTGTTATTTAATATTGCTCCTAACAACATTTGGGACAAAATCAATCCTTCCACAGTTACAGTGCTCTTTCCACGTCTAAAAGAAAAAGAGTGACTTGCAACTGGCTCAGGTTATAGGACCTGAGTTATCAACAAACTGATTTTCAGTTAGAGCGCTGGACTTGGCTGTTGTCCTGAAGTAGAATCTAACCGGAGTCACTCGTAAACTACTGCAGCTTCCTTTTTAAAGATAAACTGTTCTTACAGCAACAAAGATGTTTTAGGTGCACCCTTTGCACATTGATTTTTTTCTCTCCCTCCCTCTCTTCCTCCTCCTTTCTTTTCTGCAACCTGTGTTTCTCTCCCAAATTATGTGCTTTTAAATCTCGCTTGGCCCTTTTTAAGTAACCTGTCATTCCACTGTGATAATGGATTAACCTAGTCTATTAACATTATTAAAACTTGTGTAGTCCCTATTATTCTTTTGTTGCAATTGGTACAGCCAGCTAGAATTTTCATCTCCTACCTTAAGATGGATGATGTCTGCTTGGTTTGTTCTCTTCATTAGGAAAATTGGCTTATTTAACATTTCAGAAAGCACTGTTGAATCATCTCTCCATTTGGTTATTATATGCGACCACTGTAATGATGAACTGTTGGAGCCACATTCTGCCTTATTCTGTGAGAATGACCCTGCCGGCCAGTCCTAGCTGCTCTTTTTCTGAGTTCCTACTTTTTCTGGGGTTGCTGGGTGTGCTTGCAGTTCCTTGGGTTTATTCTTTCCTGCTCACGCAGATAGAAACAAGTGCCACTCGATCCTCTAGAAGCAAATATATACTGTGAACAGAGGAAATAAAATATTCACATAAATGAACACACAAAAGTCAATAGCAAACGGATAAATGGATAGGATAATTGTGTGTTACAGACAACTTTTGTATGTTTTGTATTTGTTTTCTCCTAAAATTGAGGTCAGATTTTACTCTCGTATATGTTCAATTTTACTCTCTCTTTTACAGATTTCACTCTCGTATGTGTGATACGAGAGTTGCTTTCAGTTTTTATATCAAGTATAAAGTTGACTATAGGTATTTGAGAGAGAAAATTTTCAAGTAGAGGTTTTTGTTTAAACCTAGACAACTGTCTTTTTTTAAAAAAAAACAAGAATGAGGGCTGAATTTTATCAAATGTTTTTTCAGTCTATTGAAATGATGACATGATTTTTATCCCTACTTCATCTCAAATATAATTTAATTTCATGTAGCATAGTGTATCAACCTGAGAAATACTTTGACGTAGAAGCACAATCACATTCCTGAGATAAATCCTCTGATCATGAGGTTGTTTTTGTAGTTAGTTTTCTTTTTCTTTTACTCTGCCATATTCTGTTTGCTAGTAGTTTTCTGTTGTCTATTTGTTTTTTGTCTAGTTCAGTATCATAATTATGTTTGATGGATAAAATGAGTTGGGCTTTCCCTCTTTTCCTATGCTCTGGAAGAGACCACGAATTGTCTCCTAAAGGTTAGAACTCCTCAGAAAAACGATCTGCTCCTATTCCTGTCTTATCAATTACAATTTTGGTTATTGGACTATTATGTTTTCTACTTTTTATTGAGTCACTTTTGATAATTTAAATTTTCCTTGAGACATTTTCTTTTTGGTTTTCAGATCTTATTGAAAGTCTATACATACTCTCCTCCTATCACTGGAACCTTTTTATCTTCATCTCTATGTAAAAGCTGCTTCCTAATAGTGTTCATTCAAATATCTATTTTTTTCCTGATTGGTCCTTTAATTTTTGTCTATTTCAATAATTTTTCAAAATGATCTTTTTTATTATACTAGTCAACTGTAGTTGAAGACTTCATTTTTCATTAATTTCTGTTTTTATCTTTATCAATCCTTTCTTATCTTGTTTATTGAGTATATTTTCCTAGCCTTTAGAAAAGAAAACTGGTTACTCTTCATTTTTCTTGTTTTCTAATAAAACCCTTTTATATATTTTCTTTTATTACTGCTTTGGCTAGATCCTTCAGTTTATATGTAAACTGTCATTAATGCTTCTGTTGAAATTTTAGCTTTGATTTCTTCTTTAACCCAGTAATTAATTAGGAGTATGTTTTAATATCAGGGCATATGGATTTTCTTTTGGATAGCCTTTTGGTGCTATCGTCTGCTTGGATTGCATTTGTCTTCAGGGAAGGTGGCCTCTCTGATTTTTCCTTTTTAGAATTTGGTGAGATTTCTCTTGTGGTCTAACACATGATCGATGTTGTCAATGTTGCATGTATGTTTGAAGAGAAAGTCTTCATCTGTTAAGAGACAAATTTCTAAGTATAGATAGATATTAGATCAAGCTTAAAAATTTATATTATTCAAACATTGGCTTCTTTTTCCTCTTTTTACTAACTGATCTCTGAGAAAGGTATGTTTAAATCTATTTCCATGTCAATTTCTCTTGTGTTTCCAACAGATTTTGCTTTACATATTTCTAATCTATGTGACCAGGTACATAAATAAATGTTATTCCCTATTTTCTTTGTAGACTGGACTGTTTTTTTTATCAACACGAAATACCTTCTTTTGTCTTTCAATGTTTTCCAAATTGAATTCTGTTAACATTTATTGTCAGTATTATAACACTACTTTCTTATTTCTCTTATTAGCATTTGCATTGCATATATTTTTCCATCTTTTTTGCATTTTTCTTGCGATATTTTTGCTATAGGTATATCTCTTTTAAGCAACGTATAATTGGCTTTTGTTATTCAATTTGAGTTTACTTTAAAAATATTTTTTAAATTAATTATTCTCTTTATTGTGGTAAAATATATATAACATAAAATTTGCAATTTTAACTTTTTTACTGTACAGTTCTGTGATACTAATTATATTCATAATGTTGTATAACCATCACCATTATCTATTTCCAAACTTTTTCATCACTCTGAACAGAAACTGTAACCATTAAGCAATAACTCCCCATTCTTCCCTCCCCGTGCCCCTGGTAATCTCTAATCTACTTTCTGCCTGTATGAATTTGCCTATTCTAGATATTTCATATAAGTGGAATCAAACAATACATGTCCTTTGGTGTCTGACTTACTTTACTTAGCATAATGTTTTCGAGGTTCATCCATGTTGTAGCATGTGTCAGAACTTCACTCCTTTTTTGTGGCTGAATAATGTAGTCCATTGTGTGGATATAACACATTGTGTATCCATTCATCAGTCAATGGACATTTGGGGGATTTCCACCTTTTGGCTGTTGTGAATAGTCCTGTAATGAATACTAGCATATAAATATCTGTTTGTGTCCCTGTTTTCAATTCTTTTAGAATTCTCTTTTTAATTCTACCTAGGAGTAGAATTGCTTTTGGAATTCTCTTTCCAATTCCACTTAGGAGTAGAATTGCTGCGTCATATGGTAATTCTATGTTTAGCTTTTTGAGGAAATGCCAAACTGTTTTCCATAGTGGCTGCACCATTTTACATTCCTCCCAGTAATGTACAAGTGTCTCAACTTTTCCACATCTTTGCCAACACTTATTTTCTGTTTATTATTTTTTGTTTTATTATAGCATCCTAGTAGTTGTGAAGTGGTATCTTCTTGTGGTTATGATTTTCATTTCCCTAATGATTAGTGATGTTGAGCATCTTTTCATGTGTTACTGGCCATTTGTTTATCTTTGGAGAAATGTCTATTTAAGTCCTTTGTCCATTTAAAAATTGGGTTGTTTGTCTTTTTCTTGTTGCGTTGTAGGAGTTCTTTATATATTCTGCATATCAAATATTTATCAGATATATGATTTGCAAATATTTTCTCCCATTCTGTAGATTGTCTTTTCACTTGCTTGATAACGTCCTTTAATGCACAAAAGTTTTTGATTTTGATGAAGTCCAATTTAATCTATTTTTTTTTTCGTTTTTTGCTTGTGCTTTTGGTGTCATAACTAAGACTCTGCTGCCAAATCCAAGCTCATGAAGATTGACTCCTCTGTTTTCTTCCAACAGTTTTATGGTTTTAGCTCTTACATTGTTTATCCATTTTGAGTTAATTTTTATATATGGTGTAATGTACGGGTCCAATTTTATTCTTTGGCATGTGGTAATCCAGTTGTCCCAGCACCATTTGTCAACGAGACGATTCTTTCCCCAATGGTATGGACTTGATATGCTTGTCAAAACTCAATTGCCCACAGATGTATGGGTTTATTTCTGGACTTTCAATTGTTCCATTGGTTTGTATGTCTGTCTGTTTTGATTACTGTAGCTTTGTAGTCAGTTTGAATTCAGGAAGTGTGAGTCCTCCAACTTTGTTCTTTTTCCAGATTGTTTTATCTATTTGGGCCCCCTTGCAATTCCATATGAATTTGAGGGTTGCTTTTTCCATTTCTGAAAAAAGAATGTTGAAATCTTAATAAGAATTGTGTTGAATCTGTAGATTGCTTTGGGTAGAATTGACTTCTTAACAATATTGTCTTCCTACCCACGGACATGGGATGTGTTTACATTAATTTAGCTTTTCTTTAATTTCTTCCAGCAATGTTTTATAGTTTTCAGTGTACAAGTCTTTCAATTCCTTGGTTAAAGTTATTCCTAGGTATTTTATTCTTTTAGATGCTATTGTAAATGGAATTACTTTCTTAATTTCCTTTTCAGATTGTTCATTGCAGGTGTTTAGAAACACAACTGATTTTTCAATCTGAGTTTCTTTTTGTTTAAATTCATGTTCATGGTGAATTTAAAATATATTTGGACTTATTTTGTCTTTTGGTGGTTTCTATTTAAAGTGTTTTATTTCTTTTTACCCCATTCTTGCCTTTAGTGAATTACTTCTAATGCCTTTGAAGCATAAATCTGAAATAGATTTAAAAAATGTCTGTTCTTTTGGGGGTTTCTCTTAAATTAAGAGAGACACTAAATATTAATACATGTATATTTATTGTAAATTAATTTCTTGAATTATTCACAAAAAATATCCTTGCTTTGAATAAGCAAGAATCAGATCTTGTTTTTACTTCCTTTCCTTTTCCCCCATCCAGCTGCCGTTCATGATGTAATGTATGGTTTTAACTGTATTATTAGTATTTCTTTTCATTTTTGTCCCTTGTTAGACTTAGTATTAAGTTTTAGTCCTTAATTTTTTAAATTTACTTCTACAATTCACTCCTGGATGCACTTTTGTTCCTGTTTTGTCAGAGGACACCCTTTAGTAGCTCTTCTAGGTTGATCTGTGAAGAGTTACCTTATTATCTCCTCCAATTCTAAATATATTTTTATTTTATTTTGCCCTAATTCTTGAATAATAGATTGAAGAGAGAATTCTTGATCATAAATATTTTCCCTCAGTCTTGAAGAAATTATTTTATTGTCTTTCTGCATTTATTGCTGTCAACAGGGGGTCTTATATCAATTTAATTAATTTTTCATGTAAGTTTCTTCTATTATTGATTTATGTATATGTTTCCCCTCGAGTTTCTACTTTGGGAATTGCTATAAAAGGATTATTAGAATATGGGGATCTCAACTCTCTCTCTCAACTTTCTATCTTTTTATCTTTTTCTGGTGTTTTTCTTGAGTTATTTGTCAGATCAACCTTCCAGCTCACTTTTTAATTCTTTTTTTAAAAATCTATTTATCATGCAATTTTTCCAACATATTAAAGGGTACACAGAATAATAAAATAAGTATTTATGTGCATAAAATCTTGTTTAAGGAACAAAATAGCACCAAAATATTTGAAGTTTCTGGTGTTCCCTTCCTCAAACAGAACCTTCTTTTTAAACAGAGGGAATCATGATTTTGCATTTGCTGTTTTATCATTCCCAGGAATGTCTTTACATTTGCTACATGGATTGCATTGCTTCCCCTTTTTAATACTATACAGACAGTATTATAATGTATACATCCTTTGCAACAGTGATTTTTAAAAAACTCAGAATTTTATTTATGATATTCACTCAAGCTTATAAATATAGTTCTAGTTAATTCCTTCAAACTGTGCATGGCTAGTGGGGCTTACTGTTTGCATTATGACCATGAGTAACTGACTCTTGACTGACATCTTCAAGACTTGGGGAAAGTCGGGCCTCATAGATTTTAACTTAGAGGGAAGGCCCGAAGTAGTGAGGAGTGGGAGGGGCTCATCTTGTCTTGGCCCAGAACAGGACAAAACGTGACAGCTAGAACAAGGCTCAGGAGCCTCATGCTCAGGACATCACTGCCGGGCAGCCACACAGGGCATTAGTCCTTTACTCAAATTTGCCTGAGGGTAGTGGGCAGTGACCCTTTCTGACCATTTGCCATTTGGTGAACTTTCATCACATGATTCAGTAACCTGTGCCTGGGAACTGCTTATTTATTTATGTTATTTAAGCTTCAGCCATGAGCTTGATATTCTCCAAGACTTTTATCTTGTGTCATGTCATTAGAATGCTGTGTGCCTGCTGCTTTGTAACAGGTCTCTGATAGAGAGTAGAGGAAGCCCACCTCTCAGGGCCCGACGTAAGAAAACTAAAGATATCATTGGCTGTCATCACTGTCAGTCATCTCAGGCATAGGAGGGGAGGCAGTGACTAGGTTAAACCCATGCAGCTTAAGCGGGGATTAATTTTTTTTGTCTACTTTATCAGCTGGCTCCTGAGAAATTATTATGGGTAAAACATGATTTTTATCTTATGTTATATTCTGAATAGACAAACGAAGGGATTTTGTCAATAAGCCCATCTAACTGATGTGTCTATCTCTTAAAGCTCAGAACCTTTAAAAAATAATAATTTGTTAATTATCTTTGGACCTGGTAGGAGAAAGAATCTGCCCTGATGATTAACCAAAAATTATCCTTAAATGATGTGCTATGTCATAGTTCTATGACTTTTCTCCTCCATCTGGCAATGTATCCACTTCTTTCAGCAAATAAACTCCTCTCCACCCTTCAAAACCAGCTGAGGTGTCAACTCTTGCAAGAATGGCATTCTGAGCTAAGAGTGCCTCTCAGCCAGCGCCTCTGTCACAGTGCTTAGCACATACACCAGGGTGCCCTCTTTTTTTTTTTTTAAATTTTTTGTTTATTGCAGTAACATTGGTTTATCACACTGTATAAATTTCAGATGTACATCATTATACTTCTATTTCTGCATAGATTACATCATGTTCACCACCCAAATACTAATTACAACCCACCACCACACACATGTGCCGAATTATCAGGGTGCCCTCTTTATGCATCTTTCTTTCTGCTGGACTGTGAGCTCTTGGAGCACTTGAGTTTGTCCTCTTCATCTGTGTATCCCTCTTCTTTACTCTTTGTACACACACACACATACACACACACACACAATTGCTCCCTCTCTCTCTATATATATCTGTTGAACTGAATTGAACTGAAATGAAAATATTAACTAAGAACCAGAGAAGCAGAAATAATGGAAAGCCTAAAGCTTTGGGGTCAGAGAAAACCGGGTTCAAATCCTACTCTAGCCAGTTATTGCCCAGATGACTTTGGAAAAGTTAATATCTGGGTCTTAGTTTGTTGTTTGATAAAACCAGAATCATGACTAGTGTTTTGTTAGAAGAGACAGCACTTTGCACAGTGACTGTTACACAGTAGGACCTGTATTTGGGTCTACTTTCCTTCCCTCTTTTCAAAAAGGGGCTGTTCTCAGGTTATTTTCATTTTAAAAGAGGCCTATTGATGAGAGTCCCTTGTATAAGGGAAGGGTCAAATCTATTTCCCTGTGTAGGAAAGAATGAGTCAAAGAAGATCTGGCATCAGACTCCAGGGACCAGAAGCACCAGACCAACTTGGGAGCTTGTGAGAAATGCAGAATCCCAAATATATTGAATAAGACGTGCACTTTAGGAAAATCCCCAGGAGATTCGAAGCCCATTCAGGTTTGCGGAGAGCTGAGCCCGAGCAGGTGCTGACCCCTGAATTGAATAATTCTAGGAAGTTTTTTCTAGCTTTTGTGCTAATGAGGGGGTACTTATCGGGTAAATATGGGCCAGTTGAATAAACCTTCCCTGTGATGAAATGAGGGATGGGCTTTAATGGCTGCAATT
Organism: Diceros bicornis minor; assembly: GCF_020826845.1. Taxonomy (NCBI): domain Eukaryota; kingdom Metazoa; phylum Chordata; class Mammalia; order Perissodactyla; family Rhinocerotidae; genus Diceros; species Diceros bicornis. The sequence goes on along the minus strand of NC_080749.1, from coordinate 10,497,021 downwards.
GACGCTCTCTCCCTGTTGCATCTTATTTCATGGGTGTGTCAGCCTGAAGCAGCTGGGGCGTACGTGACAGCTACTCTCCCCAGAGAAACTGGCCTGAGTGCCCACTGGGATGTCAAAACAGCAACCTGATTTCACTTCTCTGTTTATGGTTCTTTCCTGTGGCCATGTCAGCAGAATGTAAGAGCTTGTGTCTCCCCAGGGATTCAGGGGGCTGAAATAATATTTTCCTTTCCTCTTTTGATATTTTATTAACAAAAAAGAAACAACAACTCCAAAAGCAAGGGTTTAATATAATATACATCGATTTGGAGGGTTCCGTGTCTCAGAGAAAACCTATTATTACATTTGGAGGGACAACCTTCACTGACATTTTGGGTCAAGGATATTGGTCTGGTTGACCATCTTTCTCTTTCTCTTAAGCATCTGTACATTTATTTGAGATTTGAAGGTGTTCTCATATCAATTTGATGTCTATACTCTGGAGGTGTCATTCATGAGCAACTCCAGAGTTTCATCAGTGGCAGATGAATGTAGACTTGTGGATTCATCTATGTGGTTGCTTTTTGTCTTATCTTATGTGATGACTGAACAAATCCCACTTCTGAGACTTGGATGGCAGCACAGGAAGCACTTTTCAATAGGAAAGATGGCTTTGCTATTTTCCAGCTTATCTTTTATGTGGTTCAGTGAACATTTCAAACACACCTACAATATAACATGATTTGGAGTAAAGAGATGAGAGGCATATACAGTTTCTGCCTTCCAGAGGCTGAGAATTTACTAGGCAGACAAGCAGTGTTCAATTAATTGTAAACAAAATATAATACAATTCATTGACTCTAAATTCAGTGAGATAAGACCAAGATACATACAGAGTACCATTTTTTTTTGTCCTAGAGAGAACAAAACAGAATGTTTGGGTGGGGACTTGGAGTCCTAGAACAGGTAACTAAATTTTGGCTCTGTGTGATTTAGAAGGGACTCCCATATGGACCAGGATGGGCAAAGGACATTCCATTGGAGGGAAGAGCTTCTGCCCAGGCCCAGAGATTACATATTACAAAATAATATTTACCCTTGCCACATACAATGCACTTTGATATTTTCTTTCCTTGTCTCTTCAATTCTACTCTATTTCATTTTTTAAATTCTGGTCATGACATTAAATTCACGATAATTCACTAATGGGTCATTATCCACAGTTTGAAAAACAATGGTGTGGCCTGTGACTCAAGAGGAGTAACGAGGCTGGAGAGCCAGCAAGAATCAGGTCATTGTAGGGGGTGGGTCCTGTTTGAGTATAAGGGTCACTGAGTGAGGAAAATGGGTATCTCCACAATTTAATTTTCTCTGCTCTTTTCCCCAGCATTTCAATCCTCCCTGTCAATAAAATTTGCTTAGTTTGTGTTCCATTATCTCAAGACTCTGATGTCCGCTAGCTTATCTTATAGCCCAACTAGCCTAAGACGTTAATGGGAACTACATTTAACAAGACGACCATTTATATGTTGGTTTACAGTTCACCAAGTATTCTAATATTCTTGTAACAATACTATGAAGTTGGGATTTTACTGTATATTTTATACTTTAAGAACAAAGACTCCATGAAATTAACTAACTTTTATAAATCACTCAACAAGTTAGTGGTGGATCTATGGATTTCATGCTAATGAGATGTCCTTTTCTCCCACACCACACTCACCCCTTGTTGGATTAACGCTGTTACTGTCTTACATAATGTGTTTGAATTTTAGTAGGGTTTTTCTGGAAATAATATTAATTGTGGATGACAAATATAGAGACATTTCAGATTTAGGGCTGGTTGGACAGGGAGGCATTGTTAAGCTGGAGAAGCCATTTTGTGCACCTCTAATTATGCCACAGGTGAATGCCTGCTACACCCACGGACAGCACTATGGCTGTGTGTGTGTGAGAATCATAAATGCCCCGATAGATCTGTATATAGACTTATCTGTTTATGTATTTACAGAAGTGGCCTAGGCAGTGTAAGTTTTGATTTTCCACAGGAAGAATTCCAGCTCCCTCCAATTTTGACAGGCTCTATTGAGTATCAGCGGCAAAAAGCCCAGATGAACCCCATCCTAGAGGTGGACTCAAGGTCTTAGTGAGTGCGCCCAGCCTGGGGAGGAGCAATCCCTTTTGATAGACTTTAAACCGCAGCGAGGAGGTGGCTCCTGGCTGTGCCGTGTTTTTTCCGAAAGAAACCTTCCTTCCTTCGCTCACTCACTCATTCATCCATTCATTCATTCATTCAACAAATATTTGCTGATCAACTAATAAATGACAGGATTTGGCAAGAGCAAGTGTGACGGTGGGGAATGAGTTTAGATTTATTTACTCTACTACCCCAAGGGGTTTGTTGAAGGGAGTGATAGCTACAGTCACATAGATGAGGCAGTATGGAACCACTAAATACTTACTTTATTATGTTTGTTGGCCATATCAAAATTAGAGGGAGATGCAATATGTCTGCAGTACCCAGGAAGTTCTGGGAGAGCAGACTCAGTTCAGCTCCTCAATTCTTCTCTTTGTTATCTCATCCTTTGACTTGGAACAATCCTGTCCTAGACCGCTCCCTGGATCTTCTACTAAAGTACAGCCTATCTATGACATATGTTGCTTTGCCCCTGATTACTAGGTACTTAATTTGCATGTGCATTTTCACATTATAAAATCTTTATCATTAGTAGGGAGCCCAGTTGCCAAGGCAACTAAGAGTGGTACATGCACAGCTTATCCTTTACTCAAAATTTAACTTTCCTCAGTCAAACATCAATAATGTTCCTGGCTCTACTGTCTTCTGTGTTTGGAAGTTGTAAACTGTCCACAAGTCTTCTGGCTTCTTCTCCCTGTTTTGTCTGTCTCTCCAAAAGATCTCACTGCCTTTTCCCCAATACATTTTTTTCAAACTAATAGGTGTGTATTCTTTGAAAGTCAAATAGTATTAGGAGATTTATGACAAAAAACAGAAGTTTCCCTACATTAATCCCTGTATTAATCCTCACCGTTACCATCCCTATTCTGGCTCCCATAGACAATAATTTTCAACAGTTTTTAGCTGATTATTTAGTTTAATAGTTTTTAGCTGATTAGTTTTAGCTGATTATTATTTTGTTTAGTTTTAGCTTCATATTCTAATAGACTTCTTGATTTTTCAGTTTTATTTATGATCTATTAACTTTCTATCGAGGAAGATTTGGATTTAGTTTTACTTCTCTCTTAAAGCTCTCCGTTTTTCTCCCTGATCTTCCCAGTAGCGTTTAGCTCAGGTTTTCTTACAACTGCTATGCCTGTAAACTTCTGGATGAAGCCAAAGGGGTAGGCATGTAGGGCCTTGTGGGTTCTGTTGAGGAGTTTGGGTTTTATTCTAAATGAGAAATTGAACCAGGAGAATCACAGATTCTTACTCTGCTTACTGTAAAACCACTTGACATCTGTGGAAAGTGAATTGTAAAAGACAAGACAGATCAGAGACACCAGTGAGGAAACTTAAAGTTGTTCTGGGAGACCTCATGGTGACTTTAACACACGTGGTTGCCGTGGAGTTAGAGAGATGATTAGATATGGGACATGTTTTTGAGAGAACAAATCGAGCATCATGGTGGATTGTATGTTAGGAATATGGGAAGAAACGAGGGATGAATCAAGGATGACTCTTAGGTACTGGTTTGAGCAACTGGATGGATGGTGAAATTATTTGTTGAGATTGGGAGTAGGCTTATGTGTGTTATGTACAGGTGAAGGGGCGGTAATGAAGAATTTTGTTTTGACTGAGATATATTTGGGTTGCCTATTGACGTCCAATAGATGTCAAATAGATAGTTGAATAGACTACGAAGGAGCTCAGTGAAGCTTCTGATGAATGTTTGAGTCTAGATGCATAAATGTGAGTGCCATTGGCATGCTGTCGGTATTTAAAGCTACGGGACTGGCTGAGATCACACAGGGGCAGAATGCAGATAGAGATGAACAGAGAGCCTAGTTCTTAGCTCAATGTGCTCCAAAATCAAGGGATCTAGCTGAGGAAGTGATGACAAAAACTAATGCTGGAGCTGGTGGCTAATGTGAAAGAAAGAAGACTGGATGGTTGTGATGTTCTTAAAATACCAGCAGGAAGGGGTGTTTTAAGAAAAAGGAAGATTTCAATTGTGTCAAATGCTACCGAGATGTCAAGCGGCAGAGAAGGAGTCATTGCATTTGACGACATGGAGAATCATGGTGGTGTTGGAAAGAGTAATTTTCGTAGAATGATAGCTTTGGAAGCAGGAATCGAATGGCTTGAAGGATGATCATGAGGATGTGGGAACTGTGATGGGTGCTATACCAGAGCCCAGGAGGCAGTGAGCACACACTATAGAGGGACCTATAATCAGGGAAGTCTTGAAGGTGTTCCTAAGGAAGCGAGGCTCTGAAATTTGACTTGAGATCTGAAGAGTGAGGAGTTAACTATGTGAGAAGTTAGGGAGGGAAAAGAGTATTTCAGGAAGAGGGAACAGCATGTGAGAAGACTCAGAGATGGGCATAACATGGACATGCCGAGAAATGAAAGAAGGCCAGAGAATATGGGGAAGTGGTATGAAGGGGAGACGGAGGGGTACTCAGAGACCCCAGCTTTGTGAGACATACTAATCGTATTTGTCTATCCCAAGTGCGATGGGATGCTATTGAAAGGTTTTCAAAAGTGGAGCTTTGTGGTTTCGAAATATCATATGGATAGTATATGAAGAGCAGATGGGAGATGGGTGAATGTGGCTAAAGAGCGACAGATTAGGAGGCTTTTGCAGTGTTCCAGGCGAGAAATGATGGCAGCTATTCTAAGCACTTGGGTCAGTGAAGGAATTATGTCACAGAAACCCTTCATAGAACAAAGAAGGAAATTCAACAACAGCAGTTAAAGTGTTTTATCTTTGGAAATGAGTACGATCTTGCATTTGACAATGTCTCATGTTAATTTATTCTCTTGACTAATTGTTCTTTGGAGAAATTGAACTCATTCACCATTAGATTTGACATGTTAAATTAATCAGATCTCTTAAAAGGCTTCCAAATTCTGAAAGCATCAGGCAGTTCAAAATTGCATCCACATTTATCAACACTGTTTTTGACATGATATGCAAAGAAAAATAGCCTCATTCATTCCTATCTATACACCAGCATACTTCTTGAGGCATGGGGTCATTTACTGGGTTACAAATTATTTCCCTGTTATTCAAGATGAACTGATTGCCTTAAACTTGACTCTATTATCAACAGGAGCCTTAAAATACAGTGTTTTAAAAATTGCAACATACCATAGATCACATTCCAATTCCTTTAATTTCTTATCACTTCATTTCTGATCTTGATATTGCTTTCAAAAAAGGTTTTCTCATCTCTATAATGAGATACGGTGTCTATAACACATTTCCTATTACACTGCCATTTTCTTTAATGGAACTCAACTTGAAGTATTCATTTTTGGCTTGGAGCAAAATGAAATTCTTTTGCTGAGCTGTTGCATTAACAATTCCCGTTGTGTTGGTTCTAGCTCTTCAAAACACTAAGTGATGTATTTAATGGGTCTTCTCTCATCTCACCCATCTTTCCACATTTCTGACTGATCCTAAATATTCTTTCCCAAAATCTAACCTTTATGCCTTTCTACTAAGTCCTTTCCTTACATTTTCATGCCTCTCTTAGATATAGTTTATCACTGTCTGTGCTTAAAGATGTGGTTCTTGTTGCAGGAGATGTGAATATCTAAAACTAACTTTTGCAAAACTTTTAGATAGACTAAACTTTTAAAGGGAACTTTTCAGTCTTGAACAAAGATCTAACTACATTTCTGTCTGCAATTTGTAAAGTCTCAACCTGAACGAATACTCGGGTGGTCTCAAGAATGTTGCAGAGATGTTTCACTTTCTTTGAGCAGGATTGCATTTGTGCTCTCTCTCTTTCTCTCTTTGTAGTTTTCTAAAGTCCCTTGACTTGCCTTTCTCTACCCTTGTCTCACATGCATCTTGCCACTCTTCCCCTGGTTCCAGATAAAAGGCTTACAGTTGTATTCTCTTTCTCCATCATCCATTTTAATATGAGATTATATTCATCCTTCTCATCAACTCTCTCTTTCTTTTCACCGCAGCTCTAATAGTCTATATTTTTTCTTTTTATTCACTTGCACATTGACCATGCTTTAAAGGTACTAGATTTTCAGGCATCATTCACTCATTCATTCAGTCCTTCATTCAATCAGTTAGCCAACAAACACTCTTGGTGTCCTCACTACAGGCCGGCACCGTGTTATACACCGGGAATGTAGACACGAATGAGACAGAATCCATGTCCTCAAGGAACATCCGTAAAGGAAGGACATGTTTAAGCCTGGATTCAAAAGGAAGACTGTCAGAAGACTTGCTGAGATGGAATCTGCCCACTTAAAATGACTAGTGTCAACAAGATGTTGAGGATTTTCTTTGGGTCTTCTATGGTATCAGCAAGAGATTTTTGCATTATTAAGTACTTACCAGGAGCCTGGCATTATGCAGGCCTAGTACAATTATTAATCTAAAGCAATCATGAGAGGAAAAATATTATTATCCTTGTTTCATTGATGAGCAAATCAGAACTCAGAAAATTTAGAACTTGTCCAATATTACATAGCTAATAATTAATTTGCAAAGGTATTTTTTTTCACCTCTGTTACAGTAAAATACCAAATGGACACCAAACTTGAAAGTGCCCTGAGCAGAAAAAAGTATTCAAGCCACGTAAACAAAACTAAATCTAGCTTATTTCATGAACAGAATTGAAACTTAACTTAGGTAATTTCTTGTAAATACCTCTGATAATCATAAAAGAAACTCAAGTCGTCTTCCTAAAGTGGTATGAGATAATCACTTTTAATGAAGCCTCTGCTATCTGGAAACACCCATTGTCATAACCAATCATTGTCAAGGTTAAACAACATTTCACTTTATAAGCCATCCTGTAATGTCACGCCCCTGAGCTTCATATCAGTTCTGAATTTGAAAGCTCCCAGTTCATGAACTGTTCTTATATACACGATAAACTCTTACTAAATACCACGTTACTGATCTGATGGTTTTATTTTTGCGATTCCTGGGTTTTTGACACCTCTTATTACGAACATTTTCAAACATGCACTTATTTAGTACTTATCACCCATCTTCATCAATTATCAATATCTTGCCTTTCTTCTTTCATCCCTCAGCCCCGTTTCCTTTTTTTCGGCTGAGGAGTATTTTGAGCAAATCCAAGATGTCATATGACTTCACCTGTATACATTTCAGTTTGTGTCTGTAATAGATATGAACTTAAAAATACACAAACACAATATTATTATCACTACAAACAAAATTAACAATTCTCCTTAATAATTGCTTAATGTCATCTAATACACAACTCATGCTCACTTTCTCCTGATTGTCTCAAAATATCTTTTTGGAGTTGCTTTTTTTTTCAACAACTAAGATCTTGAATAGGTCCATACATTGTATTTGGTTAATATACCTATTAAGGCTCTTTTTACCTTTGACAATTTCCCCTTCCTCTCCTTTTTTTAATACCAACTACTTGTTGAAGACATTTGATTGTTTCTTCTGTAGAATTTCCCACATTCTGGATTGGGCTGTTTGCTTTCACTTGATTTTGTTTAACATGTTCCTCTATCCCCCACATTTTCAATAAACTGGCAGGTCAATCTAGTGGCATCATTAGATTCAGATTAATGTGCTTTGTTCTTGCAAAGTGTTTTCTGCGTAGGTGGTACAGTGAGCTCCCTATTGCATCAATTCAGGGAACATGTAATGGCTGGTGTCTCCTTTCTATAGACGTTACAGTTGATAACGGGGTTCAGGTGTTGTCAATCTCAGCCACACTTTGTAAAAATCCCCATGAACCTTTCACTCGTGGTTCTGAAGCCATTGGTGATCACTGTCCAGGCTGGTTACTTCCTTAGGTGCTGTAAAATGGTGATTTCTATAATTCCATCTTTCCTGCTACATTCATTAGTTAGCATTCTTCTAGAATAAGAATTTTTCCCTCATCAATTATTTAGTTACCCTGAAATACGGTTCATATCCAAAAGGCAGGATAAATGCTTGATTCTGATCCTGTTTTTACTAAGTTTCAGAATAATGAGTTGGTGCATTACAAAATAAAGCTGGAACCCAGGATCATGTGACTCTACGTCCTTTAAATTTCCACTTAACTGAAGAGATTAAAATGCTTTAAGAATAAAAACAAAGTCTTAAAGTCCTAGTGCTTTTTGGCAGGCAAGAGGTAAAGGAGCCAGGATCCCTGAGACTCTCTCATTCCACTGTTTCAGGAGAAATGTCGGGGGTCATCAGGTGTCACCCAGTCACATTTCGTAGCAGTTACTGCCCTCTGCAGCTGATTAACTATTGTAATCACCAGGGACTCTCAACACTTACGTGGTCAACAGTTTAATTGATAGCTTGTGTCTGAGCAATATCCATTCATTCCCTCCTTCCCCTTGTCCTGTGCTCTGGGCTGGAAGAACAGCAGAGAGGGGGCTCACTCTGGCATTTCCGTCTATCTCACTTCCTAAGGCAGTCAGTCACCTTTGAAAGAAGAGAAGAATTATGTGGGTAAATACAGTATTTCCTCTCCAGCCCCCAGGGGGTTGCCTTTGTCAGCATCAGCAGAAAATCGTAGATTGGAAGTGACTTGATGTTTCCCTGAGCTCGGCCTGCACAGCAGCTGGAACCAAACATGTTTCTGTGTGCCCATGTGAATACCTGAAAATCATGTGTTTATCCCTGTGCTTTTAAAATGAAAATGATCTTTAAAAAACCCTCCAGGAGGCACTAAGACGATTAACCAAGCAGCTAACTGCTCTTGTCACACCTGCTGCTCTCCTATGCTGGGTATGTGGGAGGTCATCTCCAGCTGCCACTGTCCTAGGAAAGGTTGAGCCCTTTTCCAGACCTCCCCACCCCCCGTATTCACAATGTTCTTACTAATCCTACATGGGAGGATTGAGCCTGATCCTTAATTTTCTCAAAGGGATGGCATTGGATAACGGATATTTAGAATTGTAATATACGAATTCCTCCCTTCCTCTCCATCTCTGCTGGGAGCCTTAAAGGGAAGAGAAGATTCCTACACACAAGTGTCTTGGAGAGTGAGAGAAGGGAGGTCAGAGTGAGAGCATCCCAGAATACAGGGAAGAGGAGAGAGGGTTGGGAGTGCAGGAGGACCAGGGGCCCAAGGAGCGTGGAGAAGTGCAGTGGGCCTAGGAGTCAGGCGCACCCCCCCGAGGAGAGCCCTGGGTTCCTTCCTTGCTCCTAGTTCCCTGTTCCTCCTCTTCTTTATTCCCAGTGCCCTGATTGGAATAGCTCTGCACATGGTCCAGTACTAAGTCTTTGGGAGAGCCCGGGGTTGCAGAGTGGCTACAGTGGGCGGGCACAGGGTGCGTCCTCAGCTTGTCCTCCTGCTCATATTCATGTGGGCACAGGGCATTGACAACAGCTGCAGAAAGACCTGCCTTTTGAGCAATGGTACTATGATAACACTCTTAGAGGCTGGCTAATGTGTGCTCTCAGCCTGGTCCCATGGTCTGAGCCAGTGGCCTCATATTTCCCGGCAAGGGTAATCTATCTTCCCACCGGTGGAGGATGCAGTGAGAGGCGACATTTGGGATCAGCAGTATCCAGGCCAAGTGCTCAGACCACTCCTCACTCGCAAACACACAACGGGAACATGAATGCCCTTGCATTAGCTAACTCCAGCTACCCATGCCCTTTGAAATGTGGCTCTTTCTCCAGAGATTTTATTCTACAGTAATGGATTTCTCTGTTCTAGGAACATTTATTTTGTTAGTAAGTGCTACATAAAATACCATAGTTTAAAAAATATCTATTTAGAATATAGCGAGAACTTATTTAAATGAGTGTTTGTTGAATGAATAATTGAAAAAGCAGTGACAACAATAACAACAGAAAACAATCCCACAAAAGCTCTTCAAGAATAAATGGATTCAATTTCAATGCTTCTTTCCCAGGGCTAAACTATTTTTAGAGTTGCTCTTTTAGCAATAATTCCGCATCTACGGATCCCCGTAGGAGCCCTTTCCTCTACGTACATTGGCTCCAATCCTCGCCCCAATGTTGAAGCCGGATACACCCACCACCATCTTACACGAGAGAACGCTGAAGCTCAGGGACCAAGCACAGCGAACTGCGAGGGGCCGCGCTCAGGTCTGCGGCCCTGACCTGTGTGTGTTCTCCGGCCTACACCGCTTCCTTCGGGGCGACTCTGCGCTGCGCTGCTCTGCAGGGCTGTGGTCTCTGAGCAGCTGGGTGGGATGAGGCGCCGGGCTGCGTGACAGGAGGCGCAGGCTGACCCTTTCACCCGCAGGAGCGCTGGAGGAGGCTCCCCCGCCAGCCAGTGTGGCGCTTGTCTTCATTCGTGGGCGCCCGCTGTGGTCCGTCAGAAGGAGTGCCGACTCATTCACAAAGACTCAGGGTCCCCTTTAGATCCACCCGGAGAGGGGACATTTCTCTAACTCATGAGAGGTGTGTATGTGGGAAGCCCTGCCTCCCTCAACGCTTATTTCAGAACCCAGCATGTCATGAATACTTAGTGTCTCCACCCAAAGGATAGACGGAAACTCACTTGACAGGTCAAATCATGCCACTCCTTTGCTTCACTCCCTCCAGTGACCCTTCACACTGGACCAAATCCAAATGCCTGCCCAGGGCCTCCATGCACCACCTACCCAGCCCTTGTGACTTCTCTCCCTCCTGGTACCCTTTCCCCTGGCTCCCCTCCTCCTGGTCCCAGTGGCCTCAGGGCCTGTGCAGTGGCTGTTCCCTCTGCCTGGAGTTCTCTTTCTTCACTGTTCCTCATAATTCCAATGTCAGGTCAAGGTGGCCTTTCCTTGTGACCTTATGTGATGAAGGCCATCCTCACCCCTTGCAACCTCCCTCCACCCAGAATTTAGTGTTGCATGGTTTTGATGGGGGTTTAGGATGGAATGAGGATCACTTTTTCGTCATGTTCTGTGTGCTGTTGCGACTCTGTTAATTTTATGCTACTTTACTGGGCCTGACCCCTTTTTCCACTGTAAACTCCTCATTTATATCTTGAACCCTGGGTCTCTCTTTAGGGAGTGAGCTTTGGCCTGGCTGTGAGCTTGTTTGGCTCCCGGTTCTTGGTTCCTTGACAGTAGCCCAGTTCTGCATCCAGCTCTGTTCTCCGAGTCCCTCCCTCCCCACTGTCTCGGTGCATGAGGAGTAGTTTTGTCTATAGCTCTTTACAGAACATGTTAAGCTGCAGCACAGATGCTCTATCAACAAAAGACATGGCCGGCCTAAAGGTTTTTATACTATTCAGCAAGTACTTCTGGAAAAATTTGTCAGAAACAATTTATCAGTGGATACTCTGCTACCATCCCTGTCTGAGCCACTATGGGGCAGAAGATGGTGATGTGGGTTCTGTTCCAAAGAGTCGATAAAGACATTGGGAGAAATAGGCGAGCACGTGGGAAACAACAGTGAGCAATACAAGGTAGCGTACACATGAACGCTCAACCAGTGCTGTCGGAGTGCGGTGTTGGGATCTGCATCAGCATCACCTGGAAGCCCGCTAACATGTAAATCACAGACCCCATCCCAGCCCTACAGAAGATGAATGTCTGGAAGATAGAACCTGGGCATCTCCATTTTTAACGTTATTATTACTTTTTTTAATTGATAGACTTTTAGGGTAGTTTTAAGTTTAAAGAAAAATTGGGCAGAAAGTATAGAGTTCCTGTTTATCCCCTCCACTCTGACCTCCCCTCAATTTCCCCTATTATTAATATCTTGTATTGGTGTGGCACTTTTGTTACAATTGATGAACTAATTTTGTCACATTATTATTTACTAAAGTCTACAGTTTACAAAGAATGAGCTCATTCTTTGTGTTGTGCAGTTACTCCGGGTTTTGCCAAATGCATGTGTCATGCATCCACCATTACAGCATCATACGATAGAGTTTCACTGCCCTAAAAATCACTTGTGCATCTTCCTATGGTGAGGTGCCAGCTCAGATCGTTTGCCCACTTTTTAACTGGGTTTTTGTTTTCTTACTGTTGAATTTTTAGAGTTCTTTGTATATTTTTGATACAAGTTCTTTATCAGATATGTCTTTCTCAAGTATTTTCTCCAAGTTTGTGGCTTATCTTTTCATTCTTTTAAAAGCCTTTAAGAGATTCCCCAGGTGTTTGAGAGCACTAGGCTACACTACTGGGTACTATGGAGGTTGAGAACAGAGGGCAAAGTCATCAAAGATAACTTCACAGAGTTGGTACTTGTAGCCACTTAGAACAGTCCTGGCATTTCATAAAACCTATAAAGTGTGTGCAAGATAAAATAAAACAGCTAAATCAAGGGTGTTGTAAGTAGATGGTACTTTATTTGAACCTTAAAGATAAAGAACATATTAGATAGATAGGATGGGGTGGTATTCAACTGATTAAAATATTGTGAGCAAAAGCTACAGCATGAACATGATCAGGGATAGTCGGGGCAGGAAGAAACTATAGGACAGAGTAGAGGAAACTGCTCTTCAAAAGACGGGAAGAGCAAGGCTTATGGTTGATAACAGAATAACAATCAAAATGAGGGCCCATAATCTACCTATTTTTTGGATAGCATTTTGAAACTTCAGATGGCTGTTAAACATGAAAATACTCTTTTACTTTGCTATATATTTTGGTAATTTTCCCGGTACTTTTATTGAGATCATTTTTGCCCTCCCCATTAGCCATCAGAGTCCTGGCATCCCGGAATCAGCAGGGTAGCACAGGAAGACAAGGACTAGAGTGGCTTTCAGAACCATCACCAGCATCATGGGACCAAGAAATGTGTTGTTTCAAGTCCAGCTGAAGGAACTAACATTCAGAGTTTTAAAGCCATTACCTCCCATTCAGTAACATTTGTCAGACACATTCAGCCACTTCTGATCTTATAATAAGCCACATTCCACTATAAAAAGGCCATTGTCAAAACTACCTGAGAGATTTTTCAATGATTCCTTCAAGACTCCCATCTGGTGCCCATTCATTCTTTCTTGAAGCCTCTTGTCAAGTTAAGGTATGTGGAATCTGCTAAAGAACCTGGTCATAGTTCCCAGCTGGATCTTTGCACTTTGGATATCTTGGTGCCACTTAAATCTACATGTGTCTGTCCCAATATCCAACATGGTTATATCAAAATAAGATGTGTGCTGAAGTTCCATAAACAGCGCTGAGAAAATCTAGGGACGGTGAGAGATCTCATCCCTAATCATAGCACATAGAGTTACATATACCCCCAAAATATGGGCAAGAGATTCAGATTCCGCCATGACCCTGGACAGGGAAAAGCAGGAAGACAGAAAAAGCACAGAGTCTTTCCGCTGGACACAAGGGAGGAGATTACAAATCCGGGCGGGCTGAGTGTGGTCTCTGCCCATTACCTGGTGCCTCGTATAGCCCGCTCCAATTCCATATGAATATTCCATCACATCCCCTTTGCTGTAGAACATTGCAGGACATGAAGGAGAGGCAAAGGTACATTTCCTGTACCCTGTAGAGGTGCTTACACAGTGGGGACATTCATCACAATATGAAGAACTAAGTTTAGAGAGAAGTGAATGCTATGTTCAAGAAATAAAATGCCTGCTGATTGCATTCTCCTCCCAATTAATACCAAACAAACATTCTCCATTTCACTCAGCTGTTCCGAACTCCAAGCTGGGTGTCCTTTTTAAGATCCACAATTATCACCTGATAGAAGGAGGGCAGGGTGTGTGGGTGGGAAAGGAGCAAACCGAGTCGGTAGAACTGTGGCAACAGAGTCTGCAAGGAAACACACACTTATAGCTGCTTGAGGGGCTTGCGCCACTGGCAGTAATTTCCATTTACCCACAGGTCTCCATTCTGCTGAATGGAAACAGCAGGAAAACAAGCGAATGGACCTCCGTGATCATATACATTTTAAGCACTCTTGGCTGTCTCCTTTCCACAGTCTGTGTTGGCCACACAATTTGGGAGGCTGAAGTCGGAGAAAGCACGGTTATGAGCTTCAGTTTTCAAATTATGAAAAGTTTACCTGCCTCTTGAAAGGGAAACATGTGTGCCTGGAAGAAGATGAACATACCTGGGCACAGCCCAGAGCCATTCCTCGTCTTATCATTTAATATTTCATTATCATATGTCAGTAGGAAATGCCGGCTCCTGCAATCATCCCACCAGACCCAAGACATGAAACTCCGTTGGCTTCTCTCACGACTTTCTTCTTTTGCCTCTCCCTGTGAAGAGTGGATAGATGGGCAGGCATTCAAATTGCCTATTTAGGGAAATGTAAAAAGGCCACTTTTGAATTCTAAGTTCAACATCTGCTAACACAACTGTGTATCTTAGGAAGACTTTTTATTTATTTATTTATTTTTAATTTTTTATTTGTTTATTTTTATTTTTATTTTTTGTAAGGAGGACCAGCCCTGAGGTAACATCCAATGCCAATCCTCCTCTCTTTTGCTGAGGAAGACTGGCCCTGGGCTAACATCTGTGCCCATCTTCCTCCACTTTATATGGGATGCTGCCACAGCATGGCTTGCCAAGCAGTGCGTTGGTGCACGCACGGGATCCGAACCAGTGAGCCCCGGGCCGCCACAGTGGAGCGTGTGCACTTAACCGCGTGTGCCACCAGGCCGGCCCCAGGAAGACTTTTTTAATTTAGAAATTTTTTCTTTCTCCTTTTGCAAACAGTGTCAAGTGGGATGTGTAATTATTTCTTAAGTTCCTTTTGCTTGATTTCAAGTGATCAGAATATTAGTTGATTGTCTTTTACTTAATCATTCAATAATATTTTATTAGGCATTTATTATGTGCAAGTCATTTTGCTAGCCGTGGGGTATAAAGATGATTAAGGCATAGCTGCTGTCCTCAAGGAGCTCCAAGGATCCCCATGGAAGGATCTCTGATGTTCACGAGAAGCCGTATTGAGGCTTTTGAGATTTATTCCATTATCATACCCATAATATGTAATAAAACTGAAAAATTAATCTCATTCAGGTTCTTTGTAATGCTTAGTCATTAATTAAGCTATTAATTAATTCAACAAATATTTATTGAGCATGTACTAAGTGTCAGGAATGCTCATGAAAATTACATTTATGTAAGTAGTGATAAAGGCAGTGAAGAATCAAGTCGGTTAAGGGGATAGAGGAGAGAGATAGCGTGGTCAGGAAAGGCCACTTTGGTACTGTGACATTTGAGCAGAGAAGGAGTGAGCCTTACAGATATCACATATCTGCAAGTGCAGAGGGCCTGAGGCAGGAATGAGCTGGGCATGTTCAAGGGATAGCCAGGAAGCCAGCTTGGCTGTAGAAGAGGAAGGGGAAGTGAGTGATGAGGAAGAGAGAAAGTGGGGAGTCTCACATGTAGATGCCGGGTTGCACAGGACCTGGTCAGGATTTTGGATTTTGCAGAGTGGCTAAGAAGCCTGGAAACAGATGAACATACAATAAATGTTGTTTAATATAATGTTACAGTACAATAGTTTCCAAACTTTATGGCCACCCTGTATAAGGAGAGGTGGGTAGCTTGTGGTGGGTTTTGCACAGAAGAGAGGTATGATCTGGCTTTTGAAGGGGTTCAGAGTATGTCACCCCAATATATGTCACTCTGGCATAAGGACTCTTGAGCTGAAGGCAATTGGGAGAAAGCAGACACAAGAAAAACTCTCTGCCCTCCCTTCTCTACCAGGGAGGGCAGGACGGTTCTTAATCACTGGAGACAATGCCAGACACTTATCAGCCCAGGGCGCCAAAGGAATCCACATAGCAGATCTTGCTAAAACAACCCTTATCTTCCATTAGTTTACCCCATAAATTTACCTTCTCACAATTTGCTGCCCTAGAAGCTTCAAGTCCCCTTCCTTTGTCTCGTCATTTCTCTACAAAATTTGTTGTTCTTCTTTAAGATTCTATATAAGCCCAGGTTCTAACCATTCCTTTGAGTTACTCAACACTTAGGACTCCCGTGTGTATGTGCGATGCACACATTAATAAATTTTCGTTTTTCTCTTGTTAATCTGTCTTTTGTCAGTCTAGTTTGCAGGGCCCTACCTGGAGAACCTAGGAGGGTAGAAAAAAAGTTAAGTTTTTCCTCCCCTACACTTTCATTTTACCACTCATATGACCATATAATTCCACCTGCTATGTTGGGAGTAACGTGGGAGGTGGCAAGGGTGAGGCACGGACAGCAGGTAATGGGCTGTGGAAATGGTTTTGGTGGAAGATGTTGGTACGTTGGACTGAAATGGAGATGGTGAGAAGGGCAGATTTTAGATATATGTCAAAGGTAGAGCCAACAGGATTTGATGTTGGATTGTGATGTGGTATGAGAAATAAAAGTAACAAGAACAACTCTAGGCTTTCGTCCTGAGTGACTGGCAGCCAGGAGTGGGTGTTTACTGAGATGGGGAAGACTAAGGGAAGAGCGTGTTTGGGGTAGGGGCTGGGGAGATATGAAGAGTGGGTTTGGGCTTGTTGTATTTTAGAATAGGAAACAAGTGAATATGATGAGTGGGCACTGGGTGTGTGAGTCTGGAGTTTGGGTGGGAGTGGGGGAGAAGTCTGGGCTGGAGATCAGGATTTGAGAGTTCCCAGTGTATGGGTGTTATTTGCAGCCCTAGGTTGGGCTGAGATCCCCTGGGGAGTAAGTGTACAGAGAAGAGAGGAGTGAGGACTGAGCTCTAGGCCACTCCAAAATTTAGATGTTGGGAAGATAACAGGGAACTTGGAAAGGGGACTGAGAAGGAGTGAATAGTAGGACACAAGGACCAAGTAGTGCAAGACAAAGGGCTCCTGAAGGCCCAGTGAAGACAGTGTTTCAAGGAGCTAATGTTCAGCTTTGACGTGCTGCTGAGAGTCTGACTTAAGGTGAAGACCTCACTTTCTTTTCCCATTTTTTACCAGCCCTAAAAGTTGGCTTTTATGTCTGCATGTACTGAGACATGGATGGTAGCTTTATTTTTAAAGAATATTTTCAACTCTTCATAAAATATATTATGTGTAATAATTAGAGAACAAAAAAAGATGAGTGTGTGTTGAGATGAACTCCTGGGCTGTGGGCTAGGCTGTCTCACTAGTTATGTTGATTGCACAACATTTGTATTTCACATTTATATCTCATTTTTTTGATGAGATATAAGACAATTTTCTATATATCATTGACTTTTGGGTCTGATAACATATAATTGAAATTGCAAAAGTTAAGCTCATAAAAGAGCCAACAACAAAGAGTTGCAGGGGTTGTGATAGAAGAACATGTACAATTTGGGCACAAAAAATAGGAATAGTCAATTTTGCTTTCTATGTGGCTTATTTATTTATAACCTACTTTGTTCCAAACTGTAATCTTCCAGCAGGTAAGATCTCTGTCTAAAATACCCATCATTCACAGAAACTTAGACTAAGTGCCTGGAGGCGTAACAAAGAATGAAAAAAAAAAAAAAATAGAGGCAGGAATCTTCTAGTTGACTCACTTTGGTCAATGTGTAGATGCTGCACACCTCAAATTTTTAGTTTTTCACCCATATGGTCATTTAGACTCTAAGCCCTCGGCTAAATCTAGGCGACAGGCAAATTTTATTTAGTGTGCACAATGTTGGCTTACCTTTAAAAATGGGAGATTTCACATGTACATCCACATTTCTGGTTTCTTTTGAAACACTGGCCCCAAAATAGTCTGGGGCTGAGTCACGACTACCCCATCTAGACAGGGCATGAAGTCAGTGTTCAGCTTGTCAAAATCCACACTCAAACTAACTGATTGATTTAAATTACCTGAGTTAGACTTATAGGCAATTGGGTTTGCAATCATTGACCCACAGGATTTATTTATCATATAAATTATTACAACTGGAGCCTTCTTTCAGTACAACTCCATGTGTTGAAACATTTTTCTAGATGAGAAAATTAAGCCTTCATCTATGTTGTTACATTGTTTTGGATGCTAATTTGGATGGTGTAAAATTTCACTTAAAAATTATTTTTGATATGTCAAAATAAAATGCCTGCGCTTCTGACTGAGTTATAATAAACATATGTTGCCATATTTTCCAATGTCCAAGTATTGTAAAGAATTGATAAGTTGACTCATTTGGCAGTACATATCCCCTACGTTGGATCAACTATCTGAACACACCATGCTCCAATCTCTGAAATGGCTTTCATTAGTTAGTTCATTCATTCACTCACTCATTCATTCACTTATTCTGTATCAATGCCTTTTATGTGCCAGATACTGCTGGGAGATGGAGATTAGAAAGGAGTAAACTTACTTCCCTGCCGTCATGATTCAGTGGGAAGACAAATAGAAAAGCAGACAATCAAGATACGGTGGGATAAATTCTAGGAGAGTGTCAGCACAAGGTGCTATGGGATCACAGAGTAAAGGAACTACTGACCTCATTAAATGAGGTGCTCGAGTGTGGCTAACCCCAAGCTTCTTTGTTCTTAACTGTTGAATGAATATCATGTACCTGACTTAACACTGTTACTCTTTTGTTTTGGTATGTGATGGTTCTGCATCAGAGCTCATTCAAGGATATTCTCTTTCTCAATTCATTGTTAAAGTGATAGGGAGGGAGGGACAGGGAGAAGGGGGAGGAGAGAGAAAAAGGGAGAAAGAGGAGGAGGGAAAGAGGTAGGCAGAAAAAGGGGAGAGGTTAAAAGAATTTGTTTTAAGATGGTTCTTAGAGATGGGTTTATATAATAACACTAAGGGCTATTTAGCAAAGAAATTTTTTGTCTTTAGCTTTGCAATATGTCATAGATCGAGCAAGTCTACAGCAGTTTGCATGTCTACTCTAACTTCAGTTTGTGTGTCTATTAATGAAGCATTAGGTTAGGTTAGCCTTTCTCAACCAGGGCTCCTCATATGAACTGAGAACACAGAAAATGATATGTGACGATTTTCTGGATTCTTCTAAGGATTGTATATAAGTAGTGCCATTCTAAATGCATAGAGCAGAAGTGAATTCACTCTATACAATGGATGTTTTAAGGCACTCCGGCTTAATTCTCTCAAGAACCTTGCTGGGTTCTGCTGTTGCTTTTAATTGGTTCATTGCTGTTCTACCCGTTACCACCCTGCAAGCTAGAAGTCCACTTTATGCAGGAAGAATCTAGCTCACCAGGTGTCATTATATATCTCACCTCTCTCTGTGATACAAGCCTCAGCTAGAGTTATATAGGGTTTGGCCTAAGTGGATTATTGCTGCTGAGGCCAAGATTGACATTGTCATAACTTGCATAGGTTCTCCTTCCTTGAAAACTAAAATCTCAGTAGTCCAAGAAAAGTACAGAAGGAGAACTCTGGTGAGCTCATATGATTTTAGGGCTAGCCTTCTGATAGAGTGACCAATAGTTTCATTTAATTTACCAAAGAGAATTATGAATTTGAACTCAATCTGAGCTGCCATTGATACCCCAGGAAGTCATGGTTCCAAGAGAGAATGCTAAAATAACAATAACAATGAAAGTGGCAGCTCCGCCTTATTAAGTAGTTGTTTTATACATTCCCTCAATAAACCCTCACAAGAACTCCTGAGCTAGTCTTCTTGTTTTCCATTTAACAGATGAGGAAACTCAGAAGAGTTAGGTCACTTGCCCAAGATCCAGAGCTCGTATATGGCAGAGGCAGGTTGCAAACCAGTATGTTTACAACCTTGATAACCTTCTACCATGCAGCTCTCCATCATGGCATATAGGAGTTAGGTTATGTGTCTCAGAGAGGGGAAATAACAACAACCAAACAAAGATTCCAGACCTGTCAAAGTACCATGAAGACTGGATGCTACAGCAATGAATAGGCTGAGGCTTGGAGGGTACAGTGGTATCCAGGGATATACTCCAGGCACTCTGAGCACCAAGATTAAGGAAAGACCCCCAATTCCACACTCCAGCAGCTGCTGGCACCAAGTCTAAAGCCCAATGCTGCCTTGGTCAGAATTGATGCAGTGGCTAGGGGAGAGGGGAGGGGAGGGGAGAGGCTGCAGAGCCAAACCCCTGTTTGCAGGGTAGTTGGGGAGAAGCTGGTACTGGTGCTGTTGGAGAAAATGAACCCGTGCTGATAATTTTGGTTGCGAGCATTTGCTTTGAAATATTATAGTGGGCCTTGTTGGTGCTCTGCATGTATCCTCTGAGATCCATTTTAATGTTTCTACGCAATTCTCCCCCAAATTTGGTGAGTTCTTGCCTTATTTCAAATACTATCTTTGGGCCAATAGAGTGATTCCTGCAGAGAGCTGGAGTGCCTGAGAGTCTGTATCATCTCAGGGCAGCCTTTCCTGGTGACTGACAGGTGCAAGAGCGTGGAGGCCCAGCTCCCTTACCTGGGTGAGATGGCTCCGAGCATAACTTACACTCCTAATTTCCCCTGCAGGATCAGCTGAAGCTCCTTCTGCAGGATGGTGTTTGTCTTGTGAAAATTAATAAACAGAAACTTCATTTAAAATGGAGTAGGGGGCCAGCCTCGTGGCTTAGCGGTTAAGTGCGTGCGCTCTGCTACTGGCGGCCGGGGGTTCAGATCCTGGGCGCGCACTGATGCACGGCTTCTCCGGCCATGCTGAGGCCGCGTGCCACATACAGCAACTAGAACGGATGTGCAAGTATGACATACAATTATCTACTGGGGCTTTGGGGGGAAAAAAAGGAGGAGGATTGGCAATAGATGTTAGCTCAGAGCCGGTCTTCCTCAGCAAAAAGAGGAGGATTAGCACGGATGTTACCTCAGGGCTGATATTCCTCACAAAAAAAAAGAAGGAAAAAAAAAAAATGGAGTAGGGATCCCAGAAGAGAGAACTCTCACGAATGTGCCACACAACACACACTACAGACCCCAACAGGAAGAGACAGTACCTTGCATTTCCAACGGGAAGTGATAATGCTTTGGTATCTCAGCAGAAGGAAGGAAGAAATTCCTCCTTGTCCAGCAACAGTTCAGCCAATGAGCGACTGCCATAACTCAGCCAATGAAAAGCCACTCTACATCCAACTCCCAGTCTCTTCTAAGGGACTCCTCCTTTATAACAGCTCCTCCCAACTTCGTAAAAGAACTTTCCTCTCCTTTGTTTCTCCAGACTTGCCTGTGGTTTTCCATAGACCACATGTCCCAAATTGCAATTCTTTGCTGTTCTCAAATAAATTCATTTTGCTGGTGAAATAACTGGCTGTTTATTTGGTGTAGGTCAGCAGTCTGAAATCACACATTTATTTGGCTGCTTCTTTTCTGTCTGTCTGTCTCTCTCCACTAGTTTCTCCTTAATAAATAATTTATTCATGATCCCTTTCTCAGGATTTGCTGCTGGGAAAAGTCACCTCAGACATACAGTGTTCATGTTTACATGTTACATATTTATGTATTCAGTCATGCCCAAAACTCATGGAGACTAATGTTCATGGAAGAAACAGCATAGTGTTTGGAGCCAGACGAGTCTTGCTTACATGCAAACTGCACCACTGCTCCTGAGGCCCTCAGGCAAGATAGCTCTCCACCTTGTTTGTTTCATAGCGTATGAAATGTCAATAATGACACTGAAATTGGAGGAGTCTGAATTTAATGGGAAAAAGTACTTAAAGCATCTAGTACTCAATGGCGCTACTTATTATAACCCCAAATAAAATAAGGTTTGAGACATCTCCTCCCAGAACAGTCATGAAGAAACTGCATTTAAAATATAAACAATTTTTCTTTTATTATATTTTTGCATAGATCTGTCTCATATGAAGAAAGAAAAAAATCCTTATAGCCCTGGCCTTCGTAGAGACAGTCCCTGCTCGCTTGCAGTACTATACTGTGGCTGCCAATTTGTTCTCACCCTCAGGAGGCACTGCGGTCTGTGGACAGAGAAATAAATATTTCTGTTTGTTTCTTCATTTAGTATATGTCAGTCCTGCATTGATCTTGGCTATTTCCCTCAAAGGGATGCATGTAGAAGCAGTTTTCACAGTACAGATAAATATTAAGGGCATATTTAGTTCACCATAGTGAGCAATGCTGAAAAGACAAACAGGTCCATCACTGAAGGATGTCTGAAGGTGTATTAAGGGCTGGCCGTCAAAGTGACCTACCTGGAAGCCCTAAGAAGTGTGCCTTCCAGAAGACGCAATGACCTGTCCTCTGCCTTTGGGCTTTGGTAGTGTAGGCTGGATGGAGCCCTGCATCATTTCTGTACCTCAAGCCCCAGAATGCTTCTTCCCTGATTCCAGTTAATATTCTACTCACAGAAGCACATGGACTTGATTTTCCCTGTGTTTTATGAAGAATTGGAACTTCTTTCTTAGAAGTGGTATTGGCTTTGGGTTGGTACCCATCTGCCCCCAGAAGAGGCTGAGAAAGCCTTGAGAATTTATTCAACAAGCTCCCATTTCTGGTTTGGGATAAGGGACCATTCATTATCTTCTGGCCATTCCACACACACCAGGATGTTTTTTCACTCTCTGCCACAGTTCACACTATTTTCTCTGCCTGTAATTTCCATCCCTTCATTTACCCCTACACCTTTCTCCATTTCCCTGGAGATCAGTTACTCATACTCCAAGATTCAGCTCTAGCAGAACCAATAGGAGATACACATAAATTAATTATATTATTAATATTAATATTATATAATATATAATATATTATTTTATTTATAAAACATGTAATTATATGTATTATATGAGAAAATTTACTGCTTTGGATTGCCAAATCTGGCATCCTCATTTAAAAGGCAAACATCCCTGGGGAAATGTGATGGAGACGTTTTAAATCTTGGCCTAACCAAAGAGAAACAAATTAAACCCCTGTTTAAAGTTGCTTTTCAAAGATTCTGGTGTGTTAGAGTCTTAAATGGTACCTGGAGGCCAAGAGAAGCTGGGTGCTCTCGCCCTCAAACCCTTGCTGTAAGAAGTGCTGTTGCGTGTAGCTTCTCATCCATTCAGCCATCAGCAGCCACTGAAAATACGCACTGAGCTGTAGATTGTTTTATCCAATTTAGGGAGTTAAGTAGAAAATGTCTTTCTGATTGGAAGTCATTTCTCCTCTTCCTGGGTTGTTAGGTGCTTCATCATAGGGTAGATTTTGTCTCCTCTTTCTTTATATAAGCTGGAAGGTTTAACAGAGGGCACAAAAACCTTTAGTAAATGACTTCAAAAACAGGCTATGTCATTGGAATAATTCCTGAAAGACCCATGGCGGGCATCTCTGTAGGGATTTTTGATGGCAAAGTGGAATAACATCTCGATGTCCTGGGATGTTTTGACTCTAAGAAAAGATGGTTAAGGAATTACAAAAGATAATTCTATTTCAAGACGAGTGAATCTAAAGAGAATAAAGTTAGCTGTGATTGCAAGCAGTTAAAGAAAGATAAAAGCATAACAAAATCTAGAGACATTTACCATCTACGTTTTATCTTTGTGCTATTTGTTAGTATTACTCTATTTAGTGTTATAGAGGTACTCTTTACACTTACATTTTGGGAAAAATCAGTTTAGTGTTCTGATTCTTAGAAAAAAATAAGCTTCTCATTTCAAACTAAATAATTAAGATATCTTTGCTCCACAGTGGCAATTTTCTGGAAGAAAAGAAGGAGGAAGAGATTTAGGAGAAGCAGTCACTTGGCATGTGTGGCTGGAGAGGGGACGAAGGCACCAATGGGAAGACTGGACAGAAAGCAGTGCTTTGGAGCTCCTGAAGAAGACAGGACAGGTATCAGCTAAGCACCTGCTTGCATGTACCTGCCATATAAATTGCAGAATCTTCACCAGTCCTCCTCTGGCTTTTCTCTCTGTCAGAATGCCAGCAGGGGGTAGGTGTTTGTGGAAGGTAGGGAAGACATGATAAGAATGGAAATTATGAGTTAGGCAGTTCGAGGGAGTGGCTCAGGTTGCCTAAATTGCTGGTGAAACTAGGAAGTCCTATATATGCATTCCCAGGTGTCTTTCCTTCCCAACTATCCCCCCAGCTGTCTCTGCCTACGCTGGGGTGTGGAGCTGCATCCATTAGGATTCCTACCCAGGAGGGCTATTCATCATCACTGTGTGATCCTGGAGACGATGGCTTTGCAGTTAAGCTGTCCCTGGGGTCTTTGCAGATTTAGCGATTTACCCTCCTGGAAAGTGTGGCTGTATTAACATCAATGTCCCTGGGAGAAGGGTTATTGTAAAAATGGAATCATGGTACGATCACTTTTACTGCCTCAACCCATTTGCATCGATGCTCTAGAGGGATGCATAGGTATTTTTATTTCTTAGCATTGCTTCTTTGTTAGCAAAAGAAAGCAAGTTATGTTCCCTGAAATGAGATCTTTATTTTTCAAAGAAGAATCAATAGGCTGCCTCATTTCAGGAAAGAAAAAAGATGCTGCAATTAGTCTGGAACCTGCTAATCAACAGCACAGTGGATTCACCTTTATCTCTCATCCTGTCCTGTTGAGGAAAGGCAGTTGTAAGAAGGAAGCCCAACGTCCTCACTCACTACCTAAACCCTCATCCATCCACACCCTCATTTAAACCACAAAGTGCTTGACTACACACGCTCTCAACGGGGGCTTTCATGTATTGTCTAACATGAAAGAGGCGGTGCTTGTTATCTCCAACTAACTTGATGACTTGGGAACTCTTGAATTACAGAGCTGGTGAATAGTGAAGCCAGGACTTGAACTTGGGTTTTTCTTACGCAAGAGCCTGTATATTTAGCAAATATGCTTTCTTGCCTATTTGTTAATTATTAATTCATAATTGAGTAATTCAGCCAATATTTCCACTTCTATATTGTACAAAGAAACAGAACACTGTATTAGGGTTCTCCAGAGAAACAGAAGCAAGAGGAGATATACATGTGATATAAAATATAATAATTATATTATATTATTAATATTAATGTCATATTAACGTATATAATATATTATTCCTGTAATAAATATCCATGTGTGTTCGTATACATAAATATATATCTCATGTGATTATGGAGGCTGAGAAGTCCCACCATGTACCATCTGCAAGCTGGAGAATCAGGAAAGTTGATAGTGTAATTCAGTCTAAGTGTGACAGCCTTAGACTCTGGGGACTGATGATGTAAGTCTTGATCTGAGTCCAAAGGCCCAAGAACCAGGAACACTGATGTGTGAGGGCAGAAGAAGATGGATGTACTAGCTCAAGCAAAGAGGGCCAATTCTCCCTTCCTCTGCCTTTTTGTTCTATTCAAGCCCTGAATGATTAGATGATGCCCACTGGCATTGGTGAGGGCAATCTGCTTTACTCAGTCTGCTGACTCAAATGCTAATGTCTTCCTGAAACATAGCCAGAGACGTACCCAGAAATAATATTTTGCCAGCTATCTGAGCACCCCTTAGCCCAGTCAAGTTGATACATAAAATTAGCCATCATAGACACAGTTGCAAAAGTTTATTATGTTTGTAGATGAATAGTCTATAGTAGAATATGTTCTTTGAGGTGGGTGAGCAAACAGGGATGAGTTTGCGTACATGAGAAGGATGGTTAGAAAGTGTTTCTTGCGGGAGACACTGCCTATCATTCACTGGAAGACCTGACTGCTTCCTTAAGCCTGGTGGACTCTCGATGTGAACATGGAGAGCGTGTGCCAGATTTGGTTTACAAATTGGGAGATGCTGTTGTTTCTCATTGGAAATCCAGGTATTTCAGAGTTATATTTATGAGTATAGCATCATCCTACAGTCTACCATCCCTCCCTGTGTTTTATGAGACAGCTTTATGTGGTGGAAGGAGAATGGCCTTGGAATGGAATTTCCGATCTCCTCTTGCAGTGGGACCAATCTGGGCAGGCCAAGGGAGCCAGCTACCCTGCAGAGGAGTGCACACTGTTCAGGCGTGAGGCTTAGCTCTGTTACTTACTAGAAATGTGACCTCAAGCAGATTCCTTACCTGTTCTTGCCTCAGCTTCCTCACCTGTAAGATGAGAATAATAATAGCTATTATGTTATATATAAACCCGTGAAGTTTATATAAGGGATAGATGAGTTTATATGTAAACTACTTTTAAGGATGCCTGGCCCATAACAAGCTCTAAGTGTTCACTGTCTCAATTAGTTCTTTCCTGGTAAAACAGGCACGGTAATGCCTTCCTCATGGGCACGGTTGAGGTGAATTGGTATATCCTATGGCTGTGGTTTTCCACAGGCACCAGTTTTGCCCCAGGGGATATTTAGCAGTATCTGAAAACATTGATTGTTAAAACTAGGTGGTGGGGTAGTGCCACTGGCATCTAGTAGGTAAAGGCCGGAGATGCTACTAAACATCCTACAATGTCCGGAGCCGATCCCAAGGCAAAAATTTATCCCTCCAAATGGCAATAGGGCTGAGGTTGTAACCCTGCCTTATGGAATGCTTGTAGCTCAGCCCTAGATATGTTACAGGTGTGCAGTGTGTCAGTGCTTTTCTTTTTCCCATCCTCCTCAATCTGTGCAATTGACTGTAACCTTTCTTCACCACTGTACGTTTATTATTGACAACCTCTACTTAATGCCCCATTTTTCTCTATTCCTTCGTTCAGGAATACACCAGCTTTTGGGCTTTTGTGAGGATGTTGAAATAATGAGCTATCTCATTAAGTGACATTATTTTTTAGTGGTCCCACTTTAGAGCTCTCTTTAGAGTTTCCAGAAGAAGACAGATGATAGAGAGCCAGCTCCGGTGTGGGGTTCAGAGTCCCGGAATCTATAGTCATTTAAGAGTCATTGTTTCCATTTCTAAAATTCTGAGTTGACCAGGGCATGTTCTCTACCAGTACAAGGGTCCTGGGGGGAATCTCTGAAAAGTGGAATCTCTGAAAAGAACAGAGCTCTTGGTCAATGGGAGGGAGAGGTGTTGATTTACTTCTCTTTTTTCCCTGATGAAGATCCTAGGAATTGTTAGTAGTTGATGTCATGGATAGGAAGAAAGAAATAATGGACATGCAGAGGAACATTTTAGGTATTGTCTTTGAGACCTACCTTGGAAAGCTTCCATAGTTACAAGTAAATTTAGTGTTTGGAGATACATAATTTATCTGAATTATTATGACAACAGTTTTGGTTGCCTATAAACATTCCTAAAACATGAAGGTTCTGAGTTCTACCCATTTTATATTGACAAACGAAAAGAGAAATGATCTCGAGCATTATGGTGCTATTCAAAGTCTTCTCAATAGATGTTCTAGTAATTAGAGGCATGTTCAGATGAAGCTTCATTGGAATCAACTATTGGAATATGCTGTTATTAATTGCTGAACTCAAATGATGTCATGTATTTGCATGAAATGTAATAGAATATTAATCCTTATTTGATGTTTGACTGACCATTTTTCCATTTTCTCAAAGCTCTTTAACTGTCTCTACTACATAGAAACCACCACATTCCTCTCATAGATGACTTATGGCTTTAGAATTAGAAAAATAAGCAGGAAGGAATTTTCCCTACAAGTAACCCAGGATTTTATTTTCAGGATCATTGAGTGTTACTGAATATGAATGCAATGTGCCTGTAACCTCTTGGCACCCACATTATATTAAAAAATGTGCCTTTGATAAAGCCTCAGATATGAACCACGAGTCAGGACAATTTCTCAAAGCCTTTGTGCTGAGTTCTTATGACAGCAATAAATGCCTAAATATCAGTTTAATAATTGGATTCTGACAAGTTTGCAATTGTGGCCACACATCACCATAACTGTTTATTCAGCACTTCTCAGAAAAAAACCAAAGGATGCTTTTGTGCAAGTAAAAAAGAAAAAGCAGAAAACAAATTGAGAGGAAGCACTAAAAAGTCCAATTCTGAATCTTTTGTTAAATATCTTGCACTAGTCTCATTTGAGGAGCACGAAGTGAAGGAATCTTGTCTAGGCAGTCAGACCTATGGTGAAATTTTGGTTTCGCCTCTCAATCCCTCTATGACCTTGGACACTTTATTTAACCTTTGGTTTTAAAACTTTTTTCACATAGAGGGATTTTGTAAACATGAAATGAGGTAGTACATACAGACATCCTTGCACAGGTTACTGGAACACAGTAGGCGGTGCTTAAGAAATTGTACCTCCTCTGGTGCGGATAATGTGTAATTTGTGTATTCACAAACATGACATTTTTAATTTTTTTTTTTGAGGAAGATGGGCCCTGATCTAACATCTGCCAATCCTCCTCTTTTTTTTTTGCTGAGGAAGACCGGCCCTGGGCCAACATCTATGCCCATCCTCCTCCACTTTATATGGGACGCCTGCCACAGCATGGCCTGACAAGCGGTGCGCCGGTGTGCGCCCTGGATCCGAACCTGTGGACGCTGGGCTGCCGCAGTGGAGCATGCGCTCTTAACCACTTGTGCCACCGGGCCAGTCCCAGACATTTTGAATTTTTAATCCTCTCATTATTTCCTTTTGAGGAGTCTTTGAAGTTGGGAGAGGTTGAAAGAAATTGGATATGGCAAATTTCTAGTCACATCCAGCTCAGGGGAACAAGATACTGTATTGTAGGGATTGAGACTGTCCAGAAACATTAAGGAGGTAGTAGCCAGAATTTTAGGCACATTATGAGCAGGTAGAAAGAACTGTGTTGGACTTCCCCAAATGCTGAAAGAATGACTCTAGTAGGGAGCCAATTTGCTTACGTGCATGACCATGACTCTTCTCTCTTCTTAATTCAAGTTCAATGATGAAAAAGAAAAATCATACATGGCGTTTCAGCTTCTCTATATTTCTCTTCAAATCCAATTGAAAGTCAACTCTTTTCAAGTCCTCTGTCACTTACTAGCTTATGATTTTGAAAAGTTACTTAATCTTTCTAAGTCTCAATTCCTTCATTTATAAAATGGTACTAATCAGAGTACCTGCCCCTAAATGCAGTCATGAAGGTTAAGGGAGATAATGCATATGAAGTACTTAACAACCATTAGCTTTTACTGTTATTATCAGTCCCCCAGAATTCTTTTCCATTCACCCTGGCTCTTCTGGTCAAGTTTCCCCAGGGAGGGGAGGAGGGTTTGAACTGCAGATGAGTTTGGGAAACTCTAATAGCTGCTGATATAACATTTTAGGTTCAGGATCGCTGCCAGTTGTAGTGATGACCTTGGAGATTGGTGAAAAATGAAGGTTTGATATTGACAGGAGCTGAGGCATCTGTAATTAAGCACCTTGTCTTTGAACTCTTGATTGCATCTGTCTATATATGTGTATATGTGTATGTATTTATTTGTAAGTATAAATAAGTTAAATGTTTCTGGCGATATTTTTTAACCCTTCTATGATGTTGCCATTGGCCATATTCACTGCAATTGTTTCTGGAGCAAAACTTTGCTGCAACACTTTCTAAGGAATTTTAAAAATTCATGAATTTTACCTTTTGCCTTACATTAAAAAAATGTCGCACAGTGGAAATATTCACTATAATTTACAACAAAATGAAAACTTCAGGAATTATAGGTGTTTTCATCCTGGGGTAACATTTGCTGTTTGCTGGGAATGAATATCAGCTGTAAAAAATAGATGGGAACTGCTTATTTAGTGTTTTCATTTGTTGTAGCAAATCTATCTGTCAGGTGAATTCGACATCAAGATGAGCATCCCCAGTTTGATTCATACGGAGGAACAGGGGGACTCTGTAGAGATTGGACGTAGGCCTGGTATATGAGGGACATGCAGGTTAATAGGGAAATCCAAATAAACCACACAGCCAGCAAGCTTACAAGAGAAAGTGGAATAGCAACTTAGCCTTCAGCCACAGGATAGCAACATGCATTTTAGAAGGTCTCCAGCTTTTAAATTCATACCATCAAGGGATCCCTCACTCAGCTTGGATTTTTAGGTTAAAATTACTTTTATGTTACTGTGAAAGCTCAGTTTCTTCCTAGAGTTCCTTATAGGCAAAGACTAGTACAAAGCATATTTATTAATTTGTTCAACCAGGATGTCTTAAAAACCTAGTATAGTCTAAGTAAAGGCTAGTGGCTGGGAGAAAAATGAGATGCAGTGTTTACTCTAAGGGGTGAGGGACTGGAGATAAAGTAAACTCACCTACAAACAAGCAAATGCCATGAAATACCAGGAACATTCCAGAAGTAATAGTTTTTGGGGAAAAGAGGAGAGAGTTGTCATTTCCACTTATGGGTAAGTGTGTCTATATCAGAAGGTTTCAGAGAAGAGATGAGGCTCAGGTAAAACTTGAAACATTGGCAGGAGCTTGTCAGAGAAAAGATGGGAAAGGCGTCTCAGGAAAAGTCACCATTTGAGCAAAGGCACAAGGGTGTGACACCCATGAGCTAAATGTTAGGATCCACGTTTGGCTTCATTTGGGCACTCAGATCATGCCCACCAGCTAAAAAAGATGTAGAAACTGTGAGCTTGAGATGCCCTGGATTTTAAAATGCACTGAAAACAGGTATGGAGTGGCTTGCTTTGCCTTGCATAATAAATATCTTATTTACCTCTTTCCAAAATGCCGTTGATTGGAACCTGCCCCATCAATTTTATGATAGCATTCCAGAGTGCATCTAAGGTGGGGAGCTATAATGTTTAATTGATTGTAAGTCAGCTGTAAGATGTATACAGATTTCAGATACATTAAAATGTGAACAGAAATATATGTCTTAGAATTGAGGAAGCACAGTATTTTGAGCCCCCCATACCATCTACTCTAAGTAGGGTACTACCCTGGAAGCTTGGTCAGTGGGGCTGTTTGAGAGTTTACTGAGCCACTCAGCTAACAGGGTCTTATCAGCATCTCTGGCTTCATACTTTACCAGATGTAGCAAACAGGCATCTACATTTTACCTCGGACCACCACCCCTCATCGAGCACCTTGCTAATCTTCACTGCCATGTTTTATATACAAAGGCTTAGAGAGGTTAATCATCGTGTCCAAGGCCACACAGCTGGGAACTGATAGACCCACAATTTGTGTCCAGGCTGGGAAACTTGTGCTCTTTCTGTCATACAATGCTCACTCTCTAGTTTTGCCTCTACTTACCCTGATGATGCTGTCCCGAGTAAAGCTACAATAACTCAATATCTCCTTTGTACTTAGTAATGACTACATGGACCAAGTTGAAGATAGTCTACTTTTTCAAAGAACATATTTTCACCTGTAGAGCATAAGCAAACTAGTGAAACAAAGCTGGCAAAGACTAGATTCACAAACTACATCTATTTCAACCCTTTATGCACACTCCAAATACTATAAGGTACGGAAACAGTCACAAGGGAATAAACACTTGTGTTTGATTTTGCATTTGGGTCAAGCAAACTACGAAGCTGATTATGATTAAATAACATCTTCTGTAAAATTTTTAACTTTCAATAAGTTAATAAGTAGACTCTCTAGTAAGCTAGAAAATGATTGCCATTTGTTTGCATGTAAAATCATATGTATTTTCTCCCACTATCTTGCTTTCTCTCATTCTAGCTCTCAGTGGCAGGTGAATGGTGTCCTAACTAGAGGTGATGTAGGGTTCAGCTTTCTACACCATTTGCACTGGTGGGGCGTGCAATTTTGTTTTGGTTTGCTCTTTTCCCTGGATTCTCTCTCTATGGGGTCGAGAGTCTGCTTGCCTAACTAGTCCAGAATCTTGGGCTTTCACTCAAGATTCATGGACAAATCCCTGTGGAAGATCTAGCCAACTAAAGGTTGTTCCCATTTCTCCATTCCAACAGGCATAGTGGTGATGACCATTTGTTTGCAGGGTTGGAGAGAGCATGGAATCCAACACATCGCTGAGCCCAATGAGGACCGCCACTCCTCCTGATCTGAAATCCCTGTATCTCCATCTTAACAGCTCTAGTGTCCAGACTATCCTCTCCGCTCCACAGCCTCTGCCTCTGTCCAGGTCCTCACTACGTTCTTCCTAGACTATGGTAACTACCACTGAGTGGTTGTTCTTCCAGCCCTGCCTTTCACTCTTTCATCCTCCTCACTGAAGTTAGAGATTTCTCCAAATCACAACTTTGATTCTATCATTCCCT
Organism: Diceros bicornis minor; assembly: GCF_020826845.1. NCBI lineage: Eukaryota > Metazoa > Chordata > Mammalia > Perissodactyla > Rhinocerotidae > Diceros > Diceros bicornis. Next base: position 10,464,998 of record NC_080749.1, on the reverse strand, counting down.
TGCTTAAGGTCTTTTAGAGACTCCCCATTGCTTACAGGCCAGACTTCCAAGCAAAGCCAATAGGACCCTTTATGATCTGGAACATAATGTTTTTTCTAGACTTAATCTTTGAAACTGGGATACTCTGCTCTGGATTTGCCAAAACGCCTGCGATTCCCCTAACCTGCTGGTTGTGACACACAGCCATCTATTGTTTTTCCTGCTTCCTATTTCATGTACTTGGTGAATATTAGGAAGCTTTCAAGATTAATCTCAAACCTTACCTCTTCTGAGAAGTCTTCCCTGATCCCATCAGGGAAACTGACCACGGCCTGCTCTCAGCTCCCCCTACATCACTCAAGCACACGGGCTTTGGGGTCATGAAGTTTAAAAGTAAGACTGTGCTATGGACTGAATGTCTGTGTCCTCCAAAATTCGTATGTTGAAGCCCTGATCACCAGTGTGATGGTATGTAGAGTTGGGGCCTTTGGGAGTGTTGTAAATTTGTCAAATTAACACTTGTTAAATGGAGCACAGGGTGCTGGATCATTGAGCTGTGGTTCAATGACAGACCACAAGAGAAATTGAAATAAAGAAATTTGTTACTCACAGGTTCTGTAAGAAGTAACTGGAATGCCTCAAAGGACCACAGAGTGAGGTCAAGGCAGACAGAGACAGAGACAAGACCTGGGGCACATGCCTTTATGAGGGTCTGTGGGTGGAATTCTTTGGGGTTCCCGAGCCAAGTCTTGATTGGTCAATTCAAACCAAAAGAATGGAGTTCTAGTAAGCCCCACGGGGGTATTCTTTAAGGAGTGCACAAGGAGAAGGCCCTGGGGAGGGGGGGAGACTGTGGATCACAAGGGCTGTGGAGGACGTCATATCAGGAACTTACATTTGTTGTGACTCTGCAGGCTGCTCTCTAGGACATGTGTTTTCATGAGAGGCTAGTGTCAGTGTAAGGTCCCTGCAGGCTGCTTGGCCAAACAAAATGGATGCTGAGGCAGCAATACCATGGAGTAGCTTAGCTAAATTCTCAACAGGGAGGTAATTAGGTCATAAAGGTGGAGCCCTCGTGATGGGATTTGTGCACTTACAAGAAGAGACACGAGAGAGATGATCTTTCTCTCTCTGTCATATGAGGCCACAGCAAGGAAGCATCCACTTGCCACCTGGGAAGAGGGCTCTCACTGGAAAGCAAATTGGCCGGCAACTTGATCTTAGATTTCCCAGCCACTAGAACTGTGAGAAATAAATGTTTGTTGTTTAAGCCACCCAGTCTATGATATTTGTTATAGCTTGCCAAGCAGACTAAGACAGACAGAGTTGAGATCCCACTTATATGTGGAATCTAAACAAACAAAACAAACAATTTCATAAATATAGAGAAGAGATCGATGGTTGCCAGAGGTGGGGGCTGAGGGGTGGGTGAAATGGGTGAAAGGAGTCAAAAGATATAAAATTCCATTTGTAAAATAAATAAGTCATGGGGATGTAATGTACAGCATGGTGACTATAGTTAATAATACTGTATTGTATATTTGAAAGTTGCTAACAGAGTAGATCTTAAAAGTCTTCATCACAAGATTATAACTATGTATGGTGACGAATGTCAACTAGACTTATTGTGGTGATCATTTCGCAATATATACAAGTATTAAATCATTATATTGTACAACGGAAACTAACATCATGTTGTACGTCAATTATACCTCAATAAAAAAATAAATAAAAACAAAATAATTAAAAAATGCAAAAAAAGACAGGGTTGAGACTATCTTAGAAAGAACTTTGGGTGTAGTTACAGCTACATGGGTCTACTAGAATCAAGTAGATCGGAATCTAAATACATTTTTGAAGAAAATTTATTGCCAACAAAACTGAAATCCTGGAAAATACAAAAAGAAAAGAAAACAAAACAAATCAAATCTCCTTCCCTCAATTAAAAAACCCTGTGCCTGTGAGATCTTCAGGGTGCTGAATTTGCTGCTGCAAGAAGCAGGCTGGGAAAGCTGTGAGGTTCCCAAAGAAGACATACCTCTCCAAACCCTCTTCAGATACAGCAAGGAGAATGGTGGAAAGTGGACAGAGGTATTCTTCCTGGAAAACAGAATCAAAGCCTAATCTAGGAGCTTCCCTCACCTCCTGAATCAGCTGGATCTCATACCTGGGCCAGTGACTCCTGTGCATCCTCCATTCTTTCATGTTCAGACTGAGAATTCTTATTGTTATTTATTATTGAGGGTGCATGTGCCTGTGGTGAGCAGGTGACTCTCACCAGGCCATGAGCAGCCATGTGGGTCTCTCTGTTTTGTCCTGGGGGAGGGGATGCGTGTGCTCCACAGCAGCAAGAAGAGTGGACCATGAGGGATATAATGCTTGATGCTCACCAAGTCCATTTTCTTTTTCTTCTGGTCATCCAAGAAGGCATTTCCCAGCCCTTTTCAACAAATGTGTACTTGCTGAAGCTACATGGAACTTGGGGATTGAATTCTGGCCCCTGGAATGTGGATGGAAATTGCTGGTTATTCAGGGCTGGCCCTACATCCCCCTCTCACAGGAGCCTCCACAATTTCTCTCATCTTTATCTTCCAACTGGATTTTGATACTCAAGGCCACATTGGGGACTGCACATGGAAAACAGTGAAACCTCTATAGTGAAACAGAGAGCCCCCTCCCCGGCTCAGGACTATGCCATGAGTGAGCAACGAGCTTCGGTTGTCTTAGGCTTCTGAGATCTGGGGTTTTTTGTTGTAGCAATTAGTCTACTCCGACAACTCCAGTCTAACTTCCTTCTGTAACCTCAGCATTTAGCAGGGTTCCCGGGACATAGCAGGTTCTCAGTATATACTTGTTGAATCAATGAATAAAATTATTTGCTGAATTTAAGATAAAAAGAATTGAGTGTCGGCTATGTAACAAATTGAGCAAAGTACTGCAGGGCAATAATGACTAAGATATTGTTTTAGCCCTCAAATGGTTAAAAATCTTTTTTTAAAAAAATTTATATTTTACTTTATTCAATTACTTTGTTCCTTAATGGTTTTGAAGCATCTTACATTAAAAGGAGATGAAATAGAATGAAATTCAATATCAATAAGAATCAAGAATCAGGATCAGGGAAATAGAAGTTTTAATGGGCAGTCAAGATCCAGATGAAGACTTGAGACTAATAGCAGGCTGTAACACCCCACCTGGTTCCTGGAGTTGAGCGTATTAGCTTCTTGAAAGTTAAAATGAAAAATAGACACGGTTAGAAACCTAATTTTTATAGTAAGAGAGGAAAACCAGGATAAACCAAGCAGTTCACACTGTGAAGTATAAGTAGCCATATTTTTCAGTACCAGAAATTCCGTTTGAACTTGAAATTGGGACCATTCCAATTTCCATTAACAACTCAAGTCATTTATTAGAATTGGGAAGGCCATTAGCATTCAAAAATTTTTTTCAAGGTGAAGTTTTATCTAAAATATAACAGAAATAGTTCTTCAAAATGCTAGTGAAATCCTATACATTTAGGTGCACTTGAACTAATGCAAACTCTTAAGCTAGTTGCTCCATACTCCATACCTTAAGGGAAGGAAAAGTGACTTTTATTAATCCTTTCTAAGTGCCTAGTACATAGCAAGTACTCAATAAATATGCGTTGAATGAACATTGTTACTACCATGAGGATAAATTTCAATTGAATTAGAGTTGATTACTTTTTATAGATCGAACTCTATTAAAGTTCCTTTCAATAGGCCTTACATAATAGACCACATTGATTTTAATAAAATGTGCATTGATTAAGGCAAAATGTCAGATTTCTGCCCTGAACACAATCTCCCACTGTCATTAAATGATATTATAATTTTATTAAATCAATTCTATTCATTCATTTTAATTAAGGATAGCTTTTTATTCGATCTTCTTTTTACGTTGGATGACACTGGATCAAGATTTAGCAAAAAGTTCATCACTTCACTCAAATGCATTCTTCAGATCCTTACAAAAAAGAAACAGCAATTATGCTGTCTCGATGGTCTTACCCAAAGACATAAATAAAATATATCCATCACATCTCTTTAAATTTCAATTTGAGGGTGAGAAGTCCAAGTGTTTGAAAAGTTATATTTTTTTGGAGCCAAATTCTCATCTTCTGATTTAGAGTCAGGTTCTGAAGGCAAATGACAGAACAGAAGAGGGTGATCTGTCAGTGGTTGTCTTCCCTTTATACAGTTGTTTTCTCTTTTCATCACTATTCAATTCAATTTTTTTTTCACATTCGAGAATATATGTAAAGAAGTGTCCCCCATGATGCTAATGGCAGACTAAATTTCATATGCCTCATCATCCATGAGTTTTTGTATTTTAATAGAAGAAAATGCTTTGATTCTTCACTTGCGACATCATTTCCAACTCTAGGCTGGGTATGACAACCTGACCCATAGCCACAGCACACAAGCTCTGGTTAAAAGAAAAAGCCTAATGAGCTCGTACTTGTGACAAGTAGACCAGCAGGGACTGACCTCTGCCTCTTGTCACTGCTGTGTAGCTGATAATACCAAGTGTCATGCCCGCAGGCTTAGCTCAAAGAGTAATTATAATCAAAGTGTATTGTAACTAATTATCTAATTTTGATGAGCTGTTTATGTTTAATTTTGTGCATATTCCATTATGAAAGAGATGACCTTATAAAGTGTTCCAGACAAAAGAGAAATAGATGTGTATAAATTTTCCAGGTACAATTACCTTATGTTTGAGTCCCATCCAATTCTCTTAGTCTATGTGTGAACTGATCATTATTTTAAAAAGAAAAAAGGTAAGCAATGTGTCCTGTACATTCATAGGTTTCAAAGTATGTGGCCACTATAGAGGGTAAAAACCAAAACACAGTGGTAATCTTATTTTAACCCCAAACAATAAAAATCTAATGAATACCAGTCGTTTTCTTTCCTCCCTCCCTCCCTCCTTTCCTCCTTCCCTTTCCCTCATTTTGGTTTCCCTGTGCTGTTTAGTTCTCTGATTCCTGCTCCTCCAAGTAGACTGTGAGCACTTTGAGAGTAAGACTAGTTTTTCCTTTATCCCGTTTGTGCTCATCATAGCATCTAATTCTTGGTAAGTACTCAATCCAAGCTTATTGAATGAATGAAAATCACTCTTCTTTGTGAAAATTTAAAAAACGTTTTACCCCTTTACTTCTGCAAAATAAAAGAAATCCTTGAGAGGAAGTCAACGTAGTATAATTAAAATTTATTCAGAATTAGTCTCTTTGAAAAAAAATCTTACATGACTTACTATAGTTTTCTTAATGATAAAATAAGGCCTCTTACTTTTTCCTATAGTCATTTTCCAACTATGCACTGAAGACTTGTTAGATTAACAACACTGAGCTAAGCAATGTGGAGAACCAACAAACATACTACAACATTCCAGTCCACAGGTTGTTTGTAGTCTGACTGGGAAAACAAAGCAGGTATAGGTAACAATATGTGAAAGCACCAGAGATTCCTAAAACTAAAAGATTAATCACAAGAACGGCTCTGCTACAAGCCAGATGCGAACCAAAGGTGGGCTGGAAGAAGCTTCAGGGAAGCTTCATGAAGGGTGAGGCATTAACTTGTGTTTAAGCATGGGTGGTTCATGGACTGAGCAGAGAGGAGGAAAATGGGCATTATAGGTGGGAAAAGCGGTGTATGTGAAGTCAGTCGTAGAAGAGGACATCTCATCATGATTAAGGGCAATGGACAGCTGGTCTACTTGGAACTGGGGAGGAAAACAAGATTGGAAAGCTATATGGGATAGTGTTTGTTAAGATCATGGGATTCGAATGCGATAGATCTGAGTAGGGCTGTGTCTAGTTTGTACAGGGCCCTAGACAGATGTTTTTTGTGGACTCTGGTATGTAAACAATTTGATTTAAAAATGTATTACACCCCAGTATAATCATTAGAAAAAATCAGGCAAACCAAAATTGAGGACTATTCTACAAAATACCTGACCAGTCCCCTTCAAAAGCGTCAAGGTCATGAAAAACAAGGAAAGACTGAGAAATTGTCACAGATAGGAGGGAACTGAGGAGACATGATGACAAAATACCGTGTGGGACCCTGGATAGGACCCTGGAATAAAAAAAGAATGATAGTAGAAAAACTTGTAAAATCTAAATAAAGTCTATAGGTTAGTTAATAGTATTGTACCAATGTTAATTTCCAAGTTTTGACAAGTGTACCATGGCCATGTAAGATGTTAACATTAGGGAACGTGGAGTGAAGAGTATCTGTGTAACTTTTCTGTTCCAAGGTAAAAGTTTATTTTTAAAAAGCACATTGTCAGGGCAGTGAGACTATTCTGTATGATACTATAATGGTAGATACATGTCATTATATCTATTTATCAAAACCCATAGAATGCACAACGCAAAGAGTGCACCCTAATGTAAACTGCTGACTTTGGGTGATAGTGATCTATCAATGCTGGTTCATTGATTGCAATAAACCTGTCACACTGGTGTGGAATGGTGATGGTGGGAGAGACTGTGTGGGGAGAGGGTATGTGGGAACTCTGTATTTTCTGTTCAATTTTGCTCTGAACCTAAAACTGTTCTAAAAAATAAAGTATATCCATTTAAAAAAACACATTGTGGGGGCCAGCCCAGTGGCATAGTGGTTAAGTTCGCATGCTCTGCTCTCAGGTTCGAATCCCAGGCACAGACTGATACACTGCTCATCAAACCATGCTGTGGCAGCGTCCCACATACAAAATAGAGGAGGATGGGCACAGATGTTAGCTCAGAGCCAATCGTCCTCAGCAAAAAGAGGAAGACTGGCAACAGATGTTAGCTCAGGGCCAATCTTCCTCTCCAAAAACCAAAAAACAAAAAAACACATTGTACTATCTCATGTATAAGATCACAGATTTGTATGAAAACTCTGTTATACATAGTGCACTCTTCATCCTGAGATTCTTCACCCCTCCCCACTTCTGTACAAACTCTTAAGTTTTCAAAATCAAAAAAATTCAATAAGACTGTCACTATCAAAAATGTATTATAAAATTCATTGGTCTATATGAGGTATAGTGATTTATTGATGATTTTGAATAATAAGTAGAAAATAAGTACTCACATATTTGTCTATTGCTCAATCAGTGCATGTGAAGATTCTTTAGGTGTCTGGGCACCACTCCATCCTGTCTGTGTCCAGTAACTGTCACTTTGTGTTCTTTATTATCAAATACATTATTTCTGCTTGATTCCATATCTTCCACCATTACTCACAGTACTGTGGTTTTGGGGAAACTGTTTTATAATGTGTTAATGTAGATCTCGCCTTTGCAGTACCTCAGACCACTTATTTACTGCAGTGACATCAACACTCCTGACACTGGATCATCCACTAGACCACTTGGGAATACCAGCTCTCCACAACTCTAAGTTTGTTAACAGTGCTTTGATGATAATGACGTCAAATATAAATCTTACTCAGAATATCCAGGAAAATGTAAGTGGCAATTTGTTTCTGGTCGTGTAAAATCTACTGTTCATAAATATAGAGCAGCACGTCTTCCAGCTACATCTTCTTTTGAACTCTTCACGCTGTAATGACCACATTGCCAGAATGTGATGTCTTTCCAGGTGCCTCCTACAAACCTGCCTGTAGCAGGGAACATGGTGAAGGATCTGGGGGAAGAGTGAGAAAACCAGTCCCATATATGCAAGGAACATCGGTCCATCATCCTGCACAGCTTATGACTGACGTGGGAGAGCATGATTTTACTGCATTGGGAATTTGCGATTCACTTGAATGGGAGCTCAGCCCTGGCACCCTGGAACGTCCCCATAGGTATGCGTTTTGGAGATCCCTATGACATCTGGTTGACCCCATGTGGGCAGCAGAGTGTCAAGAACACCCCAAAAAGGAGAGATGGGACCAGGGCTCTTGCAAGTCCAAGTCCAGGCTAAGGGTACTCCCAGACAACACAGCCTGCCCCAGCCAGCTGCAGGAGCCACAGGGGACATAGAAACTCTTGAGAAAGGTGACACTACAAAGCATGGGGCCCTTGTGGAGGTAGGTCTGGGGCAGAATCTGCGCTTTCTTGCTTGTGACTAAGGGCGATACTAGACCTGGGCTTGGTCCCTACTCTGCCTCTTACTAGATGTGAAACCCAGGCAAGTCTCAACCTCTCTGGACCTTATTTGCCTCTTCTCTAAGATGAAGATTATAACCTACAGGGTTGTTTTGAAGAGTGAATGAGGTATTTATTGAGGCCCTGTGATATGCACTGGAGAAACAGCAGTGCACAAGACACATAGAACCTGCCCTTCTAAAATTTAATAATCCTATATATTGTGAAGTCAGAAATGTGCTGAGCAAATAATACGCTCTCAATAAAGGTAACAGAGCATTGTTATTGGTCTGAACTGTAGAGCTTCTCTTCAGGGCATGTTCCAGGACTGCCTAGTTTCTTTTTGATGCTTCAATGTGAGGCCATAACTTCTCTTAGCTCTACAGCGTGCGAGAGAATAGATATAGTCCAAGTGAGCAGGAATTTTGCTTGTTTGGGTTAATCTAAGGATTACTTTAGGTGTATCTAGAGGAGAGGAACAAAAAGACCACAAGTCCCTGAGGCAATCCTCCCTGAGTGTGTCTTTTTTCCAAAAGAGATTTTTGAATGTTCAGGTAGCAATGAATTCAAGGTTTAACTTTCTGGTGAGTCCTCTCTATTCTATGGTTAGATAAGTGACGCTATCTCTGTTTGAACAGCGTTGGGAGACTAAACCACAGGTTGAGTATGCATGCTATAACAATATATACAGTAACTTTACATTCAATGATGAGTCCTTCTGATGGCGTCAAAATAAAATTCTATTAATAGAAAAATCTACTTGATTTTTCTAGAATGCAGCCATTTCTGAAAGCAGTGCAAAATTTTATTGTTCTTTCAATTCTTATTTCTGGCTTTCCAACATTTTTGGACCTGAAGAATAAATTAAAAAAATCTCTTCCCAGATATGCTTCTAAAAGGCTGTGTGAACCCCAGAGATACTGTTCCTCCTTTGAACAAGTGCCTACCGTATATCCACATGGGATATAACACAGTAATTAAAGGATACCTTAGTAGTAAGTGGGAGTTAGCTTTATTTTCTGCTCAGTAGGAATTCTGTCTGAAATTCACTTCCTTTCATATTTAAATGAATACATCACATACATTTTAGTTGAATAACTGAGAGGAGAACTAATTATATTGCTACAGCTATTTTTTCCCTTTGTCCTACAATAAAGCATTATCTCCATGTAGAGAGAGTAAAATTGACATTTGTAGAGTAAGTTTAAGTAGAGATGTTAAATTTTTTGTGATCAACACTCCAGCAAGAGCATGAGGCTATTATCTGGACAAGTTTTGTTTGCTTAAACTCTTTGGAAGACAGAGTTGAAGGTTGGTGATTGTTATGGACTGAGTTGTGTCCCCTCAAATTTCATATGCTAAAGACCTAACCCCCAGTACCTCGGCATGTAAATGTGTTTGGAGATAGGGCCTTTAAAGATGTAATTAAGTTAAAATAAAGTAATTAGGTGGGCCATTATCAAATATGACTGGTGTCCTTATAAGAAAAGGAGATTTGGACACAGACACACACAGAGGAAAGACCATATGAAGACACAGGGTCAAGACAGTCATCTAAAAGCCAAGGAGAGGGGCCTTAGAAGGAACCCACTCTGCAAACACCTTGATCTTGGACTTCCAGTCTCCAGAACTGTGAGAAAATAAACTTCTGTTGTTTAAACCATCCATCTGTGGTACTTTGTTAAGGAACTTCTAGCAAACTAATATAGTGAATCAATACTTTACAGTCATGCAACACAGGGCTGAAAAAAATCACTGGGAGACATCAGTGCACCTGGGAATTTTACTTCCTTGATATTTTAGCTGAATCACAAGAATTCTTCCTTTCTGAAAATATTTCTGCAACATTAATCTTCACCATCATCATTTCATAATAGCAACTCCAGCATCTACCAGCTATTACACGTTTACTGGGAACTGTGCTCTGGACTTTCCGTCCGTACCGTAGGAATATCATCCATACCATGGGACCATCACAAAGCCTTTCAAAATATCAAACAAACACAACACATGTTTGTTTCTTGCTCATGCATTGCCTGGAATGAGCACTCCTGGCTCTCCTTAGAGGTTCCCATTCAACAAGAGAATCAGGAACCCAACAAGCTCCTTCTTCCTTAAGGTTCTGCCCCTGCCCTCTCAGAATCTACTTCATTCAATCAGTGAGTGGAGACAGAAAGAGATTATGTTGTTCATAGGAGGATTTTATGGGCTACACTTAGAAGTGGAATTGTACTGGCCACCACCTTCCACTACCCAGAACTAGCGTTGTGGCCTCACATAAGCGCAAGGGAGCCCGAGAAGTGTAGACCCAGGAGGGAAGGTGAGCAAATGGGAGAACAGCAAGACTTCCTCTGCCACAGTCTCTGAAAGTTTCCTTTCTCTCCGGGAATTATGATATAATAACAACTTGTAAAAGGTGGATCTTAAGCTCCTTTACAAATGGAATGAAAATGAGGGCTAGAGAGGGTAAGTGATGTGTCTGAGGTCATATAGCTGGTATGTGATGAAACTGGGAGCGAAATCAAGGCCCAAATTTCTCCAAAACCTGTGATCTTTTCACTATTCTAGTGTTTAACAAAGTGAATTTCCAAGAGATGCTTTAAAAAAGGAAAAGTTCTGTGGTCAAATACATTTAAAGCACCACATACCATAGCCCTCTCTTGGATATTCAGAATGGACTTTGATATATCAAAGGATGTGAGAAGTCTCAATCTCTGCCTGGAGCCACCCCAGCTCTTCCCTTGGACTCCTTAGTCATCCCTGTAATGTAGTAACTAAAAGTTGCTGACAGCACAGCAATGGGCCGCCAAGACCCTGCTCCAGCGCTAAGACTAGTGTCTGTTCTGAGTGTTCACCGACGATGGCATATAACTTCCAGAAACCCCCACTTCTAGGGCATCATCATTGGCTGGCCAGGGATCCTGATGTGCTGCTCCAAACCCTGCCCACTTTCTTGTCCAGATTAATGGAGCCACAGGTTGGCATCACCAGGGAATAGTCCTGGCATCTGCTGGCCTGCTGTTTGCCAGCCAATCCAGTGGGGCCCCTGACTAGAGCGGGCTCAGGCACATTTGTTGACATCACTGGCACCCCAGTGCTAAGTGCTTGCTGTCCATCTGGCTACTTGCATCTGTGAGTACTCCTCACTGCCTATTATTTCCCCAAAGTTCCTTCCACATGACCATTTTTGGTACAAAGACTTTAGTACCAAGACAAAGACTTTGGCTCTGGGAGAGCCAAGGATGGACAGAAGAGCAAGCGAGTAGCCAGTCATGGAGGCCAGAGCAGACATCAGCTATGTATCACGTAATCTACCAGCATGGGGAGGAGGACACTCCTGGGATAGGACATAAAGAAGGGCTGTGCCTGTGGGGTAGTTTGGGATGAGGGGATGCCAAGACTTTGGGTCCCTCTTTTAAGTAATCCTGTTGAAGTTCATCTCCATTTAATAGGGGGAATTCATTAAAACTCATAAATGCTGATTTATCATAGACGTTAAAGACATTAGGTTTATTAATAAAATGAGAATTAACAAATATGCAGCACTTGCTCTATGCCAGGCATATACTTCCTAAATGTATAATCAACCCAGTAGAGTATTGTCATTATTATCATTATCCCCTTTACAGGTGAAGAAACTGAAGTAGAGAAAAGTTATTTAATCAGAGAGCGAGAATTTGAGCCCAGGTAGCTGACCAGAGACTGTGCTCTTAATTACCAAACAACTCCACCACTTTCTCATCAGGAAGATAGGGTTTGACTTAATTATCTGTGATACCACAATAAATGATTTTTATGACTTAGTCAATAGTAAAGATATTGAAAATATAAAAAATCTAAGATACTTTTTATTTTAAAATTTAGCCCTTTTGGTAAATTGAGCCATTGCTATTGCCCGATTACTATTGATATTATTGGCAGAAACTGAGAGGATTCAACAGTGGAATAAATATTGTCAATTTTAGGAGGAAATTTTGACTTTTTATGACTACAAGTGACCTAATAACTATTGATTCTATGGAAAAGTCCCTGGAATAGTTTGATGTGGTTTCCTATGGCTCAGATAACTAGCATCAGGCATGTCACGAAAGGTTACACCAACAATCATTTTGGCATTTTTAGAATGATTTTAGAAATGATTTATGCCACAACTTGTAAAAATTCATAATTAGTTCTATAGTTTAGCTTATTTAGGTGTTAGTTTGCAACCTCAGGAGCTTCCTGGGTGTAATCTGATACCAGCCCCCATACATGGAAGGCAAGAGAGAGCAGTGGACCATTCCACATTGGTAGATGGCAGGTTTAATAAGCAAAAGAACTTACATACGTGGCTTGTCTTGGGCAGCTGCAAGACGAGTAGAACTCTGCACCCGCTTGCCAGAATCTTAAAAGTTTATAGAGAGACCTTAACTGGGTTCAGTCCGCATATCTTCCAGATAGTCTCAACCACGCCTTACTCTCTCAAGGCTATGTCCTTGGAGCAGCTCCCACTGTGGGAACAGTAGGCAGAGCATACATTCCAAGGAGATGGGAGGGGATAAGGAGCTTCCGATTGCCCAGGTCCAGCTCTCAGGTCAACTGGCGGTCACATTCTCTGGGTTACCTCCTTCAACATTCCTTCTCTTGTGACCAGCTCTTAAATCTTACATGTCTCCGTCGTCCACAATGTGCCCTGAGCAGTCAGCAAGGGGTTTCACCAGCATGGAGGTGGCTCATCTGGCAGCTATCTGGCTGCATTGGAGGCAGATGCCACAACAGCACTGTAGGCATATGCAAGAGAAAACACAGCTTAAGAACAATTTCCAAAATAAGTAATAATTTTTTCCACTAAGAGCCCCATAATCCGAACCACTGATTTATTAAGTCCCCTAGGCTGGGGGTTGGATCAGGGCATTCACTTGTGTTCTCATGTGATTTAATAAAGATGATGTATTAGTGGACTCATCAGGTATGAACACGCAACCTCCTGTTTGAATAATGGCACAGGTGCCCCCTTGTGAGAGAGTAATAATGTCCAAGGCAATCCTCTTTTGGAGGACAGCTTTTCTCATTGAGACATTTCAACAGAGTCAGCTCAGTAAAGACAGGCTTTGCCAGCTATCACTTAAGGCTTGTTGGGTGAGTTTAGTAAGGGCTTTTATGTGTGCTGTAATGTCCTCCAGGCCAATGGAGGGAACAAAGATGGTGGCAAAATGATCATACCAGCAAAGAAAAAACATGCCCACCTGGCCTTGAGGAGAGGGAGGTTGGCAGCTTTAGGAACCTAACCTGGTTGTATATAACATACACGTTGGCTGGGGGAGGCAGCAACATCAGGCACGAGGAGATGGACTGGGGGCAGGATATGCCAGACCAGGATGCCCATTTTCACTTCTTTTTCAGTGGTGCATGTTCCATTCCAGGCATAGTGTGTTTCAACAGGTCTGGCTTGTAGCAGGACAATGGGACCCCAGTGGAGACTGAGTAGCTACCCATCACCCAGGGGTGCGAAGTAACTCACCCATCCCAGTAGGATGTCTCATTGCAAATTCCAGTAGATGATGCCTGTCCCAGGCATGATGAGGCTTGGTGTCCTCAGCAGCATAGCACGTTGATCCACAGTGAGTGTCAAGACAATGGCTGTTTCCCATTACTTCCATACCTTTACAGCATTGAGTGTCTCAGCAGGGGTCCCCAGTCTGGCATATGGGGCAATAGGCCCTACTAGTTGATCATTCAAATGTATTACAGCCTGGGACAGTACTTTAGTCCACCCAGCCAAGATAGTTTTACCAAGATGATTTTAGTAATTTAATCTGCTGCTTTAATATTCCATTTTTCCTTTTTACCAACTCTGCTGCTTGTGGGTTATAAGGGAGATGGAACCTCCATTCAATGTCATGTTCTTTTGCCCAGTCTTGTACACCATAACCTTTGAAATGTGACCCTTGACCACTGTCTACATGATGAGAGAATCTGTACATGGTACTCAGCTTCTTTAATCTCCTAATGGTGGCAGCCTGGTTGGCATGGCGACAAGGGAAATCTTGGGTTTAGCCATATGCAGTATCCACACAAACCAAGGCATATTTAAAACCGTACATGGAGAAAGGGGGCCAATGTAATCAATTTGCCAATCCCTCACTGGTTGGAAACTGCAGTAGATGGTCCCAGACTCCGTTGACAGTTGCCTCGGGTGTTGTTTAGAACACACAGGACATACTGTTACTACGTTAACCAAGTCACTGTATTTCAAGGGCAATTCAGCATCATTGGCAATACGCCATTACACCGGGGTGCTCTGGCGGCCATTCTTTCTATGCAACCAATCTGCTGTATCTACTGAGGAGTGAGTTGCTAGGGCTCGTACCTGAGCAGGGGCATCAGCTTCCTGATTGTGAGGAGGTGTCACTGCCTTATGAGCCAGGATGTGGAAGACAATGAGAGTTGCCTTAGGCTCTTGCAGGTGGACCCAAATGTCTTTCCACATATCCTGACCTCACAGGGGCTTATTCATGATCATCCACCCCTCGGCTTCCCATTGATCAAGCTATAGGGTTAATCCCTTTAGAACGGCCCAGTTGTCAGTGCAAAGGGTTAATGGTGAGGGCTCATGAGTGATCACTAGCCAACGGCTCTGAGTTCAGCCCACTGGCTGCTGAGGTTTGTCCCTGTTTCCATACAGATGGTGTCGTTGTTGGGCTGAATGGTGACTGCAGTCCATGTGGGTTGGTTACCCTGACTAGATCCATCTGTATACCAGGCATCAGCGGGAATTTTCCCTACTCTCTCTACAGGCCACAGGGGCCACCACAAGAATAGGCGTGGGGGCATTTGGAGGATCTACACTCTCTACAGGGCCTCGTAGCACCTGCATTTTTAGAGAGAGTGGGCTGACAGATAGGGTGTTCCCCTGCTCTAAATAATCTTGCCTCTTAGGCAAAATATATGAGAATATAAGCCATGGCAAAGGTGGGTCGATGGAACATTCTCAATCCACACCTTGATAGGAAGAGAAGTTCTTACCATGATGTTGCTGTTTCTTCGTAAAACTCTCAACCTGGAGGAGCACTGTTTACACTGCTAGGGGCTATTGCTCTATGGGAGTATATCAGGTCTCTTCTCCTTCCAGAGCTGGGACCAAACAGGCACTCTTTCCATCTGTTGTCTCTACCACAGTGCCCAACATATACCTTCCGAAGTCACAGACACATCTAACTCAAACGGTAGCCCAGCTTGGGAGATGCCCAGAGCTTTAATCTGCTTCACTAGCATTTTTGTCTTCTCAAAGGAAGCTTGCTGCTCTGATTCCCAGTCCCACACATGACCTTTCTTTACCAGGTGGCATACGGGATGGAGGCACTGTGCCAGGTATGGAACAAAAGTCCTCCAAAACCCCCAAAATCCTACAAAGGATACACCTCTTTCTTGTTCATAGGGGTTGAATAGGCTTGCACTTTATCAATAATAGCTTCAGGGACAATGCACATCTGACCTGACCAAACGAATCTCAAAAACTTTATGGTGGTGCCTGAGCCTTGAACTTTCTGTGGGTTTACTGCCCATCCTCTCCATCAAAGACGTTCCATCAAAGTCTGCAGAGTGTCCTGTAGCAGAGACAAGTCTTCACATGTTAATGTTATATCATCAATGTAATGGGCCAATTTCGTTGATGTGGGGAAGGAGAACAGGGAGAGGTCTTTGGCTACTATCCCACGACATGTGTTGGGGCTGTGCAGGTAGCCTTGGGGAAGCACTTGAAAGGTCCATTGTTGTCCCTCCCACATGAGGACAAATTGATTTTGTGACTCAGTGGCCAGGAGTATATTGAAAAAGGCATTTGCTAAGTCCATTGCAGCATGGTACACTCCTAGGACCGTGGCCATGGTATCTAAGATGGTGGCAATGTTGGGCACAGCCACATGGATGGGAGGCCCTACCTTGTTCAATTCTCATTAGTCCATGGTCGTCCACCTCGAGCTGCCTGGCATTTTTGTCGGCCATACTGGACTGTTGAAAGCACTATACAAAAGCATACAATGTTCACTCAGTGCAGTTCTTGGGTATTTTCTCCTATTTCCATATCCCACCCCCTACCCCCAGGCATATTATATTGTTTGACAGTTACCACTCTTCACAGGGGTGGTAGATTTACTGGTTCCCTGTTGGTGTTTCCCCTCAGCACTGGTTTGATTGTTCTAACCCAGATGTAGAATTCACAGATAGAGGTTTGCAGAGTTTGACTTTGTAGGATGTCAATGCCCAATATGTTTTCTGGTATTGGAGAGATGAAGACCTCATATTCTCGGGGGAGGGGTGCTCAATTTGCATGTCAAAAGGACCTTCCTGACCATAACTGTTTTCCCTCCGTAACCATCAGTGGTGCTGAGGGGACCAGGAAACTTCTGAGGCTTATCATGTATTAGAGTATATTCAGCCTCAGTATCAACCAGAGCCCTTACCTTTTGTTTATTTCTGGAGGACCATGAATAGTGAGCTCAACATGAGGCCTCTGATCACCTCCAACGGCCCTCACCTGGAGGCAGTCTTGGCCTGCATCCTGTACCTGGGGCGTGGGAGGCACTCACCCCCAGTAGGACTGTATGCCTGAGGCCTCTGCTGGAGCAGGTGGGGCATCAGGGATGGCAGGGGCAGGTGGGGCAGGTCTGAACTGTTGTTCAGGTTTTAAGGCTCTCGACAGGCCGACCAACACAGGGCTGGGTTGTTAGTCTATCTGTTCAGGTGGGGTCCCTGCAGCAACGAGGTCAAACCACATTTACTCCCAGGTTATTTTTATTGGACCCTTTACAGCTGATCGGGAAAGTGTTTTGGCTTCCAACCTCCCGCTCTTTCTTGGGTCTTTCCCACAGCCTGTACCCATGTCCAGATTTGTCAGTTTCCCCCAGATCAGCAATGGATTGCCCCACATCATAAATATCTTGTCCTACAACACGGCTCAGCATGGTTATCAGTGTCCCTTACCAGGTGCTGGGGGCAGACTGGAGTATCTTAGTTTTTATTCCTACAGTGAATGTCGCCCATTAGGGCCTTCAAAGACAGGGGCATAGAGTGCCTGTTGCATTCCCAACTCCCTAAGGATTTGTTGAACCTCCTCTATAGATTTCCAGGGTCCCACATGCCCAGGGAGGACTCCTTCCTTCGTTGGGCCAAACCTCCCTACAGAATAGAATAATCCATTCTATAAAGGAATGAGTACCCTGAACCCCCCGAGGGCCATGCAGGTGCTGCCAGAGGGCAGGGGGGTGGTGATGTTGCTCATTTTCTCTTCCTCCTCCCTGTCAGAGAAATGCCATGGCCGCTGTATCTCATAGCCACACTAACCATGCCTGGATACTGTCCCTGGCCTTGTGCTGGAACTTGGCAGCAATATCAAAAAGCTCAGTGAGCATATATTCTCTTATCATGAACGTTTCCTGAATTGGGGGCTGCCCTGCTGGCTGGGGTTGCTGTGTTTTTGTTTTCCTTTGTATCAGGGATTGGACAGCACGGGGCATTTCGTTTGTCTCACTGTCAATCATCATAACATCCTCTTCTTCACTCTCATCACTTTCCCAGAGATTCCACCTCTTAGTGTCCCAATCAGGCTTTGTCACAAGCACTTGGGCCTTAATCTGCAGCAGCTTGCACCTTCCTAGCTTTGCAAATGGCACGCTAAGTTTTCTCACTGCTTATCTTGCTCTCCCACCTTATCTGTTAGCTCCGAAGCTAGCAGAGTAGTGAACACCACACGTCCTTCTCCAACCACAGCTCTTCTTCCAACTTTCTCTCTCAAGCTTCAGCCTCTAGTTGGGCATCAGTGGCCAGTTCAGCTGCCCACAGTAGAGGCCAGCCCACTGCAGCAGCCATTCGTTTCCCCTCTTTGCCACAGAGCACTATGCATTAGACCAGCTGGTGTTTTTAGGGCATCCCCACACTAACGGGGTGGCCCACAAGGATCTAACATATGGGTCACTCCTCCTCACATAAAGGTAGATGGCCAACTCAGCATTTACCCCATGGATGCCTCTTTCCCAAGGCCCATTTCTTTGGTCTCCTGGCTGGCTTACCAACTGTTAGTTCGCAACCTCAAGAGCGTCCCGGCTGAAATCTGAAACTGAAACTGGCTGCTTTGCATGGAGGGCAGGGAGAGATCAAAGAGGCAGACCACTCCAGATTGGTAGGCAGCAGGTTTAATAAGCAAGAGAACTTACATACAGGCTTGTCCTGGGTGGCTGCGAGATGAGTAGATCTCCACACTCGCCCATCAGAATCTTAAAAGTTTATATAGAGGCCTTAACTGGGTTCAGTCCATCTGTCATTCAGAAGGTTTCATCAACACCTTACTCTGTAAAAGCTATGTCCTTGGAACAGCTCCCACTGTGTAAACAGTAGGCAGAGTGTAGATTCCAACAACAGAGGAGAGGGCAAGGAGCCTCTGATTGCCTAGGTCCAGCTCGTGGATCAACCGACGGTCACATGCTCTGGATTACTTCCTCCAACATTAGGAAATAAAATAAATATAATATTTTTATATATAATGTCAACTTTAAATAAAATAATTAACAAATTATAAAAGCAAAGTTGAGTTTATTTGGGAATGGCAGAGGAATTACAATTCAGGACCAGCAAACTATGGCGAACCATAGGCAAGTCCAAAGAGACAAAGGGAAAGTCAGCTTTTACTAGATTTTAGGAGGAAATTGGGGAGGGTTGTTTTGAACAAAAGCTCATTGGAGAAGAACATGAATTTGAGGTTGTGACAGTTTCTTATTGGCTGCAAGCAGTGGTTGTTGCTGGGGCAGGGAGGGGGTCTTCCTTCCTTTTATTAAAAGCAGGAGATGAAATTCCTATGTGAAAAATGTCCTTCCTTGCCAAAATAATTCTTATCTTCCTTCTTCCTGCTGGTTTTGTAGGCTGCAGTGAGTGGTACATGCGTGAGAGCTCTCCCTTCAGAGCTTCTTGACTCCATCTTAAATGAGGTTTCCTTTATTTATTTTCATAATAAATATATAGATTTCCATGTTAATCTTATTTTTGTACCACTTATTAAATATTTTGAATATATACTTATGATTGCCAAATCTCACAAAAGTAGTTCTGGATAGTCCACACATTGAGAGTTATAGCTCCATATTATCTGACATATAGATGCAATATTGTTCTCCCCAAATTTATGTCGCTTGGTACCTCAGAATGTGAGGAAGTAGGGTCTTTGCAGATGTAGTTAGTTAAGCTGATGTCATACTGGATTAAAGTGGGCCTTAAATCCAATGACTGGTATCTTTATTAGAGAGATTCAGACGCTGAGATACACGTAGAGAAGAAGGCCATATGAATATGGCAGCAGAAATTGGAATTATGCTGTCACAAACCGAGGAATGCCAAAGATTGATGGCAACCACCAACAGGTAGAAGGGGCAAGGAAGGAATCTTCATTAGAGCCTTTGGAGGGAGCATGGCCCTGCTGATGCTTTGATTGTGGACTTAGCCTCTAGAACTGTAAGAGAACACATTTCTGTTTTAAGCCACCCAGTTGTGGTAATTTCTTATGGGAACCCTAGGAAACTAATACATTTGCCTCTGCACATCCTACTCATTCTTCAAGTCAAATTCAATCTTTTTCTCTTTTGGGAAACCTTCCTACTCAATGCATGGAGATATTGTGTTTCTCTAAACCCTAAGACGGCTTATTGTCTTGACCATTCCTACTCATCCTTCAAGATGCAGCATAGGCATTACCTTTCCAAGAAAGCCTTCCCTGAATACTGTCAACACCTTAATAAGCAAAGGGCTTTTGGTTACGCCCTCATGACTCTCACATTTTTGCCTTTATCATTGTATCCATCATGCTATTTTCATTGTTCATTTATCTGTGAGTTACTTGAGTGTAGGGATTGTGTCTTTCTTCTGTTCCTAATGTCACAGACCTTCAAGTGTTTGCTTATTGAATGCTATGCATGAAGGAAGGCTGAAAGTCAAGGAATTTTGCTCAATTGCATTCAGCAATGTTCTTATGATTTTTAGTTTAAATTCCTCTAGCCTTTGCCTTTATTTTCTCAGGGCCTATGGGCTTACAGGATTTATATGCTTAATGTAATAATAGATCATATCCCGGGGCCTTTGAATAGCTGCAGTATCTTCAGAGAAGTTGAAAACATATCAGAAATGGTTACAATATCCCTCTGATTTTTCCATTATGTTAATACCTATCATTTTTTCCAGCTTCCTTTGTTAACTTTTCTCCATTGATGCTTGGTTCTTCTTTCATTATTTTAAATTGTGAAATCATTATTAAAATTGTACTAATTTTTTTTAAAGTAACATTCACTGTTCTTTATTCCATTATGCTTAAATGATTTTATTTTTGTAAAGTCTGGTTGCTGCACATAGATACTTAGCCTTTATAAACTTTACTCACAGTGTGACTACAGTCTTGTTTTGTGTTTATATTGGACATCTGTTGCTGTTGCCTGCACCTTATCTGGTAGAACATCCTGAATCCATTTTGTCAATCCACTTCTCTCCCATTCTCAGTCCTTGTGGCTCTGCTGTGATGACTCTAGCTGCAGGAGTGGGCATATGACCCACACTTTCTGGAATTTTGAGCAAAGAAACACAGACTGAATATGATTGTGATATACTTATCCTGATATTGACTCTCAAATAAATAATCCATTTATTCTTGCTATCCTGATTTAATCGTCCATTTATGTAACAAATATCATTTGAGCACCTACATGTGCTGGTTTTAGCCTCGGGGATGCAAGTGGAACAAAACAGAAAATCTATACTCTTATGGAACTTGCAATGGTTGGGGTGTGGGAAAGTGAAAGACAAAAAAAAAAAAAAATTAAACCAATAAGCGGGCAGATTATTTCACATGGTGATTAAGTACCACGAATGTAATAAAAATATGCTGTGCTATGAAGAAAATAGAACACAAAGCTGTGGTAGGCAGTATATGGTGTGTGGAGGGAGTGGTTAATTTAGACGAGGTGATCAGGAAAGGCATTCCTTAAGGACAACATTAAAACTGAGACTAAATGATGAGACAGAGGTAGATTATCAAAGAAATAGAAGACTTGAACAACACTATAAACCAACTGGACATGACACACATTTATAGAACACTCCATCCAACGATAGCAGAATGCCAATTCTTCTTAAGTGTACATGGAGCATTCTGTAGGATAGACCATGTGTGAGGCCATAAAGCAAATCTCAATACATTTAGAAGGATTGACATCATACAAAGTATGTTCTCCAAACATCATAGAATGATATTAGAAATTAATAACATAAGGAAATTCGGTAAATTCACATATATGTGGAAATTAAACATGTTTTTAAATAACAAGCAAAACAACAGAGAAAAATCAACAAACCGAAAGCTGATTCTTTTAAAAAATAAACAAAATTGACAAACTTTTAGCTAGAGTGGCCTAAGGAAAAAAAAAAAAGGCTCAAATTACTAAAATTGGAATGAAAAAGTGGATATTATTGCAGAATTTATAGAAACAGAAAAAGGATAAGGAAACACTATGAAAAATTGTATGTCAGTAAATTAGAAAAACTAGATGAAATGGATACATTCCTAGAAAGACACAAATTATCAAAAGTGACTCCAAGAAATAGGAAATCTAAATTAACATATAATAAGTAAAATGGTTGAATTAGTATCAATAAACTTTCCACAAAGAAAAGTCCAGGACCAGATGGCTTCCCTGGTGAATTCTACAAAATATTTAAAGAAGAAAGAGCATCTATGCTTCACAAACTCTTTCAAAAAATAGAAGTGGAGGGCACACTTTCCGACTCATTTTATAAGACCATTATTACCCTGGTAGCAAAACAGACAAAGACATCACAGGAAAAGAGTAATGCAGACCAATATCCCTTATGAATGTAGACACAAAATTCTCAACAAAATAATATTGAGTTATATCCAGCAGCATATATAAAGGATTATAAATCATAACCACATGCAAATTTTTTGCAGGAATGCAAATTTGGTTTAAAAATCAACAACGAAAGATACCATGTTAAAAGAATAAAGGACAAAACCACATGATAATCTTAACTGATGCAGAAAAGCATTTGACAAAATTTAATACCCTTTCATGATAAAAATGCTAGACAAACTAGGAATAAAAGGAAACTTTGTCAACATGATAAAGAGCATCTAGGAAACACCTCTAACTAACATCATTCTCATTAGTGAGAGGCTGAAAGTTTTCCTCATAAGATCAGAGGCAAGTCAAGGATATCCACTCTTGCTGCTTCAATTCAATATTATAGTAAAGGTTTCAGCCCAGGAACTTAGGCAAGAAAAAGAAATAAAGTCCTCCAGATTGGAAATCAAGAAGTAAAATTATCACCGTTTGCAAATGATATGATCCTGCATGTAGAAAATCCTAAGGAAACAACAACAAAAATAACAAATCCCATTAGATGTAATAAATAAGTTCAGCAAGGTTGCAGGATACAGAATCAATATACAAAAATCAATTGTATTTCTATGTAGTAGAAATGAACAATATGAAAATGAACCATTTACACTTGTAGTATTACTAAAAAGAATAAAATACATAGGAATAAAATAAAATCTATTAAAGAGAGTGCAAGACTTAAACACTGATAAAAGAAAATATTGTTGGAAAAAATTAAAGAGTTCTTAAACAAATGGAAAAACATCCCGTGTTCACTGATTGAAATACTTGCTATAGTTAGGATGAAATATTCCCCAAATTAATCTATACATTCAATGCAATCCTTGTCAAGATGCTAGCTGGCTTTTTTTGCAGAAATTGATAAGCTGATTCTAAGATTTATGTCGAAATGTAAGGAATTCAGATTAGCAAAAATGATTTTGTAAAAGAAGATGTTGGAGGGATCACATTTCTTGATTTCAAAACTTGCTGCAAAGCTACAATAATCAAGACTGTGTTGTACTGGCATAAAGATAGTCATATAGATCAATGAAATAAAATTGAGAGTCCAGAAATAAATCCTTTCTGTTATGGTCAATTGATTTTGACAAAGGTGCTAAAAGACTTCAATGGGAAAAAATAGTCTTTTTAGCGAATGAGGCTGGGACACTGGAGTAATACTGGACTGCTGCCTCACACCAAACACAAAAATTAACTCAGAATGGATAAAAAACCAAAATGTGTTATATCTTTTTTATATATCATATATATGTCATATATTTTTTGTAGTATTATCTCTTATAAAACTCTTATACATATGACACCAAAGGAACAGAAGGCAAAGGAGAAAAATAGATAAATTGGACTCCATCAAAATTTAAAAGGTTTGTGCATGAAAGGACACTATAAAGTCAAAAGACAACCAACAGAATGGGAGAAAATATTTGCAAATCATACATCTGATCAGGTTCTAGCAACCAGAATATACAAAGAACTCCTACAACTTGTGGTCAGCAGAATAATGGTCACTTTAAGGTGTCGACGTTTTAACCCCTAGAACCTGTGAATATGTTATCTTACATGGCAAATGGTGCTTTGCAATGTAATTAAGCTAAGGACCTTGAAGCGGGAAGATTGTCCTGGATTATCTAGGTGGGCCCAATGTAATTACTAGGGTCCTAAGAGGGAGGCAGGAAGGACAGAGCCAGAGAAGATGTGAAAATAAAAGCAGAGGTCAGAGTATGTAGTCATGGGCTGAGGAATATGAGCAATTCAAGAAATAGAAAAAGGCTAGGAATAGATTCTTCCTTCAAGCCTCCAGAAGGCATACTGCTCTGTCAACGTCTTGAATTTAGCCTATTAAGACCCATTTTGAACTTTTGATCTCCAGAACTTTAGGATAATAAGCTGATGTTGTTTTAGGCCAATATGTTTTTGGTAATTTGTTATAGCAACAACGTGAAAATAATATGGATTTTGGTACCTGGAAATGGAGTGCTGCTGTACCAAATACCTAAAACTGTGGAAATGTTTTTAGAATTGGGTGGTGGGCAGAGGCTGGAAAATTTGAGAAGCATAACAGAAAAAGCCTAGATTGCCTTGAACAGATTGTTAGCAGGAATTTAGATGTTAAAGGCTCTGCAGGTGAGAGCTCAGAAGGAAATGAGGAGCATGGTGGAAAAAACCTATATAATCCTATAGAGAAAACCTATATAATCCTATAGAACACCTAAACCATCATAGACAGACTGTTGGTAGAAATATGGATACTGAGTGCTGTTGGTGAGGTCTCAGAAGGAAATGAGGAATATGTTATTGAAAAATGGATGAAAGGGGATCCTTGTTATATAGCAGCAGAAAATTTAGTAGAATTTTATTTTACAGCTATGTGAAAGGCAGAACTTGTAAGTGATGAACTGGAAATGCAGCTGAAGAGATTTCCAAGCAAGTGCTGAAGGTGTGGTCTGATTTCTTCTTGTTGCTTATAATAAAATATGAGAGGAGAGAAATCAGTTGAGAAAAGAACTATTAAACAAAAAGGTAACAAGGACTTGGTCGTTTGGGAAATTCTCAGCTTATCTAGATTGCAAAGGACACTAAACTTTGGAGAGTTAGCCACAGGTATGACAGGACAACCTTTTGCTAGTACCTGGGAAGGATCAAGAAGCCAGAGTATTCTTTGAATCACATAGAGGGCTCTTTGAAGAGATTAGGTGTATAACTCAGCCATCTCAGCAGAAGCCAGGGATAGAGATGAGATTATCCTTTGTGTAGGAACCTCTAGCTTATGGGAGTAAATCCACAGACATACACAAGAGACCCACAGAGTCTTTAGGAATGTTATACCAGCAGAAACTATCAGTTTAGGCACAGAAGGACAGAGAGAAGATAAAATAGAAGAAGACTGTCAGACTCCCCAAAATTCTATAGGCAGAAAACAGGCTGATAACTCGGTTGTAGACATGTGCTACTCTCCATGAAAAAGGAAAGATGCCTCAGAGGGTGGATTCATGAGCCCAGAGAGACAATAGTGGCTCTCAAACACTGGCAGTAAAGGGTATCAGATTTTCTTTTGAGAGTTACAATGTAATCTGTATAAAAACAATGATAGTAAAAGCAATGGCATCAAGAAGTGTCACTTATTGAGTGCTCTCCCAGTTCCAGACAACCATTCTATATGTGTTTCATTTGATTATTCTACCAATCCCATGAAGTAGGTACTCTCATGCCCATTCTAGAACATGTGTAAATTATGGTTTGGAGAGACTAAGAAACATGCCCATGGTTACAGAGCAGGAGTGGAGAAGGCTGCTTTCAAAGCCCAGAGTGGGTACCACTATGCTGCATTTCCTCCTCCTCCTGTAATGCATTAGGGTAACATAGTAAAAGTCACCTTAGAAGTACCAACTCTCAGACCAAAGGCATATTTTTCAGTTTATGGTACTAATATATGAGAAGGAAAAAAATTATCAACTGGAAGGCAGATATCAGCAGTTCCTCCTGTAAGTACTCCAGTACAGAAGATTTCTGAATATTTAAATCCTCTGGCCCTGCTAACCTCATAATAAGATAGGAGTACTTCAAGGTACTTTAGCTCTTGGATACTCTGTAATCCATAATATCCAATATTAGGTACAAAATATCAAATTCCACGCTCACTACAGAACCTATGATTTTACCATCTTCCACACAGATTGGCTCCAAATAGAAAATGTGGAGAGCACATATGCCTAAGGAAACTGGTTTACAGGGTAATTATATTTCTCATTGGAGTCACTAAAAATGACAATCTTGGAAATGTACAGTTAGGTGACATACTGTGGTGGTTAAAGCATAGATTTCAGAGGAGGACAGACTAAGTTTGAATTATGGTTCCATCACTAACTAGCTTTGTAACTATGGGCAAACTCTCTCATAAGATAATAGTGAAGACAAAATGTACTATTTCACATGACATGTTTACCACAGTAACTTATACATATTAAGCACTCAGTATAGTTTAGCTATTGTTATTAGGATTATACCCTCATCCCTGGGACTTGGTTAAGATGACTGTCTGAGATGACAAATCAGCTTCCTGAGCCCATATGATGGAGAAGACCTGGGACTCCAGGAAAACTCTTTCAGGGGTAATCTATCTGTCTGAATTCCATGGGTTTTCATAAAACAGAATAATCTCAGGAAATACAGGCAGGAGGGCGAGACAAAACTAGGAATGCTAACTTATGTTGTCAAGGAAGACTGTTAAAGTTCAATCATGCAAAGCCACAAATAGAACCAACAGACCCAACTGTCACCATCGTTTCATAAAAGAAAGAATATTTCAACATCAAACTCTAATAAGACAATAGCCTTGGAATAAATAATGGTTCTTTAAATAAATTTAGCTTTCTGGAAAATTAACTTAATTTACCTTGGTTTTAGTATTTGATGCAGATCAGTGAAAACGTTATCTTTTTTGATGCTAGTATGTGGACCACCATTTAGCAAAGATTGATCTAGATCATTTTGACAGATCTGTTGTCAGCCAACTAGATGTTGCTGGTAGACATTCCAAACTTGCTCCTCCATTTATATGCAAGATTGTGCTAAAATTTCTGTACTGCTTTCTTCATCCTCATTTTTTTTTTGGTGAGGAAGATTAGCCCTGAGCTAACATCTGTGCCGATCTTCCTCTATTTTGTATGTGGGTTGCCGCCACAATATGGCATGATGAGTGGTGTACATCCTGCCCGCTATCTGAACCTGTGAACCTGGGCTGCCGAATCAGAGAGGGTGGGACTTAACCACTATACCACGGGGCCAGCCCCTCATGCTCATATTTTTGTGAACAAATATCATGCACATGATCTGGCTACACCAGATTGCTGTGAGCTATTGCTGAGCTGGGATAGAACAGAAGATCATATAAAGAATTTTAGTTTCTCCTCGAACATACCTAACAATTTTTCAGCATATATTATGTTCTAGATGTTGTTTTAGAGTTTTATTTACATTATTTCATCAGAGCTCCACTGCCTTGTCTTTATAGAATAGTAGGTAAAATTATTCTCCTTTAAAGACAAGGTGTTCAAGGCATACAGAGGTTAAATGTCACAATCTAATAAATAGCCAAGCTAGGATTCTCTCCCCGGTTGTCTGACTCCGTAATCCAGCTCAGCTAGTCATTTCTTCATCTGCAGAGCTTGTCATCTGTGAGGGAGATGGACACATAAACACATTATTTCAACAAAATAACATATTATTAAGACCAAACAAGCACAAGTTACTTAGGAATATGGAAAATTAATCATTGGCCCATTCCGAGTTTCAGAAAAAGCTTCTGTAAGGAGATGATGCTTGAGTATAGTCTGAAAGGGTGAAGAAGATAAGAAAGGCATTCTTGAAAGAGAAAACAGCACCAGCGAAGGCATGGATATATGAAAGGCATGTAGAAACCATGCAGTTTGTGGAGAGCTCCATATAGTTCAAGAGGAACAAATATAAACAACTTGAAGGAGGTTTTTAAAAAATAACGTTAATATTGATGTGGAAGTTAACTATTGTAATGGAACTTGAGGGGGTAGGAAATTTTCTCCCTCCGCTATTTCCTGCAGGGGAATATCTGCAAGCTGGAGGATGGCTTTAAAAGCCCAGACATCTACATCCTCGCTTTTCTTTGCTTGTTTTCCGCTTGCTAATTAAACCGAGCTTTTAACAAACCTAACCCCATAATTAAACATGCCTATATATGAGCAAGGTGAAGAAGATACACTTCCTTATATCTGGAGTGCTTATATATAGGATTTTTAAGGTTAGGCATGGAACTTCTTGGAGTACAATTGTTTCCTGTTTGGAATATTAAAGGATGAGACAATGCCACTGGGAAAGATGGGCTCAGTAACTTCTTAGCACAAAGGGGTGGAGTCTTTCCTGGTATAGCACCACTTCCTCCCATGGCATACCAATGGAAGTGTTTACACTGCTGGGTTGGGAAGTGTTTTGGAATTATTAAGATGTTTCTTGTAAAGATATGCTAATATTGAAGCATATAATCAGGCTTGGTTGGGATTATTACTCTACTCTTTTGACATATGAAAGGCCATGTGGTCAATAACGTCTCTTAAAATCCTGCTAAGCAGTAGGCATCTATTTTAATTTAATGATCTTAGTACCACTTACTACCACTTAGTATCAAAATCTAGGGGCCACAACTATAAGAAAGTAAGGGTCTGGTTTCTTATATCCGGCAGGAAATGATGCAATGGAGCAAAAGCGAGCTAACGTATTCATGGCCTTGTATGCCATGTTAAGGAGCACACAAATAGTTGGGAATCATTGGTGGAGTTTAAGGAATGGAGCCTCAAATGGTCATATATGAAACAATATTTTCACATAACAGTGTGGAAGATGGATTAAGGGATCAAAGGTGGGAGGAGAGCAGCTGGAAGTCTATTGTAATCATTAGATGGTGGAAGAGCATGGGCTATGGAGTCAGATAGACCAAGGTTCAAATCCTGGATCTACTACTCCTGGATTTGGCTCTTGGAAAGTTACTTCGAGCTTTTCTAAGTGTCGGATTCCTCCACTATATGGAGAGTGTAGGAGGATCTAACTTGCAGGGTTGTTGTGGGATATAAGAGATCATTTGTGTGGAATGCCACATAGCACCTGCCATAATAAATAAATGGCATCATAATATCATGTAACTTTTGGGTGCCCATTACATTTTTTTCTCCATTCATATGCAATGCTAATGTTGGAAATTTCTTGCAAAGCTAATGGCATCTTTCTTTGTGTAATTAAGTATAAAACGTAGATTGAAAATCTCTCATGAAGGGAGCTCATTGATTAAAATTAACCCTGGTCAAGATATGGATGACTGACATGACATCTTAACCAGAAACCAAGGAGAGTAAGTCTCTGATGAGAGAAATGGAAGAATGAACAAGTTGCAGAAACAAGAGGCTGGTTGGTGGTAGATGTGTTGAAAGAATAAAAGGCAAACACTTTACAAAAAGGCTGGCCTTGCTAATTAGATCCATCTGTAGTTTGGCTCAAGCTAAAAGTTCTAGTTCTCTCTCCTCATCAACTCTTCTGAGTTTTCAGATTTTATTCCCCCATGAAAGAGTACTTTGAACAGAAACGAAATTCCCTGAACGCAATTTAAGAAAGGGTTGTGTTATTACTGAATGATCCTCTGGCTCCATTTTTTTTTTCTTTCCTGCTGGTAGTTTCAAAGCAGGATCTTCAGTCTTGAGGGTAGTTTGAAGTGGCTGTTTGGCCAGTAATACCCTTGCCAGCAATCATATTTATTCAGTGGTGGAGCAATGTGATCATTGTCATCCTCCAGAATAATGGGTTTGTTGGACAGCCTCATATGTCTATACTTGAATGGGAACACTGCTACTGCTACATTCAGCCATGGATTTAATAGGATACCTTTTGGTTAAAACTCTGGAAGAATGAGTTTGAGAGACAGAGTGAAGCAGTTGTATAAGTTGGACTGAACTGATGAGGTGTGAGTTCTTTGACTTCTTTTGTGATCAAAACAAAAATTGATTTTTCTTTATAGTTTTGGGCTGGGAAGCTGTTTCCTAAGCTATCAATTTATTTTTCCATTTTTCCAAAGTAAGTTGAGCACAGAAAAATTTGTAGTGCCAACTACCCACTGATAGTAGATATAATTGAGACAAATATATTTAATATATTACCTTTTTACAAATTAAAACTGGTTTCTTCTCATGTTATATTTTTTATGAAATATTTCTTCTATGATTTACAACTATTTGAAAACAAAAAGAAGATTAGTTTGAACAAAGAGTCAAATGAAAAAGCAATCCTGTTATTTAAATATGGTCTATTTCCCCAGACGGCTTCCCAGCTGAATTCTACCAAACATTCAAAGAAGACTTAATACCTATCCTTCTCAAACTCTTCTAAAAAATTGAGGAGTGGGGGAAGCTCCCTAACTCATTCTACGAAGCCGACATTACCCTGATACCAAAACCAGACAAGGACAGCACAAAAAAAGAAAATTACAGGCCAATATCACTGATGAACATGGATGCAAAAATCCTCAACAAAATACTAGCAAATCGCATACAACAATACGTTAAAAAGATTATACACCATGATCAAGTGGGATTTATTCCAGATATGCAGGGATGGTTTAACATTCGCAAATCAATCAACGTGATACACCACGTTAATAAAATGAAGAATAAAAATCACATGATCATCTCAATAGATGCAGAGAAAGCATTTGACAAGATACAGCATCCATTTATGATAAAAACTCTGAATAAAATGGGTATAGAAGGAAAGTACCTCAACATAATAAAGACCATATATGACAAACCCACAGCTAATATCCTCCTCAATGGTGAAAAACTGAAAGCTATCCCTCTAAGAACAGGAACGAGACAAGGATGCCCACTCTCACCACTCCTATTTAACATAGTACTGGAAGTCCTAACCAGAGCAATCAGGCAAGAAAAAGAAATAAAAGGGATCCAAATTGGAAAGGAAGAAGTGAAACTGTCACTATTTGCAGATGACATGATTTTATATATAGAAAACCCTAAAGAATCCACCAGAAAACTTTTAGAAGTAATAAACGAATATGGTCAAGTTGCAGGATACAAAATCAACATACAAAAATCAGTTGCATTTCTGTACACTAACAACGAAGTAGCAGAAAGAGAAATTAAGAATACCATCCCATTTACAATTGCAACAAAAAGAATAAAATACCTAGGAATAAACTTAACCAAAGAGGTGAAAGATCTGTACACCGAAAACTATAAAACATTTCTGAAAGAAATTGAAGAAGACACAAAGAAATGGAAAGATATTCCATGCTCCTGGATTGGAAGAATTAACGTAGTTAAGATGTCCATACTTCCTAAAGCCATCTATAGATTCAATGCAATCCCTATCAAAGATCCAACAACATTTTTCACAGAAATAGAACAAAGAATCCTAAAATTTATATGGAACAACAAAAGACCGCAAATAGCTAAAGGAATCCTGAGAAAAAAGAACAAAGGTGGAGATATCACACTCCCTGATTTCAAAATACACTACAAAGCTATAGTAACCAAAACAGCGTGGTACTGGCACAAAAACAGACACACAGATCAATGGAATAGAATCGAAAGCCCAGAAATAAACCCACACATCTATGGACAGCTAATCTTTGACAAAGGAGCCAAGAACATACAATGGGGAAAAGAAAGTCTCTTCAACAAATGGTGTTGGGAAAACTGGATAGCCACATGCAAAAAAATGAAAGTAGACGTTTACCTTACACCATACACAAAAATTAACTCCAAATGGATTAAAGACTTGAATGTAAGACCTGAAACTGTGAAACTTCTAGAAGAAAACATAGGCAGTATGCTCTTCGACATCGGTCTTAGCAACATCTTTTCAAACATCACGTCTGACCGGGCAAGAGAAACAATAGAAAAAATAAACCAATGGGACTACATCAAACTAAAAAGCTTCTGCACAGCAAAGGAAACCATCAACAAAATGAAAAGACAACCTAACAATTGGGAGAAGTTATTTGCAAACCATACATCTGATAAGCGCTTAATCTCCAAAATATATAAAGAACTCATGCATCTCAACAACAAAAAAACTACCAACCCAATTAAAAAATGGGCAAAAGACCTGAACAGACATTTCTCCAAAGAAGATATACAGATGGCCAACAGACACATGAAAAGATGTTCAAAATCACTAACTATCAGGGAAATGCAAATCAAAACTACAATGAGATATCACCTCACGCCCGTCAGAATGGCTATAATTAACAAGACAGGAAATAACATGTGTTGGAGAGGATGTGGAGAGAAGAGAACTCTCATACACTGCTGGTGGGAGTGCAAACTGGTGCAGCCACTATGGAAAACAGTATGGAGATTCCTCAAAAAATCAAGCATAGAACTACCATATGATCCAGCTATTCCACTGCTGGGTATTTATCCAAAGAACTTGAAATCACCAATTTGTAATGGTACATGCACCCCTGTGTTCATTGCAGCGTTATTTACAATAGCCTGACTTGGAAGCAACCTAAGTGCCCATCAAGAGACGAATGGATAAAGAAGATATGGTATATATACACAATGGAATACTACTCAGCCATAAGAAACCATGAAATCCAGGCATTTGTGACGACATGGAGGGACATTGAGGGTATAATGCAAAGTGAAATAAGTCAGAGGGAGAAGGACAAATACCGTATGATTTCCTTCATTAAGTAGTAGGTAATAACAACAATAAACAAACACATAGGGACAGAGATTGGATTGGTGGTTACCAGAGGGTAAGGGGGGAGGGAGGAGGGTGAAAGGGATAATTCGGTACATGTGTGTCGTGATGGGTTGTAATTAGTATTTGGGTGGTGAACATGATGTAATCTATGCAGAAACAGAACTATAATGATGTACACCTGAAATTTTTACAATGTTATAAACCAATGTTACTGCATTAAACAAAAAATAAAAACAAACAAAATAAATAAATAAATAAATATGGTCTATTTCCCTACATCAGTACAATAATTCTATGATATGACAAGGTGGATTATGAAATATTTTATAACCAAAAATATTAATAAATAGGCATCGATAGGGTAAGCGCAATCATTTCGCTTAAAGAATATGCCCTGTGCATGGATAAAATTGGCAGCAATCGAAGTTATAGTAAGATCTGAACGGCTCTGAAAGGTCCTTCTGTCCTCAGATTCACCATCCCCCAGCTCCCAGGTCACAGTCCTCGCACTGGCCCCTCTTGTGGGAGAAGGTTTTATGATGTGGATCAATGTCTCTCTTCCAACATTTATTTAAAAGAATATCACCTTGTGGATAGAGAGACAGGCTTTGCAGCACATTTCTCTATTTCTTACCCCTACTGGTCAAGGTTGGACCAACGGTGGGCAAAAGCAGGACACCAGAAATAAACAACCCACAGGGCCCAGCTCAAGTAGGTAAACTGGGTCCATCAGATTTTCTTGGTTGCTTTGAATCAAGAAATACTGAGAATACTGAGACTGCGCCCATTAGCGGATGTCAGGAAGCTCTGCTGGGGCCCTGGCCAGCAGACTGCACACGCAGGTTGAAGAAACAGACAAGGTATTGAATATAGGGAGAGGAAATTGGTCAAGTTGGAGGAGGAGCAGACATGCAGAAAAGTGGAGACGTGGAAAAGAAGAGAGACCTAGAGGAGAGGGGCGGTGCCTCACTCTCTGGCTTTCCGGTGCTGGTTCAGCCCATAAATCCTTCCGATAATTGCGTGCTCTCTCTCTGGTAATTTAAACCAAATCTCTGTTTTTCACAACCTAATAAGCTAAACAAAACCAAATATCAAACGTTTTCGCAATTGCAAATAGATTTCAGAAACATTGACGTAATATTTAGTAAGTGCCCTTTGGTTAACGAGCTTAAGTAACCAAACTAATGAGCAGGTCACCTGACGGGCCTGAGGAAAGGGGCAGGAATAGAAAGGTCTTTATGGGAAGAGGAGGCTTAGGGGAGTTCTAACGCCCGTCGCTAGTTTTTCTCCTGAGAAGCTTTGGGCTGGGAGTCTGGGGAGAGGGGAAAGAAACACCGTAAAGAACACTTTGTTTTTCTCCGGAAAATGACTTTCACTTAGTTGTGAGTTGGTATTATACCCTAAATTTTCACTGAGGCATCAGAAAAACTGCTTTCTGAGGCTCACACTTACATTTCCTATTGAGATATGGATATTATCACCACTGACAACATTGCTTGGGTTCCCCTTAGGAAATTCCACATAAGAAGTTTCTTTCAGAGCTAAGTGCTAGGTAAAATTTGCTTCCTCTTTGGAACAGTCATGGTTTATCTTCATGGGCACTGAAAAACCACTCAAATGATTCTGTTACCATTTTTATTTTGGTTGTCAGGAAACTCAGAGGTAAAGTCCTGGTGGACCTTCTGGCCCGTGTATCTGCACTCTCTTTTTTTCTCCAGGCCTTAGATTCCTGGGTTTAACTCTGTGCTCACTAGGCTTAACATTTATGTTGTAATTCATATTTTAATATTTCATTGCATACATTTCTTTAAATTGTCAAACTCGGGCTCTTCCCTCACTTGTCTTTGTTCACTCTGCTTCTCTGGCTGGAAAGCCTTTAGCATCTGCTCCCCTCCCTCTACCCCCGCCACCTGCACTTCCTTGAAGACTTATTCCAAGCGCCACCTCCTGGAAGCCCTGCTGATGACTTCAGACCACACATCCTGTCCCTTTCTCTGGCCTGCACTCGTCACACTGCCCTGCAACCATCTGTTAAATGTCTGTCTCTCCCTCTAAGCTGTCAGCTCCTTGAGGACAGGAACAGCTTTGCACAGCAAGCAGCCAGTGCTCCATACGTGTTCAGTGAATGAGCAGATGAAGCACTTTATAGAATACAGTAGAAAACATGCAGACCTTAAACACATTCCAATTGAAGAGCAGTTTCCTACAAAGAATAATAGTCGGTAGTGATCAAGCGCTCACTATGTGTCAGGAGGTATTTGTGTATTTTTTACATATTAACTTATTTAATTATGCCTCCCCAAAAGAGATAGTGAGTACTATTACCATCTCCCTGTTACAAATGAGGAAATGGAGGCCCAGAGAGGGTAAGAGATTTGCCCAAGTTTACACAGCTAGTGGCACAGGAGGACACAGAATGCAGGTGGCCTGCCGCTGGAGCCTGCACACTAATCTGCTTTGCTCTTCTGCCTCTCTCTGTCGTCAGGGACAGCTTGGGGCACCACTTTTATTTTTCTGTATGTATGTGTGTATATATTTTTGTTTTATTTTTTAAAATTGAGATATAATTGACATATAACATTATGTTAGTTTCAGGCATACAACATATACTCAATATATGTATATATTACAAAATAATCACCACAGTAAGTCTAGTTAACATCCATCACCACACATAGTCATGATTTTTTTTCCTTGTGATGAGAACTTTTAAGATTTTTTCTCTTAGCAGCTTTCAAACATACAGCGCAGTGTTATTAACTGTTGTCACCATGCTGTATATTACATCCCCAGGACTTATTTATTTTATAACTAGAAGTTTGTACCTTTTGACTACCTTCACCATTTTCCCCACCTCTCCACCCCGTAGCTCTGGCAATCACTAATCTGTTCTCTGTAACTCTGAGTTTGTTTCCTTGTTCGTTTGTTTCAGAGTCCACATATAAATGAGATCATGTGGTATTTGTCCTTCTCTGTCTGACTTATTTCACTTAGCATAATGCTCTTGAGGTCCATGCATGTTGCTGCAAATGACAAGATTTCCTTATTTATGATGGCTGAATAGTATTCCATTGTGTATATATTACCTTTTCTCTAGCCATTCACCCATCAATGGACACTTAGATTACTTCCATATCTTGGCTGTTGTAAATAATGCTGCAATGAATGTGGGAATATAGATATTTGTTTGAGTTAGTGTTTTTATTTCCTTCAGATAAATACTCAGAAGTGGAATTGCTGGATCCTATGATAGTTCTATTTTTAATTTCTTGAGGAACCTCCATACCATTTTCCGTAGCGCCTGCACCAATTTACATTCTCACCAACAGTGCACGAGGGTTCCCTTTTCTCCACATCCTTGTCAACACTTGTTATTTGTTTTTTTTGATAATAACCATTCTAACAGGTGTGAGATGATATCTCATTGTCATTTTGATTTGCATTTCTGATGATTAGAGATTTAGAGCACTTTTTCATCTACCTATTGGCCACCTGTATGTCTTCTTTGGGAAAATGTCTATTCAGAGCCTTTGCCCATATTTTAGTCAAATTGTTTGTTTTTTTGCTATTGAGTTGTATGAGTTCTTTATATATTTTAGATATTAAAACCTTGTCAAATATATGATTTATATTTTCTTGTATTCCATAGATTACCTTTTCATTTTGTTGATGATTTCTATTGCTGTGCAGAAGCACCAATTTTGGTTGCTGTTCCAAAAGCCTAAACCCATGTTTTGGATTGAATGTTTTAGTCAATAGGCATTTTCATTCTCCCTACATCATGCTGTATATATGTAGGCATTCACACTGCCTGGTTCTGAGGCCCTTCTTTGACTTTCCTTTGATACTGTAACAGAATTATCAGATGCAAGTAAAATATCTAAATGACCTAATACGGTTCCTAACACATATTATGGAAACTTCTATCCTTGTTATTATTCTTATTACCAGTTATCTTCTTAATTAACTACCTAATTAACTTCTTTAGTGTGAGAGTTTTTGTTTTACTCACTCAAACACAGTTGGTGCTTATAAATGTTAACTTGTATTAAATAGTTCCTGACAGATTGGGGGATAGCAAGCTTATACATCTGAGGCCACAGATAGAGTGGTTCTGTTCCTTCATGCTCAAAAAATATTTATTGAGCACCTACTATGTACCAGGTACTATTCTAGTTTGTGGGGGATCCGACAGTGAAGACACAGACAGAAAGCTCTGTTTCATGGAGTTTGCATTATGATGCAAGGAGGCAGAGAATCAAGAACATAAAAAGTGAAAATATATAACATGTGAGATGTGCTATGGAGAGAACTAAGTGAAGCATGAAAAGAAGGAGTGCTGGAGAGATTCCCATTTTAAAAGTGGAGTAAAGGAAAGACTTGCGGAGAAGGTGACATTTGGGTAAGACATGAAGGGGGTGAGAGAGGGAGCAATGTGAGATGGCAATCAGAGGGAGGAGTGTCCAGGAGAGAAGACAGCAAATGCGAGGGCGCTGAGGAAGGAGTGGGACACACAGGCTTAAAGAGCAGCAAGCCAGCCAGTGTGGACCAGTGAGGGTTTGAGTGGGGAGTTTTATGAGATAAGTGGGGTGGGGATGGAGATTATGTAGTGCGCAGGCCATTGTAGTGATTTTGGCTTTCACTTGAAATGACAAGAAAGCTATAGAAGGGCGTAGGAAAGAGCGAGATGATGTAAGGACAGAAGGAAGAAGACAAATTAGAAGGCATTTCAATACCCATGTCAGGGATGATGCTGGCTTGTTACAGGTTGGTAGCAGTGGAGGTAATGAGAAGTTTTTGATTGTGGATGTATTTTTATGGCAGTGTGGGCATGCTGAGATTTGATGTGGAGGGTGAGAGTAAGAGAGAAGTCATAGACAGCAGGGCCTGAGCAACAGGAATGATGGAGTTACCAACTCTGAGATGGAGAAGACTGGAAGGAGCTCTGTTTGGGACACATTAAATTTAAGATGCTTATTAGATACCCAAGTGGGGATGTTAAGCAGACAGTTGGAGACAGGAGTTCAGGCAAAAGACCCAGGGAGAAGAGTCATTATTTGGGAAAGATCAGCCTATAGATGGACTTTAATGCTGTAAGACTGGTGAGATAATGAAGGAAGTGAGTATATTTAAAAGAGAGAAGATGTCTAAGACTGAGTCAAGAAGATGAGGTGGATCCAGCAAAGAAGATGCAAAAGTAATGGGCAGTGTGACTGGAGGAAAATTCAGAGAGGGCGATATCCCGGGAGTGAAATAAGCGAACACTATTGACAAGGAGTGAGTGATAAACTGCATCAAATGTGAATTGAGGATGGAGAATCGACAGTTACATTTATTATAGCAACACTGGGTTCAA
The DNA here is from genome assembly GCF_020826845.1 of Diceros bicornis minor. Classification (NCBI taxonomy): domain Eukaryota; kingdom Metazoa; phylum Chordata; class Mammalia; order Perissodactyla; family Rhinocerotidae; genus Diceros; species Diceros bicornis. The sequence goes on along the minus strand of NC_080749.1, from coordinate 10,427,381 downwards.
TGGTGACCTTGACGGGAATATTTTCTTCTTGAAGCAGCAGTTAAAAGCCAAAGAAGGTGGAGGCATTCTGCTTAGATGAAAGGGATCGGCTATCAGGAGAGAAGGGCTCAACACCATATCTGGAGGGGCCAGGTCAACATTGAAGCCACAAATTCCAGATTTTGGAGTAGGTGAAACAGAAACTTAGTTCAAACAGGCTCACAAATAAGAATTTCCTGAGAAATTACTTTGAGTGCAAACTGGTGTTTTTAGCTCATCTTTATAGGAGATGGGTGTGTGGTATTTGAATGTCTGGGGCTGGCTCGTGGAGTTAGTGAAAGAACGAACATAGACTCTTTCCATTTGGGATGTAAAGTAAATGTAAAAAAAATAATAAAATATAATTGTGTTTATTTGATCCAAATTTGTGTGGAAAAATGTTTTTAAAAAGAAAAAATGAGCAGATTAATTATATTGTTGCATTTAGAAAAGGTCTTGGGTTGCTGTTATTTTATCTTTTTTGACTATCCTTTAGATTTGACCAATCCCCTATGTTTACAGAAAGTTAATTTTATTTTTGGACTGTACATTAATTTCATTTCCCAGCATAATGAAATGCCACTGAACAATTTCACTATCCCTGAAAAGTGATTTGATCATTTTGGGTCAGAAAATTAGCCTTAGGCTGAAACACAACAAATCTCCCATTACTTTGTCTCAAAAAATAAATAAATAAATAAAAGAGTTTTCTGGATTTACTGCATCCAGTGATCATTTGGGTGAAAGAAAGTGTCTGTTCCATCCCTTGTGGTGCCAAATTTCATCACATTTTCTTCACCGCACAGCTTGTCAAATGTGAGCAAATGCTTAGGATTTCAAGGCAGTGCTAAGATTTTCACTTAAATTGTCTTGGAACTTGGTGGCCCCTAATTAATCCAGTCACTGCTAGACATTTTGTGTGATATTGTTTATGTAGTTGACAGAAAAAACACATCTGTGCTGCAAGTATAGTGAAACAGGAGATACAGACTTTTAAATGTGGCCATTAAGTGTCCCAACAGTATGCACAGATATAGTTGTTATTATTAATGTTGTTATTTTTAAAGAGCTTAGAAAGGAGGCATGGGTAAGGAGAGTTAAATACTAGGCTGACTTTGGACTTTGTTCTCTGAGGGAGTTGTTGAAAGTATTTGAGCTGAAAACAGCATGATCCCTTCACTCTGGTGGACCTTTGGAATACATATAGGAGAAAGATGAGATTGCTGATGAGGAACTGATTAAGAGATTATTAAAATTGTCCAGATGAAAACAATGGACCTAGACCTGGGATAAAAGAAACAAGGGCAATGGCAATGATGTAGTCGATATTATTGTGTTATTTTGGATTTTGCTGTGTCTTTGATTCTAGAAAATGTAAGTATAGCCCAATTTTCCCTTCTCTAGAGTTTCCAATTCTAACATTTGCTTCCTTACTTCGTTTTGGTGAGGTGCTCCAATATTGAATGCATTGTCTATTTCCTTGAGTCCACTGAATTGGTGTTATTTCTTTCCCTTTCTAAAGATGAGGGGATTATCAACCATACCAACTAGCCATTTCTTTATGCAATTCAGCTATCTGAAAGTTCTCTTGGGCAATCTTTGTTCATTGTATAAATCCATTTTTCTTTTACCAAATCCCAGAAAAGAGAGGAGACATCAAATTCTTTTCTAAATGGTAACTATGTGTGCCTTGTTCCATCTAACTCATCTTATGGTAAAATTGAGTGTTATGTTATGACTTTTAATTTGGAAACTGCTCTGGCATGACTGAATATGGCAGAACGTGGTATACAACAATTCCTGATATACTACTGGCTTGTGAATTGAAAGTAGATATTGAAAATAGTCCTTCTTAGGAAGTCTAAGCCTGAGGGCATTGCCTGGTGATGTGTCTTACCCATAATTGTTTGTTTTAAGTAGAAATAGGAAATTTTTTGAAGCAGATTTTTGTAACTATTATGTTAATCTTAAAAAACACGTAACTAGATTCCAGTTTATGGAATCCTTGTTTCCTAAGCTGTTTTGCTTAATGTGCAAATAGGCAACAGAGGCCCATTATTCCTCTGCAGTGCTCTCATTTTTGCATCTTCTGGCCCTATTCCATGCCTGCCCCTTAGGAGGCAGCCAATAAATTAATGCTGAAACTGTATAAACCCAGGAACAGTCTAATTTGACATATTAATATGTCATTGAAGAAAGATTTTACGGATATTAACATCTTAAGCAAACCATTCATTTAGGAACAAAAAGTCTCACGTGTACCCATTTATGATTTTCTGAGTTTCTACTGTGTATGGCAAGCAATAATTACTGCTAGGGTCTTCTGAAATGAGAATAGCACTGCCCTCATCCTCCAGGAACTCACAGTCTGAAGGAGGTGACAACTTTGTAAATTATTACAAAACGGTATGAAGTGTTGCAATAAATATGTGCAAAGACTTATTATGGTGTGCCTGAAAGGGCCTTGTCAAGCCCATTTCAACCTAGAAACACAACATCATAGAATTTTTTTCCAGAGTTGGAGGCAATCTCAGAGGTCATGAGGCAAGCTTTTAGTTTCTCTTCTTAGAGAAGTTAAGTAAAACCATCTTTAAAATGAATCACAAGCAGATAGCTTGAACGAAGACACTCTATCATTTATTAGCTTAAATAAATAATCATTAATTCAATAAATAATTATTGAACACCTACTATAGGCCATATACTTCTTAACAACTCAAATATTATTACCTGCTTTCAATGTATTGAATACCTGTTTATATATTCTAGTGTCTTATGTTTTAATTCTCCCACATTAATAAAGTCTAATTTTAAACTCTTGGCTCCTTCCCTCCCAAAATATTTCCTGCATGATAACTTTTAACTTTGGATTGGAGTTAAACTGACCAGAATATAAAAAGAGATAACTTTAGGAGCAGGTCCACTGGTGAATTGTTTATGTTCTCAAAAATTTTCCAACCCAGAAATGGTAATTTTTCTTTTTCAAATAGAAAATGGTAGCAGGGCATTGATGAAGACCATGGAAACTCTAGATATTCGGGAATAGTCTCTGACTTCAATAGAAAGAACAGGTGCTACACAATAGGAACTTCTCAGTAAGGGAAGTAGTGCTCATGTGGGCAAGTTAAATGGAAGGGATGGTTGAACTGTTCCAACAGTTGGCTATGAAAAGGGCAGCATAGACAGAAAAAAGAGAAAAATTCTTTTTTGCAAGTTTCCCATACTCCCTGCTGATGGTGGATATGAAGAAAAGTTGTTGTTACTTTCTGCCATTTTGGGGGGTAAGAGTGGGTTAGACTCAGTAAATTGTAGCTATTATTATTAGAGCCATATTCCAGAATTTTGTTTGGAGACTCTAGCAGAGAAAGAAAGCCTCATACACTCCTGAGCAAAGAATAGTTCTTCCATATATGAGAAAGTGACTCTTCAGTGGAACTCAAGCATAGAGGAGATGGAAGAAGAAAAACTCAAAGTCATGTAAAAAATCTGATTTCTGTAATGACAGACTACCTTGATTAGACTAACCCTCCTATAGATAATACCTATAAAATAAAAAATAAAAACAAAAGAATTGAAAAACACAACTAATTGTAGGCTCTAAAGAGCAAACACGGGAAAATAAGAGTGTGATTTATAACTTGGCAGCGTTAGGCCTGAAGGTCCCCTCTGATGCCCCATACTCAATTTGCATGCAGCTCCAGCTGCAGAAAGCTGTTGCCTTATTGGCATGAGGTTTCAGAGGGTAGAGTTCATGCAGAACAATGACAAAGTTATAGGCAAGTTCTTGAAAGGGAGAAAGCCACAGAGAACGAACACCCTGATCTGCATATAAAATGCACCCAAATCCTTGGCTGACTGCTAAACTATGTCTGCAAGGGGGAGACTCAGGGTGGGGGTGGGGAAAGGGAGAAGTCCTGTAAAAAAAATAGAGCAGCTGGAGATTGAAAGAACTAAGTGGACTTTTTAGTCCATAGGGGAAATACACTGTAGGGGAAACAGAGTTTGGATTTTGAATCCAGCCAAATCAACTATCTTCTAACCAAATATCATTATTCAGAAGAATAGAAAAGAATCCAGAGTCTTTACAAATGTATCATTGATAATATTCAGATTCAATAAAAAATCACTTTACATGCTAAGAACCAGGAAAATGTTATTTATACTCAAGAAAAAAACAGTCAATAGAAACTGGCCCTGAGATGACCCAGATGCTGCAACCATCAAAAAAAGATTGCTAAAGTCACCATTATGAGTGTGTGCAAGAACTGAAGGGACTTATACACATAATAAAAGAACAGATGCACAATCTTAGCAGAGAAATAGAAACTACAAAGAAAAACTACCAAATGGAATTTCTAAGCTGAAAAATGCAGGAATTGGAATGAAAATTTTACTAGAAGGATTTGACAACAGAAGAAACTAGGGAACTTGAAGGCAAATCAAAAGAAATTGTCAAATGTAAAATATGAAAAGGAAAAAAAAGTGAAGAAACATGAACAGAGCCTTAGAGATCTGTGAGATTACCAAGCAACGTAACATATGTGTAACTGAGTCCCAGAAGGAGAGGAGAGAGAAAATTAAAAAAAAATCAAGGTTGAAAACTTTTCAAATTAGGTGAAAGATGTTGACTCATCCACTTACAGGTCAATTTATGTTTAACTAACCCTAAGCAAGATAAATACAAAGAAAAACACTCCAGGAACATCATAGTTAAACTGCTGAAATCCTAAGAAGAAGACAACCTTGAAAGCAGTTTGAGAAAACCGTTACATGACACACAGGGAACGATGATACAAATGGCAGTCAACTTGTCATCAGAAACAATGGAGGACAGAAGTAAATGGAGCATTTAAAAGTGCTAAAAGACAAACACTGTCAACACAGAGTTCTAGATTTAGCAAAACCATCCTTCAAAAACAAAGATGAAATGGAGAAGTTTTCAGAGAAACAGAAACTGAAGAAATTTGTTGTCAACAGATCTAGTCTGTAAGAAATGCCAAAGGAAGTTCTATTCTTCAGGGTGAAGAAAAATTATACCAGATAGTAACTTGAATCTAGGTGAGAAAACAAAATATGTGGAAATAATAAATATCTATGTAAATATAAAAGACTAGGAGTTTTTCTTTTCTTAATTTTTCAAGAAAAACCCTATGACTATTTAAAGCAATAATTATAACATTGTAGTATGAGGTTTATAATGTTTATAGGTATAATATATATGATAATTATAGCACAAGGGATGGTGGTAGTGAACTGAGCTATAATATTAAATGATTTCTCCATTTTTCACATGAAGTAGTAAAATATTATGTCCATGTAGATTGTCTTATGTTTAAGATGCACATTTTAATTTTTAGTGTACCAGTAAAAAATAATGCATAGAGATTATAGCTAAAATATCAGTAGAGGAATCAAAATGGATTACTAAAAATATTTGATTAACCTGAAATAATATAACATAATGTATAGTATAAAATAAGACATAAGATAACACCTGTAAATCAATAAGAAATACACTAAAATGCCAATACTTGAATGGATCAAGAAGGCATAACGAAATAATCCACAAAAAAAAGAAAAGAAAATGGTCAATAAAAATGAGATAGAGGCAATTGACAAAGGAAAAATTCAGAACTTTCTGAAATTGTTAAAAGCAAAGCTGTATTGTTATTTGAAAAGATAGCCAGTAAGAAATCTTTTTGGGAGACATTTAAAAAAAATTTCTAGGAAGAGTAATGTCTGACATTGAATTTTAATTTTTTTCTTGGCTTATGTGGTAATGACCCTCTCTTATCTTCAAACTTTCAATGAAGTCCAATATACTCAAGAATCTTGCACTAGTAGTGTTTGGAGAAATGTTATCATAACTACCACTGTCACTATAATATCTCCTTACTACTTCTCTTCAATATCTACTACTGTTGTAAGCCAATGTGAACCAATGGTTTACTCTGTGCCAAGCACTGCATCATGTACTTTACGTGTTTTATCATTTAATCTGGATTCACTCCCATTTCATGGATGAAAAAACGTGGAGGCCTAGGGAGCCTAAGTGATTCGCCCAGAATCACACACCTAGTAAGTGGTGGGCAGGCAAGTTTCTCCTTGGCTCTCTGACATTGGTGTCAATGTGTGTAATCATGGGTTATGTTGAAGGAAGAGAGATGGTACCAAAGTGGCACAAAGTGGGCTAAAAGGAGAGAGTAGCTGCCTAAAGACTCAAGAGGTAAGAATGGAAGCAAGTGTTAGATGTTAATGGAAAAGATCCTGGCAAACTGGAGGATGTTGAAATAGTCAGCTGTTGTCTAAGTTACAAGAAGATTAGGATTAACATGGGACAATAATAATTTGAAAAACAAAATGAGATACAGAATTGAAGTAGTGTGCAAGTATAATTAACATACATTTATTTGATCTTATTCATATAAAAATAATGCAAGAATTCAAGATTAGAAAATAATAAAATCCAAATATTTAGTTACCCTCTGTGTTTGGACAGTGGAATCACATTGATCTCTATTGTTCCTTATACTGTTTAATTTTCAAATTTTCTACTATGAACATGTACTATTTTTATAAGCAGAAAACATATTTCTAGAAGGAAAAAAAGATGAAAGCACCACCATTTCGACAGCTCCAGGAAGCAATGTAAAAGAATAAACATAATTTCATCAGGCTTTGAAGAGTATCTCTCACGGCAGCTGCTTCTGAGAATCTGATATCTTCTCTGAGGGAAACTGCTCATTAAACAATTTTCAATAATGTGATGAAGAAATACAGCAAAGTTATTAAAGAAATGATGGCTCTCCCAGGGTACGCATACCACAGGGGCAAGAACCACTCTTTAAATATATTTTCATTTGACTATTGCTACAGACTGGAGCCACATTATCATACCTAATTTTTAAAACTCTTTTTAATGGGGGTCATTCTTGTTGCCTTGAAACTGGCTCATTTTATTACTTTGGAGCCTCTGTGGAGCCTGGGGATTTTATATTCTTTTGATACTTGCATATGGTTTGGTTTGTGCTAAATCAAAGGATACAGTTTGCTTGTGATGACTTCAGGGGCCTTCTGACACCTCACCTGCTCAGTGGTTGATAAAATTACCTAAAAGTGTATACTTGTTAATTATACAAATTAAAGAAAAGGTTTAAAATACAGAGAACCTGGGGCCGGCCCAGTGGCTTAACAGTTAAGTGCGCGCACTCCGCTGCTGGTGGCCCAGGTTCGGATCCCTGGCGCGCACCAATGCACCGCTTGTCCGGCCATGCTGAGGCCGTGTCCTACATACAGCAACTAAAAGGATGTGCAACTATGACATACAACTATCTACCGGGGCTTTGGGGAAAAAAAAGAAAAAAGGAGGAGGATTGGCAATAGATGTTAGCTCAGAGCCGGTCTTCCTCAGCAAAAAGAGGAGGATTAGCACGGATGTTAGCTCAGGTCTGATCTTCCTCACACACACACAAAAAAAATACAGAGAACCTGGAAGAGGTCATACATGGCAGTAAAATTACACTAAAGTAGAAATGTCTAATATCTATCTATATCTATCTATCATCTATCTATCTATCTATCAATCATGTTAAGCAATCGGAATTGAGGAGGACTCCAGAAGGCCTCACATTCCTGAAATGAAGATATAGTATAGGCTGGGGCAGGGGGATAGTCAAACCATAGAGTTTTAGTTATGAACAGATATTCTTGCCTCATTAAGTACCACGTTGTCTATTAACCAGTTCTGTCTCAGCTTAACCCTCACCAAAGGAGTTTATATGGCTTAATTGAAAGAATATGAAGGTACAGAACAGACACACCTGGGGTTAAAATCTCCTCTCCATCTCCTCTAGCTGTGTGCTTGAAGGCAGGTATACAATTTTCTTCAAGCTCACTGTCTTTATCTGTAAGATGAAGGTGATGTGAGCCAACAGTCTACTCTGTGCCAAGCACTATGTTATGTATGTACCTGACGTGTCTTTATGTTTTAATCTGGATTCACTCCCATTTCATGGATGAAAAAATAGGGAGGCTTATTGCTTTGTTATGGGAGTTAAATGAGAGAAGGCTTGTAAAGTATAAGGAATAGGGTTTAGTACCTCATAGGCACTCAATAAGTATTTGTCCATCCTTCCCACGAGGGCAATGCACATAAAGACAACTAACTCATATCGTAAACTAATAACTTTAACTTCTTAAGCAACTGTTTATTTTCTGCCTGTAAAGATGTGTTCCTTCTTCTATCTCTGGCGAATTTCTATCCTATATTTCAGGGTCACATTTTCTCTACCACATGAGGCTTCCATGTTCACTCTATGAACACTGAGTTGTTCTTCCTTCACATTTCTATATCTCAGAATTTATGCCCCTTGGTCTGGTTTCATTCATCATACAATTGGAATTTTGATCTCTTTTGTAAACTTTGGAGTCCATGGCTTGTAGCCTAATTTTATAATTTACTACATAAAGATCCAACGCAAAATATTTAATCTCTCTCTGTTCTAGTTTTCTCATCTGCAAGACAGGGAGGGACTTTAATTAAATGTACCTTGAGGACTATTATAAGGATAAAATTAAATAAAATATGTAAAAGTACCAAATGCATATATGTACACAATAGGTCTTCCACAAGTGCTAGTTCCTATCCATTAAATTACCAACGGGTATGTTCAGCATTAAATTACCCAACATGCTGTTGGCATTTTTGGTGATCAAAATCTCTGCCATGTCTCAAACTTGCAGATACGGCAAAAGACATGTGAACAATTGGCTCTCAGCTATCAAGATGACCTTTGGAAATTTAGCCGCAAGGGATAGCTTACCTTTTTTGGCCACTGGATTATGTAATTTACAAGTACTGTAATGGTTCACATATCACTTATTTGTATGCATGCAGTAACTGATCTATAAAACATATGGCATTTTGAAATATTGATCTCTTTAGTGTCAGCAAGTAAGAGATATTAGTGTAGACTGGGATTCCATTTGTAACTGAGGGATTAGAATCAGAGAAGTGGAAAATTGGAATAGACCAAAATTCATGTGAAGTGGAAAGTACAGCTGGCAGTGGTGCTAAAGAAGGAGAATAACAAATAAGGAAAGCATTATTTTAAAAGCTTACTCAACCATCAAGTGGGAAAGCAGTCAAATGACTACGCTTTCACTGCCTCAGCTTCCGGTGCATCCAGGTTGGTTCTGCAGACTTAAATTCAGCACAACAGCTGGAAAAGGCAAAACTAAATGATTTGGAAGCAGGAAAAGGTGGCATCCCTACTGGTTCCTGTCACTTCTGTCAAGCAAGTAAATGGGAAGATGAATTCAAAACGAAGTCAATTGTGATGAGGAAAGATATTGAAAAAATAATAGAATACTTTCCTAATGCTTGGAATTACACCCAAACTGGACCTTCAAGTTACTCTCAATGTCACTTGCACTATGAAGTCCTTCTAGCCCTTACTGTCATGTCCACCTGCAGAACTGATTCTTTCCTTTTCTTTCATTACTAAACTCTGTAAGATTCTGTGATAATGTCCTGGATACTCAGCTTCATGTATTTATCTGTTGCCTCTGCTTTGGGCAGGGATCAGGTTTTATTTCACTTTGTGCATCCAGAGACAGAGCATCTAGCACATTATCTGGTACAGAGAAGGCACTCCATAATGCTTTTTGACTGAATGGCTGAATGAATACATCCAGAAAGGTTTTAGAAATATTTTTTTCGTATTCTATTCACTGGACCTTTAAAGAATTTCTATCCAAGGATTTATTCCCCTTCTCAGATGGGACTGACTCCTCTTTGACTGTAAGGAAAAAGTTAAACTTCAATATCTTTGTCGTTAAGAGAGAGAAGATGTGCTAGATAAAACAGGAAAGGAAGGTGACTGAAAATAAATACTTTAAGTGATATATGTAAAATTAAGGTAGGGTCCCTTGTTAACACTTCTCATATCTTTGGTTTTCTTTCTCTAATGGCCTCTTATAGGTTAGGATCTACCATGTTGCTGAAATCAAGCCACATAGTATCATCTAGAAGACTCTAAAAAAAGATTTTTACACTAAGCAGCAGAGACAGTATTAATGAGCAACTATTTCATTTACTCTTCTACATTTCTCAGTCACCCTTGTGAGAGAGGGCCATGTGGCTACTTCTGGCCAATGAGCTATTGGGAGGTGATATATCTCCCTTCCAGGCTGAGGCAGTGAAAAGTCCACGTGCAGTTTGCCAGTCTTTCTCTCTCCCTGTCATAGCAACTGAGGAGGATGCATATTACAGATGATATTCTAAAAGACAGTGGAGCCTCCCCCAGTCTAGGTTCTTGGGTGACTATGTGTTATGCAGCTCCCACCAACCCGCTAAGGACATGCAGTTCAGGGAGAACTGACTTGTGTGTTAAGTAACAGCACTATTGGAGTTGTTTGCTATGGCATCATGATCTAGGCTATCCTGACTATCATCCACCACTTATACTTTTTCAGCAATTGCCTTTTGCATACACTTTCGGCTATACTTTTCTCTGTCTATCTGATCTCGTCTTTCCCATATCTTATATTCTATAATGTTATAGATTTATTGTTTTTAAAATATTATCTGTCATTTTTAGGAATTTGAAGTGAGCAAGGCAGCAGGTATTTTTGCTCAGGCAGTAATTTTTATGTGATCTCAGAATATACATATTGTGGATACGTTTATGGATGGTAGGTTCATAAGAGAAATGAACTGCTTAATTCACATTCCTATCATTTGAAGGATACTTCATGACACAAAATGACAGCTGTTCATATAACATTATTTTGATTGAGCAAAATTATTACATACTAACCCTGGGCTTACTAGATGCTGTAATGAGAGCTGGGGGGTGGGAAAATAAAAGTGAACTATAAATCATAGTTTCTGTTTTCTAAAAAAAAAAGCTTTAATAAAGTTTTAAAGATGGAAAATATTATGCAGTTGAAACATTAATGTAATAAAGCAGGAAAATATTGAGTAATCTTTCACTGAAGCCCAAACACATAGATGAAAGTAAATCTGCTATGCAGTCACTGAACTCTGCCATCTTATCTCTTTGACCCTTAGACAATGGCTCTTAGAAACTCCTTCTTTTTCTCTGCTGAACTCTAAATTAATATGAGTCATAGGAGGTAAAATGCAATTTCTCAGAGGGACTATAATTTGAACCTGGCTTTGAAGGATATGGTACAAAGAAGGGTGTGAGGAGAGCATTCAAGACTTTGAGAAGAAAGGTGAGAATGTAAGTGGTATGGAAATGACCACTTGGGAGGACCCAGGGATATATCTTAGAAAACGGTAGAAATGGTCCAGGTTTTGGTGGGTCTTCTTATTCTCTTATCAGAAATATGACTCTTCATTATTTAACCTTTTTAGGCACTTAATCTTGTGCATTCCCTATTGCCAATTTTGTAATTTCTGTGCAGTGATTAAAATGTGGGAACATTTCCATTTTTACCAAGATATCTAGTTTTTAGTCATTTCTATATCCATCAAAGCCTCAAACTCATTTCCTAGACCATCTCTCTTTATTATCACCTATCCTTTATTCTTTTCTCCATTACTCTTCCTCATACACTTAATACCAGATAGACAGACAGGCTGAGGTGTGGCAACAAAATCTCTATGAGGATCACTCGTAGTCTGGATAGAACTCTGTCAGAGTGTTTACCCTCTCATGTCTTCATTCAGTTCCTCTGTTTATTCCACAAGTGTTGACTGAGTGTCAGAGGTTGTGCTAGATATTACGGATATAAAGAAGAACAGTGCTCTCTGCCTTCAAAGTACTCACAGTCTTAGAAGGGAAATAGACTTATAATATCCCACAATACAGTGGGACAATTGTATTAGAGTTATGATTAAGAAACAGTAGATGAACTCTTGAGGGCTGAAGTTCAAAACTGGCTGGAATTTCATGAGTCAACTGATCTCTGTTTTTGACTTGCTTGACTTGGCTATAAATGAAATATTTTCTTCTGGTGCCTAAAAATGGACTCAATATCTTCCATTAGAGGTGTTTAAATCAACCACATACCACATGAAATAGGAATTGTGGTGCAACAACTCCCTAAAAGAGTTTTGGGAGTATTATTACCAAAAGAAGAGGAAAAGAATATAAAAAGGCCCAAAACAGCAAATATCTACTACCTGTGGTAAGCCTTTCCAAAAAGAATTCTAGGGAGCCATGAAACAGACTAGTTCAGAGGGGAGAAATCTAGAATGTAAACTAGACACATCCTGAGGGAAAGAGCAGGTACACGGAGGTGTAAAGATACTTCCTTTACCCCCACCAGATCCAATCTGCACCATTCTCTCTACTCTGTTTTGTGTCCCAAGAAAATGACTTCCGTGGGCTACCCTAGCCAAGCTCCTTTGTCCCATGACTTCCACAACCAGAAGATGAGAAGGTGGAAATAGAGAGAGATTGGGGTGTTTATTCTCTTTCCTTCTTCCCTGCTAGGCTGAGGTGGCAGTGTCTGTGTTCTTTTCCAGAAGCCCAGAGCTCTGTTCTGTGATCCTCCCTTACAGCTACAGTATAACCATCACCTTTACTGGGGTCTAGAATCTTTTCCCTCTCCTTGCCCTTTCAGCCTAAAGCGTAGAGGGGGTCTCTGATGTCGCTGGACATGAGGTGCTTCACCATTCCTTGTTGGCTTTCTTTAGCCTCATTCACATCATTTAAATATGTGAACCATTACTCTTCTTGAGTGGGGTCTGTCTCTTGTTGAGTCCCCTAATGCAGGATGGGACCTAGCTGCTGATGTTAGATTAAGATACAACTGAGGACACAGAGCCCAACCTTTGGAGACTACAGAAACAGATGATGGGTAACCACTGGGTTGGGTGGAGTACCCCAGGCTTGTGAAACATATTGAAAGGTAGCCCAGCAGCAGGCAACACACATACCCAAGCAAGTCAGGGAAGAGCTCGTGGCAAATAATGGGAGGGCCACTACATTGGACAATTCCAGTGATCACTATTCACATTCTAAGTAATAAAAATATTTTCATTGGAGGTCAGGATGCAATTCTAGTCTCAGCATACAGCTAGACGAGATAAAGTGAATTATCCTTTCTAGAAGTATTGAGGTGTTGGGGAAGTAGTCCTTGTAGGATTGTTCATTAGACAGAGTTCTTGGAGTTACAAACACCACAGTTGATAGGAACAATGCTGCTTTTAAAAATTCTATTGAGAGCATATTAACAGCTCTTTCAATTTCTTCATCTTCTTTGGTACGTTATTTAAACTCTCTAAGCCTCAGTTTCCTCATTATAAAGGAAAATAATATCTGCCCGTGTGTGTGGGCTAATCTTGTAGCAACCCATGGAGGGCATAGTCTTGGTACAAGTGTGGTGATAGATTTCTCAGTGCAGTAACTGGGGTCTTTGGTTCATTATGTGCCCTGTAGTTAGAGGTTTGGGAGGTGCATTCTGTTGTCTGCATTCTCTTGCAGTAGAAGTCTGATTTTAAGAAATGGTATACAAGCAAGCAATGAGTCAAAGAAGAAATCAAAGGAAAATAAAAAAAAATCTTGAAACAAATGAAAATGGAAACACAACATATCAAAACCTATAAGACGCTGCAAAAGCAGTTCTAAGAGGAAAGTTTGTAGTGATAAATGCGCACATTAAAAAAAAAGAGAGAGATCTTAACTAAACAACCTAAATTTACAGCTCAAGGAACTAGGAAAAAAAAACAACAAACTAAGTCCAAAGTTAGCATAAGGAAGGAAATAACAAACTCCAGAGCTGAAATAAAACAATAGAAAAGATCAATAAAATTAAGAGCTGTTTTTTTAAAAAATAAATAAAATTGACATACTTTTACCTTGACTAAGAAAAAAAGAGATGATTCATGTAAATAAAATCAGAAATGAAAGAGGAGACATTACAACTGATACCATAGAAATACAAAGTATCATAAGAAACTACTATGAACAATTATATGCATATCAGTTAGATATGATATGGAATAAATGGATAAATTCCTAGAAACGTACAACCTACCAAGATTGAATCATGGAGAAATAGAAAATCTGAACAGATCAATTATGAGTAAGGAAATTGGACCAGTATTCAAAACCTCCCAACAAAGAAAAGTACCAGATGGCTTCACTCATGAATTCTACCAAAAATTTAAAGAAGAATTAATTCCAATCCTTCTCAAACTCTTGCAAAAATTGAAGAGGAGGGAACATACCCGAACTCATTTTACAAGGCCAACGTTACCTCGATAGCAAAGCCAGATAAGGACACTACAAGAAAAGAAAACCACAGACCAATCAATATTCCCAATAAATATGAATGCAAAAATTCTCAACAAAATATTAGCAAACCAAATTCAACAGCACATTAAAAGAATCATACATCATGATCAAGTGGGATTTATCCCTGGGATGCAAGGATGGTTAAACATAGACAAACCAGTAAATGTAATATAACACATTCATAGGATGAAATGTTAAAGTCGTGATCTTCTCAATAGATACATGATATCTCAATAGATACAAATGCATTTGACAAAATACAACATCCTTTCATGATAAAAATGCTCAACAAATTGGGTATAGAAGAAATGTATCTCAAAGTAATAAAGACCATATATGACAAGCCCACAGCTAACATCACACTCAGTGGTGAAGCTCAAGGCTTTTCCTCTAATATCAGGAGCAAGACAAGAGTTCCCACTCTCACCACTCCTATTCAAAATAGTACTGGAAGTCCTAGCCAGAGCAATTAGGCAAGAAAAAGAAATAAAAGGCATCCATATGAGACAGTAAGAAGTAAAATCGATTTTGTTTGCAGATGATATGATCTTATGTGTAAAAAACCCTAAAGCTTCCACCAAAAAAATGGTTATCTCTAATCAACAAATTCAGTTAAGTTGCAGGATACAAAATCAACATATGGAAATCAGTTGGATTTCTATACACTAACAACAAAACATCTGAAAAAGAAACAAATAAAATAATAAAAAGTTCAATGTTTTTTCTTGTTTAGCATGAAAACCAGAATACTTAAGAATTTAACCAAGAGCAAAGATCTGTACACTGAAAATTATAAGACTTTGATCACAGAAATTGAAGAAAACACAAACATATGGAAAGATATCCCATGTTCACAGATTGGAAGAATTAATATTGTTAAAAACAACCATACTGCCCAAAACTCTGAATAGATTCAATGCAATTCCTATCAAAATTCCAATGGCATTTTTCACAGAAATAGAAAAAACAACTCTAAAATTTGTATGGAATCACAAAAGACCCTGAACAGCCAAAGCAATCCTAAGAAAGAAGAACAAAGCTGGAGGCATCATACTTCCTGATATCAAACTATTCTACAAAGCTACAGCAGTCAAAACAGTATGGTACTGGCATAGAAGTAGACAGGGAGACCAATAGAACAGAAATGAAAGCCCAGAAATAAATCCTTGAATTTATGGTCAACTAATATTTGACAAGGGAGCCAAGAATACTCAGTGGGGAAAGAAAAGTCCCTTCAATAAATAGTAGTGGGAAAACTGGATAAACACATGCAGAAAAATGAAATTAGACTCCTATCTTACACAACCCACAAAAAATAACTCAAAATTGATTAAAGACTTAAACATAAGAACTGAAACTATAAAACTCCTAGAAGAAAACATAAGAAAAAATTTCCTTGACATTAGTCTTGACAAAAATTCTTTTGAATATGATACCAAAAGCACAAGCAAGAAAAGCAAAAATTAATGAGTGGGGCTACATAAAACTAAAAAACTTCTGCACAGCAGAAGAAACAATCAACAAAATGAAAAGGCAAACTATGGTATGGGAGAAAATATTTGCAAATTATATATCTGATCAGGGGTTAATATCCAAAATAATAAAGAACACATACAACTCAATAGCAGAAAACAAAAGATCTGATTTAAAAAATGGGCAGAAGAACTAAATATAAATTTTTCCAAATAAGATATACAAATGGGCAACAGGTACGTGAAAAGGTGCTTGTTTCTACATCACTAATCATCAGGGAAATGCAAATAAAAGCCACAATGAGATATCACCTCACATCTGTTGGAATGGCTATCATCAAAAACGTAACACTTGTTACTGTTGGTGACGATGTGGAGAAAAGGGAGCCCATGTGCACTGTTGGTGGGAATGTAAATTGGTGCCACTATGGAAAACAGTATTGGGGTTCCTCAAGAAATTACAAATAGAACTATCATATAATCCAGCAGTCTCGCTTTTGGGTATATATCCTAAGGAAATGAAAATAGGATCTTGAAGAGATATTTGTACACCTATGCTCATCCAGCTTATTCACCGCAGTCAAGATATGGAAAATATCTAAGTGTCTATCAACAAATAAATGGATAAAGAAAATGTGATATATATATATATATACATATATCACAGTGGGTGGTATTCAGTGGATGCCTTAAACAGTGCATAGTACCAAACCCTACATATATATATAATGGAATATTATTCAACCACAAGAAAGAAGGAAATCCTGCCATTCGAAACAACATGGATGGGCGTTGAGTGCATTATGCTAAGTGAAATAGGTCAGACAGAAAAGACAAATGCTGTATGATCTCACTTTTACACAGAATTTGAAAAAGCCAAACTCATAAGAACAGAGAGTAGAGTGGTGGTTATTAGGGGCTGGGTTGGCGTGGGGGGAATGGAGAGCTGTTGGTCAGAGGGTACAAACTTTCTAGTTATACTATGAATAAGTTCTGGAGATGTAACGTACAGTGTAGTGATTATGATTAATAATACTGTATTATTTACTTAAAAGTTGCTAAGAGAGTAGATCTTAAATGTTTTCACTACAAAAAAAATGGTAATTATGTGATGTGATGGAGATGATAGCTAATACTATGGTGGTAATCATTTTTCTATGTATACGTATATCAAATCAACACGTTGTACACCTTATATACAATGTTATATGTCAGTTATACCTCAATAAAGCTAGGAAAAAAAAAAAGTACACAATCTCAGAACAAAACTAACCAGGTTGCCTTGGTTCTGAATGACCCGAATTAAGGAACCCAGATATATTAATTTCTTCCTGAAGAAAGGGCAGAATCCTTCTCAGAGTCTGGAGCTGAGTCAATGGCCTAAGACTGAAGGTAAAATTGAACCCTATATATACTATGTTTTTTCCTATACATACATACCTATGATAAAGATTAACTTATAAATTAGGCACAGTAAGAGATTAACAACAATAATAGTAATAAAGTAGAACAATTATAACAATATACTGTAATAAAAGTTACTGTAGATCTTAGCAAACTCAGCATATGATTTTTTTCTTTTTTTATTGTCAATAACTTGCACGTTTTCACTTAAAGGAAGCACTTTATGGCTTCTCTTTGGCATATCTAAATTGCCAGCAACACTCTACTCTTGCACTCTGGGGGCATTATTAAGTAAAGTAAGGTTACTTGAACACAAGCACTGTGATACCACGACAGTCAACAGTTGTTCTGAAAACACAGATGGCTACTAAGTGACTAATGGGCAGGTAGTATATGCAGCCTGGATCTGCTGGATAAAGGGATGATTCACGTCCCAGGTGGGATAGAGCGGGATGGCATGAGATTTCATCATACTACTCAGAACAGTGCCAATTTAAAACTTATGAATGTTTTATTTCTGAAATTTTCCATTTAATATTTTTGGACAGCAGTTGACCGTGGTAACTGAAACCATGGAAAGTGAAACTGTGGATAAGGGGGATTACTATATATTATTACGTGGATTATATTACGGAACCAAAACAAACAAACCAACCTACAAGTTCTGTGATAAAAAGCCTCCTTGCTAGAAGTATTTAGCAACCCCAAAGGGCATCAACAATTTTGAGGGAAATATGTTTCTTAGCATCTCTCTAAACCCAATTAAGCCATCAGAATCATTATACTCCATGAGCCCCAATCAAAGTTCCTGTATGGTTTTAAGTATTCAGAGTTAGCTTGTTGTTGCATAAGAAATTTGGATGACAATCCATGTAATCAACTTAATAATTTATTCAGAAATTGGACCTATGACTGTTTGCATTTCTTTCAAGTTTGTTTTTTCCCCCAGAAAATCAATGCTGATGAGATTACGTTACTTTTAGTGAAGGGTTTTACTGGAAAGGTTATCTCAGTAAGTACTTTATCTAAGAGGCCTAAAGGGCAATGAAAAAGTAAATTTGTGTCTCAATGATATCTGTTACAGCCTTATCTAAAATAAATAATAATAATAATATTGTAATGAGAATAGAAAATTCCATTGCACACATGCTATTGGAAGCAGCTCAGCATTAAAATATAACTGATGACAATCCAATTAAGCCAAGTATTTCCTCCCTGATTTAGGGTTACTTGCTTGAAACACTCCATGGCTCCATCCAGATTTTGTGTTGGCTCTGACCAGAATTGGTGTCATGGCTTACCATCGTTTGCAATTTTATGGAAAATTACAATGCAATATAACATGCTTTCAAGACATAATGACCATGTATTTGGAGAGTAGAGTGAATTATTAAATCACAGGCTTTGAATATATCCCTAAAATTGATATGTCAGTGAGTTAGTTTGTCAAACTTTGATAAGAAGTTGTGACGGAAAGTGTTGAAGTAAGATGAAAGGGGCAGTAGACTGGCTATCTCCCTGTAATGTCCGCCAAATATTTAATCAAATAGGCAAATAGGGCCTGAAAAAGCAGACCAGTCAGCTTGGGGTGTTTTGTTCTGTTTTTGTTTTTTTTTGCATTTATACAACGTGGAAAGATCAGTCTAGTCACAAGATTTGGTGGGTCCAGTTGTCTATGCCTTCCACCTGTGTGTAGCAATGAGGGTTGGGGAGGGGAGACTTTGGAAGGTAAAGCCTTGACTCTTGTACCTGGAACACAGTGACTCAGGCCCTCTCAGTGTTCCAGGTGGACACATCTCTTCCTTATGTAAGCCTAAGCCTGATGATGATACAAACTGACTATTTTTGCTACATTTCCAAAAGGAGCTCGTAGATGAAAGGGGAAATGAATTTTGGTATTTTAACTGATTTTACTCGTCTGATTCTTTCATTATTTCCACAAGAATTTAGTGAGCTACTACTGTATTTCAGGCCCCATTTCAGGCACTGGCAATGTGAAGATGAGTAAGACGTGGTCCCTGTTCTCAGGAAGTTTACAGCTTGCTGGAAGATGACACATGTGTACATAAATGAACACAGGTAAAGGTCAAGGGTGCTATCACAGAGATCGGTAGAGAAGTTCTCCGCTCTCACTGGGAGTAGGGGTAGGGTGGCAGTGAGGGCATTCCAGGTGAAGGTAACAGCTGAGCCAGGGCACAAAGGTGGAGCTTTGGAAAGGCCTGGTGCATTCAGTAGCTACTAGTAGAAGCTCGGTTTAGCCAGAGAAGGGCGGATCATAGGTGTCTCTACAGTCATATTAAAGAGTTTAGGTTTCATTTTATAAGCTCTGGGAAATGATTTAAAGGTAGGATTGAAACATGGTCAGAATTACAAGTTAGAAAACTGCTCACGGAGAGGAAAGATTTTATAGTGTGTTTGCCATTGGAGATGAGACTAGTGAGAAAGATCTTGCAAGAGTAGTAATGACTAATGTTTACTCAGCTCTTAATTTGTGCAAGATGTATTATATGGATTGATCAATTTAATCTTTATTATAGCACTGAATGTTAGTTGCCATTAGTGTTAATGCTAGTTTATTGAAGAGAGACTAATGTTTGGGGAGGTTAAATAATTTGTTCAGGGTGAGAGAGTGATGGCCAAGTTGGGACTTTAACTCAGGATACTTGATCACTGCTTGGTCCTCCCTTCCCCAGAAGGGTATGTGGCTAACATGCGCCATGACAAAAGGAGCAGAGGGAATGGAGATAGGGCATGGTGAAAGCTCGTTAAGAAGGTGGAATCCAAGACAGTTAACTTAACTGATATAATAATTTTTTCCTCTTTTCTAAATATGCCAGGTCATCTATCCCAATATTCCAGAGCTCCAAATTAACTGATTTTGAGACTATTATTTTTCATTCTATTAGTGCTTTTTAGTTTACTACGGAATAATGCACAAGCTCTGTTGAAAGCAGGAGTACCTTTGGCTTTTAAAGCCAAAAAGAAAACCAAAAGGAAACCTTTTAAGCTGTCATATGTCAAGGCAAGGGTCTCATGTGCATCCTTTGAGTTTCCACAGTGCCCTGTGTTTATTACTATCTTTGTATTTACCATGCTGCATTGGAATGCTCTGGTTGCTGCTCTGTATCTTTCTTCAGATTGGTATTTTCCAGGGCAGGGATCATTTTCTAGTTCAGTTCAATTCTGACAGGCAGATGGAGTGGGGGGAAAACATGACAAAGAGGCTTTTTTTTTGTGGTTTCCGTCGGAAGAAACTAGCAATGCAGAATAAGTGGGTTTAGGATTGGCTAGTTTGAATAATTTCAGCAGGCTCTGGGGCATAGGGGCATCCCTAGTTGTCTGTTACCCTACCAGGGGTGATTAGGGCAGCGGGATATTGGGCTGGAGTGTGAGAGCCCTGTGAGATCCTGATAAAAAAGGTGGTCTGGGTGTGGGTTCTGGATTGGTTGGTTTGCATATGAAAGGTGTGCTATCAGGTGAGTTGTTGACTGTATCCAGAAATTGGCTAATCCTTGAAGGAGTAGTCTCTTCAGGGTCAGCAAGGCCCCAGATGTCAGAAGGTCAGAAATAGAGAAAATTAAAAGACATGATTAATATAGTGAGTTCTGGGGTATGAGAAAGAATTATCCAAGCAAAGAGTTGGCCAAGGACATTCCAAGGAGACCCAAAGCTTGAGCAGATATAGAGTGTGAACGGCACAGCACAATGTGTCCCCTGAATGCCTGTAGTTCAGTTTCACTAGAATTGCAGGACAAGGTATGGCAAGAGATGAGATTGCAGGGAAAACCAGGGGCTAAACCAGGAGGAGCCTGGATGTTCTCCCAGAGGGCATGGGTTCTGGAGAGAGGATGATCGGTCAGGCATGAGGAAACAGGTGCAAAAAGCCCACGCAGAGGCTGTTGTCATCCATCCAAATGAGAGAAGGTGAGGTTTAGACCAACAATATGGCAATGGGGCTGAACAACAAAGGTGTCCTGTGGAAGCAAAATAGATGGCGTTTGTTGGGGGTTGACTCTCGGGTAGCATTCATTTTGTATTGTATTTCCAGATCATGGCGTGTAGTAGGGACTCAGAACATGTTTGTTAAATGAAATAATTTCTGGGTTTTTTCCCAAGTTCTTATACAAACTACTTTATTCACCAGAAATCATATCCCCAAGGTTCATAATGGAGCTTGCATGTTTCTTTAAATGGCTAAATCTCTTACTATCATTTTTACTGGCCTCTCTCAAGAGAATAAAAACAATTTTGGCCTAATTATCCCAGGTTTCCTGAGAGGAATCATTATTGCACATGGATAGCATCAAAGAAATCTCCCCATCCTCCCTTTACAGAATCAGGGAGATGATTTCCCAAGCCAGATCACAACAGTTCTGACAGCAAGAGAATTTTGGACTCTTCAGTTAATTAGTTTTATGGCAGCTATCTACTAGAAACATATCCTTCGCTGGTCTTGAGGCATTTTAGTTTCATCAAGTGTTTGAGAAACAAGACATGCCATTGAAGAATCTAGTGACTATCCTGGATCCAGATAGAAAAAGCTGGGACATTGTTCATGACTCAAAGCCAGTAACGTACACACCTGTCTGCCACTGGCCTCGCAGTCACAAGCTTTGTGATAGTCATTATTGGTTACCTGGGGCTGATGCAATCAATGTGGAAGACATTTCTGGTTTGGTATCTGACTTTCTGACTGCATGCTTATGCAGAGACAAAGATATGGCATTTTTGATTTAGAAGGGTGCCTTACCCTAGTTTTCAGTGAGGCTTCTTCTATTAGGGTAAAGATTTTACTACATAGGAAAGCAGTATGTATGTATGTAGTATGCATGTAGTAGTAGTATGTATCATGTGAGGTACTTTACAGAGGTTATTTTATTTAACTCTCACAGTGGCTCTGGGAGGAAGGTATTCTATAAAAAATTTGATAAAAAGGTAAGAACCATGCCTAACAGAGATGATGAGACTTGTCCAAGGTCTCATGGCAAGAATTCAAATCAGATTTATTTGACTCGAGCTCATGTTCTTTCTACTATGTTATTGAGTTTGTTATCATCATTATAGTATTATTATTATCACAAAAGTGATACTTACTAATCATAGATGATTTGAAAAGATAAGAAGAATAAAAACTCGCCGATAACTCATCATAAACATTTTGTTTTATTTTCTTTAACTTTTTTTCCCCTAACCAGTTTCTTCTATTTTTACATGGCTATGAATACACTGCATAGATAATTTTATATCACTTGGAAAGATTTTAAATCTTTTTTTGGGAGAGAGAAAAAAAAAATTTAAGTGATATAAAAGAGGATGAAAATAGGAGGGAACATAAGCTTGAAGAAGTGGAAAGAGATATTAAGAATTATGAAACTTTGCAAACCCAAGAACATGTCAATCATTACAATTTATTTTGAAACATTTTGCAGTCTAAAAGAAATAGCACCCTGTCACTGCCAACACTCACACTTGGAAGACACTGTACCATTATGCAGCCAAACTTCCAGAGTCCCAGGAAATTCCTATTAGAATAATTTGCCTTCTTCCCATATCAGTCAAATATTACAATAACTAGGTTACTGTGACAGTTGGATGCCTTTCTCTAGATACAGAAGTGGTCGCTGAAGAGTGAAATTGTATGGACTTTATTTGTGAGAATGTAATTAATTAGGGGATCTTGTTAAACTCATCCGATAATGGAACTATGATAAAACTAGGAAAATGAATGAATTCTGTTCCATGAGATTTAGAAACTCCTTCCAATCAATATTTTGAGATGGCAGTCAGGAGCCAACTATTCCCTGATGACAGATAAATTTGAACTAAAGTTAAATAATTATTTTCAAAGAGTTAATTATTATAATCTAATCCTTAGCTTCATTGTCTCAATAAATGGATGACCTTGTTTCAGCCATGCAAATTAACATGCACTCTGGAATCCAGCCCAGGGAGGCATTAGGATTTGCAGAAACTTGAGGAGTTCTAATGTCTTTTCTGTCATCTAATTGTCTTTTGAGATGATGTTTTACTGGTGCAAGTTTTTTGTTTTAACTGGATATAGAGTATTGCAATAGTTTAGAAACAGAAGTCAATGCAAAGATTCTATCTATATTGTGCCTGACAAGAATTACACAAGTGTGGTTTGACCTATGTAGGATTGATAATGAGAGTATACAGTCAGATGAATTGCTTAGTCCAAAGCTAGAATTGCAGCTTTCTCTGGTGGCAGTGGGGTCAGTAATGCACGCTCAGCTGAGAACACAAAAATCATAGTCAATGGATGAAGCCAAGTTGGGGGCCAAATTGTTGGCCAAATGTTGGAGAAAACATTCAGATTCCTATATTGAGAGTGAAGTTGGCCCAAGAACTAAATATGAGTCATATATCACAAACAAGAACTAGCAAGAGATGGCCACAACTTTGGCAAATTTCTTCTTATTATCTTAGATATCTTTTTTTTTCTCCAAGTGGGTGACTTTCAGCCCTCTGAGGCCATCTTAAGGGAGTCTCAATGTTGGCATATTGGAACCATCTACAGCTGATGAGATAAATTTAGGTAATTGGATAAGGCCCAAGTTGATAAGCTATCTAAAGACAGGTGAATGACAAATATTTTAATTAATACATGTGAAAGGACATGGCAAAAATAAAGCCACAATCATTGTGGCCCAGGAAGTTATTTCAAACAACTTTAAGGAGGTCTTTGGTTAGGTTAGTAATTTCCCATCCACTTGGAGTAACAACCTTCCTGTCAGCCTTCTCCACACAACCATAGGCTATGTTTTTGTGTGTGTGTGTGTGTGAGGAAGATTAGCCCTGAGTTAATATCTGTTGCCAATCCTTCTCTTTTCGCTGCAGAAGATTGGCCCTGCGCTAACATCTGTGCCCATCTTCCTCTACTTTATATGTGGGACGTCGCCACAGCATGGCTTGATAAGCGGTGCATAGGTCCGCGTCTGGGATCCAAACCTGAGAACCCCGGGCCACCAAAGCAAAGTGCCTGAACTTAACTACTACACCACCGAGCAGGCCCAAGCTATATGTTTTTTTAAACTCAGATTTCATCTGATCTTCTATATATCGTAGCAAAAAGTCTTTGAAACTCTCACTTCCTCCACAGTAGTTATTTTTCATTCAGCTTTTAAGGTGATACACTTTTGTGACATATTTTCTATCATCATATACATCTCTCGTTCTTATTTTAGACTTCTTGTTTATATCTTATTTCCCTAACTGATTATAATCTCCAGAGGTCACAAATCAAGATGTGGACTTTTGCATTTCTCCAACAATGCTGATCTAGTGCCTTGCAGACAGTAATTACTATAGAGATGGTGGCCAATTGGGTGAGAATCAACAACGACCTTTAAATGACTTTTTTGGTGAGTTCTCATCACTACACTCCCATTTTCAATATAACTTACTTGGAAGATTTTTTTTTTCTTTTCTTCTTTTATGAAGAAAAGAGAGAAGATCTATGTGCTTTGGTAAAAGGCATGGTACCTGGTGTTAACCCTATGATTTACAAAATTTTCTATTTCTTTAGTTGATGAGATAAAATAATTTGTAAGAAAACAGTTTATAAGCTATTAAAACCCTTTGGAAGTAGGCATTTTTGTTTGATTAAAATTCGGGGAGCTGCTGATTGCTTTGTAGAAATTTTTCAATACCCTTATCATTGGTACAATATTGTTTTTAAATTCACATTAATATATTTTTATCTTTATACATAAAGACATTCTATGTTTGTAATAAAACAGTGTTAGAGTTAAAAGTGACTGTAATAGTTTGTTAGGTCTCCCATAACAAATACCACAGACTGGGTGGCTTAAACAACAGAATATAATATATTTTCTCACAGTCCTGGATCAAGTTGCCAGCAGGGTTGGATTCCTCTGAGGCCTCTCTCCTTGGCTTGCAGACAGCCGCCTTCCTGCTGTGTCTTCACAGGGTCTTTTCTCTGTGTGTTCATCCTTGATGTCTCTTCCTTTTTTTATATAGATATCCTATTGTATCAGGGCCCCACACTTATGACCTCATTTATCCTTAATTACTTCTTTAAAGGGCTTAGGTCCAAATATAATCACACTGGGAGTTAACATATGAATTTTGGGGGGACACAATTCAGTCCATACCAGTGATTTTATGGTTTAATCCAGTCCCCATATTTTATAAATGAAGAAACTGAGGTCTGGAAAAGGAAAGTGCCCAGCACATCAGTTACAGAACTGGCACAGACAACTATGGCCCTGGCTCCAATCAGGTCTCCTTCCTGCCTCTCTGTCTCAAGTGTTCCTTTCTCCAGCCTCCATTCAAAACAGGACACTGCAATGCACCTATTTCCATCCTCAGACCCTCGGGAATATGTTTGTAGAGAAATAACTCAAACATCATCTGGAATATACTAGCAAATATAAAACTCTGTTGGTAATACAAGTGATGTTAATAATATTCTTCTAAAGTTTTTCCTGACTTCCAAAGTATAGCCTGTATGTGTGTTTATATTATAAAATATCAGACTTATACATGACTGCTTCTTCGTTAGCCTTTTTCCCAACATGTAGAAAGCATGAAAAAGGAGGACACAAAGACAAAAGAAAGACAGAAAGAGCATTGGAGTATGTTCGTGAAATTAAAAATGGGTAATCTAAAAGTGGATATACAAATGTTCTCCACACACACAGTTCCTAGTTGACAAGACTAGTTAATCTTTGTCCCAGCATAGGCGTGAACATTCGATTTGCAGTGGGGTGAACACAAGTGTGAATTGCTCGTTGCCCCTCGCCTGTCCTTATCCTCATTCACTGAAAGATCATGCTCTTCCTCAGCCAAGCTGTTCTGTCTGCCCCCTCCACCCCTGCTACAGAGAGGGTGATCTAGGACCTTGATGTCCTCATTCCTCTCTTCAGATAGAAGACGAAACTATAGAATAGGCATGGAAATGCCGTGAAAAGTGAAGCTTAACTTTTAATAGAAACTGTGAGGGACTGTTAGTTGCCCCTATATCTATTGTCCCCTTCATAGCAATAGAGGCCCCATTTTTTAAAAACCTGGGCATATGGCTGTCTAGAGTAAAGCCTAAGTTTCCCATCTTCGCTTTGCTGCTAAGTGTGGAAATGTGACTACTTCCTGGCAAAGAGATATAAACACTTCTTTTCCCTATCTTTTCAGATGGCAAGAATGCAGAACGAATGGCTGGAACTCAAGCAATCATCTTGGACTATGAGATAAAAGGCACATTCGGAGCAAGACAGAGCAACAAAATGGAAGGAGTGCATACCCTTCGTAATTTTATAAACCTGCTCCATCCATCTACTCTACCCCTGGAGAGACAGAGAGAGAGAGAGAAAAAAAACTTCTTTCTTATTACGATTACATTAAGTTTTCTGACGCAGACAGACAAACCTAACCTAACAAATTCAGAAGTCCTATAACACATGAAGCAGTTAAAGACTCAGCAACAGACACTTTTTGTCCTTTTCCATATGAATGCAGAATATTTTAGTTTCTTTGCTTTAGTGGGCTAGCCCTGGAACAAAGCCACCGTTTACTATATCATTTATTTCCTACAATTGCAAATGACAAACTGTTTTTTCCCATGGAAGTTTATTTTCTTGTATAAAATTGTTTTGGCACTTGGAGACCTGGAAATCATTTAAAATATTCTCTAAAGAACATGAAACAAGTACGTGTCATGTTTAATAACTAAAATCTGAGTGGACAAAACATACACTCATGTAAAAAGGGCACAGCATAAAAGAGATTGTGGTCAATTGGCTTTGTTCAGGAAATTAGAATTTTGGTCTTGTACTTGGTCCTGTCAGCAAGTTAAGAGTCACCTCTAGTTTCTGCAACGGCTCCCTTTTAGATCTCATCCCCATTTGTCTTTGGCTTGTTCAATATAGCACTGAGCATTTAGTTGATGTTAAGTGAATAAATTTATTATACCTGATGTTTTTAGGTATTTAATACTTTGAGGATCATTTGAAATAGCCTTCAAAATACTAAAACCTCTTAGAAAGTTTTGAGTACTTGAACTGCAGTCGTTCCATCTGCATTCCTGTCAGCAGGAAAAAGGATGAGGCAAAGAACGCCAAGTTTCCCTTTAAGAAAAATTACTGGAAATTGTGCACAACACTTTTACAGTGATGGTTGAAAAATACACCATAATTTTTGATATTCAAGTTGTCCTTCATTGATGTTGAACGTTGTTGTATAGTATACACAGTATTCTTTGGAGAATAATAGACATTGATTTTCTTCAGAACTTTTGTATCTTCTTATTTAAAAGCATCACTTTTTCAACCTATGTCACTGTATTGCACAAAAATACTTTTTTAACTTTTTGTAATTGAATAAATAGAGTAAAATGTCAGCATACTTGGAATTTAGAGTAGACTAGTTGATGTGGAAGTAGACCTTGATATTGCGTTCACAGTTGTCAGAGATTAGCAAACCAACAATGATAAACCTCCAGCATTAATAAAGGAAAGACAAGGTAGAGAAGAGATGCTTAAAATAATTAGCTTCTTTTTTTTTTTTTTTCCTGTATCCAGGTGTTGAACTTTGAGTTCAACAAACTCTGGGTTTCTTTCTCCACAGGAGGGGCAGCCTGCTATCAGTAGTGGCAGCAAGATGGCATCTCCCACTGAGAGACATTTGTACCACTTAGAGATGAGAAAGATGCACTAACAAAGGTGGGCATTTCCGCTGTGAGTAGGTTCATGCGTGTCTAAATATATCCCACATCTGCACAGGCACCAGGGACGCTCTCACATCATGTCTTAGCTTCAGTCTTTGTAGAAATTGGTATTGAGCATATTATGAGAGACCCTTGACATGAAGTTGAAAATCCATATTGACTATACTTCACGAAAATAAATGTTTATTTATAAATGAGGTTGGTTCATCACATAAAACTAATACGTTTATTTTCCTTATCAGGAAGGGTAGTTGGGGGATCCTGAGATTCAAGTTAGGAAACATTAACTTAATTTGGTGGGCTTAAGGGAGTGATCATAATTTTTAAGCAGACAATAACGCAACAAGAGATGTACATGAGAAAGGCGGAATGGCAGTGGAGTGTGGGATGAGGTGCAGGTTGGACCAACCTAGGACAGGAAGCCCTGACAGGGCCTCTGAGAAGGCCCAATATCCTAGACTTGCACATCTCTCATTATGCCCTATTTTGGGAAGAGGTTTCAATGGAGTTATGGATGGGGAGAATATAAGATGAAAAAAATCCTTGGGGAATGAGTGGGATTTTGAAGGTGTAAAATGTTATCAGATACTCTTGGAGGTAGCTGGAAAAGTTCGGAATCTAAGGAAGGTAGAGAGAACAGAACCTGACTGAGCAATATCCTAATGAGGTGGAAAGGAATGGGAATTAGAGGCTAAGGAAAGAGGACGCCTTTCTCAATGGAGATTAGACTTTCAAAGAGAGAAAACAGTAATGAGAAAGAGCTAGGGAAAGTGAAATTCAGGGGAAAGCAGAGCTAAACAAGCATATTTGTGATTGATGGGAATGAACCCATGGGGACCCAAAGGAAAAAGTGGAGCAATGATGAGGAAGTTGGCAGAGGAGATGGAGATGCTTGGGAGCAGGAGGATTAGTCACAGGGCAGAACAGAGGTGCCTCTTTGACTAAAACATGGGTGGGGGCAGGGAGGATTAGATAGGAAGATACAGGCACCATGTGAGGTCAAGAGGAGAGACTGACAGAACAGTGGCCTGAGTGAGGGGCACAGGGATGGAGTGAGAAGTGGAAAGGGGACAACTTTATCGATATGGTTTGGACTCTTTAAGGGAGTGAACAAGGGTCAAGATTCCAAGAGAGATTAAGATAGAGAGGAGAAAGCTCAAATGGGTGTCCTCAGCATTAGTGACAGAAGATTCATTCATTTCCTGACATTGAATAGGACGGTAGAAGTGTGCATGGGACAGGGAAAGTGGAAAAGGTTTGAAAAGTAACAGTGAGATAAGTGACAGGAAATCAAAACAAAACCCCAAAATACCAGATAGTGCAATTTTATGAAAGACTCAGATAAACGTGATTTGTGATTATTTTTCTGTAATACTGGAAATAGGCATGTAAAACGGGCAATGAGGATTACTCAATCAATGTAGAATTTGCTAGTCAGACTCAACAATTCATTCATTCATTCATTTGTTCAACAAATGTTATTGAATATTTACTTTGTGCAAGACTTTTTTCCAAGTACTGGGTGTTCAACAGAGCACAGAAAATAGTCTTGAGTCTCAAGAACTTTATAGCCTAGAGCTGGAGGAAAATTAGGAAACTTGAAATGACAATGAGGTGTGAAAGGGGTCATTCCTGTGTGCCATGGGAACACAAGGCACCCGAATCCCACCTCAAAGGGTAGGAACTGTGAAAGGAATGCATGGTGTAAGGCAAATCTGAGAATAATGAACAGATCATTCACAACAGAGCCACGGCCCCACAAAGCCCTGTGAAAGGATCTAGAAGGGGAGAATACTGACTGGACTTAGATGGTGGCTGGAAGTGGGGTAGAATGAGGAAGATGGGCTACTGAGAATGGTTTGTCCCTACAAGAGGGAAGGACTGGGATAAGCTGGAAAGGCATGCCAGCAGTAATAAAAGGAGATTGCTGTGTGGGCAGATATTGGATATTGGAGAAAGTTCAAGAACTGTAATTGGTCTTCTGGTGCTTTTGGCAAAGAGGGGGCAAAGGAAGAGTCAGTTCTGCATCCCCTACCTGTCCCCCCAGGAGGTTGGTTGTGTTGAAACAAAGAGAACCCAGATCTTGGAATTGCACCTAGGCTTGAACCATGGCTCTGCATCAACTTTCCTGAACCTCAAAGTCCTCATCTTTAAGATGATGATGATGATGATGATGATGATTATTATTATTATAGTATTTAGCTTTCAAAGTTGCTAAGGACCAAATAGGTTAATTTATGAAAAAAGTTTTTGGTAAACTTTAACTTGCAAAACAGTTATTATTTGGCTTAAAAATGCTTCCTAAAGCATTCATAAGCAGAAAAACAGGTAGCCTGTGTCCAGCTGTCAACACAACCCTTCATCACAGCATTTCTCTTCCCAAGGAGAGTGGAGAATCATTAGCCCACCCCTGAATGCCAGAGCATCGAAGAATTGAGCCACTTTGTTTATTTCTCAGGCAGGGTTCAGGTAATGAGTTTTTAACACTTGTTGTATATGGCTAGGAAGCTCTGTGATTTCACATCTCAAACACAAACCAAGACATAGTTGACAAGCATCTGTGAGGCCAGCAGGAGGGGACGACTGGGCACTTCTGGTCTGAGAAGAAACACTTTGGGGTATATCACACCATGGCAAAGCTATTCCAATATTAATTAGAATTTAATGATTTTACAAGAGCATCTGGGAGTTTCAGCTGCCTGTAATCATGGCATACTCATTCTGTAGCAGTGTTTTTCTCTGGAATTAGCTTTTCTGTCTCTACTTCCCCAAACCCTTTCCTCTCTCTCACCTCCCACATAACCTATACCCCAAACTCACCCTCAATAACAGGTCTAAGATTCTTTAAAATATGTAAAGTACATACTTCATTGTCTTAAGCAACTTATGTAAATTCAGATTTGAGACTTGAACCAGGTATTTCCAAATACTTGGGCATTAACTACTAGGCTATATCATATAGGAAACGTGTTTTGTTTATATACAAACCAGGAACATGAACCATATATAGTTCTGGCTTACTTTAGGTTCTTTTTAGATATATGATATGCTATTTGCATTTTTTTCTTCCTAAGTTTCTGATTTTAAAAATTGAGTCTAATACCAGTTTGAGCTGGTTCATTCATTTTTAAAAACTCTTGTTTATTAACTGATTGGTTGATACATTCATTCACTTACTAAACAAATGTTTATTCATGCAACAAACACTTGTGCAAGGCAGACATGGAGAGATATTGTAATACTCAACTGGAACTCGAAGAACCCAGGTGGGATGGGAGATTTGAAAGAAGAAGGGCAGAGCCCAGAGGAAGGACATCAGCGGTGACTATCAGTTCTGGCACAGGAGGAGTGATGCGTAGGCTGAGACTTACCGACAAGTGAGAGTGGCTGTTTCAGAAGGGGCTGGGTGGGACACACGGTGGGCAGAGTTCACAACTTCTGCAAAGTCATAGAGGTGAGAATTTGGTTAGTATATAGAAGCTAGACAGCAGAACCGATTTAGGGGGTGCAGAAATGGGGGCAACATCGGGAAGAAGCTGCCACTCTATGCTGAAAAGCTTGAACTTTTATCACACAGGCAATAATGAGTTATTCATGGATTTAAAATAGTGAGATAACATATAGAGATCTGCATTTAAGATGTTCACTTCGGCAGGAATGAGAAGAAAACATGGGAGGGGGTTCTATTAATATATTGATTAAACAAATCATTTTAAGGTACACAAAATTAGTGTGGTAGTTTCTAGCACCAGAGTTTGATGGTGCTCTTTCCAAAATATCTTTGTAGGGCCAGCTGAATTTCTTATTGAAATTAAAATAAAAGCAAATTTTTATAGAGTTGTCTTTAAACAAAGCAACGTCTGAGGTGGATTTCAAGACTATCAGTCATTCATACCTTAGTGGGATGGTTTCCCATCCTTCTGTTATTCTCCCAAGCTTAGATGAAATTGTGGGTTGGTGAGATTTTGAGTTTTAGCAGTGTGATGATATGGATCATTTTGAGTCATTGAGAGAAAAGAGCGTTGAAGTTTGAACAGTAGAGCACAGGATGAAGGTGTGCCTGACTAAAGCATGTGCAGTGCACCCTAAAAGGTAGGAAGGGGTCAAGGGGCCAGCCAACTCTAACTCATTCAGCATATCTCTCCAAATTTGAGCCTCCTTGGTTGAAATGACCTGTTAGGATGAATTTTATTACCACTAGGAATTTCAGTACCATTCTCAGAGGGCATTCCACTGAAAGCTTAGGATAGGGAATTACAGACTGGGGAGGTAAACAGACAGTGTTCTCTTCTCAGGGTCCTAAACATTCACCCACAGCAGCTATAAAGCAAGGCCATACTTGCTCTGTCCCTGAATTAAAGCCATCACTCAAGTGAAATGGACTGGAGTGCAAATGGACGTCCACCCCTTTCAGAGGTGATAGAGGCTTTCCTACTGAATCCTATATGAATTACATAGGCCAGGTTTATCTGTAAATTCAAAGAAATTTAACAGTGTAGAGAACGTGTCCCGGATGCTTTCTAAGGGTAGTCTGTACCCATGACACGAGCAGGTGTCAGCATGTGGCCTTTCCTAACACATAGTCAACCAGCTCATTTTACACACATAAACTCAAGGAATTAATATGGAATTAACTGAAGTGAAGTTGACATACATTGTGGCTTAACCAAATTACCAAATGGAGTGTAGTGGATGTTCTTAGCAAGTAGTAGATTCATTCAATTGATTAATTAATTTGCACATACATTCAGTGAATATTAAGCACTTTCTTTGTGCTTGGAAATTAAAAAATATATTGATACTCCTTTTGTTTGATTCTAAAAATTATTTTACATTAATTAACTTCTTCAATCCCTTGTTCAACAATAATTTGTCACTACCTACCATGTAGAAAATGAGAGCATTCTTGGATCTTTCAATCAAGAGCCATGAGTCTAGTGGGGCATGCACAGGACAACTCTAAGACAAGGGAGAAAACAAAGGCTCATGTGAAGTGTGGCAGGGGTGCTGGTGATGGAAGCATTGCTTCTAAGTGAGGGATCAGGTAGGATGTGCAGAGGGGTAACACTTGTATTGGACTTTGAAGAAGGTGATGATTTTGACATTTAATGAAAAGGAAGAAGAAGATTTTCTGTGGGAGGCCAGTAGGAGCAAAATCATAGAGGTTGGAAAGCAGGGATTGTATAAGGGGAACAGTGAGGTTTTTCAATGTTCTGAGCATAGCATGTAGGAAGAGAAGTAATAGGAAATAAGATGGGAAAAGTCCACTGCAGAAAAACTGTGAAGACCTTTAATATCAGGCTGAAGTGTTCAGATTTCACACAAGTTTCTCAGAATGGAAATGATTTGGCCAAAGCTATGCTTTATGAAACTTAATCTGGTAGGAGGCAGCTGAAGCCCTGCAACTACAAGGAGTGGCCACCAGAGAGTGGGGTGACAGCAAAGACCCTTACAGAATGCCTTCAAGTTTTCAGGGTCAAAGAGAGTAAAGTAGGGTTTCCCAACCTTGGCACTCTTGACATCTTGGGAGATATTCCTCTGTTGTTGTTGTTCTGAGTATTGTAGAAAGTACAACAGCATTGCTGGCCTCTACCCACTGAATGTCAGTAGTACTCCTCCCAGTTGTGACAACCAGAGTGGTCTCCAGACATTCGTTGCCCAATGTCCCCTTAAGCAAAAATTGTCCCTGGTTGAGAACCACTTGAGTAAGGATCCAGAGGCAGTCCAGGAGGTTAGTAGTAAGTCATATAGCTGAGATTCAAACCTGGGCCCTTCTAAATGTAAAAACCCAGGGCCCTTCCAACTGATCGACACTGTCTCTCATGCCCCCACTCCCATCTTCCAGTGCACATGTGCACACACACACACATGTCTACACAAACACATAACACACGTATGAACACGAGTAAACATACATACATACAAGTACACACATGCATATGCACACACAAGTACGCACATGCACACACAAGCACAAAAGTATACACATGTGCACATACACACCATACACACACAGATATAATGTAGATTAAAATGGAACCTCCAGGACACAAGGAAGCTGGGTAGGAGCGAGTGTGGGGGTCAGATCTTCGGTAAGTGAGCTGTGCCTGGAGTGCAGGGCAGGGAAGGTGGAGGTGCAAAGCTGGCTGGGGCTCTGTTTTAGAGACTTTCACTCTTCTCTTGACCAGTCCTAAACTCTACAAAGAAGGATGGAGAGCACAGCAGCTTCATGTTGGTGATGATAGGACTGGCAAGGAGAAGGCAGTAGCCCAGGCCCAGGACTCTGGGGCAATGTCAAGGATGCCCAGGGATGAGTGAATCAGCTTCCTTGCCATCTGCCTTTGGCATGACAGACTCAAGGGTGCCAGAGAGGGAAGGTGGAGATAATCAAGAGTTTGGGGAGAGCCAGCCCTGATGGCCTAGCTGTTTAAGTTGGGCTCAATCTGTTTTGGCAGCCCAGGCCCGGTTCCTGAGCATGGAACCACTCCACTTATCTGTCAGTAGCCATGCTGTGGCAGCAGCTCATATAGAACAAGAAGAAGTTACAACTACACACAACTGTGTCCTGGGGCTTTGGTGGGGAGAAAAAAGGAGGAAGATTGGCAACAGATGCTAGCGAAGGGTGAATCCTCCCCTGCCAAAAAAAAAAAAAAAAGACAGACTTGGAGGAGACTTTAATCTCATCTCACCTCAAGTTCTCTTAGCCTCTGTTTCCTTACCTATAAAAGGGGGATAATACAGATGTTTTTATTACATGAGTTAGGATGTTATAAAGAGCCAGATAGCATCTGTAACAATATAGAAACGATAAACAGTGCTGTTATTATTATTGCTGTAAGTTTAAATGGTGTAGACACATTAATCTAAGATTATTTATATAACATGTAGACTGAATCATCAAGATGATTGACTTAGAACATTTATAAGTTTGTGCATTTATCCATCTATTATTTTTCTAAGTTTGTCTTTTTTGGATATTGCTTGTCTGCTTTTTTTAACTTATTTGAATCCTTGAGTGTTAAATTTCTACTCCTAAAAAAACCCGTATTTCATATTACAAGTTAAAAATAGAATGTTTGTCCACACTTTTCTAGGTTATTAGTGAAAACCCTATATCATATTGATCAAACTGTCTCTGTGGTTTTCCCTGAGTTACAGTCCCCCATGTTAGTGGTCTTTTAAACATGTTTAAATTAGTCTGTGTGCCCACGAAACTGATTTTAATAAAATCTTTTGTGAGCTTTCATTAATTCTAAATCACACATTTCAAACATATATGCATATATGATTATACGCAGTTATGTGTAATATATATGTACACACATGCACAATCACATGCAAGCGTGCACAGTCTTTGCCCTTGTCCTGCAATCTTATCCAGAAAGCAATTAGATTTCTTTGGCATTAATTGGCCGAACACAATCCACTATTTCTGTTTTCCTTTACGTGGTTCAAGTAGAAAAAAGTCTGCTATTTTCTTGCATTCCTTTTCCAAGAACTACATCTAGACTTTATATGTGTTAATTGCCATATTTGATTTGCTTGAGTTGATTTATAAGGTAATAAACTTATAAAGACAATTCCCACTGGACATTTGTTTTCTTTAACGCTGTTTTGCTGCTAGGCTCTGAGTACTTTTGTTACCCTAGGCCATGATCATTGCTGGTTTTATTAATTGACTGGTGCATAGGAATTTATTTTGAATATTGCCATCTTATTATATCATATGTCTTTCTTTCAGGACATTTTGTAGATTATCATGTAGTTTCTACTAAGCAATTAAGATAAGAAAGTCTATTAAATATTAAACTTCAAACCAGGATTTCAGAGTCATCAATATATAATGGGATAATTGCTTTCTGAAGGTATCCGTGGTTGCTTTCATATCTTTCCCCCTCATTTCTGCAGAAGCATGTTTCTTATGATCTTGGAATTACCCTTAAAAACACTCTCCTTTACCATCCCTATACTTTCCTAAGTACTTTGGTGGAAGACAGGTAGTAGATACTACTATTATTATTTTTATCAAAAGAGCTTTGAAGTTAGTATACTTGCATTTAATCCTGGTTTCGTCACATAGGAACTGGATGGACTTGATAAGTTACTCACGTCTGTGAGACTTGGATCCCTCACCTGTAAAACGGAGATAATAAGACCTCCTCTACGCAGTGCCTGGAGCACCAAACACGCCTGCAGAAAACCAGGCACAGGAGCTGGGTAATCAGGCTTCCGTTAATGATCACAACTGTCAAATTGCTTCCATCTCAGATAGGTACATTTTCTCAGGTGGGTACAAGAATTTGATCTTCCTCTTTCCAAAATGATTTCTCAACACTTCCCTTTGCTGTCCCATTTCTAATCTCAACTTGAGACTTCAATGGGAAAAAAAAATTCCAAGTGGGAGTTGTATTGGAATTCCCAGTACAATTGGGATTGAGCTGGTCTCTCCTCCACTCCATCTCCCACAGTACTGGCTTCTGTTCTTACACTTTGGGTTCTCCTCTATTGTGACTTGGACCAGGAAGGCCAACACCTCCACCTGTAGCCGAGCTCAGTTCTTCTTCCACACTCAAGGCCTCTGCTCCCACAGATTTCCTTCTCTTTCCTGCATTATTCATTTCTTCTCTACGGGTCATTACCGTTAATGTAAAAATAAGTACCAGTAGGATCTAATTGTGAATGAACTCCTCAGTGATCCAACATATCCCTTTATCTATTGCTTCATTTCTCTTTTCTTTTTCAACAAATCTTTCCAAAGGAGTTAATACACTCACTGCTTCCTTTCCTCACTTACATCCTCTCTTCTCTATTTCACTTGGCTATATCCTCACTACTCTACTCTAACTGCTGGGTCAAGGGTACTCTTAATTTCCTTCTGGCCAAATCCAATGGCCATTTTTTGCCCTTATCTTCCAAGACCTCTGAGCAGCATTTTATGTAATCTATCATTCCCTTCTCGAAACACTGTTCTCTTGTCTTTTGTGTTCCTAACCTCTTCTAGTTTTCTTTATATGCTTTGGATTTTCTCTATTCATAGCTTATTGAAGGTAGGATTACCTTCTCAGTCTCTGCTGCTGGATTCTTTTTCTCTGCCAGCCTTCTAAACATCAGTGTACCCAAAGGCATTGGGAATGGCATGATAAAATGCAGGAGTCATCCTTGATTCCTCTATTTTTCTTACCACCACATTGAATCCATCACTAAATAACTGTTAAGTACCCTATGGTGTATCTGACATCTATTTACTGTCTGTGTCCACCTCCACCCTGATGCAAACCATCATCGTCTCCTGGTGCACTACTGCAGCTGATTCCTAATGGGGCGCTCTGTCTCCATTTTGCTCCCCTGAAACTGATTCTCCACACAGCAACCAAAATGATCTTTTAAAGGCATAAATCATGGCATTTTACTCCTTTACATAAATCCTATCTGTGGCTTTCCATTGCCCTTGGAATAGAATCCATTCTCCCTAATGTGGCCTATATATTTGAGTTCTCCCTTTTCTTTTTTTTTTTTTTAGGTGAGGAAGATTTGCCCTGAGCTAACATCTGTGCCAGTCTTCCTCTATTTTGTATGTGGGTCGCCACCACAGCATGGCTGACGAGTGGTTTAGGTCTGCGGCCTGGATCCAAACCTGTGAACCTGGGCTGCCAAAGTGCAGCCCTCTGGATTTAACCACTACGCCACGAGGCAGGCCCCCTCCCTTTTTCTTGTATCACTTAATCCTCACCCACCATATTACAGGCACATTAATCTTCTCATTCTCAAACTCACCAAACAAGTTTTGGCCTTTGCATCAACTTGTTTACTCACAGGTTTGGAGTCTCAAAAATGATGGCTGTATTATTATTAATTACTATATCTATATATCTATACTTACATCTATCTCCTCTTTCCAGTTCCATTTGGAAATATTGTTTTGAATTATACATTTGGGCAATAATGGGAAATTGGCACTAAGTTTGTCTCAAGCCAAGGTCCATTTCGTTGGTAGCTTTTTGGTATTGTAAGCCTAATCCTAAAAGCGAAATAGTGAAAAGGAAGCTAAGAAAAACGTGGTAAGAAACAGGATGCTTAAAGTATAATTTGAAGGTAATTTAACAAGATCTTTTGCTAAAGAAGAGATTTTACAGTTAAAATTCTCAATAGGTATGAAACTGTTCAATTAGGAGTATTGTAGAAGACTATTATAAAAGGCTTTCTAATTTTGTTAGTGCATAGAAGGAAAAGAATATGAAAATTTATACATATATGTTTCAAATTGAATTCTAAATTAAATGTTTTAGATAATTTTTGTGATGTTGCAAATAAAACAAACATTTAAAATTATTTTCTTAATATTTTTCAGCAAAATTAGGTCTTATTGCTCTGCAACTTTTTCACTTAAAACATATCAGGGACAGCTTTCTGGGTTAATATTTAAAGATACAACTCATTTTAATGGCTACAGACAATTTAATAATGTGATGCACCATAATCTATTCACAATTTCTCTATTCATGGGCTATTTAGAGTATTTTCAGTTTTTTGCCATTAACAAACAGTGCTGCAATAAACATATTTCGATACATAGCTGCTTTGGGTGCTGATATTCATATCTCTCTAGAATTCCTAAAAGTGAGATTGCCCAGTCATTGGTTCCGAAGTTATAAGTCTCTAACACTTTTTACCAGTTTGATTTGTGAAAATTTTTGTTGTTTTAATTTACATTTCCACACTTACTAGTGAGGTTTAGTGTTTGTTAATTGAACAGATCTTTACTGAGGACCTACTGTGTGCCCATAGTGTGCTGGAGCAGGAGCGTATGGGCTCATGACAGCTGTTGGGGCGGAACGCTCTCCAGCTCCATGTTAAGGGGCACTGTTAATTCGATTGCTTGAAATCTGCCAAGCTGGGAGACTTTAAACCTTATAATCAACAAATACTATTCAGTCCTCTGCTGCTTGTTAAACATTTGCTAGTATAAGGTTGTATGTGCCAGACTCCGATCTAGGTAATTTGAATACATCAGTGGTCAAATGGACAAGCATTCCCGCTTTTATAGAGCTTATATTCTTGGAGAGAAGACAGATGATTTAGAAAATAAATGAACAAACATAAATTATATAGTAAGTTAAAATTGTGGAAAAATAAGAAAAAGTAGAATGAGATAAGGGGGAATAGGAGTGTGTAAGTGTGTGTGTGTGTGTGTGTGTGTGTGTGTGTGTGTTGGGGGAGGTATGCAATTTTACAAAAAGTGGTCAGAGGGCCCCTCTCGAGAAGAAGATGTTGGAGCCGTGTGAAGGAAGTGAGAGAATACAGAAACCTTGAAGAGAAGCATTCAAGGTAGAGGATGACGCAAAAACCCTATTTAGGAGGGTGCCTGTGTTTCTATGGAACAGTAAAGAAGGCACTGTGGCTAGAGGGGACGGAGCAAGACAGAGATTAATAGGGGAAAAGTTCAAGAGGTAAGAGGGCCCAGCAGGCATCGTGAAGCGCTTTCCACTCTGAATGAAGTGGGGGCCATTGCCAGGTTTTGAGCAGAGGAGTGACCTGACCTCACTTACGAAGAGCACGCTTTCTTCAGTTTATGGATATTTTGAATTTCTTCTTTTGAGAATTATCTGCTTATATCCTTTACAGATATATCACTTGGATCATTTTTATTTTACTTATCAATTTCCAAGAACTTTTATATATTAGATATATTTATCCTTTTCCTGCCATATACTCTTGCAGATATCTTCTCTTAGGCTGTAGTTTGTCTTTTGACTTTGTTTATGTTTCCTTATAGGCGGCTTTTATCTAAAATGCAACAAATACGTAAGTCATTTCCTTTCTATTGTCTGGGTTTTCTATCCTATTCAAGAAGACCTCTTCACTCTGAGATGCTAGAACTTTTCTCTTTTTAATAACGTTAGGATTAATGTTTTTGTTTTCATATTGTACATTAGATTTTCAAGCTATCTTTATTTTTGTGAGATAGGAAATTAACTTAAATTTCTTCTAGTTCAGGGGTTGGCACACTGGAGCCCAAAACCCAAATCTGGCCCACTGCCCACTTTTCTAAATCAAGTTTTATTGGAGCACAGCCAGGTCCATTTATTTATATATTGTCCACGGCTCTTTTCTCCCTCCAATGGCAGAGCACTTGTGAAACAGACTGTATGGACTGCGAAGCTGAAAATGTTTACTATCTGAGTATTTATAAAAAAAAGTTTGTTCTAGCTGATGGATAGGCAATTATTTCACTGTCATTATTTAAAAAAATCGCAATTTCCTTATTAATTAAAATATCACATTTACCATATATTAATTTCCAATTACATATTTTGTTTTGCATCAATACCATTTGTTTTGTTTCTGACACATCTAATCCTGTGTCAAAACCACGATTATAATGACTTTGTGTAGATTTAAGACCTTAAAAGGCAAATTATCTGTCACTATTAGCTTTCAAATTTTTCTAGGATGTTCTCGTATATTTATTTTTCCATATAAACTTCAAGAAAATTTTCCAGTTAAAAAAACTGGGGTCCTGATTGCTGTTATAATAAGATGACATATTGGTTTGGATAGAATTGGCATTTTTATGATTTTAAAATTCTTCTAACCCAGGAACATACTACGTCTTTCTATTTACTTATGTTTTAGTTTATGTCCTTTTATAAAAGTTTATAGCTCTCTTCATATAGGCCCCATAATTTTCAGTTAAATTTAATCTATATTTTGTGGTTTTTACAACTTTTGTTAATGTGATTTTCCTCCTTGCATACTTATTTCTAACATGGAGTTGTTAGCATTAAAATCTATCTATTGAATTTGTATTCAGCTACCTGACAAATTGTTTTATTATTTCAAATACATTTTTAGAATTCTTTTGTGTTTTCTAGGCAAACCACTACATAAAGATATTTTTATTCAGTGACTGTTGCAATAGCGACTGTTTCTCTTTTTAATCATGGTGTCTTTCATTTTTCACCATTATTACTATGTTTCTTGTTGGATATTGTTAATTAGACTTCACCATGTTTGAAGAATTTCTATTTCTATTTTGCTAAGAGTTTTCATTATGAATGGCTTCTGAATTTTATGAAATATTTTAGCACATTAATTTGTTGATATAATAAGTTATATTGACAGATTTGCTTAATGCTGAATCAGTAGTCATGGAATATACTTTTCTTAGTGAAATGTGACATTTTAAAATATGGTGCTATATTTTCTGTGATTATAATTTATTAGGAATTTTTACATCTATCTTTATAAGAGACATTTGCTATAGTTTTCTGTGCTATCACGAAACTTTATCAAGTTTTGATATCTTTGTCTATATCCTGGGAGAGTTAAACTAATTAAAAGAAAATGTTGATGGTAATGGTGGTGATGATGATGATGATGTTTAGAAAGTTAGATAGAACTCAGCTATAAAACTTTCTGTATTTTATTCTTTATTTTTTTGAGGTTTTCCTCCTCTCCTCCTCTTTATTAATAGCAATCCTACTAATATTAAATATTTTTAGGGTTACAAATTGTCCTCTGAGTACTATTTATCCCATATGTTGGGATATAAAACAATCTCTTCTTTACAAATTTTCATTCCTGCCTTGCCCAGGTTCTGGTGCACTTTTTTTGAGCATGAATACATGAATGAACAAATCTATAATTCCACCTTAAATTTCTTCTTTGAGCCTGGGTTTTTTAGAAGGATATTTTTAAATTTCCAAGTGGTACATTTCTTTTGATTATATTTTTGTTGAGGATTTCTTGGTTTATTAAGTGTAAGGAATGCAGCCTTTATCATTTCTTTCTGGCATTTACCACTCTTTTATTCTGTGCAGAAAATAACACATATTTTTCTTTATAAATACTCTATATACTTAACAGAAAAAGGACTATTCTCTATCCTCCCAGTTAATATTGATTTGTTGCTCATATCAGATGAGGAGCCCATCAGAGCAGGCCAGAGGAGGGAGGACTATTTTCTAGAGAGCTTTAGAGACGGTCCTATTTGCAGCCTGCATTATTTCTCATGAGTCTCATAGAGAGAGGCCTCTTTGATCTCATGTGCTCTGAGCCCAATAATGTCTTCATCTCAGTACTGTTGGTGTCATCTGCTTTGGTGTCTCTATTCTAAGGGGCTCCTCGTGAACCAGTGGGTAGCCATCTGACATTCTGGGCAGCTGAAGCATCTTCACCTGAAAGGCAAACCATTTTTTAAGCCATTCACATATCTGTAGTGTTCTAGGCTCTCTCATTGCCATCCTTCCCGAATGCGATGCCATAGACCAGCACTCCATTCTCCAGACTCTAGCAGGCAGCCGTGGAGTGGAGAAAGCTCAATGAGGAGGGCAGATGAAGGG
This sequence comes from Diceros bicornis minor, assembly GCF_020826845.1. Taxonomy (NCBI): domain Eukaryota; kingdom Metazoa; phylum Chordata; class Mammalia; order Perissodactyla; family Rhinocerotidae; genus Diceros; species Diceros bicornis. Next base: position 10,385,170 of record NC_080749.1, on the reverse strand, counting down.
ATCAGATACCTGAGTATTTCCTGCTGTCTTCTTTCTAAAGCAATTTAAATAGTGGTTTTTCTCCTTTTGTGTACATTCTGGTTGAACTTCTTCTTCTTCTCCTTCATCATCTTCCTCTTCCTCCTCCTCTCTTTTCCCCTCCATCTCTTCTCCTCTTCTGTTTCTTCTTCTTTTCCTCCTTCCTCCTCCTCCTCCTTCTTCTTCTTCTTCATGTGACGTGCTATTCTGCCTTAATTGACTAGTCTATCTTGTTCTTACACTGGGTAATTAACCTGCTTGGGTTACCACTTATAAGCTCTGTGACATTGAGCCTGATAATAAACCCTTCTAGGCTTCAGTGTCCTCATCTCCACTTTTCTGGTTGTTGTGAGAGGTGGTGGTAATATTTGCTGAGTGCCTAGCAAAGCTCATGACAGAGGTAGTTGCTAGTGTCACTATTATTATTAATTACTTAGTCATTGCCTTGGCAGTTTGCCTCAGTTGAGCTGTCTCTGTAATTGAGTTAACCCTAATAATAAAGGGATCCATACCTCTTCTTGACCTTGAAGATGGTGTTCAAATTCCAGACTAAATATGTCGATATGTGGAAGGGGGACCATCTGAGCTCATCTTGGCGGCTGGTTTCAGTTCCTTGACAAAAACAAAACAAGACAAAAAACTCTCCCAAAACTTGTCAGGAAAATTGTCTATAGAGGTCATTTAGAAATACACCACCATAAACAACATCACAAAATAGGTATTATTTAAATTCTGTTTTGGCCAGTGTTAGAATTGCAGTATTATTTTAGCAATTTCACCAGGCCCAGGAGTGCAAATAGTTGTAATTAAAGGCTTCCAGTAACAGCCCTGTCAAGTCCTTGTGTGTATCACATTTGGCACATGTTTCAAAGCCGAGAACGATATTAAATAGACCATCTGTTGGTTTTCATTAGGTTTTCTCTCATCAACAGCACTATTAAATATAACTGAACCTATTTAAAAAAATCCCTGACATCTGTGCTTTCAATTGGAGCATTGATCAATATTAATAGCAATGCTATTTCACCTGAATTTATTATTAATGAAAAGTTAAATACAGCATAAATATGAATGTTTGCCCTACAGCACTTTTAATAGTGCTTATCCAAACAAAGATAGAGAAAGCACCCTGTCTTACGAGTAGAAATGATGAAAATGCCAGGATACGAGTGTTCCACTGAATCCTACTAGTGGCCAGCATATCTGCAGCACCTGAGTATGCAAATTTCTCTCCACAAAGCCTTTTCGTGCAAACTTTACCCAGCAAACTTTTACTATCCTTCAAGGAACTTCTTAGGCATGATCTCCTCTTAGAAAACTTTCTTGTCTTTGTCAGTGTTGATTTGTTCTTTCGTCTCTCCCCCTCTAGTTCTTGAACATGTCTCTTTATCAAATTTCACTTTCTTCCATGTTATCTCCCCAGGAAGAGTGAAATCATGCTTTATAGCTTAACATCAAACCTTGCGCATAGTACATGCTCTGTTGAAATTAACTAAACGAATAAATTAATGAAGGAATGAATGAAATGCAATTCTACTGGAAGAAAGAGAGAAAACTTCACTGAATTCAATATTTGGTGAAGATTTTAATTTTTTCCCAGCTCACAAACCAGGAGCATAACAAAGGTAGAAAGATTTATAGAATGAGCCCAGATATTAGCTCTTGACTGAAGAGTCTGCCTTTTTTCTTGTTTTTGTTCCTCTCCTCTTGCCTTTCAGCCCTTATCCCACATGCAGGCTTGGCTACTGTCACATTTTACCTCTATGGCTGCTCAAAGACATTTTGCTTCAGTGAACAATTTTGAGTCCAGGGGGTTGGCTGTTGGAGGAGGTAATCAAGAGGATGTGACCACTGGTTGACCTGCTAGCTGGACCTGGGCAATCAGAGGCTCCTCCCCCCCGTACCCTGTCCTTGAAATGTATGCTCTGCCTACTGTTTCCACAGTGGGAGCTGTTACAAGGACATAGCCTTGAATACAGTAAGGTGTTAATTGAGACCATCTGGACTGAATACATGACTGAACCCAGTTAAGGCCTTTATATAACCTTTAAGATTTTGGTAGGAGGGTGTGGAGATCTACTCATCTTGTGGCTACCCAAGACAAGCCTCATAAGTTCCCTTGCTTATTAAACCTGCCGCTTACCAATCTGGAGTGGTCTGCTTCTTTCTTCAGTCTTACTTTGCCCTCTCTATATGGGGGACAATTTACAAACCAACACTGGCCTGTATCAGCATCCTCACTCTGGTGTGTGACCTCCTCCCCTGGACTATCAGCCACTTAAGGGCAAGAATCGGGTTTAATTCATCTCTTGACTTCTTGTGTCAAGCACAGTGTGTTGTTCAAGAAAATGTTGCAGAACTGATTTGAGCCAAGAAGAGATAACTACTTGAGTTCAGGTATATTTGATAGGCCCAGTAAGTCCTCAGCATTCATTCATTCACGGATTCATGGTTTTATTATGTAGGTTTTATTAAAATGTAGGGTTTTTTTCTTATGACTTAGGTGTGGTGAGGCCAACAGATAAAGAGATGATTGTCATTGAAAAGATAGTTTGTTACTCATAGTCCCCAAGAGGAGGGGTCACGTCACACCACACGGCCACAGAGGAAAGCACCAGGGTCAGTCAGGAGGCAGAAGGAGTGAGCGAAAAACATGGGCAGGAGGCTTTATTGTGGTTCCTGCAGGAAGGAATAGGTGAGGTAGGGTAAGCAGGCTTAGAGTGGGCTAGTTTGAATAACTTCAGCAACCTCTGCAGTGTAGGGGCTTTCTCTGGTTGTCTTGTACCTGGTCTTGGGGTGATAAGGGCAAGCAAGTGGATAGTGGCCCAGAGTGTGAGAACTCAGTAAAGGAGGTGATTGGGATGTGGGCTCTGGATAGGTTGGTTTGCATATGAAAGGTGTGCTTACAGATTAGTTGTTTACTGTCTCTAGGAATTGTCTAGCCCTGGGAGGGGCAGTCTCCTCAGGGTCCATAGGCTCCAGATGCCAAAACATTAGAATAAAAAGATATGCTTAAAATATTCATCCATCTATTCAACAAACATTTCCTAAATGACTGATATCACCAGGCCATTGTGATGGGCACTCAATGTTGAATAAGTCACAGGCCGTTCCCTTGAGGAAATCACAGTCAAGTGAGGGAAATAGATGGGTAAATAGTCACTATACAGAGTGATTGAGTTATGACAGAGAACAGAATAGCCACACTTAAAGTGGAGTAGGGGCTAAGAACAATGAAGGTCCTTGAAGGAACTGAGCTGAATATTATGAGTAAGATTTTGTTGAGCAGTGTGGGGTGGAAGTCAGCAGAGTCAGAGGCCATGCAAAAGCAAGCATGTCTTAAGGTTCCTTTAAGGATCGGGTGAATGTCTTCCCTGGGGCAGATGCTGGGAGAAGAGACTGTTAGGGAAGACCCTTAACAGGAGAATCAGCCTTTTTTCCTTGCCTAGGTCTGGTTGGTTTCCAAGATGTCACCAAAATATGTACGTTAGGGGATTTCAGCAACAGCTTTTATTCATACAGTGCTTTCTTCATGCTTCACACTTGTTTTCTCATGTGCTTCTTACAAAAAAACTTATGAAACAGAGAAGAGCAAATATCAAATATTTGCATTTCTGTACTGTATTTTATTATAATTATATGTCTAAAAAGACACTCATACAACTAAGTGTGGGATCCTTGAGGAAGCTAATCACACCTTTGTTGTCTTCCTCATCTATTTAACCTCAGACTCTTGCACATAGTAAATTTCAACTGGCCATAAATATACAAATTTACAAACATGGAGAGAGAGAAGAAAGGATGGGTCATCGAGGAATGGTAAGTAAGGGAAGGGAAATGGGGATATGGGCATCTGTACTTTCTCAGTCTGCTTTGGGTCCAGAAAGCTTCGATAGCATAGCACCTCACTAAGCTGAGAGTGTCTGCTGTGTAAAAGCTATCTGTTATTTATACAGATGCTCCTCACCTGCAGAATGTGGAGATAATATTTAAGGAGCATTTTGTGGTTACTAAATGAAATGACATCTGCATCATACATACCTAGAAGAGTGACACTTAATAGACACACAATAAAATGGTAATTGTTATTATTTCATTATCATTGATATTGTTCTTATTATCTTTTCATATATTGACACCTACTATGTACATAGAATTCAATTTGCTCAGATTCTGGAGGAGATTAAGAAGCACTGTAAAGATGCAGTGTGAAAATGAAGAATTTATAATCAAGATGGATTTAAGCCTTAGATTTTTTGAAAGTCTTTTTAACAATGGGACACAGTGTATGATACAGGTAAATCGGGGCACGTATAATAAGTAATAGACAGTTTCAATGGAGGAGAGGACAGCTTACAGCTGAGAGATTAGGGAAGACCTGCAGATTTAGTATATACCCTGGCTTGCTTCAAATCCTAGGTAGAAAAAGATGCAAAGGAAGGAGAGGAAAAGCACACAAGTTCCCAAATAAAGTTCAGAGTGTTTCATATGGTAGATACCAAGTGTGTGTGGAAGGAAGGCGGAAAATAAGGCTAGTGGCGGAAGGTGGGGCCAGAGAGACAAGGCTGGCTAAGCGCTGAGTAAGGCCTCTGGACTTTCTCCTGAAGGCCCAACCACACAGGTCACATACCCACAGTGAGGTTCTCCTTTTGAACAAGTAACACTGCTCAAAATAAAGCAAAGGGATATGTCTGATTTGGTAACAGGTATTAACTGGAAAGCTGGAAACAAAATAATTTTTTGTAATATCTTATATATCAATTGTTAATACCATCCTCATTTTTGTTTAGGGCTCAAGTGTTGATTTTCTACTTACATGGTGTCTCAAGAATGCCCTTCAACATTTGATGACTTTTTCAGCAAGATTAAAAATGGTTCCTTGGCGTGTCAACAAGGCAACAAAGACGATTCTAGGTAGTTTCACTGTAAGCATCTTTGCCACAAGCATTTTTGCCTCAAACGTTTTTGCCATACAACTGATTGGCCGTAAAGCATTATTATCATAAAAGATAAAATAACCAATTGAAAGTTTGATTTCAACAGGTTTACAGTTTGTTTTGGTTTCTCCATTGATACAGTACTCTCGTTTTTATACTATCTAAACCTTAGATCCACATAATGGTCTATGCAGTGGCACAGAGGTGAACCCACATTTCCCATTCAACTTTAGAGTGTCTGTCAATGGACATGTGACGACATGCCAAGAACAAACAACAACGTGGAAGGCTTGCACAACGCAACGCAAAGCTCAGCTACAAATATGCTTCCTGGTATTTGGAAACTGATCTCTCTCTTAACCGAGGGAGAAATTTTAGTGAAAAAGCAAAAGTGTGATGGATGTTGAATGAGGAGACGAATCAACAAGGGAAAAAAAGGTATAATAATGACGTGAATGAAAGACTTTGAAGACAAGTGCTTAGGTACAAACTACAAAATAAAATCAGTTATTTGTGCAGTATGCCATGAATCTACACACATTTTAAATATATTCAAACATTTTGTAGTTTGCAATAAAGCCTTTTTAATTTTGTTATTCATTTTTCATGTTTCATTATATTCTTTTTAATGTTCCTCTTTTAATTTTCATTATTTTATCTCTATGACAAAATAGCCTTAGTTATGTGGCAAAAATGTTTGCAGCAAAGATGTCTACAGCAAAGATGCTTAGGGCTAAAATACTGGACACAAACAAAGACACCCCTAGGATCGATATGAAATTCCCTGCTGATACCCAGCACTGATCAAAGGTAACGCCTAAATGATTTTGTGAACTTTATACAATTGGGTGCACAATCACAAATACCTTTACCATTTTATAAAAGGGAACATGTTATGTGCTATCTAGTAAACTTTCTTCTTTGAAGGAGATATTGAGCTAAAGAAAAAGTTATTGACAGAAGCACATAAAGTTACATTTGTGGTATCCATCGTGTCTTTTGGGGTTATGTTGGTTTGACTGTGTTCTTATAACACCAGAATTGGATTAACTTTTGATAATATACATTTTCAATTCAGGACAATAAAATAATATCTTAGTTTGACTTTGTATTAATTATTCAGATAATTGGGATAAGAAGATTTTTGGATTCTACTGTCTAGCTTTCCCTGGGTGATTGCCACCTCTTCACCTTCTTTTGTTAGTATATAGAAAGGCAAACCTTTGTCAGTTTAGGGGTATATAGAATGATGGTGGATTGGGTCTTCTGGGGATCTGTTTACATAGTGTTTCAAGAGCTGACTTGATGCTTAGAAACTAGACAGAGAGCTGACTCTTGGGTGAAAATCCCCAAGCCTTAAGAAGTAAACTGGGCATTCTTAAATCAGTGGTTTTCAGGCAGGTATACACATCAGCCTCAATTGAGGAGTATTTTGAAGTATATATTTCAAGATTCCACATCCTAAAACATTCTGATTCAGTAGGTCTGGAGGTCAGGGAACTGATGTTCTTCTAAGAGGATGCCACAGGCAAGTCTTCCATGGATTTCTGGTTGGTAATGACTCTAACTGCACTTTTCAGGCAAGGACTAAATGTGGAAGGTGCTTTCCCTGTGGGAGGAGAGAGTGAGGGCTGATGAACTTGTGAGAGCTGAAGGTTCACGTGACATTGCCACTCATGACCATCCATGTTGCCTCCTGTCCCTTCTCCCTCTGAAAGATCTCAGAGTCCAAGAAATATCTCTCAAAGGCAAGTGGAGAATCAACCTTTCTGGAGTTCCCTGGATGTGGCAGAGAGATCTGGGAAGTCCAGAATCTCTCCCTGGAGGAGAGCCTTTGTTTGGCTCTTGAAGCCAGTGGAACAGGCTTGGGAGAGCTGGAGTTCGAAGGATCTGGCCCATGGCGGTGAGCTACGGCCACTGTGTATAACTGCTCTCTGTTACCTTAGGCTAGTCCCTCAAGAAATATCTGCTACCAAGGTATTTCAGTTGGAATCAAGGGTTAGTCAATACTTAAAGACATCAAAGCAATGCAAATCAAAATGCAAACTTTCATGTTAACTTTTTTAAATAAAAAAATTTAAAAATCATAACAATTTTGGTAAGAGTATCATAAAATAATCACTCACCTACACTAATAGCATTATGTACCAGATACTGAATGTTCATACTCTTTATCCAGTAATTCCAACTCTAGGAATCTATCCTAGGGAATAATCTGAAATACAAATATTTACCTACTAAGATATTCTGTAAAGTGTTATTCATAGTAGTGGAACAATAGAAACAGATGTCCTAAATGGTTTGACAAATTAAGGAGAGCTCTAAGAGAAAATACCAAACAACCACTAAAAATATTTATGAAAAAATACCATAGGAGAAATTGCTCTCGATATGCGTATTGGAGGGGAAAAAAAGCACAATATGAAGAGGTGCCCTAAACTGTAACACACACACACAGACACTCACACATGGATATATGATTAGAAGGAACCATGCCAACATATGCACAGTGGGATGACTTTCTTCAAGTTTGGCCTGGTGACTCTTTCTTACTCATAGTTCTCACGTTACTATTGTCTCAGAAAAGCCATTCCTTACTACTCTGTCTAAAGGAAGTTCCCTGTATTACCCTTATTTTATTCTTCAGAACTCTGCTTTTTTCATTTATAAAAAGAAAAAGTACCTGTTTCTTTGGTTATATAATAGGGCTTACTTTTGAGAAACTGTAACTTCGTAGGGTGAAGAGCACTTCTGTTTTACTCACGGCCACTCACTTGGCAGCTGGTCCAGGTTGGTCTTGGAGCAGTAGACATTCAATGAATTAATATTTTCTATATCATATGAGCTGATGACATCTCTACTCCCTCTCTGTATGATATATATGTACAAATATACATATGTATATATAATTTTCCACTCAATTGCACAGTGTCCTATATTCTATATTTGAAATTTGAGATTTATTCCTTTGCTTTATTTTCCCTACAGCTTTTTAAAAAATGTACATTCTTCTGGTAAACAGTGGATGGGGTAGGGTAGCACATAATGTAGTTACTCATACCTTAGTAGAAAATATTTTCTCAATTAGTTTATTTCTTGATGAATGGTATTAGGCTATTAAAGAAATGACCACTTTGATGATGCAGGGGAGAGAGCATATTGAAGTTCAAGTTTGCCCCAATGGCCTCAGACATGCCTAGGCCCTGCCAAGGGCAGCCAAACAGCCCTGAGAGGTGTGACCAGAAAGGGCAGATGGAAGTGCTCAAAGCAGATATCTCTATTCTTACCTCCCTGTCTGTGGATGACTGTGGAAGAGAAGGAGAAGTGTGCATGGTGGTGGGGAGTAGGGGGAGACAGAAAGAGAGAGAGGAAAGAGCGATTGATTGTAGCAGAAGCACAATATTTCATCATAAAAATTGTTCTGAAATAGGTGCATTCCTCGTTGTTATTTCCACACACCAGTCTTACTAACATGCTCAGTTATTTTTCTCAAGCTTATTTAGAATTTCCTTTTCACAGTTTGGAGTCTGACTCCAGAAAAGATGCCAACCCAAATTTATGCAACTCAATCCCATGAGAGTCATCTGATTTCCTTCTAGAAGCCAAGCACAAAGAGCTTACTTTGAGTTCACTTGGTTTGGTTCCTAGCTTACCTTTTCTTACAGAAATACGAGGGCAAACAAATTGATGTATATGGATGAATCCTTCCTTCCTTCCTCCCTCCCTCCCTCCCCTCTTCCTTCTCTCTGTGTCTTATTTTATTTTCTTTTCCATTTCAACTCTCAAGTTATAGCTAAGATTTAGGTAGAAGCAGATGAGCAAAACAGATTGGATGCATTAACCTTGAAGCTGTCTTTGCCTCTGAAATTAGCATCAACTCTGGGTGTGAATGACTGTTGATTCCTATGTTAAAGGAAGCTGCAATTTCTTGAAAATTAGAGGGATATTATAAGCATCTGAAATCTGTAGGGGGGCCTGTTAATTACATTTCCTGGACAAATATTTCTTAGAGTGAAATCGACACATGCAGAAATATTGATTGGAAGACTCCAATGGCACACCAATGATAATTCTTAATGTCTATTTTGCTCCTTTAATGAAAAAACTCACATGTAAATTAAACTGGACCACAGAAATGATTCATCTATTCCCTGCTAGAAGGAAAGACAGGTTTCCTGCCAAAGAGGAAGGAGATGTTTACTTTTACCTACTCCTCCCTCCCCACCAAAACCTTCTGGCATTCGATTGTAATATATCCGTCTCTTCTAAAATTTTGTATCAATAATTTCCGAATAGACTTCCCTCTCTCCAATTCTCTTGCTTGCTAGGGACAGTCCTGATTTATGCCTGGTGTCCTGGAATAATTATTAAAGTTGTCCCTATTTCTGCCCAAATGTGTCTTGGTTTGGATGATAATTGTATGGTCACCCCGCCTGATTTGAACCATACCCATCTCTCCACTTCATCTTTCATTTTTCTTCTTTTTGCTTGCTACACTTTCTTTTGTTCCTTTGGAGCATTTCACGCCTTCTGCAGCCCTATATGTTCCTTTAGCCTGGCACGTTGTCTTTTTTGCCTTCTTATCTCAGCTCTGAAATTACTTCCAAAGCTTTCCTGACCTTACCAATCTAAGTCAGGGCTCAATGTTATAAGTGTTCTTAGCATTTATCACAGCTATAATTCTGCAACAATTAGTATGACTATTTCATTGATGTTGACTTCCTCATTAGATTCTATCAGTCCAAAAATATAAATCAGGAAAAAATGATTTAGAAAGATTAAAAATTTGGTTTGTGATAACTGAGAGGGTATCTGAACCCCAGTTCTTCCCAACTCCAGCAGCCATGGAGGGAAGAGCTCTGTGGGATGCTTAGGGTGAGTCTCTCTACTCCTTTCTTCCTCACAGGATCATACTTGGCTGGTAGATGAGAGTGATGGCTGGGGATAGAGCACCGGTGAAAAGCAAATCCTTTTGAAAAGGGTATCTGGAGCAACTACAAATTGAAGAAGGATTATCTTGGATTACCTGATATGTTTTAAGATTTATTTTTCCTCTTTCTAGGTGATGGGTGATTTTGCTTCTATAAAAGATATTCATTAACAGTAAAAATAAGGATCATATTTATTGTGTCACTGGATCTTAGTTTGAAGGGACCTTAGGGTTTTTTTAAACTTATCATTTTTTTTTTAATAGAAGAAGAAAAAAGACACCAAGAGAAGTTATAAAAGTTATCCAGAGTCACACAGCTGCTACCCAGAGGTCCTACGGAATTGAGTTCAGATCAGTTATCCTGGATTCTTTGACCTGAGGTCTTGCTCGTATTAGAACTCCATGTAACATTCCCTTGACCACATGGGGGAGGTCATGGGTGCTATGCAAGAGAACCCAACTCCCCCAGAGGACCAGACTTAGTTATCACAGAAAATTGCTCCCCACTTAGGTCAGAATCCTGCATCTGCTCTGCTACTCGCTAAACCCCAGGTCTATGACATATAGAGAGAAGCGAGGGAATCATCTAAGGCAACATACTGGAAACAATTTGAGACATGATTAGTTATTTTCAAACCAACTTATATGCCATATTCATGAAACCAGCCTGTTACACAAAAGCATTAACATGTTATGAACTGAATGTTTGTGTCCCCCTTAAATTCATATGTTGAAACCTTAACCCCCAATGTGACGGTATTAGGAGATGGGGACTTGGGAGGTATTAAGATTTAGATGAAGTCATGAAGGTGGAGCCCCCCATTATGGAATTAGTGTCCTTATAAGAAGAGGAAGAGACACCAGAGCTCTTTCTCTTCACCATGTGAGGATACAGCAGGAAGGCCGCCAGGGAGGGCCCTCACTGGAACATGATTATGCTTGCGTCCTGATCTTGGACTTCCAGCCTCCATAACTGTGAGAAATAAACGTGTGTCGTTTAAACCACCCAGTTTATGGTGTTTTGTTATAGCAGCTTGAGCTGACTAAGACAGTATGTTTACAGAAGCACTTCAAAAATGATTAAAGTGTTAAACATAATTAAGAAATTGCTGTGACCTCCTGGGGAAGATGGCAAAAGTTTAGAACCTGATGATGGAAGAAAAGATCCTTAATAGGTAAATAATCAGGTGGAGAAAACTCTTTCTTTACAAAGAAGACACAAAGGTGACCTGGCAGTTAAAAAAAAATCTCTGTAGATACATACTTGTTAATAAAAAGGAGTTCAAAACTGAGCCATGGAGCCCCATTTCTATTTTCTTTAGAAGTCTTCAGCAGGAAGGGCTAAAGGTGAAGTGCCTGGTTGACAATGACCCTGTTTTGCAATATCTTCTGTTTCTCTTTGGTACTAAAAGTAATATCCAATCAATACACGAAACCCTTAAGACTGATTGACTGAAAAAATCCACACTTTTGAACGAAGGCATTATATGTCTTTTTTTTTTTTTTTGAGAAAGATCAACTCTGAGCTAACATCCATGCTAATCCTCCTCTTTTTGCTGAGGAAGACTAGCCCTGAGCTAACATCCCGCCGATCTTCCTCCTCTTTATGTGGGACGCCGCCACAGCATGGCCTGACAAGCGGTGCATCCGTTCACGCCTGGGATCCGAACCCGGGCCACCAGCAGCGGAGCGCACGCACTTAACCGCTATGCCACAGGGCCGGCCCCTATATGTCTTTTATTACCTGAGGAATCTCTTTATTCTGTCTTATTGTTCCCCTGTTAGTAGTACACATATCCTTACCCCTTACTAAAAATGTCCTTGTAGAGGAGATCTGCTGGTGGTGGAAATGAGAAGAGAGATTTGCCCTGATATGCAAAACCCAGTAAGGAAGGAGTTTCGGGGGGAATCATACAGGGCGTTAATCACATAGACTCACTGAGGAGCCTTATGTTCAGCAAATTCTGTTTCTTGTTACTCCTAGGAACCTGGTTAACCTACATTTCCTAGCCTTCCTTGCAGTTGGCAGAAGCCCTGTGACTGAATTCTGATCAATGGGATATGGAAAGATATCAGGTATGCCATTTCTATGCTATAAAACTCTTTTTTATTTTATTTATTTGTTTATTTATTTATTTTTTTGTGAGGAAGATCCGCCCTGAGCTAACATCTATTGCCAATCCTCTTCCTTTTCTTTTTTTCCCCCAAAGCCCCAGTAGATAGTTGTATGTCATAGTTGCACATCCTTCTAGTTGGTGTATGTGGGACGCCGCCTCAGCATGGCCGGAGAAGCGGTGCGTCGGTGTGTGACTGGGATCTGAACCCGGGCCACCTGTAGAGGAGCACACGTACTTAACCACTAAGCCATGGGGCCGGCCCCTATGGTATAAAACTCTTGCATGCATTTTCTGGACTCCATTTGCTGGTGAAGTATTCAAATTGATTGAGTACCTTACCAAATCCACCACTCAAAATCCCAAATTTCCCCTTGAGTTGCCTGTATAGACAGTCAAAAGTGCTGATCAACCCCTCTTACACCTAATTTTAATCATCCTTACTTCCAATACTGGATTCTGCTGTTAGTAAAAGTGTAAATTGATCCAACCTTTTGAGAGACAATTCTCTTTGGGCCTCTGGCATTACTGTAAGTTTTGTGAACAGAGGCACTGATAGCTTCTGTTTCAGACAACTTTTTCAAGGATGTTTGTAGAGCAAACTGCTTTGGAAAATATAGCGTCTCCCTCTGGAGAGGAGGACAAATTTGTTTACTGTCCAGGGTAATGAAGATAATGTCTTCTTCTGGCTTAAACGTTGAGTGGGTTTGCTGTGGGCCCTTTAAAAGATTGGAGTTTTCTAAGCTCAGAGTTCCATTGCATGTGTAGAATTCACTTGCATTGCCCTTGTGGGTTTTGAGGGGTGGAGCAAGGGGAACCAACATAAACATAAAACTCATTCTGTCTGTTGTGACATGAGCAGCAAAGTCCTTTGTCTCTGACTCAGGAGTCTCATGTCTTCTGCCAGCATCTATGAAACTGTGGTAGGCTGACTTGTTAGTAGGGTAAAATCTCAGACACATCACAGTTCTTGACAGCATTTATTGAAAGCAATTTGAATGTATCTATGAATATTTAAAATCCTTTGATATTGCAATTTCACACTTACAAAGCTATCCTGCAGAAAAAGTTGTGTAAGTATGTTCAAATACAAACGTAAAGCTGTATATTTCAGGGCAGTGTCTGATAGTAAGAAATAAAAAAAAAAACCCTGAATATTCATCAATAGAAACATGCTTAATTTAATGATAAGCATTCATATTCTGACTACAATTCAGCAACTAGAAATCAGGGAACTCTTTATGTGCTGACATACGACTGTTTCCAGGATTCATTTTTCATGGGAAAAAGCAAGTTACCCCATGATAATGTGAGTAATGAACTAATTTTTTTATTCATTTATTCACTCATCTAACATTCATTGAGCATCTACTATGTGTCAGGATAGGTGGTGATATATTATAGAACAACACTGACAATGTCCCTACATTCATCTTGTGGGGAAATCAGAGAGTAAACAGTAAAAACAATAAATAAGATAACTACATTGCTGTGAAGGAAATATTCAAAGTCAAGTGATAGAAAGTCAGAGTGGCTGCTTTAGATGGGGTGGAAGAGAGAATCTGGAGATTCAGAGAGGGGTTCTGAGGAGGGAGCTATTGAGTTGAAACCTCAAGTTTGGGAATAAGCTAGCCAAGTGGTGATCCGAGGGAAGAACATTCAAGTCAGGGACCCAGAGCAGAGAAAAGTTTCTTATGTTTAAGGACCAGAAAGGAGCCCACAATGGCCAGATGATACTGGCCAGGAGGAAGGATGGTAATGTTGAGGGCCATGATAAGGTTTGGACGCACTCGACAACCACTTTAAGGCTGTGCTATTTTACATATATTACGTATACGTATTTTATGTAGACAAATATTAACCAAGTAACAGTTTATGGTTTTGGGGGGAGAATTGGGAGAACTTTACTACTTATCGTTTCAGAAAAAATATAAGGAAACACATTCTTAATGTAAATAGGAAAAGAAGGGAAAGGCCAGAATTTCTACAGCCAGGTTATATACAAAACCAAGATAGAATTTTCCTCCCATAGATATTACTAAATTATCTTTAAAAATGTGTGCCTAGGGCCGGCCCCGTGGCTTAGCGGTTAAGTGTGCGTGCTCCACTACTGGCAGCTCGGGTTCGGATCCCGGGTGCGCACAGACGCGCCGCTTCTCTGGCCATGCTGAGGCCTCGTCCCACATACAGCAACTAGGAGGATGTGCAGCTATGACATACAACTATCTACTGGGGCTTTGGGGGGAAAAAAGGAGGAGGATTGGCAATAGATGTTAGCTCAGAGCCAGTCTTCCTCAGCAAAAAGAGGAGGATTAGCACAGATGTTAGCTCAGGGCTGATCTTCCTCACAAAAAAAAAAAGTGAGCCTATTTATTTATTTGTTTGTTTATCACCAAAGATGACAATATTAGCATGGTTTAGAAAATAGCTGTGTGTGTATATGTATGTACATGTTAACCAACAATCCATTGGTTTCTGGCATATGAATATCACTTGCCATCTCTGAAAAAAGATTAAATGAGGGAAAAGGAACCACAAAGAACATAGTCATTAAATCTGGTTTTGGACGAGTTAATAAATTGGAAGTTGAAATAAAAGCAAAGGCATAAAAGGACCAGGTCAAGGAAACACTTAGGAGATCTGATAAACGCTGGCAAAGATGGTATTAAGAGAAAGATCGTTTGCAATTCAGACTTTAAAAGTCGCAAAATAGAAATTCAATATTTTTCCTACTGTCAGTAAACAAACAAATCTATATATATCTTCTTTCTTAGATACATAATTCTAGCAATTCATTTTTATGGCCATTTCTCATTAAGCCCTCTTTCACTTTGATAATGTAATTATAGTGGAACACAAAATTCCTTACTGATGCTGAGACCCCATTGAAGCTTCTACAAGCTCCCTATTTAGAGTGCATCTTGTTCTTGACCTGAATATTGCATGGCTTTTGATACCTATCCTAGGAGAAATCTCACTAATCTATTTACTGAAATTTCATTACCCCAAATACAGTCCTAGACACAGCCACTCCCACTTTCATTCTCACTCTGAATTAGTGACTCATCAGGGAGAAAATGTCATATTCTTTTTTTAAAACAATGGATTAAAAAAAAAAACTAATATGGAAGTAAATTGGCTGATCACCAAAGCTTGAATATGTTTAGCCAGTATATGTGGGAGCTTTTGGCCAGCCAAATGATAAAGACATAACTCAATGGACCTTCATTGATTTTGTATTTTCTTATGATGTCAAAGGTGGGAGCTAACTATATTGAGGACCTAACTGTAAGAATCTTGGAATTTATGCATGGATTCATTAGAAAAACTACCAAACATTTTCTATGTTCCAGGCACTGTACAGAATGAATAGAATATATTTTTTATTTGACTCTTTTCTAGTGTCTAATCATCTTTTATTTGGTTTTCCACCATGTTAGATATGCCCCAGTTACTTTTTCAAAATTTATAGGTCCTCAAAAAGTACTATGAAATTTTATCTCCCTCCAAGGCTTGCGTTTGACTTTTGCTTGGTCGTTTGGAATTCATAGCAATTGGTGTTGCAATCAAATAGCATATTTCCTATTGTTTCAGGCAGAGTGATTTATAACAGTGTGTGGGAAGATTTGAGTTTTGACATGCTTAACACTGATGAAGTAGGTGAAATATTTCTCAACCACAAGCTTCTGCTCGAGCTTCTTTTGAAGTGAAGCCCGAGTTCTCTCTGGTGAGACTAGAGAGGAAGGAGCAGGTGAATAAAATATGAGACGAACAGGAGTGCCGCCCTCAGACTAGTAAAGCTTCTGCCCACATCGTTGACTGTGGCACCTCTACCCTGTCTCGCCTCAATGCATGTCTGGGCTATGTTTTTGTCAGTTCATTACTGGTTCTCCCTGGATTGCAGGAGCAGATTAACAACTTTATTTACTTTCCCAGGAAAGGAAGAAGAAAACTATGGCTCTTGCCCTTAAAGCTTTTACTGGAACTTCTCCCTACCTGCCTCAATCTGGCTCAGAATAGTCCACAGTATTTTTGTCTACCTTCTAGGAGGTCATACACACTTCCCTGGACCTTTCTTGATCAAAGTCAAAGATGTTCCTTTAATTCATGTATCAGAAATCACTTATTTTAAGAGTTGCAGGTGGATCTTCCCATACGATCTAAAAAGCTCCTGTGATATCATAAAACCTTCCTCTTTTCTTTATTCCACTACTGATGCCAGGAGGTCAGCATTCACAAAGGTCTCTCTGACAGATCAGCTCTCTTCTCCATGACCTCCTCAGCTCAGAGAGAAGATGGGTGGTCGGGCCTTTGCCTTGCACAACCCTAGGAGCCCCATATACACGTAGGATCTTGTGGCAAGTTCAGGATGATTTCTATAAAGCAATGCATCTTAAACTTTTGAGTGCATTGGGATCACCTGGGGTACCTATTAAGAATTGCAGATTTGGAGTCATTATCCCCAGAAGTCATGATTCTATAAATGTGAATCAGGTCCCCTAAAACTGATGTAGTAACAAACATCCATGGTCATTATGGTGCAAATGGGCTTGAGTTCATTCTTTGAGAAAGATTGTACTGTGACAACAAACACTGGCTTGTGAATTGACAAACCTGGTTGAATTTCTAGCCCCACAACTTAGTAAGAACTTTGGATATGTTAATCTTACTAAACAGAATCACTTTGGAATTAGATAAACCAAGATTTGTAACCTAGCTCTCACACTTGTTGATTTTTCACATTACATAATTTTGCCAAGCTCATAATGCTGCATAGTGTAGAGGCAAGGAACAGGTCATTCTAGGGAAACTTACAAGTGAAGGGTCAACAAGAAGAGGCACATAGTTACCCAGGTCTTCTGGCTTTCTGTAGAGAGGCATGCTGGGGCTGGGGCTTACTAGACCCACCATGGCTGTGCTCCATGGAAGGCACCCTGTGGTCCATTGCTCTCCGTTTAATGAGATGAGCATGAGAATAACCTTAACGGTGGGTGACGCGATGTTCTGTGAGTTCACTTGGTGTTGTATGTAATTACAATGTAAGAATAGCTTAGATGCCAGCTGTTTAGGAGAGTGATGGGAAAGGCCCCGTGCTCAGTACTTGGAGACCTGGGGAGCACCTGTAGGAAGATGCAGCCTCTCCTTCCTGTGTGAGGGCCGTGTTTCTGGTTCCATCTGACTCATTTCTGGGAGATTTAGGGAGAGCTCTCAGGGAATTTTCAGATAGACTCCACACCATGTCTTTTTGTCTTTTGTTTTGTTTTTTTTATTTATTTTTAAATTTTCCACACTATCTCATAGGGCTTCTGTGAGCCCTATGAGATATCAAATGGGCTAATATATGAAAATACTTAATTCAATTCTGATCCACAGTAAAATCGTTGGTATCTCTGTTATTGTTTATACTTCATCCCTTTCCTGCATCCTACAGCGCCCAGGATACTTAAAAACTGCATGTTTTATACTCCTTTGTTCCAAATTGGCTGATTGGTTATATTATAATTGTTGTTGTTGTTTTTGTTATTATTAATCCCATTAATCTTGAGTTGAAACATTATTATGGATTCTGTTTTTCTTTTCCTGAGGGAAGTTCAATCTAAGCAAGAAAAGTTTTTTTCTCCTCTGAAGCTTAGGTTGAAGTCCATTATAATTCTAACAATTTGCCATAAAGTTTTTCACATTCAAATCGTGAGAAGCATTATATGAGTAGCTGAGTTGCTATAACTACGTTTCCAGGGAAAGAAAGGACTGAATTACACAAATCTTGATTATTTAAATTTTGCTATTTGAAGGACTTGCTCTGAAATTGTTTTAATATATCACATATTTTCATTAATGTTCACAAACCTTTATATGTGAGGCTTCATGATCTCATGTGGAATTATATGTAATATATAACATTAGTGTATATAACTCATAGTATTGTAAATTCTAATATCAATAACATTGTAAAATATAAGTACACACATATGAATGCACTGTATAAATATATCTTCTGAGATAGGGAATGTGTCACTCTGCCAGAGTATGACTTTTTACAGATTATTAAATAAAGCTGTTTGTCTCATTTTAAAAAAAAAACAACAAAAAACGTTATATACTCTCACTATATATATGTATATATATCTGGTACAATGCCTACCACATACAGAAACTCAATAAAAGTTTGTTAAATATCCAGAGTATCACCATCATTTGTGGTTTGGACATTTTCATTATCTAGAAAGAATCAGTGAGCAGGGACTATGGAAGACTTCAGTATCCACGTGCCACCATCACCTCCCAGCAACCCCACCTCCACACTGCCTCTCGCTAGAACTTTGAATATCTATATATTTGAGTCAATGCACAATCATTATACCCAAGATATAATCTATCTGCCAAAATTTTTCACATCACTTAAGGTGCTGATTGACATTTATGAGGATATTAATATAAACTTGAATAAATTGATAATAAACTGCTAATATGAGACTAAAAATTTTCCTGAAGTCAGAAACATTTAAAACTTGGCAGCAACTAAACTGTACTAGCTGAAACCTGGAAGGGAAATTATCCTTTTGTCATTTGGCATTTTGAAATCCATTGACCTTTATCTCACTTGCAACAGTATTATGGTTTTATTTTATGTGCTTTCTCAATCCATTCCCAGCTGTTTTTTCTTTTTCTTGATTTCTCAGAATGCCTGCCTCTAGTTTCGCTGTTGCTCTTTGATATTCATCTTGTCAGAGCAGCACAAACATTTGTTTAGAGACCCTGGGGTGGGGCATGAGCAGCTACTGGTGCAGAGACGTCGTAATGTTCGCACATTTCCCTAAGAGGGAAACGACTGAGACAAGGGAATATTTAAGTGAGGAAAAAGAGGGGAAACTGGAGTCTATGTGAGTGAAGAAAAGGAGGAAGGACAAAAGAGGTTGTTGAGACTGAGAATTGTCACTGAGTAATCCCAGGAAGGGCACCGTGACATTGGAAAGAAACTGTTTTGAGAAGAGTTATACATGGTGAGCAGCGCCAAGCCCTTCATATCAAAATGTGTAAAGGCAATTCCTACCTGCAAGGAGCAGATGCTCTATTTATGACCACAAAATGTGCCTATAAAATCAGTAGCTATACACAGAGCTCTGGATCTTTGGCCCATGCAGTAGTGGTTTCTGGTTGCATTCTTTTTTTGATCTTCAGAGCCCTCCTATGAAACTTGATTTATTTTTAATTCCAATGAAAAGGAGCCACTCTGGCTGAATGCAGGCAGGGCTCTGATGGCTGTCTACTTGCTGGGTTCTGGACTCCATAGCACTGTGGCCTTAAAGGACTTCCCAGGAAACCCTGGGCTTCTATGGCTCAGAGTGAACACAGCTGCTTCACAGGATGGGGTACAGGCTCCTTTGCTGATGCTTCTGGCTCTAGTCGGCCTCTGCCACCTGTCATTCTGCCCCTCCTCTTCCTACCACTCTCCTGGGTAAGAACCATTGTGAATATTGGCTATAGCCTAGACACCACTTGACTAATGAACCTCTTCTCATCCTGCACTTTTTCTAGAATAATCTTTCCTGCCTCATCTGCCTGGTCAATGAATGTCTTCTTATCTTACAATATCTTCTAAGATTCCACTCAACAGACTCTGTTGGACTTGCCTTGGACCTCCACCCTATGAAAGCTGGCTCTGTCTACTCTGCTCTGCCTTTCCCCAGTGCAGCTGTATGACTCGGCCTCACAGTTACAGGCTTGTGGGGCCACCTTCTCTTCCAAGCATTCTGTTTTTCTAGATTAGAGGGCTTTCTCCAATCTCTTTCCCCACTTGGGGAGTGTAGGGATTTCCTCTTCTGATTGAAGAGGGTGATGAGAGACTGATTTGATGGTCCACATTCCACAGAAGAAATTAATGGATGAATGGATGAAGAAGAAGTGGTATATATACACAATGGAATACTATTCCACCATAAAAAAGGATGGACTCTTGCCGTTTGTGACGACATGGATGGACCCTGAGGGCATTATGCTAAGTGAAATAAGTAAGACAGAAAAATACCATATGTTCTTACTATATGTGGAATCTAAAAAACAAAACAAATAAGTAAACAAAACAAAATAAAAAACTAAGCTCATAGATACAGAGAAGAGATTGATGGTTGCCAGAGGCGAGCAAGGTGGGGAGTGGGTGAAATGGGTGAAGGGGGTGACAAAATAAAAACTTCCAGTTATAAAATAAATAAGTCATGGGGATATAATGTACAGCATGGTGACTTAAGTTAACAACACTGTATTGAGTATTTGAAAGTTGCTAAGAGACTAAATCTTAAAAGTCCTCATCACCAGAAAAAAAAATTTTGTAACTATCTGTGGTGACAGGTGTTAACTAGACTTATTGTGGTGATCATTTTGTGGTGTATACAAATATGGAATCACTATGTTGTATACCTGAAACTAATATAATGTTATATGTTAATTATACCTCATTAAAAAAAAAAAGGAAATTGTCTCAAAAGCAAGAAACATGACCATCCCCTCTCTTTTGCTACCTGCATCTCAGTTTGGTGAAAATCCATCTCACTGGGCAAAAAAGCACACAGGAGGCAGGGCCACACCCTGTGTCCTAGAGTGGACTGTGGGAGGCTTAGCCCTGCCCTTTTGCTCCCCATTCTGCTGGTCCCTGGTGTGTGGTGGAAGACTGAGACCCCATGAATCAGTGCATTCACTAATTCATTTTGTGGATAGAACTTTTTCTGAAGATCATGCCCAAAGAGTGGACGCGGGGGCAAGGTAGCTGAAAACTTCACTTTGGCTTCAGATCCAAACCCTGTTTCCCAACCCAACATTACCAGAGAACCCTATCGGTTGGAAGTTATGGGCCATCAGCCAACCCTTTAAGACAGCTTATGCTGAACTTAGATCTCAATTGGCTCGTTTGTTTTCAGTTCATCAGGTGCTTCAGGAGAGTATAGGTAAGTGGTTAGCACCTGCAGCCTTCAACATCAATAACCTATTACGTGCACATCACTGTAGCAACTGTAACATTTTGCACATTTATATCTTTATCTTATATCCCATAAGTGATATGATACACTTATCAATTCAAATTGAAGGACAAGAACCATGACCCCTTGAGAGACCTAACAGCTTATCACAGGACAAAGTAGGTACTCTGCAAATATTTTTTGACTGGTTCACTGATTGATTATCTGAAACAAGAAGAAATCACTGATTGTGGTTACAATTTCCTGAGGCCTCAGTGTATTTGTGTGTGTGTGTGTGTGTGTGTGTGTATCTATAGTCTGAGAGAAACCATGAATGCATTATATACATTTTAAAATGTCTATATTAATTTTCCATGCACAGCTGAACCTGGCTAGTCTCCTCTAGCCGGGGAAACATGATGGAACGTGTGGCACAGTGTTCAGCATTGAATTGGGCTCTACAAGGTAATATGTTATAGGTTCAGAGCACAGGCTCTGAACTCTCTTGGCTTGAATCCAGCTCCACTACTAACTAGCCACATGATGTCAGGCAAGTTACTCACTTCATTAAGATTAAATTAGGTAAGGTTGACAAAGTACTTAGAATAATGCCTAGCACTCAACAATGTTAGCTAATATTATCATGAATGTTGATGTCATTTTTATTTGAATTTCTAATGAGGTATAGTCTTCCAATTGTTTTTAATATGTAATATTTGGATGGTCTCATTGTCACCCTTAGTATAATATTGTACTACAAATGTTGGCAACAATAATAAAAAGCATTTCTATAAATGAGCCAATTCTATGTCTCTAATGCTTTTCTCTCTTTCATCAATGTACTTTCTTCAAATGCCTAGTCAAAACATATTGCAGATGTCCTGCTCCTCTTTATCCAAACCATGGAAATGAGTTGCATCATGGGGCTGAGGGTATTACTATTACAGTAGATGTCAGAGAGAGGGCATTCTGTTGAAGCTAATGGTCTCCACTAATAGTAGAAGATACACACCCCGTGTTCCTGAAGGAAGACCTCCTGCAGCTGAATAGAAGCTATCAGCTAAACCTTTCAGGTATCATTTAACTTGAGAAGGGGGAGATTAAATTATTCTAGGAAGGTCAATGAGAATCCCATTGAAGGTAATGGAAAGAAATACTGATTTAATTCAGGGCAGCATGTTCCCAAGGCTTGGGCAAAGAGCGAGGGCTCTCTATACTGATTAACTCTTGTGACTCTAAGGCATTAGCTCCCCTTACTACTGCTGGAGGATGCCAATGGCATGGGGATGACATTTAAAAGAAATATTTTAGAGGTTACATAGTGAAAAGAAGTTAGGGCCAAGTACTGTAAAATAAAGAACTCAATATGCGAGCCTAAAGATGTGAGGACTGGTCGTGATTCTGGATGAGGATCTTACTATCTCTGGACCTCAAATCTTCATGTAAAAATGGGGAATTTCTGTTTGAATGATGGCTGCTAAGGTAGATGCCAGCTTTTAAAAATCATTATATATGTATAATTCTAAGATTCTAAGTGTTTTTAGAATTAGAAAAAGAGTCAATTTGAGGTTAGGAAGAGAAATATTTGAGCTAAGTAAGAACAAGAGCAGATATAGACACTTCATAACTTAGCCTTGAGAAACAGAAAGTATATTGTTGCAGTTACATCCTTCAATGTTAACATTAACGCAGATCTGTAAATTCTTAATCTTCTCATCTACAGATTAGAGATAACATCTATTTCTTAGAGTGTTTGTGATTATAGAGACTAAATGAGACTGTACATGTAAAGCATTTAGCACAACACTCCAAAACATAATTGTTAACTACTACTATTATGTGAGTAAAGGAGGATGCATATGCTGCCACATTCTAGAGTGTTCTGACAGAAGGTATCCTGGGTGAAGTTAAGCCATCTAGTCCTATGGGTTGATGGGAGAGCTGCGGGGAGAAATACTGTTGAGTGTCCAAAGAACATTTCCTTTTAGCTAATACAAGCAAAGAAAGTTATTAGAGGTTGCCCAAACTTTTCCTATCTTGAACATTCAAGTTTCTCTGTCTCAGAATGACACTGGAATGTTAGTGTCAACACTAAAATTCTATGGTTCTATCATTAGAACTTTGTCCCTGTTTTTATTATTGAATGCATTATGTTGTATTGGAAAAGTATAAACATCTCAAGAATTATTCCATTAAAAAATATGCCATTGCTTTTCCACCTAAAGCAAAATATAAGGGAACAACTAGAAGGAGAAGCAGTAAGAATTTCCAGCACTTCAACAAGGAAGAACAATATTAGCCCTCTACGATCTTGGCAAAATAGGTGGAGAAGCTTGTCTTCAGTGCCTCTAGCTCTCAGTTCTTCATCCTTTTCTCATCTAGGGGTCACTCTTCTTTGTTTTTTTTTCTTTTTCTTCACCTTTATTGAGATAAAATTGATATAGAACATTGTGTAAGTTTAAGGTGTGCAACATGTTGATTTGATACACATATATATTGCAAATGATTACCACCATAGAGTTCATAGAGTTAGCTAACACCTCTTTCCTGTCACATAATTCCCATTTCTTTTTTGTGGTGAGAACATTTTTTTTTTTAAATTTTTTGTTTATTGCAGTAACATTGATTTATAACATTGTATAAATTTCAGGTGTACATCATTATACTTCTATTTCTGCATAGATTACATCATACTCACCACCCAAATACTAACTACAACCCATCACCACACACTTGTGCCGAATTATCCCTTTCGCCCTCCTCCTCCCCCCTGCCCCTCTGGTAACCACCAATTCAATCTCTGTGTCTATGTGTTTGTTTGTTGTTGTTATTATCTGCTACTTAAGGAGGGAAATCATACAGTATTTGTAGGGGTTACTCTTCTTTTCTTTCCCAAACATTCTGCCTTCAGAAAGCAGTACTTTCCATGTAAAGCAAAGAAAAACTGGAGTCTGCAAGGACACACAGTGGGGATCTCAGTGGAAAGAACAAAATGGGTAGAAATTTAATTCTGTGTGAGTCTCCCTCTTCATCCTCCCCTTCCACAGTCTGTCTTTGTAGTTCAATGGCTCTACAGGGCTTCTCGCTTTGGAATTCTTGTGAATGATCATGGAAGGGGCCAGGGGCCAGGAGACACAGAGAAGGTTCTGCATCCTGAGTGTTGCTGAGTTGATAGCCCATCCCTCAGTCTCACCTTTGGATTCCCCTTGCTGCAATGAATTCTCCACTTCGAGGTGGGCAGTTTCCCTGAGCAGGTAAGGTAAACCCCCTCTCAGGTGTGTGTGTGGTTCTTCAGCAGTCAGGTGGCAAGCTGAGGGAAGCAGGATACAAATAAATTTTCCTCTTGCAAGTTTCCTTTAAGTGGAATTTTCCACTTGCTTCAGGAAATAATTCATCGTATAAAAAGTGATTTTGACACCACAGTTCAATGCTTACAGAAGGAAGCAAGGTAGACTTATAGCAGTGACCATCTCACATAGACAGAGAAAATTGCCCTAGGAGCCTTAAAAATTTCAGCTTCTCACACACCTCACTGCTGGCCCTCCCAAAGTACAGCTGCTGGCTTTTCATCGTGTGGTCAGCCCGTGACTCAGTAAATAAGTTGTTTAGCCGGCGATTAACCCTATTAAATAAGTGAATGGCTCTAGCTTGTCTTTGCATAGCTCCCAAGTTATTGTGGAATATAAAGTGTTTATTTAGCAAACATTTGTTAAGCTCTAAGAGATAATTATGTATGAAATCTTTAGAGTAGGGTTTCCCCAAGGGTGTTCTATGGAGCGTTGTCCAGTGGAATGTTCGTATTCAAGTAAATAGGCAGAGGGCAGTGCTGTAGTTCCCACTGCGCATTAGAATGTTAACTGGTCCTTGGAGATGGGTGAGGAAAGAAAAAGACTCTATGATTGTTTAACTCAGGATTCCCAAAATTGTCTGTCCCAGAGCACATTTTTTGCCTCGTTGCATCATCATTGAAGAATCAACGCTTGTGAGGAAATACTGACTATTGACAAGAAATTTGTTCTAAAAGTCGCTGAAAGAGTTTTTAGAATCAAGGGGGCTATTGCATTGCTAATTCATTCTTCATGGAACAGGGACTTAAAAAGAGGCAATTGGCATTATTAAAAGAAGAGGAAAAGGGTTTATTGATTGAGAAATTTCTGGATCCTAAGAAAGTATATTAGGAGCTGGGAGAATCCTGAGACGTTTCTGCAATGATCAACGCAGAGCCTTTCATTCAAGACTGTTTATGTTAATTTTTGAAAGAATTTGCAAATTCTTTTGAATAGTTTTTCTAAAGGACAGAGTTTTAAGATTTTGTGTAAATATTTTTATTTAAATATAAAACTAGAAATAGCTAATTAAAGAATTGCAATGATATGATCACTCACTTATCCCTTTAATTGACTTATAAGTTAATTATGCAAATATTTATTGAGCATCCTACTCCATGCTAGGCTAGCGCAAGTCACTAAGGATGCAGAGATGAGCAATCAGAACTCATACTATGTCTGTCTAATACTGAAGCCTATACAGTTTACACCTAAGTACACTGCATCAATTTTTTAGAGAGAAAATGTACTGAGTTCTGTCTCTTCTTCCTCAGAATGTCTTTGATTCACCCTATGTGCCCTAATCCATATCCTCCAATCTGGGCCAAGCCTATTTCAAAATAGTCACAATAGACTTGTCACTGGTCTTTTGACCTGAGTATCCCTGTCGATTTCACTCAGTTTATAGCTCTTGGATTAGTCATTCCTAAAGAAGATTTGCTGACTGTTAGAAATGTTGATGTGAATAATCTATAATAAATCTATAAATAAAAATTGGGGTGAGTTTATTACGAGCCAAATTTGAGGACCATATATCCCGGGGCCTTCCTTCCTCAAGGAAGGAAGGGCATCAAAGAAGTGGGGTGTACAGAGCAGTTATATACCATCAAAGAGCATGTATCACATATGATTGCAATGTCCCTTTTACAATAGTCACAAGATTGCCCTGCCAGCATAGCGATTGATGGACACAGCGGGTAGCAGGTCTGCTGTCTCGATGGGCATGGCAGGTAGCAGGTCTGTTGTCTCGAGCTGGGTGGTCACAGGATGAGTGCAGCAATCAAATCCAAGCCTAGGGAGAAATGCTTATCCTTAAGGAAATGTCAATGTGGAGGAAGTTGCATCCTTATCCTAAGGGCATTTGTTCTTGTCTTTGGGACATGTTAATTGCTTAAAGCAGATATACAATGACTGTTCAGAGGCCACAAGTCCCTTTTGGAAAAACAAGGTAAGGCTGAATTAGTTTTACACCAAATGGCTTCTTCATATGCTCCAATATATCCTGTTGCTTGTCATTTATTTATCATAATAAAAATGACAGGCATAGAAATGCTTAGCATCTACATAAATTCAATGTCTCAATCTTGAAGAGGTCTGGGGGTGGAGAAATCTTGCTAGATATTAAATCCTTGTCACTAGAAGCTATGGAATTGAAGCATAAATGACACAATTCTACTAACTTTGCCCCAGGGAAAATAGTTTGCCCCTTTTGAGTCCCAATTCCTTTTACATCACCCAGGAAAGAGTCTTCAAAACACTATTTTAAAGGAGAGCCTGAATAGGAAGTATGTTTGTAATTTTGTAGGGAACAAAGTAATTTATTGTCAACGAAAGAAACATCTCAGTTCACCTATGTACAGTATTTGAAGAATTTAAAGATATTTCTTTTACTCAAATGAATGTTTTCAGAAACAATTAAAGTTTACTTATATCTGTCTAAATTTAAAAAATTGGCAAAAGGCTGAAATGACTTTTTTGGGATTTTAACCCAATCAATATAAAAAACAAACTTGTAAATGTCTGCAGGATAAAATGAAAATCTCCAACCCTGGAGAAATAGTGAGTGCAAAATAATTAAGTTGTGGAGATAAAAAAAAAAATTCTGATGTTCAGAACATGGTGTGTAGCTTCTCTTCATTTCAGTACTACTGAATAATGATTACCTTTTACATGTAGATGTGTTTGAAAACCCAATCTATCACAGGAAATAGTGGAATTATGAAAGGATATGTGGATTTCATATCTCAACCTTTAGAAAGCAAGCTCTGATTCTTCTTTGTCTTTCTCCTTGGGTGTCAGTCTCATTCTCTCTGGGAGTGTGTGTGGAAACAGTCTTCTGACATGGGGACTTGCATCCCACCTTGACAAAACCCCAAAGGAGCCTGTCCTAAAAACTCTATATTCTTCCCACATGGAACCAATTGAGTCCTTTATAAGGAAGGGGAAGAGAAGTTGATCAAAAGTATTAGAGAACTAGCCCATAGGAAGAGCTATAAATAGTGGCCAGAGGGATCCACTTCAGTAACAGCCTTGGCTTTCATCTTATGGTATAAAACCCCAACTGCTTATTGTGGCATTCAAGTCCCTTTGAAACTCAATCTGCCTAAATTTATCTTCTGCTTCTTCCCTTGTATTCCTGATACACAGTACTTTGTGTTTTATTGCCATTGTCATTTTGCTCATACTGTTCCCTTTGACTTGAATGCCCTGATCCAGCCGTCAAAGGTTAATAAAGTCAGAATATGAGCAGAACCTTCAGCAAATCATGGGTCTGAGAGACCAAAAACTGGAATTTAAGACCTTCTGAGGTGGGGAGGCTCAGATAAACACTCCAGGCTTTAGGCTGGGATCTTGGAAGAGATATAACCAAGAGTTAAAGTAAACAACAACAAAAGAGACCAACTTCCACAAATGTTGAAACCTAGACTTAAATCATCTCAATCTTTAATTGGATTAAGGAGATAATTCCCTAACTAACAGCCTCCTAGAGACCTAAATATATCATCTTTCAGGAATTATAACTTCATCTAGAGATTCAAATTATATTTATAGCCTTTCATAGAAAATGTCAGCCAGTCTATCAACAATTACTAAACAATATTTGTCTATCTTAAGGAAGTAGTGTTATGTTTTATATAAGAGAATGGTATTGTGGAGCTGTTAAAAATGAATCCTCACCCTTCAGAAAAATATACTGAAAAGAATTATCAGGCATACCACTAGAAAAGATAAACTGACTAAAAATCAAGAGATGTTAGAGAGAGAATAACTTAATATGTTCGAGAAAATATAAGACAGGGCCAAAAATTTCTGCAGAGAATTGGAATCTACTTAAAAAAAGGGAAAATCTTCAACTAAGAAATATGCTAACTGAAGTTAAGAAATGAAAGAGTGAATTAACAAAAGATTAGGTACAGCTAAAGAGAAAGAAGATTGGTAAATAGAAAATATACAATATAAAATATAAAGCACAGAGATTTGGAAGGAGAAAAAAACAGAAAAGAGTATAAGATACATAAGAAATATATGTGTAACTGGTATTTCAGAAGGAGAAAATGGAGGGGCAAATGAAGTAATAATTGAAGAGACGAACAGCTGAGAATTTTCTAAAGCTACAGAAAAATGCCAATCCACAGATTAAAGAATTTTTATAAACTTCAAATAAGAAAAACATTAATACTGAAATTCAAGGACAAAGAAAATCTTTGAAGTGGTCAGAGAAAATGACACATTATCCTTGAAGAAGCAATAGTAAGAATCAAAAGTGTTTCTCAGGAAAAAAAAAAAAACAGAAAAAGAATGTACTGATAACTTCAAAATAATTAAAGATAATAATTGACAAATTAGAATTCAATACACATCAAAAAGTAAAATCACAATTCTTTGAAAGAAAAAAAATCTGAGATAATTTAGCGTCAGTAAATCTACTAGAACGCTAAAAGGAATTCTTCACGCAAAAGAAAAATGATACCAGACAGAAACAAGAGATATAAGAAGAAAAGAAGAGAAATGGCAAGGGTAAATATGTGAGGTAATCTAAATGAATATTGACTGCATAAAACAAAAATTAAAATTTACTATGAGGTTATACATCTACAAATAATTAAAATATATGCAATAATAGCACCAAAGGAGGGAAGTGAGGGAAGTATATGGAGTTAAAATACTTTGGTTTAAGTGTTTTAAGTTCTTGAATTTTCCTGGAAGAAGTAAGAATAATTAGGTTTTATTTAGTCAAGGATACATGTAAACTCTATAGCTTAACAACTGAAAAAATAGGTTAAGGAATTAATATCAGATAAATAAAAAAGGGAAAATAAAATAATACAAATAACTAAGTAGTCCAAAAGAGGATAAGTAATGAAAGAAAATCAAGCACAGAACAAATGGGATAAATAGAAAGAAATAGTAAAATTGTGAAAAAACACAAACATTACAGAAATTGCATTAAATATAAACAGACTAAATATTGTAATTTTTTTGTGTGTGTGAGGAAGATCGGCCCTGAGCTAACATCTGCCAATCCTCTTCTTTTTTTTTTTTTTGCTGAGGAAGACTGGCCCTGGGCTAACATCCATGCCCATCTTCTTCTACTTTATATGGGACGCTGCCAAAGCATGGCTCAACAGCGGTGTGTCTGTGCGCTCCTGGGATCCGAACCTGCGAACCCTGGGTCGCCGCAGCAGAGCACGCACACCTAACCACTTGCGCCACTGGGCTGGCCCCTAAATATTGTAATTAAAATACAAAGATTGTTAGAGTAAATTTAAAAAACAAAATTTATTCTACTTTGAAGAGATCCAACTTAAACATGAAAGGTTGAATGTAAAAGGATGAAGAGATATATCCAGCAAACAGTAACCAAAAGAAAGTTAGTGTAACCATATCAATGTCTGAAAAAGTACACTTTATGAAATAAAGTCCTACTAGAGATAAAGAAAGATATTCCATAATGATGAACTTTGGGTTTACCAGGAACATATAAAAATGCTAAACTGAATACACCTGGTTAACATGATTTCAGAATATATAAATCAGTACTAGACTTAAAAAGAGAAATGGACAAATCTACAACCATACCAGAACATTTTAACACAACTTCTGTCATTAGCTAGTAGAATAAGTAGACAACTTGAATATATAGACAATTTGACTAACTGTAGAATACAGATTGTTTTCATATGTCCATAGGACATAGTCCAAAATTGGACTTATGTTGGACCATAAAGCAATTTCAAAGAATTGAAATCTTGCAGAATATGCTCTCTGACAATACTGGCACTAAAGTAGAAATTAATAACAAAAGAAAAAATTTTCCAAAAATATTCCTGAAGTTATGCAAATTAACCAAAAAAACTTCCAAATAAGTCATAGATCAAAGAGGAAATCACAATGGAAATTAAAATAAGTTTTAAGACGTGGAATGTAGCAAAAGTTGTGCTTAAAGAGAAATTTATGGCCTTAAATCACATATTAGAGAAACTAAAAGTCTGAAAATTCATGATTTAAGTATTGATGTCAAGATAGTAAAAAAAAAAAAAACCTAGAAAATTTCAATCAAAGAAAGTAGAAAGAAGGAAATATTAAAGATAAGAAATTAATTTAAAAAGGGAACCTACAATAGAGAGAATACACAAAAACTGACAGGGGTATTGTGAAAAGATTAATACAATTGGTACAATGCTGGCAAAAACTGTTCAAGAAGAAAATTGAGAAGGCACAAATTATCAACATCTTGCACACATAATTAAAGAATATTAAAAATAAATTAATGGATACCAATAGATTCAAAAATTTTAGTTGAAACTGACAAATTCCTTGAAATCACAGTGTACAAAAACTGAAACAAGAACAAGTAGAAAACCTGAAAGGTCCAAAATCCATAAGTAATTTAATCCATAATTTTCAGCCAAGATAACTTCACCAGTAAAATTTTTCTAAATTTTTTAATAAAAACAATGTCGGACAAACTCCTCCAGAGAACTGAAAGATGAAAACACTTCCCAAGTCCTTTTATATTTTATATATCACCAATAAGCAGAGACTGAAATTTAAAAATAAAGAATGACATTCACAATTTCTTCAAATAACATTCACCTCCTAGGAATAAATCTAACTAAAAATGTGCAAAATTTATATGCTAGCAAGCTACAAGATATTGAGGTAAATTAAAAATATCTAATAAATGTCCACGGAGTGCAAGATTAAATAGTTAAAGATGTCAATTTTCCTTCATTTGATCTATAAATTCAAAACAATCCAAATAAAAATTCCAGCAGTTGTTTTGGTGGAAATTGACAAGTTAATTCTAAAATTTATACAGGAATACACCTAACCAAAAATATCTAAGACAATATTGAAGAAGAACAAAGTTACCATCAAATATCATCTTATTATAAACCTATAGTAATTAAAAGTATGGTATTAGTGAAAGGGTAGACAGTACATCAACTGAACAGAATAGAGCATCCAGAAACAAACCCACACATATGTACGCACTGTTTTTTATGATAAAGTAGCAACATAGTGGAGAAATGACAAAACTGTTAATAAGTGGTGCTGGATTAGTTGGATATCCATATGTTTAAAAAAATGAACATTCACTCTTACCTTATATTTTACACAAAAGCAATAGACTGAT
The DNA here is from genome assembly GCF_020826845.1 of Diceros bicornis minor. Taxonomy (NCBI): domain Eukaryota; kingdom Metazoa; phylum Chordata; class Mammalia; order Perissodactyla; family Rhinocerotidae; genus Diceros; species Diceros bicornis. The sequence continues at coordinate 10,353,753 of NC_080749.1, read as the reverse complement.
TATAGATCTCTATTTAAAAGGTAAAATAAAATTTCTAAAATATATTATCTTTATGACAATAAGGTCAGCAAAGCTTTCTTAAATAGGATGCTAATATGCTAATAATAAAGGAATATACATAGAAATTCACTATATTAATGTTAAGAACTTCTTTGCCTCATAGATATCATTGAGTGAAAAAAAGCAACCTTTGCAGTGGGAAAAGTATTAGCAATATGTAGAACCATATAACAATGGACTCCATTCAGAATATATAAAAATCTCTTACAAATAACAAGAAAATGATAGAAAATTGAATATAAAACTAAACAAAAGTCTTGAAAAAACTCTTTAGGAAAGAGGATATCCAAATTATCTATACATAGATGAAAAGAAGCTCAACCTCATTGGCAATCAGGGAAATGCAAATTAAAATAACCATGAATGCAACTATATATCCACCAGAATGGCTACAAGAAAAAGACTGATGATACTGTGTGTTAGACAACTGGAATTTTCAAATATTGCTGGTGGGAGAGTAAAAGTAAAACAAAATACTTTGAAAAACTGGCTAAACATATATATTCTCTAGGACCAAGCAGTTTCACCACTAAATATACATCCAACAGAAAGTAGGGCATACATTTTTCAAAAGACATGTATAAGAATGCCTAATTCATAATAGGATCAAACTGGGAAAAAACCACATGCTCAGCAGCAATAGAGTGGGAAAAATAAATTGTGGCATTTTTAAACAAAGCAATAGTATACAGCCATTCAACTAACAAACCACAACTCCTTGGAAAGCATGGATGAATCTTGCAAACATTGTTTTGCACAAAATAAACCAAAGAGAAAGTGTTCTATTAGTTCACCTATATAAGTCCAAAAATAGATGAAACTAATGTGTACTGTTAGAAGTCAGGTAAGTGGCTACATTTGCATGGAGGGTGGAGATGGTTACCGGGGCACCAAGTACTCTTCTGAGATGCTTATTAGTGTTTTTTCTTGGTCTGGGTGCTAGTTACACAGATGTGTTCACTTTGCATAAGTTGTTCAGCCTGTAAACTCATCTGTATACTTTTCTATATGCATAGTGTACTTCAATAAAAATATTTATTAAAAACAGTTCTAGTGTTCCAAATGGGTGTCTCTAGTTAGGGATCACTCCTTTTTGCAAGTTGTGATTATGTGGTTTATCTGGATAAACTGTACAGCCCAACTGCTCTGAGTGAGGAATGTGAAGAATTAGGACCACTATAATTTCCTCAATTGAGAAGAAATTCTATCAGCCAACTCATAAAAAAATCAGAATCCCAATTGAGACTGTTTGTTTATTTAGTTGGAAAATTGTGTGACACAAGATTTATGTCACAGGACCTGAGAAATGAAGAGCTGAGTGTGGGCCAGTTTGAAGACTACCACATGTTCACATTAGCCTTATGTTTTATGCTGCGAAATAGTTATGAATAAGCGAATGCATCTCACCTCAAATCTTCTCACCTGAGAGACCCAATAGTATAGGGGAAAGAGAAAGTAATCATAACGATAATAACAACAATAACACAAAATTCGTATAGTGGGGTGATGTCAGTGAAAATGGCAGAGGAAGGAACTTTGAAATTCTATCCCTCCACAAAAGCAAAAAAAAAAGCTGGCAAAACCTCTCAGAATCAACTTTCTTTTTTTTTTGTCTCTGAAAATCAACCAAAAGCTTGCAGCAGTCTGAATTGTCTAGTGGCCCCCTGAAACACTGGCTTGAAAGGCTTGTCGTTATTTCATCTGACTCAGAACTTGCCCAGTGCTAAAGCTGCTAACTAGGGAGTGTTTGCTGTAAACATTTACAGGCAAATGTTTTAGTTGATGCCGCCTGAGGCAATAGATAAAAGTTGGGACAAACAATATAAACAATAGACTAACCAACAAGCTTGTGGGGAAAAACTAGAGAACGAGAAGGCCATAAGGACTCTGAAAAGCTCTGACGTATTCCTGGGACTCTAGAAGGCCGTGTGCATGTGGACAGCTGTGCACATGCTAAGGGAAGTCCCAAGAAGGCCCTACAGTCTCACCTGTCACTAATCTCGAGTCTCTGTGAGAATAGGAAGAGCAGGCTAAGGCACGGTTGTAACTCCCTGGCTGAGTGTTAAAGGAGTGTCCCAACGTGCACACAGAACCCTCCCTAGAAAGACTGGGAGTCTTTTGGTTTCAGGTATTTGAGGAAATCTCTGGGCATTCGTTAGCTGACCACTAAGGTAATGGAACAGAGACTTCAATGGCACACTGAAAAGGAATATAGACTTTATAGATTAATTCAAAAAAGACACTAAATAAACAACCACAAATACAATAAGCAGTAACAACAAACCCAGGGGGAGGAATGTGATCTGATTTCCAGAGCTGCCACATTATAGTGTTCAAAATGCCCACAGTTTTCAACAAAAAATTATGAGACATGCAAAGAAACAAGAAAGTATGGACCATACACAGGAAGAAAAAAAACATCAATAAAAACTGTTCCTGAGGAAGCCCTGACATGGGACTTTATAGATAAAGACTTTAAATCAGCTTTTTAAAATATGTTCAGAGAATTAAAGGGAACCATCTTTAAAGAACTGAAGAAATATATAAAAACAATGTTCTGCCAAATCAAGAATATCAATAAAGAGATATAAATTATTTTAAAAATAGAAATTACAGAGTTGAAAAGTGCAATAACTAAAATGAAAAAATTATAGCAGTTCAACAGCGCTTGCAAGCAGGCAGAAGAAAGAATTGGTGAACTTTAAGATACATCAATTGAGATAATCCAGTCTGAGGAACAAAAAGTCAAAAACAAAGAAAAATAAATAGAACCTCAGAGACCTATGGGACCTATGGGACATCATCAAATGTACCAACTATGCATAGAGTCCCAGAAGGAAAGAAGGGAGAAAAAGAAAGAATGTTTGAAGAAATAATGACTAAAACTTCCTAAACATTAATCTATACATCCATCTATAATCTAGACACATCATAATGAAACTGCCAAAAGCCAAAAAGAAAGATAAAATGTTGAAATAAGCAAGAGAGAAGTGACTCATCACATACTAGAGATCCTCAATAGGAGTAACAGCTCATTTCTCATCAGAAAGTGTAAGGGCTAGAAGGCATATGATGACATATTCAGAGAGCTGAAAGAAAAAAAAATTAATCAACAAAGAATTCTCTGGCTAAACTATCCTGCAAAAAGGAAGGAGAAATTCAGACATTCCCAGATAAAAAAAACTGAGAGAATATGTAGCTAGCAGATAGCCTATACAAGAAATTGTACAGAGAGTCTTTCAGGCTGAAATAAAAGAACAATAGATGGTAACTCTTGTGCACATGAATAAATAAAGAACACTAGTAAAGTTACTTCATGGGTAAATATAAAAGACAGCGTACATGTATTCTTTGTAAGTTTTTTTTGTATCTGACTTAAAAGATAGTTGTATAAAGCAATAATTATAAATCTATGGTGATGGGCACACAACGTAAAATGATGTAACTTAAAACAATAACACCATAAAGGGGTGAGGGAAATGGAGCCATATAGAAGAAAAGTTTTGTATACTACTGAAATTAAATTGGTATTAATCTGAAATAGATTATTATAAATTAGATGTCAGTCGTAATCTCTAGGCAACCACCAAGAAAATAACTAAACAGTGTATAGTAAATGAAAGGACAAGATAATTAAAATGGTACACTATCAAATTTAAATTTAAAATTAAATGCAAACCATATATATTGGATAAGGAGGTTCATACACAAAAAATATAAAGCACTCATACAATTCAATAGCAAAAAATCCCAAGCAATCTGATTAAAAAATGTGCAGAGGAACTAAGTAGACATTTTTCCAAAGAAGACATCCCAATGGCCAACAAACTCATGAAAACATGCTCAATATCACTAATCACCAGGGAAATACAAATCTAAACCACAATGAGATATCATCTCACACCTGGTAGAATGGCTATCATCAAGAAGACAAGTGATAACAAAGGTTGGCAAGGATACAGAGAAAAGGGAACACTTGTGCCCTGTTGGTGGAAACGTAAATTGGTTCAAACACTATGAAAAACAATATAGATGTTCCTCAAAAAATTGGAAATAGATGTATCATATGATCCAGCAATTCCGCTTCTGGATATGTACCCAAAGAAAATGAAAACAGATTATTGAAGAGATATAGACACTCCCATGTTTATTGCAGCATTATTCATAATAACTAAGAGAGATAAACACTCTAAGTGCCCATAAACAGATAAATGGATGAAGAAGATATGGTATATATATACAACAGAACAGTATTTAGCTGTGAGGAAGGAGGGCATCCTACCATTTGTAACAACTTGGATGGAACTTGAGTGCATTATGCTAAGAGAGATAAGACAGACAGAAGAAGACAAATACTGTATGTTATTACTTATATATGGGATCTAAAAAAGCCTAACTCACAAAAACAGAGAGAAAAATGGTTATTTATCAGAGCACGGGGAGTAGGGGGTTAGGACAGATTTGTACAAAGGTATAAATTTATAACAAATAGTAAATAAACTGTAGAGATCTAATGCACAGTATAGTGAAATAGACAACAATATTGTAGTATAATCATTAAGCTTGCTAAGAGACTAGTACTTAATTATTCTAACCACTAAAAAAAAAAGATAACTATTTAACATGATGAGGTGCTAATTATTGCTACAATAGCAATCATATTACTATATATAAATATATCAAATAAACATGTTGTACACCCTAAATTTACACAATCTTATGTGTTAAATATATGTCAATAAAAATAAATTTACACAAAAAAAGGCAGTAATGGAGGAATTGAGGAACAAAAAAGACGTAAGACATAGAAAACAAATAGCACAAGGGCAGAAGTAAGTCCTTCCTTACCAGCAATTACATTAATGTAAATGAAGTAAACTCTCCAATTTAAAGGTAGAGACTGAAAGAATGAATAAAAAACATGATACAACTATATGCTCTCTTGAAGAGATTCACTTTGGTTTCAAAGGCACAATTAGGTTGAAAATAAAGAATGGAAGAAGATATACTATGCAAGTAGTAACCAAAAGAGAACTGAGGTGGTTATAACGTCATTAAACAAACTAGACTTTAAAGCAAAAATTGTTACTAGGGACAAAGAAGAACATTATATATTGATAAAAGGGTCAGTCTATCAAGATATAACAATTATAAACACATATACATCTAACAATAGAGCTCCAAAGTACGTAAAGAAAAACTGACAGAATTGAAAGGAGAAATAGACAATTCAATAATAATAGAGACTTCAATACCCTATTTTTGATAATGGATAGTACAACCATCCATGACTTTGTCCATTTCTTTCATGACTTTTTTGATAGAAAGTCAACAACAAAAAAAGAAGATTTGAACAACACTATCAACCAAGTAGACCTAACAAATATCTATGGAACACTCTACCCAACTACAGCTGAATACATGTTCTTCTCAAGTGAACATAGAACAATCTACAAGATAGACCATATGTTAGGCTTATGTCTCAATAAATTTAAAATGATTGAAATCGTACAAAGTATGTTCTCTGACTACAATGAAATGAAATTAGAAATGAATACAGACGGAAATTTTAAAAATTCACAAAATATGTAAATTAAACAATACGCTCTTAAATAACCCATGAGTTAAAAGAGAAATTACAAAGGAAATTAGAAAATAGTTTTTAATGAATAAAGCAAAGCAATATATCAAAACTTATGAAATGCAATGAAAGCTATGCTCAGAGGGAAATTCACAGCTGTAAATGCCTATTATAAGAAAGAAGAAAGCTCTCAGATCAATATTCTAACCCTTTATCTCAAGGAAATAGAAAAAGAATACCCATTTTAACCCAAAACAAACGGAAGAAAGCAGCTATTAAAGATTAGAGTGGAAATAAATGAGTAGAAAATGATAGAGAAAATCAGCAAAATCAAAAGTTAATTCTTTAAAAAAATCAACAAATTTGGGGGCCAGCCCCGTGGCATAGCGGTTAAGTGCACATGCTCCACTGCTGGTGGCCCAGGTTAGGATCCCGGGCGTGCACTGATGCACCGCTTGTCAGGCCATGCTGTGGCGGCGTCCCATATAAAGTGGAGGAAGATGGGCACAGATGTTAGCCCAGGGCCAGTCTTCCTCAGGAAAAAGAGGAGGATTGGCATGAATGTCAGCTCAGGGTTGACATTCAACCCTGGTTGACATTCTTCCTCACAAAAAAACAAAACAAAACAAAAAAATCAACAAAGTTGACAAACTTTTAGTTAGTCGGCCTAAGAAAAAAGAGAGAAGACTCAAGTTAATAAAATCCAGGATGAAATAGAGGATATTAATAACAACCTTACAGAAATGAAAGGGATTATAAGGAAATTCTATAAACAAGCATATGCCAACAAATCAGATAATGTAGATGAAATAAATTCCTAAGAACAAATTACCAAAAGTGACTGAATAGACCTATAATAAATAAAGAGATTGAGTCATGAATTAGAAAACTTTCAACAAAGAAAGTCAGGACACAAATGGCTTTACTGGTAAATTCTACCAGATATTTAGAGAAGAGTTAACACTAATCCTCTTCAAACTCTTCCAAACTGTACAAGAGGAAATATTTCCTAATTCATTCTATGAGGCCAGTATTATCCTGATACTAAAGTCAAACAAAGATAGCACAAGAAATGTAAACTATAGACTAATATCTCTTATATATAGAGATGCAAAAATCCTCAACAAATAGTAGAAACTATGTCTAGCAGCATATAAAAAGGATTATACACGATGTACAAGTGGAATTTTTCCCAGGAATGCAAAGTTTGTTCAACATACTGTTCAATCAATCAACACAATAAAACATACAAGGACAAAAACTACATGATCACTTCAACTGAAGCAGAAAAATATATTTGGCAAAATCCAATACCATGTAATGATTTAAACACTCAATGAACTAGAAATGGAAACCTCTTCAACCTGATAAAGGGCATCTATGAAAAACCCACAGCTGACATCACACGTAATAGTCAAAGAATGAAAGTATTGTCCACAAGATCAGGAATAAGAAAAGGATTTCCACTCTTACCACTTCTATTTGACACTGAGCTGGAGGTTCTAGCCATTGCAATTGAGCAAGAAAAAGAAATAAAGTGCATTCATATTGGAAAGGAAGAATTAAAACTATCTCTGTTTCAGGTGACATGATTTTATACATAGAAACTCTAAAGAACACACATACACATACAACTACTAGAGGTAATAAATGAGTTCAACAAAGTTGTAGGATACAAGATAAATATACAAAAATGAATTGTAGTCCTCTATGCTAACAATGAATAACCTGCAATTGAAATAAGACAATAATTCCATTTACACTAGCATCAAAAGGCATATAATATTAGGAATAAATTTAACTAAAGAAGTACAAAACTTGTACACTGAAAACTACAAAAAATTGTGAAAGAAAATAAAGACCTAAATAAATGGAAAGGCATGCTACATTTATGAAAGACTCAATATTAAGATAACAATATTCTCCAATTGATCTATAGATATAATTCTTATCAGAATTCTTTCTACCTTGTTTGCAGAAATGGACGAGCTGGTCCTAAAATTTATATGGAAATGCAAGGGACTCTAAATAGACATAATTTTGAGAAAGAAGAACAAAGTTGGGGGACTTATATTTTCTGATTTCAAAACTTACTACAAAGCTACAGTAATTAAGAGAGTGTGGTAGTGGCAGAAGAAAAGATATATAGATCAATGTAATAGAATTGAGAGTCCAGAAATATACCCAAATACCGTGGCCAGTGATTTTTCAACAATGGTATCAAGACCATTTAATAGAGAAAGGATAGCCAAGAAGTGGAAATAGCTCAAATGTCCAGCAACTGATGAATGGGTAAACAATGTGGTATATACCTACAATAGAATATTATTCAGTCATAAAAGGGAATGAAATACTGATTCATGCTACAATGTGGATGGACGTTAAAAACTATATTCTAAATGAAAGAAGCTAGACACAAAAGGGCACATATTGTATGAAGCCATTTATATGAAATGTCCCGATAGGCAAATCCATAGAAACGGAAAGTAGATCATTGATTGCCAGAGGATGAAGAGTGAGGGGAACTGGGAGAGACTGGTCACAGTACAGGGTTTCTTTTTGGAGTGATGAAAATATTCTGGAATTAGATTATGTTGATGACTGTACAACACTGTGAACATACTAAAAATCTCTGCATTGTACACTTTAAAATGAAGAATTTTATGCTATGTAAATTAAACTTTGATTTTAAAAATGCAATATATATTATTATATTTGTTATATTATCTATCTATCTATCTATCTATCTATCTATCTATCTATCTATCTACCTATCTATCTATCTAATCACCAGTGCAGGTCCAAGTGCTTTATATGCATTAACTCTTTTTATCATAACACCAATTCTGTAAGATTATTATTATCCCCCCACCCCCATTTTACTTATGGGAAAATTGAAGTAGAAAAAGCACAGAGAAGTTAAGAAACTTGCCCAAAGTCACACAGTTAATGAAAGGTGGAGTCAGGTCTTGAAGACCAGTGGTCTAATTTCATGATCCATTCTATTAACATTGTGGAAGACCACTCTAGGAAGCCACAGTTCTAGGTACTGTATAGTATCCTATTCATTCCTAACAAGAACCCCATGAGATAATTATTATTATATTTGCTTATGAGATGAGGAAAGTGAGGCTAAATAGTGGTAATTTTGCCTATGGTTATGCACCCACTAAGATGCAGGTATACCTAGACAACAAAACCAGATTGATCAAATGGCTAATATATGGAGATTGTTAGATTGTTTTCATACCCTGAAAGTCTAAATCCTTCCTGTTTTCTTATACTTTGAGCCTTATTATCTTTATGTCCCTGTCAATTTGCCTGACTCTAGAAGGCCCACTCACCTGCTAAATAAATTTACATTGTCAAACAGGAGAGGGAGATGACTTCAGATGAAAGTAGCTTTGTAGGCTGCCGATAAGGAGGCTGACCACGGGAAGCAGTTCTACATTAGAGCACTGAGCTTCATCTAAGTCAGGAAGGAGTGTGGTGGCAGCATCTCCATTCGAGGAGTCAACCACTCACTCAAATGTAATTTGTCAAAAGAAACTTCCCTTTAAGATAGTTTCCAGCCTAAGCGGGTCTGTCAATTAAACAGTGTGGTGTATGAGCTTAGGTCTGCTAATGTAGAGAAAGGTAATGAGAAGGTGTTTAGTCAGAAATGACTGAGATGCAGACCGAGAAATTTTTTATTTTTTGATAATATGAGAACCCCAGTAAACTCAGAGGTAAAAGAATGGATAAGAGATCACTTTCAGAAACAAATAAAACCAGAAGAGAGCAAGACTTGGATTAACTCTGTTAATATCAGCTAGCCTCTTGCTCAGCTATAGCCCTGAGGCCTCTGTGGAGTGAAAGCGAAAGCATGGATGTTGAAACCTCATAGGTCCTTAGTGGACTCTGCCTATCTTTATGAACTTGAGCAAGTTACCTAAATTCTTTGATTCCTAGCTTCAGATTCTGTAAGATGGCAATAATAATATCCGCTTCTCAAGGTTTTTATAGAGATCAATTAACAGAAAACTTCTAGTACAATATATGGCAACGTGCACTAGGGGCTTGGTAAGTGGTATTCCTTATCCCATTTTCCCATATGTCCATGACTGTGTAGGTATACATTTGTTTTTCACGCCTATATGGTGAAGAATTTCCCCCCTTTTTCATGTTTTGGCTCCCCAATATCCCTAACAATGAGCCTCATAGGCATCCCCATACAAACTCTATTTCCTGGATAGGGTTAGGTGTGTACTTGAGATATAGTCTCTTTCTTTTCAGTTATTTTGACCTTCCTTCTAGGATAGGATTCCCAGACCCTTTGCTATCCAGGCATGTTTTAGGATGTATTAATGATAATAATTTTATTATTATTCAGCTTTGGTGAGGCCAACTATCTTTGCCATTGAGAAGATAGTTTGTTACTCACAGTTCCTGAGAGAAGGGGCACGCTATGCCACACCATGTAAGGCCACATGGGGAAGCACCAAGGTTGGTTAGGAGGCAGAGGAAGTAGGAGGAAAATTTGGGCAAGAACTTTTATTTTGGTTTCCATGGGAAGGAACAGGTGAGGCAGGATAAGCAGGCTTAGGACTGGCTAGTGTGGGTAATTTCAGTGAATTTTAGGGTGTAGAAGCTATCCCTAGTTGTCCAGTACCTGCCCCTGGTGATTAGAGGCAGATGGATAGTGGTCTAGGGTGTGAGAACTCAATAAAGGAGATGGTTAGGGTGTGGGCTCTGGATTGGTTGTTTTGCATATGAAGGGTGTGCTCACAGGCGAGTTGTTTGCTGTCTCTAGATATTAGCTAGCCCTAGGAGGCGCAGGCCCCCTAGAGTCAGCAAGACCCCAGATATCAAGACTTCAAATATGGAAACTAGAAAACGTGGTTATTACAAGGCTATATCCTAGGGATTTGGAATATGAATCCAAATTCTAGATCTAATTGGTAGGAGACACATGACTTTGGACTGTCACTCGATTCCTCTGAACCTCAGTTTTCTCATGGGTAAAATAGATCTAGTTCACAGGGCTGTCCCGAGGATTAAATGATATGAAGTATGGAAATTTCCTAATGCAGTATTGATTTCAGGACAAATGGTTGAAATGATGTGAATGGAGTGCCCATTATGTTCCAGAAACTCTTCTAGGTAATGAAGGTACAGAGGTGAAGAATTCAGACAAAGCCTCTGCCCCCATGTAGCTTACATTCTGGAAATGGTATGATAGGCAATAAATTAATAAGTAAAATGTGTAGTATGTCAGATGACAACAAATGCTATGGAGAAATTAAGGCAAAGAGTGTTGGGAGGTGAGAGTGACAATTTATGCAGGGTGTTTAGGAGAGTTAAGTCAAGTTAAGAGCAAGAATAGCTGAGGGAGTGGGATGTTTGGATGTTTGGGGGGAAAATATTCATGATAGAGGGAACAGAAAGTGCCAAGTCATTGAGGTGAGATTGGGCCTGGACTGTTTCAGGATTACAAAGGAGGATCTGGTATTTGGAGAAAGATGAGTGAGGTGGAGAGTGGAAAGTGATGAAGTCAGAGAGATGGTAGGGGTCAGATCCTGACGGGTGTCACCAACCAGGGTAAAGTGCTTGGATTTTATGAGGAGTGAGATGGGCAGCCAACAATAGAGGGATTTGATCAGAGGAGGGGCAAGGCCTGACTTAGGAGCACCTGCATCACTTTGAGTGCTGTGTCATGAACAGACTGTGTTGAGACTAAATGTATATTATTCTCAGGAGATAGTTGTGATAATCCAAGCAAGAATAGACATGGGCTTGCATCACAGGGTGGTGATAAGGACTGGATTCTGGATGAATTTTTAAAGGTATAGATGACAGGATTTGCTGTCAGATCAGATGAGGGAGTATTAGAGGATGAAAGGAGTTAGGGAAGATCACAGGTGTTTTAGCCTGAGCAACTGGAAGAATGGAGTTGCCATTAACTGAGACAGGAAACACTGTGGGAGGACATAGTTTATTCATGGAGACAGGAGTAGGGAGTGGAACAGAAGGTGCTTTGGACAAATTGAGTTGGAAATGCCTATTAGTTATCCAAATGGAGATGCCGAGAGGCAGTTGGATGTATACATGGAGTACGTGGAGGAGCTCTAGACTGGAGTATAAATTTTGGAGTCATTTGCATATAAATTATATTTGAAGCCTTGAGACTTGGTGAAATAATAAAGGAGATGAACATAGGAAAGGTAAAATAATGGGTTTTGAGAACCCTCTGGGCACAATCCTCAGCCCTGACCTGAAAATCTGCTAGCCCATCATTTCAGCATTGTTATCTCATTCGTTCTGCTCTGCTTTTTCCAAGCACCTATCACCTTCTAATATACTATTTTACTTATTTTGGTTTATATGTTTGTTGTTCGTTGTCTCTCCCTTCTCATTCCCTCCCTTCCCCCCATCCACCCCCACCAGACTTAAACTCCTTAGGGGCAGGGGTCTTTATGTGCTTGCTGGGTAATATATTCCAAGCACCTAAAATAGTGCCTGATGCTAGCTACTGAATAAATATTTGTTAATGAAAGAAAGAAATGATAATTTTATTCATTTCTCTCTTGAGGATCTTTTGGTCTTAAAAATTCTGACTTTTAAAGGTTAACATGTCAGGAAAAGCTAAAACTCATCAGCTGTCACATTAGTTGACAGTCAACATCTTTGATGACAGATTTGAACAAGATTTTGAAAGAAATGGAACCAAAGACAAACCTTGGTCAGGAGTGAGTAGGGAAAGAAAAAATAATGTTAAGGGAGAAGGAAGGTACCAGAGAAAACCTGGCTCCTGGACTCTGAGCTGATCTGTTTGGAAATAGTGTAAGGGACAACATTTCCAAGACCTGGCTCATCCTAGGTACCAGCTCTGACAGGAATAGCTTTGCTAATGATTTCAACACTGATTTAATTCAATGTAAACTTAGGCATGCCATAAATACTTGTTAATAAATAAATATTTGTTCTGCATTAGCTCTGTTCTAGTCAGCGTGCAAAGTATTGAGGGTACAAAAATCAATAACTATGTTCAAAATTGAGTTGGGATATGGTCACTTAAATAATAATAAATGGATACACACAGGGAGATCATAGAGCAAGGGACCTAAGCTTGTCTGGTAGAGTTAGAAATGTCTGCAAAGCAGGTATGACTTGAAGTGAGACTTGAAAAGTGAGTTGCATAAGTTTGTCAATCATCAGCCTTTTCTGGATTTTTTTTTTGTTAAGTGAATCCTAACAGCTCATAATTCTGTTTTCCCAAAATGTCCCAGAAGAGCACCATAGAACAACTCAAAAGACTCAAAAGTAAAGGAATGTCCAGTCATTCCTTCACAAACATTGATTGAGTGCTTACTTTAGGTCAAATGCTGGACACAAGAAATATCAGGTTAAAATAATCCGTGAGCACATCAAAGAATTTATGCACTATAGCAGTGATTCTCAAACTTTAGGGCACATCAGAATCCCTTGGAGAGCCTCCACAGCTTGCTGGCCCCAGTCCCTGAGTTGTCGATTCACTGTCTGAGGTAGGGCTCGATAATTTGCATTTTTAGCAAATTCTCAGATGATGAGATGCTGCTAGTCTGAAGACCACTTTGAAAACCACTGATCTCTAGGAGAAAGGGATAGCTAAGAAGATCAGTGATTACCAATCAGTGCGATGAGTACATGAAGTAGATTTGGGACGGCTCCATCGGGGATTTGGAAGTGATAGTCATAGTACAGAAAGCCTTCTTTGCTCTACTTCCATGGGAATTCTGGGGATTCTCTGCTGACAAACTACAGGCTTCCCTATGATGCATCATACAGAGAAATATTAAAACTGTGGACCCACAAATTCCCTCATCCAAAGAGTTTTCATGTTCACCATCAATACTCAGAGTCTTAGCTATAAACTAAGTACATTTGAATTTTGATTCATTTCAATGAAAGAAAAAATAAGAAACATTTAATTTGTGATGACTGAAGACAATTAAAGTAGAAAATAATACACTTTCTAAAATCTACAGATTACCAAGAATTCAAGTGGATAGTAGAATTGGTAAGGATGACTCATCTGTCTCTACAGGAAAAAGATTTCAAATAAAGAATTCAAATTTTCAACCAATTAATCTTTAATGAATCAATATTGTTCTGTGAGTTTCAAAGTAGTCAAAAATATTTCTTGAACTACCTCTCAGTATGTCATGTGGTGTGATACGATGAAAAGAATGTCAACATGAGAGGTGGCCCATGGCCTCAAGTAGATTGCAGTACGTAGTTAGATAAGGGAATCAGGTCATACCTATTTATTCATGTGAACATTTATTTTGCTTCTACTATATAACGGAGACTGTTATATGCTGGGAATGCTAACATGAACGACATATGGTCCCTAGCCTAAAAGATTTCATATTTCAGTGAAGGGGGCAATGATTTGTGAAATAATAAAGATAGGTTTAGGTGTAGTGATTGCTCAAGGATGGAATGATAACAGTGATGTAGATTAGCAAAGACGTCGAGGAAGAAATAATGCTTCAATTGGGTCTTAAATGAAGTTTACCAGGTGGATGTGCTTGCTGGAAAGGGAGACATTCAAGGCAGAAGAAATTGCTTGCTCCTGCAAAGAAGTATCACATGGCATGGAACATTCAGGACCTATGAGTAGTTCAGTATGACTGGAGCCTGAGGCTGGAGAAGCAGGCAAGGCTTAGACGGCCAACAGTCTTGAATGCTGTGTTAAAGAATTTGACTTAACCCTGAGTCATGCTCTATATAGACTACAGCAAACTGTATTTACTGAAACCTTCCATCATATGCAGTTTTGTTGAACATGAAGAGTGGCCACATTATGCCCATGTGTGTCAGGTGGTAGAGGAGGGTGACCTATAATCTAGAGTTTGAAGAAAAGAAATAGATCAAATCAACATCTGTCAAATTAAAGTGGACAGGTGAAAAATAACTATTAGATGAGGTGGGTGCCATTCCAGAGCCAGAGGGGCAGGAAGGCCTTCACAGCCATTTGGGAGGCCTATTCCATTTGGAATTCTCTTCTTTTGTCTAATCAGACTCTTAGGAATATTTGCAGCGAGTTATTTATTAGTTCTCTATTGCTTTGTAACAAACTGCCCCAAAACCTAATGGCTTGAAATAGCAAATAATTATTATCTCAAAGTTTCTATAGGTTAGGAATCTGGGCGTGGCTAATCTAGGTGCCTCTGACCCAAGGTCCCTCACAAGGTTGCAGTCAAGTTTGCAAGCCAGTGGGTGCTATGGTCTCATCAGAGGGCTTGACTTGGGGAGAATCGGCTTCCAAGCTCACTCATGTGGGTGTCAGAAGGATTCTGTTCCTCACGTGCTGTTGGACTGAAGGCCTCAGTTCCTCAATGACTGTTGGCCAAAAGCCTCCCTCAGTTCCTTGCCATGCGGACCTCTCCATTGGTCAGCTCACACATGGTCACCGGCTTTTATCAGAGCAGCAAGAGAGAGTGAGAGAGGTGTCCCCAGACAAAGTCACAGTCTTTTTGTAACCTAATCTCTGCTATGACATTCTATAACTTCTGCCATATATTATTAATTAGAAGCAAGTCAGTCAGTCTAGCTCACAATCAAAGGAAGGGGAGTAGATTAAGACGTCAATTCCAGGAGGTGAGGATCATTAGGGTCACATAAAGGCTACTTATAGTGTGGATTCTTACTTATTTCAGAAGACGGTATGATTTACTGGTGAGAAAATAAGAAGCTGTTTTGGCAAATGTTTTGGATCTCTGAGCAAACTCATGGGAGGAGAGTTGAGGAGGTGGAGTCCCAAATATTCTTAGCCAGGCCCTCCATGCACTTGGCTGCCATCTGAAATAAACATGTCAGCAGGGACGGGAGATGAGCACAGCGCGTCTGAGGCACCGAGCCTGCTGACGTATTCTAAAAGTCAGATCCATCAGGGATTCACTGAGGTTCTATCAATCTTGCAGGAAAGCCACAGGGTCTGGCTTTTAATAGAGGGAAAGATGAGCCACAGCTGCCTCACAATGTGGAGTGATGCCTTCTCTCACTTTGGCTCCCTTGCTAAGATTCTGCATAATCTCAAATTACAGTGCATTTGTTTGTTTTAATTTTGCATTTGTGTTTTTAAATTCCTACTAATTCCTGAAATGATAAAGGAGGCATAGAGTTAAAATAAGATTATCTATTGAGAATTGGAAGGGTTAGCTTCTTAAGAAGGCTTTGTCAGCCATGGAAATTGATTCTTCTGGGTTTCTGGATTCATAAGGGTCTGACTAAGCTTTCAGTCTTAGTCTATTGTATAGAGAGGGAAGCGGTATGATTCTGAGTGCAAACTGAGGTCACATTTAAGAGCACCTTCTATACTCTTGGCAATGTCCAAGGAGAACTCAGAACATTATGTCATTTAACACTTTCAAACCCTATGCATCGCTAGAGTTATTATCATCAGTTTATGAATAAAGAAAGTGAGGTTTGGGAGGTTAGGTCACCCACTCAAGGCTACTCTGGCCACAGGTGGGGCAAGAGCCAAGGCTTGGTGCAGGCTTGAGTGATGGCAGAGCCCCTGCCCCATGGCACATCTATATGCACCACTGAGGAACATAATTACAAAAGCAACAAACTAGCACAACATACTTCATATCCCTGGATTGCTTATACTTAGAAATCATGCCTTTGTCTCTCCACCTTTCTTGACGCTGGTATGAGTGCTGTTGCTAGTGTAAGTATTGGGGCTGGCACTGCCAGTGGTTATCATCCAGCATGTTGAGGGAAATAATCAAGGGCTTTGAGCATGGCACATCCAAGTCCAAATCCTAACTCCCGCTTCTACTATCTGTGTGATCTTGGTGAAGTTACTAAAACTCTCTGAATCTCAGTTTCTTCATCTATAAAATGGAGTTAAAAGTGCCCATCAGTGTACAGTACCTAGGAAGTGCAAGTATTTGACAAATAGAAGTTGCTTCCTCCCACTGGAGTATGGGACAGTCAAATATTTGGTGCTCACCTGAGGGTTTGCCTAGATTCCTTCATCAAATGGAAGTTTCCTAGCTGTGTTCTTAAGTAGCCTTATAATTTTAATGGAAATTAGCTTGGCTATTAATGTTGGTCTTTGTGTGAAGCATCACTAAAATTACTTCTCCCTGAAATGTATTTCTGTCAGACTATTGTCCCCTGAACATGGCTGAGCGTTGATGAGGGACTCCACCACAGCAGAGGTTCTGGCAGCCCATAATGGAAGGGAAAGGCCACTGAATCAGAAGGAGATAAATTCATTACAGTCCACTCGAGAACGCTGGCCTGACTCCCTGATATTACTGAATGTCATTGTGTGAAGAAAAAATCACTCTCCCATTTCAAAGAAATTTTACCCGCACTTAAAGATCTAAGGAGTATTTGAAAAACGTATATACACGCAAACTAAGAAAAAGAATGCAAAATTCAATTACGTGGTACAACTTAAAAGTGAGCATTTCAGGACCAGAAAGACCCAAATAACATGTAATACACAGATTCAACTGGAGGAAACTGAATGCCTCTCAGATTTGTGAGCAAGCTGAATGGACATTGATGGATTTGTTTTCCTTTTAGATTAAATTGAACTTCAGATGTGAAAGTAGTTTACCAGCTTCCGATCTTGAAAGCTACATTTTTTTTCCCCTAACTAAATTTTTCTTGTTTAGATGTCTTAGCTTTCGAGCAGCTTGAAAAGTGGTACACTGAAGTCTGGGAATGTTCAGGAGAAATCATTTATTTAGAAAATTTTGAAAGAAATACAGTATTTGGCAAACTTTACCTTCCCTCTGGTGAAGTGGTATCTGGCGAATGGATCCTTCATTGGATTAAATGTTTTCTCTCAGGCTCAAATGCCCAAAGATATGCAAAATAACTTTTCAGTAATTTTTCATAGCTTGACAAGATAAAATTATGGGGACTGAAGGTGAACATTTGTGTAAATGAGGGCTGGCCTTTAAAGATGGAAATAGCTTATCGGAGTGCTAAGTAGATGTCAGAGTTAGCTGTTAATTAGATAATGTCTGTGCTGAGAACTTGTGTTTTCTTAGCATCTGTGGACATAATCTCATCTTTAGGGTTAGCTGGTTTAAAATAGATATCTTATGCTAATTTATTGCTTAAGAAAGTATTTTAATTTCAAACATTGACAGACAGCATACATATACATGGCAGAGACATCCACATATGTATAGAATAAATGCTATTGTTCATGGTGATTACAGCATTCCTGAGGACTGAGCTGTGGATTATTCAGTTGTGCAAGTTTTTGCTCATGTTCCAGAGTACAACAGGAACCTTATGCCTTACGCATAGCTGGGCAGCATGGTTTTAGAATGGAGTTTCTCAACCCTGACACTGTTGACACTTTGGGCCAAATGTTTCTTTGTTATGGAGGCTATCCTGTGCATCGTAGGATGTTCAGCAGTGTCCCTGGCCTCTATTCACTAGATGTCATTTGCAATTTCCCCTACTTTCCCATGGCAATTAAAATGTTTCACGACATTGCCAATACCTCCTGGGAGGCAAATTGACCAAGTTGAAAACCACTATTTTAGAGGAATGTCTACCATGCTCCAACATGTTTTCCTTTATTCTCTTATCTCAGAATCTGACACTATTCTTTGCTTCTTCTTCCTCCTCCTCTTGTTCCTCCTCCCTCTCCACCTCCTCCACCACCACCACCACCAGCATCATCATCATGATATTTAACAACTGTGCTTAGGACACTGATCTTTTATATACAACAAATATTTACCAAGCATGGATTGAAACTTGGGGTATGTGTCAGAGAATGATGCATGAGAAGTCTGGAAAGCAGATGGGCAGGTAGGATAACGGAGAGTCTGAAATGCCTCAGTAAGGGACTGGAGATATATATACACATTATTATACATTTACAATGTAATGGATAGGGCAAGACCATAGCCCTGAAAGGAATTATAACCTAGTTGGAGAAATTATGTATTAATATGGAAAAAAAACAGTACAAGGCAACCTATTCCGTGTACCAAATGAGAGGTAGAAAGTAAAAACAAAATGGAAATCTTGCGTTAGATCGAAAAGAAAGAATGTACTTCATCATTTGAGTTTATGAAAAGACACATCAGGCAAGAGAAATGGAATTAGAATAGACAAAAGAAGACTACCATGTATTTTTGTGGAATGTATTTGACATGCTTGGCATATTTGAAGGAAGCAGAAAGTTGGTATACAAGAGTAGAGGGATGAATTAGCTTTTCTGAATTGCTACTGTAACAAATTACCACAAATTCAGCAGCTTAAAACAACACCCATTTACTATCTCACAATTCTATAGGTCAGAAGTCCAGGTTGGCGTGGCTGGTTTCTCCGCTCTGGGTTTCACAAAGGTGAAATCAAGGTGTCCGTTGGTTTGGGCTCTTACAGAAAGGCTCTGGGGAGAAATTGCTTTCCAAGCTCACTCAGATTATTGGCAGAATTCAATCTCTTGCAGCCACAGGACTGGGCTCCTTTTCTCCTTGCTAGCTGTCAGCTGGGGGCTACCTTTAGCTTCTAGAGGCCTCTTGCATGTGAGGCCCCGCATTTTAGAGACAGCAACAGTGCGTCAGATCCTTCTCCTGCTTGGAATTGCTCTGACTTCTCCTTCCACCACATCTCTTCTGCTTTTGGCCTGAGAAGGTTTTCAGCTTTTAAGGGCTCATATGATTAGATTGGGCCCATCCAAATAATTCAGAATAATCTCCTTATCTCAAGGTCCATAACCTTAATCACACAAAAGTCCCTTTTGCCATGTAAGGTGACATATTCACAGGTTTCAGAGATTAGGCCATGGACATCTCTGGGGAGGGGGACATTATTCTAGCTACCAGAGGGGACTGAAGAAGGCAATAGTTGATGGTGAACAGCAGATCATACACATGGACTTAATAAACAATGGGGCTTTGTTGAAACATTTTGTGCAAAGAACATTTTTAAATAAACTTTTTATTTTGGAATAATTTTAGATTTACAAAAATGTTATAAAAATAGCACAGAGAGTTTCTACATACCCCTACCTGGTTTTCCCCATCATCATTCTTGATTACATGGTACATTTGTCAAAACTAAGAAATCAACATTGGTGCATTACTCCAAACTAACCTGAAGACTTTATTTGGATTTTACTAGTTTTTCTGTTAATGTCCTCTTGCTATTCTAGGATCAAGTCCAGGGTATCACCATGGATTTAATTGTCATACATCCTGAGTTTCCTCTGGTCTGTGACAGTTTCTCAATCTTTACTTGCTTTTCACAACCTTGTCAGTATTAAGGAGTGCTGACCAAGTATCCTGCAGAATTTTTTCCAGTCTGGGTGTGTCTGGTATTTTTTCTCATGATGAGACTGGAGTGCAGGCCCTTCTGGTCACATTATATGATGGGGTCATGGTATCCACATGACATGTCTGGTGCTGTTACTATTTTTCCCTTTCCTACTAAAGAGTATTTTTGAATGATTTATTTTTGCATACTGAGTAGGAGGGATTTGAAGTGAAAGGAAGGAGTTTCATTAGAAAGTTGTCATAATCTGAATGTGTGCTTATGTGGGTGTGAACTAAAGAGATAGCTGTAGTTAAAAAAAAAAAAGAGGAAGAAGAAATAAGGAAAATTCAATAGAATCTAGTTATCATCTTAAGGAGAGGGTCAAGAATGATTTCAGTGTTAAGCACGCACAATAAGATGAATGACAATATCAATGATAGTAAGGTCTAGGTGGGAAGGTAAACTTGATGACTTCATTTTACTTGGATTTCAGTTTCAGAAAATATTATTCTTCTTACCCATCTGGCCATCAAGGAAACAGTTGAAAATGTGGAATTGAATGTCATAAAGAAGGTCAAGGTCGAAGACAGAGCTTGTTTGAAATAAAGTACCATTAAAATGTAAAAGTTATTCTAGAGGTCTCCAAATATGTTCACTCTTGAATCACTGCAATTTCTTCAGGGGAACCAACCCTCCAGCCCAGACATTTCTTTGGCTATCCTCATCACAGCCTTTCATTATGACTTCAGAATAAAGCAAACTGAGGTCAAATATCAGATCCCTGCAGGGAGATAACCTGGGCCCTTTGTCTAATGCAATCTCAGCACCTGACAGCTCACTGCTCTTCAGGGAAATGTAACGCATCTGCTTTCCTTAACATGCAAAATTTAGCACTTTGGACTGAGCCAAGTGTCTTGTGCCTGCTCCTCTCGCCTCTGCTCCAGTGATGCAGCAAACTGAGTACTTTGCTGGCAGCCCTGACTGACTCCTGGAGTTTTAAGACCCATGAGGATAGGTGCAGTGTATGATATTTCTCTTTGCTTTTGAAAAGTATTAGGTGTGGAATAGGAGGCATACCCATATCATTGGGGGAAAACATGAACTAGAAAGTCAGATAGCCTCGAGTTCAAAACTTTGCTCTGCCATTTACATTTGAGCAACTAGGGAAGTTGCCTAATCCTTTTGAGCTGCAGATTCCCCGCCCCACCACCACCCCCAAGCAAAATATTGGTAAAATAGTGTACACTTCATAGAGAGGTTGTAAGCATTACATGTGGCAATGTATTAAAGCTCTCAGCACAGAGTCTGGCTGTAGCGTGCCCTTGATAAAGGTTAATAGTAACAGACCATTGTATATCATTTACTAAGGATCACGCATTGACTCAGTGATTCTAACTTTACTCATTCATTTAATCCCCATAACTTCTCAGTGAGCTGAGTAGACCATTGTTATCTCCATTTTGTAGATGAGGAAACTGAAGACTGGTAAAATGACTTGCCCAACGTCAAGCAGCCAGTAAAAGCAGAGATGGGATTAAAATCCAGACAGCTGGCCTCTGAATCTTTGCTCTTAAACACTACCATACACAATTACTATGCACATAGCAAATAATAATAATAAATGATAGCTATTATTATTGTTAATAAAGCTCTTTTACATTATTATTAATCTAAGAATAAGACAAGAACATCCACTATACATACTTTTACTTAACGCTATTTTAGTTATTCTAGTCAACACAAGAAAAATAAAATATATACACAATAGAAAAATTATCGTATTTTCAGATGTTGGCTCTCTAGCGTGAAAATCCAAGATACGAAATCTAAATAGAAAAATGGCTGGTTACCAAAAGAAAACTTCAAATTCAAAAACTTTCCTATATATAAGTTGCATCAGACAGCATTCTTGAGTATTCCATGATGGCTTACACATATATTTAGAAGTTGATGCTGGCTGTCGTCGGGGAGTTCAGCAGATGCTGTCAACCAGAGTCCCAGAGGCTCTCCAGCGTGGTAATGCAGCATCAAGCGACTACTTAGCTTTCAATGCCATTTTCCCTTAAGCCTTCACCAACAACCTCCTTGAGTCTCATTATGTTTCCACCAAAAATCTCCTCAAGGCCCTTCCAGCTTTTGCTCAACACTCAATCCTAAAGCCAACACGACATGTTTTAGGCTTTAATAATACCATAACCTTATTTCTGGTACCAAATTCTGTTCCTCTCCTATTCTTGGGTAACAAATTACCACAAAACTTAGTTGCTTACAACAACCATTTTATTTAATTAATCAATTACCTTTTAATTTCAGCTTTATTGAGGTACAATTGACAAATAAAATTGTAGGATATTTAAACTATACATTGTGGTGATTTGATCTGTATATGCATTGTGAAGGGATTCCCTCAATCTAGTTAATTAATATCCTCATCACCACATTATTCTTTTTTTTTGAGAATGTTTAAGTTCTACTCTCCTAGCTAATTTCAATTATACAATACAGTGTTATCAACTATAGTCACCATGTTTTACATTAGATCTTCACTTTATTCATCTTATTGCTGAAAGTTTGTACCCTTTTACCAGCATTTCCCTATTCTCCCTCACCCTCTAGGCCCTGGTAACCACTTTTCTACTCTATGTTTCTATGAGTTGGACTTTTTTTTTTTTTTTAGATTCCACATATAAGTGATATCATGCAGTATTTTTCTTTTTTCTGTCTGGCTTATTTCACGTAGCATAATGCCCTCAAGTTCCATCCATGTTGTCACAAATGGCAGGATTTTCTTCTTTCTCATGGCTGAAAAATATTCCATTGTATATATGTACCACATCTTCTTTATATGTTCAACCGTTGATGGACACTTAGGTTGTTTCCTAATCTTGGCTATTATGAATAATGCTGCAATGAACATGGGGGTGCAGATATCTCTTCGAGATCCTGTTTTCATTTCCTTTGGATATATACCCAGAAGTAGGATTGCTGGACCATATGGTAATTCTTTTTTAGTTTTTTAAGGAAACTCCATACTGTTTCCCATAGTGGCTGTACTAATTTACACTCCCGCCAACAGTCTACAAGGGTTCCCTTTCTCCATATCCTTGCCAGCATTTATCCCTTGTATTTTGATGTCGGCCATTCTAACAGGTATGAGGTAATACCTCATTGTGGTTTGATTTGCATTCCCCTGATGGTTAGTGATGTTGAGTACCTTTTCATGTACCTGTTGGCTATTTGAGTATCTTCTTTGAAACAATGTCTATTCAGTTCCTCTGCCTGTTTTTTAAACAGATTGATTTTTTTGCTAGTGAGTTGTGTGAGTTCTTTATATATTTTGGATATTAACCTCTTATCAGATATACGATTTACAAATATTTTCTCCCATTCAGTAGGTTGCCTTTTCCTTTTGTTGATGGTTTCCTTTGCTGTGCAGAAGCTTTTAAATTTGATGTGATCACATTGATTTATTTTTGTTTATGTTACCTTTGCTTTTGTTGTCAAATCCAAAAAATCATCACCAAGACTGATGTGAAGGAGCTTACCTCCTATGTTTTCTTCTAGGAGTTTCATGGTTTCAAGTCTTATGTTCAAGTCTTTAATCCATTTTCAATTGACATTTTTGTGTGGTGTAAGATAGGAGTCCATTTCATTCTCTTACATGTGCTGTCCGGATTTACCAACACCATTTATCGAAGAGACTGTCCTTTCTCCATTGTATATTCTTGACTGCTTTGTTCCAAATTAATTGACTATATATGCATGAGTTTGTTTCTGAGCTCTCTATTCTGTTTCATTGATCTCTTGTCTGTTTTAATGCCAATACCATACTGTTTTCAATATTATAGCTTGTAATATAGTTTGAAATCAGGAAGTGTGATGACTCCAGCTTTGCTCTTCTTTCTCAAGATTGCTTTGGCTATTCAGGGTCTTTTTTGGCTCCCTATGATTTTTAGGATAGTTTGTTCTATTTCTGTGAAAAATGCCATTGGAATTTTGATAGAGATTGCATTGAATCTATAGATTTCTTTGGATAATATGGACATTTTAATAAACATTAATTCTTCCAACCCATGAACTTGGAATATCTTTCCACTCATTCGTGTCTTCTTCAATTTCTTTCATCAATGTCTTATAGTTTTCAGTGTACAAATCTTCACCTTCTTGGTTAATTCATTTATAGGTATTTTCTTTTTGGATAAAATTGTAAATGAGATTATTTTCTTAATTTCTCTTTCTGATAGTTCATTGTTAGTATATAGAAACTCAATTGATTTTTGTGTATTCATTTTGTATCCTGAAACTTAATTGAATTCATTTATTAGTTCTAACAGTTTTTTGGTAGTGTCTTTTGGATTTTCTATATATAATATCATGTCATCTAAAAATAGAGAAAGTTTTACTTCTTTCTTTCCATTTTGGATGCTTTTTATTTCTCTTGCTTGCCTAATTGCTCTGGCTAGGGTTCCAGTGCTATGTTGAATAAAAGTGGTGAGAGTGGGCATCCTTGTTGTATTTTTGTTCTTAGAGGAAAGCTTTCCTCTTTTCACCATTGAGTATGATGTTAGCTGTGGACTTTTCATATATGTTGAGGTATGTTTCCTCTATACCCAGTTTCTTGCAAGTTTTTGTCACAAATGGATGTTGAATTTTGTCAAATGCTTTTTCTGTGTCCATTGAGGTTGTTATATGATTTTTATCCTTCATTTTGTTAATGTGGTGTATCACATTGATTGATTTGCATATGCTGAACCATTCTGCCATCCTTGGAATAAATCCCACTTGATCATGGTGTATGATTTTTTTAACGTATTGTTAAATTGAGTTTTCTAATATTTTGTTGAAGAGTTTTGCATCATCATGGTACTGGCTTGTAATTTATTTTCTTGCAGCATCCTTGTCTGACTTTGTTACTCCCGACCTAGTAAAATGAGTTTGGAAGTGTTCACTCCTCTTTCATTTTTTGGAAGAGTTTGAGAAGGAATGGTATTAATTCTTCTTTAAATGGTTAGTAGAATTCACCTGTGAACCATCTGGTCGTTGACTTTTCTAAGAAGTTTTTGATTACTGAGTCAATCACCTTACTGGTACTTGGTCTGTTTTGATTTTCTATTTCTTTATGATTCAGTCTTGGTAGCTGGTAGAATTCTAGGAATTTATCCGTTTCCTGTAGGTTGCCCAATTTGTTGGTGAATAATATCCATAGTAGTTTCATGATCCTTTGTATTTCTGTAATATCAGTTGTAATGTATCCTTATTCATTTCTAATTTTATTTTTTTAAGTTTTCTCTCTTTTTTTAGTAAGTTTATCTAAAAATTTGTCCTTTTTGTTTATCTTTTCAAAAAACCAGCTGTTAGTTTCATGCATCTTTTCTATTGTCTTTTTAGTCTCTATTTCATTTATTTCCACTCTGATCATTATTATTTCCTTCCTTCTACTAACTTTAGGCTTTTTTTTTTCTTCTTTTTCTAGTTCCTTGAGGTGTAAAGTTGGGTTGTTTTTTTAAGATTTTTCTGTTTTCTTAATGTAGATGATTGTCACTATGAACTTCCCTCCTAGAACTGCTTTTGGTGCATCCCATAAGTTTTGGTACACTGTATTTCCTTTTTCATTTGTTTCAAGATATGTTTATTTCTCTTTCAATTTCTTCATTGATCCATTGGTTTTTCAGAAGCATATTGTTTAATCTTCAAATATTTGTGAATTTTCCAATTTTCTTCTTGTAACTGATTTCCATTGTGGTTGGGAGAGATGCTTGATATTATTTCAATCTTAAATTTTTTGACTTGTTTTGTGGTATATGATATGAACTATCCCGGAGAATGTTTCATGTGCACTTGAGAAGAATGTGTATCCTGCTGCTCTTGGATGGAATATTCTGTAAATGTCTGGTCTAATGTGTCATTTAAGTCCAATGTTTCCTTTTCAATTTTCTGCTTGGATGATCTATCCTTTGTTGAAAGTGGAGTATTGAAGTCCCCTACTATTATGGTATTGTTGTATATTTCTCCCTTCAGTTCTGTTAATATTTGCTTTAGATATTTAGGTGATCCTTTGTTGGGTGCACGAATATTTACAAATGTTATATCCTTTTGTTTGATTGACTGCTTTATCATTATGTAATGTCCTTCTTTTTCTCTTATTACAGCCTTTGGCTTAAAATTTATTTTTTCTGATATAAATATAGCTATCCCTGTTTTCTTTTGTTTTCCATTTGCATGGAATATCTTTTTCTGTCTCTTTGCTTTCTGTGTGTGTATCCTTAGAGCTGAAGTGAATCTCTTGTAAGCAACACATAGCTGAGTCTTTTTTTTTCAATAATTTAGCCACTCTATGTCTTTTGATTAGAGAATTTAGTGCATTTACATTTGAAGTAGTTATTTTTAGGTATGGACTTACTACTGCCATTTTGTTAATTGTTTTCTGAATGTTTTGTAATTTCTTTTTTCCTTTCTTCTCTTGCTCTCTTCCTTTGTGATTTGGTGATCTTCTGTAGTGGTATGCTTAGATTCCTTTTTCTTTATCTTTTGTGTGTCTACTATAAGTTTGTGCTTTGTGGTTACCATGAGGCTTACATAAAATATTTTATATTTATAACAGTTTATTCTAAGCTGATAACAACTTAACTTCAAGCGCATACTAAAGCACTACATTTATACACTTCCCCCTCATTTTATGTTTTTGATGTCACAAAGTACATCTTTTTACCTTGTGTATCCATTAACGAGTTATTGTAGTTATAGTTATTATTATTATTATTTTTTGGTGAAGAAGGTTAGCCCTGAGCTAACATCTGTTGCCAATCCTCCTCTTTTTGTCTTGGAAGATTGGCCCTGGGCTAACATCCGTGCCTATCTTCCTCTACTTTGTATGTGGGACGTCTGCCACAGTGTGGCTTGATAAGTGGCGCATAGGTCTGTGCCTGGGATCTGAACCTGCAAGCCCTGGGCCGCTGAAGCAGAGCGTGTAAACTTAACCACTATGCCACCAGGCCTTCCCATGTAGTTATAGTTATTTTTAATACTTTTGTTTCTTAACCTCATGCTAGATTTATGTGATTAAATAATTTATGTTATTATCTTATCCACCACCCTTACAACATTAGAGTATTCTGAATTTAAGTATGTATTTATCTTTACCAGTGAAATTTACACTATCATATGTTTTCCTTTTCTAATTAACATCCTTTTATTTCAGCTTGAAGAAGCCCTTTTAATGTTGCTTGTAAGGCCAGACTAATGGTGATGAACTGCTTCAGCTTTATTTTATCTGGAAAACTCTTTAGCTCTCCTTCAGTTCTGAAGGACAGCATTGCCAGGCAGAGTTTTCTTGATTGATAGTTTTTTTCCCAGTACTTTGAATATATTATGCCTCTTTTTCCTGGCCTGCAAAGCTTCTGCTGAAAAACCTGCTGATAGTCTTATGGAGGTTCTCTTGTATGTAATAAGTTGTTTTCTTCTTGCTGCTTTTAAGATTTTTTCCTTGTCTTTAATTTTTGACAATTTACTTATACCGTCACGCACCACATAATGGTGTTTTGGACAATGACAGACCATGAATATGATGATGGTCTCATAAAATTAGTACCATGTAGCCTAGGTGTGTAGTAGGCTATACCATCTAGGTTTGTGTAAGTACACTCTATGATGTTTACACAATGATGAGATTGCCTAACCATGCATTTCTCAGAACATATCCTTGTTCTTAAATGATGTGTGATTGTAATGTGTCTTGGTGTGAGTCTCTTTGGATTCAACTTATTTGGAATTCTCTGGTCTTCTTGGATCTGGATGTTTGTTTCTTTCCCAGGATAGGGACATTAGCAGTGATAATTTCTTTTAATAAGTTTTTGACTCTTTCTCTTTTTCTTTTTCTTTTGGGACCCCTATAATGCATATGTTGGCTTGCTTAATGGTGTCCCATTAGTCCCTTAAGCTATCTTCACTCTCTTTCTTTTTTTCTTCTCTGATTGGATGATTCCCACTGCCTTGTCTTGAGTTTGCTTATCCTTTCTTCTGCTTGATCAAGTTTGCTCTTGGATCCCTCTATTAAGTTTTTCAGTTCCATTAGAGTATCCTTCCATTCTGTGATTTCTTTTTAGTATTTTATTATATTTTTTCTCCTTTTGTTGAAATTCCATTCTACTGACATTGGTGAGCATCTTTAAGACCATTATTTTAAACTCTATCAGGTAAAACGCTTGTCTTCATTTCATTTATTCTGTTTCTGGAGTTTTATCTTGTTCTTTTCTTTGAAATATATTCCTATATTTCTTCATTTCCTTTGCCTCTCTGTGTTAGTTTCTGTGCATAGGTAGAACAGCTGCTTCTCCCAGTCTTGATGGAGTGGTCTTGTGTATGAGATGAGCCTTGTTGTTTAGCCAGGCCCAAGCTCTCGGTTGTCTCTCAATCCTTTGTGATTGTTCAAGCTGCCGCCTTTGTTCTTAGTGGCTCCTAGTGGTTGAAGGTGTGTCAAAACCCATTTTGATGTAGGTATTTTCTCATTTGCCCAATGTGTAAGAGTTGCTCAGATAGTTTCTGGATTTCTTTCAGAGGGAATTGCTGTGTGTATAGCTACAGATTTGATATGTTAATGGGAAGAGATAAGTTCAGGAGCTTTCTATGTCATCATCATGGATTAGAACTTCAGGAACTTTAAATCTTATCATCATACATGCTTAACTCAGTGTCTGTGTTCCTACAAGCCTGTGTCTTCCTAGACTCTCTTGCAGCTCAGACAATGATCCAGCTTCTGCCAATGAGATGATCCCAGCCGAGGCTTTCCACTGGAAGCTACTCCCAACCATTTTATTTTGTTTATAATTTTGCAGGTCAGAAATTTGTCAAGGCCTAGCAGAGCAATTCTCACTTGATTATTCTAGGCAGTTGCAGTTGGATGTCAGCTAGGAAGATATTTATCAGAAGGCTTGTCTAGGCTGTATGTTCAAGATGTGGTACTCACATTGCTGGTAGTTTTTCTGTCTATCAGCTAGGAACTCAGCTGTTTCTGTGAAATAGAATGTCAAAAGTGACCTCTCTATAGAGTAAGGTGGTCTCAAAGTACTTGGATTTCTTATATAGTGGCTGGCTTTCCCCAGAGTGACTACCCAAGAGAATCAACAGAAAGCTATATGACATTTTATGACCTAGCCATGAAAGACACATAGCATCATTTCCACCTTACTCTACATTTTGAAGCAGTCATAAGCCTCCCAGATTCTAGGAGAGGGGACATAGCCTCCACTTGTTGAAAGAATGCCTGTCAAAGAATTTGGGGCCATGTTTTAAATTACCACACCAGGGTAAAGAAATTATCCACAAATCTAATTTAGAAAGAATTTTTAGTCATCATTAAAACTTCATGTACCAAAATATATTGTAAGAGCAGTGTTAACAAATAAATTTATCATCTTAAATATTTACATTAGAAAATATTGTCTTATATAAAACTATATAAAATATATTAATAAATGAATTATTTGTTCATTTTTAGAAGTTAGAAAAAGGAAAAGTAAATAAACTCAATGAAAACAAAGGGAATGGTATAATAAAGATGAGAATGTCTATTCATGGAGTAGAAATTAAAGAAATACAGAGAAAATTATCAAACACTGTTACTTTGAAATACTAAAGACTAGACATACCTCTGAAATTTTTCATCAAGAAAAATGTTTAAAAGTAAAAAGAACATAATGAATGGAAAGGGAGACAGGGTTTATGACAAAATAGAGACTAAAATATTACATTATCTAAAAAATTTTATGCCAGTAAATTAAAAAAAAAACTTAAATTAACTGTAAGTTCAGATACAACACTCATTCCTCCAGCTCCTGGGAGTGTTTACGGTTCACTGGTCCCAGTGGACTCTTTCTCTGGGACTTGTCTGTAGCTGAAAAACCTACCTTGGCCAAGGTCATGTCTCCTTCTCAGGGGAAGCTCACATCTAATGATTGATGTGAAGCATAAACGCTTGGCTTTCTTGCTCAATTTGGCACAATTCTGAAGCAGGATCTAAGCCCAAGAATTCTCCAGAGGACTGGTTGAAATATTTGCTATGACTACACTGCATTTCAGCTTCTCTCTCTGCTTAATCTGCTTCCTTTACTTCTCCAACAGTTTTTGAACCTGAAAGCTGTCCTCAATAAATTTCTCACACACAAATCTCCCCTTCAAAGGCTATTTCCTGGGAAACTCAACCTGTGAAATAGCTCTAGAGGCCTAGCATTAGATTTAAAGATTTTCATTGTGGTTTCTGACAAGGAGTGCTTTGAAAGAAATAGATAGGTAAGGCAAAACTAATTTGCTTTGTACCACCTGCCTGGTTCTCATGGCTCTTTAATGGTGGGAATTATTACACATCAGAGAAAGAATGGAGGAGGGTAGGTATGGGATGGTCCTGGTCCCCCAACTGTAATTTCTCTGAGTTCTCTATGCATCAGTTTTATTTCCAAACTGTTAATGCATTCTCTCTTTGCCTCCACAATTTGTAAGCAATCAATTAAGTTAACTTAAGCTAAAAGAGAATATACTTGTCTAAATAAACAGGAAGTCAAAGGGTGGTGCTAAGAGCTGGATCCAAGGATAATACAGAGACAGGGATGAGAAGAGAAAGAGAGTGAGAGTGGAGCAAGAGTGAGAGAGAGAGAGAGAGAATAGGCTACATATAGTATATGTAGGCTATACATATAATAATGGCCACTGGCGCATACTCCAAGTTGAACAATGCCAGAAAAAATAGGGATTCTTTTTCAGTGTTCATATATGAATCCCTGAGGAGATCATTGATTGGCCCTACTTAGATCACACACCACCAAAATGAACTATACGTTCCAAGGGAAAGTGATAGAATGATTGATCAAGCCTGGGGGATTGTGTCCCTGCAGCTAGAATTAGGTGACAAAGTTAGGTTCAGGAAAAAATAATTGATAGCCACCACAGACCAAGTGAAGTTCAAGAGGAGGTTTTCAATTGAAGTACAGTATTGTATTACCAAAAGTAGGAGAAAACATTAGCAACCACAATGAATATGTGAATTTGTGGTTGTGAGATTATAAGAGGCTAAGTCAGATGGTCTTTGTAGTCAACTGTTGCAGAGCCATAGCCACACTCTCTTCAATTCTCTAAAACAAAAAAATCGTTAATTTTTTTCTGGAAAAGAGTCCCCATGAATCCTGAAGGAGTTACCATTAAAATTTATTATGAGCATGCAGGTTCAAACTGCAGTTGCTATCATGTTGCATTACTCAGATTCCCCATTGCAAGAGTGAGGTTATTGGGATGAACCTCTGCCACTGTAGCTAGTCTAAGGAATGTAAATAATATTTGTCTCTCTTACATCACTCATTAAAGTTTCTCCTCACCCTTGGTTGTTACCTATGTTGGTCTAAGCACTTGACTTGGTGAAGGGACTAGACCTACATTCCTGAGCCCCCGGGCACCATACTTTTTTTGGGTCTCTGCTGCTGTGCTTTTCTATATACTATCACAATCAAGGAAGAGGGTACCAAGAGATACCAACTGGATCACCTGAGGAATTCCCTGCCTTCGTTATATAACAACCTTCCTATGATCAGTGTCATTTATCCTACCAGGATTTTGACCCCTCTCCTTCTCTGCTGGTCTCTTGGCAAGAAAAGTTGGAAGTGACCAAGAACAAGCTGTCACTTGAAGTTTAATAGGACTCTAGCTATGTCTTCTGGTAGAATTGTTCCCCAGCTAGGAACAAGAACCTATAAACCACAGAGCCCAGATTTGTGGGAAGGGGAGGCACAGGTTCACCAAGCGAGCAACTGGAGATGATGATAAACTAGCTCCTCTAAATTCCACTCCTTGGCTTGATAGCCCATGGTAATACAGCAGCATATAATGGTTACTGCTTTAGGATG
This sequence comes from Diceros bicornis minor, assembly GCF_020826845.1. Taxonomy (NCBI): domain Eukaryota; kingdom Metazoa; phylum Chordata; class Mammalia; order Perissodactyla; family Rhinocerotidae; genus Diceros; species Diceros bicornis. The sequence goes on along the minus strand of NC_080749.1, from coordinate 10,321,956 downwards.
TATATCTTGTATATATATACAGGATTGTGTACGGTGGATGGTGCCCCTTCTCATTTGATAGCTTCTCCTAGCTGGCACATCAGCTACACCTTTAACAGGACTTTCAATTGCTCTATCAGGCTGGCAGTTTCTGGGTAGGGTGGTTTGTGGAATAATAAGTGGATCCCATGGTCATATGCCCACAGCAATACCTTTTGTGTAGTAAAATATGTCTCCTTGTCTGATGCAATATTAAGTGAAGTCCTGTGTTGTGGATAAAACAATGAATAAGCCCTTAGATGGGGGTGCCAACTGAGATCCTGTGGTCAGGTAAGGCAAACCTATACTCAGAATATGTCAAGTCTAGCCAAGATTAATTGTTGTACCTTTTAAGGTGAAAGGGGTCCAATGTAGTCAACTTGTCACCGAGTTGCTGACTGGTTTCCTGGAGAGATGATTTTATATCACGGGCTCAATGTCAGTCTTTGTTGTTGGCATTTTGGACATTTGGCAAAAACTGTAGCTAAATCACTTGTTGAGTGGAGGCCCATGCTGTTGGACTCATGCACTGCCTCCATCTCTCCCACTAAGGTTATATCATTCATGATCTCATTGAGTTAATAGTGGAGTAGTAAATGACACTGGCTAGCTGACGTCAACTAGTGATTCAGCCTATTGTGTGGTTTAGTGCTTCCTGCATGGTAGAGGCTTTCGAGTGAGTGTTAACACATAGCACAAACATCTTCAATTTTTCAATTTCATGTGTCCATCTAATGACTGTACCCCAGACCTCCTTGCCCTTGACCTTCCAATCTTTCACCTTCAAATCCCTGAATAATCGTCCAAATAGTTTGCCAATGCACATGAGTAGTCTGAATATTTACTAACATTGGGCCCCTCCCCCACCTCTCTAAATGGTAAAAGATGCTAAAATTGAAAATGACTTCTGAGCACATGACATAAGAGATAAGCCCTGGTCTACATAAAGAAGCCAAGAGTGTTGCTATACAACCTTTCGTTAAAATCTTTTGTTAGAAATATTGAAGGGCCAATGTAGTATTCATTCACAGAAAGGGTCTTTTCAAGAGGTTAAGGGTATTCCTTACACTTATATACCTCTCATTTAAGTCACAGGCATCCTAGTAAGTTTAAAAGTAATTAAGAGTGTCTAATAAGTTTAAGAGTTAATAAATTAATAAAGTTAATAAATCTTAGTAGAAGCCCAAGGAAAAGAAAGGCTTATCTGCAAAAGATCTGTGTGTGTAGTTTTTGTCTAATGGACTAAAATCCAAGGAAATTCACAGAAGATCCACACAGTACTTGAGAAAATTATTTCAGTTAAAAAAAAAATGCCAGTTAGGACTGATAGAGACAAAGAGAGTACAAAATGAAAGAAGGCTGTCAATCTCTCAAAATTCTACTGGCAGGAAGCAGATTGAGAAAAAAAACTACTCAGCAGCACACAGGTGCTACCTTTCCTTAAAAAAAGGAAGGATGACTGAAGAGGAAAAAGGGCCCAGAGGGCAGAGCCAAAGGCCAAAGAAAATTATTCCCAGATCTTGAAACTTAATATAGGAACTCTCAATATTTTCCCGGATGAATTTCAGAATCGCTATGAACCAGTGATTCTGTTGTACCTTTAATTTCCCACACACTTTGGGGGTCTGCGTGTGGAGAGGGAGCAGATAACCTGTCTCTTTAGTTTTACAGATAGACATATTAAGAGTAACTACACTGAAGGAACCTCACCCACATCTGTATCTAATATAGATGGTGAGATTCTAGGAGTTGAACAGATGCTGAAAGAGAATAAGACTCGTAGAGACATAAGCAGGAAGTGAATGTATTTGCGTGTGGGAGGGATGTGCATCGTTGGGGGTTAGAAGATGGATTGTAGTAGACAGTCTCTCATGGTCTTCAACTCCTAAGTTTGCAACTCCTAGAATTCATGTCATTGCATAATGCCTTCCCCTTATGTGAGGGATTGTATTATTTTCCAAGGGCTTCTGTAGCATATGACCACAAACTATGTGGCTTAAAACAACAGAAATTTATTCTCTCACAGTTCTGGAGGCTAGAAGTCTGAAATTAAGGTGTCAGCTAGGCCACGTTCTCTCTAAAGACTCTAGGGAAGAATCTATTCCAGGCCTTTCTTTTAGTTTCTGATGTTTCTGGCAATCATTCACATTCCTTGATTTATAAACACACCACTCTAATCTCTGTCTCCATTGTCACCTAACATTCTCCCTATGAGTCTATGTATTTCTTCTCCTCCTCTTATAGAAACACTAGTAATATTAAAATAAGGACCTATCCTACTCCAATATGACCTTAACTTGATTGATTACGTCTTCAATGACCCTATTATCAAATGAGATCGCATTCTGAGATTCTGAGAATGACATGTATTTTGGGGGAATATTATTCAAACCTGTAGAGGACTTGACCACATGACTTGCTTCTAACCAACAGAATACTACAAAGGTGATGAGATGTATGTGATTAAATGTGTATGGTTATGTTACATAAGATTATAATGATATTTTACTAGAACTCTCTCTCCCTTTTGCTGACTTTGAAGAAACAAGTTCCCATGATATGGGCTGCCCATAGAAAAGACCAGGTAGCAAGGAACTGAAGGCAGCCTATGGTTGACAACCACCAAGAAACAAGGCCCTCAGTCCAGAATTCTGCAAGGAAATGAATGCTACCAATACCATGTAAGCTTGGAAATGGATCCTTCCCCAAGTGAGCCTCAGATGAGACTGAAGCCATAGCCAACACCTTGCTCACAGCCTTGTGAGACCATAAGTATAGGCCTTGGTAAGCTGTGCACTGATTCTTCCATAGAAACTGTAAGATAATAAATCTGCATTGCTTAAAGCAACTAGATTGTGGTAATATTGTTATGCAACAATAGATGACTATTATAGATTTTTGAGAGTTTCTCTTCACTTCTGCCTTTAGGTCCACTCCTGAGTGGGGCTATAGTTTAGACAGTTCATTTTTGACTTCTAGCCATATATGAAGCTGCCCCATTACATTAGTGAATTGAGCTCAGTCATTTTTCTTCTCCATAGCTGGTATTAAAAATCTCTCCCAACCCCACCTAATATGGCTCTAAATATGAGTAGAGGGAGAGAGGTGCTAGTGGAATAGTGATGGGTAACATGGGGTTCTAGGACGCATATTCATGAAGCTTCCTTGTGCCCTCTGGTCCTGCTTATGCCTGATCCTGGATGTACCACTTCTATCTTAAGATTGAATCTGCTGGGTCCTCCTAACTTTATTTCTTGGTGAATCTGACAGGTTCCATCTTATGATGTGTTCTGGCCACATAGTCACTTTCCACGGTTAGGGACTCCATCTCTAACAGAGTCCAATATCACGTCAGGAGCTGTTTTTGAAAAGTGTATAAGGTGCTAAGGACACAATTTATAATGTGATTCTTCTATTGGGCTGCATATGACATCTTTTCCCACCCTAGATAACTCCTTGATTGCAGCCTTGTGCAACCCTAAGCAGAGGTTCCATATAAATTGTGCCCTGATTCCTTCATAAAAACTGTGAGATAATAAATGTGATGAACACAGCCTGAAGGTGCTGTAGAGTCCTTTCCTGAGCTGGGGCTGTGAGGATCAGTTTTATGTGTCAACCCTGCCAGGCTCTAGTCCCAGTTATTCAATCAAACCTGAATCTAGGTGTTGCTGTGAAAGTATTTTGTAGATGTGATTAACATCTACAAGCAGTTGACTTTGAGATTATCCTATATAATCCGAGTGGGCCTGACTGAAATCAGTTAAAAAGCCTTCAGAGCAAAGCTGATCTTTCCCTGAGGAAGAAGACATTCCACTTGTGGACTGCAGCTTTGGTTCCTGCCTGAGAGTTTCCAGCCTGCCCCTCCTAATGGCTTGCCCAACAGATGGATTTCAGACTTGCTTAGCCAGCTTCTACAACTGCATAAACCAATTCTTTGCAATAAATCTTATATATAAACACACACATATATGTATATACATATGTATACATATGTATGTATGTATGTGTCTCTATATGTATACACGCATACAATGTTGTATGTATGTATACCTTACTGGTCTGCTTTTCTGGTGGAATTTTGACTGACAGAAGGCCCTACCAAAGTTTGGCAGCTTTTGGTTGTCCCAGAGGCCATTTGTTTCTAATAAAAGCCCTGACTTTGTCATAACAGACCTATTAAGGTTAAAAATTCGACATCCTCTTGCACTCTGCTACTATAATAATTAAATCTTCGTCCCTACCCTCAGCTTTTTCTTCTCTCCCATTGCAGGAATGAGTCTCTTTACATGCTGCTAAGGAGATCCTGGCCTTAACCTATGGTTGGAGGTTAATCCCCTCAGCCTTTCATTTCATTTTTATCTTCAAAGCCTACAGCAATGTCCATCCAGTTCCATAGTCCTTATAATTACTAATTTTCAAATATATCTCAATCATCTGATACATTGCACATATCAATGCTTTCCTTTTCCCTGGCATACCATCCCAGTTTATCACTGGGGAATGTTGTAACAATTATGCTGCTTTTACATGCTACGGACCATCCGTACTCCACCTGCCACCATTTATGGGGTCCTCCTTGCCTGCCAGCCTCCAGGTGATCTAGCTTACCTCCAAAATCTTAATTCAGAGTCTTCTCTCGTGTGCCACACCTGGTGCCACCTATTATAGGTTGGGTTCCCCGGGAAGCAGACTCTGAGATGCGGATTTGTAAGCAGGAGGTTTATTGGGAGGAGAGCTTTCAGAATCAACACCTGTAGGGGAATATAGGAAGCAGGACTGGGCAGAGTGAACATTGGGCAGAGTGATGCAGTAACAACAGGTCATCAGTAAATCCTATATGAGGTATGAAGCTGGGTTGGCCTTTCAGAGTTGTCTGAGATTGGACAAGAAGGCTGGGCATTTATACTTTTACGTTGACTAGTCACTGGATGTGGGCTAGACCCAAGGAAGGGGCAAAACTGGTGTGCAAGGCAGCTCTCTGCAGTTGAAGGATAGTTTCAGAAAGGGACTCAGCAGAAATTCACTGGCTGCTAAAACTCCTGGCAGTAGGGGAATGAGGGTTTCAGTCCCAGACAGGGCTTCTGGGAGGTGCCCCATGGCATCCACTACAGCCTAACATCAAGGCCTATTGCTATGGGAAGCAATCTACCAGGCTGTGATCCACATTCATGAATCATGTCTCCATATAGGAGAGAATGAACCAACACAGAGAGCTTGTGTTGGTTCAACAAGAAACAGAACTTCAGTGGAAACACTGACGATCATCTGAGCACATGAGTCTAGGTGTACTTGAAATTGCCTCTAAATTCAAGTATCTTGGCTACATGAGGATATAAATTTTTCCTTTAGCTCAAGATAGTTTTAGATGGTTTTCTGTCCCTCGTGACCATAACAGTCTTGACTAAAAAGATCATCTATGATCTGCTTTTTACAACCAGTGGCCTTTTATTAGCTATTGTTCTCCTTCAGCTCTTTTTGGTATTTTCCCAAAATGATCGGTCCCTGTTCTCTGAAGCCCTCTGTCTTAGTCTGTTTTGGCTGATATAGCAAAATACCACAGACTGTGTGGCTTATAAATAATGGAAATGCATTGCTTATGGTTCTGGAGACTGGAATTCTGAGATCAGGGTGCTAGCATGGTCAGCTGAGGGCTTTCTTCCAGGTCGCAGACTTCTCATCTCTCCTCACAGGGCAGAAGGGGCTAGGGAGCTCTGTGGGTTCTCTTTTTACAGGGGCACTAATCCCATTCATGAGGGCTCCACCCTCACAACATAACCACTTCCCAAAGGCTCAACCTCCAAATACCATCACCTTTGGGGGTTAGGATTTCAACATATAAATTTTGGGGCTACACAAACATTTAGACCAAACCACCATTTCTTCACTTGACCTCTGTTATCCCCCCCTACTTATAAGACCCTTTCCTCTCTGACTATACAAGAAGCAGAATCAGGAGTTCTAAGCTTGGAGCTGTTTCTGCCATCAATTTATTGTACTTCCATAGGTAAGTTACTTTACTTCTCTAGGCCTTTATTACCTCATCCCTAAAATGAGAATGTTACATTAAAATTACTCCTAAAATACACCATTTAGCCCTAAAATCCTGTGCTTTTATAACAGGAGGAAGTGAGGAGAAAAAATTATGCAGTTAGAAGTTGCATAAACTTTAGCGTATGCTTGATTCAAATGCAGATGCACTTAGGTGAAATAATTTTTAATTTCCCTTTTTACTATTGGGTAAGGTCATGATGTTCTATGTTATGTGCATTTTTTCCCCCAGAAATAAGGAAGGAGAGCTTTTGAAAAAAGCTCTAAAGTATTTGACAATGCCCAGTGTTATTGTTGCTTGAATCCAATTACTGCAGAAGCATTCTGCACATCTTTACTCATCACATTTCAACATGTCATCTCCTCTAAGTGGAACCAATTGCATTAAAACAGTCATGAAACTACAGTCATCCTCCTCCCTTCACTAAAAATGTAATCATAAAAATTTTAAATGCACATATTCATTTTCCTCCCCTTCAACCAAGCAAGTGCACCTCGTCAGTATTCTTTGCAAAAGTGATCACCAGGTCTCTGTCTCTGAAAATCTTAATGGAAAAATTAGATACACAACAGACTCCTGCTGAACTAAACATCTGATTCCATTATTTGGAAAATCAGTTGGTATTCATTTTTACATCTGCCACCAAAAATCTTTTTAGCTTTGTTATTTTTCCTCCTCTCTATTCTTTTCTTTTACCGTATGTGCGTGTTTGTGTGTGCGTGTGTGTGAGAGAGAGAGAATTGGAGAAAAGAGAAGTGCAACATTTTCCAGATACTCAAGCTAATACTGTACCAAATATTTAAACTGCAGAATTTCAAGATAATATATATACACTAAAAGGGTTTTAATTTACTTAGGTCCAAGAATCTTTCATTACTATACTTGTTCCAAATCAAATTAAATCTAACTACAAGCCCCTATTTGTCAAAGTAAATAAGAAATGTAATGTCTTTTTGTTTTGGAGGACTATTACCCTCTTGAGAACCATTTCAGAACTCTTAGGGTCTGCCACATTCCAGAACTTTCGGTTCAGATCCTATGGTCTTCTATCCACAATGTCAGCAGGAATATATTAACTGTCCAAATCTATATGATTCCTTGAAGTTGACGGCACTGTTATTTTTGTGTCAAACTTGTACAAAGAGATTATTAACGAGGCTAGGAGCCTTTCCTCCTCATGCCCAGTCCTTCTCCATGCAGTCTTGCTATCAGAAAGATAGCTGCCATCTTTCTAGGGTGCTGAATTAGGAACAGAGTAATTGATCCTTTCACCTGTGAGATTTTCCCCCACACTGGCTTCCTAGTTTGGGCAGAAGTTCAAAAATTATCTATCTATCTATCTATCTATCTATCTATCTATCTATCTATCTATCTATATCTATCTCTATCTATCATCTATCTGTCTATCTCTCTATCTATCCCTCTATCTATCTCTCCATCTTTCTATCTCTCTATCTCTCTATCTAACTATCATCTCTCTGTCTATCTATCATCTACCTAACTGTCTATCAACTTGGACCACACCTAAGCCATAAAACCCTAGGCTTCCAGCAGGGGAAGGTTGGTGTCTCCACCATTCCTTGGGGACCCTGGTGTTTCCTGGCACAACAGTATGCACATCTGTGTCCTCATTCTGAGGGGATTAGCTATAAACACAGCTTTCTAGGTTTTGAAAACAAAGGCCAGAGAGAATTGTCAGGAGTTCGGGAACTTCTGTTTTGTGTTGTCCAGGAGTTTGGGAGACTCTGTTTAGAGCCAAGACAGATAAAAGTAATTAATAATCCACTCAAACAAAGGCCTGGCCACATTTTGGGGGAAACAAGAAGTGAACATTACCAGTACTATTTAATACAGTGTAGTGGGCAAAAAAAAAAAAAGGACTATCCTCATCTGGGTTCAAATCCCCACTCCTCCGCTTTGTTGTGGGACTTTGGGCTAATTACTTAAACTCTCTGTGTACTTGTTTCCTTATTTGTAAAGTGAAAATATTTTAGAACTTAATTTATGGAGTTGCTAAGAAGGTTAGATGAATTATTAACAGGAAAATGCTTAGAAAGGTATTAGATTACCTGTGAGAACTATGTAAATATTTCTTATTATTAGTCACATTGTAAGCCTGCCTTTTCTAAACTCATTAGTCTTCAACATCTAATGAAGACTCTAACAACACGGTCTTCAGAATCAGAGGTTTAAATCTTGACTCTATCAAGTGTCTGACCTTGGGGTAGCCATGCAACCTCTCAGCTTTGGTTTCAGCATCCAGAAGATGGAGGTATTAGTATCTACTCGTAGGATGGCTGCAAGTGTTAAAAGAAATGACATCTGTGAATCCTTTGGCAGAAAGGTTACAAAGTGCTTAACTCTTGACCCCAGAGGAGAATTTATTTCCTGCTCTGATTACACATTATTCAACTCTATTATCATGTCTTTACCAAAGGACACCATACTTGTTCCTCTGGATCTCTGGTCTCTCATTTTCCTGACCACAGGGCTAAACACAAGATAGGCACACAACTATGTATAAATCCTTGTTGAATTTATTTAACTCAACTGGGACCTCAGAAGCAAGTCTAGATTATCTTTCAATAGTCCGTCCCCTGTCGTCAGAAGTGCACCATCTGTTGGCCAGATCTGGTGGCAGGACTCAGTCCCCAGCTAGGTTCATTTTTCATGAAGTGGAGCCGCACTGAGAGAGTGTTAGTTTTTGCTATGGATGCTCTGTCTTGAGCCAAGTAGCCAGGCCATCTGACTGGAAGCAGATGCAGTGTGCCTGGCCTGAAGGAGCCATCAGAAGGGCCCCCAGATTGCCTGGGAGGATGCATCTGGTGCCATTGTTGGGCCAAATCTAACACATGGACCTGTTAGCAATATTAATGACTGTCCTTGAATGGTCCCAGCCAAATGTCATTTCTATTCAACAGTCTTCCAACTCACTCTGTGTGGCAAGGCTGAGTGGGAGAAATAAGCAATGTGCTCTTGATGGAAACAGCATTTATTCTTTGAAGGACCAAGAGGAGATCAGCTCACATCCATCAGTTTATTTGTTTATTTGTTTTGTTGTTGTTGTTTTTTCAGTCAATCAACAAACTGTCAAAGACTTATGGTTCTTCTATTATATGCCAATCCTTGGCCCAGGCACTTTGTGGAGCTCCACAGAGAACTGTTTTAAGCCTCTGAGAGGCTTATTGTCTAATTGGGAAAATGAGAATTATACTTATTAACTGAACAGGGAATTAAAATGCTCAACTCTGGCATATTGATGTAACAAGCATTCATTCATTTAACACATGTGCTAAGCATTGGTGATATGGCAGTGGACCGGGGTGTAAGTGAAGAAAGCAGAAAGAACAATGCAGCCTAAAATAGTCATAGGACATTTCACAGCAGAGGGAGGAATTCAGTATCGATTAAAGGAGGGGACAGATTAGTATGCTAATGTCTTCCCTGCTTTGGCCCCTTTAAGTTAACTCAATCCAAACCACCAGAGGGATAATGCAAACTGCTTCTCTGGGGGTTCATTTTCTGTCTCAGTACTTTTCAGGTTGCCTACCAGTTGTTGTTGCAGCCGAGATTCGCGTGTATGAATGTCTATTTCCCAAGCCTACGTTAATGATTGGAGGTTGGGGTAAGAATTAAGGCAGTTGTTAAATACTCTGTTTTTGTTTTCTTCTTTCTAGGCAAACGACAGAATGAAGCTTTCTTCTCCTTTTGGCGCTATGTGTGCCCACGTGACTAATTTTGGCAAATGGCATTTGAATGCAAGTGGACTGTATTACTTCTGGATGGAAGCTTGAGAGCCAGTGTCATGATTCTCCACAACCCTTCTACCCCTATCCTAGAAGCGTGTACTAAAATAGAACTTCCATAGCGTCTGCCCCTCAGTGACTTGCGCTGCTGACCGATCTCTACTGGTCAATTGTGTGAGGGAGAAACGCATTGTTGATGTGTTAAGCCACAGAGATTTTGGAGCTACTTGTTATTGAGGCATAACCTGGCCCATCCTGCTAGAATTGGAAGTGTAATACAAACACCAATTATAATAGGGGCCGGCCTAACAAAGGGCAAAAAGGATTTTTATCCACCCACAAGAATAAGGAGGGGGTCTCAGAATCCCCCTAATAAAAAAAATCATTTCCCCTACCATGTGGTCACAAAGACCCAGTAATTTCCTCTTCCTGTAACTCCTTCAGGTTCTGGCAAAATACTTCCTGTTAGAATGCAAATGTTATCTCCTACAGCTGCTAATTAGGCAGCCACATAGGCTGAGTTTGCCAGCTGTGTTTATTTCTACCCTAGTGGTTCTCATCCTCCGCTTTTGAACAAGCCTAGTGGTCCAATGCTACAGTCAGATACAGATGGGGGTTTTTTCTTTCCTCTCAATTTTCAATGTAAAAAAGTTAATGGGAATAATTTTCTTAATTAAAAAAAATTTCTTCCATGTGTTGTATTTAAATCTCTTTTACTTGTTACTGCTTACTGCTAGTAAAACGTAGTCCTAGATTCCATGTGTAATTATTTTGAATTCAAGTGTTTGCATTCTGACCTTCCTCCTGCTGTCTTGGAAGGAACAGCAGAGTGTTTAGGTCTTCTGAGAACTTAATCAGCTTGAGAAACATTGAATTATTACTCATTTCTGCTCCTTGGTTCAGGGATTCACAACCCTGGCTGTGCGTGTCCTCTGGAAAAGTATGTTAAAAATGGAGGGTTCCAGGAGGAAACAACAGCTCCCCAGGGAACTACAGGATTGAAGAAGGCAGAGGGTGGTGTGAGGGAAGGAGTATTTGACTTAGTGTCAGGGAGAAGGGCGACAACCTGTGTCCACAGAGCTTCACTCTCAGGAAGGAAGCTGAGGCATCCTGTGTCCACATGATTTGACTATTTGTTCCAGGAAATTCTTGCTCAAAAAGGTAAGGGTGTAAACCAGTGAATAACTTCACTGTTGCTTCAGGATTTCTGCAAACCAGTTTGTCCAGGCAAATAGTTTGCTCATTAGCTCGCCTGTCCAAAATAACATATTCCTCAGGCTCACTTCAAGAGGCCACCTCTCTGTGCTACTAGTCCTAAGCTATTATCTCATGAACCGGATTTAATAACAATTGACTCCTTGCTTTGAAAGATCTGCCTTGTACCGCTTGAGCCCAGACCCCAAAACTCTATCCTCTAACCTCGTCTTTATGGGACACTACTAACATTCTGTCAAGATAGTATTTCCCCCTCACTGCGTTACGTAAGACTCCGTGAAATGTGGTAGATTTGGATTATATGTCCATCCAAGTCATATATCACTTCCTCCTAGTTTAGAAATGGAAAAGCCGCCTCTTTGAATATTTGCCAAAAAATGGCAAAATACATTCTAAACAGCAAATTTATTTTCTCTCACATATTTATTTATGCTTCCTAATTAACTAGCCCAGTACCAACTGCACGGGGATTCTGGTTGTGTTGATAATACCTTTGAACAAATTAAAAAGAAACAAATGTGCGTGTTTTGGCCAAGGAGCCCAAATTTCAAAGTGAGTCTGCATTGCATCTTTTCTCAAGGGAAGTTCAAACAGCTCTGTAAAGAGAAGTATAGCTAGTACAAATGGGAATTCTGCAGCCTATGTGCTGGTGCTCCCTCCTTAAATTATCATTTCTAGTTTCATCAGTGTCAAAGAAGTAGATATTTTGCTGTCAATGATGATTCTACCTCACAAAATACGAAGATGAGTTTGGAGCATTTGGACTTTTCTTTGTCAATGCTTTGGTTGTAAAACAACTTTGTTTGCAAATGAAGACTATGCTTTTTGGGTTTTATCCTTTTTAAAATTAATTAGCCCTTTTCAGACTCCTGGCTGGGGTATCTCATACTCCAACAGACAGCAAGGACACATTTTTGCTAACTCCCCACTTGCAACGATTTCCGCAAATCAGGTCTGTCTCCAAGGAACCCAGCACCGGTTTGAGCATTCTGCTGTCTAAACACAAAGAGGGGAAAGAACTGTCCCTTCCAACCCAGCAGCAAACGCCTAAAATTTACCGAGCGTCTATCACAAGTAGGGACTGTGCTAAATATTTAAGTATCTTAACTCATGAATCCTCACACTAGCCCTATGAGTTAAGTACCCTTATTAGCTTCATTTTAAGATGAGACAATGGCCAATTTAAGTGAATTGCCCAATGACAGCAGCTAGCATGTGGGGGAACTGGGACGGGGTCTCTACCTGCTATTTCCACAACATGTGCATTTAACCACACTCTCCACTATGGCCCAGAATTAACGCACATCAGAATTCATCTTACTAAACAAATCTAGAATATCTGCATTATGATTACTTCACCATTTTTCCTTCGGAGGGAGGAAAAGGAATGGCCCTTCATTTTGCATAGTGTAACCAAGGAGGTGGTTTCTTCCAAATAAAGGGGTTGTCTCTCTACAGGCAAATGGAAGCTTCTGCTTTCAGTGACTGGCATATATTACAGGCTCCATAAATCTTTATGAACACGTGAGCAACATTGAACTCCACCTGTTACAAGGGGTCCCTTCATCCTCTTGGGTCCCAAAGTCACCCAGCTCAGAATCACCCTCGAGCTTGCTGTTACTTTTGTTCTCCTCATGAGGCCTGATGTCAGCTGGCCCTGACAAGCCCTTCTCCCAGTTCCCCTCACGCCCCAAATAGGCTGTCTGTTTTCATATCCTGGAATCTTTCCTTCCTCTCTACACCATTTTTCCATTAGGAGATATTCTATCTCTTTTCCTATTTCCAAAGTTCTGTGCCTAGTGGTTTTATACACATTTACAATTTGATTTTTTCTTTGTGTAGTATAAGATTAATCCATTCCTTTTACTTATATTAGATTGCTTGTCTAGTGGCACAATAAAAGTGAAAGAAAGATGAGCTTGGATTAACCTTACAAGTGAGATTGTAGTGAAGTCTGAAAACCTTTAAGAAAACTGAAAGATTATTGTTTTTTATAACTGGAAATAATGACTTAGATGCTCTGGAAAGAAGGTGGAGGTTGTCTTTCTTTTAACGTATACCTTTTCGGGCTAATCAATCACTGTACTACACGCTCTGGTTCTCTTCCTCCCCACACACCCCAACTTAATTTGCAAAATGTAAAGATGTATGCTTCATCTGTGGGTGAATGAGTCTGTTTAATTGGTAAGTTGTCATGATTTCTCGTAATTATGGTTTTTTAACTATGTGAAAAAAGACAAATGGTAAATTATAGTAACATCATTTGTCATTTGGTGTAACGATGATCTCTGAATTATAAGTGCTGTGTGCACTAATGCATCTGTTATTTCTCTATGACAAATAGGATGATCAAAACCTTTAATAGATTGTACTCTTTTCTCCTGACAGGTTTATTTATTCTTTTTCCTAAGTTTAGAAAGTCCCTTCCCACTCATCAGCTTCTACTAGCACCCAAGACAGGGCTACAGACCCAGACCGAGAGCAAATCAAGCTTTTCTCTGGAAAGTAGAACAAAGTAAAACGACCGTCCTGACTGTGCATGGGATGTTTCTGTAGGCAAGTTGAGGAGGACACTTGGATAATTGAAGCCACGACTGACTTAGCACCAACTCTTTGCTAGGTATGCATCATTATCCTCATCATCTCCAGGGAAATGAAGTCTGGAGGGTCATGTGAGTGGGCTTCAAACAAGGTCGTTGAGTAAAGACGCAAACCTCATCTGCAGCGTACAAACACATGCTCTTTCATGTGGGTTAACTTTGCCGCTTGAGACAGCTGACAAATGTGTGTGTGTGTGTGTGTATAATGTGCCTTAATTTTTAAGACTTAAGCATGCATTACATAAAAGTATCAAAATTAGGGACTATAAGAATACCACAAAAATACCCTCAAATAGTTGTTTCTGGGGGGCAGATGGTGGGAAAGAGGAGGTGGGAGGACAATGAAGGGCACTTAAATTTAATTTATTGTATTCTATTTCTTCCACTAAAAAAAGAGGGGAAAAGAAGGAAAGAGAGTGAAGGAATGAAAGTCATTACTCTTGATGAAATATTTTTAAATGAAATATCATATTCACGTTAGATGCTTGTTTCATTTCTTCTGCATCTCCTTTCCTCATTGCCCATCATAACTGGGTTGGATTGCTGTTTTCATGGAGTTCGCTCTTCTCCGTTTCTATTGGATGAGCTGTGAGAGGCTCAGTAACTTGCCCAAGTCATGGAGAATGAGTTTACCTTCCGGGGTGAGATGATTTTATTAAGCATAATTAGCTTTATGTGAAATTAAGATTGGCATATCTCCTCTGTGAACACATCCCTTAGAAAACCTTATAACCAGCTGTTTGATTGCTGAAGGTGATAGATTAAGAAAATATTACAAAAGATGGAAGCCACATCAACATCTTAATGTAAGTAAGTGTATGTTTACGGATCATTAACTGATCAAGGATATGAGAAGAGGGAAATTAAGGAGAGATGTTAGGAACCACTGTCTATTGAAGATCATTCAGCAAGGAGGGTAAAATATTCTGGAATTACAATGAAAATCAATAAGAAAATTTAATTTAATAACCAAAATATAATTTTCCATTCATGTTTTACTAGGAAACAGGTTTTGTATAGTATAATACCCTTTTATTAAAAACAAAATTCAGTAGGTGTTTATTATTCATTGTGCTATGACATCTATCTTGCAGAATTTATAACTATAACTAATCTTATCCTTATTAATAACAAGGTTCTGATTAAAATATTATGTTGGCCAAATGCAAAGTAGTATGCTGGATTTGATTCTGGACACAAAAAGGGCCATAGTGGAAAAACTGGTGAAATCTGAGTAAAGTCTATAGTTTTGTTAATAGTAATGTGCCAATGTTAGTTTCTTAGTTTTGACAAATATACTGTGACATAAGACATTAACACTAGTGGAAACTGGGTGAAGGATGTATGGGAATTCTCTGCACCATCTTTGAAACTTTTCTCTAAACCTAAGATTATTCCAAAATAAAAAGTTTATTAAATAATTCTATTTTGCAGACTAAGGGCTTAGGCTAAATGTCCAATCAATTAGGCTGAACTTGAACTTCTTTTCCTCAATGTTTGTTTTTGAAAATCTTAAGTCAAAAACATCTGGGATTTCATTGTTACCTGATAACTATATACTTAACTTAAGTGAGTGTCAAGTGTCTTAAATCTTTTATTTTTTTCAGTTCTCTTTGTTTGTTGCTGCAAGTATTGTGTGACAAGAGTATAATCTGACCTCATCAAGTTTTCCTTTGCAGTCTTGTTCCCTCTGCCTAGTATAGGGTTTCCCTTTGTCTCCTGTTTATCTTTCCCAGTGAAGATAATCATGCCGATGTGGATCACCTTTCCTCTGTGAAGTCTCCCCAACAGCCCCCTTCCCCATACTTAACCATTCCTTCCTTTCCTGACTGAACATCATCTCTTCGTTGTATTTCTTCCATTTGTGCTTCGCCCAGGGCTTCACACACGATTGGAGCTTCACAAATGTCTGTTCACAGATTTGACCTTAAGGCAAAACAGGTCCATGTCCAGTGGATAAGCTGCATGTATGCGTCTTACACAATGAGGCCTGGTTATATTTCCAATTCATTGATGTTTTGTTTAGTAGGTTCTGGGGTTTTATTGAATAATGTGCTGTATTGATTTCCAAAGTAATTTAACGTGATTTTTGTTTTTAGATTGAATTTTGTCTGGATCTTGTTTTCTGAGAAGCTTCCATTTCTCCAAAGGTCCTGACCAGCTGGTGATTTTAGGTTTTGCAAAGTGATCAATGCACACATCAGAGAAAAAATTTCTTCTCCAACAAATTGTTTTCTGTATTTTTGAAACAAGGAATGAAATTGGGGTACAAAGACTTTATTCTTTTGTTTGTTCATATTTTTATTCTCACCATCATTCTTAAATTGTCCAGTTTTTGATAATCAGTTTAATCACTCAATAATATTTATTGAATACCTACTTTGTTACAGGCACTGCACTGAGGCTGAAGTAGTGACAGTGGACCAACGAGGACCTTCCTGGCTGAGCTCACATTCTCGTGTGTGTGCGTGTGGAGGGAGTGGGGAGCAGTAAGTAAACAAAAGACACAAACTGGGGGAGATGAAGGGAGTGATGGGATGGGCAAGCCTCCACCAACTGGTGTTGTTGGGTATGATTATTTGGGAAGTAATATTTGAGCTTAGCTGTGAAGGAGCAAAGAGTTGGGCTTCTGAGGAACAAGGGGCCAAGATTGCAGGCAGAGAGAAAAACAATAGCAAAGGCCCTGAGACAGGAATGAGTCTGAATGGGGCTCAAGGGTCAGAACAAAAGTCATAGTGGCTGAGACTTAATGACCACAAGGGAGATGGTGCAGACAGAAGTTGGAGCTGTCAGCAGGGCTGATCTGTTTTCTTTGCTTGACCATATAAGTAGAATTTCTTGTTCCCTATTCGGGTGGATTCTATGGAAGATACAGAGAAAAGCAAAATACATTCATTCCCTTTTCCCAAGGAGCTCTGAGTCTAGTTGGATTAGTAGACTGGTGCACAAGGAACCACAATATACTCTGTTGTCATTTGGTGAGGAAGATTAGCCCTGAGCTAACGTCTGTGCCAATCTTCCTCCATTTTGTATATGGGATGCCGCCACAGCATGGCTCAATGAGCGGTGCACATGTCTGCACCCGGGATCGGAACCCAAGAACCCCGGGCCGCCAAAGTGGAGCGCGCAAACTTGACCACTATGCCACTAGGCTGTCTCCTACAATATACTCTGTTTGAGAACTGCCCTTAGATATCCACAAACTGTGTGGGAATGCAGAAGAGAAAAGGAGTCCTCACCACCAAGAGACAACCAGATGGTTTACAGTTGCAACATTGCCATCCTAGTGACTTTTTAATAGTTCCCCTCACGGATTAGTTCTACGAAGCCTTGCCGGGTAGCCTATCCAACTTCCTCCAGACCCCTGAGCTTATCTGGAACACAAGCAATCCTACAATAAGGACTTGGACAAAATGCCGTAAAACGTTTCAAATATAACTTGGACCACATAAAGAGACTGGGAATCTCTGGGAAAAACAGATCATCCCCACCATGTTGAGGTACCCTTTCTTTTAGGTTTAGACTCCCAGGGTTTCTGGGGCCCTCTGGAAGTGCTGTGTCTGGGAATCACCCAGGAGCATTTCATCACTTCTCCCTCTAAAGGACCTGTCCTCTGCTGGTTCCAGCCTCCTTCCCCTGGTTGCTTGGTGAAGCATCTTTGTTCCTTCTTAGGAGAAGCTTCGCACCCCGCTGTAAATTCTGCCTGCCATACATACTACATAGGGCCACCTGCACATTACCGAGGTCCTGTCTGATGCACTTGGAAGGCTGAGGAACTTGGCAATTTTCTCTGGCAGTTGGTGTCTTGTCACTCATCTTGCCTGTTGTTATTTCTTCCTGTCTTCTTTAGAAATTTATGATCAGTGGTCTTTAAACTGGGTACACATATCCCTATGGGCATAGGAATATTTTCCAAGGAGCATGGATAGTTATAAGAAAATCAATTTCTGGATTTTCAACTTCCATGTGTACTCTCTTCTAAGATTATTCTGCTGGAGAATCCATCTTCCAGTTCTTTCTCCATTCCCCTTTCTTAATTGCTTTTTCTACTTTCCAGAGGGCCAAAAAAAGACAAGCATCGCTCGGCTATCTGGGATTTACTACAGTGCTGTGACCCAGGATGTAAACATCTCCTGGGCACTCAACAAAAGGACAGCTCCAGACTGTTTCCCTCCTGAGGAGGAGGAGGACTTTGTCTCAGATAGGAGGCACCCAGGCAAGGCAGCATCCCACAGCTAGCTAGTTAACATGTTAGAATTAAAACTCAGCAGTGAGAAATTCATGGAGGGGAAGTGTATTAACAAGTTTATTTAAATTAAAAAAATGAAGTTAGACTTTTCCTCTCAGAAATTAAGCCTCTTTGGCTGATTGGTTTGACAGTGAGGACTAGAATTTTCCACAAAATGAATGAACTAAATCTTCAGACATTGATCAAAATATATTTAAAGCGATACAAAATGTGTAATACACTGAAAAACACATCTTTAGTAATTATTGGAATTATGATAAAAATTTTCAGATGTCAATTTAAAAATACATAAAGACTCCACAGCTTTCACAATTGTCACATAGGATTTATGAACAAAACAACAGTCATTATTCAGCCTCCTGTCTCCACTCAGGCATCCATCTTTCTCTTTTTGCATTTCCTGTATCAGTCTTAATGTATGAAAAACCACAGTTCCTCAAAATTTGTATATGAGATAGAAATAAAATTATTTTTGAATTTTTATAATACCACAGTGCACTTCATCTGAAATACGGTACATTTACAAGTTATTTATGCAGATGGATTAAAGTTGATTCTATGGCTCTTTTTCATAACCAGGCCTGATCTGCTTTTACATACATTATACTTAAGGTATTCAGGGTGTGTTTTCGAGGAATCAAATCCTTAGGGTATTAAGTGGCTGCATAAACTAGTGGATTATTAATGAACATGCAGCTCAGTAGGAAGATAATTAGGAGTTTATTGAAAGAGAGACCCAATTCAGGGCAGGAGCCCAGGAGATAGGGACATACATTTCGCATTTAAGTCTTGAATGAAAGGCTTCCCTAAAATTCAGTTCCTTCTGGATGAAAGCAAATCTAGAATCAAGTCAGTTGTCAGAAATATCCTAGCCTAAAGGGAAAGTTATTTTTAATGTATGTCTTGTAATATTTATGCCCAAGTGTCAAAGGGAGAGTTGTGGTATAACCTAGGGATTAATTCAGTCATACTCTTGAGATGAAACATAGCCCCCAGGAATATACTCATCTGCTGAGATCTATCAAAGCCTTGGTACCAGGGGCACACCTTCCCCTCCAGCTTGCAACATGACAAATGAACTCTTGAGATCAGAAGACTTGCTGAGATAGGGCAGACATGATATAATTACATATTTCCTTCTTCTTTGAACTTTGGAACTAGGTATGCACAAAGGAAAGTTACCTTAGTAAGTGAGAAAAGTAGCTTACTGAGCAGGACCAAGACATGTGAATAGCATATGAGCAGGCAACACTTTTGCCCAGCTGGAAGCCATTTTGGTAAGAGGTAAAATGGACCTGCTGAGGATTTGAGGAATGTGATCAGAGAAGCGAGGATGTAAGAAGGACCTGAGAAAGGAGGGGCAGAGATTCAAGGAAACAGAGAGGGGGAGCAAGAGAGAAAGAGAATGATTGATTTAGAATGCCAAAAATATTAGTACAAATATATGTAGAGGATGAATATAAATATGACTGCAAAAATGTGTAGGGGATTAGAATCTACACAGATCAAAGGGATTTTGCTAAAGCAGGAAGCAAACAATTTGAAGAGAGGCAGAATACGTAGTCACCACCACGAGAGACAGAATAGCCATAGGATGACAGCACGGTCCAGTGCAGGGGCCAGCAAACCATGGCCCGTTGGTCGCTCTGACTCACTGTCTGGGTTTGTATGGCCCAGGAGCTATGAATCGTTTTACTATTTTTAGATGATTGAAAAAAAATCAAAAGAAGAATACTATTTCATGACATATAAAAATTATGTGAATTTCACGTATCAGTGTCCATAACTGAAGTTTAACTAGAACACAGCCATGTTTCTTTGTGTGTGTATGTTTACAATAGCAGAGTTGAGTAGCTGTGACAGGATGAAATGACCCGTAAGCCTAAAATATTTACTATCTGTTCCTCTACAGAAAAATATTTCCATCTTCTTGTCTAGAGAAGTTATGTTGGGCTTTCAGCCAGAAACACATTTTGGTTCTTTTTCTTTCCCCCTGTGTATCACCTAGGTTGGCTAGTTAGACTCTCTTGGCTTTGATTTCATTGTCCGTAAAACTGATAAGTAATATATCCTGGTGGACCTATGGTGATAATTGGAAATAGTCTAAAAATGTACGCATTAACCTGGCAGAAACTGTTAAAAGTCACTACTAGACATAAAAAACCTGTAATCCTCCTATCTAAGGCTACTCTCTTCCCCTTTATTTTGGATTCTCTCTCTTCTCCCTTTTTTTCATGAATTCTAAATTACTGAATAGTTCACATCTCTCTTACACAATAAACATCTCCTGAAGGTGGCATATCACATTGACTTTTAAAAACATTTTAAAAAAGAAAATACAAAAAGCAAATTTTACAAAACCCCGAAATGACTTCCCTTTCAAACCCTCTTCTCTCTCTAAAAACAGGGCTAATTATTTTTTTCTTCCCCTTTACCACCAACTTTCTATATTTGTTATCTCTTTCTTTGTCCTCTATTCTCTCCTTACTCTGATGTCTCTTGTGAAATCCTAATCAGTAGGTCAACATTGACTCCCATGTCTGTGGACAATTTTTAGTTTTCATCAATCTTGACATGTTATCAGCAGTTGTTGCTATCAACCAGACCTCTTCAATCATCTTGGTACTCTTTTCCCTCCGACTCTGCCCTGCCTCCTCCCATTTCACTATCTTCTCTTATGCCTCTCTTCCTGGCCATTACATATTGCACATCCTAAAAACAACTCCTCTCCTTCCTTCTTTTTCTCTCCACACACCTCTCTCTGTGTCTTTCTTTCTCTCTCTTTCTCTGCCATGTCAATAGCACCTATGAATTTAGTCATAATGCATATAACACATGCCTGGTATACCAAACCTCTCTTCCAATGACCACGTCTTTGACATCTCTTGGATATCTTAGAAGCACCTTAAACTCAACATCACCTAAACAGCACAGATTGAAACAACTTACTAGCATGAAGCTACTAAATTACGAGACCATGTCATTTCCATCAGAGGACAAAGGGAGCAGAACCATTATGATGTTTTAGAGTGAAAAAGATGTTGTCAGATAGGCTTCTGGGTACTTAGACTCAGTCAATGATTCTACCCCTTTGACCTTATGTAACCTGTCAGATATGCTGCACAATTTGTAATAGTGTTGTCCCATTCCCTGGTCAAAGGTTGGGAAAAAATAATGTGAAGTATGAGAAAAATATTTGACAAATCCAGAGTGTTTAACCAAGTTAAGGAATGGTGGAGGGAAGGAACATCTAGGGTGCTGGAGAAGAGGACAGCATTTTCTTCAAGGCACAAATGCATCAGCCTCCCCTCCCCCATTCCCCTGGCCCTTAGGTCTGGACATTCATTTTTTTTTCCCTCCAAAATAAAATTTAAGTTCTTCTTAGGATTTATATCTGTAGAAAATTTGTGTGAACTTAAACAAGAACCAACTCCTTTCCAAAGGTTATTTAATTTGATTCAAATAGATTTTCTCCTTTGAGGAAGGTACTGTGCTTCATGAGTTTGGATTTGGACTGGAAACTCAGCAAATATTTAAAGAACTGGTTCACACTTGTGCATCCGTCAATCACAGGTGTCTAGAAGCTGGATAGAGAAATGCCTCTGCTTGCAAAGGAATAAAAATATCCTTTCCCCAGTTAGAGAACATAATCAAAAAAGAGTATATTTTCTAGATTTTAAGTTCCTTGTAATACATTAGTACCCACTCAAGTTTATAAACAAATGAGCATCTGGTACAACATAGTAATGAAAAAAATTTAGAAAATATCAGTCAAATATTCAAGTAGCTGTTTCTAGGTTAGTTTTCATATTTTCTTCTAAAAACATTTCCAAATTTTTTGATGGAATTCAATATATTACTATCTCATAATGTTCTGTAGGAAGTGGTATGACTTTCCAGTGCTCTGCCGCCTAAACAAGTTTGAGAATTACTTTTTAAAAATGTTCTCTTTTAAGTAAATTGGAGTCTTCTGATTGCCTTGTTATGTCTCATGTCGATTTACCTACCATCTTCATGCCCACTGTATGGTTGACATAATAACAGTGTAACAGTGCTAACACTTCACTCTGGGTGAAAGAGAGCAAGAGAGGGAGGGAGGGAAGGAAGGAAGGAAGGAAAGAAAGAAGGAAGGAAGGAAGTAAATATATGTCATAATGTTTTCTGAAAATTAACTTATTAATTTTGGACCTCAAGTTCACAGTAGATTGATTTTATGTACCATATTCATCATTATGTACCAATTCATCACCATCGTTGATCTAAGTCCATCCTTTCTCCGATTTGTTTGCTTTTTAAAATTTGGTTCTCTGTACCCCTTATTCCCACTTCTACTAACGTCTACATTTATTCCTCTTCTTTGGCATCTACTACTGGTATTTAATATGTGTCCTTTATTTCATCATTTCATTTCTATACAACTATTTGTATTTATGCATCTATGAACTATTTATAATATTGATTTTATTTGCAGGGGTGTGGTGTTTTTAATAGTCTACTTAAGGGGTACATATTGTAATTCTGATTTTTTTTACTTACAATGTTTTTGAGATCTATTCATGTTAATATATTTAGAGCTAGTTCTTTCCTTGGATTATTATATTATATTCCTCCACTTGCATACGATAGTTTAAAAATATCATTCCTTCATTCTCATTTAAGTTGTGTTCCACTCATTGTCATTACAAATCAGGCTGTGATAAATATCCACACAAATATTTCTCTATCTATCAAATTAGATGTTTTAGGAGGGTATAGAACTAGGAGTGGAACTGCTGCAAGATAATATTTTTATTAATTTAAATAGATACTTCTAAATTTATTTACAAAATGGCTGTGCCAAGTTTCACTCCCATTGGCTGTAGGCGAGGGTCTCTCACATCATCAGTATTTAAAATTATTTTACTTGTAAATTATTTTACCAATTTGTTTCCTTGTACAGCACTTGCTTATTATTCCTTTCAAATGGTTTTTTCTCTTAACTAATGAGATGAAACTTTTTTTTCATATTCTTAGTAGCCATTTGCGTTTCACCATCATTGAATTGACTGTTTATCTCCTTTGCTCAAATTTTAAAAATATAGTTGCTTTCTTTATTCTCCCTAAACAATTTATAAGGTATACATATATACACGTGTCCCCACCTGACAAATATTCTTTATGATTTGTCAGTAGGAAGCATGACAAATATCTTTTTGAGTGAATTATCTATCCTTTAACTGTGTTTGTGTTTCTTAATCAGACATTTTTTTTTTTTCTGAAGAAGATTAACCCTGAGCTGACACCTGTTGCCAATCCTCCTTTTTTTGCTGAGGAAGATTGGCTCTGGGCTAACGTTCGTGCCCATCTTCCTCTAGTTTATGTGTGGGACGTCTGCCACAGCATGGCTTGACAGGTGGTATGTAGGTCTGTGCCCAGGACCCAAACCTGTGAACCCCAGGCCACTGATGCAAGTGCATGGACTTAACCACTACACCAGCGGGTCGACCCCTTAATCAGACATTTTTAACAGCAGTACTGAAGTGCAATTAACATCAATAAACTGCACATAATTAAATTATGCATTTTGCTAAACGTTGACCTACTAAAGTGGGTGATATGTATACACACATGAAACTGTCACCACAATCAAGATAATTAATATATCCATCACTCTCAGAAGTTTTCCCAAGCCTCTTTGTAATCCCTCCCTCTAGGATCTCCCTGTCCCCACTCTCACACCCCATCCCTATGCAACCACTTATCTGCTTTTTGTCTCCATAGGTTTTTTTTTTTAAATATTTTTTAGACTATTATATGAATTTATATAAGCAGAATCGTATAGTATGTATGGATCATGCAACAAGTAGGTATAGTATGTATGATTTTTATGTCTTTTTTTTCATGTGGCTTAATTACTTTTCTATTTATTCACGTCAATGTGTGTATCAATAGTTCATTTCTTTTCATTGAGGAGTAGTATTCCATTCTATTTATATACCACAATTTGTTTATCCATTCATCTGATTATGTACATTTGTGTTGTTTCCAATTTTTTATTATTACTAAAAAAATCTCCTATAAACATTTGTGTGAAATTTATATTGACATAAGCTTTCATTTCCCTTGGGTAAACACCTAGGGGTGAAATGGCTTGTTAATACGGTAGGTGAATGTTTAGCATTTTAAGAAAGTGCTAAACTGTTTTCTAAAGTGATAGTACCATTTTACATTCTTACCAGCAGTGTAAACTTACTGTTTTTACAGTATATGTTTTTCTCTCCTTTTATTTTTAACATAATTCTGTCTTTATATTTTAAGTGGGTCTCTTGTAAACAATATAGAGTTGGGTATTTTTTAGTTATTCCAGCCTGGCAATCTTATTCTTTCATTTGCAATGTTTAATCCATTTATATTTGGTATTAATTACTTATATATTTGAGTAAGTCTTTCATCTTACTAACTGTCTTTTTCTTGTCCTATCTGTATTTTGTGCCTTTATTTTTTTGTTCTTTTTTGTTTCTACCTTTTTTTTGGATGAATCAAATGTTTTTTTTTTTATTATTTCATATTATCACCTCAATTAGCTTTATAATTCTAGCTAATTGTATAATTCCAGCTAATCTTACAATTTTTTGTATTCACTGTAAAGATTACAATACATATCTTTGACTTAAGTCTGTTTCCATTTAGTACCTTTCCACTTCCTAAACAATCAAAGAATCTTCTGATAACTACCTTTATTTTCCCTTCCTTGACTATTTTGCTTTTATGACATGTTTTACTTCTTTTTCAAGGTTGTTTTGGCAATTGTCGATATCTTGCAATTCCATATGTATTTTAGAATCTGTTTGTTAACTTCTACAAAGAAGACAATGAGGGTTCTGACAGGGATTGTATTTAATCTGTAGACAAATTTGGGAAGTATTGCCATCTCAACAATATAAGTCTTCCAATCCATGAGCGTGAGTTTTTTTCCCATTTATTTAGATCTTTTAAAAATTCTTCTAATTATATTTATAGTTTTCAGTGTACATATCTTGCACTTCTTTTCTTAAATTTATTCCTAAATTTTTATTGTTTTTGGTGCCATTGGAAATGGAATAACTTATTATTATTTTTGGATTGTTCATTGCAAGTTATAGAAATAGTGTTGATTTGTGTATATTGATCTTGTATCCTGCAACATCGGTGAATTTATTAGTTCTAATAGTTTTTTTAGTGGATTATTTATGATTTTCTGCATACATTGTCATGTGATCTGTGAATAAAGTCAGTTTTGCAACTTCTTTTTCAATCCATGTGTCTTTTAATTCTTTTTCTTGCCTGACTGCCCTGGCTAGAACCTCTAGTACAACGTTGAACAGAAGTGGCAAGAACACACCTCCTTGTCTTGTTCTTGATCTTATGGGGAGAGCATCAAGACTTTCACCATAAAATAGGATATTAACTGTGGGTGTTTTATAGAAGGCTTTTTTATCAGATTGAGAAAGTTCCTTTCTATTCCTAGTTTGTTTAGTGTTTTTGTCATAAAAATGTGTTGTGTTTTGCCACTGTGTTTTCTGCATTTATGGAAATAATCATATGCTTTCTGATTTTTATTCTGTTTACATGATTTCTGGATGTTAAACCATGTTTGCATTCCTGAGATGAATGGTACTTGGTGATAGCATACAATTATTTTTTATATATTGCCACATTTGGTGTGCTGGATCTTGTTGAAGATTTCCGTGGTCTGTATTTCATAAGAGACAGTGGTTTGTAGTTCTCTTTTCCCCTGATTTTTTTGTTTGGTTTTGGTATCAGGACAATACTGGCTTCATAGAATGAGTTGAGAAGTGCTACCTTCTCTTCTATTTTTTGGAAAGGTTTGTGATGAATTGGTATTAACTATTCTTTAAGTTTTTGGTGGAAATCACCAGTGAATCTACCTATACCTAGAATTTTCTTTGTAGGTATCCTTTTGATTACTAATTCAATCTTTTTACTTATCTATTCAGATTGGCTATTTTTTTCTTGAATTACATTCGGCAGTTTGTCTCTTTCTAGGAATCTATCAATTTCATCTAGGTTATCTAATTCATAGACATAAGAGTGAACATAGCATTTATTTATAATCCCTTTATCTCTGTAAGGTTATTAGTAAGGTCTGTCCTTTATTTCTGATTCTAATAGTATGAGTCTTTGTACTATTTTTCTTGATCAATTGAGCTACAGTTTTGTCAATTTCATTGAGCTTTTCAAAGAACCAGCTTTTGCTTTTACTACTTTTCTCCTTCTTTTCTATTCTCTATTTTATTAATTTCTGCTAATTTTTATTCTTTTCTTTTTTTTTGTTTGCTTTAGGTTTCATTTTTTTTCCTCCTTTTCTCTTTCTTAAGGTGGAAGTTTAGATTATTGACTGTGGCCTTTCTTATTTTTTTAGTATAGACATTTAGAATTATCAATTTCCCTGTCAGTACTGCTTTGGCTAGATCACATAAAATTTGGGATGTTGTGATTTTTTTTTTTTAATCATTCATCTCAACATATTTTTCTAATTTTCCATTAACTTTCTTCTTTGACTCATTGGTTATTTGGGGAATGTAGTTTAATTTCCATATGATTGTTAATTTATTGAATTTCCTTCTGTTATTGATTTCTTATTTTATTCCATTGTAGTAAGAAGATATATATTTGTATAATTTTATACTTTTAAATTTGTTGAGGTTTGTTTTATGGGCTAACATGTAGTTTTTCCTGGAGAATACTCCATGTACACTTAAGTAGAATGTATATTCTGCTATTGTTGGTTGGAGGGTTTTATAGACCTCTGTCAAGTGTAGTTGGTTTATAGTGTTATTCAATTCCTCTATTTTATTGTTGATCTTCTGCTCAGTTGTTCTATTCATTTTTGAAGATGTGGTATTAAAGTCTCTAACTATTATTTTTGAATTGTCTGTTTCTTGTTTCTGTCAGTTTTTGCTTCATATATGTTGGGGCTCTATTGTTAGGTGCATATATGTTTATAATTGTTACATTTTCTTGATGGGTTGACCCTTTTATCACTATAAAATGTCCCTCTTTTTCTCTGTTAACATGTTTTCGTTTTAAAGTTTATTTTGTCTGAAACTATTATAGCCCCTCCCACTTTCTTGTATTTGTTGTTTCCATGATATAATTTTTCATCATTTTGCTTTAAATCTAGTTGTCTCTTTGATTCTAAAATGTGTCTCATGTATACTGTAGACAGTATATAGTTGGATCATGGTTTTCTATTTTTTGTTTTTATCCATTCTACCAATATCTTCCTTTTGATTGGATTTTTTTTAATCCATTTACTTTTAACTTATTATTGATATAGATGGATTTATGCCTTCCATTTTATATTTTGTTTTTGTTTTAGTTGCACTAAAAAAATAGCTTTCCACTACCTACAACATAGTACACAGAAGCAGCTGTCCTCTTTATCAATTTTTGATGCAACACTTATCATACTAAAAGTTTTCATACACACCTATATCTGTTTCAGGTTGGTTACTTTTGTCTTTTTTTCATTTCTGTACCAAAAATGTACTGTTTAAATTATCATAGCCTAAAAATACTTCTGATTATTTGATAGAGTCAGTCTAAAGAAATTATTTTTGTGTGTTCAATTATTACATATATATATATATACACACACACCAAAATTAAGTTTTCACATCCACAATATATCCCACTAGGATTTGCATTGGAAGAGCATTAAATTTATAGATTAAGTTAGGATACAGTTGATATCTTTATAACATTAATCATTCTCATGTACAAACATGATATAATCTCTCTAGTTATTCAGACTGTCATTTATGTTAATAGATTTAAAAATTTTTCTTCATAGAGGTCTTATCCTCTTTTTTCTTGTTGTTAGGCTAATTCCTAAATACTGTATTGTTTATATTTTTGTTGGCATTATATATGGTATTCTATTACACTTTTCCGTTTTTAAAAAATTATGAGTGCTGCAAAACACTTCTGAATTTTATATGTTGTCTTGTTACCTAGCATTTTGGCTGAACTTTTTTATTTGTTAGCTTTAATATCTTGTGAGTTTTGCTTTCTTTTAAGTGATCATATCAGCTATATATACAGTAACTTTATTTCTTTGCTTCCATTCTCAATAATTACATTCTCCTATTGCAGCCATTCTTGTCTTATTAATTACTTTAAATGAAATGTTTCTTCCGTTTCATTTTTTTTTTTTTGTGAGGAAGATCAGCCCTGAGCTAACATCCATGCTAATCCTCCTCATTTGCTGAGGAAGACTGGCTCTGAGCTAACATCTATAGCCAATCCCCCTCCTTTTTTTCCCCCAAAGCCCCAGTAGATATAGTTATATGTCATAGTTGCACATCCTTCTAGTTGCCGTATGTGGGGCATGGCCTCAGCATGGCTAGAGAAGCAGTGCATCGGTGCGCGCCTGGGATCTGAACCCGGGCCACCAGTGGCGGAGTGCAAGCACTTAACCGCTAAGCCAGGGGGCCGGCCCTCTGTTTCTGTATTAAGCATGATGTTTGCTGTGAGGTTGCTGTAAATACCATTTGCCAGATTAAGGAAATATTTTATTCCATTCATAGTTATCAATAAATATTTTAAGTTTGTGAATATGTATTAACATTATCAGAAGCCTTTTGCCCTCTATGTTGTGATTTTGTGTTTTTCTCCTTAAATCTGTTAATTTGGTGAGAAAAAAATGATAGTCACATAATTATTTCTTTGGTTTTGCATTCCTGAGATAAATCTATACAGGTATAAAATTATATTTTGCTTAATATGCTCTTCAGTTGCATCAACTAATATATTATTTAAGATTTTTGCCTCTCTGCTTAAAAGGAAAATGAGTCCACATTTTTCTAACTCTTTGAATTTCATTTTATGACTTAAGTGTCAGTGTTATATTAATTTCATTTAAAAACTTAGGAATTTCCCCCCTTTTTTTAGTTTTGGGAACAACTCATTTGTGAGTGTGACTTTGTCCTTCAAAACGTGAGAAAATCCACCTGTAAGACATTTAGGCCTGAGGACTTTGGGAGGTGGGAGATTGTTGACTATTTCATGTTTTTAATAGTTATTTTTCCATATAACTTTTCTGTCATTTGTGCCAATATTGTCAGTGTGTTTTTGATCCTATATATTTATTTACGTTAAATAGATTTTCGGTTTGTGGCTTATTCTTTTCCAAAATATTCTCTATTATTTTGGAATCTCGTCTATATTTTTGGTTAGTTCCCCTCCCCCCCTTTCTTGTTTTGGTAACTTCTCTCTCTCTGTTGTTAATATTTACTTGTTTTAAAGGACTTTGTCCTTTAAAGCATGGGAAAATCCACCTGTAAGACATTTAGGCCTGGGGACGTTGGGAGGTGGGAGATTGTTGACAATTTCATGCTTTTAATAGTTATTTTTCTATATAACTTTTCTATCATTTGTGCCAATATTGTCAGTGTGTTTTTGATACTATATATTTATCTACGTTAAATAGATTTTTGGTTTGTGCCTTATACTTTTCCAAAATATTCTCTGTTATTTTGTAATCTCTTCTATGTTTTTGGTTAGTTCCTGCCCCCCTTTTCTTGTTTTGGTAACTTCTCCCTCTCTGTTGTTAATATTTACTTGTTATGTTTTTTGATCTCTGTTTTCAGAAGCTTATAGGTTTGTAGTCATTATTGTTTTGTTGTCTACTTTGTGGATTTGTGATATCTTTTTTTATTCCTTTTTTTGTTTCTTTAAGTTTATGTTTATGATTTATTTAAATTCTTGAGGCAAATACATAAAATCATTCATTTTTGATATTTTTTTCTGATAAACACATTTAAAGTCCTCATATTTCCTCTAAGTATTTTGACATTTTGAAATTTAACTGCTATTTAGCACTAAGTATTTCAGAATTTCCTCATAATTTCACCTTTAACCCATTGGTTAAATGGAAGTATGCCTTAAATTTTCTAAACTTGAGAATGTTTTTGGTTATCTATTTGATACTGATTTTGAAAACTTTTGGATTGTGGTCAGAGAAAATAGTTCGTATGTTGAAATGTATTGAAACTTCCTGTTTGGCTTATTTCACTATTCAACATAATTTTGAGAGGAATACAGAGTCCTAAGGAATAGTACAAAAATTGCAAACGTATCAATTAAATTACGCTTGTTAAACATGCTACTCAATTACTCTACAATCTAGGATAATTTTGAGAATGATGTATTTTGAGGTGTGTGTGTATGTGTGTGTGTGTGAATTCCAATTACATTTATAGAATATATATTTTTTCTATTACTTTGTAATATGATATATTACATAGTTCAAGGCTATATAATTATGTGATATAAGATCATGGTTATTTTATCCCCTGGGTATAGATTTTTCCTTTAATCAATATACACTGTTCCTTTTTGTTACACTTTCCTTTTTATTTCAATGCTATTTTGTCATGTTAAAATGATCAGCTTGCATTATTTTAACATTCATTAGCTCTACTTTTGTTTTCCCATCCCTTTATTTTCAATTTTCTTGTGATCTTTTTCCTTCATATTTTAAAGTATATATTATTAATTCTATTTTATTAAAAATTATGAGTATATGTCTTCTATAAGGGAGTAAATCCATTTGAATATATCATAATGATAGAGGAAAGTGAACTTATTTTGCCATTTTTCTTCATATTTTTTCATTTTCATGCTTTCTTTTTGTTTTGTCTTATTTCTGTTTCTAATTATTGTTGCATAGTTGATTTTTTCTTTTTCTACTACTGATTTGTAAATTATGCATTCTATTTCTTTTATTGTAAACCCTGATTTTTAAAGCCTATGCGTGTACACATTTCTCCCAATTATTAAAGATGATCAGTCCCTATATTCCCTCCTAGTGGGAAAAGCAACAGTTTTATCATGCTCTGTCACTCACCTATCTTTAACCTCTCCAAAACATCATATTGACTTTGCCTGAAGTTTTAATCTCAGACTGTTGCAATATTCCTGGTGAGTATTTTTCACTATCAAAAATAAATCTACAATTGTATTTCATCAGTTACAAGACATATTTTAAAAAGCAATATTTGTTTTAATTAAATTAGTATCCATCTGAATATCAATGTGGTATAAAAGCATGTTGTCATAGTTTAATATTTTTCTTTCATGGTGGCACATAAAATAATAGTGCATCTCTTAATGTCATCTCTGGTTCGCTTAAATATGGTAGTTTCTTTGCCTATCTTTGATTCTCATTCTTCTTGTTTTCTCATGGATCGTTTAATACATTATGTAACACTTCCCTTTAAAGTTTTATCAGTCAAAGTCTCTGTCTCATGCACTTTCTGGATCCTTGTATGACTTGGTAGGGGAAAAGCTTGGCCCTCTATGAACAAATCTAGTATCATTTAAAAAACACATGTGTTGATTTTAAAAATTTGTGATTATTCCTTTGTTTCGACTTCCTCTCTCCTTTAGACAGATTGGCACTTTTGCTTTTACATTTTTCTTAGCTTATCTTTTATACTTTTCATTCTCTATCTCTTTATGCTGCTTTTAGAGAGACCTCTTTAATCCAATTTTTCAGCTCACTAACTTGCTCTCTGAATCCATCTATTCTATAGTTCAACTCATTATTATCAGTTTGAGGACTTTATTTGTAAGTAAAAGAAAACTCAATTTCATCTTATGGATGGAAAGGAATTTAATGGCTTATGTAACCAAAATATGACAGTCTTCAGCTGCAGTATGAAAAGGGCTCAGCTCTGTTCTTTATGTGTAGACTTTATGCTCAGACTAACTTCTATCATGGTAGAAAAAATGCTTTTAGGCCTTATACCATATCATCCAAAGAAATCTAGAAGTATGTGTGTCCCACAAGTCCCCAAAGGAATCCTGACAGTCACTTTGATTTGACCACCTCAGGTTACATGCCAGCACATAAATCAATCACTGTGACCAGAGAGACAACACGTATTGATTAGTTAATCAAGGGCATATACTGTTTGAGAACCACAGAGGTCTCAGTGGAAATCATAGGTCATTGGGAAATGGGCATAGTGATGCTAGAGAGGCAATCCATTGGTGCTCATGAGTTCTTTTGAAAACATTATTTTTCGTGTCCAATATCTCCAATTGTGTCTTATATACATAGCTTGTTCTTACTTTATGTTGGCAAATGCCTCTTTTTTATTTCTAAAATACTAAAAATGCTTGTTTTAAATCTCTCCTCAAACTGCCACATTGTACTTGCCTCTCCTGTTTTAGAGAGGTTTCTTTTTGCCTTTCTCTCACAATGTTTGACCTACATCCATATCTTATGGCTGTTTTGTCCCAAGTTCATGTTTGTTCTCTCTAGGCCATCAGCTGTCTAGGCATGTTGTCCTCTTCCTAAAATGGGGGCTGGAGAGCAAGCAGATGTTTGAACTAAGTACTGTGGTATGGCCTCACATACAAAATTTGCCATCTAGATCTAAACTGGAAGTCTTTCTTTAGTCCTCTGACAAACTTCAATCTCTTGTATCATTTATAGTCTTTCCTCTAATTGACAAAATGGATGATAAGAATTTGATTCCTTATCACTCCATGGAATATGATACTTTTAAAGAGATCTATTTACTCAGCTAGAGGGAAAAATAGAATGGTGTGAAATTTCAGGCACAAAACCAAGCTAGAAATATGTATTTTTTATTATGGGATACATGTGGCTCCTAAATCTCACAATATAAGAGAATATCCACAGCACTTACTTGTAAGACCATTCTTCTACAACATATAATAACATCTAATGGTAAGAATTATTGTTGTTCTCCATAGTGGACATTTTAAAAATAAATAAATAAAAGTAGGAGAGCATTTTATGAACCTGAAGAACATTTGACAAGGGCAGAGATCATCAAAGAGTTTCAACATAAGAGTGAACTGAAATTTGCAGACAGAAAAAGTTAATATGCTAGTCATATAATAGTAGAGAATGTTACACCAACCATAAAAGTGTTGCTATTTCTTATTCTCACTGTTGGTTTACTTTGAAAAATTTATTCCCCTTGTTGCTGATATCTAAAGTCAGTTCTTTAAGTAAACTATTAAAATAAATGTAACATAGAAATGAATTCAATGACTTTTTGTTTCAGCAAATCAAAGTCTATTTGATTTTCAAGTTTTACATTAAGTTGAAGATGCAAGCAGCATTAGTTAAGCTAATAGTACAAAGATTAGCAGAACATGTTTTTTCATTACAACAATTCTGTCAAAGTTTTTGTGAGTTTTTTCTTCCTTTTTTTCTCATAAGGAACACACCTCGATTGAGTCAAGAACATAAAGCCAAACCAATAATCAATCAAATGGAGAAGACTGAGGGGCAAAGTCATCAGATAAAAGTAGAGGTGGGAAAAACAAGGAAGAAAAGATAGAAGAATATTGGGTTGAGTTGGGAAATACACGTAATTTAGATTAATTTAGAAGTTGTGATCTGTCACATATGTTTTATTTTATAACATTGTTATTTATACATATAGTTGTTACACATGTGTACAATGGTACATGTTCAATGGTTAGCTTTCCTGGAGACTGAAAATTCCTTGAGGGCAGGGATTATGTCTATTTTCTCAGGACTGTGTATCAGAGCCTAGAATAGTGCTTGGCTGTGTCCACTGAAAAAGCATCAGGACCAGAAAAATAGTGTTTAGTTAAAATGAAACAAAAGTCTCCATTTCCAAGATTATGGTCTTGTTCTGAGTAAAAACTAGTAAGCATTTAATAGACAATGATTCATTGTGGTGGGGAGGAATTCAGCCCACCATAGAGGCCAAATGATTGCTTTATGCATAGAAACCAAATGAAAAGACCAAATTCAGACTAAATCTGAGGCTGCTTAGTAAGTATGAATCAGCATAACCGTTGTTGACTAAATGCTGTCTACACTTGTGTTGTCAAGATTAGTCTTCTGTTTACTTGACCACACACTATCAGTTTTATCTCTACAGTAAAAGTGTTTACACTTTCTACTTGTGTTAGTTTCACAGAAGACTTGGAGATTGTATCTGGGTACAAACACTTACCATTCAACAGAACCACAAACAAGACTAACTAATGACTGGAAAATTGCTCTTTTTTGTTTACAGGAGCCAGTGCTTTTAGTTGTAAGGATGCTGACATTTCAACCCCCAGCACATTGAAGAGTCCTTCTTTACTCTCATGACTCTTTGTTTGGGATGTGAGGAAGAAAAATCCTGGTTTTGTTTGGTATGTGAAGATGAAAAGCAAGGTCAAGTTAGTGGAAACTCTGAAACGTAGATAAATAGTAACAGCACATGATCTTTTGGATTGCCATTAGAAGAAGTAAGAGTTATGCCAGCAAGACTGGTGGGACTACTCACAGACAAGGGAAACTTCAGATAATTGTGGTAGAAAAAATACATGTATAATGTGGGAAAAATATAAAAACATGCAGCAAAGTAAACATAAAGAATTAAATTAACTTTACTAACTATAAGGAACTATATACCTCAAAATACAGAGCAAAGACCTAAAGAAAAATACTACGCAAAGTAAGCATAGCTTTTTCTTTATATTTGAAATTTCAAAAATTTTATTTTATTTAGACTTGAAATTATAAAAAATTTATTTTCTTACCCAATTTCTTCAGTATTTACTCAGTCCTACTTTTTCAAATGTTAATTGAAAATTTAAAACTTTCAAAAAAATGTGATTAATAACACATCCAAAAGCTACATAGAAGATGACAAACAGAAATTCAAACTCTATTTTCATAAATTATGAGAGCTAAAATCTGAAACCACAAAAATGATTGAAAAATAATGAAATAAAATCATTGATGATCAAGTAGAGGTACACATGGGTAGAAGCAGAGGGGACGTTATATATTGTATATACTAGTGCCCTTGATCTCAAAAAAGCTTGCAGGGTCAGGTGGCAGGAGCTCTCCTAGATCTTATTTGATTCAAAAAGCAGAAGGGAAGACCTAAACGAAGATTCAGGCACATAATAATAACAACAGAAGTTTAAGTATATTTGATATTAAAAGTAAACACTAAGAAAACTAAAATAGTTAGCTTTTGGTGATGAAGAGAAAGGAGCAAGGAAGAAAAAATATCTGTACTAATTTTATTTTATCTCCTGTTAGAGAATTAATAAATGCTGTCTAAAGAAATACAGGCTTATAAATTGTGTCATTTATCCATTGCTGTATAGCAATCCACCCCAAAATTTAGTGTGTTAAAAAAAAAGTCTTTTTAATTTATGAACAAATCTGTGTATCAACCATTTGAGCTGGGATTAGCTGGGCAGTTCATCTATTGGTCTTAACTGGGGACTTGAATGTGTCTACAATGGTCACATCCTCCATTAAGCTACTTCAGGCTTCCTAACACATCAGTTTTACATAACAGAAGAGGGCGTGCACCAATGAACAAGTGCTTTTCAAGCCTCTATTGCTTCATGTTTGCTGATGTCCTGAAGCCTAATAAGTCACATGGCCAGACCCAGAGTCAACGTGGGAGAGAGCCACATAAGAATGTGGATCAAGGAGGAATAATTAATATTCTACCACAAGAATATCATATGAAGTTACAGTTATGAAAATAATCACTATAGCAAAAATACAAACCTTCCTAATTACCAGAAGAAATATATGTTTCCCCTCACCAAAAAAAGAAAAGAGGCCAGATTTTGAAATATATGTTAAACTTACAATACCAGAAAGTAAAATATAAAACATGATGGTAGAGCAAAGGTCTATCAAGTCTGTCATGCAATAAATTTAAATGGACTAAATTTTCATACTAAAAGATAAAAATTTTCAAACTGCATCACATTGTAAAACCCAATTCTATCCTGTATGGAAGAAATAAAAAAAAAGTTTCAGAAACATTGAAAATATGAAGATGAGCAGAAATACACTAGTAAAATTTTTTAAAAAGTCAGTTAAATTTTTTTTCAAAGTAAATTGTAATCATAAAATTTTAAGCAAGGTAGAATTAAACAAGGCAACAAAAAACATTTTACTATATTATGGGACTCAGTTCGCAATAAAGATATCACAGTGAAGGGGAGGGAGACTATCCTCTACCCACACTGGGTCCTTTCTGGCTGGGCTACAAATTAAATTGACATGAGACCGAATAGCAGAAGAAAATCAAACAAAGCTTTATAACATGTATGCATGGGGAGAGACCCACTGGATAACCAAGCATCTCAACAAGATGGCAGAGGTTCTCACCTTAACTACTACCTTCAGCTAGAGACAAAGCAGGATGTTGAGGGTGGGGGAAATCAGCTATGGGAGATTACCAGAAAGCACAGTAAACAAGAGTATGCAGATTTAAGTCCTCACCTTCCACACTGATAAGAGTTTCTAGAGATAAGGTCATCCCCCCTTCTTCTTGGTACAGAGAGGGAGATACCTTTACAAACGGAGGTTACCCCTATAAATGCAAATGTCTCTTACAAAGGGTAAATTCTACTTTTCAGAGCTTCTTTTCCTTCTGCAGTTTCTTAAAAGTAACCAGACCAAAATAATCCTCATGCCACAGAGACACATTTTGGGGTGGTCAATTCTGATCTCTCACAATAACATTAATTATTTATGCATCAACAGCATAATCTTATTATTTTTTAAGCAAACATTATAATGATACAAAGATAAATCAAGAGAAAAACATTGTAAAGTAGAAGATTTTGATTTATTTCTCACAAACTATAACAGAGCAGCTGGATAAAAAAATAAGTAAGAATATTGAAGATCTAATTAAGGTAGCTCTTACAGATATAGATAAAAATCTATTATCTAAAAGGAGATAGTATGTTTTCTTTTTAAGTGATAAGGTTAATTCACACAAAACAATCGTATTGTAAACAAAAATTGCAAAATGTAAAAACATTATGGAAACTTTTGTTATTATAATGAAACTATAAGTTAATAAACTTCTTTATTTAATAGACTTTGAAAGGAAGTTGCAGACTTTATCACCCTCCTGTCCTAATTCATATATCTGAAATAAGAAATTTTGTGTAAAGACTAAAATAACGTTGTTGCATTTGGCAAAATTACTGATAATTTTATAATATAATGTAATATACATTCCTTATTCAAATTCCTCTTTCCCTAAAACGCTTTTTATACTTTAAAAAATAAATTAAGGGCCGGCCCTGTGGCTTAGTGGTTAAGTGCGTGCGCTCCGCTACTGGCGGCCCAGGTTCGGATCCTGGGCACGCACTGACGCACCGCTTCTCCGGCCATGCTGAGACCTTGTCCCACATACAGCAACTAGAAGGATGTGCAACTACAACATACAACTGTCTACTGGGGCTTTGGGGGGGGAAATTAAATAAATAAATAAATAAATAAATAATAAATAAACAAATAAAATGAGAGCTATTATGATGGAAAATGACCAGCATCTCTGATAATGCCATCATTTGGGGGAGGGGCATGTTCCATTATTAAAAAAAAAAAAATTAATATCCTATGAAATTTCAGCCATCACATTTAGTTGGTACCACTTAAATTTTTTTTTGCTAAGGAAGATTAGCCCTGAGCTAACATCTGTGCCAATCTTCCTCTATTTTTTGTATGTGGGATGCCTCCACAGCATGGCCGATGAGTGGAGTAGGTCTGCGCCTGGGATCTGAACCTGCACACCTGGACTGCTTGAGCAGAGTGTGCAGAATTTTAACCACTGAGCCACAAGGCCAGCCCTGGTACCACTTAAATTTTACTTTTAATGTGTTTATTTTTTAAATAGGTGGTAAATCCACATGGTTTAAAATTTACAAGGAGTATACAATGAAAAGTCTCTTTTTTAGCCCTGTTCTTTAATCTTCTAATTCCTCTTACCTGAAGCCATCAATATAATCACTTTCACATTTAACAGAGTCTCTCTCTTTCATTCTCTATCTCTCTGTAGATATAGATTTAGATATAAAGATATAGATGTAGATATAGATAGATATGGGTCTCACTTGAATTTTTACATTTTTTACTAAAATGTAGATATATTAATCAATCAATGTAGAGAAATCATGATCAATTCACACAAAAATTATATTTGATAAAATTAAACATCACTTTCTGAAAAATAAATCTCCAGGCCCAGAGAGTTTCACTGGAGAATTTTACCAAATGCTTGAAGAAGAATTAATGTCATTTCTACATAAATTCTCTTACAGAAAATAAAATATTTATTTTATTAAACTATAATTACCCCAATACCAAAACCAGACAAAGATAGAAAAATACCAACCATAAAAAAACCCTACAAACCAATACCCATCATTAATATAGATGTGAAACTCCTTAACAAAATATTAACAAATAGAATTCCACAATATATAAAAAGAATTATATACCATGTCCAAATGAGATCTAGTCCAGGCATGCAAGGCTGGTTTAGTATTTGAAAATTGATCAATGTAATCCATCATATTAATACATTAAAGAAGAAAAATTCCACAAACATATGAATACAGAAAAAGCATTTGACAAAAGTCAATTGCCACTGATGACAAAAACAATAGAAGCCAGGGAAACTCCTCAACTTGGTAAAGAACATTTAAAAAAACAAACAAACCTACCCCTAACATTACATTTAATGGTGAAAGCTGAACGCTTTCCCCCTAAGATCAGAAAGAAGGCATGGATACTCACTCTCACTACCCTTAGTCAGCATAGTTCTAGAAGTTCTAGGCCATGCAATAAGACAAGGGAATATAATTGACAATACAGAAAGAGACCCACACAAATATTACCCATTTATTTTTGACAAAGTGTAAAAGCTATTCAGTAGAGGAAAGATAGCCACTTCCATAAAAGATGCTGAGGCAACTGGATATCAATCAACGAAAAAAGTAAACCACAACCTAAGACTCACGTGTTTTCAAAAGTTAACTCAAAATGTATCACAAACTTAAATGTAAAACATAAAATTGTTATTTATTTTTTATTTTTAATTTTTTTACTGAGGAAGATTTGCCCTGAACTAACATCACTTGCCAATCTTCCTCTTTTTTTGCTTGAGGAAGATTGTCCCTGAGCTAACATCTGTGCTAATTTTCCTCTATTTTGTATGTGGGTCTCTGCCACAGCATGGCTACCAAGGAGTGGTGTAGGTATGTGCCTGGGTTCTGAACCTGTGAACCTGGGCTGCTGAAGTGGAGCATGCCAAACTTAACCACTAGGCCACGAGACCAGCCCCTTAAAATTTTTTGAAAAATAGGAGAAAGTTTTTTGGATCTAGGGCTAGGTAAACAGTCCTTAGACTTGACACCAGAAACATAATCCATAAAAGGAAAAATTGATAAATTGGACTTGATCAAATTAAAAATTTTTGCTCTGTGAAGAACCTTGCTAAGAGGATGAAAAGATAAGCTACATAGTGGATGAAAGTATTTTCAAACTACATACTCCAAAAACAACTATATCAATAATGTAATTATTGATACAGATTTACCATTGACATTTGAAAGTTTGAATAAAGAACAAACAATCCAGTTAGAAAATGGGCAAAAGACATAAACTGACATTTCACCAAAGAGGATATACAGATGGTAAATAAGCACACAAAAAGATACTCAACATTATTAGCCATTAGAGAAATGCAAATTAAAACGAGAATGAGATACCATTACACACCCGGCTGAAAGTCTTAAAAAATCAAACAAACAAATAAAAAAACAAAAATGTGACACAAAATGCTGGAGAGAATTCAGAGACACTTAGGGGTGGAAATTTTAAGTCAACATTATAAACATTTTGTATTTTGATTGATAGTCCTACAAAGATTTTATCAATTATAGTACCAGGAAAAGTAAAGGAGAGTGCCTATTTCCAGAAATCTTGAAACATTGGATCCTATCATATTGTTACTTTTTACCTATCAGTGAAGAATGATTTGGAAATTTTCATAATCAGCATTTTAAATAATTGACATGGGCAGAAACTTTTTGTTTTTAGATGTTTGTATTCTTTTTTTTGTTCAAGGTTAAGATTGTGTTATTTGTGATTTCATTAAAGTGAAAAGTGGAAATTACCTTTGATATACACTGAACATCAGTCTCCTTTCCTACTTTTCACATTTTTTTTTTTTACATCTGGGCTGTCTTTCTCCTGGAGAACCATGGTGTATGGTTCACTATCACTGTTAAGTGAATGATTTGAGTTTCTCAAATGTGCCTGATGATAAGTTTTGCTTGTTCTCTGTGAACTGTAATTTTTTGAGCAGCATCCTGGGAATGTGTCCCTTTTAGGAGATAGACATTTAAAGACTACGACATTCAAAAGCAACTGCATATATGGAGAAATTTAGAAAGTACCATGCATGTCCAGGGAAAGATGCAGTCTCAGAAAAGACCTTATAAGACATTTAGTTTATACCTTAGGCTGATCCCCAGCATAAAGAGAGATTTCATGAATAAAAAGCAAAAAAAAAAAAAAAAAAAAAATGCAAACCCTTAGGAAAGGGGAAAATCTCAATTCCAAAGTTACCACATTATTAGATTCAAATGCTCAGTTTTCAATAAAAACAAAAACAAAAATCACAAGACATACAGGACTGTATGGTCCCTTCAAAAGAAGAAATAAATCAACTGAAACAGTCCCTGAGAAATACCACAGGCTAGACGTACTAAAGACTTTAAAACAACTGGCTTGAAGATATTCAAAGTACTAAAGGAAGACATGGAGAAAGTCGAGAAAATGATGTATGAACAAAAGAATATATCAATAAAGAGATAGAAAGCATAACAAAAACAACAAAGAAGAAATTCTGGAACTGAAAATTACAATAACTGTAATGAAAATTTCACTAGAGTGAAAATTTCACTAGAAATCTGCAAAAGCAGACTTGAGCAGACAGAATAAAGAAATAGTGAACTTGAAGATAGGACAATTGAAATGATCAAGTCTGGAGGAGCAGATAAAAACGACTGAAAAAAAGTGAACAGACCCTAAAGAACCAGTGGGCTAGAATCAAATTGATCAACATACACATTGTGGGAATCCCACAAAGAGAAGAGGAAGAAAGGGACAGAGGAATTATTTTAACAAATAATGGCAGGAAACTTCCCAAACTTGATAAAAGACAAGTAAAAAGATCAAAAAAGCTCAATAAACTGCAAGTAGGATGAATTCAAATAGATCCACGCTGAGGAACATTATAATCAAATTATCAAAAGACAAAGACAAAGAGAGAATCTGGAAAGTAACAAAAGAAAAGTGATTTGTCACATACAAGAAATCACTAATAAGGTTATCAGATTTCTTATCAGAAACATTGGAGGCCAGAAGGCAGAGGGGTGATATATTCAAAGTACTAAAACAAAAAAACTGTCAACCAACAATCCTATATCCAGCAAAACTGTTCCTCAAAAGTGAGGGAGAAATTAAGACATTCTCAGATAAACAAAGCTGAAGGAGTTTGTTACAATAGACTTGTCTTGCAAAAAATTGTTTAGTCCCATAGGTTCAAATGAAAGGATACCAGACAGTAACTTGAAGTGATATGAAAAAATAAAGATCTCAGTAAAGGTAAATATATGGGCAATAATAAAAGCTGGTATCATTGTAACTTTGGTTTGTAAACCATAATTTGTCTTCTACATGATTTAAGAGACTAAAGCATAAAGAATATAACTATTAATCTATGTTTTTTGACACAACGTATAAAGATGTAATTTTGTGATATCAACAAAACTCGGAATGGAGCTGTATAGGAGCAAAGGTTTTTATATGTTATTAAAGTTAAGCTGGTTAAATTTAAATTAGAATCTTATAATTTTATGATGTTAAATGTAATCCCCATAATAACCACAAAGAAAATAGCTATAGAATATACAAAAGAGGAAATAAGAGAATTAATATGTTTCACTACAATAAATCAACTAAACACAAAAGGAGACAGTAATGTAAGAAATGAGGGACCAAAAGCTATAAGCCATATAGAAAAAAACCCAGAAAAATGACAGAAATATCTCTTTACCAGTAAATACTTTAAATGCAAGTGGATTAAACTCTCCAATAAAAACACAGAGATTGTCAGAATTGATTAAAAAAAAAAACATGATCCCATTATATACTATGTACAAGAGAGTCCCCTTTAGATTCAAGAATGCAAATAGGGTGAAAATGAGAGGATGGATAAAGATAATTTCATGCAAATTGTAACCAAAAGACAGCAGTGGTAGCTATACTGATATCAGATAAATAGACTTTAGATAAAAGAAAGATTACGAGAGACAAAGAAGGACTTATATATTAATAAAGGATTCAATACAGCAAAAAGATATAACAATTACAAACATTTACTCACCTAATAACTGACCATCAATATGTATGAAGCAAAAATTGACAGAAACTAAGGGAGAAAAAGTTCTTCAATAATAGTTGGAGGCTTCAATACCCTGCTCTCAATAATGAACAGAACAACAAGACAGAAGATAAATAAAGGAATAAGATCTTGGACAACACAATAAACCAACTAGTTGTAACAGATATACACAGAACACGTTACCCAATAAGAGAACACACATTCTCAAATTTACACGGAAGATCCTTCAGAATAGACCATATATTAGGCTACAAAATTAAGTTTCAACAGAGTTAAAAAGATAGATATCATGCAAAGTCACCTTCGATGACCACAATATGGTGAAGTTAGACATGAATAGCAGGAGGAAAACTAGAAAATTCACATATATGTGGAAATTAAAGAAAACATTCTCAAATAACCAATGGATCAAAGAAAAAATCACAAAGGAAATTATAAGTGAATGAAAACAAAAACACAATATACCAAAATTTATGGGATGCAGTGAAAGCAGTGCTAAAAGGAAAATTTATAGTTATAAATAATTACATTAAAAAAGATCTTAAATCAATAACCTAACTTGACAATTTAAGGAACTAGAAAAAGAAGAACAAACTAAATCCAAAACTATCAGAAGGAAAGAAATAACAAAGACTAAAGCAGAGATAAATAAAATGAAGAATAGTAAAACAAGAAAGAAATTCAATAAAACCAAAAGTTGCTTCTTCAAAAAATTAATGAAATTGACAAATCTGTAGCTAGATTGACAAAGAAAAAAGAGAGAAGAATCAAATGGCTAAAATCAGAAATGAAAGTGGACACATTACTACTGATTCTGCAGAAATATAAAGAACCAAAAGAGAATACCACGAACAATTGTACACCAACAAATTGGATAACCTAGACAAAATGGAAAAATTCACAGAAACACAACACCTACCAAAGCTGAATTATAAAGTAATAGAAAATTTGAATAGATCTATAACTACTAAGGAGATTGAATCAGTAATAAAAATTCTTCTGACAAAGAAATGCCCTGGACCTCATGGCTTCATTGGTGGATTCTACCAAATGGTTAAGAATGAACTAATACCAATTTTTCTCGAACTTTTTGAAAATAAATTTGAAGAGAATACTTCCTAACTCATTCTATGAGACGAGCATTGGCCTGATACCAAAACCAGACAAAGATACTACAAGAAAAGAAAACTATAGACTAATACCTATTATGAACATTGATGCAAAAATTCTCAACAAAATACTACAAAACCAAATTCAGGCGTTTATTAAAAGAGTTATACACCATGACCAAGTGGAATTTATTCCTGGAATGCAAGGATTATTCAATATATGAAAATCAATCAATGCAATATTCCACATTAACACAAGGAAGAGAAAAAAAAATGTGATGACCTCAACTGATGCAGAAAACGCATCTGACGACATTCAATACGCTTTCACGATAAAAACACTCAACAAACTAGGAATAGAATGAATATACTTCAATATAATAAATGCCATATATGAAAAACCCACTGTGAAAATTATACTTAATGGTGAAAGACTGAAAGCTTTTCCTCTAAGATCAGGAGCAAGGCAAGGATATACACTTTTCCCACTTTTATTTTACAGTACTGGAAATCTCAGCCAGACAGAACAATTAGGCAAGAAAAGGAAATTAAAGGCATACAAATTGGAAAGGAAGATGTAAAATGATCTCTGTTCACAGATAATATAATATTATATGTGGAAAACTCAAAAGATTCCACAAAATAATAGATAGAACTAATAAAATAGTCCAGCAAAGTAGCAGGATACAAAATCTACACACAAAAATTAGCTGAATTCCTATACACTAACAATGAACCATCTGAAAAGGAAATTAAGAAAACAATTTCATTTATAATAGCATCACAAAGAATAAAATACCTAGTAATTAACTTAACCAAGTGGGTGAAAGACTGTACAATAAAAACTACAAAACATTGCTGAAATTAAAGACATAAATAAATGAAAAGATAGCCTGTGTTCATGGGTTGGAAAATAATGTCATTAAGATGTTAATACTATCCAAAGAGATCTAAAGACTCAATGCAATCTTTTTCAAAATCCCAAAAAAATTTTTTTTGGAAATAGAGTAATCCATTCTCAAATTTATATGAAATCTTAAAGGATCATGAATACTCAAAATAATATTGAAAAAGAATAACAAAGTTGGAAAGTTTACACTTCCTGATTTCAAAACTACCTACAAAGCTTTGGTAATTGCAACAATGTGGTACTGGCATAAAGACAGACATATAGAACAATGGAATAGAATAGAAAGCCCAGAAATAAATCCTCACATAGGCAGTCAAATTTTTTTTTTTTTCCTTTTACAAGAAAGCAGACCATTCAATGGGTGAAAAGACAATCTTTTCCACAAGTGGTTGGATATTAAATGTAAAAGAATGAAGTTGAATCCTTACCTAATACTATATACTAAAATTAGCTCAAAATGGCTCAAATACCTAAACATAAGGCCTAAAAGTATAAAACTCTTAGAAGAAAACACAAATCAAA
Source organism: Diceros bicornis minor (assembly GCF_020826845.1). Classification (NCBI taxonomy): domain Eukaryota; kingdom Metazoa; phylum Chordata; class Mammalia; order Perissodactyla; family Rhinocerotidae; genus Diceros; species Diceros bicornis. The sequence goes on along the minus strand of NC_080749.1, from coordinate 10,277,239 downwards.
ATATCAAGAGACTGGATTTGGCAATGATTTCTTGGATATGACACCAAAAGCAAAGGCGACAAAAAAAAATAGACAAATTGGACTTCAGAAAAATTAAAAAGTAAACAAACGAACAGATAAAAACTTCTCTGCATCAAAAGAAATTATCAACAGTAAGATGACAATGCACAAAACAGGAGAAAATATTTGCAAATCATATATCTGATAAGGAATTAGTATCCATAATATATAGAAAACTCCTAAAACTTAACAATCAAAAACAAAAACCCAATTCAAAAATGGGCAAAGAGATAGACATTTCCCCAAAGAAGATATACAGATGACCAATAAAGACATGAAAAGATGTTCAACATCACTAACCATTATTGAAATGCAAATCAAAACCACAGTGAGATGCCATCTTACACCCATTTGGATGGCTACTATAAAAAAATAAAAAACAGAAAATAACGTGCTGGTGAGGATGTGGAGAAATTGGAACGCTTGTACATTCTTGGTGGGAATATAAAATAGTGCAGCCACTGTAGAAAACAGTATGATGATTAAAAAATTTAAAATGGAAAGATTAAAAATGGAATTAAAAATTAAAAAGCAAAAATTAAAAATGGAATTATGGCTGTATATAATCCAGAAATTCTACTTCTGGATATATGCACAAAAGAATTGAAAGCAGGGTCAAAATGATACTTGTACACCCATGCTCGTGGCAGCATTATTCACAATAACCCAATGCTGGAAACAACCAAAGTATTCATCAATTAGTAAATGAATGAGCAAAATGTGGTATATACATACAATGGAGTATTATTTAGCTTTAAAAAGAACACTGATTCTGACACCTGCTACAACTGGATGAACCTTGAGGCTATTACGGTAAATGAAATAAGCCAATCACAAAAAGATAAATACTGTATGCTTCTATTTATATGAAGTAATTTGAGTAGTCAAATTCATACAGACAGAAAGTAGAATGGTGGTTTCCAGGGGCTGAGAAGAGGAAAGAATGAGGAGTGATTTTTTATTGGGTATAAATTTCTGTTGTGCAAGATGAAAAAAAGTTCTGGAGATGGATGATGGTGATGTTTGCACTATAATATGAATGTACTTAATACCACTGAATTGTACACTTAAAAATGGTTAAGATCGTAAATTTTATGTTATGTGTACTGTACCACAATACAAAATTAAAAAAAAATTGATACAAATATGGGGAATTATTGTTTAATTGATACAGTGTTTCGGTTGTGCAAGATAAAAATAGTTCTGGTGATGGACGATGGTGACGGTTTCATAACAAAGTGAACATACTACTACTGAATTGTACATTTAAAAATGGTTAGGATGGTAAATTTTATGTCATGTATATTTTACCACAATAAAAAAGTGCAAAAAAAAAATCATCATATAAAACCTTTATGTGATAAGACCAGGGTTTACAACATGTGGCTCGGATAAATCCTCCAACTGTGGGAAGATGTGCATTTGCTTTACACCAAATCCAAGGCTAGCAGTAATCACAATAAGGAAACAGTAGGTCTTCTCTCCCCTTGCACTTTATGGAATAGGTGGGAGGAGAAGACTTGGATTTTGACACACATTTCAGTCTTACCAGAAACAGCATCAATTGCTGTCTTGTACAACACACATGGGAAATGTGCTCCCCTTTGCCAGAAATACAACATGAAAAACTTATTAATGTTGAAGCTAGGAATTCTGCATAGACTTCAGAAACTGTTAATCACTTTATTGAAATATATAATTCCTGAAAACAAATTAGTAGCACCAAATAAATCTTAAGAAAGTCATGACAGAGATATACAAAAGTAAAATCATTTCAAAGGTCAGTAGGACCCTAGCATTTTTTCAAGTTTACTTAAAAATGCATGTTTGTTAAAGAAATTGAGGGAAAACCTCCAAAAAAGGAGAAAAATTTTTATAGTTCCATACACAGATTTTTGTGTACTTTATTCTAGAAAATTTCTCTGCATTTGTATGTTGTCTTAAACATACTACAAAATGTAAATTATTTCTAGCTTTTTCACTTAATATAATAACTGTTTTTCACAAGCATTTATTTCTGGTACTGTGCCATGTATGTGGTCAGATTTGTTAACCGAGAAATTATTAAGCACCCAATATGTCCTAAACCATTCTATATGCTGAGAAAGGTACATGAAGAATGGAAGTTAAGAAACTCAGAGTCTTGAATTTACAATGCAGAAGAGCAGATGAGGGTAAAAATCCAAGAGGAATTTCTAGAAGGCAAAATCTTCAATATTCCCAAACAGGATTAATCAGTCCCTCCCAATGCACTTTCTAATTCAGGTCCTCATTCTTCTATCCTCAGTTCTAAAACCCCCCAGAGCTCTTAACAGATTTGGTGGTGAAACCTGAGCTGACCTGAACTCATTTGGGAGCAAATACAATTTGAGCAGGTGTGAGGCTATTTATAGTCTCCAGCACAGTTAGCGTGAATATTCATAGACTCCCTGAAGAAATATCAATATGTTTGCTTATTGAGTGCTGCCTTAGACAAAGGGCATGATACATTATATGTCAAATGAGCACTGTGTTAACTTTTCTTAAAGTTGAAAAGTTCTAGATTTGAAAACAAGTCTGGTCTAAAGGTTTCAGACAGATTGTGGGCCTGCACTTATTTCTATCGTGGCTTTTATCTCAGTGGATTACAATACTTGCCTGTCATTCTTGATAGACTCTGAACTTCTGGAAAGTAGACTTATTTCACCTTTGTATCCCCAGCACCTTGTGCATAATAGATGCTCAGTTAATGATGGCTGTGGCCTGCTGTACCTGGCAAAGTAATTAGGCACTGGAGCATGAGTAGCAGGCATAAAAGGATGAATCATAGCACTCCATTTTTGAGCCTTTAGATTCTCAGGGGCCATCCTATGACGGCATTTAAGGGTGTGTCCATCATTATCTTATACACATTTTGGTTCTTTTGGAGGTTAAACCCCAGGTAAGTTTTCGATTTTTAATGTTACATAGTAACAGTGCAGAAGGATGTGAAACTCTTAGACTTTCATAACCTACCATCTATCTAGATGATCATACCTTCTGGTTTGACAAACATTGTGTGTTGGACTTTTGTTTTCTTATTGTGTCTTGAATCAATAACTTTAAGTCAGGGACTCATGTTTGGATGATCTTTTATTTTCTTGCTTAGAATTACTGCAGCTTGGATAGTCTTTCTAAATGTAAACCTGTTTTTTGCAAACATAAACATATGTCTCCTTTTTTTTTTTGTGAGGAAGATTAGCCCTAAGCTAACATCCGATGCCAATCCTCCTCTTTTTGCTGAGGAAGATTGGCCCTGGGCTAACATCCCTGCCCATCTTCCTCTACTTTGTATGGGACACTGCCACGGCATGGTGTCAGTGCGCGCTGGGGATCTGAACCGTGAGCAGCCACAGTGGAGCACGCACACTTAACTGCTACGCCACTGGGCCGGCCCCCCAAACATATGTCTCCTTTGATTAAAGTCCAAAATTACCTTTGATTTCAGTTATTTCCAAATTTTCCCAAGGTTCCAGCACTTACTGATTTCCTTTCATACATTGGCAAACCACTTTCTCCAAACTATTGAGTCCTTGAGGAGAGGGACTTGGCTCTATTCATCTGTGCATTCCAGTATTCAGAATTGTATTTTATCTATATAGATGCTACACAATTTTTGGACAAAGATTTAAAAATTATTGGCACTATTCTTTTACGTACATTTAGTTAATTTTTATAGGTCTCTGATAAACAAAAAGCAAGGCAATAGGAATGTCGGTACATTTAAGTGTTTATAGCCAGGAGAACTTCAGATTCCACTGGGCTCCACCACGCTCATTAAATGCATGGGCAGGAGTGAGTTGTACGAGAGTGGTGGAACCAAGTGTAAAGCTGAGATTTGGTGCCCAGTCTGTTGTCCTCTTATTTTGGTCTTGCCTCAGGTAAGGCTGCAAACTATAATGAGCCCTAGATAGCCCTTGCACAGACAGGTGTTCATGAAACATCTACTGATTAAAATAGTGCCACGAGAGAGCAGACTACTAGTGAAAGGAAGCACCTATGTTGACAGAGAAGATGTGCTAAAATAAGGCCCCCTCTTGCAATCGTCATCATACCCCTTTAAATCATGAACCATGCTTTGAAAACCAGTTTGGACTTCATTTCCACCCCTCAAAAAGAAAGTAATTTCTACTCTTCATCTTTTAGGGCCTGAGGGGGAACAGGGAAGGGCCACTTGGCAGGGACAGAACCGGAAGTTAAAGCAAGACATCAGAGTTCTCAGAAGAAAAGGGGCGAGGATTCATTCTTATGTTTTTTCCTTGCGCATTATGTATAATTTCCTTTGGCTGATTTTAAGATTTTTCTCTTTATCACTGGTATTCAGCAAATTGCTTAGTGTAGTTTTCTTAATGTTTCTTTTGCTTGGGGTTCATTGAGCTTCTTGGATCTAAGGGCTTACAGTTTTCATTAAATTTGGGAACTTCTCAGCCACGATTTCTCCCAATATTTTTTTTCTGTCCTCCTCTCTCTCCTCTCCTTTGGAGACTCCAATGAGGTTAGGCTGCTTGAAGTTGTTCCACAGTTCACTGATGCTCTATCTCTTTCTTCCAGTCTTTTTTGTTTGTTTTTGTCTGTTTCATCTGGATAGTTTCTATTGCCATGTCTTCTAGTTTACTAATCTTTTTTTTTGTGTGTGAGGAAGATCGGCCCTGAGCTAACATCTGCCAATCCTCCTCTTTTTTTGCTGAGGAAGACTGGCCCTAGGCTAACATCCATGCCCATCTTCCTCTACCTTTTATGGGATGCTGCCACAGCTTGGCCTGCCAAGCGGTGCATTGGTGCGTGCCTGGGATCTGAACTGGCAAACCCTGGGCCGCCGCAGCAGAGCACGTGCACTTAACTGCTTGCGCCACCTGGCTGGCCCCTAGTTTACTAATCTTCTATTTTGTCATGTCTAATCTGCTGTTGATCCCACCCAGTGTATTTTTAATCTCAGACATTGTAGTTTTCACCTCTACAAGTTTAGTTTTGAACTTTTCTTCCTGTCTTTCCTTAACATATTTAATCTTTCCTCTAGTTTCTCGAGAATATGCAAAATAGTTATAATAACTTCTCTTGTCCTTGTCTACTAATTCTATCACCTGTGTTACTTCTGGGTTAGTTTTGAATGATTGGTTTTTCTCATAATTGTGGGTCATTTTTTTCTAATTCTGTGCATGCCTGGTGATTTTTTCATTAAATGTCAGACATTGTAAATTTTAGCTTGTTTGGTGATGAGTATTTTGTATTTCCATAAATATTCCTAAGCTCTCTTCTGGGATGCAATTATATCACTTGGAAACAGTTTTATCCTTTCATGTCTTACTTTTAAGCTTTATTTGGCAGGATAAGTACAGTGTTGAGTCAGGAAATAATTTTTCCACTACTGAGGCAAAATCTTTCTGAGTACTTTACACACTGCCCTTGAATTATGAGGTTGTCTACTCCACCTGGTGGGAACAGGAATTACTCCTAGCCCTGGGTGAGCCCCAGGTATTGTTTCCTCTAATTCTTGAGAGTGGTTAATTCCTTGGCCTCAGTAGTTTCTCTACTCATATGCCCTGGTCAGTACACAGCTGAAGATGTAAGTGGGACCCTCTGCAGATTTCTGGAACATTCTTTGAATGCAGCTCTCTGGTACTCTGCCTTGTACCCTAGCTGCTGTGGCTTCCTCAGCTTCCCAGCTCCCTCTCAATTCAGGGACACTTTCAGGCTGCAGCTGCGTTCCTGATCCCTGTACTGTGATCTTCAAATTCTCTCCAGGCAGTAAACTGGGACATGTGTTGGCACACTTCATTTGTTTCCCAGCTCTCAGAGATCACTATCCTCTGTTGCCTGACACCCAGTGTCTCCAAAACCATTGTTTCACATATTGTATCCAGTGCTTTAGGTGTTTCTAGAGAAGGCTAAATATGATCCCTGTTACTCCATCTTTTCCAGAAGTGGATATATAAAAGGAGTATTTAGAGTATCAATAGATCAATTTGATTGTATCATAGAGAAAGTGAAGAAAAGCAGTTGAATTGAAATACACTATTAGAAAGATGTCTTGGAATAAGTTTTCAAGTAGCCCTAAAGTTAGCAATAAGAAAAGCAGTGTTTTGTTTGGTAAAGCCAGGGAAAGCTCCTCTCATGTAAGTGAACATAACCACAGCTCTGTACTAGAAGAATAACCTCCAGTAAGCTGTGATCCAGGGAGAATGAACTGCAGAGCCACACAAGGCAGGGAGACCAGTCCCAAGACATTGGCCACAGCCCAGACAAGAGGTTGTAATGACCCCAAGTGAAGGTGAGAATGCAGGAATGTAGAAGAGGAATCAAAAGAGAGCTGGCCATCAAGGATCATCGAGCTGGTCATCGAGGAAGACATGAGAGGTAAAGATGGCTCCGAGGTCTGATTCCAGTTGACTAAGAGGATGACGTACAATTAATGAAAATTAGTAATTCAGGATGAAGCATAGGTTTTGAGAAGAAATATGCTATTTATATAGCACTTAAATGTAATTATTCAGAGTTTAGAGACCAAAAACAATTAAATGACTTATCCAAAGACACTTTCCCCTAGTGAGACAAGAATATAACCTCCTTTCCCTAGTCCACAGTATCTTTCGCTTGACACCTTCTTTCTCATTAGTGTTTGTTCTGATTAGCAATTGTTTCAAACTTCCTCCTTGTGCCTAACTTAAAGTAAAGCAAATGTATGTTTTTATTTTTTCTGGTTCTTCCGTTAGCATAGAGATAGGTCCTTTACCTAATGATAATTATGTTATTGACACTTTGTATTATTTTCCTTGGGCTAAACAGTCCTATTTATTTTTATCTTTTCCTATGTACAATATCTGGTGGAAACTTATTTGAATTAACTATGCCTTTGGCATTAGTGAGGGCCATTATTTCACTTTGAAATTTCAAAGACTAAATGCTTACAAATTGATTTGCTCTAGTTTCAAGGAATTATTACTGATCAATCTGAGAACATAATGACAATTACTGGCATGTTATGTGATTTGGCATTGGTAGGTAGCAATCCAATGCAGCTTGGAGGTGGACACAGGGACTCTCTGTCTTCTCAACCTCTTGGCTACCCCTTGTCTCCCACATCCTGTCTCTCAGAGTCTGTGTTCAAATTTATTTTAGGTTTCAGCACAAAAGGATGAGGGTTATACTTGAGATGGGGACTTCTGTGGAATGTACATTATTTTTAAATCACTTTCACACAGTCACATTTGGAACCCACACCAAGAAAAAGATAATATTGTTCCCATATTGATAACAATGAGAAAACTGAGTCTAGAAAAATTCCATCAGCTCATTAGAGGTCAGACCACTGGGTAGTAACAGAGGAAGCATAATGCACGTAGCTAATTTCTAGTCTAGGGTTTTCCCCCACCCGCTTTGTGTCATTAAATGCTGACTCGAGAGTTATTTCACTTTGAGCTTACTTGGTTTATCATCTGCATCTCCATTTAAATCTTTCCAAAGTCTCCACAACTGTCTATATCAAATCTTGAATGTAGCGACAAACTTGGAGACTCTTATGTCTATGTTGTTTTCACCTCTCCATGCAAACATTTGTGTATGGGGCATGTGTGAGTGTGTGAATGTGTGTATGCAGGCATATGTGAGTGTGTCAGTGTGTGAATGTGTGTGTGTGTGAACATTTGGAAGTGTGTATGAATGTGTGCATGTGGGCATATATGAGTGAGTGTGTGAATGTGTGTCACATGAGTGTGTGAGTGTGCACGTGTGTGTGAATGTGTAAGTGTGTTTTAGCAGAGTGGGCAGAGGTGTCACTCTCTTTATGATTTGTCTCCAATTCTCAGATTGTGGGAACAATGGCTCTCGTTGTGCAGAGGGCAGTCCACTAACCTGGGGTCTGTACACCAGTTTGCACCCATTTTCTTACTAGCTGAATTAAGTGATTAAATGACACTCTCTATGACCTACCATTGCCCAGTATCTCCAGAGTCCTCCCTTGCGTCCCTTAGACTCAATACTGTGGTGTTGCCAATGATTTCTGGAAACTTCCTGTACCAGACATACATTTCTTTCTTTTTTTTTTTTTGTGAGGAAGATCGGCCCTGAGCTAACATCTGCCAATCCTCCTCTTTTTTTTGCTGAGGAAGACTGGCCCTGGGCTAACATCCATGCCCTTCTTCCTCTACTTTATATGGGACACCACCACAGCATGGCTTGACAAGCGGTGTGTTGGTGCGCACCCGGGATCCAAACCGGCGAACCCCGGGCCGCCGCAATGGAGCACGCACACTTAACCGCTTGTGCCACCGGGCCGGCCCCTACATTTCTTTCTTGCTCTCTTTGCCTTGAGTGTTTTCCTCTCTTTTTCTGTTCACTTAATAATCCTTTTTCATTTTATAGTTCCCATTCCTTCATATTTTCCTTTTGGGATTAACTCTCACTCCACAAGCAGTCATGGTGGCGTGTAAATCCAGCTGTTCTCTCTTCCTCTAGGCAAGAAGTGGAATCTTTTGAGTGGGGGCGCATACTGAGCTCATTCACTTCAGCAGTGGTTTCCTGATGAGATAGGCAAGTTCCCTGGAGTGTTCCATGTCTGCTGCTCTAGGCTTCCCATAAATTCTGTAAACCACAGAGATTTAGGCTCACCAAATACTCCACAAGCTCCCCTACATTTCCCATCCTTCTATGCAGTTATTTTGGGGCCATATGACTTGTTTTGTCCAATGGACTCTGAGAAGAAGTGACACATTTAGCTTCTGGGCCAAGCAGTTAAGAACCATCACGGCTCGTGTATCCTTCTCTTTCTTTGAAGCAACTTTGTGGCAAAACTTCAAGATGGAAGCATAAATCCTTGGCAGATAGCCCACCTGTATCAGACTATGACATAAGCCATAATCAAACCTTTGTTGGGTTCTGCTACTGTGATTTAGGGAGGTTGTTCTTGTAGTATCTAATGCTAATTACTCCAACTGATACAACACTCAATTTTTCTAGTTAAATCGTTTTCTGTTTTAGTTACCCAGAGTAAAATTCTTTTGCTTGTACCTAAAGAACCTAGGTGGGTACACCATCCATGGTGCACCAAAATTAAAGCATACCTATGATTATTTGTCTCTGACTTTGCTTCCCTCATCAGGCTGCGAGCTGTTTGCATACAGGGACTGTTTTTTGTTCTTTTTGTACTGCTGGTGACTGGCATAGTGCTTGTTACAGAAAGGGTCTCTGTTTAGGCTTCCTAAAAGAATAAATTATTTTCTTCTTAGTTTATTTCATTTGGTTTTCATATGGCTTGATAAAAATAATGTTTTGATCCTTTGGAATAAAATCAAGCTGGGTTTGCTTTTCAGCTCAGCCACTGGTTGACTTTCATCAAGTTAATTAACTTGGTTTTCTACTTCTTTATCTATAAAATAGGGATAAAAATATGACCAACTCAATGGAATTACTGGTAAGATTAAATAAGAAAATGTATACAAAATGCTTAGCACAGTACCTGATACATAGTGAGAACTGAGTAAACAACAGCTATTACGGTAATGATCATGATTCTTTTATTTAATCCACTTGTGTTTTCCCTGACCATTGATACAAAAACAGCCTTGTTGGCAAGAGAATCCAATGAACTTTCTCCTAGACCTTCTTGTCTGTCCCTAATCGTCATCTCTTCTTTGAAAGACAATGCCAGTTCCCTCATTCTCTCCCTTTTTCTTCTATATTGTTGTAACACCCTTCCAAGGTGGCTTCTCCATTGATGTAGAAGTAATGGCCAATTAGTCAGAACCTTTTAATCATAATAAATAAGAATTTGTATTCTTTAAATGAAATCTTTGTTATAAAGAGTTTAGAGATGTCAATTTTGTAAGTGAGAAAACACAGTCTTCTCATTATCTGAAGGTAGAGTGGAGTCTATTTTTCCACAGCTTTCCGACAGCTAACCTGTTGGCAGCATTCACTGTTGAGTGGTTCACGTTCAGCAATGTGACCAGAAGTAATGACTCAAATTCAATAGAGGTCAGAAATGATCAGAAGTTATGATTCCTTGGCAGCTGCTTGGTGTTCACTATTAAGCTGCTTTAGCAAACCTCTCCCTTATTCTTGGGGCCAGATGCCATAGAGCACAAAAAAAATAAAACATAATAAATAAAAAAAGATTCCCCCTTTCTCACACCTGTCACCCTGCTACCCACCCTAAGTGGAAGTCACAAAGAACGGGATTTAAATGAGCTAAGAGACCTGACTGAGCTCTCCTGGGTCAGAGGTGCAGTGCATTTACACATCTACTGGAGCTTGCTTTGCTAATGTACCTGTTCCATAAATTACTCTGGAAGAAATCATTTCATTATTTATAACTTAAACATTCTCGTTGCAAAATGGTGATCTATGTCATGTATAGTTGCATTACCAATTCAATTATTCTTTTGACGTGCAAACTCTCTGGGCTGTGACAAAGGGTGGGGCAGGCTCTTCACAGCTGGCAATCTGTAATGCTGTCCAGGAGCAGATTTCTTCAGCCTGCAGTGTGCTGGAGAATTTACCAAATGGCTCTCAGGGAAGATGTTTGCCAATGATGGGAAATTGATGATCACTATCTAAACATTTAGCAGCCCCACATCAGTTATAATGTGGCCATCTTTAACTTGCCTTCCTTAACTGATAGCATTTCATGCTTTTTGGAATGAATTTGGAGATATGAGAGAGAACAAAGCCTGCCCTACAGAATCTATCATAATAATATTCATTTTCTTGTCACTTTCCATTTTCTTAGTGTTCTGAAACCAATTTTGCAGGAAAAGATGCTCCAATGTTTTTGAGGAGGTCTTTTTTCTGTCGGTAATAGAAAAACGGACTTTGAAGTTGATATGATGGCAAAACAAATATGTGATGAGAGTGAACTTCAGTCACTCATGTGGTTATTTTAGCCTCATGGTGCCAAGCATCCATGTTGTATAATGGTATCTGGATTGTCTGCTTTCCCTTCTAGAGTAGTTAAAATGGTCAGATCCGTTGGTGCAACTAGACATAGCCACTGGAATTTTAATTTCGGGCACCATATGCGTTTACATATCTGTATATCAGAGAATTATCAAAAATCTCTTATGATGCCCTCATATTAGCAGAGAAACAGAGAACTGGATTAGGAGCTTCATGGCCAGGAATTTAGATCCCAGCCGCGGTTGGAGGGGTTCCCGCTGACTTCAGGGAGCCCAGTCCCGTTCAGCCGGACCAGGTGTGGACACGTGGACGCCAGGCCTGGACCTCGTCCCCAGCACAGCATCTTGGTAACTATCTTGGTGTTGCTCAAATGCCATGTTTTTTTTTCACTTTGTCTTTATTTGAGACCAAAAAAAAAAAAAAAAACAAAACCCAAAGAGAGTGACCCTGCTCCATTTAAGAGAGCAGAGCAGCAAACCCGCAGACACCGCTCTGGTCTGGGAGGCTGGCACAAAGCGAATCCAGCACCCTGAGAGACGGGATGAGCGGAGCACAGACGACACCCAGACGGTGTTTAAACGCTAACAACACACGTGTTTCAGGATTATTTGATTAACCAGCCCTGAATTCATTTATCCATAGCACCTGGCGGCACCCCACGTCCTTCCCTCAGTCGAAGCGGGCGCAGGGCCCCGAGGGCCTCACTGTGCGGCCACCACCGCCCTGGGCGCTGGTGCCGGGGGCCCCCGCGGGACGGGCACTTGGGGGGCCGCCGTCTGGCTCCGCTCTGCAGAGAGGCTCTCCAGGCGCTCTGTGTAGAAGCCGTTGAGGTCGAGCCTGGAGATGACGCTGGCCATGCCCTGCTCTTAGTCGCTGGTGCTGTAGACGCTCAATCGGGTCAGAAGGTCCAGCAGGTAGGCTGAGAAATTCTTATCAAACTTATCGATGGTGGCCTCGAAGCTGGAGGCCAGCTGAGGAGCGTCCACGTGCTCGGCTAATTTTAATTGTAGAGGGGAAATGTGGTTCATGTTCTTTTGTTTTCTCGTTCTTTGTTTTCCTTCTCTCTCTTCTCACTCAGTTCTCCCTTTTACTGCCGCTGGGACCTTTGACAGAAGAAGATTGAGGAGCAGTGAGTCAACTCATTTCTACAGTGGACCTATTTTTACCCTGAGGTTGTGGGGAGAGGGATGTTAACATTTAGTCAGTATCATGTTTGTGGGAGATTACATTTAGCCCTTAAAAGTACGCCATGAGTTATTATTTCAATTTTACTGTTAAGGAAATAGGTTTTCAGAGAAGTCAGTGACTTGCTCAAGATCAACAAGGTCGATCTGTTTCCAAAAAGTCTTCTCTTCACTATGTATCCATACAACTCCTAACTCGATAAATTTTCGGGCTTTCAAATAAGTATAAGGCAAGACCTTTTAAATTTAATACTACCACTCGTCTATGGGTAGTGCAGAGATGGATGTAGCTTTTGTAAGACCTGAAGCTTGTTCAAATTTGAGACCTCCTTTTAACAAAAATAATGCAAAAATCATAAACTCAAAATTAGGTTCAAGACCTTAAAAGAACCTAATCAAGTGAGGGGCCCTGAAGGTTAAGCTTATTAGATACACAGTAAATCTACCTCTGAACAGGGTCGAGAAAAGAGATGAAAATATCTCCAAGTGTGTTCCATGTAATTCCAGTGCTCCTTGAAGTAAAATAATGCAATTGCAGGTGGTTCCAACTGCGCATTCTCAGTCAAGCAGTCAGTCACTCTAATCCTGGCTTTTTTGTGGGTAAACCCTGGCTAAGTACTACGTGTCATTGAAGAAGCAGAAGGATGGTGCTTGCCTTCAGGAGCCAATAATTCTTTGCTGAAGGAACCAGTATTCCCAATGGAAAAATGTGAATTTTTTTGGAAAAGTTAATTATCTGTTACAAATTTATTCAACATTTCAGGATCATGTTCCAAAGTAGCTCCAGTGCCCAAATTTCCATGTCCTTTAAAACAAAACTAAGAAAAACAACAACAAAACTAATTTCAAATTATTCAAAAACTTCTGCTCTGTGTAAATGTAAGCCTTTTAGAAGGGTGGCTTTCGAACTTTTTGATAACACATCCAGAGAATGAATATATTTTAGATCATGCTTCAGTTATATACATATGTATTATATATACGTATACATATAAGGGTATATATGTATAACTAATACATAAAATAGTACATATTTACTGCATGCACTGAACTCTAATAACCTCTAATCTATTTTATTTCATTCTAGTTTGTTGAAAAATCCTAGTTCTTTACAAGTGTATGGTGACAGATGGCAAATAGACTTTTGGTGGTGAACACAATGCAGTCTATACAGAAGTGGAAATATAGTGATGTACACCTGAAATTTATACGTTATAAACCAATGTGACCTCAAAAAAAATCTGGTTCTTAAAAATTCCTGGTTTAGAATACATAAAATTCTAGGAGAGCTTTAATGGTCTTTAAAAAAAAGATTAATTTTTTCCTTCTGTTGATTGCTTCTTACGAAAGCATTTTACATAATCTCCAGGTGCAGAAACATGTTCTACTAATTATCAAGACCAGTAAACTGATGGAATGGGCAATATAAAGTTACTCGACAGTTTCTCTGCCTGATAACCTCTGTCTCTCATCCCCCGATATCAAATTCTCCTCCCTCCCATGTCTCAGTGCCTTATTGTTTTCCCAAGGAGGGCCTTGTCTCTTTAGAATGACGTCTTAGTCTTTTTCTTTAACTAAGACTTCACTAAGCAAGGAGGAATTTGGAACAGAAGAGGACAATCCTACAGTGTGCAAAATACCACTACTTGTGCTGCTACTCAATCTGTGTGTGAGAAAGACCAGGTTCATTATGCTGATTTTATGCAGAAGACAAAAGTGCTAGGATTGGTACTATGTTCCAGTGTACTTCTCATCCAGATCAACCAGCAGCAGCTACCAAACATACAGCTACAATGGGCTAGGCACTATGCCAAACACTTACATGAATTATCTGTAAATACATAAGTCTGAAAGGTAGGAACCATTATTCCCATTTGATTAAAGTATATCTGACTCTTAGAGGTGCTAACTACAATATTCCATGGTCCCTCTCCAAGTAAGACATGACAGTTGAATCCGGATCTACTCTATCGCCCTGCCTTAGAACTGGAGCTAAAATTGTTGACTTTATACTGGACAGGATCTACTTTGTTTCTCCACCTACAGTTAGGGAATAAAAATTTGTCTTATGTGTGAACTAATACAATGTTTTTTTATCAAACTAAGTGAATAACTGTCAATCAAAAAGCTTATTAAGGAGTCAGCCCAATGGCGTGGTTAAGTTCATGTTCTCTACTTTGGTGGCCCTGGGGTTTGCAGGTTCGGATCTTGGGCACAGAGATACGCACCGCTCATCAAGCCTTGCTGTGGCAGGCATCCCACATATAAAGTAGAGGACGATGGGCATGGGTGTTAGCCCAGGGCCAATCTTCCTCAGCAAAAAGAAGAGGATTGGTGAGATGTTAGCTCAGGGCTGATCCTCCTTACCAAAAAAAAAAAAAAAAACTTATTAAATTGAACCTCCAAATAGTATATTCTTTTTATTTATTTCTTCCTTCAGATATGCTCCTTGAGTCTGAGGCATTGGCAAAAGGTCCACAAACATATTATCTCTTATGAATCATCTTCACTTTCCCTTTTATTTTTCACTTTTCTTTTAATTAGATTGTAAGTCATTCTACAGTAGCTCTTGTTGGCTCTATGTTTGTTCTTAGATTTGTTACAGAGTGCCATTGTAGTCCTTTAAAACAAGCAATATTTAGATCTTTTAAAGGCTCCAAGTCCAAACCTGAAATATGTAGAGAAGATATTTTTAAAATAAGTAAGCACTGTAACAGTTTGGAGCTGCTTTCTCCCTTCTTTGTACCTCCATGCAGCACACCATGACGGTACAAGGAAAGTCAGCAGAGGGAGGCTGTCATCTAGGACATGGGTTGGTGGTACAGCCTGTGCTGCTATGTCCAACAACTACTTACTTTGCCAAGGGACAGTCACTTCCACATAGACCCCCCATATACATGAAACATTATTCAGGATTTTTACTCACAAATACTTTAGAAATGTGCCAAAATATGGATAAAAATGAGATTTACTCAGGGTGTTATTTAAAACTTGTGGTAGAGATAAAATAAAATTTTAATTCTTTTTAATTTGGAAAAGAAACATATATCTTTATATGCTAGAGCCATTTAAATAAGCAGGTTAATTGGATTTTGCAAAATACCATTTTCTTCAATCAAAAATAATTCATTTAACTTAATTTTAAGCACCTGGAACATTTGTAATAATAACTTGAATGTTTGGCCTAGGAGATTAAAGAGGAATAAAAAGAAGATAAAAAGACAGAGCCGATGTAGAAAGAAAAGCAAATAAAGAAAGGAACTTGTAGATTAAAAAGTCTTAAGGATATTTGAATTAGTGCAATGATAAGGTCATTGAAGAAAGACAAATCGTGGATAACCTATTACATTTTAACCTTCCCAGTTAGAAAGATCAAAGGGTGACAACAAATACACATAAATTACAGAGCGAAATAGGTGAAAAGTTCTATTTTGTACATTAGTTAAATAATCATTTAATGAACGCTTATAAGCTACCAAGTGCTCTACTTATCATTGACAATATTAAAATAGGGTTCCTGGTGTAGGATCTCAATAAGTTGATAATCAAATGAGACAGATATGTAAATAAGCTACTCAAATGCAACATGTTAAAGAGTTAAAAAGATGTATGTAAATTCAGAAACATTGTCCTGGTTATCAGTTTCATCAGCTTCACAAATGGAACCCCTATGGTGAACTGTTGGGAGACAATTCTCATTGAATGTCTCATATTCCTGTATGGTCCAGCCCTTCTGAGCCAAAGACATGTTTGAATAGTAAATAGCCTTGGAAGCTAGAGATAATGTATCCCTCCAGAGAGATGTAGAGACTCTCTCTGCCTGAAAAGTCCCAGGGTAGTAAAGACAAAGCCTCTTCTTCCCCTCTCTAGAGACATTTGTTTATATTCCTGGGTAAGAAGCCTAGAGATGCCTTTCCCTTTTCGCCTAGAGAAGAATAGTTACATTTCTGGATAACCAGTAATCTTTCTCCAGAGGGTAGGATGGGCAGAGGTGCAAGCCAAACCATCACAGCTCACAGTCTCTTAATTTTACTGTTCTTTTCCTGGTATATGTATATGAAGCTAACATCCTGCCCTCATTATGTCACTGTGCGGGGAGTAGAGCACAGGGAACGTATGCAAGATGCTGCTTTGGCTACTCTTCTCCATGTGAATAATAAACCATGTGTTTCTGTGTTACTCTGACCTAGGAGTCTTGAGGTCTCACACACATACACACACACAGGTGTGTGCACGCATGTGTGTGTGTCAGTCTATGTATATACATCTATGTATATATGTTGATATTTATATCATCAGCCAAACCATACACTTCAGTTTTACTCATTATTAAGTTTATTGGTATGGATTGAATTATGTACTTCAAAAAATCATATGCTGAAGTCCTAACCTCCAGTACCTCAGAATGTGACTTTATTTGGGAAGACAGTTATTGCAGGTATAATTAGTTAAGATGAGGTCATTAGGTTGGACATTAATCCAATATGAATGGTGTCTTTATAAAAAGGGGAAATTTGGACACCGAGACGCACAGGGAGAACAGTCATATGAAGATGGAAACAGAAATCGGAGTGATGCTTCTACACACCAAGGAATGCCAGAGATTGCCAGAAAACTACCAGAAGCTGGGAGAGAAGCATGGAACAGATTCTCTTTCATAGACTTTAGAAGGAACCACCTGTACTAACACCTTGATCCCAGACTTCCAGCCTCCAGAACTGTGAGACAGTATATTTCTGTTGTTTAAGCCCCGCAGTTTGCACGGTACTTTGTTATGGCAGCCCTAGCAAATGGATACATTCATTAATAACTATTTTATATAGTTGTTTTGAGCATATGTAACCCATGTCTCCAAAGGGGATAATGTGGTTCACTAAACAATAAAAGTCCCTCCTCCCACCATATATGGTGGACACATCTCATTCCATCTGTCCCTATCCTCAACTCTCAGTTTCTGTGTCTTACACTGTCAGGCTGCTGGCTCTCTCCCTCTCTGGCTGAATACGTGGCAGATATATGGTTGAAAGAAGTCTCAGGGACACCTGTTCTTCAGGTAATTCAGGTCCTTTGTGTAATGCAGGTCCCAGAGTACCTGAACTACTATGTGCTTAATATATATCTACTTTGTCTGTATGTCTGTCTCTTTTTTCCAACTGGGGGACTCAGAATTAATTCACCATTGCTTGCAAGAGAATAAATTGTGGTAGAATTTTGGGGCAGTATGGAAGAAGATCTGGACCAGGAGTTAGTGAGCTGTGAGTCTGAATTCTAGTTTGGCTATTCCATCGCTACATGGGTAGAAGCAGTTAGCATATCTAAGCCTCATTGTCTCTGTGCAAAACTGATTTACGAATAACTATTCTTCCATTTCTAACAGTTGTCAGGAGACTCAAAAGAGACAATATGTGTGAAAAAGTTTATGTTATACAAACATGATGATTTTTATAAATCAAATTCTCATTTTCAACATTTGTAAATTAAAAAGAAATGTTTGATTCTTAATTTTTATATTTTTTTTATAGCATTTGACATTCTCAACTTCTCTCCCTTTCTTGAAACTCTCTCCTCTGGAGCTCTGTGACACAATATGCTCCTTCTGCTTCTTTGATTACTCCTCTTAGCCACATTCACAGGCTCATCCTTCTCTATGTGGACATTAATATTAAAAGTTGAAGTTTTGAAAGCTTGGTGGCAGGCTATTGTCCCTGTGCAATTTCTCTAGGCTAGCCCATCCATACCCACAAATCATCACCTTTGCCTGGGTAACTTACAAATGGATTATCTCTACTCTAGATCTCCTCTGAACTACAGACATATATATCCAACTGCCCACTTGAAATTGCCTCTTATATTATTCAAGTTACCTAAAACTTAAAATATCCAAAAGTAAATTTATGATGTTCCTACTTAGACCTTGTGTTCTTCCAGTGTTCATGTGTCTACTAAGGCCACCAGACCTTCCCATCACCAACCCAGAAATCTAAGTATTTTGTTCTTCGTTCCTCATATCCACTCCATTATATTCCTGTACATTTTAAACTCTATATCACTTAAGATGCTTTAGCTACACCTAACAGAAAAAATGTCAATTTAAATTTACTTAAAATTAAAGAATTTTTTTAAACCTGAGAAACCCCCTAGTATAAGAGAGCTCCAGGGTTGCTTAAGTCAGAGGTGATTCATCAAGAACCAATATTTTTCTTCACTTTTCTCTCTGCTATCATTCCCACGTCTTCCTTGTCCTCAGACTATTTCTATTATAGTTGCAAGGTTGCTGCAGCACATCTCAGTTTCATATATAAATTCAACAATGCCCAGTGGAAAAAAAGACCATCTTTTCTTAAGCATCTCTTTTTAAGAATACAGAAACATTTCCCCAGAAGTCTCCAAGTGGCTTCTTCCTTACATATCATTTGCCTGAATTATATTACATGCCCATGCCTAAATCAATTACTGGCAAGGGAACTGGAACCAGCTTACCCTGAAGCACAGAGGAGGGAAGGTACCTGAACAAAATCCAGTCTTTGGTGGCAAAGAAGACAGTGCAAAACAGATGTTGGGGAAGAACAACAGTATTTTCACCATTTCCTAAATAAACTGCTCATTCTTTCCATCTCAAATCCAAACACTTGAGGTAGACATTATTGCTACTTACTTGGAGTTGGAGTTCTCTTGCAATGTGCCATATCCAATGGGGAGCAGTGGTCTTGGGCCTGGATTGATAACCACACTCACAAGATTCACCCTGCACCAAATTTACATAGCATTAAAAAAATATAAGACAAGAAATATACAGCATGTATGGCAACAGTATAGGGATAATAACTTTCAGGCAGTTTCCAATTTCTCAACATTGTTCTACACTTGGCATAAGTATTTCCTGAGTGAAGATGCTGAGAGGGTGTGGACACTTTCATCTCAGGGAAACCAACAACTGTGGCATCTTTAACATTTTATACCTTGCAAAGCACGTAGCTCCGTCAGGAATAAGTGACCAGCTCCCATAACCCAGTGCAGCTGTATCTTGTCACTTATAGGTTTCTCACTGAACAATCTTCGATACAGATGCTTGGTTTAGTACTTAGCAGGCTCAGCAGTGTACCATATACGTCTATACATTCCTTGATTTAGAAGTGCAAGGAAGATGTAACCAGGTGTCACATTTTCAGTTATCCATGAGGCTAGAGCAGGAATTTTCAACCTCAGCACTACTGACATTTTGGCTAAATAATTCTTTCTGGGGTGACAGGGGCGGGGGTGGGGGGTACTGTTCTGTGCATTGTCAGATGTTTAGCAACATCTCTGGTCTCTACCCACTAGATGCCAGTAGCGACCACCCAGTTGTAAGAAATAAAACTGTTTCCAGACATTGCAAAATATCCCCTTGGGGTCAAAACTGTACCCAATCGAGAACCACTGGGCTAGAGGAAAGCCTACAGGCCAGCTGCTAGCTTGTTCCTTCCAGCACGGTGCATTCCCTATCCTCTTGAAGAAAGCATGGCACAAGTGACTTATATTTTTCTAATGAAATGTGTCCATTAGTTACAGGAGTTACATGGTCACTTCCTTGAGGAAGTACTTAAAAGTCAGTGTACAATTGTCCAGTTTCTCTTCTGCCTAGGATTTGTGGAAACACTTGTAGTTGCCGTGAGGTCAAAGCAGCCTGAAATACTGTGCCTGGAGGACAGTGCCCTGGGCAGTCACCTGGGCCCATGGCAGACACTGAACAAACGACAGGTAAACCTTTGTTTGCTTTTTTCATGTCCTTGAAATTTGGGGGTTATTTGTTATTTCAGCATAAACCTATCTTAACTGGTACAACCCCGTACTCCAAAGCACCATGATCTTAGGGTCAGACAGCTACGACAGTCTCCAAATTGATCTTCCATACACATAGTTGTTCTCCCCCAATCTGGCAGTCAGACTGTCAGACATGTACTTTTAAAAATGTGAATTTGATAATGCCATCCCTCAGATTATAACCCTTTACTGACCTCAATGACTTTCCATCATGTTTAGGATAAAGTCTGCATTCCTAATATCACCGCATAATCTGGTCTCCTGCTCTGTCTCCAGCCTCATCTCATGTTAGTCTTTCTCTCTTAATCGCCTTATTCCAGCCATACTGATTTTCAGTTCCTGGCAATTTTCAGACCCCACCTCCCTCGCCTGTTACCTGAGGTTTCTATATGCTGTTTTCTTCCCCCTTCTACACCTAACTCTTTCTTTAGGGCCTGAATCAGTTGTCACTTCTTTGGAGATGGACTCCTTGATCTTCCCACCTAAGCCAAATCTTCCAATTTAATAGTCTTTCTTATAATACTATGCACCTCCTTCTGTAGCAAATTTTCTATTGTAATTTTTACCTTAAAATGTAAGAGTATGTGATTAACGTCTATGTTGTCCACTAGATCATAAGCCCCATGAGGTCAGGAGCAATTTATGCTCACCATTGTTTCCGTAGCACCTGCTCCAAGGTGCAGGAGTGACACATAGTAGATTCCCATCTGTATCTGATGATTAAATGCTTTTAAATAAATGATAGTCCCACTGGTAGGAAAGAAATAGTCAAGCCTTGATGTTTCATTTAACCTCCATATAGTTTCTAATTACCCAAATGAGATTGTTTTTAAAGCTGTAAATCTGTCATATTGCTTGAATGTCTGAATGGATTTGTGGGCTCGTAGACACTTAATGGAGCACTCACCTGAAATAATCAACTGGAACCATGAATTCCATTTATTTACAAGAACAAATAAAAGATGACCTTATTGTTGTTCTACACTCTGTTATACTGGAGTAAAGAGTATAACAATTCTGGGCTGGTAGAATTATTAATAATCATTACATATAGCTAGAGAGCAGAGGTTAGAATATATGGCTATGTCCTTTGTCTTTGCTCATTTATTTTGCTTAAGAACAACATCTCATATCTGTATAATTCCTTTAAATCATAAAGTCACTTTCATTTCAGCTGATCCTCATAATAACCCTGGATGAGTTAGGACAGGAAATATATCTTCATTGTGCAAAAGAGTAACTATGGCACAGAGAAAGTAAATTATTTCAATAGTTCAAAAGTCTAAGTGAATATGAGAGTCAAGATACAGCCTAGATTTCCTGGCTTCCCACCCTGGGATTATATGATTACTTATGTACCTGCGAATATTTGTGGTTGGCAAAACAGAGGTACGAGGGGAACCTGGAAATGAAGTCATGAAAACTCTGAACTTTACATTATTTTCAGTTTAATGAAACATTTTCTAAAAACAATATGTTTAGCAAAATGACATGATATTTCAATGAAAATAATGTTTACCCATGATTAGTTTCCATTTGGTAAGCATTCAATGAGTGTTTGCTTAGTTAATAGTATTATCATTATAATTATTCACCAAAACTTAATTCCAAGATACCTTTCAAGATTACCTCTGCTGCTATTCCAATCATTGTCTTATACAATAATTTTTCATAGAGTATTTGAGAGAAGAATGTGAAGGGACAGAAAGAAAAGTCTTCTAGTGTTAGCTGCATCCAAGCAAATTGGCCAAGTCCTGTTGCTTTCTAGAAGAGAGACCCTGAGGTTGTCTTCTCTTAGGGGAGACTCAGTTAGCTGAGACAATAGCCTTCCAAATGCCATTTTAGGATGGTTTGTGACATGCACAAATAATGTGAGTTCCAGTTGGGGAAAAGTTAACTGGAAATAAATCAATATGGTAGAATTATACAAGGGACTCTCAATGCTGAGTCTGAATGATGGTCTTACATTAATTTTCCCACAAAGAACATGATTTAATAGTAGAGAGCAGAAGTTTTGAGCCATAGTGACCTGAATTTGAGACTTGGTGCTGCCATTTACGGCTATATTCAGGCAGATCCCCTGAGGTGTCTGAGCCTCAGGGAGCTCATCTGTAAATGGGACAACAGCGGGGCCAAGTAGGACTGAAATGATATAATGCATGCAAGGAGATGTGCACTGTGCCTGGCACATGGTAACTATTACTCTCACTACAACCCCGTGCTGCTGTAGTAGCCTTGGCAACTATGCTGAGTTGATCAGGTGACAACTAAGACATCCTCTGTCCTCTGAAACATCAGTCACCTGGAGCTCCGTCAATGCCTGTGCTGAAGGAATGCACTTCACTCACAGTGTAGGAGACCCGTGGCAGCCACCGCAGGCGCTGCATGGAGCGGAGGTAGGAGGACAGGTACTATGGATAAGATAAAGGGCAGATAGGACTGGACAGACATGTTATCGAGACTTCCTTTCTGTGGTTGTTTTAGGCTTGTGCTGTACAGAGATTTATTTTTCCCCTTTGTCCAACTGTTTATGTTTTATAACCTACTCATTTCTGCCCAAACAAGTCTCTTTCTCTCAACATGGTCTCAGCAGGCTTCCAACTAGGTGAGCTACGTGAAAGCCAGCCAAATGTGCTCACAAGTTCTGAATATATATAGGATGAGTGAAGAAGGTATTGCTATCAAATAATACCCAGCATTTTCAGGATGTATTTTATACCTAAAGAGTTCAAATCTCTGAGGAAACTTTATCTGTGAATAGGAGAAATACCATTCCAAAGTAGACCAGATGCACAAACTAAATTACGTAAATACCCTACTCATTGACTGAGGTTATACCCAAAGACCTTATATCCCAAGAAATCAATCAAGGAAGGGGAAGGAGAAGGGGAAGTAAATGTAATTGTGCTCTTTCCTTGTACCTGGCCTTTTGTTAGAATCTTCACATACTTGATCCCACTTGATAAGCAACACAACAATGTCACATAGGTCTTAGTATCATTTTTTATGGTGAACTGAGGGTCCAACTGAGGATATTGATTTAATTAAGGTTTAGTTTAGTGAATATTAAGATTTTTATGTAATTTAGTTATGTTATTTAATTGAATCATTTAAGAAAAGATGAAGTTTGGTTCCCATCTCAACTTACTATTTAGTTTATGTGTCTGTGTTTGACATCAAATTTTTTCATAGCTGAATAAAACATACATATTAAGGTTTAGTTGTAATTAAGAAAATTAGAGCATTTTATTTAAGATTTTGTTTCATATTTCTGTTGATTTCAAGACACCTTAAAATAAGAGTATTTTTGCATTAAAATAGACCTTGCCTATCACCTAGTTCAGACTTCCACCCACAGAACTTCGCTTCACAGTATTCCTGACATGTAGCTCCCTGGCACTGCTTGGTCACTTCTAGTGACTGCAAGCATATCACCCGCAGATACAGCCAAGAGCATTTTTCATTAGACAGTTGGTTGGTCTTAGTCCTGTCTTCTTGATCTGAACAGATGCAGCGACTTCCTCTGTCAACACATGGTAGAACTAAGAGCGAGAATTCCCTCCTTTATTTCAGTGGCTGTATTGGCTGAAACATTGACAGTATTCTAACATGCCTTATTAGCATCACTGCTTGAATCTGAGAATGATACCCAGGAAAGAGGCCTAAGGTGGGGAGAGAGAGAGAGGAAAGTTTAAGGATGAAGGGTCAGCAAAGCAACAACGAAGAGATGGCCCATGAGCTGAATCTTCAAGTTTCCAACTTTTGGTTATTACTTTTATTTATTTTTATTTTTGTGAGGAAGATTGGCCCTGAGCTAACATCTGTTGCCAATCTTTCTCCTTTTTTCTTTTTTTCTCCCCAAAGCCCCAGTACATAGTTGTATATCCTAGTTGTAGGTCCTTCTAGTTCTTCTATGTGGGACACTGCTTCAGCATGGCTTGATGAATGGTGAGTAGGTCTGTGGCCAGGACCCGAACTGGCAAACCCCGGGCTGCTGAAGGTAGCCACCTGGCCAGCCCCTGTTATGCTTTTACTGATTTCAGAATGATCTTCTTATTCACTTTTGTTTTGTTCCATTTTCTTAAAGTATTCTCTTCATTATTATACTGAATTTGAATTTCCAATGGGAAATAGTTACTTGTACACAATGGAGCACGGTGTTTGGGGCAGGCGAGGGTAAAGCTGGAATACAGTCCACAAGGCTACCTGGCTACAGAGAATGAGATGCAGAAATTCCTCAACTTCCTGTTCATGTTATGAAAGATTGGAATCTGAAAAAAAGGTTGTATCTCCAAACTGGCTCCAGAAACTGCTCCTTAGAGAAATTCCTCCCAAAGCAGCAAGAATTAAAACTCAAACTGAGAAAACAAACAAAAGCAGCAGTAATCCTCAGAGGAAGCCAGACTGGAGCCACAAATAAAGGACCAATATGAGAAAATGCTACAATAATGAGAAAGAAACATAGCAAGACCGTGGAAGGGAGCTGGGGGACCCTGTGTTTTCCTTTTTGTTGGACACACAAGCCGGGAATGTGTGCTTTGAAAACTTCCCAAGAGATCAAACAAGAAATTACAGCCTGCAGAACAACTGGTTAAGAAGAAGGCTGAGATGAACAGCAGAGGCACTTAGAGCTGGGTCTCAGCTTTAACCTCACCATTGCCTGAATCTAAGAGCGTCCTCCTTCTCCTGCAATAACCAGGGCAACCACAGTTGCCTGCCTGTGTCTGGGGAGGGTGCCCGACCTTATCACAATATAAGCTGCCCTGGTGCCCTTGGAGGGCTCTGCTGGGAACAGAGAAATAGTGGCCCCACCAAGCCAGGAGCCCAGCACTGCAGACAATGAATACTTTTTTAAATGCACATAAATCAGTCGTTTTAACCAGAGTCTTATGCCTCTTTGCATTTGTCTTCTCCCGTCATTCTTCCCCACTTGATAAGGGGTATTGCAGTGGCATGGGCATTTTTAGAATTCATCTAAGGGGAAGTTGATTCAGGGACACGTTTAGTTTAGTATATATACAACTGTTCAACTCTCACTTCGGTGTATAGCGTAGAAACAGCTTCTAGGAGTAGTCCAGCTGTTTGCCATGGCAAATCAATTGACATCATGATGAAAAGGCGCAAGAACTAAGGTATGTCACAAAATGAATGTCATTTAGTGCCTGAGAAGAAGTATATATGTAGCTAAGTGGAAATAAGCTTTGTTAGGGGAGCAGCTGGAAGCTGGTCTGGGGAAATTCTTGCCAATCTCATAGTTCATATAACAAATAAGCTTGATATATTTTTCCCTAAACTCAAAAGCATTCCTAAATATTTACATAGTATTACCAATAACAATTTGTACAGCAAAAAGAAACTTTTCTAAACTATCCAAAAACAAGAAAAAAATAATGTGGATCACTTTGCTAGAAGAAATATTGAATTATCTTTCTATTCTCTTTATAGATAATGATGTTACAAAATTGATGTCATACAAAAAGGCAATCAAAGAATTTGTAGCTGAAAATGTAGAGAAAAAGTATTACAGAGATATGCCAGTTAGTTAATAAAAACAGTATGTTCTTTTTCTAGATTTCATGATTTTTATTCATTTGTTAAATAATTTGCATTAGTATTTTTTATCATTAAATATTCAAAGCTAATTTTGTATTTGGAATTTTGTATTTTTCTTAGAGAGTACACCCCAAATTGTTTAACTTCCAGCCCCACAAAACTACATCTGCCTTTGCTTCTTTCCATGTACTTACTATACTATATCATCTTTTACCTGATTACGTGTTTCTGTGGCCTCCTGTGTGGCAAGAACCAAATCTAACTATTCCTAATATTCCCAGCACCTAATGTAATAAGACCTAGCAGTTGTTCAATATATTTTTGTTGATTGAAAATCTAATTGATGGTTATTGGAAAGAAAGTGAAGAATGGTGGTGATGTGCTTCAGATAGGAACAGTAAGACAACACCAAGACCTGAAGTGGTGTCAGAAGCTGAGGGAGTACAGGAGAAACTGCAAGGTGCTGAATAATAGGTGAGAGGATGAGGAAGGTCCTGCAGAAAAAATAACTAGCTTATAAGAAAAGACTACTAGAGATATATTTGGGAACAAATGGTAGAAAAATATGAAGCCTAAAATCAATAGCTTTACTTCTTCTGGAGGAGGGAGATAAATTTTTTTGCTGGAATTACCTGTGATTGTACGTAAAGCCTTGAGCTTAATATCAGTCACATAGTAGGTGATCAATAAGCACTACCCTCCTCCTCCCCACTAATTTTCCTTCAAAAACACTGGTTTGGGCCTAGAAGCTAGATGGGAATAGAAACTAACACATAAGTAGATTGGTTTGGAGTTTAAACTCTATTCAGGGGAAGTGAACAAAAGTGAGAATATATGCCTTCTCCCCATATGAGGGGATTGAGTTGAGTACAGGAAGTGCTTGTACTTGGCTGAAGTAGGTAGAATGCGAGAAAGGGGCCCTAAAGAAAAGGAGAGAGAGGATAAGCCTCACTCACTTTCAAAGTGAGGTGGCTTCTCTTCTTTTTTCATCCTCATCCAGGAGTGGTCCTTGATACCCGTCCAGGACAAGATGGGTGCTTGGCTCAGTCCCCCCACAGGCTCATTTTCAAATGGAGCTCTTTAAGGAGTACTGTTTAATTGTAATGCACCTTAGTGGATATTGCCTTTAGTCAGGCATATCCTCTCACCCATAATTCCCTCCCTTGCACAGTGGCAGCTCACTCACTTACCGACATTACAGGCAATTTTTCCTTCACTAGAAATCTCCCCTAAGTGTCTGCTTAGGATGCTCTTTGTTTGACGTCGTTGACATGTTAATGGGAATAGCTCTGGGTTCTCTGCAGTAGTGAATACCGAAAGCTGAAGAAAATTTGAGAGAAGCTGGCAGGGGCATTTCATATTCCAAGTCCCATTGTTGAATGCTAAGTGGAACACAAAAGGATTCAGAGCAATAATTAAAAAGTTTTGAACACAGTTTGATACAAGTTAGAATTTGAGGAGGTCAGTTGTTCTAAATAAGTGGTTAGAGCTGTGGAAGAGCGGCTGGCTCATACTTGGGTCCTCTAAGGCCTTTCTACAGAGTCTCTAATTAGGAGTTTTCTCATTTCTACATTTACGCTAAGGCTGAAGCCCATTCATTAATTTGATTAATGATGAATCACCACTTATTCCTGAGCAAGGGACTTCGGGGGATAAGTATGGTACAGTCCTCAATACTGAGGAGTTTACAGTAAAATAAGGAGAATTTTGGACACAAATTAATAGATGATGAATGTAATCAGGGTCACAGCTGGAAAAATGAAAGGCTATTAGTGTCTATATGAGAGCCAAGCCAATTTGGCTGAAACGGTTCAGAGAAGGTGTCATGGCGAGATGCCGTTCCAGGCCCCCTCAGAATTATGTGTGAGAGAGACAGAGTAGGAATTAAATCAAAATAGATGGATGAACATTTACTTATGTTTTGCAATAATAGATTGGCCCATTTTCCCTCTAGGTCTTTCTAGCTTAGGAATGAAAACACAAATGGTTGTTTTCTACATCCTGCTCCAACGAAGGAGATGTCTATGCGGAACTTTTCCCCAGAGGGTGTGGCTGGGTTGAGTAGGTATGGAACCTCACAGTTGCCAGCTAGTTTCAAGCATGGGAAATCTGGCACAATATTTGTGTTGAGATCACATTTCATATCTCCCAATGTGGAGCCAGATTAAAGGTTTTCTGAAATGTCTTTCATAAAGAAAGAGACTAAATAGAGGGTCTTCTCAGAAGACCAAACATCTCCCATGGTGCAAGCCACCTGAAGCCCTGCTGCAGGTGAAATAATTTCCTATAATTTTTTATTAAGGAGTCTGTTTAGTTTCAAAGGGCAAGGCCACACACAAAGAAAATAGAGAGCAATAAACTTATTGAAATGCATATTTCCTAGGCTGCCTCCACCTGGGATAAATAGGGTCAAAAAAATGGTAACAAGGCGGAACTTGGTCTCTACCTTCATTCACGCTGCAGCACCTCAAGCTCCTTTGGTTGCAGACATCTCCAGGAGATATCACATGTGTGTTTGTTAGCATTGTTCTCTCAACTACGTGTCCCTCATATTTTCCCTCTTTTGTTTTGGCTGCTACCGTGATGTATTTCTGCATCCTTCCTCCAGCCCATGCATTGATATCTGAATGCCTGGTGTCCTCTGTCATCAATCTGTGACTCAGGTTTCTGGTCCATTCTGTATGGCCACAGGCTGCAAAATCCCCCATCTGTGGGACAAAGTTATCATCTCCACTTAGGGCATCATCTTTTTTATATGCAACATGACTATGCATTCTCAGAGCTTTATAAAGTTTTACAACAAAAGGCCTTTTCAGTTTCCACAGAAATTCATCACATTCCTCTCACTATAGTCCTCTGGTAGAGCTCTGTAGAAGCTGGGACAGAGATCAACCTGGTTAACAGACTACACATTGTACATTAAGTTTCCCCACTGACCCAGACCCATAGTCAAGTCGGTGTATCCAAACTCTCACTTCCCACTGGCTGCATTCTTTTCCAGGAGTCTTATTTTCTCCTGCAAAAAGGTCTCTAATGGCTTTCCCCACTGCTTGTTAGGCATGCTAGAAATTCCAGAATCTGGGGCAAATGCACAGCTTAGAACAAGCTTTTGGACTCAATATATTAGGATGACCTTGCTACTTGTAACTTGCCCCAAAATATGTACTCTTTGGTGGCAGGCAAAGGGAAAGATACTGTTGATTTACCTAATCCATAGGTTAGAAATAGAAAAGAAAAATCAGTCAATAATTCTGAAAGGTAGATTGAGTAATGAGAAGCACCCGGCTCTTGTTGGGCCCTTTGCTAGGAGCTCTAGAGCTCTTATGGGAATTCTGCCATGAAATTTGGGAACAAAGAAGAGGAAAAGTAACATTTAGATCTGTATTAAGTAGTTTAATTATGATGGTATACCTGTAATGTAGTATTATTCCTTTTTTATATGTGAGGAAACTCAAGTTCACAGGAAAAGATAAGATATTCAAAGTGCAAATCCAGGCCTATCTTATTCCAAATCCCCGTTATTTTTTTCCACTATAATACACACTTAAGTCTTTTAAAATCCCTGAACTGAAACCCTAGGAATTTAAGACCATCAATACAAGTTTTAGATATTAAGCCACAAAAAAAAAAAAAAAAAAAAAATACATGTAAGGGAAAATGGGAAGGTGTACTTTAAACTCTACACTGCTATCTAATCCAAGACCTCCTTTAAGGCTGTGTCCAGGCAGTCTGGCTGTAGAATCTGTGCCATTAAATGTGAAGCTAGAGCAGAGAGGACCTTGGCAAATAGTAGATCCATTAATTTATTTATCAGGACCTCACCTCTTATTAAAGGAGAGCAAGAGATGGCAAACCCAGCAGAATTAGAGGGAGAATTCCAGGAATAAATACGTGAATCTTTTCATTGTCCTTGTATTCACGCTTTAAGTGATTTTGGCACACATTCGATTTCCCTGTTTGTTGGGCTGACCATCACACATAACCCCATTAGGACAGCTGTGAGCTGCCTCTGAGCAGTCATCACTGATAGAAACGTTACCCTGAAACTGTCTGTGTAGCAGCAGAAGACTAGGAGAGACAGATAAATCAAGTGGACTTCATTGATTAGAAAGAACATGGACTTGAGGGTCAGACAGACCTGGTTTCAGGTCTTAGGTTTGTCCTTATTTGCTATTTAACCTTGAGCAAGTTGCTTAGCCTTTTTGCATGCTAATTTCATCAAGGGTAATACGGAGTATTAACATCTATTTCATAATGTTGGTCTTAAAATATATGATAGAGCTGTAATGAGGAGCGGCTGATGAAATTTGGCTCTAGGTGTTGTGAAACTTTAGTAAACAGAGTCTGGAAAGTCATTTGTAACCACAAGCAGTTTCATTTTTATGGAAGTAGAGGCTTCAACTTCCCTTTTTTTTTTTTTTTTTTTTTGCTGTAGAGAAGCCACAGAAAGGACCGTTTAGAAAGAAAAGACAGAAAATACTATTTTACTCAAGGAAAGTGCAAAAGTCACTATTAACCAATGCAGACATTTTAAGCTAAGAAAATGTTCTGTTTGGTAATAATTGTAGGACACAGTTTAATCAGTAGTATATATGTCCAGAATTTTGACTTTATGAAATATTTTGAGAAAAGCATTTCTTTTCTCTTTTGCTTATGTTATGTACTGTTTATACACATGTTGGGTTTTTTTTGTTGTTAGCTTATCAACAATTTATTGTGGGAAATGAGGAAAATAGAATAATAGGCATTATTCAATAATACAAGGCCGTAGTAGATATTATTATTCTTAGTTTCATATTTTAGATCTTATTCCATTTAATTATTTTCATGAAATTCATTTATAGCTTAAAGTCCTAATTGGACATTTTTTTTAATTCATTACATTATGTTTTCATCTAGATTGTTTGTCATTTATTTTTGCATCCTATGTTCCTTTTCTTCTCTTTTTTGAATTATTTTTTTCTGTAGTTTGCATAGCTTTTTTAAAAATTTCATTAATGCTTCATATGAGCTGTTTCCTTCAAGGAGCTCTTATAATGCAACCCATTTATCTTTCATTCTGAGCTATAATGCATATTTTTTCCTATACCTTTTTTATTGTAAATGCATTGGGTGGTTGGAGTATAGTTAGGGTAGGAAGAATAGAGCTGCAGTTACAGCCTTCTTTGCTGGAGAATCTGGGCTCTGTTCATGTCAATTTTGCTAAGTGTCTGCACCATGACTCACTTTACCTACGGCTGTGTATGCACGTCTGTATATGCATCTGTGTACAGGTGGGAATGTGTGTTTGTATGTGTGTGTACGTGCAGTGAGGGTACAACTTGTGCTTTGCTTGGTTCCCTCCGTTCAGCATGGGCTTCTGGAAAACTAAAAAAAAAATCTGCCATTTTCCCCACTTTTGATGAGATTCTGGGACAATTAGGAAGGTTTTACAATGTTAAGAAAAAAATTTTCAAATGTTGTCTGAGATATTTTCTTCTGCCTTCCATGTAGTTCTCTCCAAATTGGAGATATTAGTCAGATTTCTGAGGCTTTGTCAAATGTTTCTTCTTTCCACAGTGATCTTCCAGAAGTGGAGGTGGTACCAAGATCTATACTAAGCCCCACTCTCACTTCTGTCTCTTTCTTTGTTCATAAAATAACAAAGTTTAAAAAATAATATTGTAGACCTTTTCTTAGTTAATTTTTACTGGTAACCTTTTTCCAAAATTTATTTTGTAATGGGAAGAGTTTCTGTGATAGTTTCATTCTTCAATGTTTACCCATGAATTGCAGTTTTATATTATTAACAGATCTGTAAATAATCTGTAAATTAACAGATAGATAGATGGATAGATAGATGAAAAATCTTAAATATTCCTTGATAAGCTTGGTAAATTGTAGCTACATTACAAACCAGCATACAATCATCAAAAACATATTTGTGGAGATTTTTTAAAAAAGTAGCACAGGAAATGCTTAAATTAAAATGTGAAATGTTAAAAAAATACATACAGAGAATAACCTTAACTATGTAAAAATTAAAGAGTTTATGGCTCAAGAAGCCAGACGAAACATATGTGTTTACCTCTCTTTCATCTAAAAATCCCACTGAAATGACAGAAGGAATATAATAATAGCAATAAATCACAAACAATGTGGCAGTGATGTATAGCTAGGAAGGGAGCCTCCAGCATACCAAAGTAGTGTAAAAATTTTAGAAATTTTAAAAACACATGAAATTAGGTGACCATTAAAACCAATAGGGTTGCCAAATGACCTATCCTATCGCCACCAGACTCATCATGCAAATGTAGTTTTTATTCTATAATTTCCCTTTGCAGGAATTTACAGTAGCTCCCCATATAGTCTTCTATCAAATGTTAGCTCCTTTGCCTGACAGTTAAAGTCTTCTGGGATAGGGTCCAACCTTCATAAAAATTCTGTTATCCTTTTCTTCTCAGTGTGAATCCTCCCTTACAATTAAGCTGTAGCTGATTTACGTCCCCACCCCGCCTGACTACTGCCTGTTGTCCTTTTATCTCCTGAATTTGCTCTTATTTCCTCAGCCTGAAATGCAGATTGCCCCCCTCCTACCACCCACCGTTATACAAATCTTCTCTATATTTAAGGTTCAAAGAATAAAGTCGTCTACGACCTCTGAGATCCCCAGATAATTAATTCCTTTCTGTGAATTCATACTGATTGGGCCACATTTGTTGATTATAGGTTTGATCATTTTTTTCGGGAATTATCTGGCATTTAAATTTGAAGCCTCTTGAGGCCTTACATTTTCTTGTATATTTTGTGATATGTAACTCAACACTATGGACACAGAAGATGCTCAATGAATTCTAAATTTTTTGTAGTGTTCTGGGCACATCATGCTCTGATCTGTCTCTAGACTTTGGTTCATGCCATCTCCTTTTCCTAGGATACCTCTCTTACCTTAACTTTCTTAATCAAATATCATCTTTTCTTATAGAGGAATCTGCTCAACTCTCAATTAATCTCTGTGCTACTTCCGTACTATGAATTTTCCTCAAATAGAGCAAAGAACACACTGTATTTGCATCTCTCTCTCTCTTCCACTAGAATATGTGTGGTAGACAGAGTTCTCAGATTGCTACCCTAATTCCCACCCCCTAGTACATAATCTTCTCCCCTTGAATGTGGGTGAGATCTGAGAATCTAAGATACTACTCTGATGATTAGGTTACTAATAAGTTAACTTTGAGTTAATTAGGAAGGGAATTACTTGAGTGGGCCTGAGTTCATCAGAGGAGTCCTTAAAAGGAACTGAGATCTTCCTAAAGTCAGAGATTCCAAAGTTGAGAATGTGAGAAGGCCTACGGAGAAGGCCATGGGGCAAGGACCTCAGAGTAACCCCTAGGAGCTGAGAGTAGTCCCTGACTGACAGCTAGCAAGACAATGGGACCTTAGTCCTACAGCCATAGTGAAATAAGTTCTGGCAACTACTTGAGAAAGTTTGTAACAGATCACCTCCCTAGTAAGCTTCCAGATGAGGATCTGGCAGGCCAACACCTTGATATCAGTCTTGGAAGATCCTGAGTGGAGGACTAAACTGAAACATGCCAGACTCCTGACCCGTAGAAACTGTGAGATTATCAATTTGTCTTGTTTCAAGTTGTTACATTTGTGGTGATTTGCTACACAGCAATAGAAAAATGAATATAATATGAGTGTTGTAGTTTGGGTTTCTTGGGATCTAAGATTGGGCGGATTCTGAAATGGAGATTAGAATGCAGAAAGTTTATTGGAGAAGCTCTTAGCATTAACACCATGGGAGGAGTAAAGGAAGCAAAACTGAGTAGAGGAAGAAGCTGCGCTATGCTGCAGCCGCAATGATACCCTCAATCTATTTCATCAGGAGCTCTGAAACTGGGATAATCCTTCAGAGGTGACCTGAGTTGGATCAAAGAGACCTGGGCTTTATAGTCCCTCCTTGGCCGGTCATTGGGTGCAGGCTGCCTCAGAATGCGGACATGGCCTTGGACAAAGCAACTTTCCTCAACTAAATGCCATTCCTGGACTGGACAGACAGCTGAGGGCAACAGGGAAAATTTCCTTGGTGATATAGCCTAGCATGCTCCACATTGAGCTTCTTAAGTGCAGCGACCATTCCTTCTTCATTTCTGTATTCTCTCCAGCTAGCATAGTGCCTATTACAAAGGCAGTATGTGATACATGTTTTGTATTGCATATACATGTAATATATGTTTTGGTAAACTCACCTGCTTGAAACACCCCTAATTTGTTAATAATAGGTGCAATATACAATGGAATTATTTGTTTTATGGTCCTAGTTACTAGGCTTTTATTTAACAAACAATTATTAACCACTTATTATGTATCTGGCTCTCTCTTAGGTAGTTGGAATGAGACAATATATAAGATAGGCAAAGACTCCTGCCTTCATAGATGAATGAAAGCAAAAATCATAATTTATATATGTAATATATAAAATTTTTTAGAAGGCAGTATGTGTGATGAGGGAAAGAAACTGTAGAACTGGGTGAAGAGTATCAGGATTGCTGAGATGGGCCATGGAGACCAGGTTGCAATTTTATCTAGGATAGTGAAGTGTGAATGTAATTGAGAAGGTGGTGTCTGAGCACAGACCTGGAAAAGATGTGGGGAACAGTCATTCCAGATGAAGGAACAACCAATGCTCAAGCCATAAGGGAGGATTGTACTAGAGTATTTAAAAGCATAAAAAAGTGCAGCATAGTAGAAACAGAAAGTGAGAGGAGGATGGTAAGAGGGATGAGGTTGGAGAAGCAATGGAAAGCCAGGCCATTTAAGGCCTTGATAGGCATTGAGGACTTTAGGTTGTACTCTGCATAACTGAGTGGGTTTAAAAGAGAACACACATTGAATGCTCATGTTATGCTGTGCACTGTGGTAAGCACTTTATCAGTGTTTATGTGCTTTTAAGTCTTCACAAGAACCCTATGTATAAGAGAGTATTGTTAATATCCTTATTTCATTAATGAACACATCTGGTCTTAAAGAAGTTGATTAACTCACTCAAGGTCACATAGAGGGTAAGACATGAGAATTGCATCTAGGTTATCTAACTCCCATGTATTTAATCATAGCATTATCCTGAGTGCTAATTGAATGGCTTCTATTTGATTCTGTAGCATCAAACTATATGAAAAGATCTAGACACACAATGCAAACTCCCACTGCTGTTGAAGGGTTAATTGGTAAGAAGTCTTAACACTCTCTCAGCTACTAGAAAGTACATTTATATTCAACTGAGAAAATCTGTTCAGTCATCATTTTGACATATTATCACCATCCAACAAACATTTGTTGACTTCCATGTTGCAAGTTGGGTTCTCTGGAAAGGGCTTTGAGATCAACCCCTGTGAAAGGGAAGGGAAAGGAAGGAGAACGGGCAGAGGAGAAGTTAGCCATGATGCGGGCCCAGTGACAGGCTTGGCTGATTTCACAGGGAGCTCGGGAGCTCAAATGGCTCGTTAGAGTTGGGTCGAGATGGCCAGGGCTTTATTCTCCTGCATCCATCCATCACTGATTGTGAGTCTCTGAAGGGGAAGCTAGAGCACAGCACCTTACAGTGTCCACCACAATCTACTATGCTCAAACACCATTCCTGATTACCTCAGTTGTCCTAGTTGCTAAAGTGAAATATACGGAGATTTCTACTTGTGGTCTTGCTGATGGTGGAATAGTAGTTTCATCTTCATGGAAAAAGAGGCAGTGGCAGTATACAAATCCACTGACACTTACCCTACATTTGGTGTGTAGAAACATGTTTGGTATGGATCTGTAATTTTAAAGCTAATGAGATTTTTACTCTCCTACTGCTGCTATAACTTTTTAATAATCTAAAAGGGCTCAAAAATGATTCTTTTGTGGGAGGAATAGTCTAGAATTGTGAAGTCACACATATTGGGGTGGTTTTTGTTTTTTTTTTAAAAAAGGAATAGAGACTAAGAGAGGTGGCATAAGAAAATATAACACTTTTCTCCAATTTTTCTTCCTTATTCATACTCACTCCTCCTTTCCCTTTCATGGTTGCTGAGCCTCTACTTAGGCATTTGCAGCCAGGAAGGCAAGTGTTCCAGTGTCAAAGGGCATTATCTCACTGATGCTGAGCTACTGCTGACAGAGGAGTGCTGATAAGATGTTACTGCTGTTCTTGTCAGTTTTGACAAGCAAAAAATGGATCCCAGCTTGCAGTCATTCTCATCCCAAGAATTTTATTTCTTTTTCTCTTGAAGAGACAAAGAGTGGTATCATTTGCATTGTACGGGTTTATTTTTTAATGTTCCCACTCAGAGCACAAAGAGTGAAATTCCTCTGCTCTCCACAGTTTGTAAGGAAAGAATTTAGAACATGTCTCACCACCATTTGATCCATCGCTTCACCTAGGAAAGTCACTAACAGAATTCTCACTCAGTTTATAATAAAAGAAAGCAACAATTAGCATATTGGCTATAAATTAGCATATTAGTATGAATGACCATGCATACTAATAAAGGTGCTGAAAATAAAGGTGCTATTTTGCATAGTCTTATTTCCTAAGAACGCAGTGACTTGTATTTTTTTATATCAACTCTTTGTGATTTTTATCCATGTTTAGGAAAATTCAGCATATGTATTTCCTGGATACTGAAATCCGATAAACTCACATGCCCTACTGTTACACAACCTTCCTTGTCTCAGAACTGCCCATTTGATTATCCTACAGGATGCTTCATATCAATTACTTAATGTGCAAGAATAAGCTTGACTCTTAGCCACATAAAGGACTTGAAAACTATACTCTCCTGGTAATTGTCATCGACACATTAACCCTTTATGATATTTTAAAATAAGGACATTTAAGTTAACATTCTCCACTACTTAAAACCATAGATGGCAATGTGGATTTTCCAATCTCTGAGATTGTTAGGAGATAAGGGCTTCCAGAAGCTTATTACCTAACCATAGAATCAAGGAATATACTCAGCTAAAACACATTGATTAGCAAATTCTTCACTCTTGTGCCTAATAATGTCAGCTCTCAGGAAGCAGAGAAAACACAAAAGGAAATAAAATCTCTAGATGATTCACAACTAACTAGGAAGAGTTTTCTGGATATCTAGAGGTAATTGGTACCTTGGGAAGAGTTTATTATATTCAACCACTAATGTAACTGTTTATTTTTTTATTCAATAATCAAACATTTATTGAATGCCTTTTGGGCTCAAGGAATTAAGGATACAGAAATTAAAAACTCAGACCTTGCCTCAGGTAAAGAGATTTACAGAAAAATAAACAAATTTATAATACAATAATATTAAGGTTTACCTAGAAGTACACTCAGAGAAATATGGAAGAGTATATGGGCTGGAAACCAAGCCAAGACTAGTAGATATGGAAGAAGATTGTTTTTTGCAAGAATTTTATATGACCTCAGGCTTCAAGTGTGAGTATGAATAACCCAGGGGGCTCAGAAACAGTCTTCTGTGGGGTGGTAGTGGAGGTGGATTGAGGTTGAAAAAGGAGAGGAGGAGCAACATATTTGGGGCCACCAGGTGGCTGGATTGGGAAAATGCAAGTAATTCAAGATGGTGGAAGTAGAAGTAATGAGGCTGGAACTAGTGAGAGGTGATCTGGAGGAGGAAGGCAAGGGCTAGATCATGAAGATTTTGAGCCCTGCTTAGAAGTTTGGACTTTATCCTGAAAACAATAGGAAGCCACTGAAGACTAAACAGGGACGTCCTATGGACATTTCTGCTCTAGAGCAGGAAGTTGCACACAGTGGTTTCAAATCCATTAGGATCATGAAATTAAATTTGATGTTCCTGATGTTCCATGAAATTAAACTGATGTTCCAGTATGTTTACTTAATAAAATAGGATCGAATAGAATGGAAAAGAAAACCTTATAATGCATCACAAGTAACATGAGTAAGTATTGTTTTATGAAATGTGTGTACTAGGTCACAAAGTAAGTTTTTCTTACAGATGGTATGGGAAAAATAATTTGAGAAGCAATGTTTTAGAAATATTCAGGCAGCTGAAGACAGGGAGACCAGTTAATTAAGAGCTTATTGTTATAGCCATATAAGACAAGAGAAAAGAGGCGAGCTCTTCAGAAGCTGTAAGACCACGGAAAGGAATGCCGTTTCATTCCTACAACATCTCTGATGTAGGCAAAGCCACCAGACTCTCCATTTCACAGATTTGCAGTAAGAGACACAGATGCCTATGTCCTACAAAACAGAACAGCTCCCTCCATGTATCCAGTGCTGCTTTGGCCATTTCCTCCATCTGATGATGCTGCCCCCGTTTCTATGTAAGAAACTTATTATTCAAAGGACACCTAAAATGCTACTTTTTACATCAAATTTCCTCAGAGCTCCTCATCTAGTAATAAACTAGCATCAATCCTTTCTTCCTGTTTATCGCAGTTATTTGTGTAAATTACCCCATAAATCACCTTCTGTCTTATCAGCCTCTTGTGTGGACTTCACGGTAGTCAATGCTATTTGAAGATAGCTTGTTTAATTGTTTGAATTCTCATTTCTTCTCCGTCTTTCCATCTGCTAGAATGTTAGACACTTGAAGGCAGGATTGGGACTGCCTTGTTCACTATCTTCAGGACTAGAAAAGGGCCTGACATTGAGGAGGGATTGAATAAAAAGTTCTTGAGTGAAGTAATGAATGAACTAATCTCTTACTAACCTGTAAGTAGTGTGACCTGCGCCGTGATCTCACAGTGTACCTGTATCAGCACTTATTTCATTATCACAACTCCAGTATCTTCATTGTGGCTCCTGTTTTTCTCACTGCATCAAACTGCTTCTTTAAACTGAAGAGCCAAAAAGAGTGAGATTCAATGTTAAGTAGATTCCATTTTGAAACTTTATTTTGATTAGAAATGAATTGCGATAATATTTTTACTTTCTGCTAAATAGTTACGTACATAAGACATATTTCACCTGCATTATATTTGCAAAGCATCAGTGTCTTTTATTGACTCTAGAAAGTGTGACTTTAGGAAGTTTTTCAAATATGAATTCAATCTGCAATTGTCTCTGTGAGTGAGAGGAAGAAGGGCACACATATTTTGAAGCTTCCCAAATGGGCAATGTTCACAATGATTCCATGAGTCCTGTGCCAATGGTCTTTGGGAATGTCTGCAACCTCCTATCCACGTATTTTTTCTTATTTATTTTAAAGGAGCAAGCCAATAGGAGAACATGTTAAGCAGAGAACATTTAATTATAGGCTGTAGCTTTCTTTTAAATTAGAATAATCAGTAATACATTACCGTTTTACCAAACATCTCACAACACTCTTATTTTTAAGGCTGACAAGACTCTTTAATTTAAAAGTCAAACAAACGTAGTATTTATCCAGTGATTAAACGACACTTCTGCTTAACCCTTTGTGCTCTCCCCATTGAGAGTATTGGGAAACCTGGCATTAGGAGAACGCCCATGCTGTCTTTTACCGGGTTCAGCAAGGCGTTAGCAAAACAAAGGAATCTCCTAGGAATTAAATACAGGCTAAACCCACAGACTTTTTAACATTAAGCTATAAGTATCTAGAGTGTCACGCTTATGCTAGTGGCTGATGAAAGATTTAAATAATTGCTGTAACCTGACCATGTACAATTATCTAAATCTCACTTTTGATTGATTAGTTATATGTGGTGTCATAATGTGGTTAAGAAAGGAGGAAAAAGAATACTGAAATCAGGAGACCTGGATTCTAGATACTGTTCTATCATAAATTGTACAGCAATTAGAGGATTCTTAAACAAAACAAAAACAAAATAGGATAAATGTAATTTGAATTAGAGGAATCGTAGACAAATTTGAAACTAAATTGTATTTTCACCGCTTACCATCTTTGTAATATTATGCAAGGTCCTACGGCACTCAGAGCCTCAGTTTTCTCACCTGTGAAGAGAGAATGACAAACTCTGGATCAGGAGGTTGTGAGAATTCACTGATATGTACTATAAAAAATACTGGGGATTCAATTTTTGTATAAATGAACTCAAGTGAACTGAGATACTACTGGGGCTAATTGAGAGAAGTGACCGAGGTCCAGAAGGGGCAGGAAAAGAGTCTTGAACAATGAATGCTTGGAGAAAATGGGAAGATTCATCATGGAGAAGAGAAAGCAGCATGTTGGAAAGAGAAGTGACTTGAGAATTAGAAATACGATTTATCCACTCACTTCTGCCACTAAATATGTATGCCATGTGCGGCTGGTGACTGTCCTGTTGTGGACCTAATTTTCTTGATTTACAGAATGAGAAGATTGGAGCAGAAGACCTGTGAAGTTTCTTTTCAGTCTAACAATGATATGATTCTAAGAATAAACTGAGCATCTACTTGTGGATTTTTTTAAAGTATTGATATACTGCAAGAGGAACATACTTATTCTGTGCTGCTATGGAAGGCAGAACAAGTTGTGAAAGTTACATAGAGAAAAAATATTTGCTCAACGTAAAAAAGGGGGACCCTCTAACAACTAGAATTATTTAAAAATAAACAATGGCCTTGTAAAATAGTAAACTCCGAATCATCGGAATTGTGAAGCCTCTGTATTTCCTCAGATGTTATTCCTTCTATTTAGAATACTCTTTCTCCCGCTTTTGACTCAGCCAATTCATATTCAGATTCAGCTAACTTATCACCTCTTTGGAGAAACATCCTCGGGTGTCCATCTGGTGAAGTCACCCCCTTTTTGTATTCACTCAGGGTTTTGTGCTTAGTTCTCTACTGTTGGGACAGTCTTGGGGCAAAGATATAATTACAACATGATTTATCATGACAAGAAATTGGAACCTCCCCAAACAGGGGAATAGTTGAAAAATTATGGGATATTCATGTTACCTGAAAAAACAAGGTGTGAAGTTGTACATATAAATGTAGTTAAACTGTTTTGAAAGTGCTTGTAAATACTTGAAGAGAAGTAAATACATTAAAATATTAACTCATTCTTTCAAAGTGGGTAAATGTTTATTTTTTGTGTACGCTGTTCTATGTTTCCATATTTTCTAGAGTGAGTATGTTTACTTTTACAATCAAAAAAATTGTTAAAATGAAAAAGAAAATACAAAAAAAATTATATTTTGTAATTCATGAAAATAGTTGGTATTCATGTTACTCTGGATATCTGGAATGTTACCAAATCAGTGGCATCTGTGCTGTAGGAAGGAGTGAACCAGGGCCATGCATGAATTCTGATTAACAGTCCTTTTGTGAGAACTTCTTTTGCCCTTCATTCTCATCCAGTAGCTAGTGTTAACAGACCACCCACAGGAAGGCTGAGATCCATGTACAATAAAATCACATACACTGAGCTCGGAGATGTGCAGCCTGCCTAAGTAAGGAAGCTGAGATAGGAAAAACCTTCCCTATATTCTTCCAGATTCCTTCATGTTACCTGCCCAGCCTATGGCTAAAATGCTGGATAGGTTGTTCGACTTGCTGATTTGGACTTCCAGCTACTTCTCTGTCCTTTCTTTCAGTCTCCATTCTGTCCTGGCCTCAGCTGGACTTATGAGTCCATCCTCCTAGGGCTCCTGGCATGAAAGGGGCAAGGGTTCTCTTGGTTATGACACAACAAAGCTTTGATGTAGACTCCAAGAAGAGAAAGAGCCATTCCATATCAGGGTGCTATAATCCAAAGGAGGGATTTGGATTCATTGTGAGCAGATGACTCAGGTCAGGTGCCTGGAATAGGCTAGAGAAAAATCAACTACGACAGTGAGTCTCAAGCTATTCATCCACTTTAATCTCCTTCAATCAGCAAACATTGAGAAATATCTGACAATATTGGTTCAGTGCTAGGCGTTAGGATTACACAAAGGTAAATAAGCCTCAAGGAGTTTGCCAAGAATATCAGCAGGCAGAGATGTGAATAATTAATTGCAATGTTGAGTAATATGCACAATAATATGTTAAGTAGAATGCAGTGTATATGTGAATTTGTCTTTGAATTTAGGCAAATATAAATAACTGAGTTTTAAGAGTGAGTGAGAGTTTACCCCACTAATATGGAGAAAGAGAAGAAGAGAATTTTAGGTAGATGAAAATGCCTGTGTAGAGCCTCAGACGTATGAATAGATATATGTGGTGGGGGATTAATTCATTCAATTGGTTACTGCTTAGTGAGAATCTATGCATGTTAGGATCTCTACTGCAAACTATTTTAAGCAATGGCGATCAGCTTCCCAACTTGAGCATATACTGGATAAGGGAGGGAGAAGATAAACCTATTAACAAATATAACTATAATACCTACTCTGTCCTCAAGGAGGTGGAGCATAACTTCTCCCTCTTTAGTGTGGACTGTACATAGCAACTTCCTTTCAAAGAGTAAAATATAGAAAGGAGTGGGGAGAGAGCCACTGTACAGTGGAGCAACCTGACAACCAGTCCCTCAGCCAGGTAGTCACGGTCAACACCAACAGTGATAAGCCATGTTGATGGTATATACCCTTGATGTGCTGGGATGAAAATGGCACTTTACTTCTGTTGTCCTTTCCCCAAAACATGTAACTGCAGTCTAATCATGAGAAAAACATCAGACAAGTTCCAATAAAGAGACATTTTACAAAATACATTTATACTCCTGAAAACTTTAAAAGTCATCAAAAGCAAGTAATGTATGAGAAACTATCACATCCAAGAGGAGCCTAAGGAGACATGACAAATAAATATAATGTGATCTCCTAGATGGGATCCTGGACAATTAAGTAAAAACTAAGAAAATCTGAAGAAAGTATGAACTTTTAGTTAATAATAATGTACCAATATTGTTTTATTAATTCTGACAAATGTACCATAGTAATGTAAGATGCTGATAAAAGGGGAACCTACATGTGGAGAATATACAGACTCTCTATACCATCTTTGCAATTTTTCTGTAAACCTAAACTTGATCTTAAAGATATATAACACAAGGTCAATGGATGATAAATGCTATGAAACAAAGTAAAGCAAGGAACGGGGTTACAAAGAGATTGGGGAGGGAGGAGTTGTTTGGAAGGGGTTGTAAGGGAGGCTTCTTTGGGTAAGTGATATTTGAAAACAGGCTGGAGTGATGAGAAATGAGCATGTGAGTTTCTGCAGGAAGAGCATACAGCAGACGGGATAGCAGGTCCAAAGGCCCTGAGACACCCTGAACCATGCTTGGTGTGTTTGAAGAACAGAGAACGGGCACATTTGGATGGAGTACAGTGAGCTAGTGGGAGCATCACAAGATGAGGTTGGAGAGGAAGCTAAGGCTAGATTATGTAAAACTTTGGTGCCATAGTAGGGGGATTTGGACTTTACTTGGAGTGAGCTTGAACAGTGCTACATGATTTGCCTTATATATTATTAAGGTTTCCCTGGCTGTAGCATGCATGATAGACTGTAAAGAGAAGAGCAGAAATGGAAGCATTTAGGAACTTGTTACAGTGGAGCAGATAAGTGATGATAGTCATCTGAGTCAGGATGGTAGTGGTGGCATTGGTGAGAAGTAGTCAGCATTTGGATGTACTTTGAAGAAACATGCTACGTTGATGCATTAGGCAGAGTGAGGGGAGAGAGAAAATTAAGAATGCTTCTAAAATTCTCTAAGCAATTGGATGGATGTTAGTGACATTTACTAAGTTGAGGGAGAATCGGGGAGAAACAAATTTGAGAGGTAGACCAAGAATTAAATTTTGGATGTATGAAATTTGAGATGCATATTA
Organism: Diceros bicornis minor; assembly: GCF_020826845.1. Taxonomy (NCBI): domain Eukaryota; kingdom Metazoa; phylum Chordata; class Mammalia; order Perissodactyla; family Rhinocerotidae; genus Diceros; species Diceros bicornis. The sequence continues at coordinate 10,234,010 of NC_080749.1, read as the reverse complement.
GGATCATAGATTCAAATAGGTAATTGAGTAGATGACTTTGGAGTGCAGGGGTGAGATAAGAACTGAAATAACCCTTAGGAATCATCAGTTTATATGGATGTTTTTTTCAAGCACGAAGAAGAATTAGCATAGAGAGTGATTTTAAGTTAGAGGTGTCTGAAGACTGAGCCCTGTGGAACTCCAACTTTTAGTGTTCAGAAAGAAGAGAATTTAACAAATGAACCTTCCAGGGAGGTAGAAGTAAAAGGAGGAGTGATTGTATTTCAGAAGCCAAGTGCAGGAATTGTTTCCAAATAAAAGGAGAGATCAACTGTGTCAAATGCTATGAAGAGTTAACTAGGTAAGATCAGGGCTGGGGGTTGAGCACTGATTAACACCCTTGACAAAGGTAGTTTAGGGGGATGATGGGAATAAAGGCACGATCAGACTGAGTTCAAGAGAGATTGAGGGTGAGAAAGAGGAAACAGTGTAAACAACAGTTGCTGTGAATTCTGCCAAAAAGAGGAAGGAAATGGTATGGTAGCTGGTGAAAGGGATATGGGATTGAGGGAAATTCCTTTTTTTTCCTTTGGTTGGCATTTATCAAGCATAATTTCAAGTTGATGAGAATGATCCAGTAGAGAAAGAATAGTTGATGGCACAAAAGGAAACAGGGAAAATTGTAGGAGCAAAGCACTTTGGAGATAAGAGTAAGTGGATCCAGGTCACAAGTAGAGGGATCTGCTTAGATTGGGGTTTGAGAAGTTCCTTTGAGGTATTAGAAGAACTGTGGGATGTGAGTACAGATAGGGTTAGTAGATTTGTTGGCAGGAGAGTGAAGATGTTCTCTGATTGCATCTATTTTTCCAGAAATATGAGAAACAAGGCCACTGGCTGAAAATAAGGAGTTAGGGTTTGAAGAAAAGGTGAGAAATAGTTGTTTTGGAGAGTGGGAGAGTGAGTTGGCATAAAAAATATAATAGGTTTCCTGGGTAGAGTTTAGATCATAAATTTAAAGTAAGTCCAGCTGGCATGTACTCTGATTTTCTCCAGCCTCAATCATCTGCACAGGTGTAGGAAAGAAGAGCAAAAGTTGGATTTAAGGTAGGGTTGGAGTTTTGCAGATGATTATGACAGAAGGAATAATGGGCAAAGAAGAGAATGGCATACGTAGGGAGTGAAGATAATAATAGACCAAAGTCTCTGAACTAGCTAAGAAAGGAAATGAGAATGTAGGAAGATGAAGGGTAAAAGGTGGAAATGTTAATGGATTCAAGGTCCTCCTTGAAGAGTTGCAGTGGGAGAGTGAGAAGAAGTAGGGTGGAGGAATAAGACCCAGGAGATGAGATGCTTGATTGGAGCTTTTAGTGGTGTTTTAGTTACTGGTAAAGACAAAGTCTGCAAAATGGTATGGGAGATGAGAACAGTTAGAGGAAGGAAGGTGGGGAGTAAGACAGGATGATTAGAGAAGAAGAGGACAAGATATTGAGTATTAGATGGATTTTGAGTGATCAAGAATGAAGACAGGAGTAGTAGTGAAGAAACCAAGAGTTAATTTTAGTGCTAATATCTTTGAGAAATTGGAAAGATTAGTCAGAAAGATAGAAAATTGCAACAAAGAAAAATAGTGGGTAGTAAAATTTGTGAGTATATGCATCAAAGAACTAGGAGGTTTAGGGAGGAGGAAGAAGCAATTTTCTGGAACTGGCAACAGAGATCAAGGAGGACATTTACCCCAGGCCCAACAAAATAAGAAAATTATCACCTCTTGAGGGGGCTGCAGGGAAGTATGCCCTCAGGGAAAAGCAGGTTTGTAGAAAGAAGGCAAAGAGAATATTCCATGGAGTGGTTGAATATATAACCTAGGGATTTTACTCTTCCTAGAGTTTAAATTCCTGAGGAAATATTATGGGGAATTTGGTAGGAATTGAATCTGGAATCTGATTAGGAGACTTAACAGGATATTAGATGGAAGAACAAGTCTTGAATTTATTCAGTAATAGAGACAAAAAGGCATTGTGCTAATGTTCTGTTAGGGAGAGGGGGACCATCAGTTCAAATGTTAATCTTCTTGGGAAAGGACACTTGGTCAATTTGCAGTGGTGTAGCAGGCAATGTTGGATGGACGGATGGTGGAGCATCCCATAAATCCAGACATGGATATTGTTGACACCAGGGAATGAGCCTGGGGCAGCTAGTTGAAGTCGTGGGAAGAAGTTTGGATTTTGTCTTTGGGCATCAGCGAGCTGTAGTGGGTTGAATGGTGATCACCCCTCCCCAAAACATATGTCCATGTCCTAACCACAGAACCTGTAAATGTGACCTTTTTTGGGAGGAAAAATGACTTTGCAGATGTAATTACATTAAGGATCTTGAGTTTAGATTGTCTTGTATTAGTGTGGGCCCTAAAACCAATGACAGGTCCTTAGAAGAGAAGAGAAGGAAAAACAGACACAGACACCCAGAGAATAAGGCCATGTGAAGACAGAGACAGAGATTGGAGTTATGTAGCTACAATTTAAGGACACCCAACGATGGCTAGCAGCCACCAGAAGCTAGGAGAGTCATGGAACAGATTCTTCCTTAGAGTTTCCAGAAGAAACCAATCAAACACCTTGATTTCACAATCTACTCTCCAGAATTGTGAGAGAATAAACTTCTGTTGTTTTCAAGCCACCATATTTGTGCTAATTTGTTATGGAACTCCTAGGAAACTAATACAGGTGCCTAAGAAAGGAATGAAATAGTCACATACATGAACATACATGACTGTTCAGACTTTTAAAGCAGCCAATCCTTAAAGATACCTGTGACCAGCATCGCCTTGGATCTCCTCAGCCTAGAGGTGTTACTGAGCTGATAGAAACAAACCATAATTGCAATACTGAGTGCTATTATAATACTGTATTAAACATGATGTTATGTTAACAAATGAATGAGGAAAGAGATTGGAATGAATGAGTTGAATGAGGAAAAAAAAATTGTGCATGAAAGAGAATATGCCAAATATTTCAGCAGAAAATTTAACTCATGGACAATTCTCTGGAGCTGGTAGGACTCCTACCAGCAAGAACTGACTGATCAACATGTCTTAGCATATCAAGTGACAAGGCATTTTGGTCTGATCTGACTTTGTGCCTTGATCTAAGACTGATTCCAAAATATACCACAAAGGACAAAATAATGAGTGTCTGCAGAAATCCTCTTAGATCCTATCTTTTTGTTCTTTTGTCTTCATATATACTCTGGTTGTTCCTAGTGTTTGCCCCAAGGACGTGAAGAAGTTCTCTCAATTTTGATTCTATGGGACAGATGTCATTGATTTCTGGCTCTGTATGTTTCTACTCCACCTAGTGTAGCTCTAGTTTCACAGTGTCAGCCTGGTATTGCCCACTTGGCAAATACTTCCTCTGGCTTCTCTATGCTGAGTGATGGAAAGTTGTGTTATTCACTTTTACATTCATTCAAAAAATATTTGACCTTTGACTCTCTAACAAGCATTGCTTTAAATACTGGTGATAAGGAAAATACTTCATAAAGCGTGTATTCTAGTGAATGAGAAAGACAACAAGTAAATGCATAAATGTAATTTTAGAAAATAAAGCTAAGTAGGAGAAGAGACAAAGATCATGCTGTTTTTGATAGGTGGTCAGGGACAAATTCCGAAGGGGTGACATTAGAGAATAGACATACATTACCATGAATGTGGGGAAGAATATTCTAGACAGAGAGAAGAGCAAGTGAAAAGTTCTTAGGATGAATGAATCATATCTGAGTAACAATAAGATCAGTGCAGATGCTGTTTACTGAGCCAGGGGAAGTGATGAGGCTAGAGGTATCGGGTTTCATTCCAAGTGCTAGGGTTGGAAATGGGGGTAGAACAGTGAGGAGGGCCACATAAACTCATTTATATTTTCAAAGTTTCATTCTGGCTTCAGGGTAGAGAAGAGATAATAGGAAGTCAAGAGTACACTCTGAGGAACAATTTAGGAAGCATTCCCAGCAGTTGAGATGAGAGAGGAGAGAAAGTCAAGATGGTGGCGTAGGCGAACTCTGAACTCACCTTGTCCCACGGACACAACAGACCTACAACTATTCTTGGAACAATTATCACTGAGAAAGGATTGAAAACTGGATAAGAGGAACCTCTGCAACAAACAACAGTCCTGATTGAGGTAGAAGAGGCAGAAATTCCCTTCTGGGGAGATAAAAAGCCACCTTCATAAGCTGCAGGAATTCATGGCCAACCGGAAACAATCCAAAGGTACACAGCCTTCCCTGGAGAAGTGGGGGACCTGAGCCAGGGAGCATTGCTGCTATAAATATTTTTTGGACCCAGCACAACCAAGATGAATGTCATAATATCTGGCTTTGCTGGCTACTAACAACAGTGGGGAATACCCCCAGAAAAGCTGGGACACAAAGAAATTAAAAGACCCATGCACAAATTCACCCATTTCGGAAAGCAACCTAAAATCACCAGAAAGAAATGTGCACAGTCCTTTGGTGAAAAGAGACTCACCTGATAGGCTCTGGGTTCATCTCAGTGAGAGGTGAGAACTCTCCAGGGACTGAGACATTGGTGGCAGCCATTGTCATGACCTGGTACAGGTGTGCTGACACAGATGCTAGCCCAGGGTCTGCCCCACCCACAGAGCACTGATTTAATCCAGCTCAGCTAAGGCAAGCAGCCAGCCCTAGAGACTGACCCCACCCACCAATAAGCCATCAGGCAACTTGTGGGCCTGCACAGGCTAGGTGCCTGGATTCTCTGCAGCTGGGCAAGTGGGTCTACCTCTCTTGGGGAGGGCGTGCACAAAGAACAGGTGGAGTGTGTGGGGCATTGGTGGAGTGTGTGGGGCCTCTGCCATGGGGCGACTGGGTCCACTTCAGTGGGTCGGGGTGTGCACATGGGGCAGGACTGTGTCGACAGTGTGCGTGGCCCTGTGGGCAGTAGGGCTTGCCAGCCACAGAATACTTGTGTTTCTCAAACAGCCACATAGGGGATCGGCCCCACTTTCCAAACCCTGAAGCAATTGAGTGCTCCCATGCCTGGGGCCAGCCCCACCCAGCTGCAATCCTCAGAGAGCTGACAAGAGCCTTATAGGCCAGAGGCCTATAGAAATTGTAAGCCCTTGAGCATACCAACCAGCCACGCTGGGGAGCTACTTCCTTAGAAAAATTGCAAAAGGAATGTGCGATTAGATCCTGCACCAACTGTGCCATGGCTACCCACACCCAATAAAGAGACTGAAGGGCCCACAACAACCACATGCAGCTGAGTATTAGAACCAGCCAGCCAGGGGGACAACTCAGCCTCCCTGGGCACCTACAGCAAAAGCAACTCTGCCACAACAAAATGATACATGTAGCCCACATGAGGGTCACTCCTGGAACATTTGGAACTGGTGATGAGAGGGAAACACACTTCTGGGCCTCATAAGGAATCACTTACATAAGGATGCCTCTCCAAGATCAGGAGATGTAGCTGACCTACCTAATACATAGATACAAGCACAGAGAAAGAAGCAAAATGAGGAGGCAAAGGAATACAGGGAACAGGACAAAACCCCAGAGAGAGAATCAAATGAAACAGAAATGAGCAATCTACCTGACAAAGAGTTCAAACAAAGAGTCATAAGGATGCTCACTGATGTTGGGAGAAGAATGGATGAACTCAGTGAGAACATCAACAAAGAAATGAGAAAACATAAAAAAGAATCAATCAGAAATGAGGAATACAATACTGGAAATGAAAAGTTCACTAGAGGGACTCAAAATCAGAGTAGATGATACAGAAGAAGGGATGAGTGAACTGGAGGAAAGACTAGAGGAAATCACCCAAGCTGAACAGAAAAGAAAAAAAGAATTAAAAAGAGTGAGAACAGTCTAAGGGACCTGTGGGACAACATCAAGTTGACTAATATTCATATTATAGGTGTCCCTGAAGGAGAAGAGAGAGACAAAGGGGCAGAGAATCTATTTGAAGAAATAATAGCTGAAAACTTTCCTAACCTAAGGAGGGAAACAGACATCCAGGTACAGGAAGAACAGAAAGCACCAAACAAGATAAACCCAAAGAGGCCCATGCCAAGACACATCATAATTAAAATGTACAGAATTAAAGATAAAGAGAGAATCATAAAAGGAGAAATAGACAGTAACACAATAATAGTAGGGGACTTCAACACTTCACTAACACCAATGGATAGATCATCCAAACAGATGATCAATAAGAAAACATTGCCTTAAACGACAATGAGGAACTTAATTGATATATACAGAACATTCTATCCCAAAACCAAAGAATACACATTTTTTTCAAATATGCATAGAACGTTCTCCAGGATTGATCACATATTAGGCCACAAAACAAGTCTCAATAAATTTAAGAAGATTGAAATAATACCAAGCATCTTTTCTGACCACAACAGTATGAAACTAGAAATGAACTACAGGAAGAAAATCAGAAAAGCCACAAATATGTAGAGATTAAACAAAATGCTACTGAACAATGATGGGGTCAATGAAGAAATCAAAGGATAAATAAAAAAATACCTGGAGACAAATGAAAATATGACATGCCAGAATTTATGAGATACAGCAAAAGCAGTTTTAAGAGGGAAGTTTACAGTATTACAGGCCTCTCTCAACAAACAAACAAAAAATTCAAATAAACAATCTAACAATGCACCTAAAGGAATTGGAAAAAGAACAAAGAAAACCCAAAATCAGTAGAAAGAAGGAAATAATAAAAATCAGAGGAGAAATAAATGAAATAGAGACTAAAACAAAGTAGAAAAAACATCTATGAAACTAAGAGCTGGTTCTTTGAAAAGATAAACAAAATTGAGAAAAAAATTTTCTTTATCTAGACTCACCAAGAAAAAAAGAGAGAAGGCTCAAACTCAGAAATGAAAGAGGAGAAATTGCAATGGAAAGATTATAAGAGAATAGTATGAAAAGTTATATGCCAACAAATTGTATAATCTAGAAGAAATGGATAAATTCTTAGAATCAGACAACCATCCAAAACTGAATCAAGAAGAAATAGAGAATTTGAATAGTCCAATCACCAATAAGGAGATCAAAATAGTAGTCAAAAACCTCGCAAAAAATAAAAGTCGAGGACCAGATGGCTTCCCTGGAGAATTCTACCAAACAGTCAGAGATTTAACGCCTATCCTTCTGAAACTCTTCCAAAAAACTGAAGAGGAGAGGAAGCTTCCTAACACATTCTAGAAAGCCAACATTACCAGGATACCAAAATCAGACAAGGACAACAGATAAAAAGAAAATTACAGGCCAATATCACTGGTGAACATTGATGCAAAAATCCTCAACAAAATACTAGCAAATCGAATACAACAATACATTAGAAAGATCATACACCACAATCAAGTGGGATTTATTTCAGGAATGCAGGGATGGTTCAACATCTGCAAATCAATCAACATGATACACCACATTAACAAAATAAAGAATAAAAATCACATGATCTTCTCAATAGATGCAGAGAAAGCATCCATTTGTGATAAAAACTCTGAATAAAATGGGTATAGAAGGAAAGTACCTCAACATAATAAAGGCCATCTATGAAAACCCACAGCTAATATCATCCTTAATGGAGAGAAATGGAAAGATATCCCTCTAAGAACAGGAACCAGACAAAGATGCCCACTTTCACCACTCCTATTTAACATAGTATTGGAAGTCCTAGCCAGAGCAATCAGGCAAGAAAAATAAATAAATGGGATCCAAATTGGAAAGGAAGAAGTGAAACTTCACTAATTCCATATGACATGGTTTTATGTATAGAAAACCCTAAAAAATCCACCAAAAAACTTCTAGAAATTGTAAAAAAATAGAGTAAAGTTGTAGGATACAAAATCAACATACAAAAATCAGTTGTATTTCTATACACTAACAATGAAGTTGCAGAAAGAGAAATTAAGAATACAATCCCATTTACAATTGCAACAAAAAGAATAAAATACCTAGGAATAAACTTAACCAAAGAGGTGAACGACCTGTACACTGAAAACTATAAAACATTGTTGAAAGAAATTAAAGACGACACTAAGAAATGGAAAGATATTCCATGTACCTGGATTGGAAGAATTAACATATTTAGAATGTCCATACTTCCTAAAGCAATCTATAGATTCAATGCAATCCCTATCAAAGTTCCAACAACATTTTTCACAGAAATAGAGCAAAGAACCCTAAAATTTATACAGAACAATGAAAGACCCTGAATAGCCAAAAGAATCCCGAGCAAAAAGAACAAAGCTGGAGGTATCCCACTCCCTGATTTCAAAGCATACTACAAAGCTATAGTAACCAAAACAGTATGGGACTGGCACAAAAACATACACACAGATCAATGGAACAGAATCAAGAGCCCAGAAATAAGCCCACACATCTATGGACAGCTAATTTTTAATGAGGGAGCCAAGAACATACAATGGAGAAAGGAAAGTCTCTTCAATAAATAGTGTTGAGAAAACTGGACAGCCATGTGCAAAAGAATGAAAGTAGACCATTATCTTACACCATACACAAAAATTAACTCAAAATGGATTAAAGACTTGATTGGAAGACCTGAAACCATGAAACTTCTAGAAGAAAACATAGGCAGTACACTCTTTGACATTGGTCTCAGCAGCGTAATTTCTAGTACCATGTCTGACTGAGCAAGGGAAACAATAGAAAAAATAAACAAATGGGACTACATCAAACTAAAAAGCTTCTGCAGAGCAAAGGAAACCATCAACAAAATGAAAAGACAACCTAACAATTGGGAGAAGATATTTGCAAACCATGTATCTGATAAGGGATTAATCTCCAAAATATATAAAGAACTCATACAGCTCAACAACCAAAAAACTAACAAACCAATTAAAAAATGGGCAAAAGATCTGAACAGACATTTCTCCAAAGAAGATATACAGATGGCCAACAGGCATATGAAAAGATTTTCAACATCATTAACTATCAGGGAAATGCAAATCAAAACTACAATGAGATATCACCTCACTCCCATCAGAATGGCTATAATTAACAAGACAGGAAACAAGTCTTGGAGAGGCTGTGGAGAGAAGGGAACCCTCATACACTGCTGGTGGGAGTGCAAACTGGTGCAGCCACTAAGGAAAACAGTATGGAGATTCCTCAAAAAATTAAGAATAGAGCTACCATACGATCCAGCTCTTCCACTGCTGGGTATTTATCCAAAGAACATGAAAACATGCATGATAAAGATATATGCACCCCTATATTAACTGCAGCATTATTCACAATAGCCAAGACTTGGAAGCAACCTAAGTGCCCATTAAGGGATGAATGGATAAAGAAGATGTGGTATATGTATATATACAATGGAATACTATTCAGCCGTAAGAAATGATGCAATCCAGCCATTTGTGACAACATGTGGTATTATGCTAAGTGAAATAAGTCAGAGGGAGAAAGTCAAATACTGTATGATCTCACTTATAAGTTGAAGATAAAACCAACAACAAACAATCACATAGAGACAGAGATTGATTGGTGGTTACCAGAGCGGAAGGGGGGAAGGAGGAGGGCGAACGGGACAATTTGGCACATGTGTGTGGTGATAGATTGTAATTAGTCTTTGGGTGGTGAACATGATGTAATCTATACAGAAATCAAAATATAGTGATGGATGCCTGAAATCTATATAATGTTATAAACCAATGTTACCACAATTAAAAAAAAAAAAACCTATTGAGATGAGAGATGATAGTGGTTGGCACTAGGGTGATAATGGAGGAAGTACTGGAAAGTGAGTTGATTCAAGGTGTGTTTGAGGACAGAGTCAACAGAATGTGTTGATGGATTCAAAAATGAGAGGTGAAAAAAGACAGAAATCAAGAGTGTCCTGGGCTTTTGACAACAATTGGGTGAATATCGATGATATGTATTGAGATCAGGAAGGCTAGAGAAGAATCATGTTGAGAGAGGAGGTGAGAAACAAACAACTCTGTTTTTAGATATTTAAATCTGTAAGGTATTTTAGATGCTTAGATAAGACATTGCACAGGTAGATAGAAATATGAATCTAATGCTCAGAAGAGAGATTGAAGCTTGAGTTACAAATACAATGTTTAAAGCCATAAATAAGAATGAGCTCAGTTAAGGAGTTTGTGGAAGATAAAATTTACATGCTGGCATGCAAAGATAACAAAGAGACCTGAAAAGTCTTCAAATCTGCAAAACAAAAAAAGTATTGCTGCCACCCAAAGCATCTTCTTATGTAAGAGGGATCGACACAGCACAGGTAGTGTTGAAGGCCAATACAAACATCATCAATATTAAATTGAAACTGTTTTTTGCTTGTCTTCCAAACACATTGGGGCATTGGGTCAACTTACTAATCTTTAGTGACTTACTGTGTGTGTGTGTGTGTGTGTGTGTGTGTGTGTGTGTGTGTGTATTTATGTTTATGTGAGTATGTGAACCCTTTGGATATGAATGATAGATTGTGATTCAGAAATATATAAAAAATAGATAATCTTGTTTTTCATTATAAAGCCTTCTTCCTGAGACTCTATGCTAAGAAACATTGAGGCCACAGTTCATTTCAAGAGATCTTGAGGCTGTTGTGTCCTGGCATCAGGTCAGCATCTAACAACAGTTTGAGTTTGGTATGACAGAGAATCATCTTAATGGGAAAATTTTTTTAAAAATTCGAGATGTAGAGTCAAAGCTTAAGAATGTGATCAAGGATGGAGATATGAATTCAAGTGTCTTCCATATATAAGTGATTTTTAAAATTTGTGAGAGTGGACATATTTACTAAGAGAGAATCATGCCCAGAGAATAGAGGACAGGGCACAAAGTTGGGTCCTTCTATAGAGTAAACACCTTCTTATTTAATTCTTAAAAGAGTAGAACACAGAGAAATGTTGTTGCAATAGGGCTTAATGTCCATCATGTAATAGGTATAAATAAATATTTTTCCAGTTAATGAAAGAATGGAGTGAATGAAGATATAGTTGAGAGGAAGAGGAACAAACCTGAGCAGAAACCTGGAAAGGAATAATCAGAAATATGGGGGCAGAACCAAATTAGAACGATGTCAAGGAAGCCAACAGAATAGAAAGAATTTTAAGAATTTAGAAATTGTTTACACTATCAAATGAGGGAGAGGAATCTAGTTAACAATGAATCAATATCCAAAACTGAGTACAGTTTTAATTGCATGCAGTAGAATGCTGGAGAACACAGACGAGCAATAAATCTAGGGAACAAAAAGGAGATGAGCCTCTGAAGGCTTCCTGGAAGAAGTGATACTAAGCTTGAATTTTAAACAACCAGCAAGAATTTCCCTGGAAAAGTAGGAGATGACTCAAAATACTAATTAATATTTTAATGTTAAATATTAATTCTTGACAGCTGTATGGAATGTGATCCTCATAAATACTATCTTACATCAGTCAACCACTAATAATGAGTAGACAATTTTTTGAGCACTTAAATGTGTGCTATACCCTGTGTAAAGTACTATGGTAGATACAAATGTGCCAGAGACCCAGTCCAGTTCTCAAAGTGCTTATGACGTATTTGCAGATAGAAAAAAATCAAAGTCCCTTTATAGAGCACAGACCATGTGTTTGGTCCTATGCTCTGCTTTAAGGGCCCAGAGGTAAAACCCACAAGGCAGGTCTAGGGAATTCTTAGTCTAGTGGTACTTAGACATACAGGTAAACGAACAATTATGGTTTCTTGTGATAAATGATAGGCCAGGGTGCTGTGGGAACGAAGTGGAGAGACACCAAACCTAGATCAGGTGAGAGGTCATGGAAAGCAGAGAAGAACAAGTAAACTTCAGTCTCAGTCTTACAAGAAATGCTGCATAGGAAGTTATCTAAGTAAAGAAGAATGTCCCACAAGGATTAACGCACTGATCTGAGGGAACAAGTTACATTTGAGTACTTAGAATAAATACCTGAAAGGTAAGCTAGAAGGGTGAGAATGATGAGAAAAAAGGCTAGAGAGAGTGAATTTTAGCTAGAAAAAGGTGGATTCAGATTATATGAAATAACCTGAATGAAATAATCAGATTACATGAATAATTTCATATTTCTTAGCAAACCTTCAAATAACATCACCTTTATTAACAGCTTCTACAAACCTACTAGTATGTTAGAGTTCTGCTTTAGCACGTCTGCATCCCAAATGGTCATCATTACTCATTTTGAAGCCTTAGCTTAGTTTATTTATGACTTGCTCCAATAAACACAATATTCCTACATGGAATTTAATGTGAACTTTTGTCAGTGATTACTATTCAACATGTGGCCTCTAATCTCCTTTGCTCCCCACAATATTTTTTTTTTTATAATTTTATTTATTTATTTTTTTCCCCCAAAGCCCCAGTAGATAGTTGTATGTCATAGCTGCACATCCTTCTAGTTGCTGTATGTGGGACGCAGCCTCAGCATGGCCGGAGAAGTGGTGCGTCGGTGCGCGCCCGGGATCTGAACCCGGGCCGCCAGCAGCGGTCCCCACGGTATTTAATGAGCACTCATTCAACCAGAATTTATTGAGCACTTGCTACATGGCGAGAATTGTGCTAGGTGCCTTACAGTAGTGTTTCTCAACCTGTTGTTATATTTGTATTTCCTTTTACTAAACATTTTAATATCATCCTTTCCTTTAATATCAATTGAAATTTCAAAATTTTCTTAAATCAAAAACAATGACATTTATAGAAGGAATAAATATATTTATAGAATAAATTAATTTTGATCTAGAGAGACACAAGGCCTTTCTTGGCTCATGTAATGACTAGGGAAAGACAAGAATGAATCTGCTAGCTTGATAAAAACATTCTACCTTAAAATTACATATTCATTTAACAAATAATCATTGAACATCAAGTATGTGCTGAGTACTGACCAGATTTGGGATGTGTCAATGAATGCCACATATTAAAAAAACCTGAAATGGACTATATGTTCTAGTAGGTTCAGACAGATAATATACACAGACATAATAAATAACTAAATGTATAATGTATTCTGAGGTGAGAAGTACTTTGGAAAAAACAGAAGAGGTTAAGAGAGAGAGAAGAGTTGGGTGGGGGTGGGGTTGCAATTTTAAAGAAGGAAGTCAGCACTGGCTTTATTGAGAAAGTAACATTTGAGCAAAGACTTGAAGGAGGTCAAGGAGATATCTATGGGGATATCAAGGGAGGAACATTCCAAGCACAGCAAACAGCCAGTATGAAAGCCCTAGGGTAAGAGTGGGCCTGGGAAGTTGAGGAATAGCAAGATGTCCAGTAAGCCTGAGGTGGGTGGGATGAGTGTCAGCCAGAGTAAAAGGAGTGATGGTCAGAGAAGTTGTTGAGTGTGGGGGGAGATTCTGTGACAGAGAGGGAGAGAGACGGGGAGACAGAGAGGGAGAGAGAGAGGGGAGAAGTTTTAATGAGTTAGCTAAACAAAGGTTAATTTCCCGTTCAAGTCAGGGGTGCTGTTTAGAGTCATCATCAGTGCAAAGAATGGCCTCAAAAATGCATGTGGAAGAATGTGGGGCAATGGAATCCAATCTTTCAAAAAGCTCCCCTTGGAGTTCTTCTGCCAGAGACCGAGCATTGGTTAACTAAGCTCAGAGAGCTCTGAAGTCAGGCTGTCTTAGTTCAAGTCCTGGATCCACCACTTCTAGGCTGAGTGCTTTCCAGCAAGTTCCCTAACCTGTGTCTCATTTCCTTGCGTAAAAAATGTAACACTAGTTTTCCCGTCATGGTGATGCTGTGAGAATTAAGTGAGATAATATGTGTAAGACACTTAGAAGTTTTGAGGATCCATGGTTGCCGGCAGGTGCCTCTGTCTGACACATGCTAAGTTCTCAGTAGATATCACCTATTATTATAGCTGAGAAGAGAGTTTTAGTCATGCTTTTAGCAGAAATTTTTAGCTCCAATGTCAGGAAAATAACTTCTGCAGAGAGAGTAGATGAAATTTGATACTTTCCTTCAAATCATTTTAAAGAGTTTTGTCCTTGAGTGTCTCATCAATCTGAGAAGATGAAGAGATGTTTTAGTACCAATTCTCAATGTCCATAGATATATTTTGGCTATAAATGGTTGAAGTATATCATAATGAACAAAGGTATTGGTATTTGTCCCCAAGGTTTTTATGTTCAATGTATTCAAAGCTTTAAAAACTCTGTTTTTGTATACTGAACACAACTGTAAAATATAACTTTGGGAAGTTTTTAGCAAATGATAGTTTAATGGTTGCCCAAAATAGCTTATTTCACGTTGACCACTAATGACCCTATAGTAGAGGAACTTAGTGATTGGTCATCAAATCTGCACAGAAAAAGTTCTATCTTTAATATAATTGTCTTCAGTGTCATTGACTGACAGCTGTCACAGCAAAGCTGAAGGACTCTTGTGGACTAGTGGGCAGAGCTTTTGTCGTCACAGCAAGGTAGAGAATGATGGGGGAGACTTTTTAAAATTGAAGCGAACCTGTGAGTGTGTGTTTAAATTGTTTTATTGTGTTTTTCTTTTCTTTTTTTTTTTCTTTTGGAAATCCTGACCACCTTGCTAAAGTGTGGCTGCTGCACAGTCAGAACATGCACTCATCATTAATTTCCAACTCAACTCATTTACTTCAGGACATTTAACGTAACTTTAAAGAAAAAAAAATCAGCTTTAAAAAAAGTGGTATATTAGGCTATAGAAAGCATCAATTCTTCCTCTGCACAGAGTTGAGCACAATTTCCATTATGAGTGGAGGCATTAAAACTAAAAGCAAAAGAGAGTGTATATTTGAAAAGCACATATTTGAAAAACATTGTTGATCTCTTTGGCTCTATTACCAATTTGGCACTTAACTGAAATTTCTTTAAAAGTTTATAATCCGAGAAATCTTTTCCAAAGCAGTTAGTCTGTAAATTTTATAAGTTCTCCAATATTGTGATTTAAAATTTAAAAAAATTCTCTCCTGTTTCGTGAAAATATTTCTTAGTCTGTGGATTACTGATACTATTTAGTCCAATATTGCCTAGCTTCATGTGTAGGGAAAATGCTTTGTAAAAAAAACAAACTAATCAACCAACTAAATAAACAAAAAGACATCTGTTTAAAAAATACAATATATAAACATTTTTTACTCAAATCATTTTTAAGTCAAGAGAGCTTGGCTTATGTTTCAGATATACAAAACACAGCAGGATTTCTTCACTATCCTTTGCAATGTATATAAAGAAACACAAAGTAGGAATGCAGTGAAGCTTGGCATTGGCCTTTATATTTAACCAAAATCAGGTATTTGGTTTTTACTTCAGTCTTCAAAAGGCTGAATGACAACTACTTCCATGAATTTTGATGATTCTGTGAGCAGATAGATTACCATCAATCTAAACACAATAAACTCATTAGTACTATGAATAACACACACCACTTGGCTTTGCTAATGCCTAAATATTCTTTTTCAGATATAGGAAGACTTCTACTTGTAACTTGAATTGAAAATTTTTCTGCTTACTTTATACATAGAAAATTTTCCACTTGGTTGAAGTATAAAAGTATTCTTAAATTTATTAAGACTTGTTTTGTGAACTAAAATGTCATCTATCTTGAAAAATGTACCATGGGCTCTTGAGAAGAATGTGTATTCTGTTGCTATTGGGTGGAATTCTCTGTATGTCTGCAGGCCCATTATTCTATAGTGTTGTTCAAGAAGAATTAACACTAATCCTTCTTAGACTCTTCCAAAAAAAGAGGAAACATTTCCAAACTCACTTTATGAGGCCAACATTACTCAGATGCCAAAGCCAGACAAGACTATACAAACAAAGAAAACTACTGATGAACATAAATGCAAAAATCCTCAATAAAATACTAGCAAGCTAAATTCAACAGTGCATTAAAAGGATCATACACTATTACCATGTGGGATTTATCCCTGGGATGGAAGGATAATTCAACATATGCAAGTCAATTAATGTACTGTATCACATTAACAGAATGAAGGATGATAAAGTCTCATGGTCATCTCAATTGATGCAGAAAAAGCATTTGACAAAATTCAACACTATTTCATAAGGACTCTCAACGAACTATGTATAGAGGGAATTTATCTCAACATGATAAAGGTCATATATGAAAAGCCCACAGCTAACATGATACTCAATTGTGAAAAACTGAAAACTTTTCCTCTAGCATCAGGAACAAGACAGGGATGACTACTCTCACCACTTCTATTAAATATAGTACTAGAATTCTTAGAGCAATTAGGCAAGAAAAAGAGATAAAAGACACCCAAATCAGAAATGAAGAAGTAAAATTTCTTTGTTTGCAGATGACATGATCTTATATGTAGAAAACCTTAATGACTCCACAAGAAACTGTTAGGACTAATAAATGAATTTAGTAAAGTTGCAGAATACAAAATCAACATACAGAAATCAGTTGTGTTTCTATACACCAATGACAAACTACGCCAAAAGGAAATCAAGAAAATAATCTCATTTATAATGGCATCAAAAATAATAACATACTGAAGAATAAATTCAACCAAGGAGATGAAAGACTTGTACACTGAAAACTGCAAACCATTGATGAAGGAAATGAAAGAATACACAAATAATAAGCAAGACACCCCGTGTTCACGGATTGGAAGACTTAATAGTGTTAAAATGTCTATACTAGCTATAGTGATCTATGATTGAAAGTAATCCCTATCAAAATCTCAATAACATTTTTTATAGAAATAGAAAAACCCATCCTAAAATTCATATAGAATCACAAAAGTCCCTGAATAGACAAAACAATCTTGAAAAAGAAGAACAAAGCGGGAAGCATTCTGCTTCCTGATTTCAAAATATATACAAGCCTACAGTAATTAAGAATATGGAACTGGGAAAAAAACCAAACATATAGATCAATGGAATAGAGAGCCCAGAAATAAACCCACACGTTTATGGTCAACTGATTTTTGACAAGGGTGCTAAGAATACACAACGGGGCAGTCTCTTCAACAAATGGTGTTCAGAAAAATGATATCTACATGCAATAGAATGAAATTGGACTCTTACTTTAAACAATAATAATAAAAAAAAAGAAAATCACAATAAAGACTTTAATGTAAGACTTAAAACTTTAAAACTCCTAGAAGAAAACATAGAGGAAAGCTTCACAGCACTGGTCCAGGTGCTGATTTATTGGATATGACACCATATCGTGTTGCACAAGCAACAAAAGCAGCATTAGATAAGTGAGATTATGTCAAACTAAAAAGCTTTTGCACAGCAAAGGAAACAATCAACGTAGTGAAAAGGCAACCTATGGAAGAGGAGAAAATATTTGCAAACCATATATCTGATAAGGAGTTAATATCCAAAATACGTAAGGACCTTCTACAACTCAGTAGCAAAAAACCAAATAATCGGATTAAAAAATGGACAAAGGAATTGAGTAAACATTTCTCCAAAGAAGACATACAAATGGCCAACAGGTACATGAAAAGGTGCGCAACATCATTAATCATCAGGGAAATGCAAATGAAAACCAAAATGAGAAATCACCTCACATCTGTTCGGGTGGCTAATATTAAAAAATGATAAGAAGTGTTGGTGAGGATATGGAGAAATTGGAACTCTTGCATACTGTTGGTAGGAATATAAAATGGTGCAACCACTATGGGAAACAGGATGAAGATTCCTCCAAAAATTAACAATACAACTACCATATGATCCAGCAATTCCACTTCTGGATATATATCCAAAAGAATTGAAATCAGGGTCTCAAAGAGATATGTGCACTCCCATGTTTATTGCAGCATTATTTACAATAGTCAAGATATGGAAACAGCGTAAGTATTCATCAACAGATGAATAGATGAAGATGTGGGATATATATACAATGGAATGTTTAGCCGTGAGAAGGAAGAAAATCTTGCCATTAGTGACAACATGGACTTACCTTGAGGGCATTATGCTGAGTTAAATGAGCCAGTCACAGAAGGAGAAATACTGCATTATTCCACTTATTTGATGTATCTAAAATAGTCAAATTTGTAGCCACAGAGAGTAGAATGGTGATTACCAGGGGCTGGTGGGAGGGGGAAATAGAAAGTTTTAATTCAGGTATAAAGTTTTAGTTATACAAGATGAATAAGTTCTAGAGATCTAGAACTTATCTAGATCTAGAACAACACAACTTGTGAAGGGTTGTGCCTTAACGATACTGTATTGTGCACTTAAAATTTTGTTAAGAAGGTAGATTTCATGTATTCTTACTGTAATTAAAAATAATAATACAAAATAAGTAAAAATTAAAAATCAGTGAAGAACTGTCAGAATAATTAAATGAATAGAAACATAAATCGGTTGTACCATAAATATTAAGAAAGAGTACGTTAGCTAAATAATTTAGAGAAAAGATTATGTTCTTTTTGAATTAGCAGATATTTAGAAAAGCTTAAAATATTATTAAAATTTGTTATAAAATATTTTAATAATACTTTTTAAAAGTTCTGGATTATTATTTTTTAAAATATAATTTATTGAGGCAAAATTCACATAACATAAAGTTAACCATTTTAAAATAAGCAATTCAATGGTATTGAGTACATTCACAAAATGTTCTACAGTCACCGCCTGTATGTAGTTCTGAAACATTTCCATCAAGGCAAAGTAGAACTGACTACCCATTATAGATTTTTCCCATTCCCTGCTCCCCTCTGCCTCTAGTAACTATCAATCTCTTTGTTTTCTGTTTCTATGGATTTAAATATTAACATTTCATAAAAATGGAATCATACGATATATGACCTTTTGTATCTGGCTTCTTTCACCTAGCGTAATGTTTTTGAGGTTCATCCACGTTGTAGCATACATCAGTACTTCATTTATTTTTATGACTAAATAATATCCCAATGTATGTATGTAACACAATTTGTTTATACATTCACCTGTTGATGGACATTTAGGCTGTTTCCATCTTTTGGCGATTAGGAATAGTGCTGCTATAAGCATGTGTGTATGTGTACTTATTTGAATAGCTGTTTTCAATTCTTTTGGGTATGTAAGAGTGGAATTGTGGGGTCGTATGGTAATTGGATGTTTAACTTTTTGATGAATTGCCAACTGTTTTTCACAGTGGCAGAACCATTTTAAAGTACCACCAGAAATATGTGAAGGTTCTATTTCTCCACATCCTTTCCAATACTTGTTATTTTCTAGTGTCTTGATTTTAGTCATCCTAGTGTGTGTGAAGTGGTATTTCATTGTTGTTTTGATTTGTATTTCCCTAATGATTAACGATATTGAACATTTTTTCATATGCTTTTTGGTCATTTTCATATCTTCTTTGGGCAAATGTTTACTCAAGTCTTTTCCCCACTTTTAAATTGGATTATTTGCCTTTTTGTTATTGACTAGTAAGAATTATTTATATATTCTGGATACTAGAACCTTATCAGAATTATTATTTGTAAATAATTTTCTCCTATTTTGTAGGTTTTCTTTTCACCTTCTTGATAATGTCTTTTCATGCGTAAAAGTTTTTAATTTGGAGGAAGTGTAATTTATAGATGTATTCTTTTGTTTCCTGTGCTTTTGGCGTCATTTCTAAGAATCCATTGCTAAATCAAATGTCATGAAGATTTACTCTTATATTTTTTTCTAAGAGTTTTACTGTTTTAGCTATCATATTTAGGTTATTGATCCATTCTGAGATTATTTTTGTATATGGTATAATGTTGGGTCTAACTTCATTCTTTTCCATATGGATTTCCATTTTTCCTGATATCATTTGTTGAAGTGACTATCTTTTCCCATAGAATGATCTCAGAACCCTGTCAAAAATCAATTGATCATAGATGTATGAGTTCATTTCTGGACTTTCAATTCTATTGCATCAGTCTATATATGACTATGTGTGCCAGTGCTACACTATAGCTTTGTAGAAAGTTTTGAAATTGGGAAGTATGAGTTTTCTGATTTTGGTCTTCTTTTTCAAGGTTGTTGGCTATTCAGGGCTCAGTTCAATTCCATATGAATTTGATGGTTGGATTTTTCATTTGTGCGAAAAAGGCCATTGGAATTTTGACAGGGATTGAGTAAATCTGTAGATCACTTTGACATCTGAACAATATAAGTCTTCCAATTTATGAACAGAGGATGTCATATCATTCATTTAGGTCCTCTTTAATTTGTTTCAGCAATGTTTCACAATTTTTAGTGTGCAAGTCTTGTGACCCCTTGGTTAAATTAATTCCCAGGTATTTTATTCTTTATTAAATTATGGAAAAATATACGTAAAACAAAATTTACTACTTTAACCATGTGTAGTGTACAATTCTGTGGAATTCACATTGTTATGTAAGAGTCACTGCTATCCATCTCCTGAACTTTTTCAAAATCTCAATCTTAAACAATAATTCCCTATTAACCCCTCCTTTACCCTATTGAATGGTCTTGGCACTTGTATCAAGTTTTTATTGCTAGGGCTGCTATAACAAAGTACCACATATTGGATGGCTTACACAACAAAAATTTATTTTTTCATCGTTCCATAGGCCAGAAATCTGAGATTAAGGTATTGGCAGGGTTGGTTTCTTCTGAGGCCTCTCTCCTTGGCATTTAGATATCCATCTTTTCCCTGTGTCTTCACATGGTCTTTCTCTGTACCTGTCTCTGTCCAAATTAGCACTTCTTATAAGGAAACCAGTCATAGCAGATTAGGGCCCAGCCTAATGACTTCATTTCAACTTAATTACCTTTTAAAGACTCTATCTCCCAATACAGTCACAATCTAAGGTACTGGGGGTTGGGACTTCAGCTTTTACATTTCAGGGGGGACACAATTTGACCTGTAACAGCACTCTTGTCAAAAGTCATTTGACAGTATATGCAAAGGTTTATTTCTGGGCTCTCTATTCTGTACCATTGGTTTACGTGTCTATCCTCATGTCAGTACCGCACTGTTTTGATTACTGTAGTTGTGTAGTAAGTTTTGAAATCAGGAAATGTAAGTTATACAACTTTGTTTTTCAAGATTTTGGCTATTTGAGGTTCTTGATATTCCATATGACCTTTAGAGTAGATTTCTCTACTTAAAAAAAAAAAAACATTTTTAGGATTTTGATAGAGATTGTGTTAAATCTGTGGATCACTTTGAGTAATACTACCATCTTGAAAATATTGTCTTCCAATCCATAAATATAGATGTATTTCTATTTATTTATGTCTTTAATTTTTTTCTACAATGCTTTTAGTTTTCATGTGTACAAGTCATTCAGCTTTACGGTTAAGTTTATTCCTAGGTATTTTATGCTTTTTGATGTTATTATAAATTAAATTGTTTTTTTTAATTTCATTTTCAGATTGTTCATTGTTAGTTGCTTTTTAAGCAACTGATTTTTGCATGTTGATTTTGTATCCTGGAACTTTGCTGAATTTGTTTATTAATTATAATGGGGTTTGTTTTGTGGGATGCTTAGAGTTTTCTACATATATGATTATGTCTTCTGCAGAGATAGTTTTACTTCTTCCTTTACAATTTGGATGACTTTTATTATCTTTTGTTGCCTAGTTACTCTGGGTTGAACTTCCAGTATTATGTTGAATAGCAATGGCAAAAACAGGCATCCTTGTCTCATTCCTGATCTTAAGGGAAAATCTTTCAATTTTTCACCATGAAGTATGATGTCAGCTTAGGTTTTTTGACATATGGCCTTTATTAAGTTGAGAAAATTTCCTTCTATTTCAGGTTTGTAGAGTGTAATTTTTATGAATAGATGTTGGATTTGCCAAACACCTTTCCTGCATCAATTGAGATCATCCTGTGAAATTTTCCCTTCATTTCGTTAATTAATTCCTTTAATTGTGTCATCAATATGCATTGTATTGATTGATTTTATATATTGAACCATCCTTGCATTCCAAGAATAAATCTCATTTTGTTATAGTGTAGAATCTTTGCAAGATGCTGCTGAATTCAGCTTGCTAGTATTTTGTTGAGGTTTTCTGCATCTACATTCATAAGAGATATTGTACTATAATTTCTTTTCTTATGCTATCTTTATCTGGCTTTGGCATCAGGGTAATTCTGGGCTCATAAAACTATTTAGGAAGGTTCCTGCCTCTTCTATTTTTTGAAAGTTTGAGAAGTATTGGTTTTAATTCTTTAAATATTTATAATTTACCAGTGGAGCCATCTGGTTCAGGGTTTTTCTTTGTTGGGAGGTTTTTGATTAATGATTTAATCTCTTTGCTTATTATAGATCTATTCAGATTTTCTATTTATTCTTGAGTCAGTTTAGCTATTTTATGTGTTTCTAGGAATTTATCCATTTGAACTATGGTATCTAATTTGTTGGCATAGAACTATTCATAATATTCTTTCATATTCCTTTTAATTTCTGTAAGGTTGGTATTAATGTCCCCACTTTCATCTGACTTTAGATATTTGTGTCTTCTCTATTTTTTTCTTAGTCATTCTAGGTAATGTTTAGTTAATTCCATTATCTTTTCAAAGAAATCTTTGCTTTTCAAAGAGACTTTTGGTTTCATTGATTCTTTCTATTGTTTTTGTATTCTTTATTTTGAACACGACTTTCTAAATTTAGCAATAATCACAGATACTTTTGCATGCCCTAATTTCCCAAATAAACTCTTTCCAGATTTTCCTCCCAGGTTTTAGGTAGCCACTAGACTAGTTAAAATAGACAAACACAATAATTTGTAAATAAGGTTTGCTCAGCTCCGTCTGGAATCAACGACCAAGATCCTACACTGGGAACGTAGGGTGCCATCTTCAAGACCACTAGTAAGCTGAGGATGGTGGCCAAGGGCAAGTGAAAACACCACAAAGCTTTCCTACCATTTTAAGTTACCTTTTTCTTGATTCAGCATTCACTTGGTTGCTGTAAACTTTTGATTATTTTCCAGAGTTCTTGTAAAGTAAATCCTGACAATTACCACTTACTTTTTCATGTTTTTGTGGAGGAACAGGAGTTTGAATCTGCCTACTCCATCAGTTTGCTGACCTCACTCTTCTAGATTTATTCTTGATCTCAGAAGTTAATTCTGTGATGGTGATTATCAGTTTTGGCCTCAAGGTTCAGTTAGTTTAAAAAAGCTTGGCCTTGGGCCGGCCCTGTGGCTTAGCGGTTAAGTGCGCGCGCTCTGCTGCTGGCGGCCCGGGTTCGGATCCCGGGCGCGCACCGACGCACCGCTTCTCCGGCCATGCTGAGGCCGCGTCCCACGTACGGCAACTAGAAGGATATGCAGCTATGACATACATCTATCTACTGGGGCTTTGGAGGGAAAAAATAAAAAAAAATAAAAAAAAATAAAAAAGCTTGGCCTTTTGACATTTGGCAAAAATAAGTATTCACTGTACCTTACTATGAACTTTGTAAAATGTTCATTTTGCCACAAACTTTATTTACTCCTACTTCTTCCAAAACATAAATATGAGGAGTATTAATGAGGATGTCTAATTAACCTTTTGGAGAAATGAATAGTATTGTTCTTGGCTTGGCTATCTGAAATATTTGCTCATGTCTGAACCTTGAGAAGCAAACTTTTTAAAAAGTTTAATAACCAGGATCTGCCATTTAACACCTGACTCAATTTAATAATGTCCAAAGGCAGATTAAATTTTTTGTGTGTGTGTGTGAGAAAGATCATCCCCGAGCTAACATCCATGCCAATCATCCTCTTTTTGCTGAGGAAGACCAGCCCTAAGCTAACATCTATTGCCAATCCTCCTCCTTTTTTTCCCTTTTTCTCCCCAAAGCCCCAGTAGATAGTTGTATGTCATAGTTGCACATCCTTCTAGTTGCTGTATGTGGGACGCTGCCTCAGCATGGCAGGACTAGCGGTGCACTGGTGCATGCCCGGGATCCGAACCTGGGCTGCCAGCAGAGGAGTGTGCGCACTTAACCACTAAGCCACGCGCTAAGCCACGGGGCTGGGCCCTAAAATGTTTTTAATTTGATAACATCTTCCTTTCTAGCACAGAGATTTCAAGAATAAAGTTTAAAAAATGGAAGAGGTAACAAAAATAACCTCTTTGAGCTCAAACCCAATATAGCTACTAAGACCAATAAACAATTTGTCAAACCCAATATAGCTACTAAGACCAATAAAACAGTTGTCTTTTAACTTAGTTGCACTTAAAACCAGAAATCTTATTTACACTTATGACATACAGCGGCATTCCAAAATTGACCTGTAATGTACAAAAGCCATCACCCAGAGTTAACAGACATGCCATGCCCCTCGTTAGCAGTAGGTCTTGGTTGGAATAATTCCTCACTCATCTTTTCTGTTTCTTCACTATCTTGCATGTGTTTATGTTTGTTCTTCAAACAATAAGTGCATTTTAATATCTTTTTCAGTTATCCCCAAATATATTTACATTGCAATATGAAATAGGCTTGTTTAAACTGAAAACACTCTTCTCTATCAAAGAAATTTTGATGAATTTCTGGGAGATTGTATGGGTCCTCTGTCTCCTCTTCCCCACCTGCCACCCTAGGCAAGCCATAGTTCCGCAGGATGTGATAGTGACGTTATAATATCCCTTTCTATTTCAGAAGACAAATTATACATTCATAGAATCCTAAAATTGTAAAATATTAGTGCCAAAAATCCCTTAGGAACTGAATAATCTTTTATAACACCTCAATTTAAAGACCAAGAAACTGAGAGTTAGTGAGGTATATTGACTTTTCTAAGGTCACATAATTGAGGCAGGGCATGGGATACTTATACAGCTATAATGGGAAAGTGAAGGATTAAATGCTGAAATGAGTGCTGTAGGTAACAATTGCAAAAAGGCAGAAATGGAAAGGATTTGAATTATTTAAAAGTTAGTTAACATTATATAGCACTTGAACTCTCACAGCACAGAAAAACACAGGAAAGCATTCCAAATAGGTGCACCACAGCCTGAAAAAAAGGTATGGGTAGCTTATACTTGATCACGATCTGCTTGGCCTATCTAGAAAGTGTGTGTTGGGAAAGGTAAGGAATTAACTAATACCCATTAGGAGACAAACCTTATGTCTTGTGCAACATTTGTTTTCTCATAATTAAAAACAATCCAAAGAATTAGTACCATGAAGTCTGTCTAACTCTGATTTCAGAGTTATTTCAGAGGGTTCCAGATCATTATTCAGAGCCTGGCAGGTGACGTCACATTTTCCAGCTGAAAATGATACCACGTTCTCTCCCATCCTTGGTTTTTTCCTGTTTGATTGGTGCAACTGCTCAAGTCACAGCACCCTATAAAGTCTATTCATTGTTCCTATTTGCTGCTATTTGCTTTTCCTGATGCCAAAATAAAGGGTAGGAATTTGCTACATGGCCTTTCCCCAGGAATATTTGCTAGATATGGGACCCACACACACCTGCGATATTCTGCAAGAATGCAACCAATATTAGAGGACATCTTTCCTCTCAAATCTCCTGGAAGGGTTGATAAAGATTCTTGGGTCACAGTCCCACTGACTTCTTGAACTGACCAATGGGTAAGATGTAGAGGTCTTTTGAATAGACTAATTGCTATCATTAAACATGTTAAAGAGACTAAAAAACGTGAATTGCAGAAATATGCCGGGAGCCATTCAGGTGTTGGAGGTTCACTGACCAGAGGACGGAATCCTTTCAGGCATCAAGCACCAGTGCTTCATTTCCCCAATTTTACCCCAGACAGAGGTTAAAAATAGATCCTGCTAATGGTTATCTGAAGCAAACCATATCACAACTAGTTAATTCTGATCACATTCCTGCTTGATATATCCTATCGTTACTCTTCCAACCAATTAAGCCCTTGCCTATCAAAGAAGGAAGTTGAATTGTGTTTGAGCCACATAGTCCAAGCGCACCTTCTCTTCCTTCACTAATCCATCAGCTCTCACTAGGTGGTTTGGAAAATGAAGACCTACAACTGTAGTCTCCCCATTCAATCTCAGGAGAGCTAGGACCAGACTCTGCCACACACAGCCACTTGGTGTCAATAAGAAAAAGGTGCTCCCCCTATGTGACTGCAGCCCTGATCAGGGTGAATGACTGACTGAGTGGGAAGAACCTCAGCTGGTTTTTGGCCCTTTAATCCCCTTATCAGGCAGCCTGTTGCAGTGGACATCCTGTCTGGCCATCTGTTGCAGCTCTGTCTACTAACAGTTGGTTCCCTTTGAGAACTGTGCTAGTCCAGAGAGGGATTTGGGAAGGGGCACTAATTAAGAGATGTGAATTCAAATTTCCACCTTCTCAGAATCTTCTCCAATGTTTACATTTTTTCCATAGCTACTTTTAATTTACAGGGGACTAAAATGCAGATAAAGTAAATTTATATCTGATTTTATTTGGTTGTATTCTATCAAATTCATTTTCTAATGTCATTGTATTTTAATAAAAGTAAATCTTTGGCTGCATAATTTGTCATATAGATAGATATTAATCATAAGACTTAGTAATGCTCTGTTTTTAAGACATTTATTTTCAATGGTTTTTATCTCAGTACGTAATGCTCTAATAAATATTTTTGTGCATAAATCTTGGTCTTCTTTTCAGATTGCTTCCTCATTCATTTATTTTACACATACATATTTTGTGTCTAGTATGTGCCAGAGATCGTTCTTAGTGCATTTAGTACACTGGTTATAAGTAATTGAAGGAAAATCTGGGATTCCAAAAATGTAAACATTTCAATGTTCTTTATAAATATTGGCAAATTTGCACCCATAGTTTTAAAGTTACAGATGGTCTTCCATTACTAAACGTTTTGAGGCCTTAGGATTGGCCTCTGATGTGTTGGAGTTTGGGATCATAATACTTACCTTTCCTTTCCTCCAGAGTTCAAAATATTAGAAGATACCTTCAAAAAAACTGATGGTCTAAAAATGGTAGCAATATCAGCTTCACTGAGATAAAATAAAGGTCCTGAGGTCCATACTGCCTGTTTCTAGTCCACCCCATTGAAAGATAGGCCCAAGAAGAGGCAGTGGAAGAAGCTGGGCCAGAAAGCACAGATCCTTGGCTAGCCTAAGTACAGGCCGGAAGCTCAGAAGGACCATGGCCGTTGCCCCCATGCATGAAACAAATGCAAGAAAACAAAGTGCAGCTTGTCTCATGCACAGAAATCTTGTGCATCCTCACCAGGATCCAGGGCATGTCAGGCTCTCCCAAGTAGGTTACCTATACCTTTTCCAGCTCCCCGCCCTCAGGGAAAGAGTAAGTGGACCTGTCTTCTGAAAGCATGTGAGGGCAAGGATTTAAGGGTGGTTCTTTTGAGAATACTCACTGAGAGTTATAGGGAGCAGTATGCCTTCCCAGAAAGAGAAGGCAATAGGGCTGTGATTCCTGGACACTTATCAACTGTGCAATGTTAGACAAATCCCTTAAATGATTTAAACCTCAAACAGGATTATAATACCCATTTCGTAGTATTATTTCATAAATTAAAGAAGATAATATCACTGAGTAATTTTTCCTCCCTATGGAGTTGTCAATTTATTGACAGAGAGAAAGTCAAAACAGTTGTTTAATACATTACCTCATTGAATGTTATAGCTATAGAGGTCAAAATGGTGAAATTAGAAATACTGTATAGCATTCTCATTATTAAGCCAATGTTTATTGAATCTTCTAGTTCTTCCAGTCCCAATTTATTCAAATCAACTACATGTAATTGTCCACATATGCTCTACAGTCTTACACTAAAGGAGCTTGCTTATTTTATTTATAGATAAGATTAACAGATTTAGTTCTTACTTGATAGACTTTGGAGATATGTTTTAGCTGTTGAGTTTAGTAGCTGTATCTGTTCGAGCATGCACTGAATGCTGCTGACTTGTGCATCTGGATATGCTCAAGCTTTGGTGGTCACATAGATTGCCTCTAAAGCTGAAGATTTATGTAATGACATGCCTATACTCACTGTGGTTGATTTACTGAAAAATCAAATTCCGTCCTGTATGGTATTATGGCAGCTTGCTGTAGTAATGTTTTCCTGTGGCTGCCAAACCGGAAAGTGTGAGCAGTTCAGGACAGGATGTGGTAATATCCTAAGGGTATTATGACCAGGAACCCAAGAATTCTCAAATGCTACCTGGGCCATCAGCGTCCCTCCCATCTGGATTCCAGCAATAGTTGCAAACAGAAGGAACAATAGCATAATGAGAATAGTAATTTCTGTGCAGCTTTCTGGTAAAAGACTGGGCTGAAGCATACGGGTTGGCCTAGAAGCTTAGTTGAAGCCTCCAACTCCCCACTCACTTCCCCGTCTCAACTAAGAGTTCTATTTCCAGCAATACTATCCTTCAAAAAATTAAAGATAAATTAAAACATTCTCAGATAAACAAAAATTGAGATAAAATGCTATTAAAAAATGTATTCTAAAAGAAACATTAAAAAGAATCCTTCAGGCTGAAATGAAAGAACACTAATCAGTAACTTGAATCCACATAGAGAAAGAAATAATACCTGTTTAGTTGAGTACACAGGTAAATGAGAAAGATGGTATTAATGTATTTTTATGTTTGTAACTCATTTTCCCCTCCTGTCTGATTTTAAAAACTACTGTATAAAGCAATAGTTCTACATTTGTATTGATGGGCAAAGATAAAACTTATTATGACAATCATAGAACAAAGAAGGAAAAGAGAATGGAGCTATGTAAGAGCACACTTTTTGTATAATATTGAAATTGTCTTAATTAATCTGAACTAAATTGTTATAAATTAACATGTTAAGTGTGACCTCCAGAGAAAACACTGAGAAAATAACTCAAGAAAGAATAGTATACGAAAGGATTTATAGATAAATATTATAGAATTCTGGGTCCAGGAATAAATTCTTATATTCATGGTCAACAGTTTTTCAACAAGACTGCCAAGAAAATTCAGTGGGAAAATAAAAGTCTTCAATAATCGGTTCAGAGACAACTGGCTAGCCCCAAGCAAAAGAATGAAGTTGGATCCCTTTCTCACACCATATACAAAATTCAATTCAAAGTGAAGAAATTGAATCAGTAATCAAAAACCTCTCAACGAAGAAAAATCCAGGACCATTCTATCAAACATTTAAGGAAGAATTAAGACCAATCCTCTAAAACTCTTCTATAAATAGAGTAGAGGCAATCATTTTATAACTCATTCTATGAGGTCAGCATAATCCTAGTAACAAAGCCAGACCAATACATCGCAAGAAAACAAAATTACAGTCTAATTTACCTTATGCAAATAGATGCAAAAGTTCTTGCCAAAATACTAGCAAAATGAGTCTGGCAGCGTATTAAAGGGATTATACCATGACCAAGTAGGATTTCTCACAGGAATACAAAGATGGTTCAATACAGGAAAATGAATCAGTGTAATACACCAAACAAATGGAATGAAGGGTAAAACCCCACATGATCACCTTAATTCATGAGTAAAATACATTTGAAAAAAATGATCACCTTTGATTAAGATCATGAACAGACTATCTCTTACCCACAGATCAATTCTCTTTGTTATTAACACTAGTTATAGCCACATTTGATAACCTAACCATCAATGCAATATCTACCCAAATAGTCAGGGTACCTAGTACATGGGCTTCCTGGCTCTTTTTAACTTCACTTGGAAGAATTAATAAGTTGAATGAAGCCTTTCTGAGAATTGTTACCTCCCTTTCTCTTTCTCTTCCTGGTCCCTTTGGCTTGGTTATGTGTTCAATATCCTTCTCAGCATTGACTGGCTATCTCTAGACACACAGGCAGAATTGCATGCCCTTCTTAGGCCTTGACTATGAGCTACATCAATTTAGCATTTTATCAGAGTTCTGCGTAGATTTGTGAAGATGTTAATATTTTAGTGAAAATTTTGCTAGTATTTCTTTTGATAACTTTTTTTCAAAATTTTGGAGGAATGTATGGGTGATTTTAGGTTAGATGTGGGGAAATTATTGTTTTTCTGGCTATAACACCATTGCAATATTCCTCAAGCTGAGGGGTTTTTAATTTGTAGTTAAAATATTCTGCAAGCCATTGTTGGCAATTTTAGCCTAGACAATCTTGAAAAACAAAAACAAAAACAAATAGACTTGACCAAGCAGGAGAATTATAATGAGGAACTATGCAAATGTGTGCGTGTATGGATGTGTGCCTGTGAATTTTAAATTAAATTTGGCTAAAGAAAACAATACTCTAGCAGTAATCTCAATATTTATAAGAGACTTAATAGGAATTTAACAAAAAGCAACAGCCCTTGAGGACATTTTTATCAGATGCCCAAAATGTGGCCTTGAAGCTTATCTAAAACCTGCTTAAAGAAATCTGATGAATAAGGAGTATAAAGAGCTTTCAATTGGGAGGATAAGAGATGAAGATCATCATCTGTGACTGAAGAGAGCAAAGTCAGCTACTATAGAAGAACCAAGGAAAGTGACACTTCTCTAAAGAAAAGGTGATTTGAATTTGAAGACAATGGGGTTGTCATCACTTCTTGTGGAAATTAGCCACCTAGTTGCAATAATCTGGAAGGAGCAGAAATAAATAGGAGTCAACAAATGTATTAAAACAAATGTTATAGTAATTTGTAAAACAACTTGCATTTTTAAAAAAAATTACATTTTTTGTAAAAACAAAGGTTGTAACGTTAGTGACTACTTGTGCTTATTTTCTCTCTCCTGTTGTTCAGGGATTTTTAGCTTCAACGCACGATAGCTTTTGACAACATGGTGGGGGTTGGAGGTCAAAGAGATTATGCTCAGACCAGGAAGACCAGAGCTGAGGTTTCTGACTTCATTGAAGGGCCAGACTCCATGGTGCATGGTAAGCAGTTTTGTAAACAGTATTATTTAAAGGTGGGCGGTAAGTTTGATTGTGAATCACCTCCATTTGATATATAAAGAGCTTCAATTCTATAGGAGACTCAGCACAAGAAGAGTATGCACTATGGAGCAATATTCTTTGTAAGCCAGGAGTGGGAAGCTCTGATGATAAGTACATTCCAAGAGCATATGGAAGCAAGTTGCAGTCATTTGAAAAGATGCTTTGTTAAATTAGGTACAGAGGTGGGATTCCAGCAATATGGAGTAGGATTCACCAAATATCTATTTCCAGGGAGAATCTGAAACCTGTGGGAGTGAATTAGTAAAAGTCTATAGCTCAAACCCAGGTGTGGAGATTTGGCCACATGGCAGAGTGTAACAAAAAGACCTATGATTCATGGGCGTGTGTGTCCAGAGCTCACTCCAACCACAGCACTTAGTCGGCTCCATAGCCACCTAGCAAATTCCAGAACTGACCAAGGAGGGGGGCAAGATTTGAGCTTTGTAGCTGATCTTGTGCAATGCCTTTAGTCCAATGTTTCTCAAACTGATATCCTAAATTACTTCTTGTGGTCAAATAAGCTTAAAAACAATACAATATGTCCATCTGATGGATTTATAAAATGTATTATCATATAGTAAATTTAAAAAAAATAACTTTGTTTATCCCAGTGTTTTCTAAATTTGCTTAAGAATCCTTGGACTGTACTTTGAAAAGTCTTGCTTTAATTCACCAGACTTCTCTCAGACCAGAGCTCCAGAAATCTAACCCAGAGGGATTCCAACCCCCCACACTCCTTGCTAAAAGCATTCACTGCACTCTTTGCTTCCTTGTTCAGCCTCTGCACTTGGCTCCTGTAGCCTATGCACCAGGAATCTGGAAGTATTTTCTTTCCCAGAAAAGGAGATGCCCAGACTCACTTATCTCTTACTGACCTTTGCACACACCGTTCTCTCAGCTGCCCCTCACCACCAGACTAACTCCTACTTCTCTTTCTGGTTTTTCTTCAGATATCAGTCACTCCCTCTCAGAAACCCTCACACCCCTCCACACCCACTCACCACCAAATCTGCGTGCGATGTCCCTCCTAGATGCTCCCTAGCTTTCTTTTGTTCAATAGGTATTCATTAAGCACTATTTTGTGCAGGTTCTAGGTGCTTGGATTACATCAGTGAACAAAACAAAGTTTCTGGCCTTAGCATCTATCTCACTAGATGCCTGCCTCACATATGTCTCATTAGATTGTAAACTCTCTACTCTCCTTGTCTCTCTCTCATGCTTACTCTAGCTCTGTAAGAACAGGATCCACCCAGTGTTTGCACATTTCATCCCCTAGGCCCAGTACAATTTTTGTCATGTTGTAGTCATTCAGTAAATGCTTGTCAATGGATATTAAAAACTGTCACATAACTTCTTATTCATTTTTTCGTTTGTTTGCTACAGTTTCATATATCAAAAGCCTATCTGGGAAGCTATCTCTAGGAGGTCAAAATAATTTATAGTACAATCTCTTTGTCAGATCTCAACAATAGTGGAGAGCAACTCTTGGGGCTTTGCCAGGTTCCCCGTGGCCGCCCCTGTTTTCTGGCAGTAAACTCCTCCACCACCGCATGCTAGTATTTCTCAGAGTTAGGAGGTTGCAGCTTTGTTAGCTTTTCTGACAACCTTCTGCACAATGTACAGTTTCAGTAAATTAAATAAAAGTAAATGAATTTCATGTTGAGATTTTTGTTGAACATGTTTGAATAGCCTCTGTCGCCTTAAGTTGTCAGTCACCTTGGACTGGGACAGAATGTAGCAAGACAAGAGTCCAGACTTTGACCAATTTGAGTTAAATCTTCCCTTCGTCCTGGTCAGGTTGCGTAACTTTGAGAAGGTTACTTGACCTTCTTGAGCCTGACTATCCTCATTTGCAAACCGGGAATGACTATGCTCACTGCTGACTTCAGAGAATTGTGTAAACATTCAAAGAACTAGGAATGTAACGTGCCTCGTGCCTCACCCAGTAGTATGTCTGACATACAATAGAAACTCTGTAAATGTTAGTTCCTTCCTTCTCCCAAGAGGGTGACTTTCCTTTTATGGAAGGAGTGGGGGAAAGAGATATGAGAATGTCAAATTTTGGTGAGAATGTTAAATGAAGACATTTTAATGTACGGATTTTAGGTCTCCCTTAGTTCAGCCTTAATTATTCAAAAGACTGAGTTGGAGTAACGTGAAGTAAATGCCTCATTTTAAAAAATTACCTGCTTAATCTAGAGAGGCTCTTTCCCTTGCTGCAGGCCTGTAATTAAGACTTGTCTGGATAAGCACCAGTATTTTAATCGAGGTATAAGAGGAAGAAGATGAAATGTGGGGAAGATAGAACTTCCAGCTTTCTTCTGAGTGAAAGATTGCTCACTTTAGAGAATAGAGTAAGTCTTCAAAAAGTGCTTACAGTGGGAAAATTTTAACATTTCCTTTTAACTATGTAAGTAACATCAATGTGCTAATTATTCTAAAATGAGCTCAGAATTTGCTGTATGGTTACACTTTATGAAATACTTGAGCTCCATTACACCAAGAAATAAAACGCTGCAAATTCATTTCTGTTAATTCATGCATAATTGCAGCAGGGGCTGGTGTGAAGCCTCCAGAATACGCACATTTTAGTTCCTTTGTTCTCACTGCATTTGTAGTTAAAGGTTTACAACAACAAAAAGGAGTAAATACATTGGACTCATAACTTTTATAAACTGTTTAAATGCATAATGAAGATGATTCATAGAAGTCTCTAATTGTATAAGCACATCACTAAATATGATTGTAAAATATCT
Organism: Diceros bicornis minor; assembly: GCF_020826845.1. Taxonomy (NCBI): domain Eukaryota; kingdom Metazoa; phylum Chordata; class Mammalia; order Perissodactyla; family Rhinocerotidae; genus Diceros; species Diceros bicornis. The sequence continues at coordinate 10,200,401 of NC_080749.1, read as the reverse complement.
TGTTTACTTTTTATATAAACCCACCATAGATATAAGAATATTGCAAACATAGCATGTATTTTGTGTAGGATGGAGATTGGATCTAATTTTCACTTAAGAAAGTGGCTTTATGTCACTGGGGCTGATTTTTTTCAATTGTCTTTTAACCAACATCAGAAAAATTCTGATAACATCTTAGTGAATATGAAGGAGGCCTTTGGTTAGCTGAATTTCTTAGTTAAAGCTTTAAACTAAACCACTTTAAAAATAATTTCTCTTTGACAATCTTGTTAAAAAGTTTAAATCAAGCTTCCAAGCTGACTGCCCCTGCCTCATGGATAAACGCAACATAGCAATTGTGATTAGATCTTTATTTGTCTCACTAAGGATTTTGTGTGATTTGAAGGGGGCCATAATAGCATTATCTAATGATCAGGTATTATAGGCCAAACATATTTGCAGCTGCTCGTTCTGCTGTTGCTTGCCTCCAACCCCTCCTTACCACATGTCCCCAGATAGTAATCCAGGAAAGAATCCCCCAGGCATATGTCAGGTACCTAGGAGGCACTCAGAACTGTTTCTGAATGATTTCATGAATTCATTTGTGAATGAATATATTGTGTAAGGATTTTACAGTAAACATCTCCAATCCTCTGTAAACTCTTTGTGGTAGCATTAATTATCACCCCATTTTACAGGTGAGCACCTGAGACTCAGGGAGTCTAAGTCATTTGGCCATTATAACGCTGAGAAGAAATAAGAGGATTGGGTTCCAAGTCAGGTTTTCAAAATCCAACCTGAGTTATTTCCAGTGCTCAAACCATGGTGCAGCTCCATCTACCAGAACAGGCTCACTGGCCTGGATTTTAGGAAACTCAAGAATGTACAGGGGATTTCATGGGCTTGGGTGCACCTCTGAGAGAGGTGCACATATGTTTCCTCATTAGGATAATCTTTTGTCTGCTCCAAATTGTTATTGAGCAAATACTTTTGTTTAGCTGAGGTTGGGTTAGTTGTGTTCTCATTAATTGGTGTTTTCCCTACAACAATAATGCCTGATATTTGGGATTCTGTAGACCAAAGTTGGAAACTCTAGAGCTTATCAGGTAACATCAATGTGAGAATCAGCCCAGCCTAACACAATTGGGACAGATAGAGATACACCCAATTCGTAACCCAACAAATGACTGAAATTAAAATTAGTGGTTCTAAAAGAAATGCCTGGAGAGTGAAAAGACAAGTTACTAATCTTCTTCCCTAAATCATAATGCTTTGGAAAGCAACATGTTACAGGGGAAACTACACAGGTTTTGGAGTCAGACAAACCTAGATTGCAATCCTGGTCTTTATGACTTGTGTGACTTTGGGACAGTCACTTGATCCTTTTCAGCCTCAACTTTCTCTCTATAAAATGGGAACACGTACCTAATTTCTCCATTTGGGATAAGGAATGAAAATAATATGTATGAAGTAGGTACCCAGACATAGGTTTTTTTGTCTCTAATCTCTGGCTTTCTATACATACTCTCTGTCCGAATTCTTGGTTGAAATTACAGAATTATGATTTGAGATTATAAGGATTAGAACTTTACATTAAACTAAATATAATTTGTTTGGAGGAATCATGCATGATCTAAAGATTTGTAGTTTGCATCATCAGTGGGTAGTTGCCAAGACTGTGAGAGATGAAGAGATGTATATATCTCTATATTGTGGTCTCTGGAGCCAGCTAATAAGCCCATGGGGGGAATTCTGAATGGGATTGATTTCCTTCTGCCCCTAGAGCTATAGATGAGCCTAAATCAGAGCTTCAGAAATAGAAAAACTGGGAACAGAGGCCAGCAACCCAGCATGCTGTTCCCAAGGCTCTCTCCTCTGGAAGGTGGGAGGTGCTGGAACATTGCTTTAAACCACACTTGGACTGAGAAGAGTAGATATAATTTTCCAATGTCCTAAGCATATTATTATTTGAATGCTTTTTTAAAAATTAAAACACCTCTAATTTTCAATCAATTAATGGATTGATTTATTTTATCGTTCAGAAAGCAATGTAGACATACATATATAATAAGTCTCTAGAAGATTTTCCTCCTTGTTTTGGTTTTAAGCATATAAAGAAATACATTAAAGTACCTACCTTATCTCCCTCTACTTCAAACCTATATTGCAATGATACCTACAATTAACAATTGTAAAAACTTGAGTGTGTACCCTTCCAGAAATATACATGGAGAAATATAAATGCTCACGCAAACACAGAGACATATGATTCTAGGCATATTGTCCTGTCACTTGAGTTTTGCTTAATAATACATGTGGACAAATTAATACATAAAGGCCTTTTCATTCTTTTTATTGATTGCATAGTATTTTTCACATGATATGGATATATCATAAATTGCTTAAACATTCTTTTATTGACATACATCCAGAATTATCTATGTTTGTTTTTTGGCTGTGTCCAACTATCCTGCAATAGATATTTTTGTAGATATATTTCTATGCATTTGCATGAGAAGTTCTGTAGGAAGCATTCCTTGGAGTAGTTACTGGTTAGAGGATGAGCATAAATTGCCTTCCAAAAATGCATTCCCACCAACAGAACATGAAAGCGCCCATGTCCTCTCATCCTTATCAGCTCTGGGTGTTTTTTTAATTGTCAGTCTGAGAAGTAAAAGTGGTATCTCATTTTATTAAGATTTACATTCTTCTAATTACTAATGAGCTTGAGTATATTTTTAATGTCTTTCTGGTCAGGAAATGAATCTACTACCGAATGAGCTTTCTTCTCATGCATGCCCACACTCCTGAACTCAGCTAGACACGTGAAAAGCTAGTGTTCCTGGTCAGAGGGAACCAGGGTACTTGTGCAAGACCAGGCACATTGTGTGTGTGTGTGTGTGTGTGTGACATTTACTACAAACTGGCAAGGCCATGTGGACACATTCTGGTGTTTGCTCTGGGCATTCATTTCTGCAAAAGCACACATTTGCCTAAATGAAATGAAATGAATCCTAAGTCTTTTATTTTCCTTTTACTAATTTGAGAACCTTTTATTTGAGAATTTATCAAAATATCTTAAAATAATTTAGAGACAAAGAATGTGGAAAAGGATTATTATAAAATAAGGGCTTAGAGTCTCTGCTTTAGATAAATTTTTTAGTATGAAATCGTATCTCGTTTTCAGTTCCAAAAAATAGCCCCTGACTCAGTCAGCATTCAGCCCAGAGTTAGGAAGCATTTGTGACATACCACAACCTGGCTGGTATTAGGATAGAGAAATGAAAGTTTAATTCTCTACCTTCCGGGAGCTCACAGTCAAGAGGAGGAGGAGGTGAAAAGTAAAGATATCAGTATAATACAGTGAACTGAATATTTTAGAACTGGTAAATATTGAGTGCAATAAAGACGTGGGGTATGGATTGTTTGGGGTCTGCTACTTCCTTTATTGTCTCCATAGCAGTTATAGAATCCTCTCTGGAAAGAAATTTGCTTTGTGTACGTGTGTGTGTATGTGTGTGTGTGTGCATGTACCAAACCTTTATTGAATTCACTGATCTACAGAATATATGGCTGACTCCTACTCAACAATTTTAATATGATTGCACCACACTGAAAGTCAGAGAATGAAAAGACAGATTACAGACCATGCTGTAATTCAATTATGGAACAACAGAAAAGGAGGGAATTAATAAAGAGTGAAGTTCCACATTTGCAAATGAGTTGTTGCAACTAGCAGAAAAAATTAAGATTCTCAGATGCCAGTGCTCACAGAGGTGAAGGTGCAGGACACGGTATGGAGAAGTTGTTAGGAACGAAGCAAGAATGCAGATGCTAAGACAGAATGAATCATCAAAGCCGATAACACTTGAAGCCCTTGCGTTCAATTCCAATGATTCTCGGCGTGGATGAAAATAGTTGACATATTGTTCCTCTATTATATTTGTGTTTTCATGCTGCCTTTGCTCTTTCAGACACAGGGAGTACAGATAACAAATATAAACAGGAAAAATGCCTTTTTGCAGCATTTTGCAAAAGCTAAGAAGGGAAAAGTGCTGAAAATTTTGCAAAAACTTCTTGATCAGTTTTGCACACCCAAGGGCTCCATGTAATTTGAGTAAACAAAGAGAACACTTTTTGCTGGCATTGCTGGTTCCTCTCTTACTTCTTCCCGTCACATCCTGGCCGTTGCATTCCTGAAAATCTTTCCTGGAACCCACTGTTCCTGTTTCTTACTTATCTGTTCCTCTGTTTTATACACTTCTTAAAGGAGCTTGGTATCCTCTGAAGAACAGCACAATGCATCTTGGGGGAAAGATGTAGACTAAATTAGCTATTGCAGATGCTTTGTGTATGAGAACAATGTTTGGAGGAGTAGATTGAGGTCTCAGTATGGGGACCTGGCAGGTTTGGCTGTGGAGTTTGGAGCTTATTGAATGGGCCCTGGGGCTCCGCATGAAAAACAGGAGGCCTTGGTGAGATTGATCAGATGCAAACTCAGAGAATGAATGGTGGAGAGTGATAGGAAGAGATATTGAAGGCAGAAAGACTATTACAGAAATATAACTGTGAAGAGTAAATTCATGTTTGAGCTAATATTGTAGAAATGGAAGATTAGGAGCATATACAGATTCATCCTTCATTCATTCAATGTTCAAATTTTGTTTTGGACATTTGTGTTGATGCTCTGTAAAGATCCAAAGATGTATCAGGCACCTTTTAATCTCTCACACTTTCTACAACTAATTACTTCTATTGTTTTTAAGATTCACTTCAAGTGTGACCTGCTGGAGAAAGCCTTCTCTGACATCGTCACACTGTGAGATTGGTGGCCAGGTCCATGCTTTGACAGTCCTGGTGGTTTCCATGGTTATATGCTCTTCACGTTGTTGTAATTATCTCTCTATATGCACATCATCCACTTTGTACCATGAAACCCTTCAAGGCAGTAACTATGTGTCATTCATCTTGGTAGCCCCCAGGAAGTAGCACAGTGCCAGCAACAGAGGAGGCATCAGCAACAGCCAAAAGAATGATGGCCTCACTTATGGAGGAAAGTGTGATGTGGGTACACAGTGCTGTATCGACTTTGGTTAAAAAAAATTGTCATCACTTGTATAAGAGACGGACAAATATTGGAAAGTCAGAAGACTTCCCAGAAAAACTATGGGAAAGTTTGGGTTCATTTAATCATGTGTTGCATGTGAGGAGATACTAAGTGTCTGGAAGAGATATAAAGAAGGCAAAGGCACAGTGCAGCACAGTGCAGTTAAGGAGGAAAAGCTCTGCTCAGCTTTGGAAAAGGAAGATTAAGTATTAGGTCTGAATAGAGAAGGAAGGCCATAAATAAGGGAAGGAAGAAACAGCATTCAAACTTAGAGATTAAAAATATGTAGGAAGTTGAATATAAGATAAATTAGGCTGTACAGTTCCATTTGGAGACTGAAAACAATCTGAGGGTTTTTGAGGCCAGTTGTTATGTAGTGTTGACTCTATGGCATAGGACAAACCTGATGTTTAAGATGCTGCAGGAACAGCACATGGGACATCAAATATAGCAGTACAGAAAGAAGCTAACGATGTGGCATTGGCTCTCCAGTGGATGGTCCTGGATGGATTTACATATGCCCTTCATTTATTTATTCCTTAATGCAACATTGCTGAATGTTCAATGAGTGACTATCACAGGGTGAGAAGCTGAGTTAGTACTCTACGTTTGCTAAATAAATGCTAGAGCTTTGAGGGTTGCTAAACTAAGACAAGTGTTTTGTAACTCTAATACTAAGTAGAATCAGGGCATTTAGAGGGACAGAGAGGACTAGGTAGAACCCCGTTGAAAAGGCATCAATTGATTTTAGCCTGGAAAGATGAATAGACAGATAGGGAAGAGAAATTGTGGGAAAGGAATCTAGACATTGGGAAAAGCAGGGATAGACATTTACAGCAGAAATCAATAGACAGATCTAAGAAAATGTTAGGAGCCCTGTTTGGTAGACATGTGTGTAGCTGTTACCGAACCAAAGTGAGTTTGTCTCCTGGCGAGTTAAAATCAGACTCTCCACCAGAAGTAGTTGTCATGCAAAGTAGGGTATATTTGCAGCAAATACGAGGCCATGCGGAAGCATTTCCAAAGTCATGGCTGTCCCCTAAAAAAGGGAAGCTGGGGTTTTTTATTTTGGGTGGGGAATGAATATTCAAAAGGGAGACGTGGGTTGGGCAGGCCCCATGGCTTAGCGGTTAAGTGCGTGCGCTCCGCTACTGGCGGCCCGTGTTCGGATTCCGTGTGCTCACGGACGCACCGCTTCTCCGGCCATGCTGAGGCGGCGTCCCACATACAGCAACTAGAAGGATGTGCAACTATGACATACAACTATCTACTGGAGTTTTGGGGAAAAAAAAAAAGGAGGAGGATTGGCAATAGATGTTAGCTCAGAGCCGGTCTTCCTCAGCAAAAAGAAGAGGATTAGCATGGATGTTAGCTCAGGGCTGATCTTCCTCACACACACAAAAAAGAGAGACGTGGGTATACACTTGTGCAGGGTCAGTTAGCATCTCTCGGTTCATGTGCGCAGGTGTTGCTCTTGCAGTGGGGCTCAGTCTGGTTCAGGGTGGTTGGTGACTGCATCTCTTAACATAACAACAAAAAACACAATTTGAAGAAGCAGTTAAATGCTTCTGAAACTTCCCTTGAGTTCCTGGGGGTAATTAGTGACATAGCCACCATTAAAATGAAGATTCTGCTGGTGAGACACTCCCACTGCATACCAAGTGAAAGGCAGATATAATTCAAAATTGTACGAATGTATGTAAATATGTAGTCTCAGTTCCTGTTGATGAGACCACACATAAGGTTTTTCTGAAAATATCCCTTGAGAATTCTCTCCTGTCCCCATAGCTCATCATCTTTTCATAGTGGGCATCTATTTTCTTCACAAAGATCATGATAAAAAGCCAACGGTCAATAAACTTGGAAAGAGTCCAGGACTAGGTAGAGAACCAGGAGCGAGCCAGGCTTGATGGCTGATGAACAGTCTGACTTTGGGGCAATTTGCTTCCCTTTTGAGGCTCCGTTTCTCACAGTTTTAATTATGTTAAAAACAATATTGAGCTCAATCATATCTCAAATCCTTTCTGGCCCCAAGAAGCTTTAAGTTTGTTTCTGTCTTCTGTTCGCATTCAATTAAAACACAATGAAAGAGAGAGTGTATGACCTAGCCAGGGCAATACTTTCCAATGATTTAAATCACCTTATAACCAGTGTTTTAAAACCCAAATAAACCATGGTCTAAAAGAGGTGATTCCAGCATCCTGCAGTTTTATAGACTGAGCAATGAAAGAGTTAACAAGCTCCCCATTACAGGCCTGGGGTGGGATTTCCTCTCCCTGGGCAAATTAAATCAACTCAAGTCATCAATCTTTTCATTTCCATTTTCAAGTGAGAAAACATACAATCATCTAAAAATATAATTACAGGGAGAAATGAATGAGGCAGTGTGTGTGTATGTGTGTGTTTTAAATTACCCTTTTCAGAATAAATATTTCTGCAGACTGAATTTCTCCACTACTGAAGAGCCTTCTCTCAAATGTATTCAAATTTAGGTGAAAATAAATAAATAAAAGTACATTTCTTGGTGTTAACGTAATTGGCAATCAGAGGGAAAGGTCAATCTCAGCCCTTCTGTCCATACAATGGGTTTGATTGTCAGAGAAATGAGACATCTCCGGTTGTACTACTATTAATTGTTACTTTAACTGAAATAATAGGCTAGCTTTTTTTTTTTTTTTAAAGAAAACTATGGATTTTTCTTGAAAGTGCAGACTTGCCAGCTTGTTCTACTGTTACTATTCGGAAACGGCATAAAGTCCTGATTACTGATGCTGGCGACTGGGAAGCCCGTTGGTAGACACCTTTCCACTGGTGGGATGTAAGTAAGGCTCACATAACGCCTGCTGCTTGGATGTGCGGGCAGGAGTGTAGCAGGTGACGCTGCAGTGGGTGCGTGGAGCTGTGAGCAAGCAGGCTGCACAGCCATAACTTAGCTTCTCTTCAGCTCCCTTTCCGAGCATAATATGTGCAAAACAAAAGCAAAGGAATTGACGCACAAGGCTGTATGTTCTTGCACCTCCCCGTTATATGAGTAAGGGAACATGGAAGGAAAGGCAACGTTAAAGACATGACAAATTATTTAGCAGAAATCTCTTCCTTTCTCCCTTGAAAATTGACATTTAAATCTACACCATTCCATCTCAGAAATGCAGGGAACTTCTGTAAGATTTTTCCTTGAGGTTTGCATTTGCCCCACACAGAGAAGAAAAATATTCTTTAGAAGATTGAGGTGGGCTTGGTCGTGGAGATTAGCATTTCACTCAGGTCTTATGAAGTATCAGCATGATTCTGCAAGTCAGACTTAGTAATGTCAGGTACCTGTATATTTCTGGGAGATTTTAGAGCAGACAGCCACAAAATATAAGAATATTTAAAATATAAGAATTTTATTTATTTAAAATATAGGAATACACAGTTTACGTCAAATTTTTCTTTGGGCCCAAACCTACCAGTTGCTGAAAAGGTTAACGCAAACTATATGCATCCAGATATTCAAACAACAAAGATTCGTTCATTCATTCATTTATTCATTCTACAAATATTTATTGAATATCAATCCATGAAGTCTTACTTTCATGAAGTTTATATTCTAGTACATCCTCATCATTTTAGCATTTTTATAATTTTAATATTTTATGTGGAGTTGTATACCTGTACACACACACACACACACACACACAGTATTTTCATCAGACAGAGTTCTCAATAGAAAGAAATAAAAGAAAGCAATAACAGAAATTGACTATAGTTTAAGCTGCAAATGAGTTGTTGAAAGGATATTAGGTAGTTCATAAAACTGTAGAAAATGCTAGAGATCCAGGCTTAGATACAAAGCAGGAAAAAGGAACCATGGCCAATTTAAAAACACTATAGAACCAGCATGGGAGGACATTGCCACTGCTACAGCTGAGCAAACGATGTTGTAGCTCCCAGCCCTGGAGACCTGGTGTTGCCACTGAAAACAATGACCCTCTGCTTCTGGGCTCCCAAAGCTGTTGCCTCCATTCCTGTTTCTTAGGGTCACAGCCAATGATGTGAGTCCCAGGGAGGTGTGTTTGATTGGCTGAGCGTGGTCACTGTGAACTAGAAATTGAGTCCTGGTGAAATACACACCACATTTAGTCAAATGTTAATACCTATAAAGTAGGTAGCTAGTCCTCCAACCCCCACCCCGCAATTTGATTTGAGTATCATGAGGACAGAATACGTTTGATTTTACTTCTGTTATTTCAGTTTCCAGCATAGCACAGGTCACATAGCAAATGCTCATTAGATGAATGAATATATGAGGTCTGGAGGTTAAGACAGCTTCTTACTCTACATGTTTACATTTTCTTTTTATTCTCTCTCAGATTTGAGCCAGCCCCTGATGAAAACATTAGATGTTTTATTTAGGTTTTGAAAGTCCACTAGAATAGGATGAGTCTTTGGTCTCTTTCAGATCATCCTGGGACTCAGCGGCCACTGAGCTCCTTTGAGGAATAAGAGTTGAGTGTACCCAGAAAAGCATTTCTCTCCCAGAGCAAGAAGCCACAGGGGGATGAGGCACAGCTGCTTGGCTGCCAGAGCACCGAGAATGACTAGCTCTTCCTGACTAAGCTGAGACCTGGCAACAGCTTTGGATCCACATCTTTCTAGTAAATGTTTAGTAAAAATGAATTATGTTGTTCTGAAAAGTCACCTTGAGATTCAGGGTGGTCCACACAGGAAGAAAAGAATGGTTCGATATTAGTGTCCCACATTTCAGGAGGCTTGGTTCTTAGAAGACTCATTATTCAGAGCAGATATTTAATCAGGAGGATGGAGTGTCAAGGTCAAACTCCTTGAGAAGATCCCATGTGAGGAGACCCTTCTACTTTTCAAGCTAATTGCATGTGTGCCATAAATCTTAGAAATTTAAAAAGAAGGTGTGACTTGCTAGATATTACACTTAGAAACATGTTTTTGTAACTGCTAAGACATTTTCCCTCGTTTGCTATTAGAAAACTATTCAGAACATTTAGGATTCTAATTCCCATTCATACAGCCTGGAAGAAATTAAAATACAAAGACCCGGAAGCATCAAGTTTGAAAGATAAAAACTCGTGCAGTGTGCCTTTCTAAACAACAACGACAGAATAGTATATTCCTGTGGGACACAGTCCTTCTTGCCACCTTCTAAATTGAAAAAACACCAGCCCTCAGATTCCTATACGGACACACACGTGCACATAAAGACAAACTACATTCAGAGAAACAGGAGAAAAGAGCCCACATTTATGAGGTGCTAACAATGTCAGACAAAGTTGAAGGTGCTTCTACTTGCTTTCTCATTTATTACTCACAACAAAGTTGGCAGTTCTGTGTTAAAATTACTATTGTTTGTTAGATCTGTGATGAGGCCTGAAAATTTGTATTACTAGCAAGTTTTCCAGATGATATTGAAGCTGCTGGTTCTGGGAACACACTTTAAAAACCACTGCCTTAAATATTTGGCCATAGATAGTATTGATGAAACTTGCAGGAGAGCCAAGAACCTATGATGGAAAAGAATAAAGTAAGGAGAACATATACAACCAAATGACAAAGGTTATGATGAAGTCATGGTAAAGAATTGGTGAAAGGATAGTCAACTGAGAAGTTATGGTGAATCTAGATACAGATGCATGTATAAAAATTCAATACACCAGAGAGGTGGCATTGCAGATCATTGGGAAATAGATGGACTAGTTGATAATTGGAGCAAGGACAATTGTTTCCAATACAGGAGAAAAAAAAGTAAATGAATATCTACACTACATCATACACAAAATAAAGACGTGAAAGGCAAAGGTTTAAACTTTTGAAGTAAATATGGAAAATATTTTGGCAAATTCATGGTAGTGAAATATTTCTTAAACGCAAAAATATTAATCATGAATAAAAAGATTGATAAATTTGATTACATTATAATTAAAAATCCCTGCCTCTCAAAACACTACATTAAAAAAAGTAAAAAGAGATGGGAAGATATATCTAAACTATACATATATAAGAAAATATAGTATAAATAACTCCTGAAAATCAATTAAAAAATAGCAAAATCTCATCATCTCATCTCAACATCTTGAACCCTGTATATATTCTGAAACTTTATCTGGAAAACTCTTTAGAACCAATGATAAAAATAACTAAAAAAGATAAAAGATATAAAATAGAAAAGATAAAAAGATATAAAATTGATACACAAAAATCAATAACTTTCCTATACACAACGAATAACTAGTTGGAAGATACGTTGGACAAAACTGCATTTTCCATAGCAAGAAAGAATAAAAAATATTAGGAATAAACTTAATAAGAAATGGGCAACACTGATATGCAAAAAAAAAATTCAAAACATTCCTGAAAGATAAGTAAATATGAACTAATGAAAAGTTCTTGTATAGGATGACTCAATATCGTAAAGATGTTAATTCTTCCTAAGGTAAATGAGACATGTAATGTAATCCAAGTAAGAATTCTAACATGTTTGTTTATGGAGTTATAAATGTTGATAATAAAATTCATATGGAAAGCAAACATGCAAAAGAGCAGGAAAATACTAAAAAAGAAAGCTACAAGGAGGAACTAGCCTATCAGACATACTACAAAATATACTATAAAGCTTTACTAATTAAATCAGTATGGCACTGTCTTATGACTAGATAAACTGACCAGTGGAATAGAATAGAAAGCTCATATATATGAAATTTTAGTCTATAATAAAAATTGATGTCTCAAAACACTGTTGCCAAGAAGAACATACTAAGAAATGGTGCTGGGACAGCTGGTTATATTTTGAATAAATAGAACAGGGAACTAAAAAAAACAAAAAGAGAAATTAAATTTTCAAAAACCATGCAAGCACTTGAAAAAAAATGAGTGATTTCACTTGTAAATTGGGTGCAAAGTTTTCCAACTATGGTTAAAAATCTGTTCATAGTAAAAGAAAGACTGATAAGTATGGCTATATATAAGTAAAAGAAAAGAATCTTTTTCATTAAAGAAGGAAAATAGATGAATAAAATCTGATTGAGAAATAAGCAAAATAATGAGTACAATTCACAAAAATTGGAAAATTTCTCTTAAACATATAAAAAGGTATTCACCCTCGCTAACAATGAGAAAATGCATAAAAACAAAAAAACACACAATATATAAAATTTTCATCTATCAATTTGGCAAGAGCCCAGGACTCTAGGTTATTAGAGGCCTCAGTGCCTTCTCCAGAAGCAATGCTACTCTAGTAACAATTAGCACACCAAGAGGCTAGATCTTGCTTTCTAAATACCATTCTTCATTAAAAAAACGAAATCTGCCCATAAAAGCTTGATACCTAACTAGTTTCTTCCTCTTCCCAGATAATGCCCATCACCTTGAGCCCAGCAACCCCTGGGTTATCCTTTATGTCCCTCTATAGCTGGCCTCCTCCAAAATGTAGATTGTCACAATTCCTAACTCTTAGGCCTCTGGGGGTCACTAAAAAATGGATTTTAGACACAACTGGGGCAAGAAAAGTATAGCATGAGCCTGGAACATCTTGTGCCAGAAAATAGGCTTGTACTCAAAGAGTAGTGGGACATCGGGGCCAGACCAGTGGCATAGCGGTTAAGGTTGTGTGCTCTGCTTCAGCAGCCCGGGGTTCGCCAGTTCTGATCCTGGGTGCTGACCTACGCACCACTAGTGAAGCCATGCTAAGGCTGTGTCACACATAGAGCAACTAGAAGGGTGTACAACGGTGGCATACAACTATCTATTGGGGCTTTGGGGAGAAAAAAGGAAAAAAGGAAGAAGACTGGCAACAGATGTTAGCTCAGGGCCAATCTTCCTCAAAAAAAAAAAAAAAGAATAGTGGGACATGTAAAAGGACATAGAAGCAAACCTGAAGGAATGCTTACCAAATCTGGCCCAATTCAAACATTGAAATAAATACATTACTAATGGATTATAAATCAGAATCAAATAGGGATGCTTGAGTGCATATGGATATAAATAAACACTTACATAAATAAATGGGGGAAACACATACATAAATAAATGAGGGAGAAGGGAAAGGTTTTTCCTTAGCATATAATGCAAACTAATAAGTGTAGAGGTGATGATGAAATTAGGAAATCATCATTTGAGAACCACTACAGTAATAACTATTTATGGCAAGAATCATCAAGGAATGCTAAAACTAGTGGATGAAAGTTTAATGAGAAGCAGAATATTTACCTATCTCCAATTGTTATTCCATAATATATTTATTAATTAAAGGTGAAAAACATTCAATTTACAGTGAAGAAATCTGGCAGACACAACCTTAACCAAAGTAATCGAAGGTAACATTACAAGTAACGGTGCAGAAGATAAGATGTGCCTCCTGATGCGAGGTACCATGAAGGACAAAGCATCACTTTTATGTTATTTTTACCAAAAATACATAAGATATATATAAACATGAGGAAATATTATACAAACAGAAATTGGGACATTTCCTACAAAATAAATGGCCTGAACTCTTAAAATATGAAGGCTATGGACAATAGACTGAGAAACGGATCCAGATTAAAGGAGAATAAAGACACATGACTAAATGCAACTGGATCCTGGACCAGATTTTTCTTTTCTATGACAAATTTTAGTAGGACAAGTGACAGAATTTTAATAAGAATAATAAATTAGATTCTAATATTTTGTAAATATTAATTTCCTGAATTTGGTAATAACTGGTTATATAACATAATATCCTTGTTGTTAGGAAACATACATTCAAATCTTCAGGAGTATAGGAGTGTCACGTCTTCAGTTTATTTTTGAATAATTTAGTAAAAGAATAGAGAGAGAGAAAGAATCTAAGACTTAGAGAATAACAAAGTGAATGTTATTGTAAAATATTAACATCTGAGTGAAGTGTATATGGAATTCTCTGTACTTTTTTACAACTTTTCTGTAAGTAAAATTATTTAAAATGAGAAAGTATAAAAGAGTAGATGCTTGAGGCACACTTCAGACTTAGCAAATTAGATTCTGTTGGAATGAGGCCAAAGAAAATTATTTTTGACAAGTTTCCAAGTTTGTTTTAATAAACAATAAAATGTATGCAACATACCTCTAAAAAAAAAACTAAAAGAGACAAAAACAACAAAAAACTTAGTAGATGTTTAATCTATTTGCTTCCATGTTTCAGTAACTACAATTTTTTTCTAGACAAAATTCTCATTTATACACGTTCTTACTTATCTCTCAATTTAATGGCAACTACCTTGAGGCCATCGGGCTTGGATGGGAAGGACACACTCGTAATCGGATCTTTTCTGTAGGGCTGAATCTTTGTGACTATAGCTCAAATGCTTTTTCAATATTATTTCCTTGCACTTAGGTCCAGAAAAAGCTTTTCTGACCCTCACTTTTCATTCACTTTCATTTTTGCTTCCAAACCAATTTCTTCTCACTTTCTTCTAATTTATTGTTAGCCCTGGAAATAACAACCCACACACTACCAATATTTGGTTACCTGACCTTTCTCCCTAGAGCCATAGACTCAGGCGATTCTTGGTCTGCCTTCCGTAGCATTGCAGGTACTCAAACTGAAAAGGATTCTTATGTCTTCGACATCATATGTCTTCAAAAGCATCATCCTGGGCATGAGTGTCTAGCTAGAAATAGGTAAGAGCAAGGGGATTGTAATTGACTATACTTTATAGGCCAGTGTGGGTTGTAGCCATATGGCACATCTACCCACCTTCCATTTGTCAGAACTCAATCATGGTCTAACCTAACAGCAAAGCAGTCTGTAAAATGAAGTGCAGCTGTTTGTCTAGCAGGGGAAGAAAATCATCTTAGTGATCGGCTCACCAGTTGTAGTTTATAACCAAGTGTATGATATTTTATCATTTTCCTTTCAACATTCACGTGTTCTCATGTTATAACTAACTCTTTTGAATAAATGTAGGTGATTTTTTTTTAATTATGACAGCCACTTTTTTATTGTGATAAAATATACATCACAAAATTTATCATTTTAACCATTTTTAAGTGTATAGTTGAGAAGCATTAAGTACATGCACATTGCTGTGGAACTATCACCACTATCCATCGCCAAAACTTTTTTGTCTTCCCAAACTGAAACTCTGTACTCATTATCCAATAGTTCCCAATTCCTCATTCCCACCACCCCTGGCTACCACCATTCTATTTTCTGTCTCTATGAATTTGAATATACCAGATATCTCATACAAGCGAAATCATACAATATTTTCCTTTTGTGCCAGCTTATTTTATTTAGCATAATGTCTTGAAGATTCATCCATTCTATAGCATGTGTCAGAATTTCATTCCTTTTTAAGGCTAATTTTCCATTTTATGTCTATACCACATTTTGTTTAACCATTCATTCATCAGTGGACATTTGGGTTCCTCCTGCCTTTTGGCTATTGTGAGTATTGCTGCAATGAAAAGTGATGAACAAACATCAGATCAAATCCTTTCAATTATTTTGGATGTATTGCTGGGTCATATGATAATGCTGTGTTGCATGTTTTGAGGAACAACCATGCTGTTTTGCACAGCAGCCGCATAAGGTTTCCAATCATAAATGCATGAAATTTCCCATTTCTTCACCTCCTTGATAGCATTTTTTGGTAATAGCCATCCTAAAGTGTGTCAGTGCTATCTTATTGTGGTTTTAATTTTCATATCACCAATGATTAGTGATGTTGCTTCTTTCCATGTACTTATTGATCAGCTGTATATTATCTTTAGAGAAATGTCTATTCAAGTCTATTGCTCAGTTTTTAATCAGGTTGTTTGTTTTTTTGTTGTTGTTGAATTGTGGGAGGTCTTTACATATTCTGCATATTAATCCTTTATGAGATATATGATTTGCAAATATTATGTACCATTCTATGGGTTTTTTTTTCACTCTCTTGATAGTATCCTTTGATGCACAAATGTTTTTATTTTTTTTCAGCTTTATTGAAGTATAATTGACAAATAAAATTGTGGTATATTTAAAGTGTCAATATGGTGATTTGATATACATATATATCGTGAAAGAATTTCCACATCAAGTTAGTTAACGCATCTCTCATCTCACAAATTAATTTCTTTCTTTTGGTGAAAACACTTAAGTTCTACTCTCTTAGCAAATTTAAATTATACCATACAGTATTACCAACTAGAGTCACCATATTACACATCAGATCCTCAGACCACATTCATCTTATAAATGAAAGTTTGTATCCTTTTACAGGCTTTTCTCTATTTCCCCCAGACTCCAGCTCCTAGAACCTGCCTTTCTACTGTATTTTTCTATGAGTTTGACCCTTTTTTTTTTAGATTCCACATATAAGTGATACAATGCAGTATTCATGATTCTCTGTCTGGCTTATTTCACAAAGCATAATGCCCTCTAGGTGTATCCATATTGTCACGAACGGCAGGATTTTCTTCTTTTTTTTAAGGCTGAATAATATTCAACTGTATATATATGTATCATGTTTTTTTTATCAACTCATCTGCTGACAAACACTTAGTTTCCATTCTTTGGCTATTGTGAATAATGCTACAGTGAACACGGAAGTATAGACACCTTTTTGAGACAGTGATTTTTGTTCTTTTGGATATATTCCCAGATGTGGGATTGCTGGATCATATGGTAGTTCTATTTTTAATTTTTTGAGGAACTTCCATACAGTTTTCCATAGTGGCTGTACCAGTTTACTTTTCTACCAACAAGGGTTGCCTTTTTGGATAGTAAGGACATTTTTGTAATATTAATTCTTCCAACTTATGAATATGGAATCTTTCTATTTATTTGTGTGTTCTTCAGTTTCTTGAATCAATGTTTTCCAGTTTTCAGTGTACAAGTCTTTCATCTTCTTGGTTAAATTTATTTCGAAGTCTTGTATTCTTTTTGATGCTATTGTAAATAGGATTTTCTTAATTTCTCTTTCAATTAATCTGTTGTTAGTGTACAGAAAAGCAACTAATTTTGTGTATTGATTTTGTATCCTGAAACCTTACTGAATTTGTTGAGTAGTTCTAACAGTTTTTTGATGGAGTCTTTAGAGTTTTCTATATATAAGATTATGTCATCTGTGAACAGAGACAATTTTACTTCTTCCTTTCCAATTTGAATGTACTTTATTTCTTTTTCTTGACTAATTACTCTAGCTAGGACTTTCAGTAGTATGTTAATAAAAGTGGCGCAAGTGAGCATCCTTGTCTTGTTCCTGATCTTAGAGAAAAAATTTTGAGGATTTCCCCTTTGAGTGTGATGTTAGCTGTGGACCTGTCATATATGGCCTTTATTATGTTGAGGTATGTTCCTTCTATGCCCAATCTGTTGAGAGTTTTTATTATGAAAGGATGTTGAATTTTGTCAAATACTTTTTCTGCTTCTATTCAGATGATCATATGATTCTTATTCTTCATGCTGCTAGTATAGTGTATCACATTTATTGATTTGCATATGTTGAAGCATTCTTGCATCCCAGGAATAAATTCCACTGATCATGGTGTATGATCCTTTTAATGTATTGTTGAATTCAGTTTGCTAATATTTTGTTGAGGATTTTTGCATCTATGTTCATCAGGGATATTAGCCTGTAATTTTCTTTACTTATAGTGTCCTTGCCTGGCTTTGTTATCAGGATGATGCTGGCCTTATAAAATGAATTTGGAAGTATTTCCTCCTCTTCCATTCTGTGGCAGAGTTTTAGAAGGATTGGTATTAATTTTTCTTAAAATATTTGGCAGAATTCACCAGTGAAGCCATATAGTCCTAGACTTTCCTTTGTTGGGAGATTTTTGATTACTGATTCAATCTTCTTGTTGGTAATTGTCCTGTTCAGATTTTCTATTTCTCCATGGTTCAGTCTTGATAGATTGTTATGTTTCTTAGAATTTATCCTCTTCTTCTAGATTATCTAATTTATTCATGTATAATTGTTCATGGTAATCTCTTATGATCCTTAATGTTTCTGTGTTATCAATTGTAATGTCTCCTCTTTCATTTCTGGTTTATTTGAGTCTTCTCATTTTTTTCTTAATTCATCTAGCCACAGGTTTGTCAATTTTATCTTTTCAAAAAATCCAGTTCTTCTTTTCATTTATTTTTTCTGTTGTCTTTTTAGTTTCTATTTTATTTATTTCCACTCTGACATTTGTTATTTCCTTCCTTCTACTAACGTTGGGCTTAGTTTGTTCTTCTTTGTCTAGTTTCTTGAGGTATAAAGTCAGGTTATTAACTTTATTTGAGATCTTTCTTTCTCAATGTAGGCATTTATCACTATGAACTTCCCTCTTCAAACTACTTTTGCTGTGTCCCATAAGTTTTGGTATGTTGTGTTTCCATTTTGATTTCTCTCAAGATATTTTTTTATTTTTTCTTTTGATGTTTTTCTTTGACCCACTAGCTGTTCAGGATGATGTTTAATCTCCATATATTTGCAAATTTTCCAGTTTTCTACTTGTAATTGATTTTTAGTTTCATACCATGGTGGTAGGAAAAGATGTATGCTTGAGAAGTTGTGTATTCTGCTGCTGTTGGATGGAATGTCTGTATGTGCTGTTAGGTCCATCTAGTCTAACATGTAGTTTAAGTCTAATATTTCCATACTGATTTTTCTCTCTGTATGATTTATCCATTGTTCAAAGTAGAGTATCCCCTATTATTATCATATTGTTGTATATTTCTCCCTTCAGATCTGTTAACATTTGCTTTACATATTTAGATGCTCTGATGTTGGGTGCATAAACACTTACAATTGTTATATCCTCTTTACCCTTTATTGCTATACAATGAACTTCTTTGTCTCTTGTTACCATTTTTGGCTTATTAAAGTCTATTTTGTCTGATACAAGTATAGCTACCCCTGCTTTCTTTCAATTTCCTCTTTCATGGAATATTTTTTTCCATCCCTTCCCTTTGAGCCTATGTATATCCTTAAAGCTGAAGTGAATCTCTTATGGACAGCATATAGATGGGTCTTTTTTTTTTTTTCCCCCATCCAGACACTCTATGTATTTTTATTGGAGAATTTAGTCCATTTACATTTAAAGTATTGGTAGTTACAGACTCACTATTGTCATTTTGTTAATTGCCTTCTGGCTGTTTTGTAGTTCCTTTCTTCCTTTCCTCCTCTCTTACTCTCTTCCTGTGATTTGATGCTTTTTTATAGTTGTATGCTTTGATTCTTTTCTCTTTATCTTTTGTGTGTCTACTATAGGTTTTTGCTTTGTGGTTACCATGATGCTTACGTAAAACATCTTATAGTTATAACAGTTTACATTAAGTTGATAATAACTTACCTTAGAATGCATGCAAAAGCTCTGCATTTTCACACCCCATTCACATTTTATGTTTTTGATGTCACAGTTTACATCTCCCAGCAAGAAGGATTGCAGTCAGCACCTAGATGCAGACTGATCAGAAGCTGGACCAGCAGGCAGCAGTGGTGAAAATATGCATTCAAACCTCTTGCAAGGAGAAACTGGGAGATGGGCATTTTTGTTTGCTCTCTCTGTGCTGAGCCCAGGTGTATAGTCATAAGGAGTACTCCTTCACCCTTTTGAAACTCCTTCTTTCTTTGCTATTATCCTGTGGATTTTGTGAATGCAATTGCTGCTGGCTGGTGAATGCAGAGGTAGGTGATTTGGGGGCCCATCGCTCAGAGAGCAGCCTTAAAAGTTGAGATACTGGATGTGTAAACAAACTCCTTCCAGGTAGATACTGGTGACTTAGTTTTATGGGAGTGAGCTGGAAGAAGAAGGAGGGAAAAGTGCCTACCAGCTCTTTTGGGCTCCAGGGATGATCACAGTAAGCACCTAGATGCATGTTAATTAGAAGCTGGACCTTGAGGAGCAGCTTGGGAATTATGCAAACAGCTTCCAGGGAACAATTGGAAGATAGGCATTTTTGCTGCTCCCTCTGCTCTGAGCCGTGGGGGATAGCTGTGGCAAGTCCTATTGCACCCATTGGAAACTGCTTCTTTGTTTGCTGTAGTCCTTTGAGTCTCATGAATATGAACCCGTTGAGTTTCAGAGCTAGGAGTTTTGGGGGCTCACCCCTTGGGTGGGCATATTAGAAGTTGGGGCACTAGATGTTCAGTCCAAACACTTTGCTCATCAGAGAGAAGCTAGTAGTTGGGGATTCCCTCTTGATTTAATGGTGCTGTGGCATGTGTGTGGTGTATGTTCCAGCCTTTCCTACCCATTTTAATGTGGGTATTTTTTCAGTCACCTGATGTGTAGGAGACACTCAGCTGTTTTCTTAATTTCTCTCAGAGGAAATAGCTCCATGTGTAGCTGTGCATTCAGTGCATCTGTGGGAGGAGGGAAGTTCAACACCTCCTGTGTCACCATCTTGGTCTGTAGTCTCTCAGAAATGTTTTTAATTTTGATGTAGTTTAGTTTTTTTCTATTTTTTCTTCTGTTGCTTATGCTTTTGGTGTCATATCCAAGAAATTATTCCACATACAAGGTCATAGATTTTCCCTAGTTTTATTCTGAGTTTTATAGTTTTAGCTCTTTCATTTAGAAGTTTTGTCTGTTTTTATTTATTTTTTTATATGGTATAAGGTTAGGGTCCAAGTTCATTGTTTTTGTTTGTGAATATCCAATTTTACTGACACTATTTGTCAGGAAGTCTTTTCCCTACTCAGTTGTCTTGGCATCCTTGTCAAAAAACATTTAACCATATGTAAGGGTTAATTTCTGGGCTCCCTATTTTATTCCATTGATCTATATGTCAGTCTTTATGCCAGTAACACATTGTTGATTACTGTAGCTTTGTAGTAAATTTTGAAATCAGAAGATGTGAGAACTCTAACTGTTCTTCTTTTTTGAGATCATTTTGCCTATTAAGAGAGAGATTCCATATGAATTTTTAATGGATTTTTCTTTTTCTGCAAAAGACATCATTGGGATTTTGATAGGGATTACATTAAATCTATAAACCTCTTTGAGTAGTATTAACAACTTAACTATATTAAGTCTGCAATCCATGAATGCAATATGTCTATTTATTTAAGCCTTTTTAATTTCTTTCAGCAATGTTTTGTAGTTTTCATTTTACAATCTTTTGTCTCTATAGTTAGGTTTATTTCCAAGTATTTTATTCTTTCTGATGATATTGTATACGGAATTGTTTTCTTAATTTCCTGTTTGGATTGTTCATTTTAGTGTACGGAAATGCAGCTAATCATTCATTAGTTCTAATAATTTGTGTGTGTGTGTGTGTTGACTTTTAGGGTTTTATACACAATAAGATCATGCCATCTTTGAACAGAGATAATTCTTTTTTTCTTCCTTTCCGAACTGGATGACTTTTACTTCTTTTTTTGCCTACTTTCTCTGGCCAGCACATCTAGTACTATGTTGAATAAAAGTAGCAAAGCAAGCATCCTTGTCTCATTTCTGATCATAGAGGAAATGTTTCAGTCATTCAGTATGATGTTGTGGGTTTTTCATATATGGCCTTTATTATGTTGAAGCATTTTCTTCTATTCTGAGATTGTTGAGTGTTGTTATGATGCAAGGTGTTGAATTTTTCAAAATTTTTTTCTGAATCAGTTGTGATAGTCATGTTTTTTATTGTTTCATCTGTTAATGTGGTGTATTACATTGATTGATTTTAACATTTTGAACCATCCTTACATTTCAGGAATAAATTCCACTGGGTCATGGTGTAGTTTCCTTTTAATATACTGATGCATTTGGTTTAGTAGTATTTTGTTGGGGATTTTTGTATCAATAGCCATGCATCACTTAATGACGGGGATGTGTTCTGAGAAATGCCTCATTAGGTGATTTTGTCATTGTGCAAACATCATAGAGTATACTTACATGAACCTAGATGGTATAGCCTACTACACACCTAGGCTATATAGTACTAATCTTAGGGGACCACCATCACATATGCAGTCCATCATTGATGGAAACATCCTTATGTGGCACGTGACTGTATTCATAAGGAATATTAGTCTTTAGCTTTTTTTTCTTGTAGTGTTTTGGTCTGGTTTTGGTGTCAGAGTCATGCTGTCCTCATTGCATCTGTTAGGAAATATTCTCTCTTCAGTATTTTTGGAAGTTTGAGAAAGATTGGTATTAATTCTTCATTAAATATTTGGTAGAATTTATCACTGAAGCTATCTAGTCCAGGGCTTTTCTTTGTTGAGAGGTTTTTGATTCTCACTTCAATCTGTTTTCTAGTTACAGGTCTATTCAGATTTTTTATTTCTTCATGATTGAGTCTTAGTAGGCCATGTATTTCTAGGAGTTTGTCCATTTCATCTAGGTTATCCAACTTTTTGGTGTACAAATGTCCACAGTACTCTTATAATCCTTTGTGTTTCTGTGAAATTGGTAGAAATGATTTAGCTTGATTTTAGTTATTTGATTTTTATCTCTTTTTTCTTAGTCTATCTAGATAAATATTTTTCAATTTTGTTGAACTTTGTGAAGAACCAACTACCGGTTTTGTTGACTTTTCTATTGTTTTTCTCTTCCCTATGTTATTTATCTCTGCTCTAATCTTTATTATAATAAAGAATAATCTTTATTATAATAAAGAATAATCTTTATTATTTCCTTCCTTCTGCTGGATTTGGGTTTACTTCATTCTTATTTTTCTAGCTCTTAAAGTGTAAAGTTATGTTGCTGATTTGAGACCTTTTCTTTTCTTTTAATGACCGTGTTTACAGCTATAAATTTCCCTCTTAGCACTACTTTCACTGCATTCCACTAATTTTGGTATATAGTGTTTTTAATTTTTCTGGAGATATTTTCTAATTTTTATTATAATTTCTTCTTTGACCCATTGGTAAAGATGATGTTGTTTATTTTCCACATATTTGTGAATTTTTGAATTTTCCTTTAGCTATTGATTTTCTGTTTCAATCTAATACAATTATAAAAGATACTTGTATGATTTCAATCTTTTCAAATTTATTGAGACTTTTTGTGGCCTATCATAGTGTCTATCCTGGGGAATTGTTTCATGTGCACTTGAGAAAAATATGCATTTTGTTGTTGGGTTGAGAGTTCTATATATGTCTGTTAGTTACAATTGATCTATAATGTTATTGAAGTTCTCTATTTCTTTATTGATCTTCTGCCTGGTTGTTCTATCCATTATTGAAACTGGAGTGTTGAAGTCTCCTGCTATTATTGTAGTGCTGTCTATTTTTCCCTTCAATTATGTCAATGTTTGCTTTATATATTTTGGACCACTGATATTTGGTGCATATATGTTTATAGCTATTATATTTTCTTGGTAAATTGACCATTTCATTAATATATAATGTCCTCTTTTATCTCCAGTAACAGTTTTTTACTTAAAGTCTATTAGTATATCTACCTCTGCTCTCTTTTGGTTACTATTTCCATGGAACATCTTTTTCTATTCTTTCACTTTCAAAATATGCATGTACTTAGATCTAAAGTGATTCTATAGTACACAGAATACAGTTGCATCATGTTTTATTATCCATTCTGCTAATCGATGTCCTTTGATCAGTGAGTTTAACCCATATAAACTTGAAATAATATTTACAGAGCAGGAATTACTTTTGACATTTTGTTATTTGTTTTTTGTATGTCTTAAATGTTTGTGTATCTAGCATTTCCTCCATTACTGCCTTGCATTATGTTTAGTTGATTTTTTGTAGTGTCTTGTTTTGATTCTTTTTTATCTCCTTTTACAAATATTCTAGCAATATTTTCTTTTTGGTTACCATGGGGATTGCATATAACATCTTAAAGTTATAACAATTTATTTTATATTGATACCAACTTAAATTCAATCTCATACAAAATCTCCACTCCTATACAGTTCCAACCCTACTCTTTCATTTTAAATTGTTGATGTCACAAATAACATCTTTAGATATTGTATACTCAATAACATAAGTTTATAATAATTTTTATGCATTTGTCTTCTAAATACTGTGGAAAATAAAAAGTGGAGCTATCAACCAAAATTACAATAATACTAGTTTTGTATTTGCCCATATATTGACTTTTACAAAAGATCTTTATACCCTCACATGGCTTTGAGTTACTGTCTAGCATATTTTCATTTCAACTTGATGGATTCCCTTTAACATTTCTTTAGGGATGGTCTATTCACAATAATCTCCTTCAGCTCTTGATCTTTTATCTGGGAATGTTTAATTTCTTTCTCATTTTTGAAGGGTAGTTTTGCCATGTATAGAACTATCAGTTTAATATACTACTTCCCTGATTTCTGGCCAGCAAAATTTCTGCCCTGACATCTACCCATAATTTTATTAAGGATCCCTTGTATGTGATGAGTGACTTTTCTTTTGCTGCTTTCAAGACTCTCTGTTTTAACAATTTGATTATAATATGCTTCTGTGTTGGTCTCCTTAGATTTATCCTACTTGGGTTGGTTGTACTTCTTGGATTTGTAGATTCAAATATTTAATCAAATTTGGGAAGTTTTCACTCATTAGTTCTTCAATTAATCTCTCTATCCCTTTTTCTCTCTTTTTCTTCCAATACTCCCATAATGTATATGTTTCATCTACTAGATGGTTCCCCATAGAGTTCCTTAGGATACTCTAGTGTTCCAAAGTTCCTTAGTCTCTGTTAAATTTTCTTCATTCAATTTTCTTTCGTTTTACCCCTCAGATTTGATAATTTCAAATGTCCTTCTTCAAGTTTGCAGATTCTTTTTTCTATCCACTTGAGTCTTCTGTTGAACCCCTCTAGTGAATACTTCAATTCAGTTATTGTATTTTTTAGCTCCAAAATTAATTCTATCTCTGTTGATAGTCTCATATTTTTCACGTATAATTTTCTTGATTTCCCTGTCTATTTTTTCCTTTAACTCTAGAATATATTTAAGAAATTTGTTTTAACTCTGTCTAGTATGTCTGATGCATGTGTTTCTTCAGAGATGGTTTTGCCGCTTTATTGTCTTCACGTTAGTGGGCCATGTTTTCCTATTTCTTTGTATGCCTTAAAATTGATGATGTTGTTGTTGAAAATTGAGCATTTGGAAAAAAATCACCTTTTCCAGTCTACAGACTGGCTCCGTACTGGGGAAGACCTTCGCTAATTATCAGGGCGTATTCTGACCATTCGGTGTTTTGCCTGTACTTTTTTCAATACCTTCATATACACAGCCGCTTTTAAATATTTTAATTTCCCAAAGAGTTTTATTCCA
This sequence comes from Diceros bicornis minor, assembly GCF_020826845.1. Classification (NCBI taxonomy): domain Eukaryota; kingdom Metazoa; phylum Chordata; class Mammalia; order Perissodactyla; family Rhinocerotidae; genus Diceros; species Diceros bicornis. Next base: position 10,175,136 of record NC_080749.1, on the reverse strand, counting down.
ACTTCTCAGAGGGGCCTCAGATGATCTATTGTATTTCTCCACCTGTAATATTTTATCCCAGGGTCTGTAGGTCTGTAATCCCTGGCAGCTTTCACAACCAATGCTCACTGCTGCTTTTTATAGCTTTTCCCAGCCTGAGATCTGAGCTATGCCACTTTTCTCCACCTGAGCTTTGAGCCACGTGTAACAGGCCAGTCCCTCTGGCAGTCCCTAGACAGGTTAGAACATTACAAATAAGATCTGCTGTATTCCTTCTGGCTAAGAGAGTAACTTGGGAATTGGGCTGCTGCTTCCTTCAGACCATGCTATGACATACTGTGTTGCACATGGGGCAAGGTTGAGTAAAAAGACCATGAAATTTCCTACCATTGTGTATGGCTTTTTCTTGATTGGACATTTGTTTGGTTGCTGTAGACCTTTGATCATGTTCTAGAGCTCCTATAAAGTTATTTTAGACAGTCTCTAGTATTTTTTTTTAACATGTTTGTGGGGATACTTCCTGTCCACAATCTTGCTTAAGTCAGTCTCCGACAGTCATGTTTAACTGATTATCTTATTCTATTTTTATTTATTGTGATTATTGATCAATTTGAAATTCTCTCTGCCACTTTTTCTTGTGTTTTGACGTGTTCTTCATTATTTTCTGTGCTTGCTTTCATTTTTACTCTCAGTGTAATGTAGGGGTTAATACTGTGGACTTGGGATTCAGAGATTTCTCTGCTGACACTCCTGGCTTCTCATTGACCAGTCATGTTGCTTTGGGCAAGTTACATCTTTGAAGTCCTCATATGTGTAATGGGGCTAGCATTACAGTTACATTAGGGATTCAGGATTCAGTATATGAATTTTGTGGGAACACAATTCAGTCCATAGCAGACACTTACAGCAATTGCCTATTGGTGGTAAACCCTAGTTTGTACTTTATTTATTTGGAGGGTTTTTTTTTTTGGGGGGGGTGTGAGGGCGGGCTTGGTTTTACTTTTTTTCTGAATAAGTCATTATTTTTCCCTCGTTCATAAAAGGTTGTTACACTAGTCATACCATTCTAAGGTAACGGTTATTTTCTCCTATCACTTTGAAGATATTTCTTCCATTGTTTCCTGATATTCTTTGTTGCTCTTTGTAAGTCCACTGTTTCTTTAATTATTGTTTCTTATATTTCTAGCTTTTTAAAAACATAATTTGTCTTTGACATTCTACAGTTTCATTGAAATGTCTTTGGATGTAAAATTTTCTTTCTTTATAATATTTAGAATAAGTTAGATTTCCTGAATCTTAAGAATCATTTCCTTCATAATTTCTCAAAAATTCCTAGTTGTTACATAATTATGTTGGTCCTGCTCTCTCTAAATTCCTATGTTTTCTTTCTTTCTATGTTCTCTTTTGGAAATCTAAGTAAATATACATTAGACTTTTTCACTTTTTCTTCCATTTATCTCAATTTTACTTTCACTTTTTTTCTGAATTCTATGTTTTGGAAATTTATACAGATCTTTTCACAGTTAACAAGTTATTTGTTCAGTTACATATAGGTTGCTATTTAATATATCTACTAGGCTTTTGATATCACAGGTGATATTTTAAATTTCTATAAACTCTATTTGATTATTTAAAAAATCTATTCAGTGATTTATAAAGCTATTTTCCTTGCTGATGCTTTTAATTCCCTCTTTTGTTCAGAAGTGTTATTTTTAGTAGAGTTTCTGTCTGCCTCTCTGTTACCAATCCAATCCTCTAGATTAAATTTGCTTATTTCTAATTTTCATTTGATACTCATTCTTCTGGTAAAAAATCTGTAGGTGTAAACTTACTTAATATGTTATATCTGAAAGTGCTTTTATTTTGGCCTTATATTTGAATGATTGTTCACCTTGATAGAGAATTCTATGTTCACAGTTATTCTCTCTAAGCACTTTGATTCAATTGTTCCATTTTCTTCTGGTATTTGTTGTTGACGACATAACATCTGCTTGTCTTGAGGATAATACATTACAATCGTCATTCACTGGTAAGTTATCTGTCTTTTCTCTATGGAACATTAAAGAATTTTTGTTTTTGTAGGTTTTTTTTTTTGGTCTCGTTGATGTTCTGCAGTTGTATTACTATGTGTTTATTTTAGATTTATTTAATTTATTTTCTTTAATACTCAGCATGTTCTTTCAATCTGAGCCCCATGATTCTTGTAAATTTCGGAAAACTCTCAGTCAAAACCCCATTTTGAATATTGATTTTCTGTCATTCCCTTCATCATCTACTTCTGGAATTCTTATTAGTCATATGTCAGAGTCTCTTAATCTGTCTTTCTGTTTTTTAACTTCCATTTCGTATTTTTCATCTTTTTAGCTTTCTGTATACTGTTTTGCACTGTACTCCAAATCACTATATATATATTCTAGGTTTTACATCATCCTTTGAGGATTTTGGTTTTGGTTATGTTTTTCTTTTCCATATTTCTATTTAGATGGCTTTTTTCCTTTATTCGGGTCATTTCTCATGTCACCGTCTCAGAGAGACCTTTTCTTATCCCTTTATGTAATGATCCCCTCCTTCATCTCTCTTATCTCCTTTTTTTGTCTTTATTTCTCTTCATAGCTCTTCCTACTATGTGAAATGTTTCTTCTTAATTTCCTTCCCTCCTTCTTTTCCTCTCTTCACTCTTGACTTTCTCTTTCACTACAAGTCAGTAGTAGTAGACGTCTCTGTTTTATTCATGGTTATATTTCTAGCACCTAGAACAATGCCTGATAGTAGATGCTTAATAAATACTTGATGAATGGATGGGACTCTTTGATTTCTCTTGTGTTGAATCAAATCTGTGATTTTTGTTTTTAAGTTTATTGTTTTTTAAAGTAATATTATTGATTTTTCTAACTTTTGAGGATTTTTAAATATATAATTACTTTTCCTGAAATTTTTTTGTCAGTTAAATTAATTTCCTGACTTTTTGAATTAGTTGGCTGTCTTACTTAGCCTAACTTTATCCAGGTGACTGGAATCTCAGTTTGCCTGTTCCCTATGAGAAGCAATTCTTTCCTTTCTTACTCCCTTTGTGCTCTCCTTTCTCTCTGTCTAGTGGTTTAATGATTCCAGACATATTCCAAAATCAGATTTTAGAGCAGCACTTTGGGCTTCCATCCTCAGTGCTATCATAGCTCACTCACTGATCCTTGGGGTGCTTTGGTGTGGTCCTGGTTATCAGATTTTCTCCGTTATCACTCCCTACCTTAGTTGTGTAGGTTGACAAGCAGCAGCCCAGATATGCTAAAATTACCTTTTTCCCCACTTTTTCATGGATGAGGGCTCTGTTCTAGCCCCTCTTTAGGCACTGAGTCTAGACCGACTCTTTTTCATTCATGGAAAGATTTTTTCTCTCTGTTATGATAAAAAGACAAGCTTCTAGTTTCCTCTACCTTGTTTGAGAGCAGAAACTCAGAATGCCAATTTGTGGCTTCAGCTCATTTACTCATGCACATTTTAAGAGTAGCTAAGTCTTTTAGTTACAAAAGTAAAAGACTACCTATCAAAGTTATGTGCTCAGAGCAGAAGGGGAGGAAGGGAATTTAAAGCAAGAATGTATGCGAAGTTTAAAAATGTTAAGTATAATACAAATATAGTTGTACATACAATAAGTATACAAATTAGCAAGTTATCATATAAACAGCAGGTTAAATATCAACCAAATCAGATGACAACATTGCTTTCATGCCCCTTCTGTTTTTATGTGTAGTTACTTTCATGCCCCTTCTGGTTTTATGTGTAGCTACAATTTGCTTTTACTGCTGTAAAAATATATCAGGGCATGGGCTGGCCCCATGGCCTAGTGGTTAAGTTCAGCATGCTCTGCTTTGGTGGCCTGGGTTTGGTTCCCGGGCAGGGACCTACACCACTTGTTGGTGGCCACATTGTGGCAGCAGCCCACATACAAAATAGGGGAAGATTGGCACAGATGTTAGCTCAAGGTGAATCTTCCTCAAGCAAAAAGAGGCCGATTGGCAACAGATGTTAGGTCAGGGCGAATCTTCCTCAGCAAAAAAAAAAAATATTTGTATTTATATATATACATATATATATATACACACACACACATATATATATATATATATACACACACACACACACACACACACATACATATATAGGCAAACTATGGCCTGTGGTTCAAATCCAGCCCGCTACTTGTTTTTGTAAATCAAGTTTTACTGGAACATAGTCATGTTTTTCATTTACATATTATTTATGGCTGCTTTTGTGCTAAAATGGCAGAATTGACTCTTGCAACAGAGATTAGACGATTCATAAAGCTGAAGATACTTAGTATTTAACCCTTTACAGAAAAAGTTTGTCAATCCCTTCATTATTTAGTTATACTGCAATATTTTATCCATTTTAATGTTGATAGAGATATAGATTTTTACTAATTTCTGTTACTTCAAGTAATGCTGCCATGAACATTTACCTACACTTCTCGTGGATCACACGTGTATGTCTCTGTAGGAGTATATTTAGGAGAAGAATTATTGGATTTTGGTACACATACCCTCGATGTTATGAGACAATGCAAATAGTTTTTCAAAGTTATTTATCAATATGCATTTCCACTATCAATGGGTTAGATTTCCTTTTGTTCTACATCCTTGGCAAATTTAATACTATCAGACCTTTTAATTTTAGTCTTTTTGGTGGGCATGTAGTTTTAATTTGCATTTCCCTGATGGTTAATGAGATTGATCATCTTTACACATGTTTATTGGCCATTTGGACATTCTCTTTTCTGAAGTCCATATTCAAATTTCTTCCCTACTTTTCATCTGGATTGCACTTTTCTTTTTAGGTTTTGAGTGTACAAGTTATTTGTTAGTTATATATGACAAATATTGTGTTCTACTTTTCCCTTGGCTTTTCATCTTTAAATAGTTTCTTTTGATGACAAGAAAATCATAATTTTAATATGGTCCATTGATCAAGATTTAAGATGATTGTATTCTATTTATTTTCTGTTGAAAAAATATTTCTCTATCTCAAGGTTATGAAAATAGTCTCCTATATTATGCTTTATTTCTAGTAACTGTATTGCTTTACATCAAAACTTCCCCCCACTGTCCCATAATGCCACATTTGTAAAAAACCAAATCAACATAACTTCATGGGCCCATTTTTAGGGCACTGTATTTTTTTCCAAAACTACACTGTCTTAATTCTTGATATCCAAGGGAGCAAGTCCTTCTGACTTACTGGTCTTTAGGAGTATCTTGGATATCCTTGCGTCTTTTCCTTTCCATTTTAAAATTTAGAATTAGCTTTTCAGTTACACATACACACATATGAAACTTGCTGTGATTCTAATGTAGATAATATTTATTTAATTCAGTTTCGGGAAATTTTATTAACCTTTTTGCTTTAGCTTCCAGGAAACTCTGAAAATGTTTGATTTAACATTGACCTGCATGTTTATTTGAACTTTCTCCCTCTCCTTGACCCTGTATTCCACTTTTGCATGTTTTCTTTTTTCCATTTTTTCTTTAAAGTTGCCTCAAACTATATTTAAAGTAAAGCAAGACGTATATGCAGTTAAAACTGGAACAAGACTGTGTGGTGTAACCCATTATCATCCATATATATCTGATTAGGAAAAGAGGATTAAAACCTGTGTCATTTTAGAAAACTATAGATGTAGCTTTTGGATTCAAGGCATAGAGATTCTAATTTCTGTAGGCCTGAGGTTTGACCCAGCTCTCAAAAGTTTTATAAGCCTAGCAGTTATTTCCAATAAATGAGTCTAGGTTGAGCATTGCTGGTTTAGGATGTTGTATGGAGAACAGGGCCTCTTTAAATGCTAACGGCAGCATCCTCTCCAGCCAACAACACACTGAGACTTGTGTTTGGAGTCACAGTTAATTAATTTCCAACAAATGAATCATGAGCATATCTGTCTAAATCTTTGTGTACCATCATAAAATTCTGCCACCCTATGGAGATGGATTGATGTGAACATGGCAGTTGAGGCTTGTTTTTTTCTTTTTTTGTGTGCATGAATGTAGTTCTCACAAATAAATTCGGTCCTTGGTGAACAACTTCCTAGGTATGTGTCTGTTCTCACTGAACAAACACAGAAGAACTATGCCAGGCTAAATTAATGAAGCGAAAACGCAACATATTTGGTAACCTCATAAATTTCCAAGTATGGATTAAAAATCTTATTTCCTTCCATTCTTATCTTCAGATGTATCCGTATGAGAAAAAACCCTCCAAAGAGGAAATTTTTAAGGCATTTTTAAAGTAAAGTAATATTTGCCGGGTTCATATATCACATGGTGGGCATTTTTTATCTTTTACAATTAATCCCTTCAATCGGTCTGTGAATTAAACAGCTATTTCTATTTTAAAAATTAAAAATATTGAAATCAGCAAACAAATAAAGACTTAGATTCATTGAGCAAGTAAGAGCAGAGTCTGGGTTTGCATCTTGGTTTTGGCCTTAGCATGTGGCCCTCACATCACCTTCTTTCCACCGCTCATGCTACCAAAGGGGCTTTGATGATGAACATGGAAGGGACAGGACCGTGTCTGTGACCTTAAAGAATCACTTTGCTGCGTGAAACAGATAATAATTATTTCTACTCCCTTCACTGGGATGTTATGGCTCAACTAACATTTGTAAAGATGTTATGGATGAAATAACGGTAATCACTAACAGGCGTTTAGTCCAACAATCTCTTTGGGCTTTTTGCTTTTTATCTTCCAACTTGCCATAGCAATGGTACTTGTTGGATTTATGAACACATCTTGGGGGTTTTTCCCTCTGCTTGTTCAGAACACCTAGATGAGAAATTGTCTTCACACAGAACAAGGTTCGGCTCTTTGTGGTAGAAGGGATGTAGAATGAATGAGCCAGAGAAAACTGGTGGCACAGAAAAGGAGAAGCATAGACCAGGCCAGACAATTATATGAGAAAAGCTGTCTTGGTAAGGATTGCACTCTTAGCCAGGGATATATCTGACATATTTGACACCTTCAGAGGGTTATTTTTTAACAACCTTTATCTTCTACACAACAATATTATTTTTAGTAATAATCATTCAGTTTCCAGTAAAGATAATTTTTTGATTCATTATATGATTTTAAAACAACTAAAAACTAAAAAAAGAGTATATTTAAAGATAATATTCAAGGAAAATATTGCATGCAGAATTAAAGTTTCCACTTACCAAACAAAAATATTACATTTTGCATTCTGCTTTACTGTTTTACATTTTAAACAGAAATAGAAATTTAAAATGTTCACGAGAATGACAGAATGAAAGTCACTTAAGTTCTATTTCTTCCTCTTTACAGTTCCTGGGCTATGAAGTTTATTTTGACTCTACTGTTTAAACACAAGAGTACGCAGCACTACAGGTCTTGGAGACACGAACTACACCCTGAGTGAGCTGTGCTCAGTGTAAGCTCAAATGTGTCCAAATCTTTAGGAGTTTACTCTAAAAATCAACTCCTGTAGCTGAGTCCCTTGTCAGGGGCTGACTGTATCACTGGGAGTTCTTAAATTAACTCTTATATAGAATACAAAAAATAGGTAGTAAAAATTTTCTCTTTGACACATACATATGTAATATCGAAACTCAACAGTGACTGCAACAAATGTTTAGAATTTAGACCAATAAATGATTTTTTTCCAGAAGGAATATTTTATCTTTGGCATTGTTTATAATTGATTAAGCAAAGTGATAAAAAAAAGCAGGCTTTGTCAGCCTTATTATTATTTTTTAAATTCTCTACAGACAATGCATACCCTATTGCCAGCATTTGGGGCGAATTACTCCCACTCCCTGGTCTACCTTTGTCCATAGCATTTTTTTGTAAATGTTCTGTCACCCCCATCCTACAGATCTTGGTAAAAAGACATTTCACTACATAAAACACTTTCAAAGAAACCAAGCAAAGATAGTAAGTGTGCATGGCACATGGCAAGGTTAAGCCAAAATGGATCTAGGTTTCCTTGGTAAATCAGGGAAATAACAGAGTGCCAGTAAAATAATCTGTGAGTGAACACAAGGCTAAGAGCATCTGGTGGGGCCCATGTGTTCCACAAGAAGCTGGGATATCCAATCTGAAGGAACGTGGTATACACACATCAAAAAATAGCAGGGATAACTTAAATTCCTCCCTCTCCACAGATGCTCTGGGGATAATCCAGCTGGATATTGGCTGAGTAATTAGAGTTGAGGTTCAGAAAGTCCTGAATAAGAAAGCATAGGACATAGACATCACAAGCATATTCATTGGGGAAAGCCAGACAGACACAGAAGGGAGGGCATTCTGAAGGATGCCAGCAGAGTGGCAGCATGGGTTAGTAAAATCGTCATAAAATAAGGTATCAGGCAGAGCTGGGCTTAAATTCAGACTCTGCAATCTATTAGCTGTATCCCCTTGGCCAGTTTACTTAACCTCTCCGACCATCAGAGTCTTCATCTGCAAAATAGAGTAATGATACCTAATGTTCCTGTATTGTGACAAATATAAGAGAATAATATTAATTTAAGTGATAATTGTCCCCGTGTTTAAACTATGATACTAAAATAATACCACCTCTTTTTTGTTTGTTTGCCTGCATCATATCCCCAGCCCTTGTCTTATCTGACCCTACACTAACCTTACCCCCACTCTACCCCATAGCCTCACTGCACTCTCACCCCTCCATCTAGGTGAGTTTCAAAGATTGCATGGGACTGTCATTTGGTCACATTGGTTAGTAATAGGAAAAAAAAATGGTGCCAAGGGTTCATTCTCTAGACTGCAGTGTCTTTGAAGCAGGGTTATTGGACTTCCTCTGGATGGCTGGCCATCAGGGTGGGAGAAAGCTCAGAGACACTGTTAGGATACCCACAGTTCATATTATTTGGTACTTAAAAAATCTTGCACGTGCAATGGTTGTTTTCAGAGTCTCAAAGTGGTAGGCTTGCTGAAATTCCCCTGGTGTCCTTGAAAAGGGTACATTCTTGTTCTACATCCATCCATTCAATCATTCATTCATTAGGCAAATATTCATTTAGTGCCAATTATGTCCTAGGTGCTGTTATAAATGTTGGCAATAAAGCAATAAACCAATAATGGAGAAAGAAAATTAAAAAGAGGTAACTATATGTGGCATGTCACAGATTGTGACATGTTTTGGAAAAAATGAACCAGAGTAAATAGTCAGATATTGGTGCTATGATAAGGCTTCATAGTATCCTCAAATTTCAGTGGCTTACAATAACAAACATTGATTTCTCTGCTCACAGGCTGTAGTTGGCTGTAATGAGTCACTTCCAGTTGATTTCCAGGTTCAAATCTGCCCCAACTGTGTTTCATCCTCCTTGTATTAGTGGCCTCCTGGAGTATGTTCTCCTCATGGAGAATGATAGGAACATAAGAGGGGGAATGGAAATTCTTGCTGCTTCTTAAGGCCTCAGCAAGGAACTGCTACACTCTGGCCTTGGCCCACAGTCTATTGGCCCAATCAAGCCACATGGGCAAGCCCACGATCATTGGGGATGTGAGGGATATACTCAGTCCACAGTGGGTTGCATTGCAACATCATATGGCCAAGGCATAGATGTATTATTCTACTAAGGGAGGGAGTAAAGAACTAGGGACAACAATGCAATCTACCACACAGGGTAAGCATGATGAGGAGTGTCAGGGGAGGGAGAATGCCGTTTTGGTACAGTGGTCAGGGAAAGCCTTACTTAATAGATGACATCTGAGCAGTAACTTTGAGGAAGTGAGCTGAATAAATACTTGGGAGGAGAATATTCCAGACAGAGGGAACGGATGGTGCACAATACCTGAGGTGGCAGTTTGCTGGAGAGGCTAATGCAGCTGGAGCAGTGTCCGGGCTGGAGAGCTGGAGGAGATAAAGTCCAAGATACATTGGGGCAGGGAAGAGTGTGGTGGGAACTGGAGCAGATAACACAGAAACATGTGAAGGTCTCAGTCTTCACTCTGTGTGAGATGGGAAGCCATTGGAGGATTTTGAGCAGAAGAAAGATGTGATTTGATTTAAGAGGTAAAAATATAACTCTGATGGCTGTATTGAGGAAGAATGCTAGAAGACAAAGATGGAAGCAAGGGGCTTAATTAAAAGTTTACTGCAATAATCCCTACATGGAGTGATGATAGCTTGGTCCATGGTGATAAGATACTGGATATATTTTGAAGGTAGATCTGAGAGTATTTGCAGATGGATCAGATGTGGGGTATGAGAGAAAGAAAGAAGTCAAAGGTGATTCCAACGTTTTTGGCTTGAGACTAGAAAGGTTTGTGGTCAATAATTGAGGTGAGGAATATTGTCAGCCATGACATTTAGGAAATCTGGTTCTCATTGGTGGTGATAGTGACTTCTCTTCCCCTGATCTTCAATGCTGGGAAACCTTTATCAAAACAGTGCAACTACCAGAATAAAATTTTCATTTAGTTTTTTATATGTTCTACTTAAACCAAACCACCGTATCATATCAGCTGAAATTATGTTCACATTGACTTTTGTCGTACTTTGATTTTAAAAGTCATGGAAAAAAAGATCCTAGAAATAAATAATTCATGGAAACTGCATTATAAAGTTAATTCTAACCAATAGTGTGTCATTAAAATACGAACGTGCAAATAGTTCAATTTTATTTTTTAATTAACTCTTCAGATGTAATAGCAGACAATTGTCCTTGATCAGGTCAAATGCTATATTTAAATGCCTGACAGTTTGTAAGTCTTTAATGGAAATCAATGGGAACAACTTTCTGAAAAGTACTGTTTATTTTAATCTTTCCAGTCTGTTTTTAATAAGGACTAGGACTTAAAAATAATTTCCAAGAGACTCTCTGGTTACAGTTGTCTATTTTTTCCCTAATAGATTCATAGTAGGCACTTACCCCTCTAGTATCTTCCCTGCTATATCTAAACCCTAGTCACCAATTCCCTTTTCCTTTTTTCTTGCTATCTATATATCACCCTATCTTTCAAGGGTCAACATAAATCCCGCTTCCTACAATCAAGGACCCTGCCTCCAGCCCACACTGATCTCATATACGTCAATGTGATTTTTATATGTAAATTATCATTTTTCACATATTAAAATATGCTTTGAAAAAAGTCAATTGAAAGCGATCACTCTAAGAAAACAAATATTTAATTTTTGCATGTTGTTTCTCCTATTGTGTCCCTTCTTTCCAGTGGTTCTTGGAATTAGTGTCCTAGAATGGAAATATGACAAGTTCCTGACTCCATTTAGTCTCTTACTGAAATGTTCTGAACCACTAGACCATCAGAGTGCCTGATTCTGGAGTGTGGAGAAAAGGTGGGGCTGGGAGGCAAGGTGTGAGAGTTGGGGTGGGCAACTTGTGCTCCCATTGTGTGGTGTAGTCCTCGTATATTATAGAAAGGAATTGGGTTTCAGGCTTGAGCTGTTTTGCTGATGTCCATGGCATCTCTTACTGCATGAAACTAGCAATAAGAGGCTGAGGTGTGCACAAGGAGAGGTTGAGTCCAAACTGAATCTTCCTTGCTAATGGACTGTGCACAAAGAGGATGATAAACACAAGCTCATGCACCCAAGAGACAATCAATGTTATTACAGAAAGGGAGAGTAGTTTGCCAGTGCCACAATCCATGAAGTAAGGATCTAGCTGTCCTCTCTTCACCAGGGCGACGGAGTATGAGGAGGAAGAGGGGAGATGCAGAAAAGCAGATCCTCCTCCCCTGCACACCAAGCTGCTAGAGCTACAAGGCTAGTCATCTCTGGGAATTTCGAATGGGAAAAGAGATTGGAGTTTGTAAGTGAACGACAATGAGCCTTAAGAAGCAACAATTCTTGTAATAATTGAAAAAGTTTTAACTTTGTGAACTCAGGGTGAAGTTTTATTTATTCAGTGATGGCAGAAGAGTGAAATAAAACAATTGGTGCTATACATTGGGACAAATTAAAACATTTCATGCATATAGCCCTTAATTTGAGTTTCTTCATTAAATTGACTATTTTCTGAGCCTAGCTTCCTATTTCAGAAAAGGGAATAACAACACTAACTTTGCAGAGCTGCTGGAAAGTACTAAGAGCCAGGGGCTACTAATAGTGATCAGAAAATACTGACTCCTCATACCTGGCAGCTTAAAGGACACGTGAGCAATGAAGTGGGATTTTATCTCTTTCTCAACATTTGTAATGTGCATATGTTTGGTAAATAAATGTTGACTTCTCACAATTTGTCTTTTCCTGTAGTATTTCTGTAAGCTATTCCCATCCCACAAGTATTACACATTTGGTCTGATGTTAAAGGAAAACCGTACTCTTACCTTTCCATTTACACTCTTTGTTCTGAACTGTTTGTCTCAATGCCTCATACCTCCTGCTTATACTGCAGTGATCCCAAGTTCCTAAATCATTATTCGTTCTAAAATTTCAGGTCTTGGTCTTCCTTCACCCTTGGCACTGATTTCCAGCATAGAACCATGACTTTTCTTCAATCACCATACAGGTTTTCTGAGTCTCAGCCTGCCTTGAGTTAAGCATCATTTAGTTCTATTCAGCAAGGCATATCTACCACGCCTGTTCAGGCTTGTTGGAAGTTAACTGGGCATGAGTGATTTTTCTATACATTTATATGTACCAAATCCTCTCATAGACACTGTTGAGAAGGGATTATAGTCTCAACACTCATAATGGAAAGATTGCTTGCTACTTCTTACCCACTTTGGATTATGTTGAGAAGCTTTCCATATAGATTGTAAACATGTAAACATAAGGAATCAACACCAGTTTTCTAACATTAGTAGAATGAAGAACAATGACTTTTAGTCTTGTCATAAGTAAATTAAAAGAAACGCATATTGTCCTAAGCCTTCAAAGTTCTTTCTCTTCGACTCTTGTTTGGCAACGCTAACGCTATTTATAATTTCTCAGATCAGAAATAGCCACCCTCTGATTATTTTAATATAAGTGGCTTTTCTATCTCTCTTTCTCTCTTTTTAAACAGTTACTTTTTAGGAATGAACATCAGGATGCACAGAGCAATTCATCATCTAATCATTCATTTATGGCTGAAACTCCAAATCAAAATGATTAGATAGAGTGACTCTGAGTATGTACCTTGATTATTACTTTTTCAATTTGACCAACTGAAGAGAACTTTATTTTATGCCTGAAATTATTTTGCTCTACTCTTTTACTTAAAATCTTATACATAAAAAAAGATATTTAATGGAGATAAAATGTGGTTCCTTTGGCACAAGGGAGATTTCGCATATAAACCCATAGAAAGAAATCTAATCAACATTTACGAACAACATTGTTTTGGTTGATTCTCTAGGGTTATTTTCACTCACAATCTAGCAAGTAGATAATTTTTTGTCTCATACTTGGTACTAGAATAATTCTTGTTTCAGTATGGAATAAGGCAGATAAGACATGCTTAAGACTTTTTAAGAGGCAGCATGGCAGGTGAAAAATTGCAATCTTTGGAGTCGGCCAAATCTGCATTTAAGTTCATATTTTATCACTTCACAGATGAATGTTTTTCTGGGACATATTACTAGACCTCTCTGAGTCTCAGTTTCCTGGTTTTCCAATGGGGCTAACGATGACTACTCTTCAATAGATATCATCTACTAAGTGACTAGCCTAGGGTGATTATATGTTATGGAATCATTTGAGACACAATTGCAAATATATTATTGAATACATACAATGGATATATCATATTTTGTCATCACCATTTCAGAGGAGCTGATTTGATGGGAGTTATTTCAATGCAGCTGAAATAAGCCATTAAACATTAATTTGGACAGATGAGCCAACTAAAACTTAGAGAAGTAATTGACTAGCTCAAGGCTACACACAAGCAGGACAGAGGTGAGGCCACACTCTTGGCCTCATGGGCTAATATTTTCTTTCTCTTGACCTAAGGCACCAATTATGTCTGAAAATAGTACAGAATTTAGGGAATATTAGGTTTTAGTGAGAATTGAATTAATTGTGATTAATTGTGTGGACTAGCTCTTTGCATTGGATAAAATTAACAACTATCTTTCCAAAATCAAATATTGAAAAACAGTCAGAAAACTAGGAATAGAGTGATATAATCATATTCACAATCTTTAATATATTATATTTAATATATTTGACATTTTATTTAATCTTTAAGTAACACTTATTAAGCAAAAGTAGTAATAAAGTTGATTTGTAGTTATTTCCTCTTGCAGGTCCTTTTTCCTATTTGTAAAAGGGGGGGTTTGGGCTATTTGGTTGCCTTTAAGTTTATTATTCTGGATCAAAATAGTTTGGGCATTTGCATCTGGGTGGGGGGAGAAACCCTATCTATTATTCACTGTCCAATCATGCCTCTTTCTTAGAAATTTCTTCCACTTCACATATTTTTGGAGGCCTACCACATTTGTACCACATAAGACCAATTGCCCCAGGATTGTAACCTGACAGAGAGGGGAATTAACCCATAGCATGCACTGAGCCTTTCAGATATTCTTTCTTGAGAAAGTGAATTGGATCTATTCATTAGATTGCAATATCATACAGAAATAAATGGATACAGAGACAGAAAGATGAGTGAAGGCTTCCACTATAAGTAGATTATGGGAGGGTAGTTTAGAGACTCAGGAAAAGTCATTCTGAAAAATTGAGATTGGAGCAGATGTGACAAGAGACACACAAGTCAAGAGGAATCCTGTACCTCCAGATAGAGGAGAAAGATCTGAAAGGAGAGTGAGACAGAAAGTTTCCAGTTCTCACTAGACACAGCTGAAATTTCTGCTATGAGTTTTCTTGACATTTCAGTAAATCTTTCCAATAAATTCTTATTTTTTGGTCAATCTGAATTTGTTTTGGTTTTTGCAACCAAAGGATCATGTTCCTAAGACAATCTTTGATTGTCAGTTAAACATATGGCTGTGTTTTAAATTCAGTGATGGAGAGAAAAGGTGCCACATAATTCTAGAAGTTCCTCCATTTTGTCACAGAACCTTGAACTGAGTAGAATTCCAATAAATATTTGATTTGAATCTTGAACATTGTGAAGAAATGTGTTCTGAAATGAAATAGCCTAAACTTTTATGTAGCAGCCGTCTTTTCAAGTCAATTTCATTGCAGCACACAACAGAGGGGATTTACTACTACGTCAGTTGGTAAGAATCATTGTCATAGCTGGAAAAGAAAAGATACAGTGAGAAGAGGACAAAGTTTTTTTCTTTTTTCTTTTGTTAAAACCATCTTCAAGGAGCCATCCCAGTGGCATTCCACGTCAGCGGCCTGGGGGTCACGGGTCCAGGGCATGGACCTACTCACTGCTCATCAAGCCATGCTGAGGCGGCTTCCCGTATAGAAGAGCTACTACATGATACACAACTATGTACTGGAGCTTTGGGGAGGAAAAAAAAAGATAAAAAGAGGAAGATTGGCAACAGATGTTAGCACAGGGCCACTCTCCCTCAAAAAAAAAAAAAAATCTGAATCAATTCTAGTTTAAAACCATCTTCAAGAACATTGGATTTTCTGTTGAGTATAGAATAGAGCAATTGGAACCTAAAAGGCTGGAAAAATGTTGTTTATTAAGAAAAGTAAAAAAAAATCTCTTTTTTCATTTGAAAAATATCTAGTAGACACTAAAACATCTGGTTAAAAAGTGAAATCTTCAGTGACACATCTGGATGTTTGCTCATAATATGTCAAACATGAGGATAATTGAAAATATGGAGCTAAATTACTTAAATGTTAAGCTTTCATCCAGATGTTTGATGCTATATTAGACTAAAAAAAATTTATGTCAGACATTGAAGTAATCGGTAATATCTAAATGCCACTATAAATAAAATAACATTTCTAATATGGTTCATTGGAGAAAAAGTATTAACCAACGATTAGAGACAACACAAGAAATTTTCTTGTTAGTTAAAGCTTTTTTCATCCGATAAGTAGTAACTATTAAAACAAGGGAATATAGGATGAATATTCCTGGGGGGAAATTGGCCAACTGACTGACAAATAAGTGTTTTTCATTTCCAAACTGCTTTTTTTTGTTTTTTAGTTTTTATACATAGAAGTATCAGTGAATTCCAGTTTTTGGCCATTTATTAAAGAACATAGGAGTTTAATTTTGGAAATGCATTAGAAAAGGGGATGAACTTTTGAATTTCAATCCTTTTGCAATGTTTATTTGTGAAGAATCAAGTGCAAGCAGCTGTAATTCAGCTTCAAGTACCAGACGACATAGCCAGTGTTGGCTCACCAATTATATCCTATGGGAGAATGGGAAGAATGAGACCCTGAGAGTCGAGGGTAGCAGAAGGCATTTGGCTGACACAGCAGGTTTAGACAGACAGGTATTAAATCCAGGCAGGAGAGG
This sequence comes from Diceros bicornis minor, assembly GCF_020826845.1. Taxonomy (NCBI): domain Eukaryota; kingdom Metazoa; phylum Chordata; class Mammalia; order Perissodactyla; family Rhinocerotidae; genus Diceros; species Diceros bicornis. The sequence continues at coordinate 10,158,757 of NC_080749.1, read as the reverse complement.
GGGTGCAGAGAAGGAAGAACTGTACACCTTCCTTCTCTGCCGGAAGGAAGGTCGTGCAGGCAAAAAAGCAAAGTTTACTGTCTAGGGAGCCAGTGGAAGTTAAAGGTCCCACCAAGTCATGCTAGTGGACAGAATTGAATACTCTTCAAGGGCGAAAAACCTCTACATGCTCTGTTAGATTTTTTTATTGACTTTGTTCATTTAAGCTGAATTAAAATGTCTTCCATCAAAGCAGCTCCATCAAAATGTTGGTAACAAATTGTGGTATAACCACATGTGTCTGTTCACAATGAAGAGTGAGCATTTTAAGCCCCATTTGCTTAAGAGGTAAACTGGGGCCCAGAGAAGTCCAGCGACACAGCCAATGGGAACACTCAACTATGAAGCAGCAGAATGTGAACACAAATCCAGGACTGGCTAGCTCTAAAGACCACATTTTTTTCACTTATTATGCCTCCTCTTAAAACATCAAAACATCAGTTGCCTTTTTCTGCCCAGGACCATTTTATAGATTAATGTAGATTATAGGTTACAGATGTGCATCACAAATTGACTCGAGAAACAAATCTGATTATCGAAAAGATTGAACACATATAGCCTATTGTATGCATGGAGAATGGAAAGTATGGAATAATGAAAAAGATGAAAGATTTTGTGGTCAGAGAGAGATAGATTTGAGTTTAAGTTTTACCACTCCAATTTTGAGCGGGTAACTTAAAGATTCATTTATAAAACGAAGGTGACACTAATACTAAGTTTTCTTTAGATTGTCATCCATTTAAAATAAAGATTTTTGAAATGTGTAACTTTGTAAACTTGATTCAGTGTTTGGTGCATATACCTCGATAAATATGGAATGAATGACCACCTGAGAAAGTTAATTTTCTGTTGATGTCTATGTCTATAGACACATGTATCTGTATCCTTACCAGTCTTTATCAATACTTCTCTCGAATTCAGGGTCAGGGTTGTGTGTGGTGTATTATGGTCCACATATGTCATCTCATTCAGGAAATCATTTCAGTCTTCAATCAAGAGTTAACCCTTTTGGGGCCAGCCCAGTGGCGTAGTGGTTGGGTTTGCGCGCTCGGCTTTGGTAGCCCAGGCTTACCGGGTTGGGCTCCCAGGTGCGGACCTGTGCACCGTTCATCAGGCCATGCTGTGGCAGGTGTTCTACGTGTAAAGTAGAGGAAGATGGGCACGGATGTTGGCCCAGGGCCAATCTTCCTCAGCAAGGAGGGCAGGATTGGCAACGGATGTTAGCTTGGGGCTAATCTTCCTCACACACACACAAAAAGATCTAAACATATTGTCAGACAAGATTTTGCCCATTCTAGACTCCTCCTTACTTAATAAGGCTTTGGTAGGCATCTAGGCACGGCCTTAGATGCTTGGAGCCAGAGCCTTTAACTAAGTCAACAGCATAGAAAGAGTTAAAATTATATCTGCCTGCGTCAGGTCTCAGACAGGGTAACCCAGCTGACTTCTGGAGCCTCTCAGCCCTTCAGAGCAATATTAAAATATTTTACCATTTGATATTCAATAGTATCTTCCCGTATTTTGTTTTCTTGTATGATTGTTTTTAATAGCAACCGAAGTATGTGTGGGGCAGTGGAGTGAAGAGGGAATTGTGTTTTTATGGTAAACTTTATATCAGAATCTGGCTTCTGCAAATTTTTATTCATTAATTGATTTTTTTTCTCCTTCTTGTGATGCCTGACTTTTGTGATGGAAAATCTAGATGTAAAATTCAGTCTTTTCTTTAATACTGGTGAAAAGTCCTCACTCACAGGCATTTGCCATTTGCCACTTTTACTAGAGATATGGTAAGAGGAGAGGGGGGAAGTGGTGGTGTTCACACAGAAGATCACTATAACCCTCGTGAGTTATTGATAGATCCTGTTCTTTAAAGTCCTTTGGCCATCCCACTGTGAGGACTTTTTACCATGCCTTTTATCCACAGCTTCAGAACACGTCCTGGGCTCTCTTCTCTCCCTTTTCCTTCACTACACCTCCTTCTGTTCTTTTTCTCTTCCTCTCATTTTCTCATGTCCTACTACTTATCCACCGTTTGTATTCTCTTGGCTATTGTTCTGAGGGTTTTAACTTCTACTGCAAGGTGATGATCAATTATTTTCTTTAAAAAAGATCTTCCTAAGTAGATTTTTGGTGAAGCTATTATTTCATTATTTTATCTCTGCTTCAGTGTAAATGGTGTCTTACTGATATTCACCCAGGTACTTTTCAAATATTTAATATATCCAACCAGTGACTTTTAGATTTTATTTTTTAAAGTTATGTGGTTTAAAATATATTGCCACTGTCTGAATACTTAGTAACACCTAGATCAAATGGTTTCAGTAAAGGCAGGTACAGAGATTTGTGTAATTCCATTATAATTCTATTCTTCCAGTTTTAATGCTTAAATATTCTCATCAAAGAAGTTATCTGTGGATAGGAACGCTGCTTCCTCTTCATTCTCATTTGAAGTAAAAAGTGTGAAAGTCCCAGCTAGATTCAGTAATTGGCTGTCATACACTAGTTAGAATGCTGCTTTGAAGAAGACCCACTTCTTCCTCTACTGTTCTGTTTCCACCACAAAATATGCAAAATGGACAGATCACAGTGGAATGCTCACTTTTATTGCTTCTCTCTCATTTCTTTTTTTTTTCTTTTTATTTATTTATTTTTTTCCCCCAAAGCCCCCAGTATATAGTTGTATGTCATAGTTGCACAGCCTTCTAGTTGCCGTATGTGGGACGCGGCCTCAGCATGGCCGGAGAAGCGGTGAGTCGGTGCGCGCCCGGGATCCGAACCCGGGGCCACCAGCAGCAGAGTGCGCGCACTTAACCACCAAGCCATGGGGCCGGCCCCCACTTCTCTCTCATTTCTAATACTTATTCTAATCTTCCTTGGAGTAAGGGCCAAAGATTTGGAGATTTGAAACACAAAACAATTTGAACGGTGATGGATTGAGTCTGTTAGTTGACCAGGAGACTAAAGCAGGACAAATTAAGAGAATTGGAGCTAGAATACTTGTAAATACTTGTAAAACTTGTAATGTTGTCTTTATACAGCTGAAAGCAGGAATTTATTACCTGAGAGAAGGAAGAGCTAGGTCTAGGGGACAAAAAGGAGAGAAAGACATTGTTGTGAATTTGTTTCCTGAATGCTTTGTTTCCTGAAATTATCAATCACATGCCCACAGTCAAAAATGGAACTCCACCTCTAAGAGATTGCCTTTGCCTGACTTCTGAACACAAGTGCCTCTCAAAGATGGGGATGTGTCTGTCAAGGAAACTGGCTTTACTTTGCAGATGCAGGAAAGAATTGGTTTACAACATAATTATTCTCTTTGAGCTAATATTTCAAACACTTGCACTTATTTACAGGTTATTTCACTTTCTATGGAAGAAACAAGGCTTTGTTTTGGCTCCCTTCACTGAACAGGATGCTTCCCTTTCTCTCTCTCTCCCTCACCCCATCCTTGTCCCTTTCTCTCTCAACACAATTTGCCTTTCTTCAGAACTTTACCTGAAGCTTTCCTTAAAATGTCTCAATGTAAATACATAATTAATTTTGTTTTTTTGTCTTTATTGAATGATATAAATGTAGCTAAAATCTCTTTTTCCTGATATGTGACTCCCAGCTGGTCCAGCCAGCAGGGAGGAAGCCCTGGGATAAATCCTGCATCGTCTGCTTTCTTTGCTATTCATTTCTGAGCTGATCTCTCTCATCTGTCTCGTAGGGAATCAGCATTAGCACATCTAGTAGATCTCATAGAAGACATATCTCACTTGAAGTCTCAGGATGCTCCAGTGACAAGGCAGCATGCAGAGTTCTGAATGAAGCCAGGAACTGAGCTGACTGGGCTAGTGAGGGGCATCTGGTGATTGTCAATGTTGTCATAATTGCCAGGCTAGAACCACTTTCCACTTATTATCTTAGGGATGAACATTTCATGAACTGGAATGCCAAGAAGGAAAACAGGTGGAGAATATTTCTGAGCAATTGCCTGGTTAAGAGGCAGTGGTCTCCAGCTCTTTTTTATACCTGGAAGAGTCCTAGTTAACCTTCCAGATTCTGCCCTATTGTCCAGCCCTGCCTGATAGAAGAATTAACTTGATTGCCACATTGAGGTGTATCCAAGGAAGGGTCAGATGCAGTGGGTCTGGGAATGTGCATTTCCCATTTCACTAGTGTTCCAGTTGATTCTTTTAATTTTGACCTGGCTACATAGGTGTCCACATTCTCCCCCTAACCCCAGTCTTGCCTATTCGTCCTTATGCCCCCAGTGCCACCATAGCTCCTGACATCAAGGTTCTTAATAAATATCTACTGCATGAATGAAAAACAGCATATATACAGCAAGTGCTTTTTAGGGTCCAGCCTCTGAGCTGTGCTTTGGGGATTCAATAATCTTCAAAAGAGTCTTTGTACAATAAGGGCTGTTGGTCGGCTGGTACAAGGATATTAGTGGTAGCTATGAGGACTATTGGTTGTTTAGGACCTTCTCCCTGAAATAGCTGTATAGTCTATTCTCTAATAGAAAGCCTTAAGAGTGCAGACCAGTGTCCTCTAGAGAAAAACAGCATAGAAACTATTAGAAAACATGGCACCAGTGTGGGAGAAGAGGGATCTTACGTTCTAATTTATTTTTTTTTGGATAAAAATGGTGAGCTCTGAATAGCGGAGCTGACACTGACCTGCTGTGCTGCCCACCTCCCAGGAGCAGGTAGCCCTGGGACTTGTGCCGAGTGGCAAGGCCGGTCCTCACCACATTTACCAACTTCTCCTCTCTCAGTGAGTTCTAGTTTGGCATGGCATCACCACACTCAAGGACTCAGCTCACAACTTCAAATGGCAACCTGGCAAAGCAGATATGGAATTTTGCTTATTGTGTATCTGTCCATTGATGGGTATATTTGAAGACATGACCAATTTTAGATATTCTGAATACTCTCAATACCTTCTCAGGGGCACATCTTATGCTTCTATAAAATAATGAGAAGATATGAAAGAAAAGACATGAGGATTTAGTAACAAAAAATAGTTTTAAAAACAAAAACAGCTGAATTAAAGACCTTTGTAAATTTAGACAAAACATATAACATGGCTGTTCTTCAGATTCTCTGTTTAGACAACAGGGAGAGAACATATACACAATTGTTGATAAGGTTAATTAAGATAATGTGTAAATTTTTGGCATGTTGTATAAAAGCTCAATAAATATTTCTCTTCCTAAATTTCCATTTTATTTCACTATATAACTGTGTATAAGGCCAAGTCAGAACACCTTTCTATACATAGCATAGGAATAACCAGGAAAAGTTGGAATATTGGTAAAAATGACTCACAGTTTTCTTTTCTCACTTTAGTGGGCTCCATCTAATATTGTTGGATCATATCACTCAGAAAATTTTTGAGAAAAGACCCTGAAAAAATCACACAAGCTAAGCTGAATATGATTGATGATAAGGCATTGAAGGTGTAAGTAGTTATTCTCAGACATTAATGTATCCATGAATCATCTGTGAAGCTTGCTATGACTTTATACATTCAACTCAACCCTGGATTCTACTATCCAAAACTCAGCATCAGTGGGTCCCAGTATCAGACTTTGAGAAACTCAGCTCTGTAGTATACTCTCCAGATTACCAGGCAGGAAAATGACACATACTTTAAACCTGTTGCTGAGAGATAGAAGCTCGTGGTTTGGGAACATACTGTGGAAAAGGTTTTCTGTAGATGAAGGGTGTTCTGGAGCCCCTCACACCACACCACACAGACTGCTGTTAGGTAACGTAAAACCCAAGAATGGCATCTGGTAATGTGTGCATAGGATTGCACTTCAGGGTTGTCTCAATATACTTATTAATGCTATTCTGAAGAAGAACGATTAACTCTTTCAAAATCCATTAGATTGTTGAAGGAAGGGGGAAGGATAGGTTTGAGTGACGTACTACATCATACAATGTTGGATAAAATTTTTAAAAAGATCAATGTAAGTCTTCTATGATTATTTATAATTTTATTTGTAAATAATTATATTTATAGAAATATAACAATTGTCCCTATAATGTCACCAAATAAAAAGAAAATTGTGTTGTCTTCTATTTGAAGAATTCCACTTGTTTTCACTTTTTTCACATTCATCCCCCACAGTTTCTTCTTTGAGATAATGCATCTGTTTGCAGCTTGCAGACCACATCCAATGCATTTTTAATCTTTAGTGGGCCATGACAAACTCAGAGGTGATTAGAAATTCCGAGAGAATATTTTTTTAAACTTCACTAAAGTACCATTTTTCCTTTTTACTCTTTGTTTTCTTTGGAAAACAAACAAAATTTCTGACTTTTCTTAGCCACCTCCCTCCAATGTGTTCTTGTTCTGTGTCGTTAGCCAACAGGCGTCTGGGTAAATGTTGGCCCACATCCAAGATGATGATTGCTTTTCATATGCACTGTCTTTGCTTTCGGCTCTCTGACTAATGGCTTCTGTTTTTAATGGATGAAATTTAGTATGATTAACTCTCAGGTGATTAATAGATGGTGTTTCTGAGAGCTAAATAATGAAGAAGCAATTAAACCAATCCGATATGTTGTCTTTGCCACAAATCAAATAACACTTTTTCTTCCTGTTCCTTAGACTATGGTTTGGAGGTCAGAAGGCTGTTCTAACTCAGGGAGGAGAGCCCTCGGCAATGGTCCTGGGAGAAATAAAGACAGAAAACATGGTAAACACTCTTCAGCATCAGACTCACCTGGGTTTAAGCTCTTAGAGTGTGTTATTTGAAAAATAGGCAAGTTATTTAATTCATGAGCCCCAGTTTCTTCATCTTTAAAACAGGAATGATAATACATAATTTGTGGGTTTAAATGAAGATTAATGAAGATTAAATGACATAATGTATGCAAAGCATCTTGCAAAATACCAAGTACATAATGTGTAATCAATATAAGTTAGTCTCATATCCCCTCCCTTCTTCCAATCTTAATGCTAAACATTTTCCTGGCAGTGAAGAATGTTGGGAAAAGCCTTGGGATTGTAGGAAGACTTCTTTCCTTCTCTTCAGTAATCCAGAAAAGAAAGAGATTGGTTCTCCCCAAACCCCCCAAATAGCAAAATAATTGCCATTTGCAGCCATGGTCACCCTCATAAGTTATTATTTTAAAAAATGCATAAGCCATTGATTGCCGTATTTCCAGCTTCCAATATCAATTTCCACACTCTCCCTCACTTGACGTCCTCCATGTATAATTTTACAGTCTCACTAGAAAGAATAAAATAAACACAACAAACAAGTTAAAAAAAGTTAGAGGTAATTGATGAATTTCATATTTTAAGCATTTGAAGATGGCACGATTTAAAAAATGGCAGAAATAGGAAGGCAATTTGTCTTAGAATAAGTAAGGAGATCTATTTATTAATCTTTTGCTTGGTTATGCTTTAGCAACAAACAATTCCAAAATATCAGTGGTTTACAGCAATAAGGGTTAATTCTTGCTCATATCATACTGCAGCTCAAAGCAGTTCTCAATTTTATTTTATACCAGTTGGAGATAAGAAATAATTGCACTAATCAACATTGCTGTTAAACTAGCTAATTCTTATTTGCATCTCTCCTTTTTTTCTTATTATTTTGTCGAGGTATAATTTACCTATCGTAAAATGAATAGTTATTTAGTGTTCACATTAATGAGTTTTTGCAATAGCATACACCTGTGTGACCATCACCTAAAAGAATATCAGGAATATTTTACATCAGCCCCAAACATGCCCTTTTGTCTCTTTCCAGTCAATCCCTGCCCAGGCAACAACTTCTACTATAGTTTAGTTTTGTGTAATTCAGTAGTTTATTTAAATAGGATTATGAAATATGAGCTCTTATGAGTCTGACTCTTTCCATTCAGCATAAAGTCTGCATCTTGTACATTCATGTTTTTGTATGTATCATTTAACAACTTTTTATTGCTAAGTAGTTTTCCATCAAATGAATATATAACTGCACAATGTGTTTACTCATTCTCTTATCGATGAATATTTGGTCATTTCCAGATTGAGCTATTATGAATAAAGCTGCTATAAATCTTGTAGAAGTCTTTGTGGACATACGTTTTTATTTCTCTTGAGAAAATACCTAGGAGTGGAAATGCTGACTCATAGGATAGGTATATGTTTGACTCTATGAACAACTGCCAAACTGGAAGTGGTTGTACCATTTTACATTTTCACCATCAGGGTAATAGAGTTCTGCTTCCTCCACATTCTCATCAATATTTGGCTTGCTAGGTAGTCTTTTTTATTGCAGAGGAAAGCTGCGTTCCAGTGAGTGTGAAATGGTGTCTCACTGGGGTTACAATTTGCATTTCTCCAATGATTAATGATATTTGGCACCTTTTCATGTGCTTATTGTCTATGCATACATCTTCTTTTGTAAGGTGTGCAAGTATTTTTGGCTATTTTTATTGGAATGTTCATCATTTTATTGTGCATAAACAGGACTTTGTATATTCTAGACATTAGTGCTTTGTCAGATAGTATAATATTGTGAACTATTTTCTGAGTGTGTGAGTGCCTATTAATTATCTTAATAGTGGCTTTTGATGAACAGAAGAGTCTATTAAATTCTTGTGTTTTTTTAAATTAGGTTCGTTGTTTCCTGGTAATTCTGGATATAAATCCTTTATCATATATATGGTTAATATTGTCTACCAGTATTTAGGTTGTCTTTTCATTATCTCAACAGTAACTTTCAAAAAGCAGTTTTTAATTTTGATGAATTCCAATCTACCAATTTGTTTGTTTATGGATTGGGCTTTTGGTATCATATCTAAAAAATTTTTGCCTAACTCAAGGTCACAAATATTTTTCCTCATGTTTTCTTCTAGTGTTTTTTTCAGTTTTTATTTTTACATTTAGAGCTATGACTCAGTTTTTCATTTTTGTGTATGGTACAAGGAATAGATTAGAGTTTTATTTGTGTTTTTGTTTTGTTTTGCATATGGATATCCAATTATTCCACATCATCTTTGAAAAGACCATTCTGTCTCCACTGAATCGCCTTTGTATTTTTGTTGAAAATCAGTTATGCTATATGTGTGTCAATTTCTGCAATCTCTACTCTGTTTCATTGATCTATTTGTCTACACATATACCAATACATACTGTCTTGGTTACTATAAGTCTTAAGATCAGGTAGTATTCATTCTCAAACTTGGTTCTTCTTTTTTTCTCCACAGTTGTTTTAGCTATTCTAGTTCCTTTGCTTTCCATATAAACTTAATAATTAGGTTGGCATTTTCTACAATAAAAGCTTCTGTGATTTTTATTGGGACAGTGTTGAATTTGTAGATTAATTTGAGGAGAACTGACATCTTAACAATATTGTGTACTTTCAATTTATAAAAATAGTATATCTCTACATTTATTTAGGTCTCCTTAATTTTCTGCCAGCAATGCTTTGTAGTTTCCAGTATGTAGTTATTTCACTTATTTTGTTGGATCTATCCCTAAGTATGGGATGTATTTTGAGTGGTAAATGGTATTTTAAAAAATTTCAATTTCCTATTATTTGCTGCTAGTATATGTACGTAAAATTTTATTTCGTATGCTTTTTATTTATAAAACTGAAACTTCAATAAACTTATTTATTAATTCCCATAGCTATTTTGTAGATTATATTAGACTTTCTGTAAAGATGATGTCATCAGTGATTAAGAATTTTATTTCTTCCTTTCCAATCATGATGTCTTTTATTCATGCTTTATTGCAGTTACTAGATCCTTCAGCACAATGTTAAATAGAAACGATGAGAGCAGAAATCTCTGACTTCTTCCTGATCTTAGGGAGAAAGCATTCAGGTCTTCACCATAAGGGTTGATAGTAACTATAGGTTTATCTCAGGTGCCCTTTATCAGGTTGAGTATGCTCCCTTCTAGTCCTAGTTTGCTGAGAGCTTTTATCAGGAATGGCTAATAGAATTGTCAAATGTTTTTTTTTTCTTTTTCTTCATATGTTGAAATGTTTTTAGTTTTTTAGTTCGTTAAGATGGTGAAATAAATTGAGTGATTTTCCAATGTTAAAATAACTTTGTGTTCCTAGGACAAACCCAATGGGTCATCACGTATTATCCTTTTTATACATTGTGGGATATCATTTGCTAAAATTTTGTTTAAAATTTTGGTATGTATATTCGTGAGGGATATTGGTCTACAGTTCCCTTTTCTTGTAACCTCTATTCCTGGTTTTGGTATCAGGGTAATTCTGGCTTAGTGGCATTATGAATTGGCAAATACTCCCTTACTCTTCAATTTTCTGAAGAGATTGTTCGGATTTGGTATTATTTCTTCCTCAGATGTTTGGTAGAATTTATCAGTGAAACCATTTTGGGTCTAGAGTGTTCTTTACACAAGTACAATGTCTTTAATAAATTTATTACTATTAAAATTATCTGTTTCTTCTTGAGTATGCTTTGGTAATTTGTGTCCTCCAAGAAATTTGTCTGTTTCATCAAAGTTCTAGGATATATTAGTATAAAGATGATCATTCTATTTTCTTATTATTCTTTTAATATCTCTAGCATTTGTTGTAATGTCACTTCTCTTCCTCCTATTTTTGGTAATTTGTGTCTTCTCTCTCTCTTTCCTGATCAGTCTGGCTAAAATTTTATCAATTTCATTGATCTTTTTAAATAACCAACTTTTCGGTTTCTTTGACTTTCTCCATTATTTTTCTGTTTTAAATTTTATTTCTGTCTGTCCTGATTTTTGTTGTTTTCTTTCTTCTACTTACTGTGAGTTTAATTTGCACTTTTTTAAATCATTTCTTATGGTTGATACTGACTACATAATTTTGAGACCATTCTTCTTCTCTAATATAGAGATTTAGTGTTGTTAAGTTTCTCCTTGACTACTGCATTAGCAGCATCCCACAACTTCTGATATGTTGTGTTTCATTTTCATTCAGTTCAAAATGCTTTCTATTTATCATATTGATATTTATTTAGAAATTTTTTACTTAATTTCCAATTATTTGGAGATTTTCCTGAGTTTTTTTTCTGTTTTTTTTTTTTTTTTTTTTTTTGTGAGGAGATCAGCCCTGTGCTAACATCCGCCAATCCTCCTCTTTTTTTTGCTGAGGAAGACAGCCCTGGGCTAACATCTGTGCCCATCTTCCTCCACTTTATATGGGACGCCGCCACAGCATGGCTTGCCAAGCAGTGCGTCGGTGCGCGCCCGGGATCCGAACCAACGAACCCCGGGCCGCCGCAGCGGAGTGCGCGCACTTAACCGCTTGCGCCACCGGGCCGGCCCCTTTTTTTGTTTTTGATGTCGATTTATTCATATTTTTGTCAGACAACAAATTGAATTCTTTGAAGTTTATTGAGAACTGTTTTATGGATCAGAATATGGTCTAACTTGGAAAATTTTCCATGTATATTTGAAAATAATGTGTAGTCCACAGTTGTTGAGTGGAGTGTTCTATATGTTAGTTATGTCAAGTTGTTTGATAGCGTTTTTCACAACTTCTATATCCTTACTAATTATCTGCCTACTTCTATCAGTTACTGAAAGAAGTGCAATGAAATCTCTTACAATAATTGTCAGTTTTTCTATTTCCCTATGTACTTCTATCAGTTTTTGCTTCCTGTATTTTGTTACTTGGTGCATAAACACTATAAACTATTATGTTCTCTTGATGTAATCACCCCTTCATCTTAATGAAATGAGTTTTATTCCTTTGCTCTGAAACCCATTTTTTTTTTTTGATATTAGTATTGCCAGTCTAGTATCTTTTGGCTAATGTTATCATGACATACATTTTTTACCATTATTTTCCTTTTATACCTATTTATGTATTTGTAATTAAAGTGGGTGTCTTGTAGGCACCTGCATTAGTGTCCTAGGGCTCCTAGAATTATTACCAAAAGCTGGATTGCTTAAAACAATAGAAATTTATTCTCTCTCAATTCTGGAGGTTAGAAGTCTGAGATCAAAGTATAGCAAGGCCATGCTCACTCTGAAGGTTCTAGAGAAGAATCTTTCCTTTCCTCCTCCTAGCTTCTCGTCATTGCTGGAAATCCTTGTCATCCCTTGGCTTGTATCACTCCAATTTCTGCCTCCATCTTCACATGCATGTCTTCCCTCTCTATGTCTGTGTCTTTGGGTCTTCAAATGGCCTTTTTATAAGGACACCAGTCATTGGATTTAGGGCCTACCCTAATCCAGTACAATCTTATCTTAACTAATTACATCTGTACAGACCCTATTTCTAAATAAAGTCATATTCACAGGTACTGGGGTAATGTTAAGACATCAACATACCTTTTAAGGGGATACTATTCAACCCAAAACAGTGTACTTCTTGGCCCCCCAAAATTCATGTCCTTTCCATGTGCAAAATTAGCTAACCTCATCCTATCATCCCCCAAAGTTTTAAACCATTCTAGCATCAATTCAAAGTCCAAAATCCATCTAAATATCATCAATTTTAAAAGTCCCAAATCTCATTTTCTAAATCATCTAAATAAAGTAATGGTGAGACTCTGGGTATGGTATATCCTGGGGCAAAATTCCTTGCCATCTCTGGACCTGTGAAACAAGAGAGCCTGTTATCTCCTTCCAAAATACAATGGTAGAACAGCTATGGGATAGATATTTCCATTTCAAAAGGGGAAATGAATAAAGGGGTTACAGGCCCTAAGCAACTGTAAAACCCAGCAAAAGAAATTTCATTAGGTGAAAATGGCTGAGAATAATCCTCTGTGTCTTGATACTCTGCCCTCTATGCCCACTGAGGACCTGTCAGCCCTGGCATCTTGCCTCGTGGAAGCCCCATCAGCCTTGCCAGCCTCTGAGCCACACTTAGAGTTATCAATACCTTTTCTTGAAGGATAACACAAGTTCATAATCAATTAGCACTATCAACCTGTTTCCTGTCTATAGAATCCCAGAAGTCTTACAGCCTTCCTTCATTTTGTCCCCTCTCTGTCCCCTTTAGTCCAAGCTGATAGGGTGTTTGGTGCTATAACATTTTCAAAACGCTTGTGGGTCTCCTGTATATATATACATATATATATTTCTATTAATAATATCTTCAAAGTAATCTAGCTTTTTCTATCACGCACCTCCAAATTCTTCCAGCCTTTACCCATTACCTAATTCCAAGGCCACTTCCACATTTGTAGGTATTTATTACAGCAGCACCCCACTTCCTGGTGTCAAAATTTGTGTTAGTTCACTAGGGTGGCCATAACAAATTACTAAAAGGTGGATAGCTTAAAACAACTGAAATACATTCTCTCACAGTTCTGGAGGTTAGAAATCTAAAATCACTATTTAGGAAAGCTATGCTCTCTCTGAAGGTTCTAGCGAAGATTCTTTCCTTGCCTCTTCCTGGCTTCTGGTGTTTGTCAGCAATTTTTGTCATTTCTTTAGCCCATAGCTGCATCATTCCAATTTCTGCCTCCATCTATACATGGTCATCCCTCCTCTATGTGTCTGTGTCTCCATGTCTTCATGGCCTTCTTATAAGGACACAGTCGGTGAGAGGAAATAGGTCTTCTAGCTGAATTAAGAATTCAGCAGTTCACCCTGTCCCCCCATACCAGGCAGTGCCAACTGGGAAGATGGATGGAGAGATTGCTGGCACTGATCTCAGGCGTGGGCACCACCTGGTGAATCTCATCATGGAAAAGCAGAGGAAAACCACTTCCTGCAGGCATCTGGCTCCCAAAGGAAAAAGGAGGTGGGTGGCTGAGGAACCCTAGTTTATATTTCATTTGTTTCCTAACATAGATGGTACTTTTTCTTTATTGTGGTAAATATATATAACCTGAAATTGGCCATTTTAACCATTTTAAGTGTACAATTCACTGCCTTTAATTACATTCACAATATTGTGCAATGATACCCTCAATCTGTTGCCAAAACTATTCATCCCCCTAAACAGGAACTCTGTAACCTTTAAGTGATAACTCCCCTCTTCCACAGCCCCTGGTTACCTTTAACCTACTTGCTGCCGTTATGAATTTGCCTATTCTTGATGTTTCCCATAAATGGAATCAGACAGTATTTGTCCTTTTGTGTCTGGCTTTTTCACTTGTTTTCAAGGTTCATCTGTGTTCTAGCATGTATCAGAACTTTATTACTTTTCTATTGCTGAATAATATTTCATTATATATACCACATTTTGTTTATCCATTCATTTGTTTATTCACACTGCGGTTGCTTCCCCCTTTTTGCTATTATGAATGGTGCTGAAATGAATACTAGCATATAGTATCTGAGTCCCTGTTTTTAATTCATTAAGGTATATACCTAGGAGTAGAATTGCTGGATCATATGATAATTCTACATTTACCTTTTTGAGGAACCACTGAACTATTTCCCACAGTGGCTGCACCATTTTACATTCTCATCAGCAATGGACAAGGATTCCAAGTTCTCTACATCTTTGCCAATACTTTTTTTTTTTTTAATTATAGTCATCCTAGTAGATGTGAATTGGTATCTCATTGTGGTTTTTATTTGCATTTTCTTTTTTTTTTTTTTTTTTTTTTTGTGAGGAGATCAGCCCTGTGCTAACATCCGCCAATCCTCCTCTTTTTTTGCTGAGGAAGACGGCCCTGGGCTAACATCTGTGCCCATCTTCCTCCACTTTATATGGGACGCCGCCACAGCATGGCTTGCCAAGCATTGCGTCGGTGCGCGCCCGGGATCCGAACCAGCGAACCCCGGGCCGCCGCAGCGGAGCGCGCGCACTTAACCGCTTGCGCCACCGGGCCGGCCCCTCTTTTTTTTTTTTTAATAATTTTATTTATTTATTTTTTCCCCCTAAGCCCCAGTAGATAGTTGTATGTCATAGCTGCACATCCTTCTAGTTGCTGTATGTGGGACGTGGCCTCAGCATGGCCGGAGAGGCGGTGCATCGGTGCATGCCCGGGATCCGAACCTGGGCCACCAGCAGTGGAGCGCGTGCACTTAACTGCTAAGCCACAGGGCCGGCCCTGATTTGCATTTTCTTAATGATTAATGATGTTAGCATTTTTTCATATGCTTATAACCCCCATTTGCATATCTTCTTTGAATAAATATCTGTTCAAGTTCTGTTCCCATTTTTTAATTGGTTTGATTGTCTTTTTGTTGTTGATTTGTAGGAGTTCTTTATATATTCTGGATATTAAACCTTTATCAGATTTATAATTTGCAAGTATCTTCTCCTATTCTATTAAACTCCCACAGGTTGTCTTTTCATTTTTTTTATAATGTCTTTGATGCACAGACACACAAAAATTAATCTCGATGAAGTCCAATTTATCAGTGTTTTTTTTGTTGCTCATACTTTGATGTCATATCTAAGAATCCATTGCCAATCTAAGGTCATGAAGATTTAGTCCTATGTTTCCTTCTAAGAGTTTTATAGTTTTAGCTCTTACATTTAGCTCATTAATCCAGTTTGAGTTAATTTTGTATATCATGTGAGGTAGGGATCCAATTTTGTTTTTTAATGTGGAAACCCAGTAGTCCTAGCACCATTTATTGAAGAGACTCTTCTTGTTGAATAGACTTGGCATCTTTGTCAAAAAATTAATTGGTCATAGATGTATGGATTTATTTCTGGACTATCAATTCTATTTTGTAGGTCTGTATGTCTATTCTTATACCAGTACCACACTGCAGCCTTGTAGTAAGTTTTGAGATCGGAAAGTGTGAATCCTCAAACTTTGTTCTTTTTCAAGCTCTTCAGGGTCCCTTGCAATTGCCCTTGCAAATAAATGTGAGGATTGACTTTTCCATTTCTGCAAAATGACTTTTGGAATTTTGATAGAGATTACATTGAATTTGTAGATATTTTGGGTAGTATTGATATCTTAACAATATTAAATCTTCCCACTCATGAGCATGGGATGTCTTTCCATTTATTTAGGTCATTTTTAATTTCTTTCAGCAACATTTTTTAGTTTTCAATGTAGAAATCTTTCATCTCCTTCGTTAAATTTATTCCTAGATATTTCTTTTTTTTTTTTTTGATGCTATTATGAAGGGAATTGCTTTCTAATTTCTTTATTTCGGAGTACTCATTGTAGATGTATAGAAACCACTCACTTTTGTGTGTTGATCTTGTACCATGCAACTTTGTTGAATTCATTTATTAGCTCTAATAGCTTTCTTGTGGACTTTTTGGAATTTTCTGTATACTGTATATGGGATTATATTATCTGTGAATAAAGATAATTTCACTTCTTTCTTTCTAATTTGAATGCCTTTTACTTTTTCTCCTTGCCTAATTGCTCTGTCTAGAACTCCCAGTACATATTGAATAGCAGTGATGAAAGTGCAAATCTTTGTTTAATTCCTCGTATTAGAGAGAAAGTTCTCTTATCTTCTATTTTTTTATGAATTAGAGCAGGATTGTTATTAATTGTTCTTTAAATGCTCAGTAGAATTTAATAGTGAAGCCATCTACTCCTAGACTTTCTTAGTTGGGAGGGTTTTTTATTACTGATTCAATCTCTCTATTTGTTATAGATCTGTTGAGATTTTCTACTTCATCTTAAGTTAGTTTAGCTAATTTGTATGTTTATAGAAATTTGTCCATTTTGTCTCTGTTATCAAATTTATTGGTCTACTATTGTTCATAGTATTATTTTATAATTCTTTTTATTTCTATAAAGTTGACAGTAATGTCCCTACTTTTATTTCTGATTTTAGTTGTTTTTGTCTTCTCTCTTTTTTTTCCTTTGTAAGATTTACCAACTTTTTTATCTTTTCAAAAAAACTATTTTTTATTTCACTGATTTTAAAAGAACAAAAAACAGAAAAAGAAAAGCAGAAAAACAAGCAAAACAAAAAAGAGAGAGAGAGAGAATCTCATCTCTCTAAGTGTTTGAAGCCTGGCTCTTTGCTAATGCCCTCCTTAAACACTTAGCCAGGTTTCTACTGACTCTAGGCTTCAGCCCAAGGCGAAAACTTAGTCTTCTTAATCCTTTACTGAGCATGCGTCTTGCCCTGGGCATACCTGTGGCTTTCTAAACTTCCCAGCACACAGGGCTACTTCTGAATGTCTCAATTTCCTAAAGAAACTCCCCTCAGCTTTTGCTCTGGACTTCATGCAGCCTGTTGTATACATGGACTGTAATCTCTTGACACAGGGGTCTGAGGATTGTTAGTTTGGTTTCCAGTATTTTTGGCCAATGCTTGCTGCTTTTCCAGCCTGAGTTCTGAGTTAAGTGAAACAGAGATGAACACCTTGCCTCAGTCTCTCAGGTAGCCCCAGAAAGGTTAGAACTGACCTAAATGGTATTCGCAAATACTATCTTCTTTTTTCCCTCCAGAACCATAGCAGGGTGCCAGACTGGGAATTCAGCCCACTGCTTCAAGAGCAAGACCACTCCTGCACCAAGAGCAGGGGATGATGGTGGCATAAGGGCAAATAAAATTGCCGCAAAACTTGCCTACCATTTTGAAGTGCCTTTTTCTTGATTCAGTGTTTGTTTGGTTACTTTCAACTTTTGATTGTTTTCAGAGTTCTGACAAATTCTGCTTGTTCCTCAATATTTCTGTGGAGAGGCAAGAGGTGGAGATGCTGAGTCCATCATTTTGTTCATGTCTGATTCAGAAAGTTCTTGGGTATTATCTCTTCAAATATTTCTTCTGCCTCATTCTCTC
Source organism: Diceros bicornis minor (assembly GCF_020826845.1). Taxonomy (NCBI): domain Eukaryota; kingdom Metazoa; phylum Chordata; class Mammalia; order Perissodactyla; family Rhinocerotidae; genus Diceros; species Diceros bicornis. Next base: position 10,141,085 of record NC_080749.1, on the reverse strand, counting down.
CCCACTCTCCATCTGAAACTCTAATTACACATATGTTAGATGTTTGATGTTATACCTCAGATCTCTGATGTTGTGTCTATTTTATTTCACTCTTTTATATCTTTGTGTTTCAATTTTAATAGTTCCTATAGATGTTTTTTCAAGTTCATTGATCTTTTCCTCTGCTCTGTACAGTCTGCTGTTAAGTCCATCAAATGAATTCCTCACTTATTATATTTTTCACTTCTAATATTTTCATCCATCCTTTTATATTGTTTCCATCTCTGCTTCCCTATTTCTTCACCTATGTTGTCCCACTTTCCACTAGATCCTTTAGCATTTTCATTATAATTATTTCATTATAGTGAAATATAGTCAGATTTCTGACAGGATATTTTCCCTCTAAATTTATGGCTTACATGTGTTCTGTGTCTGTGATGACTGAATTTGGTTTCTCTCATTTTGCTCTCTGGTGTTCTAAGGACTTTGGTTTTAATTTGCTGTCAGGCTCTTGGCTTCAACTTGCTCTCTATGGCTGCCAGGTGTTCCCCAGCTTTGGGCTTGGGACCCTTGCTTAGTCAATGAGATTCTCTTTGTGTAACATTATACATGTGCATGGCGAAATCCTCTCTGAATTGTGTCTCCCCTCGCCCCCAACACACTCGGTCCTTTTAGGCTGGTAAAGTTTCTTGCATGTAGTAAAACACTTAATTACGATGTTACTGCATTGAAAGATAGTAGTTGATAAGCCTTACAATAGGTCTACTTGGATTTAAATCTCATCTTTGCCTTTTACAAGCTGTTTGATTTGGGGAAAATTACTTTGCTCCTTCAAGCCTCATTTTTTTAATTTGTAGAATGGAAATAACGTAATTCACCTTGTAGAATCATTGTAAAGATTAAATAAAGAACAAAGGGACATAATGCCTGGCATTCATTAAGCAATCATTAAATTGTACTTGTTATATTTACTTTATGACTATAGCCTCATTGAGTTTCATTTCTTTGTAAGAAAAATGAATATTATATTGTACAATAATAGCATTGCATCATGTGTCTTTCTATACAAAATTAGGTGATGATTTTAATGACTGAAATTCATAACATAATTTACAAATTACAAAGTATCTTTACATGGATAACATTCCCATAGAAATCCAAAAGGTAGGTATAGTGCTTCCATTCTACAGATGAAGAAACTGATGCCAGGAGAGAACTGCCATCACTTATGAGTAGTCAGGGACAAGACATAAGCCAGCATCCATGTCTCTTTAATCCTGGTCCTGCACTCTTCATACTGCGTGATTCTAAATACTATAGGAGCAGGCCTAGATGAACTCAACCATCTCTTTTCTGTAGGCCAATATACGCAAATGGTCTCATGATTTCCTTTCATTTCCCTTAATGTATTATAAACATTGCTGATTTGCTGTTTTATGTCCTTCTCAGCTGTTCTGAGCATTGTTTTTATGCTGCATTTCATTTCATCATCTCTTGTCTCTGCTTCCAAATGTAGCTATTTGTTCAGCCTGGTTTTGCTCTGTGAGGTGTTATTTACAATACCTACTAATTTAATCCTTATTTAGGGAAAACCGAGGGGCAATTTGCATACTTTTGCCGATCACTGAGAATTCAAGCCTGGAAACACTCACTTAAGACTAGAATCCTGCTCTTTATTTGATCAGCGCCATCTCTATACATAGTGTTATATATATACATGTGTGTATATACACGCCCCGACCACAAAACAAAAATGAGTAAATGTCATTCACAAAATTGTCATGGATTGCAAGTACTCTTTACCCTACAGCTAATATAAAACGTATCCCCAAATCACAAATTCTGGACTTAAATCCAGAAGCCAATAATGTGTGACACCTAGGATTTGAGAATGCCAAAGCTAAAAGGGAAATCAACCAGCTATCCCTCTGGACACCACAGATGACACTGACACAGTGGGTTGCAGGGAATCACCCATCACACACGGCATGTGGGGGCCGAACCAGAACCTGTGGCACCAGAGCCCATGTCCACTCCGCCCGTCCCCAGACCTTCCAGGAAGGCATCCTTCTTCTAGGGAGCTCTTGACTTCATTCTCGTGTTACTTACCTGCCTGTGTCTTCACCTAGGCAGAGCTGGAGTCTTTATTAAAGAGAAATTCACTCTCAATACTAATGTTAACTACTTGTTCAGTTTGTAATGCATCCCTTAAGACTAATTTTATTTAGAAGCTCTAAATTGATGAAGTTTTTCAATTAGGTCAATTGAACACTTGATTCAAATATGTATTTATTTAATTAGAAACAACATACATTGATGGGAGGAGCCCGGCCTCTAAAAGGATTTTGAATTTCTGATTTCCCGGGTTGGCTACTACTAATGACAGCAACCGTTGCTACCATCGTTTGAGCACTGACTAAATATCAGGCACTCTGCTGAATACTTCAAATGAATTAGATCAGTGAATTGTCGGGGTGATACTGGACTGGGTGGGACTGGGGTCCCGGGTGAGACCTGCTCCTTAGTGTGGGTTCTTGACCTCACACAGAGAAGAATTCAAGAGCAGGTCAGGAGAGATCATGCAAGTTTATCGAAGACAAAAGCCAGGCTGATTAGAAAGAGACTGAGGAAGGAAAGCAGGCTGGGCTGACCTGGTGGAAACGGACTGACCAGCCCTGAGTGGGGGTCCGGGGTGCTGATTTATAGTGGTTGAAGTGGGCAGCTGGGGATTGGTCAGTTTGAATGGGGGAATCTTGGCAGCTGGAGACTGGTCAGTCTCCCGGCCAGGCGACCATCTCCTGCAGGCCAGGTGCCAAGCTCATGACCAGACTGCTGATTAGCTAGGCAAGGGGGGGGGATGTTTAGGCAAGGGGGGGGGATGTTCAGGCAAGGGGGGGGGATGTTCAGGCAAGGGGAGGGGGATGTTCAGGCAAGGGGAGGGGATGTTCAGGCAAGGGGGGGCGATGTTCCTGGAGTGCAGAGCTCCTGGAACTTGTGAGTCGTGGGCTAATGATAATCCTGGATGCTGGGGGACCGCTGCATTCTGCTGCTGCGCTGTCTGGCGCTCAAGAGACAGCTTTTTTTTGTTGTTCTGCCTTTTCCCTGTCTCAAAGATAAGCCTATAACTTGTGATTTTAAACAAGTAACCTGACTTTTGTGCTCTCAGTTGCCTCCTCAGAAAAGTATGGATGTTAATATCTGCCTTTCTTTAGTAGCTACTGGTGAGGATAAAATGAAATTATTTCTATACAAGGCAATTGAATGGTATTTGAGTGTTCAAGTAAGACATTATTTTTTTTTACTTCTGTATTTTTTTATCATTACCAATAACTGACAAGCTAATTTAGTATACCCTGTTCATTTTATATGCTTTCCAGTTTTCATAACTTTAACCATGTTAGATTTTCCACTTGGAATATTCATCCACCTTTTCTATCAAGATGTCTGTAAACCTATTTAGTGCTTCAAAGCCCAATTCAAATGCCCCTGTTCTTGAAGATTTTCTGATTTTCCAAACAAGGCAATTTCTTTTTTTGAACATTCATAGCTTGTTAGTGTCTGCTGTGGCAACTGTTTTCAACTTTGAATTGCCATATTTGTGTTCTTCTCCTATTTGTTTTTGTAGACTGTGAACCTCTTAAGGCCAGAACCTATGCCATGTATACATTTTTTTCTCTCTGTGGATAAAAAATAGTACAGTATGTTTCTCAATAAATGCTTGATAGGCATTGCTGAATGCATTTCAACTTCATCTAGTATCAGTAAGGGATTACGGGACAACAAGGTTTTTTGTGACTACTGGTTTTGAGATAAAATAAAATGGATAAAATAAAATACCTATTCAATAGGACTGCATCCTATGTTTGTTGAAGCTCTGCCTTTTGATGGTTTCCTAGGGGATACAGGGATATTTGTCTTTGGAATACACCCTCCCTTAGTCTTGAAAAGGGTCATTAGGGAGTCACTGTGGTTATGCAAATATGTGGGAAAACTGCTTGGAACTGAGAGGTTAAGTATTTTCATTAGTCATGTAAATTGGGTTTATTAGCAAGAAGTGCCCCTGCGCAGTCAGGTACATGTATTGTGTGTGTTTTGTGATCTCCCCTATATGTGGATTTAGAGTGCAGTCTCTAAAACAAGTTGCTTCTTTTTGGGAAATGTTCCTCCACTGTCCAAAAATTAGCTGGGGAAGTTATGGAGTGGAGTTTTTAGAAGATGACAGCAGAAGGTGTAGGCTCATTTTTACTTTGGACTTTGGAGCAGCCCAACCAGTTGGCAGTCCCATCCCCACCCTGGGTTGTTTTGCCCACAACACACAAGGGATACTTTTCAGTGAAAAAACCCCAAGGGATACTTTTCAGTGAAAAACCCCTGATGTTGATAAAAAAGCTATTGAATATTCTGTTTGTCTTATTTGGGCCAGAGGGCATGCCAAGTTTGGTGAGGCACTTGCTTCCTGGGATGAGAGATTGGTTATTACTAGTTGTGAGTTGAAGGGAAGCACTTTCCCTGAGATGGGAGGCATTTGTGTTGAGGAAAGTGATATTAAGAAAATAAACTTCAGGCTTTTCCTGAGAGTAAGCAAAATGGAATGCCAAATCCTTTGCGGGGTGTGGGGATAGAAAAGGTCCAAAGGATTTAGGAATTTTCCAGTGTGGGAGATCAAGATTTGGCCACCCTGAAATATATCTCTTTACCTTGATTGTTTTCTCTGATGGATATTTGACCTCCCCCACTAACTGCCTAAACAATTTGAGATAGTAACTCCTTCCTGGAACAGATCTTCTATCTGATGGCTGTAATATAATGTAAAATAGATGTTACAATAGGAAAGGCACCAACAAACCCATCTTATTGGAAGTTCTGTCTCTCTGGCCACATTCTCTGGATGGTCCTGAGAGGAGTTGCCAGACAAACATTTACATTTATAAGGGAAATCTCCATTTGTAAAGGTATCTCCCTCTCTGTATTGGGAAGAGGGGGGATGGCCTCATTTCTAGAAACCTATCAATGTGGAAAGTGAAGCCTTAAATCTGCATAATAACCTCATTCTTGTTTACTGTTCTTTAGTGGTAATCTCCTGTAACTGACTCCCCCCACCCCCAACATCCTCCTTTGTCATTGGTTGAACATGGTATTTAAGACGAGAATTTCTGCTATCATGTTGAGAAAGGCAGTGTCCCTGGTTTCTCCCATGTATACATGTTATTAAATTTGGTATTATTTTCTCTGCTAACCTGTCTCGTTAATTATTTGGCCAGCCAGAAGAACCTTAAGGGAACAGGCAGAGGGGGATTCTCCCTCTTCCCCCACACCAGGGATGGGTAACTCCCCTTCCAAATGAGAACTGGCCTTTGGCAACTCAGGAAAGCAGCAGAATAGACTGAGTTTCAACTCAGCATTAGGGATTGTGGCCGACCTTCTCTTCACTGGAGTCCTGGGAGGATGATGCCAGTAGGACAGAGAAGAAAAGCCAGAAAGTAGACTTCCAGGAAATGTGTGGCTATGAGCTCCTAGATGGAGCCAGTGCTGCCGGTGTATCCAGATATTTGCTTTTGCAGCTATGATCATATGTTCCGGCACCATGACTATTTGTGTTAAAGGTTTCTCAGCAGAGCCTAAAATGCAAGGCAAAATAAGTGAAATCTTAAATCATATTGTTTCATATATATATATATATATATATATATATATATATATATATATATCTTTTATAGAACAAAATAGAACAACAACAACAAAAATCCAAAATAAAAACAACCTCCCACCTACAAAACAACCAAACCCACCAAAAGGATCATGATCTTGTAAGAGATATGGACTATTTTTCATGTTCGTGCTAGAATGTGATATTTAGTATTAACATTTATCTTCTATTCGGCTTTTGTTAAATGTCTTTCAACTTCAGTATTTCAACAAATGTATTATTTTTCTGGAAGAATACTGTACCGCACTTCCTCTGATGCTGATCCTATCACGTTTTGAACAAGTATGATCTTACAGGAAAGCGATTGGGGTTCTAGTCTTAGCTCGGCTATTGTGCCAAGCATTTTCGATCCATTTTTTCATTTAATGTCCCTAACAACCCTGTGAGGTTGGTGTTGTTAGCTTCATTTTATAGTTGAGGCAACTGAAGCTTAATGATGTTAAGTAACTTGTGCAGAGAGAGTTCATAAATGACTGAGCTGGGCTTGAAGCCAAGTCTACTGGCTTCCATAGTGCACGTTCTTAACCCTTATGCTATATTCCTCCTGGGTAAGAGCTCTTCTCACTCCAACCTCTGTGATTCTAAGACAATCATGAGAATCTCTAGGCCATGAAGGATTGTCAGCTCTCAACCCAACCTTTGTTTCACATCCTTGGATCTTTCTTTAAGCAATTATAAATCTTTTGATTGATAAAAATCATTCATAGTTTTGACTTTCCTTGAGAAATTTGTATTTTGGGTGAATACATCTTGATGATGATACTTGTTATACGACTAGATCTAAGACATTAAAACATTTAAGTCTTTGTACAGTAAAAAAGTACATAATTATCTTCAGGAAACTGAACTCATATGCTAGGGAAAATCCATATACATCATTAATGTTTTCCTTTACACCCAGATATTTATTATTATGTAGACATCATTCTGTTTTAATTCTTTAAAGGTCAACTTTGAAAAATTTAATAGTGTTTGGAACAAACAGTATTTTGCTCAAATGGCATGAATCAAAAGTCCACATTATTTACTTTCAGTGCAAAAATAAAATTCTTGCTATCTGCCAGATTTTTAAAAGATAGGACCATTTATTCAACATCTACTTTGTAGTATTTATGATAAAAATGAAACAATAATAAAATAATAAGGATAATAACAGCAATAAACATTCTTTGAGAGCTTATAACATGTCAAGCTCTATATTAACTGGTTTATATGCATTCTTTAATTTCATTTTTATAGCATATCCAAGAGGGGGCTATGGGAACCATTTTACAGTTATACTAAATTTTATTTTATTTGTTTATTTATTTTTTTGTGAGGAAGATCAGCCCTGAGCTAACATCCCTGCCAATCCTCCTCTTTTTGCGTTGGAAGACTGGCCCTGAGCTAACATACATGCCCATCTTCCTCTACTTTATATGGGACACTGCCACAGCATGGCCTGACAAGCGGTGCATCGGTGTGCGTCTGGATCTGAACCCAGGCCACCAGCAGCGGAGCGCGCGCACTTAACCACTATGCCACGGGGCTGGCCCCCTATGCTAAATTTTGAAAGATTATTAACTTTCCCAAATTCACACAGCTTGTAAGTGACAGTTCCGGTTTTCTCCATGCTTAGCCATTAAGCATATTGCCTTCTATAGAGAAAGTGAAAATACTATCAAAGGGCTGTGTTATACTTTGTGATTCAGGTACCATCTTGAAATTAAATTATAAGTGAAAACTTTTTACATGGGCATATTTTCGATATTTAAAATACATTTGAAACAAATTTAGAATGTGTTAACGTCATTGGTCATATAGTAAGACTATCATAAATATTTGTGAATTGAATATGAGAAAAATGAGAAAGGACTTTTTCTGTCAATTTGAAAAGTGAAGCAAAACGAAGAGGGAAAAAAGGGAAAGGATAGATAGAGAAAATATTTTTCGCTTACCTTGTATGTTGTGGGTAGTGATGTCTATATTCAAGTTTTAGAAGTTTGACATTTCATCCTTGGTTTATGTTGTCTTGTGATCACGTGGAATGCCTATTTATGTTGGTTGAAATTAATATATAAGTCATATCTCCTAATTTGACATCAACTGTAGTAATAGAAATAGTTGGTAGAAAATAATAATGCTCTAGATGCCTTGTTAACATTATTTCCAATTATCCAAACTCCTACCAGGGAGCTATGCCTAACCCTGTTTTATAGATCAGGTTTAGTAATTTGCAGAATACCCAGAACAACTGAGGAGTAGAACTGCTCTGGAATTTAACACAGCTGTAAAGCCGGCCTAGCCTCCTACTGCACAATGCCCCTCCACAGGGAAAGGCCAGCATCACTGCTGGGAGTGGCTAGAAATCTTCCAAGAGCACCCAGATCTTTTTGAACAACTGTGTTAATAATCCAGCAATTCACACTTTTCCAAATTGTCAGACTCTACTTGAATGCAATCAAAGCTCTTGGAGGCTGAAGCCTGCGACTGCCTGCTTTTTGCTGCTGATTGTAGAGCTCAATCCTCCCGGGGCTCAGTTCACCCAGGGGTGCTTCATGCTCCCCGGTCATGTCCACCCCGGGGCCAGGGGGGCAGCCCACCAACCAGTTGCTGCTGCTCTGCCTGTGTCAGCCTTCTACTGGATTACACGCTGAGATCCCCTTGTGTTTCTAAAATTTTTATGAAGAGGATGAGGATTTTTTAGTATGACAAATTGTATAGAATTGGCATTCTTTGGAAATTAAAAGTTTCACTTTCTTTTCCCTCAAAGCAGATGACCCTTTCAAGAGGCAAATGAATGCGCATCTCACTGCTCAGACTTTAAGTTGACTACATATATATACAAGTTAGGGGCAAAGAAGTCCAGTGAAATTCTGGGAAATCCAGATACATATTCAGTAAATATTTATTATGCACCAGGCATTATTCTAAGTGCTAGATGACTAAACAAAACAGACAGAATCCTGGTCCCCATGGAGGGTATATCCAATGAGAGAAACATATGATATACACATAAGCAAATAAATTCACAATATAATGTCAATAATTGTAAGTACTATGAAGGAAAATACGTCCAAGTTAAGTGTATAGAGAGTGATGGCTGAGTGTTTTACATGATGGGGACACAGAATGCCTTATATTTTGATTGACGGCTTCAGTAATCAAGAGTTAGATTTGAAACGATTGTTTTCCAAATATTATGTTAAGTATAATATAAAATGAGAGTATCTCACGTTCTCTGAACAACTCTGTCATTGCTGACACGATCCTAAGGGCTTTTCAGAGCTCTGGCACTAGTGCCTCCGTGGTGCACCCAGCCTGTCTTCCTGCTGCTCCAACCAGATTCACTTGCATTTGTTCCACATGTAAGGTTTTGTTATAAATTTTTCTTTGGAGATGGGTTTTATATCTAAAAATGCTTCCTTAGACCAAAACTTCATTTAACACAGGAGGAAACTGAGCTTCAAAGGGGAGAAGTAACTTAGTCAAGGATGCCTGTGCTCCTAGTGGCCAAGGAAGACCCAGGCTGAGGTCCTCTCTGTGCATGTGACCGTCGGCCCCCTAGTCCTCGAGTAAGAGACCCTCCATCCAGCCCTGAGAGGCACACGGCGCGCCTGTGAGGCGATCGACCTTTTCCTGACGGCGGAAGGCCAAGCCTACAGCCTCAGCCAAAGTCAACCAGCACCTTGAGTAGAACTTCATCTGCCCGGCCGTTCTTCTCCGGCTGCAGTTGCGCCCCCAGAGGGAACATAAGCACAAACTCGACAAATGCCTAAAGCAGAACAAGGCAAGGGTCGGAGGAGACTAAGCATGGGGCCCGTGGACGATCCTTTTAATTTCTCTAATTCTCCAGTGCTTGGGCTGGCTCCAGGGCTGCACACGAAGCGCGGCCTCGCAAAGCGGCTGCGCAGAGCGCGCGCGGGCGCTGGCCGCCCTGGGGGCCTCCGGTGATGAATCGTTCTTCATCCCTTCTTCTTGTGGCAGCTATTATTTTGTGACTGCCTTGGTGTTTGGCTGAATTGTCACTGAATTCCTCCTTGACTTCTTTTATCTTTCTGAGGACAGAGGAAAAGCGGGTAATAGAAGGTTCCGCGGGGGAGCCTCCATCCCCTTTCCTGGTGGCTGCCTCCTTCCCTCCCTTCCCCCTCCCTCTCAGGGAAATTGCCCGCATCTCGAGCGGCAGGTCCGCCTGCAGGGAGCTCCGTGCGGGCAAGGATTCTTAGTGCCTACAATAGGCGAGGGATGAATGGGTTTCTTGGCAAGGAGCGCAGGGGAATAAGTAAAGCAAGCGGAGGGAATCGTAGTAGGCATTCAAAGCAGCAGGCAGGAGTGGGAGATTTCCTGGCTTTTCTTCCCCTTTGTGTTTCTAATCATCTTTTCTTTTTCCCCTGGTGAGGATGCTAATAGAGTGAATACCTGGGCGTTCCAGGAGAACAATCAGTGGAGATTTCAGTAAAAAGAAAGGTAGTCTGGGGTAAAAAAATAGCTTTTCTTTCACTGGTGTGTGTGTGTGTGTGTGTGTGTGTGTGTGTTAATGCTTTGCCGCCTTTGGGGCAGGATATTAAGGGCAGGAGAAACGCTGAGCTTGGAACGCAGCTCATTTGATGAAAGTCTTGGCTTCACCACTAGCTCACTGTGGGTCGTGTGTAACTGAGCACTGCCTTGGGGGCTTTGAGTCCTTCTTTCTAAAATAAAGAATAATTCAGCTATTATGATCTCTAGGCCCCCTTATAGTTTTAAAATTACACTGTCATTACTGTATTTTAAAAAGTCACATTTCAAGATGGTAGCTGGGAGGTGACATCATAAATCTAGACGAAGTAATGTGGTATGATGTGAAAAACACTGAAATCATTCCACTCTTCAAAGTATGTACTTTTATATATACATGTACACACACGTACATATACACAAACACACACACAGTCATTTTCAGGTGCCTGAAATTCTATCATTCAAGCCGATTGTGAATCCCATTTCTAACAGTGTTTGACTGTGGCCTTCTTAGCATTGCTTAATCTCTGCAAGCCTCTCTTTTTCTTTCTGTTTTTCTTCATAATGGGAATAAATAGTGTCTTACCTTATAACTTTGTTATGGGATTTAAATGAGGAAACTTGTATAATACTAGTTCTTCTTCCTGAAAGATAAGAAGAACACATGGGTGTCATCATCTATCTCAAAATCATTGGAATTTGAGAGAAAGCAGTGTGATGGGTAATTATGCCATTTCTCCAAAGTCGTTAAGAACTTGAAGGTATTTTTTTAAAACTTGTTTTTCACGCACCTGCGTTGGCTAGATCACAGAATGTGAGCTTGTCCTCATGAGGAATGTCATCTGTGTCAACCATCTTCAATTCCTCCTAGATGGCTTTATCACCACCTTGCAAGTACCTATTACTTGCCAGCCCTGGAAGGTCGACAGCAATGGCCCCGCTGACCTGAGGCTTTCTGGAGGCTCTTTCTTCCACACTGGGCTTCCAAGACTGTTGATATTTATAGATGTTGGTCTGGAATATAATTGACAACTAGAAAAAATAGGGATTTCTTGTTTGCTTCTTCAGAATTAATTTTCTGGATTGAACATCAGCAACTCAGAGTGTCTTGACTTTCTGGAATTCAGAGGGCAGGAGGAGCAGAATTTGAGGTACACTCTGACACACGTGGAGATTTTACACAATCTTCCAAATGCAGAGTCTCGAATGTTTTATTTCATGCCTTAATTCATAGCTATTCAGGCTTTAATTTTCAGGCAAATGCCCCACAGCAGAGGTGCAATGGGCTCTTGATTCCTAATAAGGTGGAGCTAGAAACAGGGACACGTGGACTCGTGTTGGAAGGAGTGTAGGCTGATGTCAGACAGCCTCCACCAGAGTCCTGTCCATCATTTCCTGTCTGTGTAACCTTGGGCAAGGTACACAATCAATCCCACTTTCACTTTTCCCCTCGGTAATCTGGAGATCGTATCTACTTTATATGATTACTGTGAATATTAAATAGAAACAAATACAGAACATACCCAGCACAGTGTCTCTACTGTAGGTCTGAGTATTCTCAGTGCTTTGCACCACTGCCTTCTGGGGAATGGAATATGGCCACACATCAGAGTGTAATGTCTGCGAAAATGTTGGAACCTGTCCTGTAGTTCAGAAATCAGAGTGAAGGGAAACGAACACTGTGGTCTTTTTTCTTTGTCTTTCCTTCTTTCGAGGGGGAGAACATTTGTGTGTGGTTCAACTGCAGTAATTGTATTTGTACTGCCTTCACGCCGTCACACTGTCTAACCTCCAGGATCTTGTCTTCAAAAAATCCATTAAGTGTCCAAATTGACCGCATCAGCCAAATCTGGAACAGGGAGAGATGCCTCCCTCTTAATGAACTGTCCCCTGGACATGAACAGTGCCACAGGAGTTCAAGAATGTTTATTGTCTGTGGCGTTTCTGGGGGTGCATTCTTTGTTAAACCCACCGTAGTGCTCAAGGCAAAGCTGGTGATTCATGAATTCACTGTGATGATTTGTCCTAATTATTCTAATTACTGCCGTGTCTCCCTCAGACCAGCTGGTCCCTGGAAGCGGAGGGTGAGTCACTGGCCATGAGCAGGGTGGTAGCTGCAGAATCCTGGGTGCTGGACCTGCAGGATTCACGGACGTGGTGTCAGGAGGATCTCACCTGTCTGGGCTGCTGCTGTGGCTTGGGTCTGGGTGTCTGTGCATGCATCCTTTTCCACTGTGCCTCTAATGACTTTTCTGGGAGAGAAGAGCCCTGATAAATAGTGCGTTTCCGTCTTCCCAGCCTGCTGCCCTGCCTGCTCAAGACTGCATCTGTTGTGTGTTGTTTGTGCTTCTGACTGTTTACCCATCCCTGCCTGAATGGCTCTTAAACTCAGTCTGGCCTTTTAACAACTCTTGATAATGAAAAGATCTATTGCTTACTGCATACTACCAAGTGCCAAGCTGGGTATTGATTGCATTACCCACACTGCCTCTAAGTGTCTCAGTGAGGGAGTGACACCCGGGGTTAATCCCAGGTTGCTGACCCCCAAATCCTGGGCCCTTTGCACGTCACTCTGTGCCTCTCACACAAGCCTTTCTGCTCATATGCAAGCCTCCTATTTGGGACCTTCTCTGAATCTTGTATTCCTGAACTTTTTGCTGTGTCACTTGCACTTTGTCCTGGCTGACAGCTCCCGATAGCCATCGATGCCGACTGTGCAGGTCAGCTTGGAGCCTGCGGCCAGGCTTCCTCAGGCCACAGGGTCTTGCTGCAAGCAGAGGCTGGCTTGGAGAGCCTGGAGCTGCGCCTTCTTGATGCTCATGCTGCTTGATCCTTTTTTGATCTCTGGCCCTATGGGATATTTTCACAGCTCACACTTAAGTGCTATTTGCCTTTTAAGTCACTTATACCTTATTTCTCTGGACAAAAGTAGAATCCTGAGAAACACTGGAACTGTGGCTCATCGCTGAGGGATGAGCTGATACTTACTACGACCTATGACGTAGGACCAAGTTTGGAATCAGAATCCCTGAAATGAGGCTGGATGACAACAAATCAAGGTGTTGAAATAAGACAATGCTGATATGTGAAAGACTTGACTGAGAAAGAGCCAGTGCATCTTACTGTTAAAATTACTTCTCTAGGAGTCGTCACAACCCTGACGAGTTTTTCTTGACCAACTCCCATTCCTATTTATTCCTCAGCTTAACTGTCATTTCCTCAGAGGCAGAACTCCCCAACTCACTGGACTGTTGGCCGCCATGCTTCGTTGTTTCATAAGGACGCGTGAATTGCCGCACACTTCAACTTGTTTCCTAATGCTTGCTTACCTAAGTAGGCCGGAAGCTTTGGGAGACCAGAGCCTACATCTTGTCTGTTCCGTGACATTCCCGGTGCCTCAGGGCAGGCCTCTGTCCGTGTGCTCCACAAGACCATGTGCCACAGGTGGATCCCTCACCGCTAGGTGGCCAGGTCCTCTCAGGAATCCCCGGCCATGGCTGGAGGTCACCTGTATGGCCTGCACAGAAGGAGAAGCTGAGTAGAGCTTAGAGGTGACATGAAATAGGAAGATAGTCCAGCTAGAAGAAATGCTGGAAAGCCTCAATGGGCAAACATAAGAGCTTCAGGAAGAAGGGGGATGGACAGGAAAAAGAAAAAGAAAAAGAGTGGAAGAACCTATGTTGCACAGGGCAGTTGCACATCCATACTTGTGCACAAGGAGCATTCCTGGGCTCTCTCTTTATGTGATCTTTGGCTGAACTTGCTGATCAGGTTGACCAGAGAGCTAAAGCCTGATTTCTATGCCCTAAGACATTTGGTAACACCTGGCCTGTTTATATTTTAAAGATGTTAGGAGACTCAAACAAATGCAAAAACCAGGAAGAGCCATCTGCATGTAAGAGGCTTGTATTTAGTTGTACTTCGTTTTGCTAACCGAGCTGAAGACTGGTTTGCTGGGCTCCATTTCGCATTGTCAGCTATCTGCTATATCCATTCACAAGCCTGATGCTAATAAGACCCAGCCTGATCCCACATGAAACTTGCAACCTTCAGCCTGGACCGATAAGCATGGTATGTTGTGCTCACAAGGAACAGATGATTTAAATTTAAATTCAAATTTTAAAGGAAACAGAAGGATAAAATGAAATTCTTTGAATACTTGATAAAAACCTTTGATATTTATTAATAATAAAATGAAACTTAATGGAATTCAGTTGAACTAGTAAACTGTCCAGTGAGTAGAAATTAACGTGAGTTCTTTGATCTTTATATATAATTAATGATTTAGACTTTCCTAAATCTGCAGCTTTGGGGAGAAATATTGATAGAAAAAATTAAACTTCAGGACATCTTTCAGCGTGATGTCTGAGAAATTAATACTCTTGATAGTAATTTGAAAAGGAGCCATTGCCTGGGAGGAAGCTACAGGAAGCAGAAGCTTTATAAGTGCAGAGGTGGCAGTGACTACACCCGGGCGTTATCTCCTCTCTGCTCTGCAGCAGCAAAAGTGGTCCTGGCTGAGGCGAGATGTTCATTTCCCGAAGGAGCAGATATATCTAAACTCAGTTGAATGCGGGGGAACGGGGATTAGACTGGGATTTGGGGATGTGTTATCCAGCTAGGGTGATCATGGAATCAGTACAATTCTCTTTGGAGATGAAGGGGATTATTTGATAATTATGCTTGGTCAATTGGAACTGTGTTAACTGGAACTGCCTTTGGCAAATCAAGACCTTAGTTCTAGCCCAAGGCCAGACACTTACAAATTCTCTGATCCCATGAAATTCTCTTAGCCCTCCTGGGTCTCCATTTCTGCATCTGTCTCAATTCCTGTCTATGAACCCTCAACAGTGTTATGAGAATTCAGTGAGATAATGTATGTCTAAGAGCTTTGAAATAGAAAGGAGAAAATAGCATTTGGTAGTGTAGGGGGAAGAGGGAGACTCCTCCTCTGCCCTTTCCCTTAAGGTTCTTATGGCTGGCCAAATAATTAACAAGACAGGTTAGCAGGAGAAAATAATACCAAGTTTAATAACATGTATACATGGGAGAAACTCAGAAATGAGCAACTCGTCCCTCTGTCTAAGCTGCTTGCTTAAGTATTGCAGCTAAAGGCGAAGGAACGTGTTGGGGGTGGGTAGTGGCCTGGGACTTCAGAGAGCAGAAGGACAATTCTTTTCAGGGTCATCTATTGATAATTTGGTCAGGGAGAGATAGAGTTTTTTTGATAAAAGGGGCTTGGTGCCCCTCCCATTGTAACATCTATTTTACATTATCTTTATAGCCATCATGATAGAAGATCTGTTCCAGGAATGAGCCACCATGTCAGATTCTTTAGGCAGTTAGTGGGGGAGGTCAAATGTCCTATTGTCTTCAGCTCGAAATAATCCGCAAACCAGAGTGGTGCTTCCTGGGGCAGCTTGCCCTGAGCACCATCAGTTCCCTCCTCTGAAACTTCCCTAGAAGTTTCACATATTAAAAGCTGAGCTGGTGACTGTGGAGAGAGAAATCGTGTTAGTATCCGAGTGATAAGAAGTCTGCAAAGAGAGAAAAGAACGTAGATTAGAATGAGGATGAACAGGCAGAGAAGAACAAATCGGAGCACATTTCCCCACACTCCATTAAACCAGTCCCCCAATCCTGGAAATAAGTCAGTCCAATAAAATGTGTGAGCTTCGTTTATCTAATGAAAAATGTCAATCTTCTCTTTTAATAGATTTAAGTTAGATATTACTTGACCTGTTTGATTCACATAAAAGCAACATTTTTCTCCAATGATTGCACATGCTCCTCCTTGCTGGGCAGTGAGCACATCCAGAGCACGTCGATTTTGGAGCACCACAGACGCTAGGCTGTTAATCTCTGACTGGAGTATGTTCAAGGTTTGCATGGTGGTGTTGAACTCTTGCTCCATTACCATAGAGAGATTTAATATTGCCTTTTCCAACTCATAATCTCCAAAGCTGGGGAATAGGACTCTCAAGGCTGAAAAGAACTTGGAGTTGTGATACACAAATGGATTTTCCACGATTTCTCGACTGGCACGTTTATGTGGCACAATCTTATGAACAAATGAACCCAAGTTTGTAATTTGGCTAGCATTTAAGGTGGAGTGTTTGGTGACAGAAGGAGCCAGGTATCCAAGTCCGCATCGTCTTGACCAATTAGGTGGGAATCCTTTATACACTTTGTTGCCACATAAAATGAAAAGACCAGTGTAGTTTAAAGACAAGGTTAGAATTGAGTCTGTAGTTCCCAGGATCTGGACTATTTCATGATCTGTGCCACTTTCATTGTTACTACCTAAACATCTCCATTTCCCATGAGTTCCTATCAGTCTGCAAGAACAGAATAGATTGCGGAATAGCTGGTACAGGAGGCCTGCAGTCTGATTTTGGCAGCTATAAAGCCTGGTCTTGTCACCTGACCAGGTGAGTCCAGATTTTTGATCCACCCATATATAGTCTGTGGCATTGGGCAGCCTAACCATGCGGATAGCTGCGTTACCCCAAGTTGCACACGGGTGGCTCGTAGGCCATCCAGAGCACTTGGTGATTTGGCAAATGTTTGTGCCAGAGGGAGTAGTGATAGAGTCACTTACAATTCCCTTGAGAGTTCTGAAGATGCCACCTGCGGAATCAAACCACAGAGTTTGACTGCAATATTGTCTCGGTATGTCACCCAGGAAAGGTCCAGCGCCATGTTTACTTTCAATGCAGAGGGAAAAACTTTCACCTATTGCTTGTACTTGGGCAAGAGACAGTCCTTGACCTTCTAAGTAGTCTTTCTGGGGCCCAAGTGACTCACCAGGAGAAGAAGCAGAGTGAAGTTTCCCTTGTTGCGGATACCATACTCTGTTATTCATCCATTTTCCGTACTTAGTCTACCAGGTGTTCATATCAGCAGGAACAAAGACTAGTTCAGGTTCTTTTGCACTATCTAGCTGTTGACATAACCAACAGTCAGATTGATTAGTTAGCGTGGCTAGGGCTTGGTAAACTGGCATAAGGGGGTGTTTGGTCTGTGCCCGACCTGTTGAAAAGGAGAGGGTTAGTAAAAGCAAGACACAGATCGGAAAAGAGCCCATAGCGGAGACTTAGAGAGGGGAAGAGGGACAGATAGAGACCAGCACTCTCCAGTCAGCTTTCTAATAAATGATTAAAAAATATATATATATATCCACTAATAGTTTGTGTGTGTGAGTGTGTATATATATAGGGAGTTTTGAAGCAAGGGGGAGGAAATGGGTCAAAGTAGGTTTTCTTGATCCGTGATCTTGGAAAAGCTGTCTACTTCGTGATGTCGGCTGCTTCTGGGGCCTGGGTTTTGGCCCTCGAAATCCTTAGTTTAAGGTCACCTGTGGGGATTATCTCCCAGTTGTCTTGAAAGCGATGTTCTGGGTCTATTTTGGCATGGCTCGCATTAATCCAGGAAGATTTTTCCTTTATTTTGATGGCAGTGCAGGTCGTCAGTAAGACTTCATAAGGTCCTTCCCAGCGAGGTGACAGTGCGTGTTTTCTTCTAAAGACCTTGATGTACACCCGGTCTCCTGGTCGAAAGGGATGGCAAGGCTTGTCAGAAGGTGGTGGCCATGCCTCTTTTACCTGTTGACAATATGCTTCAAGTATACTAGTTAATTTTTGTATATAACAAGTCATAGCATCAAATTGTTCACTTAAGTTCCCATAATATTCATTTAATCCAGGAATTGAAGGTTTAGAGACGCCAGTAGGCATCGGACGTCCAAAAACTATTTCAAAAGGAGTCAGTCCATGCCTTCTATTTGGAGTATTTTGAATCTTCATAAGGGCCAAGGGCAGAGCCTCTGGCCATTTAAGTCCAGTTTCTTGACAGACTTTTCCTAGAGTTCTTTTTATATCTAGATTTTTACGTTCCACTTGCCCTGATGACTGAGGGTGATATGGGGTATGAAATTTTAATGAATACCCCAGAGTTTTTGCAAGCAAGTGGTTTATCTCTGCTGTAAAATGAGTTCCTTGGTCTGATTCAATCCATAAAGGAATGCCAAAGCGAGGAATAACTTCAGTTATTAATTTCTTTACCACTGTTGTGGCATCTGCATGTCTGGTCGGCTAGCATTCAGTCCATCCACTAAACATGCAGACAATAACCAAACAGTAAGAGTAACCTAAAGCTGAAGGGAAGTCTATAAAATCCATTTGGAGTGCCGCAAAAGGCAGCGTGGGCCTGGGAGGACTTCCTGGATCACACTGATTTCTCCCAGAGACTTGGTAAGATTTGCAAGTTGTGCACTGGGAGGGGATTTGGTCAGAAATTTTATGGATGCCAGGGCAAAACTAATTGTCTTTTAGTTCCTTAACTATCCCCCGTTTGCACATATGTCCCATTTGGTGGGAGATAAGTGCAAGCCAAAAAGTCAAAAGAAAAGGAGCTACTGGAAGTCCATTTGGTCCAATGTATAATCCATCTGATAATTGTTTGGCACCCTTTTGTATCCAATTGTCTTTTTCAGATTGTGGGGCATTTGCCTGATAGTTAATAACATCAGTCAGGGATAAAGGCAGGTTTAAGAATTGGGTGGAAAACGGATAAGGGGGTCCATAGTGAGCTGCATGTTTAGCAGCTCTGTCATCCCTGTCATTCCCTAAAAATATGACATCAGTCTCCTTAGTATGGGCTGAACAATGAACACTGGCAATTTTTGAAGGAAGGTGAATAGCTTGTAATAAGGCTGCAATTAAGTGTCCATTAGCAATAGGAGTTCCTGCAGAAGTTAAGAATCCACGGCATTTCCAAATTGTGCCAACAGCATGGCAGACTCCAAAAGCATATTTGTGTAAACGAAAGAAAAACAAGGTTAATGGTTAGAGCAAATTGTAAACCAGTTTTTGAGTTCAGAGGACAGCCAGTGAAGAAGAATTTTAGATGTCAGCATCAAAGTATCTTTTGCAGTTTAAAATGTCTCTGATGGTGTCGTCAGGTCATCTCTTAAGTTTATATCAAGTTCATCAGCTTCAGTTTGTAAGGCTTCAGGAAAAAGGGCAGGTTCAGTTCTCAGTGATTTTAAATGAAAATGATGGAAAAAATCAAAAACGTTAGTTTGGACATCTGTAGCCAGATATTTCAGGAGACTAGAAGAAATCAGGATCCAGTCCAGTCAACAGATATAAAACAAAAACCTCAAAAGACAACAAAACTAGGATCTAATGTCCGCAAATGTATACTATAGTTTTTACTGAAATATAATTTTTCTTTCTAAAATCACTCTCATTTTTATTAAGATAGCCAAATTAAAACTAACTAGTTTGCAAAATAAGTCTAGGTCCAATAGAGTTGGCCCAATTATTTACATAAGTACAGCAAGAATAGCAGTTGATCACATAGGCTCTTTTAAATCTGCTTTGCTGGAACTTTTTATAAGGAATCTCACATTGGACTTCAAAGGACTCTCGAGGCCAGGAAAGCCAAGCCAAGGATTTTGTCATCAGACTTTGCCTGCAATACCTACAGATTTGGGTGAATTCCTCTCCTCCGAGGTTCCCCCCAAATATTTCGAGGTTCCTTGTACCTGCCAGATAAGTGACATTCTTTACTTATCTTGGTAAGTGCTGCTTGGAACATAAGGTACCAGGCCAATAGTTCCATGTGGCTTTATTCCATAAAGTCCAATCTTCATTCCTCAAAAGCTGTATGGTTATATCGCAAATATGATGTTCCAGTCACAGCCTTGGTAATATAACCAGTATTTCTAATTGTGTTCTGTTATAAGGAGAACAGATTCTTATTGAACTTATGCAAATAACTATATTGCCGTGAAAACAACAATACTCACTTACTAAGAGTTTCCAAATCCTGGAGGGATCAGGTAGAGAGAAAAAGATAAATATTTTAATTTTACTTACAAAAGTATCATTTACCAAATTGCTATATATCATAGCTAGCTCAGGAGAAAAGAGAAAAAGTTTTCCTTAAATCTGAAAAAACAAAACATTAAAAATTCAGCAATACTTCAAATGAAAAATCATAAAAATTATAATCATCCTTATCAGTTGGTTCAGTCCTGTGTAATCCATTCTTGATCCCAATCTTTTTGTTAGCACCTTCATGAAGTTATCAGTCTCTCCATCAGATTTCTGTAATTTCTTACCAAGTTCAGTTTTATGATCAGAAAGTTTGTCAGAAACTTGTATTCTAGAGTAAGTGTTAAAGTCCTTTCCATGAACTTCTCTGAAGATGAAACATATTTTGCAAAAGCATTAGAGCAAAGAAATAAGTCTGTAAACAACAAGACCTCAAAATGGCAATTGACAAGGAAATTTGGTTAATTTTGTGACATACAACACTTTAAAATAATAATAACCAGAATTATGACTGATAACCAGGACAGATCAGAATTTCAGTAATGTTATACAATTTTAAAACACCTATATCAATAACATTTGCCCACATAATAGCACCTAAGCAGGCTTATCATCACTTGTCTGACAATGCTTTCCATGTAATTGAACATACTGAATAAGCCTAATAAGTTTAGTATCTTTCCCCTTATAGGAAGAGAGCAAATTTCTTTGAGAAGTTCCAGGGCCCTTTGAAAATTCTCAAAGAAATAAAAGTAAAAAAAAAGACTTTAAGATATGAATTTTGGGGGAGATTGTCAAAAATATAAACAATCAAAGCAAACAGAGCACTAACAGTCCAAAAACCTTAATAGAGAGACCTCAGTCTTTTGAACGTAGGAAATTATTTTAACAGTTTTTTTTTTTTTCTGTCTTTTTGGTAGACTTACCCAAAGGTAAAGAATAATCTTTTATAACCTCTTTATCAAGTTCAAGATTATCTTTTTAAGAGAAATAAGACCAAATTATAATTTTGTACCAGTTTACTTCTGATATTAAAACTCATTTACTTAATTAAATTTATTTCAATCTTAGCCAACTTGACCATACAAAAACTCTTTTTCCAGAATTCCTCTTTAGTACTTGAGGACAAATTTATCTTTCTTAACCAAACAAAATATTTCCATTCTTTGTACCTTTATACATCTTACTTTCCTTGTACACAGACATATTTTTCTTAATATTTAGTAGCTTCAATCACATATACTAATTAGAAATTTTAACCTTTAGAAACCTTAATTTCTAAGTAAAAACTAAGTAAACAATTATAAACTTTCTTTTACATTAGTATCTTGTGGCTTGGAAAATTTATGAACACTTACTTCATCATTTCTGGAAACATGTTACTTTATAGTACAATCTTTTAATAAAACACATGTTTACCAATAGACCCAAAACACCTTTTAGTTTTCCTGTGATGAAAAGCCAAAAGTAGATAAACGTAAGTTTAGCAATCAATGTCTAATATTTTATCTTATTTGGAAATGATGATACTCAAAGAATTTTTATCATAAAATTCAGCAAAACTCTAAAGTTTTAGGTCACCAAAAAGAGTTTGGAAGCTGTAACCACCATAACACATAATTATTGTTTAAAGTTCATCCAACATTCATCTTTTTCACAACTATTTAGTTACTTATTCCCAATAATTATTTAGATTGCCTACAAGACTTCATAAGACTTGAGATAAAATTAGCCATCATTTAAATTACTATTTTTGTTAACCAGTTCTGTAATAGAAATAACATCAGTTTTTTTCCTACAAAATTTCATGTAAATTTCATCACCTCTTATACCTTTAAACATAATTATCATTAAGATTTTTATCAATAGGTCTTGATCTTCTAATTTTGGACAAGAGAAGCATTCCCAGTCAGACATTTTGAAACATACTCAGGCAAAGTTGATGTAACCTCTTTGTATAAAATTAGCTCAAACATTCCAACCTTTATAATCTTATCAACACTTACACTTTTACATGTTCTCAATTTAATTGTAACCTGAGTCAAGGTCTTAAGACTAGTCAAATTTTTCCCTTCCTTTTTCTGGCCTTAATTCTTAGGTACCAATTAAGCAATTATGTGAGAGCTCTGAAAACATTTTTTTTTGCCCCAATTTAGATGTTTTTCAAATTCAAAAGATCCGTCGTCTGGCCATTGACGAGTAGGATCTTCATTTGTATATTTATTCCAATAGTGACTCGAACCAATAAGCCTTTTTAAGGAAAGACCTGGAGGTAACTTTCCACGCTTAGAATAAATCTACCATGGATGCAAGAGGCGTCCCTGGTGAGAGCGCAGATGATGTAGCCCCCGTGATCCACAGAATTCACTCCCAAAGATATTCAGACTCCCCTGAGAGCTTGGCACAGCCGGACAGAGACAGTTCGGAACCCCAGCCTACTCGACTGGCCACCAAGGTGCACCCCGGTAAATGCACCTTCCGTATGGTGGAGACCAAGGAGAATATTCTCACTGGTCACAAAGCCAAGTTTTCTCAGGACACAGAACAAGACAGAAGGAAAAACCTCATCCGTTTTTTTTTTTTTTTCTTATGTGCACAATGACAGCTTTTGCCACGCCTTAGGTCTCTTGGAACCAGAATAATACCTAGCGGGGGAGGTTCCGCGGGCTTGGGGACTGTGTGCTTTACAGAGTACCTCGTCGTTGTACGGACATTTTCTTGCAGTTGGCGGGGGACCTGTGTCATCTACCCCGTTCCGTGACCCAACTTATCCTGTCACGGGAGTCTTCTGAAAGTGGCGAGCGCCCTAATGGCTCTTAACTGCTCGACGCGCGCCCACCAAATTTGCGGCCTTTTTGGCTTCCAAGATGCCCTTGGCAATGACCTTCACTTCATGTGCATAATAACCCACAGCAAAGTTTGTAGACGCCGGTCTGGTGAGACCCGCAAACTCACCAGTCTGTGGGGCCGGCCCGGACAGCAGGCTTATAGGGCCTATGCCTGTGTCCTACCCTGTGGTATTTCCTTCTTATGACAAAAGACACAGACAAAAGAGAAAAACAGAGACTATCTCTGGGAGGAAAAGGAATCAAGATCAAAACCAAGAGTACTCTACCAAATTTAAACCAAGAGTCACTAAAAGCCCAAGAAACTAGTTTTCCAAATATTTTCTCCTGCCAATCTAAATTTAGAAAGAGAAAAAAATTCTCACCACTTCCTTCCACCGGACTCCGCAGATAGAGATTCCGGGAGGCTGACGTGGTAAGAAGTCTTACCTTTTTGCCGGCTTTTGTCAGGCGTTCCCGTATCTCATCATCTGCAGTAGTCCAGGGAGAAGGCAGGTCTTCCAGCCAGAGAAGGCAACTTGCCAGCCAGTGTGGTATCCTGCCAACTACGCCAAAACTGTCGGGGGAAGAGGGAGAATCTCCCTCTGCCCTTTCCCTTAAGGTTCTTCTGGCTGGCCAAATAATTAACAAGACAGGTTAGCAGGAGAAAATAATACCAAGTTTAATAACATGTATACATGGGAGAAACTCAGAAATGAGCAACTTGTCCCTCTGTCTAAGCTGCTTGCTTAAGTATTGCAGCTAAAGGCGAAGGAACGTGTTGGGGGTGGGTAGTGGCCTGGGACTTCAGAGAGCAGAAGGACAATTCTTTTCAGGGTCATCTATTGATAATTTGGTCAGGGAGAGATAGAGTTTTTTTGATAAAAGGGGCTTGGTGCCCCTCCCATTGTAACATCTATTTTACATTATCTTTATAGCCATCATGATAGAAGATCTGTTCCAGGAATGAGCCACCATGTCAGATTCTTTAGGCAGTTAGTGGGGGAGGTCAAATGTCCTTATTGTCTTCAGCTCGAAATAATCCACAAACCAGAGTGGTGCTTCCTGGGGCAGCTTGCCCTGAGCACCATCAGTAGCATTGTCATTGTGAAGTGGATAGAGGTAACTCTCCTATAAACTACCTACTTTTCCTCTATTGAAAAGAAGAATGAGAAGTAATTGAGATAAAAATTTAAATTATTAGGTAGCGTTATGTGGCCACAAATTCTAAATGTTCAAGCCTTAGGTTTGGGTCACTAGTTTACATTTTAGCACCAAGGTTCCCTTTTATTATTTCCACTCTAGGATTTTTAAGATTTAAGCATCATGACAGCTTTCAAACATAAAAATTAACTTTATTTGTCAAAAGCACATATGACTACCAGTCTTGAACTTTTGGTTTTAGTGAAAAACTGGTGTGAACAGTTTTAGTACCTCTAATTCTGGCTGAATGCAAAGGAAACTAATTAAATTAGGTAGTATTATTTAGTGACAAATTATCATTTCTTTTGGACTATTGCTGAATGCTGAGAAAAGAGACTGAGGATCAGGAATCCCTCCCCCACCTCCAAACAAACATATATCATTTTCTCCTCTCTTGCATTTTCTGAGGGCCCTGTGTGAGGGCTACGTCCCACATGCTGTGGTAGCCAAACTTCAGAGCCAGCTCTTTGAGGGATCTGTGGCTCAGGGAGGTTTGGCAACGTACCCAAGTTCAAAGAGCTGACAAGGAAAGAGCAGAGATGTGAATCAGGCCACAGGTCCTCTGTTGTCTCCTCTACTTCAGTCCCTAAACACCAGCTCTACCCGGAATCCAGGACAGCGCTGAAAGATCAAGTACTTTTTAAACAGATGCAAGATAGGAATTTTCTACTGTGAATGAGTATTGAAAATTAATAAACATTTAGTATGCTGAAGTGTGCTTGAAACCAGAACAAAATCCATGTATGAGACAATTAAGAAAAACATTGTAACCAAAGGGTTGATTGACTATTATAATGTTAGCAATAACACCTGCTATCTGCAGTTTTGCCAGCCTCACCAAAATTGGTTTAGCTTAAAAAAATTGAATAGTTAAACATGTCTTTTTCTTTTAATAATCTCTACTTTAAAACAAGACAGATCTAATACATTATCTGACTTTGAACAAACTGTTCAAAGGTTTCATATGCTGATTCTATATAGATCATCAATATTTAAGTAACAGATATTCCATTTGAGAATATGCACAAAAGAGAAAAAAATCAATATTATATTTCAAATCAAATTAATTTCACTTTAAAATATGATCGTTGCAATACTTCTGGAGCTCAAATGACCCAGTTCTTTTGACATATGCAAACCAGAGAAAGGTGAAGTCTGCAACTGCATCTTGCAAACTGCTATGAGGGTGGCCGTCTCCTGGAATTACCCAAGAAGCCTAAAAGCACCTGGCTCGCCTTGCCTGTAGAGAAGATGCTCAGTGGGAGGACACAGCTGTGCTTCAGTCAGTCGGAGGCCAGCGTGTCCACCCAGGGAGAATTGGAGGGAGGCAAATGCTAGCAGACGGAGACAAAGGCACTCTGCTCAGGAGACCTAGGTAACTAAACCTAGGTAGCCCCCAGGTGGTGACTAGCACATGGCCAAGGAGAGGCCTGTGAGGGAAGTGGAGCGACGGTAGACAGATGCTTCAAGACTATAAAATAATGCAAGAGAGGGGGAGAGCTTACTGAACACTTGCTGTGAGCCATGCACTGAGACTTTTCTTATATTTCCTCATTTACTCTTTACTTCAACCCTATGAAGTATGTACTATTTTCTAAATGAGGAATTCAGAAATTCCTGAAATAATGTGTGATTAAATTGCCCAAGATTACAGTTGTAAGTGATAAAGACAAGATTTGTCCCCCTACATATGATTTCATATTCTGAACTTTTAACCCCTCCACAAAGATAAATGTTTTAAAACTTATAGGATTTGGGGATTGTAATTGTTACTAAGGGGAAGAGATGAAGAGAGGGGAAATGGGGCAAACATTTTTGAGCATTCATTATATTCTAGGGAAATTTTAAAAACTATTGGTTAATTTAATCACTGGTTATGAGTTTTCCTGAAATAACAACACTGAGTCTCAGAAATATTAAACAACTTTTCAATATCACTCAGCAAATATAATGATGAAAGAGATTTTGCATTTCTAATTGCAAAGTCAATATTTTCTACACTATTCCATGCGAATGATATATGACCCTCTGCAAAATAGTGGATTAGGAAACACTGACCCCACATTTCTCATTGAAGTGCCTGAGGCACTGGCTGGTGCATGGCCCTCTTTCCATCCTGCTTCTCTGAATACCAACTCTAAGGATCCTTGTTTCAATGTCCCTCTGGCTTTGCTCTCTTTTCAAAGAGTCTTTGAATCTACTCCTCACCTGACCATCAAAATGTATCCATGCTATGCCACAGTCTCTCAGACCTTTACTAGAGCACTGGTTGCCTAACTTTATAGACATGTTGGTTTAATATGATGTGCTATGTCTGGGGACAGTGGAATTTAAATGGTGTCTTCATGAGAGAAAATGGCTATTTATTCAATAATATTGCTTGAGGTGTCAGGCAATATGTGCCTTACATATTGGCATATCTGATACGCTGGCCTATTCAGTGGAACATTTAGAGTCAAATTTCCCATTCTAATATTTTAGAGGACTGATGACATAGCTCTTTTCTACATGGGATCATCTCTCTCTACTGCACAACTTACACACCATCAAATTCTCCATATCTGCCATTTTTGGTTTCTGATTCTTGCCTTTGACGGATAATGGGGAAAAGGAAAAGTCTAGTCCCAACTCTGCTACTAAGGAGTCTAAGGTCACTTGCATAAGCCCTCTTGTAGTTTCTTCATTAATAAAATGTGGCTAAAAATGTCTATATTTCTGGTTCCCTAGAATTTCCATGAAGGTTCAAGATGAGAGACACTATAAATACAGAAATTATTGCAACATAGGTAACATTATTATTTAATGTAATAAATCAAGTCCTCTATCTCACATCCCTGAAAACTATTTTAGAATCTACTTATCTATCTAAAAGATAAATAGATAAGGCAATAAATATCTTGTTGATGACTTTTTTCCACCTTGATTGTAAACTGATCATGGTGACTAACTTCCTACCCATTCTTCTTTCTTACATCTGACTTAGTAATCAATCAGAACAGTCCAGTGATGGCGCAGCCAGTATGGCAGAAAAATTGTTGTAGCAAAACATTCAGGATGAAGCTAATGAGAGCATTTGAGAAAGGGAAGAGAGTTGAATCGATGTTGAAACTAATTTATTTCATTAGCCAGCACTAGATGTAAACTGCAGTGTAATGGAATTAATCATTTTAAATGGATTGCTCACTTAGAAGTTATAAAAATACCAACATTCCACTTGGTGCTATTTTTTTCCCCTCTGCTGAATCAATTTGGTTTTAAAGGATTTGTTTGTATTTAAAATATAAAAGAACCAACGGGTTCATACAGCTCTGCTTGGGAACAGGAACGAGACAGGGGACACAGCTGGGACAGGAGGCTATCAATAAGCCAAAAATCTGAGCAGATTAGCAAGGGGCAGTCGATGATTTCTACCTGGAGTCAGTGGACATGGCAGAATAAACACCTTTAAATAAAGTCTCCTAAAGACTTAATCCATTCAGAGACAAGCTGAAAGCAGCAATCTTTAATCCTGGATATGCTTTATAATCTCCTAGGACACTTTTAAGCGATACCAATGCCCAGGCCTCACCCAAATTTAATTACATCAGAATTGTGGAGAGCTAGTGCTGTAGAACAAATATAATGCCAGTTTTTTTTTTTTTTTTTTTTTTAGTTCAGATAGGGTTTGCACAAAAAGCTGTATTCATCAAAAGAATATATATTTATATATTCCCTGAGCAGCATAAGGTAGTGGGTTAGAAACCATGGGTTTAAAGACGTACTAGATTCTCTTTACCAAGGCAATTACCACCAGATTAGGGATATAAAAACATATGAATGTGCTCCAAGGCATTGCCACTTGATGGTAGAAATGCTGTATGCCATAGACATTCAGAAGGAGAAATGATTTTGGACCAAGAGAATTAGGGAAATCTCCTGAGAATCAGCAGATGGACTAGAATTTAAAGGACAGTGTATCAGTGAGCTATTGTTGAGTAACAAACCATTCTAGGCTTAAAGGCTTAAAAACAGCCATTTATTATATTTTTTAGAGTCTAAATCCACCATTATGACTTGTCTGTTCAATTGTGACCTTAATCTTAGTTTGGATTCTCTTGCTAATGATCACAAATTGTTGTGGTGAATAATCTATTTCAAAAATAAAGATGCTCAGAAATTCCCATGACAAATATGACCAGTCATTTTACAAACGTTACTGTAATGGGATCTGAACGGTTTTCTTAGCAGCCTTGAATACAGGATAATTAATGAAATATTTGTAAGGAAAAGCATTTCCTACATGCATCTTTTTGCACAGATCAATGAAGCTAGGTCAGAGTGGTTAAATGATTCCAGCTGAGATAGTATTTATTCAACTTAAGACTCGAACCCAAGATTCCTGGCTTCAAGTCTAGTGCTCCTTCTGCTTTCCTAATACAGATAGTCTTTGAGAAAGAGCTTTGTGTATCTTATTCATACAAGAAATTAAATTTAATTAACCTCAAATGCAAGAAGAAGTTATTGCAAAGGCAGAGGAGATAAGACAACCAGTATCTTTTAAAAATTTATGAGGTCTCAATCAAATATAAATCATTACTTTTTAAAATCTTTACCACAACTCTTTCTAGTAAGTATTTAACCATTTCACATGTAAAGAAATTATCTCAAAGAGATGAACCCATCCATGCAGCGTCACACACACAGTGGGTGGCAGAGCTGACCCTGGAGTCCAGGTCTCTGTTCTTTCTAATCTGTGCTTCTGTACACTGTGGTTTCAAAATGGGATATATTATAGGGCTGCCCTGGTGGCCTAGTGGTTGAGTTTGGTGTGCTCTGCTTCAGTGGCCCAGGTTCGGTTCTCGGGTGTAGATCTACCCCACTCATCAGTGGCCATGCTGTGACAGCGGCTCACATACAAAATAGGGGAAGATTGGTCACAGATGTTAGCTCAGGGCAAATCTTCCTCAGCAAAAAAAAAAACAAAACCAAAAAAAAAAAAAACGGGGAGGATATATTATATCTGACTTACTTTTAACTAGAAAGAATAAGAATAAGTAGGGGATCACTGTTGACATTTAGGAACTCTAAGTTCATGCAACTGCATTTTACTGATTGATAAATGAGGTGTTGCTCTTTGAATTAATCTAAAGCTCTTTCCAGAAATGGCATTAAATAAGTTTCTATCTTGCTTCTTTGCCTGGCTAAGATTCAGGGGAATCTTAGAAAATCAACATGTTGGTGGGGCAGAAGAAAGTCCAACCACCAGGGCTGAAACTTGGGTCAGGCAAGTGAGGTGCCTAAGGCACGACCTTTAAGGAGGTGGTTTATCTTAGGGTCACTCAAGTGCAAGGTCATTAAGAGCAAGGATCTTCTAAACTGCTGGGTCTTAGATGCCTTGCTTGCCTGGCCATTCTCCTGGCTCTACTACCAACAAGAATTTATCCTAGAGTTTTTCAAGACATTTGTATGTGGAAAGAAACCAACTGGAGGGCAATAACTGATGCTGTTTTCATCTATCACTCTCATAAACACTCACCTAAAACCTCCATTTATCCACCTGTGCATAAGTCCATCCTTCCCAGTCCTTTTCCCTTCTGTCCTCACTGTGTTTTGTACTTCTATTTTGATGATATTGAATCTGTCATGGCTCTTCACCATGGTCCCATGAGTTCTTCACTTTAGCCTCTTCAGTCTCCAGACTTCACGTGTACCATGGAAAAGATACCCTTTTCCTAAGTGTGGTATCTTTTGTTGAGGAAATGATGAAAATGGTGTCTCACAGAGCCTAAGTGTGAAATGCAAAACTCTGGGACAGGCTTGGGCAAGCCGGCTCCAACTGCAGGCAACACAGCAGACATGACACAGTGGAAAGAAAGACCTAGAAGCAAAGGTCTCTCCTCCTGCAGACAGGAGAGTTCCATTTGGGTGGGGACCTGTGGGACACTGCAGGTGAGGTCCAATGGGGACACATGAATCATTCTACACATCATACAGATTGGCTGGGATCAAAGCTGAGATTAGAGTATGACAAGTCTTTGGACCTTCAGGAGTTTGGACAAGCCTTGCCTAGGTAAGACATTAACAAGTTTCCATTTTAGAAGGCTGAACTAGCTTTTTAGTTTAATTTTTATTTTTTCTTATTGCGGTAACATTGGTTTATAACACTATATAAATTTCAAGTATACATCATTATATTTCGATTTCTGTGTAGATTACATCATGTTCACCACTGAAAGACTAATTGCAACCCATCACCACAAACATGTGCCTAATCATCTCTTTCATCCCCCACCTTTCCCCCTTCCCCTCTGGTAACTAGTAATCCAATCTCTGTCTCTATGTGATTATTTATTGGTATTTTTATCTTCTAATTACGAGTGAGATCATATGGTATTTGACTTCCTCCCTCTGACTTATTTTGCTTAGCATAATACCCTCAAGGTCCATCCATGTTGTCACAAAAGGCTAGATTTCATCATCTCTTATGTCTGAGTAGTATTCCATTGTGTATATATACCACATCTTTATCCATGCATCCCTTGATGGGCACCTGGGTTGCTTCCAAGTCTTGGCTATTGTGAATAATGCTGCAATGAACATAGGGGTGCATGTATCTTTACGCATTGGTGTTTTCATGTTCTTTGGATAAATACCCAGCAGTGGAATAGCTGGATCATAGGATAGTTCTATTCTTAATTTTTTGAAGACTCTCCATACTGTTTTCCATAGTGGCTGCACCAGTTTGCACTCCCACCAGGTCCCTTCTCTCCACATCATCTCCAACACTTGTTTCCTGTCTTGTTAATTTTAGCCATTCTGATGGGCGTGAGGTGATATCTCATTGTAGTTTTGATTTGCATTTCCCGGATAGTTAATGAGGTTGAATATCTTTTCATGTGCCTGTTGGCCATCTGTATATCTTCTTTGGAGAAATGTCTGTTCAGATCTTTTGCCCATTTTTTAATTGGGTTGTTAGGTTTTTTTATTTGTACGAGTTCTTTATATATTTTGGATATTAACCCCTTATCAGATATATGGTTTGCACATATCTTCTCCCAATTGTTAGGTTGTCTTTTCGTTTTGTTGATGGTTTCTTTTGCTGTGCAGAAGCCTTTTAGTTTGATGTAGTCCCATTTGTTCATTTTTCTATTGTTTCCTTTGCCTGGTCAGACATGGTACTTGAAAATGTGCTGCTAAGACTGATGTTGAAGAGCGTACTGCCTATGTTTTCTTCTAGAAGTTTCATGGTTTCAGGTCTTACATTCAAGTCTTTAGTCTATTTTGAGTTAATTTTTGTGTATGGTATAAGATAATGGTCTACTTTCATTCTTTTGCATGTGGCTATCCAGTTTTCCCAACACCATTTATTGAAGAGACTTTCCTTTCTCCATTGTATGTTCTTGGCTCCCTTGTTGAAAATTAGCTGTCCATAGATGTGAGGGTTTATTTCTGGGCTCTTGATTCTGTTCCATTGATCTGTGTGTCTGTTTTTGTGCCAGTACCATGCTGTTTTGGTTACTATAGCTTTGTAGTATATTTTGAAATCAGGGAGTGTGATACCTCCAGCTTTGTTCTTTTTTCTCAGGATTCCTGTAGCTATTTGAGTCTTTTATTGTTCCATATAAATTTTAGGATTCTTTGTTCTATTTCTGTGAAAATGTTGTTGGAACTGTGATAGGGATTGTGTTGAATGTATAGAATGCTTTAGGAAGTATGGACATTTTGACTATGTTTATTCTTCCAATCCAAGAGCACAGAATAGCTTTCCATTTCTTTGCATCTTCTTCACTTTCTTTCAACAATATTTTATAGTTTTCAGTGTACAGATCTTTCACCTCTTTGGTTAAGTTTATTCCTAGGTATTTTATTCTTTTTGTTGCAATTGTAAATGGGATTGTATTCTTAATTTATCTTTCTGCTACTTCATTGTTAGTGTATAGAAATGCAACTGAAATTTGTATATTGATTTTGTATCCTGCAACTTTACTGTATTCTTTTATTATTTCTAAACATTTTTTGCTGGATGCTTTAGAGTTTTCTACATATAAAATCACGTCATCTGTAAATAGTGACAGTTTCACTTCTACCTTTCCAATTTTTATGCTTTTTATTTCTTTTTCTTGCCTAATTGCTGTGGTTAGGACTTCCAATACTGTGTTAAATAAGAGTGGTGAAACTGGGTATCCTTATCTGGTTCCTGTTCTTAGAGGGATAGCTTTCAGTTTTTCTCCATTGAAAATCATATTAACTGTGGGTTTGTCATATATGGCCTTTATTATGTTGAGGAACTTTCTTTCTATACCCATTTTATTCAGAGGTTTTCTCATAAATGGATGCTGTATCTTGTCAAATGCTTTCTCTGCATCTATTGAGATGACCATGTGATTTTTATTCTTCATTCTGTAAATATGGTGCAGCACGTTGATTGATTTGTGAATGTTGAAGAATCCCTTCATCCCTGGAATAAATCCCACTTGAGCATGGTGTGTGATCTTTTTAATGTATTGTTATATTTGATCTGCTAGTATTTTGTTGAAGATTTTTGCATCTATGTTCATCAGTGATATTGGCCTGTAATTTTCTTTTTTTGTGTTGTCCTTGTCTGGTTTTGGTGTCAGGGTAATATTGACTTTGTAGAATGAATTAGGAATCTTCCCCTCCTCTTGAATTTTTTGGAGGGTTTGAGAAGGATAGGCATTAAGTCTTCTTTGAATGTTTGGTAGAATTCACCAGGAAAGCCATCTGGTCCTGTGCTTTCATTTTTTGGGAGATTTTTTCTTACTGTTTTGATCTCCTTATTGGTGTTTGGTCATTTCAAATTCTCTATTTCTTCTTGATTAAGTTTTGGATGGTTGTGTGATTCTAAGAATTTATTCATTTCTTCTAGATTATCCAATTTGTTAGTGTACAGCTTTTCATAGTATTCTTTTATAATCTTTTGTATTTCTGAGGTGTCTGTTGTAATTTCTCCTCTTTCATTTCTGATTTTATTTATTTGAGCCTTCTCTCTTTTTTTCTTGGTGAGTCTAGCTAAAGGTTTGACAATTTGGTTTATCTTTTCAAAGAACCAGCTCTTAGTTTCATTAATTTTTTCTATTGTTTTTTTAGTCTCTACTTCATTTATTGCTGCTTTGATTTTTATTATTTCCTTCCTTCTACTGATTTTAGGCTTTGTTTGTTCTTCTTTTTCCGGTTCCTTTAGGTCCACTGTTAGATTGTTTATTAGTGATTTTTCTTATTTGTTGAGGTAGGCCTGTATTGCTACTTCTCCCCTTGGAAATGCTTTTGCTGTATCACATGAATTTTGGCGTGTTGGATTTTCATTTTTATTTGTCTCCAGGTATTTTTTGATTTCACCTTTGATTTCTTCATTGACCCAATAGTTGTTCAGTAGCATTTTGTTTAATCTGCACAAATTTTTGCTTTTCTGATTTTCTTCCTGTAGTTGATTTCTAGTTTCATACTGTGTGGTCGAAAAAGTTGCTTGGTATTATTTTAATCTTCTTAAATTTATTGAGACTTTTTCTATGGCCTAACATGTGATCAACCCTGGAGAATATTCCATGTGCATTTGAAAGGAGTGAGTATTCTTTGGTTTTTACATGGAATGTTCTGTATATATCTACTAAGTCCATCTGCTCTAATGTATAATTTAAGGCCAATGTTTCCTTATTGATCTTCTGTTTGGATGATCTATCCATTGGTGTAAATGGAGTGTTAAAGTCCCCTACTATTACTGTGTTACTATTTCTCTCTTTATGTCTGTTAATAATTGCTCTGTATATTTAGGTGCTCCTTTGTTGGGTTCATAGATATTTACAAGTGTTATATCCTCTTGTTGGATTGTTCCCTTGATCATTATGTAGTACCTTCTTTTTCTCTTGTTACAGTTTTTGTTTAAAAGTCTATTTTGTCTGATATAAGTATTCCTACCCCAGCTTACCTTTCATTGCCATTTGCATGGAGTATCTTTATCCATCCCTTCACTTCCAGTTTGTGAGTGTCTGTAGGTCTGAAGTGTGTCTCTTGTATGCAGCATATATATGGGTCTTGTTTTTTAATCCAATCAGCCACCCTATGCTTTTTGATTGGATCATTTAGTCCATTGACATTTAAAGTAGCTATTGATAAGTAAGTACTTATTGCCATTTTGTTACTTTTTTCCTGGGTATTTTAGTTGTTCTTCTCTGTTCTTTTCTTCTTCTGTTGCTCTCTTCCCTTGTTGTTTGAATGACTTTCTTTAGTATTACGTTTGAGTTCTTTTCTCTTAGTTTTTTGTGTATTTATTATAGGTTTCTGGTTGGTGATTACCACGAGGTTCATATATAATCACCTACATACATAGCAATCTATATTAAGTTGATGGTCTCTTTAGTTTGACCTCTTTCTAAAAGCTCTACTCTTTTACTCCCATCCTGCCAAATTTTATGTTTTTGATATCAAATCTAACCTCTTTTTTGTGCGTTTGTATCCATTACCCTCTTATCATGGAAATAGATAGGTTTTTCCTCTTTGTGGTCTTCTCTTTCCCCCTTAAATAAAACCCTTTAGCATTTCTTGGTGATATACTCCTTTAATTTTTGCTTATCTGGGAAACTCTATCTCTCCTTTCATTCTGAATGATAACCTTGCTGGGTAGAGTATTCTTGGTTGTAGATTTTTTCATTTTAACACTTTAAATATATTGTGCCACTGTCTTCTAGTCTGTAAGGTTTCTGCTGAGAAGTCAGCTGATAGCCTTATGGGCTTTCCTTTGTATGTGACTTGTTGCCTTTCTCTTGTGGCTTTTGGGATTCTCTCTTTATCTTTAATTCTTGATGTTTTAATTATGATGTGTCTTGGTGTGGGCCTCTTTGCGTTTATCTTGTTTGGTGCTCTCTGTGCTTCCTGTACCTGGATGTCTTTTTCCTTCCTTAAGTTAGGAAAGTTTTTGGCTATTATTTGTTCAGCTAAATTCTCTGCCCCTTTGTCTCTCTCTTCTCCTTTTGGGACACCTAGAATACAAATGTTAGTGCACTGGATATTTGTCCCAGAGGTCCCTTAGACTGTTCTCATTCTTTTTAATTCTTTTTTCTTTTATCTTTTCACCTTGTGTGATTTCCTCTAGTCTTTCATCCAGCTTGCTGATCCATTCTTCTGTATCATTTACTCTGCTATTGAGTCCCTCTAGTGAATCTTTCATTTCCAGTATTGTATTCTTCATTTCTGCTTGGTTCTTTTTTTTATTTTCCAATTATTTGTTGATATTCTCACTGAGTTCATCCATTCTTCTCCCAATGTCAGTGAGCATCCTTATGACTCTTTGTTTGAATTCTTTGTCAGGTAGATTGTTTATTTCTGGTTCATTTAGTTCTTTTTCTGGTGTCTTGTTCTGTTCTCTTACTTGGAATGTGTTCCCTTGCCTCCTCATTTTGCCTCTTTCTCTGTGCTTATATCTATGTATTAGGTAGGTCAGCTGCACTTTCTGATCTTAGAGAGGTGACCTTATGTAAGAGGTGTCTTATGAGGCTCAGCAGTGTGCTTCCCTCTTATCACAAGTTCCAAATGTTCCAGGAGTGACCCCTGTGTGGGCTACATGTGTCTTTCTGTTGTGGCATTGTTGCTCTTGCTGCAGGTGTCCAGGGATGCTAGGCTGTTCCCTTGGCTGACTGGTTGTAATGCTCAGCTGCATGTGGCTGTTATGGACCCTTCAGTCACTTTATCAGGCATGGGGAGGCCCAGCAAAGTTGGCTGCAAGGTCTAATAGCACATTCCTGTTGCAATTTTTCTGTTAAGTGAGTAGGCTCCCAACGTGGCTGATTGCTGGGCTCAGGGGCTTACAATTGCTGTAGGCCTCAGGCCTGCAAGGCTTTTGTCAGCTCTTTGAGGATTACAGGTGAGTGGGGCTGGCCCCAGGCACAGGCGCACCCAATTGTTTCAGGCTTTGGAAGGGGGGACCAATCCCCCATGTGGCTATTTGAGAAGCACAAGTCTGCAGCTGACAATCCCCACTGCCCACAGGGCCATACACACCATGAACACAGTCCTGCCCCGTGTATGTGCCCTGACCCCCTGAAACAGACCCAGTCGTCCCACTGCAGAGGCCCCACATACTCCACCAACTCCTTGTGCACACCTTACCCCTCAGAGGTGAACCCACATGCCTGGCTGCAGAGGATCCAGGCACCCAGCCTATGCAAGCCCACAAGTTGCCGGAGGGCTTGCTGTTGGGTGGGGCGATTCCCTAGGGTGGGCTGGGTTAAATCAGTGCTCTAGTGAGTGGAACAGACCCTGGGCTAACAAGGCAAGGGAAGTACTCCAATGGCATCTGCCAGCGTCTGTGTCAGCATGCTTGTATTAGGTCAGAATAATGGTGCCACCAATGTCTTAGTCCTTGAAGAGGCCTCACCTCTCACCGAGATGCACCCAGACCCTATTGGGTGAGTCTCTTTTCAGCAAAGGACTGTGCACCTTTCTTTCTGGTGGTTGTAAGTTGCTTTCCAAAGCAGGTGAATTTGTGCATGGGCCCTTTAAGAGCCAGCTTTTTTTCCCTTATATCCAATAGCTTTTCTGGGGGTATTCTCCCTTGTTGTTAGTAGCCAGCAAAGCCAGATATTATGACACTCGTCTCAATTGTGCTGAGTTCAAAAGATGCTTATAGTGGTAATGCTCCCTTGCTCAGG
The DNA here is from genome assembly GCF_020826845.1 of Diceros bicornis minor. Classification (NCBI taxonomy): domain Eukaryota; kingdom Metazoa; phylum Chordata; class Mammalia; order Perissodactyla; family Rhinocerotidae; genus Diceros; species Diceros bicornis. The sequence goes on along the minus strand of NC_080749.1, from coordinate 10,104,412 downwards.
TCCCCCACTCCTCCAGGGAAGGCTGCATACGTTAGGATTTCTCCTGGCCAGCCGTGAAGCACTGTGTCTTGTGAAAGTGGCTTTATTTTTCTCCAGAAAGGAATTTCTGCCTCTTCCACCTCAGTCAGCACTGTCCCTTGTTGCAGGGGTTTTTTAAAATCCAGTTTTCAGTTCTCTCTCAGGGGTAATTGTTCTAAGAGTAGTTGTAAATTTCTTGTGTCCATGGAAGGAGGTGAGTTCAGAGTCCACCTACACTGTCATCTTGACACCAACCTCTGAACTAGCTTTATAAATACTGTTTCCAGATAAAATACAGAATACCTGTTTAATGTTGAATTTTAAATTAACAACAAATATTTTTAATATAAATATGTCCCTAATATTGCATGAGGTATACTTATACCAAAAAAAATTATATCTGAAATTCAAATCTAAATGAGCAGGGTATAATTTTATTTGCTGAATCTGCAATCATATTTATACAAGAAGTTGGAAATCACCTTCTCTGTTGATTTTAGAACTTAATATTCCTTTCTAAATGCTGATAGTGGGAAGTAGAGAGAAAGAAATCTTGGTCACATGAAAATTATTTTAACCCTAGTTTCTGCTTCTGCAAAATGGGCATTATAATAATTGTATCTATGCCTCATAAGGTTGTAGCAGAATATACGAGATAATACATGAAATGCTAAGCACTGGGCCTGGCATACAGTAAGTGCTCAATAAATTTCAACCACTATTAAAATGAATGTTTCGTGAAGACATGGTAGGGTATTGTATGAATAGATAAAAGCTCTTGGTAAAGTGGCACACCATGTGAATCTAAGTAATATTCTATAATATTTTATCACAATTTATTTTCTACTTGAAGTCAGGATCCATCCCATTTTATATGGGAAACATCAAAACAAAGTGGCATAACAAGAGTCCCATGACAGTTGTGTGGAAATGCCATCTTTTCTTTTTAAGGTGAAGCGGTAAAGTCTTGTAAGTGGCACTTGTGCCTTTGACAAATGGGAGGCTGACAACACTTGGACGTGGTTGACAAGTACAAAATAGCATTCAGTAGGCAGGCACCATGAAGAGGAAAACAACTCTTGTGTGTTGCTGTCTGTATTGAGGCAGATTTTAAAGAACTGAAAAACTCTCTATATAGGAATTAAGAACATCAAGATCTTTCAGTACAATCTGTTATCCTTTGTAGTATAGATTATTTTCTACAGCTTCTTTTTTCTGTTGTTGCCCACTATATGGGATTGTATTGGAAAAATATCCCTAGAAAATATAATTTAGAAAATTTTGATGGAAAACATTTCTCTTCAGTTAAAAACATCTAAATAATCCGTTGTAAACATCAGAAGTTATTTAAAATGTCCAATGTGACTGTAATATATTCCTTCCTGTAGAATATAGGCATGTTTTCTGAAGCTTTATTGAAAAATTAAAGTCTCATATAAAATGTATTTCAGATCCTTTAACTTTTCTATCTTTTATGATCCAATGAATTTTATTTATTTTAGAAACTTTTGCTGAACCTAAGTACTTTAGGATTAAGATTAAAATACTAAGTATATGAATTAGGGTTAATAAAAAAATCCAATATATTTTTGCTTATGCAGCCACCATCACTTAAATGAAATGGTACAGCTCAGAGGTGGAGTGTGGGTGAACTAACTGATTTTCTTTTTAATTTGCTGTCCACGGAAATCAGACCCAGAGGGTTCTATTGTTATAAATTAAGGTAGATCAAAGTGACACAACTTCCTAGGGAATCTTTTCTTGAGACATTAAATTGACTGCCCATAATTGTATTTCTAAAGCTCTATCTCATGGTGTAATTGGGGAGAAAAATTAAGACTAATACCAGACAATAAAAAATATCTTTCAGAAGATTGCAATTTTTGTTGGTGGGTTAGCTAGAGAATATAAATACAAAGAAGAGATATCTCTAAAATGAGCTATGAATAATTTAAATTATCTGAACTATAGTGGAATTTCACAAGTAGCGTAGGTATTTGTCAAAAGGAAAATTCAGGCTGTTCGTCAAACTATGTAATCTGAGCTAAGACACTGTATATTTGCAGGTGTGTGCATAAATCCTGTATGTGCCTCAGGGAGACTCTTCTGTTTGTCTCCACTGGATAATGAATTCATGGAGAAGGTGTGCTTGTGATAGGTGGTACTGTTTCTCACAGCCTCCAAAGGATGGGAACAGCCTAGAGAAATACACCACGGTGGAAAAGTAAGTCCGAGTGAAGAACGGATAAGTAGAGGACCAGAGGTAGGGAGGCTGCTTGGGAGCTGTTGAAATAATCCATCAAGAAAGAGTCCATATGTGGTCTATGATAGTCACAGCTGAAATGGAGAGAAGTAAACAAAGTTGAGACGCCTGAAGGTAGAGGAGTAACAGGATTTCTTGATGACCAGACATGGAAAGAGAGGCTGGAATTCAAGGATACCCGGGGACGAGGTATTTCATGATGTTATCAAACAAGATGAAGATAGGAGAAGGGAAGGGGTGATGGGAAAGACGATGACTTCAGTTTTTCATAAATTGAATCTGGGGTACTTGTGGGGCGTAATAATAATAAATCTTAGTAAATTGATTTGGGATATGGATTTTGATTTTGATGTTTATGGATAATTAGATTGCCGAAGATCAGTGAAACAGTGGAAGTCAGTGAGACAAGCTGGGAGAGTGAATGGATTGGATGCAGAGTGTGATACACACTATGCACAAAGGAGACCTTATCTGTCATTTGAAATGGTTCCACTGAGCTCTGGTGTTTACGGCATGGCTGAGAAACACACAGAGTGATCGAAAAAGGCCAGCTCAGTGCTGTGCTGGAGCCAATAGTTAACCTCTGAGGAATTTTGTAAGCTGGTTGTTGGACACAGCTATTAATAAATATTAAATTGTATATGGTTAAAATTATATAAATTATATTAAAAACAAGTGTAAACAAATTAAAATTTGCCATTTCTTAATTATTTTCTATAATTTACTACTGTTTATGTTCTTGAGGTCATTTATACCCATTGTGTCTGTGTGGTGGAAAAATTGCAATGATGTGCTACTGTGGAACTCTTTCCAACTCGCCTTTCAGTGATATCACCTTGGTAGCCTGAAATTACACCAAGGTAATCAGCAAGTACTACAAATCAGGGTTTCCTGCCCTTCTTTACCCCAAGAGCTGGTTGTTAAACATTTACCAGCACATGCTGTTTAAGTAGGAACTTCCACACCCAAGGAATGAGCAGCGGAATAAAAGTGTGTTCTCCTTACTACTGCTAGATAAAAAAAATCACCCCATAATTAGCGGCTTAAAATAACAACCATTATTTTATTATTATAACTCATAATTCTGTTGGTAAATAATTCAGAAAGACATGGCTGAGTAATTCTGGCTAAAGTCTCTCAATCAGTTGCAGTCAGACAATAGCTAGAGCAGAGACAGCAGTGTGCTGGAACAGCAGGGCTAGTCATGCATTTTTCTCTCTTTATGTAGTCTTTTCCAGGACCTTTTTCTGAGTTCATTAGTTTGGGCTTCCTCACAACATGACGGTCTCATGGTAGTTGTACTTCTTACACGGTGTCTCAGGGGTCCAAAGGCAAGCGTCTTAGGAAGAAACTGGAAGCTACATAATCTTTTATTTCCTTGCCTCAAAAATCACAGAGTCACTTCCATCACATTCCCTTAGTGACAAACAAGTCACATTCTACCCAGACTCAAGTGGAGGGAAAGTCAACTCCATTTCTCAATAAAGGAGTGGCAAGGTTTAAGAACTTGTGGTGTGGAAGGTATTCTGGGGCTATCTTTAGAAAATACCACCTGCCACAGAGCCCACTCCACAAACGAGCTGGAGAGGAACAGCTCTATGTAGTTGCCCCTGTGTAGACACTCTGGAGTATACTTGAGAAGTGTTGCTTTCATCAATCTGAGACCAAATTCACACACATGCATTAGAATATCATTTCCAAAGGATACAGTCTTGATAGGAGCTGAAGAAGTTTAATTTGAGGGGATTTTGTGGGGGAGGGAAGTCCAGCCTTGGATAATGACTGACAAGAAATACTGTCTATGTCTTTATGGCTTAGGAAAGTTTCTGTGTCGGTCACCAGGAACTAGCTACTTTTTATCTTTGTTCTGTACATTTCTTCTAACTCTATTCCTTGTGTGAGATTTTGTCTTCATCAGCCTTTATCTTGTTTGTATTCTCCTGCTTCTATCTTTGTTGTTCCCTTTGGATTATGTATAGTTCATTTGATTACAACCTTCCTGATTACAACTTTTATTTCCCTGGACAGTGGACAGCATATTTATTCCTCATCTGGCCATGCTGCCTCAGGTTTTCTGGTGATATGATGGGGAAGAAAATGCCTTCGCTCCCCGAGCTCTGACCCCTCCAATGAGAACTAGAAATTCAGAGGCAAAGATAAAAAGAAGAAATTCTGAGCAGATGAAATGGATACTGATTGTTGAATAATTAATGGAGTTATCCTAAGAAGAGTTTAAATTAATTAATAACTTTCTAAGTCCACATTTTAAACTTTTAGGAAATTATTTTAAGAAAAGATGAACATGTTATGGTATTTGGTTTATAAATGAGAATGGAGAAAGAGAACACTTCTATGAAGACATTAGAATTCATGAAAACTTTTTAGCTATATTCAGAATTCAGTGAACTTTTATTGGAGTCCACCAGGTGCCAGGTTCCATGCCAGGTTCTTGAGACAGAGCGAGAAGCAAGATAGAAACAAGCAGCTGGTAGGCATTTAAAATGTATGTTGAAAATTAAATGATACTGCAGACTCTGCCAATTAAAAACTCACTCTCTAATTTTGGAGATGTGACAACTTTTCATGGGAATTAAAAGGCTGAAGAAAGCTGAAGGTCAGGTCTACACACAGTGAGAAAAGGAGATCCATTAAAAACACTGGCTTGTTCACCAATATCCAGGTTGCTTGTTCAAGCATAGTTATTTGATGATTAAATATCTCCTACCCCATTCAGTACTCTAAGCTGTAGTAAATGCTCTAAAGTAGTGGTCTTCAACCATAGCTTTTTCTTAAAAAAGCTAGGCAGCTTTTAAAAAAAATACTGATGAATGAGTACCAAACCAGATCACTCAAATCAGAATACCTGGCAGTAGGGCCGGGAGAGCAGTTTATCGAGAGCTTCTTATGTTATGCTAATGTACAACCGGCATTTCCAACTCCTGACCTAACAAACTTCTCTTTTCCTGTCCCTTTTGTGTGCCATCTGATATCTTATTGCTCCTGGTAGGGTGTTAGCTGGTTGTCTGAATTAAGCGGAAGAATGCTTCAGAAGTTTGAGAAGTTCTTAGGTACCACAGTTTTCAAACTTAGCTGCACATTGAAATTACTTGGAGAACTTTGAAACACACTTATACCTCAATGCTACATCCGCCTCCACCAAAACTTTGGTTTACTTCCTATGGGGCGTGGCCTAAGCACAATAACGTTTAAAGCTCCGTAGGTGGCTCTAGTGTGTGGTCTAGTTTGAGACCACTGTCCTAGAACGTCCCAACGGTAAAGACTTGACTGTCAGAGCAGATGCGCTTGAAACGTAGAGAGATTCTTAACTGAGAACCCAAACATCAATTGCTTCAGGTGGCAAGCAGATAAAATGAATGAGGGGAGCAGGTCAGGTAGGGACAGAGGTGAACCGGGGAGAGCATGCTCTTCTGCTCCATCCAACAGAAGCCACACGGAACGTGGGACCAGTTTGCTACATCAACCTCTTTTTCAAAGGAAGTCAGAAATACGGATTGTATTTGTATGTGCAGCCTGCCAATTTTTAAATATTGGCAACGAATTCACCTTCTAAAAACACTGAATAAGCTGAAGAAAACCTGTCTGTGAGCTGAATTCAGCCAAAGGGACTGGCAGTTTTTAACTTTTCTGTTAGAAAAAAGCCCTTCATCTTGGTACATCACATTCTTCCCCAGCTTTTCTGGGGTTCTTTTCTCAGAAGCCTTCTTTAAGTTTGCTCTTAAATGTGACAGTACTGTTTCCCAGCCACTTATAAACATTTGAAGGAAATTTCTTCTGCATTTTGAGTTTTTACGCCTGGTGCAAATATAAGGCAGGTATCAGTAGACAATCCACCTTTAGACCACCACACTGAGGAAGGGGTGTTAGTTCATTAATGTCATACACAAAACACCCAAACCAAACTTTACAGGACTTGTGGATTCATGAAGAGATAATTAGTAATTTCTTCACTTCCTACTGAGCAGGATGAGTTGCGGATTAGCTTCTTTCAGTAGATTACACGTTAGAGAGAAAAATGTCAAGCAGCAAAGTAAGATAGGACGCTAAGTCTTCCCACACAAGCATCCACAGTCACTAATGAGCTAGCTTTCCTGTCACATTCACAACTAGCAGGAGATGACCTAAGAATAAGTCAGAGAAGCTTTCTATTGGAGGATCTTTATTTGACCACTAAATATACAGTTAAAAAAGTGTGTCAATTGGTACTTACAGAAGCTATTCTAGTTCAACAGGGAGAAAATTAACTGAATTTCAGAAATAACGCTTGGAAAGTTAGTCTCACTTATTTTGCATGGAAATAAAAGAAACCCTTTAATTTGAAATAAACACTTTTTTTTTTTTTTACTGAAGAAATCTATTTTTGCTGTTCTCACTCCACACATCATCCCATGTAGTGAAGCCTCTGATCCATGAGCCCAGTCATTTTTTTGCTGTGCATCAACCTCTTGCTGCTTCCATTCTCCCTTTATCCCACCTGATGTGCCCACGCTATGTTTGGAATAAAATGTTTGCAGGGGCAAGCACGTGAGCCAGGGACACAGTGCCACTGAGCTGCTAGTGCACCGGCCTTTACTTCATAATGAACTACAGAGGGAAACATATATGTAGGACCTCTCCAGACGGCTGTGCTGGAGGGAAGAAGGAAGGGTGAAGGGGCGTATCTGCACGTACTCGCCATTTTGTTCCCCATTGATCAAAATCCATCCAAGGGGAACTCCCTTTCTCTCTTTACCTGTGGTTCTGGACCGTGTCACCTGGCTACACTGGCTGCTCTCCGGGAAACCAGATCCAATACATTCTGCCTGCTTCTTCATTCAAGTCTGCAGGTGGTAGGAGGAGCCAGAGCTCCTGGCCTGCCATAGGCAGGCTTCTGGCAGAGGCACTAGAAGCGATAGGTGATGCTGCTAAGGCAAAGCAAGAGGGCCAGTCTCTGAGAAATGGATGAGTCCAAGAGGATCCGAGGGAGTAGGTGAGCAGGTATGCCTGATATATACAGGCCAGCTGTCATTTTAAGAAAGAGTATAAATGTGTGAGCTTTGAAATAAAGGCAATGTTTGACATCCAGTTCCTGGTATGAAGCCATAATCGTAATAGATAATCAATATCAAATAAGCAATAATATTTACTTTTGTTAGTAGAACTGACTTGGGACAAATGCTTCCTTTTTCATGATAATTTCCTTGACTGCAATAATACATAATGATCATTTTTTCAGTAAATTCTTTTCAATAGATTCCACAGTTCACTTTAATTCATCACTTTTATATTTATCTCAGAACTCCTGACACTATTACTTTCTGCACCATGCCTCACAAAGAAATGGGAGATTTTTCAAAAGAGGAATGTAAGAATCCAGGACAGCTCTGTACAATAGAAATATAATGTGAACAAAAACCGTAAGACACATGTGAACTTTTAAATTTTCTAGTAGCCGCATTAAAAAAAAAGAAAAATATCAGGGCCGACCCCGTGGTGTAGTGCTTAAATTTGGCAAGCTCCACTTTGGTGGCGCGGGTTCGTGGGTTCGGATCCCATGTGCAGACCTACACCACTTGGCAGCCATGCTATGGCAGTGACCTACTTATGAAGTAGAGGAAGACTGACACAGATGTTAGCTCAGTGCTAATCTGTCTCAAGCAAAAAAAGGAGGAAGATTGGCAACAGATGTTAGCTCAGGGTGAATCTTCCTTACCAAAAAAAAAAAAAAGTAAAAGATAAAAAAAGTAAAACTGATTTTGATAACATATTTTATTTAGTCCAATATATCAAAAACATAATCATTTAAATATGTAATGAATATGAAAAAATATTATTGATCAAAAGAATGGGAAGACATACACTGGGAGAAAATATTTGCAAAAGAAACATCTGATAAAGGACGGTTGTCCAAAATATACAAAGGACTCTCAAAACTCCACAATAAGAAAATGAACAACCTAATTAAAAATAGGCCATACACCTAAACAGACACCTGAACCTGAGAGGGTATACAGATAGCAAGTAAGTGTATGAAAAGTTGCTCCACATTGTATGTCATTAGGGAATCGCAAATTAAAACAACGAGATACCATTACCTACCTATCAGAATGGCCAAAATCCAGAACACTGATAACACCAAATGCTAACAAGAATGTGAAGCAACAGGAACTCTCATTCATTGCTGGTGGAAATGCAAAATGTCACAGCTACTGTGGAAGACAGTTTGGCAGTTTCTTATAAAACTAAACATACTCTTACCATATGACCCAGCAATCGCATTAGTTGGTATTTACCCAAATGGATTGAAAACTTTGTCCACACAAAAATCTGCATGCAGATGTTTATAGCAGCTTTGTATTTAGTTGCCAAAATTGGGAAGCAAGCAAGATATCCTTCAGTAGGTGAATGGATAAATACACTGTAGTACTCCAGACAATGGAATATTATTTAGCAGTAAAAATAAATGAGCTATCAAGCCATGAAAAGACATGGAGGAAGCTTAAATGCATATTACTAAGTGAAAGAAGCCAACCTGAGAAGGCCAAATATGGTGATTCCAACTCTATGACATTCCGGAAAAGGCAAAACTAGGGAGACAGCAAAAAGATCAGTGGTTGCCAGGAGTTAATGAGGAGGAAAGATGAATAGTCAGAGCACAGAGGATTTTTAGGTCAGTGAAACTATTCTGTATGATACTGTCATGGTGGATAAATGTCATTTACATTTGTTCAAATCCATAGACTGTACAATAGCAAAAGTTAATCGTAATGTAAACTATGAACTTTGGGTGATAATGGTGTGTCAATATAGATTGTAACAAATGTACCACTCTGGTGGGGGGATATTGATAATGGTGGTGGGGGGGAGTCTATGCATGTGTGGGGGCAGGGAGTATATGGGAACTCTCTGTACCTTATTCTTAATTTTGCTGTGAACCTAAAACTGCTCTAAAAGATAAAGTTTATTAATCAAAACAAGACATATTTTACATTATTTCATAAAGTCTTTGAAATTAGGGCTGTTTTTACCCTTACAGCACATCTCAGTTTGGACTAGCCACATTTCAAGTGCTCCATAGCCACACTGATTACCGATTACTGTGTGGGGCTTTGCAACTCTATGAGATGTGAATGACAGGCTTGGAATCAATCCAAGGAGAATGACTTCAGACTGAAATTATCGTTCTCAAACTTGAGTATGCTTCAGAATCACCTGCAAAGCTTGTTAGAACACAAATCAGTGGACCCACACGCAGAGGTTCTGACTCATTAGGTCTGGAGCAGGGTCTCAAATTTCTGTTTCTAACAAGTTCTCAGATGATGCCAGTGTCGCTGGTCTGTGAACTACTCTTTGAGAGCCGATGGTGCAGATGAGGCTTTGGGAAATCAGCCTTGTGATTTTTAAGCGGTAAAAGGGACAGGCAGTTTCTAAATATGACATAGATATCTTTTCCGTTGCAATAAGAATCAGTATTACAGCAGGAAAGACAGGTGATCAAATTGCTGTTTACATTACAATTCTATTCCTCAGTGAAAAGACACATAGTAATCTTTTTGGTTTTGTTAACCACTTTTAACTGAAGATGCAGGTATATGGATCTTATATACACAATGTGGCATATTTAATTCAGTTTAACTTGTGCGTCACAGTAAGAATTCAGTCTTATTTATATTTCCATTCACTAAAGGAAACATGTAGGCATAACTTGAATAAATAATCACTTTAAGACTAGAAAATTATCACAGGAGCACAACTCAATTTATTTTTTAAAAATATTTTATTGAGGTAACATTGATTTATAATATTATATAAATTTCAGGTGCATATCATTATATTTTGACTTCTGTATAGACTGTATCCTGTTCACCACCAGAAGTCTAGTTACCATCCGTCACCATATAAATGTGCCCCTTTACTCCTTTTGCCCTCCTCCCATCCCCCTTCCCCTCTGGTAACCACCAATCTGTTCTCTGTATTTATGTGTTTGTTTGATTGTTTATCTTCCACATACAAGTGAAATCATATAGTATTTTTCTTTCTCTGTCTGTCTTACTTCACCTAGCATAATACCCTCAAGGTCCATCCATGTTGTTGCAAATGGAAAGATTTTGCCATTTTTATGGTTGAGTTGTATTCCATTGTATATATATACCACATCTTCTTTATCCATTTATCAGTTGATGGGCACTTAGATCATTTCCAAGTATTGGCTGTTGTGAATAATGCCATGAATATAGGGAATCATGTATCTTTGCAAATTAGTGTTTTTGTGTTCTTTGGATAAATACCCAGAAGTGAACTAGCTGGATCATATGGTAGTTCTATTTTGAGTTTTTTGAGAAATCTCCATACTGTTTTCCATAGTGGCTGCACCACTTTACATTTCCTTAAACACAGCAGTGTTCAGGGTTTTCCTTTTCTTCACATCTTCTCCAACACTTGTTGTTTCTTGTCTTTTTAATAATAGCCATTCTGAAGGGCATGAGGTGATATCTCATTGCAGTTTTGATTTGCATTTCCCTAATAATGAGTGATCTTTTCATGTGCCTATTGGCCATCTGTATATCTTCTTTGGAAAAACGTCTGTTCATATCTGTCCATTTTTTAATCAGGTTATTTGGTTTTTTGTTGTTGAGTTGTATAAGTTCTTTATATATTTTGGATATTAACCCCTTATTGGATATATGATTTGAAAATATCTTCACCCAATTGATGGGTTGTCTTTCTGTTTTGTGGATGGTTTCCTTTGCTGTGCAGAAGCTTTTTAGTTTAACATAGTCCCATTTGTTTATTTTTCTTTTTGTTTCCCTTACCTGAGGAGACATATTCAAAAAGATACTGCTAAGACCGATGTCAAAAAGCATACTGCCTGTGTTTTCTTCTAGGAGTTTTATGGTTTCAGGTCTTACATTCAAGTCTTTAATTCATTTTAAGTTAATTTTTGTGTATAGTGTAAGACAGTGGTCTACTTTCATGCTTTTGCATGTGGCTGTCCAGTTTTCCCAACACCACTTATTGAAGAGCCTATCCTTTCTCCATGGTATGTTCTTGGCTCCTTTGTCAAAAATTAGCTGTCCATAAATGTGTGGATTTTTTTCTGGGCTTTCAGTTTTGTTCCATTGATTTGTGTGTCTGTTTGTTGGTACTATGCTGTTTTGTTTTTTTGTGTGCGTGAGGAAGATCAGCCCTGAGCTAATATCCATGCCAATCTTCTTTTTGCTGAGGAAGACTGGCCCTGAGCTAACATCTATTGCCAATCCTCACCCCTTTTTTTCCCCCCTTTTTCTCCCCAAAGCCTCAGTAGATAGTTGTATGTCTTAGTTGAACATCCTGCTAGTTGCTGATTGTGGGACGCCACCTCAGCATGACTGAACAAGCGGTGCGTCGGTGCATGCCTGGGATCTGAACCCAGGCCACCAGTAGAGGAGCGTGTGCACTTAACTGCTAAGCCACGGGGCTGGCCCCCATGCTGTTTTGATTACTATAGCTTTGTAGCATATTTTGAAGTCAGAGAGTCTGATACCTCCAGCTTTGTTCTTTTTTTCAGGATTGCTTTGGCTATTTGGAGTCTTTTATTGTTCCATTTAAATTTTAGGATTCTTTGTTCTATTGCTGTGAAAAATGTCATTGGAATTTTGATAGGAATTGCATTGAATCTGTAGATTGTTTTAGGTAATATGGATATTTTAACTATGTTAATTTTTCCATCCAGAGGCACAAAATAACTTTACATTTCTTTGTGTCTTTGATTTCTTTCAACAATGTCTTATAATTTTCGGTGTACAGGTCTTTGGCCTCCTCGATTAAATTTATTCCTAGGTATTTTATTCTTTTTGTGGGGATTGTATTGTCGATTTTTATCTCTGATGGCATGTTGTATAGAAATGCAACTGATTTTTGTATGTTGATTTTGTACCCTGAAACTTTACAGTATTTGTTTATTATTTCTAATAGTTTCTTGTTGGATTCTTTAGGGTTTTCTATGCATAAAATTATGTCTTCTGCAAACAGTGGCAGTCTCACTCCTTCTTTTCCAATTTGGATACCTTTTACTTCTTTTTCTTGCCTAAGTACTCTGGCTAGGACTTCTAATTCTATGTTGAATAAGAGTGGCAAGAGGGGGCATCCTTCTCTTGTTCCTGTTCTTAGATGGATAGATTTCAGTTTTTCCCCATTGAATATGATGTTAGCTGTGGGTTTGTCATACATGACCTTTATTATGTTGGGATGCTTACCTTGGATAGCAATGTTAATGAGAGTTTTTATCATAAATACATGTTGGATCTTGCCAAATGCTTTCTCTGAATCTATTGAAATGCTCATGTAATTTTTATTCTTCATTTTGTTAGCATGATGTATTACATTGATTCATGGATGTTGAACTGTCCTTGCATCCCTGGAATAAATCCAACTTGATTGTGGTGTTAGATCCTGTTAGTGTATTATTGTATTCAATTTGCTAATATTTTGTTGAATATTTTTGCATCTATATTCATCAGTGATATTGGCCTGTAATTTCCTTTTTTTGTGTTGTCCTTGTCTAGTTTTGGTGTCAAGGTAATGTTGGCCTTGTAAAATAAGTTAGGCAACATCCTCTCTGCTTGAATTTTTGGAAAAGTTTGAGAAGGGTAGGTATTAAATCTTTTTTGAATGTTTGGTGGAATTCACCAGAGAAGCTATCTGGTCCTGGACTTTTTTTGAGGGGAGGTTTTTGATTACTGTTTCAGTCTCCTTACTACTGATCAATCTACTCAGATTCTCTATTTTTTCTGGATTCAGTTTGGGGAGGTTGTATGGTTCTAAGAATTTATCCATTTCTTCTGGGTTACCCAATTTGTTAGCATATAGGTTTATCATAGTATTCTGTTATAATCCTTTGTATTTCTGTGGAATCCATTGTAATTTCTCCTCTTTTATTTCTGATTTTATATATATGATCTTTCCTTCTTTTTTCTTAGTCTAGCTAAAGTTTTGTCAACTTTATCTTTTCAAAGAACCAACTCTTAGTTTTATTGATCTTTTCTAGCACTTTTTTAGTCCGTATTTCATTTATTTCCACTCTGATATTTATTATTTTATTTCTTCTACTGACTTGGGCTTTGTTTGTTTTTCTTTTTCTATTTCGTTTACGTGTAGTATTAGATTGTTTATTTGAGACTTTTCTTGTTTCCTAAAGTAGGTCTGTATTGCTATAAAGTTCCCTCTTAGTACCACTTTTGCTGCATCTCTTAGATTTTGGTATGATGTGTTCTCATTTTCATTTGTCTCCAGGTATTTTTTGATTTCTTTGTTGATCCAGTAGTTGTTCAATAGCATGTTGTTTAGCCTCCAGATATTTGTGACTTTTCCAGCTTTAGTCTTGTGGTTAATTTTTAGTTTTATATCACTGTGGTTGGAAAAGATGCTTGATATGATTTCAGTCTTCTTAAATTTATTGAGACTTGTTTTGTTTCCAAACATATGGTCTATCTTTGAGAATGTTTCATGAGCACCTGAGAAGAATGTGTATTTTGCTGCTTTTGGATGGAATGTTCCATATATATCTATTAAGTCCCTCTGTTCTAGTGTTTCATTTAAGGCCAATGTTTTCTTGTTGACTTTCTATCTGGATGATCTATCCATTGATGTCAATGGGGTATTAAAGTCCTCTACTATTATTGTATTGCTGTCAATTTCTCCCTTTAGGTCTGTTAATAGTTGCTTTATATACTTTGGTGATCCTATGTTAGGTGTATATATATTAATAAATGTTATGTCTTCTTGATGAATTGTCCTCATTATCATTATATAATATCCATCTTTCTCTCTTGTTATCTTTCTTGGTTTGAAGTCTATTTTGTCTGATATAAATATGGCTACACCCACTTTCTTTTGGTTGCTATTTGCTTGGAGTATTGTCTTCCAAACCTTCACTGTGAGCCTATGTTTGTCTTTAGAATTGAGATATTTCTTCTAGAGGCAGAATATATTTGGGTCTTGTTTTTTAATCCATCCAGCCACTCTGTGTCTTTTGATTGGTGTATTCAATCCATTTATATTTAGTATGATTATTGATATCTGAGGCCTTAATACTGCCATTTTATCTTTTGTTTTCTGGTTGTTCTATATTTCCATTGTTTCTTTTTACTTGTATTTCTGTCTGTCATTTCAGTTCAGTGATTTTCTGTGATATGTTTCTCAGTTTTCTCTTTTTTTGTGTTTTGCAAATCTGCTCTTATTTTTTTTTGTTTTGTGGTTGTCATGAGGTTTGCATAAAAGATCTCATACATGAGATCATCTTTTTTCTGCTGATAGCATCTTATCTCCATTAGCCTATGTAGGTTCCATCCTTTTCTTCTTCCCCTTCTATGTTTGTTTTGTCACAAATTATCCCTTTTTGTATGGTGATATTGTTACCAAATTGAAGTGGTTATAGTTATTTTTAATGCTTTCTTTCCCTTTAACCTTTATATTATAATTAAATGTTTGCTAACTTATTATGATTTAGGCTTGCAATTTTCTGATTCTGTCTATCTGTTTATCACCTTGCTTAAAGCTTTGTACCTTTGCCTTTTTGTTTCAGGTAGGAGAGCTCTTTTCAATATTTCGTGCAAGGAGGTCTAGTGGTGATGAACTCCCTCAGCTTTTTTTTTCCTGGGAAAGCCTTTATATCCCCTTCATATTTGAAGATAACTTTTCTGGATATATTATTCTTGGCTGAGAGTTTTTATCTTTCAATGTTTTGAATATATCATTTCACTCTCTCCTGGCCTGTAGAATTTTTGCTGAGAAATCTGCCAGTAGCCTAATGGAGGTTCCCTTGTAGGATATTGTGTTTTTCTCCCTGGCTGTCTTTAATATTCTTACTTTATCATTGACTTTTGGCAGTTTTAATATATGTTTTGAAGAAGGTCTTTTTGCGTTGAGATAATCAGGAGTTCTGTTAGCTTCATGTACTTGTATATGCAGGTCCTTTCCCAGGTTTGAGAAGTTCTCAGCTATTATTTCTTTAAATAAGCTCTCTGCTCCTTTCTCTCTCTCTTCTGCTTCTGAGATACCCATTATCTTTATGTTGCTTTTCCTAATTGAGTCAGATATTTCTCAAAGAATTTCTTCATTTTTTTAAAGTCTTTGTTCTCTCTCTTCTACCTGAATCATTTCTGGATTTCTATCTTTGATCTTGCTAATTCTATCTTTCATATGATCTGCTCTATTTCCAAAGCTTTGTACTTTATTCTTTATCTCACTTATTGAGTTCTTCAGCTCCAGAATTTCTGTTTGGTTTTTTTTAGAGTTTCTATCATTTTGGCTAAATACTCCTTCTGTTCATTAATTTTATTCCTGAGCTCATTGAACTGTCTTTCTCAGTTTTCTTATAGTTTGTTGAGTTTCTTCACAATAGCTATTTTGAATTCTTTATTTCAGCTAGCTTGCAGTCTTCCATGACTTCAAGTTTGGTTTCTGGAGACTTGTTATTTTCGTTTTGTGATACTCTTTTACCATAATTTTTCAGGGTGCTTGATGAGTTGTGCCTCTGCCAGTAATTTTGCAGTAGTAAACAACTTTCTTATTTAGTTAGGGGTTTGTTTACTTTGATTCTGAGCTGGTTCTGGTTGTATTTGAGAGCCAGCACTTTGCACCCTCCACTGCCCCTGTCAGAGGTGTCATCAGTGCCCCAGTTGTGCTGCTTGTGCCTCCAAGGATGCTGGTGCCTTACAGCTTCTGATGTCACTGTGGTCATGGGTGTCACCACCAGAGTCATTGGGCTGGCGAACACCTCTGTGGCTTATGGAGTCACTTGGGTTGAGGGATCCCCCACTGCTGCAGGGAGAGAGGGAAGGTGGGGCTGGAGCCAGGGTCATAGGCATCCCTGCCACATCTGGGATTGTTTGGTCTGCAGGCGCCACTGCTGTGGTTAGGGGTCTGGGGTTGTGGGTGTCACTGCAGCTGGGGGGACCAGGGTTGTGGGCTCTGCTGTCGCCACTACTGGGATCTCTATGGCCTCAAGCACTGCCACAGCCAGGGGACCACTGCCACACATGCTACCTCTACTGCTACTCCTGTGTTTTCTGGGGTGCTAACACTGCTGCTTCCGGGGTCACTGGGTTTGCTGGTGTCACTACTGCTTCCAGGTGAGCCAGGGTCACAGGCTTCACTGCCAACACCACTTGGGGAGGAGTACCTGATCATGAGTGCTGCCAAGGTTTCTGGAGCCTCAGGTCCTGGGCACCACTACCCCTGCTAGGGGAGGGGGAAAGGCTGGGTCATGAGCACTGCACAGTTCCTGATGCCTCTGGTATTGGGCACTGTGGGTCCTGGAGCCTCTACTCACATGTGCCACTGCCACTGCTGGGCGAGGGAGAGTGGCTGAGTCATGAGCTCTGCCATGGTTCTTGGAGCCTCCATTCATGGGCTCTGCTGTAATTCTTGGAGCCTCTGTTCTTGGGAACCACTGCAGTTCTTGGGACCTGAGGTCCTGGACACCACTGCCGCTGATGGGGTGGCCAGGGTCACAGGTGCTGCTGGTGGCGGAGGGAGTGAGGCTGAGTCACAGGTGCTGCCACAGTTCCTGGAGCCTCCCATCACAGGTGCCCTGGTGGTTCCTGGAGACTTTGGTGACATGCAGTGTTTCGGTTCCTGGGGCCTCTGTTAGCAGGCATTGCCACAGTTCCTGGAACCTCTGGTCACGAGTGTTGCCATAGTTCCTGGAGCCTGCAGTCTTGGCAATTGCTACTGCTCCTCCCCTAGTTCTGTAGCCCCCATACAGTCCAGTTCACCCACCTTCAGATGTACAGATGTAGGGATCTCTCAGGCATTTCTGGTGTGCTGGGCAGAGGATCCTTTGTTGGTCTATGGATGTCCTACTGGTTGTAATTTAGAGGAGAGAGACCAAGAGAACAACTCACTCTGCCATGATGCTGATGTTACCTCCATATTCTTCTAAATTGACTGTAAGCTCCCATTAGCCTGTAAGTCCCTCTTAAGGTGGATTGTTTGTCATATTTACTGTCATATTCCCAGTTTTTAACATCTTTGTATAGAGTAGGTACTTAACAAAGAGATGAATGAGTGAATATTTATACTTTATATATTTTTGAGAATTTGGTCTTTGGCTATTCTAAATATTTAAATACAATGCTGAAGTGACATTGTAAAGATCAGGAGAATATTGTGTATGCAAAAATAGACATTTCTTAATCCTATCTTCATTTCTGTAAGTGTTAGGGATGTAATGTAGTTCAGAGTAAAAATCCAAAAATGCCAACAAGCTGCTTTTTACCTTGTGATTCTGGATGGCCTAATTATAGACAGTCCATTTCCAAACCTCCTCTCACTCAATAGGAGCCTAGAGCTGAATTACAAATTACCTGATGCTTGAAATTCACATTTCACAGTGTGATATTGTAACATATTGTAAGAAGAGAGGCTACACATGAATTTTTAAATGATTAAAAAGATATCTCTAGTGATGCAAGAAAGGAACTTTATGAATCTAACATTTTCTCAAAATTCGGCCCACAGATATCAAAAAACTTTAGTAAAGTGAAAACTAATTTGGAGTTGTAACTGTCTAGCATCTATACTTTTATCAAATAATCTAATGCTATTGTTAACACTAGACACTAGGATTCAAATTTTTATAAGTCAACTGTAGAGTTCGCTTCATTACTGGATTATCATGTGACATATGTGATAAACCACATGGGATAATTGCATTATGCTGTAGTTTGGAGGCTGACATTGAGAATGCTTACATAAACTGGGTTGCAACTCTATGCAAGGCATTATTTATTTTTTATTTTTTCTAGATTTATTGGAATATAATTGACATTTAACATTGTCTAAACTTAAAGTATACAATGTGTTGATTTGAAACACTTATATATTGCAAAATAATTACCACCACAGCATTAGCTAACACCTCTATCTCTCATATAATTATCATTTCTTTTTTGTGGTGAGAACATTTACGATCTACTTTCTTAGTGTCTTCCAAGTACAATATGGTATTGTTAGTTATAATTACTATGCTGTACATTAGATCCCACAAATTTATTCATTTTATAACTGGAAGTTTGTACCCTTTGACCAAGGTCTCCCCATGTCCACCATCCCCCAGCCTCTAGTAATCACCACTCTACTCTCTGTTTCTATGTTTGACTTTTTTAGATTCCACACATAAATGATATCTTATAGTATTTGTTTTTCTCTGTGTGACATTTCATTTATCTGACTTATTTCACTTAGCATAATGCCCTCAAGCTCTGTCCATTTATTCACCAATGGCAGAATTTCCTTCTTTCTCATGGCTGTATAATATTCCATTGTATATATATAAACTACATCTTCTTTAACCATTCATCTGTTGACAGACGCTTAGGTTGTTTCTATATCTTGGCTGTTGTGAATAATGCTGCAACGAACATAGAAGTGCAAATATCTCTTCAAGATACTGATATTATATCCTTTGGATATATACTCAGATGTGGAGTTGTCGAATCATGTGGTAGTTCTATTTTTAATGTTTTCAGGAAACTCTGTGCTGTTTTCCATACTGGTTGTACCAATTTACATTACCACCAACAGTTCACCAGGGTTACCTTTTCTCTACATCCTCACCAACACTTGTTATCTGTTGTTTTCTTCATGACAGCCATTTCTAACAGGTGTGAGGTGATATTTCATGTGGTTCTGATTTGCATTTTCCTGGTGATTAGTAACATGGAGCACCTTTTTGTGTACCTGTTGGCCACTTATACATATGTCTTCTTTGGAAAAATGTCTATTCAGTTTTTCTGCCTATTTTTTAATTGGGTTGCTTTTTTTTTTTGATATTGAGTGGTATGAGTTCTTTATATATTTTGGATATTAATCCCTTATGAGATATATGATTTCCAAATATTTTCTCCCATTCTGTGGTTGCCTTTTCATTTTGTTGATTTTTTTCTTTTGTTGTACAGAAGCTTTTTAGTTTTATGTAGCCCCATTCATTATTTTTAGCTTTTCTTGCTTGTGTTTTTGGTGTCATATTCAAAAATCTGTTGCTAAAACAAATGTTAGGACCTTTTTTCCTGTGTTTTCTTGTAGAAGTTTCATAGTCTCATATCTTATGTTTAGTCTTTAATCTATTTTGAGTCAATTTTTGTGAGTGGTGTAAGATAGCAGTTCAATTTTATTCTTCCACATATAGTTATACAGTTTTCTCAACACCATTTATTGAAGAGATTATCCTTTCCTGTTGAGACTAGTGAGTATTCTTGGTTCTCTTTTCAAATATCAGTTGAACCAAGAACTTTTTAGTCACTCAAATACTTGCCACAACCACCTTATGAAACAGAAATTAGCATTTTCTACCATTTTATATGGAGTATGTTGAAGCCCAGTGAGTTCAAGTAATTTGCTCAAAGTGGTACAGTAATTTGTCAAATCAGCCTTGAGAGGTTTCTCAGACTATACAGTCTGTACTCCCCACTACTGAGCTCTTCTAGTTAGGCAGGAGACAGAAAGCCTTTGATAAACATCTTTCATCAGGGAAAAGACTTTTTATGGATATATACATCTAAGTCATATCAGTATACAACTAAATGAGCCCTAAACTAAGCAAATCCTTAATGCTAGCACCATAACACCTCTCTTCCCTTAAACCTTTTCACTGAAAAGGAGATTTTTAAATACACTGGGATTTTGAGAGCTGGATTTAGCCTAAACAAGCTGATATATCACAGACTTGTGTTGGCAAAGGTGAGTGCAGTGGCTACACCATGGAGATTTCCAAGTTGGCCATACATCTGTTTCCTTTTGGAAAGATCTATAGACGGTGATTTTTATGATATTGTCTCTGTTATAATAGAGGATGAGGAATCCCCAGTTACTCTATTTCTACAATTTTGGTGATCAGAGTACAATTCTTGCTTTCTTATTCTTAAGGCTCTGGAAAAGGATTTATCATGAGTGCTAATGAATTAAAAGAGATAGGTTATCTTAGTTCAGATAATATAAAAGACAGAAAAGTAGAAATATGTCCCAGAGGAATAAATTTACTATTTTTTTTTCTTTCCTGCTTTTCATGTGAAACTTACACCACGATCTTTGGCCATGACATACACTCTCAATACACATTTTCTGTAGTGTTTGAGCCTCAGGGGAGCAGTGGCTACTGTCCTCATACCTGTCACCATTAAATGTTTTTTCCAAAAATACAGTTAGCTGTTCTTGAGACAGTATCAGCAGTGAACTAGATTTCTTAAAAACATTCACCAAGCTCCTCAAAGAAAATTGTTTATTCTGCTTGGAAGTTATGCATCAAAATCTTGCCTTTGCCCTGAACAGACTAACCTCCGTCATTATGACAATTTTCACATACTTATACTTGATGTCTGCTCACAAATTTATGAAGCCAACTAAGATATGGCTCAAAAACCTAATCTTTATTTTCTTTGGGGAGAAAGATGATATGAAATGATGTTAAGTTGAACTTTTGGCGCAAGCAATAAGTGACTCAATTTGAAATAAACATCAGTAGAGGACATAAAGAATTCATGAAACATTTCCACCCAATTTTTTAATGTACCCTCTTAGTCAAGTGAAGAGTATAGCATTATCTTTCCTTTCTACTTAGTGAAGCCAAGCTCATGCTTAGAATGAAATCAAAAAATAACAATTTTATACTTGTACAATCCATGCCTTTTAGGGTTATTATTAGGGAAATTAACAAAACTATTTTTTTCTTTTTACTCTGAGGCTCCAGGAGAGGCATTAAATTCAAATGAAAGCATAGCATTACATCAATCTAATTTCAAGATTGATACAGATGGCCAATGAAACCCTACAGTTTCAGATTGCTTCAAAAAATTTGACCATAATGAATCTACTGAAATTTTGTTGAGTTACAGATAAATACCAATAAATAATGACAAGCACACAGAGTTTTTTAAAAAAATAAACAGTTATATTCTTTTCTTCAATGTAATCTTAGTAATTAACAATGTAATTGGTCATAATACAAAATTCTATTGATTCATTAATTTGTCATCTGTCCATTATGTTGAGAGCACTGTATCAGGCACTGGAAATTTTCTTTCACTAAACAAATAATTATCGAGTACCTTTCTGCCCAGGATATTGTTTTAGAGCTGGGAAAAAAGCAGTAAAACTCACACACAAAATTCCTCCCCTCATGAAACTTATATTCTAATGGAGAAGAGACAAAATAGGTAGGATAAATAAATTAAATGTAGAATCTGCTTGAAAGTATTAAGTACCAAAGAGAGAAAAATATATAAAAAGGGAAAGGGGCTAGAGACTACTGTGATGGGATGGTTTATTGTTGTTACATGACATCAAGTCAGCTCAGACTCCTGGTGACCCTATGAATGAGTGATGTCCACAATGTCCTCTCCTCAACAGCCCTACTCAGCTTCTGTAGACTCACGCCTATGGCTTCCTATATGGAATCAATCCATGTCATATTTGGTCTTCCTCTTTTCCTGCTGCCTTCTACTTTTCCTAGCATTATTGTCTTTTCCAAAGAATCCAGCCTTCTCATGGTGTGCCCCAAGTAGGACAGCCTCAGTTTTATCATTTTTGCCTCCAGCGATAGTTCAGGCTTAATTTGCTCTAGGACCCGCTTGTTTGTCTTTCTGACAGTCAGGGTATCTGTAGAGCTCTCATCCAGCACCATGTTTCAAATGGATCCATTTTCTCCTGTCAGCCTTCTTCACTGTCCAGCTTTTGCACCCTACATAGTAATTGGGAACACGAGGGTGTGGATGATCTTGGCCTTAGTCCCTAATGACACTTCCTTACACTTGATGACCTTTCCTAATCCTTTCATTGCTGCATTTCTTAGTCTCAGTCTTGATTTCTTGGCTGCAGTCTCCATTTAAACCAATGGCTGAACCAAGGTAAACACAATCCTTAAAATTTCAATGTCTGCATTGTCTACCTTAAAGTTGTGTAGTTGTTCTTTAGTTATGATTTTGGGATGGTAAAGGGTCACATTTCAGACCGGCTGTTAGAGAAGGACTCTCAAAAAAGGTGACATTTGAATAAAGACCAGAAAGAAGCCTGGAAATTAGCCATGAGAGTGTGTATAAGAAGAGCACAAGGTAGAAGGAAGGGTAAGTGAGAAGGAAAGATGCTTCACCTTTTGTGGAAGAATAAGACAGTCACGGCCATTTGGTGAATGGCATGAGGGGGAGGGTGGTGGAAGATGAAGCCAGAAAGGTCAAAGAAATGGCTGATAGAGGGTCTTGAGGGTCATATGAAGGACTCTACCATTTACTCTGATTAGATGGGGAACCACTGGAGGGTTTTAGGCAGAGTAGAGAAGTGATCTGATTTATGATTTAGGAAGGCCAGTCTGACTGCTATGATGAGACTAGAAAGCAACAATGAATCAGAGATGGTCCTAATATCAGTGAACTCACACTTAACATGAAAGGCTGAGATGGATACAGGTTTGATGTAGTGATATAAGTGTTATTAGAAAATTCAGAGTGCTATGGGATTTGAGAGCAACGGGTTAGACTCCTGCTCACATCTTAGTTTACTCTAATCTGACTTCCAGCTCTGTAATTCCACTGAGATAATTCTTGCTGAGAATTCTGATTACTTTTATGTTGCCAAGTTCAATGTCCTTCCTTCTTATCATCATCTTACTTGATGTCTCAGCAGCAGTGTAACTTTTCATGTTGCTGTTCTTGTTGAGATATTCTCTTCTCTGATCTTCCACTGCCATATATGGTCCATAATTTCCTCTTATTTCTCTTTACAGGTACTCACTTTACAAGCTTATCTTCCTCTCTCTTAGTCATTAGGTCCTAAAATCTCCATCCAGGGCGGCCACATGGAACAACTCCAAGGGGCCATTCACAACATAGTCCAAGGAACTGGTGCTTTTTGAAACTGAGCATTGCTCTCTGGCATGGCATGTAATGAATTAACTCATCTTCACCCTAGTTTCTCCCCTGTTTTGGTTTTCTTTAGCTACACAATCTTAATCATGCACAAGGCTTCAAATAATAATTATTTACAAGTTTATGTCTCTATCCCAGTATGTTTTTCTGTGTACCACACTCATATTCAGTTGACTGCTTCACATCCCTAGTTGGGCATCTCAAATGTACTCCAAGTCCCAAAGAGAACTCAAGGGCTTTCCTTCATACAAGCCCAGGGTTCCCTGGCTAATAGATAACACTACCACCCATCCTGCTATGCCATCCAGAAACCTGAGAATCCTCTTTGATACTTCTCCTTCTGTACCCTCTAAATCCAATCCATTATCTAATCTATTGATTTGTCTCCTCAAGCCATCACCTTAGTCCAAGATACCATCATCTCCTGCCCTTTCTTCCTCCAGAAATACTTGCTCTGTACCACAGCCATAGAAAGTTTTCAAAATACTAATTGCGTCATGGCACCAACCACCTACCCATTTAAAATACTGTAATAGATTTCCTTTTTACTTGGTAAAAATTGTCGTTCTCTTTAAGTCTCCAGATGTTCTAAGCTTTGTCTACCTCTCCAAGCTCATCTTGCTCTGATGCTTTCCCTTCCCACTTTGCACTCCTACTGCTACTGGCCTTTTTATATTTATTTGAACAGGGTTATTAGACATATGAGCCTCTCTACCTAAGATGCTGAAGTAGATGCCATCATTTGTTTACATCTTTCTCTGAAGCAAATAATCACTGAGACACATCAATACCCAGAAATATCTGGACCTTGGCATTTCAGGCAAAAATACCACTATATAGAGTTTATATGGAGCATTTTAAAATTTAATCATATTTGAAAAAAATTAGGGACAAAAATTTGAATCTGATGTATTTAGGGAGTTGTATGGAAAGTCCTAGGGGTTGCTTGGGTTCTAATCTCAGACTAGCCATGTTCTAGGTGTACGATTCTGGACAATTTACACAAGGTCTCCATGCTTCACTTTTTTCTTCTATAAACAAAGTTTCAGGGAACATTAAAAAATAAATAGCTAACATATATCTGGCTAGTTCTCACCAAATAGTTGCTCTGGGGCCTACACTTTCTGTAAGATGTTGAATTAATTTCACTTTCTTGAAATGTTCTCACTGATAAAGAGAGCACTTCTTTGGTTTTAGGTGTGGTATAATGTTTTTGTCTGTAAAGCCTTTCTCTGCCTGAATCTGGTAAGCAGGGTGCACACAAAATGACATAGATCAAATTGGAAAAACTAGACTGGATTCTCCTCCCCAGTGAAGAGGGAAGGAAGGCAGAACATCATCACCTGCAATTAGAAAGTTGTCTGGGCCATTACGAGGCATTTCAGAGTCTACCATAACGTTTTGGCATCTGTAGAAATACCTCTCACTGTAAACAAAAGGTTAATAGCTGTGCTTTTCCAGCTGTTTCGCTTGGGCCAGATGTCTGAGTAGCCCAAACTACTTAGCTGCGTATTAGTGCCACATAAACTGCCGGCTGCTGCTTGTCGGGAGAGCTGTTAATTTCTGTAGAATGTTGCACTGAATGTCATTAAGGCTTGAATTAAAATAAATTTGTGAAGCAGGCTGTATATAAGTGCTGGTGTAAGGATTAGTCTAACAGAAGCAAAAATAGATGATTTCTCTTCTGCGTAATCTGAGTGACATTCTAACGCTTTAGTCACACCACCGCCCTCCACTATCTGTATATCCTATGTGGTTTTCACAGTTTCTATAAGTTGCCAATGTGGCTGCATTATGTATAGCCAAAACATTCTATCAAAATTGAAACTTATAAAATGCAAAAACTTCTTGTAAAACATAATAGACATTTATGCTTATTGAGAATATTGTAACAGTGAACAATTATATAGTGTTCTATAAGTTATAAATAATAACATTCAGTGCATGTACTGGATTTGGACAAAGTTTCAGATTTAGTGTTCAGTTCTCTACACATTTTACCCTTAGTTTAGGGTCTGCAGGCTGTATCTGCAGGCCGCATCTCGCATATGGTCCATTATCACACATGTTATTTCGTTTATGCCTCATAATTATTGCAGGAGGCAGTTGTATTTGCTATTTGCACTTTTTTGAAGGAGAAATTGAGAAACTGAGATCTAGATAGGTTGTGAATTGACTGGCTGGTGGTGACACTAGGATTTTAACTGCAGGGCTATGACTCCATTGGCCAGGATTTTTTATTTTTTTGGTTAGTGCAAATTGTTTCCTCTGTGGCAACTACTGACCTCAGGCAACTGCAGGAATAAAGATTTGGGCAATGGGGCTAGCAAGGAGGAGGGGGAGCATTTCAGAGTTCAGAGTCCCGCCGAGTGAGAGCATCTTAGGGTCTGAGGAAGCAGCCTGGTTTTGAGGAGGTTCTTATGATCAGTGCTTTCTCCTTTCCCAGTGTGTTTGCATTTGCCATAGTAAGTGGTTCCTGTCACTTTGACGTAAGATATCTTTCAACTAGTCTCATAAGCTACCTACATAAATTGATGCTGTATGGCTAGTCACTCTTAAAAAGAGAAAAATATAACACATAATTTTAAAACGAAATTATTCCTTTAGTACTGTGAAATGTAGAAAACATTCATTTTATTTAAAAAATGCTTTTTGACAAGAAAGGGAGAGTAACGTGTGTGCAGGCATGTGTGTGTACACACATACATGGAAGTTCTGCTAATTGCAGGGAATTATTTTTACTTATCAAAATGATCTTGTAAAGATAAATGTACTATCTATATTCTACAGAAAATTTCAGAAAATTTAAATACCATATACAACCAGCATTTGGTTTACTTTCTTCCACCTTCTCCACTTTCCTCCTTAAAAGATAACACAACATTATCTTCTTCCTTAATAATCAATTGCAGTATAAAATAAGTTAAGAACCCTACCTCTGTCTATATAATTTAAAGAAATGTATTAGAATTGTTAAACTGAAGCATTAATATATATTTTATCCGAACACTGAGGTATTCAGAGGTTGTAGAATAAGTGATAAAGAGGGAAAATAAAATCAAGACAGTTTAAGACATACAAAGAAATTTTTGAAACAATACAAATGAGGTGAGTACCAGTTACCTAAGAATACACACATGTTAAAATTAGTAGGAGATGTGTTTTAATTAGAAGTGTCATATTTTAAGAAATCCTAATACAGCTATTTCATTTCTCATTTAAATATCTCTAAAGCTCTTCTAGGTCCATATGACTGAGAGAGAATAAAGAAAACCTTCCCTACAACTTCCAAACAAAAGAGAAGGGCATGACCCAGCCCGATTGCCGAGTGGTTCAAGTTCCAGGCGCTCCACTTTGGCAGCCCAAGCTCGTATGTTCAGATCCCAGGCACGGACCTACTCCACTCACCAGCCATGTTGTGGAGGTGTCCACGTACAAAATAGACGAAGATTGGCACAGATGTTAGCTCAGGGCTAATCTTCCTCAAGCAAAATAAGAGGAGGACTGGCAATGGATGTTAGCTCAGGGTGACTCTTCCTCAGCAAAAAAAAAAGAAATAAAAAAAGAAAGGCAGATAAAAATGTATTTTTGTGTTAAATAAAATACATAGACTTGTCTTAAAAAAAAGAAGAGGAAATGTCCACTAATATCAAGGATAAATGGAAAATAACTCTAACTATCTACCAGAGGGGGAAGAAGGTAGATTTTGTACAAAGTGATAGTAATTAGATTGACAACAGACTTTTCATAACTAAAAATGAACAAGGTTAATAAACCATTATCTTTAAAGTACCCAACTTAGAAGGCTTACACTAGTTACACCATTATACCACACGGTGAGTGTCAAGGTAAAGGAAAGGCATTTAAGAAATATAAAGACTATAAAAGCTTATTACTCATCTACTCACCAGAAGAAACTACTAAAGGATGTTGCTGAGGAGAAAAACAATGCATCTAGGTGGAAAAGGTGAGGTTCAAATGAAACTGTAACAAAAAAAAAATGTTCAGATATATGGTATTAGTTTCCCATTGCTGCTATAACAAAGGCCCATAAATTTAGTGTCTTAAAAACACAAATTTATTATTTTACAATCTGGAAGTGAGAAGTCCAAAATTATTTTCACTAGGCTAAAATTAAGGTCCCAGCAAGGCTGGTATATTTGGGATACCTTAGGGCAGAATCCACTTCCTGCCTATTCCATCCTCTGAAGACTATGTGCATTTTTTGGATCATGGCTCCTTTCTCCATCTTCAGAGCCAGCAAAGTAGCATCTTTAAATCTCACTTCTCTCCAACCTCTGCTTCCATTGTCACATCTCCTTGTCTGACTCTTATACCTCCCTCTTTCCCTTATAAGGACCCTCTTGATTACTTTGGGTCCACACAGATAATCCAAGACTGTCTCTCCATTTCAAATTCTCTAACTTAATCACATTTTCAAAGTCCTTTTTTGCCATATAAGGTAACATATTCACAGATTCCAAGGATTAGGACATAGACGTCTTTGGAGGAGACTTTATTCTGCCTACCACACATGTTGATAGAGCTGAAAAATAATGACTATAAAAGGAAAATAGGAACAGCAGTTAAAATAAAACAAGAGAGAGGAGCCATCCCAGAAATGTTAGTAAAAGAGCTTCAAATTAATTGTGAAGGAAATAGAAGGTAGAAAATTATTGAAAACAAAGTAAATGCACAATTGAGAAAATCAACAAAGTTGATCCTTTGAAAAGACTAATGAATTTGATAAACTAATAGCAAAACTAACCAAGAAAAAACATGCATAATGCACAAATCACCCACATCAGAACACACATACATGAAAAGTTAATAAGAAGTTATCATAAACAACTCTATGGGAATCAATTTGAAAAAATAGATGAGATGAACAAATCCTAGGAAAATGCAATTTAACAAAACACATGCAAGAAGAAATAGAAACTCTGAATAGTCCTATCTCTGTTGAAGAAATTGAATTCATAATCAATGGAAAGAAATTACTCAATTTTTTTTTGTGTGTGCCAGAATAACCTTGAGACCAAAACCTACCAAGATATTACAAGAAAGGAAAATTACTAGCCAATCTTCTCATGAACATAGATGCAAAAAACCCTGGATACGATATCAGCAGTTTAAATCTGGAGATTTATTAATAAGATAATACATCATAAATAAATTAGTTTTATTCCAGGAATACAAAGTTGATTTAACATTTGAAAATCAAGCAATGTAATTTACTATGTTCACAAAATAAATGAGGAAATTCATTTAATCATCTCAATAGTTGCAGAAAGTTCATTTGACATCATTTAGCACACATTCATGACATGATTGGGTACTTAAGAAATCCAAAGGAATCTACAAATCAATTAATAGAATTACTGAGTGAATTTAGTAAGATCACTGGATTTATGGTCAATAAACAGAAATAATTTTTATACTTACATTGCCAAAAATAATTAGAAGATAAAATTTCAAAAAGGAATATCATAAAATAACTCTAGAAATAAATCTAGAAAAGATTTGCAACACATCGACACAGAGAACTACAAAATAGTACTGAGAGAAAATACAGAAGATTTAAATAAAAGAAATAACCTTTCGTGTTAAGGGATTAAAGACCCAATGAAATGAAATTGTCAGTGCTACCTAAATCGACCTATTGATTTATTACAATCTCAACTGAAATCTAAGCTTCATTTTTTTGGTGAAAAATTTCACATTGACTCTAAAATGCATATGGAAGTACAGAAGACCAAGGATAGCCAAATTAATCTTGAAGAACAAGTTAGACAACTTACACCTGTAAGTGTCAAGATCTATTATAACACTATAGTAAGGAAGACAATATGGTATTAATGTAAAAATATACAAATAGAACAATGAAGGGAAAAGAATAGATTTGTCTAATAAACAATGCCATATCCATTAAGTATCTATATAGAAAAAATGAATCCTAACCTCTGTTTCACACCATACATTGAAATCAGTTTGAGGTGGACTGTAGCTCTAATATGAACAGTAAAACAATAAAGCTTATAGAAGATTATATATGAGAATATTTTTATAAATTGGAGTAAGCAAAGTTTTCTTAAATAGGACATAAAAAGCCCTAACTATAAAGAAAATAATTGGTGGATTGAATTACACTAAAATGAAAACTTTGCTCAGCAGAACACACTATTAAGGGTATAAGAATCAAACCACTGCAGAGAGATTTCTGAATTTCTAGCCATCGCTAAGAAAAAGGCAGACAACACAAGTTTAAAACTGAGGAAAAGACTTAAAAGTCTCTTTACAAAAAGTCTATCACAATTGCTAGTAAACATGAAAATGTACTTTACCTGATTCGTTATTACAGAAATGAAAATTATACTGCAATCTGATGCTATTACCTACCTATCAGAATGACTGACTGAAAACAAAAGCAAAACAGTAACTCTTTAATGCTAAAATTCTCATATATTGCTGGTGAGAATGTAAATTGGTGCAGTCCCTTGGAAATCGGGTTTATAGTATCTGCTCAACACTAAACATTTGCTTCCTGTATGACCCAGCAGTTCCATTGCCAAGCATATATCCAAAAGAATGGCATGCACATATTCATGAAAAGATACGTATAAAAATGCTTATAGTTGCAATGTTTATGTGAGTCCAAGGTGGAAACTACCCAAATGTTTGTCAACACTAGGATGGATAAATACACTTTGGTGTATTTAGACAATACAATACTATAAAGTGATGAAAATATACAAATCACTACTCTATCCAAAAGCATCAACAAAAGAAGCCAGACAGAAATGAATAATACTGCATGATAGCATTTATAAAAAATTTCAAGTGAAATAAAAAACACTAATCAATAGTTCTAATCATTTATCTGCTTGTTTTCTTAATTTCTATTTCTTATATTAACATTGTTAAATCAGTTTCATTTTGATTAGAATACACCTGGTTTATCTTTTTTTAATAACTTTACATACAAATGCTTTATTATTTTTGATATATCTAATTTAAGCAGCATATGGATAATTATTTTTGGTTTGGTTTAATTTTTTACAATCTGAGAATGTTCTTTTTAATAGTTGGGTTTAGTTCATTTATGATTCTAGGTATATTTAGTGTTATAAGTTAACATGAGTGTACCTTTGTGAATAATCACGTAGAGAGAGTTTGAGAAAGACTTCTGTATTGCTATATATTCTACTTCTTGATCCGAGTGGTAGTAAAAATTTATCAAACTGTACATTGAATACTATGTATCTCTTGAAACATATGTTGTATGTCAACAAAAGTGTTTATTAAAAATTTATATAGGGGCTGGCTTAGTGGCATAGCAGTTAAGTTCACACACTCCACTGCAGCAGCCTGGGGTTCATGGGTTTGGATCCCAGGTGCAGACATACACACTGCTCATCAAGCCATGCTGTGGTGGCATCCCACATACAAAATAGAGGAAGATGGGCACAGACGTTAGCACAGGGACAATCTTCCTCACCAAAGGGAAAAGAAAAACTTCTATAAAGTAAACGTGTTTTAATGAGAATTCAAGGAACTAAGGAACCCCCAATATATATGGTAAGTGATATGTGATATTATAATTCTAAATAAAAATATTTACTCAACCCATACTACAAGCAAAATGTTTAAAGATGGATTTAAAAGCAAAATATGGAAGAGGGAGCATCAAAATTATTGAAAGGAATAAAGGGGAATATATTTATGGCATTAGGAATAAGGAATATATTCTTCAAGAAGGAAGTAAAAAAAAATCCCTAATCAAAGGAAAAAATATAGTGTAATCTACTTTATTAAAAATCAGCCTTTTATAACAACTAAAACAACAACAAAAAGATACCATAAACAAAGTTACAGGAAATACAATCAATTAAGAGAATAAATTTAGAATGTATGTAATAATGTTTAGAATTTGGGGTGGGACTGTAAATTAGTATAATTTTGAAGAGAAAATTTTAATATCTATTAAAACAGAAAATGATCCAACAAAGAAAAAATATAATATATAAAGAATACATAATATAGAAAGGAATATAATATTTAAAGAATATTTGTGTGTATATAGATATATTCTTTAAACATAACCTCTAGCACAGGTACACTAGAATGTTTATTACAGCGATACTCGTAAGCAGAAAAAATATATGTATGGCCTAAATATTCTTCAAAAAGACAAATTAAATATAATTAAATACAATGTTGTTAAATGTAGTAGTCTATGTAACTACATAACTACTATGTAACTAGTCTATGTAACATAGACATAATAGGAAAAAATTATCTCTATGTTTACATGGGGATAGATAATCAAAGCATATTGCTTTTTTTTTGTCTTTGAGGAAGATTGGCCCTAGGCTAACAACTGTTGCCAATCTTCCTCCTTTTTTCCTCCCCAAAGCCCCAGTACATAGTTGTGTATCACAGTTGTAGAGTTGTAGCTCTTCTATGTGGGACGCTGCCTCAGCGTGGCCTGATGAGCAGTGAGTAGGTCCGTGCCCACGATCTGAACCAGTGAACCCAGGGCCGCAGAAATGGAATGCGGGAACTTAACCTCTACGCCACTGGGCCAGCCCCTCAAAGCATATTTTGAATGTAGCTTATGTCCATAGTGATCATATTTGTGTAAATTAAAAAAAAAAACTCAAAATGCTAATTTGTTAAACCAATGCTATGTATCATTCTTGGAAATGGTTTTGTGTGTGTGTATGTGTAAAACTATAAAAATAGGTTGGATTCATGATAGAGTTTGCTTCTGACCATGGCTGAGAAAGGGCAAAGGAGTAGGGAGAAGAATGACACAGGGTGTGGCGCTCAATTGTAATTTATGTTATCTTTAAAAATTAATTTTTTAATTTTAAAAATATGAAGCAAATACGAAAAAATTTAAAATGTTTACATTTCTTAGAGGTATAATTTACAATTGATAATTTAATTATTTAATATTTAACAAAATGAAAATGTTATGGAAGGATTTTGTTATTGGTTAGACAAATTGGGAGATTGAGGCAGCTATGAGTGTTGGGACAGTGATTTGGAGAGATCATATGAACGATCAATTCTGGACTCTGGGTAAGGAAAGTTAACATGTCTCGCTGGAACAAAAGTACAAGGACCCTAGATAGATACCGTGGAAGATTTCTGTTTATTGTTCACCTATCTTGTTTCAGCATATGAGTTGAGGGAGGAGAGGAGAAAGGGAGGGGAGGCTTGTGACAATCATTCTTTTATTCATTTATTTACTCATAAAGCATTTATTGAGAAAGTGCTAGATATTGTAGATATTGTACTCTATCTTAGTTGCTATCAGTTCACACATGAAAGTTTTATTGTGTTTCAATCAAATGTGATGAGTCCTCTAATAATAAGTGCAAATTGCTACTTAGTACAGCAGAAAGAATCTATTTGTGGGTGTTGGGGAAGATCTCACATTCTGGAAGTTTCTTGAAAGATGAGGTATATGGGAAGAGTGAAAGGGGACTGCAAACCACTCCATGAAAAGAAACAGAGGCATGAAAGATCAGGGACATTTGAGTCACTAAAATCATCTTGTCCTGGTGAAGCAGAGACTGTCTTATGACAACCAGCAGAATTGAGGCTGGAAATCAGGATGAGGCCTTGTTGCCAAGAGCCATTTATACTGTCCCTCATTTTATGGATGACAGAAAGCCATCTAAGCATTTCCAGACTGGGAATGCTACAACAAATTACTGTTTTGGAAACAGAATCCAGTCAGCTGGGCAGAGAAAGTCCTCAAAGGAACAGAGACCAGAGACAGAAAGACAAATTAGGTTGCTAAAGAAAAACAGAGAATAATAAGATAGAGGCAGTGTGGGTGGAAAGCAGGAGACAGTTTAAAGACTAGAGAGGCATAATATGGAGAGATTTGATGGCTATTTGGATATGAGAAGACAGGGAGAGGAGAGAGGTCATAGCTTTGGATAAGCACTTGTGAGTCATCCAATGAAGTCCAGTTGGCAGGTGGAAATTGGAAAACCTGTTATGGGTTTTCTTGTCTATGAATTTCAGGAAGCCTATACTGAAGCCAGTTTCCTTTTTACTAGTGAATCTCATTTGGGCTAATAAGCTTCATACCACTGCTTACTTTGTGTCCTGGCTTTGGCTGTGAAGGGAAAGTTTACTTATTGAATTGGAAGTTATTTTCCTAAAGTACAGTCACTATACATGCACATCTGAGGAAAAATCTTCTTGTGACAGCATACCATGAAATGAAAGTTTTCATGCAGAACTGGAGAAATATTAACATATGAAGACATTGAGAAAGGTTACTGATTGTTTTACCGAATGGTCTGATTCAAATGAACTCCTAATACATGTAGACAGTCTCAAATATAATCACCTTCTCTACTCTTTGTGTCATAATATTAAAATATTCCATGGTCATTCAGATAGCAATCATTCAAACACTCAAGGTTTTTAAAAGGAAAACCTAACAACTTTGACAACTGGAAGCATGATTTTGAATAGCTGAGGGGATTATCAACTTATATTAGGAAAAATCAGACTGGGAACTCGCTGATCATTAATTTCTCCCATTTTGAGAAGTCAGAAGTTCTCACTGAGTGTTTGTTGGTCATTTGTTTATGTCAAAAAATTGATTACTTCTTTTGCCTGAAGTGAAAGAGCTCTGAAGAGACTTTGTCAAGATCTGGATGTTTTGAAAACAGTGATAATTATGGTCTCAGAAGTGATTTAACACATCTTTGTTGGTCATACTCTTACTCAGAGCCAGGGCACAGATTTTGACAATAAATCCAAATGTCAATTTAAAAAACCCACCTACAAGTTATTGAACATCCAATTAAATTGCTATCTCTTCAGTTATGCTTTCTCTAGAAAACGATTTTTCCTTTTTCCTTGTTGTGTTTGTGTTTTCATTTGTCTCAAGATATTTTCCGATTTCTTTTTGCCCCACTAGTTGTTTAAGAGTGTTTTGTTTAATTTTCACATATTTTTGAATTTTCCATTTTTCCATCTGCTGTTGATTTCTAGTTTCATTCCATCATGATCAGAAAAGATACTTCATATAGTTTCAATCTTTTAACATTTAATAAGACTTGTTTTGTGGCCAAACATATGATCCATCCTAGCAAATGATACATGGCTCCTTGAGAAAAATGTCTATTCTGCTATTGTTTGCTGGAGCATTCTATTTCTGTCTCTTAGGTCCAATTGGTCTATAGTGTTGTTCATATTCTCTCTTTCCTTATTGATCCCTCTCTTTTTTCTATCCATTATTGCAAGTGGAGTTTTGAATCTGGTGTTGGTAGATTAACTGCCATTTTTGTAGAGCTCTTTATTTCTTGCTTCAATTCTGTGAAAGTTTGCTTCTGATGATGATATTGGAGCTCTGATATTTGGTAAAAAGTATCTATAATTGTTATATATTTCTGGTAAATCAACCCTTTTATCATTATATAATGTCATTCTTTGTCTAGTAACAGTTTTTGACTTACATCTATTTTTGCCGGTATTATTAAAGCTGGTCCTGCTTTCTTTTTGTTAGTATTTGCATGAAATATCTTTTGCCATTCTTTCACTTTCAACCTATTTGTGTCTTTAGATGTAAAATGAGTCACTTGTACACAGGATACGGTTGGATCCTGGTTTTATTTACTTATTTATTTATTTTAATCCATTCCACCATTCTATGGCTTTTGATTGAGGAGTTTAGTTCATTTATATTTAAAGTAATTGCTAATATGAAAGGACTTACTATTGTCATTTTTATTAATTGTTTTCTGTATGCCTTGTAGCTTGTTTCTCATTTCCTCCCCTACTGGCTTCTTTTGTGTTTAGTTGATATTTTTATATTGACGTTTCTTTTTGATTCCTTTCTCATTTACTTTTGTGTATATTCTATAGATATTTTCTTTTAGATTTTCATTGTGATTACATAAAATATCCTATAGTTACAACAATCTACTTTAAACTGATAACAGTTTACCTCAGTCACATAAAAAACTCTAATCCATTATAGCCTTACCCCCCCCCAATTTCTTATTGATGTCAAAAATTGCATTTTAGATATTGTATACTTATTAACTTAGGTAGATAGCTATTTTTATGCTTTTTATTTTAAAACCTGTAAAAGAATTAAAAGTGGAGTGACAGACCAAAACAAAATAATACTTAATTTTATATTTGTCCATGTATTTACTTGTATGAGACATTTATATTTTTGTATGGCTTTGAGTTACAGTTGTAAGTCCTTTTGTTTCTCCTTGAAGGACTCCCTTTTGCCTTTGCTATAGAGAAGTCTGATGGTAATGAACTTCCTCAGCTTTTGTTTATTTGCAAATGTCTTAATTTTTCTCTTACTTTTGAAGGATAGTTTACCAGATATAGTATTCTCTGTTGACAGATATTCTTTTTTCAGTACTTTAAATATATTATCCCATTGTCTTCCAGCATGCATTTCTCAGTTTCAGTTGAAAAACACACTGATAATTTTATTGAGGATCTCTTTTATGTGATGAGTCACTTTTTTCTTGCTGCTTTCAAAATTCTCTTTGTCTTTGACTTTCAACAGTTTGATTACAATGTGTGTTGGTGTGAATCTGGTTTTACCTAAGTTGGAGTTGTTGAGCTTCTTGGACTTGTATATACATCTGTGTATTTCCTCAAACTTGGTAAATTTCCAGCCATTATTTCTTCAAGTGTGTCTCTGAACTCTTTTTTCCTCTCTTTCTGAGACTCCCACAATGCATATATTGCTTGGCTTTAAAATGTCTCATAAATCCCTTAGGTTCTGTTTACTTTCCACTATTCTTTTTTCTTTTTTCTTCTCAAACTTGATTTCAAGTGATCTCTCTTCAAATTTGTTGATTCTTTCTTCTACCTATTCAATTATGCTGTTGAACTTCTCTAGAGAATTTTCCAATTCAGTTACTATATTTTTTTAGCTCCAAATTTTTATTTGGTTCTTTTTTATACTTTTTATCTCTTTGTTGATATTGTTATTTTGTTGACACGTCATTTGTCCTGATTTTCTTTAGTTCTTTCTGTTTTCCTTGATTTTGAGTGTATTGGAGATAGTTGTTTTAAATCAATGTTTACTAAATCTGATGTATGTGTTTCTTCAGGGGTGGTTTCTGGAGATTAATTTTGTTCTTTTGAATGTGCCGTATTTCCCTTTTCTTTCTTATTTATTTATTTATTTATTTATTTATTTATTTATTTATTTATTTTTCCCCAAAGCCCCAGCAGATAGTTATGTGTCATAGTTGCACATCCTTCTAGTTGCTGTATGTGGGCCCCAGCAGATAGTTATGTGTCATAGTTGCACATCCTTCTAGTTGCTGTATGTGGGACGTGGCCTCAGCATGGCCGGACAAGCAGTGCTTCAGTGTGCGCCTGGGATCCGAACCTGGGCCACCAGCAATGGAGCGCACACACTTAACCACTAAGCCATGAGGCCGGCCCTCCCTTTTCTTTCTATGCCTTGTCATCATTTGTTGAAAATTGAACATTTGAAAAATCAACTTGGATTATTATAAGTAAATAAGTTATTTACTTAATTAATAATTATAAGTAAATAAGTAAAAAGTAAGAATAAGTAAATAAATAAATTTTAAGAAATTTCTGTAGGGAAATATTGTCTGTTTACTTCCTGTAAAGTCCTAGTCAAAAGGAAGATGTTATTACTATCTTGCTATCCTGCTTTAGAATATGAAGTAAGGTCAATGTGAACAGGAAGATATGTATATATTTTAATTTAGGTATAATTGACATATAAAATTACATTAGTTTCAGGTGTACGACATAATGATTCAATATTTGTATATGTTGCAAAATTATCACCACAATAAATCTAGTTAATATCCATTACCATACATAGTTACAAAATTATTTTTTCTTGTGATGAGAAATTTTAAGATCCAATCTATTAGCAACTTTCAAATATGCAATATAGTATTATTAACTATAGTCACCATACTGTACATTACATCCCTGACTTATTTATTTTATAACTGGAAATTTGCTTTTTTTTCCCACCATATATACAGTCATGTGCCCCATAAAGATGTTTCAGTCAATGACAGGTTGCATATATGATGGTGTGTCCTGTAAGATTAGTACCATATTACCTAGGTGTGCAGTAGGCTATACTATCTAGGTTTGTGTAAGTACACTCTATAATGCTCACACAATTATGAAATATCCTAGCGACACATTTCTCTGAGCATATCCTCATCATTAAGAAATGCATGACTGCGTGGCTACTTTTAAATATATTAATTTCCCAAAGAATCTCATCTCAGCTTCTTCTTGGAAGCCTTAGGTGTTCTATTGTATTTCTCTGTCCATAGTCTCTTGCTTCCAGGTGTCTGTAGGGTTACAGTCCCCCTACAGTTTTCAAACACCATGATACCCATCACTGCCTTCCACGGTTTCTGCCAGCTATGCCATTCGTCCCTGTCTGACTTCCAAGTCAGATGAGATAGAAACTAGTCTTCTAGGCAGCCCGCAGAGAGGCTAGAACATTGCAAACAAATTCTAGTCTGCTCCTTTCATCCTAAGGAAAGGAATGAAGAGTTGAGCCACTTCCTCTTGGCCATGCTGTACTGCCCCAGAAAGGGGGTGGGGCAAGGTGAGCAAAATCACCAAAAATTTTCTACCATTTTTAATGTGGATTTTTTTTTTTTTTGGTGAGGAAGATTGGCCTTGAGCTAACATCTGTTGACAATCTTCCTCTTTTTGCTTGAGGAAGATTGTCCCTGAGCTAACATCTGTGCCAATCTTCCTGTATTTTATATGTTGGTTGCCACCACAGCATGGCCTGACAAGCGATGTGTAGGTCTGCACCCAGGATCCGAACCTGCGAACCCCGGGCCGCCAAAGCAGAGTGTACAAACTTAACCACTACACCACTGGGCCGGCCCCAATGTGGATTTTTCTTGATTATATATTTGCTTTATTGCTGTAGATATTTGATGAGTATAAACTTATTTTAGTCTTTCTATAGTGTATTTAATGTTTTTGTGGAGGAACGAGGGCCTGAAGCTTCCTAGTCTGCCGTCTTTCAAAGTGAGGCTTTTAAAACACAAATTAGATCATTTAACTCTTCTGCTAAAAATTCTTCAAAGGCTTCCTATTGTCCTTAAAATAATATCAAAATTTCTTATTAAGAGCTACCATCCCCTACATGATCTTTATACTGCTTAGAATTTTGAACTCATAATATATGGTCATCCACCTTTTGCACAGCCTCTAGTCATATACGTCTTTTTTCTGTTTCTTGACCAAGCCCAGCTCTTCCCTCATCAGAGTGCTTGCACTTGCCTTTCTCTCTGCCAGGAAGACTTTCTCCAGAATGTTGAAGGACTACCTCCTCATCTTTTTGTTTTCAATTGAAATGATATATTTTCGTACAGTCTTTCCTGACCACCACAGTTACGGTAGCTGCCACTTTTTTAATTTCCTTCAACTAGCTTATCTTTTATCCAATTGGAAGCATGGACATTTTAATTAATTTAATTTAATTTAATTTCCAAGCCAAGAGCACAGAATATCTTTCCATTTCTTTGTGTCTTCTTCAATTTCTTTCAGCAATGTTTTATAGTTTTCAGTGTACAGGTCTTTCACCTCTTTGGTTAAATTTATTCCTAGGTATTTTATTCTTTTTGTTGTGATTGTAAATGGGATTGTATTCTTAATTTCTCTTTCTACTATTTCATTGTTAGTGTATAGAAACACAATTGATTTTTGTATGCTGATTTTATATCCTACAACTTTACTGTATTCATTTATTATTTCTTATAGTGTTTGGTGGATTCTTTAGGATTTTCTATATGTGAAATCATGTCATCTGCAAATAGTGATGGTTTCACTTCATCTTTTCCAATTTGGATCTCTTTTATTTCTTCTTCTTGCCTGATTACTCTGGCAAGGACTTCCAATACTATGTTAAATAAAAGCGGCAAAAGTGGGCATCCTTGTCTGGTTCCTGTTTTTAGAGGGATAGCTTTCAATTTTTCAACATTGAGTATGATATTAGCTGTGGGCTTGTCATATATAACCTTTATTACGTTGAGGTACTTTAATTTTAAAATAATTAAATATGCAGGACATGTACCTACCGCCTAGAATTAATGAATGTTATATTTTTTTTCCCCAAATTTTATTATGCAGCCCTTCTTTTATATATTTATTTACTCTTTTAAGAAAACAATTACAGATATAGTTAAAGCCACTCTTCTTCATGTCTTAAAACTGCCTCCTTCCCCAGACTTAATAGTTGTTGTGACATTGTTTTTCTTTCGGTCACTACAGAAAGACCAGACTTCCAGGACATCCCTCATCCCTTAATTTTAATCCAACATATGTTCCATAGATCAATGCTTATCAATCCTTACTGTGTATATCTTTTGCCATGTGGCCTTCTCCCTCTTCGAAGCTAGCAAGGGAGAATCTTCCTCACTCTGGATTCCTCTTCTGCTTCAAATCTCTCTCTTGAAGAGCCCGTCCATATTAAGGACTCACTGAACTGTGTTAAATCCACTGAATGATAATCTCTCTATCTTCAAGTCAACTGATTTGGGGGCCGGCCTGGTGGCACAAGCAGTTAAGTGTGCGTGCTCCGCTGCGGCGGCCCGGGATTTGCCGGTTTGGATTCCGGGCGCACACCGACGCACTGCTTGGCAAGCCATGCTGTGGTGGCATCCCATATAAAGTAGAGGAAGATGGGCATGGATGTTAGCCCAGGGCCAGTCTTCCTCAGTGTTAAAAAAAAAAAAAAAAAAGAGGAGGATTGGCAGATGTTAGCACAGGGCTGATCTCCTCACAAAAATATAAATAAATAAAAATAAAGTCAACTGATTTGGGATCTTAATCACACTTGCAAAATCCTTTCGTCGCTGCACGTAGATTAGTGTTTGACTGAATAACCGGAAGATGGTATGTGTACATCAGGGGCCAGGAATTTTGGGACTGTCTTAGAATCCTGCTTAACACACCTTCTAAGTCAAGGGCAGCACTGCCTTTGAAATTAGAGTGGAAGTCAGCACTGCCTTCGAAGTTTCCCTATGTTGAAACTAGGAGCTGACTTTACATGTAAGATCACAAAGTACTTGCATTTAGTCACCAAATAGTTATTGTCCACATTATATTTGCTGAGTACAATTCTATTCATGAGAGACAATGTGCTCAGGAAGAAAATCAAGTTCTAGAACTTCAGAGAGTTTAGTCTCTAGTGAATAACAGCAGTAGAAGATTAGAAGATCTAATGGAATACATGTTTTCATAAGGCAAACAAATAAATGATTAAATAAATACATATATACGTATGTATCTTGCTTTTTCTTCATAGCACTTATTAACTTAAATTATCTCTATAATTTATATATACTTATATATCACATATATTTATATATAATTTAAATTAATGGTTAGTGCTATGATGAGAAAACAAAATACATAAAAGAATGATGTAAGTGTAGAGTGGGGAGTATATGAGGTGGGCTATTCAGAGATAGCCTCTCTGAGGAGGTAATTTCAGGGCAGAGCCCTAAAAGAAGTAAGGGAGTAGACCAGAAATTGATCCCAATACTTGTGTAAGGGTCCAAGGCTGCAGCAATCGTGGCCTTTTAAAAGAGAGCAAGGAGGCCAGTGCAGATGGAACGCAATGAGTGAGAGGTGAGCAGTGCGAAATGAGGTAGGAGAGGGAGGCTAAGGCCGGATTGTGTAGGAACCTGCAACTCAGTGTGATCAGCAGCATCAGCATCACCTGGAAGCTTGTAAGAAATGCAGAATTTCAGGCCCCACCTCAGGCCTGCTGAGTCAGAATGTGCATTTTAACAAGAGTCTCTGGTGATTCTCAGGTGATTCAACTTGCACGTTAAAGTTTCAAAAAATCTGAGCACAGATAAAAAGCATTGTAAGCTATTTGATTTTTATTGTTATTGATGAAAAGCCATTGGTTTGGGAAAGTGGTTGATATGACCTTATTTAAGTTTTAAAGCCATTCTGGCTGTGTGAAGAATAGAACATGGGGAGGAGGTATAAGAGTTAGGAGGTACCACTGTGGTGCAGGTGAGAGATGGTGACAGCTTCATGATGCTCTCACTCTCCACCTGGAAGAGAGGGTAGGTATATTACTGCTCAGAGCGTGTGTATACAGATGGATGATGTGGAACAGAACTTGTACATTCCATCCTTAAAATCAAATCATGCCTATCTTTCCTCAGTTCTCAGATGAGAGTTAATTTATGGATATTTATTCTTTACATTTTTTTTAGCTTTGGTACCTGCTTTTCTGTGTTAATTAAAATTTTAATGTGGAGAAAGAGAGTCACTACCTACACAATCAAGAAGAAAGTTGAAAGTGATAGAGCAATTTTAAAATGAATTTAAAATAGATATTTATGAAATCTTCAAATAGTAAGAAAGAAATAATATCTACAAATGTAAATAATGAATCAAAATAGATAGAGAGAAAAAAGATCTAATTGAAAATTCTGACAATAAAAATGTTATTGAAATTAGAAAAATGTCAATAGATGGGATAAACTCTTAGCTGGGCAGAAAGAAAAATCTGGGGAGGTGGACAATGGTAGTGAACATTTACTAGAATACATCACAGATGATAAAAACATGACAACTATGAAAGAGAAGTTAAGGGGCATGGAGTACCTATTTAGAAGAATCAACACATATCTGATATAAGTTCCAGAAGGAAAGGATGAAATAGCAGAGAGGCAATGTTCAAAATGATAGTGACTGAGAATTTTCTAGAATTGAAAAACAAATGTCTGCAGATGGAAAATACACTCTAAGTACTAAACAAGATTAAAAATAAAATGGCCCTCACTTAGACACCTCATAGAAAAACTAATGAACATTAAAGATAAAAAGAACATTAATGACACAAACATATTTCTTACCAATGGGAATGAGTTACATCAACAGAAGTTGCACCAGAAGCATTCCTTTGGTTTACGCTGGTGCAGCAGTACCAGTTGTCGGATATGAAAGTACCTCCTAACCAGTTGGTAAAGTGATCCAGCTTGAGCCTCAGATTATCCTCATTGCTGCCCTTTCTGATTTGCCAGCTCCTCCTTCAGGACACAGGAGTGGGATCTCCCCAAGGTACAGGACCTGAGAGAGCTGCCCTGACACAGCAGCGTGAGGCTCGAGTGTTGTGGCTGCTGTGCATTCTGACTTATCATTGCCTGGGACACACTGCATGGAAATATTAAAATATCACCCAAGAGTGGATGCAAACTATCACTACCAATAGATGCCCAGTCATTGCTCAAGCAAAATAAAGATATTTTCAAATATTCACAAATGAAGAGAATTTACCAGTAAATTATAAAACTTACTGAAAATACTACTAAAGAGAGGTACTTCATTGGGAATACAAGTGACTCCAAAGACAAGAAGTGCAATGCAAGAAACGAAGATACGCAAAGAGTGTGGTAAAATTTACTAGAAGTGGTAAATAAACAGTCAAACAAACAAATATAGTTATTTAGGGGAATAAAGAGTTTGAACTAAAATGGTAGGCAAAAATAACAGGGAAGATTTTATGAGAAAAGAGCAAAGAGATTATAATGGTATTTAAAATCTGCTGTGTTCCCCATCACATTTAGGAGAATAATCAAGATCTTTAATGAATTTAGACATTATTAGAAAAAGTCAGAGACAAATATGTATACAAAATATATGATAACTGCCATAAGAAGAAATCCGAACAAAAGATATGCACAGTCATTTCACAGAAGCGTGAGTGGGAAATAAATACAGATAAAGCTGTACAGTCTAATAAGCCAGGTAATGCAAACTAAGAGCACAATGAGAAATATTTTTACACCCATTAAATGGGCAGAATTTAAGAATCCTGACAAGTGGGAATTTTATTATTTATATAACTCGTCTTATTTTCACTTACCATAGGAAAAAAATAACATGCTGCTGAGCATGTAGAGAAACTCATATGTTTTAATTCATCAGTATTCCAAAGTTGAACATAAACATTTCAGGCATCACATCACTCCCATGCTGAGAGAAACTTCCTCAGGTATGCAGCCGGGTATTGAATAAGAATGTTTGTAGCACCGTTGTTCATAATAGTAAAAAGCAGGAACCAGCTTGAATGTCCATCAATAATAACAGATAAATAATCTGTGTATATGGAATACTATACATTTTTACAGGAATAAAAATGAGTAAAATATAGCTTTGTGAATCAGCATGGTTTACTCTTAGAAACATAATGAAGAAACAGAAGACTGTATACCAAACTATAACATTTTTAAAAATTACAGAAAGAAGGGAAACAAAATGTCATGTTTTGGGATGCACAGGTTCATAAGCAGCCTGGTCTGAGATAGCTAAAAAAATGCAGAGGGGGGACAACAATAAATTTTCAGCCATCAGGAAATGACTAAAGAGACTGTGATATAAATATATGGTGTGGTAGTACAGAGCAGTTAAAATAGATAAAAATGTGTCAGTATATATAAACACACGTTTCTAAAATACAATTTTGAGTGAATAAATCATGGTATGCAACATAATGCACTGCCTGATACCATTTATGTAAATTAGATTCACAAGTCACTTGATGTAGTTTATTGACATATGCATACATAGTAAAAACATAAAATGTATTAAACACACACCTACATTCATGATAGCAGCTATGTCCGGGGTGGGAAAGACAACTTAGGGTAGGGGATTGGGGGCATTTTGGATGGTGGATACATATGTGTTTTTATACTCTCCTTGTACTTTCCTGATTTTTTTAATATGTAAAAATATGAATATTTAACAGAATAAAGAGTACAAGTCTGAAAGTCTGAAGGATCTATTCCCAGCTCTGCTTCTGTGCTGAATTACTCAGGGCCATCCATTCGCCTCAGCAGCACTCAATGTCCCCACTTCTAAAAACAAACTATAAAACAATTTCTTAAGGTCCTTCTGGCTCTGAAAGCCTATAGTCCAACATATGACTTACAGTTTCACTCTGTTTCAGTGACAGTGCTATTGGCTAGGCTGTCCTAGAAAATTGTCCATGAGACTAGATAATCTCTAAGAAACTCTAAGAAATGATTTCAGTTTAACGTGACAAAATTATTCTGTACCTTTCACTGACCTTGGGTAACCCTAGGTACAAGTTTCTACTCGTCGGGTTATTGCTAAGGTTCATAAGAAGGAGATGTGGATGAAAGGAAATAACGCCTGTAGTCTAGGGGAGGAGACTTCACATAGTTTCCCTTGAGGTAACAATGGAATGCCGAAAGGGTCAAAAACTTCAGAAATGTCAAAGCTGTGAGAAGAGTGAGCATTACTGGTACTGGTTCAATCCTCAGCACATGAGGAACTCTGAGGCTGTCTGCCAAATGTAAGAGATTTCAGACGTGGATAGTCCTGGATTCAAGTTTTCTGCACTACATAGCTTCTAGGTGTGTGACGCTGAGTACATTGCTTAACTTCTTTAAGCCTCAGTATCTCTTAGAGTTACTGAGAGAGAAATACAGTGAGACAAGACAGACAGAAGATCTAATATACCTTCTAGCACATAAAATATTATCAATAAATTGTAGCGAGTATTATTTTAGCTTTGCTCTCACTTAAATCAGTAGCATGACTTTATTAGTAATAATAATAATAATACCTAATT
Source organism: Diceros bicornis minor (assembly GCF_020826845.1). Taxonomy (NCBI): domain Eukaryota; kingdom Metazoa; phylum Chordata; class Mammalia; order Perissodactyla; family Rhinocerotidae; genus Diceros; species Diceros bicornis. The sequence continues at coordinate 10,059,573 of NC_080749.1, read as the reverse complement.
TGTAATGTTTTATACACGCATTCATAAGTATTAACTCACTATATATTCACAATATAGATGAATATGTAGTATTCTTGAAAGAAAGCCAGGTTACTGCTCCATTTTATCAACAGCAACAGATTTCTACAGACTTAACACTGTATAAATCATGTACATAGTCCTTGAATATTTTGCATAAATGACCTCAAAGCAATCAGCTTTGGAGTGTGCATAGTTCATAGCTCTCCTCATAATATGTGCAAAGTAATCAGAAAATCCATATTATTTTCTTCCACTAACAACGTAGATTTGAGATCATTGTGTAAATAAAAATATTCTTTATGCAAAGACCATTAAACCTTAAAAATTAATAACAATAATACCTTGCCTTTTAATAGAGTTATAAACTTTTGGAAGTATTTTTAGACATATTCTTTCACTAGGTAATGGGAATCCAAACCAACATGCCATAAAGGGAAAATAGCCTCATGAAAGATGTTCTATTTTTATTTAAATGACTTATAAAGGATATATTTACAAGTTTCCTTTTTCAGCAGTACCCTGTGATCTCTATAATTTGTAGGAAAGCAGGGTGCTATCTTTGAAGGCATTAGCTGTGGAGTTAGCCAAACTTGAGTCTTCTGTGACCTTGGGCAAGCTGTTAACTTCCTTGAGCTATAGTTTCTCATCTGTTCAAAGGGGGATAATAATATCCACTCTTCAGGTAAAAAGATTACCTCTCTATGGAATCCTGCCTAGTATATTATATAAATATTGAATAAATGGTGAATTCTTCTTATTTTCTTTTAATTTCTCATCCTCTTACCAGACTGGAGTTCTGAAATATAGAGGTCTTGGGGAGAAGGTGCCTCTGAACTGTGGAAGCAGCGTAGAGTGAGGCAGAGGGGTTCCCAGGAAGACACCATGGGCAGGTCTGACTCTTGATAGTGGAATGAGTTAGTCTCTGAGGAGAGGATGATTCTTGATAGTTCTGAAAATTCTCATAACGAGTTATTACCTGATGTCAGTTATCCTTAGGGAAGCAGGTAAAAGCCATAGCTATGCCTAGGGTAAAATATGACGTGAAAAAAATGATGTTTCATCTCTAATTTCCAGAGTAGAAATAACATCAAGGTCCTCACTGGAGGAGAATTCTGTCTGGTGGAGCATTGCTAGATTCATCACCTAGCGAGTCAGGGCTATGACGGCAGTGCCGATAGGCTGGAGTGGGAATACTGGAGGCCCTTCTTCCTGAGCACTGTGAGACTGTTCTCTCAGAGCAAAGGTGGGGACACTTTGAGGGGGGAAACTAATTTCTGATAACAATTGTACCAGAATTGGTACAAGTTACAAATGGTCGAGTTACAAATGTAAAGCAACTGGCAAAATATTTAGCACACAGGATGCTCCATGTAACATTTTCCTCCTCTTCCTTTTATGGCAGTATTTTCACCCAAATAAGAAAGTAAATAAATTGATTATCTCTGCTTTGGATCCTATTTTCAGCCACAAGCTCTACATTTTTTTTTTTTTGGTGTGGAAGATCGGCCCTGTGCTAACATCCCTTGCCAAGCTTCCTCTTTTTGTTGAGGAAGATCAGCTCTGAGCTAACATCCATGCCCATCTTCCTCTATTTTGTATATGGGATGCCACCACAGCATGGCTTGATGAACGATGTATAGGTCCGTGCCCAGAATTCGAACCTGTGAACCCTAGGCTGCCAAAGTGGAGCATGCGAACTTTACCACTATGCCACTGGGCTCACCCCCAAGCTCTACTTTTGACTTTGCTCTATTAGATTGGTGACATGACTTGGCTAAAGCTGTCGAGTCTTGGTCATAGAGAATGAATTATCCAGGATGGAGAAGTGATGGGGCTGTGGACTTGAGGCTTTGCTTATTGTCTAGTTGTTTTACAGACCAATGAAGAGTCTCTGTTTTGTCATCCAAAGACCTATTATAGTGCCTTACAAAGAGATGGCTCACTGACACTTGATTCATAAGACTTAGTAAAAATAATTCCCCTTTCCTTCAAATAAGTATTTTTTTCCCTCAAAATTAAAATGCACATGAATAAAAAGACAAAAACCTCACAAAAATTAGCAAATGCCCTAGGAAGTTTTTTCAACATTGCCATAAATGATTCAGGGACATGAAAACCCAGGTGGTATTTTCCATTTGACTAGCTTATATTTTAGTACTTGGCCCTAGTATGTTTACTCCCATAACAAACAGCTATGTGGTGATTAAAAATTAAATGTTTTGCATTGTTTCAAGGGCTGTTGTTCAGGGCATTTCATTGAAAAGCACTTACCTGAAAAGAGTTAATATTCTGTTAGTGGTGGAGAGCAATGACTGATTTCCATTTGCTCTGTGCATGTCACTGGAGAGGTTCTAAACTGTAAACAGCTCAGTGTCCACTTATGGGGTTTATGTACACAATTTCCACATGAGTTGTCTTTGTAAATGTGACTCAAAAATATCTTTACACTTATTCAACAGCATTTTCTCTCTCCATCAAGTGGTAATGAGCCTATGGGACTGAAAATATCTTCTATGTGTTTGATTTTTTTGGGAAAATTTGAATTGATTTTCCAGCTCCAGACTTTGTAAAAACAAGGTGATTGTTTTTTATTGACTGAGCAAATGATATTTTTAAAAATGATTCCTGTATATTACATCTTATATGATATAAATTCCAGGGAAAGATTATGATATTTGCCATCAGCTCAATCAGTACTTGCTCCCTGTCTGTTGCTTACTGGGTCAGTAATGTAGGACAAATTATTTAAACTCTGCGCTTAAGTTTCATCGTATATAAAATGGGGATGAAAATATTTTTCCTGAGTTCTGCTTCCAGAGAATATGGCATACTAACCTAAAAGTGAGATGCATGATGAGAAAGGGAAAAAGGCAAAGAGGGATGACAGAAACTAATGCAAAATCTGTGAGAAAATATTATGGAGACAGAAGGTGTTTGAGTCCCATTGAGGGAAAAGGAGCAGCTTTGAGTAAAGAAGATCCTGATGAATGGTTAGAGAATGTTGAGGTACCCTTTTCATTGTAACATTTTCTCCATCAACATTTGCCAGAATAGTCAGTTGCCCATCCCTTAACCCAACATGATTGGTTGGAACAGCAGCGCTATTCACATGTTGGTCAGGGATAGAGGGAGTGTCAACAGAGCAGCCTTCAAGAATGGCTGGTGGAAAGTAAATCTCAATAAGTTTAGGTAGGAGAGCTGGTACATGAGAAATCCCTTGCCCACTCACATAGCACGTAACTCCAAGGGCTAGGTGATCACACACACAAGCACACACCAGAGGGAAGAGGGACAAGAGTGCCTGCTGAAGGAGGAGGTGGCAAACAGGTGGTGGATTTGCACCTTGGGATGCGTCCTTTTCCCAATACAGACACACTCCCCCTTCCCAGGCCTGTGCCAGACTCCAAGTATGGCACATGTTGAAGCCAAGGGTTTTGCTTCTTCTCCTCAGGAATATATCAACTAATAAAGCAGCTGAAAGCCTCAAGCAATTATGAGATCACAGGAAAAAATAATGAGACACCTAAGGAACACAATCCTTGAAAAGGAGGACAATAAACTAAAAAACCTCTATCTGATGACCCGTTGAGAATGAGAATTTAAAATGCTACTCAAAGATAGAGGAGGTAATATTGGTAATGAGCAAAAAAGAAAGCCCAATAGTTGCATAAAACAAATCAAATGAAAATGCTGAGTAAAAAAATTATAATAGTTGAAATAAGAGAATTGATATATGGGTAATAAACTCCACCAAGAAAAAGTAATGATTTGGAGATCTTTTTCCCAGAAGGTATCAGAAATAAATGTAAAAGACAAGCTAATAAATAGAAAGATAAGGGAAAATTGATTTAAAAAAATAATAGGCCCAGATGACAAAATAAAAGAAAGGCAGGAAAAAGTAAGTACTTGAATAAATCATGCTGAATGACTTCCCATAATTCATGAACGATGATGATGGGATTCGTAGAGACCACAGGGTAAATAAGAAAAAACAAGACATCATTGACATTATAGTAAAATTTAGGCAGATCAAATGACAAAGGAGGATTCCAAAAAGCTTCTGGAGTTAAGAATCAAATTTATATCAGATATTTCAAGAGCAAGAATGGCAAGATGATGATTGAGTGTTATTTTTAATATATTCAATCTGGAGACTATTTAAAATTTTATATTAGTAAAGACAGAAATAGAGTTTAAAAAAATCATAGGAGGACATAATAAAGAACAACAGATCAAGAAGATATCACAGTCGTAAACACACATTAACAAGCACGAGCCGCTCAGTAAGTGCTAAAGCAGTTGAAGTGGTCAGCAAAGGATTAACCAATAAGTTCTACAACCTTAATGAATAGCTATTTACTAAACTTATGAAAGTTTTTCCAGGAAATAGGAAAAAAGAACGAAACTTTCTGAGCTCATTTTATGCAGCCTGAGTAATCTTTATTCCAATATATACAAGGTTTGTAAAAAACCATCAGGAATGTGTATGGCCAATATACTACTGATTCAAAATTGACTAAGAGATTCAGATCACAGAAACATAACCATGTATTTATAGCAGATGTGACAGATAATAGAAATGGTGTGACAATAGTAGGGGAAATGTTAAGGATATAAGCCCAGTAAATGGAGAAAAGTGTAGTTGGATTCCTCTCATTCAATATATAAATGTGAAATCCAGAGTGCTTACAAATCTTAAACGCTATAAAGCTGAAGGAAGAAAATGTAGGACAGTATCACTGGGGCCTAGAGTAAGAGTGGAGAAAAGAGATAGTATCCCAGATCCCCAAACCAAAAACTGTAATGAAAAAAGAGTTAATGGATTTCATTAGATAGAAATTCAGAAATTCATTAAAGAAGAAAAATATAGACAGTATTAGCAAAGATAAGGCAGATTGAAAGGAGATATTTGCAACGACTGAACCAATTAGGGACTAATATCTTGCGTGTAGAAGAACTTCTACAAATCTACAGGAAGAACACAGGGAAACCTGGAAAACAAACAAATATATTTAGTATATGAAAAGGTATTCAACTTTAGCAATAATAAACTGAGATATCATTTTACTAATATTAGAATATGTAAACTGAGATATCATTTTACTAATATTAGAATATATAAACTGAGATATCATTTTACTAATATTAGAATATACCTTTTAAGAAAATAATTGAGATTTGAATTATACCAAATGTTGGTGTGGATGGTGGTGTGTGTGGATGTGGGCAGTGTGGATATAAGCTGATGTGGTTGATCTGGAGAGAAACTGGCAGTAGTTGCATTGTATATGTATGTACCCTATTACCCAGGAACCCTATTCCTAGGTATAATTTCCAAAGAAGTTCATAAAAGAACAATGTGAAACTAATTCTTTTCATCATTGTTTGTTGTAGCTATTGGTTGTAGTCATTTTATATGTTCATCTCCAAATAAATAAAATAAGATGGATACATTCACTGTAACAAGCATTTAGGAACAAAGAATCAGGTGTACATAGGACAGTGTGAAGAAGACTTAAAGCTACAGCATTACCTTCACATACAAATAAACAGTCTCCATAGCAGAATACCATTTATGAAACCTAAAAACACACAGAAAGGACCACTGTGTTTTCATAATGTTATCTACGTACCCAAGGACATGTAACAAACACATTAGATTAGGTGCCTGTATGGGAGAGTAGAACAGGACTGGGGCTCAGGAAAACTGTTTTATCAGTTTATTGATAAAATAAACTCTTTATCTTATTTCCTGAAGAAAATAAAAGAGAACGAGGTCTCTCATGAACTGATGAGAATTGTGTACCATAAACTGGAATTACACCTTCAACTCTAAAGCTGAGGCCAAAGAAAAAGAGGAAGATGCCCGGCAACAACAAGATGTTTTAGTTAACAGTGCTCAATATATTTGTGCTTCTCTGTTATTTAGAACATTGGAATTTTGAAAGAGTTCCACATTTCTTATGCTTTTCATTTGGTCATTTTTTATCTCGGTTCCTCCTTGGGCAGAAGAATTTACTCCTTGATGTGCATTTCTTTTGCAGTCTTTTAGCAAAATCTTCAAGTGTTTTAATAAATATGTGATCTTTCTTTACTACCCAATTGATATTGTTTTATCAGTTGCTTGTGTCCAGCTCCATGTTCCATCTGGCAGACACTGCTGTAGGAATATGATCCTTAGTTGTTATAAAACACCTACTTGTGACAAAACTTGACCACACTTTGGCGGCTCGCCTCTGAAGGGTTCCCAGCACACTGTTTTGCTGTGATGCACTAGTGGACAAGCACTGGGCTAAATGAGTTATAGTAAAGTAATCCAGAAGTCTCTGTGGTCATTAAAATGATGGAAACAATTTCAACAATGAATAATATGAGTGGAAAATAACACCAAGACAACAAAATTCCATGTATAGTATTTGTAATAAAGACAAATTTGAAAGAAAATGTGAAACACTTTTACAGTGATTTTTCATTATGGCAGGAAGATTGGTCTTGGCTGTAGCAGACACAGGTAGTGCCGCCACCTCCATAGCCCTCCAACACTTCAGGGTGCTCTGCCGAAGTTCAGCTGCCAGTATCTGCATCTTTGTGCCTGAGGACCGTTCACTTGGAAGAGGAGAAAGCTGCCCCGTTGAGGTGCCCATACGCTAAAGAACTGACACCTTCTGGGGCAGCTCTCAATAGATACACTTGGGAGTTGGTGTACAACACCAACAGGAAAAACAATGCAACATAAAAATTGCTTTATGACAAATGAATCCATTGGTGTGATGACTGGTAGTCTGGAAATGTTGCCTGTAATATGATTTTCTGACTTCCTTGGACTTTGCTTGTGTCTAAGTCTCATTAACAGTGTGTGCTAACCACTTTCTCAGTAGGCTTGTGAAAATTAAGATGACAAGGTCCACCTTCCTACTTTAAAAGAGGAAAAATAAAAAATAGAAGTTATGAAAAAGACTAAATTGTGGATTTTTCTTTCCCAACAGCCATAGTATTTTGTTAGAGCACTGCTGTGACATGAATTTTGGTCTGACCAAATATCCAGTGCCAAGGGGTTACGGCAAGGTGAATTTAAGATCTTAATTTTTGTTTTGATCTCCCATTTACTAACAATTTTTAGTGTTCTAATATCTTGTGTTCTTAACTATCATTCAAGATAGGCAAGCCAGCCCCTTTCTCCATAGAAGTCATGCTTCAAGCCTAATATGTCTTAGGTAATACTTGACATTCTTTCAGGTGAGCTTCATCTAAACAAATTGGACAATAGCACCACTATTTCCCATCCAATGGTTCAGGTGCCTGTTAAAGGAATCTCTGAATCTCCAATAGGCTCACTTCTTGATACGTCAGGATAATTTTGCCAGCTGTCACACTGAAATTACCAAATCTGTATTGCCTGAGCACATAGCTAAACAACTTGAAGTCAAAGATTGCTCCTTGATAACTGACTGCTAAGTAGTCTTCATAATAATCCTGGCAAACTAAGTCACATGAAAAAAACGACGACATCTACTCTTCTGCTCACACACACACACCTATAGACTCAATAAAGGAAGTGAGTGTTAAATCTAGAATAAACACCTTTCAATTCATTCAATTAAAAATAATCACTCCATTGAATACTAAAAAGAAATCCCTCCACAGTTTAATATTTCAGTTAAAAGAAATCCCAATCAAGATATTTCTCTGAAGGTTAAAAAATAATTCTCAAATCTATCTGAAAAAAATCCTATTAGAATAGCTGATATCTTTCTTTTTAAAGGGGCAGAGGATCAGCTTTACCTGGTGCGGCACGGACCCAAGGACTTAGCAAATAGGTGGCTTCTTGCCTCCTGTGCCTCAGCCTTGCGAGGATTCCTTCTAGCTTTTTCAATGAGGCATGTTCAGTTCACCTCAGGACTTTAAACAGGGTATTATTTCTTCTTTAAAATTCTTTTTCTGCCCACATCCCCATGCAAGATTTATTCTATTTAATCTTTACCCAGTCCCCAAACTGAGGCTGTTCTCCATGGTTTTCTATAAATATTTTAGTGAGAATTTGTTTAATGCTCATTTCTCTTGCTGCAATGTAAGCTCTGTGAGAAAACTAATTTTGTCCTTTTTTTTTTTTTCATTATTATATTATCAGTGCCTGGCATTAGGGGTGTTCAATGAAGAATCTCGATTTAGCACAAAAAGAATGAAACCAATAATTTATGGTGAGATAATGAGTTAATCATTTTTTAAAAATGACATAGGGCACTCTACCTTACGCAGCTCCAAAATAAATGGCACATGTCCTAAATATTTAAATGTAAATTATGAAATTACAAAGTATTTTAACAATGTATCTATAGTTTGGGTGATGGAAGAGGACTTTTAAAAATACAAAACCAAAATAGTTTTAATTGCATAGAACTTAAATGAGTTTGAATAACAAAAAAAGATTTATAAGTGTTAAAAATCAACGCTAAGAAATATATGTAAACATGCTCTTATCAGTAAATAAGAAAAATAAAATATCCCATTGGAGATGGACAAAGAATATATTGTAAGGAGGTGATTTTTTAAAAAATAAGTTTATATGATTTATGGTTTACAAATATATAAAACCATTGAATATTGTTTGAAAATAAGGAAATGTGAATCATATAACATTGAGATATTGCTTTTTTCCTATTAGATACATAAAGAAAGCTTAATAGAAATACTTAGAGTCTCCAAAAGTATTCAGAAACAGGCACGCGTCTATACTTTAGTACACAAGTGAAGGAAAATTTATAATAAAATAATTTAAATATGCATATTTATTAATGTGTTCACTGTGACATTGTTTGTAGTAGTAAATTGGAAACAAATTGTCTAACATTTGAGTCTTTTAAAAATATATTATAGTGCATCCAACAAAGGAATGCACCATTAAGGATGACGTCCCAAAGCATTTCCACTAATGGGGAAAGATATTTCCATACGTGTGTGAATCATGCCACAAAAAGAATGTTTAAAATTATTCATGTCATGTGTATATATGTATGTAAATTCATATTCATTTACATTTATATACATTAAAAGTGTTGTATATTTAGCATAAACTTAATGGGAGTTGTAGGTTCTTCTTCTTTTTTTTTTTTTTTGTGAGGAAAATTAGCCCTGAGCTAACATCCAATGCCAATCCTCCTCTTTTTGCTGAGGAAGATTGGCCCTGGGCTAACATCCGTGCCCATCTTGCTCTACTTTATATGGGACTCCGCCACAGCATGGCTTGACAAGCGGTGCATGGGTGCGCGCCTGGGATCCAAACCTGCGAACCCGGGGCCGCCGAAGCTGAGAGCATGTGCTTAACCACTGCACCACCGGGCCGGATGTTCTTTATAAATTATTTTTTTATTTTAATTTTTCTAGTATTTCTTCAATAAGTCTGTCTTACTTAAGTTAAATTAAAATGACCTTTCATGGGGATATATTTGGAGTAACTTTAAAAATGTATTCTTGGGTGTTCAACCCAAACTTGAAATTCAATAAGGTTTATAACATGAGAGAGATGAAAAAAAATATTTTTCTAAATTTTTTTTTTCCTCATTTCTTTGATTCAACCTGCTTTGGTCTACATTTATTTTCTTGCAGTTGAGAAGCAATTTATTTCAAATCCCTTAAATTTTTTTTCATTTTTTACTATAAGGAAAGATGATTTATCCATTCTTAAAGTCTAATTCTAAGAGAACTTAGTGTGTACCAAATTTATGTCACTTTCTACATAGTAATATCATTATTTATGAACATGATTTTCTTCTACTGGGTTGTAAATTTCATGAGCATTGCATTCTGACTAATTTATCTAATGTATCTCCCACAATATTGAAACTAAATATGTTTGTACGTAATAGATTCTTAATATAGCTAAGGCAATAAATGAACTTTTCCTTTTCCTACACTTTTTTTCAATTTGGGGCCTAAAATGGGTTCCTCTTTTGTGTGAACCTGTTCTGTTCACTCAAGCTCCCTCCTTTCTATTAGATCCATTTTTAGGTGTTTGCCATGTCTTAGGGAACACATCTTCAATGGCTACGCTATAGAGGGGTGTACCTCCAACATGGCTACATGTCTATTTTTCACGGTGTAAAGCTCAATTTTGTAAGCTAGCCCATTGCATTATTTAACAGGCAAAGCTGTTAAAATTTTCTTTCTAATGGGTGAACTGTACTCATTTTCTCTATGAATCTATCCATTGATTCCAGCTCTGCTCCTTGGAGAAACAGGGAAGAAGTATGACCTCTTGTCTATATGGTAGCTTCACATTTGAAGAGAGTCACCTGGGTCCTCTCAGACACTCCTCTACTGGGCTAAGTGGCTCTAAGTCCTCATGTAGCACAGTTTCCTACCACTTGTTCCAGGCACTTGTGATGGCTTTTCCAGAATGTTCTGTTGGTTAGCCATGATCTTCACAGGACACGCAACATTGCTCTCAATTTAACCAGCCCCTTACAGAACACAGCGAGACAATCATCACTTTTATTTTGGAGAGAATATTCCTATCATAATCATCTGATTACTTTGTCTTTATTTTTTTTCAGCAAATATGGGCCATTGCCGATCTTATGGTTCTTTGTTCCAGTTTCTTGATGTCCATTTATATGTATGTGTTCTTTAGCCCTGCGACTTTGTGCCACTAACTACATAGTTTACAATTCCAAAGTTTTCATTTTTTTCATTCATTTTATTTTTTTACCCAAGCTATTGCTGTAAACATGTATTGCTAATACATCTTGAAAGTTAATTTATTTTCTGTACTAATTTCCCCCACCCTAGCACCCCTGAATTGTGGGGGACATCAGGACAGAGCCAGTACAATTTCTATGGCACAGAGAACAGTACTGTAATAAGTTTATACACACGTCTCAGGTGTGGACACTGGTAGAAATAAGAGAACCAAGAGGCCAGATTCAAAAATAATGCTTACAAAATATCATTATTTAATAGTCAGAGAGAAGGGTCAATGCTAGTTAGAGGCACCAACTTTAAGTATAGCTATATATTGCCACAAAACTAACATTTATTAAATTCATATTACAATTGTTCAGTGAATTATCTCATTTAATCTTAACCACTCTGTAAGGAAATTTTTTTTGTTTTCATCATTCTACATTTCAGGAAAATAAGTTTTGGAAAAGTTACATACTTGCTCACAAGATGCTCTCAAGTTCTGACAAAGGGACATCTTTTCTCCTCCCTTCACATTCCTGCCTAAGTTCTTAGGGAAAAAAAAAAACATGAAGAAACTCTCTATATCCTGTTATTTACTCTCTTAACCATCTCACCCAAAGAAAGTTAGAACTTCTAATCTGAATGGGCAGAGTCTGAGACACTAGGCAACAGTTTACTGATCTGCAGATGTACGTAGTATGAGGAGCACACGGCAAAGGCTGACCTTCACATTCGCTTCCTGCCTCCTGTGTTTTCCTCCTGGTGCTCCTTTGCTGCATGAGAAAAGCAAACCGGGGAAGCCTCTCGGTGGAGAGCCCAGCTAAATGTGCACTTTCTGCTTCAGCCTCTCAATGTGCTAGAACAAGGTGCCTGACTGGCCTGTCCATGGGCCATTTGTCTGGGAAATGGTTCCATACATTTAGCTCTTCTAAATTTGCAGTAAAGAAAAGTAGGAAGCTTTACGTAGCTTCCTAAACCTAAGCCTTGAGAGCTATTAGGAAAAGATCTGCCCAGAGTTGTCACAGTGTAATAATCATGCTCTGACCCAGCTACAAAGAGAAAGTGTTTTTTTTTTTTCAATTTCCATTTGGCTATTGTGCTTGTGTCTATGCATATATACAGTGTCCATGCAAACATAGATTCCGCCTGTGGAAAGAAGGAGTGAGTGGTCGAGTTTGTGCACCAAAAACCCTGCCTTATACTCTTAATATCAACCTTATACTGTCAGCTCCTACTTCTCCTGGGTATGGAGGCATGGGGGGAAACTTAGCTGATTCATGTAGCATGAAACATTAGAACACTGGAAACCCTTCTTAGCTTGAAATAAGCAGGAGGAAAATCTTCGTGGATGGTAAGGACTTTCCTCAGCCTCCTTCTTAGGACACAGATTCACAGCTTAAGTTCTGTCCATAACGTCTCTTTGCCACACTCCAGCCTTGCTCTGCTCCCCTATCCAATGTACCACACCTGTCTTCCCCATGCTGCCCCCACGTTTTTTTTTTTTTTTTTTTTTGTGAGGAGATCAGCCCTGAGCTAACATCCGCCAATCCTCCTCTTTTTTTTTTTTGCTAAGGAAGATGGCCCTGGGCTAACATCGGTGCCCATCTTCCTCCACTTTATATGGGACGCCGCCACAGCATGGCTTACCAAGCAGTGCGTCGGTGCGCGCCCGGGATCCGAACCAGCGAACCCCGGGCCGCCGCAGCGGAGCGCGCGCACTTAACCGCTTGAGCCACCGTACCCCCATGTTTTGATGTAATGTGTGTTCTCCCAGGTTGGACAGCAGAAATAGCCCCTGTGTGGTCTCTCCCTACTCTCTTCAAGCCACTTTCCTCTGTAAAGTGACTCTCTCCTCCTGCATTTTGTTTTACATTGCATTTCCTGTTGGGGCAGAAACCAGTATTGAGCCTGTCCCTGACGGCTGGAGGCGAGCAGCTCACCTGGGTAAAATGAGAGTGAAGACAAGAGGAGTGAGACCTTCCCAATGCTCTGGGTGTGATGCCTCCTCAAGGGGTGCCAAGAGAGCTTGTCATATTGTGTTCTGCTTATCTGTTTGCCTCTGTCTCTCCCGTTAGACTATGAGTTCCTTAACTATTCCTTCCTTTATTCATTCAACATGTCTTATTTTGAGCTTGTCTGTGTCCTGGAAAGCCATAGCTAGATCTCAAGGTAAAAACAACAGAACAAACAAAAGAATAAGACACGGTCACAGTCACTGCCCTCAAGTCACTCATGATATGATGGAAAACCCAGACAAGTAAACACACCCAGTATGGTGACTGCTCGAAGGCCAGCTAGTGCCTATGAATCCCTGGAAGAGATGCGCTTTGTCTGGCTGAGAAGTGAGGAGACCCAGGCTGGAGCAGATCACTTTAATCGAGTCCTGAAAGACTAGCAGTCACTCAAGGAGCAAGGCAGGGGATAAGGGTCCAGAACCCTTGCGCACTGCAGAATGAAGCTATGGCAGTGCGGTCTTTCTGGAGAAAGCACGGGCCAGTGTGGGGAGTTGGGAATGTTCAGTGTGGCTGGAGGGGAGGGTGTCAGGCGGGTGGTGGGGTGTGGATTGGAGAGAGCAGCATCATCCAGTTATTCATCTTTGCATGTTCTTTGTGACTCCACAAAGTGTAGCCTCTGCCTGCCCCTCCCTCCGTCTCTTTATCTCTGTATCTTTCTCTGTGCTCTCATTTTCTAATGAACAAATGAAGAACAAAGCAGACATTTCAAGGCTATCTCCCAGATGCTGTGTAAATATGTATGAATAATGGCTGCTGAAATCACCAGAAAAAAAAAGTACATTACTGTTTAAGTCTCATTACTCCTAAAGTGCCTGTGTATGTGTTTGCTTAATTACTTTAAATGGAAGCATATTTTAGAAACGCTGTGACTTCTCCTACAGAATAAATGAGCTATGAGAGAGACTCAAACTGTGGACCACAAATTGCCTTTTCATCACATGAAGTTGTTAATACCAGCCTTTGTTTATTGATTATTTGGGGGATTTATTTCCATTTGGAACATCTTACCACAGGTATTTTAGTCTGTGCTCAAAGTTCCGGGAAGGTGCACCTGTACAGCCTGTGTGGTGTGATGCCGTGTTCTTGCACGCAGCTGCCTATGCCCTGGGCTCACAGGCACCCAAAAGATTCTAGAAAAACTGTGGGAAGGAGCAAGGTGAGGCTGGAAACAGGCCAGGTGGAAGCGCAATTGAGTGAGAAGAACAGCTGAGTACTTGAGTGTGTTTGCTACTGAACGGATCAAGGTGTTATTTGTGTTGCATCAGATAATCAAAATTGAATAAAAAAATTTGGGGGGCACCTACTCTGCTCTTAGCCTTGAGCTACACTAAGATGCATTTAGAGATAAGAAAAAAATATATATGTATATATATATGTTTGTGTGTTTATATATATAGTTCCTGGCATTATAGGTCTGTACTACATACTTTATTAAATTGATGTTATTCATCTTTCCATAACACCATAATGACTCTCAGGGGGAGAAATTTCTTTCAGTGGAAATAAAATGAACTTTGTTAGATGCGGGAGGAAATAGAATCCTATGAAGAGTTGGAATAAACTTTAATGGCCAGCAGAGTGGAAAGATTATGGGATTTGTAGTTAGCATTTATTTTGTGATTCTGGGCCAGTAACTTAACCCTTTATAAAATAGGGAGAATGATAAATAATTTTTCACGATTATTATTAAGATTAACTAGATAACGCATGCAAAATGATAGGTAAATTGTAGTTAATGTTATTTCAATGTAGCTGTTATTATTATTTTATATATTTTTTTTATTTTATCCATTCCTCTCAATGAACAGAGAGAAAACTGAGTTATTGCAAAAGGTCATACAGTAGCTAATGAGAAAACTAGAGTCAGCTCCTCTGACCTGCAAATCAAATTCTCTTTCTACGAAATCACAAAACGTGCTCAGTTCTCTTTGAAAACATTGCAGTCCCTACTATGTGCTCAGATGTCCTCTTAGACTCCCTCTACCTCTTCTTCACTAGGTGGGATAATATCATGACTGGATGCAAGAAGAAAACACCCCATCCCATAGTGGAATGATTTGAAGTGTCCAGGAAAGGTGTTGCCTCCCTGAAATATGTTCCCCGTGTTCTCCAATGATGACTGAAATCTCACCATTGGTAATTCAGCCCTCGGATTTTAGCACTACATTTTCGTGCTGTCTTTTCAAAGTTGTTTCCTGCCGTGTAACAAGAGCATCAATCATTTCATCAACACTTTGAGGCAAAGATTCTTGAATTTGTTTAAGTGACTGCACCATTGGGAGTTCTTCCACCTTTTGGTGGAATACTTTGATAATCATTTTCATATGTTCACATTAAAGTTAGTAAATAAACCAGCCATCATTTATTCTAGGTCTTAGTGTGAAAAAAAAAGTTCCAATAAAAAGGACAAAATGGAAATGACCTCTCCCAACTTTTCATACATAGATCCAGCTGGGACAATCGGGAGCCTGATTTTATCACCGTGCTCCTTCCTTCCAGGACAGGCACGAGAGAAGTACTCAATGACCTCTCTGGAATAAGAGGAAAAACGAGAGGTACTGGCACATGGCAGTAATTATTGACTGAGAAAATATCAGTAGCAAATGTTACTTAAATAACTTTGAGTTAGTGAGTCAGATCTCGGGTTAAGGGCATAGCCTCAAATATAACCTTTGTTCAAATGCTAACACAGCATATTTGTGTGATGTTGCAAAAGCTACCCCTCAGACTTTCTCAATTTCTTTATCTGTAAAATGGAAATAATAAGATCTGCCTCTTGAGTTGCCAATCTAAATGATTAAATTAGATAAGGAGCCTTCTATTTTGTCTTTCATAAAGTATCATTTTAGAAGATGTTGCCTATTTTTTAAGTATTTTATATAAAAGTGTTTTAATCCTACATCTTATGAGATACATTTTATTGTCCAAATAGAGTGGCTCATAGATCTGCTCTCGTATTGAGGATGCCTCAACCCTTGTTACTGACCTAAGATTGTCTAAGAAGCCTCAGGTTCCAGCTACACCAAGGGAGCAGACCAACAGGAATATTTTGTTTGCACAGCATTTCTTTAAATTAAAATCACCCTAAATCATTTTAAAGTAATGAGATTTCATATGAAAAAACAAGATCATGTGGATCTCTTGAAAAACTGGCAAGTCTGGCAAACTAGACTTCATTCTGGTCGGGCAATGATGAGCCACTCAACTGGGTGGAGGCTGCCCCTTCAAAAAGGGCTGTTCCAGCTCCCACCCTGCTCCTTACTCATTTACCTGGCCTGTCTGGTTTAACCCTCAGCTCAACCTCAGACGCCTGAGTCCAGAAAAGTGATCTGTCTTTATTTACCTGTATTTAAACTAACCTTTTTCATGAGAATTGAGTAATTGTTATTTGATGCAGATTTTCCCCCAGTCTTAGAGACAATTTATATCTTTGATCTTATATCTTGAGAATTCTGTTTTATAGTCACGAGTAACAACTAGGTGGGAGCACATAGTGTTCCAAAGTCCACTGTTAGAAAAAGGAGGGAAAGAGGTGGTGACGTCAGGTTTGAGAGTGATAGTGTCAGAGAGGTGAACTCCCACTGAAGCCCAGATAACAAGAGAGATGAACCAACTTGTCCTTTATATCTCCCTCCAGAAGGTGGTTTCATGCCTGCTAAGGCAGAGACCTGGCTGAAGTTTGTTGTTTCATTGTCCTGACCAGGCAGAAAAACACAGACTCTTAGGATGGATAGTGTGTGCCATAGTTGGGAGTGAGCAACAGAGGCTGGGAGAAAGCAGGGCCAGGAGATCCAGAATTCTCTAGAACTGTAGCCCCAGGCCCAGAGTCACTGGGCTGGTAGAAGGTGCGATCATGTGGAGTGATGAGGTGAGGGTCCTGGAAACACACCTGTATTGCAGGCTAGGGTAGAGGACTCTCCCAGGAACAAGACAGACAAGAAGCAGTTCAGTGATCACTAGCCAAGGGAAGTGGTGAGTCAGTAAGTCTGTAAACAGTAATTAAATGGCTTCATCCTAAGCCATGTGATATAAATGTGGATATTAGTTTGTTTCCATTACATGTCAGGCTTAGTCAGTTGCCCTACTTGTGCTAGGGAAATCTACTAGCTTTTAATCGTAAAGCCCACACTCCAGGGGTGGCCACTCCAAGTATTCTGCTTCCTTTCTCAGCAAATAATGTCAGAGGCTATGCTAATTAACTAGAAAGGTTGGTTGATACTAGAAAGTTTGTTGATTAGGAATGGTGGGTGTTAGAAATGTGCTTCCATTGAAGCATTTTTGGTATTCAATACATGTAGATAAGGTAAAATATTTTGACAACAATCCCTGCTCTTTACGGAACAGGGCATTAAAATCTAGTATGTACTTCACCATATGCACTTAGACATAACATGGAAGGTTTGGTTCATAAATGAGCTTGTGTCTTGCTGCTGGTTTAGAAGAGTATTGGTCACGGTATTCCAAGAGATGATTTGCTGAAATACACAATTAGAATATTGTATCATTTATTTTCAAAGAACCTTGTATGCCAGGCATTTTCAGAGGCTCAAAAAAGAACAATGGGATTTCACTGAGGTTACACGCTTGCTCGTTAATGTTTGTATGTGTAGCAGAATTTGGTCTGTGACTTGATTTTATAATTTCCTGGTAGCTAGGTTATGAGGAAGTGCTAATTTTCGCTTATCTCCAAGTATTGGGCCGTATGTTGAGAAGCCAGAGCTGGTATATTGAATTAAGAATACGCAGATTATGACCTGCTGAATGAGGAGGCACAAGCCACCCACATGCTGGCAGCAGGTAGCTCCTCAGCATCCAAGCTCCCACTCTGGGGAAGTGAAACTCCTGAGTTCATTTTGATGAAGATGCAGTTTCAATTCACCCACACAAAGGAAGTAGAGTCACAAGGGAATTGGTGATCGCAGAGGTGAGGGGGCATAATGAGCCAGAGGAAGGGCAGTCGTCTGTCCCAAATCACCAGCGAGCAAGCAATAGGGAGCAAGCTAGCAAGCACCTATTACTCATAAGGTGGTTGGGGTGGAGGTCACTAACTTTTCGTGAGCTTAACTCTAAGTGGTTGTTTTAAAAGGTGCCCTGGGAAAAGTAAAGCAGGAACTTATGGTGGGCATCCTAAACTGAGGTCCTTATCTGAGTGTCCAGACTCTGGGTGTGAGCATGGTTGTTATACTGTAAAATGCCTAGGCAGCAACTCAGGAAAATGAGTTATTTCTCTCAAAAGTTGTTTTTCTCATCACAGACTGCACTAGTGAGATCTTAAGAACCTGGTAATTGTGCATGACCACTGTGCTCAAGAACCTTGCAGAAAGACAAGAGCAAGGATGACCCAAGGATTAAAAAGACAAAGCAGAGGAGCCAGGGGAGCTTCGCATCTCATAAAAGCTCTTGTATTTTGGTGGGGCCAGTACAGGGCTCAGCCCTAGCTATCCCTGCTGTGGGGAAGAGGCAGCTTGGTGGTGGAAAAGCACTGAGACAGGATTCAGGAGACTTGGCTTAGTGTCAGCCCTAACTAGCCATGTGAACTTGTGTAAGACCTGTATCCACTCTGGGTCTTGGCTTCTTGACATATAAGATAGAGCATTAGGGGAGCAATTTTCAGCTGGAGTAGCCGAGTGATGAATGCAGTAAGACTTCAGAACCTGTGGTCATGGTTAGGACCCCAGGCTCACCACTGATAAGCTCAGACTCCTAGTGCAAGTTGTTTAACCCATTTTAGCCTTAACTGTCTCATCCATGAAATGTGAGCAACGATATCTATCTCAAAGAGACTGTTTTTACCACTAAGTGAAATGAGAAATGTGAAGGGCTTGAATATGGCATGCCAAATAATAGTACCCCATTCTGCTCCTTCCTTTCCTTTAGGCTCAAACATTCTAAAATTCTATAGACTAAGAGAAAATGAAGGCCAGTTGTAACACAGGCAGAGCAATCTTGGGAATGATGATGTTATTTCCTCAGTATTGGGCATAAAATGATGATAGTAAAGCCTCTTACTTTTGATGGGAGATGGTTAATGTGCTAGTGAAGGAATATATGTTTAAACTAATAAACATTTTCAGGTTGGATTATTCCTTACAGAAAAAGCTAAAGACAGCATGCCAGAAACTAAGAAAGCTCTATGATTGCCAGTCAAGACTCTGAATCCAAATATAGACATCTCTGGGTAAGAGATCAGAATTTGGAGCATGAGGAGAATCCAGACAGCATGAGCACATAAACCATTCCTTCGGCACCACTGGCCAAAAGCCACTGGGGAGGAGGAATCTCTCTCTGTCTCTTTCTTTCTCTCTATCTATCTATATGTGTATACACATGCAGATTATATACATACGTATGATATATGCGTACATATTTGTATTCAGTAGATTTAAAAATTATGGACTTATGATAGAGTATGATTTCAGTCATCATCAACAATTCTGTCTTCAAGTCACTAATTAATGACTTTTGTTTTATAAAAATTTGGATTGCTTGGTTATCTATCTGACACTTTATTTAAATAATGATTTATTGGGGCCAGTCTGGTTGCATAGTGGTTAAGTTTATGCACTCCACTTTGGCAGCCCGGGGTTCACGGGTTCAGATCCTAGGTGTGGACCCACACACCGCTTATCAAGCCATGCTGTGGCAGCGTCTCACATATAAAGTAGGGGAAGATGGGCACAGTTGTTCACTCAGGGTCAATCTTCCTTAGCAAAAAGAGGAGTATTGGCAACAGATGTTAGCTCAGAGTTCACCTTCCTTTCCAAAAAGAAAAAAAAATTTCACCTTGGCCCTTGAAATATTTTTTCCTGATTGTTTTCTGTATAGTTGCCTTCTTCTATAAGTAGTACTGAAATAAAATATAGCACATCCAAAAATAAAACTAAAAGGCTCTATAAGACACAAACTTTTAAGAGACACTTACTCGATTGTATTAAATCTGGGCACCAAAATCTTCACCAGTATGGGACTTCTGGCTAAAGAAGGTTGAATAAAGCCATTTCTGTTTCACTTCACTTACGAAACTATCTAAAATCTACGAAAGCAACCACAAAAAATCAAGAGGAAAGCGTCATCTTCACCACAACATGGATATGTTCCCAACTCCAAATTCCATGCTTTGAAGATTATTTGCCAAATACAGTGATATTGGGGACAAAACGTGGTAAAAGGCTGAAAGACAGTGCCTACCTGAGACCTTGGGCAGGATTCAGATCTCCCGAAAAGGGAGAATACTGCTGCTCAAATAGCCGTGCAACCATGCAAGGAGGAACAAGGTGTGCAAAGGAAAGTGGGGGTGTCCACGTGCAGACCCCATTTCAAAGTAGGTGGAGGTGAGGGAGGGAACACTCCCGTGTGTCATTTTCTGTCTTCAGCGTACCTTCTGGCTGAGAAACTATTGGAGAGAGGAGAAATGAAAGGAGCAGAAATCACGAGATCTCATCACAGAGAATTTGTGGATTTGAAGAATTAAAAAATATTTTTAACACTTAGTAATTTAGTGTATTCAAGACCCAAGTTTTTAAGAGGGAGTGTTAAATGAAAGAAACTTGGAACAAAGAGAGTTAGAGATGGGAAGGAAAAATGTTCCATGTTGCCATGTACATCATGTCTCATTTCTGCACTATTTGGGGGGGAGTGAAGGTCCCATTTAGGCTCCATGTGGCCTCCCTTACCGTGAATTACCTTCCACCACCCCCAGGTGCAGCCTGCTGGTTATTCTCTTTAGCTTTTCTCCAGGAGTTCTCTGTCCCTCCGACTTGGGTATAAATTTGGCCCTGCGTGGTAGGCCTGGAGCACCAGAGCTGAGACATTAAAACCTTTTGAATTAAATAGTGTTAGGAGATTATTTTCGCAGGTGCTCTTAAAAATAGATGTATCCAATTACAGTAATTCTAATTTTTCAAATGTTAGTACTCTTGACAAGTTACAGTTCTGTTTACCTGTTCTTACAGGAGCCTCATGATTTCCCCCAAAAGAGCAGCATGAGGCTGGAATTTTCAGTTTATCAAAGAAAATTGCATGCATTTTCCAAAGGCAAATTGCAGACCAAAGGCATTTGTAGATGAATAGAAAACTATGTGAAAGGGAACACTCTGCTGTGTTTGCCTACTTGTAACTTCAACCCAAATTACCTTTTGAAACACTATTTGGAAATCTAAAGAATTTCAAAAGGCATCGTTAATGGATGTGTTGAAAATAGAACCCACCTTCCTCAGCTCCAAACCCACGAGCTTCACTATGCAACAACTTAACCTCAGCTGAGTCTTTTTCTTAAATTTCCTAAAGTACATTCAAGTTTAAGTCATAAAGTTCATAGGCCCCAAATACACCAAACTTTACATTGTACTTTCCCGTCACTATAAGATTCACTTCATATGCCACAGGCCATTAACAAGTCCTGATTTTATCCCATGTCCTGCCCGATGAAGCATGGCTAATTGCAAGCCTTGTCCCATATGTTCAAACAGATCTTTTTATTAAAAAAAAAAAAAGGTAAGTAAAAATATTATTATGGATTGAGGCACAGAGGATTTAAGGGACTATTTTGAAGGCTCTCAGCAAACCAAGGGCAGACTTGGAGCTTGAATTCAGGTCTCAACTTGTCTTTCAGCAGGAAAATGTCTTTCAGCTATAAGTATAATATGTTTTCTTTATGATATTTAATTAGATAAAGGCATCACTCCCTGTGGTGTTGGTTTCTCAGCATTTACTCTCCATTTCCATTTTCCAACTTACTCTTTCCTGTTCTGTGTCTTCTGAAAGTTGATCACCAAGAGAGCATCAACTGGGATCCCTTGGTCTTTGGCTTTAGTTCTACTAGGCTAATGGAAAGCACGGGGAAGAGATTAGAAGGTGGGAAATACAAAGATTAGGGTGCTTACTCCTTTCACTCCCTCCCTGCTTCAGCTCAGGCCTGGCGATGCCAGCTACACTAGGAATATAGCAATGAGTGCAGCCCCTGTTTCATGCCCAGCTTTTAACCAAGCTTCAATAACACTGTTTCCTCCCTTTGCTTCATCAAGTCCAGGTTGGAAAAGGCTTCCCACTATTGCTAATTCCTAGGCGTCTACACATTCCGTATGAGTTCCCTAACTCTGCCCATATTTTGGTAGTCACTTCATTAAGAAGTTTCTTTGAAAAAACCCAACTGAGCATGCCATGTTTAATGATGGGATACTGACATGTCACAAACACTTTGTATATCTAATAAAAAATAAGCGTATTTCACTTCCTGCTCCTTCCTATAATGTATATCCTATAGTTGTGTAAGAGATAAGCAAATTCTCCACCACTGAAAGGCAGATATGCACTGGAATGCTGTAACTTAAAAGCGGCTACCAAAGCAATTTCTAGAGTCAGCAAGTCCCTTCTACGCTGGAGAGATGAGTCTACATACACACACATGTTCTTCCCTTAGCAAGAGCTTCTTATCATGTGGGTAGCTCACCACCTCTGTCTGCTGTGGTTTCTGTGTCTTATTCAGGGGTCTTGATCTCCTTAGTCATCATATCCCATACTGAACCTTTCCAGCCAGGGCAATGTTTTAGGAAAGACAAGGCAGAAAGCACATAATTTTGTTTCATACTATGAGATGGGAGTTCTGATATCCACAAGAGATAATTCTCTATTCTTGCTTTTGGGATATGTTTGGCACTTATTAACATGTATGTGATGTATACTGAGAACTTTGAAAATGTATTTTTTAAGAAATGTGAGTTTATCTTCTTCATTGTATACAACTTCCTTCTGCTCCCCCAACCTATTGAATTTGGTTGAATAGGTTCAACCTATTCATTGAATTTTTTTACTCTATTCTGAAAATGGCCAGTTTTCTCCAAGATTAATGCAAAGATCACATCAAAATATAGTTCTCTTTCTCTCTTGTGCACTCTCTCTTAATTTTATTTCTACCCCCTGGTCTATTTTGTCTTGTTTCATTTTTTTAGTTTTCCTGGTCCATTATGTCAGAGACTTAATTTACTGTTTTACTTTAAAAGACTTTCCCTTGCCACTCAAGCTATATTCCCCAGAATGTATGAGAGAGAAGAAATTTTTAAAGAAAAATAATCAATCAATAGTTTGATTGAGTTTGAGATTATTGATAGTAAACAATCAATTGAAACTATTTATTGGGAGGGTTTCCATATGTAAGTTACTATACTATGCTCAAAATAATAATAAAAATATGTGTTGGAATAAGAGCCTGTAAAATATGTCAATAAAAATCCTAACTGTGGAGTAATCGGTCTTGGGGTAACTGAGAATCGCCTATACTTATATACTTTGCCATCTATCAATTATTCCCTTAGCAAATATTTTCTATAGCTCCTATAATTTACAAATTATTTTTGGAATAATATTAAAAAATATATATATTTCCTACCCTAAAAAAAGCTTAAAATTGATTTCAGAAGAAAACACAGGTGTTTTTAAATGAAGTACAAAGCTATTGGCAAATAAGCATTCCAAGCAGAATGGAGCAGTGCAACGGAGCCTCTTCCCTGGGGGGTCGAAACTGGTGGTTCCGGTCTCAGCCATCAATCAATAAGAAATATCGTTGACAGGAACCATGAGGCCTGTACAACTGGATGACTGTGTATAGTTCTAGTTATTGATCTGATCCTCAAAAAAGATGTGATAAATATGAGTTAATTGAATAACAGATTATATGTGTGTGTCTGAGATACAATATTCTAGTACTTTGCTCTATGAAAATAGGTTAAAATCACCTCCATCCTTTCCTTCAGTATGAAAAGATGAAACCTGGGAGATAGTAGAGAAGTGGAAAAATAGACCTGTTAACCAATTTCCAGGATTCATTCCACGGATTTGATGGGTTAGGGTGAGGCTCAAAGTCTAAAAGAAATAGTGTGCAATGAATAAAATAAAATTCTATTTTATCTATCTGTTGCTAACTATTACTAACAAGTGGTAGGTAATTCAGCAGGTGGTGCATTCAGGCAGGCTGAAATACAAGTAGGTTGAAGAATTACCTAGAAAAGGTCCTATATAAAAGACCTAGCATGGATTTAGGGAATAAAAGGTTGTTCAGGCACTTTCATATCCATTTAACAACCAACAATGGAATATAGCAATGCTTTTCCTTGACCCTTATGTACCTTTAACAGAGTCGATTTCTGGGAGGCTGGGTCATGACAGAGAGATAAAAGAAAGCATCATCTATGAGTCTTTATGCCTCTTTGCATTAGTCAGACAGGCTAAAAGTGGCTTATGAAGAGAAAGGATAAGTGTTAGAACAAGGGTAGAATGTGGGCTACCATTAGATGGGGTTACAGCAGGGAAATCAGACACTCCAGAATTATGTCAGAAACCATCACTACCCCCTTTTCAGCTGAGACATCTACAGAAGACAGACACAAGGACCACACAGGCTGATCCCCAGTAAACTGACCTAAAGCACTTTGGAGCCCAAAGACTGCTGGGCCTTCTCCCACCCTACGTCCAATCTTATTAATTATGAAGAGCCCACTGCCAAACTTCCATAGTTGAAGTAGCTTTTGTCATAGAGGAGAGAGAGAATGTGACGTGTGTGTGTATGTGTGTGTGAGAGAGAGAGAAACAGAGAGAAATAAGCAATCAGCAATAGAAAAGAGCTGGACTTGCTCTGCGAGTGGGGTTGCCAGGTAAAATATAAAACTTTCAGTTAAATTTTGCTAGAGTGTGCCTTCATATATGACTGAATAAGAGATTTGGCATTTATCCCATTAGTGTGACATCCCATCTTGCCAAGGATGTGTGAGAGTAGGAATGAGGAGAGACTTTCTCTCCCCCTTTCCTTCCTCTGTGTTGTTCTCTCTGTTTCACTTTTTGGTCTTAAAAGTACATCTGTGGTCAGCCCAGGGGGTGGCTGCCCCTGGGGGCGGCCATCTACATGGTATCAGAGAAAACTCACCAGCCCCTCCACATGCCAATTCTCTTTTCCCTTTCGACACAGTGAGATGCTTATATCCATCCCATGAGAATACCTTCTGGACATTGCCCTCAGGAGTCCAGTGCAATAGTCAAACATGAGAAATTCCTGTTTTCAACATTGCTATCTCCATATCAGGAAATTTGATTAGCACTCCTGTTGTAGGGGTTAGAAAAAGCACAACTATACTTTTCAGCAGCTTAAATGATTTCACCAAAGGAAGTGTAACTATTTATATCAGCTGCTCTCCACATTCCCTCTCCTTTGTCCTTCCTTTCATGCTTGTGTGCACGTACCCACACACTCGTGCACACGCACAGAAGGTGTTGCATGTGAGAACTGATAAATATCACATGAATTTTAGATTTATTAAGTACAAAAGGAGGACATTTATAGAAAGAATTATTTCACATGGAAATTCTGACAGAACCTCATTTTATTTTCCCACTACTCAAAATATTATTTTTCTCTCTGTGCTTACCTAGAGGTCATTTGTCCCCTATAGTCTATTTCATGGGCCTGTCCTCTTCTTGCCCTGTTCAGAAATGATCCACCCCTTCTCCACCCCCTCTCCATCTTGCCCTAGCAGACAAGCCAGATAATTACATATCAGACCCTCAGTCAAAAGCTTGACCAGGTAAAGAATTAATCCCCTGTGCCAGCAAAGTAAGGAAAGAAAAAAAAAAAGAAACTCGGCTGCTATTTCTATTAGTCTGAAGGAAAAATACACTATTTGAATGGTAGCATTTAATTGACATTATGTGGAACAGTTACTTCATTTAAATTTCTCCTTTATTTAAAGTAAACACCTTAATGCTCACATTTCTGCCTGGGACATTTTTAGCAATAACTGCTGGTTGTCAATGACAACAATCATATTTAATTGTTCGTCTTGACATGCTCCAGCACTCTATTAAACACAGATTACTTTAGATTGAATAAATGAATAGCAAAGAGGTTGGCCAAGAGCTCTGAACATATCAGTGGAAATAGTGAGTTACATCATCTCTCATGAAAATGCAGAAAGAGCCAGCACAGATCAAGAGCTTGTGAGAATTTCAGGTTGTCCATTTTTGTCTTAATTTTTAAAAATGAAGTGTATTATTGATTATATCTTGTGAGGGGGAAGAAGATGAAGGTCAGACTTCTTGATTGGATGTTATTTGGCT
The DNA here is from genome assembly GCF_020826845.1 of Diceros bicornis minor. Classification (NCBI taxonomy): domain Eukaryota; kingdom Metazoa; phylum Chordata; class Mammalia; order Perissodactyla; family Rhinocerotidae; genus Diceros; species Diceros bicornis. The sequence continues at coordinate 10,033,756 of NC_080749.1, read as the reverse complement.
ACTTTAATATATCTCTCAAAGTTGTAATTCAGGAAGAGAATGAAATATATCTTTTTCCTTATATGAATTTTTAAAAGGTACACAATAGTTTTTTTAGTTCAATTTCACTTTCATTTCAATATTATTATTATTATTATTTTATTTTGTCAAGGAGGGTAACTAAATAACACCTTTTCACTAGTTACCATAACATAGTTATAGAGTATAAATGGGATTAGCTTAACGAACACGTTAGGATAAAATTATAGAATCTTCTTCCCATCCACATGCAGTTTTATGAACATGCCTTTCCTTTGTTTCAATCCAGTCTTGAATTTTTCTGAAAATTCTGGAAAGAATAAACTTTTCTGACAATCTTTAATTCATTGACATGTCACAGTTTAACCGTTTTTCTTTCAAATAATGAAGATGAAAATTGTGGGCTGTTTCATTAGTCATGTCACTGAACATAGTACCAGATCGGGAGTCTGGATACCATGTTCTGGTATTTGGCTAACAGTAATTACAAAATCATCATATAGAATTATTATCATTATTGTTTTATGACAAGTTGGTGTTAACACTGAACATTGGTTATCAATAAAAAATTCACTCCTTTTTGAAAACATGTGTGATAAATATTTTTCCTGCATATAACAAATATGTCAGTAAATGATTTTATTTGCTAAAAATGGTCCATTCAATGACAGTAACCTCCCATTATTTATTCAATAATTATTTTATTAGTTATTTCATTTTGATAAGTTTACTGTTTTACAATTGTTTATATAAACGTTCCTGTATATCTCTATGCATAGGAAAATGGGCATTTTAAGACTTTGAGAGATATTTTCAAATTGTCCTTCAGAAAGTTTATAACAGTGTTCATGTCCAATACCAGACAAGGGCATCTTTCTTTTGATCACATTGAATGTCTGACAAAATTATGGGAAATATTATATCTGATTATTTACTTTTTATTATAAATGATATAATAAATCATATGTTTATTGGCAATTTATAGTTCTTTTGTAATTTTTTTAGCCTTCTTAGCCTTAATTAGACTTGTGTACCACTCATGTTGCAAACATTTTTCAGTTAGTTTCTTTTTCTTTTTATTATATTCGATATAAAAATTCAATATAATTATTAGAGTGATTTAAAAAAAGTGTTTCTGGCACCAGAATAACAATGCACACAAATAAAGAATAAATGTTGTGGTGCAATTTTAAAGCCCATACATTAGATGGGAGTTGAGTGGAAATCTGTCTTCACAATTCAGTGCATGGGCTCTGTGAAGGCTGCTCCTCTCAGCCCAGCTTGATTTTGTCTAGATTTTTGAGGATGTCAGAAATTTTATCTGGAGATAAGTGGGCTTTGTTCTATAGTGCTAATTATTATTTTAATTATTTTGGATTGCAAAAAGGGTTTCTTGAAAGTTAAGTGATGGGAGTTGGTTTCCTTCCACTTTGCTTTGAATTTAGATGGTGGTTCTGTTTCCACACTGCATCTGTGGTCTGTAATCCTGCATAATGACCACTTGACAAGGGTTAGCTAAATATGCTGAAACGTCAGCTTGAGAATTTTAAATTGAGCTCTTGGAGAAAATAAGAGCAAGCTTGTCCTATTAACACTGATTGCCCAGGAAGACACTGCACTTGAATGAAGCTAATGAAAGGATTTTTTCATTGAGTCATCATTTTCTTATATAAGACTTTCATTGAGTATTCTGTATCAAGTCCTGTACTTAGCACTGGTGCATTAAAGATTATCTATCTATCTATTATCTATCATATGTCTCTCTGTTGTCTATCTCTCAATCCTCCATCTATCATCTATCTAGACCTAGATACATACATGTAGATATAGTTTTTATTCTCAGGAAAACCAGCCTTAAATGAGGATCTCAACTGAGTGTGAGAGCAATAAAGGGCAAAAAGTGGGAGAATCTAGTTCAAGTGGGTGGTCAGGGAAGGCTTCCTGGGGAAAGAGGATCATTACACTGCAACTTGAAGGTCAAGGGCATTATGTGGGGAAATAACTAGGGGGGGCTGTAATGGCCTAAGGAGGAAGAAGCAAGATTTAACATGGTTATTTGGTTATTCAAAAATTGTACTATGAAAATAAAGGATAAGTAACTGGAAACTACCTTAAGTCAGTCACACTTGTCCATAAAAAATAAATAATTCTTGGGAACTTTAAAAACCTTGGATGCATGAGAACTATCCCAGGCTTCCTAATAAGAAACTTAAAGAGTCCAAAGCGGGTATTTTAAGTAATGGGAATCTTGAAAACTACAGATAAAGAGAGAGTCTAAAGGGGCCAATGCAAATAATTATAATTCCAAGCACAGGGAAACAAGATAATAATTATTCCTTGCTCTACTTCTACCTAATCACAATCACCAAAAGGGCAATAGATTTTGTTGGGTGTACTTGCCTGGCACTGTGTGATGGCTGGAGCACATAATCCTTTCGAAAACTGCAGTAAATGTATAGACTTAATCCCCTTTTAGAGTTGGGGAAGGTAAAATGAAGACAGACAAAATATATTTCTTAGATCTCAGCTAGCAAATAGCATATTCAGCGTTGGAACTCAAAAGCCTGGGCTGTTTTAATTGAACTCACAAGCCACAATGGAAGGTCAGTTTAGAAGCAAGATGTTAGAGAACATATGCATGTGTATATGTCTATGTGTATGTCTATATATATATAGGTATATACTACGTAGCCTATAATACAAATGAATCAGCCTCCCACTCACTACACGTGTGTGTGTGCATGTGTGCACGCACTCACAGAAACACACACCAGTATCAGGATTATTTCCAGAGTATATGACAATATTATATCATAAGGTACTGCCTTTAACAACATAGTCTTGCAGGCAGCTTTGTAGGAAGTCCTCAATAAGAGTTAATTTGAAGGGTAGAGTTGAAATGTCTCCCTTCTATCAAAATATTTCCCTTGTATGCTTTAACAATGCCTGATATTTCGACATTTGTAGTTCATTCATTTGTTTTCAGTCATTGGAATCTCCAAAGATCTTCCCTTTAAAATAAAATTTTAAAAATTATAGAATAAACATATTATGACACTAAACAGAGTAAATGAGTAGATCAGATGTTTCTAAAACATTTATAACCACTTCCCTTTTATGTTTTGGGAGTGGTGAGTGAGGGGTATAGAGTCCTAATGTGGGTATGTTCCAGTAGGGTAGCAGACAAGATGGGGAAGGAATAGGCTGGGAGTGTAGTGTGACGCATGGCCTGGAAGGGCACAGCAGAATCTGAGGCCAAAAACAGGGAAAGTGTCACTGGAGAGAAAGACAGGAGAATGACAATGATTACTTTAAAATTTTGCCTGGGCTGGCCCCTAAGTATGAAGCATTGAGTGTGTTCCTAATCCATGCTGTCCATGTGGTAGATGCTGGGATTTCAAAGGCAGTAAGACATGGCCCCCCCAATGGGAGATCTCAATGCGCTGAAATAATAGACAGTCAACTAACTTTAACTCAAATAGAGTTGACCTCATGCTTTGTGGTCCATTCCCTGCTTGCTGTGGAATTAAATGGAACACGAATCTGTCTCAGGAAGTGTTGAAACGCAATGTAGAACTCCACAATATGTTTCTTTAAAGAGGTAGCACAGGAGAGTCGCACAGTACCTCATCCAGAAACTTTCTCTCAACGTCTTCTTTAAACACCATTTCCCTTCCCCAGTGTAACTGGTAAACTCTCCCGTATTCTCACCCACCCAGGCCTCTCACTGTCATGCTGCTGCCCCTTCTTCTTGCTTCCTTTCTCTGCCCTCAGGTACTAGGATCCTCCCTGTCATTGGCAGCCCCCACCATACCCCCAACCTCCACATGGCTGGTCTCTTGTCTGGACTGTTTTTTGCTTTTCTCATGTGATTCTCTCTTCATTCTAGTGCAGAATTTCTCAACTTTGGCACTAAGGACAGTTTGAGTGCCATAATTTTGTGTTGTAGGGGCTGTGTGTGCATTGTAAGATGCTTAACATCGTGGGCCTTTACCCATTCGATGCCAGTAGCACCAAAAATGTCTCCATACGTTGCCAAATCTTCCCTGGGGGACAAATAGTTGAGAACGACTCTTCTCCTGGATACATTCTCTTCCTCATTACCTTGGTAATTGCAATACAGAGTAGAAAAAATATCAGGAGGAGTATTAAGACAGCACCTCACCCAGACTGGAGAGTTCAGAGAAGGGTCCCTGAAGGAAATGTCAGAAATGGCAACACACGCAGGAGGAAGAGTTTTCCAGATTGAGGTAACACCATGTTTGATGTTGTAAACAAGAATGAAACTTCAGGGAAAATATTAAGGAGCTCAGAGTATCAGCAGGGAAGTGGTGAAGATATTGCCTGGGAGGTGAGCGGAAGGGAGAGGATGTGACTTGTGTGACATGATGGGGAATTAAACTTTCTCCTAAGGACAAGATGGGCTCCCTAAAGCATTTTAAGCACATAAATAGTTTTGTTTTAGAAAAATTATTCTGGCAGTCTTATGGAAAGTAAATTAGAGGCAACAAGGATAAAGAAAATTAGGAGAGTGTTATACATCTTAAACAACATTCATGTAATGTTTAGGATAACGTGGTCATTGAGTGACACTTAATCCTAGTGTCATCCTCCTTCTACATCAAGATTCCAAAAAAGTCAAGAGCTTTGGCAATTTAAAAAAGAAATATCATTTTCATATATATGAGATTTTGGTAATGTACCCATGAGCTCTTAATCATAATTTTTATTATATTTTATTAGAATTTAATTTTTTATTTATTTTCACAATCTCCAAAATCTGAAGTTCACCAAGTCTTAGTATTTGTACTCTTTTCCTATCTTCATACCCTTTGGAGGTCTTATCCAGTTTCTAGGTTGTAAATATAACCTGTATTCTGATAACTCCAATTTACACCTCCAGTGAGAATCTCTTCACTTAATTCTCAACTCAACAACTACTCAATGGGTAAACTTAGATGTCTACTAGGCACCTCCCACACAATCTATCAGCAAACTCTGAAAGCACTACCATTGATATATTTTACATATATCTATAGCACAGGCACATATACACACACTCACAAAACTAATGGTCATTTAATATTTCAAACATTATTCCTTTTTATTTTTTCCCCCAAATTGGTTGCAATGTGAGTTGCCATTTTTATAATCAGTCTTTACTCAGCTAACACTAGCTATTGTGCTGTACAGTTGAACATTAGTTATGAGGCTTGCCCTTATGGCTTACTATTATGAGAATCAATGTTTTATTTGACACTCTGTGCCTCAAAGTTGCTTATTATTAAATTGTGGCAGCACTATTACTTCCCAAATGGGTTGGCCTTAACCTAATCTCCAAATCCTTGTAGGCACATGTCCATGGGCATATTATAAACTGAGAGTATTTACTCATACATTCTTACCAATTGGAAAGAAACTGAATATTTGGAGGAAAAAAGCCATTTAATAGTAATGGTCCACAGTCTATTACAAATTCTTCTATACAAAATAAGCAAATGTAAAAGTGATGGTGCATCTCCCCTTGATCTTGTGTAATGGCATATTGTGAATTAGCATATTTCATTTTCCAGTCTAATTGGTTCTTTCAAATGTCATTTGGTCAAAATTGTGTGTATATGAAAACCTTAGGTTCCATACCATGTTTCTTGATATCCGTGTGTTTGAGACAGAAACCACATCACACAATATCTATGATTAATGCATGACTATTTAGTTGCAAATAATACAGTACAACCTGAGCTAGTGAAATAAAAAGAGAGAACATACCATAGAATATAGAATCATCTCAGATAGTCAAAGGCAGAGATTGTAGAGGCATCAGAAATGAACTTGAAGCAAGTACTGGATACCAAGCAGTTTCTTTTGACGTCATTTGTCTTTGCTTTGCTCTACAAATCTGCTTCATTCTTCTCTTATGTCTCATCTGCTTTCCTCTGATTCTTTGGTTTGTGAGGTAGAGTTTGGCTGTAACAATTCTTGAGCTTATGTGTTATTATTGCCATCATGAGACAGAATAACTTTCTCTCAGTCCCAATGTCTAATTCCTAGGAAAGCATTCTATCTGATCCTATCAAATATTGCCAAAGAATTGGATCTTGCTCCACTGAATACTTCTTTGTCCTCAACTGTAGGTTGAGGGAGTGGGCAGTTAGTGGAAATGATCATAGGAAATTCCAAAACTGTCTGATATGGTACATTTAATCATTTAAATCATTTTATGTTATTTTCTCTTTTGGTTCAACACATGTCAAACAAACAAAAAAAACCAAAAGTCTTGTCCTTGACATAGAGTGCCTTGGATTTAGGAAAAATGAAAAATACAAAAGAGAGGAAAGAGGAACTTCAACCTTCTATCCCGTTAAGCTTTGCTAAAAGTAGAACCATACTAGACAAACTTTATTTCGCCCAAATTTGGGAGGCCTTCCTTGATTTGATTCCATTCAATTTATCCAGATATTATTCAACACATACCTTCTGTAGAAGATATCTCAGTTTCCACACTCACTCCCAGCTCTATGCATTAATTAACCATTCCCTCATCCCTGAGATCTTGTCTTTCTTATTTGCCTAATTTTACCCACTCCTCAAGGCCCTCCTCTATTCTGTTTTCATTCAACTTTTCTTCTTAATACACAGTCCAGGGTGCAAAATTTGCAAAAATAAAAACATTAATTTCCATTTTAAAGGAATTTATAGTATTCTAATTGGGGAGGCAAACTTTCAAAATAAATAATACAGTCTTATACATGCAAAAAATAGAAGTATCTGGAGGAGATAGGAGAGATTCAAACATTCCGTTGGATGCACCCTTTCCTCTGTGTACTTTGCCTCTCTGAGATTGTGACTTTATGTGAGGAGAGGACATGAGTAACCTGTCTTCTTCATTTCGCACAGCACCCTGCAGCGTCCTTATCACAATGTTGCTTTTCAATAATGATTTACTAATTGATCTTTAACTTTTCTAAGTTTCAGCACTTTCTAAAAACCAGTAACCTAACAGTCACTTATTTCTAGCAATTGTAAGAAAAAAAAAAATTTCATGCTTGGGAAGGAAATTAACATTATCAACCAAAGTGCTCTTTCTCTAATGCACTAGAAAATGATGCGAAGGGCAGAGAATACTCTCAAAAACATGTATAAAGTAGAAGTGTGTCATTCGAATGATCAGCTTCAAATTTGCTTCAAATAAAGCTAAGCTCTTCTTTTCACTTCTCCGTGTAGGCAGCTGGACTTGGACTATTACAGCCTTTAATGTAAAAAGTAAAACATTTACCCCTTTATCTTGACTTTTTAAAATAGACTTTTCCAGATGCATCTAAGACCCTAGGGGCATGCAGAGGGTTAAGAAAGGCAAGTGAGAAGCAGTCAAATGATGAGACTTCAGGCGCCCCTGCCCCCCAAGACCCTAAGTGGACCATGGAAGACCCAGTGGGAACAATGCAGAGATGCATTCTGGATCTGAATGTTCATTATGGGCTACTTTAAAGAAACATATTATTTTTAGCAATATTGTAAGTCATAATGGTAGGATTATATTTACTAGATATTAAAACTGGTCCTTTAAGTGTTAACTTTTCATAAGAATTCTTTAGCAACACAAATGTATTTCTTAAGAGGATAAGAAACAAAAAAAAAAACTTGTGCATTATTCTTAATTTAAAATAATAAGATAAAGAGACACAAAGTGGTATTTTGGGGAAAAATGTCTTCTCCTGCATTATTAAATTTACTTTTATCATCCTAGGGAAAAAACAACAGCAATAATAACAACAACAAAACAAAAATCAACCTTCTGAATTTCTAAGGATTACAAATATTTTTTCGTTAAATCTTCGGCCTTTTTTTTTTTGCAAGACCCAGTACCAGCCTGGGTGGAGTGACTGACTAGGGAGATGTACCCCCTTCTTTGAAGTCAGGACCCTTCTGGCTCTCCCTAGTTCATAGAGACATCTCATTTGCCCATTGTCTGCTTCGCCAGTCTCTGAAGGACGCCATTGCCCACACTCTTTGTGCCTGCCTCCCTCCCTCTCAATTCTGCACTTTTAGCACAGAGACGTTGTTCTCAGGGACCTGGGCTCTTAGGTAGAGAGAGTTGGCATTGCATTTTTCCTCTGGAGAAGAGACTCCCTCTTACCTACTTGAAATAATTACTCCTCAGTTCTCATGGGCTCAGGATGGATTCTGTAAGTCTCTCCAGGAAGCTCTGTGGAGCCTGCCCTATCTACCTCCCAGGCTTCCACTCCACTCCTCTCCCTTCACACACTGTGCCCCTGCCACACCAAAGGCCAAGATATTTCTTGACTCTGCTTTTTCAAAAGTATTATTGTGAAAAACACAACATAAAATTTATCATCTTAACCACTTTTAAGTGTCAAGTCCGGTAGTGCAACTAAAGCTATATTGTTGAGCAACAGACCTCCAGAACTTTTTCTTCTTGCAAAGTCAAAATTCTATACCCATTAAACAACTCTCTTTCCACCAACCCCAGCCCCTGACAACCACCATTCTACTTTGTTTCTAAGATTTGACTACTTTAGATACTCATGTAAGTGGAATCATGCTGTACTTGCATTTTTGTGACTGGCTTATTTCATTTAGTATAATGTCCTCAAGGTTCAACCACATTGTAGCATGTGACAGGATTACTTTCTTTTTTTAAGGCCAAATAATATTCCATTATATGTATATACTACATATTATTTATCCATTCATCCATTCACAGATATATAGGTTGCTTCCACATCTTGGTCATTGTGCATAATGCTGCAATGAATGTGGGTGTGCATATATCTCTCTGGGCTCCTGTTTTCAATAGTTTTGGATAAATATCCAGAAATAGGATTATTGAATAATATGGTAATTCAATTTTTAATATTTTGGGAAACCTCCGTATAGTTTTCCATAGTGGCTACACTGTTTTACGTTCCCACCAAAGTGCACAAGAGTTCCAATTTCTCCACATCGTCACTGATACTCTGACCAGAAACCAGGCAAGGAAAGGGTTACTGAAAATGTGATCCATAGCTAAACACAGTCTGTCAAATGTTTTCCAGACAAGGAGAAAACTAAATGCACTGTTTTTAAGCAGTTGATGTCCTTTTATTTTGCAGATGTTACCATCATATAGTGAAACTTACATGGTTGCAGCAGGACCCCTGCAAATTGCTCCAGCTCTAAGTGTCCAAAAGTTACCATGGACGTGTTATACGATGGCATGTTGCATTGGAACCTGTTATGTAATAATACCTTGAACTGGTCATGTAATGGCATGTTACATTGAACTCCTTATGTAATGGTGCCTTGAACTCTTTATGTAATGGCCTGCTCATGCCCCCTGATTAGCCCTAGTTGTTACACAGTTATAACATATCCTCTGCACTCTGGAGTATAAAGTCTCCACCAGCACTAAGCCAGCGGGGGTAGTGGGGGCACTGCTTTGGGAGCTATCCCCAGTGTTCTCCATTGCGTGTGCAAGCAATAAACCTTTTCCTTCACCCACTTCAGCCCTGGTTGTGCTTCTCGGCTCCACACTCACCAAGAGACAGACCCATTGAGTTCGGTCACAATGCTTGCTATTTTGTATTTTGTTTAGTTTTTGTTTTTTCATAGTGACCATCCTAACAGGTGAGAGGTGATATAACATTGTGGTTTTACTTTGCATTTACTTGATGATTAGTGATGTTGAGCATCTTTATATATGCCTGTTGGCCATTTGTATATCTCACTTGGAGAAATATCTAGTCAAGTCCTTTGCCTATTTTCTTAGTCAGGTAATTTGCTGTTTTCTTTCTTTTTTTTTTTGGTGAGGAAGATTGGCCCTGAGCTAACAGCTGTGCCAATCTTCCTCTATTTTTTTTATGTGGGATGCCACCACAGCATGGCTTGATGAGTAGTGTGCAGGTCTGCACTTGTGATCTGAACCTGTGAACCCCAGACCGCCAAAGCAGAGCATGCAAACTTAACTACTATGCCACCAGGCTGGCCCCTAATTTATTTTTTTTGTTGTTGAGTTGTAGGAGTTCTTTATATATTCTAAGTATTAACCGCTTATGAGATGTATGGTTTGCAAATATTTTATCCCATTTCCATAGGTTGCCTTTCCATTCTGTCAATTGTTTCCTTTACTCTGCAGAGATTTTTTTAAGTTTGACGTAGTCCCTTTTGTTTATTTTTCCTTTTGTTCCCTATGCTTTTGGTGTCATACTCAAGAAATCATTGCTAAATCCAATATCATGAAGCTTTTCCTCTATGTTTCCTGCAAGGAGTTTTATTTATACTTTCAGATCTTATGTTAGGTATTTAACTCATTTTGAATTAGTTTCTGTATATGGTGGAAGGTAAGGGTCACATTTTATTTTTTTGCATGTGGCTATCCAGTTTTTCCAGCATCATTTGTTGAAAAGACTGTCCTTTCCGCTTTCTGTAGCCTTGGCACTCTTGTCAAAGATCATATGACCATGTAGATGAGGAATTATTTAGGAGATTTCTATTCTGTTGCATTGGTCTGTCTGTCTTTATTCCAGTAACATACTGTTTTGATTACTGTAGCTTTACTATGTTCTGAAATCAGAAAGTATGTGTCCTCCAGCTATGTATTTCTTTCTCAAGATTGTTTTGGGCTATTCAGAGTCCTTTGAGATTTCATAGGACTTTTAAGGTTAATTTTTATATTTCTGAAAAAAATGACATTGAGATTTTGATAGGGATTGCGTTGAATCTGTAGATTGCATTGAGTACAGATATATCTTGGCCATATTGCAGGTTCAGTTCCAGACCACTGCGATAAAGTGAATACTGCAATAAAGCAAGTTACACAAATTCTTTTGTTTCCCAGTGTGTATAAAAGTTATGTTTACACTATACTGTAGTCTATTAAGTGTGAAATAGCATTATATCTAAAAAAATGTATATACTTTAATTAAAAACTACTTTATTGCTTAAAAAAATGGCTAACCATCATCTGATCCTTCTGCAAGTCATAATCTTTTTGCTCGTGGAAGGTCTTGCCTCCATGTTGATGGCTGCTGACTGATCAGGACGGTGGTTGCTGAAGGCTGGAGTGGCTGCAGCAATTTCCTAAAATAAGACAACAATGAAGTTTGCTGCATCAATTGGCTCTTCCTTTTACGAACAATTTCTCTGTGGCATGCGATGCTGTTTGATAACATTTTACCTACGATAGGATTTCTTTCAAAATTAGAGTTCAGTTCTCTCATACCCTAACACTGCTTTATCAACTAAGTAATATGCTTTATCAACTATGTAATATTCTAAATGCTTTGTTATCATTTCAACAATTTTTCACAGCATCTTCACCAGGAGTAGATTCCATCTCAAGAAACCATTTTCTTTACTCATCCCTTAGAAGCAACTCCTTATCTGTTCAAGTTTTATTATGAGATTGCAAAAATTCAGTCATATCTTTAGGATCCATTTCTAGTTCTAGTTCATTTGCTGTTTCCACCATATCTGCCATTACTTCCTCCACTGAAATCTTGAACCCCTTAAAGTCATTCATGAAGGTTGGAATCAATTTCTTCCAAACTCTTGTTAGTGTTGATATTTGGACCTCTCCCTATGAATCACAAATGTTCTTAATGGCATCTAGAATGGTGAATACTTTCCAGACAGTTTTCATTTCACTTTGCCCAGATCCATCAGAGAAATAACTGTCTATGGAAGCTATAGTCTTATGAAATGTATTTCTTAAATAATAAGATGATGTTTGAAATTATTCCTTGATCCATAGCCTTCAGAATGGATGTTGTGTTAGCAGGCATGAAACTAATCTCATTGTACATGGCCATCAGAGCTCTTGAGTGATCAGGTGCGTTGTCAGTGAGTGGTAATATTTTGAAACCCATCTCTTTTTCTGGGCAGTAGGTCTCAACAGTGGGCTTAAAATATTCAGTAAACCATGTTGTAAATAGATGTGCTGTCATCCAAGCTTTGTTTTCCCATTTATAGGGCATGGGCAGAGTAGATTTAGCATAATTCTTAAGGGACCTAAGATTTTCATAATGTAAATGAGCATTGGCTTCAACTTAAAGTCACCAGCTGCATTAGTCCCTAAGAAGAGAGTCAGCCTGTCCTTTGAACCTTCGAAGCCAGGCATTGACTTCTCTTTAGCTGTGAAAGTCCTAGGTAGTATCTTCTTCTAATATAAGGCTATTTTGTCTACATTGCAAATCTGTTGTTTGGTGTAGCCACTGTCGGTAATTATCTTAGCTAAATCTTCTGCATAATTTGTCCCAGCTTCTACATCAGCACTTGCTGCTTCACCTTGCACTTTTATGTTATGGCTATGGCTTCTTTCCTTAAATCTCATGCACCAACACCTGCTAGCTTCAAACTATTCTACACCTCCCTTATCTCTCTCAGCCTTAACAGAATTGAAGAGAGTTAGGATCTTGTTCTGGATTAGACTTTGGCTTAAGGCAATGTTGTGGATGATTTGATCATCTATCCAGACCACTAAAACTTTCTCCATATCAGTGATAAGACTGTTTTACTTTCTTATCATTTGTGTGTTCACTGGAGTAGCACTTTTAATTTTCTTAAAGAACTTTTTCTTTGTATTCACAGCTTGGCTATCTGTCTGGCACGAGACTTAGTTTTTGGCCTATCTCAGCTTTCGACATGCCTTCCTCACTAAACTTAATCATTTCTAGCTTTTGATTTAAAGTGAGAGACATGTGACTCTTCCTTTTACTTGGACACTTTGAGGTCACTGTAGGGTTACTAATTGGCCTAATTTCAACATTGTTGTGTCTCAGGGAATAGGGAGGCCTGAGGAGAGGGAGAGAGATGGGAGAATGGCCAGTCAGTATAGCAGTTAGAATACACACGACATTTATCAATTAAGTTTGTCGTCTTATATGGGCCTCGTTTGTGGTGCCCCAAAACAATTACAATAGTAACATTAAAGATCACTGATCACAGATCATCATAACAAATACAATAACAATAAAAAAGTATAAAATATTGTGAGAATTACCAAAATGTGACACAGAGATGTGAAGTGAGCAAATGCTTTTGGAAAAATGGCACTGATAGACGTGCTCGGCACAGGGTACCACAAACCTTCAATTTGTAAAAAACACAATATCTGTGAAGCACAATAAAGTAAAGCACAATAAAATGAGGTATGCCTGTACTATAGACATTGTAACAATATTAAGTACTGAATACAGGATGTCTTTCGATGTACTTGTGTCTTCTTTAATTTCTTTCAGCAATATTTTGTAGTTTTCAGTGTACAAGTCTGTCATCTCTTTGGTTAAGTTTATTCCTAGGTATTTTATTCATTTTGATACTATCGTAAGTGGGATTGTTCTCTTAATTTCCTCTTTGGAATGCCCATTTTTAATGTATAGGAATGCAACTGAATTTTGTGTGTTGATTTTGTATCCTGCAACTTTGCTGAATTTGTTTATTTATTAGTTCTAACAGTTTTTTTGTGGAATATTTAGATTTTTCTACATATAAAATCATGTCATCTTCAAGCAGACATAATTTTACTCTTTCTTTCCAATTTGGATGACTTTTATCTATTTTCTTTTCATAGTACTTCCAGTACTACATTGAATAAAAATGGCGAGAATGGGCATCCCTGCGTTTTTCCTGATCTTAGAGAAAAAACTGTCAGTTTCTCACTGTTAAGTATGATATTAGCTTTGAGTTTTTAATATATGGCCTTCATTATGTTGAGGTATGCCCTTCTAGTCTAGTTTGTTGATTGTTTTTTTATCATGAATGTGTGTTGAATGTCAAATGTTTTTATTGAGTCAATTGAGATGATCATATGGTTTTTGTCCTTCATTCTGTTAATGTGATGTAGTATATTGATTGAACCATCCTTGCATTCCCAGAATAAATTTCACATGGTCATGGTATATAATCCTCTTAATTTCCTGTTGAATTTGGTTTGCTAGTATTTTGTTAAGAATTTTTGCATAAATATTTATCTGGGATATTGATCTGTAGTTTTCTGTAGTATCTTATCTGGTTTTAGTATCAGGACAATGCTGGCCTCATTAAATGACTTTGGAAGTGTTCCTTCCTTTTCAATTTTTTTGGAAGAGTTTGAGAAGGATTTATGTTAATTTCTCTAAATATGAGATTGAAATCTCCAACCACTTTGAAGAAGTCAATTTGTGAAGCCATCTAGTCCTGGGCTTTTCTTTGTTGGGAAGTTTTTGATTTCTGATTCAGTTTCCTTATTATTTATAGTTTTGTTCAGATTTTTATTTCTTCATGATTCAATTTTTGTAGGTTGCATTTTGTTTTAGGAATTTATCCATTTCTTGTAGGTTATCCAATATATTGGTGTATAGTTGTTCATAGTGGTCTCTTATGATATAATTTTTTGTGGCATCAGTTGTAATGTTTCCTCTTTTATTTCTGATTTTTGTTATGAGTATTCTCTATTTTTTCTTAGTTAGTGTAGCTAAGGAATTTTTGATTTTGTTGACCTTTTCAAACTGTCACCTCTTAGTTTTGCTTATTTTCTTCTATTGATTTTCTGTACTTTATTTCATTGATGTCTGCTCTAATCTTTATTATTTTCTTCTTTGTACTAACTTTGGGTTGCTTGTTCTGTTTCTAGTTCCTTGAGATGTAAAGTTATGTTGTTTATTTAAGATATTTCTTTCTGTAAATGTAGGCATTTACCACTATGCATTTTTATTTTAGTATTGTTTTTCATGCATGAAATAAATTTTGGTATACTGTGTCTTTATTTTCTTTAGTCTCAAGATATTTTCTAATTTCCTTTGTGATTCCTTCTTTGACTCATATTTTGTTTAGGAGTGAGTTGTTTAATTTCTACGTGCTTGTGAATTTTCCAATTTCCTTCTGTTATTGATATCTAGTTTCATTCTATTGTGGTCAGAAAAGATACTTGGTATGATTTCATTCCTCATATATTTGTTAAGACTTTTTTTTGGCCTAGCATGAGATCTATCCTGGAGAATGTTTCATGTGTCCTTGAGAAGAATGTGTATTCTGCTGTTAAGTACAGTGTTCTGTGTATGTCTCTTAGGGTCAATTGTGCAAGTACTCTGTTTCTTTATTGCTCTTCTCTCTGGTTGTTCTATCCATTTCTGAAAGTTAAGTATTGAAATCTCCTACTGTTATTGTGTTACTGACTATTTCTCCCTTCAAATCTGCCAATCTTTGCTTCATATATTTGGGTTCTCTAATATTGGGTGCTTGTATATTAGTAATTGTTATATTTCCCTGGTGAATTAACCCTTTCATCACTATATAATGTCCTTCTTTCTCTCTTGTGACACTTTTTGACTTAAAGTCTATCTAGCCTGATGTAAGTATGGTCACTTTTGCTATCCTTTGGTTACAATTTGCATGCAATACCTTTTTCCATTCTTTTACTTTCAGCCAATGTATATCCTTACATGCAAAGTGAATCTCTTCTAGAAAAAATATAGTTGGACCTTATTTTTTCATCTATTCAGCTATTGTATGTCTTTTGACCAGGAATTTTAGTCTGTTTACTTTTAAAATATGCTATGGTCTGAAAATGTTCTTCAAAATTTATATGTTGAAATCTTAACCCCAAAAAGGTGATGGCATTAGGAGGTGGGGCCTCTGAGAGATGCTTAAGTCATGAGAGTGAAATCCTCATGGATGGGATTAGTGCCTTATGAAAGAGATTCCAGAGAGATCTCTAGCCCTGTCCACCACATGAAGACTCAGTGAGAAGGTCTCATCTATGAACCAGGAAGTGAACCCTCACCAGCCAGCTCACCAAATCTGCTGGCCTTATGATCTTGGACTTGTTAGCCTCCAAGACTGTGAAAAATAAATTTCTGTTGTTTAAAGTTACCCAGCCTGTGATATTTTGTTTTGGTGTTCCAACAGACTAAGACAAAGTAATTACTGATAAGGAAGGACTTAATATTGCCATTTTGAAATTTGTTTTCTGTATGTTTAATAGTTATTTTGTTTCTCTTTTCCTCTCTTGCTGCCTTCCTTAGTGTTTCATTGTTGTTTTGAAGTGATATGCTTTGATTCCTTTCTCATTTTCTTTTCTGTATTTTCTGTAAATATGTTTTTCCTGTAGTTATCATGAGGAGTACATGATAAATCTGATAGTTATGAGTCTATTTAAACTGATAACTTCAATTACATAAAAAAACTCTACTCTTTTACATTCCTCCTCACCTTACCATATCAATGTCACAAAATACATATTTTATTTTTTGTTTCCATTAATATAGTTTTATAGTTATTGTTAATGCTTTATCTTCTAAATTCTATACTAGAATTAACAGTGATTTATGCACCACTATTACAGTATTACAGGAATCTGTAATTATCTATACATTTACCTTTGCCAGAGAGCTTGATATTTTCATATGCTTTCATGTTGCTGCCTAACATTCTTTCATTTCAACTTGAAGAACTTCCCTTACCATTTCTTATAAAGTAGGTCTAGAGGTGATCAAGTCCCTCAGCTTTTGTTTATCTGGGAATGTTTTTATTTCTCCTTAATTTTTGAAGGATACATTTGCTGGATATAGTATTCTTACATGGTAGTTTTTATTTCTTCAAATAAGCTCTCTGCTTCTTTTTCTCTTTTTTCTCCCTCTTGGACTCTCATAATGTGTATATTGGTCTGCTTGATGGTGTCTATCTCATAAGTCCTGTAGGCTTTCTTCACTTTTCATCATTCTTTCTTCTTTTTGATCCTTTGGCTCTATAATTTCAAATGACCTATCTTTGAGTTCAATGATTCTTTCTTATGCTTGATCAAGTTTGATGTTGATCTTCTCTAGAGAAGTTTTCAACTCAGTTATAGTCAGGCATCACTTAACAACGGAGATGAGTTCTGAGACGTGTGTTGTTAGGTGATTGTGTGAACGTCACAGATTGTACTTACACAAACCTAGGTAGTATAGCCTACTACACACCTAGGCTATATGATACTAATCTTATGGGACCACTATTGTATCTGGGGTCTGTTGTTGACCGAAATGTCATTATGCAGCACATGACTATATTGTATTCTTCAGCTCTATTCAAATTTCTATTTGTTTTTTTCCCTAGTTTCTATCACTTCATTGATATTCTCATTTTTTCATGAATTGTTTTCCTGATTTTGTTTAGTTGTATATCTGTATTCTCTTGTATCTCAGTCAGCTTCTTTAAGATGAATATTTGAACTTTTTATCACATAATACATAGCTCTTTGTTTCTTTAGGTTTGGTTTCTATAGATTTATTTTGTTCCTTTTATTGGGCTATGTTTCCTTGTTTCTTTGCATACCTTATTTATTTTTCTAAAATTTGAACATTTAAAAAACCAACCACCTCTCCCTGTCTTTACAGACTGGCTTCATGTGGGGAAGACCTTCACCAATCAGCCTGTCTAGAGATTCTGGGGGCCTCTCCAGCCTTTTCTTGGAATATGTCTTCTCTTGTGCATGTAATTTCCCAATTAGAGAGGTTTGCTGGTTTCATTTTCAAAAGCTCATAATATCTTGCTCTCTCTCATGTCTCTGCCAGTTCTCCGGTCCTGCAGTAAGCCACCAAGCTCTGCTTTGTTCCCACTGGTCTTTAGTAATCTAAAATATGCCAGTTCTCCATAGTGCACTGAATCAGGTTCTGTGAAAACCAGTCCCTCAGGCAGCCCTGGAAAAGCTGGAACACTGGACATATGTTCCAGTCTTCTCTTTCCCTCCCAAGAGAAAAGATGTGAGTTAGGCTCCTGATTGTACCCAATTGTGCTAGCTTGAGGGAATGGCTATTATGGGTAAAATGTAATAGATTTTCTTACCCATTTCAATGCAGCTGTTCTTGGCTTTCTGCTTGCCTAGAGTACTGCAACTTCTTAACTGGTTTCTAGAGTTCTCAAAAAAGTATTTTGGATTATATATGTCACTAAGTCAATGCCTCTGTGGGGGAACAAGGTCTGGGACTTCCTATTCAGACATCTTTCTGATCTGTCATTCTCTTAAAATCTTTAGACTTTTATAATAATTTTTATTTTTATAAAAATAATATGATCTCATTGGAGAAATTTATAATGTATAAACATGTATAGCAAACAAGCCATAAGTACTCTGTTTTAGTACCTTTCCATTCATAATTTTTCTATCCATTATTTCAAGTGGATATCATTCTGCATATACAAATTTACTTGACACTATATCATAAGCATTGTCCACAAAATTACAAACTACTCATAGAAATATTTTAGAAGTTTCATAATATTCAACCATACAAATATTTCAAAATTTACTTGAGCATTTCCTAATGTTACACCATTTATATTTTCTTTTGTGTTAGTATTCATGAGAGAGCAGTATACATCTTTGATTATATATCTTCTACTGAACTGAGAAGTGCTCTAGTACAGCAATTAAAAGCAAAGGAATTAAATAAGGTCTGCTGTTTGCCAACTGTGTCCATAGACAATTTTCTTAATATCTTGTACCTGGTTACTCATGTATCAAATGGAGTAATAGAGTAAACAAACCATAAGGTTGTTGTGAATGATAAATAAATTGATATGAATAAAACAATTAGAACAGTGCTCTACATTTCAAGTACTTGGTAGAATTTAGCTGTTATTATTGCTGCTGCTACCATACTACTAGATTCTAGAGGTGGAATTGTTGAAAATTTTTGTAGGCTGTGCTATTTATTGAGTTTGGTTCTTTTAATTGAGATATTATTGAATAATAATCAGAATGAAGTGTATGTATTTTATAAACATTTATGCTACAGAAAACTATTTTGTAGTTTTTTTAAGATTCTTAGTATAAAGTGCATTGAAGGTCAGAAATCTTAAGCATGTCTTAATTTTCATTTTAACTGAGTCAGCTGTCCTTACTGTCAAGTTTGAGTGGTGCCAGAACAATACATTCTCATTCTTCTCAATCACAATCACTCAAATAGGAAAACAGAAGAGCTTTGCTGATTTTCATGGGTTTTTCTTTCTTTTTTGGCTATTATTTGGGCTTTGACAGTAATTTAGGTTTCTCGTCTTGGTACTTTTTGCCTTTAAGTAGCATGTTTTGTTACTAATTTCAGTTCAACATTAACCAGGATCCTGCTCCTCTGGCTATTAACTCATTAAACTTTCCACTTCCATGGCTAGTGGAACAGGGAAAATCTACACCATTTTCAAATTATTTTATTGTGATTTCTGCTGATGCTTTGCTTCTGATGATTTAATACAAGTTTGGAAACAAAAATACTTCAATTAAATTACTGTGATCCTTTAGTCTTTACCTAGATAGTCTTCACTTAAGAATAACTCTGATAAAAAATAAAAAGAGGGAAAGATGGATTGGGAAGCTTAAAGTCTTCATCTTCCATGTAAACATAAAAAAAAAAATCTAGAGACTGGCTAAAATAAATTTATAAGTGCTCTTGAAAAAGAGTCAAAACTCTACAATAACCAAGCAAATAACCAAAAAAAAAAAAACCATACTCAAACAAAGGGAAATTTCATGATGTTATTATTTGCCTTTATCCCACCTCCTTCCCAGCATGGGTTACTCTTTGTCAGGAGGAGGTCCCCTGTTCCCTACTTTGAAACAGAGGGAGCAGAGGAGGCCTTATTTGCAGTGTTTTAATCTTTCTAAGGGCCACCTGAAAAACTGGTATTTGTTTCACCTAAGAGCTCAGTGGGGGCAAAATGGTGTAACTTGAGTCTCAGTCTGGAAAAAGTGCTGTAAGCAGTGAATACTGTGTGTAAAAGCTCAGGGAACTACAAACATGCAAGTGCCTAGGGCAAGAGATTATGGGTGGAGGCATACATTTGACCATGTAAGTTCCCAAGAAGAAGCTGAGGTGAGACTACTTGGTAAATTATGACATTCTAATGCATCAGTGTGTATGGGAAAATTGAGAAAGTCACATGCAGGCCCAGGCAAGATGATGCTTAGAAAAGAGCTGAGAAGATCTTAAGTTTTCTCATTGAGCTAATTCCTAAGCTCTGAGCAAGCCCAGGGAATCACTGAAAGACTACTCCAGCACAAAGCCAGTCTGTAAAGACTGGGAGAGAGGCTATTTTTTTAAATGCCTAGTTTTTGACAACAACAACAAAAATCATGTGGAGTATAAATTAATAACTAAATTACAAAATACAAACTAATAACTAAAAAAATAGGAATATATGGCTCATTACAAGGAAAAAAATTAATTAATAGAAACCATTCATGAAGAAACACTGGCAGTGGAGTTATTAGACAAAGATTTTGAAATAATTGTCTTAAATATACTCAAAGAGCAAAAAGAAAACTCAGACAAAGAACTAAAGGAATTCAGGTAAATGATATATAAACAAAATGAGAATATCAGCAAAGATAGAAATAATAAAAAAGAAATGATCTTAGAGCTAAAAATTTCAATAACTGAATTGAAAAATATACTAAAGAGGTTAGCAGCAGACTCAAGCAGGCAAAGTAAAGGATCAGCAAACTTGAAGACACGACGATTAAAATCACTGAGTCTAAGAAGAAAGAAACAACAATGAAGAAATGTGAGCAGAGCCTAAGGGACTATAGAAGACCTCAAGTAGGACAATATACATTATTTTGGGACTTCCAGAAGGAGAAGAGAGAGAGAAAGAGACAGAGAGCTTATTTGAAAAAATAGCCAAAAACTTACCAAATTTGAGGTAAGACATGGATCTACAAATCCGAAAAGCTTCACAGTCTCCAAGCAGAATAAACTCAAAGAAACTCACACTGAGACACATCATAATCAAACAGCTGGAAGCCAAAGAAGAGAGAATCTTGAAAGTAGAAAGAGAAAAGAAACACATCATGTATGAGGAATCCTCAATAAGATTCAGTCAATTCCTCAGCAGAACACTTAGAAGCCAGAAAGCAGTGCAAATATATGATTAAAGGGCTGAAAGAAAGAAAGAAAGAAAGAAAAAAAAACAAGTAAACTGTCAACCAATAATCTTACCTTCAGGAAAACTGTCCTTTAAAAATGAGGAGAAATTAAGAAATTCCCAGATAAATAAAAGCTATTACACTGTATCTACCCTACAAGAAATTCTGAAGGAAATCTCTCAAGTTGAAATAAAATGACTGTGGAAAGTAATTCATAGTTATATAAAAATATAAAGATCTCTGGTAAAGATAAATATATTGGCAAATATAAAATCCAGTACCATTGTAACTTTGATTTGTAACTCTGCTTTTTATTTTCCACAGGATTTAACTGAAGAATGCATTAAAATAATTATAAATCTATGTCAATCTAAATCAACTAAACAAAAAAGAAGGCAAGAATGGAGAAAATGAGAAACAAAAAAGCTATAAGATATATATAAAAAAATTACAAAATGGTAAAAGTAAGCCCTTCCATATTAGTAATTACTTTAGTAATTACTTTAAATATAAATAGATTAAACTCCTCAATTAAAAGGCATAGATAGACATAAATGATTTAAAAAAACATGATCCTACTACATGCTATTTAAAAAGAAACTATTATATATCTCACAACACACATAGGTTACAAGTAAAATGATGGAAAAAGATATTACACACAATTAATAACCAAAAGAGATCTTGGGTGGTAAACTAATTATCAGACAAACTTTAAGTCAAAAATTTTTTCAGGAGACAAAGAAAGACATTAGTCAACAGTAAAATAGTCAATCCACCAAGAAGATTTAACAATTGTAAACATATATGCACCAAACATCAGAGCTTCAAAATATATGAAGCAAACATTGACAGAATTGAAGAGAGAAATAGTTCTAAAATAATAATTGGAGATTTCAATACCCTCCTGTCAGTAATGGACAGAACCAACTAGATAGAAAATCAACAAGGAAATAGAAGACCTGAAAAAAACTGTAAACCAATGGGAGTTAACAGACTTATACAGAACATTGCAGCCAACAATAACAGAATACACATATTTTTCTAGTGCACATGGAACATTCTTTAGGATAGACCATACATTAAGCCACAAAACTAGTCTTACTCAATTTTTAAAGACTGAGATCATGCAAAGTATCCTTTTCCAATTACAATGAAATGAAACTAAATTTAACAGCATAAGAAAAATTTTAAAAAATAAAAATAATTGGAAATTAAACAACACACTGTTAAACAACCACTGGTAAAAAAGAAGAAATTAAAGGGAAATTTAAAAATACCTTGATACAAGTGAAAATGAACAAATGATATGCCAAAAATGATAAGATCCAGTGAAAGCACTGTTAGGAAGGAAATTTATACTTATAAATGCTTGCATCAAAAAAGAAGAACATTCTCAAATTAACAGCTATTCTGGTGAGGGATTAATGTCTAGATATATAGAAAACTCCTAAAACTCAACAACAGAAAGACAAATAACCTGATTCAAAAACAGGCAAAGGACTTGAATAGACTTTTCTCCAAAGAAGATATACGAATGGTCAATAAGCTCATGAAAAGATGCTCAACATCACTAATAGTTAGGGAAATGCAAATCACCACCAAAATAAAGTATTACTTTACACCCATTAGGATGGTTATTATCAAAGAAACAAAAAAATCCAAAACATAAAATAACAACTGTTAATGAGGATGTGGAGAATATGGAATCCTAATGCACTGCTGGTGGGAATGTAAAATAGTAAAGCCATTGTAAAAAAACAGTATGTGGTTCCTCAAAAAATTATAAACAGAACTTCCATATGATCCAGCAATTTGACTTCTGGTTATATACTCAAAAGAATTTAAAGCAAGGACACAAAAAGATATTTGTATAACCATGTTTAGAGCAGCATTATTAACAATAGCCAAAATGTGAAAACAATCCAAGTGTCTATCAACAAATAAACGGATAAACAAAATGTGGTATATACATACAATGGAATATTGTTCAGGCTTAAAAAAGGAATAAAATTCCAACACATGCTGCAACATGGGTGAACCTG
The DNA here is from genome assembly GCF_020826845.1 of Diceros bicornis minor. Classification (NCBI taxonomy): domain Eukaryota; kingdom Metazoa; phylum Chordata; class Mammalia; order Perissodactyla; family Rhinocerotidae; genus Diceros; species Diceros bicornis. The sequence goes on along the minus strand of NC_080749.1, from coordinate 10,010,815 downwards.
AAGACATTACATTAAGTGAAATAAGCCAGTCCAAAAGAGCAAATACTGTATGATTCATTAATACCAAGTTTTTAGAATAGTCAAATTCATAGAGACAAAAGTAGAATGGTGGTTGCCAGGGCTGAGTGGGAGGGCAAAACAGGAAATTATTGTTTAATGAATAGAGAGTTTCAGGTTTGCAAGGTGAAAACAGTTCTGTGGAAGGGTGACAGTGATGGTTGCAAAACAATGTGTATGTACTTAACGCTACTGAATCATATACTTAAAAATGTTTAACATGGGAAATTTTATGTTGTGTATATTTTGCCACAATTTGAAAAAGAAATAATTTAAAAGAACTAACAAAATGGACAAACTTTTGTCATCTGATCAGTTAAAAGAAAAGCTAAACGTGTTTGTTTTTTTAAACTTGTTTTGTAGCTCATTTTACAAAACTAACATTTTATACAAAAAAATGAACGAGACTAACATATCTTACACAAAAAAAGAATGAGTAGCACAAAATATAATTGTAAGATTAATTCACTAATTTAAAAGTTTATAATGCAAGAATTATATGATTATATCAAGACATATTCAAAATATTATTAATAACATCATTAAAATTTAAAAGCCAGAAATAAAACCCTAGTTTTTTAGAAAAAAATACAAATAGAAAAATATAACATCCTCGGTTGAAAGATTTATTTATCAAGCATCATTTTTAATGCTTTACCAAGAGAAGCATCCCATTTAATTAGGAATAAGATGATGACATTGGAGAAGATATGGAAAACCTCACTATTTGCAGATGATATGAATATCTACCTACCCTAATCCAGGAGAATCTTCATAAGTTATTAAAATTAACAATTGATTTCAGGAAAGTAGCCAAAATATTGGCTAAAAATACAAAAGATGATAGATTTTTTTATGGCACAGAGGAACCAATATGAACATTTTACTCAAGAAGACGCCATTTGCAGCTAAAGTAGGACTATTGAAGATTTAGGAAGTCTGTAACAATGATAGATATAGATATATAGAGACATATACAGAAAAATAAACACATTTCTCTTAAAAACCCTAATGTCCTCAAAAGAACAAAAATATATCTAGTTTTAAACTTCTCTGAAACACAAAGTGCCAGTGACAGGAAAGCAATTTCCAAAGACTTCTGAGTGACAAAAATTCCCACTGAAAATTTTAACATAACTCTTTATTTATACTGAAAGAAATTTAATGACCTTTTCAGAAATATAGGCAACTTGAGACTAAACTATGCATTCTCTCATTTTCTAAAAAATAACTTAAAAACTTGTTCTGATTAAGAATTGAATCCAATTAATTGCTCAAAGATTCCTGGGTTAATTTGTAGAAGTAATTATTTCCCTTTGAGACTTAATTTCCTATTAAAATGTTAATGTTAATACTTTACAATCCAAATCAAAAACATGGGCCAAAATTGAAGTGAATTCACTGATGGAATTATCAAAGATAATATTTATAAAGTTCCATTCAAAACCCTGGGTGCAGGTTCCTCTTCCTGAATTAGTATAAAGATGAAATCAGCAGTATCACATTATTAATATACCAAAAAATGTCTCCTTTCTTTGGAATTATATGACTGACCACATTTTATTTGCATTTATTGTTACTGAAAGGAGGGGCCCCTTATGTTTAACATGGTGAATTGATCAGATGCACGGTACTCACCCTGCACCATCAATACTGATGCGAGGACAAATAGAAAAGGAATTCCCCTGGGAGAAGGGAGGGAGGAAAAACTGAAAAGTCAGATGGTGAATGGGAGATGAAACTAAGGGAAACTGAACCTGATACTGGCTTTAACACCCACTTGGAGAGGGGAGATCTGACTGTAGATTCCATATGTTTGGGGAGCTAGAACTGAGTTACTTTCATAAAATTAGGAGTCGTAAAGTACTGCCTCATCAGTGAAACAAGTTCTGGAAACAAACTACCCAGCAGCACTAGAAAGTTCTAAGAATAGGACTAGAAAATGCATCACACACAAAAATCAGAAGACCAGGCCTGCGTCTCCCACACATATAAGCTCCAAATTTACGCTATTAGCATGATATAAAGATATAAAGGGAATTAACTTCTACATTCCTTTGCTCATCATTGCTTCTTTAATCTCAACTCTTCCTTCTAAAAGTAGATAAAAACTGTTTTGCAGCTGTGAAACCAGAAGGGTGAAACATTTTGGAAACAAATGCAAATGTCCTCTATAGGTGCATTATACAGATAGGCAATGGGAGAACCTCACCTGGTGGGGATCTCACTGGAAAAAAAATTACAAACCCAAGGGGAACACAAAACACTACAACGGCTTTTTCAAAAGAAAAGATCAAAAGAATTATACCTTATAACTGAGGATAATGAAAGTGTCTTAAGGCAATTTTAAAATAAACATGTTTAAAATATTCACTAATACACTGGAAGAATAAGAAATTATAAAGCAAGGAAAAACAGTGTGGGAAAAAACATCAGCCAGAAAAAAAAAAAAAAAGATAAAATTATACAAATTAAAAACATGATCAATCAAAAAATACTTTAACAGATGGATTAAGTAGCTGAGAGTGATTTAGTAGATTTTAAGAGAGATCTGAGGAAATCGCCCAGAATCAACACAAAGAGAAAAATAAACACAAAAAATATAGATGAGAACTTAAGAGACTGGGAGGATACATTGTGAAGATACATCATGCATAAAATAGGACTTTTAGGAGGATAAACTATTGTCCATAATGAGGAAACAATATTTGAAAACAAAATGCCTCTGTATTTTCTAAAATTTTAGACTCACGTGTAAGGAATACACTGGGTCCTGAAAGCGTGAAAGAAGGTAACTATATACCTAGGCTGTCAAATGATCATGCAGAACTTCCAAGCAATGAAAGATCTCTTAAAATGTTCACAAGAAAAAACATCATACATAAAAGGAAGGAGAATATGACTAATATTTTATCAGGAAAAATAGACAACAGAAGATACTGAACTATTGTCTTCAAAGTTGTAGGATTTTGAAGGAAGATAAAACTATTAATTTTAAATTTTGCTAATATAGGTATAGATACCTACATAAAAATTAAGGATAACCATTAAACACATGTGTATTTGATTTCTGAACCAGCTGAGCAAATAGGAATATATTAAATTCAATTGGTCCAATAGAAGATAGGAAAGAAGTTACAAAACATAAGCAAAGTAAAATCATAGCAAATGGAGAAGAAAATGTTATATATTACGGAAAATTTAGTAAAAATAAAGCAGAAATGTAAAATATGATTTAAACATTTTTCAATTTGGATAAGAATTAAATAAGTATAAAATTTCCATTAATTTTCTGTAATGTATTGGTTACTAAGTGGCAGAATCTTTTAAGTGTAAGGAATATTTATTGATCAACTACCACTACTAACTACCATATCAAAAACTGCACTATATACTAAAAAAAAGGGATTAAAAAAGCATGTGAACTGAGTGCCCTAAAATAAGACCACTAAAAAAATCATAACTAAACTTTTGATGGTTTAACTATGTGCCAGAGGCTTAACCTATATTAGAGTTATGCTTACAATAACTTTCTTGAGATAGTTATTGTTCTCATTGTATAGATGGAACCAAAGCTGAAAGTAGTTTAAAAACTTGCATGAGGCTCATAAGAAGAGACAGGGTTCAAAAATTCTAAGTAAATTACCACCTATGCTGTTTTCTATTATAGTTCATTGGTTTTTCATAATGCTTTGAGCTGATAAATGATTTATGAAATTCCAACCTTTTTATCCTTATGATGACCCTGAGAATTAAAGAAATAGAAGATTTCCCAATTTCAAACATGTGAAAAACAAAAGGAAAAACAGTAAGGAATTTTACCAAAATCACAGTTGGCTTACTACAGAGTTGCAATAGAAATTCATGTTCCAGCAAATTCCCATAGGAAAGCTCTCTTTCCACTAGATCAAGATGGTACCTTAGAGATAAGAGCTTGCCTTGCTCCTCTTTGTACATTGAGCAACTCTTATCATCATGATACCTTAACTTAGCTATTTGTAGAGGCTCAGTTTAAAATAATACATGAATGGATCAATCAACTAGTCACCAATGTTTCTTTAAGCTTGGTGTTTTTTTACTGGAATTTTATCAACCCATCCCAGTAGTTAAATACAAAATTATTGAAGTAAAATTCAATAGAGCACTACAGATACAAACAATGAATAAATAATGAAGACAGATCTACTAAAGCACAATAGTGATGATAGTCATGTAAAATAAGAACTTCTACAGAATGAAATGGAGAGGTAAACTAGTTACGCAGAGAGGAGAAGGAGCTAAAATCAACACTCCTGAAATCATTCACTAAAGGCATTACTGAATGGATTGTTACCCGACAAGACATTACCATGAATGCAGGGTTTGAAAAGAATATTCTAGACAGAGGTAAGAGCATATGCAAAGGCTTAGAGGTTTTGTCATGTGGATGAAACACAAATAGTGTGGTGTGTATGAAAAACAGCATGTGGTTTGGCATTGTGGAACATAACGTGCACAGAATGGGGTGATAGGAGTTGAAGAAGTGGTAAATAAAGTTCAAGTAGAGGATCTTGTATACCATGCCAAAGAAACTGAGTCTCATCTTTCAGGGCATGAGAAAATATTAAAGTAAAATGTGTCTCCTTAGAGCACACACACACACACACAGACACATCCCTACATTATTGCTTTTGTAGCTAAATTCCAACGTGTATTTGCTATATCAGTCAAGAGCACACGTCCTAGCAGAGTCTTGCATCTATCTCTTTGGATGGTGAGGAGAATATCTGCTGAAATTCCCCTATGAATATCTGAGAAGTCTTCTAGGGTTTCCTAAGAGTGTCAAGAAATCCTGTCATAAAATCAGCCTATCACTGTATTTTTAAATTATTACTTTCTCTCCAGTCATAAAAGTCTTTCCTCTCCTACCACTTTGTTTTAGTGAACACTTTATTTCATTTTCTTCTCAAAAAATTTTTTTATTGTGGCAAAATATATTTACATAACATAAAATTTACCATTTTTACGTGTATAGTTTCACTGGCATTAAGTACATTCAGTGTTGTGTCCCCATCACCACTATTCATCTCTAGAACATTTTCATCATCCCAAACTGAAACTCCGTAACCCATAATACGATAACGCCTCATACTCCCTCCTCCAGCTCTTGGTAGTCGTTATTCCACTTTCTGTCTCTATGGATTTGACTATTTAAGGTATCTCATATAAGTGGAATCGTGCAATATTTGTTCTTCTATGTCTAGCTTATTTCACTTAGCACAATGTCTTCAAGGTTTAAACATCCTTTCTAGGACTTGTTTATTCCTGGTTTTTTTTTTTTTTTTTTTGTAATTGCTATCCTAATCTGTGTAAAGTGGTACCTCATTGTGGTTTTGATTTGTGTTTTCCTAATGTTTAGTGATGTTAAGCATCTTTTCGTGAGCTTATTGACCTTGGTTGATCTTTGGGAAAATCCGTATTCAAGTCCTTTGCCCATTATTTAAATTGAATTGTTTATTTTACTGCTAAGTTGTAAGAGTTCTCTATATATTTTATAAATTCTTAATATTAATCCTTCATCAGATATGTGGTTTACAAATATTTTCTCCTATTCTGTGGATTGCCTTTTTATTCTATTGATAGTGTCCTTTGATGTACAACAGTTTCTTATTTTGTTGAAGTCTAATTTGCCTGTGTTTTCTTTTGTTGTCTGTGCCTTTGGTGTCATATCAAAGGAATAATTGTCAAATCCAATGTCATGAAGCTTTGGTCCTGTATTTTCTCCTAAGAGTTTTGTAGTTTTAGTTCTTATTTTTTAGGTCTTCAATCCATTTTGAGTTAATTTTTGTAAATGGTGTAAGGTGAGGGATCAACTTCATTCTTTTCTGTGTGGATATCCAGTTTTCCCCACACCATTTGTTGAAGAGACTACCCTTTCCCCATTGTGTAGTCTTGGCACCCTTATCAAAGACCATTTGATTGTATAGCCTAGGGTTTATTTCTGGGCTCTCTATTCAGTTCCATTGGTCTATATGTATGTCTTTAAAATAGTACCAAATTGTTTTGATTACTGTAGCTTTGTAAGACGTTTTAAAATTAGGAAGTATGAGACCTCCAGCATTGTTTTTCTTTTTCAAGATTGGCTATTTGAGGTCCATTGAGATTCCTTATAAATTTTACGATTTTTTTTTCTTTTTCTTGGAAAAAAAAAACACACCCCATCATTGGGATTTTGATAGGGGTTGCATTGAATCTGCAATTGCTTTGGATTGTGCTGGCATTTTAACAATACTAGGTCTTCCAATCCATGAGCATGAGATATGTTCCCATTTATTTGTGTATTCTTTAATTTCCTTCAGCAACGTTTTGTAGTTTTTAGTTCAGGTCTTTCATTTCCTCGGCTAAGTCTATTCCTTAATATTTTATTCTTTTCAGTGCTATTGCAAATGGAGTTGTTTTCTTAATTTACTTTTTGGATTGTTTACTGTTAGTATATAGAAACACAGTTGATTTTGGCTTTTGATTTGTATCCTGCTACTTTGCTGTATGCTTCTATTAGACCTAATAGGTTTTTCTGTGTGTGGAATTTTAGGGGTTTCTATGTATAAGATCATATAATCTGCAAAGATCAGTCTAATACTTCCTTTCCAATTTGGATGACTTTTATTTCTTTTTCTTGTCTAATTTCTTTGTCTAGAATTTTCAATACCATGTTGAATAGAAGTGGTAAAATCAGTCATCCTTGTCTTGTTCCTGATCTTAGAGGAAAGCTTTCAGTCTTTTGCCATCGAGTATGACGTTCATTGTGGGTTTTTCATATATGACTTCTATTATGTTGAAGTAGTTCCTTCTATTCCTAGTTTTTTTCAGTGTTTTCTTCATGAAACAGTGTTGAATTTTGTCAAATGCTTTTTCTGCATCAACTGAGATGAGCATGTGGTTTTTGTTTATTCTGTTAATGTGGTGTATTATATCAATCGATGTTGATTGATTTTCATCTGTTGAACCATCTTCACCTTCCAGGAATAAGTTTCACTTGGTCATGATGCATGAGCCTATCAATATGCTCTTGATTTTGGTTTGGCCATATTTTGTGGAGGATTTTTGTATCAATATTTATCAAGATATTGGTCCATGTTTTTCTATTTGTGTAATGTTTTGTCTGGCTTTAGTGTCAGGGTGATATTGACCTCACAGACTGAGTTTGGAACTATTCTCTCCTCTTCAATTTTTTGGAATATTTTGAAAGGGATTGTTATTAGGTCTTTTTAAAATGTTTGATAGAATTCACAAATAAAACCATTGGGTCCAGGACTTTTCGTTTTCAAGAGGTTTTTTATTATTGATTCAATCTCCTTGCTAGTTATGGGTCTATTCAGATTTTTTATTTATTCATGACTCAGTCTGAGTAGACGTTATGTGTCTAAGAATTAGTCCATTTCATCTAGCTTATTACATTTTTGGCATAAAATTATTCATAACACTGTCTGATGAACCTTTCTATTTTTGTAGACTCAGTAGTAATGTTCCCACTCTCATTTCTGATTTTAGTAATCTGCATCTTTTCTCTTATTTTCTTAGTCAACCCAAATAAAGGTTGATCAATTTTGTTAATCTTTTCCAAGAACCAACTTTTGGCTTTGTTGATGTTTTTTATGGTTTACTGTTATTTATTTTATTTATCTCTGCTCTAATCTTTATTATTTTCTTTCTTCTGCTAGCTTTAGTTTAAATGGTTCTACCTTTTCTAGTTCCTTAGCTTGTAAAGTTAAGTTGTAGATTTGAGATTTTGCTCTTTTTTAATATGTTGTTACAGCTATAAATTTCTTTCTTTGCACTGTTTTTGCTGTGTCCCATAGATATTGTATATTGTACTTTCGTTTTCATTTGCCTCTAAGTATTTTCTAATTTTCCTTTTGATTTCTTCTTTGACCTTTTGGATGTTTAAGTGTATATCATTTAATTTCCTCAAATTTGTGAATTTTTCAGTTTTCCTTCTGTTACTGATTTACAACTTAATCCCACGGTTGTCAGAGCAGATACTGTAATCTACCGAGTAGATTAAAATCTGCTCAGACTTAATTAGTAGCCTAACCTATGGTATATCCTGGAGAATGTCCCAGGTGCACTTGAGAATAATGCGTATTCTGTTGTTGTTGTGTAGAGTGTTCCTTTTATTTCTGTTAGATCTAATTATTTAATTTTGTCCCTTAGGTCTTCTATTTACCTACTTTTACTTACTGTCTGGTTGTTCTATCCATTACTGAGAGTCAGGTGTTGAAGTCTCTATTATTGTAGAACTGCTTATTTTTGTCTTCAATTTTACTTCATACATTTTGATGGTCTATTACTTGGTGTGTAAATCTTTGTATTTGTTATATCTTATTGCTGTATTAGCCAGCCCTGGTGATCTAGTGGTTAAGATTCGGTGTTCTCACCACCACGGCGTGGGTTTGTTTCCCTTCCAAGGATCCACACCACCCTTCTGTTGGTTGTCATACTGTGGCAGTGATTTGTTGCTGTGATGCTGAAAGCTATGCCACTGGTATTTCAAAAACCAGCAAGGTCACCTAAGATGACAGGTTTCAGCAGAACTTCCAGACTAGAAAGACTAGAAAGAAGGAGCTGGCTACCTACTTCTGAAAAAATTGTCCATGAAAACCCTATGAATAGCAGCAGAGCACTTCAAAAAACTGGGCAGGGTTCTGCTCTGCTGTAAACAGGATGGCTAGGAGTCAGAATTGACTCAATGGCACTAATACATTGTTGTGTTAAAACTTTTATTAATATTTAATGTTCTTCTTTGTCCTGCAAACTTTTTTGATTTAAAGTCTATTCTGTCTGGTATCAATATAGCCACCCCTCCTCTCTTTTGGTTATTATTTGCATGGAATAGGTTTTTCCATCCTTTTACTTTCAACCTATTTGTATCTTTGGATCTAAAGTAAATCTCTTGGAGACAGCATGTAGTTGGATCAAGTTTTATTTTTTTTAAATCTATTACGATGGTCTCTGCTTATGATTAGGACTTTAATCTATTTATATTTAGAGTAGTTAGTAATAAGGAGGGATTTCTCTCATTTTGCTATTTGTTTTCTATAAACCTTAAAGATTATTTTTATCCTTCGTTTCCTGCATTATTGTCTTATTTGTGCTTATTTGATATTTTTGTAGTGAAATTGATTCCCTTCTCATTCCTTTGTGAATAGTCTATAACCATTTTTTGAAGTTACCATGGGGTTTAAATTTAACATCCTAATGTTGTAATACTCTAATTTTAATTTATATGAGTTTAATGTGAATAACAGTAAAAAACTCTGCTCTTATACATCTCCATCCCAACCCATTTCAGTTATTGAATTCAAAAATTACATCTTTATACTTTGTGTGCCGAAATCAGACTAATAATTATTTTTTTATGCATTAGTATCTTAAATCATCTAGAAAACTAAAAGTGGAATTACAAGCCAAAATTACAATAAAACTAGCTTTTATAATTTTCAATGTGTTTTCCTTTACCAGAGACCTATGTTTGTTCAAATGGCTTTGAGTTACTGTCTAGTGTCCTTTCTTTAGAATTTCTTGCGGAGTGAGTCTAGTGGTAGTGAATTCCCCTAGATTTTGTTTATCTGGGAATGCCTTAATTTCTCCCTGTTTTTTTTTTTTCCATGAGGAAGATTGGCCCTGAGCTAATATCTGTTGCCAATCTTTCTCTTTTTGCTTGAGGAAGATTGTCCCTGAGCTAACATCTGTGGCCAATCTTCCTCCATTTTTTGTATGTGGGATGCTGCCACAGCATGGCTTCATTAGCGGTGTGTAGGTCTGCACTCAGGATCCAAACCCACGATCCCTGGGCCACTGAAGCAGAGGATGCGAACTTAGGCACTACGCCACCGGGCCAGCCCCTTCCCCTCATTTTTGAAGGACAGTCTTGTCAGATGGAGGATTCTTAGCTGACAATTTTCTTTCCTCAGCACTTTGAATGTTATCAGTCCACTGACTTCTGGCCTCCAAAGTTTCTGATGAGAAATTTGATGATGTTATTGGGGACCCCTTAAATGTGACAAGTTACTTCTCTCTTGCTGTTTTCCAGATTTTCTCTTCATCTTTGTCTTTGAATAGTTTGATTATAATGTGCTTCTATGTGGGTCTCTAGGTTTAACCAGCTTAGAGCTCTTTGAACATCTTGAATATTTATATTCATATCTTTCATCAAATTTAGGAAGTTTGGGACAGTATTTCCTTAAATAAGCTCTGCCCCTTTCTCTCTCTTTTCTTTTGGGACTCCCACAGTGCATCTGTTGGTCTTTTAATTGTTGCCCCACTGGTCCCTTAGGCTCTGTTCACTTTTCTTCAATCTTTTTTTTTTATGTTCCTCAGACTTAATAATTACAATTGTCTTATCTTCAAGTTCATTGATTTTTTTTTCTTCTGCCTGTTCAAATCTACTTTTGATCTCTCTAGTGGATTTTTTATTTCAGTTATTCAACTTTTCAGTTCCAAATGTTTTTTGGTTCCTTTTTGTATTTTCTATCTCTTTGTTGATATTTCCATTTCAGTCATACCTCATTTCCTTGACTTTGTCCATATCTTCTATTAGTTCTTCAAGTATCTTTAAAAGAGTTATTTTAAAGTCTTTGTATAGTATGTCTATCATCTGGTCTTACTTAAAGACAGTTTCTATTGATTTTTTTCCTTTTGTTTGTCCTGAATGGGCCATACATTCCTGTTTCTTTGTTTGTCTTGTAATTTGTGTTGAAAACTGAGCATTTTAATCTTATAATGTGCTAGTTCTGGAGAGCTGATTCTCTACTTTCCCCGGGGTTTGCTAGTATTTTTATTGACGTTGTTGTTGTTTTTATAGGGTGTCTGTGTGCTGGGGATCTGCTGAAAATGTAAACTTAAGATATTCTCAAGTCTTTTGTGAGCTGTATCTTTCCCCAGTCATGTATGATGTCTTTCTAAATTCCCCTGTACAGTCATGAATTGCTTAACAATAGGGATACATTCTGAGAAATGCGTTAAGTGATTTTGTTGTTGTGTGAACATCGTAGAATATACTTACACAAACCTAGATGGTATAGCCTACTACACACCTAGGATATATGGTACAGCCTATTGTTCCTAGGCTGCAAACCTGTACAGCATGTTACTGTACTAAATACTGTAGGCAATTATAACATAATGGTAACTATTTTTGTATATAAACATAGAAAGATATGGTAAAAATACAACATAAAAGATAAAAAATGGTACATCTGTATAGGGCACTTACCATGAATGAAGCTTGCAGGACTGGCAGTTGCTCTGGGTGAGTCAATGAGTGGGTGGTGAGTGAATATGAAGGCTTAGGACATTATTATATACTATTGCAGACTTTATAAACACTATATACTTAGGCTACACTGAATTTATTAAAAAAACCAAACTTTTCTTTCTTTGCTAATAAATTAACTTTAGCTTACTGTAACATTTTTACTTTATAAACTTTTAATTGTTTTTAAAATTTTTGACTCTCTTGTAATAACACATAGTTTAAAATACAAACACATTGTACAGTTGTACAAAATATTTTCTTTATTTATATCCTTATTTTATAAGCTTTTTTCTATTTTTAAAATTTTTGTTTTTATTTACTTTTTAAACTTTTTTGTTAAAAACTAAAACACAAGCACACACATTAGCCTCAGTCACATACTAATAAATTAACCTTAGCTTACTGTCTCCACCACAGCCTTGTTGATTTTTGCAACCTTTTCATCCTTGGCAAATCTTTTGAGGTCATGGATGAACCTCTTGAGTGTCTTTTTCCAGATGCCATTCATACACTCCTTGGTGACATCATCCCAAGCCCAAGCAAAGTTCTTGATGCAGTCACAGATGTTGTAATCCTTCCAGAATTGCATCAGCATCTTCTCAGTGTCTTCCTCAGTTGCAGCAATAGCCTGGGCAGAGGTCCTTCTCAGGTGTAGTCCTTAAAAGCTGCTATGACCCCTTGATCCATTGTTTGGATCAGAGATGGTGTTTGGAGGGAGAAACAGTGCTTTGATATTGGGATGAAGATCACCAATAAAAGGAAGATGTCTAGGAGCATTAACAACAACAAGCAAAATCTTGAAAGGTATGTTATTCTCCAAACAACTTCTCCATTTTGCTGGCATAGCAAGTTAGGAGGACATCTTGGAAGAGGAGGTGAGTCATCCATGCCTTCTTATTGCTCCTAGAGTACACTGGCAGTGTGTGCTTGTTGATATTCTTGAAGGCCCTGGGTCAAGATGACAAAGGGTTTCACTTTGTAGCCTGAAACTTTACCCCCAAGCAAGACTGTTATCCTGTCCTTAAAATCTTGAAACCTGACATTGACTTGGCCTCCTTATGGATGAAAGTCCTTTTAGGTGTCCATTTTCAGAATAGGGAGGTTTCATCCACATTGCATATTTGCTCTGGCAAGTAATTTTCCTCCATAATCAGCTTATCTAGAGTTTCCAAAAGTTCTTCAGCTGTGTTCCCATCAGCGCTTGCAGACTCACCACTCACTTTCACATTATATAATGAATAAAGATTCATGAATCATTTAAACCACCAGAGCTAGCAGTACATTCAACACTGTCATGGAGTCCAGACTTTTCTTTCGATGTTGCAAACAAACTTTTTGCTTTGGCCATGATTACCGTGGTGCTGAGAGGAATACACTTCTGTGTCTGAGCTTCAATCCAGGTCTTTAGAAGTTTCTCCATGTCTGATATAGGCCCTTCTTGAATTTTTGTTAGTCTCATTGCCTTCAATGAAGCAGATCCTTTAACAGCTTCTGTCACTTTGTTTTTGTTCTTCAAGATTGTAGCTATGGTGGAATGGGACATGCCTGACTGGAGAGCAATAACCGTCACTGATTTTTCACCTTTGTAGTCCTTACTTTTAATTTTGTTTCCAGGTCAGTCACTCAACATGGCCTTTTACTGGCAACATTAGCAGTGAATTTTGTAAGCTTAAGGGCCATGGTGAACAAAACAACATGAGATTAAATCAAGCACAAGAGAAAATGATGTAATCAAGAAATGCAGTAAATATGAGAGGTATGAGGCTGCTGCTGGTATAATATAGCATATGATTTTGCAGTAAACTTTTTTTATAAATAGAAAGAGTATGTTCTAAAAAAATAATAAAAGACATAGTATAGTAAATATATCAACGAGTAACATAGTCGTTTATTATCATTATCACGCAGTATGTATGGTACATAATTGCTTTTGCTATACTTTTTTATGATGGGCAGTGCCGTAGGTTTGTTTACATCAGCATCACCACAAACACATGAGTAATGCATTGCACTATGACATTATGATGGCTACAACATCATTAGGTCATAGAAATTTTTCAGCTTCATTATAATCTTATGGGACAACCATCATATATGCAGCCTGTTGTTGACTGAAACCTCATTATGTGGTACATGACTGTGTATGTGGTTGCTTTTGAATGTCCTAGTCCTTAAATGTCTGGCTCTCAAAAGAAGAAAAAGAAAAATGAAAGGAAGGAAGGAACTGGCTCTTTAAATCCTCTGGAAGTTGCTTCAACCAGAGGGGGAGGGGCTTGCAACAATAGCAGTGAGAGTTGCAACAATGGCTGCTCCTCTCTGTGTCTGCACCTCTGTAATCGTAAGTAGTGATCAGCAACATAGATCCCCAATATTTGTAGGACAGGGGCCTTTGTGCCAGACTGGTTCCCACAAGCTCTGTGCAATCTGCTTCTGGAACACATGCACAGCTGCCTGCACGGACCTGGGAGATGGGCGATGAATAGCTGCTATAGACCTAAGAGACGAAATTGATCAAAATTAGCCACAATTTACCATCTAAATATTCTCCTGGAAGTTGCAAGCCTTAATAGACCCTAGAATTCCAAAATAGTTACATCAGACAGCTTCTACCCATGCAATTGTTGTTTAGGTGGGGAGATGGATTCCAGGTAGTGGATTCTACTCCACTATCTTCACTCTACCTCCACTTGTTAGCCCTCTGAAGGAATTAAATTTTGAATTTCTGTATCAGTATTTTATACATCATTTCACTTTTTGTGTGTGTGTGTGAGGAAGATTGGCCCTAAGCTAACATCTGTGCCAATCTTCCTTTATTTTGTATGAGGGATGCTGCCACAGTATGGCTTGATGAGTGGTGTGTAGGTCTGAGTGTGGGATCCGACCCTGTGAACCCCAGGCCACTGAAGCAGAGTGCACGAACTTAACCACTGTGCCACTGGGCCAGCCCCCCCATTTCACTTTATTATTATTTCAATTATTTTATTATTTCAATATTTTATTATTATCTGTTTTTTGTATTGTACTTAATTTGGCTTATTGTCATTTTTCTAGGTTCTGGAGGAAATGCTTCAGTTATATAATTTTCTTATTTTTCCAATTAATATTTCTTAATTATAAGTGGTATTTAAAATTACAAATTCTATCATGTGTGCTATTAATACAGCTGTTTTTTCAAACTTGTTGAGCCAGTTTATTTTGGATTTGTCTTGTAAACAACGTATTCCTGATTCTCTTTTCTATTACAAAACCTGGCAGTTTCTATATTAGGGATTGGAGGACAAAGGTTTTAATCCAGTCACTTTTATTGTGATTATAGCATGTTTGGATTTATTCCAGACACCTTATTATATAATGTATATGCAATAGGCTTTAATACTCATATCTTGTTATTTTTCCTTTGCTGTTCTTTTCTCCTTTCCTGACATTTTTCAGAGTGATAATATAATGTTTTGTTTTACAATGTTTCTTGCAATTATTTTATTTTATTTTTTTGAAAGACTTTTTTAGAGAAGTTTTAGGTGTATAACAGAATTGAGAGGAAGGTATAGAGATTTCCCACATACCTCCTGTTGCAACACGTGCATAGCCTCCCCTATTATCAACTTCATTCACCAGAATTATATATTTTTTACCAAGGGTAAACCTACACTGACACGCCATATTCATCCTAAGTCCATAGTTTACATTAGGGTTCACCCTTTATATTGTTCATTCTATGGAATTAGACAAATGTATAATGACATGTATCCATCATTACAATATCATACAGAGTATTTTCACTGACGTCAAAATCCTCTGTGCTCTGCCTATTTATCTCTACCCCTCACTTCTGTCAACCACTGATATTTTTATTGTCTCCGTAGTTTTGGCTTTTCTAGAAGGTCATATGTTTGGAATCATATAGTGTGTAGCCTTCTCAGATTGGCTTCTTTCACTTATTAATACACACTTAAGGCTTCTCCGTGTCTTTTCATGGCTTCATAGCGCATTTCTTTTCAGCACTGAATAACATTCCACTGCCCAGATGGACCACAGCTTATCTATCCACTTACCTACTGAAGGACATCTTTGTTGCTTCCAAGTTTTGGCAATTATGTAGAAAGCTGCCATAAAAATCTGTGTGCAAGTTTTTCTGTGGATATAAATTTTCGACTTCTTTGGGTAAATACCAAGGAGTATGACTGCTGGATTGCATAGTGAAAGTATGTTTAGTTTTGTAAGAAATAACCTAACTGTTTTCCAAAGTTTTTGTATATCCACCAACAATTTATGAGAGTTTCTGTTGTTCGATATCCTCACCAGAATTTGGTGTTGTCAATACTTTGGATTTTGGTCATTCTAATAGGGGTGTAGTAGTATCTAATTGTTGTTTTAACTTGAATTTCCCTGATGACATATGATGTGGAGCATCTTGCAATTATTTTAAAATTATATATTACATTTATCATCTTCTACTATCACAATTAAGTTGCTAATTTCTATTTTTAAGCAATCATTTTTATCACCTTTTAAGTCAAACAATATCTAAAAACTACTCACAACAAAGCAACCCCTTGGAAGTCTTCCTACTACCCCTTTCCCACCATCTGCAACGTAGAGATCATCTGTAATTTTTAGTTCCAAGTAGCTATTAATTTTCATTTTTTTGTATTATGTGTCAACAGTTTTTTGACTTATTACTATTATTTAGTGATATTGTTTTTCACAACTCTTTATTTTACAACTTTCTTTTTCCTAAATATATCATTTAATTTTTATATTTTTTTAGAAAAGCCCTCTGTAGTGGCAATATTTCTGAATCTGTGTATGCCTGAAAATATTTTTTGTCCTTTTTTGCTTCTTATAATTTCTATAAATTCACATACTTTAAAATAAATGCTCAGGATTTAGTGTTATTAATCAACAATTAATCAACCAATCTTATACTAGTTTATTTGAAATAACATTTTCTTTTTCCCATTTCTTTTTTCTACCAATTTGAAGATAATTTTTCTTTACCTTTTCAGTTCTAAAATTTTGTCACTTTATGCCTAAATATTCAATTTGTCATTGATTCTTCCTTGAATTTTGTTAATATCTTTATTCTGCCCTGGGAATTTTTGTCATTATTTGTTTGTTTACTTTTCTCCCTTATTCTCTCTTTTCGCTTGGTCTGGAATTACTATTAGATATATTTTGGAACTTTTTGGTTTTTTTGCCTCTTCTCTTCATGATCCTTGATCTCCAGGAACCGTCTTCCAGGAATAGAGAAGCCATCTGCTCTCTGCCGGCACACTAATTCAGCTGTGCTAATCCTGTTACTGACTACATCCTGGCACCTTTGCAAAAATCAGTTTCACATTTTAAATTTCTCAATTCTTTATTTTTTATGGTATAAAAACCAGTTTTTGTTTTGTTTTGTTTTGTTTTTGATGAGGAATATTGGCCCTGGGCTAACATCTGTGCCCATCTTCCACCATTTTGTATGTGGGATGCGGCCACAACATGGCTTGATGAGCAGTGTGTAGGTCTGCGCCCAGGATTCGAACCTGCTAACCCTGGACCACCGAAGCAGAGCACATGAACTTGATCACTATGTCACTGGGCCAGCCCCAAAAACCAGTTATTGGTTGTTTTTGTTTGGATATCATGTTCTCTCTACTCACTCTGAAAATATTTATTGCAATTACTTTAAAATACTCTTTGCTCTTTTAGTCATATTTTTCTTTTTTTTCAACTTATTTTTCATGGTATTTGTTCCCCTTGGGTAGTTTTTGAAGAAAATCAAATCCTGTGCTTGGATATATTTATTTCATCTCTCTTTAGAGTCCAAATTCATGACCAGATGAATGTGTTCTGTTGATTATACAATAAAACTCAATATGTAGCACCTTTGCATGAGAAGGAGTTGATGGTGTTTATTTGGAGTCAGCATGGAAGACAATATTAGGAAACTTCATTGGAAATTGTTCAGGAAATGTGTAAAAGGCATTTAGATGCGTAAATGGAAGAATTAATTTTGCTGGAAACAAATTGAACTCTTAGGTTTACGCTATACATTGATTGAAGTATAGGAAATGAAAAGAGAGCTAGTTGGAGGTAATATTTGGAACTTCTGTAAATTTTGTAATTATTCAGTCATTATTGATATTTCAGGATGTTTGGGGAACACTTTATGGCTTTCAAATTAAGCCCTCACTACATAAAGATTACTACACAAAGAATCAGAATTGAAAACATATTTTATACTTTGGTTATAATCTTGTCAGGCACGAAGAGAAAGTTAATACAGAAAAGTCTTTTCCCTGAGAAAGATATCAGGCACAGCTATGTCCCAGCATGTGTGGACAGCCTAGAGAAGAAAATTCTCTAGAGAAATAAGACTCCAGAGAACTTTCTAAATTTGATTTTTTTTTTTTTTTTTTTTTTGTGAGGAGATCAGCCCTGTGTTAACATCCGCCAATCCTCCTCTTTTTTTGCTGAGGAAGACGGCCCTGGGCTAACATCCGTGCCCATCTTCCTCCACTTTATATGGGACGCCGCCACAGCATGGCTTACCAAGCAGTGCGTCGGTGCGCGCCCGGGATCCGAACCAGCGAACCCCGGGCCGCCGCAGCGGAGCGCGCGCACCTAATCGCTTGCGCCACCGGGCCGGCCCCCTAAATTTGATTTTTGACTCCTTCTTTCAGCAGATCAACACTAACCTGCTCACACTTTTTGCCTGGAGCAACTCTCACAGAGCCCAGAATTTTTCTTACTAGAGGCAGGAGGACAATGTCAGGACAGGGTCAAGCTTGAAAGGCCAAGGGCGTGATTCCCAATAGTTCCACCTACTGCATTTCTTTGAGTTATGCCTCCTCCTGCAGCCCTAGGAAGTAAAGAAGTTCAACCAAGGGAAGCAGCTCTTGAAAAAGTGCAGTCCTTCTAGTGGAGGCACTAGAAAGTACCCTAAGGGATATGAGTAACAGCATAATAATATAAAATGAACAAAACAAATGTCCTTAAAAATAAGGGAAAATATTATCCACATTTATCATGAACATACAGCCTTAAGAAATAACCATTTGTGCATACTGTGTGGATTTGTCAGCTGTCACCTAATAATGCTGCTTCAAACAGCTTAACTCAGTGCTTGTCATGACAATTTTTATGTTTATTGCTTGTGTGTCTGTGGCTCAACTGGAGTTGACCCCCCATCTTGGTTGACTTCAGATCTGCTTTACATCTCTCCACATTCTCTTTGAAGCTACAGCTTCCCTGGGCATGGTGTTAAAAATCATTGAAGTGCAAGGAATAACCCAAACATGCACATACATATAATGCTTTGATTATTTCGTGCTCACAAACATTGCACTGTGAAAGCAAGTTAAGGAATGGAGAAGAAAAATCTGTTCACCATGAAGTCATGTCAAAGGCTTGAATATAATTCTTTTAAAGGAAGAAGTAAAGAATTGAGGCACTGATTTAATTTACTATTGTCTACACACTTGATCAAAATTATTTGTGTCATTTTGACATACAGCATGCCTTCACTCCTTCCATAAGGCAGCCTAAAGTTTCATCTATTCATGGCATCAGGCCTGAAGCCCAGGAGTTTGGGATCTACATTACATCCTGATACAGCTCCTCTAGATTTGGAGACCCAGGAGCTCAAAAGACTAGGACGCCTCCTCTAACCAGTCACTTTCCTCCTTACTAAAACCACAACACATAGGATGTAAAAGAAACTAGGTAATTGTACCACTAGGTGTGATAATATGGTAGTTGAAGTAATAAACTCAGTGGATGGATAGAAGAACCAAATGAATAAATCCAAGGTGTGAACGGTGAGCTTGAATATCACTTTACGGAACTCTCCTGAAGGCACCAGGAAGGAATAAAGAGATAGAAAGAGAGCAACATTGAGACAAGGAATACAGAATTAAAAGTGCCAACATCCATAAAATAGGATGTTCAAATGCTGAGAAAAAAATAAATGGAAGGGAGGAAGTATTTTAAAGATATACGTACTGAGAATTTTACAACTGTTAAAAAATATAGAACCTCATTTGACAGAGATTATAGAGCACCAAACAGGTCAGAACTAAGATTCATACTTAATACATTATATTTAAATTTTGAAAGATTAAATACTAATGAACAACGCTAATATGTCCTATGAATGGAAGCAGTGTATCTATAAGGAATACAATTCAGATCCAGTTAACCTTAGAGTCCTCAAAAGAATTACTGAATGCCAAAAGACAATAAAGTAATACTTTCAAAGAGATGGGATGAGGACTTCAAATCTGGAATTTCAGATCATGCTAAATTATTATTTTAAAGTGAAATAAATTAAGGTCATAGACACTTGAGAAAGTTTATCACAAAATGATTTACTGTGAAAGCTCTTAAAGGGGAAGCAGTCCGGGAACAAGAGGAAAAAAAAAAATACAAGAGAAAACAAAATTGAGGTGGCAAATAATTTATTAAATTTATTGTATATATTTTTAAAATGAGACGTTTCTGGGTATATCTATACATGTTAAAACATCAAATGATACACTTAATTAGGGGCAGTTTGTAGCATGACATTTACATCTCAGTAAACCTATAAAAATTGTATGGCTATCATAATCTAAGCAAAAACTGGCTGAAGACCACATAGCAATAAGGTTGGGTAGAGAAGTCAAGAAAGAGGTAACTTTATAGGGATGGGGAAGATATAAACAATATAGAATTCAATAAAATTGTGAAAGGAAAAATAAATTGTGGATTTAGTTCATTAGTAAAACCAACAGAAAAACGAAAATAAAACAATTTTCAAAGCAGTAGAAGAAAATTTGATATGTACACTAGGATATAGGAAAAGAGGGGAAAGAAAAAATATATATTAAAGTAAAATAAAGAGTAAACAGATTAAAATGACAAATTTAAATCATAATACTAGATATTTACAATAAATATAAATGACAGAGATATAACAGGATCCAGCAGAAGGGCTTCAGAGTGGGACTGGTCTCCCACAGAGCTCCATGAACACCTGCTGCCACTGAGCATTTGTGGCAATGAGTCCTAGTAGACTGTTCAGGCGGCAGATCAGGCAGTCTGCCTGTCGTACAGCTGCAGTCAGAAGGCTGGCATCTCTGTCTGGTCACATCTGGGGAGGTGCTGGTGTGCACACTGAGCTGACAGTGCAGACTGAGGCTGAGTTGCCGGCACACCACACTGCAATAATCCCCTAGAGCCACGCCCTAGAGCCTGGTGTTGTGTTTTGCTGGGGTTCTGTATCACTTCACATGCAAGTCAATAGGGCAATCCACATCTGCTGCTGTTTCTGTCTCTGAAATCCCATGAAATGTGGTTCAAGACCTGGGCATTACACCCTACTTGACCCAGTGACATCTCTAATAGAAATCTGTAAGGTAAAGGAATAAAAAAAAAAAAGGGAATTTGCCTTTCAGTAAGATGATGAACTGGGGATTTGGATGGTCCTTTACTCCTGAAAAACCTACATATGCTGGATAAATGACCACAACTGTGGTCTTAAGTGTACTGTTGGCCTCATAAGAAGGTACGATAAATCTCTAAGGGTTGGGGGGAATATAATGAAGAGTAAGCTGAAACTTAAGAGGTAGGTGAGCATGAATCAGAGCAAAATGCTATCCTGCGAACCTACTGTGGGAGCTGAACCAGATTGTTTGTTAGAGGAATTAAGCTCATAAACACATATAGGAAGTAGTCCAGGAACAAGAGAAAAAAGTCTAGGAGAAAAAAAATTCAGGTGGTAAAAAATTTACTATTTTTATTAATTTTTATTATTTTTGTCCCATCCACATTGGATAGATGTGGTTATACTTTCTTTTACCTTTGTCGCCTCCATGAAGAAGACATGCCCCAGCTAGCTTGCTGTTCCAAAGGGGAAGAGAGATACATGGAACAAACCTGGATTCAATCTGCAGCTTGGAACTAAGCCCAGCAGACCCAGCCTAGATCAACTTCTTCCTCTGCTTAATCTTGCCTTCCTTGTTTTTCTATAGGTGTATCTTTTAAGACCATGCCCCCAGTAAATTGTCTTCATCTGATTCTCTGAGAGTCTAGATCAGCCAACTCGAAAACACGATTATTGCTTCAAGCTACTGAGTTTTGGAGTGGTTCGTTACACAGCATTATTGTGGCACTTGCTAACCAATACATTATTTTAAAAGATTCTGTAGTTGTAGTTTCCCTGGTAGAAAATGGGCACCCAAGATTTGATTTAAGAATAACCAACAGGGCTGGCCTGGTGGCGTAGTGGTTAAGTGCTTAGGCAGCCCAGGGTTCGCTGGTTCCGATCCTGGGTACAGACCTACTCACCACTCATCAAGCCATGCTGAAGCAGCGTCCCACATAGAGGAACTAGAAGGACCTGCAACTAGGATATGCAACTATGTACTGGGGCTTTGGGGAGAAAAAAGAAAAAGAGGAAGATTGGCAACAGATGTTAGCTCAGGGCCAGTCTTCCTCAAAAAAAAAACAAAAAACAAAAAACAAAAAAAGAATAACCACAATCTTTTCTCAAGAGCCAAGGTTCAATTTTGCCTAAACTATGAGTTGTAGAGACATAAAGATGCCTCTCAGTTTGGGAGGAAGAAAGAAAGAAATGTCAACTGGTGTGAGTAGAACAGGAAGTGAAGTAGAAAGGGAGCCTCAGGAATGGTGCTAAGCGTATCAGTGTGTAGTGAGAATAGGAATGTTATGGACTGCATATTTTGTCCTCCTAAAATTCATATGTTGAAGCCCTAACCCCCAGTGTGGCTGTGTATAGCCATGTGGCCACTCATGAAGCAACTAAGGTTAAATGAGGTCATCAGGGTGGGGTGCTGATCTGATAGAATTAGAGTCTTTATAAAAGGAGACACCAGAGAGCTTGCTTTTCTCTCCTCCAGTGCAAGAACCAAGGAAAGGCCATGTGAACACACAGGCAGAAAGAGACCATCTGTAGCTAGAATGAGAGCTCTCACTAGAAACTGAACGGCTAGACCCTTGATCTTGGACTCCGGGCCTCCAGACTGAGAAAATACATTTCTATTGTTTTAACCACACAGTCTGTGGTATTTTGTTATGGCAGCCCATGAAGACTAATACAATGGTCCACCAAACCCATCTCACAGCTACTGAAAATATTGCTGCTGCAGGCTCACAGATTCTCGCTGGATCTTACCTTCCACCACAGAGAATTGCTCCATGCAAGAATATGCCTTTTCCCAGGGTGTGGTTCACAGCCAATGACTAGCTGATATGGGTGATCAAAGACCCCCATTATAAGTGTATTAATAGATCAGCCCTCTGCCCAATCTTGTCTTCATCACTTTCCTGCAGGTTTATCTCACAAGAACACTTCTCAATAAATTTTCTACACCCAATTCTCTGTCTCAGAGTCTGTGTACAGATAACCCAATCAAAGGCAGGTTGTACCTTCTCATTAAATATAGGAAGCTGACTACTGGGCTATCCAAAGGCAAGGGCTCATCTCATGTTTAGCTTACACTGGTATAAAGGAAAACACTTGAGCCTTGCAAGACTGATGCCTCAGAAGAAATGAAGTAGGTGCTTGAGACAGCAAGTGAGATGGGATGGGTTTATAAGACACGGAACCATTTACTAGGCAACCCAGGGATGACTAGGGAAATTAACATGGTAAAATACAAGGGTTCTTTCAGTAACAGTAGATGAGCACTTAGAGCATTTAATTGTCATAAAGAAAATTATGATCTCAAAAGCCAGTGAATTCTGACACATATATGATATCTTTATTTTTATATACGCATTTAGCAAAATTGGGATTATTCTGTATATTAAATTTTATGTACTGTTTTATTTCAGTTTTTAAAAATTTTTTAGGTCATAAAATAATTTTCAAAAGCATGACTTTTGATGATTGCATGCTTTCATATACTAGATATACACCATAATTTATTTACCCATTTCTGTATTTTTGGACCTTTATATTATTTTCTCATTTTATTTGCTATTATAAATAACATTGAGATGACTATCATTGCACATAAATCTTAATGTGTATTTCTGATTATTTTCTGGTGATAAATCTGTAGAAGTTGGATTGCTGAGTCAAAAGAAAGACTATTTTGAAAGCTTTTAATATATATTGCAGAACTGTGATCCATAAGTGTAAAATATGCACTCCTTCCAGCCTTTCAATCAGTGTATGTTTATTGAGTCACAAAATGTAATGGGAACTCTATCTAGATGTTGGAGAAAGAAAAGGCAGGTAGGGTCTCATTCTCAGGTTTCTTGTATTCCGGCAGGAAGACAACTATAACTAATAGCAAAAATGAGATAATACTAGGTAGTGATAAGTTCTATGAAGAAAATAAAGCAGGCAGTGGCACAGAGAATAAAAGCATTGGTGAGATGGTCAGAAAACTCTTAGAGGAAGTGACTTTGAAAGACCTGAATGACACCTGGGAGCTAGCCATGCAAAGAAATAATTGTCTACTCATAGCACTACCAAAAATTACTCATTAAAAAAAAAATCTTTGGATATTTTATGTGGAAGTGAGATCCCATTACTATGTTAATTTTATCCTTTTATTATTTTGGAGAACTTTTCTTTTCAAATGCTTATTGGTCATTTGCATTGCTTTCCTTATGATTGTCCTACCATGTTTTGTCAATTTATTTATCTATTAGCCTATTAGTGGTTTTCTCACTAATCTTCAAGGACTCCTCATATATTAAATATAATAACCCTTCAAATGTCAATGTTTGCTGCAAATATTAGTTCCCAGTTTTCCATTTGTCCTTTTCTTTTGTTTTTACTATTTCTATAGAACTTTTCTTTCTCTCCAAATTTTTACATAGTCAATCTGTTCATCTTTTCCTTTGTGATTTTCCATTTGCAACAAGCTTTAAAAATGACTTTCAAATGATCACTTTTGTAATTTAGAAGTGAAAGTTTTCCTAGACTGATAGAAGTTAAATTTGAGCCTAGATATCTCTGATCCCCAAAGCCTCTTTTCTTTCCATTCTACCACACTACTTTAAAAATGAGCTGGCATATATAAGGCAGCCTGTGATTTTAGTTTTTTAACATGTCCTTTATAACCAGCCAGCTGGTTAATGTTTTGTCAATATCTAGAAAAAGTGGAATACAAGAAAAAATAAACTCCACTGTCTTTGGATTTTGAGATTTGGGGCAATACACTATTTGGCCCCAATTAGTACAACCCAAGAAGTAAGGAGAGCCTCAGTAGAAGGAAGAGGAAATCGAGTCGTCCTCAGCACCCCCAAATGGTATCAAATTTCAAGTTCCGTGATCAGGAGATAGAGATAAAAATGCTATGAAGAAATAGAGTCAGAGAAATATCAAGTGGAAGACCTGGAGCTGAAACAACAAAAAATATAGTTTGGCGCTTGATTTTCACTGAGACGTAGGCTTATGGGGTTGGCTAGGACCAGGGACTTGGTGGTGTCTGTCTATGTCAGGGCAGAAACAGCCCTGAGAGTGGTCTGCTGAGTCCTTTCATTCAGTGGAATTAAAGAATATGCATACTGCAGTACAACACAGCATGAACACAGCATAATATAAATATATATATAACCATAGAGAATATGCACACTACAACACAACATAATATAAAAACATATACATAACTATGTGCAGTTTCATGTATGAGTCTTCATTAGATTATCAACTGTAACAGGCACTGTTTAAAGTATTTTCATTTTCTCTCTTCTGGTATGCCCCAAACAAAACAGGTTTATAGAGAAAATGTATCATTTTCTTAGAAAGTAGGGACAGTCTATCAGATGTAAGCCTTCTTTCCTGCTCTGATAAGAACATGGAACATACGTTGCTATTGACTCTTCTTCCCTATATTTTTTTGTTACTTTTTATTTCATATTCTGCAGTTGCACTTCATAGACTTCAGCATCAGGTTATATCCAACTACATCTCAAACTTCAAATCCTTACACTTCCTCTGGAATCTTCTCTCAACTCCCTTTCCCATCCTTATAATTTATATGTACCCTCCAGGTTTTCACCTCATAAAAGGGTAAAGAAAAAAGAAACACCTTTTGTTTTCATAGTGTAAGAAGTGGAGCTCCTAGCGGTTCTTCTGCCAGCATGGCAGTTGACAAGAGCTGGGCAGCCTGTGTAAAACAAGACACAAAAGAATCAAGACTCGCCCTCAAATGTTGTATCTGATGCCTCTAACAATTTTTACCCAGGAAAGCGTGGCATTGTGTCAGTCTTTTGCACCAGCAACACTATTGTTACCATCGAGGTTAGCATCTCCACCACCACTGAATGCTATTCCTCATTCGTCTTGTGAATAATGGCACATAGCATGATCTACTTGTTCTATAAAGCCTGGAATAACATACCTGGGGCTCATACTGTAGGAGTAAAATATAAATGTCTCTCTTTTCTGATATTCTTGTTTTCATGCAGCAATAAGGGAAGAGGAAGGAATGAAGATACATGCAAAAAACATAAAAGTAATTCCAATTCATGAGAAAATCTATCATTTACAGGCAAGTGGAATGTAAATGGTATAGGTTTTGGAGACTTGCAGCCCCAAATGAAACCACAGCTCTACAAATGAGGCACTGTGGCACTTTATCTGACCTTTCTGTGCCTCTGTTTCCTCCTCTGTAAAATGCACAAAAGGTTTTTATAAAATTGGTTCATTTTATGCATATACCGCTTCTAGAATAATCCCTAGCCTACAGTAGTTGCTCATTAAAAAAGTAATAATAATAGCAAAAAAATTTTAGATTTTCCATTCAATAAGTGAGCTTATAAGTACCTACTTTTATGATAATTAAATGTTTCTCTTTGAAATAATCTGAAAAATAAATCCTAATGTTCTGGTATATTCTTTTTGTTCCTATCCATGATCCTTTTGAATAGTGAGAGGACAATATTTTCTAGGAAGAATCTGTGTTTTGACAACTACACATTTGCTTGATAATGTTTTCTGAAATAAGTAACTAGTAATGGTTTTAGCTATATTGTAGGTACTCACTAAAATGCCTTTTTGTGTCTATATTTTTCAAACATAGAATAAACTATTAGAAAAGTGCTCAGTTATAGCATGTAACCCTGTCTTACTAATTACACCAAATCACAAGTCAGTTTCAGCCTCTTTTCCAGAGGTTGTAAATAAAATCTCAAATCGACTGACATATTTCTCATCAAGACAAAGACATGGAGCCAATTAGTGAAAGTAAGTTCATCTAGTGAGGTCTAAAGAGACCTGGGCCCTAGTTTAGATTGTGTCTACTTGCATCAATAAGAAAAAATATTAAACTTTTTGAGATCTCACTGTCCTCAGTTGTCAAATGCAGATAATGACATTGATCTTGCCAATGGACAGGGTCATTATGAGGGTCACCTGGTACAATGGCTGGAAATGTGCTGTAACAAAGAGATGGAAATGAAGTACAGAATCAGACTTTCTTAATAGAACTTGCTGTCACCCAAAGCTTTTGCTCTGGGTTGTCTCAGGTTGTACAACTCAAGGTGAAGGCCCAGAATTCAAACAATTGAACAGAGGAAATATCTGGGAACTAGAAAACGTAGAACAGGCTGGTCTAGGCTGAAAAACAGATGAGAAGTAAGGAAACTAGTCCACAGTAAGAAAGTAGATTAAACACAGAAAGATCCCAAGGCTCTAGTATTGCTGAGCATAACTGGTTGGGTGCTCCCTGGAGCACAAAGTTTTGAAGGGCACATTGTGTTTAAACAGCGAAGGTTGGGCAGAAGCAGTTGGACTGGCTTCTCTGGAGGCACTATCAATGGACCTCCCATCTCATTGGATCTCTTTACCCAGACACACAGCCTTGGCACTTCAGAAGGGTGTAGGAGAGAAGGTACACGTGCCCATGAGTTTCCACCCTTTGATACACAGCAGAGTGTTGTTTGGCTTCCAAGAAACAAGGTTTAGTAGAGTATTTCAGGGGAGACATGAGCAAGTAAGAAAATAAGTGTTTTGTCTCTGAGATAAATATGATCTGAGGCATTAGTTGGCATCCTATGAAAGAAATATCAAAGAGAAAAATCCAGCTTTATCTATTGGACTCATCACTTGGCTCTTTCAGAAAATAAATTTTCTAAACTTAATGTCTAAATGAAAATGAGGATACCATACTAGTCAAGGTTCCCTAAAGAGGGACAGAGACAGAGACAGAGACAAGAGACAGAGAGGGAGAGAGTTTAAAGAATTTGCTTCCAAGACTGTGAAGGCTGACAAGTCTGAAATCCGTAGGGCAAGCTGGCAGGCTGGAAACTCAGGTAAGCCCTGAGGATGTAGTCTTTTTTTTTTTTTTTTTTTAATTTTATTTTTCCCCCAAAGCCCCAGTAGATAGTTGCACGTCACAGTTGCCCATCCTTCTAGTTGCTGTATGTGGAACGCGGCCTCAGCATGGCCGGAGAAGCGGTGCGTCGGTGCACGCCCAGGATCCGAACCCGGGCCGCCAGCAGCGGAGCGTGCTCACTTAACCGCTAAGCCATGGGGCCAGCCCTGATGATGTAGTCTCGAGTCTGAAGTTCGTAGGGGATACCAGCAGGCTGGAAACTCAGGCCAGGTTTCTAAACTACAGTCTTGAGGCAGAATTACTTTGAGAAACCTCAGTCTTTGTGCTTAAAGCCTCCAACTGATTGGATGAGGCCTACTCACATCGTTGAGAGTAATCTGCTTTACTAGAGGTCAACTGGTTATAAATGATAATCACATCCACAAATACCTTCACACAACATCTAGAGCAGTATTTGACCAAACAACTGGGCACCATTACTTAGCTAGGTTGACACATGCAGTTAACTATCACAGATCCTTACCTCATGGGGTAAATATAATATATAGAACATTTAGCGAGGGGGTTGACAAAATTTCCTTTGTCAGCATTTGATTTGGGTGACTGGTGGAAGTGAAGAATATTGAAGGAGATACATTTCAAATATATCAAATGGAATCTAAATTCTTTTCCACTTGGCTAGATATGTATATGTTAATATTACTTTATGTTGAAGAAATTGATGTGGTTTGTGTCAAGAAAACCAGAAAAACAGTGTTATGTGTGGAAAAGAGCACAGGATTTGGGTGTGCCAGACCCAAGCTTGAATCTAAATTATGCTCTGTGTTACTTTGGACAAGCTGCTCTCATCCTCAGTTTCCTTATCTGCAAAATGGATCTAATAATGTCATTTCCTAGAGTTTTGGGGATATTTGAAACACCTAGAACATGGAGTTTTTCAGAAAATAGTTTAATATATAAAGATTTTTTTTCTTCTCTTTTCATTCTTTTTAGCTTGCTGAGTAGAAGCTCATTTTTCCATCTGAGAATGAAACTATAAAATTCTATAACTTTGGCCATTTATGATTATTAAACTCAGGCCAATCCCATACTGAATTTAAAGCTTTTGTCTCCTTCATCATTGGCTGTAACCAAGGGTGAGAAGGCTTGGAGTGGATGTTGGGCGTGGCTTGTTCCTTCATTTCTCCTTGTCATCTCTCTTCTGGACCTTGAGTGAAGAGCTATAATGAGACTGTAATGTTCATATGTAACTAGGCGGTGCTGACATGATGCAGAACTTCTCCTGGCCTTCCCCTCATGTCTGTGGGGCATCTCTAGACGTGGCAGGATTTGTATGGAGTATTTGGTTTTCTTGGAGAGGTATCCAGATTTTCCCGGCCTCTATCTCACTGAAGACTACCTTTTTTTCCATTGAGGTATAATTAACATACAACATTATATTAGTTTCAGGTGTACAGCACAATAATGTAACATTTATATACACAAAGTGATCACCAAAATAAGTCTAATTAACATCCATCACCATACATAGTTATGGAATTTTTTTTTCTTGTGATGAGAACTTTTAAGGTTTACTTTCTTTGCAGCTTTCAAATATGCAATGCAGTAGTATTAACTATAGTTGCCATGCTGTACATTACATTCGCATGACTTATTTATTTCATAGCTGGATGTTTGTACCTTTTGACTCCCTTCACCCATTTCACCCACTCCCACCCCTACCTCTGGCAACCACCAGTTTGTTTTCTGAATCTGTGAACTTGTTTACTTTTTATTTTTTTTAGATTCCACATATAAGTGAGATCATACAGTGTTTATCTTTCTCTGTCTTATTTCACTTAACATAATGCCCTCAAGGTCCATCCATGTTGTCACAAATGGCAAGATTTAATTCTTTTTTATGGCTGAATAAAATTCCATTGTGTGTGTATATATATATATATATATATATATATACACCACATTTTCTTTATCCATTCATCCCCCGATGGGCACTTAGCTTGTTTCTATATCTTGGCTATTGCAAATAATGCTGCAGTGAACATGGGGATACATATATCTTTCAAGTTAGTATTTTTGTTTTTTCAGACAAATACCCAGAAGGGGAATTACTGGATCATATGGTAGTCCTATTTTCAATTTTTTGAGGAACTTTTATATTGTTTTCCATAGTGGCTGCACCAATTTACATTCCCACTAACAGTGCACGAGCGTCGCCTTTTCTACACATCCTCACCAACACTTGTTATTTCTTGTCTTTTTGATAACAGCCAATTCTAACAGGTATGAGGTGATACCTCATTGTAGTTTTGATTTGCATTTCCCTGATGATTAGTAATTTTGAGCATCTTTTCACGTATCTGTCGGCCATCCGTATGTCTTTTTTGGAAAAATGTCTATTCAGATCCTGTGGCCATTTTTTAATTGGATTTTTCTTTTTTGCTATAGAGTTGTATGAATTCTTTATATATTTTGGATAGTACCCCTTATCAGATATATGATTTGCAAATATTTTCTCCCATTTAGTAAGTTGTCTTTTCATTTGTGATTTCCTTGGCTGTGCAGAAGCTTTTCAGTTTGATGTTGTCCCACTTGAAGACTACTTTTAGAGGGGCATATGTGTCCCTTCATTAGCTACCCCTATCAAGAATCTACACCTCCAAGATCTTCTCTTCAGAAGAAGCCACTGGGGCTACTGAAGTCCTCTTCCTTCTATGTCTTCTGGGGCCTTGCGGATCTGGGATGAGGAGCAGCACAATTTTTCCTACTGGTTAGGGCTACTCTTATATATAAACCTCGCATGTTCGGATATCATCCTAACTAGCAAGAACCAAGCAGTCTTCTTTGTTTACATTCCTGAGGGCACATCCATCCAGCTCCTCAAGAACTCTCTCACAATGCAGTGTTCTCAGGAAGCATTAGGACAGCCCTGCAGATTCGTGATACTGTGAACATCATATGGCGAGTGAAATGCCAATCTCTCTTTCTTGCAGACATACCCGACCTCTGAGGGTAATTTGCTTAGAGCTCCACTGCCCACCATCTCTTGGCTTTAGGGATGTGGTGGTGAGGGGGATCACAGCGTAAAGAGAGAGTAATTTCTCTTGTACCATGTTTTTATTCCCTACAAGACTGAAGATGTTCTAAAAAAATGACTCTCTGTTTCTCCTCTGTCTCTCCTCAGTCATCCATTATATATTCTGGGTTGACAAATTATCTAGTGGTGATTGTTCCAGAAATATTTACATTCTATCTTTGTAATTGTTGGGGGCTATATCTGACCTCATTTATTAGTGGCTGTCTTTTGAATATAGGCCTTAATTGCCAATTACAGAGCAAGTGGAAAAATTCACTCTGCATCCTGTTACAGTAGCTATTATTATTATCGCAGGAACAGTAGCTCCTTTGTTCACACCAAACTCATAACCCTCTGTTTTTCTCCTTTATGACTATTGTATAATGTATAATTTCTGGATGGTGGCATGTTGGGGCATAAAATACTGTAACTTTCTCCTACATAGATTTCCACTAGGGGCTCCTTTACAATAATTTTATGTTTTTAAAAATAGCTCCATACCTTCTTCAAGATCTTGTTTCCTATTTCAGAAAGACTTATTGGTCTTCCTCATGCTGAGAAAAATAACATTCAAAGAACAGAATATAGCATGTTCCCCAGGGCTTGCTTTCTACAAGGTTACTGTGGGGGAGACCAACCAAGGCATTTCAACAAAATTGTGTCCTTTTTCTGCAAATCCTGGCAACATCTCCCTTTAGACTCCATCTTCTGATATTTGCTGTCCAATTCACAGTTTAATTAACTATCTTTCAGGAAAACCAGAACCAACAAAATTCTGTGTAAACTGGAAGAACTCCATTCTTATAAGGTAAAATATCATGCTGCATTGCCCTGGGGGCCGTAGATTCTGGCTTAGCTAAACACAGCTGCAGGTATTCCAATTAGTACCTTGAAAGGACTGACAGTGAAGGCTTTGGAATAGACCTGTGGTAAGCGAACTAAGCTGTATCTACCTGATACCAAATAGAACATTAGGATGCCCTTGACAGGGTCATAATCTCCCCTCCTCTCCAAACCAACATTCTATTAAGTTGGAAACAGAGAAAAACTAGATTTTCAATTAATCTAAATGGAACCCATCTTTACGTATGTTTATTACTCAAATGTAAGATGTCCTCTCTTCAACTTTTTCAGGCTCCCCCAAAACAAAACTA
The DNA here is from genome assembly GCF_020826845.1 of Diceros bicornis minor. Classification (NCBI taxonomy): domain Eukaryota; kingdom Metazoa; phylum Chordata; class Mammalia; order Perissodactyla; family Rhinocerotidae; genus Diceros; species Diceros bicornis. The sequence goes on along the minus strand of NC_080749.1, from coordinate 9,978,949 downwards.
CACTTGTCTAGGAGCATTAGGGAGAAATGCAGAGCTTACTGAAGATTCTGTGGGTGAGATAGAGAAGATGAGTTCTCACAGCCCAGCACTGAGCTTTGAATTAGCAATATCCCTTCCTCTCTGCATCACAGTTGCTAAGTCTCTGTGTTGTCTCTTTCCTTTTTTGCACTCAGGTTTCCTGGCTCTTGACGACTTTTCTGACTTCTCTTTCTCTTCACTCCTTTCCACAGGCTTCTCAATTTCTCTCTTAGAGCCAGTTCACTTTGCCCCTGCTTTTTTATTTTGTGTTCTGCATTTATTACTTAATGTTTTTCTCAAGAGTGGAAAATGCTTTTGTTTTTGAGGATTTTGTTTGTGCTCACTAAAGGAAAGGTGATCTGGTTGCTAGGATTCTCCCTTCTCTGAAAGCAATGGGTTATAGCAAATGACAACTTGCTCCTGCTCCGTGCTAATATTCAAAGTAAGAGATTTATTATGTCTACTCAATGGGAGATAAAATGATTTATAATTTACCATTTATTTGAATTATGTGCAGAAACTCATGCTAACTGGCACCATATTTCCTATTTATTCCACTGATATTTTAGTACCCCTTGCAGATTGATGCCTCCAGCAGATGCCCAGATGACCAGCCCACTAATATGTGTCTCGGTGACCCCGACCCTGAGCTCTCCCAAGCCTAAGATTTCATACACACACACAATACGAAGAGAAAATAAAACAGATTTGAACACTACAGAATTTTATTTTCAATTTTTTTGTTGTAGTAAAATACACACAACATAAAGTTTACAATTTTGAACAATTTTTCAGTATAGTTCAGTGGTATTAAACACATTCATAATGTGAAACCATCACCACCATCCAGCTCCACAAATCTTTTCACCTTGCAAAACTGAAGCTCTATACCCATTAAACAATAATTCTCCATTCCTCCCTTGTCTCACCCTGACAACCACCATTCTACTTTTTGTCTCTACAATTTTGACTACTCTGAGTACCTCTTACATGTGGAATCATACAGTATTTGTTCTTTTGTGACTGGCTTATTGCACTTAGTATAATGCTCTCAAGTTTCATCCATATTGTAGCTTATTGCAGAATTTCCTTCCTTTTAAAAGCTGAATAATATTCCATTGTATGTATATGCCACATTTTGCTTATCCATTCATCCATCCATGGTCACTTGAGTTGCTTCCACATTTTAGCTATTGTGAATAATGCTGCTATGAACATGAGTGTACAAATATCTTTTTGAGACCTTGATTTCAATTCCTTGGGGTATACACCCAGAAGCAGAATTGCTGAATCATATGAAAATTGTGTTTTTAACTTTTTAGCGAATTACCATACTGTTTTCCACAAAGGCGGTACCATTTTACATTCCCATCAACAGTGCACAAAGTTCTGATTTCTCCAAATTCTCACCAACATTTGTCATTTTCTTTCTTTTTTTTCAATAGTATCCATCCTAATGGGTGTGAGGTGATATCTCATTGTAGCTTTGATTGGCATTTCACTAAAGGTTAGTGATACTGAGCATCTTTCTGTGTGCTTATTGGACATTTGTATAAATTCTTTGGAGAAAAAGCTATTCAAGTCCTTTGCCCATTTTTGAGTAAGGTTGTTTGTTCTTTATTGTTGAGTTTTAGGAGTTCTCTATATATTCTGGATGTGCATATATATATATATATATACACACACCACATACAGTCATGCACCACATAACAATGTTTATGTCAATGATACACTGCATATATGAAGGTGGTCCCATAAGAGTCGTACCATATAGCCTATCTGTGTAGTAGGCTATGCTATCTAGGTTTGCTTAAGTACAATTTATCTTGTTTGTACAATGACAAAATTGCCGAATGATGTATTTTTCAGAACATATACCTGTCATTAAGCAATGCATGACTGTATATATATGAGATATCCAGTTGTTAAATATTTTCTCCCATTCTGTAGGTTACCTTTTTATTCTATTGACAGTGTTTTTTCTGAACAAAATTTTTAAATTTTCATGAAGTCCAATTTGTTTAATTTTTATTTTGTTACTTGTGTCTTTGGTGTTATATCCAAGAAATCATTGCCAAATCCAATGTCATGAAGTTTTTGTCCTGTGTTTTCTTCTAAGAGTTTCATGGTTTTCGGTCTTACATGTAGGTCTTTCATCCATTTTGAATGAATTTTTGTGTATGGTGTTATTGTAAGGGTCCGATTTCATTCTTTTGCATGTGGCTATCCAGTCTTCCCAGTACCATTTGTTGAAAAGACTGCCCTTTTCTCTGTCGACTGATCTTGGCGCCCTTATCAAAAATCATTTGACCATACAGGTAAAGGTTCATTTCTGGGCTCTCTATTCTATTCCATTGGTCTATATGTCTGTCTTTTGCCAGTATCACATTGTTTTAATTACTGTAGCTTTATAGGTAGATTTGAAATCAGAAAGTGTGAGTCCTGCAGATTTGTTCTTTTTCAAGATTGTCTTGGCTATTCAGAGTCCCTTGAGATTCCACATGAATATCAGAACGAGTTTTTGTATTTCTGCAAACAACATCATTGGGATTTTGATAGAGATTGCGTTGAATCTTTGGATCACTTTGCATTGTATTGGCATTTCAACAATACTAAGTCTTCCAATCCATGAACATGGGATATGTTTCCATTTATTTATGTCTTCTTTCATTTCTTTCAGCAATGTTTTGAAGTTTTTATTTTACAAATCTTTCACCTCCTAGATTAAGTTAATTCCAAAATATTTTATTCTTTTTGATGCCGTCATAAATGGAATTATTTTTTCAGTTTTCTTTTCATACTGTTCATTGCTTCTGTATAGAAATGCAACCGATTTTTGTGTGTTGACTTTGGATCCTGGTACTTTGTTGAATTCATTTTGTTAGTTCTAACAGGTTTTTTTGTGGAATCTTTAAGGTTTTCTACAGAAAGGGTCACATCATCCTCAAACAGAGATAATTTTACTTTTTCTTTTCTAATTTGAATGTCTTTTATTTCTTTTTCTTTCCTCATTGCTGTGGCTAGAGCTTTTAGTACTATGTTCAATATAAGTGGTGAAAGCAGGCAGCCTTGCCTTGTTAAATCAAAAAAGGTTACAAGAGATGAAGAACTATATATTAATAAAACATTCACTACAGCAAAAATATATAACAGTTAAAAACATTTATGCACCTAATGACAGACCATCAAAATATATGAAGCAAAAACTGACACAATTGAAGGGAAAAATAGACAGTTCTACAATAATAATTGGAGACTTCAATGCCCCACTCTCAATAATGAATAGAACAACTAGACAGAAGATAGCTAAGTAAATGAAGGACTAACCAATACAATAAACCAGCTAGACATAACAGACATATACAGAATACTCTACCCAACGACAAGAGGATACACATTCTTCTCAATTGCAGCTGGGATATTTTCGAGGATAGACCATATGTTAGCCTCCAAATTGTCTCTATATATTTAAAAGGATAGATATCATACAAAGTATCTTTTCCAACCACAACAGTATAAAGTTAGAAATCAATAACAGAAGGAAAATTGGAAATTTACGTACTTATGGAAATTAAGAAACACACTCTTAAAAAACTAGTGAATCAAAAAAAATTACAAGAGAAATTAGAAAATACTTAGAGATGAATGCAAATGAAGCACAACATACGAAAACTTATAAGACCCAGTGAAAGCTGTGCTAAGGGACATATTTATAGCTATAAAGGCTTACATTAAAAAACAAAGATTTCAAATTACAACCTAACTTTACAACTTAAGAAACTAGAAAAATAACAAAGTAAACCCAAAGCCAGCAAAAGGAAAAAAGTAATAAAAATTAGAGCAGACATAAACAAAATAAAGAATAGAAAAACAATAGAGAAAATATGTAAAACAAAAGTTGTTTCTTCAAAAAGATCAACAAAATTGACAAACTTGTAGATAGATGGATTCAGAAAAAAAGACAGAAAACTTAAATTACTAAAGTCAGAGATGACAGTAGGTACATTATTACCAATTCTACAAAAATAAAAAGGATTGTAAGACAGTACTATGAACAGTTGTACACCAACAAATCGGATAACATATAAAATGGACAAATTCATAGAAACACAAAACCTACTGAGACTAGATTATGAAGAAATAGAAAATCTGAATAGTCTTATAACTAATAGGGAGATTGAATTGGTAATCAAAAATCTCTTGACAAAGAAAAACTCTGGTCCCAATGACTTCACTGATGAATTTAATGAAATATTTAAAGAAGAACTCATACCAATCCTTCTCAAATTTTTCCAAAACCTTGAAGAAGAAGAAACACTTCCTAACTCATTCTTTGAGGCCTGCATTTATACTAAAGCCAGACAAAGACACTACAAGAGAAGAAAACTACAAACCAACAACTTTTATGAACATTGATGCAAAAATCTTCAACAAACTTCCAGGAAATCAAATTCAGCAGCATATTGAAAGGATTATACACCATGACAAAGAGGGATTAATTCCTGGAATACAAGAATGTTTCAACATATGAAAATTGATCAACGTAATACACCACATTAACAGAATGAAGAAAAAAAAACATATGGTCATCTGAACTGATGAAGAAAAGCATTTGACAAAATTCAATACTCTTTCATGAAAAAACTCTCAAAAATCTAGTAATGGAAGCAAACTATTTCAAGATAATAAAAGCCCTATGTGAAAAACCCACAGTGAACATCATACTCAATAGTGAAAGACTGAAAACTTTTCCTCTAAGATCAGGCACAAGGCAAGAATGTATGCTTTCCTCACTTCTATTCAACATAGTACCAAAAGCTCTAGCCAGATCACTTAGGGAAGAAAAAGAAATAAGACGTCCAAATTAGAAAAGAAAAAGTAAAATTATCTCTGCTTGCACATGATATGACCCTTCCTGTAGAAAATCTTAAAGATTCCACACACACACAAAAAAACTGTTAGAACTAGCAAAATGAATTCAAAAGTAGCAATTGTTTTCTAGGTGAAAAGACAGATTCCACATGTTTCCTACTCTGCTATGTCTCCAGAATTCCAAGCACTACAGAATTTTTAGACCACTTTGTGGGCATGATCTTTGCTCTGAGCCTTGTTCTTTTCCACGTTTACTTGGTTCTTAGTCTTGGTTTTATATCACTGTGGTCCTAAAGTTCTTCCTCAGATTTCATGAAATAATTTAGCTTCCTGGTTTGGGCCCAACAACCCCTTTAGACTTTCAGTATAGAACATGAGGGCAGAAATCCTAGATTGAAATCTTAGGTCAGCCACTTGCTCACGATGTGATCTTGACAGATTCACTTGGCATCTCAGAGTTTCATTCTTCTTATCAATAAAATTGATTTAGCTTAGAGAGTTTTGTTGTAAAGATTAAACTAGAAAAGCAGTTAAATTTCTTTACCATAGTATAATAAACTTCATTATACACAGTATACTGGACTTTAGAAACACAGTATAAGAAATATGCAAACTTCAATGCCTATTATTTGCAATTATAATTTTATCAATTTTGTTATTATAATTATAATATCTGACTATTTTTGTTTCTAGCAAGCACACAACCTTCCTCAGCACAGGCCCTCACCTAGGCATTGGCTCTGCCAGAATCCCATGGGAGGGCTCACCCTCTTCCCTGGTGATGTGCACAATATGCAGTTACCTCCCAGAATATGATCACTTGAGAGCTATTAATTAGAGTCCCCCGCTCAGACAGCTTTCTTCAAATGCCATTTTACGTTAAATACTGAAGACTTTATAATCTTTAAAGCACTCCTATGACATGCTGGATAGATGTTGTAGATACATTTTCTCATTTAATATATACAAACTACTTGAAATAATTTTTTTTAATTTTATAGGTAAAGAAATTAAATTTCAGTAGCGTTAAATAACATATCTATAGGTTATGGAACTAGCATTGAAACCCACTCCTGGTAGCTCCATAGACATAGTGCTTTATGTTACATCATGTGGTATAACGAGTGAGGCCTAAGTGAGGCCTCACCCGAGGAGGTGAGGCAGAGGCTGCAATATGCTGCTCTGAAGGGCCCTGGGAAGGAGTCAGGACTAACTAAACAATTTGCTTGAAGCTCAGGCCTTCCTGTAGAAAATGGAGAATTTCTTAAGGAGACGTGAGTTTCATAAATTTTCAAATAGTAACAATATAAACAGATAATGCAAAGCAATTCTTAAGGGTGTAAACCTAAATGGGTGTGAGTCCTAGACTGATCCATTATGTATTTGCTGGTTTGATTTTAGAACATTATTTAGACTCTCAAAGACTCAGTGCCATATCTATAAAATTAGGTTAATATTAGTACCTATCTCATACGAATATTTTGAGAATTAAATGAGTTAATGCAGGTAAATTATTTAGTACAGTATCTGACACATGGTAAACACCAAAGTTATTATCATTTAGCTCTGATTAATTCAACAGACAAATACTAAGTGTATAATAATGTGTTGTGAGTTCTGATATTTGACCCTCACTGTCATTTTGAACTTAACACTTCAAGGGTAAATATTTGATGTTTTTCTTTTATCAAATATGAATATTTTTGTCCTAAGAGTCCTTTAGAAATCATCTTATTTCTCTTTCCCGTTGGAAAATATTTGCTTATCTCATGATATATGAATTTGTTAATTTGAGCCCTATTTCCAGAAAATGAACATCTTTTAGTTATATTTGAAATCATTCTTGTTCTGTGTGTATATGTAAATGTGTGTGTGTGTGTAATATACATACATCATATATATGTGTATGTGTATATATATATATATACACACACACACACACAGTCTCTGGATAAACAGCCTTTTTTTATCCTCATTTGGGTGTATTAGTTTGGTAGGGCTACTGTAAGCTGAGTGGCTTAAACAATAGAAGGTCTTGTTTCATAGTTCTGGAGTCTAGAAGTCTGAGATAAAGGTGTTGACATGGCCATGCTTTCCTTTATGGTCTTAGGGAAGGATCTGTTCCAGACTTCTCTCTTGGCTTTCTGGTGGTTTGCTGGCAATCTTTGGTCTTCCTTGGCTTGTAGGCACATGACCCTGATCTCTATATTTATGTTCACATGGTGTTCTCCCTGTGTGCATGTCTGTGTTCAAATCTCCCCTTTTTATAGAGTCATCAGTCATATTGGATTAGGGGCTTATCCTACCTAGTATGACCTCATTTTAACTAATTACATCTTCAATGATCATATTTCCAAATAAGGTCATATTCTGTGTTACTTGGAGTTAGAGCTTCCACATACAAATTTTGGGGGATACAATTCAACTCATAACAGGTGGTTTTCATTTATTTCACACACACACACACACATATATATATACACACACACACATGCACAAACACACACACACACACATGCATCCATACCCTGTCCATCGCATTACAATCTGCTAGACTAAGTTCCTTAAAAGTGATACTCTGCTTTATTCATCAATGACTATATCCCCAATGTGCAAGTACCCAGTGCTGTATCTAGCACACAGTACCAATGCAGTGAATGCTGTTGTGAAAACACAAAAATCTACAGAAGACAGGAGGTATGAAGAGTAGATGTTAATAAGTATGAGGATTGTGGAGAAATTTGTGGAAAATAACTCATGACATCTGTCTAGTTTGGGCAATTGTAGCTAAGAATGAGTTTTGCTGCACTTGTCTGTGACTAATAGGGTAGGCCCTAAGCACATATACATGCAGCATAAGAAAGATATCAGGGAGGATCCCTAAGCCCCAAATCCCCTCTCTCTTCTGCTCCATGCTAAGTCCATGTTAGCACAGATCAATTTGGTAGGTGAGACAGGATCCACAGCAGCCTTCTGACAGTTCCCCAGTTAGGTTCAGTCCCTTTTGGAACCCACTGATGATCAGGGCACCTACCTGATGGTGCACCTGGAGAAGGCTGGCTGTCTGAACCACTCATTCAACCAACTGTGTGTCGTTTTATTCTCACTGACAAGTTAACTGCAAGTGTGAGCTTGGTCTAGTCCTTCACCCTCATTCTGTATTTGGGAATTACGTTATTTTAGGAATTCTTAACCCTCTCTTTATAAAAGACAAGATTTATTTACAAATGATCTGTAAGGCATTTCTTAAGCAAGTACATCATATTTGCAGTTCTATAGCACAACCTACTTGGTCCAGTTATATTTAACATTTTGTGTCTCGTTTTCTCAGCTTTAAAGTGTGAGGACTTGACTATACAAACTTGGTATTATTCTGGTTCCACACAGCCGTGTGCTTAGGGCAATTACTGCAGCTATGTTACTTTATGCAAATGTACTTTACAACTCGAGCCAAGAGCTTACCACATTCTTCATTAATAAACTTTATACTTATAATACTATTTTAAATTGTCAAATATTTGAGTACCTATTCTTTTAATCAACCCCCATACAGGACTATAAAGAGCTATGATAAGGAAGAGAAGGACAACTAATAACAACTGGGTATCCTTGTATTCTGGTCATTTATGTCTTTTCATATATATTACCTTATTATAACAACATTATAACAACCAGACAAAATAAGTGCTGTTTGCCCTCAGTTTACAGAGCAAGAAGCTCAGTGTCAGATAGGACAAATTAATGACTCATAGCCATATAATTAAAATAGTGGCAGAGATGGGATTAAAATCCACAACCAAAAGCCATCTAAGCTTCTTTGTGTTGTGCCACACTTAGGAGTCTTGTTGTTCTGAATTTGAATCTAGAATATGGTAGCTATTGTTAAACCCAAGTAATATGTAAGTGAACTGATGTAATTTCAGAGCACATTTTAACAAAATACCTAAGGACCTACAGCTAGGCAGTAGTAGACCCAAGACCATATTCTCCTCCTAATTAAAGTAAGATCAGTTCAATGTCTACTGTTAATAACCCTAGATTTCTATTTAACATAGCTTTTACCATATCAAGGTAAAATGATGTTTGAAAGAATTGTCTTCAAAGTCTTCAAATAAGGAAAATGATTTGTTTTCCTTTCAATAGTCAATGCTGAAATCAGGACTATTAACAACAAGAATGAGCTAAAGGCATAGTTTTAGTAAACAATATACTCTTTAGAATGTACTTATGAGAACAGATGTGTTTGGAGAGGAGAAAGTAGCCCTTTTTCACTTCTGACATGATATAAATATGTCACTCTCAAACTGTGCACTTTGATCTAATTTCTGAGAAGCATTTAGTTCTTTTTTTTATTGGTTACATAAAAGTGAAGGACCTTGATTTATGCCTGGTTTAAATAAAGAGAAAGTGAAGGAGGTGGATCGTCAAGGAGAGAAACTTGTTGGAGGAGATGGTACTCGACAGTGAGAGAGCTGACCTGGAGAGGCAGATGACACACGGGCATGGGGCCACCATGGAGAGTGAACCACAGGCTCAGTTCTAAGCGGTTCATTTTCCATTTGTATAAAGAAATATAAATAAAAACATGTCACATTGTCAGGGACTCCCTGGGCTCTGAGCATTGGGGTAAGTTAGTCTAGGAAGGAACCCACTGAGTGCCCTCAAAGTCTCCCTTTACTGGTGCTTTTGGGACTCACACCCGCCTTCCCTTAGAGCCTTTTCAGTTGAGTCCTCTGCCTCCTTTCCCTTGAGTTCTAACCTTTGTGCTTCTGACCTTTAAATGTGGTTGTTAAAATAACGAGGCCAGAGGCACTGTGCTGCTGCAATCTTGACCTTCCCACTTCCAAGCAGTATGAGCTTGGGTAAGTCTCTTAACACCTCTACACTTTACTTTCCACATCACTGAAACAAGCATAATAGTAGCAACCAACTCATATTATTAACTGACTCAGTATATTAAAATACTTACAATCTTTATTCATTGCAATCATTGAATTAAAGATATTTCTGATGACAATAAAATGCCTGTCACAGTCCAAATGTAGGGTGAAACTCTCAACTGGGTGCTGTACTGCTGGGGAAAATCTCACAGCCATTCTTAATAGCTTCACTTGAAAACTGTAGTGCAGGAGCTGGCCTGGTGGCGTAGCGGTTAAGTTTGCGTGTTCCACTTCAGTCGCCTGGCGTTTGCCAGTTTGTATCCTGGGTGCAGACCTACTCACCACTCATCAAGCCATGCTGAAGTGGCATCCCACATAGAAGAGCTACAACTCTACAACTATGATACACAACTATGTAAGGAGGCTTTGGGGAGAAAAAAAGAAAAAGAGGAAGACTAGCAACAGATGTTAGCAAAGGGAAAATGTTAGCGATCTTCCTCAAAAAAAAAAACAAAACTGTAGTACGAGTCAAAATGGGCACTCGATATTATCATGGCATCTTCTGTGTTATTCTAGAAGCACCTTTTTTCACACCCAGGAATAAATATTGTATAACATCTATCTCTCTAAGAATGTCATACCATTCCTTCTACAGCATTGCTCAAATGACATTGAGGAAAAAAGAAATCGATAAAGACAACCTACTTCATTTTCCTGTTACCAACTGGTAGTCTCACTTCTACTTGGCTTTACTTTCTTAATCCTTATACAAAGAAAGAATTGTCCCTTCCCCTATCAAATGTCAGTTCCCCCACATCTAGATCCTGTGTCTCACTCCTGCTTGCTTTATTTGGTATTTTGTTTCTCCTGAACCATAAGCATCCACCTTTCTGTTGAATCATTTCCATTAGCATATAGACATGCTCTGGTACATTCTATATTTAAAACGAAAAGAAAGAAAAAGAAACAAACAATTCTTTTTTTCCCTCATTTGACTACTCTTGTATTTCTTTGCTTCAAATCCACAGAAATAGTCTCACAAGTGGTTTATCTTCACACTAGCCACCTCCTACTAAACCCACTCCAATAGGCTTCTTCCTCCACCCTCCCATTCATTTCTTTAAACAGTAAATGTACAGGCCAAGTCTATGTTAGGCTTTGGAGCTACAATAGTGAGTAAGAGAAATGTCACTTCTCTCTTCACAGCACTTAGATTGTCTAGTATTTAAAAAGATAAAAAAAAGTTATCACACTAATTGTAAAATATACTAACAGGAAAGAAACTGGTAATTAATATGGATAATAATTGAGGTTCATCTGGGTAAACCTGAAGGGCCTGTGAGAAAAGCTCCTGGATCCTCCTGGTAAGGACAAGTGAGGTTCTTGAGTTAGGTTCTAGGTCTTTGTGGAAGGTTAGGACAGACACTTTAGATAGTGTGGGTCTTTCAAAAAGCAGAAAACATTAATTTCACAGTTTAAGGGTATACACAACTCAGTCAAGAGTTGAGGAAAGAGTATTCAAGTCAGAGAAAATGTTCATATGTCCAAGTTTGGTGCAGGAAAGAATTTGAACTTTTCCAGAATTGAAAGAAAACCTGTAGGCCTGGGGTGTAGTGAACAAGATAGGGAAGGACAAGCTGGGCATGGAGTGAGAAAAGACCAGGACGTGAGAAGCCTGGCAGGCCATTGTCAGGACTTTGTATGTTATTCCTTATACAAGGATAATGACTGAAGGCTGTGTAGCAGTCAATGGAAATTTTTATTGGAGAGAGTCTTGAAATACTGCATATGTGAAAAGGGAGAGATTAACTAGGGGGTTATTTTGATAGGCCTGGAGGGAGACAATGATGGTCTAGATACTAGACTATGATGGTGACATTGGACATAGAGCAAAGTTCCTTTTATCAAGACATGTTTAGGAGTTATGATCAAGGTACTTAGTAATAATTTGGATGTGAAGAGTGAAGACAAGGAATTAGTTAAGAATATTTATTACTTTTTTCTTAAGAAAGAGTTCTTTTGGTTAGGCTCACTGCTACAACGATGAAAACTGAGTTAGAGGAGTACATTTAAGGGAGACTCATTTCCGTGGATAATTACAGAAGCTAAGTGATGATCTCATCTCTCTCTAGCTTTTTGTATGTTTGAAAATTTCCAGAAAATTAAAAAAAAATGATTTATGCATAAGATTGTCATGTAAATTTTGAGATGCTCCTGAGATATCTAAGAGGGAATGTCTCATAGAAACAGGATGTGATTCCAGAGTTCAACATTATTTCACCGTGATACAATGATGAGAATCTTCCATTTGTAGATTATATTTCATGGAATGTTTTTGATCACCTAGGGAGATTATATGGAGAGAACAAAAAATAAATAAAACAGGACTGAATTCTGAGGAACACAGTTCATAGACATTCTGCAAAAAAAGAGCCTCTAGGGAAGGAGAGCTGGTGAAATAGGACAAAACACATATGTGTGGTTGTGAATGAAAGACAAAAGAAGAAAGTGCTTCAAGAAGAGAATACATGCTAGCAGTGTTGACGTCTGCCAGGAGGTTATGATAAGGCTAGTAATATAACCACTGGATGTCACCATCAGGGTCTTGGGGTCTCCATAAAGAATGGTTTTGGTTGGGGTAGTAACACTCCCTTTCCCTGGCTTGGAAGCTAGACCATTCTTTCTTTACTGTTCCAAGTGTCCACAGATGAATTTCTGGGAACACAGAAGTTCTTCCACAGTGAGATGAGATCGGTATCACTGCTCTATTCTATGTCTACATAAAATTTAGATGTCAGGGCCCCAACTTGAGAGTATAAGTTATGCAGAACTTGAAAACTGAGGTTCATCTGGATAATCCTGAAGAGTCTGTGGTAAAAGTCCATGAGTCCTCACAGTAAGGAGAAATTTGGTTTCTGGGTTAGATTACAGGTCTTTCTTGAAGGTAAGGACAATTCTGAGTTCAGCAGAGGAAATTCTACTTAGACTGTCTCAAAAAAGAGATCCTAGCACAGAACTTAGCACAGTGCCTGATTCACAGTAGATGTGTGATACACAATAGCTAGTAATTAATATTCCCTAGTAATTATGCTCAGTCCCAGCCAGCTGGGCACCGTAGGGAGACCTTACTCAGATGTGGCTGGTTCGGTGACTGAGATCTGAGATTTTCTGATAGTAGAAACTAAAACCCTACTCTACTATTTTATTATTATTATTGGATTTTGTAGAATTCAGAAGTTGTGGCCCTATGGATTGTGAGTTTTATTATTATTTATTGTGTTCCCAAAATATTTAGTTATGATCAAGGTAATTTTAGTTGTAATTTCACAATTAAAACTCACTACAACTTCATGGAGTATTTACTCGTCTTAATTTTTTGGACATGGAAATGGAGGCTCCGAAAGCCTAATGACATCTAATATTGCACATTCACTAGCAGATCCTGTATGCTAACTGAGTTCTTCCTACCTTCCAAGTAATAAAGAAGTGGTGAATTAGCCTTAAAATAAGGATGTTATTCGTGTATGATAGAATGTAATAGTGTTTTTCTCATTGTATTCAAGTTTGCTTCTCTTTTCATCTTCAAATGTCCTCTAATCTTGAGTCATGTTAGAGGACTCACATATGGTAGCCCAGGGCATCTCATTGACTTTCCTTCCTGACTACTTCCTGCTCTATGGGAAGAAGAAAATCAGGTAAAGTAATAGAATAAATCATTTAGTAACCTCTTGAAAATTCTGGGAAATTGAAACATAGGGTCTGTGATCAGAACAATATACAATATATGGACAATGATTAAAATATCATGACAATTCTGTACAATGTAACATTTGAAAACTCAAATTGTACAAAACATAACCTTTCCTTCATGATGACAAAGGATATGTTCCACCTTAAATTTCTCTCTCCTGTCCCAAACAACAAAGTAGTCATTCCATTGCCGGAAATGGAGGAAATCATTTTAAGGAAAGTTCAATGCTTTTAAATTAATAATCCTTCACACGTTTAGCAATATCTTTCTCAATGATAGGAAAAGGAATATCCTATCATATTGTGACTGAGGCTGTGGAAAACAGGTTCTGCTTATTTGACATTTCAGATGGGAAGAGGTTGAAGTTATTAATGTTACCGAAGCACGCACTGCTGTTATAAAGTGGGATCCACAAGTAGAGATAGATGAGTGCTTGGCTGATAAATGTGGTAGTACTTTTATTAGGCCATGGAAACAAGAGTCACAAGGCCAACTCACTGTATTGTTTGTCATAACAGTGAAACTGTGAAAGGTGGTGGGGCTGGAAAGGTTTAACATCAACTGTTTCTAAAATGAAGGCAATGTATTAAAATCAGACTAATCTGCAGTGTATTTTAAACTTATCATTTGATCAGTGTCTACCCCATTGTCTGCATGTGCTGAAGGACTCCTGCTGTTCATCTCTGATAACCTGGGAAGCTTCGCACAAGATATGGTGTTTGTCCTGGAAACTCAGGAAGACCCAAGCTCCTCCACGTATTAGCATGAAAATTAAAGCTCAGAGAAGTAGATTGACATGCGCAGAGCAACAGTGTCTTTGCTTAGTGTATTCATTCCTGGGGTTGCCATAAAATATGGCCACAAATTTGGTGGCTTAAAATAACAGGAATTTATTCTCTCACAGTTTTGGAAGTTAGAAGTCCAAAATCAAGACATGGGTAGGGCCACACTCCCTCCAAAGGCTCTAGGGGAGAATTCTTCCTTGCCCATTCCCAGCTTCTGATGGCTCCTGACGTTCCTTGGCTTGTGACAGCAAAAGTCCAGTCTCTGCCTCCATCTTCACATTGTCTTCTTCCTTGTGTCTCTGTGTGTGTGTCCACTCCACTTCGTATAAGGATACCATTCATTGGATGTAGGGGCCACCCATAATCTAGGATGATTTCATCTCAAGATATTTAACTAGTTACATCTGCAAAGACCCTATTTCCAAATCAGGTCACATTCTGAGGTCCTAAGTGGACATGTATTTTGGGGCGACACTATTCAACCCGTTATGACCATAAATGGAGCTGCAAATTCCTAATTTGTGAGATCATTATCACAACCGAATAACTTTCATGTAACACATTTGATACATCTTAGGTGATCGATGAATTCTTTGTTTTTAGTGATAGCGCTATGATTATCTTCATTCCTGACCAAGACTGGTCTGGATATTCTCATTTTCTTAAGTATATATTCAGTGCCTACTCTCTTTTAGGCATTGAATATACAAGGAAACTGCAATATACACATAGGAATGATTACTATCCTATCTAGTAGGCTGTATGTCATAAATGCTTCCCAGAAGCATGGACGTTGTGCTGTGGTGGTACAGAAGAGGGAGTGGTAACTTCTGGAAGAATGTGACTGGTAAATTTTCAATAAGCCTTTGCAGGATGGGTAACATGTAAAACTAAGTGGGTGGTAAACTAAACTAAGAGGCAGCACTAGGATGGAACTAATTGGCTCCCAGGTGAGGGTTCTTAACCACCATGCTATTCTGCCTCCCAAATTAAAATTGATAGTGGGAAATAAATTCATTCTTTGAAATGAGCACAGGTTAAGTAAAATATGCACTTTATGAAAACAATGATTTGAAGAATTAGAGAATTCTACCTTGCTAATGGCAATAGCGAATAGGGAATCCTTACTGGAAATCAGTTTTAAAATATTTACTCAAGAGATGTTTAAGAGCTTATATTTTTTGACCTAGTAATTCCTTATTTGAGAAGCTAACTGTGGAAATCATACTTGATTTTTTAAAATCTTTTTACACAAAGATATTCATTCATTCTGGCAATATTTTAACATTGAAATTGGGAAACAATATAATGCCCAACAAGTGGGGATTAGTAAATTAAATTATGATATACCCCTCAATTGAATACTGCATGATTATTATAATTTGAATTTCAAAAGAGTATAAGAAAACAGAAAAAAAATATGTTAACCTTTGATAATGTGTATCTTAGATTGGGTTTCCCCAGAAGCAGACCCTGAGACACAGATTTGTCAAAGTTGTTTGTTTAAGAAGTGATTACTGGAAGCACAGTAAAAGGAGCAAAGAAGTGAGACAGATGAGTAAGAAAGCCACTAAAAAAATGGTTAATAAACAGGTTGTTGCTATGAGAAACTGGGGCTTACTCCTACCCGAGATTTCCTGGGCACTACACAAAGTATACTTCAGAAGTGTTTACCCAAGGGACCTGGAGGCTGGTGTACTTATTTGTCCCCCAGCTCTGTCATTGGTTGAGGTCTGCTCTCGGGGATAATAATTCTACAGTGCTTATGGTTCGTTTGGTGCATGTCAGATACATTCTACAGGCTAGAGAAAGACAAAAGACGTAAGAATTGCAGGTGTTTTCAGTAGGAAGCTCTGGGGTTGACATGCACAGAATGGTGATTATTAGCAGCACCTTCTACGTCATGTGGAAAAAAATGTTGCTTTCAAATTCTGATAGTGATTTTTTACAAAGCTTTAACAGTAACTTTCCTTTTCTTGTATCAGAACCCTTAAATATAAGAGAATTTATGTGAATATATTTTGTAAATAATCACAATAATAATGATTGTTACTGTGAAAGTGGTTATTCATTAAGCACTTACTATCAGGGAACTGTTATTATCTCTGTTTGCCCAGGGTAATGTTGCTAGGAGATAGTGGAGCCACCCTTCAATGCCAAGCAACCTGGCTTCAGACAAGGTACTTTTAACCACTATATTGTACTATATAATCCTATTATAAGGTAGGTAATGAGGATTTCTACAAATTAAAAAAAAAAAAAATAGAAGCAACAAGAGTGTGTAATAGGTCAATGAACTATACGTAGATGATGAAATAGTAAAGGAAATGTAATGAGTTACAAAATAATATGCTTATGTGGTGGGGGTTATAGGGATTTTTCTTCTGTTTCCCTTTTTCTGACTAATTTAAAGATCATGTGTCTGTTTATGAAAAAATATTGAAACTTTTCAACTGGTGATGAGAAACAAAAATAATCCTTGAAGACCTGAAAACTCTGAATCCTGATTCTGCAGTTGAGAGACACTCATAGTAGTGAGACCTTTGTCAGTTGCCGGGAGACAAAGACAGACAAGAGAAGTATTCAACTCTCTCGGTGCTGTGTTCTCGAGGGCTCTGCTTCTACAAGAAAGATTGATTCTGGCTCCCAGGCAGTCATTATCACACTGTCCAACATCAAAAAGCCCTTCCTCTCTGCTCTGCTCCCAGCGGCGCATCGATTCTGGACGTCCCTGGGTGGTCTTGGACTCTTCCCAGCATCTGCTCAGCCTCTGAGCCCCTTCAAACCTCACTTTTCCTCCACAGGCCATATTAAGTCCAAATTACGGAATTCCTTTAGGCAGAACTTTTTCAAAGAGTTGAAGCCAAAATAAAAGTTAATGAATTCCAGCAAAGGCAAAAGACCTCTGGGTAGATGTTTTGCCCTTTTTATTCAATGAGCTCATGCAGCTTTTATTTTCTCAATTTTCTCTTTGAAAAATTCTCTGTTTCACCAATGTTTCCAAAATTAATTTTGACCTTCTGGCAACATTTTAATTTCCCATGCCCCAGTAGATTCTCTTTGTTCAACAACTTATTCCGTATATTCGTTATTCTCTTTAGAAAATAGCATTATCTTGCTCGACATAAGTATTCATTATATGCCTAATTACACTGAGAACTGCACATAGAGGTAGGAGCCTGGTGCAGAGGGAGCAGCGCTGGTCTGTGGCGGAGCAGCCCTGGGTTCAGGAATGACCCTGTTATTACCAGCTGTGTCACTGCAGCATGAGGCTGATCTACGCTGGAGTTCTGCCCTCCCCAGAAGCTCAGTGTGTCACTTACCTATCTGAGTCTCATTTTCATGTATCCATAAGATGAGGTGATAGCGACTTTTACAGTTTTATGAAGATTTCTGGATGGTATCGCTAGGGTAAATGAAAGGTGCTGGCCTAGAATATATAATGAGTGGTTGCTATTATTAATGATAACACCTCCTCAACATTAGAAATAATGTACTCTCTGTATTCAGAATCTTTCATGTGCCTTGTATTCAAGAAGTTCAAGACTGGAACAGGAGACAGCTTTCCTCCACCTTCAGGAATAAAATCCAAACTCCTTCCCATGATTAACAAGGCACTGTGCAATCTGGTCCCATGCCCCCTCTCGGACCTTGCTTAATCCCTGCCCTCATGGATTAAACTCCTGCCTCACTGTCCTGCATGCTGCTCTGTTCACACGGCAAACCCTGCTCGCTTCACTGATTCTGCATTTGCTTTTCACTCTGCTTGGACAGCTCCCCACATCCCGATTTCCCCACCTTTGTGTGTCTGACACCTTCCCAACTTTCCTGTCTCACCTCCACGCTCATTTCCTTGGAAAGCCTTTTTTTGAGTATATTACTAAAGTATGCCTTCATTCCCAGGCGCTCGGTTTCACAGTGCCATGATCTCTTTATATTGCAGGACTTGTCTCTATCTGCAATTCACTTTCCCCTTGACTTGCTGCTCTTTCTTCCACCTAGAATGAAGGGTCCACAAAAGCAGTGATATTGTTGGTCTTCTTTCTCACTATCTGCAGCTTCTTTAAAAAGTGTGTGTGGCCGAGTGATGCTCAATCATTATTAAATGGATGTGAATTGGATAAGAATGAATGGATGAATGAATGAAGATTACTCTGGTTTAAATAAAGAAACAAGTATTTTTTTCCTATAATAGTGGTGAGTATAAAGGATGGCTTCCAGTAGAAATAATTTTTGAGCGAGGCTCTGATGGATAGATGATTGGGAAAAAAAAAAAAAAAAAAAGGTGGAATACAGAGAATTCTCAATAGAAGAGTATGAACACCGGGACAAGGAGACTCCCTTATGTGGATGACTTGTGAACTTCAAAGTTGAAACGTGTCCAGAACTGCTCCTCCTGCAGCCTCTCCTATTTCAGCAGCTGCATGTTCTAATTCCCAGACCACAACCTTAGAGTCACCCTTGACTTTTTTCTTTTTCTTATAGCCCATGTCCAATCTATCAGGAAGTCTGGTTGGCTCTAACTCAAAGTATCTTGAGAAATTGACCATTCCAAACTACCTCCGCTGCTGCCCCCATCACCCTCGACTCTCATATTACTGCAGTTGCTTTTCAACAAACCTCCTGCTTCTGCTCTTGCCTCTTCTACAATCTGTTCTCACAGGGCAGCCAGACTGGGCCTTTAAAATGCAAGTTGTCTCGTGTACTCCATGCACCACCTCCTCCTCTGCTCCCCATTTACTCAGAGGAGAAGCCAAGGGCACAGGCTCTGTCTTGGTCTGGCTCGGTTACTTCTTGACCTTCTTTTTCATCCTCTCTCTTTGCCTCGCCTACTCATCCACACTGGCCTTGCTGTGCCTCAGACATATCAGGCACACATCAAACTTAGACTGAGATCTTTCCTCAACCTGGAACTTTCTTCCCCAAAACCTGCTTGATGACCCCCTTACCTCTGAAGTCTTTACTCCAATTGCATCTTCTCAATGAGGTGATACTATTTAATTCTATCATCTCTCTCCTGCCAGTCCTAATACCCCTAGCCTTGCTCCTCATTTGTTTTTTGGTCTAGAATACATAGAACCTTCTAGATTACTATATATTTTACTTATTTATTTAGTTTATTGTTTATTGTCTATTTTTAATCACTAGAATGTCAGGTCCATGAGGGCAGAGATGGCTGTCTGTTACCTGATACATAGTAGGTCCTCAAATAATGTTTGTTGAATGAATAAATGAATGGGAGACGACACAATTCCATTTGGCCCACACACAGGAGTAACAGGTAGAGAAAGTGAGAGATTCGGCCAGAAAAGAAGCCTGGTGTCAACCAAAAGGAAGCCTGCAAACTCCAGATAAGTGGTTTTGTGTTTATTCTATGCACAGTGGGGAGTGATGAAAATTATTGACAAAGAAATTTGCATTGCTGATAGCCCTCTTTAAAATTTAGTAGAAAAATTTTCCTGGATGTTTAACTTTCTTCCTCTTATAGATTTTGTTGACTTAATACTTGCCTTCATTCAGAGAAGAGATATCTTTGTCATCAGGAGTAGACAGTAGTCGTGTTCCTTAGTTCACAGCACATTTGGTCCATGCACGGCCTCTGCTTGTTTGTATATATTTGCATGTAAAATGTATGTCAGGCAGCTGGCCCCATGGCCTAGTGGTTAAGTTTGGCACACTCCGCTTTGGCTGCCTAGGTTCGGTTCCCAGGCGCAGACCTACACCACTTGTCAGCACCCATGCTGTGGCAGCAACCCACATACAAAATAGAGGAAGATTGGCATAGACGTTAGCTCAAGGCAAATCTTCTTCAAGTAGATGTTAGCACAGGGCAAATCTTCCTCAGCAAAAAAAAAACAAAAAAAAGAAAAGTGTTATGCTGGATGCATGTTTAGTTATATAAGTGACATTGTGTTATAGACTTTGTTTGGTTGGTTTTGCACATCTCCCTACTTATATGCTCCCTTGGTGATGGACACCTAAGCTGGTCCCCTACTGCCCCAGTTAATGCTACAACGAACTTGAATGGACAGTATTCTTTTCTCAGGCAGTTAGAGTACCACTAGCTTTTCTGACTACTTCTCCTGGAGTCAACTAAGCTCCAAACTCCAGTCTCTTGAGCATCACTGTTACTTAAGGATCTCATATGCACATGCTTAGAAGGATAATATCTACTTACCCGCGTTCACTAAAAAAACAACAAAATTCAGTAGAAATTCTTGTTGGCATTTAGGGGCACTAAAAAAAATTCCTATCATTTGAACCTGACCTGAGTTACATAATTGCAAGAAGATTCATTTTCACATATAGTCATTACTTAACATTTCCAGACCCTGAGAAGAAAATGTAAATATTGAGAATTCAGGGACAGATATATTGAAAGTAATCAGTTAGTTACCTTTTATTAATCACATGTACGATTTAATCTTAGGTTTTCAATAATTTTCCACAATATACTTTATCTGTACATAATCAGATTTAAATATTTATTGGATGCATTTTGTGGCTCTCCGCTAAGTGCTATAGATGTGCAGTGAACAAGGCAAAGACGTAGCAATACCCTCATTTTAGCTATTGTTGGTCAGTCCGGAGAGGTGGGAGGGTGTGTATATTGCTCTGCCTGTTCCAACCCACACTGGAAAGCTGTTTTTGTTAAAGAAGTAGGTGGATGGCACATTTGGTAATGGTGATGGGCCATTCTCCACTCTTTTCCACTCTTTCCCCTCTGGAAAAATCTGTGTCCTAGTGTAACCACTTTAAGTGCCTGTTATTTTTTCACAGCCTTCCTTGTAACTAAAGCCTGGCCTGTAACCCAGTCCTGTCCAGTGGACTGAGGGCTAGTCGACTTATTGAGCTTCTGTGGAAAAAGATTCTCTCTGTCAATGTTGAACTTTAATGACCCTGTGATCCTGGAAAATACTGATGGTTAAAGAACCCTTCACCTTTATATTCTGGAAAACAGCTGACTGCAAAGACCCAGCCTTCCCATATGACTAAGATGACTCACGACGGTCCCTTGTCTACTTATGACAATGCCAGACGCAGGTTCTCCAAATTCCCATTCTTTGCCTCATAAATGGTTAGCTGAATTCTTTGTACCTACTGACCAATCTGGACAAAGTATTTACCTCCTTGACTTGGTCAAACTTGACTTAAGCTTCTCTCCTTCCCCA
The DNA here is from genome assembly GCF_020826845.1 of Diceros bicornis minor. NCBI lineage: Eukaryota > Metazoa > Chordata > Mammalia > Perissodactyla > Rhinocerotidae > Diceros > Diceros bicornis. The sequence goes on along the minus strand of NC_080749.1, from coordinate 9,957,471 downwards.
GGTCCTGGAACTTTGGCCAACCCTCAGCCTGAGCCTGCACACAATCCCTTTTGATGCCCCTCCGGAGAACAGGCTAGCCTCAGGTAGAACATTCTCTGATCTACAGTCCTACCACACCACTCTACCTCATCCCACGTCCCACACCCTACTCTCAGATCTTTACACCTTGTTTACTCCTTTCTATAAAGAAAAGCCCTTTCCTTCCTGACCTTTATGATCCTTGCAGATCTCACGTTGTGAGTGTTTTCCCTACGGTAATAGACCCCCCCTCTCCTTTCGAATATAGTCTCCCTTTACCTAGATCAGGATTTATTTATTTTTCATTGCCTTAAGAAAAACAGATGGATTAAAGAAAATCCTCCTCTCCTTTTTAAGTGAATGCCATGTTTCTATGGAAGAGGCCGGGAAACTGCTTTGGTCATCTTGACCCATGAATAAACCCTGCAACTCTACTTGCTCTGGACTTTCTGCTATAATGCATAACAACCTCCTTATTGCTTAAGTCAATTAGAGCTGAGCACTCTGTCACTAGCAGAGAAAACCATCCTCACTGGTACCTGTAACCGAGGGTGAGTCGTGGTTTCAATACTCCAGCTGAGGGGAATTTTGAATGTCCAGTTTGTTTTTGGAGTTGCCATAGAGACACTACAGGGAAGAGGATAGAGAATGGATGTCAATGATTTGTTGAGTGTCTAAAGTAAAAGATGTAGAGAGAAGCAAAGTCATTTTATGAGATTATAGCTATCTTATAATATAGTAGAGTGGGTTCTAATTCCAGCTTTTCTCTTCTCCAGGTTTGTGACCTTCAACAGGTAAGTTCACTACACATCAGTGAGAGTTTGCTAAAAGTCTCCCAGGTCTCCTGGCATGATGCTCGGTTCTGGGGATGCACAGGTAACAGACACAGTCTTAATGTTCCAGGAACTCATGGTCTGTTAGGGGAGTTAGAATTCATAAACAAGTAATAGTAAATCAATGTGAAAACAGCATTAATAAATATGCACAATTTATTAAGGGACAAATTAACTCTGGAGTTTCATAGTAAAGCCTTGTAATAACGAGACGTGAAAAATGACCAGCGGTTTACCAGGCAGATGAAGATGAGATGACGATTCAAAAAAAAAAGAAATGACACCTACAAATGCATGGATGTACCAGTGTGAGAAGACTGATCTGTCCAGATCATACAGTCACTTGTAGGTCAAGCTCACAGTGGCTCACAGTCTGTGCCTCCAGCGTGCAGATAGCTGGTTGTCAAACTGAGCCCCTGGGAACTCCAGTGCTTCTGTGAGTTTCTCAGGTGTCATTCCATGAGGCCTGAGACTTACAGGACCAGTGAAGGGTGGGAATGAGCAGACAAAATCTAGTTCTCTCATTTTATTAGCTGTGTGATATTGGGTAAGTATCCTAACCTTTCTGTGCTTCAGTTTCTACATGTGCATAATAGGGAAAATAACAGTAACTCTATCATCGGGTTGTGATAAAGATAAATTGTGTAAATATATATAAAGTTCTTAGAACAAAGCCTGGCATATAGTGAGTGCCATATACCATAAGCTACTACTGTGATGATAACATTTTAACCACAAGATCGTACTTTTGCCAGAACTTCTTACCTATTTATATCTTCAGCTTTCATTTAAGATATCTTTTGAAGAACTATTTGCACAAAGTCTTTTTTAAAATTTGAAGATAGCTCCTATAGGTCCATCCTTTCAAGAAATACGTAGTGTCTATTCTGTCCCAGGCACTTTGCTGGCGATAGAACAGCAACAAAATTAGCAAATATCTCTGCCCTCATGAACTTTCCTTTGCATAGGGAAACTCAACACTTAGAAAAATATATATATAGGAGAAAAAGATGTTAAATCATGTTAAATACTCTGAAAAAAATAATAAAGCAAAACATTAGAAAAGGAATACTCTGAGTTTAATTCCAAATAGGGTTGATAGGAAAGGCCTGGATGAGAGGTGATATTTGGGAACAGGTGAGAGAGGGAGTGAGCAGGTCGCTGGGGGAGCAGGCCCTGCGTGTGTGAGACGCTGATAGGGGACCCACGAATGCACAGAGGAATGAGCAGGAAGAGAAGGGTCAGAGTGGGTCTTGTGGCCCCAAGTGGGGGGCTGGGCTGACTGTGGTATTGTGGGCAATTTGAAGGACTCATGCTTCTGTTCTGGAAGACTGTAACTCATGGGAGGGTTTGGAGTAGAAGAGTGACCTGATCTGACATGTTTTATCTGATCGCTAGGCTAAGAGTAGTTGGTTAGAGCCACAAAGGCCAGGACAAAAGTGACTCAACTGTCCATAGGGGAGATTGTGGTGGCTCCTATTGGGGTGGTAACAGCAGAAGTATGTGAAATGGTGGAATTCCGGATAAACTTGCAAAGGGCTATAGAGAGAGAGGCTGTGACAGAGTGTATCCGTTGAAATCATTTGTAATTGATGTCTTTCGCACTCTTGTTACTGAGAAATTGTTCAGTGGGTTCCTGAGTATCTGGGCAAGAAAGGGTTATAGGACCAGAGGCAGGATCATTCCAGGTATAGGTGCAGCCAATAGTTTTCCTGTCTTCAGACAAGAATGCTTAGTAGGGGCCGACCCGGTGGCGCAAGCGGTTAAGTGCGCACGCTCCGCTGTGGCGGCCCGGGGTTCGCTGGTTCGGATCCCGGGCGCGCACCGATGCACTGCTTGGTAAGCCATGCTGTGGCGGCGTCCCATATAAAGTGGAGGAAGATGGGCACCGATGTTAGTCCAGGGCCGTCTTCCTCAGCAAAAAAAAGAGGAGGATTGGCGGATGTTAGCTCAGGGCTGATCTCCTCACAAAAAAAAAAAAAAAAAAAGAATGATTAGTAATTCCCTTGCTTAAATTGTTCCCTTGTCTCTATCATAGAATAGAATCTGACCCTGAGTAATGTGGCTTAATGAGGGCAGTTTAACTGTGCATACAAAGAACCACTAAATATATATTTATTTTATATTTAGTCTCAGCTGTTATGCATAATTATATTTGAAAGGGCACTGGCTGGATAAGTCATAAGCCACAACAGGTGTGACTGGAGAAACACACAGAAGGCACATAAAATTAGGTAGAGAGAGTAGATTATATAAACTTCCCATTAGGGCAGGGAGATATAAGGCGTGTTTGAACTTTGAAATCAATCAGTGTGCAACCAAGTAATTACTGGCAGCCTACACCAGGACGGGAGATGAGGAGAGCATGAGCCAAGGGGCACCCCCATAACTCATTCATCTTCAAGGTGCCCTTGGGCACCTTGCCTCACCAACAAAAGGAAATTACAGAGCAGCAGTAGGAGGCAGGCGCTATGGAACTATATCAACAACTAAGAGGCCCTGGAGAGAATGAACCACATTGATAGTGATTAAATCAGCTGAGCTGCAGGGTTAGCTCCTCTGTGTTTAGTCCCTGTTAAACCTGAGACCATCTGTAGGTATTATAGTATTAATAGGGACACACCATTGATGCACCATACATTAAGAGGTGATGGCAGGAAGAAAGAAATGACTGTGAAATTCCTAAAAATTCAGGATATCGTGCTTCGCAAAGTTGAGAAGGAAACTAATGTTTAGCACTTACTTCTTATCAGGGATTTGCACGCATTATTTCCTTGATTTCTCATGGCAACCCTGTTCTTTATAGGTAAAGGAAGAGAAATGAAAGAGCCTTAGTGATTTCCTCAGAAATGGTGGTATTTTCTAGAATCAAAATGAACTCTGCAAATATCAAGTCCCAAGTTATTTCCACTACATCATTTGTCTTTCAAGGGGTGAACTGTGTTGTCTGGCATTATATAGTGTTTTAGTGGCAGAACTGTCCTGGTACCCAGGTCTTCTATGTTTTTCACTGTAGTCTCATGCCAGCTTCGGAGTTAGAGTTCCTATTAGGATCTAGATAACCAGGTTTAAATATGCCTCCATCCCTCAGGTGAGTGGTGAAAGACAGGTGGGGGCATGTGGCTGACTTCTCTGTTTGCATTTTTTGTTTATTGTTCTGTAGTGCAAGCCTCAAACACTGGAAGTGGCTGAGAATTTCTCTCTGAGTATGGAGAAAGCTTGCCTTTTTCCAGGTCATCTTCCTCTTTTCCATTGATTCACTTTGGTCTCTGGCATCAAATGTCCTTCAGGGATGGCCTTAGGCAAAGCTGTGAAATCCATCCTCTGTTCCCAGAACTTCTCCTTGTTTGCCCTCTCCCTCATTCTGTGGAGCTCCCATCCTCTTCTGGTGCTTGTGAAATTTCTCTCCTACATGCTCAAAAAATGATCCAAATTATATGCATGAGAACATGCCTCCATTTTGCAATTCAAAGAGCAGGCCAACTTTGTTTTACTTCTTATATATTGGGAATCCCAATGAAGATTTTTAATAAATAGTTCAAATTGAGGCATAGTCAGATTCTAAAATCAATGTAGAATGGTTTTGAGGACTTTAAAAGTGCTACCCTTTGCCATTGCTTCCATTAATGTTATTTAGTTAAGTCTTAATTCTCAAGTCACCATATATTTTTTAAACATATTCTAAAAAGAAGCTCTACAAGCTTCTAATCCCATGGCTGAAACAAGTTTAAAAGATATTCCATTGAGTGTTGCTTCATGGACCCAATTGAAGGAGTGTTAATCAGCTACTAATCTAGTAAGAATTCCCTTAGGAAGACCAATAGGAATAAAGAAATAAACAAAACCTGAGATTCAGAGTTAAGGTGGCTGTGGTAGGCTAAATAATGGCCCCTCCACCTGTGAGCATATTATCTTACATGTCAAGAGGGACTTTGCAGATGGTATTAAATAAAGGAACTTAGGATGGAGAGAAAATCCAGGTTTATCCGGGTGAGACCAATGTAATCACAAGGGTTTTTATAAGAGGGAGGCAGAGTCAAAGTCTGAGAAAAGACATGGTGACAGAAGCAGAGATATAAGAGTCAGAGAGAGATCTGAAGATGCCACGCTTCTGGCTTTGAAGATGGAGAAGGGTCCCCAAGCTAAGAAATGTGGGCAACTTCTAGAAGCTGGAAAAGGTAAGGAAAGGGATTTTCCCTAGAGCCTTCAGAGGGAATGCAGCTCTGCTGACACCTTGATGTTAGGATTTCTGACCTCCAAAGCTGTGAGAGAATGCATTTGTGTTGTTTTAAGCCAGTCAATTTGTAGTCATTTGTTACAGCAGTAATAAGAGACTAATGTCAAAATTGTATGCCACACTAATAGTTAATCTTTGATGTAATAAGTCTTTCTAGAGTTGCAGATGTTGCAGTGGAATACTGGAAGATTGTGCTAGAAAATACTTTTGGAGAACAAGGTAAAAGTGCCCATGGCATGTATCAGCAGGCCCCAAAACCTTTGAAAAGAGAAATAGAAGCAGTAAATAAACTGTGTTTCTTGGAGTAAATATTGGTGTTCTATTAAGTGCCCTAAGTTAAGATTATAAATTGTAAATTTTCCTCTCTTTCTCTTTTTGAAGATTTGTCCAATAGAACATAAAACTGTGAAGCTTAGTGCTAAACATTAACTTGACCAGGCTTGAGGTGAGCATCGATTTCTTTCAGGTGTCAATCCCCACCAATCACAAGGAGAACGTTAACCTGGGGCAAAATGCGTGCTGATGTGAAAGAAAAGGAGGACCATTTTCTGGAGAATCTAACATTCTTTCTCTATACGTAGAATTTCATCAGGTTTATGATGAGCAAAAAATAAAATGGTTATACATTAAAAATAATACAGCCATTGTTTACCAGGGTAAAACTTAAGTCCTTGGTTGGTTTGTGCCTTGACTGTAACTTCCTTATTTTCTCTCCTACTCTCTAAGAAGTTGAGAAAATGTGTCTTAGTCCTTTCTCTATGTAGGAGCAGATCTTTTTTTTTTTCCTGGTAAGGAAGATTGGCCCTGAGCTAACATCTGTTGCCAATTTTCCTCTTTTTGCTTGAGGAAGATTGTCGCCAAGCCAACATCTGTGGCAACTTTCCTCCACTTCATATGTGGCATGCCACCATGGCATAGCCTGATGAGTGGTGGATAGATCCATGTTCGGGGTCCGAACTTGTCAACCCTGGGCCATCAAAGTGGCACATGTGAACCCATCCACTACACCACCAGGCCAGCCCCTAGAAGGAGATCTTTTTAATAGGTCTTTTTGATCTATTGTGGATATAATCCAGATTCAAATCCAGTGAGGACAAAGATATCTGCAGACACAAAATTTTATGTTCTGTAGAGTGACATTTTACAAAAAAATGTGGTCTACGAGTCATGAGAGATGCTCCTATTTCAAACAGGGCCATAGCCAAGTAATTTGGGGAAATAAGTATATCCCTTCTCTTGGGTACAGTTTAATAGACTCTGCCACAGGCAACATGTGCAGTAGTGTTTGAGGTTCCCGAGGCCAAACTCTTTGCACCCACTCCTCTGATTTGCCCCATACACATGCTCCATCAGAGTTCCCCCCATCACCATCCACCTGGGATCCTATACAGGAAGCAGAATAGGGTGCCAACACTCCTAGGACACAGTTTGCTGCATGTCATTCTCCCTTACTATTAATATTCCATTTAAATGTAAAGAGTTACATGTGGCTAGTGGCTACTTTATTGGACAGCAGATCTAAACAAGTATTTGTATTTAGTTTTCTCTGGTTGTTCACGGGTTAGAGGAGGCGGAGAAGAGCCTTTTATCTCTGTGGATTGATACGCTTTTAAGAAAGGGGAAGGTGTGACCACCATCACCTGTGAGAACCTTGCCTTACTACCTTCTTCCCACTGTTTTTGTTGCACATTATCTATTGGTTGCCAATTAGACAGGCCTCATAATTGTCAGATCAACTGTGGTTATGGCAAGGGCCCTTACTTGGGGACACCATAATCTTAAAGACACCTAATAATGATAGAGGAAAAGGGACCTTTGTGCAATTGTGTCCCACCACCTCTCTTTACAGTTGAGGAAGATAGTGAAAAGAGAATAATTACTTGCCCAAGCTCACACAAGATAAAGACATTTCTACTCCAGAGTGTCCTGGAATCAAGCAGGATAAACTCTAGCTCTGAAAGCTGATTCTCTCTCGCACTCTCTCTCTCTGCAGGGTGATTTTCTCCAACAATTTGAAAAGGCTATAGGGAATACTCCTGATGAAATATGAAGCATGCGATAGTTTCTTCTATCATCTTCAAAATAAACCTTTTTTATTCCTTCTGCTAGTACCGCCGAACAAAAGCTACCTCTCCTCCAACCTACTATCAAGTTAAGGAAAATAAGGAAGGAAATTAGGAATTACTGTGTTACAACCACTGCTATTATGACTACTATCATTTCCAATCTTGCTAAGTGAGAAGTCCTTTCCATAAATTATATCCTTTAACTCTCTCAATAACTCTATGAGATAGGTATTGTTATCCCCAATAACCCCAATAAGGAAACAAAGAAAGAGGAAGGTTAAGTGATTTACTCAAATTCCCACAGCTGGTAAGTGGTGATGTTGGGGTTTGATCTCCAAGATAACTGTTTCTGAAGCTGCTTGTTCTCCTGCAGTGTGTATATGTTTGAGTATCTGAAGTGCCCTCACTTCAGATCTTTCCCTTCTCCTCCATCCTCTTTCTAATTTTGTAGAGTGTTAGTCTATCTTTGGAAATATAGAAAACTAGTCCTTATTAACATTTTAATGACTGCAACTGATACAATTTATTTTCAGTTTCAAATGATGAATTGAAGATAATTCCTGTAAAAAGAGTGGAGTGAAAAGAGCATCAGAATGGGAGCCAAATGACCGGCACTCCCCTTCCAGCTCTGTTCTTAACTCAAATCGCAGGGCAGCAGCCAACTGTTCTTTCTGTACAACAGCAGGATTTGGCAGGATCTGTGGTCTCAATGAGTTGGAAGCAGAATCAAGCACACAGTGACAAAATCATCTGGGGATGCTTTTTTCAGTATATTATACCTGCATTCTCCCTTCCTCTAATCTTCAAGTTGTGACAGAACGTCGCAGGTGGTGGTGTGGAAACTGACATGCACATTTTAAAACCAGTCCCTAAGGGATTCTAATTTATACCCTTATCCCCTGGAAAAGATGATTCCTAAGATCCTTAAGAGGTAGGTTAATTGACTTTTGTGGGCATTTCAAGCTCTAAGGCAGAGGATAAACGCAAATATAAACTAGGTGAGACTTTTACCAGGTTACCATTCACTTTACCAAGTTAACCTGCTGATACATTAGTATGACACATGACACATTCATGTATTAACTCCTCTCTGACTATTAACTTTTGCCAGGTGTGCCAGAGATACTTCGCACTCAGAGGCTATATTTGAAGACTATAAAGTGCTAGGTGAAATTTTGAAATACTTTCAAGGTGCCTGTAAAACCTTTTCTTTTTTCTCAAAGCAAAGAATATTGGAAAAGGTCACTGAACCATTTTCTCATAGAGGAGGCATGCATAAATCTATACCAGTTTCCAAGGAAATAAATATCTTGCTTGTTATATTAGAAAGACATGAAATTGAGCCAAAGTCCAACGCATATCTTGAATTCAGGCTTTATATTTAAAGTTAAAATCTGCATTTAAAATAAAAACATTAGACCAAAATAGTGTGTGTTTGGGAGGATGTAAATGTATAAAGAGTAATAATAAAAATAAAAAGCAGTGCGATTCTCATTCAAAATTCATGACAGTTTATAACAGTGAAAAATTGGATACAAATTAAATGCTAAATAAAGGATAAGCAAATTACAGTAAATCCACTAGATGGAATATTATATATCCATAAAATTACAGTTATTAATTTTATGTGACAATATCCAAAAAATTGTACAACATAATAATAAGCAACAAAAGCAGGAGATAAAATTTTACTTACCATTTGAATAAAATTAGCTTTAAATAGTCATATGAAAAAAGATCACTTAAAAAATTCTGGCTAATTGCCAATTTAGTAATTATGAACTATAAGCTTGGAATTTTACCTTACATATATATTTCATTTAAATTTCAAAACAACACTTACATAAGCTTTATTATTTCCATGTTACTATGAGAAAACTCACTTGCTTAAAATTATTCAGTTATTTATTTTGATGCTTGTGATGGTTAATTTTATATGTCAACTTCGCTGGGTTAGTACCCAGATATTTGGTCAAACACTATTCTAGAGGTTTCTGTGAAGATATTTTTTGGTGGAATTAACATTTAAATAAGTGGACTTGGAGTAAAGCAAGTTGTCCTTAGTAATGTGAGTGGAACTCATCCAATGGGTTGAAGGTCTTTAAAAAAAGACTGACCTCCCCTGAAGAAGAGGGAATTCTGACAGCAGACTGCCTTTGAACTCAAACAGTAACCCTTCCCTGAGTCTCCAGTTTGCTAGTCTACTCTACAGATTTTGGATTTGCCAACCTCCATGTCATGTGAGCCAATTCCTCACAAGAAATATTTCTCTCTCTCTCAATATAGATATACATTTTATATCTATCTATATCTATTTGATATCTATACTCATATCTATATCTGTATTTTTATATAGATATATGTCTTAACAAATGTGTCTATTTGTTCTGTTTCTCTGGGAAACAGAGATTACTACAGATTTTGGTACAGAGAGAGGTTCTAGAGGAACATAATCTTAAGGATGAGTTTTCTAAATTGGTTCCAGTGTTTCTGGAATTGGTTTTCTAATCTGATTAAATTTAAAGGCACTAATGACTCTACTTCTAGTAGTAAAGAGAGCACTGATAGCCCATGGTGTGATGTGGCAATAGAGACAAACAAGATATCACCACTGGATATTCATAATCAAATATTTATAAGAGTCAATGTTCTGTGTGACCATATATATCAGTATATGATACCTTTGAACATTTTTGTCAAACTAATGAGTATAATGAGATTGGCTGGTTGCTCCTATATCACTGGACAAAGTAGGGGAAAAAAAGGATGAGTTCAAGGATTCTAATTTCCAGCTGAAGTACTGTACAAATGACCTGAAAGCTTCTATCTGCCCTGAAAGAGACCCTTAGCTACTATAGCCACAGAGCTGAGACTGCCAAAAAACTGAAACCAGAAACTCATCCTGTGAGTGGTTAAATTACAATATAAATCGAATCCCAACCTCTTTGCATATCTACTGTTAAAGTGAGGGCATTGACTGGGGAGGAATGGGATTCTGGAAGTTGGAATGGGGATGTATGGGAAGACTGTAATGAAACTGGGGACATTGAACTCCTAAATTCTGATGAGTAGAAGAAGCTGTCCCATCTCTGTCTGAGGAGATTAACTCTGCCTTGCCTGAGAAAACTGTAATAGCCTCCTCTAAGATAGTGCCTACTACAGATTCTCCTCAGGACTTATCCCCACCACCCCTCTTGGCTTCTAGACATATAACTAGACTCAAGTCCCAGCAGACCCTGAAAGGTGAGGTAGAAAGTGTGACCCATGCAGAGGTGTGCTATACTCCAAAAGAACTACTTAATTTTTTCCATTTATAAAGACAGAAATGTGGGGAATGCTTAGGGTATGAGATAATGGTGGAAGGAGCATAAAGTTGTATCAGGCTGAATTTATTAATATGGGCCTACTAAGCAGAGATCCATGATTTAATGTTGCAACCTGGGAAGTTAAAAATAGTTCTAACAATTTGATTGGTTGTTGAAACACGGAGCAAAGGTGGTCCACCGTAAGTGAACTTGAAATGCTAGATCTTCCTTGGTATACTGTAAAGGAAGGGATTCGAAGGGTTGGAGAGACTGCAATGTTAGAGTGGATTTGTTGGGTAAGAACTGCTCATCCACCTTGGAGGATCCAGAGGACGTAACTTGCACCAATATTGTGAGGAATAAGTTTGTGAGGGGAGTCCCAGCATCCTTGAAGAGCTCTGTGTTCGCTCTTTTCTGTAGGCATGAAATTACAATGGGATCTGCTGCCACTGAATACAGTGGACAACTTAATGTAATGAGGATAATTGGATCTTAGGGTGGCAGGGACCAAGTGGCAGCATCAACTGCCAAAGGCAAGACTTTTTAGTTACTGTAATGGACAGTGAATCAAAGCAGCAATCAAAATAGTCTGACTCTCAAAGACGTATTGTGTTGGCTCTTGTTCATGGTGTTCCTAGAAGTGAAATAGATGAGAAGCCTACTAAATTCTTGCTTGATCTGTGTAAGTGGAAGAGTCCCAGGTCAAGTGAACAAAAGTCTAATTTAAATCATAAAAATAGAGAGTCATGGCCGCTCACACCAATCCCCAAACTTAATCCAGTTTACAGACCCAGAGCCCCTTGTATAAAGGGAAGATGGAGTTCCCTTGAGGAAGGACCCTGTACCCTGTCAAAAATTTATACTCTTAAGTCTTTCTCTCAGTCTTTCCTGAAGGAAATATGTCCTTTTAAAATGGTGACTCTGCAATGGGGATAAGGAAATAATCAGACCTCTCAGAGATTACTGAATACTGAATCTGAACTGATACTAATTCCAGGAGATCCAAAACATCACTGCTGCCCACCAGTCAGAGTAGGGGCTTGTGGAAGTCAGGTGATCAATGGAGTTTTGGCTCAGGTCCATTTCACAATGGATCCAGTGAGTCCCTGAACCCATACTGTGCTTATTTCCCCAGTTCTAGAACGCTTACTTGGAATAAACATACGCAGCAATTGGCAGAATCTCCACACTGGTCCCCACTGACCTGTGGAGTGAGGACTAATATGGTGGGAAAGACCCAGTGAAGCCATTAGAACTGTCTGTACCTAGAACAATAGTGAAGCAAAAGCAATACCTCATTCACAGAGGGCTTGCAGAGATTAGTGCCACCATCAAGTACTTGAAGGATGTGGTGGTGGTGGTTGCCACAATATCCCCATTCAACTCATCTACTTTGGCCTGTGCAGAAGACAGATGGATTTTGGAGAATAAGAGTGGATTATCATAAACTAAACCAGGTGGTAACTCTAGTTGCAGTTACTGTATCAGATGAGGTTTCATTGCTTGAGCAAATTAGCATTTCCCTTGGTACTTGGTATGCAACTATTGATCTTGAAAATGCCTTTTTCTCCATACCTGTTAGAAAAGACCATCAGAAGCAGTGTGCTTTCAGCTGGCAAGACCAGAAATATACCTTCACTGTCCTACCTCAGGGGTATATCAACTTTTCAGCCCCACGTTATAATTTAGTTCTCAGGGATCTTGATTGCCTTCTCTTCCACAAGATATCATACTGGTCCATTACATTAATGATGTGCTGGTTGGACCTAGTGAGAAAAAAGTAGCAACTACTCTAGACTTATTGGTAATGCATTTCCATGTTAGAAGGTGGGAAATAAATCTGACAAAAATTCAGGGGCCTTCTACCTCAGTAAAATTTCCAGGGGCAAAGTGGTATGGGCATGTTGAGATATCCTTTCCTAAGGTGAAGGACAAATTGTTGCCTCTGGCTCTACTTATAGCTGAAAAAGTGGCACAATACCCAGGGGGTCTCTTTGGATTTTGGAGGCAACATATTCCTCATTTGGGTGTGTTATTCTGGCTTGTTTACCAAATACATGAAAAGCTGCTAGTTTTGATTAGATTCCAAAACAAGAGAAAGTTCTGCCACAGGGCCAAGTTTCTGTACAAACTGCTCTGCCAAGTAGCCATATGATGCAGCAGATCCAATGGTGCTTGAAGTGTCAGTGGCAGATAGGGATGCTGTTTGGAACCTTTAACAGGCCCTAAAAGGTGATTCACAGCAAAGGCCCTTAGGATTTTGGAGCAAAGCCCTATCATCTTCTGTGGATAACTACTCTCCTTTTGAGAAAACAGAAAACAGCTCTTGGTTTTTTGAAACAGCCCTTGGCCTGCTACTGAGCCTTAGTAGACACTGAATGCTTGATTATGGGCCACCAAGTTACCACAGGACCTGAGCTGCCCATCAAGACCTGGAGGTTATCTGACCCACCAAGCCATAAAGTTGGTGGTGCACAGTAGCACTCCATCATCCAATGGAAGTGGTATATATGTAAATGGGCCAAAGCAGGCCCTGAAGGTACAAGTAATTTACATGAAGAAGTAGCCCAAATGCCCATGGTCCCCACTTCTGCTCCATTACCTTCTATCTCCCAGCGTGTACCTATGGCCCCATGGGGAGTTCGCTAAGATCAATTGACAGAGTAAGAGAATACTTGGGTTGTTTACAGATGGCTACGTGTAATACGTAGGCACCACCCAGAGTGGACAGCTGCAGCACTGCAGCACTTGTCTGGCACATCCCTGAAGGACAATGATAAAGGGAAATCCTCCCAAGGTGTAGAACTTCAGGCAGTGGACTTGGTGCACCTGGTTATTCATTTATCTTGGAAGGGCAGACATACAATTATATACCAATTCTTGGGTTGTAATCAATGGCTGGATGGTCAGGAACTTGGAAAGAACATGATTGGAAAATTGATGACAAGGAAATCTGGGTAAGAGATGTGAATAGACCTCTCTAAACAGGGAAAAATATAAAGACATCTGTGACCCATGTAAATGCTTACCAAAGGGTGACCTCGGCAAAGGGGGATTTTAATAATCAAGTGGATAGGAAGACTCATACTGTGGATACCGGTCAGCCTTTTTCCCCAGCCGCTCTTGTCATCACCCACTGGGCACGTGAATAAAGGAGCCAGGAGGGCAGGGATAGAGGTATGCATGGACTTAGGTACAAAGAGTTTTACTCACCAAGGCCAACCTGGCTATGGCCACCACTGAGTGCCCAATCTGCCAGCAGCAGCAACCCACGCTAAGTCCCGCACATGGCACCATTCCCCAGGGTAATCAGGCAGCTACCTGATGGTAGTTTGATTATATTGGGCCATTTCTAAAACAGAAAGAGCAGCATTTTGTTCTTACTATAATAGACACTTACTCTGGATAAAGATTTGCCTCCTCTGCAAGCAGTGCTTGTTCACAGTGACCTTGTGGTTACTGTTATTAACTTTATTCTCCAAACAAGGAAGTAAGGTGCCCAGAGGATAACTGAACTGTCCTTTGTGACCCGGATGCTGATAGCAATATTTTAGCTTTCTTGTCAGCGTTCCAGTATCTTTCATTTATTTGTCTCTCCATGCAAGAATCACACACTCTTTTTCTTTTTTAAGGTTTATATTATGTTTACTATCAGCTAGAGTTAGTCTTCCCTCATTACTCTTATTTTTCAGAATTTTCAAGCCATTCTTATAAGGATTTTATAAAGATATTGAAAACAAAGCTTTACTTCAAAAACATATTGATAATTTTATCGAATTAACATTAAAGGTTAACAGATAATTAAAATGTTTTTTTTTCCTTTAAATATGGTAAGGCTTCCCATTTGTTGAAGTCTTTGTATTTGTGTGTTTACAACTGTCGTTATCACTTTCAACGTAGACCTTGCTTCAATATAAATCTTGTAGATAGTTATATCAATTCCCCACCACTTCTTCCTCACTGTTAATCCTGATGCAAATGTGGTCTTTTCTTCCATTGTTTCTTCTAATCAGTTAGTAAGAAAGTATTTATTTCTATATATTAAATTAACAGTACTTGTCCTGAGTTTTTTGATCATTCGAACATTTAAATCAGTTTTCTCAATTGAATCTGGCAGGTGTTTCACATATAACGTTATACCTCTGCAAATAATTTTGCCATTGTCTATCTTATTTGCACATGTATTATTTCTTTCTTGCATACTTGTATTTGTATTTATTTACCACTGCAGAACCCAGTGAAATAATATTGGTGCTAATGGAAACTTCCTGCCTCTAATGGGAAGACTTTTAATGCCTCCCCATTAAACCCTGAGGGAGGTTTTCTGTTTGTTTTTTTTGTTTTTGTGAGGAAGATCAGCCCTGTGCTAACATCTGCCAACCCTCCTCTTTTTTTTTTTTTTTTTTTTTGCTGAGGAAGACTGGCCCTGGGCTAACATCCATGTCCATCCTCCTCCACTTTATATGGGACGCCGCCACAGCATGGCTTGCCAAGCGGTGCATCAATGTGTGCCCGAGATCGAACCGGCTAACTCGGGGCCACGGCAGCAAGTGCACGCACTTAACTGCTTGCCCCACTGGGCTGGCCCCCTGAGGGAGGTTTTTGAGTTGATATTTTGTGTCTTTATACACTCATGTGCATGTGTGTATAAACAAGGGATAGTAATACCTACCTCATGGGGTGTTATGAGGATTAAAAGAGATAATGTATATAAAGCACTTAGAACAGTGCCTGGTTCATGGTATACTCTTTGTAATGGTGAGTTTGTATGGCCATATTCAGGAGATATCTAGTTGTTTATTCCTCTATAACATTGTGGCCATAAACAATAAAGTGAGTTAGTTCACACAAAGCACTTGGAATGGTGCCTGGTGTATAGTAAGAGTTCAATAAATATATGTCAATAATACACAGTACTATTAAGGTATTTTGTCAAGCACTGATGCTGATTTTTTTTTTTTTTTTGTGAGGAGATCAGCCGTGTGCTAACATCCGCCAATCCTCCTCTTTTTTTGCTGAGGAAGACGGCCCTGGGCTAACATCTGTGCCCATCTTCCTCCACTTTATATGGGACGCCGCCACAGCATGGCTTGCCAAGCAGTGCGTCGGTGTGTGCCCGGGATCCGAACCAGCGAACCCCGGGCCGCCGCAGCGGAGCGTGCGCACTTAACCGCTTGCGCCACCGGGCCGGCCCCTGATGCTGATTTTTATCAAAAGCTTTTGCTAAGTTTTTGAAGACCATTTCCACTTTTGATCTATAAATCAAATGAATTAGGCTGGCATATTTTCTAATGTTAACTCACCTGCTTTCATGGAATCAACCTCTCTTGGACTTGTTTTTAAGTGAGCTGCCAGAGTTTGAAACTATTTTGTTTAGGAATTTTTAGATTAATATTTAAATAAGAAATTGATCTTAGCTTTACTTTTGATGTCATCTTAGTTGAGTTTTGGTGGGAATATTTTTCTAACTTTACTTTAATAAATTATTTGACTCTTTTCCCTTTTTCTATGCCGTGGAAGAGTATAAATAAATTAGAGGCTTTTGTTTGGTTGCTATTTTATGGTTCCTTAAAGGTTTAGTAAAAATCCTCTGTGAAAAATCTGGCCTGTTTTTTGTTTGTCTTATTTAGTTCTTTAATGGAGGCATCTTTTAACAACTTTCTCTGTATCTTAATTGTTTTTAATTGACTTTGATTTTCTATGTCTTTATGTTCTGTGTCTCCTCTATAGTAAGTTTCGGTAGGTTAGATATTCCATGACCACACATTTGATCCTTTTTAATTTATTGTCATAGAGTTGGATATCTTGTGAATCCTACATTTTCTTCTCTGTCATATTAATTTCATCTCAATTTGTTTGGGGTGTTTTTTTTTTGCTTTGTTTTTCCTTTAACTTTAGTTAGAGTAAACAATGGTTCGTTTTTCAAGGATTTTCCTTATCTATTTTTCCTTCTATTTTTGTCTTTTCTATTTCATTAATTTATTATTTATCTTTATTACCTCCTTCAAGTTTGTAAATTTTTATTTTCCTTATTCTGATATTTTTGAGTATGGGTACTAGTTCATTATTTGCATTTTTTCCTATTTACTAAATATTCAAGGCTAAGATTCTTCCTTTGAATACTCTTTATGTCCCATTGATTTTGATATATATTATTTCATACTCATTGCTTGCTACATTTTTGGTAATTTCAGTTGTGATTTTCTCTTTGACAAAAAGTTGTTTACAAAAGAGTTTTTGTTTGTTGATTGGTTAGTTTGTTTAATTTCCAGGTCAAATTAATTTTTACTTTTGTTTTTTTAGATTTGTGTTTCACTGCAATGTGATCAGAAACTGGTTTCTGTAATTATTTTACTTATTTATTTACAGAGCTTTTCTGTTTGCAAATGTTCCATAGGTTCATGAAGAGAATATATATTCTCTGATTTTAGTCATAGAGGATGACATGTATATAGTTATTTGTGCATTGTTAATTAATTTATTTAGAAATATGTGTTTAATTAATTCATTTTCTTTTTAAGTTTTGTTGTTGTTTTACACTAAACCACTCATATGCTGTGAAAGATGAATTAAGTTTTCTAAGAAAAGCTTTCTATTTCTGCTTGCGTTTTGTGTTGCCTTACTCGTTCCTGTTGATTTTATGTTACTGTGTCACTGACATTAAAATATTGTTTGATATTCACTTTAGATTACCCTGTGTTGCTTTATATATTGTCTTTCTTTATCTCATTTAATACTTTCTGTCCTGATATAACTTTTTGATGTTGAGATAATGGCCTTTGTTTTCTTCCTTTTGTTTGACTTTGCCAAAAAACTTTTCCCGTCACTTTGTTTTCAATCTTTCTTAGTCACTTTGTCCTCCATTATATAAAGAAATTTGAATTTTGATTTTGTGATCCAATCTTTTTTTTTTTTTTTATTGACATTTTTAGCTCTTTTTCTTTATTGGTTGGCAGATAGTTTTGATTTTGATACCATTATATTATTTAATGCTGTTTTTCCTAATTTTAGAGCATTTATTTTGTTTTGTTGTATCCTCCACTATGCTGTCTGTGATTGCTTTGCTAAGGTTGTTGTGTTTGTTTCTTCTTATGTTTTTTAACTAGTTGCTACCTTTGTAACAATGAGATTATATATATTGCATTTGTCTTTCTTTTTAAACATTTTCCAATATTTCCTTTCAATAGATAATAGAAAAAATATGTTTCTACTTTGTCTGCTTCTATCACTCACTCTTTTTTTTTTTTTTTTTGTGAGGAGATCAGCCCTGAGCTAACATCTGCCAATCCTCCTCTTTTGTTTTTTTTGCTGAGGAAGACGGCCCTGGGCTAACATCTGTGCCTATCTTCCTCCACTTTATATGGGATGCCGCCACAGCATGGCTTACCAAGCGGTGCGTCGGTGCGCGCCCGGGATCCGAACCAGCGAACCCCGGGCCGCCGCAGCGGAGCGCGCGCACTTAACCGCTTGCGCCACCGGGCCGGCCCCTCACTCACTCTTTTCTTCTCCAAATTTTAGATGATTATATTGTGTGTGTGTTTGTGTTTAGGTTTATGCCTTTAAATATTCTCAAATATTTGGTCTCCTTCAAGTAAGTTTATTTTTCTCCTTCTATAAAATACGAGGAAATCTCATACTTACACTACCTCACACCTTCTCTCCCTCATCTTATTCCTGTTAGTTATATGATTTCTACAGCACCAGAATTTATAATCTTCAAATTTTGTATTGAAGTCGTAGTGCCAAATTGGTTTTAGTCTTTTTTCTATAGTTAAATGGAATCAATGCTCAGCACTAACCCTTCACTATGGTTTCTCCAACCATCTCTTCTTTGGTTCAAGTTCATTCCACCATAGTTCCCTTAAGAAGGCCTCACTGGAAATCTTTATTCTGTTCTTGGAAATTAGAAACAATGTGTGTCTATTGCTTAAATTCTTAAACCGTTTTATGCCTGGTATAAAATTTGGGGGACATTTTTGTTCATTTATGAATTTAGACATTACTCTACTGTTTTCTAGCAGTAGAAATGCTAGCTTAAAAGATTCTTTATTTAAGTTACTGCTCACTAACTTTATTAGGGTAGGTTTCAGGGTTAATCATAATGTGTCAGTTCTCCCCCTGGACTCAATGTGCTCCTTAATATTTAAAAGCAAATTTTCTTTTATATCTGGGAAATATCAAATTATACTTTCATTTATTTTGGTTTCTTTTGTCCTCTTCAGAAACCACTATTTTTTTTTCAGAAACAACTATTATACGAATCTGTCTTCTACAGCTGTTATTATCATTTCAGTTCCAAATTATACGATCATTTCAATTCTTTTCAACTTATTTATCCTTTTGCTTATTTTCCTTAGTCCTGTGCTCCGTGGAGCAGACTTTGTTTTTCTGTAATAGTCATTCTTCCCTTATATACTACTTCCAAAATTATTTTTATGTTTGTATTTTTTTTCACTTCACTTTTCTGATTTTTTTTCCTTAGTTTTGCTACTCATGTCCTGCTTTTGTTTCACAATGTTTCTCCTCAAATGTTGTTCGTCAGCTTTGAGTTCTTGTTTTTTCTAAGAATGTTAATTCATTAAAGTTTTTTTTCCCTTTTACTTTTTAGTAATGGCAACAGCTGTCATCCACTCCATGGCAGCATTTTTTTCCAGCAAATGTATATGTGTGTGTGTGTGTAAATTGTAATATGTTTTTATAGATCCAGTGCTTATTTTTATTATTATTATTCATCTTGAATCAGGTGAGATGTTCGGAACCTATTTGCAGGAGGTACACATGAAATCCATGGCCGAGGTCCAGCCTGGTAGACTTGAGTTGTCTGTGTGCGTGAGCCCTTAGCTAACCGAGTGGGGCAGCTCTAGGTCTCCTCATAATTCCCTGTGTTTCTCACTCCCCACGGTGCCCCTTACCCAAAGGCTACCTCTTAGAAGTACGGCTTGGTTGTATACTGCCGCCTGTGTTCCCTCCTCTTGTGCTTGTTCCTGGTGCCAGACAGGTACTGTGGAGGCTTTCACTTTCATTCCCATTTTCTCAGAATAAGCTCGTAAGTGTTGGTCCTCAGTGTGTCCATTGGCATTGTAAACACGTGTCCCCAGACTTTGTTTCACCTGGGCAGCCATGACAGCACTCTTCATTTTGTCCTCCATTATGTTACATACCTCATGGCTTCTAGTTTCATGAAAAAGTGACTTTCTGCTTTTCTTTCTCCCTATTGTTATTGTATCATATTTACGAAGAGAATTAGAAAGAGCTGATTGTATTATTTTAAAATTAGTAGGCCCATTATTTTATTTTATTTTGCTGATTCACCCTGAGCTAACATCTGTTGCCCATCTTTCGCTATTTTGTATGTGAGCCACCATCACAGCACAGCCACTGACAGATGAGTGGTGTAGGTCTGTGCCAGGGAACAGATCCCAGGCCGCTGAAGTGGAGTGCGCCAAACTTAATCACTAGGCCACCGGGGCTGGCCCAGTAGGCCTGTTAGTTTTGTTACCATTTTACCATAACTGTACCTCAAAAATTTGGCATCCCCAAAATGTAAGTTTAGCAAACATGTTTCCATAGGTTTTATGATTTTATAAATTCATGGCATTTTGAAGACAATGATAAAATATCTAACTTTTTTTTTAAAACTCACCATGCACATTGTTACTTATAGTGTGCCTATTTTTATAAAAGTGGAAGAAACAGTAGACTATAAATAAATAAATAAAACGGCAAGAAAATATCAGATAATCACAAGAGCTGTGATGCAAATAAACCCTGATCAAGTGACAGGGTTAGCTTGTGTTGGGTGGTTTGAAAATGTGTCATCAAGGAGTGGGTATTTGAAATGGATATTAAGTGCTGAGAAAAAGGCAGTTATGTGAATATCTGGAGAAAAAGCACTCTAGAAATAGGGTACCACAAATGCTAAGTTCCTATATTGTAAAGTGTGACAGAATAGGATGGTGGGCAGGATCAGCTGGATCTGGGTACAGTCTTGAAGGCCATGATAAAGAGCTTAGGTTTCATTAAAGTGCACTATAAGGGATTTTTTTAATTAAGATATAATTGACATATAACATTATATTAGTTTCAAGTGTACAACATAATGATTTGATATTTGTATACATTGTGAAATGATCACCACAGTAAGTCTAGTTAACATCCGTCACCATACATAGTTTCAACATTTTTCTTTCTTGAGATGAGATTTATTCTCTTAGCAAATTTCAAATATACAATACAGTATTATTAACTACAGTCACCATGCTGTACATTACATCCTATGACATATTTATATTATTACTGGAATTGTGTACTTTTTGACCCCCTTCACCCATTGATAAAAGAAAAATACTTCTTATTATGAAATCAGATGTCCTTGGCTCACATTCATCATTTGAATGGTATACTGTACATGAAAATACAGACTCTCTGAATTCACCAGTACTAGTAAAAAGTTTCTCTACATACAGATTTGTGAATATGAGGTACAACTGAAAACATTTGGATGCCCCTAACCTCGTGTGGTCTTCCATCTAGAAAAATGTGAATTGTAAATGAAGAGTCTAAAAACTGCATTGATGGGTGACCTAAGCAAACTATCACTCATGAAAGCCTAGGGATATTGTCAGAGGGAGACACTCTGGGCTGAGGGAGCGCTTCTCCGAGGCAGGTTCTCACAATACTGCCTGATTTAGTTTTCACAACCCATTTGAAATAGGTATAAATTGCTTCCATTTTACAGTTGAAAAAACACATGTTCAAGGTTTAAGGAATTTGCCTGAGGTTACACAGATAGTAAAGGGCAGAGCCCAGCAAAAGAACAAGGCTCTGCTCGTCGTCACCCAGCCTGGGCTCTCCCCTAAGAATGCAGCCTGCAAGGCTGGCAGTGAGAGAATTGAGGACAGGAAGTACATTTCTGACCTTTGCAAATCACCCCCCTATTGGTAGTTCTCTCTGAAAACTATGCAAGAGGCCTCTCGGGTGAAACCATTTATTTGTCTCTACCAGAGAGCAGGCTCTCTTTTCCTCTAGCTGTGCAGCCTCAGCAGTCAGAATTGATAACAGCCGCTGGGCGCCTGAGCTGTTTTATTTTTGCCAGGAGATAACGGAGTGAATGACTCGTAGCAGCTTCGGAACTCTGATGAGTTCAAGGCCCAGAGTAGAGATTGCAAAGGGTAATTCCCGGATAATTCGAGGGGAAGGGGAAGCTAGACAAATCCCTGTTCCACTCTGAAATTGTGCTATGAGAAATGAATTGAGAAATCTGAGACGAGAAATCGTCTCATGTAGAGTGCTTCAGAGAATTTCTATTTTCTTTTTCCTTTACTCTTTGGGGATTGAACTCTAACTCAACTCATTTTTGAAATTGGAATTTCTCTTCCATTTGGAACAAAATTTAACTTAAGATAAAATTTGATGTTTCCTTCAAAGAGACCAAATGTCTCAAATACAGGCCAGGGAAACTATTGCTGGCTACTATGTGACATGAATCTCATTCTTCCTTTTTGCCTTTTGGTAAAATTTTTGGTGGTGCTGTAGGGGTTTCAGATCATTCAAATGTGGTGTCTCCTTTCTTTCAAAATGCTGAACACATTCAGCACTTCTGCAAAGGAGAGATAGAGAGTGCATACCTCAGTTTAGGCAGAGAACTTACTTTAAGGAAATTTAATTCAATACGAAGTTAGTGTTTACCATGTGCCAAACCATCTGGTAGGTGCTGAAATTCAGAGATGAATAGGATGCTGGTCCTGCCCTCACAAGGCTTACCTTCACCTTGGGGAGACAGATGTGCAACTGAGTAACTCCATTGTGCAACAGGCAAAGGGTCCACATATTTTCTTGAAATTTTAGGAGTCTTCCTATGTTTTTTATTATTCTTCTGTCTCCTTAAGAAGGAGCCATAGATGAATACCATGGCCACATATCAGAGGAGAGACTTGGAAGTGGATGTATGGAGATTTGTGGGGAGTTATTAAGGGTTTCTTTGTAAGCCCATATTTGACACTGACCTGGAGTTAAATTCTACTTCTACTTTCTGTGCCTGTCACCTTGTCTGTAGTTCCTATCTGACTCCTCAGGGAGGTGAGAAGGGACTAAAGGGAAGAATACAGTCTTTGTGGCTGGTTCTGCCACAACAGTTGCTGGTACTCTCAGCTATGTTGTTGTCTGGAGCTGGCTTTCCTCTCACCAGACACTTCTGTGGCTTTCTCAGTGATTCCACACTGAAAAATTCCAGTTGTGAGTCCTGAGATATGGATGATGACTTTTTCTAGAGGACCACACAATGATTCTGCTCCCCAACCCCTGCCCAGACCCTTCTGAGGTGGCCCCATTGATCTTTCTCCCAATCCCCAGGTGGCCCTTCCAGGAAGAGTCCCTGTTGAATTGCATCCATGCTGGATCTTTCCCACATGCCTCACATCAAGTTCATCCTTTTCACTGTTGTTTGTGGAGTGAATTTTGGTCCCAATCCAGCCCCTTATCTTTCTGCTATGCCATCTTTAGTCAATATCCATAGTCTTCAGATTTCTCAAGTTTTAGCTCATTGTTAAGAAAAACAGGTCTCAGATGAAGTGTAAAAGGACTCAAGTCATATTAAACAGGAGCAACTTCACAAAATCAAATGAACAGCAACAACAACACATGGAGTGTAGGAAAACCAAACAACAAAGGTAAAGAGGGAAAAAAATCCCACATTATGGAAAAGATAGATGAAGAGTGAAGACAGTAAGAAGAAATAATTTTTTCAAAGTGTTTTTGGCCCCACAGGACATTTATCAATGTCTAGAGACATTTTTGGTTGCTACAATTGGAAGGAAGGTTGCTCCTTGTATCTAGTAGCTATAGGCCAGAGATGCTGCTAAACATCTTGTAATGCACAAGACAGCCTCTCACCCACAACAAAGAATTACTGTGACCACAACATCAATAATGCCAATGGTGGGAAACTCTAATCTAAAATAATTTAATAAGGACATGGGTGAATAAAACAGAACTCAAAAATGAAATGACAGACAAGAGAATGAAGAGAAAATAGAGGGCTAAGGAAGCATCCTGAGGATCCAAACAATATCATTACTCTGGCAGAATAGACCTGGTTGAAAAGTAGATGTCAACTTTGAAAAGCAAAATCAGTGAGATGAAAACATTGAGGGAGACCATAAGTGATATGGAGGACAAAGGCTATAATTAGCATCTATAATTAGTGTCCCTGAATTAAAGATCTCAATAAATGGAACAAATCTGTATTCAAAGACATAAAATGAGAACTTTTTTTCCTTGAATGAAGGAAGAACTGAATCTGACAGTCATGAGTAACACTGTGTTCCAGCCATACTAGCACAGCTATCTATGGGCTGTGTTATTAAAAGCAAACCTCCTGCTGAAGACTACCAGAAACAATTGGATAAAAGATATTTTTTTTTTTGTGAGGAAGATCAGCCCTGAGCTAACATCCATGCCAATCCTCCTCTTTTTGCTGAGGAAGACTGGCCGTGGGCTAACATCTGTTCCTATCTTCCTCCACTTTATGTGGGATGCTGCCACAGCATGACCTGACAAGCGGTGCAACAGTGTGCGCCCGGGATAAGAACCCGGGCTGCCAGCCAGCAGCGGAGCGCGTGCACTTAACTGCTACGCCACTGGGCCAGCCCCTGGATAAAAGACATTTTAAAAACAGTTTTACAAACCGGAAAATATAGTGGGGTACTACTAGAACAAACTGTGTGAGAGCATTTAACCAACGGTTTGAACAGTGGTATCTTAAAGGGATATTGTGTAAAAGGAAGAGTTTTTATGTTATTTATTTATTTGTTTGTTTTAAAGTGGGACAGGATTAGACATGATCACACAATAATGTGCCCATTTATATCACTACCACTAACCTGGGAACACTGGTCTGATCATTTTTCTGAGGATCCATTTCTACAAATTTCTGAATGATGCCTTGGGGGACTGGTCTAGCCCCCCAGAACACCATGTCTTCAGCTTTCAAAACTTCCCCGGATCTCTGACATGTTAAAAGAAGAAAATTAGATAATATTAAATATTAAATTGATTTTCATTCCCAATAACTCTATTTTTCCCATCTTGTGGCTACTGGGATTTTGCAGCAACAGGACATACTCAAAGTTGTAGAAAAATCAAATGAAGGAGCGGTAACACTTACTTCCTCTGAAATAAACCAGACTGGTGATGTGTCTACTTAAGGATGAAAAGGTACATATTCTTCACTTGTCAACCAGTTTACCACTCTGACTAGAAAACCATTTCTCTTTTCACTATGGCTTACTGCCTTCTTATTTGGAGAGACAACTTATGCAAAAGACCTGGCAAACTTCCTAGAACATAGCGTGTGCTTGATCAATGATCATTACTTTCTCACATTAAACAGTACACTATATTTTATTATTTAGAAAGAGGTAAAGACCTTTTATACGCAAAAGTTCATGACAGACTTAAAATACTTTTCCCAAACGTCCACTCAACTCTTATCTCTTTAATAAGACTATGTCTCTTTAAAGAAGATAAAAAGCAAAAGCACGTATATAGTTAATCATTAGGAAAGAATGAGATAGGATGTAAAGGGAAAAGATGAAGCAAACCCTTCCTGGATTCCTTCTCTGCCTCCCATGAGAATGCTAGGATGTAGCTTTTCCTATGATCACACTTAATTTATATTGTGTCATTAATAGAGTGGCAATTCTTTAATTGAATTTATTCACTCTTTTGTTCATGCACTTTGCTAGGTGGAAGAAATATAACAGCGACCAAACTATAGTAATTTATTCAAGGTACTTAAGAGATAATCAAATAAACAGACAATTGTAGTATTCTTTGATAAAGGTAAACTAAGCTTGAGTAGAAATGAGCACACTGGAAGAGTTCCAACAAGTTATTGGGCCACAGAGATTATAAAATTTTTTAGAGAAACATACATAGTGAGGGAGACCTGAAGGATGAGTAGGAATGATCTGGAGACAAAAGAGGAAAAACTCTTCTAGACAGAGGGTTAGCATGTGCAAACTCCAGCAATAAGACCATAGTATAGCTTTCCAGTATTTCTTATGCAAATATAAACAGATATGTGTATGCTCTTCTTGCTTACTCAAAAGGTAGCAAAATATGCACATTCCTCTTACCCTTACTTTGTTCAGTTAATAATATCTTCTGGAGATCTACCCGTATAGGTTCATTAATTTCCAACTGCTTAGGATTTCACTGTATGGATACAGCTGAATCTAACCAGCCCTAATTGATCACTTGGATGATTTCTGATTTTTGCTATTGTAAAAATGTTGCTCTGAATAAAAGAAAAATGTTTTCCCAGCTTGTCATCTGTCTTTATATGTGTTTGGGGGACCATGCATAAAGTTGTTTGTTTATATATAGTCAAAAATATTCTTTTTTGGCTTGCGATATCTTGTATATTACATATAAAATTTCCGTAAATATTTGGGTCTATTTCTGGACTCTGTATCCCATTTCTTTATTTTGATTTTCTATTCATTTGCCAGTACTACATTTTAAAATTATTGAGTCTTTATAGTATATTTAATATCTGCTTATTGCCTCTTAACTTTCAGTGTTATGGCCATATTTACTTGTTCATGTTTTATATAAGATTTAGAATTAGCTTATCTAATTCTGGAAATAAATCTTAGTGTTTTCACTGACTTAATGTCAATAACTTAGGGAGAATTGACATTTTAATGAGACTGAGTCATTCTATTAAAAACGTAATATATACTTCTGTTCATCAAGTCTACTTTTCTGTCATTTTTTTTTTTAAGTTTCTGAATATGGTTGTTTTTTGCACATTTCCTGTTGTATTTATTCCTAGGCTTGTTATTTTCTGCTGTTAAAAGTGAAGGCTTCTCTTCCATTATGTCTTATTAGTTGTCTGTATATATGAGGGCTATTGACCTTTGAATATTAATTCTATATTCTGCTATCTCATTGAACTAATTTACTGATTTTAGAGTTTTTCTTTTCTTTTTTTCTTGTAGTCTCTCTAGGGTTTTCCTGTTATACAATCATATCATCCATATATAGTGTGTGTGTGTGTATGTGTGTTTTAATATCTTCTTATCACTTTTAACTCTCTAATGTGTTTTGCTTGTCTGATACATTGGCTAATGCCTCCTGTTAAAAGTTAATAATTGTAGAAGTTAGGAGAGAGTATGCATCCATGCCTTGTTCCTGATTTTAAAAAGTGATAATGTCACCAGGGTCTGTCCTTCTGTTAAGCTAGATTTGGGATGTGTGTGCATTCCACAAACACATGCACACACACGATCAAGTTTAAGTCCATAGTCATCAATTTCTGTCGTGTTACAGTTGTTGATGTTGTATCAAGAATATAATGATAGTTGTCAAATTTCTTTCAGTTTCTATAGTTCTATAAACTTTAAAATAATAATAAAGAAGACTGAAGAGGGCATCCTGAGAGCACCAGGCATTTCAGGGATGAGCAGAGGAAGTATAGACTGTGATGGGGGCTGAGAAGAAGAAGCCAGTCTCTCTTGCCAATTAATTGTGAGTCTCTTGAAGAAGGCACAGAATCTGAAATATGGAGGGGGATGAAAAAGCGTTAATTAAAGGAGTAAACAAGTGAGTGTGTGGGCAATGTAATTTTCCAGAACCAAGGCAAATTATAAAAACTTGTATCATGGAATAAGTGGTGCCTAAGCTGGTACCTCCAGGGAAGGACTAGCCTTTGTATAGAACTCATGGTTCTGTCATTGGCATCCTTATCCAGCAGTAAAATACAGCCTCTCTCAGTCACTCTTGCTGTGCTTTAACACCTAGCCAGCATGATCATTTTGACAGCTAGTTATTTAACTAAGTTATCAGCAAGCAGGTATTAGCCCCTCAGTTCAGTCAAAACAATCAAATTAGTAGTACATGTAGACACAGCCTTCCTTTGCCAAGATTTATGACATGGTGATGGATGAATTAGAAAATAAAACAATAGTTCCCTGTATATGAAAGATGTGACATCTGTCTCAAGTGAAAAAACACATAGTGTTTGTTGAGTGGAACTTGTCACTGAAGTTTGGAATAGCTTTAAAAGAAAACCAAAATATGCTGACTTCATTACAGTGATTGAAACACACAATTTTGGAAGCTTTTATGGAAAAGAAGGGGAAAAAAAATCAATAGGGAAGTTGAAGTCCTTAATTGGTGATTTGAGTCAGCCCATGACCAAATACAACTGTATTTTACTTTACACTTTGCTGTTTTGTTTGATTTAGGAAAATATCTTCAGTGGCACTTCAAAGAAAATTGAAATAGTTTTTTTCAAACAGTGTGGCAAGAAGCCATCTGACCAAAATTTTAAATAATTGCATTCTTAATGCAAACCAAAATACATGCTTTAAAAATCCATTATATCTATGACCCTGTATTTTTACTTTGGAACTCAGTGTCCTTCCCTTCTCTCAGTCAAATAAATAAACAAAAAAACACCTCACCCATTTGACAAAGTTGCCTGATTAATTCCTGCCTGAGGGACTGCTGAACTTTTGAATAGTTTTAAGCCTCATAGTCTCTATCATTTATGTGACATTTTATCATATTTTGCCTAATGTGATTTAGTTTTGTACCATGATTTTTTTCAAGCTTTAACTATCAGATTTTTTGCTGTTATTTTGAACTAACACTGGATTTCCTCTTAAGTCTGCTCCCTGCATGAACACAAGTTGTTCTGCACATTGAAAGGGTCCAGTCATTTGTTGGATGAATTACTATTGCTCTCTTCCTCTCCTCCCTCTCTCTTCCTCCCTGCCCTCCTTTCTCTATGTTCTGCTCTAAATAAATGGTTCACCAGATGTCTGCCCAGCCCTCCACATTGGTGATTTCCAAGGGGATTGACTGTTCTAGATCTTGATGACCCCACCACAAGTTTTCCAATATCTCTGCTACTTTCTCTCTCCTTCTGCGCCCCCCAGAACTGTAGTCAGTTAAGCTAAATTCAGAACCAGTGAGTGTTGGGCTGTTTAGTTTTCTGACATGGAAAATTCAGTTTCAAAGTACAGTTCCAGCTTTAATTGCTAATATTAAGTGATTTTTAAATTTCTAATGAATATCTAATTAGAGCAAATATTTTTCTCACTAACAAGTAATTATAACATTCCAAACACGTTTACTCTAATTAAACAAAACAGTTTGACTAATTACAATGGCAAGGCAGGACACAGTAGATTTTTATCTTGAAGGTGCTCCCTCAGATATTCTCTTTAGAGAAAGCAATTTTCTTTCAGGCAGCCTCAAGGCAACTCCTGATGGTACCA
Organism: Diceros bicornis minor; assembly: GCF_020826845.1. NCBI lineage: Eukaryota > Metazoa > Chordata > Mammalia > Perissodactyla > Rhinocerotidae > Diceros > Diceros bicornis. The sequence continues at coordinate 9,928,722 of NC_080749.1, read as the reverse complement.
GTGTCATAATGGGAAGTTGTCCAACTGGAGACTCAATGCATTCTCTATGTGATAGAGACATCTCTACGGGGTTCTTCTCAACTCTTTTTTTTTTTCCCTTATCGAAGAAGAACAGATGACTCCACAGCACATGGGGTAGTTGCCTGAAACAGCTGCTAGAATCTAAAGACTTTGTCTCAGGTTAAATTTTTAAAATTATATACATTTTGCACTAGACACTATAATAAATCTCTTTTGATTTTAATAAAAGAAATAATAGTTTCCCCCAACTCTTTGGCATTCGGAAAGACAGCTCTCTGTCCTAGGGCTTCCTGGCCCCTGGCACAATGCAGTGAACTCCTCTGGTTGTCGTTTTGGGAGCAGGAACTGTGGTGTCTGAATTCAAATCTGTCCTCTTGAAATCTCTGGCTGCGGTATATGCTCAATGGTATGGATGTCATTTGAATCAACATTGAGGACAACAAAACATCAGTTTCCCTTTACAGGTCTTATATATTGAGCTGCTACTGAAATTTGAAATTAGATCCTAAAATGTTGTTATTGGCCTATCTATGTAATACCCAGCAGGATTACTGAGGAAACAGATAATTAGATATTTCACATTTATCTCTTTGAACTGTTAAAAAACAAAATTCAACCAAGTAAATTTGAAGATCTAATTGGCTTTATTAAGCAAATTCATGAATCAGGCAGCATCTCCTCTAGCAAGCAAAGAGATACTCTGAGGAGTTATACAAAATAGAAGGTTTTTGTAGGAAGGTGGGGCAAGGAAGCTATTAGCGAAAGAAAAGAAAAAGGATTATTTTGGGTCAGGACATCTTCTCTTTGGATAGAAGGGAATGGCAAGGGTTTTATCATGCAAATTGCCTCTTCTTCCTCTGGGAGATGGGGAGGGCTCATTGACAGGTTACCAGATTACCTCATTAATACTGCCCAGAAAATTCTAGACTGGTTGATTACAATTACATTTCTGGGAGAGGTTGAAACTGCAATTAGGTCAGGTATTAAATCTAGGTTTATGTTATGGGCTTTAGCACAAGTGACGCCATTTTGGGCTTGTGGTTCTCTTTAACGGAACCAAGCTGTCCTAGTGTCTGTACTAGAGAGCCATTGAAAGAAAATTCACACATAACCCTTCAAGAAGGCCAATTACAGGTACATGGATCATGTGAGTCACAAAAAATAATATAGATCAGTCTGTATGTGCTCCTGTCACATAGAAATTCATGCTGGAGAGATATGACTGATGGAAGATGATCATGAAATGTGGTTGTGAGAGAATGCTGGGGAAAATGGGTTTCACCCAAGCTCATAATCTAGCAAGAAAGAGAGAGTATTCACACATAAGAATAGACTTGGAAGAAGGCAAAGAAAGGAACTGACTATGGCGTAGGAGAACAACAAGCAGGGAGAAAGAAACAGTGCAATAAAGTTGAAGATGAACATATAAGAAAAGTAGGACACACAATTTAATAGAGAGTCCAGGCCTCAGCTTCAGAGGTTGTGCAAAGCCATGGCTGGGGGTTTTATTGTGTTATTTGACAAGCGTCCATCCATGCATTCAACGAGAATTTAACCACTTTTTCCCAGGTGTCAGTCATATAGGGGCCATGACATGTCAATAAACTGGTGTGATGTAAAGTAAGAAGTGATCTGTCCCATGAAAGAGAAGCAGATAAATGCAACAGGGGTTCAGAGATCCCAGCCTGGCCTGGCTTCTCAGCTTCTTCTCCTGCTTGGTTCTATTTTATGACTCTGTTTGGGGCATTTTCACGTAGATTGCTCTCACTGATCATTCTCCTCTTTTTTCTGTAACCCACATCACCATCTTAGACTGCTGGAAGCTTACCGCAATGAAATAGAAAAATTCTCAGCACTATTCTAAGGGCTTGTCAGGTATTAACCAATTCAACTTGCCCAAGAGTGAACAACTAGTAAGTAACAGAGCCAGTATCTGACCTACAGTGGCTGTTTCCAGAAACTGTATTCTTAAAAAATATACCCTAGTGCCACTTTGATGCCTTCTTTGTTGTCATGAAGTACTCTTGATTTATCCATATGGAAGTTTCTCTTTCTCCTCTGAACTCACAAAGCATTCCTTATGGCTTTCATCAAATACTTGACTCATTATCATTTTATATTGGAGTATGTAGTATTGGAGTACATTTTACCTTGAAAGTATGACCATGGATGTTTTATATTTTAACAGAGTAATTTTAGAGTAATAGCAATAAATATTTGTAAAAGAATGAGTGATCCTATATCCAACAATGAAAACTCCTAAATAGTCCTAGATTCCCATTTTTTAAAATTTTTGCATAATTTGGGGCCTTTTCTTGGTTCTCGAAATGATAGGACTTAGAAATTTCTTTCTTTGGCTATTTCTTACTTTGAAGGCAAAACTGTAGAATACGTACTTGAATATTTTGTGGTTAACTTACGGCAAAACTTTCCTTACGTAGACAGGGATTAGGCAAATTTTTGAAGCTTGTCTTTGGCCCCCACCCAACTTTTCCTTTGGGCTCCTTTCCTATGTCCTGGCATTTGCTGTTTTTCTGTGGGAGCCTCCACTCTGGTATCTGATCCAGATCTGCCTTTCCTAAAAGGCCTTGTGCTTAGTTCCCTTTAAAGAGCCAATTTTTGAAGTTTTATTAGTATTTTAACAGAGCAGCTGAATTTACACTAAAGTGTTAATAAATGCCCACTTGTCCCACCGGTGCATTATTATTGTTATCAAGTTATTATCCTAAAGAGATGTCTATTAACAACGTTTGGACTTTTGCAAATAGTGGTATTCTTTAGCTGGAGTCAATGTTTCTGTTTGTTGCTTGAAGTGCCTTATAAAATTCAGAGGGAATCAGGCACCTGATGCTTTACTTTAATCAGTGCAAACATTGTTCGCTTAAAACACTCATGAATCCTTTTCATAGATCCTAACTCAGAGGAATCTGCTTAATGCTCATTAAACTTTAGCTTCTGTTTAGGTGGCCTATTAGCTGTGTTGGCATATAATGATTTTGTCCTCTAAGCTCTAAAGTTAGACCATTAATCTAATGTAATCAAGATTTGAAAGACAGGCTTATAAAAAGTAAACACAAGGACATTATTCTTCTAAGCATTCCTTTTGCCTCCTGATATGATACCATTTGCTTATCAGAATTCAGTTCCCTGAATGATGGAATAAATTAGAATGTAACTGGACAAGTGTTAAAATAAATAAAAGATATGGACTGGAAGGTGTAGATTTCAAGTAGTATAGAACCGTGATAAGTTCCAAGCACTACCAGCATTACAATCAGGGACAGAAACATGAAATTTGCTTTAACACTATTTTATGTGAGGGCAAAACTTCAGCTCAGCCAAACTCTGATGTCTGTTAAACTGTCTTAGGTGAACTAATTACTAGGATGATCTTAGGCAAGAAACTTTCCTCTCTTCGTGCCTCAGTTTTCCACACTGTAAAATGATGACATTGGTTTGTGAATCTCTAAGATGCTTTCTAGTTCTGCACATTGGTAATTCCAAGTGAGATTTCCTTCAGCTAGCATGCTATTAAATGCCATTTTTATTTGCTTTCTGATTTCCCTTTTTTCATTTAATAAGAAAAGAGTTCATGAATCATCTTTTCCTATCTATTTGATATTGGGAAATTATGGGCACTTGGAACTAGTTTTAGATTTAAATTATATTTACTTTTCTCTTTTACTCCATCAGGGACATGTGTGTGTAAAAACGTTTGCCCTCTTCTGTTTACGCTCTGCTGACTCATTAGGAAAAATAAGAAATGAGATGTTCCTTCTCCCATGTTAATAATAACAGGGGAATCTAAGATATATAGAAGAAATTCTATCTTCAAAAGATTTTCACATGTAGTATTTGGTATCTATTTTCACAATTGTGTTATGATGTAGGAAGCATTATTACTCATTTTACAAATAAGAAAGTCTCTTACAGAACAAGAATTTGAGACACTCCCCAAACCATAGGTGCTATGGGTACAAGCAGCCGTGGTTGTACGCCTCCCCCACAATCACTTACCCTCACCCTGCCTGCACATACACACATCTCACACACACACACACACACACACACGCCCCTCACACACACATACAGAATGAAAAGCCAAGGAATAGGTCTCTACATTTATGTAAGTTGCCGCCTTTAGAGTAATTGTAAAAATTAAACCATTATATAGAGCAGGAACACAGTAAAAGCTCAACAAATGTAATCGCTATTATTAATTTTGCCTGCTTTCTCATCTATAAAATATGATAGAGCCTACCTCGATGTAGTGTAGGAATTATAAATGCAAGAGTGACTAATGTGTGGTGCCCAGTTTCTTCTCAGGGAATGATGATATGTTCTTCCTTTAAATGATTTCAGGCTCTCAGACTGTTAGGAGATCTAGATAATTCCTGCATCAAATAAACAAGTCCCTGATATTCTATTAATCATTTAGTTTAGACTTAATTATACTGTGGTAAAAAAAAAACCCCGAATCTCAATGGGTTAAACAGCAAAAGTTCACTTCTTGTCCTCCATACATGTTATCTGTGAATTTAGCTGAGGTACTGTTCCATGTCCTCTGTACCCTAGAGCCAGACTGCAGACAAAGCCTGCATCTGGGACATGCTGATGTGGAGCACAGAGAAAAAACAGATGGCGGAACCATGCACTGTTAGTAACATTCCTGCTCAACAGTGGGTAATATCACTTCTGCTCCATTTTATTGACCAAAGCAAGTCACGTGGCTTAGCCTGATGTCAAGGTGCTGGGGGAGTATAATTGTCAGACACGCAGAGACAGTCAATATTTGGAAATAGTAATCTATCACACATGATTACATTTCTAAAAAAAATTTAATTGCTCCCATGTAAGTGGATGATTGCAAACTTGGATTCATCATTTGTTCATTTATTTATTTATAAATCACTCATCAGGTGCTCATTGAAGAATTGCTATGTTCTAGATACTGTGTTACATCTTGTAGATGGTAAAGAAAGATAGAAAATGTGATCTACGTTACAGCAAGCAGATTTTTGATAGAAAAAGAGAATAGTTACTGTATTAGGAGGATGTCTGTGTGTGTGTGTGTGTGTGTGTGTCTGTGTGTGTGTGTTTGGAAGGCTGGTATAGTGTCAAACACACACATGCACAAACACTTTTAATAGTAGTGGGCACACATGTTTAGCCTTTTGAAAACCATAAGGGAAAGAGAGAAAACAGCATGAACAAAGGCAGATAGACCTAATATGCACTCCCTGTTCGGGGAATGTAAACTTCATAAAAGCAGAGGTCACATCTTGTTCTGCTCACTTTTCTGTCGATAACTGTTCCTTAAAAAAGAGAAAAGCAAGTGGTCAGACACATGGATGTAGAGAGAGAGGATAGAAGTGATGAGTGTACGGTAACTCACACTGAAGACCTCTGTAGCAAAACTGTTTCCAAACAGTGACCGTGATGCCTGCTCCAAGTCTCAGGGCATCAGAGGTCATGTGTCTGGCAGGAGGGTAATGAGTCATTGGAGAGACGGAGGGGCTAATCTGAGGGCGCTGTCCCTCCCCATTCTGTAAGGGCTAACTAGAGGGCCAGAAAGAGCTTCACGTTGAGAAGGGACTGTCTGGCACCCGGGTCCTGGAGACCAGAGGACTGATTGAGGAGGCTCTGATTCAGGAACAGAAGAGACAGCATAGGCTAATCAGGGTTATCTGGGAGAAACCACTTATGTGAGGCAAGACAATGGTCATTGAAAGCATGAGTTTTACTGGGAATTGTCAGCGTCCCCATCCAGTCTACACATTTATGTTTAGTGTTGAAAGTCCCTATTAATGTGTTGTCCCCATTAACTTAACATCCTGGCATGACTTTGTACTAGAGTTCATGTAATAAATGAGGTGCCAGGAAAACAACTGCTAGGTAGAAGAAACCCAGTCTCCTTCTATAGATTGCATATTGTAACATAACTGCAACATCCTACTAGGTTTGAAGGTCTTTGAGGGAAGGGATGTCTTTGTACTGCCAGAAATAAGCTGAGTGTCCTGCATATACTAGGTATTTGGTAAACGCTTTGTGAATGGATATATGAGTGAATGGCAGTGATTCTTACTGACAGAGGTTTTCCTTGTATTTTGTTACTTTATCACTCAATTCTGCAAGATGTCCATTCACTGTCGTGAACCCACAATCTCTGGCACACTGCTGTTGGGATGAATAAATAGAAATTAAGGAATGTTCTGGAGCCTATTAAAACAAATTTCCTGCTTTGTAAGCTCAATTCAATTCTATTTCATTAAATCTGACAAGCATGTATTAAATCACCTCTAAGCATTAGGAACTGTGTGAGGTTCTGTGGTTTCAGTGAGTATGAAACACTTGATCCACACTTTCAAAGAACTCACTGTCAACTGAAGAAATATGTCACCTTATTTAAAAAGATAGTGTAATTGGTACTTTGATAATTTACATTTATAGAGCCAAGAAAGACGTGTGATTCTCTCTGGGAGGCTTGGATGAAGGGTTCTCAGAGACGTGCTATTGATCCAAGCTCCAGTTATAAAGTTAAATTAGCCAGGCAGCCAAAGCTGAGGATGAAATCTACTTTCAAAGTGTTAATGAGAATTAAGTCTCTCTCATCATGAGAAGAAACAATCAAGGAACAGATACATGGGCAGAGTTAGAGAAAATACAGGGAATTGTATTGAATCTAAGTTTTCCCAGGGAGATTGTCTTTTTTTAAACTAATCAATAATAAAGGATTTGATTTTACAATTTTATTCTGTGCTTTTAAGAGACAGAAAGGAATGAACTCTCTAACACTGCATTTTTTGATACCAAGCCGTAAATTTACATAGCCGCAACATGAATGGTTTCAAATGATAACTTTAAAATATCAAGAGGAAAACACTATCAATTATTTTGTTATTGACTTGTTCTAGAGTTATAATGTAGACTCCATATATTTGTTGTTCAGCTTTTTATTATATTATTTCTCAGGCAATTACATTTTTACTGCTAATTTGGAGGATTTACTTGATATAATCATTGAATATAAGCATAGTGCTAAGTATTTAAATGAGAATGTTATCAAATGAGTCTAATTTTTCTTGTCCTGCTGTAACCAGATTATTTTTAATATGTAAGATTTATTAAAACATATTTTCAATTATGCTGGGAAATTTAAATCAAGCAAGCATTCCACACATAGTATTGCCTCCTAATAAGGTTGACATTTACAAGATGGTGAGTAACATTTTGTATGCTTATTTCTTAAGTACTTTTGATTTTGTCAATACAAGATAAATTAGCTAAGATCAGGCAAAGTATGTTTAGGTATTTGGATTAATCAGGTGCTCTGTCTTGTCTGTAATATTGATAGGAATGTTTAGCAACTGTACCAAGTAGACCGAGTGGCAAAAATGAATACAGATTTTGCTGTAAATTGCAAATAAGTACAAAATTAATCTGGTTGACTTAATCAGGAATACAGAATAACATTAGCATTTCAAGTAATTTTATTTCGATTTGCAGAATTCATTGGCAATGTAAAACAGCAATTTTATAAATCCTCACTTAGAAAAAGATGGCAAAGAGAATTTCTTTTGCAAATTAATGTTTATGTTGCATAGGCTCATTTCAGACATTGCCTATTTGGTGTTATTGTTTAGGAAAAAACTGAACATTCTAATTAAAAATAATGATGTGTCATCACGGGAGGGTATTAAGACATACTTCTCGAATGAATGACTGATACAGATTCAAATACTAGACAGTGAATTAAAGTTTTTGGTGTGGCCTCCTCTACGTGTGCGTTTTGGCCACGTTCTTTCTAGTTGTGTACAACCCATTAACCCACAAACCTTCTCCTAGTATTTTGAGTTGAGACTGCCCACAATCAGAGTCAGTGGCTGCAGAAAAGAACCTTGTGAAGAAGCACATCCAGAGCCAGCATTCAACATTCACGTTCCTTTTGTCCTTTTAATCTACTTTGTAAATAACCGTGTCCTGCATAAATATTCAGTTTTCACTTATTTCGATCTTCTGAATGATTCTTCTAATTAGCTAGTGACTATTATTGAGCTGATTTAGAATTAATCAGTTTTTCTGAACACATTTGTAAGAAGGGACAGATTCAATTATTTTCCCATTTTCACACTTCAAAATTATCTGAAGAACTCAGTCACTTTTGCAATAGAACCATATCTAGTTTCAGCACCACTTACTTGAGGGAGTATACATGTAGGTAAATTGATTTTGAGAAAACTAACCCATATATAGTAGGACATGTGGAGAGGGCATGATTCCCTCTGTTCCCAGCCCAGACCTAGAGAGAGACACCAATGAGAACTCTGAGATAAAGACCATTTTCTAAAACCTCTGCATCCCTACTGCCAAATAAAGTGCTTACTATGTGGGAGACACTTGACCTAATCATTTAATAATATTGATTGATTGATTACTATGTGACAGGCTTTGTTCTAAGCGCTGGGAATAGAGCAGTGAGCAAAAGAAACAACTGTTTACTTTCCTAGGGCTTCTACTCTGTTGGAGAGACAGGAATATAAAACATCATTAAGAAGTACATATATAATATTTCAGGTGGTGATAAGTGTTGAGGAAAAGATAAAGCATTGGGCAGGCGATATGTGTACTGTGTGGAGGCTTGCTCTTTTATGTAGGGTGGAGAAAAAAGGCCTTATCTTTAAGGTGACATTTGAGTAGATATCAGAAGGAAGTGGTACTATCTGGGGACAGAATATCCAATACAGAAAAAAATAGCAAGTGCCAAGGATTGTACTTGGCTACTTTTAGGAAGAGTAAGGAGATCATTGTAGAGAGGGAGGAAGCTAGTAGGAGCCTGAGCAGAGAGCCTCATAGACCATGAAAGAGGATTTGTGTCCTCCTCCTAGTGAGACGAGAAGCCAAATGAGGAGTATGAGAAGAGAAATGGCATGGAGGCATGTAAATCTTCAAAGGCTGATATTTTGAGTGTAGACAGTGGAGCATGAGGTAAGTATCTATGAACCTACTTAAGAGCCTCTTGCAGTAATCCAGACAAGGGATAACGGTAAAGGAAGTTTTCAGTTTCTAGAATTCTTTGCAGGGTAAATTGTTTGGATGTGTTGACAATGGCTTGGGGAAGAAAGAGAAAGCAATGATGCTTCAAAGGATTTATTGTCTCTGAAAACCAAGAATGATAAAGTTATTCACTGAGACAGAGAACAGCTTGGGGTGGGGGTGGGATCAGGAGTTGGGTTTTGGACTTGCTAAATTTGAGATGACTACTGACATACAAATGACAGGGACATTTGGTTAACTCCATACATGAACACTGAGTAAAGGAAGAAGGGAGGGCGGCAGAGACGAAGAAAGCACAGGAAGCAGAGGAGGTACCAACCAAAGTGATAGCAAGATGCCTGAAATTTAAATATAACTGAAAGAATTAAGGCATCTTTTCTCAGTGAATAATTTTAGTTTTGTGTGGGCTAAGGCTAATTGGTAATGTAAGAATTAAATGAATGGGAGCAAAAAGTATTTCCCCAGCAGTGACATCTGGCTTCTTAAAGGCTATTTTGGCAGCTCCATGGCACTCTCCAAATCTGGCATATGGCTTATATTCTGTGTTTTGGCTAGTATGACTTGTGCTCTTGTACTTATTTCATTAATGAATCCTGTGTGTGTTTGAATAGAAATGATATTAATCATAATCTATTTTTAAGGGACAACAACCACAAAATGATTATACATTTGTGAATATAAAACATTATTTAATAACTATATATCATGTCTAACTACTGACACTACTTCCACATGGATTATTAATCAGTTGGCCATCGTTCACTGGTTGATACTATGAACATGGCATTGTTGTAAAGAGGTGATAACCAAAATGTTGGACAACTATTGGGTATGCACACTGATTAGATAGGAGGGGTCCCAAGGGAGAGGTGGATGAATAGAGAGTGGGAGTGAGCACTAGGTGGGCTTGGGGCAGTGAAGATTTACCAGCCACTATGGTCATATTATCATGTTTGAATAGTCCGTGCTTTCTAGTGTGTTCCAGTTAATAGCTACCCTGATTTAAGCAAAGTGTCTCATTCCAGTCTCAAAACAATCTTGAGGTTTGTGTTTCTTTGGCAGTTGAAATTGATGCCCAGAAAAGTTGTGATTTTCCTAAGATCATCCAGCTTGCTGTTAGCAGTCCTGCTCTCACATCCAGGTGGCCTGGATTAGAAGAGGGGCTGCATGTTTTTTAGGATTCCTAAAAGTGGTTAATCTTTAAGCCTTTCTCAGCCTGGTCCTATAATCTCTGATATAACCTTCTTAATCTGCTCGAGTAATACTTCCCACCCTCAAAGCCTAAATATCAAACTTTATCACTGGTGTGCTTTTACTTTATAATGATATAAAATAAAACAATCTTACTCAAACCATACTGAACAAGCACTTTACAATTTATTAAGCTTTTTTCAATTGTCAAAGGGAATATAGAGTTTAGTCATAGGTTTTATGCATTTTAGCTATTGGGACACGGACCGTGATGCTATTTTAGGGTAAGATACAGAACAATGTGAAACTGTGCTGACATTACATTCTGAGGAAGTGAGAAATTAACTCTGTAGGAAATCAACATGATGTAGGATCAATGTGACCACTAAATAGATGAGAGTTGCCGGGGCAACTTTTCATATGCTCTAAGCAATGTGGTAGTTTGTTTTCCTTTGGATGGATATGATGCATGCTTTTGGCTAAAATCCAATTCAATTAAAGAAATATTTATTGCACACTCACTAGGTATCCAGCATATTGTACTATTTTCCCTGACACCATTCATATATGTATTGAAAAACTAAGACTTATGTGAAATAAACTGGCTTAGACTTTATCTACATAGGGCCAGAAAATTGACTCAATAAAAATGATCAGTTCCATCTGCCAAGATCTATACCAAATTCTGAGTCAAGGATTTGTTGAAAAATATTTTGAGACTAACCTTTACTTAATCTATAATATAGAGTAAGAGTTTCTAAATTTTCCACTGTCTTTTTTTCCTCCACTGTAACATGTACAGGTTGCTGTCCCAGCCCCTGGAACCACTGATATACCAAGGGTAGGTGGTAGAAATGAGTGCCAGGCATTAAGGGGATGCCTTGCCTGTAGCTAGTTTAAAACAATTATAAACTAAAAGTTGATCCATTTTTTGTTACTATCTTGCAGAGCCAATCCAATGCAGTGAATTAAGTCACCAATGCCTTAACTCACGAACAACTTTGTATCATTTACTTTTTTGGTTTTTTTTTTGCCGAGGAAGATTCACCCTGAGCTAACATCCATTGCCAATCTTCCTCTATTTTGTATGTCAGTCGCCGCCACAGCATGGCTGCTGAAGAGTGGTATAGGTCCGCGCCTGGGAACTGAACCCAGGCCGCTGAAGCGGAGCATACTTAACTTAATGATTAGGCCACCGGGCCAGTCCCTGTAGCATTTATTTTTACCTTTCTAATTATGCAGGCAACCACAATGGTAATTTTAAAACCTAAGTCAGGAATATCACCAAAATGGAAGAGCAGGGTGAGCGACCAGCATCCCCAGACTTCAGGGCACAGAACGAAGGTCCCACTTTGGTTTCATCTCCTCCAGACTGGCAAAGCTGAGATGTATAGAGACAGCTGGGGGCAAGGAAGAAAAGCAGGGGCCACCAATAGCAGCCACACAGTAGGAGTGATGGTAGTTCACAGTGACCAGCTCTGCAAACAAACTCAGCAGATTTGGGTACTGAAGAAACTAATGCCAGCACAGCCACTGTGAATTTCACCAGCCCCACAGGTATTCAAGTTCACTGAAGCCAGCTGTCTTAGTCCTCCCTACTCCTACTTTCCACACTACTCCCAACTGTAGCCCAAAACCACATCAGCAGCCAGTCCAGGCCTCACAGCTGTGCAAGTGCAAGATGCCAGCATAGACTCCCACGGCTGACCTTAACCACTGTGTACACAGTCTGAGCGAGCCCCTCCAGCTATGCACTTGCATGCTGCTTGCCTAACACCTGTCACCAGCCTTCACTGTAGTGCACATGCCTGGGGTGGACTGTGCAGCCCAAAGAGAGCATGCTAATACCTAGGACCCCTTCAGCTGCTTGTGGGTGGGGATCAGCCCTGTCTTCTGTCACTGGCCTATATCACCATGTTTACCTGCAGCTAGCCCCTCTAGCCCCACCTGCATGCCCCTGTCACCATTCCCCACTGCAGCATGCATGCCTGGGGGGAAACTGTGCAGCCACAGGAGAGTATGCCAAAAGTCAGGACCCTGAGGCTGTCAGTGAGCCAGTAGTTGGCCCCAGCCCTTGATGCCTGCCCTGGCCCCTATGTATGTCTCTGCAACCAGTCCCTGGAACTACATAGGTACCTGCAGCTGGTGCCTTCAGCTGGATGTGTCCATATCACCAACTCCAGCTACCACCAATGCCTGCCCTGGTCCCAAAGTCACTGGAACTGGAGGCACCACTGAGGACCCCCATAGTTCTTGAAGCTACATTGGAACCCCCCTACTGCTCACCAAGGACACACTTGTCAATGCTGTGGGCCCCAGCTGTCTGAGCCAAAGAGAAATCATACTTCAATGGGCCCAGTACTCTCACATGCCCCCACACTTGGCATCCTGCGCCACTAGACCCAGGGTCACAGCACTCTCCAGCCCGCCCCCACCACAGATGAAAGTCTTCCCTTACCAAAATCAGTCCATAAAGTCTGAAAGAGGTGACTCCTTCTTCAAATACTCAGGCACCTGTGAAAGTCTATAGACATTACAGAAAATCAGGGAAACATGACTCAACTAAAAGAATAATAAACCTCCAGAAACTGGCCCAAAGAAATGGAGATCCAGGAATTATCCAAAAAGAGTTCAAAATGATTGTTGTAAAGATGCTCAGAGAGTTGAGAAAGAACACAAGTAAACAATATAATGATATCAGGAAAACAATACAAGAACAAAATGAGAAGTTAAGCAAAGAGATAGAAAATGTAAAAGAGAATCAAACAGAAATTTTGGTGCCCAAGAATACAAAGATTGAACCAAAGAATTTAGTAGAGAGCTTCAACAACAGACTTGACCAAGCTGAAGAAATAATCTTTGAGCTTGAAGACAGACCAATTGAAATTATCCAATCAGAGGGACAAAATAATGTAAAAGAATGAAGAAAGTCTTACAGGACTTAGCAGACACCATTAAGAGAAACAATATATGCATTATTGGTGTCCCAACAGGAGAAGAGAGGGAGAAAAGAGTAGAAAGGTTAATTAAAGAAATAATGGCTGAGAAACTCCTAAACCTGGGGAGAGATTTGAACATCCAAATTCGTGAAGCTAATAAGTCACCACAAAATTTTATTCCAAAATAATATTCTCAAAAGATATATTATAATAAAATCTAAAATGAAAGACAAAGGGAATTTTTGAAACAGAAAGAGAAAAAAATAATATCTCTTATACAATGGACCCCACATAAGGCTATCAGCAGATTTCTCAGCAGAGACTTGCAGGCCAGGAGAGAACAGGATTATATATTCAAGGTGTTGAAAGGAAGAAACTGCCAACCAAGAATACTTTACCCAACATAGCTGTCCTTCAGAAATGAAGGTGAGATAAAAACTTTCTCTAACAAAAGCTGAGGGAATTCATCACCACTATTCATGCCTTATAAGAAATGCTGAAAGGAGTTCTTCAAACTGAAGCAAAAGGATGCTAATTCATAACAAGAAAACATATGAAAATATACATCACACCAGTAAATGTAAGCATATAGTCAGATTTAAAATACTCTAATACTATAGTATGGTGATGTGTTAATTACTTAACTCTAGGATAAAGGTTAAAGGAAAAAAGTATAAAAATGGCTATAGCTACAATAATTTGTTAAAATATACACAATATAGAAAGATGTAAATTGTAACATCAGAGACATAAAAGGGGGAAGGAAAGGGTAAAGATTTGGATGTGATCGAAGTTAAATTATTAGTGGAAAATAGACAGTTATATCTATAAAATGTTTTATGTAAGCTGCATGGTAACCACAAAGCAAAAACCTACAGCAGATTTACAACAGAAAAAAAGAAGGGAATCAAAAAATACCACTCCAGGAAGTGATCAATTCACAAAGGAAGGCAGCAGAGAGGAAGAAAGGAACAAGGTAAATACAAAAATATAGAAAACAGTTAATAAGAGGGCATTAGTAAGTTCTTACTTATCAATAACTCTGAATGTAAATGGTTTGAATTCTCCAAACAAAAGACATAGAGTGGCTGAATGGATTTAAAAAAAGTCCCCACTATATGCTGACTCCAAGAGACTCACTTAAGCTTAAAGGACAACATAGGCTCAAAATGTAGAGATGGAAAAAAAAATTCCGTGCATGTAGAACCCTAAAGAGAGTAGGAGTGGCTATACTTAGACAAGATAGACTTCAAGTCAAAAATGGTAATAGGAGACAAAGAAGGTCATTACACAATGACAAAGGGGCCAATCCATCAGGAAGATATAATAATCATAAATATGGATGCACCCAAAATCAAAGTACCTAAATATATTAAGCAAATACTAATAGATCTGAGAAGAGAAATAGACAAAAATACATTAATAGTAGGAAATTTCAATACCCCACTTTCAACAACAGAGCGATCATCCAGAAAGAAAATCAAGGAAACATTGGACTTGAACAATACTTTAGACCCAATGGACCTACCAGACATATATGGAACATTCCATTAAACAGCAGCAGAATGCGCATTCTTTTAAAGAGCACACAGACCATTCTCTAGGATAGATCATATGATAGGTCACAACACAAATCTTAGCAAATTTAAGAATTTTAGAATCATGACAAGCATATTTTCCAATCAGAATGATATGAAACCAGAAACCAATAACAGAAGGAAAAAGAAAATTTACATAGATGGAAATTAAACAACAGACTCTTGAAAAACCAATGAGTCAAAGAAGAAATTAAAAGGAAAACCAAAAAAAATCTTGAAACAAACAAAAATGGAAACACAACATATGAAAACTTATGGGATCCTGCAAGAACAGTTCTAAGAGGGAAGTTTATAGTGATAAATGCCTACATTAAGTAAAAAGAAAGATCGCAAATAAACAACCTAACTTTACACTTCAAGGAAGTAGAAAAAGAAGAACAGATGAAGACCAAAATTAGGAGAAGGACGAGAAACAACAAAGATCAGAGCAGAAATAAGTGAAATAGAGACCAGATAAACAATAGAAGAGATTAACAAAATTAAGAGCTGATTTTTTAAAAAAGATCAACAAAATTGACAAAACTTTACCTAGACTAAGAAAAAAGAGGGAAGACTCAAATAAATAAAATCAGAAATGAAAGAGGAGACTTTACAAGTGATACCACGGAAATACAAAGGATTATAAGAGGCTACTATGAACAATTATACACCAACAAATTGGATAACCTAGAAGACATGGATAAATTCCTATAAACATAAACACTGTTAAGACTGAATCATGAAGAAATAGAAAATCTGAACTGACCAATTACTAGTAAGGAGATTTAATCAGTAATCAAAAACCTCCCAACACAGAAAACCCCAGGACTACAGGGTTTCACTGGTAAATTCTACAAAACATTTAAAGAAAAATTAAGACCAATCCTTCTCAAACTCTTCCAAAAGATTGAAGAGGAGGGAAGACTCCAAAATTCATTTTATGAAGCCAACATTACCCTGATACCAAAGCCAGATAAGGACACCACAAGAGAGGAAAAGTACAGGGCAATAGCCCTGATGAACATAAATGCAAAAATCTTCAGCAAAATATTAGCAAACTCAATTCAACAATACATTAAAAGGATCATACACCATGATCAAGTGGGATTTATTCCAGGAATGCAAGGATAGTTGAACATATACAAATCAATAAATGTGATGCACCACCTTAACAAAATGAAGGACAAAAATCATATGATAATCTCAATAGATACAAGAAAAGCATTTGACAATATATAACATCCTTTCATGGTAAAAACTTCAACAAATTGAGTGTAGAAAGAATACAGAACTCAACATTGATAAAGGTTATATATGACAAGCCCACAGCTAACATCATACTCAATGAGGAAAGGTTGAAAGCTTTTCTTTTAAGATCAAGAACAAGACAAGGGCGCCCACTCTCACCACTTCTATTCAACATAGTACTGGAAGTCCTAGACAAATTGATTAGACAAGAAAAAGAAATAAAAGGCATCAAATGAGAAAGGAAGAAGTAAAATTGTCTTGCTTTGCTTATAATATCACGTTATATATGGAAAATCCTAAAGATTTCAGCAAAAAACTATTATAACTAATCAATGAATTAATGTTGCAGGATACAAAGTCAACATGCAGAATCAGCAGTGTTTCTATACACTAAAATGAAACAACTGAAAAAGAAATACAGAAAAAAATTCCCTTCACAATAGCATCAAAAACAATAAAATATTTAGGAATAAATTTAACCTAGGACTTGAAAACTTCGTAAACTGAAAGCTACAGGGCTTTGTGGAAAGAAATTGAAGAAGATACAAACAAATGGAAAGATATTCTGTGATCATGGATCAGAGAATTAATATTGTTAAAAGGTCTATACTACCCAAAACCATCTATAGATTCAATGAAATGTCTATCAAAATTCCAATGGAATTTTTCACAGAAATAGAAAAAAATAATCCTAGAATTTGTGTGGAACCACAAAAGACCTTGAATAGCCAAGCAACCCTGAAAGGAAGAACAAAGCTGGAAGCATCACACTTTCAGATTTCAAACTATACTACAAAGCTATAGTAATCAGAACAGTATGATATTGGCATAAAAGGGGACATGCAGACCAATGGAACATAATTGAGAGCCCCTAAATAAACTCATGCACATATGCTCAACTAATATTTGACAAAGGAGCCAAGAAGACCAATGGGAAAAGGATAGTTTCTTCATAAATGTTGCTGGGAATACTGGATAACCACATGCAGAAGAATAAAATTGACCCTTATCTTACACCACTTACAAAAATTAACTGAAATGGATTGAAGACTTAAATATAACATCTGAAACCATGAAATCCCTAGAAGAATAACCTTGATGTTCATCTTGGCAACAATGTTGTGAATACAACACCAAAAGCACAAGCAACAAAAGGAAATATAAATAAGTGGGACTACATCAAACCAGAAAGCTTCTACACAGTAAAAGAAACAATCAACAAAATGAAAAAGCATTCTATGGAATGGAAGAAAATATTTGCAAATCATACATCTGATAAGGGGTTAATATCCAAAATATATAAAGAACTTATACAACTCAATAGAAAAAAATAAACAATCTGATTAAAAAATGGGCAGAGGCTCTGAATAGACATTTTTCCAAAGAAAACATACAAATGATACATGAAAATAGGTACAGGAGAAGGTGCTCAACATCACTAATCATCAGAGAAATACAAATCACAACCACAATGAAATATTACCTCATGCCCATTAGAATGGCTATTATCAAAAAGACAAGAAGTGACAAGTGTTAGCGAGGATGTAGAGAAAAGGCAATTCTTGTGCACTGTTGGTGGGAATATAAATTGTGACAGCCATTATGGAAAACAGTATGGAGTTTCCTCAAAACATTAAAAATAGAAATACTATATTATCCAGCAATCTTACTGCTGGGTATATCCAAAGGAAATGAAAACAGGGTCTTGAAGAGATACCTGCCCTCTTATGTTCATTGCAACATTATTCACAACAGCCAAGATATGGAGACAACCTAAGTGTCCATCAACAGATGAATGGATAGAGAAGATCCGGTATATATCTTATACATGTTGTAGGAAGAGAGGGAGAATCTCCCTCTGCCCTTTTCCTTAAGGTTCTTATGGCTGGCCAAATAATTAACAAGACAGGTTAGCAGGAGAAAATAATACCAAGTTTAATAACATGTATACATGGGAGAAAGCAGGGACACTGCATTTCTCAATACAATAGCAGAAATTCTCGTCTTAAATACCATTTCAGCCAATGACAAAGGAGGATGTTGGGGGGGTGAGTCAATTACAGGAGATTACCACTAAAGGTTATTATGCAGATTTAAGGCCTCACCTTCCACATTGATAAGTCTCTAGAAATGAGGCCATCCCCCCTTTTCCCAATACAGAGAGGGAGATACCTTTACAAATGGAGATTTCCCTTATAAATGTAAATGTTTGTCTGGCAACTCCTCGCAGGGCCATCCAGAGAATGTGGCCAGAGAGACAGAACTTCTGATAAGATGGTCTTTTTGGTGCCTTTTCTATTTTAATATCTATTTTACATTATATTACAGCCATCAGATAGAAGATCCGTTCCAGGAAGGAATTACTATGTCAAATTCTTTAGGCAGGTAGTGGGGGAGGTCAAATGTCCTCAGAGAAAACAACCAAAGTAAGGAGATAGATTTCAGGGTGGCCAAATCTTGATCTCACACAATGTAATATTCCATTGTGGAATATATATATAATGGAATATTATTCAGCCATGAGAAGTAAGGAAATCTTGCCATTGTCAAGAACATGGACATAACTTGAGGGCATTATGTTAAGTGAAATGAGTCAGACAAAGAAAGAAATATACTGTATAATATCATTTATATTTGGAATCTAAAAACAAATGAACTCATAGAAAAATAGTGTAGAATGGTGGTTACCAGGAAATGTGGTGTGAGGAAAATGGGGAAATGTTTGTCAAAGGGTACAAACTTCCAGTGAAAAGATGAATAAGTTCTGGAGATCTAATGTGCAGCATGGTGATTATAGTTAAGAATGCTGTATCATATACTTGAAAGTTGCTAAGAGAGTAAATGTTACATGTTCTCACAACAAAAAAAAAAAGGTAATTATTTGACATGAGGGAGGTGTTAGCTAATGCTATGGTGTAATCATTTGGCAATATATGAGTATATTTAATGAACACATACACCTTAAACTTACACAATGTTATATGTTAATTATATCTCAATAAAGTTTGAGAAATTAAAACATAAAAGAATGAAGAATAAAAAATAACAAAACTTAAGTCAGGTCATTCCACTCCTATGCTCCAAACCCTGCGGCGATCCCCCTCTTCCAGCAGGAATAACCGTGGTCCTTTCATTGCTTCGTGTTGTCTGCCCCCTGGCTTCTCCTCCTCTCCTATTCCTCTCCCCCTTACTCATTGTGCTGTAGCCACACAGGCCTCCTTATCATTCAAACAACCACATCCCCTCACCCACCTGACTGCCTTTGCACTGGCCGTTTCCTCTCCCTGGATCATTCTTCCACCTAATGTCCTCATAGCTCACTCTCACCTCCTTCTGGTCTTTATCCAAATAGTGCTTTCTCATTGAGATTTCCCTGACAACCAGATTCAATACTGCAGATTCAATACTGCAGACTGCCATCACCCAGCATGTCCACTTCCCTTTACTTTGCTTTAAAATTTTCTACCACTTAACATTTTCAAACACACTCTATGTTTTACTTACTTATTATGTTTACTTTATTTCTCCTCCCAGTAAAATATAAGTCCAATGTGTGTAAAGATCACAGTCTTTTTAATTTTTTTCCTTCAATGTATCACAAGTGTCTAGAACAGTAACTGGCACATAGTAGATGCTAAATTTTGTCGTTGAATGAGTGAATGAATGAATGAATGTAACTTAATCCTAGACCTCATATTCTTTCATATAATTATTTCAAATATGTTGAGGAAGCTTTTACAAATAAGAGCTAAAGAATGACAGGAGAAATCTATGCCAGCCTTTATGGCAAGTGAGTCTCTGACAAGCGTCACATATCTGGGCTCATTTAGTCAGTCAAGAGAGAAGAAGGTGAGCTGTGTTTTTCTGAGGACAGAAGTTGCTATCTGAGGTGACTAGAGACCATCTATACAAAGTGTCCTTCTTTGGCAGGAGAGAAGCCAAAGCAAAGAGGCATAAATTTCCAAACAAGTTCAAAGACCACCTACAACAAAATCAATGGCTGAAGAGGGGAGTGTTACAAAAGACAGATGCCAGACACCCGCTATTGAATCCAAACCAGAGCTGAACCTGACCAAGTGGATTAGAATATATGAGATGAGTCAGGAGACTCGGACTTATACTGAGATTTGCACTAAGAATCCTTACCATAGGAATGCTCTCAGCATCAGATTGGAGAGATGGGGGAGGGTATTGGGACAGAAGATAAACCAAGAAGTCAGGTGGAGCCTAAAGTAAGCTGAGAAGATGCATGCCAACCTGCGTGAGGTGAAGCCACTCATGGCCCAGGCCCTGAACAGAGCAACGGTGGGGAGCACTTTCCATCAAGTTCTGGGCAGCCAACTTAACAAGACAGAGCTAGGTACCTACCCAGGCATATGATTGTTAATTCACCAATTAATCAGTTGAAATATTATTATTCTAACTAATAACAACACTAAAATCTTAGGTCACAATGAGTCAGGGAGCCTTTCACCAGAAATCTCTCTAGTTTACAAACAGCCATGAAAGTTGGTTCACACATAAAACCACCAATGATAAAGGCATTCTTTCTTTTCCTTTTTGTTTTTACTCTATATTATGAGAAATTTCAAATGCATTAAAAAAATAGAGAGAATAATAAAATGAAGCCACATGTCTGTTTCCCAGGTACAATGATCTCCCACTCCTGGCCACCTTCCTTTCATCCATAGCCGACTCCTCCCTGCACCATCCTCCACTACCCACTGGAATTACTTTGAAGGAATCAAAAATTAGTTGTATCCACACATGGAGGAGGAATTCTGTCAAAGGCCAAAAATGAAATATAGCATGAATAATAATAGCACTAGTAATTGGTTAGATGTGTTGACTAGAAGCCAGGTGTTTAATGTGGAAAATAATAAAGGCAATATTATTAGGAAGAAAACCTAATATTAGCTTATAACTTTTTGTGTACAACACACTAGGATAAGAGCTTTACAAGTATTATTTCTTTTTTAATTTTCACAACTCAGTGCCCCATTATTAGCTTCATTTACAAATAGAGAAATGGAGGTTTAGTGAGAAAGGTAATCTGCTGTGGGCTGCACAATGAGTAGATAACGGAGCCAGAATTGGAGCTCACGTCTGTGTGAGTCCAAAGCCAGAATTATACTCACCCTACCACACCAGTGGAAGACAGGTGAAAAACTAAAATGCCATAGACAATTGATACGTGGTTTTTGTGGAGTGAGCATTTATTTAATTCCATTTTTAAGATTAGACTGTCTGGGCCGGCCCCGTGGCTTATCGGTTAAGTGCTCGCACTCTGATGTTGGCGGCCCAGGTTCGGTTCCCGGGCGTGCACCGACGCACTGCTTCTCTGGCCATGCTGAGGCCATGTCCCACATACAGCAACTAGAAGGATGTGCAACTATGACATACAACTATCTACTGGGGCTTTGGGGGAAAAATAAATAAATAAATAAAATTATAAAAAAAAAAAAAAAGATTAGACTGTCTGCCAATTTGTCAGTGAGGTAGTTAGTCCGTTAGTAAGATAATTATACAAAACATCAGCCATCTTTTGATCACTCAGGAACAGTATATTTGAGGAGCAATAGCATTTCACTGCCCAAAATAATGACTGTCACTGGATTAAAGTTTGAGCCCATTTTATACTCATTGTCATTCCCCTATCGCCACTGTAAACGGGTCTCTCTTGCTCAGTTAGGCTTATAAGACTTCTGTGCAAATAGCCTCATCTTCAGAATCCCTCCACATCGCCTCCCAATGTGCTCTTTGTTACCATTCATTTTCTAGTTCCTCACCATCTTCCCACTTTCCATCAACTTTGTATTGGCTTCAACTCATTTACAATTTTATTTCAACTACTCTGTATCCCTCAGGATGTGATTTTAGGTATTTCTCTTCTGCCCGCCAGGGCAGACAGTCATCACCACCACCACAGCCGCCCTCTAGGAGCAAACAATTTATTGAGCACCTATCATGTGCCAGGCGCTGCAGTCAGTGGCTTTACACATGTCGTGTCATCTCACCCCTTGTTGATGCAGATTCATCATTTTGCAGATGAGAATTAATGACCAGAGAGATTAAACAGTTTCCATAAATTTATTCTCTCATTTATGAAACAAATATTTATTGAGCACCTTCTATGTTCTCTATGGGTTGGTGATACTGTCAGAAATGAGGGACATGAAGTTTCTGTTTTTATGGCATTCACTTTCAGCTGAGGGAGGCAGACCACGCAAAAGGACAAATCAATGATCAAGATAAGTTGAGGCCATGGAGGAGAGAATGAGTGGGACAGCCAGGATGCAATGCCTCCCCTTGCCTCTATTCGGCCCAAGCTTTCCAAAGAGCACCCTTTCCTTGAACCTCAGAGTAGTCGCTTTAGCCTTTGTGTGGACAGTACTTTGATGAAGGAGAATCACACAAACACCGCATCGGGGTAAAAAGCAAAAACTGTGAGACAAAAAAGGCTGAGGACATTGTGAGAAAAGACATAGAAATGTTTCCCAATTAGACCATCTTTTGAACTAGATTTTGCACAACTTTTCTTAATGGAACATGTACATGACTGAGCTTCAAGACACTTGAACTCAACTCTAGTCTCTTTAAATGACCTAACCAATCTCTTAAGTTTCTGGACCTCAGATGCCTTAGCTGTAAAAATGAGTTTGGAGTTGTAAACAGATTATTTCCAAATTACTTCCAACTCAAAAAATTCAATGGCATAGTCTGTTTAGGGGAGGGGGGCAAAATGATTAGCTTCAAAAGCTTGCAAATAAACAAAAATTAAAACAGTAATAAGGTATCACTTTACATTTATAAAGGTCAGATATTTTTTTCTTAAAAAGACTGTTATTTTCTGTTGCTAACGGAAACTACTTTTGGAAGCTTTCCAGGTGCTTTTTAAGCATTTTTTAAGTAAAATACTGTATGCATGAGATGTTCTTATATCTTTCTCAAGTTTATAGATGGTCTCTATTCAAAAAGGGCCTCCTCTTCTTATTTCCATCTGCCTTATAAGTAATTATATCTACTCTTTACTGGACTATATGGAATAGTTGTCCTCTTTATGTTCATGCCTAAAAATACATGCAACCACCCCATTCCTGACACTCAGAAGGAGATTAATTATAATTAACCAAAGGACACTTGCTTAGCTTAGAAATGCTAAATGTGTTAGCTACAGGCAAGGCCTAGCTGCCTGGTTGGCCACTGGACATCCCCTGTCTCTTCTCACTGGTGCACAGATGTCTGAGGCCTTGCAGGTGAACCCCAGTGTGCTTGAACCCAGAGAGGGGTACAGTGAGCTGATGTTCAGCCAGTGAGGTGGCATATGGCTCTATGCCCCTATTTGACAACTTCATCAGTTGCTTTCTACAGTTCAAGTTTGTTGCTCTGCAGAACTAAGGGCTGCTATTCAGCCATAGCACCATCACTTATTCTCTCCCCCTTTAACCTCCAGCCTTTGTCCAATTGGCTGGATCGGAAAAGTTCTGCAGTGGTTTGAACAATTGCTAATAAGGCAAAAGAAGGTCTGGTGACTGGCTAGCTTTCAGGCAGTGGTAAAGTTCGGAATTAGTTGTTCTGCTATTGTTGCAACTTTGGTTAGCGTCATAAATAAGAATTGAAAAATAAAAGCAATTGGGGGCTTTAGATGACATATATGTAGAGGACAAAAATGTCAAGGCCCCATAGATTCCTGTGCAGAGATACTCGACTCCATAAATCTTTCAGTACAGGGTGCTTGTGTGTATTGTAGGTACTTAGAAAAGATTTTATGTACGTGTGTGTGTGTGTTACAGACCCAAAACAGAATTTTTTTGATTATTACAAAGATCATTTACTATAACAAAAGTTAGGAATAATCTAAAAGTTAAATAGCAGGGAAATATTAATAATGATTCTTTAATATATGAAGTCATTTAGTTGACATTATAAAAATTATAACAATGTTAAAATAATTATATTTTAATGTTAAAAAATAGAAAATGCAAAACATCTGTACTCTGATTATATCTCTAAAAGTGTATTTATATGGACAAAGGGTGGGAAGAAACATTAAATTTTTGATATGTTATGATGGTAGTGATGGTAGGATTTTTTTCCTATTTTAAAGCTTAATTTCATTAAAAATGTTATCTACAAGGCATATATCAAAATATATATTTGTAAGGTTTTAGTAAATAAGAAAATGAAATAAGATCCACTGTTTATCATGTGTCAAGTCTTTTATGCGTTTGATGTTTACAGTTATGTAGTGAACCAAACATTATGCCCATTTTACAAATTAAAAGACCAAGACCAATTAACCATGGCTAAATTAATTGCTCAAGGTTACCATAGCAATAAGTGCAAAGTGCAGTTCAGTGCTCTTTTAATTATATCAAACTCCTACAGTGCAAACTATTGAAATGAGGTGCATAAAAAATACTTGTTGGCTTAGAGTGACTGCATGTTATCTAGAGGGAAAAAGAACAAAAATCTTAGGATTGGAAAGCAATTATTCCTTTTTATAAATAGTTTACTCTGAGACAACTGAGATGCCTAATTTATTTTGTGTCTTAAATAGATGAAGTTATTTCCACTAATTTTAGTGTTGCCAACAAGAAAAATCCTAAAATGACAACTCATCTACTAGCAATCAAGAAAACATTTATTTTATCTCTACAGAATAAATTTCATTGGCTCACATGCACAGCATGTGGCAAAGGTGATGACACCCAGGCATCAAAAAGTGGCTAACCATCTGGGCCAGGGAACAAAAGGAGATAAACAGAGACTTAGAGGGTTGATACAGAGCGAACAAGAGGTTTGAGGTGTTTATGCCGAGAACGGCAACTGGCCATGGCTAAGCCAAAACAAAAAGGGTCATGAATGTTTTAGACAGAATACCAAATAATGGGACCAGGCACACCATAACCAAAAGAATGCCAGAAGAGTGACATCACCAAGATGGTGACACAGGTTGTTCCTTACTTTGCTCTCCCTCACAAGAAGAACAACTAACAGCTATTCAAGGACAAGACGTCACTGGGAGAATCCTAGAACTTGAGGGAGAGGCTGAAGCAGCCCCTACACCACAGAAAGCGAGACAGACTCCATTAGAAGAGGAGGAGAAGTGACTACACAACGACCACATTGCCCCTCCTCCAGGCCAGCAGAGGACAACTGGGGAGTGAAGTCTCCCCTGAGCCTCCAGTTCCTCCAGGGGGAAAAGACAACCCAGGGGCGACAATCAGCCCCCTAGCATTGTAGGTTACTTTTTGGGAGCCCCTACTCTGATCTTCAGGACTGCAGAGGAATCTGTGGGGTTCAACAACTGGGAATCTGACTACGACAGAGAAGGGGGAAGGAGCTTGCAACTACCAGCTCATGAATCTTGGGAGACCAAGTTCATACCTGCGGTGCCCAAGTAGTAATCTCAACCAGCAGCTTTGCTCATCTATAGAACCAAGTCGGTGCTGCACTCTCACCAGGGAACTTGGTGTGGTGCAGGTCTGCCTGATTCATATCCTCAAATGAGGAGTTTTGCCAGCCTTAGAACCTAGTTTGACCACACTCAGGCAAGGAGATGAGTCACAGCTTCACCCTCTGTGGAGAGTGTCTCTTGGCCACATTTGACCAGAGGGGCCAGTGGGAACACATGGAAGTTGTGTAGCCTGGCAACACTCAAGCTAAGCGTCAGGCAGGCAGAGCTGATTGCCCCTAGACCAAAGCCAGTACTGGGCATGCAGAGTTCCCCTGATATGCATAGCAGAGGGATTGATTCATAGGCAAGGCTGAGGATAGTTTCCAACCCCTCCCACCTGGAGAGCCTGTTAGGGAAATTGAAAGTTGTCTAGGGCAAACCCCCTCCCACTCACACAAAGAAGCTGAGACACAGTCTCACCCACTGTGGCTCCCAGCCTCATCTAAACAGAAAGGCTGGTGAGAACACCTGGATGTTGTGTGGGTCAACAACACTTGAGCTGAGAGAAGGGCAAGCAGAGCCAATAGTTTGTAGAACAACATCAGTGGACCTGTTTAGCCTGGGAACTGAGGGCATAGGTCAATAAACAGAGAGAGCTTCACCAGCTTTAGAGATATTTCTCCCACTGTGCTGAGGCAGGAAAACTAATTTGTGGCCCTACTCATTACTGAATACAGCTTCCAGCCTGCCCAACCAGGGAACCTAACTGAAGCACACAGGAAGCGGTGTAGCCCATCCAGCAGCCCAGCTTACATTGCCACTTGAACAAAGAGCACAGCCTGTGGCTTTCCTCACCTGCAGACCAAAATTGATGGCCTCACCTGACCAGGGCTTTTAGTGCACACTTTTGCCTGATGTGAGTCCCCAAACAATGAGCTGTATAGGCCCTGAGTCCTGTCCTGCTGCCCTGCTAGGACAGGGAAGCTAATTCACAGCTCCATCGACGACTGAATATAGTATCCAGTCCCAACCATCTAGTAAGCCTGACCAGAAAATCCAGGCAACTGTGGACCCCATTCTACAGCCTCACTTGGATAAGGAACCAAGCTAATGGTCCTATCCAACTGTTCTCAGACAGTGGCACACCCCACCCCAACCACAAAACTCAAACAGTTGCCCCACCCAAAAATAGACCACAATAGCAAGCCCCACCAGCCGAAGGACATTACCAGCAGAAACATTCAGAAACCCAAACTGAGCTGACTGGTGAAAATTTGTCTCTGCCAAAGCAAACTTGTAAATTCTGGAAGGGAAACCTGATTACTCAAATGTGTAAATACCAAAGTAAGGAATTAAGGATTCCAAAAAACAGGTCAATACAATACCACCAAAGGAAACTATAAAGCTCTAATAACTGATCCTAAAGAAATGGAGATCCATGAACTGTCAGACAAAGTATTCAGGATATTCCTCTTAAAGTGGTTTAGTGAACTACAAGAACACACAGAAAGACAATTAAACAATATTAGGAAAACAATGCATGAACAAGATGAGAAGTTTGACAAAGCAATAGAAACCATCAGGGAAAAAAAACAAAACAGAAATCCTAGAGTTGAAAAATGCAATAACTGAACTGAAGAATTTAATAGTGTTTCAAAGGTGGACTTGACAATGCAGAAGACAGAATCAGCAACCTGGAGGATAGGCCATTAGACATTATCCAGTCAGAGGAATAAAATGAAAAAGAGTGAAGAAATCCTATGAGACTTTAGGGACATAATGAAAAAAAGGATATTCACATTATGGAAATTCCAGATGGAGAAGAAAAAGAAAAAGGGACAGAGAGTATATTTAAAGCAATAATGGCTGCACACTTCCCAAACCAGAGGAGAGAAATGGAAATCCATATCTATGAGGACCAAAGGATCCCAAATAAGTTGAACCCAAATAAGGCTACATTGAGATATATTATAATTAAATTGTCAAAATCCAAAGACAAAAAAGAATTTTAAAGGCAGCAAGAGAAAAGAGAGAAGTTATATACAAGGGTACCCTTAATAGACTAGCAGCGACATTTGAGGCCGGGAGACAATGGGATGAACTATTCAAAATATTGAAAGAAAAAAACCGTCAACCAAGAACACTAATAGTGCACAAAGGTTTCCTTCTCTCCACATCCACGCCAGCATTGGTTATCTCTTGTCTTTTGAATGATGACCATTCTAACAGGCCTGAGGCGATATCTCACTGTAGTTTTAATTTGCATTTCCCTAATGACTAGTGATGTTGAGCATCTTTTCGTGTACCTGTTGGCCTTTCATATATCTTCTTGAGAGAAAGGTTTTCTTCTTTTGCCTAATTTTTAACTGGGTTATTTGTTTTCTTCCTATTGAGTTGTATGAGTTTTTTATATATATTATATAATATATATACTTTGTATATATTAACCCCTTATCAGGTATATGGTTTGGAAATAGTTTTTCCCATTCTGTAGGTTTCTTTTTAATTTGTCGATGATTTCTTTTGTTGTGCAGAAGCTTTTTAGTATGTTGTAGTTTCACTTTATTTTTTATTTTCTTGCTTGAGCTTTAGGTGTTATATCCAAAAACTTATTATGAAGATCCATGTCAATAAGCTTTATTCCTGTTTTCTTCTAGAAATTTTATAGTTTTAGGTCTTACATTTAAGTCTTTAATCCATTTTGAGTTAATTTTTGTGAGTGGTGTGAGATAGGGGTCCAGTTTCATTCTTTTACATGTGAATATCCAATTATCTCAGCACTATTTATTGAAGAGACTGTTTTTTCTCTGTCGAGTTTTCTTGACTCCTTTGTCAAGTATTAGCTGATCATATATGGTTGGGCTTATTCCTGGGCTCTTGATTCTATTCCATTGGTCTATTTGTCTGTTTTTATGTCAGTACCATACTGTTTTGATGACTATAGCTTTACATTATAGCTTGATATCAGGAAGTGTGATGCTTCTTGCTTTGTTCTTCTTTCTCAGGATTTCTTTGGCTATTTTGGGTCTTTTGTCATTCCATATAAACTTTAGGAGTATTTTTTCTACTTCTGTAAAAAATGCTGTTGATGACTATAGCTTACACTGCTGGATGACAAATAGGAAAGTTGTTAGGAGTAGATCCTAAGAGTACTCATCACAACAATTTTTCTTCCTTTTTTTCTTTCTTTTCTTTTTATTGTATCTATATGGAAGATGGATGTTAGCTGAACCTATCATGGTAATCATTTCACAATATGTGTAAATCAAACCATCATGCCGTATGCCTCAAACTCATACAATGATATATATCTATATTTCTCAATAAAAATAGAAAAAATAAAAGAATACTATACCTAGCAAAGCTGACCTTCAGAAATGAAGGAACAATAAAGGCTTTCTTGAACAAACAAAAGGTGAGGGTGTTCATTACCACTAGACCTATCATTCAACAAATGCTAAAGGAAGTTCTTTGAGTGGAAGTAAAAGGATGATGATAACATCATAAATACATAAAAAGGTAGTGAAAGCTCACTGGTAGTGGTAAATGTATAGCCAAAGTTAGATTCTGTAATTTGGTAATGGTGGTACATAATTCACTCACAACATTAGTATAAAAATTAAAAAAAAAATAATGGAGTAAAAATAACCATGACTACAATAATCTATTATGAGTTACATTATATAAAAATTATGTATATTGTAACAGCTATAACCTAAAATGTAAGAGGGAGAAGTAAAAGTGTAAAGTTTTGGAATTCTATTGAAGTTAAGTTATTATCAGCATAAAATAGGGTGTTATAATTTTAAGATATTTTATGTAAGTCTCATGGTAACCACAATGGAAAAACCTATAGCAATTACACAAAGGAACGTGGTAAAGAAGTTAAAGAATACTGATAACAAGAGACATCAAAACACAAAAAAAGACAGCAGGATAAGAAACAAGGAACAAGGGTCTACAAAACAACCAGAAAACAATTAACAAAATGGCAATAGGAAGATGTTACCTATTAATAATTACTTTAAATATGAACAAATTAAATTGTCCAATTAAGAGACATAGAATGGCTGAATAGATTAAAAAACAAGATCCAACAATATACTGCCTATGAGACTCACTTTAGCCTTAAAGACACACATAGACTGAGAGTGAAGACATGAAAAAAGACATTTCAAGCAAATGGTGACAACAACAACAGCAACAAAAAATAGGGTAGCTAAACTTATATCAGACAAAATAGAGTTTAAACTTAAAATGGTAAAAAGAGACAAAGAAGGTCATTACATAAAGATAAAGTAGTAAATCCATGAAGAAGATATAACAATTGTAAATATTTATACATCAACCTAAACATATAAAACAAAAACTAACAGAGCCTAAAGGAGAAATAAACAGTAATACAATAACAGTTGGGGACTTTAATACCCCACACTCAACCCTAAATAGATCATCCAGATAGAGAATCAATAGGGAAATAGCAGATTTGAACAATACTATAGACCAAATGGACCTAACAGACAAATACAGAATATTCTATCCAATAACAGCAGAACATACATTCTTCTCAAGCACACATGAAACATGTTCTAGGATAAACAAACATGTTAGGCCACAAAACAAGTCTTAACAAATTCAAGAAGATTGAACTCCTACCAAGTATCTTCTCTGACTACACTGATATGAAACTAGAAATCAATAATGAGGAAAACTGGCAAATAATGAACACATGGAAATTAAACAACACTCTCCTGAATGATTAATAGATCAAAGAAGAAATTAAAGAGGAAATAAAAAGTTTCTTAAGACAAACAAAAATGGAACCAAAACATACCTGAACTTGTGGGATGCAGCAAAATCAGTTCTAAGAGGGAAGTTCATAGCAATAAATGCCTACATTAAGAAGCAAGAAAGATCCCAAATAAACAGTCTAACTCTTTGTCTTAAGGACCTAGAAAAAGAAGAACAAACTGAGCCCAGAGTTAGCAGAAGAAAAGCAATAATAAAGACTGGAGGAGAAATAAATGAAATAAAGAATAGAAAAGGTTAACCAATTAAGAGTTGGTACTTTGAAAAGAGAAATAAAATTGACAAACCTTTAGCTACACTAACCAAGGAAAAAAGAGAGAGGACACATATCAACAAAATTTTAAATGAAAAAGGAGATGTTACAACTGATACTACAGAAATAGAAAGGATCATAAGAGGCTACTATGAACAAGTATACACCAACAAACTGGACAACCTAGAAAAAAATGAAAAAATTCTTAGAAACATACAACTTACCAAGACTGAATCAGGAAGAAATAGAAAATCTGAATAGAAGAATTACTTCTTCTAGAAGAATTACTAGGAAGGAGATTGAATCAATAACCAAAAATCTCCCAAAGAAGAAAAGCCCAGGACCAGATGACATCATTGGTGTTTTTATTAAACTTTTAAAGAAGAATTAACACCAGTAATTCTCAAACTCTTCTAAAAAGTCCAAGAAAATACCAAAACCAGTTAAGGACACTACTAGAAAAGAAAACTACAGCAATATCCCTAATGAATATAGATGCAAAACTTCTCAATAAAATACCATAAAATTGAATTCTGTAACACATGAAAATGATCATTCACCACAATCAAGTGGGATTTATCCCTGGGATGCAAGGATGGTTTAACATATGCAAATCAATCAATGTGATACATCACATTAATAGAATGAAAGAAGAGAATCATATGATCATCTCAATAGATACAGAAAAGCATTTGACAAAATTCAACATCCTTTCATGATAAAAACTCTTAACAAATTAGACATAGAAGAAACATATCTTAACATACTAAAGTAAATATATGACAAACCCAGAGCGAATATCATACTTAATGGTGAAAAGTCGAAAGCTTTTCCTCTAAGATCAGCAACAAGACAAGCTGCCCTGTCTCATCACTCCTATTCAACATAGTACTGGAAGTCCTAGCTAGAGCAATTAGGCAAGAAAAAGAAATAAAAGTTATCAGAATTGGAAAGGAAGAAGTAAAATTGTTTCTATTTGCAGATAACATGATTTTATATATAAAAAATCCTCAAGACTTGGGCAAAAAACTGTTATATCTAATAAATGAATACAATATGTTGCAGTATACAAATTAACATACAAAAATCAGAAGCATTTATACACACTAGCAACAAATTTTCTGAAAAAGAAATAAATTGATCCCATTTATGACAGCATCAAAATAATAAAATACTTAGGAATAAATTTAACCAAGGTGGTGAAAGATCTCTACTCTGAAAACTATAAGATATTGATGAAAGACATTGAAGAAGACAGAAATAAATGGAAAGGTATCCCATGTTCATGGATTGGAAGAATTAATATTGTTAAAATGTTAATACTACCAAAAGCCACCTATAGATTTGATGCAATTCCTATCAAGATTTCAATGGCATTTTTTACAGAAGTAGAAAAAAATACTCCTAAAATTTATATGGAACCACAAAAGTGTCCAAATAGTTGAAGACATCCTGAGAAAGAACAAAGCAGATAGCATCACACTTCCTGATTTCAAGCTATACTATAAAGCTATAGTCATCAAAACAGTATGGTACTGGCTTAAAAACAGACAAATAGACCAATGGAATAAAATCAAGAGCACAGAAATAAACCCCAGCATATATGGTCCACTAATATTTGAGAAGGGAGTCAAGAATACTCAATGGAGAAAAGACAGTCTCTTCAATAAATGGTGCTGGGATAATGGGATATTCACTTGCAAAAGAATGAAACTGGACCTCTATCTTACACCACTCACAAAAATTAACTCAAAATGGATTAAAGACTTAACTGTA
Source organism: Diceros bicornis minor (assembly GCF_020826845.1). Lineage (NCBI taxonomy): Eukaryota > Metazoa > Chordata > Mammalia > Perissodactyla > Rhinocerotidae > Diceros > Diceros bicornis. The sequence goes on along the minus strand of NC_080749.1, from coordinate 9,896,454 downwards.
AGACCTAAAACCATGAAAATCATAGAAGAAAACATAGGAGTAAAGCTTCTTGATATGGGTCTTAGTAATAATTTTTTGGATATGACACCTAAAGCACAAGCAACAAAATAAAAAATAAACAAGTAGAATTACACCAGGGACTGGTCCGGTGGGGTAGCAGTTAAGTTCACATGTTCTGCTTTGGTGGCCAGGGTTCGCTGGTTCAGATCCTGGGTGCGGACCTACTCACTGTTCATCAAACCATTCTAATACAGCATCCCACATAGCAGAGCTACAACTCTACAACTATCATACACAACTATATATTGGAGCTTTGGGGAGAAAAAAAGAAAAAGAGGAATGTTGGCAACAAAAGTTAGCACAGGGCCAGTCTGCCTCAAAAAAAAAAAAAAGAAGAATTACACCTAACTAAAAAGAAAACCTATCAAATGGGAAAAAATATTTGCAAACCATACATCAGATAAGGGGTTAATATCCAAAATATATAAAGAACACATATAAACTCAATAGCAAGAAAACAAATAACTCAATTAAAAAGGATCTGAACAGCTATGTCTCCAAAGAAGGTATACAAAAGGCCAACAGGTATATGAAAAGATTCCCAACATCACTAGTCATTAGGGAAATGCAAATTAAAACCACAATGAGATATCACCTCATGCCTGTTAGAATGGCCAACGTGAAAAAGATAAGAGATAAAAAATGCTGGCAAGGATGTTGAGAAAAGGGAATTCTTGTGCACTATTTTTGGGACTGTAAATTGGTACAGCTACTATGGGAAACACATGGAGGATCCCTTAAAAAATTAAAAATAGAACTACCAGATGATCCAGCAATTCCACTTCTGGAAATATATATAAAGGAAATAAAACACTAACTCAAAAAGTTATCTACAATCCCATGTTCATAGCAGCACTATTTTCAATAGCCAAGACATAGAAACAACCCAAGTGTCCATCAGTGGATGAATGGATAAAGAAGTTGTGGTATATATACATATACAATGAAATATTATTCAGCCATAAAAATTGAGTACATCCTACCATTTATGACAACACAGATGAAACTTGAACGCAGCAAAGTGAAATACGTAAGACAACAAAGACAAATACTGTATAATCTCACTTATATGCGAAATCTTCAAAAAAAAAAAGAAAAAAAAACTAATGGAAGAAAAGATCAGACTTGTGGTTTCCAGAGGCGGAAGGTGAGAGGATGGTGAATTGGAGGAAGGTGGTCAAAAAGTACTAACTTCCAGTTATAAGATAAATAAGTACTAGGGCTGTAATGTACAGCATGGCGACTACAGTTAACACTGTTGTATGATATGTAAGAAAGTTGTTAGGATAGTTCTCATGGCAAGGAGAAAATTTTTTTTCTTTTTTCTTTTATTTTTATTGTATGTATGTGAGATGACAAATGCTGGCAGAACCTATTGTGGTAATCATTTCACAATATATGTAAATAAAACCATCACGCTGTACACCTTAAACTTATACACTGATGTATGTCAATTATTTCTCAATAAAACTGGGGAAAAAAAAAGAATGCCAGATGAGTCCCATCTCAGCCAGAATTAGTAAGGACCCCAAAGATACAGAAAGAATTCAAGGACTCTGTCACTCTATACCACAAGGTCACAGAGCCCTCCTTCCTCCAAACAGTCAGATGCCACACTGAGTACAAGCAGAGGAGAAAGGGCAGATTATATGAGACTGCGCAAGAATCTATAAAAAGACAGTACCTAATGTCTTTAAATGGATTATTTAAAATATTTGTTTAGATAAAATTTTAAATCAGATTAGACTAAATAAATGTGCCTTTATATTAATCAGATAGAGGATCATGAAGAAACACCACAGATATAGGCAAAATGCATTCTGAGCATTGAGTGGCAGTGCAGATAAATTATACTCTGTATTGCCACACACAAAACCCCTTGTACACAGTGCATGTGTGTGTATTCATTTATACTTGCACTTACATATGTGTACACACATATTCACATATCTTATTGACAGTACAACTATCACTCCAATGGTTCACCACACTAGAGAGCAGATAAATCATTTGAACAGGAATCTATTTGTCCAATACCTAGATCTGCATTACACATGGATTTTGTTGTTGTTTCATATCACTCATAATTCACATTAAAGTGGTAATGTCTTTGGAATATTACTGAAAGACTAATTGCAGCAAATTCTCAATGTTTTTGCAGATCCCCCAAATTTAATCTTTACCTAGCATCTTTATTAATGCTTCTACTATTGCACTAGTCATCTCTTCCCTCACTTTTTTTTAACTCTGCAAAACTGAGAAAAGACTAGAGTTATAATTCTTTTATAATCTTATGAATATACATAGTTTCTATCTTAATTAATTCAGAAAATGCTTTCTTCTCTGCATGTTGTAGAAAAAGAGTTCTATATGCCTGTCTGAAGAAAATAGGTCACTTATAGTCTAACTACTGTCTGAAGTATTTTCTCCATTATTAAAAAACCCATAACTATTATTTTTTTAATTGAATAATCACACGTATAGTAGTTTGGTTAAAATGGACCACTTATTACTTTTAGGGTATATATGTATATGTGGGATGTGTGTATGTGTACAAACATGTTTATATATAGATACACAGATATGAAATACAAAATATAACATACACCCATGTTATATTGTATGTTACATAGTATGTATATGTGTATATATCACATCTAGGTATATACATTTTATACACACATCTTGTTTACTCATGCACATAAATTTTTGATCAAATGTTTTATGTTTAGCCGTGTGTGATTGTATGAGTGATATTAACAAGACCTATTTATCTAAAAAGATTTTTCTTGGAAAAAATCCCACTGTAAACTTCTTGAATGCCTCTCTATTTCTTAAAAATTTCTAATTAATATCAAACAATCTTAAAGAAGAAAAGAAGGCCCTCCCCAAATTAGGATGACAGTACGATTATTTTTACCAAACTGGGACACTTTGAGATTGAGAAAGGAAGCACTTTTTAAAATTATGCCATAATGACAGGTATAAAATGGGACTGTCATGGACAAAGCAACAAGAATGGTCAGCCTATTAAAATATAGCCTCTGGGAACCCAGCATGGAAGAAAGAGCTGAGCTAGCTCACCTCCTTCCTTCGATGATGGTGCTGGTTGGGGTTTGGACAGTGTACTTGTGAGGTTCAGGCTCCGTCAGCACCAGCAGACAGAGTCCATCCTTCTCTCCAAAGGACTTCTCCCTCAGGCACTGAGTCACTTCTCAGGAAACAGCTGCAAAATACCTCAGTCCTGTTGCCAATATTTTTCACTCCATCATCCCCCCAGCACTTTAATGCAGACCTATACCCTAGCTGCAATAAATGAAAAGAGAAGAGAAATGATTTCAGTAGAGTTTAGCACGCGACCTAAACCAGGTTTTCATGATTGACCAAAATTTTTATTCACAAATTCAACAGGACACTTTCTAAGAAAAAAAAGATTAATCTAGATATTTTCTTATTTGTATGGTAGATATAGGTCTGTTATCTTTTGATAGATTTTCCTTTGTATATTTTCGTTCTGAACCTCTTCCATCTTTATTTGGTATCACTCATCCTCAAGTTTCTCTCTGGAGAAAGATGTCTTTTCTGATGGTAGTTTCATTTCTCAGAAAAAATCTTATATTTTCTTACCTCAATCTCAGCATTATTTTTATATACACTTATTTGCTTGGGGAAGATATGAGTGAGAGCAAGTCGGTGCTTCCTTTTCTATGGGCAAAAAATGAAAAGTTAATTTTAATATTAGAATTTATTTCAGATGAGTATATTCAAGAGAATGCACGTTGTAAAATTTCTAGTCTCCCCAAAACTCTTTCCAAAATGAAATGCTCCTGGATTGTTTAAAGCTAACTCAATAGCTATTAGATTCTTTTTACCTCTTGTCACAAGTTCTGGATTCTGTATTTCATGTATATCAATAGGACACTTTGTTCCAGCTGCCCAAAAAGCTGTTGTCAGGAAGGTGCTCAGTGGCCTCCAAAACCCTGCCTTCTAATTACATCATCTGATGGACCAAAAGAGAAGTGACTTTTAATGAACCGCGAATAAGATCAATAAACCATCAAAAATGGGATCCCAAGGCAGCTCCTCATCAGATTTTATTTTCTCCATCTCCCTCAAAGGAACTGTGTATTGAAGTTGTCCATCTGCTAATGAACTCTTAGGCTTTATCTACAATAGTACACCTGATTAGCAATGCAGATAATCAGCGTTTCCAGAATGGCACTCAGTTTCACAGATGCAAAGGTTGGGATATGAAATAAATCATTCATTCCCAAGAGAGGAAGCCATCTTATTGAAGCTGACTAATTAGGGCCATCTGTCCAAACTGCGTAGTGGCTAAGGATTGCCCCAGCCAATGTAGGAAGCTCTAGGCTCCAGGGATACCCAGAATTTTTGGAATTAGTTACCTGGATGATTCTATCTCATCCCCTATCTGCCTTGCTTCTCACTTCCTTTATCATTCTCTGTGATTATGCTCTTCCTCACAGATTTATATACTACCCCACCTTGTCTCAATATCCCATCTTGATTAATCTCCCATCTTTTGCTCAAGGCACTGTTGAACAACTCACAGGGTAACATCTGTTTTTGTTTCTAATGAGATTTGGAAATCTTTTTCTATATTCCAAAGATGAAGAACATGTGGACATCAGCATGATCCAACCCGTGTCATGTATTGTTCAGCCACACAACATTTGAAGCTGATTTCAGTTTGAGTTATTTGGAATCAGGCTCATGCAGAGTTTAGTTTTCATAGGCCTCACTATCCCTTTCTGTGCTACATGTTTCTTTGAATAGCCCCTTATGTAGTCTTCGTTCTTTAAATTATGGAAGTTTAAACACAAACAAAAGTGGAATAAAATGGTATAATGAAACTTCATGTATTTATTACCTAGATTCAAAGATTCTTAATATGTGATCTTTCCTGTTTTGTTTATATCCCCACTCTGTCTCCAATAGACTATTTTGAGCCTAATTCCATACAACATATAATTGTATCTGTAAATAGCTCATATTTATAAAAAGGTAAGAGACTTTTACCTTAAAAATCACACCTGCAAAACTATTATTATACTGCATGAAAAAAAATTAAAAATAAATTAGTTAACAGAATCGAATATCAAGTAAGTATTCAAATTTCCACAATTCTCTTTCTCACTCCTTCTCTCTATCTCCTCCACTCCCCAGGATGCTATTGTTCTTAATTTGACTAGTTCAAAGTAGAACCCACATAAAGCTGACAAATAATATTTGGTTGATGTCACCAAAGTCTTTTATAATGTATCATTTTCCCCTCTGTTATCTTATAATTTGTTCTTGAAAACTTTGAGTTCATCATCCTTGCCCTTTCCCCTATATGCAGCACCCAGTATCTTCTTGTATTGAAGTCACCGGCAGGACTTAAATTCATCTTACACGCAGGCATGGTATCCCACTGCCTCAGTGAGGAGACCAGAGTTTTACTGAGAAGACCACTTTGCCCAAGGACATACTTCCTAATATCTGCAAGGATGTGCCGTGTCTTAAAAGTAGAGCTTCATTCCTTCTGATCCCAAAAGGTCTCAGACAAAGCAAATTTGAGGGGGCACTAAAATGTCCTCAAGCATAGAGGAGAGTGAGGTTTAGTTACACACGCCATCAGGGAGGTGTGAAAGTGTACAAAGCCCTCCTCTTCTTGTTTTCAGATGACCTAACTTCCTTATAGCATTATAATATTATAATTTTATAATAAGATTTCTACCTTATTAATTTGACCTTATTAAATTTTGACCTTATTTCCAAGTTAAAGCTTGGAAATCTCTTTTGAGGGAACACACTTTAAGATGTCATCTTTCATGCATACCTTATGGAGAAAGGATCCAGTTACTCAAAATCTAGATTTCTATTTATTTCTCTACTATACCTTAATAACAACCACCACTGAGGTGGTAGAGGCCAAATCTTGTGACGTTTTATTCTGGTCATTAGGAATTTGAGTTTATTGTTAAGAGGGATGGTAAACTGTTGGAGAATTCTCAGTTGTGGTGTGACTTCATCTGATTTATGTTTTAAAAGGATGGTTCTGGCTGCTCTGAAAAGCATACATGTAGGGAGACAAGAGTGAAAGCAGGGAGATCTATGGGAGGCTATTTCAGTAATGGAGGTGAGTATCTGGGAGTTTGATGGGGACCTTAGAGATCATAGTTCTAATTGTATCACTTTTGCAAAGAAAGCAAGGCCTATTGCCATAAAATGACTTGAATAATGTCTATACCTAAATTTTTAACAGCCCATAATATAAACTAGGTTTCAAAAAATCTCAGTCCTCAAACATATGAAATAATAAATATTTTAAAATTCAAAAGAAAATGCCAATAATTTTCTGACTGAAAATCTTGATAAAGTTGTCTTCTCAGATTTCAAATCTCTCGATCCACGCATGACGTATAAATTCCTCACTGAGAAATGGATGATTAATAATAAGTGCCAATAATGGTTACCATTTAAGATGACATTAGTGTGGAGAGTGGAGAAGTAAATGGGACACTTCTCTTTGTGTTCCTTTACACCTAATCAAATTTTTTCCAAATTATTTGCTAGTAAGAAACCATCTATACAAGCCCAGAGGATTTATGCTCTATATAAACTCCTACGAAACTTATTGCTTATGCCACCATTGTGGATCCCGCATTAAAATTTATTTCTCTCAGTTTTGCCTAGTCCAGTGAAATGTAAAATTCATGGTGAAAATAATAAGACACTATTGTTTTCTCTTAAAGATAATAAAATTGAATCTCAGGGAGGCAAATACTTTACTGATAAATAACAAAACAAAATTTACGGTCATCTTTTGTATAAATATTAATAAAATTGCCAATATCCAAAAGTTTTTGAGCCCACTACACTATTGCTCTTAACTTGACTAGTTCAAATCAGAACACAAATGTAATTGATACATTGCATTTGGTTGATATGTCACCAAGTTTCTTATAATCTATCATTTTCTTTTTTTTAATCTTGTAATTTATTCTTGAAGGCTTTGAGTTCATCACTCTTGCCCTTTATTCCTATATGCAGTTTCACATGGTTCTATATATTATAAACCTCACACTCTTTCCACACCACCTTGGTAACTTTCTGGAAGACAGGTGATACTTTGTCATTTTCTTAAAATAAATCAATTTATCTAAACTAAAAAAACCAAGAACAATTGTGCACCCATTTCTCCCACTCCCACCTCCTCCTCTGGCAACCACCAATCTGTTCTCTGGGTCTATGAGCTTGGTTCTTTTTTAAATTATTTATGCACTTTTCAGACTCCACATATAAGAGAGATCGCATGGTATCTGTCTTTTTCCGTCTGACTTATTTCACTTGGCATAATGCCCTCAAGGTCCATCCGTGTTGTCGTAAATGACAAGATTTCATTCTTTTTTATGGCTGAATAATATTCTATTGTGTGTGTGTGTATATATATATATATATATATATATATATATACACACACACACACCCCACTATTTCCTTTTCCATTCATCGATTGATGGACACTTAGATTGTTTCTATATCTTGACTATTATAAATAAGGCTGCAATAAACATGGAGTGCATATAATCTTTTCAAGTTAATGTTTTTGTTTTCTTTGGATAAACACCAAAAAATTGAATTGCTAGATCATATGGTAGTTCTATTTTTAATTTTTTGAGGACTCTCTATACTGTTTCCCATAATGGCTGCATCAATTTACATCCCCACTAACAGTGCAAAGGATTTCCTTTTCTCTACATCCTCATCAACACTTTTATTTCTTGTCTTTTTGAGAATAGCCATTGTAACAGGCATGAGGTGATATCCTATTGTGGTTTTGATTTGCATTTCTCTGATGATTAATGACGTAGCACATCTTTTCATGTACCTGTTGGCCATCTGTATATCTTCCTTTGGAAAAATATCTATTCAGATCTTCTGCCCATTATTTAATCAGTTTGTTTGTTTTTTTGCTATTGAGTTGTATGAGTTTATATATTTTGTATATTAGCCCCTTATCAGGTATATGATTTGCAAATATTTTCTTTCATTTAGTAAGTAGACTTTTCATTTTGTTTATGGTTTCCTTTGCTGTGCAAAAGCTTTTTAGTTTGATGTAGTCTTACTTGTTTATTTTTGCTTTTGGTGTCAGATTCAAAAAATCATCACCAAGATCTATGTCAAGGGGCTTACCATTTATGTTTTCTTCTAGGAGTTTTATGGTTTCAGGTCTTAGTTCAAATCTTTAATCCATTTTGAATTAATTTTTGCAAGTGTTGTGAGATAGGAGACCAGTTCTATTCTTTCACATGTAGCTGTCCAGCTTTCCCAATACTGTTTATTGAAGAGATTGTTCCTTTCACATTGTATATTCTTGGCTCCTTAGTTGCAAATTAATTGACTATATATGCATGGGTTTATTTCTAGGCTCTCTATTCTGTTCCATTGATCTCTGTGTCTGTTTTATGCCAATATCATACAGTTTCAATTACTATAGCTTTGTAGTATACTTTTAAGTCAGGGAGCCTGATGCCTCCAGCTTTATTCTTCTTTCTTAAGATTGCTTTGGTTATTTGGGGTCTTTTGTGGTTCCATACAAATTTTAGGGTTGTTTGTTCTATTTCTGCAAAAAATGCCATTGGAATTTTGATAAGGATCGAATTGAATCTGTAGATTGCTTTGGGTGGTATGTGCATTTTAACAATATTTATTCTTCCAATCCATGAGCCTGGACTATCTTTCCATTTATTTGTGTCTTTGTTAATTTCTTTCATTAATGTCTTGTATTTTTCAGTATATAGGTCTTTCACCTCCTTGTGTAAATTTATTCCTAGATATTTTACTCTTTTCGATGCAATTATAAATGAAATTGTTTTCTTAATTGCTCTTTCTGATATTTTATTATTAGTGTATAGAAACAACAGATTTTTGTGTATTGATTTTGTATCCTGCAACTTTACTGCATTTGTTTATTAGTTCTAGCAGTTTTTTGATGGAGTCTTTAGAGTTTTCTATATATGATATTATGTCATCTGCAAATAGTGACAGTTTTACCTCTTCTTTTCCAATTTGGATGCCTTTTATTTCTTTTTATTGCCTAATTGCTATGGCCAAGACTTCCAATACTAGATTTATAAAAGTGGTGAGAGTTAGCATCCTTGTGTGTTTTGTTCCTGATCTTAGAGGAAAAGCTTTCAGTTTTTTTTTGTGTGTGTGTGAGGAAGATCAGCCCTGAGCTAACATCCATGCTAATCCTCCTCTTTTTGCTGAGGAAGACCGGCTCTGAGCTAACATCTATTGCCAATCCTCCTCCTATTTTTTCCCCAAAACCCCAGTAGATAGTTGTATGTCATAGTTGCACATCCTTCTAGTTGCTGTATGTGGGACGCGGCTGCAGCATGGCCAGAGAAGCCATGCGTCAGTGGGTGCCCGGGATCTGAATCTGGGCCGCCAGTAGCAGAGCGCGTGCACTTAACTGCTAAACCACGGGGCTGGCTCAAGCTTTCAGTTTTCCACCACTGAGTATAGTATTAGCTGTGGGCTTGTCATATATGGTCTTTACTATGTTGATTTACATTCCCTGTATATACACTTTGCTAAAAGTTTTTATTATAAATGCATGTTGAATTTTGTCAAATGCTTTTTCTGCATCAATTAAGATGATTATATGATTTTTATCATTCATTTTGTTAATGTGGTGTATCACATTTATTGATTTGTGGATGTTGAACCACACTTGTATCCCTGGAATAAATCCCACTTGATCATAGTATATGATCCTTTTAATGTGTTGTTGAATTCAGTTTGCTAATATTTTGTTGAGAATTTTTACATCTATGTTCATCATGGATATTGGCTGGTAATTTTCTTCTCTTGTGGCCTTCTTGTCTGTTTTTGGTGTCAGGGTAAGGCTGGCCTCATAAAATGAATTTGGAAAGGTTCCTCCTCTTCAATTATTTGGAAGAAATTCAGAAGGATTGGTATTAATTCTTCTTTGAATGTTTGGTAAAATTCACCAGTGACATCGTCTGGTCCTGATGTTTTGTTTGTTGTGAGGTTTTTGATTACTGATTCAATCTCCTTACTAGTAATCAGTCTGTTCAGATTTTCTATTTTATTATGATCCAGTCTTGGTAAGATGTATGTTTCTAGGAATTTATTCATTTCTTCTAGGTTGTGTTGGTGTATAATTATTCATAGTAGTCTCTTATAAGTGTTTGTATTTCTGTGGTATCAATTGTAACATCTTCTTTTTCTTTTCTTTTTATTTTTTTAATTTGGTTCTTTTTTTTTTAATTTTGTTTATTTTTTTCCCCCAAAGCCCCAGTAGATAGTTGTATGTCATAGCTGCACATCCTTCTAGTTGCTGTATGTGGGACGCGGCCTCAGCATGGCCAGAGAAGTGGTGCGTCGGTGGGCTCCCAGGATCCGAACCCGGGCTGCCAGCAGCGAAGCGCACGCACTTAACCGCTAAGCCACAGGGCTGGCCCATAACATCTCCTTTTTCATTTCTCATTTTATTTATTGAGTACTCTCTCATTTTTATTGGTGAGTCTAGCTATGGGTTTGCCAATTTTCTTTATTTTTTCAAAGAACCAGCTCTTAGTTTTATGGATCTTTTCCATTGTCTTTTTAGTCTCTATTTCATTTATTTCTCTTCTAATCTTTGTAATTTCCTTCCTTCTACTAACTCTGAGCTTCATTTGTTCTTTTTTTTCTAGTTCCTTCAGGTGTAAGTTATGTTGTTTATTTGAGGCTTTTCTTGTTTCTTGAGGTAGGCATTTACTGCTATGAACTTCCCTCTTAGAACTGCTTTTTATGCATTTCATAAACTTGCTGCATCCTTTAAATGTCTTTCTGTTCTGTCACAAAATCCATTATATTTTGGTCATGGAGTTAGTCATCACTGTCACTATGTAGTTTTTTGTGATCTGTCATAGCCTTTATTGTAATGCAAATGTCTATTGACATATATGTTTATTACCCATTAGACTATGGGTACCTTAAAGACAGAAAGAGTCTCTTATTTTATTTAAATCTTTAGCAACTGGTAGAGTGAATGGCCAGAATGGATATTCTATATATGTTTGTTTAGAACGATATGAATGCAGGAATCAGTGCCTCGTATTCTCTTAATAATCACATGAGAAGCAGTAATGAGAGAAATTTTGACAATAGGCTCTGAAGTTAGACTCCCTGAGTTTAAATATAGATCTAGCATTTACTTTTGATGGAAGTTGTGACAAATAGCTTAAAGTTGCCATGCCTCAGCTTCTTCCTATGTGAAAAAGACAGTATTTACCTCATAAGAATGTAGTAAGAATTCAATAAATTATTGCTTGGGACAGTGATTGGTGTATAATAATTGCTATATAGATATTATATTGTTAGATGTTATTTTTAATAATTATTTGCTGAATTGAGATTCTGTGTGTGTGTGGGGAGGGGTGTGTGTGTGTCTGGTGGAGGTGGTGGTGATGATGATAGGAGAAGATTCTTACTGGTACTACTTTCAGAATTCTTCAGCGTTAATGTGCCAGCCTATTTCCTGGAAAGCATGACTTCTTGTTGAATAAATGGGTTATCATTTTTATTTTTGTTTTTGCGACCCTGTCCAATTTTTTAAACATCTACACTGAGTCTCACCAAATAAAGCATTTGGAAATGAGTAATAGTTGCAAACTAACTGAAATAATAAGGCTGAAGAAAAGCTAAAAGGATATTCATTATCCTTGAGATCTCATACAGGGGCACCAATATCCTGTGCTCAGTCTTTTCTGAGGTCTGCACACAAAGTAGGGAGTCATCTACTGGCACTGTATGATTCTGTTTCATGGAGACTCCAGGGGCTGAGTCCTGCAGCAAAAGCAAGAACAACCTGCTGGTAGACTCCAGTCCTGAGCACTTGCACGAATAAGAGCCCAAGTCCTCCACTCTGCCATAAACCTCCTCTTTGAGTACATTGTGAAGCCTGGGCATTTTGCTGCTGCTGAGAGAGGCTCCGAGGCATGGAAGACCTGAGCCAGGAGTTGAGTTGAGGTGATATAGTTGAGAAACTATATCAGTTTGCAGTCAGTGTAGGTGATATCAAAGATGAGAGCCGAGTCAGTCTGTGGAGCGACGTCAGACCAAAGATTCAGGTATAAGGGCAATGGTGGTCATAGGCAAGAGGTGGTAACCAGAAGAAAGCTGGAACGAGTAGGAAATGTAGATCAAGGGAACAGGGTACAGTAGAGACTGTGAACACAGCGAGGGGTCTGAGACCATAACTATCTTATTTATAATTGTAGCCTCAGTGCCTGGCGCAGACATAATAGACACTTACAAAATATTAAATGAATACATGAATGAATTATTGAAGGGAGACGAGTTAAAATTATAAATTTTGCCAGATTGGTGCAATATTACAGATGCATTATCAAATAGAATGAAGAAACTAGTGGATGCAGGGAATTGTCAGATTGCTCTATTCTTGAAATAATCTCCAACAAGATAAAAAAATCAATTACCTTATTTCATTATCATATTTCGTGAAGGTTTAGGGATAGAATATCTAGACCTCTGGTCCTAATATTCAAAGAGTCTATGATTTGATGAATGGTACGAACGTCATACAAAGAGGATATTGATATGGCTAAGGGGTATCTTGGACAGAAAAGTATAATTGGTAAAGTCAAGTTGATGGAAGTTAAGCTCAGATTATGAACAAAAAGAACACACATGTACGTTGGACTTAATTTGTGTCTATCAGCAAGAATGTTTTCTACACCTGAATCCCAGGGTAAAAGATAAGACATGTATACAGTCAAGTCAGACTATTTTCTTTTAAACAAATAGTTAGAGTCTTAGTCAGTTTGGGTTGCTAAAGGAAAGTACCATAGACTTGGTGGGTTATAAACCATAGAAATTTATTTTTCACAGTTCTAGAGGCTGGAAGTATAAGATCAGGTGCTAGCATGGTCGAGTTCTGGTGAGGCCCCTCTTCTGGGTTGCAGACTACCCTCTTCTCCTTGTATATTCACATGGTGGAAACAGAGCAAGGGAGTTCTCTGGGGTCTTGTTAATAAGGGCACTAATCTAAAAGTCCCATCCCCTAATATCATCACATTGGGGGTTAGGACTTCAACATATGAATCTTGGGGAGACAAACATTCAGTCCATTGCCCGTACTTTTGATAATTGTTAAGTAAAGTGGGAACACAGTTGTGAGGTCATAGATTCACTACTTGATCCCTTCCTTAGGGAAACCAATATTATTTATATTAAGATGAAACCGAGTAAAACTCTCTGTTTGATCCAAGTTAATATACCTTGTGAACCTCAGGTTTCTCGTTATGAAAACAAAGTGCTGCCACCTATTTTAAATAAACAAAAGGAAACATGTCTTTGATTCACCACTTCTTCCAGGCTTGAGGAGTCTCTGAAAAGAGCTGTAAATGCCCACTAGTGTGACAATAGGCTTGGCGTGGTACAGCATCACCTTTGTCTTAAGAGAGGCTGCAAAGTTTAACAGACTATCACCACTTTGCTTTAGAATTTCCCTCACTACTTCCTTCTTGAAGTTTGCAGAGAAGATCTTTTTTTTTTTGGTAATTAATATGTTTCTGCTTTCAGAAATGATAGGCTAAATTTCTGCTTACCCAGATGGAAGCAAACTGTTTTTTGGCTTCTCCCTTTGAGTAGCAGCCAATGTAACCCTGGGTTTCTGGTTGAAATTCCAATGTAGAAATTCTCAAGCCACTGACTGGAAGGCAAAACACTCAGCATCTTCCTATCAGGACGAAGGATGAAGAAATATAAAAATATATATCTACACATTCAAATATTTCCAGACCAATTCAGAGAGGTTATTTGATAGTGGCTGCAATTATTAAATACCATTACTATAAAAATTTTTCTATATTATATAAACCCCCCCCCACTCACACACACACACACATAAACAATGTGTATCAGATTGATGGGAGTATCACTAAATAATAAGGTCAAGTGAATCTAAGCAGTGAGAAAAGAAAATCTCTGCTTGCTTACAAAATTAATTCAATAATTAGTCATAGCTGAGAATAATATAAAGTTATTCTTTTGCATAAAACTTTATATTTTTCTTAAGTTGTATAGAAGACAGAAGTTTTTTTTATTATGTTTATTTTTTTTTTAATTTTTTGTTTATTGCAGTAACATTGGTTTATGACATTGTAAAAATTTCAGGTGTACATCATTGTACTTCTATTTCTGCATAGATTACATCATGTTCACCACCAAAATACTAATTACAACTCATCACCACACACACGTACCAAATTATCCCTTTCACCCTCCTCCCTCCCCCCTTCCCCTCTGGTACCCACCAATCCAATCTCTGTCCCTATGTGTTTGTTTATTGTTGTTATTATCTACTACTTAATGAAGGAAATCATACGGTATTTGACCTTCTCCCTCTGACTTATTTCACTTTGCATTATACCCTCAATGTCCATCCATGATGTCACAAATGGCTGGATTTCATCGTTTCTTATGGCTGAGTAGTATTCCATTGTGTGTATATACCACATCTTCTTTATCCATTCGTCCCTTGATGGGCACTTAGGTTGCTTCCAAGTCTTGCCTATTGTGAATAACGCTGCAATGAACACAGGGGTGCATGTACCTTTACAAATTTGTGTTTTCAAGTTCTTTGGATAAATACCCAACAGTGGAATAGAAGACAGAAGTTTGATTCAAGAGATATAGGAGAATATGTTCTTTCACAACTGGAAAATATGTTTCTGGTAAACGCCTCTGAGAGAAACTTCAGAACGTAGAAATCACCTCAGCATTGTGTTCTCTAATGGTGAGCATGATTATTCTTAGTTGAGGGCAATCTTTTACAGAAGGAAAAAAGAATAGCAAGAGGGAAAGCATGGGACTACCTCTTGGTAGTGGAAATCACTCTGTGTCTCATTACAAAATATCAGTCATCCTGAAATACAAATTTATAGGTAGTTTGAATAGCAAAAAGTAGAAGCCAGAAAGGGCATATCTGAGAAGGACTTGGAGGGAGCTTGAAGAAGATTCAAGTGTCAGGACTAGCACTGAAGGAATGATGGAATAATGAACTTTTTCAGGGGAAAGGCAGAGGAAGAGCAGTGACTTTTTACTAAGTCTGCTTTACAGTGTGCTTGACTGACATGCTCTCACTGTAACCCACACTGTAGCCTTTGCAGTATTATCATCCACACATTACACATGTGGAAATGGAACTAGGTTAGATAAATTGCCCATGGCCACATAGCTGGTATAGACTGGAACCAGAATTCAAACCTATGTTGCCATTCAAAGCCAGTGATTTCTCAAGTTCGGAGAAAGGGCTCTGTATCTCACCTAAATATATAGAGTAATACTCTGAAAGGAAAGATAAATAATGTGAACAGAGAAAATTTCATCATGTCTGAAGAACTCCTTTCAATCCACTTAGCTTATTTGCAATAACAAAAATGGTCTGTTTTTTCTCTACATATTAAAAAGTAAAAGTAAATGTGTTTACCAAAGTTTATAGTATTCTAAATCAGTAGTTCTTGAAGAAATGAATTACTACATGCTAGAATGTCTTAGGAGTTTAGATTATACAACTTACTTTTTATAAATATATATGTTTAAGTAACATTGGTCTTTGTGTATCTATGCACACATGATATAGAGGATATTTTTACCAAATGTAAGCATGATAGAGACAGCAGTTCATTGACTTTTCTTCAATACTTCTTTGTTTGTATTGATTCTCTTAAAATTTCGGGGAATTGTTCTTTTGGAGAAAACTTCAGATACTTTCTGAAACCAGCCTTTCTGGAAAGTCCTAATGTTAAAAAACAAAACAAAACAACAAAAAACCCAGGATGTCTTGAGAAAATGGTGCATTTCAGGCCTTCATGAATGCAGACTATCGCTAACTTTGTCATTATCATTATTCATTAAGACATTTCTGAGATAAGGCTGTGTCTCCTGGGAACTTTCTTCAAAGTCCAACTCAAAACAAGGAAGCCCTGTGCAGAACTTTAAGTGAAAAGACATAGCCCAGAGTAAAGATCAAGATAAAGAAGAGAAGTTGGAGTTAGAAGTTAGGATCCATGACGTAAATCACAAGGTGCAAAAACTAGAGGCCCTAAAAGAACTGGAACAAAACAGGTGGAGGTCAAGAACGAACGGGGAGCTGGTAGAATACACCCCTGTGCAAATAAGGTTCCATGGTTCACAAAGAAAGGCCTGTCAAGCTAATTGTAGAGTCTTAAGAAGACTAAGGCTGATGGAATCATGATAGAGATTGACCTGAGTGATGTTTTATCATTGTCGTTCCCACATATAAATCATTTTTAAGACTCTCTACTGAAGACGTATTTCTATTTCAAAGCTTAGCAACATATTGTCTGGCTCTCACCCTCCTCCCAATTCCTGTCCTTCTAAATCATTTTTGAAAGCTAACTAGGGCGAGTGCCATTTTCAGCTGCTGCTTTGGAAGATAAGGTACACACCTGCATATTGTGCACTTACTGCTGTGCACACCTGTGCTCCACACCAAGCTGCAGGGATTTCCAAAATTAACATCCCTTTAAAGGCAAAACAGGGTATAACCAAAGCCATGTATTGTTAATTAGTCTTTGGTCTTGCAGATACAGCCTGGACTGCAATTGAAAATGTATTGTAACAGAATTAGGGCATATTTTCTTTTATTTTTGGAAATAGTCCCCTCTTTCACAAACACATATAGATAGAAAAACGTAATTGGAAAAATCTATATTTTAAAAAGAAAATGTGTGTTTTTAAAAAATTTTAGTAAACTCAATTTTTGAAAGATACATCATGTCAATATAGAATGGAAATCCGTTTATATTGTCCACAAAAATGGGTTAGTAGAATTTTCTACCAATTTTGAGATGCTTGGCATGGGGAGAAAAAAAACAAACAAAAAACCCACTAAATCTTAAATGGAATTATGAGCTCTGGAAGTTTTAAGGTGGAAAAAACAAGCCAACTTTTTTCTCCCTATCTATCAGTAACATGGTTTTTTTTCCCTACCACTTTCTATTTTATATTCTAGGTCTTAAGCCCCTGGAATCTGAGAACATCTGTGCCCAGGGGAAAGAGAATGCCTTGAAGAAACATATGTTTGTGACTGAGTCTTATCAGAGTATAAATGACACAACTGTTTCCCCAGAAAGAAAGGATCAGATAACATATAGTCAACGGTAGCCTGGAGGAGTAAAGGAATCGACAGATTTTATTATTTGTTGAAATGGATCCTTAATGCTTTTAAGATAGAAAGAAAAGGAGCAAGATTGGTAGCTAGAAATACCCAGAGAACCAAGCTAAAGTGAGTTCCAGAGTGTATTTTGAATTCTCAGGTGTATGTAGGCACGATGGAAAAGAGAAAGAGAATGATGTAAGAACAGACATTTACTCATCTCAAGTGTCCTTGGTTTGCCCCATGCTTTAACTACTTAATTTAATTTAATTTAATTTATTAGAAATGTAATACATATGTTTTAGACAGAAATCAAGGCAAGAGGATATATGGGTGAGTGCAAAGGAAAGTTGTATGAAAGAATAAGAAAGTCAAAGAGGAAGCAGCCTGAGGTCCTACTAGATTTGGGACCTTAGGATAGAGTTTGGTAAACATTTTCTCTAAAGGGCCAGATAGTAAATATCATAACCATAGTAACAACTCAATTTTGCCATTGTGGCAGGAAAGTTGCCATAGACAACATGTCAACAAATGAGCCTGGTTGTGTTCTAATACCACTTTGTTTATGGAGATTAAATTTGAATTTTATATAATTTTCATACGTCACCAAATATTCTTCTTCTTTTTTTCTCCAACCATTAAAACATACGAAAACTATTTTGGACTTGTGGACCATACAAAAGCAGGCACTGGGCTGCTTTTGGCCCGTGGGCCATGGTTTGCTGATTCCTACCTTAGAGCCTTGTGATTATAGCATGACTTCACATATTTACAAGGGTAATGAGGAGGTATATTGTAGCACTCTCAAGTTCTCTCTGACCACTGTAATTTTTAAAACATGTTCCCTTTGAATGACTATTTCTTTTCTTGAAGATATAATCTCCAAATTTAAAAACACAGATATTAGAAGATCTGGCAAATGAAAGAGAATTGTGAATTACTTTTCCATTGAATGTTTTAAAAATAAATAAAAACAACTTTGATTGGCATCAGTGAACATACCAAGGCTTATTTCTGGCAGATTAAAAAGGCAAGTGCTATTTCCTACAAAATAAAGAGACTGACACATATGTCAGACTCATTTGGCATTTCGGATATAGAAAAAAACAACAACAAAGACTTCAATAAGACCAATTAATTTATTTCTCTTTAGCTTTGTGACAAGTCACCTAACTCATCTGTCTGTGTGCAGGCAAATATGTTTTCTATTGTTCTGTACTAGGATGCTATCAAACATTGCAGCTTTTTCAGTTATTCTTTATTACACTGACGGGAAAACAAAGCAACATGAAGGCTAAATAAAAGTCATTTCCCCAAGGTAAATTTACAATGGTGGTTCATTTACGGTTTAGTGGTCTTGAAAATAAAAGAAGATTTTGTATTTTTTATCTAGCTTGTGTCGGGGGAAGAGGGAGGATCTCCCTCTGCCCTTTCCCTTAAGGTTCTTCTGGCTGGCCAAATAATCAACAAGACAGGTTAGCAGGAGAAAATAATACCAAGTTTAATAACATGTATACATGGGAGAAAGCAGGGACACTGCGTTTCTCTACACAATAGCAGAAATTCTCATCTTAAATACCATCTTCTTCTAAAGACAAAGGAGGATGTTGGGGGTGGGGGGTGTCAGTTACAGGAGATTACCACTAAAGCACTGTAAACAAGGGTAAGGTTATTATGCAGATTTAAGACCTCACCTTCCACATTGATAAGTTTCTAGAAATGAGGTCATCCCCCCTCTTCCCAAGACAGAGAGGGAGATACCTTTACAAATGGAGATTTCCCTTATAAATGTAAATGTTTGTCTGGCAACTCCTCGCAGGGCCATCCAGAGAATGTGGCCAGAGAGACAGAATTTCCGATAAGATGGGCTTGTTGGTGCCTTTCCTATTGTAACATCTATTTTACATTATATTACAGCCATCAGATGGAAGATCTGTTCCAGGAAGGAGCCACCATGTCAAATTCTTTAGGCAGTTAGTGGGGGAGGTCAAATGTCCTTCAGAGAAAACAATCAAGGTAAAGAGATATATTTCAGGGTGGCCAAATTTTGATCTCCCACACTTGTAATGGATACTTTTGCTCAGTACTAGTTATAAATGTAATAGACATTCATATAAGAATGATTGTAGGTCACATAATGTTTAAGTCAGGTTGAACAATGAAAAACATCTTTGTCACCTACAATATCCTTCAAATAAAAAGATGAGGAAAGAGTAGTTCCACCTTGAGAGTGCATTGTTTTAGAACATTGAATAGTATGATCTATTAGAGAATTGGTCTAGAAATCACAGGACCCTCATCTCTACCTATGGATATCAGAAAAGCCACTGCCAGGGAGGAAGAAATTTTCCTCTAACTTTCTAGGTTCTTCTGGTTGGTCTAAGAATTAAATTGACATGCCATGGATTAACAAGAGAAAATCCAATGTAATTTTGTAGGTACTGGGATTCCACAGGAATATGGGTGTTAAAGGACAAATCAAGCATTTGAGGCTTATATGCCATCTTGAGGTAAGGAGAAGTGGGTAGTGGTCTGGGACTTCAAAGGGGAGGAAGGCAATTCACATGGAGATGGAAAAGCAAATGTTTGGTAAACAATGTTTGATGGGCCATGCAGAGACAATGGGACACAGAGCAGGCTCTGATCTCTCCGCCCAGCCAAGTCTCACCTCACCACACCTAGCCCATATTCTTTGTAGATGTCTCTGAAGATAGCTCTATTCCAGGACCAGGCATTTAATATAAATCCTTTTAGGCAGTTAAAGAGGAGGTAACAAGAAAAATTGCTGAGTCTTCTGTTTCTTAAAAATAACCTGTCTAAATTAATCCTCATGTCAAAGAGATGCATTTTGGGCTGGCAAATTTTGCTCTCCTACACTACCTTCCTTCCTCACCCCTCTATAGACCTACCTTATTCAACTGCTACTTTACTTTTCAAACTGTATTTATTGGAAGTCCAGGTTTTCTGCAGTTTTTTCAAAGTCTCGCACAAGCAAAGAGAAGAGCAGGCAGAAATCCACAGGGTGTTTCACCCGTTTCAAAAAGGGCAGCTTTGTTTTGAACTGTTTTATATTTATTAAACTTCTGCATAACGTTTTATTTAAAAGAATATTTCTGTGGTTAAGAAGTGTGAAAATCAGAGAGGCAGACTTCGAAGAAGTTTGGGTAGATTATTCTCAAATTACTTGCAAACTAATAATTGTATTGATTTCTCATTGTGTTCTCACTTGAATGTTAATATGTGGGAATACTATAGGATTTAGAATATCCATCTTCAAATTCTGGTTAATAATAAAAGCACTGGGGGAAGTCAGTGGTTATGGTGGAGTAAAGATCTCTAAAAATCCATTCCTCCTTAAAAGCAATGAGAACACTAGCAAAAATTGTCAAAATCAATTCATTTTAGAACTCTAAATTAGCCAAAGGCTTGAAAAAATCTGAGGAACATTTATTTAAGGAAAATAGCTGAATCTCAGTAATAATAGACTGCTCTGTGGCGTTTTACTTCCCCTTTTTTCATCATCCTACTCTCACCTTCATGGTAGCCTTGAAAACCAATATTCCCACAATCACACTGAAAGCCAGCAACCGAGCATGCAGTAGAGGAGAGAGAAAGGGTTTGGAGCTCCCTAAAAGCAACATTTGTAAAGAACTCTCATTATCTGACTATTCATAACTGTAAATGGCTACATTCAAAAAGATCTCAAATTAAAAACAGAAGCTCTTTGCCTTAACAAACTAGAAAAAGAGAGCAAAGTAAACCCAAAGAAAGCAGAAGGAAGGAAACAATAAAGATTGGAGTGAACATAAAAGAAATAGAGAATAGAAAAACAATAGAAGTATCAACAAAACCACAGTTGGTTCTTCGAAAAGATTAACAAAATTAACAAACATTTAGCTAGAATGGCTGAGAATAAAGAAAGAAGGTTCAATTTACTAAAATCAGAAATTAAAGAGGGTGCATTACTACTGACATTGCAGAAATTTAAAAAAGGATTATACAGGAATACTATAAATAACTGTATGCCAACAAACTAGATAATATAGATGAAACAGACAAATTCCTACAAAGGCACAAACTACTGAAACTGACTCAAGAAAAAATAAAAGTCTAAATAGACTTATAACACGTAAAGAGATGGAGTTAGTAATCAAGGAACTTCCAACAAAAATAGTACAGGCTCAGATGCTTCGATGGTCAATTATACTAAACATTTAAAGAAGACTTAATACCCATCTTCCCCAAATCCTTTCAAAAAATAGAGGAGAAAGGAATATTTCCAAAAGATTCTATGAAGCCAGTAGTAACGTGACACCAAAAACCAAAACAAGACATTATAAGAAAAGAAAATTATAGCCCACTATCTCTTCTCTTATGAATATAAATACAAAAAATCTTCAACAAAATACTAGCAAAGTGAATCTAGCAACATATAAACAGGATTATATTGCAAACCACATATCCAATAAAGGATTAATATTCAAAACATACAAGCAACTCATACAACTCAATAGCCAAAAACAAATAACCCAATTTAAAAATGATATTGTAAATACTCTATTCTGACACATATATCAGTGAAAAATTAAGCTTCACACTCTCTTCATTTTCTACCTATTTCTCTGACTCTTCATTCTCTCTCTCTTTTGTTTCCTCTTCCTCATCTCTTTGACATGTCAAGTTAGGATGGCCAAGAGCTCAGACTTTAGACCTATTTGCTCCCTGATATTCTCTTCTTTGATTTCGACTTGACTTAAATGTATTTCTCTATACCAGACCACTGCTCTTACCTTTGTGCTTGTATATCCAATAGCATCCTCAGCCTCTTTGTGGGTATCACTAATAAACCCAACTCCTTCCAGGTTTTACTATTTCAATTAATGATGAGTTGAATTGTTCTGGCTAAAAACCTTGGAGCCACTCTTGTCTCTCATCTTTGTCTCAAATCCCACATCAAATTGTTAATAAATCATGTAGCTGTTTGCTTCAAAATATGTCCAGGATATGACTGCTTGTCACCACTTGTACTGCTACCACTCGTGCCCGTCATCACCATCCTGTTTCATCTGACTTATTGTTAAAACCTCCTGGCTCATCTTCCTGCTTTTGTCCTTGCCTTCATTCATTCAATGCACAATTTACCACAGTAGCCAAAGTTTTCCTATTAAAATATAAAGTAAATTACATCAGTTATTTCTCTGATCAAAACTCTACAATGACTCCCAATCTTACCCAAAATAACATCCAAAATTTTCATAATGACCTACAAGGCCATATAAAATCTGGCCCCATTGTCTCTCTGACCTCACCTCCTAATACTCTCCTTTTTGTTCCCTTTGCTCTAGTCCCCCACTTTGTATTGGTTTCTTTCTCTTCCCTGTCTCAAATTCCCACTACTTTACTAGTGTTTTCTGGAATCACCATCCAAATAAACTAATTGCACTAGAATCCTTAACCCAGGGACTCTGTTAGTGACAGCCTAAGCCAAGACTTTTGGTAATAGAAGTATTTCTAAGAAGCAAACCTTGGGAATCCCTTCTGACTTTGGAACACCTGCTACCCCAATAGCAAAGATGACTTAATTGCTGATGATAAGATGAATGTTAATGACTCCTGACATGTTATACCATCAAAATTTCTAAGACTTTTGCCTATGGTGAATTGGGGTAGAGGTAGAAGTGGATACACTGGCCCATGCAATAGCTCTAGCACATGAGAGGTAGGAAGTCAATGGTAGTTATGAGAAGGTGGTTTAGTTGACTACTGTTAATATCATCAAAGCTCTGGAAGAATAAAATCACAGGCTCAGGTCACCCAACTCTCAACTCAACTCCAGTATGAAAGTCAGAGTTTAAAGGAACTCACTTTTTGCCACTGGATGGTAGATTGTGCTGAAAATCAGGTCCAGGATATGATAGTTGCAGAGTTACAAAGGTAGCTGAATGCACAATCCCAGAAGTCTGTTATGCTGGATTCAGGGCCCAGATAGGAAAGGTATTGAATCCTGAGGTCTGGAATGGAGACATATGGTAGATGTGCTTGAGGACCAAAAGCATCCAGGTTCCCCTGAATCCTCTCAGAAGGCAGAAATGGCCTCCTCTATCTGATAGAGATTAGCAGCCTTCTCTTGCCTGGAGATCATACAAAGTCCTTACCTGCGATGGATTCCTCACAACATTATGGTTGCTCTCATCAAGACTTTTCTCCTTTTACTGTTTATTGAGCAAAAACTGAGGTCAAGTTTCAATATGCCTCAGTCTGGAAGTCCTGTCCATGCTATAGGAGGAAAGACATTATTTACTAAAGTACTAAAGTAACTGGCCTTGTGGATGGGCAGAACTAGGAGAACAGCTTAGGAATTATTCTGGAGTTTGCTGAACCCTGGTGTTAGAGAGATTATAAGGATTGATAACAGAGATTTGATTGATATGGGGGCATTCTTCTGTTAAACTTGGTGTTTAATGTCCTGGCAAGGTTAGCTAGAGCAAGTCCCAGTACACTGCTGGAATGGATCATTAAAGCTTAAAGAAAATGATAGTATATTGAAAATGAAGTGGAGGTGAGAGAAGTGCCTTGGAAGAATATTGATGAATGGATAAAAGGCTCAAAGAACTGAGCATGTTGAAATCAATCTATTACATAACAAGAGAGAATCCACCAGCTGACCACGTTCCCTAGGGAGGCCCATAGATTCTCCCTTCGCTAGCATGGAAGGAGTGTGCTATCAAGGAGAGTACTGGCATTGTTGAGAAGCTCAGTGTAGACCTCTGTAGGCATAGGTGGACAGTGACAAATTCTGCTATGGAGATGGGCTCTTTCAGGTCATTGGGAATGATAGGCTTCTAGAATAGCAGAGGCCAGTTGGTGGCACTAAACTGTTTGGGATCAGGTGAACCTAAGCAATGTAATGGGCCACAAAGATAGAATATTAATCAAGATATTCTGATTCACAAGGACCTAGCCATTACTAGGGATTCAAAGAGCAGCCATTGGTGGAATTGCTTGACTTATAGAACCAACAGATCATATAAAGCAGAGGGAGAGATACTGATACCACCTATTACAAAGGAAAAATATGGCTGTTGCTGCCTTTCCATATCTGAGCTAATTCTTGGACCCAGATCCCATACATTAAAGGCCAAGAAAGCACCTCAAATAGAAATCCTCCCAAATTTTACTCAATGAACCTATGGCCATGTGTGAGAATAATTGTGCACTGAGGAAAAGGAATACTCAAACCCACAGCTAAGATGGTAAATCAAAGCATGAGTGGAATGGAAGATTAGTGCCATCTTCAAAGGCTAAATAATGCAAAGGTTATTGTCCTTGTTATATCCACATTTAAGCTTCCAGCTTAGTGCCTGCACAAAGCAGAAGGGCCATGATAGATGATGGTAGATGACTATATGCTTACCTATGTGGTGGTCCCTAGTGAAGCAGCTCTGCTGGATGTGGTGTATTTCCTAGAAAAGGTCAACACATTCTCTACAACTTGATATGCAGCTATTTACCTGGTTTTATTCGGTGAGAGTATTCTTTAAAATATCCGTCAAGAAGAGGGATCACAAACAGTTCACCTTCACCTCGGATATACAGCGGTGCAAGATCACATTCTTACCCCAAAGTTATGTTTCTTTGTCACAATATAGTTTGAAGGGACCCTGATCATCTGGAAATTCCTCAAAATATTACACTGGTCCACAATTTTGATGACATTATGCTAATTGGACATGGTGAGATAGAAGTCCTAGTAAGAACTATGTGTGCCAAAGACTAGGAGATAAACCCTACAAAGTTTTAAGGGCTGTCACATGAGTAGACATTTCAGGTGTCTGGTGGACTAAGTGCCAAGACAACCTGTCCAAGTAAAGGACAAGATTTTGCACATTGTGTTCCTTAACACCAAGAAAGAGAGGCAGTGCACTTGACAAACCCCTTTGAATTTTGAATATAGCACATATTGAACATGGGAATAGTTCCAATCTATTTTTTTGAAGCCTAACAATTTTGAGTGGAAATAGCATTAAATCCATCATAAATTGGAGACTGCACATTCAGGAATGAACTTAAGGAATCCAGAGGGTATTTCATTTGGACCTGTAGGATTTTAATTTATGGAGGTGACTGGGTGATGATAGAGAGAGGCCAACACCATTGAAAGAAGATTTATTACTTACATTTCTAGAGAGAAAGGGCACACCATACCATGCAGGAGCACAGAGGGAAAGCACCAGCGTTTGGTCAGGAGGCAGACACAGGAGGGAAGGGAAAGCCTAGATCAGAGACTTCATTTGAATTTCCATGGAGAAGACAAGGTTGGGCAGAGTAAACAGTTTAGGATTGGCTGGTTTGAATAATTCCAGCAGACTTGGGGCTATAGGAGTGGTCTCTAGTTGTCTGGTACCTGGCCTTCAGTGATTTAAGGCAGGAGAAATATTGGGTTGGTGAGTGAGAGGTAAGGAGGTGCTTGGGAAATATGGACTTAGGATTGGTTGATTGTATATGGAAAGCATGCTTCTAGGCAAGTTGTTATTTTTGGAAATTCACTAGCCCTGGGAGGGGCTGTCTAAAAGGTCAAAACTTCATAAGATACAGAAAATTAAAAAAACATAATTAATACAGAGGGCACAAATAAGTTGCATAAGCAGGTGGCTTGGACCACTATCATCCACCTCAGATGCACTGACACCACTCCCTCAGCTCACACATGTGAATTATTGGGATCTGCCTAAGCTAGCTAACAGAGTAAGAAAAAACTGATGCCTGGTTCATGGATGAGCTGGTTAGATATGTTGATGTCAGCCAGAAATACACTATTGAAGATTACAGTTTCAGTCAGGGTTGGCCCTGAAAGACAGTAGTGAGGGAAAGTTCTCCCCACATGAAGAAATTCTAGCAATGCACTAGGTCCAAGGTCAGCAAACTTTTTCTTAAAAAGCCAGCTAGAAAATATTTTTGGCTTGTGGGCCATTTGGTCTCCTTTGTAACTACTCAAAGACATCCTTGTAATCTGGAAGCAGCTATAGGCAATGTGTAAACCTAGGGGCTCAGTTGCGTTCCAATGAAAATTTACAAAAACTGGTGGCCATGGTTTGCTGACACCTGCACTAGGTTGGTAGGGAGGGAAAAGTGGCCTGAAACAAGAATATACGTAGATTCTAGGGCAATGACAAATGTCTTTGCTCATTGGGCAAGAGCATGGAAGAAGTAAGTTTGGAATTTCAGAGATAGGAAATTCTATGGGCCTGTGGGCATAAAGTGTATGGATCTTTGAAACTTGTATCAGTGCCCACCAAAGATCATCTATCAAGAGGAGGCACAGAACAACAAAGTGAATAAGATAACTTGTCCGTTGGACGTGAATCATCTGTCTTTGCACACCCTGAGAACAGAAGCAAGGCCAGTGATTCAAGTGGGCCCATGAACAAAGTAGCTATGGTGCCCAGAGAATACTCATGGGTCCAATGGCATGAGTTCTCTTTCACCTAAGGAAATATAGCTACTACGAAAGCTGAATGTTCAACCTATTAGCGGCAGAGACTGACACTGAGCCCTCAATAAGCTTCTGGCTCTTAAAAAGACCAGCAAGCTATTTGTGGTGAATGAGTTAGTTACATCTGTCTCCTAATACCTAAAGCTATGGCTGCCTCATCAGTTTGGGCTTTCCATGCCGTGGGATTAGTGGGCAAAGGAAGAAGTTACTATGCTGGAAAAGATGTGATCCTTATTACCATGAAGAGACAGAGTTTGGATCAAACACTCGGGAACAAATGTCTGAGTTACAAGCAACCTTGGCCAGTTGGACTAAATAGTAGTCCAGGGTGATGGGAATATAGAATGAGTGGTAGAGGGTGAAAAGGATGAAAATAAATTGAAGTTTTGGGAATATATGCTCCATCACTTGGTCCCACTGAAACTCCTGTCCTAGAACTTTTTTTGTTAAGTATTTGTGGCTGACTACCACATGAAAAATAGGTGATCTGACAGAAAGAACTTGCAAGTGGTGAGATATAGCAGATGCTTCACTGCCTTGCCCTTATCCCCTGAGCACATATCTCTACATGCTGAAGGCTGCTTAAGTGAAAATATCTTGTCTCTTCTTTGGGGCATTTTCTTTCTGGCTGTGGGGACATGCTCAGTCTTTGCACAGAGCAAACAGACATGCCAAAGCATTAATTATGCCAGTCACAGCCTTCAACCAATGAGGAGAAGGGATTTGATACATAAACACCAGAGCTTCCTCAAGTCATCCCTAGTAGGACTGAGCTCCTACATCCACTGCAGTAACTCACTTGATTACATACCATACTCTTCTTGGCTTGCTTCTATTCTGTGTCTCAAGACCCCACTTTTTTACTGATATTTCCTGAGATTAATTCCCTAATTAATTAATTAACTGCAACTTAAATCCTTTTTCAGAATCTGTTTCTGGAGAAACTCACGCTAAGACAATGATCTGTTGAGACTGGAGAAGCTAGGTTTGGGCTTGCATTTTGAGGGACCCATTGCGCTTAGAGATACAGAATTCCAGAAGATTATAGTTGGATGAGATTCTAGAACTATTTAAGTCTACAGTTCTAAAAAATGTAGTCTCTCTCTTCACATTTTATAGGTAAAACAAGCCACAGTCCACATTAGGTAGTGGTTAAACCTAAACTATTCTAATTTCTAGTTAATAGCATTAGCCTGCCTTTCTAATTCCCATTTTTAACCACTGAGGCCTCTAAGAGCAACTACGGAATATCTAAAGAAACCACAATTATTCCCAATAAGATAGAAAAGGAATAACTAAAGTTCCCATAATTTTGATGAATTGTATAATATAAGGAATTATTCAGAGATTGTTGGAACATGAAATTTTGTTCATTAGTGTATATAAATACATTCATTATAACAATCTATGATATATTTACTAGTAGAGATAATAACAGAAACAAAAATCTTACCTCTCTACTAAATTGTGTCTCCTAATCTCAGAGGTTTTACAGTCATCTCCTTTCAAATAACTATTTCATTTGTTTACTTTTAAGGCCCTCATTTCTTTCTCAAAAGTAATACATACTCTTTATAAAGGATATTTAAGTACAGACCTATAAATCTGTACACTCTTTTTTCCCCTTTCCCAGTCTTTTGCTCCATTTTCTTGAAATAGCCAGTGTTTCCAATTCTCTGAATATCTTTCTTGATATTTTTCTTCAAGTATACACACAAATACCTTGACACACCTGCACAAACACACCTTAAGACCAGACATACATGCACGCACATATTTACATCCTTACATAAATGAGATCATACTACTCAGAGCACTTAGCAACTCACATTATTGATGTAATGTGTCTTAGAGATGATTTATGTCATGTCAATAGCCACCGATTTTTTTATTTATCATTCTTGTTGTATTATATTGTATGATTGTACTCCAACTTATAACTAATTATGTTTTGATGGATTTTAAGTTTCCTTCTGATTTATTTCCTATTACAAACAATAACACTGTAATCAATATTCTTATATGATTATCTTATAACATTTCAAAGAACAGATTATTAGAAGTGGGATTTTGGAGTTTAATGATATAGCCACTTTAAAATTAGATAGATGATGAGAAATTGCTATCCTAAAATTTGTTGTAATATTCTTTAAACACCAGGAATATTATTTTTGAGAATTCTGGTTTTCCTTTACTTAACACTATTATAAATATTTTACTTGTTCTGTTATATTAGACAAAAATAGTATTACTAATAATGTTGATCATCTTTTTAATATACTTGTTGGTTATTTGTGTTTCTTCCACCATGAATTGTGTGTTCAAATATTTTTCTCTTCTTCTATTGTATCATTTATATTTAAATTTGTAATTCATAAGAGCATTCATGTGTTATAGACATTAATTTTGGTTTAAATATTGCACATATTTCCCTAGACTTTCTTTTAACTACTTTGTTAAAATTTTCTTCTGTAATAGAGTGTTTTATTTTCATATATTCAAATTACTCACAATCAAAATCAAATCACAAATATTTGAAGTACTTACTTGTTAACTGAATTTAAGATTTGTTTGTCAAGTTCTTTTGAAAAATCCTTTAGATGACAATTATATGAATTTTGGAAGGCAAACAGCATTTTGATTTATATTTGCTTTCTTAAGTTATTTCAAAACTGTCATTCAGTCAGTTCATGCATACTTACCATATTGTAGGCACAATTTTAGGTCTTTGCAATATAGCCATGAACAAGTAATTGACAGTTCATTTTTTTCTCTGGGTAATATTTTAACACTTAAAGGTCAGCACATATAAAAAAGTAAGCTCACCATCCAAAATTAGTCATTCCTCTTATATCTTTGATTCCTAAGAATAATACTTCTAATATTCTCAATTATTTAGATCAAAATTCATAGAGCCTCCTTTTCTAGTTTTGTTTTCCCTTCCCCTATCATGGCATAAGTATTTTATCAATACTTGCCTGGTTTGCACCTACAAGTCTTCATCTTCCTTTTCTCTTTCCTCCCTCCACTTTCATACCATCTTGCCAATTCACGAGTCAGGCTGGCTTTATTCCCCCTCACTGCCCCATTCTGTGTGTTCCCTGCTGTCAAACAGAAAATCCTAAACCACGGCCCTGATCATACCACCTCTCAGATCAAGTCCGTCAAGTCTTTCCTTCAAATTTTTGAGAATTAAAGCTTGGCCTGGCATTCAAGTAAGACATTGAAAAATCAGTGACAAAATGTGATTTGCTCTCAAAATTAATATGATCCTTATAAAAAAATACAGGAAGCATGCATTAAAAAGGAACACGGCATCAGCAGATAATGAACAAAAGGAAAATAAATAGAACAAAGGAAAGTTTACTAGAATAAAATCTCCACGAAAGCAAGTTTTTTGAGGAGGGGTCTATTTTATCACTTCTGTATTCACAGTGCCTAGAATTATACCTCATACATAGTATGCTTTCAGTAAATGTATTTTTTAATGAATGTCAAAGGCAGAGACAAAGACATTGACATGGATTGTTTGTTTGGGGATTGTCAACAGAGTATGAACTCAGGCCTTCCTATCTGAGCAGGGGTGCTATTGATTACAAATAGCTCAGGGATAAACCCTTTATGTAACAATAGCTGGTAATAGTTTCTCAATGCTTACCAGGTACCAGGCATTGCTAAGTGCTTTCCATTCATTATATTATTTAATCCCCAAACAGCCATATGATATAATTGTATCATTTCTTCTCATTTTAAAGATAAAGGAACTGAGGCTTAAAGGAGCTAATTAATATGTCTGATGCCAAGGCTAAATGTATGCTAGAACCAGAATTTGCACCTACAGAGACTTACATAGACTTTATTAGGAGCTACAGACTGCTAAGATCTAAGATATATAGGTTACAAAATAAATAGAGAAAATTATCTTAAGATGTAGAAAACCTAAATATATAAATAACCTTGCACTATAAATTTAAAAAATCAAAGAATTAAAATAAAAACGTCAATTCCTGATTATTCTATGATGAATTCCTTCAGATTTTTAGTGTTGACACATTCTAATGCTACAAAAGTTTTTCAAGAGAAGAGAAAATTGTGGAAAGTTTTATAATTTATTTTGCAAAATTAATTATTTTTCCAAAAGAGAGAAACTGTAGATTGAGCACATACAAGTATACATGTAATAATCTTACATAAATTACCATACATACAATCCAAAAGTATATTAAACTTATAATTTACTTTGTGAAAACAGAGTTTTCAGGTAAATTTAATATTAGGAAATCTGTTTTTGTAAAAATTAGATCATTATGTGGAAGGGAAAAAAAGTATGCTCATATTTTAGACAATACGCAGGCACACGAAAAAGTGCAACTATTTCTGGTAAAGGCTGAAAACTAGTATCATAAGGATATGTTCTTAGTAAAATAAAGATTGTCTATATCTTGAACCAATAGTTCATCCCAGAATTGAAAGCAAAATAGCAGAGGAGTTCCCATCACATTTAGGGGCATGGCCAAGAGTGTGATTATGCCAATATTATTTAATATTATTCTGGAAGCTTTAGCTAAGGGATGTAGAAAAATATGTATAATATAAGAAAAGACACAGAAAACTAGTTTTATATTTATTTGATATATTTATTATGCTAGTGTTTGGAGTGAGAGAGAGTTACTTGAAGGGACAATCCATAGGGAAAACTTATTTTATGTCTGATTTTTCAATTTATTTTGAAGAAATCAGTGGTCACACAAATGATCTCATGAAAGAAAGATGAAAAAACAAAACAAAATGAAACAACCTCTGGGTCAGTGATAACAGCACTATGCTGTGGTTGTTCTGATCAATAGAACCATTCTCCAAGACCTGGGAAGTCCCACCCCAAGGTATAGATTCATCATCATTTACATGTCTTGGAGTGTGGTCAATGTCTTTTATGGAGATCTTTTCTAGATTCCATCTCTTCTAATGTTCTCTGGATAAAAGTGAGGCCCAAGTTTTGACAAAGCAACATTATCAAGCTATTAACCAATGGAAATAGAGCACATAGCAGGAATTTGATACATGTTTTACCCATCCCATTTCAGACTTATGCAAAACCTGTACTTGTTTCTACTTCCCTCATTGTAATAAAGACAAAATAGGTGGTGGGGAGGAGGTATGTGGTAATCCTGGGGTTTAACTCCTATTTTGATATTCCATGATTTTTAGGACTTCAGGTAAATAATTTGAGATTCAGGTATCTCTGCAAGTCTCAGACTTTTCTATAACAGTATGGTATTCTAAATCTTTAGATCCTTCCACTTTTCCAACTCCATACACCAAAAATCCTAAAATAGTGAGCTTTAAATACTGAAGTGAAAATCATAGGAGAAGTGATTCTAAAAGTAACAGATATGCAAACATATATGCTGAAGTATTAAGCTATGGAAAAATGGTAAATTTAGAACATTTTAGACCCTTGGGGTTCAGGTATTCAAAAATTATACCTTGATTTTGAACGAGCATTTTGTTTCCTATAAAAGCAACACATAAACAAACAATCCTGCATTGATACCACCCACATCTATCTAAAAACTGAACCTCCAAAGCACAAAATGACTTAGATAATATTAGAAACAAGTGCAGCAATGTGGACAATTGAAAAATTAAAAACAAAAATAAAAAATGATTTCTAGTGAATCATTTTCATGAAATTAGCATGCAGCTAGGGTACAAAAATACACATGCAGGCTACATGTTCTGGCTAAGACAAATTAGTTTGTAATATAACAATCATCTGCTGGGAACAATTATGAAAGCTGAATAAAATACCAAAAAAAAAATTTATTTGAAGGTATAGAGGAAGTATCAAGACAGCCAGAACTTGAGGAGTCAAGCTTCTAAAAAGAAAGAATGGAAGATATTTCTATTGTGAAATAAGCACAATATTTTACACTGCTTCAGAAGTAGCATAAGACAAGATATAGAGAATGCATGCAGAAAGCAAAGGCTAAGAGACTGAGGCTAGTAGGGCTTTTGGCAGTTTCACAGTGTTGGGGAGATGAAAACTGGAAATCTAGGCCAACCAAGAAAAAGGAAACCTGGTATAAATCCCAGGAGTAAGGAGGGATAAGACATAACTCAGCCTGTATAAAGATTGATAAGCTATGTCTACTTAACTGAAGTCGCAATTAGATTAATATGATGTGCCTCTACTGACACTACCTGCCAGAAGCTAAGGAGGTATTGGAATGCCTACATTTTTTTTAGTTCAAATGTGTATCATTCATTAAACAAACAAACAAACAAACAAAAGAAATAGCCACATCAATAACAGAACTAAATGGAAATACACACAATAGAAACAGATTCATAGGTGATCTAGATATTGGAGTTATCATGAATAACTTTAAAATAATCATAATTAATATGATAAGAACATCGATGCAATGATTGACATTTTAAACAGAGAATTGCAATCTATACAAAGGGAACAAATGGAAATCTTAGGATTGAATAAAGCAGTGCTTTAAATTAAGACTATACTAGATGGGTATAATAGCAGACTGGACACTATGGAATAGAAGATTAATGAGGAAAAGATAGATTTGCAGGAAAATTTCAAGACTGAAACACTAAGAGAAAAATAGAAAACACATATAGAAAAGGGTGAAAAATCTTAAAGGCATCGAATTGGATTCTCAAAAAGAGAGGAATGAGAAAGAAAGAAGAAAGTAGAAACAATATTTGAAGAGACAAATGGCCAAGAATTTTCAAAAGTTGAGAAAGATATCAGAAAGATCTACTAAACCAAATACAATAAACACACACATAAAGAATTAATAAATAAGTGCATTGTAATAACACTGAAGAAAGCCAATGAAAAAGTTAAAAGCATCCAGGGAAAAACACGTATCTTTCAAAAAGCAACAATGAAATGACAACCAACTTCTCAGCAGAAAGAAGAAAGGACGGAAGCTTGAAGATGATGGAATGGCATTTAAAATGTTTGGGCTTTCTCAGAGGGTCCAAGATGGCAGCATAGGAAGACCCTGAACTCACCTTCTCCCATAGACACACCAAATCTACACCTACATATAGAGCAATTCCTCCTGAAGAAGAACTGAAGGCTGAATGAACAGCTTCTGTGCAGCAAACAATAGAGGGACCACATAGAGACCAGTACGAGAGGTGAAGACATGGTATTGATGGGATATCCACCCCCAATGCATGATATGCAGTAGGGAGGGGTATCACTGAGGGACTTGCCTGCAGTCTTGCCTGCCCTGGGGCACAATGAAAAAAAAGACAGTTTAAAAGGCAGCTAGACTATAGGTGAAGGAACTTCATTTACTAACCCTAGAGTATTTGACAAATGGGTGGGAAGATGCTGGAATGCTCTCTGGGATTTGAGGCACAGGCAAGTTCCATGCTTTGCATTCCCTCTCCACTTGGGTAAAATCAGCAGGAGCATAGTCCAGGCACTCTAGCCATCCTGGCAAGGACTCCCCAGCACACCCTGGGACACTGGCCCACATCATCTCCAGCTGTCCCACCAAGGTGACCCCATCATGGTGCACCCTGGGCCCCCTGCTGATGCCCACCCCAGCCTCAGCCATCCAACCAAGGCAGTCCCAACAGGGAGCTCCCTGAGACCCCTCAAACCCACACCCATCCCTGTTCCAGCCATCCTGCTGGGGTAGCCTCAGTGTGGTGCACCACCAGGACCCTCCCAGCCCATACCCACTCCAGCTCCAGCCAGCCTGCCCAAGTCATCCAGTACACACAGTCTACACGTGGGATGCTCCTACCCAAGGCGACTCCTTCAAGACTGGGAGAGGTAACTGTTTTGCCTAATTCATAGAAACAAACACAGAAAGTCAAACAAGATAAAGAGACAGAGGAATATGTTCCAAACAAAAGAACAAGATAAAACTCCAGGAAAAAAAGCTAATGAAACAGAGATAAGTAATTTACCTGATAAAGAGTTCAAAGTAATGGTCATAAGGATGCTTACTAAACTCTGGAGAAGAATGGAGGAAAACAGTGAGAACTTCAACAAAGAGTAAGAAAGCATAAGAAAGGACCAATCAGAGCTGAAGAGTACAATAACTGAAATAAAAAGAATACGCTAGAAGGAATCAACAGCAGATTAAATAATACAGAAGAACAGATCAACAATTTGGAAGACAGAATAGTGAAAATCACCCCATCAGAACAGCAAAAAGAAAAAAGAATTTTAAAAAATGAGGCTAGTTTAAGGGACCTCTGGAACAACATCAAGCACATGAACTTTGCATTACAGATGTCCCAGAAGGAGAAAAGAGAGACAAAGAACCAGAAAACTTATTTGAAGAAATAATGGCTGAAAACATGCTTAACCTGGGGAAAGAAACAGACATTCAGATCCAGGAAGCACAGACTCCCAAACAAGATGAACTCATAGAGATCCCCACCAAGACGTATTATAATCAAAATGGCAAAAGTTAAAGAGAGAATCTCAAATGCAGCAACAGGAAAACAACTATTCACATAAAAGGAAAACCTGGGGGCTGGCCTGGTGGTGTAGTAGTTAAATTCATGTGCTCTGCTTCAGGGGCCCAGGGTTCACCAGTTCAGATCCTGGGTGCAGGCCTACATGCTGTTCATCAAGCTGTGCTGAGGTGGCATCCCACATAGAGCAACTAGAAGGATGTAGAACTACGACATATAACTATCAACTGGGGCTTTGGAGAGAAAAGGAAAAAAGGAGGAAGATTGACAACAGATGTTAGCTCAGGGCCAATCTTCCTCAAAAAAAACCAAATAAATAAAAGGAAAACCAGATAAGACTATCAGCTGATTTTTCAGCAGAAACTTTGCAGCCCAGAAGAGAATGGCAGAATATATTAAAAGTGCTAAAGGGAAAAAACTTACAACCAAGAATACTCTACCCAGCAGGTTATCATTCAGAATTGAACAAGAAATAAAGAGTTTCCCAGACAAGCAAAAACTAGAAGAGTTCATCACACTGAATCAACCTTACAAGAAATGTTAAGAGGTCTTTCAGTGAAAAAAGGCGATAACTAGAAATTAGAAATTATCTGAAAGAAAAAATTTCACTAGCAAAAGCAAATATATAGTAAAGGCAGCAGATCAGCCACTTAAACAGCTAGTATGAAGGTTAAAAGACAAAAGTAGTAAAATCAACTATAGCTACAATATGTAGTTAAGGGATATGCAAAATAAAAACATGTA
Source organism: Diceros bicornis minor (assembly GCF_020826845.1). NCBI lineage: Eukaryota > Metazoa > Chordata > Mammalia > Perissodactyla > Rhinocerotidae > Diceros > Diceros bicornis. The sequence goes on along the minus strand of NC_080749.1, from coordinate 9,860,464 downwards.
AAATTTGACATCAAAAATATAAAATATGGAGGGGAGTAAAAATGTAGTGCTTTTAAAGGTAGTGCATTTTAACTTAAGTGACTGTGAGCTTAAGATAGACGGCTATACACATAGGTCAATATATATGAACCTCATGGTAACTACAAACCAAAAACCTACAATAGATACACAAAAAATAAAGAGAAAAGAATCCAAACATAGCACTAAAGAAAACCATCAAACCATAAGGGAAGAGGCCAAGAGAATAAGAAAGAAATAAAGAAGAACTACTAAAACAACCAGAAAACAATGAGCAAAATGGCAATAAGTACATACCAACCAACAACTACTTTAAATGTAAATGGACTAAAGGCTCCAATTAAAAGATAGTGGTGGATTGGATTAAAAAAACAAGACCCATCTATATGCTGCCTAGAAGAGACTCATCTCAGAGCTAAAAGCATACACAGACTAAAGGTAAAGGGATGGAAAAAGATATTCCATGCAAATGGAAATGAAAAGAAATCTGAGGTAGCAATACTGATATAAGACAAAATTATTCTTTAAAACAAAGTCTATGAGAAAAGACAAGGAAAGGAACTACATAAGGATAAAGGCGTCAATTCAAGAAGAGGATATAACATTTGTAAATAACTATGCTCCCAATATAGAAGCACCTAAACATATAAAGCCAATATTAGCAAACCTAAAGGGAAAAATCGACGGTAATGCACTAATAGTAGGGGACTTTAATACCTCACATACATCAATGGATATATCATTCAGGTAGAAAAGCAATACAGAAACATTGGCCTTAAAGAATATATTAGATCGGAAGAACTTAATAGATATATGCAGAACATTACATCCCAAAACTGCAGAATATACATTCTTTTTAAGTGTAAATGGAACATACTCCATGATAGATCACATGTTAGGCCACAAAACAAGTCTCAATAAATTCAATAAGATTGAAATCATATCAAGCATCTTTTCCAACCACAATGGTATAAAACTAGAAATCAATTACAAGAAGAAGACTGGAAAAAACAAAAACACTTAGAGACTAAACACGTGCTACTAAACAACCAATGAATCAATGAAAAAATCAAAGAGGAAATAAAAACAAATACCTTGAGACAATAAAAATGGAAACACAGCTTTCCAAAATCTATGGAATGCAGCAACAGCAGTTCTAAGAGTGAATTTCATAGTGATAAAGGCCTACCTCAAAAAACAATCAAACAAACAAAAAATCTCAAATAAACAATCTTACTTTACATCTAAAGGAACTAGAGAAAGAAAATAAACAAAACCCAAAGTTAGTAGAAGAAAGGAAATAATAAAGATCAGAGAAGAAATAATTGTAATAGAGACTAAAAAAAAATATATAGAAAAGATCTGTGAAACTAAAAGCTGCTTCTTTGAAAAGGTAAAATTGATAAACCTTTAGCCAGATTCATTAAGAAAAAAAAAGAAAGGGCTCAAAAAAATAAAATTAGAAATGAAAGAGAAGTTACAACTGACACCACAGAAATACAAAGGATCATAAAAGACTACTATGAATGATTATACATCAACAAATTGGAAAACCTAGAAGAAATGGATCAATTCCTAGAAACACATAACCTTTCAAGAATGAATCATGAAGATATAGAAAATCTTGATTAGACCAACTATAAGTAATGAAATTGAATCAGTAATTAAAAAATTCCCAGGAAACAAAATCCAGGACCAGATGGCTTCACAGGTGAATTCTACTAAATATTTAAAGAATAGTTAATACCTATCCTTCTCAAATTATTCCAAAAAATTGAAGAGGAAAGAACACCTCCAGGCTTATTTTATGAGGCCAGCATTACTTTGTTACCAAAACCAGACAAAGACACCACAAAAAAAGAAAATTACAAGTTAATATCCATGATGAATATAGATGCAAAAATTCTCAACAAAATATTAGCAAACTAAATTCAACAATGCGTCAAAAGAATCATACACCATGATCCAGTGGGATTTACTTCAGGGATGCAAGGATGGTTCAATATCTGCAAATTAATCAACATCATCAGTTATGGGACAAATCAAAATGTGCGTCACCTGATAGGATGCAATGAAAAGAATACAGCATCTCATCCATGAAATTCTTGCCAACACTGCCTAACCTGAATTTAATCACAAAGAAACATCAGCCAAAATCAAATTGAGGAGCACTAACTGGCTTTCAAAAGTGTCATGAAGTCACTAAACGACTAAGGAATTGTTCCAGGTTGAAGGAAGCTAAAGAAATACAACAAGTAAATGCAGCATGTGATTCTAGACTGGAAGTTTCTGTTATAAAAGATATTATTGGGACAACTGGCATAACTTGAATGTGGCCTGAGGACCAGATGACAGTCATAAATTAATATTAGTTTCCTGATTTTGATGGTTGTACTGTGATTATGTAGAAGAATGCCCTTGTTTGTAAGAAATCCACATGAAAATATTTGGTGATGATGAGGCATCATACTGGGAACTCTCTCTCAAATGGTTCAGGTGGGAATAATGTTTTCCTTGTACTGTACTTTAAAAATGTTGTGTTTGAAATACCCCCCCAAAAATAAAATAAATAAAATTTTGATTATTTGTCACATTTTGAAGGTTTTCTTAAAGATAGTCCCCCAAAAGCTAGTTATATAATAATCAGTGCTTATACATAGAGAAAAAGAGTGCCTTACATTGAGAGAGTTCATCAGACTATCCTTAAAAGCTAATAAATTTCTGAGAAAATAAGCCATAGAACAGACACTACCTAGAGTCAGGCAGTGATTAGAAGGAAGAGAAATGTCTGAAGCGCAAGACTGGACCCAGAGAACACATTTAACATGTAACAATCCCACACAGAATGCATTCATGCTAACATATTTTTTAAAGATGCATTGCTTACATACTTTGGCCATTTTATATGTCCTTTTCTTTGTTCTTAGCCTTCATTATTTATAACTAAAAGGTTTTAGTTTTTCTCACATGCAGTCTCAGAACGATGTGCCTTAACTGATTTTTTACTGTGTACTTGTTTTTTTAGTAAGCTTTGCATAATGTTAACTTCCTGTTCTTTTGGTTAATGGGAATAACTATATGGGACTGTGGTTCTATGCCTCTTTCTCGCTTCCACCACAATTGTCTACACCTGTGTTCTCTTACCGAGCTGCGTCTCTCAGGGGAACAATAAACTCTGTGAGATGTGGTGAGCAGGAGGCACTTTAAGCCTCTTTGAGCTGGACGACTCCCTTGTGTATTCAATTCTGAACCAAAAATAGATCCCTCCACTCCTCTTACTGGCTGCTTCCTGCCTAAAACATCAAACACTGCCCTAGCAGCATTACTTAAGATCACCATGATCTAACCACTCTATGCTTTATACCAGCCTTCAGAAGTGGGAAAGGAGTAGTAAAGAACGGAAGCAATAAAAAGGAGAGAAGTCATAATAAAAATTGAAGAGAAGGGGATAGGAATCCTATTTTATTGCAAATTTTAGTGACCATCTTTTGCATACAGGATACTGTTCTAATATTCACAAGAAGTCTGTAAAGTAGGTTTTTACATCTGATTTCTCATTGTCTTACCCAATTAGCAAGTGGATTTACTGGAATCCAAACACAGGATTATTTGAAACTAAAATGTTTTGCTCTAATTCCAAAATGACTATAATGCAAAGTTTCTAATTTTTTCTTTCTCTCCAGTTTACTGAATATATAGCTGCATCCTATTTCTAATAGACACATATATATATCGTCAAGATACTTAGAGACTATATCTCTTAACTTATAAAAGATGAAGCCTAATATTGTTGTCAGCATGTTTGCCTTCAAAAAGGTAAAACTGGTCTTATGTTGAATTATAGTAGATGCTCAACTTTTGTTTTATTTGTCATCCATGATTATAGCATAGGTAGATCATGATTTTCTTTCTTTCTTCCTAATTCCAGAAAATTCTTTTCAAGACAACTATATGTACCAAGATTGGGTTGTTATGATTGTATTTGTCCCACTAGCCATGAAGCTCACTACATTTTGTATAGATTATCAAGACCCTACCTGTTTTTTGACCTAGTAAACAACACTTCTTAACCCAGCATGGCACTGTGACAATTTCTCATATAACTGAACGGAGCTCTGTGAGGGTCAGCGCTATCCCTCCAAGGCCAGCATATTGTCTGGTAGGTAGAAAGAATCCAGAACATAGTGTTGATTACTGTTATTATGCTTTCTTTATTTACTAATCTCCATGTACTTACTCAAAGTTCTAACTCAAAGTTCTAAGTGCTGGCCAACGTCCTGCCCAAATTTAATGTTTATTCTTTTAAAATAAGAAATGAAGAGGAACTTGATGACAGAGGAGATTTCAGCAGAGGTTAGGCACATATTGATTGCCCTTTGTCTTTTACCAAATGATTTCAAACAACCATCAGATAATGCACTGAATTCAGCCATCTACTGACATGTTTTAGGCTTTTGCTTTGTGAGAGTTTTTGTTTTGTTTCCCCAAAGTATGAGCAGTTCTTAACTCCCAGTTTTGGAAAGAAACAAGGACAAGAGGTTTTTCTTTCACACTGGAGAAAATGATTCAAAGAAAAGAGGTCATCTCAACCCATTTTATAACCTGTCATTGGGCAGAAATAGTTAGCTTTGTTGAATTCTACTCAAAACTACACTAAGCCATTTGAGGTAAATTGAAAGGACAGGCTCCTGTCCATCCTCATAGCTGCAATAAACAGGAAGCAAACAGACATTGGAGCAAGTTTTTTTTTGTAACAGGAACTCTGCAAATGTTGCATGTTTCAGGTATTGCAATATAAGAAATTCATCTTCCAAAGAAAGAAACAGACACATCTTAGTACTACTTTCTTAGTAGACATAGTTAGTCTTTTTCATCTTTTTTTTTTTTTTTTGAGTAAAGAAAGTATCATTAATTATAGAGTGGATATCAGCAGACCTGTACAGGGAAAAATAACCAAGTGTCTTCTGGAACAGTCTGTCAATTAACTGATTTTGACCTTAGCGAATTTGTCCTAATTGCTGCAGATGAAATTGTGAAGAAAACAGTTGTCACTACCAACATGGAATTTGTAATTAAGTGGAGACAACTGAATATTAACATGTTTGTTTTACAAATAACTACTAGGATACAATGGATTGATGAAAACTGTCAGTGGAACTTGTCTGGAGTTTCAGGGAAATATAGATATGAAACTACCTTTATGGAAGTTTATGCACGACTCATATCCCTATCTAGACTCTTGCTACCTGATGAACTATCATTCGTTCTTCACAACACAGCTTTTGCGAAGTCTTGCTAGCATACTGATTGCCATACCCTCCTCGTACAGACACTGCTTACTGTATATGCTTATTGTGGAAACTTATGACACTAGGTTGTTGTGAGGTATCATTTTCCAGGTGCATCTGTACTAGATTTCGAGCTCCCAAGGGCAAGCATCTGCCTGTACTGCCCAGCGCAGAGCCTGCCACAGGAAACACCCTCAAAACATATTTATTGAATTGAATACTAGTGATGTGCCCAGAATGGGGAAATGAGGTTTGTTAGCTTCCTGTGTTTTTAATCTTCAAGGCAGTTGTACATTAGTACGTGCATGGAAACAATATTTAATGAGTGTCAGAGGGCAAATCAAGATATTAGTTACAAGCAGAGAAGAAATAATGAAACCTTAGGAGGTTTGGTCCCCTAACAGAAATACAAATAACTTGCTTGGATGGGAAACATTTTTATACAGAATGATTCTCCTGTGCTTGTTCTCATGAGCGATGGTCTCAGGTGTTTTCTTCAAACTCACCATGTTTTTCTCTTGACTCTCTTTTCCCTGAGCTTTTGAAATATTAGCCAGATCTTCTGATGGGCATTGGCATTACCAGCTTTATCAAGCATGACATCTCCTCTTAGTCTCTAATATTTCTCACAGATGGTGTTTCTCAACATGAACTACTTTGTCAAACATGACATTTACTTACAGTTTCTGAGGAGTGGATTAGAGTCTTCTGCATAATTTTTACTGCTACAGGTCATTTTTTCAAAATTCCCATTGATAACTTATTAGCTACACCACCTTGCTTCTCTGGAAGTCCACTGTGAAGCAGTTTAAAAGTTATGCTTCATAGATTAGTTTAAATAAACCACTTCTGACTTGATTTCATTTTTCATTACCATCTAGAAAGGGATCTTTCTAACAGTTCCTAAAAATCAAGCAAAAGAACCAAGTCTTTCTCAGCGTGTGTGTGTGTGTGTGTATGCGCGTATGTGTGCTTGCATATATGTCTAACCTTATACTTCACGTATTTAGTTATCAACATGTGTGATTGGTATATTGAGCACAGAAGTGTTTGGTTATGGGAAATGAAATGTTAGAAAAATACAGAACACCAAAAGCTGTGCATGTGCTTGTGTGTATGTGTGTGTGTGTGTGTGTGTGTTTGTTTGCCTTAACAAAACTGAGAAAAATAGAAAAATAAAACAAATCATTTTGTCTGCGTTTTGTTACTCTAAAGTTAGTTGGAAATATCCATTTAAAAGATTACTTTAATTTTTAAACAGATGTTTAATGTCATGTGGAGATAGCTTCTGGCAATGTTAAAGATTTTTCCTTTGGACTCTGTGGGTGTAGCACTAATCCCTAATCCTTTCTTTTCTGTACAAAATTCTGACGTCAATACCATATGGGAGAGGTTCTTCTGGGTTCTGGTTTCACTTTTGTCTATTTTCTTTTCATTTCTCACTGGAGAGCAATAGGTCCTGGCCCCTGGCTTGTTAATTCCTCTTCTTCACAGCCTCAGCTTTACAGACTTCCTCTTACTGTCATCTAAAAGGGCACTAACGCTGCCTTCTACACTATCTGTGAGCCACTAAAGAGTGAGCTGAGCCATTGTTCTTGAGGCATTAAGACTCCATTGGGTCACACATGGCTAAATTAACATTTTAGGAAATATTGTTTTGGGAGAAATAGTAATTGCAAGGATAGAAAGAAATAAAAGGCTTCCTGGACAACCAATGATCCTTACACATTGGACATTAAGATTCAATACATACTTTGATTGTCCTTGCAAATCTACAGAGAAAATGTGCCTAGAAAAATAGGACATGGGATATTAAGAGTTCAAAATATTATGAAATAAACTCATAAAACTTCTAAAACACTAAGTTCATTAGCCCTTACAAAAACCAGAGCACATTTGTTCATAAATAAGAAAAGTTTGAAAACAAATTGGAAGTGTATTAATAATTTAAACTCAGGCCACACAAAAAGAAAATGTCATAGCAATTTTAGAAATTAAATTAGTCACTTAATTGCAATTTTAAAGACTCACACTAACTATAGTGTGAGAAGTTAGGCATTAACTAGAATTCATTGCAAATGGATTTTATGTGATTAATCAGAATGGGCCAATTCCAGGGCTAGATGTTAACTGTTTTAATCATTTAAATGTATTGTTTTTTTCCCATGTCATTAATTTTCATCTTTATTCTTCTTATAATCAAAAATCTAGAGTGTGTCTGTTTATCAAAAAATATCTTAAAGATTATTTCCTTCACTCTCTCTGGTTCTTGTATATTTGTTCTGGCAGTATGTTGAGGTGAGAATGACTTGGAATTTCAAGTTAAGTTTAATTATCTGAATTCTATAGTTATCACATACAGAATAGAAAATCACTTATTCTCTCCCTGTGCCTCAGTACCATCGTTTTTCTAGTGAGGGCAAAGATGAGAAAATCATATCCACTGAGGTGTCATTGTCTCAGTCACCTGTTTAGAATCATCCTTTGCTCCTCAGGTCTCCTTTGTCCTCCACTGTCAGTCAACTTTAACTCCTTCAGGAAATAAAACGAGGGAGAGGTGGTTAATGCATGATTGACTGAATTAATTATTTATTCAGTCAGGAAATACTTTGTGTTTGTCTCAATATTTTTTATACTCATCTTTTGTTTCCACGATTTTTGAAAGTATCCTATTTTAAATAATCATTCTTTTACTTTTGGAATATTCTGTTAACTTGCAATTTCCCTCAATGTAGTCATTCTTATACAAAAACCAAAACTACACACTTTCATCAGATTAATCTTGCTGTTTGCTTCATTATGATTATGTGTTTAAAAAAAATTTCTAATAGTTCTTTATTGCCTGATAAATAAATCTCGGGCCTTGCAGAACATTTAGTCCTGTCCAAAACATCTATGAGCATATTTGATCTATGCCAAATGGTTTTGGACAGGTCCAAATATCAAGAACCTTTTGGTGTGGACCCAATGTCTTCATTGACATTTTGGACAGGACCAAATATGACCAGATATCAAGGTCGTTTGGGCATAGAACAAATGTCTGATGGACTTTTGGACAGGACCAAGCACCAAGGACCTTTTGGCATAGACCAAGTGTCTTATGGACCAAATATCTTTTGGATGTTTAGGACAGGACCAAATATCAAGGATATTTTGGCATGGACCAAATGTCTTATGGATGTTTTGGATAGGACCAAATGTCTGCTAATCATTTAGGGTCATCACCTTGGTGTTGAGTGTTCTCCAAGATTGGGAGCCAACTTACCTTCTTAACCTTGCTTCCAAATACTCTCCCTTGGCAACATATTTCTCCAAAATAGGTTAGTAGACTTCTTAGCTACAAAACGGCATTTGAGGTTTCATGGGCCTTAAATGTGATCTATATAAAGGGAATAAATAGAAAAAGTACAAGCTATCCTCAAGGGGAGTGTCCCACATCTAAAGACGAAATTCTCAGAAAAAATTTGATTCCTATGTTTAATGTATAGAGATTGAAGGAAAATGTACCACAGATGGATGTTAGAAATTTAGCTTCTAAACTTCTGCTGTGAATGGATACAAGAACACTGTTTGAGCTAAGTCATACTTAGAGGAAGCTATAGGCCAAGAGGAATTCAGATCCTTGAGGTTTGGAATCTGATAGGTGAAAACCTTTAAGTTAGACACACTATTCATCTTATATCACCTAGTTTCTGATACACAGTGCTTTTAAATATAGATTAAATGAACAAATGAATGACTTAATATACAGTAATGTGCATGCTCTTGCCAATTGCCTGAGGTATAAGGCTGGATTTTTCCTGGGCACCCAAGATATCCAGGAGCCACAAATGGATGATTGAGTATTTGGGAAAAGGTGGGTCTGGTGGTAGTCTGGAAACTCTGGGAAGGAAAGCCACTACTACTTAAGGCCTACAAGGTTATGTCTGAAAGTTAGATAATTCTCTCATTAGAATTTAGATAATATCTCAATATAAGTCACCAGAAAGGGGGAAGGTTATCAACAAAATGTAAATGAAATAGAAGAGCTTAAGAAGCAATCTTTGATCATGTGTGTCTAGCAACAGGCAGGACAGAAAAATAATGAATGCAGGATGGTTTAGTAAGTCAATAATCACCACCTTGTTGATATATCTTTCAAGACTATTTACCTCCTTCTGATCAAATTTTAGGCCCAGCAAGCAAATTTCTCATGACTGAAATGCTGGTGAGAAAATTGCTACCACAAAGAGGATGCCCTGAAGAAAGAGCACACACACAAAATATCCTGGTTGGAAAAGCAGCGTCTCTACCATTGTAAATAGAATGTGTTTAGTCCGTTAGGAAGTTTTATTCATCTGGGTCTACTAATAAAAATGTTTTTCTTTTTCTTGATCTGCAAGTTTCATTTAATTTAAGACACAGGACACATCATGGCAGCCACAAAATCATGTGATTCACTGAAGCTTCTCAGCAGCTTCCCCCGCTCCCTAGCCTTCCCCCGGGCCTCCCTCCACCTCACCACTTATACTGCAGCTCTCAAAGATACATATCTCTATTTTCCACCATCTCTTTTTTGTTTCATACAATATTGAAGACAACGATTGCTACTTAAGTCAAATTTGAAGAGGCTTCTTTCTAAAGTGAGTAATGAGGAGTGAGAAGAAAACAAATCTTCAGTGCACTTCACGTCAGGAGGGCCTGAGAGGAAAAATATAGCCATTTCACAAAGGAATATTAAGTGAGGCCCAGAGCCACAGCCGCAGTGGTACGCGATTGGCCAATTTAATTGTCTGCTGTGTAGGGCTCTGTTAGCAAAGTGACCTGAGGGGCCCAGGTTAAAAATAATGGAGACATTAGTCTTCTATTATAATTGTCTTGGCTTACATCTTATGGATTGCTTTATTAAAGGTAGTTTCTTGAATTGTTCCCCTCTAAGGGGCTAGTTACATTTTAATGCTGGGGCAAGACATATTCCTAGTTCCTTTAAATGTTTATCTAATCAGAGATGGGAATCAAGTTATTGTGGACCCAAAGAGAAGAACTGGGGCTACTTCAAAGCATTGGCGAATCTGTCAAAGCTGCTGCCATCTGGAGTGTTGTCCTAATATGGCAGACAGCAGAGTCCCTCACTGAATGCATTAAACTGCGGCTTAATCAGAGCTACTCGGTGAATTTTGTAACTTGAGGAAATTACTATTGAATATGTGTTTGGGTCAGTTAGGGTTTATGTAGATTTAGGCTGGCATATTATAGAGTATTTTGGTTGGATCGTACACGAATTGACCAGGGCCAGGGATGGATAGCTCCATAAAAAATTTCATGGGTCAGTATAGCTGGTAAAATCTATAGATTCAATGCAATCCTAATCAAAATCCTCGCAGGCTTTTTTGTAGCTTTAAATAATGTGATTGTGAAATTTATATGGGAAGGAAACATTTATATTGAAAAATAAAGTTGGAAAACTCACACTACCTCATTTTAAAGCATATTATAAAGCTATAGTAATCAAGACAATACGGATTTGGTGAAAGAATAGACACAAAGACCAATGGCACAGAATAGAAAGTCCAAAAATACGTCCACATTAATATGGTCTATTGATTGTTGACAAAGGTGCAAAAACAATTCAATGAAAAAATAAGTCTTTTTAACAAATGGTGCTAGAAAAATTAGACATATAATTGCAAAAAAAAAAAAAGAACTTCAACTTATTTCTCATGTCTTATGTAGAATTAACTCAAAATGGATTACACACACACACATAAACTGTAGGACTATAGAACTTCTAGAAAAAGAAAACGAAAAAATATCTGTCTTGAGTTATTCTATATAACTCCAAAGCATGTGTCATAAAACTTTTTAAGAATAATAAATTGGACTTTGCCAAAATATAAATCTTTTGCTATGCAAACAATAGTGTTCAGAGAATAAAAAGACAAGCTACAAACTGGGAGAAAATATTTACAAATCATAATTGACAAAAGACTTGTACACAGAATATATAAAGAACTTTTTAAAACTCAACACTAAAAGAAAAATTCAATTAAAAAATGGGAGAAAAATTTCAATAGATATTTTACCGAAGAAGATATATGCATGGCAAACGAGCACATGAAAAGATGCTCAACATTATTAGTCAAATGCAAATTAATACTACAATAAGACTGCACTAGACATCTATTAGAAAGGCTAAAATTACACTCATACACACATAGATAGATCTGACATTACACAATATTGATGAGCCTGCAGAGCAACTGGAAGTCTCATATACTATTCGTGAGATTGCGAAATGGTGCAAACAGTTTGGCATTTTTGTATGAAGATAAACATACATTGACCATAAGACATAGCATCCCCTTTCTAAGTGTTTACACAAGATAAATGAAAACTTATGTTCATACAACATTTATATGATATTCTGGAAAAGACAAAATTGTAGGAATAGAGAATAGATCAGTGGTTGCCAGGATTTGGGGTTGGAAAGCATCTGAGCACAAGGGGTAGCACGAGGAAATTATTTAGGGAGGTGGAACTCTTCTATGTCTTAATTATGGTGGTGGATACATGACTACATGAGTTTATCAAAACTCATTGAGCTGTCTATCATGAAGAGTTAATTTTACTCTATGTAAATTAAAAAATAAAACAATTATAAAACATATAATGGGTTGGTTTGACAAAAGGCAATGCCTATTTTAGTTTGGTTCAACTGTGAATGCCTATCATTATGATGTCTGAAACAACTGATGGTCCTGCAGACAAAAGTGTTATTGAGAATTTATAGGGTCCATGGATTGATGGGAGCAAAAGCAAGGGAAAGAAAATGAGATTGATATGTACTGAGTATTGATATGACCTGGGCTCTATTCTAGGCTGTTAACATACATGATTTACCTTCATATTGATCAGTATTACTACTCTCATTTGGTGGATAATGAAATTGAAGCTTGTCCAGATTAAAAAGAAACTTTTCTGAAGACACACTCTTTCTACATGCAGAATACATAACACTAACCCAGGCCTACAGGTCAGGGGGTGTGAAAATAAAAGAATACATAAGAAAGCATTGAACACAATTCTGCTTAAGGTTTAACATTTCCTTTGTTTTCCAATGATGACTCTAAATAGTCTCGGGGATGTGATGGAGAAACATTAACTGGTTGATAATGCAAATACTTGGAGTTATAGATATCAAAACAGCCATATCCAAGGACCGATCACTTTCTGATGGGAAAGAGTGCTCAGGTGATATGCCCCAGGGCTCTGTCTTGTTCTGTAATGTAACACACAACTTGAGTGAAGGCATGTCATGCATGTTTATCAAATTCACATACTATCTAGAAGCAGATAAATGTTTTGTATATTGGATGGTATATGCAAAATATCATGCCAGGCTAGAAATATGGGAACAAGTAAACACTTGAAATTTGCCAGGAATCAATATAAAGATGTGCATTTTAGTTTAAAAAAATTAATTATAGGGCTGGCCCCGTGGCTTGGCGGTTAGGTGCGCGCACTCCGCTGCTGGCAGCCCGGGTTCGGATCCCGGGCACGCACCGATGCACCGCTTCTCCGGCCATGCTGAGGCCGTGTCCCACATACAGCAACTAGAAGGATGTGCAGCTATGACATACAACTATCTACTGGGGCTTTGGGGGAAAAAATAAATAAATAAATAAAATTAATAAAAAAAATTAAATATAAAACAGAGAGTGTACTGCTAACATTTTGTGAGAAGAATGAGAGAAGAGCATAGGTGCTTTCCTAGGTGCTTGTCTGTATCTTTTAAATTTCAAAACATTAAAAAAAAAAATAGAAGACAGAGAATTTGGTTTCATAGCAAGTTTTAGGAACACATATTTGAGTATTTTTATTGGTCAGATTGTAATATGATCAACTATGTGGCTATATATGTTCCATCTCAAGCTGTATTAATGGATGTGTAGAATAGAATCGACACTAATGGAGATGTTGGGTCTATTTCTCTGCTCTGATCTGACCTTCTTTTTGAGGCTGGCTTTTAATTTTACTGTGTGTGTGCATGTGTGCATGTGCGTTGGTAGCTGTTGAGATCTAGTGGCCAAATAGCAGCATTCCTGATAGAAATTAGCAGTGAGATAGTAAATTTCAACTTTATTATCTATTAAATTAAATAAATAATTAATGCAACTAAAATTTATTCAGGGTGTGACACGTATGCCAGACACCATTCCCAGGGCTAGAGTTACAGCAGTCCGTTAAAAAAACAGAAAATGAAGATGATAATATCTGCCAGTTTGCGCTATTGTGAGGACTGAAGACACCCGGTTATGATATGTGTTCAATCATTGTTAGGTGTGATAGCTATAGACAGAGTGAACAAGTTAGGATAAATATACATTTTATATCCTGATAACTTTTTAAAAACTTCATATAAAGTTATTGATTTGCCAAGACAGAATTAAACAATTTGGCTCGTCTAACCTGTTACTTCAAAGATCACTTTGGGCATTTATGTGAAAATCCCATTAAAATGTCTCCTTCTGATCAGTGGTTCATTGTAACTGCATTGCATGCCTGGCAAATTTGATATTTTAAAGCTGTTTGAAACTGATAGAAAAACAGCGCAAAAAAAAAGTCCTGTTGGAATTGTCAGGGCTCTGAAGATGGCTGTATTCTGCAGCATGGGGAAGGGCGTTCCCACTGGCAAGCAGCCCCTGAGCACCAAAACAGGGGCCTCCTGGAAAGGTGATAACCTGGGCAGCTGAGAGCACAGTCAGACAAACAGGCAGCACAGAAGCCTCATGGGGGGGTAATGAGAATCTCTTCTACCAGATTGAGAGGTCATAAAAAATAAGGGCTCCAATGGACCATGTTCAAACATTGGCCAGAACAGAATAACTTACAAAGTTAAGAAAGAAAGATGACTTCAGCCCCTCTGGAAAGAATAAGATACCTCCAATTACAAAGGGAGAGAAAAAAACACTTTTTAAGGTGGAAAAGGCAAATTGAAATTCTTTTTGCATAACTTGCATGCCCTACAGAAACAATGTGACGGCCCCATTAGTTTCTATGCTGTGTCAGGTTGCTCCTCTGGGTTGGTCTGCCAACTAGGTGTCAACCAAGGGACATTTCTGGATGTTTGCCTTACATTAAGCTTTATTTTCAAGGTGCTGAGGAATATGTTAGTATATTTATCCTAAATTCAGAGAATCAGACTATGAATTCTAGCTAGGATAAAATAAGAATGAGGTGACTGAGACAGATATTCTATAATAAATAACTCATTTGGTATCTTGGTACTATTTTCGCAAATCTAGGCTCATAGCTTAAGCACACGCGAACCATGTCTAAGAGAAATTTCTTGGTCACAAATACTAGCTATGAATGTTTAGATGTGTTTTTCCATTTATCAGTTGTTTATTGAGAATCTACCATTTCACAGGCACTGCAAATCCCTACTTGTTGGGGTTATATTGTTGCTTCCCTCAAACTGTTCACTCATTAAGGGAAGAGAAAGAGAAATCCACAGACAATTACAATATACTATGGTAAATTGTAAATTTTATGGTCAATTTTATCTCTAACTGGGTAATAGTAGTGGGGAGGCATCAGAAAGCCTTCCTAGAGATTAAGTATAGAACTGAACCTCCAAGAACAAGTGTATCTTACCCAGGTGAATGTGGATGGAAGCAGAAGGGAAATAGAAAATTCTAAGTGGAAGAAGCAGTGTGAGGATTGCCAGATGCTTCACAGAACTTTACCTAAAAGATTTAGGAAATAGGTCTATGGTCAGGCAGCAGCAAAAAATGACACTGAAAAGGTAGTGGGAGTCATAACATGAATGATTTTGCTAAGGAACTTTATCCTGAAGGCAAGAACAGATTCCAGGGAACCAGGGTGGTCCCTTTTTTCTAGGCTCTGGTTGAGTCAAGATAATTCAGGGCATTTTGGTTGGATTACAGAGAGATCTCTAACCCAGAGATGGCTGCTGAACAGTTGAAAGACTCAGCAAGACATTTGTTGGTGGAAGGGCGACAAAAAATTGACATCCAACATCAGGGAAGAACTTCTTCTAAAGAATCTCTGTTTGGGAACTATTCAAAACAACCTAAGACTGACTATGGAAATGGGGCCTTCCCTTAATTGCCACTTTTATACCAGCCTTCAAGAGTTAGAAAGTTCTTTAGAATTGGCCACAAAGTGGCCAATTATGATGTAAGGGATCAAGTCATTCCAATTTCTGTGACATTAGTATTCTGTAGAATAGATATATCTCTTCAATCAGAGATCTTACAGGCAGGGAGCAAGTAAGCCTGGTGGTGCATGTTTCATGTACAGATCTCATCTGGATTTTGTGGACTGGTAAGGAAGCCTCTGGGATGTGGGCTTGAAGGGGTTGAAAAGAGCTCCCTAGCAGCAAGGGGCTCTCTTTCCTGGAATGCTTTTCACATTTGTAAAGAAAAGTTGACAGCACCTGAAGTCCTCCAAGCCCTGACAGGAGAGTTCTGGGTTTTTGAACAACATCCAGCCCTTTGGCAGGAGCAAATTGTCCCGTCTTTCTCACTCCTGGCCCTATAGTCTCCACAACTACCTGCTCCACACCGTTTCCTCTTTAGTGATCTGTTGTGCATACTCTTCTGAGTTTCCACGAGGGAGGTCATTGCTCATTATACTTGAACCTACTCCTATGGAATTGCTCCAGCACACCAGGTGACGTGCCCTGATCTTTTGTTTGATGGTCATGGATGTAGGATGTAGGCTTCAGTGCAGGTAAGGCAAAGGGCATACGATTTGAAGCTTCGTTGGTCTCAGGTTTGACTTTGATTTTTTTCCTGAAGGCTTTTGTGCCTTTGAGTGACTCCATACCTTAGATGGTCTTCATGAAAAAATAAAACATGTAACAGTCGTCTAATTTTGTTCTGAGATTTTACACTTCCCTGAATATAATGACCTCATCTGACATGAGAGAAGGGGAACAGTTGCAATGTGGCCTGCGTATGTCATCTGAAATTTCCTAGGCCTTGCTTCCACAGAGCATCTAAAACAGATACAGCTCAGTGGTGTGCTGATTCATGATTCAGATGACCAGGTGACCATGCCCCATGTAGGTGCCATAATTTCCACTTTCAACAGAAGGGACCTGAGTTTAAATCCAATTTAAAATTTTCTTTTGTTGTAACCCTCCAGATAGCTGCCCTACCTCTTTCTTGAAAGCAGATTGTTTCTGAGCAAAGCTGATCTCTTGAAATAGGATGTTATAGACTTCCAAAGGACTCTTTGCTCTAAAAAGTATCCCTCATTGACCCTACCAAGATTTCTGCATTAGAAAGCTGAGTGAAGACAGGGCCTCCCACATTTTGGTCATTCCTGTACTATCCTCACAATTTTTGGCACTTGCACTAATTTTTACTTAATGTGTTTTCCCTTGTATTTTTTTTCAAATTAATTTAATACATTTATTAAAGGAAATTTCTCATCACTATTATGACAAGACGAGTGAAATACATTTTTCCAAATAAATATAAGGAAAATACAACAATTAAAATAAATCACATCCGTCTGTGTAAAACTCAATCATTTCATGAACACTGAGCTAAAACATAGCTAGTAACATGTAATCACATACATTGTGCTAGGGATCAGGGGTACAACGATAAATACATATAATTCCTATCGTCAAGGAATTCAGAATATAGTAAGGGAGAGAGGCACACAAATAGATCATTGTAACTTGATGTCAGAATTTCTGTGATGAAGAAAAGTCCAGAGTATTTTATAGGCACAAAACACTGCCAGCTTGTGTTAGAGAAGAACTTGCTGGAGGAGGTGGTGTCTGATCCAAGCGTTAGGTAAGGGACTCGCAGAGGCAATGGCTAGATGACAAAGGAAGGGTCTCCCAAGCAGAGGGACATCATGAGCAGTCTAGATTCCAGAAAAGGACTGGGATGAGTGGAAAGTTAGATAGCATTCATGTCTCCACGGTGAACAGTGGGATCAAGGAGTGATGGGAAGCAGTTGAGGTTGCAGGCTAGACAGGCAGCTTGAGCTTCATTTTGTAAGTAATAGAGTGAGAAGGATAGATTTTACGCTTTTAAGTAGGAAGTTTTTAAAAAAATATTAGAATTGCAGTCTAGTAAGTAAATACCACTCACTGAACAAGGAACGCAAAGACGAGAGGGAAATGGAAAGAAGGTTCTGTAAGAGGCACCATGTGGAGACCTTTAGAAAATAAGACAGAGAGCAGAG
This sequence comes from Diceros bicornis minor, assembly GCF_020826845.1. Classification (NCBI taxonomy): domain Eukaryota; kingdom Metazoa; phylum Chordata; class Mammalia; order Perissodactyla; family Rhinocerotidae; genus Diceros; species Diceros bicornis. Next base: position 9,842,945 of record NC_080749.1, on the reverse strand, counting down.
CATCACACTGCCTAAGAATGACAGACATTAGCCTGACCTTTCCTCCTGGTCCAGGCAAGCTTGTTCCAAGGGTAGAGTATATGCTGGAGCATATGTTGCGGTGCTGGGATTGGTAGGCCCCCAGTTGTTCTGTGATAGTAGACAGTGTACCTTGATGGTTGACCTTCTTGAGATTAAGTCTATTCTTCCTTTTCAAAGACTCCTGTAAAATTTCTTAAAGCCTCCAGGCAAGAGTTTCTTCCTAGGCAGGGATCATGTCCTTGCACTCATATGTGTGATTGTAAGTTTGTTTCTTCCTTTTCAAAGGCTTAATTGTTTCTTCTCTGAAATGAGACCAATAGAAGTCACCTTGAAAGGTTGTTATGGGGATCTGTTGATATAAAGTATATGAGGGCCAGCCCCGTGGCTTAGAGGTTAAGCACGCACGTTCCGCTACTGGCGGCCCGGGTTCGGATCCCGGGCGCGCACCGACGCACCGCTTCTCCGCTCATGCTAAGGGCGTGTCCCACATACAGCAACTAGAAGGATGTGCAACTATGACATACAACTATCTACTGGGGCTTTGGGGTAAAAAAAGGAGGAGGATTGGCAATAGATGTTAGCTCAGAGCCGGTCTTCCTCAGCACAAAGAGGAGGATTAGCATGGATGTTAGCTCAGGGCTGATCTTCCTCACAAAAATAAATAAATAAATAAATAAATAAATAAATAAATAAATAAATAAATAAATAAATAAAGTATATGAAAATACCTCACCCTGTGATTTGTGCACACTGTAAGTACTCAGTATTTGTTAGTTTTCTATTTCATTTGCTACACAATAGTAAACATGCAACATACAATCAATGTTTGATAGTGATGGTGACTTCAGAAAAGATTCAGCACATCCTTTTGGGTATTGGAAATGTGATTAATGAAACCAAATGGAGTTCAGACTTTTATTTTGATGACAGTGTCAAATAATTTTGTGTTTGGACCTTCATTGTACTTGAAGTTATTGTAGACTGTTCTCTGCTTTAGTGTCACAAGGTGACAAAAGAGAACCCAGGCTTAGAGCATCATCAATTTCCATTAATCCTGATACTGGCCATAATATGCCTGCTAATAGTTACTATTAGTCTATTAGAAAACATTCCTATAATGAGGCCTGGGCCACGAAATACCAATCAAAATCCACATTTACTTTGGACCCATTGCTGCCGCTGAACCACTAAGCCTGCATTCCAGTTGGCCTTAGAAGACACATCTTCAGACCAATTAGGAGGAAAAGCAGTTTGTGAAGAGCTTATGTTCAAGACAGTTCATTTTCCTTTTCAGTGGCTATTTTATACCAATGTGTTAAAAGATCAGATGATGGCAAGGACTCATGAACAGAATGAAATGCAAAGTAAAATCCATTCCTCAAAAATATTTTATGTTGGTCAGGGCAGTGATGTTGATCTTTCATTTATTAAAATTTTATATGTGTCAGTAATTGTGCTAAGTGCTTTACATAAATTATTTCAGTCAATGTTCCCAACAAGCTTATGATATATAGAGTTATTGTCTTATTTTAGAGATTAAACAAACTGAGGTTGAGAGAAGTTAAATTGCCTAAGATTACCCTCCGGGTTAAGAAGCAACGTAGATATCCAATTCCTGGTCTACCTGCAGCCAGTGTTCAGAGAAATTGCTATATCCTCCTTTGTCAGATGATGGAAAAGATATTTCCACTACTACGAAACTCACAGGGACACATGAAAATCAACTAAGTGAGTATATGTGAAGGAGATTAAGAAAAAAATATCTAAATTGCTTAGCATGAGAACCATGGCTAATGTATCTCTACCACAGCCAAAGCAGCATTTCACGCAAAGGAGATGTCAAATGAGCGTGAATGTCAAATGTCAAAGGAGGTGGCTGTGAGTGTGAATTAGACAAGAAGTTCCGTTAGAAACAAACAAGTGTGGTAAAGCAATTGTCGGAAGGGAGCTGAGCTTCTGATTAATGTAATATTCAAGGTGATGACGTTGCCATGACCTATATGTGGATTACCCATTTCACCAAACTTAGTACGTAGAAAATGCTTCCCACCCCACCAATATCCTGAACAGAATGACATCTTATTTTGATTACTCCTGCAGTGTCTGAACTTCCTTTCCACCCTCCAGAGTTCTCTGAAATCACCTTCTGCAGAAAATCATTACAGATGTCTCCATTCAAATATCACTTTTACTTTCTTTGAGGAACGAAGCAGTATGTTAATAGCTTTTAGAAGACATCATATCTGACCTCTTTGTTTTAAACATATTTTTTGGGTTTTATATATATTCTCTATGATCACAGCACCTAGCTGACAGCAAACACGATCATTCTTTTTCACTGAGTTTAATTAAATTGCTACAAATTCCAATTACATTTCTCTCTTAGAGATGCATAAACACTTACTGAATGAAAACTAACAGTTGATACATTCCAATTTTCCAGTGGTACAAAGTCACACTATAGTCTATGCCTTTAGTAACCAGTTCACATGCACTCACCATTATTGTACATCTGGAATAAAATTTCCAGCCAGAAATATCTTACTAAGCATTAAACTATGCATGTGTGTTCTGAAAAGAAAAAATGGCCCTGAAATGGGTAGGTCCTGCAAACTTGCTAAATTTGGTTGAGATTAATTTGGCAGAGGAGTTCCTTACCGCTGAGAATGACTAAGTCACTAGACCAAAATTGCACATGTTCTTCTTGGGGAAGAGACCACTGGCAAGGGCAGATATATGTTTTGTAGTCTCTAAAGTTTATAAAATGTTGTGTACCCTCTTTAAGAAAAAGAATACAGGGTGACAAAAATAAAATTATGTCCACTAAGTCCTAGAGATAACAATTCTGTGATGGACTCCATTGGGAATAGGGACGATTGCCTCTCCCATCTTGGGAGACATTTTGAAAGAAAAGCATGAAATAGGAGGTATTTATGCCTTAGACATTTTTTATAAAGGGTCTCTTACATTTTCTTTCCATTCCCTGCTGTTGTCATCATAGTCCTAGGTCTAGAAGTGAGCTAAACAGGGATAGAGATGAGATACCAATCTGAGAGTCAGAAAATATGCTGCAATCAGATTCATCTGTCCTGTGATTAGACTTTGTTCCTACATCAAACTAATTGTGCCTGATTTCTTGTTCCTATTAGAAGGTATAATCATGAATGGTGTTTGCCAAATATGTACAGCACATGGTACTAACTAAACTTCTTGGATTCTTGTAGTTGCGTGTGTGTCCATATGACTAGTTCCGGACAAGAATTTGGGAGCAGAATTGATGTGTGCCACTTCTGAGCATGAGCACTTAATTGATAGCCCAAGAGTGCACAATCTTCTCCAGAGCTCTCTTTCCCTCTACCATGCTGACTGACGATATGAGAATGTGGCTGCTCTGTTATCCCGGCTGGAGTGAGGAGACAGAGTGCCCCTAGGCTGACCCACAATGGGCAGAAGCTTAAAAATATACCTATCATGTTGTAGGACACTAGGGCTGGTTTGCAAGATGTTTCCAGATGTAACTGAGTCTCATCAGTGGGTGCATATTGGGCTCAAGCAGGGTCTCCACCAAGTAGACGTGAAAAGACTAGTAAAAGGTATGAAAATATATTCATTCAACAAAATTGTATTGCATTCCTATTCTGTGCCAACTATCTTATGTGATCTTGTCCTGAAGACCAGAATAATTCATAAATTTACATGTGAAGTTGGCACTACTTGGGGGAAATTTTGATGATGAAGAGGGGGATTGGGCCCCTTTTTCTCTTTCTTTTCCTCTGGATATTGCCAGGCTGAGGATGTTGTATGTTTCTGGACAGCTTCGAGTTGGGAGGAATGAGAGAACCTGGGACATGGCCAGGGAAAAGTGGGTAAGGAGAAATATTTACACTGGCTCTAGGCTTTTAGAGAGAGAAGTTAAGGAGACTTTGAATTTGGTTTATGGTCCAGCCATGCTTACCACACTAAGACATTGCACAGAAATTTAGCAATATAGAATACTCATTTGACTAAGCATCTCCAGCTTTGTATCTTTTAGAGACCCAGCCTAACTGGGTTCTGGTCCAGGGAAGGAAACTGATGTGGCCAAAGACAGGGGATATTTGGAGTAGCAGTATTTCCTGGAAGAGGCTCTTTGGCTCTGTGATATGACTAGAAGTTACGCTTTATACAAACTCAAGGTGCTCTTCAACTATAATATAGATTTTTCTTTTTCTGGCAATTCACAAACCCCTAAATGGAATGATGTAACTTTACTTTGGTGAAAGCTGTAAAATATTCTCTGAACTTATGCTGACCCTTTACTTGCTGGTACCAAGAAACTAACTCTCTCTCTTTAAATTCCCTCTTTGTGTCAACTATTCCTAGATCAAGGTGTGAGTTTCCACAGGATTGCAATGCCTGCCACACCAAAGCCCACAAAACTCAGAGGTGGCACTGGCTTCTTTTGTTTCTTTCCCCTGTAAAGCACTTTTCACTGATCATGTCTGGAAGACACTCTCTGGAACACTGTTCCAATTGCAACAATCTGAATAAAGTACCCATTCCCTTGTAATTTGGGTCCAGGAGAATTTTTTTAAATTTGAGAGTTTCTAAGAGATGTAAATTCCTAGCAGTCTTAAAAAACAAAATGTTCAAAAATAGAGACGTGGTCAGACCAAGAGGGTTTATGACTAGTGAGAAGGGCGGGGGAGGTGTATCTTTCAGAATAACTGAGTGACTCATTACCCAAAAAAGTTTCTGTTAAAATTACAACGAAGTCACACCTTTTATACAACATAAAACATTTTTTTATAGTTCAATCAATTAAAAGAGACATAAAAGTAGATTTTCTGAATATTTTTAGAGTGTAACAATAATAATTTTAGCTTCTATCTACAGAGCACCTACTATATGATAGTTACTTGAATACTCACAGATTAGATAATTATGCATGAACATAAGGAAGAAATTGTATTAGTTTTCTATTGCTGTATAACAAATTACCACAAACTTAGCAGCTTAAAACGACACCTATGATACATTTCTGTAGGTCAGGAGTCCAGGTGAGCTCAGCTGGTCTCTGCTGTTATCACAAAGCTGCAATTATGGTGTTAACCAAGCTGAGCACTTCTCTGGAGAACTGGAGGAAGAATCCATTTCCAAACTCAAGCAGGTTGTTGACAGAATGCATTTCTTTAGGGTTGTACAACTGAGACCCCCATTTCCTTGCTGGCTGCTGGGGGTCACTCTTTGCTCCTAGAGGGCACCTGCGTTTCTCTCATTTTGAAATCAGCAATAGCACTTTGAGCACTTGTACTTCAAATCTCTCTGACTTCCCCTTCTGCTGCCTTCTTCTACCTTTTAAAAGGCTTATGTAATTAGATCAGTCTCACTTGGATAGTCTCCAAATTTTAAGGTCAACTGATCTGAATCTTAAATTACAAGTACAAAGTCACTGCAGAGCAATACCTAAATCAGTGTTTGAACAACCAGCTAATGGGAATCTCGGAGGGAGAGAAGACAATCCTGGGAATTCTGCCTAACACATTTGTTGCATTCTCAAAGTTCTAGAATTTCTTAAAATTGAGCATGTTGAGGGTATGCTAACCTATGTAAACTCCTACTCTGATAATTTTTCCAGCTCTGTGTCGACTTCACTCCAATCCATGAATCTAAGAAGCCACTTGGCAAAGAGTTTTTCTTTTTTGATGAATAACACCCCTAGCACCCATTCACCTCCAACAATACACACACGCATACACATAACACACACACGCGCGCATTTAAGTTCTAAGGTAACTCAGATTATTGACTTTTACTTTTCTACTGAGGAAAAATTTGCCACAGAACTCATTAACCCAAAAAATCAACGACAAAATAAAACAATAGGGAAATTACATGGCACTAATTTGGGATTATAACTAATTTGTAAGGTGAAGCAAAGATATTAACACTTGCACTCATGCTCTAGACTCATCACCACACCCCAGTTTGAACTCGCAGAATCAGCTCTGAATCATATCAGCATCACACTGCTCCTTTGTTAGGAATCCTACATCAAAGTGCCAAAGCCATTCAACTGACTCTTCTTTGCAAGTGCTGACTGCTTGTGTGTGTTTTTACAAATTCATGGTATCCCGCTGAAGCTCAGATGTCACAGTTTCTGAACAATTGATTTCCTTCTGTCTTTCTCTTGTCAGATTGCCAAGAAGCTGGCAATTAACTGAAGCTGGTTCTACTGGATAACTCCTCAAACGCAAGTGTGAAGAGTCCCCTAGAGAGACCCCTGGTCTATAATTCTGAGCTCAACGGGGTAGAAATAGCTTACTGGCATCTGTTAGCAAATAGAGACCTTCCTTAAGTGTTAATATTTCTCTCTATTTCTCTCCTCTGCTCTAATCAGACAGCACTTTACGTCTTTTCTGTTCATGCTCTGTTAATTTCCATCTCAGGATCTTTCTTTACGCTTGTCTCATACCTGAAAACCTCCTTCTTCCTGTCTACTTATTTAGAAGGTTATAAATTCTTGATTCAATTTCTTTATAGACATAGACCTATTCAGATTATCTATTTCTCCTTGTGTGAGTTTTGGTAGTTTGTGTCTTCCAAGGAATTGGTCTGTTTCATCTATTATCAAATGTGTGGGCATGAGTGTTCATAGTTTATGTATTCTTTTATTCCCTTTTATTTTTATTTTAAGGTATATGAGACCAGTGATAATGACTTCTCTTTCATTTCTGATATCAGTAATTAGTGTCTTCTCTCTGTTTTCTTGGTGCCAAATAAAAACAAATCCAGACTTAGTTAAGGAGAGATTGTACTGAAAATACTATTGCAATGAGGAGAACACTCCAGACACAGGATCTAAAAGCCTCTCAAAAGCAAACAGAAAAAAAGCTTTCCTTTTATAGGAAGGGGTAAGTAGGACTAGCAGGAACTTTTGAGGGAAAGTTGAGTGGGAATGAACAGACAGCATAATTAAGGCCATCTGCCAGGAAATGTTTCTGTTTCTCACTGTGGTCAGCCAATTCTCAGGATGAGCTGTTAAGCAGGGATGTTCTGTTTTACTGCTTGCTCAGACTTGGGAATAAGCCAAAGTTCGGGGGCCTGGGGGAGGAGAGAAGCCTGCCTAAAGATTGGCCAAGCCAATGTAGAGGGTAAGTTATGGGCAATTGTAAACACTTGGTCATTGTTCAGCTCGGCTAGAGATTTATAGGTTTCATTGATCTTTTCAAAGAGCCAGGTTTTGGTTCATTGATTCTCTCTGTTATAGTCTTGTTTTCAATATCATTCATTTCTGCTCTCATTTTTATTATTTTTTTCTTCTACTCACTTTAGGCTTAAATTTCTCTTCTTTCTCTATTTTCTTAGGTTAAAGTTTGTATTATTATAATACAACATCTTTTCTCTTTTCTAACATACACATTTAGTGCTATAAATTTCTGAGTATTACTTTTGCTGCATTTGACACATTTTGATAAGTTGCATTTAAACTTTCATTTAGTTCAAAATATTTTTTAAAATTTTTTCGTGAGAATTCTTTAACATATATGTTATTTAGAAGTGTATATTTAATCACCAAATATTGGGGATTTTTCAACTATCTTTCTGTTATTGGTTTCTAGTTTAATTCCATCATGGTCTGATAACATATTTTAATTATTTTTATTTTTAAAAATTTGATAAGGTGTATTTTATAGCCTAGAATGCCATCTCTCTTGGTGAATATTTCTTGTAAGCTTGAGAAGAATGTGTCTTCTGCTGTTGTTGAAGAGAATATTCTGTAAATATTAATTAGATCAAGTGGATTGGGAGTACTGTTCAGGTCAACTATATTCTTAGTGATTTTCTGCCTGCTTGAACTATCAAATGCTGGTAGAGAGTATTAATGTCTTCGGCTATCCTAGTGAATTTGTCTTTTTCTCCTCGCAGTTCTGTCAGTTTTTGCCTCATGTATTTTGATACTCTATTAGGTACCTACATGTTTAAGTTTATTATGTCTTCTTGGAAAGGTGACAGCTCTTTGTTCCTGATAATTTTCCTCATACTAAAGTCTGCTTTCTCTGAAGTTGATATCACTATTCTAGTTTTCTTTTGATTAGTGTTAGCACGGTATATCCCCTTCTTTCCCTTTATTTTTTATACATCTGACTCTTTTTTTTTAAGTGGGTTTCTTGAAGACAACATACAGTTGGGTCTTGTTTTTTCATTCACTCTGACAATCTCTGTCTTTCATTGGTGTATTCCTTCTACATATATAGACCTTACTCATTGTGGTAAGCAGAATAATGTCCTCCAAAGATATTCATGTCCTAATATCTGGAACCTGTGAATATGTTCCATTTCAAGACAAAGGGCGTTTTGCAGATGTGATTAGACTTGAGATGGGGAGATTATTCTGGATTTTCTGGGTGGACTCAATCTAAATCACAGTGAAAAAGGAAGGCAGAAGAGTAGGCCAGAGTGATGTAATATGAGAAGGACTCAATCTGCCACAGCTGGCTTTAAAGGTGGAAGGGGCCCATGAGCTAAGGAATGTGGGCTGCCTCTAGAAAGTGGAAAAGACAAGGAAGTAGATCCTAACAAGAGCCTACAGAAAGAAACATAGCCCTCCAACACCTTGATTTCAGCCAAGTGAGACCGCCTCAGATTTCTGACCTGTAGAACTGTAAGACGATCAATTTATGGTCTTTAACTCTCTAACTTTGTGCTAATTTGTTATGGTAGCAATAGAAAACTAATAGACTCATATTGCAGGATCAAAACCAACCTCAATATCTCTGGTGTATGTAGCACTTATATACTGACCTGGCCTTGGCTTCAATTCCTTTCGTGCTAAAACACCCTCCTTATATTCTTAACTGTTCTTTGTTTCATGCATGTTAGTTAGTGTCTACGAGGCAAAGTTAGTGTGTGTCTGTGTTGTTGCTGTTATTTTTCACTAATGTCACATTCAGCTAAATTAATATTTTTTCCTAAATTTTTCAGATTTTATATATTACCTAGAAGCGTGCTGGAAATAAAAAAAAAATAAGGCCAATTTGATTGAGGAGAAAGGCTACATGCTGATGTTAGATAATCACAGATTCTAATTTCATGTTACTTAACATGACACCCAAACCTCAGTTTTCTCATCCGTAAAATAGGAATAAAAGTCTACTCCAGGGAATGTATGTTAAGGATTACAGACAGAAGCATGTAAATTGTTTGCCACTGAGTAGGTGTTTAGATATTAGATATTCTTGGTACTTGATTCTCTTAATAGAAATAGAATATACACAATAATTATGACCATGAAATTTTCACTTCTGTAGCTCTGTTTAAAAAATTGCAGTGAGAGACAAAGAGAAAGTTTATAGCTCCTATTTTCTTGAATGATTACACACAAATTCTGTAATTCTTGAGAGGTAACTGTCCTGTCCATAGACGATACAATGTTCAATACAATTATATATGAGTAAACACGACACTTGTCCATACATCACTCATTTCCATGGTCTGAAAGATGACAATTAAACTGTTTTTCCTTCCTTTAGCTCATACTCATTAGCTGATTGGACATGCATTATGTTATTTCAAAATTTAATCTGTGAACAAAAACAAGCACTTCATGTGATCATTTTTATTTTAATGTATTTTTAGACTGCTAGGCATGTGATATTTTATTAAAATGGATTTTGTTTTCACACCACACAAAAAATACTTTTATTAATTTGAGTTTTGTGGGCTTTTGAAAATAATTTAATTAAATATAATTGATATAATTTTTATTTGTACTAAGAACAGATGCACAGAGAATACTCAGAAGGGAGTTTAAAAATCACCAGTATATTTTCAAATCTAATCATTCCCTATATATATATATATGTATAGATGATATGTATATATATCTCTTATGTATTATTCCCTTTATATATATATGATATATATGTCTAAGATATATAAGATATTTATATCATACACACATAATCATATACATCTAAGATATATATATCCTATATACACATATATTTATATATGTTTTAAATAAATAGGCTTGTTTTAAATTTTTCAAATGCTGTGTAGTTGAAGAAAAGTGGTTACTTTGTCTGACACTCCAGTTTGTCTTTGGGAGGCCGTGTTGGGAAATAATTTTACACGGGTCTACCGTGTTTCTACACATCTGGTGAACAGAGACACTGAGGCCTTTTTTAAAGACTATCTTCTCAAGGATATTCATAATTCAAACAGCTTTGGAAGATAGAGATTGTGTCTTCCTCCAGAGCAGAGGGAGGGCTTCTTTACCTTCCAGTCTAATAAATCTAGTGTTTCTCTCCATGGCAAATTTTGTGCAGGTGTGCTTACAGTCTCCTATAAGACATATGGGTTCCCAAAACCTGGGGTTTCTCTCCTGTAACAACACTTTGCATATGCAACCATCCTCTGGCCCTCCTTGTGTCACCCTATGGGAACTGGGACTTGGGAAAACCAAGCAAAAATGATGCTATTCTGGCTACTGCTATTTAGGTGAATAATAAACCGTCCTTTGACTCAGCGTCCTGTTTTCTGCCAGCATCCATAAATCTGTGGCAGGCTAACTTGTTAGTCTGCAGGTAGAGTAAAATCTCAGACCCATTACAGTTCTTGACAGAATGAAATATTAGTACATATTACAAAAGAAGTGCTTCATGGCAACAAAATAAATCAATTATGTGTATGCTTATTTTAAGAAGTCTGGACGCATGATTTTCACACATATTCAGAAGCTGCTTAGTGTAATGGGACTAGCACTGGGCTTGTGGCGAAGACACTGAACCCTATTCCAGCTTCTCCTTACCTCAGTTTGTGAACTGAACAAATTTACTTTTGTTCAATATGTTTTTCGTTTATTGTTCACAAATGCAAAATGCAGTAGGTTTTAAGTTGCACTCTTCTTTATAAAAGAATATTTATTTTTCTGTTTCCTCTAGTTGATATTTGTAATTTATGCAATTTTAATGTTGTCTGGTATATTTATTCCGGATATGGGAGGTGTGGAGGATATAGGGTGTTGGAGAGGACCACGTACAATTTTAGGTTCATTATTTTAAGTTAACTTCAGTTCTTGCTGGAAACATTTCAATGTTCATGGGTATTTCCCATGTGTCATAAGACTCCAAGAATTCACTAGAGGAAGATATGACATCTCTAAGGTCAAAAGGGGAGTAAAAGTCACATTGGCCTGTATACATCTCTTGACAAGATACCTCTATGTGTCATGGGATATGGACTATAATAGAGTAGTTTTGAAGGTTGGACCACAAAGCAAAGTGACTGCAAAATGTCACAATTGGAGAAAAAAAATTGTATTTATTATTTTGATCCAGGCTGAAGGCTTGTATTTTACCATATTTACTCACGATAGTGATAGGCATAATACTGTTATCAAAGGGTTTTTAAATGTTCTGTTTTGAGTGTGATAGTGATTACACGGATGTATATATTTGTCCAAAGCTGTTAAGCTGAACATTTAAATTGTATCAATTTTATTTTATATAAACTCTTCCTCATAAAATAAAGAACATTTTACAAGTTAGTCCCTGAAGGAAAGTCTTTATATTCTCCATGACACCCTAGGTTCCCAGGGAATCTCACCTTTTAATGGGGACATCCAGGTTTCAGGGACACCATGCAATCTTCCATCAGAAGGGACAGCAATATAAGATTTAATGTAAATGTGTTTCCCAGATTTATTTTTTCTGAAAATAAGCTTTACTTAGGAGATAAAGAAAGAGAGTGTGAAGAGACTAAGACTATGAATAAAAGTAAGAATGAAAGAGAGGTAGATCCTCAAGAAAAAGTGAATCCCTAGGTAACTTTGAATTTCCTCTCAATGCAACTTTCATTTAATCTCACTTTGTATTTTTCCTGCTTCGTAAAACACACACACAGGACACCTAGCCTTCTTTCTCTACTCAGTACCTCATTAATGTAAAAATATTTCCTATCTTTTTAGACCAGGTAAAGAAATAAATGCAGTTCATTGGCTTTATGTTGTTAGCTATTTAAAACAAATTTAGACAGCAGTAATAGACTATCTTGTATTTATTTAATATTCAGATGATTCAAGCTTGAGTTGCCATTAAAAATAATATCCAGTACAAAAAATTATCCTAGACTTACTGGTTCCATCAAGAGATATGTGAAGAGTTAACTGATCATTATTAGGGATAGAATTATCTATAATTTATCATTATCATCATCATCATCTATGTTTTTTCTAGCATAGTGATCGACATAATATAACAGCTTAAAAAAATTTTCCTTTCTGTCAATCTTCCACAGCCACAATGAAAATTATGAACTATAATATTCTGTTAGAATTCCGTTCATCAAGTTGAGCATCTGCACTGTTCTAGTCAGTTCAAGATGACATAGGACACATAAAATTATTGTCTAGTTCCCATTTAAGGCTAGTCATACAGACATTCAAGACCATGGACTTTAGAGTTGTGCTGTGATAGGGTTCCATGGCAAAGGCTGCATCTAGTGAGGTATTTGCTCAGAATGACCAGAAAAAAAAGAAGGGAAATCAAAGGCAACCCCCAAAATGTTTTAGGGTAAAGTTTCGGGGGGTAAGGATTAGCTGTAAGCAGAAGGTGAGATGTAGGTTCTGTAGTGAAGTGTTCATCGTCAGTTCTGGAAGTTCAGTACAAGGTCTGGTGAGTTGAAGTGGGCAGAAGAGTATCCATGGGACCATGAGATATTACAAAACTTCCTTTGTTATTAGGCATTGTGAAACGTGGCACAGGCGTGCATATAAAAATACAGAACTAGGTTTCATAGAGGAAACAAATTTTGTTCAAGAGACAACATATCCAAAGAGCAAGCAATTAGAGCGATAGTTCTCAACTTTTAGGGTAGATGCTTTTCTCCCACAATGCTTATTATAAGTACCAATTCCCAAGCTCCATTTGAGAATATTTCTGATCCAATAGTTCCAGGATAGGGACAGATTCTTCATTTAAACAAACACTTTAGGCAGAAAAAGTGTAGATGCAATGTTTCAAATATTAAAGTTAAGCTCCAAGTATCATGATTATTATTCTAAAATGTGTTTATTTATTATGTACTTTCAAAATATTTTTAGACATTAACACTTGAATCTGATGCAGTTTGTCTATAAGCATTGGTGATCATGAGGCAAAATGGGACAGTAAAAAGAACCCATTTTTGGAATCAAAATTATGTAAGGTAAAACTCAACCTTTGATATTTTCTAGTCATGTAAACTCTCTCAACCTCATCTTTAAAATCAGGGAGTAGTGGTGCTTATCGTGTAGGGTCATTTGGAGAGTTAAATGAGAAAATGGATGCTAGATGACCAGCAAATGCCCAGAATAAAGTGGGCATAATACAAATGTGATTCTCCAAACTGGGCAACATGAAACTAAAATAATAAACTAATAATAAACTAAACTAATTTTAGCTGGATACAAAGCAATTTGTTTTGATGAGCTAATGATTTTTTTTTTACTAATTTTTTTAAACTAATTTTAAACTTACAGAATAGTTGGAGATTTAGTACAAATAATTCTCTTATATTTTTTATAAGATGTCACCTGCTCGCACTTATGTTAACACCTCACATAACAATAGTGCAATTATCAAGAGCAAGAAATTAACATTAGCACAGCAATATGAACTATACAATAAATTTTCTTCTGGGTCATATCCAGGATCCCACATTGCATTTAGTTGTTACTTCTCCTTTGTCTTTTCTAGCATATAACCATTCTTCAATTTTTCCTTGTCTCTTGTGACTTTGACACTTTTGAAAGGTACTGATTTGAATGAGTTCATGCACTTTTGGCAAGAATACTGTATCCTTCTCAGTATGTATCAAAGGGATTAACGATATCAGTATATATTGTTACTAGTGAAGTTTACAATGATCACTTGTTTAAATTGGCATCTGACAGATTTTTCCATTATAAGTTATTTCTCTCTCCCTTTGTAGTTAACAAGTATCTTAAGAGAGCTACTTCAGGACTTTGCGAATCCTGTGTTTTCACAAATTTTCCCCTCTAATCTTAGCAGCCATCAATGAGTTGTCTTCTACAATTTTAACTTTAGTGTTTACCTAACGGTGACTCTCCATTTTCCACTTTTCTTCTACATTTATTAGTTGGATTACACTGTAAGGAAAAGTTATCTCTTCTCTCCCATGCATTTATTTATTTATTTATTTTATTAATTTTACATCAGTTTGGACTCATAGATATTTATTTTTTATCAATTAAAATACAGTACTTGAGTTAAAAGTCTTTTATTGGCTACTTTGATCAGGCTTTTTGCCCTAAACTGATGAAGTAGAACTTGTGGCTTGAAGTTAAATGATTGTTCTATCCTAAACAATCTTTTCCAAAATGATATCTAAATATTGTAGAAACAAACAAACAAAAAATCATGGTAGTCACACAGCTACTTAAAGCAACAATATTTAGAGAGTAGAAACATCAGATTTACACAGTGCTGTGTATGGTTCTTGATTTTACAACTCTCGAACACAACGAAAAATTGTTTGATGTATTAGATGCTCATTTCTTCATTTTTTGAAGTGTACAAGTGAAGTATACAAGTATACTTAAAGTATACAAGTATAAATGTCTTCTTTACGTAATTATTATTAGAACAGATGCATGTAAGTTGTTGGTGTCTTATCTGGTATATAGTGAGTGCAAAATAAATTGAATCTATCATACTGTTTGAGATGATGAATCTTTATTTTCTGAATTTCTTGACAAGGCACAAAGCATTTAACTTTTTCCCATGTTGTTATTTTTCCAAGCGCTAAAATTGAAATAATAGTGTTTGCTTTACCTAACTTCCACAGGAGAATTTCTAGAGGTTCAGTGGTCTAGAGCTTGTTGTAAAATTTTCTCCGAAGGAAGAGAAAGATGAACCCTACCTTTAAAATGCCTGATGGGGCCGGCCCGTGGCTTAGTGGTTAAGTGCACGTACTACGTTACTGGCAGCCGGGGTTCAGATCCCAGGCGCGCACCAATGCACCGCTTCCCCGGCCATGCTGAGGCTGTGTCCCACATACAGCAACTAGAAGACTGTGCAACTATGACATACAGCTATCTACTGGGGCTTTGGGGGAAAAAATAAATAAATAAAATTTAAAATGACTGATGGTTCATTTTTTATCTTGGAGGCAGCATACGTAACAGTTATGTGTTTTGCACTAAATCTTTCAAAGGGCAACTCAAAGAGCTGCCATTACTGAATGTGGTCCAGGACAGGAGAAGGTTCTCCAGGGTGATCAAGGATACAGAATTCTTAGCCCATGGACTCTGGCAGATCTCATGGAGGTGATCTGTGATGACCATCACAAGCCTAATAGAAGATTCAAAGAAGATTCCCTATGGTTTGAAGCAAGACAAGTTCCTCCTAAATAAGACCGTTCTATGAGAAACACAGAGATTAATATTGACAGGTTGACATTGACTTATTTTGGAGCTGGAGGAGTTGCCATTTTGGACTCCAAATAACTTTGTCATATGAAGTAGCTATCATGAATCAGATGTTATCTGATTAGGATAACCATATATCTCAGTTTGGCCAGTACAGACATGGTTTAAACTCAATGCCTCAGCATAGTTACTAATCATCCCCACCTTACTCTCAAAAGTGTTTTGACTGGATAATAAGAATATGGTCACCTTATACGTTATGAATCAAACTATAAAGTTGAGTTTGACTCATGTGACACTACTATAAAAAAAAAGAAATGTGTAAAGAATTGGCCCCGACACATCTTGCAGGTCCAAACGGTATTTTGAACAACTTTTCCCTGCACATTATGAATTTATCAGCACTTATTCTTTGTATGGTATCTTATACAACATTGTTTTGAACAAAGAATTCCACATCACATTAAAGGAAGACAATGGCCTAATGCCCCAGAAGTCTTTGATATTATTAGAAAATAGGGAGGGAGAAAAAAGTAGTGGTTAAGGGTCTGCTTTTTGGAGATAGATTACTTGAGTTCAAATCTTGAGCTTTATAAGCTCTCAACTCTTTACTCAGCCTTTTAAGCTAACCTACCTTTTATAAGGTGTGTATCCTGGAACAATATATTTCACTTCTCTATGCTTTCTTTTCCTCATCTACAAAAGGATATGACTATGATACTATATATAGGGTTATTGTGAAGATTAAATAAATTAACATATGTAAAGTTCTTAGAACTGTACTTGGCATATAATTAGCACTTGATGATTTTTTATCATTGTCATCATATGTTAGTCTTCTGGAAAATTGAAATTGTTTATTAAATACCTAGCTATAATGCTAAATAAAAGACAAACTACAAGTCCCACTGTTTTGGAAGATTCTGTCTTCTGAACTGCACACTAGCTGTGGTTTGGCAATCTATATATAGCACAAATAGATAGGTTCATGAAGAAAGTAATGGCACTGAGGGCCAGGGGAAAGATATCTACTACGTCTATTGACATATTTTCAAAATGATTTTTCCCTGTCCCTATGCATCTGTGCTCTGTTTAGGTAGATGTTTTATTAACCCAAGGGAGGAATGCTTCTACCACTAGACTCAATATATTATACAACTCAGCCTAGAAGCTGAACCTGTCACAGGGTTATTTCAATCTTCTTATGACATTCAGAGAAGCAGGTAAAAAGGGGGTCCAGGGGGAATCAAGGTTTATAACATATTGGGGAAGTGTACTTCCTTTGTAATCCTTTGTCCAGTGTTAAAAACATTAAGCACTACTGCAGTGTTTATAGGCAGAGCATTGACCTCTTAAAAATAAAGCTTAGTTGCACCTGAATAGCAAAATATAGACCAGCTGAGGCAATGTCTAAGGACAAAAAGACACAGCAGCATTGCAGACGTAGTAACAGATTTATAAAGGGCTTATGTATTTGTCAAAACTGATTCAACTCTATACTTAAGATATGTGTATTTCATAGTATAAAAATTACAACTGTGTATAATATATGTAAATATAGCTTTATTTATCAAACACACACATAACGTATACACATATATATTTGTTATATATGTTTATCATAATATATATGCATAGCAAAAGTTGAAAGAACAAAAAGGAGAAATAGAAAAATCCACAGTCATCATAGTTGAACACTTTAATACATCTCTCAATATAATGACCAACTCTAAGCCAATATTAGCAAATTAAATCCATTCATGTATAAAATGCAATCCATTCATGTATGATCATGTATAAAACATCATAATCAAGTGGGATTATTTCAGGTGTGCAAAAATCAATTAAAATTAACATTTAATTATCAATCTAGTACACATTAATGAATATTCCTAGCCAGGGCCTAGCTAGTACATAGAAAATTCAAATAATCTAAAGCCAAAATTGAATCAATTAGTAGGGTTTTTTGAGGTGAAATTGATATAACATAGAGTTAACCATTTTAAAGTGTAAAATTCAGTGGCATTTAGTGCATTGTCAATTCCAAAATATTTTCATCATGCCAAAGAGAAATCTTATACTCATTAATCAATGACTGCCCATTTCCCCTTCTACCAGCCCCTAGCAACCATTAACCTGCGTTCTGTCTCTACAGATTTACTATTCTGGATATTTCAGATGACTGGGATCATAAATATGTGATCTTTTGTGTCTGGCTTCTTTCACTTAGCATAATGTTTTTGAGGTTCATACTATCAGTACATAATTCCTTTTTATGGCCAAATACTATTCCATTGCATGGATATACTACGTTTTGTTTCTCCATTTATCTGTTGCCAACTTTTGAGTATTGTGAATGGTGCTGCTATGAACATTTATATACAATTATTTATTTGAATATCTATTTTTAGTTCTTTTGGATAGATATACCTAGGAGTGAAATAGTTGGATTGTAAAGTAAGTTCATGTTTTACTTTTTAGAAAACTGCCAAACTGTTTTCTAAAGTGGTGGTACCACATTATATTTCCCCCAGCAAAGTATGATGGTTCCAGTTTCTTCACCTCCTCACCAACACTTGTTGTTATCTACCATTTTTTTTTGTTATAGACGTTCTAGTAGGTATAAAGTGATATCTCATTGTGGTTTTTATTTACATTTTCCTAATGGCTAGTGATGTTCAGCATTATTTTATGTGCCTATTGATCATTTGTATACCTTCTTTGGAGAAATATCTATCCAAGAACTTTGCCCAGGGAGCCAGCTGGAGGCATAGCGGTTAAGTTCATGCATTCCACTTTGGAGGCCCAGGTTCACTGGTTCGGATACTGGACATGGACCTATTCTCCACTCATCAAGCCATGTTGAGGCGGCATCCCACGTAGAAGAGCTACAACTCTACAACTACGATATAATAATTATATATCAAAGCTGTGTGAGAGAGACAGAGTGAGAGAACAGAAATTACTAATATAGGGGATGAAACAGAGAATATTACCAAAGGCCTTTCATATACTAAACAGATAATAAGGTAATACAGAGAGTGATTATACAACAAAAATTAGATAACTTAGATGAAATTGACCAATTCGTCCTAAAGCATAAATTACCACAATTCCTATATAGAGATTTTTAAAAAATGACATACAATTCATGGAAGAATGAACAAAAAATTAAACCAAACCTTTACAAAAGAGTTTATCCCATTGACCAATAAACACGTAAAAAATTGTTCCACTTCATTTTTTGTCAGGAAAATTTAAAATCAAATCACAATGCTATCCTTGTTCACACTCCTCAGAAAAACTGAGATTTAAAAGGCACATAATACCAAATATTTTTTAGAATGTGGAGGAACCAGAGCTCTCATAACTTGCTTTCAGGAAGACAAACGAGTTCAACACTATTTGTAATATTTAGTAAAGCAGAACATATGCATAAAATATAACCCAACAATTCCATTCCTAGGTATGTATCCAACAGGAGTGCATCCATATGTTCACTAAATACATGTATAAGAATGTTTATAATAATGCTGTATGATAGCCCCATACTAGCAACTATGTAAATCACTATCAACAGTACAGTAAATGAATTGCAATATATTCCCACCACCGAATGCACACAACTTTGAGAATATAGTATCTACTCTTACATGGAACAATTTGGATGCATCACACAAACATAATGGTGAGCAGCAAAACAAGCCAGAACAAAACAAGGGGTATTGATATGAGCTGAATTTTATCCCCTCCCAAAATTCATATGTTGAAATCCTAATGCCCAGTGACTCAGAAAGTGACTGTATTTGGAGATAGGGTCTTTAAAGAGGTAATTAAGTCAAAATTAAGTCTTCAGTGTGGGCCCTAATCCAATATGACTGGTATTTGTATAAAAAGAGGAAATTAGGACACAGACACATAGAGAGGGAAGGCCATGTGAAGACAAAGAGAGCACATGGCCATCCACAAGCCACGGAGCAAGGCTTCAGAAGAAACTAATTCTGCCAACGCCTTGATCTCAGGCCTCTACCCTCAGAATAGGGAGAAAAATTTCCGTCTTTGAAGCCATCAAGTGTGTGGTAGTTTGTTACAGCAGGCCTAGCAAACTAATATAGATATGTATTGTGTTTCCACATTTTTTGTTAACAACAAAAGCTGATTAAACTACTGCATATTGTTATTAGTAATAGTGATTACCCTTGCAGAATAATAACTGGAAAAGAATGTGAGAGTCTCTGGCAAGCTGATAATGCTCTAGTTCTTGAGCTCCAGGTGCTAGTTAGACAGGCGTGTTTAGTTGGTGAAAATTCATCAAGCCGTGTCTTTATAGGATGTGCATTTTTCAATATATATATTATATTTGGAAAAATTTTAAAAGAGTATAAGTTGAAGAATATTGAGATAGGGTATCAACGTGACTTTAGAAGTAAGAGACATCATCCCCAGCACTTGGATTTGGGGAACGCTGGCCTATATCATTCGTTTTGGGTGAAGACATGACTTTGCATTCTGCTCCATGAGAAAGAGCAGTGAGAGCTTTTGTGGTGATGGTAGCTAATCTTTTTTTAGTTGGATGACATCACTGGATATATGGAAAGAAGGATGTGCGTGTGGTCAGTGGAAGGGGTAGAAGATACATGTGTCTGGACAGCCAAGATGAAATGTGCCTGGCTGGCTGAAGACTTTGCTTCTCCCCTCCCTGTGAAAAGCCCTGAATACATGGGCAGGCCCCTCATGGCCATGGCCCTGCCCCCCACCGTTCTCTCCTTGTAGAACTGATTGGTCCAGGACTCATATAAGATAACCACACCTTTTCTTCTTTTTTAATCCCAGGAAGTTGTAATGTTGTATGAAAGGGTGCAAATATTGAGTTATTGTTGCTGAGCAACGTAACAGCAGCACCTGGTGACCCGGCCAATGAGCTCCTGCTGCTGAGATTCCTGGAGCTACTCTGCTTCCTCCCTTTCCCAAGGCTTGGGTGTTCAAGTCTCTCTAGGAGTCCATAAACCAGAGGTCTTCCAATCAATGGACTATGTTGCTTAAGTGAGCTAGAATCTCTTTCTCTCTGTTTTAACACAAAGAGCTATAACTAGTATACACATGTTGCAAAGTGGTTTTGAGAACTAAAATAAATGTGTATAAATGGATTGACGAAGTCCTGAGCATATGGTAGGTGTTGTGTAAGGTGTACCTATTTGTATGATAAAATTTTGTTCTTCCAATAATTTGCCATATTACCAAAAATAAACCATTACAGACCACAGAGGATTTTTAGGGCAGTGAAACTATTCTGTATAATGCTGTAATAGTGGATATATATCATTATACATTTATCAAAACTCATAGAAAGTACAGAACCAAGAGTTAACCCTAATGTAAACTATGGACTTTGGATGGTAATTGTGTATCAATGCAGGGTCATCAATTGTAACAACTATACCACTTTGGTGCAGAATGTTGATAGTTTGGGAGTTTGTGTGTGAGTGAGAGCAGGGGTTATATGAGAACTCTTTAGTTCTGTTGTACTTTTTTTGCTACGAACCTAAAAACTGCTCTAAAAAATAAAGTCCATTTACAAGGGAAAAAATAATATAGCAGGAAAAAAAACCCATTAAAGTTCCCTGCTGATTCTCCTAATAACTGTAATCAGGTGGTATTGATTTGACCAGTTTTCGTCACAGATTTTATGTGAACATTATATAAAACTTAATCTATAAATGGAAGGGAAATATGTAATACATTTAAAAATTTATAATATGAAAAACACATGGAGTTCAATTATTGTTATTTAATTTTTGGTTACTCGATATAGGTTTTCTTGCACTTTTTGTATACAAAAATATTTTCAAGTTTCTAAAATATTACATATTATATGATATACATATTATATAATATATTGTTTGTAATAAAAACCAATATAAAACAACATTATTCATTGAGTTATAATTAGTATAACTTATTTTATTTTAAAAAATAAAACCCTATTTAAATTATTCAATTATATATTTAATTCTAGAATAAATATATAAATTAATCTATAATATAAAATATTATAGATTAATTTTTAGCTAATATTAATAAATTAATATTTAAAAAGCATTTGTAGCCCACATTATGCTGAACTCTGTAGTAAAGCAAACAAAACAATAAAAAATAGACATTCCTTCAACAACTCAAGTGATAAATTCTATAACTGAAATATATACAAAGTACTAGCTGAGCCCTGAATAGGGATAAATATATGTGTCTTGGAGAAGAGAAATGCTTCATAACAGAGATGGCACTTAAATTAACTTTTGGTGAATTCATAGGAATCTCATTGGGAAAGAAGTTTACTAAAGACTTTTCAGGCAGACAAACCATCATTGGAAAAATCACAAAGATATATAGGAGCATGCTTTTAGGGGAGTGAATAATTAAGCGTACCAGAATTCTGTTGCACTGTTAATAGTTGCAGAAATGGAATAAGGAGAGGTATACGCAGAGAAACGTTCATAAGGGACCTAAGTGACTCGTATTAATACATTTGGACAATGGCATATAAAGCCATTGCTTATTTTTTTATTTTTATTTTTTGGTGAGGAAGATTCACGCTGAGCTAACATCTGTTACCAATCTTCCTTTTTGTTTTTTCCTTGAGGGAGATTAGCCCTGAGCTAACATCTGTGCCAATCTTCCTCTGCTTTGTATGTGGGATGCCTCCAGAGCATGGCTGATGAGTGGAGAAGGTCCACGCACAGGATCCGAACCTGTGAACCCAGGCCGCGGAAGCAGAGCATGCAGAACTTGAACCACTTGGCCATGGGACCAGCCCTCAGTCATTGCTTATTATTAAGGTTAGAAGTGACATGGTCCTATAAGGCTTTTAGGTCCAGCACTTTGGCAATAATATTTGTGTCATAATCTTCTAGAAAATAGAGGACAAAGGCCTAAATTAGTCATGAAGAGAGAGAAGAAATTGGATTTAGAAAATTCTAAGACAATAAAATTTATACAAAATTTTGATCAATTGTTTGCTTGCTAAGGGAAGAAGTCATTAATGACTTCTAGTTTTTATCTAGATATGTGTTGATGATATTATTTGAATGTTGAAAAATGAAAGATAAAATGATACTCAAGTGATAAGTATTTAGGGACACAGAGATGTCTACGAAACACGCCTGAGGAAATGGTCACCAGCTAGGACTGGCTATATAATTTATGAAGCCCAATAGAAAATGAAAAAGCAGGGCCCTTGTTTAAGAATTACTAAAAGTTTCAAGACAGTGACAGCAGAGCATTAAACCAGGCATGGGCTTCTTCTGTATAGGGGGCCCTGTGAGACTGCACAGATCGCATGCCCATGAAGCTGGCTCTGCTGGCAGGCAATAGAAAACACGGCAGTAAATTTAGGAGAGAGTAAAATCAAAGGTGTCATATGTGATAACTGATTAACAGAAGAGGAAACCCAGGATGAGTCCTAGAAAGGTTACATTTTCAAGAAATTAAAAACATAAAAGAGATTAAAAAGCAATGGTCAGAACATGAGAAGAATCCGGAAAAAAATAATATTGGAATATGGAAATCAGGAAAGAGAAAGTAGCATGATTATAAAATATCAGAAGAAAATGGACTAAAGTGGAAATTCAGAAGTAAACTTGAGTAGGTAATTAGAAGCTATTGGTGACTGATTTTAGATCAAAATCATTGGACAGCAGAAGAATTGCCAAAAGGGATCAAAAGATCAATGTAATTTGAGAAACGGGAGCAAGGCTTTCAAGGCTTTGATTCTGCAAAAGTGTCAATGTAACGTTTTTTAAAAATGAAGAAACAAAGGTGGCTAAGTCCAGTGGTCCTGGAAGCTTTTAAAAACACCATTTTCTTTGATTCATTCAGAAACTATTTATGCTTATTTGGAAATAACTAAATACTGAGGATTTGCTGGGAGTGTCTCCCAAGGCATAAAAAATTTTACCTTCCTAAATGAAGTCAAGTGGCTACCTGGTGACAGGATTATCAAGGCCCCCAATTCCCCAGTAGAATTCTGTCACTCTGGTTGCCAACATCAGCCAATGAGAAAAGTATTGCTTCTCTGAGCTTCTCTTGACACTGGGAGAAATGTTCTCACGTAGCCTTATGGCCACTGTATTTTCATTCAAAAATATTAGGGTCAGGGAAAGGTCTTTTTCTTTTTCCTTTATGCCCTCAGAATTCCATTTGGCTTCCTGTCATAATTTTTTCTTTTTCTTTTTGGTACACATATTTTTCTTACTAATATTGAAAGATTTGTAAAAAGCATTAAGACTGATGGTGATGGAATTTTTTTTTTTTACCAAGCATTTGATATTGAGAGCAATATAAGGTTGACACTTCCCATTATATCTCAAATGAAAAGAAAAATATCAAATTCTGGGTGCCAATAAATGTTGGGATGCTTCTCTTTAAGACATGACAGATATGTTCCTTTTAATGGAAAGAGAACGATAATTTCTACATGAAAAGGTAATGATAGGATGCTGTCTCTTTAAATTCTTTATCCACAATCCACTTTTCACTGGGAGGAAGAAATGTATAGACTTAAATTCCTGCATTGAATTGAAAAACTAGAATTTAAAGCTGATTTTTTATGTTATGTGCAGTTTTAATGCACATTTTATTTTAAAAAAACACACTGTCACATAAAATCTTATGAGAGCTTTACTGTCACCATGAAGACTGGACATGTCTTATTGTTCTAATTTTAGAGAAGAGGGGGTAGAGGCACAGAGACAAAATGCCAAAGGGTATGTGTGTAAAGGTCAGAATTGAAGTCTCTACCTCTTGGTTAAATGCTCCGTCATCTATAGAGTTCTCCCTCAGCACTTATTTTAACATTCTCCCTAATCATCTTTTTTGGCAGAATAATCTTCTCTCTTCCCCTGATTTACAGCTTGGAGAAAATGGTATAGTACTAGGGCAACAACAAAGACAAATGCAACTTGATAATTTTTCAACTTAATGACTGATGTCTTGATTTTAAAGAGGTAACTAAATTAAGGATTCTAATAACCTAGTAACCCTTGTTCCATTTTACTTTCACTAGCTGGACTATATGAAAGCAAAGCATGAACCCAATTTCTGATTCATTATTTGCTGTATAACAGGAACTTGATGTTTTTGAAGGTGAGTGAGATCTTAATAATTTGCCAAATTCAAGGAAGTTGTTAGTTGAGATGCAGACACTTAGTAGTCTCCATGACTCTTCCTCATTAGCTAAGTGACTCCCATTTGCAACATAGCCCAGCAATATGCAGGCTGAGAATGCACGCTAGATGCCTAACAGAGGTAATCAAGGGACAGCTGTGATCAGCTGGCCCTTAATGTCTAGAGAAGATAGGCTCAAACGTCTATTCCATTATATATACTGTATAATTCTCTTCTTTCCAATATTTTTCATGTTTCCAGGATGTTTGCTTTCTAATAGTCGCTAATGTCTTAAATATGTTATTTTCACTTAATTAGTAAATTTTTAAATAGTTCCACCATTTTGCACGGGCTGTTCCTCTTTTGCCCTATGTTGGTTGAGCTATGCATTCCTTACTATCCAACAAAATAAAGTTCCAGATGGCTTTTGCGCATAGTAGAATTTAGATAAATCTTTGAAGAATGGAGAGATTTATGTTACATAAGACAAATACTACCACATGGATTATTAGATATCAGTGTTTTCAGAGTTCTTGCCAATTTTGCCCCTTTTATTTTTTCCAGCTTTATTAAGTATAATTAATAAATAAAATTGAAATATATTTAAAGTGTACAATGTGATGATTTGATATACATATACATTTTAAAAGGATTCTTACCATTAAATTAATTAACACATCTAACTACACATGCCGTTCTTAAGAACGCTTAAGATCTATTCTCTTAGCAAATTTCAATTATACAATATACTATTATCAATTCTAGTCACCATGCTGTACATTAGATCCCCAGAACTTATTCATCTTATAACTGAAAATTTGGACACTTTTCCCAAACTCTCGCTATTTTTCCTACCACCCAGCCCTCACTTTTCTATTCTTTGTTTCTATGAGTTCAACTTTTTTTTCTTTAGATTCCACATGCAAGTGATACCATGCAGTATTTGTCTTTCTCTGTCTGGAATATTTCACTTAGCATAATGCCATCCAGGTTCATATACGTTGTGGCAAATGGCAAAATTTCCTCCTTTTTTAAGGCTAAATAATATTCAATTGTATATATGCAACATTTTCTTTATCCATTCATCTGTCAATGGACACTTAGATTGTTTCCATGTCTTGGTTGTTGTGAGTAATACTGCAAAAACACAGGAGTACAGATATCTCCATGTGATAATGATTTCATTGACTTTGGATATTTACCAAGAAGTGGGATTGCTGGTTCCTATGGTAGTTCTATTTTTAATTCCTTAAGAAACCCCCATATTGTTTCTATAGTGGCTGCATAAGTTTACATTCCCACCAACAATGTACCCTTTTCTCCACATCTTCATCATCATTTGTTATCTCTTGTTTTTTTGGTAACAGCATTCCTAACAAGTGTGAGGTGATCTCTAATTGTGCTTTTGATTTGTGTTTTTCTGATGATTAGAGATATTGAGCATCTTTTCCTATACCTATTGACCATTTATATGTCTTTGAAATTACGTCTATTCAAGTCCTTTGCCCATTTTTTAGTCAAATTACATTTTTTTTGCTATTGTAAAAACCTTTAGCTAGACTAAGTAAGAAAGAGAGAAAACTTAAATAAATAAAATCAGAAATAAAAGAGGAGACACTACAACTGATAATACAGAAATACTAAGGATCACAAGAAACTTCTATGAATAATTAAATGCCAACAAATTGGACAACCTACATGAAATAGATAAATTCCAAGAAACACACAACATACCAATACTAAATCATAAAGAAACAGAAAATATGAACAGAAAAATTACAAGTAAGAAGATTGGATTAGTATTCAAAACCTCCCTGCAAAGCCCAGGACTAGATGGTTTCACTGGTGAATTTTACCAAATATTTGAAGAAGAATTAATACCAATCCTCAAACTCTTAGAAAAAATAGAAAATAAGGGAATACTTCCAAAATCATTCTACTAGGCCAGCATTACCCTAACACTAAAGCCAAATAAAGACATAACAAAAAAATAAAATTACAGGTCAATATCCCTGATAAGCGTGAATGCAAAAATCCTCAACAAAATATTAGCAAACCAAATTCAATAACACATTAAAGAGCCATATACCATGATCAAGTAGGATTTATTCCTGGGATGCAAGGATAGTTCAACATATGCAAATCAATAAATATGATATACTGCATTAACAAAATTCAACATCTTTCCATGGTAAAAAAAATCCTCTCAACAAAGTGGGTATAGAGGGAATGTATCTCAACATAATAAAGGCCATATATGACAAGCTTACAGCTAACATCACACTCAAATGTGAAAAACTAAAAGCTTTTCCTTTAAGGTCAGGAACAAGACAAAGATGCCCACTCTTGCCCTTTTATTATAGTACTGGAAGTCCTAGCCACAGCAATTAGGCAATAAAAAGAAATAAAGTCATCTAAATTGGAAAGGAAGAAGTTAAACTTCTTCTATTTGTTTCTATGTGTCTCTATTTGCAGGTGACATGATGTTATATATAGAAAACCCTAAAGTCTCCACCAAAAAACTGTTGGAACTAATAAATGAATTCAGTTAGGTTTCATGATACAAAATCAATATAAAAATATCTGTTGCATTTCTATAAACTAACAATGAACTATCAGAAAGAGAAATATAAAAAATAATTCAATTTACAATAGCTTCAAAAAGAATAGAATAGCTAGGAATAAATTTAACCAAGGATGTGAAAAACCTGTACACTGAAAATTGTACGATATTGATGAAAAAATTTGAAGAAGACACAAATTGAAAGATACTCTGTGTTCATGAATTGGAAGAACTAATATTGTTAAAATGTCCATACTAGCCAAAGTAATCTACAGATTCAATGCAATCCTTATCAAAATTCCAATGGCATTTTTCATAGAAAGAGAACAAACAAGCCTAAAATTTGTTTGAAACCACAAAAGTTCCCGAATAGCCAAAGCAATCTTGAGAAAGAACAAAGCTGGAGACATCACAGTTCTTCATTTCAAACTGTACTACAAACTATAGTAATTAAAACAGTATAATACTGGCATAAAAACAGACACATAGATCAATGGAATAGAATAGAGAGCCCAGAAATAGACCCATGCATATATAGTCAATCAATTTACAACGAAGGAGCCAAGTATATACAATGGGCAAAGGATAGCTTCTTCAATAAACGGTATTGGGAAAACTGGACAGCCACATGCAAGAGAATGAAACTGGACCTCTATTTTACAACATATGCAAAAATTAACTCAAAATGGATTAAAGACTTGAAACCGTAAAACTCCTAGAAGAAAACGGGGGGTAAACTCCTTGACATCGGTTTTAGGAAAGAGTTTTTGGATTTGACACAAAAAACAAAGGCAACAAAAGCAAAAATAGTCAAATGGGACTACATCAAACTAAAAAGCTTCTGTACGGCAAAGGAAACCATCAACAAAATGAAACAGCTACCTATTAAAAGGAAAAAATATTTGTAATTCATATATTTAATACCTAAAATATCTAAAATATATAAAGACCTCATATGACTCAGTAGAGAAAAATCTGATTAAAAATGGTGAGAGGATCTGAATAGGCATTTTTACAAAGAATCTACACAAATGGTCAACAGATACATGAAAAGGTGCTTAACATCATGAATCATTAGAGAAAAGCAAATCAAACCCATAATGAGATATTACCTCACATTTGTTAGAGGGTTATTTTCAAAAAGACAAGAAATAGCAAATGTTGACAAGAATGGGGAGAAAAGGGAACGTTTGTGCACCATTGGTGGGAATGTAAGTTGATGCAGCCACTATGGATAGTTCTCAAAAAATTAAAAATAGAACCACCATATGATTCAGCAATTCCACTTCTGGGTATTTACCCAAAGAAAATGAAAACATTGACTTGAAAAGATGTACGTACCCCCATGTTCGTTGCCGTATTATTTACAATAGTCAAGCTATGGAAGCAACCTAAGTGTCTATCGACGGATGAATGGATAAAGAAAATGTGATATATACATACAACTGCATATTATTAAGCCATAAAAAAAGAAAGAAATCTGGCCATTGCGACAACATGGATGGACCTTGAGGACATTATGCTAAGTGAAAGAGAGACAGAGAAAGACAAGTACTGTATGATATCACTTATATGTGGAATAAAAAATAAATCGGTCATAGATGCAGAGAACAGATTTGTGGTTGCCAAAGGTGGGGGATAGGGGTCACTGAAGTGAGTGGAAGTGGTAAAAAGGTACAAATATTCAATTATAAGATAAATAAATCCTGGGGATGTAATTTACAGCATGGTGACTATAATTAACAATACTGTATTACATACTTGAAACTTGCTAAGAGAGTACGTCTTAGATGTTCTCATCAGAAGAAAAAAAATGTAGTTGAGTGTGGTGACAGAGGTTAACTGAACTTATCAGGGTAGTCATTTTACAATGCATGCGTATATCAAATCATTATGTTTTATACCTAAAACTAGTACATTGTTATATGTCAATTATATATCAATTAAAAAATAAAAAATTTAAATTTAAAAAGAATCATTTCCTAAAATAAAAAAGATATCTCACATCTATTGTTTACTGTTAATCATATGACAGATACTGTTCTAAATTCCATTCATGTCTTACTTTTAAATATCCTTTGCTTACTTTAAATAAAAGAACATTTCATCTGTGCTTTAAAATTTCTTCAACTTCTCACCCTACAATACTACAGAGTTCCATGGCTTTATTTCTCATATAATAGATTCATCTGGAGCACATCAAGACAGATGAGCTCTCTGACTTAGTTCCATCAGTCCATCCCCTGCATCAGAGACCCTCATTCTGATGATAGTGAGTCCTAAAGTTTTGTTTTTAACCTTTTCTCTCATTTAATGTGTAAGTATTATAGCTCTCTTATCTTCTTAACCATCCTTTCTCTTCTTAAAATCTAATTTATCTTTTCTCTTGTTAATATCTAACAGAATTTATATTCCACTTTACACTAACAGAGAATTCCATTTTTCGTATTAAATATATAGCCTTTATGTGCAATTCTCTTTTGAATAGCTTTCCCTCTAAATCAGTTACATCTTCATCTTCATCAGATCCCATATAAATGTAAAATTTTGTATTTTCTTTTTAGTACCATCTTTTTCTTTTTTAAACTTATGTGCCAGTTTCTTTTATCCTTTTATCCTGATTTTTTTTTCATTTTTCTGGCTTACATTTCTCAGTAACTAATTCATAAAATGTACGTAAACAATAATGTTTCTAAGCTCTTGTCTTACCAAAATGCTGTTAGTTTTCCCATATGAATCCAATTTTGCAGTGGTGTAGAATTCTAGCTTCAAAGCATTTTCCTGCAGAAATTTATGGACAATGTTTCATTATTTTTAATATGAAATATCTCAATATGTTTTGAAATTTCACTTAACTATGCATCTTCTAATTTTATTCAATATGTTTTATACTGAATAGACACTTTCAGTATGAATATTTTTTATTTTTTATTTTTAAATGATGGGCAATATTATTCTACTGGTTCTTAGATTTATTTTTTCCTTCTACTCTGTGGTAGAGACCTCCAGCTAGTCAAATTCATTCCTTGATCTTCCCTCCAGTGAGGTGTGGTCATGGGTGTAAGTTCTTCCCAGTGGATTATGAGCAGCAAAGATGTGCGCCCATTCTATAATGGATACCCATCATACATAGCACTCACATGCGCTCTTTGGTGATGACCTTTCCTCCCCCAGACTGCTGGTGATGCCTAAAGGGATCTTGCATATGACAGATCCACTGCTAGCCTGGCCCGCAGACGGTATACATGGAGAACCCTCCACCTACTACCAACCAGAATACCACATGCTTTGGAATATTTGAGCAAGAAATAATCTTCTGCTTCATTAAACCACTAAAATACTGAGATATATTTGATCATCTCCTAGTCTCCTCTAAAAATATACCATTCTTATGCTGTATGTACTGAATTTTTATCTCTTTGCATATTTATCATATTTTACTTCTATAATCTTTTGTACCACTCCTGTGAAAAATCTTTGAGTCAATCTCCTTGCTTATTACTTTTCAGTTGTGTCCATTCTTCTCTTTTTTGTCAAGGGTAATAATTTTTATTACCAAGAGTTTTAATTGATATTTTTTCAAAACAATCTGTTCTTATTTCTGGGATATAATGTCTTGCTTTATAATTCTGGAGATCTTGATTTATATTGCGATGTCTTCTGTTTCTTAATAACAACCATTCACTCACTTGTTTGTTCTTGTTTTGGTGACTTGGTTCATGATTTTATTGGCTTTTCTTTTTTTTTTTTTTTCTAATTCTAATCTTTTTTTTTTTTTTTTGAGGAAGATTGGCCCTGTGCTAACATCTGTTGCCAATCTTCCTCTTTTTCCTTTTTACTCCCTAAAGCCGCAGTACATAGTTGTGTATCATAGCTGTAGAGTTGTAGCTCTTCTTTGTGGGACACCACCTCAGCGTGGCCTGATGAGCAGTGAGTAGGTCCACACCCAGGATCTGAACAGGAAAACCCCGGGCAGGGAAAGTGGAATGTACAAACTTAACCACTACACCACCGGGCTGGCCCCTCTTTTTTTTTTTTTTAATTTGTGTTTTTTATTATTGTTTTTTTTGCTGGGAAAGATTCACCCTGAGCTGACATCTGTTGCCAATCTTCCTCTCTCTTTTTGTTTTCTTCCTCTCCAAAGCCCCAGTACATAGTTGTATATTCTAGTTGTAAGTCCTTCTAGTTCTTCTATGTGAGCCACTGCCACAACGTGGCTACTAACAGACGAATGGTGTGGTTCCATGCCTGGGAACTGATCCCAGGCAGCCAAAGTGGAGTGTGCCAAACTTGAACCACCAGGCCATCAGGGCTGGCTCTTACTGGCTTTTCTTAATTTTCCTTTTGTTAATATTTGGTGATTTTTGTTTCTATGTTCATCTTTCTATTAGAGGCTCTCTGTTAACCTATCTGTGCACACATTTTCCGTGTATCAAAGGTAGCCTCTATGGAGTCTATGGAAAAAAAGGTACATGCTGCCAATAGGCATGCGCCATTCCTGAATCTTCTAGATTTGGGCATTTTTCACTGTGCTGATTGTTTTCCCTCATTTCCTGAACACCTGCCACTCTCTCCCAAATACCTACACTCACTATTCCAGCCTGAGGGGAAACACTTCTAATGTTCACTGCCAACACAAATAGAGGCCAAGATATCAGACAGAAACCATCCCAGCATATGAAAAATAATGTCCATCAACATTGAATGCCAGAATAATGACCCTAGGGCTCTTCTGCCAGGGTATCTTTTATCTCTGAGCTTGAGGCGCTGTTGACCAAATCATACCTTTCATAGTAATCTTCCTCTGGCTATCCTATATTTTTAGTGATTTCTGATATTCCTAAATTGTTTTTATTTGCAGATGGGATGAACTCTTATTTTCCACAGATTTTATGACATTTTGTTTTCACATCATATTTTCTGCAATTTCTGGAAATTTTGGTGAAGGTTTGAGATGGATACCTGTTTCTGCTCAATTTTTCTTCTTTATCCAGTTTCCTTTCAAAAACTTTTCAATATCAAAGTCAGGCAGTAATCATTCCAAATTATCCTTGGTTTTTCTTGTCCAGTCAGTAACAGAATTGACTGCTTCTTAGAAATTGGGGGAGCAAAGACAAAATCACCAATGGCTGTGTAACAGGGTCCTATAAACTAGGACATTAAAAATCACGCACAAGATGTTGCTAGGTTTAAGACGACAAAGTCTGCCTAGCATTCAACAAGCTTCAGCCAGAGCCCTGATTCATCTGTATATTTTTATTCCAGTGGATGGATGATATGGACCCTTAAATATGGCAGACAAAGAATGTTTGCAGATTTCAAAAGTTTCCGATTAATACACTGAGCACTGTGAGCATATGACATTTCAAATATAATGATATCCTTTATTACAGTAATAACTAATATTTTCTAGCCCTTATATGTCCAATTCTGTTAAGTATTTTATGTATATTGCTTCTTAACTATCACTACGTCTCTATTAGTTAGGTACTTCTAGCTGTTTCATAAAAGAGGATAGTGAGACACGAAGACTATAACTAACTCATCCAAGGTCACATGAGTCAGTGACAGCATTTGAACTCAGGTCCACCCGAATTCAAAGTGCATACTTTTGAACGCTAGGCTATATTGCTATGTACTTCTATGCTACAAAACACTATGCTATATTTCTACATTGTTCCCCCACAGGCCATCCACTATTCTGATAAACCGAATAAATTTTATTTCATTTCAATGATAAGGAGTTATATTATTGATTCCATTTCAACCTGAAATTGCAGAGTGAACTAGCAACTCTAAGAGAAAGAATGAGATGATATATTTAAAACACTTAGCATAGGAGCTAACAGGTAAAACACATTTAGTAGTTATTGGATAATTGAAACCCTCTCATATGCTTCAAAAAGGCCCAGTTCTCAACTATTAACAAATCACATGCTCAGAACGTAGTTGAGATGCACTTATAGTGAAAGACCAGTCTCTGGACCTCCCAAAAGTATAAACTTTAGTGGTGAAATTTCTTGCTAATTTTTTACTTCGTTATCTCTCAACATATAGAAATGAAAAATTAGAATTCAAATTTCTGGAATAAACATTTGTCTATTTTCTTATAATCTTGGCCTGTTCATAATACCAAGATGTGCATACAGTATGATGCACATGTTGTACTGTGCCTTTAGTGGATAAACTCTGTGTGTGCGCGTGTTTGCCTGCTGATTTGTTTTAAAAAAAAGCGAAGTATAATGTACATTGCTTTCATTGTTTTAAATACCTTCAGGTACATTTTATTGCATTCATTGCTAACTAGGCTAGATGGAGGCAATAATCAAATGAATGTTTAGTACTTCTTAATTTTGTAGTCTTTGAATATCTACTACTTTGTGTTTTGACAACTCAGCAGTTCTTCTCTGCTACCCTTTGCTTTGCCTAAATTCCATGCTGCCTGGAGAATGAGAAAACACAGAGACAGATTGTAGGTTTAGATCATAAACTGATAATCACCTGCAGCATCCCATAATTTCCCTAAATGCAGGGAAAAGATATTTCTTAAGTCATGTAATTATGGTTTTATGTGGTAACCTTCACATTTCTGTTTGTGTGGATTGCAATTTCCAACTGCCTGCCATTTGCTCATAAAATTGAAATGTAAATCTAATTGGAGGCTAATGTGGCATTATCACTGTTGCCATGTTAGCTATTTATATGTATGTGTTACATGTATAAATAGCTGTTTTGAGTTTAAGCATTTCTGGCAAGACAATATCAACACAGAGGTAGTCTTATGGTAGAATAGAAGTATGTCAAGTACACAGTTTATATGTATGTGTTACATGTATAAATAGCTGTTTTGAGTTTAAGCATTTCTGGCAAGACAATATCAACACAGAGGTAGTCTTATGGTAGAATAGAAGTATGTCAAGTACACAGTTTACTTCAGGCCTTCAAAATTTGCTTGTGACATAAGAAGGATATATTATATATATATATAATCAATACTATGTTTTATTTCAGATAGTTAAAAAAAGACAATTAGTAGAGTACAAATTGTAAAACATTTCCCCACAGTAATGCTGTCAAACTGTTACACGTGGTATCCTCAAGAATGCTGACTTTCCTTGAGGAGACTCCAAGGCTGAAGGTGAGGAACAGTGTGATTATTGGTCTTAATAATAAACTCATTGATTTATGTATTCCAAATGTTTCCTTAATAATTCGTTATAGTTCCATAATTAACAAATTTAGCTTTTCTGAGCGTTTTTTTCTTCTTTTATATTTGCCTCACGGGAAGGTCATGATTTTTTGAAACCCAAATCAAAAGGAAAAAATATGTATATACATGATTTGATCAGACATGAATGCATCCCTTCCTTTGTTGAACCCAGTTAACTAGCTGGTTTACTTGTCTTTTGTGTATTTGGAGTTCTGGTCTGTTTCCTGATTTCTTTTGAGTCGTGGACCTTCTTTGAGTTTTATTTTTGGAGAAAGAAGGAAAAAAGTATGACCTTTTCAAAACAAAATACAAAACAAAGAGTAGAAGAGAGAGAATATCACAACTCATATTTATTAGCTTTCTGGACTAGGTCCTCTGACAAAGGAAGAATTCTATCAAGTCCCAAATGTCCATACCAGTGCCTTCTTGCCATGGCAAAATTGCTGATTGCAAATATCAGTTTTTCCATACAATGTTCCTTTCTTTTATTTTTTATGTTTTTATTATATTTTTTGTCTCTATTTATCCAAAACCATCTGTGTGAAATGGATAGAGAAAAGAAAATTTTCTCCATTAGATGTGCAGAGAAACTGAAGACCAGTGAGGCAGTCAGTCAGAGGCTACAGCTCTAACTAATCATACAAACTCTGTGACGTGGGTCCACCTTGTTGATTATTGTGTGCCCAGTAGGTAACATAGTGCCTGAGATGTAGCTGCTGTTTCTTAAATAAAAGTAAATGAATGACTGGGTGAAGAGGGCCCAAGCTTGAGACCACATCCCCACATGTCCCCCCATCAATTCACAGCTTTTTATCTGTGGCACATAGCTGGGAAGATTTATTCCCTCAACTTTCTGAGTCCTTCATTTTTAACTTTTATTATCCTGTAATCTTATTACAGACCTCACCACAGATTCTGACAATGGAGCATATAAAGGAACTTAGTAGATGATAATGGTTTATAATCATGGTCTTTTCCTTCTAGATTTAAAAGCTGACTCCAATTACAACCAGTGTCATTGTAATTAATATTTCTTAACATTAATGCTGTGCTTAATATTTTCGAAGCACTTCAGAGTTATTTAGTGAATAGCCCAACATTCCCATGAATGATGGCATTATTATTAGCTGCAGGTTCTGTAGATGAAGGTCCTGCTTAAGTGAAGAGACTCGCCTAAGGCAGTTGGCACATTTGTAAGAAAAGAAATTTGTTCGAATCTGTGGCTAGAGAAGAGCACCCTGTTGCAATGGACAAAGCACTTTTTGCTGAAAGTCAAGGGCTGTGTTTAGAAAGCCTCCTTTTTTTTGCACTGTGAGTGGAGCACAATGTTCATTCCCTGTGTCTTCTCTCCTCTTTAATCATGCCTTCACTTTCATTTCCCTACTTAACTCAGGAAAATCTCTGTCTCTAATGAGGTTGTATTGAGATTAGGGCCACACAGTATTGAAAGAGAAAGGTGTGTTGTTGCAGGGCTGCCTCATACCAGGCACTCTGCTAAGGATGACTCCTACATCCTTCCATGTACTACTGCTCGGTGAGTTAGGAAGACTTTTGTTTCATTTGATAGTTGGGGTATCGAGACTGAGGGGAGGAGGAGGGATGTGGTTGACTCCAGAACACCTCCTCCCCCCACTGCACTGAGCCAGAGGTGAGATAGTGCAACCTGGATTCTAGAGCCAGCTCTCCTGCTAATGAACATTTTATGTGACCTTGGATATTTCACTTCAATGTCAGAAGAGTATTACTTGGAGAAAAGACTTCCCTTTCTCTGTACTTAATAAACTCTATAATTGTTTATTAAAATTCTACTGTGTGCTGGATTCTATAGTACTGGGAACGGCACAATAGCAAGGTAGACCCACCCTTGCACTTGACCCTAATAATTGATCTTATTTTAAGAGTTTAGAAAATTGAGAAAAATAAAATTTATAAAAATGAAAAAAATACACTCCTAAGGCATGTGAGAATACTCTTTCTTACTTATGTAAAAGTCAGAAAACATCTGTTTAGAATTTAGGTCATCAATGCATTTTCTTGTCAAAAATTCCTAATAGTAAGGTCTGAAAGATTCAATATTATTTTTTATTGAACAGATGATAAAAAAGCTTAAAAATTAATTAGAAAAAAATTAAAAAGGCCCCTTTGTCATAATTCTAAGAGAACAGTTTTTCTTTTTGCACATAATCTACTTTTAATTCCCGTTCATGCATGTTGTTATATAGATACAGTGTATATAGCATTTAGGACCATTTTGTTTTTCACTGACTATTATGTTCTAGATGTTTTCTACACTTATTTAATTAACGCACATTTTTTTTTTTATTTTCACCTCATCTCATTTAAACATCATTTGGGCAGCATGTAAAATATACTTACAAGGCAATGAGATTATATGTAACGTAGAGGGTAAAGTTGAGGACAATGGATACGAAAGATCTGTGTTCAATTCACAGGTCCACTGTGTGATAAACGTATGACATTGGGCAAGTTATTTAGTGTCTGATGCCTCATTTTCTCTTTTGTTAAATGGAGATAATGTACTCACCTCATAGAGTTGTGAGCATTCAATAAAGTAGTGTATTAGAACTCTTGGATCACTACTTGGTACGGAGTAAGCACTCAACAAATGGTGTTATTAATAAAGAAATAATTCATAACAATGGAAATATATAACGGTAGAATATTAAGATGAAATAAGAATAGTCTTTGGTACAAAATACTGCACTCTAGAGTGTTTTATGCAGTCACTAAAAGAGTAGCACAATGTGGTAGTCTTCGATGTGTTTAAATATTTTATGTATAGACTTACATCATTTATTAAATCATATGCTTTTTTGATATTGTTTTCTACCTTCAGTTATTCTATATACTCTTGTAATAAATCCTTCCAACGACTTGTCTTTATAGATGTATTTCTTTGGGATAAGAGACAAAAGGTATAAATATTACCATATAAAACAGATACTGGAAATGTATTTTCAGAATAAGGTAAAACTGATTTTGTTAAATAATATCATTTTACCAAACACTGGATTTAACATACTTGAGCATTTAAATTCATCACATGAAATAAAAAACATAAGGAAAAAATAACATGACTGTGACGAGACTAAAAATGTAGGGTGCTTACCACATGATCCAGCAATTTCACTCCTTGATATTTACCCAAAGGAATTGAAAATTTGTGTCCATACAAAAACCTGCACACAGATGCTTATTGAAGCTTTATTCATGATTGCCACAATTGGGAAGCAACCAAGACATCCTTCAGTAGGTGAATGGATGAACTGGTACATCCAGACAATGGAAGATCACACAGTGTCAAAGAAATGAGCTATCAAGCCATGAAAAGACATGGAGGAAACTTAATGCATATTACTAATTAGAAGAATTCAATCTGAAAAGGCTGCATACTGTATGATTCCAACTGTGATACTGGAAAAGACAAAACTATGGAGACAGTCAAAGGATCAGTGGTTGCCAGGGGTAATGGTGAGGGAGGGATGAATAGACAAAGCCCAGAGGATTTTCAGGGAGTGAAATTATTCTGTATGATACTATAATGGTGAATACATGCCATTATATATTTTTCAAAACCCATAGAAGGTGCAACACTGAGAGTGAGCCCTAATGTAGACTATGGACTTTGGGTGATAATGATGTGTCAATGTAGGATCATCAATCGTAGCAAATCTACCACTCTGGTGCAGGATGTTGATAGTGGGGGAAGCTGTATTTATATGGGGGCAGGAGGTATATGCGTAATGTCTATACTTTCCTCTCAGTTTTGCTGTGAACCTAACACTACTCTAAAATAATAGTCTTTTTTTTAATGCATGATGAATGCCAACGCTTTAAAGTTTTTCACCTATGAGACCTATCTCAATGGTGATGATGAACCCTTCAGCCCAGATGATTTCAAATAATTTACGCATCTTCTTTCAAATTCACTATGTTAAGTAAAAGAGATTATGTACATCGAATCTCAGACTTCAAAACCATAACATAGTGCATTTATGTTTCAAAGCTATATATACTCTCACATACACACATTTATATATGTATATATACCTATATGCATCACTTTTAAGAAATTCATATATATATAAATTTTTTAAAGGCTTCTTGATCCTAAGAAAGACTAGATGGTAGCAATGTGATCAGAGATGTAACGATCATACGATTTGTATAAAACACTATGCTAGACATTGGGAAAAAAAGCGATATAAGAGAAAGGCATTTTTTCAGAAAGCTCAAAATCTGGTTGGAGAAACAATATAATGTGGAAGATTTGTAGTCAGCAGTGGGAATGGGTTTCAGCAGTAATAGGAAAAGGTGAAGGACCCTTGTGTTCTCCAGAGCCACCATTTCAGAAAACTTGGTGAAGATGATGTTTACATCATTAAAAGTGATGCATTTTAGTAATTTTTTCCTCTGTCTAGGAATTCACCTCTCCTACAGGGTGATACAATCTCATTTAGATCTTGTTTTCCAGACAACTTGCCATTCCATTATCATATTACTTAGAGTGTATCAGTCACTTTGTTCGCACTGCGTGTGCCTCATTTGTAAATGACATTGTCAAGGCTATTATTGCAGCTGTTTGCGGAATGTCAGAAAGCTGTCAAACCCAGCAGAGTCAAACTATTGCAGCAAACAGCAAATGAAACATGCTCATAAATGATTAAAGGCACTTCATATGTGATCCTCACCAAAGAAATGGAAATGTTGTCAGACCGAGTCATCATCTGTTTTCTGCACCTGGGATCAAGCGAAAGACAGTTGCTGCTAATAATCAACTAGGAGAATGCCTGTCTCTCTAAAGGAAAGGGAAGCCCTGGAGGAAGAGCCTTTCAATTTGAATGCAGTCTTGTCACATCAAGTGGGAGTTACTCCCTTGTTTTTAGACTCATTATGTAAACTCTATTGTATTCCTTTTGGTGACATCCATAAAAAATATTAGTAATCTGAAAAACAACATAAAATAAAAAAATATCAAAAGTAACAACCAAACACACACATGCACACAACCAGCATTGATTCAAAAGGAACTCATCCACTTGGATATATCTTTTCTTTGTTGACAAAGTAGCCACCTTTATTAAGGAGAATATTACATATATTTAGTGAGATTTGTCCTCAATATGCTCATTGACAGTAGGTCAGGGTCCCAAATGATAATGGAATTCCACTTTTTCAGTTTTACCATTTGGAGAAATTGAGGCCTCTGAAATTAGTTGTCCATGATCACATCTAGTTTAATGAAATTGATGGGGCATTTGGTGGTAAACTGATCACCCTCCAAAACAAGATTTTGATATAAACTTAGCTATATGCAGACAAAATGAGAAAAGCACTCTTAGAAGATGTGTTTACACATGGCTCAAAGAGACAGGTCCAAATCACATATAGTCTTTAAAAAAATCAGCTTTGTTCATGTCTAAAACTCCACTCACAGTGGAGTTTTAACAAATGTGCATCACCACAAATATGATATAGAGCATTTCTGTAAGTCCAAAAATACTCCACTCCCATTTGCATAAAATTCTTCTTCCTACGCTCTAGCCCCTGACAACGACTTATCTGTTTTTCTCTCTATTGATTAGCCTTCTGTAGAATCTTGTATAAACAGGCTGGCTTTGTGTCTGGATTCTTTCCCTTAGCATAATGCTTTTGTGACTCACGTTGTGAACATGTTGTGGCCTGTATCAGTAGTTCTTAACATATGCTAAACATTAATGTTCATTCTCCTTTACCTTATCAGAGTTTGTCAAAAACTTTAGAAATTTGACAGTGTTGAGGGGCTCACGATGGAATAATTAATAGTTCTTGAAGGGGAAGTGCTAAGCCATGTGCTGGGTGTGTTCTACACATTAGATTCCCTTCATAACTCTTTTTTTTTTTTTTTTTTGTGAGGAGATCAGCCCTGTGCTAACATCTGCCAATCCTCCTCTTTTTTTGCTGAGGAAGACGGCCCTGGGCTAACATCTGTGCCCGTCTTCCTCCACTTTATATGGGACGCCGCCACAGCATGGCTTGCCAAGCAGTGCGTCGGTGCGCGCCTGGGATCCGAACCAGCGAACCCCGGGCCGCCACAGCGGAGCGCGCGCACCCAACCGCTTGCGCCACCGGGCCGGCCCCCCTTCATAACTCTTTAAGACAGAGTTTTATTAATGAAATGAAAACCAAAGCTCATCAGATGTATAGGAAAATGTTAAGAATCTCAACAGCTAACCAGGACACAGGAAGTGGAGAGAAAATTTTGTGCTTCAATGGAAAACTATGCAGTGTCTAGAGCACTATTTCCAGGTTATCTGACTGTAGGGAGTTTTTTTATAACGCTGTAAATTGTGGATAATGGATAGCAATGCAGATAATTCTTGTCTATAGACATGCAAATTCTGTCCGGTGGAAGTTCAGTTTACTTCCCTCTCCTCTGTGGAAGGTGCCAGATTTGCCTCCCATTTGCACATTCATTTTAATATTCCTTATCTATAAACATGTCTGTTCTTTGGATTCTCTTTTGAACCATTGTAACATCTTACCAATTTTCTCACTAGTGAGTAAA
The DNA here is from genome assembly GCF_020826845.1 of Diceros bicornis minor. NCBI lineage: Eukaryota > Metazoa > Chordata > Mammalia > Perissodactyla > Rhinocerotidae > Diceros > Diceros bicornis. The sequence continues at coordinate 9,802,009 of NC_080749.1, read as the reverse complement.
ATAAAATTTTTAACAGATGTTCATTTTTATACATGTATGAGAATCGTGATTTTACCTTTTTTCTTTTTTTGAAAATTATCTTTTAACAGAAGGGAATTAAACTCAGGTTTTGTGACCATAAATTCTCTCCACTGTACCATGATTACCTCACATATTTCCATGATACTTTACCTCTGTCATTATCAATTCCCTTAACACATCAAAAAATATGTTTGCATTTTGAACTCTCTTCTCTCAAAGATATAACAATCTCCCAGGATAAATTTATCTTTTCTACAACAAGCCGACCTTGTGAATGGCATATGTGAGTTGTAAGGGAACTATATAGCTTTGTTTTATAAAGATCAGGCTTCATCAAGTTGTAGCATTAGCAGGAAGCTTGTAACCTTAAAGAAGATGAGGTCATGTCAGACTATCTCCCGTAAGACGTGAAACTGAGGCTTCTCTAAACTCTGACTTTTCTAGCTGCCAACATTTTAGGGAGCATATTAGTGGTAATATTTGCTGGTGAAGAAATCCAGGAAAAAAAGGACATGCTGTTTCTCTGCTCTATTATCCATATAGGTAAAATCTGTGTTTGGTTCTCATAGGAAATGCTGGATTAGAATAAACCAAATGTCTAAGTTTTATTTATGTCTTGGAATTATAAATAAAGTCCAAGTATTATAAGGGACTTTTTGACGTCATCTGGGCCAATCTCCACGTGATGTTTCAATCCCACCTATAAAATCTTTTTCAGATGATTGCTCTGGCTATGTGTAAATACTTCCAATGAATAAAAGTTCACCATTATCCAAAAAACCCAATCTATGCTCAGGAGCTCTGATGGTCAGAAGTTTCCCATAGATTACGGTGCTTCTTTACCTGTGAGGTTATAATGTGTACCACTTACTAAGGATTTATTTTAAGTGAGGCACTGTACTGGACATATAAGTATCCACTGATCCTTACAATTTCTCTAAGGTGCTGTTATCTCATTTTATGGAGATGGAAATTGAGGCCCAGGAGATAAGTAACTTGCCTCCAAATCCAAAAGTTTGTCTCTCTTAACTGTCAAAATTGGAATTCAGACTCAGAGTTGCATGACTCCAAACTACCCTCCCCTCTCTGTTTTTAAAATTTAGCTCTTGAAACCATCCAACAGCTCAAATTCTTCTTCCTGGGGATAATATACAGAGTTTGCAGTATTTAGTAAGGAGTCAGTATTCCTGTCTTTTTGAGTTGTGACATTGGGATGCTTAAATTTTCAGTGTTGTAGATACAATAATTGCTATTATGGAATCCTTCGTTGTTCTCTAGTTTTTACAAAGGGAACTGATCATGGGCCAATTATAGTTCTCTTTTGGAACATATGCTAGATATTGTAGTTGCAAGAAACAGAATCTACTCTAACAAGTTTAAGCAAAAAAAAAAAAATTATTAAGGGATATTAGATAGATTTCAGAGTCTTCACCAGGGGCAGATGGTCAAGCTCTGAATCTTCACAGTCAGGAACCACCCCCAGTCATCACCATGGCACTCCTGTGTCAAAGACACTGCCTATGCCGCCTCTTGGCACAATATCTCACCTTGATGATGCTGACACTTGCCCCAGAAGCCCTCCAACTGCTGTCCCTGTAAAACCATTCACCTTCACCCACCACCACCCCTGCCAAAAGATGAATTCTATGTGATACATACTTCCTCATATTGCTTTGTTTCAAATAAATTCTAATACAAGTGTAAATGAGAGCTGCAGCCTAGTTCACATGTCTGAGACCTAACGGAAAAGACTTTGGTGGAAGGAAAAGTATAGCTTCTATTACTTGGGGATGAGAAGGACATGATCATAGACAAAGCAAGAATATTCCCATTAAGATATATGATGTATGTCCACTGAAGGAAGTGTAGTGTGTGGAGAAGCAGAGTCTGTGATTATGAAAAAAAAAAAATTCACACATTTGCAAAGTCATCTGACATACTGGTGTTTCTAGTGTATTCCATAAATGTACCCAATCTCAAAGCAGTTTGTTCTTGGCAGTGACTTAAGTTTCTTATCATTTGGAAGCTTGGAGATGACAACTGGATTTACCAATCTTTTCCCTAGTTTTTCATATGGAAGAGATCCGGCTTTACTGTACCAAACCTAGGACCTTTCAATTTTTCTGTGAATTACTTCCATTGTCATTTTTTCCATTTTTCTCTGTTTCATATGAAATTTCATACCTCATATCTTATTTCACATATAGTATATCCTCTGGGAAGATATTTTAAATGCATGAAAGAATAAATTACTTATAGAACATTAGTCTATGAAATTCAATTTTGTATTTAAGTTTGGTTAATTCAGATCTTATGATGAAATATGTTCTCCTTTATTTCTTATGTGGGAGACATCATTATTTTATTCTCATTTAAAAATCTTGGACCATGGAAGACCCAGCTCAATTTCTACTTTTTTAAACAGCCAGTTCAGACCAATTTAACTTGAAGTGACATCTCATTTCTCTGAATTTCTGAAGCAAGGGTTATCTATGGCATTTATTTAACCATTAGTAATATGTTCTTTTGTGATATAAAAAAAGATGTCCATAAGCTGGCAGAAGGAGCATGTGATCAAGGCCAAAGGACTAGTGTTAGGAATCTACAAGTACGGTCAAGTTGTGCTTTTATAATAAGTTTTTATATGATATAGTGCTAGTCTCCTGTAATTTTCTTTACTTAATATTTTCTTTGTTATTTTTATCTATTTATGTTTCCTCTTTACATTCGGAATATTTGCCACACTTCAGAGAAATGCCATTGTGATTTAGATTGAAATTGCATCAAATAAGTCAATTATTGTGAGAAGCCTTCATATCCTTTTTCGAGGGAAATCCTCTATTTCTCTGTTGACCCCTCTCTAATCAGATATTAACATGGTCAATTCATTCATATCTTAAAATACCCGTCTTCAATCCCTACCTCAACACCTTATGTCTTTGTACTTCTTCAACATCAAGCTTCTTAAAGGAGTTAACTGTACTTGCTATCTTCTTTTCCTCATATTTTGTGCTAGGGTGACATTCATCCTGGTTTACAGGGAATAATACCCTTTCAGGCTTGTTGTTTAGTCGTCTGTCCGTCTGGTTTAACACTCATTCCTAGAGTTTTATTTTTAAACTAATGATCATTAGTTTTTGCATTAACATAAGCTGGGATAGATTTGGTAAAACTCCACTTCACATTTCTAACTTCTGTCATGGTCATACCTCACAGTGGTGAGGACATGTACAATAGACAGACCACACTTTAACATGAGGTTTAATCTGGAAGGACAGAGTGAGTCCAGGCTTTCAGAAGAAAGGCCAGGTGTACTGACCACTACTTAGCTGGGGGTGGAAAGGGGAGAAACTAAGGAATTCCATCCCAACCCACTGGCCACACCTCCTACTCTCCAGGTTGCTGCACATTTTACCTCTTCCTGGTCCTTGCTGGGGCCAGTCCATAGGCCTGTAACCTGAAGAAAAGAGTGCATGAGGCCTGGACCACCTGGAAAAACTACCTTGTGGTTATCACAGCCTTTGAGCTTGTCCCTTCTGTTGCTCCTGGAAACGGCAGAGGACATGCATTTGCCCAACTGCTCCTGTAGGCTATTTCTTCCACCTCTCATCTCCCTGTACTGACTTTCCAATTTGCCCTGAATTTCTAATCACTCCTCCTCCAGGTCCAGCCCACCTCTGTATAAGGGCATGGTTTTCAAGCTTTTAAGATTCAGGCAAGCCTGATTGCAGCCTAGGAAGATGGAGGAAATTCATTCATCTTAACACTTCAAAAGGCATTTAAGTCTGAAGTGCCTAAGAATGATGGGGATCTAAGACTCTTCACAACCATTTCCCTTCTCAAAGACTGTACATTCTAGTTTCCACAGAACCTGCATCCATATCTTTATTCTCAGGTCTCAAATAGCCAAATGACGAGTTTTATTGATCCATGAGTACAATAAAATCAATGTGTAGCATACTAAATAAATATCTTTAAAATATTTAATTGGTAACAATTTTAGCACCTCCTCATTCTCAAAATTATTCAAGATTGGCTGATCACTCTTGCCACCATTTGAATTCATCTTTGTTCCACTAAAACTATTCTTGCTAAGAGATCAGTGATCTCTATGCTGCTATATCCCACAGGTACTTTCCTTTCCCTTTCTTCCTTGACCTTTCTGAAGCCTTCAGTACTGTTGGGAATTACATCATATTTGACATACACTCTCTGCTTTTGGTTTCCGTTATATCATACTTCTTTGGTTTTATTTCTATCCCCTAAGGTGGTCCTCACAAAATTCCGTAATTAACCATGTTATAGTTTTTTTTTTTAATTGTGTTAAAAAACACATAACATAAAATTTGCCATCTTAATCATTTTTCAGTGTACGTAATATATGCACATTGTTGTGCAACAGATCTCTGGAACTTATTCATATTACAAAACTGAAACTCTATACTTGTTGAACAACTACTCCCTTTTTCCCCCTCCTCCCAGCCCCTGGCAACCAGCATTCTACGTTCTGTTTCTGAGTGTGACTATTTTAGATACCTCATGCAAGTGGAGTCTTACATTATTTGTCTTTATGTGACTGGCTTATTTTACTTAGAGTAATGTCCTCGAGGTTTATCCGTGTTGTAGCATATGACAGTACTTCCCTCCTTTTTTGAGGGAGAGTAACATTATATTGCATGTATATACCACATTTTGTTCACCCATGTATCCATCAGTGGACATTTAGTTGCGTCTACCTCTTGGCTATTGTAAACAATGCTTCAGTTAACATGGGTATGCAAATATCTCTTTAGGATCCTGTTTCAAGTCTTTTAGATATAAACCCAGAAGCAAGATTGCTGGATCATGTGGTAATTCCATTTTTAATATTTTTTGTGGAAACTCCATGTTGTTTTACATTCTCACCAACAGGGCACAAGGGTTCCAGTTTCTCCACATCGTCACCAATATTTGTTATTTTCTGTTTTTCTGATAGTAGTCATCCTAAAGGATGTGAGGTGATATCGTATTGTGGTTTTGATTTGCGTTTCCCTGATAATTAGGGATTCTGAAAATATTTTCATGTTTGTTGTCTGTTTGTGTATCTTCTTTGGAGAAACATCTATTCAGGTCCTTTGCTCATTTTTTAATTGAGTTATTTGTTCATTTTTGTTGTAGAGTTGTAGGAGTTCTTTATATATTCTGGATATTAACCCCCTATCAGATATAGGGTTTGCAAATATTTCTCCCATTGCAGAGGCTACTTTTTCACTCTGTTGATTATTTCCTTTGTTGCACACAAGTTTTTAAGTTTGATATAGTCCCATTTACCTATTTTCACTTTTGTTGCCTCTGCTTTTGATGTCATACCCAAGAAATTGTTGCTAAATCCAATGTCATGAAGCTTTTCCCCTGTTTTTTTCTAGGAGTTTTATAATTTCAGTCTAATACTTTATCTTATTTTGAGTTAATTTTTGTATATGATGTAAGGTAAGTATCCAACTTCATTCTTTTGTATGTTGATATCCGGTGTTCCCAACACCATTATTTGAAGAAACTATCCTTTGTTAATTGCGTATTCTTTCCACCCATGTCAAAGATCATTTGACTATAAACACAATGGTTGATTTAAGGGTTTTCTCTTCTGTTTCATCAGTCAATAATGTATTTGTCTTCATGCCACTACCATACTGTTTTGGTTACTGTATCTTTATAAGAAGTTTTGAAATTAGAAAGAATAGGCTGCTGTTTTTCTTTTTCAAGATATTTTTCCTATTTGAGGTCCTTCAAGAGTCCATATAAATTTTAGCATGTTTGTCTCTATTTCTGGAAAAAAAAAATGCCATTAGGATTTTGATGGGGATTGCATTGAATCTGTATGTTGCTTTACGTAGTATGAGCATTTCAATGATATTGAGACTTCCGTTCCATGAACTCAGGATATCTTTCGATTTATTTGTTTCTTCTTCAACTTCTTTCAGCCATATTTTGTAGTTTCCAGAGTAAAAGTCTTTTGCCAACTTGGTTCAGTTTATTCCTAAATATTTTATTATTTTTTGATGCTATTGTACATGGAATTGTTCTCTTAATTTCCTTTTTGGATTCTTCCTTGTTAGTGTATAGAAATACAACTGACTTTTGCATGCTGATTTCATATTTTGCAACTTTGCTGAATTTGTTTATCCTAACAGTTTTATTGTGGAGCATTTAGGGTTTGCTACATGTAAGGTCATGTCACCTGCAAACAGAGATAATTTTCCTACTTCCCTTCCTATTGGGATGCCCTTTATTTCTTTTCCTTGTCTAATTTCTCTGCCTAGAACTTCCAGTAGTATGTTGAATAGAAGTGACAAGAGTGGGAACTTCCAGTAGTATGTTGAATAGAAGTGACAAGAGTGGGTATATGTGCCTTGTTCATGATCTTAAATGAAAAGCTATCAGTTTTTCACTCTTAAGTATGATGTTAGTGTGGGTTTTTCATATATGGATTTTATCATTTTGAGATAATTTCCTTCTATTCCTTCTTTGTTAAGTGTTTTCATCATGAAAGTGTATTGGATTATGTAAAATTATTTTTTCTGCATCAATTAAGAGGATCATATGGTTTTTCTCCTTTGTTCTGTAATGTGGTGTATTACATTGATTGGTTTTTCTATGTTGAACCATCCTTGCATTCCAGGAATAAATGTCACTTGGTCATGGTGTGCAACCTTTTTTAGTGTGTAGTTAAATTTGGCTTGCTACTGTTTGCTACTGTTTGTTTTGTTGAGGTTTTTTGCATCAATATTCATCGGTTATATTGGTCTGTAGTTTTGTTTTCATTTTTTAGTATCTTTAACTGATTTTGGTATCAAGGCTATACTAGCTTCATTAAATGACTTTCAAAGTGTTCCATCCTCTTCAATATTTTGGACAAGTTTGAGAAGGATTGTTGTTAATTCTTTTTTAAATGTTTGTAGAATTGACTAGAGAAGCCATCAAGCCCTGAGCTTTCCTTTGTTTGGTAGCTTTTGATTACTGATTCAGTCTCCTTACTAGTTACAGGTCTATTTAGATTTTTTACTTCTTCATGATTCAGTCTTAAAAGGTTGTATGTTGTAAGAATTAATCCATTTCTTCTAGGTTATCCAATTTGTTGGCATATCATCACTCATAGTAGTCTCTTATGATCCTGTTAATTTCTGTAGCATCAGTTGTAAAGTCTCCTCTTTCATTCCTGATTATTTTTATTTGAATCTTTTATTTTTTTTCTTAGTTTAGCTAAGGATTTGTCAATTTTGTTGATCTTTTATAAAAAACAACTCAGTTTCATTGATATTTTTCTATCGTTTTTAATTCTCTATTTCATTTATTTCTGCTCTAATATTTATTATTTTTGCTTCTGCTAACTTTGAGTTTAGTTTGTTCTTCTTCTTCTAGTTCCTTGATGTTTAAAGTTAGGTTGTTGATTTGAATTTTTTCTTCTTTTTTAACGTAGATATTTCCTCTATATACTTCCCTCTTAGTACAGCTTTTGCTGCATTGCAGACATTTTGTTTTATTTTTTTTTCATTGTCATTTATCTCAAGATTCTTTTAGATGTCTTTTTTGACCCATTGGTTGTTTAGCAGTGTGTTATTTAATTTCTTCATACTTTGAAATTTCCAGTTTTCCTTTTGCTATTGATTTCTAGTTTCATTCCATTATGGTTACAAAAGATATTTGGTATAATTTCTATCATCTCAAAGTCGTTAAGACTGGTTTTATGGCCTAATACATGATCTATCCCATAGAATGTCCATGTGCTCTCGAGAAGCATATGTATTCTGCTGCTATTAAACAAAGTGTTTTGTATATGTCTGTTAGGTCCAACTTGTCTATAGTATTGCTCAAGTCTTCTGTTTCAATATTGACCTCCTGTCTAGTTGTATCAATTATTGAATGCAAGGTATTGAAATCTCACACCATTGTTGTGTTACTATCTGTTTCCCTTCAATTCTGTCAATATTTGCTTCATATATTTGAATGCTCTGATGTTAGGTGCATATATATTTATAATTGTTATATATTCATAGTGAATTGACTCCTTTATCATTATATAATGTTCTTCTTTGTCTCTTGTAACAGTTTTTGACTTAAAGTTTATTTATTTATTTTTAATATAGGTATGGCCACCCTTGCTCTTTTTTGGTTACTATTTGCATGGATTATCTTTTCCTCTCCTTTCACTTTTAGCCTATATATGTCCTTACATCTAAAATGAATCTCCTGTACACAGTATATCATTGGATCTTGTTTTTTTATCCATTCAGCCACTCTATGTGTTTTGACTGGGGACTTTAATTCATTTACATTTAAAGTAGTTACTGTTGGAAAAGGAATTACTGTTGCCATTTTGTTCATTGTTTTCTGTATGTTTTGTAGTTTTTCTCCCTCTTTTCCTCTTTCAGCTTTCCTTTGTGTTTCATTGATTTGATTGTAGTGACAGGCTTTGATTCCTTTCTTACTTTCTTCTATGTATCTTCAATAGGTGTTTTTCTGTGGTTACCATGAAGATTCATAAAGTATCTTATAGTTGTAGCAATCTATTTTAAATTGATAACTTTACTTCAACTGCATATAAAAACTCTACTCTTTTATATCTCCTCTCCCTCCATTTTATGTCATCGTTGTTACAAATTACCTCTTTTATATATTGTATCCATTAACATAGTTTTATAGTTATAGTTATTTTAATGCTTTTATCTTTTAAATTCTAAGCCAGAATTAAAAATGATTTACATACCACCATTACAGTATTACAGACTTCTCTGTTTGTGTATATATTTACTTTATTTCAGAAAGCTTTATATTTTCATATACTTTTGTGTTTCTGTCTAGTGTCCCTTCAGTTTAACTTTAGCATTTCTTGTAAGTCAGATCTAGTAGTGATGAACTCCCTCTACTTTTTTTTTTATCTGGGAAGATCTTTATTTCTTCATAATTTTGGAAAAAGATTTTGCTGGATATAATATCTTTGGTTAGCAGCATTTTTTTTTCCTTTCTTTCTTCTAACATTTTGAATATGTCATCCTACTATCTTTGGCCTATAACATTTCTGGTGACAAATCCACTGATAATCCTATGGGTGTTCCCTTATACATGACTAATTGCTTTTCTCTTACTGCTTTCAAGATTCTCTTTTTGTCTTTGGCATTTATCAGTTTGGTTATGATGTGTCTCAGTATGGACCTTTTTGGATTTATCCTGGTTAGAGTTCTTTGAGCTTCTTAAAGTTGAATTTCCATTTTCTTCCTCATATTTTGGAAGTTTTTGGCCATTGTTTCTTCAGATAAACTCTCTACCCTTTTCTCTCTGTTTTCTCCTTCTGGGATGCACATAATATGTGTAATCGTCCCTTGATGGTATCCCATAAGTTCCTTAGGCTTTCTTCACTTTTCTTTATCTTTCTTCTTTTTGCTCCTCTGATTCAATAATTTAAAGTGAGCTGTTTTTTAGTTCATTAGTTCTTTCTTCTGCTTGATCAAGTCTGCTGTTGTACCCCTTTAGAGAAATTTTTAACTCAATTGTATTCCTCAGCTCCAGAATTTCTATTTGGTTATTTTCTATGGTTTCTATGTTTGTTTATATTCTCTTTTGTTCATACATCATTTTCCTTATTTTGTTTAGCTGTCTATCTGTATTCTCATGTAGCTTTGTGAGCTTCTTTAAAATGACTATTTTGAATTCTTTGTAAGGTAATTCATAGACCTATGTTTTTTTAGTGTTGGCTTCTCGAAATGTATTTTGTTTTCTTGATTGGGCTGTGTTTCCCTGTTTCTTCAGATGTTTTTTTATTATTTTTTTTTTGGCATTTGGTTACTTGAAAAAATAACCATCTCTCTCAGTCTTTATGAACTAGCATCATAGAGGGGAACATCTTCACCGATAAGCCCAGCTAGAGATTCTGGGGCTGGTTTCAAATCTTTTCTGTGGATTTGTCTTTGGGTGTGTGCGTGTAATTCTCCAATTATGGAGGGTTGCTGGTTTCTTCCTTAGGAGTTTGTAATATTTTCCTCCCTCTGGTGTCTGTCTGTGGCACAGCTGATTCTCTGGGTTTACAACAAGCCACTGAGCTCCCCTTTGTTCTCTTTTCCTTCAATGGAGAAGCTGCAAGTTGGGCATTTTCTCTTGATTGTACCAAGCTACACTGGCCTGGGGTAAGGGTTGTTGTGGGTGAAATGCATCAACTTTTCTTACCCATTTCAAAGCAGCTGTTCTTAGCTTTGTGCTTATCTGAGGTACTGTGACTTCTTAACTGGTTTCTGGAGTTTTCATAAAGTCCTTTTGAACTATATATTGTGTAAGTCAGTGTCTCTTTGGGGAATGATATATGGGACTCCATACTCCACCATTTTGCTCATGTCCTGTTATAGTTTAATATAATAGCCCCTAAACACTACGCATGTCTGACTTCCACATTAATTATAAGAATCTTTGGGAATAACAACTGTATGTGAGTTTAATTTCTTTCTATCTATCTATCTATCTATCTATCTATCTATCTATCTATCTATCTATCTAATCTTATATCTTTCCTTATATTTATATGTGTGTATATGTATGGCTATGTGCATATATATATTAATATTGATAATTCTAATTTCTTCTTTAGTGCTAGCACTAGTAGACATTCAAGAAATATGTTTATATTGTTGATCTATAAACTTGTAGTAGAGAATAATCTTTTAGAATTTCTTTTCAGGAAAGATTGAAAAATCAGTAGTTGATTACGAGAAATAATGCTTTATTCAAAACTGGTTAAATAACTAGTATGTTTAATGGATTGACTGTAAATATAGACAATGCTTTTCAGGGACATTTCCCAAGGACAGTTACTTGGCCTTGTCAGATGCATCATGTTTACTGCTCACTACCCAGGTTTCCTTGGGCTTCCACTGTGTGGTCAATGCCACTCCTTATGGCCATTCTTGTGATGCAGCTTCATGATAGAGAAGCTTCTGAGAGACCAAGGTTTATAAAGTGGGCTCTTATAAAGTACCCAGAAAAGTTATCTTGAAAGAAAAAAATAGAAAGTGCTTTCTGCCTCTGATAGATTTGTTTGAATAATTTAAAACACTATATCAACAGCAATCACCTCATTACCATCCTTTACCCCCAGTACCTATGATTGCTGACAAGTCAATTAATATTAAGCTTATTATCGTTGCAGTACCATGAGCAGGGTTCCTTGTAGCATTGCTACCAACCCCCTGGCTTATACTGTGTACCTATCACCATCCTCCTCCTCCTCCTCCTCATCATCATCACTGTTGTCATTATCTTCATCAATCATCATTACCAAGTTTTGAATATTCTTATGTCCTAGACATTGTATTGGGAGCATCACACATATTTTACCAACGTATGAACATGTGTGATAATCATTACCTCCATTTTACAGATAAGGTAATTCAATTGAGACATAATAAGTAATTTGATTAAGGACAAACAGATAATAAATTCAAGACTAATATTATTCCCTAACTTGGGAAAGAGAAGAAATTACCCCTGTAATACATTCTGTTTTATCAAGTGAGACACAGCAATCAGCCTTCACTTCCTTGATTCACCCCTGGTCTCTTGCCGCAGCTTGTGGGTGTATAGATAGGCTATGTCTTCAAGGAGTGAATCTAGAAACACCAAAGGAGCTTACTATTCAAGAGAGTGTCCAAGTGCTGAATCCTTTAATATCCTCCCCCGGTAGGGAAGCTCTCTTTCAGAGATCTCTTCTGGTGACTCTTTGGTTGCCCTCTGGACCTCCTTTCCTCACTTTCCTCAATTTTATTGCAGAGGATTTCATTTGTTCTGAACCTGGCACAGTTTTATCCTCTCTATGTACATCTTTATTTGGATAAGACAGCTTTCAAATCTTCTAGGCAGCAAGATGTTTATACTTTGGGTTATATCTTTAGGTGAGAGGCAAAAGTCCCTTCAAGCCTCTGTACTCTCTACTCCCATTCAATGTATTTGTATTTCAATATTAAGTAAGTAGACAAATAAGGATTTTTTTTGTGGTGCTGGAGGTGGTGGTAGTAGTTGTGGGTTTATTTTATACTTTTCCTCTCAGGAATTCATTGATGCAGTGACAAGGGTTTATTATTAGATTGATTTATATATAAATCTAGATATAGAGATATATAGAGATACAGATATAGATATATAAAACTCAGCTGCTGTAAAACCTGAGTTGCCTTTTCCTACTTGAGTCTCAGTTTCTTCACCTTGAAAATGGGAATAATAAAACCTACTTTACATTTGTCTTGCCATAATCAAATGAGGGACAGGAAAAGCTAGATCTATTACAAAAAGAATAACTCAAGCCTATTTTTGTCTGATCATGATGGCACTGGGAATTCAAGGATGATGCAAGCATTTCCTCAAAATTCTCAAGAAGTGCCTCAGTTGGAGCTGTGGCAACTTTACATGGGGTCCTAAAATGTGTCTCTCTCCTTTCTTTGGTCTTTTTCTGCCTCAGCTCCCCCACCTATCTGGAGTTGCTGCTTGACCTTGAAAATATTGTTTCACATAACAACCCCTTGAAGCTACATAATTCTTTATAGTGGAAGACCTATAGGAAAGGAGTCTCACTTGTAATATTGATCACATTTCATGGAAAAACTTCGATGCGTGAGTTTTCTAAAAGTAAAACAAAACAAAATGTAACACAAACTTTTCAGCTAAGATGAGAATGGCGCGAAGAACAAGTGGTGAGGTTGCAGAGGATACCATAGTGCCACATAAGAATAGCACCTCATATGCTGCTTAGAACAAGTCAATCACGTGAAATAATTAGAGCCCTCCCAAGAATGACCTTGAAGTAATTTCTCAGAAGGGATAGCTGCCCTTCCAAGATCAGAATGAGTGAAAAACACATGTAAACACACACATCAACACACATACACAGACACACAATTCAATAAATGACCCAGAAAAAAACAAAACTATGCTATATAGAATCATGCTAATGGAGGTAAATGCAATGAGAACCAAGAGGCACCTCCTCTTTTGGCAATGACTTCTTAAATAAAATGAGAGTTTATCACCTGTGGAAAGGTATCTCATACCAAGATGAAGATGTGCTTCATGTCTTGTGCTTTTAGTGTAGATTTGATTTTTCAGGCTGGTTAAATGGGTTTGGGAGGGGACAACAGGTGTGAGAGACAGGGATTTCTGAACAGCAAGGTGCTTGCCTTGGGATGCAATCTTGGCTACTGAGGGAAGCTAGGAACTGTTGTTATAGTCAAATTAAATTTTTGATTAAGTATTTTGTTTAAGTATTATTGCTTTCACGACCTGAATTTCTAAGTAAAAATATTTTGAAAACATTACACATTTTGTATACCATCAGCTTTGTTTCAATCCCAATTGTGTCATTATTAGTATCATTCTTTTTTAACTCTCCAGTGTTTCAAATCTTAACACTTAAGGCTCAATCCTGAATTTTTGATGCACATAGTATAATTTGTTCCCTGTGATCCTAGAGGGTTTTTGTTTCTATATTCTCAGTTTTTTGCCCCCGAGTGCTGATTTCTTTTCAGAACTGAAAGGAGCCAGAAATAAATTTCAGCCTTCTAAACTAGGGGTATGTTGGGAAAGAGGTTCAAAAATCTTACATCCATCCAAGAGCAGCAGTTTCAGTACTGAGACACAACTGGTAATGAAATCTGGTGGATCTCTAGGGAAAATCTTGACCAGGCTGAGAGCCCAGAAGTTCTGAGTATTTGAAATGTACTTAACATGCTCCACTGAGGTGTGGAACAAATGCTGAAAGACCACAAAATCCATGGGGGTTGTTTAGCGGAACTGACTATATTGTGGTATCTACCTCTATTTCGGGGCCAAAAAATATAATTCTGTTTAAGCCCTGACTTTGTTTATGACGAATATACATTGGGTTTTCAAAACTGCCCAAACAATAGCGATGATATATTTGAGGAATATGTATAGGGACTGACTTTGTAAATTATAAAACTAAGATCTAAATGGAAAACTTACTAACGTTTATTATGTTTACCACATGAAATGCACTTTAGATATATTACCTTTGTTTCCACAGTCACCAATTGTCAAGCTTCATTTCTCCTTCTAGAAATTTCTTTCATTCACTTAAAGGGCTAATTCATCTAATGTACCATCAGATTACCACCAGAGAATGTATACTATTGCATTTTGCAGTACGCTACAGATATTTCAGTAATTTTCCTTTATTCACAAAAGATTTTATCATCTCACTTTCTGTATTCTTATCTACAACTAACATCAATGTCATTTTTTATGACTATAAAATCCATGCAATTCCATTTAGTACTCTCACTTGTCAGGTCTTCGACCTCCTCAAGTCTACTTTTCCACCTCTGAATCTCTGATTTCCGTTATCTTGCTCTCTAAATATCATACCCTATATTTAAATCTCGCTTATGATTTTATCTCAACTCCAACAAACTTTCAGCCACATTAGGGCATTCACTGGATGATCCAACTGCTTTTTCACCACTACCGTCTCTTTTCTGTTATCATTTCCCTGCTAACTCAACTTAGATTTAATAGTCTGACACTAAAATTGCCTCGTTACACAGATTCTCAAATTCCTTGAATCTTGCTCCATTTGTCACACATAACTGACCAAAATCAAGCCCATTAAAGGAAACACCTTCACTAATCACTTTTACACAAATTTAGTTGAATGATTAAGTGGGATTATTATTTACATATATGTATATAATATTGTTATATTTTCTGACTGGACTAACTTTAGTTTATGATAAATTTCAAGTGTGCCTTCAGCACTGCCTGATGGTGTCTCAGTATTTTCCTAGTTCTTTCTATTTGCAATGGCCTGAGATGACTATTTGATACACTCTTGTTTCTTCTCAGAACTTAAATACACCTTCTCCTTGCACAGTCTCAGCTGATGCTTCACTATTAGTTCATTGGAAAAATAGAAGCCATCAAATAAGTAGTGTCATCTTCTCACTACTAATTATACTAACCTTTCTATACACACACATAAACACACACACACACACACACACATGCGTGTATTCTTCCTGTTACAATCAATGTACTATCTCTGTGATCATCTAAGACCAAAACTTCCATGTGTGCACTGGACTCCATTGGCTCTTGATCACTCAGAAATGTCCTTCTGTAAATACATAGTTTCACACTTGCCTGCATTACCAATGTTTCCCTGTCTCCCTCCAATTTGTAAAGGGAGAATATGCTGAGAAACTTTCATTTCTTGGGCTGTAGAATTTACCTTAAAAAATATCTCTTGACTTAAAAAAAAATCCCTGATAGAAATTGTGTGCATGATATAGTAGGGATAATTTTATAAGTATGATTGAGTTTCACAAAATGCTAAGATAAATCCCCAGGCACCAAAAATGAAGAAAGACTAGAAAATCACACTGACATGTTGACACCACAGCTATGGCTGTGCTCTAGGTATTTGCTAATCTCAGTAATTTAGATATATGGAGTTTGAATGGACTCATGTAGAGAAGAAAAACAAAAATGTCTCTCACTTTAAAATTTTATTATCTGTTTTAAATACATAGTTTGTTTTAAAGTAATGGGTACATTATTTTAAAATTAAAAATGTATGAAAGGTTGAAAAAGAGAAGGATAAAGACATACAAGGAAAGAGAATAAAGCCAGGACCCTCAAAAGTCTATCACCTCAATGAAAGGTAGGACTAGAAGAAAAACGTTGGGTTGCCAGCTATGTTCTGGGTGAGAGAACATGCCCTTTGAGGATTCATTCATATAGGTCTAATCTTATATGGGTCTGAAGTTTAAATTTAATCTCATCTTATTTCAACAAATTAATTCAAAACACTCAGAGATTGGGACCATCTTAGAACTCCTGGTAGAATAAATGCAAATAATCTCTGCTGGTGTGCATTCTGACAGTATTCCCATAAACCTCTGCTGTTTGAAAATGAGTATACAATCCAAAAGTATGAAACACGAAAGAAAAATAAGACTATGAGTGAGAGTCAGTAGAAAAAAAAGCTCAAAGTAATACAGATGTTGGATAATGCATATGTTCAAAATGGTTAGAAAAGTAAAAGAGAAAGTTGTAAATATGAGTCAGGAATAAGATAATAGCTTAACACAAAAAGACAAATATTAAAAATTATACTATTTACAGTTACAGTTGAGTGGGTAAAACAGTAGTTAAGACAAAGTAAGATTTTGTGAGAATGAAGGTACTTCTAAAGAGATTATCTGGAATATAAACAAAGAGAGAAAGAAAAGAAAAAAAAAGAAAAGAGAAGACTAAAAGCTATTGTAGCTACAAGTGGAAAGTTTGGGATAAGACTAATCCAAAGAAGAGAAATACTAGAAAAAGAGAGTGAGGAAAATTGAAAGAAAATAATTCCTGAAAATGTTCCAGATTTAAAGGAGAAAAAAATAATTCTTAGATCTAGGTATTATAAAATATTCATACAGAAAAAATAAAAATAAACTCACACCTAAATACATTGTGGTGAGGAAAAAAATGAGAGACAATACAATTTTAAATCAAGCAAAGACAAAACACAGATTATCTACTAAGGTACAGAATTTAGATTGATAGCACCCTTCCTATCAGCAAAAATGGAAGCCACAAGATACAAAAATAATAAATTCCTCCAATGTACTGAGAAAAAATAATTTTTAAACCAAAATTGATTAACCAACTAAACAAAATATTTAAGAATTAAGTAAATTGAACACATCCCCCCCCCCAAACACACACACACAAATTTAAAAGAAAACAAAAAACAATATACCAGCAAAAGATCCTTTCTCCAGGAACTTCCTCCATGACACGCAGGAAATCTCAGGAAAAAAAGGGTTTTATTTATCTAATAACATCTTGCTTTGGCCTTAATTATTGACAGAGTTTTGTTGTGTACATACTACTAGTTTATACTATATATGATCTCTGGAGCAGTTGCTTCAGGTTGAAGCATGGAGGACTCACAGGGAAAGTTTAATCACCCCTGGAAGTGGACACTTCACTTGACTCACATGTCATTCTCAGAACTGAGTCACGCAGCTGCACCTATGGAATGGGAAAGCTACATAAGGCAGTGGCTGGATTATCAATTTCCAGGGACAACTCAACTATAGTCATCCATCGCTTAACGACAGGGATACATCCTGAGAAATGTGTCGTTAGGCGATTTTGTCGTGCAAACATCATAGAGTATACTTACAGAAACCTACATGGTAGAGCCTACAACACACCTAGGCTGTATGGTACTAATCTTATGGGACCCCCCTTGTATATGCAGTCTGTTTTTGATGGAAACCTCACTGTGTGGTGTATGAGAGTATAATGGAAGTGGAGGACAGATTTTGGTGCATAGCTGAGCTTCCTCCACCATTGCAGAACCATATGATCATTTCCCAAGTTCAGTTTTCTGGGAGGACTGTTTTGCTCAAAGGCGATTCATATTTTATTGTTAACCAGAAGGCAGTTATAATTTCATAATACAGATCTTCCTTGAATAACGATGTGGTTACATCTTGATAAACCCATAGTAAGTTGAAAATATCATACATTGAAAATGCATTTGATACCCCTAACCTACCGAACATCATAGCTTAGCCTCACCTACCTTAAACGTGAGCAGAACACTTACACTGGCCTACATTTGGGCAAAATCGTCTAGCACAAATCCTATTTTATAATAAAGTGTTGAATATCTCATGTAATTTATTGAATACCGTCCTGAAGGTGAAAAACAGAATGGTTGTCTGGGTATAGAATAGTTGTAAGTGTGTGGGTTGTTTACCCTCGTGATCGCGAGGCTGACTGGGAGCTGCAGCTCACTGCCACCGCCCAGCATCGAGAGAGAGGATTGTACCGCGTATTGCTAGCCCAGGAAAAGATCAAAATTCAAAATTGGAAGTACAATTTCTACTGAATGAATATCGTTTTCACATCATTATAAAGTCGAATAATTGTGAGTCAAACCATCATCAGGGACACTCTGTATTGCCATCACAGTCAAATTATTTTATATCTGGAAAGGACCTCAGGGATTACATATCTTTTTTTCTTTGATCTGTCCATCTTTCTATCTATCTTTTTCTAAGCCCCAACTAAGGATCAGGCATTAAGTACAGGGTGGTGACCAGATAGGCCACATCAGAGGCTTAAGGCTAGAGAGCAGTATTAGAGTCAGACAAATAAGCATGTATAACAAACACACCTATTAAATCATTAGTTCTAAATCCTATTTGGAAATATGTTTTTATTTTTAACAGCGTTTTTACTTTTAGCAGCATTATTCAAATACATGGTTTAAAATGCATTTTTAGTGAAAATCTTGTGATTAAATTCATTACCTTGTGCTCGTGCTCAGCCTACCCTCCAATTCCATTCCTTTTTTCTTTCATAAAAATTTTACCACTTCCTCACTTAATTTTCCAAAACATTTTTATCAGGGTTTTTGAATAAATTAGTCATTGTTTATATTATTCATTGATGTAAATATTCTTCATTGATAAGTAGTATACTATTGCTGTATTTTTTTTGCTCAATTTTTATTTTTCCTAGAATTCATGTTTTCATTTTTTCTTTTTGTTCTTCCTGTGGAATCTGAGTCTAGATAAAGGTAAGTAATTTATCACAGTATTCACACAGATGTAAGAGAATTAACTAGAAATTCAGACTTAAGATTTTTTTTTTGCAAAGATCATGCTTGTCCTACTCTGTACCAGGCTGAAGGTTCTGGAATCATCTGTGTTGTAAGTAAGTAATACAAATGAAAATTTTAGCTTAATTCTTCTGTAACTTGAAGCCGTGTGATGCTAGTATGTGGGAAAAGGGTGAAGGTCACGTTCCTAGAGTGGGCTTTCCCCCAAAAGCTCCAAGGGTAAAGTTTTGTTTATTTATTCAGAGTCTGATAATCATTAAGTGTATTCAATTATTAATTTTTTTTTAATTAATAAGTATGTATGAGAATTATAACTAGCAAATCAAGTGGCATTGCTTTTTTTTTCATGCTATTGATGTAAAATTATGTAAAAACAGGTTAAATATTGACTTAAAATTTCCAAGTAAGTTAAAATACAACTGATAATATGAAAGAAATGGTGTGGTGGTATTCACACATGACCATAGGCTGGGCAAACCTGCATGCTAAAAAGTGATAATAGTAAATATCCTTTTGTTCCCCATCTATTATGTGTAAGGTATTGTGATAGATACATATATACATGTCTAATCTTTTAATTAATTTATCCAAATAGATACATTTAGTTCCACTTACAGATGAGGAAACTAACATAACAAAATTAAATGAATTTCCCAAAGTAAGATAATTGATGAAGGGCATAGCAGACCTGCCAAATACCAGACCTACTCAATTGTAATGCCACCTTCTCCATCGTCTGCCTTGCCTAATTGTATCTAGAGTGAGGAAAGTCCTCGTAAGTTTACAGAAAACTTGAGGCAAAGCATTTTTGCTTGTTTGCTATGTAAAATATACTCACTATATAGGTGCTGTGGAAGGCAGAAGGAAATGCAAGGTTCTAGCCGTTTATAAGAGGCCATGAAGAAAAGTTACAAAGCAAGTTTCATAGTAATATGATATAAAGAGAGACATCAGGCAGTTTGCGATTTATCGTCAATAATTAATTGTTGGTTACATTTTTTAATTACTTTTTCTAAATGGGAGGGCAAATGCAAACATAAAGATGCCATGCCCCTATTAGTTTATAAAGAATCATTTCTAATTCTGAATACAAAGCTACTTGACACCAAATACTGACTGCATTAATTTAGAAACACTATATAGCACACAGTAACATTGCCCTTTATTTTATTTTGTGTCATTTTATTTTATTTTGCATTTCTGTTTTCAAAATCATGATGTATCAGCATCGTTGAACCTCTTGAGGTTATCTAAATATTTTCTTCTGTTTTAGACATGTGTGCATATAATTCTCCTACTCTAATATATTTGATTGGCTTCCATAGTCGTAATATTTGGCAGAAAAACTCCAGATATTTTTTTCAGTTCTTTTACCATTCAGTACATTCTTTTGGTTTTGTTCTAAACTGAATTCTCCCCTCTGCAATGTCCTCTCATTTATTCTATGTTCTCTGTGCACTCGGGTCACAAGCGTCACTAAGATAACCATGCTTGTTTTCAGAAACTCTTCTTGCCTATTCTTACTGCCCACACAATCCATCCATTTCTGGCCCCTGTTTGTTGCCTTCTCGAGACACATCAAAATCCACACGACGAAGGCCGGCCCATGGCTTAGTGGTTAAGTGCATGCGCTCCGCTACTGGCGGCCTGGGTTCGGATCCCGGGTGCGCACTGACGCACCGCTTCTCCGGCCATGCTGAGGCCGCGTCTCACATACAGCAACTAGAAGGATGTGCAGCTATGACATACAACTATCTACTGGGGCTTTGGGGGAAAAAAAGGAGGAGGAAAAAAAAAAACTCCACACGGCCAGCATCTGCTTCTAGTGCTGATAAAGGGTTTACAGGTATGATGGGAAACATGCCTAACATTTCTAAGTCTGTTACTCATTTTTGTTCCTGGAGGTCTGTTTCTATCATCAGTAGGTTTGCTCTGAGACTTACACAGAAGAAACAATGGCCCTGAGGCAACAGGGGCACTGTCTGCCTGCGGAAAGCGCTCCACATTCCTCGCTTCCCTAACTTGCAGCAGCTGGATGTGTACTGCCTGCCAAGGAGAGTGGTGCACCTGTGTGCAGTGTGGGGTCATGCGTTAGCTCTGGGTGTCCCGTGACACCCCAGAGCCATCTGGAGAACCAAGTGAGTGCCAGGGAATTAGCAAATTTGGACACAAACCAAATCAAACAACTTACTTAAAAGAAAGAGCAAATTTTCTCAATGTTCTTTTCTTAAAAAGTGATGGAAAAGTTACACATTTGGAGTGAAATGAAGTTAAAATTACCGCTTTACTTCTTTGTTTCCTTAAACTTAATTAAGTAGTCTAATCTTATTCTCCTTACCCCCAAAAATGTAGGAGAATAATATGTATGTAAAGCTCCCAACTTTATATACATTACGTTTAATGTTTCATTTCTTCTGACTTCACTTCCATCACATTGCGCAGCAGTATTTCCAGGTCTATCCTGGCCTGGGAAAACTCAGTGCTTATCTTTTTGCAAATAACTTATGTAAATTCCCCTTCCAAGGAATAGACCATAACTCCTCTTCTTTTATGTGAGGGTTGTGCTTAGTCACTTCCTTCCAAAAAGAACAGTATGGAAAGGGAGGAGGGGGAAGAGAACTTTACAGTGGAGAAAACTGACAAACGAACACTCCCTCAAGCCGGGGAATAGTCATTGTAATACCATGCACTTTGGATATGATGTGTTGAAAAGTGACACTTTACGTCTGTGGTCTTGGTCCCCCAAACTCATAACCCCAGTTTATCCATGAGAGAAATAGCAAGCTGACCCAAATCAAAGAAGATTTTAGAGGAGCCTAACCCTGGTATTCTGGATGAGATCTTAGAACAGAAAAAGGACATTATGTAAAAATTAAGGAAATCTAAATAAGGAATGAATTTTAGTCAATCACAATGTATCAATATCAGTCCGTTGTGACACACATGCTACAGCAATATGTTAATAATAAGGGAAACTGCATGTGATGTATAGGGAACACTCTTTACTATCCTTTGTAACTATTCTATAAATGTAAAGCTACTATAAAATAAAAAGTTTATTTAAAAACTCAAATGTATAGAATTCACAGTAAGAGAAATTGGTACATGGCATGTCCCCATTTTTCTCTCTCACCATGACTGTCCAGTCTTAGACACTAGACCAGAAAAGTACATTTTTAGAAATTTATTATATACAATCAATTTTGTCTAAAGATGCTTTAGTAAAGTTCTTTTTTCAACTGAAACGCTTTTTAAAAATGTGAGTTACCAAAACTTCTTCTTAGTTAAATCTGATTTCGTGTAAGCAAAGTCTACAACTCTTTTTTGGAAAATAAAATCTAGGAATACTTTGTGCAAATTCTTAGTTGAGTTTGGATTTTGCTTCATGCAAAATTCAGTGAGCTTCTTAGATAAGGGAATAATGGGAGTCATAAAATCACACTGACGGGTAATTTATACTTGATGAATTTATCCTCATGAAATTTTGTAACAAGAAATTTAAACCTGGGCAAAGTTTGCCAAAGCCAATGTGTATCGTATCTGAATAACGTAGCTTAAAAAAAGGTCTCCGAGCCAAAAGAATTCTGGCCAAAGGAATTTTGGGGAAGACATGAGGAATATGATTTGTCTAATTTACCCAATGTGCTAATATTTGCTCTATGGATTTGTTGAGAGAAAACTGACTGTAATATGAAATAAAATTTACTTTCCTCTTCACTAAGTCTACATTTGGACCACAGAGGAGAACTATCTAATTATCTCTGAGTCAGAGCTTTTAGGTACCACAGTTCTAGTTTATCTTCATTCAGATGACTGAGCAGGTCAGATGCTAGGAGTCAGAAATACCTAGATTTAAAGTCAAATTCGGATACCCTAATGACATTAGCAATTTGTCCAACTTTGAAAAATCTCATTTTCTTCTCCTAACATGAAGGTAATCATAACAACTTAATGCACCAGGCACCTGGTAATTGAGAAATAAACATTAGTTTCCTTCCTTTGTGTTTCCACTTTCCATAACCCTCCTCCTCATCTCTCCAAAACAAGAACGAAAACAAGTGAAAATCCATTCATTGCTTGCCAAATAAAGTTCCGTTCACCCACAAAATGTTTACCAGTTTTTAACTATTCTGCCCAGAGTTCCCACTCACAAGAAAAATATTTACCACAACCCAACATTTTTTTGAATTATGATGGGTATCGGATTTTAGTCTCTCTGAATTTCTCTGACCTGAAATATTACTGTGCATTCAGGTTTACAGGGCAAGTTGTCACATGGAGCAGAACTAGAAGCGATCAGAGTTATTGTACTTTTTAATATGGCGATACAAGGGAGGCCGTTCAATAAATATTTGCCATTGTTAATGAATCTGGCACACTTACCCTGAGACTCATTGTCTTTGATTCAATTTCAATTTTTTAACTGCAAAGAAATGACAGTGAATCCTCCAAAGTGCCCAATATGACCCAGATTAAATAGTTTCCCTTTATGGTATCATCTAGTAATCCCCACAATAATTGATTTATTTAGTGGAAAAAAGTACTCCCTTTAGTTCAACATGACATCCAAAATATTTTGTCTCTTCATAATTCTTGCTTCTCTGAATTTACTGTCACAAAAATATTCCTTTTCGTGTTCTTTTCCTTAAGATTCTGTATTAGTTCTCGGTGATCTATACAAGATAAGTTCAAGCACGTCAGCATGACCCACGAGGTCTTCCATTACCCGCTTTCCTCCCAGATGTCACCTCCTGCCACTCACCTATTTGCAGTTTATGCTCTGACAATGGTGAACTACATAAACGTTCCAAATGTTCTATGCTGTTTTATGATTCTATTTATTGGCTTCTCTTCTTCTTTTTGTCTTTAATGAACCCTGTCTCCTGCTTAATGAACCCTTAGTACTTTTGTTCAGTTCAGGTGTCATCTTATTAGGAAAACCTTAAGCCTCAAAATTTGGATTGATATATTTCTTTTTTCTATACTTACAGAACATTTTTTATTTATGCTAACCTCACTCTTAAATTATTGGCTAGAAATAATGTTTAACTGCTTGTCTGAACCAATTATTAATTGAGGACAGGAATTGTGTCCTTTTCATCCTTTCATTTGTAATAACTATCAACAGACTTTCACATTTAGTACGTGATCAATTATTTTTTCCCATTGAACAATTTGCCACCCATCTCAATGCTGGAGTTAATCATCCATAAAAACTATTACCTCATTTGATTAATCATCACAATAATTCTGAAGCTATTATTATTACCATTTATAGAAAGGAGAAACTGAGGCTCAGAGATGTTAATTATATTGCAAAAGAAAACAATGTTGTAACAATTATTCAACTTCAAAATCCATGCTCTTTCAACTATGTCACTTAACTTCTATCCTGCTTGCCCATCTTTCAAGTAACAACACAATTTCTCTTCCTAAGAATTCTCTCTGCTTATTGTGGTAATGCAAATTATAGCTGCTTAAATACAAAGAGAAACGAGTTAATCATGATCCCAGGAATTGACAAAGAAGATTTCACAAAGAAAAACAGAACTTGAAGTAGACTTTGATATAGGTCAGGATTTATGGAGGTAAGGATGCTGGAGGGAAGAAATTCCAGATGGGTTCATGCCACTGGGATGGATACATGAGGCTCATGTTTGTTGCTTTGGCAATTAATTTTGTTATCAGGAGAGGAGAAAAGAAAGAGGCTATTAAGATGAAACAATAATGTTTATTCTCAAAGAAAAGACATCTAGATTGAGAACAAAGTGGTCAAGAAAGGAATTTTTATTTTCTTTACTGTAAGTAAATTTTATTTTTTCAAACACTTTTAGAATTACAGAATAATTGAAAAGATAGTACAGAGATTTCCCACCTTCACCACACTCAGTTTCCCCTATTATCTTGCATTGGTATGATACATTTTTTACAACTAATGAGCCAATATTGATACATTATTAATAACTAAATTTCATAGTTTGTGTAGATTATTCAATTTTACTTAATTTTTATCTAATGTCCTTTTACTGTTCCAGGATCGTATCCAGAATACCACTTGATATTTAGTTCACATTTCTTTTTAGGTTACTCTTGGCTGCGGCAGTTTCTCAGAGTTTCCTTATTTTTAATGACCTTGATAGTTTTGCAGAATATTGGTGAGGAATTTTGTAGGATGCTCTGCTATTAGTCTGATGTATCAAAATTTCTACTGTCCTAAACAACTGTCTAGTAATTTAATAAAGCTTGCTTAGAAGAAATGTGCTATATAAGCATAAATTACAAATATAGTTGGTGTTATAATTCTGGAGCCAGACAAAGCAAGGGCACCGACAGGGTAATGGACAATGGAGTGTTAAAAAGCTGACTCCCCAAACATTATCAGCACAACCTATTGATAAGACCACACTGAATGTGTTTCTTACTTCAGTAATGGGGAACACCACCTTGCAAAACTTTAGCTGTGTATGTGGGGAGGGAGGAAGGGTCTTGATTAGGACTAGGTAAAGATCAGGATACAATAACGCAGAACTGGTGGAAACCTCAAGGGAAGAATTTTGAGGTGAGGAATGTAAAGAATCTTAAGGCACAAACTATCTGTTGATATTTTCCATTGAAGAGTTGTTGGGTCTTTTGCAAGGTTTCTGTAGTGAATAATTAAACCATTTACATGAGCAGGAGACATAAAGTCATGCTAATGAGAACAGGGAAATAACACAAAGTCATATTACTGTAGACAATAAGATGTGGTTAACATTCTCAGTGTCCAGGCTGAGTGTAGGTGTATATGGTTTCAGTTCTCAATAAAGTTCTTCATGACAAATAAGAAAAGAAAAATGTATGCTATGCACACCATAGTAGGCATCACCAGTTACACAAGTCAGAGTGTTTAGTAAAGGTCTTCATTATACCTTTAACCTGTTTCAATCTTGGATTCATTGTTTAATGTGGTGGAACAAAAGCACTAATGCTCCCTTTTCCTCTAAGTAATTATGCAACCCCAAAAGGAGAATGGGGAACAGAAACATAAGTTCATGTTTAATGCATCTAAGAGAAATTTGTGAAACATATTTAACATAAAACGACTGTTAATAACTCAATAAAATATGATATTAAGTAAATTTCTATGAAATAAGGAAGTGTAATGAAACACAACTTTTTCAGAGAAGGTCACAAAACAAGTATACAAGAGCTCAAGGAAGACAAGAAGAGTAAGTAAAGAAGTAGATTGGCAACAGATGTTAGCTCAGGGCCGGTTTTCCTCAGCAAAAAGAGGAGGATTGGCATGGTTGTTAGCTCAGGGCTGATCTTCCTCGCAAAAAAAAAAAAAAAGAAGTAAAATCAAGTACACAAATTAAAAACATAAGATGTCATCAAAAACATGCAGAAATTAAATGAATTAAAATATTATTTTGCTTTATTCTAATAAAATAAATTAAAATTGAAAACACTGGATTAAATGGAATAATACAATTTTATAGAAAAAAATTTGCAAAACTAATAAAAAGATGCATTAAGTAGACCTATTACTATGGATGAAATCAAGAAAGTTTTTAACGTTCGATCCCTCCAAAAACACCATACTCAGGAGATTCACAGAGGCGTTCTTTCAAATGTCTGAAAATAGAGGACTCTAAAGCCTGTTCAGCTTTTCAATGGTGTGAAAAAGAAGGAATTCTCTTCAATATACTTCATGAAGCTAGAATGATGTCAATTCCAAAACGCAACAGAACATGTATAAAACAGAAAACTCTCCATATTTTTACTTACTGAAAATACCCTAAAGAAAATATTAGTAAACATAATTTAGTGGCATATTTATAGAATAATATGCCTTTTGAGAGAGAATTGTCCCCATTTTTGGCACTCCATTATCATATTTTACCACAGAAGTTGGACAAAATAGAAAAACCAATCATATGGGCAACTCCATAAATATTAAAAAGGTGTTGATATGTTGTAACAATTCCTTGATTTAAAAACTGTCAATAATATATGGATATTTTAAAATAGAAATAAATATTAAATGTGATTTAATATAGATCCATCAAACATAACTTAGAATCTATAATCCAAAAGAATCATCTTTAGGTAGAATCCTGCTCTATTAGAGGAGCCTGACAATCTTGGATGATTGCAGTTAGATGCTTATAGCAAAGAGAGAATCACGAATTAAGCTTTCCTGAAAGTCTCTCCAGCAACATACCATCCATGAAATGATTCTGGTAACTGAGTGACCTCCTCATTGACCTCACTCTGAGCCAACTTAAGCCACTAAGAGAGTGTGAATTGACAGTCCTCGCTATATATCTGCAACCCAAGTGTGTTACTACTCAGAGGGACAAGCCCTCTCTCCTTGCTCTCACTCCCACTTTGAAAAATTATCTAAGACTCTTTTGAAGGTATTGCTTACGAAATACAGAAATCTACCAATAATTATCTCCTTTCAAAGTAGTGTAAGAAATCTTTGTGAACAGGGAGTTCAGGATCTTCACAGTAACTCACTTTCATGGCCTTGCAAGAAATTCTTTATCTCAGAAGACGATGGGAAAATGCTTTGCATTTGGAGCCATTCTACACCTACTCTTTTCCCCAGTCAGGCTTATAGCACCAGAGAATTTCACTATTTTGCCAAGTAATTTATGAGATGAAGAGGTCAATCTGAATGTGAGAGAAGTTTGAGTTCTGGAGTACTTTTAAAAAATTACTGTTTCATAATTTGCAAACACTAGGGTAATTCCAATTCTGAATTTTTTTGCAATTATGCAGTCAACTTGACCCAGTTTAAGGAAGAAAACTTCAGAAGTCAGCATGAATAATGGAAAATCAGAATGGACAGAAAACCACTCTGAGAGGATTTAGTGTCACCTTGGACAAGGTCATGACCTTTCTGTGTTTTGGTTTCAATCCATCAGATTCCTCCTCTGTGTCTCCATATGGAACATGCAAGTGGCGGAAACTATAAGGAGGTAGAGTTCACAGAGGAGATATCAAGTGACAATATTAATGGGGGCAGAAACTGGAAGGAAGTTGGTTACAGACCGAGGAATTGGGGATCAGGATGCTGGGATGAGAGCACCTTGAAGAGTGAAGAGATTTGGACCCCTCTCTAGAGTGTACATTCTGAAATCAGACAGTCTGAATGACTCTTAGCTCTGTCACTTATCAGCTCTGTGATATTGATCAAATTATTCAACCTTTCTAAGCATGATTCCTCTTCTGCAATGTGAGGATAATAATAACAACTTCTTCAGAGAGATGTTGAGACTATGAAATGAGATAAACAGGTAAAACGGCTAGCACAATGTGTTAGGAATGTTGATAATGATGTTGTTCAGGGATCCTTTTAAGGGCTGGGTGTCAAAGAGTATGAGTAGGTCAGCTGGTGGAAGGCTCAGGGATGGGACTGGGAAGTTCAAGATAAAAATGAATCTGATAATATTTATTATGCTTCTCATATACATTCCTTTTAAAAGGTTCAAATACCATAGCATATGTAAAAGCACAATAAAATTACAAAAAGTGTTATAAATAAAAGATTCAATTATATAATTAGCTGTATTTAGCTGTATTTATCTGCAAATGATGCTTAACACATCTGGATATAGTTTTTTTTTTTTTTTTGCGTTAATTGAGTACCGTACAATAGTGTCTAAAGTTTGTTAAGCCATATCATTTCTGCAAAAGAATGAATAAAGAGGGGCCAGCCCGGTGGCGTAGTGGTTAAGTTCACACACTCCACTTTGGTGGTCTGGGCTTCATGGGTTCAGATCCCAGGCACGGACCTACACACCGCTTATCAAGCCATGCTGTGGCAGGCATGCCACATATAAAGTAGAGGAAGATGGGCAGGATGTTAGCCCAGGGACAGTCTTCCTCAGCAAAAAGAGGAGGATTGGCAACAGATGTTAGCTCAGGGCTAACCTTCCTCACCAAATAAAAAGAAAAAAAAGAATGAATAAAGAAATTTTACCTCAACCTAAGTTGAATTGCCAAAAAATTGAATTAGTGAGATCCAGATAAAGAAATTTCAACTTTATTTGCTGCTCCTTTGGATTTAACTTTGAAGCTCAGAAAGCTGAAGCTTTGTGGTTCCTCATTACAATGGCCCTTTGTAAGACTCACTATGCACCGGAGACTGAGATTGTTGCCCCAGCCTGGGCACAACCTGTAGCGTTTAATGATCACAAGCCTATGGACTATGCCGAGTATCTGAAACCTTTCTTTGTCCCCAAGGGGAAGACTCTGAACTCAGTGTTGTCATAGGGCACTATGACCACCCAGGGATGGGGGTCAGTTGTTACTGGGGAGAATGGGACTTAGTTCACTCTGCTGATATACTGCTGTGGCAGATGCCCTCTGGTGCCAACCAAGTAAGATCAAAGCCTCGGAGTCTACTCAGGACCTGGCATTTGGCAAGAAGTGTTTCTCAGGAAGGAACTATGGAGCTGGATCAAATATAGCATTACCAAAAATGAGTGGTGACGCTGCAGGAAACTTTAATAAACTATCAATAATGATAATTTTAAAAAAATCAAATCAAATCATGCTAAAGGAAAGACTAAATTAACTTTACATTATTTCTATAGAAAAATATTGCAAGTTTATTTTCCTATGAAGAGATGTTTAAAGAATAAGTTTCTAGGAATTTCTTCTCCCAGGAAGATGGGTAGACATAATTTCCCTCTCCTTCTTGCTAAGAACAACTAGAATCCAAGGACATCATATTAAAACAAACAAAAAACAACAACAAAAGAAAACATAAGACACTGAAAGATGGAGAGGAGGTAGCAGACTGCCTAGGAACCCAAGAAATGACACAGTGGTGAGATCCCTGGGTTTTCTTTTTTGTCCTATATATCCCAGACTTGGAGTGAAAGAATCTGACAACCCAATAAGGTCAGTGGGTGAAGGCAATAAAAGCCTCACCAAAATCCTGCTGTATCTACACAAGAGACCAGGAGAATTGTAGCCTAGCAAGACATGAATTGTTTAGACAACAACCACTCTACCTCAACCAAATACTACAGAAAACATTGATTTCTACCCTACCCACGTCAGCAATTCTGAGTGAAAAGCCTAGATTTCTACGCTTGCCAGGTTACTGAGGGGTCCAAACTCCCCAGATGAAGTGGCTGAGTAGGAAGCCAGGATTTTAACTCCCACCAGGCAGTAACAAGTAGCCTCCCCAACTCCTTGGGTCAATGGATGCCATGCGGGGAACAGTAATGAGGCAATTCTATCCCACTGTCCAGAGAGGTATCAGAGAAGGCCTAGTGAGAAGCTGGAACTTCCATCCATGCCCAGCAGTACTAAGGAGCTCCCTACCTCAAGTGCTAATGGAGGCTGAATGGGAATCTGGACTCTACCCCCACCTGCCAGGAATGAGATCAACCCAGAATCTTATATCCAGTGAAAACATACTTCAGGGGTAAAAAAAATAAAAAGGAAAAAAAACAAAAAACAAAAACAAGAGATATTAAGTTACGAAAAACTAAGGGAATTTATTTCTAGCAGAACTACTCTAAAAGAATAGCTAAAGAAACTTGTCTAACCAGAAAGGAAATGATAAAAAGAGAACTTTGGAATATCAGGAAGGAAAAAAAAAACACAGTAAGGAAAAAATATGGATAAATATAATCAATTTTCCTGCTCTTTTTAAGTTTTCTAAGTTACGTTAAACCATAGAAGCAAAAATTGTAACGCTATCTGATGTCATTCAAAATTAATGTAGAGGAAATATTTAGGAAAATGACACTATAAATGAAGAAGAGGAGTGAATAATGGGATATAAAGGAGGTAACAATTCTATAGTTCATTCAAATGATGACAGAAGTAGACTGTGGTAAATTATATATATATAATGTACACAAAATGTACCACTAAAAACCCTGTACACAGAAATGGACTCAAAATCTCTATTGAAAAATCAAAATAGAATTTTAAAACATATTCCAGTAACCCACAGGAAAACAGGAAAAAAAGGAACAGAAACCAATAACAACAACAACAACAAAAAAAACCAGAGAGAACAAACACAAAACAATAAATAAAATGGTAGACTTATACCATGACATAATGATAATTACATTAAATATAAATTATCTAAATACACTAATTAAAATATAGAGATTAGAGGAATGGATTACAAAATGTAAACCAAAATATAGATAGTCTAAAAGAAGCTCATTTCAAATATAACAATATAGATAGGTTGAAAGTAAATAAAAAAATAGAAAATGTTACATCATGAAAATGTTAATCAAAAGAAAGTAGGAGTGACTATATTAATATGAGATAAAGTAAACTTTAGAACCCATAAAATTACCAGAGACCAAGACAGACATTTTATAATGATTAAAGGGTCAGTCTATCGAGAAGATATAGCTATCCTAAATGTGTATATAACAACAGAGCTGCAAAATCTGTAAAGAAAAAATTGATAGAACTAAAATAGAAATAGACAAATGCATGATTATAAGCGAAAACTTCAACACCCCTCAGTCAATAATGAAAACTATACCTAGACAGAAAATCAGCAAGGGTGTAGAAGAACTCAACACCGTCATCAAACAGTAGGCTCTAGTTGACATTTATAGGACATTCTACCCCAACAACAGCAGAATACATTTTTCTCAAATGCCCATGGGCCATATACAAATATAGACAATAACCTGAGTCATAAGATCAGTCTCAACAATTAAACAATTTCAACTAAAAGAATTGAAATCATATGGAGTGTGTTCTCCAACTGCAATGGAATGAAACTAAAAATCAATAATATAAATATAGCATAAAAATCTCCAAACACCTGGAAACAAGAAAACATATCTCTAAATACTCCATTATGAGTCTAAGAGGAAGACTTAAGACAAACAAAATAAAAATAAAACATAACATTCATGAGACACAGCTAAAGTAGTGTTGAGAGGGAAATTCATAGCATTAAATGTGTACACTAGAATAGAGAAAAGGTCTAAAATAAAGATAACAGTATAAATTAGTGCAACTGGAAACAGGAAAACAATAGAGAAAATCAATGAAACAAACCTTTTTCTTTTTACATCAATAAGATTAACAAACCTCTAGCAAAACGGACAAAGGAAAAAAAAAGGGAAAACACAAATTACTGACACAAGGAATAAAATTCTGTCTTGCAGACGTCCAAAGGATAATATGTGACTATTATGAACAATTCAAAACACATAAAGTTGACAACTTAAATGAAATAGACCAATTCCTGAAAAATACAAACTACCAACAACTCATTAAAGTGATAATTTTAATAGCACTCTACCTATTAAGTGAAAAATTCCTTATTTAAAAGACTCTAAAAAAAAAATCTTTAGGTTCCAATGGTTTAACTGGAATATTCTTCCAAATGTTTAAAGAATAATTAATACCAATCCTTCACAATCTCTTCCAAATAATAGAAGAATGTGAAATATTTTTAAATTTATTTTATGAGTTACTATTACATAAAAAGCATACAAATATAGTACACAAAAAGAAAATTACAGGCTAATATCCTTCATGAATATAGATACAAATATCCTTAACATATAGTAGCAAATAGAATTCAGCAATATAAAAAAATATATATATACACACACACACACACACTATGAACAAGTGGGTTTATTCCAGGGATGCAAACAGAACTGATTCAATATTCAAAAACCAATTAAATAAATCCTCCATATTAACATCCTAAAAAAGAAAAAAATCACATGATTCAATTACTGTAGAAAAAGCCTGTGGCAAAATGTAGCACCCATTCATGATAAAAACTCTCAGAAAAATTGAAATAAAGAGAACTTCTCCATATTGATATAGAGCATCTTAAAAAAAAAAAAAAACATTATTCTTAATTGTGAAACACTGAATCTTTTTCCCTTAAGATGAGGGACAAGGCAAGGATGTCCACTCTCACCAACATAGTGCTAGAGAATCTAGCTATTGAAATAAAATGTGTCTAGATCAGAAATGAAGAAATAAAACAAAATACAAGATAAACACACAAAAATCAAGTATATTTTTATATACTAGCGATGAACATGTAGATACCAAAATTAAAAATATAAGAACATTTACAAGAAGATCCTCTACAAAAGAAAAAGGTCCCAGTTAAAGGAAATATTTCTAAAAGTTCGTTAATAATTATTTTATAAAAGTTAATTATTTATTTATAATACTTTATTGTTTTATTTTATAGTATGTTATATAATTATTATAATTATACAATTATTATTATAATTATATTATAGTAAATATAATTTTATTTACAAATATATTTATATCTATTATATATCTATAAAATAAATATATTATAGTATGCTATATAATGATTATAATTATTATATAATTATTGTAATATATTATTAGCACTGTATTTTTTATAATGTTTGCATATCCATGAGTTTATAAGAAAATGCTTAGTGTCAGTGGGAGTTTTGGTGAAAGAATGTTTGATTGGATGTCAGAGTGTTTATCTTCTAGCATCAGTTCTGTCACTTCCAAACCACACAACCTCAAGTGAATTCTTTAATCTCCCTGATTCTTCCTTAAAAATGACAGGCAGAATTTTAAGATTTAAATTCTGTCTATCTCTCATGACCTTGGAAAAGTTATATAACCTCCCTGGGCTTCAGTTTCCTTATCTGAAAAAAGGAGCTGATCATAGTATCTCCATCATAGAGTAGCTGTCATCATTAAAGCAGTCACTATATGTAAAATGTTTAGAATTGCACCTTATATAGTAGGTGCACTATAACCTTTTACTTTTACTATTATAAATATTAAGGTGAATTACACGATCTAAGAATTGTTTCTTGCACTTTGGAGAATATAAGGATGAACATGAGTGTCTCTGGCTTGTCGGTACTTGAAATTTCTGTTCAAGTTTTAACTGTATGTTGTACAATATTCCCAGTGTCACAGCGGGGGCGGCTCCTAGGTCAGAGCACTTTAAAACTTTTATTCTTTCATTCCACAAATATTTCTGAAGTAACTTCCACTCTCCATGACCTTGTGTAGGCCTTGGAACTAAACCAATAAATATATAATATGGAAGGTGATTAGTGATACTGTTGTGTGGGAAATTGTCTGGATGTATCGGTGGTCTCCAAGCACAGTACCAGGCAAGCTATCTTAATGGGCACCATGTAGCCAGTCTCAGGGACCAAATTAAAATGCTCAATTCACAACAGCTCATTTAAATTACACAGCTTAACAATTCAAAACATAGAGTGAGAAGCAAGGGGAAAGAGATGGCAAAAGTCAAGACACTTAGAATAGGGTGCAAGTGAGCTGGGAGGTCCTCACTACCTGAATGCTGGGGCATGCAGTATTCAAACATCCTGACTTTCTGTCTGCCACGCCTGCCTTCTTGCTGATGGTGTAGAAACAAGTTCAGAATGTAGGTTCAAACAATGGGGCCCACAGATAGAAAGTGCCCTGGACCAATAACACACTTGATCTATTGGAGACACACGGGGACAAGTATCTAGGCACAGCTCTAGGTTGATAATTAGCTGGAGGAACAGCCGTGGGATTTATTTGTGTTTCCTGGGCGGAGGACATATGGGGCCAGAATGGGTGTCACTGATGTGAGACTGAATTAAAACCTCATGAAAATTAAGGTTTCGTGTCTGTTGAGCGTATCTTGAATATTTAGTGACTTTTGTATACTTGCATATCATGGATATTTACTTCATAAACATCTCTCCGTCCTCCTTTCTATGCCTGACCCATATGTTCTACTTCCTCACTACATATCAACACTTAACACGTCATGTGAATTCTGCCTATATCTAACAAAAGTTTTGCTTACTAGCTACTTATATATTTAAATATTTTAAAGGTTTTTTATGTTTGGCAAACTACAAATTTATTCATCCAAGCAAAGCACGTTATAGATATGAGGAAAAATGAAGCAGGCTGAGTGACAGTATAGCCCAAGTCAACTACAACATCATCTCTATCCTGGCGCAGCGCAGAGCTCAGCCCTTAGCCTTTCTTGTTTCTCTCTCTCTGGAGGTCCTAAGAGGGAGTTTCCCCACATCGCTGCACCAACATTAAGGTTTCCGCCCTTCTGCGCAGAGCTGCTGTTTTCTCAGTGCCCCTGGGCCACAGTCCCCTCTTTCTTTACTTGGTGTTTAGAGCCTGCTTGCTGGTCTGCACTGGCACTCTCTCTGTTCCTTTTGCCCTGAGGCCCTTGGCACAGCTTCTCTTTCTGCTACTGCTTGTAGGAGTTCTTTGCCAACTTTCTCACTTGACCATCTCAAGGGTGCACCACAATCTCCTGGGGGGCAGAAAAATATTTGTCTCTTCACATGTCCTATCTTTATTTTAGCAATCTGATAGCAGAGTGTGAATTCCTATCTATCTCTATCTCTATGACTATCTATCATCTATGTACCTATCTATCTGTCTATCTAATTTTGACACAATATCTCCCTCAGTGTAAAGATCACAGGAGGTTACATATTGCCACACATTGTTTTCTTCCAATATTTAGACCTTGACTTTTCCATCAATGACTTCCGTTTCCATTTCTACATTCTAGATTTTCAATGAGCAACTCCAAATGCATCAAACATGTTTGTAGACATCTGAATTCTAACTGTAATAAAACTTAAAAATCATTCCGATAGAGTTCAATGACCACATACAAATCAAAATTTGCATTGAGCTGTCATTGGGAATTAGATGGCATTAAACACCATAGGTTTGCACCCACAAAGGCCTCTATATCAGGCAAATTTTAATGGGCATTGTAAGCCAGACATTGGCAAACCTTTTTAGTAAAGGACCAGATGGTAAATATTTTAGGCTTTCCAGACCATACAGTTTCTGTCAAAACTACTCAAATCTTCCATTGTAGCACAAAAACAGCCATAAACAATATAGACATGAAAAGGTGTGTCTGTGTTCCAATTATTTACAAAACCAGGTGGCAGGCAGAAGTTGCCAATCCCTAGTCTAAGTCATATCTCTCTCTTAGGAACACAGTTAACATTTCTTCAAGTGCTGCATGTGAGGGTCTCACAATCAATCTGTTTGTTAGTTGAGTAAGCCACTTTCTGCCATCCTTTTTCCATTAATCACATTCTTCCAGACACTGGGGATAGAGTGTGGGAAAAAAGTCAGAGAAAGAACCCCACCTCTGTGAGGTTTACCCTTCAGTGGTAGGAGGGAGAAAATATATAAAATAAATAAAATATGTACTATATTTCACAGTGATCAATCAAATGATAAAAGCAAAGCAGATAAGGGAGATGGGCTCTGTTGGGGTGTTGGATTTAAAGGTGAAATCTGAGCAAAAGCTTGAATGATGTGACCCAGCAGACCACGTGAATAATTGAGGGAAGAGCACATGAGGCGCGGCAAGCGCGAGAGCACTAAGGTAGCAGCATGGATTTTGATGAACTGCAAAAGAATGTGGCAGAAATGGTGACAAAAGGAAGAGAGAGTCTTAAGAAGTAAAGTGAGAAACTAAATAGGCCATCTTATGTAGGGCCTTCTAGACCAGTGGAATCACTTCAACTACTACTCTCAGTGAGTTGGGAAGTCGTTTGAGGATTTTGATAGAGATTAGATATTTCAATCTTATCTCTCTCCTCCTTTCATCTTTCTTTCTCTCTTTTGCCGTCTCTAACCATACCGACTTCCTTTTCTCCTTTCTTTTCTTTCCTCCTTCCTTTCTTTTGTAAATATGATGGATTCTACTGAGTGCTAGACACTGTACTATGTACTTGAGATACAGAGATGATGTCTTGTCTAAATTCAGACTAGAGTCTCACAAGAAGAAAGAAAACTGTAAAGAATTACATCACAAAGTGGTATATACTGAGATAGAAGTCGGTAGAGAGTACAGGGAACAAGGAGACCATTGAAAAAGTCACATCTCAACATGGTGGTGAGAATTGATGGTCAGAGATTGGTTTGCAAACATTTTGATTAAATTATCTGACTGTTGAATAACTAATTGAAATTAATTAATCAAGACTATATTCTAAGCTAAGGGATATTTCATGACAGGAGGAAAAGTTGAGAAAGCATAATATAATTGGGTAAGCACAAGTAGTTCCATAAAGTGCACCTGTGGTGGTGATGTGCAGAAAATGCTAGAAAGGAGTGAAGGGCATATTATTAAGGGTCATATACACTTTAGGGGATGGATCTATTTCAAATGGAATGTTAATTAATTAAAAATTCCTTAATATGTTTTTGATTACAACATCCACGTAGTTTTGCAACAGGCTTGACTGCATTTCACTTATAAAATACCTTTTAACCTTATTTATTTGACTAACGCTAGTATATTTTGGGGAGAATGTTCTATATATCCACATTTAAAAACAGTTTTGACCTTCTTAAGCAATATAAAAGTTGGAAAAATACATGTCTGTAAAATACAAAGATGTTAGTAAGTGTAGAGAGCCACAATTTAGATGGATAATCATCTTATTAGAAGTGCAAACTGATATAGAAATGTATCATGGTAGTAATTTTCCATTATGTCTTTTGCATCCTATTAACATTTCATGTCAACTCTAGTTTATTTACTACCATATGGATTCAGCAATGATGCTTTCATAAAACTCATGAATAAATGTCAGCCATAAAAATGCTGAAGATGCTTCACATGACCAATGATGTACCACTCAATGAGGTTGTTTTTAAAATAAGTTCATCTATGATCATGTTCTGTCAGTTTATATACTAGTCACAATTTGTAATTTTTCTAAGTTATCTGGGAAGTATTTATTCATATCTTCCAAGCAAGGTGAGAGATGTTTCAGAGCTTCGTCTTTATAATTAGTAGCCTAAGCCAGTTAATGATAAATCTTTTTATTGTATGCAATCTAAATGATCAATTTGATGAGATAGTATTCTTGGAAAGGTTTGAAAGTTTTACATATATTACATTTAAGATCTACTGGCTTGATGATCTCTCATACTTTTAGTACTTTGAGCCTTTTAAAACAAAGCTAAATTGAAACAAGATTTCCCTCGATAATCAGGGATATATTAAGATTAAATTAATAAGGTGTCTCTTAGTTAAATCATCTTGAGAAATACTAAATATGACTAAGTTGAACAGATTTCTCAATAAATTTAATAGACCATACTTTGAATTAAAAAATACCATGGAGGGGGTCAGAAAAATCACAGAAATATTTTATCCATAGAGCATTTGCCAAAGCTCTATCAAATCATGAAATAAAATATAGTAAATGATGATGTAGGCAGCTGTATATAAAAGAAAAGCATTAGATTCAAAACTTCATTAAGGACAGCCCTCAGTAAGAAACAATATTAATTTCTTAGGAATAAGAGAGGTGATGGAAAACAAGAAGTGTTGGGTCAAATGTCTATAACTACTTTATGAACCTGGAACTACATACTAACACTAGAGTATAATGAGATGTTTTAAAAATAAATTTGAACACTAAACTCCACTATTGAAAAAATTTAGGCTGTAGTATATTATTGCTGTTCATAATGATGACCCTGATTCAACAAAAGAAGTAAAAAGACAAGTTTAAAATTGAAGAAATCATTTACTATACACAACCAGGAAAAAATAAGCATCAAGAATGTATAAATGACCCATATATTTCAATAAGAAAAGCACAAACAACATAAGGAGAAAAACACGTAAAAGGTATAGATAAGCATTACTCAGAAGAGAAACCATGTAAAGCCATTAAACATTTTAAGATATATTTCACATCATTAATGATCAGAGAAAATAGATCAAGATCACAACGAGATACCATTTTATACCTATTCAACTGGAACAAATTAAAGTTTGACAATACCTAGTATTCAAGATGAGAACAACAACAACAAAATCAACCGTGATGACACCCACACAGCTTACTGTCTTCATCAAAATAACTACTATTTCAGAAGAAGATAAAAGTTGCAAATAACTATTATTTCCTTCTGAAACTCTCACTACCAAAAACAGAAGAATGAACCAAAAAAAACCACCTGTTTAAGTAAACATTGAACTGTTCATGTCTTCTATAGATAGCATGAAACCACAGTTTACTCCCCAAGACATTGCTCCACTTGCCTTGATATCCTCACTTTGCTGGGCCCATCATGTTCATCACACAATCTTATTCAAAACCCCACAATGAAAGACCTGCCTTAGATCAGATTCAAAAACTATATGAATAAGTCAGCTTTGCCCTCCCATTCTAAATTGCAACTAAGGCTGTGTCAAGGTACTGCTTGCTGTTTCTTACCATGGTAAACTTATCTTTGTCTTATCAAGGTAATTATTGAGATTTTTTAGGGGAGGCAGTATTCTACAGAATAGATGTACATCAACAATTTGTATTGCTTGCAGAAGTATAAATTGGTGCAACATAAAGGAATGCCAATAAAATTAACATCTGACTTCTCAGAAGAAATAATGGAGGCCATAAGGCAGTGAGATAACCTATTTAAAGTGCTCAGAGGAAAAAAAAAACTGTCAACCAAGAATCCTATATGTAGCAAAGCTGCCTTTTGAAAATGAAAAGGAAATAAAGACATTCCTAGATAAGAAAAAAGTGAGAGAACTTGTTGCTAGCAGACTTGCCTTTCAAGAAATACTAAAGGAAGATCTTTAGACTGAAATCAAGTGATCCCAGATGGTAATTTGAATCCACACACACAAAAAAAAGAGCAACATTAGAAGTGATAAATACATAATGCACAAATGCATATTTTTCTTCTTCCTTGTCTGAACTAACTTAAAAAGTAATTGTATAAAATAACATGTATATAGTATATTATTGAGTGTATAACATATAGACACGTAATACATTTGCCAATTACAGAATATAGGAAGTGGGTAAGAGCAAAACTATACTGAGCTAGTAGAATGACTAGATGGTAATGCAAACCCCACGGGGACAAATGAAGAGAACCAGAAATGATAAGTAAGAAGGTTAATATTACAGAAGCTATAAATAAGTAAATACATATATACTTTCCTTTTTTATGTCAGCTTCTTTAAAATATATAAACTTATCTAAAGTAATAATTAAAACAATGTATTTTTGAGTTAATACATTTATAGATTTAATATGTATAAGAATAATACCACAAAGAGAGGGAGAAAGAAATAGAGCTATATAGGAGTAACATTTCTGTATCTCTCTAGAATTAAATTAGTATGAATATGATGATGATTCTGATATGTTAGGATGTATATGTAAGCTCTACAATACCAGTAAGGAAATAATAAAAAAAATATTTAAAAACTATTAGAGAAATTGAAATGTTACATTAGAGTATATTTTCTT
This sequence comes from Diceros bicornis minor, assembly GCF_020826845.1. Taxonomy (NCBI): domain Eukaryota; kingdom Metazoa; phylum Chordata; class Mammalia; order Perissodactyla; family Rhinocerotidae; genus Diceros; species Diceros bicornis. Next base: position 9,762,022 of record NC_080749.1, on the reverse strand, counting down.
AATGCAAATGAAAGAAGAAAAGTGAGAATAGAACAATAAAAAAGACAGGAGACACATAGAAAACAAAAAGGAAAAATCCAACTGTATCAATATAACGTTAAAACTAAATAGATTAAACAATCCAATAAAAAGACAAAGATTGCAAGACTGAATTAAAAAATATGACCAAACTATGTGCTATCTATGTGAGACACACTTTAGATTCAACTATATTGAAAGTAAAAAGATGGAAAAAGATATATCACTCAAACAGAAACCACAAGAAACTAGGAGGGGTTATACTAATATCAGACAAAATAGACTCTAAAACAAAACTGTTACTAGAGACAAAGAGAGCCATTTTATAAAAATTAAGGGACCAATACATTAGGAAGAAATAATAATTATAAGCATATATGCACCTAATAACAGAGCACCAAAGTACATTAAGCAAAAACTTACAGAAATGAAGGAAGAAATAGACAAATAATAACAGTTGGAGACGTCAATATTCCACTTTCAACAATGAATAAAACAATGAGGCAGAATAACAAGAACATATAAGAAATAGAGAGCACTATAGACCAATTATACATAACTGACATCTATAGAACACTCCATCTAACAACAGCAGAAAATATATTCTTCTCAAGTACATATGGAACATTTTCCAATATAGATCATATTCTAGTCCACAGAACAAACATCAATACATTTAAAAGGATAGAAATAATACCCAGTACATTCTCTGACCACAATGAAATTAAATGGGAAACCAACAACAGAAAGAAATTTAGGATACTCGCAAATATTTGAAAATAAAATAACACACTCCCAAATAATCAATGGGTATAAGAAAAAATCAAAAAGGAAATTAGAAAATACTTTGAGACATGTAAAAATGAAAACAAGGATACTAAAACACAGAGTGCAGCAAAAGCAGTGCTCAGAGTGAAAATTATAGTTCTAAATGTTATCTTAGGAAAGATGAAAGATCTAAAATAACAAAACCATACATCTTAGGGAACTAGGAAAAGAAGAGCAAACTAAACTCAATGCTAGCAGAAGAAAGAAAATAATAAAGATTAGAGCACAAAATAATGAAATGGAGAATAGAAATATAATAAAGAAAATCAATGAAACTAAAAGCTGGTCCTTTGGAAAGATCAATAAATTTGACAAACTTTTATCTAAAGTGACTAAGAAAAAAGAAAAGAGACTCAAATTACTAGAATCAGAAATGAAAGAGGAGGCATTACTATGTAACTTACTGAAATAAAAAGGATAAAAGGGAAATAGCACGGGGCTGGCCCGGTGGCATAGTGGTTAAGTTTGCACACTCTGCTCCAGTGGCCCGGGGTTCACAGGTTCATATCCCAGGCATGGACATATGTACCACTTATCAAGCCATGCTGTGACAGGCATCCCACATGTAATATAGAGGAAGATGGGCACAGATGTTAGCTCAGGGCAAATCTTCCTCAGGAAAAAAACAAAAAACTTGTTCTGATATAACTAGAATATGTCTGTTTTCTCCCTTTCTCCTCCTTTCAGGGACAAATGTTTTATCGTCTTCACATCCACAGATACTTTTTATCTCCTAGGAAAAGGAGAAGTCCACTAATTTGTTCTGCTTGGCCTTTATTCTTAAAGCCTCTCTTGTGAATAAACTGTTATAATGTCTTCTGAGGAAGGGTCTCCTTCCTGCATATTGACAGAAAATTCCACCCGGTCAACTATTATGCTAAAGAGTTCTTAAAATACCCTTTTACCCTATTACCTATTAGGTACTGTTTTATAAATAACATGCCATTAATCCCCACTTGCTCTGAGATGTCAATTTTCTTCTCCCCAGTTTATAGGTGATAAAATTATGGTTCACAGAAATTAAGTAATTCGCCCAAATTGATAGGTGCAAGTCTGAGAACTCAAACCCAGTTCTCCACCACGCCAAGAGGCGTCCTAAATCTAGAGGAATTGGGTCCCCTATTTCAAATCAAATATAGATCAGAATCCAATATACCCAAGATTACATGACTGTCTTACTATCCCAGGCCATTGTGATACAGCAGAACAAAAGCGGATAAACTCACCGTCAACTCTTTGTGTCTTTAATCCCCCTTGCTGTGTTGTAGGCATGGTTCTAGGGCTCAGGGTACCTCTGTTAGGCAAAAATACTCTCTCTCTCAGAGCCTATGTTCTAGTAGAAAATAAACATACTAAAAGGAAAAAGAAAACTTACTCTCAGGGTGGGGGTTGACAGGCTCTTCTCGTGGACAATCATGCTACAAGGAGGCAAGCATTGAGAACTCCTCCACACAAGACTAGTCTTGGTGGGGACTCTGTGTCTTTTTGTATTTGCATGCATTTCACTGCTTCTTTCTGTACACAGTGGCATAGATTTCACTTGTATTTCCTGCCTTGTTTCCTCTTAAAGATGTTTGATATTGATGCCACAACCACACCTCAGCCACACCAGGAAAGCCTCTCTTCTTTCTTTATCCACTTCCAATTCAGCTGCTGTATTGCTGCTATTAATAATAGTGGCCACCATAGACTGGTTTCTTTTTGTACTAAGTGCTTTTCTATTATTTCTTCAATTCAGTTCTCTCAATTACCCTATTAAGTAGGCAGTATAATTTCCATTTAGCAGGTGGGGAAACAGAAAAGAAGGGAAGAACACACAGAGAGTAAAGAGCAGACTTGGACTTCTCATTCGGGCCTGTCAGACTCAAAGCCCACTTTCTTTATACTAGACTATATGATGAAATATTACCATTCCTAGACAAAATGCCTTAACCTGGTTAAAGTGTACATGGTTCTTTAAGAAATATCTTTTTATTGAAGCATACTCTACATACAGAAAAATAAGTGCAGATCTTGATGAGCTTCCAGAAATTTAATACCACCACCACCACCATAACCAATATTCAGATCAAGGAAAAGAATATTAACAGTACCTGGAAGTCCCCATCATGCTTCCCTTTAGTCCTCTACTCCATGGATAATCACTACCCTGAGAAGGAGGAATGTTAAAGTGAAATTAATTTCAGAGATTAAGGCAAGGTAGTGTTGACAGGGGCTTTGATCAGAAAGACTTTCCATAGATTGCATAGATTACATAGACAGAATCCTGGCACTAATCACTCCAGGTGGCAGTCCATGGCTAAACAGGTGGCAGGGGATCCACTGCCCACCCCACAGAGTATAGAGAAATGGGTAAATTTTAGGAATAATATTTAGAGATTTTACAAACTGCAAAAAATCCAAGTCAAATAGAGCCTGGTTGTGCGGCCACAACTTGAATTGCATGTTGTGATGTGTTTTCTGACCAAGCTGCCACCCAAGGCTAGCCTCTCATGGATATGTAGACAATTTTATATCACAGAATAACATGTTCGGTTTCTACCCTGAAAAGTATTCAACTTGTGCAGAATCAGAATAAATCTTGGAGATAGATAAATATTTCTGAATAAAGAGCAAAATTATGGCTAGTAAAGAGTCTGGAAACAATGAAGAGAAATTTTTAGGAAACCACAAAGTATCCTCACAAAGTAACGTTTTAGAATGAAAGTATCAGATGGATGCATGTCTCTTTTTCCTTTCCTTTTTATTTGTCCAACTGAACTTCATTTATAACTTCTTGTGCTTTGATTCAATTAGATTTGACAAGATTGATGTCCTAGGGGTGCAGAGAGAGCTGGTTGTGACTATATACTGCTATTGGGGCGTAAAGTATAAAGATTGCTAATAAAAAAAACAGGAGGTGGAGAAAAATGTCATTCCATGTCAGTGCTTCCAGGTTTGGTTGGAAAACAGCGATGATCTTGTTTACATGACTTTGTGCCTGTCTTCACAATGATAGCATGAGAAAGGGATGTGAGATAGAGAGAAGGAAACACACAACACACACAGACTGATAGATGGTGTGGGGCTCAGTTTAATAAATCTTTATAGCATGCATTCCATACTCTAGGCCATATGCCATACCCTGGGATAAAAAGGTCCTTTAAAATTATTGGAAAAAACAGGAGAACATACATTTTTACACAATATATTAATTATTATGAGAGGTGATGGTACAGGGTGCAAGGAGGAAGAGTATGTAAAATGGAGAGTCAGCCAGGGCTTTTCCTGGAGGAGACAACACCTGAATTAAGGCAGTCAGGTGAAGAAGAGGTAGAAAGCCATTCTAGATAGATGGACTAGCCCAAGAAAGGGCTTAGAGCCAAAATGAAAAAAATGATACAATCAAGAAACTTTTCATAAAGCAGTGAATTGCCAGAAGGCTCTGGAGGTCAGCCACACAAAGATCCTGAGAACTCTTATTCCAGGTGAAGGGACATGGGTTTTATTTGAAGGCCAGTGTGGAGCCTCTGAGGGCCACAGTGTTGAGATTTGAGGACTTGTGCTTTAATAAAATCTCTCTGGCAGATGGGGAGAGACAGGGACTGAGAGGATCAAGATTTGAGACAGAGATCAAAAAGTGACCACATCTTATACACTGGTAAATCAATGGCTTAAAGTTTTGTGGTAGAAAGAACTACGCAAAAATTTTAAAATATGTATTTAAAGTCTCTTCAGGTTAACTTGTCTCACTAAGTGTTTTCCAAACGTATTTGACCAAAGAAATGTTTGCTCCTGTGTGTGTGTGTTTTCCAAGAAGTACACATTAGCACAATTCTTCAGAAAAGACTTTATGCAGAAAATTAACTCACAGTTGGTTAATAACTTAAATGTAAGACATAAACCCATAAAACTCCTAGAAGAAAACATAAGGAGGGAAGACAGCAGCAAAGAAGGATCCTGCGCTCACCTCTTCCCACAGACACACAAAACTTATAACTATCTGTGGAACAATTTCCTCTGAGACAGATCTGGAAACTGGAGGAAAAGAAGCTCTGCAACAAAGGACAACACAGAGAGGGGTGGAAGAGACAGAGATACAGTCCTGCTGAGGAAAAAAGCCACCCCAATCACTGCACTTCATAGTCAGGAGCAATCTCAAAGGTATGGAGCTTTCCCTGGTGGAGTGGGAGATTTGAGCTTCACATTAGGCACCCCAGCCTTTAGATCTAGCATAAGAGAGATAAGACCCCAAAACACCTAGCACTGAAAACTAACAGGGGATACACATGGAAAATTATAGAACTTCAGGGAAAGGAAAACCTGCTCTTAAAGGGCCAATGTGCAGACTCACTCAACCTGGAAATCATCACAAAGACACCAGATAGAAAAGTGCATAGTCCATTGGTAAAAGAGACTCACTTACTAAGCTCAGAGTGCATTCCAGGTGGCAGGAGGTAGTTGGGATCCTCCCCCACCAAGGACTGCGACACTGGTGACAACCTTTTTGGTGACCTATTTTATCTGTGTTGACACGGATGCTGGTAGGTGCCATTTTGGAATTCTTCCTCTAGCCTGTTAGTGCAAAGGCCTGCCTCACCCCCTAGAGCACCCAAGGCAATTGAGCGTAGCCCCAGGGACAAATTGTCCCACCCCAGGGACCTGTCCTGTCCACCAGCATGCCCAAGGCAGTTGTTCATCACCAGGCTGCATAGTCAGCCCGTACCAGAGGCCTGCCCCACCCAAGAGCAAGCAAGCAACAGCCACATGCCATGCAGCCAGTCACACCAGGGCTTCCCCCACACACCAGCATGCCTGAAGCAGCTGTGCACCACCAGGACACACAGCCAGCCAGCATATGCTGGGAGCCTGCCCCACCCACCAGTGCATCAGAGAAAGCTGAGCACCACCACACTGTGAAGCTAATGACACCTGGGTCCTGAAGCACTTGCACACCGCTGGGCCTGGCAATTAGCCACACCAGGGGCCTGCCCCACCCACCAGTAAGCCACCAGCACTCATGCATCACTGGACCCCACAATCAGCCACATTGAAGGCCCAACCTGCTCACCAGCAAACCTGCAGTAGTTGTGAGCTACCAGCCCTCACAGCCAGCCATGCTGGGGACTTGCACCACCCAATAACACATCCGTAGCAATAGCATGTTGCTGAGCCCTGCAACCAGCCAGCTTGGGGGACAGCCTAGCCTACCCACATGCCTGCAGAAATAGCAGCCCCACCAGAACAGAAGGGCACATGCAGCCCACACAGGGGACACCTCTGGAGCTTTTAGCATGGAGAGGGGAGCACGCTGGTAGACCCCATAAGTTATCTCTATATAAGGCCACATTTCCAAGATTAGGAGATGTAGCTTATCAGACAAGTAGACAAAAGAAGTAGACAAAATGAAGAAATAAGTAATATATCCCAAATAAAAGAATAGGGCAAATCCTAGGAAAAATAGCTAAATGAAACAGAGATGAAAAATCCTGTTAAAGAGTACAAACAAATGGTCAGAAGGATGCTTACTGAATCGGGATAAGAATAGATGAACACAACGAGAACTTCAACAAATAATTAGAAAATATAAAAAAGAACCAATCAGAGCTGAAGAATATAATAATTCAAGTGAAAAATTTACTATAGCAAATCAATAGCAGAGTGGATGACATGGAAGAACAAATAAGCAATCTGGATTACAGAGTGGAGGAAATCATCCAAGCTGAACAGAAAAAAGAAAAAAAAGTTAAAAATAATGAGAACAGTCTAAGAGACCTCTGGGACAACCTCAAGTGTACTGACATTCATGTTATAAGTGTCCCAGAAGGAGAAGAGAGAGACAAATGGGCAGAGAATTTATTTGAAGAAATAATAGCTGAAAACATCCCTAACCTAAGGAAGGAAACAGACATCGATGTACAGGAAGCACAGAGAACACCAAAGAAGATGAACCCAAAAAGGCTTACATCAAAACACTTTATAGTTAAAATGTCAAGAATTAGAGAAAGAATCTTAAAAGATACAAGAGAGCAGCAAGAAGTTACATACAAAGGAAATCTCATAAGGTTATCAGCTGACTCATCAGCAGAAATCTTACAGGGTAGAAAAGAGTTGCACAATATATTCAAAGTTCTGAAAGGAAAAAAGCCTACATGCAAGAATACTCTACCCAGAAATGTTATCATTCAGAGTGGAAGGAAAGAAAGAGTTTTCCAGACAAGCAAAAACTAAAACTGTTCACCACCAGAAAACTGGCTTTACAAGAAATGTTATAGGGACTTCTTTGAGTGGAAAAGAAAATCCCACAAAAAGAAATAAAATTATCAAAGAAAAACCACTGGAAAATGCAAATATATAGTAAAGGTAGTGAATCAACTACCTATAAAGCTAGTATGAAGGTCAAAAGACAAAAGTACAAAAATCTATATGTACAATAAGAAGTTAAGTGATACACAAAATTTAAAAAGGTAAAATATGATGTAAAAAACATAAAATGTCAGGGAATAACAATATAGGGCTTTCAGCATGACGTTAAAGTTAAGAGACCATCTACCTCATAGAGATTGCTATATACATAGCTTATTATATATATGAACTCCATTGTAACCACAAACCAAAAACCTATAAAAAATACAGAAAAAAAAAATAGAAAAATAAATCCAAATATAACACTAAAGAAAGTCATCAAATCACAAGGGAAAAGAGCAAGAGAAAAGGAAAAGAATAGAGAATAAGTACAAGAAAATCCAGAAAAAATGTAACAAAATGGCAGCAAGTACATACCTATCAATAATTACTTTAAATGTAAATGGATTACATGCTCTAATCGAAAGACATAGGGTGGCCCAATACACAAAAAAACAAGACCCATATTTATGCTACATAAAAGAGACACATTTCAGATCTAAAGACACTCACATAATGAAAGTGAAGGGATGAAAAAAGACATTCCATGCAAATAACAATAAAAAGAAAGCAGAAGTAGCAATACTTATATCAGAGAAAATAAACTTTAAAACAAAAACTGTAACAAGAGACAAAGGAAAGCATTACATAATAATAAACAGAACAATCCAAAAAGAGGATATAACACTTGTAAATATCTATGCACACAACATAGGAGCACCTAAGTTGCATAAGGCAAATACATAAAGAAAATATTAACAGAAATAAAGGGAGAAAGTGACAGTAACACAATGATATGATGATAATAGGGGACTTTAACACTCCACTTACATCAATGGATAGATCATCCAGACAGAAGATCAACAAGGAAACATTGGCCTTAAATGATACATTAGACCAGATGGACTTAGTAGATATATGCAGAACATTCCATTCAAAAACTAAAGAATATACATTCTTTTCAAATGTACATGGAACAGTCTCCAGGATAAATCACATATTAAGCCACAAAACAAGTCTCAAGAAATTTAAGAAGACTGAAAAAATATCCACAAATTTTTCAACCACAATGGTATGAAACTAGAAATCAAATACAATAAGAAAACTGGAAAAATCACAAATATGTGGAAAGTAAACAAAATGCTACTGAACAACTATTGGGTTGATGAAGATATCAAAGAAGAAATCAAAAAATAACTGGAGACAAATGAAAATGAAAACATATACCAAAATCTAGGGGATACAGCAAAAGCGGTACTAAGAGGGACGTTTATAGCAATGCAGGCCTATCTCAAAAAACAAGAAAAATCTCAAATAAACAATCTAACATTTCACCTAAAGGACCTAGAAAAAGAAGAAGAAACAAAGCCCAAAACTAGTAGAAGGAAGGAAATGAGAAAAATCAGAGCCAAAATAAATGAAATAGAGACTAAAAAAAATAGAAAAGATCAATGATCCTAAGAGCTGGTTCTTTGAAAACACACACACACAAAATTGACAAACCTTTAGCTAGGCTCACCAAGAAAAAAAGAGAGAAAGCTCAAATAAATAAAATCAGAAATGAAAGAGGAGAAACTAAAACAGATACCACAGAAATACAAAGGAATATAAGTGAATATTCTGAAAAGCTATACACCAACAAATTGAGTAATCTAGAAGACATGGATAAAGTCTTGGAATTATACAACCTTCCCAACTGAATGAAGAGGAAATAGAGAATCTGAATAGACCAGTCACTACAAAGAAGATCAAAAAAGTAATCAAAAACCTCCCAAAAAACAAAAGTCGATGACCAGACCACTTCCCTGGTGATTTCCACCAAAGATTCAAAGATTTAATATCTATACTTCTCAAACTCTTGGAACAGTTGAAGAGGAGGGAATGCTTCCTAACTCATTTTATGGGCCAACATTAACCTGATACCAAAATCAAGGACAACACAAAAAAAAGAAAATTATAGGCCAATATCCCTGATGAACATAGATTCAAAAATCGTCAACAAAATATTAACAAAGTGAATAGAAAAATATATTAAAAAGATTACATATAATCAAGTGGGATTTATTCCAGAGATTCAAGGGTGGTTCAACATCTACAAATCAATCAGTGTGATACATCACATTAACAAAATGAAAAAGAATCACATTATCATTGTAATAGATGCAGAGAAAGCATTTAACAAGATACAGCATCCATTTACAATAAAAACTCTGAATAAAATGGGTATAGAAGGAAAACACCTCAACATAATAAAGACCGTATATAACAAACCAACAGCTAACATCATACTCAATGGCGAAAAAGTGAAAGCTGTCTCTCCAAGAACAATGAGACAAGGATGTCCACTTTCACCACTCTTATTCAACATGGTATTAGAAGTCCTAGCCCAAGCAATTAAACAAGAAAAAGAAATAAAAGGGATCCAAATTGAAAAAGAATTAAAACTGTTACTTTTTGCAGATCACATGATTTTTGTATATAGAAAACTGTGATGAATCCACCAAAAACCATTAGAAAAAATAAACAAACACAATAAAGTTACAGGGTACAAAATCAACAGACTAAAGTGTGTTATAGTCTATACACTAACAAAGAAATAGCAGGAGGAAAAATAAAGAATACAATCCTATTTACAATCATAAAAAAAGGAATAAAATACGTAGGAATAAATTTAACAAAGGAGGTGAAATATCTGTACACTGAAAACTATAAAATATTGTTGAAAAGTATCAAAGATACAAAGAAATTGAAAAATATTCTGTGATCATGGATTGGAAGAATTAACACAGTTAAAATGTTCATACTACCTAAAGCAATGTACAGATTGAATGCAATCCCTATCAAAGTCCCAATGACATTTCTCACGGAACTAGAACAAAGAATCGTAAAACATATGGAACAACAAAAGACCCTGAATGGCCAAAGCAATCCTGAGAAAAAAGAACAAACCTGATGGCATCACACTTCCTGATTTTGAAGTATACTTCAAAGCTATAGTAATGAAAACAGCACGGTATTGGAAGAAAAAAACAAACATACAGATCAATGGAAGAGAATTGAGACCCCAGAAATAAATGCACACGTTTATGGACAGCTAATTTTTGAAAAAGGAGCCAAGAACATACAATAAAGAAAGGAAAATTACTTCAATAAATGGTGTTGGGAAAACTTGACAGCCACATGCAAAAGAATGAAAGTAGACCACTATCTCATGTCATACACAAAAATTAACTCAAAGTGAAGTAAAGACTTTAATGTAAGATCTGAAACCACAAAACACCTAGAAGAAAACATAGGCAGTATGCTCTTTGATATTGGTCTTAGCAGTATCTCTTTGATTATGTCTCCTCAAGAAAGGGAAACAAACAAACAAAATAAACAAATGGGACTACATCAAACTAAAAAGCTTTGGTGTGGCAAAAGAAACCATCAACAAAATGAAAAGACAGCCTACCAATTGGGAGAAGATATTTCCAAATTATATATCTGATAAGGAGTTACTATCCAAAATGTTTAAAGAACTCATACAACTCAATAACAACAAATCAAATAACTTGATCAAAAAATGGGCAGAGGATCTGAACAGACATTTTTCCAAAGAAGATGTACACATGGCAAACAGGCACATGAAAAGATGTTCGATATCACTAATTACTAGGAAAATGCAAATCAAAACCACAATGAGGGGCCGGCACAGTGGCATAGTGATTAAGTTTGTGCACTCCGCTTTGACGGCCCAGGGTTCCCAGGTTTGGATCCTAGGCATGGACCTACACACCATTCATCAAGCTTGCTGTGGCAGTGTCCAACATACAAAAATAAAGGAAGATTGGCATTGGATGTTAGCTCAGGGCCAATCTTCCTCACCAAAAAATAAAAAGAACACACCACAATGAGATATCACCTCATACCCATTGGAATGGCTATTATTAAAAAGACAAGAGATAACAAGTGTTAGAGAGGATATGGAGAAAAGGGAACCTTCATACACTGCAGATGGGAATGTAAACTGGTGAAGCTTTTATGGACAACAATATGGAGATTCCTCAAAAACTTCAAAATAGGGGCTGGACAGGTGGCATAGTTGTTAAATTTGTGTGCTCCACTTTGGTGGCCCAGGGTTCGCAGGTGTGAATCCCAGGTGCTGACCTACGCACCACTTATCAAGCCATGCTATGGCAGGTGTCCCACATATAAAATAGAGGAAGATCGGCACAGATGTTAGCTCAGGGCCAATCGTCCTCAGTAAAAAGAGAAGGATTGGCAGCTGATGTTAGCTCAGGGCTAACCTTCCTCACCAAAAAAAAAAAAAAAAAATTCAAAATAGAGCTACCATATGATCCAGCTATTCCACTTCTAGGTATTTATCTAAAGAGCATAAAAAACACTAATTCAAAAAGATATATGCATCCCTATGTTCATTGCAGCATTATTCACAATAGCCAAGATTTGGAAACAACCTAAGTGACCATCAATGGATGAATGGATAAAGAAGATATATATATAATGGAATACTACTCAGCCATAAAAAAGATGAAATCTTGCCATTTGTGACAACATGGGTTGATTTTGAGAGTATTATGCTAAACAAAATAAGTCAGATGGAGAAAGCCAAGTACTGTATGATTACACTCATATGTAGAAGATAAAACAACAACAACAATAAATAAACACATAAATACAGAGATTGGATTTGTGATCACCAGAGGGAAAGAGGGGAGCAAGGATGGTGAAAGGGGTGATAGGGCACATATGTATGGTGATGGATGGTAGTTCGTCATTCCAAAGAAGACATACTAATGATCATCAGGTATAAAAAAACTGTTCAACATCACTAATCATCAGGGAAATGCAAGTCAAACTCACAATGAGATAGCACCTTACACCTGTTAAGATGACTATTATCAAAAAGACAAGAGATAATAAGTGTTGTTAAGGGTGTGGACAAAAAGGAACCCTTATCTGTTGTTGGTGGTAACTTAAATTGGTACAGCCATTTTGGAAACCAGTATGGAAGTTCCTCAAAATTTGAAAATAGAACTACCATATGATCCAGCAATCCCACTTCAGGATATACATACATCCAACGGAAATGAAATCAGGATCTTGAAGAGATATCTGCACCCCCAAGTCCACTGCAACATTATTCACAATATCCAAGAGATGGGAACAACATGTGTCCATTGACAAATGAGTTTATTTAAAAAATGAGGTATATATACCCAAAGGACTATTATTCAGCCATAAAAAAGAAGGAAATCCTGTCATTTGGGACAGCATGGATGGACCTTGAGAGCATTATTCTAAGTAAAATAAATCAGACAAAGAAAGATAAATACTATATGATGTCACTTATATGTAGAAGCTAAAAAAGCCAAGCTCACAAAAGCAGAGAGTAGAATGTTGGTTGCCAGGGTCTGGAGGAGGAGGAAATGGGGAGATGATAGTCAAAGGGTACAAATTTTCAGTTACAAGATAAGTAAGTTCTGGGGATCTCATGTATAGTAACATGGCTATAGTTAACAATACTCTGTTGTATACTTGAAATTTGCTAAGGCACTAGATCTTGTGTTCTCACCACACACACACACAAAGATAACTAGTTGAGATTACAGTTGTGTTAATTAGCTTGATCATGGTGATCATTTCACAGTGTACAGGTATATCAAGTTATTACCTTGTACCTCGCAAACATGTAAAATTCTAATTTGTCAATTACATCTCAGTAAAACTGGGGGAAAAAAAAGACTAGGAATGTTAATATATTAGAGAGCTGGCCTTCAAGTTCATAAAATCCCATGAAGTTGAATTTCCTGTGCAGAAGGAAATTCATGTTACTATCAGAAACATGGTTACAAACCGCATGCCTTCATGGAAAGAACATTGAGTCAGAGTCATACAAACAGGTTTATCAGTTACAGCTCATTAACTACCAGCTCTGTGACCTTGGGTGAATCTGTCAAACTTTCTGCACTTTAGTTCCTTCAAATGAGAAGTGATATAGAAAATAATATCCATATCACGAGGTTGTATTAATAACTAAATGATATCATCTGGGTAAACCCCTAGAAGAGGACTTAAACCTCATCCATTATTATAAAGAAAGAAAGCAAATGGATTAAAACCCAAAGGATTTGATCTTTTCATTCAAAGTAGGACCTTACTTAAGTAGACACTAGCAATAATTATGTTTCTTGCACCAAATATTTGGAAAGGATGTCTGAAAATTGTGAATGACAATGACAGCATATTTTAAATATTGATGAGCCCCCATAATCCAGGACCTGTTATTGCTGCCTCTACAGGCAACCAATCCACTTGTTTACATGGTTTGATTTGAAGAGCCAAAAGAGCAGTCCAATTATACAAAGATCTCTACCAATACCAAACATACCTTTAACAAGGAAATAAAACTTTCTTTACACAAACTGACATAAGAATAACAGCTAAAATTTATAGAGTATTTACATGGATCTGAGCGGCATCTTCTACATGCCATTTCAACCTCTCAATGGCTTTATGAGTTTCATGTCATTACCTATATTTATAAATAAATCTAAGAGAGGTTAAATAAATGGTCTAAGGCCAACCAGGTAGTAAATAGTGGAGTCAAAATTAGAATGGGGTTTGATTTGCATCCAAATATGATTAAGGCCCATAGAATTTACAAAGAAAAAAACAGACCCAGTAATTGCAATAAAATTATTTAAAATAAAATAATATAAAAATGAGATTCCAAACTTGATTTCATGGGTCTGGCACAGAACCCAGGAATCTGAACTTATAATAAGCATTTTTGTCATCATCTAACTAGTTTGGGAAACATTTGTACAGTTTGTTTTTTTATTTTATTCTCTTAGCCTGAATTGAGTGACTAATGAAGAAACAGCTAAAGGAAACTGAATATTGTGCTTATTTTAGTGACATTAAGACTGCTGAAGAACTTTCCTTAACTTCTCAGAGTCAGATTTCAAGTAATCAAATTTTGAAATACTTTTCTTACTAGATATTGTGACAAATATTTTACCATTTGCTTTGGCTGTTGGAAAGATCAAGTTTTTGACTCAGTGTAGACATGCAGTTATCTAAATCTTTCCTGATCCCATTCTAATATTCTCCTTTTGTTTTCCTTTTTGTTTTTACATCTTTCTTCATTTATTTCAACCTAATTTGATTGTGTGTCGTAGGGGAGCAGAATTTGACACCCCAAAATATGTCTCTTTGGCATAAGAATTATTTTAGGCTGGTTATTTTTTAAGAAACAGCAGATGTGGGAGATGCTCTGAAAACCAAGTAGAAGTTACCCTTTGTAAGAACCATTTACATGTATAAGGGAAATCTCCATTTGTAAGCATGTCTCCCTGGCTGCACCAGGAAGGGGGGGCATGACTCAATCTCTAGAAACTCTCACCAGTGGAGAAGGCAACAACTTAAATCTGCATAATGACCTTATCCTTGTTTACTGTGCTTTTCCTGGTAACCTCGCATTACTGACTCCCCACCACCAACATCTTTTGTCTTTAGCTGAAGGTGGTATATAACATGATGGCTACAGACATTTTGGAGTGTTACTCAGTTTTCTTGGGTCTCTCTCATATGTATATGTGACTAAACTTTTGTTTGTTTTTCACCTATTAATCTGTCTTATGTCAATTTAATTATTAGGCCAGGCAAAGAACCCAGCAGAGTAAAATAAAAATTTTTCCTCACCTATAGTGTGTATGTGTGTGTGTATACTTATATAGTATGTATGTATATATATACATATATGTAATATATAATCTATTGTATATATATTTAAAAACTACCACATTTATATTCTGATCATAAATAAGAATAATAAATAATGCAAACATACACCATAAAACACATGAAGACCTCATTAAAGTAAAAGCATAATAATATCAGATCCATTCCTTTGAGAGCAGCTCTTTTTTCGTTGAGTAGATCAAGGAAACAACCAGAGAAGAGAAACACTGGGAAGGTGGGATGGGAAACCCAGGGAGACTGAACATAAACTTCTCTCTGCCATAGTTTCTCAGAATCATCCTAGCAGATAAGATAGATGTTCCCTGTTTAAATGACATAATTTGTCAGAAGCATTCATTCTAACACATAACTAGAAGCAAATACTCTCCAGAGTATATTGCATTCTGAAACGCTTGGTTAATCTCCAGTATATCAGCTATAGCCAACTCATTTCTATGTCACTCTGATTGTTTGTCATCAAGAAAGAAAAAGAGTAGGCAATGTAATCAACATTTACTTTTCATGAACTCTTCTTTATTGTCAAGAAATTCCTACTGCTTAAAGAAATTTTGACCAAAACATAACATTTATCCAGTTGCCTTCTTCCCTGCAGTTACAATGAGCTAATGTTTGTTTCAAATTCTTTTTTCTTAAGCAACTGTTTCTGTGGTATGCTTGGAGACATGGGGATTTTGCTCTCAAAATCAGATTAACAACATCTGATTGAATGCCAATACGTTTTTTTCCAAGTTAAGATCAGAAGTACTTGGGTAGATTTTAAAAATTTCTCCAATGGCAAAAAATAAAAGAAAATAAGTTTATAGGAATAAAGTCATTATAATCAAAACCATAGAGCCTACCATTAATTTTAAGTGTCTTTGCATGAATAAGAAAATGGTTAAATGACACATTATCCATCTGTAAACTCTGCAGATGTTTTGAACCAGCAAGGAGAAGGCAGATGTAATTCAAACGTGCATTGTTCTTTCAATGAGAAAAGTCTGGTCTTTTAGCTGATGGGTTAGGATTTCAGAAGATATTCTTTAGGTTATTAGATCACTTATTATGGAGTGAGATGACAAGAGTTGGAGAAATGTGGTTTATGACAGAAAACAAACATGATAAAGAACTTATTTGTAAAGGACCAATGCCAAGTCTGTCAATTAGATATTTCCCTTATGAAGAGTAACATTTGTAAAGGATACAGAAAATTCCTTTGTTGCTTTAGATTAATTGTGTATCAAAATCACTGTAAGTGTTAGCACCGTGTAACAGATAAAATATACCCAACGCTTAACATAGGTTAGCATAAGGGAAGCCATCTTGTAGAAGGAAGCCATGTTGGAACAGTAAATGACCCTGATTCACCAGACAGCTCCCCTTTTCTTGTCAGTAATGCTTTAATTTGCACATAGCCTAGATAAGTAAGCACCTGCCTATGAGAAATATGCATGCCCCGCTATTTTCGTAGCCCTGGCTTACACATAAATCTCCCTATTGCGATAAGGCAATAACTTTGTTCCTTAAGTTTTCTCAGGAATGTAACTACCTCTGGAAAAGAGCCCTATGCTGGTATCCATCACTAGTGACAGGAGAAAGAGACAATCTAGTGTCTCAAGGTCTACTACACCAGATGGTCAACATCCCGAAACCCCCCTTTTCAGCCCATTTGGCCTATATAACTGCTTCAAAATTTTGTAGTTTTAAGATGATTCTTTGGGACATTAGTCAGCCATCTTCCCCCTTGCTAACAATCTGTAATTAAAAAAAAACTCTTTCTCTCCTACCACCTTGCCTCTTGACTGCTGGCTTGTCTTTGCAGCAAGTAGAAGACCCCTTTTGGAGGAAACATGAGGAGATTGGCTAAGTACATATATCCAGGGTGTTTACCAATGACATAGATCTGGCTTAGTTATATAGAGCAGAGAAATTAATGTTTATTGAGAACTTACAATAAGACATGCACTCTGCTAGATGATTTCAAATTTCTTGTTTTATTTACAATACTCTTGTGTAACAAGTGCTATTAATCTCAGTTTTTCAGAAGATTACACAAATTATCAAAGAGAATCCAAGTAACTCAATGCCACAAAGTTAGTAGGCTGTAGATCTGGGATTTAACTCTCCACCATCTGCTCCAAAAATCTCATTCCTACATTGTGTCAGGCTGGTTGCCATTGAACAAGGACTGCTTCTTAGCAGTTATTAAGAAAACTTCTTTACTTAAAAACTTAGTTTTGAGATAATTATAATTTCATACTATTCAATAACAACTATTCTCCATTCATCCAAAATTCTTAGCAGAGTATTTACAATTGCTGTCTACAAAATTTATCCAAACATATGACTGCTTTCATATTTTACTTGTTACTAATTTGTTTAGTGTTATTTCAATAGTAAAAACTCTTATAATAAATTTACTAACTTTTCTTATTAAATGGTTCAGAAATAGTACAACATGAAATAGCTTTTTATCTCCCCACTCAGTTTTTGTGCACACCTCTACCAAATACGAAGTGTGGGTCACTGTTCCTTCTGGTGCCCAACACAATAATTGTCTTGGTTGCCAAACAATTTCAGACGTACAAACAAAAAGCAGCCAATACCTTTTCATGTAGGCCAGGGTGCAAACACTGCTTAGCTCCCCTCTCCAAATAGACTTCTAGATAAATGCTCAAGTTTGATAAGTTTAATCAAAAGAATCAGTTAATTCTGGAGATAAACGGTAATTCTGCATGATTTTACTCTTACTTGGGGAGGCCACACTATCAAATGTAACAAATATGGTTCTTGGCATCAACAGACCAGACTATAAATACTGGATCTATCAATATATTCGAGGAGTTGAGCAAATTAACTCATCCCACTAAGCCTCAGTTTCCTCTACTGTAAAATGAAAATCATACTTTAAGGAAGTGATTCTGAGGATTATACATGATAACTTATACAAAGCTCTTGATAGATTTTAGTATTCAATTATTATTATTTACCATTCACATTTCTAAATACTTTCTACTATCTCCATCTTCTCCTTGTCCCAAGCTCCGGTACAGTTAAGGAACAGTCTAATTCTCTTTATGTATTTACTGAATGTAATGTAAACAATTTTAAAAAATGAAACACCACAAACAGAAGAATGTATTTCACATAATTCAACCTTATAGTCACCTTATATCAGTTTGATTATATGCAAGCAACCTCTGTCTCCCTTCCTTTGTTGAACCTAAACGTAAACATACAATGGATTTTCCGTAGCTGCTAATGCAGAAACATACAGAACTTTGAGAGGTAAGAGGAGTATGTTTACCAAATCAATGATCAGAACTGAAAACAGTATGTCTACAACATTTATCAAATGACAGGATACGGGTTGATAGTAACTGGAAATCTGGTGTTGGGTTTTCAGTGTTCACATATTTGTGTTTATTATAAAGCGGCTGCAGACACAAATTGAATCCATTCACTACTTGGGTAAAGGTCATCAGGAAAAATCAGCTCAGAGCTATGGAGTCTGACAGGGCTTTTGTAGATCTTGCTACCAATCCCCAAAATAACTATTGGTGAGCACATAAGATTCAGGGCAGATGAATTTTGAAACTGGTCCTATTCATGTGCAGAAGTGCCAAAGGCCGAGCTAGACAGAAGCAACCTGTGAACCTGTGTGAAATAGAAAATCCTGACGGCGATCATAATGCATTTACCACCATCCTTCGCCGATTGATTGGCTCAATGCTTACTAAACATCTCTTATTTCTGAATTTAATGTATCTTCCATGTTCCTTATTTTGTGTATGATCATTATTGTTAGTTTTTTTCAAATAGTATTTGTCATTTTTGAAGCTACAATAGCCATTTCAAGGCTGGAGTGAGGTCAAAATTAGAGGCTTCACAAGGTCCCGGCCACCTTCTTGGTTACACTTGCTTTTGTCCCTGACTCAAGCTACCTTCAGCAAGGCATCTATTTCTCTGAGCTCCTGAGCTGATGTGGGATACTACAGTAACTCCAACAATCAAGGAGTCTGGTTCTGAGACGCACTGAATGCCTTAGCACTTCAGATTAACTGAGTTGGTCTATCTCCCCAAAATACATTTTAATTCTAAGTTTTTATGAAAATATCTATTTTCAAAAAGACATTTATAAGCCAACCAAACTAGGATGAGATTTTTTTCCCCATTAAACAGATACAAAAGACATATATCTGAAATGATCCACCTTATATAGTAAACTGTAAAAAATTGTTTTAACACAGGAAGGTAGTTTTACAACACAATTACATTATTTTACTGCAGTAGAAACATTGAGTATTACAAGGTAGCAATCAATGGAAAATCAAACAAATAAATATTTTTAAAATCATAAGTTGTGCTACACACTTGGAATTTACATTGAAATTAGAATGAAATTACTTGGTTGGTTTCTTTGTAATAAAGTGGAACATGGAACACTCTAGTTATAAATTTCCTTATAAACAAATACCTACATAATAATTTTGCAAGTAATATTAGAATGAGGAATAAATGTGTAGAAACATATGGAAAGAAAGTATTTCTTCGTTTTTTATGTCAATTCCCTTAATTGCTGTCATTGCAATGCTTTTTCTCATCGAGCCTAAGTCATCAACATAGCCTTCAATGGCAAATGAATAAATAACGTTTAAACTCCAGTTGTAATTGTGCAGACCTCTGCTCTTGCTGATAAGCCAGATGGTGACTTGCAATTCAAAGCAAGAGTGCGTGATAGAAAAAGTGTAGGCCTTGGAGAAAACAGACCTTAGTACCAATTCCGGTTTCACCCCTTATTAACTATGTAACCTTGGACAAATTCCTCTGGCCCTCTGACCTCAGGGTCCTTATCTCTAAAATGATTATAACTCACAAGATTATTGTAAGGCTATAAAGGGAGAAAACATGTAAAACAAACCAATACAGAGCCAGACTCAAAACTGGGACTCAGACTGACCTTTCCTATAGGAAACCAAGAGATGACCATGAAGCCTTCGTAGCAAGGGAGTATAAACATCATGGGCCACACAGCCTGAGCACTGCAGACTCGGGCATCTTGCTCTAGTAACATCAAACAGAATTTTCTTTTGTAATTCATAGAAGTTTCTTAGCCTTAAATTTCTGTCTCCTGTGGGAAATGACATGGTCTCTAAGCATCAACCTCCTTGGCAATACACAATTTCTCATTTTTCCCCTTAGGCAAGGAATAGTTCTTTCTTTCCTGTTCCTATTTCGTGATAACTTTAATGCTGTTATGGTTTTATCTCCTTCTGTCTTATTAGATTAGCGTATTGTTTATATATCTTTTTTGCAGTCATATACTAGACCTTTGAGTGAAAGGCCTTGTCTGTGTCTCCATTGTTTCTCTTAAATTGTGTCTACCCACCTGTGCCCTTAATCCACTCTAACCCACTCTCATAATAGGCAGCAAGGTGATAAAATGTAACAGACCTTGTCCTGAAAGATATCAAATACATGCTGCAAAAAAAGAAACCCTATTATTTCTCAGTCACAAGACCTGAATATCACCTTCATGAACCCAGAGAGGCAGCCCTTCAAACTAGGTGTCTCTTAGGATGCATTCACTATTTCGGTGACTTTCCCAATACATAAGGCCTTCCTCCACACTATATTTGCTCATATTGTGTCAGAATGTGGGAAATGTATCCAGCTGTCAAGGGTAGATATGTTTCAATAAGTTTCACCCAGACATAGAAAAGCAGGATGCCAATTTATTCACTTACAATCAGACATATGGTCATGAAGACCCAATATTTGAAGACCTTACCATAAGTAGGTTTTTTTTCTCTTTACTTTCACTATGAGGAATTACTATCACATGCAAATTAAGAATAGAAATTTCCATCACTGATGTTCTCTTCTCCAATTATTCCACTTCCTTGTGAGTCACACAGGACAGAAGAGGCAGAGCTCCTACCCAGAGTGTTTCATTGTTCACTTTTTTGTTGAATCTTTGTTTTTAATAAGCTGGACCACTCCCCTCCTCATTTTTAAAAAATTTATTTGTAATGGATCTCTCTGAACTGTGGCTATTGTGCATTTTTTGAATAATCACTTGTAAAAATTGTGACTGCTTGAAGCTATTTTCTTTACTCAGGTTAAAGGAATTTTGTTGATTTGAGGACCTTGGTAGTAACTCCAAGAGCAGAGTAGGAAACATCCCCAAGTGTAGACTTGATTACTACGAGGGCTGTGGCCCTGCTTTATATTTGTGTTTTTATGTGTCCCTTCATATCAGGATCTAACACACACACAAATGCACAGAATTATTCAATAAAGGATAGCTACTAATATATATGCATTTGCAATATGTTTGAGATAATAAAGATTATCAAACATAAAGCATACATTGCAGTAATTTCTAGCTCTAGCTAATACTTGTCATTTAAAGCATTATGTAATCACATCCGTCATTCACCTTCACTCTTGGAATATCTTTACTACACCTGCTAGATATTTTTATGTCAAAGATTCTGTTTCCCTAAATAGTAAAAGTAAAAGGACAGGTATCAAATGGGAGGAGAAACCAATTACTAATGAACTAAATAAAAACTTACATTAATTGGGCTTCTATTGATATTCTACGTAGTGCTAAGGTGTTCACAAGAAGGCTGTTCAGAGTAGCTCAGAGTAGTTCCAGTATCTAAGTCAGAGTCAGAGACTCAGAAGTACAGTTGTCACCCAGTGTATAAAGTCCTCAGAGATGCAAACTGTAAGCAGGGGATAAGGACTGCTCCATCTTGATTGCATTGTGTTCATTGATTACATGTAAAGTCTACATTGAAAGGAGGTAGCGTTCTGGGTGTTTTGATGAACTCTTTCCTTCAAACCATATTCTCAGCAAGGAGTTAGGACAATGAAGGTAAAATATTTGTGAAGGTCTGAAGCCTCTTCCCCATGGTCCCTCCTGTTGTTGCTCACATGATTGTTTACTATGTTGTCTAAAGAAAATACATTGAAAACAGGGAGGTTCTGCATCTTTACTGACTCGAAGGCGAGGAGACAGCTCAGAACAACTGACACAGTTCTAATTTCTGCATATAGGGTGGCACCAAAACTCCAAGTTCTAGAATGTACACAAGTTGTGTCATTTTTCTCCTTGTTCATTCTAATTTTTGTGGCTACCTCCTCAGTTCTGGAAACTTTCCCAAGATGCAACTTCTCCCATATACTCACAGTTTTCCCCTAGTAATGATTTCCAAATCTCCATCTGGTTATTTTGTGCTTGTCCCCATCTCTGTCTAATAATTCTAATTACTTGCTCACTCAGAAGTTTCCTGGGTTTCCACTTGGTTGAAGGTTAGACAGGACAGAGTAGTTGACGCAAGCATGCAATCATGTGGGAGGAAGGCTGTGTCCCCAGGGCTTGTGATAAGGAATGAAAAATGGCCCTAAGCAGATTGAGCTATGGAAACTCCATGTTTTATTTTATTTTTCCCTCACAGAAGACTCCAGAGATAAACTTTGGTTTTAGCAGATTTGTTGTTGTGGTAGTTATTTGACTTCCAAAATGTCCTGATATTTTCCCAGGTCAAACTTGCTCTTAGGGGAAAATTCTAAACATTTTGGTAAAATTATTATTAGAATAGCCCTAGTAGGCTGATCCCAGGAAACCCAGTATAAAGGGGGTAGAGTCTCCATCGAAAATGCTGCCTTCACTTTCTGCTTAACTGACAATGGACTGCACAAGGAACCAGCCAGTTCCACATTTGATTAGCAGTGAAATTTTCTGAGAGGGCTGTTTTTTGTCTTTTGAACACCTCAAGTTCTACAAAACTTCATTCTCTAACTGAGGAAAGGAGTACTAGTGGGAATAGAAGGAAAAGAAAGGGACTCATTTTTGCTATTTCAGGTATTATATTCACATTCAAAGCACTTTTAACACAGTTACTTTCAGAAATCTTCACATTTTCCTGAGGGGCAGGTAAGTGTTTTTATCCCAATTTTACAGATGAAAAACTTGAAACCCAAGGTTAAGTGACTTGCTTGCAGCAGCACTGGGAGCCAGTGTCAAGATCAGACTTTCAACGTCAGTGTTTGATTGCTCAGACCGCTGGACCGCGACTCTCAGTACATCACAAATGTTTGGAAAATAGTTTTAACTGCCCTTAGGAACACAAACATTCTGAACTGTGTTCTGGGTCAGAGTAGACCTTCCAAATGCCTGACAAGCATGGGAATAGTGAAGGCAGAATGGTGGCTGCTATATTTCACTGAGATGGCTACTACTGTAAACAGTTTCATAGGTTAATTCACTCATCGTTTATATTTTCATGCATTAGTTCAACAAACACTTATTTAGCAGCCAATAGCACAATTATGAGGTAAATTACAAATATATATACATATAAATGTTATACATGTATAACACACACTTCTGTAGCTATTATCTATGATTATTCAGTGCCAGATAGTCTAAAATGATTCACATACATTATCACATATATTTAAGCATATGTTACTTCATTTAGCATTAAACAACCTTGCCTGATAGTTTAATTGTACCAATTTTATAGGTGAGGAAGTTCACAAGTTACACAGCAAATCACTTATTAAACCAATATTCAAACCTAGGTTGGTGTTGGAAAGAACATGGGCTTTTGTATCAGGCAGACTTGAATTCCAATTATAGTTCCATCCTATACTAACCAGGTTACAATGGTGTTATTTAAAATCTATGAGTTTAAGTTTACTTGATTTGAAAATGGAAATATTAATAACTTATGTGATTGTCTAACAATATATGATTCTTGTGCAGATTAGGGAAAAAAATATATTTTTAGTTTCTAATATGTTTTTCCAGAAAGTTAAGGCACTCTTCCTAAAAGTAACTTAAAAGTACTCTACATAAAGCTACTTTAAAAAATCTTAGAAGTATAGGGACTTTGGTGATTAAATAAGGAACTTTCAGAACAGGGACCAAGTGAAGGCAGAAATCCAAGTTGAATCCAATAGCAAGCTGAAGTCAGCAGTTGGCTTTCCCTTCAAGGCATACAGTTACCAAGTGGACTGGAGCCCTGATCTTCACAGACTCATAGGGAAATGGACTAGATGACAAAGTCTAGGTCTTACACAAGGTAGAGTGTCTAATGGGACATCCTCTCACATAAAATGGAGATACCTAAGAGTTATGCCTCAATGAAATAATAAACTAACCATATTGCCAGATGAAAGCAAACATATGAAAAATATAATATTTTAACAAAGAATGGGGGTTAGAATATGGCTGAGATTTTGAAATAAGTCAGCTATCAGGTTTGTTTATAGCTTTAATGGCTCAAATACTTCCCAGCTGAGAATTTAATATACAGTAACCTAAATTAGTAGCACCACTTAGACACTGAGAAGAAGCAAATAGAGAAATTCTCTGGATCAAACTAACTTCAACTCACATCACAAAAAAAGTATAATAGAAAATAGGGGACCGGCCTGGTGGCTTAGAGGTTAAGTGCGCCCGCTCTGCTGCTGGCAGCCTGGGTACGGATCCCAGGCGCGCTCTGACGCACCGCTTCTCCGGCCATGCTGGGGCCGCGTCCCACATACAGCAACAAGAAGGATGTGCAGCTATGACATACAACTATCTACTGGGGCTTTGGGGGGAAAAAAAAAAGGAGGAGGATTGGCAATAGATGTTAGCTCAAAGCCGATCTTCCTCAGCACAAAGAGGAGGATTAGCACGGATGTTAGCTCAGGGCTGAACTCCCTCACAAAAAAAAAAGAAAAGAAAATAGGTAGCGTACTGTTAAATGTAACTATTCCTACAATGAAGTGAGACACTATGAGAAAGAATCAGCACAAAGGAAAACCAAAATAGAACCATAAGGACCTCAGGTATGGATCTGTTAAATATGCAAAATAAAAATATTTTGAGCTGAATGTACTTGTAACAAGAAACCATAAATATTTGAGAAGATGATTGAAAAAATAACCAATGTAACTACTAGAAATGAACTAAAAGCATAATTAAAATTAAAAATCAACTGAGTGGTAAATGTTGAGTAAGTTAGGTTAGTTTCCCATACATAACAATTATAAAACCTGGACAAAAATTTTTGAAGCTCTATTGGATGGAACTGGAGATTAACCATAATTAGGAAGAAAATAGAAGGGAATATATTCCTGAAAGAAGAAATTAGGCAGGTAAGATTTATAACTTTGTGGCTTTTGCTTGAGGACACAGGCTATGGAAAACCACTTCTATATTGGTGTGAAGTATCAGAGGACAGAGTTTAAAGCTTTCAGAGCAGTGAGAAAGTCAAGGGGAAATCCAAGAAGAAAATGAGCCAGAGAAGGGTTGAGCCCTAAATTCCATTTACAAAATCCACCTTAATCCTTTAGTGATTGCTAAACCAGGCACATATTGAGATGATCCCACATAGCTCAGGAAAAAGAAGCATCTGGAGAGTCAAAGAATTAAGGAAGGATTCCAGCTGATGGCCACTGCAGGTAAGACAGTTTGTAATTTGAATCAGATCAAATTAATTACCTTGTAGAACAATAACAACCACAAAATTACTTATTAGAGAAAGATAACAAAATATAGAATTTCTAAAACATATATAGTACGCCACTAAAAATTACAGAATCAGGGAGGAAGTCAAGATGGTGGCCTAGGCAGACTCTGAACTCACCTCCTCCTGCGGACACAGCCAATTTACAACTACTCGTGGAAAAATTACCCCTGAGACAGAACTGAAAACTGGATAAGAGGAACTCCTGCACCAAAGGACAATCCTAACTGAGGTAGAAGAGGCAGAAACTCCCTTCTGGAGAGGAAAAATGCTGCCTTCACAAGCAGCAGCACCTCATGGCCTCCCGGGAGCAGCTCACAGGTACGCAGCCCTCCCTGGAGGCGCGGGGCCCTGAGCTGGGAGCGCCCCCACTGTGGGCATTTTGTGGACCCAGCACAATCCAGATGAGTGGCATAATATCTGACTTTGCCTGCCACTAAAACAGTGGGGAGTACCCCCAGAAAAGCTGGTTCACAAAGAAATTAAAACTGGCTCTTAAAGGGCCCATGCGCAAACTCACCCGTTTCAGAAAGCATCCTAAAATCACCAGAAAGAAAGGTGCACAGTGCTGTGGTGAAAAGAGACTCACCTGATAGGCCCTGAGTGCATCTCAGTGAGGGGTGAGACCTCTCCAGGGACTGGACATTGTTGTGGCCTGGTGTGGGCGTGCTGACACAGATGCCATTGGAGTTCTCCCTGAGGCCTGCTAGCCCAGGGTCTGCCCCACCCGCTAGAGCACTGATTTAATCCAGCTCAGCCAGGGCTGGCAGCCCACCCTAGAGATTGGCCCCAACCAACAACAAGCCCTCAGGCAACTTATGGGTCTGCATAGATTGGTGACTGGATTCTCTGCAGCCTGGCAACTGAGCCAACTTCAGTGGGGCAGGGCATGCACAAGGAGCAGGTGGAGAGTGTGGGGTGGTGGTGGGTGTGTGGGGCTCCTGCTGTGGAGAGACTGGGTTCACTTCAGGAGGTCGGGACGAGCACACGGGGCAGGACTGTGTTGACTGTGTGTGTGGACCTGTGGGCGGCAGGGCTTGTCAGCTGCAGAAGACTTGTGTTTCTCAAAGACCCACCTAGGGTGTTTGCCTCACCTTCCAAAGCCTGAAACAATTGGGTGCTCCGGTGCCTGAGGCCAGCCCCACACAGCTGCAATCCTCACAGAGCTGACAAGAGACCTAAAGGCTGGAGGCTTATAGCAATTGTAAGGCCCTAAGCCTAACAACCTACCACACTGGGGGCCTACTCACTTAAAAGAAATACTGCAACACAAATGAGGTATTAGAACTTGCAGCCAACTGTGCTGGGGCTCCCCACACTTCATAAAGAGACTGAAGGGCCCACAACAACTACAAGCACCTGAGCATTACAACAGCTGGCCAGGAGCATAACTCAGCCTCCCTGGGTGCCTACAGGGAGAGCAAACAGGCCACAACAGAAGGACACAGGTAGCCCACATAGGGGTTGCCCCTGGAACATTGAGAACTGAGGGAAGCACACTGCAGACCTCCTAAGCCATCACTTAAATAAGGTCACCTATCCAACAGCAGGAGACGTAGCTGACCTACCTAATACGTAGACACAAGCACAGGGAAAGAGGCAAAATGAGGGGGCAAAGGAATACATTCCAAGTAAGGGAACAGGACAAAACCCCAGAAAAGGAACTAAGTGAAACAGAAATGAGCAACCTACCCAACAGAGACTTCAAACAAAGAGTGTTAAGGATGCTCACTGATCTGGGGAGAAGAATAGATGAACTCAGTGAGAATGTCAACAGAGAAATGGAAGACATAAGAAAGAACCAATCAGAAATGAAGAATACAATACTGGAAATGAAAAATTCACTAGAGGGACTCAAAAGCAGAGTAGAGGATACAGAAGAACGGATCTGTGAGCTGGACGAAAGACTAGAAGAAATTACCCAAGCTGAACAGGTAAAAGAGAAAAGAATTAAAAAGAGTGAGGACAGTCTAAGGGACCTCTGGGACAACATCAAGCACACTAACATCTGTGTTATAGGTGTCCCGGAAAGAGAAGAGTGGGACAAAGGGGCAGAGAATCTATTTCAAGAAATAATAGATGAAAACTTCCTTAACCTAAGGAAGGAAACAGACATCCAGGTACAGGAAACACAGAGAGCCCCAAATAAGATAAACCCAAAGAGGCCCACACCAAGACACATCATAATCAAAATATCCAGAATTAAAAATAAAGAGAGAATCCTAAAAGCCTCAAGAGAAAGTCAAGTTACATACAAAGGAAACCTCATAAGGCTATCAGCTGACTTCTCAGCAGAAACCTTACAGGCTAGAAGAGAATGGCATGATATATTTAAAGTGCTAAAAGGAAAAAACTTACAGCCAATAATACTCTACCCAGCAAGGTTATCATTCAAAATGGAAGGAGAGATCAAAAATTTCCCAGACAAGCAGAAATTAAAGGAGTTTGCCACCAAGAAACCAGTGCTACAAGAAATGTTAAAGGGACTGATTTACGGGGAAAAGTGAAGACCACAAATAGGAAAAATTATCTATTTCCATGATAAGAGGGTAATGGATACAAATGCACAAAAAAGAGGTTAGATATGATATCAAAAACAAAAAATGAGGGAGGAGGGGAGTTAAAGAGTAGAGCTTTCAGACAGAGGTCCAACTAAAGAGACCATCAATTCTGTATAGAAGAAGAAAGGAACAGAGAAGGACTACTAAAACACTGAGAAAAAAAAAAGTTAAAAAATGGCAGTAAGTACATACTTATCAATAGTTGTGTTAAACGTCAATGGACTAAATGCTCCAATTAAAAGGCATAGGGTGGCTGATTGGATAAAAAAAACAAGACCCATATATATGCTGCACACAAGAGACACACTTCAGCCATAAAGACACTCACAAACTGAAAGTGAAGGGATGGAAAAAGATACTCCACGCAAATGGCAATGAAAAGAAAGCTGGGGTAGCAGTACTCATATCAGACAAAATAGACTTTAAAACAAAAACTGTAAAAAGAGACAAAGAAGGGCATTACATAATGATCAAGGGAACAATCCAACAAGAGGATATAACACTTGTAAATATCTACACACCCAATGTAGGTGCACCTAAATATATAAAGCAATTATTAACAGACATAAAACAGAAATAGACAGTAACACAATAATAGTAGGGGACTTCTTTAACACTCCACTTACACCAACGGATAGATCATCCAAACAGAAGATCAATAAGGAAACATTGGCGTTGATGATATACTAGAACAGATGGACCTAGTAGATATATACAGAGCATTCCATCCAAAAATCAAAGAATACACGTTCTTTTCAAGTGCACATGGAACATTCTCCAGGATTGATCACATATTAGGCCACAAAACAAGTCCCCATAAATTTAAGAAGATTGAAATAATACCAAGCATCTTTTCTGACCACAACGGTATGAAACTAGAAATCAACTATAGGAAGAAAATCAGAAAAGCCACAAATACGTGGAGATTAAACAAAATGCTACTGAACAACGACTGGGTCAACAAAGATATCAAAGAAGAAATCAAAAAATACCTGGAGACAAGTGAAAATGAAAACACGACATGCCAGAATTTATGGGATACAGCAAAAGCAGTTCTAAGAGGGATGTTTATAGCAATACAGGCCTTCTCAGCAAACAAGAAAAATCTCAAATAAACAATCTAACAATGCATCTAAAGGAACTGGAAAAAGAAGAACAAACAAAGCCCAAAATCAATAGAAGAAGAGAAATAATAAAAATCAGAGCAGAAATAAATGAAATAGAGA
Source organism: Diceros bicornis minor (assembly GCF_020826845.1). Lineage (NCBI taxonomy): Eukaryota > Metazoa > Chordata > Mammalia > Perissodactyla > Rhinocerotidae > Diceros > Diceros bicornis. The sequence goes on along the minus strand of NC_080749.1, from coordinate 9,732,721 downwards.
CCAAAAAAAAAAAAAATAGAAAAAATTAATAAAACCAAGAGTTGGTTCTTTGAAGAGATAAACAAATTTGGCAAACCTTTAGCTAGACTCACCAAGAATAAATGAGAGAAGGCACAAATAAGTAAAATCAGAAATGAAAGAGGAGAAATTACAACAGACACCTCAGAAATACAAAAGATTATAAGAGAATACTATGAAAAGCTGTATGCCAACCAATTCGACAATCTGGAAGAAATGGATAAATTCTTAGAATCATACAACCTTCCAAAACTGGATCAAGCAGAAGTAGAGAATTTGAATAGACCAATCACCAGTAAGGAGATCGAAACAGTAATCAAAACCTCCCCAACAATAAAAGTCCAGGACCAGATGGCTTCCCTGGTGAATTCTACCAAACATTCAAAGAAGACTTAATACCTATCCTTCTCAAACTCTTCCAAAAAATTGAGGAGGGGGGGAAGCTCCCTAAGTCATTTTACAAAGCTGACATTACCCTGATACCAAAACCAGACAAGGACAACACAAAAAAAGAAAATTACAGGTCAATATCACTGATGAACATCGATGCAAAAATCCTCAACAAAATACTAGCAAATCGCATACAATAATACGTTAAAAAGATTATACACCATGATCAAGTGGGATTTATTCCAGGTATGCAGGGATGGTTTAACATTCGCAAATCAATCAACGTGATACACCACATTAATAAAATGAAGAATAAAAATCACATGATCATCTCAATAGATGCAGAGAAAGCATTTGACAAGATACAGCATCCATTTATGATAAAAACTCTGAATAAAATGGGAATAGAAGGAAAGTACCTCAACATAATAAAGACCATATATGACAAACCCACAGCTAATATCATCCTCAATGGTGAAAAATTGAAAGCTATCCCTCTAAGAACAGGAACCAGACAAGGATGCCCACTGTCACCACTCCTATTTAACATAGTACTGGAAGTCCTAGCCAGAGCAATCAGGCAAGAGAAAGAAATAAAAGGGATCCAAATTGGAAAGGAAGAAGTGAAACTGTCACTATTTGCAGATGACATGATTTTATATATAGAAAACTCTAAAGAATCCACCAGAAAACTTTAGAAGTAATAAACTAATATGGTAAAGTTGCAGGATACAAAATCAACATACAAAAATCAGTTGCATTTCTATACACTAACAACAAAGTAGCAGAAAGAGAAATTAAGAATACCATCCCATTTACAATTGCAACAAAAAGAATAAAATGCCTAGGAATAAACTTAACCAAAGAGGTGAAAGAGCTGTACATTGAAAACTATAAATATTGCTGAAAGAAATTGAAGAAGACACAAAGAAATGGAAAGATATTCCGTGCTCTTGGATTGGAAGAATTAACATAGTTAAGATGTCCATACTTCCTAAAACCATCTATAGATTCAATGCAATCCCTATCAAAGTTCCAACAATATTTTTCATAGAAATAGAGCAAAGAATCCTAAAATTTATATGGAACAACAAAAGACCCCGAATAACTAAAGGAATCCTGAGAAAAAAGAACAAAGCTGGAGGTATCACACTCCCTGATTTCAAAATATACTACAAAGCTATAGTAACCAAAACAGCATGGTACTGGCACAAAAACAGACACACAGATCAATGGAATAGAGTCGAAAGCCCAGAAATAAACCCACACATCTATGGACAGCTAATCTTTGACAAAGGAGCCAAGAACGTACAATGGAGAAAAGAAAGTCTCTTCAACAAATTGTGTTGGGAAAACTGGATAGCCACATGCAAAAAAATGAAAGTAGACCCTTACCTTACACCATATACAAAAATTAACTCCAAATGCATTAAAGACTTGAATGTAAGACCTGAAACTATGAAAATTCTAGAAGAAAACATAGGCAGTATGCTCTTCAACATAGGTCTTAGCAACCAACATATATTCAAGCACCATGTCTGACCGGGCAAGGGAAACAACAGAAAAAATAAACAAATAGGACTACATCAAACTAAAAAGCTTCTGCACAGCAAAGGAAACCATCAACAAAATGAAAAGACAGCCTAACAATTTGGAAAAGACATTTGCAAACCATACATCTGATAAGGGGTTAATTTCCAAAATATATAAAGAACTCACCCATCTCAACAACAAAAAAACTAACAACCCGATTAAAAAATGGGCAAAAGACCTGAACAGACATTTCTCCAAAGAGGATATACAGATGGCCAACAGACACGTGAAAAGATGTTCAACATCACTATCAGGGAAATGCAAATCAAAACTACAATGAGATATCATCTCACGCCCGTCAGAATGGCTATAATTAACAAGACAGGAAATAACATGTGTTGGAGAGGATGTGGAGAGAAGGGAACTCTCATACACTGTTGGTGGGAGTGCAAACTGGTGCAGCCACTATGGAAAACAGTTTGGAGATTCCTCAGAGAATCAGGGATAGAACTACCATATGATCCAGCTATTCCACTGCTGGGTATTTATCGAAAGAACTTGAAAACACCAATGCATAAAGATACATGCACCCCTGAGTTCATTGCAGCCTTATTCACAATAGCCAAGACTTGGAAGCAACCTAAGTGCCTATCAAGGGACGAATGGATAAAGAAGATGTGGTATATATACACAATGGAATACTACTCAGCCATAAGAAACGATGAAGTCCAGCCATTCGTGACTACATGGATGGACATGGAGGGTGTTATGCAAAGTGAAATAAGTCAGAGGGAGAAGGTCAAATACCGTATGATTTCCTTCATTAAGTAATAGATAATAACAACAATAAACAAACACATAGAGACAGAGATTGGATTGGTGGTTACCAGAGGGGAAGGGGGGAGGGAGGAGGGCGAAAGGGATAATTCGGCACATGTGTGTGGTGATGGGTTGTAATTAGTATTTGGGTGACGAACATGATGTAATCTATGCAGAAATAGAAATATAATGATATACACCTGAAATTTATACAATGTTATAAACCAAGGTTACTGCAATAAACAAAAAATTAAAAAAAAATTACAGAATCAGCAAAAAAAACAAAAATATCTCCCATTCTCAAGGGTAAGTTTTTAAAAAAGGAAATAGAAACCAGCCCCATGAAGACCCAAATTAGTAATTAGCAGATAATAACTAGAAAGCAGCTGTTGTAAATACATTCCAGAACTTAAAGAAGTTATATGTTTAATTAATGATAAAGTAAGGAATCTCAGTAGAGAATTAGAAATTTATATTTTTGAAAAAACAAATTGGAAATTTCTGAGATGAAAAGCTAAAGAAATGAAATAAAAATGTATTAAGTGGATTTAACAGAATATTGGAGATGGTGAAAAGAGAGCCACTATTACTAAGATAAATCAAAAGCAATTATCTAATGTGAAATACAGGGAGGAAAAAGATCAGTGACTTAAAAAAATCCTCGGAATACTTTAAGACAATATCAAATTAGATCATATAAGTTATTTGAGTCTTAGAAGAACAAAAATCATAGGATGAAGTAGAAAAAAGATATATTTGAAGAAATAATACTCTAAAACTGCTCCACATTAATGAGACATCAACTTGAAGATCCAAAAAGATCAATGTACTTCCAACAGGAAAATATGATGAAAACAAAAGCAAAATAAACCTACATCTAGGCATATTCATGTCAAATTGCTCAAATCCAAAGAGTAAGAGAATATCTTGAAACTAGCCCAAGGAAACCCAACCATTACACACAGGAGAAAAATCATACAAATGATGGCTATCTACTCATTAGAAATGATGGGGGCCATCAGATAGTCAAATGATGTCTTTAAAGTGATGAAAGAGAAAGTAAAGTAGTCCACCCAGAATTCCATATGCAGCAAAACTAAATTGAGTTTGAAGGTGAAATGATAATATTTCAACTAAAGACAAACTGACAGAATGTATCATTAGCACACAAGAATTACCAGAAATGCTGAAAAATTTTCTTCAAGATAAACAATTTTTCAGAATAAACAGTTACCAGATGGTAAGCTTGATTTATTAGAAGGAATGAAAAATAACATAAATGGTAAATATGTAATAAATATAAAAGTATCTTCTTCTCCCTCTCTCTTTCTCTTTCCCTCTCCCCTCACTTTGTATGTGCACACACATATTTTCTTTTCATCTCTCAATTTCTTTAAAGATATGACTGTATTGCTGTTTAAAGCAAAAATGTTAGTACTATATTTTGGGGATCATAATGCATGTATGTTATGCACATTCTTGGAATGCTTCAACATATGAAAATCAAATGAGATAATACACTACATAAATGAAGAGAAAAACAAATATCTCAATTGATGCAGATAAAGCAAAAATTAACTCACTTTCTTGATAAAAACACTCAACAAACTAGGAATAGAAGGACATTTCTTCAGCATAATAAAGGCCATATATGAAAAACTCATAGATAACAGTTTTATACTCAATGTTAAAAAACTGAAAGCTTTTCCCCAAAGATCAGGAATAAGACAAGAATGCTTGCTTTCACCATTTCTAATCAACATAGTATTAGAAGTTCTAGCAAGAGTGATTAGGCAAGAAAAAAAAAACATCTAAATATAAGAGCTAAAACTATAAACCTTTTAAAGAAAACAAAGTGGAAAAACTCCTCTGAAACTGGATTTGGCAATGATTTCCTGGATATGTAAACAAAAGCACAGACAACAAAAGAAGAAAATAGATAAGTAGACTTCATCAAAATTAAAAATTTTTGTGCATAAAAGGACACTATCAACATAGTGAAATGGAAATCCAAGAAATGGGAGGAAATATTTGCAATTCATATATCTAATGAGGGATTAATATCAAGAATATATAAAGAACTCCTATGACTCAACAACAATAATTAATAAACAACCCAATTGAAAAATGTGCAAAAGTCCTGAATAGACATTCCTCCAAAGACAATATACAAATGGCCAACAACCTCATGAAACAATCCTCAACATCTCATATTCCACATACTTAACATGCAGATGCAAATCAAAACAACAATTAGATATCACTTTACATCCATGAGGATGGATTTTATTGAAAAAAAAAAACCTTAAAATGACAAATGTTGACAAGGCTGTGGGGAAATTAGAAACTTTTTGCATTACTGATGAGAATAGAAAATAACATATCTTCTATGGAAAACAGTATGGAATTTCCTCCAAAAATTAAACATAAAATATCATAATATCTTTCAATGCTACTTCAAGGTGTATACCCAAAGATTTGACAGCAGGGACTCAAAAAGATATCTATACACTTATGTTCATAGCAGCATTATTCACAATCACTCTGAAGGTGGAAAAATCCCAAATGTCCATTGATATATGAATGGATAACCAAAATGTGGCTATACATACCAAGGAATATTATCCAACCTTTAAAGGAAGGCAATTCTGACAGACACTATGACATGGACAATCTTTGACAACATTATGCTAAGTGAAATAAGCCGGTCACAAAAGGACAAATATTGTATGGTTCTAGTTAAATGAAGAACCTAGAGTAGTCAAATTCATAGAGATACAAAGTAAGAATGATGGGCTCCAGGATCTTGGTGAAGGAAGTATGAATTTATTGTTTAATGGGTTCAAAGGTTCAGTTTGGGAACAAAAAAAGTTCTGGAGATGGTTGGTGATGTTGGTTGCACAACAACGTACATGTACTTAATGCCACTGCGTTGAACATTTAAAATTTGCAAATTTTATGTTACGTATATTTTGCCACAATAAAAAATAACGTGCCCAAATTGCTTAATTAAACTGTGAACAAATAACTAAAGAAACCGGGAGAATGGTATATCAACAACTAGAAAATATCAATAAAAAGTAGAAATTATAAAAAGAAACCAAATAGAAATTCTGGAAATGAAAAGTACAGTAACTGAAATGAAAACATCACTAGATGATATCAACAATAGATTTGATCAGGCAGAAGAAGAAATTTGTGAATTTGAAGGACCAGCAATAAAAAAATAGTGAAGAAGAATGAACAGAGCCTGTGGGAAAACATAATATGGACCAATATACACATAAAATCCAAGAAAAGAGAAGAGAAAGGCCAGAAAAATATATATCAAGAAATAGTGGCAGGAAACTTCTCAAATTTAAGGAAACACATGAATCTATACATCCAAAAAATTTAATGAATGCCAAATATGATAAATTAAATAAATCCATACCAAGCCATATTGCAACCAAACTGTAGAAAAGTGAAGACAAAGGAAGAATGTTTCAGCAAGAGAGAAGTGACACATCATGTACAAGGGACCTTCAGTGTAATTAAAAGCCAATTTCTCATCAGAAACCATGGAGGCCAGAACGACATATTTAAAGTGCTGAAAGGAAAAACAAATTCAATCAAGAATTCTCTATCCAGGTGCCGGCCTGGTGGCATAGCAGTTAAGTGCGCGTGCTCTACTGTGGTGGCCTGCGGGTTTCGCAGGTTCAAATCCCAGGTGTGCACCAACACATCGCTTGTCAAGCCATGCTGTGGCAGCATCCCATATAAAGCAGAGGAAGAGGGGCACGGATGTTAGCCCAGGGCCAATCCTCCTCAGCCAAAAGAGGAAGATTGGTGACGGATGTTAGCTCAGAGCTAATCTTCCTCACAAAAAGAAAAAAAAGAATTCTATATCCAATAAGACTGAACACCAAGAATGAAGAATAAATTAAGACATTCCCAGATTTAAAAAAAAAATCTGAATAAGACCATTGCTAGACTACTTGCCCTACATGAAATGTTAAAGGAAGTCCTTCAAAATGAAATGACAAAACACTGAATGGTAACTCAAAGGCATGTGAAGAAATAAAGAACTCCAGTAACAGTAATTACATAAGTTAATATAAACATCAGCACTATGGTACTTTTGGTTTGTAATTATTTTTTGTATTTCTATGAGTTTAAAAGATAAATGCATAAAAAAATTCTGTCTATGTTAGCCAGCACACAATATATAAGGATATAATTTTTGACAATAACCACATAAAGAGGATTAGAAGTTTATATAACTAGAGTTTTTGTATGTTATTGAAGCTAAATTGGTATCAATTCATAGATTTTTACAAATGTGAGATGCTAATTGCAGTCATTGGGGTAACTATTAAGAAAACAACTAAAATAGAGATATATATACATTTTATATACATACTTCTATATATACTGTATATATGTACCGTATATATGTATATTTGTGTATATATATACACAAAAGGAAATGAAAATGGAATAAAAAAGGTAGGCTGAAAAAATCTTTGAAACACAAAACAGTGCAGTGTTGGAGGATTCAGGGAGAAAAAGAAGCAAAATTTATTGAAAACAGAGTAAAATGACAGAAGTAAGTACTTCTTTATCAGTGATCACATTAAGTGTAAATGGATTAAACTCATTGTTTAAAAGACAAGAATGACACAATGGAGAAAGTAATATGATCCAATTATATGCTAACAGAGACTGACTTAAATCCAAAGACACAGATTGAAAATGAAGAATTAGAAAAGATATTCTGTACAAACAGTAAACAAAAGGGAACTGGGATCACTATACTAATATCAGACAAAATGATGTTAAGTAAAAACATGTTACAAGAGAAAAAAAGGAGTTTAAACATTGATGAAAGAGTCAATTCATTAAGATGATATGACAATTATAAACATATACATAACAAACATCAGAGCAACAAAATATATGAAACAAACACTGACAAAATGAAGAGAGATAGACAGATCTAAGTTAACAGAGTGAGACTTCAATACCTCACTTTCAATAATGGATACAACAATCAGATAGAAGATGATTAAGGAAATAGAGGACTGAAACAACAATATTAATAAACTAGACTACATAGACTTATATAAAACACCCACCCAATAATAGAACACACATTCTTTTTAAGATCACATTGAGCATTCTCCAGGATAGACGATATGCTAGATCATAAAACAAGTACCAATAAATTTTAAAATATTTAAATCATAAAACTCTCTTCTCCAACCACAATGGAATGAAGATAGGAATGAATAACAGTAAAAACTGGAAAGTTCACAAATATGTGGAAATTAACACAGTCTTAGACAACCAATGGAACAAAGTAAAAATCACAAGGAAATTAGAAAATACTTTCACATAAAGGTAAATGAAAACAAAACTTACCAAAATTCGTGAGATATGTTAAAAGCAGTGCTCTGAGAGAAATTTATAACTACATTAAGAAAGAAGAAAAATCTCAAATCAATAACCTAACTGCACTTTAAGGAAATAAAAAATGAACAGCAAACTAACCAAAACTAGAAGAAGGAAGGCAATAATAAAGATTAAAAGTAGAGACAGATGAAATACAAAAACAATAGGGGGAATCAACAAAACAAAATGTCATTTTGCAGAAAAGATCAACAAAATTGACAAAGGTTTAGATAGACTGACTAAGAAAGATGAGAGAGAAGACTCAAATCACCAAAATCAGACATGAAAGTGAGCACATTATTACCAACCTTGTAGAAACTAAATGGATTTTAAGAGAATACTATAAACAATTGTATGCAAACCAATGAGAAAACCTAGATGAAATAGGCAAATTCTTAGAACACACAAATTACAAAAACTGACTCAAGAAGAAATAGAAAATCTGAATAGACCTGCAAGTACAGAGATCAAATCAGGCATAAAAAGCCTCCCAACAAAGGAAAATCCAGAGTCAGATGGCTTCACTGGTGAAGTCTAACAAATATTTAAAGAACAAATACTAATCCTTTTCAAAATCTTCAAAAAAGTACAAGATGAAGGAATACTTTCCAACTCGTTCTATGAGTCTAGCATTACCCTGATACCAAAGCCAGACAGACACTACAAGAAAATAAAACTACAGACTCATATCCCTTATTGATATAGATGTAAAAATTCTAAACAAAATATTAGCATAACAAATCCAACAGCCTACTAAAAGAATTATACAAATTATATATAGTAAATTATACATCCTAAAAAGATTATGATCAAGTGGGATTTATCCCAGGAATGCAAGAGTGTTTCAACATAAGAAGATATACCAAAATATACCACATTACCAGAATAAAGTGGGAAAAAAACCCACAGGATCATGTCATTTGATTTTGAGAAAGCATCTGACAAAATTCACTTATAAAACAAGGAATAGAAAGGAATTTCCCAAACATGATAAAGGGCATTTATGAAAAACTCACAGCTAACAACACACTCCTTACTCGATGGTGAAAGATTAAAAGCTTTTGTCCTAAGATCAAGAACAAGGCAAGTACACCTGTTTTCAACACTGTTATTCAAAATTTTATTGGAAGGTCTAGACTGAGTAATTAGGCAAGAAAAATGAGTTAAAGCCATCCAACTGTAAAAGAAAAAGTAAAACTATCACTATTTACAGATGACATGATCTTATATGAAGAAAAGTCTTAAGGACTACACATACACACACACAATTAATAGAGCTAATAAACTAATTCAGCAATGTTGCAAGGTACAAGATCAGCAAATGCAAACCAGTTGTGCTTTTATACACCAGCAATAAACAATCCAAATAAGGAAATGATTTAATTAACAATAACATTCATATGAATAAAATACCCAGGAATAACACTAACCAAGAACATTAAAGATAGGTACATTGGAAACTACAAAATATTGCTGAAAGAAATTAAAGATGAACTAAATAAATAAACAGACATTCCAAGTTCATGGGTTGGAAGATATAATATTGTTAAGACGGCAATTCTTCCAAAAGAATCTACAGATTCAATTCAACCCGTATCAAAATTCCAATTACATTTTTGCAGAAATAGAAAAACTGTTCCTCAAATTCTTACGGAATTGCAAGATATTCTGGATAGTCAAAACTATATTGAAAAAGAAATCAACCTATATATTTATGGTGAATTGATTTTTGACAAGAATGCCAACCCCATGCAACGGGGAAAGAATAGTCCCTTCAACTAATGGTGTTGGGACAACTGGATATGCATATGCAAAAGAATGAAGTTGGATCCCTACTTCACATCATATAAAAAACTATCTCAAAATCAATCAAAGACCTAAATAGAAGAGCTAAAATTATAAAACTGCTAGAAGAATCCATAGAGGTAAGTCTTCACAATCTTGGATTTGGCAATGACTCTTAGATGGGACACCAAAAGCACAAGCAACAGAAGAAAACATAGATAAATTGGACTTCATCAAAAATAAAAATTTTGTGAGTCAAAGAACACTATCAAGAAATTGAAAAGACCTCTCACAGATATGGAGAAAATATTTGCAAGTCATATATATTGTGAGGGTCTAGTATCCAGAATACATAAATAACTTGCACAGCTCAAAAACAAAAAAGACAAAAACCTCAACAAAAAATTTGCAAAGGACTTGAATAAACATTTCTCCCCCCACCCCAAATATATACAAATGCTTAACAAGCACATGAAAAGAAGTTCAATATCCTTAGTCATTAGGGAAATGAGATACCATTTCGTGTACTCTATGATGGCTATAAACAACCAGAAAATAGCAAGTGTTGTTGTGGATGTGGAGATATTGGAGCCCTTGTACACTGACGGAAATGGTTCAAGCACTGTGGAAAACAGTTTGGTGGTTTCTCAAAACGTTCAACATAGGGAGGAAGGAGAGATGAATAGGCAGAGCCCAGAGGATATTTAGGGCAGTGAAACTATTCCGTATGATATTATGATTGTGGATACATGTCACATACATTTATCAAAACCCATAGATTACAACACCAAGACTGAAACCTAATGTAATTATGGACTTGGGGTGATAATCATGTGTCAATGTAGGTTTTTCAATTGTACAAATGTACTACCCTGGTGCAAGATGTTCATAGTAGGGGATGCTGTGCTTGTCTGGGGGTGGTGAGTATACAGAAACTCGCTGCTTTGTGCTCAATTTTGCTGTGAACCTACGACTGCTATAAAGAATAAAGTCCAATTACAAAAGATTAAACATAGAATTACCATATGACCCAGCAATCCCACTTCCAGATACACATCCAAAAAAAAAAAAAAAAGAAAGAAAACAGGTACTCAAACAAATACGTGTACACAATATTCCTAGTAGTTCTATCCTCAAGAGCCAAAGGTGGAAATTACCTAATGCCCATCAAAGGATAAACGGATAAACAAATTGTTGTATGTATGTACGATGGAATATTATTCAGTCACAAAAATGAGTGAAGTACTGCTACATGCAACAACACGGATGAACTTCAACCTCATTATGCTAATTGAAAAAAGTCAGGCACAAAATGTCACATAATGTATAATTCCAGTTACATAGATTATCCAGAATAGGTAAATCCATGGAGACAGAAAGCATATTGGTGGTTGCCAGGGGCAAGGAAGAGGGTAGAATGGGAAGTAATTGCCTTACGCTTATGGAGTTTTCTTTTTGGTGATGAAAATGTTTTGGAACTAGAAGTAGATGTTGGTTGTACAACATCGTGAATGTACTTGATGCCACTGAATTGTATGCTATAAAATGGTTACTTTTATGGTATATGGATTTTACTTCAGTTAAAAAATAACTCATCATAGATTAGCTAAGCAAAAACTCAGATGGAAAGTGAGATTTGCTGTTGATTAAATTATAGTTTGTCAAATCAGGGAACTTTAGAGTCGTCTTGTAAATATGTGATGCATCTGAATGGCATCTTATATTTTTTGTTGTTTAATATAGATTATTTTAAGGAAATACTAGAAGCATGGCCCTGCTCTGCTTAGTTTTATGAGTATATAAATTTATTGGAAATTATCAAAATGGATTTATTTATAAGTCATTTACAAATGATTGCTGAGAACTTAATTTATTTGAAGATAGCTTGATTTCTGAATCAGGTTAAGAATTTCCCCTGTAATTTTATATAAAATATAGATTTTATAAGTAAATCTCTTAAGCATAGCTAATATTAAGATAAATTCTACTTCAGGTCCATACAAATTCTTTATCATCCAAGTCATCTTAATATCATTAAACAGAAGGACGATAGGCATAGTGATGACAATAATCATGAAATTCAGAAAAACAATTCTAATTCCCTCTTTGATTCTCAAAGTCCAACTATGTAACTGAGGGAATTATGGGATTTATACAGGATTTCATTTAGTACCAAATTCTTTCTCTTTTCCATCTATAATAAACATCCATGCAATGATGCAATGTACCTATAAAGATCTTATATCAGTTTATGTATCTCTAAGAACCTTCAGATAATTAAATGAAATAATTTTTTCCTGTGCTACAGTTCAGATAGAAAATTAACTCAACATTTTCCTCCTTTTTTGTTTCATGTTGAAATTTCCAAAGGAATACCAAAAAAGATTTTAATTTCCAAGGTAGAACATTTGAGTCTAGGTTTAATTAAATTGGGAATGGGTTGACATACATTTGATATTACTTAACTATTTCTTGCTCATTTACATCATACGACCTATTTGCTTTATGTTTCCTATATGCTAAGTATTCTTAATATTATACATTATTTATTTTTACATCAAACCAAGGAAATTGGTGTTATTATCCCCTTTTTACTGATAAGAAAACTGAAGTCTGGAGAAGTTAATTAAATGTGCCCATGATCAGAAAGGAGGCTTTGAAAATTCATGCTTTTAAGTACTGTGTCTTATAGCTTAATCTATCATTGACACATATCTTTGATGATAAAGAAAATAAGATTCTTCTGCCATCAATAGAAGTTTGATGAAGTTGGGGAGAAAATATAGATACACATGTATTAGGTGATGGGTGACCCTTATCATCAACGAACCTTGATTTATTAGGAAAATGGATTTAAATATCTTTCTCCTTGCAGGACATTTAGTCCTTCTGGACAGTCCCAAATGTCTGCTAATCATCTTTCTTGCTTTATGCACAGATTTGTAAAAGTGTTTGCATGTTTATGATACACTGCAAAATTAAAGATATTGATTATTAGTTCAATAAGGACCAGAATGCCATTCCATGTAACTGAAATATGCAATAAAATTATTCATTAAACATCTCCCAGTGCCAGGCAATATGTTAACATTAATATTAATCTTCAAAACAATTTTAGAAGACAGGCATTACGATATTAACTTTACAGAAACAACAATTATTAAGAGATGTTAAGTAACTTGTTTAGAATGTAGGTGGTGATATTAAAAGTCATGCCCATCTGGCCAAAATTCCCAAGCTCTTTCCAGAGGCTCCTCTAAAGTCAGACCAGATGTGCTTGAATCCATGTCAGCCATTATGGTGCTCTGGTGCTCAGTGATTTACTGAACTCAGAGCCTCAGTCCCCACATCTCTTGGCCTTGTCTGAATCTACGGTCATTCTGCTGTAAATTACCTTGTCAAATACAATGTCTAAATTGCTTTTCTTCCACTGGTAACAAGGCATGGATTAAGAGCAGCAAGATGCTCAAGTTACAGAGATTAATTACAAGACTGTTGAAGGTATGCAAATGTGAGGTGATCATATCAGTAGTAGGAAATGACATGAGAAATATGAATGAAAAAATGAATAACAAATACCCTTGGGAAGAAGATACAACAAAACTCAATGTAAGAATTTATGTAAGGGATAAAAGAAAGTTTTGAAGTTAATCCCAAACCACTCTACTTAAGGAATTAGCTTAATGGTGGCAAGTCTGAAAGAAAATGTTAAGATGAGAAGAAATCCTATCTGAAACATGAAATACATCATTTCTAACTTTAGAGAACACATAAATTAGTGAGAAAGACATATAAATGGCAATTAAATAGAATGTGATAATGCTAATGTTTCAGAAATGTTGGTTAAGACACCACTGTGTACCCTGCATGCTGTCCCTCCTCCACTGAAAAAGAGTCCATTACCACCATCCCTACTCAGTGGCACACAGGAACTGTGACACCCACATAGGATACGTGACCCCACCTCTGTTATTGAATGACTGTGCATCTAACCAGATTGGGCCAATCAGATTATTTTTCCTGGGAGTTTGGTATACAAGAATGCAGAAAGCATAGACTGGATGATTAAACTCTGTGGTTATGTAACTCTGGGACTAGGGCAGCCATGTTGGACCAGACATGGTATACATGTGAGTAGTTTCCAAATTGTGCTGCAGTGAACATTGTTGCTGTAAACAACCCCATAACTGATGACATCTCCAGCAGGAGGTGATTTGCACACAAACACTCAGCTTCATCTCTCATGACATGTGACTGCCAGGTGAGGAATGCTCACTATGCTATGCTGTTCTATGCATCACTGGGGCTGGATGAAGTCTGTGGAGTTGCATGAGTCTACTGGCTGTCTGAGCCCAAGACCACTGCAGCTAGTTAAGCAGAACAGACATCACAGACTCTTCTCATATAGGTTTACTGAAGAGCAATTATTGAGGACAGATTTATCCTCCATGATTAAAAACTCAAATCGTCTTTTTACATTTAATCGTACTCTATGGATTGCCATCCATTCATCTAAATCATTTTGGCATTTTTTATAAATTTGGTTTCAAGGGTGGGTCGGTTAAAATTAGTTCTGTGAGCTAACTGAGTGTGGTGTCCGAATTAGGCTAGATTTGTGTTATGCTGTCAGTCTCATACTCAAGGGAAATCACCTCTCAAATCCTCAGTTCCTGCCTCATAGAATATAAATGATAAAAATAACCACCCTTAAAATTGTTATGTAGATTAAGTGAGATAACATTAGTCAACGCTTAGCATAATGCGTCAAATATAATAAGCTTTTGATTAATCTATTTTGATGCCCATCCTTTTTCTCACAGCCCCCTAGTTAAGTAGTAAGCTCTTTTCCTTCTACTTATGAAACATTCCTTCCATGTTTTGGTAATTTTCCTTCTGAAATGCTAGTACTTCTTGTTTGGGGTTATAAATAAAGAACTACAACACTTTTGTGTAGTCAAAAAATATTAAGTGGGGGGCCAGCACGGTGGCATAGTGGTTAAGTTTGCACACTCTGCTTCAGTGGCCTGGGGTTCACGAGTTCGGATCCCTGGCGTGGAGTTGTGCACTGCTTATCAAGCCATGCTGTCGCAAGCCACGTGTAAAGTAGAGGAAGATGGGCATGGATGTTAGCCCAGGGCCAACCTTCCTTAGCAAAAAAAAAAAAAAAAAAAGAGGAGGATTGGCAACAGATGTTAGCTCAGGGCTAATCTTCCTCATCAAAAAAAAAAAGTTAAGAGTGCAGCTGGTGAATAATCTGAATTGGATGTCCAGCTATGACACTTATTGAGTTTATAATTATGTTTAAGCCAACATATAGCTCAATATGGAGATCAATAATACCTTCTTCACATATGTTGTGTCATATATGAAATAACATTGTGATCTCCAAACTATGCAAGCTTCAGCAAATGGAAAAGGGGAAGTGTGTGCCTTTTCTGTGATTCTCAGAATACTTTATCTCCATTTCCTTCAGGAAAACATGTTCAGTCATGTGACATAGCAGGAATGTCCTTAAAAATCACCTTATTCATTTTCCTTCATTTTGCAAATAAGGAAAACCATAGGAGTTAAACCATTTCCTTGATGTAATATAGGAAATTCGCTTCAGAGGCTCTGACCACTGCAGAGCTCACCTCTCCTGATTTCCAGTCAGTGTCCTTTCCTGCACCATGTCAGCTCTTCTCTCAGAGTGAAGGACAAAGATCCAAATATTTGCAACTCAGCTATCAAGTCTATATTGTTGGAAGATTTAAGGCACGAGCATGTTTATTTTACATTTCTTTCTTTAAAATCATTGTTAAATATTTCATATATACAAAGAAGTGTACATAATCTGAATATAGAATTAATGTATAATCAAATCTGTAATCCACGTAAACACTACCCAGGTAAGGGATAGCATGTTATCAGTGTATTTAAATCTCCAGCCTCCACATACCTTGATTCTAACATCCACTGTGTATGTAACCACTACCCTGAATTTTATGCGTTCTTGCTTTTAAAGAAATGGATTTTTTGTTACATATTCCTAAATGAAGTATTACTTAGTTTTATTTTTTAAAAATTTTGTTATTTGTGGACTCACACTGTATATACACTATTTCAAATTACATTTCCTACTCACAATTATATTTCAGAAATTTATTCATGTTGATACTAGTTGCTAAAGTCGCTTTTTCACTGCAATATTATATTCAATTGTATGAAAGTATCATAATTTATTTAGCTGTTATTCTGTGGATATACATTTGAGTAGTTTCCAAATTGTGCTGCAGTGAACATTGTTGCTGTAAACATTCCTTTGGATGTCTCATGGTTCACACGTACAAGAGTTTTTCTAGCCTGTGTACTTGGGAACAAAGTTGCTGTGACCTAGGTTAAGCACTTATTCAAAATGGCACCAATTTACTCTGCCACCTTCCCATTGCTCTATATCCTTGGAAACCTCTGATATAATTCTATGTTGTAAATTTTTGTCCATCTGTTAAGTGTGAATGATACCACATTGTAGCTTTGATATAAATTACTGAAAAGGATGAATGTGTTCTTACTTGTTTATAGGCCATTTAAATTTCCAATTTTGTTAAATGCTATCTTTTCCCTTGCCCATTTTTTCTGTTGTGCTCTTTTTCTTGTTCTTACTGATTTATATAATATATATTATATATGTGTGTGTCTGTATGATAGAGAGAGCTCTTATTCAAGGGTGAAGGGCAATGTTCCAAATAGTTATAGCCCAGAGGTCAAGGCCATTTTGTTGGAAGGTTTAAGGCACAGCATATAGCCCTGTAAATGGAGATCAATGGTACCTTTTTCTCATATGTTATATGAGAAATATATATTTCATATATGAAATAACATAGTGACCTCCATACTATGGAATATACATATATTGAAATTTTCTATATTGTTTAAAATTAAGTATGGCCATGTAACTTGCTTTGAGCAATGAACTAGGCGTAGAAACAATTTGTATTACTTCATAGAGAAAGTTCAAAGTGCAAGTAAGTGATTTGAAATCCTCCCATACCCCTGCTGAAGGGATAATGGTTAAATATGTCAAGGTGAAGCTCCTTCAGTCTGAATCTTTGAGTAACTGCAGTGAGCAAATTCCTTAACCAATGCAAACTAATTATGTAATGTGAGTAAGAAATAAACTTTTGCTGTGTTAAACCAATAAGATTTTGGAATTGATTGGCTTATGTTGAAATTTTTACCTTTTTTTTTTTTACCTGATAAATTATACTTCACCAAAATTAGAAAATTTTGCTATTTAAAAGACACCATTAAAAAAAACAAAAATGCAAGGCACATATTGGGAGAAAACATTGACAACACATATGTCAGAAAAAGAACATGTATCTAGGAGATATAAATAACTCTTAGAAACATCAAGAGATGAACAATCTAATATTTTTTAAAAATGACGAAATATTTGGTAGACGATGAACAACAAATATACAAATGGCTAATAAGCACATGAAAGGATTCACAATAACATTAGTTATTAGAAAATGCAAATTAAAACTATAATGAGATATCACTATACACACATTAGAATGGCTAAAATTAAAGAGAAAAGTGACCATACCTCATGTTGGTAAGGATGTGAAGCAACTGGAATTCTCATAGCTGCTAGTGGGAATGTAAAATTTTATAATCACCTTTTATAAAGTGATTTTATATTTCATAAAGCATTTTGGCAGTTTCTTAAAAAGTTAATTACGGGGGGGCCGGCCCGATGGCGCCAGCGGTTGGGTGCGCGCTCTCTGCTGCGGTGGCCCGGGGTTCGCTGGTTCGGATCCCAGGTGCGCACCGACGCACTGCTTGGTAAGCCATGCTGTGGCGGCGTCCCATATAAAGTGGAGGAAGATGGGCACCGATGTTAGCCCAGGGCCGTCTTCCTCAGCAAAAAAAAAAAAAAAAAGAGGAGGATTGGCGGATGTTAGCTCAGGGCTGATCTCCTCACAAAAAAAAAAAAAAAAAAAAAAAAAAATTTAATTACGTACCCACCATAAGACCATATGACCAGCAATTCCAGCCCTAGGTGTATGTCCCAAATAAATAAAAACATGTACACACAAATACTTGCACATGAATGTTCATAGCAGCTTTATTTATAAATAGCCCCAAACTGGAAACAACTCAAATTTCCATCAACATGTAACTGGATAAACACATTGTGTTATATCCATACGATAGACTATTACTAAGCGATATAAAGGAAAAAACTAGTGATACACGGAACAACATGGATGGATCTCAAAATAATTATACTTTAGTGAAAGAAGCCAGACAAATGAAGAACATGTATTGAGTGATACTGTTTATAAAAACGTCTAAAATTAGTATAGTAATTTATAGTGACACAAAGTACATCAGTGGTTTCCTGCATATGGAAGGGAGTGATGATTACAAAGAGGCATGAAGAACTTTTAGAGGCAATTGAAATGTATGCTATTTTAACTGTGGTGATTGATTCATTGTTATACACGTTTGTCAAAACTTATCAATTTGTACACTTTAAATATGTGCAGTTTATTGTATTTCAATTATATCTAAAGTTAACGAAAAAGAAAAAAAATATTTAAAATGACTTGTTTACTTAAAAACTGTTTTGAGATATTGTTTAGAATTTCTTTGAATCTTTAAATAAATTTGAAGTGTCTTAACATCGTTAATGATATTTATTTTCCGCATCCCTACCCATTGTATGTCTCTCTATTTATTTACTTCTTCAACATCTTTTAGAATTTTTATAATTTTCTAATGAAATTATTGCACACATTTTGTTAAATTTTCCTACATCAAAATTTTTTACTATAAATTTTTTTTTACCGAATCATTGACTTATTTAATAAAACCCATCCATTTACACACAGACACCAATTAGCCAAAATTCTAATATTGATTTTAAAAAAGAACAAACAGTACCCTTATGTCTCCATCCAATATAATATAATTATTTGGAAAAACATTTATTTAGAATATATATTAGTTAGAATGCACATTTTTCCCAAAATGAAACTCATATATTTTAAAATTTATTTTATTGAGGTCGTATTAGCTTACAACATTGTGTAAATTTTGGGTGTACATCACTATATTTTGGTTTCTGTATAGACTGCTTTGTGTTCACCACCAACAATCCAATTTTTATCTATCACGATACATATGTTCCCCAAAACCCTTTTGCCCTCCCCCACCCCCTTCTTCTCTGGTAACCACTAGTCTGTTCTCCTTATCTATGTGTTGATTTGTTTGCCTTCCACATATGAGTGAAATTCATACAGTATATGTCTTTCTCTGTCTAACTTATTTCACTCAGCATAATACCCTCAAGGTCCATCCATGTTGTTGCAAATGGCACAATTTTGTCTTTTTTTATGGATGAGTAGTATTCCATTGTGTATATATAGCACATCTTCTTTATCCATTCATCCATTAATAGACAGAGGATATGAACTGATATTTTTCCAAAGAAGATATACAGATGATCAATAGGCACACAAAAAAAGATGTTCAATATCACTAATTATTAGGGAAATGCAAATCAAAACTACAATGAGATATCAACTCACATTTGTCAAAATAACTATAATTAAGAAGACAAGATATATCAAGTGTTGGAGAGGATGTGGAGAAAAAGGAACCCTCATATACTGCTGGTGGGAGTATAAAGTAGTGTAACCACTATGGAAAACAGTATGGAGATTTCTCAAAAAATTAAAAATAGAAATACCATACCATCCAGCTATCCCACTACTGGGTATTTATCCAAAAAACATGAAATCAACAATTCTGTTAGGTATATACACCCTTATGTTCATCTCAGCATTATTCACAATAGCCAAGATGTGGAAGCAACACAAGTGCCTATAAATTATATATTTTATTTAAATTGCCCTTCCTGCACGTTTTTTACTGGCATATATGAATGCAGTTAACTTTTATATACTAATCTTATAGCTGTTAACTTACGTAAAATTTGCAATTATTTTAACTTTCTATTTATATATTCTTTTGACTTTTTATATCAACAGTCTTATCAGAAAATTATTACATCTTTATGTCATTTACCTCCCCCTTCACATAGATTTTTTTTCCTCTCTTATTGTACAGGCTAGTACCTCTAGTATTACATAGATAGACACAATGCTAGTGGGCATCACTGCTTGTTATTTACTTTGATAAGAATAATTTTAATATTTTAAATATTGAAAATAATGGTTGGTATAGGCTGTTGGAGAGTAGTAAATTTTATCAAGTTAAGAAAAGTCCTTTATGTTTATTGATACAGGCATTTTTTGTGTTTTATTTTCATTATGAATGATTATAAAATTTTCTCTAATATTACTTTCTGCACCAATTCATATGATTACATAGGTTTTCCATTTTTTTCTGTTATATGATATGATGATATATTTTAATATCCACAGAAGTAATATCTAGGATATTCTTTCCTGGAATAAAGCATATTTATCACAATTTCTTATGTCTTAATACATGCTGGATTCAACTTGTGTGTGTGTGTGTGTATATATAGTGCTTATACTTTTTTTCTTATACAGTTTTTTTTCTTATGTTGTTTCTGTCTAATTTTTGAAATAAAGTGATATGGTCCTCATAGTATCCTCTTTACATAAATCGGAAAGAATTCGCCATTTCCTCATTCTTTTAAAATAGTTATGATACATCAAGGGACACAATCAACAGAGTGAAAAGGCAACCTATGGAATGAGGGAAAATATTTGCAAATCATATATATGATATTACAAATCAAAGCTACAGTGGGATATTACCTCATACCCATTAGGATCGCTACCATCAAACAAACAAACAACAAACCCAGAAAATAACAAGGGTTGATAATAATGTAGACAAATTGGACCCCTATGCATTGCTGGTAGGAATGTGCAATGGTGCAGACGCTATAGAAAACAGTATGACAGTTTCTCAAAAAATTAAAAATAGAATGACTATATCATCCAGTAGTTCCACTTATGGGTATATACCAAAAAGAATTGAAAGAGGGTCTCAAAGAGATATTTTTACACTTGTGTTAAAAGCAACATTATTTACAATAGGCAAAAGGTGGAAGCAACTCAGGTGTCAATGGATGGATAAATGGATAACCAAAATGTGGTACAGTGTATACATGCAGTGGAATATTATTCAGCCTTAAAAAGGAAGGAAAATCGGACACATGCTACAACATGTTTGAAGCTTGAGAACACTATGCTAAGTGAAATAAGCAAGATGCATAAGGACAAATACTGTGTGATTCTACTTTTCATGAGATAACTAGAGTAGTGAAATTCAGAGACAGAAAGTAGAAGGATGGTTGCCAGCGCCTGGGGAAAGGGGAGCATGGGGAGTTATTGTTTAATTGGTATGGAGTTTCATTTTTACAAGAGGAAAAGAGTTCTGGAGATGGGTTGCACAACAACGTGAATGTACTTGACACGATACCTTAAATATGGTTAAGATGGTAAATGTTATGTTATGCACAGCTTACCACAATTAAAAATAGTTTAGTTAAAATTGATATCTACTCCTTGAATGTTTTTTACAACTTTCCTATAAAAATACTTGTTCCTGCTGTATTTTTATGAAAATAATTGTGTTTATCAATAGAATAATTTAAAATTTTGATATATTCTTGAATCATTTTGGTTCTTGGTATTTTTCTGTAAATTTGTTCATTTCTCTTTAGTTTTTTGCACAAAATTTGTTATAATATCTCTACCCTCTCTTTCTTAACATAGCTGTTTTTAAATTTCCAATATTGTTTGTGTCTCTTTTTTTCTTGAACAATTTTGCCAGTTTAATCTTAGCCTTTTTCAAGAACCAGCTTTGACTTTCCTGAATGTATTTAATGCTTGTTTTCTATTTCTTTATTTTCTGTTTGTTTGTTTTTATTGCTTTCTTGTTCCTGATGTGTCTTCTTCTCATTTTTTAAAAAAAATTTCAATTTTCATTGCATTGATTTTCAGTCTTTATTTTATCCCAGAATAATTCTGACATGACAAAATCCCTTAAGGTTAAAAAGTATATCTTCAATATTATTCAGTTCTAAGAAATTTCAGATATCCATAATAGGTTATAGTCAAGTGTTTTTTGAACTTTCCTAACACATGGAGAAAATTTAATTTACCTTTAGTTATCCTTTTTATCAATTGCTTAATTGAATGCGTTGGTATCTAAGAATATAATATCTTTGATAAAATGCTTTACATTTGTACAGAATTGCCATATGAATTGGAAGGATGTTAATTTTCATCAAGTTTACATGTTTTCTTGGAGATGATGTATGTTCTTCATTTGTGGTGACAGTATAATATGCAATATTCGCTTGTTAGATCAGATATGTTAATTGTCTTATTTAAATATTTTTTTCTTTACTAATAAGTTTGTTACAGTCTTTAACTCTGATTGTTGATATATATACTTCTGTCTACTTTTGTTTTTTATTTGAGGCTATATTACTAAGTGCACAAATATTTAGAATCACAGTAACATCCTTTTATCATTGTAAAGCGATGACCCTCTTTATCTTTTAGTGATGTTTGGTTTTAATTTTTTTGTTTTTTATTGCTAAAATTCTACAGCTATACTCTGTTTAAGTGGTTAATACCTTTAGTATATAATTACCCATATTTTCCTCTTAATTTTTGTACATCTTTTGTGACAAATGTCACTGTAAGCAGCATTTGGCCTGATTTCCCTTTTTAATTGAGTCATACAGATTTCTATTTTACTTATAACATTTAATATGCTTACTAATATGTTGGAATAGAAATTCACAATCTTCTATCTTACATTTACAATATACTTTTCCTTTCTTTCTTCTTTTTCATTGTATATTTTCATGATTCCATTTTTTTGTTCCAATAAGTTATAAATTATGAACTCTATTTCATTTTAACAATTATACTTGGTTCATCAAATTCTAAAGTTAATCACTACCTTTATTTTTTTCCTGAGCAATAGAAAGTTCTTAGAATATTTTAAATTCAGTTATTTCCTTCCTATATTGTATGATATTATGTATATTGACTCTATCACTTCTTTTTTAATATGTTATTTAATAATTTTACATATTCTTTTGTTTATTATGTTTAAACACATATTTGAAACTCTTTTCAGTTGTCATTCCCTCTTGAACTAAAGATATTCCAATAAAAACATTCCTTTGACATGAGATCAATCCTTTAGACGATGCTTATTGCAGCTAAGGTAGTGTCTAACTCATATTTTGATTTGTCTGAAAATGTGTTTTTTTCACATTCAATATTATGTATATTTTCACTGCCTACAGAATTCTAAATTAACGTGTTTCTCTATACTGAATTAAGAGATTATTCCACTCTCTTCCGTGTTCCACAGCTGCTGCTGGTGTTTTTACCAAGCTAATCATAAGCCCCACTTCCCTTTGGTTTTCTGGTTGCTCTCATTATATTTTTTGAAGAAAATCTAAGATATTTCTTAGATTCTTTTTTTCATTTCTAGAAGTTCTCTTTTTTCAAGTCAGAATATAAATTTTGCTATTTCTTATTCCCTTGTCATAATTAAACTATCATCTATTATTTATTTAACCATTTTGTTTAATGTTATGTACCATATAATTCTAACTTATAATCTTTGTAGATCTGAATTTGTAGTTGATTATTTTGTTAAGCCATACTTGTAATAGTTTTTATCTTCCAGTGTTAAGTTATTTTTTAATTGTTTGCTCTTGTGCCTTGGAATCAGGTGTGTGTTTAAAGAGAATTCCTTCAGACAAGATTTAAGTTTGCCAGAGCTTGACCAAACCAGATCTGAAAGATACTTTGGGTAACATATATACTGTAATTCTGGCCCAGTACATCTACACATCTGTAAGTGCCGGCTCATGATAAAAATATTCTCAGAGAAGAGTTTTATTCTTTAATTCTCTGTAAAGAACCAAGGCCCAGACAGGCAAAATAGTGCTTTCTCTTGTAGTTTCTGGTCTCCACTGTTTCCATTGCTCTACCACGTCTCAATTTTACTTTAAAAATGCTTGGTTACATATTATCAAATAAACTTAAATGTTTTCTACCAGAAGTTCTATCTCTACTTATCTGTACCATCAGAAACAGAAGCCATATGTAATCATATTAGTCTGCTAGAGCTACCATAACAAAATGCCATAGATTGGTGGCTTAAATAACAGATATTTATTTTCTCACAGTTCTGGAGGCTAGAAGTCTAAGATCAAGGTGTTAGCAGGTCTGGTTTCTTATCAGGCCTCTCTCTTTGGCTTGACGATGGACACCTTCTCACTGTCTCCCCACATGTCCTTTCTGTGTGTATGCATCCCTGGTGTCTCTTCTTCTTCCTGTAAGAACACCACTCATATTGGATTACGATCCCACCCTTTTGATCTCATTTAACCTTAACTACCTCTTTAAAGGCCCTATCTCCAAATACAGTCAAATTGGAGGGTAGGGTTTCAACATACGAATTTTGGCCTGGAAGACACAATTCAGTCCATAACATTGATTAAAATGTTTTTATTGCAATTCCCTCAGGTCTGGCTTATTTTTGCTATTATTACCTATGCCCACTTCCAAGTTAAGCATGTAAATGCCTTGATAAGCTTTCTCGATTTCATTAGAGATATTTTACTTACATATTAAAAGCTATTAGCGGATAAGGGAGTATCACTATGTCATCAAATATTTACTGTAATATGGACAAAAGGATATCTTCTTTAAATATCTAAGATCTAGTTTCTTTGTTAATATCACCTTAAGGAGTTTGTTGATTTTTGCTTCATTGTCTGTCTTGCCACACGATGATAGTAGCAGCGTCTCCTCTAATCCCAGATGTAATTCGCTATTTAAATTCCAACAAGAGATTCAGAATTATAATTTTCCAAATGAGCTCACCTTCATAACCAATAAGTTCCAAGTTATATCTGAATAGAAAATATAATCAACTTTACCCCATAAACTTTACACAACTTTCAGTAATAAGTTATTTTTTAAATCCTAAGCTTACGAAACACTTGAAGGGAGAGTTTAGAGTTAGTGAAATGAGAAAATCTCTGAAGATAAAGAAGGCATTTTGTAATTTACTCTGAATCTTATTTTTTGGTCAGGCTGTCTTAGTTTGCATTTTCCTAAGCAGCTGATTCTACTTATGCTTTTACTTATGAGTCATTTAAATATCAGATACATATTAAAACTAACTTTATTCCCTCATCACTCCTCTTACTAATCCATTTGAAGGCTTGATGGGACAGAATCTGCCAATAAAGAAAGAAGCAAAACATGTGCCCTCCTAAAGCTGAATCAATGACGCTTTTCTGTAGCACAAAATAATTCTACTTCCCCTCATCTCGGCCAACACATTTGTTTTCACCTTTTAACTCTCCCTTTGGAAAACTTTGTCCTATGTTTTCCCTCCCATTATCCTCTGACTTCCAAGGATCTTAAGAATCAACTAACATATACTTAGTTGTATCCCATAGTTAATTTCAATTAACATTAGATTTCAGGTCTCCATTTGGTTAGCAAGAAAAATTATGACAAAGCACCCCAAGTACTATTTACAGTCATGTCTTCGCCATCACTTACTAGTCTGTGGCCACGAATAAAGTATTTACTAGGGGTAACTTTCTTTCTACTCATTTAGTACTGTAATTTATCTACAATATTATTATAAGAATTAATGGTCAATATACAAAATATAGTGACTTTGTATGCATTAGTTACTTAATATACTGTATTATTTTATCTATGAGTTTTATTTTTCTCACACTTGCATCGCTAGTGTCTCAAAGAGTGATTGGCACATAGTGTGCATGGAGTATATATTTTTTGAATAAAAGAATGAATTACAATTATTTTTAGGCCGATAATACGCTCTGCTTCTTTTTAAGGCCAAAAATCAAAGCTCACATCCTTCGTAAAGACTTCCTCGTAAGTTTCGTTCCACATACAACTTAGCATGTCGTTGCAGAACCTGTTTGATTGTCCTCTGGTTGTATTTTGTTTATAAATAATTTCTACTCTCTCAAAATAATTAACTTCTTTTAGTGCCAGGGATAGCTATTTTATTATAGACCTACAGTCATGCATCACTTAACAACGAGGAAACATTCTGAGAAATGTGTCTCTAAGTGGTTTTGTCATTGTGCAAACATCATAGAGGGTACTTACACAAACCTGGATGGTATAGTCTACTACACTCCTAGGCTATATGGTACTAATCTTACGGGACCACCATTGTACAAGCAGTTCATTGACCAAAACGTTATGCCGCACATGACTATACTGTACCGTATATAGCACTTAAACAAGGACTGGGTGTGTGACAGATCCCCAAGAAAATCTTGCCAAGCTTTGGTGTTGGAATGAGATTTAGAGGTCATTATGCTAAACATCCACCTGACGCAAACACACCATATGAATTTGAGTCTCTCTTTACTCCCAGTCCAATGTTCTATCTGCCCAGATAAAGCAAGAACTGATATTTGTCTCCTTAATCGGGACTGAAATCTGCATTCACTTGCTCAGTAACGACCAGACAAGTTGGGCTCCAGTGACACTGACAGATACTTTGGAGAATGTTTGGACCGACCGTGTATTAATCTGATTTCTGACAGAATATCTTTTCTCTCATGTCTAGCTTCAATGAAGGAAATTGTAAAAAGCAAGATAGCCACAGGATCATCTGAAAGCTAAAAGACAGTATATAATACATTTATCAAAATTATCTGATACCCTCATGTGACCCAATATTATTTTTCTCATCTTCATCAAATATGAAGTGAGAGGGGTAGTAGAGCAATAGCATAACTGTGCAATTTTTGTGGCTTTCCTCTTCCATGGAGCATGCTTCCACATCTCTAGCATTAGAAAGTAAGTATTTAGTGCTTAACTCTACTAAGTACTTTTAAGCTGGTAGTTGTTCCTCTCAGATTCCCTCCTTCCTCCGCCATATAATCAGCACCAAATAAATAGAGTTGATCCTCATTATTCACCTATTCCATGTTTGTGAAATCACCTACTCACTAAAATTTATTTGTAACCCCAAATCAACACTTAGGGTGCTTTTGTGGCCTACCCAGACATACGCAGAACAGCAAAAATTTGAGTTGCTTGTGGACATGTTCCTGGCTGAGATCAAGCAAGGTAACGTTCTGCCTTATTATTTCAATTCTCATATCATTAACAAATGTTCTTTTCTCACTATATTTAGTGCCACATTTTTGTGCTTTTTGTTGGTGATTTCACTGTTTACGGCCCACAAATCTAATGCTAAATTGCTGTCTAGTGTTAGTAAGCACAGGAAGGTTGTCATGTGCCTTACGGAAAAAATACATGTTAGATAATTTTCATTTAGGCATGAGTTGTAGTACTGTTGATAGTGAGTTCAATGTTAATGAATCACAATACGTACTAAATAAGGTACCTTTAAAAAGAAATAGACTTAAAACAAGGTTATGTTGATCAGTTGATGAAAATGTTGTGGCCAGAGGCTCATAGAAACCTAAATCTATATTTCCCCTAGGAGCAATCCTTCAGTTTTCATTAATTCAATGTATTGACTTTATAGAAAGTAACTACCACAGATAATGAGAATTGACTATATGTACTTCTGCTACACTTAATAAGTGTGGTAGACATAGCTGGTTGCCTAATCTGTGAGCTACTTCCACTTCTTCCTTACAAGCAAAAGTCTAATATGTACACATTTGTATTGAGCTCAAGGACCCATTTCTTCAACAGCCAATGCATCTACGGTAACCATGTAATACAATTCTGGTCAATGTGACATGGCTAGAAATTTGGTATAGGTGATGATTTCTGAAGTGGTCTTCTTTGTATTCCTTGACCCTCCTCACTTCCTCATTCTAACCAGCATGAAACAGAACACCTGGTGGAGCAGCAGCCATCCAACAAATAAGGAGCAATAAGCATAATGGCAAAGGATTATGACGAGTATTACAACAGAACATCCAGATCTCTGAAGCTCAGTCAATATCTTTACCTTGATTGCTTACCTTAGGGTGTCTCTTTGTTAATATTAGGATAAATAGCTTCATATTTTACAATAGACACATTATTATTGCACATATTCACCCTTCACTCTACTTCCTGAACACTCTTGGTTTTTCTGCAATGTTTTCCTATTCTTTTTTCCTCTATGTCTTCA
Organism: Diceros bicornis minor; assembly: GCF_020826845.1. NCBI lineage: Eukaryota > Metazoa > Chordata > Mammalia > Perissodactyla > Rhinocerotidae > Diceros > Diceros bicornis. The sequence goes on along the minus strand of NC_080749.1, from coordinate 9,704,554 downwards.
ACCATACAAAAATAAGATATGAAGGTTGACACTGTTTCTCTCCTAGATTGCAACTAGCCCTTGATATTTAGACAAATGGTTTTCCATTGCCCTGGAGAATTGTCTGACATTTAGGTCTGTTTTAGAAGCCCATTCCACTATAGCACCTCAAAGGCCTACACTATATATACATTTATCCTTCTATCTGCGAAGGTAACCAAGCATTCACTATCTCTTCTTATAAGTACAAGGTGTTTAGGAAAAACAATGCATTCCCCGTAAATGAAGGGAAGTGAGAAAAACTTGCATTTATTGAGTATTTGTTGTCATGCACCAGGTCCTGTAGATATACTGAGATATTTAACCTTGACCAGAAATAAACAAAATAAAACAAAAGTTGTAAGCTAGGTGTTACCTTGCTCATTTTGCAAATAAAGACGTTGAGCTTAAAAAAAGAAAGCCACTTGCCAAAGTTCCCAGAGCTTGTATTAGTTATCTAATGTATAACCAATTACCCAGAAAACAACCTTAAACAACAGTAATTTATTATCTCTTACAGTCTCCTTGGTTCAAAAACTCAGGAGTGGTTTGGTTAGATGGTTCTGGAATGGGCCTCTCTCATGATGTTGCAGACAGATGTCCCCTAGGGCTTCAGTCATCTGAGTCGTCTGAGGGGCTGGAGGATCTACTGCTACCATGGCTAACTCACATGCTTGACAAGTGATACTGGCTGTTGGTAGGAGGCCCCAGTTTCTTACCACACGGGCCTCTCCACAGGGTTGCTTGAGGGTGTTCATGGCACAGCAGCCAGCTTCCCCCAGAATGAGTGATCCAAGAGTGCACTGGGGAAGCTGCAATGCCTGTTATGATCTAGCCTTGAAAATCACACACCATCACATCCACTGATTCAACCTAAGCGTGAATACAAGGAGCCAAGGATCGGTAGAGACTATTATGGAGACTGATTGCCACGGAACACTAAGTTGAAAAAACTTAATTAAAAAAAAATAAAAAGAAAAGAATCCTGATACAAATACCCATGCACATTCCTTCATACCATCCTATATCAAAAAGTTTAGGCATTAGGCAGGCTTCCATACTTTATAACATCCCAGATCCCAGATCCCAAGAAAGCTGCTGTCCTAAACTTCAGGACTGGTTAGTTATTTTAGTTTAACATGCATCATTCCTGACAATAACATGTAATAAAACAACAGCAAAACAAACTTGAGTTCCTTGAGCACCTCCAAGATCTGATCCAGAATTAGGGGGAAAAAAAAAAGTTTGTTTACTGAGTCTGGTAGTTAATGTCGTTACGCCTGTAGGCATTTGACACATATTAGACCTATAGGAAAATTTAACATTCATAAAGCAATGCCCTTTGTGAAGCTTGGTATAATTTGCTTCTCTACTTCAACACCAGCAGACTTCAAATTTCTATTCTACTTTCTTTAATTTTCTTATGGTGACAGGACAATAGGATAGGATTGAAACAAGGGAACTTTGGGGCAAATAAATTAGATCTCTTTAAATTTTTACTAGTTGTTATAAAGGTAACTTTACGCTTCTTGGAAATTGCATTATAATGAGGATGATTGGAATAAAAATAATAATGATGATAATTAATAGTCATTGATACTACTACCACAATCACCATTTAATGAGAGTTTAAAATGTGCAACCTTCTGTGTTAAGTGCTTTATATGTTTCAATCATTTATCCTCATATAAAATATATCTTATAAATTAAGTATTATTACTCTTATTAGACAGACAAAGCTTTGAAATATTGAAGAATTTAGCCAATGCCAGATAGTCTAAGTTCATAGCCCAGGATTTCAAAAGCCAGAATCATTCTATTATATTCAAAGGCTTTTCTCATCCATTGTTCATGCCCATATGGTCAGAGTAACTTTCTAAAGCAATAAACTCATTTTTCTTCATCAGGCAAGCAAAATAGTACCTTGTTCATATGGCCTTACCAAAGACCGAGATGTTCCACATAAAAGAATTTTCCAGATGGCTGAAACTTGACGTGCACAAAATTTATTTTAACCGCTTTGGATAGAAGTCTTTCTCAGATGTACATCACACATTCCTGCTTCTTGAATGAGTATATGAAACCCCACATAATCTTTTCTTGATAAGTCAGAGATCACTGCAACTTCTACTCTTGCCCTGGATTGTCATGCTGGGATAACTATAGGGGTAACTAAGCTATTTAAGATTGCTTATCCCAATTTTTAGGAGCTCCAGACAACAGCTTCTTATACATTCTACAGCTGGATAGAAATGTAGAAGAAAATGTTTGCTTCCTCTCCTTTTGAGTGGTAGCTATCACCTTTACCTATCTCAGCTATATCCTCTCCTATACAGTACCCAAATACTCACCACATAGTGGACTAGAAATATGTAATACAAAGGCAGCAATGTTGCTAGTATCACGCCTTAAATAAGAGTAAGTATTAGAACCTCTTCTACTGGTAAAGTGGGTTAGTGCTAGCATGTGAATTGATTAGACCTTATTTAATTTCTCAGAGGTCATTCACATCGCCTCTATTGTTCTCTGGGGTATTTTCAGATGTGTCTGAGACTTAAGCAAACATTGAATAATTTGGCTTATATTGTAGTTAATAATATCAATGTTGGGCACCTACAATACTGAACATAAGACAATATTAAACAAGTTCCATAAGACAATATTAAACAAGTTCCAGGCTTTTAAGGGACTGATAAATTTGTGCTCTCAGAAAAGAAAAGGGGAATCATCGTGCCTGCACATGCCATTGTTCAGGGCTCAAAACAATGCTCTCAATTAGTTAACTAGTATTCACAGTTTACATATGGATTTAAGGAAAGTATCCAAGGACACAGAACCTGGATGCAGCCAAAGCCATCCCTGAATTCAAAACGTGTCCCCTTATTAATTCACTATTACTCCTGCCATCAATATGATGGGGTAGGACATATCAAACAGAAACAAAAGACGTACTGAATAGTCTTGATCCTAAAGTGCTGTCAGTTATAAAGGTCATCAATAATTTAGCAACATTTTAGTGGAAGATAAATGATTCAGTAAATGTACTCATTGACAGTAAGAGGTACCGCAGACTTAAAAATGTATAAATGTGAAAAACGGATCTTAGAATGGAAAATTCACATTGTGGAAACATCAATGACATATGACTGTTGGTAAAAAATATGCAATACTTAGAGTGAAACATATGTTTTCTATGACTCTGGAGAAGAGGAGTAAAGGAGTAATGACTGCTTAGAGATGAGCTTAATTAGAGATGCCACACTGGAGTCAAGTTACTTTAGGACCAGAACTTGATAAAGGTGTAATAATAAATGGTTGTAAACATGAAATAGTTAATATTGTTATCATTAATAGAAAAATAAGCAAACTTTCTCGTACATTATTTGTCTCCTAATCCTCGTGTCAAAGGAAAGGGCAAAGTCGAAGAGGCTCTAGAAAACATTTTTAGATCGCCGTGCCTCTGTTTTCAAACTACAGTGAACTCAAAAGTAGTCTATGGAACGTCTCTCTGATCCTCATAAATTGATCAATTCAAGGTGAGGATATCCGCTATTGGGAATCATTTCCAGGAGGCAGTAGAGAATGAGTGCACGTATACACGACCCCCCACCCCCACCCCTACACACACACTGTCTTGGGACGCTACCGTAGAATTTCCAATTTGCTGTACAGATAATCAAAGCCCTAGAACCAGCTAAGGTCAAAAATGCTAGATGTTACACAGGTGGGATTATTTTGACAAGGCACGCTAAAGCCTGCAAATATCTTCTGATGCTCTCCAAATATACCCTTATTTGTGGGTATAGGAGAAAGCTTTACAAAAATGACAAAACGTGTCAAGCAAATTGAAATGTATAAGAACAGAATCAGCTGAGCAAATGGTAACTTCTAATTATCTGCTAGTTTTCAAGGGTTCAAAGTTAGCAATTTACCATTTTCATTGATGACTTTCTGGAAACCATTCCTTTTGGGGGGGGCATTTTTCTCTCTTTTTAGTAGAGATTTAGCAGCCAAGTTTTGGGCATGGATATTTGAACATGTGTGAATGCCATACTTTAGGATCTAAAAACAGATTTTCCTATCCTGGAGAGAGGAGATTTAACTATTCACCCGGCAACAGCCCAGATGTTGTTTGTTGCAACTGTCAGGTCCCGAACAACTGATTAAAAAAATAAGAAAGAAAGAAATAACAAAATGGTGAGTTCCTTTGTAGTTGAGTCATGCTGTGAAAACAGTTGTGAAAAAAAAGTAAGCATGAGGCATTATTGCAAATAGTAAACACTTTATTCTAAAGTAGGAAAAGTCTGCCAAAGTCAGGGAAGCCACTTAGAAAGGCCAGAACAATCTGATTCATTTTAATGCAAGTTTTAAGTCTTTTATTATGTGTAGGGGGGAAAAGTTAATATTTTAATTTAGAATCACTTTTACAGCTACTGCTAGCATAGATAAAAATTTATAGTTTCACAGCTGTAGAGTTTTTAGATTTAATTAGAGGAACTGTTCCCTTTATGCAACAACTTTCTCACGGAGGTAGGCTGTGCTGATTTGAATTAATGTGCTTTAAATAATTTTTACTGAGTTTCCTGCTGTGAATAGCTAAATAGGAGTTTGCGGTGTGTGATTTTAAAAGATTTTTTTTTCCCCTGTACCTAAGTTTTGTCCCCCTATAACTGATTTTTTTCTGCCTTTAGCAGCAACAGTTGATGAACACTTTTATAAGGAGAGGAGAGGTCAGCATGACCCTGTTTATTAGTCACTTCTTGGTTTATTGAGAAATATGTCCTTAGTGATTTGGAAACTAAAAGAGAAATGTCTTGGGGCTGGCCCCGTGGCCTAGTGGTTGAGTTCCAGGCACTCTGCTTTAGCAGCCCAGGTTAGTAGATTCGGATCCTGGGTGCAGACCCAGGCCACTTGTCAGCCATGCTGTGGCAGCAACCCACTTACAAAATAAAGGGAGATTGGCACAGATGTTACCTCAGGGTGAATCTTCCTCAGCAAAACAAAAAAAAAAAAGAGAGAAATGTCTTATAAAACTTACCTTTGCCTTTATAAATTTCAAAAATTTATTGTGAAAAAGTAAGGGAAGAGAAGTAGACGACACACAGTTACATGCTAAATTTTGTGAAAGAACCTGAAATTGTGGAAATTAGAAGCAGATGAGGGTCGGCCCCGTGGCTTGGCAGTTAAGTGCGCGCGCTGTGCTGCCGGCGGCCCGGGTTCGGATCCCGGGTGCGCACCGACGCACCGCTCCTCTGGCCATGCTGAGGCCGCGTCCCACATACGGCAACTAGAAGGATGTGCAGCTATGACAGACAACTATCTGCTGGGGCTTTGGGGGAAAAATAAATAAATAAAATCTTTAAAAAAAAAAAAAAAAAAGAAGCAGATGAGATTCACATGAGGCAGAAGAGCCAAATAGCCAGAAACCCATTTGGGAATACCACCAAGCCTATGAGAAAGCCCCCCACAACCAAGGCAGATGTGGAGGATGCCCTGGGTTTCTCTGTGCTTGGGGACTGGTTAGGCTCCTTGGACTTCACAGAACTATCAATTTCAAATTCACATCTTTAAATATGAAATGCAGTTATACAACCATTTGTGTACAGTTTCTTTTGGTTAACTATTTTACATGTAAAATTCAATTTCAATGAAATAGTATGAGCAAGGGGCAATAGAAACGTTTTTGGTAGTTTGACATTACAGCAAAGAGAAGGTTAAATGTAAATTATTTTACTTTATATCAGTTAACTGACACCCCCAGCTATACTATAAAAAGAGGATTTTAAAAACCAAAAGTAAACATACAAATGTTTTATTATTTCTACACGAGGCCATCCCCTCCACTTCCCTAGATGATTATTTCAAACTCTCTCCTCCGTCTTTAATTCACCAACAACTTACTCCTCAATCCTCCCTCTCGGCTGCAGAATCAGTTGCTATTTCTCTGAGAAAACAGGCGCCTGACAGGAGAAATTTCACAAGCTTCCACCACCACATCCATCCCCCTGCATGCACGAGGCCAACATTCTCTGTCTGCCCTCTCGTTACTATCATATTTATCTGTGTCTCTAAATAACACACTGATGTTGCTGTTGGTGATTTGAAAGTTTTACTGATCAGTTTTCTTCCCAATATGGAAAGCTGTATTTTTCCTTCTGCCTCCTTATGCATATAGTTCATATTCATCGCCATACCCCCTAGGGGTTATATTGCTATTTTGGGTAGAAAAGTAAATTCTCCATTTATAATATTTCATGACTATTATATTCTATTTACCACTGAACTCTGTATTAAACCATGATTACATTTGCTTTACTTCACTTGTATGGTGGTGGGATTTTTTAATGTTTTTTAATCATTTAGTTTTCTACATTCATGAATTCAGCATGATTTTCTTGCCAAATATCAGAATCTCCTTAAAAGCCTTTCAAATGCTGTGGATATTCTACTCTATATATCCTAAATCTTCCTGAAGAAGCATGTCCCACAACTTCTGACCTTCTTCAACTCTACAGGGTGTCTTTTGCGCCCCGTCCACAGCAGTCTTGCTGAAATGTGCCTTCACTGTCATCCTACAAATTTCTTCTCCCTGCTGCCTGGGCTGGATCTCTAGCTTCCAGCATCTTGTGTTTCCTATTTTGTTGGTTTACTCCTTTTTTTAAAATTTTTGAATAGTAATTTTCCAATAACTTTATAGAAAAAAATGCGTTGGAGTAGGTTTTTTTTCAGGTCTTGCGTGTTAAACTTATGTTTATTGGAATCCCACATTTGATTACCTCCGTACCCATTAAACACTAACTCCCCACTTCCCCCTTTCCCCAGGTCCCCTTAATCACCATTCTACTCTCTGACTCTATGAACTTCACTACTCTAGGTACCTCTTATAAGTAGAATAATACAATATTTATCCTTTTCTGATTGGCTTATTTCACTTAGGAAAATATCTTCAAGGTTCATCCACGTTGTAGCATGTGTCAGAGTTTTGTTCATCCATTCAACCATCTATGAGCACTTAGGTTGCATCTATCTTTTGGCTGTTGTGAATAATGCTGTTATGAACATGGATGTACAAATATCTGTTAAGTCCCTTCTTTCAGTTCTTTTGGATCTATATCCAGAAGTAGAATTACTGGATCATAAAGTAATTCTATGTTTAATTTTTTTGAGCAATTGCCATGCCATTATCCACAGTGCCTACCATTTGACATTCCATTTCTACGACTTGACGTTCCCACCAGCAACGCACAAGGATTCCAGTTTCTCTTTATCCTAGCTAAAACTTATTTCTGTTTTTATTTGTTTGTTTTTTGCTTTATAATAGCCATGATAACGGGTATAAAGTGGCAAGTCATTGTGGTTTTGATACACATTTTCCTAATGATTAGTGACTTTGAACATCTTTTCATGTGCTTATTGTCTATTTGTACATCTTTGGAGAAATGTCCATGGAAGTCCTTTGCTCATTTTTTAATTGAGCTGTTTGTTTTTTTCTTGACGAGTTGTAGGAGTTACTTATATATTCCAGATATCAATCTCTTATCAGACATATGATTTGCAAATATTTTCTCCAATTCCTTGAGTTGCCATTTCACTGTGTTGATAGTGTTCTTTTATGGACAAAAGTTTTTAATTTTGATGAAGTCAAATTCGTTTATTTTTCTTTTGTTGCCTGTGCTTTTGATGTCATTTCCAAGAAATCATTGCCAAACCCAATATAATGAAGATTTTCCCTTATGTTTTCTTCTAAGAGTTTTATAGTTTTAGTTCTTATATTTAGATCATGATCCAGTTTCAATTTTTATAAATTGTTTAAAACAAGAGTCCAACTTTTTTTTTTTTTTTTTTGCATGTGGATATTTAGTATTACCAGCACCATTTGGTGAAAAGACTGTCCTTTCCCCATTGAATCTTCTTGGCACCATTGTTGAAAATCATTTGGCCATATATGTGAGGGTTTATTTCTGAGCTCTCAATTCTATTCCACTGGTCTGTATGTCTGTCTTCATGCCAGTATCAAATTGCTTTGACTACCAAAGCTTCTTAGTAACATCTGAAATCAGAAAGTGTAAGATGTCTAAATTTGTTCTTTCTTTCTTTTTTTTTTTTTTGTGAGGAAGATTAGCCCTGAGCTAACATCTGTTGCCAATCCTCCTCTTTTTGGCTGAGGAAGTGGCCCTGGGCTAACATCTGTGCCCTTCCTCCTCTACTTTATATGGGACACTGCCACAGCATGGCTTGACAAGTGGTGTGTCAGTCTACACCCGGGATCCGAACCAGCTAACCCCTGGCCACCAAAGCAGAGAGTGCAAACTTAACTGCTATGCCACTGGGCCAGCCCCCTCCAAGTTTGTTCTTTTTGTAGGTTTTTTGGCTCTCCAAGGTCCCCTGAAATCCTAAATGAAATGTAGGATAGATTGTTATATTTCTGGAAAAAAAATCATCGGGTTTTTACAGAGATTGCATTTAATCTGTCTTCAAGTTTGCGTATTCTTTCTTCTGCTTGTTAACATCTGATGTTGAACCTCTATAGTGTATTTTTCAATTCAGTTATTGTACATTTCAATTCTAGAATTTCCATTTTTTAAAGAAACCTCTATCCCTTTGTTGACATTCTCATTTTGTTTGTATATTGTTTTCCTGATTTCCTTTAGTTATTTATTCACATTTTCCTGTAGCTCTTTGACATAGTTATTTTTAGGTCTGTTTCCAATAAGCCCAATGCCTGTGTTTTCTCAGGGACAGTTTCTGGAGATTTATTTTTTCCTTTGAATGGGCCATGTTTCCTTGTTTCTTTGTATGTTTTGTGTTCTTCTGTTGAAAATTTGGCATTTGGAAAAACAGCTATGTCCTCCAGTGTTTGCCGACTGGTGAGGAACACCTTCAGTAATTAGTGAGCCCCAGAGCCTTGAGATCACCACAGGGTGAAGTTTTACACTCTTTTCAAGTCTTTTCTATACATGTGTATGTCTAGGCCTGTGTGTGTGTCTGTGTTTATTTCCCTCACTTGTTTTTAAATGTTTTAATTTCCCAAAGAGTCTCACCTATGCTATCCTTAAGTCCTTAGATCTTTGGTTTTGTAGGCCCTGTGTAGTTTTCACACATTGCAGCACCCATCACTGCCAGTCTGGCTTCCAGACTGAGATCAAATCTTACTTCCATTCCCCAGTGCAGCTCCAGTTGGGCAATACAGAAACAAGTCCCTTGGGTAGCCCACAGAAGGGCCAGAATGTTTCAAACAAGTGGCACTGAGCTCCATCTATCTTGAGTGAGGGAACTGAGAATTGCATCACTTTCTTCTGACTGCAATGCCACAATATGGAGGGTGTGGGGCAAGGGCAAATGAAAATGTCAAAAATTTCCTACCATTTGAATGGGGCTTTTTCTCGATTGTGCCTTCACTTGGTTGCTGTAAATCTTTGACTGGTTCCAGAGCTTCTATAAAGTTATTTTAATGAATTTGTAATTGCTTATTTAATGTTTCCATAGGGAAACGAGAGCCTAGAGCTTCTTAGTCCACCATGTTGCTGACTTGATTTTCTTCTTTCAATTAAAGGTAGAGTCTCTAGATTCCACTTTTTTGAGATGATTGAGAACAATTTCATTCCCGTTAAGATTCCTGATATGTGTTATTTAGCATATGGTTTTGTTTTTGTCTCAAAAGATTAACAGATTTTTTTCTTTGTTATCTAGTACTACAATCTTTCAGAGTGATATTCACTGGTGTGGATCTGTTAATCAATCATGCCGAATACCTTGTACATTTTTTAGTCCAGAAACATATCTTTCAATTCTAAATAATCTTGAATATATTGTTGATAATTAACTCCGCTCTTTTCTTTCTGAACTTTCTTTCTAGAACCCCTATTACATGGAATTTTTATTTCCTGGATAGTTAGTTTGATAGTTTCTTTAAATGTGTGTTTATTTGTTTGCTTGTTTGTATATTTTTTTTATTTCATCTCATCTTCTCTCCTACTTTCCTTTTTTAAAAAAAAAATTGTTCTCATTTTCAGGGAACTCTAACTTTATCTTCCTATTGTCCCAAATATATTTTCCATTTATTCCACCATATTTTTAATTTCCAAAAGCTATTTTTCTGTTCTTTAAACATTTAAATTTCTTACTAAGCAGTTCATTTTTTATAGTTATCGTATCTTTTCTTATCTATTTGAAAATATTAATGGTGGGCTTTTTTAAGGTCTTCTTCCCATGAGATAGTGAAAGTTGCATTTTTTTTATTTTTTCACACTAGGGGCATTCATTATATATAGACAGTCCCCAACTTACAATGGTTCAACTTAAGATTTTTTGACTTTTTAGTGGTGCAAAAACAATACACATTTAGTAGAAATTGTACTTTGAATTTTTGTCTTTTCCAGGGCTAGCAATCTGTGGTACAACACACTCTCATGATGCTAGGCAGCGACAGTGAGTTGCAGCTCCCAGTCAGCCATGTGCTCACAAGCGTAAACAACTGATACACTTACAACCATTCTGCACTCATACAATCATTCTGTTTTTCACTTTCAGTACAGCAGTCAGCAAATCACATGAGATATTCAATACTTTATCATAAAATAGGCTTTGTGTTAGATGATTTTGCCCAACTGTAGGCTAATGTAAGTGTTCTGAGTACATTTAAGGTAGGTTAGGCTAAGTTACAATGTTGGGTAGGTGAGGTGTATTTAAATACATTTTTGACTTACAATATTTTCAACTTAATGATGGATTTATCAGAACATAAGCCCATTGTAATTCGAGGGAGATCTGTATCTACCAAGTTATTTATGTACAAAATAGAGATAACTAAAACTGGTACAAGTTTAGTGTTAGCATGTAGATCTGGGCTGGTAAGAGTCATCAGAGGCAACTTTTACAGTTTCCTGTTGGAAAATGAAGTAATGATCATCACAATTTTGAAGCTAAGTAAAAGAGAGTATTGCAGATTTTAGCATGTATTACATACATGTGTATTTAATCCTCCTATGTTCAATATGTCTCTGCTAGCCTCAACCACACATGACGCTATGTGCCTGGACACCTCCTAAAGAATGGATCTTCTGAGCCAGCCCTGACGGCCTAGTGGTCAAAGTTTGGCATGCTCCACTTTGGCAGCCCAGGTGTGGTTCCCAGGCTCAGAACCACGCCACTCATCTGTCGCTAGCCACGCTGTGGTGGTGGCTCACATAGAAAAACTAGAAGGACTTACAACCAGAATATACAACTATGTACTGGGGCTTTAGGGAGGAAAAAAAAAAAAACAGAGGAAGATTGGCAACAGATGTTAACTCAGGGTGAATTTTTCCCAGCAAAAAAAAAGAAAACAATAGGCCTTCAGCCTAGATGAATCTGACCGTATTAAAGAAACTTCCAACTAATACCCCCTTTTTTTGCCCACCTCTTTACCCTGCTTCCAGCAATAAGTGAGATAGACGATTGCTGCCTTTTTAAAAAGAATATGATGGTAACTCAGATTATTTCTCAGCTATCCCTTAGGATTTAAGGTTCCATTTCTCATGCCTCTGTTAAATCTTTTACCACATGTTCATCTGCTTTTCATCTTCTGTTGCTTCCCCTCTAGTTCTTCTTTTCTTCATATGGTTATGTCTTTTAAAAAATTTCTTTACTGATATTACTGATGATTTGGGATACTGTAATTATAGATAAATGTGTTCTGTCTACAATCTCTAAACAAGAAACTTTCTTCTATTTTTTTCCCTCATATACTCCAAGCAGGCTTTCCTCTCCACAACTCCATCAAAATTGTTCCCCCCAAGGTTACCAAAGACCTTCACCTTGCCAAAACCAAGGGTTAATATAATGTCCATCAGAAACAGTAATGTGCTAGACTCATTTCTAAATTCCAAGTTTGCTATGCATTTAATATAACTTTGGGCCTTAAGAACACATTTTGGACAGCGGGGTAAATTATGAATACACAAGCTTGCTGATATCAGATCTGTGATTTTTGGTGTTGTGCAATAAAAAGAAAATGGCAAATTCATTCATTTTTATAAACAGTACATAAGAGACCAATATTCCAGATAAGTTGCTATGTATTAATGATACACAGATGAATATTTCTGGAATTCATGGCCTTGAGAAGAAATACCTATAAAAATATAAAATTAGATACTCTAATAGAGATTTGGAGAATATGTCAAAAGACTGTAATTCAGGAAGAATTTAGCACTATCGGGAAGTTAGAGAAAGCTTCCTTAAGATGATTTTATGGATGGGTCTTGAAGAAAGAGAAACCATTTGTTGGGGAGCCAAGAAAGAAAGAGTGCTCACATACTTTGGCATGAACTCTAAGTACAGGGAGGCGTTGCTGCATGGTAGTGCGGGACCATGCAAGTTATCCTGTAAGCTGACACCATTTCCTTGATGGGGAAATTTATAATTGTTCTGCGACCTTTAAAAATGCTTTGTCAAAACCTTATAAACTCTTTTATTGTTGGTTATAAATGTATAGGTGAATTTTAAAAAATAGTGAAACTAATACATATTTAGTATATTAATTTAAAATATTAGAAACATTCAGAATTAAAGTATTTTATTTCTTTAAAAAATCTTTATAAATAGTACTTGCCTTCTTCTAGTCATAAAATGTGGGATGTGGAGCAAGCATCTTTTCTATCCCTGTGCAAATTGTTATGTTCTTCCTACATTTGGATCAGATTCTAACATTTATCTTTTGTCCTTTAATTTTGTGAAATACTCTGCGAGTTCCTTCACTTGTGAAGTTTTTTGGTGTTGTCACTTTCTTTGAGACATCTTCCTCCTTTTCATCACAACCACTTTCCTCATTAATGTTGATAAATACATCTTCACTAAACTCCTCTGGCTGAATCTCTCAAGTCTCACAAATGGCAGCAGTGTCAACATTCCATGGTCAGCTATTTCTTCTGTAATGGATTATATGTTTTATTTGAATTTCACTTCTAGTATTATCATATTTTGTTTTTTTCTTTAGCTGCACTTGCATCTTTATTGATCAATTTCCTCTTTCAGTTATTTATTTTTATAAACTGTCATATGAAGTTATCACTGAGTGACAAGGAGGGAATGCAATGACATACTTTGTTGTCTGTGCGTGAGCTGAGTGATGGATGTGCAGCAGCCAATCACTATAGACTTTGAAAGATGGGACATGATTGGTCATTGATTGTCAGGTGCATCTGTTATTGACACAATGATTCGTGGACTGAAGAGGTAGCAGCAAAGTTTGTACTTCATGCACTTGCTCACTGTTAATATGCCATGGTAACTGGAATTTGAACTGTATGGTGGGGGACTGATGTTATTTAACTAAACTGTGGTAGCTGAAAGTCATGCATATCAGTGCTGTGCAAAGTACAAACAACCTGTAAGAACAGTCGAAAGCACTAGAACACAGGAGGTGAAGGAGGATGCACTTAAGGAAGTGCCAGCCCTCTGCTTGGATTGTGGGTTGCTGTTATAACCACATTCAGTTATACACGGTAGCATCTCTTCTTACATGTACTCTCATGGACCTAGGGATATCCATTTTACACTACGTTTTGATTGATATCATCTATATTATTTCATGACTTTTTGTCTGCTATTAAATTCAGGCCTGTGCAACTAGCTCTTCTATTAAAGACAGTTGTTAATGGTTTTAACCAACAAAAATTTGTAACACATTAGGAGAGTTATAATACTAAAATACTGCTGACTACAAAAATTACATTATATTTTATGTTAGATGACATTACTTTAAATATCTGCTATATTTGTCTGTCAGAGAGAAAGCGCAGATGAAACTACGAACTTCATAATTGAACTCTGACATCCCTCCATATGGCTGTTTCTTAGAGTCTACTGGCAGTTGGGGTTTCCTTCTGATTTCTTGTTTTTAAGGGGCTCCGACCTATGTAGAGAGTCAATGGACCATCTAGGGGAGCATGCCTTTTAGCCGGGCTTCTCATTTCAGTAGAAAGTGACACATTTTTGTTGTTGTTATTGTTGTTTCTGATTTAGGCTTTTTGAATTGATTTTTTGAAGCACTCTAGGAACACGTATATTCTCCTCTAAGAAGCTCTTCAGGCTTCTTGAATTCCAACCAAGGCAAAGCGTTGAGAGATATATGAGATCAAGAGCTTCTCTCTCTCTTTCATAGGATCCAGCCCAAAGCTAACATAAAAGCAAGAAAGGAAGGAGGGTGCCTGCAGCTGTGTTCTGTGTCTGCCTGTCAATCATCAGAAACCTTGATCCAACCCAGCAAGCGAGACTTGGGTCAAAGAAAAACCAAGAGCTGGTATTCTTAATGATTTTGAATTTAGGGTTCAGAAAGCAAACAATTCCATTTACTTATATAATAGCAATTAGGAAAGATAATGAACTCAAAGTGTCAATTCAGAATAATTGTAAGGAAAGGCACAGATTAGATCAATATATTATGCATTTTGACATTTGTTCACTTACATTGTATAGAAATAGCATCTAGAAAGAAAGAAAAAAAAACTGAAAAGAAATAACCCCAAAGGGTAATAGTAAATTGAATGGGTTTTGATGCATTCTTTACAAACAAGTGTACATTTATGAACTTTCATTAGTCACACTGTCTATTTTTCATATCATTTTTAGCTGCATCCTGATATTTAATAGTGGTGTGTTCTTGATCTAAATCTTCAGACAGGTATAAAGAAAGAAAGGAGTAAAATGATAACATTTGCCTAACCAATGGCCTGGAAACCTTTGCCTTGGCCAGACTGTTAAAATTATGAAACCAATGGTGTGTTTTATATTTCTATTCATATGTGCAGTGTCCTGTCGTATTTTCTCATCATAGGTTCTTTAGATAGCTATTTCTGGCCTTTCTACATATCTTCTTACCTAATGAGCATTCACCTTTTTGCATCTCTTGAAAGAAGGTGACAAATCAGCATTTCTCTCTAAAAAAATTGCAGCTGAGAATGTAAAGCAGTATCTTTTTTTTTGTTTACTTTTTCATTTCCTTATTGTGATACCACCTAACAGATATCATCCTGTGGAAACTTTTCAGAGTCGTTCTTTAAGAGATATTTTTCCATTTTTAATTAAAATTTTCTATGGCCATCAAAGACTTTGTTATAGACATTAATGCATTACTAAAATAGACTGACATTCCTACCTCTCTTTTCTAATCTTTTATACAAGCCTATCTTTTATTTTAAAAATTTAAATCTTCTTTCCAAGGCTATGTGGTTGAGCAAGAGAATTGCTGAGAAATCATTAAATGTTTCAGGATTTTCTGGCCCTGAATTTTATGTTTTTTCCATTTATTATACTAATTAAATGAGGGATATTTTTTATCTTTTATATCTAGCTAGAAAGTTTATATTGTGGCACGATATGCCCTCTGAGATAATTCCAAATGGATAAGGGACATTAATGGAGAAACAAAAATATATTCCCAGTACAATGACTTCTCAAGCCCTCTTCCTTATTTGCTAAGGGAAGAAAGATGGGTAAACTGTAGAATATTCTACAGTTTAAATGCTGCCATCAGACTCAGTGAGACCAGGATTTCAGTTTAGTCCCATAAAAACCAATTTGTCAACAACCCTGCTCCAGGGCTTGAGAAAATTCCCGGAGACTGGAAGGTAAGACAGACACAAAATTCCCTGAAATTGGAAGGTAAGTAAGACAAAGCTATTAACTAGACTTCCCTTAATAGACAATCACAGATAAGTGTGAGAAATATTATAGTGGAAGACCTGGAGAGACACTGCAGAGAAGCGTCCCTGTCTCCTCCACAGAGGAACTACTTTTCTGATTTTTTCAAATCACAGATTGGTTCTACCTGTTCTAGAACTTCATGTGAATAGAAGCATATAGGATATACTCTAGTGTCTACCTTATTTTGCAAAGCATTATGATTTTGAGGTATATTCATGCTGTCACGTGTATTAAAACTTGATTCCTTTTTATTGCTGGGGAGTTTATGTATCTATCCCCCTGTTGCTGGATAGTTAGATTGTTTCTACTTTGGAGCTGAGAACTGCAGAACTATTGGCACATAATGACTCTGTCCAGGCCTCTGCACTAAGAAATGACCAAACTCCAGCATGGTTTCTACAGCACAAGGCAGAAACACTAGGATGACCTCAGTCTCCCATTAAAACATCTGCCTGAGAAAGTTCAAAGCTGCCAGAAGAATTTATTGTTTGTTCTAGCCAACACCTGATGATAGGCCCTTGACCTCGCTTTCTTAGAGCATTACAATTGTAAATCCTTTCTCTGTCTCTTTGACATGTATATGTATCTTCTACAACTCAAGCGTCTTTCTCAAGGAGCTGAAAGTCATTCCTTTAAAATGTAATCATCACATAACTGGTTGAAAAACAATTTACCATATAGGTGTGGGGTCATTTCTAGATCCTCCATTGTGTTCCAATGATCTACTTATTTACCTACCTTTAAAACAATACCATATTGTATTGATTACTGTAGCTTTATAATTAGTATAGAAATCAGGTTGTATAATTCTTCCAAATTTGTTCTTTTTCCCCCACCCCCAGATTATTTGGGTAAAACAAGCTCTTTTGCATTTCCATATAAATTTAAGAATTAATTTGTAATTTTCTACAAATATTCCTGCTGGAATTTTGATTGAAATTTTATAGATGATAGTGAACATCTTAGTAATATTGAAGTTTGTAATCTATGAATATAATCTCTCTCTTCATTTATTCAGGGTCTTCTTTAATTTCTCTTAGCAATGATTTGTAATTTTTAATGCAGAAATCTCACACATTTTGTTAACTATGTCTAAATTTTCCTTTATGAATTTGACATTTTTGTAAGTGCTTTTGATATAAATTTAAATTTTATTTTTCAATTGTTTATTGCTAGAATATAGAAATGCAATAACTTTTATAATAACTTTGCATACTACAACATTGCTAAATTCACTAAATATTTTTAATATCTTTTTGTAGATTCTATAGGATTTTCTACTTACTTGATCATGTCATCTGAATAAATGCAGTTTACCTCTTGCTTTCCAATCTACATGTCTTTCAGCTTTTTCTTCTCTTGTTTCGTTCAGGTGAACATCTTGTACAATGGCGAGAATAAACATCTTTCCTTTGTTCTCAACCTTGGGAGAAAAGTATGCAGCCTTTTACCTTAAAGTATGTCAGCTACAGAGTTTCCTTAGATGTTCTTTTCATATCAAGGATATTTACATTTATTTCTAGTTTGAGAATGTTTTTAATGGTGAATTGGTTTTGCATTTCATCAAATGCTTTTTCTGCATCTCTTGAGATGATCATATGATTAATTGATTTTTGAATGTTCCACCAATCTTAAGCTCTTAAAATAAATCCCACTTAATCATGATGTGTTATCCTTTTTATATGTTGCTGGAGTCAATATGCTAATATTCTAAAAAAGTGAATTATGATCTTTCAACTCTGGCTTGTTGGAACACAAATTTTTCCCAGTCCCGTGTTCTCTGGGAATTGTTCCACCTAATGCATTACAGTAGTTCTTTCTCCAACCTTGGGCAGTTTCTTCCCACAGGTACACAGCCATCCCTCAGCCACAGACAAGAGCAGATCCCTCTACCAATATCTGCGGCTCTTTCTGTACGCAGCCCCTTCTTCTTTGCAGTTTTGTCCTGCAAATTCTGGCCTGAATGGTCTCCAGAAGCCCAAACCCACATCACCGATGTCTGTTTTGGCCCCTCTCCCTGTGCTATTGCTTGGAAACTCTCCAGTCAGTATACTGGAGTAATTCTGCGGCTTCTCTCATTTGATTCCTTTCTCTTAAAGTACATTGCCCTGAACTGCCTGTAAACCAATGTCTGAAAATCATTGTTTCATATAATACTACCCAGTTTTCTAGTTCTGATAGTGAGAGGGTATTTTCAGTCTCTGCAACTCCATCAGAGAAGTCACAGTGATGTGATTTTTGAAATTAATATAGTACTATGTTAACTACCAGGGATTTTAGGAGGATGCGATCAATTCTTCTGTATGTATTTGTCTTTCTAGGTTTGCAAACTCAAATACCTTTAAAGACCAGGTAGGTAAGGAAAACATAAATTTTCAGGATATAAAAATAAAAGGACGTGGTTAAACTATAGCTAAACTAGGCAGTGCATTCCTCAACAAAATAATGTTAAAAAAAATACTTATCATGCCATAAAAAAAAGTCTGCATCTGTAGCCTCCAGTTTAGAATCAAATTGCAATTAACCATTTCAGAAATGAGTATTATCAAAATTATTCTATGAGAATGAAATTTAAATTTAGTCTGACTCCTGCTAACTCTTCTCTAGTTGGCCACCATAAACCCTCTCATAATTTTTGCTTGAAAAACACTACACTCTCTGGAGGTCCCGGGAATGGCTCTCACGCCTATCAGCCTTCGTGTGTGCTTCTTCTTGTGCCTGGACCACTATCCCTTCTTGGCTTTTCGATAAATATCCATTTCTTCATAAAGCCTTAACCAGCTAAATACTACCTTTCCAATGACTTTTTTCCTAGACCTCCCACATAGATTCAAGGGCTTCTTTAATTTATTTTACCACTGCATCTTCTAGCTCCCTCCTTACTGCCGAGTCCTATTTTATCATAATTATTGTCCACAAAATTGTCTTCTGATTTGTATTCCACAAAGTCAGAGACCATGTCTTTTCATCTTTGAACACCAAATGCCTAATACTTTGTCTAACAGATAAGCATTTAGTAAGTGTATGCTGCATGAATGAGTGAATGAATGAATGAATGAATGACCAAACATATTAACCCAATTTTAGTATTGATCCTATTGCTAGTAGTTTCTCTGCACCTTCTGGGAAAAATCAAACTGACAATCTAATGCAATTACAAGTTAACAAAACATACTTCAAAAGACCTAGAAAAATTGGTGCTACACTGAAAATAGAATCAAATAGAGGAAGTTGTATTTAATTACATACTTTGCCTTGAGGAATGCATTCTTTAGTCCTCTTGACTAAAAAGGAAGTTCACAATACAAAAACCAAAGGTTAAGGTCCTATATCTGTAACCTCTTCATTATCTTATGTGTCCAACTTATATTTCTCCCAATACAAAAGAGTATGTAGTGGATCAAATGACAGCTCCCCAAAAGATGTCTGTAAATCCTAATCCCAAGGAATAATGAATGTGACCTTATTTGGGAAAAGAATCTTTACAGATGTAATTAAATTATGAATCTTGAGGTGAAATCATCTGGATTATCTGGATAGGCCCTAAATCCAATGACAAGAGTCTTATAAAAGGCAGAAAAGAACAAGACACAGATACAAAGGGGAATGCCACGTGAAGACAGAGATTGGAGTTATGTTGTCACAAGCCAAGGAGCCACCAGAAGCTGGACGAGGCAAGGAAGGATTATTCCCTAGAGCTCTGAGGGCTACCAATGGGTCTATTTCAGATTTCTAGACTTCAGAACTATGAGAGAATAAATTTCTGTTATTTTAAGCCACCAATTTTGTGGCAATTTTTTGACAGTCCTAGGATATTAATACAGGATATAATCCTAAAAATGAGACAGCCCAGAAAGGCCAAGACTAAAGGGCTGATGACTCCTCTACTCTCTTGCTGTGCAATCAAGAGAACAATTTATCCCTTTTTTTTAGGTCTGGGTTTCCTTATTTGTAAAATGAAGGGCATAACTAGATAAAATCTAATTTGCTCTGGCATATTCTCTAATTTCCCAACAAAATGGTGAAGATGTGGTTTTAGCTCTTCCTCAAATGTAAGCTGAATAACGTTTACTACAATTTCAATTACAGTCTTACTTTTTCTAATTTAGAAAATGAATGGATCCCATCCTTTGCCTTCTGTCCAATCAAATAGCCAGATATTTGGTTCCTTTCTAGCTCACCTATCTCCGTTTGTACTTGTATCATTTCATTACAATGACCAGGGAGCAAGCACATCTTAAATTATAAAATTTTAGACATTTGCTTATCCAGGATCAAGGCCATTTTTACAATTTATAGTTCTACCAAGGAAATAGAAGTCCATGAATACTAGGGAAAGTTATAGAATTTAATTCACCTTTGGTGAACAGTCTTAGTGCCAAATGCCCAGATTGTTTTCCGTGGTACAGTGATGGAAAGTTGCCTTTAGAGAACTTTCTCTCCATCTACTATAAAACTACCACCAGCAATATTTGTAAACAAGAAGAGATATATTAAAGGTCAGAAATTACACACAAACAAACACATTCAGTCATGCTCATTTAGAAACAGACATTTGTATTCCCAGATAAACAGTTTTCATAATGATACATTTTTTTGCCTTTTTGTTTTTTAAATAATTATCTTTTAGAGTAGAACTATAAACTGGCCATCATCACAAAATGATTGCAAATCTAATGCTTACTGTTTGGGTATGTTTATATTTATGTATTTTGAATTTAACCATTCAGAACTCATACTGAGAAACAAGAGACGATAGAGCAATATTCAAGGGACTTTGAAATTATGTTTATCTGAATTTGAAGTCTTTGTTTTTGTATTTACCGCAGGCTGCTCAGGTGGTTCAAGAGAAAACTATAAGTAGGGATAAAAGTTTAAACCCAGTCCCACGATTGAGCCAAGTCAGAATAAAAGAGGAAACTGGTTTTCAGACTGTATTGTGTATCAGAATCACCTTGAGCCTTGTTAAAACACAGGTCACAGAGGCCCACCTCTAGAGTTTCTGAAGTCTGGTGATGGATGCAGAAATTTTACTTCTGAGTTACCAGCTAAAGCTGACACTTTTGGTCTGGGTACTACCCTCTGAGAACTACTGATAATAATCTTAGAGAAAAAGATATATACTCTTGATCATGTTTGAGATGCTAAAATGTCAAGGTGCTAGTGGCTTTGACTTTGACATGGTATCCAAAGTGTAAGTGCTCAATCTTACCCATCTGGAAGGTAGAGTTGAGATTGTTGATAACTCCCTGTATCAGTCGAGTACCATGTAAGGAACTAGGACTGGACTGAATCTGTGAGTAGTGGAGTGAGAGGCATTGACTTAAAGTCCAGCTGGAGATGTTGGGAGGGAAGAAGTGTTTGAAGCAAGCCCAGGGCCTTGAAACATTGTGCTTCTTCAGCGTAGGGGCGAGAGTGACACATAATCCTTTAAAAATATAAATGACAAAAATACTGCCAACACATAAACATGAAAACTCACTATAGCAAGTAAAAATGACTACAGCAAATAACTCTGCAATACGAAAGCAAAACTTTTCTATGAGTGATGTTTACAGGAAGGCTGAACTTTCTGGGGTGTATCCTGATTTCTGTTGTGAATAAGCTAGCTCTTGAGAAGGCAGGTTCCAAAGTCAATAGTTCCACTCTATTGATTGGGTGGTCTTGAGTAAGTTGCTTGATCTCTTCAGTCTTTCAATGATAAAAACTCTTTGTAAAATATAATTTATGGATTATAGGAACTATCAAACATAGTAAAGGACATAAAGGTAGTTTCTAAAGTTCAGTAGGAATTACTAAAATTTTATCTTATTATTTAGCTGTATGGTATGTAGGTATTTTGAAATGTCAAGAATTAGGGTAAGTAACCATAGCTAAAACCACAGTATGAATATATTAATTCTTCCTTGCTTCTTAACACTAAAAAAAAGAGAAGATTAAGGAAAGACATTTTGTATTTTATTTCTCCCCATTCCCAATTTTCACGAGGAGTCAATATCATCCTTTAGTGGAGTAATAAAAAGAAAATCAACATGACATTCACAATTTACTAGACAAGCCAAAATACCTTCCCAGGGGGGTTTTGATAATGAAATACTGTCATTCACTTCATCTATTTCAAAATCAAATTGAAAGCCTAAGGGAAAACCTCCCAGAAGAATCAACATTTTTTCATGTTTTATATAATACTATAATTCTTAAAGTGGAAGCAATTTTTTCCTGAGTGTCATAAAAAGGGGAAGATGGTAAAATTCCCAATTTACCAATTGGAATGAGCCTGAAGAGTGCCATGTTCAACATCCTCTCATTTACATTTTCTAAGGTCTACTTACAATGGTTTGTAATCCCTCCTTACAAGATAATTGGCTTTTTCTTTTACTCTTATGGTTGTTACTGCTTTTACTAATGGTTCTCATCTTGTTAGTCATGGTGAAAAATAGGTTCAAAAACAGGTGCTTTCGTTGTTCCTTTGTTTTTGTTCATTTGAGTGAGTTCCATGGAGTCCTGCACACAGTAGGCATGTGATATATATCGGCCAAAACCACAAGGTTAGCAACAGCAGCAGACAACAAATGAATGCTCTGTATTTTTTCATTCAATTTTTTTTGTGTGTGAAGGATTCTGATCAAACATGGTGCCCATTGAGTAGCCTTCCTTTATATTATATTGCTTAGAGAAGAAGCAATCTGTCTGTTCTTTAAAAATACAAAATCATTGCAGCTGATGTTGGAGTGCCTCATGTTAACATAGAGAGGAGGGGAGACTCCTGTTATCTTCTTTTCTGGATTTGTCCACAACTGATTATTGAAGAAAGTTTTCCATTTCTGAAATGTAATTCATCATAGAGTATAATGAAAGGAAAAAGGCACAGTGCCTGCCCTTGAGATGCTCATAGATATGATGAAATTCTCTTGATTATCCCATAGTTATACTATTGTATGATACTGTGCCTAGGATGAAAGATATATATGTATATATACAGTACACACACACACACAACCCTGGCATTTTACTGAGCACTACTTTCTGTTGTACTGGAAGAGAACAAAACACGTCTAAAAGATAAATTATGATTTTCGGTTTTTTCAGTTAATTTTTTACGGTAGTGTCTAAATTGTATTACAATTACTATTCCTTCATATGCGTTCACTGTAACCTTCCTTGCTACCTCCCCTCTGATCCATGTCCCCCTTACTCTTGCAGTCCCAGCTCAAACTCCTTTTCATCTCTACAGAGTACTCTTCTCCATTTAAAATACTTATTCCTGCTAACATTTTAGTAGTAAAAATTAAGCAATGTAAAGGACTATCATGAAAGGCAGACCTCTTTTTCATCCATCTGCTTTCCAAGACCTCTCCCCAGAGGCATCCAATTTTTATTTTTGAACACAATAAATATTTATTAATTTTATCACACATAAGGTTTCCTTCACTCATTCACTTAAAAATATGACTTGAGTCACGATTATACGGCAACCATTGTGCTAGGCACTAGTGACTTGAACTTGAAATAAGCCAAAGACAGATGGTGGCTAAATGCTGCAAAGCAGTGCTTTTCAAGCTGTCTCTGGTGAAGGAAAAGATCTTTTTCCCTCAATCAAAGTATAGACTGATACTTTTATATAACATAGCACTAGAAAAATAAAATTAAGAATATAAAAATTACAAACATTTACTTATTACATTCAACAAACATAAAATCACTGTCAAATTGCTATCCAAGATTCTAAACCCTTATTTTCCATTCTCTTATCAAAGATAGGTAACTGGAAATTTAGGAAGTAAGAGGATTACATTTGGGAAGCATTTGTACTGGTTACAGGACACAAACACAGTAGAGGCTGATTTTCCTCCATTTCCTCCTATCTATTAGTGCCAAGGATATTTCCTCCACCACCCCTCAGGGTGTTGAGGACCCCCCTCCCTTTAGGGAGTGAGCTTGCTTGTGATTGTCCTTGGTCATTAAAAGGGAGGATGTATTCAAATAGAATGTTTCAACTGGGGCTCAGCAAGGTCTTGCAGGGCCTGGCATCCTTCTAGGGGTTCATGGGCAATGGAGGCAGACACTATTAATTACAAATAATTTATTTTATGCCTTTATTTTTTTTTTTGTTCATAAGTGTTAGCAATTACCTATGTATTTTCTTATGAAAGTTGAAAATATAACTGGCTAAAAATGTCTTCATCTCTTTTTTCTCAGTTTCCAAATTTATTGCTATATCTCTACCTTTTCTTCTTCTTTTGGCTACTTTCATTACATAACACACACACACATGCAGATTGCACACATATACACTTAAGCCTATTTATCAATTTCATATTTATCAATTTTATAAGATCTCTTAACTTCTTCCTTTATGAATTGACAAATTAACATCTTGACCTATCTAAAGCCCTCTCATTCACTGCTTCTACCTGTTGACTTTTGTCTTCTGCATTTTTATATTGTAGGGATGACATTATTTATACTATGTTTTGTAATCATAATTAAATTTTCTACACTTTTTTAATATTTTGCTTGTAACATGAAAATCGCTATGGTGACTTGTTAGTTTTACATAAATAATGCTCACAATAAAGCCAGGTAGCTTCCTAGGATTGCAATTCCTTTTTTATAATTCCAGTGCGCAACCTTGTGATAATCAGTGGAGACAATTATGAGTATTTTGGACGGTCCTTTCTCTCCAAGTACTCAAAATATAATAGTTCTGTTTACTTTATTTGAGCAATACCTTTCTTGTGCCTTTCTTTTGTTTATTTGCTAGTTTCTCGATGAGATTTTTTTTTAGCTTCTTCTTTTATTATTTTTTCCTTTATTCACCATATCATGGATATCTTAAAACATTGCTTAAGTTGTCCACTTGATTGAATTCTTACCATTTTTATCCTGAAAAACATGTTTAATGGAGGCCTCTGAATTTATATTCTAATTCAGATAAAAAAATACTTACTTACCAGGATTATTGACAGTGACCATGGTGAGATTTCTCCACTAAACTCTGTTATGATAACCCACACGTGCTTCACTTTTGTGATAGCTACCTTGGTTAGCTGAAGTACACCTTCAAGTATCCTCCTCAAAAAGTGTGTATGAAACAGGAATGTATTGATTCTTTGCAATGGTAACATTTTGAATACATGTTTTAGTAATGTTTAAGATAAAGTAAATGTTCAAAGTTATTTTTCCTCAGAATTTTGTGTGCCCTTTTCTGCTGGTGGTTCATAGGCAGTGGAGACAAAAACTTTTATAAATAACTCTAAATACTATCTATATATCTATTTTTTATTCATGAACTTTAGCAATTATTTATGGATTTTCTTATAAACTTCAGCTTCCAATGTTACTGATAAGACATCTAATAATAAAATAATTCACATTCCTCTCTCATCCTAGAAGCTTTTAGGACATTATCTTATTGTGATAAATTTCATCACATGCCTAAGTCTATATCATTAAAAAAAAAACTACCCTTATTGATATTCAGCCCTTTCAATCTGAAGGGTCATACCTCTTTCCAGTTGAGAAAGACTTACTTATAACCACATATAAATTGTTATTAATACATATGTGTTGTTTTAACCATATAGGAATTATTATTACTGCATATTAATTATTTTCTGTGTCTTTTCTGTTATCTCCTCCCCTTTAAATTCACATGCTGGAATCATTCCTGATCATTGAGTCTCTTTCCTTTTGTCTCATATTCATTCCCATTCTCTTTCTTTTTTCCCTATTTTTGCAAAAACTGTTCTTTATTGTGTAGGCATGCTGAAGTCTCTGTTCCTTTAGCATGTGTGCAGCTACTGTGTTGACAGAGATTTCACTCTTTGTGCTATACAGGTCAATGGATACTGACAAATGCATAATGTCAGATGTCCACAATTACAATATCATATAGAATAGTTTCACCTCCCTAACTCCTTCGCATAGTCACGTATTTTAAACTCTCATGTTCCCTCAATTTGCTCTGTAAACTCTGGTATAAGTTTTGTGTTCTTTTATATTAGTATTTTTTCTTTAATGATTTCCTTCAAATACATGTTGAACCTTGCATGTTCACTTATATTTCAGAAAGAAAGAGTAGGAGTCCTATGCCCGGGAGTTGTGGATATGACAGAATTTACAGAGTTTATAGACTGACTAGCTTTGCATTAGTGGATGAGTGTGCAGAGAACATGGAATTGCCAGCAAGTGGATGTATTTAATCTGAGATTCCAAAACCCACAACGCTTACATCAATTTTGGTAGAATAGATCAGCTATTTCCTCATATAGTCCAATACATTATCAAGCTGGGGCTTTTGCTTCAAAATTTTGTTGAAATTTCTCATCTAATGAAGGACTACTTTTTCGTTAAATTTCACATACATGAATTTATGAATTTTTAATTATTTTTCTGTTACTGCAGTAGGATCTTGGTAGCCATGAGATTCAGTCTTGCATGTAAGGTCTACCAAGAGTTAAGTAAAGTAATATTATCTGGACCAATACATTTGGTACTCAGCACTAAATGTATGCTATCCTGCATTATAAATATTTTTGGTACCATCTTTTATTTTTACATGAATTCAAGAATAGAAACTCTTATAAATCAAGAACTGTGGTTTATATATTGAGATTATATGTGTATCATTTTGTAAAGGTAAAAAACACCACGAGGAGTTGTTATCAAGCAATTTTGCACTCTCTATTATCTAGAAGTACACCTTTATGTGGCATTATCTTATAATTTCAAATAAATAATTGATTATTAGAATTACTTATCCACATTTTAATAGGAAAAAGAAGGGTGTAGCTATGATGAGATGTCCGCTGTTAGTCTTATTGGGCTTTGTCTTCGTGTTTCAACATTTTAACTATGATGTCTCTAGGTGTAGATCTCTTTGGAGTTCATTGAGCTTCTTGAATGTGCAGATTACTTTTATAAAATTTCAGAAGTTTTCAGCCATTATTTCTTCAAATATATTTTTGACTTCCCTCTCTCTCTTCTTCCTCTGCCCCCACTCTGCATATGTTTGTGTACTTAGTGATTTTCCATATTTCCCTGAGGCTCTGTCATTTTTCCTCATTTGTTTTTCTCTCTGTTCTTCGGGTTGCATAACCTCGATCTTCAAATTCACGGATTCTCTTTTGGTCCAGCTCAAATCTACTATCCAGCACCCTTAGTGAACTGTCCATTTTGGTTCGTGTACTTTTCAACTCCTGACTTTCCATTTGGTTCCTTTTGTAATTTCTATCTCTTTGTCATTATTCTTTTTATGAGATATTGTTATCACCTTCATTTAATTCCTCAAATATGACTTCCTTTAATTCTTTGAATATAGTTACAAAAGCTGCTTTGACATCTTTGCTAAGATGTCATCTTCCCTACATTTAAGCACCCTCAAGGGAAGTTTCTATTGCATTTTTTTCCTGTTTATGGGTCACACTTCCCTGTTCTTTGCACATCTCTTTACTTTTTGCTGAAAATTGGACATTTTAGATAATAGATTGTCGCTATTCTGTACACCACATCCCAATCCCCACCCCCACTCCCACCTCCAAGGGCCTGCTGTTGTCGTTTATTTGCTTAATAAGTTGGTTGGACTAGTTCAGTGAAGTCTGTTTCCCCTACAGTGTGTAGCTTCTGATGCCACTCTCCAGAGGGCACTACTTGGGCATACGTACAGTCTATCTGACCATCAGGAATGACTGGTCTTACTCAACCTCTCTGATTGTCTCTTCCTGAACTTCTTGTTAAACTGAAGCTTTTAACTGGTCTACCTTTTTTGGTATCCTACCCTGCTGTTCCCCTCCACTAATTGCTAGCTAATTGTTCTGTTGTGTTTAGCAACATCCTGGGGACAAAAATTGCTCCACACTCTGATCCAATTAAAGTGGGCTACTTTGCCTGAGCAGGGTGTTGCCTATCTCTGAAGGTTACTCTAATTTCAAGATGGGACTTCCTAGTTGTTTCTTTCACTAATTCTCTCTGCTACACTTCAAGCCAGTCTACTGTTTTGCTTGTTGCTACTACTATTATGGAGCTACTGGCCTCCTCTTATTGGTTTACCACCAACTGGTTCCTTAGTAATAAACTTCATAAGCTTTGGTTCAAATAAAGTCAGCACCCTTAGGGATAGCTGCAGAAATCTCTGTTTTTACATTTGGGCTCACCCCTGTGCAGAACCTCTATGCCATTGCCCTGGACCTGGGGGTGGAGACAGTGGCCAGCTTTTCCCAGATGGACACACCTACTCTATGGGTGGGTGTTGCATAGAGGTGGTAACAAGCTGGGGAAAAGGCAACAAATGCCCAGTATTTTCAACCTGCTGTGTCTGGAGTACAGCTTCTGCCTTAGGAATGGAGATTTGGTGGGGGAGAAAACTTGAGTCCTCTTGGCCACACCTGCCTGGAATAGAACTTCTGCAACATATTGCTGGGGAGGAGGATGAGAGATTCTGGCTGCCTATGCCTCCCGGAGTAAAACCATAGCTTTAGACTGGGTGCTGGGAGAAGAAGGTGCCCATTGTCTTTGCCACAGACAGCTAGGGTAGTGTTTCCTTCATATTGAATTGTGTATGGGGGTGCATATAGCAGCCAATCATGGCTCAAATGCCACACTCAACCACACACACAAACACACATATATACACAAAAGATTCTTACTACTCTTATCAATATTTAGTAGATTTTCTTGAATAAACATTTCTTCATTTTCTATATGCTCTTAGGAAAAATTCCAGGTACTTCAAATTTTTTAATATAATTTTTACTAATTAAATGGTTGTTTCACTGGGGAGAGGGTCTACTGAACTTTTCACATAACCATTCTGGCAGTGAGAAAGCAGGTTTTTGAGTACGTAATATTTATTCTAAGGGCAGTAAGATTTTGGAAAAAAATATAAGCATTTTGCAGGTTTTAGCAGAAACAAAATGCTTTATAAAGGGCTCAGTACTGGAGTAGCATTTGGAACTATGATTGAGATTATGATATAAAGACTTCTGTGACATCAATACATGTGAATAGTCATTAAAGCACTGGATATCTGAGCTCCTAAATATTTGTCTTACTGGAAACCATTTATTTAGTTTATATGAAATACCTGTAATATATCTAGAAGTAATACTTATAATACCCCTAGAAATTTCAGGAAGAAATTAGCTATAACTATTTTTCTAGGGTATGAGCAAAAAGCACATGTCTTATTTAAACCATAAGGCATGGGTAGAGTACATATTTCATTCCCATTGGTGGTCAAGAATGAGTCATTTATACAAAAATATATGCCTATGTCTGACCTCAATCCTGAGAGCTTGTGCATTGTGTAGGGGGTACAAAAGCCCTCTACACAGATGTTGCAGATGTTACAGTCTGCCTCACCCCCAGGGCAGAACATCTATGCCATTGCACTGAACCCTGGGGGTGTAACAGATTGTTACATTTTAGGATGTAATCATCTATTATTTCAGATACACAAGTGTTTTCCCTATATTTTGTAGTTTGAGTTTGTTGTTTTGCATCATAATCTTTTTTAACCGTTTGATACACTCTCTTCCCAAGAATTCTCTTCTCTAATTATTACCACTGATTTAACACCAGAAAAGATGATTTTTCCCGCTGTCATGGTTTCTCCTTCATTTTTCTGGTAGCCTAGCCATTGACACTGCCAGTTTTGTGACAGCTGAAACTGGAAAATTTTTCAGGCGACGATTATCCAGTTAATTAGATTTGGTTTACTTGTTGCTAAATCATGGCATTTTTAGAGCTCCCACTGTGCTTCCTCATGCCCTACTCCCTTAAGCAGTCACAGTTATTGATTCTAAAATACCTACTTCTGTGGATTAAAATCAATACTTGATTCTTCATCAAGAACTCTGCCTCTTGACTAACTCTTATTGACTGCTTTACTGCCTTCACTTCCCACTATTCTAGCAACAAAAATCTTGTCTCTTGTAGCTACTTTTGAACACACTGAAAATTGGATAAATAAATGCATTCTTTTTGTAGTTTCTTTGCCTGCTGTCAATAGAGTTCTCTGTCATGTTCTAAGTATAGCTTGTCGGAATTTATTAAAACTGCGAGGTGGGAGTTGAGCAACTATAACCTCTCAAAGAACAATTCTATCTAGATTTATGACAATCAAAGAAAACATTTCTTTCCACACTGTAAGATACAGGTGACAGATAGGGCTTTAGGTCCCCATAAGTCCTTATTTGATCAGGAGAAAGGCTTTAAGACTAAGTGAGTCTGACGTATACATTCTGATATGCCATATTACAACTCATTTTTATAGCTGGATGAATTTTTGTCATACCTCAGACAGTTCAAGGCAATGACTAGATTGGTTATCTTTGCTATATAAACTATATTATTCTAAATTAAATTGCCTTTCAGATAACCCTCTTTAATAACTACTTTCCTTTCTACTGCCTGCCCTTTACCTTGCCTGAATTCCTACATGGTACCATGCTTTCTTCATGATAGAAGGCAGTGTAACAGCCCTGCTCAAAACTTCCCTGGAAAAACTCTGGCCCAGTCTTTTCAATTTTGCATTATCTGCATTTCCTGTTGAAGGCCTTGTTATTTCTTGATCACGTGGCAGATTCAGTATAAAATTTGGTTCATAGCAACTTTATAGGCTTCCAAAACAAAAAGATGGTGTGGACACAGGACTGAACCAAGATAGCTTTCTACCAACAAGTGAATTTATTTTCCAGTTACAGAAAAGGGTGCACTGAAAAACAAGAAAAAAGACATTTAAATTTGCAGGTACCCTAGTGAGGAGCTGACCTCTCAGTCTTAATCCTAATCTTGACAGCGCTTCTGGCAACATTGAGACTTTGTCAGCAAACAAACCACTCCAGCTGAACTCACAGGATTAGCAGACTAGGGTGTCTATTTTAGATTTGTTAATAGCCTGGAGAGCCTTTACAATCTGCTGCTGGAACCATTCACATCACGAAAGAGAAGGTCAACTCTTCTACAGGAGGCAACATTTAGCCCTATACTTGCAAGAAGAGACAAGCTCCCCATTTCCGTCTCTGCCTGGGCTGTCGTTGAGCCACTCTAAAGAGCTGAGCCTGGAATCACTTCTCACCTTTCTTGGGGAAGGCATTGCTCAGCTCAGGATGTTATCACAGAATACCATTCTGTGGCTTAAACTACAGAAATTTATTTCTCACAGTTCTGGAGGCTGGAAGTTTAACATCAAGATGCTATCAGGGTTGTTTTCTGATGATCTCTTTTGAATCCACTCACCAATATCAAGAAATAGGTATTGTTTTATCCCCATTTTACAGACCAAAAAAAAAAAAGTAAGGAAGAGTTTAAAAAACTTGTCCAATCATTTCTGTAGCATGCAATAATAATAATATTGTTAAATCCATAAGATGTTTATAAATAGGATACATTACAGTGAGAACGGTATTGGAACCAAAATTATTAGGGAAAGCTAAATTTAGATGGTCTCAAAACTCTGTTTATTCCAGAAAATTTCATTATTCATGGCTTCTCTGAAATTCTCAGCTCCATCAAAAATAGTAGGGAAAAAATTAAGCACTCAGATATAGCATTCTCTGCTTTCTCTAGAATGTTAGGTTGCAGATGGCAGGCACCCTGTTTGTAAGAATAAGTTCCTGTCCTTTATTTTTAATAGACAGACATTAAGTGTGTAACTACTGTGTTTAACTGGAAGAAAGATCTAAGATTTTCCCATGAGGAAAAGGAATACTTTTCATGCTATAGGAGAGTCTAACTCTAATTTTGGGGCACACACAGCATTCATATCTAATGAGGGCCCTCACAGTTGAAGTCCAAGGGATTAATAATAAAAATAATAACATACATGCACAAATGAACCCACACATAGAAAAATAGAGAAGCTAATTACTACTAGAAGACAATAATCCAAAGTTTCAGTTCTCTACTGTCTTGGAGGAGTTCAATTTCCACAAAACTATGGTCTAGTCTCATAACAATTTAAAAGAGAGACACTTTCACCACAAACAAAACAAAACAGAGCAAAAAGAAAAAATATTTGACTTTTATTTTTGGCTGTGTTTCATTTATGGCTACCAATGTATAGAGTCAGCGGGGATTTTACCAGGTGATGAGATGCTGAAAAACTGTGTTTGGTCATATTTTTATCCCTTCCATTGGCTAACTGCTATTTGGGATATGCTGTTTAACTTCACTGACTTGGTTTCTATCTTTCACACAAGTGTATGAAGAATTCATCTCTCTACCTTTGGGGGATTTTATGTGGCCAAACAAAAATTTCAAAATTGTGTCTTAAAGAAAACAAAATAAAACACGACTTAATAAGGCATAGCACTAATAAGTAGAAGCACTAATTTTTTTCCAGGTTTATTAAGTCAAGTTTCTATTTTGATTAAGACCACTTTGGAAATAGTTTCAATTTGTACGGGGAGATGGACATGTGGTGTGCCATCAACCGTAGTACGTGAGATACATATAGGAAATATTTTAAAATTAAGTCTACAAATATGTTAGTCTCCTTATATTGGTCTATTTTGAAAAATAGTTAGGAATACCCATTTTGTGCATTATTCTTTGTAAAATCAGAAAGTTCCCTCCTCTGAGAATTTACTGTGAAGGCATATGACTCTCAGGATCCCTCCAAGTGAATTTCTTTCTTGCTTCATCTCCTTAACCTGTGTCCCCTATACACCAACTTCAAAGGGAATTGTTTCTCTAACAAAAAGATGTGACTTGACAAGAATCAAAACTATATCTATCATTCAGAGTGGAGGTGCTAGGTTAATATCATCACCATCACTAGTACCCATAAGATATTTTCATGAGAAGCGGCAACAAAGTACAAGATCAATGACCGGAGTATATATTAAATATAAACATCCATTTCTTTAATGATACATCTTATTTTTATCTATTAAAATATTTCAGCAACTGGTTTAGTTTTTAAGAATTTAGATCTTATTCCTTCCAAAACACAGGAATACAACTGTCAGAAACCAGATGATATTATAGTCCTTTGCTAGCACACATCAATTTTTTTTCTAGTAATTGATACCATGGATAATATAAATTATTATATAGGAAATGCTCCTAATATGTGAAGGAGAAATTTTAGAAGTCCCTAATGTTTCTCTGAAGAGTTAAAAGTTAATAACCTGGCTTTGGACAAAGATAATCCTGAGGTTAAATTTTTGTTCTAATAAATACAACACTGTGACATTGGGTGACTTACTTCATTTTACTTATCTCAGTTTCCATATTGAATTCCCAACTGAAATGAGAATTTTTTGAGACTTGAGTAGAATTACAGAGATGTATAAAACTGTTGGCTTAAAATCTGTGTATAGTGAAAACTTGAAAGCCTGTGGGTTCTGTGTGTGTGCATGTGTGTGCACACATACATGTATGTTAACCCTGATATATTTAAGACGGAAAGAAGTGAGGAAAACTTCCGAGAAGACCATGATACATGGCCTAAAAAAAAATCAATAAATATATATAGAATGAATGACAAAATGAGTATAAATCTACATATAAATTTTAAAAATTAAAAATAAATAAATAAATTTTGTCCCATAAAAAGAAGTAGCAGGAACCTGATCTATTGTAATCTATGTGTCCTCTTCTTTTTTTTTTTTTTTTTGAACATCCCTCTAATCTCACTGATTAAAACTTCACAATCAATATGTTATCTTTCATGCAAGGAAGGTCTCAATAAAAATTGCAATCAAGGAAAGTCATGAAATATACGAAGGGTGGACAGCGGAATGTAGGTCACCATAACCTACTGTTATGCCATAAACACTGTTAAGTCCATAAAAATTTTCAAACTTCGAGTTGTCTATGGTTTCTTATTTGGCTGTTGCAACTATGTTATTACTACATTATATCATTAATCAGAATATTTAAGTGTGGCTGTGGAATCTGTATTTTTAACAATCCTTCCAAATAATTCAATACAAGTCACCAAAGCACTACATTTTGAAAAACAATGATGTAATTCTCATCCAGTAAAGGGTATCAGGACCTTGTGCTACTGAGAAAAAATATTTTCACAAAACAAATGCACTTATGTGCTTGGCAGACTCTTTGGGTCATCAGACAGAATTTATTAGCTTCAAGTTGTAATAAAATAAATTTACTGATGTGTAAGCTGATTTGTGATAATAGAGAATAATTTAGAAATCCTAAAGCTGAGTAGAGAGGAATTACTTGATGTAGACACATTAAAGAGTGCACAAGGACAAAAAATTTAAAAATTATGAAAGTATACTTGAATGGGGCTATTCAGTTCAGGGACAAACCATTCTGTATAAATTTCAAGCCCTTGAGTGTCTTATTGAATATAGATTTGCACAAACGTGCTTTATTTTCAAAAACATAGCAACGAACTCTTTTCAATCTACTATATTTGCTAAAACTTTGTCAGAAAGACAAAATCTTTATAATCTCGGCTTTCAAGGTGCTTACAAATTAACAGGAACAGGTAGAGAGTCGTCAAAAGTTAATTTGAAAATCAAGCTGCAGATTAGCAGTGCAAGACAACAAGAGAAAAGATGTCATAGTTAGTAAGTGATTAATTGCCACTTGAATTACATTGACAGTAATTGATAGAGGACTTCAAGGAAGGAAGAGGTTATCTGATGACCTTCCTATCCTATCCAGATAGCCTCCAGAAGAGGTTATCTGATGACCCTGAGTCATCCAAAGGTGAAACTGTGCCAGGTGCCTCTCAGCTGAAAAAGCAAGCAGACAGATCAAGTACAGCAAAGGCTCTTTGAAAGCTTTTATAAGATTAAAGTAGACAAAGTTGGTACTTTCTATGTGATTGGAACTGTACTAGGTGTTCTATATACATTGGTTTCTTTAATCTTCACACTCTGGGAATTAGGTGTTAGCATCTATTTTACAGATGAGAAAAACCAAGATTCTGGGAGCAAATAATTGGTCCAAAGTCATATAACAACTGAGTACAGGATTTAAATCTTGATTGATGACTCCAAATCTTGTTCATGTTATATCATATCATACTAGTATCTGGTATACTCGCTTATTTGGAAGAGACAATAATGTGAAACAGGTGATAATGTCAGACTAATGAATTTTAACTATAATTACTTTCATTCTTGATGCATTTTCGTGCTATCAATTTCAATAATTAAAAGGTTGGGTTTTCGTCTTTCTGTATTCTGTCCTCAACTGACTGAGTTAATTTTATTTTTGGCCACCAATTTAACTATTGCTGCAATTGCCTACAAGTTCTACTCTGGTTTTAACCCTGTTGAGATATTTAAGAACTGTTTTTGGCTGTGCTCATTTCTCTATTGTGGCATTGTTCACTATATTGTAAGATTATTTGATACAGGATGAAATATAAAGATTTACTTAAAAAAAATAAAGACTTGATTCAAGAGACAAGATTGTACTTTCCTTTGGGATTTTATTTAACTTGTAATGCTGTAGGCAATATTTAGTCTCAGCTAGTCAATTGTTTCCAAGGTAAAATAGATATTTTGGTATTGCTAGAATTAGAGATTGGGATCAAAAGTTAAAAATAATGTCCTCAAAGTTCACCCATGTTAAGGACATTATGCTAAATGAAATAAGCCAGTCACAGAAGGACAAGTATTGCACGATTCAGTTATATGAGGTATCTAAAATGGTCAAACTCAGAAAAACAGAAAGTAGAAAGGTGGTTCTCCAGGGCTGAAGAGTTTCCCTGGGTTTCCCAGGGGTGGAGGAAAGTAGAGATTCGCTGTTCAGTGGTTATAGTTTCAGTCATGCAAGGTAAAAGAGATCTAGAGATCTACTTTATAACATTCTACTTATAATTAACAATACTGTACTATACATTTAAAAATTTATGAGTAAATCTAATTCTATGCATTTTTACCACAATAAAAAAAATAGAAATTCACATCAGAAAAGTATTCTCTTATATGATTTAAAGAAGTTATATGACAATGAAGATAGAGTTATCTTTAAAACATTTCATATTATCTTTGCAAATTATAGACCTGAAGAGTGTTTGAAAGCAATTTGAAGGATATGAGCAGGATTTAAGATGCTCAATTCCTTTAACTTAGAAAAATGCCAGTCCTGCTTGGCCTCTAGTGTCACTAATTGCAAAAGGCAGCAACTAACCTAAAAAATAAATCCAAAAAATAAATAAATAGCATATATGTTTTAGAAATTAAAAGTTTACCTGTTTTATTTTCTGAAATTTACATTAAAATACTTCAAGATAGAGTTCCACTTCTGCATACAATGTAGACAGCCACAAGAAAATATTGCTTCTACACTATCTGTGAGAAAAATCATAATTTTTCTTAAGCCCATAAAAAAGTTGAGTCTGCAAGGTAACCAACTGAATTGTATCCTAAAGAGTGATGAATCTTTACAAGGAGAGATGGGACACCAAATTGTTTCCTGGGTGGCAGAGCACAAATGAAAGAGTTGGGCACTGTAAAAATAGGTAGGAATAAAACAGCTAAAATTTTTATGATTTCTTATAGGCTGAGTATAGACTAGCATGACAGTTTAGAATAACTAAGTACTCCAAACCCAAATAGTGTCTGTAGTCACGCATGAGCTATTTTCCGTAGACCTCCACTGGATATTCAAGAGAAAGTTTGGAGGCAGGACAGAAGACTATTGAGTCCTCTTTGGTGATTCACAGAGCCAAAATCCCACCCCTTCTCCATGCCCTTCTTTTACATTAAGCAAAAGACTTAAGTTGGTGGGCAAAGGACAAGGAAAGCATCCTGCCCCCAAGGCCCAGGCAAAGATATACTGTGAAGGAGGAAAGAAGGAGAACAATCTCTCTGCCGCTATAAACAGGGATGAGAAACGCTGTAGAGTACATCATTCTGCATGACACAAAGAAAACGTCAACTACCAACTACTGCTGGGCAAGGGGCAGGAAATTCTTTCCCTTCAAAACCTCTCCTCTTCCCAAACACTAGGCCAACTTTGGCTGAAATAAAGAGAAAGAAACACTGAGAAATTCTCACTTCTGAAGGGTAGGCTTACAAGCCTAACACTGAAGCTGGACCTGTGGAAACAAGCAAGAATACTCCCCATGTTCAACTTCATACAATGTAATAAGCAAATGCAGACTAGTGCTGGTACAGAGATAATAGTGTGAAGGCAGTGCCCATGGTGCAGGCATACAAGGGGAGACAGAAGCTGAGGGTGGTACTAGATTTCTCAAAAAAAATACTTATATATTTTTTTAATATTTATATTTTATATTATATATATATTTTATATATTATATATATTATATAAATATATATATATTTTATATTTATATATTTTTTTTATATTTTATACAAGGCCCAGTCCCCCCTAAGAACTATAACCAGCAGCCCACTTCTGGAGATGTCTGAATTTTGTGGTGCCCTAAATATAACTACAGCAACTATAAATCTCAAAACCAGCTAAAATACTGATTAGAGAGATTCAATTCCCCACACAGAGAGAAGATGCATGCCTATGTCCAGGTGCAAAACTACTTACCTCAGTCTTTACTACTCTTCTAAACACAAAGTCCAGAATTCAATAAAAATGATGAGACAAAAATGAAGAATAAATAAACCAGACCCAGATGTCATCTAAATTTTGGAACTATCAGGAGCTTTAAAATATCTATGATAAGTATGTTAAAGAATGTAATGGAAAAGATTGAAAAATGCATGAAAAGATTGGGAATTTTGTCAATGAACAGATAGGGCAGCTGTGGAAAGAATCAACAAACATGAAGATAGGTCATGCTTATTATTTAACTTTAAGCACACACATGAAAAGAAGTGAAAAAAGCATCCAAGTGCTGTGAGATAATATCAAATGGTCTAACATACCTTTTATTGAATTCCCAGAAGTAGGAAAAAAAAAAAAAAGAAAAAGAAAAATTTGAAGTCATAATGGCTAACAATTTTCCAAAATTAATGAAAGACAAATTATATATAAACAAAAAAGGAAATATAATTAGTAATCCTAAAGTGGAGAGAAACCAAATACATAAATACGTACAATTAAACCAAAAAAAAAAAAAAAACCAAAAGCAAGACAAAAGCGAAAAAGACACAAAGAACAGATGGGTTAATAGAAAACATTTAGCAAGATCAGAGATTTAAATACAAACAGACCAGCAATTATATTAGATATAATTACATATATCCTAACTGAAATAATAAAAGAGTTTCAGATTGAATTAAAAAACAATCAAAACCCAGTGATATGTTCTCTGCAGGAATCCCACTTTAAATAAAAAGCTATAGACAGATAAAATAAAGGGATGGAAAAGAAGATACCATGTAAATTATAATCAAAAGAAATGTGGAATTACTATGTTACTATCAAAGTAGAATCTAGAACAAGAAATATTACAAGAAATAAACAGAAATGTTATATAATGATAAACTAGCAAAATCTCCCAGAAGACATGAGAAGTCAATATGTATATGTATGCTCCTTAGGCAGCGCTTCAAAATAATTGAAGCGGCAGCTGATAACATTGAAATAAGAAACAGACAAGTACACAAATACAGTTGAAGACTTTAACAATCCTTATTAAATAATTGATAAAAAGTAGATTGATAATCGTTAAGGATATAAGAACACTTGAAAAATTTTATTAAACAGCATGACCTAATTGACACCTACAAAACACTTCACAAAACATAGAATGCATATTCTTTTCAAGTGCACATGATATATTCACTATCATAGACCATACCAAGTCATAAAATAATCTTGAATAAAATTAAAAGTTTTGATATCATACAAATTATGTTTTGGACCAAAACAGAATTAACTAGAAATCATAAACAAAGTGGTACCTATAAGATATTCAAATACTTACAAAATAAGCAATATATTTATTTTTTACATGTGTATTTTCATTGAGATATAGTTGACATATAACACTGTTTAAGTTTAAGGTATACAATGTCATGATTTGATACCTGTCTATGTTGCAAAATGGTTACCATCATAACTTTAGTTAACACATACTTCACCTCCTATAATTACCATTTCTTTGTTGCTGTTATGGTGAAAACATTTATGATCTACTATCTTAGTACTTTCAATTATACAGTATAGTATTATTGATTATAGTCACGATGCTGTACATTAGATCCCCAGAACTTATTCCTCTTTTAACTGTAATTTGTACCTTTTGACCAACAACCCCTCATTTCTCCCACACCCTAGCCCCTGCCAACCACCAATCTGCTCTGTTTCTATGAGTTTGGCTTGGCTTTTTTAGATTCCTCATACAAGTGAGACCATACAGTATTTGTCTTTCTCTAGCTAACATTTTGCTTAGCTTAACACCCTTAAGGTTCATCTATGTTATTGCAAATGACAGGATATCCTTATTTTTCATGGCTGAATAATGTTCCATTCACAACTTCTTTATCCATTTATCCATCTATGGACATTTAAGTTGTTTGCATGTCTTGATTATTGTAGATAATGTTGCTATTAACATGGGGGTTCAGCTATCTCTTCAACATAGTGGCTTTCACTTCCTTTGGATATATTCCCAGAAGAAGTAGGATTACTGGATATGGTAGCTCTATTTTTAATTTTTTGAGGAACTCCATACTGTTTTCCATAGTGGCTGTACCAATTTACAATCTCACCAACAGTGCACAAGGGTTCCCTTTTCTTTACGTTCTCACCAGGATTTGTTATCTCTTGTCTTTTTGATGATAGCCATTCTACCAGGCTTGAAGTGATAGTTCATTGTGGTTTTAATGTGTATTTCCCTGAGGATTAGTGATGTTGAGTGTCCTTTCATGTGCCTGTTGACTCATTTGTATGTCTTCTTTGGAAAAATGTTCGATTAATTCCTCGGCCCATTTTTTAGTTGGATTACTTGTTTTTTGTTTTGTTTTTTTGCTATCGAGTTGTATGAGCTCCTTATATATTTTAGATATTACCACTTATTATATCTATGATTTGTAAGTATTTTCTCCCATTCTGTAGATTGCCTTTTCACTCTATCGATTATTTCTTTTACTATGCAGAAGCTTTTCAGTTTGATATAGTACCACTTGTTTATTTTTTGCTTTTGTTGCTGGAGCTTTTGGTATCATATCCAAAAAAATCACTGCCAAGAACAATGTCAAGAAGCTTTTTCCCTATGTTTTCTTCCAGGAGTTTTATGGCAACAGGTCTTACATTTAAATATTTACTCCATTTTGAGTTAATCTTTGTGAATGGTGTAAAATAGGGGTCCAATTTCATTCTTTTGCAAGCAAATCTACAATTTTCCCGGCATAAGTAATTAGAAAGACTATCCTTTCTCCAATGAGTATTTTTGAGTCTCTTGTCAAATATTAGTTGACCATATATGCATGGGTTTATTTCTGGGCTCTCAATTCTATTACACTGGTTTATAGGTCTATTCCTATGCCAGTATCGTACTATTTTGATTATTGCAACTTTGTAATACAGCTGAAATCAGGACATGTGATGCCTCCAACTTTCTTCTTTGACAAGATCACTTCAGCTATTCACTATCTTTTGTGGTCCATATGAATGTAAGGATTGTTTTTTCTGTTTCTGGAAAAATTCCTATTGGAATTTTGATAAAGATTGCATTGAATCTGTAGGTTATTTGGGGTAGATTAGCAGACATTTGGTCCTGTCCAAAATGTCCATAAGGTATTTGGTCCATAAGACTTTTGATTCATAAGACATTTGGTTCACACCAAAAGGTTCTTGATATTTGCAGGACCATTTGGTCCTGTCTACAACTTCTCTCAGACATTTGGCCCCCACCAAAAGGTCCTGGATATTTGGTCATATTTGGTCCTGTCCAAAATGTCCATGGAGACAATGGGTCTATGTCAAAAGTTCCTTGGTATTTGGTCCTGTCCAAAACCATTTGGCATGGACCAAATATGCTATGAACACTTTGGACAGGACCAAATGTTAAGGATCTTTTGGCTTGGACCAAATGTCTTACAGACGTTTTGGACAGGACCAAATGTCCTTCAAAGTTGGGTAATATGGACATTTTAACCATATTATCTATTCTGATCTATGAACATGGGACACCTCTTCATTTATTGTGTCCTCTTAAATTTCTTTCATCAATGTGTTATAGTTTTCAGTGTATAGATCTTTTACTTTCTTGTTTTCTTAAGTATTTTATTGTTTTTTGATGCCATTGTAAATTTTGTTTTCTTTGTTTCTTCTTCAGATAGTTCATTGTTAGTATATAGAAATGCAACTGATTTTTTATGTTGATTTGTATCCTGCAACTTTTAGTGAATTTGTTTATTCATTCTAACAGCTTGTCGCTGGAATTTTTAGGGTTTTCTATACATAAGATCATGTTGCCTACAAACAGACAATTTTAGTTCTTCTTTTCTCATTTAGATGTCTTTTATTTTTTCTTCTTGTCTAATTGCTCTGGCTAGGACTTCCACTATTATGTAAAATAGGAGTGGTGAGAGTGGGCATTCTTATCTTGTTCTTGATTTTAGAGGAAAAGCTGTCAGTGTTTCTCTGTTGAGTATGGTGGTAATTGTGGGTTTGTCATAGCCTTTATTACGTTGAAGTATGTTTTTTCTATACCCAATTTGTGAAGAGCTTTTATCATGAAGGGGTGTTGAGTTTTGTCACACACTTTTTCTGCTTCTATTTACATGATCATATGATTATTATCTTTCATTCTGTCAATGTGGTGCATCACATTTATTGATTTTGTATATGTTAAGCCATCCTTGTATCTCAAGTATAAATCCTGCTCACTCGTGGTGTATGATCTTTGTAATGTACTGTTGAAATCAGTTTGCTAGATTTTGTTGAAAATTTTTACATTATATATTCAATAAGGGTATTGTCCTCAGTTTTCTTTTCTTGTAGTGTACTTACCTGGCTTTTGTATCAGGGCAATGCTGACCTCGTAAAAGAAGTTTGGGAATGTTCCTTCCTCTTCAATTTTTTGGAAGAGTTGGGGAAGAATTGGTATTAATTCTTCTTTAAATATTTGGTAGAATTTGTCCATGAAGCTATCTTGTCCTGTGCTTTTCTTTGTTGGGAGGTTTTTGGTTACTGATTCAGTCTTCTTACTTGTTACTGATCTGCTCAAATTTTCTATTTCTTCATGATTCAGTCTTTTTAGCTTGTGTATTTTAGGAATTTTTCCATTTCTTCCAGATTATCCAAATCTGTGTCATATAATGGTTCGTAGTAATCTCTTATGATCCTTTGTAAATCTGTGGTATTCTCTTTCATTTATAATTTTTTTGAGTCTCTCATTTTTTCTTGGTAAGTCTAGCTCAAGATTTGTCTATTTTGTTTATCTTTTTAAAAAACTGACTCAGTTTTACAGATCATTTCTATTGATTTTCTGTTCTCTATTTCATATATTTCTGCTCTGATCTTTGTTGTCCTATTCCTTCTGCTAACTTTGGGCTTAGTTTGTTCTTCTTTTTCTAGTTCCTTGAGGTTTAATTTTAGGTGGTTTATTCAGGTTCTTTATTTTTTTTAATATAGGCACTTATCACTATATACTTTCCACTCAGAACTACTTTTGCTGCAACCTATTTGTTTGGGTACGATGTTTTCACATTCATTTGTTCCAAGATATTTTTTATTTCTCTTTTGTTTTCTTCTTCACTCATTGGTTGTTCAGGTATATCTGTTCGATTTCCACATATTTGTGAGTTTTCCAGTTTTCCTCCTGTCATTAATTTCTACTTTCATACAGTTTTTGTCCTAAAAGATAATTGGTATGATTTCAATCTTTTTAAAGGTGCTAAGACTTGTTTTGTGAGCTAACATATAATCTCTCCTGAAGAATACTCCATGTGTGCTTGAAAAGGATGTGTATTCTGCTGCTGTTGGATGGAATATTCTGTATATATCTGTCACATCTATTTGGTCTAAAGTATAGTTCAAATCCAATGTTTCCTTATTTATTTTTTTTCAGGATAGTCTATTATTGAAAGTGGAGTATTGAAATCTCCTACTATTATTGTATTTTTGTCTATTTCTGCCTTCAAGTGTTAGTACTTGCTTAATATATTTAGGTGCTCTGACATTGGGTACATGTATATTTATAATTGTATCCTCTTGATGAATTTACCCCTTTATCATTACGTAATGACCATCTTTGTCTCTATTACAGTTTTTGAGTTAAGTTTTATTTTTTTATGATTTAAGTATAGCTACCCCTGCTCTCTTTTGTTTTCTATTTTCATGGAATATCCTACTCCTCCCTTTCAACTTGAATCTGTTTGTTCTTAATGCTGAAGGAAGTCTCTTGTAGGCAGCTATAGTTGAGTCCTATTTTTTAATCCACTCAACTACTCTATGCCTTTTGATTGGAGAATTTAATTCATTTCATTTAAAATAATTATCAATAGGTAAAAACTTACTAATTTCATCTTATAAATTGTTTTCTGCCGGTCTTCTAGTTCCTTTGTTCTTTCTTCCTCTTTTGCTGTCTTTCATTGTGAATTGATGATTCTTCATATTGATATGCTTTGATTCACTTCTCTTTATCCTGTGTGTATATAAATCTATAAATCTATAGTAGGTTTTTGTTTTGTGGTTACCCTGAGTCTTACATAAAACATAAATGTAATAGTCTATTTTAAGTGGATAACAACTTAACTTCAATCGCATACATAACTTCTACTATTTTATCTCCCCTCCCATTTTATGATTTTGATATCACAATTTACAAGTTTTTATATTGTGTATTCATTAACAAATTATTGTAGCTATAACTATTTTTAATATTTCTGTCACTTAACTGTTATACTAGAGTTATGTGATTAATACAACACCATATTACAGTGTTAGAATATTCTGAATTTGATTACTTATCTTTACCTGTACATTTTATATTTTCATGTGTTTATGTTACTGATTAGCATCCGCTCACTTAGCCTGAAGAATTCCTTGCAGTTTTTCTTGTAAGGCAGTTTTGGTAGTGATGAATTCTCTCAGCTTTTGTTTGTCTAGGAAGGTCTTTATGTATCCTTTATTTCTGAAGAACAACTTTGCCAGATAAAGTATTCCTGAATGGTATTTTTGTTTTTCTTTCAGCACATTGAATATATCATCTCACTCTCTCCTGGACTGTAGGATTTCTGCTGAGAAATCCCCTGATAGCTCTTGTAAGAGACAAGTTCTTTCCTCTTACTATTTTCAACATTCTCTCTTTAGCTTTTACATTTTTATTACATTGTTTCTTTGAGAAGATCTTTGAGTTGAATTTGTTTGGGGACATATGAGCTTTACAAACGTAGATAACCAAATCTCTCACCATATTTGTGAAGTTCTCAGCCATTATTTTTCAGATAATCTTTCTGGCCCTTTCTCCCTCTCTTCTCCTTCTGGGACTCAAATAATGTATAGACTCTTTCTCTGAATGATGGATAAGTCACATAGACATTTTTTATTCCTTTTCTTTCTTTTTTTGCTTCTCTAACTGGATAATTTCAAATGGTCAATCTTCAAGTTCACTGACTTTTTCCTTGTGCTTGATCCAGTCTGCTGTTGAATATTTTTATAGAATTCTTCAGTTCAGTCTTTGTATTTTTCAGCTCCAAAATTTCCACTTGGTTCCTTTTTGATTTCTATCTCTTTGTTGACTTCTCATTTTGTTCTTGTGTTGTTTTCCTGATTTCATTATATTTTTTATGTGTGTTCTCCTATAGCTCTCTGATTATCTTTAAAACAATTATTTTGAATTCTTTGTTAGATAATTCATATATGTCCACTTCATTGGGGTTCTTTGTGATCTCTGAAGCCTAGCTTCTGCGCATTTGAAGATGCAGTCACCTTTTCCACTTTATAAACTGACTTCAGTAAGAAAAGACCTTTACCTGTGGGTGGGGCAAGCTGGAACAATTCTCATGGCATAGGGCAACACGTGCATGGGTATGTAGTGGTTGCTGGTCCGGGGGGCTTGATGTCTCATTAGCTCAGGCTGCTGGAGTCCATGACATCAGCAACTGTGTGATCCTTGGTGAG
This sequence comes from Diceros bicornis minor, assembly GCF_020826845.1. Lineage (NCBI taxonomy): Eukaryota > Metazoa > Chordata > Mammalia > Perissodactyla > Rhinocerotidae > Diceros > Diceros bicornis. The sequence continues at coordinate 9,659,860 of NC_080749.1, read as the reverse complement.
GGCTGTGAGGTGTCTGCAGTGGCAGCAAGGGCCATTGGGGATTCAGCGGCACCTCCAGGTCCAGAGACCAGGGACCAGGGAAGGCAGTAGTGGTAGCCAGAGCTGGTGGTATGCTCACACTCAGCTGTAGGGGCTGGCTTTAGGTGCCTATGTAGTGACAGGACCTAGATGTAGACATACATATAGTACAGGGACTGGGATAACAGCAGAAGCCATGACTCACTATGGGTACACTAGAAGCTGTCGGGGTGCTGGATATTGATGTGCACTCCTGTGGTTTCAGGGGCTTTCTGCTAGTACACACATGTCAGTGGAGACTGGTGATGGGATGTAGGCCAGCAGTGTGAAGGTGCTCAGCTGCAGTTGTATATGAGCCCAGCAATGCAGGACAGTGACAGGAGACAGGCCCAGATCCAGAGCAGCTATGGGGACCTTACCTATCCTCATGCACTCTTGTGGCTGCAGAAGCTTGCCCCAGCTGCCCACACAGCAGTAGAGGCCAGTAATTGGAGTCAGGCTGGTGGTTTACAGATGCCTAGATGCAGGGGTCAGCCACAAATGCGTACATGGTTAGGTTCAGCCACAGAGGTTTAGGCTGGCATCTTATAACTTGCAGCTGCAAAGGCAGGCTGGGTCTGGCTGTTGGTGTTGATTCCAGGCTCTGGCAGGCATTGGGAGGAGGGAGTGAGGAAGGGCTCAAGAAGCTTGTGGGAAGGAATCACGCAGGCGAAATGAAACTGTATTTTCTATCATTTTTGTGTCCTTATTCTTAGGTTTCTTTATTCAACTGTGTTGCTGAATTTACTTAAATGAACTCCTGATCTCTCCAAGAGCTGTTTTCACTCACGGGTAGCTGTCTAATTGTTGCTCTTTGTGGAGGGATGGATACTGAAATTATTGTAGAAATTTACCATATCCATGAATTGGAGATTCAACTCAATCCCAGTCAAAATCCAATCAGGCATTTTTGTAGAAATTTACAAGCTTATTCTAATATTTGTATGAAAAAGTGAAGCATCTAAAATAGGCAAAATGTTTGAAAATAAACTAACTTGGAGGATACACATTACCATATTTCAAGGCTTAAAACAAAAATATATTAATCAAGACATCGTGGTATTGGCATCAGGATGGACATGTTGATGAAAGAATCAACTAGATCTTCCAGAAATAAGACCCACATGTATATGATCAGTTGATTTTTGATAGAGATGTTAAGAAAATTCAATAGAGAATAATAGTTTTTCCAACAAATTTTACTGAATTAATTGCACAGCTATATCAAAAAAGAAAAGAAAAGAGAAATAAAGGAAAGGAGGAAGAAAGGAAGGAAGGAAGGGAGGGAGGGAGGGAGGAAGGTAGGAAGGAAGGAAGAGGAAGGAAGGAAGGAAGGAAGGGAAAGAAAGGAAGGAAGGAAGGAAGAAAGAAAGGGGAAAAATCTCATACCTTTATACTATAGATAGCATTGAATTCAAAATGAATAAAAGACATAACTGTAAAACATAAAGTATAAAAAGTCTAAAATAAAACATAGAGGGCCAGCCCCGTGGCTTAGTGGTTAAGTGCGCGTGCTCCGCTGCTGGCGGCCCGGGTTCGGATCCCGGGCGCACACCGAAGCGCCGCTTCTCCGGCCATGCTGAGGCCGCGTCCCACATACAGCAACTAGAAGGATGTGCAACTATGACGTACAACTATCTACTGGGGCTTTGGGGAGAAAAAGGAGGAGGATTGGCAGTGGATGTTGGCTCGGAGCCGGTCTTCCTCAGCAAAAAGAGGAGGATTAGCATGGATGTTAGCTCAGGGCTGACCTTCCTCAAAAAAAAAAAAAAAAATAGAAAAAGTTTTTGTGATAATTGGTTAGGCAAAGAATTCCTAGGTAGACATAAGAACCACAATACCATAGAACAACCACAGATAAATTAGATATCATCCAAATTATGAAGTATCTTTGAACAACACTGGAAAGTAAATTAAAAGGCTAGCCATAGACTGGGAAAGAAATATCTGCAAAACACATACTAGATAAAGGACTAATATCCAAAATACGTAAACAACTCATATACTTCAGTAAATGGAAGACCAACTCAAAAACAAAAACAACAAAACAAAGATTTTAGCAGACATTTTACCACAGAAGAGAGAAGCATTGCAAAGAAGTACATGAGACGATACTCAACATTATTTTTAATAAAGGGAATGCCAATTAAAATCACAATAAGACACTGCAATATACCAACTATAGCTAAAATAAAAAAGAGAGAGGGACAACACCTACTGCTGGAAAAGAGCAACTAGAACTGTCATACATTGCTGGTTGGAATGCAAACCATTCATCTCCTTTGGAAAACAATTTAGCTGTCCCTTAAGAAGTTCACATTTGCTTACTTTTTGACTCAACAATACTGAGTTTAGGTATTGTTTACCCAAGAGAAATTGGACAGATATCCATATAATGACCTATACACAAATATTTATAACAGCTTTATTTTAATAGCTCCAAATGGGAAACATTCTAAATGTCATTCACTTGGTAAATAGATTAACAGTTGTGGTGTACATGTACAACTAAATACTACTTAGCAATTGCAGAATATGGAACATTGATATACCTAACAACATGGATAAATCTCAAAAGCAGTATACAAAATGACAGATGCAAAATTCTGCATAATGTATGACTTCATTTATATGACTTTCTGGAAAAGGCAAAATTAGTGGTTGAGTGAGCCTATGGTTGAGGGAAGGAATTTGACTGTAAAAGAGAGCAAAGGGAACTTGTTGGGATAATGAGAAAGTTCTCCCTTTAAATTGTGATGGAGTTTATACTACTTACACATTTGTCAAAGCTCATTGAACTATTCAATTAAAAATTGATGAATTTTTCTGAATGTAAAGTATGTTTCATTAAACTTAGAAAAAATAATACAGCACTCTTTTTTAACATGCTCAGGGCCTCTATCGAAGCCCAGCTTCTCCTTCTCTCAAGGTTCCTGAGGGAGACTGTTTAGTTCCCAAATACCATTCATTAGAAATGAATAAGTCTTCCTTATGGACTTGAAATCAACGTAGAAAGGAGATATCTTAATAGAACTTGCTAAAACTTTAGAATTACCAAAAGATCTACTTAATAATTGTACATGCTACACTTTGACCTAGAAAAACACCACAAAAGCTCAACACCATCCCTTTGCTGACAAAGATACTTAATATCTATGCAAATTATTTCTGTTCATTTCTATCTCAGGTCCCCTGTCCTTCCAGCTGCCATTTTCAACCATTCTAGTTCATGAAATGCTCATCTTGCATTTTCATGTCCTGTCTTTTAGTCACTTGATTAAATACTGCCTGATCTGTGTGTTGGCCTGATCTGTGTGTATGGCTTTCTTAACTAAACCCCAAGCTACTATCAGGCCAGGATGTAACCAGGACATCTATTTTTAAATATATTAACAAATATATCTATACTGTTTTCCAGGCAGAATAAAAGAAATGAATAGATTTAATTAAATGAAGACAGGAGAAGAATTAAATCTCATGTCTAGTGCATTTATTACATGTGCATCTCCCTCTCTCACCTGCCTCGCCCCCACCCATATCTCAACCAGATTCCTACAACTTAGAGATGTGCTACTGTTATTTCTAAGCCCTGCGTTGCTATTTAGTCTATTCAGCCTAGTTGGATATTCACTTTTCTCTTTGGATATGCCCTTGCCCTAAATGCTTTTCGTTTTCTTTCCCTATTTTCTACAATTTTGGAAATAGAGCTTTCAGTGCTCATGACTCCTTAAAAGAGACTATGCTCTTTCAGAATGACATTTTCCATTTTGGCTTAAAAACTTTTATGAACTAAAAATGCAGAGCCAAGAATCATAGCCTATACCCCAACCCATCTTATGTAATCTCAGCCACACACAGAAACACACACACACACACACACACACACACGTACACACCAAAAAACTAAAATTGTTTTCTATGCCACCTTACTTCATCAATAACAATTATTTTTCTAGACTCTTAAAACACTGATTTGGAAAACAAACTTCCTTCCACTTATGCTTACAACAAGAGGTAAGTGGTGGGAGAAACAGAGTAATGTTGAATCTACTCATCTTGACAATGTTTGGGTTATTTTAAAAGTGTGTCATAGAGTTAAAAGGTCAAATAGTTAATCCTATAAAAGCAAAACATCATTTTTCAAGTATTTCTACTATATGCAATCTGACTTGAACTCTTAAGATTTTTTTGACTCTTCTAAAATTTTAAAAAAGAAACAAAAAAATTAAGAAAACAACAAAACCACAGAATTTATATTGAGGATGAGAGGTTGTAAAAATTAGTACAAATAACTCTTCCCTACTCATGTTAGCATATTTTCATATTTTTAACATTTAAATTTTTCTGTAAATTTTCTATTTATTTTTTAAAACTAATTTTGTAATTGGACTGATTATTTAAAACAATTTGTGACACTTTGCAAGCATTATAAATAAATGTCATCAAAAATATTATCTTTTTTTGTTTCTAGAAATTTTGCTATGAAGATTTATTTTTTATAAATATTTATATGCCATTTCTTTCTCAATCTCTTTTAATCAAGATGTTCTCTTATACCTACTTTAACTTTCTTTTACATTTTTTGTTTAATTCATTCTCATATGTTATTTCTAATTTCTAATTTAAATAATTTAATGTTTTAACTAACATATAACAAAATCATTTTAACTGATACGAGCAAAACTTATCTTTTCTTATATTTTTATCTTATGGCAAGTTTTTCTTAGTAAGATCTACTGAGTTTTAGCAATTACCTTTTCAGCATGCATCAGTACGGACATATTTTTTCTTTTTTCTTTTTATTTTGGTGACGATGACCTAGGAATCCATATGCTAGTATTTTCTTTTTCTATATTCATAAAACAGATTTTATTTGCAAGAACAATAATCAAACAAAACTGACCAAGAAAATGAAGTCTCCAGTTTGTTCCTCTCTGTTGACATTCACTCCCTAGTCCATCAATAAAAAATTATCTTTTTGGGGGGCCGGCCCCGTGGCTTAGCAGTTAAGTTTGTGTGCTCCGCTACTGGCAGCCCGGGTTCGGATCCCGGATGCGCACCGACGCACAGCTTCTCTGGCCATGCTGAGGCCGCGTCCCACGTACAGCAGCTAGAAGGATGTGCAACTATGGCATGCAACTATCTACTGGGGCTTTGGGGAAAAACAGGAGGAGGATTGGCAATAGATGTTAGCTCAGAGCAGGTCTTCCTCAGCAAAAAGAGGAATATTGGCATGGATGTTAGCTCAGGGCTGATCTTCCTCACAAAAAAATTTAAAAAAAAAGATTTTTTTTTTTTTTAACAAATCACACATACATGTGTCCTTGAAAAATTTATAGTTTACTTAAGCTATTTATTAATTTTAGATAAACAGAATAATACTGTATATATGCTCAAGTAACTTAAATCTTTTGCTCAACATGATAATTTTGGGGATTCATCCATGTTACTGTAGTTAAACATCTTCCCTTATGTTTATGGACTGTTGGGTGTTTCCTCTTCTGTGATTTTTTTTTTCCATTTTGTCTTATGTGCTTGTTGTTCTATATGTTTGTGTATAGCAATCCTGAACACTTCATAGGGATTCTTTCACGTATCCTGGGTATCATTTCTCTGTTGGTTATTATGTTACAAATATCTCCCATCACTGTGCTGCTTACCTCTTTTCTATATGGGCTTTTTCTTCTATAGTTGTACAAATTTGACTTTAACACACATGTCTGTAACCCAGCTAGATTGATTCGAATATTTTTGTGTAAGGATTTGTGTGCGAGGCAGCAGTTGAATTTCATTTTATTTTTAGATATGGATATCAGTTTTCCACCATGATTCATTGAAATGTCCATCTTTTCACCCTGATCTGCAATGTTAAAATTCTGGTCTTTGTTTCTGGACTTCCTGTTCTGCATCACAGGTTTTATGTGTCTATTCTTATGCCAGAGTCTTATTCTCCAAAGTACTGTAGCTTAATAATTATCCTTTGTATCTGCTAAGGCGTGTCTTCACAGTTTTTCTTGTCCATTCCTAGGCCTTTGAACATCCATATAAATTAGAGAATCATCTGATGAAGTTAAACCACAGACCCATGCACATACACATATGCACACACACACATACAAACATCATGCCTCTGTTGGCTTATTTTTTTACTAGAATTTCATTAAATTTATATATCTATTTGAGGAAATTTGACATTTTGATTATGTTGTCATCCAATCTATATATTATATAGATATGATATAGCTCTTTTCTTAAAAAAAATCTCAATTTTCTACATGTAACTATTGCATAGCTTTTTACAGATTTATTGGTAGACATTTTATGCATTAGCAGCTAATGTAAATGGCATTATTTTATTTCATTTTACCAATATTTTTGCTATTGAATAGGGATATATTTAATTTGAGGATATTGATTTATTCTGAATATATTTTATATTTAGAGCAAAACTTGTGCAGATGGTACAGAGAGCTCCTATATGTTTGCTGAGCCCACACAGTGTCTCCTAGTGTAACACCTTGAGTAAATATGGTAGCCATTTAATGAACCAATATTAATACATTGTTATTAAATGAAATTGGTTTAAGGATTTCCTTAGTTTTAATCTAATGCCTTTGTTCTGTTCCAGGATCCTATTCAGGAAACAGTACACTTAGCTGTCATGGATCCTTAGGCTGCTCTTGGCTGTGACATTTTTTCAGACTCCTTGTTTTTGATGACCTTGACATTTGTGCAGAGTAATTTGTCGGGTATATTGTAGGATGCCCCTCTATTGCAATGTCTCTGTGTTTTTCTAGTTATTAGACAGGAGTTATTGGTTATTGGGAGGTAGATTCCAGAGGTTAGGTGCCATTTTCAACACTTCATGTTATAAGTACATACGATCTACCTGATTTATGACTGTTGACATCAACCTTGATAATCTAATCAAAGTAGTGTTTGTTAGGTTTGTTCATTGTAAAGTTACTCCACCTCCCACTCCCCTCTCATATTTTACCTTTTACAAGAAAGTCACTGTGTACAGCCTACACATAAGAAGTGGGGAGTTATGCACCACCTCCTTGAGACCAAAGTAGCTACATAAATTATTTGGAACTCTTTGGCATGAGAGATTTGCCTCTTCTCTCCTATTTATTTATTTATACTACTATCAACACATGGGTATTCATTTTATACTTTGGATTGTAATCTAACACTACTCTGTTTATTTTTCAGGGCAAGTTTTTCCAGATTTGGCTATTGGGAGCTCTTCCAATTGGTTCCTGTGTCCCATTGACATAAACTTATTATGTAGACATGTAGGATTTTTTTTTTTTTTTACTTGGTTACTTTTTTGTTTTTGCAGAGAAGGATTCACCCTAAGCTAACATCTATTGACAATCTTCCTCTTTTTTTTATTTTTCCCCTCCCCAAAGCCCCAGCGCATGGTTGTAAATCCTAGTTGTAAATCCTTCTAGTTCTTCTGTGTGAGCCGCTGCCACAGCATGGCAACTGAAAGACAGGTGGTGTGGTTCCATAACTGGGAAACCAACCCAGGCCACTGGAGCACTCAGAGGCCATCAGGGCTGGCTCTCTAGGCTTTTTTTTTTTTTTTTTTAAATAGTACTTCCTTCTATTACAGCACTATAAGATGCTACAGGCTCATCTTGTATATTTCCTTCCTCAGGCTTGGAATCAGCGATTTCTCTCAGGTGCCCTGGTTAGTTTTTAGAATGTTATTAGAAACCAAGGACTAGGAGATAGGTGTACTAGTTGATACTGGGATGTCATTAATTTTAGGCCCTCTCACCTGCTAGATCAAGGAAATGTATGTCTGTGTACTACCTGTATATATATACCTATTTATAAATATTTTCATATATATGCAGCTGTATGTACATTAAGCTAAACATAACTTCATATGAATTTTTCCACCTTTAACTCATTACAACATGGATAGTTCTAGCCTCATTTCCCTGCTACTCTCTAACCTATCTCTTCAAGAGTAAGATATCTGGCTCTCACCATCCACCATACATCTATTCTTTAGTTCCACCGAGCATGAATAGCAGTACCAAATTGTTAACCCACATCCTAATAGGGAACAACATTATCAACTAGATTACGGTGTTTAGCATTTCATTTTGCCTTTAGTTTTACAGACTCCATTCATTTCCAAAGTTCTTAGGTCAGCATCCTTTTCTACCACTCCCTTCAGTGAGGTTGTTTTATACATTTGTGATACCATTAGATTTTTCTGTCACATTCTGCTTTCTATCCTGGTTTCCCCTAACCCCCTAGATGATTTTTTTTTTTGAAATTTGCATACATTAAGGTTCACTCCTTGTGTTGCAAAGTTCCATGGGATTTGAGAAATGAATGCCATGTATCTACTATTACAGTAATATACAGCATATTTTCTCCACCCTACTCATCCCACATGCTCCTCCTCTTCTAGCAAAATATTCTTCCCAAACCTAGGCAACCACTAATTTTTAAAAAAAATAAAGTATAATTGATACACAATATCCTATTAGTATCAGGTGTACATCATAGAGACTCAATACTTATACACATTACAAAATGATCACCATAGTAAGCCTAGTTATCAGCTGTCACCATACAAAATTATTACAATATTATTGACTATATTTATTGTGCTATAGATTACATATTCATGACTTATTTATTTTATAACTGAAAGTTTGTAGCTCTTAATCTCCTTCACCTATTTTGTCCACCACTCCAACCTCTCCCCTCTCTGATAACCATCAGTTTTTTCTTGTAGCTATGAATCTGCTTCTGTTTTGCTTTGTTTGTTCATTTGTTTTGATTTTTAGATTCCACATATAAGTGAAATCATGCAGTATTTGTCTTTCTCTATCTGACTTTTATTTCACTTAGCATAATACCCTTGAGGCCCATCCATATTGTTGCAATTGCAAGATTTCATTCTTTTGTTATGGTTGAGTAATATTCCATTGTATATATATATACACATCTTCTTTATCCATTCATCCATCAGTCGATGCTTAAGTTGTTTCCATATCTTTGCTGTTGTAAATAATGCTTCAGTGAACATAGGGGTGCATGTATCTCTTCAAATGAGTGTTTTCATTTTCTTCAGATAAATACCCAGATGTGGAAATGCTGGATTGTATGGTAGTTCTATTTTAACTTTTTGAGGAAACTCCATACTGTTTTCCATAGTGGCTGCACCAATTTACTTTCCCACCAACAGTGTATGAGGTTTTCCTGTTCTCCACCTCCTCACCAACACTTGTTATTTTTTGTCTCTTTGATAATAGGCATTCAGATAGGTGTGAGGTGGTATCTCATTGTGGTTTTGATTTGTATAACAATGTTGAGCATCTTTTCATGTGCCTGTGGGGCATTTGTATGTCTTATTTGGAAAAATGTCTAGTCAAGTCCTCTTGTCCAATTTTTAATGAGGTAGTTTGTTTTTTTGATATTACATTAAGTCCCTTGTATATTTTGGAAATTAATCCTTTGTCAGATGTATGATTTGCAAATATCTTCAGTAGTTTGATTTTTCATTTTGCTGATGGTTTCCTTTGCTGTGCAAAGGCTTTTTAGTTTGATGTAATACCATTTGTTTATTTTTGTTTTTGTTGCTCTTGCTGAGGAGACGGGTCCAAAAAATTATTGTTAAGACCTTTGTCAAAGAGCTGACTCTCTATGTTTTCTTCCGGGAGTTTTATGGTTTCAGGTCTTACATAGAAGTCTTTAATCTATTTTGAATTTATTTTTGTGTATAGTGTAAGATAGTGGTCCATTTTCATTCTTTTGCATGTGGCTGTCCGGTTTTCCCAACACCATTTATTCAAGAGACTGTCTTTTCTTCATTGTATATTCTTGCAGCCTTTGTCATAGATTAATTGACCATATACACAGAGGTTTGTTTCTAGGTTCTCCATTCTATTCCATTGATCTATGTGTCTATTTTCATGCCAATACTATAATATTTTGATTTCTATAGCTTTGTAGTATAGTTTGACATCAGGGAGTATGATACCTCCAGCTTTGTTTTTCCTACTCAACATTGCTTTCTCTATTCAGGGCCTTTTGTGGTTCCATATAAATTTCAGGATTCTTTGCTTTAGTTTTATGAAAAATGCCATTGGTATTTTGATGAGGATTGCACTGAATCTGTAAATTGCTTTGTAGCACGGGCATTGTAACAATATTAATTCTTCCAATTAGTGAGCATGGTGTATCTTTCCATTTACTTGAGTCATTTTCAATTTTTTTCCGCAATGTCTTGTAGTTTTCAGAGTACAGGTTCTTCACTTCATTGGTTAAATTTATTTCTAGGTATTTTATTCTTTTTAATGCAATTATAAATGAGATTAGTTTCTTAATTTCTCTTTCTGTTAGCTCATTATTAGTGTGTAGAAATGCAACCAATTTCTGTATATAAATTTTGTATGCTGCAACTTTACTGGATTCACTTATTAGCTCTAATAGTTTTTTCATGCAGTATTTATGGTTTTCTGTATACAGTATAATGTCATCTGCAAATAGCAACAGTTTTACTACTTCCTTTGCAATTCAAATGCCTTTTATTTCTTTTTCTAGCCTAATTGCTGTGGCTAGGACTTACAATGCTATGTTTAATAAAAGTGACTAGCGTGGGTATCCCTGTCTTGTTCTTGATCTTAGAGGAAAAGCTTTCAGCTTTTCACCATTACGTATGATTTTAGCTCTGGATTAGTCATATATGGCCTTTATTATTTTGAGGTGCCTTCCTTGTACACTCACTTTGTTGAGAGTTTATATCATAAATGAATGTTGAATTTTTTTAAATACTTTTTCTGCATCTGTTGAAATGATGATATGATTTTTATCCTTTGTTTCATTACTGTGGTATATAATATTGACAGACTGATTTACAGATGTTGAACCATCCTTGCATCCCTGAAATAAATCCCACTTGATCATGGTATATGATCCTTTCGATGTATTGTTGAATTTGATTTGCTAATATTTTATTGAGGATTTTTCCTATTGATTCCCTCTAGGGTATTTTTCATTTCAGCTATTGTATTCTTTGGCTCTGATTGTTTTTTTCTTATACTGTGTTCCTCCATTTTTCTTCTGAGTTTGATGAGCAACTTTATGACCATTGCTTTGAAGTCTTTATCAGGTAAATTACTTATCTTCATTTCGTTAGAGATTTTTTCTGAAGTTTTATCTTGTTCTTTTGTTTGGAACATATTCCTATGCCTTTTCATTTTGTTTGAATTTCTGTGTTTCTTTCTATGAATTAGGCAAAACAGCTACCTCTCCCAGTCTTGAAGGACTCGCTTTGTGTAGGAGTGTCCCCTGTGTACACTGCAAGTTATGGGCAGCTTTGGCTGGCTGGGAGGGATTCCCGGGACATGCCCTGTCAGGGTTGCCTTGGTGAGTCAACTGGAGCTGGAGTGAGCATGAACTGGGGGGTTCCATGGTGCTCTGCATCAGAGCCCCCTTAGCAGGATGGCCGGAACTGAGACAGGCACAGGCAAGGGGGCCTGGGGCCCAACACACGGGTGCCACCTTGGGGGGATGGCTGGAGCTGGTGTGGGCCAGAGGCCTGGGGTGGCTAGAGTGTCTGGACTGTGCTTCCACATACACTATCAAGGTGGAGGGAGAATGCAAAAAACTGTCTCCTGGCATCATCTCCAGCCCCAGATTGAGTTCTAGCAATTCCTCACCTGTTTGGCGGATGCTCTAGCGTTAGTAAAGGGATTTCCTTCCTATATAGTTTAGGTGCCCTTTGTACCACTGTTGTTTTGTTGTGCCCCAGGGCAAGCAAGCCTGCACATTGGACACTCAGTGATACCCCTCCCTGCTGCAGGTTGCCACATGGGGCTGTGGTTCCTGTCTATACTGTGTCTTAGTTTCTCCTACTCATCTCTATGTGGTCCTTCTATCATTTGTTGTGCAGAAGCTGTTCAATCAGCCCTCAGTTCTTCTTCAGGAGGAATTGATCTATATGTGGGTGTGGATTCAGTGTGTCCATGGAAGGAGGTGAGTTTAGGGTCTTGCTATTTGGCCGTGTTAGACCTAACTTAGAAATGTTTCACAGCTACTGATTTTTTAATATCTCTGTAGTTTTGACATTTGAGCTTATATAATATGTAGTCTTTTCTAACTGAATTCTTTTAAGAAAAAATATGCATTTGAGTTTCCTCCATGTCTTTTTGTTGTTTGGTAGTTCATTTCATTTTATTGTTGAATAATATTCAATTGTATGAATGTATCACAGTTTATTATATTCACCTATTGAAGGCCACTTTGCCTCCATCTTTTGGTGATTGTGAATAAATCTGCTATACATATTTATGTGTAGCCTTTTATGCAGATGTATATTTTTAACACAATTGGGTAAATACCTAGGACTATGATTGTTATATTGTATGGTACATAGCTTTGTAGGAACCTGACAAAGTGTCTTCCAAAGAGGCTGTACCATTTTATATTACTAGCCACAATGAATTAGCTTCTATTGCTCCTCATTCTAACCAACATTTTGTATCATCAGTTTCTAGGATTTTTAGAGGTTCCAAAAGGTATGCAAATGGTATCTCAATATTGTTTGAATTTGCAATTGCCTAATGCCAAATGACTTTGAGTTTCTTTTCATATGCTTATTTGTCATTTGTGTATCTTCTTTGCTTAGGTATCTATTCCGATATTTTCTCTCTCTCTCTTTTTCGTTTTTTACAACTTCCTGGGTAGATTATCCACCTCCAATTGTTTTTTCTTTATTGTGAAATTTTTGCTGTACATTATTGTTTGTTAGGCACCATATAAATGCATCCCTTCACCCCTTGTGCCCACTCCCCATCCTGCTTGCTGCTGGCAACCACCAAACAGTTCTATCTGTCCATGTGTTGGTTTATCTTCCACATGTGAGTGAAATCATGCAGTGTTTATCTTTCACTTTCTGGCTTATTTAGCTTAACATAATATCCTCCAGGTCCATCTATGTTGTTGCAAATGGGATGATTTTGTCTTTTTTTATGACTGAGTAGTATTCCATTATATATATATATATATATATATATATATATATATATATATATATATATATATATATATATACCACATCTTCTTTATCCACTCATCAGTTGGGGGACACTTGGGTTACTTCCATGTCTTGGCTATAGTGAGTAATGCTGCAATGAACAGAGGGGTGCCTAAGCCTCTTTGGATTGTTGATTTCAGATTCATTGGGTAGATACCCAGTAGTGGGATGGCTGGATCATAAGATGTTTCTATTTTTAATTTTTTGAGGAATATCTATACTGTTTTCCGTAAAGGTTGCACCAGTTTGGGTTGCCACCAGTAGTGAATTAGGGTTCCCATTTCTCCACAGCCTCTCCAGCATGTGTTGTTTTTTGTGTTGGTGGTTATAGCCATTCTAATGGGTGTAAGATGATATCTTAGTGTGGTTTTGATTTGCATTTCCCTGTTGATTAGTGATGTTGAACATCTTTTCATTTGCTTATTGGCCATCTGTATATCTTCTTTGGAGAAGTGTCTGTTCATTTCCTCTGCCCAATTTTGATCGGTTTATTTGTTTTTTTTTTTTTGTTCAGTTGTGTGTGTTCTTTATATATTATGGAGATTAATCCCTTGTCAGATACATGTTTTGTAAATATTTTTTCCCAGCTGGTGGGTTGCCTATTCATTTTGATCCTGGTTTCATTTGCCTTGTAGAGGCTCTTTAATCTGATCAAGTGTCACTTGTTCATTTTTTCTTTGGTTTCCCTTGTCTGAGTACATATGAAATTTGAAAAGATCCCCTTATGTCCAATGATGAATAGTGTACTGCCTGTATTTTCCTACAGGAGTTTTATAGTTTCAGGTCTCACCTTCAGGTCTTTGATCCATTTTGAGTTAATTTTTGTGTATGGTGAAAGAAGATGGTCTACTTTCATTCTTTTGCAAGTGGCTGTCCAGTTTTACCAGCACCATTTATTGAAGAGACTTTTCTTTCTCCATTGTATGTTCTTTGCTCCTTTGTTGAAGATTAGCTGTCCGGAGATGTGTGGTTTTATTTCTGGGCTTTCAATTCTGTCCCATTGATCTGTGTGTCTGTTTTTGTAGTGGTACCATGTTGTTTTGATTACTATTGCTTTGTAGTTTGTTTTGAAGTCAGGGATTGTGATGCCTCCAGGTTTGTTCTTCTTTATCAGGATTGCTTTAGCTATTTTGAGTCTTTTGTTGCCCCATATGAATTTTAGTATTCTCAGTTCTATTTCCATGAAGAGTGTCCTTGGGATTCTGATTGAGAGTGCATTGAATCTGTAGATTGCTTTAGGTAGTATGGACATTTTAAAGATTTTATTTATTTTATTTTTTCCCCCCAAAGCCCCAGTGGATAGTTGTATGTCGTAGCTGCACAGCCTTCTAGTTGCTGTATGTGGGACTCGGCCTCAGGATGAACGGAGAAGTGGTGCCTCGATGCGCACCCGGGATCCGAACCCGGGCCACCAGCATCGCAGCGCGCGCACTTAACCACCAAGCCACAGGGCCGGCCCTGGACATTTTAACTATGTTTATTCTTGCAATCCAAGTGCATGGAATTTTTTTCCATTTCTTTATATCATCACTGATTTCACTCAATAATGTCTTATAGTTTTCATTGTATAGGTCTTTCACTTCCTTGGTTAAATTTATTCTTAGATATTTTATTCTTTTTGTTGCAATTGTGAAAGGGATTGTCTTCTTCAGCTCTCTTTCTGTTAGTTCTTTGTTGGTATATAGAAATGCAGCTGATTTCTGTAAGTTTATTTTGTACCTTGCAACTTTGCTGTAGTTGTTGATTATTTCTAATAGTTTTCCAATGGAGTCTTTAGGGTTTTCTATATGTAAAGTCATGTCATCTCCAAACAGCAAGAATTTCACTTCTTCATTGCCTATTTGTATTCCTTTTATTCCTTTTTCTTGCCTAGTTGCTCTGGCCAGAACCTCCAGTACTGTGTTGAATAAGAGTGGCAAGAGTGGGCACCCTTGTCTTGTTCCTATTTTCAGAGAGATGGCTTTCAGTTTTTCCCCATTGAGTATGACGTTGGCTGTGGGTTTGTTGTATATGGCCTTTATTATGTTAAGATATTTTCCTTCTATACCCATTTTGTTGAGAGTTTTTATCATAAATGGATGTTGGATCTTATCACATGCCTTCTCTGTGTCTAGTGAGATGATCATATAGTTTTTATTCCTCGTTTTGTTAATGTGGTGTATCACATTGATTGATTTGCAGATATTGAAACATCCCTGTGTCCCTGGTATAAATGCCACTTGATCATGGTATATGATCTTTTTAATGTATCGCTGTATTCTTTTGCCGATATTTTGTTGAGGGTTTTTGCATCTGTGTTCATCAGGGATATTGGTCTGTAGTTTTCCTTCTTAGTATTGTGTTTGTCTGGCTTTGGTATCAGGGTGATGTTGGCCTCGTAGATTGTGTTGCAAAGTGTTCCATCTTCCTCTATTTTTTGGAATAGCTTGAGAAGGATAAGTATTAAATCTTCTTTGAATGTTTGGTAAAATTCTCCAGAGAAGCCATCTGGTCCTGGACTTTCATTTTTTGGGAGGTTTTTGATTTCTATTTCAATCTCTTTACTTGTGATTGGTCTATTTAGGTTCTCTATTTCTTCTTGATTCAGTTTTGGGAGGTTGGATGAGTCTAAGAATTTATCCATTTTTTCTAGATTGTCCAATTCTTTGGCATATAGTTTTTCAAAGTATTCTCTTATAATCTTTTGTATTTCTGTGGTATCTGTTGTAATTTCTTCTTTTTCATTTCTAATTTTATTTATTTGAGCCTTCTTTCTTTTGTTCTTGGTAAGTCTGGCTAAGGGTTTATCAATTTTATTTATCTTCTCAAAGAACCAGCTCTTTGTTTCATTGATCTTTTCTACTCTTTTTTATTTCAATTTCATTTATTTCTGCTCTGATTTTTATTATTTCCCTCCTTTTGCTGACTTTAGGCTTTGTTTGTTCTTCTTTTTCTAATTCTGTTAGGCATAGTTTGAGGTTGCTTATTTGGGATTTTTCTTGTTTGTTAAGGTGGGCCTGGATTGCTATGAGTTTCCCTCTCAGGAAACTTTTTTCTTTTTCAATAAAAACTCTTTTACTGCATTCCCATATGAGTTGGTATGGTGTCTTTTCATTTTCATTTGTCTCCAGATGTGATTTGATTTCTCCTTTAATTTCATCAATGATCCATTGGTTGTTTAGTAGCATGTTGTTGAGTCTCCAAACTTTGTCACTTTCCCGGTTTTTTTCTTGTAGTTGATTTCTAGCTTCATGGCTTTATGATCAGAAAAGATGCTTGTTATGATTTCAATCTTCAATTTATAGAAGCATGCCTTGTTTCCCAACATATGGTCTATTCTTGAGAACATTCCATGTGTGCTTGAGAAGGATGTGTAATCTACTGTGTCTGGATGGAGTGCTCTCTATATATCTATTAAGTCCATCTCATCAAGTTTTTCATTTAAGTCAATTATTTTCTTGTTAACTAACTGTCTGGATGATCTATCCATTGATGAATGTGGGGTGTTAAAGTCCTCTACTATTATTGTGTTGTTATTGATATCTACTTTTAGGTTTGTTAATAGTTTCTTTATGTACTTTGGTGCTTCTGTGTTGGGTACACATATATTTATAAGTGACATGTCTTCTTGGTTGGGTGTCCCTTTTATCATTATGTATTGCCCCTCTTTGTCTCTCATTACCTTTTTTATCTTGAAGTCTACTTTGTCTGACATAAGTATGGCAGCACCTCCTTTCTTTTGTTTGCCATTAGCTTGGTGTATCATCTTCTATCCCTTCACTCTGAGCCTGTGATTGTTGTTAGAGCTGAGAGGTGTTTCCTGGAGGCAGCTAATTGTTGGGTCTTGTTTTTTAATCCATCCAGCCCCTCTGTGTCTTTTGGTTGGGGAATTCAATCCATTTACATTTAGCTTGATTATTGATATATGAGGACTTAATGCTGCCATTTTATCACTTGTTTTTCAGTTGTTATGTATTTCCCTTATTTCTCGCTCTACATGTTTTGGACTGCTAATTCAGTTTTGTGGCTCTCTATGATAGATTTCTCTTTATCATTTGTGTCTTTGTTCTGATTTTTTGTTTAGTGGTTACCATGCAGTTTGTATAAAAGATCTTGTAAATGAGACAGACCATTCCCTGATAGCCTCTTGTTCCCTTAGTCTAAGCAGGTTTGATCCATTTGCTTTTCCCCTTCTAAGTTGTTGTTGTCTCAATGTATTCCATTATGTGTTGTGAATTTGTAGTTAAAATGAAGTGATAGTATTTATTTTCCATGTTTTCCTTCCTTTTACCTTTGGAGTTATAACTAAGTGTTTGCTAATCTGTTCGGATAGAGACACTTGTCATTTTCTGATGTTGTCTGCCTATTTATCTGCTTGCTCAAGGCTCTGTAAACCCTTTCTTTCTTTCTTTTTCAGGAATGAGGGCCTTCTTGATCAAATCTTTTAGGGGGATCTTGTGGAAATGAACTCCAACTTTTGTTTATCTGGGAACGTGTTTATTTCTCCATCATATCTGAAGGATATTTTCGCTAGATATAGTATTCTTGGCTGAAAGTTTTTGTCTTTCAAAATTTTGAATGTATCATTCCACCCTCTCCTAGCCTGTAAGGTCTCTGCTGAGAAATCCACTGAAAGCCTGATAGGGCTTCCTTTGTAGGTTATTCTCTTCTGCTTTGCTGCCTTTAATATTTTTTCTTTGTCATTGACTTTTGCCAGCTTTACTAATATATGCCTTGGAGAAGGGCTTTTTACATTGATGTAATTAGGAGTTCTGTTGGTTTCTGTTACATGTAATTCCAGCTCCTTCTCCATGTTTGGGAATTTCTCAGTTATCATTTCTTTGAACAAGCTCTCTGCTCCTTTTTCCCTCTCTTCTCCGTCTGGAATACCTATAATCCTTATGTTGCATTTCCTAATTGATTCGGACATTTCTCGGAGAACTTCTTCATTTCCTTTTAGTCTAAGTTCTCTCTCCTCCTCCATCTGAAGCATTTCTGTGTTCCTATCCTCCAGATTGCTAATTCTACCCTCCATATTGTCAGCTCTGTTGTTTAAGGACTCTAGATTTTTCTTTATCTCATCCATTGTGTTTTTCATCTCTAACAATTCTATTTGGTTTTTCTTTATAGTTTCAATCTCCTTTGTGACGAATTCCCTCTGTTCAGATATTTGGTTCCTGATTTCATTGAACTATCTTTCAGAATTCTCTTGTAGCTTATTGAGTTTTCATATGACAGCTATCTTGATTTATTTGTCATTTAGATTGTAGATTTCTGTGCCTTCAGGATTGATTTCTAGGTGTTTGTCTTTTTCCTTATGATCTGGTGTATTAATATATTTCTTTATACCATTTGAAGGAGTGGATCTGTGCTGGCACATAGTGATAGCTTCTGGTGCAGGTTCCGCCTGTTGCCACTTGGGCAGGAGCTGTGTAATCTGATCCTGCTGCCGTGATCCCTGTCTACTGTGCCTGTCTGAGTCAGGGTCACTCCTATGGATCACAGTGGCACTGTGGGGTCTCCCACCAAATAGGCAAGTAGTCACACGGAGGGCTCAGGGCTGCTGTCACCTGTTTCCACAGTCCTGCCAAGATGTGCTCTCCCCTTCAGGGCCACAGCAGTATTATGGGCTTTCTCAGCAGCCAGGGGCTTGTTTGGTTTCTGCTGCCTTCTGCTCCTAGATTGCACCAGCCGTTGTGCTTGGTGGGCGAGACCTCGCCTATGGGACTGATCCAAAACCACTCCCCAAGACCCTGGTGTGATTGTGGATACTCCTACTGGATGAAAGAGTGATCACACGGGGGCTCAGGGCTACTGCTGCCTGCTCCCACAGTCTCATGGAGTTAGTTGTGCTCCCCACTTCAAGGCTGCAACAGTACTATAGGCATTCACAGCAGCTGGGAACTTGTTCACCCTGACTGAGATCTCAGCTGCCCCTGCTCTTAGGTTGCACCAGCCTTTGTGCTTGGTGGGCAGGACTTCCCCTCTGGGACCAAGCCAAAGCCACTCCCTGGGACTGGGTGGGATTGTGAGTTGTCCCACCAGGTGAGAGAGTGATCACATGGGGGCTCAAGGCTACTGCCACCTGCTCCCACAGTCCCGCTGAGACAAAATTCCCATCTTTGGGGCCGCAGCAGTACTATGGGCTTTCACAGCAGTTAGGGGCTTGTTTGGTTTCTGCTGCCCTCAGCTCCTAGATCACACCAGCTATTGTGCTTGGTGGGCGGGGCATCCCCTCTGGGACTGAGCCAAAGTCACTTCCTGGGATCTGGGTTGGATTGTGGTTTCTCCCACTAGACAAGAGAATGATCCCACAGGGGCTCAGGGCTACAGTAGCCTGCTCCCACAGTCCTGCCAAGACATGCTTCCCCTTTTCGGGGCTGCAACAGTACTATGGGCATTTGCAGCAGCCAGGAGCTTGTTTGTCCAGGCAGCAGCTCAGCAGCCCTCTGCTCCTAGGTCACACCAACCTTTGCGCTTGGTGAGCAGGGCTTCCCCACTGGGTCCAAGCCTTTGCCGCTCTCTCTGGGCCACATGGCCCTGAGGGCTCTCCCACTAGATGGGGAAGCAATCACACTGGGGGCTCACACTCAATTTTCTCATTTTTTATTTTTTGGTTGTTTCCTTATCATTGATTTCTTAGATTCCTTTGTAAATTTTGGATACCAATCCTTTATCAGATACCTGCTTTGCAAAGATTTTCTCCCATGCTGGGAATTTTCTTTTCATTCTGTTAACCTTGTCTTTTGCAGAGCAGAAGTCTTTATTTTAGTAAAGTTCAACTTATCAGTTTCTTCATTCATGGATCTTGCTTTGGTCTTGTATCTAAAAACTCATTGTCAAACTCAAGGTCACTTAAATTTTCTCTATTTTATTTTCTAGATGTTTTAAGTTTTGTATTCTACATTTAAGTCTACAATCCATTTTTAGTTAATTTTTGTGAAAATTATAAGTTTCACATGTAAATTCATTCTTTTGCATATGGATGCTCATTTTTTCCAGCACTATTTGTTGAAAATGCCATCCTTTCTGCATTGAATTAACCTTGCTCCTTTGTCGAAAATCAGTTAATAATATACATGAGTCTATTTCTGAACTTCCTATATTGTTTATTCTTTTACCAACGCAATGCTATCTTGATGACTGTAGCTTTATAGTAAATCTTTAAGTCAAATATTGTTAGTCCTCCAACTTTTTTCTCCTTAGTCAATCTGGAGTTGGCTATTCTGAGTCTGCATATAGAATCTGTGTAGTTTTATTTTTACCTAAGTATTTTGGTTTTTCTGGTATGGTATTGTGCTTTTAATTTTAAATTCCAAATTCCCATTGGAGCTATGCAAGAAGCAATTGACTTCTGTATATTAATCGTGTATCTGCAACTTTACTATGATTGCCTATTACTTACAGGAGTTTTTTGTTGTTTCTTTGGTCTGGGGACAAATTCTCTTTTGCTGGACTATGAACGTCTTTATTTCTCTTTGACTTTTGAGGGATAATTTTTCTGGATATAGAATTCTGTTTCTTTTTTCCTCTCTACACTGTAAATACTTTATTCAACATTCTTGCTTGCGTGGTTACTGGCAGGAAGTCTTATGTAGCTCTTATCTTATTCCTCTATTAACATAATGTTTTTCCTTTCCACCCCTCCTCTGGATTTTTTCACAGTTTTCTGTTTGTCTTTGATTTCTTGCAGTTTGAATAAGAATGCCTAGCTGTGGTTTTTTGGTATTTATTCTGCTTAGTATTCTCTGAACTTCCTGGATCTGTGGTTGGTGTCTGTCATTAATGTTAGAAATTCTCAGCTATTATTAATTTAAATATGTCCTTTCTCTCTTCTCCTTCTGGTATTCCCAATTCATGTATATCACATCTTTTATAATTGTCCCACAGTTCTTGGATATTTTGTTCTCTTTTTATTTTCATTCTTTTCTCTCTTTGAATTTCAATTTGTATAGTTTATATTGACATATATTTAAGCTTGCTGATTTTTCCCTTGCCTATGTTCAGTTTACTTATGACCCTACCAATGGCATTCTTTATTTCTATTACAGTTTGATTTCTAGCATTTCTATTTTTCTACTTATATTATCTGTCTCTTCTTGCCTGTTGTTTACTTTTCCATTACACTCCTTAACATTAATTGTAGTATTTTAAATTTTCTGTCCAATAATTCCAATGTCTGTGTCATATCTGAGTTTGGTTCTGAGGCAGGAACCAGCCTAATGAGACAGGGTCATCTGCAAGGCCCCTGGCCTAGCAAGGTAAGGCCCTTAACCAATCAGCAAGCTAAGAGAATCAGATAGAGACCACCAAGATCTACATTCCACAGCCTCGGGACTTTCTCAGTCTTATGCATGTACCGTAGCACCCAGGAGTCCTCTGAAGGTGACACTAGCCCCATTATCATTAGTAAAAATTGCACCCAGAGGTGGGGAGCTAGCATGCTAGTGATACAAGCATGGCGTGTAGTAGCATGCTACATGACAACACAGGTGCAAACACAACCCCACCTCTACACACCATGACAAAGTGCTCCTCCCAAGCCTTTGCCTAATAAAAAGCCCCACAATCCCACTCCCTAATGAGCTTGTCACCTGCTCCTTTCCTTTATGCACCAGCTCCCTTGTGTGTTCCCTCTGCACAAGCTAATAAACTTTCACTTTTCTGTTCCCATTTGTTGCCTCTCTTGATTTGTATCCTGGGGGACAAGAACCCAATGTGCCAGTAACATTCTGGTAACCCAGATAGAGCTTTCTTGAGTCTTGGTTGAAGACTGGATGAGCTCAGCACCAGTGTAGCCTGGCTGCCCCATGTGGACATAAGCAGCTGCAGCTGAACATTTGTTTTGGACTCCAGCATTTGGTAAGTCAGGTAGAGGTCTGGGAGCCAGCACCCTCCAGTCTGACCAACTTTCTTAAAGTCTCCCTCTTTTCCCTCTCGCTCTCTCTCTTCCTCTCTAGGAGAATTTTCTCTCTTCTGCTTTTAGGGGCATCACGATCCCCTGAGTCAGTCATTAGACTGACAATCTGGTCTTTCTGGTTTCAGAGAGTCCACGCTTCAACTCTGGGAGCTCTCCTCTGGTTCCTGGCCTCATCACTCTGGCAACCCCAGGTGAGGTGTCCTCTCTTGGCCATTCTGGTTTCTATTAATCTGTTTGGGCACCTGGAGTGATTCTGGGTTGACTTCTGGGTCAGTCCTTTGACTGACAAGGCTTCAGTTGGGCTCTGCACCCTTCTCCAGCCCACTGTCAGTGGGACATCAGCTTTACTGCCATGGGGAATGCCTCAAGCATCTCCAGAGACTCACGTCTCCAGTGCATTTTAACTAATTGGAAATACCTTCTATTGGATGTGTTATGCCCCAGAAAGTCCATCTTGGGGAAAACTTGAGTGGTTTCTCTGTGTCTTTGTGATATAGTTGGACAGGTAGATCAACCTATAATGTCATTTGAGTTACAACCCAATTCCTGAGAAATCAAGAGCAATTGTCCTTAAAAACTCCTTGCAAGACTGGAAATGTAGCTGTAGAGGCAGTTCAGGTTCCACTCATTTCCCTTATCTCAAGAGCTTGCAAATCCTCTGGTGAATATATAGCTCATTACTAATTCCTAGCACTAAAGGGAAAAAAAGGAAAAAAAGCAAGAAAAACATCCATAAGAGCACCCTTGCCAAAAATCTAGCATCCTGAGTGTCTTCTCCACAAATATTAGTAGAAAAGGCTTAACAGAAAATTTTGATTCATAACTAGGGAGCTTTGTATTACTGTACCCGAATCAAGGCAGTAATTTTAAAACAATAGCTGTGGAGTCTTTGTGTATGTGTCTCTATATGTATGTTATATATGTGTCATATCTTACCTCAGGGTGGTATAATTTCGAAAGAGCCTTATTTAATTGGCTTAAAGTAAGTGCTTATATAAATTATTACTAAATTCAACTAACCTAAATGTCTTTAAAGTTAACACCATAAAGTTAATCTTTGGTAACTGAAAACTTATTTAAGATTGTTGGTTTGATTAAAATGGAAATGTCCTCAGAGTTATCAACATTAGATATGATGTAGACGTACAGCCTGGGTTTACTAGTCAAATAACTCATATTATCCCTATTACAAATTTGTCAGCAAAATAATAGCTTAGAGTGATGACTGATTTTGTCTGATGTCTCAAAGTCTTTGTAGGCAATCTAAATAATTATTGGGAATGAGTAAATGAAATAGATGTGAAAAAGATAAAAGTGTTGTGTGAATGTTTTATGTGTTATGGCATGTATATTTAAGATAACTTCCAAAATCTCTCTGGTAAATTGAAACTTTGAAGTTTTGTTAA
Organism: Diceros bicornis minor; assembly: GCF_020826845.1. Lineage (NCBI taxonomy): Eukaryota > Metazoa > Chordata > Mammalia > Perissodactyla > Rhinocerotidae > Diceros > Diceros bicornis. The sequence continues at coordinate 9,636,426 of NC_080749.1, read as the reverse complement.
GTGAAATTAAACAATAGAAAATTCATTAAATATTTAGATCACTTCTCATTACAGAGAAACTAAAAGGTCTTTGGGTCTATTAGTAAATATATCTTGTATTTTTATTTAAAAATTGTACTATGAAGTAACATGTTTCTAGAAATTATAAAAAAAGTATTTATAAATTTGCCAAGATGCAGAATGCTGACATAAAGCACAGTTCATAATTGCTTAGTTTATAGTTTTCACTAAGGTCTTTAAGGGTTAAAAGTTCTAATTAATGTAAGTAAATAAGCTTTAACATAAAAAGTAAGCTGTTGCAAAAATTAAAATTTGGTTTTCTTACTCTTACAAGGGTAATTTCCTTAAAATCCTTGTCTACTCTTGATAAAGAAGTTATAAAAGGTTTTTCTTTACTTTTGAGTAAGTCTATCTAAAAGACAGAAAACCTATATTTATTAAAATAATTTTATATGTTCAAAAGGACTGAGGTCTCTCTATTAAGGTTTTTTTTGACTATTTTAACTCTCTCTTTGCCCTTGACTGTTTCTGTTGTCACTTTGATTAAATGTATAACTGAGCATTGTTTCACAATGAGTGTTGTTTCCTATTTGATCAAGTGTTTTAAAACCTTTTGATATTTTGGACAAGCTTACCCCCAAAAGAAATATTCACATCCTGAATGAAGTCTTTCTTTTGACCCACAAGAAGAAAAAGTTTTTCTCTGAGAATTTTCAGATGGCCCCTGGGACTTCTCAAAGAAAATTCCTCTCTCTTCCTATAAAGAAGAAGATACTAAATTAATTAGGCTTATTTTGTATGTTAAATTACATGGGAAGCATTGTCAAATAAGTGATGATAAACCTTCTTCGGTGGTATTATGTGGGTAAATGTTATTGATATGTTTTAAAAATTATATAACATTCCTAAAATTCTGATCTGTCATTGTCAGCCATAATTCAAGTTATTATCTTGAAGTGTTGTATATCACAGAAATAGCCAAGTTTCTTTGTCAATCACCTTTTTTTTTTTTTTGAGTCTTTTGTCATTTGCAGATAGTTGTTTTACTCTGCTTTTGCAAATGCATTTCATCTTCAGAGAGATTCATAGTAAGGACTCTGACATTTACTTTAGAATACAGGTTTCTGGTAAATTTTCATATTGTAAAACTGAACTAAGAAATTACAGAACTCTAATAGAGAAACTGATGACTTCATGAAACTACTAACAAAAGATTAAGATCAAAAATCAATTACACAGGACTGAATGAACTGATGAAGATGATTATAATTTCTATGACTTTTCATTTGAAATATTGCTGGCTTTTTTAATATTTTGTTTTGTTTTCAGATTTAAGGAAAGCTTTCTCTCTTTTCCTTAAGCTACCATGACTTATAGCAATTTGGTAAAATTATACTCTTGTAAGCAGAATTGAAACATTTATTTTTTTCTCCTGACCTGATCCCTCCAGAGTTTGGAAACTCTTAATGAGTGAGTATTGTTTTCATAGCAATACAGTTCAATAAGAATCTGTTCTTCTTATAACAGGACACAATTGGAAACATTGTTTATATTAACAAGGCCTTGACTGGAATGTCATATTTGAGAAAAATGTGCAGACTCAGATATGAAAAGATAGCTTTTGAGAAACAAATGTTGACCTTATGGAATAAAGCCAATTGGAAATATCAGCCTGGTACCTTGTTTACAGGATTCTCAGCAACTTTCCAGGTGAGTAAAGAAGGTCATTTCTGGCAGGTGCTGGAACCTCAGAATATTTTGGGGACCTTGAGAAGAGAGGAATTCACCCAAATCTAAGGTATTGTAGATGAAACCTGATAACAAATCCTTGCCTTGGTTTTCCTTGTCTCAAGAAGCCTTTAAAGTTCAATCTGAAATCCCCTATAAAAAGTTCCAGCAAAGCAGATTTGAAAGAGCCTATATAATCAATTTCTATTCTTGCTGTACTTATGTAAATAATTGGGCCAAGTTTATTGAAACTAAACTTACTTTGCAAACCAATGAGTCTTAATTGGCTATCTTTGGTGAAATTGGGGGTGATTTTAGAGAGAAAAATTATGTTTCGATAGAAACTACAGTATATATTCATGGATATTAGGTTCTAGTTCTGATAGTTGTCTTTGAGGTTTCTGTTTTCTATTTATAAACTGGACCAGATCCTGAACTTTTCTAGTCTCCTGAAATATCTGACTACAAATCTCCAAACTAATATTTTCAATTTTTTCCATCATTTTTATTTGGAATCATTGAAAACTAAACCTGCCCTTTTCCTGAAACCCTGCAGACTGAAGCTGGACAACTTGAAATAAACTTAAGAGAAATTCACGTCTGTTGCTGTGAAAGCCACTCAGAAAAATACCTGAACACCTGATGACATCATCAGAGACATTTCAACCTACAAAAGAGGCTTCAATTCTGACATCTAGAAATATATTTGGCTGGCTGCTCCCTGGGCTGAGAAATTGGTTTATAATTTGCTCCCACCATTAACTCGGTTTTTCTTTTTGTTTTGCTAGAAATGACTTATGTAAATAACTCAGGGAAAGTTGAGACCAACATTGGGGAACTCTATGAACAAGCATCCTGGCTTCACCAATAAAACCAAGGAACAGACCCCAATTGGATGTGACCACTGATCAAGGGTGCCCTCCCATCTGTCACCTGGTTCCTTTCCTTCTTGGGACCCCTGGTAATCATCCTATTCCTATTAATATTGGGTCCTTGTCTTTTTGTTTTGTTTTGTTTTTTGTTTTAAATTTTTTGTTTATTGCCGTAAGATTGGTTTATAACATTGTATAAATTTCAGGTGTACATCATTATACTTCTATTTCTGCATAGATTACATCATGTTCACCACCCAAATACTAATTATAACCCATCACCACACACATGTGCCAAATTAGCCCTTGTCTTTTTAAACTTCTTGTCAAGTTTGTGTCCTCTAGGCTCCAACAATTCCATGTTAAACTGATGGTTATGCAAGGATTCCAGTCATTTCCAATGGCTGAACCACTTCTTCCTCATTACTATTCCTTACCAGACCCTGGAATAAGCTGAAAAAGATTTTTACTCCTCCCAGATATAGGGCCTTCTCAACACCCCCTGTGAGCAAGAAGTAGTTTCAGAAGAAGCAACCTTCACCCATGATGCTTAAGATTAAGGAGGATAAAATCTCTCAGGGGGAATGAGACAAGAACCAGCTTAATGAGACAGGGTCATCCACAAGGCCCCTGGTCTAACAAGATAAGGCCCCTAACCAATAGGCAAGCTAAGAGTATCAGATAGAGACCACCAAGATCCACATTCCACAGCCTCGGGACTTTCCTGGGCTTACACATGTGCCCTAGCACCCACGAGTCCTCTGAAGGTGACCCTAGCCCCATTAACATAGTAAAAATCACACCCAGAGGTGGAGAGCTAGCCTGCTAATGATACATGCATGGCATATAGTAGCATCCTACATGACAATACAGGTGCAAGCACAATCCCACTTCAACATGCCATGACAAGGCACCCCTCCCCAGCCTTTGCTTAATAAAAAGACCACAATCCCACTCCCTAGTGAGCTGTTCACCTGCCCCTTTCCTTTCCACACTGGTTCTTTTGTGCCTCCCCTGTGCACACGCTAATAAACTTTTACTTTTCTACTCCCATTTGTTCCTTTCATGATTTCTATCCTGGGGGACAACAAGGACCCAATGCGACATTAACACTTCTGATCCCCATTTTGTTTCTTCAGACTGTGTTTTCTTGCCTTTAGCATGTCTTATAATTTTTGTTGAGAGCTAGACATGATGAATTGAGTAACAGGATCTGACATTAATAGGCCTTCAGCATGAGGTCTTATGTTAATCTGTCTAGGAACTGGGCTGTGTTTAATGTTTGCTGCAGTTGTAAGTACAAGAGATGTCAATTTCTTGTAGTGTCCTTTGTTTTGTTTTATTCTCTTCTGTTGCTTTTGGGTTCTCCTAACTTTCTTAAACAGTGCCTGTGTTTTGTGACTCTTCTAGTTCTAATCCACTGTTAAACTGGTGCCCCACTGACATAGTAGTAAGATTTTGGGGAAGAGAAGTGGACTACAATCATGATTAGGTCTCAATCTTTTAATGAGCCTGAGTCCTTCAGCTGTGTCCTTCAGAAGTGATCCTTAACCTTCATTTCTCCTTTATGTGAGACAGAAAAGCTGGAGAGAGGGGGCAGAGTCAGCCAATTGCCCTTTCCCAGATACAAAAAGTCTGGTAAAGCAGTTTCTTGTGCAGAGCAGGCAGTTATTATGGAAAACACTTTGGACATAATTTACAATGGTTATTTTTCCCTTTCCCTGCATGAAATAAAAGGAGATTTTTCTCAGAATTTTATTATAAGAACCTGGTGTGGTTCCTGGAAGCGTGAGGACCCTGCTAAGATTGGACCTCTGGAATTTTTCACTCTCAAGCTAGTCTACACTCAGTCCCCAACAATTCATCAAAATTACCATTTAAGTGTTCCTACCAGTTTATGGCTTCAGTGGCTTCTGCTTCAAGTAGATTAGTCTCAGCCTAGATTCTCTGTATTTGTATTTCTCTCCAGATTTTGGAATGATGGTATTCTCTGTTACCCAATTCTCTGATAGAACCAATAAATGTTGTTAATCTTCTGTTTGTTTTTTTTCTTTTTTTGCTGTGAGATTGTAAGAGATGTCTTGCAGGCTCTTTACATGTCAGAGATTAGTAATTGTTGATGTTGATTTTGAATCTTGCAAAATGTTAAGTTCTCATACTAAGATAATTTATCTTTAAATTCATTTGGAGCTTCTTTATATATGATCACATAACCTGTCAATGATGGTGAATAAAATTAGTGATTACAATAGTTTTCTATTGCTACTGTAATAGCACAAATTGAGTGGCTTAAAACAGCAAAAATTTATCTTACACTTTTGTAGGTCAAAGATCCAGTACAGACTGTATTCCTTTCTGGGATCTCTAGGACAGAATCCATATCTTTGCTAATTTGGGCTATTGACAGAATTTAGTTTCTTGTAGTTGTAGAACTGAAGTTCCCATTTCCTTATAGGCTGTGAAATGAGAGCTGTTCTAGAAGCTGTTCTCAGCTTCTAGAAACTTTTGCATTCCTTGGCTAATGGCTCCCTTCCTCCTTCTCTATAGCTGGCAACGGTGGGCCCAGTCCTCATGTTGCAACCTCTGGCTCATTCTTCTGCCTTCCTCTTCTAGTTTTAAGGACTCCTGTGATTAGTTTGGGTTTACCCATGTAATCCAGAATAAGTTCTCCATTTCAAAGTCCTTAAATTTAATCAACTTGACAAAGTTCCTTTGCCATATAAAGTAAAATATTCAAATGTTCAGAAAATTAGGAAATGGAGATTTTTGGAAGGACATTCTGCATTCTCCAGTGATAATGGACATTCTTCTCTTATTCCCAGTATCAAAGAGAATGTTTTTTGTTTTTTACTAATATTTTTTAAAATGCTCTTTTTAATATTGAAGAAGTGTCTTTCCATTCCTGTTAGCTAAATTATTTTTTAATCATGAATGAATGTTTATTTATATTACATAGTATTCTTGGTACTTATTTGAGATAATTAAGGTAGTTTTCTATTAATCTATTGTGGTGAATGGTTTTGAATTGATGTTCTAATTTAAATAAAGTTTATGTTCTACATTGCTGAAATAAACTCAATATCAGCATACCGTATTATTTTTAATACATTGCTAGCTCTTTTATTTTGTTCTATAGGATTTTTGTCTATTTTCATGAGATATTATAATAATGTACATTTTATTCTCATTCTCTTTGCTATTTCTTTCATTCTCTCCGTTAGACACAACTTATAGAGTAAAATGCTCAGATATTAACTATACTGTTCAATCAATTTTGATAAATGCATACAGTCAAATGATACCTATCTCAAGACACAGAAATTTCTATTACTCCAGAAAGTTCCCTTGTGCAGGTTCTCATTTAACCTCACTCCACTTGGAAGAGATCGCTGATATGATCTCTATTATCACAGGTTAGATTTTCATATTCCAGTGTTTCATCTAAATGTAACCGTAATATATACACTTTCGTCTGGCTTTTTTCACTCAGAAAATTATTTTGGAATTCACATTGTTGCTTCTTGTATCATTCTTATTCATTGCTTAATAATATTCTATTATGTGAATGTACTAAAATTTATTCCTTCATTCTTTTGTTGATTGACATCTGGGCTGTTTCTGGAGGGATGATTGCTGTTGTTGTAGTTGTTGGTAATAAAGCTACTTGAATAAGATATTCTGTGGGCATAGATTTTATCTGTCCTGAGTAAATATCTAAGAGTGAAATCACTAGATCAAGAGTGGATATATGTGTACCACTTTAAGAAATAAACAAGAAATTTTCCAAAATAGTTTCACCACTTTGTGCTACCACTAGCAATTTCTGTGAACTCCAGTTGTTCCACACTCTCTCAAACATTTTCTCTCTGTTTGATTTTAGATATTTTAGTAGGTGTGGTATTAATTTATAGTAACTAATGGTATGCAAACTAATGTTTCTTGTTATTTTACAAAATTTGCTTTTTGGGGATTAAAATATCTATTCGAACTTTTCCCCATTTTTATTAGGTTGTCTTTTCATTTTTCAGTTGTAAGAGTTGTCTACAAAAGTTTTCCCAGGATGAGACCTGCTTATTAATTTTCTTACCAGTATATTCTAATGAACTCAAGTTTTTGATTTTGGTAAAGTCCAATTCACTGTATTTTTTTCTTGTATGACAAGGTTTGTGCTTTTTGCATTCTCTTTAAGAAATCGTTGCCTACCTGAATGTCACAATGCGTACCAACATTTGGTATCATCCTTCTTTTTGATATAACCATTCCAGTGGGAAAGTAGTGGTATTTCATTTTGATATTAATTTGCATTTTTCTATTGATTAATGATATTAAGCATCTTTTTATATGTTTATTAAACATTTGTGTTTCTTTGATGACCTGTATATTCAAATTTTTGTCCATATTTGTTGGGTTATTATGCTACTTAATATTGAGTTATAAGACTTCTGTATGTTTTCTGTGAAAAAGCCCTTTGTTACAGTATGTGTTGCAAATGTTTCTCTCCAGTCTGTGGCTTGTTTTTACATTTTAGTGCTGTCTTTTGAATAGAAAACTATTTTAATTTTGATGAAGTCCAGTTTATCAAATTTTATGCTTTTTTTTTCAAGTGTCATTCTTTAGTGTCATAGCTAAGAAATCTTTACCCAAGCCAAGGTCAAAAATAATTTCTCCTGTGTTTTCTTTAAGTAATTTTAGAAGTTTAGTTCTTGCAAGTGGCTCTACAGTATATTTTTAGTTGTTATTTGTATATGGTATTAGGTAAAGACATAACGTTATTTTGTATTCTTTCTTTTACATATGAATATCTCGTTCTTCCAGCACAGTGTGTTACAAATACAATCATTTCTCATATTTCATTACTTTGGAAACTGTTGAAAATCAATTGACCATGAATGTGAGGAATTATTTCTGGGCCCTCTATTCTATTATATTGAATTATGTCTATTCTTACACAAACACCAAGCTCTCATGTTTACTGTAGCTTTACTTTTAATTTTGATATCAAGCATTTTATGTCCTCCAACTGTTTTCTTCATTTTCAAAATTGTTTTGGAGAATCTAGTTCCTTTGCATTTCTGTTTAAAATTTAGAATCAGTTTATCAATTTCTATGAAAAAGCCTGCTATAAGGTTTACAGGGTTTACATTGAATTTATAAACAAATTTTGGAAGAATAGCTATTTTCACAATACTGAATCTTCCAATTCATTAACCTGATCTCTCTCTCCATTTATTTAGCCTTTGAATTTCTTTCAACAATGTTTGCAGTTTTCAGTGTACAGGTTAGCACATCTTTTGTTGCTTTTTCTAGGTATTTTATTCTTTTGGTGACATTTTTAATGGAATTATTTTCTTAATTTTACTTCTAGTTTATAGAAATACAATTGATATTTATATATTGATCTTGTATTCTATGACTTTGGTAAACTCACTTACTAGTTTTAGTAGTGTTTTATTGTAATTTTTACTCTTTAAAAAACATATTCCTTGAAATTTTCATGCAAGATCATCTTGCCTGTCAATAAAGACAACTTTACCACATTCTTTCCAATCTGGATGTCATCTACTGCTTTTTCCCCCCAGTTGCATTAGCTTCAGCCTCCAGTATAATATTGAACAGCAGTGGTAAAAGCACACATAATAGCCCTATTGCTGATCTCAAAGGAAAGCATCTGGCTATTTTTTTCATTTTTTTCTTTTGTCCTCCTCAACTCTAGATATTCCATTTGGTTCTTTTTATAGGTTCTTTTGATATCTCCCATTTTGTGCTTAATTACCATTATATTTTTATTTAAATTTTTAAATGTAGTTTAATTTAGTTCTTTGAACATATTTATTTGTTCTCTGCCTTTGGTCAGCTTTCAGAGTTCTTAACCAGTTGATTTTGGCAATTTTGCCAAATCTTATATTTGTTTTTACGGAAAGGGTTTGGTGAAATTGTTATGCCTCCCAAGCTAGAAGTTCAATTGTTATATTTTGAATTAGGATATGTTGCTGCCTTAGCCTAGGTTCCCGAGGTTCTTGAGGGTGTGAGGCAAAAGCTTATGTGCTGCTACTTTATTATGGAGGGCAATTCTAGAGGAGGAAATGAAAACATGGAGGAAAAGTGAATTGTGGTAGGGGAAGAATGCCAGCCAAATTGCTCATCAGTTGCTATTAACAAGATTGGTGCTCAACCATGCAGAATCCTGTTCCCCAAAACCATATAAACACCCACCCATATCTCAAAAGTGGGAAGAACCAATTCCTTTCTCTTGTTGTTTGAAGGTTCATTCTATGGAGAATATCCTTTTTCACACTCCAGACCTTTACTGAGCAAGTTGTGTCACACTTTAATAGGGAAACTTGGGGACAGAGAATTAAGAAGTCCATGGTACAGGTGTGAGGTGAGGAGCTGTCACTGAAGCCTTTGTGAGACGTATACTTTGTAAGGTCAGCAGAGGTGTTCATTATGGGCAGTGGTTAGAGAAGAACACATGGCATGGCAGCCAGGAAAAGTGAGGCTGCAGTGATCTGAAGTGGACCTCAGAGATGTTCATTGTGGCCACCCTTTCCTTCGGCTAGAACTTTACTCATGTAGTTTTCTATCTCCTACTTCCAACCTTTCAATATCATTAGAATTTAGATATGTCTCTTATAAACAGCATATGGGTGGATATTTTATCTTCTCTTACAGATTTGTCTTTTAGCTGGAACATTTAGGTCACATGTTTATCATAAACACTGGATTTGAATTATTAGGATTTATTGCTATACCAATTGTGTGCTTGTGTTCTTTCTATTTGTCATCACTTTCCAATTTTTTTCTCTTTTCTTGCCCTTTTTGAATGTTTACTTTTCTTACTGTTTTTCATTCCCTTGCTGTTTTAGAAGTTACCCTCTATAAGGTATTTGCCATAGATATCAAAAAAGATAAGCTGATATTCACACTTTGAACATTGAGATTTTCTGATATCCTCACTGACGCATGCATTTATTTCTCTCACAGCAACTATAACTTAGATCCTAGAGTTTGGTTTTCATCAAGAAAGGTGACACTGTTGGTAGTGACCGCTGACTAGTTTCTGCTAAATAAGTCTGGACTTGTGGTCGGGTGTTTCTCTTGAGTCCCTGTTCCTTTGTAGCATCTAACTTGGACTCTCTGGCCTTCTCAGAGATTACGAAAATTATCAAATAACCTTTAACAAATCTCCATTTTCTCATTCTGTCTGTAGTGGATGCTCTCTGAATCTAAGAAATCAGATCAAATAAATTCGCACACTTTGTTGTCTGTATAAACTTTCCTGACTATGCCCTTGTTATAACACATTATATCTTTCTTGTTCAGTGTTTCTAATCTTAAATTTTATTCTGTTGTTTATTTTCTTACTCTTGTTTTTATCTTGTATCTGTATATCTGTCTTGTATCTCTTTAAATGTCCCTCTAGTTTTAACCTCTAACATTTTTTCTTACATATATTTTTTATAAACAACATATTGATGAATCTTGATCACTGACCCTATTTGGTAGTATTTGTCTTTTAATTGGTGAATATAGCACCTTCATATTTAGTGTAACTACCTGATATGTTTGATTTTATTGTTTATTTTATTTTATCTTTACCATTCTATTAATTCCTTGTTTCCTCTTTGTACCTATCTTTGTTGTTATTGGTTTGATTTTGTAACCACTTATTCCCTTTTTTCCCTTGTTAAATTGGGAGTTTTGCTATATGTTTCCGAAGTTAACTACCTTCTCTTCTTAATGCATCTAATCAATCTTATATATCTGAACAATGGAATCAAGAGATCAACTATTTTTCCTACCATACTCTGCTCCTTTCTTCCCTAAGCCTTCTTCCCAAATACATGAGAATTCAAGAAGGTTTTTTTTTTTTTTTTTTTTGTAAAGCAGATTGGCCTTGAGCTAACATCTGTTGCTAATCTTCCTCTTTTTGCTTGAGGAAGATTGTCCCTGGGCTAACATCTGTGCCCATACTCCTCTATTTTGTATGTGGGACACAGCCACAGCTTTGGTTTGATGAGTGGTATGTAAGTCCACACCTAACATCTGAACCCACAAACCCCAGGCCACCAAAGTGGAGTGCATGAACTTAACCACTATGGCAATGGGCTGGCCCCCCAGAGACTTTCAGAAGATTTTAACCTGCCCATTCCTTCTATAGATGCACTACACATGAGAGAAGTAGAGGACTTTTGCTTTGCTCTTCAATCTCCAAACATAACTTCTATATACCTCTGTGACTCATGTGTGGTTTGAATCCTTTCTTGAGTATTTTCCTCAGTGGTTATTGGGTGTTAAAATCTCTGAAATATTGGTAACTAAAAATATTTTCTTTTATCTTGACAAATAAATAATATTTTGACTAGAAAGAGCATTATAGTGTTACCCCTGATTCTCTTTGTAGTCTGTAGAAATTATCCCAACAATGTCTACTTTCCAATGTTAACATGAGAAGTCTTGTCAGTCAATTTCTATTTATTTATAAAGAATTAGTCCTTTCTGTCTGGGAAATAACAATATTTTCTCCTTTTCCTTAGAGTTCGGGATTGTTATGTGAGAATGTCTATGTCTTTTGTCATCAATCCCACCTTGAACTCAATGATTTTCTCATAACCACAGACTCATGTCTATTTAGCTCGAAGAAATTGTTACCTCTTCAATTATATATACTTTTTCTTCTCTATAAATTCCATTTTTTCTTGAATTCTTGTTAATTGCACACTAATTTTCCTGGATCTAGACACACACACACACACACACACACACTACAAACAAAATGTTAGATATTTGATGTGTCTTAAGAACTCTTAATGAAACTCTCAGCAGACACTATTCTCTCTTTTCAGTTCATCTAAAGTAAGTTTTTGTTAAACAGATTATGTACTTTATATATATAATTTATGTGGCTCTATTTAAATCTGCTTTTTCTTCTTTATCTTGTCTATTTTATTGTTCTTTACCTTAATGCCTTAAAACAACATAATTTTATTATCTTACAGTTCTGGAGGTCAGAAGTCCACAATAAGTCTCAGCAGCTATAGTGAAAGGGTCAGTAGCGCTTGTTCCTTCTGGAGACACTAGATGAGAATCTACTACTTGCCTTTTCCAGTTCTAGAAGCTGCCAGCACTTTATGACTGGTGGTTGATCACCCACACCTCCACATCCCAGTCCCTTCTCTTCTTAAATACACTTAGATTAACTTAAACACTATAGATTTTAGCTCATCACGTTTCCTCACCCTGACAAGCTGAGAATGACAATCCACTCCTGTATGCCATGTAAGGCAGGTAATGCTAGGACTGCCTTCCTGGTTTGTGTTTCTAACACAACCAAGGGCTACATTATTGAAAATAAGGTAAGTCCTAGATTGAGCTATCCTAAATATCCAGTGGCAGAGACCTTGGAGTGGGCCTGGGGAGTGGGAAGTGGAGGCTGGAGATGAGGCATACATTATGTTCCATACTGCCTGCTTACGTTGCTACAGCAGCAATCATGAAATAGGAAGTAAAACGGCCTGAGCACAGCACCTCATTGTGTTTTTGAGGGAATTATCTTGCTTTTCTCTTGTGGTAACTTGTGAACTCCTTGGCTAAATACCCAGATGGGGTACAGTTTATTGTCTACCTGGAAGTTAAAATGTACAGTCTCGGGCCGGCCCTGTGGCTTAGCGGTTAAGTGCACGCGCTCCGCTACTGGCCGCCCGGGTTTGGAACCCCAGGCGCGCACCGAGGCACCGCTTCTCCGGCCATGCTGAGGCCGTGTCCCACATACAGCAACTAGAAGGATGTGCAACTATGACGTACAACTATCTACTGGGGCTTTGGGGGGCGCGGGAAGGAGGAGGATTGGCAGTAGATGTTAGCTCAGAGCCGGTCTTCCTCAGCAAAAAGAGGAGGATTAGCATGGATGTTAGCTCAGGGCTGATCTTCCTCACACACACACACAAAAAAGTACAGTCTGTTTCTTTCTGTCTTCAGTTTCTTTTTTGTCTGTTTGTTTAAATTCAGATACAATTTAATAAATATAAAAATATCTAGTTTCAGAAATTTAAGAAGGTGTTGCCAGGGTGTTTGGTTTAAAATAGTGATATTTACATGCTCAGTACTATAAGAGAAAGGCTGACACTAGTTTAGCATTTCAAAATTTGCCCATCTTCCCTTTCAAAGCTAACATTAACCTCGAGTAACCGTTAGGACACTGTGGCTCACCACTCCAGATTAATGGAGTTTTGAATTGAGATAGTCTCAGAAGGGGTCTGCAAAACCATTTTGTTTATTCCCCAGTTCTTAAGCATATATTTGGAATAAATATAGTCAGCATTTAGCAAAATGCTTACATTTGCTCTTTAACTCTTGTGGTGAGAGTACTTAAATTCATAAGGGCCAAGTTTAAGACTACAGAGCTCTGGTAGCCTACAGAGATATTAAACAAAAGCAAAGCCACATGACTGGGGCACTTAAGAAAAAACAAGATTGATGTCAAGATAGTGGAAATTCTCAAGCGCCAAGTAAGGACTACCATATAACTAGAAACTTCAGGAATCTCTGTATCACATAATTTCCTAATGCCGTAAGGTACCATGGAGAAGGCTTTTCTAGTCCAATCCCCTGACTTTTAATTATAAGGAAATTGATGAAAACTTTTAGCAGAGCCTGGACTCAAATCTAATATTATTGATTTTAAGTCCCTGAGACATTAATTGGGACAGGAAACATTGTTATGATGCAGGCTCTCTCTGGCTCCATTTTATAGGTAAGTGTGTTACACTCGGATCACAGATCTAGTAAAGCAGGAAGCTGAGATTCAAACCCAGGTCTCTCTGACCTTAAAATCTTTGTTTATTCCATTACATCACACAGATGCCTCTTGGCAGTATGAAACAAAATAGAAAGTTTACCCTTTTTGTTTTCTTAGTCTTACACTCTTATGGTCAGGGGGGATGAGAATGGCATTCTACTTCCCTTCAGGAACAGTATTATGGATGAATCTTCTTGTGCGTGGGTTAATGTGGAATCTTTCGAGTTGGAGTTCTCTGGGTGTAAGTGTGAGGATGGGTTTATATTGTTGTTATTGTTTTGCTAGTATGTTTGGTGGTGGCAGTGGCATGGCCCACAGGTCTCAAAAGGGGTATGAGAGGGCAAACAATAACAAATATTAATAATAGCAATGATAACAGCGAATATTTATTGAACATTTCCCATGTGCAAGAAGAGAGAAAGTCACTTCCTTTTATATTCTTCTCACTAGTCCTTGGTTTCATTACTTAGATCTTCTCAGAAGATAAGATCCATAAGTAAATTCGTGACTGTAATAGTATTTTGACAATACTCAGAAGAAAGTGATTGTTGCATTAATTCAGAGTAAGTATAAAAGGAGACTTTCCACAAGAACAGAGTAGATGATTCATATTTGTACTTATTTTTACCTAATAAAGCTCCACTTATCTCAGATGAATGTCTCTATTAAATAATGGCAGAGGATAAAATGACAGCAATACATCTCTTTTCTCTTACCTGTGCTAGAGAAAGGGGACTAGTATGAGGCAATGCTTGAAAGCATCTAGCTCCTATTTGATGGATCAATTTTCCCCCTTTAATCAATTGCTGCTTAAAGTTAGCTATGATCATCTTTTTTTTCTCCTTTTTTGTATTGTTGAATGCTGAAAAGACACCTCTGCGCCCATTCCCAAGAACTAAAGAAGGCCTTTCTTCCTTGCATCTCCTCTTTGAAGCCAGTGAGAGTTCTGCAAAAAAGAGAAAGAATACAAGATTAGGGCTCAGAGAAAAGGCATAGTCTCAGTAGTGTAGTAATAAAGTTGATAGTTCTAAGGAAAAAAATCTGATTGGGCAGATCCATATGTGGCCAAGTATTCCCAGAATGAATGTAAATCATTGCTGGAGTTGTTCCACATGTTGATTTAAAAGGGGCTTCATTTTGTTTTTATTTTAATATAAAAATATACTTTTGTGTATTTGTGGATAATTAAAATAGAGCACGAAAAAAACCAACACTGAGAGAAACAGCTGAAGATGGAATATTTTTCTTCTTGATAAAAAAATGAAGTTCAGGGAAATGCACAAATTTATTACAGCCATCAGACTGGTTATTTGGGGTGGGTGGAGGACCAGTAAGACAATGACTAGCACACAATCTTTTAATGAGTTTATCTTTAAGATGCTTTCTGATTTGCCACTGACCCACTTCCAGAATATTTTTTTCAAGTTGCAATAATGTACAATAAGCATCTTAGACAGCCTGGAACACAAACAGGAGATAAAGGATTTCCTTCTGTACAATGGAGGCAGATTTGTAGTTCAAATGGTAATATCTGCTTATAAAGATTTTCTTTAAATAAAAGTAATGACATTCTTGGTGAATTTTCAAATACAAAGTTGAATTGTATTTGATTATGTATTGTGATGCTTAATTTTATATGTCAACTTGATTGGCCCACTGAGTGCCCAGACATTTAGTCAAAAATTATTCTGAATATGTTTGTGAGTGTGTTTCTGAAGGGGGTTAATATTTGACTCATTGGACTGAGTTAAGGAGATTGCCTCTTCTAATGTGAGTGAGCCTCGTCCAATCAGCTGAAGACATGAGTAGGATAAAGAGGCTGTCAGTAAGAGGGAGCTCCTGCCTCATTGCCTTGAAGTGCGAAATCAGTCCTTTCCTGCCTTTGGACTGGAACTGAAACATTGGTTCTTCTCTTGTGGGACCTCCAGCCTGCCAACTTTCAGACTAGAACTTACCCTACCAGCTTCCTGGTTCTCCAACTTAGTGACTGCAAATCTTGATACTTCTCAGCCTTCACAATCATGTGAGTCAATTCCTTATAATAAATCTCTTTATATATGTAATTGGCTGTGTTTTTCTGGAGAGCAATGACTAATACACAGGTGGATTCACTTGAAATATATACGTTTAAATAAATAAATAAGTTATTTATTTACACACATTTATATATACAATGTATCATGCATACTGCAATAAATATTTAAAATCACGTTATATATTATATAGAGAGGACAGAGCAATAGAGATAGGAAGAGGTATTAAAAGATGATGACTAAAAATTCATCAGAAGTTGCAACAAAAAGGAGAGAAGAATCACGTACTTTGGAAAGTCACAGTTCTAGATTCCATTCTTAGTTTAACATTTACAAGTAATCAAATCTCAGGTATGTTTTGGGAAGGATGGGTAGGGTGTGCAGAGTCATCTCTTTCAATTCTATATCCAAGTTGAGGACATTTAGAGGAATTGAAGTTGTTGGATGGTGCCAGCATTGAGAAAATGAATGGTGAGAAAATCTTGGGTAGTCCTCATCAGTTACCATTTTCCATAAGTGGTAAGAGCCAGGTGCAAACCCATAGAAGAAACAAGGTAGGCACAAGATAAACAAGAGTTCAGGGCCTCACCATCACCCACTGAGGTCAGAATAAAGCTTTGATTTCAGACGAAACCAAGATAACTAGAAAGGTTTTCATAACTTTATTTTGCATCCTAGGAAGAAGGCCATTCCTGATACCTGGAGTCAATACTTGACTAATTGAGAGTATATTCAAAAAAATTGCTTAGGTCACTAGATTCCTGACGTGGCTAACTCCAGGTTGTGATTTGGCTCATAAGTATCATCTTTTCCATGAAGAAATCTTTTCTTCTGGTTAGAATTGACTATTTCTGTCTTTTTACATTTATTTAGGAAATATCTTTAAAAATTTCAATTTAATTTTTAGTTAAGACATATATATATATATAAATCCATATACACGGATTTTATAATGTGTAATAGCATATGTTATAACAGTGTTATATATTCTATTACATGTCTCATGGCTCTGGTCTGGGAATATTTTATTTTTATTTTGCATTTGTTTTCCTACACTTTACTATGAGCCACAAAAAACAAAAGCTACTTTACACACACATAAGCACACACACACACCTATTAGGATATATATATATACACATCTCCTTTACCTTAGCATTGTGCTGCTAAAATTTTATTGTACAAGAGTCACATGAATGGTTTATGAAAGCATAGGTTGCTGGGCCAGACCTCTAGAGTTTCTAATTCAGTAGGTCTGGGATGGGGCTGTGGAATTCACATTTCTGACAGTTTCCCAGATCATCTCAGCAACCACACATTGAGAATTACTGCCCTAGCACAACACCTGGCAATTAGGAATGCAGAGATTAAATTCTTAATGAATGCATAGAGAAATGACAATCCTGATAAAACTTTCATTGGAGCTAGGCTCAGAAACCAAGGTCAACTGGAGTTCTTGTGTAGAGAGCCTGTGAACATTTAGCTGATGGAGCTTGAACAGAAGAGGGAGAGGGAGAGGAAGTTGGTTCAAGATTGAAGCAGTCATTCATAAAAATATTTTAAAAGTTAATAATATGATTATTAATTCTACAAACATCTTAAATTTGTGCTGCACTTTTTACCAATGAATCAGTAAATATTTTTGTTGAGCATCTGCTCTGAGAAGTCACTAGTAGTGTACTCACTGCAGGTTATGGGCTAATTTTGTACTAGTCAGACAGCTTTCGCATTGTTTTTCTTGCATGTGAACTCCCGGCATCTTCTAACATTGTCTTCTGATTATATACCACTGCAAACAAAAATAATCATATTTTAAAAATCTTGCTGATAACGTAGGGTTGCAGTGTACAAGAAATTAAGGATGTTTTTAAATAGCCTCTGATTTATGCATTTATCTAGAGCATTAAACAGAAATAAAATAATTCACATGCTTGGGGGTCACTGTAGAAATAGCAGGAGGAAATATTAAAACAGAGATAGGTAAGAAAAATTGCTTTTGGAGAGTGAAAATGAAGTGAGGAGAGATTGGGATAGAGAATGTGACTATTCATCAGAAGACATTCTAAATGTTTGTTTTGTAAAGATGTGCATTTATTATTTTGATGATAAAACTACAAAAATAGATACATCCAAATGCATAGGACACGTATAAATAATTATGCCAGATTTCATCTAATTTGGGGGTTCCATAGTCACTTGCTTTGTGGAAAAATTGATATGTTCACCACCTATTCACTATTTAATCACAATTATCTTGTCGTTTATTTCAATTGATGTACATTTTTAAGATTTTTATTTACCAAACTGTTTTGGAAATTTTTATTAATATAGAAAGTCTAAAGAATAGGACAGTGAATAGCTGTTTATCCTTAACCTAGAGTCACCAAGTGTAAGCTTTTACCACATTTAATTTTGTCTCCCATACATATATAATTTACATGCACGTGTATATGTGTGTGCGTCTGTAGTGTGATTTTGTACATTGTAGACATTACATTTCAACTTTCATACTTCAACATTTGCCTTCTTAGAATAACTTCTTACATAACCGCAATAACATCTTCATACCTCTAACATTTCAATTAAATTCTGTCGCCATCATATATGGAGTCCACATTCAAATCCCCTCAATTACTCTGAAAGTGGTTTTTATTGTCCTTTCTTTTTTAATTCAGGATCCAATAAAGATTTATATATTGTATTTGATTTTTCCTTAATCTCTTTAAATCTAGAAGATTCTTCACACTTCTCATAATATTGACCTTTTTGAGGTATCAAAGCTCATTATTTTGTGTAATCAATCAACCATATTTTGAATTTGCTAGATTATTTACTGGTGGTCAGTTTCGTGTTAAATCTTTTTTGGCAAGTATACTACATAGATGCTATAGAGTATTCTTTTTGCGTTGTTTTAGGAGGCGTGTAATTTCAGATTGTCCTAAAATTGGAGATACCAGCATTTGAAAAGTTGGTTAAGCTGGTAAACACCAGATATCTCCATTTTAAAGGTATATTGTCCCTTTATAAGTATAATTTGTAAGCAACGTATGAGGTGATATTTTGAGAAAATATGTTTGTATTCTCTATTTTCACCAAATGATTTGGTTACATGATGATTCTTGCCTAAGTATTACTTTAGTTATCACAAAATGATGGTTTTTCTAGTTACAGCATATTGTACTTTTAGATATGACCTCAATAGTCTTTGAGCATCTCTTTGCTTTCTGGCAAAACAAGGTGCTTCAAGCTGATATTGTATTTTTCCTGCCTCAGATTCAAAATAAGCTACTTTTATAATGGTTCTGTAGCTTTTAAGAGAGAATGGTATTTAGAACAAATATCTGTGTTAGAGGTTGTTCTAGGATGTTTCATTGGATAAAATTAGAAAAAAATATGTATTTATATTTATACTTACAATATTTGAGTTCATGTTGACATTTCTAATTCATATTTAACATTGAAAGGTTTTTCCTTTCTTACTTTTTAAAAGTATTTGTATTAATTTTCTCTTACAGAGGAAATCTTGGTTCCTATTAACATTAATATATTTGCTTATTTATTTCATATTACAATGTTCATAAAATAACTTCAGAATTACAATACTAGTATTGTTTCTAAATATAAACTGACTAATTAAAGTTTAAGATTTCTTTGTAACAATATTTGCCATTAGAGTATATCCCATTAAGGATATGAAATCCTTTTGCTATTTTAAAAATTCAGTTGAGAGAAAATTTTCACCTCAGATGTAGACAGAGTAAACAAAAGCATTGCTCTCATCCTTACAATAAGAAAAACGCTGGACAAAATGCAAATCAATTCCCTTTCTGGAATCCATCAGAAAACTAAGGTTGAAAGGTAAAGAAGTAGCATGAAATCCAGGGAGAGATAAGAGCCTGCAGGGAGATATAGGACTGAAGATTTGCTTGCTTGGGTAGATGCTGCCAGAACCATGTAAGCTAGTAGGAAGATTAAGGTAGAATTTTAAAATGAATTGCTAAAGGCCAATTGTTGGCTAGCATGGAGACGTTGGACATAGAGGGATTTAATCTTCTTGTAGGCTTTCCCTCACAGGGAAGATTTCTGAAAACTTTGAGAAAGAGTCTCTCATGATAATAGCTGGGAGTGGATATCAGTCCAGATCAATCGTCTCTCTTTTATCTATGAAACAAAAGCCTGACTCTGCAGAAGAAACGGAAAATAAAAATAACTGCAACTTTGGGATCTGGTGGAAATCCAATACAGCTAAGGGGAGGTGAATTAGAAGAGAAAAATAAAAAGTTCTACTCACAGGATGAGGCAGGAATAAATGCTATGACCAGCTTTCCAACTGAAGGAGGGGCAGGAACACACTTGAAGGCCACAACCCCAAAGTTTTGTAGTGTGTGTTTCCTTCCAAGACTTGATCAAAATACCAAAGAATGTTTCTCTCTGCCACACCAGTATGCTGACAAAGAATAACAAGAATAATTGACAGTGAATGCAGCTTGGAGAGTAGCAAGAGGCAGATTCTATTTGAGAAGCAATACAAAACAAAATCCAAAGCAATGCAGAGATGCTCAAAGGCAAGAAGGAAGACGACTTTGATAGAAATTTTCTAACAAATTAGTCCACACACTAAACACCAGGCATCATAAGTAAGGCAAAGTAAACATAAGCAGAATACAAAGCTTGTGGTGAACTCAGGGCAAGATTATCAATATCAAACCTCGTACTCAGTTCATCTACTGATTAGGTTAACATAAATTCCCATTAAAGGCCAGGGAGGAAGAAAGGCTTGCTCGTCTTCAGTCACAGTGGTATCTAATGCCCTATATAACATATCCAGTTTTCGATGAGAAAAAAAAAAAAAGGGAAAAAAACAACAAGAAAAAATAGAGTACGAAAAAGTAACAATCATTGGAAGCAAATTAAAACATAAATTTATAAGAGAGAGAGAAAGTAAAAGAAAGAATATTTTCAAAAAACCTGTAACTTGACGATCCTTTGACAGGGTCATCAGTGGACTCAAGACAGCAGAGAAAAGAATCACTGAACTTAAAAGATAGATCTGTAGAAATTACCCAGTCTGAAAAGTAAAGATAAAATAGGTAAAAAGAAACATATAAGAGCTATGGGACAATATAAATCATTGCTACATGCTAAATACATGTAGTTAGAATCTCAAAAAGGGAAAAGAAAATAGAGCAGAAGAAATATTTGAAAAAATTATGGCCAAACTTATTCCAAAATTAATGACAGATTCCAAACCACAAATTCCAAAAGCTAATAGAACACCAAGCAAGATGAATGTAAAAAAAAAATAAATTGCATTGGCATGTTATCACATTTAAACTACTAGAAAACAATGAAAAGTTCTTGAAAGGTAATAGGAGTGGGCCCATTATCTACAGCAGAAAGGAATAAGAATTACAAATGACTTCTAGTCATAATTCATGCAAGAAGGAACAAAATTTTTTAAAAAATTAAATGCTGAAAGAAAAAATAGTGTTAACCCATAATTATATATCCAAAGAAAATAGCCTTCAAAAATGAAGGAAAATTAATGATTTTCTAAGATAAAAAAGACAAAAAAACTTGAAGAAATTCACTGCCAACAGACTACAAAGAATGTTAGAGCAAGTTCTATGGTGAGAAGGAATATGATATAGATCAGAAACTTGGATACATACAATGGAAAGAAATGAACATGTTAATAAAGGGATCGGTTTTCCAAGAATACGTGACAATGCTAAATTGGTCTATATACCTAACAACAGAGCTTCATATATGAGACATATAATAGATCTGAAAGGTGATATAGACAAGTGCGCAGTTATAGTTGGAGATTTCTATACTCTTCCCTATGTAACTGATAGAACAAGTAGGGAGAAATACAGTAGGTTATAGAGACCTAAACAAAATCACTAGCAAATTTGACAAAATTGGCATGTACAGAACACTCCACAGGTAGCAAAAGAATATGCAATCTCCATTAGTTTACAGGAGCACTGACCCAAATAGTCTATATTGTGAGCCATAAAACAAATTTTATCATATTTGAAATAAATTAAATCATATAAATTAATTTTCAGTCCATTACAAAATTGAAATGGAAATCATAACAGAAACATATCTGGAAAATGCCCAAATAGTTGGAAATTAAGTGACAGAATTCAAAATAACTCATAGGTCAAAGAGAATGTCTCAAGGGAAATAAAAATTAGCTTGAACTGAATGGAAATGAAAATACAACATATCAAACTTCTTGAGATTGAGGTAAAACAGTGCTTAGAGGAAAAATAATGGCACTAAATTACTATATTAAAAAAGAAAAATAATTTAAAATAAGCAACCTAAGTTTTTACTTTAAGAAACAATAGAAAGAAGAGCAAATTAAACACAGAGCAAGCAAACACAAATAAAGACAAGAGCAGAAATAAATGAAATTCAAAACAGAATAATAGATAAAATCAACGAAACAAAGAGCTGGTTTTTTGAAAGGATCAATACAGTGTATTAACTTCTACCAAGATTGACCGAAAAAAAGATAAAGACATAATTTTCAAATATCAGGAAGAAAAGAAGAGATATCACTACTGATCCTACAGGCATTCAAAAGATAAGAAGTGAATACTACAAACAATTATGTGCCCATAAATTCAATGAAATGGACCCAATCTTTAAAATACACAAGATAAGAAAACTTACTCAAGAAGAAATAGGTAACGTGAACTGTTCTATAATTATTTTAAAAAAATTGAATTTGTCATCCAAAACATGCCCAAGTCCATACATTTACATTTATCAATTCTACTGGACTTGTAAGAAACAAATAATAACAATTCATACCATTTTCAAAAGAACTCAAAGAAAATTTTTAAAAGTGGAGAAATGTACCATATTTATGGAATGGAAAACACAATATTATTAAGATATCAATTGTCCCTAATTTGATCTGGAGGATTAATAAACTTCTGTTCAAATTTCTACAAAATTTTTGTGAATTTCAACAAGTAATTCTAAAATATACATGGAAAGGCAAAGAAACTAGAATAGCCAAATAATTCTGTAAATGAAATAAAATATTCGAGACCCACACTATCCTTCCACAGGTCTTAATATAAAGCTACCATAATCAAGACCATGGTTTTGGTGAAAGGATAGATCCATAGATAAAATGGAACAGAATAAAGAGCCCAGAAATTGATCCACGCGAATACAGTGAACAGATTTATGACAAAGGTGCAAAGAAAATTTAACAGAGAAAAGATGCTATTTTCAACAACTGGTTCTAGAATAATTGGACATCTATATGCAATAAGTGAGTAGATATAAATAAATAAATAAACACCCTTGGCTTATATCTCACACCTTATACAAGACTTAACTCATAATTGATCTTAGACATAAATGTAAAACATATAACTATAAAAATTATACAAGAAATTATGAGATAGTCTGATGACCTTGAATTTGGTAATGTTATTACACTAAAATAATTATCCATAAGAGAAAAAAATGATAAGCTGAGCTTATCAAATTCAGGAGTTTTTACTCTTTAAAAGAAATTGTTACAACTGAATAGACAAGCCACAGACTGTGAGAAAATATTTGCAAATTACATACCTTACAAAAGACATCTCCAGAATATTAAATAAAAAAACCCTTAAATCCTAACAATAAGAAAGTACACCACCCAGTTACAAAGGGCAGAATATCTGAACAAACACTTTACCAAGAATGATATTTGTGTGGAAAATAAGTATGTTAGATGATTCTCAGCATCATTTGTCACTAGGGAAATGCAAATTTAAACCACAATAAGATGCTCTGACACCCACTAAAACGGCAAAAGCAAAAGAAAAGAAAACAAAGAACAGAAAAAACACTGACAATCTCAAATGCTGGTAAGAATGCAGAGCAACTTAAACTCTCATTCACTGCTGGTTCCAGTGAAAACTGTCACTGTCATTTTATAGAATAATTTGACAATTCTTTGTAAAGTTATATATATTCTTACCATAGGACCCAGCAATACCACCTCTTAATTTTTATGCAAGTAAACTGCAAACTACACGCACACCAAAACCTATATGGAAATATTTACAGCAGCTTTATTCATAGTGACCAAAAACTGGAAACAACCCAGATGTCTTTCAAGGGCTGAATGTATAAACACTCTGTGGTATACCCATATGATGGAACACTACTCAGCAATAAAAAGGAACACATTATTTTTTATTATCAACATGGATGTATTGTAAATGCATTTTGATAAGTGAAAGAGCAAGACCCAAAGGCTATTGTGTGATTCCTTTTATCTGGTATTCTTAAAAGGTAAAACCATAAGCAATAGAAACAAAGACCAGCTGTCACCAAGGGTTGGGGCACTGGGAAGAGATTGACAATGAAGAGGCCACATAAGGAGATTTTAATGTGATTAATCAATTTTTATGATGCCATGGTGGTGGATACATGACTCTGTGCATTTTTCAAACCCATAAACTGTATATCACAAAGGGTGAACTTTACCATATGCAAATTTAAAAAAATCAACCAGGATGTTGTGGAATACCAAGATGAAATGTGAATTGCGACAAATGAATCAACTCTTTTGCCAATCTATAGTATATCTTCACCAAAGGTGGTAAGTAAAAAGGAGATGACCTAATAACTTTGGAAAAGTATGCTTTGACTGTATTCTGTAAGGCTAACAATAATAATAACTGCACATAAACTCTCTGCTTAGTTGATAACACTGTTTCTCGTGGGGATATGGGTTAGCAATTTTGAAAATTTTGCATGTATACTAGAATTGAACAAATAAGCAAATAAATTATGGAAAATAAGAGCCAGATCTCTTGCTACATAGAGAGAAATTATAAATCAGCATGGGGGGAAGAATCTAGAGTAAACACTGGTATTGAATTTGTTAGACGCAGTATGCGTTCCAATTGATTTTATCATACATACAGATAGGCAAATATATATAGATGAATGTCTACATGGGTTCTTGTACATACATATATTTTCTAGCTTTCTCAGTTCAGGTGACCTAGAAACAGAAATACCACAGTACTGATGAGCAAAACCTAGGACACAGATTTTGTTTCTAAACACCATTCACCAGTAAAAGGAACCAGACTTATTGGAGAAATGGCTGACGCTAGTGATACAGCAAAGAAAATATATATCTGATGCATCTTGTAGTTGCACAAAGTAAGGAAAAAAAATAGGAGCATGTGAAAAGGACACAGGAGCCAAGCTGAAAGAACTCTCAGTGGCCAAAAGAGGAACAATCTGAGTGTTGTTACATACAAACAATGACAGAACTGTAATGAATTATAATCAAATAATAAAATAAGTATCAGTGAGTTCATACTGGTATAAATAAATGGTAGCATAAATAAACAAATGAATGAATGGGGAGAAGGAACACACACTGCTCGCAGAAAAAGTCCACTTAATAAACATAGAAAGAATGAGAGAGACAGAAAGTCACCATTAAAACATCACTATAATAACAGCTGCAGGCAAAACACATTGATGAGTGTTATAATCAGTGTTGGAAACCTTGTGAAGAAAAAGACTATTTTAATAGAATCAAAATACCCTTTCAAATTATTTATTAATTAATGTGTTGGTTTTAACGTATGTCCACAAATTGTTTGGTAACCTTCTCTCCAGGAGGTGGAGTTTAATTCCTTCCTCCGAGTGCAGAATGGACTTAAGATCTCATTTCTAAGAAGACACTTCTGGAAAGAGGAAAACAGTGATTTTTCAGGAGAGACACTTGGCACAGACCACCTTAAACAAGTGATCAATGTTAACATCATGAGCAGTAACTCACACTGATATCATATATCCTGTTTGGTACAATACGAAAAGGCACTTCACATTCATGGTGTTCTTCCCCCAAATCCATACTTTTGGTTGAATCATGGCAATACCTCAGACAAACCCAAATTCAGGGATATTGTAAAAAAGAGCTTGACTAGTACTTTTCAAAACTGACAAGGTCATGAAAGATAGGGAAAGACCAAGAAATTTTCTCACATTAGTGTTGACCGTGGAGTCATAAAGACTAAATGCAGTGGGTGTCGTGAAGTGGATCCTGACAGAAAAAGAATGTTAGCAGAAAAACCTGTGAAATTTGAATAAACTTAATAGTATTGTGCCAATGTTAATTTCACAGTTTTTATAAACATATGGTATATTTACATATTTCATTATGTGAAATAACTTTAGGGGAAGTGGGGCATAATTAGGACCATCTTTACAACTCTTCCATAAGTCTAAAGTTATTTTAAAATTACATGTTCATAAAATCAGCAAAAAATTTTGTTGAATTAATTTTTTTCCTTTCTATAGTTATATTACCAGTTTTACGTACACAGATAGTCATTTGTCTCTTATTTTCCAATTGCAGATTCAGCTTTTTCATCTTTGTGATTAACTTAAATTTTGTTTTGTTTTGTTTTCTGGTATTTATTTGGTATTTAGAAAATCTAGTTTTACAGACTTATGTTTAATTTTATGCTAAAACCTTTTATGAAACTAATGTTTCCCTTGGCCTTGTCTTGATTGGAAAGGCCATCTTCTGTTAGATTTCTCAGAGTGGGTTAAATATAATATTCCACAAATTTTTGCATGTTTAAAATTGTTTTTCAACAATATGGATGATTTAAATCTGTTTATCTGAATATGACATAATTTTTGTGTGTGTGTGAGGAAGATTAGCCCTGAGCTAACATCCATTGCAAGTCTTCCTCTTTTTGCTGAGGAAGACAGGCCCTGGGCTAACATCTGTGCCCATCTTCCTCCACTTTATATAGGACGCCGCCACAGCATGGCTTGACAAGCGGTGTCTTGGTCCGAGCCCAGGATCCGAACCTGCGAACCCCAGGCAGCTGCAGTGGATCTCTCGAACTTAACCACTATGCCACCGGGCTGCCCCTACATGTATTTTTAATTAACTTCATTTCTTATTCATTTTTTTCTTCCCTGTTTCTTATTGTCCCTCCAACAGGGCATAACACAACGTAGCACAAGGCAGAGCAATCACTTTCTCCTTGAAAATCATTGAACTAATTGCCTGTATTTCATTTTTGTTATGCTGAATTGTGTACTACAGAATGGATCTCTTCTGTTGTTACATAAAAGCATTACATGATACCAGAGTTATTATAGATAACCAAGATGAGGGTAGGCATTGTATCATGTGCCCACTATTCTGCCTCTTGTCTTTCAGTTTTTCTTTTTTCCTTCTTCCTTCTCATTTCTCCACATTCCTACTTTAACTATATATATATACACATATATATATTCCTTTTGTATCATCCTCACTTTTTCTTCCCAAACTCCAGGATTAGAAATTTATCTCACCATTTTTTTTTGTGAATTTTAATGCTCAAAATATAACGCTGTTGGGGCCGGCCCAGTGGCTTAGCGGTTGAGTGCGCACACTCTTCTACTGGCGGCCAGGGTTCGGATCCCGGGCGCACACTGAGGCACCGCTTGTCTGGCCATGCTGAGGCTGTGTCCCCCATACAGCAACTAGAAGGGTGTGCAACTATGACATGCAACTATCTACTGGGGCTTTGGGGAAAAAAAGGAGGAGGATTGGCAATACATGTTAGCTCAGGGCCGGTCTTCCTCAGCAAAAGGAGGAGGCTTGGATGGATGTTAGCTCAGGGTTGATCTTCCTCACAAAAAAATAAATAAATAAAAATAAAAATAGAATATTAAAAATATATATATATAGTGCTGTTTGATTAAACAATATTAGTTGTCCTAAAAATATTTACCAGAGGAATCAAGCAAATGTACGATGACTCAGTTAATCATTCTGAATTACCTAATAAAAAACCCAAAGTGGTGGTGAAGTCATTCACCTCATTTTTCTTTAACACATGGATATCCTCCACAGAGACCCAGTACAGACCATCTTACACGTCGTTGGTAGCTATCCAAAATGTCTGTCTAATCCCTTAATTAGTTGATGCATATTTATTCATCTAGTCAATGATAATTTTGTTTTGATCTCTTAGTACGTTCTAGATCCAGGGGATATGGCAGTGAACAAAAAGAAAAAAAAAACCTTCCCCTCATTTAGGAAAGCCACACACCTCAAGAATGGAACCAGGTGAAGTTAGCACTGAAAGCAGAGCATTTTAGAGGCAGAGACTATATATTAAGTTCCCATGCAGACTCCTATACGAAAAAAAAAAAAAAAGGAGCAGAGGAGAAAGCTCAGAGAGGAAGGGCAGGGGTGCTGCAAGAAGACTGTTGTAGGGAAAGCAGAATCCATCCACTACTGGACCTCAAGGAGGGCTGTGGACACCATGAAGAGACTTCACGTGCACTGATTGGGCCACCTCTCTTTACACACTGTATTCCATCTTAACTGATAAGTTAATATACCATATATAGGCCCATTAAATCTAATATATATATATTACATGTATGTGTATCCATATAATTTTTTATTTTGAAATAATAACAGATTCATAGAAAGTTGCAAAGACAATACAGAGAGGTCTCATGTATCCTTCACCCAATTTCCCCTCAGGGTTATATCTTACATAGTTATACTACATTATCAAATCTCGGAATTTGACTTTGGTATATTGTATATGGTTAATTCTATCATTTTATTACATCTGTATGTTTATGTAACCACCATCACACTATATCAAGATACAGAAGTATTCCATCACCACAAATGTCTCCCTCGTGCTATCTCTTCACTGTTGTACTCATATCCCTCCTGACTGTGAGTTTGGGGTGCCTTGTTGGACCCTGGCAAGAGTACAGTTTTGGTTTTCCACTCAGTCTTTGTTGATGGAGTTGAGAGTAGGGCCTCAGTTTTTTCTGTGATGTTTGGCTGGAGTAGAGTGGTTATATCCAAAAGTTTCTGTCCTGCTATGCTGCTCCTTTCTAGGCTCTTTGGCTAAGAAAGCAGGCTTTTCTTATGTACTTTTTTTTAATCTGTGCCTATTGATATCTCTGGGTTGCTGGCTTCTTCATATTCAGTCTGAGACATATGAGACAAAAAGAAAACCCAGGAAACTCACTACAGTGCTATTCTTCAGTTACCAATGTCCCTAGCTATTTAGAGTTTCTATATGTTGTATGTTTGTTTTATATATAATATCCAGAATTTTCACTTGCACTTACCAGGAGGAATAAGGAATGTATCTCACCAGAAGATGAATTTTCTGTAATATACTTTTAATCAAACTATTTATATAGTTAGGGATCCCAGAAAAATACTTGCCTGGAGCCCTGAACAAAATGAGGGATGGTCCTGTTCAGAACTGTGTAAAATTGCCATACCTAGCAGCCAGATGGGCTGTAAGAAAATGTATTTTTAGCAGAGGATAATATCACCCCAATTAGAATTCGGCCTCTTTTACTAAGTACAAAGAGAAAATGAGTATTTAATAGGCAACCTGCTGTGTCTGCCACACATTTGTATTGTTTAACAACTTATTTTAAAATAGTAAGTGATATGGGAAGCCCAATGAGCTTTCAATTGAAGTTTAAAAAACATATATATTTGTGAGAAAATATACACATATAAAACAAGTTAATGCCAAGTCGTAACATGGAAGAAACCAAACTAAAATGTTGGAAAAGTGCAAGAGACCAAATACAGATTTCTTACAGCAGCAGGAATGACAGGGATGATCTCAGTCTCAGAGCCCAGATGAGCTAGATGGAGAGATGCATGTGCTCTGTGTAAGGTTAACTGTGGTAGAGGCCTCGGTCTCATGAGTCTTAGAAATTCTCCCTTCCTTCAGGTGTAGGATAGTCATAAAGGAGGCATAGGATGTCATTCTGAACTTAGCAAACTATGGAAAAATTGAAAGAATGTTAGAAACGTTGGAACGTTGGAGGGCATTTGATAAATATATTTGGCTTGTTATGTGGGTCAATGAATATTTCTGAAACATTAAGGAAGCTCTGGAAATTCACCAAGAATTTTGGAAGGGTGATGGTAATAAATAGAAAGATTGGTTGTCTGACTGATATTTAGAAGAAGTTCGTTAACTAAATGATACTAACAGCTGATTATGTTGCTTAAAAAAAGCAAATTAGAGGGCCGGCCTGGTGGCACAAGCGATTAAGTGCGCGTGCTCCACTGCGGTGGCCCGGGGTTCGCCGGTTAGGATCCCCAGCGCGCTCCGACGTACCACTTGGCAAGCCATGCTGTGGCGGCGTCCCATATAAAGTGGAGGAAGACAGGCATGGATGTTAGCCCACAGCCAGTCTTCCTCAGCAAAACGAGGAGGATTGGCAGATGTTAGCTCAAGTCTGATCTTCCTCGCAAAAAAAAAAGCAAATTAGCCTTTATTGAATGACTACTCTATATCATACTTTACATCAAAATACTGTTAATATCATTTTCCCATATTATACTTTCAATCTCTAAATATGTTATTAAAATTCTAAGTAAACAATACATATAAATGATGGAAAATATTTTAAAAGTTTTACACCGAAAAGTAAATCTTCCTTTTATTCCTCTACCCTGGTAAATCAGTATCTCTCCTCAAAGGTAAATATTGTTTATATTTTTTTACATAACGTTCCAGAAATAATCATATATGTATGCATGAGTATGTATTTTATTTTACTCAAATGGCAGCATAATCAGCCTATAATCATTTGTATCTCTATAACTTCATAAACAATATACCTTGGAGATTGTTCCTTACCACAACAATGGTGACGTCTCATTTTTTTTTCCCCATTTAAGGAAAACTTTATATAGATAGTATAAGATGACATACATAGGGAAGTGCCTTTCTTTGCTACCTTCACTATTAGTTGCATGTGCTATCATATCAATGTTTTTACAAGCATTGTGTTATAATTCAATAACCTGGTTATAATCTGGTTATGTGCCATTTTCCCACTAGACTATCTTCTCACTCAGTTCCTTGAGACGTGGTACGATGCCTTTACTGTGCTTCATTTCCCTAGCATCTGACGTAATACCTGGAATAGAATAATGACATATATTACCATTTATTGAGCATATGCTCTAGAAACATGGCTATGTTCTTTGTAAATATCTTATATAACCTGCTGAATAAATCTAGCAGAGAGGTAAAGTTATCATCTTATTTTTAGAGATAATGAAAACAAGATTTAGAGATGTCAAATAACTTGCATAAATGATAAGAATTTATGTATGTTGTACCTCTATCCTTCAAAAATTTATCGTAAACACTAATGTCTCATCATGAAAACTCCATTTGAAACATGTCTTTTCACTTCTCATATGTATTTTTTAGTAAAGATAATTTTTAAAAAAAACTAAATATGTGCTAAATATTATAGTAGTGAAATTTACTCAGAGAGTTCAAATAGAAACTTTTTCTGTAGATATACATAATATCTAGTTTATCTGGTTCTATAACATCGATTCACAAAAAGATGCCCATTTTTCCCCCACAACACATTTCAATTTAAATCTCATGTTTTACATTAAATTTATATAAAGCTGGTGTATTTAGTTCACTGCATAAATCCAGAGTCTTGTATGGAATCAAATATGTCATGCCAAGTATGCCCTCTTGAGCCTATCTCTCCTGCCAAAAATCAACTTTCTGAGGACCTTTAAAAGTAAATTGCAGAGAACCAACCTGTTATGTGAGTGAGGTTCTCTTGCAGCAGTGGTCACGCTGTCAGCTAAATCTCCAATTGAAATCCCATCTTCCTAGCCACAGGAATCAGGAAAAGGGGAAAGGAGACTGCCTGTTCAAAGAAGTCAGGGGTATCCACGCTAGTTTTCTATCTTTCCTCTTCTGTCATTTCTAATGGTGAGACTCAACCAGGGAGCTTCATGACTTGGCTGGTAACTATTTGGGTTAGTATAAAAGACTATTGTTTTCTTAGTTTCCTTAAATATATACATTGATATTAAAAACAAAAACGACCACATTGTCAGTAGGGTTTTAATTGTATATGGATGTAACATATATGACAACTACAAAATAAGAGAGTGGTGCTGGTAAAGAGTCCTAGATGTTTTTAAGACATATAAATTCACTGTGAAGTACTAAAATATTAAACCAAGCAGGCTGTAAAAGGCTAGGCATACACATATTGTAATCTCTAGCACAACCACTAAAACAATAATATAAAGAAATATAGCCAAAAAGGCAGTCTATAAATTAAAATGGAATGCTAAAACTTATTTATATAATCTAAAAGAAAGAGGAAACAGAGGAACAAAAAGCAGAGAGCACAAACAGAAAATGAATAATAAAATAGTAGGTCTAAATACAATTACAAATAATTGCGTTAAATGTAAATGATCTAAACAGCCGTCAAAAGACATATATTATCTGATTAGATGAAGAATAAAAATGATTCAATTATATACTGTATAAAAGAAACTCAGTTATAATGTAAAAACATAGATAGGCTAAAAGTAAAAAAATGTAAAAATATATACTATGCAAACAATAATCAAAAGAAAGTTGGAATGATTATATTAATATGAGACACAGTAAGCTTTAGAGCAATGAATACTACCATCAATAACAAGAGACACTACATAATGATGAAAGTATCAATTGTCTAATAAGTATTATCATTCCTAAATATATAATCACCTATTACAGAGCTTCAAAATAAACGAAAGAAAAACTGATAAAACTAAAATAAGAAATAAAGAATTCCACAATTATAGTTGGAAACTTTGACATCTCTTTACATAATCAATAGAACACTTAGACAGAAAATGAGTGGTGGTATAGAAGATCTAGTCAACACTATCAACCAAGTGAACTAAATTGACATTTATATAACATAGCAATGCCAAATAAAAATTCTTTTCAAATACACATGGGATATTCATCAAGATAAATCATATTCTGGGTCATAAAACAAACACTAATGAATATAAAAGACTAGAAACTACACAAATTCTTTTCTCCGACCATAATGATATTCATATAAAAATCAATAAAAATGATACCTGCTAAATCCAAAAATATTTGGGAATTAAATAATTCATTATTGAATCACTGAGGGTTAAAAATGAAGTCACAAGGAAAATTATAAAATGTTTTAAATTGAATGAAAATGAAAGCTTCATATATCAAAAATGTGGAATATAGCAAAAGCAGTAGTTAAAGGAAAATTTATAGCATTAAATGCTTGACTTAGAAAAGAAGGGTGTTAAATTAATGATCTAAGCTCCCACTTTAAGAAACTAGGAAAAGAAAAAAAAACTAAATAGAAAGAACATAGGAAAAGAAAATATTAAAATAAAAACAGAAATTAATGAAATTGAAAGGAAAAAAATAGAAAAAAATCAATGAAATCAAAATCTGATTCTTTGAAAATCAGAGTAAACCATATATTTTTTAGTTTTATTATATGATACATACTTTAAATCAATTGTTCTTCCAAAGTTTATTATTTGAAAAATATAAAATATTCTCAAATACTAGACATCGTTTAACAGTTGCTCATATTTTCTGTCTTTCACACACACATACACACAGTTCATTCATTCATTCATTCACTTTTGCTGAACCATTAGAAGTAAGTTGCAGACATCAGAATGCTTACAAATAAAACACACTATTACATATCTACTAAAGATGAGGATATTCTCCTATGTAATATCTCCAATAGTACCATCATGACATTAATTTATCTATTAATAATTTATTGTAGGTCCAAAATCCAATCAGCCTTCCTACTTTGTTTTCTATTGTCAAGTCTTTTGAGTCTCCTTTTGTCCAGAAGAGTTTCTCTCCTTTTATGGTGGGGCAGGGTATATTTCACTGACATTGATAGTTTTCAAGAGTAAAGGCCAATTGTTTTGCAGAATGCATCACATTTTGGACTTGTTTGGTGGTCTTATGTTAGATTTAGTTTAAATATTTTTGGCAACACTATTTCATAGGAAATTCTGTGATCCTCTTAATGCCTCATATCGAGTTAGTGTGCCTCATTAGTGATGCTGTTAAACTTGATCATGTGGTTATGGTGCTACAGCCAGATTCCTCCCTTATAAAGAAAACTTTCCTCTATGTTTAACAAGTAGAGCTGTGAGTCACTATATTTAGACGGGGTGAATACTCTATTCTCTAATAACTATTTATGTTTCTTGGGATTTTTTTTTCTCTGTTTACAATTATAATTATTACATAGTTGTCAAAGGATAATTTTCTAATTTTAGGATCCCTAATACATGTAGATAGTATTTTTCTTTAAAGAAAACTCTACTGTTTTTTCCCATTTTCTATTTCCCTCTCTTTCTCTCTATCTCTTTTCCTTCCTTTCTTCCTTTATTATTGAGGGTTTATGGATTGTGTTTTTATTCAATCTATCAGTCACAATAATAATAATAATCAATTTTTATCAATATTATTTTTGATGCTCAAATTGTCCTCAACTAGCTTGTGTCCTTTTGACATGTTCCGATAATTTTGGGAGCATTTCCTTCCTTTCTTGCACTCACACTTGAACTCATATATTCACTGCACCAAAACTTAATTGGAAATTTCATTTTTAAAAGAGAATAGTCTCTGTACCAAATATATACAGCTTAAAAAGAAATAATGAGTTTATACTGACAACTCCAATATCAATCCAACACCCATGGATTCACCCTTTCCTTCCCAAATTAGATATTTGTATCACTCATCTTCCACAATAAGAATCATATTTCCAACAACAGCAATGTTTACCCATTTGATCTATCCTACAACAAACATAAAAATTATAAGAACATTTATGCTAATACCACAACCTATAAGAAACTTATTAAATACAGTTCAAGATTTTTTTGAATGGCTTGAGATGGGAAATCTATATTCACTTAGAAAAGAGTCAGAGAACTGGGTTCAAATAACTTGGGTAAATTATTTTTTGTAAGTGGTTATTGTATTAATTTGATATGGTTAGAATCATTAATTATATTTGTGTTCAATTTAGATTATTAACCAATCTTTCTTGATTTAATATTATCTTTTGAATACATAAAACATATGGTTTAAAAGTAAAAATTATCCAAAAAAGAATTCTCACACTCCCCTTTGTAGATAACCAATTTTATATTTCATTCATCTCTGGTTTATCCTTCTTGTGTTTTTTCTTTTGGGGATTTATATCTATACATACACACATGTACGTATATATACAATATATACACACATATATACATCTTAGGTATCTTTTACCAAAGATATATGTATAAAAATTTTATGTATAGTAATAAATTTACAGTCATGTACCGCATAATAATGTTTAGGTTAACAACAGACTGCATATACAATGGTGATTCCATAATATTACTGTCATATAGCCTAGGTATGTAATTGGCTATATCATCTAGGCTTGTGTAAGTATGCTCTATGATGTTCACACAAGAAGGAAATTGCCTAATGACGCATTTTTCAGAATGTATCCCTGTCATTAAGTGAAACATGACTGTATATAAATATATATATATTTTTATTGTCTTTTACTCTTTTATTATCTTTATTTAGTGTCAGTATGAAGATATAAAAGAATATTCCCATTATTTATTTCACAAAAGTTTGCAAATTGTATATAACATTTTCTTTGCACTTATTTTTTTCGTGTCACATACCCTGAAAATCACCTCATTTCCCTTATAAAAATCTCCCAATTTTTTTTCTTTTACATCAGCATAGTACTTATTATATGAATGCACCATAGTTTATTCAACCAATCTCCTCTATGTAGCTATTTAGATTCTTAACAATATTTTGGATTTTTTTTCTGTATTTTTATGGGTATATATTCATGGTAAATTCCAAGAAGTAGATATGCTGGGCCAAAATGTCCTTTGTAAGGGAAGTATTGTTAGATTTTGCTGAATTCCTCTCAAGTATATTGTATCACTTTATACTCCCACCAGCAACGTGGAAGGGGGGTTGTTTCTGCACAGACTTGCCAAAACAATGTGGTCAGGGTTTTGATAGGCAAGAAAGGGAATCTAATTGTAGTTTGTAGTTCTTCTATTATCAATAAAGTTGAGAAATTTTTCATTGTTTAAAGTTCATTGGTTGTCTTTTTTTAAGGAACAATCTCTTCATGTATTTTGTCCATTTTTGTACTGAGTGTTTGGCTTTTTCTCTGGTGGTCAATAATTTTTTATATATTAAAATGTTAGTCTTTCGTCTGTCATAAAGCTGTAGCAAATACTTATTTCTGTTATTTCTGATTTTTCTTCGGTTTTTGATTTTGCTTGTGTGTTTTCTTCATGTAATGCATTAAAAATCTACCTAAGGGGCCCAGCCCCGTGGCTGAGTGGTTCAAGTTCCACATGCTTCTCTTCAGCGGCCCAGGGTTTTGCAGGTTCAGATCCCGGGCGTGGATCTACACCACTTGTCAGCCATGCTGTGGAGGTGTCCCAAATACAAAAAAATGGAGGACGATTGGCACAGATGTTAGTTCAGGGCTAATCTTCCTCAAGCAAAAAAAAAGGAGGAGGAATGGCAATGGATGTTAGCTCAGGGCAAGTCTTCCTTAGGGAAAAAAAACACTTAAATTTATCAGTCTTTACTTTTCTTGCATTTGAATTTTGAATCATAAATAAAGATAATTTTCTATACTCAAATAATAGAGGAATTCATTTATCTTTTCTTCTATTATTTCTGTTGTATCATGTCCTTCTTTTACATTTATATCTCATATATTTGGACTTTATTATGATGTATGATATGAGCTATGGATCCCGTTTCACCTTTTTCTAAGTGGCTATCCAAATGTTCTAACATCATTTATTAAAAGTCTATCTTACTCCAGTGCTTTGAAATGTGAAATTTGTCATATAAGAAATTTGTAATTTTTTTTTCTTCTAACTCTAGATTTTCTACTCTGTTTCACCAGTCA
Organism: Diceros bicornis minor; assembly: GCF_020826845.1. Taxonomy (NCBI): domain Eukaryota; kingdom Metazoa; phylum Chordata; class Mammalia; order Perissodactyla; family Rhinocerotidae; genus Diceros; species Diceros bicornis. The sequence goes on along the minus strand of NC_080749.1, from coordinate 9,600,118 downwards.
CTCTCTCTCTCCATGTGCCAGTACCACGCTGTTTTTTCTTTTTTTTTTTTTTAAAGCAGTGCCTTTTTTGTGTGTGTGTGAGGAAGACTGGCCCAGAGCTAACATCTATTGCCAATCCTCCTCCTTATTTTTCCCTTTTTCTCCTCAAAGCCCCAGTAGATAGTTGTATGTCATAGTTGCACATCCTGCTAGTTGCTGTATGTGGGACGCCGCCTCGGCATGGCCCAACAAGCGGTGCGTTGGTGAGTGCCCAGGATCCAAACCCAGGCCGCCAGTAGCAGAGCGCGCACACTTAACTGCTAAGCCACGGGGCCGGCCCCAGTACCATGCTGTTTTAATGGTAGAGGCTCTTAAATACGTTTATTTACTGGTGAGGCAGGCCTGTCCTACTTTCAGGGGTTTTCTAGCTATTTTTAAAAGCTGATTCCTCCTGAACAGTAGAAGCAACTTTCCTCCAGAAACAAACGAAAATGCCCTCATTAAATAAAATGTTTTCATTTAGGGAGAAATAGCATCTCTATCATGTTTATTCCTCATATTCAAGAATAAAATGATGTCTTTCCATTCATTCAAGTCTTCTTTTGTGTCTTTCAGTAAGGAATGTTTTAAAGTTTTCCTCATATAAGTTTAGCAAACTTCTCATTCAATTTATTCCAGAGTACCATATGTTTTTACGTAGCTATTACAAATGGGATTTAATGTTTTATTATGTCCTTTAACTGATTGTATATATGAATGCTCTTGATTTTTGTTAGTTAATTTTATGTTCTGCTATCCAAATGAATTTGTTTCATCATTGATATCATTTGCAAATAGAAATCATTTTATTTCTCCTTTTCACATTTTAATGTCATTAATTGTTTTCTCTGGTTTAATTGCACTAATACTTCCAAGAAAATATTAAATAGTAATGAAGATGGTGCATCCTTATCATTTTTCTTGATTTTAGTGGGAATGACTTTAGGGATTCCACATTAACTAAGATAAATGCCACAATCGTTTTAATGACCACTTTGTATTCCATGATATGTAGATATAATGTAATTTACCTAATCAGCTATATACTGATGGAAATTTCAGGAATTTTTATCTTGAGCTATAACAGAAATTGCTGAAAAGATATATTTGTTCATAAACTATCACAAATTTTATGAATATGTACATAGAAGCCATAGCTAAAATGCTAGATCAAGCAGTGTATTTTAAATTTTGATAGCTGTTTCCAAATCATTCTCAATATAAATTTACATTATTCAAGAAATGTATATGACTTCCTATTTCTTTTCAGCCTTGCCATGTTGTATTACCCAATGTTTTTATCTTTGCCTAAGTGATAGGCAAAAATGGTATTTTGTTGTAATTTTAACAGAAAATGTGCAAAAATATATGAACTTTTACAAAATATGAAAGTTTACAAAACGGGAATTGACATGGAGCTCAGACCATAAAAGCATAGTGAACATTCTTCATAAAAAAAAGAAATGCTTGTTTATTTGAGGAAGCATTAAATTTATTACACAAATTTTGCCCTTTGCAAAATATTGCCAGTTATTTAGTGATTTGTCATGCAAAAAACATTTTCTACTGTACAGTAAATTTTGTCGTCTTTATGCAAGGTTTTATGGTGTAATGGGAAAGACCTTCTACAGGCCAAGTTTGCTTATTTATTTTTTTGTTTTATTTCCTCCTCAAATCCCCAGTACATAGTTGTATAGCCTAGTTTAAGTCCTTCTAGTTCTTCTATGTGAGCCACTGCCACAGCATGGTTACTGACAACAAGTGGCGTAGTTCCACACCCAGGAACCAAACCTCCACTGTAGTGGAGCACACCAAACTTAACCACTAGGTCATCAGGGCTCTACATGCCACGTTTATTTAAAAAAATGATAATTCAAATGTTTCTACCTATGATTGTTATGATTTATTTTTTACATATAAACATTTTATCTATTTGGAATGTATTTTGGTGGGACCCCACAGGTGTGATATCCTATTTATATTTTTCCTAATTTTCACAAAAATTTTTGGAAGGTTTCCTTCTCTTTCTGTATTCTCCAATAATTTAAACAATATTATAATGATCTGTTCAGAAGAAAAAAGCAATAGCTAACACATATATATCACTCACTGTGTGCCATACACTCTTCTAAGACCTCTCATCTAATTACCCAGCGTCATAGGCTCTGTTATTTTCCTTCTTTTACAGATGAGGAAACTAAGGCACAGAGTGGTTATGTAATGTGTCTAAGTTCATACAACTAGTAGGGATGTTGCTGGGAGAAAAACCCAGGCAGCCTAAGCCTGAAGTCCATGTGCTTTTTACCAAAAGATACTCACTGGAAGAATTTCCCTGTGAATTTGCTAATGTTTTTTCCCACACAGATGTGTCACTTACTTTGGAAACCTGTGTTGTATAGACTTCACCCTGTGATCTGTAGCTGCAGGGTCGTCTTGCAGAGCCTCCTGTGCCCTGTTGTGACACTACATTTAGAAGCTCTTCCACAGGTCTTATCAGTGCTGATTTTATGGGCGTGGTCCCTATGCAAGAGCACAGGGCCCCAAGCTTAACGGGACATGGTGAGTGGTTTAAGGGTATGCCACAAGATTCTTGAAACTTGTAATAGTTTTCAATAGGGAGTCTCAGAGTTTCATTTTGCATTGGGCCCCACAAATTATGTAACTGGCCCTGCATATTGTGTCTCATGGGTACTCCTGTCTCTGTTTTATCAATGCTAGGAATCTGTTTTTGCCTTTTCTTGTTTCTTTTAGATGACTACAGAGATAAAAGGAAACGTGGTTTTCTACTTAGCCATTTTAAATCAACTCCCAAAAGTTTAAATAGTTTCCCTACAGTGACAAAATCATAAGTGAGAATTCAAGTCAGAGTGCTTTGTTCCAGAGGCCTTGCTCTTTCTGCTTTACCGTAATGCTGTCCTAAGAATAAAACCTTGTAGAATTAGAAAAGTGACTCTTTAGAAACATGGGAAAATCAAAATAATATGTATAAAGGAGTCATGACTTTGGGCCACATGACAGAGTGAGTACATACAGATGGTCTCCCAACCCCACCACATTGAAATGCTGAATAAATTAAAATGACAAAAATGATTACATTGCTGAGCTTGAAAGATAGGCAGGAAAAATCTTCCTGTACTAGAGAATAAGAAAGAACTAACAGCTACAGAGTAAGTGCCATCTGATACTGCCCAGGCACAGATGTTGTCAGACCGCATATCGAGCCCAGGGAAGGAGACCAGGGTCCAAATGCTGGAATGGGAGACTGGGCTACTTGACTTGAGGAAGCTGTACCTTAGGTGCCTACTCAGATGCTAGAGCCTCAAAAGATACGTAGTTCTCGTAGAATAGAAAATTCTCAACTCAAAGCTAGGGAAATGGTGAGAAATCTTAACACTTTTTAGAGCTTTGTGTAGAAAACTAAAATGTCACCAATGAGAATCTGAAACCTCAAGAATTTCTTCATTAAGGTTTTTAATCCAAATTTAGAATGATTTTATTATGCATGAATCCCCAAGCCTCTAAATTCAATGAAAACTGATCCTGGATCATTACAATCTGGAGGCTTGAGTTGGAATAAGTTTGAAATTGCTTTACAATAAATTGTTCATTCTCTAGGCTTTGCAAAACTGCAAAGAATGATCAAACTCTAGTGAAGTAAGTTCACAACAAAAAGAAAATCATAAATGGAAATGAAATTCTATTTGGAAGAGTTAGCGGACATAAACAACAGAATTAATGCACTAAGAATGAGAAGGAATGAAATCATCTGAAGGAGGCTACAAATTCATTGCTTAAAAAATTAAATAGGTAAAAGAAAAAAATAGCATCCATAATGAAGGAATAGGATATTATGATAAAGAAAAGTTGAATTGAAAATAAATCAACTAGAACAATTACAAAATGAAAATCTAATTGATAATTAAATTTACTTTAAATGAGATAGCTGATTACATTCAGCTGAAGAAAAAATTCAAGCATTGTCTAATTGATTCAAAAGAATTGTTGCAGATAGTTAAAGAAATGTCAATTAAGAGAAAAAGAGATAAGAGACATGATAGATGGAAACAGCAGGGCCAACACAATCAGAGTTCCAGAGGAGAGGATAAGGAGAATAAAACAAAGCAAATGCAATATGTAAAGAGTTAAAGGCTATAGACAATCCAGAATTTAAGAAAGAGATGAATATTTAGATTAAAGATGTATACCACTTCCAGGGCAGGATAAATAAAATCAAATGCACACCTAAACACATCTTACTGAAACTGCAGAGCATCATAGAGAAAGATAAAATATTAAAATAAACTGTCAGATTCCACTTTCTAGTCAGACTTGCAAAGAGCTTAGAAGGCATCACTCCCATACTCAAAACAAGAGAAAAGCTGGAAAAATTAAAATCGACAACTCTTAAATCTGTCAGAGAATTGAGGTCCCAAGGCAAATCATCACCCCAAAATCTGGAGAGAGAGACAGGGGGAACAGAGAGTCCCAGCTTACTGGGAGCAGAACTTGCTGCTGGAGCGTGGTGGGAACACTTAAAGGGTAATTGACTAACTGCTAGAGATTGAGCATGGACTAGTTTGAGAGACAGAAACTCCTGGGGGCCCAGGCTTAAGAGGACCCCCACACTACAGTGAGTTTCACCTCCAGCAGCCTTACTAGGTTCTCAGGGTAAAAAAACAGAGAAAGATCACTTCCTGCTTCCAGCATCAAGAGAAAAAAAAATTGAAATATGCTCGGAACACTGTTTTTCTTAACAAAGTTTTGCCTTCAAAGGAAATTATTTTACCAAAGCCTGACTGACCTGGGAGTACAGATGTACCCAAATCCAACTCCTTCCGGCTTTCTTCTCTCATCTAAGGAAGGGAAGCGGGGAAATCTAAGAAGCACTTTTGAAGTCACAGCCCGTGGACCCAGTTTCACAAAAAGACTTATACCTAATCATAGGACTAGAAAATTCTTCTCCTTCCCCCACATCTTACCAGTACATCAATAGGGCTCCCGTATAATAACAAGAGATGGCAGCTAAAAGAACTGCAAGCTTGAGAGCTTATATAAGAGAGTGGCTAGGGATGCCCAAAGACAACAGAGGAGACAAAAAAAAAAGGATGTTAGAGGAAATTTTAGCCTCTGACATAACACGTACAGCAAGCAGTAAACACTGCCAGACTCTTACCAGATATACATAAAATCTCATACTAAAAATTGACTTAACTTCAGTTTCTTTTGCTTGATATATTATTTCCAACTTTTACGAAAAAAATTACAAGGCATAAGAAATGCAAAAAAATACTTTGCTTTTTGCAAAAAAAAATGTTTGAAGAAACAGAGCAAGCATCAGACTCAGATATGTCAGCGATTTTGCAAGTATCAGATGAGGAATTTAAAATAATTCTGATAAACAGGCTATAGCCTCTAATAGAAAAAGTGGAAAACATGTAAAAATAGAGAGGTAATGTAAGCACATGGGTAGTGAAAACTCTAAGAAAGAATTCTAGAAATAAAAAACATTTTAACAGCAATAAAGAATGTCTTTAATGGGTTTATCAGTATGTTGGATGAGGACAAGAGGAGAGTTAGGGAGTTTGATGATATGTCAATAAAAATTTCTCAAACTGAGAAGCAAATGTATAGAAGAATGAAAAAATAGGAAAAGAATATTCAAGAATGGGGAAACAATTACAAAAGGTATAACAGACACATAACGGTGATTCAAAAAGAAGAAGAGAAAGGAACAGAAGAAATATTTGAAAGAAAAATGGCTGAGAATTTTCTAAATTAATGACAGACACAAAACCACATCCAAGAAGCTCAGAGAACACCAAGCAGAATAAGTACACACAAAAACAATAATAATCTATACTTTGGCATATTCTATTCAAACTGCAGAAAATCAAAGACAAAGAAAAAAATCTAGAAAGAAGCCAGAGAAGTTAAAACACCTTACCTAGAACACCTTACCTAGAAACAAAAATAAAAATTACTTCAGACTCTTCTTTAAAAACTACGCAAGCAAAGTGACATTGGCATCATGGCAGCGTGAATTCTTTTTGCTCCCTCCTTTGATTTACAACTAATTGGACATTCATAAGCAAAAAAATTGCCTCTGCACAGCACATTTGGACCCAAGGGATCCCTCCATCTGCGTACCAGAAAGTGGGTGGGTTGGACCATGGAGGAGGCTGTGGAGAGAGGGGAGTGGTGGTGGAGGGGCAGAAGTAGAGATGATCGTGGTGGCAGCAAAGGCAGTAGTGGGCCAGCACACTTTTCTGGCAAAGGAGGTGGAAGGTGAAGGCAGTGAGTGGGGATCTGTCTGGCCACATGTGCTGCAGCTGTTGGGACCCATTGCTCTCTCTGAGGAGAGACTGCAGTGACTGGGGTGGGAGGAGGAAAGGGAAGAAGGCAGACAAAGAGAACTGAAGGAAAGCATTTCCTGCTGTCAGCCACTGGATTCTGGAAAGAGGACCAACCACAGGCCTTGGGGCAGCCCCTACTCAAGGATACCTCTACTGGGTTGTGGGCACAAAGCCCACATGCTAAGTACACACCTCCCCTCACTCTGCCACCACCCTTTTTATTTTTCCTCTGCCAACGTTTTTTATTCTGTACTCACAACTTTAGTGGCAAGTCAAATTACTTCAAAGGCAGCAGAAGAGGCACTTTTCATTAAGCACTATGAAAAAATCACAGTATTACAAAAAGAAAATGACAATTTTCTAGCAACCAAACTCAAAGACACAGAATATTGTGATCTAACTGATAAAGAACTCAAAATAGCTCTTATGAAGAAATTCAATGAGCTACAAGAAAACTTAGAAAAGTAATACCATCTTGGAAATAAAATTAACAAACGGAAGGAGTACTTTACCAAATAGATTAAAATTCTAAAAAAGAAGCAAACAGAAATTTTAGAGCTAAATAACTCAATAAATGAGATGAAGAATGCATTAAAAAACAGTGGAAATAGAGAAGATCAGATGGAAGAGAAAATAAGTGAGCTTGAGGACAGGAATATAGAAATGATTCATGTGGAAAAGGAGAGAGAACTGAGAACTAATAGAACTGAGAAAAATGAAGAAACCCTAGAGAACTATCAGACTCCATTAGGAGAGCCAACATAAGATTAATGGGTATACCAGAAGAAAAGAGAGAGCGAAGGGAGCAGAGAGTGTATTTTGAGAAATAATAGCTGGGAAATTCCCAAACATGAGGAAGAAACTGAATATACAAGTCCACAAACACTAATGTGTTCTAATAGAACACATTATTTTCTTGACACAAAGGACCTTCTCCAAGACACATTATATTAAAGCTGTCAAAAATCAATAATAAATAAGGAATTTTACAGGAAGTAAGGGAAAAAAAGACAGTAACTTAAAAAAAGAACCCTCATTAGTCTATTAGCAGATTTCTCAGCAGAAACTCTACAGGCCAGGAGAGAGTAGAAAGACATATTCAAAATATTGAAAGATACAACCTACCAGCCAAAAACACTTTATCCAACAAATTTATCTTTTAAATATGAAAGAGAAATAAAGGCTTTCTCAGACAAACAAAAGCTGAGGGAATTCACCACCAATAGACCTGCCTTACAAGAAGTGTTGAAAGGAACATGTCAAGATGAAATACAAATACAAATGTACACAAAATTTTGTTTAAGGTAATAAATGAAATTAGAAAACTGTAACTCTTTTTGAATAGTATATTAAACTCTTAATTACAACATAAAAGTTAAAGGAAAAGAGCATTAAAAAGAACTGTAGCTACTACAACTTGGTAAAAAATAATCACAGCATTAAAAGAGATATTTTGTGACTTCAAAAATATAAAAGGTGAACAGTAAAAGGATGGAATCTTTATAGATGAATGAAGATAAATTGCTATCAGCAGAAAAGGACTATTTTATCTATAAGATGTTTTATGTAAACCTCATGGTGACCACAAAGCAAAAATCTAGAACAGAGGCAGGAAACATAAAAAAATGGGAGACTGAGCAAATCACCATGGAAAACAGCCAACTTACATACGTATATCAAAACAGAAGGAAAAAGAAACAATAGAGAGACAAAATAACCAGAAGGCAAAAGATAAAATGGCAGCAGCAAGTCCTTACATATCAATATTCACCCTAAATGTAAATATATTGACCTCACCAATCAAAAGGCACTGAGTGGCTGGATGGGTTAAAAAAAAACAATAAGACCTAACTATATGCTGCCTCCAGGAGACTTATTTCAGCTCTAAAGACACACATAGGCTCAAAGTGAAGGGATGGAAGATGATATCCAGCTAGTGGAAACCAAAGAAGGCTGGTATAGCCATATTTATATCAGACAAAATAGTCTTCAAACCAAAAAGGCTAACTAGAGACAAAGAAGCTAGGTAAGTTGTTACTGGTGAGTTTTGCTTTTTTCCTTATGTGGCATGTTTATGAATTATGAGACTCCAACTAAAGCTATGAAAATGCAAATTCTAATGCCTTCAAAACATTTCTTTCCATACATCACTGAGGGGAGAGGGGGCAGTCATGGGAGTTGGCAGTAACCAATGAATGAAATATTATATTTCAACACATTTTTGGAAGAAGAGCACAACTTGTCACAGGTTGGCAGTGCAGGGGAGAAAGCTACCACCTAGTGAACTATGGAGGGACTGCATGGAGATTAGACCTCCTCTGCTGAAGCTCCAAGAGGCTCTGGGTTCTGAGTCGATGGCACATTGCAGGGCAGGAGCAGCTGAAGGTCTGTATACTGTAGTCCCCCTTTTTCACAGGGGATACATTTCAAGGCCCCCCACTGGATGCCTGAAACTGCAGATAGTACCAAACCCTATATATACTATGTTTTTTTCTATACATACATACCTATGATCAAGTTTAACTTATAAATGAGGCATAGTAAGAGATTAATGATAAAGGAGTTAGTGCATCAAGAAGATATAACAATAGTAAATATATTTATGCTCCCAACACCTGAGCACCCAAATACATTAAACAAATACTAACAGATCTTCAGGGAGAAATAAACAATGATGAAATAATAGTAGGGGACTTCAATACCTCACTATCAGCAATGGATAGATTATCCAGACAGAAAATCAACGAGGAAATATTGTTATTGAACTACACTTTAGAACAAATGGACTTAACAGACATATGCAGAACATTCCATCCTACAGCAACAGAATACACATTCTTCTCAAGTACACATGGAACATTTTTCAGGATAGATCATATGATAGGCCACAAAACAGTTAGTAAATTTAAGAAGATTGAAATCATACCAACTCTCTCTCCTGGCTACAATTGTATGAAATTAGAAATCAACAAGAGGAAAGTGAGGAGATCTACAATTATATGGAAACTAAACATACTTCTAAACAACCATTGGGTCAAAAAAGAAATCAAAACGGAAATAAAGAAAATATCTAGAAACAAATGAAAATGGAAATATAACACATCAAATATTGTGGGATTTAGTAAAAACAGTTCTGAGACGAAAGTTTATAGCAATAAACGCATATATGAAGAAATTGTTGTTAGTGCTGTGGAGTCAATTCTGACACCTAGCTACCCTGTGGACAGCAACGCAGAACCCTCCCTGGTCTTTTTGCACTATCCTCTTACCTTCCAGTGCTATGTCAGACAGTGCTCCACTGCTATTCATAGGGTTTTCAAGGCCAATTTTTTTTAGAAGTGGGTGGCCAAGTCCTTCTTCCTAGTCTGCCTTAGTCTAGAAGCTCCACTGAAACTTGTCTACCATGGGTGACCCTCCTGGTATTTAAAATACTGGTGGCAGACCTTTCAGCATCACAGCAACACACAGCTGCCACAGTATGATGACTGATAGAGGGGTGGTGTGATTCCCTCACTGGGAAGAAAACCCAGGCCATGGTGGTGACAGCACCAGCTCTTAATCACTAGACCACCAGGGTATTGCAAAGGTAGAAAGTCCAAAATAAGTAACCTAACTTTGTATCTCAGAGGGGAATGGGGCAGGGGGAGGGTGAAAGGGATAATTCGGTACATGTGTGTGGTGATGGGTTGTAATTAGTATTTTGGTGGTGAACATGATGTAATCTATGCAGAAATAGAAGTACAATGATGTACACCTGAAATTTTTACAATGTTATAAACCAATGTTACTGCAATAAACAAAAAATTAGGAAAAAAAAAAAGAAACTAGAAAAAGAAGAACAAATTAAGCACAAAGTTATCAAGGAAGGAAATAACAAAGATCCGAGTGGAAATAAACGAAATGGAGACCAGAAAAACAATAGAAGGGGTCAACAAAACTAAAAGCTAATTCTTTGAAAAGTAAACAAAATTGACAAATCTTTAGCTAGACTAAGAAAAAAAAAACTCAAATAAATAAAATTAGAAATGAAAAAGGAAAAATTACAACTGATACTACAGAATTACATAGAATCATGAGACTACTATGAACAATTATATGCCAACAAATTATACAACCTAGAAAAAATGGATACATTTCTAGAAACACACAACCTGCTAAGACTGAATCAGGAAGAAATAGAAAATCTGAACAGACCAATAAAGAGTGAAAACATTGAATCAGTAATCAAAAACTCCCAACACAGAAAACTCTAGAACCAGATGGCTTCACTGGGGAATTCTACCAAACATTAAAGAAAAATTAACACCAATTGTCTTCAAACTCTTTGAAAATATTGAGGAGGAGGGAATATTTTCAAACTCATTCTATGAAGCCAGCATTACCTTGATACCAAAGCCAGATAAGGACATCGCAAGAAAAGAAAACTATAGACCAATATCCCTGATGAATATAGATGCAAAAATTTTCAAAAAATATTGCAAACTAAATTCAAGAATACATTACAAGTATTATACACAATGACCAAATGGGATTTATCCCTGGGATGTTAGGATGGTTCAAAATATGGAAATCAATAAATATAATACATCACATCAATGAAATGAAAAATAAAAATCACATGATCATCTTTCTAGATTCAGATAAAGCATTTGACCAAATACAACATATTTTCATGATAAAACCTCTTAACAGATTGGGTATAGAAGGACTATACCTCAACATAATAAAGGTTGTATACGACAAATCCACAGCTAACGTTATACCCAATAAAGAAAAATTGAAAGTGTTTCCTCTAAGATCAGGAACAAGAGACTGCACCTGCTCTCACAACTCCTATTCAGTATTAGTACTGGAGGCCCTAGCTAGAGCAATTAGGCAAGACAAAGAAATAAAAGGCATCCAAATCAGAAAAGAAGAGGTAAAATTTTCACTATTTGCTGATGATGTGACCTTATATACAAAAAGTCCCAGAGAGTCAGTCAAAAAACTGTTGGAATTAATCAAAAATTTCAGTAAAGTGGCAGGATATGAAATCAACATACCAAAATCATTTGCATTCCTTTACAATGAAGAAGCATCTGAAAAACAAATAAAGAAAACTATCCCATTCATAATAACGTCAAAAACAATAAAGTACTTAGGAATACATTTAACCAAGGAAGCAAAAGACCTGCACAATGAAAACTACACGACTTTGCTCAAACAAATCAAAGAAGATACAAACAAATGAAAAGACACATCATGTTCGTGGGTCAGAAGAATTAATATTATTAAAGTGGTTATATTACTCACCTTCATCTACAGAATCAATGCAATCTCCATCAAAATATCAAAGGCATTCTTCACAGAAATAGAAGAAACAAACCTAAAATTTCTGTGAAACCACAAAAGACCCTGAATAGCCAAAGCAATCCTGAGAAAGAACCAAGTCAGAGATATCACGCTTCCAGATTTCAAACTATACTACAAAGCTATAGTAATAAAACAGTATAATACTGGCACAAAAAAAGATGCATTGACCAACAGAACAGAATAGAGAGCTCAGAATTAAATCCATATACAATCAACTAATATTTGACAAGAAAGCCAAGAATGTCCAATGGGGAAAGGATAGTCTCTTCAACAAATAGTGTGGGAAAACTGGAGAAACACATACATACAAATGAAACTGGACCATTATCTCACACCATTCCCAAACGTTAACTTGAAATGGATCAAAGACTTAAACATAAATGGTGATACCATAAAACTTCCAGAAAAATCCATGGAGAAGAAGCTCAATGATTTCTTGAACGTGATGTCAAAAGCACAAATAACAAAAGCAAAAATCAACAAATGGGACTATATCAAACTCAAAAGCTTCTGCACAGCAAAACAAACAATTAACAAAATGAAAAGACGACATACAAAATGGGAGAAATTTTCCACAAACCATATATCGGATAAGAGGTTAACATCCAAAAATTATAGAGAACTCAGTTAACTTAATAATAAAAAAAACAAATTATCCAATTAAAAGAATGGCAGAAAAACTAAATAGACGTTTTTCCAAAGAGGACATCAAAACAGCCAATAGGCACATGAAAAGGTGCTTAACAGCATTAATCATTAGGAAAATGCAAATCAAAACCACAAGGAGATATCACCTCACACCTGTTAGAATGGCTATCATCAAGAAGACAAGAGACAACAGATGCTGGTGAGGATGTGGTGAAAAGGGAACACTCATACATTGTTGATAGGAGTATAAATTGGTTCAATCACTATGGAAACCAATGTGGAGGTTCCTAAAAAAATTAAAAATAGATCTACCGTATTATCCAGCAATTCCACTTCTGGGTATATACCCAAAGGAAATGAAAACAGGAGTTTTACAAGATATATGCACTCCCACATTTATTGCGGCATTACTCACAATAGCCAAGATATGGAAACAACCCAAATGCTCACTAGTGGATGAATGAATAAAAAAGATGTGCTACATATACACAATGAAATATTATTCAGCCATGAGATAGGAGGATATCCTGACACTTGTGACAACATGGATGGAACTTGAGCACATTATGCTCAGTGAGATGTCAGACAAAGACAAGTACTGTACGCTACCACTTTTATGTGGAATCTAAAAAAGTCAAACTTGGAAAAAACAGAGAGTAAAATGGTGGTTACCAGTGGATGGGGTGGGGGTAGATAAAATTGATGGTGTTTAAGGGTATAGATTTGTAACAAGTAGTGAATAGGCCATAGAGATTGAATGTCCAGTATAATAAACCTAGACAATAGTATTGTACTATAATTATGTAATGTGATAAATAGTGCTACATCAACAATCATATTACAATATATAAATGTATCAAAGTAACACGCTGTACATCTTAAACTTACCCAATGTTACATGTGCAATTTATTCAATAAAAGAAATGTGCAATCTGAGATGGAGTGGAGTGAAATATTTAAAATTTTGAAACAAAACAGAAAAAAAAAAACCACCAACCTAGAATTTTTTATCTAGCAAATTATCCTTAACAGTGAGAGAAAAATAAAGATATCCTCAAAAACAAACAAAAATTGAAGGAATTTGTTGCTAGTAGACCTTTCTTGTGAAAAGTATTAAAAGAAGTTCTCAGAAAAGGAATATGATGTAGGTCAAAAATTTGTATATATGTAAAGAAAGGAAGAGCATTAGAGAAGGAATATATAAACATAAAATAAGATCTTTTATTTTTCTTATTATTTTTATGATCTAAAGATTAAGTTTGCTCAAATAATAATAGCAACAATGTATTTGGTGATTATAGCTTGTGGGTAAATGAAGTGATTGACAGCAATGTTATAAAGGGTACGGAGGGAGGAGTTGGGGGTATCATGTTATAAGGTATGCGCACTACCTGTGAAGTGGTATAGTCATAAATGTTCATTGCAAAAACTAGGCCAATCCCTAAATAAATCTTTTAAAAGAATAGTAATTTATATGGTAAGAAATAGGAAAATATTGAATTATATAAAATAACGAATTAAAACCATAGGTTGCAGAAAAAGAGTAGAAAACAAACAAGAAGAAATAAAGAACAAGGACAACAAACAAAAAATAGTTACAAACCTGATAGATATTAATTTAACTCTATCAATAATCACTTTAATGTGGCTGGTCTAAATACACGAATTAAAAGATGGAAATTGTCAGAATAGATACAAAAACAGAATCAACTCTATGTTTTCTACAAGAAATGCACTTTAAAGATAAAGATACATAAAAATTAAAAATAAAGGGACAGATAAAGATATGTAATCTTAACACTAATTAAAAGAAAGTTGGAGTCGCTGTATTAATTTCAGCCAAAGCAGATTTCTGAGCAAAATAAATTATCAGGGATAAAGAATGGCATTACATAATGATAATGCGGTCAGTTCTCCATGAAGATGTGCATCCTTAATGTATATGCCAAACAACAATGTCAAAATATATGAGGCAAAAACTGATAGAACTTCAAGATGAAATAGACAAATCTACTATTATTGGTGGAAACTTCAACACTCTTCTATCACTAATAGGCAGATCCAACAGGCAGCAAGAGGAAAATCAGTAAGGATACAGTTGAACTGAACGGCATCCTCAGTCAATGGGATCTAATTGATATTCATGGAATACTTCCTCCAACAACAGTGAATGCACATTCCTCTCACACTCACTAAGATTGATCACATTCTGGCCTAATGTAATAAAGACAAGGACAGAAAATACAATTTATACAGATTTGGAATGAAGAAATAGAATGGTTTTTGTTCACAGATGACATGATTTTCTGTGTAGAAAATCTCAAAGAATCATCAACAACAAAAAGTAGAATTAATATCAATTACAATAAGGTTAAAGGACAAAAGGTTAATATACAAAAGTCAATTGCTCACCTACATACCAGCAATTTACAACTAGAATTTGAAATTAAAAACACAGCAGCATTTACGTTAGCACCAAAATATGAAATAGTTAAGTATAAATTTGACAAAATATATACATGATCTATATAAGAAAAACTACAAAACTCTGATGAAGGAAGTCAAAGAGGAACTAAATAAATGGAGAGAGAGTCCATGTTCAAGGATAGGGAGACCCAAAATTGTTTAGTTGTCAGTTCTTCCCAACTTGAGCTGATTCAACACAATCCCAATCAAAATCTCAGAATGTTATTTTGTGAATATCGACAAACTGATTCTAAACTTTATATAGAAATGCAAAAACTCTGAATAACCATTGCAATATTGAAAGAGAAAAGCAACACTGAAGGATATAATTTAAAGACTTACTATAATGCCACTGTATAAAGCTTAAAATAAAGCTTACTATAAAGCCGTTAAGACAGTGTGTTACTAGTAAAAGAATCAACAAATCGATCAATAGTACAGAATGAAGAGCTCAGAAGTAGACCCACACAAAAATACTCAATGGATCTTTGACAAAGGAACAAAGGCATTTCAATGGAAAAATGATAGTCTTTTAACAAACAATGCTAGAACAACTGGACATCTGCATAGAAAGAATTAATCTAAGCACTAACCTTACATCTTCCACAAAAATTTATTCAAATTGGGTCATAGACCTAAATGTAAAATGCAAAACTATGAAAATTCTTGAAAGTAATGTATACATGAGAGGATCTGGATGAACTTGATTTTTAGATAGAACACTAAAAACATTATATATGAAAGAAAAAAAATAAGTTGGATTTCATTATAATTAAAATCTTCTGCTCTGCAAATGTCACTGTTAACGGAATGAAAAGACAAGCCATACATATGGTAAAATTTTTGCAAAATACACATCTGATAAAGAATTTATATCCACAATTGCTAAAAACTCTTAAAATTCAACAATAAAAACCAAACAACCCGTTTAAAAAGTGGACAAAAAATTGAAACAGACATCTCACCAAAGAAGATAGATAGGTTGTAAGTAAACATATAAAAAGTGGCCAGATTTCATATGCTATTAGAGAATTGCAAATTATAACGAAATGTGATACTACTACACCCCCTTTAGGATGGCTAAATCTAAAACACTGACAACACCAGATGCTTGAGAAGATGTGGAGCCACAGTACCTCTCATCATTGCTGGTGGGACTGCGAAATGGTACAGCCACTATGGAAGAGAGTTTGGTAGTTTTATACAAAGCTCAACATAGTCTAAATACATGTTATGTATTGAATTGTTCTCTCTCCAGAAAGATATGTTGAAATTCTAACCCTGAGTACCTCAGAATGTGGCCTTATTATGAAATAGGTCTTTACAGAGGTAATAAATTTTAAATGAGGTCATCAGGTTGGGGCCTAATCCAATATGACTAGTGCCTTTATAAAAAGGGAAAATTTGGACCCAGTGACAGAACGCACCTAGGGAAAAGGGTCATGGAGGATGGGAGTGATGAATTTACAAACCAAGGAACACCAAAGATTGCCAGTAAACTACCAGAAATTCAGAAGAGGCAACTAAGGATCCTTCCCCTACAGGTTTTACAGAGATCATGTTCCTGCCAACACTGTGCTTTCAGACTTGGAGCCCCCAGAATTGTGCAACAATAAATTTCTGTTGTTCTAAGCCACCCAGCTTGTTGTACTTTGTTATTGCAGCCCTAGCAAAGTAATACACCATAATTTCAAACAGTTATACTCTCAAGTATTTTTCAAAATGAGCTGAAAGCATATGTCCACACAAAACCTGCACATGGATATTTATAGCAGCTTTATTAGCGATTGTCAAAAATCGGAAGGTATCAAGACACTTTTCAATAGCTGAATGGATAGGACCAACCCCAGTGGCCTAGTCGTTAAGTTCGGCATGCTCCACTTCAGCGACCCTGGGCACCGACCTATACCACTCATTTGGCAGTGGCCATGCTGTGATGGTGGCTAACATAAAAAAAAGAGGAAGATTGGCAATGGATATTAGCTCAGGATGAATCTTCCTCAGCAAAGAAGAAGATTGGCGACAGATGTTAGCTCAGGGCAAATCTTCCTCAGGAAAAAAAAAAAAAGTGAATGGATAAACAAACTATTCCATACAATGGAATACTATTCAGTCATACAAAGAAATAAGCTATTAAGGCATGAAGACATGGAGGAACTATTTTTTTTTTCCCATTATTTTATTGAGGTCATAATGGTTTACAACATTGTGTAGTTTCAAGTGTACATCATTATTCATTGGTTTCTATATAGACTGCATTGTGCTCACCACCAGTAGTTTTTATCTGTCACCATACATATGTGCCACTTTACCCCTTTTTCCCAACCCCCAACCCCCTTACCCTCTGGTAACCATTAATCTATTCTCTTTATTGCTGTGTTTATCCTCCACATATGCGTGAATTCATGCAGTATTTATCTTTATCTTTCTGGTTTATTTCACTTAACATCATACCCTCAAGCTCCATCCATGTTGTTGCATATGGGATGATTTTGTCATTTTTATGGCTGAGTAGTATTTCATTGTATATATATAGAACATTCCATTGTATATATATAGATATACCATATCATCTTTGTCCTTTCATCTGTAGAAGGAGACTTGGGTTTCTTCCATGTCATGACTATTATGAATAATGCTGTGCTGAATATAGGGTGCATAAATCTCTTTGAATTGTTGATTTCAAAGTTCTTTGGATAAATATCTGGTAGTGGGAAGTTGGATGGTATGGTATTTCTATTTTTAATTTTTTGAGAAATCTCCATACTCTTTTCCATAGTGGCTGCACCAGTTTGCATTCCTATCAGCAGTATATGAGGGTTCCTTTTTCTCCACATCCTCTCCAACCTTTGTTATTTTTTTTCTTGGTAATTGTAGCCATTCTGAGAGGCTTAAGGTGATATCTCATCATAGTTTTGATTTGCATTTCCCTAATAATTAGTGATGTTGAATATCTTTTCAGGTGCCTTTTGTCCATCTATATATCTTTTTTTGGAAAAATGTCTGTTTATATCCCCTGCCCATTTTTTGATTGGGTTGTTTGTTTTTTTGTTGTTGAGTTGTATGAGTTCTTTATATATTTTAGAAATTAACCCTTGCAGGATATGTGATTTGCCAATATTTTCTCCCGTTTCATTTTGTTCGTGGTTTCCCTTGCTTTGCAGAAGCTTTTTAGTCTGATGTAGTCCCATTTATTAATTTTTTTTTGTCCTCTTGCCTGAGTAGACATGGTATTCAAAAAGATGCTGCTAAGATTGATGTCAAAGAGTGCACTGTCTATAGTTTCTTCTAAGAGTTTTATGGTTTCAGGTCTTACATTCAAGTCTTTAATCCATTTTGAGATAATTTTTGTGTATAATGCGAGAAAATGATCTACTTTAATTCTTTTGCATGTAGATGTCCAGTTTTCTCAACACCATTTATTGAAGAAACTTTCCTTTCTCCATTGCATGTTCTTGGCTGCTTTGTTGAAGATTAGCTGACCATAGATGTATGACTTTATATCTGAGCTTTCAATTCTGTTCCATTGATCTGTGTGTCTGTTTTTGTGCCAGTACCATGCTGTTTTGATTGCTATAACATTGTAGTACATTTTGAAATCAGGGATTGTGATGCCTCCCGCTATGTTCTCTTTTCTCAGGATTTCTTTGGTTATTCGAGGTCTTTTGTTGTTCTATATAAATTTTAGGATTCTTTGTTCTATTTCTGTGAGGAATGTCACTGGGATTCTGATTGGGATTGCACTGAATATGTAAACTGCTTTAGGCAATATGGACATTTTAACTATGTTTATTCTTTCAATCCATGAGCATAGAATATATTTCCATTTCCTTACATCTTCTTTGATATCTTTCAATAATGTCTTATACTTTTCAGTGTATAGGTCTTTCACCTTCTTGGTTAAATTTATTCCTAAATATTTTATTCTTTTTGTTGTGATTGTAAATAGGACTGTATTCTTAACTTCTCTTTCTACTAATTTGTTATTAGTGTATAGAAATGCAACTCATTTTTGTAGGTGGATTTTGTACCCTGCAACTTTCCTGTAGTTATTGATTATTTCTAATAGTTTTCTGATGGATTCTTTAGGGTTTCCTATATATAGAATCATGTCTTCTGCAAACAGCGAGAGTTTCATTTCTTCCTTTCCAATTTGAATTCCTTTTATTTCTTTTTCTTGCTTAATTATTCTGGCAGAAGCCTCCAGTACTATGTTGAATAGGAGTGGTAAGAGTGGGCGCCCTTGTCTTATTCCTGTTCTAGGAGAGAAGGCTTTCAATTTTTCCCCATTGAGTATGATGTTGGCTGTGGGTTTGTCATATATAGCCTTTATTGTGTTGAGATACTTTCCTTCTATACCCATTTTATTGAGAGTTTTTATCATATATGGATATTGGATCTTGTCAAATGCTTTCTCTGCATCTATGGAGAGGTTCATGTGGTTTTTATTCCTTGTTTTGTTAATTTGGTGTATCACATTGAATGATTTGTGGATGTTGAATCATCTCTGCATCCCTGGTATAAATCCCACTTGATCATGGTATATGATCATATTAATGTATTGCTATATTCAGTCTGCCAAAATTTTGGTTATAATTTTTGCATCTGTGTTCATCAGCAATATTGGCCTGTAATTTTCCTTCTTTGGGCTTCCTTGTCTGTTTTTGGTATCAGAGTGATGTTAGCCTCATAGAATGAGTTAGGAAGCATTCTGTCTTCAGATTTTTGGACCCACTGGTTGTTCAGTAGCATGTTTAGTCTCCACATATTTGTGCCTTGCCCAGCTTTTTCCTTCTAGTTGATTTCTAGTTTTGTAGCACTGTGGTCGGAAAAGATACTTGATATGATTTCAATCTTCTTAAATTTATTGAGGCTTTTCTTGTTTCCCAACATATGATCTATCTTTGAGAACGTCCCATGTGCAATGGAAGAACCTTAAATGCATATTGTTATGTGAAAGAAGCCAGTCTATAAAGGCAATGTACTGCATGATTCCAACTATTTGGTATTCTGGAAAAGGAAAAACTGTAGAGACAGTAAAAATATCAGTGATTGCTTGAGGTTCAAGTGGGAAGGAGAAACGGATGAATAGGTGGAGCACAGGGAATTTTTAGGGAAGTGAACTATTTTGTATGATAATGTAATGGTGGATACATGAAATTATGCATTTGTCAAAGCCTGTAGAACTGTACCACACAAAGAGTAAAGTCTAATATAAACTATGGATCTCAGTTAATAATAATGTATCAATATTACTTGATCAATTATAACAAATATACAACACTAATGCAAGATATTAATAATGGAACTTGTGGATGAGTAATAATATACAGGTTGAGGTGTACTTTCTTCTCAAATTTTCTATAAACCTACAACTTCTCTAAAAAATACAATCTATTAATTTTAAAAATAAAATAAAACTGTCATAGAGAAAATAGAAATTATATAGAAATTAGGCTGGCATGTTGCTCTTCAGCATCAATAGGAATCATAATAGATCAAAATGATACTTTGAAAATGCTCAGGGAAACTGTCAACCCTAAATTCTACATTTTCTTAAAATATAATTCAAGAACAAGTCTAAATAAAGGTGTATTCTGAAAAAGAATGCAAGTTTAGCACACATAGACCCTTCCTGAAAGAATTACTAAAGGATATATTTCAATCAGAAGTAAATTGAACCCAGAAGGCAGGAATGGGATGCAAGGAGCAATGCACCTAAATATTAGAAACTCTCTAAATCAAAAGTTTCAACGTCTGAAGCTTGTTTTCTTGACATACTAGCAGAAGCCATTTTTTTTTGTCCTTTCAGAGTAATAAAACCAGTATTTCATTATGAAAAAAAAACAGCAACCCAAAATTTCATATTTCTGAATATGTTGGTCTTTAGATATGTGGATATAAAAACTTAACAAACTAGTGGTTAATTGCCTACTTCATTAGATACTACCAAGTTTATATTAAACTTCTGTGCAAAGTACAAACTATTGAGGACATTTTATTTGAGAAGTTTTATAAATACCAGCACTAGTGTCACATTCTGTGATAAATCCCAGTTACATTTGATTTAATCCAGAACAGGAAGGTATATTACAGGGCAAAATATCACTCAAATATGTGGGTTCTTTCATGGATGGTGTCATATCATGCCTGCAATTTCTGTCCTTACTGGCTATATGTGACAAATTAGCAATGGGCCCTGATTATCTGGGCATACTAAGGATAGTAAAAATCATACACAACTTGGGTCAAATGGGCAGCATGATGACTCATTCTTTTGAACAACAACAAAAAACTTATCAAGAATAAACAGAAGGTAGCTATAAACAGGCTTCTTCACAGATGTGCTTGCATATGGGTTGAACAGCACACATTTAAAAGACTTTAATTATTATCTAGCACAGTAAATGAATTGCTCTGCAGCCATGAGTACATCTTGAGCCAGAAAATGCATGTAGGGTTGTGAAATAGTTTTCCAATCCCCTCCAGCTCTTCCGTAACAAAGATGCTACCACAGGTACCCTTATAAATCTCCATTTCCTAGGGATTACTTCAAAATCAGCTCTGGTCTAAAAATTGTCATGTGCTCACGGGCTAGAGATTTGTTTTTAATCTAATTTATTTTAAGCCAATTTGGCCATTGTAAACACACATTACTAAGATTTATCTTCAGACTCTGAATGAGGCACTATAAATTATCTTTTAAAGATCTGGGAAGAAAAAAAGTCAGAAACCAAAAACTGTGTGAAAAAGCAAGAAAAGAAGAAGTGCAGAGGGTGTCTAGAGGTAGCTGTTTGGGGACAAGATTAGTTCTGGCTCCAGTATTACCTCTGTAAGGGTCCCCAGGCAATTTATTTAAATTTCTTCCTACTCAGTCTTATGTGTTATGAATGAATAATAATAGCTTCTTTAGCCATTCCATAGCATGAGTTGAGAGGCCAGTTAGTAATCAAATAAAAGCAATTTGAAAGTACAAATTATCATATAAATGTCATCATCATTATCATCATCATTATTTTATTAATTAATATACCTTGGAAGTGTTCGAGGTTTCCAATGGTTAAGTGGCAGTGCCAGCCATCATTTTCATTATCTGATTTTACTGAATGCCTCCTAATCTCTTGCACAAGGGCTCACACAGAAATCCACCACATGCACAGGAACATACACACTAGATTCACACCCCTACCTCCTTGCTTGGCTCTTCTCCTTGTTTGCTTTGTAGAGACAGTTGGTGTTTATAAGCCTAAAAAGGTAGACATTTCTTTGACAAATAAAATAAGGAAAAGGAGGAATTGGAAAATAACTGAATAAAAAGCAGAAAAAAAGTCACAAGGAAAGAGAAACATAAAAGCTAATAGTACTCAGTAAAGAATTGCATGGTTCCCTCACTCCCAAATCAGCAAAGTCTTGCAGATCAGAAGTCATGAACCAAAAGACAGAAAAATCACCCTATGCTGAATTATTCTTGGCCTTAAAACGTTCAGAAGAAAATGCAACTGCAGCAGATCATAGCAAAAGCACTTAAAAAGCCGACCATGGCAGTGAGCGGTGGTAGACGTGGAACTTCTGCGAGGGTATAGGTGTGGGTGGGGGGACATGTACTTGTGTGCAGGGGCAGGAGAGACAAAGAGGTGGAGAGATAATTGTCACTCATATAGTCAGGGCCCTCGAATCCCACAGAAACGTACCAGTGTGCCCTGTAGTTTAAATATATTTTTGTTTCTGTTAAAATGATTAAAGAAGACAATTTAGGTGATATAAACAAACTTAAACACTTCACGATGTGGAGAGTCTCCACTAAGAGAACTGCGAGGTAGGGGAGAAAGTGGCAAGCTTTTATAGAGGAGAAAATAAGGAATAAGAAAGAGAAAAATAGAAAATGAATAAGGAGCAAGGAAAGAAGTATGGAGCCCAGGGCTGGCTTGGTGTTTGAGGACTGACTGACTGGAGACACTGCATTTCGGGTCAAGCAGAGCATTTACAGGGACATGCAAGTTATCTAAACTTCAGTTCACTGATGTGGGACCCTCCGCAGAAGCAGCTCCATCTTGGGCCTAGAAATTATTTCAACATTTCCGAAGGACCCACACCTGCAGCTCTTCTTTGGAGGAAGCCTTCAGGCTCAGGAGGCCTCTTGTCAACGTGTGCAGAGATCTGAAAGTAACTAAGAGTGTATGTCCCCTGAGAGCAGCCCTTAGCCAATGACTGACTGCTCAGCAGCAGAAGAGAAAACTCGGCAACCATGCTTCATGTCAGGTCACACAGGACATAGCTGAAGCTACCTCTATGGCACTCACCCTGGCTTGACTTCATTCCCTTCCCCCTCCTGCTTTCCCACTCCCTTAAATATTTCCCTCTCAAAAATTTCCTCAATAGATCCCTTGCACGAGGATCCTCTTCTCAGTCTGCTTCTGGATATCTCTACCTAAGAGAGAGGGTGATGTTGCTTGGTCTCTCTCCTTGGACCTTCTACTGTTCTATGCAGGGAATTTTCTAACTGCCTCCAAACCTGGGGCACTCTGTGTGCCAGAGACAGTAGTGTCATCTGTAGAACTGGCAGCAGTCAGGGCCTGTGATGGTTAATTTTATGTGTTGACCTGGCTGGTGCTCAAATATGTGGTCAAACATTATTCTGGATATTTCTGTGAGAGTGTTTTAGAATGAGATTAAGATGTAAATCAGAGGACTTTGAGTGAAGCACACTGCCCTCTACAATGTGGGTGGGCCTCATTCAATCGGTTGAAGGCATGAATAGAACAAAAGACTGACCTCCACAGAGCAAGAAGGAATTCTGCCAGCAGACAGCCTTTGGACTTGAACTACAACATTGCCCCTTTCCTGGCTCTACCGCCTGCCAGCCTGCCAGCCTACTCTTCAGAATTTGGACTTCTGGATTTTGAATTTCTCTTTCTCTGGAGGACCCAGATTAATATAAGGCATATAAAACAATTGTTCAGTAACTTTGAAATTGGTGAGGCTGCAAGACTTACTTGCAGCAGGAAATACATTATTAATGGACAACACACACAGTATTTTCTGTTAAACATAGTAATCTAAACTTTTGTCGAGAATGCTTGCTTTTTATTTTAAATATTTTGAAGCGTGCTAGAACACAAGAAGTCAGCAGCCATGAGTCTAGTTGTCTGGGGGAAATTCATGAATACTTAAATAAGAGTTTATACCTATATTCCTAGCCTTTTCTTAATTACGAGACTGGCTTTCCAAACATTTTTTGAGACTTATTCTCCCATGGCTTTCTTAAATATCTTAACACTGCAGATACATCAGAATATCTGATTCCTGTTCTTAGGCCTCCCCCCAAATTATTGGTAAATTGGAGAAATCTTCCTTAGTCTTACTGTCTCTTCTCAACACCTTCCCAAACCCATTACCTTTTCGAAGCACAGGGCCAAAACATGCAAGGATCCCACTCTGGGGATGTCCACTATAGGTAGAATCCTGATTAAAGGAAATTCTGAGCTTCTCTTCCTATGAGAATTTCCTTGCCTCTTACTCAATTACACAGGACCATTCACTTTAGGTCATCAGAATTTATCTTCAAACAAATGCAAATAAACATATTAATATGTATTAAAGGTCTAATGTGAGTTTCACTTCCCTTCCACACCACCCTTCGCACATACAAATACTCTCACTCAGAGTTCTCTTGAGCAGGATTCATAAAATCCTTAATTTGCAATGTTTGAGAAGACACTAAAAATCATTAAATTTGAATTCTTCATTAAAAAGTGAGGCTTAGAGATGTTTCTTGAATTTTAAAAGTTACTCAGCTAATAAGCAGAAGGACCAGAAGAGGACACTGAACTAAAACCATTGTCTTTCCCCAAATCATTTCTCACATTTTTTTAAATTCATGACTTTATTGAGGTATAATTGACATATAACAGAAAATCCCATTGTCATAATATAGCAGGAAGATAACTAGCCATTTTGTAAGTGAGCATAAGTGAGGTCATCTTGTTACACTAAATGGCCCCAGCCCCTCCACTGCGTGACTATTCACTGCTCTGCATGTACTCTAAAAATTCACATGCTCTTCTGATTTATAGCCTCTGCTTAGAGTATGTGCTCTCCAATAGCTTGATAAATTAAAAACTTTGTTTTATGAGTTTCTCTCCAGGAACAGGTTGACCACAGGCAGGAAACACACCTACAAGGTATCCATCACAGCTAACAGAAGAATGGAACAATGTGATGCCTGGAGCCCATCACTCCTGGAGACCAACATCCCTGGACCCTCTCCTTATTGCCCATTTTCCCTATATAACTGCCTGAAGATTCTGTAATCTTTGAAGACGGGTCTTTGAGACATTATTCACCTGTCTTCCGATTTGCCGGCTAATCTAATTAAACTTCGTTTCTCGATCTCTAACTCGTTGTGATTAATTGACTCAGATCGAGGGCGAGCAGAGAGAGCCCATTGCTCAGTATCAATTGTACTTTTTTATTCCAAATGTATTCTATTCTTCCATAAAGAAGATAATTCTCTTAGATCAAATAGTGAGGAAATTCTAGTCCTCCTAGTCATATCTACAAACCTCCCCAATTACAATCGTCATGAACCTTGATGACTCTACTTGATGTTTTATCGTAATGTACAGGAATAAAATCCATTAGATCAAAACTTCTAGCAAAGAATTCACTTTCCCTGACTTAAAAAAAAATAAAATTGATCCAGGTAAAATTTCTGACAATTAAAAGACCTTTAAAGTGCAATTAAAGAAATGGTAAACATTGTTATAAGTTAACTATGAATACATATTTCATCAAATTGCCATTTCAGCCTCCTTCAGTCTCTAACACATAGTCACCCACCCCATGCACACCCAGGAACAGTCTTGACTATTGCCTATTTCAATATTTTAGAAGGTCTTCCCCTTTAAGAATTGCTAGATCTCCAAAGAGAATGAACAATTTATCTCACTGTTTTGTTTTCCAGACATAACCCTCCGTCTGATTTCTGAGCTGTTTAGATGACAGCCACCCAGGAAATACGTAGATAGATGAATGATTGATTAGCTTTAGAGACTGCTCCTCTGAGTGAATTTGGCAGCTAAAGAAACTGAACTAGGCAGGAATCGTGATGAATGCCAGATATTAAAAATATTCGTATCTTTTCCTGGGCTGATAAATCTAAAAATTGTCCACAGAAAAAAATGCCAAGATTAGAAAACTAATAATAAACTGTCTTAAGAATGTAAATTTATAAGAAAACAAATATTATCATAAAATTATATTTATTAATTCCATATCATTCCTTAATATCCACTTATATTTCTTTAAAATGACTTCACAAAATCCTAGCTCCTAGGTATCACAGATGATAATGGTCAGGGGTCTTGTTGTATAGTGTTTACATCAAAGTGGTATGTTTGGTGAATGTCAATTTTCTTTCACAGGATGGAGGTAAGTATTTAGACAGAAAGATGCTTTATTTTGATCATCAACAGCTCCCTTGTGGGTATAGTGAGATTCAACCAGATCTACTTTAAGCAGTGTTAGACCTGACAATTGGATCTTTTGTACCTTGAAAATTCTAATTTGTGGAAATTTTAAGATTACTATTCACTACGTTGCAAAGATGTATCCACACCAATTTGTAGCAATCAAGGTCCCAAAAGTCATCTGTTCCCAGTTAAAGTTTAACCTGCTTATATCATCCAAGGTCTATTTGAAAAAAATGAGTGCTGAAATAAATCAGTCAATTTGGTGTGATATTACAAAACTCCATTTTTATTCTAACAGGACACATATTCCAGTTATTACTTATGTATCTATTATAAGTCTTGACAACAAAGACATTAATAAAACCTATCAATTCTAACCCCTCTCCATACAGCTCTAAAAGACAAATATAACAGCATACTGCATCTAAAAGGTGAGTTTCAGAAAATATTGAATTAACAGGAGAAAATAATCCAAAAGTTCATCTGAGTAAATTTTCAACTTTTTATACGTGCTTATTTATTCATTCAAATTGATGCCTCGTTAATTGATCATATTAATTAACTCTTTAAGGTTGAATATGATAAACCTAAAAACATCAAATGTGATATTGTGGTAACGTGATAAGCAAATGTGATATTTTTGCTATGGATCATCATTATTAAACCAATATTTTTTCTGAAGAAAATTAATTTAAATAAACAGATCATTGATTACCTTAATAATTTAATTTTATTGGAGAGTCATAAAACATTGTAATTAATAAATATACAATTTAAAAAGCCAGCTGTGTTAATAGACATGCTTTTCCTTAAATCTTTCATAGTATAGGATCAGTACATATTTTAAAATGTTAATATATATAACAATCTTTACTGTCAGGACTTCTGCTATATGGTCAGGAAATGCATTTCACAAGCAGAATAAAATATTGCCAAACAAGGAAGAAAAAAATAATTGACTTGGAAGAGCAGAAATGAGTGTGTATTCCCGGCCAGAGGATATAATATAGGCCCCAAGGATGAGACATAATCTGAGATGGGCTAGAACCCCCAAACCCTCAGGTTACATTTGTAAAGGCTTTTAAGAAACGAAGGGAAATCAGAGAATATTCCGCAAATTAAGACATAAAAATATATTTCAAATTTATTGATTTATAAATATGAATGCTTAGAAATAATTATTTAATTAAAAATACTTCCTAGAAATTTACACACTGTTATGTATATATAAACACATTGAATTACTTCTGTGAAATGTAAAAGAGTAATATTGTTCCATAGCTTTCTTCTGAATATACTCTCATTTTTCTACAAATAATACCCTGAGTAAATGTAAATAAATGATGCTTTCCTCCATAAGCTAATTTGAGCATTCTTGAAAAAAAAAATTAAATTTTATAGAGCTAGTGTCAGTGAATTTCTCTTGCATTTGCCATTTCAGTGGATGGCTGGCAGTCTTCTCAGGCGGCCTCTCCATGAGTCACAAAATGAATACTCTAAACAC
Source organism: Diceros bicornis minor (assembly GCF_020826845.1). NCBI lineage: Eukaryota > Metazoa > Chordata > Mammalia > Perissodactyla > Rhinocerotidae > Diceros > Diceros bicornis. The sequence continues at coordinate 9,572,306 of NC_080749.1, read as the reverse complement.
CTGCATTTTTCACACTTAAGTTAACTGACATCTAATTTTGAAAGTTATTATTACTGAACAGAGAACAATTTATTTCTCTATTTCAGAAGCTAATAATTTTTAAAAAGTTAAGATATATTGATACTGTCTTTTCAACTACCTTCAAATTTGGTGCTTACCCTATATTTTACCTAATAAATAAAAGATATTTATTTAGTAGATGAGCTGATGGCCCCTGGATCACAGATAAAGTGGATGATAACTTGTGCAAACACCATCACTGATATAGCCTCGGTTATAGCACAGGCTGGGGCTGAATCGCAGATAAAGCATTCTGAATTTAGAAGATCCTAACTACCCCCTGATAAAACGCACTAACATATTCACTTCAGTGCACTGTTATTAATACCTGCTATGAGCCTGAATCATGCAAGTTCTGAGACAAGGGAAGATTACAAAACAGGCCCAACACATTTATAGAGAAATTACGAACTTTAGAGAGAAATGCGTGTCTTCTATTGCTTCTATTGTCTTCTAACATATACAACATCTGTTAAGTATGTAAATGGTACTTGCCCAATTATGCAAAATAATATATAGAAATACATATGCATACACACCCATATACACACATATATATATATGGAGAGAGAGAGAGAGAGACACCATCAGCCCTGAGCAGCACTATCTGCCACTGTCAAATTCTGACTGCCAATTTCACCTCCTCACCCTACTATTATTCCCCTGACTCCTGTTGCCCTCCAAATCTATGCTTCAGATGAGCTGAATAGCATGTAGTCTTTGAAGGTGCAAAGTGTTCCATGTATTCTGGCTTTAGCATGAAGTGGCTTTTAGTGGGAGGAGCAGTAGCCTCAGAAGCAGTAGTGTGTTTATTGATATTCCTCTCCACTCTCTCCGATTCTCTTGGGTAACTACTGCTCTAGTCTTCACATTAAGCTAAGATATAGGTTTTATTTTTGTCCATGTGATTCTCAACAGGAAGCAATTCAGCCTCACTAATAAGGCACTTGAAAACTCAAGGGTACGTTATTGGTTGGCCCAATGAGTGAGAAATGCTACTGCCATTTGGTAAGCACGAGGCAGAGCTGCTAAATGCATTGGACTGTCCTATACATCCAAGAACTGCCCCATTCAGCGTGCTGCTTGTGTGCCTTCGAAAACCCCTGAGGAATTGGGGAAGGCCATTCCACACAGAAGGATCATCCATCTATCAGACCTCTCTGGGGCTAAGACATCAACATGGATTCATCCTGATATGCTTTAGTTCCTGGCATACTGTAGACTTTCACTAAAAGCTTGTGGAATGAAAAAGCGAATGAAGGAATTCCTGGTTACTTTACCCAACCCCTTCATAGTGTGCTATGTGTCTCTACACTGTGCTTTGCAGGCACCAGGTGCTTACCTTTCAATTTCACTTTTTTTTAAGTAAGTACATTCAGCTATCTATAGCATTTCTTTTTTGTTTAAGTGGTACAAAGAGTCATGACAGAAGTACTATATATATATAGTATATGGCATATATGGTATTTATATATATATATAGAGAGAGAGAGAGAGAGAGAGAGAAAGAGAGGGAGAGAGCTTCCAGATGAGAGGAAGATCTATTTAGGAATGTATGTACTTTGTACCTTACAAGCAGAAATGTTTATTGAGCACTAATTCTGAGATAGGCGCTTTTCGTAAGTGCCTTAGAGAATCAATGATAAAGCAGACGCCTCATGAGATTGATTTTTTATGAAAGTTGTTTGATTCCTGAGCACCTTGAAGAACCAAACATTGCTTCAAAATACTGCTGGAGCTTCACTCTACAATGAAGTCTTCTCTGATTACCCAGGTTTGAGGTAGATGCCTCACCTTTGTTTGCCCATAGCACCTCGTGCCTCATCCTGTCATGGAATTTCACGCTGAACTGCTTTAGCAGAACTTCATCACTAGATTTCTTCATCTGGTAAAATCCGCCTTTTAATCTCGCTGTGCTAAACCGTTCCTCAGACATTTCAAGAGTGAGAGAGTCGTGAATTTTTTACTATATGCCAGGGACAAGGGGAGAGAGAGGTTTAGTTCCATCTTGTGTAATTGACTACTACTGTGTGGAAGAAACCTCATACTCATGAGGTCAGGAAATACTTGTCCCATCAGTGACCTGAACTAAACTGGATCTTGCTCAATAGACTTTTCAAAACCTTCCCTAGTTTTGAAAGGAATAATTGGATGTCATTATGATTTCAAAGAGATTTCTTGGTTAGTGGACTTTTAAGCTTCCAAGTCCCATATTCTGATATAGTCTTTAGAACATAGAATTTTTGTGTGTGAAGAAGATTAGCCTTGAGCTAACATCTGTTGCCAATCCTCCTCTTTTTGCTGAGGAAGATTGGCCCTGGGCTAACATATGTGCCCATCTTCCTCTACTTTATATGGGACACTGCCGCAGCATGGCTTGACAAGCGGTTTGTCGGTGCGCGCCTGGGATCCAAACCTGCGAACCCCAGGCTGCCGCAGCGGAGCGCACGCGCTTAACCGCTACACAACCAGGCCAGCCCCCAGAACATAGAATTTAAAGTTGGACAGACTGGGGTGTGAATTATGACTCTGATCTTGACTTTGTGATATTGGACACAAAATTGAACCAATGTGTCTCTGCTTTTTGTGTATAAAAATGAAAATAATTCCTCATCAATTGAACTAGGCTGAGGGAGTTCTCAGATTTGGGTTGCAGTCAGGCCAAGACTTCACAGAAAATATGAACTTGTATATTAATCTCTGACATGCTACCTTACTCTTAAGACTGTGACTGACTCATAGAAATAACTTTAAGATCACTTGAAACCCTGAAATACATATAATTAGAAAACTATATTAGTACTGTATTTAGGCCATACTGTGGAATAAGTCATGGAATAACTCTCTAGGAACCAAACCTCTGTCTATAACTTTGCTTTTATGATATACCACAATATCAGTTTCTTATACACCTTTGAAATACACAATGGCCATAATTGGTGGCTTTCCTTATCATTAGAAAGCACTTTTAATGGAATACGATTATTAAAGTATCTACTACTGAGTTAACTTCTCCTTCATGAAAAAACAGCAGTGATTACAATTTCTAAAAAAAAATTTGCATATATTCTCGACCCAGTCTGGCCAAGTTTGAATTATTGCTCTGTTTACCACTAGCTGTGTGATATGGAGCAAGTCATTCAGTCTCCCTGTGCCTTACTTTCCCTCTCTATAAACTAAGGTAATGACAGTAAGTAGCTAAATTATAGCATGGTGTAAGAAGTACATATAAAGTAAGTAAATATCTGTCATGTAGTTAATGCTCATTTCTTTCTAATGACACCTCATTTTGTGGTCTTCCTGCAAATGTTTCAGAATGATCCACAGATGCATCTTGGAAATCTACAGTCCTCACAGCCTTTGCTTGGCCCTGCTCTGATTTGGTTTGGGCTAGGTGCAAGTAACCTTCATCAAAAGTAAAGAATATATGCTTTATTTGTGTGTTCTCAAGATCTAATGAAAGCATGTTATTTTAACCGTATAATAGAGCTTTATACATAAGGAATATACCAAAAAAAAAAAAAAAAAGAAGGAAAGAATAGAAAACCTATTCCTTCAATTCCCTCTTTCTTTCCATATTTTTCCATAAGCCTAGCATGGCTTCACTATGGAATCTTGGTCTGTTTTTCTATTACTCATTTTTGACCACATCCAATAACAGATATTGATGTCTATGCTGTTTATTTAAGAAATGAGGCAGAGTTCAGGAAATGGCTATGCTCAACAGCAACAGCATGGTTGGATTTTTCTGAATGCCTGCCAGCATCCAGCTGTTTTTAGGAGATACAGTTTTCTTCCACCTACCTGCTCATTCTCAGTCTTCCTCAGCAACAACAAAAAAGCAAAAAAGCAGAGGGTGTGGGTGCTCCAGGGAATAAACTGCAGGAACAGATGGGCAGGGATTCTTCTGACAACAGATCCTGTTTTCACTCTGTTTTTGCTTTGGTTGAATTTCAGAGTTCAAGAACTAGAAGTGCTTTGGCCAAATTTTTTATTTAGCCCATTAAAGAAATTATACTGAATAACTTTACTTTCTCACTATGCCTGGCTGCAGGACTGATGAGGAATGGAGAGGGCTGAAAACAAAGCTCTCTGACAAGCATATGCAAGTGTATAATCACGCTCAGAGTAGAGAAGCTGCGTGATTGACTTCCACCAGAAATTGATATGGTGGAGCAGTGGGTTGATTTGCTGTGATGAAGTCAAATAAAACATTTGTCATTTAGGTAGGCAGAGCTGTCGAGGGAGAAAACTAGATTGGAGAGATTTAATTACTGTCAGAATTGAGTGAAAGCACAGAAATGAGCAGGTGTCTCACTGGCTTAGAGAGTGTTTTAAGTCGTACTGTCTTTACTGCCTATGTTCTGGAAAAAGTAGAGTGGGTCTCACGGGTTAATTGACTGGCTAATATATCAGCCGCTATTCCAACATCTTTCATCATCACCTTTTTTGCATAAGTCCTGTGTTAGGGATGGTTGAAGTGGACAAAGCAGGCACTTGATGAAAACTGGAAAGGAGAATTTCAAGTGCATTAGTCAGCACTGTTCTAGTTTGCAAATGATAGAAACCCAATTTGAACTAAATAGGCAAAAGAGAAATCTACCGGCTCATTGGCTCTGTGCTGGACATCTTACATTTGGCCCTCTTGATCCATTACTGTCTACCTGCTCTGTCTTCAGGAGACTGACCCATATGAATTATATCAATAGGATCCCTTGCTTTGTGGGATCCTGTTTTGTCACTGGTAGGAGATTACAAAGATGAGGAGAGTGAGGTCAAGGTAATCCTTCTTGCACCACCTGGTTTTGGCTACATTCTTCTATCAAAGGTTCTAGTTTCTCTGTAGAGTTTTCTGTCTGCCTTCTGGACATCTTTCCCTCTCCTTGCTCCTACAGGCTTAGGAGTGTCAATGGCTCACCACTCTTACTGCCTCTGCCTCATGTTTTCCCTGCTCCCATCTTTGTGTATAGTCTCCTGATTAAAATTTCCTCAAATATTCAGCTTGAAGGAAGCGTGTCTTACCTGTTTAGCTCTTCATTGATATTATCTTCAAGTAAGAACTGAACAACTCCAACTATGGAAGGTCAAGAGTCAAGAATATAGTTGTGCTTTGGGATACCTATAGGCAGAGACCAGAAACCACCAAGAATTGTTTCTTTGAGTTTGTGTTTTTTCTCTGTGGTGCAGGCTTACTTGTTTCTCACTGAAAATAGTTTAAAGTCTAGCTTCCTCCAGAAGTTGAGAAAAAAAGACCAATATTAACCCTGGAGTCCCACAGTCCTACACCTTCCTTTACGAATATGAGTGGCTCTATTTCTGAGCATCACTTTTATAAATACTGAGTGGCCTAGGGTGAGGTTACCCCTCTACCTTCCTTGATGAATCAACTTTGACAGAGGGCCAAGCTATACAAATTTGGCAGCTTTCCCCAGACTTAATGATTGAAATAGTGGGAAAAGCTGTTTTACGCAATTGAAAACAGGGACAGCATATGAAACAAAAAGCTGACCATGTTATCAAGGGTATGTACTTTTCTCCTATTTGGAGAAGTCAAGTAGTCATAATAAATAAGCTTTACTAACAGGCAAAAATTTTACTGGGAAAGATGTGCCCTGCTTCAAACTGCAAGGCCTGTTTCAAATGCTTAGTATTCGTGCCCAATGACACATATCATGCACACCTGCACACACAAGATTGAGATCTGTCATTATGAAATCATAATCTGAAACTTGCACTCTAGTAAGGATCCAGTAAATATAAATATTTCAAATCATGGTTTGTTCTTAGGTCTTATAAATAAATAAGTAAACAAACCAATAAGTAAAAGAGAGGTAATCCTTATCCACCCACTACTATATCTGTTTATAATGCCAAAGATTCAATGGAAACAATCGATATCAAATTTTCTGCATGCCTGAAGTCCAGCCAATAGGTGACATTACTTTCTTTTTTCCTTCAACTATTAGAGAAGCTAATGTATAAATTAGCCAATGAATAGGTAGTTAGAGGCCATTTTGAGTTATAGCATTTCAGAAGTATAGAAAATATAAGCAAGTAAGAGAGGCTTGATGAATTATTTATTATCACCCGGAGAACACAAACTCTGAGTTTCCATCTTGGCTACGCTTGCGTAGCCATCAACTGAACTTCTGACTGCCATAGCAAGAATGACCATTGACTAGATGAGACCCCGAGATTTTGTCTTACTGGGATCCCATTTCCACTGGCCAGATTCTTGTCCTGTTGTGAGGGGAAATGTATGTCCTCTTCTTAATGGGATAGTGATTGAGATAGTAATGTTTGCTTTTGGCAAAACCATAAAGAAGAGAAGCGATCCCACCATGTCTGGGGGAAAAGAAATACTAGGAATGAAAAGATGACACCTATCTTGTAGAATAAAGATGGGCCCCTTTGCTAAAACACATGAGCTTTCTGAAATCTGTTCACAGTTGTGCATTATCATCCTGGTAAGTTCCTGTTACCAAGCTGGGCCTTGTGCTCAACTTAGAAATGTAAAAGGAAAGATAGCTGATGTTTTAATGAAGACCAACCAAGTGTCAGTCTCTCTGTTGAGAACTTACAGGGAGCATTTCACTTATTCCTTTTAATAGCCCTAGGACTTGAGCATTACTATGCCCATTTTCCGTATGGTGAGACCAAGACTCAGAAAAATTAAGTAAATGGTTAAGTTCAAATAGAGAGTGGTGGCTCTGGGTTTGGACTCATTCTTTTTGATTACAGAACCTCTGAGCACTACATTATTTAATAGTTGTACCATCTGAATGCTATATATGTTTCACACAGTCTAGCAAAATAGTGTTGGGTGAGTGTGCTGTCTGTCTTCCATGAAGCATCCCAAGTGAGGCATTACCTTGGTAAATTTATTACAATCCAATGTCTTCTCTTATTTATGTAGCCTAAGAAATCTGGTTTTGCTTATTCACCAAGAGCATCTCTCTCTGTTATACTAATAGTATCTTAGGTTCTCTGATTATTGTATAAAATCAGAATGCCAATATATTAATTTATGATGACAAAAGTATTATTTTACATTCCCTTGAAGATACACAACGAAATAGTAATCAAAAGATAGATGTTGACCATAGAATTAGAATAAAATAAATTATAATGAAAACAGAATGTTCAATGATATCCAGATAAAATAGTCTAATGAATCTATTTACCTAACAAGGCTGACTTTTCCAATGGGACCATAATTCTAGGAGCTCATTGGATGGGTTTTTTCAGTGTTCGCATATATGACTCTTTTTTCACAGTTTCTGTGGTTAAACAACCCCCTACTGTTGAGCTATGTTTACACATATAATCAGTCAAGTTAGAAAGGAAACCATTCAGTCTCTTTAAGAAATTATATCCTCTGTTTACTTTTCTGTCACTGTATATTTTAACATTTAAAGTTCCAAGGACAAATTTATTGTTAAAAACCCATGTGTTGGGAAGATGAGTGAGAAGAACATAGTCTCTACTTACATTTATAAGTGGTAATTAAGTGTTTTAGACTCTAAGTGTCTTAGAGGTATTAAGATGAGAGGAGTGAGGCCCATAAAGGAATGTTTGATACAAGTAGAGGTTCTTAAATTTGGGACTTAAAGTTGGGCTAAATCTCTGAAAACAAAGACTTACTTTTACACAATTTCTGTTCAACATCTCCACTCAAACATTTGGCCTTTATTTATCAATACTTACTATGTTCTGGACACTGCCAGGCACTAGGAATACAAGATGGATCTGATGTGGTCTCTGTGCACTCTTACTTCACAGCGTAGAGACAGAGACAAAAGAGTCACGAGTTATTTATAAGTTAATGCGGTAAATGAAGTCATAAGGATACACAAAGCGTGTTAAGGGGAAACAGAAAACCTTTGAATCTAGGCTAGGACATAAAGGGAGGATTAAGGGAGAAAATTCGTCTCCAGAGAATGGCAAGTGGGCAGGTTCAATATAAGAAAATCAATCAATGAAACACACCACATCAATAGAATGGAGGGTGAAACAAACAAATACATGGTCATCTCAACTGAAACAGGAAAGATATTTAACAAAATCTAACACTCATAAATCTAAGAAAAGATGTCCTAGCCCCAGGTACCTATGAATGTGATCTTATTTGGAAATAGAGTCTTTGAAGATATAATTAGTTAAGTTAAGATGAGGTCTTACTATATTAGGCTGGGCCCTAAATCCAATGATTTGCTTCTTTGTAAGAAGGCCATATGAAGACACAGAAACACAGAGAGGACTTAAGGGGCGGGTCATGTGATAGCAGAGGCAGAAATTGTAGTGATGCAGCTAAAGTCAAAGAAAGCCAAGGATTGCCAGCAACCATCAGAAAATAGAAAAAGGCAAGGAAGGATTCTTCCCTACAGTCTTCAGGGGAAGTATGGCCCTGCTCACATCTTGATTTTGCACCTCTGGCCTCCAGAACTGTGATAGAATCAATTTCTGCTGTTTTAAGCCATACAGTTTGCTGTATTTTTTTATGGCACCCCTAAGATACTAATACACAAATAATGATCTACTATTGAAACATAAAAAGGAATGAGTTGCTGATGTATGTTACAATGTTGATAAGCCTGGAAAACATTAAGCTAAGCGAAAGAAACGGGATACCAAAGGTCATATATTGCATGATTCCATTTATATAAAATATGAAGAATAGGTAAATCTATAGAGACAAAAGCCAGTTTGGTTGTCGCCAGCAGCTGAGAGGAGCAAGCAATGAAGAGTAACTGCTTAACGGGTACAAAGTTTTATTTTGGTGATGAAAATAGTTTGAACTAGAGAGAGGTGGCATTTGCACAATGATGTAAATGTAGTAAATACCAGTGAATTGTTCATTTTAAAGTGATAGATTTTATGTTATGTGAATTTTACCTTAATAAAAGTGAAGCTATTAGTTTCACACAGAATTATAATGAGTTAAAGGAGAATAAGTAAATCACAGACAAAAGCTGGTGAGATGATTTTCTGGGGCATTTGTGAGATTTCTCTTGACTGCTTCTGTTTCTTCTTCTTCCCATGTGATCATACCTTTTATCTTTTCTATTTCTTAGTTTGAGCGTGTCTAAAAGCACCTCTAAAAAATTATTTATTTGAATGTTAGAGGATATTAAAAATGATCTCTAAGCTTTAATCAATATCTAGAGAAAGACATTACTTGTAAACTTAGAATTATCAAATTCCAACTCTACTTTTTGGTTGAATAGTTCAGATTCCAATATAGCCTGCCATTGGTTATCTTTGTGACCTGTGATAAATGATTATTCTAGGTTTTTATTGAAAGCTTTTAGAAATGATCAAATTATTTAACAGAGCCTAAAATCACATAACTAACTGAGAGAAATGTCTGTGTTTGCTTCAGTTCAAGAAATTATATATGCAAATTCATGCTGATTGTTAGACAACTTAAAAGAAAGATTTAATCTAGGAGAATAAAATTTAGCATATTTATTATGATTCACTTGATTTCTTTCAAGAACTTGTTATCTCTTCTCTTTTATTCTGACAACAAATATTTGCAGTGGGCAAGGACTCACTCTGCTAGCTTCACTTGCAGCTAAGGAAAGATCTTTGGAGATAGAGGTGGCCTATCCTAATTCCAATGCTAGGTGTGGCCAAGAGCACAGGATTCTAGACTTCTCACCAAGTGCACTTCCTCTTGGATAATATTCTCCTTCTGGATATTTGGTTTTCCATGCACTCACCCTCAACAACTGGATATAAATCAGAAGCAGATAAACTTAAGATAATTTGATGCTTTTCTCATATTTATTTTAAAGTAGTTAAACATAGAAATTTCCAGGTGTGGGGGGGAAATAATTCCAAACTTTGAAATACTAAGTATTTCACATTTTCTTAAAAGGAAAAGAAAACTTACTTCAATTAACAGACGATCTTTTTTGTGTTGAAATAGTAAAAAGAATAGCGGTAACAATCATATTAATCCCTCTCTGGTTAGAAACTCATTATGCCAATGAACACTTCATTATTTAGAGATCAAATGTTTTCATCTACACATAATACACCAGAGAGGAGAACTACCAAGGGAATATCTTCTGGGATGAGAGAATCAATTTCAAAATCAAATCAAAGCTAGTGAAGTCAGAAATGAGAAGCACAGGAAATGAGAGGGCTGCTTTCCCGTTGCAGAGAGTGCCATCAGGTTAGGAGCCAGCTAAAGGGAACTGATTTTCTGGCTGTTTTGAAGCATGACCAGTCAGGAAGGCTGCCTCTTCTTGCCAACCTCGCTTTTCTTGCTTTACCTATGCGTCTTTGGAAAGACGTACTCTCTGTATCCCTCACTATCGCCACAGGTAAGTTTATAAGAAAATCTTGAGACCTTTTAAACTATGGCTTGCTTGGGAATAGAGGTTGTTGAAATAATTCGATACCTTAAAAGATATGAAACATTAAGAATAGTAACAGCATAAAACATGTACTCAAGGAATGTCAACAATTTAATATTAACTCATTGAATTATTGTCCAGTGCTTCATGATCAGTAAGAAAATGGCCCAATGGCTGACTCTGTCATTCAAAACATTCTAATTTCTAACCCCATCCTGTTTTTTCAAATTATTTCTCACAGCTTAATTACAAGAGTTCATCTCATCAGCCATATTTGTTTATAAGAAACCAGAAATACATAGTGTCCTTCCTCGCAGCCTCACTTGTGCCTATGCCATTGTCCTTGCCTCTGTGGCCCTGTCTCCTTCATTGCTCCTTATTAAATGTTAGCTATTGTCTCTGGGCTGGGTCAAGTCCAACCTTTTCCTGATCACTCTATATCACACTGTTCTCTCCTGCTGAGGTCTTAGGATACTTGTTATCTGGATTAGTAAATTTCTACTAATTTTATGATTTGAATTTATCTTTTTATTTTTATCCCTAAAGCTAGATTTTTAGATAGTTGAGTAGAAAGTTAATCATTTATATTTTTCTCATTTTGTACATTTCTCATATTGTACCTCTCCTAATATCTATTAATCCTTATTAGTGATCACTCTATGTTTACTAATATGGCTTGGAAAATTGATGCACGTGAAAAAAATTTTCTGTATAGGAACGTAGTCTATGCTCTGCCCCAGATTCCCTGTTTCCCTGAGCCTCAGCTGCAGGTTCAGTGAAAAGCCTCAGCTGCTGCTGAGAGTCCCTGTTCTCCTGATACTGCAATCCCACCACACATCAGAGTCAGTTCACTCTCCCTTTTTTCTAGATGGTGATTTCACACTGTCCCCTTCTTCTTCAAACATCTAACTAACTCCCCTACTCTCATCCTCAGCTGATGACCTCCTTCCTATTTCCAGATGGAAGGAATCTGAAGACATTACTCAAGCTCTCACGAGGATACCTTTCCAATTTCACTCAAGGAAATTCCACAAATCTACACTCTAGTATTTCCTCCATTGCCCCTACTGAGGCAGGAGCCTCAGTGATTGCAGAAATAGGGAGGCTCTGGTTTCTCTCTACTGAAATCAGATAAGGCAGGTGGCACAGATAAAACTGTGGCCTTGGGATCTGACTTTCTGGAAGCTATCTGGAGGGACTGGGTAACCCAGCTTAAAACGGTGGGGAATCAATCACTTGGGAATGAACATTGTCAGATGAAACATAGGAGGTGTGAAGGAACCAGCAGATATACTCCTATCCCTTTCTTTTAAGGGATTTAAAAAAAGATCTTTTTTTTTAAATATTAAAGAAAGATCCTTTTCTTTAAAGGAATGTTTTCTAGTCACAGTGGCTTCATAGGACCTATCTAGAGGATGTGCTATGGAGTCAAGCAATGGTTTGTGTTTTCTCGAGACTGTGCACCCAAATTGTTTGTAACCCACTTTGTATTTGCTTTTTCTCCTTCTCTGCTTCATTTCCCTCCTCCTGCTACCCTAAGATTGAAGTGCCCTAAAAGCTTCAGCGTGAAGGACATGTCTTGAGCTCTGTTTTCTAGGGAACTTGTTCTATAACTTTCTAGTCTATTACCAGCATTACTGGGACATGAAATGGAAAAACTAAGACATAACTTTAATAGAGAACCGACAGCATCACAGATTGTTTCATGCATTTACAGAATTTAACATTTGTTCTCTGAGATGTTCTTTAAGTTCTCTAAGATGTTATTGCCTTTAGATGAGAAAAATGAGTCTCAGAGAGTTAAAGGAATTTCCTCAAAGTACCATGATTTGAAACCAAAACTCACTAACCCTTGACATACTGCATGCAAACAACACTTCATGACTGAAAAGATAAAACTTCCTCCTATTACTTGTACATCATCACGGATGGCAATTTGGGGGCACGTAGTTCTTACATTCTCTCAGTGAGGCAGGCCTCCTGGATGAGTTTCTTTCCTAGAGGACTAGAGGGAAGCACAGGCCCCTTTATGCAGCTTTACATGCTTCAGCATTGTTCAGAAGTTGGGGAGGTCATCCTGATATTACCCCTCATGTTCCCATAGGCCCCCTGATTTTGGCCACTCTCACAAGTTGGTCCATCTGTGTGCTTTATAGAAGATTTAGAGGCTTGGAACAATCTGGATATAATTGGGCATACAACTATCTCCTCTCTCCCCTCTAAACAGTTAAGCATTTCTAAATTGTCACAGGCACACTTAGCCTTTTATGAAAGATCTCTGGGGAAGATGACTTCAAAGCTTTCTCAGTAGCTAATTCAGAGGCTAATAACCTTTCTAGTCAGTTTTTCCTACCGTTGAAACTGAATTTCTATGACAATCAAAACTCATTTCTGTTTAGCATCTCTGCTGGGACACAACATAAACTTGCAAAGTATTATAATAGGTTATCTGGCAGATGAATTCCAAAAATACCAATAGTAATAGACTTATAATTTAATAATAAGACCAAGAAAAAAAATAAGTACTTGAAGCAATAGCCTGTGAAAAGCTGCTAATTGGAGCTAGTGCCCCAGAAGTCACTCACCAAAATGGGAAATGTGGAGCACTGAGTATTGGGGTGGAAATGGATGGGGGGAAGAAGAGAGAAGAGAAATACTGCTACAAATAACAGGAGTTTATAGTTGGCATGCATTGGGTACCTGCTGTGGGGCTAACACAGAAAATCATAGAGAGTAAATAAATTGCCCAAGATCCCTCTGCTATATAGATACAGAAACAATATCTAAGACACTCTTCCCATCAAGCTCAAGGTAAGGCATCTCACAATTGCTCTCAGCAATTCATAGTGAAGAAAGAATAAGAATAGAAATTAGATCAATGGGAAATTTGGGGTCAACTTATCACTCTGTGACATATCCCACTAGACGTGAAAGGACCATGGCAACTCTGTTGGCTCCCTGGGCAACAGGTATTTCCCCTTCTTCCTTCGAAAGAGAACTTTAATTATTTTCACATGTTAGGGGGAGAAGGCACATGCTTCAGGTGAAGCTGTACCCATGCCCAACGCAGGAAGTAAATTTGGATTAATCTAATACAACCATGGTCATTTCACCTTCCATGACAAAAGGATTTGGGATGGACTTGAGGTGAAGTCCTAGCCAATAAGACAAAAAGTGCAGTCCCCTGGAAACATTTCCATCTCTCTTAAAAGCCCGTTAAAGGGGATACTTTCTTTTCCTTATCTCTCCCCGGACTTGGTTTTATGAGGCTGTGATGCCTGAAAGAGTAGCAGCCATCATGCAAACATGAGAACACAAACCTGAAAACCATGTCAGCAAGATGAGACCGTACCTGCAGGTTTATGAATTAACTACCCTGGGAACCACTGGACCTCCAAACTGAGAAAAGAACTGCATTAAATGCTGAGTCTCTGACACATGGCTTTGGTAAATAGAGCTAATGGGAAAATTAGCTAATTTTTTTTTCCTTCTTTTTCTCCTTCCTTCCTTTCTTCAGTTCATCCTTTCAGTGGTGGGGAAGTGGTAGAGCAAGAAATGTGAATATTCTGCGTGAGGTCATCCAGTCCAAAATATGTTTTCTAATCAAGGGGGTCAGAAAGAAAAATGATGCTAACATATAAGGCAGGAAAAATAAATTCAGTGGTTGAGCAGCAACAGAATAGAAGTAAGAGTCTGGCTGAAGAGAGCTCCTTTTATATGGGTTTTATGTTTACTGACATAGGAGACAACAGAATTTTTGAAGTCCACACAAAAGCACACTCAAAGAGATGAAAGCATGATTCACTTACGAATTAATTTGTTAGAAAAAAGAAAAATAGAATGAGAAAAAGAACCAAACTAGAAGGAAGGAGTAGTTGACCTTTGTCCTGTTTTTCTTATGCAATAATAACATAAGTCAGGACAGAGCTTCCCCATTATTATGCATGGGGATACTAGTGAATTTTCTATTCATCCTTCAAGGATTGATGTTAAAATAAAATAATGAATAGGAAAATTCTTCGAAAGCATAAAATACATCATCATCATAATAATAACATGGTTATGAGGAAAATATATTCCATTTATGGAATACTTACTTCGTTCATCACATTTGAAACTTACATTCCTGCATAGAAAATATATGGACATCATTTTTAAGTAAGAAAACTGAGGCTTAGAGAAATTCTTATATATCTAAATGTACATAGCTAATCAATGGAAGAACCCACAATTTCATATATAGTAAAGACAACATCTTTCTTTTATTCTCCCTCTCCATTTACATTGGGATTGTCCAAAATCGCTGTCTATTTTTTCCTTTTACAATAGGGTAGAGACAGGCCTATAAAGTTTATTTCAACCTATATCTTGCTCGATTCAAGAGTGTTTGGCTCAGTAGAGGTTAGTCATAGCCCACAAGTGTTTACTCCTATATCCCTCAAGAACAGGGAAGGATTAGAACTTTCAAACACACTAGACACATTTCATATTCAGCTAGATCAGAGAGGTCTTCTGCGTGAATTCTTCCATATGTTTGTAGGAATGCAAGTCTGTTCATTATTCATCCTATGATATGGAAAGTAGTTCATTTCTATGGAAATAGCTGAATTGAGATAATGTGTTCCTTGTTCAAAATGAAACACAGATTTCTGATTAAATGCCAAATCATTCTTTGAAAAGGTCAAAAACAGGGGCTTCAAATAAAATTATTTCAGCTCTATTTTATGTGGGTCACTGATGAAATGCCCTGCTAAAATATGATCTGGTTCTCTGGGTTTCTATGTGATTGCAAATTTAAGAAAATTCCCTTCCACTTAAAAGATTAAAAGTAGATATATGTTGAATGCCTAGAAACATTTTGAATGTGTATATTTTGTGTTTTATAAATATATGTATATAAAATTGAAATGCATCAAATAATAAAAGAGAAAAATAAATGACATATTAAATTATTATCACAAGCTATCAGTGTTATGGACTAAGGAATTGTGTAAATCAAGGTCCTAGTGAGGATTATATACATTACCTAGTAAAACTGAACATAAGTTATTATATGATCCAGCATTTCTTCTCAAAATATATGTTTATATCTACAAAAATGAGTATATAAACCCAAAAAACATGTGAACAAATGCATATGGAAACAATATTCGTAACATATCATAAGATCTGGAAACAACCCAAATGCTCATTAACAGTGGAACGGACAAATAAAATCGATCTTACAGACATGATACTGTGCAAACAAGTCAAACACAAAAGAGGGCATATATACGATTTATTTGTATGAAGTTTCAGAACAGACAAACTTTACCTACGGTCTTAGAAAGCGTTTTTTGGAAGCTTTGGAAATATTAGCTGGTAGGGGTTAGGAGGGAATGTCTGGGCGGCCAGAAATGCTCCCTTTATTGATCTCTGTACTGCATGTATTTGTAAAAGATCAAATGCTGTACACTTAGAATTTGCGCATGTTACTGTGTTAATTGGATACCTAATAAAAACAACACAATCGCATCTTCTGATTTCGCAATTCTATATCTGCGAGGAAAATTGCAGGGATTTTGTCCTCACTAGATCTTTTGCCAAGCTTGTGAATGGGCCGTCCTGAGTGGCCTGGTTTGTTTCTCACGAGCAGCTCTGCAGTGATTAGTAGAACCAGAGTTTTCAGCTTTTCTGTACATTGCAATAGATAGCCAGCATTAAATATGAAACCAATTTTTATGCAGATTCATAATAATGAGCTCTTTTTACATTTACTCCAATAGCTGCCCTTTTGAACAAAAATATACATTCAGCGTCGTCTTTATTAGAAAAATACATTGAGTTATTTCGGTTAATATAGGTCTTCTCTATCTAGAATGGGTTTCTAATCTAATCTACAACTACACTCCAACAATAATAATGATTAAAATAAGACTGTTTAGGTACAATTAATGTTGCGTTGTGGGCTGCTTTTCTTAATTTTACAGAAAGAAAAACATGAAATCATTTGTGACCACTTATGAAAACATTGGTTCTTATGTACATTATTTTGTATTGTTGGTTTGTCATGCACGATGTGCATGAAAATCTTTGAACCAAGCATTGTTTCACAGTTTCCTTTAAATAGCTGTGCTTTGAGGGAAAATGGTTTTATTTAGGAAGCTATTTTTAAATTATTTCTTTTATTTTCTCACCAATGTTCTTAACTGTATTTTAATGATTTTGATTTCCAGATAATGATATTCATTCTCACAGGCCAGAGATCTCCAATTTCAAACAAATATTTCACTCATTCACCCTTTCTCATTACATTATCTTTTGATTTAGGAAAGATTTTTTTTGTTTTCCTTTTAAGTCAATGGGCATTGACTTTTGGTTATCTAAAGACGGTCCAGTTAGCTCAGTTGACAGGAGTGTGTACTAATGAAGTCAAGTTTTGAGGTTGTTGAGGAGGAGGAAATTACCCATTGTATCCTTTTTGTGTTCTTATGGCTGGACTAATAATAAAATTGACACAAGACCAGATTAACAGGAAAAAGATTCAATTTCATACATATGTATTGGAGATTGTAAAAATGATGCTCTTCAAGATGGGCAAAGCAGGCTGCTTTTATATCTTTTTACACAAAGAAACAATATATTTTTGAGTAATGATAAGACAAAGAAACTTAGATTTGGGGTATGTAATAAAGAGAGGAATTTAAACAGAGTTTAGGCTTGAGGTAGTAAATCAATCAAGGCAACAGGGTTTGTTTATACACGATTCTCAGTGCTGAATTCCCTAGCTCATATGATAAAGATGCAGGGAGACATTTTTTACACAGGAGATTTATTTCCTGCTTTCAGGAGGAACAGAGACAGGAGGGTCAGAATGCCCTTTTGCTCCTGAAATAACTTTAATTCAAAATAATTTGCTATTGTGAAATATTTTGGAGTAGCCTGCCATGAGTCCCAACATGGTTCCATACCTGATAGGAACTAGACTTTACTCATAAGTCAGATGAGCTGTCCTGAAAATACCTCTCAGGAGCCCAGGGACCTAGATGTCTGGATTCCTTCATCTACAAATGAATGGATGGATGGATGGATGGATGAATGGATGGATGGATGGATAGATGGATAGATGATAGATACATGATAGATAGATAGATAGATAGAGAGATAGATAAAATTAAACCACTTAGTATCTGAGAGGTCTAGCTGCAAATATCTGATTTTTCAGAATCTCAACAGCGTTGATAACATATGTCATGCATTGCAATATAAATTATATATTCTAAAATTTATAATTCCAGAAAGAAAGCTCAAATTAGGAACCTAAAATATGGCAGGCACTGTGCATGGTGCTTAACACGTGAGGACAAACATGACACAGTGGAATACCCCAGGTAATTCATAACTAATTGAAGGAGGGGGCTGTGTGTGAAGATGCATTAATCAAGAATTAGCGTTTAGAGTACACTAGAAAAAAATTATATTCAAGAAGAGATGATAGAAAGGAGGAAGTGAAAAATTTTATAGGAATACTCACGAATAGGTGTGGAAATCAAAGTTTTTTGAGAGAATCAAAGTTTTTATGACGGAACACCTTCCAATTTCTCTACTTAGCCTTTCCATCCTTCTTTTCTTTCTGTCCTAGTAGAAAAGCATTTTTTTTACATACTCCTCACTTTCTTTAGTGCATCTCCTTTCTTCATGTCTACAGTCCCTTCTATATCCATCTCTTTCTTTACATACGCTTTGTTTTTCCTTAATTCAGAAAAATCTCAGTTCTTTTATACTTTTAGAACAACAACAATAGCAAAGCACTTTCTTATTTCCACCCTTGACTCCATCCCTTGCTTTATTTAATTCTTTTCTTGCTCAAGAAGTTGAAAATTAGTTTGCATATTTAGTTTCTACATCTTCACCTTTCCTTTACTTATTAGTCCACTGTAGTACAGATGTTGCTTTTAGGAAGGTCACCAATAAATTTCATTTTCAAAATATTTTGAGATTTGTCTTCATTTCCTGACCTCTCTGGTGCTTTGCTAGTACTGGATCATCCCTCCTTCTTGAAAGAGTCCCTTCTTTTACCTTCTCCTGGATTTTCTATGTCTCTGAGAAATTCCTCTCATTTTCTCCTAATGGTTCTTCTTTCTGTTTCTTCCTAAATGTTAAAACACTTTGGTCTTTTAACCCCTCTCAATCTACACATTTTCAACTTAAACCACTCACCCTATGATTCCCAAAAGTTTATCTTCAACATAAGCCTCTTCACTGATCTCCAGACTTAATTTGGAAAATGTTTTTGAAACACACACATATACACCCCCACAAGTTTGATGGAGAAACATTGAAACCAAGTTTTGAAAGGTAAATTAGAAGTTGGCAAATGTAAAGGGAATAGAGAAATATATTTAACAGAGAAACAGCATATGACAATAGAGTCAGGCCTGGAAGCATGAGATGGCTTTTTGGATGGGAGAACCATAGTTTTCTTGTTA
This sequence comes from Diceros bicornis minor, assembly GCF_020826845.1. NCBI lineage: Eukaryota > Metazoa > Chordata > Mammalia > Perissodactyla > Rhinocerotidae > Diceros > Diceros bicornis. The sequence continues at coordinate 9,553,411 of NC_080749.1, read as the reverse complement.
GTGGTAGAAAAGCATCAGGGGCATGGTAAGAAAAAATGTCACAAAGATGAGGAGAACCAAAATTAAAATTAAAACAAAACAAAATGTTTATAGCATCCTTAAGAGTTTGGATTTTTTTCTTTTTATCCTGCCTGATATACAGTGTGGGAATGCAGAGTTTTAGGAAGAAAATGACAAACACCATCTGCTCTGGTAGCTAGGTGGACCGCGAGGTGAGATGTGTAACAGATGGAAATAAGAAAAGTATAAGGGAGCCTAGTAACAGCTGGCATGTGCTTTGCCTCCAATGCTATCACTTTCTGTCCATCAACCTCCCCTGTGCGGACCATGGTGTTGTCTTCTGAGTCTTCTATAACTCTTCGTCTAGGGCCCATTCTGTACTGGATTTCAATCTCAGTGGTCTTGCCCTATTTTGAGAATAGACACTAATCCCCCAGAGAAATTGTCTACAAACTTATGGAAGCACACTCTGTCAGTATAGTAAACCAACAGACACAGCTTTAGGCTAACCCAATGGATGCCTATTTATTTATATATTATATCCCTGTAATGTTGCACTAATATGCAATAAACCTTACAAAACGTGCACAAAAGAAATTTTAAAATGATAAAATAAAGCTGAAATTAAATGTTTTAAAGTGATTAATGTCTTTTTTTTAAGATTTGCCCTGAGCTAACATCTGTTGCCAATCTTCCTCTTTTTTTTTTTCTTCCTCCCCAAAGCCCCAGGACATAGTTGTATATCCTAGGTGTAAGTCATTCTACTTCTTCTATGTGAGCCACTGCCACAGCATGGCAACTGACAGAAAGGTAGCAGGGTTCCACGCCCAGGAAGCAAAGCTAGGCTGCTGAAGTGGTGAGTGCCAAACTGTAGCCACCAGGCAATCAGGGCTGGCTCAAAAGCAATTGATATCTTTTAGTTCAAAAGTTCTTTTAGCTTGAAAGTGTGTGTATATATACATTGATTTCATATATGTATATGATTACTTTGCATATATGTGATACACATATAAATATACATATTTTTTTGTGCTCAATGATTTTTGAAAATATTGATTTAACATTTTTGATACAGCATTTCAAAGAGCTGATTGTAAGTTCAGGTTATTTTGATATTGTTTTTAATAATTGTCATATATGAAAAATAACCCTTATCAAGGAATAATTTACACCATATTTAATTAGGTAAGGTTCTTGTTAATAATGGTGGTTATGGATTTGTATCCATATTTCAAGTAGATTTTATAATTTTAAGTACTTTTCCTGACTTTTTGTTATATCTGCTTAGATCCTCATTTTTTTTTAACCACTATGTTTGAAGTGAAGAATTCACATTAGAATTAGGAGTGTCAGCTCTGCCAATTTTTATTCTTGGTTTAGCTTGTGTTATTAATATGATCTTTAATTTACAGTTTCCTTGCAGGTATCTTTTGAAGTTACGTGTCTATTTTGTAAGGCTATTTTAGTTGAAATTAGACTCTATAATTTGTAAATTAATTTAACCAGGAACATAAAAGCTGCAAAACATTGCAATATACTAAAAGTAGATAAATGAATGAGGACACCATTCTGAACACTTTGCCCTTTGTCCTGACTAACAGGTCTCAGACAAAATGAGGGGTTTTAAAGTATAGTTTCAAAAGTTAAAAAAAAAATAATTCTTCTACAAATACAAAATAAACACTTGTCAAAGATGTTATTCAACTTATTAATGATATAAATAGTGAAAAGGGAGAGGTGGTTCAAAAAACAGTTAAGGAACTAAGTATTTATAGGCAATTTAATAAAGAATGAAAGAATGAGATAAGATCACTTGGTTACATATCCTGTAGGGCAATAAAACTTATCCCTCAGGATTACCTTCTGCGTCCGACATTTGCATTTCCACTAGAAAAAAGATGACAAATTAACATACAACTTCACTATGCCTGGGGTTTCTAATAAAAAATAAAAAGCAATTTAAATAAAGTACATTCCAGTAAATGATAATTCTTATGTGCACCTGTGCCCATGTTGATCACCTTGAGTCCAATTTCCAAGTTATAAATGATTTTTCTTAACACTTTGAAATGCATTATTTTCAGCACAGTTCATAATGAAAATAAAATGCAGGAACAAAATTGACCTTATCTGAGATACCAATGCACAGTATGGCGCAATTAGAACCACTAATGATCAATGTTCTGTCTGTTTCCCTCAGGGGCTGTTATCTGAAGCAGCAAAGTTGCAAACGATATTCTCTAGCATGTATTCTTGAGACGAACAGAGAAAGAAATGCAATGCGCAATTGTTTTTATTTTATCAGTCATAAGATTTGATTGTGTGCCCACTGAGGGCAAAGAGCTCTATAGTGTGTACAGAAATATAAGGACAACGGACAAAAAAAAAAAAAAAAAACTCAAAAGCTTAACATAACTCTCTGGAAGATAATTCAGGGAGCACAAAGAAGAAAAGTTAAAGCAATGAATAGAATTCTGTCTTTCAGATTTCTATTGTTTCATCAACAATTTATTGTGGATTTATATTGTGTTTGTTTGGGAAATAAATATTACTCTGTGCCCTTAATACTTGCCTTACTAATTTTATTTATTTTAGAGAGAGAGAGGGAGAAACATAGTGAGATATAGAGGTAACATAACAGAAGTTTGCAAGGGTGCAGAGTGACACACAGTTGAATATGAATAAATCTTCCTGGGCATGTGATAGGAAAGTGTTTACAGGGGAGGGGACACTTGAGCTCTGTATCTTGAAAGATTAGAAAATGGTTTCCAAGTGGACAAGGTGTAGAAAGGAATGCCAATCAGACCTGGAGGTGTAGACAGGTGTGGAATTGTAAACAATGTTATGAGTTTGGGGAAATGGATGTGGTTCTGAGTGTGAGATGGAATATGAGGAAAAGGGAGGCCAGGAGAACGTCACGGAGGGCAGAATAATGAGGGTCTTCTAAATCACACAAAATATTTTATATTTGATCAATGACAAACCTATTCTAACACTGCAGGCCTTGGTCAGGAAGAATGGAGAAGTAACAGTAACTACTTCCATTCAAATCATTGGTAAATTTTCATTTTAATGCCCTGATTGACCTTTAACATACAGGTTGCTGCCAATGCCATTAGCTTGGCTCCTTCTACCTTCCTACCAATTTTTAACAGTAATGATCTTCAATATTGCTATAAGCTGAAGAGCAGGTTAAAAACTGAGCTCAAAAATGTACTCATTTTATGCCTTTAACAGTTGAAAATTAGTATTACATGCTACCAAGGGGTTGCTATGGAACAGTATGGGAGCTGTGGTTAAAAAAGCATTGTTCTAGGAAAACTGCGTTCTACTACACAATCAGTTTAGGTGAATGCTTCCATCTCTTCTTGCTATCAGTTTATCAATGAAATGGAAGTTAAGAGCTGTAAATGGAGAATACCCTTCAAAGCCCCTGTATTTGCCCTTAAGATTTAACCTCTAATGGCTACACACATGCAAAAGAGAAGGTGCCTGCTCAAAGTAAGAATAGACTTTAACTTATGGGTCATAGTCAGCTATTTAGCTAAAAGAAAACCATTTCAAAAAGTAATGGGCAAGCAAAGGGCGAGTAGACCTTTAATAGCCAAGTTGGCAAGTGTGTCTCCAAGGAGTGTCCTGGAGAGGTGAGGTTGCAGTGTAAGTGGAGGCATCAGGCCTTCACACCCTGAAGTAGGCCGATATTTTAAACATATAGCCATTAGCTTTTGTTCTGAAGCCTCTGTTACCCAGCACCTTTGAACTGTAATGTGATTTCTCAACTCTCCTGCTCCACATGGAAAGAGAAAGCATGAGCCAAAGGATAGACTTTTAAATTCCCAAAAACTGCATTTCTAATGTGGAGTGATGAAAATGGCAGTCTGAGCTTAAATCACGGCCCCTTATAAGCCTGGTTATATGTGCTCTTCTATGAGTCTACCATTGAAAAACTGATCTCATCAGCTATGTATGCCCTTCTGTCAGGCTTCCATTGTAAAACTGACCTCATCTTGCTATATTAACATGATCAAATTTTTGTGCCTGTTAGTGAAGACTAGATGATTCTTGGTAAATGAACCACATAAGTTTTGTGGTGCATTATCTTGGTGGCGGGTTTACCCTAGAGACTGTATACATGATTTCTTTCATATTTCTACAGCAATTACATCTGTGTTCATTATTTTACATGATTGATACGAGAGACAAGTTTATTGAAAAGTAACACATAAATGAAGTATTACTCTCACTGGTTTTCAAATTTTATCTAAGATATTATAATTAGTGAATATAATTAGTACGTTTTTAGCCTCCAACACCTAAACCTCTATTATTCAAAGTTTAAATGAATGATTATTCTAATACTCTAATGAATATTTGCTTATTAGAGAAGTTTCCTACAAACTTATACACTAAAATTAAAAAAAAATAGAAATCTGTGGAATTTTAAGTACCATATTAGTAAATGCATAATGAGAAAAATAAATCACATGGTCAGATATTAACTTGATTTACTTAACGGCTTAACCCAAGTTCCATCTAGATTCTGCAGTCTTTCAATTTTACAGAAGAATATAAGTTTTGGAGAACTTTGTAAGTGACAGAAATGCATTCTATCATCATGACTTCTGAAAATTCTTAAGAAAAATTATCGCAAGTTTGGAAATAAGGTGGTGATGGATAGACACATATCCTTAAAATATCGGATCATAGTACCATTTGGCAGCCCCAATAAAAGATTATTTGTTTCTCTCAGAGAATGTACTTGGGTCTGATTTTATAATTTACTATTTGATTAGAGCTCAGCATTGTGAAGCTACACGTTAACTTATAAATTTCTTTTCAGTTTATATTTAATTTAACTCAAGATTATATTTTTATTGCCTTATATGGGATTAACCAATTTTATTATTCTAACATTCTTTTAGTTTTTAATGCTGCAATTCCCCAGTTCCTCCTCAAATGCTCTTGGAACTAGTTCTATCATTTTTACTGGTCCCTTCACTGATGATTTAAATAAATCTTTGATCTGTGCATTTCTTTTGTTGCTGTTGAAACTCATGTTTCTAAGTTTTTTTAAAATTATGAGTTAATATATGTAAAACACTTATCACAGTGCTTGGAACACAAAAATGTTAGCTATTAGTATTATCCTCTTGGTAATATAGCTTACAGATTAAGGGTATGGATTTTAGAGTGAGACATTTTGGATTAAAATCCAAGCTTTGGGTCATATTAATTATGTGAATTTGGACAGAACTGTCAACCTCTCCAAATTCTCATGACTATGTATTACACATAGTGATAGCAACTACCTGCTTTGTTATGAGGACTAAATAACATAAAGCATTTTAAAGTTCTTGGCAAAAGTCTGACACCCACTAAGTGCTCAGTAGGCATTGGCTACTGTTACTCTTCCTGGAATGAAGTTATAATAAACAACGGCCATGATGGATTGTGCAGTGTCATAATTGCGAGAGGGTGGGAGAGGACAAAGCGCCCACTTATATGTCTATTACTGTAATAACTAAAGTAAAATTGCCTTTGTTTTACTGGAGGATTCCCTCATCAAATGCAGTGAAATTGGTAAAGAAACATTTCCCATTTCCTTAATGTGCAAATTGCTGAAATGGATTTTCTTAAGCTAAAGATTTCTACTCCTAAATCCTTTTAAGTTGTGTCCTAGTTCCCAGAAGACAGGTTGGAAATTGCTCTCAGGCACTAGACACACATTTCAAAGTGCAATATTCAGTGAACCCTTCAGAATCTGCTTAATAATGAACCCTTGTGTGTTGACATGAGGCTAATATAGGTGATATATTGATTATAGTCCTGCTGAAATATGAACTTTTTCTGCATAACCAAGTGTCCTTAAGTAAGAAATGTGGACTCTCTGCCTGGACCAATTAGCAGGTGCATGAATTTGACTTGTCCTATTACCTCCCAGAGTTAATATTAATAAAGGAACTAGAAATGCTCACTGAATTCTTCCCCCGCTCTTTTTTTTTTTGCTTTGTCTTTCTGCAAAGCAAGTAAATAATGAGTGGCCAAGGGCCAGTAGCCATGCCTGTGATTAACAGATGATGAACACGCACAAGGGCAGAGCTAATCAAAGTGGAGCAGAGTTCAAATAAATAGCTTTCGACCCAGGCTAGAAAGGATTATGACCAGGAAGAGGGGCAGTACGAAGAAGCAAAGAACAACCTTTTCATTCATACAGACTGCCATTGCAGTGTTTGGAGAATTTTTAAACCTAAAATGGTTTTCATTTACCACCCAGCATGTTCCTAGGCTTCCTCCTTTTACTGCCAGCTGGTGTGTGTGCAAGAAATGCCAACTCCGATATTACCCTGATGCAAGAGCAGTTAAGAAGGTATGCTAACACTGAACTTGTATATGCCTGTGGGAGTGAGAACACACACTACTGAAGATACTCCAATCAAGAAAGTGCTGTATGATATCATTTAAAAAAAAGTAGATGGGATTTTGAAGGAGACAGGCTTTATTTTACACCACTGTGCTGTCATATATGCTCTCTGTTACCTTGGCAAACTCTTTAAACTATCCAGGCTCAGTTTTTTCATCTGTAAAATGCGAATAATACTACCAAAACTTGCAGGGATGCTGTTGGGACTAAACCAGAGCAGCCGTGTTCAGATGATTCAGTGAGACAATGGATGTGAGATCACAATTTCTGACACTTAGTGTATGGCTAGTTGATGGTAGTTTCCTTTTGTTAATCTATGTTAGTACTTCCTACTAATTAATCTTAATTATTCCACATTATTGTTCCCTGATAATTAACGTAGACCTTACTGTAGTCTTTTGTTGGATATTTGCTCCTTGAAAGAGGCCTCCCAAGATGTTTGGCTATCTAATTCTGCCTCGAGTCACTCTCAACGTGGGAATATTTCACAAGTGAGTAATGAGTCTCTCTGTGTTGGTGGTATACTTGATTTGTCTAAAACAGAAATGCTTCTACGAGCACCACCATCAAGTCTTCTTTATAACAGCTGCAGCTTCTAAAATCCATGACCTCAGATTCATAATTTTTGCTTTTAAGGAAAATTTGTAAGCTGAGTGTTATATGAGGTGTTGGGAATCTAAGTGGAACATGGCCCATTGGAGAATGCCTCATCGTGCAAATTCCTTGGTTCTATATATGCAAAAAGGCAGATTAGACTGAATCATCTTATGCATTTCTGCTCAATAATGCAATAAAGGCAGGTCTATGGTACCAAATTTTGGGAAGAATTCTACTTCCACCTTCCAAGTCTCTTCATCTCCTTCAGTTGAACCACAAGTGAGCCCCAGGGCAATTTACTTGAATCCGTTCCAAAAGTGTGCATTCTCCCTCTTTCCAGAAACTCTCTCTTCTTAACCTAGATACCTTTGTCTGCTAAATCCAGGATGAGCCCACAATTCTGTAGCTGACATTTTATTAGTCGTCATCTACATGGATGCAATCTTTTAAATTTTGTAGTTCCTTATTTACTTATATGTATTGTCTGGATCTTATGAAATATTCTGGTTTACTTTTTCCAATTACCTCTTAAGAATCTAGACATTTCTAAACTATAACCAACTGGTAAAATGTCCCTGACTCAGAGTTAAGAGGGTTAAATTGTGATCTATCTGACTTGATAGCCAGTGTTCAAGGGACCAAGTTTTGAGAGAGAAGTAGCTGACTACAAATTAATGGTAAGTTAAATCTGAATTCATACACTTGGTTTGGATCTTTGAAGGCAGATTAACTCATCACATGCCAACCCCATGGGTCTATAAATCATTTTCTTTGCTCTAATGTGATTTCAGGTCATTCTTACCCTATACATACCCTTTTCTCTGTGTCTTTCTGGCCTGTCACACACGTGGTATCTTTACAGTACTGTCATCCTGATTCTTCACTTAATTTGGTTCAGTTTATCCCTACATCCTTTGGTGTGCCACATGGTCTCTTTCATATTTTTCCCAAATAAAAATCCAAATCTTTTTCCTTTCCTCAGTGCCTGATCAGCACTGACTTTCCAGGAGGAGATGAAAAATAAGGAAATCCAGTGCATAGGGATCTAATGTTATTAAAAAATGCTTACTTTTCCAATAAATTGGCTAGTCAAAATAAATGGAACTCCTTCCTTATTTTTTCCATATATCCTCTCATCAATTGCTTTTTATGGTAGTTTTCAAGTCCATTCCAACTTCACTTTTTGGAAATAAATATATTATTTATAAGGAAAAGAATAGCACAAATGTGTAGGATTTCCCCAGAACCATGAAAATTGTTCTACTTTGAAGTTTAACCTCCTAAAGACAAATTATTCCACAAAGATATACATTTTATATCTTTTCAGTTTCTCAAGTTTCTGATCAATCCTTGCTGTGGCCAACTGGCTGTATAACTGTTAAATTCCTCTTGCTCCATGCTGCTACTACTTCCCTAGGACCTCAGAACAGTTTACAAACAGGCAAAGACAACATTTCCAAATCACAGATGAATCAGCTCTAAAATCCCTCCACACTATAGTTTTATTATTCAAAAGTTTCCATTCTTGTTGATGGAAAAGGAACAGTTCATTTTAGAGTCTTCTACTAGACTCACAGAATAGTGAGTAAAGATCATGGGTTCTGCTAGAATTTAAGATACCTAGCGTGAGTTAGAAAAACGATCCCTTTCTCCCTAGTGGGCAGAATCAGATCCACATGAGGGCGTGTGACTTGGTGTGCAGACCCTAGGCTGATCTTCGTGCCCTTGTGCCCTGATCTGGCACCACCGTGCAGAGCACAGAGCATAGAGTCATTAGAGACAACAATATGAAAGCATCCCTTGTTTTGTTTTACCATTTTGCTAGGAAATCACCTATTTGACTACATTCCCCTTTCCTTTGAAATTTTTGCATTAATCTAGCTAGAGAATAATACAATTAAATAATTGTCAGATTTGTGGGATATCCATTTCCAATTAATGCCATTTCTGATTTTTTTCCATGAGTATAATACAGTAAACATATGCTTTCAAACTACATGGGTGAATTCTTTTTGGAGCTAACTCAATTGTTTTCTTTTCTGTTTCTTCTGTTTGTTATGCTTATTCATGACATTTAAAGCAGAACTATTCTTTTTGAAATTTAACTTTCATTCAGAAATTTGTACACATCATAATTATAAATATCAATGAATTTTCACTAAATGAGCAAAGCTATGTAATCAGCACCACCACCCCAGTCAGATCACTCATTTCTTGAGTGAGGAATATATTTGTTAACGCAAGCTTACTGGATTTTTGGTTTGTTCGTTGTGCAATTTTATTACAGAAAGATCTGACTAATATACTAGTTAACAGAAAATTTAAAAAATCTATGAGCTCGGTTTATACATGTTCTGCCCATATATCAGCAGCTGGAAGTTCATGTCCTCTGCACTTCTACAGCTCCACTCACAGGTGGCCCTCAGAGATAGAACTGAAAGAACATCCACCAAGTGAACAGAATTTCAGGCAATACGTCTGTTTGTCTATTTTCCGTGGAAGGAAATATGATATCGGTTAATGGACCTACCTTGATCCATAGTTCTCTAGTGACTCAAAAAAGACAAAACTATAAAAACAGCTGACAAGGAGATCTGAGGGACTCGTATGTGGACAGACTACTTAGAATGGACATAGCTTCTAAAAATACGCATATTCCATATAAACGTCCACTAGAGGGTATCCACTGTAGCGAAGGTCTCAATAATCAGTGGAGAAGATGATCCATCTTGTGAATGTCCATTGTTCTTTATTATTTGTTTATTTTTTTCCAGCCTTATTGAGATAGAGTGGACATATACTACTGTGTAAGTTTACAGTGTACAACATGTTGATTTAATACACTATATATTGCAAAATTATTCCCGCTACAATATTAGGTAACACCTCCATCATATCACATAATTACCATTTCTTTTGTGGTGAGGACATTTAAGATCTACTCTTTTAGCAACTTTCAAGTATATAATACAGTAGTATTAGCTATAATCAAACACCCTGGTGCTTACTGATAGGGTCCATGGGAAAAATGGCCAATGCAACTGAAATGGAGTATTGCCTGAGCTGAAAAACTTGGAATTCCCTGAATTGGAGATGATTTGGTAGACACCACTGCTGAGTGTCTAAACTCCCAAAAAAGACCAACACTGAGCCTCTGATTGGTGCTGTTCTGCTAGGGAGACATACAAACCACTCAATAGAAAGTTGATTGTTCTGGTTCCTGTATTTATGGAGAAGACTGATTTTTCTTTAGGGAAATATAAACTTATTTTGAAAGTGATTAGGTTTTCACCACACAGGACTTCTGCCAGCACCAACATTCTGCCTCATAAATGTCATGGAATTGCACAAACGATCACCTCTTACTAAGATATTCATTTTATGGATAAGGAGGTTTAACGATGGGCTCAGCCCTATGGAATTCTCTGGTATTTCCTTACCATGAACAGATCAGTAAAAAAGGAAGCTAGTTGCAAGACAACACCCTGAGATGGTGAGGAGATTTCCTCCAAGATACGATATGAATCTTAAACCAGCATCCAGTATCTGGTACTGTTTCCCCATAGCTAGAATAACAGGAGGTGTAGGTGGGAGCTCTACCTCTCACTAAAACATCTGATACATGTTAGAAATTTTTTTGCTTACTGTCCGCTCAACCAAGGGCTTGATGAGTTCAAAGGTTCTGATGAGGGAATCCTGCCACCATTGAACACAGTCATAGTTTCAGTAAATTGAATTTTGAGAATGGAGTCTGACCATTTGGGATTTTTCATGCCACCAAATTAAGAGGCAGAGAAGGGAGCATCTAACATGGCAATTGATCATGGTTATCATGGAGAAACAGGATGGGTGCTTCACAGTGGATACAAACAAGGATTATGTGCATATCCTGAGGGATTTATTGGAGCAATTTTTGAGTGCTCTCATATTCAGCAATAAAGGTAAAAAAGTAATAAAGGTCAATTGTGGCAAACCACCCACCCCCTAGAAAAAAGAACACTGCTTTTAAGGACTTGGATCTTGGACTGGCCAGAGAGGGTGAAGACAGCTGTGATTATCAACTGGGCTTCATGGCCATCTACACAAGCAGGGACTGTAGAGGTTATGTTTGTGTTACTTAAATATTTTCTTCTCCCCTATTTTTCTGCTAAGTTATATGAAGAGCACTGGTGATAGTACTGCCATGCAGACTTCAATAAGAGGGAGAGAATATGATGGGATTAATGTCATCCTAATATGAAACATTAATTGATGGGTTTTGATGAGATTTGTTCCATATGTTTTGAAATTGTGTTTTTACACCTAAAGAAAGAACAAGATCGATGCTGCAGGGCAAAAAAAGGTGGACTGTACTGCTGATTTTCCATTTGTGCTTACAGATCCATTCTCCTTCTTTGCTCTACTTTGTGCCCTGGGAGGCTGACTACTCTCTGGTTAGTCTAGGCTTCTTGTCTTCTGCCTTCCACATCCATAGGAAATCAGAGGATGGTTATTCACCCAGCTCCTTCTCTGCAAATCTGTGGCCACATTTCTCAATTCCTATAACTCCTGCTGGGAAGCCTTTCTACCATAGCTACGTGTCTTACAGGTTTCCAGTAAGATTTAGGGCTCTTACTAGCTTCCTACTAGTATGTGGCCCTGGGTGCTAAACATACTTTGTTGGTATTTAACACTCTCCAAACCTCTGGAAATAGTCCATTTATTAAATTCTAGTCCAGTAAACCCTCTGTGTGTACCATCTGTTTTCTGCAGGGATCCCATGGGGATCCAGAGTGCTATTGGCTTCTGTCTGTTAATGTTTTAGAATATTTGCCTCTGCAGTGATGGGTGAGGCTGGTTTGCTGTTTGCTTTGTATGCAATTTTATCAAATTTTGCGACTACTATGCTGCTACATCACATCATGAATCTCATTGATTTTTTATAATTTTATTTTAAATTTAAAACTCACAAGAAGATGCAAAATATAGTACAGAGATAGAGGTATACCCTTCACCCAGATTTCTCAATCTCATTGATTTTTAAAAGTTCGATGATTGGTTTTTCCCAACTTCTATTGTTTTCCTTTGCAAATCCGCCTCTTTTTCCACAACACTCCTTGCCATATCATTATTTCAGTATCCTCTATTTCTCTATTTCCTTATATCAAGCATGTTTATTTAATAGTGCTTTATGTTATAAATGTGTTATTTTTTAATTTTGGTAGTGTTCAATCTCAAATTTGGTGTGTTTTATGATTCTTCCTCCTGATGGGTTACTCAACCATCTAGTCATCTAATCCGTAATTTCTGTAAGTGGATATAAAGTCATATTTACCAGTGATTTCTTCTTCAATGCCCCTCCTCTTTGGCTATAAATGTGTTTCTAAAGCGTGGATGTGCAGTGTCACTGCTGAATGTCCTGGGAAATTGGGTCTGGGTCCAGTTTTTAGAATAATATCTCAGCTTGGGTGTTCCAAAGCATGTGAGTAATGCAAAGTTTGCTTTCATCCACTTGGAATTTATATTTCTCTAGGGAGATTTCTTTTACTATCCATTACCTGAGGCAGGGAAAAGCTTCCTCGTGGCTCCTTTTAGACTTTCTGTCCCTCAGAGGACAGATCTTTCTGCCTTTAGCTTTTTGTTGGGGTTTCAGTTTCAAATCCCCACTCTGCATGTATCTAAGGCCAAATTTTCTCTCCTTACATGAACATTAATTCATTAGGGAAATAAATATTTCCAATTAATTCCCAACCTTTCTCTACATTAGTTTGGAAGCTGATTGTGCTGTCTTCAAGTTTTCTTTTGTCTGATACCTGGAGATCTCTTTTCATTCTTTTTATACTCAGCTATGAAGTAAATTTTTAAAATAAGTTATCTAGCATTTCTATGTGTTTTTGTAGAGTTACATATAGTTTGTTAACTTTCTTAGTATAATTGTGAGAATAGACGAGGCACTAGAGCTTATTCAATTTAATTCCAGTAAAGTATTATTAGATATTTACATATATACTAAGTACTTACATCAATAAGACTGACCTTACGGTGTATGTATGTGTGTGTGCACCTGAGATTTTTCTTTGAAAATCAAGAATGAGAATCTTCATTTTTCTTTCTGTCATTGTTTAAAGTCCTGGGGAAAATTCTATCTCAAGTCACTATCTCAAGTCACTTACATTTAAAGAAAATGCCTTTCCTCTCCCATTTTCCCAAGATAGAGTCTTGGGCTGTTCTCAATTATTAAACATATATTGGGCATCTCTCTGTTCACACCACTGTACTGAGTAATACTATGAAAGATAAAAAACAATAGGGCAGCACTCTCCTCTCAAGTTATTAGGAGGAAGAAGTGATTTAGGTGATCAACTCTAATAGAAGATACATTTTGGTGAGGGTTCTAATGGAGACAAAGAGTGCTGTACATTGGCAAAAAGAAAATATTCCTAAGAAAGGGCTATATCGGCAAAGACTTCATGGCAGTATCGAAGAAATGTTATGAGAAAGGCAATGATGGAAAAAGAAGTCTAGCAAGAAGAAGGGCAAACAAAAGCTTAAAGGAGGGAAAGGGCAACAAGAGGCTTAGGGACAGTAAAGAACCTTTAGTCTGGAGGCTGAGTGAATATGCAGAGTTAAGTGCAGAATACAAGTGATTCTAGGTCTTGGTGAACTTTGTTTATTCAAAAAAATGACTTTGGATGCTATCTTAGAGTTAGAGCAGCAAAGAGAAGATAGGATCAACAGTAGAAACATGAAGTCATCTAACTAAGATCAGAAGGTTTAGAGACATTTCTGTTGGTTTTCTTCAAACAACACATGTACTGTAATAAAGAGCCAGCTCCCCATTCTTCTGATTGACTGTTGACCTCTAACCAAGGAAAACACAATTATCTATTCTAATGTGAATGTGAATTCACAAAGAGGAGAGGTATTTACCAATACCTGCATTCTGAAATGCTAGTGTTCAAAAGCAATTATAATTATGACAGTTATTTTGCATTTATGTAGCTGTATTTTATTTACAAGAGCTTTACAATTGTGTTTGTATGTACGTTTTTATTTTCATTCTCTTTCTGCAGCTTTGTGAAGTGTGTCAGGGTTATTGGCCTTATTGTATATATTATACTTTTGAGGCAATTACGATTTGAAGGTAGTTTTAATTTATTTTTGGCTTTGGAAGAACAGTTCACAGGTAACAAGAGGTCCATTTAAAAGTACAAAGGATGGGTTTACAGAAGATAGCAATAAAAGAAAAACAAATACATTTGCTTCTAGTAAATTAAGATAAGCCTCATTTCACATTAAAAGCATTTTTAAACTCTGAAGCTTCTTTTTCCATTAATCAGGAGAATATAATGCACCTATTTAGACCAAAAGCTTTTGATGCTAGTAGACTTGTGCTCAAATTCTAACTCTGCCACTTACTAGCTGTGCAGTTCTGGTAAATTCCTTAATCTCATTGAGTTTTAAGGTATAAAATATAAAAAATAATATGTTCTTAACAGGCTTTTCGTGGAATAGTAACATCATGTTTGCACAATATCTAACAGGTGTATGGAATATTATAAGGAAAGAATGAATAGCATTCGTCATTAACATAGTTGGCATCATGACCAAATACTTTTTAAAATTTCAGCTTTAGTTTCCTTATCAGAATAATATGAGTAATTATGCACTAACGTACTCTACAGCATTTTTATAAATATTATATGATATTTTTTATTTAAAGATTTGTCATACTATCTAAAAATGTCTTAATGTGCATATAATAATAATATATATGTATACAATTGCCTCATTTTTAATACTTGATTCCTCAAAATTTTGGACCATAATTTGATGATACACACTGTTATACAAATATGTGCAACAAATGCAAGAGAAGTTGACTGAGCAATTATTTCTGACTAATCAATAAAAAACCTCAGATGTTCCAATTTAGAAAAATGATGCTAGTAAATAGCTTATTCCCAGAGGAAATGCAAATATGAATAACCTGAATAGCGCTGTGGAAAATAAGACCACAGACTGAGTGTTTAAGTATAAGACTTCATCATGTCTGTGAACTATATGGTAAGAGGAAGGAGACAGTAGATGGCCAATCAGCACACGGATCACACACCAAGATTAAAGAGTTTCTTTGATACCTGAGTGAACTCTCCATTGCTTACCCAACCTGACATGATCAGCATGAGAGGAACAGCCCAGACCCTCATGACACTAGAGGGGGTTAATAGACTTCACTCCAGGCCACCTAAATTCAAGTCGCCAAACACATTCGGTACAAACCAAACATATCAAGAGGACAGAAAATAAATCTGCACATAACCCATGCCTAGAGCAATACCAGGAGACACAGAATGTTGCAAACGTTAATTCACTTGCGGTAAATAAAAATCTGAAATTACTGGAGTCAAATCTGGAACTTTTCCAGAGGAAAGTTGAAACAGGATTACACTGAAAAAGGAACACGCCGTGGAGTCTGGGAAGTGGCCCTGATTTTGACCACTTCCTACACAGAGAGGGTCAGCTCTGAGCGGAAGAATAACTGAAAACAACTCTGAGACAATAATGGATCAGAACACCATCTACTGAGGCTTAGAGAGTGTGAGGGATGCAGGAAAGAGATGCAAATTAAAGGACAAAGCTATGTCTACAGGCTTGGCAGGAAAGGGAGAGAAGAAAGCAAGAGGTAGAAATTAAAGGATCTACCAAAAAAAGCAAAACAAACAAACGCAAGCTCCTCATCTATTAAAAATAAAAATCACAACACTCCTCATCCCTCCAAATAAAAGGTAATTCAACACATAAACTGAATTTCATGGTTCCAACACAAGAGGATGGATTTTGGCTAAGAAAATAATAAACCAAGTCATATTTTTAACAATTTCATAGATACATCAGATGTTGCAAGTCCAGAAAATCCCAAATACCTATGAAAACAAATAGAAAAAGACAGATAAAATCCATAAATAGCCCATACTAAGGAGAAAAACAGAAAATAAGGACCAAAGTTTTCACTGCTAAAAATACTACCCCTACGTATCAACTACAAAACAAATGAAAACATAATAAAACAGAAATTAAATGCCATTAAATAGCCAAATGAAGATATTAAAGAATATTTATATTTAGAAATTCAAAAACTCAAAATAGAAATGAACATAGAGAAGGAAAATGTAAAATAAAAGTTGATGGAACTAAGAAAAAATTAAAAGAAAGAACTAAATCATCTGAGACATGAAGTTTGAACTACAAGGTG
This sequence comes from Diceros bicornis minor, assembly GCF_020826845.1. Lineage (NCBI taxonomy): Eukaryota > Metazoa > Chordata > Mammalia > Perissodactyla > Rhinocerotidae > Diceros > Diceros bicornis. The sequence continues at coordinate 9,537,158 of NC_080749.1, read as the reverse complement.
CTAAAGAGAGAATAAGTTTGACTGACAGTATAAGTTGAGATGGAGAGAATAAATGAGAATATCTCAAGATTTAAAAACAAAATTATAGAGGGGGTAATAAAGATTGAACGGAATGTAAAAGATAGAGAAAATAGCTCCACATACATACAAAAAGAAAAGCACCTAGAGAAGAATAATAAAATTACATATGTAGAACTATTATTTAAAATTCTGAGATAAAAATAAACTCTCTGAACATAGAAGGAGGACGAAGTTCTACACATCAAAGGGGTCCACAATTTACCTGAGAAAATGGATTGGTCAACTATACAATACATGTTAGTAGAACTAATAGACTCCAAAGATATTTTTAAAAAATATCTTGGACCCCACACAAAAAGAACACGTTACAAATGACTGAAAGAACACAAGGTAGAAGTAGATTTTCCAAGAGCATCATAGAAAGCAAGAAAACAATAGTAAAACATTTTCAAAAACTCAAAGAAATGTGTTAGCCAAAGAGCATGGATCTGGAAATAGAACAGCAGTGTCATGAGTTCCTGCCCCCAGTCATTACCCTTGTTACAATTAACTATGAACTATTTTGCTTTCTGTCCCTAGAGATTAATTTTGCCTTTTTTGAGTTTTATATGAATGGAGTCATACAGTATGAAATATTTTATTTCTAGGTTCTCTTGCTCAATACCATGTTTGTGAGATTCATTCATGATTTTGCAGCCATAATTTATTTCATTCTCTTTGCTGAATAGTAACAGTTGTATAATTACACAATAATTTATTCTTTTTATTGTTTATGAATATTTCAGTAGTTCCAAGTTTTGGTGGATTATGAATAGTGCTGCTGTTATTGTAGTCCAGGTCTTTTGATGAACACATGTACTCATTTCTGTTGAGAAGCACTTAGAGTAGAATTTCTGCGTCACAGGACATCCTGCCAAATAGTTTTCCACAAGAGTTTGACCAACATGCCCTTCCACGAGCAGTGCAGAAGAGTTCTGCTTGCTCCAGCTTGGTATCTTTCTGTGTTTTCATTTTGGACATTTTGGCCGTTGTGCCAGTAATACCTCAATGAAGTTTTCATCTTCCTGATGACTAAGGAGATTGAGCACATTTTCAAGCATTTACTTATTTTGATTTTCTCTTTTTGAAGTAGCTGCTTGCAACTTTTACTCATTTCTATTTTGTTGTCTGATTTTTTTTTTATTATAGGAGTTATTTATATTTTCTGTATACAAAATAATGGCAGGTATATTTATCATAGATGTATTTATTTTCAATACACATGCAAATATATGGAATTCAACAGTCTGTAGCTTGCCAGTCTATGAATTTGTTTTTCACACTCTTAATGATATTTTTGTAATGATCATATGTTCTTAATTTTAATAAAGTTAACATCTACATTCTTTTTCTTTCATGGCTAGTGTCCTTTTGAGAAACTTTGTTAACCTATGGTCATTAGGATATTCTCCTGTTTACATCTAAGAGTTTTGTTTCCTTACCTTTCATTCACGTTTAGATCTTCAATCCATCTGGAAAGAATTTTTGTGTATGATGTTAAGGTAGGGATTATTTTTTTCTCTGCATACTAAATATCTCTTAGTTGCAGTACTGTTTTCTAAAATATCAAATATTTGCCCACTTAACTGCCATTGAACTGTGTCACAAATCAAGTAACTGTATTTGTGTGGATCTGTTTCTGGACTCTTGTCTCTGTCATTGGTTTTATACATCTTTGTAAGTACCATGTTGAAAATCTTCAGATTTCTATATGCAAAAGTTTTTACCTGCAGTTTCAATTAATTTAATAAATTTAACACCACTCAGATTTTCTACTTCTTTATTAGTTTAGTATGCTTTTTTTTGTCACTGTTGTAGATGTCTTTTGATGAGCATTTACTTAAATTTTAACATTCTTGCCACAAATTTGTATATTATGTATTCTAATTTTCTTTTTATTGTATGTGAGAACTGTAATAGGGTATACTGTTACATTCATAGTATTGGTTATTTGTGCCTTTTCTTCTCCTTTCTTTTATTTTTTTCTGAATTGATTGGTCTTGATGTAGTATATCAATTTTATTGACATAAAATAAACAACTCTTGGCTTTCTTTAACATCTCAATTATATTTTTGTTCTCTATTCTTAGTTTTCATTCTCCATTTTAATGTTTCCAACTTCTTTATCTTGATCTAATTGGCTATTTTTTCCCTAACTCCTTGAGATAAAATTATTGATCATTGTTATTTCCATTTGTGGTCTCTGTTCATCCATAAATTGGAGGCTATAACTTTTCCCGTCATCAAGGTCTCAGTGAAATCTTACTAATTTTATGCCCTATATTTTATTATCATTCAGAATAAAATATTTTTTCATTTGTGATTTCTTCTTTGACTAATGAGTTGTTTAAAATGTGAAGTTTAATTTTAAAATATTCAAGAATTTCTAGCTAATTTTCTAATTATTTGATTATTTCTTCAGTAGTGAAGAATATACCATTTATCATTTCATATTTGTAATTTATTGAAACTTGCTTTGTGAGCCAGAATATGGAAAATTTTGGTAAATATTTCATGGACACTTAAAAGAAATATGTGTTCCCCCATTGTTGAATACATAGTTTTATAAATAATCCAATTAGGTTAATTTTGTTATTCATGTCCTTGAGATATTCTTATGTAATTGTTTTCTGAGGTATGTGAATTAATTTCACATACATGAAATAAATTAACTTCAGCCAGAACAATCTCATGGAAATTGTTCACTTTCCTCTGTGCTCATTTTGCTTGTCCCTGAGTCTTACATCTGATGCTATAGCATTTGTCAGCTCCTCACCATGTCTGCAGCATTTACAAATGTGGAAAATAGTTCTAAATAGTGAATTGTTCAATACTATCAGCATGTCACTGACAAATAAATGTGTTTACCACCTTTTTGGTGTAGAATATAAAAAGTAGTATCTGGCCTTCAGTATGCCCTCCTTCCTTGAACTGGCTGAAGACACTTTTACTAATGCACATGAGTCTGCTGAATGGAGCCTTTCCTTTAATCATATGGATAAAACAGAGAATTTTAAAGAAGAGAATCCAGAGAGATTTTGGGGTGTCACCATTGGTTTATATGGTTACCTGGTTCTGTCTAGTGCTTATTACTATTGCCTGACTAATTATTAGTTGCTGACTTTTTACTCAAAAGTTTGTTGCAAAACACTCTGTGATTCTAGGTAACAGTGTTTAGATTGATGTTGTGATTCATCTTACTCTATCTACTTTTTGATATTTGATCAAGAGATATCAACACAAGTTACCAATAAAGGTTGATATCATGAGGTAAATCCAGACACTCAGATGACCAAGTGATAATAATTAAGACCTGTACAAAAATTAACTGAGCCATTTTTTTATGGATTCCAGAGGAGAGTTCCAAGAACTCTTCTAAGTTTGCAAATTTATTTAAATTTAAACTTTCTTTAAACTTACTGTATAACATAGAATGACCATATGACACAGCAACTCCATTCCTAAGTATATACCCAAAAGAATTGAAAATAGAAACTCAAACAGATATTTCTATACCAGTGTTCATTGTAACCTTATTCACAAAAGCCAAAGGTAGAAACAATTTAAGTTTATTCAGCTACAAAAAGGAATGAAATTCTGATACATGCTACAGCATAGATGAACCTTGAAAATATTATCCTAACTGAAATAAGCCAGACATAAAGCAACAACTATTGTATTATATCATCTTTATGAAATATCTAGAATAGTAAATTCATAGAGACAAAAAGTAAATTAGAGGTACCAGGAGCTGGATGGAATGGAGAGTAATTGCTTAACAGGTACAGTGTTTCCATCGAAGGTGACCAAAGGTTTTGGAAATGTGATAGTTGCACAACATTGTGAATCTTAGTGCTACTAAATTGTACATTTTAACATGATTAAAATGGCAATTTTTTTTTTTTGCTGAGGAAGATTCGCCCTGAGCTAACATCTGTGGTCTGTCTTCCTCTATTTTGTATGTGAGTTGCTGCCACAACAAGGCTGATGAGTGGTGTAAGTTCGCTCCTGGGAACCGAACCCGTGTACCTGGGCCGCCGAAGCAGAATGCCCCCAAACTTAACCATTATGCCACGAGGCTGGCCCCCTAAACATGGTTAAAAATGGCATATTTTATGTTACATGTATTTAAATACACATACACAAACACACACACACAAACTTGTACAAAAGTGACTACGTGTGCGTGTGCTTTGAGAATCTAACAAGCAGCATATCCTAACATTAACATGCTCAAAACTTAGCAGATAATGATATCTGTATTGTCAACTGCACTTTTTTTTGAAGTTGCCACCAAAATTCTTTATTATTTGTATTTACTTTTTATTTTCCAATTTTTTTCAGCTTTATTGAGGTATAGTTGACAAATAAATTTTAAGGTATTTAATTAAATTATACATCATGATGACACAATATATGTATATATTGTGAAAGGATTCCTCCCAGCTAGTTAATTATCACATCCCTCACCTCATATATATATCTTTATGTATGTGAGAACACTTAAGTTCTACTTTATTAGCAAATTAAAATTATACAATACCGCATTATTAGCTACAGTCACCATGTTATATATTAGATATTCAGACCGTATTCATCTTATACATGAAAGTTTGTACCTTTTACCAAAAAGAATTTAACCTCACTCTATTTCCCCAACTCCCTTCAGTCCCTGGCAACCACTTTTTTATTCTCTGTTTCTATGAGTTTGACTTTTTATCTAGATTCCACATGTAAGTGATACCATGCAATATTTGTCTTTCTCTGTCTGCTTATTTCACTTAACATAATGCCTTCAAGGTCCATCCATGTTGATGCAAGCAGCAGGATGTCTTTCTTTCTCATGGCTGAATAATATTCCATTATATATATATATAAAATTATGTATAATATGCCAACAAATTGGACAAACTAGAAGAGATGGATAAATTCCCAGAAACATACAACCTACCATGACTGAATCATGAAGTAGAAAAGTTTTAGAGACCAATTACTAGTAAGGAGATTGAATCAGTAATCAAAAACCTCCCAGACCAGAGGGCATCACTGGCAAATTGTACAAAACATTGAAAGTGGATTTACTACCAATCCTTCTCAAACTCTTCCACAAGGTAAAAGAGAGGTAACTCTTCCAAGATGCCAGAACTACCCTGATAACAAAGCCAGACAAAGACATTGCAAGCAAAGAAACTTACAGGCCAATAAACCTGATAAACACAGATGCAAAAATCCTCAACAAAATATTAGCAAACTGAATTCAACAATACATTCAAAAGATCGTATACCATGATCAAGTGGAATTTATTCCAGGGATGCATGGATGGTTCAACATACACAATCAATGTGGTACACTGCATTAACTAAAAGAAGGATAAAAATCATATGATCGTCTCAATAGATGCAGAAAAATCATTTGACGAAATTCAATATCCATTTTTGATAAAAATTCTCAATAAACATGCATAGAGGGAACATGCCTCTACATAATAAAGGCCATATATGATAAGCCTACAGCTAATATCATACTCAACAGTGACAAACTGAAAGCTTTTCCTGTAAGATCAGGAACAAGATAGGATGCCCACTCTCACCACTTTTATTCAACATAGTATTGGAAGTCCTGGCCACAGAAATTAAGCAAGAAAAAGAAATAAAAGGCATTCAAATTGGAAAGGAAGAAGTAAAATCATCACTCTTTGCATTTATATAGAAAATCCTAAAGACTTCAAAAAACTGTTAGAACTAATAAACGAATTCAGTAAAGTTGCAGGATACAAAATCAATACACAAAAATTTGTTGTATTTCTATACACTGATTAAAAACTATCACAAAGAGAAACTAAGAAAACAACCCCACTTAACAATTGCATCAAAAAATAATAAAATACCTAGGAATAAATTCAACCAAGGATGTGAAAGATTTGTACACTGAAAACTATAAGGCAGTGATGAAAGAAGTTAAAAAAGACACAAATAAATGAAAAAATAGTCTATGCTCATGGATTGGAAGTATTAATATTGTTAAAACATTCATACTGCCCAAAGCAATCTACAGATTTAATACAATCCCTATCAAAATTCCCATGGCATTTTTCATGGAAATAGAACAAACAATCCTAAAATTTGTATAGTATAAAAAAGACTTCAAATAGCCAAAGCAATCTTGAGAAAGAAGAACTTATTTCCTAATTTCAAACTGCAATTTTCAAAGTAATTCTAATATTTAACATACTTTTAATTTGTGGGCTTCCAAATCCTGTGATTAAAATGGTTATTGTTTTTTCTATTTGCTGGAAATAAGAAGTAACACATAGAAAGCATGTAAAATCATACCTGTTGAGTAGAAGATGTTAAATGTTAGTTTATTCATTTTTCTTCATATATTGATGTGTAAAATAAACAATGAAGACTGAATGATATTTTTTTAAATCACTTTATAAAGTATATGTCTTTCTGATACAGCTTCACCTTTACAAAAATTTTATTTTCAGTACTGAGTTCAAGGAAGTGGTGATTAAGTAGAGTTTCTAAAATAATTTACTGAAGGAGTTTAAAACATTGTCATGGATCTTGGATATCTGCTGTTCCTAGTTAGGATTTTGTTGGTATAATAAATTTCTGTTTGTTGAACACATTCTACAGAAAGTCAATATTCTACCCCATAGTAACTAAAAAATACCAACAGTTTAAAACTGCTCGAAGAAATGTAATTTGAATATATATTATTTAATACATTTAAAAATGTATATAAAATAATAATTGCATTCTTTAGCTCTCCTTTGATTCACTAAAAGAAGTAATTAAATCATGCTACTTTTAAAAGTAGAGGATAAGATCAATTTAGATATTGTCATGAAAGAAAGGAATCAAAGAAAACACACAATCATAAATGTAATACAGAAAATAGGAATATTAGAAATGTGAAAAAAAGAGAAATACGTTCTATTTTGGGAGGACTAACTTGTTATCTTTGTTAATTTTAATGACAAATTTGAATAGTATTGAAATTATTATTTGGTGACCAAATAGTACTATATGCTAGGTGTTTTACATAAGATTATTTCAATGTTAAAAGTAACTTTAAATGGTGTCTAATCTTATGTTCATTTTATATATGAGGAAACTAAAACTTGAGGAAGTTAATTAAATTGCCAAGTTGACACAGATTGGAAGTTGCGGAGCAAAAATTGCAATAGCGGTTGACTGACATCCAACTTGTGTTTTCTCCACTCTACCTCACTGTCATTCATTCCTGAAATTAAAAAAAAAAAAATAACAGATAATCGTATTCTTCCAATATGAAAAGAAATTATGCTTGCATCAGATTATTCTTTTAAAAAGAAACAGGACTTTTGCTTATGGGAAGAGTGAATAGATGTACTTTTCCTTATTCTTCCCACTAGTACAGTTTCAAATCTTGAACATGAAACATAAAACAAATATAAGAAGACTCTAAAGGGTAGAAATAAGAAAATACATGGAAGCTGTGTGAAGAGTCTGGCATTCTACCCCTCATTACAGTAGTGAGGTGCCCTTTTTTCTCCCAGATGGAGGTATCAGAGGAGGTCATGTCAGATCTTTCACAATTGCTCAGTGGTAACAAGGCCATCCATACCACAGTGTCAGTGGAAAACACATAGATGGCCAGAAGTTCAAACTTAGCCAAGCAGGAACCAGGAACATCCTTTTTGGGTATCAACAGAGGCTGAGGGAGAACCTAGACTTCTAACTCCACCTGGCAGTAATGAGGCAGATCCTCCTCCTCTCCCCTACCTGAATGATGCCACTAAAACCAATTAAAAGAGAAGGCTTGGGGCCGGCCCAGTGGCATAGTGGTTAAGTTCATGTACTCTGCATCAGCAGCCCGGGATTCCTGGGTTCGGGTCCCGGGCTTGGACCAACGCCACTCATCAAGACATGCTGTGGTGGCGACCCACGTACAAAAAAATTAGAGGAAGATTGGCACAAATGTTAGCTCAGGGAGAATCTTCCTAAGCAAAAGAGAGGAAGATTGTCAACAGATGTTAGCTCAGGGCCAACCTTCCTCACCAAAAAAAAAAAAAAAAAAAAATTAGCAAATTCAAAAAAACAAAAGAGAAGTCTCAAACAAGACTCAGAGGTTAATAGTATAATACAAAATGTCCAGGTTTCAATAGAAAATTATTTGTCACAGCAAGAACTAGGAATGTCTCAAACAGAATGAAAAAAGACCATCAATAAACGCCAAAACAAAGATGGCAACCACTTTAGAATTGTTAAAGATTTTAAAGCAGCAATGATAAAAATGTTTCAAATATGAACAAGCTTGAAACAAATGAAAAAATAGAAAGTCTCAGTGTAGAAATAGAAGATATAAAGAAGAACTAAATAGGAACATTAGAACTAAAAATAAGCCAAATAAAAAGCTCAGTGGATGGGCTCAACAGCAGAATGCCTCAGCCAACAAAATAGAAAGTCTCAGAAAAAAAAAAAATAGAAGATATAAAGAAGAACCAAGTGGAAAATTTAGAACATAAAAATATAATAAGTGAAATATAAAGTGAAATATGGGCTCAGCAATAGAAGGAGAAAACACTGGAATGAGTCAATAAACTGTAAGATAGAACAACACGAATTAGTCTGACCAACAGAGACCTCCTAGACTGAAGAAAAATACAGAGTCTCGAGGACCTGAGGGACAAAAACCGAATGTCTTACATTCATGTTTTCAGGGTCTGAAGAAAAAGAGAAAGAGGGTGGGGCTAAATATGTACTCAAGGAAATAATGGCTGACAACACCCAAAATATGGAAAGATATTGTATTAGGATTCCCCAGAGAAACAGAACCAATAGGATAGATATAGATATAGATATAGATATAGATATAGATATAGATATAGATATAGACATATAAAAAGAGATTTATTATAGGAATTGGCTTACATGGTTATGGAGACTGAAAAGTCCCACAATCTACTATCTGAAAACTGGATAACCACGAGAGCCAGTGGTATAATTCAATCTAAGAACAATGGCCTGAGATCTAGGGTAGACAATGGTTTAACTCCCAGTCTCGGCCTGAAGGCCTTATAACTGGAAGGCCACTGGTGTAAGTCCTGGTATCTGAAGGCCTGAGAACCAGGAACTCTGATATCCAAGGGCAGGGGAAGATGGATGTCCCAGCTCAAAAAGAGAAGAATCAAAAACTTGCCCTTCCTTTGTCTTTTTTGTTCTGTTTGGACCCTCAATGATTGGATGATGCCTACCCTCATTGAAGACTGCAGATGTTCTCTTCTCAATCTACTGATTCAAATGTTAATCTCTTCTGAAAACACTCTCACAGATGCACCCCAAAACAATGTTTTACCAGCTGTCTGAGCATCCCTTAGCCCAGTCAAGCTGACACATAAAGTTAACCAGAAGAAACACAAACCTACAGATTCAAGAAGCTGAGTAAACTTTGAATGGAAAATTCAAACAAATCCATACCAAGACACATCATAATTAAACTTCTGACTAGTACAGGCAAAAAAAAAAAAAAAAAAAAGCCCTGAAAGCAGCTAGAGAAAAATGACACCTTACATATAGGTAAAAACCATGAGAATACAGAGGATTTCTCATCAGAAACCATGGAATCTAGAAGGAAGTGGCACAATAGATTTTAAATTCTGAAAGAAAAGTACTGTCAACATAAACTGTATATATAATGAAAATATGCTTCAGAAATGAAGGGTAAATTCAAGAATTCTAACAAAAGAAAAAAACAAAAACTAAAAGAATTTGTAGCAGACCTCTCCTTAAAGTTTGGCCAAAGAAAGTTTTTCAAACAGAAAGCAAAGAATAAAAGAAGGAATTTTAGAGCATGAAAAATGAAGAAAGAACAACAAAAAAAGTAGAAATACGGGTGAACAAGATAGATTTTTCTTCTTTTCACTTTTCAAAATCATATTTGACAGTAGAAGCAAAAATTATAATACTCTCTCCTTTGGTTCTAAACATATAGAGGAAATATTAAGACAATTGTGTTAAGTATGGAGGATGGCAAAGAAAAGGTAAGACTTCTATATTTTACTTGATCTGATAAATAATAACACCAATAACTAATATTTATATATGTATCTGTACATATAAAAATTAACATATAACATACAAATTATACATAGTACACAAATTATAAATAATACATATACAAAAATAAAATGGCAGACTTAAACCATAATGCACCAATATTACATTAAATGCAAATGTTAAATTAAAAGTAAATTTAATTTATATAAATACACCAATTAAAAGACAGAGATTGGCAGAGTGGATTAAAAAACTTGACCCAAATACTTACTGTCTGCAACTAACTCACTTAAAATATAACAATATGAGCAAGTTGAAAGTAAAATGATGGAAAAAATATATATCAAGAAAATAGCAATCAAAGGAAAAGTAGGGTGACTATATTATTATCAGGTAAAGTAGACCTAAGAGCAAAGAAAATTATGAGAGACAGAGAGGGAAACTATTTAATGATAAAGGACACTATATAATGATAAATACTCCAAGAAGACAAAGCAACCCTAGTAGTATATGCACCACCCAAACAGAGCTCCAAAATATGTGAAGCAAAAACTGAGAGAAGTAAAAGAACAAATAGACAACAGAAAGGAAAATGGAAGACTCCACAATTATAGTCAGAGCCTTCAATATCCCTCTCTGAACAACAGATGGACAACTAGACATAAAATCAGCAACGATATAGGAGAACTCAACAGCACCATCCACTACCAAGATCTCATCAATATTTATAAAACATTCCACACAAGAACTCCAGAATACACATTCTTTTCACGTACCCACAGAACATATGTTACCGGACCAAACGTGGGCCTCTTCTTGGGAGTTAAACCAAATTGCACCAAAAGTAGTTGTTTCACAAAATACTTTTTATTTGCAGCATGCTGCAAAGAAAAATGGAGACCATAGGGCATAATTTCACCAAGTCCTAGAACCCGAGCATGGGGAGATGAGTAATTTTATTTGGGATGGGGGATGAGTATTCAAAGAGGAAGTTTCATCATCGCATGTAGAGGTGGGCATAAGCTTACACATGCGCAGTTTAAAATCATGCTTCTGCATACGTAGCATGACCTAAAAATGGCTGCTTTGTGTCTCTCAGAGGAGGGGAATTTACAGTATTAATGTGGGCAGGTTACTTTAGTACTCTTGCCAGCCTATCTGTGCAGGTGCCAATCTCGTGGTTGTGGTCTGGGCCTACCGGCTCCGGTTCAGTACAGCGGGTCTATGGCAGTTGTGGCCTAGAGCTTCTTACTGGAACATAGCTTAAAACTGCATAAACTCAAGGCCCCAAGGTGTTAGATGACAGAACACCTGCAGCTCGCAAGAAGACAAGAGAGTTAGATCTAACATAACAGTTGATGTTTTTTTTTTAAGTAGGGCAGGAGACACGGGGTTAGGGTCCATGTCTGGTGACACATGTACCGAGATAGACCATATCCTGAGTCATAAAACAACCTCAAGAAATAAAAAATAATTCAAATCATATAATGTGATTTTAATGAACACAATGGAATCAAACTTGAAATCAACAACAGAAATAAAAAAAAATTTCAGACCCTTGCAAACTAATCAACACATTTCTAAATAATCAATAGATCAGAGAGGATGTCTCAAGGGAAGTAAAAAAAATACATTGAACTGAATGAAAAAGAAAATACAATGTGTCTACATTTGTGAAAAGTGTATAAGGCAGTGTTAAGAGGGAAATTTACAGCACTAACTAGAAAAGATGGAAAGTCTACAATCAATAGTCTCATATACCATCATCAGGACATAGAAAAAGAAGAACAAGCTAAACCTAAAACCAGCAAAATGAAGAAAGCAAAAATAAGAGTAGAAATCAATAAAAATGAAAACAGAAAATAATAGGGAAAATCAATGAAACAAATAGCTGGTTCTTGGAAAAGATCAATAAAATAGTTGAACCTCTAGCATAGTGGACAAAGAAAATATAGAAGACACACATTAAGAATATCAGAAATGAAACAGGAGATATAACTACAGACACTGCAGACATCATAGGAAAATAAGAGAATACTATTAATTCTATACACATAATTTGACATCTAAGATAGAACAGACTAATTCCTCAAAAAACACAAAATACCACATCTAAACCAATATAAAATATATCATTTGAGTATCCATATTGTTAGTGAGGAAACTGAATTAGTAAATTAAAAGCCTCCAAAAAAGAAATACCCAGATCCAGATGATTTCGCTGTAGAATGCTAGGAATGCTTAAGGAATTAACCCCAATTCTACACAACATTTTCCAGAAAATAGAAGAGTAGAGCACACTTCCCAATTCATTTTATAATGCTACTGTCTTGATATCAAAACCATAAAAATAAAGTATATATAAAAAAAAAAAGCTACAGACTAATAGAGTTGATGAGTATAGATGATCTCTGTACCAGGAGAGCCTGAGGGGGTGACATAACTGGTAGAAGCAAGAGTTCTAACAAACATGTTATTAATACAGAGAAGAATCATGATATCTCCATAATCTCAAACCCAAATAAAGGCAAACATAATGAAATTTATCCCAAGGTGAGGTGCAGTTAATCAATCCATCTTCACCAAACGGAACATACATTTGCTATGACAACAGCATAGAGAAAGCAATTTCCTTTCATTTTGTCAATCTTGAGCTAAATGAATTAACAAATTCAGTGCTCATGTGACAGCCGTCATGAGATACATTTCCAAGAACCCCCCCAGCAGAGAGAAGAGAGAAACGAGTGTAAGCCCAAACTTTAACTGACAATCACTTCAGCTCTGAAACTCTCATGTATTTCACAAGTCAAATGGAGACCACAATAATAGCCTTCCTAATGAAAAGTGAAATTACCTTAAATATTATTAAAGTAAAAGATAAAATTACTGATGTAGATGAACTTTTAAGCGTAGAGATCATTAAAGCATTAAAACAATGTGATATATTATAAACTTCTATATTTCACACCATATATTTCTTATATCTTCTTATTTATTTATTTATTTATTTATTTATTTATTTATTGTCTATATTTCTTTGGGTGATGTTAAATAATTGAAGAAATTATCATATTTGTATCTGAATCTATTTTATTTGACATTACTGTAACAATTGAGAGCAAATTGTATTCACAGGCCCTTCTTAAACATAATTATGCAAAAAAATACCATCCAGAATCAATTAATGTTGGGTATCATGTTCAATTTTATGAAAATCCAGAGCTCCGAAAAACACGTATCCAGGCTATCCAGAGGAAAAAGCTAGTGGCAGTAACAGGCAATGTTTTCTTGCATGCTCATATTTAACAGTTAAAGGGTAAAAATGTTATGAAGATTCGAATATTTCTCATGGAGTATTAGTACCATAGAGTCATCAATTATAACTATGTACGCACGTTTGTGTGTGTCTATGGGTGTGTGTATGTGTGTGTGTGCAATTGATTAGTAATTGCATTCAGGTATTTTATCCAAGACATACATTGGTACATAGGTATGTGTTCACTCATATACATTGTTGGTTACCATATCAACACCAAACTGAGGAATACATGGTATGAACACTGGGGTATGAAGAATTCTTCTTTTAACATATTAATGGTTACAGATAGCATGTATATTTTGAGAAATCTTCTCAGTATACCTGCTCTGAGTACCAAACTAAAATGCTGACAAAACAAGAAAGAATTTTTCATTGGTAACATGTGTACACAAACACGCCATAAAAACAAAGACATCATTTTAACAGTATCAGATAATAGAAGCATAGCATGAAACCCCAAAGACAAAGCCATAACAGTCCCAACCACCAAATCCAAATGCATATGCTGTGTGTATGCAAGTGTATGTGTTAATTAATTCAGGTATGTGAGCACCTAAACTCAATTCTAGAGTTTCAAATTCCTCATTAGTAAATTCAGACAACTTTTCCAATATTCTAATTCTCATTGCAACTATTTATTGTAACTTTAACGCAACTTGCTTCAATTCATATTTTGAATAGTTGAATCTATACCATTAACTCTAATCCTCTGCAGCTAATCTTCTGCATCCTAAACTTCATCTGTTTCTACACAGTTGAAAAGTTTTGTGTTCCTAATATAAAAAATAAACATTTTTATCTGATCAGCAAGTGAGGGTTTTCTACCTTATACTCTTAAACTCTCTAAATGGAAATTTGGGAGGATAAGATTTGTTATTGTTTAATTATTTGGGTTTTTGTTGCAAGATTTCTTTTAAGTATAACATTATAATGTGTATATTATTATTAGACTGGGTATATTCAGGGGAATGAGGCATGATATACATATAACACATAAGTCTCCACTCCCTCTCTCGGAGCTTTAAAAGGCAGAGAGAACGTTTTAATTCTGTCTCCACTGCCTTTTAGATTAGCACATGTCCCTGCCTCCGCTCTCTTAGAGTTTCTGACCATATTATATAAAGTTACAAAAGTCATCTTCCTTAAACCCCGTCTTCAAATTGACAGTCTCATGCCTAAAGGGCCCCGTCTTTCCACTGTCTGAAAAAAATATCCTCAAATGCTAATCTAGAAATCAGTCCCATTTTGCCTGACATTTAATTAACTAATGTAGAGAAAATTTTTATTAATTCATAGGTTCATATCACGCTTTTAACAATTCTCATTGCTGAAACTGAAAGTAGATATTTTTCCTAATATTTCTGCTGATCTAAGTCTTGTTTGAACAGGAATTCAAGTTCTAGTTCAAATCAGAAATCTCACAAAAGACTTTTTTTCTCAGTTTTAAATAATCTTTGCCTTACTCATTCTGTCATTTTTCTTTGGATCTTTATTATAATAATTGTTAAAACCTACATTGGAGTATATCTACTAATGTATGACATTTTCTCCTTCTCCTTTTATGTTATTAGGCTCTGGGAGGCAGGGGTCATGTATGATCCACTGAGATAACTTTTTTGAATATCAAGTAGTCAAGGGCTAATATATTTGATTCTGCATCACCTGGTTCAACTCCAAAGCCCAAAGTGTACAGGAGAGATCTCAGATAATTCTTGCTTGTCCCTTTCTAATGAAAATGAAGAAATTCCTATTTGGAAGAAAGGTTATTACATCAGCTGTAGTGAAAGAAAACAACACCACCTCTGCCGAAGAGAGAAATGTATATCGGAAAGAGACCAGGGTAAGAAAATTTGGCTGTTATAACTTGTAGGTGTGAGGGCATCGTTGGCTTTAGTGGCAGATGTGAAGATATGTTATAAATAGTCTTGGTCAAATTCATTGTCCTCTTGTAGGCTTGGTCAGAATACTTCAGGCAGACTAGGTTGGATGCAGACCCCATGCAACATAGAGCCAAGGACAAGCAGCTAGTACTGATTGGAAGATATAAATAGCAATGTGTAACCGATGAGTAGTTTTCTGTGTAATCTTTTATTGATAATTTGAAATAGTGGTTTGAATATTATTGTATTAAACAATGTGATGGTTATGATCTTGTGTGGCTAGAGGAGCTGTCTTACAACCTCTCACTCACTAAGGAGTCACAGTGTTGCCAGACAACAGGTTCTCAAAATATTAAAGATAATTAATGTTTGGATTTCCAGTATAGCAGACCAAGTGTCTATTTTTATCCCAACTTTCCATTTACAGGACCTTCAAAAATATATGCAATTCTGTAGAAATTGTGCAAAAGTAAAACTTCTTCATCTATTAGTTATATGCCCCAATTTAATATATCACTTTTTGCTTTTCAAAGTATTTTTATCTCTACAATTTCTTATTATGCACACAGAAATTTTGAGCTAATTATTTTGGGAATGCAAGCTATTATCTTCTTTTTACAAATGAAAAAACTGTCTATTGCCAATGACAAGAATTAGTAGAACTGTTTTCTCATTCTGAATTATATCTTCTTTCTTATTCAGCTATTTTAAAATAGAGTTTTAGAAGCAGCATTAATAATATTCCTAAATCTTACATGATCCTTTTGAAACATATTTATTTGAATTTTCTTTTATATTTTGAAAAATTAGATTCAAGTGTTATATAAGAATAATAAGTCACTTTTTATTAAACCATAATGTAATAATCAGGGTTTTTAACTCTTCAAATCAAAAATTGAGAATTCAAATTAGGAACAAGATAGAAGAAAATGTGCTTGCTCTAATGCATATTATCTCCAACAAAGCAAAACATACTTACAAGCATCTTGGGAAATAGTGAAGCTTTCATCAAGTAAAGGATTACAAATGGAAAGGGATTTGCACTATTCCTTATTACTAATCCAAGACATGTAAATGTCTATGAATTCTCTATATGATGTTACTTTGATTTATTTATTTAATGAACATTAAAAAAAAGCGAAACATGCATAGGTTCACTACTGACCAGTAACCACTCCACTCATTTACTTATCTTATAAAATTTTCAGTTTCTCATTTGTTAAAGGAACGTAATAAGTACATTTTAAGTAAGAATAGCATATTTTCAAAATGGTAGATATGCCCTGGAGAAAACAAGAAAATGTTTACAAAACTGCACTCACAGTTTGGCAAAATATTTGAATTTTCTTTGTTAACAATTTTGTAAATCACCAACATCACTCCCCTCCAAAAAAATAATATGTGCTTTGGAAAAAGCAGTTAGTAGTGACCTGCCTTTTAAGGTTTAGTGGTAGGTGCATTTGCTTAGATCTTGCTATTTTCCTATATTTTTATCCATTTTTAGAAATAAAAAATACAAATTAAGAAAATATTTCAAGAAAGTTACCCTAACGTCAAATATTTTCTAGCAAAAATTATTCTGATAGTGAAAGTAAACAAAAATTTTTATACTTATTGTGTCTGTACATTTAACAACACTTATGATAGTATTTGTTTGGCATTTCTTAATTTATCCTGACAGCTCAGCATATATAACATTTTCTCTGAGTAAAGGATCTGATTGTTATGGCTGAGGGCTGTGTTGGAACAGCTGACGTGAGACAGTAGCAATTGGCTCTGAAAGGTAAATGACTCATGAAAGCAACAAAATAACAAGAGCAATAAACTATGCCTAAGTTACTCTGACCACCCATCAAACACAAAATTAGTCTTAGTGTATTCATCTTAATTACGTAAAAAGCCTGTTTTTCTCAATTCATGCCAGCCTGGAGGTAAAACTTGTGTCACAAGAACATTTTTTAAAAAATATTTTCATAACAAAAAGAAGAGTTATGTAACATAAAAAAATCTCTTAAGAAGTAATAGGAAAAAGAAGACCTCTAAAAATTGGGCAGAGGATATAAGCAATGCATTCACAAAAGAGTAATGCAAATGTCCAATAAATACATTTACATTATTTTCAATCTCATTGATAATTACATAAATTTTTAAAAAGTGAGATACTCTCACAATGCAAAAATGATATCAGAATTTCATTGAATGTTCTAGAAACTAAATTTCATACATGATTGGTGGCATTTAGAAAACATGAATCAAAAGTCTAAACTTTGCACACTCCATGACTTAGTAATTATATGTTTGATATGTATTATAAAGAGATAATCATAGATATATGCACAGAGACATTTAAAATTATAAATATACTTTTTTACTTAAGATAATGATAACTTGAAAAAACATTCCCAAATTTTCAACAGCAGAAGATTGGTTATGTAAATTATGGTGTATACACACTGATTGTTAAACTTGTGTGCAAAGGAGTGTTTATTGGCATGTTGAAATGTTTTCAATATATTGCTAATTAAAAAAAAAAAGGTGACCACAAACGTCATATACAATATGGCCTATTAAGATGATAGACTTAATGGGGTTTGGGGAACTGGGTATAGCAAAAGTCAACTCTAGGTTTGACAAAGGAAATATGACAAAATTTTATGACAAAATACTGTCATAAAATTTCTTGGACTTTTTAAAATACACTTTTTATTTTAAAATAATTTTAAATTTATAGAAAAATTTTAAAGATAGCATAGATTGTTCAAATATACCCCACACCAAATTTCTCCTATTATTGATGACTTAGAATAGTAAAGATACATTAGTTCTGATTAATAAACCAATATTGATACATTATTATTTACTCAGGTCTAGAGTTTATTAAGATTTTGTTAGTTTTTACCTAATGTCCTATTTTTTCTGTTCCAAGATCCCATCCTGGATACCACCTTACATTTAGTTGTCATGTCTCCTTGGGCCCATCTTGTCTGTAACAATTTCTCATATGTTTCTTGTTTTTGATGACCTTGAGAGTTTTAAGGATTGCTTGTCGGGTATTTTGTAGGATGTGCCTGAATTGGGATTTGTCTGATGTTTTTTTTCTCGTGATCAACTTGGGGTTGCGAGTTTTGGGGAAGATCCCAGAGGTAAAGGGCCATTTTCATCACATCATATCAAGGGAACATACTATCTCCATGATTCATGACTCTTGATGCCGACCTTCATCACCCACTGAGGTGGTCTCTGTCAGATACTGTTGGGCACCTAAGTTTTCTCTTTTTCCGTACTGTACATTTTGGAAGGAGTCACTATGCAC
This sequence comes from Diceros bicornis minor, assembly GCF_020826845.1. Classification (NCBI taxonomy): domain Eukaryota; kingdom Metazoa; phylum Chordata; class Mammalia; order Perissodactyla; family Rhinocerotidae; genus Diceros; species Diceros bicornis. The sequence continues at coordinate 9,518,539 of NC_080749.1, read as the reverse complement.
AGCTTATACTTAAAGTGTGAGGGTTATGTCTCTTCTCTCTCATTTATTTATGCAATCATTTATTTATATCAGTATGAACTCAAGGGTATTTATTTTGTATTTTGGATCAGCATATGATGAAATGTTATTTATTATCTTGCTCCAATTGTTCCATCTTTCACCTTGGTTGTTTTTTATGCACTTTGACGTACTCACATCGACAGGTTTTTGTTTTTGTTTTTTTCTGCTTTGTCAGCACTTCTTTACTTACTGACATTTCAAGACATTCCATGGTCACGATATATATTTCCTGCCCCAGCCTAGAATCAGCCATTTCCCCAAAAAGCCTTGTTTCTTTTCAGTGAAGAATGATATGAGAAGCCAAAATCTGGATGCTAAGTGTGCTTGTTGCTGCTGAGGCATCATTGCCTCTGGGCTCTCCCAGCTGACAGAACAAAGAAATATGTGTGTGTGTCCTAACCCATCTATAAACATATCTGTAAATATTTGAACATATATTCATCTTTATTTAATGGAAAATGGGTTCATGGTGATATTCTTAACACTAATCCATTGTCATATGTATCATTCTAGCCTCCTCCCCTTGCTTATCAATAGTGAGAAACCTATCTCCCTCCATCTAGCATCCATTTACCTAATTGTTCAATTCCAGTATATATGAAGAGTGGTATCACAATATTAACCCACACCTTCATGACAAACACCTTTATCGACTAGGTTAAGGTAGCTTTGTACAGTTTTGTTTGCCTTTAGGCTCACAGACTCCATTCATTTCCAGAGTTACTTAGGTCTTCACCCTTTCCATCACCCTTTCAGTGAGATTGTTTTACACTTCTGTGATACTATTAAATTGTTTCGCCACATTCTGTGTTCCAACCTGGAATCCTCTGACCTCTTAGATACATATATTTTTAATTTGTTTGCATTAAGATTCACTCTTTGTGCTGTAAAGTTCTATAGATTTTGAAATATGCATGATGGCACAGATCCACCATTACAGTATTATATACAGTACTTTCACCACCCTACAAAATCCTGTGTTTTTTGTCTATTCATCCTCTGTCCTGCACCCAAAACCCTAGAAACCACTGATATTTTTACCATCTCTATAGTTTTGCCTTTTCCAGAATGTCATAACCTGGTGGGATTTCTGGAAGTAAAATCCTTGAAAGTGCTGGTGCCACCCAAGACTGCAGACTCCAGGAGCGTCTTGCTCTCAAGGCAGTCCAAGTGCAACCTCCAACAATTTGTCATCAAAGTATTCCTACTGGTTTCTGGCACCAGCAGCTTTTGCTCCAGGTAAGTAGGTCTCCATCGTGACTCTCTGGATTTGCCTAGCATTCCAGATTTTGGGGTGGCTGTTTGCCCCGAAATTTTAGTTTTCTCATGGTTCTGAAAAAAGTTACTGACTTTTGGTTTGTTCAATTTTATCTTCTCGTAAGGATGGGAATGAAGGCTTCTAATATCTTAATGTGTTGGAACTGTAACCAAAAGTGTTCAGGGGCTTTTCAAACATTTAAGTAAAAAAGTAGAGACTTAGTAAGATATATAGATTTGGAACTTTATGAAGAAATCTGGATTATTGATATGTTTGTGTGTCCCTTGTACATGGGTGGTAATTAAAGCTAATGGCATGGATGAGATTGTCTTGGGGGGAACTATAGGATTAGGAACCAAGAGAAGTGTCAACATTTAATAGTCAGGTAGAAGATTAACCAGCAGAGGTCCTGCAGTATCAAAAGGGTTAAGATGAAACATAGAACATTGTGATAACACCAAGGAGAGTGTTTCCAAGGCAAGGCAAATCAGACGAGGACTAAAGTATACATCCATTTGATTAGTAGCATAGTAGTTATTGTAGATGTGGGAATTATGTCAGTAATGTAGGTGCTGGCTAGTTTTTAATGGTTAATGGATCAATGAGAAAGAGTAAATGATGCAATTTTTGAAAGACACAACATTTTAAAGATTGGAGATACTTTATATATTTACATTGGTTGGAAAGGATGTACTTGGGAACTGAAGATCTGATAATATAGAAGAGAAAGATTATCTTCAACAGTTTAAGTGGGTGCTGGAAAAATTATTTGTGAAATTAGGCCTATGAAATCACAGATTAGAAGGGAGAAATACATATCTAGAAAGAATGCCCAAAAATATTAGCAGAGATTATTTCTGGTTGGTGGAATTATCTGATTTTTTTTCTTTTTGAGCTCTTTTCCCTTACTCATCTTTCACTGATTATATGATAGTTTGTAGCTAGAGGGAAAAAAAAATTGATAAAACAACAATAAAAAAAACAAAAGACATAACAACAACCAAGACTCATCTCTGGCTTTTCTCTGACTTTAAATTACATGAATGATAGTCCTAGTTCCTACTTTCACGAAGTTTACGTCCTAGGAGAGGAAATAGTGAAATATATAAAAAACTGTAACATAGGGTGATAAATACTAATCGAGGTTTGCATTTGAGGCTATGGAAGCAGCCTGATTATTCAAATAAAAGATCTTTTGGTAATAAAGTAAATAAATAATTTGTTTAATTTATTATAAAATAAAATAAATAATTTAAGTGCTCTATCCATGCCAAAAATAGTAGAATCATTTACTTTGCTAGTCGTTATTTTGATGAAACTGTTTATTTGACGGTGTCCAAGAAGCGAGGCTGTCCTTGTCCTTACTTGTCTACTGATTTTTTCCTCACCCACCTCAAGGTTCATATTGACCGACAAGAGGGCCAACAGAATCCAAACATTACGATGGAACTACCATGTTTATTAATTATGAATTGAATTGAATTGGTGGCTGCAGAAATGCAGGCCTTATTCAAAGTCCTGTATGTACATAGTCATTGACTCATACGCTCTGCTTGCCTACTCTTTTTTCTGTTTTGACTCAAGTTCTAGTCAAACGACAAAGTTACAAGGCCATGAGATGAGTTTTCCTTTTACTGACAGAGAAAAGTATGAATAAATACATTTTTGTCAAATACAATGGTTTTAATAAATGTGACTTGAACAACAAAATTTTGATTGTCTTTCTTTGATATTTAGTTTGCTTAATTTGTATATTCACTAAGATGGTAAATTTTATATAATAGCCAAAGAAAGATAGTGTCCAGAAGTCTTATGCTTTCCTTATTTTTGGACTTAGTTATGCCTGTAAAGATTGCATTTTTTCACTTTTAAATTATTTTCTAACATACTTACATATGTGTTCATCTCACTTTAATTGGTGGTAGCGAGTATTGGAATGTGCACAAATATTTTCCAAACATGAGTATCATCCATTGTCAACTAGGAAAGTGGTATATTCAAGGTGGCTGTGTTAGCAGATTTCTATGTGAATATTTGAAAAGCTGATGATTTGATCAAAGTCCTTTCAATTTCACCTCTCCTTTCCAAAACAAGCCAATTTTCTAGCCTGAAAGTAGAGATTCTTTGTAATTTGAAAAGAAATTTCCACCCCAGAATTGTTTATTACCATTTCCTTTCATGTGATACTAACACCAAATTGAACTCAATCTCAAGCCCTTTGGGAATTATCACACATATTGTGATAATAAGTTACAATTGATGCAATTTTACTGCATAATCAAAGAAGGCTTGAATCTCCAGATTCGAGCCATGGCAGTCTCATCTCAAAAATAACATGTAAATAGGATGAGACTGCAGCAGGAAGCTCAAACTTTATTAATCAGTACCATCTCCATTTAATTCACTCTTAAGTGTCTCTGTTAAATAACATGGCCTCTCTGGTGCTCATCATGATCTTGGATGATTAAAAAGCACTTGGATAATATCTGTAATAAAATTAAGCTCACCGAGCTATGTATACCACTGAGTTCTGGGGACCAAATGAGACAAAAGTTTCCAACTGTCAAATTAAGTAGAGTAAGTTAAAGGAAATTAAACATGTTTTTCCCCAGAGATACGATAGATACATTCTATTGCCATTTTTTTGTCCTTATTTCATCTTTGAAGACAGATGTTGACAGCTGTTTGTGAACTAGCATTGAAAAGTGTCTTTGGAGCAAAGAAGTAAGAAAGAAATCCAAATAGAATGTGTATTGCTTTTTATCTTACGTATTTCATTAAAAATCAATTCCCAAGCTCCCTTAACTAAAGTTGACAATATTTTTCTTTGTATGTTTTTCTTAGCTTCAAAAAAGAGATTTTTACCATGTGGGAATTCAAATTATTGAAATCACAGTATTGAATGAGTATATTTAAATATGTTATATCTTCCTTTCAAAAGAGCAGGTGGGGCCAGCCTGGTGGCACAAGCGGTTAAGTTCACGTGTTCTGCATCTACAGAGTGGGGTTCGCAGGTTTGGATGCCGGGCGCAGACCTACGCACCACTTGTCAAGCCATGCTGTGGCGACATCCCATATAGAGTAGAGGAAGATGGGCACAGATGTTAGCCCAGGGCCAATTTTCCCCAGCAAAAAAGAAGAGTATTGGTAGCAGATATTAGCTCAGGGCTAATCTTCCTCAAAAAAAAAAAAAAAAAAAGCAGGCATTAATTTCACTGGACCGTGCCCAGAAGGCATCTTTAGCTTCAAAATTCACAAAACTCATCATCTAGAGACTTTATTGGTGAGACTAGAGTTTAACTCAAGTCAATCATTTTGCTGCTCTTCAGAAATGCAAGAACAAGATACCTAAATTGTAAAATAACGATGATGATGATGCAAGACTTAAAGAGATTCCAGCAAATTCTTTGCTTTACAATGTCACATTGCCCTATTGGATGAAGGTGGGAAAGAGCATAATTCTGAAGCAAAGAATATTGAGGTTCAAGAGGAGATTCATTTTAGAGAAGGTCATTTGCCTGATGAGTGGTCATGTGGGGCTATCATACAGCAAACACATCTGATGTCATGGCAAGAGCACAAACTTGAAGTCAGACATGTGCTTGTGTCTAACACATGACATATTAGCTAATTTTGAAGGCACTTAAAGGTGGATTCAAATCCCAGCATGACTATAGACTATCTTTCACATGTGACATTGCACAAGATGCCTAAACTCTCTGATCTTCATTTTTTTCACTTATGAAAAATAAACTGGGAAATAATCCTACTCCATGGACTTACTGTGAAGAGTAAATGAGCTAATGATCTTAACACAGCTAGGATCCTCCCTGAGTGGGCTCTTAACAGATATTATTTTCCTTTTCTATCCCCTTCTCTTTTTTTTCTTTCATTTCTTTTAAATTTCTCCCCTAATGATTCAAACGGATTTGCAATTATTGTCTTCATGGAACTGCTATATCAGAAAAGTCAAAGATTGTATGCAATACTGTTTTACAGAGTAAGGGTTCTATTACAGAGAAGTGTGAAGCAACTCTATTATTAAACCATCAGTGCAGGTAGAGAAAAGATTTAAATCAACTCAAATATTATATTTCCAGCTTTAGGGCACATTGTTTAGGATATATCATGATTGTATGTTTGGCAAATATTGACATATTTCATTTTTACTTATCTTCACTCAATCTTCTGTCATCCAAACCCATAGTCCCTCTGCCCCCGACTGTTAAGGAGCCTAAAGCAATAGCTATCGCAATTACCTCTAGCCCCATCATCGCCTCTGCAACTGGATTTTTGAGATAGATTTCATTTTGGCATTGGCAAAATAGACACTTGCTCAGCAAGAATTACGCAAAATATCTTCCCAATGGTATTCCTAAATATCAATGTTTTTATTTTTGTCATTTTTTAAAATGCCAGTATTTCTGGAGGATATAGGAATTAAACTGATAGCAATTATTTTTTTTTCTTGACATGAATTCTTTTATTCAAAATAATTAACTTTATTTGAAATAGATGGTTTTGATGTAGAGAGGAGAGAGGTTTGTAACATGGGCCCTGGCTTTTATGTATGTGCAACTCAAATTTCTAGATAGTATATATGTTTTTATATATATGCACATATATAATATTATATCTCCTTGTAGGTCTATGTATAATATAAATAGGTCTATATATAATATAAATTACATATATTAAGCACAATACCTATCTATTTATCTCTCACCTATCCATCTATGTATCATCATAATGAGTATACAAGGAGATAACTTGTCCCAGGTCACATAACAAGTGATCAGCAAAAAAAGGGTTGATTCCATCTCAGTTCTGTTGGGCTACAAAACTTGGGCTTGGCATTTGGAAATTCCTTTCTTTTTTTTGTTAAGGAAATCTCTCCATAGTTTTGATACTTGATATATAAGACCACTGTTCTTATAAAAGAGAGAAAGAAAAAGAATGGGCATTTTAAAACACACAGGTTGTGGGAATGTCCTCCCAAGCTTTAAAAGATAAGAAAGAAGGAAGCAGGCCACAGAAGTTTATTATTTCCAGATGCTGTTTGTAATCTCATGACTCAAAAAGACTTTCGCTTTGAAATGCCTTGGCACTGCATGATAAGCTACATTATATCAACTAAATATTTTTATTGAATGTTTATTTTAAATGAAATTTTAGGTTTATGTATCCAAGCTGTCTCTATCTGCAGCTCTTCAACTGTCTATGAGCCACAGAAAATTACCTTTTTTTTTCACTATTTCATTAAAAAAGATAAAGAAAATTTAAGCAGCACTCAAAGAATACACAGCTGGACAGATGCAGTCAAAAAGTTTCCGATTATTCCTCAGAAGACAATGATTCCAGGTAATGCATGCTATCAATATAAGGGTTTATGACAGTTACTAAACCTAGTTGTTTCACAAAAGATCTTACTAAAATTTCAACTACTTGTCAGCATTTTTTACCTGATCACAAAAAAGCATTAAGATAGTGGAAGAGAAAAGAAAGCTACTGTTTTACTAATATTCTGAAAAATGCTAACTGGGTCATTTCTCTGGTGTTTTTCAGTTCCAGATTTAGCCTGTGATGTGTACTGCAAGTTACACTGAGAGACAATGAAGCACAAGCTCTAAGAATCCAGACTTGGGTTTTGTATCGGCCTTAGTTTAAATCCAGGCCCTTTACTTATGAGTGTTCTTTAAGCTTCAGTTTTCCCCTCAGCTTTACCAAATAGTGTCGCAGTTAACATTAAGTGAAATAATCCCTACAGAGATCTTTGCACGGTATCTAACACTCAAGTCAGTGCTCAACCAAGTTTAGTGGTGTTGATGATGGTAGTGATGATGATGATGATAAATTTTAGGTGATGATTAATGATGGCAACTACTTTGGAGGTGGTTATAATCTAGGGCTGGGTTACAGATTATAATTCCTATCTTTAAAGAGACCCCACCTTTATATTTCTTAAATGAAGAAAATTCAGGGTTTAAGTCTACCTAAAGTGTATTTCATAAAATCTGGGACTGAACTCGGCCATGGATGAAGATTGGAAATGACTCATCAGCTTTGACCAGGGAAATTGAACTGATTCTAATCCCCAGTGCCCAAGTCATACATGTGTCCAGATCAGGTCAGGGCCAACGGAGAGCAAGGACTGAAAGATAGCAAAAAGTCAAACTCTGGTAAAAGAAGAGTCGAAATAACTGAGCATAGCATGAAAGTGGAAATGAAAATACAGGCGGAGTGAGGATATCTGAGTCGGACACAGTGCGGGCTCCTTTACTCTGGACCTTGCTGACTTCAGCGGTGTTTGCTGACACGCGAGATGTGAATTCACGCGTGGAATCACTCTGCAGGCCGGGTGCCTTGAAAGAAGACTGCTGCCTTGGTTTCCTTTCATGCGGCATCTTTGAAAGTTAACATGACTTAAGAACTCTGACTTGATTATTGCTGGATAACTTGTGCCTTATAGAGCTTGTTTATGTTTACGTCCTAACAGCAACTCAAATAAGCAAGCAGGTTTAAAATTGTTACTATTCTTATCCAAATCTTCATCGTGAGAATATATATTTTGCTTAATCCTAAATCTATTTTCCATCCATTCCAAATTTAAGCAAGTGTGTTTTATATAATAACTTGATTAACTTAAAACTACACTTGCTCTTTGAATGATTAAGGTGCTTCTTCATAGTGGATTTTGAAAGATTGAGCCAACTGCCTATGGTACGTCAGGTATTATGTTAAGGATTTTACATTCATTTTGACTCAGAGCTGCAGAAATTCAGCACTTAACAGCTCCATCCAAACCTCTGCAATAAGAGAGGACCAAACTCTAGCCTGTCTAGAAATGAGACTGTCTCCCTACGATGACCAAATGTCTGCCTGAGAAAGCTCGACAATGACAGGAGAATTTAAGGTTTGTTCTAGCCAATACTGGATGATAGACACCTGGCCTCTCTTCTTTAAAATATTTACTAAAAAGGGCTTACAATTGTGAGTATGTATCTGCTTACAGTTCAGGAACATCTTTTTCAAGGACCTGAATGCCATTCTTTTGAAAAGTAACCCTCAGGAAAGAAAGGGCCTCTGTCTCCTAGTCTCTGTGGGGATGTAGAATCCTAACTTCCTTATTTGCCAGCTAGCAGACAAGGCAGACCTAATTACAGTTACACTGACGGACCCTTTCTAACTTTTCGCTTCCCTAACTCCATTGAGTCCCACTTGCCCCCCTCCCTACTCCCTCATTCTCTCTTTAAAATGCTGTCACCTCTGTGCAAATCAGAATGGGATTAAGTCGCTTCCCCTGTTGTCAGTAGTTACTGAATGAAATCTGTTTTTTTTTTTTTGGTGAGGAAGATTGGCCCTGAGCTAACATCTATGCCAATCTTCCTCTACTTTGTATGTGGGTTGCTGCTACAGCATAGCTTGATGAGTGGTATATGTCCACGCCTGAGATCCAAACCCATGAACCCAGGGCCACCGAAGTAGGGTGCTCTGAACTTAACCGCTACACCACCAGGCCAGCCTCTGAAACCTATTTTTTAATGCCTTAACTAATGACTGGCTTTGTTTATCTTTGACAACTCTTTATACTCAAAAGGATCTCTTTATACTCAAAAGTCATCCCCATTTTACAGATGAAAAAGCAGAGGTTCAAAGGAATTAATTATCCTAAGACCACTATATCTAGACTTCAGCAGAGCTGGGGTTTTAACCTAGATTTGTTTTGGTCTCAAATTTTGTCTTTTTTTTAATTACTGTTCTGTGGCAAATATTCACTAATATGCATCTTAAAGTGACAGTATAAAAGATTCATGTTGATTCCACCTATGCATTTAGTAACTGTCTAGAATACCTCATATATGTAAGGCCTCATCCCAGACATGGTAAATGGAAAACTAAAATAAACAGTCATTGACTTTAAAGGCTTGTATTTTGTCTGGTAGTCAACAAGCCAAAAATTACAAGGAGATGTTTTCAATTATTCCAACTGAGCAAATTTATTGATCAGAATTGACAAAATCTTGGACTTGGAAAATAAGAAAAGTCCAAAAAGAGCTCTTAAAATTTTGGATTTGCTTTTATTAATTAACAAAATATATTAGGAGTTTAGGGTATTCACCAATTCTAGTCAAACTGTGAGTTTGACCTTGTTGTCTAAGCTAGTTTTCACTTCTCCAATCTTTTACCTATTTAAATACACTTAGCACATTTTCCATCTATCAAAAATAATCTTAGGAAAAATGTCATTCACTTATTCATTAAGGTAAATAAATCACTTAGCTTCTTTTTCTTGTGGAATTATTGCTCCAAATCTTATCCACAATGTACAAGGAAAAGCGTGTAAACCCCACCCCACAAAAAATTTCAGGTATCAGCACAGGTGATAGAGAATGGGGGTAGGTGCAGGATGGGAGAATGGAAGAAGAGAACAGGGTACAATCTATAAACTCTGGAATCATTAAGCATATTTCCATCTTATTTCTGTTGAAATGAAACCCAAATCTAGCCTTTCTCTTCAATAGATTTTGTCCTCTTATCCCATCCTCCTCTCACCAGTACAGAAATATAAGTTAAAATTGTAGGAATAAAGTTTTATTAGCCATTTCAAAGCAATCTCAAACCAGAACATCCAGAACACTTCTCCTTAGAGACCTTCCTATTTCCATCCTGTAGTATCAATAAAGCAATTACCCAAATATTAAATATTACAATAAGGACAGTCAACTCTGATGGGCTTGGCATTCATCACAAATCTGTCACAATGCACTACCTCAGACAGGTAGAAATAGTTCAGTCCCATCTGGCTCTGTTTTCTTCCACTGCAGAAAAAATACAATTAACCTCATTCTTATTGTTTCACCTGTAATGGTAAGAGCACTATATATATTATGATTCCAAAACATGTGTTTAATTACTTAATTAGAGAATGGAGAACTGCAGTAGTTAGTTAACAGCTAGACAAAGAGAGATAAAGCAGGAGAAGATGAGGATATGTAGTGAAATATCCCCTCATTTGTGTGAGATCCTTTACTGTGATCATTGAATGTCAAGCAAGTAGTTTTCTTACATGAGAGGGTGCCAAAAATTTGATTTTAGTTTAAATAGTGGTTAAAAGACACTCCTGGTATTTTAAAGCATGAGTTAATGACATAGGGCTTATCTGAATTATCAGCTAAGGTGACTGGTCCTCTAACCTTTCAGGAAGGAAGTATCAAAGGTAAACATAAAGTAAGATTTGAGAAGGAAGCAATAATCCAACACAGATATACAAAACAACATTCACAATTTAGTGAGGAAGCAATTTACGGTAATTGTTTTGTATCATTTGTAAAGCTTGTAAATAAATGTTACTCTCTCCAAAAGATATGGATACACTTGCCACTCTGAGCATGCCAGGGCAACAAAGAATCACTACCTGGGGCCGGCCTCGAGGCTTAACGGTTAAGTGCACACGCTCTGCTACTGGTGGCCCGGGTTCGGACCCCTGGCACGCACCGACGCACCGCTTCTCCAGCCGTGCTGAGGCAGCGTCCCACATACAGCAACTAGAAGGATGTGCAACTATGACGTACAACTATCTACTGGGGCTTTGGGGGAAAAAAAAAAGAGGAGGATTGGCAATAGATGTTAGCTCAGGGCTGGTCTTCCTCAGCAAAAAGAGGAGGATTAGCATGGATGTTAGCTCAGGGCTGATCTTCCTCACAAAAAAAAAAAAAAAGAATCACTACCTGGAGCTTCAAGGAGATTCAGGCTTTTAAGCTCCAACTGGAAATAATCAAGTCTAGATTTTAACAAGATGATTTGTATTCATATTAACATTTGAGGAACATTTGTGTGGACTGCTCCTCTCCTCCCCATTTCTTTTTTTCTTCTTTTTTTTTGCACTCAGATATAATACATATTGCAAAATGGTTAAATGATTAACACTCCTGCACTATGACATGACATATATGTCATCTAGCATGACATTTATTTTTCCTCCCAATGGAGACCTATCCTCATCATCAAAACAAAACAAATTCATTTTTTTTACTGTAAAAGAGCAGCAAATGCCATTGCATAAAATAACGAAATTGAATGTTCATAAGCTAGATATTTCAGAGAAGATGAAAAGTTTGACATCAGAGGAAGAAAAAAAGTTCATTTAAAGTAACTCACTTATTTAACCCTTTCTTTCTCAGAATATTTCTTGCATTTGTCATCATCTTTTTAGATTTAATTTTTTCCAGCTCATATGAGCCTTTTAGTAAATCTTATAGCATATGTTTGAGCAATAAGCTCTCATGCTTTGTTTTTCCAAAGGATCATTCTCATTACCTAATGATAGTTTAGCTGGGTATATTTTCCTCAGCAGTTTAAAGATGTTTTCCCGTTGTCTATGGAGTACCTTGGAGCTGTTGAAAGAGCAACCTATTTATTGTGCTTTTTGGGGAAATATATCTTTCCTCATTTTTTAGATTCTTTTTTTTTTTACCCACATTGACATTATTTATTTTTTAACAATATATTCAGTTTCAGAGTTAGGTCTTTAATAAATCCTGAAAAAGTCTCAGTCATTATCTTATCAAATATTGTTTTTAATATTTAGTGATAAGATATATTATCTTTTTTTCTTTTTTCTTCTAGAGTTTATTTTAGACTGAAGTTGAAAAATCTCATGCTGTCTTCTATATCTTTGAAATTCTCTCTCTCTATATATATATTTTTTATATATATATATACGCACTATAATTCAGTGTAGCATATATATATACTTACACAATATGTATACTCATTGTAAACACATTAGTCTGATTATTTCAGGTTATTGTATTGTCTTCTGTTTTTGACATACTAATCATCCTCTGTGATATGGCTCTTGACTCGTTCAGGATGAATCATTTCCTTATATGTTTTGTCAGTTTTGTATTGAGCTTATATTCAGTGAAGATTAAGTTCCTGACACTTCTGACACTAAAACCATGTCCTTGAGTTATGGACATGTCTTTCACAGCATTTTTAAAGTTTTGGTTTTGTCAAATGAGCCATTGCTATACCTGGCCTGGAACAATTTTTATGTTAATATTTAAATTCTATGATTCCTGTAGTAGGTAAGTAAGGTAAATTTGAACTTGAAACTTCTTGTATAGTTTCCTTGACCATGAAAAAAAAAAAAAAAAGGTATTCTTCCCCATTTAAACACAAAGTTAGTGGTACGTTTCTTTTAGTCTCCATATCAACCAGGGTCCTGGCAGGGAATATATGGTACATTCATATTGAAATATTTGAGAAGAATTAATAAAGAATTGTTAAAAGATGTAGACAAGCTGTAGGAAAATCAAAAGAGTACAATACCTCAGGGATGGTAATAGGAAGGCTCAGTGACTGACACCAAGTTGAAGGAGTAAGAAGATTGAGCCATTCATTAGAATCTTGAGGCTGATAAAACAGTGTTGGATGGCCTCCTGACCTTCAGCCAGGGAAACACCTACCTGCGGCAAAACTGCGAATAAGAAGCTAGGGAAATAAATATTCACATCTCACCTCCATTCCTTCATTTTCTTGCTTGTACTCCTCATTGGTGTACCCCAACCAAAATCCAGAAGGCAAGTGAGCCAGTTGATATGGTTCCCACAGGTCAGGGTTCCAGAGCACAGTGGGATAAAGACAGATGAGGGGTGGATCTTTGAGGGTAATGGAAGGAATCCAGGGCAGTTTCCTTGGCACATTTTTGGAGAGTTACTTTCACTAGGGATATATAAATCTTTAAAGTACAATGATTTCGTTGTCTCTTCTAACCATGCTATTAAACATTTCCTGTCTAATCACTGTATAAACATTAACATCTAAGCCTGAGTACATTGCTACGTAACTAAACATTTAAATATGTTTCCCCTCAATATACACATGCACAAAATGTAAGCAATCATATAGAGTACCTATACTTTGTTCCTGGCATTTAGAGATTTCTCTTTCTTTCTTAGCTGCATGACCATATATACAAATTACATTTTTATCCAACACTTTTAGGAAGGATTCCATTTTCATTCAGATTGCTTGTTCCTGGAATTTAAAGACCAGAAAAATACTTGGTTCATGGGCTTGTATCCTAACTGTTCTGCATCCTGAAGTCCACACATAATTCATAGCAGTGCTGTGAACACAATTTACTATTGTGTGTATTGGTGAAAGTTTTATTGGGATTAGTTGGGAAAGACAGTGAGGATAGATGATGTGCTATATTGCTTTTCAGCTTTGACTTTATTCATGAATTGTGTAAGAGATTATTTCCATTGACATATTTGAAATTTTCTCTCTGTGCTATTCTCCTCCTCCTCAAACCTGAAAAGGAATGGGACCATCAATATAGGCAAACACACAGATCAAAAAAATCCATAAAGTAAAGTGACACACAAACATTATTTCCGAAAAATAAATAAATCAAGTAGTTAGAACATAGCAGATATCGTTGGAGGAAACAAATCTCTTTAATGTTATGATAAAGACTAGTATTTACATTGAGCTTTAATCATTTGAAGATGAGATTTAAAAAAAAAAAACAGCAGATAATAGTAAGGATCTTTTCAAAAAGAAGCAAACAATCCTAATAGAATGGCACAGTAAGCTCAATGGTACAATATGCAAAATATGGACAATAAGAAAAGAAAAATAACCTGGACTAGTCCAGAAAATAGAGCATGTTTAGTGGGTTAAAAATTAATATAAACTATAAATACATACATTATAGATAGAGGTGTTATAGATTTATATTATAATTTATTGGCAGTGCTCCTAGGTGACCCAACTATAGAAATTCCTCAGTTTATCCAATCCTTGGCTCTTCCCTTGCAATTCTACCTCCCAGTCTGCCAGCCTTCTATTGCCCAACTAGACCTTATGCAGATCCCAACTGATCAGCCTGCAGTGGCATCACTCATTTTTTCTAGATGAAACAGGTTCTCTCTTCTGGATTCAATAATATTATCAGACAGCTATGGTATACCCTTTATGCTGTAGACCCTGTGCTGGATGTGGAAGATAAAACAGAGAAAAAAATACTTCTTGGAACTTAGAGTCTAATGGGAGATAGAAATTAGGTAACTCAACAAATTCATGATTTCAAAAAATCATAGTTGCTATGAAGAAAATGGATATGACTCTATAATAGAATAACAGGGGATTAGTTGGAGGTAGGCATGATTATTTAATCAGCACTACATTGGAGCAAGTTAAAATATTTTCTGATGTGAACTACAAAATGAGAAATATGAAGAAAGGAGAGCTAGATAGTAAGGAAGTAAAGAAGAAAAATGTTATTGGATGTATATTAAAACGTATGCCCCTTTGACAACATTTAGTTAACCCATATGACCCTGAACCCATGTGTCGTTTGTCTTGACTCTAGTGATAACCTGGAGATGATGCACTAATATAACTAGATTTGTGTAGTTGCATTACATGTACACCAAGGACTTTTCTCCAGCTGTCACTCTTTGAGAGGATTCCGGAGAAGTGGATGATTCCAGATAAGAGACTGACACACCACCCTCCAGATCATGAGTCATCACAGACTAAAAAGTTCAGGTGGGCCACAAAGACTTAAAAGTGGGGTACAATAGGAGCAATTAGACTAAAGGAAGTTTTTTCCTAAACTTTTAGTACAGTGTATAAAGTTTTTAACTAACATCCTGCATGAAGCGTCTATACTTAGATTCATGTAAATTGGCAAATTATTTACCACAGGAAGACATAAAACTAAGTGTGATTTTCACTTAGAGGTTCTCTTGACCTGTTAGAAGAACATCACCTATGTTCGCTGATGCTGGAGTATCAAGTAATTTGCAAATTTAAGGAAAAAAAGGTGCAGCTAGAATTGTCAATTTCACTCAATAAAAAGTTACTATTTTTCTAAGCAGCAGCCTTAACTCTGTTTTCTGTTATTAACTAATGGTAGAAAAAGACCTCCGTATTTTGTTATTGAGAAACTACAGGTAACTTGGTCCTTAATTATTCAGCAGCCCTAGGGGCAACCTCCAATGTTAAGATAAAAATAAACTTCTATCAGCTGTAAGAGTGAATCCAGCAGAATCGGAGAACAAATCATACCTTTATTTCATTTGTGTGTTGCAAAATGTGCCTGGGAAATGATCTAAAGAAAGGCTATTATAATCAGAACCTTGCTGCAGGGTGACTTTCCATGAAGTGACAAATTATACTTTAATGTATCACATGCCATTGTACTAAGGTTTAAAAGTGAGCGTGCAGTGCGCTGACTTGATTCTTTCATTCGATCTGTCTTAAGGGGATTTCTTAGTACAGGTTCTAAATAGAAATCAGTGTAATCTACATATGTGCAGATCCTACCTCCAGAATCCTAAAGAGAATATTTCCAATTATTGCCTGCTGCTGTCCTTCATCATAAAGAAGTCAATTTGTGAAATTATTCAAGGCAGAAAATGGTGATTCTACTATAGAACCTCTGCAGTAAAGATAGACTTTGTAATCACTTGATTGCCTAGAATCTGGTTTCTTCTCAAGCCATGATGTACAGATCTAGTCAAAATGGATCTATAGTCAGAGAAATTGAGTTCTAGTTCTCTGTTACTGGACAGCTATGTGGCTTTGGGCCAGTGTCGTCAAACAGAAATAAAATGTGAGCCACAAACGCAAGCCACGAACATAATTTTAAATTCTCTAATCAAGAGATGTAAAAAGTAAGTAGTAGTAGGTAAAATTAATTTCAATAATATATTTATTTAACTCGATATACCTAAGATATTTTAATATGTGATCAATATAAACACTATTAATGAGATAGTTTATAATTTTTAACTAATATTTTGAAATTCAGTGTATATTTTACACTTCGCAGTACATATTGATTCAGACTTTTCAAATGCTCAATAGTCACCTGTGGCTACTAGCTACAGTATTAGACAGCTCAGTTTTGGACAAATCTCCAGTTCTCCAGGTATCATGTCTTAGTCATAAATGACATGAAAAGACTTAACTGTGTAAAAATTTCCCAGAGATGAATGGTTGAATAATCAGAACAAGAGTAAAATATAACACTGAGAGAGTTATTAATATTTGAATGTAACATGGGAATCTCAAAAATGTAATATTTGAGATTGTAACATGGGAGTGGGATATGATAGATTTGCATTGGCAATTGCCAGTGAAATGTATTAAGAAGACAAGGAAAATTGGAACTCATTCAGTAGAAAGTGCAAGAATTGGGGCCGGCCCTGTGGCATAACGGTTAAGTGTATGTGCTCCGCTGCTGATGGCCCGGGTTCGGATCCCAGGCGGGCACTGAGGCACCGCTTGTCAGGCCACGCTGTCGTAGCATCTCATATAAAGTGCAGGAAGATGGGCATGGATGTTAGCCCAGGGCCAGTCTTCCTCAGCAAAGAAAAGAGGAGGATTGGCATGGATGTTAGCTCAGGGCTGATCTTCCTCACAAAAAAACAAACAAACAAACAAAAAAAGAAAGCGCAAGAATTATTTTGTGGAACACAATGGAAAGCACCGGGGACATTTCACCTGTAGAGAAATCAATTAGGGAAATAATTAGGGAAAACACCACCTGTCTCCAAATAATGACTAGAAAGACTGTTGCAGAGAAAAGTTAATATTTTTCTAGATTAACCGAAGAGACATATTTAAGACCAAAATATGGCCATTTATTTGTACTTTCATTAATTCAACAAGCATACATTGAGCACCTACTGTATGAACTCAATATGCTAACTGCTGGGATACAAAGATATGAATAACAAAAATGTAGACAGGCTTGAGAAAAATTAGGAGCTAAAGTAAGTAATTCTTCATTGTACAAGTTGCTCCAAAATGGACTGAATGGTGACTTGGTGAGTGTGGGGTTATAGAGTTTTAATTATCATGTAAAAATATTATACAAGTGTGCCACTGCCAGCAACAATGGACTGGGCTGTTTCAAACCAATCATGCTATCAAGAAATGCATGACATGTAGAACAATTTTTTAACAACGTTTGTGATCAAAGCCCTCAGAGAAATTCCAAGACAGTAAGGATTTGTGGGTCTGAATTCAAATGAAATGACCATAGTTTAGAATGGTAAACAAGGTATTTGTTACTACTTTTCCCTTTGAGGCAACTGTCAAATCAGTAACTCAGAGGCTGAGAAGCAAAACAGCACTTTAGTCATTCAGATAATTAATTAGGAGCATGTAAATATTCTTAATGTGTATAGATCTAATAACAAAGAAAAGTAATAACAGATTCAAAGGGAAATTTTCCTTATTATCTCTGGCGATAATCTTTTTTCTGGTTTTATTTTGTTTCTTAATGTCATTATTTTATTTTATTTTTTCCAGTTTTGTTGAGATATAATTGACATATAACAATGGATTAGTTTAAAGTGTACAACATAATGATTTTATATATGTGTATATTATAAAATGATTACCACAGTCAGTTTAGTTAACATCCATCACCTCAGTTACAATTTTTTTCTTTTAATGAGTATTTTTTTAAGATCTACTCTCTTAGCAACTTTCAAATATGCAACACACTGTTGTTAAATATAGTCACCATGCTGTACATTACAGCTCCAGAACTTATTTACTTTATAATTTGAAGTTTGTGCATTTTGATGATCACCAATTTCCCCCACCCCTGCCCCTCACCTCTGGCCACTACCAATCTGTTCTCTGTTTCTATGAGTTCCATTTTCTCAGATTCCACGTACAAATGAGATCATACAATATTTGTCTCTCTCTGTCTGACTTATTTCACTTTACATAATGCCCTCAGGGTCCAACCATGTGGCTGTAAATGGAAGAATTTTCTTGTCTTTTTACAGATGAATTATATTCCATTATGTATATATACCGCATTTTCTTTATCCATTCATTCTTCAAAAAACATAGGTGGTTTCCACGTCTTAGCTATTATAAATAATGCTTCAATGAACATAGGGGAGCATGTATATCTTTGTGATGGTCACTTCATTTTCTTCAGTGTATATCCAGGAGTGAAATTGCTAGATCACATGGTAGTTCTATTTTTAATTTTTTAAAGGACCTCCATACTGTTTTCCATAGTAACTGCACCAATTTACATTCCCTCCAATAGTACAGAAAGGTTCTCTTTTCTCCATATCCTCGGAGCAGCTTATCTTTTATTGACAGCCACTCTAACACGTGTGAGATGATATGTGGTTGTGATTTTGACTTGCACTTCCCTGATAATTAGTGACTTCCTAGGAATTAGTAATTTCCTTAACTGTGCAGAAGCTTTTTAGTTTAATGTGGTCCCATTTTTTCATTTTTGCTTTTGTTGCCTTTGCTTTTGGTGTCAAATCCAAAAAATCACTGCCAAGACAATGTCAAGGATTTTATCCCTGTTTTCTTCTGGGAGTTTTATGGTTTAAGGTCTTACATTCAAGCCTTTAATCCATTTTGAGTTAATTCTTGTGTATGGTGTAAGGTAATGGTCTACTTTCATTCTTTTGCATGTGGCTGTTCAGTTTTCCCAACACCACTTATTGAAGAGACTTTCTTTTCTCCATTGTATTTTCTTGGCTCCCTTGTCAAAAATTAGCTCTCCGTAAATGTGTGGTTTTATTTCTGGTCTTTCAATTTTGTTCCATTGATCTATGTGTCTGCTGTCGTGTCAGTACCATGCCCTTTTGATTACTATAGCTTTGTAGTATATTTTCAAGCCAGGGATTGTGATGCCTCCAGCTTCGTTTTTTTTTTTTTTTTCTTTTCTTTGGCTGTGTGGAGCCTTTTGTATAAATTTTAGGATTCTTTTTTTTCGTTTTCCTGCAGAAGATTAGCCCTGAGCTAACATCTGTGCCAATCTTCCACCACTTTGCATGTGGGCCACAACCACAGCATGGCTTGATGGGTGGTGTAGGTCTCCGCTCAGGATCCAAACCCATGAATCCAGGCTGCTGAAGTGGAGTGCATGGAACTTTAACCACTATGCCACGAGGCTGGCCCCAGGATTCTTTGTTCTATTTCCATGAAGAATGTCATTGGGGTTCTGACTGAGATTGCATTGAATCTGTATGTTGCTTTCAGTAATATGAACATTTTAACTATGTTTATTCTTCTAATACAGGAGCATAGAATATATTTCCATTTCTTTATGTCATCTTCAATTTCTTTCAATGATGTCTTATACTTTTCAGTGCATAGATCTTTCACCTTCTTGGTTAAATTTATTCCTAGATATTTATTCTTTTTATTGCCATTGTAAATGAGACTGTATTCTGACCTCTCTTTTTGCGAGGTCCTTATCAGCGTATAGAAGCGCAACTGATTTTTGTAAGTGGATTTGGTACCATGCAAATTTGCTATAGTTGTTGATTATTTACAATAGTTTTCAGGTGGATTCTTTAGGGTTTTCTATATACAAAATCATGTCGTCCACAAACAAAGATTCACTTTTTCCTTTCCAAGTTGGATACCTTTATTTATTTTTCTTTCTAATTGCTCTGGCCAAACCTCCAGTACTATGTTGAATGAGAGCGGTGAGAGTGGGCACTGTTGTCTTGTTCCTGTTCTCAGAGGGATGGCTTTTAGTTTTTCACTGTTAAGTATGGATGTGGGTTTGTCATATATGGCCTTTATTATGTTGAGGTACATTTTTCTATACCCATTTTATTGAGAGTTTTTATCATGAATGGATGTTGGAGCTTGTCAAATGCCTTCTCTGCAACTGTTGAGATGATCATGTGATTTTTATTCCTCATTTTGTTAATATAGTATATCACATTGATTGATTTGAAGGTGTTGATCCATCCCTGTGTTCCTGGTATAAATCCCACTTGATCATGGTGTATGATCCTTTTAATGTATTGCTGTTTGCCAATATTTTGTTGAGGATTTTGGCATCTATGTTCATCAGCAATATTGGCTTGTAATTTTCCTTCTTTGTGTTGTCCTTGTCTGGTTTTCATTTCAGGGTGATGTTGGCCTCATTGAATGAGTTAGGAAGTGTTCTGTCTTCTTCAATTTTTTGGAATAGTTTGAGAAGGATAAGTATTAAATCTTCTTTGAAAGTTTGGTAGAATTCTCCAAAGAAGCCATCTGGTCTTAGAATTTTATTTTTTGGGAGGTTTTTAATTACTGTTTCAATCTCTTTACTTGTGATTGGTCTATTCAGCTTCTCTATTCTTGATTCAGTTTTGGGAAGTCATACGAATCTAAGAATTTATTCTTTTCTTATAGGTTATCCAATTTGTTGGCATATAGTTTTTCATGGTATTCTCTTATAATCCTTTGTATTTCTGTGGTATCCGTTGTAATTTCACCTCTTTCATTTCTAATTTTATATATTTGAGCCTTCTCTCTTTTTTTCTTAGGGAATCCGGCTAAGGGTTTGTCAATTTTGTTTATATTCTCAAAGAACCAGCTCTTTGTTTCATTGGACCTTTCTACTGTGTGTGTGCTCTACTGTGTGTGTGCTGTTTCTTTTTTGGTTCATTTTCATTTATTTCTGCTCTAATTTTTATTATTTCCCTCCTTCTGTGGACTTTGGGCTTTGTTTGTTCTTCTTTTTGTAACTCTTTTAGGCCTATTTTAAGATTGCTTATTTGAGATTTTTCTTATTTGTTAAGGTTGGCCTGTATTGCTATGAATTTCCTTCTTAGGACCAATTTGGCTGCATCCTGTGTCAGTTGGTATGGTGTATTTTCATTCTCTTTGTCTCCAGATATTTTATGATTTCTCTTTAATTTCTTCAATGATCCATTGGTTGTTCAGTAGCATGTTGTTTAGTATCCACATATTTGTCACTTGCCCAGCTTTTTTCTTGTAGTTGATTTCTAGTTTCATAGCATTATGCTCAGAAAAGGTGCTTCATATGATTTCAATCTTCTTAAATTTATAGAGGCTTCCATGTTTCCCAACATATAGTCTATCTTTGAGAATGTTCCATGTG
Source organism: Diceros bicornis minor (assembly GCF_020826845.1). Taxonomy (NCBI): domain Eukaryota; kingdom Metazoa; phylum Chordata; class Mammalia; order Perissodactyla; family Rhinocerotidae; genus Diceros; species Diceros bicornis. Next base: position 9,497,306 of record NC_080749.1, on the reverse strand, counting down.
CACTTGAGAAGAATGTGTATTCTTCTGTTTTTGGATGGAGTGTTTTATATATATATATATATATAAAGTCCATCTGGTCTACTTTTTTGTTTTAATCTGCTATTTCCTTGTTGACTTTCTGTCTGGATGATTTATCCATTGATGTAAGTGGGGTGTTAAGGTCCTAATATTATTGTGTTGTTGTTAATATCTCTTTTTAAGTTTGTTAATAGTTGCTTTATGTACTTTGATGCTCCTGTGTTGCGTGCATATATATTTATAAGTGTTATGTCTTCTTGGTGGAGTGTCCCTTTTATCATTATATACTGCCCGTCTTTGTCAGTCATTATCTGTTTTATCTTGAAGTATACTTTGTCTGATATAAGTATGGCAACACCTGCTTTATTTTGTTTGCCATTTTCTTGGAGTATCATCTTCCATCCCTTCACTCTGATTTTATGTTTATCTTTAGAGCTGAGAGGTGTGTCCTGGAGGCAGCATATTGTTGGGTCTTGTTTTTTAATCCATCCCACCACACTGTGTCTTGTGATTGGAGAATTCAATCCATTTACATTTAGGGTGATTATTGAAATATGAGGGTTTAATGCTGCCATTTTATAGCTCATTTTCTTGTTCTTCTACATTTTCCTTGTTTCTCATCCTGTGTGTTTTGGACTACCAATTGAATTTGGTAGTTATCTATGACGATTTTCTTAGTTTTCTCTTTATTTATCATTTGTGTCTCTTTCTGATTATTTATTTAGTGGTCACCAGGAGATTTGTATAAAAAATATCGTAGATGAGATAGTCCATTTTCTGATAGCCTCCTATCTCCAATAGCTTAAGCAAGTTCCATCGCTTTCCTCTTCCCCTTCTGAGTTATTATTGTCACAAATTATTGTGTTTTGTGTTGGGAGTTTGTAACTAAATTGAAGTGTTTACAGTTTATATTGATGCTTTTCTTCCCTTTATCTTCTATGTTGTAATTAAGTGTTTGCTAACCTGTTCTGATACAGAGCTGCAATTTTCTGATTTTGTCTGACTATCTCCTTGCTCAAAGCTTTGTAAACCACTTCCTTTTTTTTTTTCAGGTATGAGAGCTTCCTTCCACATTTCTTGTAAGGGAGGTAAATGGTTATGAACTCCCTCAGCTTTTGTTTATCTAGGAAAGCTTCTATTTCTCCATCATATCTGGAGGATAGTTTCACTGGATAGAGTATTCTTGGCTGAAAGTTTTTGTCTTTCAGTATTTTGAATATATCATCCCATTGTCTTCTAGCCTGTAAGGTTTCTGCTGAAAGCCTGATAGGAGTTCCTTTGTAGATTATTTTCTTCTGCCTTGCTGCCATTAATATTTTTTCTTTGTCATTGGCTTTTGCCAGTTTTACTATTATATACCTTGGAGAAGGTCTTTTTGCATTGAGGTAATTAGGAGTTCTATTTGCTCATGTACTTATAAGTCCAGTTCTTTCCCCAGGTTTGGAAAATACTCAGCTATTATTTCTTTGAACAAGCTCTCTGCTCCTTTCTCTCTCTCTTCTCCCTCTGGTATACCTATAATCCTTATGTTGTATTTCCTAATTGAGTCAGATATTTCTTAAAGAATTTCTTCATTTTTTTAAAAATCTTATTTCTCTCTCCTCCTCCACCTGAAACATTTTTATATTTCTATTCTCTAAATCACTAATTCTGTCCTCCATAATGTTAGCTCTATTATTTAAGGATTCTAGATTATTTTTTATGTCATTAATTGTGTTCTTCATCTCCAGATTTTCTGTTTTATTAAATCTCTTTTGTGAAGTGTTCTTTTTGCTCATTAATTTTCTTCCTGAGCTCATTGAACTGTCTGTCTGAGTTTTCTTGTAACTCATTGAGTTCCTTTATGACAACTATTTTGAATTCTCTGTCATTTTGGTTGTAAATTTCTGTGACTTCTGGGTTGGTTTCTGGAGATTTGTCATTTTCCTTCTTCTCTGAAATGTTACTTTAGTTTTTCACAGTGTTTGATGAACTGATCATTTGCTGGGGCATTTGTAGTAATATCAGGTCATAGATTCCACCTGCCACCTCTGGGGGGTGGTGTGTTTCCTGAACCCATCATGTTAGCTGGAAGTTGTGCCAGTAGGGCTCGTCTGCATTTGCCCACTGGACACATCCACTTGGCAGATCACACATGCATGTATGGGCACTATGGTGCGGGACCACTGCCTTGGTAGTGCACTAGCCAATCTGATGCGCTAGGTGGGAGGGAAGGGGCACTTTCTTTCATGCATGTAGGCCAGCTCTGTGCTCACTGGCAGTTCACCTGAGCTGCTGTGTTTGGTGGGGGCTCTTTTGCATGGACTGAGCCATGCCACTCAGTGGAGAGCATTCCCATGGGTGGGCGCTCCTGCACCTGTGCTGCAACTCCAAAAACAGAATTGTTCACCTGCGGGCCTGGCCACACCTTGCCTCCTCTTACATTCATGCACTGGTTGCTATGTGAGAACCTGTGACCTAGATTGCTGCTTCCAGGGAGGGGGAGGGATCTGCTCACCTCATTCCACTGCTTCCCAAGGATCCAGTCCCCCCACCTTCATGTGTACGGCTGTGTGGATTTCTCAGATGTCCTATTGTGTATTGTAGAGAATTCTCTGTTGGTTAATGAACATCTGTTTATTTGTAACGTAGGGGTGAGAAACTAAGAGAACAACTCACTCTGCCATGATGCTGACATCAACCCTCTAAGATTGTTTTCTTACTTTCTCTTTCTGATAGTTTATTGTTAGTGTAGAAACATAACTGATTTTTGTATAGAGACAACTTTATTGAATTTGTTAATTAGTTCTAACAGATTTTTGGTGTAGTCTTTGGGATTTTCTATATATAATAGCATGTCATCTGCAAATGAAGAAAATTTTACTTCTTCCTTCCTCGTTTGGATGTCTTTTTTCTTTATTTTGCTGAGTTGCTCTGGCTAGGTTTCCAGTACTATGTTGAATAAAAGGGGTAAGAATGGGCATCCTTGTCTTGTTCTTGAGCTTAGAGGAAAACTTTATAACGTTTCACAATTAAGTATGATGTCAACTGAAAACTTGTCATATATAGCCTTTATTATGTTGAGATCCATTCCCTCTATACCCATTTTGTTGAGGCTTTTTATCATGAATGTATATTAAATTTGTGAAATGGTTTCTCTGCATCTATTGAGATGATCATATGATTTTTATCCTTCATTTTAGAATGTGGTATATAATATTGATTGATTTACAGATGTTGAACCTTCCTTACATTCATGAAATAAATCCCACTAAATCATGGTGTATGATCCTTTTAATATATTGCTGAATTTGAGTTGCTAGATTTTGTTGCAGATTTTTGCATTTATGTTAATCAGTGATATTGGGCTGTAATTTTCTTTTCTTGTGTTGTCATTGTCCGTTTTTATCAGGGTAATGCTGGCCTTATAAAAGGAATTTGGAAGTTCTCCCTCCTCTTCTTTCTTCTGGAAGAGTTGAGAAGGATTGGTATTAATTCATTTTTAAATGTTTGGCAGAATTCCCCAGTGAAGCCATCTGGTCTTGGATTTTTCTTTGTTAGACGATTTTTACGTACTGTCAATCTTCTTACTAGTTTATGGTCTGTTTTAGTTGATCTGCTCATATTTTCTTTTTCTTCATGATTCAGTTTTGGTAGGTTTATGTTTCTATGAATTTATCCATATCTTCTAGATTTCTGTACAATTGTTCATAGTAGTGTCTTAAGATCCTTTGTATTTGTGTGGTATCAGTTGTAATGTTTCCTCTTGTTTCTAATTTTATTTGAGTACACACCCTTTTTTTTTGTTGGTATGTCTAGCTAAAGGTTTCTCTATTTTGTTTATCTTTTCAAAGAAACCAACTCTTAGTTCCACCAATCTTTTCTATTGTCTTTTTAGTCTCTATTTCATTTATTTCCATTCTGATCTTTATTTCCTTTCATCTACTGAGTTTAGTTTGCTCTTCTTTTTCTAGTTTCTTGATGTGCAAACTTAGATTGTTCATTTGACCTCTTTCTTTTTTATTGATGTAGACCTTTATCTCTTTGAACTTTCTTCTTAGAACTGCTTTTGCTGCATCCCTTAAATTTTGGTGTTTTATTTCCATTTTCATTTGTCTTAAGATATATTTTGATTTCTTCTTTCACACATTGGTTGTTCAATAGCATGTTATTTAATCTCCATATATCTGTGAATTTTCTCATCTTTTCTTGTTTTCTATTTTTGTACCATTATGGCTAGAAAAGATGCTTGTTATGATTTCAGTCTTCTCAAATTTATTGAGACTTGTTTGGGGTCCTAACACATGATCTACCCTGGAGAATGCTCCATGTATGCTTGTGAATAATGTGTTTTCTGCTGTTGGATGGAATGTTCTGTAAATATCAGTCAGGTTTTCTGGTCTAACACGTAGTTTATATCCAATATTTCCTTTTTTTTTTCTGAGGAAGATTCACCCTGAGCTAACATCTGTGCCAATCTTCTATCTTGTATGTGGGTTGCCGCCACAGCATGGCCACTGACAAGTGGTGTAGGTCTGCACCCAGAAACCAAACCCAGGGCACTGAAGCAGAGCATGCCAACTTAACCACCAGGCCATGGGGCCAGCCCCAAATATTTCCTTATTGATTTTCTGTCTGGCTGATGTATTGGTTGTTGATATTGGGGTATCGAATCTCCTACTATTATTGTATTACTGTTTATTTCTCCCTAAGCCTGTTACTATTTGCTGTATATATTTACATTCTCCTATGTTGGATGCATAAATATTTGCAAATGCTTTATTCTCTTGTTGAATTGATCCCTTTATCATTTATACTCCTTTATCGCCCTTTCTTTGTCTCTTATTAGAGTTTTTGCCTTAAAGTCTATTTTGTCTGGTATGAGTATAGCTACCCTTGCTTTCTTTTGGTTTCCATCTGCATGGAATGTCTTTTTCCATACCTTTACAAAAGTATTAAAAAATATGTATGTGTCCTTAAGGCTGAAGTGAGTGTCTAGTAGACAGCATATAGATGGGTCTTGTTTTTTTTTTTTTTTAATCCATTCAGCCACTCTATGTCTTCTACTTGGAGAATTTAGTCCATTTACATTTAAAGTAATTATTGATAGGTACAGAAATACTACTGCCATTTTTATAGTTGTTTTCCGACTGTTCCTTTATTCTTCTCTATGTCTTTTCCTTTGCAATTTGATGATTTTCTGTAGTGTTATTCTTATATTCCTTTCTCTTTCTTTTGTGTAGCTATTATAGGTTTTTGCTTTGTGATTACCACATGGATCATATAAAACAAATTATATTTGTAAGAGTGTATTTAACAGTGTATTTTACACTAGTAACAACTTAAGTTCAAATGCATAAGTTCTATATTTCTAGTCTCCCTCCCTTTACATTTTATGTTTCTTTTTATTTTTTGTCAGGAAGATTAGCCCTGAGCTAACATCTGTTGCCAACCCTATTCTTTTTTCTAAGGAAGATTGGCCCTCAGCTAATGTCCATGCCCATCTTCCTCTACTTTATCTGTGGGATGCCTGCCACAGCATGGCTTGATAAGCAGTGTGTAGGTCTGTGCCCAGGATCTGAACCTTTGAACCCCTGGGCCACCAAAGTGGAGCACTCGAACCCAACCACTAAACCACTGGGCCAACCCTCTATATTTTATGTTTTTGATGTCACATATCCTTATCTTGTTTATCCATTAACAAATTATAATATAGTTATTTTTACTACTATTGTCTTTTAACCTTGATACTAGATTTATAAGTGATTAACAACACCATTGCAACATTGGATTTTATTCTGAATTTAACTACATATTTACCTGTACCAGTGAGATTTATACTCATATGTTTTTCTCTTACTAATTAGTGCCTTTTTGTTTCAGCTTAAAGAACTCCCTTTAACATTTCTTGTAAAGCTAGTCTAGGGGGCTGAACTTCTTCAACTTTTGTTGTCTAGAAAACTCTTTATCTCCCCTTTAACTCTGATGGACAACTTTGTGGGTAGAGTATTCTTGGTTAACAGTTTTTTTCTTTTAGCACTTTGAGTATATCATGCTGCTCCCCTCTGGCCTGTAAAGAGTCTGCTGAAAAATCTGCTGATATTCTTATTGGGGTTCTCTTGATGTAATAAGTTGTTTTTCTCTTGCTGGTTTTAAGATTCTCTTCTTGTCTTTAACTTTTGACAATTTAATTATTTGTGTCTCAATGTGGGTCTCTTTGGGTTCGTCTTATTTAGAACTCTATGGGCTGCCTCAATCTGGACATCTGTTTCTTACCCAAAGTGAGAGTTGTTTTCAGCCATTATTTCTTTGAATAAGCTTTCTGACCTTTTCTCTCTCTCTTCTACTTCTGGGACTCCTATAATGCACATAATTATCCTCTGGATGGTGTACCAATGGTCCCTTAAACTATCTTCACTCTTTTTCATTCTTTTTTTCCACTCATCTTGGCCCTAACTCTTGGTTGTCTCTCAAAATTTTGTGATAGTCCAAGATGCCTTCTTTGTTCTTATTGGTTCCGAGTAGTTGAAGGTGTATGAAAACCTGTCAGTGTCTAATAGGCATGGATTTCAGTCAGCACCTAAATGAAGGCTGACTGGAAGTTGGAGCCCCAGGCAGCAGCTTTTAAAGTATGCACATTGGCCTCTTTCAGGAAAAGACTGGGAGATGAGTGTTTCCATTTGCTCACTCTGCACTGAGCCCTGGGGGATAGCCAGTTAAGAACTCTTTCTTTGTTTGCAACAGCCCTATTTTACCCACAAATGAAAGCCTGCTGGCCACCAGAGCCAGGCTATCAAGCAGTGCATTCTTTGGGTGACCGATGCAAAAGCAATGGCACTAGATGTGTGCACAAGCTCATTGGAGGGAGATATCAGTGACCTAGGGTGGGGCAGAGGGACATCACAGAGATGGCTCCTGCTGGCCTCCCTAGTCTTCAGGGATAATCACAGTTCATCCTAGAGTGTGTTAAATTAGGAGCCTGACTTTCAGGTTGCAGATTTTAAAGTAAATAAATGGCCCTCTTTCGGAGAAAGACTGAGAGATGGGCATTTCTGTCTTGCCTCTGTGCTGAGCCCTGGGGGGAATAGCCATGGTGACTACTCATGAGCCCATTAAGAACTGTTTGCTTGTTTGCTATAGTGTTATGGGTCTCATGGATGCAAGCCCCATTGGCTTTCAGAGCTAGGTGTTTTGAGAGTCTGTTCCTTAAATGGAAGTCTTAAAATTTGTGGCACTAGCTGTTGGGTCAAAACTGAGAAACTAGGAGCTGTGACTTTCCTCCTGATTGTATATCACTGGGTCAGAGGTGGGATTTATGACAAGAGTGTGTCTCAGTGTTTCCTGTTTCAATGTTGTTTTTTTCTAGTTTGCCTGATGTGTGGGAATTGCTCAGCTAATTTCTGGGGTTTTTTTCAGAGGAAATTGTTCCATGTGCAGCTGTAGATACAGTGTGTGCAAGGGAGGAGGTGAGTTCCAGAACCTTGTATGTTGCTATCTTGGACTGGAACAAGTCTGATTTAATATAGCCACGTCAATTCTCCTGTGGTTACTGTTTGCATAATCTATCATTTTTATGCATTTACTTTTGATCTATCTGTATCTTTATATTTAAAAGGAAAACATTATAAACACATTATTTTTAGGGTTTATTTCCCCAGAGTGATAATCTCAGTCTATTAATTGAATTGTTCAGTTCATTTACATTTAGTATAACTATAGTTATGATTGATTATAAGTTAACCATTTTGTGATTACTTTTCAATTATCCATCTGTTCTCTGCTCCCATTTTCCTCCTTTCTAGCATTTTTTTGTATTGAGTATAGTTTAGTGGTCAAAAGGTACAAACTTCCAGTTATAAAATAAATAAGTACTAAGGATGTAATGTACAACATGATGAATAGTTAACACTACTGTATGATACATATTTTAATTAATTAATTAATTTATTTATTTATTGAGGAAAATTGGCCCTGCATTAACATCTGTTGCCAGTCTTCCTCTTTTTCTTTTTTCTCCCCAAATCCCCAGTACATAGTTGTGTATCATAGTTGTAGAATTATAGCTCTGCTGTATGGGAGGCTGCCTGAGCATGGCTTGATGAGCGGTGAATAAGTCCGCACCCAGGATCTGAACCGGCGAACCCTGGGCCACCAAAATGGAACATGTGGACCTAACTGCTATGCCACTGGGCAAGCCCCAGTATGGTACATATTAAAGTTGTTATAAGAGTTCACATCAAAAGAAAATTTTTTTTTTTTGCTTTTTCTTTTTATTGTATCTATATGAGATAATGAATGCTAACTAAAGTGATTGTAATAGTCATTTCACAATATATGTAAGTCAAATCGTTATGCCACACACCTTAAACTTATACAGTGATGTATGTCAATTATATTTCAATAAAATTGGGAGAAATGAATACATAATTACATTTATTTATACCATCCTGTATGTCTTTGTTCCTTTATGTGCGTCCGTACCTCTATCTTGTATCATTTTCAGTGAAGCTAGATACTTCTTACATATGATTTTCTAGTGCGGGTCTGCGAGCAACACATTCTCTCAGTTTTATTTATCTGACAATGACTTTATTTTATCTTTAATTTTGAAAGATATTAATTGGTTACATAATCCTGGATTAAAATTTTTCTTCAGCATTTAAAGATGTTATTCCATTGTCTTCTATTTTGTGTAACTTTTTTTGAGGAACCAGTGGAATTTTTTAGTGTTATTCTTCTATATATTTTGTTTTCTGGTTATTTTTAGGATTTCCTATTTATCTTTGGTTTTAGAAATTTTATTTTCATATGCCTAAGTGTGTTTTCTCAAGAATGGCTTGGACTCTTGTATGTGTGATTTGATATTTTTTATTATACTTAGGGGAAAAAATAGCTATTATTTCTTCATGCATATTCTGTCCCAATTTCTGTGTCTCCTCTCTTTTTGTTAGTCCACTTACTCATATTTTCAATTGCTTAGTATTGACCCAGAAGACAATGATGCTTTGTTTATTCTCTCAGCTTTTTTCTATGTTTAATGTGGGTCATTTCTGTTGATTGTTTATTTCTTTTGCAACATCCATTTGTTATTAATTCCATCCAGTGAATTTTTTATTATAGGCATTTTGTTTTCAAATCCATACTTTTTAGTTGTTTCTTATAATTTTCATTTGTCTGCTAGAACCTACCCCTCAATTCACTCATGGAGTACATCTTTTTATTTATATCCTTAAACATTTATAACAACTGTTTTATAGTTCCTGTCTGCTAATTCTAGCTTTGTGATATTTCTAGGTGTAATTCTACAGATTTTTTTTTTCTTCCTGGTTATTGTAATTTTTTAATGTCTTCACATATCTAGTTTTGGTTTTATTTTTTAATATTATGCTGGACATTGTTATACCATTTTACTAAAACTTTGAATTGTTTTCTTCCTTTAAAGGGTGTTAAGATTGATTCTGATTGTCAATAATTTATTGGATAATAAACTTTAATGTGTCAAGGCTTGCTTTTAGTCATTGTTAGGGCTGGCTATTCTTAAAGTGAGATTTTTCTGGGATCTTACATTAAATGCCTAATATATTTGGTGAGATTTCTCTTCTCTGACCAAATATAACTCCAGTGACTTTCAGCACTGTTTGTTCTCCAGAATATCTACACATCTTAGAGTCTTTCACTATCTCTTGAGGCATGCCAGGCCTCAATGAAACTTGACCTGAGCATGCAGAGTTTTGTATTTGGGCAAAGATTCAGGTGACTCCAGGCATACTTCTAGACTTCTATCTCTATCCAACAAATTATAGCTTTGTTAGCATACCCAAACTCTAATCTCTATCTCTTCTACCCTACAAAATTATTGGTCTTTATGTTCTATTTCTCCAGGCTATGTTATGGAAAGTGTCCCTAAGCATATACACTGGAAGAATGTGCTAAACTTGTGTTATCCTCTTGTATCAGGAACACCCTCTTGCACTGTCTTTCGACTAATGTCTGAAAACAGTTGTTCCACACATTTTGTACAAAATTAGAGTCGTTTATAACGGGAGGTTAAGTCCAATACCTCTTAATTTGTCATGGCCATGTAACCAGAAGTCCTCATTATGTAATTTTTCAACACCTTTATGGTATCTAGTCATAATTTCTTTCATTCTAGAAACTGATTTTTTTTAGTCCTCATCCATAGATTTCATTAATTTTACTAAATTCAGAAGAGGATACATAAAACTATCCCTCTAAGTATTTGGAATGAAAGGAGCTGGAAACAACACCAAAAGAAAGAAATTGCCTTCACAGGTATTGATTAAAAAATATCAGTTGTATTTGTTATGAAACAATATAAATTTCTCATATTTATTAGAAACATAGATTAAGAAAAATTATGAGCCTTGTGGTAGAACTCAACTGACTAGACATTAGTTACATTTCCTGTCCTATTATAGCACTACTCTGTCACTTACATAAGCTTATTTGGGTTGACATTTCCCAGCTCTGAATTTCTACGTATCCATATTCATATCATATTGTTATTCCTTTTATTATTCATTTTTTAGCCATGGTAAATTTTAGTTTATTTTTTGTTAACTAATTATGTAATGATCTCCAACAGTCTAACTCCATCATTTTCTTTTTTCTTTCCCTCTCTAACCTTGTATTTTATTATCAATTTTTCTTTCAACAGGCTTAGAAATCCTAGGAGAGAGTGGCTGTCTTACCAGTTTCCTAGTGTTAGGGAAATAATTCTTGATTCTGCGTGAGTTATAAGAGGAGCATGGAGAGTGACATAGGTGCTCACTTCTCTCTCTTCCTAGGTTCATCCTATCAAAAAGAAAAGAGAGTGAGAAAATTAAATGAAATGAAAATATTAATATCTGTCTAGGGATTTTATGATTCTAGTTCATAAAAAGAAATTGTTCTGTTGCATAGAATCAAAATCTTTCTGAAGGCAAATAATTTTACTTTACTATTCCTCCCTGTGCTACATTGTTAGCCTTCTATCATAGAAGAAAATCAAAATTGCTTATAAAATACACTTTTCACAGATCTATGATGACTGTTCTATAGTATGTTACACTTTATTTAAAGGCTGTACATTGATGTATATTTTGAAGAGATATTCCCCAAAATATGGATATCAAAGAGATAAGATTATAAATTTTATTGTCACCTTACTTCTCTAGTACAAGATTCTCACCTTCAAAAGGTTGTGATAACTATTGTATGAGTAGCTTCTCAAGAAGAGCTTCATATACTTAGGGAGTAAAGGAGATGTGGGAGATGAAGATGGAGACTGTATTCTTCTAGGTTGATGGTCTGAGATCAACTGGAAAGTTTCAGAGATTATTTCATCAATTTTTTCAATTTCAGCCATACACTATAACATGAAGAACACTATACTGGAATACAAGAATCTGTACTGGACAAAACTTTCTCAATAATTCCTGGATTAGTATCATTTTTAATCATTTTAAAATATGATTAAATTTACAACCCATGATATCCCTTTATATTCTTTGTGTTTTGGAAAATTTATTTACACTAGGTCAAATTGCTATTGCAGTTCTTATAAAGCAGACTTATTCTTTAATCTACACTGGATAATCTAACTTTCTGATGACTAGAATATGCCTATTTACAATTCTAAGTAAATCCTTCCCGGGTTCAATGTTCCATGACAAAAGATAAAAAAAGTTATTAAATATCAACCTGAAAACCAACTGCGCTATGATTTACAACATTCTTACCTTACCAACCCAAGACTAGATAAGTGTACTAATAGTATTCAATGTTACCTTACAAACATAGATATATTTTTAAGGAAACAGTTTTTGAGATAATTGTAGATTCACATACAGTTTTAAGAAACAATACAAATTACAGAATCCATTAATAAGTTTCCTCTAATGATAACATCTTTTAAAACTATAGTACAATTTCACAACTAGAATATTGATAATCATAATGTAAATACACATAATAGTTCCATAATATCAAATACCAATAGTTCCATAATACCAAAGGGATTCATTGTGTTGTCCATTTATAGCCATAACTAACATTGTCCCTATGCCCACTCTAATTATTCCCATGCCCACTCTCAATTTCCATCTCTAAACCCAGGAAACCACTCATATGTTCTTCATTTTTTAAAAAAAATTGTCAATTAAATAATATTGAATAAAAGGAATGATAAAGTAGCTAACCTTTGAAATTGGCTTTTTTACGTTCAAGGTGATTCTCTGGATATTCATTTGAGTTGTGGTGTGCATCAATAATTCATCATGTTTTTAAAATTACTGGGTAGAATGTACCATAGTTTGTTTAACCATTTCCTCATTGAAAGACATCTAAATTTTAACGAACTTTTGGCTATTAAAAATGTAAACATTCAAATATAAATTTTGTGCAAACATGCATTTTTGCTGAGGAAGATTGGCCCTGGGCTAACATCCGTGCCCATCTTCCTCTATTTTACATGGGATGCCACCACAGCATGGCTTGACAAACGGTGCATCGGTGCCTGCCTGGGATCCAAACCTGCAAACCCTGGGCCGCCGAAGCGCATGCACTTAACCACTGTGCCACTGGGTCCTTTATTATCTTTTTAAAATGACTACATAATCTGCACTGATGTTTTCTGTTTTATTCTTCATATTGGTAATTTGTGTCTTCTTTTTATTCTTGTCAGTCTTAGTAGGGGTGTATTTATTGAACTTTTTTAAGTACCTGATTTCGTTTCATTTAATTTTTCTATTTTTGTTTTCATTGATTTCTTTCTTCTGTTTACTTTGAGTTTATTTTGCTTGATTTTTTTTTTCATTTCTTTATGTAGGCACTTAGATTATTGATTTAAGACCTTTCCTTTATTTTTATGTAAGTATACATGGCCATAAATTTCCCCCTTTTTACTGCTTTAGCTGTGCCTCACATATATTGATACATTGTATTTTTATTTTACTCAGTCTGATTATTACTTTTTATTTTCTTTTACATTTATTCTTTGATCTATGGATTATATATGAGTATATTAATTAATTTTGAAGTATTTAGAGATTTTCTTATTGATTTTCTGTTTTTGATTTCTAGTTTTATGTCGTTATGTTCAGAGTATTTACTCTTTTATTATTTCAATTATTTTAAATATGTTGAGGTTTATTTTATGTCCCTGAATATGTTCTTCCTGTGTGAGCATTCCCTGTGTATTAGAAATTATGTATTATTGTATTGTTGGATGGAATGTTCCATGTATGTCAATTAGATACTATTAGCTGATTTTAATGTTCTGATCTTTTACATACTTTCTATCTGTTAATAATTTCATTAAGGGAATGTTGATGTTCCTAATCATAATTGTGGATTTTTCTGTTTCTCATTTCATGTCTATCATTGTTTTCACTCCTATATTTTGAGGCTATGTGGTTTGAAGCATACACATTTAGGGTCACTGTATCTTCTAGATGGAGTCATATTTTATTACTATATATTATTACTCTTATGTCTAGAAATCTCTTATTGTAAATTCTATTTTATGAGATATTAATATAAATACTCTTCTATTTTTAAAAATTAATTTTAGCATGATTTATCTTTCCTCATCCCTTTACTTTCAATCTAACTGTTTTGTTGAATTTCAAGTGAGTTGCTTGTAAACAGCATATATTTGAGGTCATGTTTTATTCATTTTGCCAATCTCTTCCTTTTATTTTATTTTTTAATTTTTAAATGTTTTCTGAGGAAGATTAGCCTGGAGCTAACATCTGCTTCCAATCTTCCCTATTTTTTGCTTGAGGAAGATTAACCCTGAACTAATATCTCTGCCAATCTTCCTCTACTTTACATGCAGGTCACTGCCACAGCATGCTTGATGAGTGGTGTAGGTCTGTGCCTGGAATTCGAACCAGTGAAACCTGGCCACTAAAATAGAACTCGCTGAACGTAACCACTACACCATGGGGCTGGCCTCAATCTCTTCCTTTTAAATGGTGTATTTAGACCATTTAAATATAAGGTAATTATTGATATTCTCAGGATTATATCTGACATTTTAAAATTTGTTTTCTGTTATTTCCTCTGTTTCTTTTATCTTCTTATGAGTTACTTGAACATTTTTCTTTAGGATTTCATCTTGATTTATTTATAATGTTTATTAGTGTGTCACTTTTATAGTTGCTTAAAGTTTGCTCTTAGTGATACCATATACCTATGTGACATCACAGTCCACTTTAACTATAGTGTGCAAACATTTCTTCCCTCTAGGTCTGTTTATACTTCATAATTTTAAACATCATTGACTTGAATATCAAATTGTGTTATAAATTTTGTTTTAATGATCACATATGATTTGGAAAACTCATTAGGAGAAGGATAGTCTAATATAGTCACCCGTATTTCTGCTTTCTGTTGTTCTTTTTTCTTTTCTGTGGCTTCAATATTTCTTTTTTTAATATTTTATTTCTTTTCAAAGAACTTTTAGTAATTTTCTAATGGCTTATCCATTAGTGGCAAATTATTTTAGTCATGCCTCATCTGGCACTTTCTTTATTCCCTCTTCTTTCCTGAAGGGAAAGTTTTGCCACATGTAGTATATATGGTTGATATATCTTTATTCTCAGCACTTAAAAAAATATTCTGTAACTTCTTTCTGACCTCCATGGTTTCAGATGAGAAATATGTTATCAATTGAATTGCTGTTTCTCAACAGGTAATGCATCATTTATCTCTGACTATTTTTAAGATTTCTTTTTTTGTGTACTGTTTTCAGAATTTTAATTTTGACATATCTTGGCATGAAATTTTTTGGGGGGAGGGTTATTCTATTTGATATGGCTCAGCTCCTTGAATCTGTGGTTTTGTATTTTTCACAAAATTTAGTGAATTTTAATCCATATTTTATCAAGTACTTTTTTAATACTACTGTATTCCTCTTCTTCTTATGAGACTCCATTGATATAAATTTTGAATATTTTGTGATTGCTTCACAGGTTCCTAAAATTGTTGATTTTTATTTTCAGTCTATTTTCCCTTTGTTGTTCAAATTGGGTAAATTCTATTGATCCATTCTTAAGTTCACTGATTCTATCCTCTGTTATCTCCTCTCTACTGTTGAGCACATCCAGCAAGTTTTTTTTTTTTAATTTCCTTTGTTTTATTTTTCAGTTCTATAATTTCCATTTGGTTCTTTTTTTATAACTTGCATGTCATGCTGAGATTTTTTTAAATGTTTTTCATTTGTTTCCAGAGAATTTGTATTTGCCTGCTGAATCATTTTTCACGATGGTTCCTTCAAATTCTTATTAGAAGATTCAAACATCTGATTCATCTTGGTTTTCATATGAGGTAATTGTATTTTGTCACTCATGTTGTGATTTTTCAGGTTTGTTTATATAATAAGTGACTGCTTATTCTACACTGGTAATTTTGGCTCTTATTTTAGGAAACCTCATGTCATATTTAAATTGTTTATTTTAGCATGCGATCACTCTGTTTAGGTTTTGAACACAGGTTCTGGTCAATTTTTGTCAGATATGTTTCCTATGATATTTTAATTTCCAGAGTATTTTTCATGCAATTTGGTATACTTAGTTTATCTCATGCTACTGGTGCTCCTACTGGTCCCTACTGATGCTGCTTGAAGGGACATTGTCCGGTGTCTTCTACTGCGGGAAAGGAGTCTCTGGCCCAAAGCATCAAGGAGAGCTTACTGGGTGGTATTCTTGTTGTGACGTAATCTCTGTTCTTGGAGCCACATGGCTGTCTGGTATCTCTTTCTGGGGTAGGAGAGTTTCAAGCCTGCAGTGACAGAGACACCCTGGACTGTGTGTTCATTGTAGTGACATCCTTATTGAGCATTCTTTCCAACTGTGTGGTTTCCTGGGTGAGGGAAGGGATTCTCAGGCTTGTCAGTGAAGTGGAGCACTTCTCACTTATTTCCAGATATTGTCAGCGTGGTTTCCAGTACAACACCCTTGGGAGTCATCAAACCCCAGACCTGAGTTGCCTTTTTCTGTTGGATGTGGAGGTTATAAGACACACTAACACTGTGTTGTTCCTAGAGTCTGAGGGTCCCTAACCAGTATGCCTCCTTCTTTCACTTTTCAGATTTCTCCTTTGGTTGTCTCTTGCCTTGTATTCAGGGTTTAGAGTTGGAGAGAAGCAGGAATAGATGAATCTATGCCATCTTGACTGGACTGGAAGTCCCTATGACATATATTTAAATTTTTTTCGTGAATTTAGTAGAGAAAATTAAGAAGTATTTTTCCCCCACCAGCTTGACATGTATTTTAAGACTGCTCTCAGAGGACTGGATTACTTTATAATCATGGTTCTCTTTCCCTGTGTGAGGATTGACTGGATATTTAATTTTCCTGAAAAAATATTATCGCTAATTTTAAATTCACTAGTTTATTCATTCTTATCTTGAACTGACACACATTTCCATTACCTGAACACATTTTGATCTATTTTCTAAACTTAAAGATGTACATTTTTTCCACTTCCATGGAATTTTAAAGATGATAAAAAAGTAAAGTAGTTCTGTTGTCAAATGAGGTTATGTTTAGGTTTTATTATTTGGCTTGTTTTTTTCCATTTGAAAGGAGTAATTCAGATGTTTGGGCTGAATATCAAGAACCATTTGGTAGCCACATACATACATTTTAATAGTGGTGTAATAAGAAATGTAATTATAATACACACATTTGTTTAATGTAACATAATATATTAAAATTAAAATTCAGCAGAAAAAAATCTTTTAATTCAGGAATAAATAGAGGAAAAGGAGATATAAATATGATTATTATATTAAATTAGAAATATCGAACACTATATACTCTATGTTCTGTCTTTAAAATGTTAATTAGAAGGAAAAAGAGGACTAATGGAAATGAGAAACATTAAATGGTCAAAAACTTATATACACTTCCATTTTAGAGAAAGTATAAAGAAGCTTTATCTTATAATGGTAGGAATTGAAGGGTAGAAACCAGGAAATTTGCACTGATGGTGTTTTTTTTTTTTTTTTTTTGTACTGAATGTCTAAATCACTGAATGTCTTCAGACATATCAGTGATATTTAAACTGAAAACAAAAACTGGAATAGGGTCTACCTATAATACCTTTAGAACTGATAGATTTAATAAAAGAACATTGAAAGACATTATACACAAAGTAAACGACTGATAATAAATACAAGAAAATAAGTACGCCAAGATGTTGAATAGACCAAATAATAAACATAATGTACAAAAAGCTGCAACAAATCAATAAGATCAACTCAATGACCCAAAATGAGAAAAAAAAAAGGATAGTATATAAACAAAATTTAGAGAACAATTCATTTGGTTTTAAATCATTTAAAGAATGAGAAATTATGTTTCACCTCCTTGAAAACCATGTATATACATAAATTATTTGGAATTCTTATGCAGAGGAGATTTATGTATTCTTATCCCTTTCATTTACTTATTCAATATTTATTTGTATCATTCCAGATTCAGAGATATTTATTTTATACTTTGAGTTGTTTATTTTATTGCTGAAATTGGCCCAGATTTGGCCATTGAGAGCTCTTTTAGTGGTGTCTGCATCTTTTTGACATCCCTCATCATTGTTTTGTTTTGTTTGGCTTTGTTAAAAAAATATTTTTTTATGAAAAGCATCTGTCCATTTTCTTGCATTCCAGGTTTGTATATTTTCTGCATTAGTCATAGAATTAGCCATTTTTCCAGTATAAATTTTTGCAGTATAAATTAAAATCTGAGTGTGTGGTGTATGTTGCTACTGGGGAATCTGCTTCTACTTCCCCACAGCTGACTGAGGAACGGAACACATGTGTGTATACTAGCTTGTGCATATATATATTTTAATAAATATTTATCTCTCTCTCTTTTGCTCTGGATATTAATATGAATAGAATCATATAATATGTGGCCTTTTGGATTAGCTTCTTTCAGTTAGCGTAAAGTTTTCAAGTTCATCCATGTTATAGCATATTTCAGTACTTCATTTCCTTTTAAGGTTGAATAATATTTAATTGTATGGATATAACATTTTTTTATTTATCCATTTATCAGCTGATTGACATTGTATTCTTTCTCCTTTTAGCTATTATGGCTAATGCTGCTATATATATTCATTTACAGGTATTTGTGTGGACATATGTTTTCAATTCTCTTGAGTATATATGAAGCAGCAGAATTGCTGGAGTATATAGTTACTGTACGTTTAATCATTTAAGGAAATGTCAAAATGTTTTCCAAAGGAATTTCACCATTTTACATTCCCAGTAGTTGTGTATAAGAGATCAAATTCCTCCCTATTTTTGTCAACACTTCTTATCTGACATTGTGATACTAGGCATCCTAGTCAGTGTGCAGTAGTATCTCATTTTCATTTTGATTTGCACTTCCCTGATTACTAATGATTTAAAACAACTTTTCATGTGCTTATTGGCCTTTTTTACACCTTCCTGGAAAACATCTATTGAGAAACTTTGCCAATTTCTAATTCAGTTGTCTTTTTCTTATCCTGAGTCATGAGTTAGTTTTAGATTTTGGATACAAGTCTCTCAGATATATGATTATATATCAGATATATAATTTGCAAGTATTTTGCCAGATATTATTTGTTGCTTCATTTTCTTGATAGTGTCCTTTGAAGCACACATTTTTTAAAAATTTTTATTAAATTTAATTGATTTTTTTTTTTTGGCCGCTTGTGGTTTGTTGTAATGTCTATGCTAAATTCAGTCTCATGAAAGTTTATTCCTATGTTTTCTTCTAATAGTTAAATAGTTTTAGAGATGTAACAACAGCAAAATGTCATATTAGGAAGTTCCAGGCCCCCATTCCCCACAGAAACACCAAGTAAACAACAACAAGCAGATTGAAAGAAATTAAAAAGACACAAGTAGATGGAAAGCCGTCCTGTGGTGATAGTTTGGAAAACAATATTGTCAAGATGTCGATACTATTTAAAGCGATCTATAGATTCAGTGCAATCCTGACCAAAATCCTAATGACAATTTTTGCAAAAATAGAAAAAATCACTCTAAAATTCATACGAAATCTCAAGGCACCCTGACTAGCCAAAATAATTTTGAAAAAGAAAACAAAGTTGGAGGTCTCACACTTTCTGCTTTTAAAACATATTACAAAGCTACAGTAACTAACACAGGGTGATACTGGCATAAGGAAATACATATAACCCATGGGATAGAATAGAGAACCCAGAAATAAACCCTTGCATAAATGATCAAATAATTTTCAACAAGGCTGACAAGATCATTCAGTGGGGGAAGCACAGTCTTATCAACAAATGGTACTGGTAAAACTGGATATCCATATGCAAAAACTGAAGTTGTACTCTTAAATTACATCATATACAAAAATTAACTCAAAATGGATCAAAGACTAAAACATAAGAGCAAAAACTATAAAACTCCTAGAAGAAAATATGGAGGAAAATGTTCATGACATTGACTTTGGCAATGATTTCTTGGATATGACTCTAAAAGTCAAGGCAATAAAAATATGTAGATAAATTAGACTACATCAAAATTAAAACCTCTGTACATCAAAGGACACAATGAACACAGTGAAAGCCAACCCATGGAATGAGAGAACATATTTCCAAATATATATCTAATAAGGGGTTATCTATAATTCAGCAATAACAGCAACAGCAAAAACAAGCAACCCCGTGAAAAAATGAACAAAAGACTTGAATAGATATTTCTCCAAAGAAGATATACAAATGGCCAATAAGCACGTGAAAAGATGCTTAACATCACTAATAATTAGGAAAATGCAAATCAAAACCACAATGAGATACCAGCTCATACCTACAAGTATGGTTAAAAAAATAATAAATAAGTCCGACAGAAAATAGCAAGCATTTGTTAAGATGTGGAGAAATTAGAACCCTTTTGCACTGTTGGTGTGGATGTAAAATGGTGCAGCTGCTATGGAAAACAGGATGACAATTCTCCAAAAAATTAAAAAGAGAATCTCCATATCATCTAGTAAATCCACTTCTGTCTATATACCCAAAAAACTTGAAAGCAGAGTCTTGAAGGGTTATTTGTATGTTCATAGCAGCATTAGGCCAAAAGTTGGAAGCAACCCAAGTATTTAACAAATGAATGGATAGACAAAGTCTAATATGTACATACATAAATATCATTCAGTCTTAAAAAGGAAGGAAATCCTGGCACATGCTACAACATGGGTGAACCTTGAAGGCATTATGCGAAGTAAAAAATCCAGTCACAAGTGGACAAATACTGAATGGGTCCACTTACATGAAGTACTTAGAGTAGTCTAATGCACACAGACAGAAAGTAGGATGGTGGTTGCCAGGGAATGACTGACGGAAAAATGGGGAGTTATTGTTTAATGGGTGCAGAGTTTGACTTGTGCAAGATGAAAAGAGTTCTGCAGATGGATGGTTGTATTAATTACATAAAAGAATGAATGTACTTAACACCACTGAACAGTATACCTTAAAATGGCAACATGGCAAATTTTATTTATATGTATTTTAGCACAATAAAAATGGAGATTTATAGCTCTACCTCTTACATTTAGGCCTTTGATCCATTTTGAGTTAATTTTTGTATATGTTGTGAGATATGGTCTAGCATGTGGATATCCAATTGCCCTAGCACCATTTGTGGAAAAAACTCTTTCTTCTCTATTAAATGGGCTTGCCATTCTTGTCAAAGTCAGTTGATTATAGATATATGTGTGTATTTCTGGATTCTCAATTCTATTCCGTTGATCTATATATGTATTCTTGTGTCAGTACCACATTGTCTTGATTAGTATTGCTTTGAAGTAAGTTTTGAAATCGGAAGTGTGAATCCTTCTATTTTGAGCTTCTTTTTCAAAGACTGTTTTGCCTATTCTTGGTCCCTTGCAATTCTATATGGATTTTAGATTCAGCTTCTCAATTTTTACAAGTGAGCTACAAGGAATGAAGAAATTCTGATTTGAATTACACTGAATATGTAGATCAATTTAGGGAGTATTGACGTCTTAACAATGTTAAGTCTTATGATACATGAACACGAGATTTTTATTCCATTTATTTAGATTTTTAATGTATTTCAACAACATTTTGTAGTTTTCAGTGTGCAAGTTTACACTTCTTTAGTTAAATTTATTACTACGTGTGGTACTCTTTTCATGCTACTGCAAATGGAATTGTTTTCTTAATTTCATTTTTGATTTGTTCATTGCTAATGCAGAGAAATAAAATTTATTTTTGTATATTGATCCTGTAATCTTCTACTTGGCTGTACTCACTATTTCAAACAGTTTTATTGTGGATTCATTATGATTTTCTACATATAAGATTATGTCATCTGTAAACAAAAATAGTTTTCTTTCTTTCTTTCTGATTTGGGTGTCTTTATTTTTCATGCCTAATATCCCTGGCTGTGGTCTTCAATAAAATATTGAATAGAGGAGACTACAGCAGATATTTTGTCTTGTTCCTGATTTTAAGGGGAAACATCCAGTTTCACAATTAAATACGACGTTAGAAGTGGAGTTTTAAAGATGCTCTTTATCAGGCTGTGAAACTTCCCTTCCATTTCTGGTTTTCTGATTTTTTTCAAGAAAGGGTATTTTATTGTGCCAAATACTTTTTTGGCATCAATTGAGATGATCATGTGATTTTTGATTTTTATTTTCTTCATATGATATATTACATTAATTGACTTTCAGAAATCAAATCAACTTTGCATTAATGGGATAAATTCCACTTGATCACAGTGTATGATTCTTTTTATATGTTGCTGTATTAGATTTGCTAGTACTTTGTTGAGGATTTTTGTGTTTACAACAGAAGAATTACTGATCTGTAATTTTCTTATTACATCTCTGTTTAGTTTTGGTACCAAGATACTACTGGGCTCTTAAAATGAGTCGGGAAGTGTTTTATCTTCTTCTTTCTAGAATTTGAAAGTAAATGGTATTAATTCTTCTCTAAATATTTGGTAAATTTGAGCATTAAAGTTATATGGGCCTGGGTTTTGTTGTGTATGGATAATTTTTGGATTACTGATTTAATCTTTGTTTATAGGTAAATTCAGATAGTCTGTTGCTTCTTACTTCAGTTTAAGTAGTCCTCGTCTTCCATGCACATGATTTAATCTAAGTTAACTAATTTATTGACGTACAAGTGTTCATAATATTCCTATATAAACCTTTTATTTCTGTCAGTAGTAATGTCTTCTCTTTCACTTCTATTATAAGACTTTGTCTTCTTTCTTTTTTACTGGTAAATCTAGCTAAAGGTTTGTCAAATTTGTTGATCTTTTCAAAGAGTCATCTTTTGATTTCACTGATTTTCTCTATATTTTTCTATTTTCTATTTTATTATTTGCCTCTATATATTTATTATTTCTTTTATTCTTCTTTGTTTAGAGTTAATTTGCACTTCCTTGTCCAGTTTCTTAAGGCAGAAGGTTAGATTACTGATTTGAGATCATTATTCTGTTTAATATGGGCAATTGCAGCTATAAATGTCCCTGTAAGCACTGCTTTAGCTATATCTCTTAAGGTTTGCTATATTGTGTCATTATTTTCATTCATCTCAATATTTTATGATTTTCTTTTTCAGTTCTTCCTTAGTTCATTTATTATTAAGCATATGTTATTTAATTTCCATGTATTTGTGACTGTCTCAAATTTTATCCCTAAAGCTTTCTTTTTTCTAGCCACAAACCAATTTTATTTACTATGCTGAATCCCTGTAGATGTGGTGCTGTGGAGGAGGAGCATTCTATAATATTTTGACTAAGTATCAGTCCCTGACCCTTGTTACTATGCCCCCCCATCCTTAGATGAAACTAAACGCTAAATGGAGATGGAGTAAGAGGAATATTCTCCCCCTGAATGAGATAAAGCTTCAAAATCTTTCCCCTAGAGTGTAGGCCTTAGTTATGAAGAAGGCTCTGAGTGTATTTCATAATGATTACTCTTCTCTGCCCCTAACAAAGCCATGAGAGAATCTTTTTCAGATCTTCATCATGAGAACCAGGTGAGGTTCCTGGAAGTAAAGCCCATGGAAGTTTAGTGACCTCCCTAAGCCTGCAGCCTCTAAAGAGTTTCTCACTCTCATGCTAACACCCAGTTTCCAGCAGTTCACCAAAATTGTAATTTTTCTTTTTTCTTTTTGTAAATGAAGTTTTATTAGAACCAGGGCCATTATTAGGATGGGGCAGAGTCATCCAGTGCAGGGTCAGATCTTGTCCTTAAAATTTTTATATTTTATGTATCAAGGATTTTTTTGCATTCAAAATTGTAATTTAAAGTTTCTACTAGATTGTGCCTCCAGTGGCTTCTGTTCCAGGTAAGCAGTTGTTGTGTTCCTCTGGAGGTGCCTGTCTCTTCAGATTCTTGAATGATAGTTTTCTTTTTGGATTGATGGTTTTCCTTGCAACCACAATTCTCTTATGGGCCCAAGAAAAATTATTGATTTTCAGTTTGCCCAGCTTTTTCTTGTTATAAGCACAGGAGTGACAACTGCCAAGCTCTTTACATGTTGGAGCTAAATCTGGAAGTCCTCAACAAACTATTTTTTTAATATTGGTCTTTTATATTTTATCCTACCTCACCCTCCTCCATCTATCATATACCACCGACATTTATTGATTTAATGAGTATTGAATAATAGATCCAAATTTATACAAAGGATAAACCAGTCTTATTTACTTTATTTTCCATTTCTGGTACTTGAAATATGACTGTCACTCAAGGACTCTTGCAGCTTCTGGAATTTTGAAGTCGGTCTCAAACAATGGTGCTTTTTGCAAGAAAGTATACAGACCACATTATGTTTATCCCATACTGAATTTTCTTATCCTTCTTCTCCAGTTCACCAATTTTATTCTTCATGCATCCTACTTTACAACTGTTTTGAATACTTTTTAGGACATCTTTTTTTCTCAAAATATATATATTTCAAATTGACTGGTCCATACTGTTTAATAGATTTCGATATTCTTTATGAGCTTAAGTGAAAGGCAATACTTTTCAACACTCTATCATTGAATCAGATTAATGAGTTATCCCTCATATCTAACTAGGTAAAGGGATTCATATATTCCTTCATTTTATAGAATGATTACTTGCCTGAGATCCTCAAATAGTTAGCGAATCTTGATGGCTGCTTTGGAGCTTCCAGCAAATGTGATCAGCCATGTTGTTTACATCCTTGAATAAAAAGTCATTCTCTGCTATTTAGAGGCTGCTTTCTTCAATGATGTCCACCAATTTGAGAATGATATGTCCAAAATCAAGAGAAATACACAAAGAAAATAAAGAAAGGGAAGGAATTTCCACTTTGCTGTTAAGTTAGTCTAATTAGTACTGGTTCTCAATGGAATGAGAGATGTGATAGCATGATCATCCCTACATTCCACAGTGAGTTATTGGCAGCCCTTTTATATGGCTTATATTTTTGTCATTTCTGGGCTCGTTTCACTTGAAGCAGATCCTCTTTGGCATATCTGCATTGAGCACAACAATCTCCTTTATCTGAAATGTTTTCTTTCATCTCTGAAATAGACCAAGAGAGACCTTTGGAAATAGTTGATCAATAGTTGATTAGACTCAAACTAGGCCAATAAGATTCTACTTCCTAGAAACATGATTGCAAATTTACTCATCTCGATTTTTTATGAATGACTAGCATTATGGTAATATAAATGTCTCCAAGTTTGGAGACGCAAGTGAACAGAAACAACAACAAGAACAGAAATTCAATATGTAGAAATTGAAGGATGGATCAGATACTCAGACAAAAGTAGAGGTGAGAGATGAGAGAGAGAAGATAGATATTTGGACAGAGAGAGAGAAAGAAGAGAGAATGAGATGAGGAAATGGTGACTGTGATTGCTGCCAGCATGTTCCTGGTGTGAATGCCCGCTGAGACCTTGTTGCACTTAGCTTTTGCAGCCCAGGGGGTAACCTTCTCTCTATGGTACAACTCTCTTCTGGCTTAAGCTGGCTGCACGTTCTTCTGTTATAAGTGATCAAGAGAATCTTGCTTAAGATTTCTCTGCTGCTTTACTTATCTTCTGTATTAGCTAACAAATATGTACCCTCTTGATGTGCTATCAGTGTTCCCAAGAAGGGTCAGTGGAGGATTGTGAAATCACCCTATGATGGGGCATCACAACCATGCTGATGTGTAGAAAAATTCTCACTCATAATGACATTAGGGATTTCAGGTTTTATTATTTCTGCTTTGCTCCTGAAATAGTTAGACCATAAATATTTAATATAATTCCTAGGTAGTGGACTTGTAAGAATTCCTCCTGCCAAATTTTAGAAGAGCCAGACTTACAAGCGAGGAAACTAATTATTCACAGCAGATGTTAGGTGTATAATCTGTATTCTCTCTGAGGACGTATTTTTTAAAGGAAGAAGAATATAAAATGTGTCTTTGACTGAATATTGTTGAAACAGTATAATAAGGTTGGTGACATATGACCATAACAGAAGATTTTTACAAACTGTAAGATTTTTTAATTTCACCATGGATCTTGGGTCTGACTCCCTTTTTATTCCTGGAATCAAGAGATAAAATTCCTATATGAAAGCTGTCCTACCTATACCAGAAGGAAAGTAATATTCTTACCATCAAAGATGAGAAGTTGAGACTGAGAGAATTCTAGACAAACAGACCTTGTTAAAATAATTCTTATCTTCCTTTAGCCTCCCCATATAGTTTCATTAGTTTTCCACAATTGCCTCTCTTTTTTCAACCTCTATAAAAGTGCATAGGTTTCATCATTTCTTTGGGTCTTCATTCCTTACGAGGGTTCCTGTGTCCGGTAAAACTTATGTAAATTTGTATGCTTTTCTCTGTTAGTCTCTCTTATGGCAGTTTAATTCTCAGACCCAACCAAAAATATCTGAAAGGATAAAGGTAAAATTTCTCATTCCCTTCAATATGAATGCATTTAAGTTGGATAAATGGAATCACCTGCTTTTCTTTTAAAAAAATACTTCTCAGAATAAAAGTAATAAATATGAATATGACTATTAAATAAAATTTAGCATATAAAATAAATTAAAGAATAATTTGTTTTCAAATTCACCCATAATCACATCACCCAAAATCGGAAGAGAGCAGTTCCTTCTGGTCTGTTTCTACTAGTTAATGTCCTACTGCACATTTCAGCAGTGTTCTGAGTTTTCATATGCCATTATCAATTATCATACAGTTTTGTGAATAACATTTCTAATATATGCATACTGTTCTATTAAATGAAATTACCACAGTTTTCTTATAACTCTCTTGCTAAAATTTTAGCTTGTTTCCAATAATTCTGTCTTAAACAACATAGAAAAATTGACTTTTATATGAATATTATACTACAATGACAATTTCAGCTTGACATATTCCTTCAAATGGAACACTGTAAAAAGAAAATAATATATGTATAGTTTTTGCTAAATTTTGTCTAATTGCCTTCTGAAAATTGTCAACAATTTTGCCCTCACTGACATACCTAACAGTTTAATTATGTTTAAGAAACTTTAGGGAATTATGATTTTTGAAAATCTTTTTAAAAAATCTGGATGGACAAAATTACTTCTGGTTTGATTTGCATTTTTTTCTACTTTTATGTTCTGTATATTTGTGAATTATCTATTTCTATCCTTTGCCTCTATTCCTTTCGAACATCATCAACTAGAATTTGAAGATTTTCTTAGCATCCTTGACATTAAAACTAGAGTATCTGCCATGCAAAATGGTGAGATCATCACCGAGGGACATACTTATCAGAACTAAGGCATTAGCATACACTGGTGAAAATTCACAAATAAAAGAGTGATGGCATGTATGTTCATCCCCTTACCCGTTGCCCAGAGTTCTAGCAGGATTTTAGGGCAGGCTGCAGAGGAGAAACCACAACCATTGGTCTATGAAGCTTCTAATGTGTGCAATTACAGAAACACCTGCCCTTTCCATGCTGTGATCAGGGGCTGGGGTGCAATGACAGTATCATGTAGTACTAACATAGCTACAGCCTTATCTTTTCAGTTCAGCTTTGTTGTTGATTTAAGTACTAGGTCATACTGATTTAATGTACCTTTGTACAAGGCAAACTCCTTGTGAGGGATACGTCATGCAGGATATAATGAAAAGTTAACCCTTAACCCTTATCTCTTTCATGGCAGCTCTAGCAAACTAATACAGACCACTCGGCTGCAGCTGGTGTCAAAGTCGCACTTGATGTTTCTTGTCTGTGTCTCTACTACAGAATCTAGATGTCCATCTTTGGCTAGCAACAATGCTGAGGTAGGTTCCCTGCTTAGCAGGGTTATTAGCATACCCTGACTAGTAAACTTTCTTCTACCACTAAACCTTGGTAACTTAGAGCAGTAACAAAAATTGCAAAATTTTACACTTTCATGTAGTTCAAGTAGGAACTGAACTTGTCAGTGGTCTGTGATAACGATTCTTAAAAGCTAAACTGGAAAACCACAATATAAATTTTCATTCTCGTGAATTAATCTAGGGGGGACATATGTGTTATTTTTAAAGGAAACAGCAAAACTAAGAAATGTAATATATTGGCTCCCATTATAACTAGTTTTCACTTGTTGAGAGTGGTGAGTTGATTGAATTCAATGTGAGAGGGAGAGTGTGTGAGCTGTATAGAAGACTTTCTAATTTCATTAAAAGATGACTAATGGATAAAATATAATTACCATTGTCCTCTCTATACAATGTCAGCATCCTAAAAACAACAATCTATTTTTGAGTTGTGTAATTATGAATAACTCGGTTTAGCTTTGTTTAACCTAAGTTTTGTATTGTTGCATTGTTTTATAAAAACAGAAACATTAATCGTCTGTATCTTTAAAAGGACTTTGATTCATATAAAAGTAATTGTCTTTGAGAAGTTAAAATTGATACAAAGTATTTAACTGCCTCTTGTAAAATGCTAATTAAAATGAAAGAAAAGAAAAAAGGAAGAGAGCAGAACCTAGAATAGTTTTGACACAGATCCATTACAAAAAGTATTAACATCCATACACACAGCAAATACTTTCCAATTATTTAGGAGTGAGGAACACTTAGGATAGATTCATCAGTGAACATTCAAAATGAGTAAATCAGAGACTACAATGGGGCAAAAATGTCTCTACTGTAAATAGTAGCTAAATGTTGGTTAATGAAGATAGAATTAAAATTAATGAATGCTTTTATTGAGGCATTGATCTATTTAATATTTATTTTATGTATCCAAATGCGTTCTAAGAACTGTGAACTTGGGGTGCTACAATGAATATAGACAAAGTCACTGTATTCAGTGGAATTATAATATAGTGTTGGATTCCAATGACTAAATTTTAAAAGTATAGTTTGTATTATTGGACCTTAACCAACGTATGAAGGGCTTAGGCTAGCCTTTAGGAAGACGAACTAATATTTGGAATATAAAGAGCAAAGTAGCACTTGTCACAGCCAGCTGACAAGTATATTTCAGAGGTTTTTTTTTAGTTAAATACCAAGTCTAAATGGAATATTTAACAGTTTACAAAAGTGAATTTAATTAAATGCACTGCACTCTAAATAAACCTTTTTATGTGCACATTTGTGAGATTCTGAGACACAAAACTGCCTGTCAGATACTCACGTCTTAGGTAATTCAAACAACTCTGTACACAACATAAAGTAGTCTCTGGAGTCTAGAAAGACAGAATGTCTGCTCCATTATGCCTAATATGGAGGTGATAATACTCTCCTTGCAGACCTGATTGGAATATTAACCGTGAAGTGTGTACAAATCTTTCCCAGGTTCCAATTCCATTTATTACTGAACATTATTTAGTATTCCTTTGATTATTAAACGTTAGCATTTCTTATAGTTACGTCCTTAATCTCATCCTCACTATTTACTCACTCTCTTAGTTATACTATCCACTATTAGTTTTAACTTACATATATTTGATGATGGTCAAAAATATCTATCAAAGGTCTTTCTTCTGAGTTCCGGACACTTCTATAGATATATGTTCATGAGCATATCACATGCCTTCAAAATCAGCAAGTCAAAAAAATGAGCATGTAATTCCCTACCCTACCTTCTCAAATTTGATCTTCTAAGCTCCCTTAGACTCTAAGGGAGGACTCTAATTCTGAGGAAGGAAATGTAGCCTCTTGACACTAGGCTATAATATGACACATACACAAGATGTATAATGACTCCAACTGAAAAAAATTATTTCCCCATCCCAAAATAGTTAGAAACTGATATTTCTAGACAAAATGCAACTTTACTGTCTCTGGTATTCATGGACCCATGTTCCATTCAACTACTATCTGCATCCAGCTAGTAGTATGGAAAAGAAAGTGTGGAGAAAGCATAGACTCCTAAAAAGGTCCCACATTACTTCTGCTTACATGTTATTGCCAAGAATTAAACATATCTTCTGTTCTTTCACAGCTATATGTTGAACTATCAGAGTTTTTATAATTGTCTTCTACACTCTCCGTCTCCTCACTTGAAAGCAAGCTAAGATTAAAAACTGTACTACATTTTATTGCACACTTATGCCTAGCACAACATTTAGAATGCAAAGTTGAAATACATTGGTACATAAATATGCGGCTATTTTTCCACTCATTTGTTGGTTCTATGACTGTGAGTATCTGCTTTATACAAACAATACCCTAGGAGCCGGGGATATATTTAATAAGATAAATTGTTCCCTCTTGAAACTTATACAATGGAGATAAGAAATACACAAACAAGTAAGTATATGTCACATGGTAATGTTACAGATGAGAGTAAGGAAAATAAAGAATGACAAGAGAGGAATGTTGCACTGTGTAAGATTTTCAGGAAAGATCTCATTGAAAAGGTAGCATTTGAATAAAGACTGCCTAAAGCATGGGAGGCAATGAGCCATGCAGATATCCTAGGGAAGAACATTCTCAGTAGAGAGAACAGCAAGTGCAAAGGTCCTGAGGAGGAAACACACTTTCTGAATTCATGCTATGACAAGGAGCTGATGCATTGGAGGAGAATGAAGGAAGAGAAAGTAAGTAAAAATGAGAACAGAAATGTAGCAGGGATCCTTATCTTATAGATCTTGTGGGCCAGAGTAAAAGCATTTCACTCTGAATTAGGTAAAAAGATATTAGAGAGTTTGAACAGAGGAGTAAAGTGATCAAACATATTTTAAAGTATCAATACATTGAGCATGAAGAACAAATTATAGACAAGTAAAGGCAAAAGGAGAAAGACCAATTATGAGACCATTGACATAATAGAATTGAGAGATGATAGTGGCTTAAACTAGGGTATGACAGTGGAGGAGATAATATGGACAGATTCTGGATATATTTTGAAATTAGAGACAAGGAACTTTACCAGAAGACTGGAGATAAATTGTGGTTATGATTTGAAAGAGAGAGAGAAAAGAGTCAATGACAGCTCTAATATTTTAGGACTGACAATGTAGTTATTAATGCATTTCACCAAATATTTCTGGTTGTCCTTGAACCAAAAGAATATATTTCCTCTTCTTGACACATGAGAGGAATGTACCCCATGCCCCTTTACATTTGGATATGGCCACATGATTTTCTTTGGCCACTGACATATGACATGACACCTTTTGGTGGCACCTGTAGCTGCCAATGCATGATTTACCAGATACTCTTTATCTCATGCTAAACTAGCAATGTTACAGATGTTGGTTACTTCATCAGCCTAGATTCTGGTGTGAGGACAACATGGGGCAGGGCCCTCATCCTACCCCAAAGTTGATGTAGCATGAAAGAGGAAAAAATTTGTTGTTTTAATTTACTGAAATTCTGGAGGCTATTTGTAACTACAGTGTATCCTAGACCATTTATGATGAATATATCTGAGCAACTGTAAGGATAGGATCACTTGGAAGGGTAGGATCACTATTTACTAAGATTAGAAGGAGCAGTTTAGGAGGGATAACCAGAAATTTGATTGGACAGATTGAGATGCAGTTGAGTCTATTAGAAATTCAAGTCTAAATGTCACATAAACAATTGCATATGAGTCTAGAGCTTTGTGTAGAGATCTTGGCTGGAGATAAAACTTTAGAAGCTATCAGGATTGAGTATGTAAAACCACAAGATTGCATGAGATCACTAAATGATTGAGTGCAAGTAGATAAAAATAGAGATTCTAAGGATTAAGCCTGGGGCATGTTAATATTTAAAAGTTAGATAAGGAGAAAGTAATGAAGACTGAAAAGAAATTGCCAATAATGTGGAATAAGGGAGGTTTTAGAAGTTAAATAAAGAAAATTTTTAAAATGGAGGAAGTAATCAACTATGCTAAGTGTTGCTGAAAGTTTAAAGATGATGGAATTTGAAAATATACCACTGGATTTAGCAATGTGGAGATTGATCAGAAACAGGAAAAGGATTCTGTCCATGAAGTAGTGCAAAAAAAAAAAAAAAAAAAAAAAACCTGGCTGAAGTCGTTTACAGGGAAATGGGAGAGGAGGGATTAAAGGTAGGTAGTTTAAGCACTTTAGGGGAACAATTTTGCTCTAAATGTTATCTTACAAATGGAAGCAGTATCTGAAATCAAATGTAACTAAAGAGAGTATTTTTATCATGAAGGATATTATGCATTTGAAGAAGTTGGGAATGAACTAGCAGAAAAACAAATACTGATGATGCAGGAGAGAGGGGACAGTTGTGGGAACAATGTAACCCATTAAATAAAAATGATTACTACTTAATATACAAATAGAGAGTTTGGCTTATTTTAGTGCATGCACATTTTATCCTTAGTAAATTGAGGTCATTCAGACTAGGTGAGTACAGGCATAGCTAAGAACTCTCAGAAACATATAGGGACAGATGCAAGTAGGGGGGTATATGCAATGGTGAGTGCACCAGACGTTTGTTTCTGATTGCTTCTCTTTCTCAGTTAAAGTAGGAAGCAACATAATCACCTTAAAGTGAAGATGCCACAGGTTTGAGTGAGAAGATGTGAAACAGTAAACTAAAAATGTGGGAGCATGAAAGGATAAAGGAAATGAAATCAGAACGTCAGACAGAACTCTGAAGTTAGTGATCATGAATTAAAGTCACAAAGGTCATCATAGTTACATATTTTTTTCTAATCCAAATCCTGCTATATGGTACAGATGCAGAGTGGACCGAGAGATAAATGTAGCCAGGGTTGGTGTCTTGTTATAGATTTTGAAGAGCGAAAGGGTCAAGGGAGAGCATATGCAAGAGAGGGATGGAATCTGACCTGGATAAGCAGGAGACACCTAAACCTGTGAAAGACAATGAAAATTACTGGTATCAGTGGGTTGTTAGTTCAACAGAGGTGATGAATTATTTTATGCGTGTTAGTAGAGGCAGTCAAGAAAAAATTTAGTAGTTGATAGTCTGGCAGTTGGTGGAGAGATAGTAGTCATTGTTTTTTGAAAAATTTTCTTCTTATTATTACTATTGATAATGAAAAAGCAGATAATTTTGGTGATAATGAAACATCACTACAGACTTGCTCAGCAATCACAAACTCTTGCTAAAGAGGGAAATATTACGTGTTAATTATATCAAGATTGCTCAATCCTTGTGGTTAAATGTGCTTATGGACTATTTGCCTTCGCAATTCCTCAATTCAGTTCTCATTTTGTGAAAATGATTGCTGTTGGTAACAAAAAAGAAAGCTTTGGGGAAGAAAATAATCTTTTTCATGTCTATTTAATTCCAAGCTCTATATAATTTAAAAAGGAATAAACCAATACACACAAAGCAGCTATTTAAATTAATGAGCCCTGCCAACCATGGTCTAAATACTTGTAACTAAATATATATTATTTTATTCATAAAAACTTGGAAACAATTATACCCAGCAATCTTTAAAATAAATTGCTAATTTCCAACATGGATATAACTTCCTCTTGAATCGTGTCATTTGAATTGTGAAATGTTTCTGTATTTATACAAATGTATATGCATATTTTTTATAGGAAAATATTCTGAAAGAATAAAAATTCTGATATGGCAAGTATTTTTGTATTTAATGACAACATGGAGCACAAAGTGATATATAAAGCTGAGTGAAATATAAGGGAATGAATTTATTCAATGTGTGGACAGCTAAGCTCACTGTTTTCCTTTCTCTCATGAAAAACAGTTTAAGTGAACTTGTAATTGGAACTATATTAATCCAGTGGAAAGAGTGAAATGGATCTGGGAAAAATTATGTCTTTATTTTTATATGGGACAGTTCCCTAAGCCTTAACTGTATCATTTAAAAAATAAGAAAATCCCTATCTCTCTCTTCCTCTCTCTGAAAGGGCTTACATTTTATAAAGAAGGAATAAATATCTTTAGGTAAAATTTTATTTAATGTTAAATAAGGTTTCAAAGAAGACTTTAAAAATATCCAGCATTTGGGGCCGGCCTGGTGGTGTAGTGATTAAGTGCACGCTCCTCTTTGGCAACCCTGGGTTTGCGGGCCTGGATCCTGGGCACGGACTGACACACCACTTGTCAAGCCACGCTGTGGCAGCGTCCCATATAAAGTAGAGGAGGATGGGCATAGATGTTAGCTCAGGGCCAATCTTCCTCAGCAAAAAGAGGAGGATTGGCAACAGATGTTAGCTCAGGGCTAATCTTTCTCACCAAAAAAAAAAAAAAAATCCAGTATTTAACTTATTTTACACTGTTTACCTTAAGCCAGCCCTTATTCTACTAACTCTGAAAAATTTTGCTAAAAGTTTCAATATTCAAATAATCTCAAGACAGAGTGAAGTTTTATTAGATATATCATATGTACAGAAAAGTACACTAAAAGGGTATAGGTAGATGAATTATCTCATAATCAAAATACTGACGTAATCAGCAATTAGAGCATCCAGAAGTAATTCCCAACAAGACACTCCCCACCCTACACACTAGAATAACCATTATAGTGATGCAGATTAATTTGTCTGTTCTTGAAATTTACGTAAATGAAATCATATTACTATATGCAAAGTTCTGTCTGACTTTTTGCCTTAATATTTGGTTTGTGAGTTTCATCCATGTTGTTGCACATAATGTAATTCATTTATTCTTTTGATTCATATTATTTCATTGGATGCATATACCAAATATTATTTGTCCTTTCTGATATTAGTGGAGACTTGGGCTATTTTGAGTGGTTAGGTACCCTACATTATCATCTACATTTAGATCCACTATTGTTTTAATCACTTTCTATTCATTCCCTCGCTCAGGGAGGGATTATTGCTGAGGGTTATGGAGATGGTCGAACACATGACACTTAACAATGGACGATAAGATTGACAGAAATTTATTAGTCGTATATACTCACAGCATGAGAAAGAAGGACATGCCACATGGTGTCACATGGAAATTTTATTCAGGAACAGAGTGAACAACCAGGGACTGTAGGAGGCAGGCTTAGTAGTATCAAAAAGGTTAGGTGACCTCCCACTCCTATGGTAGGATGTCATTAGCTTGTTTGAAAAATTTTGTGGGCTGCCAGGGAACTGCAACCTGCTACTCAGGAAGAAGCAGGAACTGTGCCTGGTCCCCTTGACAAGGAAGGATTTTTGGCTGGAGAATCTTTCCTAATGGAGCAGAGTGGGGAGGGGAACTTGTGATTAGGCTATGTGAAGCCCTCTTGGTTTCACAAAATGTCAAGGCATCACATAACTTGGGCTTTAATTTTAGGCCTTATACCACAATGATCCATCTGGAATTTATTATTATTTTTTTATATGGAGACAATTGATTTAATCCTTTACTG
This sequence comes from Diceros bicornis minor, assembly GCF_020826845.1. Classification (NCBI taxonomy): domain Eukaryota; kingdom Metazoa; phylum Chordata; class Mammalia; order Perissodactyla; family Rhinocerotidae; genus Diceros; species Diceros bicornis. Next base: position 9,462,508 of record NC_080749.1, on the reverse strand, counting down.
AAAAAAAGTATCTGTTGCCCAGCTTTGTCACTTGTTTCATAAGTCAATTAGTCTTATATGTGTATGTCCATTTCTGGAATCCATTCTTTTTCATCACTGTACTTGCTAATTCTTACACTAATCCATATACTTTAAGCATTGTTTTAAAATAGGTCTTGATGCCTTACTAAGTCCTCTAGTTTTTATTTCCTTATTCAGGATTACCTTTATTATACTTGGACATTTGTATTTGCATATAAATTTGATAATTGCCTTTCAATTTCAAACTTAATAACCTACTGGAATTTTGATTGTGACCATATTTAATTTATAGATCAATTGTGGGAAAATTGACGATTTTACAATATCAAACTTCCAACTCATGAATTTGGTATATGATCTGTAAATTCTCTTTAATTTTATTTCAGTAATGTTTTGTGTATTTGTATATGTGTGTTTCCTGGAAATTCACCTTACATATCATTTGTTTGATTGATTCCTTGGTGTTTGAGTTTCTAATGATATTGTGTGTGAATATAGTCTTCTTTATTCAGGTGAAATTCATATAACATACATTTAACCATTTTAAAGTGTGTAATTCAGTGACATTGAGTGCATTCACAATGTTGCACAACCAGTAACTCTCCTTAGTTTCAAAACTGTTTCATCACCCCACAACAGCATGCCATATGTATCCTCCCAAATCCTCCATTCCTCCTCTCACAGCCACGAATTTGCTTTCTGTCTCTTTGAATTTGCCTATTCTGGATATTTCATATAAAAGGACTCATAAAATATGTAAAAGTTTGTGTCTAGTTTTTTTGAATTGGCGTAATATTTTCAAGTTTTATCCAAGTTGCACCATATATCAGTACTTCATTATTTCTAGGGCTGAAAAATATTTGATTATATGTATATACCACACTTTGTTTATCCATTTACCCACTGATGGACATTTGGACTGTTTCCAGCTTTTGGCCATTATGAATAAGGCTGCTATAAACAATTATATACAAGATTCTGTGTGTATACACATTTTCAATTCTCTTGGCTGTATACCTAGGAGTGGAATTGCTGGATCGTATGATAATTAATTCTGTTTAACTTTTTGTGAAACTGCCAGACTGTTTTGCACAGAAGCTGCACTATTTTACATTCCTTCCAGCAGTATACAAGGGTTCCAATTTTTCTACGTTTTTGCCAACACTACTTATTCTCCTATTTTTTTTAATTCTAGACATCCTATTGTGTGTGGAGTGGTGATTCACTGTGATATTGATTTGCCTTTACTTAATGATTAATGATATAAAACAACTTCCTGTGCTAGTTGACCATTTGTATATCTTCTTTGGAGAAATGTCTGTTACAGCCCTTTACTCATTTTTTAATGTTTTTTTTTTCGTCTTGTCTTTGAGTTCTAAGAGTTGTTTATATATTTTGGATATTAAACCTTATTATATATAGTATTTGCAAATATTTTCTCCCATTTCCTAGTTTGTATCTCCATTTTACTGGTAATGTCCTTTGATGAGCAATTTTTTTAAATTTTGATGAAGTCCAATTTATCTTTATTTTTCTTTTGTTGCTAAAACTTTTGACATCAAATCTAAAACCCCATTGCCAAATATGAGATTGTGAAGATTTATTCCTATGTTTTCTTCTAATAGTTTTATAGTTTGGCTGTTACATTTAAATCATTTATCCATTTTGAGTTAATTTTTGTATATGGAATGAAGTAGGGGTCCGTCTTTATCCTTTTGCATGTTGTTGTCCAGTTATTCCAGCACCGTTTGCAGAAGACTATTATTTCTCCTATTGAATAGTCTGGGTACCCTTGTCAACAATCAGTTGGCCATAGACATTTGAGATTATTTTTGTATTTTTAATTTTATTTTATCTGTCTATATACCAATCCCTATACCAGTACAACACTGTTTAGATTACTGTAGCTTTGTGGTAGGTTTTGAGATTGAGAAACATGAGTCCTCCAACTTTGTTTTCCTATTCAATAATATTTTGGCTATTTAGTCCCCTTTGCAATTCCATATGAATTTGAGAATTGGTATTAATTCTTTAAATGATTGGTAGAATTGAGCAGTGAAGCCATCCGCTCTGAACTTTCCTTAGTCACTAGTTTGTGATTATTAGTTCAAACTCTTTACTTGTTATAGGGCTATTGAGATTTTCTGTTTCTTCTTGATTTAGTTTCAGCAATTTGTGTTTTTCTTGAAATTTGTCCATTTCATCCAGATTATCTAATTGTTCTAGCATACAATTGTTCATAGTATTCTCATAATTCTTTTAATTACTGGAAGGTTGGTAATAATGCCTCATTTTTACTTCGGATTTTAGTTATTTGCATCTTTTACCTTTTTTTGTTAGTTTAGCTAAAGGTTTATCAATTTTGTTCAACTTTTAAAGAAACAACTTTTGTTTTTGTTGGTTCTATCATTTTTATATTCTTTATTTTATTTATCTCCATTTTAACCTTTATTATTTTCATCCTTATGCTGGCTTTGTGTTTGCTTTGCTCTTCTATTCTAGTTCCATAACTTTTAATGTTAGGTTGTTGATTTCAGATCTTTCTTATTTTTTTGATTTAAGTATTTACAGCTTTAAATTTTCCTCTGAACACTGTTTTCATTGTATCTCATAACTTTTTATTATATTCATGGAATATTTTTTCAATCCTTTAATTTTACCCAATTTGTATTCTTGGGACTAAAGTGTGTCTCTTATAAGGAGCATGTATTTGGATCATGTATTTTTAGTGCATTCTGGCAATCTCTTTTAATTGAAGAGTTTAATTCATTTACATTAAAAGTAATTGCTGATAATGAGTAACTTATTTCTGTCATTTCAATTTGTTTTCTGTATTTCTTGTATGTGTTTTGTTCCTCAGTTCCTCCAAACTGCCTTCTTTTGTGTTTGTTAAATTTTTTTCTAGTGTACAATTTTTATTCCTTCTTCAAATTCTTTGTGTATATATTTTAGTTATCTTCTTAGTCATTACCATGGGAATACAGTTGCTATTCTAAATTTATACCAATCTAGTTTGAATTGATACCAACTTAGCCTCAGCAGCATAAATTAACTCTGTTTCTACTCAGTGAGTTTTTATTATCATAAATTACATCGTTACACATTTTATGCCCATAACAGATTAAAATTATTATTTTAGACAGTTGTATTTTAAATCATATAGATAAAAAGAGAAGCTACAAACAAAAATACATTAATACTAGCTTTTATATTTTCCTATGTAGTTACCTTTTTAAGAGATATTTATTTCTTTTCATGGCTTCAAATTAGTGTATATTGTACGTTTGTTTCAGCCTGAAGGACTTCCTTTAGCATTTCTTGTATGGCAGATCTACCAGTGATGAACTTCCTTAGCTCTTGTTTATCTGGGAATATCTTAATTATCTTCTCATATTTGAAGGATACTTTTGCTGCATATTAAATTCTTGGCTTAATTTTTTTTTTTCTTTCAGCACATTAAATACATCATCCTACTGCTTTCTAGCCTCCCTGGTTTCAGAGGAGAAATACCCCGTCAATCTTTTGCAGGATTGTACAGGGCAAGTCATTTCTCTCTTACTGCTTTTAAGAATTTAACTTTGTATTTGGATTTGGACAGTTTGGTTATAATTTGTCTTGGTGTGGGTCTCTTTGGTTTTCCATACTTGGACTGTGTTGAGCTTCTTAGATGTGTAAATTCATGGCTTTCATTAAATTTGGGAAATTTTTGGCCATTATTTTCTCAAATGATCGTTCTGCCCCTTTCTCTCTCTCTTTTTTTCTTCTAGGATTTCCAGAATGCAAATGTTGGTATGCTTTATGGAATTTAGTAGGTTTCATAAGTTCCGTTCATTTTTCTTAATTCTCTTTTATTTCTGTTCCTCAGACTGGGTAATTTCAATTTGCCTTATCTTCAAGTAATTGCTTCTTTCTTCTGCCTGAAAAAACCTTTACTGAACACCTGTACTCAATTTTTCATTTTCACAATTATACTTTTAGGCTCTGGAATTTCTGTTTGATTCCTTTTTATAATTTCTATCTCTTACTAATATTCTTTCCTTGTTTGAACATTATCCTCCTGTTTGTCTTTAATTCTTTCTCCATTATGTCCTTCAGCTTTTTAAGCATATTTAAGGCAGTTAAAGTCTTTTTCTAGTAAGTCTAATGTTTGGCCTCCATAAGGAGTAATATCTATCAATTTCTTTCTTTTATTTTTCTGAAAGAGCCATACTTTCCTGCTTCTTTGTATGCTTTATAATTATTTGTTGAAGCTGGACCTTTTTGGTATTTTAATGTGGTAACTCTGGAAATTAGTTTCTCCCATTTCCCTATGGATTACTCTTGTTCATTTTCGAAGACTGCAGTCATCCGTTTGTTTAGTGACTTTCCTGAACTATTTTTGCCGTGACTATAATCCTAGTCTTGCGGTCATTGAAGTCTCTATTCTCTTATCATCATACTCAGCCAGTGACGTGACATAGATTTCTTGGAATGCCTACATCCAATAATAAAAGAAATGAAAAATAAATAAAGATGTTTTGTCTCTAAATTCTTTCAACAGACTTCATGCCAAGGAAGACACTTCAGCCCGCTGGGCTTAAAACAGTGGCTGGCCTCTGGGCAGATCCCTCAGTGAACCACCAGGCAGATCAAAGCACACAAATCAATAAGCTGAGTTCTTGTTACTCACCCTGCCACCAGGAAGCTGCACCGAAAATGTGGGCGATCACACAGTTTCTATATGAAATGTCAAAATGCATCAAAATTTACCTGCCTATTTCTTCATCAGTCTCTTCCCTGGATGCTGCAACTGTTCAACTAGACTCCAAAGTTTTTAATAGTGGATTCTTGCCAGCTCAATAGTTGCTTCAATGGAGATACTGATTCCTGAAGTGTTGTACTCTGCCATCTTTCATGACATCACTCTTGTGTATCATTTTTTAAACTTTCATTTCTATATTTTGTTTCTGGCACAAAACATTTTTTTTAATATTGTCATATCAGATAACCATTCTATATTCATTTATTAGTTGTATTCATTTTTTTTTAAATCTTCTTTTCATTTTCATATTATTTTTATTTCCTTAAAATCCTAAATTATGTATTTTTCAACTGAGGTATAATTTACATAGAGTAAAATGCAGAGATTTTAAGAAATCCTAAACAACTTTTTTTAGAGAGAATATACTTGTATAATCATAACCTCAGTCAAGTTATAGAGCATTTCTTCACTCCAGCAGGTTTCATCCCTTCGCCCACTTCAGAAAAATCATTATTCTTATTTTTATTTCCATAGTTTAGTTCAACCTGAACTTGAACTTTGGAAAAATGAAAATGTAGAGTTCATGCTCTTCTTTGTCTAACTTCTCTTACTGAATACAAAGTTTTTTGAGATTTATCCATGTTGCTGCATATATCAGAAGTTTATCCTCTTTTATTGATTAATAGTATTGCATTGTAGAACTCTACCAGACATTATTTCTCCATTCACTTTTTGATGATGTGTATTTCTAATTTTGATCTTCTATTTATAAAGCTGTCTTAAACATTCCAGTGCATGTGTGTGTATGTTCTTATATGTGAATTGTCTTTTTAGTTGCTTTATAACATCTTTTGGTGACAAAAGCTTTTATTTTTTATAAAACCCACCTTATAATTTATTTTAATTGGTTTGTGCTTCTTGTGTCCTGCTTAAGAAATTATTGGCTGCTCCAAAGTAAAGAAAATATTTTCTGAGATTTTCAAGAAGATATTTTTATGTGTGATACTCATATCACGTTATATTTTGCATATAATATTAGGTAGAAATCAAGGTTGGCTTTTCCAAGTAGAGATATCTAGTTTTCCAGTCCCATTTTTTAAATGACTATCTTTTTTCCTTTTAATTATTCTACCACTTTAGTAAAAAATAATTTGACAATATATATGTTAGTCTATTTCTTGACTCCTTATTCTGGGTCATAGTTCTAATTCTTTTTCTTTTTGTCATTACTATGCTTTCTTGATTACTACAGTTTATTCTCAATATCAGTAGGATAGGTCAGCCAACTTTGTTTTTATTTTTCAAAATTGTTTGACTCTACCAAGTCATTTGATTTTACAAATATGTTTTGAATTTTCTTTTCTTTTTTTATGAGAAAAAAATCCTACTGTAATATGTTTCGTATGACATTGAATATATAGGGCAATTTAGGATGAATGATATCTTAGCAACATTGAGTCTTCCAATTTATGAACATAATATACCCCTCCTTTATTTAAAACTTCCTTAAGTATTCTCCACAGTGTTTTGTAGAGGTGTGTCATATATTTCATTTATTTTATTACAAATTATTATTGTTTCTGTTATAAATAAATTTGTCTCTTTAAACATATGTGTATCTATTATACAAGAATGTAATTGATTTTATGTTGACCTTATTTACTGCAACCTTGCTAAATTCACTTATTAATTCTAGTAGTATTTTTGTAAATTCCTAAGAAATGTCCAAAGAAATCATTTCATATGAGAATAAAAACAATTTTGTTTTCCTTTTCTGATCTTTATTTCTTTTTCTTGGCACATTGCACTGTCTAGATCCTCTGGTGATGAGAACTGGCATTATTGCCTTATTCCAGATCTTAGAGGAAAATCATTCAAGATTTTACTAGTGAGTATGATATTAGTTGAACATGCCTTTCATTACATTGAGGGAGTTCATTTCTCATTCAAGGTTGCTGAGAATGTTTTTTATTTTTTAAATAATGATTAGTGTTGAATTTTGTCATGTGTTTTTCTGTGTTTAATATAAACAGAGCATATGACTTTTTATATTTTATTTTATTAATGCTGTAAATTTAATTGCTTGATTTTTTTGAATATTGTGTCTATCAATTAATATTGAGGTAAACCAATGTCATGATGTATTATTATTTTTTGTATATTTTTGCATTCTATTTCCTAATTTACAACTTCCATAGACCTCCTATGCTAAATATAAGAATACAAAACAGAAAGAAATGGAACTCGTGTCAGGGATTTGAGTCATTTGAATTTATATGTGTGAGATTCTTATGCTTCCTGGAAGTTGTGGAACCCTCTGACCTGGCTAATGTAGAAAAGCAGTCTCCCTTCACCTATTGATTATGTCAAAGTATAACTTGAGGCATCATTCTCCAAAGATGATGGCTGTGTTTATCAATATCTACTTTGTCTTTCTCTTTGACTCCAGACAGCAGGTTAAGTCTCAGCACACCCCAACTGAGTCCAGGAACCTGTTATGAGTAGTATATACAGCCAAGAAATTATGAGTCATGGTGAAAGTATAATGGCAGGAACTAAGCAAACATGTATAGAAGTGGGTATTAAGGTTGTTAAACCAGAGAGGACATAATATTAGGCTGGATAGTGAAGGTTTAAGATTGGGTACACTCCCTTAACATACTTCAAGGATATCTGAAACTGGTTACAATATGCTCTGGGATGTCTTCTTGATATTCGACCTCAGTAAATTAAGTGGAAGTATCAGAACTGACTTTAGAGAGTATTCAGAAAGAAATTAGAAGACATAAGGAGTGAGAGCTGCTAGAATGGATTTATAAACCAAATAATCTAGCACCTGATTGCTTCCTGGGAGTGACCAGAGAACATGTACTACATTAAGGCAATAAGCAATTCATTGTGAGGCAGTTCTGGCACATTCAAGAAGCTCTCTGGTGGCTGTCCTCTGTAGGCCAGGGTTGACAATAGAGATCTTTCAATAACTGGCATTCCTGATATCAAAGGGGATTAGGGAGTTTCAGAATATCCAAAGCTAAGTAGTTCCTCTGAATCAAAAACAAGACAGACCTAAGTATCATTGCAGGCAACAATGCTAGAGGAGCAATCACAATATCTTGACCTGAAGAGTTCTGGAATTCTCGGTAACAGATGATAATATTCTAGGGATGAGATGAATTGAGTAGTTTGAGTATTGTGTTACTTGAAATTACTGGGTTGTAACCAGGACAAATAAAATCTGGTGAGCCAAAACTAAAATCAGCTGCCACAATGGCAAAATCATGATTCCGCACCCACTGTCTAGATCTACGTTAGTTCTCAGAACCTAGTGATTAAAATACTTTCCAGGAAAGGAACTTCAATGTCAAATTATACCTATGTTATAAGTATTCCCCCAATCCTTCTCCAAAGGGATTTGTCATTTACAAAAATACCTGGATCTGAGGAACTGGGATATCCAGATTGTTTGAGGGATGTTGAGTACAGGGACTGAGCTGACTCTGAATCCATGGTATGCCAGTACTCTCATCACTGGAGTGAGATCTAATGGATACTAGGTGATAGTGGAGGCCTGGCTATCTGTAATGGAGTCCATCTCATAATTAGTCCAATGTTATTACCTTATCTCTAAATGCGTAGTTAAGATAGATATACCTAGGAGCTAACAGAGTCCTCACATTGTGAGTGGGCAAAAAGTATGCATATTTTTGTGTCTCATGTTAGCTTCTATCACAGATAGTCATTCAACAACAAAGTAGCTAGGATGACTTATGTGATGTCAGTCAATCTGTTTCTTCAGTGACCTGAGGTACTTACACAATGGGGTCTACAGCAGAGAGCAGTCATGGCTCATGGTTTAAACTTGATTTTACCAGAATATCACTAAAATATGGTCAAAGCTCAGGCACCTTGTTCAGACTTATTAAAATCACCTTATTAAAATTAATATTAGCGGGCCGGCCCAGTGGTGTAGTGGTTAAGTTCACATGCTCTGCTTTAGCGGCCCAGGATTCACAGGTTCAGATCCCTGGCATGGACCTATGCATCACTTATGAAGCCAGGCTGTGGCAGTAGTCCTACATATGAAGTAGAGGAAGATGGGCACAGATGTTAGCCCAGAGTCAATCTTCCTCAGCGAAAAGAGGAGGATTGGTAACAAGTGTTAACTCAGGGCTAATCTTTCTGACCAAAAAAAAAATCAATATTACAATACCAATGTATAAGTCAACACTTTGAAATCTTAGTGCCAATCATTCCTGAAATCCTATTTTAATTAAGGTGGAGTAAATTAAATTTATAAATGATTAAATATTAGTTAATTTACTCATTCATTCAAACGTTGATTTTTTTAATATTAAACTAATTTGTAATCCTGGGATATGCCCAGATAATGATGCATTATTCTTTTACATGATGCGTTATTCTTTTAGTATCATCTTGAGAAGATTTCTAAACAAATTGCCATCTGTGTAAGATATTTTATTTGGTTGATCGATTTGTGCTCCCCAGCTTGGTTATCCCAATTATCAGAGTGTGAGACAAGATCTTACATGGAAGTAGTTTATTTTTCAAGTGATCCAAAGGAACAGAATCAGGGAAGTGGGTGGCATGAAATTGGGAAGTAGATAAGACAATGGTTATATTATCGAGCTAGTCCTTGCTGTGGGCAACTGGGACTTGATTCAACTCTCAGGAGTTATGTGGACGGAATCGTAGAATTGTCAACTCCCAGAATGGAAGTTTTTAGTGGTTCCTGTTTTCAATTGTTCAAACACCGCTCTGTGTAGCATTCCCTACACATATACTTCCGTGTTTGTATGTGAGTCAAATTGGATGAGCAGTTTCCATTAGGCAGCATCAGATAACTCCTGAGCTGAAACAGAGATGCGGTATTACTGAAGTGATTCATTTTCTGGTTATAGTCACACATAGTTAATTGTAACAGTAACACTGTGGAGAAGAGGTTATGAGATAGGACGCAATAGGCATCCTATTCTGTAACGTGTATGTAGCATCCTTCAGATCCCTTCTGTCTTACATAAAGCCCAATCCCTTACAGAATCTTCATGGTGGCAGTCAACAACAAAATCTACAAAATACTTAATACAAGAGAGATAGTAAAACAAGCTACAGTTTCTTCTCATAAAACTGGTACAAATCAGTCACTGGTTTTCATCATTTCCCTTCACAACCATCCAGTCTAGATTTATCTAAGACTGTTAGGACTTCAACAGATAGAGTTTGCTTGCCTGATGGAGGGCCCCAGATCTTATCCCCAAGGGATTGGCAGCCATTAGTTGCTTTACCCTTTTCGGTCTGTGGTTGCTGCACTTTGTTTACAGTACTCACTAGGCAAAGAACACCAAGAGATTGATCCCTTGATTACTATATCTCCTCTTTACCGCTTCTATTTTGTAACAAGCTTAGCTTTTTAGGTCACTTATAATCAATTACTCCATTCATAGCTTAACCAATTTCTTTGCTTTTTAGGCCATTGGCAAATCATATAGCTCAAATGGCTATATGATAGTCAGAGCTTCGGGTTCAGTGGAACTCTTTCTGTTCCCCCTATGAAAAAGATCCTCCTCTTGAAACAAGTTCTTCCAATTTGGTGTAACCTAAATACTCAGTAAAGGATGCATAAATTCTGCAAGAATCGTGGGAAAGATGATGTAAAGTTTGTACCTTTTGCTTTCTAGACCCACGTATTCTTACTATTTTGGATGCTGCTCCATATGTAGGTTGTTGGTATGGTGCAAATATTACATCTAAGAATATTACACCTCAAATTTCAGAGAGTGCACCAACTGAGTGCTGTAGGCTTTTTTTTTTTTTTTTTGGTGAGGAAGATTAGCCCTGAGCTAACATCTGTTGCCAATTCTCCTCTTTTTGCTGAGAGAGATTGGTCCTGGGATGACAACCATGACCATCTTCCTCTACTTTATATGTGGGACGCCTGCCACAGCATGGCTTGATAAGCAGTGAGTAGGTCAGTGCCCGGGATCTGAACCTGCAAACTCTAGGCTGCTGAAGCGGAACACACAAGCTTAACGACCATGTCACCAGGCTGGCCCTGCTTTAGGCTATTTTTGAATAGAATAGTCCTGCATTCTACTAGTCTAGATATTTTCAGTTATATAGTGGCTGAGAGAACAAGTGGTCCCTGTGGCCACGTACCTATAGTTGCACCTCCTTTGACAGAAAACCGTCTCATGGGCTGGGACTATTTCATTTAAGATATTATGTTGTTATACTGGACAGCCCATAAGCCTTCAGATGTTTGTACTAGCAGACACAGTGCAAACAGGATAGACAAATCCACATCAAGGGTCGATGTCAATTCTAATAAGAAAATAAGCACTGACCCCTCAAAATGTCTGGCTGGATTCCTAAGGAGATGGTAAAATAATGACGGCTTGGTTTTGGTCTCTGCTATTGTCACATTGGGCTATCAGCAAAGACGAGAGCTATAATAGCCTTTGTATAAAGAAGATTATCTTTAAGGGCAGTACTTCAGGTTGAGAAACATGGCGTTAGAAGGTTTGTTTGCCTTATGACTTGATAAATGTCTACTAGGTGAGCAATTGCGTTTATAAATAATCACATCATATTTAAGAGTCTGTGAGAACTAGGTAATTTATGTACGTTAAATTTTATTTTCCCGTGTATGAAATGGAATATTGCCATTTCAAATTGAAGAGTCTAATATAAGTGAGTTTTCTGTAAAATATCAAAGGAGTAAATCTGTTATGAAGGCTATGCTGTTAGAGTATATAAAAAATTTTCTAGCTCTCATGAACTAAAGAAAAAGGGTTCAGTGCGAGTTCTATATGAGAATGTAGAAAGAAATCCATACCTTTTTTCTTAGTAGGGTTCATAGAATCAGGACACAGAATACAATGATAGAAAAGGTTATTCTTATTCCAGATATTTAGAGACCATCAGCCTTTAGGATATACAAAATGCTGAGAGGCAGATCAAAGCAAACTCAAATAAGTTATTGAGTAAGCATGTCCATAGACAGATGGTGTAAGGAGGAGGTGATTTCAAATAGGAAGAAAAGTGAAAAATCTTTTGCACTAAATCATGCCCTTTATGCCAAATAAAATGCCTTCAAATGTTGACAAACGGTAACTTGGACAGATGAATTTTGCCATGGTTTACATGTCACTACCTAAATCTGTCAATCAGCTAATTCTCATCAACTATCAGCAAAATTGGAGTTTCTGCACTCTATTGACCCTTCTTTTCCAGACATAGTGGTTTGTTTGTATCGCTGATGATGGCTGTTTCTGTGAAAGGCAATTTGCTAAGCCTGAGAAAAAGATAGATTGTGTTTATGTCTCCTCATCTATCTCAAAATCAATCCTTAATTCTTGAATTCTTATTTTTTTATCCCTTTTAAAAAGCATAACCTCAATGTATATTTCCAGGTATATACGCTATAAACTAATTCATGGAGGAATTCTCAATTGAGTATCTATTCTGTGCTGGCTACCGTGCTAGACACTAGAAAACAAAACAAAGACACGATACTCTGTATTTCACAATATGCTACAAGCGCCACAAGTGCAAGAGAAAAAATAAAAATATAGAGCAGGGTAAAGGGTATCTAGAGTTGTGACAGAATAAAAATAGTTGCAATTTTATATAGTTAAATCCAAGTCTTATTCAGTAGGTGATATTTGAGTCAATGCCTGAAGAGTTATGAGGATTATCCTCTTCTAAGCAGAGAGAATAGTTTATAAAATGATTCTGAGGAAGGGGGCCGGCCCGGTGGCGCAAGCGGTTAAGTGCGCGCGCTCCGCTGCGGCGGCCCGGGGTTCGCTGGTTCGGATCCCAGGCGCGCACCGACGCACTGCTTGGCAAGCCATGCTGTGGCGGCGTCCCATATAAAGTGGAGGAAGATAGGCACAGATGTTAGCCCAGGGCCGTCTTCCTCAGCAAAAAAAGAGGAGGATTGGCGGATGTTAGCTCAGGGCTGATCTCCTCACAAAAAAAAAAAAAAAAAAAAAAAAATGATTCTGAGGAAGAATCATGTCTGACATATGAAAAAAAGGAAGGCAGGAGATAAAAGGAGCAAGTAGTAGGAGGTGAGTGAAGGGAAAAGTATTGGAACAGTAACGCAGAAAGAAAAACAAAGTTCAATAGTCACGTGTATTTAGAAAGAACTGCTATCTTGTGTTCTGGGAGATGCAAAATGTCCTTAGTGAAATTAGAGATTTGAGAAATACTGTAGTGAGAAATGCATTTAACCCTTTAAAATCCAATTGTTCCCAAACATATCTGACCCTATTCCAGGCATTTTTCTTTTCCTGTACATGTGATAAAAGGTATTCATTAACTTATGAGTTTTCTCCATCTTTCCCTGGGACTTCTTGGTCCCCTCCAGATGCACTTCTCTCTGATCTCTGGAGATAGCACAGTCTTGGTCTGGTTCCTGAATCATTTTGCATGATAAATAGGTGAGATGTGTGGAGAAAAGTTATATCCCAGGAGCAGAGAAGAAAACAGAAGAAATTGGCTTGAGAGACCTTCAGCACTTCACTCTTTCCTAGACTCCTGGTCTTTAGAAATAGATGATATGAGATTCCAGGTTGTTTATAGCAAGTTTCCTTGCCCATATGAGGATCTCTGTTCCCTGCTAATGAAGGAGATACTCCCACAGATCTCTGTGAACCTGTAGGTGTAACCCCATTCACAAAGTGTCCTAGAGGAGATGATGTTTATGTGAGCTTTGAAGGTAACAAAGAGTAGGCAAGAAGATTAAATATGGAAGAAGTATTCTAAGAACAAAAGGAAGCATATATGTTGCATTATGACACTGATGACTTGTGCTATTATTAATGATGTTATATTGGAGAAATAAGAAATCGCTGTAGCAATATAAACACAAATGTAAATCGTTAGTAAACCATTAAATGATACAATCCCAAGTGATTATCATTTGGGGATGAAAAGGTGAACAACAGGATTAACCACAGAGTAAATACCAAGTGGCATCAAGCAGCCAGACTGGTGGCATAGTGGTTAAATTCGTGCGCTCCGCTTCGGCAGTCCAGCGTTCACAGGTTCGGATCCTGGGTGCGGACCTATGCACCACTTATCAGGCCTCACTGTGGCAGGCATTGCATATATAAAGTAGAGGAATATTAGCCGAGGGCCAATCTTCCTCAGCAAAAAGAGGAAGATTGGCAACAGATGTTAGCTCAGGGATAATCTTCCTCACATACACACACAAAAATACCAAGAGGCATCAAAAGACTTATCAAAACTGCATACCTAAGGGAGTGGTGGGACTTCTGAGGAACTACGGGGGTGATATGCCAGGGAGACTAGCATGTGTCTTCTGACAGGCATAACCAGAACTGTCGCTAAGACAATAGCCAGTCAAAGAAGGGGCAGGCATGCCAAGTAGCAAAAACATTTTTCAACTCTCAAGATATCAATATTAGTTCAGGAATTGCAAGCTCTCTGGTATAGATAAAGTGAAGGGTTCCAGGGAAGAAGAGAGTGTAAGATCAGTTTATAGAGAGACTTAAATTGTAGCTGCACGATTGCCACTACATAGAGTGCTTTAAAATATTTCTTATGCCGAGAAATAAGTATACATATTTATTTATACTCAGGTGGGGCATTGGTTTGTTTTAACAAGATCTTTAGGTAGTTCTATTATTCAGCAAGTGAAGAAAATTGTTGGGCTGGAGCAGAACACTGTGACCATGTCTGAAAAGATCTGTGTGCTAAATTCAGAGATTTTGAACTTAAACTTAAAAGCTCTAGGGAAGCCTTGAAGAGCTTCCTTGAAGAGTTGGGTAAATTCTTCTTATTTTGGTTTGAAGGTTGGACTGTAATAACTTTAGCTTTTCTCAGAGAAAACAGTGGGAGAAATAATAAAGGTCCTAGGATAGGCCCCTTCTACAATGGAAATGCAGAAGAGGAAGAAATGTGAGAGGCAAGTAGCAATCAAGGTGGATCAAGAACCCTGGAGCTTGGCAATGTGTTTAGTGAGTAGTCCTTAATTCAAAGAGTATATAAGAATAGTCATCGCACAGGTAATTAAAATGTCCTGGAATCTTACAGCTTGTAATAAAAGAAATTTGATAGACTTCTCAAATTTTACAGTAATGTGAGAAGTTTTTTCTTCCTTTCTGTTTTTAGAGCAGTTTTAGGTTCACAGCAAAATTGAGGGGAAGGTACAGAGATTTCCCACGTAGTTCCTGCCCCCACACATGCATAGCCTCTCCCATTATCAACATCCTCCATCAGACTGTTTGTTACAATTGATGAACCTATATTGACACATTTTTATCACTCAAAGTCCATAGTTTACACTAGGAATCACTCTTGGTATTGTACATTCTGTGAGTTTGGGCAAATGTACAATGACATGTATCAACCATTATAGTGTCATACAGAGGAGTTTTACTAACTTAAAAATCCTCTGTGCTCCTTCCTATTCTTCTCTCCCTCCCCACTTAACCTGGCAACACTGATGTTTTTACTGTCTCCATGGTTTTGCTTTTTTCCAGAATGTCGTATATATATATATATAGTTGGAATCCTACAGTATGTAGCCTTTTCAGCTTGGCTTCTTTCTCTTAGTAATATACATTTAAGTTCCCTCCATGTCTTTTCATGGCTTGGTAGCTCATTTATTTTTGGAGGTGAATGATATTCCCTTGTCTACACATACCAAAGTTCATTTATTTATTCACCTACTGAGGCATCTTGGTTGCTTCCAAGTTTTGGCAATTGTGAATAAAGCTACTATAAACACTTATGTGCAGGTTTTTGTGTGAACATAAATTTTCAACTCATTTTAGTAAATCAAGGAGTGTGATCACTGGATCTTATTGTAAGAGTATGTTTAATTTTGTAAGAAATCCCCCAAATATCTTCTAAAGTGGCCGTAGTGTTTTGCACTCCTATAGCAGTGGATGAGAGTTCCTATTGCTTCACATCCTCATCAGCTTTTGGTTTCAGTGTTCTGGATTTTGGCCATTCTAATAGGTGTGTAGTGGTATCTCATTGTTTTTAAATTTGCATTTCCCTGGTAACATATGATGTGGAGCATCTTTCACATGATTATTTGCCATCCATATATGTTCTTTGATAAGGTGTCTGTTCAGGTCTTTGTCCCATTTTTTAATTAGGCTGTTTGTTTTCTTATTGTTGAGTTTCAAGAATTATTTGTATATTTTGGATAGCAGTCCTTTATCAGATAGGTCTTTTGCAAATATTTTCTCTTAGTTTGTCTCTTATCTTCTCATTCTCTTGACTGGCTTTCACTAATCACTTTTTTTTTTAATTTTGATGAAGTCAAGCTTATCAATTCTTTCTTTCATTCATGGATCATGTCTTTGGTGTTGTATCTAAAGAGTCATCACCAAACTCAAAGTCATCTAGATATTATCCTATGTTATCTTCCGGGAGTTTTATACTTTTTGTTTTATCTTTAAGTCTGTGATCTATTTTTTTGTGTGTGTGTAAGGAAGATCAGCCCTGAGCTAACATTCATGCTAATCCTCCTCTTTTTGCTGAGGAAGACCAGTTCTGAGCTATCATCTATTGCCAATCCTTCTCCTTTTTTTTCCCCCCCAAAAGCCCCAGTAGACAGTTGTATGTCATAGTTGCACATCCTTCTAGTTGCTGTATGTGGGACATGGCCTCAGCATGGCCGGAGAAGCGGTGCGTCGGTGCCCGCCTGGGATCCGAACCTGGGCCGCCAGTAGTGGAGTGCGTGTGCTTAACCGCTAACCACGGGGCCGGCCCCTGTGATCTATTTTGTATTAATTTTTTTGAAGGGTGAAAGGTCTGTGTCTAGCTGCATTTTTTCTTTTTTTGCATGTAGATGTCCAGTTATTCAAACATCATTTGTTGAAAAGACTTATTTTTTGTCTGTTGTATTGTTTTTGCTCCTTTGTCAAAGATGAGTTCACTAAATGTATGTGTATCTATTTCTGGGCTCTCTGTTCTGTTCCATTGATCCCTTTGTCTGTTCTTTCTCCAATACTACACAGTCTTGGTTACTGTAGCTTTATAGTAATTCTTGAAGTCGGGTAGTGTCAGTCCTCAAACTTTGTTCTTCTCCTTCAATATTATGTTGACTATTTTGGATCTTTTGCCTCTCCACGTAAACTTTGGAGTCCCAGCAAGTTATGTTGTGGGTATTGATCACAAAATAATTTGCTGGGATTTGTTTAGGATTGCATTGAATCTATAGATCAAATTGGGAAGAACTGACATCTTGACTATATTGAGTTATCCTATCCATGAACACAGAATATCTCTCCATTTATTTATTTCTTTGGTTTTATTCCTCAAGGTTTTATAATTTTCCTCAGGTAGATGTTTTAGTTTAATCTGAGAACTTTTCATGAAATTTCCAATAACAAGTTGTCACACTGAAAGAAATATTTATTAAAAAATCAATCATGCTAGAGAGAGGATAGTAAAAAGAGCATAAAATCTTTTATTCCAGCTATACAAAATTATATTATCAAATCTTTGTCATGTAGAGGGAATCGAAGAATGAAAGTCTGAAAGTGTAAGAAAAACATGCCATAGAGATGTTTAAGGGGGTTAATTAAAAAATAATTATATTATCTTTCTGTACATTGCAAAAGCAACTCTATTTTTTAATTTGCCCACTTTTAAATATTGTATTTGTTTGCGATATCATTTTTGTTTCTAAGTATCCACTTATAAAACTAATTGTATCTTTTTTTCTGAACAAGAGCTTCTAAAAATGGTGTAGACTCAGGTTTAGCATGACTTGGATCTACCCCTATCAAGCAGTTAATCCATGAGGCTGACTGATTGTATGTGAAGTCACTCAGATTTCATCAATGAAATAAAATGATGATTCAGCTGATGATACATGTGTCTATTTGGACACTCTACACCTCATTTTAAACCAATTATTACAGAGTTACACTATACCTTTCAGGCTTTCTATAACATACAAATCCTACAAAACAGTGAAACTAGACAGGGATTGAACCATTGCAACACCGGCTATTAAAAGTTTAAACGTGATTTGCATTAGCCTGGTCAAGACATTATCCACAGGCCATGCCTTGTCCTGACTTTACAGACTCTTTCAAAACCTCAATGTGTCTAAAAGTAATCAGACTCTTTTTTTAATCTGTATTTTGCAAAATGAAACCTAAAGAGTAATTATAATTGAAAATCTGAAAGTAGCAGTGATATCTATTTGAAAAAAAATTTAAAGACTATAATGAGAGACATGCTACATCTCATTTTTTTTCTCATTTTTCCCCCAAATTCAAAGAAATTTACTCTTCTAGACTGATACATTAATAGATTCAAATATTCAATTTACTCAATTCACTTTTAATTTTCTCTCTTTTTTGTAATTTATTCATTGTGTGAGAAATCTAATCATTGGAAAGCATTAGGCATGAAAGTTGGTTGACTTAAACTCTGTATATGGTGACTAAGGCATAGCAGAGCAGTTAATAGGTACAGCTACAAACAGCTATTTGGAAGTTAACTAATTAAACATTTCATTTTCACTTCTCTAGAAAAGACTGTTTCCCGTTTAAGCAATTATAGATCCCTGAGTTTAAGATTAATGTGAAGAAACTAAATGGTTAACACAAATCTGAACAATTAAAATTATCTATGTATGAGATATAAATGATAATATAACAATTATAATCAGATATGGTTATGAATTGAAAATGATCATATTTTTTGTATACTGAATCAGATAAAATCTATTTACATATAATAGGGTATGCCATCTATTGGTAAATAGTAGTAGTAAATAGTAATAGTAAATTGTTATCAAGAATAATGTTAGCATTAAAAGCTTAATCTCCAAAATCTCTAAATATTTTAGAAACTGAAGAATATGTCTCATAGACCATTTACACCTCTTTTACTTCTAAGTTTCTTCTCTATTTCAAATAAATAGACATTTATTGAGCTCTAACATTGGGTCAAGATGATCAGCAGGTGAACAGTAATGTTTGAGAATTATATATGAATAAGACACTAAAAGTTTGGAGTACATTATGTATTAAAGCAAGATGGTGGGTACAGTAAACATTTTTCACCCCGATAATGCATTTTCTTAAAGTCTATTTCATCTGATACTAAGTTTGCCAGCTCTCATTTCTCTGTTTTTAAGAGTATTACCTATTAATGGCATATATTTGTAATTTATTTTTTAATCCAATTAGAAAAATATTTTTTCTTTTAATTTCCTACTGCATCCTATTTAGCTCAAGGAATATTGAAATATTTGGATTTATATAAAACATTGTATATTTTCACTTTGCTTTTATCCAACTTTTCTAATAGTTCTTTTTCCTTCTGTGCTGATTTTAATTGTATTCATGGTGTTTTCTTTAGTCCTTCGTCTTTCCTCACCTCTCTGAATTAGTAATATGATAATATTAACAATAGTATCAATAACAGGTAACAGTGGATCATGCTATGCACCAAGCACAATTCTAAGATATTTACGTAAATTAAATAATTTAATTATCAGAATAACTTTGTAAAGTAGGTACTGCTGCTGTCTTATCCTCATTTTGCAGATGAGTAAACAAGCACAGTTTGCAGGGCTAAACCATTCCTACAGAAAAGACTACTCTCTACTTGCCATAACAAAGTTTAAAAACACCTCAAAAGAAACAAGCTGCTCTGTAAGCAACATAACTGCCTGCCAGAAGAAAGTCAGTCACTTTAAAAAAAAAAAATCAAGCAACACACTATTGACAATATCTGTCATCCAGTCACATATTACTAGACATACAAAGAAGCTAAACAATTTGACCTATAACCAGAAAAGAAATCATTCAACAGAAATAGAAATGACAGAAAGAACAGAATTAGCAGACAAGAACTTCAAAAAGGCTGTCTTAAATATGCTCACATATTTAAAAGGTATTATTTTGGAGGTTGCAGGACAAAGCACATTTGTTATCCTTTTTGATGGACTGGACTCCAATCCTCCCCACCCCCCGAATTACTATGAAGAGTTGTCAAATGCTTCTCAGCTTCTCTTCTGGAATCTACATGTTCTTCAAGGTTAAAAGGGGGCCTAAATGTCAGTCCCACACGTCTGGGTGACTGATTCTCCGGAATCAAGGTTCCAGAATTCTTTTGTGCCTTGGTAACTCAGGATGCCTTTAAGAAAATCTTGTAGATGTTGGCAGTTTTCTAGGGCCCTCATTGGTAGAGTTGACCTGAATTACTATGTATGTCATTCCGGAAAGTGAAGATCTATCTTTAAATTTTAACAGACATATGTGATTTTAAAAGGCTTGGAGTTAATATTTTAGCCACCCACAACCACCAAATAAAAGGAATTTAGGATGCTTTAAATCTAATAATCTTTTCCATGCTTTTATGTTGTTTATTCTTTTATTGCTACATTGTTTTTTTCACTCCCAAAATCTTTAACTGAATGATCGTTTATATTTACCTATATAATTATAAATAAATATAAATGATTTGGTTATCATTCTTTTTACTGTCTCTCTTCTTGTTCTGGATTCTATTTTTTTCTTACTTAGTTACATATTTCTTCTTTATTAAAATGAAGATACCTTTAGATATCTATAAAATTTTTAGATAACTATAAAGTGCATAAAATGTAATATATTTAAACGTGGAGTTCAATGATATTATCAAATGTTACATCCATATGTCAACCACCCAGACAACATATAGAACATTTATAGATCTCATAAGGTGCCTTGTATCTTTTCCCAATTCATAACCCTGAGATATATACTCTTATGACTTCTGCCATCATCGATTAGTCAAATAATCTCTGTTGGTTGATATTGTCAATCAATTCACATATACTTACTAATTATTTTGATTATTTGTTCTATCACCTACAAAGAGATATATGCAAAAACCTCCACCCATGAGTGTGGATTTGTCCATTTCTCTTTTCAGTTCATCATTTTATGTCCTATATATTTTAAGCTATATTTTTAGGTGAATACTTAGCATCATTGTATCTTTCTATTGAATTGACCACTTGTTATTACAGTATTTTTTTCTGGATTGTTTAAAGATTTTTTTTTGTTTTGGTTTCAGTAATTTTACTAGGATTTTTTTTGATTGTATATTTGAGGTTTTTCTTTCTTTTATTGAGTGCTGGAGTTTCATTTTGTTTGATGTTTATCCTGTTTTTGTTTCACTGGTCTTCTTGAATGTGTGGGTAGATATCTTCCATCAATTTTTAAATTCTTGACCATTATCTTCTCAAATATTGATTCTGCTCCATTTTTTTGCTCCACTTTTTGGGGACTTCAATCAAGGTGTCCATTCAACACACTGTATTTATTTGTTTTAATTTTTTTCTCTCTCTGTTTGGGTAATTTGTATTGGATATATCTCTGAGTTTACTACCCCATCTGCTACTGTGTTCAGTCTGCTGTTAAATGCATCCAATGAGTAGAAAAATTCAATAACTGAAATTTAAAAAAATTACTACTGGGGGGCCTGCGCAGTGGTTAAGTGCATGCACTCCGCTGTGGTGGCCCAAGGTTTGGATCCCAGGCTCGCACTGATGCACTACTTGTCAAACCATGCTGTGGCAGCATCCCATATAAAGTGGAGGAAGATGGGCATGGATGTTAGCCCAGGGCAAGTCTTCCTCAGCAAAAAGAGGAGGATTGGCGACAGAAGTTAGCTCAGGACTGATCTTCCTCACAAAAAAAAAAAAAAGAAAAGAAAATTACTATTGGGTCTCAACGGTAAATTTCAACTAGCAGAAGAAAGAATAAATAAAATTAAAGATATGCTGTAAGAGATTATACAAGTTGAAGGACAGAGAGGAACAAGAATGAAGAAAAATGAAGAGAGTCTCAGACAAATGTAGGGTACCAGTATGCATCCCAATATATGCATAATTAGAGGAAAAGAAGGAGAAGAAGGAAAAGAGAAGAAAAAAATCTTCAAATCATTAATATTGAACACTTTCCAAATTTGTTGAAAAACGATAACTTACACATCCAGGAAGCTCAATGAATTCCAAGTAGGATAAACACAAAGAGAGTCACAAACAGAGCCATTATAGTAAAAATGCTGAAAGTCAAAGACCCGGAAAAAATCTGGAATGTAACAAGAGAAAAACAATTCCTTTCTTGCAAGGGAGCTCCACTAAGATAAACAGCTAATCTCAGCAGAAAAAATGGATGCAGGAAAGGAGAAGATAACATATTCATTGAGCTCAAAGAAAAAATTGTGAACCAAGAACCTTATACACAGAAAAGCCATGTTTCACAAATAAAGATAAAATAAAGACTTTGTCAGATCAACAACAACTGAGAAAATTTGTGGCTAACAGACCTGCCTTACAAGAAATAACTACTAAAGAAAGTTCTATAGGCTGAAATCAAGAGACCCCAGACAATAATTCAAATCGACATTTGAAAAAAAAGACCACCAGTGTTATCCAGTAATTATGAAATTTTAAATGCATTTTTATCCTTTATTAACTCATTTTTTAAAAATTGCATAGAATTATATCTACTTTATTGTTGGGCCTATAACATATAGAAATGTAATATATGTGTGATATTTTTGCAAACGGCAGCACAAAGCAGGTGGGTGGGAGCAAAGCTCTATTGGGCTAGAGAAATGACAGATAAAAATACATTGTATGTATTGAATTGGAAACATTAATAAATGTAATATGTATAATAATAATACATAAAAAGGAAGGAAAGGAATGGAGTTATACAGGAGTAAGATTTCCATATATCACTGGAATTAGCTATTATGAATCTGGTGCTTTTTCTAATAAGTTAGGATGTATATGGTAAACCCTACAAACAACACTAAAAAAAATCTCAAAAAATAGTGAAATAAGTCACTCATAAAATCTACATTAGAAAATCTTTATTTAATGCAAAAGAAAGCACTAAGGAGGACTAGAGGAATGTAAGTCATATAGAAAATAAAGAATAGAATGGCAGATGTAAATTCAACTATATCAATAAAAATATCAAATATGAATGGATTTACCAATCTCATTAAAAGAGAGAAATTGTCAGACTGGATAAAAAATAAAAAAACATGATCCAACTACGTGATGTCTATGAGAGACACACTTTAGATTCAAGATACGAAGACATGGATAGAAAAAGATATACCATGCAAACAGCAAACACAAGAGAGCTGAAGTGGTTATACTAAATTCAGACAAAATAGACTTGTTATAGTTTGAATTATGTCCTCTCAAAATTCGTATGTTGAAGCCCTAAACCCAGTACCTCAGATTGTGACTGTATTTGAAGATGAGGCCTCTAAAGAGATAAGTTAAAATGAGGCCTTTAGGGTGGGCCCTAATCTAATCTTACTAGTGTACTTATAAGAAGAGAAAACTGGCCACAGAGAGACACCAGGATGCCCATCAACAGAGAAAAGATCATGTCAAGACACAGCTAGAAGGCAGTCATCTGCAAACCAAGGAAAGAGGTCTCAGAAGAAACCAAACCTGCTGACACCTTGATTTTGCCTCTAGAACTGTGAGAAAATAAATTCCTGCTGCTTAAGCCACCCAGTCTGTGGTATACTTTTAGGGCAGCCCTAGCAAACTAGTATAAGTATTTAAAACAAAAATGTTATTAGAGATAAAGAGGGACATTTTATAATGATAAAATGGCCAATTAATAAGGAAGATGTAACAATTATAAACATATATGCATCTAATAACAGAGCACCAAAATACATGAAGCAAGAAATGACAGAAATAAAGGGGAAATAGACAATTTAATAGTAATAGTTGGAGACTTCAATACCCCACTTTCAATAATGGATAGAATGACTAGAAAGATTGAGAAGGAAAGAGAAGACTTGACTAATACTAAAAACCAACTAGAACAGACATCTATATAACACCACACCCAGCAACAACAAATATGCACTCTTTCCAAGTGCACATGGAATATTCTCCATGATAGAGCATACGCTACATAATAAAATAAACATCAATCAGTTTAAGAGGATAGAAATAATTAAAAGTATGTTCTCTGACTGCAATGGAGTTAAATTAGAAATCAGTGGCAGGAAAAGAATTGGGAAACTCACAAATATGTGGAAATTAAACCACATACTCCTAAGTAACCGATGGGCAAAAGAAGAAATCAAAGGGAGAATCAGAAAATGTTTTGGGATGAATGAAAATGAAAACACAGCATGTCAAAACTTACAGGACACAGCTGAAGTAGTGCTTAGAGGAAAATTTATAGATGTCAATAGCTATAATGTGAAAGAAGAACGATCTCAATTAAGACACTGGAAATAGAAGACCAAAATCAACATGAAACAAGCAGAAGGAAAGACTTAATAAAGATTAGAGTGGAAAACAATGATATAAGGAATAGACAAACAATAGAGAACATCAATGAAACCAAAAACTCGTTCTTTGAAAAGATCAACAAACTGCCAAAATCTCAGATAAATTAATCAAGATAAGAAAGCCAATTCAAATTACTAGAATCAATAATAAAAGGAAATATTAACCTTCCAAACTAAAAAGGAGTATAGAGTTACCACATGACTCAGCAATTCCATTCCTAGGTATATTCCCAAAACAAACTAAAATCTATGTCCATAGAAAAACTTTTACTCAAATGATTATAGCAGCATTATTCATTATAGTCAAAAGGTAGCAATAACTCAAATGTCTCCTAAAAGATAGATGAGTAAAATTAATGTGGTATTTTTGTAAAATAGAATATTATTCAGCCACAAAAAAGCGATGAAATACTGATGCATGCTGCAACATGTATAAACCTTGAAACATTATGCTCAGTGAAAGAAGCCAGTCACAATGGCCTCATATTGTAGAATTCCATTCATATAAAATGTCCAGAATAGGGGAATCTATAGAGACAGAAAGAAATTTAGTGGTTGCTTAGGATCGCAGGGATATGGGGTAAAAGAGGTGATACCTAAAATGTGCAGGGTTTCTTTCTGAGGTGATGAAAATGTTCTAAATTTGACTGCGGTGATGGGTGCACATATCTGCTAATATACTAAAACACATTAAATGGGTTAATTATATGGTATGTAAACTATATATCAATAATGTTGTTAAAAATTTCCATTTGGGGGGCCGGCCCATGGCTTAGTGGTTAAGTTCAGTGCACTTTGCTTTGGAGGCCTGGGTTCAGTTCCAGGTGTGGACCTACACCATTCATGGCAGCCACACTGTGGCAGTGACCCACATACAAAATAGAGGAAGGTTGGCACAAACATTAGCTCAGGGTGAATCTTCCTCAGCAACCAAAAAAAAAAATTCCATTTGGTTCTATCCTGGGTTAAAAGTATAATCCTCCACATTACATTGTATTTACGTCCACCAGGTGCCCCAGAGGTGTGCCAGAGGTATTAAGATCCAGGACTCTATAAAAATATAAAAATATGCTCAAGTTAAGTAGAAATCATGGAAATGCTATTTAAAAAGCAAAAGCCTAAGTTACCATTTCAAACCCATAAGACTGACACCTATGTGTTATCTCAAATCCTGATAACACAAAGTGTTGGCAAAGATGCAAGGAAATGATATAAATCAAGTTTCACTGTAGGAATATGAATGTCTATATATAAATATGTGTCACATATTTACCGCGTGTCAATATATATAACCAGAAATTCACTTCAGGAGTTTACTCTAGAGACTATCTAATGTATATGAGTAATTTTTATAACATAGAAAAATAGAAATAACTTAATTTTCTGAAAATAGGACATTGGGGACATGTATTGATTTTTATACATGGGACAAAAATATTACAAAGCACGTAAGGTGAATGAATCATATAAATATATCAACATGGCTAAATCTCAAAACAATTATATTGAAGGAAAACAAAAATTTGCAAAAAGAATATGTACAACATGATACCATTTTTATCATTTTAAGGGATATGTGTGTGTGTGTATACATATATACACACACCACTATTAAGTTAAAATAATTAATGGCAATCATGGGCACTAAATTCCAATAGAGAGAGAGAGAGAGAGATTGTGATGGTAGCTGTATCTGAGCTACGGAAAGAGAGATAGCAAATAACATATAAATATGTTAATTAAATATAATCAAATATATATCTGGCAAAATATCAAATTCAGGCAACAGACAGCGAAGAGTTCTATTTTTTCCTTTTTTCTTTTCCAAATGTTTTCCTAAAAAATGGAGCAGGAAGAATTTCCAGTTAGAAAGACATCTGATTATTAAATTTGTATGGAATTTAATAATTTCCTTTCAGGGCTAAATAGCATTTTAAATATGGTTTTCAAAGAATGCTAGAAGGTCATAACACAATACAAATTGCTTTCAAAGGGAATTTCTAAACATTTTTAGCAAATAAAGAACACAGAATTGATCTTAATAACTGAAACACAGAATACTCAGTAATTCAGAATAAGTGACAAGAAAACGTAAAATTCTTTCAAATTCGAAATACTTATTCAGCAATTAGCCCAGGACTTTATTACATCTTGAGATTTCAGTAGCCTATAAAAAAGGTTAATGAAGTGACAAATTTCCCCATGTTCACTTAATTAATTTTAAAGTGCTTTAATTTTCAGTTGTCGTAATGTGAGGATCTGCCAAATATACAGCCTATTTCCTACTACTACTATATTAGGATAAAAGATAACAGATAATGTTGACAACTGATATTTGCCCCAGGGTATGGATACTTTTTTGTCCTGTTATTAAAATTTTATTAATAATTAGAATTGCAGAATATGAATACATATAGGTCTCTATTCAAAAAGGCAATGTATTAATTCTTTTTTGTATATATAAAATGTTGATAAATTTATTCATAACTCTAAGAATGTTAAATGCATACAGTGAATGGCAAGATGTTGCGTTATATGTGTGTGAGAAGTGATGAGATTGTCCCTTTTAATAAATAGAAAAAGTAAAAAGACTTGTTTCATACACATGAAAATGAAAATATTGGTACATTTGACTGTATTAAAGACAAGCAAGTTGAAATTTAAGGCATAGAATGGGAGGAAATATTTGTAATACTTTTAAAAACTGATAGCTAGATCATATATAAAGAATATATTTATGTGTTACAAAAAGTCATAAGAGAAAGAAAATAAAGAGGGAATGCAATAGAAGAATATGTGCAAAATCATGAAAACTCAGTTAAAAAAACCCTGAATTTCCAATAAATATTCAAAAAATTTATATCTTTACAAATCAGAGAAATGCTATTTCTCAGCCATTAATTCAGACGATTAAAAATCTCTGATAACGCCAAACATTATTAAAAACATGATGATACAAGAATACTCATATATGATGAGATTGCAAACTATTACAATCATTTTAAAGAATAATTGTGTTGTACTATTTTAATCAAATAGAAATGTAGAATTGGAACTCAACACTTATATTTGCATTCACATCGGGGTGTGTGTAATAATGTTTGTACACCTGTTAGAATGGCTATAATAAATAAAACAAGATACCACAGGTGCTGGGGAGGATGTGGTGCAAAGGGACATTTATACATTGTTGGTGGGAATGTAAATTGGTCCAACCACTATGGAAAACAATATGGAGTTTCTTCAAAAAATTAAAACTAGATCTACTATACAATCCAGCAATTCAACTTCTCGGTACATAAGCAAAAGACATAAAAACAGGATTTCAATGAGATATATGCACTCCCATGTTTATCATAGCATTATTCACAATAACCAAGATATGGAAACAAGATAAATGCCCATGAACAGATGAATGGATAAAAAAGATGTGGTACATATACACAATAGAATATTATTCAGCCATGAGAAAGGAGGATTTCCTTCCATTAGTGACAATGATGGTGGACCTTGAGAATATTATACTAAGCAAGATAAGTCAGAGAAAGACAAGCACTGTATGATATCACTTACATGTGGAATCTAAAAAAGTTAAACCTGTAAAAAAAAACAGTAAAATAGTGATTACTAGATGATGGGGGAGGGATAAGAGTAATGGCGTTTAAGGGTACAAACTTGTAGCAAGTACTAAAGAAGCCATAGAGGTCTAATACACAGTATAATGAATGAAGACAGTAATATCGTACTATAATCATGTCATGATAAATATTGCTACATCTGCAATCATATTACAATATATAAATGTATCAAATAACACTCTGTGTACCTTAAACTTACACAAAGTTACATGTCAAATTTATTCAACAAGAAAAAATAATAATAAAAACATGGAGTAGCAGGAATGTACATTAAAAAAGGAATAAATGCATTTTAAATTAATAAATTCCAGAATGATCAAATAACATTCAGCAGTTGAATTGAATAAACATGCATCTTGACAAGATAATATGAACCAATTTGTTTAAAAATAGGTTCAATATGATTCTAGTAACTATAATGTTAAAATGATAATATAGTTTAATCCTAAATTGTACTATAGTTTATATTTTTAATGAATATATTTAAATATGAATGGGAGTAATACAACTAATTAACTTTGCTATTTACTTCTGGGAAGAGAAATATTTAGATAGGGATTGGAAGAGATGTTTGATTTTATCTGTATTATCCATGTTTAAAATTTAAATGGTTTAAATTAAATGTGGTGACATATTAACATTTGTTAGTAGAATGTGGCTGTATTCTGGTCCTCCACACCTTTATGTTTTGGGTTTCAGTAAGGTGCAGCTGATGTGGTAGACTCAATTTCTTTTGTACACAAGAAGCTTTATAAAATTTTATTTGTAAATCTCCTATTTTGAGAAGTTGTTTTGCATATGAGAAGAATACTGTTGAAACAAAATATTATTTTCCCAGAAACTAAAGCATTATTATTGATCAAGGTGATTCTGAAAGTTTAAATTTTAGATGTTAGAATGTTATGTTATCGTTAATTGTACTCTATTGTGCATTCAATAGGAAATTATGGTTTATCAATAAAAAATAAAATTCCCATATATTTAAAAAAATAAAAAATAAATAAATAAATAAATCTAGATGCTGAGTATACATTTACTATAATATTAAGTGTGAATTAATTCACAATTAAAAATACAAGGAAATCACAACCCAAAACCTAACTTAATTACAAAAACTCTTCTTGTACATTTTCTTTTTATATTCTTTGCAAGTACATAAAAAAATACGCACTGGCAGCTTTACAGAGTCAGATATATTTGAAATAATTTCAAATTTGAAAAGATTTTAAATATATTTGAAATTATTTTCATTACAAACAAATTTCACAGTGGGCCAGAATCTCATTTCTCATATACCATCTTCTGTTTTAAGGGAACCAAATCAAGAAAATGACAAAGTTTTATGAATAAATACGAAATTTTAAAATAAAAATTCTACTTAATCTTTTTAAATAGTGGAAACATAGAATATACAACTTACATCTTTGCAAAAAAAATGTGATTTTAAGACTGTGTGTCTGTATGGACTGTATTTATTTTCAAATGATGATTCAAGACAACAGATCATCTTGTAACATAATTGAACTGTCTATACCTTATCATTCTTTCATCTATATATGTGTTTTATCTACGTTTATGTGTTATTCATTATTGGAACTTAAATGAGAGTATGAAAAAACTTGATAGGCATAAGATGTCTAAAAACTTTATTTTCTATGGATAATTTATGAGTGTCAATGTAGCTGAATTTTTACCTCATAAAGAGAATTTCAAATGAACATACTAACAATTTAATATCAGTCTTGGGATAGGACAAAACTACAAATGAAAGAGCCAGAGTGTGAACTTTTCCACTCACCAGTGGCCTAGATGTACAGAATATCCTATTGGTTACAAGCAGGAACTTGGGAGTCAGATTGACAATAGTTCATTTTTCAATGTTACTGCACATCGTATCTATCATTTAGTCTCATAAAGTCTTATGTGAACCGAGAAATGGGAGTCATAATGGTATTTTTTCCATAAGTTATTGATGATGATTAACAAAAAAAACAATAGAGTGATTGGAATTGCTTAAAATGGTTTCTTATTAATATCATTATTACATATTTATTCTATGAAATCCCTGACAGAAACTCTTTCTGATCTTTGAAATGTAAAAAATGTTTACTTCTACCAGTCACCTTTTAAGAATTTACTGCTCTGTTTCAAATGCTAATCATTATCCAGATTACATTTCCTTCCCAAAATCTTTTTTTTCTCTCCCATACTCTAGACTCCAGGTGGCTTTACTAACTCCCTAACCATTCATATGTACCCTTCACTTAGAATGCCACACATGCTTTCATTTATCAAAATATTGGGTTTTGTTGAGAAGCCTCAACTCAGTGAATTCTAAACATGATATATTTTATTTATTTATTTTATCAATAATGCTGCCAACTTGTTAGTTTTCTACCTCCTTATGGCTAGAAGAGTATCTTCATGATATCTCATACTGATTCTGTAACTAACAATTCTTTGACAGTTTAAAAATTATTGCAGTAGAGAAAACCTTCTTGGACTTAGGACTTCCTTCTTTAACAGCCTAGACTTTGTTGGCTGCTAGAAGACATTCACACTGAAGGGGAACATGAGGCCCAGTTGGTACCCCC
The DNA here is from genome assembly GCF_020826845.1 of Diceros bicornis minor. Classification (NCBI taxonomy): domain Eukaryota; kingdom Metazoa; phylum Chordata; class Mammalia; order Perissodactyla; family Rhinocerotidae; genus Diceros; species Diceros bicornis. The sequence goes on along the minus strand of NC_080749.1, from coordinate 9,432,158 downwards.
TCCACAGCCTTCTGAGGTTGGGAAGCGTTGTCCCTGTCCTCTTCCTAACATTTCCTCATGGCATCGGTAGCAAATGTAGGCCTGGAAAGAAATCTTATTTCTCTTTCTTCAAGAAAACCCTCACACTATATGTGTGAATCACTTGTGGTACCCCAATTTGTGATAGGGTAAAGTATTGTCCCCCACTAAGGGAGGTGATTGACAGGATAATTCTTTCTTAAAAAGCCCTTCCATAAAATGGCTCAAACTATAATAGGTTTTTTATTTTCTTAACAATTCAGGCTTGTAGCACCTTTATATTTTACAGCTGTCAAGAGACTAGATTTGCAAACTTTTCTTAAAATGCAGATAGTAAATATTTTAGTCTTACAAGTTATACTGCCATATTGCAATTACTTAACTCTCCCTGGTAGCTGGAAATCAGCCATAGGCACTACATACCATGAATGGATGTGGCTATGTTACAATAAAACTTGATGTACAAAAAAAAGAAAAAATAGTGGGTGATCTGCAATCTATAGTTAGCTGACTCGTAGCCTGGGACATTTTCTTCTTCTGTTTAGGCATCAGGCTGTAGGTATAAGTTAGGATAAGAATTAAATGCTGATTCCAGGAAAGTAGAAAGAACATGTCTTAGTAATATTTCATATTGCTACAATTGTTTCAACAAATACACTTCTGAAAGTCTTGCTAGATAGGCACTTTAAAGTATTTTTTTATACCTGGCCAAGTAGTCAATAGGATAAATAGTTCCGTTATAAAAACAACAGTAATAGGAAGAACAAAATAAAACAAAACAAAATACCACCAACATTAAAACCTATCAACAAAAATAACAAAGTAAACAACAAAATCGCATTATTGTATATGTGAATACTTTGGATTGACTTTAGTCTATGTCTACTTGTGGGCTTCATTGGTCTTTCCCACTTTGCCTTCATGCCATAGGTCTCTCTTCCTGGCTCCTTATGGACAGGTATCTTAGCATTAGGCTGTGTACAAACATTCTGACCTAGAGTTTCTTTATTGTATTCATGCTGGCATTTCCTGGTTTCCAGGGAAATTTATTCAATGCACTAATTAATTACTGAGGTTGAAAAAACAGTCCTTGACAAAAACTCAATATACATGGAGAACAGACAATGCTATTTGCTTCTTGTATTAGTGAGAGTTCTCCAAAGAAACAGAATCAATGGAAGATTATATATGTATTTATAATAATGATAATTATATATATATTTATAATTTATAATTAAATAGATTTATTATGAGATGTTGACTCACACAATTATGGAGGCTGAGAAGTCCCATGATTTGCCATTGGCAAACTAGGAGACCCAGGAAAACCAGTGGTTTAACTCAATCTGAGTCCGAAGGCTTGAGAACCATGGGAGCCTATAGTCTAAATCTCAGCCTGAGGGCAAGAGAAGACCTGTGTCCCAGCTCAAGCAATCATGCAGGAGGGGTGAATTCTCCCTTTCTTTGCCTTTTGTTCCATCCAGAGCCTCAATGGACTGGATAATGCATGCTCACAATGGGCAAGGCAATCTGCTTTGCTGAGTCCACCAATTCAAATGATAATCTCATGTGGAAACACCTTCTTTGACACACTCAGAAATAATTTTTAGCCAAATATCTGGGTACCCCATGATTCAGTCAAGTTGACATAGAAAATTAGCTGTCACAAATCTACTCCTTGTCAACTTGGCACCTGTACACATATCGTGGAACCATACTTAATTTCCAAATAAGGTCAATGACAGGATAATATTTCCACCTAACGTAATACAACAGTCCTGTGTACAATGGAAACCAACTAACTCCTTCCCCGGAAGAGGAGGTAAAGTCCATGACTGATATTTACTTTTCTCCTTGATATCCCATAACTTAAATACTATGATGTAAAATTAACAATGCTTAATTACTAAGATATAAAGTCAACATATTTTATTTTACATGATAAGGGAATAAGAAAGGAAAAAATACATATATCTTTATAAATGCATAGAAAGGTATTTATAACAAAATAAGAAAGGAATACTCATGACAAGTACAGTCTTCATTTTTGTAACTGGTCATGTGGTCACAGTTGGTATTTATAATTACCTTTTTCTACTACCCATTCTGTACTCCTTTTGCTTTCAGCAAGCATCTCAGCTGGTTGTGTTTCTTTACCTGGTAGGGGGATGACTCATTTCTGAAGGGTCTGGGCTATTAGAAGTCATGCCTAGATTGGATTCTTGTAGCTTTCCATTGACCTTTATCATAGGGCATACTAATACTAAGATACGCCTTAAGAGATCTCCTGTATTCTAGATATATTCTTTCATAACTCCATGGTGGAGTAGGAGTCCAATTTCCACTTAGTAGTCAAGATCAATCACCCCACTTGGCACAGTAACTCCAGTAACTCCCTTCTTTGCCTGTTGATTCAGAAGTATGAGGAGTCCAAAGTGACCAGATGGTAGTCTTAACATCCAGTTCAATGGATCAATGGAATCATTGTTGTGCTTCCTATTGGGAGCATTCCTTTTTTTTTTTTTGAACTAAGACTTCTAGGCCAGCAGAATATAAAGTATTAGGAACAGAAAGCCAAAATTTTGCTAGTAGATTACTGGGCAAAATAGTAAGTGGTGTTATGCTCATTTCCACCCCTTAATTCCTAGACCTGTGAATCCTGGCTATGAAAGAAACAGCATCATATATTGGACACCGATACAGAGCATGCACAGCCTTCCTAAGAATTTTACTCTAGCCCTGCAAAGTATTGCCACCTAGCTGGCACTGTAATTGAGTCTTCAAAAGACCATTCCACTGTTCTATCAAATTAGCTGCTTCAGAATAGTGAAGGACATGATAAGACCAGTGAATTCCATGAGCATGGGCCCATTGCTGAACTTCTTTTGTTGTGAAGTGGGTTACTTGATCAGAAGAAATCCTGTGTGCAATACCATGACAGTGGTATAACTAAGACATCTATCTAATATTCACACCACTGCCCTTCTTTATGGCAAATCACTCAATTATGTGTGAGATAGCAAGAAACCAAGTCAAAAGTATACATTTGCACAAGTTCCACAAGGATGAAAGTCACATGCTAAGAGTGGCACAGAAGTAAGGAGGAAAGAAATAGCCCGGATCCTGGATAACATCCTCAAGTAACTACTCTGGAGTGGTATAAGACTGACTACTTTTAGGTTATTTGTTACATAATAAAAAAAAATAATAACCTTTTATTTGATCAAAGCACTGTAGCTGGGTTTCTACACTTAAAATGAAACACAATGTTAACTAATATAATTTGTGTCAATCGTGATATCTTAACTTGCTACATGATGTTAGAAAAATCTATAAAAACTGAGATAATTGGACTATCCTACCTAAAAGTGTCCCTCTAATTCTGAGATTCTATTAATCATACAAACATTTTGACTCTAAAAACTCTTCTCAAGAGTGCCTTTTATGGTATTATTAAACATTATGCTAATGATAAATACTTCTAGTTACTTGTCCATGCCTTCTAGAAACTCACAAAGTTCTTGATATTCTTAAAATAGAATTTTTTCATCTGCTGAGATCTACCTGTAGTGTCACAGACATTTGAAACCTAACCATGCATTTAACATAATTATTCTGTATTTATCATCTCCATTACCTCGTGACTTAATTAACTTCTATTGAGTGTGATGATCAGTTAGAAATCATACAATTAATTCTGCATATACTGTTCAGGGCACTTATACATGTAGATAGACTCTCAGGCACAAATATATGCAGGGACTTCCAATGAATCATTAGCCCAGTCAAAAAAAACTAGGGACAGAATATAGTTTTCAAATATTAACTAATGTGTGTGTATACTTATTTCCATCCTAGTAGTTCCTTTTCTTTTTTATTGCCTCAGCACTTACTCTTACCCCCATGGCCTAAGGGAATGTAGATGATTCCAACTATGTAATAAATATTTGGGAGAATTTTTGTGAAAGAGATTAAGATATATCAAGATTGGAAACAGAGATGCTTTCTCCCAAACCAAAGGGTCAAGCAGTAAGAAAAAAATGCAGAGGACATGAAGAAAGTAGAGATGTGGGCAATTTAGAGAAAAGGATCCCAGAAAAACCAGGTTTAGATTTGTAGTGGTCCTGGTAATTTAAAAGTGATGGAGCACTTACCTGTATGTAATTCAAAACAGAATAACTACATGAATCCCTAAAATAAATAAGGAATTTGAATAAAATTTTAATTTGTCCATGATTACTATTTTGAAATAGCCATTTTTTGTAATATTAACGTCAAATAATTTCAAACTTTTATTTATGTATTTATTTATATGTGGTCTTGCTTTATTGGTGACCTAAACACCTCATTATTTGCTGATGCTTATAGCGTGATTCATGGCACTCCACAGAAGGAGCTCAGTGGAAGCAGGCAGGCTCCAAGAGGGAACAGCTGGGCCCTGAATTGTGGAAGACACAGCCAGGACTTGGCAGCACAAAAGCTTGAAATCAGACCTGCCTGGCTCTAAATTCCACACTTTCTATTTTTTTCTATTAAAGTAATTGCAATGAAGGCGTGGTGAGGGCAATTTAGACATATGAAATAAATTTAAGTTTCTTTTCAGAGAGGAGAAAATGTGAAAAATAGATGTTGGAGTCCCAAGCCTGAAACCAAAAGGGAGAAAAGTTGGGTGAAAGAATGTAAAATGTCTTAGCAGATGGAAAGAAGAGGAGGAAGAACCAAAACAAGAGCCCCAAACTCCAAAGATTTTAGCCAAGAATTTTCCTCTATGGCATATTATATCCCAGAAAATATTGAAGCAAAATATATTTTATTCCCAAATCAAAATCCCTCTAGTTCAGCATTTCCTAAAATATCTTTTCAATGTAAACTATCCTTACAAAATTATATCATCCCATGGTCAAAATGATTGAAAACCTTACATAGTACACAAGTAGACTCTACCTTATACATTTCTGGTGGATTGCAAATACAATACTCTGAACCAACACCAGGTAAAGAAATTTTTTGTTTGTATCTTTTGTTTAACTTACAGTTTTTCAAAATTACTTAATTGTGGGTTATTTTATTCTTTAGAATGGCTATTAATATAGTGCAGAACTAGTGTAACATGGAACACAATTCCATGCGTTACATTACTTTTCTACGCTATTTCTAGGTCACCATGGAAGGAGTTAATGCAACATAATAATTTTAAACAATCAAACTGAGTAATCTATATTATATAGTATGAGGATAGTTCAGAAAAACATGATTATGGTGCAAATGACAGAAATGTATTTAAGTAGAAGTATTAACTCTCAATCCAAAGGAGAAAGAAAAGCTAAGAATTGAAAATAATAAAATAGAATGGCCAAAATATAGTCTACTATAATTGTCATTAAAAAAAACTGTTAGCATTTCACACTTAGCACATGCTCTAAAATAAATTTGCCTTGAGTGAGATAATGAGAATGTTTTGCATGGTAATATTATTTTCCAGTGGTTCAAATCAGGGTAATTTATATTTCCCTTTCACTTCTACTTATGTAGTTAAATTGCTGACTGGTGGTAGATTGCTCTTTTGCTGCATTTGAAAATGTAAATCACCATCACAGTTGATCTGTGCAACCATTAGATTGTACTTAGTCAACTCTCTGTTACCAACATGACTAGTATATCAATAATTTCTGGTTAATGAAACAGTTTATTTAATACAATAATATGCCTTCCAAGATTGCTAGTTATCCAAAACTCTGAACTGCTAAAAATCAAAGAAATCTATTTAATAAATTTGAGTATTCCTTTTGGGATCCAGAAATTGTTTTGGCACCTTTCAGTGGTTTAGAATTATCCATATAAATAAGTATTAATGTTACATTGCCCAGGTGTAAAGTTCAAGAATAAAAATTCTGTTTGATGGACTATAAGATCGTCATCCAAAAGTACCATTTTCCTACCATATCTCTTAAGTACCTACTCCTATTTTAAGTTACTCTCTTTAACTATAAGTTGTTCTCATCCGGCCAATTTCTGATCCATGAGATTTTATAATTAACACAAATTGCCTGTATAATCATTAGATGCATAAATAACCACCCTTTTGCAAATTTCTTAATGAAAAGAGAAAACATATAATTCATCAATTACACAAACAAAAAAATTAATAATGTTAGGAATGTTAGATATTCATGAACATACAATAATTTAATTGAAAAGACTTTAATACAAGCTGCTCAGCATTAAAGCTATATTTAATAAAATAAGCACTGCTGTCTATTTAATTTTTAAATAATTATTTATCAAGGGCTTGCTGTACACATTATTTACGTATTTAGTCAATGAAACTAGATACTTGTACATTGTCTTACAGATATTCATCAGGCGTCTTGTATGTGCAAATCATTGTGGTAGGTAAAGGATCAGCAAACTAGTATGAAGAAACAAAAATGCCATAGTTCTACAATGAAAAAAAGTAAACACGGGGCCAGCCCCGTGGCGTAGCGGTTAAGTGTGTGTGCTCTGCTGCTGGCGGCCCAGTTTCGGATTCCTGGCGCCCACCAATGCACCGCTTGTCAGGCCATGCTGTGGCGGCGTCCCATATCAAGTAGAGGAAGATGGGCACACATGTTAGCCCAGGGCCAGTCTTCCTTAGCCAAAAAAAAAAAAAAGAGGAGGATTGGCTTGAATGTTAGCTCAGGGTTGATCTTCCTCACACACACACACACACACACAAAAAGTAAACACTAGCGGAAGAAACTGAAATATACACAAATATTACCAAAAACAACATAAAAAATAATTAGAGGGAGGAGAAATATGATAATAATGATAGTAAAAACAACCTGTATCTATTCTACATTTGTGTATTAGTTTTTATTATGGGAAACTTACACATATTAACTTTTCTTCTTTCCAAAACACTGTGATTTAGGCAAAATTATTACCTCCATTTTACGTACAAAAAAACTGAGCCACAAAGAAGTTAAGTAAATTGCCTATGGTAAGTAAAGTGGCCAGGTTCAAACCCAGAGCAGATCTCCAGAGAATACACAATTGATGATCTTGTTGTATTACATCTGGAAATTTGAATAGAGGAGGATGTTCTCAAAAACAATAACAGGCTAGCTTTAGAGTCTTCTTAAAGGGCACTTGCACTGGTGAATTTATGAAATTACAAGGGCTGCTTTATAAACTCAAAAACTTTTTTTGTCAGCCTGTCAGAATAAACTTATTTTTCAAGAACATTTCACATTCATTTAGTTCAAAACAATGATATATAAATCCCAAATAGCAATCATTTATGTGAGACAACGAATGTATCAAAGAACTAAATCATAAACCATGGATACTCTTTCTGTAAGTGTATCTACTTTGAAAGACAGATTATAATCAGAAGATTGGTGAATACAAAATCAGATTGAGTAAAAGTACTTGGTCATAGGAATGGTTGATGGCATTGGGACATGATGTCTAGATTATATATTCATATTCCATCACGAGAACATTTCCGTATAGGTGCCACTAAAAATAAAAAGAATGCATGTGTGTGTGGCCTAATATGTTGTCTACCTGAGACAGATATTGTATGAGAATGTCTTAAAATATACATTTTTTTCTGAGTGTAGGTATGTATAATTTAAAGCAACAAATTCTATTTTTAGGAAAAAATAGAGAATGGAGAAAATTTTAAATAAAAAATGAAAATTATTGGGGCCCACCCAGTGGTGTAGTGGTTGTTTGTGTGCTCCGCTTTGGCAGCCCAGACAGAGGTCATAGGTTTGGATCCCGGGTGCAGACCTACACACCTCTCACCAAGACGTGCTGTGGTGGCATCCCACATATAAAATAGAGGAAGATTGGCACAGATATTAGCTCAGGGACAATCTTCCTCAAGCAAAAAGAGGAGGACTGGCAACAGATGTTAGCTCATGACCAATCTTCCTCACCAAAAAAAAAAAGGAAGAAAATTATCAATAATCATATAACCCAGAGAATTTCTTTCACCATCTGTACATTCAGTTTACTTTTTTTTTTTAACATGAAGTCAGAATAAACATTTAAGCAGGGCAATAGAATAGTCTTCAACATTCTCATCTTACAAAACTGTGTAACTTTTCATCATGATAATGTCATCATTTAATTATGTATTTCCTTGTTTTTAGACATTTAGATTGTATCCACTTCTTTACAACTATAAAACATGCTATGATAAGCATTACTCTAAATAAATTTTCATACAAATTTCTGAATTTTCACTTAGGTTGTGATCTTAAATGGGGACCCAATGGAGCAAAATATGTGAAATTTTAAAACCTTTGTCATAATTTGCCACATTTACCCTGACTTTGGTCAGTACTACCTTATTAATAAAAAATTTTATATTTTTAGAAGGAAATTGTATTCAGGGTATATTTGCTTGTGTATTTCTTTAATTTCTAGTAAAGATAATCATTTGAATATTTAAGCATTTGCCCTTTCTGTTCTTTGAAATGTATTTTCTATATATTAGTTATTGAAATCAATTTGTATGAACTCCTTATACATAAAAAATTAGCTTTTGCTCAGATTTGTTTTTCCTCATATATCCTCTAGCATATGGTTTACAGTTCAATTTGTTTTATGAGGCAAATTGATTTACTCCCCAGAGAACTCCATAGTCTAACCAAGAAGATTTAAGTAGATAAGATTTCAGAAGGCTAGATTGAGCTTTATTTCACAAAGTACTAAACTCTGTGATACAGATCTTAAGATACATAGGATAATGGTGAAGAGAGAGATGAATATAGCTTGAAGACTTCATGCAGTGAATGGGAAATTCCATGTTTATATTCAACATATACTTATAGACTGGGAATTATGTGTTAGGTACTGGTCAGGTACTGGGAATTTAGATTGGGAATGAAATAAGAAAGCCAATGACTCTGCTCTCAAGAAATTTATGGTTTATTTGAGAAAACATTTAAACAAGTAAAAGTAAGCATAAGTGTGTTGAATATAGTAAGTGCTGTTCTGGCTACTTGGACTTTAAGTATGGGAAGAATCTGACCTTAAAGAATCTGAGGTTAAAGGAGAAATAGGGTAATTCCTATCTGGTAAAGAACATAAGCCAAGGCAAGTTGCCGACACGATTTTGAGCAACAAGGAGTCTTTCAGGGAAGAGTTGAGAATAGAAGGCACACGGCGTTAGAGATAGAAAGAAAGGCTTAATGTTGATGGGCATCAAATATTAGGATGAGGATTTCAGACTTTGTTCTATAATCATAGGGAACATCAGATATTTTTTTAACAATATTGGATTTAGAAACTGAAACTTTCTTACCCATTTAATCCATGGCAAATTTTTAGTAAAAACAATATTTTAAATAATGGTTATTTTTGTCTTAAATATCCAAATACTGTTTAATTCTGCTCTTGATTGTGTGTCTTTGTAGACACAGGAAAAATCTCTTCTTAACAAATGAATACATAAAAAAATAAATAAAGTAGGATAGGTTGATATATTGGAGAGATCATGGGTTTACATAATAGAATTCCATGCTTTCAAACATTGTTCTATGTGTTTTGTTTTGTTTGTAATTGCTAGAAAATTAATAAATCTTTCTTATTCTCAACATTTTATTTATAAAATGTAGATAATAGACAATAATAATAAGTGTGTGGAAAATATAATGATAAGTGTATAGAAGTACTAGCACAAATTTATGCTTCTTTTTCCTAAAGAAAGTTGCTTTCAAAATAGCCACTGTATCATAAAGTATGAGTTAATTTTTCAATTTGTATTTTCATGGTCATTTTCTTACTATACAGCTGATTTAATTTATTGAATTTGCTATTTAATATATATATATCACAAATTCAATTATAAATGTATTTTTAATACTATAAATGCAATTTATACTTTGGAAATAATACTATGGACTTTTAGAAAGTAAACCTGTTGACTTCATAAACAGCTTAGTTAAGCTTTTTATCAAAAGACTGTACTGTTAACAATTTGGTATGGATATTTTCATATTGGTTTTTATGCGAACATAAATATTTACAGTTGTATACACACCTAATTAATTATGAAATCATACATGCATAAAAATAAAAGTATTCATAATATAAAATGACATCAAATAAAACATTAAAAATATTTTTTCTGTGAAAACATCTCTCAATTTTAAGCATTATAACTACAAAATCTTTTGCTTCTTTATTAACTCTAAAAATAACCAATTAATGAATATAATGTTATAAATATAATTGAAATAGTATCAATTTCTTCCCCAATCATATCACGAAAAATCCAGTAAGTTTATGTGTTCTATTCCTAAGTTTATGTATTTGAGATTCATATGTTGTTGCACCTATTAATAGTTACTTCTTTTTATTGTTATGTAAACTCCATTGTACAAATACAATACAGTTTAGATATCCATTCTACTACTGAAGGATGTTTAGGTTATTTCCAATTTGAACTTTGTCAAATTATTTTTTCTTCATCTTTTGAGATGAGCATATGTTTTACCCTCTTTATTTTATTAATTTCATGAACAAATTTAAATTATTTTTGGATGTTAACCTATCTTTGCATTGCTCTGAATTTATGTCACTTTTTCATAATGTTTTATATTTTTCATATATTGCTAGATTTAATTTTATAATATTTTACTGCATATTTTTGTGTGTACACTCTTGAGGGATATTTATTTGTATTTGTCTTGCCTTTGAATATCTTTGTCTGGTTTTGGAATCAGTATCAATAAATGTTTTGATCAATTTTCTAAACACTTTGGAAATTAAACAAAGGCTTGCACCAATCTGAGGAGCATTTATTCAGGAAAAACAGTTGAAACTTGGTAAAGTCTGCAGGGTGTGACTTTGTCACTTGACACATTCCTGTCTGTCTCCTGCTTTTTCCGTGAGAGCCTTTAATTCAGCAGTCTTGCAACTATGGCAGCTGTGGAAACCTGCAACCTTGCAGCCATCTGAGGGGGAAGACTGGGTCCGTAGCAACTCAAAAAATTTCATACCTGGTGCATTGTCAGTATTCAATCTGTCTTACAGCTCCCTGGAAAAGCCTCACTCACAGGTGTTGTGGTTACTTGATCTGACTCAGGATTTACTATGTAAGAAACATCCTAACCCAGGATATTTATTGAAAATAATTAATGGCAATTGGTAAACATCAGTTACTCAAAGGTGCAATTACCAGTTTATGCAAACAGCAGCCTGGCTAAAAACTTAAAATGAAGATCTGAATAATGAGATATGTATAAGTAATTTAGAAAGGCTGTGATACATTCTTGGGGTTTTGGAAGGCTGCATGCGTATGAAAAACTGTATGGATGCCCAAGAGACACCAAAGAGGGCCCAGTCTCACAACTCTGGCTGACGGTGAGGCCATGCACAATTAAGAAGTGAATGTTAAGGCAGAATTATAAACCGCTTTGGTGTTAAAGATGTACTCAACACACATGCAGAGGTCCTTGGGAAATTGTGGAAGAATAATTGTTAAAAAATTTGAGGAAATCTATATCTAATCATTAGCCCATCATTAAGCTAACCAAGCTGAGACGTCAATGCCAGCATACTACACGAAGTGTAGACATTACAAAATTAGCACAGGAAATTAACTAAACAACAACAACAAGACAGTGAATCCAATGACAACCAAAACCTGATAAGCAGTAACAACAAATTCTGGGGGTCAGCAAAATCTGATTTCCAGAGCTGCCACATTATATTATCTATAATTTCCATGATTTAACAAAAATTATGAGACATGTAAATAAACAGAAACTTCTGGCCAAATGCAGGCAAATGATAGACATTGTTCCTGAGGGAGATCAGATGTTTAACTTACTAGACAAAGAGTTTAAATCAGCTATTATTAATACATTGGAAAAAAAAGTAAAAGAAAAAAAAGCCCAGTATAAAGAATTAAAGGAAATAATGACAACAATGTCTCACCAAATACAGAGAATCATAAAAGATAGAAAACAAAAAGTAAAAAAATTAAAGGAAAAATTCACTAAGGGGGCTCAACAGTAGAATGTAGCAGAGAGAAGAAAGCATCAGCAGATCTGAAGACAGGTTAATTGAGATGATCGAGTCTGAGGCACTGAAAGAAGACAACAAAGAAAAATGATTGGAACCTCAGAGAAATTTGGAGCATCATTAAGTGCAACAACATAAGCATTATGGGGGCCTTAGAAAAAGAGGAGAGAGTAAAAGGAGTAGTAAATGTGTGAAGAAATAATGGTTGGAAACTTACCAAATTGGATAAAAAATTATATGCTTATCCAAGAAGTTTAACAAACTCCATGTAGAAAAACGTCAAGGAAATCTAGACCCTGACACATAATAGTCAAACTATCAAAAGCCAAAGACAAGAGAGGTTCTTGAAAGCAGCAAGAGAAAAATGACCCATTACCTGCAAAGGATCCTCAATAACATTAACAGCTGACTTCTGCATTGAGGTCAGAAAGCAGTGTGATAACAATTTGAAAGAAAAAAGTCTATAAAGCAAGAACTTTATATGCAGCCAAACAATCCTTCCACAATTAAGCGGAACTTAAAACATTCTCATTTAGACAAAAATTAAGAGAATTGCCACCATCAAACATTTCCCATAATAAATACTAAAGACAGTCATTCAACCTGAGAGAAAAGGATTTGAGAGTTAACTCAAATTCACATAAAGGAATAATTGCAGCAGTAAAGGTGACTACATAGGTATATATAAATGGCAGTAGAAATGTATTTTTGTAATCCTATTCTCCTACCTCATTTAAAATATAGCTGCATAAAGCAACAATTATAAATTGTATTTCCCAGACTTACTTATAAAAGTACAATTTACATGGCAAAAATAGCACAAAGGAGGAGCAAAGGCACGGAGCTATATTGGAGCAAAGTTTCTAAATCCTAGAGAAATAAAATTAGGAGTAATCTGAACTATATACTTTAATTTAATAGCTAATTATAAATTAGGGAGGTTAACCTCTAAGAAAATAATTTAAAAAATACAGTAGTAGAAAAAAGTGATTTAACTTGTACTAGGCAATATCTATTTAACATGAAAAAAGTATTCATAGAGAAACGGAGAAAAAAGATATAAAGTATATAGAAAATAAATGTCAAAATGGCAGACATAAATTCTACATTTCAGTAGCCACATAAAATATAAATAGATAAAACGTGATTAAAAATCAGAAGACAAAATGGATTTAAAAACAAAGCAAAACGAAATATGATTCAATTATACATTTTAGATGAGAAAACAAAAAGTTCAAAATTAAAACGTTAGAAAAAGATATGCCATACAAATAATAACTAAGAGAGAGCCAAGATAGCTATAACGATATAAGAAAACATAGGCTTTAAGACAAAAATTGTTACTAGAGACAAAGAGGAACATTTTATAATGATAAAAGCGTCAATCCATCAAGAAAATAAAAATATATATGTACATGACAAGAAAGCCCCAATACACATACAGAAAAACAGAATTCAAAGGAGAAATAGATAAACTATAATAGTTGCAGATCAATAATCCACCTTCAATAAATGGATAGAACAACTAGCCAGAAGATCAACAAGGAACTAGAAGGTTTGAACAATATAGTAAACCAACTAGATCTAAGTGAAATCTATAGAGCACTTCACCCAGCAACAACAAGTACACATTCTTCTGAAGCACACTTGAAATATTCACCAGGATAGATCATAAGCTAGGACATAAAACAAACCTCCATAAAATTAAAACGACTGAAATCATGAAAAGTATGTTGTATAATAACAATGGAATTCCTTAGATATTTATAATAGAAGAAAAGTAAGAAAATTGAAAAATAATAACTGATAAAGAAAATTAGAAAATAATGGAGATAAAAAATTAAAACAACAAATAAAATTTATAAGATATAACTAAGCAGTGCTTAGAAGGGATTTACAATGTAAATGACTATATTTGAAAAGAAAATAAAGCTTCCTAACTTTCCACCTTTTGAAACTAGAAAATGAAGAGAAAACTGAAAAAAAAAATTAGAATGGAAATTAATGTGAGTAAAACAACAAAATCAACAAATAAACTCTTGGTTCTTTGAAAAGGTTATAATCGATCTCTAATTACACTGGCCAATAAAAAAATGAGAGGGGATAAAAGTTACTAAAATCAAAAATGAAAGTGGGAAATCAGCACTAACATTACAGAAATAGAAAGGATCATAAGGAAAATACTACAAACAACTACACATCAACAAACTAGATAACCTGGATAAAAGGGGAAAAAAAGCCTGTAAAGATAATAATTACCAGAATTGATTCAAGAAGAACTACAATATCTCAATAGGTCTACAACAATTTTAGTATTTGATTAGTTATTTTAAACTATCTAACAAAGAGCTCAGACCCAGAATTCACTGGTAAATTCTACCACATGTTTAAAGAAGAATTAATACTAGTTCTTCACAAACTCTTCTAAAAATAAAAGGAATACTTTCAACTTATTGTATGAAGCCGGAATTACTCTGATGCCAAAGCAGGGAAAGACAAAACATGAAAACTACAGACTCATTTCTCTTAAGAATATAAACATAAGTTTTCTCAGAAAAATACTAGCAAATTGATCCATACAATGTATACAGTGGATTATGTACCATGACTAAATGGGATTTATCCTACTGCAAGTTTGGTTTAACATCTGAAAATCAATCAATATAATATACCAATTGATAAAATAAAGTGCAAAACCTATGATTATCTCAATAGATACAGAAAAAGCATATGACAAAATCTAAAACCTTTTCATGATAAAAGCAAAACACACTACAAATAGAGGGGAATTTGCTCAACTAGATAAAGGGCATCTATCAAAATCCCACAGCTTACATCATACTTAATGATGAAAGCCTGAATGCTTTTCACTAATATCAGAAATGAAAAGGATGCCTGCTCTTGTCACTTCTAGTCAACATTGTGCTATAAGTTCTAGCCAGGGAAATTAGACAAGAAGAAGAAATTTTAAAAGGAATTCAGATTGGAAAGGAAGAAATAAAACTATTTCTATTTACAGATGATATAGTCTTGCACATGGAAAATCGTAAAGAATCCACAAAAACCTATTAGAACTAGTAAACAAATTGAGAAAGTTCACCAGAAACAAGATATTTTTAAAAAATCAGTTGTTTTTCTGCATACTTGCAATGTGTAATCCAAAAATAGAAATAAAAATCCACTTATAATAGTATCAAACAGAGTAAAATACCTAGGCATAAATTTAACAAAAGTGCTAGACTCACACTAAAATCTACAAAACATTTTTGAAAGAAATTAAAGGTCAATATAAGTGGAAAGACATCCAATGTCCATGAATCAGATTTAGTATTATTAAAATGGCTATACTCCTCAAATTGATCAAGATTGAACACAATCTCTATCAAAATCCTACCTGAATTTTTTTTTTTTTTTTTTTTTTTTGCAGAAAATGAAAAGCTGATGCTAAAATTCATATGGAAATGCTAGGGACCTAGAATAGCAAAACAATCCTGTAAAAGAATAGCAACCAGAGGACTCACACCTCTTGATTGCAAATCTTAGTACAAAGCCAAAGTAATCAAGACAGTGTGGTTCTGTGATAAGCATAGATATGTATGTAGATCAATGGAATTAAATTGAGTGTCCAGAAATAAATCCTTACAATTATGGTCAATTGACTTTTGACAAGGCCACCAAGATACTCCAGGAGGAAAGAAGAGTCTTTTCAGAAAATGATGCTGGAACAACTGGATAGTCACATGCATAACAATCCCACTAGGCCTATCAGGTAAAGCCGTCATAATTGCCTACACGCAGGCCTAAAAAATCACAGATAGGTTTTTTCCACCACCAGGCAAACTCCTACACCTCTCACCCGCTCTATATGTTGTTTCACGTGTTTCCCTACATATATTATAAACCACATATAATCATAATTTTTAATTTATTAATATATGAATAAATATATTTTTGTTAAATTTTCAGCAAATTCCCTATGATATGCCTATGTAAGATTTTCTTTGTTTTTATCTTGTTATCTCGTTGATGAGCTTTTCAAACTAGTGGTCTAATGTCTTTAATTAGCAACGAAAATTTTTTGCCACTATTTCTATCACTGTTACTTCTGCTCTATTGTGTGCCTTCTCTCGTCTGGGGATCCAGTTACACACAGGTTATACCTTCTGACTTTTTTTCATATTTCAGTTATACTGTGTTTTTTTTCTCTGCTTACGTATTTTCTATTTTCCTGTTTTACAGTACACTAATCCTATCTTATTCTTCATCCAATATGTTGCTGAAACCATTCAATGAGATTTTACATTCTGCTATCTTAGTTTGAATTAATAGAATATAAATTGGATTCTTGTCATATAGATTCCAATACCCTGTTCACATTCTCCATTTTTACGTATTAAGCCTTTATTTCCTGATCAACTTGGTATCATATTATTTAACTCCAGATCATGCAAAATTAGAAGTTGGTTCCCTTGAATTGACTTCATTGTCATTTTCTTTCAACGTCTATATTTTGTTTAGTTAAGTCATGATATTTACATTATTATTATGTAACATATATTAACTATTTCATTTTTTGGACAGTATATTTAACTATTTTGGAGAAATTCCTCTCCATTTACTCTCAGAATAATTGAAAATTATAGATCCTTTCTCCTTCTAATCTCTGGGTTGAGCATGTGTCCTCCATGTTAAGTCAGTCATTGCACTTCGTCCCCATGGCAATAGAAATCACTACAGGCATATGCAACAGACCTTCCTAGATAAATGCTGGGTTAGAACAATGCCTGACTCCACTGGAGTTTCAAAGTTTGGAGACCGTTAATCTTGGGCTGGTGGAAACCATCTTTCCTGTAATATTGAAGAAGCCTAATGGTAGAATGGCATCGATGACAGAGGAGATTATAGCTAACTGGTGAATAAACAGGGAGAACTGAAGATGTGATATGGGTCCTTGGACAAAATAATTCGTAAATACAGGTCGACTCCTAGACTTCCAAGTTACTTGTGTCAAGAGATTCCTTAGTTCCTGAATGTAATTTGAGTTTTGTTGGTGTTATTCACAATCAAAAAGGTCCAATCAAAATAAATATCAAGATTACAAGGATGAATCATCCTTATGTTCTTTGAATTGGGGATCCTAATATATATTGCATTATTATAATTATGTAAATATTATTCACTGCAGAACCAAGTAGTGAGATAGAATTCTGTAATCCTTGTTATTCAGTGCTTGTTATTCAAAGAAGACATGGCAAGCATCACAAAACAAATGTATTAAATTTATATCACAATAAATTGATCAAAATGATGTTGCTTATTTGTTTTCTTCATATCTAGAAAATTATTTTTTTCCTTTTGTTCCAACAACAAATATTAAGATTTCACTTTTTTTTTATTGAGGTAAAATTGGTGTCTAACATTATGTAAGCTTCAGGTGTACAGCATTATAATTTGACATATGTGTACACTACAAAGTGATCACCACCAAAAGTCTAATTACCGTCCAACATCATACAATTGATCACCTTCAACTATTTTGCCCACTCCTCCAACCCCTTTCCCCTCTGGCAACCACCAATATTTTCTCTATATCTATGAGCTTTGTTTTGTCTGTGTGTTTGTTTTATTTTGTTTTAGATTCCATACATGAGTGAAATCATACAGCATTTTTCTTTCTTCATCTGACTTATTTCACTTAGCATAATACCGTTAAAGTCCACCCATGTTGTCACAAATGGCAAGATTTCATTCTTTTTATGGCTGACTAGTATTCCATGATATACATATACATATGTACACCACATCTTCTTTATCCATAAAGGTTCTGCACAGCAAAAGAAACCATCCTCAAAACAAACAGCAACTTACTGAATGGGAGAAGGTATTTGCAAATCATGTATCCAACAAGAGGTTAATATCCAAGATATATAAAGAACTCATACAACTCAACAACAGGAAAATAAACAACCTAATTAAAAAATGATCTGAGCATCTGAATAAATATTTTTTCTAAAAAAGACATACAGATAGCCAACAGGCACATGAAAAGATGTTCAACATCACTAATTATTATAGAAATGCAAATCAAAAACACAATGAGCTACTACCCAACACCTGTTAGAATGGCTATTATCAAAAAATAACAAATAACAAGTGTTGAAGATGATTTGGAGAAAAGGGAACTCTCATACACTGATGGTGAGAATGTAAACTGGTGCAGCCACTATGGAAAACAGTATGGAGATTCCTCAAAAAATTAAGAACAGAACTACCATATGATCCAGCTATTCCACTCCTGGATATTTATCTGAAGAATACAAAAACACTAATTTTAAAAGCTATATGCACCCTATGTTCATTGCAGCATTATTTACAATAGCTAAGATTTAGAAACAACCAAGACTTCACTTTTTTAATCATGTTGTTTTCCATATGGATCTGCTTTCATTTGGAAGATATGCTTTCTTGTTTTTTTTATCTTAGAGCCCTCAGACTTTCCTTTTATTTATTTATTTATTTATTTATTTATTTATTTATTTATTGCTGAGGAAAATTCATCCTGCATCAACATCCAGACCAGTCTTCCTCTATTTTGCATGTGGGTTGCTGCCACAGCATGGCTTGATGAGTGGTGTAGGTCTGTGCCTGGGATCTGAACCTGTGAACCTGGGCCGCTGAAACAGAGTGCGCAGAACTTTAACCACTTGGCAACAGGGCCGGCCCCCAAACTTTTCTTTTAATATGTCATTTGCTTTTTTTATTTGCTGCGTAGATATCATCCTACAATTTCTGTTCCTGATTTTCCCGACTTATACCATTTCCTGAATTTCATATTTAATGTCTCAAATTAATAAACAGAAACCTCATTCAATCGGAGTCAGGAGCCAAAAGGGAGAGTTCTCATGCTCTATGTCAAAGGAACAAGAAAGACTTCCTCTTCTTGACCAGCAAGAAGCTCAGTCAATGAGACACTGTCACAACTCAGTGAAATCCACTACGCATCCAGCTCCCAGGCTCCTCCAGTGGACTCTTCGTTTACAATAGCCCTCCCAACTTCCTCTTCCCCAGAAAAGAATTTCTCCTCACTTTGCTGCTGGAGAACATGCATGTGGCTTGCCATGGTTGCAAACCCTGAATTGTAATTGTTTGCTGATCTTGAATAAACCCATTTTTTGCAGGAGAAATAAGTGGCTATTTGTCTACTATCTGAGGTCAA
Source organism: Diceros bicornis minor (assembly GCF_020826845.1). Lineage (NCBI taxonomy): Eukaryota > Metazoa > Chordata > Mammalia > Perissodactyla > Rhinocerotidae > Diceros > Diceros bicornis. Next base: position 9,412,897 of record NC_080749.1, on the reverse strand, counting down.
CAAACTTTTTCTTCAACATTTTACCTTTAACTTTGAATGAAGTAACATTTTCTTTTCACAAAAAAAAGTGAGTGGTAAATTAACTGAATTCTTACATAAACAATTTTAATGTATTTTAATATTTTATTTCCTAATATTTTATTTAGTTACATAAATACTTATGTGTAATATTTATTTTGATTTTTAATTATCTAATTATTAGACATTTGTATGTTGGTCATGAAGAATCTATTAGTAATACTATGGGACTGATCTATTTCTTATTGGTCTTGGAAAGTAGAATGGTCATATGACTATTTTTTCGTTAAACCATTTGTTAACCCCCAAACTTAAAGCTACTATGGGGCTATCTATACACACATTTATACATATTTGTATATTTTATGTTTTTATGTTATATATTTATCCAATAATTATGTATATTTATAAGTTATTAGTATTTAATAGACAATTTTTAGGAGGTGATTATTAAGGAAGGTATCTGAATTTCCAGGAAATATTTCAGTGAAGATTTGGAGAACTATTGTGTGCCAAGCACTGTTCTAGGCACCAGGTTGAAGTGTTTAACAACACATAAGAGATCTCTCAGGCAGTATACTTTTTGGTAGTTGTGTATATAATTTAGATTAAGTAAGAATTTTTCCTTTTTTTGAAAAAAATGAGGTGATAATTCTAGTTATAACTATCAGCCAATTTTCTGAAATATTATATTGTCTTTTACTACTAGACAAAAAGTCCCAATAAAGGAGGTAGGGCCAGAAGATTGTGGAACAGCTATTACTTGTACTTACATTCTATTAGACATATATATGTATGTTTTATATGTATGTTATCTTATTTAATTCTAATAAGAATCTATGAGGTGGGCATTATCACATTTATTTTCACATGTGAGGAAGCTATGTGTTAAAGATGTTACACTTTATCTGGGTTATCCAACTGGTATCAACACTGTTTTTCTATTCAAGATCACTGTGACTCTAAACATAGTAATTCTTATAGTCTAGTATGTTGCATAGAGAAGAAATTATTAAAACTGGGGTTTCAATTTTTTAAACCAAGTTTGAATTTTCAAATCCATGTTAAATATTTGAAATTGGTGGTTATGTTATCATGTTTCCTGCTTTCTGCTTATACCTAAATTAAAACATGAATCAAGTTATTTCATCCGCCTGAAGAAATCATTTTATTAGCTCCCCATAGTCATAGGATAAAGGTTAGACTAAAATCAGTTTAAAAAATGTCCCACATGATTTGTACACTTATCTTTCCTAGTCTCAGTTTTGTTATGCCCCTATTTGTTCACTAAGGTACAGCTATATTCAGATTTTCTTGTTTTCTTGCACTTGCCATGCTCCTTCCCCATTTGCAGGAAGTTGTACATGATGTTATTTTTGCCTGGAATACTGTCACCCACCTCTTTACCAAGCTAACTCTTAACTGATCACTCAGTCTCAGCTTAATTGTGCCAATAATTTTTTTCTGAATCCCTATGGCTGCGCTATGTATTCTTTATACAAGTTCCTGTAGCACATTGTACTTTCCTTTTTACTTAACTTGTATTACACTGCATTGTGGTGATTAATTTAGTTTTTTATTTAACATGCTTAATTCTTAAATTCATGAGGCTGAAAACTGCCAATCTGGTTCAAGTTTCAATTCAAACGCTGCATCTGGTATTTGGTTTCAATAAATACTTATAGAATGAATGCTTTGTTAAATTAATAACATCAAATAATTTATTTCAAATAAAGATCATCTGAATTCTGAGTTTCTGAATAAAATAGGAAATAGTAATGATTTCTACTCTAAAAGTATAACCTCAATAGAACACTTGTAGGCAATTACCATTGTATGATTCTATAAATTTTATAATGGGATAATAAATATAATATTTCAAATTAGTGCTACATATTTATGCCTCTCTCTATATGCCAAACATGCCAGGATATTGTATTACATGCATATGTAATATCTATTTTAACTGTACAATACAAGTAATTAAGGTTTAAAATGTAGAGTGTCTTAATTTATGTTAGACTAAAAAAATGTAGATGTCTGAATCTGTTCTTATCTTTTTAACATTGTGTAAATATGGACAACTTTTTGGTCTGAATGGACACAAAAAATCAGTTATAGAAGAAGGAAGTAAGTTGTATAAATTTTAGAGAAAAAAATTAAAATAGATTTCTTTTTCATTTAATCAAGGGTGTTTCTTATGTTAGCGATTGAAAACTTAAAGATGTTGGCTTGCTTGAGAGCACTTGTTGCAATCTCATTAAGAAGAGTCAATTCTAAAATGTGCATGTTTCTGAAAAGATAAGATTATTTTTGTGCTAGGTCAACATATTCAGGAGGCAAGTGAATTTATTTCAAATTTCTAATGAGCGGAGGGAATTTTCCTAATTAACAGGATCACACAAAGAGTAAAAAAGAAAAATCAGTTAATGTAGTCTGCCATTAATCAACTAATATCGATGCAAGTGGCTGAGTCATTGATTCTTGTTCCTCATTGTGCGAGTCTCCAATATTGATGAACTGTAGTGAACTAAACGTCTAGTTTATAGCATCCCCTCTAGAATTCATGACTTTTAGCTCTACCGGAGCAAGTCTACTTTCCCAATTGAAGGACTTCTTTTCAGTTTGTAAAATATATTAGTGTTGTTGCTGTCACTCCATAATACACACAGAGTACAAATTAATCCGGTATACAAGTGCATTCAGGAGAAAAACATGGTACTCTTTCCTTTTCTGTGTTAGAAAAACATTTATTCTAAAACAATCTTCTAATAATAAATAAAATATAACTGGTCAAGCAGAATAAACATTATTACCATGAATTAAAATATTCTTGATCACTAGAACCATTTACTAATTTTGAGTATCTGTGCTACCTTCTTTTTAAACCTCTCAAATATTTAGCTTCTTAATCTATAGAATAGGAAAAATAACAATGATAATTTATCATATTATGGTGAGAATTGAATGAGATAATGAAGTTAAATACTTAGCACAATGCTTTGCACATAGTAAACTCCCAAAACATGCTAGTTGCAATAATTATAATTAAATACTAAGATTGTTATTATTAATATTAGCATTGTTCTTCTTTTGAGAGGATTGACCATTTAGCAATTTCATCCCTGGTTTTGTGTTAGGTAGGTAAGTGAGGGTATCAATCATTAAATAAGGGGACAAAACTCAATACCTGGGAATCCAACTATGATTATTGCCCAAGGGTAAGGGTAATTCGAATGTCTGCTCCTTTTTTTTAACCTTTGCTTGTAACCATATCCCCCAGCTTAGTAGTAGTTGATTTCATGGCAACAGTGACAACTCGATTTTCATCTATATTTATATATATAATGCTAATTAACTTCATCTTCTGCTGCATGAGAAACCCCTGAGCCCTGAGTCACATTTGGTGCTTCCTTAATGAAAAATTTTATAACCATAGTTGTCCAGAGGGTGATAGGATCATTCCCTCAGAATCATATAACATAGTTAGATGTAGAAAAATAGGAGAAAGGAAGATTAATGAACAGTAAGTGGTATAAACAGAAGATTGACATATGCAGCTTAGAATTATAGATCTTTTTGAAACACTGGTTTCCAAACCACTAGAACATGAAAATTACCTGGTATATTTCCTAAAATAGTAATACTTGATAATTCCTGGGCCATTCCTTCCTCATTACAATGAATCGTAACTTTCCAGAGAACATCTCTGGAATTTTTAAAAACATGACTTTGTGCAGGCGATTCTCTCTGCTTCGATGGCTCTCTTCTGGACGTGATAGCATTTCTTTTACTAAAAGCTGCTCCCAGCAACAGTTAGATCTGTTTTCACTTACAAATCCTATGGCCCCTGTTCAAAAATGTTATATGGTAAGGGTAAATTTTATTTTAATTGTTTACTTATTGCCTTTGTACCAAATGATGTGCTCCTTAAAGGTTACCGTGTCCCCAGACTCTGCTATGCTACCCGACATTTTGTAGTTAGTTGGCCACCCAACGTTGTTTAAATGAACCATCTTGCTAAGGGGACATGGACGCACACCCCACCAGGGCTACACACTATAAATATAAAGTTGGGCTTATAGGGAAAGAAGTTACAAGCACAGACAGAAGATGACATACTATTCCTTGAGCTCTCAACCTGCAGAAATGTGCTTGGGGCAGGAATAAAGGGGCAGGTATAACATAAGATGAGCTTATTGGAGGAACGCGCCTCCTTAGTACTATATACTTTTATAAAAAAAGGAAAAGTGAACCCCTAGCCAACTTTGTAAATACCTGGAGCTTCCTGGTTGTGAAGGTAAACTAGTTAAAAAGTAAAAGCTTCTGGGTTTGGTTATTGGAATGAGCCAATTCTTGTGTTGACCTCAGATTAACAACTATGTGCTGCGTTATGGAATGAGAGGAGGAACTGAATTTCCTCCCGTCATGCACATCCCTCATTGTAAGAGTGCACCACTCCCTGTCCAGACACCACTCTCTGCTTTCTTCTGAGTGTCGTTTCTTCAATTAATTTAAACTAAGCTGCAGATGACCTAGGATTTAAAGGATTCTTTTAAATATTTGGTAAGAAATAAGAGTGATAGAAATTTAAGCACTAAGCCTGCCAATGACAACTGTTCTGGAATACTTCAAAGCATTACATGCAATTAGCTTCCTAAGCCTAGGCTCACAGCAATTTTGTTTTGTTTTCTGCAAAACTGGCATGAGTGTGTGTGTGAGTGTGTGTATGTGTGTGTGTTCATTCTCTGTTCTTTCCTTGTAATGGGAAGTTCAAAGGTTAAAAATTATGTAATTCCTATAAGACACAGCTTGGGTCCAAGATATGCATCAGAAGAGAAATAGGTGGGAAAGCACTTTGAAATTGGTGAAGGTTTTCCCAGACCCTGACTTTGTTAGGTGTGACAATTAACTCTTGTCATTGTATAGACTATTGCATATTCAGTCTGATGATGAATGAAGTTAAAAGAATTTGATCTCTCTCCCAGAGTTTTCAAAGACGTGGAAAGGAGAAATTTATCTTTGAAAAGTAAAAAACTTAGAAACAGGAATAAATGAACAGAAAAGGAATGATACATTGAATAAAGCCAATGAATTAATATATTTCTCACCTCTTACCAATGATTGGCGTGAGAAGTCCTGGGACCTAATGCTAGTCTTATTCTTAGTATTCTTGATGTCCATGGATGAGTTTATTCATCTCTCCATGACTGAACATTTAGAAACATCTTTAAAATGAGAGTCCTATAATAGATGATACCTCAAACTTTCCTTAGCTTTTAGATTTTTAGATTGTCTGATGCAATAAAAATTCTTTTATATTGTGTGGTCAGTTTGTAGATAGAGCATGTATTATATATATATATATATAAAACACATATATAAGTATGTATATATATGTGAGAAATTAGTTAGAATTTTTCAGAATTCAGAACATGGTCAATATGTCAAAATTGATATATAAGGCAGGTATTTAGAAGGAAATTAAATAAAAACCAAGCAAGTAAAGCTGATTTTTTTTAATATATATTGCATTTAGTCCTTAAGTTTGTTAGCTATTGTTTTTAATTATATAAAGAATAATTGGTATAACGTTAAAGTAAAACTTCTGTAATATGATCTCAAAAAATGTTGAAACTAGATAAATAACAAAAATAACCTAGAAAATCCATCTTAATGTTGACCATGTTTATTTCTCGTTATGTGATGATGGACAATTTATTTCCTTTTTTTTCAAATTTTCTTATTTATATTTTTTATTTTTTAATTTTTTGCAAGGAAGATCAGCCCTGAGCTAGCATCTGATGCCAATCCTCCTCTGTTTTGCTGAGGAAGATTAGCCCTGAGCTAACATCCATGCCCATCTTCCTCGACTTTATATGGGACGCTGCCACAGTGTGGCTCGACAAGCATGCGTCAGTGTGCGCCCGGGATCCAAACCTGCGACCCCGGGGCCGCAGAAGCAGAGTGCGCGCACTTAACCGCTGCGCCACCGGGCTTGCCCCCAATTTAGTTTCTTTTTTATGTAGCTCTGTATTTTAAAATTCTTTAAAATTGCTTCTATTATTTAGGATTTAGAAAATATCTATTTTTAAAAATGCAGCGTATTTCATGTATTATTCTGCACCTTGCTATTTTTCAGTGAAGGCAGGCTTAGGGTAGATGATTGACTAATATATGGGAGGAGATGTCATGTTCCTCCCAATTCAAAACTGAACTACTAAGTTTGAATGAGCTTATTTGCTTTTGCTGCCACGGTGGCCCATAAGTTTGTTGCTGTAAAATGTGAATATATTGGAAAGATGCTGTGAGGAGTTTCCTATAAATTCCTTTGACTAAATGCAGGACAAAGTTTGAAAGCAAATAAGTTAGAATGCAAAATTGAAGTCTAGTGAATGAGGTGCTAACTACTGGTACTTAAATGCTTTTCCTTCAGGTAGCAGTTTATCAAAAGCGTTATACAACCACATAATGCTTTGCAGATAGACAAAAAGAAGTGGCAAAATGCCAAGCTAGGAACTGTAAAAGAAGTTTTAGAAACTGCTCCAATCTTGCTTGTAATGGAAGCAATAATATACATTGATATTATGTAGCAATTTTCTTTGTCATACAAGAGGTGTTGCTGTCAGTTAGTGCTGTTCAAAGACAGAAGCTAATTTTCTCGTCTATATAAATAGTGAATTGCCTCTCACTAGGTATACCCAAGCAGAGCTATGATATCATCTGATGAGAGGTCTTGGTAAGAATAAAAGGAATGGGAGGAAAACTCAAATCTTTTGCCGTGTTGTTAGGTTCTAGGTACTTTCCGTATATTGTTGCACCTACATATATTCTTTTATTTCTTAAAGAATCCACTGAAATAAGAAAATAATTTTTGTCATTTAATAGATCAGAAAACTGGACTTTAGCTAATTTTTGGAAAAACTGGGATGCAAACACAAACTGAAAAACTCATGACTTTCATGTTATATTTCACTACGAGATTGGGTTAGTCATTTTCAAAATTCCTTTAGCCTAGAACACTTTTATTAAGGATATCTTACGTCATATAGCAACATAAACCAGACAGAGGGAAAAATGGTCTAATTGACCAGGGAGTAGAGGACCTGGAATTCTTTCTGCGTGCCAGTCAACCCTGGACAGAGCACCACCACAGATCACTGGAGAGAGCTGCAGAGAACATAAGGGAAAATATGATACTAAGTGACTTCTAATATCATCCCCAAACGTCTTTTATTTTTTAATTTTGTAATTTCTCTTCAGATTATAACCAAGAAATATTTTTCTCCACCACAATATATTAGCATTGAAGCTCTTTATTTAATCTCACCGAGCTTCTGTTTCCTAAAATTTCAGAAGACAGTTATACTACCAGCCGTTTAGCAATTTTGTGGTTGTTACATGTGATAATATTTTAAAGCATTTAATATATCTCCTGAAGCATATTAATAATAAGCGTTACAAGTTTGATGTTATTAATATATTTATTACTAATAAAAAGCAGATTAGACTTTAGAAAGATAAAAGAGCCATATGAGAGTGAACTAAACAAAGAAAAACATTTCAAAAGACATTAATTAGTACACAAAGGTGTAAGCAAAGAATCCTATAGAATTTCACAAGAGCATGGAAGCCATTTAGACTTAGTCAACGTGCACTGTTGATCAACTTGGATTGGATGTTGGCTGTGGAGATGTTAGAAATGTGACAGGTGGAGCTGGTGGGAAAAGAGGGAAACAGCTGTCCATTGATCGAGAAGGTAGGGTTTTATGATGAATCCTATATTCCATAATAAGTCAATATTATTTTATATTAATTTTAAAAGTAAGTAATTTATTGAATTGAGAAGTCTGAAAATTGTAGGAATTCTTTGAAAATGTTGACAGTGCCTTACAGTCTCAGAATATATTTCCTCTAGTGTCAAGACACTGTGGTATAATGAAAGGTGCATCACATATTAAGCTGGCAGCTATACGTTCTACATCCGAGCTGTACTTCTTTCTAGGAAATCAGACTCTCTTTGAGTCTCAGCTTCCACATCTGCAAAATGAAGATAACAGTGCCTGTCCTATAGGATTATTATTCAGATAAAATAAAATATCACACTGAAAAGACATGGCACATATCAGATAGTCAACAAAACAAAGTCTCCTGGCCTGAAGGAACCCCATGCTACATTCTCATGGTGGAGCTCACATTCAAGCAACAGCCAGAGGGAAGTCCCTTTTTCTTCACTGACATATTTTGACAGAACACTATCCAAGTGAAGAGAACTAAAACATCGGTGGTGGCTGAGAAGCATCACCACTGCTTCCTGGATGTAACGTTGCAAGATAGGCTTCTCCGCCATATAGGTCTCTCATCTTGGGGCAAATTCTGCCTGCCCAAGTAAATTTTGTGGAAAAATACATATCACGTCACAGATATTTGCCAGGATCTACTACTATGTAAAAAATTCCATTTCTCTACAATGATTTTTCCTCCTTATATCAGTAGCCCTTTGTTCTGCTTATCACCCTGCCACAAATTCTGAAGTAAGATTGCTGTTTTTCATTTTCTTGCTAAATTATCAGAGATCTACTTGATATTCATAAATCGACATGAGATTCTTTGGTGTAAGGCTCTTTGGTAGAGATTGACAGTCACTGACACTGGTATAATGTATTATTCTTTTATTGGTCAAAATCATTGCCATGGAATTGATGTATTCAGATGAGATCCATTGATCTCAAATTTTAATTGGAAAAGGAAAATTACAAATATTGTTTCTAAATTAGAATGTTCTTCAAAATTAAGTGAGAATTCAGAAAAGTAGAACTTTATTCATTAAGAAACACTGTTTAAAGAAGAAAAATAGTCTTATTTTTGGTAGGAGAAGAGAAAGTAAAGGTTTTTGACTGTTTTTTTCTCCCACATGAACTTATGACCTTGCTACTTTTATCAATTTAGAAAATAATTTTATGTATATTTGTTTCCCATTTTACTCACTAAATATTTTACACATTTTCCTCATGTCATTAAGCATTTTTCTACAATATATTGCTTTGAATGACTACCTGATATTTGTTGTGTAGAATACTTTAAACCAATTGGAATTTTAGATTAGTACAAATTTTTCACTGTAGTGTAGATAGGTCAGAATTTATTTCTAGAAATATTTATTGAAATTTTAGAAAATGCCAATTTAAAGAGTCTATGAATACACCACCATTGGCAAAGGATGCCTCTCTTTATATTCCTGGATTTGTGGTCAGAACTGACAGAATCAACATTAGGCAATTCTCCACGTGACAGGATTTTAGGATCTGCCACTCCTGTAAATTTTTTTTATAAGCCATAGAGCATTCTTGAAAGTCACCCTACTAGTATTTCATCATTTGTTCTTGTTAAAATCCAAATGTCCTATGAGAAAGTAGTGCAAAACTCTTAACCACTTACACATAAATAATAATAATATTTGTGGGGCAATATATGGTTAGGAGAAAGAGGGCTTGATATAGACTGAGTATGATGCCTTTAAAGGACAAAGGAGCCAGGGCCATATTCCCCCTGACAGAAAATTTTGGACAATGGAGGACAATCTTATTAAAATCAGCCTAAGTAGAATGATTAACCCAGAGTCTATTTGATGGTCTTTCATTTCTCTGCACATGCAGCCCAAATGCCACTTTGGCTCTGGAATTTGGATTTGTGGTCTCTCACATTGTGAAGTCTGCACTGTGCTTCTGAACAAACTTAGCAAGATTTTGCAGGAAACATTTTTTAAAAAGTTATAATATGTTTTAATGATTGCCAAGTGATATTAAAAAAGAGTATGCTTCCCCTTTTCAAAAGAAAAAATAACACAGACATTTAACAAGTTTTATCTTTGCATGAAATAATGAAATTGCTTTTTGGATTAGGAAATGCAATAACTCAGCCAAACCTTGGCACAAGAGATGCTCCCCTGTTGAATCCACTTCTGTTCCAGGCTGAAAAAGTAAAAGAATTGGAAAAGGAGTGACATATTTAATGCATGTAAAACTGTAAAGATAATATATTTTTAATAAACCTCTGTCTTCCCTGTCACTTTTTACTATGACGGTGCTATATTGCGTTCATTTCAAAACAGTGATGGTGTAGAACTGACTGTGTTCAATCTCGTGGATATGTATTTTTTATTTTGCCAAGCGCTCTTTTATAGATATCCAATCCAACAAGCATGAAAACACCCCAGAGGGTTAAAAGCAAAGAAAAATATAATTAGGTCATTGAACCAGCTTCTAGAATCATATTCATCTTCAAAACAGTGGTAACTAAGCAGTAGTGACCTTTTACTTCAAGAAACTCTCTCTTTCAAAAACCTGGTTTCCTAAACTCTGCAAAGTATGTTTTGATAGGAAAGGCAAAGTCCTTGTGAAAAGTTCAGGTTCGTATAGTATGTTTACTTTGCCATATCAAATAATCATTAAAATTCCATATAACTGACCTTCTTACCACTTGTTTAAGAATTTTTCATATTCTTTACCAGAGGCTTTGGGTAGGCTAACATGAAATAGAAAAATACCACTTAAAAGAAAAGATCAAGGAAATAATGATAAAATGGAGTATCAAATCTTTTTTGAAATTGGAACTAGAACTTTAACACAATGATATCCAGGCTGTACAGAAATTTATTGTTTTTTAAACTGAATCATAAATTTAACTCTGATATCTAGGAGGTTAAAGCAAAAGTGAAAACAGTGAGTTACATGATTCACAAATTCCAAAAGAAAATCCATAACAAACTTCTCAGGGGACCATATATTTTTTGGCATTTAAATATGATAGTGAAGGAGAGGAAAATCGTTTTCTCCCTACTCTCCTGAACTCTTGGCTGAGACCCCCCCCCTTATAATAAAAAACAGATTAACAAGAGAAAAATAAGCAGAAATTCATTAACATGTATACCTCATGTAGATATGGGAGATACCCAAGAGTAAAAATTGAGAAACTCTCCACTATGGTCCAAGCTACCACCTTCAGTTAAAGACAAAAGAAAGATGTTGGGGGATGGGGAAGGCAGTTATGGGAAATTACCAGGAAAAGCACAGTAAATAAGAGTAAGGTTGTTATGGGGATTTAAGTTAGTGCCTTCTCCATTGATAAGAGTTTCTTGAGGTTTAGAGTCATCCTCCTCTTCCTGGTACAGAAAGGGAGATAGCCTAACAAATGGAGATTTCCCTTATAAGCAGAAATTTCCCTTGCAAAAGAGTACTTACTACTGAAAAGCATCTCATGTGTCTGCACATTCTCAAAAATAATCAGATTAAAATAATCCTTGGGGCAGCCTAAAATAATCCTTGGGCCAGCCCTGGTGGCTTAGTGGTTAAGTTTAGCAACACTCCACATTAGCGGCCTGGGTTTGGTTCCCAGGCACAGACCTACACCACTCATCTGTCAGTGGCCATGCTGTGGTGGCGGCTCACATACACAAAGAGGAAGATTACCAGTGGATGTTAGCTCAGGGTGAATCTTCCTCAGCAAAATAAAAAGGTAAAAAGAAATAATCCTTATGCCAAAGAGGCATATTTTGGAGTAGCACATTCTGTTACCCTTTCATAGTTATTTTCCCTCTTTTTGGTCTTTCTATAGTTGATACTGAGTGAAGAAATAAATATTTTTGTGACTTTGTAAAGACATGGAATGAAATATTTTATGTGAATAGCCCAACATTTCAACATAAGATAAAGGAAAATTCCCTCATTCAACTCAACGAGAGTCAGTTCTTGAGAGGCCATGTGCTCCTGGTGTAGAGAATTTTGGTTCTACAGACTTATCAAGTAACAACACCCCGATAACACAGAGGAGCATCAGTAGTCTTCTAGCTATGTGAATAAGCCTTACTCTGAAGAGAAAAAGTGGTAAAATTTGATAGAAGCCATACCATATTTTTACTAAAACCCAGATCTAGTATCAACCTCTCAAGTCTCATTGTTTCTATGAACTACAAAAAAATTCTGTTTCCAGCCTAGATTTGTTATATAGTAATTGGATAATCTAGGGTAAACCATACTCTTAAAGAGATAATGCATATAAAGTTAATTTTTAAATGTTGGAAAGTGTTCAAGAAATAGTATTTACTGGTCCCTGGTATATTGCTAGTGAAGGTTACTGACACAGAACAAGCAGTGACTATAAACAGCAGTTGAATGAGATAGAGCCATGTTTGTTTAGATATAGATATATACTATTTACTGAGGATATAACCAAAGTTAAACCATGTAGTTGACCTTGATAAAATTGTTAAAGTTAGAGTTATTTATGGCATATTATTATATCCTTTCATATACTCTTTTCACACACTACTGTTATCCACCTAGTTATTTGGTGAGCTCTCTGAGGTCTGGATTTTTGTTTTGCTTTATACACCTCAAAAACTTAGCACATATTAGGTACTTACTTGACTATTAAAAAGAGCCTGAGGGGCCAGCCTGGTGGCACAGCAGTTAAGTGTGTGTGCTCTGCTTCGGTGGCCTGGGGTTGGCAGGTTCAGATCCTGGGCGCGCACCGTTGCACTGCTTGTCAAGCCATGCTGTGGCAGCATCCCATACAAAGTAGAGGAGATGGCCACAGATGTTAGCCCAGGGCCAATCTTCCTCAGCAAAAAAGAGGAGGATTGGCATTGGATGTTAGCTCAGAGCTGATCTTCCTCACCAAAAAAAAAAAAGAGCTTGAGCAAGTTGACCCCTTGATCTGACCTAACATGCATTTTCTCATTTTTCTTGAAGTTTTCCTTGTATTTGGTTGTGCCATAAGAAATTGCCCTAGTCCAAGTCACATGAGGATTTTTATGTGAAATTTAGCCATATGGAACACTAAAAAGAAAATCAGTCCTCCTGCCCTTACAGAATGAGTTCATATTTAACTTCTGTACTGTCGATAGAAATTCAGTTTTATGAACCAGTTAAAGGCGAAAGTGCATGGTGTGCTTTCTGGAGCACTTAGATATTGATATATGATTTTTTTCTTGTCCCAAAGCTAAGCAGAGGAAGTCACAGCAATATGACTTTTTAAATGTGAGTGAAACTCTCTTTTGAAACCTTTCCACTACATAACTCCACTCAATTGACTTGATGACTCAGATAGACACTGGCTGTATGTTAAAATAGGAAGAGAGGACTGAAAACTCTAATAATAACACTAAAGTTGAGTCAAAATATCGCATTAGCAGTCTTGTATTTCAGAGTTCTCTTTACACAACCTTCACACTAGTTTGTCCTGCAATGCCTCCATTATGATCAGACCCAAGAGTACTGGGCATGAGAGGGAACCAAGAATCTTCCCAGTCCACACTTTCCTGTAAAGTTCACGTAGTCGAGACAGCCAGCGCTTGCTTGGGCTATGCACTGGCCAACACGTGTAGCCCTTTCAGGGAGTAAAGGCCATTTATCAGATCTCTGGCTCAGTGTTCTTAATAAATGTGTTTGATTCTTTACTACTTAAAATGAAAATCCACTTTTACCAAGAAAAGTTACATAGATGTGCTAGTGTATACATATGTTTTTCTCTTCTTGCTTTATGTGTCAAAAACAAAATCATTATGTACCCACTCTATTCCATGCACTACACTACATGCTAAGGAATAACATCAATAGATTATAATAACTGTGCCAGTTGATTAATGAAGATATTACACAATAAACATTCATTGCATTGGACATTACACCACTATCAAGCACTGGGGGAGGTATTTGGGATATGACTGTAAATAATACAGATGTATTCCCTGCCTTCAGTGGACAAGCAGCTCACAGTCTAGAGGAGAGCAGAAAAGTAGAGATAATTGCAATGCAGTATGATAAGTGACTAATGGACATATAAGCAATAACCAGTTCCACAAGCTTTGAAGAGTAGGGTAGAAGAGCATTATGTGTTTTGGGAGCAGGAAGTATTCCATTCTGAGAGTCTGAAATCCTTTAATTTTTATTATCCTTTCAGTCATAAGCTATAATTTGTTATATAAATATTTATTTTTATTATTCATTATATTTCTTAGGTTTTTGGGAAGTGTCCTCCTTCTAAGCCCTTCTTCCCTGTATATCTTCCACAAAAATTGAAACTATTTTCTTTTCAGAAAACAGGTTTTCTTTTGAAGAAAAATTGTGTAAGACTGTGGTACCTCATGTCTTCTGGGAATTGCACTCCCTGTACTTCTAGGGACCATTCTGGACTCCACTCTGATGATTTAATATTCATTTTCTCGTATGACATCCTGAAACTATTGATGCAAAGCTTGACAAATCGTCCAATATGTGCCCACCAAGTCCTTCTTTAAGTCTTTTTAGCAGGAACAGAGACGGTCAATTGCTCAGTATTGATGGAGAACTTGGGGATAAAGATCTGAAATTTTGGGAGCAACAAGATTTGGCTTGTTGAGGAGGTAGGTCTATAATGTGTGAAAATAGACCCAACATACAGAAAGAAGCTGTAATGAAGACTGAACAACTATGTTTTGGAAAGTTTAGGGCCTGAGCCAACTTAATCCTAGGGCGAAGGTACATTTTTTCCTTTTTCAAGTTTTGATTGTTCAAAACTTCCTTGATATTTATGAAAAAATAAATGCTGCTTGAAGAGCAAGTTGAAACACATTGGATACCAAAGAATTCTAAATAACACATTACCACTATTTTTTTATTTTCTTCTTTCTTCCTTTATAACACAATCTTCAGGGCAAAACCCTTAATAGATACCCTATATTTGAAATTATTGTTTGTGCTAGGGATATTGATAGTATCTGGATATGACAAGAAGAACTGCATAATCCCCATACTTCATTAAAATTATCCTTGGAAAAAATCTACATGACAATTTATACTTTATCACTTAGTCTCCCTGCGTTTTACAAATACACATTATTTTATGTCTGTATTGTTAGGATAGATCAGTTTTCTTATTTATCATCACACCAAGTGGGATTTATAGTTCATTGTCAAGGGTAAGGGATTGGTATACAAGTAAATACTTCTGGAGTTCTCTATCTATTTATTTCCTCTTCCTTACAGGAAGAGAAGTAAATAATTAATTGGTTAGAATCATACAACCTTTGGGATATATAACAATCTGGGGGAGTAAGTTCACTGCTTTAAAAAGATAATGCACACCCATTCTATTTCACCTGACTCTGTTTGGACATGCTGCTGTTCTGAAAGCAGCCCATATTTTAGTAATACACAAACGCAAAGTAAAGAACTATTAAGAAATGAGTTCTACTTAAGTCTTGGAGACTAAACTATCTACCATAGGCTTGTTTCTTCTGGTTTCCAATCTAGTTCATGTATTTCTTTGAACACCCTTTGTGAAAAAAGTGGAGAGATAACTAGTTTCAAAATTCCTTTTTAAATATTTAAACCATATGAGTGGCCAAGAATGTTAAGGAAAAAATAAAGAAATTGACCTCCTGAGCGACTTCTCTGAGCCCAAATTAGAGGCCACGTAATTATAGAACATTAACCTGGTTCCTTCTCTAATTAAATGTTCCAAATCCTAGATCCTGGCCTATTTATACTTTAAGATGGATTGAGGGTATGGAAATAGGAGTTTTGAGATGAATCTAAAAGTTAGTAGGTTTTGCTGTCAATGGAATTCTAGTAGACATAACACACCTTGCATAAAGATGAGTAGATTGGTTTCCTATTGCTGTTGTAAAAAATTAACTCAAACTTAGTAGCTTAAAATAGCATGAGTTTATTATTTTACAGTTCTGGAGATCAAAAGTCCAAAATTAGCCTTACAAGACAAAAACCAAAGTGTTGATGGGCTGCTTTCCTTTTGAAGACTCCCAGGGAAGAATCTGTTTCCTACATTTTCCAGCTTCTAGTGATCATCTTCATTCCTTGACTAATGACCCCTTCCTCTATCTTCAAAGAACATCACTCTAACTTCTATTTGCATCATTATATCTCCATTCTCTGACTCTCTTTCATTAAGACCTTCCTGCTTCCCTATTGTAAGGACCCTTGTGATTACATCAAGCCCATCTGGGTAATCCACGATAATCTCTCCTTCTCAAGATCTTTAACTTAATCACATGTACAAAGGACTTTTTGCCATGTAAGGTAACATTTTTACAGGTTCCTGGGAATTAAGATGTAGTTATCTTTGAGCAGCTGTTATTTTTTCTATTATAACATGATATGAATACCATGGAGGATGTTAGCTGTGAAGAAAAGCAGGAAAGATCTCATTATGCACCAATCAGAGAATCTGAGAATTCCTGATTTTATTCAAGGCAATTTGACATCTTAGAACGTACAAAACAATAGACAAATTGTTATTTTGCATTCATTCTAGATAATAAGTAAGAAATTATTGATATGATAATTTGAGAGAGGGAGTTTTCAAGAAAATGTCATATTAGTTAATCATTCTTTGTTTACTCTTGATGTCCATGTTTGTTACCAAATCCTTCAATATTTTGGTTTAGTTATTTTAAGTAGAGGTTAATTACTTAAAGTAAAAATAATAATAATGCAGTAAATTATTTGTAGCATAGATAAGCAGAAATACAATATATGACAAAAGGAGTACAAATGGTAGAACATTGGAGATTGGAAGTAAAATAATGTAAAGTACTTATATTGTTTGCTAAACCGTAAAACATTTTTGAAGGTAGATTGTGATAAATGAGCATGGATATTTTAATCTCTAGAGTAACTACTAAAATATACACACAGAAAAAAACATACCGCACACATGAACACACAGAGGCACAACTATAAAAGCAATAAAAGAGAAACAATGGAATAGCAAAAGAAAATATTTAATTTACCCAGTATCAGGCAGGAAGAAAAAACAAATATAAAGCTGAAGGACCATATAGAAAATAAACACTGAACTTAAACCAAAACACACAAATACTTGTAATAAGCGTAAGTGGACTAAATACTCCCCAAGAAGACATATAATGTAAGAATGGATTGAAAATTAGGAATTAATTATGTGTTATTTAATTACGTGTCAAAATGAAAAGATAGAGATAGGTTGAAAGTAAAATGATGGGAAAAGATATAACATGAGAAAACTAGGAACATGAAAGTTGGCTGTGACTATATTAATATTATACAAAAATAATTTTCACAAAAAATAGTTTTACTGAAAAAAAGAAATTCTTAATGAGTAATGAGTCAATCAATTATGAAGATATAATAATTTCAAACGTGTATGCACCTAATAAAAAAATCTCCAAATATTGAAAGTTGATAGAACTAAAAGAGTAAATAGACATATCCACAATCATAGTTGAATCTTTTAATATCTCTTTTAGATGCGATAGAATATGTAGAGAAACACCATTAACACTATAGAAGTTTTGAATAACACTATCAATCAATGTGACTCAATTCAAAGTTATAGAACATTAGAACCGAAGAAAGCAGAATACACATTACTCTCAAAAAGTACATAGAATATTTATCAAGTTTGACATTATACTGAGCCATAAAAAATACATCTTTAAAGATCAAGATGATACAGAATATACCCTCATGTCACAATAAAATTAAATGAGAAATAAATGCTAATATCTAGAAAATTCTCAAAAAATTAGAAATAACACATTTGTACATATCTTGGTCAAAGAAAAATCACAAACATACTTGAAAAATTGAATTGAATGTTATTAAATATGCAAGATTTGAAATCTGTGGGATATACTCAACATACTAATCATTAGTAAAATGCAAATAAAAATTATGAGATACCACCTGTGCCCGTTAGGATGACTATTATTAAAAAAAAAAAGAAAATAACAGGTATTGGTGAGGATGTAGGGAAATTGAAACACTTTTACAACGATGGTGGGAATGTAAAATGGTGCAGCCAGCATGGAAAACAGTATTGTGATTCTTATAAACAAATAAACATACAACTACCATATGATTCATCAATTCCACTTACAGGTTTATACATAAAATAATTGAAAACAGAGACTGAAAGAGATATTTGCATACTGTGTTCATAGTAGACTATGGGCATACATAAATAAGACACTCGAGGACAATTTATAGCCTAAAATGCCTATATTTGTAAAGAAGAAAAGTGTTAAAGTCAGACTTATATTACCACATTAAACATCTTGAAAAATGAGGAGAAACATAAACTCAACATGAGTAGAATAAAGGAAATAAATTAAGAACAATACAAAAAATGAAAGCTACCAAAGTCAGAGATGTGTTTCTTCAAAAGAATAGCAAAACTAAAATAGACTCTGGCAAGTATAATTAAGAGGAACACACAAAAAAGTATAAATCTTCAACATCTGAAGGAGAGGCCTTTTTACAAATTATGTAGACAATAAAAATAAAAAATAATGGATATTTTAAACACTTCTATGCAAAGATGAAATGGACAAATGACTTGAAAAGCACAACTTAAAATTGACACGAGGACTGAAAAATATGCATAACCTTATACTCATTAAAGAAACAGATGTTATCTTATTAAACACACATACTGACCACATAGATCAGATGTCTTTATTGGTGAATTCTATCAAATATTTAAGAGTAAAATAATATCAATATTACACTAACTGTTTCAGAAAAATAGAGACAAAAACAGCTTTTCACAACTCATTTTATAGGATTAACATAATACTTCTTTAAAACCCAGAAAATCAAAGTGATACCATGGAAAATGGCAAAGAAGGAAGATCCATGAATTGGCCCTCCACCGAAACAACTGTTGAGCTGGCAAGAGCTGTCAGAAGAAACAAATTTGGAACTCTGGAGTCTATTTGAACATGAGTAGCTTCCAGGTAATTGCTTAAATGAAGAAAGAGGCTGGCAAATTTCAGTGACTTTCACTATTTTGCATAGTGGCTGCCATCCTCTACCGTCCAGTCCCACCACAGACAGCCATGGGAATGGTAACTCTCAAGCCTAGTGTGCCTTGCTGGTGCGAGGGTGAAAAATAGAGACTTTGTAGCACAAAAATTGAGTTTGTGTGTTTTGATCACTGATTTTGATTGCTTAGAGCCTGGTACAGGGACTAACCATTGTTTCAATATCCCACCCCTCAAATACACACACACACCAGTTGAAGTGTCTAAGGGTCTAGTAGCATCATTCAGAGGAGATATAAAGATAGATTTTTTTCTTTTCTTATTGAGTTCAGTAATTAAGGAAATCTCTGTCACGACACTACCGACTATAGAATAACAGAATAGAGACATCATTGACCATACACTACAATGAATATAGTCTTTGTGAAAATAGTTTAGAAAAGTCACTAGATAAAAAGATGGAACCGGACCACTATCTTACACCATACACAAAAATTAACTCAAAAATGGATTAAATACTTGAACATAAGACCTGATACCATAAAACACCCAGAAGAAAATATAGGGAGGTAAGCTCCCAGACATTAGTTTGGGGATTAATTTTTTGGATTTGACACCAAACATATACCCAACAAAAGCAAAAATCAACAAGTGGGACTACATAAAACTGAAAAGCTTCTGTACAGCAAAGGAAACCCTCAGCAAAATGAAAACACAATCTATGGAATGGGAGAAAATATTTGTAATTCACATATCTGTTAAAAGATTATTATCCAAAATATGTAAAGAATTCATACAAATCAACACCAAAAATCAATTGAATTAAAGAAATGGGCAGAGGATCTGAATAGATATTTTTCTAAAAAAAGAAATACAAATGCCCAACAGGCACATGAAATGTGCTCAATATCACTAATCATCAGGGAAATGCAAATCAAAACCACGAGATATCATCTCACACCTGATAGAATAGCTGTCGTTAAAAAGACAAGAATTAACAAGTGTTGGTGAGGATGTGGAGAAAAGAGAACACTTGTACAGTGTTGAAGCAAATGCAGATTGGTGCAGCCACTATGGAAAACAGTATGAGACTTCCTCAAAAGATTAAAAATAGAACTACCATATAATCCAACAATTCCACTTCTGGGTATTTCTTCAAAGAAAACACAATTATTATCTTGAAAATATATTTGCACCCTCAGGTTCATTGCAGCATTATTTACAATAGCCAAGACATGGAAACAACCTAAGTGTCCATTAATAGATGAATGGATAAAGCAAATGTGATATACATGTATACACACACACACACACACACACACACACACACACAATGGAATATTATTCAGCCATAAAAAAGAAGGAAATTCTGGGCCGGCCCCACGGCTTAGCGGTTAAGTGCTCATGCTCCGCTACTGGCAGCCCGGGTTCGGATCCCAGACGCGCACCGACGCACCGCTTCTCTGGCCATGCTGAAGCCGCGTCCCACATACAACAACTGGAAGGATGTGCAGCGGTGACATACAACTATCTACTGGGGCTTTGGGGGAAAAAAAGGAGGAGAATTGGCAATAGATGTTAGCGTAGAGCCAGTCTTCCTCAGCAAAAAGAGGAGGATTAGCATGGATGTTAGCTCAGGGCTGATCTTCCTCACACACGCACACAAATATATATATATATATATATATATTTATATATATATATATATATATATATATATAAAAGAAGGAAATTCTGCCATTTGCAAGAACATGGATGAATCTTGAGAACATTATGCTAGGGAAAATAAGTCAGACAGAGAAAGACAAATACTGTATGATCTCACTTATTCACTTATATGAAATCTAAAAATGTCAAACTCATAGTGGTGTTTGCCAAGGGCTGAAGGATAGGGGAAATGGGGAGTTGTTGGTCAAAGGGTACAAACTTGCAGGTGTAAGATGAATAAGTTCTGGGAATCTAATGTACAGCATGGTGACTATAGGTAACAATACTTTTGTATACTTGAAAATTGCTATGAGAGTAAATCTTACATGTTCTCACCATAAAAACAACAAAAAATTTGTAATTATGTGAGGTGAAGGATGTGTTAACTAACCTTAATGTGCTAAATATTTTGCAATATATATGTATATCTAATCATCACATTGTACATCTTAATTCTATGTCGTGTTCTATATCAATTATATCTTAATACAGCTGAAAAGAATACATTTATGGTTTTAAAAAATCCAAGGAGGCTTTTTTTGGAGTATATTGTTGAGTTGATTTTAAAGTTGGTATGGATGGCAAATGATATAGAATAGCCAAAACTATTCTGAAAGAGAAGAAGTTTGGGGGACTTATTCTATTTGACTTTTGAGATATGAAACTACTGTCATTGAAACAATATGGTATAGATGATAAGATAAATAAATTATTGGAGTAGAACAGAGTTCAGAAGTAGACCCACATATAAATTTTGGTACTCAAAAAGAACACCAAAGCTAATTTGCTTTTAATTTAAAGGGAAAGGAAAGTCTTTTCAACAAATGATGCTGCAACTATTTGTATCTATTTGGGAAGGAAAAAAAAAAAGAACCTTGATTCCCTACCTCACATGGTATACATGTATTAATTGAGGATACATTATACAACTAAACTATGGACTCTTATCTATGAGGTTTCTAGAAGTACATCAATATTTCTACTGATAAAGATAAGTTTGTACAAATTTTGCTAGGCAAAGATTTATTAAAGAGTACGTGGAAAGTATTAATTATTAAAACTTGATAAATTGGACTTCATCATAATTTATAAATTTCTGCACATCAAAAACCAGAGCTAAGAAAACTATATAGACAAGCCACTGACTGGGAGAAAATGTTCAGAATACATCACAATACGTATATCTAATGAAAAACTTGTATCAAGAATATATAAAGATTTCCTACAACTCAATAATAGAAAGACAAAGTCAGAAAAATATTTGAACAAAAATATTTATAAAATAAAAAGATGCATGGCCTTGAGTCAATATCATTAGTCATCAGGGAAATACAAATTAAAGTCAAAATGAGATAAAGCACACCCATTAGAATAACTAAAAGTCAACGTCTGTGAACAGAATATGTTGGCAAGAATATAGAGCAGGTGATACTCTCACACATTACTGGTAAGAGTGTAAAATGGCACCATCATTTTGGAAAATTACTTGATTGATTTTTGTAAAATGTAAACAAACATCTACCATGTGATGCAACAATTTCTCTCCTAGGAATTTAATCATGAGAAACAACAAACATATGTCCATAAAACTCCTTGTGCAAGAATCTTTATAGTAGCTTCATTCATAATAGCCAAAGTTCTCCATCAACAGACAGAATGATAAATATACTGTAGTAAAGAGTCAAACAATGAATACTACTTAATAAAAAAAGGAGGAGATAATATGTGTAATTTACACATACAACACTATGAAAAACATTATGCTAAGTGAAAGAATCCCGACCCAAAAATATGTACATACTGTTTAATTACATGAAGTTTTAGAATAGATGAAACTCTTCTATAGTGATTTTAATTAAATAGTAGCTGCTTGAGGGGTGACTGTCGGACTGTGAAAGGAAACAAGGAATCTTCTGGGATTACGAGAAAGTTCTATATCTTGAAATGGTTCTGAGTTACAGTAGGGGACATATTTATCAAAATGATCAAGGTCTAGGCATACTTGTGCATTTTACTGTATATATCACAAATTGTAAAAAAAAAGAAGTCTAGGAGTCTTCTTAACTCTTAACTTTTCTGTCTTTCTTGTTTCTCACATTCATCTATAACCAGTTTCTCTTTTTCTACCCCCCAAACACATCCTCCTTATTCCTATGACTGAATCTTTTGCTAAACCTCTCATTTTTTCCTGCTTTGACTAATGCCATAAGTTTTGACTGGACCTTATAACTTTTACACTTAATCCTATCAAATCCATCTTCTGCCATGACCACCGCAGTAATTGATAAAATTAATAATAATCTGATCATGTCAAGCAATATTGCATATGGTAAAAGTAGGGGCTTTGGAGCTTCACTTGCTGTGTTTGAATTTTGACTCTACCATTTACTTTGTGTACTAAGTCACATTAAATAACCTCACTGTTGTATTTTCTCATCTCAGAATGAGATATTTAATGAGTTACCATAATTAAAGCACTTAGAAGAATATGGCACACAGAAAGGAATAATAAACATCAGCTCTCATCATTGTCAATTGTTAGAAATAACAAACAAAAATCCTTCAATATCTGCTTAACACATTATCTAAGAGCTTTCTTGGTCTAGCGCCTCCCTTACCGCTCTAGCTTTCTCTCTGTCACTCTCTGTGCACCACGGTTTACTCCAGCAGACAAATAACTTACTCTACTTTTTCCACCACGGTTTCTTATAAGTAATTTTTCTAATATCTGTTTTCTTAGTAGATAAAGTTGAGGGCAGGTTACATGTATAATTCTCTGTTACAATTTTTTTGCATATGTTACACCCTCAAGAATTGCTTAATGAAATAAATGATTTAAAAATCCAAGATTACCAAAAAAAAAGACAAATTAAACGAATAGATTACAATCATCATTCAGGAAGATTAAATACTAAGTACAAAATAATTTCTAAATTGTACCCAAAAGGCAAATCATAAGCCTATTACTAGAAAAAAATATTAATCAGTACCCACTTGAAAAATGACACAAGATATAGTTTTGCTCAAATTGAGTTTGTCAACAAGAAAAATAGCAAATGTGTAATTCAGAGTATTGGGAAAACAATGATTATTTTTAAATTGTATGTAAAAAGTGGTTTCTTTGATAAAGAATCTGTACGATAACCTTGGGATCAGATAACGAAGTTCTTGCTACATAGACTAATGACGCTGGAGTTAAACAGCATGGGTTTGGAACCTGAATATGCTGTTCCCTAGCTGCACAACATTGAACAAGGTACCTGAAGACTCTGTATCATACTCTCTCCATCTGGAAAATGGGGATAACAATAATATCTATCTCTTAGAAAAGATATAACAATTAAGCGAATTAAAATTTAAAAAGCACTTAGAAGATTATTTGATGTACACGAAAAACTATATATAAAAGTTGTTTAAATAAAAACACAAAATATTTTTGAATTTCATTAATCATTGGAATCATCTTAATATAAATATTTACTTGCAAAATAAAACACTGGTTCTGTTGCATTTTTTATGATAGTAAAATATACATAATATAAATTTTGTCATTTTAACAATTTTAAATGTACAATTCAGTGGCATTGAGTATCTTCACAATATTATGTAACAATTACCATTATCCATTACCCAGAATTTTTTCATCATCCCCCAAAGAAATTCTGTATTCATTAAACAATAACTTCCCATTCCTCTACCCCAAACCCCAGGCTCTATCATACTTACGGTTTCTATGTGTTTGCCTATTCTATGTACCTCATATAAGTGGAATCATACAACATTTGTCCTCTCATGTGTGGCTTATTTCAATCAGCTTGTTTTCAAGGTCCATTAGGTTGTATATTATATCAGAGTTTCCTTCCTTTTTAAGGCTAAATATTTCATCATATATATATATACTGTGCTTGTATACATATATACATATACATACACACATATATATACACATATATATACACCCAACTTTTTATTTACTCAGTCTCTTGATGGACTTTTGGGTTGTTTCCAACATTTGGCTACTGTGAATAATGTTGATATGAACATTGATGTACAATTATTTTTTGATTTCTGCTTTCAATTCTTTTGAGCATATATCTAGAAATGGAAATGATGGTTCATGTAGTAATTTTATGTTTAACTTTTTGAGGAACTGCCATACTGTTTTCCACAATGGTTGCACAATTTTACATTCCTGACAGCAATGCACCAGGGTTCTAATTCTTCCACTTCCTCATCACTACTTGTTATTTTCTGTTTTGTTGTTGTTGTTGTTGTTAAATAAGAACCATCCCAATAGATGTGAAGTAATATCTCATTGCGGTTTTGATTTGTATTTTCCTAATGACATGTGATGTTGAACACTTTTTTATGGATTCATTGGATATTTGTATTTCTTCTTGGGAGAAATATCTATTCAAGTCCTTTGTCCATTTTTTTAAATTGGGTTGTTTGTTATTTTGGATTTGTTGAGTGATAAGAGCTCTTTAAATATTCTGGGTATTAATCTCTCATTGGAAATATGATTTAAAAATATTTGCTCCTATTCTGTCAGTTGTCTTTTCATTTACTAATAGTGTCCTTTGATGTGCAAAAGTTTTTAATTTTGATGAAATCAAATTTACCAATATTCTCTTTAGTTATTTGTCTTTCTAGTGTCATAGTCAATAAATCCTAGCCAAATACAAAGTCATGAATATATTCTTCTATGATTTCTTGTAAGAATGTTTATCATTTTAGCTCTTACATTTAACTCTTTGACACTTTTGATTTAATTATTATAGCTTTTTAGTAAGTTTTGAAATAAAGAAATGTGAGTCTTCCTTTTTTCTCCTTTTTCAAGATTATTTTGGCTATTTGGGGTTCCTTGAGATTCCATATGAATTTTGGAAAAAAAAGTGTCATTGGGTTTTAATAGGGAGTTCATTAAACTTATAGATCTCTTTGAATAATATTTTCACCCTAACAGTATTACATCTTCTAATCCATAAACGTGGGATGACTTTCCATTTATTTGGCTTCTTTAATTTCTTTCAATGATGTTTTGTAGTTTTCAGTGTAGAAGTCTTTCACCTCCTTGGTTAAATTTATTCCTAAGTATTTTCTTCTTTTTGATGCTATTGCAAATGAACTGTTTTCTTTAAAATTTTTTTAGGTTGTTCATTGTTAGTGTATAGAATTGCTACTGATATTTGTGTGTTGATTTTATATCTTAAAACTTTACTGAATTAGTTTATTAGATCTAATCATTCTTTTTTATGTGGAATATTTATGTCTTACTACATATATGTTATCTGTGAACAGAGATGATTATGTTTCTTTCTTTCCAATTTTCAGGACTTTTATTTTTTTGTTGCCTAATTGTTCTCTCTAGAACTTCCAATACCATGTTGAATAGAAGTGGTAAAAACTGGCATCCTTGTTGTCTCATCTTAGGGGAAAGATTTAAATTTTTCACATTAGGTATGATGTTAGTTCTGGGTCATTCCATGTTAGTTCTAGCCTTTATTACGGTAGAGATGTTTTCTTATATTCCTAGTTGACTGAGTGTTTTTATCAAGAAACAGTATAGCATTTTGTCAAAGTTTTTTTTATGGATTAATTTAGATTATCATGACATTTTTTCTTTCATTCTATTAATGTGATGTTTTACATTGATTGATTTTCACATGTTGAACCATCCTTACGTTAGAAGAATAAATCCTACTTGATCATGTTGTATAGTCCTTTTAACATGTTGATGAATTTGGTTTGCTAGTATTCAATTGAGGATTTTTGCATCAATATTTATAAGGAATCTTAGTCTGTAGTTTTCTTTTTTTGTAGTATCTCTGTCTAATGCTGGTGTCATAGTATGAATTAGGAAGTTTTCCTTCCTCTTCACTTTTTTGGAAGAGTTTGAAAAGGATTGGTGTTAATTCTTATTTAAATTTTTAGTAGAATTCACTAGTGAAACCATCTGCTTCTGGGGTTTTCTTATTTGGGAGGGTTTTGAATACTGATGAAATCTTATTACTAAGTATAAGACTATTTAGATTTTCTATTTCTTCAAGACTCAGCTTTTGTAGATTGTATTTTTTCTAGGAATTTGTGCATTTCATCTAGGTAATCTGAATTATTGATGTAGAAATATTCTCTTATAATTCTTTAATAATATCTTTTATTAGAATCCTTTCCATTTTTGTAAAATTGGTAGTAAAGTCCCCACATTCACCACTGATTTCAGTAATTTCAGTCTTCTTTTTTTTTTCTTAGTCAATCTAGCCAAATATTTGTTAATTTTATTGATCTTTTCAAAAAACCAGCTTCTGGTTACCTTGATTTATCTAGTGATTTTGTATTATCTATTTTATTTATCTCTACACCAATATTTACTATCTTCTTCTTTAAGGTTTAAAGTTAGTTTATTAATTTGAGAAATTTCTTTTTTAATGTAAGCATTAAAAGCTACACTTTTCCCTCTTAGTATTGCTTTCACTGCCACCCATAAGTTTTGGTATGTTGTGTTTTGTTTTTTTTTCTCAATTAAGGTACCTTTTCTATGTTCCTTTTGATATCTTCTTTGACACATTGGTTGCTTAAGACTGTTGTTTGATTTCCACATATCTGTGAATTTTCCAATTTTCCTTCTTTCATTGATTTCCAGCTTCATTTTATTGTTATCAGAAGAGATACTTTGTATTTCAATCTTTTTAAATTTATTAAGGCATATTTTGTAGCCTAAAATACTATCTAGCTTAGAGAATGTTCCATGTGCCATGGAGAAAAATGTGTATTCTCTGTTCTTCGGTGGATTATTCTGTATGTCCATTAGGTCTAATTGGCTTATGGTATTGTTCAAGTCCTCTATTTCCTTATTGATTTCCTGTCTGATTGTTCTATCCATTATTAAAAGTGTTGTGTTTCATTATTATTGTGAAACTGATTGTTCTATCCATTATTGAAAGTGTTGTGTTTCAATTATTATTGTAAAGCTCCAATTATTGTTGTAAAACTGTCTATTTCTCTCTTCAGTTCTGTCAATGTTTGCTTTATATATTTTTGGTCTCTGATGTTGATGCATATAAGTCTCTAATTGTTAGATCTTCCTGACGAATCAACTCTTTAACAATATAAAATGTCCTTCTTTGTATCTTGTATTAGTTTTTGACTCAAAGTCTGTTTTGTCTGACATTGGTATAGCCTCCCTTGCTCTCTTTGGTTACTATTTTCATGGAATATCTTTTTCTATCCTTTTATTTTCAACTTGTGTGTGTTCTCAGATCTAAAGTGAGTAAGTTTCTTGTAGACAGAAGACAGTATATAATTGGGTCTTGTTTGTTTTTTTTTTTTTTCATTTTTTTAACATTCTTCCAATGTATGCTTTTTGATTGGAGAGTTTAATTCATTTACAAAAAAGTCTTACTTATAAGGAAGAACTTACTTCTGCCATTGTGTTATTTGTTTTCTGTATTGCTTACAACTTTTTTGTCCCTCATCTTTCACATCACTGCCTTCCTTTGTGTTTAGTTGATTTTCTGTAGTGACATGTTTTGATTCCTTTTTTATTTCCTTTTATATATCTTTTGTCAATATTTACTTTGTGATTGCCATTGGGATTATCTACAACATCCTAAAGTTATAACAATTTACCCTAACTTGATATCACTTTAACTTCAATTGCACTAATTGTACTCCTTTGTAGCTTTTCCCCTCCCCTTTATGTTACTGATGTCACAAATTACAGCTCTATATATTTTGCACCCATGAACATTAATATATAATTATTTTTATGCATTTGTTTTTTTCTTGTTTTTTTCATATATGGTTTAGTTGATTTTCTTTAGTTCTTTGTCTGTGTTTCCCATTAGTTCCTTGAGCATATTTACAACAGTTTTTAAAGTCTTTACTAGTAAAGACAGTTTTTGTCAATTTAAATTGCTCCTTTGAATTAGTTGTATATTCCTTTTTATTTGCACACCTTGTGAAATTTTTCTGAAAACTAAAAGTTTGATTATTATAATGTGGTATCTCTGGAAATCAGATTCTCCCTCATTTCCACTGTTTGCTGTTTTTTTCAATTGACTGTTGAAGCTGAAGTAGTTAATTTGAGACTTCTCCAAACTATCTTTACAAAAACTATTCCTTATTGTGTGTGTGTTCACTGAAGTTTCTGGTCCTTAGCTCATGTCCAACTAATGATTTGACAGAAATTTCCATGAATTCCAGAAACTGAAACAAACAAACAAATATGGAATCATTCACTTCCAGTCTTTGCAAGCTTGTTCTGTGCTGGGGAAGTCCTTCGCTGATTAGCTAAGCTTTCTCCGAGCTCATGGAGCAGCCTGAGGTGAAAGTTTAAGGTCTTCTCAGGACTTTTTTTCAGCATGTTTCTTGTTTGGGCATGCACATGGCTTTATAAATTTCCCTATTATACATGGCTGCTTTTGAATGTCCTAATTTCCCAATGAGTCTTAACCCAGCTTCTTATTCAGTCCTCATATGGTGTACTGTATGTCTCTGCCCATGCTTTCTTTCCCAGCTGTAGGTTTGTAGTGTCCTTGTAGCTTTTACAAAAAGTGTCCAGTGCTTTTCCTGCCTGTGTTCCAAGTTATGCAAAATAGAGACAAGTGATTAAGTCCTGCAGGTAGACCCCAGGCAGGTTAGAACAAATATTCACAATATTTTGCAAATAAGATCTGTTATTTTCCCTCCTGTTTGAGGTAGGGAACCAGGAACCAGGTTGTCACTGCTCAAGACCAAGACTGCTGCTCTGCAGGAAGTGGTTGGGCAAAGGTAAATAAAAATGACAAAACTTTTCTATCATTTTAAAGATGGCTATTTTTTCATTGGGCTTTTGCTTGGTTGCTGTAATCCTTTGTTTTCTAGAGCATCTACAAAGTTGGTCCAGACAGCTTCTGATTGTTTTTTGATGTTTCTGTGAGGGTACAACAGCTTGGAGCTTCCTAGCCTGCCATTTTGCTCAAACTAATCTAAAGCACAAAACAAAAACAAACTAAAAGAAGGATGATGAGGAAGACAAAGAGAAGAATGGGAGGAAAGGAGGAGAACTAGGAGGAGGAGTAGGAAGACTAATAAACAGACAAATAAAAATTAGACTATTCAAAATAAAAGAGTGGTTTTTTGGTTTATTTCCCATCATTTTATTCAAATTGGTGAATCTCAAATTTTTAAGAGTTATACTATTAAGTACCAATTATTACCAAAGTAAATATGATTGAAGCTGTCTGGTCCCTCAGCCCTTACCCTTTCTTACATGAAAATCTCTGGGATCCTTTTGCCAGTTTTACTGGAGTTAAGTCAGAAGAGTAAAGCAAGCAGCTTCAATCTCTCTCCAAATTTTATTGCTTAGACAATGGGGCCCATTTAGGAAACATTATGACAGAGTCATAAACTAACTCAACTCACGTTAACAAATTAATCAAGTACGAAAAATGGCTTATGAAAGAAGCTTGGGTAGATGTTGAGAGACAATTTTCCCTAAAAAAGGTACAAGTTTTTTCACATTTCAAGCTACCAAGAATTTAAGAGCAAAAACTAATAATAAAAATTAACATATCTGTTCCACATGTACAAATAAGAGGACTGGCAGATGTGGAATCTTGTGATTTGATGATATTGAGCCCTGTCTGTCACTTAACATCAATTCAAATTCTGACCTGTGTGTTCTTTTCTGCTGCTTTAAATCCTTTTGGCCCGAATTTCATAACTTGTTCTCAAGTGTCTTCTACTTCTTGCATTGCATTTGAGTTCTGAATTAGATTTTATATTTATGAAAGACGTTGAGCTGAAAGTGGTCAATCAGAATTCCTTGTAGTAGAAGAATTATGGGCTAGAGTCAACGTTAAGTTATCCACCTCTGACATTTTGGGAGATTGGTCTTATATCAAACCTGAGAAAAGGGGCTGCAAACTGCATTTCACCAAGCTCCACATATTACCTCTTAAGAACCATCAGATTAAGATTGGATAAAGAAAGCCTCTAAAGATGGCATTAAGTTTGCCTATGATAAATGGGTTTGTGTGTGGCTTTAGTTGTCTCCTGCTGCTAAAGTCAATGAAATTTCAGTTCTCATTAACTCTTAGTTTTTGCCTCTCTTGAAGGTACTTCACATAATGTATTTTGATCAATTGAATTCAACATTAAATAGATCAAGACTTGCACAGATTCCCAGGAATTATCAGCCAAGTTGACTTAGAGATGCTATGTACAGATGATAAGACTAGATAGACCCTCTTGCTCATGCTCTTTCCCTGGTGGCAGGGATTTCTATATGGACCCTTGTGCTCCATGGAGAGGCAACATTTACAACATGTCCTTTAATAAGTATCAAGAGTGTTTTTATTGTCCGTTATGAATAAGATATATATATATACACATACATACAAAATATATACATTTATGTTTGTGTATATATATATAGTATGTATATATATAGCTTATTGATAATGTACAGTAAAAGAATACTTGATACTTTTTAAAGGCCATGCTGTAAACACATATATATTACATGTATGCATATATATGTACATGCATATATTACATATGCATATACACACAATTTTTTGTTTGGTGTTTAACAGATCCTACATTACAGTTTAATTAACATTCATGAAGTATTATGTTTTTTGTGTGTGTGTGTGTGAGAAAGATCAGCCCTGAGCTAACATTTGATACCAATCCTCCTCTTTTTTTGCTAAGGAAGATGGGCCCTAGGCTAACATCCGTGCCCATCTTCCTCTACTTTACATGGGATGCCACCACAGCGTGGCTTGACAAGTACTCTATCAATGTGCGCCCAGGATCTGAACTTGCAAACCCCGGACACCACAGCAGAGTGTGCGCACTTAACCGCTGCATCACTGGGCCAGCCCCTGAAGTATTGTGTTTTTTAATAATGCTCTAATCTAATTGTGAGTCGGGTGCAGCAACTGCATTATAGTATGATTAAAGAAATACAATACTTCATGAATGTTATATGATTGAATCAATGAGTATGCAAAAGAGGGAGTGATGCCCATAAACTGAGGGAAGCTTCCATAGATGAGAGGGAATATGAAATACAATAAAAAGAGAGGGTGAAGCTTAGTCAAATCTTAAGGTATAGGAAGGGCTTGTAGGTCAGGAATGGCATGGTATAAAGACAGAATGAACACAGCGTGTTCAGAGATCAAAGAAATAAGCAGTTCCTCTGGAGTGGATGTTGATAGATGGGAGAGACACATACAATGGTGAAAGTAGGTAGAAACCAATCCTTATTATGTAAAACTTTTCCTAGTAAAAGAATCCAAGATATTTTTCATTTAGATCCATAAATAGATTAACAGAATGTAGGAGTTAACATAAATTGGAGTTATCACTTGCAAGAAAATGTGCTGCAAAATATTGTAGCTCTGACTTATGTAAATAAATCCATAAATGGGTAGGTATGTGTATGTATGTGTATGTCTTTCAAAGTTTACTGATCACCTGTATAACCTCGAAATATTATTGGGATAAAGCTACTCAGAATACCTAAATTTGCAAAATCGTAAAAGTAATAAAGCGATATTCTGTTGATAAAATCTTTTTTTTTTAAAGGTTAGATTTCACATCTCCTGGAGGTTGCATAAATTTAGAAAACAAAAAATATTCACAAGGCCTGCTTCAAGAAAAGAAAATAATGCAATAATAAGTAATAAGCAAACATTATTTGCTGTATCAATGGATATTCTATGTTATTCACTTCTAGTTTGGTGCAATAAGCAAAAGAGACTCAAGGCCTCACTCTGGGTGTTATGGACAACAAATCAGCAGGGCCATGTTCCCCTTTCCTAGAGTAAAGGATTTTCCACCAAGACCAGCTTTCTTCAGCCTCCAACGGATAAAACTCCATGGATTTTAAGATATTTCATCTCAGATAATGGAATATTGCTAGTGCTCTAAAGCAGAATATAAGAGCCAAACAGTGTGTATAATCCTTTTACTTACTTTTTTTTTTTTCTGGTGAGGAATATTGGCCCTGAGCTAACATCCGTTGCCAATCTTCCTCTTTTGTGTTTTGTTATTTTTTGCTTGAGGAAGATTAGCCCTGAGATAACGTCTGTGCCAATTTTCCTCTACTTTGTATGTGGAATGCATCCACAGCATGGCTGATGAACAGAGTAGGTCCGCACCCGGGATCTGAACCTGCGAGCCTGGACTGCCAAAGCAGAAAGTGCAGAGTCTTAACCACTCTGGCCATGGGGTCAGGCCCCTGCTTACTTTTTAAAAAGGTAGTTCCTCAGAGAGAAGAGGACCTTCCACTGAACGGAGATCCACAGCATGTCCAAAGGATGTCTCTGGATTCTACTCAGCTCTCCATGGATGAATATGAGTGGAGAACAGCCATGACAATCAGGAAAGAAAAAGAAATAAAAGACATCCAAATTGGAAACAAAGAAGCAGACTACCTCTATTTGCAGATGGCGTGATCTTGTATATAGAAAATTCTACAGATCCACTAAAAATCTAGTTGAACTAGTAAATAAATTAAACAAAATTGCAGGTTATAAGGTCAACATATGAAAACTAAGTGTTTTCCAATATACTTGCAATGAACAGTGCAAAAAAGAAATTAAAATAACAATTCCATTTATCATATTATCCAAAAGGATAAGGTGCTTAAGAATGTATTTAACTAAAGAAACATAAATGTATACTCTGAAAGTTATGAAACCTTAAATAAAAAACAGCCCATATTCACTATCAGAAGACTTAGTATTATTAAGATGGCAATACTCTTCAAATCTACAGATTCAATGTAATCTCTACGAGAATCCCAATTGACTTCTTTGTAGAAATGGCCAAGCAGATTCCAAAATTCATATGGAATTTCAAAAGACTCAGAACAGAATCAATAATCTTATAGAGAACAAAGTAAGTGAATCCACATTTCCCAATTTCAAGACATGCTACAAAGCAATGATAATCAAGAGAGTGTGGAGAGAAGTCAAGATGGTGGGGTAGGCAGACTCTGAACTCACCTCTTCCCATGGACGCAGCCAATTTACAACTACTCTTGGAAAAATCACCCCTGAGAGACAACTGAAAACTGGATAAGAAGAACCTCTGCAATAAACGACAATCCTAATCATGGTAGAAGAGGCAGAAATTCCCTTCTGGAGAGAAAAAAATGCCACCCTCACAAGCAGCGAAGCTTCACGGCCATTGGGGAGCAACCCAAAGGTACGCAGCCCTCCCTGGAGGAGTGGGGGCCCTGAACTGGGGAGCAGGCCCACTAGGCATTTTTTGGACCCAGCACAACTGAGATGAGTGGAATAATATCTGACTTTGCTTGCTACTAACAACATTGGGGCATACCCCCAGAAAAGCTGGTTAACAAAGAAATTAAAGCTGACTCATAAAGGGCCCACATGCAAATTCACCCATTGCAGAAAGCAACCTAAAATCACCAGAAAGAAAGGTGCACAGTCCTTTGGTGAACAGAGACTCACCTGATAGGCTCTGAGTGCATCTCTGTGAGAGGTGAGACCTCTCCAGTGACTGGGACATTGGTGGTGGGCATGGTTGTGACCTGGTGTTGGCATGCTGATGTAGATGCTGGCAGGTGCCATTGGAGTTCTTCCCCTGGCCTGCTAGCCCAGGGTCAGCGGCACCCACTACAGCATCAATTTAATCCATCTCAGCCAGGGCAGGCAGCCTACCCTGGGACTGGCCCCACCCAACAATAAGCCCTTGGGAAACTTGTGGGCTTGCTAAGTGAACTGCCTATATTCTCTGCAGCCTGGTGAGTGGGCCCACCTCTGTGGGGCAGCGCATGTGCAAGGAGTGGATGGAGAGTGTTGGGCAGTGGTGGAGTGTGTGGGGCTTCCACCTTGGAGAGACTGGGTCCACTTCAGGAGGTTGGGGCACATGCATGGGGCAAGACTGTGTTGACTGTGTTTGTGAACCTGTGGGCAGTGGGGCATGTCAGCTGACGACGTTTTGTGCTTCTTAAAGAGCAACATAGCGGCTTGGCCCCACCTTCCAAAACCTGAAACAATTGGATGCTCCTGTGCCTGAGGCCACTCCCCCCAGCTGCAATCCTCAGAGAGCTGACAAGAGCCTTAAAGGCTGGAGGCTTATAGAAATTGTAAGCTCCTGAGCCTAAAAACCTGCCATTGTGAGGTCCTACTCATTTAATAGAAATACTGCAACAGGAATTTGCTGTTAGACCTTGCAGCCAACTGTGCTGGGTCTCCCCATATCCGATAAAGAGACTGAAGGGCCCATAACAACTACAAGCAGCTGAGCATTAAAACAGCTGGCCAGGGGGACAGATCAGCCTCCCTGGGTACCTACAGCAAGAGCAACCATGCCACAACAGAAGGAAACACATAGCCCAAATAGGGGTCACTCCTGGAACATTCAGAACTGAGGGAAGCACACTGCTGGGCCTCATAAGGCATCATTTATATAAGGTCACCTCTCCAAGAACAGGAGATGTAGCTGACCTACCTAATACATAGACACAAACACAGAGAAAGTGGCAAAATGAGGAGGCAAAGGAATAAGCTACTAGTAAGGGAACAGGATAAAACCCCAGAAAAGGAACTAGATGAAACAAATGAGCAACCTACCTGACAGAGAGTTCAAACAAAGAGTGGTAAGGATGCTCACTGATCTGGGGAGAAGAATAGATGAATTCAGTGAGAACATCAACAAAGAAATGGAAGATATAAAAAAGAACCAATCAGAAATGAAGAATACAATACTGAAAATGAAAAATTCACTAGAGGGACTCAAAAGCAGAGTAGAGGATACAGAAGAAGGGATCTGCGAACTGGATGGAAGACTAGAAGAAATCACCCAAACTGAACAGATTAAAGAAAAAAGAGTTAAAAAGAGTGAGGACAGTCTAAGGGACCTCTGGGACAACATCAAGGGCACTAACATCCATGTTATATTTGCCCCAGAAGGAGAAGAGTGAGACAAAGTGGCAGAGAATCTATTTGAAGAAATAATAGCTGAAAACTTCCCTAACCCAAGGAAGAAAACAGATATCTAGGTACAGGAAGCACAGAGAGCACCAAAGAAGATAAACCCAAAGAGGCCCACACCAAGACACATCATAATTAAAATGTCCAGAATTAAAGATAAAGAGAGAATCCTAAAAGCCACAAGAGAAAGACAAGTTACATACAAAGGAAACGCCATAAGGCTATCAGCTGACTTCTCAGCAGAAACCTTACAGGCTAGAAGGGAGTGGCATGATATACTTGAAGTGCTAACAGGCAAAAATCTACAGCCAAGAATACTCTACCCAACAAGATAATCATTCAAAATGAAAGAAGAGAAAAAGGTTTCACAGATGAGCAAAATTTAAAAGAGTTTGTCACCAAGAAACCATTACTACAGGAAATGCTAAAGGGACTTATTTAAGGTGAAAAGAGAAGACCACAAATAGGAAAAACTATCTATTTCCATGATAAGTGGGTAATGGAGACAAACGCACAAAAAAAGAAGTTAGATATGATATCAAAATCATAAAATGTGGGAGGAAGGGAGTTAAAGAGTAGAGCTTTCAGATAGAGGTCAAACTAAAGACATCATCAACCTAATATAGATTGTTATATACGTAGGTTACTGTATATGATCTCCATGGTAATCACAAACCAGAAACTTATAGTAAATACACAAAAAACTGAGTGAAAGGAACCCAAACATAATACTAAAGAAAGCCATCAAACCACAAGGGATGAGAGCAAGAGAAGAAGAAAGGATCAGAGAAGAACTACTAAACCACCAAGAGAAAAAATTTAAAAAATGGCAGTAAGCACATAGTCACCAATAGCTACTTTAAATGTCAATGGACTAAATGCTCCAATCAAAAAGCATAAGGTGGCTGACTGGATTAAAAAAACAAGACCAATATATACACCGCATACAAGAGACAAAATTCAGATCTAAAGACACTCACAAAGTGAAAGTGAAGGGATGAAAAAAGATACTCCTTGCAAATGACAATGAAAAGAAAGCTGGGGCAGCAATACTCATATCAGATAAAATGGTCTTTCAAACCAAAATGGTAAACAGAGACAAAGAAGGACACTATATAATGATCAAGGGAACGATGCAATAAGAGGATATAAAACTTGTAAATACCTGTGCAACCAATGTAGGAACACCTAAATATATAAAGCAATTATTAACAGACATAAAAACAGAAATAGGCAGTAACACAATAATAGTAGGGGACTTTAACACTCCACTTACACCAATGGATAGATCATCCAAACAGAAGATCATCAAGGAAACATTGCCCTTAAATGACACACTAGAACAGACGGATCTAGGAGAAATATACAGAACATTCTATCCAAAAAACTGAAGAACTCATATTCTTTTGAAATGCACATGGACCATTCTCCAGGATTGATCACATATTAGGCCACAAAACAAGTCTCCATGAATTTAAGAAGTATGAATTAATACCAAGCATCTTTTCTGACCACAAAGGTATGAAACTATAAATCACCTATAGGAAGAAAATCAGAAAAGCCACAAATATGTGGAGATTAAACAAAATGCCACTGAACAACGATTGGGTCAACAAAGACATCAAAGAAGAAATCACAAAATACCTGGAGACAAACGAAAACGAAAATATGACATGTCAGAATTTATGGGATACAGCAAAAGCTGTAAGAGGGAAGTTTATTGTGATATAGGTCTAACTCACCAAACAAGAAAAATCTCAAATAAATAATCTAACAATGCACCTAAGGGAACTGGAAAAAGAAGAACAAACAAAGCCCCAAATCAGTACAGGAAGAGAAATAATAAAAATCAGAGCAGAAATAAAAAAATTAAGAAAACCAAGACCTGGTTCTTCGAAAAGATAAACAAAATTGACAAACCTTTACCTAGACTCACCAAGAAAAAAAGAGAGAAGGCTCAAATAAGTAAAATCAGAAATGAAAGAGGAGAAATTGCAACAGACACCTCAGAAATACAAAAGATTATAAGAGAATACTACGAAAAGCTATATGCCAACAATACAATCTGGAAGAAATGGATAAATTCTTAGAATCATACAACTTTCCAAAAGTGAATCAAGAAGAAATGGCGAATTTGAATAGGCCAATCACCGGTAAGGAGATCGAAATGGTAACCAGAAACCTCCCCGAAATAAAAGTCCAGGACCAGATTGCTTCCCTGGTGAATTCTACCAAACATTCAAAGAAGACTTAATACCTATCCTTCTCAAACTCTTCCAAAAAATTGAAGAGGAGGGGAAGCTCCCTAACTCATTCTGTGAAGTCAACATTATCCTGATACAAATACCAGACAAGGACAACACAAAAAAAGAAAATTACAGGCCAATATCACTGATGAACATTGATGCAAAAATCCTCAACAATACTAGCAAATCACATACAACAATACATTGGAAAGATCATACACCATGATCAAGTGGGATTTATTCCAAGGATGCAGGGATGGCTCAACATTAGCAAATCAATCAACACCACATTAATAAAATGAAGAATAAAAATCACATGATCATCTCAATAGATGCAGAGAAAACATTTGACAAGATACAGCATAAATTTATGATAAAAACTCTGAATAAAATGGATATAGAAGGAAAGTACCTCAACATAATAAAGGTCATATGTGACACACCCACAGCTAATATCATCCTCAATGGTGAAAAACTAAAAGTATCCCTCTAAGAACAGGAACCAGACAAGGAGGCCCACTCTCACCACTCCTATTTAACATAGTATTGGAAGTCCTAGCCAGAGCAATCAGGCAAGAAAAGGAAATAAATGTGATCCAAAATGGAAAAGAAGTGAAACTGTCACTATTTGCAGATGACATGATTTTATACGTAAAAAACCCTAATTAATCCACCAGAGAACTTTTAGAAGTAATAATGAATATGGTAAAGTTGCAGGACACAAAATCAACATACAAAAATCAGTTGCATTTCTATACATTAACAATGAAGTAGCAGAAAGACAAATTAAGAATACAATCCCATTTACAATTGCAACAAAAAGAATAAAATACCAAGGAATAAAATTAACCCATAGGTGAAAGATCTGTACACTGAAAACTGTAAAACATTGCTGAAAGAAATTGAAGAAGACACAAAGAAATGGAAAGATATTCCAGGCTCTTGGATTGGAAGAATTAACCTATTTAAGATGTCCATGTCCCCCAAAGCAATCTATAGATTCAGTGCAATCCCTATCAAAGTTCCAACAACGTTTTTCATGGAAATAGAACAAAGAATCCTAACATTTATATGGAACAACAAAAGACTCCGAATAGCCAAAGGAATCCTGAGAAAAAAGAACAAAGCTGGAGGTATCACACTCCTTGATTTCAAAATATACTACAAAAGCTATAGTAACCAAAACAGTATGGTACTGGCAGAAAAACAGACACACAGATCAATGGAATAGAATCAAAAGTGCAGAAATAAACCCACACATCTATGGACAGCTAATCTTCAACAAAGGAGCCAAGAACATACAACGCAGAAAGGAAAGTCTCTTCAACAAATGGGGTTGGGAAAACTGGACAGCCACACGCAAAAAAATGAAAGTAGACTATTATCTTACACCATACACAAAAATTAACTCAAAATGGATTAAAGACTTGAATGTAAGACCTGAAACTATGAAACTTCTAGAAGAAAACATAGGCAGTACGCTCTTTGACATTGATCTTAGCAACATAATTTCAAGTACTTTGTCTGACCGGGCAAGAGAAACAATAGAAAAAATAAACAAATGGGACTACATCAAACTAAAAAGCTTCTGCACAGCAAAGGAAACCATCAACAAAATGAAAAGACAACCTAACAACTGGGAGAAGATATTTGCAAACCATATATCTGATAAGAGGTTAATCTCCAAAATATGTAAAGAACTCATACAGCTCAACAACAAAAAAACTAACTACCCGATTGCTAAAATTAGGTTTAAAAAATTGGCAAAAGACCTGAACAGACATTTTTCCAAAGAAGATATTCAGATGACCAACAGGCACATGACAAGATGTTCAACATCATTAACTATTAGGGAAATGCAAATCAAAAATACAATGAGATATCACCTCATGCCCATCAGAATGGCTATAATTAACAAGACAGGAAACACAAGTGTTGGAGAGGATGTGGAGAGAAGGGAACCCTCATACACTGCTGGTGGGAATGCAAACTGGTGCAGCCACTATGGAAAACAGTATGGAGATTCCTCAAAAAATTAATGATAGAACTACCATGCAATCCAGCTATTCCACTGCTGGGTATTTATCCAAAAAACATGAAATCACCAATGCATAAAGATACATGCACCCCTGTGTTTGGCATTATTCACAATATCCAAGACTTGGAAGCAACTTAAGTGCCCAGCAAGGGAGGAATTGATGAAGATGTGGTATATATACACAACGGAATACTACTCAGCCATAAGAAATGATGAAATCCAGCCATTTGTGACAACATAGATGGACATTGAGGGTATTATACTAAGAGATATAAGACAGAGGGAGAAAGTCAAATACTGTAGGATCCCCCTCATTAAGTAGTAGATAAAAACAACAACAAACACATAGAGACAGAGATTGGATTGGTGGTTACCAGAGGGGAAGAGGGAATGGAAGAGGGTGAAAGGGATAATTAGACACGTGTGTGTGGTGATGAATTGTAATTAGTATTTGGGGGGTGAACATGAGAATAAGATGTAATAGACCCATATGTCCATGGTCATATGGGTCAAAAAAACCTGATTTTTAATGAAGGTCCCCTACTATTCAATGGGGAAAGAAAAGTTGTCTCAACAAAAAGTGCTAATACGACTAGATAGCTACATACAAAGGAATGAAGTTTGCTCTTATCATATAAAAATACCCACTGAGATAGCTAAATTTAAAAATAATAAAAATAATAAAAAAAAACAATAACAAGTATTGGCAAAGATATAGGGAAATGGGAGGCCTTATGCACTGCTAATGAGACTGTCAAATGGTGCAGCCATTTTGGAAAACAGTATGGTTGCTCCTCGAATGATGAATCATGGAATTACCATAAGACTCAAGCAATCTCACCCCTAGGTATATACCCAATAGAAATGAAAACCTATTTCAACATAAACTTTTACATTATTATTTGTAGTAATATTATTCATCATACTCAAAAGGTAGAAACATTCCAAATGTTTATCAATTGATGAATGGATAAACAAAGTATGGTATATCCATTCAATGAAATATTATTTACCAATACAATGAATGAAGTACTGATACATGTCACAACATGGATGAACCTTGAAGCATCAGGCTTAGAGAAAGAAACCAGTCACAAAAGACAAAATATTACATAGTTCCATTTATATTAAATGTCCAGAATGGGGGAATCTATAGAGACAGAAAGTTGATGAGTGGTTGCAAAGGGTTGCAGTACGTGGG
The DNA here is from genome assembly GCF_020826845.1 of Diceros bicornis minor. Classification (NCBI taxonomy): domain Eukaryota; kingdom Metazoa; phylum Chordata; class Mammalia; order Perissodactyla; family Rhinocerotidae; genus Diceros; species Diceros bicornis. The sequence continues at coordinate 9,371,928 of NC_080749.1, read as the reverse complement.
GGACTAGGGGGTCATAGCTAAAAAGTATGAAATATTTTTGAGGTGATAAAAATTGACTGTAGTGATGGTGGCACATATATATGAATACACTTAAAACCATTGGTTTGTACACTTTAAATGGGTGAATTATATGATATGAATGTATGATATATAAAATATAATTCAATAAAACTTGACGAGCACATGATTTTCTGTTTTGCTAACCTGGCATTCTGAGTTTCCTCCTTTCTCAATAAAGCCCAATTCTTAACCCACAACTTGTGAAGGTATGGAATTATTTCTGACCCCTTGAACAAGAGATGATACCCAGGGTCATCAAGATGGGTCATTCCTGACTTCAGTCCCCCTCACAAGAATACTAACTAACAACTATTAATAAACAAGACAACATTTAGAAAATCCCACAACCTGAGAGTGAGGCTTAAGCAACCCCCCAGATCACAGAGACCAGGAAGGATCACATTAGAGGATAAGAGGAGCCATTTCACTTTGAACCCATTACCCCTCCCCTAGTTTGGCACAGCACTACACTGAGAAGGTCCCCTTTGGCCCATGGTTTCTCCAGTAGGAAAAAGAGAACCCAAGTGGATACCCAGGCCCTCCAGGATTGAAGGATACTTCCTGAGAGGCCTCACTGGGGGAGCCTGTGAGACTTGACTTTGGGGAATGAGATAGAGATGGAGAAGTGGAATGAAGCTTACAGCAACCAATGATTAGATCTTGGTGAACTACATTCCTCCTTACAGCAGCAACCAAGCAGAGATTTCAGCTCGTTACTCTGCCATGTGCAGAGCTAAGCCAGTATCCCCAGATGACCAGAGAGCTTGGTGGGCAGTTCTGCCTGATTTGTATCCCCAGTCAATGAGCTGTACTGGCCATGGAGCCCAATCTACAGCTCTGTCCAGGCAGGGAAGCAAATTTGAAGCCCCACTCAACTGCTGAGTATAGCCTCCAGTATTGCCCAAATGAGAAGCCTGGTCAGAGAACCTGTATAGCTGTATAACCCATCCTACAACTGCAATTGCAGTGGTCTCTGAGCAAAGATTTCAGCTAGTGGTTCTGCCCATCTGCAGTCAAGTCAGTGTCCCTGTATGGCCAGAGAGGTTGGTGGAAAGTGCTGCCTGATTCAGGTCCCAGTCAGTAAGCTATAACAGCCATGGAGACTGTTCTATAGCTCTACCTGGACAAGGAAGCAAATTTGAAGTTCTGTCCAACTGCAGACTAGAGCCTTCAATCCCACCTGTTCCAGAAGCCTAGCCAGAGAAAGTGGGCATCCATGGACCCCATCCTACAGCTACACTTGCACTGGCACCAAAGCAGAGCTCACAGCCAGTGGCTCTGCCTATCTCCAGAGCAAAACTGGTGGCCCCATTTGGCCATGTAGCTCAATTAGCAGTTCTACCTGATTTGTGTCCCAAGCCAACAAGCTGTACCAGCTGTGAAGCCTATTCTACAACACTGCTTGGGTAAGAAAACAAATTTGCAGATTCTCCAAAATGCTGAGTGTAGCTTCCAATCCTACCAATCCAAGAAGCCAGGCCAAAAAACCTTAGCATCTACAGAAACTATCCAACAGCTGCCTTTGGACAAAGAGCCAGTCCAGCATTCCTGCCCAACTGTTAAGGAAACCTCTGACACCAAACAATAAGGATCCTGGATAGTGACCCTGAACAGCCTCAGAACCCAACCTATGGTACCACCCAGCTGAAACACCCAGCCAACAGCCCCACCTCAAAGCAGAGCCCAGTCTATGGCCTTGCCCAATTGCTGAACACAACCTGCAACCTTTCCCAGGCAGGGAGGCTGGCCAGTGATGCCACTCAATCATGGAGCATAGCCTGTGCCCCAGCTGATGAGGAAGGCTGGACAGTGACCCTGACTGACCACAGAGCACAGTCTACAGCCCCACCTCACCGCAGAACACAACTGCAGGCCCCTCCTAACCAAAAACCCCAACCAGTGACCCTGCCCAACAGCATAGCATAGCCAGTAGCACATCTTATGATAAAGCCAATTCTGCAGCCCCAGGCAACTTCACGGAACAGTCTACATTACCACCTGGTTGTAGAATACAGCCTCCGACTTGTCCGACCGCAAAGCCCTGCCTGTGGCCCCACCTGAAGACAAAGTCCAGCCAGTGGCATCAGCTGATTGGGGGAGCACAGACTGGATTCCACCAGTACAGGAACAATTGTAGAGCCCAGCCCATAATCCTGCTCAATCGTGGAGTCCAACTAGTGGTACCAGACTGCCAGGGAACACAGCCGGCAATATTGCCCAACTAGAGGTGATCACAGAGACCAGCTAGTGGCCCTACCTGACCCTGGAGCACAGCCAGGAGCCCCATCTGGTCAGGTAGCCCACCCAACAGCCCAATTAGAATTTGGGGCCTAGCCAGCAGGTCCGTCCAACAATGCAACACAGCCAGATTCACCCCCTGTAACCTCAGAGCACAGGAAGAGGTTTCATCCAAATAGAGATCACAGTAGCAAGACCGACTTGCCCATGGTTGCTACCAGCTGACCCATTTATACCCCCAAACTGTGCTGACTGGTGAAGGTCTACTCTGATGAAGTAAGCCTGTAAATTCTGGAAGAGGAGATTGCTAACTCAAATGCACAGATACCAATGCAGGGAATCAAGGATCATGAAAAATCAGGTAAACATGACATTACCAAAGGAAACTAATAAAGCTACAATAACTGACTCTAAAGAAATGGAGCTCTATGAACTGTCAGACAGAAAATGCAGAATAATCCTTTTAAATAAGCTTAGTGAAAAACAAGAACACACAAACACACAACTAAATGAAATTAGGAAAAGTGCATAAACAAAAGGAGAAGTTCAACAAAGAAATAGCAACCATCCAAAAAAAAAAAATACCTCAGACAGAAATTTTAGAGATGAAGAATACGATGACTTAGTTCAGAATTTAATCAAGAGCTTCAACAACAGACTCAACCAAGCAGAAAATGAATCAGTGAACTGAAAGATAGGTCATTTAAAATTTTCCAGTCAGAGAAGCAAAAAGAAAAAAGAATGAAAAAAAGTGAAGAAAGCCTGTAGGACATATGGGACACCATTAAGAAAAGCAACATATGCATTATGGGAATCCCAGAAGGGGAGGAGAAAAAGAAAGGGACACAAAGTCAATTTAAAGCAATAATGGCTGCAAACTTACCAAACTTGGAGAGAGAAGTGGACATCCAGATTCATTAGGCCCAAAGAGTCCAAATAGATTGAAAAGGGTTACACTAAGACACATTATAATTAAATCATCAAAAGTCAAAGACAAAGAGAGAATTTTGAAAACAGCAACAGAAAAACAAATCATAACATACAAGGGAACTCCCTTAAGACTATAAGCATATTTCTCAATACAAAATTTGTAGGCCAGAGAGAATATGATGATATGCTTAAAATAATGAAAGAAAAAAAAATTTCCACCAAGAATACTATATCTGGCAAAGCTGTAGTACAGAAATGAATGAGAGATAAAGACTTTCACAAATAAATGAAAGCTAATGGAGGTCATCACCACTAGACCTAGCTTAAAAGAAATGCTAAAGGGTGTTCTTCAAGTGGAAATAAAAGGATACTAAAAACATGAAAATGCAAAACTTGCTGGTAATGGTAAATCTACAGTCAAATTCATATTTTGTAATATTGTAATGATGGTTCATATATCATTTACAACTCTAGTTTAAAGGTTAAGAAACAAACGTATTAAAAATAACCATAGCTACAATGATTTGTTATTGGATCCACAATATAAAAAAGATGTAAATTGTACCATCAATAACCTAAAAGGTGAGGGAAGAAGAAGTAAAACTATAGTTTTTGTATGTTGCTGGAGTTATCAGTTCACAATAAGATGTTATAAATGCAAAATATTTTATGCAAGACTCATGTTAACCAAAAAGGAAAAATCTTTAGTATATATACATAAGAACATGATAAAAGAGTCAAAGCACACCACTACAAAAAGTCATTAAATTACAAAGGAAGACAACAATAGAGGAAGCAAGGAACAAAGGATCTACAAAATAGAAAACAACAAATATGGGAATAGTAAGTCTTTACCTATCAATAATTAATTTAAATATAAATGGATTAAATTCTCCAAAAAAAAGACATAGAATATGTAAATAGATAAAGAAACAACATCCAATAACATGTTGCCTACAAGAGACTCACTTTAGCTTTAAAGAGACACATAGACTGAGATAGAAAAATATAATTGAAGCAAATGGTAACCAAAAGAAAGTAGAATTAGCTATACTTATATTAGACTAAATAGACTTTAAGCCAAAAATGGTCAAAAGAGACAAAGAAGGTCATTCTATAGTGGTAAAGGGGTCGATTTATCCCAAAGATACAATAATTGTCAGTATTTATGCACACGACATTGGAGCATCTGTATATATGAAGCAAATAATAACACAACTAAAAAGAGAATTAACCAGTAATACAATAATAGTTGGAGACTTTTATACTCCACTCTCAATAATGGATAGATCATCTAGACAGAAAATCACCAAGGAAACAGTGGATTTGAACAATACTATTGACCAAACGGAATTAGAAGACATCAACAGAAAATTCTATCCCTAGCAACAGAATACACATTCTTCTCAAATGTAGAAGAAATATTTTCTAGGATAGATTATATGTTAAGCCAGGAAACAAGTCTCAACAAATTCAGGAAGAATATCAAATATCTCTTATGACCACAACCATATGAAACTGGAAATCAGTAACAAGAGGAAAGGTAGAAAATTCACAATAACATGAAAATTGAACACACACTCCTGAACAACCAATAAGTCGTATCCTCATATGTGGAACATGCAGTATTTTTCCTTCTGTGACTGGCTTATTTTACTTAGTTAGCATAATGTCTTCCAGATTCATCCATGTTGTTGTAAATGGGAGTAGTTTCTTCTTTTTTAAGGCTCAATAATATTCCATTGTATGGATTTGCTATATTTATCCATTCATCTATTGATGGACTCTGAGAATACACTAGTGGATGAGGGAAGTGGGGAGTTGTCTTTCAATGGGGATAAAGTTTCTGTTGTGTAAGATGAATAATTTCTAGAAATCTCCTATTTAACATAGTGCCTGTAATTAACAATATGGCATTGTGAACTTCAAAATTTGTTGAGAGTATATCTTATATTAAATATCTTACCACAACACAAAAACAAAATAAAAAACAAAAGCCAAAAAAATAAACAAAGAGACACAAGGAAACTTTGAGAGTGTTGAATATGTCTATTACCTTGATGGCGGTGATGGCATAACAGGTGTTGCCTATGTCCAAACTCATCAAATTGTACATATTAAATATGTGCAGTTCTTTATATATAAATTACACCTCAATAATGCTGTTCAAACAAACAATCATAAAAACACGAAACACGAATGGCAACAGGAATTTCCCCCAGTAGGAGAGAGAATCAATAAATGTATGAAAGACAAAAATAAAAATGTAAGAGGCTTGACTAATGGCACATAGAGGAAGAGTTAGCTGTCATACTACTGTAGGGTATATATACAATGGCAGTAATGTCTGTCTGCCTTGTAGAACCCCTAGGAAGCTCTGGGCTCTTGGAAGGCTACAAAGACAGATAAAATGTAGAAGTAAGAAATGGTGAAGAAAATACAGATATTAATTTAATGCTTTTATATGAAACAGTAGACATCCTTCACACACCTCCAGCCACAAAGCTCAACACCCAGATGTTAGCACCTAGGCTAATACAACAAAAGTTTATTCTTTATAACTTTATAAAAGCTAATGTGAAGTGAGACAACTAGTGGTTGTCAGCATCAGAAAGCTATGTCCTCCCATCCTGCAAGGGAGATGGGTCAACTTACTGTCTGGCTCCCTCTAGGCTAGTCCTAAAAAAAGAATCTTACCAGTTGACAAGAACAAAGAACTCCCAGTCGGCATTTCAATCATATCAGTCTTCAATATGAGTAGAAAATTAAGAATCATCAGACATTTGATAAAACATAGGAGAAAAAGATAGAGATAAACAAATAGAAAAGGTAGTATGGGGAGAAACATCAGTTTCTGAGGAAGAGAAATAACCAAAAAACACATTATTAACTAAACATATTATTAGTATAAACACACATTTTTAGTATGAACTCTTAATGTTATATATTAGTATAAAAAGTCTTTAAGTTTCTAATATTTTTATTTTAGCTATTCCATGTGTGAAGCAACCTCTTTGCCTCTTTAAATATACAATACACATATACATATATACAGAGAGATCTGCGCTATACAGAGATACATACATACATACATATATATGTATATATATATACTTTCTTTATTATTTCCTACAGTTATCTTAGCTGGAGGCCACTGTGGGGGCTGTCAAGACTCAGGCAGTGGGAATATGTGATTTTGTGTCCTTTCTCTTCTCACTAAAATAACCATACCAATTACCTTACCAAAGGTAGTGAATTGTCTAGGACATTTGGAGCACTTTTCATTTTCTTCCAGAAACTATTTTAACATTTGAAAATTTAATTGTCACTGTATATTTCACATGTTAAAATAGTTAATCTTTCTGAGAACCATTTAAGTGTTTTTCACTTATTATCCTATATCACTCTTCCAATAACCCAATGACATATGCTGCATTTACCCCTCTTTTACAGATAGAGCAACCACGCCAAAGTAAGTCTAAATAAAATGACCTTAGGCAGAGCCAGGTTTCAATCCCAGGTGTACTGGTGCCCAAAAGCTTAGTCTCTAATGGCTTTGATACTCTACCTCTAATGTAGAGCCTCACACATGTGAGGGGCTTGACTCTAAATCTTCAGATGATCTGCATTTTCTTTTATAGAATCCCTACATGACTAAGCCCTAGACCCGTATAACATTTCCTTATTCTTAGTGCTTCTTGTTTCTTCTAAGTATACCTGCTTCAATGTTAAGTGTTAGTTTTTTTTTTTTTCCCCTCTGAATATATTTCTTCAGGGATCATTTGATGAGCTATGTAGTTTTGCTCTGTAAGGCAATGGAGCAGACTGTTGTGATAACAGTCTCCAGAGTTGTATCAGCTTAGTTCAACCCTGCTTCCACCTCTCAAAATCTGTTTCATCATGGGGAAAATCACTGAGCTTTCTTTATAAATCAGTCAGGTCAAGTGAAAAATGTGATTCAAATTTAAGTCAGTTCATGGACTTAATGAGTAATTAAATTATACAGTTCCTATAAAGCAATGAGAATAATGTCTGGTACGTCATAAGCATTCAGTAAATGTTAACTATTACTATTAATATAATTGTTATTGTTGATCTGAGAAATAGACTGTCTCTGGAACTTCAGCAAAAGCCATATACACAGACACTTTGGGTTTCAAAGATTAAGTACTGGGGATGGGTTAGTTTGAGTATATCTTACAGGCAGTCTGATTATATCTAATAGAGGAATCAGTGAACAACTTGTCTTGCTAATGTAACACACATAACTTCATCTTTACGTTGTTCTATTCTAAGTGACCAGGAGAAGTTGGCCTTCCTCTTCTCCTTTGGGTGTCGAGTATCACTACCGGCTTCCCTGGTCTACACGACTCACCATGAATGATTCTTCGTTGTTGCAGCCAACAATCAGCCAAGAAACTTTCACTTAATGTCAACCTGAGATTGAGAAAGAGCACCATGTGAGGACTACATTCCCCTCTGTTTTGTTTAAATTAAACTTTTTATTTTGAGATCATTATAGACTTACTTGCAGTTGTAGAAAATAATTCAGAGAAAACCTCTGTACCTTTTACCTGGTTTCCCTGAATTGTAGCATCCTGCAAAAATACAGTATAATATTATAAAGAGGTTATTGACATTTCCTGTGAAGATACTGAACAATCCCATCCCCACAAGAATCCCTGGTATTAGCCTTTATAGCCACACCATTACCCCCCTTGTCTTTGATTACCAGCAAGTAATAATCTGTTCACACCTTCTATATTTTTATCAATTAGGGAATTATGTTTAAATGGAATCATACTACAGATGACCTTTCAGGATTGAATTTTTTGTTGTTGTTTTTGCTCAGCATAATTCATCCAAGTCGTTATTGTGTATTTTTCATTACTTTTGTTGCTGAGTAGTATTCTGTAGTATGGTTGTATCACAGTTTGTTTAACAATTCACTGAAGTACACTTGGGCTGTTTCCAAGTGTTTTTTTTTTTTGTGAGGAAGATCAGCCTTGTGCTAATATCTGCCAATCCTCCTCTTTTTTTGCTGAGGAAGACTGGCCCTGCGCTAACATCCGTGCCCATCATCCTCCACTTTATATGGGACACCGCCGCAGCATGGCTTGACAAGCGGTGCGTCGGTATGCGCCCGGGATCTGAACCGGCAAACCCTGGGCCGCCGCAGCTGAGCGCACACACTTAACCGCTTGCGCCACCGGGCCGGTCCCTGTTTCCAACTTTTGGCTCTTAAAGATAAAACTGCTATAAATGTTCATACAGAGGTTTTCATGTACATAAATTTTAGTTTCTCTCAGCTATATATGAAAAAGTTCAATTGATAGGTCATTTGGTAGTTGCATATTTGATAATTTAAGTAACTGCCAAATTGTTTTATGGAGAGGCTATATGATTTTTTTTCTCCACCCTCAATGAAAGAGAGTTCTTGTTGCCACACATCCTCACCAGTTTGTGGTATTATCAGTTTTCTTGGAGTGTAGCCATTCTAATAGGTGTGTAGTAGTATCCCATTGTTGTTTTAAATTGCAATTTCCTAATGACGTGTGATACTGAGAATCTTTCCATATGCTTATTTGTCATCTGTATATCTTAATTGGTGAGATGTCTTTCAGATCTTTTGCCCATTTTTTAAAAAAATGAGGTTTTTGTATTATTGTGGAGTTTTAAGCCTTCTTTAAATATTTTTGGATAGAAGCTCTTTATCAGATAGCAGTTTTTTAATATTTTCTACGTCTGTGGCATCTCTTTTCATTTGCTTAACAGTGACTTTCACAGAGCAGATATTTTAATTGCAATGAAGTCCAAATTGCTAGTTTTTCTTTCATGGATACTTTTGGCATTGTCTAAGAACTCATGGCCAAACTCAAAGTCATTTAGATTATCACCTATGTTATCCTCTAGATGTTTTAATCTTTTCCATTTTTCCGTTCAAGTCTATGATCCATTTCAAATTAATTTTGTGAAAGGAGTAAGTTTATGTATAGATTCATTTTTCTCTTTTGCATGTGGATGTTCAGTTCTAGCACCATTTGTCGAAAAGTCTATCTTTTCTACAGTGACTCACCTTTGCTTCTTTGTCAAATATCAGTTGATTATAATTTTACAACTGTAGTTGACTATTTCTGGGCTCTTCATCCTGTTCTATTGATCTCTTTGTCTGTAATTTGCCAATACAACACTGTCTTGATTGTTGTAACTTTACAGTAAGTCTTTAAGACTTGAAATATCATTCCTCTAACTTTGTTCTTCTTTGGTATTGTGTTGGCTATTCTGTGTTTATCACCTTTTCATATAAATTTTAGGATCAGTTGGTTGACATATACAAAATTGATTGATGGGATTTTGATTGGGATTGTATTTAATCTATAGAAAAAATTGGGAAGAACTGACATCTTAATATTGATTCTTCTTTCAATGAACATGGAATATCTCTCCATTTATTTAGATCTTCTTTGATTTCATTCATCAGATTTTGTCACTTTCCTCGTATAGATCTTGTACATATTTTGCTAGATATATACCTGAGTATTTTCTTTTTGGGGGGTTCTAATGGAAATGTTGTTGTATTTTTAACGTCAAATTCCAATTGTTGGTTGCTGGTACAGGCATAACTCAAAGACAGTGCAGGATCAGTTTCAGACCACCACAATAAAGAGAATATCACAATAAAGTTAGTCACACAAATTTTTTGGTTTCCCAGTGCAAATAAAAGTTATTTTTACACTATACTGTGGTCTAAGTGTGCATAACATTATGCCAAAATAAACAATGTATGTGCCTTAATTAAAAATATTTTATTGCTGAAAATGCTGACCATCATCTGAGCCTTCAGTGAGTCATAATCTTTTTGCTGGTGGAGAGTCTTGTAAAAAACACAATATCTGTGAAGTACAATAAAACAAGGTATGCCTGTATATAGGAAAGGAATTGACTTTTTTATAACCTTGTATCCTGTAAAATTACTATCATCACTTATTAGCTCCAAGAGTTTTTTGTTGATTCTTTGTGATTTTCTACATGGAGAGCCACGTCATCTGTGAACAAAGTCAGTTTTATCTCTTCCTTTCCAATCTGTATACCTTTTATATCCTTTTCTTATCTTATTTCATTACCTAGGATTTCTGCTACAATGTTGAATAGAAATAGTGAGAGGGGATGTCTTTGTTCTTGATCTTAGGGGGAAAGCATCCAGTTTCTCATCACTAAGTATGATGTTAGTTAGATTTTTTGCAGATGTTCTTCATCAGATTGAGGATATTACTCTCTATTCCTGAGTTGCTAAGAGTTGTTATCATGAATGAGTGTCAGATTTTTTTCAAATTATTTTTCTGCATTTATTGATATGGTCAAATGAGTTTTCTTCTTTAGCTTGCTGATGTCATGTACTACATTAATTAATTTCCAAATGTTGAACCAACCTTGCAAAACTAGGATAACTCCCACTTGCTTGTGGTATATAATTATTTATATACATTGTTGGATGCAATTTGTTATAGTTTTGTTGAGAATTTTTCCATCCATATTTGTAAGAGATATTGGTTTACAGCTTTCCTTTCTTATAATGTCTTCATCCAGATTTACCATGATACTGACTTCATAAGATGAATTAGGAAGTGTTGCCTCTGCTTCTTTTATCTGGAAGAGATTCTACAAAGTGGATATTTTCTTATTTAAATATCTGACAGACTTTAGTGGTGATACCATTTGAGCCTGGCACTTTCTCCTTTAGAAAGTTATTAATTATTGATTCTTCTTCTTTAATAGAGGCAAGCCTGTTTGGGTAATCTCTCTCTCCATGTGTGAGTTTTCTTAGATTGTGTTATTCAAGGAAATTGTTCCACTTTTTTTTAACACAAATTTGTGGGCATACAGTTGTCAATAATATTTCTTTATTATCCTTTTAATGTCTATGGGATTAGTAGTTATGGCCCGTCTTTCAATAGCTATGTTAGTAACTTGTGTGTTTTTCCTCCTTGGTTAGCCTGACTGGAATTTTAGCAATTTTAATGATCTTTTTTAAAAAAACTGTTTTTGTTTTCATTGATTTCTCTGCTGCCTTTATATTTTCAATTTTATTGATTACTGCTCTCATTTTTATTTCTTTTTTTCCTGCTTGTTTATGTTTATATTGTTCTTCTTTCTCTAGTTTCCTAAAGTGGAGCTTAGGTGAATGAGTTTAGATATTTTTTTATTTTCTAACTGATGCATTCAATACTAGATATTTCCCCCTAAGCAGTGCTTTTAATACATTTCACAAATTTTTCTGAGTTGTACTTAAAATATTTTCCTTGAGACTTTTTCTTTGACTCATGTGTTATTTATTTAGAAGTGTTGTTTAATCTACAAGTATTTGAGATATCCAGTTATATTTCTGTTATTGATTTCTAGTTTAATTCCACTGAGGTCTGAAAGCATACTTTATATGATTTCAATTATTTTAAATTTGTTAAAATGTGTTTTAAGGCACAGAATGTGGTCTATTTTGGTGACTTTTATGTGAGCTTAACAAGAATGTGTTATTTGGCTGATGTTAGATGAAGTGTTCTATAAATGTTCATTAGATCTGGTTGATTAATGGTGCTGTTCAGTACAACTATATGCTTACTGTTTTCTGCTTGCTGGGTACGTCAATTACTAAGAGAGATGTGTTAAAATTTCCAACTATAAATGTGGATTTGTCTATTTCTCCTTGCAGTTTTATCAGTTTTTGCCCTACATATTTGTATGCTCTGTTGCTTGGTGCACACATGCTAGGGATCATATGTCTTCTTGGAGAATTGACTCCTTTGGAATTATTTAATGCTCCTCTGTTCCCCCGATAATTTTCTTTGCTCTGAGTTCAGCTTCCTAAAATTAATATAGGTACTTAAGCTTTTGATTAGTGTTAGAATGGTATATACTTTTCTATCTCTTTATTTCGATCTATTTGTGTCTTTATATTAAAAGTGGATTTCTTGCAGACAACATATAGTTGGGTCTTCTGTTTTTTTGTTTGGTTTGGTTTGGCTTTTTAAATTCTTTTTGATCCACTGTGATAATCTCTTTTAACTGGTACATTTAGACCATTCACATTTAAAGAGATTATTGATATAGGTGGACTAATAGCTACCATATTTGTAACTGTTTTCTATTTTTTGAACTTGTTTTACATTGCTTTTTAAAAAACCTTCCCCTCTTTTTGGTACTCTCTGGTTTTAAATGACTATTTTATATTCTTTCCTGTCAGTATATCAATTAAATCTCTTTTAGAAACTTTTTAGTGCCTTCTAGGGTTCCCAATAAACATTTAAAATGGACTTCACTTTCAAATAACACAACTCTGCTTTTAAATAACACTATACCACTTCAAGGGCAGTGCACATACCTTATAAAAGGATATTCCAAATTCCTCTCTTCATCCCTTATAACATTGCTCCCATTCATTATCCTTATCCATAACAAATCCTCACTCAGTATATTGCTAACTATTATTTTGAGAAAGAGTTATCTATTAGATCAGTTAAGGACAAGAAAATATAATTTATTTTACTTTCATTTATTCTTTTTCTAATCCTCTTTGATGATACATAGATCCAAATTTCTGATCTATATCATTTTCCTTTTCTCTGAAAAATTTCTTACTTCTTGCAAGCAGGAGAATTTCCTCAATGTTTATTTGTCCTAGAATGTTTTTATTTCTTCTTTATATTTAAAAGATAATTTTGCTAGACATAGAACTCTGGGTTGGTATTTTTTTCTTTCCACATTTTAAATATTTCACTCTACTCTCCTCTTGTTTGCTTGATTTCTATAAAGAAGGCAGATATAATTTGTATCCTTGTCCCTATATAGATAAGGTGCTCTGTCTTATTTCAATATTTCTCTTGTCTTTGATTTTCTGCAGTTTAAATATGATATGCCTAGGTATAGATTTTTTAGTATTTATCCTGGTTGGTGTTCTCTGAGCTTCCTACATTTTATGTTGGTGTCTATTTTAATTTTCAAAATTAACTTTGGAAATTCTCAGTCATTGTTAATTATATTTCTTCTGTTTCTTTCTCTCTTTCTTCTCCTTCTGGTATCATTATTTTGTTATGTTTCACCTTTTGTAATTATCCCTGAGTTCTTAGATATTATATATATTTTTTAAGTCACTTTTATCTTTGCATTTTGGTTTGTGAATTTTTGACTGACATATCTTCAAACTCACCAGTTCTTTTTTGGTTATGTCCAGTGTACAGATGAACCCATCCATCAAAATTATTCCTTATTTCTATTAAAGTGTTTTTGGTTTCTAGTATTTATTTTTGATATTTTCTTAGAGTTTCCATTTCTCTCTTATATTACTCTTTTGCTCTTGTATGTTGCCCACTTCCAATTTTAGTTAGAAATCTTTAGCATATTAGTCATACTTATTTTAAATTTTAGGCCTATTATTTCCAAAGTCCCAACTATATTTAAATCTAGTTCTCATGCTTGTTTGACTTTTCACACTGTGTTTTTCTTGCCTTTTAGCATGCCTTCTAATTTTTTGTTGAAAACCAGATATGATGTATCAGGTAATAGGAATTGAAGTAAATAGGCCTTTAGTGTGAGGTTTTATTTAAACTTGCTAGAAGCTGGGCTGTTTTTAATGTTCTCCATAGCTGTAGATGTCAGAGGCTATAATTTCTTCTAGTGTCCTTGATTTTGTCTTAAGATTTCCCCAGAAAATCTCCTTATAAAGAGCCTCTTACAGATCTCTCAGTTTTTAATCCACTGTCATTATACTGGAGCTGCATTGATGTGTGGTTAGATATTGGGGAGAGAAAGCATCCTATAATTTTTTGATTAAACCTATATTCTTTGTAGGCCAAAGCCATGGGGCTGTGAGCTTCAGAAGAATTTCTTAGCCTCTTATTTGTCCCCTTATGTGAGTCTGGAAGGCCAGGGGGACTGGAATTGACTAATTGGCTCTCCCCCAGATCAGATAAGGCTATAATAGATTTCATTGAGAGCAAACTTGTGTTATGAGAAACAGAATACTTTGGGAATTTTTCAAAATGTTTACTTTCCCCTGGATGTGTTTCAAAATGTTTAATTTCTCCTCCTCCTGCTCAGATCACAAGGGGATTTTTTCTCCAATCTTCAACATGAGAACCTGGTATAGCTTGTGGAGGTAAAACTTGTGAAAATGTGAAGGTCCCCCCAAAACTAGGACCCTGAGACTTTTTCTCAAGCTAGTCCACAATCAGCCTCCAATAATTCATTAATGACAGTTTAAGTGTTCCTACCAGTTGCTAACTCCAGTAGCTTCTGCTCCTGGTAGGTTAAGCTGTGATTCTCTGCATCCCACATCTGTCCAGTTTTCAAGTGGCAGTTTTCCCTGATGAATCTAAGAAAAGTCATTGACTTTCAGTTTCTTCAGCTTTTCTATAGTCATGAGGATAAAAGTGATGACTTCCAAATTCTTTACCTGTTGGAGAAAACACTGGAATGTTGTAACTATTTTTTATTCTAGCCATTCTGATAGGTGTGTGCTAATATTTCACTGGAATTTTAATTTTCTTTTACCTATTGGCTATTGATGTTGAAGATCTTTTCATGTGCCTTTTTGCCATGGGTATATCCTCTTAAGTGAGACGTCTGTTAATGTCATTTGCCCATTTTCTTTTTCTTTCTTTTTGTTCTTTAAAACAACATTCATTTACTGCCTCACAATTGTATTGGTCCATCATGGCGGAGCCAGGTTCTCAGCTCAGTGTGTCATGGGCTGAAATCTAGGTGTTCCCCAGGATGTTTTTGTTTGGAGATTCTGAGAAAAAATCCATTTCCAAGTGCCCTCTTGTTGTGGGCAGGATTTAGTTCCTTCTAGTTGTAGGATTGAGGTCCCCATTTCCTTGCTGCCCATTAGCAGAGGACACTCTCAGGTCTAGAGGCCAAGTATGTTTCTTCACATGTGGCCCCCTTCATCGTCAAGCCAGCAATGGCACTTTAGGTCTCTGACTTCCTCATTTGCAACCAACCAAAGAAAACTCTGCTTTTAAAGGGCTCGTGTGATTAAGTAAGGCTCACCTTGATGCTCTCTGTATCTTAAGATCAACTCGTTGCAAAATTCCTTTCCAGCAGTGCCTAGATTAGTGTTTGAATAACTAGGAGAAAGTGAGTGCACACCAGGAGCCAGGAATCTAGGATGAGCATCTTAGAATTCTGCCTACCATATTAACCATGCTCTTTGAGGAGCTTCACAACCTTTGCCCCACTCCTCTTCCATCCCCAAATCCATGTATTCCATTTAACCATGTGTAGTGCTCTCACAGATATTATCACTTGATTCTTCATAAACTTAATTTCACAAGGATGGTTTCAGGGCCCCTTATAATTGGTGCCCTGCCTAACCTATCACAGATACAACTCTCTTCACCATTTAGTGACTCTGTGTGATCTGCTGCAGTAATTTTCTTCTGTGAGTTTCTTTATTCTATCTTATATTATATGTATCTTCAATGGAAGGCAGAAAGAATATTTAATTTTTTAAAATTATTTTCTCCCACTTTTCCATAGCAAAGTGATTTGAATATAGTGGGATCCCATGATTTAATTTTTTCCAGTTAATTCATGGAACATAATTTTTCCCCTAATTATGTGTCATTTTTATGTGTATTTTATAAATTAGAAAATTCCACAATGGCATGAGTTACACAGTCTTGCTGAAGGAAGAAAAGTTTGCTGCCCTTATGCAGTTGCTCATTGATGCCAGAAATTGATTTCATGTTGATTTCTTCTATGATGATTAACAATTAAGATTTATTTGCAGGCTTTTTATTTTGCTGCACATGTAGATGATCTGTTTTTCTTCAAGACTCTAACTTCTGCAAACACCATAATTATTTCTCATTCTATTTATTCCAGAAGATGGTGCTGCTGCTGCTTTTCCAACAAGTAATCATGAAACAGGAAAAAGAATGCCTTAGTAGAATATTTTATTTTATTTCATATATATACATTATTGAGGTAACATTGGTTTATAACATTATGTAAATTTCAAGTGTACATCATTGTATTTTGACTTCTGCACAGACTACATCGTGTTTACCACCACAAGTCTAGTTTCCATCTGTCACTGTAAAAACGTCCCCCTTTACCCCTTTTGCCCTTCCCCCACCCTACATCCCCACTGGTAACCACCAATCTGTTCTCTGTATCTGTGTGTTATTTTGTTGTGTTGTTTTATCTTCCACACATGAGTGAAATCATACAGTATTTGTCTTTCTCCATCTGACTTATTTTGCTTAACATAATGCCTTCAGGGTCCATCCATGTTGTCACAAATGGGAAGATTTCATCTTTTCTTCATGGCTGTGCGGCATTCCATTATACATATACACTACATCTTCTTTATCCATTCACCCATTGATCCATTAATGGGTACTTAGTACTTAAGGTTGTTTCCAAGTCTCAGCTATTATAAACAATGCTGCAATGAACATAGAGGTGTATATATCATTTCAAATTAGTGTTTTTGTTTTCTTTGGATGAATACCCAGAAGTGGAATACCTGGATCGTCTGGTACTTCTATTTTTAATTTCTTGAGAAATCTCCATACTGTTTTCCATAGTGACTGCACCAATTTACATCCCCACCAGCAGTGTATGAGGGTTCCCTTTTCTCCATATCCTCTCCAACACTTGTTATTTCTTGTCTTTTTAATAATAGCCTTTCTGATGGGCGTGAGGTGATATCTTATTGTGGCTTTGATTTACACTTCCCTAATAATTAGTGATGTTGAACATCTTTTCATGTGTCTGTTGGCCATCTGTATATCCTCTTTGGCAAAATGTCTGCTCAGATCCTCTGCCCATTTTTAAACCTGGTTACTTGTTTTTTGTTCTAGAGTTGTATGAGTTCTGTATATATTTTGAATATTAACTCCTTTTCAGTTTTGTGATTTACAAATATCTTCTTCCAATTGGTGGGTTGCCTTTTTGTTTTATTTGTGGTTTCCTTTGCTATGCAGAAGCTTTTTAGTTTGATGTAGTCCCACTTGTTTATTTTTGCTTTTGTTTCCCATCCCTGAGGAGATATTTCCAAAAAGATACTGCTGAGACTGATGTCAAAGTGTGTACTGCCTGGGCCAGCCCTAATGACCTAGTGGTTAAAGTTTAGCACTCGCACCACATCAGCAGCCCAGGTTTGTTTTCCCCATCATGAAACCACACCACCCATCTATCAGTTGCCATGCTGTGGCGGCAGCTCGCATAGAAGAACTAGAAGGACTTACAACTAGGAGATACAACCATGCACTGGGGCTTTGGAGAGGAAAAGAAAAAGAGTATACTGCCTTTATTCTCTTCTGGGAGTTTTCTGGTGTTAGATGTTGCATTCAAGTCTTTAATCCATTTTGAGATAATTTTGTGTATGGTGTAAGACAGTTGCCTACTCTCACACTTTTGCATGTGACTGTCCAGTATTCCAAATACCATATATTGAAGATATTTCCTTTCTCCATTGTATGTTCTTGGCTCCTTTGGTCAAAAATTAGCTAGTCTTAGATGTGTGGCTTTATTTCTGGGCTCTCAATTTTGTTCCATTTATCTTTGTATCTGTTTTTCAGCCAGTATCATACTGTTTTGATTACTATATGTTGAAGTCAGGGATTGTGATGCCTCCGGCTTTCTTATTTTTCTCAAGGTTGCTTTGGCTATTTGGAGTCTTTTCTTATTCCATAGAAATTTTAGGATTCTTTGTTCTATTTCCACGAAAAATATCATTGGGACTTTGATAGGGATTGCATTGAATTTGTAGATTTCTTTAGGTAACATGGACATTTTGACAATGTTAATTCTCCTAATCCGTGAGCATGGAATAAGTTTCCATTTCTTTGTGTCTTCTACAATTGTTTTCAACAACGTCTCATAGTTTCAGTGTACAGGTCATTCCCTTCCTGGTTAAATTTATTCCTTGGTATTTCATGCTTCTTGTTGTAATTGTAGTCTTGATTTCTCTTTCTGCTATTTTGTTGTTAGTGTATAGAATTGCACTCATTTTTCTATGTTGATTTTGCACCCTGCAACTTTGTTGTATTTGTTAATTATTTCTAACAGTTTTGTGGTGGATTCTTTAGGGTTTTCTATACATAAAATCATATCATCTACAAATAGTGACAGTTTCACTTCTTCCTTTCCCATTTGGATTCCCTTTACTTCTTTTTCTTGCCTAATTGCTCTGGCTAAAACTTCCAATACTATGTTAAATGAGAGTGGCAAAAGTGGGAATCCTTGTCTGGTTCCTGTTCGTAAAGGGATAGCTTTCAGTTTTCAACAGCTAGTATGATGTTACCTGTAAATTTGTGAAATATAGCCTTTATTATGTTGAAGTACTTTCTTTCTATACCCATTTTATTCAGAGCTTTTATCATAAATAGATACTGCATCTTGTCAAAAGCTTTCTCTGCATGCACAGAGATGATCATGTGATTTTTATTTTTCATTTTGTTAATATGGTGTATAACCTTCATTGATTTGCAGATGTTGAATCACCCTTGCATCCCTGGGATAAATCCCATTTGATTGTGGTGTATGATCCTTTTAATGTATTGTTATACTGAATTTGCTAATGTTTTGTTGAGAATTTTTGCACCTATGTTCATCACAATGTTGGACTGTGAATTTCTTTTTTTGTGTTGTCCTTGCCTGGTTTTGGTATCAGGGTTATGATGACCTCATAAAATGAGTTAGGAAGTGTACCTTCTTCTTCAATTTTTTGGAAGAATTTGAGTAGAATAGGTGTTAAATCTTCTTTAAATGTTTGATAGAATTCAGCAGGGAAGCCATCTGGTCCTGGGGTTTTGTTTTCTGGGAAGTTTTTTATTACTGTTTTAATCTTCTTAGTAGTGATCAGTCTATTTAGATTCTCTATTTCTTCTTGATTCAGTTTTGGAAGGGTGTGTGATTCTAACAATTTATCCATTTCTATTAGATTCTCCAATTTGTTGGCATATAGCTTTTCACAGTATTCTTTTATAATCTTTTGATTTCTGAGGTATCATTGTAATTTCTCCTTTTTCATTTATTTTATTTATTTGAGTTTATCATTTTTTTTCTTAGTGAGTCTAGCTAAAAATTTGTTGATGTCTATCTTTTCAAAGAATCAGCTCTTAATTTCAACGATCATTTCTATTATGTTTTTAATCTCTATTTCATTTGTTTCTGCTCTATTTATTATTTCCTTTTATTGATTTTGGGCTTTGTTTATTCTTCTTTTTCTAGTTACTTTAGGTGTAATGTTAAATTGTTTGATATTTTTCTTGTTTCTTGAGGTCGGCCTGTACTGCTATAAACTTCCCTCTTAATACCACTTTTGCTGTATCCCATAGATTTTGGTATGTCATATTTGCATTTTTATTTGTCTCCAGGCATTTTTTTATTTCTCCTTTGATTTCTTCACTGACAAAATAGTTTTTCAGTAGCATTTTGTTTAATCTCCACATATTTGTGACATTGTCCAGTTTTCTTCTTGTAGTTGATTTCTAGCTTCATACCATTGTGATCAAGAAAGATGATTTCAATTTTTTAATATTTATTGAGACTTGTTTTGTGGCCTAATATGTGATCTATCCTGGAGAATCTTCCATGTGCATTTCAAAAAAAAAATGTGTAGTCTGCATTTTTGGATGGAATTTTCTGTATATATCAATTAAGTCTTTCTTGTATAATGTGTCATTAAAGGCCAATGTTTCCTTATTGATTTTCTGTATGGATGATTTATCCATTGATGTAAGTGGTATGTTAAAGTCTTTCTACTATTTTTGTGTTACTGTCAATTTCTCCTTTTATGTCTGTTAATATTTGCTTCATGTATTTAAGTGCTCCTATGTCGGGTGCATAGATATTTACAAGTGTTATATCTTCCTGTTGGATTGTTCCCTTTATTATTATGTAATGCCCTTTTTTGTCTCTTTTTACAGCTTTTGTTTTAAAGTCTATTTGTCTGATATGAGTATCGCTACCCCAACTGTCTTTTCATTTCCATTTGCATGGAATATCTTTTCCCATTCCTTCATATTCAGTCTATGAGCGTCTTTAGATCTAAAGTGTTTCTATTGTAGGTAGTATAAATATGTGTTTTGTTATTTTTTTCTTATCCATTCAGTCATCCTATGTCTTTTGATTGAAACATTTAGTTAATTTACATTTAAGTTAATTATTGATAGGTATGTACTTATTGCCACTTTGTTACTTGCTTTCTGGATGTATTTGTAGTTCTTTGTTTCTTTTTTCTTCTCTAGCTCTCTGCCCTTGTGATTTGATGACTTTCTTTTCTGTTATGTTTGGGTTTGTTTCTCTTTATTTTTTGTGTATTTATTATAGGTTTTTGGTTTGTGGTTGCCGTGAGGTTCATATATAACAACCTATGTATAAAGCTATCCATATTAAGTTGATGGTCTCTTAATTTTGACCACATTCTAAAAGCCCTACATTTTTACTCACCCCCCCCATTTTGTGATTTTTACATCATATTTTACCTCTTTTAATTTCGTGTATCCCTTAAAATCTTATTGTAGATAAAGATAGTTTTAGTACCTTTGTCTTACGACCTTCATACTAGTTTTATAAGTGATTTATCCACTACCTTTACTATATATTTGTCTTTACCACTGTTATTTTTCTTTGATAATTTTCTTATTGCTATTTGTGGTCTTTTATTTTCCACTTAAAGCAGTCCTTTTAACATTTCTTGTAAACCTGAGTGGTGATGAGTTCCTTTAGTTTTTGCTTGTCTGTAAAACTCTTTATCTCTCCTTCTATTCTGAATGATAACCTTGCTGGGTAGAATATTCTTGGTTGTAGGTTTTTTCCTTTCAACACTTTGAATATATCATGCCTCTCCCTTCAAGCCTGTAAAGTTTGTGCTGAAAAGTCAGATGATAGTCTTATGGGAGTTTCCTCATACGTTACTTGTTGCTTTTCTCTTGCAGCTTTTGAGATTCTCTCTTTGTCTTTAATTCTTGTCCTTTTAATTACAACGTGTCTTGGTGTGGGCCTCTTTGGGTTCATCATTTTTGGTACTCGCTATACATCTTGTACCTGGATGTCTGTTTCCTTCCTCAGGTTAGGGAAGTTTTTGGCTATTATTTCATCAAATGAGTTCTCTGCTTCTTTGTCTCTCTGTTCTCCTTCTAAGACACAGATAATGCAAATGTTAATATGCTTGATGTTGTCCCAGAAATCCTTTAAACTGCCCTGCTTTTTTAAGAACTTTTTTTGTTCTTTCTTTTCAGGTTGGGCGATTTTGTCTACATTGTTGTCGAGATTATTGACCTCTTCTTTTGTCATCTACTCTGCTCTTGATTCCCTCTAGTGAATTTTTTATTCCAATGATTGTACTCTTGCTCTTTTTTAATATTTTTTATATTTTCTAAGTCTTTGTTGAAATTCTCACTGCATTCATGTATTCTTCTCTTAAATTTAGTGAGCATCCTTATTACCGTTACTTTGTACTCATTTTTGGTAGATTGTTTATCTCTGTTTTGTTGAGTTTTTTTCCTGAAGATTTGTCTTATTCTTTATTTAGAACAAATCCCTCTGTATTCTCATTTTGCCTACTTTTCTGCACTTATTTCTCTGTATTATGTAGATCAGCTACATCTTTCAATCTTGGAAAAGTAGCCTTATGTAGAAGATGTCTTATGGGGCACAGCAACATGCTCCCCTCTCATCATCTGTGCCAAATGCTCCAAGTGTGCCCCTGTGTGGGCTGTGTGTGCCCTTCTGTTGTGGCAGGGCCACAATTTCTGTGGCACACAGGCAAATGAGGCCTGCACTCAGGTCAGCTGGTCATGAGGCCTGACTATGTGCGGCTGCTGCAGGTATGCTATTATTGGGGCAGGCCCCAGTGCAGCTGGCTACAAGGCCTGTTAGCATACAACTTCTGTGAATTTGCTGGTGAGTGAGTCAGCCTCTGGTGTGGCTGGTTGAAGGGCCCAGCAGTGCACGACTGCTACTGGCTCACTGGTGCGTGATGTAGGCCCCTTATGTGGCTGGTTACAAAGCATAGCAGCGTCTGACTGCTGCTAGCTCACTGACGGGCAAGGCAGATTTCTGATATGCTGATAGTACAGCTGGAACTGCTGCTGGTTTACTGGTGGGCAGGACAGGCCGCTAGTGTAGCTGAATGTGTAGACTGGTGGTGCCTGGCTGCTGCTGATTGCTGCTTGGTTGGGCAGGCTCCTGGTGCTGCTGGCTGTGTGTCTTGCAATTGTTGCTGGCTCACTGATGGGTGGGGAAGGCCCTTAGTATGGCTGAGTGTGTCGTCCAGTGGTGCACAACTGTCAGGCATTCTGGTGGGCAAGGCAAGTCCCTGGTAGGGGCTGGCTGTGTGGTCAGGCATCATACAACTGCCTCAAGCATCCTAGTGGTTGGAGCAGGCCTCTCTCACACTGGTGCACAACCATTTCAGGCATGTTGGTGGGCAAAGCAGATCCCTTCTGTGGCTGATTGTGAGGGCCGGTGGCCTGAGATTGCCGTGGGCTCACTGGTGAGTAAGGCAGGTACTTGGCACAGGCTGCCTGTATTGCCTGGCTGTGTACAACTGCCTCTAGTGTGCTAGTGGGCAGGACAGGCTCCACACACTAAAAGGCTAGAAGGAGAATTCCAAAATGGCAGTGTCTAGCATCAGAATCAGCACAGCTAACCTAGGTTACAAAAATGGCTACTGCCAGTGTCTCAGTCCCTGATGGGTGGGCTGAGCTGCCTCCTGCCTGTCAGAGATGTGCTCCAAGCCTAGTAAGTGAGTCTCTTTTACCAATGGACTATGCACGTTTCCATCTCTTGTTTTTGTGTTGGTTTCTCCATCAAGTGAGCCTGTGCATTGGCCCTTTAAGAGTAGATATTTTTTTCCCTGAGGTTCATAGTTTTCCTGGGCATATTCCCCATTGGTTTCCAAAGCCAGATGTTTTGCGGTCTCATCTCTCCTGTGCTGGATCCAAAGGCTGAGGTGCCTAATGTGTAGCTTGAACCTCTTGCTCCTCCAGGAGGAGCTCCATACCTTTGTGATCGCTCCTGACTGTGAAGTGTCATTGCTAGGATTTGTTTTTTCCCTCAGCAGGATTGTACTTCTGCCTCTTCCACTCCTCTTAGTGTTATCCCTTGTTGTGGAGGTTCTTTCCATCCAGTTTCTAGGTCTCTCAGAGGAAATTATTCCACATGTAGCTGTAGATTTGTTGTGTTTGTGAGAGGAGGTGAGCTCAGGATCCTCCTACACCACTGTCTTCCAAACTTTGCCTGCCCATTTTCTAATTAGATTTCTGTTTTGTTTGTTTCCTGTTGAATTATGAGAGATTTTATATATTCTAGATAATAATCCTTTTTAGGATATATGGATTGTCAATATATTTTCTCAGTCTATAGCTTGTCTTTTTGCCCTTTTCACATGGGCTTTTGCAGAGCAGAAGTTTTTAATTTTGATGAGGTGCAATTTTTCAATTATTTCTTTTATGGGTTATGCTTTTGATGTCAAGCTTTGCTTGGTCATATATGCCAAAGATTTTCTATTTCCTTAATTTAAAAAAAAATTATAAAATAATTATAGTTTTATGTTTACCTTTAAAGTGATAATCCATTTTGAGCATATTTGTGTAGAACTACTTCTGTGTCCTCTAGTCCATTTTGTTGATCAATGTGACTATCCTTACACATACACAACATTGTCTTGATTTCTGTTGGTATAAGTCTTAATCTCAAGTAGAATAATTCTTCCAATTTTATTTTTCTTTATTCACTTTTCAATATAAATTATAGAATATGTTTGTCTATGCCTACTACAAAAATTCTTGCTAGAGTTTTGATAGGAATTGTCTTAATCCTGTAAATCAACTTGGGGAATATTGCCATCTTTAGTATGTTGAGTGTTCCACTCTATGCACAAATTATGTGTTTCTGTTTATTTATGTCTTCCTTGATTTCATTCATCCACATATGTAATTTTCAACACATGGATTCTGTACATGTTTTTACCGGCATAAATCTGAGTATTTCATTTACTTTAGAGTGATTGTGAATGGTTTGTATTTTTAATTTTGGTTTATACATGTTCATTGTTAGTATATAAAAGTGCAATTGAGGGGCTGGCCCGGTGGTGCAAGCGGTTAAGTGTACACACTCCGCTGCGGAAGCCCTGGGGTTCGCAGGTTCAGATCCCTGGCGCGCACCGATGCACTGCTTGTCGAGCCATGCTGTGGTGGCATCCCATATAAAGTAGAGGAAGATGGACACGGATGTTAGCTCAGGGCCAGTCTTCCTCAGCAAAAAAAAAAAAAAAGAAAGAGGAGGATTGGCAGATGTTAGCTCAGGGCCGATCTTCCTCACCAAAAAAAAAAATACAATTGATTCTTACATGTTGAACATGTATCCAGTGAACTTGCTGGAGTCATTTATCAGTTTTACAAAGATATTTTTTTGTGTTAGATTACTTGGAATTTTCCATGTAAACAATCACGTTTTCTTCAACAGGAACAATTTTATTCCTTCCTTTCCAATCTGTATGACTTTTATTTCTTTTTTTTGCCTTATTGAACTGGATAAAACTTCTAGTACTTTGTTCAATAACACTAGCAAGAGTGGATATTCTCATTTGTTCCCAATCTTATAGGAAAAGCATCCAGTTTTTCACCTTTAAATATGATACTGGCTATATATTTTTTTGTTTGCTTTTGTGTGTGGAGGGTAGATATTCTTTATCAAGTTGAAGGATAGATTGGTGCGAGATTTTCTGCGCTTTTTTGCTGAGGAAGATTTGCCCTGAGCTAACATCCATTGCCAATCCTCCTCTATTTTTTCGTATGTGGGACACCTCCACAGCTTGGCTGATGTGTGGAGTACGTCTCTAACCAGTATCTGAATCTACAAACCTGGGCTGCCGAAATGGAGCACATGGAACTTTAACCACTTGGCCGCAGGGCTGGGCCTAGTGAGAATTTTTTTAATTCAGGAACTGATATTGGATTTTAACAAAATTGATATGGATATGCCAACTTCATTGATATGATCATATGATATTTCCTCCTTAGGCTGTTGATATGGTGGATTACATTGATTGATTTTTTAAAATATCAAACCGATCTTGCATACTTTTTTTTTTTTCTTTACTATCGTTGCTTTAGATATCACAATAATATCTGCATCACACACTCATGTGGGAAATGTTCCTTCCTTTTCTGTTTTCTGGGAGCTATTTTGTAAATAGGACCTGTAGATAGATTCTGCTGGGTCTCATTGGATTAATATTGTGGTGTTACAAGTTTGTGTTCATTTCTGGAGGCTCTAGGAGAGAATCGATTGCTTTGTCTTTTCTAGATTCTAGAGGCCACCACATTTTTAGTTCATGTCTCCTTCCTCTATCTTTAAAGCCAGCGACTTCAGATCTACCACGTTAAAAAACATCATGATTACGTCGAGCCTACCTATATAATGCAGGGTAATCTCCAAGTTGGCAATGTTTCTGCTATTACACAGTTCTTCAGAAATGTGTGGGCTTTCTATGTATTTCTCTGGGATTGACTCCATTAGACAAAAAGTTCCTTCACAGACAATTCCATCTAGATTTTTTAGCTTCTGCTTAATGGCTGAGAAGATCTATGAGCCACATGCTTAATTTCTCTTAATTTCAAGAGCCCCTTGTGTGACTGAATGACTTTTTTGATCTTTTTGAAGTATGAGCAAAAGGTTGTCTGTATCTTTGGCTTTTTCTCTATGGCACGATTCTTGACAGTAAATCTCCTAATTTTAATGTCTTTTGCTATCTGAATAGGCTGAGAATTTCCCAAATCACCAGTTTCTGGTTTCATTTTATTTAACAGTTCTTACTTAAATCTATCTCATTCCTCTAATATTTCACTATAAGTAGCTAGAAGAAACCAGGCTGCAAGACTTTGCTTGGAAATCTCAGTTGAATGTCTAATTTCACCTTTTACAAGTTTTGTTTTACACAATTATGCTAAGCTTTCTCCTACTATGCAACAAGAATCAACTTTTCTCCAATTTTTAACAAAATGTTCTCCATTTTCTTCTGAGTCCTCACCAGCAATGCCTTTAACGTACATATTTATATCAATAATCTGTTCATCACAATTTAGGTGTTCTCTAAGGGAATATATGTTTTACCAACCATTCTTCTCCATTTTTTTTTTGAGCTCTTACCAGCAGAGCTTTTATCATTCATATTTCCACTAACATTCTGCTCAGATCAACTTAAGCTTTTTCTATCACGTTCCTCAAAATTTTTCCAGCCTCTCCCCTCTGCCAAATTTTAAAGCCACTCCCACATTTTTAGGTGATTGTTACAGCAGCACTCTACTTCAGTTAGAAAAATCTGTATTACAATGCTATTGCTGCTGTAGCAAATTACCAAATTTAGTGACTTAAAATAAAACAAATTACTTATATTACAATTCTTTAAGTCAGAAATTTGAGGCTGGTCTCACAAGGCTAACATCAAGGTGTGCAAAACTGTGTTCCTTTACAGAGGCTGTAGTGGAATATCTGTTTCCTTGTTCTTTTCAATTTCTAGAGGCCACCCACATTCCTTGGCTGATGGCCCCCTTCCTCCAACTTCACCATTAACTTCATACTGAGACTTTCTCATGCTGCCATCTGTCTAATCCTCCCTTCTGCTTCCCATTTCCATTTTTAAAGATAATTGTGATAACATTGGATAATTCAGGATAATCTCCCTAATTTAATATCAGTTTAGTAACTAAAGATTAGCAACCTTACTTATGTCTTCATCTTTGAGTCCTCTTTGCAGTGAAAAGTAACATATTCACAGATTTTCAGGATTAAGATATTGACATTTTGAGGGCCATTAATATATTTGCCACAAATACTAAAGACAAAAATGAGCATATGTGCAGAGCTGCTGAGATAGTTCTCAGCTTCCCACAAGGTCCTCATATTCTAGGAAGTTTAAGGACAAACTGGACTGAGGAGGTGAGGATTAAAGTTAACAACAGTTTTCTTTGCCACTTTCTCTAAAAGCATACACACTTGCTGCATGGACTCTGGTTTACTGGTCTGGAAAATTTGCCTTTCGTTTTATCAAGGTACAAATATTGATAATATATATTAACCCCAGAACTCAACAGCTCAACAAGTCACATCCAAAAGTTATAGCTTCTTGTGTTTCTCTCCTTTGGCACTAAGCCAGAATCAGATAAATTCATTTCATTTTAAACAACCACACTCGTTTTTTTTAGTCTCTTTAAATTAAAAGGAGCTTGATTTGAACTATTTTCTCCTAAGGTCTTAGAAAAGTGATTTGGATAGCTATCCAAAGTTTTATGCAAACCTTAAGTTTATATAGATTATTCAATTAAATAAAATTCTGCAGACCAAAGAAAGCACATTTGCGGGTTGTATTTAGCCTGCAGGCCACACCTACCTCTACCTTCAAAACACTCAAAAGGTTTTTAAAACTGTTCAGAGGACCACAAGGGAAGCAGCATTCTTTAAGGTGGTGTGATTTTTGTGATAAGACTTTCACTTATATGTTTTATGATTCTTAAATTTTAAAGACTATAAAGATGAAAAATAAATACACAGTATTACTTGATGATTTTCTAAAATTTCAATTTTATTTTCAAATTAAGAAAGTTGAAAATAATAGATCTTTTTAAAGTACTTTCTACAGAGTTCCCATTTCTCCTCCATGCTGTGTTTTCTTAGAACTTCTCAGAGTAGATCAGAG
Source organism: Diceros bicornis minor (assembly GCF_020826845.1). Classification (NCBI taxonomy): domain Eukaryota; kingdom Metazoa; phylum Chordata; class Mammalia; order Perissodactyla; family Rhinocerotidae; genus Diceros; species Diceros bicornis. The sequence goes on along the minus strand of NC_080749.1, from coordinate 9,343,988 downwards.
ATAAAGCGTAAGGCAAAAATTATGTAAATTACTAAACTTACATTCTTTGTTCCCCAGTTTTCATTACCTGAAAATGATTACATTTTGTTATAGAAACTACTGCAAGTAACTTAACTCACTGACAAAATATTTTTACATATAAATAACTTGCCAATCCAATCAGGGAATAGAAGTCACATGTCATGGTAAAGGATCAGCAACCTTGAACTAGTCAATGAAATACGATCTTTTTTGAAACACACAAATAATGATAGACAATGGAGTGGCATCATATTGTATTCTGTCTTACACTACAGATTATTAGATCAAGGCTTTCATAAACAAGATGGAGTCTTGTTACAGTTATCAGAATTTTATGCTTTGATTTCCTTTGAATTTTATACTTTCCCAGTAAAATTAAGAACTGTTATTACAAAAAACATACATAAATATACTTTAGACAAATAATTATCTGTTTAGTGTGGCTTTCTATACATTATCTTAATCTCTGTGCCACTCTAATTTCTCGTTATTGGAATCAGCTGATCATTTCAGCCAGTCCAATTCAGGTCAGCTCTTGGGTAGTCTCTTAATTAAATTTCTCATAAAACGTGTTCATTTTACTTTTTGCTCCAGAAATTGTGCCCACCTAAACCCCAAATGCCTATGCAATGGGGAGCATTAACAGTTCTATGGGGAAGGTGCAGCTCCTGAGTTTTGGTTAAGCAGAGTGCTAATTCCAATTCTGCCGCTTGCCAGCGTGTGACTACAGCAGTGCTCTCACGTAAGATGGAGATGACAGTGGTACCTCCCAGGATTATTGAGAGATTAAGATTAAAGGAGGAGCATTTTTAAAGTGTCTGGCATGGTGCCTGGCTTAGAACAGTTACTCAAAAAAATTTTGTTTCTCTTCTTTTCTCCACCTCTAATATCTAGCTCCAAATTTACCTATTCCTAGATGTAATGCCTGGCTAATGTTCCTCTTTGATCACTGCCTTGCTTAATATTGTCTCAGTGCCTATATATTTATTGGTCACTGAATTATACACATGTTCTAGTTATCGTTTTTAGTGTTCCTTGATATACATCTAGAACAGGGGTTGTATTTCACATCTCCTAATGTCACTGCCTTGAGACTAGAAGCGATATATTTGATGGGTGTGAATTATGAAGAGAATTAGCAACACAAGGGAACTAACTCATTTTGACCTCATTTATATTCCTAATAACAACTGTAAAAGACGATATGAGTGAATCCATATTAAAATAGTGCTAGAGCAGCCATTTCAGAGTAATTGCCTTGCACGTCTAGCTTTTTTATCTTCCAAACTGGACCTAACCACCAACATTCAAAGAAGTCAGAGAGGGCAAGAATATCCTGTTTGTAAGGACTGACGAAATTGAACTTTGTTGACGACTGAATCACTAACCAATCAGTGAAGTACAAATCTAGCCTTATTTCATCTAACTCTAATGAACTCTTCTTTAATATAATTCACCTCATCCTCCCTTTTCCCATAAAAACTCTGAGCCCCTCTCCTCTAATCGAGACACTATTTGGTTTTCTATCTTAATCTGTGATTTCAAAATGGTAATTCTTTGATTCCAAATAAATGCTTTGCCTCTTAAACTCGTTTCTGATTTTTATAGGTTGACATATGATGTGATAAAACGAGACCTAAAGTGATCTCACCTCCATGGGCTGATGTCACCTGGAACCAGGTATGGTACTTACACGAGTCTGTTGTGCTCACCACTTCCACGAGTCACCATCTCCTCTGACCATAAGTCCTCTTAGGCTCCAACCTTCCTCCTTTTGGTTGAGGTCATTGCCTTTCCTTGAGATTTTGGGAGCAATAGCACAATTTGGGGTTGATTTACCAAGAGATAATTGTCTCAAAGTTGGCTCATGGCTATTGCCATCTGGAAGGGTTTCCCTCTTTGAGCTGGCTCATAGCAACTCATGGCTGTTGCCATTTGGAAGGGTTTATTCCCTATTTGATGAGTACTCAAATTCTGTCTTTTGTGTCCTTTGTCCAAACAGCTATAGCCAATGGGTCAGAAGCACAGGTAACAACCTAAGGCTTACAACTTGTGTCTCTTCATCTTTTTGTCTGCCTGTGCTTTGACATGTAAATTTTATCTTCTAAAAGTTCCCAAGGAATTCCTCTCTTGGGAACTTCAGCTAGGTTTATGTTTAAGAACACAAGGGACAAATGGATAAAGAAGATGTGGTATATACACAATGGAATACTACTCAGCCACAAAAATCAATGAAATCTGGCCATTTAGGACAACATGAATGGAACTGGAGGGTATTATGCTGTGCAAAATAAGTCAGGGAAAGAAAGTCAAATACCGTATAATCTCACTCATAAATAGAATATAAAAACAACAATAAACAATCACATAGAGACAGAGATTGGATTGGTTGTTACCAGAGGGTAAGGGGGGAGGGAGGAGGGCAAAAGGGATGATTAGGCACATGTGTGTGGTGATGGACTGTAATTAGTCTTTGGGTGGTGAACATGATGTAATCTATACAGAAATTGAAATATAATGATGTACACCTCAAATTTATATAATGTTATAAACCAATGTTACCACAATAAAAAAATTAGATAAAAATAAAATAAAATAAAGAACTGTGGTTCTTCCTTTTGTAAATTTTTGTCCCAGTACTCCCATCGTACAAAAGATTTAAAATTACAGCAGCCACTTTGGGGCTCTTTTGAACTCCCAAAACTTGTCTTTTTATGCACTGGACTTGAGAATTGTGGACCAGACAAATTGAATGTAATCTTTAATTTCTAAAGAGTCAAGCATATCACCTTCCAGTATACCTGCTTAAAAACGATGGTCCTGGAAGCTATAAATATTTATAAAGAATAGAAACATTTTTCTAAGCCTTTTTTGTGTTCTGAGGGCTTGGCTTGGTAACCATCAGGTTGGGGCCCCAAAATGTGGCCAGACAAAAATGTGGGTTATACCCCATTTGGAGCCAGATATGGCCAGACAGAAATGTAGGTTATACCCCATTTGCAGCCACATATGGCCAGACAGAAATGTGGGTTATATCCCATTTGCAGCCAGATATGGCTAGACAGAAATGTGGGTTGAGCTCCATTTTCAGCTAGGGTCCTACCAAAGTGCTGCCAGCCTTCAGGGGAATTACATCAACCATTATAAGGAACATTCTATTTTTTAAGATTAGATTATTTAGGAAGTACACGTTTAAAAGCAAAGGCTTCAAAATTTCAAAATAGGCCTTATTGAAAGTTTCATTGCTCATGAGAAAATTAAGATGTAACAGGTATCTAAAAGAAAATACTCTAAGATCATAAACAAAATCCATTAAGTTAAGGGCTATATGGTCACCTTCATATCTACCTTCAAAGGAGGGCCCTGGTATGGGCCCCTTCTAGAGTTAATGAGACTGAGATATTTTCTGGTAAACTACTACTTTATTCCCTCAAACAGTGCAGGGAAAATTAAAATGAAAACTCAATGGAGCTATTTAATACTGTCAGAAATATTAACTATTTGTCCCAGCTGAAACCTGCCAAGATATTTGCAAAGATTTAGTAACTTACGATCAGAAATTTGGCCAAATTGGAAACTGATATTCAGAGCCTTAATAGGAATTGCTTTTAGGATTTCTCCTCTAAGCAAAGATAAAACTGTTTACCCAGAGGGAACGGAACAAATTGAAGATAATGTAATTGGATGGGTTGATCAACCTGTGATGTCATTTAAGTTACATCTTACAAATCTTTGCAAAATTGTAAATGCAGCTCTAGAGGCAATTCAATTTCCACCCACTTCTGTACAATTCCAATTCCCCCCCAATTTATCTCAAAAGGCTTGTAAGTATTCTGGCCTTAAGAAACCAAAGTCCTCCTTGGAAGCATTTGCATTTCTTCCTTGTGCCTTTGAGGTATAAAAGTCTTACCTGGTCCCTCTTAGAAACTCTTATCTAGAACACTCTCAGATTCTTAAGATTAAAAAAAAAAACAAGCTTCTAGAAATAGAGACTCTCTTGCCCAAAGTTTACTTGTCTTGAGCAAATGTAAGTCTTAAAAAGTCTTCTACACGAATAGTAAAAAGCTTTAGCCATCTGAGACAGTAAACTTAATTTTTTTCTAACTGCCAAAACAAAATTTGGATTTTCTATTTTCTATCTAGTTTCTATGAACTATTCTTTCATAACTAGTAAGCTTTGTATTACTGTACCTGATTCTTGGCAGTAATCTTAAATAATAGCTATGAGGTCTTTGTGTACGTGTCTCCCTATATATGTAGGTCGTAAATGTGTGATATTTTTCTACATCGAGATGGTGTTATCAAACTTAATATGTACAAAGCTCTATATAATTGACTTAAAAACAAACAAGTCATACATAAATTGAGTATACTCTCAAGAATGTAATAGAAATTAACCCAAATGAATTTCAGGATCACATGATTTAGGGAAATAATTGCTATTAAAGCTAATTAAGTTCATTAGCTTAATTAAAGTAGGCATGTCTTTAGAGTTATCAGCATTAAAATATAAAACTTTTGTTCTACCTGGGTTTACTAAAAGTCAAATAAATTCCTGTAATCTCTGTTATAAAATTTTGCAGCAAAAAAAAAAAAAAAATAAGGCTGACTTTGTCCAATGTCTCACAAAGTTTTTGTAGGTAATCTAAGCAAAATTATTGGGAACAAGTAAACTAAACAGATGTAAGTAAAATAAAAAGGTTTTTAGGTGAACTTTTAAACAATAATTGTGTATTATGTACTTAAAAACAACTTCAAAACATTTTGGTAACTTAAAACCTTAGAGTTTTGCTAAATTAAGTTAAACGATAAAAATTTACTGAGTGTATAGATAATTTCCAAATAAAATAAATTATTAGACAGGAATTATTAAACATAGGTTTATCTATTTTGGCTTCTTATTACAGAAAAACTAAAAGATGTTTGGGTCTATTAGTAAACATGTCTTGTGCCACAGAAAAAAATGTATACTATAAGAAAATGTATGTTCTCAGTAAAAGAAGGTAAAAGGAATGGAGATATTTTTGTTAAGAAAGTGACTTTGTCCTAAAGTGAAACTGGTTATGAGAAAGAGGAAAGGACAAATTCTGAAAGCAAAAAATAGTTTTAGAAGGTTTGTGGAAAATGGACCCTGAGAGAAGAATTTTATGCATAATCAAGCTAGCTAAATTCGAAATGAATTTAATAAAGTAAATGAGTTTTAATATCAAAAGTAAGCTGGTGCAAAATTAGAATTTGGTTTTCTTTCCATTAAAAGGACAAAGTTTCTGGAGATTTTAGTCTGCTTTTAATAAAGAAACTATGATAGATTTTTCTTTACCTTTGAGTAGTCTACCTAAAAGGCAGAGATTTTATGTTTTATCAAAATAATTTTCTGTGTGTTTTTTTTTTTTTGTGTGTGAGGCAGATCAGCCCTGAGCTAACATCCATGCCAATCCTCCTCTTTTTGCTGAGGAAGACCGGCCCTGAGCTAATATCTATTGCCAATCCTCCTCCTTTTTTTTTTTGTCCCATTTTTCTCCCCAAAGCCCCAGTAGATAGTTGTATGTCATAGTTGCACATCCTTCTAGTTGCTGTGTGTGGGACGCCGCCTCAGCGTGGCACGACAAGTGGTGCGTTGGTGCATCAGGTCTTTAATTACAAGAGCTAAGGTTGTTCTTACAACCATTTAACTTTCTGTATTTTTCCTAAAAGTCTATAATTGTTACCATGGTTAAATGGATAGCTCAGTATTGTTTCACAGTGATCTATGATCCTATTTAACTGATTATTTTAAAATCTCTTTTTTTTATTTTGACAAACTTCCCAAAATCATATTCTAAATGTTCCACTTTTGACCTGAAACATTACAGAAAAATTGTTAAACTAATTAGGGTTATTTATTTTTGTGTGTGAGGAAGATTGGCTCTCAGCTAACATCTGTGCCAGTCTTCCTCTAGTTTGTATATGGGACACTGCCACAGCATGGCTTGATGAGCATGAGTAGATCTGTACCTGGGATCCGAACTCACGCACCCAGGCCACTGAAGTGGAGTGCATGAACTTAACCACTACGCCACTGGGTGGGCCCCTAACTAGGCTTATTTGAAATGTTGAATTACACGGGAAGCGTTGTCAAATAAGAAGTAACATTAAAGTTTTTTATGTTGTATTTGCATAGGTATATAAGTATTCCAAAAATTATGTAAATATCCTAAAAATTTGATATGTCTTGGTAATTATTTTTACATTTTCCCACTGGGTGGAGGCATTCCCTTGCCAACAGGCCACTGCTACAGCAGTTACTAATGTATGTTAGAAAAGATTATACCTACTTGGGGCATCCTTTCTGCATTACGTAGTGACCGAAGAATGATTTTCCCTGTCATATTATGAAACAAGTATGCGAAGCGTAGCCTATATTGCAACACTTCCACTGTGCTTATCATCTTTAATCCTCCAGATTGGTAGAAACAACAAATGGCATTATTAAGACACAATTGGCAAAATTTATGGAAACTTTAAATTTAACTTGGCCAAAAGCACTTCTTTTGGTCCTCCTAAATTTACGATCTGTCCCCTTTGGTAAACATAAGCTTTCACTCTGAAATAATTACAAGTTGACCTATGTATTTAGCTCTGTTTGACTTTAATATCCAATTAATTAAAGGAGACATGCTTTCTTATTTGAAATAAATCATTAAAGCCATTTATAAGAATCATAGCTTTGTAGAACAATCTTTTCAGAGCACACTCTCAGGAGATAAAAAACTAAACACCACAACCTACAACCAGGTGACTATGTGTATTGCAAAAGACACTTTCAAAAGGACTTTTTACAACCAAGGTGGAAAGAACCATATTGGGTACTTTTAACTAATCCGTATACTGCCAAACTTAAAGGTGTTGACTCTTGGGTGCATGTTTCCCATTTAAACAAAGCTCCTGCAGTCAACTAGACTGTCAAACCAACAGAAGATTTAAAATTTAAAACTTACTGGGAAGTGAAGCAGTTGACATCTGATGCTTTCCCAAGACTCCAGACCAGACTTGTATACTCATGAATGCTGCCTTGACTCTGTTCCTAATCCTTTTCACATTAGACCTACTTTAAACTCTAGCTGTTGTAAATGGTTCTCCTAAATGCTGTAAAATGATTGAGTCTACCAGCATCTCAAAACTGGTTATTCATCCAGTGTCTTCCAGCCAACTACTCAGGGAATTATTCCAGCAGCCTTAACACTTTGTGCACAGTTTTCTACCAAAATGAGAATTGAGGATATAGACAATACCTCCTAATTTGTAAAAATGGTGCTAACAATGCAGATCCTTGGCTGCAAAATATTTTTTCCCACTTGTTGGGACGCCTCCATTAACAATCAGATGCTTGATGGTGTCAATTGTGCCTCACCTGTCTAATATCTTTGTGCTTATTGCAATGATCCATGGGTGTATGAATGCTTAGACAGCTGGAAAAGGGAAGGTCAATGTTTATTAGGACACTTAACTGTCCCTTCTAGTATACATAATAAATCTGAAGCCTCCCAATTGTTCTTACATTGGGTCCTTCACCCAATAAGTCCTTCCCATTGAACCAACAACACAGACAAAAATGTGAAAACAGTGGGACATATAACCAATGATGTTCAATTCCTGGCAGTGTCAACTCCAACAAGGCTGCCAGATTTGGAAAAATAGCATTTCCTTGGGTAGGCACTGCATGGAATAAGTACACGGTCAGAATTTAATCTAAAACCTTAGGGGAGATTCCTGAATCTAATGCTAAGGCAATAGCCACCTAAGAGAAATATCTGAATTCCCTCAGGTAAATTGTATTATACAATAAAATTGCTGTTGGTTATATCCTAGCTGAACAAGGTGACATTTGTTCTGTTGCAAATACCTCTTGTACTTGGGCAAACAACTCTGGTGAAGTAGAGACAGAACTAGATAAAATTCAGGCACAGGCCAAATGGTTACATGCAATGCCCGTGTAACGTCCCATGGTTCTTTGATCTCTTTAGCTAGCTGCCCTCAGGCATTGTTTCTTGGTTCAGATATACTCTCCCATTTGGACTTAGCATTTTGTTTGTCATTACAGAAATTCTCATTGTTGTAAAATTTTGTCTCTTCTGCATAGCTTGATGTTATAAAAACACTACTCAGATAACGGCTGCTCAGCACTTTGAAATGATTACTAAGGCTTATGAAACTCACATGAGAAACTTCATGGACCTGCAGAAGATGTTTACCCGCAAAAGAACTTGACAATAGAGCCCTTCTCTGCTCTGGCACTCTTGTTGCTCAAATGTGGCCTAAGGCTCCTAAGGAAACCACATTCCCTCCTTCATGGAACATTACATATCAAGAATAAGACTTCCTAGAAATGAGGGACCAATGCTGCTTTGATGACTGATTGCCAATGTTTTCTAGAGTTTGATCAGTGATGCATTTGGAGAAAGATTTTGATCAAAAGGGGAAAATGTAAAGGATGATATGAGTAGAGTCCTATTTAAATAGAGCTGCAGCATCCATTTCAGAGGAATTGCCTTGCAAGTCTTTTTCCCTTTACCTTCCAAACTAGACCTAACTACCAACATTCCAAAAAGTCAATAAAGACAAGAATATCCTGCTTGTAAGTACTGATGAAATTGGATTTTGCTGATGACTGAATGACTAACCAACCACTAATGTGCAAATCTTGCCTTTTGCCTGGTGATTGAATCTCAAGCCAATCTACAAATCTAGGCTTACCTCATCTAGCACGAGTAAACTCTTCTTTAACACAACTTGGCTTATCCTTCTTCCTCTTTCGCATAAAAACCCTGAGCCCATCTCCTGTAATCTGCACACTATCTGGATTTCTACCCAAATCTATTCTCTTTTAACTTGGTGGAATAAAAATTAGTAGTATATCTTACTACTTACTCTCTACAGGTCTTTGACACCCATATATAACAAGGGACACTAATGAGCTCAGAGCAAACAATTTGCTTAGACTCAGAGGTCAAAACACTCCTTACTTGATTGTAATTCTTTATCTTTTCAGAGATTTCTGGACATAAATTTTGCTTCTGCCTACTTTTGTAGACTTTTCAAATAACAATAGTCATGACTTACATTTTAAGAGTCAACACAGGCTGCTCAGGAAATCTCCATTCACTTCATTTTTTTCTTTGAGATAGATGTTTTCTCAATTTTAAAGATGAGAGAACTCAGACTCAGAATAGTGAAATAAAATTGGCAAAAATCAAAAGCTAGAAAGTGGGAGGTAAGTTTTCCATCCAAATATATTTAGATCCAGACTCCATACCCTTCTGAGTATCAAACTCAAATTCTTCCTCCTGGATTCACTTTTCCTCTTGGTTCTAGGGACCTTGTTTCTGCCTCCCTGTTTAAAATAACTCTCTGTCTAGATTTTATTATCTTACAGATATCTCATACTTAGATAAATTTTTAGATTATTCCTCTCTAGGCTTGCCTTATGCTTTTGCTGCCTATGTTTCAGCTCATGAAGCAAGATCTCTCGGGAGTAACCACAAAAACAGATTCTAAGAGAGCAATGGCAATGGGTGGTTGTAACAGCTCAGATATATAGCCCCATTGCTAGGGAATTGCTATTTGACTGCCAGTCACACATTGCAACAGATTTTAGTTAAATCAAGCTCTGACATGATTGGAACAAAAACCAAATGAAACATCTGCCAAAACAGAAATTGTGTCAAACTCCTAAACAAGGAAGAATGTCTCTAATGGTTATAACATCTGAACAATAGTAAAACTAGTTTTTTCAAAGTTTTACAAAATTCTCAATCAATTTTTTGGTCTCATTGGACAATATTTTTCTTATTCTTTTTAATTGTCATGTATGTATTGTTTTCCAAATGTATAAGAAAGAAGTAAGTTGAGTATCAGAATATAGGATAAGATTAAATTCAATTTAACGCAATGAGTATGTAGTATCATTTAAGAAGAAATGGAACCCACCTGCTAGGCATCTGGGATGCATTCTGCATCAGTGAAGTTGTGTCTAGGTGGCATTATACTTCTAGATGAAAACAGAAGCTCCCACGCGTCCAAATGCCAGATGATTTACTGAATTTTCTCATTTTACTTTAATGTTTGTTATTATATAGTTAGATCTCATGGCAGCAGAGGTCAAATGAGCCTCACTCGGCATTACTGAACATCTCCATAAATAAAGTGCATTTCAACCGGTTTGTACAATAGAAAAGCAATATCACATGACAAGTTCATAAGAAAGATTGACTGTGATGCTCATCGCCCCTAGGCTAACTTTACTTACGGTTGTACAATGTCTTTCAAATTTCTAGGTGTAATATGCAGACAAAACAATGTCTAGAGGGGAAAGAGGGCCCATCTTCTTCTCATGTCTCTATTTTTAGGAATAAGGACAACTTTCGTAGCAGTTTTCCCTTTATGTCATCTTGGACAACTTGGCCATCTGAAACCAAGCACTGACAAAGGGAATTGAATTATCCAGGTTGTGTTAGACTAACCGTTCAAGTTTAGACTATGATGCGGAGAATCAACTGCCATGAACATCACAGACATATGAAGCTGCATGTCCTCGGTGTCCTTGGAATCACCACTGTCAGATATAAGAAGTATCAGTAGAGGACAAAAAGCTGAAAGTAGCAGTTACAGTTGATGAAAACAACAATAACAACAAATGCTGTGAGCAAAGGCTTTGCTTTTTCCAAATCGATTTACATAGGTTTTCTAAGCAATTAAGAAGGAGGTTAGAGGGGCCGGCCCCGTGGCTTAGTGGTTAAGTGAGTGCGCTCCACTGCTGGCGACCCGGGTTCCCGGATCCCGGGCTCGCACCGACGCGCTGCTTCTCTGGCCATGCTGAGGCTGCATCCCACATACAGCAACTAGAAGGATGTGCAGCTATGACACACAACTATCTACTGGGGCTTTGGGGGGAAAAAATAAATAAATAAAATCTTTAAAAAAAAAAAAAAAAAGAAGGAGGTTAGAAATCACTATACGTTTTTCCTTTATAGAATATATCTGGTTTGTATTGTCTCATCTGTGACTTTGAGGAAGACAATCATTTATGCCTCAGTTTCCTTGTCTGAAAAATGAGAGCCTTACTAATAATTGTTCTAACTATGTCATAGTCATTTACAAGATTTTATGATAGTCAGATGAACCATTATTCTGAATTCAGTGAGCTTTTTCAAGCTCTTCCTATGTTCACTGAATATAAAAATGCATAAATGCAGACTGTTTTATAATTTTGCAAATTATTATTTCTATTATATTAACTCTATTTTCTATTGAATGCCATAATCAGTTCAATTTTAAACACCCAACTATAAAAATGAGTATATGGAAACAAAGATTATTTTTGCTGCTCTTCTTTAATTTACATCTGGGTTCTTCTGAAAATTAAAAATAATAATGATAATAATATTTTGGATTCTTCCAAAATATAATACCTCATACCCCCAAACATACAAAAAAGCAAAAACAGAAAAGAAAAAACAAACAACTTAAAACAGTCAAGCAAGACACTGCATTAAACTTTGTTTCTTCCTCTTTTGACTTCACTTCACTTGTAATTTCCCTCTGTATGCAATTCTGCTTCCTCAACTGAAAATTTTCAGAATTGGAAGCCAATTTTTACAACTCCTTTTTATGGACTCAAGAGGTTACACAGAGCATCTTAAGTCCTGAACTTTTTGAACAAATCACTACCGCTGTTATTATGAAGGCTTTTTTATGAGGAGAGTTTAACAGCTCGTAAAATTCTCTTGCAGCTATATACATTTGGATTACAGACGTGTACTTTGTTCAACAAGGCTAATGCTTGCAGACTCTACTCCTTAAACTGAATGACTATTTACCCATAGAATTAGTGAACAAACTTTACTTTTCTAATGTAACCTTATCTGAATGGCTTTAGGGTGTAAACATAATATGCCAAGAGGAAGCTCCCTATTGCTCTATATACTGCCAAGACATGTTAATATGCCAATTGCAAAAGAAAAGAGAAAAACTGGCTATAAAGAATTAGCTCTTTGCATTTTTAGAGTGTGTACTGCTGACAAATCTTTTAGAGTGTGCCTGACCACTGCTACAAGAAATAAGCAGTTCAGCATTTATCTCCTTAGCTTGCACATGGATATAATTAATTCTCACCCCACTCAACAGCACCTGATTAACCTCTCCAACTCTACCTAACCTACCGTTACTGCTAAGAGTACTGCCAATACACACATCCTCATGTGAAAATCTTGCGGTGAACTAAGTGCATAACTCCATTGCCTCTAAAATTTTTATCACAAAAAGATGTGGATAATTTATTTCATGGTATCTCTCAAATTTCTTCTTTCTTCCTCTTCTCATTGTCATTGAATACTGTCATCTAGCATTCTCTCTACACCCAATATCCCTTCCTCCAATCTATTCTGCATAAGAGCAGATTAATCTTCAATCATTTATCATCATCATCTTTTTCATAATCATCATTTACATTGAGCATCCACTCAATGCTAATCATGATGGAGGTGCTTCACGTATAATATTTCACTACACCAACCATGAATGACAGGCGTTATTACTCCATTTACCAGATTATTAAATAAAGGCTCAAAGAAGGATAGTAATTCCCCCAAGATTGGTCCATATACTTTACTTATAAATAATGCATTGTTATATCTGATGTAAAATCTTTCATTATGTTAGTTCATCTGGCACATGGTACGAGCACAATAAATGTGAGATGATTAGCATAGAAATAGTTATTGGTGAATTCCTTAACCAGAATTACTGCTAAAGCTATTTATTATGGTTTATAAGTCTGAATTAAACTCTGATCCCCCTTTTATAATCCATATTGATCAGTATGAATACATGATCATCTGATAACAAAATTATTGAGAATTCTACATAATTGGTCTGAAGTTGCTCAAAGTTTAGTTTTGTGCACGATTCAGAAAATCTTCTGTTGATACTGCAGTTCTAAATTGCAAATACAAAAATATAAGAAAATCAGTATATGTTGGAATGATGAGCTTCTCAGCTATTATTTTCCATACTGAAGTTATTTAGGACACAAGCAGAAAAAGATGTTTCATGAAGAAAGGATTTTGTATTCAAATATGTTTTAGAAATTCCACATAAATATCTCTATGATGGAGATGCACAATGAACAGTAGTATATTGTAGACTCTGCAAAATCTAACTAAGAAAATTATTTATTTTTTCAAGCCATAGTTTCTAAATTGACCACAGAATATTTTGTAGTTGCTGTGGATATTATTTCATTTTTTTCTCATATGCCTTTAACATCCCGTGATACATATATTAGGAAGGCTTGTTCTACGCGTTTCTTTAAAAATGAATGCCTTCTCTAAATGTGTGCATTCTGTGAATATACATATTGAAACAATAGAGGAAGATGTGTTTAGTCTTCTCAAAAATAGATACTTTATTTTAGCCTGAAAGCTCTTCTCCGTTTTTCACCTATAACTTCCTGGTAGCTTTATCAATTATATTATAGCTGCAATATTTCAGGTTGAAGTGTCATCCTAACATCAAAGGAGTTTTAGTGTTGAACTATTTATTTTTATCAAATCAAAGCATTTCCTGTATAATGTCACTGTTCCAATTAAAACCGTAAAATGTTTTTATTGCTGTCTGTTGTGTGTCTGCATCTACCGTAGTTTGAGACCCTTCATCAGCTTTCCCTGTCTTAGCTATATAATCTTATTTTCCATTGGTCTCTAATAAATTTATTCCAAATTATATTGATGTGAAGTGATTAAATAGCACCACCTCCAAAAAACAATTTCTATAATAAAAATATTGTAGTCTTACCATGGAAGATTTATGACATTCATGTTTCTACTCAGTAAGGATATATCTCCACCTCAGACTTGAGCTACAAAGTAACATGTCTCCTCAAAAGTAGGACAATATTCTCTCTACATCCAGATCTGCAGAGAATACAGGCCATAGACTATGATAGGCAGAGTTATATTACATGAAAACAGAAAGAGAGAATGGTCTCACGTAAAGGATATAAGCTTTACCCTCCCCCCTGCCCCAGAATTCCTTGGACCAACTCTTTCTAGCATGTTTGACTATAAGTAGAATCTAGGATTAAAAATTCCACCTTTTTTTTTTCTTCTTTAACTGAAGACATGGTGTTGGATAAACAAAGGAGGAACAATAGAAGCTAGAACACAAATCTTTATGTGCTAACATTAAAAATTGTCCCTGGCTGGGACAGCCTGGTGGCACAGTGGTTAAGTTCGCATGCTCTGTTTCAGTGGCCTGGGGTTTGTATGTTTGATCCAGGGCGTGAACTGACACACTGCTTGTCAAGCCATGCTGTGGCAGTGTCCCATATAACGTAGAGGAAGATGGGCACAAATGTTAGCCAATCTTCTCCAGCAAAAAGAGGAGGATTGGCAACGGATGTTAGCTCAGGGTTGTTCTTCCTCACACACACAAAAAATTGCCACTGGCTAATTATTTCAGTAATTCATTGTAAGATACACACACACACACACACACACACACAGATTTATCATAAGGAATTGTTTCACATGATTATAGAGACTGACAATTCCCAATATCTTCAGTTGGCAAGCTAGATGCCTAGGAGAACTGATAGTGTAGTTCCAGTCTGAGTCCAAGGACCTGACAACTAAGGGAACCAATACTGTAAGTTTTAGTCCAAAGCCAGCAGGCTTGAGATCCAAAAAGAGCCAATATTTCAGTCTGAGTCCACAGGTCAGTAAAGACCCATGTCCCAGCTCAACCAGTCATACAGAAGGCATTCTCTTTTACTTAGACTTTTTGTTCTATTCAAGTCTTCAAACGACTGGATGAAGCACATGAGGGAAGGCAATCTGCTTTACTAAGTCTACTGATTCAAGTGTTAATCTCAAGCATAAACACCGTGTTGGAGGAGGTCATTGAGAAGACATGACTGTGAGCTGGACCAAGGAAATCAGAGGCTTCTTACTCCTTCTCTTGTCCTTGGATTGCACATTCCACTCACTGTTCCCATTGAATTGCTGGAGCAATTTCAGGGATGCAACCTTGAGAGAGTAATGTGTTGTTGAGACCATCTTGACTGTATACATCTCTAAACCCCATTAAGTCCTCTGTATAAACGTTTAAGATTCTGGTGGGCAGGTGCAGAGATCTACTTATCTCGTAGCCATTCAAGACAAGCTTGTACGTAAGTTCCCTTGCTTATTAAATCTGCCGCCTACCAGTCTGGAGTATTCTGCCTCTTTCTTTGGTCTCTCTTGCCCTTTGTATATGGAGGCCAGTTTCAAATTTCACCCAGGGAACTCCCGAGTTTGTGAACCAAGAGTTGATGAGCCAGCCAAAAGACAGAAGAAATGGGTCTTGGGAAAGAGGCATCCACAGGAGAAATCTTGAGTTGGCCATTGACCTCTATGTAGAGAGAAATGGCTTGTATGTTAGAGGCTTATGGACCACAATGTGAGCACCCCCAAAATGTCAGCTGGTTTAATGCATTTGTTAGAGGAACTGTGCATAGCACACTGTGTCAAAGAACGGAAACAAATGGCTGCTACAGTGGACTGGCATCTACTGTGAGCAGTTCAGCTAGCCACTGATGCCCAAGTAGAGGCTGAATCTTGAGTTAGAAAATTGGAGGAAGAGCTGAGGTTAGAGAAACAGGTAGAATCCCTGGGAAAGTGAGGAAAACAAAGAGGAGAATGTTATAATAATTGATAATGAAATTGACAAAATGTCCCTGGTTTTCTTACCCCTAATACAAAGGAAAGTAAAATCACAGCAACAATGACCCCCACCAGTGGGACAGCCGCCAATTCAGGAAACATTTATGATGAGAGAATATACACCTGCTGAGCTTATTGATATAGCTGCCAAGTTCCAGCAAAAGGCCAGAGAAAGTATCCAGGCACGGTTAGTGTTGTTATGGGATGCAGGAGCAATGGCATTTCTCTGACCAGACAGGAGACTAAGAAAATGAAAATCATCACCACACACCCTGCCCTCCAGCAGCACTTGCATGGCACTCAGGGGGGTTCAAGGTACTCACTCCCTTATAGATTGGATTATTCTATCCCTCAGGGAGGCTTGGTGCAATAAAGGGGATCTCTCTGAGCACACTGGACCCTAGAAATCTATGGAGGAGATACAACAAATACTTAGGGAGTTGGGAATGAGACAGACCATCTATACCCTGTCTTTGAAGGCCCTGATCAGGCCACATTCACTGAAGAAACAAAAGCCAAGATACTCCCACCCACCCCAGTACCTGGAAAAGGATACTGTATCTATGCTGAGCCCAGTCATGGGATAAGACATTTATGATGTTGGACAATCCATTGCTGATCTGGGGGAAACTGACAAGTTTTTGGAATAGATACAGGCTGTGGGAAAGACCTGAGGCAAAGGGTAAATTCTAGAAGCCAAAAGACCAGCCCAATTGGCTGTAAAGGGTCTGGTAAAATTAACCCAGAAGCAAATGTGGTTTGACCTCATTGCTGCCTAAACCTCACCTGAAAAGGTAGAGCGGTAACTCAATGCTGTGTTGGTTGGCCTGTGGAAAGCCTTAAAACCTGAACAACAGTTCAGACCTGCTCCACCTTCCCTTACCATTCCTTAGGCCCCTTATGTTCCAGCAGAGCCCTCAAGAATACAGTTTTATTCCAGATGGGCGCCTTCCGCACCCCGGGTATAAGATGCAGGCCAAGATTGCCTCCAGATGATGACCATTGAACGCAATCAGAGGCCTCATGTTGAATTCACTATTCACTGGTCCCCTAGATAAATAAACAAAAGGTGATGGCTCTGGTTGATACTGAAGCCAAATGTACTCTAATACATGGTGACAGTCATGAGTTTTCTGGCCCTCTCTGTGCCATCTATGGTTACAGAGGACAAAACTTATGGTCAGGAAGGTCCCTTTGACACTGCAAATTGGTTGTTCTCCCCATGAGAATACAAGATTTTTATCTCTCCAATACCAGAGAACATATTGGACATTGACATCCTGCAAGGTCAAACTCTGCAAACCTCTATCAGTGAATTCTGTGTCCAGGTCAGAGTAATCAAACCAGTGCTGAGGGCAAATGCCAAGTAGGAACTGGTAAGTCTACTGCCCTCAGGAAGATTGGTAACTGTCAAACAATATAAATTGACTGGGGGCCATAAAAAAATATGAGAAACTATCCAAGAACTGAACCAAGTGGGTATTGTATGCTTTGCTCATAGTCTTTCTATGAGCTGTTGCTTGGTATGACCAATAAAAAAGCCAGGTGGCTTGTGGTGGATGACCAGGGACTACCGAAAATTGAACAAAGTAGTTTCCTCCATCCATGTGGCTGTGCCCAACATTACCACCATCTTAGATACCTTGGCCATGGTCCTAGGAGTGTACCAAGCTGTAATGGACTCAGAAAATGCTTTTTTCAGTATTCCACTGGCAGCTGAATCACATGATTAAGTTGCCTTCACATGGAAGGGACAACGATGGACCTTTCAAATGTTTCCCCAAGGCTATCTGCACAGCTCTACCACATGTCATGGGATGATAACCAGAGACCTGTCCCTGTTTTCCTTCCCTACATCAGTGAAATTGGCCCATTATATTGTTGATATATCTTCAACATGAGAAAACTTGCCTCTGCTGTGGGACACTCTGCAGACTTTGCTGGAACATCTGTGAGAGAGAAGATGAATGATGAACCCACAGAAAAGTTCCAGGCACCACCATAAATATTTTGGGAGTCATTTGATCAGGTAAGATGCACATTGTACCAGAAGCTGTGATTAATAAGATGCAAGCCTATCCAAACTCTAAGAATATGAAAGAGATGCAAGCATTTGTAGGGATTTTTGGGTCTTGGAGGACTTTTATTCCCCACCTGGCACAGCACCTCTGTCCTGTATAAGGGCAAGTGTTTTCAAAAAGCAGCAAGCTGCCTTTGAGAAGGCAAAAATAGTAGTGAAGCATATTAAAGCTCTGGGCATCTCCCAAGCAGGGCTACCATTTGAATTAGAGGTATCTGCGACTCCAGAAGGTATGGATTGGGCACTGGGGAAGAAACAGCAGAAAGAGAGAGTACTCTTAGGATTTTGGCCTCAGCTGTGGGAGGGGGCAGAAATCTGATATACTCCCATAAAGCAACAGCTCCTAGCAGTGTACACAGTGCTCCTCCAGGTTGAGACTTTCACCGAGGAACAGCAATATCATGGTAACAACTTCCCTTTCTACCAAGTGGTGGGTTGAAATTATGTTCCATTGACCCATATCTGCCATGGCTCAAACTCCCACTTTGACTAAGTGGCATTCCTATTTGCAACAAAGGAGCACCATGTCCACCAGCCCACTGTCTTTAGTAATGCAGGTGGTACTAGGCCCTGTAGAATATGTAGATCCTCCAAATGCCCCCATCCCTATACCTGTGGTCACCCCTGCTATCTATAGAGAGGGAATTGGGGAAATTCCTGCTGATACCTGGTATATAGATTGGTCTAGTTGGGGCAACCCATCCACATGGACCGCAATTGCTCTTCAGCTCAACACTGACAACATATGAATGGAAGCAGGAACAAATAGCAGCAGCCAATAAGCTGAACTCAGAGGGATTTGACTGGTAATAATTCATGAGCCCTGGTCATTAACCTTTTGCACTGACAGGTTGTTCTAAATGGGTTAACCCTATGGTTTGGAGAATGGGAAGCAGAGAGGTGGATGATCATGAATAAGCCTCTGTGGGGTCAGAATATATGGAAAGACATTTGGGTTCACCTGCCTGAGGCAATCCTCACTGTCTTCCACATCCTGGCTCATAAGGCAGTGACACACCCTGGCAATTAGGAAGCTGCTGCCCTAGCTCAGGTACAACCGCTAGCAACTGACCCTTCAGTAAATACAGCAGATTGGGTGCATAGAAAGAGCAGCGACCATAACCCCAGATGGGATGTCAAATTGCCAAAGATGCCAGATTGCCCTTGAAATACAATGACTTTGTTAACGCAGTAGTAGCATATTCTAAGTGTTCAAAACAATGTCCCAAGCAACTGCCAAAAGAGTTTGGAGCCATCTGCAGGAGTTCCCAACCAAAGAAGGACTGGCAAATTGATTATATTGGCTCTCTCCTTCTGAGTGAAGGTTCTAAATATGACTTCATTTGTGTGGACACTGTCTGGCCTAACCCAAGCTTTCCCCTGTCAGTGAACAAACCAAGCTGCTGCCATTAAGGGCTTAGATAAGCTGAGTACCATGTATAGATACCCTCATTGCACAGACAGTGATTGGGCATCACATTTCAAAGATCATGATGTCCAAGACTGAGCAAAAACATATGACATTAAATGGAGGTTCCAATAATAACCCACAAGTAATGGGGTTGGTAGAAAAAAAGAATGGACTATTAAAACAGCACATTAAATTACTAACAGACAATACCACCTTGGACTAAAGTACTGTCTTAGGCTTTAATTCATTTGAATGATCAACCAGTAGGGCCTGTTGCCCTATATGCCAGATTGGGGACCCCTGCTGAGACAACTAACACTGTGAATGTATGGGAATCTTGGGAGACAGTCATTGCCCCGACTCTGACTGTGGATCAATGTGCTATGCTGCTGGGAACCCCAAACTCCAACATGCCTGGGAGAGACATTACTAAAATTTGCATTAGGACATCTCACTGGGATGGGTAAGTTATTTCTCCCCTCTAGGTCAAGGGGAACTACTCAATTTCCAATGGGATCCATCATCCAGCTGCAAGCTGGACATGTTGAAACAGGTCCTGTTGAAACTATACCTGGAATGAAACATGTACTGTTGAAAGAGAGGAAAAATTGAGGGTCCTGGTATACTATATCCCACCCCCCAGTTCATCTCCTCGTGCCTGATGGTGCTGCCTCCCTCAACTCACAGGTATGGTACGCACAAACAGGTCAAGTTGCTAAAGCTGCCAACCTCCCTCTCCTCAAGGCCAGATGGGCATGTTCTGTTTCCCACTGGTATGATCATTTAGCCGCTGTCTTTGTTCCTTCTGTTAGCCTGGAGGACATTGTAGCACACATAAAAGCCCTTACTAAACTCACTAAACAAGCCTGAAATGATAGCCGGCATAACCTGTCTCCACTGAACACTGAAATGAGTAATGAGAAAAGCTGTCCTCCAAAATAAGTTGGCCTAGGACAGTATTACTGCCTTGCAAGGAGGCACCTGTGCCATTTTCCAAACAGAATGTTGTGTGTTCGCACCTGATGTGTCCACAAAGGTATCATCTTTATTAAATCACATGAGGACACAAGTGAATGCCCTGATCTGACCCCAAGCCTAGAGGAATTAATAAATCAGTGGTTTGGATTGTGGGGCTCTTGGTAGAAAAATATTGTTATTTATTTTGAGAATCATTATCTTAATCTGTGTTTTCTCTTGTATGTGCTTCTATTGTTGTTGGGGCATCTGCCTCCAATGGAGACAGGTAGCCATCAAATGAGCCACCTCCATGCTAGGGAAATCCCTTGCTGACCACTCCGGGTACACTGGGAAAGAGGGGGCATGTAAGATAATAAGAGCTAGTCATAAGGTATGAAATGTTGGAGATGGTAATCCAGAGAGTGTGACTGCCTGTTGAACTGTGAGCTGGACCCAGGCAATTGGAGGCTTCTTACCCCTCCCCTGTCCTTGGAACATATGTTCCACCCACCATTCCCATAGCTGGAGCTATTTCAAGGATGCAACCTTGAGAGAATAATGTGTTGTTAAGACCATCTGGACTGTATACATGACTGAACCCCTTTAAGACCTCTGTATAAACTTGAAGATTCTGGCAGCTGTGGAGATCTACTCATCTTGTGGCCCCCCCAAGAGAAGCCTCATATGTAAGTTCTCTTGCTTATTAAAACCACCACCTACCAATTGAGTGGTCTGCCTCTTTCTTTGGTCTCTCCTTGCCCTCTGTGTATAGGGGCCAGTATTAAATTTCACTCAGAGAACTCTCAAATTTGCGAACCGACACACCCTCACACACATATCCAGAATAATGTTTGACCAAATGTCTGAGCACCCTATGACCCAATCAAAGTTGACATATAAAACTAACCATCACATATCCTTTAAAAAATATACAGTAAAATAACTCCTCTTAATCTTATTATAGGCAGATAACTGGGTTCACCACTCATGACCAGGGAAGGTAGAATTCTACTGGTCAGAGTAGGTAATATTAGGTAAGCAATGTCCTTGGAGAATACCACTAGTGTCATTCCATGATCCCAGGAATACTGAAAATGTGAGTACAACAGGAGAAAGAGAAAAGGTTGGGATTCCATCTTCTTCACTTAGTATGCCTGCCTCTTAGAACACAACCTGAATACAGTGCTTTCTTATCATACACTTATGAAGTGAATAAATGTGTCAACTATTAAGTAAATAAATGATTGTAAAGTGAAATGAGTGAATGTATGAAGTACAGAGTCAGGACCATCACATTGGCCATACATCTTTTCCTTCTTCACTAAAATATTTTACTGTGTTTTGTGTTGAGCTTATGAATTAGACTCGGTGGCTTAACTTACCCGAATAGGATGATGAATATTCATTAGTTCTCAATATTTCCCATAGATTCAATGAGATTAAATATATACCTGTACTTGATGCCTTATTACTAGTTTTCACATCAAGGAATTTATTAGGGTCAAAGTAAATTATTCACTAGCCGATGTAGATTTCAAGTTGAAATGTTAGTTACTATTCATATTAAAATCATGAATAATGTTCACAGGTAGCATTATTTCTTTAAAGGGTTATTCTTAGTTTCCTTTTTTTGAGTCTTACTTTGATAAAATGATAATGAGTCATTTGACAGGCAAAATGAATGTTTGCTAAAATGTAATTTTCAAATCAATTATCAAAAATTAGTCACTGATCCATTTTCTCCTCAAAGGGTCATGAAGATTTTCCTAGCTGCCTGGTTTGTATCAATCTTTGGTTTCCCTGAAATTTTATTTCTTTTGAAATATCTGTATCACAAATTCTGTAGTTCATATTTCTAGCTCCATGTTGCTAGTTATATTAGTTTCCCATTTTAATCTTGTTAAAGAAGAAAATCATGTTTTTAAAACTTCTTTTTACCTCTCCATGCATTCACCGAGAAATGGTTTATACAACATCAATCTTATTATATAATAGCACCTACAGGACATCAAGCTCTCTTCTAGACTCCATGGATACAGCAGTGAAAATGGGAATCTAATGCTGAAATCATTCAAGTCCAGCACACTATAGTGTCTTAACTAATTTGATTGTAGATAATGGTAAATTGAGATTCTTAGTTTTTGGAAAACCTTCATACCACTAGACCTAAATATTTTTATAAGTTTCTTAGGGGAAAAAAATGCCCACATGGGGAAATACTAAATTACACTCCTTAATAGGATCTTTCCTCAAAATAGGCTCTTATCCCATTAAATCCAAAGTGCTAATCTGAGTCATACCTAAGGAGGAAAATGTTAATATTTGTGAGTGTATATGTGTAGGGACAGGTGCACGGCGGCTACGTATAGTCCCACTCTCCCAGCAGTGTGGGGGCCAAAACCCTGGTGAGGAAGGATGACTTGCAGCCTTGCTATCACCAGGGGAGGAGGTGAAATTGTGGTTAGTAAATTCAGCATTTAGATGTGGCAGAAAAATCTTTCTGAGTCTATAATATCTAAGTGGAGAAGGTCAAGGTTTCTGTTGGTGGTCATCTTCCTCTCAAGTCAGGCTCCACAGGGTGGGTATTTGGCAGTGCTGGAATCCAGGAGACTTGGGCAACTAATGAGAAGTAACATAAGGATAAAACCCTAGAGTTGACATTGAAATGGTTGGGCAGTCATGACTATGAGGTAGGGAATAGCAAATGTAATGGCACAAACCAGGGAGTAAACTAGAGACATCAGCTATTTCCAAACAGCAACACAGGGTATCCTTGCATGTAGCTCAGATGAACACTTTCCAATTTACTTGGGGTGCTCCAGAACTCTTTTCTTATGTTTGCATGGGATAACACCTACTTATCTTAAAAAATGCAGGAGAGGACTTTGAAAACACTAGACAGAGAATCCCAAATCACAAGGGATTCCATAAATCCCATAGATATATTAAAGGAAGTAGGAAAATAAATTGTAGTCTCATATAAAAAGCTTATTGGAGAAATATATGTTTAAACATCAACTAGTCAAATGAGGTATGGGTAAACAAGATTGCATGTTACAGACCTGTACTTACAGGTAGCAAGATTTACTTATGGTTCTATTTTTGTAAAAGAAAATATTTCAACATAACAATCAAGAAGTCTATTCAGCAACTTGGTCAATGGGCGTGTGTATATAAAACGTACTTATTTGGAAAACAAAAGAATAAGCTTTATGTGTGGGGTAATAAGCTTATCGGTGTATGTAAGGTGTACTCTGTGCAACAAAGCGGTGGTCATCTTACACTAATTTAGTTTCACAATATTACCCTTTTGACCTCATCACAACTGATTTTAGAGAGCTGCATCCCATTATGTATTGAGATCTATTAACGAATCATCTTTTGTTTTATAAATTCTGATAAAAATAAGTAAGCAGCAATCTATGTTGGTAATTTGGAATGTGCCAAGAAGCAACTCCTGCTTAAATAGTTCTTTGTTCTAGTGTCTGAAATTCTTTTTTTTTTTTTTACATTTATTCCCCTATGCCTCTAATATTTACAATTGCTGAAAGAAGTAACCACACCAACTATTACCCCTCACCAATTTTGAGAGGTTAATATTGAACACAGAAAACCCAAGAGCAGAGGACACGAAGGAGAGAGGATAAACTAGATGAAAGAGGAACTGCAAAGGAAAACTTCACAAATGTTTAAATTGGTCTTGGGACTGGCTCTTGTGTGGATATCCTGAGGTGTGAAACCGAGTGGCAAAATATGGGACAGGGGAGTATATTCCTCCTGTCCCTGTGAATAACCTTGGCTGATTTCAAATTGACAGTCCTAAGAGTCTAGCTCATGGATTTGACATGTAATTATATTATATTTAGCTCCTTTGGGGTTCTGGTTTTTGAATTCTCTCCCCACATTGATCTCTCTGTCATTCAATTTAAAAAAAAAATCTTCATTTGCAAAGCAAGAAATGAACAATTCCAGCTATGGGACTTCTACTTTGCCTATTTAATGAAGTCTTATCTGAATTTGAATTTTAAATAATTTCTTTCTTCATCAGACTGATTTTCAAATATATTATTCTTCATTATCTTTGAAGATGACTAAAAATGTAATAACCCAATATTATGTGAAACACTACATTTAGGGGTTAGTGATGACTTTCAGAATGAGTTTAGTTCAGAAACTCAAAGGAAAGCTAGTTTTTAAATGATGTATGATTCCCCTTTGTCCTTCCTAGATCATTTAAAGGAAAACAGATTATTTTCTTTCTGTTCCTGCTGCCACAGGCCTGGACAAAAGTATATTGTATTGTTAATGAACCCTAGTTGGCTTCTAAATAAATCGAGCACTGCCTTGTCAAATTAGAACAGTAAACTTCCACTTTCTGAGCATGTCCATGATAACTTAGCATGAGGTGGTAGACAGAACAGTTATTTTGGAATGAAACACATTTTAAATTCTAGATCTACTACTTCCTTGTCCTCAGGCAACTTACTTAGCTCAAGGAATCACTACATTTAGCAGCATTTCAGTTTTCTCATATACAAAATTGGGAATACAATACCTACCTACAAGGGTTGTTGTGAGGATTAAATGGGATTACACATGAAAGGTTTGGTAGAGAGAAACACAAATTGCCAATAAACATATTAACAATCCTGAATAATTATAAGCTATCAGAGAATAGCAAATTTTAAAAAGAATGACATAGGTAGTGAAAAAGAATGAACTATAGCTTTACGCATAAAGAATGTCAGTCTAGATTGAATGAGAGAGAATCACAAAGTTAATTTGAACAGAGAAAATTTAATATAAAAGTTTATTAACTATAATAGAGATTGAAGTAACAAGGCATCTAATAGGAAGTAAAGAGAGTTCTAATAAAGAGCAGCCACTATCTCCAGGGCTTAGTAGAGCAGTCTTGTTGGAAACACCATCCAGGGCTGAGATCCAGCCCTTTTTGGGGACAGTAGGGCCAGGGCTTCTGAATGGCAAAGAAATCACTGTGCTCTTATGCTGCAGAACTTCCCAGAAATGTGCCCTTTTGTCACTTGGTGGAAATGTGTCCTCCAGATTGCCAGGTAAAAGTGTTCTCAAGGAAGTAAAACATCAAAGGTAATCTACCACAAAGCCACCTGTGGGGAGGTTGCCAGGGAAAGCTGTTGGCTTGTTGATGACTTCCATGATCTGCATGAGGTGGGTGCTAGAGAAGCTATGGCTGCTGCAGGAGCCAGGCTCTGGAAAATCTCTATGTACTGCTAGAGCCTGCCTAGGGAAGTATACTGGAACCAGGAAGCAAAACTCTTTCCTTCTGAAATGTCTTTTTAGGATCCTCTACTGAAACTGTGCCAGTTGACTAAGAACAAAAAGTATGAAGAGTCCATGTTCATTTGAACAGAGCAGGCAAAAAGGGTGATTGTGGAACTGAGACACAATAAATCAACAATTGCCAAACTCACAAACATCACTTTTTTTGTGTGTGTGAGGAAGATCGGCGCTCAGCTAATGTCTGCCAATCCTCTTTTTGCTGAGAAAGACTGACCTTGGGCTAACATCTATGCCCATCTTCCTCCACTTTATATGGGATGCCGCCACAGCATGGCTTGCCAAGTGGTGTGTTGGTGCACGCCCGGGATCCGAACCGGTGAACCCCGGGCCGCCGCAGCGGAGCATGCACACATAACCACTTGTGCCACCGGGCTGGCCCCAACAAACAAACATCACTTCGAGCAGAAAATATATAAGTTATAGAGGAATAACCACAATCATTTTTATTTACATAAATTTAAATATCATGCAAAAATATACATACATATTTGATAAAAATGTGAAGAAAAGCAGACATAAAATTCAGGTTTCTAAGAGGAAAGGGATATATTTGAGGTTAGGTTTTAAAGGGCTTCCAAGTTATTGATAACGATGGGAAGTGATGAGATGTGATGAGAAGTGACCTGATTTGCCTTGTAAAATCCCAAGGATTCAGAAACTACATTGGCACCAATAAGGAAGAGGTTAAAATTGAAGCATAAGTCACAGAACACATTCTTAGGTGAAAGTAGTTTGGCAGTTTATGTATGAGAACTTTTGACTCTCTTTTTCTGCCCCCATTGAAAGGTCACCCAAATCCAAGCACCTAACTCCAAAGCAGAACATCAAATAGATATTTTCCAGAAGTAGTGACTTGGATGTGCTGTAACTTCAAGGATACCAGGCACAGTGAAGGGCAGAAGTGAGATGTGGGATAAATCAGGGGAGTGAATTGGAGTTTGCATATAGATTAGTATGAGCACAAGACAGCATTCACAGTCTGGCTTCCAGATTGTCTCAGCCTGGCGTCTTCTACTCCTTTCATTCTCCTTGGAGAATAATTTCAGACAATTCTTCCCTGGATAAGTTAACATTCCAGGAGAAAAGACTTCCTTGTATATTGACAGTTCTAAATAAAAAGATAACAAACAGACCAAGTACACAAAAATGAGACCTACTTGTCAATAGATCCTAATCCAAGAACACAAAGTTTGCAACAAACTTCAGTCTTGAATGTGAACAGTCAATAAAATATCAACAGGAATCTGTGAGAGAAAGATAAATGAAGATACACAAAAATGGAAAGTGATGTAATTGAGAGGATTTTTGAAAAATAAATGTATCAGGCTCATAGATGTAGTGATATTGCATCCTTAAAACAAGAAAATGTATACCACTCACAAAAAAATAGAGGATGTTAAGAAAAAGGAAAAGTTCAAGTATATTAGTGACCTCCAGAAAATTAAAAACATGATAACAAGGGCCGGCCCTGTGGCTTAGCGGTTAAGTGCACGCGCTCCGCTACTGGCAGCCCGGGTTCGGACCCCGGGTGCACACGGCTTCTCCGCCCATGCTGGGGCCGCGGCCCACATACAGCAACTGGAAGGATGTGCAGCTATGACATACAACTATCTACTGGGGCTTTGGGGGGAAAAAATAAATAAATAAAATCTTTAAAAAAAAAAAAACATGATAGCAAGATGAAGTATTTGAATACAGGAATGGTCTATAGGGTAAATAAAATCTCTGAGAAAGTATAATAAAAATGAAAAGAAAAGGGCAAATATGAAGAAAGAAAATAAAAATCTTCAAGAATTAATCCAAAAGTTACACTATTCAACTTAAAAATCTTTCAGAATGAGGAATTGGGGAAAACAAAGGATAGATAATTGTTAGATTGTATTTTTCAAAGGTGATCACAATATCTCCCTTTTCACAACATGACCATGACACTGTCTCCATACAGGAGTGAGATCCGTATCTTTCCCCTCTTATCTGAGTGGGTTTGTGATTTCCTTATAACTAATAGAATATAGCTTGAGTGATATCACGTGTTTTCTCAGATTAGGTCAGAAGAAGCAATGCAGCATCTTTGCTCAATGAAACACTCAGTCACGGACCCCTGAGTTCCAGTGTAAGAAATGAGAAATCTGACTCCTCTGAAGCTGCTCGGCTGTGAAGAAGTCAAGTTATATGGAAGATGCCACATGGGGGTGTTCCATTCGGCAGTCCTGGTCTTTGAGTCTTTCCAACACAGGTTTTGTTGCAGTGAGCATCTTCTTCCCTTGCTCCAGTGCTTCAGTTTTCTGTAATAATAAGAACTCTGATCCTTGACAACAAAACTTCAGAGTTCCCTCAGCTTCTTTCTTATTTATTTATCCATAAATTGCTATATTACCTCCTTGATAGCCATATTATTTATACTGGCTCTAATCTAACCCAGACAGGTATAATATCTCTTTCTAGATTAAGAAAGTTCATTGGTTTTAAGAATATTTCTGGTTGTTAAAATTATCATTAATTTGTGAGGAAATTTTTGAAATTCTTTTTCTGTATCTACTGAGTTAATCATATGATTTTTTCATCTTTATTTTGTCAATGTAATGAATTATGTTGATTGACTTGAGAAAGTTAAACCTTTCTTACATTGCTGGAATCAACTTCACTTTGTCATGTTACATTATCCTCTTTATGCATTGTTGTTTTGGTTTGATAAGATTTTAAGATTTTTGCATCTATATTTAGAAAAGTAATTAACATACCATTTTTCTTACAAGTACTATTCAATCATATTTGATGTCTATGCCAAGGTGACTTCATGAAATAAGATGATGATTATTCTCCTTTTTTCCATTTTCTGGAAAATAATTACATATTATGTGTGTTAATTTGATCCTTGATGCTTGAAAAATTTACCAGTGAAAGCATCTGTGTTTACATTTGTCAAGCTATGGATTTTAATTACAAATTCAATTTCTTTAAGAGATTTGAAAATATTCAAATTTTCTATTTTTTCTAGCTAGTTTTAATCTTTTATTTTTCTAAGAATTTTTCTATTTTATCTACATTTCCCAATTTACTAACAAGAATTATTCATAAAGACTTTTTATTATCTATTAATACAAACTTATAGGATCTTGAGCAAGATCTCTATTTTTAATTCTTCATACCAGTAATTTGTGTGTTCTTTCTCTCCCTATCTCTTTCTCAACAAACCTCATGGAATTTATCAAGTTTATCGGGCTTTTCAAATAAGTTTTTTATATTGTTGATCTTTTTTCTATATTTGTCTTTACTTCATTAATTTCTTCTTTTTTTTGTATTCTTTCCTTCCTTCCACTTTCTTGAGTTTAGCTTGCTCCTCTTTTCTTAACTTCTTTAAAGAAGTATTTACATCATCGTTAAAACTTTGTTTATACTATATTTATTTAGAGTTATAAACTTATCTTTAATAATAGCTTTAGCTTCATACCACAGTTTACTATATTTTATTTTTATTATCTTTGAATTCCAAATACCTTCTTATTTACAGTGTGATTATTGGCCTAATTCGTGTCAAAGTATACTTCTTCAATGACTAATGGATAAATGAATAAATTTTACTAAATGGTAAAATAGCCATATTTGGAATGATAATGTTAATAGATATTATTGTAATGATAATAATAGATAATATGATATACTACTTGCTAGTACTGTTTTCTATATATTACATACATTAGTTCATCTATTCTCATAGCATCTCTGTAACTCGATCAAGTTTAAACAGTTAATAAGTGTCAGGTTTTTATACAATTCTGAGTGGTCTGGATCTTAAAAATGCATTTTTATCCAATGTAATATGCTATACTTGAATAGAGGTGTTCTTGAAGTCAAACTTTCATTTTTTATAGCAGATATTTAATAAATTACTTCTAAGTTCAGTATTCCTGGAAGGAAGGTGTATAAGCACTCTGTATAGAATTACGATAGTGACTACTGAAAAAAAGCTAAAATTAAACGCTGCCATCTCAAGACTAGAATGAGCCAGTTGGTACACATGGAATGAGAACTACTCTTATCAAAGGAATTTTATTTTTAAATCATGTGTATTTTTCTTTAACTTTCAAAAATTTAATTAAAAATGTATCCACTCTATTACTGCATTTAATTCCTGCTCTTAAACTTTTGAATTGCAGTGCTTATCACTGCAAACTTTTTTTCCTTTCTATTGATTTCGGCTTGTTGAGTGTCTGCATTTTGTAGCTATGTTTTATTAATTCTAGGATACTTCACTTTTGTCATCTCTATTCTTTGTTCTCTCTTCAAATTTTTATGTTTATTATTATTGCTGTGGATTATTATTTGCATATCAACATCTATTTTATCTTGTCATTTTAAATTAACATGTTATTAATGTCCTCCAAAAATTCACCTAAGATCTTAGTCATTTTACAGTTCCTATAACATATATACTTTTTGAGAATATAAATTTTTAAAAACTTAAGAAAATGAACACTTTATTTTTTTGAGATATTAGTCATATATAATAAATTCACCCTTTTAAGTGTACAATTCAGCGGCTATCAATACAAGATTATACAATCATCATTACTATCTAATTCCAGAATTGTTTTATTATCCAAAAATAAAATCCTACATGCTAAAGAATGAATTTAGACCACTATCCCTCACAGCATATTAAAAACAGATGAACTCAAAATGTATCAAAGTCCTAAACTTTAAACTAAAATTATAAAATTCTTAAAAAGAAACATAAGAATAAATCTTTATGTCCTTGAATTATGTAATGGTCCTTTAAATATGATACCAAAAGCATAAGCAATCTAAAAAAATAAAATAGACTTCATCAACATTTTTTTAAAATGTGCATCGAAGGACACTATCAAGACAATAAAAAGACATTCCACAAAATGGGAGTATGTATTGGCAAATCAAATATATGACGAGGATTTAATATCCAGAATATATAAAGAATTCTTATAACTCAGTGATGAAATTACAAACATCCCAATAAAAAACTAGGCAAAGCTTTCAAATAGACATTTCTCCAAAGGAGACATACAAATGATGGTAAAGCACATGAAAAGATGCTAAACATCATTAGTCATGAAGGAAATGCAAATCAAAATCACAATGAGATATCACTGCATACTCACTAGGATGGTCATTTTAAAAAGGAAAATAAAAAGTCTTTTTAAGCATTTGGAGAAATTGGAAGCCTCATACACTGCTGGTGAGAGTGTTAAAGGTGCAACCACTGTGGAAAACAGTTTGGTAATTCCTCAACAAGTTAAACATAGAGTTGCCGTATGCCCCAGTTGCCGTATGCTCTAAGTATGTGCTCAGGAGAATCAAAAACATATGTTTACACACAAACTTGTATTTTAATATTCATAGCAGTGTTATTCATAATAGCTGAAAAGTGGAAATGTTCATCAAGTAAAGAATGGATAAACCAAAGGTGGTATATCTGTACAATGGAAATTCAGCCATGTAAAAGAATGAGGTGCTGATACATGCTACAACATGGATGAATCTTAAAAATATGGTAAGTGAAAGAATCCAGGCACAAAAGGCTGTATAATATATAACTCCATTTGCATGAAATGTCCAAAATAGGCAAATCCATAGAGATAAAAACAGATTAGTGATTGCCAGAGGATGTGCAGTGAGGGTGGTGGTGGGGCTTTGGAGTGACTTCTAACAGGTACAGTGTAACAGAAATGTCTGAAATTAGATTGTGGTGATGGTTGCACAACATTGTGAATATACTAAAAACACTGTATTGTACAATTCAAGTTTAAATGAATTATGGGATTTTATTTCAATTTTTATCTTGAATTAAAAAGTGCAAAATGAAAAGAAGATCCATACCCATTAGCAATCTCACTGCTTTAAACTGTTTTTGTCTTTTGTCTTTAAACAATTTGATTGTAGTGTGTCTTGGTATGGATCTCTTAAAGTTTATCCTAGTTGGAGTTTGCTGAGTTTCTTATATATGTAAAATAATATTTTAAATTAAATATTGGAAGTGTCTAGTAACTAATTTTTCAAATATTCCTTCTCTCCTCTCCTTCTAAGACTCCCATTATGCATATGTTGGTACATTTGATGGTATCCCACAGGTCTCTGAGGATTTTTTCATTTTTCTTCATTCTTATTTTCTTTCTCTTCCCCAAACTGGATAATTTCAGTTGACCTATCTTCAAGTTCACTGATTCCTTCTTCTGCCTGCTCAAATTTGATATTGAGCCCCACTTATATTTTTTCTTTTCAAGTTTTACAGTTCTCAACTCCAGAGACTTTATTATATAGATGATAAATAGGTAGGTAGGTAGATAGAGATATAGATCGATATAGATACTTTTGTTGATGTTTACTATTTAGTAAGACATACTTTCCTTTAGGTTTCTGAGCCTAATTAAAATACAACCATGCACTGCATAACGATGCTTCTGTCGACTGGTGGACTGCATAGCTGACAGTGGCACCATAAGACTGGTACCAGATAGCCTAGGCATATAGTAGGCCATACCATCTAGGTTTGTGTAAGTACACTCTATGATGTTCACACAACAATGAAGCTGCCTAATGACACATTTCTCAAAATGTATCCATGTTGTTAACTGATGCATGACTGTAGCTGATTTAAAATCTTTCTCTAGAAAGTCCAACATCTGGACTTCCTTAAAAACAGTTTCTATTTATTACTTTTTTCTTTTTATGGGTCATCTCTTGGAAGTTTTCTCATTTCTTTTATGATGGATAAAGTTTTAAGAGGTCTTTGCTTCACTGTTTTGCTGACACCATCCAAAACTTTCTTCTGTTTGTAATCTTATAAACCATTACATTCAAAGTCTGCCATGTTTAAACTTGTGTTGTAAAAATTCTAAGCTTAAGTTAAAAAAAGATAAATTAAATCACATTCTGAAAACCGGATAGTTCTTATTTACAGCCATTTTCTAAGTTTCACTTCTAAGAGCCCATAGACTTAAATTCATATGTGTGGTTTTTATATGACCTCTAAATGATGTGTGTGTTTATTTGCTGCAGTAACAGTTTGACAACAATTACCAGCTAAATGTTACAAAACATACCTAGCGCATATATATATATTATAGAAGACATACGTCATCTTAATCATAAAAAAAGTAGGATTTTCTGTTTGCTTCTTTCTAGACCCCTGAGTATTACTCTATTTTGTCTTTAGTGGAATTTTTTTTTTTTTTTTTTTTTTGCTGAAACTTTAGTAGTCCTCCTATCATCAATTTTAAAGAGCTGCTCAGAATCTAAAAACATCCCAAGCACCTCTGAGAGGTAATGGTCACTGAAGCAGCTAAAAATGTTTGTTTCAGGAGTATACAGAAAGCAATCAAATCATTGTATTTACAGTATGAGTTACAGTTCTGGGACATGGAGAGGGAGAAATAAGGAGGAAGACTAGTAATCCATGTGTGGACCACTGTAAACTGGTTTATACTTCATTCACACACCAACCTCTATGTCTCACTCAGGTGCCTCCACAATTTATTTTCCCTATGATGTGGTCAATTGTGTCAAAGTCTGAGAGAGCCTGTAGACCTGGAACTACACTGACCCACCTACTCAAACTTTCCTCACTCTTTTTTATTCTTTTTGTTTGTTTGTTTGTTTTTTTGTGAGGAGATCAGCCCTGAGCTAACATCCCTTTTTTTTTTTTTTTTGTGAGGAGATCAGCCCTGAGCTAACATCCGCCAATCCTCCTCTTATTTTTTTTTTTTTGCTGAGGAAGACGGCCCTGGGCTAACATCAGTGCCTATCTTCCTCCACTTTATATGGGATGCCGCCACAGCATGGCTTACCAAGCAGTGCGTCGGTGCGCGCCCGGGATCCGAACCAGCGAACCCCGGGCCGCCGCAGTGGACCGCGCGCACTTAACCGCTTGCGCCACCGGGCTGGCCTCTCCTCATTCTTTTAATTATAGAAAGGGACCTCATGACTAGAAAGGAAGAGAAGATTGCTTTGGGAGTAGTTGAAGAAACAACTTCAAAAATTCACTTATTACAGTCAGTGTAACTAAACTTTCCAACATATATTTAAGTTTCTGATATATATTTGGTGTTCTGTATTGTCTATCAATTATCATTAGAAAAAAAGAAAGAAAAGAAGGAAAGAAGGAATGAAGGAAGAAAGAAAAAAAGGAAGAAAAAAGGAAGTAAGAAAGTAAAGGGAAGGAAGGAAGGAAGAAAAGAGAGAGACATTTTTTGTTTGAGCATGGTTTTCATATACTCAGTTCATTCAGTAACATTTAGGCACTCATGAAAACAAGACCATGTTAACCATAGTGGTGTCTGTATAAACTGAAAAGCTATCTTTATAAACTAAAACAGAAATTAAAAAAAAACAAATACAAAAGGAATCCAAAACCAAATAATAAGGGAAAGAGTTTTATATTTAAACATAAATTTGGAGGGATCTAGTTGGATCTGTGTTAAATAATAGTTGGTATAATGCTTAAAAAAATTAATTATGCATAACTTACATATATTTTTAAGTGAACTTTCTCAGAAACAAGCTTGGTGAAATTTTTAGTGTTAACTATCCATTGTTCTCCTAGTCATGATTCTTGAGTTTCTGCTTATCCTCCTTAAATATATATTTTTTTCTTTTCTCAGTGCTTAGCATTGTATATGTTGAGATGTCTGTTGTTTAATTGACAGAAACAAATTCACCTGCCTGAATAATTCATCCCCCTCTCCTTGGTCTGCTTGAGAAACCACAAACTACGTTTGTAGAGTCTGCCCTTCCTTTGCTTCTCCATACACTCACCCCAAATAGATTTGCACACTCTGAATCCCAGTGGAGTGTAATAGTGTTTGCTTGGGGGTTTATTCAAGAGTTTATTATGATCATAGATCTAAAACTTCCTAATTCTACCCTGCCCATCATCTTCATCCTCTAATTCTGTTTTCTTGAGGGCTTTTTACTTAATGAAAAATAGATATACAAATTATAGAACCATGTTATTAAAAATTGTCAGGTTGCTCAATAATCTTTGATGTGGAATTTTGCTAAAAGTTGGGTTGGAGCTTAAAGTTTAAATTCTTTGCCTTAATGTGTCCTCATCTTCCTCTCCAATCTTTTCCCATTTAATTTAAATTTTGAGCTTTATCATCCTCTGCCCTGCCAAGGTTTATGGAAAAAGTTGAGGTGACAATGGCTGATAGATGAGCAGATATGCAGGGCAGGCCCTGAATGGAAGTACCCACCCAGATACATGCATGAAAGGAGAGCCTGGACATGGGTACGTAGCAACCCAGCTGTTAGTGAAGATGCCATATTGTTCCATGAATGAATTGCTGTCTTCTCCTACTTGAGGGTAGAAGGAAAAGGGTGGAGGAAGATTAATATGGAGTATAGAATTGGTTTGGAGTAAAGAATGGATTTGAACACTCTCCTCCTCCAACTTTAAGCAGGCTTTTTTGAGATAATTTTGTAGCTAGTACATATTTCTATCTTAGCCCCAAAGCATATTTTGCACTCATTTGTTTAAATGCTCATTTCTCAAACTGGACATTGAGTTTCACGTAGACAGAAATTTGTCCCTAGCAATTAGCATCATGGCTGAACCCTTTTACTGGTTACACCATTTATGTATGTTCACTGAAAAAAATTACAGAAATGAATTATGTAGAAAGTAAAAATGTACCATTATTATTTCCCCATTTAATCACACATGAGTGTTCTTAATTTCTTTGAAATTTTTAATATATATACCAACTTATGTACCTGTTTACGTCCAATAAAATTTTAAATAAGTGAGTGGATCTGTCAATCTTATTTTATTTTACTTTCTTTACTTATTTATTTTTTTCTTCATGATAGAAATTATTTCTTTTTTACATTATAAAGTTTTAAGATCATCTCATGAAAACAAATTGTTGAATGTATACATAAAATACATATCCAAACAACTCATCTTTTAAAGATTATGTTTATTATAAAAGGTAGGTCATGTTTGCTTTGCTTTCTTATGTGTTTATGGTTTGTCAAAATTTTAATTAACAATTATAAGAACCTTTACTTTGCAAGTCCATTTTGTTGGTACTCTTTAAGACTACCATTACTTCATACAACAGATATTTATCAAATATCAACTCTGTTACAGACTCTGTTGTAGATGTTATAAAAACAGGACAGTCATGGGAAATGATGGCCCTGCCCTCATAAAGCTTACATTTTAGAGGGAGAAAGACAATAAACAAGAAATCAAAAATAACAAATAAGTTACTACAGAAATTGGTAAGTGCTTAGAAGAATAAGAGAAGAGTGAGTGATGGAAGAGTGGCTAGTTTAAGTAGGAGAGTCAGTAAACATCTCTCTAAGAAGGTAAATATTTGAATAGAGACCTCATTTGTGTGAAGATTCAGACCATGAAAAGATCTGAGGTGACTGGATCTGAAAAGTCATATCTTCAAATATAGAGGAGACTATCTGATTAACTAAATGGTATGTATTTGCCATTTACGGTGTTTTGTGCTATAGGCAAAATATCCAACTAAATGCCCCTTGGAAAGTTAAGACATTTGTTATGGGTCATCAAATAGTTCAGAGTAGAGTATCTCAAGAATTGGCTTATTTACTCAGCAATACCGTCATGAACTCAAGGTCTTCGTGTTTTTTAGTTTTTAGTTTGGCGATTGTGTTTCCCTCAGCGTATCACATGGCGGCAGAATCTCCAAGTGACACATAGAGGCACAACAGATCTAGCAAAGAAGAGAGACATTTTTCCCATGCCTTCCATTTTATTAGGAAAGGAAAGCCTTCTCAGACTTCCAACCGCAGACTTTTCAGATCCCACTGGCCCAGACCGGAACCCACAACTATTCCCTAGATGGGGAGAAGGGGGCTGTGATAATAAGTGTCTGATATTTTTAGCCCCTTTAGTAGAAAACAGAATCTATAAGAAGCCAAGAAGAAGTCTGTGCTGAGTGTGTGTGTGTGCGTGTGTGTGTGTGTAACTATCAGCCAGCAACAAAGTCTGTCACAATGAAATATATGTATTCAATGCTGGAGCCATAGAAAACCTTAGAAACCATCTATAACTCACCTTAGAAATCCATCTGTCCTCATTTTACAGCGGAGAGTGTAAGACATAGATTCAATAAATGCCTTGCTCAAGATCAGCAAGGAAATAGAATAACAAAGACTCTTAGCATCTAGCAGGAATGTGCTTCCATTAAACCCTGCTGCTTCCCAGAGTTGAAGAAAGCAAGTCTATACTTAGGAGCAAATTTCCCCAAGGGCAAGAAAACACTAATTTACGTAATTTCACACAACGTCCAGAACTTTTTGCGTTGTCAGCGATGATTTCTAAAGCTGACTGTACTTAATAAATAAAAGCTTAATGATATATATGCAAGTATTATTTTTCCATTCCTAATAGAATTTTGAAAATGATACCTTTTTATTATATAATGATTGAATGAGTAATGCTAATCCTAATGCCTTTTGGAGGTTCAGAGTAAAACTTTGGTACCTTAGAATGAAAAGGAAGTATTAAAAAAATTCGCACACCAATTTTGAGGAGTTGTATTTTGTTTATATGCTACCTGATTTTAAGATGAATATTTATACATTTAGACCAATATTCCTATATGTTTCAAATATCTAGATGTCTGGAATCATATTGATCTAGCATTACTCCAATCATAAAAGCATTGATGGAAAAGCATATACATAAGAAGGCATTAGCAATCATTTTAGTATAGAATGAGTAGTACGATTATAGTTTTTGCATAAGCTTCTGATAGTCTCTCTCTGTTCTCCCTGGAAGCTGCTTGCTGGTGGAGTGTTTCTGGTATGAAGAAGAGCATATTACTTTCTGGTAATCAGCTATAAGCAGTAAGATCTTAATAAATCCTTTTCATACACATAGTAAAGATGAAGCCTGAACATTTCAGGATAGAGTTTTAGGTAAATGTTTAATCTATTTTTAATGTGGATCACAAATGTCATGCATTGTTGGCTTTTTAAAATCGTTCTTTCTCCTACAAAAGCCTTTCCTGTATAATTACTATAGGCTACGCTTAAAGATGAAAAAACTGACTCAGACTGATCTTATTTAGCTCCCTGGTGTAACAGAACAAGCAGTAGAGCATAGGCAAAATTATCCTCACTTCTTTATTCCATCATTTCAACATTGACTTTTTTCTTCTCTCATTCTTTTGTCATCCATCCAAGTGTACTACAAAATTTTGTTCTTGGATATAGAGATTAAAGGAGGAAACAAATAAAATAAAACAATAAACAGCACATGCCTTCAACTATCTCATAAACACATAAACAGATCATCATGCCTCCATGTAAGTGTGATAAGAGAAAGCAGTCTGGGATTCAGTAGATAGCAGAAGACAGGAATCCATCTCAGGGAGGTGGAAATTAAGAGAAATTCCTGGATAAAGTTATATCTCACCTAAATCTTAGAAAATCAAAGTTTAGTTAACTGAAGATAGAGAGGAAGCAGGAAAGAGTCCTGGCCAAAAAAAAAAAAAAAAAAAAGAGTAGATGTAAAATTGGACCTTGTGCTTGGGAAAATGTAAGCAAGCCAACTGGCCAATCCACTGTGATTCCCATACATATCAACAAACGGAGGCCCTTTCAGCCAACATTTTGCAGACAAAGTTTGAGAATACTGTCCTACATAATCCATTACAAATACTAGTCCATGCCAAGGGATCCACAAACACCATCTGAGAGGGAGACTAACATGAAAAACAAAAAGAGAGACTGTGTCAGAAAGTCTATCTGAGCAAGGGCAAGACATGTGGAGTCCTCAGAGAGATGCTCACCAGAGCCTGGGCAGAGCTTAAACAAAAGGTGAACATGAGGGGCCGGCCCAGTGGCGTAGCAGTTAAGTGCACTCTCCACTTCAGCCGCCCAGAGTTAGCAGGTTCAGATCCCAGGTGCGGACCTAGGCACCGCTTATCAATCCATGTGGTGGTGGCATCCCATATAAAGTAGAGGAAGACGGGCATGGATGTTAGCCCAGGGCCAATCTTCCTCAGCAAAAAGAGGGGGATTGGCAACAGATGTTATCCCAGGGCTAATCTTCCTCACACACACAAAAAAAGATGAACATGGGCATGGGGTCATCAATTAAGAAACAAACAGACAAGATGCAGAAAAACTGCACTGAGTATTTAGGAGTAGACCTGTGAGAGAAAGTAGGAGGTGCCAATGCTCTCAGGCTGGATTCCATTTTCTCTTTATGTAGTGCTGCTTCTTTATAGCTTTGAGAATAGTTTTTAAAGGACCATATTGTTGGTTGTAGCAATAGACAACTAGCTGTTTGACACACATTCTTGGATGTTAATGTGCCTGGTGTGGTACCCCGCTCTAGAACAAACACTGCAAATGTTGGTTGCTTTCTATGTGGTGTCATAAAATAATTCTTAAAATCCTCCTCCTTCCATTATCCTTTAGTATCCTTTTTGGCCATGAGCTCTGTTATACTTCAGATGTCAGTTGGAAAGGTCAACATACAAAGGTGTTTTTCCTGTTAAAGCCCTTAGAGTGATTCTTTTTCTCCTCCTCCTCCTCCTCCTCCTTCTCCTTCATTTTCAAATGTTTTTGGCAGTAGAGTGCTAAGTTTTCCAATGGAATAGAGTGAAATTAGTAAAAGTCTTATTCAGAATATTCTGGCACCCAGGTAGCTTTCACTGCTAATGAGTTGTAAGTTCCAGTGGGAGCAGAAGATTTGAGTGGCATAGTAGGGGAGTCCAGAGAATGGTGCAAAATAAAGGCATGAAGGCATGATGATTGTATGAAGACTGAGAACAAACAAAATTATGTACAGTTCTTTCTGATTATAAAGTATTTTTGTCAGAAAATATAATAGTAAAATTAAAATAAGAAATACATATAGGTACACACTCAAACACATAATCATTCTAACAATCCCAAATGTATCCTGTTGGTCCAAACCCTTCCGAGTTTCCTTCTATGTGTATATTGTCTTTGAATTCACAGTATGCATATATTCTATCTTGCTTTATGAATGAATGAATTAAGTAAAGCACTTAGCACAACTCATGGAACAGGCAAGTTCCATAGTGTTTGCTCTAATTAGCACTTATCTTCGGCCAGTCCAGGGCTTTGCATAAAATCGCTCATTTGACTCTCCCAACAACCATACGAGATAAATTCAGTGATTGTATCACTTTTAGAAGTGATGAAACTGAGGTAAAGCGAAACTAAATAACTTACCTAATGCCACACCGTAGGCTCATGATGGAGTCAGGAGGCCGACCCAGGTGGTCAGTTTCCCATTTGGAGTTCTTAACCTCTGCGTTATTCTGAGAGATTGCAGCAAACAATACAGATGAGGACTCTGTGTTGGACCTTATTGCTTTTCCCTTCCTAGCATTCTCATCTCTTCTTTGGGTTGCAGCAGGCCAGTTTTCTCTGAACAGCTTCTACTCTACCCGATGTAGACTTGGTAAGACTGTCAATCCAGATACCATCCAGGGTTTCTTCAATCACCAGTCCAGGAGGAGGCTAAGTGGAATTAGAGTGGGTATCAATGCATTGCTAAATTGTCATGGGTTACATATTCCCATGAAGGGATGTGTGGAATTCAATCAATTGACACAGCACGGGAAAAGCCTTCCATCTCATCACATGTTCCTCATCAGAGTGGCAGGGGACTGAGAGCTTTTATTCAACTGTTATACAGTGA
This sequence comes from Diceros bicornis minor, assembly GCF_020826845.1. Taxonomy (NCBI): domain Eukaryota; kingdom Metazoa; phylum Chordata; class Mammalia; order Perissodactyla; family Rhinocerotidae; genus Diceros; species Diceros bicornis. The sequence goes on along the minus strand of NC_080749.1, from coordinate 9,303,762 downwards.
ATCCCTCAAGAGCTTCCAGGTTGTTTATGGCTTGTCAGGCATTGAATATGCTTTACATTTTTGATCCGATGTAAAACTCAGAGGACCTGAATATAATGTCCACATCACAAGGCACACATTACGATGCTAATCTCACAGCAGAAGAAACTGGAGCCCTTGGAGAGTAACATGCCCAAATTTAGGTAGAAAGCAAACAAATGAGTCAGGATTTAAAACACGTGTACCTGTGGTCTCTCCATTCTGCCACACCGCCTTCCATCCACAGTGTGAGAGCAGCCTTGCACTGGCTACCAATGTGGACATATGGCCACAAACTATTTGATTTCTGCTCTCACTAAACTTCCATTATAGAGATGAGAAAAACTAGCCCCACGAAAATACAAACTGTCCAAGAGTCATCCAGTAGTATAAGTGCTAAATACATCATACAAAGAAAAGATAGAAAGCAGGGAGAGTTACAGAGTTACAGAAGGTTTATCATCCAGCTGCAAAATCCACTGGTTGAAGAGTAGCTAAACATTCTTATCAGCAAAACCATATTAGCAAACTAGAAATTATGCTCACCATCTCTGCTTCATAGGTTCTCAAAGGGTGAGCCCAAGACCAACAGCAAGGGCATCACCCAGGAGCATGTGAGGAATGGAAAGGCTCAGATCCCATACCACACTTGCCGAATCAGAGCGTCTGGGGTGAGACACAGCAATCTGTGTGGAATAAGGCGTCCAGGTAATTCTGGTGCACACTCAAGTTTTAGAACGACTGGTCTAGTGTAGGGGTCTGCAAACTTTTTCCTGTGAAAGGTTAGATACTGAACAGTTTAGTCTTTGAAGGAATACGGTCTCTGTTGCAACTACTCAGCTCTGCTGTTGTCATGTGAAAATAACCATGGACAGTACATAAATGAATGATCATGACCGTGTGCAAACAAAACTTTCTTCAGGGACACTGACTTTTGACTTTCAAATGACTTTCGTGTGTCACAAAACTTTTTTCAACTATTAAAAAAATGTAAAAAACACGTTTAGCTCTTATGCTGTACAAAAACAGGTGGCAGGTTTAGTTTGGCTCACAGTTTGCCAGCTGCTACTGTAGTGCCTAGAAACATCATGGCCCTTTATTCCCGAGGGATCTTTATTCAATGTCTCAGCTCTGCCATGTTTTAGCTCGGGGCTTTGGGAACTCAGCCCACACTGAACTTCAGTTTCATCATCTGTAAAATGGAGTTATTTTCTCTAGGGGTTTTGTGAGACACAGCATATGTAAAATAAGTGGCGCATATGAGGTCCTCTCCACTCTTTTCACTAGCATACTTTATCCAAGTAAAATTCTAAACCTTACCTTCTACAAAAATAAATGTGTTCTTATTGCTCTATATTCCTTCGGAACCATACTACTCTTGGAATATTTTCTCCCTAATGAGAGATCTTCGAAACAACGCCCTTACAGACAGGGCCTTCTGCCTTCGCTCAGAACATTGCCGTCTGTTCCAGAGATTACAGGCCCAGATATCCATGTCAGACACAGGCGCCAGATCACAGCTTCTTTAGTTGAGGCAAAGGGTAACAGATGGTTCCAATTAAGAAACAGCAGGAATGAAGCCTTTTTTCCCCTCCTTTTCAACCACAACAACAACTCAGCAAACTGGGTCAAAGCAAACAAGGGTTGCATTCAGACAGAAATAACTGTGGACAATTTTTCACACCTGAGAATGAAGTTGGGGGCGAGCTGTGCTAAAGATAAATATGGCACCCAGCAGAGCACCTGGGCATACAAAATGCTCCAATATCTGTGGATTTTTTGACTGGCTACTTATTTGGCAAAGAGAATATCCTGGTTGAGTTATTAATTATGATAGGTCTAACCCTTGACAAAACTGTGAATGTAGTGAAGTGTCTTCCATATTCTGACCCATGCTGTGTGTATGCACCTCTTCTAAGCAATCTCTATTTCATCCAGACTCAGCAAAAGTGAGTCCTTTAGAAAAAAATGTGGTATTTATTCATTTTACAGCTCACTATACATTTAAATTACTAGACCCCTTTTCTTCATTTTTTTTAAATTTATTTTTTGGTTAAGGTAACATTGGTTTATAATATATAAATTTCAGGTGTACATCATTATATTTCAATTTCTGTGTAGACTACATCATAGTCACCACCCAAAAACTAATTACCTTCTGTTACTGTACATATGTGCCCTTTTACTCCTTTAGCCCTTCCTTCTCCCCTCTTCACCTCTAGTAACCACCAATATAATCTTTATATCTATGTGTTTGTTTCTTGTTGTTTTCTCATCCACATATGAGTGAAAACATACAGTATTTTGTTTTCTCCCTCTGACTTATTTTGCTTGGCATAATATGTTCAAGGTCTATCCAAGTTGTTGCAAATGACAAGATTTCATCCTTTTTATGGCTGAGTAGTATTCCATTATATATATAATGGAATATATTTATACACTACATCTTCTTTATCCATTCATCCATCGATGGACACTTAGGTTATTTCCAAGACTTGGCTGTTGTGAATAATGCTGCAATGAACATAGGGGTACAAATATCTTTTCAAATTAGTGTTTTTGTGTTCTTTGGATAAATACCCACAAGTGGAATAGGTAGATCATATGGTAGTTCTATTCTTAATTTTCTGAGGAATCTCCAGACTGTTTTCCATGTTCTGCACCAGTTTACATTCCTACCCGAGCAAGGGAACCAAAAGACAAAATAAACAAAAGGGACTACATCAAGCTACAATCTTCTGCACAACAAATAAAACCGTCAACAAAACAAAAAGACAATGTAACATTTGGGGAGAAGATATTTGCAAACCATATATGTGATAAGGGGTTAATATCCAAAATATATAAAGAACTCATATAACCCAACAACAAGAAAACTGACAAACTAATTAGAAAACGGGCAGAGGATCTGAACAGACATTTTTCCAAAGAAGATATACAGATGGCCAACAGGCGTATTAAAAGATGTTCAATGTCACTAATTACTAGAGAAATGCAAATCAAAACTACAATGAGATATCACCTCACGTCCGTCAGAATGGGTATTATTAAAAGACAAGACATAATAAATGTTAGAGAGGATGTGGAGAAAAGGGAACTCTCATATACTAGACCCCTTTTCCAAGTGAGGTTTTGCAAAAGATGTCCTAAGAGCAGAGGCTAATACCACATGACACTCATTTGCTGTAACTTACTGATTTGGCATTTTCCTCATTTTTACAATTAATAAGACTAAGTTTCAATGGGGTGAAGTGAAATGGTACTGGAAAGTCTCACGCAGAAGATGCTCAAGAAGAAGTACTGTCCGCCACTGTGCACTGAAGCCGGCCCCCAGGGCTTCCAGAGTGCATTGGGCACTTTTCATCCCAACTCCACTTTGGTGGCTTGAAATCAGCCGCATGCAAACACTAAAAATCAGGGCTTGTTTTTATTTTATTTAGTTTTGGAGAACTAGTTCTTAGACTTTTACTAGCACATCACTGCACTCAGCTCCTTGCCCCAGTTCACCCCCCAAACTTTACTCCCCAACTTTAGAAAGAATAGTTTTGTCCCTGATATTTCAGGCTTTAGCCAGAAGTTATAGGGAAGATATATTTAGGAAAAGATGGCTTTAGAGATATTACGAAATTGTTGTTCACTTTTCCACTCCATTTAATAATGAAGCTTAACACCCTTAGGAAAGAGGTGTCAGTAACAAAACTAAGCCTGAGGCAAAATTAACAAAGGTTGCTTATTCATAAACTTGCAGTGTGTAATTCATAAACCTTCTTTGAACAGTGGCATAATGGTGTTATGGAGGAGAAAGATTTATAGAATAAAGAGGAAAATATTGAGATAGTCTCTGATTTGAAAGTGTTCTGTTAAAGAGATTTTTGTAAATCAGGAGACTTTCTGTTTTTCGGATGCATTTGGCAGTCCTTGATTGGCTGGAAGGGGACAAGTGAAGAGTTTCGGGACATTTCAAAAGATTGAATATTATGCAGTATTAGAAGCGGAGGATTTTCTGTGGTGGCCGATGAGAGGCTTTTGTGTGGTCAAATCCTCATAATGGTCCTTATGTGGAGCTGGCTGCCATGGAAGGAATTTCTCAGAGAAAACAACATTGTGTAATACATGTCAGACACTATATAAAGCTAGATGGACTACATTATTGGGTAAAAATATTTAGCAAGCTCTTTTTAGATTTGTAGCAAAATCTTGTGAATTTAGGTAACTGGACAGGACAAAAGCATAGTTTAATAAAAATGAAATGGTGGAATTATAGAAAATTGATTTTATAATTTGAATTAAATATTGATGTACATTAACATAATTCCTATTAATTTATAAATTCCATTCAATAATGCTGTATAGAAGCCCTAAAATATATTCATTCTATAAATAAATTATTAAATACTAAATAGTCCTTTAATATCACTGTGTCAAATTTTTAGAACAACATAGAGTAGTTGAACACATTTCCTGAATTAATGGCCCCTGGTTCTGCTTGAACACATCCAGTGACGGGAAGCAAAGTAGTTTTGAAGTTTGAGAACCCTTCTTTTAGCTGAGTCAAGATCTTCTTCTGCTTCACTTCAATCCATTCCCTGTAAGTTGACCTCCAGAACAACAAAGCTGCTTCCACATACTCAACCTTCAGTAAAGGAAGGCAGGCAGCTATTGATTTCCTCCAGGTCTTCTGTGTGATAAGTATTCTCAGCTTTCACAATTCTTAAACTAAAACATGGATTATGAGACTTTTCAGAATCGCATCATCTGGAACAGAACACTGGTATGTTAACATTTCTCTGAAGTAACAAGACACAGTATTACAGAGTGGACTAAGCAGCCGCCAAAACAGTAAGAAGCATAAACTTTATGATTACTTAAAATTGTTAATACTAATTGTTAATAGAATAGAGATGCTGCTCTAAATTGATAATGTTTTCAATATATTCACAGTAAAATAACAATGAATCCCAATGTCAGAGAGCTGCCTCTGCTACAAATTTGTTTCCTTTCACTTCATTCTCTAATGGCATTATTAAAAATTATATGGTCAGAATATCATTATTTTAGTCTCCTGTTTTCTTAAATGATTCCTACAAGAGCATCGGATAATTAACATATTCTTACATTTTTCCTAGATTTTAGAAAATCTGATTTCCTAAAGTCATGAATTTGACTTTCACTAGGACCAAATTTCTGTCTTTGATATTCTAGTCTCAAGATACCATGATTTCTAAATGAAGATCTTTTCATTTCCTCAATCGAAAATGTACAGTGATTCCTCAACAAAAATAAAAATAAAAATTACCATATGATTCAGCAATTCCACTTCTGGGTATGGACCAAGACAATAGGAAGCAGGGACTTGAAGAGATATCTGTTCATCTATGTTCATAGCAGCATTATTCACCTAAGCAAAAGGTAGAGTGTCCATTGACAGATGAATAGATAAACAAAATGTGATATATGTATACAACGGATTATTCAGTCTTAAAAAGAAAGGAAATTCTAACACATGCTACATCTTGGATGAAACTTGAGGACATTATGCTTAGTGAAATAAGACAGACACAAAAAAACAAATACTGGGGCCAGCTGGTGGCGCAAGCGGTTAAGTGCACGCAGTCCGCTGCGGCGGCCCTGGGTTGGCCAGTTTGGATCCCGGGCGTGCACGGACGCACCGCTTGTCAAGCTATGCTGTGGCAGCATCCCATATAAAGTGGAAAAAGATGGGCATGGATGTTAGCCCAGCGCCAGTCTTCCTCAGCAAAAAAAGAGGAGGATTGGCAAATGTTAGCACAGGGCTGATCTCCTCACACACACACACAAAAGAAACAAATACTGTATGATTCCACTTGTATAAGGTGCCTTGAGTAGTCAAATTCATAGAGATAAAGAGTGGAAGGGTTGTTGTCAGGGGCTAGGATTAGGAGATAATGGGGAGTTATCATCTAATGGATATAGAGTTTCAGTGTGGGAAGATGAAATAGTTCTGGAGATAGATATTGGTGGTGAAGGTTGCACAGTGTGAACAATGATGGTTGAACAATGTGAATGTACTTAATGTCATTAAGCTGTACTCTGAAAAATAGTTAAAATGGTCAATTTAATGTTATGTATATGTTACCACAATAAAAAAAAAAAAGTTTATCAAAAACATTACTTTTAACAGAAGGAGGCTTCTTGCAAATTATTCCCTACTGCTGCTTCCCTCAGACACTTTCCTCTGCCTTAGCAGCCCTTAGTCTCAGCTTCTCCAATCTTTGTCTCCTCCTTTCTTTACCCTTTCCCTAATGAATTTCATGATAGCTTCATGATGTCATTAGTCTTTTTTTTGGGTAAATGATTAAAATGTTTGCAAACCATGTTTAAAAATCAAAGCAGAAATGTTACCTTCTTACTTTGTAGGCACATGCTAACTTTGAAGAAAAATAGTACTATATTTTTGTTTTATTGAGTTCATACTGGCTTACAACATTCTGTAAACGTTAGGTGTACGTTATTATTTCAGTTTCTGTATAGACAGCAGCATGTTCACTACCAATAGTCTAGTTTTTATCCGTCACCATACATATATGCCCTTTTATTCTTTTTACCCTCCTCCTCTGGTAAGCACTAATTTGTTCTCCTTATCTGTGTGTTTATCGTCCAAATGCGAGTGAAATCATACAGTGTTTGTCTTTCTCTGACCGGCTTATTTCGCTTAGCAAATATCCTCAAGGTCTATCCATGTTGCCAAAAATGGAAAGATTTTGTCCTTTTTACACCTGAGTAGTATTCTATTGTATATATATCACATCTTCTTTATCCATTCATCCGTTGTTGGGAACTTGGGTTGCTTCCACATCTTGGCTATTGTGAATAACACTGCGATGAACATAGGGATGCGTAAATGTCTTCGAAATGTTGATTTCATGTTCTTTCGATAAATATCCAGTAGTGGGATAGCTGGATCATATGGTATTTCTATTTTTAATATTTTGAGAAATCTCAATACTGTTTTTCATAGTGGCTGCACCAGTTTGCATTTCCACCAGCAGTGTTTGAGGGTTGCCTTTTCTCTACATCCTCTCCAACACTTGTTATTTCTTGTCTTGTTAATTATAGCCATTCTGATGGGTGTGAGGTGATATCTCATTGTAGTTTGTTTTTGTTTTTGTTTTTTTGTGGGGTAGATTAGCCCTGAGCTAGCACCTATTGTCAATCCTCCTCTTTTTGCTGAGGAAGATTGGCCCTAGGCTAACATCCATGCCCATCTTCCTCTACTTTATATGTGGGATGCCTACCACAGCATGGCTTGATAAGCAGTGTGTAGGTCTGTGCCTGGGATCCAAACCTGTGAACCCCGGGCCGCCAAAGCAGAGCATGCGAACTTAGGCACTATGCCACTGGGCTGGCCCCCTATCTCATTGTAGTTTTGATTTGCATTTCCCTAATAATGAATGATGTTGAACATCTTTTCATGTACCTGTTGGCCACCTGTATATCTACTTTGGAAAAATGTCTGTTCACATTTCTGCCCATTTTTTGATTAGCTTTTTTGTTTTTTTATTGTTGTCTCGTATGAGTTTGAAGCCAGATTACTGAAGGTTACTGTAAATATTCAATAAGATTACCTTTTGACCTTGTTATGAAAATAATTTAATCTTGTCAATTTACTCTTTTCCAGTTTAACCTGAGGGGTAACTCAAGGGGCAGAAGGATTTATGAGTTTGTTTTACAGAAGAAAGAGAATGCCTTCAAGGATCACCAGATAACTGACCCCTAGCTGCCATTGACACCCAGAAGTCAGATTGCCAGGGGCTTATTGGGAATGAAAGAAACATGGTTTACCCCTTTGTTTCTCAAAAACTCATCCTGCCACACCCCTTAGTTCTATAAAAGCTCCTGCTTTCTTCTCTTGTTAAGGTTAATTTTAGAGAACCCATGCTCCAGCCTTATCGTCTTGGCCAATTTGAATAAATTCCTCCATCTCCAAGCACTGATGCCTCAGTATTTGACTTACTGCACATCAGGCACACACAGTTGAGATTAAGAGGTTTGGTAACAAGTTCTTTACATATTTTGGAAATTAACCCCTGTTGGATATGTGATTTGCAAATATTTACCAGTTGGTGGGTTGTCTTTTCACTTAGCTGATGGTTTTCTTTGTTGTGCAGAAGCTTGTTAATCTGATGTAGTGCCATTTGTTTATTTTTTCTTTTGTATCCCATGCCTGATTAGACATGGTATTCGAAAAGATACTGCCAAGATCGATGTCAAAGAGTGTACTGCCTATATTTTCTTCTAAGAGTTGTATGGTTTCAGGTCTTGTATTCAGGTCTTTAATCCATTTTGAGTTCATTTTTGTGTAAGGTGTAAGATAATGGTCTACTTTGATTCTTCTGCATGTGGCTGTCCAGTTTTCCCAAAACAACTTATTGAAGATACTTTCCTTTCTTCATTGTGTGTTTCTGGCTCCTTTGTCAAAGGTTAGCTGTCCATAGATGTGAAGTTTTGTTCCCAGGCTCTCAATTCTGTTCCGTTGATCTGTATGTCTGTTTTTCTGCCAGTACCATACTGTTTTGATTACTATAGCTTTGTAGTGTAATATGAATTCAAGGAGTGTGATACCTCCAACTTTGTTCTCTTTTCTCAGGTTTGTTTTTGGTATTCAGGATCTTTTGTTGTTCCACATAAATTTTAGGATTCTTTGTTCTATTTCCATGAAGAATGTCATTGAGATTCTAATTGGGATTGCATTGAATCTAGAGACTGCTTCAGATAATATTGACACTTTAAAAATGTTTATTTTTCCAATTCATGAGCATGGAATATCTTTCCATTTCTTTATGTTTTCTTCAATTTCTTTCAATGATGTCTTATAGTTTTTAGTGTATAGGTCTTTCACCTCCTTGGTTAAATTTATTCCTAGGTATTTTATTCTTTTTGTTGCCACTGCAAATAGGATTGTATTCTTGATTTCACTTTCTACTAGTTCATTATTGGTGTATAGAAATGCAACTGATTTTTGTTTGTGGATTTGGTATCCTGCAACTTTACTGTATTTGTTGATTATTTCCAGTAGTTTTTTGGTGGATTCTTTAGGATTTTCTATATATAGAATCATGTCATCCAAAAATACTGAGAGTTTCACTTCTTGCTTTCCAATTTGGATCTCTGTATTTATTTTTCTTGCTTAATTGCTCTGGCTAAAACTTCCAGTATCACATTGAATAAGAGTGGTGAGAGTGGGCATCCTTGTTCCTGTTCTCAGAGTGATGATTTTCAGTTTTTGTCTATTAAGTATGGTGTTGGCTATGGCTTTGTCACATATGGCTTTTATTTACTATGTTGAGGCACTTTCCTTACATACCCAATTTATTGAGAATTTTTATCGTAAATAGATGTTGGATCTTTTCAAATGCTTTCTCTGCATCTATTGAGATGATCATGTGATTTTTATTCTTCATTTTGTTAACGTAGCGTATCACATTGATTGATTTGTAGATGTTGAACTATCCTTGCATCCCTGGAATAAATCCCATTTGATCGTGGTGTATGATCTTTTTAATGTATTATTGTAGTCAATTTGCTAATATTTTGTTGAGGATTTTTATATCTAGGTTCATCAGAGATATTGGCCTGTAATTTTCTTTTTTGCATTGTCTTTGTCTGGTTTTGGTATGAGGGTAATGTTGGCCTTATAGAATGAATTAGGAAGCTTCCCCTCTTCTTCAACTCTTTGAAAGAGTATCAGAAGGATAGGTATTAAGTCTTCTTTGAATGTCTGGTAGAATTCACTGGGGAAATCATCTGGTCCTGGACTTTTGTTTCTTGGAAAGTTTGTGATTACTCTTTAAATTTCTTTGCTTGTGATCAGTTTCTTCAGATTCTCCATTTCTTCTTGGTTCAGTTTTGGGAGATTGTATCCATTTCTTCTAGGTTATCCAGTTTGTTCACAATTGGCTTTTCACAGTTTTCTCTTATAACCCTTTGTATTTCTGTGGTGTCTGTTGTAATTTCTCTTCTTTCATTTCAGATTTTATTTATTTGAGCCTTCTCCCTTTTCTTCTTAGTGAGTCTGGCTAAGAGTTTGTCAATTTTGTTTAACTTCTCAAAGAACCAGTTCTTAGTTTCATTGATTTTTTCTATTGTTCTTTTAGTCTCTATTTTATTTCTGCTCTGATTTTTATTATTTCCTTCCTTCTACTGACTTTGGGCTTTGTTTTTTCTTCTTTTTCTAGTTCTTTTAGGTATAGGGTAAGCTTGTTTATTTTATATTCTTCTTTTTTGTTGAGGTAGGCCTGTATTGCTATAAATTTCCCTGTTAGTACCATTTTTGCTGCATCCCACAAGTTTTGGTATGTTGTGTTTTCATTTTCATTTGTCTCTAGGTATTTCTTCATTTCTCTTTTGATTTTTTCATTGATCCAATAGTTTTTCAGTATCATGTTGTTTAGTTTCCACATATTTGTCATTTTCCCAGCTTTTTTCTTGTAGTTGATTTCTAGTTTCATAGCATTGTGGTCAAAAAAGATGCTTGACATTATTTTGATCTTCTTAAATTTATTGAGACTTGCTTTGTTTCCCAATACATGGTCTATCTTTGAGAATGTTCCATGTGCACTTGAGAAGAATGTATATTCTGCTGTTTTGGGATGGAATGTTCTATATATATCTGTTAAGTCCATATGATCTAGTGTTTCATTTAAGGCCAGGGCTTCCTTGTTGAATTCTTGTCTGGATGATTTATTCATTGACATAAGTGGTATGTTAAGGTCCCCTACTATTATTGTATTGCTGTCAATTTCTCCCTTTAGTTCTGTTAATAATTGCTTTATATACTTTGGTGCTCCTGTGTTAGGTGCATATATATTAATAAATGTTATGTCTTCTTGGTGGAATGTCTCTTTTATCCTTATATTGCCCATCTTTGTCTCTTATTATTTTTTTTATCTTGATGTTTGCCTTGTTTGATATAAGTATATCTACACCCACTTTATTTTGCTTGCTATTTGTTCGAGTACCATCTTCCACCATTGACTCTGAGCCTATGTTTGTCTTTACAGCTAAGATGTGATTCCTGGAGGCAGCATATTGTTGGATATCGTTTTTTAATCCATCCAGCCACTCTGTGTCTTTTGATTGGTGAATTCAATCCATTTACATTTCGAGTGATTATTGATATATGAGGGTTTAATACTACCATTTTATCTTTTGTTTTCCAGTAGTTATATATTTCCATTGTTTCTTTCCCCTTGTATTTCTGATTGCCTTTTCAGTTTAGTTGTTTTCTGTATGATTTTTCTCAGTTTTCTCTTTATTTATGACTTCTGACTCTGCTCTGATTTTTCGTTTTGTGGTTACCATGAGGCCTGTATAAAAGATCTCATAGATGAGATAATTGCTTTTCTGATAGCCTTTTATCTCCATTAGGCTAAGCAGGTTCGATCCTTTTCCTCTTCCCCTTCTATGTTCTTGTTGTCACTAATTATTCTTTTTGTGTTGTGAGTTTGTGACCAAATTGGTGTGTTTATAGTTATTTTTGATGCTTTCTTTCTCTTTGTCTTTTATGTTATAATTAAGTGTTTGCTAACCTATTCTGATAGAGAGCTGCAATTTTCTTATTTTGTCTTTTTATTTCCTTGTTCAAAACTTTGTAAACCTTTGCCTTTTTATTTAAGGTATGAGAGCTCCCTTCATCATTTCTTGTAAGGAAGTTCTAGTGGCAATGAAATCGCTCAACTTTTATTTGTCTGGGTAAGCTTTTATTTCACCATCACATCTAAAGGATATTTTCATTGGATAGAGCATTCTTCACTCATAGTTTTTGTCTTTCAATATTTTGAATATATCATTCCACTCTCTCTTAGCCTGTAAGGTTTTTACTGAGAAATCTGCTGAAAGCCTGATGAGGGTTCCTTTGTAGGTTATTTTCTTCTCTCTTGCTGCCCTTAATATTTTTTCTTTCTCATTGATTTTGATAGTTTTGATATTATATGCCTTGGAGAAGTTCTTTTTGCATTGATGTAATTAGGAGTGCTATTGGCTTCATGTACTTGTATGTCCAGTTCCTTCCCCAGATTTGGGAAGTTCTTGGCTATTATTTCTTTGAATAAGCTCTCTGTTCCTTTCTCTCTCTCTTCACTGTCTGGGATACTTATAATCCTTATATTTCTTTTTCTAATTGAGTCAGATATTTCTTGAAGAATTTCTGCATTTTTTAAAAATGTTAGTTCTCTCTTCTCCTCCACCTGGGGCATTTCTAAGTTTCTATCTTCGAGTTCACCAATTCTCTCCTCCATGAGGTCTGCCTTTTTTATGCTTTCTACATTATTTTTATTTCATTAATTGTGTTCTTCATATCCAGAATTTCTGTTTGTTTTCCTTTTAAGCTTCAGTTTCTTTGGTGAAGTATTCCTTCTATTCATTAATTTTATTCCTGAGCTCATTGAACTGTCTTTCTGAGTTTTCTTGTAACTCATTGCGTTTATTTAGGACAGCTATTTTGAATTTTCTGTCAGATTGTAATGTGTTATTTCAGGTTTGGTTTCTGAAGAGTTGTCATTTTCCTTCTGCTCTGTCATGTTACTGTGGTTCTTCATGGTGTTTGGTGAATTGATCCTCTGCTGGTGCATTTGTGGTGGTAATCGCCTTTTCTTATTTGGGTATAGCTTTGGTTGTTTTGGTTCTGGTCACCTGGGTCTCCTGTTCTTCCATTGTTTCTCCATGGCCTCGTACGCTGCTGTCTCATGCATCAGCTGTGCTGCTGCTTCTGGGTTGTCTTGGGGTGCTGGTTACACTGCTGCCAGGGATACCTGGTTCACAGGTGTCACTGTCACGGGCGGAGGCCTGGGGACCTGGGGTATTGTATGCAGCACCCACTGCTAGTGGTGCTGGTGTTGTGGTTGCTGTCACTGGTGGATAGGTCACTGGTTCTGCCATGGTTCCTGATGCTTCTGGTCACAGATTCCATCTGTCACTGCTCAGAGAGGACAGGGGCTTTTTTTCTTGTCCCATCCCATCTGCTTGTAGTTGTGCCAGTTGGACCACTCCACATTCATTCCAGTGGGGACACCGCTGCTTGGCAGGTTGTGTTTGCATGGGTGGGGCTGCTGCCAATTGGAAGGGTGCATTTGCATGGGTTAGGCTGCCACTGTTCATTGGGCAATCTTGCAGACCAGGCTGTTGCTGCTCTGCAGGCATACATATGCATGCCAGTCTGCCCCTGCCTGCAGTCAGAGCTGTGCTGGCTGCTGCATGAGGATCCACATCCTGGATCACTGCCACCAGGGAGGGGTAGGGGGCCATTCCCCTAGTTGCACTGCTTCTCGGGGGTCCATTCCACCCATCTTCAGATATATAGCTGTGTGGATCTCTCAGGCATCCTGTTGTGCTGTGTATGGAATCGTCTGTTAGTCAATGGATGTCTGTTTGGTTGTAACTTAGAGGGGAGCAACAAAGAGAAAAACTCACTTGGCCATGATGCTGACATCACCTCCTAGTACTATCATTTTTGAGTCACCCTTTTATTCCCCTTGGTATAGTTTTTTTCTTCTCAAAAGTTGAATCTGGTAATTTATTTGAAGAATATAATCCAGAGATTAAAGAAAAAAAAAAAAGCTTCCTGAATTGAAGTTGTAAGCAAATTCAATCTTATCATTTTAGAGAGAGAAATATTAATTGAATAGTTATATCCTTGGGTGTTTGCTTAAAAGTAAAAGAGTGTCTTTAATTTGTAGGTACATTTTGTATATATCTCAATGTACACATTTATTTTTATGTAAGGGGAATTATGTGTCTGTTGTTAGTGCCATTGAGTCGATTCTGACTCTTAGTGACCCTGCGTACAGTAGAGTAGAACATTGCAAGGTCCTTTGGCAGTGCTCCACTGCTATATATAGGGTGCTGTGAAAAGAATAGTAAATACAAATCAAGATTTATTTCTTCCCCAAGATTTATAACTGTGAATATTTATTTGCGTTTGTAATGCATATTAAATATAATAACCCCCAATAAAATACTAAGTGTAAATTGCTTCCCAATTTGCGAATTCTACATAAAGGTTTAACTTAGCAAATGAAAACAATCCTTTCCTCTCCAAATAGCAAATGATGTAATTAAATAAAGTTAACAATCCAGAGTTTAAATTGTAAAATTAAATATGTATCTTGATAAGATTTTAAGTAATGTTTAGTATAATATATTCACTTTGTAATGTACTTACTTTGTTTATTGTTTTCTGTCTGTTTCTTATAAATATTTCATTGCTTTGTTAGTTAATTAGAGTTTGCTTAGTGATTTCTAAGTACATGCATTAATTAATTCTCTGTGAGCAGAAATATTGTGCCTATTATTAAAGATTGCTGAGGCATTCTCTACCGTATGGTAGTGTCTACATCTTGATAAAACATCTGTATGAAAAATAAAGATAGTTAACTCCATATTTACTGACCCATATGCGACCTAGTTTGAATATGGCATTCATCACCAAGTTCTGTGATTTACTAGCCGGTGTCCTGGAAAGTCAGCATGGTATAGTTCAAGGGATTTGTAAACTTTCATTGTACAGGGGGAGATAGTAAATATTTTGTCTTTGTTGGCCGGATCATTTGTCACAACTAATCAATTTTGCCCTGTTGCAAGTAAGCAGCCACAGACAATATGTAAATTAATGGATGCAGCTGTGCTCCAATGAAACTTTATTAATGGATATTGAAATTTGAATTTCATCTAATTTTCATGCATCATGAAATATTATTTTTCTACTAATTTTTTTCAAACATTTAAGAAACACTCCTCGGTCAAAAATATACTAGATTTAATGATGATGATTAGAGTGATGATAATGGTGATAAGATTTTTTGGTAGGATAAGATCATGGCCTCATTCATCAACTAGGGTTCTCTTTATGTTTATAAACAATGTTCTTGCAAGAGTTCAGAACACAAATGGCATGACCATTTTCATGATATTTATTGGTCTTTACTATTATATTAATAGGCATGTCCTTAAGACATCATGTGGTCAAGAGAAGATAAGATATCTTTACCTTTTTTGGTGTTCCTGTTTCTTATATGGGAAAGGTAAAATACCTATCTCAAAAATTTTGTATATATATGTATTCACAATGCTAATGCATGTGTTAATACAATGTAAATTTTAATTCTTGCATTTGTCACAAAGGTATTTTTATATATATTTGTGAGATATAGATCTCTCTCTCTCTCTCTCTCTCTCTCTCTCTATCTATCTATAGAGAGAGAGAGTGAATGCCTGGCACATGAACACCTAATGATATACACTTAGTAAATGTTGGTGGTAGTGTGATTAATGGTTATTAATATTTTATTCATAATCACCTTCTTCCTTTCTTCATCTCCTACTATGACTACTAATAAAAGAATATGGTCTTTTCACTGTATGTACAGTAAGTAGGGAGCCTTAAGGAGAGAGTCCCAACTTGGAAAGCATCCTGCAAAAGCATACTGGAGACTACAAAGATTGTCTAGCCAGTTTTATCTGTGGGGAGTTTCAGAGCCACCTGTAAGATTTTCTTCCTAACTGAAGGAAGAGTTCAGAAATACACAGTTCTTACAAGAGCATGATTCAGGGGTACGGTGTGTTAGAGCATGTGGGGAAGGGTGGTGGACCATTGTGAACACAGTATAGATCTATGACTTAGATTGTCTTCTGGATTATCTCCTACACCTGTTTTTGAACCCAAGACTTATGAGACAGAATAGTCATTTCTCTTATATCTCTATAAGATTAAAAAGAGAACGTAACTTAGAACACTTTCATAGTTTATTTGTCAAAATATAGTAGAAATGACAGTGAATGATATTTTTATCATTTTAAATAACAGAAACCATGGACAAGGCAAGGTGATCTGAAAAGCAAGCCAAATAGGAGCTGTATTTGTAGACATCATGTTCCAGGGGCATCAAGAGCATCTTAACAACTTTGAACTTTTTGATCCCCACTACAAATGTTATCACCAGCAAGAACTCTCAAAATACCTCATTAGAGGAGTCTAAGAAGATAATGGCAGCCACCAATGAGTGGCCTATAAACCACCTCATAAAAAATATTCTCCTCTTGAGAACTCCCAAAATGAAACAATTTCAGAAGTCTATGATTCTCTCATTTGTGAGTAAAGTAGTTTTTATTGGGAGCTAATTTTTCACATCAATAAGTAGGTGAACATAAATTCTAGACATACAGAATTATGGATGTTTAGGTCGATATATTACAGAACATAAACAAAATTTAGAGAAAAACAGTGGTTTTCCCAATGTTGCAAAAATAGCTAGATTCAAAGCTGAGGTGAAAAAACCAAGTGAGTTTTGTTCAACCTTTTTCCCATACCTTAAGACATTTTCTTTTCTTTCATGTATTCTAAATTTTAGTACTAATACATCTTTCTTCTCAGTTCTATTTTAGTGATAATGATTCTCTGTATATATACACACATATATACATATATAATTATGCATCCTACACACACATATGCATATATATCTCAGAAAATATAAAATTGAATAATATCAGTCTACATAAAAAAGTAAAGAAAATGAGTTATTTTTTTTATTTTTCAATATTAAAGAAAAATAAAACAAAAACTTGGGCTTTTTAAAGGAAGATTGACAAAGACATTTATTAATATGGAATCTAAGAGGTTGTTTTTTCTTCGCCACTTAGGATAAAATGGAAGACTATAAACTTAAATTATACAAGAAAGGATACTCCCATGACAAATGAAAATAAGCTATAGAAAAGCTTTAAAAAAATCACTATTTTTAAATTTTTTTTGTCCATGTATATTGTTTCTTGGGAGAGGAAAATATCTGTGGACTGGTAAATTTGTTCATGCTTATTTTCAAGCCTTCATATAAACCAACAGCAAGTGTTATGACCATATGGCTTGTGAGAGAAAAGAGTTAATGATTTTGATAAATTGCAAAATGACTCATTCAAATCTAAGTGTATCAATTTTGGTGTAGACCACTTTAAAGAAGATGGCAAGCCTTAGCTTATCTCACAGGTAATTTCTATGTACAGATTTAGGGCAATCCAGCCTACATTATTGTATCAGATCTTCCAAAGTATTTTATAATGCCTTAAACAATGTATTTAGCTTGCAATGGAGACCCCAAAACAATCCCCAAAGCATCATTTCCTTATACTCAATTTAGAGGAATGATGCTTTAAAATATTTTATTTAGTTCATTATCAGGATACACAGTAAGTTGTTTAAGGATAAATAGTACCAATAATACAATGGACATTCTTATAAAAACAATTTGTGAGAATGAGTATTAAACATGACAAAAACCCTTTGGAAACATTTTCCATGCAATGAAACATATCAAAACATCATTATTTTGAACTTTTACATTGTGATAATAAAAATTTCAAATAAAATCTAAAGAAATTCTAAGTGTTGCTAAACCAAAAGGGAATCTTAAATCTATTCTTTTTGTACCTCAATGGGCACGCTTAAATTCAAATTGTGGGATTACATCATTCTTCTGAGGAAAATGAAATCTCCTTAAAAAGATAGAAACTGATTGGTGTCAAGATGGCAGTGTAGGCAAACTCTGAACTCACCTCCTCCCACAGACACAACAGACTTGTAACTACTCTTGGAACAAGAGTTACCCCTGACAGAAAACTGAAAACTGGGTAAGAGGAACCCCTGCAACACACAACAGTCCAGACTGAGGCAGAAGAGACAGAAATTCCCTTCTGGAGAGAAAAAAAGCCACCTTCAAAAGCTGCAGCACTTCACAGCCACCCAGAAGCAATCCAAAGCTATGTAGCCTTCCCTGGAGGAGCAGAGGATCTGAATGGGAAAGCATTGCCACTATAAGCATTTTTTAGACACAGTACAAGACTCAAATGTCCTAATATCTGGCCTTACTGGCTACTAACAACAGCAGAGAATATCTCCAGAAAAGCTATCAGACATGAGAGAAAAAAAAGCCAACTCTTAAAGAGCCCATGAACAAAGGCACCCATTTTGGAAAGCAATCTAAAATCACCAGAAAGAAAGGTGCATAGTCCTTTGGTGAAAAAACACTCACCAGATAGACCATGGGTGCATCTCAGTGAGAGATGAGACCTCTCCAGGGACTGAGACATTGATGACAGCCATTGTTGTGACCCTGTGTAGGCATGCTGACACAGTCAGTGGCAGATGTCATTGGAGTTCTTCCACTAACCTCTCAGCCCAGGGTCTGCCCCACTGAATAGAGCACCAGTTTAATCCAGCTCAGCCAGGGCAAGCCACCTGCACTAAGGACTGGTGCCACCTAACAACAAACCCTTGGGAAACCTGTGGGCCTATATAGGCTAGGAGACTGGATTATCTGCAGCTGGGGGCAAATGGGTCCAACTCTGCAGCACAGGGCATGCATGAGGAGTGGGTGGAGTGTGTGGGCACTCTGCCATGGGGCCCACTTCAGGGGGTCAGTGCACATGCACAGGGCAAGACTATGCTGATGATGTGTGTTGCCCTGGGAGCCATGGGGCTTGTCAGCTGCAGAAACCTTATGCTTCTCAAACAGCCACATAGGGGATCAGCCCCACCTTCCAAAGCCTGAAACATTTGGGTGCTCCCCTGCCTGGGGCCAGCCCCATCCATCTGCAATCCTGAGAGAGCTGACAAGAGCCTTATAGGCATGAGGCCTATAGCAATTGTAAGCCCCTGAGCCTAAAAACCAGCTACACTGGGAGCCTAGTCACTTAAGAGAAAAACCAAAACAGGAATGTGATATTAGACCTTGTGGCCAACAGTGCTGGGGCTGTCTATGCCTAATAAAGAGAAGGAAGTGTCCATAGCAGCCACACACAGCTGAGCATTAGAACCAGCTGGCCAGGGGACAACTCAGGGCACCTACAGCAAGAGAAACCCTGCCACAACAGAAGGACACACGTAGCCCACATGGGGGTTACTCCTGGAACACTGGGAACTAGTGATGAGAGGGAAATACACTGCTGGGCCTCATAAAGCACCTCTCACATAAGGTCTCCTCTCCAAGATCAGGAGACATAGCTGACCTACCTAATACATAGATACAAGAACAAAGAAAGAGGCAAAATGAAGAGACAAAGGAATACATTTGAAGTAAGGGATCACAACAAAACTCCAGAGAAATAACTAAAAGAAACAGAAATGAGCAATCTACCTAATAAAGAGTCCAAAGAGTCATAAAGATGTTCACTGATCTTGGGAGAAGAATGGATGAACTCAATGAGAACATCAACAAAGAAATGGAAAATATACAAAAGAAACAATCAGAAATGAAGAATACAATACTGGAAATGAAAAATTAACTAGAGAGAATCAAAAGCAGAGTAGATGATACAGAAAAATAGATCAGCAAGCTGGATGAAAGACTAGAGGAAATCACCCAAGCATAGCAAATAAAATAAAAAAGAATTAAAAAGAAAGAGGACAGTCTAAGAGGCCTCTGGGACAATATTAAGTGTACTAACATCCATGTTGTAGGTGTCCCAGAAGAAGACAGAGACAAATGGGCAGAGAATATATTTGAAGAAATAATAACTGAAAACATTCCTAACACAAGGGAGGAAACAGATGCCCAGGTACAGGAAGCACAGAGAGTACCAAAATGATAAACCTAGAGGCCTACTCCGAGACACATCATAATTAAAATCTCTATAATTAAAGATAAAAAGAGAATCCTAAAAGCCTTAAGAGAAAGACTACAAGTTACATACTAATGAAACCCCATAAGGTTATCAGCGGAATTATCAACAGAAATCTTACAGGCTAGAAGAGAGTGGCATGATATACTTAAAGTGCTAAAAGGAAAAAACCTACAGCCAAGAATACTCTAACCAGCGAGGTTATCATTCAGAATAGAAGGAGAGATAAAAACCCATAGAAGCAAAAACTAATGGAGCTTATCACCAAGAAACCAATCCTGCAAGAAATGCTAAAGGGATTTATTTAAGGGGCAAAGAGAACACAAATAGGAAAAAGTTATCTATTTCTATGATAAGAGGGTAATGGATTCAAATGCACAAAAAAGATATTAGATGTGATATCAAAAACATAAAATGTAGGAGGAGGGGTGTAAAAGAGTAGAGCTTTTAGAAAGAGGTCAAACTAAATAGAACATCAACTTAATATAGATTGCTATAAATGTAGATTATTATATATGAACGTCATGGTAATCACAAACCAGAAACTTATAATAAACACATAAAAACCTAAGAGAATGAACCCAAACATAATACTAAAGAAAGCCATCAAGCCACGAGGGAAGAGAGCAAGAGAAGAAGAGAGGAATAGAAGAAATACTAAAACACACAGAAAACAAGTAACACAATGGCAATAAGTACATTCTTATCAATAGCTACTTTAAATGTCAATGGACTAAATGCTCCAATCAAAAGGAACAGTGAGGACAATTAGATAAAAAAACAATATCCATATATATGCTTCATACAAGAGACACACTTCAGACATAAAGATACTCACAAACTGAAAGTGAAGAGATGGAAAAAAATACTCCATGCAAATGGAAATGAAAAGAAAGCTGGGGTAGCAATATTTATATGTGAAAAAACAAACATTAAAACAAACACTGTAACAAGAGACAAAGAAGGGCACTACTTCATGATAAAGTGAATAATCCAATAAGAGGATATAACAATTGTAAATATCTATGCACCCAACAAAGGATCACCTAAATATATAAAGCAATTATTAACAGACATAAAAGGAGAAGTATACAGTAACACAATAATAGTGTGGGAATTTAACACTCCACTTACACCAATGGATAGATAATCCAAACAGAAGATCAATAAGGAAACATTGGCCTTAAACAGCAACCTAGACCAGATGGACTTAGTAGATATATATAAAACATTCCATCCAAAAACCAAAGAACACACATTTCTTTCAAATGCACATGGAACATTCTCCATAATTGATCACATATTAGGCCACAAACCAAGTCTTACTAAATTTAAGAAGACTGAAATAACACCAAGCATCTTTTCTAGCAACAACAGTATGAAACTAGAGATCAACTACAGGAAGAAAATCAGAAATTCCACGAATATGTGGAGGTTAAAATAATGCTACTGAACAACGATTGGATCAATGAAGAAATCAAAGGAGAAATCAAAAATTACTTGGAGATGAATGAAAAAGTACAACATTCCAGAATTTATATGATACAGCAAAAGTGGTTCTAAGAAGGAAGTTTCTAGCAATACAGGCCTACCTCAACAAATGAGGAAAATCACAAAAACAATATAAGAGTGCACTTAAAGGAAGTGGAAAAAGAAGAGCAACCAAGACCCAAAATCAGTCGTAGAAGGAAAATAATAAAAATCAGAGCAGAAATAAATGAAATAGAGACTAAAACAACAATAGAAAAAATCAATGAAACCAACAGCTGATTCTTTGAAAAGATAAACAAAATTAACAAACCTTTGGCTAACACACTAAGAAAAAAAGAGAGAAGGCTAAAACAAATAAAATCAGAAATGAAAGAGGAGAAATGATCACAGATACCTCAGAAATACAAAAGATTATAAGAGAATGCTATGAAAAGCTATATGTCAACAAATTGGATAATCTAGAAGAAACAGATAAATTCTTAAAACAAATTCTTCATACAATCATCAAATCCAAAACTGAGTCAAGAAGAAATAGAGAATTTGAATAGACCAATCACCATAAATTCTTAAAACAAATTCTTCATACAACCATCAAATCCAAAACTGAATCAAGAAGAAATAGAGAATTTGAATAGACCAGTCACCAGTTAAGCAGACAGAAACAGTCATCAAAAATCTCCCCAAAATAAAAGTCCAGGACCGGATGGCTTCCCTGGTGAATTCTACCAATCATTCAAAG
Source organism: Diceros bicornis minor (assembly GCF_020826845.1). Lineage (NCBI taxonomy): Eukaryota > Metazoa > Chordata > Mammalia > Perissodactyla > Rhinocerotidae > Diceros > Diceros bicornis. The sequence continues at coordinate 9,281,867 of NC_080749.1, read as the reverse complement.
ACTTAATACCTATTCTTCTCAAAATGTTCCAAAATATTGAAGAGGAGAGGAAGCATCCTAACTCATTCTATGAAGCCAACATTACCCTGATACCAAAACCAGACAAGGACAACACAAACAAAGAAAATTATAGACCAATATCACTAATGAACATTGATATAAAAATCCTCAATAAAATACAAGCAAATTGGATATAACAATGCATTAAAAAGATTATACACCTCGATCAAGTGGGATTTATTCCAGGGATGCAGGGATGGCTCAACATCTGCAAATAAATCTATGTGATACACCACATTAACAAAATGAAGAATAAAAATCACATGATCATTTCAATAGATGCAGAGAAAGCATTTGACAAGATACAGCATCCACTTATGATAAAAACTGTGAATAAAATGGGTATAGAAGGAAAGTACCTCAGTGTAATAAAGGCCATATATGACAAACCCACAGCTAATATCATCTTCAATGGTGAAAAACTGAAAGCTATCCCTTTAAAAACTGAAAACAGACAAGGATGCCCACTTTCACCACTCCTGCTTAACACAGTATTGGAAGTCCTAGCCAGAGAAATCAGGCAAGAAAAAGAAATAAAAGGGATCAAAATTGGAAAAGAAGTGAAACTGCCACTATTTGCAGGTGACATGATTTTATATGTAGAAAACCGTAAAGAATCCATCATAAAACTTTTAGAAATAATAAATGAATATGGTAAAGTTTCAGGATTCAAAATCAACATACAAAATTCAGTTGCATTTCTATACACTAACAATGAAGTAGCAGAAAGAGAAATTAAGAATACAATCCCATTTACAATCGCAACCAAAATAATAAAGTACCTAGGAATAAACTCAACCAATGACGTGAAAGATCTATACACTGAAAACTTACAACATGGTTGTAATAAATTGAAGAAGACACAAAGAAATGGAAAGATATTCTGTGCTCTTGGATTGGAAGGATTAACATGGTTAAAGTGTCCATACTTCCTAAAGCAAACTGTAGATTCAATGCAATCCTTATCAAATTCCAATAACATTTTTCACAGAAATTGAACCAAGAATCCTAAAATTTATATGGAACAACAAAAGACCCCAATTAGCCAAATGAATCCTGAGAAAAAAGAACAAAGCTGGAGGTATCACACTCTCTGATTTCAAAATATAATACAAAGCTATAGTAACCAAAATAAAATGGTACTGGCACAAAAACAGACACACAGATGAATGGAACAGAATCAAGAGCCCAGAAATAAATCCACACATCTACAGACAGGTAATTTTCAACAAGGGAGCCAAGAACATACAATGGACAAAGGAAAGTCTCTTCAATAAATAGTGTTGGGAAAACTGGACAGCCACAGGCAAAAAAAATGCAGGTAGACCATTATCTTACATCACACAAAAGAATTAATTTAAAATGGATTAAAGACTTGAATGTAAGACCGGAAACCATGAAACTTCTAGAAGAAAACATTGGCAGTATACTCTTTGACATTGGTCTTAGCAGCATAATTTAAAGTACCATGTCTGACTGAGCAAGAGAAACAATAGAACATTGGTCTTAGCAGCATAATTTAAAGTACCATGTCTGACTGAGTAAGAGAAACAATAGAAAAAATAAACAAATGGGACTACATCAAACTAAAAAGCTTCTGCACAGCAAAGGAAACCATCAACAAAACGAAAAGACAACCTAATGATTGGGAGAAGATATTTGCAAACCATATATCTGATAAGGAGTTAACCTCCAAAATATATAAAGAACTCATACATCTAAACAACAAAAAAACTAACAACCTAATTTAAAAATGGCTGGAGCCAGCCCAGTGGCGTAGTGGTTAAGTTTGCGCACTCCACTGTGGTGGCCCAGGTTTCGCAGGTTTTGATCCTGGGTGAAGACCAACACATCACTTGTCAAACCATGCTGTGGCGGCATCCTATATAAAGTAGAGGAAGATGGGCACCGATATTAGCCCAGGGCCAATCTTCCTCAGCAAAAAGAGGAGGATTGGCAATGGATGTTAGGTCAGGACTAATCTTTCTCACCAAAAAAAAAAAAAAAAAGAAATAGAAGTTGTAAAAAAGTAGCAAATTGAAATTATAAAACTGAAAAATAGTATAAATAAAAACTCACTGGATGTGCTCAACTGTATATTGGATATAACAGAGGATAGACACAGTGAGCTTGGGAAAGAACAACAGAATTCACACAGTCTGAAAAACCAAGGGAAAATACAGCAAAAAAAAATAGAGCCAATGTTTATATCAAGAGTACCAAGAAGTAGAATGGAATGAGTATGTGGTTAAAAGATTATTTGAGGAAATAAGAGCTAAAAATTTCCCAAATTTGCCAATACACAAACTTATAGATCCAAGATGCTGAATGAGCCCCAAATGGAATAAATCACAATAAAAGCCCTACTAAGACACATCAGAATTAAACTCTTGAATACTAAAGACAAAAAATGTTGAATGCAGTCATAGAGAAATGGCACATTATTAATAATACAAGACCAATTCAAATCAAAGGATTTCTCTTCTTAAGCAAGGAGGCCAGAAGGAATTGACACGATGTTTTTCAAGCACTGAAAGAAAAGTGCTATCTCCCATGAATTCTATATCCATTGAAAATATGCTTCCGAAATGAAGGAGAAATTGAAGCATTCTAAGATAAAGGAAAATTAAAAAAAAAAAAAACCTCTAGGAGACCTATCCTTAAAGATTGACTAAAAGAAATTCTTCAAACCAAAAATAAATGATAAAAGAAACATAAAAATGAAGAACAATGGAAAGAGTAAAAGTAGGAGTAAATATAATACACTATCCTGTTCCTTATGAGTTTTATATATAATATTTGAAGGCTGAAACAAAAATTATAATGCCATCTGATACATAAGACAATGATACTTAAAGTGGGAGAGTAAAAGTTCTAATAGAAATGAAGTTTCCACACTTCCCACAATGTGGTCAACCATTTATACCAATGCTGTAATGTCACGTACATATATTCTAAAACCCAGATCAACCACTAAAAAAACCAAACATAGAGATACACAGACAACACCATAAAATATCAATGAGATCCCAAAAAACAAAAGAACAAACAACAATATTCACGTAACCCATAGGAAGGCAAGAAAAGAAAAACATAGTAACAATAACAACAAAAAAAACTAATAGATATCAATATTAAAATGGCAGACTTAAGTGCTAATAAACATATAATTACTTTAAATGTAAATATCCTAAATACAATAATCCTAACATGGAGGTTGGCAGATTGGCAGAGTGGATAAAAGAACATGACTCGACTGTGTGTAGCTTACAAAAACCAGCTTAAAATTCAATGATGTAGGTAGGTTGAAAACAAAAAGATGAAAAAAGATATACCATGTAAATACTTTTAAAAGCTATTTAAAAACTAAAGGAGCTATATTAACATCTAATGAAGTATATAGTGTAGCAAAGAAAATTACTAAAGAGGATCACTGCATCATGATAAAGGATCAACCCACCAACAATACATCACAAACTTAAATATGTACACACAGAAAGATGGAGCCTCAAATGCATGATACAAAAACTGATAGAAAAAATAGACAAATCCCCAAATAAAACTGAGGACTTCAACATCACCCTCATCAGCAGCTAATGGAACTACTAGACAGAAAATGAGCAAGGCTATAGAAGATTTGAACATAATCAATGAACAGTATGTAATTGACAGGTATAGAATACTCCAGCCAACAACAGAAGAATAAACAATAATTTCAAGTGTTCAGGAGACATTCACCAAGATGGACCATATCCTGGGCCATAAAACATCCTTCATCAAATCTAAAAAACATTGAAATGATTCAGAATGTTTTTTAACCATAATGCAATCAAACTAGAAATCAATAACAGAAGACAATAGGAAGATTGTTAAGCATGTGGAAATTAAACAACACACTCCAAGTAACTCTTACCTCAAAGAGGAAGTATAAAACAAAAATTAAAAATGACTACTTAGAATTAAATGCAAATACAACATATCAAAATATGTGGCACATAGATAAAAGCATGTTGATAGGGAAATTTATGGCATTAAATACTTAAATTAGAAATGAGGAAATGTCTCAAATCAATAATCTGATTTTCTACCTCAAGAAACTAGAGAGAGAGAACAAATTAAACCAAGAGCCAAGATAAAAAAGGAAATAATACAACAGGAGAAACCAATAAAAGAGAGGATGTCATAAGAGGTCTTCTACTCATTAAAAGTATAATAAGGGAATATTACATATAATCTCATGCTTATAAATTTGACAACTTAGAAAATATGGAGAAATTCTTCAAAACCAAATACTGCCAAAGTAAACTAGGATGAAATAGGTAACCAGAGAAACCCTACAACCATTAAAGAAATTGAATTTATAACTGAAAAGTTCCTCCAAAAGTAATTTCCAAACTCAAATGGCTTCATTAGAGAATTCTACCAAGTATTTTAAAAAGTATTAATACCAATTTACACCATATCTTCCAGAAAATTCAAATTGATGTACACATCCCATCTCTTTGTTTGATACCAATGTTACTCAAATACCAAAACCAGACAAACATAGCACAAAAAAAGAAAACTACAGACCAAAAACTATTATGAATTCAGACAAGAAAAAAATCCTTAGTAAGATATTAGGAAATTAAATTCAACAATGCATAAGAACAATTATATACCATGACCAAGTGGTATGTATTGCAGGTATGCAAGACTTGCGTAATATTTAAAAATCAACATAATCCACCATGTCAATAGGTTAAAAAAGAAAACACATATGAATGTACTAATTGATGCCAAAAAAAACCATTTGACAAAAATCCAAACCCCATTCATGATAAATAAAAAAAACAAAAGATCTCAGCCAAATAGCAATAGAGGGCAACTTCCTCTACTTGACAAACAACATCTATAAAAAATCTACAGTTAACATCGTACATAAGGGCAAAGGAATAAATATTTCCCTGTAATGTTCAGGAACAAGTAAAGAGTGAGCACTTTTATTCAATGTAGTACTGGAGGTTCTAACCGCTGCATTAAGACAAGAAAAATAAATTTAAAAAGCATATACATGGGAAACAAAGAAATACAACTGTCTCTATTTGCAGATGACACAACATGATTATTTATATAGAAAATCTCAAGGAATCTACAAAAAAATTTATAGAACTAATACATGAGTTCAGCAAGCTATCGGGATATGGGATACAGAATCAACATGCAAAAAGCACATAATAATCAATCCAATTTCTATATACAAACATTGAATGGGTAGAAACCAAAATTAAAAATCTAACACCATTTATAATTGTTAAAAAATGCAATGTTTAGGTATTCAATTAAGCAAGAAAAACAGAATTTGTATGAGGAATATAATGAAATGCTAATCAAAAGAAACTTAAGTAAATGAAGAGGCATCCAAGGTACATAGACTAGAATATTCAATATAGGAAAGATGTCAGTTCAGCACAAATTGATGCATACATTAAAAATCATTCCTATCAAAATCCCAGTAAGGATTTTTGTGGACATAAGCAAGATTATTCTGAAATTTATATAGAAATGCACAGATCCTAGAATAGTTAAAACCATCTTGACAGAGAATAAAGTTTGAGGAATCACTCAACTTAATATTAAGTTGTACTATATAGCTACAAGAATCAGGATATTGTGTCATTGGAGGAAGAAGAGACACACAGATTAACTGAACAGAACAGATGGTGTAGAAATAGACTTATATACATATGCTCGACTGATATTTGACAAAGGAGAAAAAGCAATTTAATAGAGGGAAAATCGTCTTTCAACAAATGGAGCAATTGGAAATCTATCGGCAAAAAAAGGAAATGAACCTCAATCAAAATCCCAAATGACTCATGGACTTAAATGTAAAATATAAAACTATAATACTTTTAGAAAAAACAGGAGGAAATTTTCAGAACACAGGGTAAATAGTTCTTAGACTTGATACCAAAAGCATTACCCATAAAAGGAAATATTGATAAACTGGACTTTATCAAAATTAAACAACAAACAAAAAACATTGGTTTTGTAAAAGCTCATGTGAAGAGGCTGAAAAGACAAATATGGACTGGAAGAAATATTTGCAAATCACATTTCTGGCAAAGAACTAGCACCTAGACTTTATTAAGAGCTCTCAAAACTCAACAGTAATAAAACAAACAATCCAAATAGAAAGTGGCAAAAGATATAAAAAGACATTTCACTGAAGAGAAGATACCAATGGCAAACAAACACATGAGAAGATGTTTAATTAGCCATCAGGTGACTGCAAACTAAAACCAAAATGAATTATCATTGCATACCTACCACCAAAATGGCTAAAACAAGAAAAAAAAATGTTGACAACACCAAATGCTGGCAAGGATGCTTAAAAACTAGATCATTAATACAATGCTGGTAGGAATGTAAAGTAGTACAGCCACTCTGGAAAACTATATAGCAGTTGCTCCTAAAACTATACATGTAATCACATATGATCCAGAAATTGCACACTAGGGCATTTATCCCAGAGAAATAAAAACTCATGTTCATATATAACCTTGAACACTCATGGCAATTTTATCCATAACAGTAAAAAACTGGTAACAACCCAGTTGTCCTTCAACATATGAAGTGTGGTACATCCATACAAGGGAATATTACTTAGCAATAAGAGGGAACAAACTACTGACATACATATCAATTTAGGTGAATCTCTCAGGAATTAAGCTCTTTTTTTTTTTTAAGCCAGTTCTAAAAGTTTACGTATTATATGGTTCTATTCTTATAAAATTGGAAAAGAAACAAAACAGAGAGAATGCATTAGTGGTCCCCAGGATTAAGAAACAGGCAGGTCGGGGCAGGAGGAATGTATGGCTATGATAGGGCAATGTGGGGGATTCTTGTGGTGATAAAACTGTTTCATATGTTGACTGTACCAGTGGATGAATCTGCAGATGTGATAAAAATCTAGAAAACTAAGTACACACACATGTGTGTGTGCAATGAGTAAAGTAAAACTGGGAAATCTGAATAAGGTGAATGGATTTATCAGTATCACTATTCTGGTTGTAATATTGTACATTGTGATATTGTGTTTTGTGTGGTGTTACCATTGGGGGAAGCTGGTTAAAAGTACATAAGATATCTCTGAATTATTTATTACAGTGGCATGGAAATCTACAATTATCTCACTAAAAATTTCAGCTTTAAAAAAGTATATGTTCCAGAAAACAAAAAAAAAAAATACTACTGTGATTGCATGTCTGAGAAATTTAAAACCAATATCAACTCCACATATTGTGGAATAAAGGAAAAAAAAACTGTAACAAAGAAACGTGTGGGGCCACTATTAAGAAACAGATGATTAGAAAAACCCTACTAGTTATTTATACGTGACCACCCAAATGAATAGTATTAAGGATGGCTTACAATGGGTCAGGCATTGTTTTGTTATTTTTCTTTACAACCACAAATTGAGTTACGCTCTATTATCATCTTCATTTTATAAATAAGGAAAATGAAACACAAATAGATTAAGTAGTTTCCCCAGGATCAAAAAACTATAAAGTTTATGTATTAAAAGTGGGATGAATCAAAAAATAATAATTCCCTACAAATGAACACCTCTAATAGCTATCATTTCAAGTAGTGCCTTTTCAGTATGAAATTTCCATTTAAGAAATAATCTTGATTTAACATCATGCCTAATTCCACAGCTCAACCATCCCAAGGGGGTGATTTAAAGACTAGTTTTAATTTTTCCATGGAAATGATTTGTTATATCCTCAACTTTCAACACTAATGGCAATAAATGATGATCTTTTTTTACATGGAATAATTATAAATGTGACAATGTTAAGATATCCAACCTATAGAATGTAAATACAGGCCAATGAACAGCTTGAAATGTTCTGTTGAGTCTTCTTTATGCAGAAATTTAGCAGCCTGAAGTCATATGTCATTCTCTCTCCCTCTCTTCTGTCACATGCAGTTTCTCAAGCTAAAAGGGAAATCTAATTCGGTGATAGAGGCATGGCTACCTCCCACTTCCTTTTCAACCTCCTTTCATCTCATTTTACTTTTCCTCTGATTTCTTTACACTAGAGGTGACAGCCAGTATGAGACTAATGCCCAGAAAGTACCCTCCTGAATGATGGTTCAAGGAGAGAAGCCAGTAGTGAGAGGAGGGCACTGGCTTAGACGGAGGTGGGGAGAGCTGACACCTGAGAAGGTGGAGAGCTGCCATTTGGTTCTCCTTCCACCCAAGCAAGCTGTAGGATCCTTTCACTGACTATCAATACAATAGGGAGGCTATTAGAATGACTTGCTGCGGATCTCTCTGTCAAATCACGGCTCAGACATGGGCTTTATTAGCTAGTTAAAGGCACATCAAAAAAAAGTTTGTAAAAATCAATATCAGATTTAAAAAGTATGGGAACGATTTAATGAACAAATGGTACTACAACTTATAAAACTTCTTGAACAGTTATAATTTATATTATTTGGTTTGTTGATAGGAAAATGTGGGAGAATTTTAAAATAGATTTTAAAACTATATGTTGACGTATATATGTTAATTATTTTACCCTACTGATTGTTTAATGTTTTGAATATCACTCCTGGGTTTTCTTTGATGTTAAAACATTGACATAATTGCTGGGATTCAAATGTTAAATAAGAGGAATAATTGCTTATCACCATCAACCACTATTTTCAAAGTATGAATTAAGCTCTTTGCATTATCTAGGCATTTAACAAGGGCCTAATGGAATCAGACCAAGAGTAAATAAGCTTTGAGTATGTTAGAGAAAAGAGGTGGGGGATGCTGTATGGAGGGAAATCCTACACTTACGACCTGTGTGAGCAGGTTGTGAGAGAGGGCATCATTGTAGGGTTGGAGATCAGGAAGGCATAGGACACAAGGAAGAGAAAGGCCAAGAAAAATATAATTGAACATTGAGACCTCACTAGGTTTATTCCATATTTTTTTTCATTGAATATTCTGTCTGCTCATTTGTATGCTCTAAGTATCAGGTCTTTATTAAAAAATATTCTATTTAGGGAAGGAAGGGTGGAGCTAATAATAGGTAACTTCAGATTAATCAGATTTTGTGACAGGCTTCTGTTGAGAAACAAAGCTAATCCTATTCGTAGAAACCACAGTGTAGTGAAGAGACTGACTTTAGACAAAATCTCACAAATGAATGTGTGTGTGTGTGCATGCATGTGTGTGTGTAAGAAGATGGATAGATAGACGGATAGATAGATAGATAGATAGATAGATAGATAGATAGATAGATATAGAGAGATAATTTACATATAGATTTAGAACTTTGAATATATAATATAGTATTGTTTACTGTAATCACAATACTGTTCATTAAATCACCAGAACTTATTCATCTTCTCACTACACATTTATACTCTGACCAACATCTCCCCAATTCCCCCACTCCCATTCACTGGTAACCACCATTTTACTGTTTCTGCAAGTTAGGCTTTTTTAGATTCTCCATCTAAGTGATATACAGTCTGATTTTTCTTTCTTAGCTTAATTCTCTCAAGGTCCATTCGTGTTGTTGCAAATGGTATAATTTCTTCCCTTTTATGGCTGAATAATATTCCATTGTGTATATTTATTTATATATATACTTATATTTTATGTTTATATTTATTTATAAACATCATATTTATATTTATATAAATATATATTTTGTTTATTTTATTATATTTATATATACACTTATTTCTATTTATTTATTTATATATTTATGTGTATATATGTGTGTATATGTGTGTATATATATACAATCAAATCAAATCTTCTTTATCCATTCATTCAGTGACGGACACTCAGGTTGTTTCCATATCTTGGCTATTGTGAATAATGCTGCAGTAAACACAGCAGTGCAAATATATCTTCAATATCCTGTTTTCATTTCCTCATCATATACTCCCAGAAGAAGGATTCCTGGATCATACAATAGTTGTATTTTTAATTTTTTGAGGAACCTCCATACTATTTTCCAAAGTAGCTATACTATTTTACATCCCCACCAACAGTGCACAACGGTACCCTTTTCTCCTAATCTTACCCAACAGTTATCTTTTGTCTTCTTGATGATAGCCATTGTAACAGTGAGGTGATTTTTGATTTGCATTTCTCTGATGATTAATGATGCTGAGCATTTTTTCATGGACCTTTTGACCATATGGATATCTTCTGGCTATTTTTTAATAGGATATTTTTGTTGTTGTTATTGAGTTGTGTGAGTTCTTTATATATTTTGGATATTAACTACTTATCTGATATATGGTTTGCAAATATTTGCTCCTATTCCATAGATTGCCTTTTCATTTTTTTGATTGTTTCCTTTGCTGTGCAGAAACCTTTTAGTTTGATGTAGCCCCACATGATGATTTTTGCTTTTGTTGCTTGTGTTTTTGGTGTCATACAAAAGCTCATTGCCAAGAACAATGTCAAGGAGATTTTTCCCTATGTTTTCTTCCAGGAGTTTCAGGTCTTATGTTTGTCTTTAATCGATTTTTAATGAATTTTTTGTCAGTGGTAAAAGATGAGTACAACTTCATTTTTCTTATTTTATCGTATTGTTATCTAGTTTGCTCAACACCAATTATTGAAAAGACTATCCTTTCCCCATTGAGAATTCCTGGCATCTGTCTCAAATAATATATGACCGTATATGTGGTGGTTTATTTCTGGGATCTCTATTCTGTTCCACTGGTCTATGTGTTATTTTTATGCCAGTACTACACTGCTTTAATTACTACAGGTTTGTAGTATATTTTGAAATCAGAAAGTATATTAAGTCTGGCTGTGTTCTTTTTTCTCAATATTGCTTTGGCTATTCAAGGTCTTTTGTGACTACATATACATTTTAGGATTGTTTTTTCTATTTCTGTGAAAAATGCCATAAGAATTTTGATAGGAATTGCATGCAATACATCTGTAGATTGCTTTGGGTAGTATGAACATTTTAACAACATTAATTCTTCTTGTGCATGCACATGGAATATCTTCCCATTTGTTTGTTATCTTCTTCAATTTCTTTCATCCAAGTCTTATAGTTTGCATTGCACAGATCTTTCACTTCCTTGATTAAATATATTGTGAAGTATTTTATTGTTTTTGATGCTATTGTGTATGAGATTGCTTTCTTTATTTCTTTTTCAGATATTTCATTGTTACTGCATAGAAATACAATTGATTTCTGTATGTTGATTTTATATCCAATAACTGTACTGAATTCATTGATTAGTTCCAACAGTTTTTTGGTGGAGTGTTTAGGATTTTCTATATATAAGTTCATCATCTGCAAATAATGACAATTTTATTTTTTTTCTTTTCTATATGGATGCCTTTAATTTCTTTAGCTTGCTGACTGTTCTGGCTAGGGCTTCCAGTACTCTGCTGATTAAGAGTGGTGAGTGTGGGCACTCTTCTCTTGTTCCTCATCTTTGAGGAAAAGCTTTCAAACTTTCTCCATTGGGAATGATGTTAGCTTTGGGCTTGTCATATGTGCCTTTATTATGTTGAGGTATGTTCCTTCTATACTTGATTGGTTGAGAGTTTTTATCACAAATGGGTGTTGAATTTTGTCAAATTTTTTTTTTTTGCATCTATTGAGATGGTCAAATGATTTTTATCTTCATTCCATTAATGTGATGTATCATATTGATTGATTTGCAGATGTTGAACCTTCATTGAATCCCTGGAATAAATCCCACTTAATCATAGTGTATTATCCTTTTAATGTATTGTTGAATTTTGTTTGCTAATATTTTGTTATTTGCTAATATTTTCTTTTCTGGTAGTGTCTTTGTCTGGTTCTGATATCAGCGTATTGCTGGCCTCAGAACATGAGTTTGGAAGTGTTCTCTCTTTTACTTTTTGGAAGAGTTTGAGAGTGATTGGTATTAATTTTTTTTAAATGTTTGTTAGAATTTACCAGTGAAGCCATCTGGGTCCTGGACTTTTGTTTGTTGAGAGCTTATTGATTACTGGTTCAATCTCCTTGCTAGTAATTGGTCTGTTCAGATTTTATACTTCCTCATGATTCAGTTTTAGTGAGTTGAATATTTCTAGGAATTTATTCATTTGTTCTAGGTTGTCTTTTTATTTCAGCTGGAAAAACTTCTTTCTGACTTTCTTGTCAGGCAAGTCTGATAGTGATGATCTTCCTCAATTTTGTTTATCTGGGAAAGCCTTTATTTTTCCTTCATTTCTGAAGGATAGAGTGTTCTTGGCTGGCATTTGTTTTTTCTTTCAGCACTTCAAATATATCATCCCACTCTCTCCTGTCCTGTAAGGTTCATTCTGAGAAATTTACTGATAGCCTAATGGGGGCTCATTTGTAAGTTGTAATCTTTTTTTTGGCCACTTTTAGGATACTCTATTTTTCTTTGATTTTTGACAGTTTCTTTATAATGTATCTTGAAGAAGATTGTTTTAATTGAAATCATGGTGCGATCTATTAGCACTGTGAACTTGGCTGTCCAACTCTTACCCCAGGTTTGGGAAATTCTCAGCTATTATTTATTTAAATAAACTTTCTAATCCATTCTCCCTCTTTTTCTGGAACTCCAGTGATTCTGATTTTTTTTTTTTTATATTGTCTTGTAGATCATGTAGGCTTTTTCTTCTTTTTTTCATTTTTTTTTCTTTGTCCTCTTCTGACTGGGTTATTTCAAAGTTTCTGTCCTCTAGCTCATTCATTCTATCTTCTGTTTGGTCAATTTTGAAATTGATGCTCTCTTTTGTATTTTTCATTGCATTCATTGAATTCTTCACCTTCAGAATTTGTTTGGTTCTTTTATATAATTTCTATCTCTTTATTAAATTTCTCATTTTTTCTTTTATTATTTTCTTAATTTCATTGAATTGTCTTTTTCTGTTTTCTTATGGCTCACTGAGCTTCCTCACAATAGTTGCTTTGAATTCTCTATCAGCTATATCACAAAATCATGTGTCTTTGAGTTCGGTTACTGGAGGATTATTGCTATATTTTGGTGATGATATGTTTCCTTGCTTCTTCATGTTCTGTGGAAATTAATAAACAGAAACCTCATTAAAATTGAATTAGGAGGCCAAAAGGGGGAACTCTCATATCCTATGTTAATAGCAGATCCCAACATGGAGAACAACTTCCTCTTTTTGACCAGGAAAAAGCTCAGCCAATGAGAGACTGTCACAACTCAGCCAAAAAAAACCACTATACTTCACACTCTCAATTCCTACAACAGACTTTTTCTTTACAATAGTCTTTCCAACTGCCTCTTCCTCTCTATAAAAGAGTGTCTCCTCCCCTTGCTGCTCTGGACTTGCATGTGGCTTGCCATGGTTATAGACCTTGAATTGCAATTCTTTGCTGATCCAAATAAATCCATTTTTACTAGAAAAATAACTGGCTTTCTATTTGTTTGACGTCAACACTTTGGGGGCCCATGTGGAGATCTGAAGAAGACCCCCCACAACTCCAAGGCAGGGGAACAACAGGTGTGTTACTCACAACAGAGTCATTGAGCTCAATACTTTTCTTGTCGACCCTGGAATTTGAGGGTAAGTCTTTTCGCCTGGATCTGAGTTTCTGCCCTCTTTGCATTTGAGGCTCTTCAGGCTTTATTCAAGGTCTATTTTAAGGATTTATTTTTTTCTGGTTAAGACTTTGTTTGTCTGTGAGTACTCGGTTGGCACTTTGGCCTGATTCTTTGAAATCAGGCTGTTTCTACTGGACTGTACTAAGCCTTCAATGCAATTCTTTTGAAACTGGACTGTTACTACTTGGAACTGGGCTGGCACTTTGGCCTGACTCCTTTGGGAGCAGGCTGTTCCAACTGAAACTGTGACAATCCAGCCTTCAGCCTGACTCTCTTGGAAGCAGGCTGTTCCTTTGGAATTGTACTGATCAACCTTCAGTCTGATTCCTTTTGGAACTGGACTGTTCCATTGGAATTGCATTGATTCAATCTTTGGTCCACCTTACTGAAATAAGACTGTTCCTATTGGAACTGACTGGTATTTGGCCTGTAGGCTGTTTAAGAATTATTATTTTCCTTTAGAGAAAGATCTCTAAGAAATGGAATCCGAGTTAACTAAATATTTCAAAGGTGCACCCTACACAAGGACCTTGACTGATGTTATATTTACAAGTCGTGGTACTTCCTTATGCATGTTTCTAACTGAATGGACCAATTTAACCAAAAATAACTTAGAACACCAATGACCATTGTGGGAGACTTTTGAACTCCTCAAACTTACTTTTCTTAAAATTAACTGGACAATTATATCTCTGAAATTTCCAAAATGGAATGGAACGCCTATTTTGATTGGTATTTTGATGCTCCAAATGTTACCAGGAGTCTAAAATTCCCTCTTTGAAAAATAAGATTTTAAGATTAACTGAGGCAAATAAACAATTAAAGAAAGATAAAATGGATTCCAAAGCCTTTGGAATCATCTTGTTCCTCTTCCTTGGCTCCTCATATTCAGGCCCCACCTCTGCTGACATCTTCCTCCTTCTCTTCTATACGGCCTACATCTCCTCTATGCCCGCAGTTTCCCCATACTAACATGGTCACCAATCTTACCCTTTTCCCTGAACCTTTTTCTAGTCCTCCTTCCTCTAAACCTATCAGAAACTGCTTATTTAAAATTAAACCTTCTGATGATCCAAAGGCTAAACCTTTAATTTCTTATGTTCTCTGGACTAAAGCTGAACATGAGCCATAATCAAAGATTTTTCCTAAATATTCAGACCTTCACCGATTTGCTGAGGAATTTAATGGAGTCATTCAAACTTACCAATCTGGTTTCTCTGACTTACATCAGCTAGTTCACGTGCTTGTCAGTGAAGGCCAGGCCCAGCATTGGATGAAAACTGCTAATTGGGAAAATCCTGAAAGGTCTCTAGGATTACAGCATACCTGCAGACCTGTTGTGTGATCAGGGTCAAGCAATCTTTAGGCGACTTTGTGAGGCAATTCCTAGGGCTTTTCCAAAGGCTATTGATTGGAACAAAATTCAGGCTTGCGTAAAAAATCTGATGAACCTCTTTATGATTATTATGATCAATTCAGGTCATTTTTAAAGAAAATTCTGATTTTCTTGATGTTGATTCCACCTGGATAACTTTTAACTCCATATTTATTAATGGACTGAAAGTGGACCTATCTCTTTTAATAAAAAGAACCAGGATGGATTGGGAAACTATGTCCACTCCAGATTTAATTAATCTGGCAAACCACATCTAGATGAGTCACCCAAAAGAAAGACCACTAAAATTCTTAATCTTCAGCTCCAGCAAAGAAAGGCCCCTAAATGAAACCAAAAACCTCCTAGTTTCTGTTATTATTGCAAGGAGCCAGGACATTGGAAAAGAGATTGTTACATATTTTATCACTTCAAGAACATTCAGCCCTCTAACCAGCCTTTCCAATGTCCTCTGAATTCTCAACGATGGGGCTCCAAGGAACTACAGGGGCTCTTCCCAATCCTCCCCCTTAATTAGCTTGGAGAGACATTTATCCAAATTGGAGATGAATTTCTTTCTGTCCTAACTGACACAGAGCCACACTCTTGGTGCTCAATCCCACTACTATAAAGCAGCCCCTGCCTCAGAGTACTAAAACAGTTCAAATAGTAGGGATTTCTAGTAAACCTCAAAAAGTTTCTGTCTCTGAATCTAGCCCCTTTTGTTTAGGCCCTTTGAGAGATACATGCCCTTTCCTCCATAGTTCCTCTGGCCCTATCAATCAATTAGGCCAAAACTTCTTAGAAATGTATCATGCTAGAATTTCTTTTTCCTGAAAAGGGGAAATAATTCTAGAATTTGACAGTAGCCATCAAAACAGCCAAGCAGGTGAATTAAATGACCTTTTTGCATCTTTTATTTGCTCCATCTCTGATGGTACTAGAGCTGATTCTGGAAACAGTGATCATTTTTCCCTATTGAATCAGCTACCACCTTCATTATGGGCAAAATCGTTTACCAATATTGGTAAAATTCACAGTGCACCTCCCATCAAGATTTGAATAGATCCCTGAAAACCTCTCCCCAGAATTAATCAATACTCTATAAGTAAAGAAGCACTTCAAGGTATACAGCCCATAATAGAGGGTTACATGTCTTAAGGCCTCATTTTTCCTTCCACTAGTCCCTGTAATACTCCTATTTTACCTGTTTAAAAACCCAAGGACCAAGAATGGAGGTTTGTCCAGGACCTCTGAGCAATAAGCAACATTGTTATCCCTCAAAACCGTGTTGTTTTCTAATCCTCATACACTACTGACATCCATTCCCATTGGAAGTAAATTATTTACTGTACCTGATTTACGCAGTGCATTCCTTAGCATTCCAGTTGATGAAGCTAGTCAATATATTTTTGCCTTTGGAAGGAAAACAATTCACCTGAACAGTAATGCCTCAGGGTTTTACTGAGGCTCCTTCTTATTTTTCAAAAATCCTGACGGCTGATCCAGGTGATATAAAGTTCCCTAGGGGTTCTACTTTGTTGCAATGTGTGGATGATTTTCTTCTTTGCTTTCCTTCTCAAGCCTCTTCACAGGAAGACAGCATCTCACATGCTGAAGCTTTTAGCCTTAAAGGAACATAAAGTTTCCAAAGAAAAATTGCAGTTTTCCCAAATCCAGGTTTGATATTTAGGGCATCTGATATCAGAACAAAGGCTACACCTAGATCCAGATAGGTTTATGGTGTCCTAAGTTTCCCAAAACTCAAATTAAGCATCAACTGCAGTTTTCTTATCTTAGTTGGTTATTGCTGAAATTGGATTCCAAATTTCTCTCTTATGGTCAAACTTCTATGTGCTTTATTAAAGAAAAACAACCCCATAGCCAGCCCTGATGGCCTAGCAGTTAAAGTTTGGTGCACTCCACTTAAGCAGCCCAGGTTTGGTACCCAGGTGCAGAACCATACCACTTCTCTGTCAGTAGCCACGCTGTGGCAGTTGCTCACATAGAAGAACCAGAAGAACTTACAACTATACACAACTGGGTTTTGGGAGTTGGGGGAGAAAAAATGAGGAACACTGGCAACAGATTTTAGCTTAGGATGAGTCTTCCCCTGAAAAAAGAAAAAAAAAAAGAAAAACAACCCAAACCCAATTTTATAGGAAGAACTGTATGGCATAGCCTTTAAGACCTTAAAAAAGAATTTGAAGAACATACCTGCTCTTGGACATCCCAATTATCAGGTTCCTTTTTTCCTTTTTGTATATGAAAAGGAAGGGAATGCCCTTGGGGCACTCACCCAAAAACATGGGGACCATCATCGACCCGTAAGGTATTACAGCCAGCAACTGGATCCTGTGGCATAGGTATAGCACTCTTGCCTTAGAGCCATTACTGCTGCTGCCATTTTGGTTATAACCGTGGAGGAAATTGTAGGATCCACTTTAACCATCTTTATACCTTGTGCAGTAGAAGCCCTCCTGAATTCTCATCACACCCAACATATTTCAGTCAGCCACTTAATCTCCTATGAAATCCTGTTGTTAACTGCTCCTCATATAACTCTTTTATATTGTAATAACCTTAACCCTGCTACTCTTTTGCCCTCTATTACCAAAGAAGTCTCCCATGACTGCTTAATACTGATAGATCACCTCCTGACCTCTTGTGATGATACTCAGGACATTCCTTTGGGCAATGTCAACTTCTCATGGTTTGCTGATGGTTCTTATTTAAAAGGTGACAATGGCAAATACTGTGCTGGGTATGCTATTACAACTCATTTAGATGTCATTGAGGCAGCACCTTACCTATGGTTACTTAAGCTCAACAGGCTGAATTATATGCTCTTACACAGGCTTGTACTTTAGCCAATGGCAAAATTGCCAGTGTGTATACTGATAGTAAATATGCGTTTGGAGTGGCTCATGATTTTGGAATCTAGTGGAAGCAGTGTGACTTTCTTACTTCCAGTGGAAATAAAATTTAAAATGGCCCCTATGTTCAGGAATTATTGGATGCTATATTTTTACCAGCCACATTGGCTATTATTAAGATCCTAGGGCATTATAAACTTGAATCTTTGGAAGCTGATTCTAAACCTACCACTTTAGCTATTGTTAAGATCCTAGGGTATGCTAAACTTGACCCTTTGGAGGAGATGGGGTCAAGATGGAGGCATAGGTGGACTCTGAACCCATCTCCTCCCATAGACGCAATAAATTTACAACTACTCTTGGAACAATTACCCCTGAGAGAGGATTGAAAACTGGATAGAAAGAACCCTGACAACAAGGGAGAGTGCTGACTGAGATGGAAGAAGCAGAAACTCCTTTCTGGAGAGAAAAAAGCCACTTTTGAGCCACAATGCTTCACAGTGGGCCAGGAGCAACCTTAAGGTATGAAGCCTTCCCTGGAGGAGCAGGGGAGCATTACCACAATAAGCAGCTTTTGGACTCAGCACAACGAAGATGAGTGTCATAATATCTGGCTTTACTGTCTATTAACTTCAATGGGGAAGACCCCCAGAAAAGTTACCAGACATAAGGTAAAAGATAGCCTGCTCTTAAAGGGCCCACACGCAAATTCACCCATTTTGGAAAGCAACCTAAAATCACCAGAAAGAAATGTGCATAGTCCTTTGGTGAAAAGAGACTCAACTAAGAGGCTCTGGGTGCATTGTGGCGAGAGGTGAGACCCCTCTAGAGACTGAGACATTGGTGGCAGCCATTATTATGACCCAGTGCGGGTGTGCTGACATAGAAACTGGCAGATGCTATTAGAAGTCTTCCTCCAGCCTGTTAGCCCAGTTATCTGCCATACCCACTACAGCACCAACTTAATCCAGCTCAGCCAGGGCAAGCAACCTACCCTAGGGACTGGCCCCACCCAACAGCAAGCCCTTGGGCAACTTGTGGGCAGGCATAGGTGGGGTGCCTGGACCCTCTGCAACCAGGTGAATAGGTCCACCTCTGTGGTGCAAGGTGTGCCTGGGGGTAGGCTTGCATTGGTGAGAGTGTGTTGGGCCTCTGCAGTGGGGAGACTGGGTCCACTTCAGTAGGTCAGGGTGCAAGCACAGGGCAGGACTATGTTGATGGACTCTGTGGCCCTGCAGGCCCTGTGGGGCCTGAAGCAGACTTGTGTTTCTCAAACAGGCACACAGGGAATTGGCCCCACCTTCCAAAGCCTGAAACTATTGGGTGCTCTCATACCTGGGGCTGGCCCCACTCAGCTGCAACCCTGAGAGAGCTGACAACAGCCTTGCAGGCCAGAGGCCTATAGCAATTGTAAGCCAGTGAGCCTAGCAACCAGCCATGTTCGGGGCCTACTCACTTTACAGAAAAACTGCAACAGGAATGTACTATTAAACCTTGCAGCCAACTGTGCTGGGGCTCCCCACACCTGATAAAGTGACTGAAAGGACCATGGCAGCCACATGCAACTGAGCATTACAACCAGCTGGCCACAGAGACAGCCTAGCTTCCCTGGGGATCTGCAGCAAGAGCAACCCTGCCATAACAGGAGGACACATATAACCCACACAGAGTTTGCAACACATTTGGAACTGGTGATGAGAGGGAAGCACACTGTTGGGCCTCATAAGACATCTCTTACATTAGGCCACCTCTCCAAGATTGGGAGATGTAGCTGACCTACCCAATACATACATATAGACACAGAGAAAGAGGCAAAATGAGAAGACAAAAGAATATGTCTCAAGTAAGGGAACAAGACAAAACCCGAGACAAAGAACTAAATGAAACAGAAATAAACAATCTACCTGACAGAGAGTTCAAACAAAGTCATCAGGGTGATCTTGGGAGAAGAATGGATGAACTCAGTGAGAATGTCAACAAAGAATTGGAAAATATTAAAAAGAATCAATCAAAATGAAGAATAAAGTACTGGAAATGAAAAATTCACTAAAAGGAGTCAATAGCAGAGTGGATGATACAGAAGAATTGATCAGCTAGCTGAACAAAACACTAGAGGAAATGACCAAAGCTTAACAGATAAAAGAAAAAAGAATTCAAAAGAAGGAAGAAAGGCTAAGAGAAAGGCAACAAGTTACACACAGAAGAAACCCCCTAAGGCTATCAGCTGACATCTCAGCAGAAACCTTATAGGCTAGAAAGGAGTGGCATGGCATATTTAAAGTGCTGAAAGGAAAAAAAAACATACAGACAAGAATTCTCTACCCAATAAGGTTATCATTCAGAATGGAAGGAGAGATAAAGAGTCTTCCAGACAAGGAAAAACTAAAGGAGTTTATCACCAAGAAATCAGCTTTACAAGAAATGCTAAAGGGATTTATTTAAGTGGAAAAGAGAAGACTACAAATAAGAAAAACAAAATTATCAAAAATAAAATGCAATAAAATCACTGGTAAAGGCAAATATATAATAAAGTTAGCATATCAACTATCTATGAAGCTAATATGAAGGTGAAAAGACAAAAGAACAAAAATTATCTATTTCCATGACAGAGGGTAGAAGATATGCGCAAAGAAAGAGGTTAGATATAATATCAAAAACATAAAATATGGGAAGAGGGGAGTTAAAGAGTGGAGCTTTTAGAAAGAGGTCAAACTAAAGAGATCATCAACTTAATATAGATCTATATTATTATATATGAACCTCACAGTAATCACAAACCAGAAACCAATAATAAATACACAAAAAACTAAGAGAAAGGATACCAAACAAAATACTAAAGAAAGTCATCAAACCACAAGGGAAGAGAGCAAGAGAAGAAGAAAAGAACAGAGAAGAACTAATAAAACACTCAGAAAAAAAGTAACAAAATGGCAATAAGTACATTCTTATCAGTAGCTACTTTAAATGTCAATGGACTAAATGCTCCAATTAAAAGGCATAGGGTGGCTGATTGGACAATACAAGACCCATATATATGCTGCATACAAGAGACACACTTCAGACCTAAAGACACTCACAAACTGAAAGTGAAGGGATAGAAAAAAATACTCCATGCAAATGGCAATGAAAAGATAGCTGGGGTAGCAATACTTATATTAGAAAAAATAGACATTAAAACAAAAACTGTAACAAGAGACAAAGAAGGGCACTACTTCATGATAAAGTGAATACTCCAACAAGAGGATATAACACATGTAAATATCTATGCACCCAACATAGGAGCATCTAAATATATAAAGTAATTATTAACAGACATAAAAGGAGAAATAGACAGTAACACAATAATAGTAGGGGACTTTAACACTCCACTTACATGAACGGATAGATCATCCAAACAGAAGATCAACAAGGAAACATTGGCCTTAAATGACACATTAGACCAGTTGGACTTAGTAGATATATATAGAACATTCCATCCAAAAACTGCAGAATACACATTCTTTTCTAATACACATGGAACATTCTCCAGGGTAGATCACATATTAGGCCACAAAACAAGTCTCAGTAAATTTAAGAAGATTGAAATAATACCAAGCATCTTTTATAACCACAATAGTATGAAACTAGAAATCAACTACAGGAAGAAAATTGGAAAAGCCACAAATATGTGGAGATTAAACAAAATACTACTGAACAATGATTGGGTCAATGAAGAAATCAAAAAAGAAATCAAAAAAATAACTGGAGACAAATGAAAATGAAAATACGTAATTCCAAAATTTATGGAATACAGCAAAAGCAGTTCCAAGAGAGAAGTTTCTAACAATAGAGGCCTACTTCAACAAACAAGAACCATCACAAATAATCTAACAGTGCACTTAAAGGAACTGGAAAAAGAGGAACAAAGTCTACAATCGGTAGAAGAAAGGGAATAATAAAAATCAGAGCAGAAATAAATGAAAGAGAGAATAAAAAAATTAGAAAAAAATCAATGATACTAAGAGCTAGTTCTTTGAAAAGATAAGTAAAATTGACAAGTCTTTAGCTAGACTCACCCAGAAAAAAAAGAGAGAAGGCTCAAATAAATAAAATCAGAAATGAAAGAGAAGAAATTACAATGGACATCTCAGAAATACAAAAGAGTGTAAGAGAATACTACAAAAAGCTATACACCAGCAAATTGGATAATTTAGAAGAAATGGATAAATTCTTAGAACTTATACAACCTTCTAAAAGTGTATCAAGAAATAGAGAATTTGAATAGACCAATCACCAGTAAGGAGATAGAAACAGTAATCAAAAACCTCCCCAAGGGGCCGACCCCGTAGCTTAGCGGTTAAGTGCGCATGATCCACTGCTGGCAGCCCAGGTTCGGATCCCAGGTGCGTACCAATTCACCGCTTGTCCAACCATGCTGGGGCGGCATCCCACATACAGCAACTAGAAGGATGTGCAACTATGACATACAACTATTTACTGCGGCTTTGGGGAGAAAAAGAGAAAAAAAGGAGGAGGATTGGCAATAGATGTTAGCTCAGGGCTGGTCTTCCTCAGCAAAAAAAAGAGGAGGACTGGCATGGATGTTAGCTCAGGACTGATCTTCCTCACACACACACAAAAAAACCTCCCCAAAATATAAGTCCAGGACCAAACAGCTTCCCTAGTGAATTCTACTGAATATTTGAAGAAGACTTAACACGTATCCTTCTCAAACTCTTCCAGAAAATTGAAGAGGAGGGGAAGCTCTGTAATTCTTTCTATGAAGCTGACATTACCCTGATCCCAAAACCAGACAAGGACAACACAAAAAAGAAAATTACAGGCCAATATCACTGATGAACATTGATGTAAAATCCTCAACAAAATACTAACAAGTCATATACAACAATGCATTAAAAAGATCATACACCATGATAAAGTGGGATTTATTCCAGGGATGCAGGGATGGTTCAACATCTGCAAATCAATCAACGTGATACACCACATTAACAAAATGAAGAATGAAAATCACATGATTATCTCAATAGATTCAGAGAAAGCATTTGACAAGATACAGCATGCCTGTATGACAAAAACCCTGAATAAAATGGGTATAGAAGGAAAGTACTTCAACATAATAAAGGCCAGATATGATAAACCCACAGCTAATACCATCTATGGTGAAGAACTGAAAACTATCCCTCAAAGAACAGGAACCAGACAAGGATGTCCACTTTCACCAGTCTCATTTACATAGTATTGGAAGTCCTAGCCAAAGCAATCAGGCAAGATAAAGAAATAAAAGGGAATCAAATTGGAAAGGAAAGAGTGAAACACCATTTGTAGATGATAATTTTATGTGTAGAAAACTCTAAAGAATCCATCAAAAAACTTTTAGAAATAATAAATGAATACGGTAAACTTGCAGGATTCAAAATCAACACACAAAATTCAGTTGCATTTCTATACACTAATAATGAAGTAGCAGAAAGAGAAATTAAGAATACAATCCCATTTACAATCGCAACCAAAACAATAAAATATGGGGCGGGCCCCAAGGCTTAGTGGTAAAGCACGCGTTCTGCTACTGGCGGCCCAGATTTGGATCCCGGGCGTACACCAAGGCATCGCTTGTCCGGCCATGCTGAGGCTGCGTCCCACATACAGCAACTAGAAGGATGTGCAACTATGACATACAACTATCTACTGGGGCTTTGGGGAAAAAAAGGAGGAGGATTGGCAATAGATGTTAACTTAGAGCCGGTCTTCCTCAGCAAAAAGAGGAGGATTAGCACGAATGTTAGCTCAGGGCTGATCTTCCTCACAAAAAAAAATAAACTTTAAAAAAAACAAAAGAATAAAATATGTAGGAAGAGACTTAACCAAAGAGGTGAAAGGCCTATATACTGAAAATTATAAAACGTTGTTGAAAGAAATAGAAGAGACAAAAAAATGGAAAGATATTCCATGCTCTTGGATTGGAAGAATTAATGTAGTTAAAATGTCGATATTTCCTAAAGCAACATACAGATTCCGTGCAATCCCTATCAAAGTTCCAATGACATTTTTCACAGAAATAGAACAAAGAACCATAAAATTTATATGGAACAACAGACCCCATATAGCCAAAGGAATCCTGAGAAAAAAGAACAAAGCTAGAGGTATCACACTCCCTCATTTCAAAATATACTACAAAGCTATAGCAACCAAACCAATATAGTATTGGCACAAAAACAGACACACAGATCAATGGAACAGAATTGAGAGCCCAGAAATAAACCCACAGTACTAAGGACAGCTAATTTTCCACAAGGGAACCAAGAACATAAAACGGAGAAAGGAAAGTCTCTTCCATAAATGGTGTTGGGAAAACTGGACAGCCACATGCAAAAGAATGAAAGTACACCATTATCTTACACCACACATGAATTAATACAAAATGGATTAAAGACTTGAATATAAGACCTGAAACCATGAAACTTCTAGAAGAAAACATAGGCAGTATGCTTTTCAACATTGGTCTTAGCAGCATAATTTCAAGTACCATGTCTAACTGAACTAAGGAAACAGTTGAAAAAATAAACAAATGGACTACATCAAACTAAAAAGCTTCTGCACAACAAAGGAAACCATTAACAAAACAAAAAGACAACCTAATAATTGGGAGAAGTTATTTGCAAAGCATATATCTGATAAAGGGTTAATCTCCAAAATATATAAAGAACTCATACAGCTCTACAACAAAAAAGTTAACAACCCAAATAACAAATGGACAAAAGGTCTGAACAGACTTTTCTCTAAAGAAGATATACAGATGGCCAACAGGCACATGAAAAGAAGTTCAACATCACTAATTATCAGGGAAATGCAAATGAAAACTATAATGAGATATCATCTCATGCCTGTCAGAATGGCTATAATTAACAAGACAGGAAATAATAGGTATTGGAGAGGATGTGGAGAGAAGGGAACTCTAATACACTGCTGGTGGGAGTGCAAACTGGTACAGCCACTATGGCAAACAGTGTGGAGATTCAACAAAAAATTAAGAATAGAACTACTGTATGATCCAGCCATTCCACTGCTGTGTATTTATCCAAAGAACATGAAAACATGAATGCCTAAGGATATATACACCCCTATGTTCATTTCAGCATTATTCACCATAGCCAAGACTTGGAAGCAACCTAGGTGCCCATCAGTGGATGAATGGATAAAGAAGATGAGGTACAGAAACACAATGGAATACTACTCATCCATAAAAAATGATGAAATCTGGCCATTGTGAAAACATGGATGGACCTTGAGGGTATTATGCTAAGCGAAGTAAGTCACAGGAAGAAAGTCAAATACCCTATCATCTCACTCATAAGTACAAGATAAAAACAACAACAAACAAACACCTAGAGACAGAGATTGGTTACCAGAGGGGAAATGGGGAGGGAGAAGGGTGAAAGGGACTATTAGGCACATGTGTATGGTGATGGATTGTAATTAGTCTTTTGGTAGTGAACATGATGTAGTCTACACAGAAACAGAAATATAATGATGTACACCCAAAATTGATATAATGTTATAAACCATAAACAATATAAACAATAAAAAAAACAATTTATAAACAATAAAAAAAAAGAAACAAAAGAAAAAACTTGATTCTTTGGAAGCTGATATTTCCATAATGAATACAGCCTATAAAGGACCCAACAGCAGCCAACCTTCTGTCATGGTTTAAAGGGATATTTCTCCAAATGATAACTTAGAATAACTGGCTTCAAGCCCAACAATTAGCCTCAGAAAAAGAAAAACAAGAGTGGAAATTCAACAATTGTTGGTTTGATAAAAAGAGAAAGCTTTGGTTCTGATCAAGTAAAAACCCAGTCCTTTTAGATACTCTAAAATTCACACTCCTAACTACTCTACATGCATTAAACCATTGGTTTCCTGACAAAATGATAGCTTTAATGAATGAATATTTGGGGGGAAATATTAACAAGGTCACAAAAATTGTCTACCTCACTTGTCCCACTTGCCCAAAATACAGTCGATGGAAGCTTGTTGGTACTGCTCCTGGACATTTTAAACTGCCTAATAAATCACTTGAGATTTGGCAAATGTATTTCATACAAATTGTCTCATGAATATAAATATGTTTTAGTCATTGTTTGTATGTTTTCTCATGGGACTGAAGGTTTCCCTTGCAGACTGGCTACTACCTCTTTTATGGCAAAAGTTCCTTTGGAAAGGATTGTCCCTACCTGGGTAATTACTCTTGAGCTTCATGGTGACCAAGGAACCCATTTTACTGGTCAGGTGTTTCTACAAGTCTGCAATTTTGGGCTGATTTCATAACACTTTCACAGTGCTCATCACTCTCAATCCTCCAGTTTGGTCGAATGCACTCATGGCATTACTAAGTCTCAATTGGCAAAATTTGTAGAAATCCTCCAAATACCTTGGCCAAAAACATTGTCATTGGTTCCTGTAAATTTCAGATCCACCCCCCTTTGGAACTCATAAACTCTCACCCTTTGAGATAGTCACAGGACAGGACACCCAATGCACTTGGCTCTTGCCTCTTTTGACCTACAGCTGATAAAAGGAGAGATACTTCAATGTTGTAAAGGCCTAACTGCTTCTATTAAAAATAGCCATGTTTTGTAGAGAAATCTTCACAGTGCACTCTTAGGAGACGGAGGCCTTAAAGCAACACACTTTGCAACCTGGAGATTTTGTCAATTGGAAAACACACTGCCAAAAGGACTCTCTTCAACTTCACTGGAAAGACCCTTATCAGGCACTGCTAACAAACCCTTATGTCGCCAAAATCCAGGGAAGACCCTTGGATTCATATGACACACCTAAAGAAAACACCAAATTCTGAGTGGAATTGCATATCATCTGGTGACTTGAAAGTAAAAATTTCCTGAAATTGAAGCAGACGATATCTGACAACACAGCTTTTCCATGATGTCCAGACCAGGCCTGGTGGAATTTTATCTGCCAAACCCTTATCGATGACATAATGCTTCAGATGATCTCCAATACCTGTGATCTTGACAATACATGGACTTTAGATAAAAAAATGTCTTAGAGTTCTCCCTTCTATCCCTTCATGTTACTCAAATGTGCCCACAATAGGTTTCCAATCTGTGCACTTTCCCTCCAACATGGCACACAACACCAAGGAAAGATCCTTCCTGGCATTAAGGGAGACAAGGCTGCTAGAACTGGAAAAAACTGATTCTTTGTCAGTGATGCTTTCAGAGAAAGATCTTGATCAAAAAGGGGAAATATGAAAATTAATAAACAGAAACAGACTCCTCATTAAAATGGAGTCAAAAAGGTCAAAAGGGGGTGCTCTCATGCCCCATGTCAATAGCAGAATAGGAATAATAAAGAATAGGAATAATAGTAATAATAAGCAGAACAGGAAGAAGAAAGACTTCCTCTTCTTGACTGGCAAGAAGCTCAGCCAATGAGAGACTGTCACAACTCAGCCAATAAACAACCACTGCAGTTCAAACTCTCAATTCCTCCAATGGACTCTTTGTTTACAATAGCCCTCCCAACATCCTCCTCCCCTCTATAAAAGAGTTTCTTCTCCCCTTGCTGCTCAGGACATGAATGTGTCTTGCCATGGTTGCAGACTCCATGTTGCAATTCTTTACTGACCCTGAATAAATCTGTTTTTGCTGGAGAAATAACTGCCTGTCTATTTGTTTAAGATCAACAGGTCCTTGTAGTTTTGTGTTGCTGTTTTCACATATGAAGTATCAGTCACCTCCTCCAATCTTTACTAACTGCCTTCAGGTGGGATATACTTTCCCTGGTTCTGCTTTTATCCGAGACTTTCTCTGACCTCATATGGACATGCCTGCTCCATGCTTCTTGCTCTTTCTTATGACATAATTCTTAAGCTTCTATGTCTTCTCTCAGTTTTACAATTCATCCGGCAAGCCACCAGAAACCTCTCTTTTGTTTTCCTGATGGTATAGCTACAGCTCAATTTTGTGGTTTCTCCTCTGCCTGTAGACCCTGGCCTGTCTTCTGAGCATACTCCCTGTCTACCAGAGTTCGCTCTTGCTGCTGCCTTGGGGACCATGTACAAGGAGCCAGCCACAGGGTGGGAATTGGTGTGGGTTTGGCACTCAGGGTGTTGGTTGTGCCTATGGGCCAGGTGAGGAAATCTTCAGGTGAAGTTTTCCCAGCAGCTCATGGATGGGCTTCTTGCTGAAGCCCTGAACACAGTAGGCAGGAATCATGTCTCTTTAACTCCTTCTGATATTATCAGCCTCTTTCCCAATCTCTTCTCTCCCATCAGTCATGTAGGTCTCACCTCAATATTCTGCGTGGTGTGGGAGAAAAACATTTTCTTTAGTAGTGTCCCGGGTGTCACTCACTCACGGCTCTCCTTTCCCCCCACTGGAGAAGTTGCTGCCCGCTAGTTCAGCCCCACTCTGTGCTACCTTGGGGGAGGGGCAGTGCTGGAAAAGTTCTTGTTACCCTCTCCAATGCATCCAAACTTGTATCTTGTTTTTTGCTCCAGTGGAGTTCTGGAATCTCTCCTCAGTAAACTCAGATTTCAACAAAGGCTCTCTTGACTGTGAGTGTCTGTGCAAATAAGTTCCCTCTAGGTGTTCCCCAACTGTGGCTAAGAGGGGCTGAGGCTGCCTCACAGGCTCTTGCTGGTTCCACAGCCTGTACCGTGGTCTGCCTGCCTTTACCCAATGCACAGGTGGGTGAGACTCCTTTTGGGTCTCTTGGTGTATGGTGCTGGATTCTACAACTCCTACAGAGGTACTTTTGTTCATGGATGGATGTCAAATTTTAGTTAAAAGAGGAAATAAAAAGGAGGGGCATCTTATGATGCTGACTTCACTCTAGGGACCAGTTTTAAAAGCAATAGAACAGAAACTCAAAAACATTCAATAACTCCATTCTGAGAGACTAAATATACAAATACACAATGGATAGACCATGCATAAAAAAAGAACTTTGACCCACAACCTGCAGCAAACAGTCTAGGAAACCAACCCATTATCCGCAGTAACCAGCCCCAATTGCACGCCTACTATCTATAAGTCAGACTTGTGGGAAATCAGAGTACTCTTTCTAGTAACAATCCAGGAAGTCAAACAATAACTCCTGTAACAATTGGCTCAAAATGGCCAGAACTTCATTCATAATTGACAGCTTCGCTAATTTTTGTCTCCAATTCCAACTCAGGACCAACCAGAAATAGTCCAATATGCACTCCTAACCAATCACATAGAATGCCTTGTTTTTAGTTAACTCTCTTAACATTTCCCCATGACTTCAGCCTCCAATCAGGGCATACTTGAAGCTTTCTGTTTTTCTGCTATAAAGCTTTCCCAGCCTTCTGCCTTCAAATCACTTGTGTTTGGGTCTTTGCCAAGACACAAGTGATGGTGGCTGACTCCCTCACTATAGCAAGCTCTGAATAAATAACTTTTGCTTGTTATTATTTGATTGGTCTTTATTTTCACAAATTTTTTTAGATAAAAAGACAAAATGTGTAAATATGAAGAAAAGACATAATTTCTGACATCTATACCCATCTGTATATAAAAGATAAAAGAAAAGCAAGAAGATCTTAGGTGTTTTCCAGAACTGTCCACCAATTAGCTCTAGGACATTTGGTCATTTGTAGGACTCAAAGTAGTTGCATTGCTAAACAAGGACAACATCTTATGCTTCCAGGGATGTGAAGGACATGGTTGATATCACAGGACTGGGACTATGTGTGCACATCTCATTCCATCAGCAGCTTTGCAGTACTAATGCTTTCATTCCATGCTCTCCATGTCATTCATTCATTGTCATTTATTTCTGCACGTATTTGTTAAAAAGTCACTCATTAAGTATCCTCTTTGTAATGAGAGTGCCAACAATTGGTGTAGTGGGATAATGGAAACAAAATGTAATTTCTTAGATACATAGTACCAACTCTGGGACTGAAAAGAATCCTGAATTGATAGTCAACAGTCTAGAATTTCAGTCCTACCACTAAATTAGCCTTTTGAACTTAAATAATTTTCCTTACTCTTTGGGTGCAAATTTCTCCCAAACCTCCCTAATTGCAAGCCTTGGGAAACTATCTATTCAGCTTCGCCAAGTTCAGCTTTGACCCAGAGTTCACAGGAATCTTAGATCACGCTATATTTGGTTGAGGTAATAATTCCTGAAAAGTCAGGAACACTGAAATGCAAGACAATTTAAAGACTGAAAGAGATGACAGTTCTCGCTCTAGGACAAAATGAGAGGACAGGGTTACAGAAACATGGTATAGGTGACTCAGATGAGTTGTCATCAAGGCAAACAAGCCCTTAGAGACCAGAGTGGAAAGCAGTCCTTTGACAGGAAGGAGTGTATAGATGCCTCAAAAAAGGAAACTTGTGGCTCTGCAGTACTTACTTTCTGGAATGAATTAAATAAGGGGGTTGTGAAAAATCTATATCCCATTCTTGGAAATAAACTGTGCTCAGTTGCAGTGAGTAGCTGAAATGCAACTTTTTAATTGTAGCTCTGGTGTTAAATAACTCACTGGCCTGAAAGAATTACGTGACCTTTATGGACCTTTAATGAGTTATTGTTTGATATACCGGAAAGATCAGAGACTGAGAAGTAACACATTATTTGTTCAGTCCAAGACTAGACATTATATGTCACCTTATTTAAATTCTATGCACCTCAGTTTTGTTATTTGCAAAGGAAAGGCAATGTCTTCCAAAGTAGGTGAGTTGTAGTGATGATGCAGATAAACCCCAGGCATGACGTGTAGCTCACACAAGGCTGCAGGAAGGAGTAGACGTAATGAGTGTCATTTAAATGATGACACAGGACTGAGATTGTTCAGGTCACTTACAGGCCTAGATTCCATTATTCAATATATTTCATGGGGAATATTTTTGGTTTATAATGTGGACAAAGGAATGACCTATATTTTGTATAGGATAGGATGAATATTTGACAAAAAAAAATCAATGAACCTGTATTAATCTGAGGAACGTGAAAGCTGAAGTTTTCCTGAAATATATGGAAAGAAAAAGAAATTTACTTACACAGGAATGTCAATACTTATAACTACATCTATATCTATGTTATAGACTATAAAGAATGACAGCATCCCAGAGAAAGCTAGGGTGAGAAGAACTCATAGGAGCCTATCATGTATTTAGGCCATTCCTCCATTCTTCAGATAGGTCTAGAACCTCCAGAAAAGATTCAGGTTTCTATTTTCTTAAACAAAAACATATAGATTAATTGCCAGTCTTTAAACATGCTCCACTCTTTCAACAATTTTTAATTAAAAATTATTTAATTTTTCAATCTTTATGACTCTTTTAATAGCTTCTGTAGCAGAATTCTTCATGGATAATGGCTCAGTTAGGCAGTGGGAATAAAGAGAAGATAATTTCAGAAATTCTTTATAAAAGACACTGATGCATGCCCTATAAATTGTATTATCTCCTAAATACCATTGTTACAAAGAAAAATTAATATATAATTATCTCTACTCCTACACTCAGGCCGCATATGGCAGAAGAGTGTAAGAATGGGAAGTTAATTGTGACCCTACCTCTTGCTTGTTGAAGGGCAAGTTACTAAATTTTTCTGTGCCTCTGGAATTTTATCTATAATGTGGAGAATGCAACATCTCGTAGATATTTGTGTGTGTGTGCATTTTAAACAAGCATTTTCCCTATTTAATGAAGTTCAAATTGAATGGCAAAGTGACTTTCCAAAGTTAGAGCTTTTTGGTTTATTTAGTCAATAAATGAGCACTAATTAGAACCAGGTCTTATATTGAGAGTTGGAATTTGAAGATGAAAGAAATGTAGTCCTGCCTTCAGGGAACACCTGATATACTTGTTTTTTGAAGTTGAATCACTAGCATGCAGGATGCATAAAGATTCCTTTCCTATCACTATTTTGCATCCATGCCCTCGATATTTTGTTTTGAGAAAACACTGAAGTTCTTTAGAGATGGTTTATTTTATAACTGGCTTTGTGTCCTTCACTTCTTTACTTTCTTGTCTGCCTGTCCACTTAAGTTCGGGATGTTCTTTGATGACTTAGCTTTGCTGTAAATGACCTGTGGTGGTCATGGTGGTGGTGGTGGTAACAATACCACCTGTGGTGGACACAGTAGGCACTTTTGTAAGCGCTTTACCTGTATTGACCCATTGACTCCACATAAAAACTTATGAGGTAGTTACTACCATTAATTTCATTTTACTGATGAAAAACCTGAGGCCCAAGATCACACAGCTAGTTAATGCTAGAGTTGGGATTCATACCTCACTAGACTGGCCTCAGAGCCCATATTAAACCAGGGTTACCTAAAGTGGAATCCTTGAATCAGCAGCTTGGAATCATCTGTCAGGGAGCCTGACAGAAATGTAAACTCAAAAGCCCCAATCTAACCTGCTGAATAAGCAACATCACTGGGGGTTGGCACCCAGAAAAGAGAAATTCAACAAGCTTACCATGTAAATCCAGGCATGTCAAGCCCAAGAGTCACTGCCCTAAACCACCACATAGCCCTGGCCATTAGCGGCAGAGCCAGCTTTGAATCCAGGTCCCTGTGACTCTGTCCTTGTTCCCCCAAGTGTGGTCTGAAAACAGCACGATCAATCATCTTTAAGCAGGACCACAGGGCTGGGTCAGGACCTCACAACTGGCAAGGCAAAGTGTTCAACTTTAACAGTGTTTCTCAAACTCAAAAAGTTTTTTAATGATTAATTGAGGTAATATTTAACCTGGTTAGCTTTACATCTTATAGATAGTAAAAAAATTAATAGATTAGCATGCTTACAGTATTTTATAGATTCTCAATACACAGTGATTATTATTTGCAATTTAGCTTGAGAAGAGGGAGAGCATAGCTTGAAAAAATCCTCTCCACTATTCTGAAACTCTGTTCTAGGGGCTCCTGTCCATATTTTGCCCCCTTTTGACAATTAACTGTCCTAAAAGACTCATTGACAGTTGCCCTCATATGACATTAAACATATACTGCCTTAGATTTGTTTTTGTGTATGCTGCTTCTTGGCCTAGATTGTAATTCTCTTGAGATCTCTTTAAGAATTAGAATAGTACTTTCCAGTTGCTTGCAGGAGCAGATATGAATAATAAATAAGAAAATAAAGTGATTAAAATATGCCTTATAGTAAGCATTACAATGATGTCTTTAAAAAAAAAAATACTCCTTTATCTATCTGTTTCCTTGATGATAGAACGAATGGATTAAGCAGAAAGAAATTGATTATAGGCCACTGAATGACAGTAAAGTGGAAAGGTCTATGGGCAACTGAACTCTTTCTTTCTCATAAATGAACAGAGCCTATTACATATGACAAAGCCATCTACAAATCCGTTAATAAAACTCCTAAGAGAGTGAAGTTGCAGCACATCTATTTTCATTTCTAATATGAGGCAAGTTTGCTCAACAATGGTCTAATAACTCAATATGTGTTGTTAGCAATTTTTATCCTCAGTGTGGTAGAAAACATTACTGTCAAGCCCCAAGGAGTCATGAAGTTCTTAGCTGAGTAGAAGATTCTCAGAGAATGCCTCTAACAGTAGTTTATACCTCTTATTATTATTTAACTGAGAGTTATTAAAATGTTTAGAGTTGATTCCTTCATATTATTTTAGGACTTAACTACTCTATCATTAGCTAAGGTATAGAATACCGATAGTATGAATAAATGCATTATATCATATGAATATTTGACGTAAATGTTAGTAAATATTTGGTTATTTAGAACTAGAATTACTAGATGTCAAATGTGGAATAACTCATAGGAACGAGCCAGTCTAACTCTATTATATTTCAGATGAGGCAACCCAGGTTAAAGAGTTGATGGACTAGTCCAAGCTTACATAATTAGCCAAAGCTAATCATTTATTCGCTGTTTTATCAGGCATCTACTGTGTGCCACCAAAGGTAGGACACAGAGAAGAATTAGATGTATTCTCTTAAAAGGAGATCAGAATAGAGCTGTAATTTGGAGGTGCAAATTTCTGAGTCACAAGCATATGAATGGTAATTAAAGTAATAATAGTTATGTTGTTGTTGAAAAATTCTATTTGTAAACTTGAACCACATGCAAAATTAAAACCATAGACAGAATTTTCACAAAAATGGAGACTCCTCCATTTAAAGAAACCTATTGTGTTTTTAAATATGTAAGGGATATCTGAGAAAGTAGAACCAGTCCTTTGAAGCTATAGCAACAGGGTTACGGAGGTTGCCTAGGAACGCGTTAGGGCAGAGCTCAATTCACATGTCATAGATGAGTGAATGAGACATGTGATGGGTGGAGGTGATTGACAGTGTGGGGCACTGGCTCACTGTTTCACTGACAAAGCTGGATAAACTATTGTATTCCAACTTTGGCTAAGAGTTTGTTGGTATGGCACTCCTGCTATTTCATCAGAGCGAGCAATAGATGTGTTGGCATCATTTGATTTGACTTCATGCACAGGAGATCATGAGTGTAAAATAAGAAAAGAGTAAAGAACAATGC
Source organism: Diceros bicornis minor (assembly GCF_020826845.1). Classification (NCBI taxonomy): domain Eukaryota; kingdom Metazoa; phylum Chordata; class Mammalia; order Perissodactyla; family Rhinocerotidae; genus Diceros; species Diceros bicornis. The sequence goes on along the minus strand of NC_080749.1, from coordinate 9,247,419 downwards.
CTGAAAGCATGCCAACATTTAAGGGCAGGAAGGGAAAGAGCCTGAAATAAATGTAAGTTTTCTGATTATCAGTCCTCCTCTGTTGCTACTATACTATGTTAATTGAAGTACTTAAGAACTTAAGAATTATAATCTGTATTTATGTACTAGTTTTCTTTTTTTATTTGCGTATACTGGTTTTATTTATGTAAGTTAACCAGAACCATATATCTGATGTGCCCTTCACTTGTAGCACAATCTTCAAACTCTCAATAAATGATTATTGATTGATCAGTTTTAACTTTTTCTCTGTAACATGAACGGTTAAAAAAAAAGTTTTCTTAAAAAGGTCAAGTTAGCTAGAAAAATAGAATTTTATTTACTCGAAGGAATTGTAGCCTGCTGGAATGTTATAATGATTTTCAGGAAATTTACTTTACTTCAGCCTCCTCTAAGTGACATATTTTCAACAAAATACACATGATCTTTAAATTTATCCAATTATAAATCCCTAAAGATGGTCAGAGGCAGTACTCAATCATTCCAATTAACTAATGAAGTTCATTGCTGATATTTTTCATTCTTTGAGGGAAATTAATCTGCCATTGTTCAACATATGCATCTAGAGATCTAACCACAATTTCAAATTTCATTCAAGGATGGATCCAGTCTTTCACTGCTGAGGAGTGCTGTGAAAAGTCACCTAATGTACAAAGCTCATCAACTCTGACCTCTGGTGACTCAAGATAGGCCAAATGGATATTAGGCAGAAAATAGGAAAGTGGGCCCTTTTAAAGTAATTTTTCTTCATTCTATTACTTGTACAGTTTATTTCCAGAAGGAGAGAAAGATAAAAAAAATTCAGATTAGGGAATTTGATTTTAGATTAATCTAGCTCTAATGCGGGTTATGATCTAGCCACATTAAAACTCTATGCCTGTTATTTAAACTCTCCATATATTGATTAATTTACTTGTATAATGGGAATGAATAATAGTATCTAACGTTAGGGGCTTCCGCAAAGATTAGAGATTGTGAAATCTGAGTATTTATTATAGAACTCAGAGTGTGGTACGAATATAGTAAATGATCATATTTATGTTGTAGTTGTTTATTTTCTCTATTTTTATTATCTTTATTAGACTAATTTATCAATTAGACATAGCTATGGACAACAATGGTTGAGAGAGTAAGAGATGAGCAGAGCTTTTTGGACCTATTATTATTAGAACTATAAAAATAAAGTATTCCATCTACACAGTGATGGATTTGAGCTTGCCAGCACGCCTTTTATTTTTTTAGACTTTGCAAAAATACAGTGGTCAGATACTTTATCCCACAGTGGTTAAGAGTTCAGCTTTTGGGCCAGACAGACGTAGGTTTGGCCCAACTTTACCATCTACTTGTGTGATAAAGTGTATTTTCCAAAAATATCACCATAAAGTAAAACTTAGGAAATCCGAATAGACAGGTGTATTGCATCAATATCAATATCCTGGTTGCGATATTGTGCTATTATATTGAAGATGATACCATTGGAGGAAACTGGGTAAAAAGCACATGAGATCCAGTATTATTTTTTACAACTACATGAGAATCTGCAATTTTCTTAATAAAAAGCTCAATAAAAATTGTCTAAAACACTATTTCTGGTCCCACATGTTCTTCCAGAAACTTACCACTCCCCACCCAGAGGCAGAGTCCATTCCCCCCCCCTTGACCAGAATGAGGCTTTGTAACCACTTTGCTGAACAGAATGTGGCAGAAGCGACATTGTGTGACATCCAAGGCTAGGTCATAAAGGACAATACAGATTCTACCTCAATCTCCCTTAGCATTCTTGCCCTTGAAGCCCATCACTACCATGTGAGGAAGCTCAAACAGCCCTCGTGGAGATGAGCTGAGGCCTCCAACCAACAGCCAGCATCCTCTGCCAGACATACAAGTGGGTGAGCCTTCAGGTGATTTCAGCCGAGGCTCTGGACACTGTGGGTCACAGAAAGGCCACCCCCACTATGCCCTGTGCAAATTCCTGACCCACAGAATGCGTGAATCTGAGAGCATAATAAATGACTGTTTGATGTTATTAAGTTTTGGGGTAATGTTTTACATAGTTATAGTAATTCTAATAACCAGACTAGCTAGATTTACTCGGTAAACTTATTTAAAGGCTTCATACCTCACTATTGTTATGTGAAAAATCATAGAAACAATATTAAGTTCATATTATTATGAGGATGAATAAAATAACATACATAAGTTTAGTGGTTGACACTTAGAAATCCTGAAGAAAAGTGGTACACTATACGGTAATAATAGATATAAAGTGTCCAACCGGTAATGAACACATATGCACTGTTTTAAGTGCTTTGTAGGTATTGACTTGTTTTATTTGCACAACACTATGAGATTGGTAATCATGTTAGCATGTACATTTAATTTAGGTAGCTGAAGTCTAGAGAGTTTAGATCCCATAGCTAGAAATGTCTGTTCTTCTCTTTAAAGTGGATATTTTATAATTTCCTGAGTATATCTGGGCAGGTTATATCCTTCATCCCTCAAGAACATCAAATGGGACAGTTGTGAATGAGTTCCATTTTCAAAGACTAATCAACCCAGGTTTTCTAGAGCATTTTAGTTCTGAATTCATCTTTGCAAGGCTTTGATTATGGGGAACTATAGAATTTTGGCTATACAGAGATCACTTGTTGTGTACAGATGAGTTTCTCAAATAGCCATGCATAAACAACCAGGGAATGTGTGAACTATGCATCTTCAATTAAATTAAGCTGAAATCTTTGAGGGTCAAATACGCATGAGGTACTGTGCCAACCAGGCACCAGGGAAGAAGCAGAGCAATGTGGGCAAGACATGTCTCTTGAGCCCGACTATCTGGGTGTGAAGCACAGTTCTACCACTTTCTAGATATGTGATCCATTTATTACTTCATTTGAGATAAAGATTAGGTTCTTCATCTGAGGTAATGTATGTCAAGTTTTAGTGCAGGCCTAGATGTGCACTTGGCACTAACAAAGTCAGCTATTATTACTACTATTGTAAGTTTAATTAAGACCTAGTGATATCCCTCAATTAGTTCACCTTCAAGCAGGAAAAGTAGAGCTTTATCCAGTGTCATAAACATGGATACACACCATCCCATCTCAATTCAAGGAGAGGCTTTTGGCCGGCTGTATCCAGTGTGAGCAGCAGGCAGCCTCTAGCTGTTTCCTCCTTCAGGGTCTACCTCAGCTACAGAGAGCTGCCTCAGTCATGGTCACATCCTCCCCAGGGCAGCCAGCATCCAGTGACTGATCAAGGAGGGATATCAAGGCTCTGTCATTTAGAACTGACAAAAGACTGTCACATATTGAGGTATATGGGGTAGCCATTTTGGTTTAAAACTGATTTGGCTTGAACTAAAGAAGTCTGACTTATGGCCTACCAAAAATACATTGTGCATCTGCTTTAACTATTAAAGTAAAGAATGCATTAAACATTATCTCAAAGTAAAAGAATGCACTCTCTTAAGAATGCGTACTTCCACTCCTAGGATGCCAGTGTGTTAGCACCCTATCAATAATGCCCTGTTGGTGATGTCCTATTGGTAATGCCATATTAGTACTCCTGAAGATAAGTTCCCTTTCTGGGGCATCAGGGTCATGTAAACTTACTAATTTCCAATTGAATACCTCTTTGAAACTTTGATGAATATGTATCCTGGACATGTTTAATGTATGTTCTTTCTTCTACAAAGGTATAAAACTGTACTAAAAACCATGTTTCTCGGGAAAGCTTACTGCCTTTGTGGAAACTGCCTTCCCAGGTTATAATCCTCAGCTTGGCTCAAGTAAAACTCACCTTACATCTCTTATCTACAGAATGGTTCTTGGTTATTTTGTGTCAACGGAACCAATGCAGGATAACTCTGAACAAGAAATACTTGCTCCAGAACTCCCCACTCTCCCCTGGATTGGCACCATAATATGATTTCTACTGCTCAATTCTGATTCCACCCCATTCTTTTCACAGGGATCAATTTCTACTAACCATTTTGCACCCTGACTTCTTTTCAGCATATGCTTCTGGAGAACCCATCTTGCAACATACAGCCTGCAATCTACTGAGAAAATATGCTCCAAGGAAAAGTGGAGGGAAATTGACATTTACTGAATCTCCAAAATGTCACTGGCCCAGTGTTTTCTAAAACAATACAATCAATTTCGACATCTCCCTCATGAGACAGCATTTTTTACTCACCATTTATGTGAAGCTTAGAGCTAATAAAATTTTTGTAGCCTGGCTAAGTTACGGTCTGGTTATTGTAGGAGCAAAAGTAAATTCAAACTAGCTACCTCCAAAGCTTGTGCTCTTTCTGTTACACAAAACTGCTTTGTGGTTATAAGGCTTTGTTTTAAAATTATAACAAATACATTCAGTTGGAGTTTGCTTACTCACAATTTATACATAGGCTTTCTCTTGTCAGTCGCACCTAATTTCACCTCTCCCTATCAATCTCAGATCATTCCCTCTCTCAGATATTCTCTGATTTTATATTTTCAAACATTTGCAAGGAATCTGCACATAGATGTCTGGCCAACTTTGGAATTTTGAACATAGGATTCATTGTCTTTCTCTTCACCTCTATAACTCCTTTCATGTTTCCAGAGCCCATTCATGTCACCACCAGTCAGTCATAGGAGCTCGAAAGGCTCTTCTCTTGGGAAGACGATGCCTCAGTGCTGCTTAATTGCGGCCCCACAAATTTCCTAATACCTACCTTTTCCAATGTATTTCTATGACCCCTAGCCCATTCACTTCCTCAGTATGTCTTACCTAAGCTTGTGCAATCACCTCTGCTCACCCCCTTTCTTATCCATCCTATGCACTTTTATCAGACTATGTCTTGTGAAACCCAGCTTCTGTCTTGTTCTTCTTATGTCTTCTCATGATCTCAGTATTTGATCCCAGTCATAGTTCAGATTCCTAGAATTCCCCTTGGATTACACCATGCAGGATAAAGATGAAATAACCTGCAAAGTTGCAATCTGCAGGTCATATATGGTCAGAGGTTATCTCAAATGTGCTTTGTAAAAATGGAAATCTTTAACAACTCAAAGATTTCCTATAATATTTCAGATTTCTGGCTTCCCTTTTAAAGTATTGAAAAATGTAGTAATACCAGTCCCATATTCCTCCATCACCTGATTCAGTTGGAGCTGAGGAGCGGCCTCTCCATTCAAAGGAGGTGTTATTCTCCAGTTCACAAGCCCAGTCAGCCACACAGGGCGTGCATGCACATGTCCTCACACCCAGCTTCATTCCTTCTCCTGCTTCTTTTGCCCTGAAGAATAGGAGCTCACAACAACTTGTTCAAGTGGATTATCTGATACTCAGTGCTGCTGTCACAGTCTAGCCAAAACCTACTCTTCGTTAGAATATTTTAAATGATAAATTATAGCATACACACATGCTAAAGAACACACACAGACACGCACACGTGACATACATGCATACTGTAAAGAAGAAAACAATGACAAGTAAAATCTCATGTGTACATCAATTTCAGGAACAAGAACTGGGGCCGGCCCTGTGGCTTAGTGGTAAAGTGTGCGCTCTCCGCTACTGGTTGCCCGGGTTTGGATCCCGGGCGCACACCGACACACCGCTTGTCTGGCCATACTGAGGCCGCATCCCACATACAGCAACTGGAAGGATGTGCAACTATGACATACAACTATCTACTGGGGCTTTGGGGAAAAAAAGGAGGAGGACTGGCAATAGATGTTAGCTCAGAGCCGGTCTTCCTCAGCAAAAAAAAGAGGAGGATTAGCATGGATGTTAGCTCAGGGCTGATCTTCCTCACAAAAAAAAAAAGAAGAAGAAGAAGAAATAGCACTTGCAAAAAAAAAAAAAAAGAACAGGAACTGTACCTAAACTATCCAGGTCTCTTCTGCACTTCTAACTTTCAAATCTCCCTGCTTGCTCCCTGACACCATCTTAGACTTTGTGTTAGTTATTCCCCATGCTACTATTCAGATTTACCTATTTTGAATGGAATCACATTGTATACATTATTTTAGAACTTAATTTTTCTTTCACTCAGCATTACGTTCCTGTGATTTATCTATATTCTCCTGCATGGTTTAGTCAAGTCTTTTTCACCGCTGTATAGTATTATATACGAACCCTAAATTATTTATTTACTCCAATGTTGATGGCACTTTGGATAACCTCTAACTTTTTATAAAATTATGAACAATGCTGCTATGAACATATCTAAACATATATCCCTATGTATAAATGCAAGACTTTCTCTAGGGATACAAGGTAGTGAACCACTGGACATAGAATATATGCCTATTCAATCAACTAGGTAGTACCAAACTGTTTGTAAGATCAAATCTGATTTTAATCTATGAAAGTCCTTTGTGCCTGGATTTGTATTTTCTGCAAAAAAGGCTAAATTCTGTTAGTAACTAGATCCATCTTCTGGCCACTTCAGCCTCCCACGCCTAAGTTTGGAAGGCTCAGACTTATTTTCCTTTACTGATTATTGTTCCAAGGATAAATATCTCCCCAATTCTGTGTCTCAAGAATCTAGCCCCAGGGTAAAATAATTCCCTATTGCTTTCTTATCCAAATCAGCTCCTTACAACACACTCCCAGGCTCTGTAACTTTGGTTTCTGCCATTCCCATCTGGGTCCTAGGTGTCCCTGCCCTGGGTATCAGACATCTAAGATTTGGTACCAGCTACCATAAAACCCAAGAGTCATATGCCTGCAAGATCAGCTTTCATTAATCTGTTCACTTGTTTATTTGTGTTTTGGATGATGCCTACAGAACTATCCTAACTTATGTGAGTCCAACTATTTCTTAACAGTGTGTTGTATCTGGGTTTGGTTGCTCTGAAGCAAGAAATTTTCTTCAGTCTCTAGTTACTCACAATTAGATGCTTGTTGTTTAGAATTTTTACATTTATGTCCATGAGTAAACTTGTATTATAAGTTTTTCTTCATCATACTATTTTTTTCTGATTTGAGTAGCAAGATTATACTAGCTTAAAAAATGAGTTAGGGAGTATTTTTTAAAAGAATGTATAAGATTGGAATTATCTCTTCCTTGAATATTTAGGAAAGATTTTCTAATAGTGACTACATTCTACTGATTGCATTTCTTTAATGTGCATATGATCTTTTATGTTTTCTATTTCTTTTTTAATTCGATTTTTTTCTAGGAATTTGTCTTTTTCACTTAAGATTTCAAATACATTAGTATAAACATCCATACTTTAAATATTTAGCGAGCATGCTTTTTGTGTCAGACACTATTCCAGGTGCTTGGGCTGTTATCAGAGAACACGACCATCTAAGATTCCTTCATTCATGACACATACATTCCTGTGGTCACTAGTATATTAACCTTTCCCTCAGTTTACCTCCAGTAAACTGGAAGACACATCAGTATGAAATTCTTGGTCCAAATGTTGCCTTTGCTTGTATAATTTCCTATCTTTTTATTAACAGCAAAGTCTTGCAAACTTTTGGTTCTTGTAGATCTTATGGCTGCTAAATTTTGCTCAACTATTTGACTGTCATTTATCTGTCTCATTCGGCTTCTGTATATACTGAGTATTGACATTTCCTGGAGCTTTGATAGCTTTACTACAGAGAACATCCTCTAACCACAGGTATTATTTTTAGTCTTTTGTTATCGACTTTGATAATGTCTGCCTGAATATCAGTATTTTTGCAGTATATCAGTTATTTTAATTAATTTATATTTATTATAATTACAGATCTTAATAATTGCAGATTTCTTAAAGTGTGAACTTAATGACTGTAAAGCCTCCTTTTATATTTACTTATTGTTTGCAGTTCATTTAATATTTTAATCAACATTTTATCAGAAAAAGAAGTATTTAGACCATTATACACAACTAAGTTTAAATCTCAGCCTTTCCTTTCACAAGAATGGCCAAGTTTCATGTTTTTCATCTGTAAAATATGAAGCACATTTATTTCATGAGATTATTGTAAGCAGGATCCTGATTTTCCAAAATGCATTGTTGTTTATGTAATAAATGCAAACAGAGGGCCTCAATAAATATGTGTTATTATTTTAACCAATCCTCAGACTCTTGTCTTTCCTGCTACCTACCGTTCTGATTTCACATCCTCACTGGTTCTTTGATATACTTCCATCCTACAGGGGCCACTCAAGAAAAAAGAAGTTAGTTGGTGACATATTGGGAGCAGAGTTCCAAGGGATGGCAGAGAATAAAGGAGGGCTTGGAGATTGAATAAACTTGTTCAATTTGGAAGAGACAATCATAACCTGTGCTTTCAGTATGTGAAAAGTTTGTGCCCCTGACTTTTAAGGCAAACTTACAATCAAATTTGGTTATCCAACAGTTCTTAAAAATGCTTATAAAAAAGGAAAATAAATTAGTGAGGTTTAATATCTCAATATTGGTTTGTGTTATAAAAGTGAAAATATAATTGAAAAATATTTTTTAAATTTATTTTTAACACAAAGTGCTTGAGAGAAAAGCAAATCCATTTGTTTCTACCAAAATGAAGTAACCTCGAACTTATGTAAATCCAGATTCTTCAGACTGGTTCTAAACTAAATAAGCACAGGCAGATGACCCAGGAAATGTTTTGATATTATCTCCAGTAAGCCTTGTATTATAAACACATTATGTACAGATTGATAAACAATGGGTCCTATCCCTCCTATAATAGTTGTCTGCACTTCCTCCATATGTCTTCAAAAGTATTTAGACTTAGACAAGTGCAAATTTCTTTCAGCTGTGGCTCACTGGAGGAGTTTCTGTTCCTTCTCTGAGTACTTAGATAATAAAGTAAATTAATCCACAAACATGATTCATAATTATCAAAATACTTTAAAAAAATTGAGTCAGACAAATTCTTATCCAAAACTCAATAGAAAATATATAATATTGGACTGACTCTTTCATTTACAAATAAGAGTCAGTTGACTCAATGTTGTTTGAGGAAGTACAGTAAGTTTATCCTTCTGTCAATGCCAAGTGTAAATCCCACTGGTGCAGTTCATCCTTATGACATACTTGGCTCAATTTCAGCATGAATCTCTGACCGTGGGGTCCAAAAAAAGTAACCGGTGGTCATAACATTAAACAGTAGTGGTAGAACTCTAACATATACTAAGAACCAACTATGGACCTATTACAGTAATTGGCATTCATAAACACTTTAATTTTTTTCATAATCCATACAAAGCATCAACACTATTTCATAGTTGAAGAAAACTCAAGTTTACAGAAGTCAATTAATTTATGTAACATCAAACAGCCAGGAAAGGGTAGTTGTAAGAGTTACTCTCAACCTTATTCCAAAGTCCATATTGTTTGTGCCTATCCTAGATCTCCACTTTGGTCTCCTTACCATTTTGTTCTAATGCCTAAAGACCACATTTTGGGAGTTCTAAGAAAAATATTTTATGGTTTGTTTTTTATGTGGGAGACAATCAAGAAAATGTAAGAAAATGATAACTAAGTGCTTTCTTCAGTGCTCCAAAAAAGGCACTGAAGAAAGGAACTTGGGTGGGATTCAGAAGGTGTGAGTTCTTTTTCCATGTATACCTGACTCTCTTTGCTGAGGGACCCTGCAAAAAACCTGCCCTGCCTCAGCTTCCTTTATCTTATAGAAGAAAAAACTAATAATCTCTGCCTTGGGGTTTGCCTAGGATCTAGGATCAAATAAATAAGATTAGAGTCCGTGACTCAAACATAACAAATGTGAAATCACCATCGAGTTTAAATAGTTAACCCAGCTGTTTGCTCTTTGATCATGTTTGGTCCCAGGACCATTGATGTTGAGTCAATCATTCAGTTCTTTCAATCAATAATATTGTTTTGAGTGCCAGACAAAACACAAAAGATCCTGCCCTCATCAAGATTACAATCTAGTAATTTCCAAGACATTATTTAAATAATCACACTTCTAAATGGAAAATAGTGGAAATAAGTTCTATAAAGAAGAGGGTGTGATACCATGAGATCATATAATATACCTGTTCTAGTCTGGGGGACATGAGTAAAGCCTTTTAGAGGAAGCAAAGATTCAGCTAACACATTCAGAATTAGTTTACTAGATGAAGGGAGGTGGGAGGAGTTCTCTGTGGAAGAAGTCATCTTAAGTAAATGTCCTATACCAAGAGAAGCAAGGTAAATCTGAGAAATTTTTTAAAAGGCCAGCAGAACTCAAGTGTGTATGAATGTATGATGTGTGTGTGTGTGTGTGTGAGAGAGAGAGAGAGGAAGAGAGACAGAGAGAGTGTGAGAGGTGTGTTATAGCAAGAAGATTGAATAGTAGACAGAAGCCAGATCATATATGCCAGTAGAAGTATTTGGCAGTTTTCATAAAGGTCTTTATGAGCAGTGAGACCCTAAAATTTCAGTCTCAAAGCATCCCCCTGGCTCTAGTATAGAGAAAAAAATGGAGTTCAAGAAAAACAAAATTGTGTGGAGATTGACCATCAAGTAGGTTGATCATCTTTCTGACAGAAAGCTCTATTTCATAGAAAATATGCTATTATTCCAGTAGTGCTACAATTATAATAGAGGGATTGCTATATTCTTAGCTATCTTTTCTTTATGGATTCAATATATAAAAAATAAGCTGGTGAGGCCAGCCCCGTGGCACAGTGGTTAAGTTCCGCGTGCTCCGCTTCAGCGGCCCAGGTTCGAACGTTTGGATCCTGGGCGCTGACCTGCACCACTCATCAGCCATGCTGTGGTGGCGACCCACATACAAACTAGAGGAGGCTTGGCACAGAAATGTCTTGTCAGAAAAATGGAGTAATCTTTTTTCATTACTATTTTGATCTAGAGTATCCCTAAAGTTCAGAGTTTCTCTTTCAGGCAATTTATCTCTAATATCTTCACCTCTGCTCTTGCGAACAATGAAAGTACTTGTGATATTCACTTGTCCCCATGTGTTTAATCCTGAGCTCTCTGGGAAGGACACTGCAGGATGGACAATGGGGATCACCCAGATTCACAACTCTACCTTTTAGCTCTTCTTCCTTCTATATCAATTTGTCAGTGTTACTTAATAAAAAATGACTTGAAAAATTTCCTTGCCTTTATGTAAGCATATTTTGGTGCTTAGAGTAGATTTCCAATAAAATGCTCATTTTAAATTTCAAGTCACGTTTAAAGCATTCCAGGTATGAACAGACAACCGAAGTGCACATAGTCTAAAAGGGACCAGAGAGACCAGGATACTCCGGATTCCTAGCCCTGCCACAGGGAGGGTTTTATTCATGTCTCACTCTTCTGCCTTTCTGAACTTTGTTTTCCATAATCCTCCCAGCGCTGATGAAATCTTCCACCCAGACTGACTCTCATTTTTCTCCTAATGAGCTTTGATTCTTCATCCACATCACTGAATCTGTGTTCTATTTGGTTTAGCTCAAACGGTATCGCCTTTAAAAGATCTGTAGTGAACCCCCACCTTCAGTCTAACACTTCTTTTCTCTGGGTTTCACTCTATTCTGGCCATATTGCCATCATTATATCAGTTACACTTTATTATATTAGATTATCCACCTCCATCTAAAAGATTTAAGTCCCCTGGAGCCGAGATCTCTCACTTATATAATTTTTCCCTGCTTCCTACTAATTTGCTCTCTGGCACCTTGTTCACCATTTAATATCAATATCAACTGCCTCTTCCTCACCACTATATTTAATATCATTAAAGGCCTACTTCATAGCCTAATTTCCAATTCATACTTTCCTGACCACAGCAGCCTATAATTTATCTGTTCTTCTGCAATTTCTGATTTATATTGATGTGTCAGTAACTGCCTCATAACTGATTGGTTTAAAATTGCCATTTTATTTTTGCTCACAATTTTACGGTCCAGGAATTTAGGAAGGGCTTTTCCGGCTGGTTCATCTCTGATCAATGTGGCATCAGCTGGGGCATCTAGATCTGGAGGATCCACTTCCTAAAGGGATTCTTCATTTACATGGTGAGTGCTCAGTGCTTCTTGTTCTCTTTCCTTCTCTTCATATCACGTCTCATCCTCCAGAGCCTTTCCAGCATAGCATGATGGTGTCACATGAGTAGGATTTCTTACATGAAATTTAGTTTTCTCTGGAATGAATTCTCTAAAGACCCAGGAGGAAACTTCAAAGCATTTTCTGACCTAACTCTAAAGTCATGCAATGTAACTTTTGTCTCATTCCACTGGCCAAAACATGAGTCTTATATACAGTCCATATTCAAGGATAACTGCATAAGAGCATGAATACTGACTGCCATGTTTGTGAGGGTGACAGGAGGCATCTTTGGAGAGCAGGTACCACATCTGTATTCTTTATCTGGCATTTGTGCCAGATAAAGTGACATTTACAGCCTGTCACTTCTAGCTGCCCTGTCATTTATGCATGTCCTGTACTTTTTCATGGAGACCATGTTGAAGTTCTAGCAATGGAGTTTCAACTATTTGTATATAATCAACTGAAGTCTAGACTATCTGGAATCACTATTTTCTACAAAGGTTGTAACCCTTAACAGGTAAGTACACAGAAAATGGATATTCATCAGCCAGGTTAGCTTAATCAAATCTGGTGATCAATGAAGATTCATATTTTGCAGCCCAATTGCTCACATAATCCTATATGGATTATAAACATTTTTAAGACTGAGATCTCACATTTGTAGTTTTGATTTAGTTTCCTATAGTACCCGGCATAGTATTGTGGATATATTATAGTCACGGCACATCCTAGTTGAATAAAGTGGTGAATGTATTCTACATCTTTCCTAAAGAAACAATCTAAAGAAATGGACTAATACATTCAAAAAAAAAAAAAAAACGTTATTTAAGTTTGCCACATGGAAAATAATGAAGAACTCAGACTCAAAACACATTCAATAGTCACATGAATGATAGGCTGTCTATCACAGTTAAAGAAACACAAAGTGACCTTTCGCTTTCTTTTAAATGTCAGTTCCTGTATTTCCCTTTATGTGTGTCACTCATTGATGCTAAGTACACAAGGCACGTTAAAAACTGGAAAAATAAATCAAACAGTCATTTTTCTGCCAAGTGTAAAAAGTATTGCTTGGTTGCTGATTTTTTTCACAAAATTGACTAGTTCATGAGTTGGTAACTTTTTCTCAAAGGGCCAAATGGTAATGTTTTAGGATTTGAGGGCCATATTGTCTTTGTCACAACTACTCAATTCTCCCATTGTAGTGCATAAACAGCCATGGACAATATGTAAATGAATGAGGGTGACTGTGTTCCAATAAAATGTTCTTTACAAAAACAGCTACTATCCCACAAGCCATAGTTTGCTGACCTCTGGACTAGTTCAATTTTAACAAAATAGATCCATATAATGTTTAATTTGTGCTTATTTTGTCATCTGAAAAAAGTAAGACATACTTTTTAGGCCTAAGAGCAGATTAAAAATATCTATGTAGGCTGGCTGAAATGCCAGCCCAAGAGAGCCCATGCCAGGGTTTAATTCCAGTAGAACAATAATAAGAGATCCTACCTGAGGTAGACAGGAGTTGGAGAGGTCAGAATGTGTACAACTGCTTTGGGTCAAAATAAGGAAAATGCATTTAAAACACCAAGTCCAATATTTAAGGTTAGAGTCCCAAGTCACCAAAATGTCTCAAGATAAGGATATGGCCAAATAGATACCAAAAGGGAACAGGTCAAGATGAAATGAGGTGTATGTGGGGCTACTGCCAGGCTCAGCCCTCAGTTGTCCATCTTGTATCTTCATCTGTGGTCACAAATGAGGTACAGGTTTGGGGAAGACAAATGCCAAATAACGAGCAAGTTTATTTTAGATAAAGGATTTATGGCTAATTTCTATGTCTACCACCCTTTGCTAGTTCACCTAGCAGAATATACCAAATTATCCTAGGACTTAATCTCTAACACTGAGATGCTTCAAGTCTAGTTGATAAGATATCCCGTATAAATATAAAATAGACCAACACACAAAATGCTAAATCAGACAATACAGAATGATGTTCTATACCAGTGTTTCTCAAATTTTAATGCACATGCAAACCACTGGGGATCTTGAAACAATACAGATTGTCATTTGATAGGTCTGAAGTGGGGCCTGGGATACTGCACATTTTTCAAGCTTCCATGTGATGATGATTCTATTCGTGCAGGGACCACACATGAATTAAGGAATACTCTATGGAATTTTAGAAGACATTATCAGGGGCTGTGTGGTCAAGGATTCCTGGATGGAGTGGGAATGAAGGTATGCCTTGCAAGCAGGAATTCAATTTCAAATGCCTTACAATAGGCATATGGTGTAAATGGGTGCATCAGGACAGGTGTAAGATAACAGGCAATGGTCTAAGACTAAGCCACTGTTGTGTCCACTGTTGACCAATCATATGCAGAGACGGTCAATTAGAACCAGGGGCCAAACTGAAAGTGGCAATCAAGCCTTTACTCGCTTACTCAGCAGTGCAAGCAAGAGGCCAAAAGAGAGCTTCAGGCTCCCCAGTGTTTAATTTTCTCCATGGAACAGCGTTGGGCAAGGGTCAGGTGGGTCGGCGCAGATGAGGGAATCATCTCACTGCTGAAGAATGCTAAGCTAGAGGCTCCTGCCTCTTTTTTGGATACATGGACAGAGGGTAGGATGGAGGGGAAGGGCCAGGAGTAGAAAGGTACTATGTCAAAGTGGAGAAGATTGCCTCAGCTGAGGCTCTCATAAGGAGGCTTCCACATGGAGGTGCCCGGGCTAGGAATGCAGATATGGTATAAGGATGGCCAGCCTGGGAGTAGCGGAGACTTGACCGCTACTTCCTCTGTGAAACTGCAAATAACTGTTTATGTACCCAGTCTGGTGTTGGGAGGGCAGCTTCCCCTCATGAAGCTTACCTGACAAAGACTTGTAATTGCCTCCAATCAAGTTTGAAAAATCACAGACAGGATTCTGGCCTGGGCTGGCCTCCTTATCTATGCTGTATCTCCAAGTGGCCGCCACTATGCAAGTTCAGCCACTGCTTCCAGGGAGGAATCTAAATGTGGCCAGACCTTCAGTTTTTTCAGTGGAAGCCACAAATTTATATTTACACAAGAAATTCTCTGACTTTCAAATATCGGTGAGTTTTCTAAAATTATCTTATATTTAACACTTTGAAATCAAAACAGAACATATTTTGTTATCCTGATTCAGCCTGAGAGCCAACAGTTTGTAACTTCTGCTTAGAAGGATGATAGAATTTGGCTGAAAGACTGAGTTGTGGAGGGAACGTGGAGTGAGAGTGGGAAAAAAAAAAAGAAAAAGAAATTGTCCGTCTTTGATCTGAGCTTCAAGCGCCTCAGAAATGGGATTGCCGGATCATGTAGTAGTTCTATTTTTCATTTTTTTGAGGAAACTCCATACTGTTTTCCACAGCAGCTGCACCATTTTGCACTCCTGCCAATAGTGTGCAAGGGTTCCAATTTCTCCACAACCTCACAATACTTGTTGTCTTTTATTTTTTTGATAATAGCTGTACTGACAGGTGTGAGGTGATATCTCATTGTGGTTTTGATTTGCTGGTATATATATATAATGAAATACTATTCTTCCTTAAAAAAAGAAACTCTGCAAGATGCAACAACATGAATGAACTTTGACATTATGCTAAGTGAAATAAGCCAGTTACAGAAGCAAAAATACTGCATGATTGCACTTCTATGAGATATATAAAATAGTCAAATTCATAGAATCAAAGAGTGGAATTGTGGTTTCCAGTGGCTGTGGGGAGGGAGAAATGGGGATTTACTAATCATTGGGCATAAAGTTTCAGTTAGGCAAGGTGAATAAGATCTAGAGATCTGCTGTACATTGTGCCTATAGTCAACAATAACATATTGCAAACAAAAATTTATTAACAGGGTAAATCGCATGTTAAGTGTTCTTACCACAATACAATTTATAAAACCTTTATAAAATTTATTTTATCTCCTAATTGACTTCATATTTTGAGGCCCCTGGACCTTCTCAAAGCTACCGTGTTTTTAAGACCTGAGCTCTACATGTAGGAGATTTGATCTAAGGCAAAGAATTGCTGGGCTGTTTCTTGTTAAAATGTCACAGTTTTCAGAGATATAGTTCATCACACTCAAGCACCCTAGGAAACTATTGTCCACAACATGAACTCACAGACCCAAAGTAAAAATGTTTTCTCTGACATAATAAACATCTCCTTGTGGAGTTGAAGATTAAAGGGAGACATTTATTTTACTGGGCTATTGACTTTTATTATGGGTACCTGAAATTCCCAGGGTGGCTGACAATGGAAGTGACAGCGATATGTTTGTGTGTCTTTAAATATGTACCATTGTGAGTGCCAAGCTGCAAAGATAAATCTTTCTGAGGAATAATAGGAGACTTTCTGCTTGGAAATGAATGGACCTCTGGATAACTATTTCCCAGGCTCAAAATTCAAGGGCAGTTTTTGCCTGTCCATCCCCTCCCTACAAATAGAGATTTGCTAAGGCTTCTACTGTAACACTATTTGTATCTGTCTCTTCCTTATGGGTCCCATTTTGCCGCCCAAATTCAGGCATTCTGCACCACATTTGGCAATTATTGCATCAAGTTTCGAATTGGTCTCTGTCTCCAATATCTCACAATTCAGATCATTTGTGCACATTACCTAGAAGCATCTTTTCAAAAATTTCGCCTCCAATTTCACCTCCAATATATTCATTGGACCAGATTTCCAAAAAGAAAACAAAAACAAAATTTAAAAAAAAAGAAAAAGTGATAGATGTTATTCAAGGCTGCCCATCTATACCAATTTATCCATATTTATTCCCAAGTTTTTCACTACCTATGTATTTCAGGCTTATACCCTCAAGAGATAGGCCTTTGAACTGTATATCCCTGAGCCCCTGGCCTATAATACCTTCTTCCTTCTTCTTCTCTGTTTGATCCTTATTCAGTCTTCACATCAAATCCATACTTTAACTCCATGGAAGCTTTTCCTTGTCTTCCTCAGCCGAATAAAGATCTTTTTTTTAAATTGTTCAGATTCTTTAATGTCTGAGGGTTTTCTTTGTGTGAAGAAACAGTCACACTGCATGCATTTGGTTTAATTACCTTAGAAATCTATTTAACAACTAACATTCATTTATATACTAAACTATTAACAAGAAAACATTTATTCATATATTAAATAATCAAAATCCAAATATTATTTCCTATTGTAGGAGTCATCAATCAAAATTAAGCTTATTGAATGTCCTTGAACTTAAAGATTACTATAGACATATCAATAAAATTTCTCTAAGCAGATTAAAGTAAGATGTTTTACTACCTATAGACAAAAGAAACAAAAATATTTAGATAATTGAAACCTCATTAATGCACTTACAGTTGAACCAATTATAAGATTTGCTAACTTTTGAGATTTTAACTTTTAAATTTTTTTTTTAATTTCTAATTTCATCATTATTCCTGCTCTTTATTTCCAAGGTTGCAGTAATCATAACAGTTGCTCATTTCTATAACTTTTTAGCATTTCAACAATCTTTTTAGTATCAGAAGAAAGAGAGTGAAATGTCAGGTTAGCCCAGGTTGTGGATTTGGGGGATGTGAATGGATTGATTCTTGTCTCCACAGAGGTCTTGGTCCCCAGTGAAACGTGGTTCAGAGTTGAGCCATTGATCATTTACAATTAGGTCTAATTGTTATATAAAGTAAATTTTAGTTACATATTCTGTATAGATTTTAGTTTTTTGAAGCTTGGAATTTTTATTGTAATGTAATTATAACTTGCCATGGTGATGTGGTATATTATGAAATATTAACTTATTTGTTTATGTAGTTGGAAATTCTAGAAAACCTAATCAGTATGAAGAGTAAGGTGTCATAGATGTGTCTTCTACTAGGAGATGAGGGTTCAAATCTTCTTGGGCAACTCTCATTTAGGAAATCATTAGCTAATTCATTTTGGAACTCACTGTTAGACCTTGGAATATCACCATCGATGATTATCATCTGCCATCCCCTTTTTCAACTTGCTTATTTCCTGTGGTCGTTGGTGCTGGTAGATCTGACTCTTTACTGCAAAGAATTGACTCACTTATAGCATTGTATGTTCGCTCCTTTCTAATTGCACATACACACAAACACACACCCTTAAAAGGAAAAAAGAATCACCACTCTCTTGTTCATTAATATTAAATATTTGTTTTTATATATATAATATGTATAATGTTACTTTTTTATATACACCATGTTAAATTTACAATTTTGCATATTATTGGAAACTCATCATATTTCGTAAATAACTCCACAATTATTGCTATCAGTTATGATTATTAATGATGCACAGATTGTTATAGCCTGGAAATTGGAATCTCTTTTGTCTTTTTAGTGTTATCCTGACATTCTTTAAAGTGTCCTTGAATTTTGGCAATGAAAGGTATTCTATGCCCATCCAAAGACTTTAAACTACTCTCCATAGATCCCTGCTTCCAGGTACACTACAACCTATAGGCGGCCTTTGAGAATATTATAAAAAAGTGGTGTTTCCTCCTGGTGGACACATCTTCCTTCCAAATCTTAGGGCTTGGTGAGTGGAGCAGCAGTGTACCTTTGTGTAGTGCACAAACTGCACACCTGTGCACAGCAGCCCAGCCTGTACCCTTTTAATGAAGAACAGTATTAGAGACTAATATTTTATTCTAGGTCATTCACTTACATGTATAGTGTTACTGTCGTTTTTGCATAGTGGTTAAAAGCATGAGTTCATTTGAATCTTGACTCTGCCACTAGCTATGTGGCTTTGGGCAGCTCAGCAGTCATGAGCACACTTTTGCTTCCCTACGTGTAAAATGGGGATAATAACAGTATCTACCTACCTCAAAACATTATTATGAAAATTAAATGAGTCAACATACATAAAGCTCTTACAACAGTGCCTGGCACAGAATAAGTGTTATAAAAATGTTTTCTACTTCTACTATTATTGCTTTCAGTGACAGAACTGGAAAAGAGAGTTCCCTTTCATTCCTTAAATTTATGTTGCTATTTTCAGTGTATCCTATCATGCAATTGCTCTCTATTCTTAGGAAATAAAGGTTGTACTCATATAACTTTCTCCTGTGATGACCATTAGAACATGATGGGTAAAAGAGCATGCTCCTATAAACAAGGGGAAATAAGATTGGGTGCTGAGCATCAAATTAGGAAGTTAACACACCGAGCGTGCATGCATGCAATCAGAGATGAGGAAGGTCACCTCAGAGAGGCAGAAAAGGGGTCTAAAACGTGTATCATTTTGCTTAACATATGATAAATAATTTAAAATGGCAGATTTTATTATTGGACAGATAAGTAATTTATTATTTCCAAAATGTGTGTAAATAATAACTAACCAATAAAAACAAGATTAGAATTTTTTAAAAAAATGAAATATTTCAAACTACTGGAGCCCTGTGTCAAGACGCCTTCCCTCCTGGACACTCAGCGTTGTTTGCTCTGATCTTTTGTGGAAGGATCTTCACATTCCTATACCTCTTATAGTCTCGCCTAGCTTCTGTTTGGAGTATTTGCTAAGTGCTGGTAACTTTACTTAGGGTATCATATTTAATTCAGGCAAAAAGCGTATGATCTCCATATTGATTTCATTTTTCAAGATGAGACAGTTGAGGGTGACTGCAGTTAATCAAATTGGATGACTATAAATATCAGGTAAGTGGTAAGGCTGGGATTAGAACTTGGCTCTGTCTGGTTAAATGACTAGGGTGCTGCCTGCCATAATTCAGCTCACATTTGAGGCAAATATCATTGATGGATTAATGTTTCAATTGCTTTGACTAAAATGTTAGAATTAGATAGGTTTAAACAAAATTATTAATTTTGCAACTTTTAAAATGTAAGACTCACCATGGAGAATTAAGGTAAATCATTTTCTTGATCTTTCTATGCCTACATTTTTGTTATGATAAAATGGATATAATAATAGTCTTACCTCATAGATTGTTGTGAGAATTAAAAAATAAATATATGCAAAGTTCCTTTCAAGTAGAAAGAACTCAATTAGGGTTAGCTGCTGTTATTATTACCATTATCATTATTATGTGCTCTCCCTCATACAGATGAAGCTGGCAGCTCTACAATGAACAATTTTCCTGCAGCTTTTCACATAAGACAAGCCCAAAGCTGCTTGTGTCAAGCCTGGACCGAGACTACACACCTGCAGTGCTGTGAATCCAGTCTTGTGCTCATCCTGTCTCCTTGCTTCTAAAGAGGTCGAGTCCATCCCCGAGATTTTGAAACATTATTTTAGATAGGAATCATCTTGTGCTGCTTTCTCTGCAATTTCAGATACCATTTTCCCAGAAACCCTTGGTATTCTCACCAGAATAGATCTTGAACACACTCTACTTTGTTCACTGTTGATGATAATTGGATCAGCCATGCTGTGAATTTAGTGGTGACTGGAAGTGTCTTTTTTAAATTATTTTCTACATCTGTTGACTGAAACCCTAAAAATCGAAGTATACATGCCTTTGTATATCAGTTGCATATGATGTTTAAAATGAAAGTATATCATAAGGAGAATAAATGCACATACATATTCTTGCCCACATGTATTTTCTTCCTTCTACAAATATACATTGAGCTGAGCGCAGAGGCTTTAGGAATATAAAAATAATGTCTGTAACCTTTGTGAGCACAGAGCATAGACCCTCATAGTGACAAAGCAGAAAAAATATTGACATATGTTGTAATACTTTCTGTAAGATAGCTATGCAGAGTGGGGCAAAGAAGGATGTGATTAGCTCGGCTAATAGGAGATAGCACAGCATGGAAAGGGGCATCACAGAGCACCCTCTGCTTGCAATGGGGATTTAGGGATAAGTAGAATTTCCCCAAACAGTCAAGATAAGGAGGCTATTTTAAGCAGATCAAGTGACAAGTGCAGAATACAGAGATGTGAAAGGCCAGAGCATGCTCTCCAACAACAAATCAATAGGAATGGCTAAAGTATAATGTGTGTGTGTGTATTGGAGAAAGTGGGGGTGCCAGAAAACCAGTTCATGGAAGTCTCTGTAGGCCGTGGGAAGGCATTTGAACATGATCCTGAAAGGTATGGAGGGCTATTGATGGATCATAAGTGGAGTACTGATATGGTAAGATTTTTACGTCCTGGTGGCAGATTAAATGATTTATTCTCTTTTCTTTACTTTTCTTTGAGCGATGCGTAGTATGTTGGAGATAGCCACCAAGGGAGTGTAAAGTTCGGGAAGAAATGTCATGAGAGCATCAAACACACTGACCAAAACCAGGTGGTGGCCTTGAGATTCCAAAGAAGACATTACAGTGAAATTGATGAGATAGACAGGAAATAAATATGCAATGCTGTGTTAGAGGCACTAGGATAAAATTATACTCCAGTATAAAATAGAGGCTTCTAGGAGGGCTTTCCCAGTTCTACCTTTTTTGGGCATGGAGATCTGGAGAGGATTCCTAAAAAGATAAATTTTGTTTAATTGAAAAGTTAAGCAGCTTTGTTTATATCATGTGTACCTCATTTCTGATGACAGTGGTCTGTCACCTTTAGCTAGATGAGTAGAAGTTTAACTGCTCTGCTGGTTGCATTGGTTGGTTTGATTGATTTACCATCAAAAAAAGAATGTAGAATTCTCACTTTAAAAAATGTCAAGAGAAATATCCTGGGACTTTTAAAATGTGGGAAAACATTTTATTATTCTTCACTGGGCCATCTGCATTAGACAATACTATCAAATAAATAACAATTCAGTCAGAAAACAGATTTTTAAAATAATTTTTTTAATCCTAAGAAGAATTAAAATCTCTTTAGTTATTTTGAACAAGGTTTACTAAGTGAATAAATTGCTCTCACTCTCTCAAAGTGTATAATTAAGCACTGAAAACCCCGGGACAAATATTTAAATTATTTACAAACAATTCTTGGAACTGTTTACAAATGCGTTACCTGTTCTATGATTCAGTTATGCAGTATCAAACTTATTAATGCTCCTATTAATACAACCTGCACCTGACACCAGGAAAGAAAATATCTTTGTGTTTTTTTTTTTTTGCAACACAGTGTCCTGCGTCAGTGCTGTTTGGCCAACACTCAAACGTAAGCTCATCATGTTGGATTCACGACCTAGCATCACACTCAAAGAAATCTCAGTTCATTTATGTGCGTTGGCAATAACCAGGATAAGGGAGGAGACTGTTGTAATTCCCAATTTGGTGTTGATAACATAATACAGCCAGTGTTCCAGCCCCTTTTATTACATATGTTCCGATTCTTGCCTACTTCCTAAAGAAGAATTGGCAACTCCCTCCTGAGTTACAAATGGAGACATATTAGACACATAGACACAATATATGCAATGGAAAATAGTATGTTCTTAATTATATAGGTTTCTATATAATTATCTAGAAATTATCATTTCTATCTGGGAAAGAAGAAATACATTAGATTATATGTAAAATATCTCATTGAGCGCAAGTGTTTAATATGTCATTTTAAAGTCAAGTTTACCACTTGGAATCCTGAGATGTGGAGAGCAGAGGCCTCCTGTGTCGAACTGGCTGGAGCCGAGGAAGTTGAAAGGGAAAGCTCACTTCTTTGGAGGCACCTGTCCAGAGCCTGGTCTAGGCAACTTCACCAAGCTTTGAACTTGCTCTTTGAGAGACAGGAAGTAATTTGTTTGTTTTGCTGCATATTGTCCCAGATTATTTTAAAGGGACGATAAGCAGACTGTGGTGGAAAGCATGTCAGATGTGGGCTTGGTTGCTCAAGTAGCGCATTCTCATGTGTTAAGATAATCACTCAGGGGCCGGCCCCGTGGCTTAGCAGTTAAGTGCGGGCGCTCCGCTACAGGGCCCGGGTTCGGATCCCAGGCGCACACCAACGCACCACTTGTCCGGCCACGCTGAGGTGGTGTCCCACATACAGCAACTAGAAGGATGTGCAACTATGACATACAACTATCTACTGGGGTTTTGGGGAGAAAAAGGGGAAAAAGTAAAAAGTGAGGAGGATTGGCAATAGATGTTAGCTCAGGGCTGACCTTCCTCACCAAAAAAAAAAAAAAAAAAGATACTCACCTCCAGGTGTGCCTTCCCACTTCTCTTTTCCTTTAAAAGTGCCAATAATACTCCAAACTTCCCGTCTCCTTTAGAGAGACATGAAACAGTCACAGGTGCTGGACAACAATACAAGGTTTATGTTCTTAAAATAATAATAATAAAGTTAGCATAGTATTTAGTATTTCATGCAAATAATCATATTTTGATTTAAAATGTGAATGCAATGCCAAACTTGAGTTCCCACTGCTCTTAAGTTGAAATAGCAAGTCTTTACCATGTCACACAGCCACTCATTCTTCTCTACGATGATCGTCATTCTAACATTTCATGCACCAGCATCATAATTTTTTATGCTCCAGCCCCACTGTTCCTCCTTTAGTTCCTTCAATGTGATAAGCCATCACTTCTCAGGACCTTCACATATGCTGTTAGCTCTGCATGGAAAATAATCCCCAAATACATCCCACTCTCATTTACACCTTTCCATCCTTCATGTCTCAAATCAAACCTCACTTTCTCAGGGAAGTCTTCTATATACTCCTGCACAGTCTGGAAAAGAAAGCAAGGTCCTCATCAGTGAAGCTCAGAAACTTAGATTTCACTCTTAGCCACTTGCATCCCTGGGAGAAAGTTCAATAGATGATCACTGAGGGACTCATGTAGCGGTCAACAGCCCGCAAGCTGAGGTGAGATAACTCGAGATCAAATCCAGGCTTTGCTAACTATTAGTAGTGTCCCATGGGAAATTCATGAAACCTCTCTTTAAAGCCTGATCAACATTTTTACTGAGTAAATTACTATTATTAATAATATTATTATTATATTTTAAGAATAATTAAGGTTTAGATGAGGAATATGGGTTAGGGGTAAGACTAGAGGAAGACAAACCAATTAAGATCTTTGTGACTTGCTGAGAGGAATTTGTGTATTCATTTTAGGTATATGAGCCTTCTGGGGTGTTTTGGTTGTTGTTGCTGGAGGAAGGGTCGTTCAAGTTGTTACTGCTCCTTTCTTTTCTTTGCCTACCTGTTTATCTGAGCTAGCGAAGTTGAAAGGGTAAGGGGCAGAATTTAGATTCCCTACTACCTGATTTGACAAAGCAGTGGTTGTAAAGCTCAGTGTGTATCAGAATCACCAGAGTTTCTGGTTCAGTAAATTTAGGGTTTCCAAGAATGCCCGTGCTACCAAGAACCTCAGATTTTACACAAACTGTGCTTCGAGAAACAGTCAGTCCTGTGCTGGAGGAAAACACGCTCATAAGCGAAGAATAACGTAGACTCATTCCTCCTTATGGAATGAAAGCAATAGATGGGTTGTCAGACACCGGGGGTCTACTTCACAGCTAAGAAAAATAAATCCAGAAACGGAACAGTTTAGGGATTCGTTTAAGATTACATGTCATGTTAGCATCAGAACCAGTCCTGGGACCCGCGGTTCCTGTCTTCTATCTGGTTCTCATTCTATTTTACCAGTTTTCTTAATTGTCTCTGAACTTCATTTGCTCATACAGCCAGTTACAACTCCCTAGCTTCCCAGAATGACATTCCTCTGGCATCATTGAGGACATAATTAGAAGAGCAGCTTAAAACCATCTAAAGTTAGAAATATAAATAGGAAAGAATCTGTAGGCTGTGGACAAAAAAAAAAAGAAAACATTAAAAATCAAGTACCCTGCCTTCCTGTCCCAGGTGGAGAAAAGACAATGTCCCAACAGTTGCTTTATTTTGCAGGGAAGGAAGAATACTTGGATGCTTTTCGTTTGTCTAAATTGTGGGGGTCGAAGCACTGAGAAATCTTGCAGACTCTTGCTTAAGTCACTTTCGGTGTCTTATGTAATCACCCTGGGGCATTTGACAGCCACATTTAGCCATGAAGGGATTGTTTAAAAAGAAATCCCTATGGTATTGTTGCAAGGCTTGTATTGCAGTATTTATGGTAGCGTTTGTATAAGCACCTGATTACATATTGCAAAAGCCACAGCATTTCCCTCTCTCTCTTATGTGTTTTCAAAGTATTTCTCCAGCCTCATATTACAAAACAGTTACCATCACTCACAACCAAATTGGTCATACATTTGACCGTCACTGTGTTCCAAGGCTGCCTCACCACCCTCAACATTCTCTTACACACACTAGATTATCATGAAATGCTGAGGCCAGTCTTTTCACCACAAAATCATGTAATTTAATACTTCCACTAAGAGAAGACATTGATTATCTGCTTACTATTCCCAAGGCTGTGGGCAACGTGTTTTATATTCATGTTTTTCATTTAATCCTCACAAAACCCTCTGACGTAGGTATTTCCCCCATTTTAAGAGAAAGTCACCAAGGCATAGAAAAAACTGAAAAGTTAATTAATTGTGTAAAGTCCACAGCCAGTAGCTGCAGTTAATATTATTTCCCTTCTTTGCCTATTATTAATATGAATGAAACCATTCAGGAGTGAGGTGTATCTTAGAGCTGACCCTTGCCAAAGTTGAAATGTAGGCAGGGAATTTGGTAGATTAAACCATTTAAGTACTAGAGTGCAATATTTATTCCTTAGAATTAATTATCTAGCCCTGACTCAATTTATTCAGTAAGGGTTGATCATTAAGTCTTGACTATCTACGGATCTAAAACAAGATCTTCTGCTCTGACTGAGATATCAACAAAAAAGAAAACAGAAAATATGATAGATATGAATTTTGAAAGAAAATATTGAAAGTCACTTCCCTTCAACTTTGTTGCTCTTGTATTGTGTTTTTATACCCAACTAATAAACAAAAATCCTATCTATGACTCTGTGAAGTTCAGTGCTAAGAACATTACATTTTTTTTTCTTTGCTTGGATTTTTTTCTTTCTGCATAATGGGACAGTTTTTTTTCTTTTCCCCTTATTCCTCCCCAAATTTTCATGATTATATTTTCCTTTAGAGACAATATTATTATTGCACAGCACTACATAGAAGATATTTATGGAAAATTATAATATCAGTAGACAGGAACCTTATTATTGAGATATTAACATTGATAACTATTCAATGCTTTGTTCAAGAACTGTGATAAAATAGACAATTATTTCACAAATGGTTATCTACTGTTGTTTGAGTTCTGTGCTAGCTATTGGGTTTATGCAAAGAAATTACATTCATGCTCTAGGATAATACTTTACCGGGTTATTTTGTAGTCATGTTGATTCAGCTGTTGCATCAACTTGTTTCAGTTTTAATATCAAAACTTAATTACACTTTCCAAAACCACTGACAATATAAAAGCTTTCTTGCTTGTTAAAGCACCAGATATGAGTATTTTAAAAGGTTTATTTCTATTATGTATATAATCCTGTTTATATTTTGAGGTTTCAAATTATAGGTGTAGGAGAGGCATTTTTAATACTTTGAGAATTCTGAATATTGTAATATACCCTATTAGAATCGATGTACTGTATCATTACATATTATAGATAAACTCGTATACCACTAATGTGCGAGGGGTTATAAAATTGAAATAGAATAACAATTTTTTTTCTGGTTTCTCTGGTGCTTTATGCACTTCATTTACTAAAAAACATAAAATGGTCAGTAAAATATTTACTAGGACTTTGAAAGTCTCTAAAGGCATAAATTGAATTGCGCAGTATCTCTAGTTTTCTATAAAGCACCTTGCTTCAGAATACAAAAGTCTGGAATTTTTTTTTTTTTTTTAATTTGAAGATATGTGTCTTTGGAGGCCAATCTACTTCAGTCCCGCAGTAGAGATCATTTCCATTTTTCATTGGAATTCTTATAATTTTCTGTATAGTGTACTGATAAAATACGTGGTAGCTTTGCGATTATTTTATATAAAAGTCTATAATACTTTTACATATTCGGCTAGAACAAAGCAGCTGAACCCACGTGTTTCTTAAAAAGCTAACCTTTATAAAATTGAGAAGTTTCCACAATTTTCCGTTTGTAACTTCTTGTTTATATCATTATTTTATCTTTGTTCTCCCCAGTTGCTATAGTCTGAATGTCTGTCCCCCCCCAAATTCATATGTTGAGTCCTAAGCCCCAAATAGCATGATATTAAGGCCTTTGGGATGTGATTAGGCCATGAAGGTGGATTCCTAATGAATGGGATTAGTGTTTTATAAAAGATGCTCCAGAAAGATTCTAGCCCCTTCCACCAAGTGAGGACACAGCAAGAAGGTACCAGCTATGAAGAAGGAAGAGGGCCCTCTTCCTTCCTCATGAATACATGACGTGCTGGTGACTTGATCTTGGACTTCCCAGCTTCTAGAACTGTGAACAATAAATTTCTGTTGTTTATAAGCTACCCAGTCTGCGGTAGGTTGTTATAGCAGTCCAAAAGTACTAAGACACCAGTCCTCTTCCTCTTGTGCTGCAGGATACATGACACATTATTTAACAGGGTGAGGATTTAAAGCTTAAAATATGTCATGGCTCCTCGAAAACATAATTTAAAGGAGGAAGTAGAAGAATAGCAGTATGTAATCCAATGGAAAATAATGCATTTTCAATCATTGGGTCATCTGGTACCATTTTGAAAATGACTGATCAGCACTTGGAAGTCTTTTCAATCATTTATGCTTGACCTGTGGGTCAAGGTTTGGTCATCTATCTCACTAAGGTGAAAAGCTCTTCCTGGCAGTGAGTGCTTTTGGCACAACAGTCCTCATTATATTTCTGATACATATTAGTTTAGTTTTATTTATTAAACAAAAGTGAGGCACACATTTAAAAATTGAAAAATATCTACATTTTCAGGATAATGTATTTCTTCTTTCTCCTTCTCGTGTCATACCCTAATGTAATCACTATAGCCATACACATGGGCACGTGAGAAGTTAAGTTATATTTCTTTTTTTAACAACTTTTTCAACATACTCTTCTTTAACTCAGTTCTTGAAAAAAAATCAATTAGTAATACTAAGTTATTAATATTTATACATTTGTTTGGTCTTTTTCCATTGCATTTGATTTTCTTGTTACGTGACCTGTGATTTCCAGAAACAATAACTTATTTTGATAAAGCTTTTTCCAAGAAATCTGATCATTTAGCCCCCAAAATGGATCAACTCCACCCATCATTTTCTTTAATCTCTTCCATGAATTCATGTGAAAGAGGTTCTAGTAACTTGCAGTTGCTAAGAGATGCACTGCTTAATGAGTTATGTAATCCATAACAATGAAATTTTTATTGACATCAGTGTTTAGTGGTATATTTTCACACTAAGAGATAAGAAGACAGAATTATCTCTTTAAATAATGATTATTTGGAACCATATTCTCCAGGAACAAGATTATTCCATAAAGATGGCCCATGTAATTAAAATATTTCCTAGAACTGGTCTAATTTCCTGAAAAAGCTCCAAAAACCAAAGAAAAGAGCTTGTGAGAAACTCTATATAAAAATACAAAAAACCACAGTATAAAAAGCCTTTTCATTCTTACTTCACTGATCTAATTCTCTTTATACTTCATGGACTAGTTGCAATTTCAGAATGTTCCATGTTTTCTCTAATCTGTGAAGCTTTGGTTATGTCGCTTTGCTTAGAATGCTCTTCTACATGGTTTATCCTCCAGTGCCTGTCCAAATCTTATTAATCCTTCAAAACTGAAAATAGGTTTTACATCATTTAGGAAGTTATCTTTAAACCCCATTTTCTGGCTTTCAATCAGAATAAGGTCCCTCTCTCCTTTATCTTAATGGTATCTTGTGATTACACTTACAGTAACATTTAAAATATTACAAATGTAACCTATTCGGCTGTTTATTTTTGTTTCCTCTGCTAGACTATATGCTCCTTGATGGCAATAAATCTATGTCATTCATATGTGTGTCTCCAATTTCTTGAGGATATTTGCTGAATCAAAATTATACAAGTGGATATATAAATTAATGCTAATTCATAAGTGATTTTTGTTGACTGATCCAACCTAAAATAACGCTTTTTAAAAATTGGAGTAGGACTTGAGTGAAAATGAGAGAAATTCTTCAGGATCTTGATAGACTTAAAATAGACAATATATACATCAAGATCATAAGTCATTATCTGATTTCTCATTCTCTGATACAGCTCTCTGTACTCACTGTGGGGCAAGATAGAAACTTTAGCAAGAAAAGATAGGATATATTTACAGGAAAATGTGGCAGCAATTGTTATGTTAAAATAGCTAATTACTTGAACAGATTTTCCTTTGGTACTTTTTAAAGCTAGGGTCTGTTGAAACACTAAGGATAAAATAATAAGAGAATGCTCTCCTTGCCTTCAAATTTTCTTGTGTATTATGAGAAAGAGATACAAATAACCAATTACACTGAAATATCTGTTTTAATAGTGATATATTAGTTTCCTGTGGTTGCTATAAAAAATTACCAGAAATTTAACAGTTTAGAGAAACAGAAATTTATTCTCTCACAATTCCGTAAGTCAGAAGTTCAAAATCAAGGTGTTGGCAAAGCAGCTGGACACAGAGTCTGGGGGGAAAATCCAAAATCTATTCCTTGCCTCTTCCAGCTTCTAGTAGCTGCTGTCATGCCTTAACATCCATTCCTTGGCTTGGGGCTGCATCACTCAAATCTCTGCCTCTGTCTTCACATTGTCTCCTCCTCTTCTGTCTGTAATCTCCCTCTGCTTCTCGTTTATAATGACATTTATCATGGCATTTAGGACCCACCCAGGTATTCCAAAATAGTCTCCTTATCTCAATATCCTTAATTATATCTGCAAAGATCCTTTTTCCAAATAAGATAACATTCACAGGTCCTGGGAATTTGATCTTGGATATATCTTTGGCATCTGTTATCAGCCTACCACAAGGACATGTACTAAGTGGAGGAAGAACATGGCACAAAGAGCACCATGTGCACTTGAAGAAATTAAGAAAGCTGTAACAGAATTCCTGAGGTTAAAAAAGCAAAACTAAATATAGATATATGTATATAAGAGGACATGGAAAAAGCATATTTGAGTCAGAGCCAGGAAAATTAGAGTAGTCAACATAGACTCAATTGGAGGCTATTTTAATGTGAAGATTATTTCCACACAAACCTTCACAGTATATACTTTCAATCTAATTCTTTTTTTTTTTCAATACCTTAGCTGTACATTGCCTCTAGGTTTTCATGTTTGTTTGTTTGTTTGTTTGTTTGAGGAAGATTGGCCCTGCCCTGAAGTCTGTTGCCAATCTTCCTCTTTTTCTTTTTTCTCCCCAAAACCCCAGTACATAGTTGTGTATCATAGTTGTAGAGCTGTAGCTCTTCTATGTGGGACACCGCCTTAGAATGGCTTGATAAGCAGTGAGTAGGTCCACACCCAAGATTTGAACTGGAGAACCCTGGGCTGCCAAAATGGAGCATGTGAACTTAACCCCTATGCCACTGGGCTGGCCCCTCAACCTAATTCTTAAGGTCTTTGTATCTGTTAACTATTACTACTATAATGCTGTGTAGCAAACCACCCCAGATCTTCCAGGCTTAAAAAAGTGCAAACATTTATTTTGTTCATGTGTGTGTTGGCTGGACTAAGCAGGTCTCCTTCATTTTTTCTGGAGTCAGCTGCAGGTGGTGAGACATCTATGAAAATTTTACCTGGGCTCTTTCTAATGTCTGGAGGTTAATTGGCTGTTAGGGTATTCTAGTTTGCCTGTGCTGGGAAAAGTCAGAACACTTGACTCTGCCCATGTGTCTGATCCTATAGCAGGCTAGCCCAGACATCTTCTCAAGGCAAAGGCAGAGAAACAAAAAAGAAGCAGAAATATTTCAATGCTTTTGCAATTCTGTCCTTAGTAACAACTGCTAAAATCTCATTGTCCAAGGCAAGGCACATAGGTAAACTCAGAAACAAGGGACAGAGGCATAGACTACTCCTTGAAGGGAAAAGTTACAAAGTCATACTGTAAACATATGGATATAGAGAAGGGTGAAGAATCAGAGCCTTTAGTGTAATTGATAATGCCATAGTCTGTCTTCCGATCATGATTATTCACATCTTTCTTATATGCTCACTCTTATCCCAGAACTCCAAAGTCTCATCTGGTCACATCACCAGGTTCTAAGTCCAGTATCTCCAGATCCACATAACGTCCAAATGGTGTTCCTCTTGATTGGGAGACCCATGAACAAAAAGACAAATTATCTGTACCCATGCCCCTTAACACACACACATACCTACTCAAATATGTTCTAAAATAATGGTCAAACAGAGATAGGATCAATGCAATAAACACCGCCTTTCCCAAAAGAGGAAGAAAGGGAGGCACAGGAAAGTTATTGGTCACAATTCTGAAATCCTGCTGAGCAAATATAGCCAAATCCTTCCATTCTGAGATATGCTCCTCTTGATCAGGCCCAGTTCTGTTCACTGTGAGTGGCTCACAGTTCATTGTTTGCCATGTCTATTGGCTCTACCAGAAGAACGTTTTTCTTTGTCCCTTGCGTTTTCTGACTACCTCTAAGGAGGAAATTGGAAAATATGTCCTTCAAACAGCATTCTCATCCCACTTCATTCCATTAGAATGTTGAAACTCCAGAGACTTTTTCCATTTTGAATGTTTCCTGTCTGGTGGCACTCTTACTGGTAAAAACCGTCTCAGAAACCTTATGTGTTTCTTATGAATCTTTATGTGTTTCTAATAGGTCAGAAAGCCACATTAATACTCCTTTTCTGTATAGGTCTTTCTCTCTTGGTTTATTCATTACTATTTTAGGCATGACAGCCTTCTGTAGGACAATGCCCTTAGATTCCTAGAAGCCCTTACCTCCAACTGAGAGAGCACTAGGCACCACCTTACTTCCATCAGAGATCTTAACAAGGGTCTAACAGTCACAACTTGAATTTGCCTGTGCTCCCTGGAGGCATCATACTTTGAGACTTTTTTCCCACCAGAGACACTGGAAACGAGGAAATTTTATTTTTCCCCTGTATATTTCATCTAATTCTGATTTGCAAAATGTTGGTGATTTTCTGATTTCATCTCATTCTTATAGTACCTTATCTCATGTGTAGCTAGTAAAATATAGATGCATTTCCAGCATACTGTTTGGGAATACCCTTGATCAAATCTAAAGGATCTATAGTTATTTTTTATCTTCTAAGGTGTTATCAGCAAAAGTGCTGCCATATGTTTCTCCACCGTGTAACATGGGTCACTATTTTTCCAGCCCCCTCTAGCAGGTTCCTCCCCAGTCTTCACCTACTATAAGAGTTTCCTCACCTCCTAGTCCCAAAACTAATGCCACTTATTTTAGGTTTCCATTACAGCAACATCTCATTTCTAGGATCAATCTATATATTATTTATCTATTGTTACGACATTCCTGCACATCAACTATCCCAAAACTCAGTGCACAAAACATAAGTAAATGTTTAGGTTATAAGACTGCAGTTTTCTTTTAGTTCATAAGTCAGGATGTTTGTTTGTATGTTTGATGGTCGTTTTTGGTCTTGGCTGGGCTCTCTTATGCATCTAAGTTCAGCTGAAGTTCATTTAGGCAGCTCTGCTGCTCTTCTCTGGACTTTCTCACACAATTGGAGGTCAGCTGACTGTTGGATGATTTAGGATGGCTTCTGTTAAGACAAATGAGATAACTTGGCACTGCTCCATATGTCTTGTCCCCCAGCAGGGTGGCCTAGATATGGTCTTATGGTGGACACAGAGGAACAAGAGTAGAACCTTGTATATTTTCAAGCCTCTATGGTGTCACAACTGTCATATCCCATTGGCTAAAGAAAGTTACAAAACTGAATTAAGAACCACACAGCAGATAAATAGATCCCACTTCTTGATAAGAGGAGCTTCAAAGTCACATTGCAGAGAGTGGATAAAAGGAAAGGTAAAAATTTGAGACATTAATGCATTCATATACCACAGCGTTCTCTCTCTCGGCTCCTAGAATTAACTAGTTAACCAGACTATTAAAGGAGGATTATCTATTTCTTAAAGTAAGCTCCTTTACCTCATCTGTTGGGAAAATCAAACTCAAAGTGGCTTGAACAGGACAAAAGTGGATGCATTATCTAGTATTGACGGAGAGTTCAAAGGTAAGATAAGCTTCAGAATTAACTTTGCTGGTTCATCAATGTCCTTAGGGTCTACTTTTGTTCATTTTTCTTCTGTATGCTTCTGCTCTGCTAGCTTCAGCCTAACACCAGCTGTCATGTTGGTCATGATATCAAACCCCTGACAATTGAAGTGACAGGTTTCCCCATTCATATCCAGTAGAAGAGTGGCTCTAAACACATTCAAAGCTCGAGAATTATGATTTACCTAGAGTGCTCTGGTTTCGGTCCCATGTCCACTCCTAAAAGTAGCAAAGAACAGTCCCAATTATGTCATTCTTTGGGATCTCAAAGTTGAATCAGACTTCCCCAAAGCACGTGGACTCTATGAAGAGAAGAGTGAAAAACCAAACAAATTCTGAATTGAACTAGGAGGAGAAAGAAAGGAATAAATGTAGTGTGGCCAACTAACACATGTCCACTACAGTTTATACAGCAGGGTATCAACAACTGAATTTCCTCACTCTTCATAGAAAGCAGTTCTCAGAATGAGTTTTCTATCATTATTTGGGTTTGATTATGTGTCAGTTTATTTCTCATAGGCTTGATAGTTTTTTAATTATCAAGCAAGATGCAAGTCTGGGAATATTCAGAATCTGTATTTGTATAAATACTTAAAAGTCTTAGCCAATCTTAGCCAGAATGAATTTGTTGATCTTTCTTTGCTTTCCTGCATATTCTGTTAATATGTGTGTGTGCGTATATTTTTATGACTGAATATCAGAATAGGAACCATGGGAATCTCCCAAAGAGACATTACTAAAATGCAGATTCCTTAGTCCAGTGAGTCCTACTCAGTTGGAAACTCAGAAGATAGGGGCCAAGGAATATTTTTAACAAGCAATCCAAGAGATACTTCTATACACCAAAGGTTTAGAATCCACTGATCTTGTGATTTAATGAGGAAGAAGCTGGACTCATTAGCTCAGAAAATTAAGGTATAGGTCTTAGCTGATTGGGAAGACCCCATTCTCTGCTTATATAGAAAATACATTTATTTTATCTCATTAAAAGTTTTTCCCTTCCAATCCTTTAAAAAACGTTGCTAAGAAAACATTTTTCTTTAACGTAGCCTTTTTTTTTTTTCTCCATAATGCATTTTACGGCCATGGAAAACAATTATAGTAAAATCCTCTTTCCATTGCAAATCATTTATGAAACCTGCTTAAGTACTGTCATGTGGATTTATGGATTGCTAAGTCATTCTGTGGTTTCTGTAAAACTCAGGATAGATTTGACCATATCCGATTGTTACAGTATTTCAAACAGCAAATTGCTTTATATATTTTGCAACAGGATATCTTCATGAGTTGTCAAAAAGCTTAAGGGTTTTGTTATTTTTGTATTATCTGCATTTAGTTATTATGTCACTCATTACTGTTCTGAATAAATCTGTCCATAATAAGACTGGAAGGTATTTTGTATTTACCATGTGTTTGGGGGCATACAAATTCTCCTCTGTAAATATGTCAGATACATGCAAACATGTGCACACTCAGGAATGTACAAGTACTACTTGGAATATTTTAATATGAACACATTTTGAGTAAACTATGTGTTAGTTAATAATGTCAAGGATCCTAGGGGGGCATGCTCTAGTCCCCCTTTTATTTAAGTACCAATAACACTCACCTTCACTGTATAATTTAAAGAGGATTTTCAAAAATATTTTCTACTTGTTCTTCATTGCAATCTCAAAAGTTTTATAAAATTAACTCCATTTTTCAGGTTAAAACTGAAGTACTGAGAAGATAAGCAACTGCCCTAGAAACACAAAGCCAATAATCGACAATTGCAATTTTTTTTTTTTTTTTTTGGTCAGCTAACATCCGTTGCCAATCTTCCTCTTTTTGCCAAGGAAGATTGGCCCTGAGCTAACATCTGTGCCCATTTTCCTCTATTTTGTATGCGAGACACCGCCACAGCATGGCTTGATGAGCAGTGAGTAGGTCTGCACTGGAATCTGAACCTGTGAACCCTGTGCCGCTGAAGCGGAACGTGCCATCTCAACCACTACACCACCGGGCCAGCCCCAACGGTTGCATTTTTAAAATAGTTGTTCTATTTTTGAAGAGTTTTAAGTTTGCAGGAAAATTGCAAGAATATTGCAGGGTATTCTCTGCAATATACCTCACACCCAGTTTCCCCTTTGTTAATATTACTTTAGTGCATTTGTTACAACAATGAATCCATAATGATATATTATTATTATCTAAAGCTCATACTTTTTTTGTACTTCCTTAATTTTTTACCTCATGTTCTTTTTCTGTTCCAGAATTCAGTTCATAAGCTCCTACAATTAGATTCCTTAAGTTCATCTAACTTGCATCATTTTCTCAGATTTTCCTTGTTTTTGATGATCTTTACAGGTTTGAGGAGTAATGATCAAGCATTACGTAGAATATCTTTTAATTGGGATTCCTTAAGTTTTTCTTATGATTACTGGGGTTATGGGTTATTGGAAGAAAGACCACAGAAGTGTCATTTTCATATCACATCACAGAACATACATACATATATTAAGTTAAACATGAGTTCCTACGGATGTCTCCAACTTTCATCTAGTATATATGGTTCATTCTAGCCTTCTCTGCTTGCCTATGACTAACCTTCCATTCCAACAGGGAGAAGCCTGGCTCCCACCATCTACCATCCATTTACTTACTTGTTCAGTCTCCACTTCTTTCCAAAGTCACTTAGATTAGCCCCTTTTCCCTCACCCTCTTTAGTAAAGTATGTCACCCATTTGTAATAGAGTTAGATTATTTTGTCACAGTCTTCTTTCAATTCAAGGATCCTCCAATCTTCTACTGAATTTTTTAAAAATTTTTATACATTATGGTCCATTCTTTTTCCTAGGAGGTTCTCTTTATTTTGAAGAATGCATAGTGTCATGTATCTACTACTATAGTATCAGAAATTCTGTCACAACCCTAAAAATTCCCCTATGTTTCATCTGTTTAACCATCCCCAAATCCCTGGCAACCACTGATCTGCTTTTCATCTCTTTAATTTTACCTTTTCCATTACATCTCATAATGGATTCGTACAGTATATAGCCTTTCTTTCTTGGCTTCTTTAATTTAGCAGTTTGCATTTATGATCCATCCATGTTTTTGCATGATTGACAGCTCACTGCTTTTTATCTATGAACAGTATTCAACTATGTGGAAGTATTCTGGTTTGTTTATCCATTCCCTTATCGAAGGACTTCTTGGTTGTCCTCAGTTTTTGGCAATTATGAATAAAGCTGCCATAAACATTCATGTATAGAGTTTTGTATGAACATTTTTTTTTTTTTTTTTTTTGTGAGGAGATCAGCCCTGTGCTAACATCTGCCAATCTTCCTCTTTTTTTTTTTTTTGCTGAGGAAGACGGCCCTGGGCTGACATCTGTGCCCATCTTCCTCCACTTTATATGGGACGCCGCCACAGCATGGCTTGCCAAGCAGTGTGTCAGTGCGCGCCCGGGATCCGAACCAACGAACCCCGGGCCGCCGCAGCGGAGCGCGCACACTTAACCGCTTGCGCCACTGGGCCGGCCCCTGTATGAACATGTTTTGAAGTCATTTGGATAATTATCTGCAAGTGTGGTTGCTGGATTGTTTGGTAAGATAATGTTTAGCTTTATAAAAACACTGCAAATGTATTTTCAAAAGTGGCTGTACTATTTTCCATTCACACCACTATAAATGAAAGTTATTGTTATTTTCCATTCCCACCACTATAAATGGAAGTTATTGTTTTTCCGCATTCTCACCAGTACTCTCAGCCTTGTTTTTATTTGTTTGGGTTTTTTTGTCACCCTTGTGGATGTGAAGTGGTATCTCATTGCCAATTTAATTTGAATTTCCCTAATGACAAATGATGTTGAGCATGTTTTCATATGCTTATTTGCCATCTGTATGTTTCTTAGGTGAGATGTCTCTTTAGATCTTTTGCTCATTTTTCAATTAGGTTGTTTTTTAATAGTTGAGTTTTAAGAGTTCTGTGTATATTCTAGATACAAGTCCTTTATCAGATATGCAATTTGCAAATATTTTCTCCCAGTGAATGAGTTGTCTTTTTCTTCTCTTAACAGTATCTTTTTTTTTGAACAAAAAATTTTCTTTCAATAGAGGCTAACATCAAATTTTTCTTTCACAGATTTGCTTTCAGTGTTGTAACTAAAAGTTTATGACCCAAAGTCATACAGATTGTCTTCTATGTTTTCCTACAGAATTTTTATGGATGTCCACTTGTTCTAGCCCCATTTTTAGAAAAGACTATTGTTCTTCCATTGAATTGCTTTTGTGCTTTTATCAAAAGTCAGTTGATTATATTTGTGTGAGTCTATTTCTGGGTCCTCTATTCTGTTCCATTCATTAATGTGTCTGTATTTGTGTCAATACTCATGTGGTCTGGATTATAGTGACTTTGTAATAAGTAGTAAAATCAGGTAATCTGAGTACCATAACTTTGACCTTCCATTTCAGAATTGTGTTGGCTATTCTATGTCCTGTGGATTTCCACCCATATAAATTTTAGAATCATTTTGTCAATATCTACAAATAAGCTTGTGATGTTTCTGATAAGGATTGTGTTGAATTTTTAATTAAAGTTAGGAAGAATTGGCATTTTAACAAAGTTGTCTGCCAGTCCATGCACGTGAAATATCTCTCCATTTATTTAGATCTTCTTTGACTTCTTTCATTGGTGTTTTATCTTTTTCTGCATATATATCCTGTACATATTTTGTTAGATTTATACCTAAGTCGTTATTTTTTATGATACTATTTTAACTGATTTTTCTTTTTTAATTTTTAAATTTCAATTGTTCATTGATAGTATTTAAGAATGTAATTGACTCTTGCATATTGATCTTGTGTCTTAAAACTTGGCTGCATTCATTTATTAGTTCTATGATCTGTTTTTTTTAAAAAAAATCGATGTTTCGGGATCTTACAGATATATATTTCATGTCATTTGCACATCAAGAGAGTCTTACGTCTTCCATTCCAATCTCTGTACCTTCAATTTGTTTATCTTTTCTTAGTGCACTAGCTAGGACTTCCAGCAAAATGTTCAATGTGAACGGAGAAGAAGACATCCCCGCTTTGTTCCCTGTCTTAGAAAGTGTTCGATCTCTCACCATTAACTATGATGTTAGCTGATGTTTTCTCAAAAAGACTCTTTATTATATTAAGGAAGTCCCCCTTCACTGCTAGTTTTCTTAGAATTTTTTCATGAATGGGTGGTGAATTTTGTTGAATGCTTTTATACATTTATTGATATGATAAACATGGCTTTATTTAATTTTTTTAATTAAAAAAATAATTTTTTAGGGGCCGGCCCGGTGGCGCAAGCGGTTAAGTGCGCGCGCTCCGCTGCGGCGGCCCGGGGTTCGCTGGTTCGGATCCCGGGCGCGCATCGACGCACTGCTTGGTAAGCCATGCTGTGGCGGCGTCCCATATAAAGTGGAGGAAGATGGGCACCGATGTTAGCCCAGGGCCGTCTTCCTCAGCAAAAAAGGAGGAGGATTGGCGGATGTTAGCTCAGGGCTGATCTCCTCACAAAAAAAAAAAAATAATAATAATAATAATAATTTTTTAAAGAAAAGAATTCACATACGATGAAGTTTACTCATTTAAATGTAAAATTCAATGATTTTCTTATATTCACAAAGATGTGAATTCCAGAACATTCTTTTTACCCCAAAAGTAACACTTTACCCATCAGTAGTCTCCTCCTTCCTCTAGTCTTTGGTAGCCACTAATATGCATTCTTTCTCTATGGATTTGTATATCCAAGGCATTTCATTTAAAGGGAATCATACAATATGTGGTCTTTGTGTCTGGCTTCTTTCACTGACCTTAATGTTTTCAAGTTTCATCCATGAACTTTCCCTCAAGTTACATATATTTTTAGAGGAGTACTTAATAGTCCTCAGTTTAACAAATCTATGTTGATCTTGGCTACAAGAATCATAATCATTAAAAAATGTTACACATCATTATTGGTTCCCTAAGCCCATCAGACATTGTTGATAAATCACAGGATCTTCCAGAGAAACTAAATGATATAATTGATAAGTCAGAAGAGTAGGGCAAGCACACAAAATTAGATGCAGAGTTTTCAAAGAAGAATCATAACGAAAGAATAAATAAGTGATGTTTACTTTGAATCATAGACCAGGTGAGTCCAAATACATCGACGATTTTTCCTGATTTCTTGATGCTTTGTTAATGGTGTTCTATTTAAGAAACCGCAGTCAAGTTCACTAAGATGGAATAGAAAGTGGAAAATCTTTTGCATAAAAAAAATCTTCTGCATCTAATCCCAGGCACAGGTGGTGGTGACTAAGTTGGGAATCTCATCAGTTTCTCCCATGGAAATATCAATGTGTTCCAATAAGTTGGTTTAGGAAAGTAGTCTTTATCTTGGAAAGAGAAAAAAGCTATCTGATTCTGGGAATGTGAATTATATAATCTCTGGTCTGCTGTCATCATAAACTGTTTATTAAGAATTCACTCTATGAAATCTCTCTACCAAGTTTGCTGTATACTTTTTGCATAGATATAAATATCTAAATAAGTTAACAAACAGCCATAATTTTATAAAATTTAAATATTTTAAATAGATATAAAGCAAGATTTAGGTCTCCAAATTCTCATGTTCAAAACTAAAAGAAAAAATAGTTTGAAGGAATCTTCACCTTGAGATTATGGTTTTAATCTTATTTGTTAATTCATTAATGAATAATCATGTTCACTAATAGTTCATTAATAAAATATGCCAACATGCAAATTGTGTTTCTGGACATACACTAAATATTGTGTTCTATATTACATGTTTGAAATAATTTCCATGAATTAAATTAATTAGTTTCATTAGATTATCCTATCTATATGTTCTGGATATAACTCAATCGTTTGAAAGAAAAAGTTTGTGTTTTTGTTGACATTTTCAGTCCACTAGCATTAAAGTTGATGATCTCACCAGAATGGCTTGTGATGTCAACTAATGTCAGTAAGTCCACAAGCAAGATTCTTTCATGCTGGCCTCACTGGCAGCTCACAGTGAATGAGAGGGCTTAACCTCATGTTATTTATGACTCCAAGTTTCTTTGAGTCTAAAATCTAAGAGATTCTACTTGTTTCTATATCTATCACTCTACTTAAATTGATCTAGGAAAGTAAAAAATAACTCCCAAATTGCCAAATCCAAAAGCTTCTTCTTCGTCTGAGTTTTTCAAAAAGTCTCAGAAATATTCAACACAGTCAGCCACACTCTACTTCTTAAAACATGTTTTGTTTTTGTTTTTAATTCTAGGAAACAAAACCTCCTCCTAACCCTTCTATTCCACTGGATAATCCTTTGTTTCATTTAACCCTCTTTCCTCTCAAAATTAATTTTTAAGGATACGTGTAAAACATTTAATTTACATGATACTAAAAGAATACTAAAAAGAATTGTTAGTTTATATCTGTATTTAAATTTGGAGGAAAATTACTCTCTCAAAAATCACCTTTTGCTCATGTCTTTTGCTTATTGTTTTAATTTTCATAAATTCACATTCCTTTATAAGCATCCCCTAGTTAAAGAAGTTAAAAATGGCCCACATTTGAAAAGTCCTTTTCAGACTCTTACTATCTCATAAACATAACCGGTATTCTCACTTCTATCACCATAAATATGTTTCTCCTGGTTTTGACTTTTATATAAGTGAAATAATAAAGTGAAACTTTCAGAGGTGGGGGCATGTTTGACTTATTTCATTAAACATTGTGTTTGTGAGATTTGTTCATGTTGTTGAGTGTAGCAATAGTCTATTCATTATTGTTGTATAGTATTTTAATGTATGAATATAACACTATATTTGTTAGTGAACGTTCAAATTTTGTCTTTCATAAATGGTGCTATTATATATATACTTGTCCATTTTTGATGTAGGGGGGCACATTTGCGTGCATTTATGTTATTTACATACTTATAAGAGAAATTGAAAAAATGCTTTGCATATATGTACTGTAGTAAGTACTATCAAATAATTTCCCAGAGTTATTGTACACATTTACACTCTCAACATTGCATAAGAATTCTAATTTCTCCATATCTTTGCCAAAGTTTACAATTGTTAGTTTCCTTGATTTTAACTAATCTAATACATACAAAATGGCTTCTTATTATGATTTCATTTTCATATCTCTGATAACAAATGAGGATGAGCATCTTCTCTTATGGTTTTGGCCATTTAGGTCTTTTTGGAAACCCATGTACAAGAATTTGCTCCTTTTTCTATTGTGTAGTCTGTCTCCTTTGTATAGATTTTAAAAGTACAGAGGAAAGTATTTAAGAAGGAGATGTTACTCTTTCTCTATTCTCTGGAAGCAACTGTGTCATTTTAACTTTATTTCCTACTTAAAATTTTGTGTCACTTTATCAATGATGCTAGCTGGGCCTAGAATTCTTTTTTCAAGCTTATTAATTGTGAATTCAATTTCTTGAATAGCTATGACTATTCAAGTTTTCTGTAACTCCTTGTATCATTAGTAGTAAATTTTGGTTTTACAAAGATTCATCATTTCATTTAAATTTTCATTGCCATGATATTGTTCATAATACCATTTTATCTTTTCAATAGCTATAGGGCCTGCACTTATTTCTATTTTTAATTCCCTACATTGGATATTTGTGCCTAATCACTTTTTTTTTGTTCAATAATGTTAAAGTTTTATTAATTTTATTTGTCTTTTTTCCAAAGAACGAAATTTTTGTTATTCTGTATATTATATGTTTAGTTTTCTCTTTTGCTAATTTCCTCTCTTCATTATTACATCATTTCATTATCTTAAAAATTAAGTTACTATTAATATTCTATGTTGCCGTAATATATACCTGGATTGTTGATCTTGTAAATTCCTTGTTTCCAATATATGCATTTAACACCACACATTTATTTTTCTAAACATGACGAAGTACAACAGATTTTGATTTACTGTGTATTTATTATCAATCAGTTATAAACATTTTTATTTTGTTTTTTCTTTACCATGGATTATTTAGAAGAACATTAATTAAATTTCATTGTCTCTGTCTTTCATTGTTTCTGTTGAGAAGTCAACTTCTAGTATTATTGGTGC
This sequence comes from Diceros bicornis minor, assembly GCF_020826845.1. Taxonomy (NCBI): domain Eukaryota; kingdom Metazoa; phylum Chordata; class Mammalia; order Perissodactyla; family Rhinocerotidae; genus Diceros; species Diceros bicornis. The sequence continues at coordinate 9,205,146 of NC_080749.1, read as the reverse complement.
CTTTTCGAAAACAATGTTTTGTTTTGGTTTTTTTCTGGTCATCTTTTAAGGATTTTTTTTTTTTTTTAAGTTTTCAATAAGGTTACCACAATGTGTCTATAGAATTTCTTATTTCTTTGCCTTGATTTCTTGTATCAAGTCTGGAAAATTTTGACTTGTATGACTTTAAATTATGGTTCCAGAAGAAACCACAGTTGACTAAAAAATTGATGTTTGGAGAGTTTTTAGACAGATTACATATCTAGGTTACAGATACATTAGATCTCTCTTTTTACTTTTATCGTGGTAACATTGGTTTATAACATTATATAAATTTCAGATGTACATCCTTATGCTTCTATTTCTGCATAGATTACATCATGTTCACCACCCAAAGACTAATTACAATCCATCACCACACACATGCACCTTTAGATCTCTTTACCATATCTTGAACTTATGTTCTTCTTTCCATATTTTTATCCTTTTAGTTTCTATCCTGTTTCAATCTGAATATTGTTATTCTGACTTATCTACTAGCTAACTACTCCTCTCTTTTTTATGGTCCAGTCTACTCTCCAAACCAGCAATTGAGATGTTTCTTTAAGTTATTGTATTTTTGTCATTCTTAAATATGCATTTGAATTTTTATATAATATTAACTTTTCTGATGAGATCATGTATCTTGTCATCTAATTTAGTGAGTTAAAAAGTCAACAGATATTTTAAAGTCTATTTATTGTAAGTCCAATATTTGACTCCTCTATAGTCCCTCATTATCAATTTTCTTTTGATTTTTTTGAAATTCTTTTGAAAGGTTGTTTTCTTTTTCCATTCCTGGTGTTGAAATAATTCATAAGCCCAAGATGGAGCCACTCCTGCCTTGGGTGTCACATCAGCAAACTGAACTTTTATGTTCCTGTAAATGCTCCACTTGACTAGAAATTTAGTTTATACAGTTAGCCAATTCCCAAGTGCCAAGCCAACTCTGGGCTCAATATTTATTTCTTTGTTCCTTGATCTTTCTAAATAAGGTCAGATACACAACCTCAGCAAATCATGCCCTGTTTCCCTATCGCCGCTTCTAACAATTTATAAAGCTCGTTCTTGCCCAAAATCCCTTAGGAAGAGTGCTCCACTATTCGTGAGGTACTGCACTCCCTCAATCCCCGAATTGCTTTCCCTTGAATAAAAGACATCACATCAACTACTAAATTGTTTCAGTGTTTTCATTTGACACTGGTTTTTGTTAATCAAATACCATTATGAATGAAATATTGTATGGATAATTTAAGAAACTGAACGATGTTATAATGGTCTAGAAATGATTTACTTTTGTTTGTAGCAGCCAGGTGAGATGGAGAGAGATAATTATACTACAACCTGAGATTGAGACTAGAATGCTCTCTTTGAGAAAACTGGTCTAGATCTTCAGAGAGAGAACTCAAAACCTGACAATGGGAGAAGCTATACGAGAAGAAATATTTGAGAAGTCAGAAGACAAAGACACTGGCCCACAAAAAACAAATTTAATTGGAAGATTATGAAACACTTTCCTTCCCCCACTACTTGTCTCTGCATCAACAGGGCTTCGGTATAACAACAGTGGATTATAGCTCAAAGAACGGCAAGGCACAGACTCTTTCTGAGCAGTACAAAGAGAAACCCCAAATCAAAAGTGGGAGCAAGGACAGGGGCGTGAAATCTCACACTGAAGCCAAACCTCTGGTCGTATTACTAAATTCGTCATGTCTCCCTGTCAGCAAAATATTACAGGCATGCTAAAAGTCAAGGCAAAACACAGACTGTAGAGGCAAAGCAAGCATCAGCACTCAACTCAGATATGACACAGATGTTAGAATTATTAGACAGGGAATTTTTAATAACTAGGATTAAAAAATTAAAGTCTCTAATGTAAAAAGTAAACAACATACAAGAAGAGATTGGTGACATAGGCAGAGAGAGAGAAATTCTAAGAACTAATCAAGGGAAATGCTAAAAATCAAAAGCACTAACATAAATGGAAATTATCTTGATATGCTTATCAGTAGACTGGACATGGAAAAGGAAAAGGATCAATGAACTTGAAGATAGGTCAATGGAAACTTCCTAAACTGAAACAGAGGAAGAATAAAAGAATGAAAAAAAATCAAAACATCCAAAAATTGTGGAAAATTTTCAAAAGACATTAATATACATGTAATTGGAATACAAGAGGAGGAATAAAGAGAGAACAAAACAAAGAAAATATTTGAAGTGATAATGGCCAAGAACATTCCAAAATTAATGCTATACATGAAACCACAAATTTAGGAAGTTCAGAGAACACCAGTAAGAATAAATATTAAAAAATTATCCCTAGGTATATCATAACCAAACTTCAGAAAATTGAAGACAAAGAGAACATTTTAAAGAAGCCTAAGGAAAAAAAATACAATTTGACTATTTTCAAGATTTTCTCTTTATGTATATTTTCCAGCAATTTGACTATAATATGCCTGATGTGTTTCTTTTCATATTAATTATACTGGGTATTCACTAAGGTTGTTGGATCTCTAAGTCCTCAAATTTTCATCAAACTTGTTTAGCTATTATTTCTTCAGATATTTTTGTACCCCAATCCAACTCTCATATCCCTTTGAGACTCCTATTACTTTTTTTTTTTTTTTGCCGAGGAAGATTGGCCCTAAGCTGACATCTATTGCCAATCTTCTTCTTTTTGCTTGAGGAAGATTTGCTCTGAGCTACCATCTGTGCCAATCTTCCTCTATTTTGTATGTGGGTCGCTGCCATAGCATAGCCACTGATGAGTGATGTAGGTCTGCACCTGGGAACCAAACCTGGGCTGCTGAAGCAGAGCACAACAAACAAACCATTAGGCCATGGGGCCTGCGTCTCCACAGATTCTTGAGGCTCAGTTCATTTTCTTTCAATCTATTATCTCTTTGTTTTTCATATTGGATAATCCATTTTAACCTGTGTTGGAATTCAGTGACTCTTTATTCTGCTGTTAAGCCCATCCTTTGACTTTTTCATTTCACTATTTTTAGTTTGCAGTTCTAGAATTTCCATTTGTTTCTGTTCCTTTGCTTTCCTTTCTTGGCTGAGATTTTCTCTCTGTTCCCTCATATTGCCTTAAATTCTTTGAATATGTTTTCTTTTAATTTTTTACATCTTTTTAAAAACTACATAAGAGCCTTTGCCTGCTGAGATTATCATTTGGATCATCTCATACTCAGCTTCTATTCACTGCTTTTAATTTTACGCTGACCATATATAATTCATTGCCACTTCTCTGTATGTCTAATGAGTTGATAGCCTACTGGACATTGTGTTAATATGCTCTAAAGTATCTCAGTTTGTCATGTTTCTTGAAAGAGGTTTGGTTCTTGGTTTAGCAGCAATTACTGGTTTATCACCTCAATCTTCAGTAGACTTGGTTTCATGCCTTTTAGTCTGGCTCTGTGGAAATTTCAAAGTGTTTGGCAAACTCCTCTAACTCAACACTACTCAAACTCCAAAATTTGTTTCTCTGGTTACAATTTGGTTTGTAGATCTTACTCTAAGGCATGGTTCTTATGTTTCAGGTTCAGGCCTTTGCATTGTCTTAGTTGGATATCAAGGATATTAATGAGGGTTTAAAATAATCTATGTATTCTGGCTGAGTGAGGACAAAATGTCCCCTAGCACTGTTTTTCCTCCAAGAATGCTTGATCTCTGTTTTCTCATTAGCATTTTCTACTGTCTAGTAGCTGCTACTTGGAAAGTCTCAGTTAGTCTTTCTCTGTTCATGTTGAGTACTGCCCTCAGCTATGAACTTACCATAGCCCAGACGTGAACATCTGGGGGCCCTTGTCAACTCAGCTCCATCATCTGATGTCTACTTCAGCTTTCTCAAGCTATAATGTCTGAATCCTCAGCCAGTCAACACACTCATAAATTGCAGAGATTCTAGCTTTCCACTGCAGTCAGAAATTGCCCCAAAGCAGAGAGTTGAGTGATTATGGAACTGTTAAAATTAATAAAGGAAATCTTAACTAAAATTGGAGGTGAGAAGGCTTATAGAAGGAGCTTTCATGCACTACCACTCATTGTCAATTATCCCAAAGAAGAAGATGTCAGTTACTGAAGCCAATAGGAAGAAGCATTGATTACTGACCCCCATAGGGAACGACAGACCTTGTACTCCCAAACATAAAGTATGACCACTTATTGCTCCAGCAGAAGGAAGACTTCCTTTTTGCCCAGCAACAAGCCCAGCCAACGGAAAACACTATGGCTCAGCCAATGAGAAGCAATTGTCACCCAAACTTTTACTTTCCTCCAATGAACTTTCATTTTTTCTTTGCTAATTACTTCCTTTCCTTGTCCCAACCTCCTAACTATAAAAGCCTTCCATGATGTGTAACCTCTTGGAGTATCTCTCTGCTTGCTAGATGAGAAGATGCGTGATTCATGAATCATTTAATAAAGCTAATTAGATCTTAAGATTTACTCAGTCGAATTTTGTTTTTTAACAGATTGGTGGCAGTGACTGGGTCTGAAGCTAATTTCCAACATCATTCAGAGACAATGAGAAACACAGGCATGGCGCCCATGAATCCTTTTGAGGTCACTTTCTTGCCATTTCTGATGGCCATTGCTAAGTTCCTCTTGGTCTGACCTCTGCTCTCTCTTTGCATTTGAGCTCCTGATCTAATTGGCTTCCCTTTAGAGGGCCTTCCTTTCAATTCCCAGGACGAAGTAACATCACTTGGTTACTGCCAATTTTTTAAGTGGAAAACCCCAACCCCTAATTCTATTCCCAGATTCGGATTAAAATCTGCTGCCAGATTACATGCTGGAAACTTGGTGTCAGTTTCAGTTCTCCCTTTTGTTTGGAATTAGTCAGCAGTCTCCCTTCCTTGGGATTTGCTGGTAAAATCCTTTTCCCAAGTTTAAGGTTCCATGGGAATTGACAGTACGCACTAGGCCTTCTTTTGGCCAGAACACAGTAATGTCTCTTGGTTACTGCTATGTATTAAGATGCACAGGTGTATTTGTCTTGTTTTGTGTGGATGAAGGCTAGCTAAAGAAATGGGATCCTTTATATCCAAAGAATTGAATATGCTACCTTTCATCACATCTACTTATTTTATATTCAAAAACTAGTCTTAGAAGCTTTAGATATCTAGAAATATGGAAAAATTTTGCTAAAATTGACCTAGAATTACAATAGCCTTTATGGGAAATGTTCCAATGAGATAAAATTGCTCATTTAAGTAATGCACTTGAGAGCAAAAGATCCCAAGTAGAACAGACAGAATGGGATGTTTAACTGGTTTGCAGAAGCATACCAAAGGGTTCAAGATTCTAAAATAGCTTCATTAAAAGGCTCATTACAAAAGGCTAAAGAAAGATTAAACAGACAAAATGTACCTAAAACAAAAGACGATAGGATGGATGTGACTATGGGCTCCTACTACCCCCGTTGTCTTTTTTCCCCTTAGTACTCATGTTTTACTAATTCTCTGTCTGAACCATCTTTCTACTCTGAAGAGACAATTAAACAATTACAATTTAAGATAAAACTACCTGAGTCTGCAGACGAACCCCCTCAGATGTCTCTCACCCCTTGATCAAAGACTGAATTAATGTTACCCAACTAGGTTCATTTTTGCCCGTCACCCGGAAAGTCAAACACTGAGAGGACAAGATTGTGGCATAGAATGGGTTTAATCACAAGGCAGCCAAGTGAGGAAACAGGAGAAAGAGTCTCAACTCCACCTCCCCAAAATGGGGACTCAGGGATATTTATGGGGTGGGGGCAAGGTGGTCTGAAGTGTGGAGATAGACTATTGGAGGTGAGGAGACTTGAGGTAATTGATGATCTTCCCAAGCATAGTCAAACTTCATGCCTCTTGATAGGACACATGTTCACAAAATGGTGGCCTTAGCATGATCTGAGTGTGGAGTTTTTAGCCTCTTGACATCAAAAGGTCACTTATTGGGCATCTGTGTGAACCCCGTTGATGTGTTGGTGGTCTCAATTGGCCTGAACTGGACAACAGAGTCCTAATTCCTGAAAAACAGCTCAAACTCCCATTACCATGGTGACTCAGCTGTCAGGGAGATGTTATCTGTAGGAACCTAGTTGGAGTCAGATAGCATATTGCCTCAGCAGCACAGTTAACAACGGGCAAGTGAACAACTAAAAGCTATAATCAGTAATTGCGAAAAAGGGGGAAAAAACTCTAGTTACTAGCTACCTAATTGTCAATGGCTGTTTACAGGTTTCAATAAGAGCTATAGTCAAAGAATTTCCTAAACCTAAGGAAACCACAGTTCTGTCTGAACTCATAATGATACTTTGCATTTTGAAAGGACCTTAGAGCAAGACTGCAAACAGAAATCCAGTAGGGTAATAGCTATACACCTTCAACAGCTCCAAGGAAAGAGACCCAAAATAACACCAAGGCCTCCTGGATTGCACTTCCCTGGGAGTTCACCTTCAAAAAAATGCTAGTCCACAGATTAATGTCTCAATTATTGTCAACTGGGACACTAGAAAAGAGATTGTCCTCATGGGTCCTATGCAAATTATTTTCAAATACTCTCACATCTGTCTCCAGGTGATGGCCCCCATATGCGCTCTGCCCAAAGTGGACAGAACTCTGAGGGATTCCCTGGTAAACTGCTTAAGGGGAAGAAGACTATCCTCTACCCACTCTGGGTCCTTTCTGGCTGGGCTACAAATTAAATTGACATGAGACTGAATAACAGGAGAAAATCAAACAAAGTTTAATAACATATATACATGGGAGAAACCAGGGAAGCTGAGTTTCTCAACAAATGGCAGAGGTTTCATCTTAAACAGCATAGACAAAGGAGGATGTTGGGGTAGTGTTTTGGGATTTAACAGGGGAAGAAGACAATTCACATGGAGATGGAAATGCAAATGTTTGTCAGACAACTCGTTACAGGGCCACCTATAGAGAATGTGGCTGGAGAGACAGAATTTTTGATAAGATGGGCTTGTTGGTGCCTTTCTTATTGCATCTATTTTACGTTATACTACAGCTAACATATGGTAATGGCTCCTTCCTGTAACAGGCCTTCTATGTTAAATTCTTTAGGCAGTTTGGGAGGGGAAGCTCAAACATCCTTCAGAGAAAATAATCAAGGTAAAGTGACATATTTTGAGGTGGCCAATTTTGATCTCCCACACTGCTCTGTTACTCCCTTAAGCAGACAAGGGAAAACTAAAATTAAAATTAATGAGAATATTTGATCTGCCAGAAATATTTATTGTTTGTCCCAGTTGAAACTTGATATTTTAAAGGATTTAATAACTTTATGATTAGAAACTTAGCCAAATTGGAAACAGATATTCAGAGCCTGATAGGAATTTTTTTTTTTACCTTTTCCTCTATGCTAAAGTAAAACTATATACTTAGAGGGAAAGAAGCAAATTGGAGGTAAGGTAATTGGAAGGACATATCAGCCTCTATCATTCAGGCTGCAATCCAGTTCTTTGGGGAACTGGAAACAGTTGTCTTTGTCTTGCAAATCTCTGAGAGGCCAAAGGTGTGGCTGTAAAAGTTAAAGTCTACTCACCCCTTTGCCAATCCCTCAAACCTCATCTATTCCTCTCAAAATGCTCAGAAAAATCAGGACATTGGAAACAGAACTGTCCTGCATTTAATCCGTGCCTTTGTGGTGTAAATTTTCTATCCTCATCTTCTCTAGGACCTAAGAACCATTCTTTAAAATGCAAATGTTTCCCATCAGAAAGAGGAGAGGGATTTGGAAATTAGGCTAATAAAAAAATCTTGAATGTCCTTTCCACAAATACCAAAACAAAAGCTATAAGATCTCTGTTGCATTTGTTTGTGTTTGTGTGTATGTTCATATATGTATACAGTAAACATGAGATATTTTTCTACCTCTGGATTGTATTGCTAAAACTGATTTGTAAGAGAGCTCTATTTGGATGGTTTGAAGGCAAGGAAGGCAAGTGCTTATAAGGATTGCACATTCTGAAGTTCTTAGAAATATAAAAAGAAAACTAACCCAAACATTCTTTCAAGTTCATGTGATCTAAGATAAATTTTTGTAAATAATAGCTATTTTAAGTTTATTGGTTTAATTAAAATAGACATGTCTTTAGTGTGGTCAGCATTAAATATATTACTTTTATTCTACCTAGGCTTACAAATTTGTCAACAAGAAAAATAACTCAGTGTGATGAAATAGTCATAAGTAATCTAAACTTAATTGTTAAGAGCAAGTAAATTAAATATAAGTAGAATAAAAGTTTTTTTTAGATAAACTTTTCAAATAAGTTTCCCAAATCTTTTCAGCAACCTTAAACTTTAGAGTTTTGCTAAGTTAAATTAAATGATAGAGACTTATTGAATATGTAGATCCTTCCCCAGTAAGATAAAATATTGAAAATTAATTACTGAACATAAGTTTATTGACTTTTGCCTTCTTATTTCAGAGAAACTAAAGATAAAATTTGGTCTATTAGTAAACATCTCTTATGTCATGCTGAGAATTCTTCTATAAAAAGGCATGTATTTGTAGACATTATAAAAATTATAAAAATATTTATGTCTGCCAATCTACGGAATGCTAATGTAAAAGAGTTTATAATTGCTTACTTCTTAGTTGGAGTTAAAAATTCTAACACATGTAATTAAAACTACTGGAAATAATATGGGGAAGAAATTTTATATGCGGTCAAGACTGGCTAAGATTGGAATCCTTCTGTATATGCTGTGTTTATATAGGCTATAAGTGTGCTAGGAATTGTGTGAAATTTCTAAAATCCTTATATGTCTTGGTATAATGTTATCAGTCATCATTCTAGTTATTTTATTAAAATGTTGTGTGTCTCATAAATAACCAAATTCCTTTGTCAATTGCATTATAATGAACCATTTTTTAAGTCTTTTCATTTATAATTACTCTGATGCCTTTGCAAAGATGCTTCATGTTCAAGAAGACTCATAGAAAGGAAGCTCATAAAACTGAACTAGGTCTTTGTCATCAAAATTGAAACTCACACGAAAAGGACTGAATCGGAGTATCAGGAAAATGCCCTAACTGACTTTCAGCAGCAACAGACTCTATAAAGATTGTAACACATGGATGTGTTACATCCATGTAACATCCATGTAATGGATGAAGTCCATTCTGCGTCTGCAAAAAATGACCCCTCATTACCAGACTTTTGCATTCCTGATGTCCTTGTAACATAGCAACAGTCTGCAACTGAATCAGAGAAATTAAGAAAGGTAAACAATGGCTGTAAATTAAATGAACATTTGGGGCTGTGGGAAACCCAAAGACAGATGCTTAGTTCTTCCCAGCTCCATGGCAAACCCCGTTTTTCAGTTTTTGCATTCCTTCATCCACCATAGTGCATTTAAGACGACCCAAATTATGAATCAACATTGGAAGGGAGATTTCTACAAAATTGCAAAACAGTCTACCAGCAATGTTGGATCTGCCAGGTCCATAATCCTGGAAAAATTATTTTTGCCCCCAGAGGCCTCAGACATCCTCCCACTGGACCCTTTGAACACCTGCAGCTGGCCTTCATTCAACTGCCACTTAGCATGGGTTTCTAGATGGGTTGAAGCCTTTCCCTATCTCAAGACTCATGCCCTCACAGTGGCAAAGAAACCGTTAGAGAATATGTTTCCCACTTGAGCACCCCCTTTATGGGGCAAATTATATGAGTTTTAACAAAAGCCTTGCAAACTACTTGGAATTATCACTGTTCTTATCAGGTACTGTTGACTAACGCTTGTGCTGCCAACTCTGGGGAGTGGATTTTTGGATTCATGTGTCACACCTAAAGAAGGCACCATGCCCTGACTGGACCTGTACACTGTCCAGTGATCTCAAATTTAATATTTCCAGGAACTGAAGTAAATGACATCTGAAGGAGAGAGTTTCTCAAGATGACTAGACTAGGCCTGTACACCTTTTCCTCACTGTTATTTCTTACTTTATTTTCTCCCTCTCTTTCTTGGAAAGACAATGTCCTTGTCTGCATTTCCCAATCTGTTGCATAAAGGGCAAACCTCTCCAATTGTTGGATTTGTCATCAGAAACCAAGACAGCAATGACCTCTTAGTTTCCCCTAAATAACTTTGCTGGAATTCCAAATGCAACTATATGTAGGTAGTATTTTAATGTGGAATGATACAATATCTGAGTCTTGGTTGAATGATGCTAACACCTCTATACTATACTAATGAATAGGTCCCCGAATGTCTTCACTTACGCAAGAGCCTTGTACACACCTCCAAGTTACCTCTTTGTACTTGGAAGTTTGGGTAATGGCCTTTATGCCTGGGCACCTCATTGCCTTGATAGCTGGAGAATAAAAGGACAGTGTGCACTTGCTGCATTCACTGTTCTATTCTTTCTCTATAACTAAATGGAAGCCTCCCATTGGTTTGTCCCATCAAACCTCTATAATTGCCTTTAATGTCAACTTCCAGGAGGTGTATGCGATTCTGGGTTTGCCTCCACAGGGAGAGCTTTCTTTCTGTGGATCAGAGTAAGGGCCAATGAACAAATAATTGGAAATGTCTCCCTAACATCAAGGGCATTGGCCAATTCCACAGCCAAAGCAGTCAGTTCAGCAACGACTTCTTGACTCATTGGCTAAAATAGTTTGGGATGATTGTATAGCCCTTGATTATCTGCTTGCTGAGCAAGGAGGTATCTGTGCGATAGCAAAAATATCCTGTTGCACAAAGATAAATGCCTCTGGAGAAGTTAAAACCCAATTCATAAACTTAGGGAACAAGCACATTGGCTACAGCAAATTTCACCTGACCATCCATGGTCTTCTGATTTATTTAGCTGGTTACCATCGTCTAGGCTCCTGGTTTAAAACCATCTTACAAACTGGATTTGTTAGGTTGTTTTTAATTCTGCTCTGTATACTTATTAAGTTCTGTACCTATTGCTTGTTCCATCTTTGTAAAAATTATGTACCTAATAAGGCAATGCTAACTCAGTGCTTCAAGATGATTTCCAACACCTACAACATTGACTGAATATAGACTTTGGGTAAGATATGCCTGAGAGTTCTCCCTACTACCCTTCCTTGTTACTCAAACTTGGTCTCAAGTGGTTTCTAGTCCATGCACTTTCCCTCTGACATGGGACACAACATCCAGAACAGGTCCTTCCTGGAACCAAGGGACAAAGGCTACTGAATTTGGAAAACTTGACACTTGATAACCAATGCTTTTGGAGAAAGATCTTGATCAAAAGGGGAAAACTGTTAAAATTAATAAAGGAAACCTCAACTAAAATTGGAATTTGGAATGCCTGTAGAGGGAGCTCTCCTGCCCTACCACTCGTTGTCAATTACTCCATATAGGAAGATGTCAGTTACCGACCCCAACAGGAAAAGATGTACCTTGTTCTCCTAAACAGGAAGTGCAACTACTTTACAGCTCCAGCAGGAGGAAGGAAGAGTTTCTTCTTGCCCAGCAACAACCCCAGCCAATGGAAATCACCACAGCTCAGCCAATGAGAAGCCATTGTCATCTGAACTTTTACTTTCCTCCAATAAACTTTCATTTTTTCCTTGCTGAGGACTTCCTTTCCTGCCCTTCCCTCCTTTCTATAAAAGCCTTCCATGTTGTGTAATCCCTCAGAGTATCTCTCTGCTGCCCAATTCACGAATCATTTAATAAAGCCAATTAGATCTTCAAATTTACTCTATTGAATTTTGTGTTTTAGTAGAACAAACCTCTTTTCTTCTTTCTCTCCCTTCCACTTTTCCTTCCTTCCTTCCTTCCTTCCTTCCTTTCTTTCTTCCTTCTTTCCATCTGTCCTGTTTTTATGAGAAATGTAATGTAAAATCCTTAAAAAAAAGTATAGTGCCTGGAATTTATTATCATTAAATAAATTTACATGGAATTACCAAAATGAATGACTTGATAATTGCATTGTTTCATCAATTAATAATTAGAAGAGTTTATTAAAAAATATTAATGTTAGTTAAATTTCTTGACAAAAAAATTAAGGATGAAGCAAATGAAATAATCCTTTAAGTAAGTGATACTCTCAATAAAAAAATACAGAGAAAATTAATTAATTGAATTATGTCTTATTGGGGGGCAGTTGTGTCAAGGTTGTTTGGAGGTTGGGAAGTGACTAGCTATTCCCAAGGTAGGTGTCTTGGACTTCATTTGCAAGCCCTTAAAGAATCTTTTAGAATATTAAGTGGTAGAGTAAAATGATACAGAAGATAACTTGGGATCATTCTTTCAATAGTAATTGAGTGTGTAAAACCACATTGATTTGGATTATAAAATAATATATATTTTCTGCAAGAAATTGTAAAATTAGTAATAGAAAAATTATCCCATTGCTGTCACTGATTCAGAAATAGCCATGGTTAAAGTATACGTCTTACAGAATTTTCTAATTTTTTATGATTGTATTTGTCATAATCTTTGTAAAATTCCATCTAGCATTCTAGTATATCTTCTGGAAGATCATGTTAATAGCTATACAGCAAATGTTTTCATAGCATTAACATTGAGTTCAGTGTAGAACAATTACATAGAGTACACGTAATTAAAATAGACACACCCTAGGGACTAGCACAGTACTTAGTTGAAGATATTTAATTTAGTTCATTTTGAAATTTCTACAAACTGAAGGGCTATATTCAGCTACAGTGATAAAAATTTATCCATCTTTGATTTTTAATTTTCTCATGACTTTAAGCATTTGCTAAATTGTTCTTAAATATACATACAATATACATTTTTTGTAGAAACACATTAGAAAAATCAAAGCCAAAAAGCTTATGAGAGAAACAGCATTGCAACAGCAGCTGTGTTACTCACCGATGTGAACAATGTAATAAGCTAGAAAGGAAGATAATAGTTTATGAAACTCCTTTGCTAGGGCATGATGTATTACTCAATGAGAAGGAATATTGTAGAAACAGATAACAGCCCAGTTATTTCAAACACACTCATAAGGAAATAACCAAAAGTAGAATATATTTCAAATTTAAATTTCACAATTATTTAAATATCTAGCTCTACAAAAGCTAAAGGTCTTCTCATAGAATGAAATGTCATTTTTAAGATATTTGCTCTTTCTAAATACTCTGAACCTTTTCTTCAGTATTTTCCATAGTGTGGTAACCAAAGGCAATGAAAATAAGATCATCCTTACATTAGTTCAATTTTTCACTGGATTAACTAATCACTTAAAATATGTAGGAAAACTTCTTCAAAAATTGCTATGGAGAGTATTCCTTCTGCCTAAGAAGAATACATTTCTGCCTTGTGTTAAAAAAAGGGATATATGTTAAAAAGCTAATTTCTTCCCCAGACAATAAAAAAGTCAAACAACTAAGTTACTAAATAACTAACCTGCTAGGTTAGAAAATAGAACATTTACATTCTAAGATAAATAGTCCTGGACATTCACCAAATGAGGAAGTAGTAGAGATCTAGATAATGCCTTCTTCATTTTGAAAAATATAAATCCAAACCAACCACAGAGCAATTAATCCTAATTCATGCAAAATGTTGTTTTTCAGGGAGAGTAAAAGGGAGGGTTAGGCATGAAAGTTATAGTCATTTGTTCAAATGAATGTCTTCATGAGACACTCAAAAATTTCACAAAGTCTTCCTTAAGACCAACATCTACATGCTATAGGAATACCTAAAACAAAAACTGAAAACAAACAAAACAAAATGTAAAAGAACAAGCAAACACAAAACAACAATGGAATAGCTTCCTCATGACTAAAGGTCCATCTATGTTTCTATATTAAAACAATTGTCCATTGTTAATTGTTAATTGTTCCATTCTGATAGGTATGTCTGGTTTAATTTCCCTCTCTGTTATTATCACTAAATTTTTAGCACTGTTAAAAGTAGGTTTATTTACCAAATCCCATAATGTGTTGTTGCTTGCATGCTCCTCTATTTGAGTGTCTAATATTGACCCTTCATATTCGAATATGGAAGGCCCCAGAAAGCATAGGTACATTATTCATCACATTCAGATAACAGAGCTGAGTCCAATATTTTGCTTTGTGGATGTTTTTGTACAACCCAACCACAGTGTAAAAGATAATTTTCCTGGAAAGAATTTATTGGACCATTAATATTTTAAAAAATATCAGATCTCTCTGTGGAGAAGTGTGGGCATATTTAAAAAGACATCCAAACTAACGGAGCAGCAGTGACTTACAAGTAAATCTTGTTGCAGATTGAAGTAATAAGTGAATAATAATTGAATAACAATGAATAATTGCATGAATAACAATTTGAACTGGAACTCTAATCACTGACTTTTAGTCTATTGCTCCATTTATAACAGGGGGTGGCAAGTTGTAGCTCACAGGCTGAATCTGGACATCACTGTTTCAGTAAACATAATTTCATCGGAACATGTCTACCCACATATATTTAGATATTGTCTATGTCTTCTTTTGTGCTACACCAGTAGAGTTGAGTGGTTGTAACAGAGACCATATGGCCCACAAAGATTAAAATATTTGCTATCTGCCTTTTGAGAGAAAAAAAATGCCAATCTTTGACATGATATTACCAGTCTAACAGGCATAACAAATGAGAGGCATAAAAGCCTCATGGAATCCACAGATGTATTTTGTTTGGCTGAATGATTTTGTTGTTATACTTTTTGTTTTTATTTTTTATTATTAGTTTTTAATTACATCTATTTATTTATTTGTTTTATTGAAGTATTATTGACATGAGATATCCTGTTAGTTTCAGGTGTACATCATAGTGATGTGATATTTATATACCTTACAAAATGATCACCATGATAAGTCTAGTAACCATCTGTCATCATATAAAGTTATTATAATATTATGACTATATTACCTATGTTGTACATTACATCCCCATGACTTTTTATTTTATAACTGAAAGTTTGAACCCCTTAATCCTCTTCACCTATTTCTCTTGCCCCCCAACAACCCCCCACTCTAGTAATCGCCAGTTTCTTTCCTGTATCTATGAGTCTGTTTCTGTTTTGTTTTGTTGATTCATTTGTTTTTTTTAGATTCCACATAATGGTGAAATCATATGCATCATAAGGAATGAAATCAATCTATTTCTGACTTATTCCACTTAGCGTAATGCCCTCTAGGTCGATCCATGTTGTTGCAAACGGCAAGATTTCAAATTTTTATGACTGAGTAATATTCCATTGTGTATAAATACCATATCTTTTTTATCCATTCATCTACTGATGGATGCTTAAGTTGCTTCTGTAGCTTGACTATTGTAAATAAAGCTGCAAGGATCATAGGGGTGCATATATTTCTTTGAAGTAATGTTTTCATTTTCTTCTTCTACCCAGAAGTAGAATTGCTGAATCATGTTGTTCTATTTTTAATTTTTTTGAGGAACCACCATACTGTTTTCCACATTTACACCAATTTACATTTCCACCAACAGTATACAAGGTTCTCTTTTCTGCAGATCCTTGCGAACACTTGTTTTTTTTTTGTCTTTTTGATAATAGCTGTCTGACAGGTATGAGACATTACCTCATTGTGGTTTTGTTTTGCGTTTCCCTGATGATTAGTGATGCTGAGCATCTTTTCATGTGCCTGTTGGCCATCTGTATGTCTTCTTTGGAAAAATGTCTATTCAAGCCCTTGGCCCATTTTATAATTGGGTTGTTTGCTTTTATGATATTAAGTTGTGTAAGTTCTTTGTATATTTTTGATATTAACCTCTTATCAGATGTGTGATTCACAAATATCTTCTCCCATTTATCAAGTTGCATTTTTGATTTGTTGGTGGAGTCTTTAGGTTTTTCTATATATACTACCATGCTATCTGCAAATACTGGCAGCTTTATTTCTTCCTTTCCAATTTTGGATGCCTTTTATTTCTTTTTCTTGACTAATCACTCTGGCTAGGACTTCTGATACTATGTTGAATAAAAGTGGTGAGAGAAGGCATCCATGTCTTATTCCTGATTTTAGAGGAAAAGCTTTCAGCTTTTCACCATTGAATGTTATGTTAGATGTGGGTTTGTCATATATGGCCTTTAGTATGAGGTAAGTTCCTTCTATACCCATGTCGTTGAGAGTTTTTATCATAAATGGATGTTAAATTTTGTCAAATGCTTTTTCTTCATCTATTGAGATAATCATATGATTTTCATCCTTTGTTTTGTTAACGTGATGTATCACAATGATTAATTTGCAGATGATGAACTATCCTTGCATCCCTGGAATAAATCCCACTTGATCATAAGGCATGATCCTTTTAATCTATTGTTGTATTTGGTTTGCTAATATTTTGTTGAAGATCTTTGCATCCATGTTCATTGGAGATATTGGCCTATAATTTTCTTTTTTTGTGATGTCTTTGTCTAGTTTTGGTATCAGGGTGATGCTGGCCTCTTAAAATGAGTTTGGAAGCATTCCTTCCTCATCAATTTTTTTGGAATAAATTGAGAAGGATCGATATTAACTCTTCCTTAAGAATTTGGTAGAATTCACTTGTGGACTGATCCTGGACTTTTGTTTGTTGGTAATTTTTAAATTTTTAATTCAATTTCATCACTTGTAATTGGTCTATTCAGAATTAATATTTCTTATTGAAAGTTCTTGAAAGATTGTGTGTTTCTAGGAATTTATCTATTTTTTTTCCAGGTTTTCCAATCTGTCGGTGTATAATTGTTTGTAGTAGTCTCTCATGATCCTTTGTATTTCCATAGCGTGAGTTGTAACTTGTCGTCTTTCATTTCTGATTTTATTTATTTGGGTCCTCTCTCTTTTTTCTTGATGAGTCAGGCTAAAGGGTTATCAATTTTGTTTATCTTTTCAAAGAACTAGCTTTCAGTTTCACTGATCTTTTCTATTTTATTTTGGTCTTCTCTATTTCACTTATTTTCACTCTGTTATTTATTATTTCCTTTCTTCAACTAACTTCGGACTTTGTTTGTCCTTCTTTTTCTGGTTCCTTTATATATAAGGTTGGATTGTTTATTTGAGACTTTTCTTGTTTCTTGAGGTAGGCCTCTATTGCTATGAACTTCCCTCTTAGAACGACCTTGGCTGCATCCCATAGATTTTTGAAAGTTGTGTTTCCATTTTCATTTGTCTCAAGGTATCTTTTTTTCTTTTTTGGTGAGGAAGACTGGCCCTGAGCTAATGTCTGTTGCCAATCCTTCTCTTTTTGCTGAGGAAGATTGGCCCTGAGCTAACATCCGTGCCCATACTCCTCTATTTTGTTTTGTATGTAGGATGTCAACACAGCATGGCTTGAGTGGTATGTAGGTCCATGCCTGGATATGAACCTGTGAACTCTGGGCCACAGAAGCAGAGAGCACTAACTTAATCACTACACCACTGGGCCAGCCCCCTCAAGGTATTTTTTTGATTTCCTCTTTGATTTCCTCATTGACCCATTGGTTAGCAGCATATTGTCTAGTCTCCACATGTTTGTGTTTTTTCCAGTTTTCTTCTTGTAATTGATTTTTATTTTCATAACTTGGTCATCAGAAAAGATGCTTGATATGATTTCAAACTTCTTAAATTTATTCAGACTTATTTTGTGGCCTAATATGTGATCTATCCTGGAAAATGTCCCATGTGCACTTGAAAAGAAGGTGTATTGTGCAGTTTTTGGATGGAATGTTGTGCATATATCTATTAAGTCCATGTAGTCTCATGTGTTATTTAGGGCCAATGTGTCTTCACTGATTTTTTGTCTGGATGATCTACCTATTGTTGTAAACGAGGTATTAAAGTCCTCTACTATGGTTGTATTACTGTTAATTTCACACTTAATGTCTGTTAGTATTTGCTGTATATATTTAGGTGCTCCTTTGTTGGGTGCATAAATATTTACAAATGTTATATCCTCTTAGATCGACCCCTTTATCATTATGTAATGGCCTTTCTTGTCTTTTGTTACAGTCTGTTTTAAATTCTATTTTGTCTGATATGAGTATCACTACCCTAGCTTTCTTTTGTTTGCGTTTGCATTTGCATGGAATATCTTCTTCCATCCCTTTACTCTCAGTCTCTTGGTGTCTTTAGATTTGAAGTGAGTCTCCTGTAGGCAGAATATAGATGAGTCTTTTTATTTTTTAATCCATTCAGCCACATGTATGTCTTTTGATTGGAGTATTTAACTTTTAAAGTAATTATTGATAGGTACATGCTTATTGCCATTTTTTTAGTTGTTTTATAGTTGTTTTTATAGTTCTTCTCTATTCATTTCTGCTTTTCTTTGTCTCTTTCCTGAGATTTGATGGTGTTACTTGCTGTTATGTTTGGGTTCCTTTCTCTTTATTTTTTGTGTATCTATTGTAGGTTTTCATTTTTTGGTTATCATAAGATTCATATATATCTGTGTACATATATAACAGTCTATTTTCAGGTGATAATTGTTTAAGTTCAAACATATTCTAAAAGCACTACATTTTTACTCCACTTTATGTATTTTTTTTAATTTATTTTTTTGTGAGGAGGACTAGCCCTGAGCTAACATCCGATGCCAATCCTCCCCTTTTTTCTTGAGGAAGAGTGGCCTTGAGCTAACATCCATGCCCATCTCACTCTACTTTATATGGGACGCCACCACAGCAGGACTTACCAAGCGGTGTGTCAGTGCGCGCTTGGGATCTGAACCTGCAAACCCCGGGCCGCCGAAGTGGAGCGCGCGCACCTGACCACTTCCACCACCGGGCCGGCCCCCATGTGTTATATTTTTAATGTCATACTTTATATCTTTTTATTTTGTGTATCCCTTAACTACTTTTTATAGTTATAATTTATTTTACTATTTTTGTCTTTCATCCTTTAAACTAACTTTTTAAGTGGCTGATCTGCTGCCTTTAATAAATATTTGCCTTTACCAGTGAGATCTTTTTCATATATATTTTTTATTTCTAGTTATGGCTTTTTCTTTTCCATTCAAAGAAGACCCTTTAATATTTCTTGTCAGGATGGTTCAGTGGTGATAAACTCCATTAGCTTTGGCTTGTCTGAGAAACTCTTTATCTCTCTTTCAAATCTGAATGATAACCTTGCCAGGTAGAATATTCTTGGTTGTTTTTTCCTTTTGGCACTTTAAATATATCATACCACTCCCTCTAGCCTGCAAAGTTTCAGCTAAAATATCAGCTAATAGTCTTATGGGGCTTCTTTTGTATGTTACTTGTTGTTTTTCTCTTGCTGCCTTTAAGATTCTGTTTAACTTTTGCCATTTTAATTATAACATGTCTTGGTATGGATCTCTTTGGGTTCATCTTGTTTAGTACTCTCTGTGCTTCCTGTACCCAGATGTCTGTTTCAGCCATTATTTTTTCAAATAATTTTTCTGTCCCTTTCTCTCCTTCTCCTTCTGGGACACACATAATATGAATATTAGTATACTTGATGTTGTCCCTGAAGTCCCTTAAACTGTCCTTATTTTTTAAAATTCTTTTTTCTTTTTGCTATTCTGATTGGGTGATTTCCACTATTTTGGCTTGCAGATTGCTGATCCATTCTTCTGTATCATCTAATCTGTTGTTGATTCCCTCTAGGGTATTTTTCATTTCAGTTATTGTATTCTTCAGCTCTGATTGGTTCTTTCTTACATTTTCTCTTTGTTAAAGTTCTCAATGTGTTCCTCCATTCTTGTCCCAAGTTTTGTGAGCATCTTTATGACCATTACTTTGTAAATGGTCATAAAGTAAATTACTTCATCAATAATTTACTTATCTCTGTTATAAAGTAAATTACTTATCTCTGTTTCATTAGAGTTTTTTTCTAACATTTTATCTTATTCTTTTGTTTGGAACATATTTCTCTTTCTCTTCATTTTGTTTGACTTTATGTGTTTGTTTCTATGAATTCGGTGAAACAGCTGTCTTGGTCTTAAAGGAATGGTTTTGTGTAGGAGCATCCTCTGTGTAGATTGTGTGTCAGGCAGATTTGGCAAGCTGGCTGGGGCTGGAGTGGGTTTGGGCCAGGGGAGTCCTGGATGTGCCACCACCAGAGTGCCTTGATAGGCCCGCTGTAGCTGGGACAGACACAGGTCGGGGGAGCCCCTCTGTGCACCGTGTCTGGGGTGCCTTGGGGGGCTTTCTGGAGCTGGTGTAGGCCAGGGGCCTTGTTTGCACGGGGTTGGCTTTAGCAGACCAACTAGAGTGTCTAGACCATGCTCCTACTGCACTATGAAGATGGAGGGGGAACACAAAAGGTGGCACTCGCTGGTACCTCTGATCCCAGAAACAGATCCAGCAGTTCCCCATCCATTTGGCTGAGGCTCTGCCATTAGTAAATGGATTTCCTTCCAGTATAGTCTAGGTGCCCTTTTAAACCGTTGTGTTTTTGCTGTGCCCCAGGGCAGGCAAGCCTGTGTGCAGGCCCCTCTGTGGTATCCCTCTCTGCTGCAGGTTGCCACATCAGGGATGGGGTTCCCATTGATACTGTGTCTCTGTCTCTCCTACCCTTCTCTATGTGGTCCCTCTGTCATTTGCTATGCAGAAGCTGTTCAATAAGACCTCAGTTTTTCTTCAGGAGGAATTGCTCAATATTTAGGTGTAGATTCAGTGTGTCCATGGGAGGAAATAAATTCCGGGTCTTGCTATGTAAGCATCTTGCACCTCTCTCTTTCTTAGTTTTATTTGTGTGTCTTTTATAGGGCATCCATACTTTAACTTTCCATAGTCCTTAGCTCTTTTTCTTGTCTCATACACACTTCTCTCATCTACTCTACCCGCTTTAGTCATTTACCTTAACCATCTGTCTCATAAAGAAATTTGAATCTGAAAACTTTGCTGTAGAAAAATAATAACAAATGTATCAGTATGTAATGAACTTGATTATATAACATGTTCACATATATGATTTAATAGGTAAACATGTACAGTTTAAGAAATTAAACCTAGATGAAATGAGGTATTTATTTAACTTCTAATTATAGTTTAGGCACTGATCAATTTGAGTAAGAGGAATTTGGTTTAGTCAATTCAACAAATACTGAGAACCTTCTCTACTACATTTCTATGTTCATTGGATATTACTTTCATATCAACTCTTTTTTACTGTCCATGTCTGTTTATCATACCAACTGGGACAGCAGCACTAGCAGATAAATTTGTTCTGAGCCAATTCTATCCCTATTGCCAATATATGACTGCACTATTGATATCCTCACTTGCTGCCTAGAAGAGAATGCATCATATCACATGGTTAGTCTGATCAAAGAAAGTATGACCAATAGCTAATATAATAGTAGCCTTGCATTTCCAAAGAAATAATATACTCAAAGTTTTGGACCATATGTCTACAAGATGCATTATTATTAGAAGACCACTACTGGACCCATGAACTGTGACATTATGTTCTATTGTAATTTATGCCACTTCAATTATATTAACATACACTCTTGTACTTCAAAACAATCTCTCTCTCTATCTCTTTCTTTAAGTATCTATCTGGTACACAATATATAATTAATATAAGATTAAATTACATAATACATTATACTATGATATATCATATGTATATATGATATAATAAGTAATATCTCAAGTTGCTAGGATTGTTACCTCCATGAGGTAAAACTAAAGTCTTAAAATCAAAAAAAATAGCAGTTCTCAGGAGAGAAATAGAAAATATAAAATGAAACAAAATGAAAATTTTATAACTGAAAAATATTAGGTAAAATTTAAAAAAATATCACTAGATATGCTCAATAACAGAATGGAGATGATAGAAGAATGAATCAATGAATTTGAATATAAATCAACAAAAAAAGTATCCAATGTGAAGAACAAAGGCAATAGATTGCAAAAAATAGTCCCAGGGATTGGTGGAAAGTATCAAAAGTCTAACATTCTTGTCACTTGGGTCCAAAAAAGGAGAAAGGAAGAGATAGGTGCAGAAAAAATACTAGAATAAATAATGGCTTAAAACTTCTCAAATTTGGTAAAAGGTATAAATGTACAGATGCAAGAGGCTCAGAAAAATACCAGATAGAATAAAACCAAAGATAACCATACTCAGACACATGATCAAACTAGCAAAAACCAAATAAAGAAAAACACCTTGAAGCACCCAGAGAAAAACAACATATGACATATAAGGGAATGCTTAATAAGTATTTGCTATTTTTTTAAACATTGTATCACATCTTAGTAACTCAAAAATGAATAAAATAATTCCTTAATTACAATTCTGAAATATTCAGCTTTTAGGGATTTGTCATTTCAGGACCTACAAGCAGCAGATGCTGAGACTAAATTAGTAAGAGATTTACTGAGGGGAAAATCTGTGAAGGGTAAAGTGAGAGGTATTAGGAGAAGGTGAAAGGGAACTTCAGATCAGATGCAGGGCTGACATCTATGAAAAGAAAGGGACATAAGAAGGATTGATTAGGAGAGCTCCAAACTACAGTACAGTTCTGAAAGTGCTGGCCTGGCTGATGGTGGATCCCCGTGCAAAATTGCCTGATACGCTGACCCACCTCAGGCAGCAGTGGTCTGGCTCTGGTTCTCCTGCCATACTCAGTCACAGACTGCAAGTGGCCCAAGGGATGTATGGCCTCAATGTGAGACTCAGTGCAGATCTGAAAGTGCAGCAATGGGCGGCTATCAGTCAATTCTTTCCCACAACAGGTTCTCCTGGAGGGAGAATTGAGCAGCACATCTTCTTGACTACCACAATGGACTTATTTCAAATACATGCGTTCTTGTTGAGAAATATTGACATCCTATGTCATGTATCAATCATTAAATGTTTCTGCATTGATATCTAAGCTTTTAGGTTTCTCTATCATAAAATTCTTAGGTAGAGAGAAAAGCCAAAGAGGTAGATGATAGCTGTTAATGAGAGCAAAATGGAACATTTGTAGGCACTTCAGCTACCACTTATCATACAAGTCCCTGAACCATATACAAACAGGCAGACAAATAAACAGAAAAACCTTCAAGATCATCTCTTAATTCTGTTTATATGCCTTTGCTACCCTAGGACTCATCTTTGTTTTTGATTTTTGTATGTTATGCTAACTATGGTTAACTCCTCCACAACTAATTGGAGAGAAGGCTTAAGTTCCTCTCTGACATAGAAATTACATATCGTGGAATGTCTATAGCCTGCCCCAACAGAGATTAAATGTATTTTTTATTATTTATTAAAAGAAGTTCTAGAGAAAATTTAGATCAGAAAAGCATCTTGGACTCACTGATATAAGACTCCCTAAATAAAGAGTTGGTTTAGGTTAAGTAGTCCATTCCTGTTTTCTGCCTGTACTTCCCACTAATACAGGAAACCTCCTACATGAAATTTCTCCTTGATTGTGCCATAGACATCTCAAATTTAAAATGTTCAAAATTAAACTTTTATTTTCTTTACTCAGTACCAAATATGTTCATTCCTATATCTTTAAATGACATCTTCATTCAGCCAGTTGCTCAAGGCAGAATCCTACGATTCACTCATGATTCCAGCATTCGCTCCTCCACAGCATCTAATCCAGTGTAACCTCAAAATATTCTGACTCCTCTCATCTTCCCATCTTCCCAACCACCAGATTAGTCCATATTAATACCCTCTCTTTCCTGGACTATTGGCATAGGCCCACACTAATATCTTCTGAATTTACTTTTCACATGGCAAAGGGTAATTTATTAAGAACATAAATCAGATCATGTCTCTCCCAAGCTGAAAATCCTTTCAAAAGTTTATAAAATATCAACTCCTTACCATGATCTCTGCTCCTTACCAAGCACTTCTGGTGCTTGCCTCCCTCTCTGATCTCATTTTATATATGTGTGTATATATATATATGTATATATATATATACACACACACACACGCAATTCCCCCTCAATCTCTAGTCCACTCCCATGGGCCTTTTCTTCTATCTTATTAACCAAATAAGCTTATTTGCACCACATTGCTTTTGGACACACTGTTTTCTCTGCTGGAATATTTCCCCCCAGCTTTTTATATAGTCAGACATTTTAAGTCTCATGTCAAATACTACGCCCTCATAAACATGTTTCCTGACCTCCCTAAAGTAACCTTTCTCTGCAAAACATACTTCATTTCCTTCATGACTTAGAAAACCATCCGAAATCATTTATTTAGGCTTCTCCATCATTAAATTCTTAGTTAGGGAGAAAAACCAAAGGAGTAGAAGATGGCTATTAATGGAGCAAAATGGAACATTTTTACTTATTCATTTACTTTTCCTTATTTATTCACTTATTTTTCTTTGTCTGCATTCTACTGCAAAATATAAGCACCATGAGGGCAAAGATCTTGCTTTTTTGGTCACCGTTGTATCCCAGTGTATAAAACGGAGCCTGGATCATATGGGGCTTTCAATTAGTATGTGTTAAGTGAATAAGTGACTGAATATGTATTATGTATTATCCCAAATTGAGTACCTAGGAGAGATCTTTAGGTCTGTAAAGTCGTGGTATTAAAACCACTTTTGGTTCAGTGCTCCTACACGCTTATGTCCAGAGGGGTTGTAATGTATGATAGCAATCACTACTGATTGCTAAGAATTAGAATTTTAAGAGCTCTGGCTTGGTGGAGACTGAGGGCCATATGACTGATCCAAAGTTAGAACAATCCAATCAATTTCTTACCAATTCTCCAAATTTAAACCATGAACAAGCTACTCTTTACCAAGGATGATAGAAGCTAGAGGAGAGGACCCAGGCTCTACTGCTGGGTTTGGCCCAAACTTAAGGTCAGCTTTACTTGTACAGACATTTAGTCACCTTGCCACAGCCCAAATATTCTGCTGTAAAAACTCTATTGTTGCACCCTTTTCCAAACCACTTCCTCTCTTACACCAAGGAGACCTGTTGGTCACTTTGTTGTTGAGATGCTTTAAGGAGAGTCACTGGAAATTTGGGGTTCAGGAGTTCAAGAAGTTTATTCTCTACCACCTCAGACCCGTGAAGTGACTGAGAATAGAAAGAGCTTAAACCCAAAGAGAACACATTGATTGGGTCCATCGCCATTTCACAGAGAAAAACACTGGTGATTAGGCAACCCTCCCCAGGAAGATTAACAATTGCTAATCTAGCTCCTCAGCCACGGTACTTCAGTTCTGCATTTCCAAAGCTGGTTTCTAGCTTCTATATTACTAAGGCTAGCCACAAGAGCCCCTCTTGCTTAGCTAGAGCACTGAGTTTGAAACAAGCTAGAGCCTTATGGGAATACAGTCAACTCCGGAACCTTCTGCTGTAATTAGGTAAGTCACACGCCTAGGTTTGCCAGGTCAGTTCCAGTTTACACGTGATGTTCTGGAGTGATTTATTAATAGTTTCACCAGAGGTATCTCAAAAGTAACCCAGTTTGATGATGAATTATATGAAAGCTCAGGGATAAGTCATACATAGTACTTGAGCATTTGCATTTGGAGGATGGATTCTGTTACTGGAGTAGCACAACCAACTATTTAAAAGGATACCCAGGTTAGCATCAGAGGTATATGATATTGGATATTGATAAGTAGACTCAAAATGAATTAAATACTTATTACATTATAACTGTATTTAATAATGTAATAAATATTTGAATTCTGGCCTTATAGTCCCAACAGTGTATGAGAAAATGGCTATTTTGCAGCAATAACTACATCAAAAATAATTGTAATATGAATACTTTGCACTTGTACAGTGGATGATATGTCAAAATTTCTTTGTATGTATTATCTTATTTAAACATAATAATGACAGTTAAGAAAAGTAGCTCCTTTCCCCCTATTTTTTTTTGCAAGTACAGAGTGTTATGAGAATTTTATATTTTAATGTGTTTATTTTGTATTAAGACGTGATGTTACAAAAAATCTTTGCCAAATGGAATTGACTATATCTGGAAAGCTGTAATCTCTCACCACTTCTGTCTGTAGGTTCTGGTTCATTGATTAGTATTTAGAGACAGTTGAATGCAGTTCTAGATAAGAGCAAGTCTGTAAACACAGGTGTTCCAGGCTAACAAATCTCTAGAGGAGCAAACACCTATCTCGGCCTCATTAGACACCTAATCTGATCAACTGAGATAACTGCTTCAGGTGGATTAAAAGTAATACTTTGCTTCTACAAAGGGCTTTTCTTCAAAGTTCAAAACACCAATTAGTGTGGCAATGCATGCTTGGAATTTAAGAACTATACACACACACATACACACACCTTTAATTGCTCTGCTATGTGTAGAGACTTAGCTATGGGACTTCAATTAAATTAAGTAGCGTAAAAATTAGAAATTTAGGAAATCTGCATCTAGTATCTGCCAGTAAGTAGAATAAAACTAAACTTGTAAGCACTTCGAAAGCGTTACCCTAAGTAATCCCAAGCCAAACAGCTGCAGCACTTCGTGACCAATAAGTGGGCCCAGAAAACGCAATAAACAAGCCCTTAAATTTACATGGAGATTTTACCTTTTCAAAACTCTTTTGAACACATTATTTCATTTAGTCCATAAAATTCCTTCATGATAATCTGTGAGACTGTTATCATTCCCATTGTACAGAACAACCCAAAGAAAACAATTTTCTTAAATTTGTACAGTGTTCTCTAATAAAGTAATTTCATATATATTATTTCCATGATTCTCAAAGTTGGTTAGATTTAAAACTTTTTCATATATAATCTTACTTGGAATCTCAATATGAGTAATCTGAAAGCAGAGGTGCTCAAGTGCAGGGTGAGAGGAGTAGAGGATCTTTCCAAGCCTCATCCTCTTGGACCACTCCTCGTTCCAGCACGCTCCTCCTAAAGCATGTCTTTGGAACACCCAGAACAGACATCCTAGTAACATTTTCTTTCTTTATTTTTTTTGGTGAGGAAGATTGGCCCCAAGCTAACACATCTGTTGCCAATTTTCCTCTTTTTGCTTGAGGAAGATTGTCCCTCAGCTAAAATCTGTGCCAATCTTCCTCTATTTTATATGTGGGATGCCACCACAGCGTGGCTTGATGAGCAGAGTGTAGGTCTGTGCCCAGGATCTGAACCTGCAAAGCCCGGGCCACTGAAGCAGAGTGCATGAACTTAACAGCTACGCCACCAGGCTGGCCCCCATCCTAGTAACGTTTTTAAAAAGTGTTTCCTCATTTCTTATTAATCTTGTGAGGAAGTCATATGATTTATTAAAAGAACTTAATAAATGGAGGTTCAGTGATGACAATCATTTTGTTTGAAAGTAAACAGTTAACACACAGCAATAGAGGACCTTGAACCTTGGATTTATGGTCCCCATCCATTACTTTTCCACTGTTCAAGACGTGGTAAAATTGAAATTCCAAACGATCAGGCTCTTTATGAATCTGAGAAAGAGCTGATCTCCTTGTTCTGCAGGTCTCCATGTCACTAAGTTGAATAAATGGAAGAATTGATCAATCCATCACTGTCCTGGCTGAGATTTCCAGCAGTCAGCTTAGTCCCACTTTGGTCAGATGGAGCAGAGAGTCTTTCTTTTCTTTTACTTCTTGAACTTCCAGGTGTTCAGACCCTGGTCTCTATTATGAGAGAGCTTAAGCTATCTTTGGCTGGTTCATTGGGGATGAGTCTTGGATAACAGAGGAGGCTTATTCCTTCTTGCAAGGTCCCTAGTAGATCAACTGACTGCTGTTGCCTAGTGTCGTCATCCAACTGCATCCCGAAAGAAAACTAGATGCTGATTAAGCTCTGCACAGCTCACTGGCACTCCCAGTGGACAGCATCTTCACATGTATTGCACGCATTCTCCTTTTGTGTGGTTCCCTTTTTCTCTCTGATCCCCTTTCTGCCAGTTTGTATTGAGTCAGAGGATGCTAAAAAAAAAAGTTTCTGTCCAATTGTGCATCCAAATTTTAGTCACTACTTAGCCCACGCTTTTAAAACTTATGTTGAAGTATGCCTCATTTATTTTCTGGTTCTACTATGACCCTTTCTTCCAAAATCAGTGCCTAGTTCATGTCCAGCTTTCTGGAATGGTGAAAAGAGATTATATGAGTGAGGTAGCCTAAGGATTAATACTTTGAAATATTACACTGCCAAACGTCTATTTATCATCTATCTATCTACGCTGTCTATGAAAATAGCTATCTTAATCTACTAAGTGATGTAGAAAAAAGGATTTTCTACTACAGAGGAAATATATGTCTGAACTAAATAGGTAATTTTGGGATTCTCTTAATATTTATATATTTATCAAGATAGAGGGTTCAGAAGAAGTGGGTATTAATGTGTTAAATTCATTGAGCACCTACACAATGGACTAAAGAGTTGACATAAACGACCACGTTTTAATTCTGATAAAATCTCTGTAAATTTGGAAAACTGAGTAGACTTTAAGATTCAAAATAATGCCAGATGGAAGAGTGGGTGGGGAGACATTTTGGGGCAACCTGTCAGCTTGGTGTTCTCTTACATCACCTTATCTATCTATTCTTTAAAGCTTGCTCCCATTATAGGTGATATAGTGATTGTAACAGCAAAAGCAGTAGCATTATTCTCCAGGATCTCAAAAATTTGATGCCATAATAAGAAGCAGAAAATAAGTTTAGAGATTCTAAAATATGTCAGAAATTGAAAAAGTGAATTCTTAATTGTTTACTACTCACTTCATGCAAGTTTCTATATCATTGAATATGTATAATTATTTTCATTATTGTCGCTTTTTCTTATTGTCACTTTTCATTGGGCACCTAAATACAAAGATATCTTGTTCTCAAGATTTTTTCCTCTGATCTTATAATAAAATGGTATGACATATCCCTTATGTTATCTCCATTCTGGGTAACTTACTATCCAGAGTAAAGTCTCTGAACCACCCACCAGGGCTCACTACTTGCAGAATTATTGAAGACATCTCGTAGAGCAGCTTTAGTGGACCCCTTTATGCAGGCACTAGCAGTTCTTAAGTATAATAAAAATGACCACCATTTCTGATGCATCACTCAACATCCCTACGACACTACTATATCATAGTATTTTCAATTATTTGGAAGTTATGTATATAATATTAGATACATTTAATGCCATGAACCCTGCAATATCTAAAGAGCTCAACAGAAATACATTTCTAGCCCAGAAAATATTCTGCATAATGAAGTTTAATCATCTAAAAAATGTTTATTCATCTCATTCACTTGAAATGTTGTTAACATACTTAATTACATTTCTCTCTTGTAATTAGTAGAGATATTTGGTAAAGTACCATGTCTTCTTTGACAACTGAAAATACTGGAGGATCTTCAGGTCATTGGTCTGAACTTCAGTTCTCTTTTTATATCACAAGAGATAATGACGTAAAAGACAGTTAGAATCGACTCAAGATTTACCATAGGTCCACAGACTCCCTACATGTTTGTTTTTTTTTTTTAGTTTTTCTTTTCTTTCCTGATAGCGGGCATCAGAAAAACATTGAATGTTTCAAAATAGCTGAATAGTTGTAAAGAAATTACAGATTTAAAAACAGTATGTTTCATTACCATATGGCACAGATTGAAAATAGGATTATTCTAAATATATTTCCTTTAAAAATTAAAGTAAGATTTGTTTTATAAAATTTGTAATTATTAACAGTTTTTTAGATTCACATCTGTTTTATATAATTCACTAAAACTGTACATGCTTTCAGACTGTCCATTGAGAGAAGATGTCTCAATTCAGGGCACCATCCAAATATAGAGGCGTTATGAGGGCTCAGGATATTAAAACCAGCCAAGTAATTTGAGAGTTTCAAAAGACAATATAAAAGTCTTAAAATGTCCATATCTTGGTATGACATTGCATCCTTTAGTGACTGATCATTGGAATTCAAATATATTGAATTGAACTGAAATCACCACAGTTACTAGACAATGCTAACATGTTAGATAATTTATGTATACGGGAGACTTCCTTTGAAATAATCCAGTTGAGAGAAACTCAAGTTATCAAGAGTGCTGTCATTAAGTATATAAAGATAATTCATTCACTCATTTAGCACTTATTGAGTATTCATTTTATGTCAAATCCTACAAACATAAAGATGAATACACAGACCTTAGAATAAAAGATAAATAACTCTGTCCTTTTCCTCAGTGTTAGAATAAGTGGCATGATAAACAAACAAACAGTACAATAAAACAGAGGAGAATAGAAGTGTGAAGAAATTAGGTAAGAGGGCAACATGGAGGGATGTATCTCACATTGAAATTATTTCCTGTAAGGAGTTTGATTTTGAAAGACGATAATCATCACCATGGAACAAAGAGGTGAGGGCATTTCAAGAAGAAACTTCAAATAGTTTGTTATAATAGGAGGAGCTAGTGTAAGGCTGGAGAGGGAAGAGCTGTGAAAATTGATGAGCTGAAGAGACAAGGCAAGCTTAGGTCATGATAATACATTTACACTCTATCTCATCTGTAATGTCCAAAGTCTTTTTTTATCATTCTGTATTACAGGATAGAGTATCTCTCTTTCTCTCTCACATCTTTATGTCTACATCTATCCGCATCTCTCTTTAGTAACAGCTTTATTGAGATATATGTTACATGCCACCATACAATTCATCTACTTAAAGTGTACAATTCCTTGTTTTTAAGTCTGTTGAGAGAGTTTTGGAACCATCACCACAATCAAATTTAGAACATTTTCATGAATCCAAAAGGAAAAGCTGAACACACCGGCAATCACCCCTTCTATTTCCCTCCAACCCCTTCAACCCTGGGCGACAACTAATCTATTTTATGTCCCTATAGATTTTCATATCAGGGACATTTCATATAAAAGTACAGATCTTCCTTGACTTATGGTGGAGTGACGTCCTGATAAACCCATCGTAAGTTGAAAATATTGTAAAAGTCAAAAATGCATTTAATACCCCTAACCTACCTAACATCACGGCTTAGCCTAACCTACCTTAAATGTGCTCAGAACACTTACATTAGCCTAGCATTGGGCAAAATTATCTAACACAAAGCCTATTTTATAAATAAGAGTTGGATATCTCATGTAATTTATTGAATACTGCACTGAAAGTGAAAAACAAAATGGTTGTCTGGGTACAGAATGGTTGTAAGTGTATCAGTTGTTTATCCTTGTGATCGCGGCACTGACTGGGAGCTCAAGCTCGCTGCCACTGCACAGTGTCACCAGACAGTATCCTACTGCATATTGCTAAGCCAGGAAAAGATCAAAATTCAGAATTCAAAGTATGTTTTTTACTAAATGCATACTTCTTTTGCATCATTGTAAAGACAAAAAATTGCAAGTTGAACCATCTTAAGTTGAGGACCATCTGTAATCACAAAATACATGTTCTTTTATGCCTGGTTTCTTTCATTCTTAGAATGTTTTCAAGGTTCACTCATGTTGTAGCATGCATCAATACTTCATTTGTTTTTATTACTGGCAAATATTCTATTGTATAATATACCACATTTATTTATCTATTTATCAGGTGATAGTTGAACTGTTTCCATTTTGGAGCTGTCATGAATAATGTTGCCTTGAAAATTTGTGCACAAGGCTTTTAGCTATATGTTTTCATTCACTTGGATATGTAACTAGTAGAAGCATTACTGGGTAATATACTAACTCTTTGTTTAGCCTTTTGAGGAACTACCTATTTCCAAAATAGCTGCACCATTTTACATTTCCACCATCAGTGTATGAAAGTTTCAAATTCTCCACATGCTCACCAACATATATAGAAAACTTTTTAATTGCAGCCATCTTCATGGGTATTAAGTAGTATCTCATTATAGTTTGATTGCAAATGTTTGATTACTAATGATGTTGAACAAATTTCATGTGCTTATTGAGCATTTGTACATATTCTTTGGAGAAATTTCTCTTCAGTTATTTTGACCTTTTTTGAATTGGGCTGTTTGTCATATTATTATTTAATTATGAGTGTTATTTATATTTTAATTCAATTGTCTCATCCGATATATGGTTTGCAACTAATTTTTCTTATTCTATGTTTTTACTTTATTGATGTTGTCTTTTGAAGTGCAAAGGTTTGCAATTTTCATGGAGTTTAATTTATCCACATTTTATTTTTATGCTTGTGCTTTTGGTGTTATAGCTAAGAAATGATTGCCTAACCAAGTTCATGAAGATTTACCCCTATGTTTTCCTCTAAAAATTTTATAGTTTTAGCTCTTACGTTTAGATCTTTGGTCCACTTTGAGTTTGTTGTTGTTGTTTGTTTTTTTGTATCTGATGTGAGGAAGGGGTTCAACTTCATTATTTTGGGTGTGGATATCCAGTTATCCCAACACCGTTTATTGAAAAGACTGTTAATTCCTCCTCATTTAAGTTTTTTGGCTTTCCTGTCAAAAATCAATTGACCGTAAATGTAAGGGTTTATTTGTGGACTCTTAATTCTATTTCATTATCTATATGTCTATCACTATTCAAATACCATAGTGACTTGCTTATTGTAGCTATGTAGTAAGTTTTGAGAATAGGAAATGTGAACACTCCAATTTTATTGTTATTTATCAAGGTTGTTTTTGCTATTCTAGGTTCCAAGGATTTCCACATGAATTTTAAAATAAGCCTGTCAATTTCTGCCAAAGATCATTCTGGGATTTTATATGGTTGTATTGAATCTGTAGATCTATTTTGGGAATATATCTTAACAATATTAAGTCTTCCAACCCATGAACATGGGATGCCATTTCAGTTATTTAGGTTTTCTTTAATTTCTTTCAACAATATTTTTTTTTTAGTTTTTAGGATATAAGTTTTCACTTTTTTATTTAAATCTATTCCTAATTATTGTTTTTGAGATACTGTAAATAGAATTGTTTTCCTAATTTCATTTAAAATTAGTCATGGCAAGTGTATAGAATGCAATTGATTTTTGTAATATTTACCTTGTATCCTCCAACATTAGTGAACTCATTTATTAGTTCTTATAGTTGTTTTAGTGAATTCCTTAGGACTTTTTGTATTCAAAGTTATATACCTGAAAATAGAGACAGTTTTACTTATTTTTTACAAAATGGGTGAATTTATTTTCATTTCCTTGCCTATTCTGGCTGGAATTTCCTATATAATGTTGACTTAATGTGTTGAGTGAATATGGGCTTCTTTTTCCTGATTATAGGGAGCAAGTATTCAGTCTATGACTATGATGTTAGCTGCAGATTTTTTTCCTAACTTCTCTTTACCAGGTTTTGGAAGATCTATTGATAGTGTTTTTGAGTATATATCATTAAGGGATATTGGGTTTTGTCAAATGTTTTTCTTTATCTATTGAGACAATTATGTTGTTTTGCCCTTTGTCTATTGGTATGGTATATTACATTAATTTATTTTCAGATATTGAACCAATCTTGCACTACTGGGATAAATCCCACTTGTCATAGTGTATAATCCTTTTATATGTCACTGAATTTGGTTTGCTGGTATTTTGTTGTAGATGTTACATCAATATTCATAAGTGATTTGGTTTGTAGTTTTCTTTTCCTTTGTTATCTTTTTCTAATTTTGCTGTCAGAGTAATTCTGGCCTTATACAGTATGTTGGAAAATATATCTTCCTTTTCTATTTTTTGGTAGAGTTTGTTAAGAATTGGTATTAATTCTTCGTTAAATATTGGGAAAAATTTACCAGTGAGACCATCTGAGCCTAGGCATTACATTTTTATTGCTAACTTATTCTCTTATTTTTCATGAGTCTATTCAGATATTCTATTACTTCTTAAGTCAGCTTTGGTAGTTTTTGTCTTTCTAGGAATTTGTC
Source organism: Diceros bicornis minor (assembly GCF_020826845.1). NCBI lineage: Eukaryota > Metazoa > Chordata > Mammalia > Perissodactyla > Rhinocerotidae > Diceros > Diceros bicornis. The sequence continues at coordinate 9,171,438 of NC_080749.1, read as the reverse complement.
CATTCCATCTAATATATGTAATTTTTAAATTATCATTTGTACATAGTATTCTGTTAAAATCCTATGTCTTTACTAAGGTTGGTAGTAATGTTTCATTTCTGATTTTTGTAATTTGAGTCTTCTCTTTTTTTTTTTTTTTTTGTGAGGAGGACCAGCCCTGAGCTAACATCTGATGCCAATCCTCCTTCTTCTTCTTCTTTTTTTTTTTTTTTGGAGAAGATTGGCCTGGAGCTAACATCCGTGGCCATCTTTATATGGGATGCCGCCACAGCATGGCTTAACAAGCCGTGTGTTGGTGCGCGCCTGGGATCCGAACCTGTGAATCCTGGTGCGCGCACTTAACCGCTTGTGCCACCGGGCCGGCCCGCAGTCTTCTCTCTTCTTTTTTTTTCTGTTTAACTAAAGTTTTGCTAATTTTGTTGATCTTTTAACAATCCAACTTTTGATCGAGTTGATTTTTTTCTATTGTTTTTCTAGTCTCTATTTTCACTCTAATATTTATTATTTCCTACCTTCCACTTCCCTTAGGTTTAATTTGATCCTTTCTTTTTAGTGGCTTAAGGGAGAAGGTTAAGTTATCAAGATTTTTCTCTTTTTTAATACTTGGTATAAATGTCTCAGTAAGCACTACCTTTGCTTCATTTCATAAGTTTTATCTGTCATACCTTCATTTTTATTAATCTCACAATATTTTCTAATTTTCCTCATCATGATTTCTTCTTTTTGTCAATGGTTATTTATAAGTGTATCTTTCAATTTCAACATACTTTTAAATTTCTCAAGTTTATTTCTGTTATTTTCTAATTTAGTTCCATTGTGTTTGGACAACATAGTTGATATAATTTCAATCATTTTCAATTTACTGAAGGTTGATGTAGGTCCACACATATGGCCAATTATGGAAAATATTCCATGTGCATTTGTAAAAAAATGTGTATTCTTCTGTTTTGGGACGGAGTGTTCTACAGATGTCTGTTAGGTCTACTTGGTTTACACAGTTATGTCTTTTGTTTTCTTGCTGATATTATTCTTACTTGTTCTAACCATTATTGAAAATTGAAGTCTCCGACAATTATTGTTGAATAGTTTTTTTTTCTCCCTTCAGTTTTCTGTCAGTTTTTGCTTCATATACTTTTGGGCTCTGTTGTTAGGTCCAAAAATGTTTATAATTGTTATATATTGCTAATGGATTGACCCTTTTATCATTATAAAATATTCTTCTTTATCTCTAGTATTGTTTTTATTTTGAAGTCTCTTTTGTCTGATATTAATTGTCACTCCAGCTTTCTCATGGTTGCTGTTTGCATAATGTTTTTAATGTATATATATTAAAAACCAAAAAGAAATGTTGTTATAATTATTACTCTGTATAATTTTCTGTCTTTTAAGGCTAAGAGAATAAAGGAAAGCAAGTTTATATTTAAAGTCTTGTTACATTAACTTCTATTTAATATTTCTGGTTATTTTTACTTGTTCCTGTTCAGTTACCAGATTCAGTTACCATCTGGCTTCATTTCCTTATTCCAATACAGCTTTGCCCCCACCTCCCTCCTTTGTGATTTTATTGACATATATATTACATGCATGTTACAGGCCTGCCAATACAATTATTTACTTATTTTCTAATACAAATGCTGTATAATCAGTTAACAGAATAAAGCAGAAAAATATGCATTCACACAGTCTTTTACAGTTATATAATTCCCCTAACTGGTGCTCATTGTTTGTTGGTGTAGATTTAAATTGCTGTCTGAGGTTATTTGCTTTCAACCTGAAGATCTTCATTTAATATTTATTATAAGACTGGTCTGTTAATTTCAATTTCCTTTAGTTTGTGTTTATTTGGAAATGTCTTTTCTAAACTTTCATTTTTGAAAGACATATTTGCTAGATATAAGGATTCTTGGTTGACAGTTCTATTTTTTCTTTCCATACTTAGAATATGTCATCCATCTTCTGTCTACACTATTTCTGATGCAAAATAAGCTATTAGTCTTATTGAGACTATCTTGTATACAATGAGTTATTTTTCCTTTGCTACTTTTCAAGATTTTCTCATTATCTATAGCTTTCAGTATTTTTATTATTACAAGTCTGTTTGTGGATTTATTTATGCTTATCCTATTTGGAGTTTTTTAAGTTTATTTACTGTGTAGATTAATTTTTTTCATAAAATTTAACAAGTTTTCAGCCTTTATTTCTTCAAATATTTTTTCTGCTTTTTCTCTCTGTTCTCTCATTCTAGTACTAAATTCACATGTATGTTTGTGTGCTTAATGGTATTTCACGTTTCTCTGTTCTTTGTTCTTCATTCTTATTTCTCTCTCTTTTAGATTGCATTATCTCTAACAACCTATCTTCAAGTTCACTGACTGTTTCTTTTGCCAGTTCAAATCTACTTGATTTAAGCCCTTCTAATGAATTTCTTTATTTTATTTGTTGTACTTTTTAACTCCAGAATTTCCATTTGGGTCTTATAAAAATAATTTCTATCTGTTTATTGATATATTCTATTTGATAAGACATCACCATCATGCTTTCCTTTACTTCTTAAATGTGGTTTTCTTTAGATTTTTGAACATATTTATAATGGCTTATTGCAGTCTCTGTCTATTAAATCCATCACCGAGCCCCCTCAGAAGCAGTTTCGTTTTCCTGATTTTGTTCTTACATATGGATCATATTTTCCTGTTTGTTTAAATGTCTTATAATTTTTGTTGAAAATGGGACATTTAGATAATATATTGCAGCAATTCTGGATACTAATTCCAGCCCGAATTTAATGCTTGTTATTGTTGATTTTTGTTTGCTTATTTGTTTGATGACTGGGTGGAATATTTTAGTGAAGTTAATCTACCTCATAGTGTGAAGCCTCTAGTGTTAGTCCTCAGAGGGCAGAGCCTTAGACATGCACACAGTCACTTGGGATGACAATGGTTTTGGCAAGGCTCTCTCTGTCTATTTTTTCAATTGCCCTGAAAACTTGTCTGCCTCTGTTGGTATCACATCCAGGTGTTGACTTTGATTTAAAATAGGTTCATTACTCTATTGCTTTTAACCATATCTTGGGCCATAATTGCTCTACAGTCTGATCCAATTAAATCTGGGCCCTTTTACATGGGTAGGTTTCTAGGTTAATCTTTAAAGGTAATGCTTAACCTAGGACGGCTCTTCTTTGCTGTTTATTTCCAAGGTTCTCTCTGGTAAACCAACTGGTCTACAGTTGAACTTCTTGCTCTCATTAAGTGAACTACTTCCTCTTAATTGCTTGCCGCCCAAATCTCCATTGTTTTCAAGAGTGCTCTTAGGCTTGAAATTCCTGACACTCTGTTTCAAATAAAGTAAGTTCCCTTGGGGAGACCTTCAGAGCTTTCTGTTCTTAGGGTATACCACCTCCTGTGGGCAAAATCTCTGAGCTACAGTTCTGGAACTGGGGACAGGAACATCAGCCTGCCTCTCTTGGAGTGACACTCACGATTAATGCATAAAGCACTGTGTATTTTCAACTCCCCCCCCTATTGTGGGACTTCTGCCCTTCAAACAAGCTAGGGCAAGGGAAATCAGGCCCAAACAGTCTAAAAATGTTGTACCTGAAGTAGAACCTTTATTTTATGAACAAGGTCTAGGTGGAGGAAGGGAGACTTCAATTTCTCAGACACACTCACCTGGAATTTAGCCTGTGCAAGTATGTAGCTGGAGAAAATGGGCAATGCTGGTGACCTCTTCCTCCAGTGGAAATACAACAGTCCTTGCCTGGGAGCTGGAGAAAGAGGGAGCCCTGTAATTGTTGGCACAAGCGTGGGATGGGCTTTCTATCAGGTTAAGTGGGGAGGGATTAGGGAAAGAGCATGCTGTGATTAAATGCTACAAAATTTGCCTGTTCTTAACTAGTTTTAATAAATTTTCTTGAATAACTATTTCTTCATTTTCTGTGTGCCACTGAGACAATGTCAAAGACTTTATTTTTTATGGCATTTACCATTATGCTTGTTTAGTCAGGGAGCAGGTCTGTGGATGTCCTCATGCCCTCATCTTGCTTATGTCAACACTTTTTTTCTTTTTTTTCTAATACTCCATATGTACTTTATATTGTTTTGTTTTTTTCAACTTACTTACCTGAAACTTTATGCCTGCTGATTAGTAACTCCTAATTTCCCCCTCCCCCAGTCCTTGGTAACCACCATTTTAGTCTTTGATTTTATGAGTTTGACTATTTTAGATATCTCACATAAATAGAATATGCAGTACTTATCTTTCTATGTCTGGTTTATTTCACTTAGCATAATGTCCTCAAAGTCCATCCGTGTTGTCACATATTGCAGAATTTCCTTATGTTTTTAATAAGGCTGAATAATATTCAATTGTATGTATATACCACACTTGCTTTATTCTTCAGTCTATAACTGGACATTTAGGTTATTTCTACGTCTTGGCTATTGTGAATAGTGTTGCAATGAACATGGGAGTGCTAATATTTCCTCAAGATCCTGATTTCAATTCTTTTGGATATATATCCAGACATGGGATTGCTGGATCATATGGTAGTTTTATTTTTAATTTTTTGAAACACTTCCATAATGTTTTCCATAGAAGCTGCACCATTTTACATTCCCACAAACAGTGTGCAAAGATTCCAATTTCTCCACATCCTTGTGTAGATTTGTATTTTTTTTTTTTTTGATAATAGCATCCTGACAGGTGTGAGGTGATCTCATTCATTGTGGTTTTAACTTGCATTTCACTGATGATTAGTGATGATGAACAGTTTTTCATATACCATTGACCATTTGTATGTCTTCTTTGAAGAATTATCTATTCATGTCCTTAGTCTATTTTTTAATTGAATTATTATGTTTTTTATCATTGAGTTTTATGAGTTTCTTACCTATTTTAGATATTTAGATATTAACCTCTTATCAATTATGTGGTTTGCAAATATTTTCTCCCATTCCATAGGTTGCTGTTTCACTTTGTTGTTTTCTTTGCTGTGCAGAAGCTTTTTAGATTGATGTAGTCTCATCTGTTTATTTTTGTTTTTGTTGCCTGTGCTTTTGCTGTCATATCCATAAAATCCTTGCCAAGACCAATGTCATAAAGCTTTTCTCCTGTGTTTTCTTCTTGGATTTTTTTTAGTTTCAGGTTTGAGTTGATTTTTGTGCATCATGCAAGTTAGAGGTCCAATTTCATTTTTTCACATGTTGATGTTCAATTTTCCCAATGCTATTCGTTTAAGAAACGATTCTTTCTCCATTGTGTATTCTTCACACTCTTGTTAAAAATCAATTGATCTTGTTAAAAATCAATTGTGTACTTATTTCTGGGCTTCTATGCTGTTCCATCGGTCTCTATACCTGTCTTTATGCTGGCACTCTACTGCTTTGACTACTGTAGCTTCATAATCGAATTTGAAATCAGGAAATGTGATGACTATACCTCTGTTCTTTCACATGATTGATTTGGCTATTCATGGTGTTTTGTGGTTCCATATGAATTCTAGAATTGCTTTTTTCTATTTCCATAAAAAATGTATTTCATATTTCCATAAAGATTGCATTGAATCTGTAGTTCTCTTTAGGAAGTACAGATATTTTAACAATATTAAGTCCGTGTACATGGAATGTCTTTCTATTTGTTTTTGTCTTATTAAATTTCTTTCATCAATGTTTTGTAGTTTTGGATAAATAAATCTTTCATCTCCTTAATTAAATTTATTCATTAGTATATATTCTTTTTGGTACTATTGTAAATGGGATTGTGAATCAGCAATCAAAACCTCCCGACAAAGAAAAACCCAAGAGCAGACGGCATCACTGGAGAATTCTACCAAACATTAAAGAAGAATTAATGCCAACGTTTCTGAAACTCTTGCAAAAAATTTAAGAGAAGGAAACACTTCCAAATTCATTTTATAAGGCCAAAATTACCCTGATACCAAAACCAGAAAAATATACCACAAGAAAAGAAAACTAAAAGCCAATATCCCTGAAGATATAGATGCAAAAATCCTCAACAAAATACTATCAAACTGAATCCAACAGCACATTACAAGGATCATACATCATGACCAAGTGGGATTTATTCCTGGGATGCAATGATGATTCAACATACAAAAATCAATTAATGTGATACACCACATCAACAGAATAAAGGATAAAAATTATATGATTGTCTCAATAGATGCAGAAAAAGCATTTGACAAAATTCTACACTCTTTCATGATAAAAACTCTTCAACCAACTAGAAATGGAAGGAAAATACCCAACATAATAAAGTCCATGTATGAAAAGCTCACAGCTATCATCATACTCAATGGTGAAAAACTGAAAGTGTTTCCTCTAAAATCAGGAACAAGGCAAACCTGCCCATTTTCACCACTTCTATTTAACATAGTACTGGAAGTTCTAGTCAGAGCAATTAGAAAAGAACAAGAAATAAAAACCTCTGAATTGGTAAAGAAAGTAAAATTATCCTTCTTTGCTGATGACGTGATCTTATATATAGAAAATCCCACAGATTCCATTGAAAAATTTGTTAAAACTAATAAATTCAGTTAAATCGTAGGATACAAAATCAACTTACAATAATCAGTTGTATTTCTACACACTGTCAATGAACTAACCGAAAAGGAAATTAGGAAAATAATCCCAACACTTTTTAATTCTTTAACATTTATTACCTATACATTGATTTAATTGGTAATAAAAGCAATGATAGTGACAATCTTGCCTTGTTGCTGATTTTAAAGAGAATGCTAATAATATTTCACTATAATAGTATACCTTTTACTTTTGATTTTTTAAACAGCTTTATTGAGATATAATTCACATACCATAGAACTCGCCATTTAAAGTGTATAACTCAATAGTTTTCAGTACATTCACAGATATATGCAACCATCACTGAATCAATTTTAGAACATTTTCATCACCTTAAAAATGAACCTGTACCTATTAGCTATTATCTCACTATCCTCAATGCCCAATCCCAGTTACAACCACTAATCTCTTTTCTGTCTATATACATTTCCCTATACGCATGTAATCATATGATATGTGGTATTTTGTGACTAGTTCCTTCCACTCAGCATAACGTTTTCATTGTTCATCTATGTTGCAGGATTTCATTACTTTTTATGTCTAAATAATATTCCATTGTATGAATATATCACATTTTTGATCCATTCATCAGTTAATGGACATTTGGTTTATTTCCCTCTTGTATTAACCAAAGTTCTTTAGAGAAACAGAACTACTAGAATATATGTGTATAGTGTATATACAATATATATACACTATACACATATGTGTGTGTATATATATATATACATTTGTATATGTATATACACATACATACGTGTTTGTGTGTGTGTGTGCGTGTGCGTGTGTGTGTAGAAAGAAGTTAATTATAAGCAACTAGCTCATGTGACTACAGAGGCTGGTAAGTCTAGATCTGCAGTGTGGGCAAGCAAGTTGGACACTCAGGAAAGCCTGTGGTGCAGTCCCAGTTTGAAGGCTGGTGGACAGAGCCCCTGGAGAGCCGATGGTGCAGATAAATCCCAAAGACTGTCTTCCAGAGAATTCTCTCTTGCCCAGAGAGGCTGATTTTTGTTTTATTCAGGCCTTCAACTGATTTGATGAGGTCTTCCACATTATTGAGGGCATTCTGTTTATTCAGAGCTCACAAATTTATTTATTTTGTTTTTATTTTTTTGTGAGAAAGATCAGCCCTAAGGTAACATTCATGCCAATCGTCCTCTTTTTGCTGAAGAAGACTGGCCCTAGGCTAACATCTATGCCCATCTTCCTCCACTTTATATGGGATGCCGCCACAGCACGGCCTGACAAGCGGTGCATCCTTGCGCACCCGGGATCCAAACCCAGGCCGCCAACAGCAGAGCGCGCACTTCACCGCTTTTCCACGGGGCCGGCCCCCAGAGCTCACAAATTTAAATGTTAATCTCATCCAAAATCAGTCTCCAATTTGACAAATAAAATTAATCATTACACACCTTTTAACAGTTTTCAATAATGCTGCTATAATCATCTGTGTACAAGTTTTGCATAGACATATGTTTTCATTTCTTGTGTAAATATATCTAGGAGTGAAATCCTGGGTCATATGATAGCTCCATGTTTGTTTGAAGAACTATGAGACTATTTTCCATAGTGATTGTACCATTTTACATTCCAGCCAGCAGTGTATTAGAGTTCCTATTTCTCCTTATCTTCACTAATGCTTATTATTATCTGACTTTTTAATTCTAACCATCCCAGTGGGTGTGATGTGATATCCCATTGTGATTTTGATTTGCATTTTTATGATGACAAATGATGGTAAACATCTTCTCAGAAGCTTAGTGGTGATTTGTATATCACCTTGGAGAAATGTCTATTCGGATACTTTAAAATATTTTTAAAATCTTCTAATACTTTTATGTTTTATTTCTTACATATAATTCTTTGATCCATGTTTAGTTATTTTAGTAAATGGTGTGAGGTAATGTTCAACTTCATTCTTTTGCCTGTGGCTATCTATCCAGTTGTCTCAATACCATTTGTTAAAAGGACTGTCTTGCCACATTGAATGATCTTGACCATTGTCAAAGATCAATTGATGATACACACATGAGTTTATTTCTGAGCATTCAATTCTATTTCATTGAATTCCAGTGGCACAGTGTCTTGATTACGATTGCATTGTAGAAAGTTTTGAAATAACGTAAGTCTTCTAATTTTTTTCTTCTTTTCAAGACTATTTTGGCTATTCTGGGTCCCTTGAATTTTAGAATTTACTTGTCAATATCTGACAAGAAACCAGCTGAGATTTATATAGAGTGTGTTGAATCAGTAGTTCAATTTGGAAAATATCGTCATCTACCCAATCAGTATTCATTCTTCTGATCCCTGAACGTGGGATGTTTTTCTATTTATTTAGATATTATTTAATTTCTTTCAAGACTATATTGTTGTTTTTAGGGTATAACTTTTTCCTTTTTTAAAAAAAATTTCCTAAGTATTTTACTTTTTTGATGCTATTTTAAAAGGAATTATTTTATCATTTTTTTAAGTTTGTTTATTGACAGTGTATAGAAATAAAATTGACTTTTTATGTTGGTCTTATATCCTGCATCCATGCTGAATTCATTTATTAGTTATAATAGTTTTATAGTGGATTAGGAAATATCTGTTTTATAGCCTGCTTTTCATCCCAGGCAAAATCTCTGAGCCAGAGCTTTGGACCTGGGGTGGGGACAATGACGTGCTTCTCTCTGGGTTACTGCCTTGCTTTAGAAGCTAACTTCTCAGTGAAGAGGGGACAGTTTGCCTCTCTTGGCATGGAACCACTGCCTTACAAACTAAGCAAGAGTGATTGGGGCCCCAGTATTCTCAGTGTTGTCATGCACAAAACAGAGCTCCCATTCCACAAGTGGGAACTTCAGAGAAGTTATAAATGTGAAAGACAATTTTTTTTTTTAAGTTTCAGAAATAAAATATGGGAAAAAATTGTTTATGACTTCTGAAAAGGAAAATTTTTTAAAATAAAATATCAACAAGTAAATTATATTCTTAGTAAATTTGACTATAGTAAAGAATTTATGTTTTCAAAATATATGAGCAAAAAGATAGACCATATTTTGGGGGAAGATGCTTGAAAGAAATACCTCTTGCAAATGACCAGTTCCAGGAATAAATATAGATCTCCAACCTTTGTATTTATCAAAAATACCTAAAGGACTTCTAAAAGTCATTTTTAAAAAGATAAACAGTCCAATGGAGACATGGCTAAACGTAACAAGCAATACACAAAGGAAAATACCCAGAAATAATCAGATAATGTAAATTAAAACCACAACTAGGTACTATTATTCACTTATTAGGTGGCATAAATAAATAAATTAAACAAAATAAATATTTCGATAAAGTTGAGTGTTTTTTAGGAGATGAAGCAACAAGGATTGTAATACATTTTTGATAAGAAGAAAGTAAGTAAAGACGTTTTGAGAAAAACGATGGCACTAACAAGTCTGAAGTAGCACACATCCTAAATATAATTCTACTCTTCCATCTACATCTTAATGAAATTCAGGCACAGTTAGAGGGAGATTTTTAAAAATATTTATGGTAGTATTGCTTACAATGGCAAAAAAAAAAAAAAAAAAAAGCCAAACAAAGTCAACCAACTGCCAACAATAATTAAATTATAATATTGTAAAACTTGTGTGATAAATCTAAAGCAGTTTTTATAAGATGATTTATAGTCTTAAATACATACCAGAAATAAAGCTGGATATCTATGATTTAGGCATCTGTCTTAATGAGATAAAAAAGAACAAAAAGAAAAGCTAAAACCGTATAGAAATATAAATGTTTCTCAAAGTGCAGAAATCACTGACATAGACATAAAATAGAAAAATGCATCAATAAAGCTAAAAGTTGATTCTGTGAAATGTGTAAAAATTTGATAAATGCTGAGATGAAATAAAAAACACCAGTTATCAATATTAGAACTGCATAAAGGGATACTGCTATAGATTCTACAGACAAAAATATATAATGAAGGGTTATTTTGAACAAATTCCATATTTATAACTTTACTTACAAAAATTGATAGAAGAAAAAGAAAATCAAAATAGTTCTATCAGGAAATTATTAAATAAAATTTCAAAAAATATCTAGACATATAGATAACTTGAGAGATTAATTGATACATTTGAAAAATATCTTCCCAAAACATCAGTATAAACATACATACACACAATAGTCCCAGATAACTAATAAATAAGCCTCCAAGCAGTTAAGGAAGAAATAACACTAATCTTTAGCAGATCCTTCAGTAAATATAGAAAAAGTACTTCCTAAACCTTTTTATGGGGCCAGCATAACTTCAATACCAATATCTGATAATAATATTACAAGAAAGGTGATCTGACGGAACAATTTCTTTTATGAGCACAGATGCAAAATTCCTAAGTAAAATATTAGCAAGTCAAACATAGTGACATATAAAAAAGATGCTATGTCATGCTCAATTAGAATACATTCCAATAATGCAAGCTTGGTTTACAACTTGAAAATCAATCAAGGTAATTCACTTTATTAAAAAGAGAATATGGACAAAAACATAAGCACATCTTGATAGATGCAGAAAGAACATTTGATAAAGTTGAAAAAAATATTCATAATAAAATTCTTAATATACTAGGAATAGAAGGAAATTCTCTCAATCTGACAAAAAATATCCACAAAAAAAATACACTCTAGGGCCAGCCCCTAATGGTTAAGTTTGGCATGCTCCGCTTTGGCGACCTGGGTTTGGTTTGCAGGCCGCGGACCTACACCACTCATCTGTCAGTGGCCATGCTGTGGTGGTGGCTCAGTTACAAAAAGAGGAAGATTGGCAGTGGTTGTTAGCTCACAGTGAATCTTCCTCAAGCAAAAAAAAAAAAAATATATATATATATATATATTTACATATATACATAGTCTATATCATACTGAATGGGGATTCTATTGAAAATTTCCTGCTGAAATTGAAAGCCAGCCACGTGTCTCAGCTCCCTCCTTAGTATTTGGTCTTAGATATCACATGAGGCAAGAGATAACAAAAGAAAGAAAGTTATAAGGACTAGAAATACTTTAATAAAACTTCCATTTATTTGCAGATAGCAAGATTGTGTATATAGATAATTCAAAATAAACTAGAACTAATAGAATCATTAAGTGAATTAGTAAGATCCCCAAGCACAGAGTATATATACCAGCAAAACACAAATCAAAACTAAAATGTAAATAGTGGTACCATTCCAATGGCATATAAACTTCAAATATTGAAAAATAAATTAATAAAAGTATGCAGGACCTCTACACTAAAAAACTCCCAGAAATTATTGAAAGGAACTGAGAAAAACATACATAAATGGAGGGATATACCATGTAAATAGATTGGAAGACGCATTACTCTAAAGAGATTACTTCTTCCTGAATGAATTCATAGATTCATTTAAATTCCAGTGAACAAAACAACTAATTTGGCTAGTTTATTCAAAAATTAATATGAAATGCAAAATATCATGATTAACCAATTCACTATCCTATAACAGCAATGTGAGAGGTCTTTCTCTACCAGATAGCAGTAACTATCATAAAGTCATAGTACCATAATTACACAGTGTGATATTGGCACCAGAGAAGATTAATAGAAGAATGGAATAAAATTAAGAGCTCAGAAGTGACCCAAGCATCTGATTTACAGTAAATTTTTCACAAACAGTCCTTTTCAAAAAATAGTGCTAGCTTCATTTGATAGCCATCTGAAAATAAATTAGTAGTTGAGAGTATTGGAAAACATGTTATTTGTATATTTTATTATTGCTTTATGCTATAAAATCCTGATAATCTTGAAGAAACTTTGTAATAGATTAGATGAGAGATAAAAATGAATCCGCACTTAGGGATTGAAATGAAGATTGTGATAAAAGTCAATCTTACAAATTAGCTCATTTTTGTTTAACCTCCTATTAGTGTTGTGCTGATATATGATTAACAATCAACGGTCTGGGGGAAAAATGTGTACGTAGGTCTGTATACGCTTTCTAAAAATTACTAATATAGAGGATATGAAGCACACAGTATATGAATAATAATAAATCTTACAATATTGTTTATTGTAAATTCCATATAGCCTATTGATTCTCACAAAATGCTTTTGTAGACTTTTGCTGGACTCTGTATTTGTAGCCAAACTACAGCTGCAATTCAACCATGAATTGACAAATAGAGCTGCATCCCAATCCACTAACTCTATTCCCCATAAATGTTTTGTCATTAATCTGGCATGTGATCTACTAGTATACTATTTCTCATTAAACTAAGTATTCTTTGTTAAACTGAAACCACTTTCAGTTTTAGTACTAGACACAAGAATCTTATAAGTTATTTCCCATTATTAACACCTCCACCATCAATTTAAGACTAGACAATCAACAAAACAATAAATCAAGCCCTGATTTGTAGCATCTACCAATTTTTACAGTGTAAATACTCCCACCTTGGCTGATTTCTAGCTACCAAGGTAACGTCACTGAGTTGGGAAGAGAAGTGCAGTAACACATTATATAGTACATCTACACACAGATACAATAGATGCAAACAACCTCAAAAGTATAGAGAATGGTAAAATGCCGTAAAATAATTGGGAAGTGATAAGCTTGAGTATTATTGTTTTTTACAATTTAATTTAATTATAAATATATAATTTAATTTTTAATAATGACTATTTTTAAGGTCCAGCTCTCAAAATTCCTGAAAATTTAACAAGCTAGCTCTAATGCACCATAGCCTCATAAAGCCTTGTCTCCCATCCCCTTTTACAGTAAATTCAGTAGGCTTTGATCACCTTACATTTATTTGTCAGGGTCCAATCATTACTGTCTTATGCTGCTTTAATGGTTTTATTTTTTTCATATTTTCTCTCTAATTACATTATAAAAAGTTCTTTGGGGGGCCGGCCCGGTGGCGCAAGCGGTTAAGTGCGCGCGCTCCGCTGCGGCGGCCCGGGGTTCGCTGGTTCGGATCCCGGGCGCGCACCGACGCACTGCTTGGCAAGCCATGCTGTGGCGGCGTCCCATATAAAGTGGAGGAAGATGGGCACAGATGTTAGCCCAGGGCCGTCTTCCTCAGCAAAAAAAGAGGAGGATTGGCGGATGTTAGCACAGGGCTGATCTCCTCACAAAAAAAAAAAAAAAAAAAAGTTCTTTGGCACACAGATTTGCATTCTCTACTCAATCTAGCATAGACCTTCCTTATCTACAGCTCATAACGCAAACATTTGTTTCTTTCTAACATAGATTCCAAAGGAGCTACTTAAAACCACAATTCTTTCTACACAAAGAAAATGTAGTGGTATATAAAGACAGAAAAGCTATTAAGAATAACCAGATCATCAATGTCAATTATCAATGAATTCTCATGTATTTTAAATTATAAATGTATAAGCAAGCATTGAGGATATTTACTATTAATAATATTAGCTATAATTTATTAAACATCTATGTTCTGACTTTATTAATATTATGCATATATGTATCCTATATATATCCATTTCAGTCTCACAACAAAATCTCCATGTTAGGTACTACATTTTACATTTTGCCAGAGTGTTTCAAATATGTTAAGACTTCCCCCAAGTTTACATATCAAATTAGTAAAAGAGCCAGTATTTAAACTGTGGTCCGTCTGACTGAAAATCTATGCTCTTCGCTACTGCACCACACAGCCTTCCTGTTGTGTCCTACAGACATCTTATTGATCTTACCAAAGAGGGTTTATTATTAATTATTTCTTCAGTGGAGCCTGAGTGGGATATGGAGAATGTGGGTGAAGTGGGAGATAAGAGGAGAGTGCAGGAAGAATAGAGGGTGGTATTTCCTACTGAAACTATGGTATCATGGAGATAGGGAAAAAAAGAAAAAGAAATGAAGAAACCATAACAAAAGTTATGTCCTGGCAGATGTATTAAATCTCTCTCAGCTGACAAACCCAACCTGGAAGGTCTATTATGTACATGAGTGGAGAGGAGGCATGAAGTAGTAGAGTCAGCAAGGCAAAATGCAAAAAATAACAGCACAAACTTAAATTTAAGAACAATTGGAGTGAAAGTGGCAAGTTGTTTGGATAAACTACATCACTATCACATGTGCAAAGTGTCCATTTGTGAAAGTGATCAAGATCCATCTACTGGGTTTTAACAGGATAGAACTTTTCTATTGCTTCCTTATGAATCAAAACCAGTATGCTTGGATGCTCGGCAGCTCTGTGGTATATGAAGTTGTGAACAATGCTTGCTCTTTTTTTCCAGTCACATAAGGTCCATGAGTGGAGAGGAGGGCATGGAGTGGTAGGGTCAACTAGGCAGGTAAGGTCAATATGAAGAGGTAAAATGCATTTGTGGAATTGTGGCAGCACCTCTGGATAATAGCGATGATTTTCCTTGCAATTCCTAAGAAATTTCTGCAGTTCTTCTTTGCCATTTTTCCAATTATTATATATAACAGTAATATTACAATAATTCCAAAATAAATCTCAAAAAATTTACTCTCTGGACCATAACATTGGAAGCTATCAGAGATAATCACTAAAATGAAGAGAGGTAGAGGGGAAGAGGAATAGGAAGATAAAGAGTGTGCGAGCAGGAGAGACAGAGAGAAAGATATTTACATTCTGAAAATGTGGAACAAATGTGGAAAGGTCTAGAGACAAGCATTTTGTGTGGATCATGTGCCAAAATCTGGACTGCTGTGGTGGCTATGGAAATGAGCTGCTTGGATTCCCAGTTGTGGAGAGCATAATTAACTGACAGCCCCAATGGTTGCCCCTCTGGATCTGCTACCATGTTCACATGGAGTCAACACTTTCCACAGCCTACCCCCTAGCAGGGACTGAGCAGAGTGTGGTTACTAACGCAGAGCCATTCTGAGGAGAGACAAAACTTGTCCAGTAGGAATCTTTGGCTCAAGTATTCCCCATTGACTTGACTGTACCTTCTAGGAACTGTGCTGCAATTCTAGATTCTTCATACTGAATCGTCCTTCCTTTCCTCTTCACACAGATGTCATACACGCATTAAGGTATGAAGGTGTTCACCAGCTTCTGCTATACCTCTCCTGCTCCCAGCAATATGTCTAATCTATTCTTGGCAGTCATGAAAAAATTGCCATTGGGTATTTCACATATGTTACCTTATTCAATAATCTCAAATCTCTGAAATTATTTGTGTAATCAATATAAGAGAGTTAAACACTGAAAACTAAATTAGCTAAGCTTACACAGTCAGCAATCTTAGGAGCTGAAATTTAAGTCTAGTCTGATGGACTTTAACTTGTACAATATTTCTACTATGAATTTCAAGAATATAATTCTATTGGAGAACATTTTCTATAAAAGTATTTATAAAACCTATATATTAAAATAAAAATTATAATATAAATGTCAACTGGTCCCTAGAGTCCAAGTATTGTGTTTCTTTTGACTTTTGACTTTCTTTGCCATTAGATTCATAGTTGCTACACTCAAAGAAAATATGGAAAGAGAGATTATTATTTAATTTTGGCAAGAGATTGTATTGGTTTGGTGATGTATAGAAATCACGGAAAAATCTTTGGGAATTTCTAAAGATGGATTATTTTTATCTTTTCCCAAGTCTAGTGATCACATTCATCAACATTAATGAACCTGTTAGTGGGGAAGTAGGTTTAGCATCATCTCCATGAACAAAGTACTTGCATTAGAAAAGATGGTAAGTATTGTCTAGAATAATTAATGACAAAAGATTAACTTCTTTTTCCAATATCTCTGAATGTAGGCCATGGGAAACCTATTAAATGTCACCATAGCAGCTACACTGATAAAATAAGCATATATAGTTTACTTAATAAGGGGCTAAAACGTGGTAGGTACCTATACCATTATGATGACCTGAGGTGATTTGTTTTTTGCTGTTGTTGTTGTAACGAAACTAAAACGGCAAATGTTTTTAGTAAAAACTCTGAATCTATAACTAATATATTCATTAAGAATCTCCTCGGAGGAGAGCCTTATGATATTGTGTCAGTTTTCAAAAGCAGTGTATCTGATGCCTTCTTTATGAAGCTTTCTGAGATAATCCTACATAGGTGTGATGCCTGTATTAGTTGGGATTCTCCAGAGAAATAGAATCAATAGGAGGTGTGTATATTTACAGTAACATATTTACTTTAAAGAATTGGCTAATGCAATTACGGAGGCTGGCAAATTTAAAATCTGCAGGATGGTCTGGCAGGCTGGAGACCCAGAGAAAAACTTGATGTTGCAGTTCAAGTCCAAACGCCATCAGGCTGAAGACCTAGGAAAGAGCCAGTGTTTCAGTTCAAGTCTGAAGGCCTTCTGCAGCAGAATTCCCTCTTGCTAGTGGAAGGTCAGTGTTTTGTTCTATTTAAGCCTTCAACTAATTGGATAAGGTTCACCCACATTATGGAGGTCAATCTGCTTTACTTAAAGCTCACCTATTTAAATATTAATCTCATCCAAAAATTCTCTCACAGAAATATCCAGAATAATGTTTTACCACATATCTGGGCACCATGATCCAGCCAAAATGACACATAAAAGTAATCATCATAAGTCCACCCCTTGTCAAATTGATACCCACATGCATCTTCTTAACTCATACTTAATCTCCAAATAAAGAGTTTAACAAGGTCATACATCTGACTAACATGATACAACTATCTTGTTTACAACCAAAAATGCCCTAACTCTTTCCTCAGAAGAGGATGCAAAGCCCTTGGGTGATGTTTACTTTTCTCCTTGAGATCCTATAACTTAAATGCCATGATATAAATTTAACAATATTCAAATACTGTGATATAAAGTCAATACATCTTATATTACATGAGAGAGGAAAGAAAAAACACTAATTTATATGCAGACACATATTCATAACATAATAAGGAAGAAATACTCATGACAATTACAGCCCTCATTTCTGTAGTTGATTACATTGTTGAAACTGGTTTTTATAACTATCTTTCACTACCCATTCTGTATTGCTTTTGCCCTCAGCAAGTACCTCAGCTAGTCATGGCTCTCTACTTGGTGAGGTGACCAAAACCTTCATTCCTAAAGGGTCTGGGTCATTAGTACACATGCCTTTATTGGGTTATTGCAGTTTTACATTGAGTTTAATCACAGGGAATAGTTATACAAAGAGACATCATAAGGGATCTCCCGTATTCCAGATATACTCTTCCTTACCTGTTTTGGAGAAGCAGTCTAACTTCTCCTTGGTAGTCAGGATCAATCATTCCAGCCAACACTGTAATTTTCTTATTTGCCTGTTGAATTAGAGGAATGAGGAGCCCAAAGTGGCTAGGTGGCAGTCTTAACTTCCAATTCAATGGAATCATTGTTGTGTCTCCTGGTGGTAGCATTCCTTTTTTTGGAAATAAGATCTTTAGGTCAGCAGAGCAAAAGATCGTGAAGACAGGAGACAACAATTTTGCTAGCGAGTCCCTAGGGATAATAGTGAGTAATGTCACTTCCATTTCCACCTCTTGATTCCTGGACCCATGAATCCTGGTTCTGTGATAAATAGTCCTTCCCGCCATAATAGCTGTCACTCCACCAGTCAGAGTAGGAGCTTATGAAGGTTGAGTTTTAGCTCAGATTCATCTCTCAGTTGGTCCAGTGGGTCCCCAAACCCATCTTGTGGTTATTTCCCCAGTTCTGAAATGCATACTAGGAATCAACATACTCATCAGCTAGCAGAATACTCACATTTGTTCCCTGACTTGTGGAGTAAGGGCTATTATGATGGGAAAGTCTATGTGAAGACCACTAGAACTGCCTCTACTTAGGAAAATAGAAAACAAACAAAACCTACCACATTCTTGGAGAGATGGCAGAGATTAATGCCACCATCAAAGACTTGAAAGATGCAAGGGTGGTGACTCCCACCACATCATCATTTAACTCGTCTGTTTGGCCTGTGCAGAAGACAGATGGATCTTGGAGAATTACAGTGGATTATTGTAAGCCTATCTATGTGGTTATTCCAATTGCAGCTGCTCTTCTACATGTAGTTTCATTGCTTAAGCAAATTAACACATTCCCTGGCGCCTGGTATACAGCTATCGATCTGGTAAATGCTTTTATTCTCTACCCCTGTTAATAAAACCCACCAAATGCAAAGCCAGCAATGCACCTTCAGTGTCCTACCTCACGGGTATATCACTCTCCAGCTTTTTGTCATAATTTTGCTCACAGAGCTCATGATCACCTTTCTATGCCACAAGCTATCATATTGATGACATTATGCTGATTGGGCCCACTGAGTAAGAAGTTAGGAACTACTTTAGCCTTATTGGAAAGATATTTGCATGTCAAAGGTGGAAGATAAATCTTCTACCCCAGTGAAATTTCTAGAGGTCTATTGGTGTGTAGCATGTCAAGATATTCTTTTTAAGGTGAAGGATAAGTTGTCTCATTTGGCCCCTCCTACAACCAAAAATTATGCACAATACCTGGTGGGTATCTTTGAATTTTGGAGGCAACGCATTCCTCATTTGAGTGTGCTACTATGGCCCATTTACTGAGTGACTCAAAAAGCTGGCAGGTTTTTTTGGAGGGGAGGACCAGAATAAAAAATAAAAGCTTGGATCTGGTTTACAGATAATTCTGCATAATATGTAGGCACAACTTGAGAATGGACAGCTGCAGCACTTTTCTCCTAAAAGTTCATTGGTTCATTGAGGCTGAAGGTAGCTGTGAGAAAAGCATGCCAGTGAGTCTCAGATTAGTGAGTCAATAAAGAAAACACTGACTTCTTAGATAAAGTTAGGATCAGAGTTGGGGAATTCAAAGAAGCCCCAGTAAAAATGCTGGAGAGAAGAAGGGACTCTGATGCTATGTTAAAGGTGAGCTCTCCATATGCTTTTTTTAATACGAATAATCAGATTATTAACATATCCTATAATAAGTGCTAGAAGAACAACAACAAAATCATAGGGTGATGTAAAGAAGAAAGAACCAGATGAGGGAACCAGGCAGGATTTCCTAGAATAGATAATTTGAGCTGAGTTTAAAAATGAATAAGAATTAAGAATCCAGAATATGGTGGTCAAATGGAAGGTGAGACTACAACCATGGAGCTGTGGCAGTGTGCTCAGAATTAATTTCTGGATTTTTGGTAGGAGTTGAAGCTGAAGAAGAAAGCAGAAAATAAAGGGTGTGTTTGTCATACTGAGGAGTCTGAATTTTACCAAAAATAAAGAAGGGGCATGCATTATCCTTGGTACATTTTTTAGATGCTTTATTCTGGACAAGTTTTCTCTTGGTCCTGATCCTCCATGTAGTGTGTTTCTGCTCTTTTTTTTTTTTTTTAATTTTTTGTTTATTGCAGTAACATTGGTTTATAACATTGTAAAAATTTCAGGTGTACATCATTGTACTTCTATTTCTGCATAGATTACATCATGTTCTCCACCAAAATGCTAATTACAACCCATCACCACACACATGTACCGAATTATCCCTTTCACCCTCCTCCCTCCCCCCTTCCCCTCTGGTAACCACCAATCCAATCTCTGTCCCTATGTGTTTGTTTATTGTTGTTATTATCTACTACTTAATGAAGGAAATCATACGGTATTTGACCTTCTCCCTCTGACTTATTTCACTTTGCATTATACCCTCAAGGTCCATCCATGTTGTCACAAATGCCTGGATTTCATCGTTTCTTATGGCTGAGTAGTATTCCATTGTGTATATATACCACATCTTCTTTATCCATTCGTCCCTTGATGGGCACTTAGGTTGCTTCCAAGTCTTGGCTATTGTGAATAATGCTGCAATGAACACAGGGGTGCATGTATCTTTACACATTGGTGTTTTCAAGTTCTTTGGATAAATACCCAACAGTGGAATAGCTGGATCATATGGTAGTTCTATCCTTGAAATCCATACTGTTTTCCATAGTGGCTGCACCAGTTTGCCCTCCCACCAGCAGTGTATGAGAGTTCCCTTCTCTCCACATCCTCTCCAACACATGTTGTTTCCTGTCTTCTTAATTACAGCCATTCTGACGGGCGTGAGGTGATATCTCATTGTAGTTTTGATTTGCATTTCCCTGATAGTTAGTGATTTTGAACATCTTTTCATGTGTCTGTTGGCCATCTGTATATCTTCTTTGGAGAAGTGTCTGTTCAGGTCTTTTGCCCATTTTTTAATTGGGTTGGTAGTTTTTTTGTTGTTGAGATGCATGAGTTCTTTATATATTTTGGAGATTAAGCCCTTATCAGAAGTATGGTTTGCAAATAACTTCTCCCAATTGTTAGGTTGTCTTTTCGTTTTGTTCATGGTTTCCTTTGCTGTGCAGAAGCTTTTTAGTTTGATGTAGTCCCATTGGTTTATTTTTTCTATTGTTTCTCTTGCCCGGTCAGACGTGGTGTTTGAAAAGATGTTGCTAAGACTGATGTCGAAGAGCGTACTGCCTATGTTTTCTTCTAGAAGTTTCACATTTTCAGGTCTTACATTCAAGTCTTTAATCCATTTGGAGTTAATTTTTGTGTATGGTGTAAGGTAAGGGTCTACTTTCAATTTTTTGCATGTGGCTATCTAGTTTTCCCAACACCATTTGTTGAAGAGACTTTCTTTTACCCAATGTATGTTCTTGGCTCCTTTGTCAAAGATTAGCTGTCCATAGATGTATGGGTTTATTTCTGGGCTTTCGATTCTATTCCATTGATCTGTGTGTCTGTTTTTGTGCCAGTATCATGCTGTTTTGGTTACTATAGCTTTGTAGTATATTTTGAAATCAGGGAGTGTGATACCTCCAGATTTGTTCTTTTTTCTCAGGATTCCTTTAGCTATTCGGGGTCTTTTGTTGTTCCATATAAATTTTAGGATTCTTTGTTCTATTTCTGTGAAAAATGTTGTTGGAACTTTGATAGGGATTGCATTGAATCTATAAATGGCTTTAGGAAGCATGGACATCTTAACTATGTTAATTCTTCCAATCCAAGAGCATGGAATATCTTTCCATTTCTTTGTGTCTTCTTCGATTTCTTTCAGCAATGTTTTATAGTTTTCGGTGTACAGATCTTTCACCTCTTTGGTTAAGTTTATTCCTAGGTATTTTATTCTTTTTGTTGCAATTGTAAATGGGGTGGTATTCTTAATTTCTCTTTCTGCTACCTCGTTGTTAGCATACAGAAATGCAACTGATTTTTGTATGTTGATTTTGTATCCTGCAACTTTCCCGTATTCGTTTATTACTTCTAAGAGTTTTCTGGTGGATTCTTTAGGGTTTTCTGTATATAAAATCATGTCATCTGCAAATAGTGACACTTTCACTTCTTCCTTTCCAATTTGGATCCCTTTTATTTCTTTCTCTTGCCTGATTGCTCTGGCTAGGACTTCCAGTACTATGTTAAATAGGAGTGGTGAGAGTGGGCATCCTTGACTGGTTCCTGTTCTTAGAGGGATAGCTTTCAGTTTTTCACCATTGAGGATATTAGCTGTGGGTTTCTCATATATGGCCTTTATTATGTTGAGGTACTTTCCTTCTATACCCATTTTATTCAGAGCTTTCATCATAAATGGATGCTGTATCTTGTCAAATGCTTTCTCTGCATCTATTGAGATGATCATGTGATTTTTATTTTTCATTTTATTAATGTGGTGTATTACGTTGATTGATTTGCAAATGTTAAACCATCCCTGCATCCCCGGAATAAATCCCACTTGATCATGGTGTATAATCTTTTTAATGTATTGTTGTATGCGATTTGCTAGTATTTTGTTGAGGATTTTTGCATCGATGTTTATCAGTGATATTGGTCTGTAATTTTCTTTTTTTGTGTTGTCCTTGTCTCGTTTTGGTATCAGGGTAATGTCAGCTTCGTAGAATGAGTTAGGGAGCTTCCCCCACTCCTCAATTTTTTGGAAGAGTTTGAGAAGGATAGGTATTAAGTCTTCTTTGAATGTTTGATAGAATTCACCAGGGAAGCCGTCTAGTCCTGGACTTTTATTTTTGGGGAGGTTTGTGATTACTGTTTTTATATCAAATTAAATAATGATTACATATATATCACAAAATTAATAAATCAAGCAGATTTTTCTACATAATTCATGTCAAATTTAACAGTCTCTTCACTGATTCTTTGTACTGAGAAAGGGTATTTTCATTGTCCCCCTCGTTCTTAAGAGTGACAATAGACTTTCTGTAATCTTCAACTTCTTTAGTACCAAGGAGCTCTTCTTTATTTAATTCCAGATTTTTCTCAGCAGCTTTAATTTGGAGAAGTGTTTCCAGGACATTTTTTTCTGAGGAGCTATTTTTCCATACATACTCTTCCATGTCTGCTTCAGTCTTATTTTTCTCCCATTCTTCGGTTTTCCAAGACTCATGGTATAAAACTGTTAGCAGATACACTGCATAATCATAATTCTGTCTCTTTAAAGGGCACCTATCTGTTCTGATGGTAAGCACATCTGTGGTCTTGCAGTATCGCTCCCCTACAAGTTTAATAAGTTTCTTCTTTGCATGATCATCTAAATTCAAACTGGAAAGTTTAACCCTTAAGGTTACTACTTGTGCTTTGGGGTTTCGAACAGATGGTCCTGATGAAACATAATCAGCTGTTTCAATTTCAACTGGAAAATGCTTCTCGCATTTCTCATCACTGTCCAGTGCAGCTGGCCACTCAGTGCAGAAATCTCTAAGAGCTTCACAGTGCTTTTTAATTGCTGCAGGAGTCAAATGCAGAAAATTGGGGATCTTTAAAAGTTCTAGATTTCCCTCCTTTGCCATGGGCACCCCCTGTTTTACTGGATAACCCATTCGAATAGGAAGAGGTACTGCAGAGGGCTTAAATGGTACTGCAACAAGGTAAACACTAGGCCAGTCCTGGTCAACAGCCATTTTCTCTGTCCTAGGAGGTAGTGCTTTTCTTCTCAGTGGCCTTTCATGTTTGGATGTTCTTTCTGTTGTACGCGGGCTTGGTGCGGGAGCGCCAGTAACCAGAGACACGGCGGTGGAGAAGGCCCGCAGGGTCCTGGCCCCCGGCTGCAGAACCAGCCACGCGGGGAGCGTGGAGGCCGCCATGCGTGCGAAGATGGCAAGCCCCTCTTGATATCCTCAGTTGCAACAGTCGACTCTCCCTAATGGACTTGCTCTGGACTCTCTCCCTGGCTTGTTCAGTCCAGACTGCTTTCGGTAGACAGCTGGCTCATTTTGGTCTCAGTGAATTCACATCGTCACTCTTAGTGGGTGTAACTGGTTGAAGTTGAGGTAATGTATATGACTTGATGGTGGCAAGTGAATCTTAGTGCTAAGTGGTATAAGGAAGTAAGTTTAAGAAAAATCTGACGCCTGGAGATCAGTATTGCTTTCTCACAAAAGAAGGCCTTCTTTTCATCACTAGGATCAGAACTAAAGCTGAGTGTATTTGTGTCTCAAAAAAAAAATTCTTTAATTTACTTCCTCATCAGGAAATTCTACAGTTACCACACCTGTACATCATTGTCAATGGAGAAAGTAATTTTGGAATTTGTTCAGATCCAAGTGGCAACAAGAAAGATTATAAATAAAAAATGTTTTGTTTTGATGTTTGCTGTACCCAGCCCTGGATACCTGTTTCAAATAAGAAATTGTGTATTACATACAGATCATGCAAGACGGTAGATAAATAATATATAGTTTTTAGTCTTACTCTGTTTCGTTGAAATCTTTTTTTAGTTTACAAAATAAAAAACAAACAAAAACATCCCAGTATCATCTCTTATGTACCTAATTAAAATTACTCAAGTCATCTGACAGCAGTGATTTCTCTGATCCAAGAAGGGGCATAATTATCAAGATAGTCTCAACTTTCTTAATTTTTTAAATTCAGAATACTAATTTAATTTTGAGATTCTCAAATCTATTTCATATACAATGGGGAGATACATGCCTATGGGGTGTTAATATTCTCCTTTTCTTTTGAGGATATTATAGGAAGAAATTATATTATCTTACATAGAAAAACAAGCTTGTAGAAAATATAAATAGGCATTGGGATAGAGGAGGTTATTAATGAAAGTGATTTTTTGAGAATTATTTATTCAAAAAATAATGATTGCTTACTTTAAATGACTTAGATAAAGACTTCTGAATACCAGTTATGAAACAAGTACAGACCAGTCTCTTTAAATTATACATTCTGTGGTTTTGCATGTTCTCAAAAGAACTAGGTATCTGAAAATACTTTTTTATTGAGATATAACTGACCTATAACCTTGTGTAAGTTTAAGGTGTACAACCTGTTGATTTGATATACTTATATATTGCAATATTATTACCACTGCAGAGTTAGCTAACATGTCCATGAATTCAGATGATTATCATTTCTTTTTTGTGGTGAGAATATTTAAGATCTAGTGTCTTAGTAACTTTCAGGTATATAATACAGTATTGTCAACTATAATCATAATGCTGTACATTAAATCCCCAGAACATTTTTATCTTCTAACTGCAAGTTTGTACCCTTTGACCAACATCTCCCCAATTCCCCCACCCTCCACTTGCTGGTAACTACCATTCTATTCTGTTTCTATAAGTATAACTTTTTTAGATCCCATATCTAAGTGATATCATATGTTATTTGTCTTTTTCTGTCTGATTTATCTCACTTGGTATAATGCCCTCAAAGTCCATCCATGCTGTTACAAATGGCAGGATTTTCTTTTTTCTCATGGCTGAATAATATTTAACTCTCTATGTATACCACATCTTCTTTACCCATTCATCCACTGACAGACACTTAGGTTGTTTCTGTATGTCGTCTATTGTAAATAATGTTACGATAAACATGGGAGTGCAGATATCTTTTCAATATCCTGTTTTTGTTTCCTTTGGTTATATACCCAGAAGTAGGATTATTGGATTACACGATAGTTCTTTCTTTTACTTTTATGAGGAACCTCCATACTGTTTTCCATTGTGGCTGAACCAATTTACATTCCCACCAACAGTGTACAAGGGTTCCCTTTTCTCTACATCCTTGCCAAAACTTGTCTCTTGTCATTTTGATGAAAGCCATTTTAACAGGTGTGAGGTGATATTGTACTGTGGTTTCAATTTGCATTTCTCTGATGATTAGTGATATTGAACATCTTTTCATGTGCCAGTACCATTTGTATGTCGTCTTGGGGAAGTAGACTGTGTGTCTATTCAGTTCCTCCACCCATTTTTAAATGGATTGTTTATTTTTTTGTTATTGAGTTGCATGAGTTCTTTATATATTTTAGATATTAACCTCATATCATATATAGGGATTGTAAATACTTTTTCCTATTTTGTAGGGTTGCCTTTTCATTTTTTTGACTGTTTCTTTTGATGTGCAGAAGCTCTTTAGTTTGATGTAGTCTCATTTGTTGATTTTTGCTTTTGATGCTTGTGCTTTAGGCGTCATATCCAAAAAAATTGTTGCTAAGACCAATGTCAAGGAGCTTTTCGTCTATGTTTTCTTCTAGGAATTTTATAGTTTCAGGTCTTGTGTTTGAGTCTTTAGTCTATTTTGAGTTAATTTTTGTGAATGATATAAGATAGGGGTCCAATTTTATTTTTCTCCTTGTTGTTATCCAGTTTTTCCAACATCATTTACCGAAAAGACTATTCTTTCCCCATTGAGAATTTTTGGCTCCCTTGTCACACATTAGTTGACTGGAAAGACAAGGGTTTATTTCTGGGATCTCTATTCTATTCCATTGGTCTATATGTCTATTTTTATGTCAGTACTATACTGTTTTGATTACTATAGCTTTGTAGCATGGTTTGAAATGGGAGGTGTGTTGCCTCCAGCTTAGTTCTTCTTTCTCAGGGTTGCTTTGGCTATAGGGAGTCTTTTGTGGTTCCATATATATTTTAGGATTGTTTTCTCTATTTCCTTGAAAAATGTCATTGAAATTTTGATAAGGATTGCATTGAATATATATACAGCTATGAGAAGTATGAACATTTTATTAATATTAAACATAAACATGTTTAATATTACCATAAACATGGGATATCTTTCCATTTGTTTGTGTCTTTTTCAATTTCTTTCATGAAAATCTTGAAGTTTTCATTGTATATGTCTTTCATTTTCTTGGTTAAATTTATTCCTAAATATTTTATTGTTTTTAATGCTCTTGTTTTTCTTTACAGATATTTCATTGTTAGTGTATAGAAAAGCAGCTGATTTCTGTACATTGATTTTTTTAGCCAGCAACTTTACTGAATTCTTTGATTAGTTACAACAATTTTTTGGTTAAGTCTTTAAGATTTTCTATATATAAGATCATATGTAAATAAAGACAATTTTACTTCTTCCTTTCTGATTTGGATGCCTTTATTCATTGTTGCTCTAGCTAGGACTTTCAGTATTAAGTTGAATAAGAGTGAAGAGAGTCAGCACCCTTGTCTTGTTCCTGCTCTTAGAGGAAAAGCTTTTACCCTTTCACCACTGAGTATGATCTTAGCTGTGTGTTTGTTGCATATGGCCTTGATTTTGTTGAAGTATGGTCCTTCTATACTCAATTTCTTGAGGGTTTTTCATCATGAAAGGATGCTGTATTTTGTCAAATGCTTTTTCTGCATTCATTGTGATGATCATATAATTTTACCTTCTCTTCTATTAGTGTTGTGTATGATATTTAGTAATTTGCATATGTTGAACCATCTTTGTATCCCAGGGATAATCCCACTTGATCTTAACGTATGATCCTTTTAACATGCTGTTGAATTTAGTTTGTTAACATTTTATTGAGAATTTTTGTATTTATATTTATCAGTGATATTGGTCTGTAGTTTTCTTTTCTCGTAGCATCCTTATCTGGCTTTGGTATAAGGGTAATGCTGGCCTTCCAAAATGAGTTTGGCAATATTCCCTCTTCTTCAATTTTTTGGAAGAGTTTGAGAAATATTGGCATTAATTCTTTTTTAAATATTTTGTAGAATTTACCAGTAAAAACATCTGGTCACGTGCTTTTTTTTGTTGTTGGGATGTTTTTGATTAATGATTCAAACTCCTTACTCATTATTGGTCTGTTCATATTTTCTGTTTCTTCATGATTCTGTCTTGGTAACTTGTATGTTTCTAGGAATTTATCCATTTCTTATAGGATATCCAAATTGTTGGCATATAATTATTCCTAATAGTTTCTTATGATCCTATGTATTTCTGTGGTATGTATCATCTTTCATTACTGATTTCATTTGATACTTCTTTTTTCTCTAGTTAGTCTAGCTACAGGTTTGTCAATTTTGCTCTTGATTTCAAAAAGACATCTTTTACTTTTGTTGATCTTTTCTGGTTTTTTTGGTCTCTTTTTTGTTTATTTCCATTGTGATGTTTGTTATTTCCTTCCTTTTGCTTACTTTGGGCTTAGTTTGTTCTTCTTTTTCTAGTTCCTTGAGGTGTAAAGTTAGGTTGTTTATTTGAGTTCTTTTTCCTTAGTATATGTGTTTATTGTTATAAACATCCATTTGAAAACTGCTTGCAGCGTCACATAAATTTTAGTGTGTTGTGTTTCCATTGTCACTTGTTTCAAGATACTTTTTTTTTTTTTCTAATTTCTTCTTTGGCCTATTGATTGTTCAGGAGTGTGTTGCCTAGTATTCACATGTTCATAAATTTTTCAGCTTTCCTCTTGTTGATTCTAGTTTCACATCATTGTGATTGGAAGAGATGTTTGGTATGATTTCAATCTCAAATTTGCTAAGACTTTTTGTGTCCTATTGTATGATCTATCCTGCAGAATGTTTTGTGTGCATGTGAGAAGAATTTGTATTCTGCTGCTATGGATGGAATGTACAATATATGTCTGTTGGGGGGCCGGCCCCATGGCTTAGCAGTTAAGTGCGTGCACTCCACTACTGGCGGCCCAGGATCAGATCCGGGCGTGCACCAATGCACCACTTCTCTAACCATGCTGAGGTGGCGTCCCACATACAGCAACTAGAAGGATGTGCAACTATGATATACAACTATCTACTGGGGCTTTGGGGAGAAAAAGGGGAAAAAAAGGAGGAGGATTGGCTATAGATGTTAGTTCAGGGCCCGTCTTCCTCAGCAAAAAGAGGAGGATTGGCATGGATGTTAGCTCAGGGCTGATCTTCCTCACAAAAAAAAATATATATATATACATACATATATGTGTATATATATACACATATATGTATGTATATATATGTATATATATATATATGTGTGTGTCTGTTAGCTGCATTTGGTCTCACGTATGGTTCATGTCCAACATTTCTTTGTTGATTTTCTGCCTGGATAATCTATTCATTAGTGTATGTGGGCTATTGAAATCCCTATTATTATTGTATTGTTGTCTATTTTATCCCTTCAATTTCTTAGTATTTGCTTAATATATTTAGGTGCTCTGATGTTGGGTGTGTATATATTTACAGTTGTGACATCTTCTTCATGAGTTGGCCACTTTATTATTATATAATGACTTTCTTTTCTCTTAGTATTGCTTTTGACTTCAAGTCTGTTTTGCCTAATATAAGTATAGCTGCCTTCACTTTCTTTTGGTTTCCATTTGCATGGAATATCTTTTTCTATCCCTGTACTTTGAGCCTGTATGCATTCTTAAAGCTGAAGTGAGTCTCTTGCAAGCACCCCATAGTTGGGTCTTATTTTTCTTAAATCCCTCCAGCCTCTCTGTGCCTTTTGATTAGAGAATTTAATCCATCTACATCTAGAGAAATTATTGATATTTAAGAACTTAATAATGCCACCATCTTAATTGCTTTCTGGCTGTTTTGTAGTTCTATTGTTCTTTTTCCTCTTGTCTTTCTGCCTACTTTTATGAATTGCTGATTTTCCATGATGGTGTGCTCTCATTCTCTTCTTTTTATCTTTTGTGAATCTATTATAGGTATTTGCTTTATGGTTACCATTAGTCTTACATAGAACATCTTATAGTTATAACAGTCTATTTTACACTGAAGCAATTTAACTTTGATCATATACAAAAACTCTACACTTTTACTTCCCCTTTTTAAGTTTTTAATGTCACAATTTACCTCTTTATCTATTGTGTATTCATTAACAAATTATAGCAGCTAAAGTTATTTTTAATACTCTTTTCCTTTAATCTTTATACTATAGTTAAGAGGTTAAGACACTGCATTGCAGAATTAGAGTTCTCTGAATCTGACTATATATTTACCTTTGCCCATGTGTTATATATTTTCATATGTTATCATGTTACTAATTAGCATATTTTCATTTCAGCTAAAAGAATTACTTTCTGCATTTATTTTAAGGCAAGTCTAGTGATGATAAACTCTCTCAGCTTTTGTTTGCCTGGGAAAGTCTTTGTTTTGTCGTTGTTTCTGAAGTACACTTTTGCTGTATAGGGTATTCTTGGTTGGCAATTTTGTCTCTCAGCATGTTGAATAAATATTCCCACTGTCTTCTGGTCTGCAAGGTTTCTGCTAAGAAACATATCAATAGCCTAATGAGGGTTCCATTGTAGATTACAATCTTTTTTTTGTCCTGCTGCTTCTAGGATTTTCTTTTATTCTTTGATTTTGGATAGTGTCTTTACATGTGTCTGGAGAAAATTGTTTTGAATTGAACTAATGTGGGAATCTATCACCTTCACGAACACGGATGTCCAAGTCTCTCCTCAAGTTTTGGAAGTTGTCTGCTATTATTTTGTTAAATATACTTCCTGCTCCCTTCTCCCTCTCTTCTTGTAGCTATCCATTGATTTTGATATTGGTACTATAGATCATGTAGTCTTTCTTCACTCTTTTTTATTCTTTTTTCTCCTCTGACTGGGTTATTTCAATGTTCTTATCCTCTAGCTCACTTATTCTATCTTGAGGTTGGTCTATTCTGCTGTTGATGCTCTCCATTACATTCTTCATTTCACTCATTTAATTCTTCACCTCCAGAATTTCTGTTTGCTTTTTTTTTAATAATATTTCTCTCTCTTTGTTAAATTTCTTATTTTGTTTGTGTATTATTTTCCTGATTTCATTGAATTGTCTTTCTGTGTTTTCTAGTAGCTCATTGAGTTTCCTCATTCTTTATTGGGTAAATCATAGATCTCTATGTCATTGAGTACGGTTACTGAAGGATTATTGTTATCTTTTGGTGGTGTCATATTTCCTTGATTCTTCTCGTTCCCTGGAGTTTTGCATTGCTCTCTTGAATTTGAAGTGTCAATTACTTTCTTCAATCTTTACTAGCTGCCTTTGAGTGTGATATATTTTTCATTGTACTTGCTTTATATTCTGAGGTGTTCTCCAATCTTGTATGAGTATGCCTGCTCCATACGTCTTTCTGCCTCTTTTGGCAGAGTTCTTTAGCTTGTAAGTCTTCTGTCAATCTCACAATACACCAGACCAGCTGCTGGAAACCTCTCTTTTGTTTTTCTGAAGGTGACTCTACAGCTCAAGGTTGTGGTTTTTCCCTTGCCTTCAGACCCTGACCTGTTTTTTGCACAGTCTTCCTGTCTACCTGAGCTCATTCTAATCATAGCCCTCGGGGGCATGCACAAGGAACTGACTGCAGAGTGAGATGATGTGTGGATTTGGCCCTTGGGGTGTTGGAGGTGCCCATGGGCCATTTGACAGGATTCCTGGGGGAGGTTTTCCCAGCAGCTTGTGAGTGGGCTTCCTGGTGTAGTCCAGAATGCAGTCATCAAGAACTGCATCTCTTTGATGCCCTCTGATATTCTATCCGCCTCTCTCCCAATATTCTCCTTTGCCCCCAATCATGGAGGTCCTTTTTCAATACTCTGGGTTCTTTGGGAGAAAAATGGGCTTTTTTAGCATCATCCCGCACAGTTGGGGAAGCTGTACATTCACTCACCACGCTCCCTTTCTCCTGCTATATAGATTTCTAGCCTCCTCTAACTCTAAGCTGTGTCACTTTGGGGTAAAGGAGATGCTGGCAAAGTTCTTCTTATCCACTTCAATGTGTCTGAACACATATATTTTTTTTTTTTCCTCCAAGAGAATGCTGAAACTTCTGATCAGGAACCTGGACTTACACACATGCTATTTTATCTGTGAGTGTCTGGGAAAGTCAGAATTATTCCAGTGCTCCCAGTGTGTGATGGAGAGGGACTGAAGCCAGTTAACAGATTCTTGCCAGTTCCAGAGCCTGTACCAAGGTCAGTCTATTACCTGATGCAAAAGTGGATGAGATTCCTTCTAGGCCCCTTTGCATATGGTGCTGGATCCCAAAACTCTCACAGAAGCACTTTTGTTCATGGATGGATATTAAATTTTAGTTGTTAAAGGAGGGACAAAAATGAGGAATGTCTAAGAATGCCATGATGCTGACATCCTTTCTGTCAAAGCATTTTTAGTGAACTTGGAAAAAAGGCTTTTAAAGATAACAGTATTTGGCTTCTATAGGAGCTCATCTAAGTATAGGGTTCATCTACATATTCCTTCACATTTTTGGCAGGAATTTATTAATTGAGTTCTCAATTCCTTGCCTCTGCCATTTGCTAAGGGCACATACACATACACACATACACACACACAGTCCCTGATCTCGGGGATTTCAGAGTCTATTGGGGAGGCAATTGGTTTATAAACAAATAATTTCATACAGTGCAATAGACCCACATCTTCTTTTGATTAGAAATTTGCAAAGAGCAACCTACTCATTCTAACAACCAAGTTAAGATGAATAAGTAACAAAATTTATTTTTTAAAAAATCCTGTTATATACCTAAGGACACAAAGAAACCTCCAAGACCAAAGTCCATGAAAATAAGATGTTTATTGAGAGAAGGTGCTTACTACAGCTCTTATTCATGTAGAAATGTCACACATTTGTGAAATTTTTCTACAAAAAATTGTCTCAATGAAGAAATTTTAATAGACAAATTAAGGAGAAAGCAATAAAATTTTAAATAAACTCAAAGCAGCCATGTGAACTCTAGCATGACAGACAAAGATGCTAATGAGCCCCAGCCTGCTCATCATATCTCTACCCATCCACTACCTCTTTCACATTACAATTTACAGATCACTGGAAGGGACAAGTTACTCATTTAAAATAAAGGGGAATAAGGACAGGAGAACTGAGAAAAAATCACCCTGATAGTCTTGGCTTTTAACTGCCAAGTCTGGGAAGGGGGCAGAGTTGAGGGGAGAGAAACTTCCCCAGAAATTTAGAGCTTTTCCAAAGGGTAGTGGTGTCTCTTTCAGAATACCAAGGCCAAAGTATCAGGGCTGAAAGAGTTCTCACAAGGCTCATAAACTTGGGGGATGAATTTGAGAACAAAGAGAACCTCAACAGCAGAGAATAAGCTATAAAACTGGCTGAGATATTTCATGGTTCAAAAATTTGGTGATTCAACTGTGAGGTTCAAGAATATCTCAGAAATATTGACAATGTTCAGTCACTTGTCTTTGTTGTAGAGAATAGCTTGACTTCACCTTCAAATTCTTTGAAGCCAACACGAAATGCTTCAAACTGAAGTTGCAGCAATTTCCAGACCAAGTTAAACTACAGATCAAATTAAGTCTATTTCTACTTCAGCAGCATGATATAGGAAAGGGAGTGCTTCTTTCTTGAGATAAATATTATATATTTAATTCCCCACTACTATTCTATAGAAAATGTCTAATATATGATAAAAAATCAAAAGATGTGGAAAAGTTGTCAAATATTGAAAGACACATGGACAAAATAAAAATATAACCAAATATAAATGCAAAAAAAATATTACATGGGATGAATAGCAGACTGGACACAGCAAAGAAAAATTAATAAGGAAATAGGACAAATGAAAATATTCAGACAAAAATACACACAAAAATAGATGTCACAAAATAGAACACAACATCACATCTCAGGTCTGTGGGAAGATATAAAATGGTATACTATATGTGTAATTAGAATTACAGAAGAAAAAGAAAAAAAAATGGTGCTTAAGAAATGTTTCAGCAGATAACAGTTGACAAATTTCCAAAACTGTTGAAATACATCAATCTACAGATCCAAGAATCTCAGCAAACTTCATGCAGGTTAAACACAAAGAACACCATTAATCAAGTTGCTGAAAACCAAGGAGAAATAAAAAGTGTTTAAAAGCAAGTAGAGGAAGAAAATGGACTTTAAAAGAAGGAGAAAAATAATATGAGTAATAGCTGACATATCACAAGAATTTATAGAAATAGAAAAATTGATTGACTTTTTAAAAGTACTTAATGAAAAAAAAGAGTTAATCTTTAATTCTACATCCCGTGAAACATATTTCAAAAGTGAAGGTGAAATAAAGATATCCTCAGACAGATAGAGATTGAAATAATTTGTTTTCAGTAGATATACACTACCAAAAAGACTGAAATAAGTACTTTAGAGTGAAAATGTGGGTTCTCAGATGAAAATTCTTATTTTTAGGAAAAAAAAAAAGGACTACCAAAAGTGTACTATGTCTTCATAAATACAAAAAGCATTTTAAGTGCTGTTATCGTGTATATAAACTTATAGATAGATACATACATATTTATTTAATTTTGTTAAAAGACTTTTTCACTTTTTAAGGCAATAATAATAAAAACATATTATGGAGTGATGGCATATATTAGTACAATATAAGACAACAAAACACAAAGAGTGGGAAGAGTGTAGTACAAATGCCTGATATTAAGCTTTTGATTGCCCAGGCATCCATTTCAAAAGATATCTATCTTGAGTAAATATATTGCCATCTGTATGACACAGATATAGCAAAATAACCAGATGAGGAACTAGTCCATTCATATCTATGAAGTTCACCTTTTAAAAAACTCAGCAAATAACCCTACTTCCACTCTCCTATAGTCTAATTCCCTCTCTTATGTTTCAAATTAACCAAGAATGAGTGACCCTGTGTAACTTCAGACACCCTACCCTAGGACCTTAATGAAGACAGAGTCCCAGGTCCACACACTCTCTTCTCTACATACAACTTTGCTGTTTGGCCCTTGGACATGCTGTGTGCCCTCCAGGACTTACGAGTAATAAATTTTGTTTCTCAGAGTTCCTTGTTAGTTTTTTTCTGAGGTGCATCCTGTGATCATAATAAGAATCACAAGGACTGGTCCATCCACAAAAATGACGTTGGTGGGGGAAATATCTATAGGGCTAATATGGGCCCAAGTAAGTGCCTCACGCATTCCTAGCCAAGAGTATTACCATTAATATGCTGGGACCAACACAACAAAGGGTAAATGGAGTTATACTCCTCTGAAACTTTTACTTTGTTCAGGAAATAGTTTATTATTTTCTAAAAGTAGGGTGGAATAAATTAAAATGCATATCTTAATCTATAGAGTAGTTACGTTCAATAAAACTTTCAATTATGGTGAAAAACGTTCTATCCAGCATGACAAAGAATTTAAAATTTTTATTTTATTTAATTTTAAATAGCCACATGTGGCTAGTAACTATAGTATTAGAGATTACATCTGAAAAGAACCACTAAAATATAAGATGCATAGTTAATTCACCTGATAAAAGAGAAGGTGGAACAAGGAACAAAAAATGCATAGGATGAATATAAAAAGTGTACGAGATAGGAGAAATAAACTTAATCATATCAATATGTACATTACATATAAATTGACTACACATTCCAATTAAAAGGCATACATTGCCATATTGGATTTTTCAAAAAATGCAAGATCTAATGACATGTTCTTTACAAGAAACACATTTCAAGTATAAATATAGAGCCAGGTTGAAAGTAAACTGGTAGAAAGAGTTTTACTATGAAACCACTAAAGATAAGCTGAAGAGGCTTTATTAATATCAGGCCAATTCAACTTGCAATCAGAGAATAGTACTAGAAAGAAAGAGGGATATTTAATACTGATGAAAGAATCAATTTATAAGGAAGACCTTTTAAAAATGTGTATACATCTAACAAAATGCATGAAGCAAACTCTAATAGAAATAAAAGGAGACATACAGACATATCCACTATTAAAGTTGGAGACTTAAAGACTCTTCTCTCAGTAATCGAGAGAACACTTAGAGGGAAATTCAGAAAGAATATGAGAGGCCTGAAAAATTATCAGTCTACTTTCCTTGGTTGATATTTATAGAACACTGTTGTGCACTTAATTTTGTCCCCTAAACTCATATGTTGAAGCCCTAGCCTCCAATATGTCAGTATTAGGTGACAGAGCCTTTAAAAAGGTAACTAAGGTAAAAGAGGTCATAAGAGTGGGGCCCTAATCCAATATAACTGGTGTCCTTATAAGAGGAGGAAATTTAGACACAGACAAAGAAGGAAGATCATATAAAGACACAAGGAGAAGGTGAACATCTGTAAGCAGAGGAGAGAATCCTCAGTTGGAACTAAACTTGACAACACTTTGATCTTGTACTTCCCATCTACAGAACTATGAGAAATAAATTTCTGTTGTTTAAGTCACTCAGTCTATGGTAATTTATTATGGAAGACTAGCAAAGTAATACAAACACTATACCAAAAATAGCAGAAATTGTATTCTTTGTATTTGTATTCTCAGACGTAGAACATTTATTGGAATATACCATATTCTAGGCCAAAAAGCAAAAACGACAAATTAAGAAGGATTGAAATGTCAAAATATTTGCCAATTAAACAACACACTTCTAAATAACACATAGGTCAAAGAGGAAGTATTAAGGGACATTTAAAACTTTAAATGAGATATCAAAATTGAATTGAAAGAAAATTAGGACATATCACATAAAAATTTATAGGATGCAGTAAGAAAGTTCAAGGAGGGAAATTTATGTCATTGAAAATTTGTATTTGAAAAGAAAAGTAGTTTGAAATTATTTAAGATTTGATCTGATGAAATTAAAAAAGGAAGAGCATATGAAACTCAAAGCTAGAAGAAGGAAACCATAACGATAAAAGCAGAAACAAATGAAATTGAAAGTAGTAAAAGAATACATAACAACAATAAAAACAGAGAAGATCGATAAAACTGATAACTTTAACCTAAATTAACAATAAAAACTGAGAAGACACAGACTATGAATATCAAAAATGAAAAAAGGGCATCATCAATACTAAATTCTAGACGTTAAAAAGAAAGTCAGAGATTGTTATAGGTAATAGCATGCTCATCCATTGAGAACCTAAATGAAATGGACAAATTACTTTAAGAAACAAACCATCAAATCTCACTAAAAAATCTGAATGATGCTATACTTATGAAATAAATTGTATTTGTAGTTTATATCATTCCAACAAGCAAATTTCCATCCAGCCCAGATGACTTCACTAGGAAATTTTATCAAACATTTAAGGATGAAATAATACCAATACAGACAACTGATTCTAGAATAGACATAAGGCTAGTGTTACTCTGATACCAAAAGTAGATGAAGATGTTAAGTCCTCATGAGAATAGATGAAAAATTCTTAAAAAATATATTAGCAAGTTTTATTCAACTATATAATAAAAATGGATAATAAATCATGACACAGTGATATTTATCCCAAGAATGCAAAAGTGATTCAAAATCAATGAATGATGTACATTCACCAAGATACACTATATCCTGGGCCACAAAGCAAATCTTGATCTATTTTTAAAAAATTGGAACTATATAAAGTGTGTTTTGTGACAATAATAGAATCAAACTAGAAATCAATAATAGAAAGACAACAGAAAATTCTCTAAACATGTGGAAATTAAACAACACACTTTTAAATAATCCATAAGGAATTTTTGAATGAAATAAATAAAAAATAAATAGAACTCAATGAACATGAAAATACAACATGTAAAACTATGTGGGGAAACTTTTGGTTTGGACAAATGACATACATCCTTTTTCACTGTTACTACCCTCTAAGCACAACTATAAACTCTGGAAACGACATAAAAGACAAACAAAGGAAAACTCTGAAAGACGGTGAGGAGAAAGAAGCTAGTGTGGGATTCCAGGACTGGAAGAACAACACAGAGTCAGGGTGTCTTATGTCTCCCCAACCAACAGAGGGAGGCCATCCTAATCTGGCATACCATGACTGTCTAGTTAGCAGCAGAAGGCAGCCCAAGTAGGCTCATTTCTTCCCCGAAACAGTTTGGAGTCCCTCTATCATCATCAGATAAAATCCACACCTCCACTGGCAAGGAGGTTTCATGTGAGCCTTGCCAGTCGTAAGTGGCCTGGGAGGTGCTCTCCTTTCCCATTGGGCCTGAGAATCTCCTTTCTGCCAGGAGATACTGAACGAGGCAGGCAGAGCCTGAAGGAGAGACAGCCACATCAGATGTCCTGTATCAGGAAGGCTCTTTGTCCCCACAAGTCATAAATTTCATCTCTCACTCTGAGACATTGAAGTCTCTGAGTGAGTGCCCCAGCTACAGAAATAGCCCAGTCTGAGAAGGTTCTTGTCCCCATAAGCCTAAGACTCTTCAGCTCTCCGCAGTCAAAGACACAAGGGCGGATGTAGCATACTTGTAGGGACTCCTACCACACCCCTTCACACACACACTGAAAGACACTCAGTGGCCTGGCTTATAGAAACACACTTCTGTCCTTCAAGCAGCACCAGCAGGGATAAAGGATACTATCAAAACACTCCTGTTATACCAAGAACCAAAACTTGAATGAAAAAAGACCATTAAAAGATGCCAACATCAAGATGAATCAGAAGTTGGAATTATCTGACAAGGATTACTTTATAGCAGCTGCTATAAAAATGCTTCAACAATCAATTCCAAGTTCTTTTGAAGCAAATAAAACTAATTGAAAATTTTAGCAAAGAAATAAAGGTTGTAAAAAAGAACCAAATGAAAGTTACAGACATGAAAAATATAATTGCAATAAAAAATTTACTGGATGGACTCCAGAGTAGCATGGAGATGACAGAGGATAGAATCAGTGAAACAGATTACAGGTTAAAAGAATTTACTGATCTGAACACAAAGAGAAAACAGATGGAAGAAAATGAACCCATATCTCAGTGAAATGACAAAAAAGTCCCAAAATTTGTATAATTGGAGCACTATATAATCAGAAAGAGAAGAGAAAAAGAGTGGAGTTGAGAGAATATTTGAAGAAATACTGTATTAGTTTCCTGTGGCTTCTGTGTACGCCCAAGTTTATGGCTTGATTCCTCTAATAATGCCCAGTTGATGAGGGGAAGTTCAGGTCACATGGCAACTTGGTGGCCCATAGTTAAGTGTTCAGTCTCTACTAAGACTTAGTATCAAGCCAAAAGCTGTTTTTCGAAAGAAGAGTAGTTATTCACACAGTATGGCAGGGATTTGCTCCACAATCCAAAAAGTCTTTAGTGTTATTCACCTATAAGTGCTTGCCAAAGGCTACAAACAACTTCCCTATCTCTCACTGACACTTCAAGCACCATCAGATCTGCTATCTGCCCAAGTTTCAGGGCAGCTTGCACAGTGCCTGGACCTGTTTCAGAGCCTTCTTTTGTTATAACTTCACTCATAACTAATAGCTTTTCAATCACTCAATAAAAGGAGTGGAGTCGTACCCTGAAATGAAAAATATGATGTTTCTAAATTTGAAAAAAGACACAAATATACAGATCTAAGAAACTGAGTGAATCCCAAAAAGGATATCTCCATAAAAAAAAAAAAAAAAAGACCCATGGAAAGACACATCATAATTAGCTTTCTGAAAACTAAAAATAAAGAAAAAAACCTGTAAAGCAGCTGGGAAAAAATGACACATTATCTACAGGGCAACAGTAATTCAAATGACAGCAGGTTTCTGATCTTTAACCACAATCGTCAAGTGTGAAATCTATATCTAGTAAAATCGTCTTTCAGGAATGAAGGGAAAATAAAAACATTCTAAGGAAACAGAAGGAAAAAATGATGTGTCTCTCTTGTGGCTGGCCCAGTGGCATAGTGGTTAAGTTCATATGCTCTGCTTTGGCAGCCCACAGTTTGTGAGTTTGGATCCCGAGCGCAGACCAACACACTGCTTGTCAAGCTATGTTGTGGCAGGCATCCCACGTATAAACTAGAGGAAGATGGGCACTGATGTTAGCCCAGGGCCAATCTTCCTCAGCAGAAAGAGGAGGATTGGCAACAGATGTTAGCTCAGGGCTAATCTTCCTCACCAAAAAAAAAAAAAAAAAATGTGTCTTTCACTGACCTACTCTTAAATATTGGCTAAATTCAGTTCTTCAAAGAGAAAGTAATGTTAAAAGAAATAATCTGGAGCATCAGGAAGGAAGAAGGTACAACAGAAAGAGCAGAAATATGGGTACATACAATGGACTATATTTTTCCTAGTCAGTATTATAAAGCATACTTGATGATTGAAGAAAAAAAATACCACCATCTGATATGCAAAGCATTTAAAACTGAAGAAGGTAAAGGGACCCAAATGGAAGTGAGATTTTCCCATTTCACCTGAAGACATAAGTTGTTTATGCGAGCAGACTGTTATAAGTCACATATATTACAATATCCTGAGCAAACACTAAGAAAACTATACAAAGAGAAACATTCAAAAACACTATGGATGTATCAAGATGAAATCTTTAAAATTGAAAATGTTTGTGTAACCTGCACATAAGTAAGAAAATAAAATTAGCTGAATAAGAACCAAAGGGAAAAAAGAAAAATAACAAAATGGTAGATTTAAGTGTTAACATATCAATAATTACCTTAAATGTAAATAGTCAAAATGCACCTACCAAAAACAGAGATTGACAGATGGATTAAAAACAACAACAATAACAACTTGACTTTATTATGTGCTGCTTACAAGTAGGGTTTTTTCCAGATATGTTAGGCTGATTTAACATCTGAAAATCAATCAATATAACTTACTATATAAAAAACTAAAGAAAAATCATGTATCCATTGGCATAGAAAAATCACTTTGATGAAATCCAAAACCCAGTCATGAAAGAGCCTCATAAAATAAGAATAGAGGGGACTTACCTTAACTTGGTAAAGAATATCTACAAAAAAAAAACTCCAATTAGCAAAATACTTAATAGTAAAAAGACTTTTCTCCTGAAAAAGAGGCCAAGAAAGGATGGTCACTCTTACCACTTCTATTCAGCCTATTATGGAAGTTCTAGCCACTGTAATAAGGCAAAAATAGGAAATACAAGGCATACAGATTCAAAAGAAAGAAATAAAACTATCTGTATTTACAGATGGCAAGACATGATTGTCTAGGTAGAAAACCCAAAAAAAATCTAAAAAGAAAAAAATCCTCTTCGACTAATATGTAAGTTAAGCAAGGTCATAGGATACAAGATCAACACATAAAAATCAATCACATTTTTATATATCAAAAATGCACAAGCAAACACCAAAATTAAAAATAAAATATCATTTATAAATACTCCAAAGATAGTAAAATACTTAAATATACTTTTAACAAACACGCATGAAAAATCAATTTGCTGAAAACTTAAAGATGCTGATGAAAGAAACCGAAGAAGACCTAAATAAATGGAGAGATGGACCTGCTTTTTGGATTGGAAGACTCGACATAGCAAAGATGTGGTATTGGTGGTGGGATAGAATCTTCAATTAATGGGACATAATAGTGGACTCAGAAAAAGACCACATACAGATCCTCAACTGGTCTTTGACAAAGAAGCCAAAGTAATTCAATTTCAACAAATGGTGCTAAAGCAACTGGAAATCCATTGGGGAATAAACAAAAGAAAGAACCATCAGAGAGTTTGCAAGACGGCAGTGTAGGAGGATCCTGAGTTCATCTCCTCACATGATCACAACAAACCTACAACTACTTGTGGAACAATTTCCTCTAAGACAGATCTGGAAACTGGATGAAAAGAAGCTCTACAACAAGGGACAGCACAGAGAGGGGTGGAAGAAGTGGAGATACAGACCTGCTGAGGAAAAAGACCACACACTAGCCATAATGCTTCATGGTTGGGTGTGATCTCAAAGATATGGAGATTTTCCCAGAGAATTGTGGGATCTGAGTCTCACAATAGGGACCCCAGCCCTTAAATCCAGCACAAGAGAGATGAGACAACAAAATACCAGGCTTTGAAACTGGATGGGGAATACAGCCAGGAAAACTATAGAACTTAAGAGAAAGGAAAACCTGCTCTTAAAGGGCCCAAGAACAGACTCACTCGACCCATAAATGAGCACAAAAACACCAGATAGGAAAGTGCATAGTCAGTTGGTAAAAGAGATTCACTTACTAAGCTCAAGGTGCATCCTGGAGAGGCAGGATGTGGCTGGGCCCATTCTCCAGTGACTGAGACAGTGGTGGCAGCATTTATTGTGATCTAGCTCAGTCATGCTGACACAGACACTGGCAGACACTGTTGGAATCCTTCCTCTAGCCTGTTAGCAGAGGCACCTGCCCTGTCTACTAGAAAATCTGAAGCAATTGAGTGCAGCCAGGCAGGCAGCACAGGCAGCCCATCACAGTGACTGGTCTCACCCACCAGCAAGCCTGCAGCAGATTTATGCTGCTGGGCCTCACAAACAGCTGCATAGAAGATCTGCCTCACCCATCAACATGCCTGAAATGGTTGTGCACTACTACACGGGGGACCTGCCTCACCCATCAGCATACCTGAAGCATTTCATGTCCTTGGACCATACTGACAGCCCATCCCAGGAGCCTGCCCTGCCTAAGAGCAAGCAAACAACAGATGCATACCATGCAAACAGCCTTACTGGAAACCTGGCCTGCCCACCAGTGTACCTGAGGCAGCCAAGCATCACCAGGCCATATAGCCAGCCACAAGAAGGGCTTGCAGAAGTTGTGCACCCCCAGGACTAACAACCAGACACACTGGAGGCCTGACTCCCTCATCAACAAGAATGCAGTAGTTGCACACTACCAGACCTTGAGCCAGTCACACTGGGGGCTTTCCCCACTCAATAATGTGCCGTAGCACCTGTACATGCCCAGGTCTCACAACCAGCTGACCCTGGGGGCCAGCCCAGCCTATCCACAAGCCAACAGCAAAAGCAGTCCCATCAGAACAGAAGGGCACGCATAGTCCACACAGGTGATACTCCTGGAGCATTTGGCATGGGTGGTGAGAGGGGAGCATGCTGCTGGGACCCACAAGACATCTTCTACATAAGGCCATATTTCCAAGACTGGGAGACCTAGCTGAACTACCTAATACATAGAAAGAAGTACAGAGAAGTAAGAAAAATAAGGAGACAAAGGAATATGTTCCAAATAAAAGAACAGGACAAATCCTCATAAAAAGAGCTAAATGAAACTGAGATAAACAATCTACCTGATAAAGACTACAAACAAATGGTCAAAAGAACACTCATTGAATAACAGTAGAAGAATAGATGAACACAGTGAGAACTTCAACAGACAATTAGAAAATATGAAAAAGAACCAATCAGAGCTGGAGAATACAATAATGGAAATGAAAAATTCATTAGAGGGAATCAACAGCAGAATAGACAGCACAGAAAAACAGACCAGCAATCTGGACAACAGAGTAAAGGAAATCATCCAAGCTGAACAGAAAAAAAGAAAAATAAATAAAAAGAACAAGGACAGTCTAAAAGACCTCTGTGAAAACATCAAAAGTATTAAAATTCACATTATAGGTG
Source organism: Diceros bicornis minor (assembly GCF_020826845.1). Lineage (NCBI taxonomy): Eukaryota > Metazoa > Chordata > Mammalia > Perissodactyla > Rhinocerotidae > Diceros > Diceros bicornis. The sequence continues at coordinate 9,128,325 of NC_080749.1, read as the reverse complement.
TCCCAGAAGGAGAAAAGAGAGACAAAGGGGTGGAGAACTTATTTGAAGAAATAATAACTGAAAATCTCCCTAACCTGGGGAAGGAAACAGACATCCAGGTACACGAAGCACAGAGAGTACCAAACATGATGAACACAAAGAGGCTCACACAAAGACACATTATAATTAAAATGTCAGGAATTAAAGATAAACAGAGAATCCTAAAAGCTGCAAGAGAAAAGCAACAAGTTACATACAAAGGAAACTCCATAAGTCTATCAGCTGATTTTTCAGCAGAAACTTTACAGGCTAGAAGAGAGTGGGACAATTTATTCAAAGTGCTAAAAGGAAAAAGAATAAATCTACAACCAAGAATACTCTACCCAGCAAGGTTATCATTCAGAATGGAGTAGAGATAAAGAGTTTTCTAGACAAGCAAAACCTAAAGGAGTTTATCATCATTAAACTAGCCTTACAAGAAATGTTAAAGGGACTTCTGTAGTGAAAAAGAAAAGGCCAAAAATAGAAATAAGAAAATTATCAAAGAAAAAATATAACTGGTAAAGGCAAACATATAGTAAAGATAGTGGATCAACCATCTATAAAGCTAGTATGAGTTCAAAGGACAAAAGTACTAAAATCATCTATATCTACAATAAGAGGTTAAGGGAAACAGAATTAAAAGAGGTGAAATATGATGTCAAAAACATAAAATAGGAGGGGAGTAAAAGTATAGAGCTTTTAGTATGAGGTCAAACTTAACAGATCAACAACTTAATATAGATTGCAATTTACATACTTTATTATATATAAACCTCATGGTAACCACAAACCAAAAACCAATAATAAATACACAAAAAATAAAGAGAAAGGAACTCAAACATAACAGTAAAGAAAATCATCAAATCATAAGGGAAGAGAACAAGAGAAGAAAGGAACAGAGAAGAATTACAAAAATATCCAGAAACAAGTAACAAAATGACAACAGATACATACTTAGAATAGTTAATTTAAATGTAAATGGACTAACTGCTCCAATCAACAGACGTAGGGTATAGGGTGGCTGAATGGATAAAAAACAAGAGTTGTATGTATGTTGCCTACAAAAGACACACTTCAAACCTAAAAAGACTCACAAACTGAAAGTGAAAGGATGAAAGAGATATTCCACGCAAATGAAAAAGAAAAGAAAGCTCAAGTAGCAATACTTATATCAGACAAAATAGACTTTAAAACAAAAATTGTAACAAGACACAAAAAAAGTGCATTACATAATGATAAAGGGAACAATCCAACAAGAAGATATAACACTTGTAAATAACTATGCTCCCAACATAGGAGAATCTAAGTGGCATAAAGCAAATATTAATGGATATACAAGGAGAAATTGACAGTAACACAATAATAGTAGGGAACTTTAACACCTCATTTACATCAATGGATAGGTCATTCAGAGAGAAGACAAATAAGTAAACATTGGTCTTAAATGACACATTAGACCACATGGACTTAATAGATATATACAGAAAATTCCATCCAAAAACTGCAGAATACACAATCTTTTCAAGCACAGGGAACATTCTCCAGAATAGATTACATATTACACCACAAAATAAGTCTCAAGAAATTTAAGAAGATTGAAGTAACATCAAGCATCTTTTCTGACCACAATGGTATGAAACTAGAAGTTGACTACAAGAAGAAAACTGGAAAAGTCTCAAATATGTGAAGATTAAAGAAAATGCTACTGAACAACTGTTGGGTCAACAAAGAAATCAAAGGAGAAATTAAAAATTACCTGGAGATGAATGAAAATGAAAATATGATGTACCAAAATTTACAGGATATAGCAAAAGTGTTACTAAGAGAGAATTTTATAGCACTACAGACCTATCTGAAGAAACAAGAAAAATCTCAATAAACAATCTAACATTACACCTACAGGAACTGGAAAAAAGAAAAACAGAGCAAGCCCAAAATGAAGGAAATAATAAAATTAGAGCAGAAATAAATAAAATAGATACTAAAAAAGCAATAGAAAAGATCAATGAAACTAAGAGCTGGTTCTTTGAAAACACAAAAAAATTGACAAACCTTATTTAGACTCACTAAGAAAAAAAGAGAGAAGGTTCAAATAAATAAAAAGGAGAAATTACAATGGATATCACAGACATACAAAGGATTATAAGAGAACACTAGGAAAAGGTATATGCCAACTAATTGGATAAGCTAGAAGAAATTGATAATTTCTTAGAGTTATACAACCTTCCAAAACTGAATCAAAAGGAGTTGGAGAATCTGAATAGACTGATCACTAGCAAGGCAATTGAAAAGGTAATCATAAACGTCCCAAACAACAAAAGGGCAGGACCAGTCGGCTTCTCTAGTGAATTCTACCAAACATTCAAAGAATATTTAATACCCATCCTTCTCACATCCCAAAAAATTGAAGAGGAGGGGCTGCTTCCTAACACATTATATGAGGCCAACATTACCCTGATATGAAAACCTAACAAGGACAACACAAAGAAAGAAAATTACAGGCTAACATTGCTGGTGAACATAGATGCAAAAATCCTCAACAAAATATTAGCAAATCAAATATAACAATACATTAAAAAGGTCATACACCACGATAAAGTGTAATTTATTCCAGGGATGCAAGGATGTCTCAACATCCGCAGTTTTTTGTTGTTGTTGTGAGGAGGATCAGCTCTGAGCTAACATCTGATGCCAATCCTCTTTTTTTTTTTTTTTTGCTGAGGCAGATTGGCCCTGGGCTAACATCCATGCCCATCTTCCTTTACTTTATATGGGACACCGCCACAGCATGTCTTGACAAGCAGTGCTTCGGTGGGCGCCTAGAACCCAAACCTGCCAACCCCGGGCCGGCACAGCAGAGTGCGCACACTTAATCACTTGCACCACTGGGTCGGCCCACAACATCCGCAAATTAATGTGATACACTTTACCAAAATGAGAAACAAAAATCTCATGATCATCTCGATAGATGCAGAGAAAGCATTTGACAAGATTCATCATCCATTTATGATAAAAAAAAAAAAACCCTGAATAAAATAGGTACAGAGGAAAGTTCCTCAAAATTATAAAAGTTCTATTTGACAAACTCATGGCTAACATCATACTCAATGCTGAAAAAAAATTGAAAGCTACCCCTCTAAGAACAGGAACCAGAATAGGATGCCCACTTTCACCACTCTTATTTAACATAGTACTGGAAGTCCTAGCCAGGGCAATTACGCAAGAAAAATAAATAAAAGTTATCCAAATTGGAAAGGAAGAAGTAAAACTGTCACTGTTTGCAGATGACATGATTTTATATAGAGAAAACCTTACAGAATCTACTAAAAAACTATCAGAAATAATAAATGAATATAGTAAATTTGCAGGATACAAAATCAACATACAAAAATCAGTTGTGTTTCTATACACTAACAACAAATAGCAGAAAGAGAAACCAAGAATACCATTTGCAATCACAACAAAAAGAATAAAATACTTAAGAATAAATTTAACAAAAAAGATAAAAGACCTATACACTGAAAACTATAAAGCATTGTTGAAAGAAATCAAAGAAGACACAAAGAAATGGAAAGACATTCTGTGCTCATGGATTGGAAGAATTAACATAGTTAAGACTTCCATATTACCTAAAGCAATCTACAGATTCAAGGCAATCCTTGCCAAAGTTCCAACAACATTTTTCACAGAAATGGAACAAAGAATCCTAAAATTTACATGGCACAACAAAAGACCTTAAACAGCCAAAGCAATCCTGAGAAAAAGAACAAACGTGGAAGCATCACGTTCCTTGATTTCAAAGTGTACTACAAAGCAATAGTAATCAAAACAGCATGGTACTGGCACAAAAACAGACACACAGATAAATGGAACAGAACTGAGAGCCCAAATGTAAACCCATCCATTTATAGATAGCTAAGTTTTTACAAAGGAACCAAAAGCATACAATGGAGAAAGGAAAGTCTCTTCAATAAATGGTTCTGGGAATACTGGATAGTGACATGCCAAAGAATGAAAGTAGACCCCTATCTTACACCATACACAAAGATTAACCAAAATGGATTAAAAACTTACATATCAGACCTGAAACCATAAAACTCCTAAAATAAAACACAGGTTGTATGCTCTTTGACATCAATCTTAGCAGTATCTTTTTGAATATGTCTCCTCAGGCAAGGAGAACAAAAGAAAAAATGAACAAATGGGACTACATCAAATTAGGAAGCCTCTGCACAGCAAGAGAAACCGTCAATAAAACAAAAAGACAACCTACTAATTGGGAGAAGATATTTTCAAATCATATATCTGATAATGGGTTAATATCCAAAATATATAAAGAACTAATATGGCTCACCAATAAAAAATACAAACAACCTGATTAAAAAATGAGCAAAGGATCTGAACAGACATTTTTCCAAAGAAGATATACAGATGGCCAACAGACACATAAAAAGATGTTCAAAATCACTAATTATTAAGGAAATGCAAATCAAAACCACAATGAGATATCACCTCTTGCCTGTCAGAATGGCTGTTATTAAAAAGACAACAAGGGGGCTGGTCTGGTGGCACAAGTGGTTAAGTGTGTGTGCTCCACTTCGGCAGCCCGAGGTTCACGGGTTCAGACCCTCCAGCGCGCAGTGATGCACCACTTGTCATGCCATGCTGTAGCAGTGTCCCATATAAAGTAGAGGAAGATGGGCACAGACCTTAGCTCAGGGCCAATCTTCCTCGAGAAAAAAGAAGAGGATCAGCATCAGATGTTAGCTCAGGGCTGATCTTCCTCACACACACACAAAAAAGACAACAAATAACAAGTATTGCAGAGGATGTGGAGTAAAGGGAACCCTCATACACTGTTGGTGAGAATGTAAACTGGTGAACCCACTGTAAAAAATAGTACGGAGATTCCTGAAAAAATTAAAAATAGAAGTACCATATGATTCAGCTATTCCACTGGTGGGTATTTATTCAAAGAACACAAAAACACTAATTTGCAAAGATATCTCTACCTCTTTGTTCATTGCAGCATTATTCACAATAGCTAGGACTTGGAAACAACCTAAGCATCCATTGATGGATGAATGGATGAAGAAGATGTGGTATATGTACATGCAATGGAATGCTACTCAGCTATAAAAACAAGATGAAATCTTGCCATTTGAAACACCATGGATGGACTTTGAGGATATTATGCTAAGCAAAGTAAGTCAGATGGAGAAAGCCAAATACCGTATGATTTCACTCGTATGTGGAAGATAAAACGACAACAACAAACACACACATAGATACAGAGAATAGACTAGTGGTTACCAGAGGGGAGGGGAGTTGGGAGGAGGGTGAAAAGAGTAAAAGGGTATATTTATACTGGGATGGATTGCAACTAGATTTTTGGTGGTGAACACAATGTAGTCTATATAAAAGTCAAAGTGTAATGATATATGCCTGAAATTTATATAATGTTATAAATCAATGTTACATCAATAAAAATGGTATTAAAAAAGCCTTCAGCCTAACCCTTATATCTTATGCAAAAATTAAATTAAAATAGACTTAAATGTAAAACAACGCTATAAAGGTTTTAAAAAAAAAACATAGAAGCAAAAAAAAAAAGAAGGAAATATTCTGTTTTTAGGGCTGCGTGTGGAGTTCTCAGACTTGACAGCAAAGCATGATACATAAAGGAAAAACTGATAAATTAGACTTCATTAAAATTAAAGCTTTCCTGGGCCAGCCCCAGTGACCTTGTGATTAAGTTTGGTGGGTTCTGCTTCAACGGCCTGGGTTCAGTTCCCGGGCATGGACCTACACCACTCATCTGTTAGTGGCCGTGCTGTGGTGGTGGCTCACATACAAAAAGAGGAAGATTGGCAGTGGATGTTAGCTCAGGTTGAATCTTCCTCAGCAAAAAACAATTAAAACTTTGCTGTGCGAAAACCCATGTAAGAAGTATGAAAAGACAAGCTATAGAGTGTGAGAAAATACTTGCAAACCACATATCTGACAAAGTACTAGCGTCTACATTCTATAAGGAACTTTCAAAAATCAACAGTAAAAACATATAAATAATTGACAACACTAAGTCCTGGTGAGAATGCAGAGCAGCTGGAACTCTTATGCATCACTGATGTGATCGCAATATGGTGCAACCATTTTTGAAGTCAGATGGACAATTACTTATCAAAGTTAAATGAACATTTACCATATGGTCCAGCAATGTCACTGCTAGTTATTTACCACAATGAACATAACCTGTACACGAATAGGGGCTTTATTCATAAACACCTAAACCTGGAAACAACACAAAACTCCTTCAGTTGATAAATGGTAAACAAACAGTGATACATTCATACAGTAGATTACTACTCAGCAATAAAAAGGAACAAAATAGTGATACACACAAAAGCATCGAAGGATCTCAAACGCATCATTCTAAGCAAAAGAAGCCAGACTCAAAAGACTATAAACCGTTTCAGTCTGTTTACATAGCATTCTGATATAGGTAAAACTATCAGTAATTATTTGGGGATAGGAACTGGAGAAATGATATATTACAAAAGAGCACACAAGAAATTTTCGGTGGATATGTTCTATGTCTTGATTATAGAAGTTGTTAAATGACTATTTTTTGTCAAAATTCTCAGAATTGCACACTGAAAAGGTTATTTAGTGTTTAACTTTAATAAAAAATATAAATAGCACCAAAAAATGAAATACTTAGGAATAAATCTAACAAAAGATATATAAGAACAACAAACTTTAATAAGAGAAATAAATAATTATATGTAATATGTTCAAGGATTAGAAGACTCAAAATTGTTAAGCGTTGACTCTCTAATCTGATCTATAGACTTTATCCTTGTCAAAATCCTCACAGGATTTTATTTTAAAATAAATTCTAAAATTTATTTGGAAAGGCTAAGATCTGAATTAGCAAAAATAATCTTGAATACAAAGAACCAAGTTGGAAGACTTATACTACTTGATTTCAAGTCTTACTATAAAGCTATAATAATCAAATCAGTTTGATATGACTATAGAAAACCCAGAAATAGATTCATTTGTGTTTTGGCAACTCATTTTCAGCCATTACATCAGGATAATTCAATTGGAAAAAATGAAAACATTTGTATAAATATGCTAGAAAAATTTTTTTGTGTTTTCATATGAATATTGACACTTTTTACCCTCCAAGAATTATTTTGAAATGGATCATAGACCTAAAAATAAAATCCAGAATCATAAAGCTGCTGGATATTTAAATACAAGAATTGTAATTTTATAAGTAATGATTTCATGAATAGGTCGCAACAAAGAGAAACCATAAAAGAAGAAAAAATAAATTAGATCAGATCAAAATTAAAAATTCTGCTTATCAAAAGATACCAGTAAGAATATAAATAGGCAAGCTATTATCTGGCAAAAGTATTTGCAGCCATTTATGAAAAAAGGACTTTTACCCTGAATATATATATAATCTTTACAAATCAAAAAAAATAATTGAAAACACAATAAATAGGCAAAAATACTTAAATAGACTTTTCACAGAAAAAAATATACAAATGGCCTATAAGCACAGGAAAAGATACTCAACCTCACTAGTAATCAAGGAAATGCAAATTATAACCACAATGGTTTTCATTTACCACCCACTAAAATGGGTAAAATTAAAAAAAAACAACCAATGACAGCAGCTGACCTGGTGGCGTAGTGGTTAAGTTCACATGCTCTTCTTTGGCAGCCCATGGGTCGCAGGTTCGAATCCCAGGTGCAGACCTACGCACCTCTCAACAAGCCATGCTGCGGCAGCACCCCATACGGCAGCATCCCATACGTAAAGTAGGGGAAGATGGGCACAGATGTTATCTCAGGGCTAATCTTCCTCAGCAAAAAGAGGAAGATTGGCAATGGATGTTAGCTCAGGGGCAGTCTTCTTCACCAAAAAAAAAAAAAAAAAAAAAACCTAATGAAAAATATTTCCAGGGATATGGAATAACTGGAATTTTGATATACTGCTGTTGCGGGCAGAAAATAGTTCAATCATTTTGAAGAACTATGTGGAAATTTCTTATAAAGTTGCACATAAATCTATCTTGTGACACAGTGGTTTTACTCCCAAATATTGACTCAACAAAGGTACAAATATATGTCCACAAAAAGACTGGTCTGAGACTGTTCACAGTAGGTTTAATCATAGTAGACTCAAACTGGAAAAAAAAACGTCCTGCTTGTGAAAGGGTAAACGAATTCTGTTACATCCATACAATTGAATACTTCATAGCAATTTAAAACAATATAACAAATCAACTCATCACACAGATGAATATGAAAATATTATATTAAGGACGCCCTTTTGGCACAATAGAATACATATGATATCATTCATAGTAAACACAACTAAAAGCAAAACTAATTGATGGTAATTAATATCAGATAGTCATAGTGTTACCAACTTCACCTCACTCTGGTGGGGCTCCAACCCACATTTGGAGGAGCTCACTGGTGGGCCTCATACCCACGATCCGTCCCTTCCCCAGAGAGGTCTTTTCTGTTTGGTGTCACGGATTTGAAATGAAACCAAAGCTGAGCGTTCAACAGCACAAGCTTTTATTCAACGGCCAAAGAACGGTGAAGTGGAAACTATGATCACAAATCAACTTCTCAGCTCTTGGGGAGAGTAAGCAGCTGTTAATCAGGCATCAAGGTAATAAAGGGGAGGAATATTCATAGTATTCAGGGGAACTGGGCAGGCTTTTTGGGGGAACAAGGGTGCCACTAATTTTGTTTCCTTATTTAGTCATATCCTGCCATTGCCATGACAACTATAAACTGTCATGGCACAGGTGGCTGTGTTATGTAGCACGGTAATGTATTACGATGAACGTATGATAAGCTGTTGTGTCTATGTCAGGTCAGGGCAGACTGCCATGGTACGTTCACTCGGTTTTAACTGGTTTTGACTATATGTCTCAGCCGTCTCCTCTCTCCTCTTATTGTGGTTTCCTGTAAGCTAAAGAGAACATATCAGGCTTCTTATGAGCAGGGTTGTGGTTAATGTCTTATGGGGCAAGGGGCTGGGGTAACAATAGGAGAAGGAGAGTTACTACTGACTGGAAAGGAGCATGACAAAAATTTCAAGGGGAATGGAAACCTTCTATTTGCTATTTTTGATAGTAAATAGGCTACAGAGTTTTATGCAATTGTCTAAACTCATTGAATATAAAACATTTAAGATCTGTGCAATTTAGTTTATGTTAGTTGTATCTCAATAAAAAATACAGTGTGATAAGTACTATGAAGGTAAGGCCAGGGAGCTGAAGCAGACATACAAGAGGCACTCAGCCCAGGCCTGGAGGTATTGGGCACACTTGGATTTGCCCCCATAGGGAAGACATGGTCTTTTTGTTAAAGAGGATGGACCAGGAGCTAAGCTGGGTATCACACTGTAGGGAAACTAAGCTGAAAGTGGGAAAGCCAAATTATCGGGCTTAGTGTGCTTATCCTATTTTTTTCTTTCTTTAAGCTTTTAAATTGTTCCAGTTTATTGTCAGTTATACCAAAAGGAAAGAGAGAAGGTTCTTTATCCTCACCTGAGTTGGACTAGAACGTTCTCCAGAGGCCCAAATGAGAGCTGGAAGATGTAACATATGAGGAAGATCCTCAAGGGCTGTGTTCCCAACATGTGGTCCTGGGAAATAAAGGATCAGAATCACACAGGAGCTTGTCAGAAATACAAATTTTCAAGCCATAACCCAGACCTGCCAAGGCAGAAACTCTGGGTTCCTAGTCATTTGTGTTGTAAACATAGCCTTCAAGTGACTGCTGTACACTGAGGTTTGAGAATCGTGCTCAAAGGGAAGGAGTATTCTCAGGGGAAAGATGATCAAGGCTACAGGATTCCCTGTAGGGGTTGGCTTCTTTCATGTTCCATCCTAGGAGATTAGGATTCGATTACATGCTGTAGGTCTGAGATGGTCCTTAAGGATATATATTCTAATAAATCCCCACGGAATGCTGATGCAGCTGGGTGGACACCTCACTTTGAGAAGAGAGCATTATATGATTAGAGACCAAAAAATGTGCTTATATAAGATCAGGGAAGCTTCCTAGAGGAGCTGATGCCTGTGGGAGCCTTTGGAGAGGTAAGTTTTAAACCACAAATTTAAGGAGAATTTTTTTTAAGTAATAGTAGATAATAAGAGGATTTCAAGCCAGTTAAAAACTACATGATAAGAGTTGAGAAGGTGTGAATTATTAGGATGATGAGAAAATCAATGAGAATAGAAGAGAGATATACTATTCTGAAACCAAGGTGCTATTGGGCAGTAGCACACAATAAAGGATGCAGAGGAACACGGGGAGGCCAGTTTGTCTGCCAGAGCACACGCTGATGGCCTGTCTTCTAATCACTTGTTTCACAAAATGACTCAAAACTCCTTTGGGATTGATTTCCTGGTTTGCTGCCCTGTAAATTGATCATAATCCACATCTTGCTAATCTCTAAAGTCACTCTAGTCTCTTCATGTCTTATGTACGTATCTTGTTCTATCTCTGTCACCTAATTTTCTTTCACCAGTGAAGGAATTTGTTTAGTGTAATACACATTTCAAAGCCATTTTACCTATCTTTGCAAATTTTATCCTGACAACTGCCACTGATGTATTACTCCACTTTCCAAATGGGGAAACTGAGGCTCAGAGGGCTCAAGTGTCCCACCCAAATCTTTCATATGTGTTGTTAGAGACAGAATAGAACTCCGGGAAATGTTCCTTATGTTCTTGAAGTATTAATCCCTTTGATCTGTCCTGGCCTCAGGACTGCCTTCTGGGGAGTCGATGTAAGAAAGAAGAGATAATTCTTAGACTCTTCCCAAAACGTAATTCTTACTGTTTGTCACTGCCTTTTAATTTCCCCTTGCTGCCTCCTATTACTCTCCTTTGTGACTGCATTATTTAACACTATTAAATATTTAGGAATGCAGTATGAGAGATGTCATACAAAATAAAGTTTTATTATCTGCAGGACACAGGTACATGTGTATATTATGTACAGAGACAGATGCACAATCCAGAGGAAGATTATGCCCCCAGTGGCTCTTCTATCATCTGCCTGAGCTCACATTCTTCACCTTCTTTCCTCTCTGGCTTGGGTCTTGCCATGGCTATTTATGTCTTTGTGACCTCCAAGTGGAATGACTTCATTTCTGCATTCTGCTAGGAGACAAAGTCAGGGCTGTTCAGAGAGCTGCATTACTGGGTCCAACGTCACAGAATCAATCTTCCAAAAGGAGTTAAGATCAGGAATCTCTTAAACATTTCCAGTTCTATGACTACAGACTGCAACCCTTTCTAGAGTGGTTAACGTCTACCACATATCCAAGGTGACAAAATTGGTAAGTGACAGAGTTTAAACTTGAACCCTACAGTTGCTAATCTCTAGTTGAAGTTTCTTTGCATTTACCTCTGGCTCGAGGAGTTAATTTGGTCCTTGATTATTGAAAGTATAATAAGGCATTCTATGTGATCATTTTTGACCATGGTGATGAGGTGACTCTAGGCAAAGAGAACAGACTATGCTGACATTCTATATATAACTTTTGTAGCAACAGCATCTGGGTCTCATACTTTCTGTCCTTTTGATGATCTTTTCACATGCCTGCCTTCATGTATAAAAGCATTGAGCCCTGGCAAATAGTTCTTGCACGGTAAATATTTGCTTACCAATTCATTCTTGTTTTTTTTTTTTGACACATATTTATTGAGCCCCATTTTGTGCTAGATATTGTTTTAGCTACTGAGGATAAAACACTAAATGAAAGAAATAAGATTTTTACTCTCTAGATTCTAGTGGAGGAGATATTTTAATTAAATAAGTGTAGAAATGAATGAATGTTGTTAGGTGCAATGAGAGCATATAATGGGAAGTTTGGCAATGTGTCATTTACTGAATGTCTAAATGAGTGAATATGTGTCTAAATGAGATAAAAAGATTACCCTTTAGCTCCTAATAGATAGTAAAATAATAATAAATGTAGGTTGTAAAGTCAATATGGAGTTAAATAAAAGAATATGGTGGTAATGTCACTGTAGTAGGCAGAATAATGGCCCCCACAAGTGTCCAGGTCCTAATCCTTGGAACTAGTGAATACATTATCTTACATGGCAAAAGAGACTTTGCAGATGCAATTTAAAATTAAGAGCCTTGAGATGGGGAGATTATCCTAGGTTACCTGGGTAGGCACAATCTAATTGTATGAATCCTTACAAGTGGAGAGACTTGCTTGGCTGTGGTCAGAATAAGAGCTGTAACAACAGAAGCAGGGTCATATAGACGGTGGCGTAAGAAGAACTCTAACTCTTGTTGCTGGTTTTGAAGGGGGAAGAGTCCACAAGCCTAGGAATGTAGGCAGCCTCTAGAAGCTAGAATAGGTGAGGAAACAGACTCCTCCCTAGAGTCCTGAGAAAGAATATGGTCTGTTACTGCAGACATTTCAATTTTAGCTCAGTGTGACGGGTACCAGACTTCTGACATGCAGAACTGTAAAATAGTGTATTTTTGTTGATCCAAGCCAATAAATTAGTGCTTAATTTGTTTAAGTAGCAACAAGAAACAAATACAATTACCACTGAGGAGACTACGAGGTCAGTAGAATCAGAGCATTATTATTTTCACTTACTCCCATTTGTCCTGATTTTTCTTTCCTGATGACACCATATTTTTAGTCTTCCGGAAGGCTTTAGCTTTGCAGATGCACAATACTTTTGAAAATCTTTGGGGTTAACATATCATACAGATATGTTGAAACTTTATGTTCCTTTTCTCACTGGAAACAAAAGTTCTTTGTGAATACAGGACTGCTACCATGAAAGCTTGATGAGCCCCTGGCAACACTTTTATTTGGGGAGTAAAGTGTTTGAAAGTACTCCTTTTTATCCCAGTTTGACTCTTGAAAGTAATTGTTTCTGTTAAAAAAAAAAAAAAAAACAGAAAACAAAAAATTCTTTTCTCTTAGTGCATTATATTAAAAAAAACTATTTTTCTTTAACTTAATATACTTGGAAAGTTAAATTTCCAAAATACTTTTTTCTACCTGCTGTCCATAGCACAAGATGTGTAATTTTTTTATTTATTTGTATGTATAATGTTCATCCTCTCTCATATTTTTGGAGCATATTCACAGAATACTAAAACTTTAAGGGATTAATACATTGATTGGACTTGAGGAATCATGTCTTAATGTAACAGAATCATAGCCCCCCAAAAAGTATAAGTAGTAACATGCTTTGTTTCACTTAAACAGTTTCTTTCTCTGTATTTTACACAACAAATCTGAACTTGGTCTTGCTAAATATAATAAATGGAAACTTTGTGAGACATTTTATAAGTGCTTTCCATGTGCTATTTATTGCTAGAACTAAACTACTCTTTATTGATTCTCAGATGAACACTCTTTGGCCAGAATGCACACACTCAATTCATAATGTAGGGGAGGAAGATAAATCCTCTATGCTCTAGGTCCTTCTGGCTAGGCTATGAATTAAATTGACATGAGATGGAATAACAGGACAAAATCAAACAAAGCTTTATAACATGTATACATGGGAAAGACCCAGGAAAACTGAGTAACTCCCCAAAATGGTGGATGCTCTCATCTTAAATACCATGTGCAGCTAAAGACAAAGGAGGATGTTGGGGGTGAGGGGAGTCAGTTATGGGAGATTATCAGAAAAGCACAGTAAACAAGAGTAAGGTTATTATGCAGATTTAAGTCCTTGCCTTCCACATTGATAAGATTTTCTAGAGATAAAGTCATCTGCCAGGTCTTCCTGGTAGAGAGAGGGAGATAACTTTACAAATGGAGATTTCCCTTACAAATGTAAATGTCTCTTACAAAGGATAACTTCTACTTTTACTTGGTTTTCAGAGCTTTTCCTGTGTCTGCAATTTTAAAAAGTAACCAGCCCAAAATAATCCTCATGCCAGAGAGACACATTTTGGGGTGGCCAATTCTGATCCTCCACAATAGTCACCATGTAACATCTATATTGTCTAGAGTTGTCTTATTTTCTGAAGTTGAATAGGGGTATGGCCCAACATAAGAATACCATTTGAACCTAAGACTACCATAGACTCTCCTGAAGATAATCCTGTGGCCCCTATACCCTGTCATATACCTCGATGGACAAGTCAGAGTTTATACCTTTGAGGAGACTAATAGAACTATTTATGATAACTCTCTCTCTCATCTCTTTATATATCTATCCATTTATTCTATTTGAACACCCAACCCTTTGTACACTTTTTTTCTATTTTGTTGAGAATTGCTGAGATAACCCCCTTCCCAGGGCCCAGACACATAAGTAATAGATACTTTATAAGAAGATTCCCATTCTTTGGGCAAGAATCTTCCCTAAAGCAGTTAGAGACTAAAGGCTTTAGTCTTTTTGCTGGTTAATGCACATTATTTGTAGCAATGAAATGGAGGCAGTGCTGGTCCAGACACGACTATCTGACTCTCCTTAAGATCCTGAGCCGACCTTCCCTGAACACCTGGTATCCTCAATGGGATTAAGCTGTCTGGTCCTGCCTGCCTGGTGACTCCCAGTAAGAGGATCTGAGTCTGATTTTCTGGTCAAGCCTTAGGCAAATGGACATGCAATAAGTCAGTGCTGTTATGTCTTCCTGGGACCCACTGATGGAAGTGCCGGCCCACCTTTGGCCAAAAGGAGAGAGGTCTCAGCCTTATTAAGAACCCCTGTCTCCACCTTCAACACTGCTAAAAGCTACCTGGGATGAGTGAGAATCTGAAAACCTTATTGCTGTTCCCTGGCTACTTATCTTCTCTTTTGTTTTCTGGTGAGAAACAGAAGGCAGTTTAGTGTGTATTTGGATTTTTCTTTCATGCTCTGTGTGTCCATAGAAATATTCACTTCTTCTGAGAAGAAAGTAACAGCTCTAGTTCCATTTCTGGAGATTAGATAGATATACACATGCACACACTACATATATATATATACATATATATATATACATGTATATTCATATATCTTGAAAAGACCAATAGAACCATCTTGAAAAGAGAATATTCTTTCTGTATTATTTTTTCAATGTTCATGCACTTTGAATATAGTGTTCCCCTGCCTGACAGAGGCATGATTCTCTTGTGTCCTTGGTAGATTCGTAGACATCCATCAAGACCTAGTCCAAATGTCACCTTGTTAGTTTAACTATCACTGGTAGGACAATGTCTCTCCCTCTGTGCTAAGACAGCTCTTTGAGCATGTATAGCACCTCATGAATGACACTGTGTTACTATTGGCTTATCAGCCTTTCTTACCTTCGGAGCCTCAGGAGGGAATGGTTCCCTTCTTTGTATAACTGGCATATAGTTTTTAGCACATAGCAGGTGCTAAATGAAAGTACGCTAAATATAGGTGTATGTAGTTTCATCCTACTTTAAAACCTCTAACTTTAGTCTCTCCTTCCGTGTGCCAAGAATGAGTCATTTGTCTCTGTCCCAAGGCATTCAACAATGACACTTCATGAAGAGCCAAAACTTGTGCTGGCATCTGGGAATGTATGTCCTGATGGAGAAGTCATGTTGAAGAAATAGCCAGAGTTTAGTAAATAAGCTACATTTGTTAAATTGATCCACAATTGCAGCTCATTTGTCTTTGTTGAACTTTTTTTTTTAGATTATAATAACAATATAGTCACATTTTAGCAAAGTTAGACATAGGTTAAAAAATCAACCAAATCCTAACTCCCTAAAATTATTGCTATAGGCAATTTAGATGTATTTATGTCATATAGATATATATACATATACATATATATTCATATATATATCGATACTTTTGCTTTAAAAAGTTGGCCATTTTCTTTCATTATACAAATAATAGATGCTCATTGGAAACTATTTATAGAGTGAAAAAAAAATGTGAATTAAAATACAAATCACATTTACTTAAATCTCTAAAAGAGATTATCATTATTTCCATTTTTTTTCTATTTCTCTCTAGCTGTAGATCCATGAAAAATGTTTACACATACACACGCACACACCACACACACATATTCACTAGAACTTTCTTTAGTCTATGAGTTCCATTCATAAAACAAAATTTAATTGTAACATTGTAGCATCTTAATGCTCAAGTTGCTTTTGGGGGTAGAAGGGGGTGATCTCATATCAACCATTTAAAAATTGTATTAGCAGGTGCTAAACTCCTTGTAAATTCTTTATAGATGTAACAGCTGGACGCCTAGGTGAATCAACTGATTGAAGAACACTGTGGGGTTGTCGATGAGGATTTGGGATCAGTGGGCCAAGGGTTAATTGATAAAATGCTGAAATAGTGATGGAATATATTGAATTGTACAATTCCTCAGTTCACTATGGTTTACCTCCAGCAACGGAATGGGGAGATAGGGCAAATAAAGGTTAGTGACCTTGAGAAATTTATCCTTCATTATCGTTTGGATTGATGCATAGAATAAAAATAGATCCATGCCAGAACAAATGAAAGGCATCATTAGACATCAGATTAAAGAGCACAGGACCTCATGGGTTTAAATTAAAGTGAATAGCTTGAGAATGTTAATGAATGTTAAACTTTAAGAGGCCTAATATGAACCATAAGAAAACTTGATACTCAAATCTGGATAAACTGTTGAAGGCTAGACAGTTTTTCCATCTTCTTTCTCCTGGCTTTTCTGTCTCCTATCAACAAGTCATAATTTATCACAAAGTTGAAAAATCTTTAACTAGTTTTATTGGTCACATAATTATTTCTTTCTCCATCCACCCTCCACCCCTTGCAGCTTTATAATACCTTTTAGAGCCTACCACATTTTTCATTCTGGGAGTAGAGTATTTTCTGACCATTAATAAAATCCTAATCATTTTCTTCAATATTATGAAAAATATAAGTAATTTTTAAGCTTACCAGTACATTTTGATCCAGGAGGATAACAAAGGGCTTTCATATATCATGGTAGACACTGAGAAAAAATGGAGAGTTTGGTGATGTCAGGAAGTAAATCCTCTGAAAATCCACATTTGCTTATTTATGACTAATTTCATACTACAGAATGTGAGATGTTCTTACCTTAAGTAAAAGTTAAAATTATTTATTTTCTTTGCATATTTAGGATCAGAGAAATGAGTTATTCCTATTTCTAGTGAAAACTACAGACATTTGAAGACATATTATTTTCCTCAGAAACTTTACTTACAAGGTAAACATCTCCAATTCCTTTAACCTTTCTTGCTCTGACATATCATGAGCACTTTCATTATCAGGTTTACTCTCCCCTGAACATATTCTAATTTAACTATATTTATTTTAAGATGTAGTACCAAAGCAGATTTTAGAATTTCAAAAGTGTGAGCAAACAGGTCATTCGAGAAGGCTCTTCTCTCACGTTCTAGAAATATGCCCATTAATATAAACTAAAATCACAGTAGCTACAGTTGGACATATTGCAGTTATAGTATGTGGAACAAATTATTGTCTAATACTCCTAAATACTTTTATTAAATTTTAGTTTCTCAGGCTCCTATGTCTCCTGGACTCTGCTTCTAGAAATATGTATAATAATAATAATTAAAAATCACTTTGGTTTTTGGGTGGACATATGACACCATTCTGGTATATTTTATATATTACAGACGTATATATTATTGATATATATGACACACACACACATTTTAAATTGGAGTTTCCATAGAGCCCATCTCTCCCACTTTTGCTAATAAAGCTGGATTTTGGATGCGGGTGTTATACTTTCATTTTATCCCTTAAGAACATTATTTTATTAGATTTATCTCATCACATCATTTCAATATCTATTTAGATTGATGTGTATTGTCCAATATATTTGATGCCTTTTATATGTTAATTCCATTCTCTCATTTGTTCCATAAATGACAGAATGGAAATCAAAGAGTTGTGATATATCACTTAAAACTTCACTATAAGTCCATTAACTATTAACACTGCTGGTAATTAATCCACCCAATCTAGATCTTGAGAAAATAAATTATCATAAGAGATTTTGTCAAATTACGTGTACCACTTTAATTCAAGTTAATCAAGTTAAGTGATCTTGCCAAAGGATTAATTGAAGTTTATTTGTTCTTCATCTGATCTTTTTCATTGGCCCCTCTGTGTCTTGATGATTGTTCCAACTTCCAGGTGCTCATATGTTCTCTTTGATAATTTGTTTCTCATATCAATTCTCTTCTAGAATTTTATACTTTCTAAACTCTTGCTGTTTGAATTCTTGGTGGTGTTTTTGTTTTTTCCCTCAAATCTAATATACTTGTCTGTATTTGCAAATTATTTTTAAATCATCATCATCACTATCATCATAATGTTTGCATATCTGCATTCCTCTAGCATCTTCTTTTAAAAATAGACTTTTTTGGAGCAGTTTTAGGTTTACAGAAAAATTGAATGGAAATACAGAGTTCCTATATACTCCCTCCTCACATTACACCTATTATTATCATCTTGCATTAGTGTAGTATATCTGTTACAATTGATCATCTAATATTGATACACTATTATTAACTAAAATCCATAGTTTACATTAGGGTTCACTCTTTATGTTGTACCTTTTATGAGATTTGACAAATGTATAATGACATGTTTCTGCCATACAGTATGATACAAAATAGTTCCATTACCTTAAAAATCCCCTGTGCTCCATCTGTTTTTCCCTCTCTCTCCCCTCTCGAATATCTGGGAAGCACTGATCTTTTTACTGTCTCCATAGGTTTGCTTTTTCCAGAATGCCATATAGTAGCCATCATACAGTATGTATCCCTTTCAGATTGGCTTCTTTCACTTGAAATATGCATTTAAGTTTCCTGCATGTCTTTTAGTGGCTTGATAGCTCATTCTAATATCTCTATTCATCTTCTCAATTCCTGAAATACAATGAATTGTGATTCACTTACCTCCATAGCAAGTTTTCTCAATCTTCTGATAATTATATCAGCCACCTTCTGAGGTTCACTTTTATAATATCTCTTGAAATGTTTACCTTCCTCAATATTCATTCTCTATTTTTTTTCCATATTTTTCTCTTTAGAAAGCAAGTAGACTGCATATATTCTAGGTTTTTTAAGTCATTTGTTTCTACTTGATACTATGGAAATTGGATTAGTTTACCACCCTGTTAGAAAAGCTGTTTAAAGGTTATCAGATGTTGCAGAATCTCTTTCAGCTTTCCTAATAAGCTTTAATTCATTTCCTCCCAAAGGGAGGTAACACTTTGATGGGTATAAAGAAGGCCAAAAATTCAACTCTGTTGGCAAAACAATTGCTCTTCTCCCTAGTGCCTGTGGACTGCAGCAGCCAGCCATCAGTGTCTGTTGTTTGTTTAATCAACATGGTAACTAAAAGAGCCTGCCTTCATGACTACCAGGAAGGAGAGGAAGTTCACAGAGCTTGTTTAATTAATTAGAGAACAGGTTGTCATTTATCCCATCAGCATCAGTAACTCTCAAATGCAGACATCACCTTCTCACAGCATCAGTTTGTAGAAAGATATGTTGCATGAAAGATTTTCTCAAGAGACAACTTTTAAAGACAACCTTAATCAAAGCTGTTCCTTGGCATTAAAACAAAAACAAATAAGTAACTACATAGATAAAACCATAAAACAGATAAGCAAACCAATCAACAAATAACAGTGCTTCTCTGTTCATGTCTAAATTGGACCTGGTAAAACTGGTTGAATACAAAATTTGGAAGGTACCTAGGTGTGTGACATAGGCTATCTCATTTAATCCTTAAATTACACAGACAACATTGTTAATATCACTTTAATTGTGAGGAAGCTGAAACTCAGAGATGATAAATTTTTTTTCCTGGTCATAGGCTGATAGGTAGGTATGTATTCATCCTTTTCATTTTATCTTCTACATTCTACATTTGCCTTCATAAAAATCTCTTCTTTGATCTGGTATATTTCCTAACAGACCACTAAATACACATTGTGCATTTCAACTATTATTTTTTCTTCACTTATTTAAGAGACTTATTCGGCCTCTACTAAAAGTCGGGGAAGTCTGCCATGAGTTAGCTCACATTTTTTATCATCTTTGTTTACTAGACATCCAATGCTATACAGCTTATTTCATATAATCTCATTATTAATACTAAAACGTAAATTTGATTACTCTAAATTTTATTGGTCACATATTTGAGAATCCAAAACTAAATAACCTGACCAATACTACAGAACAAGTGTCCAAAGCAATTCATCTTAGCCTTTTCACTATCCAGGTCACACCAGCAAAGTCATATTGCTGAATATCTCATATAAAAATACCATTAAAATAATTCTCATTTATGTTAAACTGCATAGTTTTAGTTAGAAAGATATTTTAAAATTGAATTCTATATTGGGTGTTTGGACAATACATATGGAGCACCATGTATTTACCACACTTTGTCTTAGGCATAGAGGACAGACATATGTCAGATAATGTTCATGCCTCCACAGAAGCTCACCATTCAGCAGGAAATAGGGGCCTGGGAGTAAATTACTGCAGTGAAGTGGAATAAGTATTAGAGTGGATATTTATTTTAAATTCTGCTGTTTTAGTAGGAAAGGAAGTGATCAAATCTGTAGGTTAAGATGGGGCAATGTGCTCTCCAGTGCTTTTAAGGACAAGAAGTTTCTACTCCCCATGTGTACTCTCATCACTGGCCATGCTAGATGACTTCACACCTTTAAAAAGACGCAAGTTCAAGCTGAAATATCTTTCTACCCTGAAAGCAGTTTCCTCCAGGAACCACCTTAAACCCACCTCCTTTTTCTAGGACAAGTTCTTTGCGTACAACCTCAATCCCAGTTCAGTATTGGTTCTCTGTGCTTCCACTGCATTCTGTAAATAACTCAATCATTACACGATGACACTTCTTCAAGCTTTCTTTCCCGTAATATGGACCCCCATTAGATAGCATAGGTTTTAGGGATGAGATCCAGATGTTTGGATACTGACCTATAGTAGTTCTCAGTGAATCGTGTGAAGAATCAATCAATCAATATAGGGAAATCTTTTCACTGGTCTCTCTTTTTTTTTTTTTTTTTGGCTTTTCCATCCATTTTTCTCTAATATGCTCCTATTTTTTAAGAAATTTTTAAAAAATTTCAGAAAGTACTTAAAATAATGAAACAAAAAGACATAAATTGTTATTTTCATATATTCTTTATGGATTTCTACTACCTATAAATAAAAATGTTATTATTTCTATATTTTCATTCTGTTATTTTTGCATAAAATAAATGTAACATTGTAGATTAAGTTAAAATTACTATGGACTCCTACCATAAAACCTCTCCTCCAGAGCCAATGACTGGGATTAATTTGGTTTTATTTGAAAATACATTCTATATGTCTATGAAACAATATTAAGAGTCCATTGTATGCATTTGTTTGGTCAACACTTTATTTCCTCATCTATTCTTTTAACATTTACACATTAGTGCATACTAGTGGAGATAGTATTGGTTCTGCTGCAATAATATGAACCTTGAAATAGCATTTCTTAAAATAAAAGAGGTTTATTTCTGGTTCACCTAAACTCCAGTGTGGGCCAAGGAGCTCTCCTGCGTCTTTTAACAGCTCAATCTGGAAGATGTCCCTTCCATATCCACTGTGATAGGGCAAGAAAAGGATAAAAGAAGCACACTTCATCACTTTTGCTCATATTTCCTGGTCAGAATTAGTCACATGAACCTTATCTACCTGTAAGAGATTCTTGAAAATGTAGATGTGTATATGAATTATTTGGACTCAGCTCTAAGGTATGTCTAAATTGTCATGTTATGGTGCTGTGAACACTCATGCTCTTGTATGTTTGGACTTACATGTGAAAGTTTCTCGGGGATAGAAGTAAGATTTGCTCATAGGGTTTGCATATTTTCTATTTTGCTAGAGCAGAAGTATTGTTCTCCTATATGGTCATGGTAAATTATGTTTTTTAATTAGGTCTGAAGCAACTAAACCGACATTTTAGCATCCATCTCTCTATGTTCATTGTCATACTTCCCAATTGTATTCAAATCAGCAACAGAAGATGAATTTGTTTTCTTTTCCATGGAAGCCCCTAAAACGCCTGTGGTCCCCACAAATTTATGATTTTTTGGAGGGAAGGAACTCTTTATTCTTTTGTTTCTTGATTTCTATGTCAATATTGTGTTTCTTTAAATTATTATATCTTTGTAATTCTTAGTTCCTTTCTGTGTTCTTAAAGAATTGTTTTGCTGTTCTTCAATATTCAAAATTTTGTTGGAATTTTTAATCAGTAGTGTTAACATAGATTTTATAGATTAAAGATAATTTCCATCTGTTAAGTAGTACATTTTGGACATGGTAAAGTCTATTTTCTTCAACTGAGAGTTAAAATTTTTTCTATAAGATGTTGAAATGATTTCTTAAATCATTTAATCTCAGTCCTTCTTATTTCAAAAAATGTTTATTTAAAGCTATAAATTTACTTTAAAAGGCAGTTTAGATATGTGAGACTACCTTTATGTGTTAATTTCATAGTTGTTCAGTTCTAAATCTACAAATTTATATTGCAAGTTCCTCATTAAACTATGAAATATTTAGAGTGGCATTATTCATTTTCCAAATATTTTGGCATTTTTGTCCCTCTTTTACAATTTATTTATAATTTCATTGAATTTTAGCCAATAAATGTACTCTCTTTGATTCATACTCTTTTGAATTATTTAAGTTTTCTACTAGGTAGTCATGTTTTATAAAAGTAATTTGTATTTTTTGAGAAATTTTCTTATCACAATTTTTTAGAAATTTGATTACATCATGCACCTTGGTATGGATTTTTTTTATTTTTGTGTGTGTGTGTGTGCTTGTGGTTTTTTGAACTTTCTCTGATCTACAATGTTATAGTTTTCATCAGACTTGGAAAAGTTCCATTCACTATTCTTTCAGATAGATAGATAGATAGGTAGATAGATGATAGATAGATAGATAGATAGATAGATAGATAGATAGATAGATAGATAGATAAATCTATATATAGAGATCTATATATGTATATCTCATACTGCCCTCTATTTTGGGGACTCTGATTATATGTATATATTAGTGTCTTACTCAGTGTGAGATGCTATAACAAAAGTACCCTAAATTGGGTGGCTTAAACCAGAAACATTTATCTCTCACAGTTCTGGAGGCTGGGAAGGTGAAGATCAAGGAACAGGCAGATCTAGTATCTGGTCGGGGTCTACTTTAGTATGCAGACTGCCCTTTTTTTTTTGGTATCCTCATATGGTGGAGAGAGCAATCTCTGGTCCCTTCATCTCCTTATAAGGACACTAATCCCATTCAGGAGAGCTCCACCCACATGACCAATTACCTTCCAAAGGCCCCACCTTCAAATCACAAATCACATTAGGATTTAGACTTTAACATATAAATTTGGGGGAGATAAAAACATTCAGTCCACAGCAGTTAGATGTGTGAGGTCATCTGTTAATGCCCCACAGGTCAATAATGCTGGGTATTATTATTTTTTCCCCCTAATCTTTGATTCTCTCTGGTCTTTATTTGGATAGTTTGTTTCATTACCATATGAGGACGCAAAAAAAACAAGAAACTCAAAGTTCATTGTTCTTTTCTTCTGCCATTTCTAATCTGCTATTAATCACATCCAGTGGGTTTTTTTTTATTTCAACTATTGTGTTTTCATCTCTCAAGTCCCATTCAGTTATTTTTTATACTGTTTGTTTCTCTTCTCTTCATGTTCCTTTTTCTTTATAGCATTGAACATATGGATCATTTTCATAATGCTGTGTTAATGTCCTTTTCTACTGATTATATCATCTTTGTAATTACTAAGCTAATTTCTTTTGTTCAATTTTTCTCCTCGTTTTAAGTGATTTTTTTTATTCTTTATTCTAATACTTTTGGATTGGATGTTGGAAATTGAAAATTTCATATTTTTTTAATCCTGTATTTTTTTGTATTCCTCTAGAGTGAAAGAATGCTGGATTTTTTTCTAGAAGACCGTCAAGTTACCTTTGGATTAGTTTAATCCTTTTGAGATTTGTTTCTGAGCCTGTTTTGGGTAGAAGTAAAGTAGACTGTACTCTAGAGCTAATGTAGATTCCCTTTCAAGGCAGGAACTGAAGGCCCAGTGTGTTCAGTGAAGTCTCTACACTCTGGCTGAGGAAACTCAATTCCTGGCACTGTGTGACTTTTGAGAATTGTTCATCTTATCACTCTATACACAGACGGTCCCCAACTTATGATGGTTTGAGTTAGAATTTTTCAACTTTAGGATGGTGTGAAAGCAATATGCATTCAGGTGAAATTGTACTTCACATTTTGAGTTTTGATCTTTTCCTGGGCTAGCGATATGTGTTATGATACTCTCTTGTGATGCTGGGCAGTGACAGCAAGCCACAGCTCCCAGTCAGCTACACGATCATGAGAATAAACAACCGATGTGCTTACAACCGTTCTGTACCCATATGATCATTCTGTTCTTCATTTTCAGTACAGTGTTCAATGAATTACATGAAATATTCAACATTTTATTATAAAATAGGCTTTGTGTTAGATTATTTTGCTCTGCTGTAGGCTAATGTAAGTGCTCTGAGCATGTTTAAGGTAGGCTGGGTGGGCTAAGCTATCAAGTTTAATAGGTCAGGTGTATTAACTGCATTTTCGACATGGTATTTTCAACTTACAATGGGTTTATTAGGATGTAACCTCTATTCTAAGTCAAGAGAAATCTTTAGTTATTCTCCCTTTGGAAGTTGTTTTGTTCAGTCTTACGGGATTCCATACCACACATGTGCATGCTATATTCAATGAAAGATTCATGGGCTGCTGTATAGATTTCTCAAGTTTTATATTTCTATAGCTTTATTGCCTAGTTCTCTACCTCTCTGAACAATTTCTAGTTGTCTTGGCCTCTGCAAATTCCAAGCTCTGTTTCCTCAACTCAGTGAGATTTCCGAACGTGATTTGAGTTCCTCCTGCCTTGTGCTACAGAGTGGAAATTACCTCCAATTAAAAAGTCTACACCAGTAGTTTGGCTCATTCAGTTTCTTTCTTTTTCCTTGTGAATTACAGACCCATGCTGCCCATGCTATAGCGTCTGAAAATAGTTATTTCCTATATTTTCTCCAGTTGTCTGATTGTTATAGCACAACGGTGATTTTAGAACATCTTATTTCTTCATGGCTAAAGAGCAGAAATTCCCCCAAGCGTTTTCCTTTCCTTCTTAATGACGGTTATGCATTCTGTTAAGCACATTTTAAAATATTTTACCTTTTTACTCTGTGTTTAGAATAGTGTTGTGGAGGACCGTGTGATGCTTCCTCTCCCATCCTCATCAGAATTCTCAAACTACTCACTTTAATTTTCTCCTTTTAAAATATCTTAAAATATTTACTTGAGTCACACCATTTTAACTCATGTTTTAATGAAATAGGACTTTTCTGGCTATAAATTACAAATAATAGAAACCCAATTCAAAATATGTCGAGGAGAAAAAAAGAAAATTGATGTTTATGTAAATATTTGAATTTTTGGTTTTAAGTACTGCTGGGTTCTAGAACCCTAAAAAACTATTTCTCTCTGTGTTCCTCTCTCTCTCCCTCCCACTTTATTGTTGTCTCTTGACTCTGCTTCCCTACTTCCCTCTGTGTTGGCCTCACTCTGTCCTCCTACAATTACACTTTCTTTATATTGCCAATAGCAGTCTTAGTGGATAAAGAGTTTCCCCTCTCTACACAGCAGTTCCAGGAAAGTCATTTCACTGGATTTGATTATTTTCTGTAGCCACTGCAGAATAATCAGTATTTTGAAAGGAATGGGTATTATGATTAGCCTGGCTGGAGTCATATAACCACTATCTATACTGGATTTGGAGGTGGTTATACAAAGGAACAAATCCTGGCCACACAGGAACAAATTACCATGTCCTGCTTCGTATTTGTGCCATTGGTTTTAGTAATATTTGATTTTGGAAAGAAATCATACACTCTTTGAAGACTCAAACAATAACTTTTAAGTCAGAGAATAGTCCCAAGAAAGCAAAATAAAAATGGGAACATTCTAGTCATAGCTTTTGTTTCCAGCCTTATTTTTTACTAGTTTCTCAAGTTAACAGCTGTTGCTGTCAAATTGCTCTATTCACTGTCTACTGAAACATGCCTTGTGCTTTCCTAGCCCTCATTTCTCTAACCACTCTTCCCACCTGGAATGCTTCCAGACCCCACCTCCTCTGCCCCAAGGAAAAATCCTACACAAGAATCCTACAGATTCTTCAAGACTTAATCTGTAAAGCTTTACCTAATCATCTGCTCCTTTTTCCTCTGAAATTTCTCAAGTATCCAAGCCATTCCTTTGACCTAGCAATGTTAGTTATTTTTTTTTGTGTACATAGTTTATCTTATCTACTAGATTATAAATTTCTTTAGGGCAGATATCTTGCTTTATCCTAATGTGTGAGTAGTTGAAATAAGAGACAAAGTTTGGAGTCAGATAACTCTGGGTTTGAATTCAAGAACTGCCCTCATTCTGTTTAAACCATTCTTTTGTCGTGTCACTTAATCCCTGGGACTAGGTATCTATGCTTGTCATATGGGGATGATAACATCTCTTTATTATGTTAAGTACCCTAGGTCGTGTTATAGGGATGTTTTCTTACAATAAACTTTTTTTTATCCCATCTTGCAACCATCACGAGGCCTCACACCCAGCCAGAGTTGAAGTTCTTGCTGATTGATTGAATAGTACAGATTAAGTAAGACTCATACTTTATAAGTATGACTTCAACATTCACATAATTTAACACCATTAGGTAGGAAATGAAAATGCAGGGAAAAAACAGATTATACTCTACTTGACTTTCTCTACCTCTTGGCTTGTTTTTGTACAGACAGAAAACTGGTGTTATGGCTTTTTAGGTATATATGATGATGATATTGCTGTATTTTTCTTTTTTTCAGAGAATATCTGGCCATAATAGTTTTATAATGTTTATTAATAGACGCTTGTTGGGCATTTCAACAAAATCACTTTCTAAACAGAACAATCTTAGGTTATGATTTTTGATCATTCTTTCTTTACTTGAAACTGAGAGACGAAACAAATATGATTATATTTTACCAGCATCATCATGGCAGGAAGGAATACTGTTAATAATAGCCACCATTTATTAAGGCGTTTTACTTATACAAATCATCTCATTGACACAGTAAGGAGTTTAGTAATTTCATTATTCAGGTGATGAAGTTAAGGCTCAGAGAAGTTGAGTAATTCAAGTAGGAGTGCTACAGGATTAGAACTCATGTGTTTCTGATTCTGATAAATTATTCGTACCAATATCATGCTACCTCTTGACTAGCCTCAAGAAAATAGCTTGGCCAGAATGTCTATAAATGAGTCTACTATGAAATGACTTTGACGGACTATCTATAAAATAGCCTCACATTTTTTAATATAGAACTTCTCATGCTAAGAGGCTTTGTGCTTATATTGTTCATCCTCAAGCTCTGCTGCTTTTTTACTTGTCTGAAATCTCTATCTTGTATTTGCAACATCGAATCCTTTCCTCAGCAACTGCAGTGCTGTCACAAATAGAAGATTACAAGTTGAGGACTGAATGAAGCAGCTGGAGAAAACAAACTCTAAAGAAACAAAGATCTTATTTTGATAGTAATTTACCATGCAATGTATAACAAAACGGGAGGAAGGCAAAGTATATGATCCAGCCCTGTGATATATCCCTTGGAAAATGTTGTTTCATATATTTATGGATTAACTATATGTGATATCAGCCACTTTTTAACTCCACTTAAACCATCACTAAAGCATCTCTCACTAAATTTTCCCCTGTTTGGAAATCAAACCATGGGCAGTTATTTGTCTGAGAGCTGAAACAAACAGTGGAGGAAAAACTTATTAATTTTTTTATTTATATATGACGAAATTTGTGATGAATCCTGATAATTTAACTTATTCTTTACATTTTCCACGCTTATACAGAAGTTATCTATTACCTTGCCTTTCTTTCTCCACACATTCACAAACTCTTTTAACACAAAAATATAGTTTTATGTAAACTGAAACCCCAATCCCAAATATTGGCCTATCATAGGTCACATACTGTGTTTGTTGAAATAGACTTAATTATAGTATTTATCTGTATAAATACTTTTCAATAAAAATTTTATTGAAATTTTATTTTCAATAAAAATAAATACATTTTTATTGAAATTTTCTAAAACATTAATTCACTTAAGATTATTTTGTTATGCAATAATTCCAAGTAGTGATAGGTTTATTTTTAATAAGACATTATATACCTATAAATGGAATATCAAATGGATAAAGTACTCACGGCTCTCATCTTATGAAAAGCTGTAACTGTCTAAGTTGCTTTCATTTTTTTTTTTTAATTCAGACACATTCTTATTTTTCTTTTACAGTGAGAGTGCATAAAAATAGATCAAACTGAATTTCTTGTATATTTACTTCACAATCAAAATTTTCTGAAATGAGTAAATATTGATAGAATAGAATTTTCTTATTGAATTTCTGCTTGTCAACGTGCTAAAAATTCAATCAAATAAAGAAAACTGGAAAACAAATGTTTGGGTTTCTATGGCACCAAGACAAATAGTGATTTAGGCAAATAAATCAACTATATGATTCAGTCAATGAAAGAAATCAAATCAGTCAATCTATAATATATCGACTGTTGATCGATGGTGTTTTTTAAAATGGAAAAATTCAAATAGAAGTCAACTGGTGCATGTAGAAAGTTCAGGAGGCAATTGGAAAAGCTAGCCTGCCTGCAGTCCCTTAAGCTAACTTCTCTCAGCCAGAGGGGTCATAAATTCAAAAGGTAAGCAAAGACAATTCTTTTAAATGGAAAAGAGAGTGGAGAAAGAGGACTATCACTAGTGTAGAGGAAGGAGTTTTGAATTGTTTGCTTCTGTGTATTATTTTTGGGTAATTCCAGCTGAAGTATAAATCCTCTCATCTCAATAGAGATGGAATTTTATTTTTTAATCACATAACCATTCGGTATATACTCCTGGTTTTGTAGAGTTTCAGGGACCCATTTTTCTTCCATTTTGAGGTTCATATGCCTTACGGTCTAATGGTCTTAGGGTCCTCTGTTTTCTACGTGGTTTTAGAAAGAGTAAGTAGAGAAATTACACCCACTTCTTACCACTTCAGCCCAGAAGTGACACACATCATTTCACGCACACTCCTTTGGCTAGAATTCAGTCATATGTCCATACTGACTGTAAAGAAAGCTGGAAAATGTAGTCTGGCTTTATGACCAAAAATAAATGTATATATACTAATAAATAAATAATAAATAATTTGGGCAAAAATATAGCTGTTCTCTATCAAAACTATTAATTGTATTTTCATTCCATGGGACATTTATAAAAGTAGAAAAAGAGAAAAAAAATTAAAAGGAAAAGAAAGTAAGAAAAACAAAAAAGAAAAATTTTGACAAGAAAGAGCCCATAAGGAAAATTCAGTTAAAAATAGAGGAGAATGTGAGATAGCCATAATACATTGTCACTTTACATTTTTCAATTACTTTCTATAACTTCTCTTTTTTCTCACTCTTTTCAACATTCCCTGTCCTCTCTGTGATTTTGTTGCTTAATTCTCCTTTTATTTTCTCTCTTGGAGCTCTATGTTTTTTTTGTTTTGTTTCCCTATTTTGACTGTCTTATCCCCTTTTCACTCTTACTGCCACATTTATTTCACAAATGCTTTGGCACATACCCTCAGGAGTCTCCTGGAAACAAAACAAAACAAAGTACTTTTGTTGTCTAATTCAGCTAAACAACTCGTAGCTAAATTCCAAGTCAAGCAGGACAGGTAGATCTTGAGAACAGCCCCTATAAAAAGTGCCCAGTGTGCATTGTCAGCCTTTCGGGGCATCATAAGCTATGCCTAAAACACAAATTCTAATATGAACTCAGAAGCATTCTGTCCATTCTTCCTTTCAAATAGGACAACATTACTTCATCCATAAAAATAAGTCTCAGGTACCCACCAAGTGAGAAAGGGAAGCTGAATAGTACTAGACAGAAAATCTTTTGATTTTGTGTGTACATAAAAAAAGTCTAAAACATCACAAGTATGAGTACACTGCGATACATAAGCATCATTATCCAGAATAACCTATCTGTCAAGGAAGCAGTCGAGATTTGTTTGGGGTGAAGGAATGCCTTTTTTTCTCTCTATGAATTGCACTGTATGCAAATACAATGAATGGAAAGGAAGAATTACATTTGATTTTCCTGGTTCAAGTTGATGTCGTACTTAATAATTCACTTGTAGCTGTACCTCCTTTCTATTCTCAGTCATTTTGTAGTCATCTTAAATCTGTGAACCAAAATAAATTTAGGCTAGCTTGCTCAGAAAGTGATGTGTATATGTACATACATATGTGTTCTTGACAGCTCTAAATAATTCTTCACACAATTTATTCACTTGATTTCTAATATATGTCTACACAAGCAGGGGAAAATGTTAAGTGGACTTTAGTTTGAGATTATACTTGATAAACTCTAAGAACTTCTAGTGAACTCAACTATTTATATAATCAGAGATAATCCAGAACGTTTATTTTATTTTCTAGATGACAAAATTGAGAGAGAAGTTACTTGCTCATGGCCATGTACTATATAGCAAAACCTTTTATATAACTTCACACTTCTTTCACTTACATATTCTATAATTTCACTCAGGGTATCAGAGGTAAGTATGCACGTCACAATAAATCTTTGTTTGGTTTCTATGATAGATTGGTACAAAAATCCTTACTCTTATGGTCTTTTTTTCCCTCAAATGAATTTTCCTGTATATTACCTTAAAAAAAGTAAGGTACAAAGATCACAGCTCTTTTCATTTAATTAAATTATAATTGAATTTAGTAAAGCAGAATCTAAATACAAAAAAGTTTTTTTAAACTAATTTTTCTGTTCTAATATGTGACAGATTGCTTTCTATTTTTAGTTACAAACTTTTTTTCTATTGTTTAACTTCAAAACATATTTATTTGTTTCTGAATGTAAAAGAAAGTTTATAGAAAGTTTAAAGAAGTATGTAGAAAATTTAAAAAATATGGGAAGAGGAAACAAAGTACTCATTATCCCACCATCCAATATGTTGATGTTTTATGGGAGATCTTACCGCTGTTGGTATATAATAGTTCACATTTTGAAATAAAAAAGCAATTTAGAGAATACGGACTAGACTTCATAGAATAAAACACACCCTAACCCTGAAGTGGAATCTCAGATTATATGAGTCTAAGTTTACGTTGCTTTCCAAAATATGTAATGAGACAAAAGCTTTGTTTCCGTCACTGTAAATCTATTGAGTGACAATAACTGCTGTAATATCTTCATATTTTAATAAAATTTACATGTGAAAGTTTTTAATGTATTAGTTATCAAATGTGCTAAATACTATGTAACTTACATTAATTTCTTAATCCAAAATATCACTGTAACTTCCCTTTCACTCAATATTTAAGAATATAAAGTAAATATTTTATTGAAAGAAATAGATTATAAGCATTGTAAAGAATTTTGTACCGTATTAGAAGATCATTTTTTTGTGTGTGGAAATTTGTTTTTCAGTTCACTTTCTAGGTCTTCCACATCCCTTGTTCATATATTTTGGTAGCATCACTACCAGTGCAAGGCCTTCACATTTATATAGTGTTTCAATTTTAATGAAAGTAACACATACTCAGCTCCCACTAGGCGCAAGGAACAATTTTCGGTATTCCACATTAATTTATTTAACCCTCACAGGAAACTCATGTACCGAGATGTTAAATGAATTGACAAAGGTAACAAAGCTGGAAAATGGAAGACCTATGACCTGGCAGTTCAGCTCCAGACCTCTGCTATAAATCTGGAAACAATCTATGATACACAGCCTCTCTCAAGCTGATGTAAAGATCATAGATATTTATCTCTCTATATGTAGCATAGATATATATTATGTATGTACGGCATATATGTGTGTACACACAGATGCAGATGGATGGATAAATAGATACATAGATACATAAATATTTCAAATAATTTGACATACATTCTTACCATTTAAAACTCATAATCATTCCTAAAATAAGTGAGGGAAATATATGAGTATGTATTGTAACCAGGTTGCCCCACATTCTTCATATCCTTAGTGGTCTCTTCAGCCTTCCGTTGCCCAGGCCAAAATGTTTGGAATCGTCTTCAACTTCTTCTTTTCACAATCCTCATCCAATAACCCTTCAGCAAATTCTGTCTCACCACTTTCTGTCCAACTAATGGGGACAATTTATCTGCTACCTTTCTGGTCTATCATCTCTCTCCTGGGTTATTGCAAAAGCCTCCTAACTGGTCTTCCTGTGTCTATCTTTGCCCACCTCCCAACTGTCCTCAACACACCATCCAGAGTAATACCATGAAAATATAAATCAAACCCAGTATTTTTTTTTCTTGCTCAAATACCTCTGATACCACCTGTTATAAAAAGGCATCAGTATGCCCTGAAAGATTCTATGCGTTCTGGCTTCCAGCTACCTCCCCAACTTCATCTACTGTATTCTCCTCTTGCTCTCACTGTGCTACAGCCATACGGTTCTGCTTGTTTGTTTCAGAATGTGTCAGCAAGGCCTTGCCATGGCTATTCCTTCTGACTGGAATCCTCTTCCTAAGTTATCCATTCTATTCACTCCCTCACTTCCTTCAAGCAGTCATTCAAACACCATCTACTTAGTGAGATCTTCCCTGGCCACCTAATCAAAAATGTGTGCTATCTCCTCTATAAACTCGCAATACTACTCTTATTATCAAAGTTTGAAACTTCAAGTTTTGTCTTAAAACTTGCTGCTAACCAACATCCCACAGATCTCATTTAATTTTTTCTTCATTGTGTTTCTCTTGCATTTGAAATGTGTTTTCCATGACTGCAAATGTCTGTGTCTATTTCTTTCACTTCTACATCTCCATCAACAAGAATAGAGCTGGCGCCTAGCAGTCACTCAATAAACATCTGTTGAATTAATTTATATAAGGCACCTGAAAGCCATGTATCCCTAGATAACTATCCGCAATAAGGTGCTATTCACATTTACAAGTAAAGAAATTAGGCTCCAAATGTCAAGTATTGTACACTTATGCTTTTATTTATAACGTGTATTTGAGTCGTCTTTGTTTTTCACACCTACTTTAATATACCAAAATTTATAAATGTATTGTCATATGTTCAGATTATTTTTTTTTAATTTTAAAATAATTCTTGGGTGAAATGCACATGACATAAAATTAAGCATTTTAGAGTGAACACTTCCGTGGCATTTAGGACATTGCCAATGTTGTGCAAGGACCACCTCTACCTAATTCCAAAATATTTTCATCACTGAAAAGTAAAACTCTTTACCCATTAAGCAGTTTCTGCCCATTACTCCTTCCTCCAAGCCCCAGTAACCACCAATCTGCACTCTGTCTTTATGGATTTATCTATTCTGGATATTTCATGTAAATAGAATTATACAAAATGTGACCTCTTGTGTCTGGCTCTTTCACTTACTATAGTGTTTTGGAAATATGTCCAAATTGTAGCACATATCAGTTCTTTATTTTTATAATTTTTATTTTTATTATAAACATTATTTTACACATTTATTATTTTTATCATTGAATAATATTTTATTTTATGTATATACTACAATTTGTTTATCTGTTCATCCACTGATGGACATTTGCACATTTTCTGCCTTTTGGCTATTGTGAGTAGTTCTTCTATGAACAAGTGTATACATACTTGTTTGAGTACTTGTCTTCAATTTTGGGAGATGTGTACCTAGGGGTGGAATTGTGGGGTCATAGGGAAATTTTATGTTTAGCTTTTTGAAGACCTGCCAAACTGTTTTCCACAACAGCTGAATAATTTTTATTCACACCAGCAATGTATGAGTATAATAATTTATATATTATATTGTAATAATAATAATAATGCATAATAATTTTCCACATACTCATGAACACTTATTTTTCAGTTTTTTAAATTGTAGCCATCTCAGTGGGTGTGAGGTGCAATTTTTGATTTGCATTTCCCTAATTATTAATGACGTTGAGCATCTTTCCATGTGTTTGCTGACCGTTTGCATATCCTCTTTGGAGAAATGCTTTTGAATATAATTTTTTGCCATATTTTCAATTTGAATATTCTTTGCCATTTTTTTTGTGTGTGTGTGAGGAAGATCAGCCCTGTGCTAACATCTGTCAATCCTCTTCTTTTTTTGCTGAGGAAGAGTGGCCCTGGGCTAACATCCATGCTCATCTTCCTCCACTTTATATGGGTTGCCGCCACAGCAGGGCTTGCCAAGGAGTGCGTCTGTGCGCGCCTGGGATCCGACCCGGCGAACCCCGGGCCGCTGCAGCGGAGCGCATGCACTTAACCACTTGCACCTCTGAGCCGGCCCCTCTTTGCCATTTTTAAATTGGATTTTTTGTCTTTTGTTGTCGAGTTGTCAAATATATAATTTACAAATATTTCAACCATTTTATAGAATGTCTTTTTACTTCTTTGATTATTTCCTTTGATGCACAAAAATTTCTAATTTTGATGAAGTCCAATTTATCTATTTTTCTTTTGTTGTTCACATTGCTATATCCATAAATATTTATCTCACGTTGTCTTCTAAGAAGCTTTTAGTTTTAGCTCTTATATTTAAGTTGCTTATTCATTTTGAGTTTTTATTTTTTTGTACATAGTGTGACATAAGGGTCCAGCTTCATTCTTTTGCAGTTATCCAAGCACCATTTGTTAAGGAGAATATTCTTTCCTGATCTTGGAATCTTCATTGAAAATTAGTTGGCCATAGATGTATGGTTTTATCTCTGGACTCTCAATTTTATTCCATTGGTGTATATGTCTATCTACATACCAGTACCTCACTGTTTTGATTACTGTAGCTTGGTAGTAAGTTTTGAAATTGTGATGTGTGAGTCCTCTGACTTTGTTCTTTTTCAAGATTGTTTTGGCTATTTGGGACATCTTACAATTTATATAAATTTGAGAATTGGCTTTTTCATTTCTGCCAAAAGGGCTGTTGGAATTTTGGTAGAAATTATGTTAAATTCCATACATTGATTTGGAAAACATTTACATCTTAACAATATTGTCTTCCAATATATGAACAAAAGATGTCTTTTTATTTATTTGGGTATTATTTAATTTCTTTCATCAGGGTTTTATAGTTTTCAGTGAGAAAATATTTATTTATTGAGGTTAAATTTATTCCTTTGTGTTTTATTCTTCTATATGCTATTATAAATGGAATTCGTTTCTTAATTTTCTTTTTAGATTGTTCATTGCAGGTGTATAGAAGTTAAACTGATTTTTCATGTTCATTTTGTGCCCTGCAAATTGCCAACTTTATTATTGGCATTAGTAGCCTTTTTGGCGAATTATTTCGTATTTCCTATATGTAATATCATGTTATCTGTGAATAGAAATAGTTTTACTTCTTCATTTCCATTTCATATTCCTTTTATTTCTTTTTCATGTCTAACTGCTATTCTTAAAACTTCCAGTACAATGATGAATATCAATTGTGAAAGCACACATTCTTGTCTTGTTCCTAATCTTAGGGGAAAATATTTCAGTCTTTCAGTATTGAGTATGATGTTAGCTGTGGATTTTTCATAAATGCACTTGATCATGTTTGTAACATTTCCTTCTATTACTAACTGAAGTGTTCTTATAATAAAAAGGTGTCATTGACTTTCATCAAATATTTTCTCTGGATCTATTGAGATGGTCATTTTTCTTCTTTGATTAATGTAGAATATTATAGGGCTGGCCCCGTGGCTTATCGGTTGAGTGCGTGCGCTCCCCTACTGGCGGCCCAGGTTCAGATCCCAGTCGCGCACCCACGCACTGCTTCTCCGGCCATGCTGAGGCAGCGTCCCACATACACCAACTAGAAGAATGTGCAGCTATGACATACAACTATCTGCTGGGGCTTTGGGGGGGAAAAAAAAAGGAGGAGGATTGGCAATGGATGTTAGCTCAGATCCGGTCTTCTTCAGCAAAAAGAGGAGGATGAGCATGGATGTTAGCTTAGGGCTGATCTCCCTCACAAAAAAATATATAAATAAATAAAACTGTTTAAAAAAATGTAGAATATTATATTGATTGATTTTCTTATATTAAACCAACCTTGTATACCTGGTATACATCCTTGTTGCTGTACTTGGATTGCTACGATTTTGTTGAAGTCTTTTGCATCTGTAATTATCTTTTCTTGTCATATCTTTGTCTGGATTTGGTATCAAGGCAGTGCTGACTTCACAAAACAAGTTAGGAAATGTTCTCTCCTCTTCTACTTTTCAGGAGATTTTTGAGAAAGATTGGTGTCAATTCTCTCTAAGTTATTAGTACAATTCACCAGTGAAAACTGAGCTTTTATTTTTTGAAGACTTTAAATTTTTTTTTTGATTCAGTTTCTTCATTTATTATAGATACAAGAAATTTTCTATTTTTTCTTGCTTTAATTTTTGTAACTTGTGTGTTTGTATCTTCTCTCTTTCTTCCTTTGGTAGTCTAATGTCTTGTCAATTTTGTTGATTTTGTCAGAGTCAACTTTTTGGTTTGTTGATTCTCTCTATTTTTCAAATCTCTATTCCATTCATTTCTTCTCTGTTCTGTATTATTCTCTTCCTTTTGTTAGCTTCGAGGTTAGTTTGCTCTTCTTTTTCTAGTATCTAAGATTTAAAGTTAGGTTATTGTTTTGAGATTTTTTTAAGTGTGGGTGGTTACTGCTATAAATTTCCCTCTGAGTACTGCCTTCACTGCATCTCATAAGTTTTAGTATGTTACTTTTTCATTTTCATTCATCTCTAAGTATTTTATAATTTTTTAAGAAAAATTTTTATAATTTGTCTTAATCACCTATTGGGTGATTAAGAGTGTATTGCTTAAATTCCACAACTTTGTGAATTTTCCAGTTTTCTTTCTGTTTTTTATTTCTTGATTTATTACACTGTGGTCAGAAAAGACACTTTATATGACTTTAATTTTCTTAAATTTATTGAAACTTGTTTTATGCATAATATCTGGTCTATCCTGAAGGATGTTCCCTGTGCACTAGATTAGAATGTACATTCTGTTGTTGATGGATGGAGTGTTGTATTTATGCCTGATAGGTCTAGTTGGTATATAGTGTTGTCTAAGTCCACTCTTTTTAAACTGAATTTCAGTCTAGATGTTCTATCCATTATTGAAAGTGGGAAGGGGCAGGGCAAGTAAAAATACCACAAAGTTTTTCTCAAGTTTTTAAATTTTCTTTTCTTGATTCAGTGTTTGCTTGTTTGCTGTGAACTTTTGGCTGTTTTCCAGAGTTATGACTAAGTTGATTCTGTCAATTTTGGTTTTTTTTTTTTGATGTTTCTGTGGAAGGATGGGGTTTGGAACTACCTATATCATTTTTCTGATATCACTCTCTCTCAATTATTTTTAAAACTGTTTTTTGTTTTTTAAATATCCTCCTCTGGAGAAAGTGGTTTGGGGTCTCAATGTAGGTAGAAGGGCTTTCCATGTGTCTGCATTACTATTTTATGAATATAGACATATAGGTTTATTGACAGATAGGTAAGAAATTTAAAGATACTTTATATCAAAAGCAGAAGCCACCAAATTCTAATCAACCAAATTTACCATGATGATTTTTAATGCTTGCTGCATCTGTTTATTTTCATAGTGGAAGCAGTTTGCTTTATGTGAGAACAGATGTATGTGTTATTATTTGCACTGAAATACCCAAACATTGAAGTAAAGCAGCAATTTACAATTGCTGCCTGAGACTTCTCTTAAGTACACAATTACTGAACAACAAAGAACTCATTACCTCTTATATCTTTACAGTCAAAGAAACAAACAATTAAAATTGGCGGTGTGAAAACACATGCAGATAAACTTACGTACACATAAACACACATCACACTATGGTGAATTTCCTGAAATTTGAAAACATCTGCTACCTTATTAGAGGCTCTCCTGTGAAACTCTATCCAGTGTTGGTTTTGTCTTGGTCTCCATTAACTTTTTGACATTTGTTTCAATTATTCGTTTATTTATTTTGATAAAAGAAGAGAGGAAAAACAACAGAAGGAATATAGGTCATGGGGAAAAAACCACCTTCATTCATGATAGGGTAAATCTTTGTCAGATTAATCTCTATTTAATTATCATCTCCATGCTAATAATAGGACAGTTGCTCACTAACAATTCCTCCAAATGAGATGTTTATCTTTCAATAGCTTTATTTATTTTTGTGCAAATGGAAGTTACACAAGTTTACAATACTCTTCTCCAAATCTTTTGTTTTACCTTAAATACATGAACTTCAACAGCAAGGTGGTCTTGTAGTGCTCTATAGCAATCCTATTACACTCATTGTGTTCATCAATATCATGCTCTGGTAGGAAACTTTTGATACCTTCTCCTCTCTCAAACCTTTATATCCTTCCTCCCCCATATTCACTTTTAGGTGATGACATTTCTTCCTCCACTGAGACACTATGAGCCATCCTAAAGGACATCCACTTTGCCCATCCTGCACTTGCCAACTGATACGTATTCTACCCTTGTTCCCATTGCCATGCATGAGCCCTCCCTGAGCCTAACCCAGTTTTATACACAGCCCAGACCTTCCCTAAAACTCTAGGCTCATACATGCAACTGGGTCATCATTTCCATTTGAAAGTAAATTAGGTAACTTACAAGTAATTTTAAAGTTTTTATTGGATTAAAACATAAATAGTTGAGTATAAAATGTGATTGTATAGTTCACTGAATTTCTAAAAAGACAACACACTGTTTATCAGCATCACAGAAGCCTCTCTTTTGTCCTTTGCCAATAAGAATCAACCTCCAAGTTACCAATATCCTAATTTCTAATACAATAGGCAAGTTTTGTCTGTTTTTACACTTTATATAAACGGAATCATACAGTATGCACTCTTTTGTGTCTATTCTGTCTTAACATAATTTGTGGGATACATTTATGATGCCGCAAATAGTTACATTGCTGCATATTATTCTTACTGTATAAATATGTCATAAATTATTGCTGATCATTATTTAGTTTGCTTCTAGTTTTGGGGTATTATACTAATGCTGCTGTGAAATTTTTGTACATATCTTTTGGTAAAATTTGTACATACCTCTATTTGGTATATATCTCAGAGTGTAATTCCTGGATATATGTATATTTTGCTTTAGCAGACACCGATAGATGATTTTCCAATGTGGCACCAATTTGTACTCTCATCAGCAATTTATCAGTGCAATCTCAAATGTAATATATCCAAAATCAAACTTTTTTTTGCCTCCCACAAACCAGTTTCTTCTAAAGTCATCTGTCATTTGAGTAAGTAGCAAATTTATTTTTCTGTTTGATTATTCATGCCAACAAACAATCTTGACAACATCCTTAACTCATTTTTCTCTCTGCTGTATTTCCAATCCATCAGCAAATCCTGAAGACTCTCTGTAAAAAACATAAATATATATATATACACACACATATAAATGTTAAAATATATGTACATCTAAATGGTGTATAAAATATATATGCATACACACACACACATATATTTTTTTTTAATTTCTCCCCCCCCAAAGCCCCAGTAGATTGTTGTATGTCATAGCTGCACATCCTTCTAGCTGCTGTATGTGGGACGCGGCCTCAGCATGGCTGGAGATGCAGTGCGTCGTGCGTGCCCGGGATCCGAACCTGGGCCGCCAGCAGCGGAGCGCACACATTTAACCGCTAAGCCATGGGGCCAGCCCACATATATATATATTAAGGCAATCACTTGGTCTAAACTGTCATTACTTCTTGCCTGGTTTTTAATTGTCTGCATATTTCCATTCCATCTCTCACAGAAACATAAGCCACATCTTTTCCTCATTGGTCCCTCATCTCACTCAAAGTAAAAGACTTTTATAACGGTCCATAGGGCTGTCCTGTCCTTATTACCTTGCCCCCTGTTTTCTATCCTGTCTCATTTCCTGCCACTTTCCTCCTTGCCAACTGCTCCCCAGCCACTCTGACCTCCTTGCTATTGTTCAAATATCCCATGCATGCTCTCATCTCTGGTTCTTTATGTATGCTGTTATTTCCACTCATACGTGCTTCCCCAAGTAGCCAGTCTCTTCTCAAATGTCACCTCATTAAAAAGCAAATATCAGCCCCTAAACCCCCCTTGGCGCTCTCTTTTCTCTTACTTTCTTTTGTCTGTGTAGCACATATTGAAATAGTACTTATTTATTGATAAACCTACCAACACTAGAAAATGTGTGTGGCAAGGGTATGACTTTGTTTTATTCAATCTGTTCCCCAATTACCTAGAACAGTGCCTGGTATAGAGCAGGGGCTGATATGAAGTATACTTGTGAATAATTAAATGCATTTGTCTACAGGCTCCTCCATTAATCAGTAATTTTCAATACAGACTGATAACCGAAAGATATCTTTAAGAATTAAAAAGTATTTAAAAGATTATTTAGTGCAAATTCTTCTGTTCAAAATTAAAATCATAAGTGAGATACTCAAAGATGTTAAGCAATATAGATGCATTAATCAACGAAGAACAAGTAGAAAATTTCCTACAGGACTAAAGAATTTGTATTTCTAAAAAGTTAACTATTTGTATGAACCAATTATAAATGAAATATTATAAACTTCTAATTACTTATATAAACTATGTTTAGCACAATACAATATTTCCAAATATTCCTTGGTTATCCAGGGTTGCCATTAGACATAGGAATGATTGCTCTGAACTGGGGTAACATTATGGATTTAAAGACGTTTTACATTTGCATGGATCAATGCCAGGATGTAGGTTATCAGAGATTTCTGAAATAATATGAATATGGCAGTTATGTAATCTTAAAAATTTCTCAGTGTGACCCACATTAGCACACTTGAGTTTTAAAAGATTCAGTTCAATTGTGGTATCAATTAGAAAAATCATTAGAGATTAAAATGTTATTTCTGCAAGGTTGTCATTAATAAATATCCATGCTAACTGGTCATTCAATACAAGTTGGAATAAACTGGTTTAAGAGAAGCAAGAAGACCTTTTCCCTCAGATTCTTCCTTCACTGATTTTCTAAACCAGGATATTGCATATTTAGCAAGAATTTCTTCCCCTGTTATCAAAAACACATGTGAAATAGTAAGAAATGCATATGTTGGTCTCTGCCCCCATTCCTGATACAGGGCTCCTAAAACTCTTGTAAATTTCTAGGTGATAGGAGCATCTTGTGTTCTATCGAGGAGACTCTGGGTAAGCTCCTGGATGACTCTTGGGTGGGGGCTGTCACCAGAAAGACCAAGCCATGGTTAGAAGCTTGGAATTTCCTTCCACCACTCATTCTCCAGAGAGAGGAGAGGGTCTAGAAATGGAGTTAACAATTGATTATATCTACGTGAGGAAGCCTCCATAAAATCTCGATAGTATAAGGTTCAGGGAACTTCCAGGTTGGTGAATACGTCTATCTACCAAGAGGGCAATGACACACTCCAACTCCACAGGGACAGAAGCTGCTGCATTCAGAACTCTCCCAAACCTCGCCCTATGTAGCTCTTCATCTGTCTCCTTTATCATATCCTTAATAAACTGGTAAATGTAAGTAAGTGTTTCCCTGAGTTCTGTGAGCTGTTCTAGCCAAAAATCAAATCCAAGGGAGAGGAGGTCATGGGAACCTCTGATTTGTAGCGAAATCAGACAGAAGTTGTAGGTAACCCGGGGACCTACTACTTGAGATTGGCATCTGAAGTTGAGGGGCAGTATTATGGGACTGAGCCCTTAACTTGTGGGATTTAATGCTATTTCTAGGTAGATTATGTCAGAATTGAATTAAACTGTAGGGATACCCAGGTGGTGTTGCAGAATTGCTTGATATGGGGAAAAACTCCACATATTTGGTGACCAGAAGTGTCAGAAGTGAAGTGTTCTGTGTGAATGTAAAGGAAACACACAGGAGGAGAACTTGAGGTTTTTCCAATACAACACATTAAAGTGTGATGATGTTAAATCCTATTTGGAGTTCAAGTTTCAATCAGAGAAGTAGGACGGAATCCTGGTCTCAGGTTGTAAGAAAATAATATTGAAAGGAAGGGTAGGATGTCAAGCAGATTAGAATATTTAAAGGAGACAGGGACAGAAGGCCCTGAAGTCCAGCATTTATACCTCCTCTGCAGGTAGTGTGGTGACAAGAAGGACTATGATATAATTCAGAGTGGTCATTAGGTATGCAGAACTGACACATACTCAACCTTACCTTCATCAATTCTGAACGCTTTGACTTTGAGCAAGTTACATCATCTCTATAGCCTAAAATTCTTCATCTGTACACTAAGGATAAAGTTCTTATTCTGTGCTAGGATTAAATAGGTAATGCATTAAAGCTCTGGTTACATGGTTTACAATCAATAAATATTAGCTTTCTGCTTTTCTTCTACAGATGTTCTTAGAAACAACTCCTATGGCATGTTTCTCATTGTTTTTTGGGGAGGAAGGGGGTTTTGTTGTTCCAAAATCAGGATATTCTGTATCAAGCAGGCATAGCCTTAGTATGTTATTCCTCCTCTCTCACTATTTCGTGGAATAGTGAATGACATGGAAGTGATACTTAATGAATTTATACATTAAAGTTACTTTGGACTCTGAAGATGAAAGATCTGGTTTAAATTCCAGGTACAGATCACCAGTTGGATGGAAATGGACAGATCTGAATGTATCAAACAACTCCAGCTAAATTTCAAAACATCCAAGATCCATTGAATTATCAAGTACATTTGCAAATGTATTTTCACTTGACGTTTTTTGAATCAAAGATAATTTAAAGAAAAAAAATTTAGCTAAGTAGTTGGAGTTCATTTACACTTATATCATCAAAATGCCATTTGCAAGCACTTTAAGCCATTTTGAGTTCTTCCAATATGTTTAAAAGCCTTGAAAAAAAAGTGTGTTTTATATTTACAGAAAACAGGCTCACATGTATTAACAAAAAAGAACACCCCCCGCCCAGGTACTCAATTCTTAAAATACATTTACTGTGGTTCCTTCTCAGTGGCACCATAAGTAAAATTTGACCCTTCTGCAAAGTGAAACACATACCTGTTCCTCCAGGATACAACACAAAATTTTTTTTCCTTCTTTATTTTCCTCTAAGCACAAAAAGACGATTTGCATAGGAAAGTGAGGAGATTCTTGCAGGGGAGGAATTTAGAAGAAGAGCAAAATTTATTAATTAAAAAAAGTAAAAAAAATGTAATGGTGGGAATAACCTCCTCAAAAATGTAGAGGCTGCTCTGTGCCGTTAGGAAGATGCTTTCTATAGCCTGTGTGTTTCCATAAACCCCTCACAGCTGATGAAGGTCTGAGCAGGGACCTCAGGGGCAGGAGTCTACTCCAGCCCAGAATCAAAAGGCACGGTCTCTAGACCCACTTTGTTTTCTCCTTTCATACTTCTTTAATTCCTTGCTTTGTACTCTGAGATTTTGTTGTTGTCGTTGTTCCTATAAATAGGTACAGATGGATTAAAGGAAGAAATCACTCTGGGGATGTTTGTGCACACAGCACTCATGTTTCTTGGAGCCTCTCAATCCAGTTGTGATCATGTGAGTTCCTCTGAGATCAGGGGCCCAGTGATGAGACAGTCATTGTCTCCCTCAGCCCCCCAACCCCTTCCAAAGCCATCCTCGAAACTCAACAATTGAAGTAAAAAGGGCTTTTAGTCAAACAAAATTTCCAGACAGATCTAGTAGCTCCTCTGTCAATGAGATTGTTGCTTCTAAGTCGCTCCAAAATAAAACCTCCACAGCCAACACTGGAGGCCCCACGTGGCATGTCACTCGTGTATATTTCAGTACTTCTATTTTTCTGTATTTCTGTGTGTGTATTTATATATATATTCACACATACACAGAAATATAGATATATACATATATATGTATGAATTTATATATATATAGTTTATTTGTTTTTGACATATTTTGGCATATTAGAGACTTGAAGTTTGTTGTGGTCAGAATAATGGCTTTTAGAAAATGTCCATGTCCTTCTCCCCAGAATCAGAGAATATATTATGTTACAACAGGAAGAAGGGACTTAAGGTTGGAGATGAAATTAAGATTGCTAATCTGCTGACTTTAGTATAATGAGATTATCCTGGATTATTCAGGTGGGCCCAATGTAATTACAAAGGTCATTTAAATGTGGAAAAGAGACCGGGAACAATAAGTGTCAGAGTGATGCTATGTGAAAATAGACTTGACCAGCCGTTGCTGGCTTTGAAGATGAGGAAGGGGCCATGAGCCAAGGAATGTGGGCAGCTTCTAGAAGTAAGAAAATGGATTATCCTCTAGAGACTCCAGAAAGGAATGCCGCCATGCTGACAAAGTTGATTTTAGCCAGTGCAATCTAGATCTACACCCTGAATCTTAGACGTAGTACCCAAACCCACACTCTGACCTGTTTCTCAGTGTCCAGGCTCTTGTATTCTTGTCTAGATTTCTGTCTCTGCATTCCTTAGTGCTTTCCTCTTGCTCCCATCATCATCTATGGTAGAACTTTCCCTTTGAATTATTTCTTCTTTGGCTTCAAGAACCACCATCTTTTATTCATAC
The DNA here is from genome assembly GCF_020826845.1 of Diceros bicornis minor. NCBI lineage: Eukaryota > Metazoa > Chordata > Mammalia > Perissodactyla > Rhinocerotidae > Diceros > Diceros bicornis. Next base: position 9,083,542 of record NC_080749.1, on the reverse strand, counting down.
CTACTTCTCGTTAATATGTCCAAAGCTGGTGCATTAGGAAAGCTTTTCAACAAGATTGCCCTTGCTCCCTTTAAAAGGAATTGGATTACAAATTACAAAAATTTGTCCTGCCAATAATTCATGAAATAAGTTTCACCATCTTCACTCCTTTACTATGAAGTCTTTTCTCTTGCAAATCTCTCATTGGGAGGTTAATATCCTACCTGGGTTGAAAATAGCAAATCCAGCCAAATTAATGCATATGGTCATCAGAAAATAAATAGAAGTGTTGATGGATGGGACACATGGTGAGCTATTTTGATAAGAAGAGTGGACAAGGGAGCCTGAAATACATGTTGTTGCCCAAAATGTGAGGCATCTCAGGAGGAAGGGCAGTGGAGATAATGAATGCACTGCATGCCCAAGGTTGGAAGATATATTAACAGGCAGGAAGGGGAGATGTCAAATGCAGAAGGAGAAGGCGATCAAACAAAACTTCTTGAAAACTTTGCCTCAAGTGAGCTGGTGAAATATGTATGGATAACTAGGTGAAGCCAATAAATATTAAAAGCATTTTAATAATTCCTATCCTAAGCAGAACAAGATTGCTTCTTCTGTATCACTAATTTAACCAATTGTATAAACCAATTATATAAAAATAAATAATTATGGACTGGAAGTTTATATTATACTCTGATTCTGTCATCCTCAGCTTTACATATGATTGCTTTAGTGTGTGTGTGTGTATATATATATATATATATATGTATATATATATATATTTTGTGTGTGTGAGGATGATTAGCCCTGAGCTAACATCCAATGCCAATCCTCCTCTTTTTGCTGAGGAAGATTGGCCCTGGGCTAACATCCGTGCCCATCTTCCTCTACTTTATATGGGATGCCACCATAGCATGGCTTGACAAGTGGTGCATTGGTGCGCACCCGGGAACCGAACCGGTGAACCCCAGGCCGCCAAAGCAGAGGACCGTACGTAACCACTATGCCCTGCCAGCCCCTGCTTTATTATACTTTTTAAATGTGATTTTAACAAATTCATCCTTTTGATATTTTCTTTCTTTCAGTTTAAAGCATTTTAGCAAATCGTTTCTTTGGAGGCTGATCTTTCTGACGCATTGCCTATAGTCAGGTCTGTCCAAGTGGGGGAGTTTTAAAAAGATAAAATTTAGCCAAAACCTGTAGATTGGTAGTTGATGTGGCCTGTGCAGATGTACTAGAAAAATTAAATGTCATTCTTTAAATAGCAATTGTTTATTAATATTTGTACATTTAATCACGTCAAAATACATAGGTACCTTGTGACTAACATCCAATAAAAATAAGGGCTGAGCAACCCCCAGTGCCCCGGCAGTTGTCTTGAACTCTTTCACATTTGTTTGGACATTTTCCCTAATCTCCTGTATTCCACCTTCTCATGAACTTCAGATGCATTTTGTGGTTCTTTTATCCTCAACATTGTACTCAATTCTTGGAAGTGATGATTGGTTTCTCTGTCTTATACAGCCTCCCCCGCGAGGAGGATGGGACTATACATATTAATTTAACACAACCAAATCACACTAAAATTCCTACATGAAAAAGCAGCAATATCCCATTGTTCCTCTGGTTTGGGAATTTAAAAACGAAAGTGGCTAAATATTGAATCTTCCTATAAAATGTAACTTCCTAGTCTATAAACTATGCTTCCCTTTATGTTCCTGTAGCTGTCTGGCCATTCTAAATGTAACTTCCTAGTCTATAAACTATGCTTCCCTTTATGTTCCTGTAGCTGTCTGGCCATTCTAATAGCCTCGCTATTATAATCCATCTACTGAAGGAGAAAAACAGGCCAGTCAAAGAGAATCAATGGACTTGACTCTAAGTTTGCGGTATAGTACCTTTTGTTGTCAATTGTTTGTTGCTGTTGTTTTTGATATTGTTGTTGGGAGATGCACAGACATACTGGAATGAGCTTGCCCACAGCGCCAGTGTTTACATCTTCTCCATCCAAGAAGCTGAATTCAGATTCCCTTGGTTACAACTCCATATTCCCATAGAGACTATTATTATCTCAATGAGGGTTCAGTACCCACTGCCAGTCCAGGCAACTCTACTCAGAGGGTGGAGATATCGGATAACAACAAGAAGGCTGCTGATGCCCTCTCCTGATATCCCACAAATAAGCTCACACAGTTCCCTCATAAAATCTTGTAGGTCCATCCAAAGTTGTGTTGAAATTATTTATGGAGGTCACATTGCTTTATTGTAGATCTGGGACCACAGCATATGTTTTCTGACCAGTAGATTAAAACTTGTTTCCAGGGCCCCATTCACATGTGGATGTTCCTCTTCTTGACTTGTAGACTCTCACACCCCTTCATCTTCCTGTATTATTCCTTAGTTTTTCCTTTTCTTCCAATATATAGCCCTCTGAAGCTAAAAGTTCTGGTGAAAGGAGGATGCATTTCCCCATACCTTGGCAATTTCTTTTTTCTCTCTTACTCTGTGGCGTCTCATACCTCTACTAGGGACTGCTTCCCCTTGAAGCTCAGCCAAAGCCGTGGGGCACCAACACCCTAAAGCAGAATTGCAAGAAGCCACATGAAAACAATTCAATTATTTAAAATATAATTCCTCAGGTGTGTCCAAATAACATTCAGGTACACTAGAACTTATATCAGTCAATGCCAATGAAAATTGTGAGGTTTCAGTTAGTTCTTCGAAAACACGCAGGGCTTCAAATCACACAGGTCATCAGCAATTAGGTTGTTAAAAACCTTGCAGGATGCCTTTATATTACAGGGTTTGCTCCAATATGCAAAACTATTGGCTGGCTGCATAAGGGCCTCATGGGATTAAAGGCTTTGGAGAGGAGTGGAAATGTCATTTCTCCCATTGGGTTCTTTTTTTTTTTTATTTCACAGAGGTACAGTCAGTGCTAGAGAATATTTGGGTCACAAGGACAGAGAATTATGGAAGATGCATCATGAAATAAATGAAGTATTGCTTTCATTTCTTTTTTACTTTTTCTTTTTACAAAATTTCAGATATACAGAAAAGTTGCAAGACTAATACAAAGAATTACCATATATCCTTCACCCAAATTCCCCAAATATTAATGTTAATTTATTTATATATTTGCTTTATCATGCTCATCTCCTGCTTTCTCTCTCTCTCTAGATAGTTGGATAGATAGATAGATAGATAGATCTGCATACACAAATATAGATATCTGCATATATAGATAGATATGTGTAGACAGATCTATATACTATGCTTGTCTATCCACCTATCTAGCACCTATCATCTATCTTTTTTTTTTGAGAGTAAGTTGCAAATATGATGTTGCTTTATTTTTAAATACTTCAGAGTGTTTTTCCTGAAACTAGGGCATTCATTCTCTTACATAAAAGCAATGATTATCGAAATCCAGAAATTAACATTAACAGAACAACATTATTTAAATTGCAGACTTTTTATTCTGATTTTATCAATTGTCCCAATATTGTGCATTATAACCAAAAGGGATCCCAAGTAATGTGTTGCACTGAGTTGTCATGTCTCTTTAGCCTTTTCCAGTCTAAAAAGTTCCTCAGTCTATCTTTGGCTATCTTGACACTGATATTTTTAACAAACATAGGTAATTTTAATTTGTTAAAAGAATTTTCTCCACTTGGGGTTTTTCTGATGATTCCTTGATTATTAGATTTTGAGTACAAATTTTGATGGAATATCGCAGGCCTGCTTTTGGGTCCCATCATTGCATCACATGAAGAGGCACACGATGCTGACTTGAACCAAAACTGGAGATGTTAGCTTTGATCACTCGGTTAAGGTGGTTTCTGCCAGGTTTAACTTCTGTAAACTTTCTATTTTTCTCTTTGTAATTAATAAGTAATCTGTAGGATGACACTTTGAGTTATGCAAATATCCTTTTACTTCTCAAATTTTCACACCCTAGTTTAGCACCCATTGATGATACTTGGTTGAATTAATTATTATGATGATAGTTACTGATGGTGATTTGCTAACTCTGTTATTCCTTCACCATTTTTTAGATTGCATGTTACTATAGAGAAGAGCTTTCACTTATGTATGTATGTATTTATTTATTTAATTAAATTGGTCATAATTGGTATGCCATCATCGTTTATTTTCATGCTCAAATTGTCTCATACGTGGCCAATGCAATCATCTTAAAGCTAGCTCTTGTGTCCTTTTGACAAGCCTCTATAATTGTTTGAGACCTTCCTTACTTTCTGGTGCAAGACTTTCTAGGCTCATTTTGTATTTTCTCTGTTTCAGGTCACAAATCAGCCATTTCTTCAAGAACAGGGTTTTTGTTGTATTATCTCCCTTTAATGTAATCTCATCTAGGGGTTTTCTCCAAGTTCTTTATCCAGTCTCACATTTGGCCTTCATAGGTACATAGGATAGTAGAGAAGCAGAGAATCTTGGAGATTACCTTATCCAATCCCAAAACTATCTAGATGGGGAAATTGTTTCCCAGGAAGGTAATTGATTTAAGTTTCTCAACAATGGTATGAAGAAGTTCTTAATGCTTCTTCTCACTTTTGGACAGGCTTGCATATTTTTCACTATTTGAAGAGATTTGGCCTTGACACAGAAGAAGGATCTAGAGTCATTTTTGAAATGTAAATTCCAGCTTTTTTCCAACAAGAGTTTCTATTTCCAGAGAGAGAATAGGGGGCCATTTTAGATCAATATCAAAACATATTTTTTTCTTTGAGAATTAGATAACTCAGTAATGATAAAAAAAAATGACAACCAAATTCAATGGCATTCATTCATGTAATAACAATGTGTTCTAATATATTGAAGCATAATTATACAGCCCTCAAAAAAGATAGAAAGGCATATTCCTAAAGACCTTGTTTTGATAAAGTAAGCTGCCGGAGCCAGATTCAATGTTCTATGACACTGAGGACAAAAAAGGACAGTGAATGATCACAATAATAAAACTCAGTAGCTAATCTTTCTGTTTCCTGATGCTATTGGTAAAGATAATAAGAGCAAATCCACACAGCAGTGTTTCTATTACTGATTGAATTACTGGGTAGATGTATGAGCAATATATTGGCAGAAATAGGGATAACATCAAACAAGTTGTGTGACTTCATAGGAAGGATCTGGTTTGGTCCTGAATTGGAATCTCAGTTCTGTCTCTTAATACCTGTGTGATTCAAGCATATAACCAAGTTAAGCCATATTTTCCTCACTTACAAAATGAGGATGATATACACCTCACAACAAGATATAAGCGAAACTTTTGTGGGGGAAATCTTTCGTTGTTTGCAAGAGATAATAGATTCAGTGAAAGTGAATGAGAATGAACACATAGAAATAGGCTGAACACTTGAAGATGGAGTTTTGTAGAAGGCAGTGATAGAAGAATATAGATGCTCTAGTTTGACAAAGAAAAGCCCCAGCATATGTACGCGTGGTAAATTTTATTTGGGAAAAAAATAGAAATATTATTAAAAAATTATTTAAATGTGATTAAGCGGTCAAATATATATTTTTTAACTTAGTGCCAAACTTATCATTTTTGTTTAAGCTTTCACAGTAATGATTTGGAAATATTATCTCACCTTACAGTAGAGATATTACATTTACCATTATATCCTTGGTCTTAATGAGGGTCAGTTCAAGAAAGCTGTATGAAAATTTGAAAGTTTGGTAATATTCCAAATTTTGGCAGAGTATAGAGACGTAGAATCTATCAATGTTATTAGTAGGAAAACATGTAAAATATTTCATTCACTGAGTTGTATGTCTACTGTGTTCCAACAATTACACTAGGAACTAGGGATACAAAATTGAATAAATAAAAAATCTTGGAGCAAAGTTTTTTAAGAATAGTTAGGAAATATCTTCTAGAATCAGAAATAAACATATCTTTCAATGCACATATCTTTCAATGCAACAATTCCACTGATAGAATTTAACCTAATCATCTCCAGATAATTGTAGAAAGATGTCCAGCAAAGCAATATTTATAATAGAAAAAGATAAAATAAAATTAGTCTAATATTACTCACAGTAGTGGATGGCTTAACTACCTTATGCTACAACTATGATGACAGAATATTCTATTGAGAGTAACAAGAATTAGGTAGATTTTATTATAGAAAGAAAAGACTGAAGTGTATATTATTATCCTATAACGCAAATATGTGTGTGTGTCTGCCATGTATGTATTCTTTTATCCAAAAATTATGTAAGAAACTATTAACAATAATTCAGAAAATTAGATGCATGGTCTAAGAGGGGAGAGAGACTTTTACTTACCATCACTTTTACTAACATTTGAATTTTTTAACATATGCATGCATTAATATTAGTTTAAAAAATAAATGAACATGAAAAAAGATAAATATACCATGATATAAAACTCTGTCCATTATTTTACCACATGCTCTCCTTTATGAGCTATGTGAGCAATCTCTTAGAGAATCTGCATGAGATAAAACATGGGAACAAAACTACACACGTGACTGCCTTCCTCTTCAAATTTCCTGTTGAAACAATCCAATCCAATCCACATGAAAGTGAAACCTTTCTACTACTAGTGGAAACAAAGGGGCTGCTCAAAGACATTTATCAAGGAGTGATAGAGATGAGGGTAGAGAAGGGGGAACTGGAGGCTCACTTATCTAACAGCCACCATTCACTGAACTCACCTGAGAACTGTCTGGGGGTTTCTTCCTAGTCCTGTCTCTATCCACACAATTTCCCTTATCTCCTTTCCAATTGACATTTTCTGAGTTCGATTTGTGTGTCAAAAGGAAGAAATTGCAAAATTTTTGACGCTATGAGTTTTTTTGTTCTTGACTTTAATAAGACATTTAGATTCAAATACATAATTAAACAATTAGCAGAATAAACATAGGGTTCATACCTTTCAAATAAATAGGGGAGTGAGGAGAGACATGATCAATAAAGCCAGCAGTGACAAATTCAAGAAAAATAAACAGGAAACATAGAAAAAGACAGAAAAAAAAAAAACAGTAACATATGAGATTTTTATTTCATAAGATATATATATGTATATGTATATATATGATAGTGTAAAAAAATCTAGCTCAATCTCTTTTATGAATGTAGATGTAAAATTCAGAAATAAAATATTACCAAATCTAATCCAGCAGGGGCATGCTAAATTACATTATCATATGGGAATGCAATTTCCTTCTGAAAAACATGAAATTTATTAATGTAGCCCATATCCTTAGTATATTAAAGAAGATAAAAAGTAGGCTGGATCAGTGTTTTTCAGCAGGGACAGTGATTGCAGTTGTGCAGGATATTGCTATGCACGGCAGAACCTTTGGCATCTCTGGTCCCTCTCCAGTAAATGCCAGCAGCATTCTCCAGTCATTGGAGCAACCAAAAATCCTGGCTCTCCCCTCTCACACAATGTTCAAATGCTTCCTGTGGGAGCCTGCTACTGTTTCTGGTTGAACACCGAGTCTAGGTAGAAGCTAAGGAACTTCCATAAGATTTAAGATCCATTCCTTTTTTTCCCTAAAGTCCTAATAAAGCAGGAATAGTTAAGATTGTCTTTAGAAAACAACAGCAAATGTCCTTCTTAAAGATGAAATAAATGGTGGAATCCATTGCATTAAAGTCAGAAACAAAAAAAAAGAAGCTGGTCTCACAGCTGTTATTCATAACTGTTGGAAGTTCATGTCTATGTCAGCATAAATAACGGAAAAAAAAGAGAAATAAGTCTTAATGGTACTGGATGTGATGTCTCCCTGACAAATCAAAGAGACACAGAAGTATTAAAAATAAATAAATAATTGCATAAGTGTGCAAGTATGTGTATGTGTGTTCTAAGGAGGCAAGGAAGCCAAATATAACTACATAAATATATAATGATTGTGTATATTTCAGCAGTAAATAATTTAAAATGCAATGAAAAGGAAAGACTCAATTGCAGGACAAGATAAATGTAATATGAGAAAGTAAACAATAATTTTGAAGACCTGTATGAAGAAAATATTGAACTTTATTTATAGACACAAAGAAAATTGTAATAAATGGAGAAACATTTTATGTTGTTGGATTCCCTCCCAAATTAATCAAAAATTTTAAGCAGAACTCCTGTAGATGGAGTTTAATATACGAATTTAATTTATGAATTTAATATATGAAAGACTGATATTTCAATTCAGTGATGATAGGATATAATTAAATCAAAGGTTTTAGGTCAAATTCTCAGTGGTATTTTGATGTTTGCTTGACACTTTGACAAAATAATTCTAAAATTCAGCAAGAAGAACAAATTCTGTAGAGTTGATAAAATAATTTTAAAAGAAGAATAATTAGGCAATATTTACCCTAGAAAATTCTGTGTTATAAAGATATATCAATTATCACTGCATTATTAATACAGAAGAAAGGACAGATTGTAAAATTCAGAAACAGATTAAACTAAAAAAAGGAATTTAGAATATAATAAAGATGCCGTTTTGCGTTTGTATGAAAAAGATATGTTTAAAAATATTAGTCAATATTTTGAAAAACAGAAGCCAGAAGTTCTATAGCTACTTTATAATTTTCACCAAAATAAATTGTAGATGGACTATATATTTAAAAGTATTATATAATATTCCCAATCTAGTAGGGTAAAATTTAGAGTGTAAATACACACACACACACACACACATACACACAAGTTCATAGTATTAGAGAAGTTTCTTTTAAGACTGACAGTCAAGTAAAAAGCACAAAGAAAAAAAAGGCTGACAGATATAGCTACCTGTAAAGGTAATATTTCTTAATGGTAAACATAGACAACAAATTAAAGACCAAAACGTGAACTAACTAAACTAAACATAACTAAACAGTAATAGATAATTGACTCACATATGACAGCAAAGGATTAATATCTTTAATAATTAGAGCATTTCTAAAAATCAATAAAAAAAGAAAATAACAGTAGTAAAAATAGGCTGAGAGTATTAATGGACTAATCACAGAAGTGAGATACATAAAAAAGACATATGTGAAAAGACGTTCATCCTCCCAAGCAAAGAAATGCAAATAAATACCACAATGCCATGTTTTGTCTATCAGAGCAAATGGATAAATGATAGATAGATAAAGAGATAAAGAGATAGATATAATAACTGGTGTTTATAAAAGTAATGAAAACAAACTTTCATGTGCTTTCTTTTTTTTTTATGCAGGGTAAACTGTCCAGAAATTTGCATTGGCCAGAAATTTTATCCTGGTAGAATATTCTAAGGAAATACTAAGAGAAACAGAGAAGTTATATACATAAGGTTGCCTACTGAAACTGTTTAGAAAAGAAAAGAGGGAGCAAATTTTGTCTCTATGTCTCTCTTTTTCTCTCTGTGTACACACACACACACACAATTGTTTAATCAATACCTATACAAAAATGATATGCCATCATTAGAATGATAATTGGATATCTTTATTTACTGATAGTATAAAATGTCTATGACACTGTTATGAGCAAATGTACTTACAAAACACTGTGAATATAATTACATCCAATTTTTATAAAAATGTATATATAGAAACAATTTTGAAAATACAACACATACTCCATATTAATGTTTAATATCTCTTGGTTTTGATATTATGAGTGTTTTTTATTTTCTTTTTAATAATATTCTATATTTTAAGTCTTTGATATGAAAATATATCACTTTTAAAATTATTAAATAGTAAGTTATAAACAATTATAATTGTTTTTCTAATTAGGAAAAACAATAAAGCTATTTCCCTAAACCTCTGCAAGTGTGTAATGTGCTCATCTGGGTTTTTTTCATTCGTATTATGAGTCATATTTTTCCTTTTTTGTTCAGGCTGACAAGAAGCTCAGAGACAATTGTCATTTTCAGTTAAAAAGATTATTTTAGTCCTCATGTTTTTCTTCCTTCTCTTTTTTAAATTTTATATCTTTACACATTTTTTATTATATCTTTTTAATATTTAACATTAATTCAACCATCTTATTTTACATATCTTTTATTATGTCACTTAAATTCTATTGGAAAGGAGTCAAATGTTAGGAAATAGATAAGTATTATAATAAGAAATGGTACGTACTTTATATTATTTCAAAAACATCATTTCACAATTGAGTTTCACCTTTTTGTATCCCTTCCCACCCAAAAAAAGGGAAATAGAGTCATGTTAGCCAGAACGCTAAGAGAAAATTCATTGTTTGATCACAGACAAGTTTGTATTCACTAGCAGTGCGTTAGTTCTTCAGAGATGAGCTTCCAAAAAGTGAAATGGTATGAGAAAAATAAAGAATAAAATATTCTATGAGTCAAGGTAGATTTTTAGAATTCCAAAAAGGTGGGATTCTTTCTGTCCAAGTGTTCCTCTTAGCCCTTTCTGATAGGGGATATTGCCTTAATCATAATCATTCTGTACATTTTAGGTCATTTTATAGTGTTTAAAGTGTTTTCACTTAGGTTTTTTTAAAATTAATATACCCCAGATCCCTACGAGGTAGTCATTGTTATATTCATTTTCCATATTAGGGAAGAAGGACTCTGGCAGGTCAAATGTCTTGCCCAAGATCAAACAGCTAGTAAAATTGGCAGAACTTGGTTTTGATCTTAGTTTTCTTAAAATTTTGAGTACAGCCTACTTGCCGTCTCTCATGACTCATCAGCGTCTTTGTCAATGAGCAGACTTTAAGGATTCTGAAGAGTTCCTAACACTGCATGGTTCTCATTGTATCTCCAGTTCCTACAGGAATTATGATGCACGCACTGCTAACTCATGTTTGGAGTCTAAGCTGATTTAGGATTTTAAATGACTTGATGTAGGGTTACTCTCAAAAGAAAAGTGTGTCTTTCAATCTGTCTCCTGATTTTTTGCCCTTCTGTCAGAACTTCATTTTCTCTTTATTCTTTCTATTTCTTAAGGTCAATTAATTCCCCCCAAACTTTCTGATGACATTTGCACTATATCAAAGGCCATTTAAGAAATCTACTTATTTTAAATTAAATAGGGGCCGGCCCAGTGGTGTAGTGGTTAAGTTTCCGTGTTCTCCTGTGGAGGCCTGGGGTTCCCGGTTCGGATCCTGGGCACGGACATACTCACAGCTCATTAAGCCATGTAGACACAGCATCCCATATAGAAGAAGTACAACTCTACAACTATGATACACAACTATGTACTGGGGCTTTGGGGAGAAAAAAAAAAAAAGAGGAAGATTGACAACAGATGTTAGCGCAGGGCCAATCTTCCTCAAAATATAAATAAAATAAAATAATATAAATTAAATACTCTAGATGAAGAAGATTTCTTCAAAAATTTATTTAGGTGGAATATGCACTTTGAAGTCACAGGTACCTGGGTTAATATTCTATTTCCAACAATCACTAGCTTTGTTACTGTGGACAAATTCCATGTTCTCTTCAAACCTTAGTTTCCTCATCTATGAAATGGAGACAATTCCCATTCACAAGGTTGCTGTATGGAACTAATGAGATAATGTATATAAAGCACTGTCTTTAGTGTCTGGTACACAGTTGGTACAAAATAAATGGTAATGTAAAATATCCAAGTGAATTTGATAACCATGATGGAGATATTTCTACTTGCATCAAGTCATACCTACTCTACTTATTTACGATAGAATTTGACCCTGCTGTGGAATAATATGATGAGAAGATGATGATCCTATAGGTCAGAGTCCCAGGTAGAAATAGATGACATTCTTAAAAGGGACATTCAAAGAGGATTTAATGAAGGGAATATTTACAAAGATGTGCACAGAAGTGAAAAAAAGCCCTAAGAGAAGGTGAAGTATCTCTTGCCTGCATAAAGTCATTGCTCCCTTGCCTGAAGGACCCAGAGAGGGTGCGGTTACCACTAAGGTCTGCAGCTGGCAGAGAGTGCTACCCAACAGGAGCTGTGACTTTGAGAGACAACTCACTGCAAAACTGCGTCCAGGAGGGACGGAGATAAGAATGATCACTCCCTTTTTGTCCTCTGATCTCGATGAAAACCATTGGAAGTGAGATGGCAAGACAGCTGGGCTGTATAGGTAACTTCAGAACAAGGGTGAAAAATGGAACTCAGTAGCCAAATGGAGAATATATAACAAAACCCAATAAATCCTTAAGTAAAAATAAGGCCTAGACTAGAGGTTGAAAGGAGGAAGGAAAGTTGCGCACATGTCCTTCTCTGTGCAGTATTGCCTAAGGGAGCTCTTGGGTAGAAGAGGTAAAGGATTGTAAGAGGAATATAAAAAATGAAACCATATATCATGATAAAAATTTTAAAGGTGAGTTGTAACAATGAGGAGAATGAAGAAAAACAAGGAGAAAGTGAATGGAGAATTAGAAATAGTCAGAGAAGGGGCAACGGAAGGGAAAGGCAAAATAGAAAGATGATGACTTTGGCTTCTAGCAGAATTGAAAAAAGGATAAATTTGGGGTGGATTTTTATAGTCAAAAAAAAATGTTGGAATCACTCCCAGTTTAATTTTTGGTGCATCTTCCTCTAGCATATTTCCTCTCAATACCCTCATATCTAATTCACCTTCCTCAGTTTTTGACCAATGTTTTTCCTCCCAATGCACCCTATTCTGACCATTCTGTTTCAAATTGCACTGCTGATCCCTATACCCTGTTCAGTTTTTACCATCATCTGTTAACATGGCATTTAATTTACTTCTTCATATACGTATTGTTCACAGTCTGCTGAGCCATGCAAAAGTAAACTCTAAAGGGCCAAAGATTTTGCTTGTTTTATCCATAGATGTATCTGAAAGGCCTAGTACAGTGCCTGGCACATAGTAGGTGCTTAATAAATGCTTTTAAACGAATAAATAAATAAATGAATGACTCACAGAGACTACCATAATGCACAATGTAAGCAAGTTCTGTTTCACCATATCCTCCCATTCTACAAATTGATTGGCTTATTTTCCCTCTGACAGAGTCTCCATAAGAAAGAATGATCCTCACTTCCTTGTCCAGGCTTTTCTTACTGTGAACCATGTGGCCAGATATAACTGGATTCTTATGCTGCTTAGACGCTTCTGACTTTAGGCAAGTCATGTAGCGTCTCTACACATCTGAAAAATTAAAGTAATAATTCTTTATTTCTAAACTTCAGAAAGACACCAAGCACAGAGTAGGTACAAAATATGTCCTTATTATTTCTTATTTGCCTTTCACTTACCTCCACACTCTTGCTTCAAACTGGATCACAGCTTGAAAAAACTATAAAATCCTTTTTGCTATAAATGAAGCGAACATCAGAAACATCCCTGGAGGCAACCTGTAACTGGGAAATTTTCCTCTCAGCTTTGCAAGTCTGATACGTGAAAACTTTGGTAAAGGATCAGACATGTAGCCATGGATTTAGATACTTATCCAAAATTACCTCCTGAACATTCTGAAATTTTCTAATTGCTAATTGCCAATCAAGGGCTGTTTTGTAAGTCTTGATTCCTGCCTGGTTCACACAAATGTTAGTATATTTTTAATTTAAACCCAGAAATGCCAAACAGTCTCAATTTGGTCTGAGATCAGTCTTTAACAGTTGCCATTTTTTTACTTTTCTAAAAAATATATTTTAGAGGCAAGAAAATTTAGCCAAGGGTGAGAGCACCCTTTGGTTAATATTCATCCCCTAGCAGATGCCAGCCTTTGAAATTCATATTGGTTTTATAATCTTCTTAATGTAAAACAAACAAATGAAACTAAGTACAGTTCTTAAAATTTTGAAGTTTTAGGTCAAAAAAATTTCAAGTTTCTGGATCCAAGGAAAAGATTAGAACTATATTGTATTATATACTACCCAATGAAAAAAAAGCAGCATTGACTTTAAATAAATCAGCCAAGAGATGGTGAATTTGATCAAATGGCAAGAAATAGTTTCTGGTTTCTATTCTGGACACGCAATTCAAAAAGTTATCTAGTACGTGAATGTATTTTATTCTAATTTTGCAAAAGAGAAACAGAGGCTTAAAAACCTAGGTAAGGTCTATGTAAGTTGCATGAACATTTACTAAGTGCCAGAGACAATAGCTGAAGTCAGGATGTCTGATTTAAGACATCTACTCTTAATCATCTCTTTGTCTAATTATGCTGCTAAACCATCCAGACGAAATCTAAAACCTTGTGAATATTATGGATATCACTCTCTTGGTTAGTTGTTATATTACAAAGGTGAAGGGATGTTGCAAATGCAATTAAGATCCCCAATCGGTTAACTTTGAAGTAATCAAAGGAAGAATATCCTGGTTAGAATATCCTGACCTAATCAGATGAGCCCTAAACAAAGGCATCTAGAAGTGTAAGAGGTTCTCCAGCTGTCCTGCAAGAAGCTAGTCCCAATGATTTCTACAAGGAGATGAATCTGCCATTACCCAGTGATCTTGGAAGAAGACCCTAAGCTTCAGTTGAGACCACAGCCCAGGCTGCCACCTTGATCGCACCTCGTGAGACCCCGTGTGGAGGACTCATCTATGTGGTGCCCAGACTCCTGACCCACAGAAACTGAAGATAATAAAGGTAGGTGGTTTTAAGCCACCAATTTTAAGGTAATTTATTATGCACAACAGAAAACTGATATGTATTAAATAAAGATAATAAGGCAATTATTGGATAAGTTACACAGGTGCAAAGCTCTATATTTATTTTAACTACAGAATTTTGAACACATCCTTTCCACCCTCTGAGCTTAACTCTTCTCACCTACAAAAATGAGAGATTTGGCCTTAATTTTTACATTTTTGTTCCTGGTTATTTACCTGCAACTTGATATATCTGATAATAGAAGCTTCAAATCTTGAATATGGGGAAAGGATGAAACTGTAAAGAACAAAATTTTCTTCCCATATCCTAAAACACAATTATAGGCCTTCTCTCTACTTCAGAAGTGGTCCCATTGCTACTCTGCTTTGCTTCCTCTCTTTCCACACCCTGCTTAAACCAAGCCTCCACAAATACCATAGTGTACATGATTAACACTGCTTTAGGAGGCCCTGCCATGAGGCTTTACAACTAGGCCAGAAATGCAGTATTCCCCTTTGTGTATGGTAACTGTTTTATTAATAACTTAAAAAAAGCCATTATGGAGGTCAAACTAAAATAAAGTAAAATGAATAATATACTCAAAACACCTGAAGAGAATGACTCTAATTCCAAGAACTGTAAACTTGAGAATAGAACGTCATGTGAGCTCATTTTCAAAGAAATTATCTAGAGTGAGTGTTCAAATGCCCAAAAAGTTTTTATACTTACTAATTAAATTGCCCTTTGGCTTAGGGTTGGGATTAAATGTTCACCCTTCTCCCTTGATTTTCTTCTTTTCCTAGATTCTGGAACAAACAGCCAAAGAGCACATTTGGTAATAAGTCTTATGTCACAAAGAGAGAAGTTACTCTTTTAGCACAATTACACTCTGAGGATACTGATATTGACAGTGCAAAAACAATGATTTACTGGCACCTACACCAAAAATAACATATTCCTGTTTATATTTTAGTGATGTTATTCTGATTGCACTGTAAGGATTAAAAATGAGGTGGATAGGCCTGGAGGGAGGCCAGTTAAGAGAATTTTTCAAAAGTCCTTAATAAAGATGATGATAAATTAAACAGAATTAAACCAGTAGCATTCAGGGTAGGGAAAAGCCTATAATTCAAAGGCACTAGAGAGTGCAGACTGACAGGGTTTGAGATTGATTAGCTCGGAAGAGTGATAGAGAGGAAGAGTCAAGGTGGGGCTCAGGTTTCTGTCTTGAGAAAAAAAGCAAAACAAAGACAAAACACCTCAGGAAGGGAGTCCAGTTGGTGATATGGAAAGGAGATGACTTTTATTTTTTCATTTCTTAAAAATGTGATTGCCTATGGAACTTCCCAGATTTGTCTAGCAGAGAATTGGAGATATGCATCTAAAAATTGGGAAATATATCTGAGTTGAAGAATATTTTAAAATCATCAGGATTTGGACAAAAATTGGAGGAGCTGATTGGATTGACCAGAGAGAATAGGTTATATAAGAAAAGAATGCTGAGGCCATAATCCAACTTTTGATGAATGGGCAGAGGACGAGGAGCCTTCCAACGACCTGAGAAAAAGGAAAATCAGGACAGTGCTATGCGACAGAAGTCAAAAGAAAGGAGTGTTTCGAAGGAAAAGGAAAGGTTGACAGTTCTAAATATTGCTGAAGGATTTAGTCAGGGCAGGAATATTGTATTTGGCATTGGGCTTATTTGCAGGTTTTGCTGTTATAAATGTTGCTATAAAAAATAGACATTATTGGGCCAGCCCGGTGGCACAAGCGGTTAAGTGGTGCGCTCTGCTGCAACAGCCTGGGGTTCACCGGTTCGGATCCCAGGCGTGCACCGAAGCACTGCTTGTCAAGCCATGCTGTGGCGGCGTCCCATATAAAGTGGAGGAAGATGGGCAGGATGTTAGCCCAGGGCCAGTCTTCCTCAGCAAAAAGAGGAGGATTGGCAGATGTTAGCTCAGGGCTGGTCTTCCTCACACACACACAAAAAAATAGACATTATCTCCTACCAGTACCTCTGATTTATATGGCAGGGCTGTCTAGCTACTGACCAAATTGGTTTTCTTTACTTTGAGGACATAGCTAGACAACACATTCAAGTCTCTCTTCCAGTTGAGTGAGGCTATATGACACTTCTGACAAAAATAAAGCCAAGTCACAGGCAAAATTAGCAAAAGCCATTTATCCATGAGTCTGTGGTGTAAGAGAACCTGTCTACCATGTCTTTAGTTTCAATAGAGTTTCAAAGATGTTTGAAAGAAAGGTGAGGTTTATAGAGTGTCTTAGTCAGCTCAGGCTGCCATAATAAAATGCCATATACAAGGTGGGTTAAACAACATTTATTTCTCACAGTTCTAGAGGCTGGGAAGTCCAAGATGAAGGTGCTGGCAGATTCGGTTGCTGATGGGGCCTGCCTCCTAACTTATAGACAATTACCTTCTTGCTATGTGTTCACACGGCTTCTCCTTGGTATGCGCCTGTGGAGACAAGAAAAGGAAGCAAGATCTGTGGTGTCTCTTGGTGTAAAGGCACTAATCCCAACATGGAGGTTTCACTCTCATGACCTCATCTACACCTAATTACCTCCCAAAGGCCCCATTTCCTAATACCATCCCACTGGGGGTTAGGGCTTCAACCTGTGAATTTTTAGGGGGACACAAATGTTTAGTCCCTAATATAGAGTGAAAAGAGAAAACACTGAGACAGATTCTAATTGGCAAGCATTCTATTAGTGTGGAATTTGGAAGCCAGGAAGCTTTCTAATTTGCCTTCCAGTACATTTGGAAATCCTTGTTGGGTTGCAAGGCGTTAGCAAGCAGTTTGGGGTATTTCAAAAGAAGAAAAGATTATTTAATCTAAGAGGCAGATATTTTTCTGTGGCTGGTCATTTCCTGGATCAAGTGAAGATCTATGTGCTGCTTTTTGGCAGGCACACTAACACGACGGTCCTTAAAGGGGCTGGCGATTATCTGGTAGGGCAGGCAGGTTTTCAGTTCTCACCAATGATAGAACATGAACTGTAGTGAAGCATTGCTTATAAGCGTGGCTCACGAAAGCTCCCAGGCATGTTCCTTCATGTTCGTTTGTTTGTTTGTCTTTTGTCTTTGCTCCACTACCTTGAAACTACTGTGGAAGACAGGTCCATTTGGGTCCTGGAATCAACACCTGAAGGAAAACCCAATCAGAAACATGATTTAGGGATTTCCATGACAGAGATATAAACTTCTATTTTGTTAGTCCTTTAGGATTGGAGGTTTATCTATTTTTATCAGATAAATTTTTGTGAAATATTTTTATAGAGCATTTTCCCTGTCTTTAGTTTTTCTTTACTTTTTAAAATTTCTACAGTAAGTATATATTTTATAATGAGGAAAAAAAACTAGATTATAAAATCTGAAAACAAGTACACAAGCAGAAGCTATTTAATGTTATTAAGTTTTAGTTTCTTCATCCTTCATCTATTAAAATGAGGAAATTTTATGTGATTTCTCACATTTCTCTATCTAGGATAGTATATGATTTATAGGACCAGTTTTTAGAATCAAGGTGCAGGGTGACCAGAGCATTTACAGGGAGGCTGGCAAATTTATCTAGGCATGAATCAAAAATATTTTACTTTTCATGATGATTGTAGAGATTAAATGAAAGACATGAGAGAAAGAGATTGTGTTAAATGGAAAATGCTACACAAGGGGCTGCTGGTGTGTTGATTGGGGCTGTTACATTTCCCTTTCCCGGTGACTCATAAGTCTCAATGCCTTGGATAGATTTAGCCTGAAAGGAATGAGGATGAAAGGTTAATTGCCATCTTTGCTCTGCATCTCAAACTTCCATTTTTGCTTTTCCTAAGTTTTGGGAATAGCAAGCCATTTTATTTTTGTGGCAGTAAATTGCAGATTACTTGGTAGCAGTATTTCTCCTATTTTCTTTGCATCTCCTACAACGTCTGACACATTTCCTTAAATATATGAGTCTTTTAATAAATTTTTTTCCAAATCACTTGAATTGAAATATATCTATAACTCAGGGATGGTTTTCAATTGCTAATAAATCTGCATAAATCACCTCATAACTAAATTATCAATCTTCCTCCAGTTGAAAGATTAAATTCCACAAATCCCATTTATGTCTCCAAACATTTCAACAAGTATTATACTGGTCACTAGAATCTATCATAACAATAAATTTTACAGGTCCATACAATGTTAGTGGTCATAAATAGAACTTCTACTACTTATTAATTAAATAAAGTTTATAGAACATCTACTACATCAAAAACACTGTTATGGAAACTGGGGATGTTGCAATGAACAAAGAAGACCCAAGTCTTGCCCCCCACCCCACTTAACTTAAATTTGCATGGGAGCACTATTTGCTGCTTAAAAGATATAATCACCAATAAACCTCTCCATTCTGTGGAGAGGTATCATCTTCTGGACATGACATATGAATATATTGAGGCTTAGAGAAGTGATATAACTTGCTCAACGTCTCTAAGTAACAGAGTTGTGATTCCATCCCAGGCATACCCTAGTTTCAGAGCCAGTACAACTCTGTATACTATGTCCATTATCTATATACAAAGTTGATTGAAAGTTATAAAAGAGATTTTAGTAATAGCATAATGCATTATGCTCCAGATTAGTTGACAATATTTACTGCTGATGAACATTCTCATCACCTTGAAACTATTGTTTCCTGTTTCAAAGGTTTATAGGCTTGCACCTGTGGCTGTACTTACTGTCTCCATTATAGTTCTCAGGGTTCTTCCCAACATATTCTTTGTTTTTCTTCCTGATGGAGTTCATCTACCTGCATACTGTTAATTGCTAAGTGTAGTATGATGGAATCCAAATCTAAACTCAGAACCACATTCCTGAATTTCTGACCAATGTAATGAAATGACTATTGGAAATCACTATTTAGATCTTCCCGAGACATATCAAACATTTTATAAAAATAGACTGGTTACAACTCCTCCCTACTCTCACCACCGCACACACACACAAACACACACACAAGAACTACTCTCTTTCTACATTCTCTAAGGGAATGACATCACTATCCCTTCAGTTATTGAAGGTGAAAAAAATAATTATAACTTGCCTTCATTTCCTATAGCAATTGCAGTTTCATGTCATGCCAATATTATTACTTAAATATTTCTCAAACACATCCACTCTCTCCATCCCCATTCTTACCTCAGACTTATTGCTCTATGGACTGTAGAGCCATTGGCCAAGGCCTGATTCAAGGATATTAGTGGGTCTGATTTTTATTCAGAGGGTGCTCATTTCCCTGTGGTTACTCTGGATGTCTATGGTGGTCTGACAATATCTCAGGGCCTGGCCTATGACTCTAATTGCATCGGATTTGATGAGGCTCTCATATGTAGCAAAGTGGGCTGAGAGACTGAGGCCAATTGGAACTGATTAATGGCCTAAAGATTCTGGTGCCAGGAGGCTCTTAATGAGGTATGTTGGGACGGGGAGATGTTCAGTCACCAAAAACATCTTAATTAATGATCTCAAAGTGGAAGAAAACAATGCATCTAACAATTTGCTGATGATAATAAATTGAGTAATATTGGACATGCTATTACGAGTTTAATGTTGAAAAGGAATTTACATGATTAGACAAAATTTTAGAAAGTGATACAACTCTCATAGTTTCAATGGAATGCAGTTCTCAGAGGCAGGCTGGAGAATAACATTATGTAAAGCAGATTCCCCGAGGTGAGACATGTAAAAGAACAAGTATAAATTCTTTAATTTTGTCTGCTTTTTCAACTAATCATCTCTCTACTTAATTTTTTTTTAAGAACAAATAGAAATGAAAATAACAGTGGCTCAGAAAGTTGAATTAAAGTCATAGCTTCTCAAAGGCAAAGGTGGTATTATAATATTGATTCCTTAATTAATGCTCTAGCATTATTATGAATAATAACAAATCTGGAGGAAAACAACTTAGAAAACTAAAGTCCCAATATTTACAATCATTTTCACCTCATATTATTATTGTCTTTTACATAGAGCACTATATTGAGTCCCGTACATTTTGTATTTCGGATAAAGTCTCTTTTCCTGGACTGCTCAGGTAGGTACAATGAGTTTCCTGGTGATCACAAGAGAACCATGAATGCAGCAGGCAGAATAATGCCCCCAATGCCCACATCCTAATACCCAGAACCTGTGAATATGTTAACTTGAATAGCAAAAGGGACTTTGCAGATTTGATTAAGGTTTTAAACATTGAGATGGGAAGATTACCCTGGATTATTCAGGTGGGTACAATAAAATCACACGAGCCATTAAAAGCAGGGAAGTTTCTCAAGCTGCAGTCAGACAGACACAGAAGAAGGGGAGTGGGGGAAGTATTCCACCAACCATTGTTGGGGCCACAAGCCAAGGAATGTGGTAGCCTCTAGAAGCTGATTAGGATACTTCTGTGACAGCCAGCTCTTGCAGTTTGTATATTACTTTTAACCTCAGCTGATGAGCTATGTCAGTACAGTATATAATAGATATAAGGAGCAATGGTACCAGAATCTAATATTTCATTGGGATTCCATTGCCTCCTTGGGGAATGACAAGAAGAGATCCCTATTAACAGTGATCAGAGGTAGCTTGTAAGCAGATGAGAAAAGAAGGGGGTGGATTGTGAGTATGAACCCTTAGGAGATGTAGTCAGAGACACGGCAAGGCTAGAGAATGGAGGGCGCTGCAGGCCGTTGTAAAGAGTTTGGGATCTTTGCTTTGAGTGAGATGGGAATTTATTAGAGGTTTTGAGTTGAGGAGTGAAATGACTTAACTTATATTTAAAAAAAACCTCACTCTGGCTTCTTTGTAGATGGAGAGGTGAAAGATGGGAGATCAATTAAGACACTACTAAAATCATCCAAGAGAAAGATGATGCTAACATGGGTCAGGGTGGTAGTAGTGGAGTGTTCCTAATTGACTAGAGTCTGAAAATATGCCAGTGGAAAAGCCAGTGGAATTTGCTAATGGATTGACTGTACTCTGTGAGACAAAAAGAAGCATCAAAGACACGATATGATGATAATAGTACATTACCTCTGTGTCTTCGTTCCCAAAACCCATAATCCTTGTCTAATTACGTGAAAAACATCAGACAAATTCTAAATAAATTTGACATCTTGCAAAATACTTGACCGTGACTCCTCCAAACTGTCAAAATCATCAAAAACAAGGCAAGTCTGAGAAACAGGCACAGCCAAGAAGAGTCTAAGGAAAGATGGCAAGTGAATGTAATGTGTTTTCCTGGAGAGAATCCTGGAAGAGAAAAAGGACATTAGGTGAAAGCTAAGGAAATCCAAATGAAATATGGACTTCAGTTAATAAAAATATATCAATATTGGCTCATTAATTGTTAAAAATTTGCCAATCTAATGTAAGATATTAATAATAGAGGAAACTGGGTTCAGAGTATACAGGAACTCTGTACTATAGTCACAATTTTTTTGTAAATGTAAAACTCTCTAAAAAGTAAAGTCTATTTTTTTTTCCAAAAAAAGAGAGTCAGGGATGACTTCAATTTTTGTGTCTTGAGCAACTGGAAAAGTGTAGTTGCCATTTATGGAGGAGGAGACATGAGTTTCTGTGAAGCAATCAACATGAGCTGCTTCTGCCTTCCTCCCTGACATTCCTCACTCCATCCTGGAGACACAAAGACACAGGCTTTATTGCCACGTGAGTGACCCAAGCAACACAAGGGCTGAGTTCAAGTGTGTTTGAATTTCCTGGGAAGGCTTCCTGGAAGAAGTGGGGCTTGAGAAAGGCTTTGACGATGGGACAAGATTTGCAAATGTAGAAAGGACAAAATCCTTCATTGCAAGGGACTTAATCCCTCCTTTTGTAATCCTTGCACTTTTTATTCCACATATTTCCTTGCCTCTTTAGTTGACGTCTTTTGCCATTTAGTAGAGTTGTTTTGATTAACTTTTGCCCTGTTCACACTCATTTGCTTTCATTTTTCTCAAATCACGCTTACTATTAAGTAGCAGATAGCCCTTTGGGGACACATTAATTTTCTTAGGAATCTTTTCCCATTCTGTGCTGGTGTCCTTTATCTCCTCGTTCCATTTGGCTGCAGTCAGCACTTTCTCCCGTATCATGAAACATCTCTGGTGAATTGTTTTGCTCTCCTTGCTATTATTACAAATAGGAGATGTGACTCCCCACCATCTGCAATAGCAGTGCTTCCAGGGACACATTAGCTGCATTTAAAATGATAACTCCTTCACAATATTCTAAGTAATTCCTTTGACTCATAGGAGTAGAAATGAACTCTAAGGTCATTCATTCTCATCTATCTTTTCTTCAGGCAGCACTGAACTAAATATACTACAAATATGGAGGCATGCACATGTGTAACATATGTTATCAATTCTTACCCATTTTTAGGGATTAGCCAATTACTCTCTTAGCATCCCTTATGGAATAACTAGAAAAGCAAACAATTAGCAATTAATCATTTTATAAGGCCTAATTCTCTCTTCTTTAAATTTTCATATTCTTCTATCATGTGTCAATGAGAATGGAAGAAAAAAATCCATTCTTTCTTTGTCAATTTCCTATATCATTAACAAATTCCTTCTTTCCCTTCTGCCAACTGGTTTCACCCAATAGGTAGGGCCAGGCAGTTTGCTAACACGTGGTCAACTACGAAGGAAAATGAATCAGTGAGTAAAAATAGTCAGTGTGAAGTCTAGTTGCTGTTTACCCTTAACTAGGCATTTTCTCCTTTTTTAAGGGATTTGACTGTCCATCTAAATATCACCTCAGCGTTGTGATGGCGAGAGGATGTCCTTGGGTTACAGATCAGCTCTGGATTTTACCTTTTGGCTATGTCTCACAATAGACAACTGGTACCTTTTTATAAGCAAGGTTTTTTTAAATTTCAGCTTTATTGAGGTATAGCTGACATATAA
This sequence comes from Diceros bicornis minor, assembly GCF_020826845.1. Classification (NCBI taxonomy): domain Eukaryota; kingdom Metazoa; phylum Chordata; class Mammalia; order Perissodactyla; family Rhinocerotidae; genus Diceros; species Diceros bicornis. Next base: position 9,060,061 of record NC_080749.1, on the reverse strand, counting down.
AATTGTAAGGTATTTAAAGTCTACATTGTGGTGATATACATTGTGAAAGGATTCCCTTCATTGAAGTTCTGCTCTGTTTTAGCAAATTTAATTACACAATATAGTGTTTTAGTCACTAAGTTTTACATTAGATCCTCAGATCTTATTCATCGTATAGCTGAAAGTTTGTACCCTTTTACCAACCTTTCCCTGTTTTCCTCACAACCCAGCCCCTGACAACCAATTTTCTACTCTCTGTTGCAATGAGTTTGACTTTTTTTTTTCAGATTCCACATATGAGCGATCCCTTGCGGTATCTGTCTTCGTCTGGCTCATTCACTCACCATAACGCTCCAGCTTCTTTACAACTGCCTCCTGCCATACCTTGGCTCAAGTAGAAAGGAAAAACATGGTGTCCAGCTGAAGGGTTTTCTCACAACCTCATCCAAACTGTTGCTGCTGATGCATGCTAATGGAGGGGAATGAAATGGAAATACTGCACCAGCCTGTGGGTATAGGGCACTGGCCATTCTTGTTCACTCTCAGTCAGAGACTGTATTTCTGTCTGCAGGTCATAAGTGCAGTGGAAGTGGCAAGGCTGCAGAGCTTGGCTCAGTTGCATCCATTTGCATGAAAAAGAAATGGGAAGGACACTCACAGAGAGCTGAGTGGATATATCTGTGGTCTTCTTCAGTAAAGTCCAGGCTGCTCTGGGTGTTATCACAATACCTAATTCAATGAAGATATTCACCTCCCATCTCACAGCTGCATCATAATAATAACACAATGATCTTACTCATATAAAAGTGTAACCACGGGCCCATTTAGAGCCAGTTTGAACAGACTCCATCAGTTATCAACAAAGTGATTAAGGATTGTCTTTCAGAAAAACTGCAAAGTCACACAGCCCGGGCATGTGCAAAAGAAGAAATCGTGACCTGAAACGACCTCGGAACCAAAGAGCCTCCTTCTACAGAACCCAAGGACGGGTCATGACCAGAATTTGAAAGCTGGGCTAGTATCAGAAGTGAGGGGTCCCTCATTCAGGAAAATCTGGTGTTAAAATTCCTTCCCAATTTCATCATAAATGTTTAGAACCTCATCATAAATGTTTAAAACCTTACCATAAATACCTGAAGCCCACCAATCAAAACCTGTCCCACCAGCGTTTCCATGTGCCAAGCTGTTCTCCCTAACCTCTTAAATTTTGTCCCAAATCCTGAATCAGGGAGACAGATCTGAGGGCACATGCCCCCTGTCTCCCTGCAGATCGATCTTGCAAAATAAAAAGGTGATTTCTCCCCTCAAATGCTGGTGCCATAATTAATTGTCTCGTTTATGCACATAAGGCAGAGAACCCCAGTTTTGTGAGGTAACAAAAGGAGCCACATTGCATAGTGAATTACTCTGGGAAAGATAGGCCCAAGAGGGTCTGCAGCAATTTTTCTCCAACTGTACCCTTTATCAACCATTCAATAAAAATAAATGTAACAGATGACCCTAGGGGCAGCATTGAAGCCCAGGACAAGCTCTTGAATAAAACACATTTGAAGAGCTCGCAGGGAGATGAGAGCCTGTGTTTTTAAGAAACATGAAGGAAGAAATTCTTCCTAAGTAGAAGAGGTGGAGGCATAGGTATGTGACACAAATTCAAATGTTATCTTAGGGAGGGGAGTGGTAAAGCAATTTTAACTAGATCCCACTATAGGTCATTCAGGTTGTTTTAAAAATCAATTTCTAAATCTAATATCCAAGTACCTGTAAGATAATGTTGCATAACAAAATAAAAAATACCAAACAAGCTGTTGCTAACATGCCTATGTGAGAAACTGTGAGCATTTGCTATCTCATAACCCAAAAGAGATGGAGAGAACTTTCCCTTCTTCAATAGAGTAGCACAGTGCATCTGAATACAAGAGAGCTGCAGGGGAGAGTCTATGCCAGGAGCCCAAAATAACCACAGAAATTTGGTACTGAACTGTATGCCTGAATATTGGTGGTGGTGAGAAACTTTAGGGTAAACCCAAGAGCTATGTCTAGAAACAGCAAAGGAGAATATTTTGTGGTGCTCAGAAATACTTGAGATCCAACTGAGATCCAACGGTGGCATTCAAGGAATTGGATTCTAAGCCTGGCTGAGCGTTCTACCAGAATGCTTCTAGTTTGTTACCACTATTGCAGTTTTATTTTATACCACAGGTTGGTGCAAGTAGAAGAAACATGGATTATTTAAATAACTGAAATAATGAAATAATAATAATTATTATAAATAATAGCAATTATTATTTAAATAACAATTTAAATAATTATTATAAATATTTTTATTAATATAAATTAATAAAATTATTTATAAAAATTTATAAAATTCATAATTTATATAATTTATAAAAATATATAATATATATTAATATAAAATATAAATAAATTTATATTTTATTCATAATAAATTATAATTATTTAATATAATAATATTTATATTATTTATTATATATTATTGTTTATATTATTTAATTATTTAAATAAATTACTAATCTCTGATCTGGTCATTGTTGAGGGATATAAATGAAGCCAAATGCTTAGTTCTTTAATTTTTCCTTATATTCTTATTTTAGGTAGTTGAATGATGGAGTGTCTGTTTGTGGCTAACAGCTAACTGAACCTGAGTTTGAACTCTATTTCATTCAGTTTTTAGCTCTGTGCCCTTGTCAAGCTCATACAGTCTTTACTATTCTATAGTTTCGTTTTCTAATCTATAAAGTGGGGACAATATTTTATGCAATATATGGAGACATAGATATCTATATATACAGAGATACAGGTATTTATATTTGTAGACATAGATATTTATATCTACATATACATATAAAATATACAGATGTCTATCTGTAGATATGTATATCTACATATATCAGAAAAATTTTAAATATAAATGCCAATGATTTGTTTATCCAGTTCTCTAAGGAACTTAACGGTCAAGTTTACTGTTTTCCTTAATGAAAGGAGTAAGGTAGCAATAACTCTCAGACTGGCCTCCAGATGGTGAGCCCTCATGTGTCTTCACAGCCTTCCCATGATTTCTCCTGCCATAGTACATGTTCTCTAGTGTAGAGCTCACCTTCGTAGCTGCCTCCCCACTAGATTAGAAATTCCTAGAGAAAATTAATGGTGTCTTAGTTACCTTGTATATCTATTGTCTGGCACAGGTCTTGGGACTTAGTAAGGACTAAGAAAATATGACACAAATAATCAAGTAAGTGAGGACATATGCTACGACAATTTCAGTTATGAGGATTTTTAATGGTGTCATATAAAAGTTAATGTGTCATTTATGTCAAAAATGAAATAATGCGAATCTTAAATTAAAAATTCATCAAGAATAGCATCATTTTAAAGCAAATTTTTAAAAGTGTATTCATTACTGCCAGTGTGGCTGCTGTTTCAGAACACTCTCTCTGCAGGACTCTCAGCTGAAAGTCTACGTGGTTTACCAAGGCCAGCCTTCCATGGCAGAGCTTGAATTACAATTCCTTTCTCCTCCCCATGCCCCCAGCCTGTTCAGACTGCCAGGGTCTCTGCTCAGCTTCTTAGTCTCTTAGTTACCACTTCCTGCCTGGCTTTTCAATCTCTATGCCAGTTACTACCAATCATCTTCTTCCCAAGAAGAAACATTGTACCAAATCTTGGGCTCACTTCTTCATGCTTTCATACGCTTCCTGTCCCCTCAAGTCTTGGCTATCTCAATTGCTCTGAATTCTAATTTTTGTCTCTCCAGCCCTACCTTTCAGCTTTTGAGCCTCTGGAGCCTATGAATCTGCAAATGTTTTGAGGCAGAAAAATGGGGCAGGATGGAAGACATATTATTGGGTATTTTCCTTTTTGCCAAGATCCAAAAGCTTCCTAATGTTTAAAAAAGATTTTACAAGAGGTATTTATTTCACATATTTCTAATTGTCAAAGATTTTAAATCTGGGTCCTTTTTCTTCCACTCTCTAATAAGCTTCTAAGTTATCAGTCCAAATCCCTATCTTGTCCTAATAATGCCCTACGAAGTTCTTTTCAGTCGCAGTTCTCAAATCTCCTTTATCTTTGCTTCCTCCCCATCTGCTCACTTAGTCCTGCTTTCCCCACTTCCTGATGCTCCAGGGAGGTGTAAACGGCAAGAGCACACTCTTACCCTGATTGTTGCCCTGAGTTCTTTTATTCAAATATTTGCCAAATTTCTAAGCCTCTAAGATCAGTTATTCACTGTTCTTCACCTGGCCATGAAGCCAATGCAACATATTTCAGGATTATTTTTTGACAACACTTGACTTCCAGGGCCAATTTTTAGAAGGCACAGTGAGTAACAGGAGCTATCACAATAGACAGATCCTGAATTTTTTGAAAATTAATATTACAAGCACTAAATTCTTGCTCACATCACACTCAGATGGGACTGGGAAACTGCCCAGGGCTGCTCTTCTCTGTGCAGTGACTCAGGTATTGAGGCCACTTGCCTCCTTTGTCATGCCATCTGGAATATCAAGGGCCTCCCAAGCCTTGGCAAGAAAAATGAGAGCTAGAGAATCTCATAGGCTTTTTTAAAAGCTAGCCCTGAAAGTGTTTTATGCAACTTCTTTCCATAACCAATCAGCTAGAATTAGTCTTAAGCCTTTAGCTAGATGCATGAAACCCGGGAAATGAGGGGGAACACATTCTCCACGACATGTCACTAAACAAGTCCACAAACACCAAGGCTGGAAAGAGCACTCACTTTATATGGAGAAGGGCATTAAAACAGAAAGAGGGCTTAAAAATATTTTCTAACTTTACAGTGTTGCCTTTTTACTCACTTTTGTCTTCCAGTTAGCATGCAATTTTACTGAAAGCCATAGAGCCCAAGCAAAACTATTGATGTTATTATGAAAAATCAAATTTTCCAACGATTGATAGATTATTCAACTCTGTTTTTATTTTTGGTGTATATTAATGCAAAGCATTTAATTTGCTCTGATGTGTTCCCTATAATTAAGCATTTAATTTCCTCAGATTTTTTAATATATTCAGAGTGTGAATAATTATCAGAACTTAAAGCAGAAAATCTGAAAAAGTCTATATATTTGATGAATATGTTTAACGATTAATAAATGAGAACAGAATTTCTTTATTCTATAACATAATTAGCAATAGTTGAAATAAATGTGTATGATTAATATACATTTTTGACCAAATGGTTAATTATTTAAAACAAACTACCAGAGACCAAATTTGCTATCAATGTAGTTGTAGTGACAAAATTGCCTTCTGGGTACATGGCTTTCAGTTACGAATTTAGATTCTAACCTGCAAGACTATTGTGGCATGCCAACTCTTAAATATCAAAGCCCAGTTTTCATGTGTATTTTAATATTACACCACATTTCTATTAGAGAGCATAATTGGGAGATTAGTTTGATATTTTATCTGGTGCACATTTATTCTCTCTTGTTTTCCCCTCATGTAGTGTTCCTTCTGTTTCTATTCAACCTGAAAGTATCAATATAGTTCTTCACTGCTTGGTCTTTGGAGCGTGTCTATGTTGTGCTTTCCCTATCAGTGAATTTCTATATAGATTCCCTCAGGGGCATGTTCAAGTTGAGTCTTGTTCATAGTTCTTTGGCCTCAAGAGCACAAGTATTTTTCTCAAGCCATGTATGTGTGTGTATGTGTATATATATATATAAATATATATATTTTTTACATATATACACAGATAAATACATTCAAGAAATATGTTACAGACTGAAGAGGGAGAGATTGATAACTAATTTCATTCTCATGTGTTTCTCTTTTCATATTAATTTGGGATGTCAGTTTATCTTGCTCACAGATAACGATGGGCAGTGGTAGGGTTGTGGAGGAGGAAAAAGAAATTTGGACGTTGAATGAGTGATGTACCATGTAATTGGCAGAAACTGATATCTCTGACTACCCTTATTAAGATTATTTTGAGAGAAGAGGCTGAGGGGGATCAGGGCTTAATTTAAATGTAGATGAGCAAGAAGGAATCCACAGAAAAGCTAAACCTTCCAACAGTGAATCTGGAAAAGTATAAAACTTAAGAGATTCATGCTTCTCGTTTAGGTACTCGTTGCTTGTATGTTTTGTGAAGAGAAAGTAGGAAACAAAAAATAGAGAAAGAGGCATTTCATTTAGCTATTTTTTCCACCTAATATTCTTCTGTTGTCTAGTTAAATCTTAATTATTTGGTAGCCTACACCATCTATATTTTCTTCTCACTAAAGGCTATAAGATTAAATTATAGTTTTGATGTAATTACTAAAGTGCAGTTCACATATCCTGAATTACATAATGTCAAAGTATTTTCATATATATTTCTTTTCATGGCAGGAATACATTTACTATTATATCTTTGTGGGACATTTGGCACAGGCTAAATTTCAGGAATTTAGTTTTAGTGATGTTAAGAAAGAGTATTAGTCAGTTGGTTCTGACAGCATCTAAAAACATGATCTCGTATTTGAAAGGAAGCCTTTCCTAAGGTCCTGTTTTTATGGTTTCTGATAGCCTTTTTGTATAATCCACTAACGTCCACCAAATCAAGGAGGACTACGGTGACGAAAGATGAAGGAATATTCAGCCCATTTGTCTAGGTTGTCAAGAGTCAGGAGAAACAAGCCAGAATAAAGCTGTTCAAGCAGGTGGCTCAGATAACTAAGACTAAGCTCTGTATGGGCAAACCCAGGACTCACAACTGCTCTTTCTCTATCTACAGAAGAGGCAAAGCCTGCTGCATAAACAACCCCTGGGTGGTAATATGTAATTCCGAGGATCTCTTTTTAGGTATCAAATAGAGTAATGTCCTCAAGTGGCTTTTATATGATGCCCAGGTTAAGTGCTCCCTATCAGGCTGAATGAGATTGTAAATACCTTAGTTCGAGTGACTTTTATTAGTTAGGGTAAATGATCCATGTAAAAATAAAAATAAATAAATAAATACATAAGAAAAAAAAAGAAACATGACCCCAAAATAGAGTAGTTTAAATAGAAGTTTATTTCTCTAACATAGTAGCCTAGTTCATCATAGACAACTGGGCAGGTTTCCTCCACAAGCTTATTCAGGGTTCCAAGTTCCTTCCATCCTGTTGCTGCAAAAACCTCTAGATTGCTGTACTCATGTGCATGGTTGAAAGTGAGCAATTGTGACATCTATGTTTCAGACCATGGGAAGGGTAATAATGTCAAAGTCCAAGGAGAGAGGCCTTTTTTAAAGTTTGAGATGGCTGAGAAGTTGCTCATGTCCTTTCCACTCACATTTCATTGCCCCAAACCTAGTTGCATCATCCTATCTAGCTGCAAGATACATGGGGAAAAGATTTCCATGTATATTAGAAGGAGGGACAACATTTTTGGGAGGATACTAGCCTGCTGCCACAGCACTGTGTCTGTGTTATACTTCCACATCTCCAACTTCTTCCATCCTGTGTAAATTTCTATAATCACCTGAGACACACACTCAGCACTAATGGTCTCATTTGAATGGATTAACTTACAGGTTGACTGTGGGGTAAAAGAGTTCCTATCTGCCTCTGTGTGTGCCTTTACCTATAATCAGTTAGAGCTTTGGCTTCTCTTCTCTTATCAAAGCTGATACATCTAAAAAATAGCTGCACAAAATTGTATTCACAGACAGGATACATTCTTCATAAAGTAAGAGTTTGCCTTGCTATCCAATAATGGGATGTGTAATACTGTCAGGACCATGGAGAGCGTCAGGCATGAGGCTGACAACAGATCTCCAGACTTTAGACACTGAGCTATATTTCAAACTTCACAGTGTAATTGATTTAAAAACAGAATTCTTGAGTAAAATAATAAACCAAGTGTTTAAAAAGATTAATGAAAAATAAAGACTCTAAAACTACTCAAGCAGCAAGCCAGATAGCTCAATCTGTATCAAATTCTTGTCAGAGACTGTGATATGATCATTTTTACCAAAAATGTCCCTGTAAATTGCCATGTGATTAAACTAGAATCATTTATTTACAAATTCTAATTTGGAAGACATCTAACATATGTTTTCCAGTCTATTTAATTTCCCTAAGTACTCTTTTGGACGTTTTAGTATTAACAAGATTTTTTTCATTATATCTTATAGCCTTGAATAATTTGTCCATAATAGAAATGATTAATGAGTCCAAATGGAGATTGCGTGCGTATGTCCTACATGAGTACCACCTATACAGGAGCTGTTTTTCACCTGAGATAAAGGCTTCCCTGCAGAACAGAGAAATTTCCTGCAGAGGTTACTTGAAAAGTCAAAGCAGCATTAGTGAGCCTCCATCGAGCTTTGTGTGAGGATATACAGTATATTAAATATCCTGTGAAGAATGCCTCGACCAGTCTCCTCATTCTCACATATGTCTTCTCAGCTGTCAGAAAAATCTCTTGATTGCTTGCCAGTCTTTTTCTTATGGTCCCTGGGTAACGCAAACAAATAATGATAAAATGCCTGTGTCAGATACCGAAGCAAGCTCTATCTTATAGCCCTGAAACCAAGTCAAGCCTGTAAATCCTCCCTCAGTAAACATCCTCCTCCATGGACCCTCTGTCTCATTCAGCTGATGAGTCAGTCTACTATTCCAGGGAAATGATAGCCTTAGAAAAGACAGGTAGGTGGGGGAATCATTGTAGTTTATCTGCTGTGGAATCTCACTTTGTGATTGCCATAAGCTTTGTGATTGCTTGGTTGGTCCAGAGAAAACTTGAAGTGGAAGCAAGGAAATATTAGGTGGGAGGGAAGAAGTAGGCAGTGTAGAAAAAGAAGCCAGTCACTATAGGCATAGCCCACTTGTCTTTGATTTGACGTTTTTGTGAAAGAAGCTCTTGGTTTAAAGTTCAGTTAATCATATAACTGCAGAAATTAAGTTGGGAGAAAAAGTAGATATTCTGACAGTAAACAGTGTTCTGTATTGAGTCATATCTTGTTATTTATTTTGGCCAATGGTAAGATATGCACAAGATTGACAAGATTATCTTCAGTGCTGCTATACCAAGTATTTCCATATTTTCCCCTTTTAGGCACACAACATCGTTGCACTTCTTTACTCCCTTTAAAGTTAGCAAGCCTTACATGACTTGCTTTGGTCAATGAGATAGGAGAGGCCAAGGCATAGAATGCTCAGGTCTCCAGTGCTTAAAAGAATCCCTGTTCATGCTCACCAAGAAGCTTTTATTTCCTCCCCGTTCCATTTCCATAGACAAAGGGGCTAGGACCTTAGCTCCCCTTCTCTCATAAATCCCTGGTACAGACATTTATACCTTATTTATTCCAGTTGTCAACCTCCCTTACTGCCCCATTTCTGGGGTATTAGAGAATCAGTGATTTAGAGAACAGTTCAGTTGATTTTACACCAAGCTCTGCTGAAAAGGTAAAAGGCATTTACCTCAGTCCAAGTTTTAAATGTTACACATCGCATAGCACTAGTGTCCCGTGACTTAGTGTGTGATTACCTACAAACAAACAGCCGTGATTCCAATTTGAGTCTTTATGGCCATTATGAAGTGGAAGGAGAAATAAAGCAGCCCAATGGGATACAGAGAAAAATGTAGGTGCCTGCTTCATGAGAGAATAAAGTGGAATGTAAAATGTGTAAGTTCACAAAATAATTATAGACAGTAGGCAGCAAATGGCACAGATAGGATGTATGATAAGAGGTCAGGAAATGAGGGGGATGTAAGTGCCCATGGAGGTAGCATGTGAAAAAACAGATGGTGATTATTGGAATGTGACAGTCATGACAGAGTATTGCAAAGTGGCTTGTAGCATGTCTAGTACAGGGGAGGCACATTATTTTTATTTTTTATAAGAAAGCGCTGACATGATGTTTACTGAGCTTTTTAATTCTAAGGTCAAATATGGCTGATTGCTCCAGAAAGTTCAGGAATGTCTTCACAGGGGAGAGGAATCTACTTGATCCTTGAAGGATAGAAAGGCTGATTTAGGCAAAGAATCAAGAGGTAGAATGAGCAAAACCATAGTAGTTGAAAAGCACAAAATGTGTTTGTGGTAAAATAATAATAGCTAGCATTGATTGAGCGCTTATGTTTGAAACAATGCAGTAAATATTTTACATGAATTAAACTCAATGAGGTAGATTCTTTACCCCCATTTTATAGATGTGAAAACTAAGAGAAAATGAGATTACGTAACTTGTGCAAAGACGGAGTTGTAACTGGAATTATCAATGTACCTACTACGTTATATTTTATTTGAAAAACTTAACTGAAAAGAAGGTTCCTGTAAGGTGCAAACTAGACATAAGGATGGAAAGCTAGAGTGAAGTCACCTAATGGGAAAACCTCAAACGCCCGACTAAAGAGTTTGGGTAAATTCAAAAGATATTAAGTCTGCTTTCAAGATACTTTTGTTCTTACTGAGAGAGGTAAGCATTAACAAAGATTCAAAAGACAGTGTGTAGCAAAAGATATTTTGTATGCAAACATAGGTATACAGATCTAGCATAGACAATACATTTGGATGTTACTCAACTTGAAAATAAAGACATCCTATTCAAGCTTTAGAAGGCTTTACATTTTTAAATGAATAATTCTATACTCTAAATTGGTTACAAATATTTGGGGAAAGCTTATCTCTGAATGCAAAGAGATTACATCAAATTCACTCTAGCAGCATTTAGATGTTATTTTCTCAACATTTGCTGACTGGTTTGGATAGGATGTATCAAAGTTGAGTGTTCACCCATAACTAGAGTATCCCCTTTCTGATCTTAATTGTTTTCCTCTGTTTGTTGGAAGAACCTAGATTTATATCTAGCTATGGAAAAGACATTATTGTATGCTATAACAAAACTGCAATCCTATGTCCTGGTTGTTCAAAATTTCTGATCTCAAAAGCAAACAAACTTTGTGGATTACCTTGTGGAATATGGTCCTCAGCATTTGGAGATTTCTATGCAACCATACTAAGGATAACCTTTTGTTGCACTTCTCATAAAGAGACTAGAGCAGATGGTGAACCACCTTGTTCTAGTTTGTCTCAACATTCTAGAAGCACACATTGCATCCCTATGAGACAGAAGAAAGGGAGACTCTCCAGCCTTGGTCTCCTCTTAGTGATTTTTTTTAGGGCAATCTCCTCTCACATCTGCACTTGCTGGAAGTTTGTGATAGTAGCTATTAAACCGGACTGAGAAGAGCAAATGACTCCTATCTGCAAGACTACTCTCAGATAGCCCTCTTGTAATGGGGAGTGTGATAGTTTTTCCCCACTGTGGACTTTTTGTTGTTGTTGTTGGCTTCTTTTGCCCCCTGTGGCATCTTGAAAAAAAAAAAAAAACGCTCAACCTCTAACTTATTGAATTTTAGAAACTCAAAATAGTATAGTGAGAAGATTTGTAATTATACCTATCTCTCAAGGCATAATGACTTAATTAATATACCCTTCATGAGACTTCGCGCTGTGGGAAGCACACAGCTGCACCGGCTGATGGAAATTAAGGTGTCGTGAAGTGCAGAAACCTAAGTGTTTTGATTGTGTGTGTGTTTTAAATGTTTAAGATAGATTTTTTTCTTCCTTTGGTTTAATTTGTGCACAGAAATTGGCTCCTCCCTTTCATCAGCCTAGATGATAAATGTGGAGGACAAAAGTATGTAAAGTTGAAGCTACTCAAGTTGCTAATGGCAAAAATCAATCATAGCTAGATATTCCTGGCTCGAGGCTATTTTAAAACAGGCATTTTATTATATTTGTTCTATTTTGCTCAATTATTAACCTAAGAGTATTTCAAAATGGTTTAGGTAGGTGTTTTATTTTCAGTCTCAACACCTGCATGAATTCTCAAGGGCCATATATTTCATTATTTGTGTTTCTTAAAACTCATGTGAACTTATCCTTCCCCCTTTTTAAAAAAAGGTGCCATATCACGTTGCACTTCTAAGTACATTTTGCTTGTTAGAAATGGGAGCTGCTTCTGCTTGAGCTGTTGAGCTCCCCACCAGGAAAACTCAAATGTTAGTGAAGCTCAACCAGACCCTTGAGCGTTTCTGATGGAGGGAAATTGAGTTGAAGCAGCCGTCTTGCTCTCGAGGCCAAGGCAGCATTTGAGCATGGACCAGATGTTCCATGTCTCTCTCTATCTCTCTCCTCATGCCCTCCCACCCCCTCATGCTTGTACTGTCTTACTCTCTCTTTTTCATGGAAACTTTTGGAAAGAGGGAATTGTATATGTGTATGAATAATTTTGCCTATTAAGCTGGATTTGTGTGCTGGGAACCTGGGTGACAAGAAACCAGAAGAAGTCCAATCTGGTAATTTGGTAAAACTGAAAGAAAAGTGGTTAAATAAAAGATTAGTTAAACTAAATGTGAAGTCAAGAGATATTTAAAAAGGCAGTGAGGAGTAAGTTCAGTATAGAATTTTGTTGTCTTGTGGTTGATGGTGGTGGTGGATTTTTATTTTGTTTTAAGGTAAGGAGGGTCAAACAGGTCAATTACTTCACGTTCTTTTTTTTCAAGAGAATGATTGAGGAAATGTAGAACAAAATAGGTAAGAGCAACGTACAACCCAGATTCATAATATCTATTGAGAAAACACTTTTAGTGATTTAAATAACTTCATGTCAAAAGTCCATAGGAATTGTATTGAAAAGTCCAAAGCAACAATGTGGATACACCTGAGATTTTCTGAAACACTTTGGATGACCAGAGAGGCTCCAAGTATCTGAATATGCATAAATTGTGTCATAAAGGCTACAAAGGAATAAATGCGAAGTGTAGGAATTAGCAAGTGATAAGTTGAACATTGAGATGCAGTGTGCACTCAGGTGTCAGTGTGCTGCTGTTGGAATCCTGATTCTGCCAGACCCTAGCTGTGTGAATATGGTGCAGAGAACTGTGGACTTGCCTGAACACTTGCTAAGAGACTTGACCAAACTTTACCCTCGCTTCCCCCTGCCCTAGTCTGTGTCCCTAAATGTGACCCCAACCCCCATGCTGAGTCTTTTCTCAAGAAAATGCAATGCTGCCAAACCCAAAATGTAGTTTGTCCCAATCCACATTGCCAGAACATTTTCAGTAATTTTCCATACATTCTCCTCTTATAATTTTCCATTTTCCCATAGCCCCCTTTTTAGTTCCCCCTTTTTCACTTACCCATAGTCCCCTTATGTTCCTTCTCTGTTGTTCCTTTAAAAACCATGTTCACCTTTGTCTTACTTGGTGTTGAGCTCAGTTTATACTGGAGTCTCCTCCTTTACTGCAGTAGTCTCAATAAAATCTGTCTTGCTACTCTTAACAAGTGTCTGGTGCTGTTTCTTTTTGACAGCATTCTTTTATGCCTCAGTTTCCTGCCTATAAAATGGTGATACTTACAATATCTTCCTCTCAGTGTTGCCATAAGGATTAATGAATAAATATTTGTAAATTGCCATATAAATATTTATTAAAAGAAATTTAGATATTTTTCTAGCTAATTCTTAGTAACCGTATCAATACAGGAATTCAAACTTTAATATGACTTGTCCATCATGACTCCACACTGGTTTGTATTGATCTTCTGGCCCCAGTCTACTCTTCCAATGTTACAATCAGTGTCAATATTATCAATCCTTCTTCTCAATTACTCACTCTGACTTTTACCTGTAATGCTAATTTCTGCATTCTTTCTGATGTGGTGATATCATGTGCAATCTTTGTAGTCTTGAGCAGTGTGCCTTTCTCTTCAAAAATCTCACATCCCTTTTCTCTGTGGTACCAAGCATTGTCAGCACCCATCTGTAATAATGCTTAGCACAGTATGTGTGTACGTTTCTCTCTGATGTCCTAGTATACCAAGGATGTTTAAAATTTTGCTTTTCAGTTTACAAAGTGTTTTTATACATATTGTCTCATTTAATTCTTATGACAATCCTATGAAACATATTTTTTTATTTTGTTACCAATATAATACATGAAGAAACAAAGTCTTGAATAGTAAATAATTGAACAAGTTCACTTAGTGTGCAAATGGTGAGACCAGGACTTACCCCAGTATTCTTCTCTGGGTAGAAATCTGGCTTCACTACTTATTAGATGAGTGTTCTTGGGCCAATTAATTATTTGGAGGCTTTGTAAAACAGATCATAATATTCACTTCAGAAGGCTGTTGTGATACCCCAAAACCATGACATATATAAAATACCTTGAAAGTGTCTGTCTCATAGAAAACATTTAACAAACTGCTATAGGTAGAATATTTGTCCTCCCCAAATTCAAATGTTGAAATCTAATCTCCGATGTGATGGTATTTGGAGGTGGGGCCTTTGATAGTTGATTAGGTCATGATAGTGGAGGCCTGATGGAGGGGATTAGTGCCCTTGTAAAAGAGGCTGCCGAAATCTGCCTTGCCCCTTCTACCATGTAAACACAGCAAAAAGACACCTGTCTATGAACCAGGAAGTGGGCTCTCACCAGACACTTAATCTACCAGCACCTTGATCTTGGAATTCTCAGCCTTCAGAACTGTGAGAAACAAACTTTTGTTGTTTATAAGCCACAACTATTGTATTCTGTTATAGTAGCCTAAACAAACTAATACAGAAATGCATTTTTCCCTCCTTCTTCTTGTGAATAAAAGTGAATGGTATGCTTAAATCTCTAATAAAATAGACATTCAGAAACAACAAAAAGTTCAAGCTAGAAAAAACAAAGACAGTACGCTAATTTTAATTTAAAATTGTCAATGTGAACTATTTCATAGCACATAGACTGAGCATACCTTCCTTTACCAGAGTAGGAGGTTTCATGGTACATTACTGAGCCCCTATATCCCAAAGATACTCTTGAATGTTCTGCCTTTCGCTTTTTAAGAAAAGAAAAGTCCAGGCTTGAATGAGACTGGTTAACTACTGTATTAAGCAATCAGGAAATTTTGGTAATTGTTGAAACAATTACCAAAATTATGAACATAAATTTAAAAAAGAAGGAATGTGGATGTAACATATAACATGGTAACTATAGTTAATAATACTGTATTGCATGTTTGAAAGTTGCTAAGAGAGTAGATCTTAAAAGTCCTCATCACAAGAAAAGAATTCTTTTTGTGACATGTATGGAGACTGATGTTAACTTGACTTAAAAAAAAAAAAAAGGAACGTGAGTAGGAGAGATTTTAATTCACTCCAACTTGTGATAATTAATGATAATGGTAATTTCACCTAACATTTATTTCAATAGTAAAATTTGTTGGAACTTGTGCTAAAGATTTTATCTTAACAAATGCATTTATCCTCACTAAAAATTTATGGGCAGTTACTAATATTACACCATTTTCCCTGCAGGATACTTAAGTTTTAGAAAGATTGTGTAACTTCCTCAATGCCTTGTAGCCAGCAAGTGGGAGAATAAGGATGTAGACCCACGTTTGTGCACCTACAGAGCACTTTCTCAAAGCTTCCTGTAGAAAAAGACGTTTTAGTACTGATATTGAAATTCTGGGAGAGAAATAAGGAGGTTAGAGAACTAAAACTAAAAATCACCAAGGAATCGTAGAATGTATGTGTGCACAAAGTTCCCACTTTAATGCATGAACTGCCCATAAATTTGGAAAAATAAAGAGTAAAAATTCAAATTTATACTTCCATAACCTCAGACTACACACAAGCCAGCCCCAGTAGCTAGTACACCAAAATACAAAACCGCAATAAAGCAGTGAACTCTAAAGTCAGTTTCTGAAGTATTGGAATTCCAATGCTCACAGAAGAGAACTTATTACTAGACAACACTTGGTAATTCATGTAGTTTGCAAAAAGACTTTTTTCTTCCCCTTTTTAACACCAATTCTCTGTATTTTTCAAACATCATACATCTCTCTGCAACTTCTTTTCAAAGATATCTCAAGTAATATGAGAACCTAAATAAGCAGAATTTTATCCATTCTAGTACAGTGGTGATGAGTGTTCATCCATAATGGAAAATAAATGTTTATTCATACAATAAACCCTAGATACACTGATAAATCTAGTATATTTATAGCCAATAAATACATATTAAGTGGAATACTTATGAAATGAAAGAAGAATTGTAGAGGGAACCATATTTTGATTTACTGACGTAAGGGTCAGAGTAGTGTGGTGGTAACAAGCACAGGCTTTACACTTAGACCTTAACTTGAAGATTCCTCCATGTACTCTCAGAATGGACTTGAGCATATCACTTTGTTGTTACCTCAGTGTCCTCATTTTAATACTCGAGGTGCTGGTGGACATATCATAGGATCTTTCTGAATATTATATTAGGTAACACAGTTATTTTTAATATTCACTACATGGTATATAAATTATTATATACTAGTCATAAGACCATATGCAAAAAGTATAAATAAAATATTCAAATCATAAACATTAATTGATAACTATTAACAGTCCAGCTTATAGTACAAGGAACAGTCTTTCCTAAAGCAGCTTATGACATATTTGAAAAGATGAGACATACATACTTACAATAACATTTCTTATTTTAGGATTCATCCAAGCAATGAAGGTCAATTAGTCATGCTTCTGTGACTATTGGTCTCATTGTGATAGAGCACAGGTATGTTGGAGGAGAAGTGATATATAATATTTCTAAACTTCAGTAATAAACTTATCTGCTATCAAAATGGCCTAGAGTGTTTGAAGTCCAAAAACTCTGGACGGAGAATTGAGCTAGCTCTGCAAAATTAAATGAGAAGCCAGGATTCTGTTTATCAGCAGAGGATATTCCCTTGGAACTGGGTTATGGTAGACTACGATTGAGTGTCCAAATGTCTGGAAGAGAGAGAATTTAAAAGTTGAAATAGACTCTTGTGGCAAGTGGTCTTGCAGAGATGTGTTGGCTAGAAGAGGCTGACTGGTTGGGTGCCAAGGCACCCTGTGAAGTCAGAGTTCCCATGGTAAAATCTACCATCTGCTGGCCCATAGTCCTATAGTTTCTGGAACTCAGACTTGTCAGCACCCCTGTTTGATGGGATTTGAAGATGCCAGTCCATGCTAACAAACCTCATGCGATCCATGTTTAAGACTACAGTGCCAACTAAATATTTCACCATAAACAGAAACAGAACTGCAAAATATGCTGGAATCTTGCTTAGGAGAGACTAAAACATTCCCTCCCTAGTGGCAGATTGTATTGATGGGAGGAAGAATGCTATTTGGGATTTCAATATCCATTTCTCCTACTTCCTTATATATTCAGATCCCCATGTTCCAGCTAGACATACGACCATCCAACTAAAGACTTCCATGCAGCTTGGGTTGGCCATGCATTCAAGTTTTTACCAATGCTCCTATGAATAGACTTGATGAGTAACTTCTGATGGAGTTACACCACGCAATGCTGGCTGGCTGAACATGTGGTGGCAGGAGCCAGAAGAGCCACTTTACTCCAAAAGATGTAAATTACATACTAAGACTGGCAGAGCAACAAGTTTGAAGAATTCTAGAATCCTGACACATGGAGACTCCATGTTAGCCCTACACTCTGTGTTTGGACCTTTGCTGGAGAGAGAAATAAGCATCTATTTTTTAAGCTACTGATATTTTGCCCTTTGTGATAAACAACCAAATCAGTTTCTTAACTAATAATCACATTGACGTCATTCCACGTTTTTGAGGTGATAACCTCTTGCCCAATCCATGTAGCAACTGCACCAATTTAAGTGCAATGGAAGTTGAGAAAACTTTATAGTCAATGAGTTTTGGAGGGACCAGAAAGTTAAATAAGGAAGGATTTGGCAAGAAAGGGCCATGCTAGGCATAAGCCAAAGAGGAAATGAGTGTGACATATAGAGAGAGCAATGTGGAGCCTATTATGCCTGAAGCAATAAGGTTAATTTAGAAAATAAAGCCAGATAAATGAGGGAGAAGCATAGTAATTATTAGTTAGATTATGTGATGAACTAAAGTATTCTGCTTTCCATGATTCTGAGACATTTCCAGGAAGCATATACAATAAAGAAACTGAGAAATCCATTACAGATGCTCTGTATTCTTATGAACTCTTTCACTTATCTGTTGTTCTATTTAACTATTTTGATACTTCTAAAAAAATAAGCTTGGAGAGAGCATCTAGAAGCACAAAGGACAATGACAGCAGTATAGATTATAACTGCTTAGTTTCTTTAAGCTCTTCAGAGGAAAACTGTCTTATAAATCCCACCAAAAAACAAACAAACAAACAAAAAAAACAACCACAAAAAATGCATGTGTGAGCTTCACACTCAATGTTTGGGAGTGATTCATAATTTCAGATAGCTTCAGCCTGCCAATTGTCTAAAATAAAATTCTGTTTCCCCACTGACGGTTAATCATATTCAAAAATAGGAGATCTTAAAGCAATGGATAAAAATAGGAAGAGGAGGGGCCGGCCCGGTGGCGCAAGCGGTTAGGTGCGCGCGCTCCGCTGCGGCGGCCCGGGGTTCGCTGGTTCGGATCCCGGGCGCGCACCGAAGTACTGCTTGGTGGGCCATGCTGTGGCGGCGTCCCATGTGAAGTGGAGGAAGATGGGCACGGATGTTAGCCCAGGGCCATCTTCCTCAGCAAAAGAAGAGGAGGATTGGCGGATGTTAGCTCAGGGCTGATCTCCTCACAAAAAAAATAAAAATAAAAAAAAAAAAAAAATAGGAAGAGGAAATGAAGAATAAAAGGATTATAGATGAAAATGTAATTTTTGTAGACGAATTAGTTACTTTCCCTGTAGGGATTTTTTAAGCTGTTCTCTAAAGCAAAGCCATCTGGGTTAGAAGGACTTAGTATTTCTCTATCTTTGCCTTTTTCAATCCAGATCCTTGTGACATGGTTAGTTTATGCCCACTCAAGTCTGCTTAATCTGCTTGTGTCAAACAAAGAATGGTAAACTCAGGAAGAGGAAGGTTGGTCTGCCTTTTCTCTCTCTTTAACTTGTTGTTTTAGAATTGCTTTAAGATAGTCTCCTAATGGAAATACTGCCTCTCTTTTATAAATCTAGGGTTTTATGTATTTGATAGTTATTTAAAAGTGCTTAATAGAGACCACATATTTATTGGACTACAGGCTAGACTTGTACAATTTACTTCGAATTGTACAGATGGCCTCACCTAGTCTCATTTAATTCTTGTGAGATGTTATTCCCATCTCAAGTAATTTTCCCAGGATCTCTCAGCTGGAACATGATACTGCTAGACAACATGCCCAGTGTGTCTGATCTCAAAGCTTGTGCTCCCAAATCTAGTAAGTTCATAGTCTAGCAGCCACATGCTTCCACTTCCTGCACCTTGAAATATGTCACTAGACACAAGAATTTGCAGTCATCTGATTTAGGATATTTACATATGACTCTTTTCCATTCCTACTAACAAAAACATACACATTCTTTTGTTAAGGATTAGAGGCTAGCAGCTGTGGGTGAAATGGGCAACGATTGAAGAGTTTTTGAGATAGGATGATATTATCTAGCCTTTATTTAAACAGGATCACTCGGGTTGCTGGTTTGCAAATAGACTTGAGGGAGAGAAAGATAGAAACAGGAAGATATGTTAAAACGCTACTTCACTGTCTCATATATACCAATAGAGGCAGTGAGCAGTAGTAAGAATATGGATGCATTTTGAAAGTGGAGTTAATAGTATTTCCTAAAGAATTAGAAATTTTGGTATGAGAGAAAGAGAGGAGGAAAGAAAGAATTTAGCTTTTGTCCTGGGTTATTGGACCTCTCCCTCCGTTAACTGAGAGGGAGAAGGCTCAAGGTAGAGGGTGTTGGTGGGTGCATGGGGGCCAGTGTGAATCAGGTAGTCAGTTTTGAACCTGTTGGGTTTGAGGTATGATTTGCACATGTAAATGAAGATGTTGAGTAAGGAGGTAGATATATAGTCTGCAGTTCAGGAAAGTGCTCTAGGATGGATATATAAATTTGGAAGTCCACATATAAAGACAATATTTAAAGCCGTGCAACCAAATGAGATCATTTAGACTGCAAGTATGTTAAAAATGAGAAGAGAAACAATGACTAAAACTTTAGACCCACCAATATTAGGACATTTTGGAGAATAGGAGCAAACAGCAAATGAGACTGCTGTAGGATATACTGTATAGGAAATTAAATCCAATAAAATTTCACATAAGGGGCTTTATATTGACTGCATTCACTTTTTACAAACTTGTGCTCTAAAGAAACTTTATTTTGTCAATGCGACAAAACTTCTGTGTTCAATTATTATTTCAGGCGGAAAACAAAAATCGAACACTTACTCAGTGCCAGGTATCGTCCCACATGTTTGCAAAATAAAGACAAATTAAAAAAAAAATCCTACCCTCAAATAATTCAATCCATAAAAGAAAAAATGCATAACATAGGAAAATATGAAATTAAAATTATCAAAGCATTATATCATAGATGTAACTCAAGTGCTGTGCTCTGAGACTCCCAACTGAAGTGCCCCTCCAAAGTTTATCAAGTTCAAGGAGAGAATTCATGTTTGCAAATGTAAAAAGGGGCCTTGTAATTACAGCTTGGAGCTCCCTTTTTTTTCCTTCCTCATTTAAACGGCCTCTTAGGGAGCTCTGATGGTCTTGCAATGGTACATATTTCATATGCAGGCATTTAACTTACAAAGGACATCTGGTTAATATGGAAGAGTCCAGGAGGACACCTTAACTACTTTCTTTTCTAAAACCAAATGACCTTCAACCCCAACATACACCTTTCTCTTCTATAGATGGAAGGGAGTGAAATTGTCTTAAATGGTACCAAAAGAAAAAACTTCATAAAATGAAATATGTGTAATATTTTCCAAATTCTACACAGTGTTGGTTAAATGGCAACAGATGTTATTAATATCCTCTTACATTTAAATATATGGAGCCATATGCTGAACTCCAAAATGAGGAAGCTTTTTCTGAAAGGCCTAATAAAGTTCTTTTCTTTGGACACTCAAGTCTGGAGAGTGTCAGAGATGCAAGTGTGCCCCTAACCACCTTGCACCCCTCAGAGAGACACAGTGGACAAACCTGAAGGAGGCATCAGACTGAACTGTCCTCTGTTCAGAAGAAGACTGTGAGGCTGCCTGGAGGACAGAGAGTGAGTGGCAAAGAGATATAAGCAGCTACTGATTTCACTAACCTGAGCAGACATAAACAAAAAATGAGCACACACAACACACTGTGCCATATAGAGTTACACAATCAGCCACTGAGACAGTTTTATTACCTCAAAGAGATAAAGAACATGGACTCATGGCCCCTACCATATCCTACATAGCAGAATTCACCAGCAAGTTATCGGAATTAGAGTAGAATTCAAGCTGCCTACCTCACCAGCCCATATACCAAGTTCCTCGCTAAAAGATTCTTAAGGAAATAGCTGTTCTACAAAACACATTTCATTCAAAGATGAATAAGAATCATAACAGAACCACAGAGAAGTCTATGGCTACAAATTATAGAAAAAGAAAAAAGAGAAAGAATGGTTACCATCAAGGCATAAAATGGATATAGACCAAAAGAAGAATCATGTCATAAAGTAGATGTCAAAGAAATATTTCTATGTTATATCAAATAAATTACATAAACTATGCCCTTTAAAAAACTCACCTCAGGGCCGGCCCCGTGGCTTAGCGGTTAGGTGCGTGCGTTCCGCTGCTGGTGGCCCGGGGTTCGGATCCCAGGCGCGCACCGATGCACCGCTTCTCCGGCCATGTTGAGGCCACGTCCCACATACAGCAACTAGAAGGATGTGCAACTATGACATACAACTATCTACTGGGTCTTTGGGGGAAAAAAAAAAGGAGGAGGATTGGCAATAGATGTTAGCTCAGAGCAGGTCTTCCTCAGCAAAAAGAGGAGGATTAGCATGGATGTTAGCTCAGGGTTGATCTTCCTCACAAAAAAACAAACAGGTCAATAATACAACAGAAGAACAGAAATAGCAATTGGTGCAATCCGGGAAAGAATTAAATAGAAAAATCAATCCATTGATATGAGTATCTACCTTATAAACAAAAAAAATGTAAAAAGTCACAGCTGAAAATATAAAAAAATAAGTCTTGTTAACATCTGGTAGAATAAATTAGAAAAAATTAGAGTGTTAACAATAAGAGAAAAAATAATGTATATTAAAATCAAAAGATATTAATCCAACATATGTTATCCCTGAAATAGAAGAATGCAACAAATAAAACAGAGCTATTAAGAATACACGAGAAGAAAACTTCTTGGAAAAAAAAGAACACTTGAATTTGTAGATTGAAAGCTGTACCATATCTAGGAAAACTGATCAAGAACAATTAACCTAAGATATATCCCTTTGAAGCTACGAAAGTTATGATAAAAAGATGACATTCTTGGGGCTGGCCCAGTGGCGCAAGCGGTTAAGTGCGCGCTCTCCGCTGCGGCAGCCCGGGGTTCGCTGGTTCAGATCCCGGGCGCGCACCGACGCACTGCTTGGTAAGCCGTGCTGTGGCGGCGTCCCATATAAAGTGGAGGAAGATAGGCACCGATGTTAGCCCAGGGCCCTCTTCCTCAGCAAAAAAAGAGGAGGATTGGCAGATGTTAGCTCAGGGCTGATCTCCTCACAAAAAAAAAAAAAAAAAAAGATGACATTCTTTTTCAATCTAGGTCAAAAACATATACATCAAATGACTTAGAAGAGGGAACAATTCAGGTTAGCTATAGACTTTCCAGCAACAATAGAAGACAATGTAGAAAACAAAGGAAGAATGTCCACAAAATTTTCATGGGAAGAAAGTGTGAGCACAGAATTTGATGTTTACAACTTTGTTGTCCAAATTTAAGGAGAGAAAGAGCATTGTCTATATGTTCAAGAATTGTTCAAAAATGCAACAATTCAAGAAACACAGAACCCATGATTCTTTTCTTACAATTGGCTCTTTTTGAAATCTAGACAATTATGTTTTATCTAGAGAAGTGTGTTGAAAATTAAGGGAATTTAAATATACAATTGAAGCATGGTAAAAAGCCATGGGAATTATGTTATATAGCACAATACATTTTTTTAATACTAGTCAAACCAAGAAGTAAAAAAGATAGAAGATGGATCTAGTGTAAGTTTGCTTCTTTTCTCATTCATTCCAAAGTCAACAAATACTACTTAAAAATAAATCAAGAAAGATATGCTTAAGTATATACTTTAAATTTAGAAAGAATCAACTAAAAAACGAAAGGAATAGGCTTTAAATCTTCCAAATTATAAAAATATGACAAAATTTAAAAAGGAAAAATTAGATAAATGGTAGACAAAAATATTTAAAATATAATAAAAAATAAGACAAGATTATTATGCAAACAACATACAATTATGCCTTTCGCTTCAAGTGCAGTGTTGGGCAAGTGTTACAGATACCATATGGCCCCAAGTGCCTACAATATTTATTATTTGGCGTTTTATACAAAATGTCATTGGCCACTGCTTTATTCTAGTAAAACATAATTATTAAAGATCTAAATGCCATGAATCTTTATTCCCCATATACCATTGCATCAAAATTTGTAAATAAAAAATACTAGTAAGTTAGAGGAAAAATAGTTAAAAATACAACTCTATAATGAGTAATTAGCCTGCCTATGTAACTCCATGAAGATCAAGTAGCAGAGTGTAAGTAAGCAAATAGCAGATCTAAATAACATAACTAACAAAGTAAATCTAATAGCCCAAACTACACAGGATGTGAATACAGGCGCATCATATATTGTTAGTGAATATAGGTATAGGGCGACCTGGCATTACCCATCAACAGTTGCAATTCCATTTCTAAGAATTTATTCTCAATATGTGCTTTTATATGATGCAAAAATTTGTATAAAAGAATGACTTGTGAAGCACTTCTCATAACACTAAATACAGCAAATAGAAATTAAAAAAATAAAACAAACCAAGCTAGAAATAACCTAAATGTTAACCAAAAAAAGTATAGTTAATATATAAATTTGATGATAGGTATAATGCAGTCATTAAAAAGAATGAGAATTTATATGCTTCCAAGAAATACTAAGTAAAAAGTATAAGCAAGAAGGAAAATAAAATTATCAAATACTTAATATATGTAAATACATGTGTGGAAAATTTCTGAGAGATTACATTAAAATTATTAAGTGAACTTATCTTTCAGAATTAAACCTAGGGATAAAGGTTGGTAGATGGTTTGATTCTTTTGGTTTTTTTATTATACATTGACAATATTTTTATAATAATGAAACATTTATTAAACTTTTAAAATGTAGGTGTCCCAATTAAGTGGTAGTGGTATTGGGCTGGATTTCTGTTTTTAAGTTAACACGGAATGTACTAGAACCAAGAGAATGGCTGAGGCTTTTCCTATGATTTCACACACTTAACCATGGCTGTGGAGTCCCATCCCAGCTTTCCTGGATCCTGGTGAGACTATCTGTTTGCCATTATGAACATTAGTGTAAAGGAAATTAATCATCTTCTGCTCTTGGAGAAGTTATGTGGCTATACCTGAAAGCTTCAATTTCCTGCTTTGTTCCTGGGACATCATGACCAAGAACCAGAAAAATCTGCTTGTATAATTTTCTAATATCTGAGCATTTCATGTCTAGAGACGGTGGATTGCAGGCCTTCGCTTTCCCTTGCTTCCCTTTGATGAGATATCCAATCTGGGTATCTCATTTCACACTTGTTTTGTCTCACTGCAGGTGATGTGGTGCTCATCCACGCTCATATCCCTAAATGTAAACACATCGGCACCTACTGACTATTCTTACAAAATATTTTCTGGATACTGATTTGATAAGGGTTTTTTATGTGTTGTGGAATTTCTTTTTCTCTATTAGTTATCCCCAATCTTGTGACTCAGTTTTCTCTTTCTTTATCTTAAGGGGACCTATAATTAGGGAAGCAAAGCCTATACTTAAAAACCTAATGAAGAAACTGTTTATTTAGTTCTCATTAAAAGGCAAAATACAGTTTGAGTGTTATATCTTTTGACATATATGGAAATTCAACATTTAGAAATTACAATTTTGATAGTTTTTTTTGTATCTCTGCACATTAGACCTCCAGTACTAAAAGACATGTAGGTGACAGGTGGAATGATTTCAGTCACATGTAAGCAACAAGAACAACATGCAAGATCAGAGCTGGGGATACCTTCCAGGACAAAATCCTCTCCTGTTTGGCAGCTGATGAGCTAGTAATCAACATGATT
Organism: Diceros bicornis minor; assembly: GCF_020826845.1. Taxonomy (NCBI): domain Eukaryota; kingdom Metazoa; phylum Chordata; class Mammalia; order Perissodactyla; family Rhinocerotidae; genus Diceros; species Diceros bicornis. The sequence continues at coordinate 9,034,908 of NC_080749.1, read as the reverse complement.
GCCTTTCACATGTTCCGGGTTTTCTTTCCCACTTAGACTCAAACTCCTCTAACAACGGAGTTAATCCTCCACAAGGATGATCTTTTGTATCTCTGCAGCTCCAAGACCAGGGTGGACTTCTGAGTTAATTATACCTGATGAGATTTTGTATTTAGGACACCTGGAATCAGGACACTGAGATTTAGATCAGTTGGTTATTGGTTTGGGAGAAGCAAGATACTGTACCTCTGTGAAGTCCATTTTCCAACATGTGCGTGAAAGAGCCGATGAGCTGGTCTACAGAGAGAAAAAAATGAAGTGGGCATGGAGAAAGAAAGGAAAGGGAGAGATTGTGCATCCTGGGAGGGGCAGGGTAGGGTTCCTCATGACTTTCTAGTCCAATTCTGCTTGCCTTTGAATTCTTTATTTATAAGTAACAGAAAAACAACCTGAATTTCCTAAGCCAACATGAGAATTACTTATTTATGGCATTAAAAATATCAGGGAAATCTTCGATTAAAGTTTGATCTAGAACCAGAATATTTTTCCAACACCAAATTTTTTTCCTTTTCTGTTTCTTGACTCCACTTCATTAAAATCTATTCCTTCATTCTGAGACAATCTCATCCCATATAGTGTCTAAATAGTTGTCAGTATTTCCTGTTGATAAATTTGGATTAAAATACAGAGGGAAAGGGAGAAAATCTCTTTTTCCAGAAGGCTGTTGAAATTCTCATTGTGTCTTGCAGCTGAAACTGAGTCTTCAAACACAAATTCTGCATCCAGCATTGTTATGGACTGAATTTGTCCCAAATTCACATGTTGAAGCCCTAACCCCAAATGTGTCTATATTTGGAGATATGGCCTTTAGAGAGTAATTAAAGTTAAATGAGTCTATAAGGTTAGAGCTTCTAATCAGATAGAACTGGTGTCTTTTTAAGAAGAGGAAGTGGCAGCTGATCTCTCTCTCTCTCTGTGCGCACAGAGGAAAGGCCATGTGAGGACACAGAGAGAAGGCGGCCATCTACAAGCTAGGAGGAGAGGCTTGAAACCAACCCTGATGGCACTTTGATCTTACACTTTTAGTCCCCAGAACTGTGAGAAAATGGGTTTCTGTTGTTTAAGCCACCCAGTCTGTGGTATTTAGTTATAGCTGCCCGTGCAGACCAATGCAAGGGTATTGTGATGCTCTGAGACAACTAGGCCTGCTTTGTGTGTTTCATAAAGTGTCTTGGCGAGTTTCAGCTTTTCATGAACTCCTGAATATCGAATGTAAAGTGTTTATTTCCTGAGGTAGCCTGACCCTGTCCACAAGAACATGTATAGCTTTCAACAAATACTCAAAATACCTATGACCTGCAAATAAATTTTATATCAGCAGTTCTCACACATTGGTGTGTATCAGAATCACCTGGAGGACTTATTCAAGCACAGGTCCCTGGGCTCCACTCAGAATCTCTGGTGCAATTGTTCTGGGCTGGAGCTAATGATTTGCATTTTTAAAAAGTTCCCAGGCACTGATGCTGCTGTTGGTCCAGGCACCACAGTTTGAGAGCCACTGGTTTACATATAATTTTCACTCTTCCTGAATGATTAGATCTTTTCGCATGATCTCTGACTTACACCTGAAATTTATACAACGTTATAAACCAATGTTACTGCAATAAACAAAAAATTTAAAATAAATAAAATGAAGATAACAATGCAAATGTCACCTAAAAAAAAAGACTCCTGACTCCCAAATATAGCCCTCCCATCAGCTCTTCTTCCTTAGAATCAAATCTGGCTTCGGAACAACTCTGCTTGGATGTCCCAAAGGAACCACAGACACAATATACCCACAACTGGAATCCCTGTTTCCTCTAAAAACCTCTTTTCTCACACACACTCTTCCATGTCCTCTCTTCCACTCATCTCCCAAACCTGGAATCTGGAATACATCCTTGAGATCCGTTTGAGGTCAAATTATCCTACCGTCTTAATATGTTTTGATTCAATTCACATTTTTTGTCCTCTCTGACATTATTTAAGCACAGTCACTCACCTATTTCATCTGTAAGACCATAAGACTATGGAAGCTGCTCTCCAAGACAGTTAGTATTAGGATGCCAGAGATATTTGACTATGTCCTTTCCCTAGTGAATACTCCTCAATGATTTTACATTGCTTACCAAATGCAGATTCCTAAACATGCAAGTCCCTTGATGATAGAGTCCCTAATGGCCTTTTGTTTTCTGCTTCGTATCCTATACTCTACCAAATTGAGTATGCCCTTCATTTCAGGCCCATTCTTCAGAACTGATCTTAAGTATGACCTCCTTCTGGAGGCTTCTTTGGCTATATTTCCCGAATGTCTGAATTAGTCAGGCCCCTGCTGTCTGTACAGACCCCAGCAACACCACATATCTTTCTGCATCATGGTGATCTTTTGTCTTATTTGTCTCCTCTACTCATTATACAGTGCTAGAGGCCATGAATAGTTTGGTTGTTGTTGCTTTTGTTAGTATTTTAACTTCTTGTATCCCCAGTACTCAGATGGCACACGGTGGAGGCTCAATAAGTAGAGCCTCTTCCCCCACATCCTCAGTCTGTGATAGGGAAATAGTAGCTATGTCTAGGGGAAGATGTGCTGCCTATTGACTGACGTCCTACAGCATCATACCGGGAGGATGCACGTCCTAGTACGCATGAACACATGGCCTATTGGTCAATCTCCCTATGGCGTATCTTCACAGTTCTCAAGGTGAACTGTGAGATATTAAATGTCTTGGTCAAGCTCAGATACATATTTTGAAAAGACTCCACCTGAATGCTCTTCTTAAGATCCTGTTACTGTAATAACGTAGTATGCTTTGTAACATACTCAAATTGATGTCTTCCGAAGTGTAAAAAAATAACCTGAATTTATACATACTTAGTTCAATTATAGTAGCTTATTCTCGAGGCTAGTTTAGGAGAAAAGATAATCATCTGTAGACAAATGCAATTTTGCAGTGAATAAACCTCTTAAGATTAGAGAATTAAGACTGACATTAATTATATGTAAGTCATTATTGTATTTAACTCCTTGGTTAGAGAGAAAAAGACATATATAATGATGATGAAAATTATCGGTATTTATTCAGGTTACAGTTAGAAATCTCCTTTCTCACATCCTTGAGGAATACCATCTGGCTTGAAATATTGGAGCTTGCTAAGTGCTCTCTAATAACAAGAGTACATTGAATTGATTTGAAGAGTGTTTTTTTTCCCTTTCCTGAGAGCAGGAATGAAAGTAATCTCTATAATTCTAATTATTATGTTACGTTTTTGTAAAGGACAGTTTTCTTTCAATTCTCTCTGTCTCTCTGGATTCTCTGAGAATACATATTCTGGCCAAAGTGGACAACTGGAATTGACTTCCTGCATCACCTTTTTACCTGCCAATTTTTGTTTAATGTTCCTGACACTTTGACATATTTGATATTGACTCATTGATATACCACAATCATTCCAAAATGTCCACATGATTATATGAGTAAAAGTTCAATTTCTCTTCCTCTGGAATTGGTTATGGTGATGTGACAGGGTGGGAGGGGACTGAATTAGGAAAGAGAAAGGCTTGGCTTCACATCTGTGATGCCATTCGCAAGCCCCTGAATCTCCATGTAGCTGAACTTCCTCACTAGCTAAAGAGAAATAAAAATGCCTTCCATCATTTCCCATGGCAAATTACAAACTTTGGGAAATATAATACATAACACGAAATATCTTCTGTTTTCCCTTCTGAGAACTTATAACAGTTTCAAATTTTACGTTTGTTTTGTGATTATTTTATAAAGATCTGCCCCACTTTTTGGCTATGATCTCCATGACAGTAGACATATGTCTACTTTGTTTGTATTGTAGCTCCAGAGTCTAGCAGAGTGTCTGACACATGATGGTGGCTCAGCAATATTTGTTGAATAGTTAAAAGAAAATTACAGTTTTAATCAACAGCCATAGACCCATGTTTGACTTCATCAGTGGATGGAGAAAGTACCCTTCAAGTTTTCTGAGTACAGAAGGTGGAAGAAAGCATGATCAAGTATTCAGCAGTTCTAGACGGTGTGATGCACAAACATGTTAAGAATATTTAAAAATGAAAAATAGTTATTATTTACACTTGGAGCTTATTGTGCTAATATTTACATTCTGGAAACTCCTTGAGCTGAAACCATCATGAAATGTTGGAACCAGAACTTGCTCACATTTGCTTGTCCTGTACTAATGTCCCAGCAATACTAGAATATCAGACTTTTCTTAATAAAAGGAACTTGAGAAGTTATCTAATTGAACCCTTGCCTTTCAGAGATTGGATACCTGAGGTCCTGATACATGGAGAGACATGCCTAGCACAAAGAAGTAACTGAAAGGGGCCAGGGTGGTCTTAGAGAACTGGCAATGTCCAAAGCAATCCCCTCAGAGCAACTGAAAATGATGGTTTGAAGCAGAGGAAATATGCTAGCCTAAGGTGCCCTGGAAGAGTAGCTTGGAGTCAAACCTAGTAGAATAAGTTGCATGGATGACATTTGCAAGGTGAATGGGAAGATATTAGTTTCTTTCATAATATGGACTTAAACGTGACACCTCAACCTGAAATCCCTAGCACTTTTCCCCCACCTCCCTCAAAATAAAAATTAAAATATTTTTCTCAGCTCCACTGTTCTTTATGCAAACCTCTGATGCAGGACCCAGCATACAATTTTTGAAGAAGCTTATTGAGAACAGAGTAAAAAGCGCTGAAAATTTAAATTTTTTTTTTTAAATTAAAAAGAAGAAAACAGTCAAATTTACCTGTTTGTGGTGTACAGTTCCACAAATTTTAACAAGTGTATGATTCTTGTAGCACCATCATAATTTGGATACAGAGTAATTCCATCACCACAAAACCCTCCTTGTGGCATCCTTTTGTTGTCACACCTACATCCCACCTACTCCTAACACTGGCAACACTGATCTGTCTCTTTCACTATAGCTTGATCTTTGTGAGAATCATAAATAGCATTACACAGTATGTAACCTTTTGAGACTGGCTTCTCTCATTCAGTATGATGCCATTGAAAATGTCTTTGACAGTCATCCAAGTTGTTATGTATATCAAGAGTTTTCTCCTTTTTATTGCTGAGTAGTATTCCTCGGTATCAGTGTGCCACAGTTTGCTTATGCATTCACCTGTTGGAGGGTATTTGAGTTGTTTCCACTTTTGGCAATTATGAATAAAGTTGCTGTATAGTTTTGTACACAGATATTTCTCTGAACAGAAATTTTCATTTCTCTAGGGTAAGGATCAGAAAACTAAGGCCCACAGGCCAAATCCAGCCCAGTCCTTGATTCTGTAAATAAACTTCTATTGTAATGTAGCCATGCTCATTTGTTTACATAGTTTCTACAGCTGCCTTCAGGCTATAGTTCAATAGTCACAATAGAGAGCTTACGGTCCTTGAAACCTAAAGCCTATATTACTTACTACATGTTCTAAATTTTTGTGACCTTTGCTCTAGGACAGATATCCAGGGGTGGGCTTGCTAGGTCCTACAGTGTGGTGAACAGACTGTAAGGTGGGTCTCAGTAGTCCCTGTCTTTGGGCATTCACTGCTTTGTGCAATCCCTTGAGTGTCAAGACCTCTGACTTGCTTCTAACGAGCAGAATATGACAAAGATGACAGGATCTCACTCCTGTGATTATGTCATGCTGTGAGACTCTCCTTGTTAACTTAATGAAATAAGAAGCCATGTATGAAAGTCCCCTGTGGCAAGAAACTGCCCCAGCAGCCTCTAGGAACTGCAGGAAGCCTTCAGCTGATGATGATCCAGAAGCGAAGACCCTCAGTCCCATAGCTACAAGGAAATAAATTCTGCCAACAACCCCAGGGAGCTTGGAAGTAGATTCTTCCCCAATTAAACCTTCAGATGAGAACACAGCTCAGCTGATACCTTGATTACAGCCTAATGAGACCTAAGCAGAAGACCCAGTTAAGTTGTGCCCAGACTCTTGACTCACAGCAATGATGAGATAACATGTGTTTTTTTAAGCCAATAAGTTTGCGGTCAGTTGTTATGCACCAACAAATACATACAGTAAGTATATGTTAGACTTTATAAGAGACAGTCAAACTGTTTACCAGAGTGGCTCTACGATTTTGCATTTCCTTTAGTAAAGTATGATATTTCCTTGTCCTTACTTGGTGTTTTCTGTGTGTGTGTGTGGGTGTGGGTGTGGGTGTGTGTGTATATGTGTTTAAAGACACCCTAATAGGTAGGTAGGGATATCTAACTGTGGCTATAATTTGAATTACCCTGGTGGTTAATAATGTTTACCATCTTTTCATTTGTGTATTTACCATTTATGTATTGTCTTGGTGAAATGTCTGTTCAAGTATTTTGTTCATTTTTTAATTGTGTTTTTTGTTTTTTTTTTTTGTTTTCTTACATTTCTTACATTCATATCATTCTTTACCTAACCCAGATCACAAAGTTTCTCATGTTTTCTTTTATGCTTTACATTTAGATCTATGGTGAATTTTGAGTTGGTATTTATATGAGGTATGACATTTATCAAGGTATATTTTTTTGTATCTGGCTAATTATTCCAACACCATTCATTAAAAGACTCCATAGACTTGTTTTTGCACTTTTGTCAAAGCCAATTGACCATATTTGTGCAGGATTTAATTTTTTTTTTATTCAGGTCCATCAATCTATATGTCGATCTCTTTACAAACAAGACCACAATGTCTTGTTCAGTGTACTTTTATAGTAAACCTTAATATCATGCAGTATAATTGCTCCAATTGTATTTATCTTTTTCAGAATTGTTTTAGCTATCTGTTTTGCCTTTTGTATAGATTTTAGAACTGTTTTGTCTATATCTACAATAAATCCTTCAGGGATTCTCATTGAAATTGAATTAAATCTATAGATAAATTTGGACAAAATTGACGTATTTAAAAGGTTGAGTCTCCTAATACATGAACATGTGGTCTTCCAATTATTTAGATCTTCTTTGATTTCTTTCATTAGCCTTTTGTAGTTTTCATTGTAAAGAATCTGAATATGTTTTCTTCCATTGATTGCTAAGTATACATTTTAGCTTTGACTTAAAAAATGATATTTCTAAATCTATTTAAAATGATATATCTTCTTATTTATTTGTAATTGCTTATTACGAGTAAATATAAATACAACAGATTTTTGTCTATTGACTTTGAATCCTGTAATTTTTTTTTTTAAAGTTTCCTGGGATATCCTACATACACAGTATTATTGTCTGGTAATAGGGCCAGTAATTTATTTGCTGTTCCATTTTCTCGCCTTATTGCACTGACCAGGACTTCCAGCATGATTTCGAATAGGATTAGTAAAAGAGAACATGTTTGCCTTGTTATCTTTCATGGTTAGACCAAAAACACTAGGCATTTTCACTCTCCTTATTCATGTGTGTCAGATTCAACATCTGTTTGTTATTTCCTACTGTGGCAAACTTGACTGAACAGCTTAGAATCTTCAATGAGTTTCTCTCCCTCCCCGCCTCTCTGGAAGCAAGCTGATGCCCAAACAACTCTGCTAACTCAATCTCTTTCCCTTTGGAGTTGTCGCCATGTCTTCTCTGAGTCGTTCTTGGTTGAAGGAATAAAGCAGCCTGGCTCTGCATTAATGCAGCAACAAGGAAAGAAAGAAAGATCCCTTCTGAGGATCCGCTTTTATCCTTGACATTTCTAGGAACTCTTTCTTTGGGGGATGATGTGAAGCAATACAGGTGGGGAAGGCAACGATCCAGTCACATCGAGATGAGAGTGAAGAGAGCAGGGTACGTGCCAAGCAAATGCAGTCAACACCCAGTAGGCCTTGTTCATATCTCAATATTCCTAATTTGAACTGCATTACCTCCTTCCTTTCTTCAGTTTATTTTAGCCTCCTTGGCAGTCACTAAGAGAATTGATTCCTCTCTCTACCCCAGCCCAACTCAACATAGCTTCCCACGAATCACTCTCCTATGAATAAATCAATAGGTGATTACTGAATGGCCACTCAGCCCTGGCTGCACACTGGAATCACCCAGGGAGCACTGGACCCCACTGCACAGATTCTGATTTAATGTTTCTGGATGGGGCCCAAGCATTAGTACATGCTAGGAGCTTTCCAGATAAGTTTAATCTGTAGACAGGGTTGAACAACATTGATCTTCTCCATGCTTGGCAGGGTGTAGGCCCAAAGGAGTAAAGGGTGGGAGACTGCCCACAGGCTCTAACAACCTAACAAGAAGAGACGGCATTAACATTTATGCCCACTTAAGGGAACCAAATCTGTGGCTGCATAGACATCACAGGAAATACTTACTGGACATACAGTTCTCAGGTCCCAAATAAAAACCTCTATATTTGTGTGTGTGAGGAAGATCAGCCCCGAGCTAACATCCATGCCAATCTTCTTCTTTTTGCTGAGGAAGACTGGCCCTGAGCCAACATCCATTGCTAATCCTCCTCCTTTTTTTCCCCCTTTTTCTCCCCAAAGCCCCAGTAGATAGTTGTACGTCATAGTTGCACATCCTTCTAGTTGCTGCATGTGGGACGCCGCCTCAGCATGGCCAGACAAGCGGTGTGTCAGTGCGCGCCCCAGATCCGAACCGGGTCACCGGCAGCGGAGCGCGTGAACTCAACCACCAAGCCATGGGGCCAGCCCCTAAAAACCTCTTTAGTTGTTGGAGAAGGTTGTTGAGACATGGAGGAACTCTGTTAGTTGCAGAGCCAAATTTATTTGATTTTGTTCCCTTCTTTTCTAACAAGATTTTCATCTGTATTTATAATAAGATCCAGGTGATTCCTCTGATCTGACCAACGCTTGGGAACCGCAGATAAATAGCATGGTAATATGTTATAAAGCATACACTAAAGAGGGCCAAGATGGGAGAAATGGCTGGAGCCATAGATGATGAAGGAAGGTTTATTGGAAGAGATGAGACTGAACTAAGACTGGAAGTCCAGGCAGGCTTTTGCTGGGCAGAAAGGACTGGAGTTTGGAATGCGCAAACCATATTCCAGCAACAGAGAGAGAAAACTACTGTTCACCTTCAGGCGCTAGCAAGCCGCACCCTGACAAATAAGACAGAAAAGGCTTTCTCTTAATCTAACATCATGCTTATTAGTTACAAAGAACAAAAAGATCGGCTTTTATTTTTGACATTCTCTCTGAAAAGTGGACACCGAAATCTCAGTTACCCATCTTTTTCTTCCTAAAGAACATTTTTTATGCCAAGGTACTAGGTTTGGTCCTTTAAAATATTAGGTGATTTTATTTATTTATTTATTTATTTATTTTTTTGTGTGTGTGTGTGTGAGGAGATCACCCCTGAGCTAACATCTGCCAATCCTCCTCCTTTTTTGCTGAGGAAGACGGCCCTGGGCTAACATCGGTGCCCATCTTCCTCCACTTTATATGGGACGCCGCCACAGCATGGCTTACCAAGCAGTGCGTCGGTGCGCGCCCGGGATCCGAACCAGCGAACCCCAGGCCGCCGCAGCGGAGCGCGCGCACTTAACCGCTTGCGCCACCGGGCCGGCCCCTTGGGTGATTTTATTTTTATTTCAGATCTATGAAGTTGGTATTCTTATTTACATTTTACAGGGGAGAAAACTAGAACCCAGAGAAAATATGTAATTTGCTCAATACTGTGCTGCAAATAATAAGCTAAGTGAAGATTTGAACCCTAATGTGATTCATTCTAAAGTCAAAGGAAAGCCAAATATTTTCCTTAAGTGGAGAACAACCAAATCACTTCCTTAGAATGCAAATGAAGTTTGGAGAGCATATGATTCTCTTAGCGTTGGAAGAATACTTTAGATTAATTCAGCAAAATGCAATTATGTCATAAGATAGAAATGTACATAAAAGTATAAATGGAGAGATGTGATAAACTATGAGACAGGGAATGGGGGAAAATAGACTTTGGTCTGGTAGCATTTTACTCTCTTTACTGTTACCTTACGAAATGTCACTATGAATAAATAAAATAAAAGCAAACCACCGCTAACAACAACAACAACGAAGAAAAGGTCTGTGGGGCTCCATGCTCGCACATTTGAGGAAGCAGGTAATGATGGACATCACCAACAAGAGGGAGATTGTAGCATGATGGGGCTGCCACACGTGGTTAGCACAGTTAAAGTAAATGGGTACAATGCCACAGGTGCCCTTTTTAATATTAATGCAAGAAAATGAGTAGTACATTTTCCACTTTTTGTTCAGAATTTTTTTTGCTCCAACTCCATGTCTTTAAGCTATCTGACATGCCCACTGAAGGGTTTTGTCCCTTAGCTTTGGGGCTGGGCCATTCCTATGAACATAAACACGCAACTGTGGTCTGCCTGGCTTGGCCAGCCTTGAAGTTTGTGGGAGGCATTTGGCTCTCAGCTTCTATCTTTTCTCACTCCTGGCCTCATCAGGAAGGATGCCGCATCCCAAATATGGCACCCAGGACTCAAGCTCCAAAACAGACCCAGCTGAGGAAGAGTTACCATAATAATAATAAACTTTTAGATTTGCATTTTATCCTCAATTAATCCCTATAGGTAGAAAGAGCAGATGGGTTAGCTCCATCTTCTGTATGAGAAAACTTTGGTATAAAGAAGGACCAATGTTTATGTCTGTTAAGTGATTCCAACACCCAGGTCACTGCTATTTCCAAGATCAAAGGCTGCCAAATAAGATTAGAATTGTCACTGCTAACTCATCCTTCTGGTAGACTTCGAGGCTTCTGTGGAAAAAAAAAATAGCACTGTCATCTTCAACTAGTATTCATTAGGAGTTCCAGGATTGGTGACACTGTTGGAGGCTTTATAAAAGACAATGAATTGTACATTCAGAGTGAGTTTTTTTCCATCCCCACAGAACATGTAATTCAATTATAATAACACTTTTAATAATAATGCACTACTTTAGCGTGAGATTACTTTGCCATCATTAATTAATACATTCTCTTAAGGACGAGTATCTTTATGCTTCAAATTCCTTTGGTCTTTCTCTTGCAGTTTAAAGAAAATCACTCAGTAGAGCCATACTTCTTGGTACAAACACCCTGACTCAGAGCATGGGGTCAAGTTAACTTGTTTCTGTCAGTATTTGCCACAAATTTCACAATCATTGTCAAATACACAGCTTAGGTTGGCATTTTTTTCCTGAATCCGTTTTCCATAGCTTACTTTTAATTGGAGATTACAAGTCAATGGGTAGATTACATTTAATTCCACTCAGATGTGAACAGTTACTTGCTCAATCAGCTCTGTCTGCTGAATTTCTGTGTCCCAGGCTAGGTTCATCTTAACCAAATCCACTTTATTTTTGGTTCCTGTCTTATGTTCTAAGATACCATAATGCAGAGAAAATCTGACTGAAAATATAAAATATTTCATCACCCTCCAACAAAGTGCCTGGGTACGCAAATCCCCTGGGAGATTTAAGTTCGCACTGAAATAGATCTACAGAGGTAATGCAGTGATTTGGGGAAGTAAAAATATTATGCAACGCTTTACAAAAGGTTAAGGTAAAAGGATGAGAACAATAAAAGGGTTCTTGTGAATTCAGTGATGGACTTAATTTTTTAAATATAAAAAATGGAATGCTGCCGTTTATTTATTGCTATTAAGTATATCTCTACCAGGACACGTTTTCCTTGTGTCGAATATCAATGAAGGACCCACTCTGCCCAGCACTGTGCAGGAGACGACAAAGCTAATGACTCCCAAAACCAGCCGACCATTAAAATCACACATGCCTTTAGGTTTTTGTTTGAAAAACAGATGTCCCAGCTCCTTCCAGCCCTAACAATTAGAATCTGAGTTGGAGGATGGTGGCAAAGATAGCATTTATCAATATAATAATCTTCTCAGGTGATGCTGATGCAACCCATTTGGTCCTTGGAAACTCCTATTGTAGAGGCTAAAGACTCAGGGCTTCATGACTATTGCCTATATGCTGGTCATATAAAGGCATCTTATTGATCACTTGATGCATTGGGTACCAGGACCTATCCTAGGGGTGAGCAAAGTAAGACTTGTGGGCCAAACCTGGACTTCTTCCCTGCTTCTTTATGTCCTGAGAATTAAAGAGGATTTTTTGTATTTTTACGTGGTTGAACAAAATCAAAAGAAGAGCAATATTTCAGGATACTTAAAATGTGTATGAAATTCAAATGTCAGTGTCTGTAAATAAAATTTTATTGGAACACTGACACGCCCATTTGTTTACATATCGTCAAGGGCTGTTTTCACACCACAATGAATGAGTTAAGTATTTGCAATAGAGATTGTTTGTGAACCACAAAACCTAAAATAATTAATATCCAATTTTTTATAGAAAAAGTTTACCAGTCCTTTCTTTATTCCTTATTCTGAACAAAAAGTTCAAAGTATGTGCTTTACCAAAGCATTTAAAAGAGATATCGAAGTGCAAATACATATATCCAAAATCCAGTATGGAATATGTTATCTGTCAGGAAATGAAACTTGGACATTTTATCTTCTGTTTCCAGAAGTCCACAGCCAGAAAGATATCCTCTAGGACAGTAGTTCTCTAAGTGTATTTCTGGACCAACAGCTGCAGCATTGCTTGGGAACATGCTAGAAATGCAAATTCTCAGGCACCACCCCAGACCTACCAAATTAGACATTCTGGGGTTGAAATCTACCAATCTATATTTTAACAAGCCTTCCAGAGGATTCTCATACACATTTAGTATATGAAGACCACTGTTTAGGAATCACTGTGCTAAGAAACATTTAGAAACAAATCAGAAAATAGTTATCACCAAGTGCACAAAATCCTGTGCAGTCAAATGTGAAAGTCCATTGTTCTGGTCACTGCTTGATGTGGACAGAATAAAGATATTTCTAGACAAACATGAAAACAAAAAAGAGAAAAATAAAAGAAAATTCTATCCTGCGTGGTAGGACACAAACTTACAAAGTCTCTTAGATGAGATTTCAGGACAACAATGACCCTGAATTTTATGTTGACATGAGGCTCCTGACAGAGATCAAACACTCAGTGAAACTGAACATGTTTCTGACATCTGACATAAAAAGTCAATTTATGGGAGGTGAATTATGCTCATTCTATATGCAAAACACAGGATATCATTAGCCTAACCGCTGCTCTGCAACTTTCTCTTATCTCACACTCTCGAGAAATCTAAATAATTCACTGTGAAGATTCTCACCTCTTCAAAGCACATTCTTAGCAACTCATTCTACCTCCCTTTCAGAAATGTAATCCTATAAAAGACTCAAAAAGAAAGAAAAACTTGAAACATAAGATCATAGCATTGGAGAGTCTCTGCAGATGCCTCAGGAACATTCCCAGGCAGTGACACACCAAATTTTTTCCTTAGGATTCTTGACTATACTATGTCTTACTTTGTTGTTAAAAACAAAAATAAAAACAAAAAAATCCACAAATGCATTTCTTGGTGCCAATGATAATCCTAGTAACAATGGTGGGAATTTATCTTCCACTAATTGAGCACTGCCTGTGTGCCATGCATTGTTCCAGAAATTCTCCACGGAATATCACATTTTATCTTAACAGAGACCCAGTGAAACAGTATTAATGTCCACAACTTAGAGGTAAAAAATCTGAATTGGTTTTGAGCTCCTTGAAAGAGGGGTGAAAGAGGGGATTGGGGGAGATATTCAGAAGAAGTATGAAAGGCTCTAGGTATACAGACATTCTTCTGGGAACGAGAGATAAACTGTGCCCAAACTGTCCCAGCCCTCAACTTCTTCAGTAGAGAACACAGCACAACTTTGTCCTAAGCCCCAACTCATTTTCCATCTCTCACCAAGGCTTGGAAGCTTAGAGGGGATCTAGCAACTTGTTGCTGGCACAGATGTTGATGGGCCGTCTCTCTCAATGGTGCCGCCAGCAGCCCATGGAGAAAAGCAGAAGCCAGAGCAGAAGCTGTAAAGCAGACAGAGTCAGCGTTGTGGGAGGTTGCTGGTAGCAACTAGTGAGCTTTCACTGTGCAGCCTCTGAATTCCACAGGAGCTTGGGGATCGTGGTCCTCTTACTCAGTTGAGGTTGCTGGAGTCAGGAGATATGTGAGGTTGGTATTCCCTGGTATGTCTTTCAGGATTATATTATTATTAACAAAAATTGAAGGTCCTGGCAGGTCCTTTTGTACTAAAATTTAGTAATTTAAAGTATACTAGAATTGAAATTTATGGCAGAATTTATTCTGCAGTCACAAAGACCAAAAGCCTAAAAATCGTCTCTGGGACTAGAAAGAAGACTTCGAACCCTGGCCACTGGGTCTGCTCAGCAGGCTGAAGAGTGGAACGGCTACAGAAGTAGTGCTTTCCACCACTGATTTGCACCATCTCCATCAGAAGTTTGGAGCTGGGAGGAACTGACGATGGGTGATGGGTCGGGAGAAGCCCAGCTCACATTTCTATCCTACTTAACCATAGTTTTGACAAGATAGCTCAGCATTTTGCTCTCACACTCGCTCACCAATTCTTCTCTTTTTGGCTCTCTCTCACACACACACTCACACTCAGAGGTAAACACGTACACACTTCAGATCTACAACGAGAATGTACTCCTGAAGTCAATTTAAATATTTCACTGCTAGCGAACTGCTTTGGACTGTGCTTGCATCATCAATGAAAAACCTACTCTGTGCCCTGTACTTAAATCATCACATTTAATCTGCAACCTGGCCCAGTAACTATTATTATCACTACTTTTCAGAAGAAGAAACCAAGTTCCCAATGTCAATAGTTTGCTCAATGTCACACCTAGACTTGACTTTGGATCTTTTGAGTGATGCCTTGTATCTCTTATATTCTCATCAATATAAAAGTCTAAAAGTTTCCTGGCTCTAGATGTGCGTTTTGAAATCGCTACTGAAATAAATGTTGCCCTGACATGCTACTTCCACTTCACTGAAGGCATTTGAGTGGTCTTGATTTTTCCAAAATATTCTCAACCTGGTCCTGCCATTTGAAATTCTAAAATAAATTCTTCCTTTGAGCAAACTACAGATCCAAATTAGCATGAACAACCAAACAATTTTGCTTCTAAGACTTTATTGTCATTGGGCTTTTAACCATATTATTGTTTCTGATGTTTCAAAGAAAGAACATACCTTTGGAATACACACCAAAATTTGAACTCTAAATGTCTAGAGGTTTTCCCCCTCTCAGGGTCCTTTGTAATTATGGAAGATGAGCTCATCTTGTCTTGAGCCTCATCATTTCTGCCCCGGAGCAGCTTTTGGAAATAGCTATTTCATCGAAGAAACAATTGTCAGACTGATTATTTAAATAAATACAATAAAATTTTGTTGACCTATGGCCTGAGGAAAATGTCATGGCGGAGCAGCCTTGGACAGGGTTGTGCCTTTGGTGGCAGGTTGCCAAGCCCAGAACAAAGTCTTCCCCATGATTTTAACTTCAAAGTGAAGCTACTGTTTTTGTTATTGTGCACTAATCTCTTAAGTTAATTTAATGTCCTCAAGATGTAAATCTTTTACAACTTGGAGATGAACTAATATAAAATATTCATTGGTTCTGAATAGAACTGGACAATTTCAGCTCTGTTCTACAAGCTTTTACAAATGAAAGATAATCTCCATGAAGAATTTAGATGCTAGTCTGAGTTATGATGCTTGAAACAAAATGACCTCATGCATATTTAGATCCTGTATATTCAAGACTGTTTTTTGTAGGGGCATTTATTATTGGTTACAACAGTTTTCAGCTAACAAATCAGCCCTGAATTGTGACTTACCAGACTCCTTGCTGTCAGTTAAAATGTTAATCTTGCTGAAGTTTTACAGTTTGCAAGACATTTTAAATAGACAAGCCCTTTATTTGAATTGTATTGTATACACTGACTCGTTTTTGCCAAGGAATGGATCGGAAATAACATTATTTTTTCCCAAGAAGAAAAGATATATAATTTTTATATATCTAAATGTAAGATATGTAATTTAGTTTATTTTCAAAACTTAGGGCCAGAAACACCTCTAGTAGTGAAACCCTTGAATCATCTTAAATGTCAAAGTGATATTTTACATATATTATCATAATTATCCCCCAAATACTTCTATGGATTAAGTATTACTGCATCCATTTTACAAAGAGAAATCTAATGCTCCAGCTTTTATCTGCCTAATATAGGATTGCACAGCTATGGTTTCTCTAAATAGCTCAACAACCACCAAAGTTGATCTTTTTTATCTGCATTTTATAAAAGAGAACGTGTGTCTCAGCTTTGATGTCCCAGTAATACAACTTTCAAATAGAATGGGATGACCACAAGCATTCTTTTTTCCTAAAATAAACCTATTCTCTTGCTAGAGATATCTCATTCTTAAGCAAGCATCTCCCAGACACACCTGGAGCAAACTGTTTTTCCAAACATTTTTTGTCTCAGACTCTTTTTTCTAGCACAACTCTAATTAAACTCTTTAGGACACAGCCTTGCTCTCCATCGAGCTCTGAGAAATTTCTAGTGAGATTAAAAAAACATGCTTTCCAAAATTTTGGATTTCTTTTAAAACTTTTATTTTTCCTTTAAAAAAAAAAGCATGGTCTTGAAAATGATGAGTGAGGACATTGTCTGAATATTTACCAAGGAACGGGTTGTCTAAATTAGTTTTAGAGTTCTATAAGGATTACAACCACTACCAAGTTTTCCAATAATCATGACTACATATCCAAATGACATAATCTAGCAATCTGTTTTAAGAAGTGAGCCGAACATTTATATTTCCTCTTTCTATATGACACCAAATAATTTATTTGACTAGAATTGATCATTTATAACTTGTTTGTGTCCCCTTTGGTCATTATGTAGAAATATTTCAATAGACCTTAAACTATCTCTGCTTCTTTCAGCTTCACCAAAATCTGTCTTGCTGGAAGTTACAGAACTTCAGCTATTATTCTTAGGCAATACTCACAGCCTGTTTCAATGGTCAGTATGTTTAAAAACAAAGAAAGAAAGTAGAAAAAGGAGATGATGATAAAAGTAATAAGAGAAGGATAGACTTCACAGAACACAGAAATAGGATCTAACTATCTTCTGGAACCAATTTCCTGATCTTAACATGAGTATTTGCTCTATTACTTCCCCTGATAGTGCCCTGTAAATCATGCTCTCTCCTTGGCATTGACACTCTTCAAATGCCATGTGTTGCTCTCATTATTGTAACTTGCCTGGGGCTGTTATGATAAGTACCAGATACATACAGAAGTGGAATAGAATAATGCTTAAGGATAGTTTCCCCCTAGCTATTGCTAGTCATAATAAACATGTTAATTCGTTCAATTTTACTTCATAAACTTGATCCTTCCAGCTTCCACTCAATCATTTTTTGGTGTGAGAGATCATCAACGCCATTATGATCCAAAAGCACTTGCTGAATGTATGCATGTGAATGCAATTTGTTATTCAAAGCAAATTATACAGCCTGGATCCATTCACCTTGGATTCTAACTTTAGGAAGGAGGCTAAGGGCAGGAATGTGCATCTTCCAGCCACTCTTACCTGTAAAAGAAAGAAGGGCTGTGAGGTGGTGGTACAAGTTAAGATGATGGATGCACATCTCATTTTCTGGCCTTTAGATTCATAGTCGAGGTGCTGTAAAGTTGTACAAGGAAACCTTTACAATTTTACACAGGGGTTAGAGTAGTTAAGTAAATTATTCAGATATTTATTGAACATTCATTATTTAACTTAGAACTGCAGTTACTCTGTACATGGCCAAGAGAAACTTTTCCTTCCCTTTAAAATTATACATAAGTGAAATGTAAAATAAACTCATGAACACACAGATAAACACTATCTCACTTATTCTACCTAATCCACATTTAATCCATATAATTTTCTCAACTTGGAGAGGAAAAATTTAGGATTGAAAAGCTAATTAAAAGTGGAATCACAATGTAGTAAACATCCCATGTTTTAAATGATGTTTCCTCTTCCTTGTCTCTATGCCGATGACAATTTAGGACTGTAAATGAACATGGCCTTAAAGGAGTAGAGTAGAATTTATAAATGATGTTGGAAGTCAAAGGAGAAAGAAATCACAGAAGGACGCAAGAAAGAGGAGACAACCTGGAGAAGTACTGAAGCTGTAGAGCTTAGAATGATAGCTAGAGGGAGAAGCCAAAGGATTCCAGATAGAAGAAACCGCCCAACACGAATATTCCTATAGCAAGGAGCAGGGCCTTCCCCTTATGAAAAAGGTTGTGTGTGTTTTCGCTCTATGCTGTTTGAATAAAAATGGTAATGATGAGGAAATACAATTTTTTGGCAAGTAGGAACAAACCCTTAAACATTGCTCCTCTTTATAGCTTGAACCTGCATTGTTGCTGCCTGCAAAGCTTACTGGGCAGAAAGAGGAAGTTGGAATTTCATATATCTTAAATCACTTTCGAAGTGACTTTAGTGGCTTCCACTCTGCTTTCAAGTATCTTCAAAATTAGAAAGTCTAATTTGCAACAATTCTCTTCTTATCCACAAATGTAATCTCACTTTGTGTGGAACTCAAGTATCTCTCAATTTACCTAATAGCTACACAATTTTTTTGTTTGTTTCTGAGTCTGACTGGAAGCAGAGTTGGAAGCCCATAAAGGTCACTTTAGGGATCAGGAAAAGAAAATAAGAATGATGTACTGAGCAGATTTCCGATAATGAAGACCAACTCCACAATTCGACCACCAGAAACTTAATCCTGACCTCCCCCATCAGGCTGCTCATCCTCTGCCTTTCAGCATTACACAGTACTTTAAGTAATCACCTGTTTTTTTTAACATATTGAAGACACAGCTCAATTAAAATTTGGATGGACTTAACATTACTTTGGAAAAAAATAAATATTGAAGCCGTGTTGGTGAAATCATTTAACTGGCCCTGGCCTCTGTTTGGCTAGTAAATTACCTATGGGTGCAGGAACTTATAATTCATGGTGGTCTGATAACAACAGAGACAGAGATTCTCTCTTCTGAAGTCAGTCCTCTTTTTTTTTTTTTTTAATAATTTTATTTTTTTATTTATTTGTCCCCCAAAGCCCAAAGCCCCAGTAGATAGTTGTATGTCACGGCTGCACACCCTTCCTGTATGTGGGACTCCGCCTCAGCATGGCCGGAGAAGCGGTGCGTTGGTGCGCACCCAGGATCCCAACTCCGGCCGCCAGCAGCGGAGCGCGCGCCCCTAACCGCTAAGCCACAGGGCCGGCCCGAAGTCAGTCCTCGCTACAGCATCACCTGGTGACCTGTCATCACCTGGTGTTGCTAATATAGATGCCAGTCTCATGGGCTTCAAATTTTATCTAACAAATCCTCCTTACTTATCTGCTCCTTCCTGTCTTGGTTTACTTCACTGACTTTCAGATGACACAGTGTGATCTAGGGGCACTGGGGAAAGAGTAAGCTGTCTATACTATAGTCTGCCACTGACTTAGCTGTGCATCACTCATTTTCTTTACCTCACAAGTCTGCTGTGGGCCTCAGTTTCCTCCCCCATAAAATTCTGTAAGATCCATTCAGTTTTGAGATCCTATGAGATAAAGCTTTAGATCCCAATCTACTGGATAAAAACTAAATGTCTAGAGATAAGACATTTAGACGTTTAGTATCTTTGATACTAAATCATTATGTTAAACTCAGGTAGTACTTTCTCCCCAACCAATCATTTTTCTCTACCAAAATGTTAATTAACAGAAACATTGAAAACTCTGAGTAATATCTTTTCTCTTCCAAGGCCTAAAAATTTTTTTAAAAAACTAATAAGATATCAAACAGCCTAATTGAAAAAAAGAGGGCGAGAAAGGAACAAAGAGGTACCATTTGTAAGCACCTCCTAGGGGCCAGGTATTTTACCATATTATCAATAAGTCCTGTAAAATAGCTAGGATTATTCCTAATTTTCTAAAGAGCTATTAGAAAGCAGAGACCATATCTTATTTGAATTTGGAATCCTCGTGCTGCAATGCTGGTACATATTAGTGCTAAAAATGTTTTTTGAATAAGGAGAAGAAGGCAAGGAGGGAAAGAGGGAGAGGAATGGGTCATTAAATAACTTTCTCAGGGTCCTAGGCTGGCAAGGAGCAGAGTAGGGGTGTATAATCCAACACACTCACCCTTTAACCATAGCCTTCTAGCTTTCAGTCTTGCCATCAGATCTTTAGTCAGAACTGGCCAAGTAGAGCTTAGCATCATCCTTATCCAAAGCAAAAACAAACAAAACTAAACCTTGAACATACTCCATAACCAAACATTCCATTCTCTAAAAATAGCTCAGGCCATGCTCCTTTTGCTGATAATAGGCCAAGTGAAAACATGGACATATGAAGTGTTTACAACCAATTTCTATTGTCTCAGCTCTGTGTAGTCATATTGATCTATTTTTCAGTGAACTCTATTGAAATTAAAACTCGATTATTTAAAATGCACTGCATTTAAACAATGACACTTATTCTATAGGGTATTAGGGGAGAAAAATGACCTCCCTGGTGGTGCTGATGGTTTTAGGTAGCAAAATCCCATTAACACTAGCTGCCCATTTATCCTAAAAAAATATCTTCTGTGAGACAGTTATTGCTAATGTAAGCTACTTTTAAAAATATAAAGGCATGGATGATTCAGGGACTTGCCAGTGTATATATCAGACACTTGAAGGAGGCAACATATTGACGAGCTCGTTGTAAAGTTTGGTAATTAACGCTGTCCAAACGACTCAAGAATTCTGGGGGTGTGGTAACCTTTGCTGACACTGGCAAAGGCACTGCTTCTCTCCATGTTTTCTCACAACAGACAACAGAGGAAAGAATCACAAGGTTTCTCATTATGGTAAACCCATTCACTTACTCATTCTCTCACTCACTCATTTATTCATTCTTAAGCTTTTTTGTTGTCTCTCAACAATGAACATCTTTTAAATGCAATCACCTATTTTTAAAAACTTAGGGATTCAAAGATGAAAAAGGTATAATCATTTTCTCTAAAGACTCAATCTAGACAGAGAAAAAGTGATATAAACTAAAATATGTGATACAATGTAGTAAATGCACTGATACAGATTTTAAATAAGACCATAAAAGATCACAGATTAGGGACAGGGACACTGAACTCAGCTGGGCTCCTGTGCATGTAGAATTGTGCAGAGTGTATGTGTGTGAGTGGATAGGGGAGTAGTAGAGAGAATGGTTGAATGGCAAGGTGCTCTGTCAGGGCAGCCTCACTGGAGATACTGATCTCTGGATAACCCTTAATATACGTGCTGAAGTTATGTAGCAAAGGAAAAATAAGAGGTAAGATTGGCAGTCCAGATAAAACAAATCAAAGGAAGTGACAAAACATATACTCTTTTCTTGGAAATATAAGGAGTAAACTCATATCGATAAAATCATAAGGAGTTTCTCATTGCTAGAATATAAACTTGAAAGCAAGAATTGGTCAAAAATAATTCCAGCTCAATAAGATGGAATCAGATCACAGATAATCTTTTCTACCATTTTAGGAGTTTTCATATGTATCACGTAGTAATTAGGCAGCCACTGAAGTATTAAAAGCAAAGGAGTGGCATGGCCACATTAGGTTTATAGAAAACAGGATCTATAATACCTTCCCAAATTGTGTTTACAAAATCAAAAAGTAGTAATTTTTAAAAATCCAAAAAACATTTGCTGCAAACTCATTTTATGATAACACCTGACCTGAAATGATGCAAGCTATTTATAGTCCTTATTTATCCCACATAGAATGCATGTTAATTTGTTTTGCTGGAAAAATATTAACAAGTTCTAATATGAGATGCTGCTCCAGACCTTACTGGTTTGTCACAAAATAAATTACATAATGCTCTTTTGTAAGCTATTAAAAATTATGAATTCTGAAATTATCCAGCCCATATGTATTGGATAAAGGAAATATAACTGGACAACCCTAGAAATTGTGTAGTTGGAGGGAGGCAAAATAATCAGAAGTTAATAATAATATCTCAGAGGATCTTTCTTTCTTTCGAAAAGATTCAGAAAATTATGGACCAAACTTTATGGAATACTAAATGAATCCAAAAACAAGAGAGTTGGCCCTAAGAAAACTATAGAGTATTTTTGGAGTGGGACATCTTTCATAAAAAAAGACACAGGCCTCATTACTGGTCAGGGCATTTGGGGAAGGATGGGCCATAGAGATCTTTTTTGTAATTCTTCTTGTCTCAAAGTGAGACAATCATATCAGAGAATTACCCATACTCATAAAGACCCTAAATTTTCCTTGGTTTATTATTTTAAACTGCCTAACAACAATTAAATTTTGATCAAGCTGCCCAGGCAAAGGGTTAAACTTTCTTTATTCTCATTGCACCCTCCTGAAAACTGAGCCTGAGCATATGGCAGATGTGAACCAAGTCTTGTGCACACAAATATCTGTAAAACAAAGGCAGAGAGCTGTGATCTGTACTGTTTTATCTGTTTTTACTGTCAGCATCCTAGTTTAGGATGGGTCTAGACTGTTTAAACTGTCTCCTAAGTGGGCTTTTTGCCTCGAGTATGGCCTCTCTCAAAACAACTCTCTTAGTTACAGGCAGATTTGATGAAGCAATGTTGTGCATATTACACTTTGACTTGACAGTATAATTTGTCATGTTGGTTTCTTGTGGTCTTTTTGCTTAATCATCTTTTTTGCAATATCTTTATGTGGGTTCCATGCTGATACATTTCTGTTTATTATATATTTTGAGTGCCTTTAATGCCTCACTTATTTGATGACAGACAGTGAAGAAGAGAGATCAAGGGAATTAATCGGTCCCAGAGACTGTTGGATTCTGTTCCATTGTCTCTGAGCCCTTGTCACCAAGAGTCAATCCCATGGGCTTGGCTCCGCTCTGGGCCAGAAAGAAATCACTTGGGTAGAAATGATGCCTTACCTGTCACAGGTCTTTTATGAGGCCATTTGGCATTTATTTGTCTTTAGGAAAATAAGATGCACAACTGGAGAAGTAATTGCTATCCTACTTCCTGACAACACTTGTCTTGTAAAAATGTAGTGCCTGTCTGTTTCTTTATTCAGCAGCACCTTCCATGCTACCATGCACTTTCAAAAGAGAACTTTGGAATGCTCTGGAAACTTTTGCCACTCACTCAGAACCTGTTAATCTTAACAATGGATTCCTAATAAGCATATAACTTTTGGAGATCTGTGTTGTCAATGTCTCTGTGGCATGAATTTGTTCTCAGCTTCCTTACTTGACCAATTTTCACTACAGTTGGCAGAACTTCATAAATTACAGTTTGCGGTTGGCGGTTTTTCATAGTTCTTATAGACGGCATTTTCTGTTGCTTGTGTTTTTTTTATTTCAGAGAGAAGTACTTCCTTAGCTATTATTTACTCAAAGCCCAGAGTGACCTTACTAAAACAAAATCCTGACTCCTTTGTTCAAAATACTTCAGTGACTCTATTCTCTTCAGGGTATATCTAGACTCCTTAAGTTGGCCTTCAGCGCCCTCCATGATCTGATCCCTGCCAACTTTGCAGCGTCATTGCTCAAACTTCTCTTTTCATATTCTAGGCTCAAGACATCCTGAGTCATAATCATTCACAATTCCCTGCACATACCCAAACCTTGTTCACTTCTAGGCCTCTGCCCTTTGTCTGGAATTTCCTTTAAACTGAGACAAGACAATTTTAAATTGCTCGTGGATAGAATGCTAAGATAATTATTCTAAATAGTAATTTCTATTTATAATGGGATGCATGGTAAAACAAAACTTATATTTTTATTCTCCAGGGACTTAGTTTTGAAAATTGGATTCATTTCCATTTCAAAAAGAAAAAATATTATAAAAAGAAATAAAGTCCATCTACTTGTTCATTCTCCCAGTAATATGTTAGTAATAGAATAGACAGTGATACTTAGAAATAGCTGGTATAGAAATTATTCCATCTTCATTCGATTTTGTATCAATTAGAGTACCAGCAGCTACTCAATAATTAAACCCCCAATTTTCAGAAGTTTATTTCTCCCTTATGTAATAGTCCATTGCAGGTGTTTCTGGTTGAGGTGGCTTACCACCATATGGTGATTCAGGGACCCAGGTTGCCTCCATTTTATGGCTTTAAAATCTTTTAGTGCTTTAGAGTTTTCCACATCCAGATGGCAGGTTGAAAAAGAGAGAGTAGAGACAGCACAAAGTTCTTAAAAACCCCAAGGCTACAATAGCATATACAACTTGTGCTGCATTGCGTAGGTGAGATCTAGTTACAGGGCCAAACCTACATGCAAAGAGAGAGTTGGGAAATTTTTCTCATAACTGAGAATCTCCTTCTCAGGGGCAACTCAGTGCTACAGAAGAGGAAGCATGAATGTTAACCATTTCGGGCACAGTTGCATATTAGGTCATATATTTCCTATGACTTAATCTTTCAATAGATTTCTCTTTGAAACTTTGTGCTACAAAATTAGTACTTTGTTTCATCCATCAATGTCAAAATGTTAGTCTAAAAGGAAAAAAAAAAATGTATGATTATAGGGAGCGTTTGTTACTTTTTCAACCTAGCAAAACAGTGTGCCAACGCTCTTTCTCTCAAACCGGAGTTGCGGTAGGCAGATCCTTCTCTAGTCTGCAGGGGTAGGTCCTGATTGGCTTAAGCCAATCTCATCTTCCAGGCAATTACAATTGGCTAAGAATGGTCACATGCCCCATTTTAGACCAATGGGAGTCAAGGATGGCCATTTTATTTGACTTTTCTAGGTGGTGTAAGCTTGCATTGTTTTTGTGGACCTTGAAGATGAGAAGCTATCCGGTATGGAACTCATGTCCATTGTCTTGTCAGACAGCAATAATTTATCTAAGAGTAAAGTCAACACAGAGAAGGTGGGGCTAAGCTTGAAACAGAATTCTGAGTGATACACATATCAAATAACTATTGTAGAGTTTAAAAGATCTGGCTCAAATTCTGAAATTTAATTAGGAAAAACAAGTTAGCTACAAAAGACAAAAGAAACGCCAACAAACTATTAACACTCCAGATAAGGTTGCTAATGGACTTTTATTCATTGATAAACATGCTTCCACCTACGCTAAGAAACTAAGTTGTCCAACATCTGACTAAAAGAAAAATGAGTGCAAAGAAAATAATGAATCATAAGCTATTTGAATTTGAAAGATGTGAAGGGAGTTTTTGATCATTGTTTCCTGGTGGCAGAAGAATAGAGCTGGATAATACCTAGAAATTTCTTATTTAATCCAAGTTTGGTCTAGACAAAGACTTGAAGGTACACACTTGGAACAAGATCAAACAAGGAATTGTACTGCCATTATACAAGATATCAAAATATGAATTGTGTGAATGAGTGTGCGTGTGTGTACGTATTTATATATTTATATATATTATATATTAGAGATTTATATATATAAATATCATATATATATATAAAGTAAAAGAAGGCAGGTGAGCGCCTTCTATATCAGTCAATGATATACATACAACATGCCACAATCTTTGTTGGCTGTCACCTGGTATGAATAAAAGAAGTTGATAGGTAATATGAAAACATTTTTATATACTACAAAGTGTTAAATGCTTGACAACTATTATCACCATGGCTATGATTAGGAAAGAACAAAATTAATGCCCACCGAAATTCAAGTCTGGGAATAATAATAACATTTTAAATAGACTAGAAAAAAAGGAGTCATTTATAAAAAAGCATTGAAAACTAACATCTAAATTCTTTAAAAATGAAATTGTTTGCATTACATGCAAATATAAAGCTTTCAAAATGCACTTAAGGCTACAGAAGAAATTTGCCAAAAAGCATTATCTTGTAGACATTGAGAATTGTAAATGTGAGTATATAATTACATCATTAACATCATACTGTCTTTATTTTTTTTTAAATCACAAGTATTTATGCAAAACACTTAAAAAAATGACATAAAAATCATGCAGAAGACATGGCGCTGCCTAACCACTGCAGAAATTAGAATCAAAAATTGAAAAAGGAACACTGATTAAGAGGTGTATAAATATATTTAAACATAATGTAATTCAGAAGAAAACAGTGTTAAAAAAAATCTCAGATTGCCCCCATGTGATTCATATTATGTGTGAGACTTTTCAGTCATCTTTTTTAGCGTAGGCTTTTGAGTTGCTTATATTTCAAACCTTTATGCTGTGAGTAAGGCAATTTGGCAAGCAAACTTAGAGATGTTTGCAACATATCCTGCTAAATTGTCTTGTTTTCCCCCACAAAACACTTAAATAGCACAAATACTTTGTCAGATCAATAATAAAATCCTCTCTAAATGAAAGACTGAAGACCATTAATTAAACCTAAATCAAAGTGAACATAACTTTACTCCATTTGGGGATTAAATCTAAGCATTTAAATACACACACAGTAAAAATATATAGTTTACAATATTTTCTATCCATTCACTTCCTACATGATAGTAATATTGCCAAATTTGAAGCTTTATTTTAGTCAGGAGCTGTCTTACAAATGACTTTACAAAATATCTTATATACTTTAACAGTAGAACACCAATGTTAAAAATAATTCTAGGGGCCGGCCTGGTGGCATACTAGTTAAGTTCGTGCGCTCTGCTTCAGCAGCCCAGGTTCCTGGATTTGGATCCTGAGCACGGATCTACACACCGCTCATCAAGCCATGTTGTGGCAGCGTCCATATACAAAGTAGAGGAAGATTGGCAGAGATGTTAGCTGAGGGACAAGATTCCTGAAGCAAAAAGAGGAAGATTGGCAACAGATGTTAGCTCAGGGCCAATCTTCCTCACCAAAATAAACAAATAAATAAATAAATAAAATTCTAGAAGAGGTAAGAATTGAAATATAGAGACCTGAGGGGAGTAAGTGACAATCAAACTGAGGTGTATATTTGTGGCCTCAGGAATTTCTCAACTTCTAGGGCGTTCCCACTTCATGGGAACTGCATAATTCTCCCCTGTCTCCTGCCATGCTCCTAAGACCACCTGTCGTAGGATCAGGTCCTCTTCAAATGGGAAACCAAGAAGGGAACTCTGGTTCAGAAATCCACCACATGTTTCTGTTGACTTGGGCCCTGCATTCCTCTCCCTCCTGTCCAATTTGCGACTGTTTGACGCCTGACCTGCCCTTTACTCCTCAGTGTTTACATGCCTTTTGGTTTGTCATCCTTTTCTAACTACATACGCTTTTTCAGCTGATCAAGAAATGATTGCTCCTCCATTGGCTAAACTTTTCCTCTAGCTCTGACTTTGTTAGTCATATTCTCCTCTGTTTAAACCCATCTACTTGGGGCTGATCCGCAGCCTGATTTCCCAGAGCTTGTTACAGGATCCTGACCCCAAACCCCTTTTGTTTGACATCTACAGCCTCGAAAGAGCTCCCCAGAGTAAACCATCCCCAAGAGCATATAGAAATCCTCATTTTCTACTAAAGATTAAAGCATATCTGTCATTTCTCGCTTCTTCAAATTAAAAAAAGGCCAAAAAACAAACAGACCTCTTAATTAAATATAAAATTAAATTATAATATCTATCGTTATATTATTCAAATAAGTACCTCTTATTTACCAAAATATTATGTTATGGATGTTCCAAATAACATTGCTAATCATATAAAAGGTGATCAGCCTGAAACTAAGACTTTAAGTTTTAACTGAAATATATATTGCTAGATTATGGTGGAGGGGAAAATAGTACATAAAAGCTATAAGCAGTTTCTATCTAGTAAGCAATAAAACTGTATTTATTATTAAGTCAGATATGATCTGACAAGGTACATGATTTTATATGTGTTTTAGCTGTCACAGCTAAGTATTGGTCTACTTGGTAGGGATTTTTTTTTTTTTGTCTGATACGTGTTGTTAGTTCTGATCCACACTGCAGGATCTTGACACATTTGTGTATTCTTGTTTGAGCAGTTAATCCTGGGAAATGAGAAGCTGAGATGGAAATGGCTGGAGAAGGCCATGAACGATGCTTCTTTCTTCCTACTAGAGAAGGAGTTGTGACAAGGAGCTATAAGGAGTTTGCTACGATTCAACCTGGACTGGAATTTGAATGTTCTACACATGGCATCATTTAGGAAAGTAATGATGTTGGTCTATGTACAGTCATGCATGCACTGCATACCACATTTCGGTCAATGGTGGGTCACATATACTACAGTGGTTCCATAAGATTAGTACCATATAGCCTAGGTGTGTTGTAGCCTATATCTTCTAGGTTTGTGTAAGTACACTCTATGATGTTTGCACAATGACAAAATTGCCTAATGATACATTTCTCAGAATGTATTCCCGTCCTTAAGAACGTATGACTGTATTTTGATGTTATTGTTGTATTGGGTCAGTGTTGGAGGACATGTGGATGAAGTTTTCCCTATAGGAAAATAATATTTCCAACATAAATATCCTAAGATGAAACTTAACTTTGGATGGGAGATGAGAAATGAGAAATAGTCATAGATTAAATGGAGTGAGAAAAATATTCCTCTCTTATGAATTTAAAGATAGTTGAACTCCCAGAGTGCAAGTATTCTTAAAAGGATTCACATTGAGGGGACTTAGCTGATTCTCTACAAAATGGAAATAACTTATCCAATTCCAGATATTTCTTGCCCTCAAACTTACTTGGGATCAATGGCAACTAATCCTTCCAGTTGCTGAAGCTGAAAGTCTTGGAGTCATGCTGGATCCCTTCCTTTTGCTCACATCACACATCCAATCTTCAGGAAGACTTTTTGGCTTTAATATATCCAAAGTATAAACACTTATCAACACTTTCATTGGTACCACCTGGGCTTGATCTCATGGGTTATTACAATGGCTTCCTAATTCTTTCCACTTTGCTCACCTACAGTCTATTATATTCACGAATTAGTCAACTTATTACTGCTAATTTTAAGTCAGTTCATTTGATTGTACTGCTCCTATACCATGGTGGCTCCCCATTTCTCTCAAAGTAAAAAAATCTCACTTCTTATAATGGTCTAAAAAGCCCTATATTGTCTGGATCCCCATTACCTCTCTAAACTTAAATCTCATTTTTCTCCTTTTTGTTCATTTTCCTTTTTCCATGCTTTTCCACTTTATTTTGTTAAAAAATGCCAGGTCTGGAGTGATATGAGCAAAAAGTTGAATGTAAAAATTCTCTTGTTCCCTCATGGAAACCTTAAATGAGCAACTAGACATTGACTAAAATAACATTAAGGAGCTTTGGAAATCAGTCAAAGAATTACAATAACCAAGAGAATGTCCAGTCAAAAAAAAGTTTTCAAATGGTAGGAAATTTTGTTGAGTTTGTACTTACTCTTACCTCACCTCCTCCCTGGCATGGCACAGCACAGTTTAGGGGAAGCAGTAGGCTGGTCCCTAGTCCCTATACATGAATCACAGAGAGCAGAACAGGTGGAATTTGCAACTTTATACCCTGTGTGCAGGCTGCTTGAGTGATTTGTCTCAATACCTTCAAATACATTCCGTGAGGTTAATATTATCCTGATAACAAAACTAGGCAAAGATATATCAGGAAAAGAAAACTACAGACAAATATCCCTTATGAATATTGAAACAAAAATCCACAACAAAATACTAGCAAACTGAATTTAACAGCATTTTAAAAGGATCACAAACTGACCAAGTGAGATTCGTTCCTAGAAGGCAAGAATGGTTCAACAATAAAAGTCAATGTAAAACACGACATTAATAAAATAAAGAAAAAAAAAACACATGATCATTTCAACTGATAAAGAAACAGCATTTTACCAGATTCAACAGCCTTTCAGGATAAAAAATACTCCACAGAAAACCACCCCAACATAATAAAGGCCACATAAGGAAAATGCACAAGTAACATTATACACAATGGTGAAAGACTGAAAGCTATTGCTTTAACATCAAGAACAAGGCAAAGATGTCCACTTTCATCACTTCTAATCAGCATAACACTAAAAGTCCTAACCAGAGCAATTAGGCAAGAAAAAGTAATAAAAGTCATCCAAATTGGAAAAGGACGAGTAAAATTATCTCTGTAGATAACAAGTTCTTATATGTAGAGAATCCTAAAAATTCCACTAAAAGAGAAAAAAACTATTAGAGCTAATAAATTCGGCAAAACTGCAGGATACAAAATCAATGCATATAATCAGTTGTTTCTGTATATTAAAAATAAGCAAACTGAAAAGGAAATTATGAAAATAGTTAGATTCACAATAGTATCAAAAAGAATAAAATAGTAATAAACTTAAGAAAGGAGGTAAAAACTTATATATGGAAAACTACAAAAGGTTACCAAAAGAAATTAAAGAAGATACAAATAAATAGAAAGATATTCTTTGTTCGTAGATTGAAAGTCTTTATATTACTAAGATGTCTAAACTACCCAAAGGGATCTACAAATTTAATCCAATCCATATTAATATCCCAACAGCATTTTCTGCAGAAATAGAAAAATTTGTTCTAAAATTCATGTGCAATATCAAGGGTACACAAATAGCCAAAACAAAATATTGAAAAAACAAAAATACTGAAAATATGGAAGCTTGTCATATATGGTCGAACAATTTTCAATAATGGCGCCAAAACCATTCAAAGGGGAAAGAATGGTCTTTTCAACAAAGGGTGCTGGGAAACTGGCTATCACACACAAAAGAATGAAGTTGGACTCTTATCTTACACCATCTGCAAAAATTAACTCCAAATGGATCAAAGACCAAAACATAAGAGCTAAAACTATAAAACACTTAAAAGAAAACATAGGGCAAAAGATTCACATTTCATTTGGCTAGTATTTCTTGGATATGACACCAAAAGCTCAGGCAAAAAATATAAAAGAGATAAATTGGATTACATCAAAATTAAAAAACTTTTGCGCATCATAAGACACTGTTAACAAAGTAAAAACGAAACCATAAGATGGGAAAAAATATTTGTAAATCATATATCTGATAAGGGGTTAATGTCCAGAATATATAAAGAACTTCTATAACTCAATAGTAAACAACAAACAACTCAATTAAGAAATAGGCAAAGGACTTGAACACATATTTCTCCAAAGAAGATATACAAATGGCCAATGAACACATGAAAAGTTGTTCAACATCACCAATCATTAGGGAATACAAATGAAAACAATTAGAAGACACTATTTCATACCCATTATGATGACTATTATCTAAAACAGAAACAAAACAAAAGTAAGTGTTGGGAAGGATGTGTACAAATTGGAACCCTTGTGCATTGCTAGTAGGAATGTAAAATAGTGCAGCTGCTATGGGAAACACTATGATGGTTCTTCAAAAAATTAATAAAAGAATTACCATATGATCCAGCAATTTCAATTGCAGGCCTCTACCAAAAGAACTGAAAGCAGGGACTCAAATAGATATCTGTACACCCATGCTCATAGCAGCATTATTCATAACGGCCAAAAGTTGGAAGCAACCCAATTGTCCACCAATGGGTAAGTGGTTAAACAAAATGTGGTAAATACATATAATGGAACACATTCAGTCTTAAAAAGGAAGGAAGTTCTGACACGTGCTACAACATGGATGAATCTGGAAGACATGCTAACGAAATAAGCCAGTCACAAAAGGACATTGACTGTATGATTCCACTTATATGACATACCTGGAGTAGCCAAATTCATAGAGAAAGTAGAATGGTAGTTGCCAGGGGCTGAGAGGAGGAAGAAATGGGGAGTTACTGTTCAATGCAAACTGAGTTTCAGTTTGAGAAGATGAAAAGTCTTTTGGAGATGGATGGTAGTGATGACAATACAACAAAGTGAATGTACTTAATGCTACTGAATTATACACTTAAAAGTATTTAAAATGTTGAATTTTATATAATGTATATTTTAGCACGATTGAAACATAAAGGCCAGCAAGATCCCACCTCAAAGTCTTTGCCCTGCCTGTTTCCTTGGCATGGAGCACTATTGTCCCAATGTATCTATATAATTAATTATCTTAGCTGTCCCAGTCTTCACTCAAATGTCATTTTTCAATGAGTCTAACCCTGAGCATCCCATTTAAAATTACAGCACCCTACCCAGAAACTCCCAAACTCCTTGAACACAATCTATTTTTTAATAATACTTATCACATTATACCTAAATAATTTGTGTGTGTGTGTGTGTGTGTGTGAGGAAGATCAGCCCTGAGCTAACATCCATGCCAATGCTCCTCTTTTTGCTGAGGAAGACTGGCCCTGAGCTAACATCTATTGCCTCCTCCTTTTTTTTTTTCCCTTTTTCTCCCCAAAGCCCCAGTAGATAGTTGTATGTCATAGTTGCACATCCTGCTGTATGTGGGACGCCACCTCAGCATGGCTGGAGAAGCGGTGCATCAGTGCGCGCCCAGATCCAGATCCGAACCCCGGGCCGCCAGTAGTGAAGCACATGTACTTAACCGCTAAGCCACAGGGCCGGATCCTATACTTAACTAATTTTTGTTTATTTATTATGTCTACCATTTTTGTCTGTTTCCCCACTGGAAGGTAAGTTTCATGAGAGCAGGGATTTTTATCTGCTTGCTTATACATGTATCTCCAGCACTCATGACAGTGACTAGCTCATAGTAGATGCTTCATAAATCTTAATCCTGAAAGTTGAAAAGAGATTGCTGTATAATCAACTATACATGTGATGTCATGCCTGGGCCTGTGGGTACTGAGAGATACCAAATCTAGTTATAAAGTACTGTGAAGGTTTTACTTTCCATTATCACTGAGTCTTTATCATAAACGTCCTCCAAGATCTCAGCTGATATCGTTGGGAATTAGGCAGACAATATCCATCCAAGCTTGGAAATAGTATAGCCAAAAAACAATATCCTACGGAATGTCCAGTCAAGGAACTCCTGGAGATGATCACAACAAAAGCAAACTGAGGCCTGCCAAGAGGAAAGAGATCGGTCCCCAGAGCCAGACGGATGGTCAGGGTGTGAACAATAACTAGATTTCATTTATGACTATCTCTGGGATGTACCCAGAGATATATGGTTTTGTGAAATCCAGTAGAAAACTGGTTTTCAGCAATTAAGACGGATGGGATCCCAAAGCCACTGTTTTTTGTAACATTACCAGAAATATTACTTAACAATCTGGTGAAGGACAGAAAAGTCCACTAAATCTGATAAGGATGCTACTCTAAGATGGGTGTTAATATATTTTAATTTTTATAAATGGGAAACTTTAAACCCAGAAATGTTCTATAACTTCCTTAATTATGTTGAACTCCCATCTATCTGATTTCAATATAAAACCCGCCCAAGAGCAAAGAAATTGTGGTTTTCTTTTTTCATTTTTAAAGAAATCATAAAATTTAGTTCTAGAATATAATTTTACTTTCAAGGTAGCTAAGAATTAAAGAGAAAATTATGGCAATACTCAAAACTTTCCGGATAAATCAGTTTATACACTGTTCTAATGTAAATGAAAATGTTTTAACAAAACAGTCAAGAAACGACAAAAAATGTAAAAAATATGTAAAAGATATAAAAAAGGACATAAAAAACAAGGCAACATCATTCATGAGTTATGTCTTTCAAAATATATAATATTTTAATGAACATCTTGTGAATATAGTCAAGTAATTTTTCTAAAGCATTTTTTCCTTTAGATTGCAATAAAATGTTGGTGATAACATCACCGAATATCTATTTCAGTTGCAGAACACAATGCATCTGGGTACAACTTAATGGTTTACATATTAATTTTCTCATCTCACTCTGATGAGCAGAAAAACGCTTTAACATAAATGCAGTTAACTTTGTCATTTTATATCCACTCAACATAGTTCCTCAAATTTATTATTGGTATCATCAAATTATTCTTAGCAATTTCAAAGCATCTGGGGAAGAAAAATGTATCAAGTTGAAGAGGAAGTAAAACTTTCCTCAACATAATTAATGTCCATTTTTATTTTTATTGTCTGATCAATTATTTTAAAAGGGTACAAGGTAATGCAATAAAATTTTGATTGATACAAACAGCCAATATCTTAGCACTTCAGGAGGTAAAACAAATTTCAATAAAAACAATTATAATAAATTCTACCAGAAAGGAAAAAAGAAGTAGTTCAACTGAAATTTCTCACTGGGCTTAAAAACGTATGAAATTAAGGATAAAGGAAAAAGCGTTACAAACTATGGCTATAGGATGCCCAAAAATGTGGTTGATTTACTCCATTTCCGGACAAATTTTCAAGCTGATTACTTTGCTTTATGTTACACAAAACAATTATTTTATGTGAAGGCTTCGAGTGATCATCTAAATGGTTATACATAAATGTGCCTCTTCTGGCTAAAGACTCACCCTAGGCGCTAGGCTCCTGTATGAAAACCCTAGCAGAACAGTCGCTTAATCCTAATTCAATTGCTTGTTTACAGCTCTGCTCCTGTAAACAAGACTGCTATTTTCATCTGAGATCCTGGGCCTTCCTAGATATAATCATTTGAAAAATCCTGAGTTACATGTTAAACAGTTATATGTGTGGAATCCACATATAATTGTTTGTATGTGTATATAAATACTTTAAGCAAATATCCCTTACAGTCAACCAACTAATTCAAATCATAAAAGGCTTCCTATTTTCAAAATTAAAAAAACTGTCATTAATTACAAAACATGAGAAACAAATATTTCCTGAATACTTCACTCTAGACCCTTTGCTAGGCCCTGGAGATATAAACACCATCTCTGATGGCAAGGTGCAATAACCAGAAGGGTCAGGCAAAGTTTCCCACAGGAGGCAGTCTTGCATATTAAAGGAACATTAGGAGTTAAGTAATTGGGGCAAAGGGCAGGGCCAGAGGGCAGTGGATATGATTCTTAGCAAAGCCATCACAAAAAGAAATTATACAGTATACACAGAAAACTAATAAAGCAGTTTGGAGTTGCTGACCAATAAAATGTAAGGCAAAAGAAAGCTAAGACAGCAGAGGTAGGAAGAAGACAGAGAATCAGAGCTGTAAAGGGAGCTTGAATTATAGCCTGTGGGTGATGCAGAGCCATTGAAAGATTTTAACCAGGGAAGTTACATCATTGGACATAAAGAATTAATTTTGTTAGGCGAAGCAAAACAACTAATGACCCCAGCTTCCTAAAATAATCATTAGGAAATATTAGGGACATGCTTTATGTTGTAATTTCTTAATTCTTACGATTTTTCTTTTTCTTGGATCGGTTGCTCTGATTATGTGAATAGAATTGATAGCTCTCAACCAAAATGTCATAGAATCAGGAAATGCTCTATAGAGTAGGTAAAATCTCAACTGTACCTTAAAATCTTTATAGGATAAACAGGTTCAAATGAAGACTACAATGCATTTTAACTGAGTATCTATTCATTTAACTATTCATCCATCCAAACTTCTGATACTGGCTCAACACAAGGTTGACATAAGGGAAGCCATATTGTAGAAAAGAAACAATACTGTAACTTAGAATGACCTCTGACTAACTCAGACGTGCTCTGTGGAATTTATGGTTCCTCCCAGCTGCAATAAGTCGATAACTTTGTTACTTTGAGTTCCTTAGGAATGTGATAACCCCTGGGCAGAGAGTCTGTGCTGATAGCCATCTGCAAGGACAACTAAAAGATCAGGTTACAGGGTGTTGCTCTGGTCTCTGATGCATATCCAGTAAAACAAAAGACTATCAAGAACCAAGAACAGATAGATGTCTCCACCCTGAGACTAGATGTCTGCCTCCCCCTGGAAATCAGATGGATGCCCCCACCCTGAGACCAGATGCTTCCCCAACCCAGAGACCAGTCCCCTATATAACTGGCCTATAGTCTTTGTTCTGTAAGATGGGATTTTTTTGGACATTAGTCTGCCGTCTTCCCTCTTCCTAGCAAGCTATGATAAAAAGTTCTTTTTCTCCTACCACCTTGCCTCTTGACTATTGGCATGTCTTGCGGCGGGCAGAAGACCCTCCCCTGCCTTGTGTGGTAACACTTCTATTCCATCCATCCATCCATTCATCCATCAGTGCACCTATCATCTATCTATTGCTGAATTCATTTAAAATATCAAGCTCTTCTTCATCTCCATGCCCTGCACATACTTTCCCTTCCCATTGTGCCTAACAGGATCCTCCTTTTCAGATGTAACGAGTCATTCCAGCCTCATCTAGTACATTTCTTTCTCCAGACCTGGAATTGGCCATTTTTCTAAGAGGTCTTTGTTCCGTTAGTTAGAATATTATATTATCTAAGTGCAAGGGATGCTCATTGTTACTGACTTGGTCATTACTTTTACGAATTGTCAGTGGACAGAGCTAATAAATATATATTATTTTTTAAAGGGAAAATACATCATGAGACCATAGTGACATTTTAACATGTTAATGTTGAATAAAATATGTTAAATATACATGTAGCATGACTCTATTTATATAAAACTCAAGAACATGCAAAACTCAATAGTTTCACTTGTGGATGCATCATAAGGTGGTATGCCTGTAAAACAAAGCAAATAAATGATTTTCATTTCAGTTAGGATATAACTACCTCCAGGGGAGGAGAAGTGTGATCCAGAAGGCGTATTCAGAGGCCCTGGAGTGCTGCCAACGCTCTTTCCCTTGATAGAAAGTGTCTATTAACTTGAGAGTAGTTTGCTAGGTTATATGTATGTTCATACAATTTTCTGTATGTGCTAAAGTTCACAGTATAAAGTTAATTTTAAAAGTTGCTGTGGCCTGCTCTTCTCAACTTTTCTTAAACATCACTGATTTTACTCTTCCCAATTTTCTTTTCCCAACTATTTCAGTGCTAGTTTTGAATATTCCATGCTTTAAAAATTCCATGCACAGCATGTGGAGCTTGCTGGAGGAATGACACCAAAGACTTCTAATAAATGAATATGCTTTAGCTTGTTAGATTAGCTTTACAAGGACTCTTTTTTTTTCCTGCCTGGCACTCTTGGTCCACACATAGGTAATAAACAACCCCATTGTCTCTCATGAGCTGAATTACAAAAGTCCACCATCCCTGTCTCTAGATATTTAATACGTGTTCAATTTATTTTAAACCAAAAATACTTGCTGAGCACTGTGTTGGTGCCCAGAACTGTGCCACCTACTTAATAAGCAGCCGCCCCCATCCCCGGCCTAGACTATGTTCATGAAATATATTGCTGGAAAATTGGATTATTGGGAATCATTTTTGCACTCAAAGTCTATGGCCAGCTAAAAGGCAAATGCTATTTTTATTTATTCAGATTTGAAATTATAAGAAATGAATCTGCTTCTGACATATGCCTTATTTATAATAGGTGCAAGGCCCTGTAAAGTAAAGGTAAATATTATTTTTTTATCCACATCAAATAGACTCCGAGAAGCAGATTATTTGTTTTTGTTTTGTTGTTGTTTGGAACTAACTGATAAGTGGTGGAGCTGGGATTTGAACCCTGGACATAGTTCTTTTACTTTAAATCCTATTCATTCCAAGATTTCATTCCAGCTTCCTCTATCTGCCATACCTGGTGCATCAACTCTACTAATTGCCACAAACATGACCCAATCCTATTTGCAAGTCAGGTTTTTGCCTGTATCTATTTGGTGTCTCACAACTTTCTGAATCCCAGCTCGTTGATGGTAGACCAGAAGACTGGGCACATTGGGCTCCCATATAACTGGATACAACCAAACATACTGACTGAATTTGAAAATATCACTTATTTAGAAAAATTGGCAGCTTTGTTAGGGGATTCTCTTGCCGTTAAAAATGGGATAAAAGCTAAATTCAACATTTTTTGAGGCAATATAGAATAGTAGAAAGAATCTTGTTTGAAAGTTGGGAGATATGAATTTGTAAACACTTTCTGGTGCTTATGTGAGGTAGTAAACAGGCCGGCTAAACTTTGGCAGCTTCCCATTGTTTTACAGGTCCAAATTCCTTTGCATTCCGGCTCTAGCCTAGCTTTCCAGAATCCTGCCTGGTTAACAACTTCAATGTTCTCCTCCTCCCCTCCAGAACACTTATTCCTACTGCCCACCACACAAACACACACACCACACACACACACACACATCCTGATCATTCTGTATTTTGTATCCAGCACGCCATGGACCTTTCAGCCTCAGTGCCAACATATCATTTCTTCCTGAGTCATCAAGACAGTGTCCTGCTGTTTTTGTCAAGGTTACCCACACATGAAATAAACTGACTTAAACTTAACTCAGATAGAAATAGGAGCATATTATGCTTATCCTTATGCTCTCAAAGGAACAAAACACAACTAGGTCTCTTGAGAATATAAGCTGAAGATGTCAGCTACTGAGGTGGTGCTAGAGTAGGAAAACCTAAACTGCAATTTTCTGGAGGCTTTGTGTGGACAAGTCTGTGAGTTAAAATCTTCAGGGCTGGCCACACTTTTACTTCCTAGAGTTCTACAAGGTTCTCACAGTGAATATCAGAGAAAAATCCCCTCATGCTTCTGGAAGGAGAAAGGAAAAGTGGCCATTTTGAAATATGCTGGAGCAGTCTGTTCTTCTTAACAAGGTCTGCCCTCAATGAAAACTGTTTTACCAGTGCCTAATCTATTGGGTTTTTTTCAGAGCCTAACTGACCTGGGGGAAGGGAAATACCCTAGTCTAGCCCACTCTAGCCTTTCACATAGGGAAAAAGAAATACTCCAGCTCCCTCCAGTCATCCTGTCCCACCAAAGTGGGAGCAGGAGGGACTGAGAGGCACTTGTGGAGTTCACAGCTGAGGGGCACAGGCTCACTAAAAGACTGAGACCGAATCACAGGACTATAGAACACTTCCCCTCTCCCCAAACCTTACCACCATGTCACTAAAGGCCTATTTACCAGAGTTCCTTTGACTCAGTACATCATGTCAAGCTTTCAACAAAAGGTTAGAAGGCACATTGAAATAAAAATACACAATTTAAAGAGACAGAGCAAGCATCAGAACAGACTCAGATATGGCACGGATGCTGAAATTATCAGACCAGGGATTTTGAAAAGCTATGATCAACATGCTGAGAGCACATTGCTAATGTAAAAAGTAGACAACATCCAAGAACATGTGGATAATGTAAGAGAAATGGACATTCTAAGAAAGAACCAAAAATTGATGCTAGAGTTCAAAAACACTGCAACAGAAATGAAGAGTTTATACTGCTTGGTGCTCACGGAGCTTCCTGGACCTTTGGTTTGCTTTCTGACATTGAATTGGGAAAATACTTGGTCACTCTTGCTCAGATATTTCTTCTGTTTCTTTCTTTTCTTCTTCTTCTGGTATTCCTATTACATGCTCCTATCATGTGCGTCCCCAGGTACGAAGCCCAGATGGGGCCAGAGGAGAGAGGAGGAAAAGAGGTGCCACAGGGTTTCACCAGCTTATTCTTACTCTTCGTCTTCAGACCAGGAATCTTCTGGTTAAGGCCACATTCAGACACTTCCATTATCTACCAGTTCTCAACAGATGTTCGTCGACCATTACAGATTCCCTGGTGGAGGACCAGGAGCCCATCATTCCCCATCAGAAGCCTGGCCCCACTAATGCCTCTCAGGACAGAGTGGTGCTCAGTCAAAAAACATACCTGAGTGAACCCCAGAGGAAAGTGGTTGTGAGCCAAAGCAAGGAGCACAAGTCTTCCTACAAAGAATAGCTCCCGTGGGCCGGCTGGTGGCATAGTGGTTAAGTTCGCCTGCTCTTTTGGTGGCCCAGGTTTCACAGGTTTGGACCCTGGGCCCAGACATACGCACCATGCATCAAGCCATGCTGTGGCGGCGTCCCACATACAAAATAGAGGAAGATGGGCAAAGATGTTAGCTTAGGGAGAATCTTCCTCACCAAAAACAAAACAAAACTCCCATGGATGCCAAGGGCGGTGAGAGGTCCTCTGCTTTGATGAGCAAGCAATCACACAAGGCCGTCCCCGAATACAAAAACTGAAGCCACTCTCTGGGGATAGACTAAGGGAGAAACCAACCTCTGTGGGTGTCAAGAAAGAGAAGGAAAGAGAGGGCAGCAGCATCAAGAAATTTTTCCCTCCTTGGAGGTAGCTTCAGACAACCACCTCAAAAAGCCCAAGTACAAAGTCTCATAGAAAACCAAACCAAACAAGCAAAGTCCAGAGAATATAGACATGGGAAAGGGGGCAGGGGACTTGTCCAGGCTTAAAGAGAAGATTTCTAACCACCTTAAAGCTCGACAAGGGAAACTAAAAACTTCAAATTTGGATAGAAAGTCATTGGGCTCTCTCCCTGCAGTGGAGGAGGCAGACATGGATGATAAATTCAAGCAGCCCACCACGGCTTTTGAGTCACACCTTAGCCATGACCAGCGCCAGAAGAAAAATAAAGATTGTCAAAACTTTAGTCACTGGACTTGGAGAAAAAGGACTTACAAAAAAATTCTAAAAGCACTAGTAAAAAAATATGGACTCCATTCAGAAATACCTGAAGTGAAGGACAACAAGTCAGAGAAGTTATAGCCAACTGGAGCCAATTCTGCCAAGCTGGAAAAGTTCCCCATGATGCATCACCAGTATCGCCAGACTCCCCATTACCAAGGTTACAGGCCAATTATCATACATTATCTGCCCTCTTCTAACCAAAGGGAAAAGCACTCTCTTCACCCCAGGAAGAAGGAGAAGTGGACTTACTGGATGCAGAATGAATTCTATGATGCAGGTGTATTTGGGCTACATGTGTGTCTATCTCCCAAAAATGAATAAAAGCTGAAAATACAAATAAAGTTGAATTAAATAAAGAAAGAAAGCTATGCTCCTTGTATATCTGAGTTAGTGGAATGAGATTCATACCAGTTACAAATAGTTGCCAGTGACTTTCTTGTGTCTTTCCCCGAGAGCCACATACTCAACATTTATGGAGTCCCTGTTTTTAATGAGCATGGTATTAGCAACTACAAAATGAAATGCCACGTTTTCTTTAAACCTGGAAATCTACTCAGGAAGACAATTTACATGCTAAAGAAAAACCTAGACATGGGATTCTTTAGTCATAACTTTTCAAGCATATTTTGGAAAAAGAGATTTTTGGGTCCAAACTTATACTCTTAATTAACAACTTTCTTTAATATCATTGCTTTAAATGGCATTTCCCACACATCACTTGTAGATTCATCAGCACATAATACACAAAATAATCAGTAAGTGTTCTTAATTCTTTTAAGAGCATGCCCCTTGTGTTTTTTTCATTCAGAGAATTATAGATAAATTTTAGCTTAGTTGTAAAGAACAGAGGTTTTAAAATTTCTAAAGTTTCAAAACATTTGTTTAAGAAAAAGTCAAAGTACCTTGACTAAACCAGGCTAGAATAAAAACGTTAAGAATGTTCATGTTTATAGCTGACAACCCATGCATGTTTGTAAACAGACTGAAAATAATATATATTTTAATAAGCCTCAAACATAGTAGGCATGAAAAATGGCTATTGAATAAAAATATATATATTAATAAAAATGCATTAATATTAGGAAACTTGTCTGAGAATTGAAGTGTTGTAGAGGTTTAATAAATGGACTTTCCTCAGAATCAGTGTTGTGCAAATGCAAATAATTTTTCACTTGCAAATGGTAACATGTATATTGTCTTCTTCTAGCTTGATATTTGAATATAGAATCACAATAAAAAACTGGAGAGAACTTAAAAGAAATTACATGAAAAAGTAATATATGAAGAGTGTTTTAGAATAATGCGTGGCACATAAATGTTATATGTTCTAAATATTATTATTATTACTGATACTGATACTATTAATACTACTACATCTCAAATAAAATAAAAATGTGAAAATATCAATAATTTAAAGTTTAAAGTATCAAGATCTACTTGCAGTCTTTATTTGGATATAGCATGACTATCCAAAAGAAAATCTGCAAAAATATTCTAATAAGAGAGTATAGCATGGTCACAGTATTCAAGGTTATTTTACAAAATCCAATTGCTTTCCTATACACTAGTAATGAATATTTTGAATTAGAATTAAAAAAATACTATTTATAATACTACCAAAAATTGAAGTACATGGAGATAAATCTTTCTAAATATATATAGAATCTGCATGCCAAAAACTACAGAACACTGATGGAAGATCAAAGACTTAAAGAAATTGAAAGGGGCCGGCCCCATGGCTTAGCAGTCAACTGCACGCACTCTGCTACTGGCGGCCCGGGTTTGGATCCTGGGCGCACACTGACACACTGCTTCTCTCGCCATGCTGAGGTCGCGTCCCACATACAGCAACTAGAAGGATGTGCAACTATGACATACAACTGTCTACTGGGGATTTGGGGGAAAAAAACAAACAAGGAAGATTGGCAATAGATGTTAGCTCAGGGCCAGTCTTCCTCAGCAAAAAGGAGGATTAGCATGGATGGTAGCTCAGGGCTGATCTTCCTCACAAAAAAATAAAATAAAATAAAGGAGAATTGTTTAAAAAAAAATGGATGTTTAAAGAAATTGAAAGATTTTGTTCTCGTAGATGGGAAGACTCAATATTATTAAGATGTCAATTCTTCCCAACTTAATCTATAGATTCAGTGCAATCTCAATTATAATAATTGCTGTCAAAAATGAGGGGCAAGGGTAACCATCACTAATTGCTGGTGAATGTGCAAAATGATACAGCCACATTGGAAGAAACTTCGGCAGTTTCTTACAAAACTAAACATAGTTTTACCATATGAACCAGCAAGCACAGTCCTAGGTGTACACTCAAATAATTTGAAAACATATATCCACATAAAAACTTCATGCAAATTTTTATAACAGCATTATTTATAACAGCCAAAAACTGGAAGCAATTAAGATATTCAATAGTTGAATAGAGAACCAAACTGGTATATCTGTACAAGGTAATACTATTCAGTGACAAAAAGGAATACACCATTAAGTTATGCAAATATATGGATGAATTTTTCATGTATATTGCTAAATATCAATGTAAAAGTCTACAAAATGTATGATTCTATTTATATGACATTCTATAAATGCCAAAATTCCAAAGAGGGTTACACAGATTGGCATTTGACACACACTTGGCAATGGAGGTTTAAATAGGTGAAGCATAGAAATTTTTGAGATAGTGAAATTATTCTTTATGACATTGTCATGATGTATACATGACACTAGGTATTTTTCCAAATTTATAGAATTTTACAACACAAAGAGTGAAACTTAATGTATATAAGTTATGAACAATAATTTAGAAGTCTGAGAAATTCAAGGATGGACTAAAGACTGTGACAAATAAATCTAACTGTATTGCATTACAAATGTATGAAGCAACATCACTAGAAAGGTGATGGGTAAAGATGGTAACCTAAGTATCTTAGGAAAAGAGTGAAATACTAAATAATATTAAAGACAAAAGTAACTATACATAAACACTGCTCTGGTTGATACAGTTGTTTCCTACAGAGGTACAGGTTAACAATTCTAAGACCACTATACCTTTATACTGGAAATGAGATATTATGTAATGGACGGCAGATGGTGTGAGCCTGTTTTCATGCTGTTGGAGTAGAAAATTACAGCTAAGCCTGGGGAAATGGCTAAAATAATCCTTATGGTAATGGAATAGAGTTGGTAACATTAATATAAACTTATGTTTAGTTTAATATTGGAACAAATTGATACATATATAGAAATATTTATGTATAGATACATGTATACACACAGGTTATTCATTATATATACATATATGTTCTCACTCTGTCAGCTGAGAGCCCAGAAGAAGT
Source organism: Diceros bicornis minor (assembly GCF_020826845.1). Taxonomy (NCBI): domain Eukaryota; kingdom Metazoa; phylum Chordata; class Mammalia; order Perissodactyla; family Rhinocerotidae; genus Diceros; species Diceros bicornis. The sequence goes on along the minus strand of NC_080749.1, from coordinate 8,991,170 downwards.
GACACCTTAGTAGCAATGAGCATAACTAGTGTCCAGATCTTGGTTTCTAACACCATTCTCCAGAAAAAGGAACCAGTGCACTGTGGAGAATTAGCTAATTATAGGGCTGGAACAGGTAATATACAAGATGAGCCTGGAGCATCTTGTAACACCAGAGAGTAAGAAAGTGTTCAAACAAACACAATTATGGAAGTATTCTAAAGGGAGACAAGAGCCAACTGAAAGAGCTCTCAATGGAAAATTAAATTTGAGCAATTAAAAAAATAAGGTAGTCTTAGACTATCATTCACAGTGTAAAATAAATATTCTTGAATCCATGCTGATATAAATAAATGACTGAATAAATAAATAAATGAGGGAAAATAACAAATCTCCCATGCAGAAGAATTCATATAATTTATGTAGATACTCTATCCTCCAGGAGGTGAAGCATAACTCTCAACTCCAGAAGCGTAGGCTACACATAATGACTTCCTTCTAAAGAGTACAGTATGAAAACTGCAGATAGGAATAACTTTACAGTAGATAAATCTGACAAACATTACCTCAGCAAGATGATCAAGGTTAATATCGACTGTAATGAGTCATATTGATAGTATGCACTACTGATATGATGTGATGAAAATAGCACTTTATCTCTGTGGTTTTCCTCCCCCAAACCTAAACTTGAATGTGATCACAAAAAAAAGAAAAAAAAAAACACAGACAAATTCCAATAAAGGACTGTCTTACAAAATACCTGACCATTACTCCTTAAAACTATCAATGTCCTCAAGAAGAAGAGGCACCTAAGAAACTGTTACAGCTAATAGGAATCCAAGAAGATGTGATAAATAAATGATGTAATGTGGAATACTGAATGGGATCCTGGAACAGAAAAAGGACATTAGTTAAAAGCTAAGTCAAGCTAAATGAAGTATAGACTTTAGTTAATAATAACGAACTAATGTTAGTTTATTAATTGTGGCAAATGTAATAATGTAAGATGTTAATATTTGCAGAAACTGGATGTGGGTTACATGGGAACTTTTCACATCTTTTTAAAAAAATCTAAAACTATTATAAAACAACAAAACGTTTATTTCAAAAAAATTACTGGAAGTCTGAGTCATTACGTAAAAACAAATTAACCAATTGGTGCAAAAAGATAAAAGTAGGAAAGTAAGGAAAGAACAGAAGGAAAATGAATATATATGGAACATCCGTATGATATGGTACTCTGCGAGGCACCTTGCATATGCAATGTAAGTTACTCACTTCATGTCTTATAATAGCATATAAGCATATCTTGTATTCAATTTTTAAATGAATAGATAAGAGAGGTTAAGTGACCTGTCTAATATCAAAATTGTGACAAAGAGTAGTAAGAGTCTAAACCCAGTCTTGTTTATTTATTTACATTTTTTATTTAGTGTGTGTGCGTATATATATATATGTATATATAAACATAGCATAAAAGTTTCCATTTTAACCCATTTTAAGTGAACAATTCAGGAACATTAATTACAATCACACTGTTGTATAATGATAGCCACTAATTCCAAACTTTTTCATCATTCCAAACATAAACTCTGTATCCATTCCCCCCTCCCACCAGCCCCAGGTAAACTCTAATCTACTTTCTGTCTCTATGAATTTTGTTTATTCTACATATTTTATATCAGTAAAATCATACAATATTTACTCTTTTGTGTATGCCTTATTTCATTTGGCATAAAATTTTTAAGGTTTATCTATGTTGTAACATGTACCAGAATTTCATTAATTTATATAGCTGAATAATATTACATTGAATGTAGATTTTGTTTAACTTTATCAGTTTATGTATACTTGGTTTGTAAGGGTTTAAGGGTCAGCTTTTCCATTTCTGAAAAAAATGGCTGTCGGAACTTTGATAAGGATTATGTTAAATCTGTAGATTGCCATCTTAGGTAGTTTTGCTATCTAAACGGTATTAAGTCTTCCTACCCATGAACTACAGGATATCTTTAAATTAATTTTAGGTCTTTCCTAATTCGTTTCAGCAATGTTTTATAGTTTTTGGTGTACAAATATTTCATCTTGTAGGTAAATTTATTCCTAGATATTTTATTCTACTGTATGCTATTGTAAATGAAATTGCTTTTTAATTTCCTCTTCAGATTGTTCTTTGTAAGAGTGTAGAAACACAACTGATTATTGTGTGTTGATTTTGTAGCATTCCACTTTGCTAAATTTATTTAATAGCTCTAGTAGCTTTTTTTGTGGATTCTTTAGGGTTTGCTGTAGTATACAGGATCATGCCTTCTGTGAATACAGTTTTACTTCTTTTTTTCCAACTTGGTTGCTTTTATTTTGTCTGTTTTGTAACTGCCCTGGCTAGAACTTCCAGTACAATGTTGCATAGCAATGATGAAAACAGCCATCCTTGTCTTGTTCCTGATCTTAGCGGGGAAGATTGCAGTCTTTTACCAATGAATATAATATAAGTTGTGGGGTTTTCATTAATGTCTCTTATCATATTGTGGAAATTCACTTCTATTCCTAGTTTTCTAAGTGTTTTTATCATAAAAATTTCTGCATCAATTGAGATGATCATGTGGATTTTTTTTCATTAATTCTATTAATGTGGTGTATTACATTGATTGATTTTCTTTTCTTGAATTTGCTTCCTAGAATAAATTCCACCTGGTCATGATATATAATCTTGTCAATATGCTGTTGGGTTCAGTTTGTTATTTTATTTTTTTTTTTTGAGGATGTGTGTATCTATATTCATTAAGGATATTGGTCTGTTACATTCTTTTTTGCAGTGTCTTTTTCCAGCTTCTGAGTAATGCTGGGCTTATAAAATTAGTTAGGAAGTGTTCCTTCCTCTTCTATTTCTGGAAAAGTTTGAGAAGGATCGGTGTTAATTCGTCTTTAAATGTGTTTTAAAATATAGTGTATTAATAGAAAATTTTAGGTATAGTAAAGTCAAGATCCAGAGCAGGAGATGTTTGCCATTGAAAAGATAATTTGTTACTCGCAGTTTTCAAGAGAAGTCATGTCATGCCAAAGAGAGTGCTCATGGTGAAGCACCAGGCTCTTCCAGGAGGCAAAGGGAGAGGCAGGAACCATGAGCAAGAGAATTTATTATGGTTTCCTAAGGAAAGAAAGAGAAAGGTAGGATAAGCAGACTTAGGATTGGCTAGTTTGAGTCATTTCAGTGGGCTCTGGGACACAGGGTCTATTGCGAGGTATTTGGTACCTGGCCCTGGGGTGATTAGGGCAGGTGTATAGTGGCCCAGACTGTGAAAGCCTGATAAAGATGGTGGTGAGGGTGTGGGTCAGGTTGGTTGGTTTGTATTTGAAAAGTGTGCTTGCAAGTGAATTGCTTATTATCTGTTGGAATCTGCTAGCCAGTTGTTTGTTTTCTTATTGTTGAGGTTTTTGGTTTTTTGTGTGTGTGTGTGTGAGGAAGATAGCCCTGAGCTAACATCTGTTGCTAATCCTCCTCTTTTTGCTGAGGAAGATTGGCCCTGGGCTAACATCCATGTCCATCTTCCTCTACTTTATATGTGGGACACCACCACAGCATGGCTTGATAAGCGGTGCGCAAGTCTGTGCCCGGGATCTAAACCTGCGAACCCCGGGCCGCTGAAGCAGAAGGGGCGTACTTAACCACTACACCACTGGGCCGGCCCCTCTTATTGTTGAGTTTTAAGAGTTCTTTGTATATTTTTCATAACAGTACATTATCAAATACATCTTTTGCAAATATTTCCTCACAGTCTGTGTCTTGTCTTTTAATTCTGACAGTGTATTTCATAGAGCAGATTTTTAAAATTGTAATGAAGTCTAGCTTATCAATTACTTCTTTCATGGATTGTACCTTTGGTGTTGTGTCTACAAAGTAATTGCCATACCCAAGGTCATCTAGATTTTCTCCTGTACTATATTCTAGGAATGTTATAATTTTGGGTTTCATATCTAGGTTTATGATCCATTTTGAGTCAATTTTTGTGAGGAATGTAACGTCTGTGTCTATATAATATTTTTTTTTTGATACTAGATCATGTGTTGAAAAGACTGTCTTTGCTCCATTGTACTGCCTTTGCTCCTTTTCCCAAGATCAGTTGACTGTATTTTCATTTGGGCCTATTTTTGGATTCTGTTCTGTTTAATTTGTCTTTTTATCTATTCTTTCACCAATACCACACTGTCTTGATTACTGTGCCTTTATAGTAAGTCCTGAAGTTGGGTAGTGTTAGTACTCTTTGTTCTCCTTCACCACTGTGCTGGCTGCTATGTGTCTTGTGCTTCTCCATATATACTTTAGAATCAGTTTATTGATATCCACAAAATAACTTGCTAAGATTTTAATTGGGATTATTGCTGAACCTATAGATCAACTGAGAAGAACTGACATCTTGACAATATTGATTCTTCCTATTCATGAACATGGAATATCTCTCCATTTATTTAGTTCTTTTTGATTTATTTCATCAGGGTTTTGTAATTTTCCTCATATAAATCTTGTACATATTTTGTTAGACTTACACCTAAATATTTCATTTTGAGAGGTGCTAATGTAAATGGCATTGTGTTTTTAATTTAAAATTCCACTTGTTCATTGCTGGTATATAGAAAAGTGACTGACTTTTACATGTAAACCTTGTTTCTTGAAACATTGCTGTAATTGCTTACTAACTCTAAGAGCTTTTTTGTTAATTATTTTGATTATTCTACATAGGTAATCATGTCCTTACGAACACAGACAGTTTTACTTTTTGCTTCCCCATCTGTATACCTTTTCTTCCCCTCCCTTTCCTATCCTTGTCTGGTTTTGTCCTATCTTCTTGCATTAGCTAGGACTTCCAGTCCAACATTGCAAAGGAGTGATGATAGGGAACATTCTTGCCTTGTTCCTGAATTTAATGGGAGAACCTTTAGTTTCTCATCATCAGGTATGGTATTACCTGTAGTTTTTCTGTAGATGATCTTTATCATTTTGAGGAAGTTCCCCTCTAATCCTAGTTTACTGAGAGTTTTTATCATGAATATGTGTTGGATTTTGTCAAATGCTTTTTTCTGCATCTATTGATATGATTTTATGATTTTTCTTCTTTGAACTGTTGATATGATGAGTTATATTAATGATTTTCAAATATTTAACTAGCCTTGCAAACCTGGGATAAATCCCACTAGATTGTGGTGTATAATTCTTTTTATACATTGTTGGATTCAATTTGCTGACATTTTGTGTGTGACTTCTCATCTATGTTTATGAAAGATATTGGTCTGTAGTTTTCCTTTTCTGTAATGTTTTTGTCTGGTTTTGGTGTTAGGGTAATGCTGGCTTAATAGAATGAGTTAAGAAGTATTGGTATTCTCTCTGCATCTATCTTCCTGGAGAGGTTGTGAAGAATTGGTGTAATTTCTTCCTTAATTATATGATAGAATTCATCAGTGAACCCATCTGGATCTGATGTTTTCTGTTTTGGAAGGTTATTAATTATTGATCCAATTTCTTTGGTAGATATAGGCCTATTTAAACTATCTGTGTCCTCTTATGTGAATTTTGGTAGATTGTGTCTTTCGAAGAATTGGCTCATTTCATCTGGTTTATCAAATTTGTGGACATAGAATTGTTCATAATATTTCTTTATTATCATTATAATGTCCATAGGCCCTGTCGTGATGCCACTTCTTTCATTTCTGATATTAGTGATGTGTTTTCTCTCTTTTATTCTTAGCTTGGTTAGAGCCTTATCAATTTTATTGATCTTTTCAAATAACTAACTTTTGGTCTTATTGATCTTTCCTATTGATTTTCTATTTTATTGATGTCTGCTCTAATTTTAATTATTTCTTGTCTTTTGCTTACTCTGGATTTAATTTGCTCTTCTTCTAGCTGCCTAAGATGGAAGTTTAGATTATTGATTTTAGATCTTTCTTTTTTTCTAATATATTCATTCAGTGCTATACATTTCCCTGGAAGCACTGCTTTTGCAGCATCTCACAAATTTTGACAGGTTGTGTTTTCAGTTTTACTTAGTTAAAAATCTTTAAAAAATTTTTTTTCAGAGTTCATTTCTTTGACTCATGTTTTATTCAGAATTGTGATGGTTAATCGAAGTATTTTGAGATTTTTCCAGCTATCTTTCTGCTATTGATTTCAAAATAGCTACTTTTCCCCTCCTCCTGCCAGAAGCATAGAGGATTTTTCTTAGCTCTTCACTGTGAGAAGCTGATCAAGTTCCTGGAGGTTAAACTCACAAAAGTGTGAAGGGTCCCTATTTTTGGGCCACCCTGAAGTTTTTACTCTCAGACTTGTTCACACTGAGCCTCCAACAATTTCTCAGTTACAGTTCAAGTTTTCCTTCTCTCCTACTGGTTCCCAGAAGGTTTCTGCTCAGGATTTTTGCTCCAGTAAGATGTGATTCTCTGTATTCTTCTATCTGTCTCTGTTTTTTGTGGTGGTTGTTTGCCCTGTGACGTCATTTTTCTGACAGATCTAAGAAGCATTGTTGAGTTTTTAGTTTGTTCAGTTTTTTATTTGTTAGATTGGAGTGGCAACTTCCATGCTTCTTACATGCTGGAGCAGAAACTAGCAATCTCTGCCTTTTGAATGGAGAGGTGATCCGTTTACATTTAAACTAATTGCTGACAATGAAGGACTTACCCCTCCAGTTAGATTTTCTAAAACATATATTTTTATGTATATCTTATAGCATTTTTATTTCTCTTATTTCTTCCATTATTGCCTTCTTTTGTGTTTATTTGATTTTTTTTTTTTTTTGTAGATAACACTTTTGTTTCCCTTCTCACTTAGTTTATGGACATTTTTTAGATATTTTCTTATGGTTACCATGGAGTTACACTTAATATTTTAAATTTATAACAATCTAGTTCAAATTGATACCAAGTTAATTTCAACAGCACACAAAAACTCTGCTCCTATACATCTCTGTCCTCCCCAACAAATATTGTTGCTACAAATTATATCTTTAAATCTTGTGTACTCAATAACATATTTATGATTGTTTTTATTCATTTATCTTTTAAATCCTGTAGGAAATAAAAAATATATTTTTTACAACTCAAAAATATAACACTGACTTTTATATTTGCCCATGTATTTACCTTTACTGGAGATATTTATTTCTTCACGTCACTTTGAGTTACTGTTTAGTATCATTTAATTTCAACCTGACAGACTCCTTTTTGCATTTTATTTAGGGCAGGTATAGTGGTAACTAATTCCTCATTCTTTTGCTCGTTTGTGAATGTTTTAATTTCTTACTCATATTTGAAGGATAGTTTTGCAGGTTGCGAACTTCTTGGTTATTTCTTTTTCTGCCAGTACTTTATATATTTTATCCACGAACTTCTATCCTTCAGGGTTTTTGATGAGAAATCAGCTGTTAATCTTATTGAGGATCCCTTGTAACTTGATGCATTGCTTCTCTTTTGCTGCCTTCAAGGTCCTGTCTTTCTCTTTGTCATTCAACACTTGTATAAGGTGTCTTAGGTTGGATCTAGTGGAAGCAATCATACTTGTGGTTTGTTTAGCTTGTTGAATTTGTAGATTCACGTATTTTATCAAATTTGGGAAGTGTTTGCGAACTATTTCTTCAAATATTCATTCTACTCATTTCTCTCTTCTCCTTCTGGGACTCCCATAACGTGTATGTTGATCTGTTTGGTGGTATCTCACAAGTCCCTTAGGCTCTGTTTACTCTTCTTCATTCTTTTTCTTTTGTGCCCCTCACACTCAATCATTTTAACTGTCCTGTCTTCTAGTTTGCTGATTCTTTTTCCTGCCGGCTCAAATCTGTTGTTCAACCTCTCTAGTAAGTTTTTCCTTTCAGTTATTGTACTTTTCAGTCTAGAATTTCTGCTTGGTTCCTTTATGTAATTTCTCTCTCTTTATTTATATCCTCATTTTGTTTGTATATGATTTTTTTATTCCCTGTAGTTCATTGCCCATGTTTTTAAATTAGGAGATTGTGACTAGTCATTTATATGCCTAACCATTTTCATTTTATCCCACTTCTCCAGTTAAATAAGGTTGCTTTGGCTCATATATAATCTCTAAAAACCAACTTATAGTATGGGGAAAGTGAAGAATGTGTGTTTACGATTTTTGGAATATCAAAGGATTAGGTAGGCTTATTTAGCAAAGTAGAATAAAAAAAAACAAAGAAAAATGGCAAAATTTACTAGCTGCTAAAACCTATTTGTATGGGTTAAATTTGAAAATCTCTCTTCCTCCACTTCTGTACATATACACTAATCTAATTTCCACACATTCGTCACTTTCCCAGCTTTTTTTCTTGTAGTTGATTTCTAGTTTCATAGCATTATGGTCAGAAAAGATGCTTGATCTGATTTCAATATTCTTAAATTTATTGAGAGTTGCCTTATTTCCCAACATATGGTCTATCTTTGACAACGTTCCATGTGCACTTGAGAAGAATGTGTATTCTGCTGTTTTTGGATGGAGTGTTCTATATATATCTATTAAGTCCACCTGGTCTAGTTTTCCATTTAATTCCACTATTTCCTCATTGACTTTCTGTCTGGATGATCTATCCATTGATGTAAGTGGAGTGTTGAAGTCTCCTACTATTATTGTGTTGCCGTTAATTCCTCCTTTTAGGTCTGTTAATAGTTGCTCTATGTACTTTGGTGCTCCTGTGTTAGGTGCATATATATTTATAAGTGTTATGTCCTCTTGGTGGAGTGTCCCTTTTATCATTATATACTGCCCCTCTTTGTCTATCATTGCCTTTTTTTATCTTGAGGTCCACTTTGTCTGATACAAGTATGGCAGCACCTGCTTTCTTTTGTTTGCCATTAGCTTAGAGTATTGTCTTCCAACCCTTCACTCTGAGTCTGTGTTTGTTTTTAGAGCTGAGATGTGTTTCCTGGAGGCAGCATATTATTGGGGCTTGTTTTTTAATCCGTCTAGCCACTTTGTGTCTTTTGACTGGAGAATTCAATTCATTTACATTTAGAGTGATTATTGATATATGAGGACTTAATACTGCCATTTTAGCACTTGTTTTCCAGTTGTTCTGTATTTCCCTTATTTCTCTTCCTGTATATTTCCAACTGCCAATTCAGTTTGATGGCTCTCTATGATGGTTTTCTCAGCTTTCTCTTTATTTATTGTTTGTGTCTCTATTCTGATTTTTTTTAGTGGTTACTGTGAGGTTTGCATAAAAGATTTCATAGATGAGATAGTCCATTTTCTGATAGCCTCTTATTTCCTTAGCCTAAGCAGGTTCCATCCTTTTCCTCTTCCCCATCTAAGTTATTGTTGTCACAACTTATTCCATTTTGTGTTGTGAGTTTGCAATTAAAATTAAGTGATTATAGTTATTTTTGATATTTTCCTTCTCTTTATCTTTAATGTTATAACTGTTTGCTAACTTGTTCTGATAGAGAGCTGCAAACTTCTGATGTTGTCTGTCTATTTACCTGCTTGCTCAAGGCTTTGTAAACCCTTTTTTTTTTTCAGGTATGAGGGCTTTCTTGATCATTTCTTGTAGGGGGGAGTCTTGTGGTAATGAACTCCCTCAGCTTCTGTTTATCTGGGAAAGTTTTTATTTCTCCATCATATCTGAAGGGTATTTTCACTGGATAGAGTACTCTTGGCTGAAAGTTTTTGTCTTTTAGAATTTTCAGTATATCATTCCACGCTCGCTCCTAGCCTGTAATGTTTCTGCTGAGAAATTCACTGAAAGCCTGATAGGGGTTCCTTTGTAGGTTATGTTCTTCTGCCTTGCTTCCCTTAATCTTTTTCCTCTGTCATTGACTGTTGCCAGTTTTACTAATATATGTCTTGGAGAAGGTCTTTTTACATTGATGTAATTAGGTGTTCTCCTGGCTTCATTTAGATGTAATTCCAGCTCCTTCCCCAGGTTTGGGAAATTTTCAGCTATTATTTCTTTGAACAAGCTCTCTGCTCCTTTCTCCCACTCTTCTCTCTCTGGAACACTTACAGTCCTTATGTTGCATTTCCTAATTGAGTCAGATATTTCTTGGAAATTTTCTTCATTTCTTTTTGGTCTTAGTTCTCTCTCCTCCTCCATCTGAAGTGTTTCTATATTTCTCTCCTCTAAATTACTAATTCTGTCCTCCATAATATCAGCTCTGTCATTTAAAGATTTCAGATTTTTCTTTATCTCATCCATTGTTTTTTTCATCTCCAACATTTCTGGGTTGTTTTTTTATAGTTTCAATTCTTTTCTGAAGAATTCCCTCTGTTTATTAATTTTATTGCTGATTTCATTGGGCTGTCTTTCTGAGTTTTCTTGTAACTCATTGAGTTTCTTTATGATAACTATTTTGAATTCTCTGTCATTTAGCTTGTAAAGTTCTGTGACTTCAGGGTACTTTCGATTTGTGGGTACTTGTCATTTTCTTTCTGGTCTGGAGCGTTATTATACCTCTTCATCCTATTTGATGGGGTTTACCAGTGCCATCATATAGTGGTTGTATCTGGTCACAGATTCCACCTGCCGCCACTGTGAGGGGCAGGAGCTGTGTATTCTGAGCCTGCTGTGATCCCTGGCAGCTGTGCCTGTCCTTTGGAAGCTGTGCTGACCAGAGCCTATCTGCATTTGCCTGCTGGCCACCTAGTTACACACATAGGTGCACAGGTGCTGTGGCGGGAGTACCCTACTCTGGCCAACTGGCCAAGCTGGTGCATCAGGCTGGGGGGAGGGGCACTTTCTTTCACATGTGCTATCCCAGGGGCACTCCCGCTGTGCACTCACTGTCTAGAGGGTTTATAGGAAAACAAAACATCTGACACACAACTGGCTAAAATTAACAATGTCTGGCTCACAATCAAAATAATCAGGCATGCAAGAAGCTGTAAAATATGACCCCTCCTATGTGAAAAAAAATAATCAAAAGTAACTCAGACTGACATGTAGAATTAGCATACAAAGACATTAAAATAGTTATAACTATATTGCATACATTCAGAACATTAAGGAGTGATATGAAGATATTTAAAAGACCTAAAACAGGGCCAGCCCCAGTGGCCTAGCAGTTAAGTTCAGTGCACTCCACTTCAGTGGCCCAGGTTCAGTTCCTGGGCACAGACCTACATCATTTGTTGGTGGCCATGCTGTGGCAGTGGCCCACATACAAAATAGAGGAAAACTGGCAATAGACGTTAGTTCAGGGTCAATCTTCCTCAGTAAAAAAATAAATAAATAAACGGGCTGGCCCAGTGGTGTAGTGGTTAAGTTCATGCACTCCACTTCAGTGGCCTGGGGTTAGCAGGTTTGGATCCCCAGTGTGGACCTACATCAAGCCATGCTGTGGTGGCATCCCACATACAAAATAGAGGAAGATTGGCATAGATGCTGGCTCAAGGCAAATCTTCCTCATTAAAAAAAAAATTAAAAAAAATTAAAAAAATTAAAAACAAACAAATAAATAAAAAAATAAAAGATCTAAAACATATCTCTCGAGATGAAAACTTTAGTGTCCTAAATGAAAATATACTAAATGAGCTTACATAAATATCAAATATTGCACAAGAAAAGGTTAGTTAACATGAAGACATAGTAATAGAAACTGTACAAGGTGAAACACGATGAGTAAAAATAATTTTAAGAAATGAATAGAGCTTCACTGAGCTGTAGGACAACTTCACGCAGCCTCAGATACATGTAAATCAAGTCCTCAAAGTGTTGGGAGAAAAATTATTTGAACACATAATGGGTGAACTTTTAAAAAATTTGATAAAAACTATTAACCCACATATCCAGGAAGTTCAATGACTCCAGCACAAGATTTATGATGAAAACTACACCAAAACCTATTGTAATCAAATTTCTTAAAACTAATGAAAAAGAAAAAATCTTAAAAGCAACCAGAGGAAATAGACATGTTATAATCACAGGAAAGGGGAGAAGAATGAGAGCAAATTTCTCATCATATACAATGCAAGTGAGATAATAGTGGAGAAAGATCTTTAAAGCACTAGAAGGAAAAAAACAAAAACCTGTCAACCTAGAATTCTATTTCCTGCCAAAATATCAGTCGTGATATAGAATCCTTAAGCAACACTATCAAGACCTTGACATAATTTACATTTATAAAACACTGCATCCAAGAATAGCAGAATATGCACTCAAGTGCACATGAAATATTTTTAAGATAGATAGAAAATATTCTAGGACAAAAATGCCAACTCTCAATAAATTTAAAAGCATTCAAGTCATAAAAACTATGTTCTCTGAAAATTAGAAATAAATAACAGAAAGATCTCTGGAAAATCCCCAAATATTTGAAATTAAATAACACATTTCTAAATTACCCACAAGACAAAAAATAAATCGAAACAGATATTAGAATTTATTTTGAATTGAGTCAAAATAAAAATGTACAATATCAAAAATTGTGGGTTGCTGCTGAAGCAATTCACAGGAGAATTTTACATTATTAAATGACAATATTAGAAAAGAAGAAAGGTCTCAAATCCATGTCCTCAGTTTCTTCCCTAATAACCTAGAACAGGAAGCCTAATTAAACCAAAAGACAGTAGAAGGAAAGAAACAATAAAGATCACAAAAAATGATTAAAGTATACCAAACGAATAAGAAATAATACCAATTCTACACAAACTTTTCCAAAAAAATGCAAAGGAGGAAATAGTTCCTATTTCATTCTATGAGATCAGAATTACCATGATATCAGAACCACAAAAAGGAAAATAGGGACCAATACTCCCTCCTGAACATAGATGCAAAAATCCTAAATAAAGTTTTAGTAAATCAAATCCAATGATATAGTAAAGGGATAAGATATAATGACCATGTGCAGTTACTCCAGGAACACAAGATTGATTTACTATTTGAAAATCAATCAACATATCACACTATTAACAAATGTAAAAAATAGAAACCATATAGTCATCCCAATAGATGCAGAAAAAACATTTGTCACAACCCAACAGACTGCTGTTATGAAGACTTGCAGCAAAGTAAGAACAGAAGGGAACTTCCTCAGAAGTGTGTAATCTCATCACATGGGACCACAAAGACTAAGACAAAGACTTTGGCTCCTGCTTTGGTGGTATGAGGTCATTGTGTAATTAGATATGGAGTGAGGGTTCGAATCTGGTCTGTTTGATTTCAAAACCAGGCCCCCTCTTTATCAGACTACACATATCAGGATTCAAATCTCATAAAGAGCTCTCTCCTATAGTTCATACTTTAAACATTTGGTAGAGGAGTATAAAATATACAAGAATGAGATTTTAGTGGCCAAACATAATTTCACATTACCTCAAGTTTTTTGTTTGTCTCAAACATCCTGAAGGGAGAGGCTATGCTCTTTCTTTCTCTCTCTCTCTTTCTCCTTTCTCTCCTCTCTTGTCTCTCCCTCCCTTCATCTATTTCCTCATGTCTCCCTCATCCAGTTCCCTCACATATTGCGACTTTTCCAGTATCTCTTCATCTCTTTTTAAAATCGCACAAACCATCCTCCTTACTCTCTAGCCTTGCCTCTCTCCTTCTTGTTGGACAGTGGGATTTCAACTCCCCATCTCTGGCACCTGATGTTTTTGGACTAATGGAGACCAGGTGGCTCTATTTCTTATCTATTTACCCTGCCGCAGGCAGATTCTCCTAGGGAATGTATGTATTCGGGTCTTGTTGCTTTACTTGAGAGGATCAGGCTTCTCTGTCTCTGTCTGTGCCACCCCCTTCCCTCTTTTCTCCAGCTCTGTAAATGAGAGATACGATGAATTTGCATGTTTAATATTTGTGTGTGTGTGTGTGTGTGTGTGTGTGTACGGATAAGGAGTGAGCAGCATCCAACCAGATTGAATGGCTTAAATGAATAGCTGAGCAATCAAAGCAGCTGGTACTCTGAGCCCACTGCATGCTAGCTAAGTATTAGCTCCATATGTACCACCTGTGTGTATTCAGTGTCTAGCTATATGCTCACTCATGTAATTTTCTAATTGTATCATGTGTATATGACAATTATAAATACATACTTTAAAAAAATTATGATAAGTGCATAACAAAATTTACCATCTTAACAATTTCTAAGTGTATAGTTCAACAGTGTTAAATATATTCACACTGTTGTGCAATCAATCTTGAGAACTTTTTTTACCTTACAAAACTGAAACTCTGTACTCATTAAAAACTCCCCAATTCCCCTTCCCCCCAACCTCTGCAACCACCATCACCTTTCTGTTTCTGAGTTTGACTACTCTAGATAGCTCAAACAAATGGAATCATATAGTTATTTCTCTTTTAGTGATTAGCTTATTTCACTTAGCATAATTTCCTCAAGTCTCAAGTTTCATCCATGCTGTAGCATGTATCAGAATTTCCTTGCTTTTTAAAACTGAATAGGGGGCCGGCCCCATGGCCTAGTGGTAAAGTTTGGCATGCTTCACCTTGGTGGCCCAGGTTCCATTCAGGGCGAGGACCTATACCACTCGTTGGTGGCCATGCTGTGGTGGTGTTCCACATACAAAATAGAGGAAGATTGGCACAGATGTTAGCTCAAGGCAAATCTTCCTCAGCAAAAAAAAAAAATAGATAAAAATAAAAAAATAAAATTGAATAATATTCCATTATATGGATATACCACCTTTTGTTTATCTATTTAGCACTCGATACACAAATGGATTGCTTCTATCTCTTGGCTGTTGTGAGTAATGCTGCTATGAACATGGTTGTACAAATATCTCTTCGAGATTCTGCCTCAATTCTTTTGTATATATACCCAGAAGTGGAATTGTTGTATGATGTTGTAGTTTTATTTTTAATTTTTTGAGTAACCTCCACACTGTTTTCCAGAACACCTCCACCATTTGACATTTTTACCAACAGTGCAGTAGAGTTCTAATTTCTCCACATTCCTACCAACACTTGTTATTTTCTGGGTTTTCTTTTTTATAGTAGCTAACCTAATGTTTTCTGAGGTGACGTATGATCCTTTCATTTCTTAAAGATTGAGGGGTGTCTTTTTGGGCCGGCCCTGTGGTATAGCAGTTACGTTCGCGTGCTCTGCTTTGGTGGCCTGGGGTTCACAGATTCGGATCCTGGTAGTGGACTGATGCACCACTTGTTACGTCATGCTGTGGCAACGTCCCATATAAAGTAGAGGGAGATGGACACGGATGTTAGCCCAGGGCCGATCCTCCTCAGCAAAAAGAGGATTGGCATCAGATGTTAGCTCAGGGCTAATGTTCCTCATGAAAAAAAAGAAAAAAAAAAGATTAAGGGGTGGTTTTTTTTATTGTTTTTGCTTAATACAGTCCTGAGCGTATAGGAAGTATTCAATTTATAACAATAAGTCATTGACAGAAAATTATACTGGTGGAAAAAACATACTTTTGCTGATAAATAATTTCTACAAAAATATTGAAACACATAATGTAAAATTTTAAAGCACATTCTCTTGTTATTATAAACATATTGGGAGCTTTATGCAAGGCCACTAGTTCACATTATCTACACATGACCAGGGAACTACAGAGCGACTTTCTGATGCATTATTCATCCCTTATGGAGGTATTCCTGCTTTTCTATGCTGATCCATAAATGCATGAGAGCTTAATTTAACCTGATGTCACTCCCTAAAGCTGGTGCAGAGCTCCACCATTTCTGCTGTCATAGTTAAGGGGGGGTCAAGTGACATTGACAAGGGAGTCCTGAATACGAGGATATATTTATGATTCAGACATAATTACCACGGTGTAGTCAAATTAATATTAAATTTATAAAAGCTATGTTCTCTAAATAATCTATTTATTATTTAAAGGTATCCCTGGGTTCTCTCAAGCCAGGACTGCTGTTCTAGCAGGGCTGAGGCATGCCAGGAACAGAGAGCAGACAAATTGTTCAGTGAGGTTTAATTTTTTATGTGTGTTTTATACATAAGTAAATTGGAACATGGAGATTAGATCACACTCCAGCTGTTTCTTTTTAAACTATGTTGTCCCTTTTATGCTCCTCCAAGATAATAATAAGCACTTTCTCCTCCCTGGGGTTACACAAGAACACAGCACTAAAGTGATGTTAACCTGAGTCATGTGCAGATCATCGCATGTCCTTTCTTCAGGCAACGGTCACCACAGATGCTTCCCTTTGCTGGTGCCATCAACCTGTTCTTTAGGTTTTTATTGAGTTAATCTATAACCATGAGAGTCAGGGAGGTTAAATTAAGCACCAAAGGTCACCTATATGTTAGTGTGTGAGGTGTGACTGTGTTACTCAGCAAAGCAGTCTATTCTATTCTGCTCTTAATTAGGCTGTGTATTGAATGTAGTCAAAAATGCTTTCCTCCTGGATAAACTTTTATTTCAATTTACTAACACATTGCCTGTATTTTCCATGCACTTTCTCTAGATGAAATACATACTGAAAGAGATGGACATAAAAACATATCAGTCTCACTACAATAACTTTCAAAAATTGTATATGGATAAAAATTTATATAGGCTAAATAAACTAAATCATGTAACAGGTGTTCATTGATTATTTACTATATCTAATGTACTCTTTAGGCGATCTCAGATTAAAAAAATACTAAGTAAATGTATGGTCTCTGTGTGGAAGGAACATAGTTACTGGTTATGAGGAGAAGACATGATCATACTATAGCCCAAATCCCCTACGAAGCACAAACATCCTGCACGAAATGTGCATCCTCGAAGATACTGTCCATTCAAGGACCCCCCTAAACAGTGAATCTGGCTTGTTTTAGCACCTGACAGCTTCTCCTTCCTGAATGTCACCCCTGAACATCTTTCCTTTTCAAAAGATCACTTTCTCATAAAGGAGACCAGCCCAAGAAAGATAGACTAATAATGACTGTGAAAGGGCATAAATATGATGCAAAAACTTTGGACTTTGTCAACTTTATGGTGCCAGTGAGCTGTGCAGAAACCTAAAAAAGTAGTGAATTGAGCTCCTTGGATAGATGAGGTTCAAGATGTTTTGACATGTTATCAAAATCCAATAAAGTAACTATGTTATATCAATAATGCAGAGCATTTGCATAATTTACAAGTGCTCGTTAGGAGGCTAATGTTCATACCCCTTAAGTGACTGAGGCAGCTGCTTAAATGTGTTTGTTCAATTTCCTTGTCAGTTATAACAGTAAGCTGGCATCTATATGACATTTTTCCTCTTGAAATGTTAATAGATTTCTGTGTCTCCTGCTTGTCACTAGTAAGGCACTTAGAGTACCTTCAATAAAGGTACTCTATAAATACAAAGGTCATACTTTTCCCTATTTTTAAATGGTGTTTTTTTCCCCTACAATTGTAACTGTTTTCATTCTGTAATCTTCCTAATTTGTTGTATGATTCCCTCTTTGAGTATCAGATAATATTTCAAACATCTGTCCTTACGGAATTGCCATTATATTACTGGACATACACTAAATTAGACATTTATCAAATACCTTGGTTCAAAGGCATATGGAATCCTCTAAAATATATTATTTTTTACCTTTAAATTGGATTTGATAACGAGAAAAAATGCCTGTAAACTATTCCTACCCTCACCTAGAAATCTTTAAACAAAGTGATTTAATTCATCTGTGAACATTAAAGTGGGAAAATTTAAGAGCACTAAAGCGTTTGCCATTATCTTCAAGATTTTGTGTCTTTAGCTGGGGAATCAAAATATTTGAGCCAATTAGGGAAAAAAAAACTACAAATAACACAATACTAAGCAACACAAACAATAACTACTATAGGAAGTTTAGATCAAAGAAAGTGTATTTATCACATGGATAGGAAAAAAGGAAATTATATTCATAAATAATAAACACATGTAAACAGATTATTTTATACAGAAGGTCTGACTTATGTCAGACTTAAATAATAAGGTATTTAATTTTACCAAAAGTAATTACTAAGAAACTTTCCATGTTCCATGACAATAAAATCACAGCCAAGAGTCACCTCTGGCATCAAAGGGTTCAATAGAGGTAATTGACACACAAACAAATATTGTATAACTTGGAAAAAAGTTAAAATAACAAAGGCATGACTGGAACCTAAGGCGATCAAAAGGAGGGATTCATTAAGATTTGTTTGTGGTGACTAGGGGATAAAAATGTATGCTAATGGATGCACTTGTAGGACCATGCTGGGTAGAGTATAATACAGTTTGCATAAACTGCCAAGAATGAGGGTATATTAGCTTCCTATTGGTACTGTAACAAATTATCATAAATTTAGTGACTTAAAACAACAGTAATGCATTGTTTTACCTTCCTGGAGAAGTACAGCCTGGGTCTCACTGGGCTAAAATCAAGGTACAGGCAGGGCTATATTTCTTTCTGAAGGCTCTAGTTTTCCCTTTGTCGCAGTATACTCGGACCATAGCCAGGAAAAGTTCTCTACTTTTATGGAGTGATTAAATTGATCACACCTGGATAATCCACAATACTCTCATCTCAAGGTTCTAAATTTACCAAATCTCTTTGACATGTAGAGTAACATACTCACAGATTCCTGGGGTTAGGATGTGGACATCTTTGGGGGACCATTATTATGCCTACCATAGAGAATATTTCAAGTGTGCAGAATTTTTGTTTTCTTTCTTTCTTTTGTTTTATCAACTAATGTTTTCCTATTGACCATTGTATGAAAAGCTTTTTGTTAGATATCATAACAGTAAATCCCTATTTTACAGGAATGCAGTCAGAAAGACACACAGATAGATACTTAGATATACAGATATAGAAATACACATAGTTGCCAATATAGCTATGGTAAAAATGTATGTAGGTAATTTATGTATATATAATCTTTATGTCATATCATTTGTCTTCCACACTTTCTACAGTATCTAAAACAGGGCTGTGTGCAGAAGAGAAATTTGGCAAATATCTACTGATGAATAAAATGAGAGTTCTCTCTCTTTTTGCTGTATATGTTTCTTAAACTCCTGAAACTTTAGAAAGTTTTCACCGTGGGTGCTCAAGCCTGTAATGAAGCACTGTAATGGTCCTATTATATCAATAAAATTATAAATAACACATAAAGCAAACAATTTATTACATTATATTCATTATTCCCTCCTCTCTTGAGCAGATAGAAAATACAGGCACTTGCTGTTGACCCTAATTCGTCACAGAGTTGAAACCAAATGGGCACATTCTGCCCACTGTGCCCTACCCTGCAGTGCCAAGGACTGTGTAATGACGCCATCTCCTTATATTCCAATCACTGTGTGTGCATGGAGGTAATTCATGTGAGTCATGTTTATAACAGCATTGACAACAGATGGTTTTTGCAATGGAGCCTCACAGGCAAGAGCTGAAGAAAGGGAGAGGGCCCTGTTTGAGTTATAGGGCTGTGCAGAGCGATACAAGAAGCAACACACTCTGCAGCTACTGTCATTACCTCAAATAAATACTCGTTGAATAGAAGGCGTCAGTATGCAATCTTTCTCTTTAAGGGTAGTACAACAGGCAGTTAACTATCAATGATAAAATGAGTCTTTCCCCACTGTGAACTTATTCTCTGAAAAAAAAGTGACCAAGATTAACTGAGTTCAACAAATCTTCAATAAGTAAACACTTCAGGCCAGGCACATTGCCAGTCGCTGCTAAACACACTGTTAAATGAGGAGTTAGTTTTGGGCTCTGTTCTCAAAGAGCTAATAATTTAGTTGACATAATGACATAAAAATACACAGAACATGTTGATATATGTATGAGATATAAAGAGAGTAAAGAGGAGAAACTACATCCAGGGCTTTGCAACAGAAGGTTTCATAAAGGAGGGGATTTATGGATGACTTTTGTCATATCCTTTATTTCTTAGTCATTTAGAACAGTGTTTCTCTATTTTTTTGTCTCAAGATCCCTTTACACTCTTTAAATTTTATTGAGGACCCTGAAGAGGGTTTATGTGAGTTATAGCTATAAATATTATTATTAGAAATTTACAATTTCTTTTCTTTCTTTTTTTTTTTTTTTGGTGAGGAAGATGTGCCCTGAGCTAACATCTGTTGCCAATCTTCCTCTTTTTTTCTGAGGAAGATGGGCACTGAGCTAACATCTGTGCCCATCTTCCTCTACTTTATATGGGACGCCACCACAGCATGGCTTGACAAGTGGTGCATCAGTGCTCGCCTGGGATCCGAACCTGTGAGCCCGGGGCCGACGAAGTGGAGTGCA
Organism: Diceros bicornis minor; assembly: GCF_020826845.1. NCBI lineage: Eukaryota > Metazoa > Chordata > Mammalia > Perissodactyla > Rhinocerotidae > Diceros > Diceros bicornis. The sequence continues at coordinate 8,971,010 of NC_080749.1, read as the reverse complement.
CGCACTTAACTGCTACGCCACTGGGCCGGCCCCTAGAAATTAAAATTTTAAAAATTTAATTATTTATTTAATGTATTTAAAGTAATGGCAAACATATATATTATTAATAATATTTTCATAAGGGCCGGCCCAGAGGCATAGTGGTTGAGTTTGCGGGCTCTGCTTCGGCAGCCTGGGGTTTCGCAGGTACGGGTCCCAGGCATGGACCTACTCACCCCTCATCAAGCCATGCTGTGGCAGGAGTCCCACATATAAATCAGAGGAAGGTGGGCACGGATGTTAGCCCAGGGACAATCTGCCTCAGTGAAAAGACGAGGATTGGCAACAGATGTTAGCTCAGGGTTGATATTCCTCACCAAAAAATAAAAATAAAAAAATAAAATAAAATAATATTTTCATGAAAAGTAACTATATGTTTTAAAAAAGAACAATTTATTGAAGACAGTGTTATTGGCTTACATTTTCATATCTCTTTAATGTCTGGTCTAAAAGAAGACAGTCATATTCTCATATCTGCATTCAGTCAATTGCAGTATGTTTTTTTTGTTCTAAGTATATGAAGATAATTCAGTTCACATAGATATGTGGTTGGAAAAGAGAGAATTTATTTGAATAGGCATTTCAGATCATTGTGAATAACGTTCTTTGATACTACATCGGAACTTAACAAATGGTACTTTCTTAAGATTAGTTAAAAGGTAGTATCTAAAAACATTTCAAAAAACTTTTGAAGTCTGTTACACTAAAATTAATTGGTGTATCTTACATTTTGAATAAATCTTTCATCCATGAATGATTTTGTAACATGGTGATTTGGTCATTTAGAACATATCAATCCAATAATTTATGCAGATCTCCCAAACTTGGACACACTTTATCATACAATATCAAAAAATCACAATCATTAATAGCATCACAAATCTCCTCAGAAAAATTTTGGATATTGTGACACTGTCATATTCATATTGGCCAATACAAGTTTTACAAAATCCAATTTTCATTTGAAATCTTGGAATTTATTATTGACAAAAATCTTCAGTTTTTGTCCTTGAGGTGACAAGTTCACTTTTTTCATTTTCATCAAAATGTCTGTCAAATATCTAAGTCTGAATAACCATCGTTTGTCTCTCAGCATTCTTTCAGGTAAAAATTGGGTTCCATGAAAGATGCAAGTTTAGCTTGTAAGTCAATCACACAAGTGCTTTTCTTGAGGCAACCATTGTATTTCAGCAGGAAGCAGAAATACTTCATGTCTCCTTCTGATTTTTTTCACACAAAATATTAAAAGGATGTGTACCATTGAAGCATAATTAATTAATTTAAAATAATTAATTATTACTTCACCAAGAATATTCTTAAGTGAAACTGGCATTTTATTTTTTTCTGCAAGTATATGGTGGTGAAGAACACAGTAACAGCTGGCATTAAGTTTGGTGCCTCTGCTTGATTTGTGCTAAGGCCTATCAACTTTACCCACCATCACTTTTGCACCATCAGTGCAAATGTCAACACAGTGAAAGAGACAAATAACATCTTGGTTTTATTATGAAAATAATTTTGACCTTTAAGACCCCTAAAAAGGTCTTGGGGACTGCAAAGAGTTTATGAAGCACATACTGAGAGCTACTAATTTACAAAATATAGAACAAAATGTAGCAGAACAAAAAAATAAAATAAAAACAAATAATACCCCCAAATCATCCAATGTTGACATTTTGGTGCATAGTTTTCCAGACTTTTTTTTTTTCTGGAAAGACCATATGCCACACATAGGGACAGGTATATAGTAGGCAATAAGGAAGTTTTTGTTGGCTAACTGTACAAGGAACACACACACACACACACACACACACACACAGCATATACTCTGGATCTACACCATCCAAAATAGTAGTCAGTAGCCACATGTGACTATTTAAGGCTAAATTAAAATTTTCTTTTTTACTTTATAATATACCAAGGTCACATAGGGCTTCTTTATTCGGTCTCTACTAGTATTTACCTCATTAACTTACTGATTAATAAATATATAACTATATACATATACTATTTAATCAATACTATAAAGTTTTCAATATCTTTGTGTATTTTTTCTTATTATTGCCTCATTTTCAATTCACAAATTTGAAATTTCTGGGTTAAAGTGGTACGCATTGTTTAGCATTTTTAATGCATGTTTTTAAACTATATCCCAAACACCTATAGCTTTTTAAACTGCCTCTAATATTGTGTGAATATGGCCATATTTCATACCAACTGGATTTTATTTCTTTTTTTAAAGTTTGCCTCATCAATCTGATCAAAACTATGGTAAATTATAATGTTAATTTGTATCATTGGTTTGATTTCCTTGAGCAGAACTTTGAAAGAAAATTGGACAATTTCCATGTTGTAGGACTCGGGGGATAAGGAGGATGAAAGTAGGGCTGTCCAGACAGAAGAAAGACAGACATGAGCTCCAATGATTTAACTGAAGAATGTTTCTTTCTAGCATATGCTAGTTGATCAAACAAATTTCAGGTGCCTATGGATACGTTATGGTCATTCTGAAAAAGCAAGAGGAATCCACAAAGTTCATCAAGACTGGTGACACCACACACAAACCAAGATGCTATGAAAAGGTTTATTACTTACATAATTGAGGTCTCTGAGGATAGCAGGGACTCCCTCTCAAGCAGTTCCAAAACTCCTTGGTAGAGTAAGAAAAGGAGAGTGGCCTGGGTGCTTACTCTGGTTAGGGGTGAGACTGGTGTGAGAGTTCTCATGAGCAGGTGGGACTTGTGTGGTTAGGATCCTCCACTGGTACTAAAGAAGAGAGCACCCAGGCTTTCTTATCGATTTGCCCAGAGGTTCGGCACAAGGAAAAGAGAAAGGAGTAAGAATTAAAAGCTGTCAGTAGGTAACAAGACACTACTAAACAAGCAATGAGTCATTGAAGAAATCAAATAAGAAATAAAAAAACATACATAGAGACAAATGAAAACAGAAATATTACATACCAAAATCTTTGGGATGCAACAAAAATGATTCTAAGAGGGAAGTTCATAGCAATATAGACCTACCTCAAGAAAAAAGAAAAATCTCAAATAAACAATCTAACATTACACCTAAAGGAACTAGAAAAAGAAGAGCAAACAAAGCCCAAAGTCAGTAGAAGGAAGGAAATAATAAAGATCAGACTGAAAAATCAATGAAATAGAGATTAAAAAGTTAATACAAAAGATCAATGAAACCAAGAGCTAATTCTTTGAAAAGATAAACAAAATTGGCAAACTTTTAGCTAACCAAGAAAAAAGAGAGAGGGCTCTAATAAACAAAATCAGAAATGAAAGAGGAGAAGTAACAACCAATACCACAGAAATACAAAGGATCATAAGAGACTACTGCAAATAATTGTAGGCTAAGAAATTGGACAACCTAGAAGAAATGGATAAACTTCTAGAAAAATGCAGTTTTCTAAGACTGAATAATGAAAAAATAGAAAATCTGAATAGATTGATTTCTACTAAGAGAATTGATTCAGTAATCAAAAACCTCCTAACAAACAAAAGTCCAGAACTAGACATTCACTGTGAATTCTACCAAATACTCAAAGATTTAATACCTATCTTTCTGAAACTCTTCCAAAAAACTGAAGAGGAGGGAATGCTTTCAAACTCATTTTAGGAGGCCAGCATTACCCTGATACCAAAACCAGATAAGAACACCCCAAAAATAAAATTACAAGCCAATATCATTGACAAACTGAACATAGATGCAAAAATCCTCAACAAAATACTAGCAAACTGAATTCAACAATATATTAGAAGGATCATACACCTTGATCAAGTGGGATTTATTTCAGGGATGCAAGGATGTTTCAACATCTGCAAATCTATCAATGTAATACACCACATTAACAAAATGAAGGATAAAAATCATATGGTCATCTCAATAGATGCACAAAAAGCATTTGACAAAATTCAACATCCACTTACGATAAAAACTATCAACAAAGTGGGTATGGAGAGAATGTACCTCAACATAATAAAGGCCATGTATGACAAAATCATAGTTAACATCATACTTAGGGATGAAGAGCTGAAAGCTTTTCCTCTAAGATCAGGAACAAGACAAGGACATCCATTCTCACCACTTTTTTTTTTTTTTAGGTGAGGAAGATTGGCCCTGGGCTAATATCCATTGCCAATCTTCCTCTTTTTTGCTTGAGGAAGATTCTCCCTGAGCTAACATCTGTGCCAATCTTCCTCTATTTTATATGTGGGTCACTGCCACAGCATGGCTTGATGAGTGGGATACGTCTGTGCCTGGGATCCAAACCCATGAACCTGGGCCACCGAAGTGGAGTGTGTGAACTTAACCACTACGCCACCAGGCCGGCCCCCACTCTCACCACTTTTATTCAACATAGTATTGGAAGTCCTAGCTACAGCAATTATGCAAATAAAATAAAATAAAAACAAAAATAAAAGGCATCCAAATTGGAAGGAAAAAAGTAAAACTGTCACTATTTGCAGATGATATGATACTGTATATGGAAAACTCTGAAGACACCACCAAGAAACTATTAGAATCAATAAATAAAATCAGGAAAGTAGCAGGATACAAAATCAATATATGGAAATCTGTGCTGTTTCTATGAACTAATAACAAACTATCAGAAAGAGAAATTAAGAAAATAATTTCATTTACAACTGCATCCAAAAAAAATAAAATACCTAGGAAGAAATTTAATCAAAGAGGTAAAAGACCTATGCACTGAAAACTATAAGATACTGATGAAAAAAATAGAAGAAAACAATATTCTGTGCTCATGAATTGGAATAATTAATATTGTTATAATGTCTACACTGCCCACAGCGATCTATAGATTCAGTGAAATCCCTATCAAAATTCCAATGCCATTTTCTACCAAACTAGAAAAAATAATTCTAAAATTTATATGGAAGCACAAAAGATTCCAAATAGCCAAAGCAATCTTGAGAAAGAAGAACACAGCTGGAGGTATCAGGCCCCCTGATTTCAAGCTATCCTACAAAGCTATTGTAATCAAAACAGTATGGTATTGGCATAAAAACAGATACACAGATCAATGGAACATAATTGAGGGAACAGAATTAAATCCACTCAAATGCGGAAAATTAATTTATGACAAAGTAGCCAAGAATATACAATGTAGAAAGGACAGTCTCTTTAATAAATGGTGTTGGGCAAACTGGACCACCACATGCAAAAGAATGAAACTAGACCACTATCTTACACCACACACAAACTAACTCAAAACTAACTTGAGTGTAAGAAGTGAAACCATAAAATTCCTAGAAGAAAACATAGGCAGTAAGCTCCTTGACATTGGTCTTAGTGATATTTTGTGGATCTGAATCCAAAGGCAAGGGAAACAAAAGCGAAAATAAACAAATGAGATTACACAAACTAAAATGCTTCTACACAGTGAAGGAAACCATCATCAAAATGAAATGGCAACATCCTGAAAGGGAGAAGATATTTGCAAATCATATATATCCAATACAGGGTTAATATCCAAAATATATAAAGAACTCATGCAACTCAACAACAACAAAAACAAACAACCTAATTAAAAAATGGGCAGAGAGGTGCCAGCCCAGGTGGTGTAGCGGTTGAGTGCGTGTGCTCTGCTTTGGTGGCCCAGTGTTCACAGGTCCAGATCCTGGGTACACACCAATGCGCCGCTTGTCAAGCCATGCTGTGGCAGCATCCCATATAAAATAGAGGAAGATGGGCACAGATGTTAGCCCATCCAATCTTCTTCAGCAAAAAGAGGAGGATTGGCATTGGATGTTAGCTCAGGGCTAATCTTCCTCATCAGAAAAAAAAAAAACGGAGGATCTGAATAGACGAAAAAAGAAGACATAGAGATGAACAACAAGCGCATGAAAAGATGTTCAACATCACTAATTATTAGGGAAATGCAAATCGAAACCACAATGAGATATCACCTCAAACCTGTCAGAATGGCTATTACTTAAAAGAAATAAACTGTTGAAAAGGATATGAAGAAAAAGGAACTCTTATACACTGTCGGTGGGACTGTAAATTGGTTCAGCCGCTATGGAAAACAGCATGGCGATTCCTCAAAAAATTAAGAATAGAAATACCATAATATTCCACTTCTGGGTATTTATCCAAAGAATACAAAAGCACTAATTCAAAAAGATATATGCACCCCTATGTTCACTGAAGCATTATTTACAATGGCCAAGATATGGAAACAACCTAACTGTCCATCAGTAGATGAATGGACAAAGAAGATGTGGTGTATATACATATATATACAATGAAATACATTCAGCCATATAAAAGAGTAAATTCTTGCCATTTGCAACAACATGGATGGACCTTGAGGGTATTACGCTAAGTGAAATAGGTCTGATGGAGAAAGACAGATACCATATGATTTCACTCATACGTGAAATCTAAAAAAACAAAACAAATGAACAAACAAAATAAAACAAAAACAAACTCATAGATACAGAGAAGAAATTAGTGGTTACCAGAGGGAAAAGGGGGTTAGGGGGTAGGCGAAATGGATGAAGGGGGTCAATTGCATGGTGATGGATGGTAACTAGACTCGGAGGGGATCACTTTGTAGTGTATACAGATGAATTATAATGTTTTACAACTGAAAATTATATAATGTTATATACCAATTTTGCCTCAAATAAAATCACTCAATGCAGTTAAAAAAAAAAGCTGTCAACAGTCAGACAAAAAATGGGCTTATTAAAATGTGTTTGTTTGTGTTTTGACTACCCTCAACTACTCCTGTATACCCTTTATAATCCTCAGGGTTTGTCAATACGGTTAGATAGTCATTCCCATGAGAAGGTTATGTCATATGACACAGCTGACATCAAAAGGGAGATTATCCTGGGTGGACATGACTTAATTAGGTGACCCTTCAAAAAGGACTGTGCTTTTCCTGAAGAAGCAGATTCTCCATTGCTAGTTTTGGAGAAGGAAAGGCCACTTTCACTGAGGCTGTAAGTGTCTGAGGAAACCTATGTAGGCAGCTCACTGGATCCTCATCAATTTCTCTTGCAGCTCATCCTTCTCTGAATTTTGACTTTATTGATGCAGAATAGTTAGTGTTTATTGAGAGACCGTACTATGTGCCATGCACTGGTTTTCAAATAGCCACAGTAGAAGACTGAGCTCTTAGTGAAATATTTCTGTTGTGGTTGAAAAAGTCCTGAAACTCCTTACTTCAATCAGGTGAACCCATGCATAAATTATCCTCTTTATTTTAGTCAAAACCTCACTTTTGACCCTAAATGATATGATTCAGCTGATGATTTACTTTATCTCTCAACCTTGTCCCCTTGAGGCAAGGGCTGGCATGAATAAATTTGCCAGAACAAGGAATCTGTCTGAAGCTGTGAAAGATAAGGTATCTAGAATAGCTTCAAGTGTCTGGATATTTTAAAAGCAGGCCACACTCCTGAATTCAGTGGTGATGGTGCTCAGGGCAAGCTGCCCCAAGAAGCACTACTCTGGTATGCGGATTATTTCGAGTTGAAGACAATAAGGACTCAGAGAGCTCAGGAAAAATATTTGAGTTTCCCCTCCCAAACTGCCTAAAGAATTTAAAACCAAAAAATCTGTTTTAGGAAGGGGTTATTATCATGACTGCTATAAAAGATAATTTAGGATAGAGGTTACAATAGAAAAGGCACCAACAAGCCCATCTTATCGGGAGTCCTGTCTCTCTGGCCACATTCTTTGGATGGCCCTGCGAGGAGTTGTCAGACAATCATTTACAAGGGAAGTCTCCATTTGTAAAGGTATCTCCCTCTCTGTATTGAGAAAAAGGGGGGGTGAGCTCATTTCTAGTAACTTATCAATGGGGAAGATGAGGCCTTGGGGCTGTATAATAAACCTTACTCTTGTTTACTGTGCTTTAGTGGTAATCTCCTGTAACTGACTCCCCCACCCCCAAAATCCTCCTTTGTCATTGGCTGAAAATGATATTTAAGACGAGAATTTCTGCTATTGTGTTGAGAAACGCAGTGTCCCTGCTTTCTCCCATGTATACATGTTATTAAACTTGGTATTATTTTCTCCTGCTAACCTGTCTTGTTGATTATTTGGCCAGCCAGAAGAACCTTAAGGGAAAGGGCAGAGGGAGATTCTCCCTCTTCCCCCGACAGTGGCTTTCAAATATATGCTTCCTTAGATTAGTGGAAAACATTGATCTCATGTCTTGAGATTGGTTAAAAAGGTACGTGGTTTATTTAGCATAGTTCCCCTCTGAACTGCTGAAAAAGCAAAGGGCCAACTACCAGAAAAGATAAACTTAAATGCTAGCTAACATTTCATTGTTTTAACACATTTTTAGCTGTAGTTCTGATTCTGAAGAGAAAGAATGTATAACTTTATTCCTTTCTGCTTTATGACTGTCCTAACCATTTCTATTCAGGTTAAACTCAAGTTTGTGTCCTCCTCTTCCACTGAAACCCTTCTCTTGGAATGAAGGTCAGTGTTTCTGACGCCATTACGGAAAGAGAATTAAGCCAAAATATACTACATACCTGTTGTCAACCAAGCATTGTACCTTTGGCATTCAAGGCCACATGTCAACAGTCACCAAGACGTTTTAAGGTAGACATGAACATTATCATTTTACAGGGGAAGAAAGAGAAGAGCAAAGAGGTAAGTCTCTTGCTCTAAATTGATTGTCCCCTTCTCCCCAATTATCCATTAATACATAGCAATGATAAGTTGCTATGGGAAGATAATTGATGTTGCTCTGACTTCAGTAAGTAAAAGTATCCCTGGTTTCCTACAAGAGAAAGAAATTACCTGATAATCCCAGATGTTTTTTTAGATGGATTTTGCATCTGAATTGGGGTCACCACAGCAAAATTCCACAAAGAAAAAGATACCATCACGATCGTAACAAACCACACCGTTTCCAAATGAATTAAAATCTAAGAAGCTCTGAAGTAGCTTCTTAGGAAGAAAAGTAGGAAGCAGGAAGTAGGAAGAAAATCATGAGTTAATGTCAAGCACTCTCAAGAATAAAAAGAGGAGGGAGCAGATGAGGTTGGTATCATTGGTCTTTCTAATTGAGGCAACATGATTGAGGCACAAAGAATTACTGCCAAGACACAATGTAAAACTTGAATTTAAGTCAGTCAGGCTATTCATGAAGGCAGGCGAGGTCAACATTCTCCTTAATGAGGTAGAAATAAAACCAAACTTGAGCAATATTTACATAATTTAAGCAATTTTTGTCAAATACAAGTAAATTGTCCAATATAACACCTTAAAATAACAGAGAGGAACAAAATTATTTTTTTTTTTCCCCTCCAAACTTTTTGGAAGTCACGGAGTCTCATTTTAGAATACATTAAGTCAATCTTATATTAATCACCACTTTGGGATTATTTTAAATCGCAATTATTATAAAAATGGAATTTTGCATTTGTAAAAAGGTGTCTTCTGACCTTTGGAAACCTTTGTTCTTTAGTTAACGAATTGTATGCAAATGAAAAATCAGTGAGCATATTTAAATGTAAATTTTACATCTTTTTTTTCCCATTTTTAAAGTAGTTCTAGTTCTTTCATTTGTTGTGTGCCAAGAGCTCAAGAATATGATTTATTTATGTTTTCATTTCTGCTGTGTACCTAAGACGTGAAAACAGTTTGTGCCATCATTAAAAAGTCATTTTAACAAATGACCATAGAAAGCCTCACTGCCTCCACCCATCCTCCTCTCTCTCTCCAAACGAGCCAGAAGCACTTGAGTTCACACTTCCTTCCGTGGAAGCCAAGGCGCCCTGCATCCAAATCTGAGATGCTAATAGTACAATCTTTGTTATGCCATCACCACCAAACAAGATTTATGAGGCCTCCTCCTACTGACACCAGTTAGCTTGTCCAGGTTCCACATCAGTTGAGCAGTTCTCAGTAAAGGCAGTTATGGGGCTGATACCAACGTGGTAGGCACAGGGAGAACAGAATAAGGACAAACTCTCACTGAACGTGTGGCCTATGCCCCACACCATGCAAGGCATTTTACATATCCCATCTGTTAAATACACATAACCCTGCAAAGCAGGCATAATTGTATTCATTTCCAAGTAACAAATATTAGTATCAAATTGGAAAAAAAAAAAACAGCCCAAAGTCAGCTAGAGAGCAAGAGAATTAGAATTTAAATCTAGGTTTTTCTGAGTTCAAATTCCTTGAGGTTATATGATTTTATTTTGTTTTATTTGCGTATTTGTTTATTTCAACTCCCTCCCACTACCCTCCTCTCCCCCCAAACATATGCACACAAATAAACCCAGCGGTTGTGTTTGGCCTTGCCTTATATGTAAATACAACAAATATTACTTATAGATTATGACAGAAGGGCTTTGCCAAGGTCTCTTAGCAAATAATAATTCCCCGTTGTGTTTCTTTGTCAGTTTCTGAAATTACCACTATCTAAGATTCTGAGTGTTAGAGGTTTCACCACTGTAACTGCCCACATGTTAATTTATTCCTCAGAAGCATTTGCCTTGCTTCAAATGTGTCTGTGTCTTCTTCTAATGATAATCCTGAATTAGATAAATAAATGATATTATTAATAAAAGATAATGTGAACCACCTAAACCAAATGCATACTCTTGATTTCCAATACCAAGCCCAGGCTGGTAAGTAGGATCACATGACACAGAGCACACAGGAACCTGTCTCACCTGTGCTCTCAATAAGAGCTACAAAGCAGCTGTCAGTGGCACAGTGCCCTTCATTCACGTGTTCCTCCTTGGTCCTGTCTAACCCTGTAGAGACATGAGCCTCCTCTGCAATCAGACTCACCTGGCTCAGGCATTACCATTAGGATGAGAAAAGAGGTACAAAGTCATGGGAGAAGAGTTGACCTTTCCCTTCTTCAGGCCAAGATTCCACAAATCTGTAAAAGATATTAATAAATAACACTCACCTTGGAGTGTTGTGAAAATTACATAGAAAATACTTGTCTTAGTGCTCTGGATGTATTCACTGAGTTTAGGTATTGTATCATTCCTAAAATGCAAATTCTATTCTTGTATTAAAAATCGGCTGCCATCATCCCACAGGATTAATTAGTTAATATCTATCTAATCCTTCAGATAATAAAAGAAATTAGTAAACCAGTAGACACATTTATATGCTTTTGTTGTGTTTTAACAGTGCTTTGCACATAGCAGCCATTTTATATTTATACATATTTTTAAACAAAATATCTACCTATCTAAACATCTAATTATTTACCTATAATATACCCATTAGTCTATATTCTATTTCTTTATTTATACACTTATCTGTGTAGAGAGATAAAAAAAGCAAATCTGTTCTGAAGTAGGTGTGAGTTACCCGTCAAGAAGAGAGCATACAAGGATTTATGAATATGAATAAAATAAGCTCTTTAGGAACTTATAATTGAGAATTATATGCACAACAGGTTCAACAAATACTCAAGGAAAAAAACATACATATAAGACCAAAATTTGTGATGCAGTTGGAACACGTTCTATGTGCTCAGAAAAGGAAGAATTTGTAGGCTGGGGAAATCAGAGAAGAATTTTGGATATGGAGCTTAAAAGATGAATAAGGGAGATTACTGCTGTTTGCCGGGGACTAAAGATGGGTATAGGTATTTTGTATGACTTATCTCATTTAATTTTCATAACACTGTAAGGTGGGTATTATCTGTCATCATTGAAGAGAGGAGGAATCTAAGACGAGGAATCACACGGGTAGTATGAAGCAGAGCAGGTTTTTTGGATTCATAACCCTTTAATTTTCATAAAAGCTGCCTCATAAAACAAGAAAAGAGTCCTAGGTTATTTCGGGTCGAGGGAATGGCAAACTCGAAGATGTGGCTCACAAGGAAAGGGGGAGAACAAGACGTTTTACTGAAGTAAGAGGAAGTTAAAGGATGTTTAGATTTTTTTATGTTTATTTCAAAATAAAAGAAACAAAATTATCAGAGACTGTAGCACAATTTAGCATTTTTTTAAAGTGTTTTGTGCATAAATTATATGTCAAAATACAAATCTGATCATCCTGGTTAGATCATCCCGGTATTTATCTTGGTTCAACTGCTTCCATGACTCACCGCTGTGTAAAAGGTATGGTCCCAGCTCTTAGGTGGCATTACAGATTGGCCACTCCCCACCACCTCACTTCACAACAGCACACGCACACCCTCCTCCCCATTCTCTGGCCCTCTACTACCTCATCAATTTCTATTCCTGCTGTGTACTTCATGCTCCAGCAGCTCCATAAAGCTCAGAGTTGTTTTCAACCTGGATTTCTCTGCATATGCCTTTGTGTTTCACACCATGCCTTTGCCCATTTTCCTCCCTTTCTCTCAATATGTATATATATGTATATTTAGTGGGGAAGAGTCTAAAGATGAATTCTCTTCTTTCTCTAAGGCTCCAGTCCAGTACTCTTTCTTCTGCAAGGTGTTCCCTGGCGTCTGTAAGCCCCATCCACTCACCCCCGAGTTGTTTGAAGGCTGTCCTCTTTGCTCTTTGGTGCCTATTTCGGTTCCAGACCTTTTGCTGTGATATTATAATGATCTATTACTATATCTCTTTCCCATCTAAGCCATGGACTTCTTGAGGGTAAGAACCACGTGTTTCATTCATCTTTGTGTTCCCAATACATGTCAGCAGGCTGGTCAAGAAAAGCCTTTGAATGAATTAATGAAAAATGAATCTCTCTTAGATTATTAGGTTTTCAAAGGCTAGAGCACTTTCCAGTTCTATTTGAAAAAAACGTTACTTGTGGTTGGCAGTTTCTGACATGGCTCCTAATAATCCCTGCCACCTGGTCTTCACACACTTGTGAAGTCACCCCCTAAGTGTAAGCTATACCACGTGATTTGCTTCTGTAGCCAGTAGGATAAGAAAAAAGTGATAGGATGTCACTTTTAAGATTGTTTTATAAAAGAATGTGAATTATATCTGTTACTCCCTCTCTGGCTGTCTAGCTTGCCACCTCTAATGAAGGTAGCTGCTATATGGAGAGGTCCATGTGGGAAGGATCTGAGGGCAGCCTTTGGACAACAGACAATGAAATAAGGCCCTCAGTCCAACAGCTCACAAGAAACTACATCCTGCCAACAACCACATGAGTAAGCTTGAAAGCAGATCCTTTCCCAGTCAAGCCTTGAGATGAGACCACAGTCTCTGCTGACATCTTGATCGCCGCCTGTGAGACACCCTGAGGCAGAGGATCACAGTTCAGCCATACCTGGATTTTGACATACAGAAACTGTAAAATAATAAGTGCTGATGGTTCAAACTACTACATTTTGGGCAATCACATGCATAGCAATAGATAATGAATACATTATGTTATGAGAGTTTAAGCTTTATTGAGTTTGTTTTACACATATACATACGTGTGCCTGCACACGCACACACCTTTGCAATCTCATTACTTTTCATGATTTGGACAGATCTAGTTCAATCTCGGTACATATTGCTGAAATAACATGTCCTCGTTTGTTAAAATGAGTTGAATACTCTTAGGAATTAAAATAGAGCCTGGACATAAAATAACCCTCATTGTCTCATAAGCATTAGAAGGCAGATGCTTATGAAATTCTAATACTCACTAGAGAGAGAACTTCTGAAAATCAGACAAATAATTTTTTTAAAGATATCAATTTATATTTAACCAGGTACCTATAAACTCATCTAATATCTAGTCTTAAATCTTGATTAGAATACTTTTCAGGGTTTGGCTAGTCTCAGGCACTGAAAATGAATTATATTCTGAAGATTGTACAATGCACAATCATAATATCTTTTAATAACAGCATTGCAAGGCTGATTCAATTTATCCCGGAACAATCTAATGGCATTTATTCTTATTGTCGTCACCTACGGGTAGTGGCAATATTTCGTTTTACCTCTCAAAGTGCCCAGGGATAACATTCAGTATGTTCAGTTAAGGAGATTCAAGAGCCATCAACTTGGCATCTCTAAAAAGACATAAAAATAACAAGAGAAACAATAGAAATATTTAAACAGTGCAAAGAGAAGGTAAAGTGTCAGTGAAACTTTCCCAACACAATATGCTTTAAAAACATGTTTATTTTAACAATCCTATCTGATTTTATCTCGAACTCAAAATTCTAAGTTGAAGTAGAGCTGAGAAATGGAACTTAAAACCATATAAAATATGTTTCAAGAGGGTCAAACCCACTGATTTTTTCTCAGAGCATGAAGCAGAGAACATGATAAGGTATGAAGTGAGACGTTGCCAACTGCACAGTAATAGAAGCACAACAATGGGGTTTTCTTACCAAAAGCCAAAAGAAATGAAATTGCTAAAGCCAGGACAATAAATACATTAAAGAAATGAATAAAAACTAATGCAACTTGTTTGAACTTATTACATAGTTTATCACCACAGACCAAAGTTCATACTTCATGTAGCTCTCAGAAAACATGAGAAAATGCAATAATCTTACGTGTGCAATAGCATAAACACCATAAAAGTAAATGCAGTGGAAATATACAATAATGACACTGTTGAGGTGTAAATGTGTGTATTTTTTTTTAATTTAGCAGAACTTACAACTTCAAATGAGTGCTGTTGCTTTTCCTCTTGAAGAAACCATGAATATTTTAGTGATGTCCAAAGTGCTTCAGTAATTCTAAGAATTTTTCTTAAAGACTGTTTAGACACAGTTGACAAGGAATGCACCAAACTCAAGTGCTCACAGAGGGGCAGGTAATCCAGCTAATTTCTGCAGATTGGTTGAAGTAAGATAAGTGTAATGGAGTCAGATGAGCCGGAGAGTACATGCATCATATATAAAGGGCAAACTCCTCTCGCTCCAGCCAACTGTTGCCATAAGGACCCTCTGTTATCAGACCTTCCTTTTGAAGAGAAGCTGGAGTTCTTTATTTAATGTGAATATCCTGGATTTTTATGTCGGTAATTAATTCAAATGCAAAACTTTTTTCAGACTAAAATGCTCAAGCAAAACAAAACATGTCTCTGAGTCAGATTCAGCCTAGGATAACTGGTTTGAGATCAGTCATTTATTCCAACAGCAACCCAACAGGCTTGGTTAGAAACAGTGGCTGGTTATTGGAAAGAATGGAGTAGGGGAAAGATGCAATGCTGATAATACTTTAGTGAGAAGCATGTGGAAAATAAATCTAGGAGCAGAGCAGAATAAAAAATACTGAGGAAAGTTTTAAAGGCCACAACCTAAGATTAGAGAAATATCAAACAATATTTACGTTTAAGAAGAAGAGTTACACAATAAAGAAAAAATCAAGGGTAAGGCTAAGGTAACAAAATTAGAAATAATCCTTAAATAGGGCATAGTCATTTTATATAGCTTCCTAAAAAAGACTATTAGACTAAGTAACCTACACATTTATTCTGCTGTTTGGACAGAAGTCTCTTGTGAGATTACATTAGGGTCATGTGTTTGTGAATGACAGTTTTCAATAAAGACTATGTAATTCATGAAATGAATAAACACAATTATTAAAATGATCCTATTATTTCTGCTTTGCATAAGTATTGTTCATTAGAAGAACAGTTAATGAGGTGGACCAAAGAGAAAGACCCCTCCTAAATATCTGCTACAAATGCCATTGGGATTTTGATAGGGTTTGCATTGAATCTATAGATAACTTTGAGTAGTATTGTCATCTTAAGAATATTAAGTCTCCAATCCATGAACATGGGATTCTGTCCACTTATTTATGTCTTCTTTAATTTCTTTCAGCAAGATTTTGTAGTTTTCAGCATACAACTCTCTAACCTACTTGGTTAAATTTATTTCTAAGTATTTTATTCTGTATTATTCTATTGTAATTGGATGGTTTTCTTAATTTTCTTTTTGGTTTGCTCATTGTTAGTGTCTAGAAACTCGAATTTTTGTGCGGTGATTTTGTGTCTTGCAAATTTGCTGAATTCATTTATTAGTTCTTTTTGGTTGATTGTTAGGTTGATTTATAGGTTTTTTTTGGTTGATTGTTTGTTTTGGTGTGGAATCTTTAGGATTTTCTCCATATAAGATCATGTCATCTGCGAACAGGGATAATTTTATTTCTTCCTTTCCTTTAAGGTGAATTTTATTTATTTTTCTTTCCTAATTGCTCTGCCTAGCCCTTCCAGTACTGTGTAGAATAGAAGTGGGAAAAGCTGACATCCTTTTCTTGTTCCAGATAGGGGGAAAGCTTTCATCCTGCACCATTAAGTGTGATGTTAGTTGTGGGTTTTTCACATATGGACTTTATCACGTTGAGGAACTTTTATTCTTAGATTATTTAGTGTTTTTATCATGAAAGAGTGTTGAATTCTGTCAAATACTTCTTATTTCTCTATTGAGATGATCCCTTTTTTTCTTTCAGTCTATTAATGTGGTATATTACATAATTAATTTCTGTGTGTTGAAACTTCCTTGCAATCAAGAATAAATCCCACTTATTCATGGTTTATAATCCTCTTAGTATGCTTCTGAAGTTGGTTTACTAGTATTTTGTTAATGATTTTTGCATCAATATTCAATAGAGGTATTGGTCTGTAGTTTTCTTTTAGCCTCTTTGCCTAGCTTTGGTCTCAGGGTAATCTTGGCCTTAATGAGTGAGTTAAAGAGTATTTTCTCATTTTCAATTTTTTGAAAGAGTTTGAGAAACATTGGTGTTAATTCTTCTTAAATGTTTAGTAGCTTTACTAGGGAAACCTCTGCTCCAGGACTTTCCTTGTTGGGAGCTGTTTGAATGTTGATTTAATCTATTGACTAGTTATAGGTCTATTCAGAATTTATACTAATCATGATTTAATCTTGGTAGGTTGTGTGTTTCTAGAAATTTGTCCATTTCATCTATGTTATCCAATTTATTGGTGTACAACTATCTATAATATTCTTTAATAATTATTTTTTGTTTGTGTGAGGAAGCTTGGCCCTGAGCTAAGACCTGTTGCCAATCTTCCTCTTTTTGCTTGAGGAAGAGTGGCCCTGAGCTAACATCTGTGCCAGTCTTCCTCTATTTTGTTTGTGGGATGCCACCATAGCATGGCCGACGATGAGTGGTATAAGTCCACACCGGGATTGCAAACCCCAGGCCACCTAAGCAGAGTGTGGTGAACTTAACCACTGCACTATCAGGCTGGCCCTATAATTATTTTATTTCTGGAAAGTCTGTAGTAACATCTCCATTTTCATTTCTGATTTAGTAATTAGAGGCTTTCCTCTGTATTTCTAAACAATCTAACAAATGGTTTGTTGATTTCCTTGAATTTTTCCAAGAACAAACTTTTGGTTTTATTGGTTTACTCTATTGTTTTTCAATTATCTGTTTTACTTATCTCTGCTATAATCCTTATTTCTTTCCTTCTGCTAGGTTTGGGTTTAGTTTGTTTTTCTTTTTCTGGCTTCTTAAGACGTAAGTTTAGATTATTGATTTGACACCTTTCTTTTTTCTTGTTTTTTGTTGAGGAAGATTCGCCCTGAGTTAACATCTGTGCCGATCTTCCTCTATTTTGTATGTGGGATGCTGCCACAGCATGGCCATCAATGAGTGGTGTAGGTCCACACCTGGGAACCAAACCAGGGCCGCCAAAGCAGAGTGTGCCAAACTCAACCACTAGGCCACCAGACTGGCCCCTCTTTTCTTTTAATGTATGCATATCTAGCTATAAGTTTCCCACTTAACACTGTTTTCACTGTGTCCCATAAGTTTGGGTATGTAGTGTTTTTGTTCTCATTTGTCTCAAGGTATTTCCTAATTTACCTTGTGATTTCATCTTTGGCTGATTGGTTATTTGAGTGTGTTGTTTAATTTATACTTATCTATGTATTTTTAGTTTTCATTCTGTTATTTTTAGATTCATTCCAATATTATTAGAATAGATACTTTGTATAATTTAAATACTTTAAAATTTTTTAAGACTTGTTTTGTGGCCTACCATATGGTCTAACTTGCAGAATGTTCAGCATGCACTTGAGAAAAATGTCAGATGTTGTGACATAGTTTTCTATGCATATATCTGTCAAGTCCAAATAGTTTATAGTGTTGTTTAAGTCCTCTATTTCCTTACTGATCTTCTGTCTAGATGTTCTATCCATTATTTAAATTGGAGTATTGAAGTCTCCAATTATTATTATAGAAATATTTATTCTTCTCTTCAAATCTGGCAATATTTTCTTCATACATTTTGGGCCTCTGATGTTTGGCTCATATATTTTTATAACTGTCGTGTCTTCTTAGTTAATTGACCCTTTTATCAATATATAATGTGCTTTCTTGTCTCCTGTAACAATTTTCAACTTAGTCCATTTTTTTCTACTAGTCACCTCCACTTTCTTTGATTACTGTTTGCATGAAACATGTTTTCCCATTCATTTGCTTTCAACCTATCTGAGTCTTTAGAAATAAAGTGTCACTTGTAGGCAGCATATAGTTGGATATTGTTGTTTTTTTTAAATTTATTTTACCAATCTCTGCCTTGTGATTGGAGATTTTAATGTGTTTCCATTTAATGCAATCACTGATAAGAAAGGATTTACTTCTCACATCTTGCTATTTGTTTTCTCTATGTCTATAGTCCCTCATTTCCTCTGCTACTGCCTTCACTTATGTTTGGTTTAGTTTAGTTTTGTTTTGTTGGTGACATGTTTTGTTTTCCTCTCATTTTCTTTATTGTATAGTCTACAGATACTTTTTTTTTGAGTAACACGTAAATTATACAAAACATGTTAAAGTTATAAGAATCTAATTTGAATTGATATCAACTTAACTTTATACACAAACAAAAATATTCTTCTATACAGCTATGCCCCCCTTTATGTTATTGATGCTGTCTCAGATTGCATCTTTAAGCATTTATGCCCAATAGCATAGCTTTATAATTATTTTCATGCATTTGACTTTTAAATCTGGTAGAAATTTTAAAGTGGAATTAAAAACCAAAATTGTAACAATACTAGCTTTATATTTGCCCTTGTATTTACCTTTACCACAGAACTTTATGTCTTCAAATGAATTTGAGTTACTGTCTAGTGACCTTTTATTTCAATTTGTAGGAGTTCCTTTAGCTTTTCTTGTAGGGCAAGTCTAGTGGTGATGAACTCCCTCAGCCTTTAGCTACAGATAGCTTAATTTCTCTCTCATTTTTAAATGACATTTTTGGCAGATATAAAATTCTTAGTTGACCTATTTTTTTTTTCAGTGCTTTAAATAAATAATCCCACTGCCTTCTGGCCCCTAAAGTGGCAGATAAAAAATCTTATATAACTGATGACCCCTTTTTTCCGGTGAGTCATTTATCCCCTGCTGCTTTCAAGATTCTCTCTGTCTTTGGCTTTTGGCAATTTGATTATACAGTCATGTGCCACATAACAACATTTCCATCAATAACAGACCACATACATGACAGTGGTCCCATAAGATTTTAATGGAGCTAAAAATTCCTATCATCTAGTGATGTCGTAGCTGTTGCAATATCACAGCACAATGCGTTACTCATGTGTTTGCAGTGATACTGGTGTAAACAATCCTTCAGGTCCTTCAGTAGGTATTCCAAACAAAAGCATTGTTGTCATAGAGGAAGACAGCTCTGTGCATGTTATTGGCCCTAAAGACCTTCTAGTGGGACAAGATGTGAAGGTAGAAGACAGTGATATTGGTGATCCTCACCCTCTGTAGGCCTAGGCTAATGTGTGTGTGTCTTAGTTTTTAACAAAAACATTTAAAAAGTAAAAAATTAAAATAAAAAATTTTAAAAACAGAAAAAGCTTATGGAATAAAGACATAAAGACAGAAAATATTTTTGTACAGCTGTACAATGTGTTTGTATTTTAAGCTAGGTGTTATTATAAAAGACTCAAAAAGTTAAAAAAATAAAAAGTTTATAAAGTAAAAAAGTTTCAGTAAACTGAAGTTTATTTATTATTAAAGAAAGAAAGATATTTGTGATAAATTTCGTGTAGCCTAAGTGTCCAGTGTTTATAAAGTCTGCAGTAATGTACAGTAATGCCCTAGGCCTTCACATTCACTCACTGACTCACCCAGTGCAACTCCCAGTCCTGCAAGTTCCATTCATGGTAAGTGCCCTATACACGTATAGCATTTTTTTATCTTTTATACTGTATATTTACTGTACCTTTTCTATGTTTAGATATGTTTAGATACAAAAAATACGTATCATTGTGTAACAATTGCCTACAATATTCGGTACAGTTACATGCTGTACCCTAGGAGCAACACGCTATACGATACAGCCTAGGTGGGTAGTAGGCTATACTATCTAGGTTTGTGTAACTAACACTCTATGATGTTTGTATGACAAAATCACGTAATGATGCATTTCTTGGAACATATTCCTATCGTTGAGGGACTCATGACTATAATAGATCTCAATGTGGATGTCTTTGAATTTATCCTACTTGAAGTCCACTGAGCTTCTTGGATATGTAGATTTACGTCTTTCCTCAAATTTTTAAAGTTTTTAGCCAGTATTTTTTCAAACAATCTTTCTGCCCCTTTCTCTCTCTTCTTCTTCTGGGACTTCCAACATATGTGGTCAGTTTGATGGTGTCCCATACGTTGCTTAGGATCTGCTCATGTTTCTTCATTGTTTTATCTTTTTGTTCCTCAGACTCAATAATATCAATTTTCCTGTCTTCAGGTTTTCTAATTCTTTTTTCTTGCTTAAATCTTCTGTTACAACCTCTAGTTAATGTTTTATTTCATTTATTGTACTTTTAAGCTCCAGAATTTCTGATAGGTTACTTTTTATAATTTCTGTCTCTATTGTATTCTCCTTTTGTTCATATGTCATTTCCCTGATTTTCTTCAGTTCTTTGTCCACATTTTTTCTTAGCTGTTTTAGAATATTTAGGACAAGTGATTGAAGATCTCTGCCTATTAAGTCAGATGTTTGGGCTTCTTTAGGGATTGTTTCTGTCAATTTATTTTGTTCCTTTGTATTAGCCGTGTTTTCTTATTTCTTTGATGCCTTATCAATTTTTGTTGAAAATTGGGCATTTCCTTGTTACAATGAGCTAACTACAGAAATCAGATTTCCTCCCTTCATTAGGGTTTGAATTTTTTGTTTTGTTTTTATTATTAAAAGCTGTAGTAGTCTTTTTATTTTGAGATTTTTCCAATTTTTTTTGTGTGTGTGAAGACGATTGCTGATCAAGTATGATCACTGAAATCTCCGTTCCTTTAGTTCATGTTCAGCTAATGTAAGGACAGACGTTTCTTAGTGCCAGGAGTTGAAATAAAGCAAAACAAACCAACAAAAAGCTACCATTACAAAAAAAAGGAGAACAGCAAGCTTTCCCGTTCTTGGCAGACTAGCTCTGTGTTGGGGTGCTCCTTCACCCTTTGGCTAGGCTGATCTGAGCCTAGGAATTAGCCCAAGGTCAAAGCTGAAGTCTTTCCAGTACTTCCCCGAGCATGTGTGCCTAGGCTGTGTGTCTTTCCAGGTTCCCTCCTATACACAGCTGCTTTTGAATGTCCCAATTTCTCAAAGAGAAAGAAAAATTCTCTCTTCTAGTTTCTCCTCTAGCTTCTCCTCTGGGCCTTAGACGGCCTATTGTATGTCTTTACCTCAAGTCTCTCGTCCCTGGCATCTGTAGTCACCTCATCATTTTTATGAGTGGTGCCTGCCACTTTTCCTTTCTGCTTTCTGAGTTATACAGAACAGAGATGATCGCTTTGCTTCAGTTCTTTAGGTATCCCCTAGTCCAGTTAGAACACACTTATACAATAATTTTCAAATAAGGTCTGTTCTTCTCCCTCAAGGTTAAGGGAGGACAACAGGAACCAGTTGCTGCCACTGAAGACCAACATTGTCACTGCACCAAGGAGGGGGTAGGACAAGGGTGAGTAAAAATGCCACAAAGTTCCTATTTTGAAGACTGCTTTTTCTTGATTGGGTGTTTGCTTGGATGCTGTAAACCTCTGATTACTTTCCAGACCTCTAGCAAAGTTGGTTTAAATAGCTCCTGGTTGTTCCTTTGATGTTTCTCGAGGAGAAAAAGAGCTTGGGGTTTTCTAGTCCACTATTTTGCTGACATCACTCCCTCATTGCATCCATTTTTGAATCTACTATTTAAAAAAATTCTCTTGAGGCTGGCCTGGTTGCATAGTCGTTAAGTTTGCGTGCTCTGCTTCAGTGGCCCAGGGTTCACAGGTTCAGATCCTGGGTGCGGACCTACACACTTATCAAGCCATGCTATGGCAGGCATCCCACATAAAGTAGAGGAAGATGGGCACAGACTTTAGCTCAGGGTTAATCCTCCTCAGCAAAAAGATGAGGATTGGCAGTGGATATTAGCTCAGAGCCACTCTTCCTCACACACAAAAAAAAAATTTCTCATTTTGATTGGTGGATGATAACACATCAAAATTATTATTTTTTGATTGCCAGTGACACTCCACATGTTCCATGACTTTATCAAGGAGGTATATTTTCTAAGTATTTTTGTTTATTGAATTTTCCATTGTATGTATTAAAAATTTTCTATTAAATTTGGATATGTTTTTCAGGATTAAAATATTAGTCATTCTTATTATATTTTCTTTTATTGTTTTAAGCTTTCATGAATTAGTGTAGTTTTATTGTCTGAAATTTATGATACAAAACAAATGATTAATAACTAATTACATCTTAGCAGAAATTTGTTATCCTGAGAGTCTATATTTTTAGGCAATACTTTCAGACTATAATACATAGATTTTCAAGTTTTCTTCTTTCATCCTAGAGACTATTAAACTTTGCTTTTGTCTCTCTGTTCCTATTTCCTCCATTCTTTTACTAAAGAAGTATAGAAATCTATTTGTAAAGAGTGGGAGTACATTTGCATGTTTATTGTTTTCTCCTCTCCATTTATTTCAAGTGGATGGATTGCTTTTGTGCAAACAGCCTAGGCATTTGCCAAGGCTGATAACTCACATTACTCAGTGGGACTGTTCTGGGAAAGGTTTGCTGCTTTGCATACGTACCTCTTGATTTGATTACTCTTTCTGACATCCTGACCTGTTGAGTTAGGAGAGTTTGAAACTGCAAGCCAAACATTTTATTCATTAAGATAATGCTTATAAAATTATATATTAACTTTTCATAGATCCAATTCCTACTGCTATTTTGATAAACAAAGAGAACATTTTGGAGAGCCTAAGGAATTTGAATTATTTATAATTTCAAAATCTTCTTGAATCAGAAGATTTTGGGAGAAAGGAGGAACAAAAATTCAGAGTGCTTTACCAAGTTAGTGCTGGTCAGACCTACTGCCCATATGCACCAAGGGGTTTAGACAGTGAACAAGATAGAGTTCAGTAGGTGGAGGATAACGAGTTCATGTCTGAGCAGAAATAAATATTCTCAAAGCAATATTCTTGTAATTATCTTAATCACATATACATTTGTAGGCTTATACTTTTCTTTATTTTGTGTTTCTTTGAGGTCTTCTTTCTCCGCCACCAGCCTACCCTTCTCCAACACCACCATCAAACTCCCAAGACCTATACTTTAAACAACTTCAACAAAGTGGCCTTTTATATCACCAACTGAAGAGACTACAACATACTAGAAATCTAATATGTGTTTCATAACTATTAATTTTTGAATTGAAGTACAGATGGGTGTGAACAGATGGCCAATTAAGGCTTGTGATAGACTTCTCCAATAATGTTATATTAATAATTATGTTTACATTTTTAAATAATTTTCAGTTTACAACACATTTTGATATACATCATATCATTTTCATCCTCACAATAGCTCTGTGGAATAGATGCTACTAATTTTTTTTATCATTCTCATCTATAATTAAGATTAGTCAGTTTGTATATTTGATCAATGTTTAGCAGGTAATAAATTATAGAAGCAGGCCTCAAACCATACCTTTTAGTTCTAAGTCCATATTTTTTTCAAAACAGCATAGGTGCCTGATAGAAGATGTTATACAGACAATCTGAGATGGAAAGTTTGCCCACAAAATATTGGGAGTAAACTGTGGCTACAATAGTCAAAGATTTGTACAAAAATTTCTATTCTATGTCCCTGCCATCATTTGATAGGTTTTGAGTAGCAAAGCTTTTTGCCATAAGCAAAAATAGGGGAAGGCAGTGGGCTTGATAAGACAAAGAAAAATTGAACTCTAATATTTCGGTCAAAATTTACACTTTTCATAACCAAGATGTGTGTCATTTCTGACAAAATGAAAATGAACTTTGTAATGAGACAAATGGCATGTTGGAAAAAATTGTGGTGCCCAAGTGGAGGTGGCAGTAGGTTTTATAACCCAGTTTGGAAAGTGACAAATTTATTTTAACAATGTTTTCTCTGTAAATGACAAAACTACATAAAGATAGAGGAAAATAAGAAATTTAGAAATTGTCCCTAAGGAGAGAAAAAGAAAAAAGCAGAGTCAAAGTTTTATGAAAGTGTGTACATATTTTTCCCTGAAACCTAATGGAACAATACTGGCAATATGCATATATGAGACAGCTCTGATCTCTTAAGATGCAATTATTCATGTATTTGGTTACTGTTTAAACATATTTGTTATTCTGATTTCCAATTTCTAAAACTTGCAGACCCCTCACAGTTATATCTAACACTTCCCAGTTTAGATTCTGGCATGTGTTAAGAATACTTATTCTTTCTGGATTAAATAAAAACCTGATAAAATACGATAAATCATGTCAAACATCCCACTATCCATCTCTATAAGATCATATAACCTATTAGACATGTTTAAAGGTTAATCATCGATATTCTGTCCTTAAAATAAGAATCAACAGTTACAATAAAAATTTTCATAAAAATAAGAATATTTCATATGTATACTGTATCCTTTTTCAAATATTTTTGTATCTATCTAACTCAACTCCACAATCCAAAAAAAAGTATCTCAATTTTCATTTGACACATACAGAAACTAAGGTCGGGAAAGATAGCCAGGTTCATGGCAAAGCTGTTAACACACATACATCCTGATATCAAGTTCAATGTATGGCGATTAGCTTATGTATAACCTATTAGAATGGCAAAAAAGAAAAAGAAGCAGGAGGAGGAAAATACTGATAGTACTGAATGCTGGAATGGATGAAACGATGGTGAAAATTAATTGGAACTCTCATAAATTACTGATGAAAAAAGCAAAATGTTGCAGCCACTCAGGAAAGCAGATGGCACATTCTTATAATGTTTAACGTACAATTACCGTATGACACAGCAAGCCCACCCCCCGATATGTACCCCAGAGAAATAACAACTTACATTTACACAAAAACTTGTACATTAATGCTTGTAGCAGCTATATTCATAATCATCCAAAATTGGAAATAACCTAAATGGCTTTGATTGTTGAATGGCTAAACTGTGGTGCCTCTGTACAATGGAGTACCACCAAGCAATGACATAAGAACAAACTATGCTTATATACAAGTTAGTTGAATCTCAGAGACATTATGCTGAGTGAAAGAAGTCAGTTTCAAAAAGTTACTTACTGTATGTTTTCATTTATGTGACAATCTCAAAAAGACTCACCAGTGTGACTGAAAACAGATCTGTAGTTTTCAGGGGATATGAGGGGGAAGGATAGTGCAACTATTAAGAGATATCATGAGGGAGTTTTTTGGAGTGATAACAATGTTTCGGTTCCTGATTGTGGTGGGGGCTATAAGAATCTATAGGTATGTTGAGATTTATCAAAGTATTGATACATCAAAGTATTTGATATATCAAATTTCAAAATATTCAGTTTTAATGTAGGATAATTTTAAAATTAAAAAATAAATACATTTTTTTAAAAGTTGTATATAGGTGATGTAGGTCAAGGCAAATGTAATGGATTTCCCAGTATCCTTTGCCAGAGTAAATAACTTCTACAGTATAAAAAAAAAAAATTTTTTTTTTTTTTTTTGGTGAGGAAGATTGGCCCTGAGCTAACATGTGCCAATCCTCCTCATTTTTGCCGAGGAAGACTGGCCCTGGGCTAACATCCATGCCCATCTTCTTCCACTTTATGTGGGACGCCACCACAGCATGGCCTGCCAAGTGGTGTGTAGGTGCTTGCCCGGGATCCGAACCGACGAACCCCGGGCCACCGCAGCAGAACGTGTGCACTTAACCGCTTGTGCCACTGGGCCGGCCCCACAAAAAAGATATTTTTATCAAATTTGGAATATTTTTTTTTGTAAAAAACATGTAAAGGAAGATTACCTCTATGACATAGATAAGTATTGTTTACAATCACAGCCAATATTTTCCTGATATCTTGTATGACTCCAAATGTATCTTTTTCACTTAAGTGGCTGTCAAAGTAGGTGTCATACCTTCAAAATAACCCACATTTGGAAGGACTATGTCCTTTACTTTTTGAAAATCCACAATTGACAAGTTTTAAGAGAATTTTATATTGTCATTGATGCTGGGCGACAAGCTAGAAATAATATTCTCAAAGAAGTTGTCTCAAAATAATGGTAGAAATGCTTTGAAAGATTGTGGACTGATTAAAGAGGAATTATTCTCTGGTTTCACTTCTAGGATTCTGAAATTCACAACAGGTGCCCATAAATATTGAAGACAGATTCATGAATTCTTCAGGGGTTTTCTTTCACAGTTTCATATTATTTCTGATTAACATGCTAATGATGGGTGATCTAATTCAATAGTAATATGTTAACATTCAGAAAGCAAGCTGATAATATTCTGTAGATAAATTCAGATTTCATTTAAACTGTTTCCTTTCTATCAGATTATTTTGGGTCAACAAATTCAGATAGAAGTTGTTTCATTTGTGGCTTTTAAAATACAGTTTTTAAATGCACAAAAAGTTGAGGTGAAAAAATCTGCACGATAATATTAGGAATCAACAGTTAGATATTTAAAGAATAGATTTATTAATAAATGATAGAAAGGAGTCCCCCCACCAAAAAGAAAACCTCTGTGGATTTAACAGCTTTATTAAGATATTCAAATACCAGCAGGGTAGCCCATGGTGGACAGTTTTCAGTGGAGCTTCCAGACTATGACAGACTAGGAAGAAAAACCTGGCCACTCACTTCTGACAAAATTGGCATGAAAACCCTATGTAGCAGTGGAGCATTGTCTGATTGAGCTCCAGAGGATGGCGCAGAAAGACCAGGCATGGTTCCATTTTGCTGTACGCAGGGTCACTGGGAGTTGGAATCCATATATATAATATAATTTAAATTATATAATATAATTTATATGGTATATAATTTGCCTGTTTAGAGGTGTACAATGGATGTTAGCATATTCACAGACTTGTGCCACCACAACTGTAATCTAATTTTAGAACATTTTCTATACCTGAAAAAGTAATGTCAAGCCCATGCAGTTACTCTTCATTTCCCACTCCAACCCCCACTCTGAGACAATAATTAATTTACTTTCTATCTCTATAGAATTGCCTATTCTGGACATTTCATAGAAATGGAATAATACAATGTCTGGTCTTTTATGACTGGCTTCTTTGACTTATCATAATGTTTTTAGACTTCATTCATGTTGTAGAATATATCAGTACTTCACTCTTGCTTATGGCTTAATAATACTCTAAGTATAGATGTACTACATGGTATTTATCCATTTATCAGTTGATGGACTTTTGGGTTTTTTCCTGTAGCAGTCTATTTTGAACAAGGCTGCTATGAACATACATGCACATGTGTTTTGTGTGAACATATGTTTTCACCCTCTTGGGTAGAAACTTAGGAGTGGAATTGCTGGGTCTTATTATAACTCCATGTTTAACATTTGGGGAAAATATCAAACTGTTTACCAATGTACCATTGAAAATAGTACCATTTTACATATCCATCAGCACATTCTAAGGTTACAATTTCTCTGCATTTTGTCAACACTTATTATTTTCTACTAGTGGATGTGAAGTAGTATCACATTGTGGGTTTGATTTGCAATTCTCTAATAACTTGTCATGTTGAATATTATTTCATGTGCTTATTGGCCATTCATACATTGAAAGCCTTTGCCCATTTTTAAATTGTGTTATATGTTTGCATATTATTTAGTTATAAGCCTTCTTTATATATTCTGGGTATAAGGCCCTTATGAAATAAATAATTTCCAAATATTTTCTCCAAGTCTGTGGATTGACTTTTCACTTTCTCATGGTATACTTTGGAGCACAAGAGTTTTTAATTTTGATGATCAAGAAAAATAAGATGTATGCAGGAAATGTACATTATTAGGGTCATGTAACTTACAGTATTTATTGTAAGTTTATATTAGATTGAATTGCAAACACAAATGTCTCTTCTTTAACATGAATTGTGTGCTGAGCTAAAATGTAGTGCACAAGCAGTGGTGAGTTGCTGTCGATGTAGACATGATAATGATGGGATTTTTAGGCCAGCTCTCTGACAGTTGTAGTTTGTGCCTATATAACTGTGAATCCACCTTACTATAAATCCTAAAATCAGGGGATGGTGGAAAAAAGGGATGTGTAAATATTTACAGCTCTTCCAGTATTCCAGTTCTTTCCCTTCCCGGCACATGATAAGATTACACTCCCTCATCCTCCCAAATCTTTGCCCATGTCTTGTGAGCAGAAATGACAACAGCAATTCAACTGTGTGTGGATGGTGATTGTCACTTATTGTTAGTTTTGCCATGGAGACTGGCAATGTTCCAGAGAAAGGCTGTCTTAACAGACCATGTTCTAGAACAAAGATGACATGGAGCAGAGCCCCCAGCTCACTTTCAGTGGACATGACATATGAGTAAGAAATAACTCTTTGTTGTTTCAAGAAACTTAAATTTCATGGTTCATTTTTGCAGCACAACCCAGCTTCCCTGACTTGGCAATTGCAAATGTATTAAGCATACATCTCCCATAGCCATGGATCATGTATTTTCTTACTATGAAATCAGTATTTTATCTCCATTTTGCAAATAAGAAAACTGACTTCTTACAGATTATAGTACCTTGGGAATTTAGTAAATTGCCTTAAGCCTCAGCATTGGAGTCCAAATTCATTTCTGTCTGAATTAAAAGCTCACATTCATTCCACAAAACTCTGCTTTCTGGACCCATGAGTACTTATTAAAAAACTAGAATTATCAAAAATTGGAAATTCAAGTGATACTCCTATGTTTGGTTTTATCTACCTCCATCTCCTAAAATAAAACCTCTGTTACTAAATCTATAACTAATTTGGATCTATATATTTACAAAACTGGATTTAACAAGCAGTATACTAGAGTAATTATCCTCTATCCAGAAAAAAAAAATGAAATAAAATTTGTGTTTTGCTGTCTCTTTCTTAATTAAAAAATATTAGATTTAAATTCAAAATACATGAAGGCAAAAAGAATATTTGACTGAATATTTCATTTGCAAACAATTATACTGTCTCAAGCAAATGAAAAAGAGTATAGAAGTTTAGAAGTCAGAGGCCTCCACAAAGAATTAGAGACGCTTGAATTTCATGTGGATATAGGAAGCAAAGAAGAGAGAGCAGGAAATCAAGTACACCTGAGGCATTGAGCAAAAATATTTTGCCCCAAGAGACCAACTGCAGGATCTATGACAGCCATATAGTTATGCATTGTAATTAGATGGAATAAATTTATTATCAGAGTAAATTCTATCTGCATCGTGAGACTTTATTGCATTAAGACATAGATTATAGGATTTGTATTGTTGTTTGTTTTTGCGTATTTATTTTATATAAATTGGAAGAAGCTTTGTGGCTAACTGTTCAACAAGTATGAATTCAATGATCAAGCTGTGTGAGAAAAGAGTAAAATATTCTGTGTACGCGCGTGTGTTTGCGCATGTGTGTATTTTCTTAGCTATACATTGACTTGCAGAGAGAGAGAAAGAGCACAAATCTAAAACTACTGCTTAAAGTATACATTTAGGGGTGGAACAGACATGAGAAGTTAGGTGGAGTAGTTGACTTAATCCCATTATTTCACAGTTAAGGAGAAACATAGAACAGAAGAAGATCATGCATTTGAGAATCAGACTTACTTATTTTGAATCCTTTTTTTTCTAATTCATATGGTAAAGTATTTAACCTCCTCTTCAAGTTTGTTTTGTAAATTAAAAGAGTTAATCTTGTCACATGCCTAGCATAATGCCTGGCACACGTGCACTCACACAGGCACTTTGGCAACAATGATTATTATTATAGATGAGAGGACAGTCACACTGAAAGTTTCATTTCCTCCCCTATAAAACATGATAGAAACATTCTGCTGGTTCAAATGAATACCTTGAGAAATATGTGTAAAATGGCAGACAACATTAGTTATGTTCCCTTTCAGAACACAAACACATAGAATGTTTTACTTTTTTTCCACATGGCTTGATCATTGAATTTATACTTATCTCACAGACAGCCACATAGCTTTTTCTCCCAATTTATGTAACATAAATGTTCCTTTTATAAAACAACACAGGAAAATCATTTCCAAGGGTCATATTAAACTCTACATTAGAGGAAAATAAAGTTAGATCTCTTCTCGGTTTATTGTTAAATTCAAATTTTCTGACAAAACAAAACAATACAAACATTGGTGTGCCTTCTTAGAATAATGTTGGCGTTGATAGTTTTACACAGTTTGGCCTTAGCATTCTACTCCTCTTTCATTTCATGCTCAACTCTGGTCTGAACTTTTAATCCTACCAGCTGTATTTATTTACATTTCTGAGACATGAATGACTCTGGCCTCTGCATGCAAAACTTAGTTGTACTCCACCCTCTGTGCTTGTAAAGCACTCATGTGTTTCTGTTATTTACTTGTTCGTTTGACTATGCCTTATTCCCTAACTAGAGAAAGTGCAAGCAACAGCACAGACACAGGCACCATTGTATCCTCCAAAGAACGTAGCACAATAATTGGCATAACCTACATGATAAAGATATGCTTTAGTATAATGTAATTTCATTTTTGGATGGGAATTCATATATAGTGGAAAGAATAAGGCATTTGTAATCAGAAAGAACTTGGTTTGAATCCTGGCTCTGTAACGTATTAGATATGTGATTGTGAAGAGAGTTGTGTAAGCCTCACTTTACTGATCTGTAAAATGGGGATACTAGTATTTAGCTCAACAGGTTGTTATAAGGATTAAAACATGGTATTTTAAGGCCCCTATTATTTAAATTGTCAGTCAGTAATTCTGATTTTACATTCTACAGATGAAGGAAAAAGGCTCATGTAAAATGATTTGGTCAAGGTCACACAGTTTGCTAATTACAAAGTCAAAAGATGTAATATATAATCTCCTTTATAAGATTGCATCTTGCTATTCAACTCATATAATCCTGCAGCTTTTCCTCATGTGAAAGCCAAGCTATTTTGTGCTGCACATTCAAGTTTGTTTATACTCTGGTTCTAAAGTTTCTATTTGGTTCTATAAATTTTAAAGAAACCTTATTTTAAGATTGTTAGTTATGTAACACATTCTGTGTACAAGATTTAATTAATATCTTAGGTTCCAGAATTTGTGATTTGGATTACACTTCATTGTCATAGGGTGACCATATAGCCTACGGTTTAAAACATGACACTTTTGATAGTAAGAGATGGTAAGACAAATACTCAACCAGATAGAATGCCAGAACAGCAAACGTAAAATGAAATTGTCCTGAGCAAACTAGGATATATAAGTTACCCTATTTATAGAATAAGAACAAGATCTAGACGGCAGCCTTAGCGTTAGGCAAATTACTTCAACTTTAAATAAGTTAATGATACCTAATTTGAATGAACGATGGAAGAAAAAGAGACAACATGAATGAGTGGTTAACTAGTAGCTAAGACTATTATTCTCAGATTTTTGAAATTTCCTACCTAAAATATTTGAAAATATGGAGAATTATCACAGAACAATGTTTGTACCAATTACCCAGTGACAAAGGGGCAAACTCTTTCTTCAAAATGTGCAAATTAATGGTGCAATGTCATAAACTTGTGCAGGTGAAGTCTCTGACATCAACACCTGGGAAGCACACATATGTGGGGTGGGGAAATCCACCTGTGTTCAACAGATTAGCAGAAAATTCATCTTAGTCCTTAATTCCTTTCAGTTTTCCAAACTTTACAATATGCTTATAAAATGACCCAATCTCTCATTATTTTTCCTTAGATTAAAAAAAAAAAAAAAAAGAAGCATATCCACACTCTCAATGTTTGGCTTTTACAGGCCATATGTGTTCATGTGCTCAACATCATGGGCTGACTTGCCATGTGAGTGAGTTTTCTGGCCCTCTCCTAGTAACCTTTGTGGCTATCATTGACTTTGTAAAGGCAAGGAAAAAACATTTTAAAGGTCAAACAGTTGGTTGAGATTTAAATCTTTGAGATTTAAAATCTCAAAGTCTGTACATAATAAAATTCAGGATTAACAAGAAGATTTATAATAATTATTGTCTCAAAATTATATTAGCAAGTTTAATTAATTAAAAACACTCACGCCACCATTGTAAGTTGTATATCTTTTGACAGAAATTAAATAGATATAGTTTTCTGCCTGTGTTTCCTCCACCCATGAGGACTGGCCCAAAGTCTGTCTTATTCACTGTCATCCAAAGTCTGAGTCTGGAGAGGTATTTACGTATTTGTTAAATGTGTAAAGAAGGAATAAATGAAAATTTAAGTTGAAAATGGTGTGAGTTGCAAACCCGTTCCCTTTGTTGCATCTAGAACTTGGATGGGGAGCTGCTTTGGGAGTCAGGCCTGACAGTTTCCTCACTGTGATGATAACCCACTAAATACAGGTTTTTATTTTCTTCTTGAATGAGTTGTTCCATGCCAGTAAAAACCTATTCCCTGGGTTCTTGGGCATGATCTATTACAGCTGACAGTTGTCAATTAAGCAAAAACACATTATAATCTGCATTCTAGACATATTTAATTGATCATTGTTTGAGGGAAAGAGAAACAAAAAAATAAAAATGAATAGAGAAAATAAAAAAGGAAAAATTATTATGTGACAGGAGTTTTGTATATGTCATTTCACATAATCTTTGCAATATATTATTTACTGTGTTATAATCCCCATTTATATATAATAAATAATATTATAAAATATTATAATAAATGTAATGTTAAAATATTATAAACTCAGTGATATTCATTTTACATATGAGAAAACTGGAACTCAGAAATATTAAGTGGTTTTCCTAAATTCACATAAAAAGTTATAATATGCAAAAACTATATCTATCTCATTCAAAGTTCATGCTCTTTTCAAAATACAACGCTACTTTTCCTAGGAAAAAGCAAATCGTGGATTAGAAGTACTGTAAGCTTTGAAAAACAGATGTTAAATTGAAGCAACGAGAAGAACAATGAAGATTTCCTGATCTGTCCCATCTGATTCCTCACCTTGTCTCTGACAGCACAGGATTTGGACGGTTTAAGCAAGATCACTCAAAAAAAATTCATCCGTATATGATTTTGGAAAGTAATCTTTATAATTTTTATATACATGCATTGGCAGTGTGTTTGTAGCCTCAACACCTACAATAATTTTAAGTTTTATCAAGTTCTGCCCCTTGGAATAGTCCCTTTATTTTCACCATTATTAAACTGAAATTAAGTGCCAGATCACATTTTAATAACAATTTTTTGTTAAAATCTCTGTACTACACAATAAAATAATTTTTAAGAGAGTTGCTGCACAAGAAAGAAAGAAAAAAAGAAAGGGAAAAGACAAACAATATTTCCACTCTGTTGTTCCCTGGTTCCTTTCAAAGCTTGAAAGTATTTCCTTTCAACATCTTATGCTCTTATGTTTTCTGCAAAGATCTATATTTTTTATTTGTTAAGTGCCTAAGAACATTTGCATATATAAAGAGAGCCTTAAAGTATTAGATATTTAATGTTTACCTAGTTTAGAGAAACATGGATCTTTCAGAATAAGTAGATATGCCACCAGCAAAAAACATATTGAATGATGAAATGTTCACAGTGCCCAGTATTTTTTCTAACTCTGAATTTATTTATAGATTCTGGTTTTCTAATAGTAGTCAGTGTTTCTCTGTTTTATGATGTACAAGGGCACCCAGAGGGAGAATTCATTCTAATCATATTTAGCAACTCAGAAATAACCGCACAAACAAATCACCCAACCCCTCACATTGAAAAAATTGGGTAGACAGATGATTACGTTGCTAAGCTATTTTACCTTGCAACTAATTCTCACTGGTTGAAATGTTGATTCTTTTCCCACAAACTGTATTTCTTTCAATGTAGAATATATTTTAAGAACTTAATAACTTTGGGACGGTTTGAAGACCTTTTTTTACTTTTTCCATTATTGATCGATCTATAAAATTTGTCCAAAAAAGGACTGAAGATTTTACAATAAAATTTCAGGTAAAACCAAAAAATAGTAATGCAAATAAAAAAATAAAAATAAAACAGAATAAATATAATAAGAAGAAAACTATATATTGACATACATACATCTTTTTTTTTATTTGTCATGTCAAAAAAGAAACCCAGTGGATTATATTGCTCTGTAGTAAGAAGTAGAATAAATTGATCAGGAACCTGTAAATGAAATCCCTCAAAATTTTCTCTACTTCAACCTCATTTTTTATTATTTTGTATCAAATACCTGTGTAATAATCATATTTATAATTCTCAAAACTCATCATCCGTTTTTTGCCTTTGTGCTCATATAAATACTATTCTCTCATTTTCCTGCTTGTCTGAAAACTTTCCACCACCTATTTATAAAAAACCAATGCTCCTTTGTGACTTTCTGTTCCACCCATGGTAATAAACAAATGCATATGTAAACAATTTATGACAAATGTGGAATTGAAGAGCACAAACACATACAAAAAAGGACAAAATTTGCAATAAGTGGTGTTAGGACCGTTGAATATAATATGAAAACCAATAAACTTGATTCCTACCTCACACCATTTCCTGAAATCAATTTGGCATGGGTTATAGATCTAAATATAAAAGTCAAAACAATAAAATTTTGTTAAATGAGAATACAAAAAGTATCAACCATAGAAAAAAGACAGATGGTATATTAATTAATCTATGTATATATTTCCACTACCAGATAAGACTGAGGCTGTGACCTTTTTATTTGCTGTTGTTGTTGTTATATCTCCAACAAAATTTCCTGAAAGGGCTAAGAGTGTAAATTGTTACTGAACCAACCTCAAAGAAGGTAATTATATGAGAGGGCTGCCTATAGAAACTGAGGCCCGAGTTAGAGTGATGAAGCCAAATCATGAAAACCTGGAAAAGAGGAGGCTAGGAAAATAAAGGACCTAATTTTACTCATCACTTGCACTTTAATCTGCTATGCCTCCAAATGGTTAAACCTAACTAGAAGTTGGATGACATGGAAGCTTCTGCTACAGTCCATAGAAATCAGCTCTCCCAGATACAGTGGCATGATGAAGGGTGTAGTGTGGATCCAGTACAATATGGAAATGCAAAGTTACTAAGAATAGCCAAGACACTCATCAAGAAGATCTAGGTGGAAGGATTTGTCCTACCAAGTATAATGATTTCTTATAAATCTACAGTAATTAAGATAGAATGGCATTGGCATAAGTTAAGCAATTGGATCAATGCAACAGAAAGAAGAGATTAGAAACAGATCCATGTATATGTAGACAAACTAAAGTGAAGGTAGCTTTTCAGAGCAGTAAAAATAGAACAAGCTCGGGGCTGGCCCCGGGGTGTACAGGTTAAGTTTTCATGTTCTGCTTTGGTGGCCCAGGGTTCACTGGTTTGAATCCTGGGTGCAGACCTACTCACCACTCATTAAGCCACGCTGAGGTGGCATCCCACATAGAAGAACTAGCAGGACCTACAACTAGGATATACACCTGTGTATTGGGGCTTTGGGGAGAAAAAAAGAAAGAAAGAAAAAGAGGAAGATTGGCAACAGATATTAGCTCAGGGCCAATCTTCCTCAAAAAGAAAAAAAGAAGAAGAAAAAGTTCAATAAATGATGTTGGGAACTCTTGGATATAATATGGAAAAAAATGAAACTTTATCTCCATCTCACACTGTTTTCCCAAATTAATTTGAAGTAGATTGTAAATCTACTTATAAAAGGCAAAACAATAAAAATTTCCAAAACAGGATACAAAAAGCATGAATCATAAAGGAGAAGCCATATAATTTTTTTACTTCAAATTTAAGAACTTCTGTTTATCCAAAGACATCTTTTAGTGAAATTCAATAAATAATACAGAATGACTGGAAAGGCTAAAAAAGTATTCATATCCAGAATGTATAAAGAATGTCTATACATCAATGAGAAATAGATAATCTAATTGTAAAATGGCCAATACATTTAAAAAGACACTTTATAAAAGTGGATGTTCAATTTGCCAACCAATATATGAAACAGTACTTAATTAGGAGCAAGGATGATTCACCATACAAACAAGAGAGGATATAGAATTTAAGGATCCAGATATATGATGGTGGTTATATGTGTGGAACGACTTGCATAGTTATCTTCTGATTACTTTTATTTTTTCACTAAAATGAAAGGTTAATGGCTAAGAGCAAGGATAGTGGGAGCAAGTGCTGGAGGACTGAGGAGAAAGCAAAATAAATGAAATAGTCATCTATAAGAGTGGAAAGTATAGTGGATGAGGATAACAAAGTCAGAATTAGGAGAGCACGACATTAGTGGCCATGAGCTTCAGGCAAAATCAGTTAGAATCACTGTGAGGTTTTCTGTAGCTAGATTCAGATGACCATGTTAGGCACCGGATTTTGAGCTGTACTTAACCAGGATTGAAGTTGTGCAGGTAGATGAAGACAGGACAAGGATAAGTTGAGGTTGTAGTCAAGGAAGAGATTATAATAATTCACCATATGGTTTAAAATATTAAGAAGGGAAGTGAGGGAATGATGAGAAGTCAGGTGAAGGACAGTGAAATTGTGGTATACCCAATAAATTGTGATTCCCAGTGGTGTCCAAGGTTTGATAGATTGAGGTACTCAGATGGAGTGAGCTGGACTGTTAGAAAATGTCAGTCAGAAAAGAAGTTTTCACAGGGATTATGGTGGGGTTGCATTTATTAATAAAGATAAGTTCTAGGTATAACTAATGGAATATATACCCAAGAGTAAAATTTTAAGGAACTGAGTGACCGGAATTTAGGAATTGAATATCTATCTATATCTATATCTATATCTATATCTATATCTATATCTGTATCTGTATCTGTATCCGTATCCGTATCCGTATCCGTATCCGTATCCATATCTATATCTATATCTATATCTATATCTGTATCTATATCTATATAGAAATCACCAAGAATCAACACAGGATTAGTTGGAGAAAATAACAGTTACCCAGGTGTTAGAATTTCAAGGAATAGAGAGAATGAACCAAGATATATAAATAAATGTGGAGTACTGGGTGGTATAATCTCCTAACCAGCAATTCAAAAAGTGGTTGCTTTTAGGGGAAAAGGAGAGAGTGTGATTTAAAACCAGCACGAATATTTTAAAAAGGCACCTGCTCTACCACCAAGCCAGTGACAGGAGAAGGATAGAAAACACTCAGCTTACACATCCTGTGGCCTCTTGTAGGCAGGGAACCCAGCTAGTGACTCTGCTATATTGCAGAGTATAGCCTGCAGCCCCACATAATGAAGAATCCTAGACAGTGACCCAGCCTGACCATGAAGCACAGTTTCTAGCAACATCCAAATCTAGGGTACAGCTAGAGTCCCTGCCCAACCAGAGAGCCCAGCCAGCAACCTTGCCCAATAGTGGAGCCCAGTCAATGGCCTACCTGATTACAAAGCCCAGCCTGCAACTTCACCCAACATCAGGGCACAGACTGTGGCCCCACTTGATTATAGAGCACAATCTGAGGCCCTGTCTGACTGTGAAGCATAGCCTTCAGCCACATCTGACCACAGAGTCCAGCCAGCAGCACAATACAGCACAGCCCAAGGCCCCACCCAAACAGGAGCAATTGTAGATCATGGCCCATAGCACTGCATAATTGCAGAATCCAATCAATGGCACTGCCCTGCCAGGGAACACAGCCTGCAACCCTGCCTTACCAGAGGTGATTACAGAACCAAGCCCCACCTGACTGTGGAACACAGCCAGCAGCTCCTCCAGACCAGAAAACCCACTCAACAGCCCAACTTAAATGGGGAACCCAGCTAGCAGGCCCATGCAACTGCAGTGCCCAGCCAGGGGCACACCTCCCTCCTGACCTCAGAGCACACACAGTGGCCTTGCCCAACTAGAGACCCCAGTAGAAAGACCTGCTTGCCCTGAAGACACCACCAGCTGACCCATCCAGTATCCCAAGCTGAGTTGACTGGTTAAAGTCTTTCACTGTCAATATTATCCTGTAATCCCTGGAAGAGGAGACCTCTTACTCAAATGGGCAGATACCAACAAAAAGATACAAGTATCATAAAAAATCAGGTACCAGCAAGGAAAGTAATAAACCTCCAATTACTAACACTAAAAAAGTGGAGCTTTATGGACTGTCTGACAAAGAATTCAGAATAATCCTCTTAAATATATTCAGCAATCTACAAGAAAACACAGACAGACAAATAAATGAAATCAGAAAAACAATGCATGAACAAAAAGAGAAGCTCAGCAAAGAAATAGAAAACATAAAACAACCCAGAAATCTCAAAGGTGAAGATTACAATAACAGAACTAAAGACTTAAATAGAGTGCTTTAACATCAGACTCAACCAAGCAGAAGAAAGAAACAATGAACTTGAAGACAGATCATTTGATATTATCCAATCAGAGAAGCAAAAAGAAAAAAGAATAAAAGAATAAAAAAGAATGAATAAAGCCTATGAAACTTTTTGGATACCCTCAAGAGAAGAAAATATTCCCATTATAGGAGTCCTAGAAGGAGAAGAGAAGAAAGAGAGAGAAAATTTTATTAAAGAAATAATAGATGAAAATATTTCAAAATTGGGGAGAGAAATGAAGTTCAAAGGATCTCAAATACATTGAACCCAAAAAGGGCTACACTGAGACACATTATAATTAAATTGTCAAAAGTCAAAGACAAAGAAAGAACTTTGAAAGCAGCAAGAGAAAAGCAACTCATCACATACAAGGGAGCCCCCATAAAATGATAAGTGGATTTCTCAGCAGAAACTTTGCAGACTAAGAGAGAGTGGGGTGATATATTCAAAGTGTTGAAAAAAAAATTGTCTACCAAGCATACTATACCCAGAAAAAGCTGTCCTTTGAAAATTAAGAAGTAAAGACTTTCTCAAACAAACAAAAACTCAGCGAGTTATTCACCACTAGACTTGTCTTATAAGAAATGCTAAATGGTATTCTACAAGCTGAAATGAAAGGGTGGTAATTAACATTGTAAAAACATATGAAGGTGTAAAAATCATCAGTAAAGGTAAACATATAGTCAAAGTCAGACTCTCTAATATTATAATGGTAGTATATAAATCACTTAAAATTCTAGATAAAAAGCTTTAAAACAAACAACTGTAGCTAAAATTTTGGTATCTGAATAACCAATATAAAAAAGATGTAAATTATACTACCAATAACCTAAAATATGAGGGGATGGTAAAAGTATAAAGTTTCTGTGTGCCAACAAAATTAAGTTGTTATCAATTTAAAATAGGATGTTATAACTATAAGATATTTTATGTAAGCCTTATGGTAACCACAGAAGAGAAACGTGTAGTAGATACACAAAGAATTATAATAAAGGAGTCAAAGCAATCCACCACAAAAGTAATCAAATCACGAAGAAAGACAGCAAGAGAGAAAGGAAAAATGATCTACAAAACAATCAGAAAAAAATTAACAAAAGGACAGTAGTAAGTCTTTACCTATCAATAATTACTTAAACATAAATTAATTAAATTCTCTGATTGCAAGACTTAGAATGGCTGCATGGATAAAGAAAGATCTAATGATATGCTGTTTATAAGAGACTCACTTTAGCTTTAGGGACACACAGAGGGTGAGAGTGAAGGGTGGTAAAAGATATTCCAAGCAAATGATAAAAAGAAGCAAGGCTAGATATAACAGACAAAATATACTTTAAACTAAAAATAGTCATAAGTTTCAAGAAGGTCATTATATAATGATAAATAAGTCAATTTCTTAAGAAGATATAACAATTATAAATAATTATGTATGTAACATTGGAAGAGTTAAATACATAAAGCAAATACTAACAGAACTAAAATTTTTAGAGAAATAAACAGCAATACAATAACAATTGGATAATTTAATACCCTACTTTTGTCAATGGGCAGATCATTCAGACAGAGAATCAATAAAGAAACAGCAGATTTGAACAACACTATAGACCAAACAGATCTAACAGACATATACAGAACAGTCCATCCAATAGCAGAGAAATTCACATTTTTCTCAAGTGCAAACAGAACACTTTCTAGGATAGATCATTTGTTATGCCACAAAAAAATTCTCAACAATTTCAAGAACATAGAAATTACATCAAGTATCTTTTCCAGCCACAATGGTATGAAACTAGAAATCAACAACAGAAGGAAAATTGAAGAACTGACAAACTCCTGGAAATTAAACAATATACACATGAACAAATCAAAAGAAAAATAAAAAATATCTTGAGATAAATGAAAATGAAAACACAAACCAAAACTTATAGAATGCAGCAAAAACTGTTCGAGGAGGAAAATTTATAGCTATAAATGCATATATCAAGCAAAAAGAAAGATCTCAAAAAACAACCTACAATTACATCACAAGAAACTAGAAAAAGAAGAATAAACTAAGCTCAAATTTTGCCAAATTAAGCAATAATAAATATTAGAGCAGAAATAAATGAAATAGAGAATAGGAAAACAATAGAAAAGATTAGTAAAAGCAAGAGCTGGTTCTTTGAAAAGATAAATAAAATTGACAAATCTTTAGCTAGACTGAACTGGTAAAAAAGGGAGAGGACTCAGACAAAATCAGAAATGAAAGAGGATACGTTAGAACAGGTACACAGAAATAGAAAATATCATAAAAGACTACTGTATGCAACTATATGCCAATGAATTGGACAACCTAAATAAATAGATAATTTCCTAGAAATACACAACCTACCAAGACTGAATCAGAAAGAAATAGAAAATCTGAGCAGACCAATAATAAGTAAGGAGATCAATTCAGAAATCTGGGAGAAAGGAAAACTTCCCAACAAAGAAAACCCCATGATGTAATCTATACAGAAATTGAAATATAATGATGTACACTTGAAATTTATATAATGTTTTAAACCAATGTTACCACAATAAAAAATAAATAAAAGTCTTTCACAATTAATTAAAAAAAATTACCATCTTAAAAATGAGCCCAGAATCAGATATTTTCACAGATGAATTCTACCAAACATTTAAAGAAGAGTTAACACCAATTCTTCTAAAATTCTGCATAAAAATTAAAGAAGAGGGAACACTTCCAAACTGATTTTATCAGACCAGGATTACCCTGATACCAAAGCCAGACAAGGACACAACATGAAAAGCAAACTACAGGCCAATATACCTGATGCAAACAGATGCAAAAATTCTCAACAAAATACCAGCAAACTTAATTCAACAACACATTTAAAGGATTAAACACCATGATCAACTGAGATTCATCACTGGGATGCAAAGATGGACTAACATATGCAAATCAATCAATGTGATACATCACATTAATAGAATTAAAGATAAAAATCATGTGATCATCTCAATAGATGCAGAAAAAACATTTGACAAAATTCAACATATTTTCATGATAAAAGCTGTCAACACATTTGGTATAGAAGAACTATACCTCAACATTATAAGGGCCATGCTCTCACCACTACTATTCGACATAGTACTGAAACTCCTAGCCAGAGAAAAAGAAATGAAAGGAATCTAAATCAGAAAAGAAGATGGAAAATTTTCTCTGTTATCAGACGACATGATCTTACATATAGAAAACCTTGAAGATTCCACTACAAAACTATTAGAACTAATAAATAAATTCAGTAAAGTTGCGGGATACAGAATCAACATGTATAAGTCAGTTGCATTTCTATACTCTAACAACAAACTGTCTAAAAAGAAATAATGAAAACAATCTCATTCACTATAGCAACAAAAACAATACAGTACTTAGGAACAAATTTATCCAAGGAGATAGAGACAGAGATTGGATTGGTGGTTACCAGAGGGGAAGGAGGGAGGGAGGAGGGCAAAACGGATAATTAGGCACATTTGTGTAGTGATGGGTTGTAATTAGTATTTGGGTGGTGAACATGATGTAATCTATGCAGAAATAGAAGTATAATGATGTACACCTGAAATTTATACAATGTTATAAACCAATGTTACTGCAATAAACAAAAAATTAAAAAAAAAAGAAAGATCTGTACACTGAAACCTGTAAGACATTACTGAAAGAAATTGAAGAATATAAATAAATGAAAAAAAGAATAAAAATAAATGCAAAGATATGTGTGTTCATCAATTAGAAGAATTTATATTGTTAAAATGTCCATACTACCCAAAGCCGTCTATAGATTCAATGCAATCACTGTCATGATTCAATCGCATTTTTTACACAAATAAAAAAAAATGCTAATATGTGAATGGAACCACAAAAGACCCCAAATAGTCAAAGCAATCGTGAGAAGGAAGAACAAAGCTGGAGTCATAAGGCTACCTGAATTCAAACCATACTACAAAGCTATAGCAATCAAAATATCATGGTATGGCATAAAAATAGACGTATAGACCAATGGAACAGAATAGAGAGCTCAGAAATAAACCCACGCATATACAGTGAACTAATGTTCCACAAAGTTGTCAAGAATATACAACAGGAAAAGGATAGTATCTTTAACAACAATGTTGGGGAAACTACATATCCACATTCAAAAGAGTGATACTGGACATCTATCTTACACCACTTAACAAAAATTAACTCTAAATGGATTAAATACTTAAATGTAAGACCAGAAACCATAAAACTCCTAGAATAAAATAGAGAAAAAGCTCCTTGACAGCAGTCTTGGAAATAATTGTTTGGATGTAACACCAAAAGCACAAGCAACAAAAGCAAAAATAAATAAGTAGGACACCAAACTAAAAAGCTTCTCTGCAACAAAAGAAATGATCAACAAAATGAAAAGACAACTTGCAGAATGGGAAAAAAATACTTGCAAATCTTATATATAATATAGAGAAAATATTTAAAATACATAAGGAACTCATACAACTAAATAGCAAAAACTTAATAATTCAGTTAAAAAATGGGCAACGTACCCGGATAGACAATTTTCCAAGGAAGATATACAAATAGCCAACAGGTACACGAAAAGTGGCTTGACATCACTAATCATTAGGGAAATGCAAATCAATACCACAGTGCAATATCAGCTCACCCCTGTTAGAATTGTTGTTATCAAAATACAAGAGATAACAAGTGCTGGTAAGGATGTGGATAAATGGGAACACTTGTGCACTGTTAATGTAAATGCAAATTGTTACAGAAATTATAAAAACCAGTATGGAGATTCCTCAAAAAATTAAAAATAGAACTGCTACATGATCCAGCAATCCTAATTTTGGGTTTATGTCCAAAGGAATTGAAATCACTATCTTAAAGAGATATCTGCTCTTTCACATTCATTGCAGCATTATTTACAATAGTCAAGACATGGAGACAATCTAAGAGTCCACTGACAGATGAATGGATAAAGAAGATGTCATATATATATATAAATTGCTATATATATATATAAAATGTATGTATATATGTATGTAAATTGGGATATTAGCCATACAAAAGAAAGAAATCCTGTCACATGTGGCAACATAGATGAACCATTCAGGCATTATGCTAAGTGAAATAAGTTAGAGAAAGACAAATACTGTATGATCTCACTTATACGTGGAATGTAAAAAGAAACTAAAGTCATTGAAACAGAGAGTAGATTGGTGGTTGCCAGGAGCAAGGTTGAGGGGGAAATGGCTGGAGGTGGTCAAAGAGTTTAAACTTTGAATTATA
This sequence comes from Diceros bicornis minor, assembly GCF_020826845.1. Lineage (NCBI taxonomy): Eukaryota > Metazoa > Chordata > Mammalia > Perissodactyla > Rhinocerotidae > Diceros > Diceros bicornis. The sequence continues at coordinate 8,926,934 of NC_080749.1, read as the reverse complement.
AGATGAATAAATTCCAGGGATCTAATGTACAGCATGAGGACTATAGTTAACAATACTGCATTGTATACTTGAAAGTTGCTAAGAGAGTGGATCTTAAAAGTTTTCCCCATATACACGAGCACAAAAAAGGTGTGTGAGGTGATGGATATATTAACTAATCATATTGTGGTAGTCGCTTTGTAATATAGACATATATAAAATCATCATGTTGTACAATTGTACACCTTAAATTTACACAATGTTGTATATCAGCTGTCTCAATAAAGCTGGAAAAAGAAAAAGAAAACACTCAATTTTTGACAAGGCTAAGAGAGATGCAGTCTCTTCAAGAGACAGCAATGTTAACGTTAAGGAAATGTTCAGAGAAGTGAATGAAGAAATACACTGTGTTGATAACTCATTGGGTAAAGTGTAATCACATAAGGGCATATGAGTGTGACTTAGAGAAGGTAGCAGTGAAATGATAAGTGGTGGCAGATCAAGATTGAATTTTAAGACAGATCCAAAAGGATTTTCTAGGGTGTTGGAAGTATCCTATGAGTTGAAAGAGAGGAATCCTAGATAATTCCATATATTTGAGCCAAAGCGTCTGAATTAATACTGTTATTGACTGAGGTAGGAAAGGCTGAGAGAAGGACAGGATAGAGAGGGAAATAGGAGATTTGGATTTTTAGGTGCCTATCACATAGGGAGTTGTTGAGAAGCAAAACGAGTGCACAAGGTCAAGAGAGCAGTTGGTGGCATCAGCATATACCCAGAGTATAGTTTTTACATTGCTTTTATTGTGAAATATACTTACATAAAAGTACATAAAATAGATATGCAAACTTAAACAGATATCCATAAAGTAAGCACCCATTTGCTACCATCCAGATAAAGAAATCGAACATTGCCATAACCCTAGAATCCCCCCACCCTTGATAACTGTCTCCAATCATAAATCCCTCCCTCCCACCCAACAGAAGAAACCACACCTGAAATATAATATAACACTTAATTGTTTGCTTTATAATGGTGATATCTATAAATGCATCTCTTAACAACATAGGTTAATTGTGCTTGTTTTTGAAATATATATAAATAGAATCATATTGTATGTACGCAATTTCAGCCTGTTTCTTTTGCTTGATATTAGTCTGTGAGGTGCATCCATCCTGTTGTGCATAGCTTTAATTCATTCATTTCCCTCTGTGTAACATTCCACTATTCATTTGTTCAATCTAAATAGACACTTGACAGATGATAGACACTGCTTTTAGAATTGACTTTTATAATCAGTGCTTCCAAAAACATTCTTGTACAAGTATTTTGGTGCCATTATTCATAGTTATCTTAAGGCCATACCCCAAAATTGGAATTATTGAGTCACAAGATAAACTTATCTTCAAGATCACTAAGTAATGGAATTCTGCTTCCCAAAATTTTTATGCTACTTTGTACTCTCACCAGCAGTGCCAGCAGTGTGTGAGAATTCCCTTAGCTATAAAAATTTAATTTTTGCAAATCTGGTATATATCATTATGGTTTTACTTGGCTTCCCTTAGGGGCAGATATTCCTTGAAGTTAATGAAGTTTGAGTTTCTGTGCTCAATGATAATTGCTACATATTGATGGCAGTCATTGCCACGCATGGATCAAGTGATTGCTAGCCACCTGGGTATAGGAATAACTCCTAGGAATACTCTACTGAATCAATCTGTACCACATCATGAAGGCATTGGGTCAAAAGTTTTACTAAGGGGGCCGGCCCGGTGGCGCAAGCGGTTAAGTGCGCACGCTCCGCTGCGGCGGCCCGGGGTTCGCTGGTTCGGATCCCGGGCGCGCACCGACGCACTGCTTGGTAAGCCATGCTGTGGCGGCGTCCCATATAAAGTGGAGGAAGATGGGCACCCATGTTAGCCCAGGGCCGTCTTCCTCAGCAAAAAAGGAGGAGGATTGGCGGATGTTAGCTCAGGGCTGATCTCCTCACAAAAAAAAAAAAAAAAAAAAGTTTTACTAAGGTGTGAACATGTACTAATCAGCTGACAATAGACATTACATATATTTAATAATGTACTAAGAGTAATTTCAAATAAAATATCAATTGGATATTAAAAACAGCAATAATAGAAGATTAAATACAAATAAAATAGTAAAGGTGGGTGATTAAATATATATTATTCTGACTTTAAAAAGATATTGTAACATAAATATTTTCAGATCATACCAATGGTGCTAACACTGATTAACAGAAAAATTTGAGACAATCTTCAATTTAATTTAAGTATATTCCAATAAATGAAAGATATGGATTTCCAATGGAAGTAATAAATAGGTCCTTGGGTTATTGATTGTGCAATTAATAAAAAATGATTGAATTATACAAAACATTGGAAAAAGATAAATATCTTGCATTTTCATTTGCAATACTGACATCAGCAAAGATTTCATAATATGGTATTGCAAATGCGTCGATGAGAAACAAGTGGAGAATCTACATTAGTTACTCAACAAGTGCATTTGAAATGCCCTTAAGACTTACAGCTAATGTATAAAAGGAACTTGATAAAGTTTTCCCAATTTGGGCAACATTTCTAAAATTTTACATATTATTGGTCTATGAGAATCATGAAGCTGAAAGAAACTTTTCCAACTTATCAATTAAAAACATTTGTTTTCAACAATGTTAGAGAAAATACTGAATTATCTTTATAATCTATAGAAAATACTTCAAAATCAGTGTCACATGGAAAGTTTATCAAAAAGCATGTAGCCAAGTAGAGAAAAATAGTACACCATTGTGAATCAGGCAGTTATTTAACATAGATATATGCTATTTTTTCAGGATTTAATAAAATTTATGATATTTATTTTTAAAATATGTAATTTGAGGGGCCGGCCCAGTGGCGCAAGCGGTTAAGTGCACGCGGTCTGCTGCGGCGGCCGGGGTTTGCCAGTTCGGATCCCGGTGCCAGGCGCGCACTGACACACTGCTTGGCAAGCCATGCTGTGGCGGCGTTCCATATAAAGTGGAGGAAGATGGGCATGGATGTTAGCCCACGGCCAATCTTCCTCAGCAAAAAGAGGAGGATTGGCAGATGTTAGCACAGGGCTGAAAAGAAAAAAATATGTGTAATTTGATGTTTCTTTGTCTCATTCTAAGAAAACATTCACATTGCAGACATTTATTTTTGTGCCTAATGGTATATTCATGTTTATTTACTTTATTTTTATTTTTTGATGAGGAAGATTAGCCCTGAACTAACATTTGTGCCAATCTTCCTCTCTTTTGTATGTGGGACACCACCACAGTACGGCTTGAGCAGTGCGTAGGTCCGCACCTGGGATCCAACCCTGCAAACCCGGGGCTGCTGAAGCGAGTGCGCAAACTTAACCACTGTGCCACTGGGCCAGCCCCCATAAGTTTATTTTATTTTATTTTTATTTTTTATTTTTTTTTTTGTGAGGAGATCAGCCCTGAGCTAACATCTGCCAATCCTCCTCTTTTTTTGCTGAGGAAGACGGCCCTGGGCTAACATCTGTGCCTATCTTCCTCCACTTTATATGGGACGCCGCCACAGCATAGCTTACCAAGCAGTGCGTCGGTGCGCGCCCGGGATCCGAACCAGCGAACCCCGGGCCGCCGCAGCGGAGCGTGCGCACTTAACCGCTTGCGCCACCGGGCCGGCCCCCCCCATAAGTTTTTTAATTTTTTGTTTATTGCAGTAACATTGGTTTATAACATTGTATAAATTTCAGGTGTACGTCATTATACTTCTATTTCTGCATAGATTACATCATGTTCACCACCAAAATACTAATTACAACCCATCACGACACACATGTACCGAATTATCCCTTTCACCCTCCTCCCTCCCCCCTTCCCCTCTGGTAACCACCAATACAATCTCTGCCCCTATGTGTTTGTTTATTGTTGTTATTATCTACTACTTAATGAAGGAAATCATACGGTATTTGACCTTCTCCCTCTGACTTATTTCACTTTGCATTATACCCTCAATGTCCCTCCATGTTGTCACAAATGGCTGGATTTCATCGTTTCTTGTGGCTGAGTAGTATTCCATTGTGTATATATACCACAACTTCTTTATCCATTCGTCCCTTGATGGGCACTTAGGTTCCTTCCAAGTCTTGGCTATTGTGAATAATGCTGCAATGAACACAGGGGTGCATGTACCTTCACAAATTGTTGTTTTCAAGTTCTTTGGATAAATACCCAACAGTGGAATAGCTGGATCACATGGTAGTTCTATCCTTGATTTTTTGAGGAATCTCCATACTGTTTTCCATAGTGGCTGCACCAGTTTGCACTCCCACCAGCAGTGTATGAGAGTTCCCTTCTCTCCACATCCTCTCCAACACATGTTGTTTCCTGTCTTGTTAATTATAGCCATTCTGACGGGCGTGAGGTGATATCTCATTGTAGTTTTGATTTGCATTTCCCTGATAGCTAGTGATTTTGAACATCTTTTCATGTGTCTGTTGGCCATCTGTATATCTTCTTTGGAGAAATGTCTGTTCAGGTCTTTTGCCCATTTTTTAATTGGGTTGGTAGTTTTTTGTTGTTGAGATGCATGAGTTCTTTATATATTTTGGAGATTAAGCCCTTATCAGATGTATGGTTTGCAAATATCTTCTCCCAATTGTTAGGTTGTCTTTTCGTTTTGTTGATGGTTTCCTTTGCTGTACAGAAGCTTTTTAGTTTGATGTAGTCTCATTTGTTTATTTTTTCTATTGTTTCTCTTGCCCGGTCAGACGTGGTGTTTGAAAAGATGTTGCTAAGACCGATGTCGAAGAGCATACTCCCTATGTTTTCTTATGGAAGTTTCACAGTTTCAGGTCTTACATTCAAGTCTTTAAACCATTTGGAGTTAATTTTTGTGTATGATGTAAGGTAAGGGTCTACTTTCATTTTTTTGCCTGTGGCTATCCAGTTTTCCCAACACCATTTGTTGAAGAGACTTTCTTTTCCCCGTTGTATGTTCTTGGCTCTTTTGTCAAAGATTAGCTGTCCATAGATGTGTGGATTTATTTCTGGGCTTTTGATTCTATTCCATTGATCTGTGTGTCTGTTTTTGTGCCAGTACCACGCTGTTTTGGTTACTATAGCTTTGTAGTATATTTTGAAATCAGGGAGTGTGATACCTCCAGCTTTGTTCTTTTTTCTCAGGATTCCTTTAGCTATTCGGGGTCTTTTGTTGTTCCATATAAATTTTAGGATTCTTTGTTCTATTTCTGTGAAAAATGTTGTTGGAACTTTGATAGGGATTGCATTGACTCTATAGATGGCTTTAGGAAGTATGGACATCTTAACTATGTTAATTCTTCCAACCCAAGAGCACGGAATATCTTTCCATTTCTTTGTGTCTTCTTCAATTTCTTTCAGCAATGTTTTATAGTTTTCGGTGTACAGATCTTTCAACTCTTTGGTTCAGTTTATTCCTAGATATTTTATTCTTTTTGTTGCAATTGTAAATGGGGTGGTATTCTTAATTTCTCTTTCTGCTACTTCGTTGTTAGTGTACAGAAATGCAACTGATTTTTGTATGTTGATTTTGTATCCTGCAACTTTACCATATTCGTTTATTACTTCTAAGAGTTTTCTGGTGGATTCTTTAGGGTTTTCTATATATAAAATCATGTCATCTGCAAATAGTGACAGTTTCACTTCTTCCTTTCCTATTTGGATCCCTTTTATTTATTTCTCTTGCCTGATTGCTCTGGCTAGGACTTCCAGTACTATGTTAAATAGGAGTGGTGAGAGTGGGCATCCTTGTCTGGTTCCTGTTCTTAGAGGGATAGCTTTCAGTTTTTCACCATTGAGGATGATATTAGCTGTGGGTTTGTCATATATGGTCTTTATTATGTTGAGGTACTTTCCTTCTATACCCATTTTATTCAGAGTTTTTATCATAAATGGATGCTGTATCTTGTCAAATGCTTTCTCTGCATCTATTGAGATGATCATGTGATTTTTATTCTTCATTTTGTTAATGTGGTGTATTACGTTGATTGATTTGCGAATGTTAAACCATCCCTGCATCCCTGGAATAAATCCCACTTGATCATGGTGTATAATTTTTTTAACGTATTGTTGTACGCGATTTGCTAGTATTTTGTTGAGGATTTTTGCATTGATGTTCATCAGTGATATTGGCCTGTAATTTTCTTTTTTTTGTGTTGTCCTTGTCTGATTTTGGTATCAGGGTAATATCAGCTTTGCAGAATGAGTTAGGGAGCTTCCCCCACTCCTCAATTTTTTGGAAGAGTTTGAGAAGGTTAGGTATTAAGTCGTCTTTGAATGTTTGGTAGAATTCACCAGGGAAGCCGTCTGGTCCTGGACTTTTATTTTTGGGGAGGTTTGTGATTACTGTTTTGATCTCCTTACTGGTGATTGGTCTATTCAAATTCTCTACTTCTTCTTGATCCAGTTTTGGAAGGTTGTATGATTCTAAGAATTATCCATTTCTTCCAGATTGTCGAATTGGTAGGCACATAGCTTTTCATAGTATTCTCTTATAATCTTTTGTATTTCTGAGGTGTCTGTTGTAACCTCTCCTCTTTCATTTCTGATTTTACTTATTTGTGCCTTCTCTCTTTTTTTCTTGGTGGGTCTAGCTAAAGGTTTGTCAATTTTGTTGATCTTTTCAAAGAACCAGCTCTTGGTTTTATTAATGTTTTCTATTTTTTTTTGGTCTCTATTTCATTTATTTCTGCTCTGATTTTTATGATTTCCCTTCTCCTACTGATTTTGGGCTTTGTTTGTTCTTCTTTTTCCAGTTCCTTTAGGTGCATTGTTAGATTGTTTATTTGAGATTTTTCTTGTTTGTTGAGATAGGCCTGTATCGCTATAAACTTACCTCTTAGAACCGCTTTTGCTGTATCCCATAAATTCTGGCATGTCGTATTTTCATTTTCATTTGTCTCCAGGTATTTTTTGATTTCTTCTTTGATTTCTTCGTTAACCCAGTCGTTGTTAAGTAGCATTTTGTTTAATCTCCACGTATTTGTGGCTTTTCTGATTTACTTCCTATAGTTGATGTCTAGTTTCATACTGTTGTGGTCAGAAAAGATGCTTGGTATTATTTCAATCTTCTTAAATTTATGAAGACTTGTTTTGTGGCCCAATATGTGATCAATCCTGGAGAATGTTCCATGTGCATTTGAAAAGAATGTGTATTCTTCGGTTTTTGGATGGATTGCTCTGTACATATCTACTAGGTCCATCTGTTCTAGTGTGTAGTTTAAGGCCAATGTTTCCTTATTGATCTTCTGTTTGGATGATCTATCCGTTGGTTTAAGTGGAGTGTTAAAGTCCCCTACTATTATTGTGTTACTGTCTATTTCTGTTTTTATGTTAATAATTGCTTTATATATTTAGGTGCACCTACATTGGGTGCGTAGATATTTACAAGTGTTATATCTTCTTGTTGGATTGTTCTCTTGATCATTATGTAATGCCCTTCTTTGTCTCTTTTTACAGTTTTTGTTTTAAAGTCTATTTTGTCTGATATGAGTACTGCTACCCCAGCTTTCTTTTCATTGCCATTTGTGTGGAGTATCTTTTTCCATCCCTTCACTTTCAGTTTGTGAGTGTCTTTAGGTCTGAAGTGTGTCTCTTGTATGCAGCATATATATGGGTCTTGTATTTTTATCCCGTCAGCCACCCTATGCCTTTTAATTGGAGCATTTAGTCCATTGACGTTTAAAGTAGCTATTGATAAGTATGTACTTACTGCCATTTCTTAACTTTTTTTTTCTCAGTGTTTTAGTAGTCCTTCTCTGTTCCTTTCTTGTTCTATACAGAATTGATAGTCACTTTAGTTTGACCTCTGTCTGAAAGCTGTACTCTTTAACTCCCCTCCTCCCTCCTTTTATGTTTTTATATCATATCTAACCTCTTTTTTGTGCATTTGTATCCATTACCCTCTTATCATGGAAATAGATAATTTTTTCCTATTTGTGGTCTTCTCTTTTCCCCTTAAATCAGTCCCCTTAACATTTCTTGTAGCACTGGTTTCTTGGTGACAAACTCCTTTAATTTTTGCTTGTCTGGGAAAATTTTGATCTCTCCTTCCATTTTGAATGATAACCTTGCTGGGTAGAGTGTTCTTGGCTGTAGGTTTTTTCCTTTTAGCACTTTAAGTATATCGTGCCATTCTCTTCTAGCCTGTAAGGTTTCTGCTGAGAAGTCAGCTGATAGTCTTATGGGGTTTCCTTTGTATGTAACTTGACATTCTCTTGCGGCTTTTAGGATTCTCTCTTTATCTTTAATTCTGGACATTTTGATTATGATGTGTCTTGGTGTGGGCCTCTTTGGGTTTATCTTATTTGGGGCTCTCTGTGATTCCTGTACCTGGATGTCTGTTTCCTTCCTTAGGTTAGGGAAGTTTTCATCTATTATTTCTTGAAATAGATTCTCTGCCCCTTTGTCTCGCTCTTCTCCTTCCGGGACACCTATAACACGGATGTTAGTGTGCTTGATGTTGTCCCAGAGGTCCCTTAGACTGTCCTCACTCTTTTTAATTCTTTTCTCTTTTACCTGTTCACCTTGGGTAATTTCTTCTAGTCTTTTGTCCAGCTCACAGATCCATTCTTCTGTATCCTCTACTCTGCTTTTGAGTCCCTCTAATGAATTTTTCATTTCCAGTATTGTATTCTTCATTTCTGATTGGTTCTTTTTTATATCTTCCATTTCTTTGTTGACATTCTCACTGAGTTCATCTATTCTTCTCCCCAGATCAGTGAGCATCCTTAACACTCTTAGTTTGAACTCTCTGTTGGGTAGCTTGCTCATTTCTGTTTCACTTAGTTCCTTTTCTGGGGTTGTTCTGTTCCCTTACTTGGAATGTATTCTTTTGCCTCCTCATTTTGCCTCTTTCCCTGTGCTTGTGTCTATGTATTAGGTAGGTCAGCTACGTCTCCTACTCTTTGATAGGTGACCTTATGTAAGTGATGGCTTAGGAGGCTTCCAGTGTGCTTCCCTCAGTTCTCAATGTTCCAGGGGTGACCCCTATGTGGGCTACGTGTGTCCTTCTGTTTGGCCTGTTTGCTCTTCCTGTAGGCACCCAGGGAGGCCGAGTTATGCTCCTGGCCAGCTGTTGTAATGCTCAGCTGCTTGTAGTTGTTGTGGGCCTTTCAGTCTTTCTATCAGGTGTGGCGAGCCCCAGCACAGTTGGCTGCAAGTTCTAATACCACATTTGTGTTGCAGTATTTCTTTTAAGTGAGTAGGCTCCCAGTGTGGCAGGTTGTTAGGCTCAGGGCCTTATAATTGCTGTGAGCCTCTAGCCTATTATGTCTCTTGTCAGCTCTCTGAGGTTTGCAGCTGGGTGGGACTGGCCTCAGGCACAGGAGCACCCAATTGTTTCAGGCTTTGGAAGGTGGGGCAAACACCCTATGTGGGTCTTTGAGAAGCATAAGTCTTCTGCAGCTGACAAGCCCTGCCGCCCACAGGTCCACACACACAGTCAACACAGTCCTGCCCTGTGTGAGCCCCCGGACCTCCCCAAGTGGACCCAGTCTCTCCACGGCGGGAGCCCCACACACTCCACCCGCTCCTTGTGCACTCCCTGCCCCGCTAAAGTCAGCTCAGTTGCCAGGCTGCAAAGAATCCAGTCACCAATCTATGCAGGCCCACAAGTTGCCTGAGGGCTTGTTGTTGGGTGGGGCCAGTCTCTAGGGTGGGCTGCCTGCCCTGGCTGAGCTGGATTAGATAGGTGCTCTAGTGGGTGGGGCAGACCCTGGGCTAGCAGGCCTCAGGGAGAACTCCAATGGCGTCTGTGTCAGCACGCCCACACCAGGCCACAACAATGGCTGCCGCCAATGTCCCAGTCCCTGGAGAGGTCTCACCCCTCACCGAGATGCACACAGGGCCTATTAGGTGAGTCTCTTGTCACCACAGCACTGTGCACCTTTCTTTCTGGTGATTTTAGGATGCTTTCTGAAACGGGTGTGTTTGCGTGAGGGCCCTTTAAGAGCCGGTTTTAGTTTCTTTGTGAACCGGGTTTTCTGAGGATATTCCCCAATGTTTTAGTAGCAGGCAAAGTCAGATATTATGCCACTCTTCTCAATTGTGCTGGGCCCACAAAATGCCCACAGCGGGGGCGCTCCTGCTCAGGGCCCCGCACCTCCAGGGAGGCTGCGTACCTGTGAGCTGCTCCCGGCGGCCATGAAGCTGGTGGCTTGTGAAGGCGGCGTTTTTCTCTCCAGAAGGGAGTCTCTGTCTCTTCCACCTCAGTTAAGATTGTCCGTTGTTGCAGGAGTTCCTCTTATCCAGTTTTCAGTTCTGTCTCAGGGGTAATTTTTCCACGAGTAGTTGTAAATTGGCTGTGTCCGCGGGAGGAGGTGAGTTCAGAGTCTGCTTACGCTGCCATCTTGACTCCTCTCCCCATAAGTTTATTTTTTAAAGGAGGATCTCTGCAATAAAATTGTCTCCTAAAAATTTGACTATTTTCCCTTCTCCACATTTCCCCATTTACTAATGAGGTTGGCCTCCTTTTTACATATTCATTAAGACATTTTAATTTCCTGTGTTTGAAATGCTATATACGTCTTTTGCTCGCTTTTTCTATTGAAATATCTGTCATATTGATTTGTATCTGTTCTTTATATCTTGTATTCTAGTCTCTCATTTTATGTATATATACATGTTTATATAAGTATGGGAATATACATATTATGTGTGTATATATATAAATTTCAATGGACATTGACTTGTCTCTTTGTTAAGGATATATTTTGACAAATTGTACTTTTTAGTTTTGATATGGCTAAATTTATGGTAATTTCTGTTTTCTTATTACTTATTATTTTTTTTAAGAAATCCTTACCTATGTGACAGTGATAAAAATATTCCATATTCTCCTCTTGAAGCTTTATAGCTTTACTTTCACATTGGCCTTCTAACTTATTTGGACTTGAGCTCTGTCTATTGGTATGAAATATGGATCTAATTTTATGTTTTTATGTGGATATACAAATACCTCAGCAATATTTAAAGAAAAATTTATATTCTTTCATTACTGACATGAAGTGCCATATCTGTCATTAACAAAGTGCTTATTAAATGTATGGCTTCACATAGGCCTTTTTTTCTGTACCATCTGTGTTTTTTTTAAATCTGTGAGATAGTGAGAAACCAACTTAAATATCACAGTTTTAAAACAACTCTTGTAATCTAGGAAAGTAACTATCCTCATTTGCTCTATTTCTTCAAGTGTGTCTTGGTTATGTCCTTTTGAACTTTGAAATAAATCTGACTTGTCAAGTTATTAGAATTACACTGAATCTAAAAATGAATTTGAGGAAAACTAACACACTCAGAATATTGAATCCTGTAATCTAAGAATTTGTAAATTTCTTAATGTATTTTGGATCATCTATAATGTCTCAATAAAGTTTTATTTGATTTCATTTTAATTAGCTTCATAATTTTCAATACAATGCATTGTGTCACATAGATTAGATTGAACCTAGATACTTAATGTTTTACATGCTATTTAGATGAAATTTTCTTTTAAAATTTTTATTTGCTAAATTTTTATATATGGAAAGAAAATGGATTTTATATAGTGACTTTTTATCTAGCAAAATTGAGAATCTTTTATTAACTTTTATACTTAATCTATAGAATCTTTGGATTTTCTATATACACAATAAAAAAGTCTGAGAATAAATGAAAGTTTTACTTCTTTTGTTTGCAATATTTATACATTTTATTCTTTTTTTTTTCTTTGCCCTACTCTGCTTATCAGAAACTACTGAATAGTGGTGGTGATGACAGGCTGTACAGGTTCCCGACCTCAAAGATAAATCATTTGACATTCTACCCATATGACTGTATCTGTAGGGGTGTATATCTGTGTATGTATGTGTGTGTGTGTGTAAAGAAAGATCTCTTTTCTTGTTAATAATAAAAAATCCCTTTACAATGAATAGGTACTGAATTTTGTCAACAGTTTTTTGGAATATACTTATATCATCAGATGATTCTTCTCTTTCATTCTAATATGGTAGCAAATTGCATTAAATATATTTGTCATTTTAAAACATTCTTATATTCCTAAGATGACTCCAAAATATTTGATATTGACCCAACTTTGATAATATTTAAAAGTTGTTTACTTAAAAAACAGTAATTTAGTGACATTAGCAAAATCGTGGCAAAGGAACTCCAAAAGCCTATCCCACGACAAAGGCAGTGAATAAACTGGCAAAAGCTGTCAGAATTAACTTTACCAAAACATTGAAAACTAATAAACAATTTATAGTGACCAGGCAAAAGTTTACTGAAGAAGAAACAACTAAAACTGGGTAAGAGATCTTTGTGGCATTTTAGTTTACTATGGTCACATGGCCCTCTCCCCATTTTTTCTTAGGTTCTTAGTACTGGAGGAAACACAATGGACTTTATTCTCAGAGAACTGTGGTTATTTGTTTTGACCTGTATGGTGGCTCATTGAAGGATTCATTCAAGGATCTTGCCTTTATGCTGCCTACCTCAGAACTCACCCAGAGCTGAGGCAGCTACCCACGGGGTTTTCTGTGAGAAAAGTTTAAAAGCAAATGTTTCATCTGCTGATATATAGGCAGGAGATAACAGTTGGAACAAACAATAAACAAACTGAAAGCTTGGGACAAAATGCTAAATAATGAGATGGTTTGGGGAATAAGGGCTTTGAAAAGCTCACACATATTTGTGACAATCTAGAAGGACATGTACATGCCCAGGGCTGGGTGCATGATCAGAAAATACCTGAGAACAACCCAGGCCCTCACCTCTGGTTGACCTTCAGGCTCCACGTAGACAGGAAGTAAAGGCTATGAAAAAATTGTAAAGTACCTGGCTGAGTGTTGCAGCTGTGCCTCAATACACACAGAGCCAATATGCAAAGACTGAGAGATTATTCCTTTTTTCCTTCTTTGTTTTTGGTTTAAATCTTTAAGGAAATCTCTGTCAATTGCACTGGCTCACTACCTACAAAATAGAGCAGAGTTTTCATTGGTCACACATAACAAAGAATACAGACCTTACCAAACTAGTTCACAGAAGTCACTATGCAAACTATAGCTACAGCAAGTAGCAACAATAAATCCTAGGGAGGTGTGAGAGTCTTATTTTCAGAGATAACACATTATAATATTAAAAATGTAGAGTTTTCAAGGGAATATTGAGAGACAAGCAAAGAAACAAGGATGTATGGTCCATACAACAGAAAAAAAAAGAAATTAATAGAAACTATCCCATGGGGAGCCCTGACATTGGATTTACTAGACAAAGATTTTAGGATAACTATTTTGAATATGCTCAAAGAGGTAAAGAAAACCAAGTGCAAACAACTAAAGGAAACCATGAGAACAATGTCACACCAAATAGAGAAAAAAAAAGAAATAGAAATTATAAAGGGTAAGGGGGGATGGAGGAGGCCAAAAGGGATGATTAGGCTCATGTGTGTGGTGATGGATTATAATTAGTCTTTGGGTGGTGAACATGATGTAATCTATACAGAAATCTAAATATAATGATGTACAACTGAAATTTATATAATGTTATAAACCAATGGTTAATGCAATTAAAAAAAAGAAATCATACAAAAAGAATCAAATAGAAAATCTGCAGTTGAAAAGTATAATCACTGAAATAACAATCACTAGAGTGGTTCAATAGCAGCTTTGAGCAAGCAGAAGAAATAATCAGTGAATTTGAAGATAGATCATTTGAGCAGCAGAAAGGAAAATGAGGTGAAGAGAGAATAATAGAGCCAAAGAGATCTGTAGGACACCATCAAGCATACCAACATACACAGAAACGGGAGTCCCAGAAGAAGAAGAAAAAGAAAAAGACCGAAGGAATATTTGAAGAAATAAGAGTAGAAAATTTACCAAATTTGAGGAAAAACATGAATCTACACATCCAAGAAAGTCAGTGAAGCCCATGTAATATAAACTCCAAGGGATACATGCCAAAATATGTTGTAATTGAACTATTGAAAGCCCAAAACAGAGATACAATCCTAAAATCATGGTCTGGATAAATTCAATAATAATAGTTAGAGACTTCAATATCTCATTTTCAATAATGGATAGAATGGTTAGACAAAAAATAGATAAGAAAAAGAAGACTTGAGCAACACTATAATCAATTAGACTAACAGACACTTATAGAACACTTTAACCGATAACAGCAGAATACACATTTTTCTCAAGGGCACTTGGAAAGTTATCCAGGGTAGACCATATGTCAGGCCACAAAACAAGCCTCAGTAAATTTATAAAGATTGAAATAATACTAATTATCTTTACCAATCACAATGGAATGAAACTAGAAATCAATAAGAGCTGGAAAATCCACAAATATGAGGAAATTAAATAACATTCTTAAACAACAAATGAGTCAAAGAAGAAATCACAGGGGAAATTATAAAAGATTTTGAGGCTAATAAAAATGAAAACATCACATACCAAAACTTATGGGATGCAGCAAAGGCAACACTAAGAAAGAAATTCATAGCTGTAAATGCTTACATTAAAAAAGAATTAGATCTCAAACCATCAACCTAACTTTACACTAGAAAAAGAACAAACTAAACCAAAAGCTGGCAGAAGAAGGAAATAATAAAAATTAGAGCAGAGACAAAAAAAAATAGAGAATAAAAAATAGAATAATTAATGAAACCAGGAGTTTGTTCTTTGATAAGATTAACAAAATTGACAAACCTTTAGTTACAGTGACAAAGAAAAAAAAGATTCAACTAAAATCAGGAATGAAGGCAGGAAAATTACTACTGACTTTACAGAAATGAAGAATATTATAAGAGAATACTCTGAATAGTTGTGGGCCAACAAATTAGATAACCCAGATGAGATGGAACAATTCCTAGCAGCAAACAAACTCCCACAACTAACTCAGGAAGAAATAGAAAATGTGGACAGATCTGTAAAGACTGTAGAGATTAAATCAGTAAACAAAAAACTTCCAGAAAATAAAAATCCAGGACCAAATGGTTCCATTAGAGAAATCTATGAAACTTTTAAGGAATAATTAACACCAACCCTTCCCAGGCTCTTCCAAAAAAAATAGAATAGGATGAAACACTTTCTAATATATTCTCTGAGACCAATATTACACTGATATCAAAGCCAGACAAAGACATCAAAAAAAGCTATAGACCAATATTCCTTGTGAATATTCATACAAAAATCCTCATCAAAGTACTAGCAAACCAAATCCAGCAACTTATTAAAAGGATTATACCTTATAACAAATGGGGGTTGTCCTAGGAACACAAGGCTCAACATAAGAAAACTAATCAATGTAATATACCATATTAATAGAATAAAGGAGGGGGGCCACATGGTGATCTCAATTAATAAAGAAAAAGCATTTGATACAATTCAACAGTGTTTTTCTATGATAAAAACTCTGAATAAACCAGGAATAGAAAGGAATTTCCTCAATTTGATAAAAGTCATCTATGAAAAACCTACAACTAACATCATACTTAATGTTAAAAGACTGAAATCTCTTTTCCTAAGATCAGGAAGAGACAAGGACAGCTGCTTTCACCACTTCAACATTGTACTTAAAGATCTAGCCAAGACAATTAGGTGATAGAAGGTATCCAAATGGGAAAGGATGAAATAAAACTATCCCTGTTTGCAAACGACATGGTTTTATATACAGAAAATTGTTAAGAATCCAAGCAAAACACTTATAGAGATAATAAATGATTCCAACAAAGTTGCAAGATATAAGATCACCATACAAACTCACTTGTCTTTCTATACACTAGCAATGAATAATCAAAAAGAGAATTAAGAAAATATCATTTACAAACATCTAAAAACTAATTAGGAATCAATTTAAACAAGAGGTGAAAGACTTGTACATAGAAAATGTCAAAACATTGTTGAAGTAAATTAAAGATGACCTAAATAAATAGAAAGACATTTCATACTAATGGATTGGAAGGCTTTATAAATATTGTCATGATGGCAATATTGCCCAAATTAATCTACAGACTCAGTACAATCTTTATAAAATCTCACAGGCCTTTTCATAGATATGGACAAACTCTTCCTAAAATTCATATAAAATTATTAGGGACACTGAATATTCAAAAAATTTTTTAAAAAGAAAAGCAGAGTTGGAGGAATCACACTTCCCAATTTCAAAACTTACTAGAAAGCAACAGTAATCCAGAAAATGTGGTATTGGCCTAAGGATAGATATGTAAATAAATGGAGTAGAATTGACTGTCCATAAATAAACCCATACATCTATGGTCAATTGATTTACAAATGCCAAGAATATCCAATGGGGAATGAATAGTCTTTACAATAAATGGTGCTGGGACAATTGGATGACCCTCATGAAAAAGAATGAAGTTAGATCATTAACTTATGCTATATATAATAATTAACTCAAAATGTACAAATGACCTAAATATAAAGGCCAAAACTATAAAACCCTGGAAGAAAATATACAGTAAATCTTCACGACCTTGGATTTTGCAATGGATTATTAGATTCAATACTTGAAGCCTGAGCAATGAATGAAAAAAATTAGATAAATTAGACTTTATAAAAATTAAAAACCTTGTGCATCAAAGAACATTATCATGAAAATGAAAAGACAATGCACAAAATGAGAGAAAATATTTTAAAATCATATATCTGATAAGGGTTCAGAATCCACAATATATAAATAACTCTTACAACTCAACACTAAAACCACAAATGACGCAATTAAAAAATGGGTAAAGGATAAATTTATCTCTAAATAAATTTATCTATTTATCTCTAAATAGAGATAACAATTATCTTTAAATAAAATGTTTAATAAAAAATGTGTGAAAAAACAGAAGGAATGGATTTAAAAAGAACGACTCGATATCCACACGCAAAAGAGTGAAGTTGAATCCTTACATCACACCACTTTAAAAAAAACCTCAAAATCGATCAACAACCTGAATATAAGAGCTGAAACTAGAAAGCTATTAAAAGAAAGCACAGGAGTAAATCTTCATGACTTCAGATTTGGCAATGGAATCTTAGATTTGATACCAAAAGCATCAACAGTAAAGACAGAAAAAGATAAATTAGACTTCATAAAAATTAAAACCTTATATGCATCAAAAGACATTATCAAGAAAGTGAACAGACAATCTGAAAAATGGGAGAAGACATTTGCAAATCATATATTTGATAAAGGTCTTGCTATGGATTGAGTGTTGTATTTCCACAAAATTTATATGTTGAAGCCGCAATTCCCAGCATGATAGTATTTGCAAGTGGGACCTTTAGGAGTTAATTAGGTTTCGATGAGGTCATGAAGGTGGACACCCCATGATGTGATTAGTGCCCTCATCAGAAGAGAAAGAGACCAGAGCCTTCTCTCTCCTTTATGTGAGGATATAAAAAGAAGGCAGCCATCTGCAAACCAGAAAAAGGGCCGTCACCAGACATTGAATCTGCTGGCGCCTTGGTTTTGGACATCCTAGCCTCTAGAATAGTGAGAAATAAATGTGTGTTGTTCAAGTCACTCAGTCTATGGTATTTTGTTACAGCAGCCCAAACTAAGCCAGGTATAGTATCTAGAATATATAAAGAACTCATACAACCCAAAAAAGAAAAAAACTAAAAAAAATTTAAAAATGAGCATAGAAATTGAATAGTCATTTCTCCAAAGAAAAAATAAAAGTAGCCAACAAGAGCATGAAAAGATGTTCAGCATTATTAGTCAGTACAAAAGTACAAATCAAAACTACAATACAGTACCACTTCACACCCACTAGAATGATTATAATAATATTTTTAAAAACAGAAAAGAACAAATTTTGGTTAGAACCTGGAGATATTGGAACCCCGTGCATTGTTGGTGGGAATGTAAATTGATTCAGTTCCTATGGAATACAGTTTGTTTTCAAAAGTTAAACATAGAATTACCATATGGCCTAGCAGTTCCTTTCCTAGGTATGTATCCAAAAGAATTGAAAACGTGTATTCAAACAAATATATGTACACATATGTTCATAGCAGCACTATTCACAATAGCGAAAAAGTGGAAACAGCCCAAATGTCCATAAACCTTATGAATGGGTAAGTAAATTGTGGTGTATACATATAATGGGATATTATTCAGCCATGGAAAGAAATTAAGTACTGATACATGGAACAACATGGATGAATGTTGAACAACATGCTAAGTGAAGGAAGCCAGATACAAAAGATCATATATTACATATTTTCATTTCTATGAAGTGTCTTGAATAGGTAAATCCATAGAGATATAATATACCTTGGCATTTGCCAGATGCTGAGGATAAGGCAGATTGGCGACCAACTGCTTAATGTGTGTGGAGTTTACAGGTGATGGTTGCACAACATTGTAAATGGACTAAATACCACTGAGTTGTTCACTTTAAAATGGCTAATTTTATGTTATGTGTATTTCAACTCAATAATTTTTTTTAAGATTTATACTGAATCTACAAGGAAAAAACCTGCTTCTCATGTAACTTAATTTTTTGAGGAGAGAGAGAGTCACTCTGGATAATTGTAAAAACAAGGCAAGTAGGGGCCAGCATGGTAGGGCAGCAGTTAAGTTCATGCGCTCCACTTCTGTGGCGCAGGGTTCGCAGGTTCAGATCCTGGGTGCACACCGACGCACCACTTGTCAAGCCATGCTGTGGTGGCATCCCACATAAAGTAGAGGAAGTTGGGCACAGATGTTAACCCAGGGCCAATCTTCCTCAGCAAAAAGAGGAAGATTGGCATGTGATGTTAGCTCAGGGCTGATCTTCCTCACCAAAAAAAAAAAAAACAAAAGGCACAGTAAGAAAACTGCAAACCAACCTAACTTATGAATATTAATACAACAAAACTAATCCTGAATTAGCCTACAGAGTCCAGCTGTATATTAAACACATATTAGCCCATGACCAAATGAGATTACTTTAAGAAATCCAGATCTCTAAAAATATAGGAAAAGTCATACAAACAATTAATCAGTTTAATGCACACCAAAATACAATACACTTAATCAGAGGAAGTGAAAAATAATTGTATTAACAATTCAAAATAAGAACATATTATCTTCATCCATGTAATAAAATAAGAAAATAAAATGAAAGCTTATAGATAGGAAAAGAGAAGCAACATTCTAATTATTTTCTGGTAACATGACAATATATTAGAAAAGTCTAAGTAAAGCCACTGAAAAATTATTACAAGAAATAAGATATATCATAAGAAGGCCAGATACATAAGGATGGCCATATTTTATGTATTTTTTTTCTTTATACTAAATATTGAAAGAAGAAAAAAAAAACTTTAAAGTCCAACAAAACATATTGATGGGCAAGATTCAATCTTCAATCTGATAGTTAATTTTTGGCCACATGATAATTAATATTTTACCTACATTATAACATACAAAATTGAAATTTAAAAAATATTATATAATATTTATAAATCTATACTATGTCAGAACCAGTATTTATATCTTCATTTTTCTGAAAACAAAACATGGGATACAATTACTAATCTATAATCTGGCAAAAAATGATTAAAGAAGATTGATTAATGGGTATTTACTCCTGTGTACCTGTGTAATTTTAGGAGACAATGAACTTTTGGAACCCTACAGACAAAAATTCTTGTGTTAGTGATTGTGTTTGTTTAGTTACAGGATTCCTTCCTTCCTTCCCTGCTTCCTTCCTTCCTTTCTTCCTTCCTTCTCCCCTTCCTTCCTTCCATCCTGCCTTCCTTCCTTCTTCCTTTCCTCCCTCCCCCTCTCTCTCTGTCACTGTCTTCATCTCTCTCTGTCTCTTTCTTCCTTTGTTTTTGGTGAGAGAGGAGTTCTTTAGAAGAACCACTGTAGTCCAGGCTTATGGAAGTGTAGTCTCCAGGACTACACAGTCAAACAGAGCCCGAACTCATACACAAAATCTAGAGATTACCAAGAAAGAATGACAGCAATTGGGACAAATGTAGAGAAAGATGACAGTGAACAGTTGACAAGAGCCAGAAGATGAAACTGAAAGTTCAAAACACAAGCGCTTTCTGAGACTTGGATAAAATGACAGGGATGTGATCCTAGGGTGTGCTAAATTGGCTTAAACGTCTAAGAACCAAGTTCAATAGTGCAGGCAAGTTATGCACTTTCATACCTTTGTTTAACACCTTTCCAGTATCTATGTTATCAGATTGTACTTCAGTGAGGCTGGGTGCAAAAACTTGTACAATTAATGCACTTCATCAAGAAATGGAAAACAGCCACTAAAAAAGTGTGATTATCTAATACTTGCCAGTAATGTCATCTTGGTTCTGGCAGTATTGTTAAAGGAGACAGAAAGGGCCTTAAGAGGGATCCATAAAAATCTGTGAAAAAGGGAAAATTCAGCTATAATACATTTTATTTTAATCAACAAAACTCATCTAAATAAAATAAATACG
This sequence comes from Diceros bicornis minor, assembly GCF_020826845.1. NCBI lineage: Eukaryota > Metazoa > Chordata > Mammalia > Perissodactyla > Rhinocerotidae > Diceros > Diceros bicornis. The sequence goes on along the minus strand of NC_080749.1, from coordinate 8,906,477 downwards.
TAAATAAAAATGAGAATTTTTGTCATGCCATTTATCGAAGCTGAATTCTAAAAGAGGACAATTCAATATTTCTCCGAAGTCTGCCAACTATGTAACTGAAATATTTATTCTTCTTTCAAAATTAAAATAGATATACTTTTTTGATGAAAAGTTTTTAAATTTATGTTTCTACATTTATCAGTTTCAGAAGTGGAACAATAGTGATTTACTCCCCCTCAGGAAAGTTGAAAAAATTAGCATACAGTATTTATAGTTCCTTCCACCCCATCCACCCCCACACCTGCTGGTTTTATGGGTATCAAATGGGATTTTTTTCCAAAGCAATACTTTTTAAATTATTTTTATGTCATATGGCCAGTATTTTAAGAATTATAATATTTATACTGTGTATTGTAATGTTTTGTAGTTATATAAACTTGATTCCATTTTTAAATGGATAAAATATTCTAAGTTATTTTACATGCAAATTCCTAAGTTTTCTTTGAATAGCTTTTCTTGATAGCTTTAACTTCATAGCTTGAGTGCTCGTGTGTTTTTTTTTTTTTTTGCTTTTTGGGATGTTTTCCCTCCATGAAAAATCAGTGGTGATAAAACTATTGAATCTTTTTCATATCCAGGAATGTCTTTGTTTTGGATTCACATGTACAGCAACCGAACCAGATGGTGAAATCTCAGTTCAACACAGATAGCTCTTCAAAGCTGTAGATTATATTCCATTTTATTCCGGAATATGAATACGATTTTGTTGAGTAGCAGTCTGAGGACAGCTTATTTTTTTTTCCTTTGCTACTTTAGTCTAGTCTCTTGATGTTTGTAGTTTTTTTTTTTTTTTCATTATGCTTAAAATTAAATAAGTACTCAAAAATATAACCTCATGCTTGCCACCCCCATTTATCCTGGAGATTTACTACACAATGTAATGTACTATTGTATATATTGTATTGTATATATTGTTTGTACTATTGTATGTATTATTGTATATATTATATGTGTATTGAATGTATTAGACAAATTCCTTTAGCACACAATTTTTTTTCTCCTAATTTATCTTGGAAAATTGCCCTTTTCATTATTATGTTCTCTGAGAAACTCAAACTTTATAAATTTAACCTGCTATTGTCTGTTTTCCTTGTGATGCTTCACTAGTTCTGATGCCATACTAAATTCTGTGATCATATTATGTGTAAATGTGAATTCCTCTATTTGCTCATACAGATACATTTTTAGTCTACCTTCTTAATATTGTAACTTTTATCTATTTTTTCATAGAGTTAACACATATTATTTTCCTTTAGAGAGTAAAATAGTTTTTCTGTCTAAAATTATATTATTTCCTAGAGCTAAATTGTCCCAAACTATGTATGTTCTTCTCTGAAAATACACAAGATTTTTTTTGTTTTCTTTTTTTAATGATTTTTATAGGTCCTATAGTTTATTTATATTGTCTGTTCTTCTCTGAATATGAACATTTCTAACCAAGTCTTCTATTTCCCCTGAAAAGATTCTTTTTGGCTCTTTTTTTGTTTACCATTGCGTCACTTCAGTCATTCCTTTGGGACACAGGTGGAGGGCAAGTGCCATCAAGTTCTAAATCAGACAGGGTGACACTGTCAGCTGTAGCACATGAAGCCCCACATTTCAGCAGCTTAACGTAACAGACGTTTGCTTCCTGCTTACATAACAATCCAGTGTGGGTGCTCCTGGTCTGAGGTAATTAAAAAGCCAAGCCCCTTCCATCTTGTAGCCAGACCATCCACTAGGGCCCTGCATTTTTTTCATTCAGTTAGCAGAAGGAGAAGAAGAAGGTATGGAGAAAATTCATCTGCTATTTAAAATGCCCTGGCCCAGAGTAACACTCATTGCATTTGTTAGCATTTTATTGACAAAATTAGTCCCACGGTCACACCTAGAAATGGGGGATGGGAGCTGGTAAATGTGATGTCTGTCTGGGCAGCTTTTTCAAGTATGTCTCTATATATCTATATAGTGAAAAGGAGAGTACACATGTTGGTGGATAGCTACTATCTCTGCCATATTCCGTCCCTCTGATCACTAATTGTCAGTGAACACTCTTTTCACATAGAGTACATATTCACCCCTCTCCAAGGAAGGCAACCCAAAGTCCCATGTGGTCGCAACAGCCAGCTCAGAGTTTAGGTTTCTGGGTGATATGCAGTCCTCTCCTTCAGTTCTGGATGTGGCTGTTTGTAGCCTTGACAAGTCACCTTATCCCCCGCTATAATGGTAGGAGTGATGATTGCAAAGGCCATCACTGAATTTCCTGATTTCAATGGGAATGATAAGATCCCAGAGTAGCAGAGGCCAAATGACAGCGTTTAATTATTAAAGATGAAGCAGCTGCATTTATCTTAATGGTCAGCAGGTACTGAATTGTTATCAGAATGTTTTGAACCGCAGGGTCTTCATCAGTAGCTCATTTAAGACACTGTTTCTGGGAGTGAAATAGATGATATTTCTTTCTGTAACAGGAAAACTTCTGTCTGGTGGCCAGAAACATGAACTTTTCACCACAATGGAGAGTCACACCTTCTCATCCTTTTTTCAAATCTAAGCCAGTTTATAGATCAGAGCCTCTTAATTGAAGGAAAAGCTGATTTTCCTTGAGTAAGACGTCCACAGTTCTGCCACTGAAAATCATCCTCCAAGCTCTCTTCTAAGGAACTTGTGACCAATTACTTGAGTCCATTACTACTCCTTGGGGAAAAGGAATATATAGATTTTTCAGAGATTACTAGACACTAGTGCTATGTCAATAATCCCTGGTTAGCAAGTCCTGGCCACTATGGTCCACAGTTTAAAATGGGGCTTATGGTGGAGTTTTGACACAAGTTCAAATAAGAGCGTGCCTAGTAGGTCTGCATATCCCTTCTGTGGTTATTTCCCCACTTACTGAGTGTGTACTTGGAATGGCCATTCTTAGAAGATGACAGGACATTCCCACTAAATCACAGGATTTTCACACCAGGCTCATGTTCTCTTTGATAATCTATTTACCTCAGGAACAATGTAGGCTTCTGATCGAGTTGCATCCAAACCATTCAAAGTCCCAGGAACCACATTAAAAGTTACCACTCACAGAGAGAGGAGGTCAAATACCGTATGATCTCTCTCATTAAGTAGTAGATACTAACAACAACAAACAAACGCATAGAGACAGAGATTGGATTTGTGGTTACCAGAGGGGGAGGGGGGAGGGAGGAGGGCGAAAGAGATAATTAGGCACATGTGTGTGGTGATGGGTTGTAATTAGTATTTGGGTGGTGAACATGATGTAATCTATACAGAAATAGAAGTATAATGATGTACACCTGAAATTTATACAATGTTATAAACCAATGTTACTGCAATAAACAAAACACGTAATGCCGAAAAAAATAAAAAATAAAAAAATTTAAAAAATTAAAAAAAAAAAGTTACCATTTAGACCTAAACAAAGTTCTCAAAAATGTTTGCTTCCTCCTCTGTGGGGTTTAATAAATTTACCAAGTGCTATCATAGGGTCTTCTAAAAGAGGCCATAACGAGAAGGCAATATCCTTAGTCTAATCTGCCCTCCAAGTTATGGTAAGCAAATGTTTTACCAAATATTTTGCCTCTTTAATATAACAGGCCTCTAACTTTAACATCCAAGATTCTTTTCTCCCTGCCTGAGGAGAAGGTATGAGGAACAGTAACTTTGGGACATACACGTCCATTACCTAGGGCTCCTGGCCATACTGTCACCACCTGAGTCAAGAGGTGGAAAAAGTGTGTAGTATCCAAAAGCCAGAGAAAGCCATGGCCTGCAGGAGCCTAGAACTGAAGGGGGTCATGCAGTGGAGAAAAAGTGTGCTCTGCAGCAGCCTAGTGTGTGAGCTATTCTAGAACCATGAAGAGAAAACCTTTCCCTCTTCTGGTATTCCTCTTGTGCTTTCTATTACAAGGCTTGACATTGTGCCACTGGCAAGGAGAAATATTTGCAGGACCCAGGTCTAATATGATAAAGCAGGCAAAAGTGTGAATTTATAGTTGAGAGGCAATAAACTGATGATTGGCACAGCTGGTAGTAACACAGCATCACGTTCATGTAACACTTGCAAAAACTAGTCACACGGTGACACTCAGGCAGGAAGGGGCCAGTAAAATGTAGTTCCTAGATGACAAGCCATTTCTCAGTAAATGCTATGCCATGAGACTGAGAGATGGAATTTTGGTGGAAGCAATCATTTCTGCCACAATTCACATTATCTATACATTCATCAGCTTGTTTGGAAATTGAGAGGAATCTGAGACTTACACGTCTTTGTGTTCACTCTATTGCAATATATGTTAAATCAACTGTGGGTCAGCTTTGCTGATATTAAGGAGAATTGAAATCCCACTGGTATCGATTCTCTGCTTTTGAGTGAGCTAATCATGTTAGTGAGAAGTTGAGAGAGGAAAATATCAGAATCTTCGGCCTTTCTGATTTGAGGATGGCATATACTGTCTGACATGTAGTAATCTCTGTTGCTTTTAGTCTACAGTTCTGAAAGTGGTTCCTGCTAAATTATTTTCTGAATCTACAAGATTTCCGCATTGACACTGGATTTTTCCATGTACCGTACTTGACTCCAGCTCTTGTACTTCCAAACTGGGGATATTAGTTATTTTTCTTAAATCCCTATACTTCCTGCATAATATACTCCCTCTTAAGAAGAGGAATTGTATTCCTAATAAAATTTTGGTTCTATTCTTCCTTATGTTTGGTCATGTATTCAGATTCTTGGGGGTTGCTGTTTTAAAAGTCAGTTTTTGTCATTAATATCATTGCTAGGAATTATTTACTTATTTTCAATTAAGTTAACTTAATGAAAAGCTGATTATGGAAGAGACATGTATTAATTGTTGTTAAAGAAGACGTTTTAATTGGTGTAAAGAAGAAAAGCAATCCTCAATGATCTTATAATTCAGAAGGATCTACCATTAATGCTAAAAATAAAGTTTATTCTTTTTAAAGCAGGATATAATATTGAATCTTTGTGAAAGAGTTTGTAATGTTTGCATAGCACTTACTAACATTGGTATACCATATTTGAAGTTATCACTCTACTACTTTTAGAATTTGTGTTGGATCTATTTTCTTCCCAGTTATACTTACCTTTGTTACAGAAATGTTTACAAATAAAGCAAAAGAAAAAAATGGTCCCTTTAAATTTATATTAGCTAAAAACAGATTTTTAAATGTCACATTTCAAAATTACATATTAAGAAATTTTTAGGCCTTGACATGTATTGACAATTGTTTTCTAAAATAATTTTTCATCAACAAGAGTTATGATGGTGTCCTTTTAATGAAACCATCACCAGCACCAAAGCGTGTTCTTAATATCCACCTGCTTGAACTGATATTGTTAACTTTGTGATATCATTTGAGCCTAGTATCATTCTAAACATCTGATGTTAGAACTTTCTATCATGTGATATTGCAATTGTCTGTCTCTGAAAGTCCCCATCTGTCTTCTTATTTGGGAGATTATTTCATATCTATTCTTTAATCTTCTTACTGATATTTTTATTTTCTTCCTGAGAAGTAATCAGGAAAATAAAACTAGTACTTATTAAATTAGGTGTTATTTGTTTTGTTTCCTCACATGTAGGCAAATTTTCTGACATTTCTGATATTTGTAGATGCCAATACTTCCTATATGAAATCCTATATAAGAATAGCTGAGTCCTGAAAAAATGTAGGATGCATGGTAACGACATTGAGTTTGGTGAATACCCATTTGTCAAGTACTTGGCAGAAGTTATCACGTTTAAGTTTTAAAATAGCTTTGAAATAGTATTAGTTCAGCTACTATATATGATGCTTTGACACAGATACTAACATTTAATGGCCACGGTATAGTGTAGAAGTCGTCAATTTCTTTCTCTACCTCCACAGTTGGCTCATATGCCTGTCCTTCTCTCCCTAGCAACATCTCTTGTAACCCTCAGTGTTTCGCAGCCATGGAATGACGCCACCTTCTGCAGTAAACTTTGCTGCATAATATTCCTCCAGCCAATAAAACACAAAACATAAAACAAACTCTTATAATTCTGTCTGTTGGCTGGGTGGATCCTCTGTAGGTTTCTCCTGGCTTACTCATGCAGCTGTTGGAGGATCAGTCTGGAAAGATGACCTTACTCACGTATTTGAAAGTTGGTACTAGCTGTTGGTCAGGAAGTATTGGTTTCTTTTCCATGTGTCCTCTCATACTCAATAGGCTGATTGAATTCTGTTCATGGTGGTCTTAGGACAGCATTCCAAAAAATTGACAACAGATGATGCAAGGCCTTTTAAGATCTAGTCTCAGAATTTGTGTAATATCATTTTTGCTAAATTATATTGGTCAATCACAGTAAGTCACAAAGCCAGCCCACATTCAAAGACTGGGGAAACAGATTCCACCTCTGGATTGGAGGAGCAGCAAAGTCACATTGAAGTGGTCATCTGTACCTAATTGGGAGGGGTTTGTAGCCAGATTTGCAATCTACCTTAGACCCTCTCTGACCACAATTATTTATATTCTTCCTTCATTAAAAATTTACTGACCCACTCACAGGACCCCAAAAGTTTCATCTAATTATGGCATCAGGCTCAAAATCCACTATCTCATGAAATGAATCTGGTCCTTATACAGATGAGGCTTCTTAGGTATAGCTCCTCTTTATCCAGAGGCCCTATAAATTAGAAAAGAAAGTTGCCTACACCACTCCTCTTTCCAAAACACAATTATGGGGTGGTGACAGGATCATCAACAGACACTCACATTCAAAAAGGGGAAGAGGAGGAAAACATAGCAACAACTAATCTGTAGCAATTCTGAAATTCAGCCAGGCACGTATTCCCAGTTTCCCCTACTCTGGGAGAATGGTATGGTCCTCAATAAAGACCTAAGTTTTGGTCCCCGTGAGTGCTTTTCTAGTCAATTTTTCCAAACAGCTCTTGGTTCTGCCCTCTTGAATCTTGGTTCTATCTTCTAAGACACTTTTATTTTTTACAAGAAAAATAGCCTAAGTTAATTCCTGCATTGTTCTCTCAGCCTGCTTTCTAAAGATATACATTTGGTGAAAAAGGGTGTCTTTTTGTTTTGAACTATCTCAGTTTCTTTTAATCTAAATTGACACTGTTTTCACTAATAAAATTCTATTTTGAAGAATGTGAGTTTCCTAGGAATCTGATTATAGTTTCCTCATTCCTCAGTATACCTAACCACAATTGTTTTGGAAACAATTTATCTTTCTACTTTGGATAAGGTGTGATGTTGGTGTAGGGTGACACGTTATGTTTCTATTCTATTCTTTTAAGCCTTATTTATTTATTTTTGCTGAGGAAGATTCACTGTGAGCTAACATCTGTGCCAGTCTTCCTCTATTTTTAGCATGGGGGGCACCAGCACAGCATAACCACTAACAGAGCAGTGTAGGTCTGTGCCTGGGAACTGAACCTGGATGCTAAAGTGGAGTGTGCTGAACTTAACCACTAGGCCACTGGGGCTGGCCCTTATTTATTTGTTTTTTTTTTTTTTGCTCTAAGTGTTTACTGGCATTTTTTAAGTCTTTCATAACAAAGAGTTTTCTGCTTTTTTTCTTGTTGCCTCAGTGCTAATTCTTACTTTGGGAATTTCTTCTGGGCCAACTGGAGATGAGAAACAGCTGTATTTCTAACTCAAATATATGCTGCATCTTCTTGATTTTTTTTTTCTATATTCTGCTTGATAACTAAACATTTCCTTCATAAATTCATTTCTGCTTCACATGCCTTATAATAGGCATCCAAAAAGAGTCAACTGCCACTTTCAATAGTCTGCCTGGAAATCTCTTTAGCTAGTTTCACATGTTCATTAAATACATGTTCAATCTTCTGAACTACCACAGAAGACATGTTGCCAATTGTTCTGTGCTGTTTAACATCAGCTGCCCTTTTCCCAATCTCAGATAGCAGTCTTTTCCCTGATCTTACAGGCTTTACCCACTTTCTGTTCTCAAAGCCAATGCCACATCTTAGGTTTTTGTTAAGGTAGCACCCCATTTCCCGAGACCAACTACAGTAACTGTACATAAAGACACCTCAAAACTCAGTGGCTTAAAACAACAACTACCATTTATGTCTTCACAATTTTCCATTCAGTCTTAGGCTTATCTGGGTGTCTTATTTCTGTTCCTTTTGGTTCATTCATGTGTTTCCAGTGACTACTGGAGCATCCAAGATGGCATCACTCACATCTCCACTATCTCAGCTGGGATGACTGGCATGGTTAGGATCTGGCTGTTTCTCTCTCTATTCTTGAGCCTTTTTACTCTCCAGGGCCTCTCTCTCTACGCGGCCTCTCATCCTCAAGGAAACTCCTTTAAATGGAATCTCAAAGCCGCAAGAGTGCAAAAGCAGAAGGTGCAACTCCTCTTAAGGCCTAGGCTCAGAATTCTCACAATGATGTTGTTACATTCTATAGTCAAAATAAGCCATAGAGTAAGATGGGCTTAATGTGAAAGGGGACTACAAAAGGGAGCGAATTCAGCAAGATGTGATTCATTGATGACAGTTTAATAACAATCCATCATATCACTCTAGAACAAAGGACATTTTAAGCTCTTTAGGAGATATATCTAAATATATATATAGTTTTAAATATCCTTCTTGAGCTTACATAAATAGGGAGAATTCCATTATAACCAATTCCCACATACTCTCGTCAATAATATTAACTAAGTAATCAAATATTTGTGGAGAATCATAGCATAGTGGTTAAAGTCACAAGCTTTAGAGACAGAATATCTAGATTCACATCCTGAGTTGGCTACTTGTTTGCTACATGATTATGAGTATTGCTCTTTGAGTCTCAATTTTTTCATCTACACAATAGGATGGGGAAGCTAACAATAGTAACTTCCTCATAAATTAAATGGAAAAGTTTGTAGAATAGTTTCTGGCATATAATATCCTTCATTAGTTGCATATGTATAATAATATGGATAATATTCGAGGTAGATGAAAAAGAGCAACAACAAAATTGTAGCTGAGTGTTCAACAGTTTTTACAAGCGTATTCTCAAGATCCTAGGGAAATTCAGAAGTGGGACATGCAAACAAAATTGAGAAAATGACTCTGAAAATACGAGTAGGAAAAAATGGAAGGAGAAGTGGTATTGTAGAATCCAGGAGAAAGTCAAGCTTGTGGAAGGGCATGGCAGGGGAAACTGAGCGGGGACGGTCATGGTCCAGAAGCAGGAGAGGATTGGAGACAAAAGTAAGGGCCAAAAGGGTCTTGTGCTCTGGGTGGGGTGTGGGGCACCCCTACTGGAATTTATGGGGAGCTATGGATATATTTTAAGCAGAGTAATTCTATGCATATATTTGTATTTTAAAAGAACACTCTGTCAGCAAAGTGAAAAAAGTTTTTTTTTTTTTTGTGAGCAGATCAGCCCTGAGCTAACATCTGCCAATCCTCCTCTTTTTTTTTTTTGCTGAGGAAGACGGCCCTGGGCTAACATCGGTGCCCATCTTCCTCCACTTTACATGGGACGCCGCCACAGCATGGCTTACCAAGCAGTGAGTCGGTGCGCACCCGGGATCCGAACCAGCGAACCCCGGGCCGCCGCAGTGGAGCGCGCGCACCCAACCGCTTGCGCCACGGGGCCGGCCCCAAAGTGAAAAAGGTTTTAACAGACCCTTAGAGAGACAGAATCCCTACAACCTGGCGCCAGGTTGGATGGTGCTGGTTGTAACTGAGAAGAAAGAGTTGACATTTTAATGTATAAGAAAAGATTTGTATATACATACCATTTCTTGTATCACAGCTGCTGCATAAAATGAAGTGTAAGTGTACATTCATTAATATGAAAGAGTTTTCTAAAAGGTGACATAGACCTACAACCATTTCTACAAAATTCTGAAATCCATAAAACTCAGAAAACAAAACCTTTTTTTTTTTTAGCATCAGAAGTTCACCCTACTTAGATGCATTTGTGGCAAAATTGACAGGAAGTCATATGAAGTGTTTATTAACTTAAGTTTCCCTGCTTGGGTAATATTTATACTTTTTGCAATTTATTTTTTAATACAGGCTGGGTATATTATAAAATATATCATATATATATATGTTTAGCATTCTAAAACATATTTATATACACACTGAAATACTTCAGAAATAATCCTGAAATACTTCATCCCAGGTATTCAGACCAAGTCTGAAATACTGGGTCCAAGGAGTTTCAGATAAAAGATTACATCTCTGTACTGTATAATTACAAGAATTTAATAGCATTATTATACAAGTCAGAGCAAGGAAAGTAGTCAAAGTTTCTAATTAAATGCATTTTAAATGGAGAAAAGAAATTGTTTCTATATACTTTATGTCATCTAGAGCCAGACATTGTTAACTTCCTATCTGGTTGACAACACCAAATTCTGCCTAACCTTGTTACATTCAATCACGACTCTGATAAAACAGTTTGAATAAACAAGTCTGTTATGACTGTCATGTCTTGTTAAAAAAAAAATAAAAACAGAGAGCTGGGGGAGACCATTGCATACGGTCAGGAGAGTATAAAAGTGAGTGCTAACTAGAAATGAGAAGAACAGCTCACAGCATTATGCTCGAACCATCTGCTTACAAACTGGCACTCCAGTACTTGCAAGCTCATTATTTTATTAATTTAGAAAGATCCTTATGTATTTTCATATCACTTAAAAGAGTTAAAATGTCATTAATATAGGAAAGCATTTGCAATGATTGTATGCAGTCTCTGACTCTTCCAAAATTTAAAACAGCTCAGGAGATGGACCTGAATTGCCTTCAATCTATTTTATGTTTTCCATAGCACCCAGCACAGTATTACTTACAAGTTTGGCATCAGCAAACATCTATTGGCTGCATTAATCCTGAGCCTTTCTAGGCCTTCTAGGGCTCATTAAAGTCACACATAGGCTGTTAACTATTAATAACATGTGACGTTCACAATACTCATCTCTTAGTTAGCCATGACCACATGAGCACACTGTTGTCCAGTATTTTTAAGTCCACACGAAATGTATGGTGTTCATGGATCTCTCTCGATGTACCAAAACTTTACCTATTTCCCTATCACTACAGCGTATATTGAGTCCCATAACGTACTGTGATTTAATTTAATCACATGAACTCTTTCTTTGATTGTCTAGAATGAGTTGTATATATCTTTCACAGATAGGCAAAAATGTGGGACGGTAGTTGGATGTTATCTGATCAGAGACCATTCAAATCTGAGAATCTCCTTATATAACTTTCCCATATGAATGAGAGCTTGGTTAGGTAGAGCATATTTGTGACACATTTTCCTCTTAAAATTTAGAAGTGGATTTATTGCTTTCCTGGACATGATGCTAGAGAGAAATCTAATGTCACTGTGGTTTTTCCTCTCTGAGCTTTTTTTATGTCTGGTGCTTAAAGAACTCATTACTTAACCTTGAAGTTCATGGTTTTCATCAAGATATGTCTGTTTTAGCATTTGCTGACATATGCAGTGAAAGAATATACCCAAGAAATATATTTGAAAAGAGTCTTCATAGTCCAATAACTTGTTAAATGGAATATACTGTATCATCTTCCCTAAAGAACCACGGTGCATGCTAGCACGTTTCAAGGCTCTGAGAAGCCCTGCAGACAGTCAAGAAACCTGTTGAATTCTGCTCTATCCAAAGCGCTCCAGACTCATTTGAATATTTAAACACTTGTTTCCTGTCACTTTTAGCCACATCCATGAACAAATCATTACTTAAGGAAATGTTTTATAAATCTTGGTACCTTCTAAGTAATTTTTTCTGGTGTCTTGTTAATTTTTTCAGTATATAAATTCTCATATTAGCTCTAGAAAAGCTTTGTTGTATTGCATTATCAATTATTGCATCTATTTTGGTTTTTCTTAATGCTTCACAAACATTTGATATCCTTTTCCTTCCTTTTATGTCCATCATTTCTTTCTTGTACTTTTCCATAACCTTCTGAGGAAGTTTGTCTCCAAAATCACATGAATCAGTCAAATTTCTTGGTTTTAGAGAGCAGAAATGAATTTTCACAGAATTCAGCAGAAAAGGCAGTTGTAGAAAGCATATTCAGATACTCAAATCGCTCCCAGAAGCAGTGAGAAGGCTGCAGAACTAGGTTCAAAGAGTCGGCAGGAACAGATGGTGGTGAGGCACAGACAAGAGTGTCACCAGGAGCTGTCTACCTCAGACACTGCATGGGCACCACTGCACTGGAAACTCAACTGTGTCACTGTTGCCACTGCTCCTGGAGACTCTACTGGGGCTCTGCGCTCCAGGACCCCTGCTGTCGTGTTGCTGAATGCTGGATTGACTAGAAATCTCTCCAAAATTCCCTGACTTTTCTGCAGAACAGTATCTCATTCACATTCCTGAGCTGTGCTATCTACTTGGCCAACCTTTGGCCACATGACCCTATTAAGCATCAGAGAGACAAAGCGGGAAATACTGTTCTTCAAGGGGAGCAAGACTTCGCTTCCCTCTCATTTTGAGATATCCCCAAATTTAAAGGATATTTTTTAGCTAGGCAACCAAATGTACACACACAAGCAAATGTCCATTATATCACTAATTTGCTTTTTGAATTATCCTTTTTCTTTATGTTTAATGTGTATTGTTTATAATTATGTTGCTTCATATTTGATGTTATAGCATTCTTCCTTTATATTATCTAGCTCCTTTGTTTTAAATTTCTGCTTGCCTTTCAATTAACTTTTCCCCTCACACTGTTATCCTATCTTATCTCTCATTTTATAGAATCCATGCTCCATAAATTTTACTAAGATAATGGCAGATGCTGTTTAAAGTTCACTCCTCTTCCCTATAGTGAATCTGCTGAAAAATATGTACTCTGCCTTTTATTGTTATGTTTTGCTTCTTTGACATTATAGGAGGTTTCCCTGGGTTTAATATTATTTTTTTCCATATTTATTCATCCTTTTAAAATGAGATAACTGTAAGATTTAGTGTCTGTTCCTAAAGCAAAGTAAGGATAATTGTCTTTGACACCTCACATTTACATTTAGATGTCTCTTCTTGAATCTGTAGCTAGAGAGCTGATTCAGCAGCCCAGGGCATGTGCAAAGGGCCAGGGTGACAGGGAATAAAGGAATTGAGAAGCAGGGACTTCAAGACCCTTGCCAGGCACCAAATCTCATGAGGCTTATATGCTTTCTTGCTACTGTCCCCTTCAGTGTCCAGGAATAACATGTACTCCTTATGAAGAAACTCCTGTCATTTCTCCGCCTCCATCATCCAGTTTGTTTGGTCACTTCCTCCCTGTGCTAACATCAGTCTCAACAAGGGAAAACAGTTATGCCTCCAAAGATGCCATGGGGGGGCAATCCATCGTACAATTACTGAATTCTGGATCTACTGGATTATTTTGCACACATTTTCCTAGCCCCATGTCTGATACTGTGCCCTGACATGTAAAGGACAAGGACGTCTCACTTTTTCTCCATCAAGAGCCATAACTGGTATCTTCCTTTTAGGCATAGCCACCCATTCCTTGGACCTCCAGGGAATAGCCCTCTCGAATCTGACTGGCATTGGTCCCAGTGCTGCTGCCTGCTCCCCAGGACGGTACATGTCTACTGTGGGGAAAACCCTCCCCTGGTTCCGTAGCCCACCACTCCTATGTCTCTCATTTACTGGATCCAAGTGGCACATTCTCCAGATAGCTCAATCTTTTTTATCCATTCCAAACTCTAGAGAACTCAAGGAATCCATGATTTTTTTTTTCAGTTACTTCCCACAACACTAAGCTGTCTTCATAGAATGGAAGTTTGAGTTCTGTCCTTCCTCAAAGCTGGTGGCATATCACCCTTCCCTAGCTTCCAAATGAGAGCAGGGTTCTCTATTTTCACATTCTCTTTTTTGTTGCTGCAGAGATGGAAGGAAGAAGAGTCATCTACTTGTACCCAAGCTTTCCTCAAGTCTGGATCTGTATGAACATTTCAGCATTCTCATTGGATCTCATACCAATCTATTTCCTTACTTGTAAATAAATTGCAATTTCCAGGCCTTTGTTTCCCAACTTCACCAGTTTTATGTTTTTAAAATTTTTTATTTTTTTATTTCTACTCCACTTTTTACACTAGCACAAAGAAATACTTTCTTACTATTGGACTTGATTGTAATTCAAAGTAATTCATTGAGTTGACTTAGCTCACTTATACGGCCCATTGCAATAATTTTTGGTCTTTATTTTGATTGTTAGGATAATTTTTTAAACATTTACCCCTGGGTTTTGCTTTTTAGGCTTTCTGTACCTCGTTCTAGCTCTTGATGAAAAATGCTAAATATGAAGGTGATAAAGACAAAGGACAGGCCATGTCATAAGAGCCCTTCTTCCATACATTACCTATCCATTTATTGCTGTCACCACGTTTTCCTCACCTTCTTTCTAAGAGTGCTTTGTGAAGTGATAGGTTTTGGTTATTAACAACTTTGGTTAAAGTATGATAGAATTTTCCAAAAATCTCCCTACTCTAAATTAAAGTATCTCATTAGAAAGAAAATATTTTAATGATTCTATGATATTCCTTAGTGAGCATAACTTTCTTTTATTAGTGTGCATAAAATCCAGTATCAAAAATTTGTTCTAGAACTATTTTTTCTGGATTCTAATTTTTGCCATGTGTTCCTATACATATCACTTTTATCATGATTTTTTAAATTTTATTTAAGTATAATTGACATAAAATATCCTATTATTTTCATGTGTACACCATAGTGATTCGATATTTATATATATTACAAAATGATCACCATGATAAGTCTAGTTATATCTTCACCATACATGTATTATATTATTGACTACATTCCCTATACTGTACATTATATCTTCATAACTTACTTATTTTATAACTGGAAGTTTGTACCTCTTAATCCCTTTCACCTATTTTGCCCTCCCCAAACCTCTCCCCACTCTGGTAACCACCAGTTTGTTTCCTGTATCTATGAGTCTGTGTCTGTTTTGTTTTGTTTATTTGCTTGTTTTGATTTTTAGATTCCACATACAAGGGAAATCATGAAGTATTTGTCTTTCTCTTTCTGACTTATTCCACTTAGCATAATATCCTCTAGGTCCATCTATGTTGTTGAAAACAGCATGATTTCATTCTTTTTTATGGTTGAGTAATATTCCATTACGCGTGTGTGCGTGTGTGTGTGTGTGTGTGTGTGTGTGTATACCACATCTTATTTATCCATTCATTTATTGATGGACACTTATGTTGCTTCCATATCTTGGCTATTGTAAATAATGCTTCAATGAACATATGGATACATATATCTCTTCTGATTAGTGTTTTCATTTTCTTCAAACAAATACCCAGAATGGAATTGCTGGAGTGTATGTAGCTCTATTTTTAATTTTTTGAGGAACCTCCATACTATTTTCCATAGTGACTGCACCAATTTACATTCGATCAACAGTGTACAAGGATTCTCTTTTTTCCATATTCTCACTCACACTTGTTATTTTTATTTTTTTTGGATAAGATCCATTCTGACAGGTGAGAGGTGGTACCTTGTTATAGTTTTTATTTGCATTTCCCTGATGATTAGTGATGTTGACCATCTCTAAAGATGCAGAAAAAGCATTTGAGGAAATTCAACATCCACTTCCGGTAAAAACTCTCAGTAAAGTGGGTATAGAAGGAACATACCTCAACATAATAAAGGCCATATATGAAAAACCCACAGCTAACATCATACTCAATGGTGAAAAGCTTTTCCTCTAGGATAAGCAACAAGGCAGGAATGCCCGTTTTCTCTACTTTTATTCAACACATTATTGGAAGTTTTAGCCAGAACAAGTAGGCAAGGAAAAGAAATAAAAGGCATCTAAATTGGAAGAAGTAAAACTGTCACTATTTGCAGATGATATGATACTACATATACAAAACCCTAAAGACTCCACCAAAAAAAAAATATTAGAACTAATAAATGAATTCAGTAAATTTGTAGGACAAAAAAATCAATATACAGAAATCAGTTGCATTTCTGTACACTAATAACAAGCTACCAGAAAGAGAAATTAAGATAACAATCCCATTTACAATTTTATCAAAAATAATAAAATACTTAGGAATAAATTTAACCAACGAGGTGAAAAACCTGTACTCTAAAAACTATAAGGCATTGATGAAAGAAACTGAGGATGACACGAATGAAAAGATATAATGTGCTCATGGATTGGAAGAATTAATATTGTTAAAATGTCCATATTACCCAAAGCAGCTTACATATTCAATGCAATCGCCATCAAAATAACAAAGGTGTTTTTCACAGAACTAGTACAAAGAATCCTAAAATTTGTATGGAACCACAAAAGACCTTGAATAGCCAAAGCAATTTTGAGAATGAAGAATAAAGTTGGAAGTATCACACTGTCTGATTTCAAACTATACTACAAAGCTATAGTAATCAAAACAGTATGCTACTGGCACTGAAACAGACACATAGATCAATGGAATAGAATAGACAGTCCAGAAATAAGCCCATATGGTCAATTAATCTATTGCAAAGGAGGCAAGACTACAGAATGGGGAAAAGAAAGTCTCTTCGATATGTAGTGTTTGGAAAACGGGACAGCTGCATGCAAAAGAATAAAACTGGACCACTATCTTACACCGTATCCAAAAATAAAATCAAAATGGATTAAAGACTTGAATATAAGACTTGAAACCATAAAACTCCTAGAAGAAAACATAGACAGTCAGCTCTTTGACATCAGTCTTAGCAATACTTTTTTGAACCAGTCTCCTCAGGAAAGGACAACAAAGGCAAAAATAAACAAATGGGATTACATAAAACTAAACAGCTTTTGCACAGTGAAGGAAACCAGCAACAAAACAAAAAGTCAACATGGGAGAAGATATTTGCAAATCATACATTTAATAAGGTGTTAATATCCAAAATATGAAGAACTTAACTTAGTATCAAAAAAGCAAGCAACTCAATTAAAAAATGGGCAAAGGACTTGAACAGACATTTTTCCAAAGAAGACATACAGATAGCCAACAGAATCATGAAAAGATGCTCTACATCATTTGTGATTTCTTAAGAGACCAAGCCTATAATACATTCATTGTCTTGTGCTGTAACCTTATTTAAAGTAAATTGGTACAAAAAAACAGGTTCGTATGTTGAAACTGTTGCAATATAATTTCCGGATTATCTCAAGGCTAGGAGTTGGCTGGTTTTTGACTGAACAAAATATTCTCTGAACAAAAATTACTTCACCTAGAAATAAACATTATTTCCTGATAGAACACAATAATGATGATGAAGAAGCAAGTTCATAATTGCTTTTCATGACAAAATGGGGTAAATTCCAGTGATTCCATATTTTGGCCTGACCACTCTGAACATAATTGCACAATGAGAGATCAGTTCAGAATCTTTTGACATTTTAGAAAATGTACAAGATGTTCTTATTCTAATAACCTCCTATCCCTGAGATCCAAAGCATCATTTCTATTTTGGCAGAAAGCTCCTCCCATGAACAGAGGCATTCTGAAGAATTAATCCTTTGAAAAATTCTATTTTTAATTCTAGGTCACATTGGGAAGAAGGTGGAGAAACATGATGACTGGAGAAGGTAGTTTAAGAAAGATGCCATTTTTAGGATTTAAGGAAAAATAAGTTTATACCTTACTCATTTGGTTGATTGTTACTCTTAACGTAAACTGGCCAGGTAAATTAATATGAGGTTTATTATAAACCACAGGCAAACTTCACTAAACTCTGTGGAATGTGGCGTTTTGAAAATTATTTTCATTATATTTTCAGCGAAAGAGCCTGGAAACAGGCACGACCACAAGCAGCCACAACAGGCAGGCTGCCCAGCACTATACACCTCCAGCTCAATTTAAAGAAAACATGTCCTGTTCTCTGCAATGTTCCCAAACTAAGATTGTGGTTTACTAAAGTACACAAAGGAGTGAGGCCTGTCTCACCTTCTCATTCTTGTGCAAAATTGAACATTTTATCATATTTGAGAAAATGTATGTGCTCTGTTGGCTACTATATCCCTTTTTGAGATAGAGGATAAACAGGAGTATATGTTCTTGATTTTACAAACTAAAGAGATTTAACATGTAATTAACAAAAACTTAAGGATCTAGACAAAATACTTAAAATATCAAATGTTGAAAAAATTATCAAATATACAAAAACGATCTAAACCATTGCTAAAATTCTGACCATTAAAAAAACAAAGTTAAAAATGTCTTTGGAGTCAACCACAGTCATTAGGTTAAACACATCACTGGGAACATAGCTGTGGATTAGATGCGAAGAAGGGGCAGAAAATCAGAATTTGGGAGAGTGCACGTCTCACGTAGAGATGGAGAAGGGTGTGGAGAGAATGACAGAAGCAGCAGGGAAATAGCTCTGAAGGAGACGGGAGTCCCAACTTCAGTATTTTCACTGGTCCCAACAGTAAGAGTCTGCAACCTAAGCTAACACATCCCCAGAAAAGGGAGGGGGTAATTTTATGGTTCTTTTCCATATACACAAATATACATTTATTTATATCAACAAATATTTATTTAGTTTTTGTAAAAATCTCACATGTACTGTTGATAATAGTACAAAATTAGAAATGAACTAAACGTGTAACAATAAAAATATATTACACCATATACACTCAATGAGTTACAAGGCTGTTGATTCAAATGATTGTTCACACCCGATAAGTATATGTGACAATAAATATGACGTATAATTACAACGTTAAAGTGGTTGTGTTTGGATATAAAATTATGATCTTTTTTTTTTTTTGGTTTGAGGGTACTTATCCAATGATTTTAAAAAATATTTAATAAAGTATTTGGTAGCAATAAAAACAACATAACACATTGAATGCATATTACTAAGTGAAAGAAGCCAATCTGAAAAGGCTACATACTGTATAATTCCAACAATATGACATTCTGAAAAAGGCAAAACTATGGAGACAGTAAAATGATCAGTGGTTGCCAGGGGTTGGTGAGGAGGTGGGAAGGGAGGGATGAATAGGTGGAGCATGGAGGATTTTTAGGGCAATGAAAACATTCTGTATGACACCATAATGATGGATACATGTCATTATACATTTGTCCAGACCCAGAGAATGTACAACAAAAAGTGAACCATAATCTAAATTATGGACTTTAGGTGATTATGATGTGTCATTGTAGGTTCATCAGTTGTAACAAATATACTACTCTGGTGGGGTATGTTGATAACGGGGGAGACTATGCATGTGTGGAGGCAGGGGTTATAAGGGAAATCTCTATATCTTCCCCTCAATTTTGCTGTGAACCTAAAACAGCCCTAAAAAAATAAAGTCTTAATTGAAAAAAAAAACAAACATACCAAATGTTAATATGGGTTTCACTAAAACACATTAGTTAAAGTAATAACTCTAGGTTCTGTTCCAAATAAGCCCTCAAACCCTAGAGTTTAATATAATAGAATTTGGAGCAATTTTAGACTATTTTTAGCAATAAATAATATCATTTATAAGACTAGTAGCAATCAATACCATCGCGTATTTATTCTAGAGTATTATAAGTGCTTTACATATTCTATCTCCAATTTCAGAAACTCATGCCGATATACGTTATTATTTGTTCTTTACAAACGTGGAAACTAAGGTTTGGAAAACTTAAGTAACTTACCCAAGATCATGCTGCAAGTAAATAGCAAAGCCTGGATCCAAATCTATATCTGTGTGACTCCAAGTTCACTTCCTTCTCCACCTGCAACCATTGATTCGCTGTTTATTCATAAGCCAGTATCTTCATGGAAACAATGAGGAAACTCAAGGTGACATTGCTCAAGCCTTCATTCATGATGCTTTTAGAAAGAAGACGATCTATCTTCACTTTGGCTAGTGTTGAGAGTTGTTTTCACAAAACTTTAACTCCCCACTGTGGGAAGGCCTCCATCTGATTAGCCATCACCATCTCTTGATTTACAATAGCCATTAGTTGGGGCTAGTCACTTTTACAGGCATCAATGTCCCAGTGAAGTGATTTGTCCATGGCCGTATATAATTATAGTCCAATTTGTTCAGGCGGGACCGTCCAACTGCTCAGACATTTATTTTATTATCATCCTTGATTTGAGCTTTAATTAAATAATAATTTTTTCAGTACCTCCTTCAAAGAAGCGTGCTGCGATTAATACTCATACATCACTTCAAGTGTCTATACGTACTGTGGAAATTCAATAAATGGTGCTGACTAACTTCGTGGTTGGTGGAAAGAGAAATATTGCTGAGGCAAATGAGATGGAAACAAACTCAGTAGTGGGATATGTAAAATTGAATCAGTTGATCTTTCATTGGTTAATACAGGGACACAGCCAGGCATCACATGAGAGACAGCAGTTCAAAGCCATGTAATATCAGAAACAGCTGCATAACCCCAACTGCTGTTCCCACTGGCTTATTTCCCTTGTCATTTGAAGGATCAGCTATGGCATTTTCACAGACACGCTTGCCTTTGACACAGCAGGCTTCCCTGGGGGTTAGTTGCATGGTGACCCTGGGCTTAAGCCCCGTCAGCCACTGCAAGGTAGCACTCCTTCTCCTAGATGCTGGGATCCCTGTGGAAAATGGCAAGTGCATGCTGTTGTCATTAATAACACTGTGCTGTTTATTTCTAGGGAAAGGAGTTAAGATGCATCTGCAATGGAGAAAGTTCATGAGCCACCGCACACCATCCTCATTCTTCAGATAAGAGTATAAACACCCAATTATAAATAAAACATAAACAAAACAAGTGAAGGTGGTCAGATCACATGCACACCACACATACAAAGGCACAAAGCATTAACCATTATAATTGAGAAGTCTAAATGGCAATGAATATTTAAGAAGGGACTTACCTCTATCAATGGGTCAACTAGATAAAGAGCCTGTGATTTATGACCAGAATTATTCTTAGGTAAATATAAAATACATAAGGATGAATTAATACACAAGGCCATCTATTATTTGCACCTTTGAATTCTTTGCTTCTGGGGGATGCAAGGATTATTTTGCTCCCTCATTTTCCATATCCAAGATCTCCCTTATACTCTCTTTCAGCCAAAGAAAACTGTAATTCCTCTCCCATGGATGAACATCTCATATGTTTTTCCTCTCAGGTCAGCTATCAGCTTTATTTAATCATAGAGTTTCATAACTCCTGAGCAATGAAGCTAAGGGGAAACATAATGGGGAGCAACACTGGATTCCCTTCTTATGTGGGATTAGAAATCCTTGGAAAGTCAGGGATTTGAAAACCTTGTCCTTGTTCTGGGTTGTATTTTCCATACCCTTCTTTGTAGTGATGCCTGCCATACTCCATTCAGAATCTGTTCCAATTTTGAGTCCTGTCTCTTAACTTCTACCTGATTGATTGAGCTCTAGTTACCTATAGTCAGAATTCAGTGGGTCCTAACACTGACAGCCTGCCTGGGTTTCTGTCTCTAAGAAGCATAGACAGTAACATTCTCACGTTCCAATTGCATACAGAGCATCTTCAGGACTTAAATTAGCACCTTGTACGCTATAGAAAGCTTATCTGTCCTACCTGCTGTCGTCAATTGCCGCAGCTTCCAGAGAATGTGTTCTACCTTCTGAATGATATATATATATATATATATTTTTTTTTTTCCAGAAAAGGAACCAGGCTCCTGCCTAGATAGCTCTTATAGGCTCCTGAGAAGTTTATCCAGAATTGCAAAGCTGTGGAGGCCAGTGTGAACTACAGAGAGGCTAACCACGAAGTATGATAATGACCATGTCCTGCCTCTTGCTCTACCATTTACTCAAGCTTCACAACAGAAGGAGCTGTGACTAAGATGATTGTTTGGAATACATAAGCATCAGTAGATAATATTTTATAAGCTGTGGCATTCTCCAAAAGTTATCCTTTACCAATGTCCCCCATTTTGGTAAAAGAAAACTCTATTTTACCAGCTGTTTGAAGTCAAAAGCTCTGGAATCATTTTCATTCATTTCCTCTCCCACCGTATATCAAAACCATCAGCAAATCCTGCCAGCTTTATCTTCAAAATGTGTCCTCCATCCACCTGCTTCTCCTTGTCTTTTCTGCTACCAGTCTAATTCAAGCCTCTCTCATCCCTTGGCTGGACTGTTGGCAATAACATTCAAACTTATCAGTTTCCAACATGGCCACTCTACACTCTATTCTCAACATATGATCTAGCATGTTTTAAAACATGAATTACATTATGTGATCCAATTGCTCAAAACCCTTTAAAAACTTTGATCTCATTTAGAGTAAACACAAAGACCCTATCATGGTCTAAGAGACCCTGAAGGATCTGGCCCCTGTCTACCTTTCGGACTTCACTTATGTGCCCTTACTCCTCCTCGTCATCCTACTCAGACTGGCCTCTTGTCCTGTGTACTCTCCCACCTCAGAGTTTGTTTGTATTTTACTTTTTCTATCTGGAAATCTTCTGCAAGGGGTATCTACACATTCACAATGTTGTGCATCCATGACTATTATCTACTTTGAGAAGGTTTTCACCATACCCAGCAAAAACGATATACCAATTAAATGATACCATCCCACTCTCTTCCTCTTCCCAGGATGTCACAGCCTTTATTCTACCTTCTGTCTCTATAAATTTACCTCTTCTAGGTATCTCATATAAGTGGAATCATATAACATTCATCCTTTTGTGTCTAGCTTATTTTACGTAGTAAATGTTTTCAAGATTCATATATGCTGTTGCATGCATCAGAATTTTATACATTTTTAATGCTGAACATACTCTGTTGTATATATATATCACATCTTGTTTCTTCACTCATCTGTTGATGGGCATTTGGGTTGTTTTCAACTTTGGCTATTGTGAATAATGCTGCTGTGAACATTGGCATACAAGTATCTCAACAAGTCTCTGCTTTCAATTCCTTGGGGTATATACCAAGAAGTGAAATTGCTGAATCATATGGTAATTTCATGTTTAACTTTTTGACAAACAGCTAAACTATACTGTGTCTGCACAAGTGTTCCAATTTTTCCATATCCTCACTAACTGCTGTTATTTTCCATTTTGTTGATAATAGCCATCCTAATGGATATGACAGGGTATCATATTGTGATCTTTATTTGCATTTATCTAATGACCAGTGATATTGAGCATCTTTTCATGAGCTTCTTGGTCATTTGCATATCTTCTTTGGGGAAATACCTATTTAAGGCTTTTGCTCATTTTTAATTTGAATTCTTTGTTTTTTGTTGTTGAGTTTTAGGAGTTTTTATATAGTCTGGATAATAACCTTTATCATATACATGATTTGAAAATATTTTCTCCCATTCCATAGGTTGTCTTGTCCCAATGTTGATAGTGTCTTTTATGCAAAAAGTTTTTAATTTTGATGCGATCCAGTTTTTCTTTTGTTGCCTGTGCTTTTGGTGTTATATCCAAGAAATCATTGCCAAGTCTAATGTCATGAACATTTTTTCCCGTGTTTGTGTGTAAGAGTTTTATAGTTTTAGTTCACTTTGGGCTCTGATCTATTTTCAGTTAAGATTTGTGTGTGCTATCATGTAAAGGTTCAAATTCATTTTTTTACATGTGGATATCAAGTTTTCTAAGCACTCTTTGTTGAACATCATCTTTACCCCATCAAATGTTCTTGGCATCTTTGCTGAAAATCATTTGACCACATATGTGCAGGTTTATTTCTGGGCTCCCTATTCTATTTCTTTAGTATATATATTTCCTTAACCCAATATCATACTGTATTGATTACTGTACCTTTTCAGTAAGTTTTGAAATTAGAAAGTGTGAGTCTTCCCAATTTGATCTTCTTTTTCCAGATTATTTTGGCTACTACAGGTCCCTTGAGATTTATATGAATATTAGGAAAGATTTTTCAATTTCTACAAAAAATTACCACTGGGATTTTGATAAAGATTGCATTGACTCTGTAGACACTCAGGGAAGCAATTTCACAGTAATGGTATTAAATCTTCCAATTCATGAACACAGGATATCTTTCCATTTATTTATATAAATATATATATATAATATATATATAATATAAATTTATATAAAATATAAATCGATTTCTATAGTTCTTTTGACAATAGTTTATAGTTTTCAGTTTACAAGTGTTTGCCTTCTCTGGTTTGTTCTTTTTCTTTCTTTCTTTCTTCCTTTCTTCCTCTGTCCCTCCCTCCCTACCTCTCTCTCTCTCTCTTTCTTTTTTTCTTTCGCTCTCTCTTTTGTTTCTTTCTTTCCTCTCTCTCTCTGTCTCTTTCTTTCCTCCCTGCCTCCCTCCCTTCCTTCCTTCTTTCTTTACTTCTTTCCTTTTTCTCTTTTTTAGCTAATTTCTATGGCTAAAAGTTCTAATACTATTTTGAACACAAGGGGTCAAGTGGGCATCTGTGTCTTGTTCATGCACTTGGGGAAAGCTTTCACTTCTTCACCACGTACACGATCTTAGCTCTTGAATTTTCATATGTGATCTTTATCATGTTTAGGTGGTTTCCTTCTATTCTCAGTTTGTTGAGTGTTTTTGTTAATAAAAGGTGTTGAATTTTGTCAAATGCTTTCTATTTATTTATTTTTTTATTTTTCTTTCTTTCTGTTTTTTTTTTTTTTTTTTGAGGGAGATTGGCCCTGAGCTAACATCTGTTGCCAATCCTCCTCCTTTTTTTTTTTTCCTTTTTTCTCCCCAAACCCTGGGTAGATAGTTCTATGTCATAGTTGTACATTCTTCTAGTTTCTCTATGTGGGATGCTGCCTCAGCATGGCTTGATGAGCAGTGTGTAGGTCCATGCCCGGGATCTGAACTGGCAAACCCTGGGCTGCCAAAGTGGAGTGCGTGAACTTAACCACTACGCCACCTGGCCAGCCCCAGTCAAATGCTTTTTAAGCATCAATTGAGAATGTCAAGCAGGATTTTTTTCATCATTCCATTAATATAGTGTATTATGTCTATTGATTTTCATATGTTGAACCATCCCTGCATTACAGGAATAAATACAACTTGGTCATGATGTATAATCCTTGTAATACACTGCCGAATTGGGTATACTAACATTTTATTAAGAATTTTTTCATCAATATTCTTATGGGATATTGGTCTATAGATTTTTTGTTTGTTTACTTTTCATGAAATATCTTTGTCTAGCTTTGGAATCAGGATAATGCTGTCCTCATAGAATGAGTTATAAAGTGTTCCATTCTATTCAATACTTCAGAAGAATTTGAGAAGGATTGGTGTTAGTTCTTCTTTAAATGTTTGATGGAACTCACAGTGAAACCATTTGGTCCAAAGGTTTTCTTTGTTGAGAATTTTTTGATTATCCATTCAATTTCTCCTTAATAGTTACAAATCATTTAAGATTGTCTATTTCTTCATGTTTGAGTTATAATAGATTGTGTTTTTCTAAGAATTTGTTCATTTCATCTTGGTTATCCAATTTGTTGGGGTAAATATTTGTATTGTGTATTCTTATAATCCTTTTTTTCCTGTAAATTCAGTAGTAATGTATTCACTTTCATTTCTGGTTTTAAAAATTTGAGTCTTCTCTATTTTTTTTAGTCAATATAGCTAATATTTTTTAAATATTGTTGATCTCTCCAAAGATACAACTTTGGTTTAATTGATTTTTCTCTACTGTTTTTCTAATCTCTACTTATTTATCTTTGGTCTAAGCTTTATTGTTTCTTTCTCCTGCTAGCTTTCAGTTTAGTTTGCTCTTCTTTTCCTAGTTCATTAAGTTGTAAATTTAGGCTTATTGTATGCATTTACAGATAAAAACTTTCTTCTCATCACTACTCCCACTGCATTCCATAAATTTTGGTATGTTGTGTTTTCACTTTCATTTGTCTACAGGTGTATTCTAATTTTCCTTGTGATTTCTGCTTTGACCAACTGGTTGTTTATGGTGAGTTGTTGAATTTCCACATATGTGTTGCTTGGTTTGTTTCCTTCTGTTATTGAGCTATAGCTTCATTGCATCATGGTCACAAAAGATATCTTGTAAGATTTCAATCTTTTAAAAATTTTTGAGACTTGTTTTGTGGCCTAACATGGTCTATCTGGAGAATGTTCATAGAGCACTTGAAAAAATATATATATTCTCTTGTTGGTTGAAATGTTCTATATATGTCTGCTATGTCTACTTTGTTCAGAGTCTTATTTAGTTCTCTATTTCCTTATTGATCTTCTGTCAAGATGTTCTATTAGTTATTGAAAGTGGTGTATTGAAGTGTCTATTACTGTAGAACTGTCTATTTCTCTCTTCAAATTTGTCAATGTTTACTAAATGTATTTTGGGGCTCTGATGTCTGATGCATATATGCTTATAACTGTTATACCTTCTTGGTGAATTGACCCTTTTATCAATATATGACATCTGTTTTTGTCTCTTTTAAACATATTTGATGCAAAATCTATTTTGTCTGATAGCCACCATAGCTGTCTTTTGGTTACTATTTGCACTGAATATTCTTTTTTGTCCTCTTACCTTCAGCCTATTTGATTTATTTAGATCTAAAGCAGTCTCTTGTAGTCAGTAGAAAGTTGGATCATGGAAATTTGTCTATTCTAGCAATCTTTTCATTTTAATTGCAAAAAAATACATTTACATGTCAAGTAATTACTAATACAGAAGGAATTATTTCTGTCATTTTGCTATTTGTTTTATGTATATTTTATAGTTTTTGTCATTCATTAACTTCATTACTACCTTTTCACCATTAGCTTTCTTTTTCTTTTTTTACATTGACACATTTTGATTTCCTTCTCATTTCATTCTGGGGATATTTTATGGATATTTTCGTTCTGGCTACTAGGGGGATTATATATAACATCTTAAAGTTACAACAATCTATTTTGAATTGATGCCAACTTAATTTCAATTGCATATAAAAAACTACTCCTATTCAGTTATGTCCCCCACCGATTTGTGTTATTGGTGTCATTAGGTGCCCAATAATATTGATTTATGATTATTTTATATATTCATTTTTTAAATTCTATAGTAAATAAAAAGTAGAGTTACAAAACAAAACTGCAATAATATTCACTTTTTTATTTGCCCACGTATTTACCTTTACCACAGATCTTTATATCTTTATATGGGTTTGAGCTTTCATTTCAAGCTAACATATCTTCCTTTAGCTCTTTGAACATCTTTACGACAGTTGTTTTAAAGTCTCTGTGCAGTGAGTCCAATATCTCAGTTTCCTCAGTACATTTTCTGTTGATTTCTTCTGTTCCTTTGAATGAGCCAATCTTTCTTGTTTCTTTGTATGTATTGTGATTTTATGTTGATAACTTGGCATTAGAGTCTTATAATGTGGTAAATCTAGATCTCAGATTCTCCCTGTTACCAAGGGTTTGCTGTTTTGTTGATTGTAGTACAGATCAGCCTGAGGCGAAATACTAAGGTCTTCTCAGGTTTTTCTGAGGCTGTGTCTCTTCCTCAGCACATGCAGTGCCTTTCTAAAACCCCTATGTACATGGTTGTCATTTTTGAATGTCCACTAAAACAGGTATGGCTCCTTAAAATCCCCTGGAAGCCACTTCAGTTGTAGGTTGACACAGTGGCAGCCAGTCTCTGTATCTGAACCTCCATGATCAAAAGCAAGAATCTGCAATCAGAACACAGAGCTGCAATATTTGGAGGACAAGGTCCTTATTTCCCGTGCTGGCTCCAGCAAGCCACACCAGAAACATGATTCACATTCCCATAGCTGTCTGCCACAGGGCTGTGGGGAAGGGGATGGGTAACTGCTATCCTTCTGAAGGCTGAAATTGACTAATAGCAACCACAATTTCCCATCCAAGCTTTTCCTTTAGAAGCTGCAGGTGTTCAGATAAACTCCAGAGTACCAAACAGTCACTTTGGACAAACTCTGCCTGTATAGTTGATGTCTTCTCAATGTTTCTGTATGGGAATGAGAACTTGGAGATTCCTAGTCTGCCATTTTGCTCTTTGCTCACATTTGAATTTATTCAGATCCCTGCTTAAATGTCACCTTATTAGATAGATCTTCCCTGAAAATTTTCTATAAAATAATAATATTCACGTTTGATATGCACACTCTTATGTTGTTTTATTTTTGTGTTTTCTCACATTTGTCCTCCTTTGTGTATCTATTTGTTTATGTGTTTGTTGTTGCAATCTTCTCTAAAATGAAAGTTTCATGCAGACAGGAGCAGACCATCCTCTCTTTCTTTGAACACCATAACTCAAAGCCCAGAGGAGTGCCTGTCACTATTCACATGTGACACATACCCTTGCCTTTTTTTGAACTGCATGTACTCAACTAAAATAAGTTCTTTTCTCTTTTGTTTCTCCATTTGATAGACACCATTTATCACTCTTTCTATTTCAATTGCTTCACCTATGCATTGACAGGTAAATTTAATTCAGGGGTATTGGAGACAGAGTTTAAGCTGCATTTTTAAATTTAATTTTGTGAGAGTTATTGATTGCTTGCTCATCAGTGATAAGCAAGTTGATATTTTCAACTTCATTTGGCTTGGCAAAACGTATCATCCTCAAACTCATATTAAATTTATACTAAATCAAAACACACTAGGAACTCAAGAAAAACATAAGAAAGGATCTGTTTATTAAGATAAATTTTCAATATTGTTTGGCAGCATTAGCCAATATAATTAGATAAAAAGGAAATGAAGTTTAAATATTGGCAAGAGCAGGCTACCATTATTAATAGCCATCTATAAATATTTAAGACAATAAACCATAATCTAATGGAATTAATGAGTATTTAGTAAATCACCAGGATATGAAATAAATCATGTGAAAATCAAAAGCTCTTTTATTGAAATAATCAATTAGAACTTTTAATTTCAACAAGAGTAAATTTAAAAATTAGCAGTGTTAACAAATGTTCCAAATAAAAAATAAATAAATAAATAAAATAAAAATAAAATTGAAAGAAAATCTAAGGAACTTCTGAACACCATAAAGGAAAAAATAACTTAATAAATGGAAAAATAATCATGTTTCCATATGAAAAACTCAGTGTAAAAATATGTTAAATATTCCAAAATAATCTATAAATTTATGCAATTCACATTAAAATCTTTGTGGTATTCATTTATGAAATTTGTATGATTATTTTTGTAAGAATATTTAAGTTTTCTTAACAGAAGAATTATAAAGAGAATTGTTCTTCCAAATATTAACACACAACATAAATCTATGTTAATTAAAATTGTGGGATATGTCTCAAAAATTAACAAATGTATCAGAACAGATTAGAGAATCTAAAAAATGTAGAGGTAGTTACATTTTAATGATGATATTTCTAATTAATGGTAAATAGATGGACTTTTCTATATATGTCCTTGGATGTTTAGCTAAATATTTAGAAAAAAAAAATTTTAATCCCTACTTTACCTATACTCAAAATAAATGGTGGATGGATTAAAAATCTAATGTGAAAAACAGCATTATAAAAGCATCAAGAAAAATTTAGTAAATTGCATTGAGCTTGAGGATGAGTAAGGCTTTAGCAAGCAAGACAAAAACTCAGAAGCCATAAAAAAGGATTAAGAGATTGGACTATATAAAAAACTAAGAAAGCTAAACAGCAAAAGTTACCATAAATAAAATAAAAAGACAAGCCATATACAGGGAGAAAATATTTTCTTCCTGTACAGCTAACAGATATTAGGATTAACATCTAAAATTTATAGAAGAGTTCTATAAATAAAAAAGAATAAATACAAATAACCCAAAAGATAAATCAACAAATGATAAAAACTTACAATTTACAAAATAAGATACACATGTGGCCAATGAATATGTGAAAAGATGCCCAATTTTACTAGCAATTAAAGAAAAGCAAACTAAAATAACAAAATCTACACAGATTGGTAAAATTTTTCAGAGTTTGATAATATTGAGGGTTGCCATGGGGATGTGGAGAGAGATTGGCAATTTTCATAAATTGTAGATATGGAGAAAAAATTATTTCAGCCACTTTGGACTTTAAATGTGCATAGCCTTTGACTCAGAAATTGTATTTTTTGGAGTTCATTCTGGGGAAATATGTATACAAGTGAATATGAATATATGTGTATGTTGCAGCACTGTTTGTAACAGTGAAATTGCAAATAATCTAAGTGAGAACAAACTGAGCAGAGTAAAATAAATTATAATATAGCTACTGTTAGTAATAATATGGAGTCATTAAAAAGAATGTATTGTCTATATTTATTGACACAGAAAATTAGGTAAGCTTTATGTTAAAGAAAAAAAGCAGAGTGTTAGTGTAATACAAATACCAAGATCCTGTATGTACCTAGAATAAAAAGTTAGAAAAGATATGGTCCTATTAACAGTAGTTCCCTCTAAAATTACTGTTTGAAGAGAGGGAACGAGCATGAGACAACAGAAAAGGGCTGAAGGGAAATTATGAATTTTCCTCCACATTTTTCTGTGTCATTCTTACCATAAACATATTGGTGCTGTGATTAAAATAAAAAAGCTTAATAATTATAAAACAATATTACCCAATGATAGGCATGGCTGAATATTACGAAAAGACAGAGGAGAGCTCAAACTAGTAGAAAAGAAGTTCCCAGGGAAATAGTCTAAAGGTCAGGAGCAGGGGGACGTTTCTGGAAGGCCTCTGCTCTGCAGTCTGCAGACATTCTTGATTACTGTGGTTACTAAATACCTGCAGAGGAGCATATCCTAAGCTCCTACTTGCCTGTATCCTTGCACTTTAACAGAAATTTATATGTGACAATCCAGAATTTGTCTGTGAGTGTGTGTATGTGTGTTTATGAATTTAAGAATTAGAGACATAAAAAGATATATTGCTTGTTTATCACTTACTGTTTTAAGGTATCAATTAGGCAGAACCTCAAAGTATTGACTCTTCAACCTGTGTCTCTGCATCTTACTGTTGCTTGAGTCCTGGTGATATTTATTTGCAACATAAATTATGGATATAAAACAACAAAGGAATGATGATTCCCCTAGATATGTAGCAATTGCAAAAGCATCTTTTGATTCATTTTGGAAAAACTGAAATTCTTCTATCTCCATTAAATGTGTATATTCTTTTTCCTCTAAGGCCTTTTACTATGTAGTTGTAAGACTGACTACCAACAGCTCTCCCTAGGTGTATTTATTGAATTTAGTAGTTTCATTTTGTTGCCAGAAATGTTGTAATTGTGAAGAATGGCAAGAGATAATAAAATATAGATAGAACCAGCCTGATCCTGTCATCCCTGGAAATGTTTTTCATGGGCCTTAAATTTGAATCCTGGCTCCATTTCAGTCTTCTCAATGTTGATGAAACAATGAAATGCAGACCTTACAAGCCAAGGAAAATACTACTTGAATCATCAGGTAGGTGTGTGGCAGGCGGCCATACAGAAATTTGAACTCAATAAATCTAAAAATTCATGCAAAAGGGGAAGCAGGGAGCCTCAGAACACTATTGTCTTAGGCAACATCTGTTCATTTTGCCAATCACCAAAGGCAAGTTCAAAGCTCTATGGCTCTGGAGATAGCTGAATACACAAGGTTTTTCATTTATTTCAAATAGATCTGGCCTAGAACTGCTATCTATCTCTTAAACCCAGTTTCTAACCAAAATTGCTTCTCTATGGCTAGAAAAGTAGTTGGTTATGGTGACTCCTTTTTAGTTAAATATTTCTCAAAATGCTAGCATATCAAATCTATGCACCAATTGGAAAGATTAATAAATTATTTTCCATATTTTAGAGGCGGGGACACTGGCACATGTTGGAGGTTGTGTGGCTTGCCTAGAGTCATAGCCAATGGGTGGAGGAACCGGGACTAGGACTCAGAAAGTTTTGTCTCACAGTCCAGGGCTTTCTTTGGAACCAGACTAGTTTATCATAATGAAATGTCAGGTCCAGAAACCATTGAGAAACGGGGAAAAAAAGAAGATTTTTGTATAAAACAAAGAAATGAACTGAGAAGAAGGGAACAAAGGAGGGAAGTGGGCATAAAGAGGAAAAGAGAAAATGAGAAGGAAAATAAGAGAAAAAATTGAAATCAAAATGAAATAAATCCATTATTAGGTTGTGGGGGAAGAGGGAGAATCTCCCTCTGCCCTTTTCCTTAAGGTTCTTATGGCTGGCCAAATAATTAACAAGACAGGTTATCAGGAGAAAATAATACCAAGTTTAATAACATGTATACATGGGAGAAAGCAGGGACACTGAGTTTCTCAACACAATAGCAGAAATTCTCGTCTTAAATACCATGTTCAGCCAACGACAAAGGAGGATGTTGGGGGTGGGGGGAGTCAGTTACAGGAGATTACCACTAAAGCACAGTAAACAAGAGTAAGGTTATTATGCAGATTTAAGGCCTCACCTTCCACATTGATAAGCCTCTAGAAATGAGGCTATCCCCCCCCTTCCCAAAACAGAGAGGGAGATACCTTTACAAATGTAGATTTCCCTTATAAATGTAAATGTTTGTCTGGCAACTCCTTGCAGGGCCATCCAGAGAATGTGGCCAGAGAGACAGAACTTCCAATAAGATGGGCTTGTTGGTGCCTTTCCTATTGTAACATTTATCCTACATTATCTTTACAGCCATCATGATAGAAGATCTGTTCCAGGAAGGAGCCACCATGTCAAATTCTTTAGGCAGTTAGTGGGGGAGGTCAAATGTCCCTCAGACAAAACAATCAAGGTAAAGAGATAGATTTCAGGGTGACCAAATCTTGATGTTCCACAAGGTGCTGTTACAATAATGGATAGAATATAAAAGGGTCGGGCATCATTCTTTAATCTATAATTCAGTTCAGAAAACTGTATTGAAGACCTACTATGCAGGATGGAGGAGATACCAAAAGAACACAAGAGTAAGACTAAGATACACTCCACCCCAGCTAGAACGACAGACAGCAATGTTCTGTCAAATTAACATCGTCAAGCCTTTCCAAATAATTCAACTTTGTTTTTATAACACAAAAAAAGTAAAAAAAAGAAAGAGAGAAAGAGAGAGAAAAAAGAGTGAGAAATACAGAAGGGAAGATCTCTGTTCTTTATTACTCGCATTTGAAATTTGCTCATGTAATATTTAATTAAATTATGGAAAGCACAAAAATTTTGGGAACAAGCACATCCAGTGGGAGGAGAATGTTTCAACTATATTAGACAAGAACTTACTAGCAGGGAGTATTTGGGATTCCATTAGCATCGTTCTGTAAGGTTTATGGAGTGTAGATTAATTCAGTGCATTATGCAGGGGAAGTCAGTTCAGAGAGCTTCTACTGTAAATGACCAATAACAATAGGTTGCCCTTTCAGCACTAGCTTTCTGAAATTGTTCTGGAAATGAACTCAGTTGGAAGGCATTCCTCAAGTGATTTAAAAGAATACATTAAGAAGCCTCAAATTTAGAAGCCGACTGTGAATAAACCCTGTTCTAAATCCAGATAATTTTGTTCTGTAGAAAAGACTCCTCAGTGGCAGAAACCCCATCTTCTACCGGCCAGTCAGGGTAATGCAGCAGCACCATCACCACACAGCCAGGATTGTGGACTCTATGCCTGAAATTCTTTCATATGATGTCTGTAAGATGAGAGCTAAGATTTTCATAATGTTTTTCTCCAACTTTAAGGCAAAGTAGCTTAGTTAGATGCAAGATAAGTTGTCCAAAATTATTCTTTTGAATCATTGGGCATTCCTGGTGATAGACAACATAAATTTCACAGAAGTTAGATCAAAGTTTCCAGAGAAGCAGGCAAAAAACAATGTTTTTTCAGAATCTCATTACTATGGGCAAATACGTGTGGACATTTGTGTCCACACATATATGTGTTCATGTGTGCATGTGTGTGTTCATTTCTTTATAAAACCCCACTGTATAACAATCCAAAGAAGTTAAGCAGTAATTGGGGAAAATACTCATTTTACAATAATATTCATTAAATTTTTATTGAAATATAAAGCTCCGTATGTGTACTTGATATCTGACTGAAACATAGCTTTCTAGGACCACATCAGTTTAAATAATTTGGGGTTGATGGCCAGCATTCATCTTGTCTAGCCGTCTACAAGAAATATGATTGAACAGCAATAGTGTTGAAGAAGACACATTTCCATACAGGTTATTTGCTCTGGACACTTGTTACTTTACTTCTATTTTATTTTATTTTATTTTTTCCTTTTCTGATCCAGTCCCACCCTGCATTTGAATGGGATTATTATTCAACCACCAATCACTGAATGCCAAATACTCTACTGAGTACTTGAAAAACATACATGCTTTTTAATTTAATCAGGTATGTCTTTGAGACATACCTGATTTTCTTGTTGAGAAAAAAAAGCAACTTGTCTGATGTCACACATAACCATGACTGGAACCTACATCCTCCTAACTCTAAAACCCATGGTTTCCTAGATTGAACCTTAGCTTCTCGGGGATTTAGGGTTTCAGTCACTATTTACTTTCCTTAATTTAGATGTGTATAAGTAATTAATTTTAATGCCAGCCTTCTGGAAGAGAAAAACCTGGCTTTCTTTCTTGTCTAAAATGCCCCGCCCCTACAGAACTAGGGTAGTAAAATATACAACATACCTGCAATTAAAAAAAAGAAAAACTGTGCATTCTGTGATTTTTTTGTTGTTGTTTGCTGTATAATAGACACAGGTAAATTCCCTGCTATTGTTGATCTTGCAGTATATAGGGAAGCGGCAGGAAAAGGCCACATCATGATGCTTTCATACGAATGATTCCAAAATATTACACTTGAGTTAGTGTTCCTAATCCAGTTTTGTCCTGTGGAGCTCTGAAATGGGAGTTCTGTCTACAACTCACACGCACTCCTAGATTTAACGTTCCACAAATATGCATAACTGTCTCCTAATTTAGGGATGGCACCCTGTCCAGGGGCTTAGTGTGGCTACATTGCTTGTATCGAGGTTGGCCCTAACCCTGGGAGCTGTGCTGGTCAAAAGTTAACTTAAAAGATAAGTTTCATGAAAATAAAAGTACTTCTTTCCATTAGTTCTGGTAGGAGAGAAGAACTGCATTTCTTATGGTCCCCATATTAGTGTTTAGTAATATATTTTGTGGGGCTGGCCCAGCGGCGTAGTGATTAAGTTCACGCACTCCGCTTCGGCAGCCTGGGGTTTTACGGGTTGGGACCCCGGGCATGGACCTACTCACTGCTCATCAAGCCATGTTGTAGCAGGCGTCCCACATATAAAAAGTAGTGGAAGATGGGCATGGATGTTAGCCCACGGCCAATCTTCCTCAGTAAAAAGAGGAGGATTGGCAACAGATATTAGCTCAGGGCTAATATTCCTCACCAAAAAAATAAATAAATAAATATAAATAACATATTTTGTGGGTGATTGGCTATTATCTTACACAGAAGTAGATGATTTCAGAAGTTAGGCTTTTCTTCTGTTGATAAATGGATGGATTTTACATTTTCAAGAAGGCTTAAGTATTTCTGTTCATTCACTGTCAATACGTTATTATTGTTTTTTACAAAGAATTCTATTTATTGTTCCTTTTTTTAACGTAAAAATGAAAAGCTTCTTTGTGTCAAAATGTACTACAAACAAAATAAGAGAATTTAGGAAAAATGTTTGCTGACATGTAATAGACAAAGATAATATTCTTAAGACAATTTTACAAATCAGTAAGAAACACATTCTGACATAAAATAAGGACAAGATATCAGTGTGTATCATGCACATACAAAGTAAAAGAGGCCAAAAACATGAAAAACCATAAAACCTTAGCAGTGATAGAAGACATGCAAATTAAAATAACAATGGGCTTCTCTTTCTCTTCATCAAATGGGTATTTTTTTCAAAGGACAATACTCAACGTCGATGAGATTATAGGAAAAGGATGTGTCATATATGCTTTAGCGATCAATTTTAGAATGTTTTAAAATTGATTGATTTTTGTACCTCTTTAAAATAACATAGATTTGAAAAGTCTCTTATACTTTTTTTACTTTATCAACAGTGTTTTCTAATTTTTCTGCAATGAATTTATATCCTTTCTTATAATTAACAAAATACATATATTCAGTTTTTAAAATCCTATATAAATTGAAGTAAAGATGAGGAGGAGATGTTTATTGATTTTTTCTTCTTTTTTTATTGTGGTAAAATACTCATAACATTAATTTTACCATCTTAACCATTTTTAAGTGTATAGTTCAGTGGTATTAAATAGACTCACATTGTTGTGCAACCATCACCAACGTCCATCCTCATAACTCTTTTCATCTTGTCAAACTGAAACTCCATACCTAATAAAAAATAACGCCCCATTTTTCTTTCTCCTTTGTATATAATTTCCTTACATATTTATTAAATATCTGCTATGTGCCAGGCATGTGCTAGCCACTGGAAATGCAGCAGTAATTAAGAAACATCGTCTTTGTTTTCATGATGTTTAAGGTCTGAGAACTTCAGCTCTGACAAATGAAAGGCATAGAGGTCATCACTCCTGTGCTTACAAGAGAAAGCTGCAGAAGCTGAAAATCTCTGACATTTCTTGGACCCATCAGAAAACTATAGTTACAGGGCAAACTCCCACATCCAGAGTCCCGGCTAAGAACTGCTTACTTGGAACAGAAGCTGCCGAGCAGCCGTAAACTGATAGCAACACTTCGACGGTAGTTCTGATAAATTGGTGGAGACCGAATGTGGACTGGTGTGAGAACGAGAAACTTCTGGGACCTGCAGTCTTAGGGGGGCCCTACGCTTTCATATGTTTTACCTCCAGACACCCCAGCATGTTCCCACAATGAAAGTCTAAGAAAGATGCATGCAAACAGTGGGCAGAGGAGGAGGGATAATCATTGCAATGCACACACATAGCCCTCTCCATAATTAAGGGGTACTCTCCAGTTGAAAAAACATTGTCAGACTCTTATCCCACTTAGCTGAAGGTCATGAATCCCCTGCCAGCCTCCTCTAGTCTTCCTGTCTTACCAAAAATAGTGGGAGAACATAACCAACAGAGGTTAGAGATTTATGAAAATAGATTGGAGACGGTGCTCTTAGCTAAAAGAGTACAGGGAAGGGGGAGAAATGCTTTATAACTAAGAAAAACTTGAGACATTTACAGCTTTTAGACACAAGCCTACTAAAAGACTAAGATTTAATCATAACTTATACAATTCTTTTCCTCCTTCAAACCTTACTACCACAGCAAGGGAGCTCCAGGAAAATAACAATGGATTACAGCAGAAAGTGATGCAAAATGCAGAATCTCTGTGAGAAAGGGTGCTTAAGGAAGACCTTAGTAAAGAGAGGAGATAAAGTCAAAAACACTGGAAGAATTTGAAGCCTCTGGCAGTTACAACTCTAGCAAATATTAAAAACAGCCCAACTCCTAGCCAGATTAGCATATATCCTCGCATTAAATGCCTCAGTTTGCTTTAGTTAAGATTATATGGTAGAGTATGACTGGCTTTTAATGAGAAATATCAAGGCATGTCAAAAAACAAGAAAAATATAATGTAAAGAGAAAAAGCAACTATTAGAATGATATATATGACATATGTTGGAATTATCAAGCACAGAATTTAAAATAACTATGATTAATATGCTATGGGTGGGGGCTGGCCCTGTGGCTTAGCGGTTAAGTGCGTGCGCTCCGCTACTGGCAGCCCGGGTTCGGATCATGGGCGCTTACTGATGCACCGCTTGTCCAGCCATGCTGAGATGGCATCCCACATACAGCAACTAGAAGGATGTGCAACTATGACATACAACTATCTACTGGGGCTTTGGGGAGAAAAAGGGAACCAAAAAAAGGAGGAAGATTAGCAATAGATGTTACCTCAGGGCCAGTCTTCCTCATCAAAAAGAGGAGGAATGGCATGGATGTTAGCTCAGGGCTGACCTTCCTCACAAAAAAAAAAAAATATCCTATGGGCTACAATAAAAGAAGTAGACAACAACAAGAATACATGGTTAACAGAAGCAGAGAGATGGAAACTTTAAGAAAGAAACAAAAAGAAATTGAAAACATTGCAACAGAAATAAAAAATGCCTTTGATGGGTTTACCATGGCAAAGGAAAGACACAGTAAACTTGAAGCTAGGACATTGAGGGTATTATGCAAAGTGAAATAAGTCAGAGGGAAAAGGTCAAATACCGTATGATCTCACTCATTAAGTATTAGATAATAACAACAACAAACAAAAACATAGAGACAGAGATTGGGTTGGTGCTTACCAGAGGAGAGGAGGGAAGACGTAGTGTGAGGGGGATAATTAGGTACATATTGTGGTGATGAGTTGTAATGTAGTTAGTATTTGGGTGGTGAACATGAGAACATGATGTAATCCATGCAGAAATAGAAGTATAACGATGTACACCTGAAATTTAAACAATGTTATAAACCCATGTTACTACAATAAACAAACAAAAAAAAAAAGAAAGAAAATTGTCAAAGTAAAATGCAAATAAATAAACCAAAGAAGAATGGAATAAAACAAAAGAGAACATCTAAGAACTCTGTTGTAATTTCAAAAAGTGTAATAAACGCTTCATTGGATGCCAGAAAGATAAGAAAGAGAAAACAAAACAGGAGAAATATTTAAATTAATATTAATTGAAAACTTTCCAAAATTAATGACAGACACCAAACCACTGGATCCAGAAATTTCAGAGAAAAACAAAAAGAGAAAATCTTGAATGAAGCCCGAGGGAACAACACCTTACTTACATAGGAAAAGTGATAAGGATTACAGCAAACTTTTCATCAGAAACCCTGCAAGTTAGAAGAAAGGAGAGTGAAATGTTGAAGTATTGAAGAAAAACAACAACAATGACAAACTATTATTCTATATCCAGTAAAAATATCCTGCAAAAGTGAAGGAGAAATAAAGACAGTCTCTCTTTCTCTCTCACACACACAGGTACCCTGAGGAAATTCCTCAACACCAGACTTTCCTTTCAAAAAATGTTAACGGATTTTCTTAAGTCAGAAGAAAAATGATTATGTTAGAAACTCATATCTACATAAAATAAAGAAGAGCAACAGAGAATGAATCAGTGAAGAGAAAAGAAATCTTTCATTTTTCATATTAACTGATTTCAAAATTTTAAAAAATAGAAAAATATATCAAATGATTACAGCTATCATCTGATATTGTATTAGTTTGCTAGGGCTGTCATAACAAAATCCCACAGAGTGCGTGGCTTAACCAACAGAAATTCATCTTCTCAGAGTTCTGGAGGCTGGAAGTCCAAGATCAAGATGTCCAAGGTTTAGTTTCTGTGGAAGCCTCTCTTTTTGGCTTGCACATGTCCACTTTCTCCCTGTGTCCTCACATGGTCATCCCACTGTACACATGCACACCTGGTGTCTGTGTGCCCAAATTTTCTATTTCCTCTTCTATAAGGACACCAGTCAGATTGGATTATGGCCCACACTAACAACCTCATTTTAGTTTAATTTCCTCTTTAAAGGCCTTATCCCCAAATATAGTCACATTCTGAGGTACTGAGGATGAGGCCTTTGATTTATTAATTTTAGAAAAAATACAACTCAATCCATAATAGATATGTAGAATAAGAGAAATTAATAACAGTAATAAAAGATGGGAGAGAGGGATTGATAATACTCCATTATAAGATATTTGCACTACATGTGAAGTGGTTTTGTGTTGTTTGAAGATAGATTTGCATTAGGAAACAATGTATATTACACACTCTAGAGAAAACAGTAATTTTTTTTTTTTAATTTTTTGTTTATTGCAGTAACATTGGTTTATAACATTGTAAAAATTTCAGGTGTACATCATTGTACTTCTATTTCTGCATGGACTACATCATGTTCACCGCCAAAATACTAATTACAATTAAACTTTTGAAAGATGTATAGTTGAGGGGCCGCCCCAGTGGCGCAAGCGGTTAAGTGCGCACGCTCCTCTGCGGCGGCCCAGGGTTTGCCAGTTTGGATCCCTGGCGCGCACTGACGCACTGCTTGTCAGGCCATGCTGTGGTGGCATCCCATATAAAGTGGAGGGGATGGGCATGGATGTTAGCCCAGGGCCAATCTTCCTCAGCAAAAAGAGGAGGATTGGCAGATGTTAGCTCAGGGCTGATCTTCTTCACACACACACAAAAAGATGTATAGTTGATATTTAAGAGAAGAGATAA
Source organism: Diceros bicornis minor (assembly GCF_020826845.1). Taxonomy (NCBI): domain Eukaryota; kingdom Metazoa; phylum Chordata; class Mammalia; order Perissodactyla; family Rhinocerotidae; genus Diceros; species Diceros bicornis. Next base: position 8,866,269 of record NC_080749.1, on the reverse strand, counting down.
AAATGAAACCATATAAATGCTCAATAAAAATGAAAGAAAGCAAAAAATGGAAAAAAGAAACATGCTACACATAGGAAACTATAAAAAAAAGTTAGGTATTAATCTAACCACATCAATATTGCTTTAAATATGAAGGCTCTAAGTATACCATGTAAAAGACAGAGATTTTCAGAATGGATTAAAAAATAAGACTTAAATATATCTACTTAAATCTAAAGACACATATATATTAAAAGTAAAGGGATCAAGAAACATACATGATAACATTAATCAAAAGAACATCGGTTATCTACATTAATTTCAGATAAAGCAGAGTTGAGACCAAGAAATATTATCAGGGATAAAGAGAGTATTACATAAAGGAGTCAACTCTAAGAAGAAATGACAATCCTAAATATGTTTTTACCTAATAACAGACAGTTAAAATACATGAGGCAAAAACTGAGAAAACTGCAAGGAGAAATAGAAAAATCCACTATTACTGTTGAAGGCTTCAACACCCCTTTTTCAGTAATTGATAGACCAAGAAGGCAGAATATCAGTAAGGATATAGCTGACATGAACAGCATTACAGATAACTTGATCTAATTGGGATTATAGAACATTCATTCAAAAAAAGCAACATACACATTCTTCTCAACTCACAGGAAACATACAGAAAGATAGACCACATTCTGGACCATAAAACACAATTGAAAATTTAAAATAATAAAAATCATATACAGTGCATTCCCAGACCACAATGGAATTAACTGGAAATTAGTAACTGTGAAATAGCTGCAAAATCTCTTCTAAATATCTGGAGATTAAACAACACACTTCACAATAACATACAGGTCAAAAACAGAGTCTCAAGAGAAAGTAAAAATATTTTGAGCTAAATGAACATAAAAATATAACTTATGAAAACTTGTGGAATTCAATGAAAGTAGTGCTTCGAAGGAAATTTACAGCATGAACTGTAGATGTTAAGAAAGTAGAAAATCTAAAATCCAGAATCTAAGTTTCTGCTTTGGAAAACTAGAAATAGAAGAGGAATTTAAGCTGAAAGCAAACAGAAGAAAATAAATGAAAAATTAGAGCAGAAATCAACAAAATTGGAAACAATATTGGAAATCAATAAAACTAAAAGTTGGTTCTTTGCAAAGATCATTAAAATTTGTAAACCTCTACACAAGATAACAAAGGAGGGAAAAAAGAGAGAGAAGACACAAATTACCAGTATCAGAAGTGGAAGAGAAGTAATCACTACCTCCCATGGAAAGTAAAAGGATAAAAAAGCTATACTATGAAAAAATTTATGACCCCAAATTTCATAACTTAGGCAAAATGGACAAATTCTTTGAAAGTCACAAACTACCAAAGCTCACATAAGAGGAAATGGTTAGTCTCAATAGGCCTACATTTATTAAAGAAACTAAATCAATAATTAATAGTATGAAAAAAGAAGAGCACTACACAAAGATGGCTCACTGTTGTATTCTACCAAACATTTAAGAAAATAATGACACCAGTTTTCCGCAATGTCTTCCAGAAAATAAAAGTAAGAGAAACACTTCCTACTCATTCTATGCGGACAGCATTACCCTAATACCAAAAGCAGACAAAGACCTTACTAAAAAGAAAAACTACAAACCAATGTCTCTCGTGCACATAGATGCAAATATCATAAATAAAATATTAGCAAATCAATTCCGACAATGTATAAAAGGAATTATACACCAAAACCAATTGAGACTTATTCCAGATATTCAAGGCTGGTTCAACATTTGAAAATAATTTAACCCATCACATCAACAGATGAAGGAAGAAAAACCGTATGATCATATCGATAGAAGCAGAAAAAGCATTTGACAAAACCGAACACCCATTTATGATTAAAAAAAAACCAGAAAGCTAGGATTAGAGGAGAAGTTCCTCCACTTGATAAATAACATCTATTAAAACAAACAAACAAACAAAAATCCTACAGTTAAAGCCATAATTAATATTGAGAAACTAGATTCCTTACCGTTAAGATTGGAACTAAGGCAAGGGTGTCCTCTCTCATCACTCTTAGTCAACATCATACTGGAAGTCCTAGCAAGGACAATAAGATAAGAAAAGGACTTATATTAAAAATATATATTTTTCTAATAATAAAAATATATATATTTATATACAAATGGTATAGAAGTTAGGAATAATGTCTTTATTCACAGATGACATGATTTTCTATGTGGAAAATCCCAAAGAATCAACAAAAATTTTGCCTGAAACTAATAAGAGAGTATAGTAAGGTCACACAATATACAAGGTTAATATCCCAAAGCCAGTTGTTTTCCTATATAATAGCAATGAACAATTAGTATTTAAGGTTAAAAAGACTACGATAGCAGCAAATAAATTTAATATTTGATATACATCTAACAAAATAACTATAGAATCAGTGTGCATAAAACTACAAACATTTCTGATGAAAGAAATTAAAGAAGATATAATTAAATGGAAAGATATTTTGTGGTCATATATTGGATGATTTGCTATTGTTAACATTTCAATTCTTCCCAAATTAATATATGGATTCAACACAATTCCAATCAAAATCTCAGAAATCTATTTTGTATATATTGGCCAACTGATTCTAAAATTTATGTGGAAAGATGAAAGTACTAGAATAGCCAACACAATACTAAAGGAGAATATAGTTAGAGGACACACTCTACCTGATTCCAAGATTTACTATAAATCTACAGTAATCAAGACAGCATATTACTATCAAAAGTATAAAAAACCGATAAGCAGAACAGAATAGAGGAACCAGAAATAGACCCACTTGGATATAATCAACTGACTTTTCACAAGCGTACAAGGCAGTTCCATGGAGGAAGAATAATCTTTTCAGCAAATGAAGAGGTCCATATGCAAAACAAAACAAAAAAAAGGAACAAAGGCACAGGCCTTACATATTTCACAAAATTTAACTCATAATGATCCATTGGAAGAAATTAGAAATAGAGAAAGTCTATTTACCTTGGGTTTCCTTGGGTTTGTTGATGAGATTTTAGGTAGGATACCAGAAACATAATTCTTGAAAGAAAAAGATTGATAATTCAGACTTTTTAAAATTTAAATCTTCTGCTCTAAGAAAGAATATTATTAAGAGAATGAAAGGACAAGCCACAGAATAAGAGAAATTGTTTGCAAATACATATTTGATAAAGGATTTTTTCCCAAAATATACAAATAATTCTTATAACTCAACAATAAGAAATCAAACAATTCCATTACAAAGTGAGCAAAAAACATGAAGAGATACTTCACCCAGGGTGATATACAGAAGGGAAGTAAGTATAAAACGAGATGTTCAATATCACTAGCCATTAGGTAATTGCAAATTAAAACAATGAGAAACCACTACACATCCATTAGAATGGCTAAAACAAAAAAACAAACAAAAAACTGGTAATACTAATTGTTGGCAAGGACGAGGAGCAACAGTAACTCTCATTCATTGCTGGTAAGAATGAAAATAAAAAGTAGCACAACCACTTTGGAATACATTTTGGCACTTTCTTACAAAGCTAAATATAGACATACCATACGATCCAGCAATTGTCTTTTTATTGATTTTTCCTCATCTGATTTGAAATGTTATGTCCGTACAAAAAACTGCATGCAAATGTATGTCATAACTTTATTAATTATTACCCCAAACTAGAAGGTCCTAAGGTGTTCTTCAAAAATTAAATGGATAAAATCACTGTCATGTACTCATACAATGGAACACTATTCAATGATAACAAGAAATGAGCTATCAAACCATGAAAAGGCATAGATGAATCTTAAATGTGTATCGCTAAGCAAAAGAAGCCAGTCCGAAAATGTTACATACTGTATGATTCTAATTATGACATTCTGGGGAAGAAAAACTGCAGAGACAGTAAAAAGATCAGTGGTTGCCAGGAGTTCAGGAATAGTGGAATGGTTTGAATAGATGAAGCACAGGGGATTTTTTAGGGCAGAGAAACTATTCTCATGATGCTATAATGGTGAAATAGACACTACACATTCATCTAAACCCGTAGAATTTTATAGCACAAATAATTAACTGTAATGTATGAAAATAAAAAAAATTAAGAGATCAAGGGATTCCAGGATTGAATGTAGAATGTGACAAAGCTACCTATATTACATATAAATGAAATAACATGTGTGTGAAATAAATATGAAGTAACATTACAAATGTATGAAACAACCTCATTGTGGAGGATGGGTAAAAATGGTGTGGACATGCAAAATTTTGGAAATGAATGGAGTCTGTAAGGATAAAAGTAAAAGGACCTGTCAACATAAACCCTTTATTCTACTTGATAAAGTCGTTGCCCATGGGAACACAGGATAAAAATTCCAATACTGCTATACATATTAATGAATTAAGTAATTAAGTAAATAGATGACAGACAGTCGAGCAAGGTTTCTCACCATTGGGGTAAGAGGGTACAGGTAAATAAGGCATGAAGACCAGAATGAGCCATCATGAGGTAATGGATTAGAATTGGAGACGTCAGTATTAACTCATGTTTAACTTAATATAGATGCAGATTGTTACATACAGAAATATTTATAGGTATGTGTATATACATGGGCTAGTAAGCACACATATATTTCCTTGCTCTGTCAGCTGAGAGGGCCTAGAAGCAATGGCATTCCAGTAGCAAGGGGTACACTTAGTGCTCAGATCTTTTTACCATTCTCCAACCAAAGGAACCATTGGCTCCTTGGAGAAATGGCTAGTTCTTGGACTGGGGCAGGAAATGTAGAGAATGAGCCTAAACAGTCTTGTACTACTGGAAAGTAAAGAAGTGCTCAGAAAACAAACAAACATAAACAAAACCACAGTGATGAGGGTATGCCCAATGGACAAAGGGCCCAACTGAAAAAACTCCCAGTGACCAAAGCTGAAGTAACTTGAGCAACAAAATAAGCAATGTGGTATAGGATTATAACCCAAAGTATGAAAGAAATGTCCATGAATCCATACTGATATAAACAAATGATTGAATAAATTAACATATGAGAGAGAAGAGCCAAGTCTCCCATGCAGAAAAATCCCAAGCAATTTATGCAGATACTCCACTCTCAAGGAGGTGGAGCATGTCTCTCTGTTCATTAAGTGTGGGCTGTGCATTCTGACTTCGTTCCAAAGAGTACAGTATGGAAAGTGGAAAAATTAGAAACTTTGCAATAGAGAAACCTGACAATACGGCCCCATCCAGGTGATAAAACTTAAACAATGATAAGTCATGTTGATAGCATGTACCCCTGATATGCAATGAAAACGGCACTTTACCTCTGTAGTCTTCTTCCCAAAACTACAAAACCCCACTCTAATCACAAGAAAAGCATCAGACGAATCCCAATTGAGAGACATTCTACAACATACCTGACTCCTGAAAATTTCAAGGTCATCAAAAACAAGGAAAGTCTGAGAAATGCTCACAGCCAGAAGAAGTCTAAGGAGATAAAAAGATTAAATGTAATGTTGTATTCTGGATGGGATCCTGGAACAGAAAAAATACATTAGGTAAAAAAGAAAAAAAAAAAACCGAATTAATCTGAATAAAGTATGACTTTAACAATAATGTATCTATATCAGTTCATTGATGGTAACAAATGCATACTAGCATAAGAAGTTAATAATAGGAAAACCTGGGTGTGGAGTATATGGGAACTCTATACTATCTTCTCAATTTTTCTGTAAATTTAAAACTGTTCTAAAATAAAAAAAATTATATTTAAAAAAATGAAAAAGAGGAAAGGGAAATAAAAATGTTCTCAGACAAACAAAAACTGAGCAAATTCATCACTAGAAGACCTGGCCTACAAGAAATATTAATGTAAGCTCTTTAGCAAGAAGGAAAATAAATAGGTCAATTTTCTAGTAACAGTGAGTGTGACCATCATTAAAGGATGTTGAATTTTGTCAACTGCTTTTTCTAATGTATACTGAGCTATCCTTTTTCTGATCTATTAAGATGTGGTGATCTTTTAAGATATTAAGTCTATCAATAGATTTTCATATGTTGAAACATTTTGCATTATAGAAATAAATGCCACTTGGTCATGGTATATAATCCTTTCAGTATACTGCTAAATATGGTTTAGTAGCATCTTGTTGAGAATTTTTGTGTCAGCATTCACAAGAGATAGTGATCTGCAGTTTTCTTTTCCTGTAATGTCTTTGCTTGGCTTTAACATCAGGACAGTGCTGGCCTCACAGAATGAGATAGGAGCTGTTTCTCCTCCTCAATTTTCCCGAAGAGTTTGAGAAAAACTGGTGTTAATTCTTCTTTTAATGTTTGGTAGAATTCGCCAGTGAAGCCATCCGATCCAGGGCTTTTCTTTGTCCACAGGTTTTTGATTACTGATTCAATCTCGTTAATAGATGTATGTACATTCGGATTTTCTATTTCTTCATGATTCAGTCTTGGTAGGTTTTATGGTTCTAGAAATTTATCCATTTCATATAGGTTATCCAATTTGTTGGCATATAATTCTTCCTAGTACTCTCCTATAATTATTTTTTTATTTCTGTAAAATTGATAGTAATATCCCTACTTTCACTTTTGATTTTAGTAATTTGAGTTTTCTCTCTTTTTCTCTTAATAGATCTAATTTAACTTTGTCAATTCTTTTATTCTTTTCAAAGAACCAACTTTTGGTTTCCTTGACTTTATTGTTTTTCTATTCTTACATTTTATTTACCTCTGCTCTAATCTTTATTATTTCCTCCCTTCTGCTTCTCTGGGTTTAGTTTTCTGCTATTTTTCCACTTCCTGAGCATGTAAAGGTAGGTTTCTAAATTGAGGTATTTCTTCCTTTTTAAATGTAAATGATTAGAGCTATACATTTCTTTCTTAGAGCTACTTCCACTGAATCCAATAAGTTGGTATGTTGTGTTTTATTTTTATTTATCTCAAGGTATTTTCTAATTCCTCTTGTAATTTTTTCTTTGATTCATTGGTTGTTTGTGTCTTGTATAATTTCCACATATTTGTAATTTTTCCAGTATTTCTACTGTTATTGACTTCGAGTTTTATGTCATTGTGATGTGGAAAGATATTTTGTAAAATATCAGTCTTTTCAAACTTATTAAGACTGGTTTTGTGGCATAACATATGGTCTATTTGGAACAATGATCCACGTGCACATGAGAAAATCGTGCTTTCTGCTGTTGTTTGATGGAGTATTCTGTATGTGTCTGTCAGATCCAGTTAGTTACAATGTGGCTCAAGTCCTCTATTTCCTTATTGACCTTCTATCTGGTAATTCTATCGATTTTGAAAGTGGAGTGAGTATTGAAGTCTTCAACTATTATTGTAGAAATATCTGTTTCTCCCTTTAGGAGAAATATCTGTTTCTCCCTTTAGTCTGTCCGTCTTTGCTTCATATTTTTTCGTACTCTAATATTGGGTGCATATATCTTTATAATTTTTATATCTTCTTGGCTAATGACCCTTTGGCCACTATTCAATGTCCTTCTTTGTCTCTTGTAATAGTTTTTGACTTAAAGTCTATCTTGTCTAGTAGTAGTAGAGACACCCAGCTCTCTTTCTTACTATTTGCATGGAATGTCTTTTTCCATTCTTTCAGTTTCAACTTACTTGGTTCTTGAGATATAAAATGAATCTCTTGTAAGCATCATAGAGTTCCATATAATGGAAATTTAATCCATTCATATTTAAAGAAATTACTAGTAAGGAAGATTACTTTTGCCATTTTATTATTTTTTGTTTGTTCGTCTTATAGTTGTTCTTGTCCCTCATTGACTCCATTACTTTCTTCTTTTGTGTATAGTTGATTTTTTTGTAGTGACACAGCTTTTCTTTATCTAGAAATGTCTTGAGCTCTTCATATTTTTGAAAGACAGTTTTCCCAGATATATAATTCTCAGTGATAGTGCTTTTTTTTTCTTTCAATATGTTAAATATATCATCACACTGCCTTCAGGAGGTTTGCTGAGAAATCTGCTGGTGACCTTCTTGAAGATTCCTTTTTAAGTAGCAAGTCACTATTTTCTTGCTGCTTTCAAGATTCTCTCTTTGTCTTTTGAAAGTTTGATTATAATTTGTCTTGGTGTGGGTAATTTTGGGTTTATCCCACTTGGATTTCATTGAGTTTCTTCGATTTGTAGACTCTTATCTTCCTTTAATTTGGGGATGTTTTCAGCCGTTATTTCTTCAAATAATCTCTCTGCTCCTCTCTCTCTTTTCTTCTTCTGAGACTTCTAAAAGGCATACATTGATCTACTTGATAGTACACCGTAAGTCCCTTAGATTCTGTTCACTTTTCTTTATTCTATTTTCTTTCTCTGCTTAGCCTCAGTAATTTCAATTTTTGCATTCTCAGGTTCACTAATCCTTTTTTTCTGACTTCTCCAATATGCTCTTGAACCCCTCTAGTGAATTTTTCAGTTCAGTTATTATACCATTTTAGCTCCATATTTTCTGTTTGCTTCCTTTTTATCATTTCTATCTCTTTGTTGATCTTGTCATTTTGTTCATACATTGTTTTCCTGATTTCCTATAGTTTTTTCCAATGTTTTCCTTTAGCTATTTAAATGCATTTAAGATAATTGTTTTAAAGTCTTTGCCTAATAAGTTTAATGTCTGTGCTTCCTCAGAGATGATTTCTGCCAATTTATTTTGTTCTTTTGAATGGATCATGTTTTCCTGTTTCTTTATATCCCTTGTCTGTGTGTGTGTGTGTATGTGTGTTTTAATAAAAATTGGTGATTTAAGAAAACAACACCACCTCTCCCAGTTTTTGCAGACTGGCTCTGTGCCAGGGTAGTCTATCACTGATTGGCTGGGCATGCTCTGAGCCTGGGGATCAATCCAAGCTGAGAGTTTGAAGCATTTTCAGAAATGTTCTGAGCATATTTCTTGACTAGGTCTGTGTGTAACTTTCTCAATTCCGCAATATACATGACTGCTTTTGAATGTCATAATTTTCGAAAGTCTCACTCCAGAATCTCAGGGCCTCGGATGGTCAATTGTATGCATCCACCTATTATCTCTTGCTCCAGGTGTCTGTGGATCTGTAGTGCCCCTACAGCTTTCATGACCAGGGGCCACTTCTTTTCCCTGCCTGAGATCTGAGTTAGGCATGACAGAGACTGGTCTTTCAATAAGCCCCCAGACAGGCTAGAAGGTTGAAAATAGCATCTGATCCACTCACTATAGTGCAAGAAAGAGAACTCAGAACTGGGCTATCACCTTCTCCAGATCAAGGACATGCCTCACTACACTGAGGAAAGGTAGGGCAAAGGTGAGTAGAGATGCCACAAATTTTCCTATTATTTTTACAGTGGTCTGTTCTTCACTGAGCGTTCACTTAGTTGCTATAGACCTTTGACTGTTTGCCAGACCTCTTATCAGTTTAGTTCAGTCAGTTTCTGGTTGTTTTTTGATGTTTTCATGGGGGAAAAAAGGCTTAGAGCTTCCTTGTCTGCCACTTTGCTGACATCACTCCCGCAGTTAGCCCAAACATGTGCCTTTTCTGAAATAATTACAAGGAAGGTTTGCCAAAAATATGTTGCTACTGTTGTTGGTGGGGTGGGGGGGTGTATTTGTGTGTTTGCATGTGTCTGCATTTCCATTAAAAGCATATATAGAGTTTCACTAGATTATACTTATGAATGGAAAGGCATGTGATCTTTTTGTACTTCTTTTTCTCATAATATGAGATGGATTGGTTCAAGTCAACAACCATTTTTTGAGTACCAGAGAAGTGGCCATGCCTTGTGCTGAAGACTAAGCACGTAAAAGGAAATAGGATAAAATTAGCATCTAAAGAGTTTCACAGTTTAAAATTCACATTTGAAGGTTTTACAGGCAGTTGAACACATTTTATTACAGTTTGAAAGTTGCCATATAAGAAAAATATACAGAAAATGGGGGTAAGGGGAGATGGAGGAAGCCATTATATCTGTTTTGGTGATGTCAGGAAAGATTTCCAGAAAATCAATAGCTGAGCCTGGTTTGGAATATAAATCTTTGTTTTTTCAGCAGAGAATAGATACGGGATCTGCAGACAAGAAAACAGCACTGCAAAGATTATTTGTGTGACATCTTTGTTGAATTTGAAGGGATACATTCATTCATTCATTCGACAAGTGTTTATTGAGTGGATACTAGGTTTCAGGCACTGCTTTAGGTATTGGTAAGGGAGCAGTAGAAAACACAAAGCACCCAAACTTATAAAATTTAAACTCTATTTGAATAGGAGATCAAAGATATTAATGAGATTCTCCTTTGGTGGTCAGGAAAGGCTTTGCTGAGGAAGTAATATTGAAAAATGTCTTGCAAAAATTGAAAAAGTAAGCTGTGTGAATATCTGGGGGAAGATTAACACTAACTGAGAGCAACGTTAAACTGTAGCAGTTTTGTAGGTGAGGTATACTAGCCTCATTCCAGGAACAACAAAAATTCTAGTGGGCCTAAAATAGTGAGAAAAGTGGGAGAAAATGAGGTCACTGAGATAGGCAAATCATGTGGCACCTTGTTGGCCACGGTGAGGCTTTTTCATTGTAAGTCTGAAAGTAGTGCCATAGTAGTGCAGAGTGAAATGGGGAATTGGTGATGAGAGTAAAGGAGTGGAGAGTTAGATAGAGCCCACATAGCAAAGACTGAGTAGCTGGTAGTCATTCTGAATTTTACTTGGAAAAATTCACATGGTATGTTTTCTGCTTAGAAATATCAAGTGGAAAGAGGAGAGCTGGGAGCAAGCAGATCAGGCAGCAAGGTGTGTGTCTACACACTCACACACACACACCTGTATGGTATATAATGTAATATATATAATACATATTTTTATCTATATTGATATTCATGATATTCATATTGATATTTATATACACACACACATCTATACATACATATGTGTATATATGTGTACCCACACAAAGTGACAACACTGAAAGACGGCTTGAGAGTAGAGCTTTATCTTGCCAAAATCTCTAAGAGTATTCCAAAACTCTCTCTTATCAGGGCCAGCCTGGTGATGTAGTGGTCAAGTTCGTGTGCTGAGTTTCGGCAGCACAGGGTTCGCCGGTTCAGGTCCTGGGTGCGGACCTACCCACTGCTCATCAAGCCATGTTGAGGTGGCGTCCCATATAGAATAACTAGAAGGACGTACAACTATGTTCTGGGGCTTTGGGGAGAAAAAAAGGGAAAAATGAGGAAGATTGGCCATAGATGTTAGCTTAGGGCCAATCTTCCTATAAAAAAAAAAAAACTCTTATCAAGATGAAACTTTAAGTAATAATAGTGTTTCTGCTTTATAAATTTAGCTTCAAAGAAAATATCTGCACCATCCAACTAGATTGCCACTCACTAAATTTCTCTTAGATTGAAGTCTATTTGTTTTATTGAGAATCTAAATGAGAAATTCCAAGGACTTGAGATATAGAGCAGTGTAGATTTTCAATTGGAAGACCAAGCACGCAGGATACCTGCTGAGCAAGAGCACCAAAAGAAGTGAGAATTTTGTTATTAGATCATCCAGGGGAAAATATCATTTTAATTTGAATTCGTTTTATTTCTATTTATTTGGGTATTTTGGGGGTGGGGGTGTAGGATATCAATTTTTTTTAGCACTTGTAACATGTTTAGTTCTTCCATTGGTCCAATATGGCAACAATAATTGGGGCATAGTAGCAGTAGATTTGAGTGATAACACAGAATGGACAAGACCTGTGTTTGGAATAAAATGGTCTTGAAGAATATAAAGAGAAAGTAATACACTCCTTAGAACACCAGTTAGAAGGAACAGGGAATGCCTGCTAGAGGAGAAAGAGGGATTAACCTAAAACTGCTGGCCCAAGCTGATGTCCCTAGGAATACTGTTCAAGAGAATATTAAAAATGTATATGAAAAAAATTTAAAAACATGTTCAAGCCCGTTTGAGACATTCTGGATAAAATAGTTATGCAGGTTTCTTTATTTTATTTCTTGTTGAAGATGATTTTCAGAGATTTAGATAATTTTGCTAATAGTCCACGTGAATATGCAAGTTGGGATACAGCACTCAGCATTTTCGCTGATAAAAATGAACATCATTCTGTTTTCCTTGGAGTATTCGTGAGCACCTCTTGAAGGTAGTATCTACAATGTTAAGTTTGAGAAATTTTGGACTGGTGTTTTTCTAGAAATAGAGGGCTAGTTTTACCCTCTCTATCCTCAAAAAGGATGAGGATTCCCTTGGAAGGGGTTCCTCAGAACTATTTACGTTAACTTCTTTTTTTTCCAGCTTCATTGAGATATAATTAACACATAACATTACGTAAGTTTAAGGTGTACAATGTATTGATTTCATACATTTATATACTGCAAAATGATTACCACAGTAGAATTATTAACACCTCCATCACCTCACATAATTACCTTTTTTGTGATGAGAGCATTTAAGTTGCTGTTCTCTTAGCAACTTTCAAGTATATAATACAGTATTGTTAACTATGATCACCATGCTGTACATTAGTTCCCCAGAACTTATTCCTCTTATAACTGGAAGTTTTATACCCTGTGACCAACATTAACTTCTTAAGTTAATTTTTCTAAAATTTGGTATTTGTTAACTGAAACCCATATATTTCTAGCATTTAATGAGGGCTTGAATTATGTATTTTACTAAGAATCTTGATTTTTGCATAAGTTGCATGCCTCCTCTTGTGTGTGCACACTTATAGATAAATAAAATGACTGCAATTTATGAAAATACACATTGTTAGTGTGGTTTAAGGTGGTTAAGGTTATCAATTGTGGGAGCTATATGTAAATGTATTTTCAAATATTTTTGTACAATTAGATTTCTTATTGCTGGTCCAATATAATGCTACCTGTATATATTTAGATTTCTCTTTAATTCTCTGGCATCAACTGATTCTTACTTCCCTAAAATATGTGAGGAGAGGAATAAATGGACTAGAGTCTTTTCCCGGGCCTTATGAGGGTTGCCATAGAAAAAGAAGAAACTGGTCAAGAACCACATATTCACACTTGCCACATATATGGCTGTATGTTAGCAGCTCTGGGGGATTATTTCTGAAATTCATGGAGCTCATTCTCAACTGTCTTATTTAAAATAGCCACACCTATCTCTTCTGTCACCATCTATGGTTTTACCCTTCTTTATTTTTCTGCAAAGTATGTGTCAGTGCCTGAAATTTGGTTATTTCGTTTTTAAATTAATTTATTCATTTATTATCTGTCATCTTGTTCAAGAAGGTAAATTGTATAATGATAGCGATGCCTTTTCTTATCTTGTTTACCACTAAATTTCCACTGTCTAGAACAGTGACTAGCACATGATAGGAAATAAATACATATATGTATATGTAATTATTTTATAATAAAAGTATATATATTTTATTTCTATATAGCAAGATGTATATCCTATATATGGGATTTATATAATATATAGCAGGAAAGATGAAAGAGGAAGAAGAAGAGAAGAAAGAGAGAGAGAGAGAAAGGAAGGAAGTGAGGGAGGGAGAGAGAGAGAGAAAGAAAGAAAGAGCGAGAGAAAGAAAGAAAGAAAGGCAAAAAGAGGCAAGGATGAAAATTAGAAGAAAAAGAAAGAACGGAAAGGTGAAAGGAAAGATTGAAGGAAGAAAAAGACAGACATAAGGAAAAGAGAGAGGTGAGGAAGGCAAAAATCTTGAGTGTCTTTTACTTCTTTGTACACTTGGTAATTCCTAGCACAGTGTTTACCATAGTTTCTTTCATACATAGGCCAATAACCTGAAAGCAAAACTTCAATATCTTGCATCCCATTTCTCCTGGTATTCTATATTCAACTTGTTCCACCCTTCAAGGCTCTTCAACACTATGATGTCTTTTCCAGTTGCTCTCCAATTCTTTCGCTATAATCTTCTTCTGGCCCTCTTTGCACAGGGTCAGCCCTAGAGAGATAGCCTTCTGAGAAGCACCCCTTCTTTCTGAAAATCCTAACAGATTAATCTTCCTAAAACACAAATCAATTCATGCCCACTCGAAAATAAAAATAAAAACAACAATTTAAAAGTCCTCAATTATATACAGAACAAGGTTGCATCTATTATCCTCACATTCAAATAAATTCTCTCCTAAAATGGCCTATTAGCCCTTCTAGTTGATTTCTTACCAATAACGGTAAAGCATGTGGGCTCTGGACATAGACCAAGGAAATCCCACTCTGAGGCCAAGTGGTTTTGGGCAAATTAATTATGTATTCTGTGCCTCAACTTTCACATGGGAGAAATGTATTTAAGAGGAATGTCAATGTTATAGAGTTGTTGCAACGATTATATGCTATAAAGTAACTGGCTCCCTGGCTTCAAATCTCAGCCTCTTTACATTTACTGTGTGATTTTGGCCAGTTCCTTAACCTCTCTGTGCCTCAGTGTTTTAAGTGTTAAATGGGCAAAGTACCCACTTCATAGTTTTCTTATAAGGATTAAATCAGTTAAAAGTTTTTAAGCCTCCTAGAGTACATAATAATGTTTATATCTGCATATTCATTATATATTTATGCTTTTACCCAAATTCACTCTTTAAAAAAATTAGATTTTCCCCTAACTTCTTTCTTTTCTTGCACTTTTTTAAACTGAAGACCTCCTCTGACATCTCTGCCAATAAAAATCGTCTTCACTCTTCAAGGCTCCTCCCTGAAGCCTTTCCTGGTCCCTTATTGAAGTCCTGATCTATCTACCCATCCTAATTTCTCTCTTATTTAAGACTTCAACAATATTTGCCTTTCTCACAGTATTGCTCTTGCCTTCATTTACTGACTTTTTAAAAACAGTTCTTAATTAATTGAGACCTGATTTTTACAGGCACTATACTTTTGCTGTACAGATAAATAACTTTTAAAAAGATAACTACAATGGGACATCAGCAAGATGGCAGACTAGGAAGACCTAGGCCCTCAATGCCCACAGGAAACATAAAAACAAATAAACAAGAAAGAAAAACAGCTAGAGACTGGCTAAAATAACTTTATAGTGGCTCTGGAAATCAGTTAAAGATTACAACAACCACACAAATGCTCAATGAAGAAAAAGCTACATTCAAATGATGGGAAATTTTATGGCATTCTTACTTACCCTTGCCTTATGTCCTCCCTGGTGTGGCACGATAAGAAAGAAGCAGCCCAGTTCCTGGTTCCCTCCCTTAGGAAGGAACAGAGCAGAACTTATTTGCAAAAGTCTAAGCTTTCTGTGAGGTGCCCCTAGGGACTGGTTTCTGTTTTGCCTGATAGGGAGCTTAGATGGGAAAGGCCACAGAAGGAAGTGGTTGCTCCTGCCATTTGTGAAAGCTTCAGGGAGACTGCAGAAACCTGGGGCAGGAGATTATGGCTAGAGAAATACAATCAAACATCTAAGGCACTGAGAATAAACTGGAGTTAGGCTCTTTGGG
The DNA here is from genome assembly GCF_020826845.1 of Diceros bicornis minor. Classification (NCBI taxonomy): domain Eukaryota; kingdom Metazoa; phylum Chordata; class Mammalia; order Perissodactyla; family Rhinocerotidae; genus Diceros; species Diceros bicornis. Next base: position 8,850,826 of record NC_080749.1, on the reverse strand, counting down.
AAATTAAGATCTTTAAAAGCCACTGTGTATATGAGGGAAATTTTTTTTAAAAGCATATGCGCAGTACAAGCAGGACATACACCTAAAAAACAGTCTCAGAAAACATTAAGCCTTCACCCCGGGCTGAACCCAAGGTTCAGAACATGCCTTTTTAATTAATGAAGTTCTTCCCTGTCAGTCTGCAAAGACTGGGAGAGGTGGCTGTTTTCTCAATTTTGCAACAAAACATCTTTAGGCATAAAATGAAGCGGGAAAATATAGCCCATTCAAAAAGGACAAAATAAATCTCCAGAAATCACCCCTGAATAAATACAGGCATCAGACTTACTAGACTAAGACTATAAAACAACTGTCCTAATAAGCTTAAAAAGCTAAAGGAAAGCATGGACAAAGAACTAAAGAAAATAATGAAAATTATATATAAAGTCAATGAGAATATCAAAAAAGAGACAAATATTATTTTAAAGAGAGCCAAACAGAAATTTTGCAGCCAAAACATATAATAACTGAAATGAAAAATTTACAAGAGAGGACTCAAATAGTCAGAAAAAAGAATCAGCAAACCTGAGAATAGGACAAGTGAAATTATTGAGTCTGAGAACAAAAAAAGATGAAAGAATAAAGAACAATAATTGAAGCCTAAGGGATTGTATGTCAACAAATATATGCATTATGGGAGTCATAGAAGGAGAAAAAGGAGGGCAAAGATTATTTGAAGAAGTAATAGCAGCAAACATCCCAAATTTGGAGGAAGATGTGAATCTGTAAACATAAGAAGCTCAATAAAATCCAAGTAGAATAAACTCAAAGAGACCAATACGGAGACATATTAAAATCAAATAATTGGAAAGACAAAGAGAGAATCTTGAAAGCAGCAAGAGAATAGTAGTAACTTGTCACTTACAAAAGGATCTTCAAGATTATCAGCAGAATTCTGAGCAGAAATCTTGGAGGCCAAAGATAGTGAGATGATATATGTAAAATGGCTAAAGAAAAAAACTAATCCAAAAATTCTGTATCTGGGAAACTCTCCTTCAAACATGAGGGAGAAATTAGGCATTCCAAAATAAACAAAAGTTGAGGGTGTTCATTACCACTACACCTGGCCTACTAGAAATGCTAAGTGCAGTCCTTCAAGTCAACTTCAGAGAAAGGACACTAGACTGTTACTCAAAGACATATGAAAATATATAGTTCTGTGTTAAAGGTACATACATGGGCAAATATAAAAATCAATATAATCGTAATTTTGATTTGTAACTCCACTTTTTATTTTCTACATAATTCTAAAGACAAATGCATAGAAAATAATTTAAAATCTATGTTAATGGGTACATAATGTACAAAGATGTAATTTGTAATATCAATAACATAAGGTGGGGGAGAGGTTGAACTGTAAGTATGTAATTTTTGTAGGCAATTGAAGTTAAATTGGTATCAATTTAAGATAGATATTTAAAACTTTAGGATGTTATATGAAATTTCTATGGTAACTATAAAGAATATATCTATAGAATATATGCAAAGGAGATGAAAATGGAATCAAAATGTCACTACAAAAATTTTTTTAAACAAATAGGAAAGCAGTAATAGAGGAAATGAATGGCAATAAAGCTAAATAATATGTACAGAACAAATATAAAATTAGCAAAAGTCAGTCATTTCCTATCAGCAATTACTTTAAATATAAATGAATTAAATTCTCCAATCAGGGGCAAGCCCAGGGGCATAGTGGTTAAGTTTGTGCACTCCACTTCAGTGGCCCAGGGTTTGCAAGTTTAGATCCCAGGTGTGGTTTTACGCACTGCTCACCAAGCCATGCTGTGGCAGCACCCCATATACAAAATATAGGAAGATGGGCACTGATGTTAGCTCAGGGACAATCTTCCTCAGCAAAAAGAGAAAGATTGGCAATAGATGTTAGCTCAGGGCCAATCTTCCTCACCAAAAAGAAAAAAAAATTCTCCAATCAAAAGACATAACTAGAGGAGTGAATAACAAAACAGAATCCAACTACAAGCTATCTGCAAGAGACTCACTTTAGGTCTAAGGACATATATAGGTTGAAATTGAAAAAATGAAAAAATATATTCCATGAAAATATTAATCAAAAGAGAGTGAGGATTGCTATACTAATGTCAAACAAAATAGACTTTAAGTTGAAAACTGTACCAGGACACAGAGAAGGACCTTATACAGGCATACCTCAGAGATATTGTGGGTTTGGTTCCAGACCACCACTTTAAACTGAATATTTCAATAAAGTGAATCACACAAATTTTTTGGTTTCCTAGTGCGTATGAAAGTTATGTTGACACTGTACTATAGTCTGTTAAGTGTGCAATAAGATTATGTATAAAAAATGTACATACCTTAATTAAACAATACTTTATTGCTAAAAAATGCTAACCGTCATCGGAGCCCTCAGCAAGTTATAATCTTTTTGCTAGTGGAGGGTCTTGTAAAAAATGCAGTGTCTGCAAAGTACAATAGAGTAAAGCACAATAAAATGAAGTATGCCTGTATAATGATTAAGGGTAAGTTCACCAAGAATATATAACAATTAAAAACATATGTGTACCAAACATTAGAGTTATAAAATATATGAAGTAAACACTGATAGAATTGAAGGGATAAATAGATAGCTCTACAGTAATAGAAGGGGACTCAATACCCTACTTTCAATAACGGATAGATGAAGCAGGCAGAACATCAAGGAGGATATAGAGGATTTGAACAACACTATAACCATTGGGACCTAATAGCATTTGACAAAATTCAACACTCTCTTCTGATAAAAACACTCAATATAGCTGGAATAAAAGGAAAGTTCCTCAACACAATAAAGGGAATTTTTGAAAAATGCACAACCATCATTAAACTCAAGGTTGAAAAATGATTTCCCTAAGATCAAGAACAAGGTAAGAGTGCCTGCTTTTCGTTTCTATTCAACAGGGTACTAGAATCCCAGCCAGATCATTTAGGCAAGAAAAAGAAATAAAAATAATTCAAATTGGAAAGGAAGAAGTAAAATTATCTCTGTTTGCAAACTACATGCTCTTATATGTAGAAAACTCTAAAAATTCTACACACACACACAAATGTTAGAAGTAATAATGAATTTTGCAAAATGACAAGTTGCAAAATCAACACACAAAATTCAGTTGTCTTTCTATATAATAACAATGAACAATACGAAAACGAAATTAAGAAAACAATTCCATTACAACAACATCAACAGGAATAAAATACTTAGGAGTAAACTTAACCAAGAAGGCAGACTTCTGCACTGAAAACTACAAAATGCTGTCGAAAGAAATTTTTTAAAAGATGCCAATAAATGGAAAGACATCCTGTGTTTATGTGTTGGAAGACAAAGTTGCTAAAGTGTCAATAGTACCCAAATGATCTACAGATTCAGTGCTAAACCTCTCAAAATTATAATCCTTTTTGCAAGAATAGGAATTTCCATTCTAAAATTCATATGGAGTTTCAAGGAACTCTGAATAGCCAAAACAACCTTGAAAAAGAACAAAGTTGGAGGTCTCACACCTCCTGCTTTCTAAACTTATTATATAAAGCTATAGTCATCTAAACAGTGTGGTGCAGGCATATAAAAAGACATATAGACCAACGGAATAGAATAGAGAGCCCAGAAATAATACCTCACATTTATGAACAAATGATTCTCATCAAGAGTCCCAAGACTATTCAATTGGGAAAGAACATATTTTTAATAAATGGTGCTGGGAAAACTGGATATCCACATGCAAAAGAGTTAAGTTGGATCCTTACCTTATACTATATACAAAAATTAACTCAAAATGGATTAAAAACCTAAGTGTAAGAGTTAAAACTATAAAACTCTTAGACTAAAACAAAGGAGAAAAGTTTCATGACATTGGATTTGGTAATGATTTCTTGGATATGACAAGAATGGCAGAGACAACACCAACGAAAAGAGACAAATTGGACTTGATTAAAATTTAAAACTTTTGCGCATCAAAAGAAACTTTAAACAGATTAAAAAAGCAAACCACAGAATTTGAGAAAATATTTGCAAATCACAGATCTGTTAGAGATCAATATCCAGAATATATAGAGAATGCCTAAAACTCAACAGCAACAAAAAACAAATAACCCAGTTCAAAAGTGGGCAAAAAACTTGAATAGCCATTTCTCCAAAGAATATATGTGAATGACTTATAAACACATGAAAAGATGCTCAACAACATTAATCATTAGGGAAATGTAAATCAAAACCACAATGAGATACCACTTCACACCCACTGGGATGGATGGCTATTATAAAAACAAAAAACAACAGGAAATAAGCTTTGGCAAGGCTGTGGAGTAATTGGAAGCCTTGCATGCTGATGGTGGGAATGTGAAATGGTACACCTGCCATGAAAAACTGTATGGTGGTTCCTTATAAAATTAAACAGTGTTACCATATTATCCATTAATTTCATTTCTGGGTATATACCCAAAAGAATTAAAAGTAAGGACTCAAACCAATGTTTCTACATCCGTATTTATAGCAGCATTATTCTCAATAGCCAAAAGGTAGAAGCAACCCAAGAGTCCATCAATAGATGAAAGGATAAATAAAATGTGGTATAAGAAACAATGGAATTTTATTCAGCCTTAAAATGTAATAAAATTCTGATATATTCTATAACATCAATGAACTTTAAGGACATTATGCTAAGTGAAATAATGTAATCACAAAGGTACAAATATTGTATGATTCCACTTATTTCAGGTATCTAGAGTATTAAAAATATAGACAGAAAATAGAATGGTGGTTAGCAGGTGCTAAAAAAAGGAGAAATGAGTTGTTACTGTTTAATGGGGACAGAGTTTCAGTTTAGGAAGATGAAAAGTTCTGGAGATGGATGGTGGTGATGTTTGCACAACAATGTGAATGTACTTAATACCACTGAATAGTGCATTTAACAACCGTTAAAATGGTACAATTAAAATTACAATCCAAAAATGTGACTACTATAAAGGAGTTTATAATCCATAAGGAGTTGCAAATTCACAGACATTCTTCAGGGACTGGGTGATGGAAGACAATGGAATAGTAAGGATGATGTTATAAATAAAGAATGGGTTTCCCACCTAACAGCACTCAAATTGAACAAACACTGTATCAGCTAAACAAAATAAGTCGGTGGGTTATATTTAACTCACAAGCCTTAAATTTAAACCCCCAGTAATGTAATATTTACATGGAAAAAAGACAGAAAAAAAGGAGTTATGAAAAGTGTGTATGTGATTAGTTGCAGAAGAAAAACTGTAGGGATACAATGCTGAATGCATTCAGAGGAGGAAAGAGAGCTTACTCCAGGTTGGGGAGCAAGATTTTCTGGCCAGGCTGGGCTCCACCACTGTGTCCTACTGGCTTGTCTAATCCTGCTTCCTTGTATCTGATGCAGTACAGAGCAATGTTTGGCTAGATGGTCAGGTAATATGTATTGGATTGTATATATCGAATTCCATCTGTACGATCACTTCTTGGCATCCATGCCTGATTCAATTCCTTGACAGCTCATCCTGCTTCTCAGCAGCTAAAGATCTAAGATCTAAATTGACAATTTCCAAAATCATTCTGAAATCCTTTAATGTGAAAAAGGCTCAACATAAACCCTGCTCTCTCTTGCTCCATTCTGTGCTCACATGGGCAGCTCTGTGGGGTTAATAATGTGACATGAGACATTTTTTCTAGTGTCTATCGTTTAAAGGGTGATTGTGTAGAAGCAGTGAAATTAAATTCACAGGGGTAAAATTCAGACATGAACAGAGCTATACCATCATTCATTCCGTTTTACCGTCCTTTAAGCAGAGATTTTAAACTCACTCTGCCTATTTCTTTGTCTGTTAATAAAGAAAATTATAGAATTTCCTCTACAGTTGATACTTAACTACAGTGACACTTGAAATGTATTGATTAGGCCGTTGTGGAAAGGACCTTAGCAATCCTGCTTCCTGTCTGCTTCAGAAAAAAAAAAATCAAGGTTGCCAGTCGGGCTGTTTGAAGTGATTTCCAGTAAGCACACGTAATAGCCTTCTGCCCCTTCCTCTTATTTATTTTCATTTTAGACAAACTTTTAGAGAAACGACACACTCACCAATCCTTCCCCTCCCACCTTGCCCATCAGAATTAATGTAAAATGTAGTTTTTGATTGGATCCACATCTCTCTGGGGTCTTTTGGATGACTCCTTCCGAGACAAAGTCTCTCTTCTCTCGACACTATACATGATCATCCCCATCACATGTGCCAAAATTCTGATGCACATAAGAGGTAGTTTGAGCTTGTAGACACTGCTTTGCTTTGCACTGAGTTCTTGGACAGGTTTTACAGAATCATCTGCCATCCTTCTTATACTCTTGAGGTCTAATTTCTAATTCATAGAAATACAGTTCTTACCAATATATAGCTCTTGAAAATATATTCATATTTTTTTTAATTTTTTTGTTTATTGCAGTGACATTGGTCTATAACACTGTATAAGTTTCAGGTGTACATCATTATACTTCTATTTCTGCATAGATTACATCATACTCACCACCCAAATACTAATTACAACCCATCACCACACACATGTGCCGAATTATCCCTTTCACCCTCCTCCCTCCCTCCTTCCCCTCTGGTAACCACCAATCCAATCTCTGTCTCTATGTGTTTGTTTATTGTTGTTGTTATCTACTACTTAATGAAGGAAATCATGGGGTATTTGATCTTCTCCCTCTGACTTATTTCACTTTGCATAATACCCTCAATGTCCATCCATGTTGTCACAAATGGCTGGATTTCATTGTTTCTTATGGCTGAGTAATATTCCATTGTGTATATATACCACACCTTCTTTATCCATTCGTCCCTTGATGGGCACTTAGGTTGCTATGTTCATATTTTAAGAAGAGAAAAAGTACAGCAATCTAATCACTGAGGGTTTGGGATTAGAGACAGCATAGATTTGGAGAAATTTAGGGGCAGAAAAGCCTTCACAAGCTAATATATTAACGCCACCCTCTTTTCCCCAGAAGTCAATGTAGCCTGATTATTAGTTTTGGAGTCAGATTGTTTGAGATTAACTCCCTGAGTTAACATTTCTGGTTGTGTGGCTTTGGAAATGTTGCTTGCTGTCTCTGTGCCTTATTTTCTTCATCTATGAATTAGACTCACAACAATAATAATTGTATCAAATGATTTGTTACAAGGGCCCAATTAGTAATTCACATATAATACTTAGAAAGGTGTTTGACCGAAAAGAGTACTCAGTCAATTTTTAGCTGCAGTGATTATACCTATTTTGGAATCAGGCAAACTTGGTTCAGATCCCAAATCTACTTCCTACTGATGCAACTGCATAGAGCCTTAGTTTCTTCATCTGCAAAACAAAGACAAAAAGCTTACATAAGTGGGGCCAGCCCCATCGCCTAGTGGTTTAGTTCGGCATGCTCTGCTTTGGCTGCCTGGGTTAGGTTCACGAGTGTGGACCTACACCACTCATTGGTGGCCATGCTGTGGCATTGACCCACATACAAAATAGAGGAAGATTGGCACAGATGTTAGCTCAGGGTGAATCTTCCTCAAGCAAAAAAAAAACAACATTATATAAGGAGTCAGTGAGATAATGGACAAAAAATCTTGTTACAATGGTGGACATCCAATATTTAATACTTTTTGATAAACATGATGATAATGCACTTAAAATAAGAGGTTGGTATAAAGTCAGTACTGAATAATATTAGTTTTCTGTCTCTGATATTCTAATCTCCTACTCTGTCAATGTAAAAGATGCAGCAGATAGAAGCAAAAACCAATCACTTGACCCAGATTAGCTATTCTATATATATATATATTTTGTACTGCAATATCAACCTATGTTTGAAATAAATGACCATAATAGTCACCATTTACTGATCATACTCTTACTGCTTTGCACATCATCTTGATGCTTTGTAGAGTCTTAGAAACTTGTTATTATGTAATTATTACACCTGCTTTTTGATGGATAAACCAAGGCTCAGACAGTGAACCAACCCATACACAGGCATCGCAGCTAGTGCACAGCAAAAAGCGGCTTTGAAAGCAGCAGAATCCATACTCTTTGTGACACCTGCCTCAAAACTAAAGTTAATGGCCTCTTTAAATGTTATAGATTTGGATTTTTATAAAACCAATATTCATTTTCAGGCCCCACAGCCTCTTTCTATAAATGATTCCCAAATGGTGACACTGTAAAAATAGAAGTGGAGACTAATTCCATTCTGAAATATAAGCAAATATCTAGGAAGCATGTGAGCCTATTTAATGAAATAGTGACTGAGAAAGGATCACAGAAGCAGCCTGGGCTGGTAATTATCTCTAGAACCATCAGCTTTCTTTAAGTAAACCGACTGGCTGTAAATTATAAAATGATGGCCAGCTCAAAGAAAATCACACCTGTTGAACAGTTAAAGAGATCCCTGGACTGGGCCTTTCCACTGTTTGGAATGTCTGAGGGCTGAGAGAAAATAGCACCACGTGTATACTGTCTTCTTCTTTCTAATACTGAGACCTATTGACGGAGTGAATAGTATATAGATTACTGACAGCCCCCTTCATATACTAAGAAGGACTATGTTGTAAAATTTTTAAATTATAGTTATAAACGATACCTGAAAACAATTATAATCTTTTATTATAATTAAATTAAAAAACAACAAGAGGGCCAGCCCTGGTGGCCTAGTAGTTAAGCTCAGTGTGCTCCACTTCAGGGGCCTGGGTTTGGTTCCCAGGCACAGACCTACACCACTCATCCATCAGTGGCCGTGCTGTGGTGGTGGCTCACATACAAAACAAAGGAAGATTGGCAGTGGTGTTAGCTCAGGACAAATCCTCCTCAGCAAAAAAACATAAAAAATCAACAACAAAAGCCAGGTTTGAGGAAGAAAGAATCTGGCCTGTCTTTGAATAAGCTTCAAAATAGTCCTTCAAATAAAAGTGCCAAAGAAGAAGATCAAATTTGGGGTGTTTATATTAGCTAAATCAGAAGGAATTTAATTCTGCCTCTGGCCACACACTTTAAATTTGGTCTCTTGGTCAAGTCTACCCAACCCCAGCATTATTCACTTCAACCACCATTCAGTGTTGGCTCTTCTGCCAGGCACCTGCCATTCTGCTTGGCAGTGAGAATTTAGCAATGATTAAGATATTGTACTTATCCTCCGGAAGCCGACAGCCTGGCCTGGCAGAACCTCTAGTCTGGTAGACATAAGTGTGAAGATTTTCCTTCCCACTTATTTGCTTTAGTGAAGGAGGAATCGAAATATTCATAGACAAATTCTAGAATCAGGATAGGCTACTGAGATGAACTAGAATTCCATATTGTACTATTAATATTCACTTTTGTTTAGTGCTTAGGTCTTGGTGAAACTTGGCAGGGAAGAGGACAACTAAAGAATTTAGTTCATCCAATAAGCCTTTAAAATTCATTACAGAATTTATGGAACATACTGCCAAGGTTATAATGAAAGAAGGTAACTCTGATGTCAATGTCTCCATTATTATAGTCTACAGAGCGTTGTTCATGCTCCCATTCCATCCTTTGTAGAAATGTTCCTAATTTGTATATATTCTCATCAATGTTATGGTCCTACATTTATCCTAGTTCTGAGTTCTGCTGCATTTGTAACTTCTGTATCAGCTCAAGGTTACATTCTCAGCGGCCCCCTTCCAATCAGCCCTGTTTTTAGGCTCTTTCTCTTGACTGCCACCAAACTCTAAGGAAAATTTGGGGATGTGGAGAGATCATATTGCAGCAACGCAAAAACTTTAAATTCAATATTAGACATTTCTATAGTTAAAAATTGACTCTCATTTCCCAGATTCAGACTCCAGATTCTTGCATGCCCTCTTCTCTCCTTCCAGGTTTTAATCTTCTCTCGTAACCCCATGGTCCTGCTATCTGTTCATTTCTAATGCAGGTGATTTATTCATATATTAATCTTTGTTTGTTCCTTTGTCTAGACTAGAGATAATTTAGGCACCTAGAGTTGCACTTCCTCCCCCAAGCATCATTTAATGATCTTTCTTAAAGAAAGAGAAATTCTAGGCACTAATTTCAAGATGATATATGGTTTTGCTCTTCTACAATATGTGAATAAACAGATGATTTAACAATAAAAGTCACATATATACCCTGGTTCCCAGATGGACTCTACATTCTTTGCGAATGAGATTCATATTTTAAACTCCTTTGAATCTTCTATTTTATTTAATGTAGTACTCTAAACACACTGCTCATGGAAGGCAGAGGATGTTCTGCATGCTAAGAGAGCATATGTTGTCCTTTTGGCTGCAACAGCAGAATGTAGGAGGTAGAATGCTATGGGAAAACAGGCTTTGTAGCTAAGCTCTATTAGCTTCTTACTATATGAATTTGGGGTAAATCATTTAACTATTCTGAGCTTCAATGTCTTCATTTGCCAGTTGATTTCATATGTCACAGTAATGTTTAAGAATTAAATAAGGTAAGAAAGAAAAATATAATTATGTTTCTTTCTTGTCTTTATAGTATGCAGTTTTTTGAATCAAAGAAAAAGTATAAAATAAAAGGTTTTAAATGCTCTCCATGCCTATCATGCAAATGTGAAGGGAAACTTTCCGTTGATTGAGAATCTGGGTGTTATGTCTCAGTTGCCCTTCAACCAACTTGGCTTCATTTCTAGTGGACAACAGTGTATTAACCATGTGTCTAGTTTCTGTGACTTGATGTTTTAACATCTGCCCTGCAAGCACACGCTGGGCACACTTGTTCTGGGATAATCTGATAATATGCCTGAGTCACCTGGTCTTGGCCTCCTGCCTCCCTTATCCTCTTCCTCCTCCCTTCCTCTTCAGGAGGAGCCCATCTCTCAAAGGCACGATTTTCAAATACAAAACAATCAATCCAGAGTCCACAACCAGAACCACCTCCTTTATCAGGCTCTCAAACTCCAGCCACTATACACCTGTACTAATCACCTCAGAGCCGGGTACCAGATAACGAGGGACAGTCCCTATGCCCCAGAGCCTGTTGAAATTATTCAAATTAGCAGGTTCTAAGCCTGCTTACCCTGCCTCACCCATTCTTTCTTGTGGAAATCACAATAAAGTCTCTTGCCCACGGTTCTCCCCTCTCCCTCTGCCTCATGACTGATCCTGGAGAGTCCCCATTTGCCCCTCCCCCCACCATGGCATGATGTGTACTCCTTCTCTTGAGATCTGTGAGTATAGCAAGCTATCTTTTCAATAACAATCATCTCCTGATATGTTGTCTTTACTATACCTCAAGTTTTCTAGTGATAAACTTTATTTTAAAACAGCATAATTCAGTGAAATGTCAGTGGTAACATCTGATTCTTGTTGTGCCATTGAGCCAATTGATCCAAGTTAACTTTTTCTCTTAGCTCAATTTCTGAAAATGAATTAGATTGGTCTATAGTTATATAATTTATTTCATTTAAGAAAGAACTGTCATTATTTGGTTTCTTTTTGGACATTAATATTGTTATTTTTATTATTTTTGAATATAAAATGAACACACATACTCTCATGGAACTCAAAAATCAATAGGAGAGACAGAAAAATCAATAATAAGACAAATATATGTAAACTAACCTTTGTGAAAATTTCTACAATGAAGAGTTATGTGATGTATGAGGGTTTTTGACCCGGTTTGTCAGGTCAAGTAAAGATCTTGTGGAAGTGACACTTGAGCTGAGATCTGAAGAGTGAGTAGGAGTCAAGTGGCAAGGAAAGAGAAGTCTCCCTTCTCCAGGGATATGACAGACTGGAGAGGGGCAAAATAAGAGCTTTGCTGCTTCTCCCTCCTCACCCATAGGGTCTTCCGCAAAACAAAAAAACAAACAACAACAAAACATGGAAAGCAATAGAACATACATATATATTTTAAAATCCACAAAACTTAGCTCAATTGGTAGTTTTGATATGAAATTTGATAATAAACACACATTTATACTGATTAGTGACCAATGGCCCATGTTAAGTATATTCTGAATTAAAAATAACTATCTAAATGAGCACTAATACAATATTATAATACTAAAGTTGAAAATGGAACTAACTGGAAATATAATAAAATGTTTCTTCTTATAATGTACTGGAAAGACATTACAATGCATGTAACATATGTTCAATGTGCAGGTAATATCATATTCATTCATTTGTTTACCTATGGAATATTTATCGAGCAGCTACTAAGTTATAGATATATAGGATGTGATGAAGAGTGAGATTTCCTGTGCTAAAGCATTGACAACAGAGCTGAGGGTACAGACAAAGAGATACATGATTACAACACAAAAATAGCTGTACATAAAATGTCCTTGAGGAGACACCAAGGAGGGAAAATATAGCAGAGAGTCCCAATGGGCTTTCTAAAGAAAAAGACACTTGAAAGGAGCCTCAAAGTATTAACCCTGAGATTCTTGTCACACCTAACATCTGGGCAAAGGAGACAGGCTGAGAACATAAGGAAATGAGGAGACTAGGAATCTCTTTTAAAGAGATTTTCATTTCATAATCAGAATCTCAGCAACTCGTTCTTCATATTATAGATAAGGATTTGCAGAGACCTGGAAGGGTCAAGTGACTTGCTCAGGGCTACACAACTAATTAGCTTAGTCAGAACCAGACTTCCTGCCTCCTGACTCCACAGCATGTAGCAAGAACTGAAGCCATATGTGAAAATTGAAAGGACTGTAACATAATGGTGAGGTATTTTAGGGACACGTACTCGTCTTGGAGTCTTTTTCAAAGTTTTGTGCTGCTGAATATTTTGGGAATAGATTTGTTTCTTTCTCCCCACATACCCTGAGGGGGTTACACTGCAATTGACCCCACTAGGAAAACCCACAGATGGCAGGAAAGCATCACTGCAAAGAAATCAGCTCATCTAAGGGGTTACTAAATAGAGAAAACAAAACTTTAGAAAAGGTTGGAAGAATTTTTTAAATGGTCAGAAACTTAGACGATAAATATTATACTGACTCGTTAAGTTTCTTCTGTCATTCTTTCCATGGCATATGTTAGCACAATAGAGGAACAGGACATTTTTTTCTGTTTTTGCCTAAGGGGCCCATGTAGGGACTGGAAGCACAGCCTCAGTTTTGTTAGCGGTGTCTTCAAAAGAGTGAAGGCAAATGCCTTGAATAGCGTGTAGTTGTTCCTTACCTAGAGAGCACTTGTGTTAATCGGTTAATGCATTCACTCAGAAAGTAGTAATTGAGTACTTACTGTTGTCTTACATTGTGCTACCGTCTGAGATAGACCATGGTTCTTGTTCAGAACCATGGTTCAGAACCATTGAGAGCTTAAGGTTGGAGAGGAAAAAAAAACAAAAACCAACCTGTCTCTCAGCCTGTGAAACCATCCCAACTCTGGTGTTACCTGGGTGGACTTACCCTAATGAGTCCTTTAAGGTTCAGCCCAAGTATCATGTCCTCTTTCTTTTCTCGGCCTGACCTTTCCCAGATGGATCATGTCTTCTTCCTCTTTGCTCTGACATCACTCTGTACTTATTTCAATTACAGTACTGACCACAACATACTGTGATCTTTGGTGTCTTTCTCCCTTAACAGTTTGCGAACTCTTGAAGATCAAGGACTACATTTAATCATCCTTACATTATGTATATAATAACATAGAGTGTTATAGATGTCAAAGCAATGTTTAAGTGAATAAAATAAAACATATGTCAAGCAGCTGTACATTTCATATGGGTGGGAATCATGTCATATTCATGTTTGTGTCTGAGAAAATTCTGAGCTTGACATGGAGTAGAAACTCAATAAGTGAACTGGGCTTTGGGAGATTCTAAATTTTGGATGGAGGTAGAGGAAGAGGGCAGGAACTTCAAATAGGAGATACTTTATATAATGACATATTAGTGAGAAGGAACCTAGCATGTTTGAAGACAGGTCAATTAGAATATTGGCATATGGGTGAGCAATTCCGGTCAGTCAAACCTATGCAAGATTCACAGCCATAACTTATAGGTCCTTGAAGGTATATGAGAAGAAATATTAAATAAATATGATTAATACTCCAACTTTAGTCAATCAAGCACAGTTATTGCCTAGTGAAGCAAGGATGGGTTTCTACAAGTCTTCAGATGACATTAATGCTTTGCTCTCCTAATTAATGCTAAATGGAGATACAGATTTGTTAATGTAGAGTTTTCACACTCCACAAGATGTGGTGATATGCAAAATTAGCAGTTAATAAAATTTCTTTGGCAATATTGTCTAAAAATACATGAGGTTTCATGAACATGACTTAATCAGACACTGACATTTTAGCCCAAACATGTAACCTCTGTTAAAGTTAATTAAAGAAACTTATCAAACTAGAAGATCTAGACCTTGTCTATCTATGACTACTATACTATCTGACTAGGCTATCTCTGTCTCTAATATCTAAGGATATTAGAGACAACTTCCTCTGGAAGAGCCAGCAAATGCATTGGAACCAGAAGGGTCTTCTTTCAAATGCCTTCTTTACCACTCACTATCACAAAATATATTTAACGTTTCTGAGCCTGATTTTCCTCTGTAAATGCCTACCTTGCAATACTTACCTCAAAGTATTGCTGTTAAGATTAAAAGAAATAATTTATGTAGTGTTGAATACAGCATCTGGAATATACTGAACACCAATAAATGCTATTATTTTTTATAATTCATTTATTTTATGTATTATAATTCAGTGTTTATTGCCATTCATCTATTTATTTGTCTATTCATATATTTATTGAGTGATAACTATATGTATTTGGTTCTATTGTATGTGCCAGTTATACATCAGTGAATTAAACAGACGAAAAAGAATCCCTACTCTCCTTTGCTTATACTCTCTTGGGGAGAGGGAGAGGAAATAACAGTTAGTTAAACAAAGAAGTAAACTACATACTATCTAATATAAGTGACTACTACTGAGGAAGGGAGATGAGGCAGGGAAAGCGATAGAGTGTCAGAAGTAGAAGATTACAGTTTTAAATAAAGTAGTCAGGGAGGAACTCACTAAAAGGTGACTTTTTTTTTTTTTTCTGAGGAAGATCAGCCCTGAGCTAACATCCATGCCAATCCTCCTCTTTTTGCTGAGGAAGACCGGCCCTGAGCTAACATCTGTTTCCAATCCTCCTCCTTTTTGTTCCCCCTTTTCTCCCCAAAGCCCCAGTAGATAGTTGTATGTCATAGTTGCACATCCCTCTAGTTGCTGTATGTGGGATGCGGCCTCAGCATGGCCAGACAAGCGGTGCATCGGTGTGCGCCCGGGATCTGAACCTGGGCCACCAGTAGCAGAGCGCGCACACTTAACTGCTAAGCCACGGGGCTGGTCCCTGAGCCAGACTTTTAAGAGGATGAAGGAGTGAGTCTTCAGGTGTATGAGAGAGAGCATACTAGTCAAAGAAAAGAGCAAACGCTACAGCCTTGAGGTGGAGTTGGCTAGCCCTAATCTAAGGACAGTAAGGAAAATGGCTTGGTTGGAGCAGAGGGAGCTAGGGAAAGCTGAAGATGAATTCAGAGAGTGAGTGGGGCCAACCATTAAAAAAAATAATAATTTTGGCTTTATTTCTGAGTGACTTGAGAAGAATGGAGGGAATTGAGTAGAGAGGTAGCACGATCTGACAGCTGGCACATTTTAATCAGCTAGTTCTGGCTGCCCTGTGAAAATAGACTGTATAGGAATAAAAACAACTAGTTAGGATCAGAGTGGGGGCAGCAGTAGGACTGAAGGTGGCCAGACATTGGATACAGTGCAGATATATTAGATGCAGAGTGTGAAAGAAAGAACAGTATCAAAAAGGATGGCAAGGTCTTTGGCCTAACCCAGTAGAAGAACGGAGTTGCTGTAAGGGTGTATAGAAGACTGTGGAGGGAGTAATCATGTCCTTCTACAGCCCCCATCCTTCCCCAAGAAAACAAAGGCCACACCATGTTTATATTCCACTTGTATCTCTAACAGGTCCAGAAAAAACTTTGGTCTCATGTAGCCAGTGGTCAATAAATACTTGAACAGAAAAGGAATTAACTTTATTATGGCCTCTCTATGTCACCATACTATGTTAAGCACTTCATATATGTTATTTCATTTAATGTTTGAAGGGTTTATGATATTGTTTTGTTATTAAGTAAAACTTGAGACTCTGAGTGGTCTGTCTACACTTTCTACTTAAATTGTCTGTGACCTCTGTCATTTGAAGCATATGATGTTATCATTAAAATGCACCCCAGATCTATAGAATCAGAATTTCTTATTTTGAGTGTTGGGAATCTGAATTTTTAACAAGGACATATAACGATTCTAATACACACTGAAATGTTAGAATCACTATTCCAAAGCTTAACTGGCTTACTGATAATTGAAAAGGAATAAGATGATAGAGTAGACACTGTAATTGCACTCCATTATTGCTATGGTTCTAGACATTGTTCTATTTGTATTTCAAATATTTAAATATGGAAGTCTATAGAATATATCTACACATTGCTCCTCACTTCACTACTAAAAAATTGTATCGATATAGGTAAGTCACAATCTCTCCCCAAATAAGGAAGAATAGTACAATCCTAGATGTGTTAAAAGGATTATATGAAAAGTGTCTATATACAGTTAAAAAAAAGTAATTGGCTTACCAGATATAACATGTTCTTCTTTTGGAGGAAAAACACTTAAACCCACAAGTGCTATCTGTTCTTGATACCATTCTATAATAATCTGTGTTTAATATGGTAACATTAATAGGTTTTTTTGTTTTTTTTAATAACCAAGACTTCTGACTAGTTTCAACCCAAGAGCAGGCATATATTTTCTTTTTAAAAACATCAGAATTAAGGATTAACTTTTGGTAAAAAAAAAAAAAAAAAAAGAATTCATGATAAAGAAACAGAAGGTAATCATTACATAAATAAAATAAAAATAGAGGAACTATATTTAGTTTTGTTATTCAGACTGCTTTGTTAATCACTCCCTGTCTACCACCCACCATGCTCACTCATTGTTTGAATCAGAAAACCATAGGCCTCCCCTGGTTGCAGATTTAGCTCTGCAAACAATCCAGACAGGTTTGATAAAGTTAGGAGTTTAATGAAAATCTTTCTATTATGTGCACCGATGGCAGTCTAATATTAAAAGATTGAGTACAGTTTGTGCTTGTGACCCCTTCTTCTAGAGCCGGATCAAGCTTCAACAATGATCTAGATCCTTCTCTCAACATTATAGATTCCACTGAGCTAGACTTTCGTTTATTTACTACAAAAGACTTTTCTAATTTGTGTTCTAAGGGACTAGTTCCAGATAATGCCCTAAGGTCAAGAGAACATAGGAAATCTGTTTTCTCCTAGAGTATGTTATACACTTCAGCAAAATAAAAGGTCTGAGACATCCTGCAGTAAATGAATATGTTCGATTTTGTTTACCCCAATGTTACCAATCTTATTGTATCATGGAACCATTTTTCACTGAATACTGCAGTGAAACTGAGTGCCATGAAACACGCTTGGGGAGCACTGCTGTTCTTGGATTAATTTATAGGTAACTCTGACCATGAGTGTCAGCAGTATGCTGGAGGATATACAACCGCAGTATCAATTCACAATTCCAGGAGTTCCCCAAGTACTTATTCTCAAGACTACTGGTTCTGTAAGTTTATCCCACTGCCTGTACTCACTTATCCCACTATGTTCCAGCCACTTTGGTAGGCACTGGGGATGCAGTAGAGAATATAATCTCTCAGCAGGGGCATAAACAGCAACGAAAGTTGTGATAAGTTTTACTTTAATGCATGTGAAGGCCGCAGGTCAGTGCCTGGCAATTGGCATATACTCCACATTTTCTCCCCTTTCTTTTGCACTCAATATTGAGAAGTAGCAGTGCGTGAAGAGGTGAACGTCACGAGTCAGAGGTGGACATAAGGTGGATGATTAGTAGACTCAAGAGCAAAGACATAAGCAGGAAGATGTAGTCCCAAAGAGGACTGGGGCAGCAGTTTGGGAGCAGGAAAGATGCCCGTCTTCCCCATCCCCCATGCCCCAGTATTAGAAAAATGAGACTCCTAGTCAAAGAATTTGGTAAGTGAAAAAGAGAAAAAATTTTGTAAAACTAGGGCAATATTCATGGGTTTATGAGCCAGGAAAGGCAATCTTTCATTTACTGAAGTGAGAGAAGATGATCAGTGTATTATCAGCATATCCTGACCTGATATGGAGACCCTGGGTACTGACTTACCATTTCCTAAAGGACTCCTACCCAGGAGTCAGATCAACCTCATACCTGGGACAGAACTCCAAGGAGGAGAACAAAGAAAACTCAGAAGACTCTAGGTCAATTCTTTTAAGGTCAATTCTTCCAAGGCCAATTTGCTGATATTGATTTGCCAAACATATCAATTGGCTTCAAGATCTATGCCCGTCAACCTGTCAGGGGAAAAGGTAAGTCAAACTGAGTCCAGAACAATGGGCTCTAACCTTTTAGACTCTAAGCCTGAAGTAGGGGTATTGAAGGCTATGAGGAGGAGTCAGAAATGAAAGCAGGGTATTGTAGTACCTTGGGTCAGCCACCTGGGGCTGGTCTCTGCTCTTTCTCCCCAGAGGTCCTGGGCACACAAACACACACATATACACACTCAATCAAACACATATTTTGTGAAACCAAACCAGGAACCTGTTGCTGTTCCTTTGGCTAGACTCCCAAGGCAGCCTCTGAGCAAGCTATTCCAATCTGCTCTAGATACAGTGTCCAGTAAAGGGGTTATAAGATGACTTAGTCATGTGAAGAACACTTTTTCAACCAATGGATTTTTGGCAAATAGTTCTGCTTCCACCAAAGCAGGGGACCAGACAGATCTTTCCACGTATTTCTCATTTTCTTTTTCTTCAGAATACGTTACTATTTCAACCAAAAGTGGCCAGCAGATAACTCTGCTAGGTTAGCAAAATAAATGTCATTTGACATTGATACATTTCTATTATTTTCTCTTCCGGTTGCTAAATCCCCAGCTCAGGTTGGGAACCAGGGTGTGTAGCTACCCTCAGCTCCCTAAATCCCTCTGCTTTAGCAGTCTACTTAGGCATCTTATCTTTATTGATATGTCCTTTTTAAAAACTGTCTTCCCCTTTTCCTCTGTTGCAAATGCTCATTTCTTTGGTAATGTGTTATAAAGAAATATGGTTGATCAAACTAGTTTGTGTTAAGGTGTGAATGACTCAACTTGTTTGGTGCGCCAATAGATATTTGCATCTTAATGAACACCTTTCTGGTAATGATAGTACAAGTAAAGAATTTCATATGAGAAGGGAGCAGAAAGTACCCATCTAGAATTTTCTAAAGTATATTAATGAACTCTACTTAAAAAAAAGTGTTCATCTTTAGTCTAGGATTCACAGCTGATATGAAATTTGAACTAACTTTAAAGGAAGAGAGAGAATAGAATTTGGGTCCAGAATGATTTATATAATTGCTTCAATTCTGTTTTATTTGGGCTTCTCATAACTGGCTTTACCAAGAAAAACTTCTGCAAGAAGCAAAAATTAACAATTTCAACAGACAGTGAAACTCTAAGAAATATAGCTAATGGTGAAGCCATACAAAAATAATGAGCTATGAGTTTCAATCGTTGTCAAGCTAATGTCGAATCCTTATGACAGAAACACTAATCAAGTTTAGAATATCCGGTTCATTTCCAATTTTTTTCTTAAGTAACCAAATTAGTCACCCATACAATATTAAATCTCTTATTCATTACCCATAAAATGTTTTGCTTTATTTGAGGATAGAAGTTGCTGAAATTAAACAGAGCGACACATAAAGTTATAACTAGTTTTCCTGTAAATGGATATCTTAGTATGGCATATATTTTCCCTTTCTTAAATGCAGTTGGCCTCACACACATTATAATTCCTGCAGCAAATTCAATTTTGATACTCAAAACAGAAACATTCCTGCAAATTTTATTGTCCCATATTATCTAGTGTAATTCTCTATCTTCCCAAAGGTTCAGTTGCTTTGCTAAAAAAGGGACCAACTAAATCAGTTATCTTCTTGCTAATTTAAGCGTGAGTGTGCATGTGTGTGCTGGATCTTTAATAGAGGATCAGAGTTAGAGTTAGGTCAGAGTCAGGACTGTGCCTCCACATCACCGAAGCTGAATCAAGGTCTAATTCTTTGGGCTATCACTGAGCGTACTGGAGATTAAGGGAAAGGCGTTGAAGTGGACAGCAGAGTAGGAAACTATGTTTTTGTAATGCAGGCTTGGGATAGATGAAAGAAGCTTACACGTAAACCTGTGCTGCTAATAGAGGGCAGGAGGCTGACCAGGTTAGTGCAAGGGATGTAGTCAAGAGAGAGTGTGCTTTCTGCACTTTTGTGCGCTTGGGAGGTCATCTGGGAGGGAGGAGAGGCCGGGTAACCCTGTATGTCAGATAGGGGCACAAGACTGCTGCTCTGAATCTATGCTTAGTGTGACTTTGCAAGTAATACAAGCCAAAGAAAGATATAAATTTACACTGCGTATCTATAATGAGTTTCTAAATTATTCTATCTTTGAGGCTGTACCTTCTGAAAGAGGAAGGAATGGTTAGTCATAAGGAGAATTTCATACAAGATATTGTCTCAGGTAACATATCAACTCCCTAGAGAACAACTGTTTGTTGACTTGAATGCTCATATCTGCCAGAATTAGCATTTCTCTTGCACCATATAGGACTGCTGCTCTTGGTGTCTTTGTTTATTTGTTCTTAATATTTCACGCCCCTACCTGTTACATTCTTTCTTTAGTTATGTTAAGGTCATTGTTTAAACTACAGCCAAATAGCTGTTTCTGTTCATTTAGGGAATGCTCCGACTCTTCCTAGGTATTAGGAATTTATTGTGCAAAAATGGCAACAACATTTCCTTTACCTCCAAGAGATTGGAAAGCACCCACTTTCATCCCCAGATATTGTCTTCAGCGGCCAAAATCCTCTAGCTTTTAAACAACATTATAGATGCTCAGATTCCCAGTGCAGTCGGGGCTGCCAAATCTATCAGCAGACTAGAGGCTTGTTCCATTTTAGATACAGAAGTTTAACAGGCAACATCATACACTGCCCACTGACCTCATAAAAGCATCCAACATCATTAGGCTTTCATTTTTCAACCCCTAAGCAAGGTTGATTGCCATGAGAAGTTCACTGAGAACCTCAGGCTATTGGATTATGCTGGAAATGTCATCCACAACTGGTAACACCATAAAATTGCATTAACCACAGCTGGGCCCCACTGAGCCTCAGCATCCCTTTTATTCATTTCTAGTTGGCTTCTTCACGTACTGCTGGCAAAGGCGTATCACTGTCTCAACGCGCACATCCTTGCACTGTCTGCAGATGATGATTTACTAGCACTTCCCTAACACTACCTAGCCTTTCTACATAACGTTCCTACTTTGAAATGATTGCCTTTATCCATTTTATTCTTTCTTCAATCCTTTACTCTCCTCTGTTTTTCCTTTATGCTTCTTTCTATTTTTAATTTAAATTTAATAAGCACCTACTTATTAATCCAGGGATTTCTAATGTAATGCAAATTCCCTTCTGTCTCAGAGGAAGTGCCCCCTCTTCTTCCTAAAATGAGACTTAAAGACTCAAATCAGATGTAATTTCTCCTGGGAAATGTTCTCTGAACTCCCTGGGCTGACTTGGGTTCTCCCTTTTGGTGCAATCAGAGACCACGTGCTATAATTACCATCTGCTGTTCTGCTGCTGGCTCCACCCATCCGCAATCGCTCGGAAAAAAATGGCTGCCTGTGGTCATTCCTGTGCTTCCCGTCGCAGTAGGCACAAAGTCAGCTCCCAATAACTATTTATTGGATCACTAAAAGTTACACACACAAACAAAAAATATGTATTTCTAATCCCTCTCAATGCTTGTTCATGACCTTGCTGAATGAACATCTTCCTACCATCTTCTTTCTTTTAGCTCACATATGTGTTTCATCTTCCCCTTTAAAAAAGACATTTCCTACCTTCCTAATAACTCAAAATGTCTTTCATTCCTTGGGAAAATAATTTGTATTTGTTGCCTCCAATTTATCACCTCTAATTTACCATTCTACTCCAGTGGTTTCTAAAATGTGGTTCCCAGATGGGCATCATTGGCATCCCCTCTGAACTTGTTACAAATGCAAATTCTTGGTCCTTATCCAAGAACTAATGGATCAGAAACTCAAGAGTGGGGCTCAACCATCTATGTTTTGACAAGTCCTCCCAGTGACACCACTGCATGCTAATGTTTGAGAACCTTTGCTCTTGAACTGTTTTCCTTATGAGATTAGAAACCTTAATTTGGTTGTCAAACTAAAATACCACTTTCTAGTTCTCCTAATGGACATTTAGAGAACATTCACAGAGCTCAATAATAAGGCACACACTACAAACAACGTTTATGACAACTAAAATAGCACTTATAAGAAAATTTATACCATTGATTGAAATTATTAAAAGAAATATCGATTTTTATTTTTCTCCATAAGTATTTAGAATGACTTTAAGTTTCTAAATATTTGCAGTTTTATTGGTTTCTAATTTTATTTCATTGTGATCAGAAAACAAGATCTGTATGATATTGATTTTTTGTTAGTTTTTGATATTTTCTAGTACAACGATCATTGTTCCTTTTGTGCTTGAAAAGAATGTATATTGTAAAATTGTTGGTTATAAGTCTCTATCTATGATATATTGAGCTTGATGATAGGGTTATTGTGAATCTTCTATGGCCTTACTAGGTTCTTGTCATATGTAAATTAATATTTCTGACAGTATTAGATCAATTGGGGATTTGTTAATTTCTACTTCAAATTCTGGCACTTTGCTTTGAATGTTTTGATGCTATATTATTGTGTATGTACAAGTTTAGAATTTTTATATTTTATTGTTACATTTTTCATTTTTCTGTTATTTACCATATATATACCCCTCTTCATCTGTAAATGTATTTTCCCCTTACTATTATTAATATAACTATACTAATATTATCGTGGTTATTATTGGCCAGCCATATTTCTTTCATCTTTTACTTTCGGGTGTGTGCTTTAGAAGAAATTGGTAGCATGAATTCAGTAACAAGAGCAAAAAATCAAAAAATTGCATACTAAGTAACAAAAAAGTGGAGTTTCTTTTTGGTGGAGGTGATAGAAAGCAAAAAAAAAAAAAACAAATTATTATTATAAGAAGAATAAAAGTTAAAACAGTAAGGGAGAAATGGGTGTGCTAAAAATGGAAATGCTGAAGTAGAAAAGAGGCTTGAAATGATTACAGTGAAGGCAGAGGAAAAAGACAGAGAGATTAATGGAAATAGAATGTAATAGATGTGGAGGACAAGGAAAAACAAATAGTCAACTGTGTCCCCACTGCTGGCACTTCAAATACACGGAGCACTGAGAATCATCCCTGAGGGGTGAGAAGGGGTGGGCTGCCCAGTGGTCAGAGCTCTTCCTCTAGAGGAGGGTGCAAAGGATGCCAGACTGTGCAGCAGTCATGGAAGGAGAAGACAAGTGGAGACAGCAAGGACAGGTAACTTGTATGAGCTGTTTTGAACTTCCAAAGTAATGGAAAAAACGTTTCTTATTCAGTCATAAAACTCAACTCACTTATAAGGGAAAACACAGGTGTAGTCTGCTAGAAGGAAGTGGAATGACTTGAAAGGAAGGAAAATGACTGGGCAAATAGTACTTCCAGTCAATCTTCTATCGATTGATAAAGGACATGAAAGATATAATCTAATGTGTAAGAACTTGGAAATAAAAGCTGTATGCATGCCACTTTCTATAAAAAAAAAAAATTGGCAAAATCCAAACAACCTAAACAGCTGTGGTGAAAGTGCTGTTTTAACACCAGAAGACTTGAAGGCATGCCTCCAAGTATCTACGCAATTTTAAATGACCCAAGAAATTTATACTTAACCAAGTTTTTCTTTAAATAGAAAAACACAGAGAAAATCCCAATACTGCAAGAAATAAGAACATCCCAGATATGACCCATTTTTATGATAGCTATATTGTGATGAACTGAGATAGGAAACGTATAAAACAAAATAAAGGACTAAGGAATGGAAAAGCTATGACAAAAAACTGGTGGTAAATATTGAATTCTCTGAGACATTGAAATAAGATTAAAGCCATCTGGTAATTACACTTATAGGAAAGAATGCAAATATCCTGAACTCTAACAGGGTTAAAATTTTTTTCATTAACTAAAAAAATATGGATGTCAGAGGATGGAAGAGGTGTGAAAGCTTGTGATGCTGTTTCAGTTTTGAAGTAGGGAGAAAATTGCTACATGTAAAACTGAAACACATAGTTAATGTGAAATCGTTGCGAATGTAAAATGTTAATGATTTTCGTAATAGTTTTTTTAATCCAAGGGACATTTTAGAAATCAATATTTCTTGTTTTGATTAAATATTTTATGTTTGTCAACTTTTTGAATTTTACCTTTGTTTATCTTTTGATATTTTTAAGCTAAAATAAATGTGATGATTTATACTATGCGATATAATTTTATTCCATTTTATAAAATTTTTTCAAAATACATATTCAGGTATTTATGTATAATTATAAGTCTCTTTCAGTATATACCCATAAAAAGATTTCGAGGATGTTAATATGATTTATACTAGATGATGATATTTTTATCCTCACTTTTTTCCTTTTTGTACTTTTTAATACCATTGATATTTTTTTGCTGTTGTTAATAAGGAGCAGGAGTCACCTTAATAAAATTTTAGTATCTTAATTTTTATTAAAAATAATACATTTATTATAAAATAAATTTTGAAAACACAAAGAAGAGAATACAGGCCTTTTATTTTCATTCCACCTGGCACCCGATTTACTTTCCTAGCAAACTCTTAGCTTCCCTCCACCATCCTCAGTATGGAGGGGTGACCCTCCAAGTCAAAGGCAAGGCTGTCAAACCCACTTTGTTTCCCCTGGTGCTGAAATGTGTCAATCTGCACTGCGTTGGTAAAATTAGCATGTATTTTTTCATGTGAGTGTATCGCTACAAACTCTCTTCCATTCATTTCTTTAAAACAAAATGGAGATGCCACTGACATAAGTCAGTTATTCAGGAGATGAGCTCACATTGGCAGAGAAGAAAGAAGGATACTGTGAACTTCTGATCCAGTAAACTTAACGTAAAGAAGTAAATGGATGTCATGTAGGCAATAGATTGTGAAAGATTGGGTGGGAGCTCAGGGCCGGCACTGTAAATTAGAAACTGTGAGAGCAGTGGACTCTCCAAAGGTGTTCAAGTGGTGTGTGGGGTCAGTGGGGTGGGGGGAGCCTCCAAAGGCCATCAGTAGGGGCAGGTATCACAGGGTTAATTATTTCCTGTTAGTAGCTTCTCTCCGACAGTCATTAGAGGTCTGCACCATGTGTGCCTGCTAGAGAGGATCTGATCGAGACAGTGATTTGCAGTCTTTCAGACAATATGGAATAGATGTGTACAATTACCACATATAAACATTAGTGGAAAGCTGTTGTATTTTTACCAGAAATTTTAAATATTAGGTGACTATTCTTGTTGTGGTTGTGTGTCTAACAGTTTTAATATTTCTTCTAAGCTTTGTAGATCTGTGTCAGTATAATCAAAGAAAAAGGTATGAATATATATTTAATTCCATTAAATATCACATATATAGGTGTCTCAGGCATTCTTGAATATTGACTGAAAGTTCATATCTGCTAGGAAATCAAGATGATAGAATCAGAATTGGTGAAGCAAAAAGTTTCCTAGATGATGCTCTTATAGACATTAATGTTATTAAAAATAAGTATTAAAAGAATTTACTGGTTTTGTTTGCATTTCTTCTGTTATCACTCCAGCTTAACGTTTTGCTATATTTCACGGTGTTTAGCAATTAGAGCCCTCCACATAATGGCAGCATGACAGCACCATTTGGTGGAGTAAACATGGACTGTGGGGGAAAAATAAACTGAACTGGATTCAAATACCAGTTCCACCATTTAATGGCTGAGTGACCTTGGGCAAGAAACATACCTTTTGTGTTACAGCTTCCTATGTAGCAAAATGGGGATACGCCTATCACACAGAGTGGCTGTGAGGATGAAATGGGACAATGGATGCAGAGCTCGGGATATAGTTAGGCCTTGAAAAGTGGCAGCTACTGTTGCAATAGACTGCAGAAAAATTATATTTTGAAAGTTTTACCTCTTTAAGGGATGCATAATTTGACATTCCAAAATTCTTACCAATTTTAACATTTTTTTATTAGCACCCTCATTTCATTAGCAGATGTACTGTTATTGGCACATGCTGCTATTTCTTAGGTAGGAACATTTGCTTTCAGCTCATTTGGCTGACATTCCCAATTATATCCTAACTAACTATGATCTCACATTCTGTCCCTGAAGCACCAAGCACTCAAAAGCACACTCAGTTTTTTTTTGCACAAAACAGACATGAATATGATTGCACAGTTGTTGCTGACATAAAACAGTCATCAATACAATTTACTCATCTACTCCAAATAAATTCTGGATACTGGATCACATTCCACTAGACCAATGTCCATTTCAAGCCCAAAGCCTTGAAACAATTAGGATAAAGAGTGCAGCATGGGTCGGACCATGTCTTCTCCCCGCTTGCGATTTCTCCCTCACCGTAACTCAGTTTACACCTTGAACACCGATGCTTCTATTCAGTAATATCTGAAAATTTTAAAAAATACACATGTGTGAGGCAATGCATTAAATGATTTATACACATTGACATATTAAATCCTTAAAACAACCTTGAAAGTCTATGTCTATTTTAAAATGAGAAAATTGAAGCTCAAAGGAGTTTATATAATTTTTTCAGATATTGCACAGCTAGAAACTGGCTGAGCTAGATTTTAAGTTCAGGTCTTCCTGACTCCTGACCCAGAGGTTTTATAGTACATAGCACTGCAAGATTATGGTTACTAAAACATTGTTGTTTTTCCCCGTATAATTTCCCCATCAAATACCCTTCACCGACGCCCCACTGCCTTCTAGGTAAAGGTCACATGTTTAGATCATTCATAATCTTAACTCACACTTTGGTTCAGCTTAATTGCGTGCTATGGCACGGAGGGCAACCTGCATTCCAGCAAGCCTGTGTCAGTCACTCGAGTGGGCACCTGGTGTTCTCAGCCCGCTCAGGAGAGAAACGTGTAAATCAAATCCATCCCAAGAGAAGATGACTCAGATGGTTTCACAAAAGGAAGTGAAGAACTACAGAAAATGGTAGGAAGAAATTATTAAGAAGAACATCTTTAGAACACCCTATAACTACTATATTTCCTTTTTTTTCTTCTTCAGATGAGTGCTTTCAATGTTCTTTTCCTCTACAATAGACAGGGGGTTTTCTTTATATGGAACACGATACAACGTAGAATACATAATCTTTGCACCTTAATAGTTTTGATTAATTTCGAATTTTTATTAAGTACATAGTATAGGTGTATTCTAGGTTAGGTACAGTGCATGGTTAAATTAAGTAGTCCCTTTTACTTAAAGAATGGGATACACAGGAAATGTCACTATTTAGACATATAAAATATATTCACCTATGTGCATAAGTTATCATGCTTGGTGCTAGATGATCCATTAAGCTACAATGAAAGGAATCAGAAAGAGAGAGATGGCATCGAGAAAGGCAAACTGACCACACAGGCATAGACTCACTTCTGGTCAACATCTGGTTGGATCGCCACATTCCAATTACGGCTTTCAATTTTATAGTTTCATAAACTCACTTAGAGCAGCTAATGATTGAATTCAAGGGTAAAGGTAAACCAAATCTACTTGACTCTCCTGTGCAAATTGCATACCAGGGCATCTTTTATAATTGAGGCTTTTCCTTTCTTGTAACTGAAATACCTGTCACCATATTCAGGTTCCTTCCATTTTGAAGTCTGGAACTCTGAAAATTGAATTCACAATCAAAATGTTGAAGCAAAGGAGAATGGATAGTCTTTAGATTGCTTATTGAATCTGAGGTAAGCTTTGGTGAAAAAGTTTGCCCCACAAGAGTATATACCACCATCGAGATCAGAATACCCAGGCCAGAACAAGTCCTTTTTTTAAAATAAATAATTATCTCTGTAATGACAACACGATTTTAGAACTGTTTTACTATTGTTTTGTTTTTTTTTTAAACATTCTTTCAAAGCCCGATTTGAGAAACAGACCTGGCTGGTTTGCGCCTTCCTTTCCAGATTACTGCTGCGAGTGAACGAACGTCGTTCTCTGTGAGCAGAGTTGGTGGGAGTCCACGAAGCCACCCTGCTGGAAGTGGTGCTGGCACGAGTGTTTACAGGAAAGCCTCCCCGGCCCTCTCCTCTCCTGCTTGGGCCCACCGAGGAGAATCCCGGCACGTCCTGCAGCAGTCTCTCCCCAGCCCCATCCTCCATGGTGACTCCTCAATTGTTAAACTGGCTCTTGAAGTTTTGCATTGGAGAATAGAGTGAAAATGTGGAGGGAAGCATGGCAGTGAGGGTGCGGGAGCCAGGGCTGGAAGGGAGTTTTGCAGGAACTTGGAGGAAGGCGGCCCAGGTGAAATTGTATGCGCCCTGTAAGAACCCCTGACTTCGCGTTTAGCATGCATCAGTTTTATATCAAGGGAAAAGTAATCTGGTTTATAAAATGAGTTTTATTGGTTATAGCATTATGCATCTTTTCAATGAAGCAATACAAATAAAACATAATTTTGAAATTTCATTTGATTGTATAGACTGTAACAAAATTAAAAATTAATACTTTATTACCTTTTAGCCCAATATTACATTATCATTGCATCTGCCCAACTACAGGCCACTTTTTCAATGTGTTTAATATGTATTTTTGTTGTTACATATTGTTGCAAAATGCACATATTGTTTGCCTATTTTTAATTTATGTAAGTAGTATATTATTATATAGTACATTTTTTTCTTAGATTTTCTTTCTTTCTTTCTTTTTTTTTTTTTTGGTGAGGAAGATTAGCCCTGAGCTAACGTCTGTGCCCATCTTCCTCTACTTTATATGTGGGACACTGCCACAGCATGGCTTAGATGAGTGGTGTGTAGGTCTGCGCCAGGGATCTGAACCTGTGAACCCTGGGCTGCTGAAACAGAGCATGTGAACTTAACCACTATGCCACTGGGTGGGCTCCTTTAAATGTTTTTATTTATCATTTACATTCTAAGATTCATCACCTTCCTATGTGTACACCTAATGTAATGCTTTCAACTGCTGCATAAAACTCTACATGTTTTCCTGTCTCTCTCCTGGTGCTGGCCACACAGGTTGCCCCCATTCTCAATCACCATACACAATACTGTAATTAACATTTTTGTATATATTTCTCTATGGACTTGTGTGAGAATTTGTTTGAGGTACGTATACAGGGATACGTTTGCAATACATACCCAGGAACAGAATTGCTAAGTCAAAATATATGCATATATTTAACGTGCCTGTCAGTGCCCATCCAGGACCGCTGCTCCAGCTGACGCTCCTTGCAGCACCGTCTCCTCCATCACTGCAAACACTGGGCTTCACCGTCTTTCCAATCCTTGCCAGATTAATGCATGTAACCTGGTGTTTTAATAGGTATTTTAATTCTAGACTATTATTTTAACTGTCTTGATACTTTTCAACCAAATTATTTGAGTTACAGCTTGGTAAGTACTACAGACCTATACTTTCCATTCAGAGTAAAATAAATAAAGACTATGCCAGTCAAGGGGAAGGTAGAAGTCTGCATTTAACTTGTTTTTGTTTGAAAGATAAAAAGAAGGTTAAAGTCAAAGAAATCGTGGAGGCAATTGAGAGCTTAACTGAGTGGCTTTCAACCCTATAATAACCAATACACCATTTTGTAATAAATGTTTAATAATGCCCTTTACTATTTTGAAATGGAATTTATAGATAATGTAACTTACCAACACAATGTTTAAAAAATACATTGTTCTAAGACTAATATAAAGGAGAATCAAAAAGAGAGTAATTCGTAATGAAATAATATGCTTTTCAATATGCAAATGACCAGGAAGTTCTGTTACAGAAGACACAAAGAAATAAACACTTGCATCTGTACACAGAATCACAATGAAAGCAACAGTATAGGAACTGCCTGAAACAGGTGTATTTTTTTAGCAATTCAGATATTACAGCATTGTTGCTCATGATGTGCTTTTCCAAAAGAGTGAACAATTCTTGGCAACGTTCTTAACAAAAAAAGTAAAACCTTGCCTCAATTTACAGTTTAGTTACATTCCTGGAAAATTCAGTAATATTAAAACCATGCAAAAAAACCAAACAAGTTTTTTTTAATGTAAAATGAAGTTAAGTTTCAGGCTCAAAAATTTTAAACAAGTTTTTCCCCCCGGCATTAATGTCCATTAAGATATTTGAAAATGATGCAGAATGCAGGGCAATTCATTTTGGGGGACACTCCCATGCTCTACTACGTTTGTCTCTACCCACAAAACACCAGCAGCAGCCCTTGAACAACCACAACATTCCCAGGATGTGGAAAACTACTGGTTTGGTAAATGATCCTTGAAACCAAATCTAAACATGTTATTACTGTTTTAAGTGTGGTTAAATCTCCTTAACCTAACAAGTCGCTAACCAGTTACTGTTCAAGCTAAGCAAATACCAATGTCTAATTGCTTAGTTTAATTAAATCACACACATAAAATCATGTTGTATGTATAGGAAAAAACAACTAAACTTGATGAAGCCAAGGTTGCTGTTTCTTTCATCATCTGTGGTAGAAGCAATAATTGTCAAGAACACAGAATATGGGTTTTAGATCTAGTCAGGTTTGGACTTTACTCCTGATGCTCTCTCTAGGATATAAACTCAATCAAGTTACACATCCTCCCTAAGCTTCTAACACAACTTGAAACACTTGGTTGTTGATATTTGTTACACAGCATTGTTATTTATTACCAATAAAATAATATATGCATCACCATGCCCCAGAGCAGATAGTCAAGGAATGTCAGTGTACTTTCAATGATGGATAACTGTTTCTGCAAATGAACCTCATGTCTCTGACTGTAGGGATTATGTTTTGCATGGCTTCATCTCAGTAAGTACAAACTTCTGTGGATTAACTTCTAACTAATTACAGATTTTAAAGTAAAATCTGCTTTAGAAACTTTAGTTTGTATTAATGCAAAAGAGAAAAAAAGATTAGTTAGAGAAAATGTTTAGCAATAAAGAAGACTGAGAAAACTTTTTGGGCACTGGGGTTAGCTCTTTGCTCCCAGATTAATTCTGTAGCATTTTGTCAATCTTCAGAAGGTGGAGCAACTTGAATTTCACGCTGGATGTCTAACACTCTTTGAAACTCTGTGCAAGAAGAATGACATTCTTGAAGTTGTTCTTCATTCTCTAAAGTGCCCAGTGTGTGTAGGGGGGGATGGGGACACATTTAAAGTGCAGCCCTCTATTTAACTTTATAATCAGGTTTAGACTGACTCCCTAATATGGATTCTGTTATAGTGTGCTATTTTAGAATTGATTTTTTTAATCGCTCAATCTTTCATATGTCATTTATCATATGTAGTTGATCCTAAAGTTAATTTTCCAAAATTCATTCCGAGAGAACACTTTTACACAGAAACTACATTCTAATATTTATCTACAATGCTCTTTAAACAATTAATACATTTTAGAGAAACAGGAGCCGCTGCAGAAAGCACACGGACTCTTTAAATTAGTCTACACTCCATTGGTGTTGATGAGATGCAATATCATAAAGAGAGTGGCTTACATTCAACTTCACTTTTGGGAACTCAGGACAATAGTAAGTCCTGTAGAGCATTTATGTAGTGGCTGGAGATGCCTAGATGAGAGATGTAGTGGAAGAGCAAGGCATTATAAATGGAGCATGTTAGCTTTTATCTCTTAAAAGCACAGTCTGCTCTTTGTCTTTTGCATCCCTTCAGCAGGGCACAACCGGATGGAGAAGGGAGTGTGGGAGGGCATAGGCACACAAGTGTGGGGAAGAGAAGTGGTCGTAGGGAGATGAAAAGAAAAGTGGAGGCTCAAAAGCTTCTTTTTAGAGTGAGAAACAAGAGGCTTACTGCCAGCGGACAAATTTCCAAATAGATTTGATTCTCTTTTATCTTGCTGCTGCTTTTCAAAAGTTGAAAGTGTTTGGGGCAGACACAGCTGTTTGCATTGAGACAGTCTGTTTGTTTTAACAGAATGGTGCATTCAAAGCCTCTCCAACAGCGAGAGTTCAGATGATCTTCTGCCTTCACCTGGAGCAGAAAATAATCAGGTCTCATACCTCCACTGCTGCCAAAGTTATGACTAATTATGGGAGAGAGTTTCTGAGGAGAGGCCACATGTAGCTGAAAATGTAGAGAAACAGAGAAGATATTAAGAGCCTTAAATCTGGATAAAAATGCCCTATTACTAATGAAATGTACTGCAATAGGACCAGATTGGTCATGAAGGTAAAGAATAAAAAAGGTATGGACTTTGAACTATTAAATGGGGATGTCAAATTTAGAGAAATAAGGTTAGGCAGACATTAAGACAAGGAAGTTTCTATGGATCTATTCAAATAATGAAGACCTCAAGGATCAATCAAAACAGAAAGGAAGAGAGGAAAACGGCATTTTGACTCCATACAGATGACTAGACACTATGCTAAGCCCTTTGATTTTATCAGTTCAGTGGCTCTCAAAATATGGTCACTGGACCAGCCATATCAGCATCACCTGGGTACTTAACATAAGTGCAACTTCTCGAGCTCCACCTCACATCAAGACTCAGAGCCTCTGAAGCTGAGGTCTGGAAATCTGTGCTTCAACAAATCCTGAGGAGATTCTGATGTGCCCCTAAATTTGAGAACCTCGGTGTTAATTTATGTAATCTTCACAACAGCTCTGCAAGCTGAGTATTGTTTAAGCTGACTTTTAAGGTGATGAATCAAACCCGGTGAGATTATGGAACATGTGAAATGTAAGCACTGGGGCTGATGTTCACACCAGATCTGTCTAACTTCAGAACCTGCTTCTTGTCTGAATTTTTCAGCGCTGTTTGCCAATAGGCACTGTAGATATCGGGTATGAATATAAGGGGAGGACAGGTATTGGATACACAATCAGGCAAGGTGTGTATGCTCTGTGAATAGGTAATAGAGGTTAGGCAAGGAGTTAAAAAAGGCGGGGCTGCAAGGATTTTAGATTCTGACAACAGGTTCAATTAGAACTGGTCATTTAATAGGAAACAGCTAGATACTGAGCCAAAAGATTAGAATAGGTTACCCACAGCAAACAGCTGGATACTGAACCAAAAGCCTATCTGAGCCAGGGTCTCTCTGGTGGGAGCAGTGATTTTCAAAGTGTGCCCTGGACCAGCAGCATCACTTAGAGATTTGTTATACATGCAAATTCTGATTCCAAGAATCAGAAGCTCTAGTGGGGCTGAGCAATCTTTACCTTAGCAAACTCTCCAGGTGATGGAGACGCACACTAAAGTTAAACCACTGGACTGGAGACAAAATGGGCCTTTGAGGAAATACATGAGTGAGGTCATAAACGAGGTAATTAGTGATGAACTGGCTTGAATAAGCGGGCAAGGTGCAGAGAGCAAGGCAGTCTAAAACTCGGAGCTGCAGGAAAGAAAAACGAGAAACAGACAGAAAAGCAAGAGAGGCCTAGGGAAAATAGTTGGAGGCAGATCAGTCTTTTTTCTTCTAGCACCTTCTTTTTGCTTCATCAATACAAAGTATGTGTCAAAGGGTCATTTATTCACTGTTAGTGAAGCAGTTAATGGTATAATTTTGTTCTGAATAAGATATTGTAGCCTTATTATTTCATGTATTTGACAGAGCTTGAAATTAACACCATCACCAGACTGAGATTCACTGATGCTACCTCTAGCCCTGGCAGGAAATGTCCTCTTGCAGATGGAGTTTCCTCATGCTCTTCTCTCAGTGGTGATACTCCCACAGTAGCTGTATGATAGACTCAGAAACAATTGGGTTCCTAGGGTCATTATGATTTTTATTATTTGCTAGTCATCAAGGTCTATAATGACCATTTTTCAGTTTATGAGTTTATTTTGTTGGTTAGTGAGGTTAGTTTTAGGAAAGGAACCATGTCTGAATGGCCTAGATCATTATGAAGCACAGTAAACGTAGAGCTCTACAGTGGAACACTTTCTCTACGTTTCTATGGGGTTGCTTCCCCCACAATGCGGGCCCTGGCCACACTTGTCCACTGGAGAGGTGATGTGAAATGAAAAAGCAAGAGATTTAGTATCAGGCAAACATAGGCCTTCAACTCATTTATGAATTAGACTGCCCTGGAAAAGTTTCTAAACCTTTTAAGCCTCTCCATTCTCATATGTACATTGGAAATAATGAATCTTAAAGTAACTGTTACTTGTGGGAATTAAACATGATAACAAATATAAAAAGCCTAGAACATAATACTAGCTTTTATTGAGCATGTAGTCTACATCAACATATACTGAAACTATTTTTTATTTTTTACCCTCGAGCTTCTCAAACTTTACCACTGTAATAATTTTAATAACAGAGAAAAGTAAATGATATCACAACAGTCTGGGCACAGAGTCCAATGTGGCCTGCAAAACTTTAAGTTTATGTGAATCTATGTATTTTATGTTAATTCTTATGTGAATTATAAATATAACTCTGGAATATAATTATAATTGATTTTATATAAAATATATTTTTTAAATTACTTATTTCAGATAAATAAGTAATCAGAGATGTGGTTCAATAATAATACATCCTAATTGCTTCAATAATAATACAATGAATGGTAACAGAAGCTAACTGGAGAGCAGAGTGTGTCTTTCCTGCCAGGGACTAGGTTAAGTGCTTCAGTTGCATTATTGTAAAGCATTCCCAATGACCTCATGTGATAGGTTCTACTATTATTCCCACTATATAATTAAAAAGACTGTGCTTTGAGAGGTTAAGTAAATGTCTCAAGATTACGGAGCTTGAAAGTGGTCAAAATTTGAACCCAGGTTGTCTGCCCTCAGATTCCAGGCTCTATTTCACATCTCAGTGGAGGTTTTATTCTCTGTTAATTTCTTTCTTCACCTACATATGTTTATTTCTAACTTGACTTCTGAATAGTTTTTCAATTGTTTTTCTAGTCTCTATTTCATTTATTTCTGTTCTATCTTTGCTATTTCCTTCCTTGTGTTAACGTTGGGCTTAGGTTGTTCTTCTTTTTCTAGTTCCTTGAGGTGTAAAGTTAGGTTGTTTATTTGAGACTTTTCTTTTTTCTTAATGTAGGTGTTTACAGCTATAAACTTCCTTTCTAGAACTACTTTTGCTGTACCCCATAAATTTTGGTATGTTGTCTTTCCATTTTCATCTGTCTCAAAATATGTTTTTTATTTCAAAAAGAGTGTTGTTTAATTTCCAAACATTTGTGAATGTTCCAATTTTTTGAACAAATAAAGAAAATTAGCAAACTTTTAGCTAGACTAATTAAGAAAAAAAGAGAGAAGGCTCAAACAAAATTATAACTGAAAGAAGAGACATTACAGTTGATACCAAAGAAATACAAAGGATAAGAGACTACTATGAATAATTATATGCCAACAAATTGGAAAAGCTAGAAGAAATGGATACATTCCTAGAAACACACAACCTACCAAGACTGAGCCAGCCCTAGTGGTCTTAGTGGTTAAGATTTGACACTTTCACTGTTGCAGCCTGGGTTTCTTTTCTTGGTCAGGGAACCACACAACCTGTCTGTTGGTTGCATACTGTGGTGGCTGGTGTTGCTGTGATGCTGAAAGCTATGCCACTAGTATTTCAAATAACAGCAGGATCACTCATGCTGGACAGGTTTCAGCAGAGCTTCCAGACTAAGATGGACTAGGAAGAAGGATGTGGCATCCACTTCCAAAAAAATTGGCCATGAAAACCCTGTGAATAGCAGTGGAGCATTGTCTGATACAGCACTGGAAGATGACAAGGTGGTGCAAAAAAGATGGGCAGGATTCTGTTAAGCTGTACACAGGGTCACCAGGAATTAGAATTGACTCAATGACACTAACAACAAAAGAAGACTTAATCATGAAGAAACAGAACACCTGAACAGATTGATTACTAGTAAGGAAATTAAATCTCTAATAAAAACCTCCCAACAAACAAAAGTCCAGGACCAGATAGCTTCATTAGTGAATTCTACCAAACATTTAAAAAAGAATTAACACAAATCCTTCTAAAATTATTCTAAAAAATTAAGAGCAGGGAATACTCCCAAACTTATTTTATGAGGCCAGAATTGCCCTCATAACAAAGCCAGATAAGGACATAAAGAGAAAAGAAAACTACATTTCAATATCCCTGATGAATATGGATACAAAAATCCTCAACAGAGTATTAACAAACTGAATTTAACCACACATTAAAAGGATCATACACTGTGATCAAGTGAGATTTATCCCTGGGATGCAAAGATGGTTCACCACACACAAATCAATAAATATGATACACTACATTAATAGAATGAAAGATAAAAACCACATGATCATCTCAATAGATAAGTAAAAAAAAAAAAAAAAACAATTGACAAAATTCCACACCCTTTCATGACAAAAACTTTCAACAATGTCAATATAGAAGAAACATACCTCAATATAATGAAGGCCATACTTGACAAGCCCACAGCTAACATCATAACAAAGGTGAAAAGCTCAAAGCTTTTCCTCTAAGATCAGGAAAAAGACAAGGATGCTCATGCTCATCACTTCTATTAAACATAGTACTGGAAGTTCTCGCCAGAGCAATTAAGCAAGAAAAAGAAATAAAAGGCATTCAAATTGGAAAGGAAGAAATGAAATTGTCCCTGTTGTAGATGATATGATCTGATAGATAGATAGATAGATAGATAGATAGATAGATAGATAGATAGATAATCCTAAAGACTCCACCAAAGAACTGTTAGCACTAATAAACAATTTCAGGAGAGTTGTAGGGTACAGAATCAACAGCAAAAATCAGTTGCATTTCTATACACTAACAACAAAGTATCTGAAAAAGAAATTTAGAAAATAATCTCATTTACAATAGCATCAAAAACAATAAAATAGAAAAAAATTTAACCAAGGAGGTAAAAAGTTTGTACACTGAAGACTATAAAACATTGATGAAAGAAATTGAAGATGACACAAATAAATGGAAAGATATCCTGTGTTCATGGATTGACAGAATAATGTTAAAATGTCGTATTACCCAAAGCAATCTACAGACTCAATGCAATCTCTATCAAATTTCCAATGGCATTTTTTTACATAAATAGAAAAAACAACCTAAAAGTCATATGGAACCATAAAAGACTCTAAATAGCCAAGGCAATCCCAAGCAAAAAGAACAAAGCTGGAAGCATCACACTATCTGATTTCAAAATATACCACAAAGCTATAAGTAATCAAAATAGTACTGTACTGACATACAAACACTCATATAAACCAAAGGACAGAATAGAGAACTCAGAAATAAACCCACGCATTTATTGTCAATTGATCTTCCATAAAGGTGCCAAGACCACACAATGGGGAAAGGAAAGTCTCTTCAATACATGGTTTTGGGAAAACTGGACAGCCACATGCAGAAGAATGAAATTGAACCCTTATCTCATACCATACACAAAATCAACTCAAAATGGATTAAAGCCTTAACTATAAGACCTGAAACAGTAAAACTATTAGGAAAAAAACAGGGAAAAACATTCTTGACTTTGATATGGGCAATGATTTTATGGATATGACTCTAAAAGCACAGGCAACAAAAGTAAAATAGATGAATGGGATTGCATCAAACTAAAAAGTTTCTGCACAGCAAAGGAAACAATGAACAGAGTGAAGAGACAACCTACAGAATGGGAGAAAATAATTGCAAACCGTACATCTGATAAGAGGTTAATAACCAAAATATATAAGGAACACATACTACTCAATAGCAATAAAACAAATAACCCAATTTAAAAATAGGCAAAAGGGGGCTAGCCCAGAGTTGTAGTAGTTAAATTTGCATGCTCTGCTTCGGCGGCCAGGTGTTCATGGGTTCGGATCCCAGGCACGGACCTACGCACCACTTATCAAGCCATGCTGTGGCAGGCATCCCACATATAAAATAGAGGAAGATGGGCACAGATGTTAGCTCAGGGCCAATCTTCCTCAGCAAAAAGAGGAGGATTGGCAGCAGATGTTAGCTCAGGGCTAATCTTTCTCACCAAAAAAAAATAGGCAAAGGACCTGAATAAGCATTTCCCCAAAAAAGACATACAAATGGACAACAGGTATATGAAAAAATCCTCAACATCACTAATATTCAGGGAAATGTAAATCAAAACCACAATAAGATATGACCTCACACCTGTTAGATTGGCTACTATAATCGATAAAAGATAAGTATTGGCAAGGATATGAAGAAAGGGAAACACTTGTCCACTGTTGGTGAGAATGTAAATTGGTACAGCCATTATGAACAACAATATAGAGGTTCCTCACAAAATTAAAAACCAAACTTTTATGATCTAGCAATCCCACTTCTGGGTAATATCCAAAGGAAATTAAATCAGTATCTTGAAGAGATATCTGCACATGTTCATTGCAGCATTATACACAATAGCTAAGACATCAAATCAACCTAAGTGTCCATCACATTTGCAATAATATGGATGAACCTTGAAGACGTTATGCTAAATGCAATAACCAGGCACAGAAAAAAATTACCTTCATGATCTCACTCATATGTGGAATTTAAAAAACTCAATCTTAAAGAAGAAGAGAGTAGAATGGTTGTTGTCAGGGGTTGTAGGTGGAGGAAATGCGAAATGGTGGTCAAAGATACAAAGCTTCAGTTGTGCAGGATGAATAAATTCTGGAGATCTAGTGTACAGCATGATGACTATAGTTTAATAACACTATATTGTATACTTGACATTTACTAACAGAGTAGAACTTAAATGTTCTTACCACAAACAAAAAAATGATAACTATGTGAAGTCATAGATATGTTAATTAGCTTGATTGTGGTAATCAATTCACAATGTATATGTATATCAAAACATCACATTTTACATAGTAAATACATACAATTCTTGTCAGTTATTTCTCACTAAAGCTGGAAAAAATAGTTTTTCAAAATCTTTCCATGTTCTCCATTCTCACCACTCCTGCTTTTGTTTAAGATATTCTCACTCTGCAATGAATTACAAGTAAGCAGTTATTATAATGTGATTATTTCTGTAATTGAAGAAGGTAGAATTTGCTCCAGAATTAATAACAAATAACCTAATAAGTAATAAATAATATAGTCCAGCACCAAGATAAGCACTTTACACATAAAAAGGCCTTCAATAAATGTTTGTTGAATTTAATAAAACTTATAAGGAAAGAAAGTTAATAAACTAATTTAGTCATCTTAGAAGAACCTACCATACAGAATTATTATGGTAACTTATTATAACCCAAATATATTTTTTAAATAAGTTCCCGAAGTGCTTTAAATTCCTTCAGTTTAATTCCAGCTGTTCATTCACTTTGCCATTTATTGATTCATTTATTCAACAAACATTTATCTAATGCTTACAATATTACAAAAATCATGCTGAATCCAGAAGATATCAAGAACAATCAAACATAGTATTTGCCTTGGAGGAATCGGAACTTGGTAAGACTACTGATAAAATTTATTTAATTTTTATATTATCTGAAACTAATACAATTGTCTATCTTTACAATCATTCCACAAAAGGTTTTCACCAGTTCAGACTGACAAATAATTAAGTTAGTTAAATTAGTGGATTTAAGGTAGAGTTGCCAGGCTTAGTAAATAAAATTAAGAAGCATGCAATTTGAATTTCACATAAATAATGAATTTTATTAGTGTAAGTATGCCCCATGCAATACTTGGGATGTACTTATATAAAATATTATTTTTGTTTGTTTGGAATTCAAATGTAGCTGTGTGTTCTGTATTTTATCTGGCGACTCTAGTTTGGGGGCTCTTATAATCTCATTCCCTCTTCCAGTTTTAATAAAGTTGTAAATGTGTAGAGAAAAGAGCAGAGCCTCCTGAGGCTCTTACCCATGGTCTACACACCACAGAATCTCAGCACCTTAAACAAAACTAATGAGGTTTTGAGCCCCTTGTATGAAAGGCATTTTTCTCAAGGAAAATTATGTACCCCGTCAGACATATTTTTCACTCAGAGAGCAATAGTTTTCTCATTTAAGTCTGCCTGTCAGGGAATATTTTGAGTGCAGTGATATTTTTAATATCATATTTCACTCAAGGATTTCAAAGTACTTTAGAAATAATTACGTTATTAATGCCTTTGTGACCCCCATGAAGTAGCTAGGGGGCATGTATTATTTATAATCACATTATGGATGGAGAAACTGAGATAAAGAAAGGCTTAGTGGTTTGATCAAGGTCACCGAATAAATCACTGGAGAAGCTGAGTACAGAACTTACAGCTGGAGAGCAGTGCAGTGCTGTGCACTTAGGCATGGGGGATGCCACGAGGGACGGAATTTGCTAGAGGCTTTTACAAAGAAGGAAATCATAATTACAATGAACTGGAATTATTCTTTATGTCCTTCTTTCCCTGCTCCTGCTCCTCTCTCCTGCCCCATCCTGGGGCAATCTCATGTAGGCAGGATGGTCACATGACAGCTGATGCAGAAGGTGAAGACATTTTACTGTAGAACCTAACACTACCTGTGTTCCAGTCCTCGTTCTACTTGGATGAGTGGGTAATCTCAGGAGAGGGAGAAGGAGTGCTGAAATGATGCAGAAATTAGAACCAAACAAAGTCAGCTCAAATACTAGTCTTGTCACTACAGTAGATATGTAACCCTGAGAAAGCCACCCAAAGTCTCCCAGCTTCAGGGTCTTTGTCTCTATTATAAAGATATTAACATCAATCTTGGCATGTAGTGCCATTATAAATGCTATTCATAGAAGACTTAGCAAATTGTTAGTACACATTTTTATCAGACTAGTATCAAATATTCTACATAATTTCTTCTTTTCTCTGGACCTTGGTTTCATCAGTAGAAAAAAATGATAGGATTAGGAATAGATGACTTCAGAGGTCTTCTCTGGCTTTAAGATGATATGATTTTATAGATTGGAAGCTTTGAAAAAATCACTGAGGTTCACCTTAAAACAGTGCTCAGGTCTAACAGCTGTCTCTTAAATGGGTTTCAATTCCATACAGTTCTTGTATTCTGCTACTGATAATCCATGTGCAGGGTGCAGGTAATGCTCCTTTACACACACATAAGCACACTCTGAGAGCTGAAGATTATTTCTAGCATTAAAGAGAACCTTTTTCTCTCTCAAAAATCTCTCATGTTATGGTACTTGCATTCAAGATATGGCTGTGAAAAACAGGGTGTCCCTGCCTAGAACCAATTTTTGTGCATGTTAGATAACACAGGAACAACCCTGGACTTTGGAGTTAGACATTCTTTGACCTTGGTCAGGACGTTTAACTTCTCTGGGCCTCCCTCAGTAACTCAATATATGAAATAGATGTGAGTTCTACCTTATAAGTTTGCTATAAGAATTAAACGACATAGTAAAAAATGTTCTCTTAAGTAACTCTTCATTTTAATTTGTTTTCCAAGTTGAGGTTGGAAAACCTTATCCATTGCACTCCCTTCTTATGTGCTGTTCTTTACAGGGAACTCCACAGTAAAAGAAATATAGAGGTGTATTTTTAAAAGATTCATTCATTCATTACATTTCATTCATTCATTTATTCATAAGAATGCTCTCTTTTTCATTTAAAAATAATAGAAAATTGTTACAAAGGAGAGCATTTTGCTTAGATTAACTAAAATGAGTTCTTTTTTCTTAATTCAGTATTTAAAAACACATGCTTATAAGATAGAGTATCTTTTAATTTTTCCTTTTATTATCAGTCTACCTATCTTCCACCCACAATTTGAAATATCTTCTCAGTTTATAGTAATATACCACATGAGAAAAAGAGAAAAAGTCGAAAACTGTGCAAAACTGGTAGCAAGTTGGCACACACAAACACATATACACACGATTAAGAAAGAACTTTGCAGTGAAACAATATATTCTTTTAAGTAAACTGCTTACCAAATCCCAGAATAATGACTCACCTTTCAAATCCCGTTTCTATAATCTCACTGTACCTTTGGTCATGCTATTTTACCACCTACCACGTCAGTCAGAACTCTTACTCCCTGCAGGGACTATAGCCCTGACTGTTTACCAAGCAGTGAAATACAAAACTACAGAAGATGGTTTTCCTCACAGTGCTATGATCCCAGGATCACGCTTATCCTATCCCATCCCACACTCTCTCTCCCACACTGTTTGTTTCCTTGCTGTGGCACCCAAATCTATCCATCAGCCCAACCCCATCTGTCACCACACCCTTTCACCTCATTCTCCTCCCCACTGCCCTTTCTTCCTCATTCCATAGCCAACAGACAACCAGAACTTTCTCAAAGTGATATGCTGGCTCATGCCTCCGTGCTTCTGCTTGTGCTGCTGTCCCTATTCAGAACACTCTTCCCAGCAACACTTCATTTCCTCTGTGGCTTCTCTACTTAGATGCTGTTGCTTCTGGCCCCTCCAGGCTGGTCTAGACACAGTTTCTTCTGTGACAGGTGATCCATGGTGCTTCATTCAGAGCGCCTATCATCACAGTGACTGCCCATAAGCTTAGGAGGACCATGGCTGGCAGGGACCATATTTTTTATTTCTGAATTCCCACTGTCTGCCTTACAAGAGCTAAATATATGGTAAGTGAGTGAACAAATGGGTAAATAAAAGAACACATTCATTGATGTCTTCAATAGGGACCTCTCTAGCTAATCTTTAGGATGAGCAGGAGTTTATGAAGAGGCTCTGCATGAAGAGGTTGGCACAGTAGAGGTAGACCTAGAGGGTCATATTTAAATGAAATAAAAGTTGTCTGTCAGGAGGCTGGGTGTAAGATGCACAGAGAAAGTAAGCGCTGGGTGTTGGAGGCAGAAGCCACAAAGACACGTGGAGAAAAGGCAGTACATGTGCCATGAATTACGAGAAATCATCTGCAGCGTGTACCTGCCTCATAGGATTGTTGCAAAAGTTAAAGAAGTGCGTGTACAACACTTAGAACAGTGCCTGGTTCCAAGGAAGCAGTCAGAAAATGTCTAGAATAATAATCTTATTATATTTTTTATTTAGAATAACAAAACTACATAGAGTTCCGTGAAGATGCCCTAACTCTGTGCCTGAACTTCCGTGATACT
This sequence comes from Diceros bicornis minor, assembly GCF_020826845.1. Lineage (NCBI taxonomy): Eukaryota > Metazoa > Chordata > Mammalia > Perissodactyla > Rhinocerotidae > Diceros > Diceros bicornis. Next base: position 8,807,448 of record NC_080749.1, on the reverse strand, counting down.
CTGACACTCTACGGTAGGCCTAGTTAAAGATTTACTGATCTATTCATTCAGAAAATCTATTTGCCACATACATATAAGGTGCTCATGATATCCCAAACACTCATCTTGGCATTTGTTTCCCCTCTATGTAGTAAGTTTTTGGTGACTGTATTTTTTAAAATCTCTCTAGTCTCAGGAAAGAACAGTGAATGAGTGCAGAACTATGACTAACAACTTTTTTCCCATCACGTGTAGAGGTACTTTAATTTAAACAAGGCTCAGGTCCCTTATGAAGATTATCTATGTCAGTCTCCCAACAGCCTCCTAGTTTTTCCAAAGGTGCGAGAAGGTTTCTGACATCTGAGGACTTTTATCAAAAAAAGATCCCAGTCTTTGCTTCTGAGTAAAACAAGGATCAACTAGGTCGAAGATGCGTGTGGCATTTCTTGAATATTAATTCATAAACTTGTATTAGTAAGTGTCTACTATATGTTGGGCAATTTCTTAGGTACAAGGGATAAAAAGATAAGAAAGAATCCCAGGCTTTCAAGAGCTTAGTTACGAAAATCAATCATGACAAAACAATTTGAAAATGTCCACCATGCAGAGAAGCATAAGCTATGAGAGCACGGAAAAGGGGCATCTGACGGTAGGGGAAGGAGGAGTTCAGGAACACATTCCTAGAAGAGGTGGTGGCCTTTTTGAAAAGATGTCAGTGTTAATGAGATACTAAACGAGAAGTTTTCGGAAAGAAAGAATAGTGTTTTGAAGGCAAAAGATACAAAACAGCAAAAAGCACCTAAGTGATGTTAACATACATATTTCAGACACGTTTAACTGTAATATACAACATTATGATACACATCTATCCATATATTTTATACAATTCTCTTTACAAGAGGTTAAGCTTCAAAAGAATATATTTTGATGCATAAAGCCCAAATTTCTTGATGAAGCAATTTGACCTTTTATAACTTGACTCCGCTTACCTCTCTAGCTTCATACGTCCCTCTTTCCTAACGACAGTCCTTAATTTAGGTGTTGGTATATTTTTTCCATAAAAACTCAGATAGTATATATTTTAGGTTTTGTGGGCCAAGCAGCCTCTGTTGTGACTACTCTGTTGGTGCATGAATGCAGCCATGGGTGATACATGAACACATGGGCCTGGCCGTGTTCCAAAAAAACTTCTGTCAGGGACACCGACATTTGAATTTCACGTAATTTCCATGTATGATGAAATTCTATTTTTCTTTTGAATTGTTTTCAATTATTTAAAAATGTAGAAACCTTTGGTAGCGTGCAGGCTGTATGGAAACCAGCAGCAAGCCGGATTTGGCCCCCAGAACATAGTTTACCAACCGCTTTAGAAAATCCTTACATCTCAGTGCCTGAAAGCTAGAGCAGGAGTCTGATAGTACGGAATTTACTCCCAACTCAACCACTTTAGTTACTTTGTAATCTTGAACTAGTTAGAGAGAGTTGAGGCAGCTTGCTCAAGATCCTTCCCCGGCAGGTGATGGAGAGTCATTTAAACAGGAGGGCGTAGTAATCTGATTTGCATTTTAGAAAGGTCTTTCTAACTAAAGGGTAGAACTTAGACCAGAGCAGTCCAATGGGATAAAGAGAGGGCAGTTAAGAGGAATTATAGGACAATTTCATTCATTTAGTTAGCTTTTTCTCATTGTTAGATCTGAAATCAGAATACATAATATTTAATTAAATTATGTATCTATACTAAGCTTATTGCGTTTTTTCTAATGTCCTTTACAAATATACTATATTTCCCATTGCAAAGTAATTAAAGGTCAACTGTATATGATAATCTTGTGAGTATCACGTTTGATAGGAATGGATTCAGAACCTGTGAACCGCAGATAGGAATGCGTTTGTAAAGCATTTTGATGAGGAACATAGGCCATCTGTTCCCTTTGGTGATACACTATCTCAGTCCACAATGTGGTTCCAAGTGAATAATGGAGGTTGGTTTTTACAAGTCAGCTTTATCTGTTACAGCAATGATTAATAGCCCCATAGTCTACCTTGCTTACAAAAAGAGAGAGAACATGTGAAAACAATTTTGTATCTGAGTGAGATGAATCCAGATTTTGCAAATAAGATTGAAGTCAACAGAAGCAGATGCAATTTAGTTCAGAGCTTTTCTTACTGTGCTGTGTAAGAGAAAAAATGTGGGCATTGGAGCCTGTATGTCTTGGGTTAGAAACCAGGTTCTAAAATATGCTTTTTATGTGGCCTGCATCAAATAACTTAACATCTTTGAGCCTTCATTTCATTTTTGTGAAATGAGGATAATAACATATGCCTTGTGGTATTGGGATGAACATTAATCATTTTGCATGGTAAGCTATGTAGTACTCAATAATATATTTAGTAATTATTTTTGGAATGATGTCTCTGTGTGTGTGTGTGTGCGCGCGCCCACACACACGCATGCCTAACCCCACTCTAATCCAAAAAATTCTCATCATCCCAAATTCGCTCTTGATTAGAGCCCTGTGACTTCCATGTCCCTGAAACAGACTTTTTTTTTTTTTCATTTTTTACCTTACTTAACTTCTCAGCACTACTCTATATTTTTAAAATTCTCCTGCCTTGGCTTCTTGAACACCACATTCTTTTGTTTTTATTCCTACTTCTCTGATCTCTCTCTCACTCCCTCTCTTTCTCTCTCTTTTTTTTTTCCTTTGATAAAAAACCATTAAACGCTGGATGCCTTTAAGGCTCTTCCTAAGGCATTATTTTCTTTTACCCTATGATCTAACCCTAGGAGATACTAGTTATGCTCATGATTTCAAATATCATCTATACCTGGATGACTCACAATATATGTCTCTAATGTGGAATTCTCTTTTGTGCTCTAGAACTAACTAAAACTAGTGACTATAACTCTATTTAGATGACTAACCTGCCAGTTAATCTCCCAAACCTAGTACATTTCCTATGGTGTTGTCAAGTTCTTTTCTGTTATGCAATATCCCTGACACCTTCTACTCTCTCATCCCACATACCCTATCCACCATCAAGTTTTATCAATGTTCCTCCTAAATTGTTTCTTTGCACCAGGTTTTTTCAACCTTGACTCCACTGACATTTTGGGTGGATAATTATTTGTTGTAGGAGGCTGTCCTATGCATTGTCAGCATCACTGGCCTCTACTCACCTAGCTCTCCTTCCAAGTTCTGAAAACCAAAAATTACTCCAGATGTTGCCAAATGTCCTGGGGTGGGATTAGAGAGCAAAATTGCTCACCATGGAGAATCATAATCCATCCATCCATTTCTGTCCATCTCATCTTGGTCACCGAGACCAAGCTTGCATCTCCCCTCTCCTGGATGGCTGAAACAGCCTTCTAACCGGGCACCTACATCTACTCTGCTACTCCCTCCCTCTTCTTACACTGTGGGGGCAGTTTAGCTTGGGGATTAATAGTGCGAGGGCTGAAGTCAGTCACCCGGGACCTGCTCTGCCACATATTCACCATGTGCACTTGGACAAGATAATTACTCTGTTCCCCAGTCTCCTGACTCTTAAATTGGGATGACAATACAAACCTGATAGGCCTGTTGTGAGCATCCAATGTGTAACACATGCATAGTGCTCAGAACAATGCCTGGCACAGGGTAAACTCTCAATGAGTATTAGCTATAGGAGACAGAACGGTCTTTTGAAAACAGAAATCTTATAAGGCCAACTCTGTTTAAAAATACGCTTCAATCAATTTCATAGCTCTCAAGATAAAGAAAAAGAAAATTAGTGTGGCCCACAAGGATTGCCTGGCATTGTCCCTACTCATCTTCCTGGCCGTATGTTGCAGAAAACTCCTCCTGACACCTGCTCCAGATACTTAATTTGTTTGTTTTGTTTCCTGTTTGTTCATGATACATGTACGTGTGTCCTGAATCCTTCAGCCTCCCAGTCTTTGCACTTGTCATTCTCTCTAGTATTCCTTTTCTTCCCTTAACCCTATACTCATCGCCTAGGTAACCTCTGCTCTTCCTCAGGTTTCAGTCCAATCATCACTTCCTCAGAGAAACCTTCCCTAGTCTTTATGACTAGATTATCCTTATTTTACCAGTCTACACTGTCCTTATACTTGCTTTAACATTTAATTCATTTGTTTGTTTTTTGTGATTCTTTGTTAAATGTGCATTTTCTCCACTAGACTGTAAACTCTTTGGGAGCAAAGTTTTTTTGTTGCTGATTTTTAGTTTTGTTCACTATTAGATCCATGACTAGCATAATTCTGGACTTATTATAGGCATTCAATAAATATTTCATGTTGAATGAAGGTATATATATAGGTTTTTAAGGCTGATTAAATGACTTTGTAAATATAAAATTAATGTATGTTGCTTTGCAATAAAGACAGATGTTTTAGCTAAATTTCCTGAAAAAGCAGAGACTGAGAAAAAGGCTTATGTGCAGGAAGTTTATCCAAGGATATATTATCTAGCTGATTACCACCATGAGTGACTATGGCTGAATCCTCCTAGGGACTATAAAGAAGGCACCTATAGAGAATGCAGCTGAGAATTGCCTACCCAGTGAAGAGAAAGGGGGTTATTTATTTACTGTTTCCTATTGCCCATGCTCAAGGGTCCATTACATGCCTACTAACTTCCTTATACTTCCATTTTTCACATATACCAAGAAACAGTGGATGCCTATAGGCTTTCTGTGTGGCTAAATCAGAGAATCTATAGGATGAAAAGCAAAAGAACTGAAGAGCAAATATTGATGCCTAATCATTTCAACTTATATTTCCAAGACTTCCAGTGAAGTGAATCATATTTTCTTATATTTATTGGTTATTTCCTTATTTATCTAATGTGCTTGCTTTTCCAGCTGAATTGCTTGTCTTGTCCATTCACAATTTTAGGAGGCCTTTTGTAGACCAGTGATATGATCCCTTTGTCTCTCATGTTATTTTAATATAGTCAACTCTGATAGTTTGTGCTTTATACATTTTGGTTTCGTCTCTTGCTTCCTGATCCCAAGGGAACAAAATAATTAGAATTTTTCTTCTAATAACTTTACACAGGATATATTATCTTTTTCATGCAAATCTTTGATCCATTTAGAATTTATTTTGGTGCATCTAAGCAATGTATGAGTGATCCAGTTCCCCCTCACTCTTGCCAACATGTAGGGTTATCACTATTTCTTTAAAGCCATTTTGATAGATGTGTAGTGATATTGCATTGCATTTTGAATTTGCATTCCCCTAATGGCCAACAAGGTTGAACACCTCTTCATGTGTTTATTTACCAGTTGTGTATCCTCTTCAATGAAATGTCTGTTCATTTCTTTTGCTCATTTCCTATTTGGATTGTTTTTGTTTTCTTTTCCTTTCCTTTTTTTTTCCTTTCTTTTTTTTTTAACTGTTGAGTGTTGATAGTTCTTTATAAATTCTAAGAACTAGTTTTTTGCTGGATATGTAGTTTGCAAATATTTTCATCCAGTCTATAAACTCGCCTTTGTCCATTTAATGGGATCTTTCACAGAGCAAAAGTTTTTAATTTGTATGAGGTATAATTTATTATGTTTCTCTTTTATGAGTCTTGCTCTCCCCCTTCCTTGAAGTACTCTCTACATTTCACTTTTATATTCTCATCTACCATCTCAAAATACAGATATAACTCATAAATTCCCATTACTTATTATGTAGACCTAATGAGCTCTTATTTTGTTTCTCTTGTCTATGAATAATAAACAAAAGCTCATCTATAAACAACATAAACATTCATTGAGATATTCTCTCCCTAAAAAGAATTCTGTGCCATTGTAGAGCAATAGGCTCAAACAACCATTAGCTATCTCTACTCAGCCAGAGTCATATGGCTAGGCATAAGGAAGAGAAAAAACTATATCGGAGCTTACATATCTTAACCAGAGTATAAGTAACTGTTACAAGTGTCATGTAAATATTAAGTGAGTGGTCTAATGAATATAAGCTATAGAAGCTTAAAGTAAAAAGATTATTGCTAAGATAAATTATCCAAGAAGGAAATCTATTTCATTAGACTCAAGGCTTGGAATTTATGTTCTCCCAATATTCCACCACAGAGTCAAATATGATCTGCTATGTGAGTGGAATAACTGTAATGTTGATGAAATTCTAGGAACTGGGACAAATATAAAGGAACAGAAGAAACAAAAGATACATTTTCCATCTCTGAAAAGATATAATTCAGCTCAGAAAACAAAATATGAGAGAGCTATGAGAACTCTCTCGCAGTTCCAGAGGTGCTATATAAGTTGGAAATGGTAAGTACTAGATTTCACAGAGAAAAACAATGCAGTGAACTCTGTTAGTAATTAAGGGAGACGAATCTGAAGGAGAGTTAAGTTGAACTTGTCTTTAGATAGCAAAGAAGGTGTAAGAACTGTGGCTGGATTTGTGTGGGGTTGAAGAGAGAGTCCTGGGAAAAATTGCTTAAGCAAAGTTGTCAAGGGTAAAAGGCACAAGAGCAATGGCCTTAAAACTAAAATCAAGCCATTTGGTAACTTGACTTCATTCAATTTCATTGCATTTAATAAATATTTCTCAAATTTCAGCTATGTGCTTGGCAATACTAGATATTGGAGCTATGAAGAGGATAAACCATGTCAACAGATGTTGAATAATATTTCAGTATATCAGATGCCACAATCACCTAAGAGCAGTTAAAATCCAATAACAATAACAATGTACAATAACAGAAATTTGTAGGAAAAAATAAGTCCTATTAATTAAATAGATTATAAGCATTACCTCTAATATATATGATAGCATGATATCTATATTTTCCATTTTCTAAGTGAGGAAGAAGCTAAGGTTTTTTTTCCTTTCGTTAGCATTACACTTGATCCTACATACTTAACTTTTCCTGCCACTCACAATTTTTTTTGGCTCTTGTAATAAAACTGATCTAAACAATATTCTGTACTCATAGTTTTCAAATGCTTTCCTCCTGTTCTCCTCTGCACTTTCTACAATTAGACTTTGGCCAAATCTATCTACATAACAAGCTGCTTTTCTCTCTGTTTCTCTTTTTCATATGGACCTTCAATTGCCCCAGCACTATTTCTTGAAAGGCTATCTTTCTCCCATTGAATAGTTTTTGTACCTTTGTCAAAAATCAGTTGAGCATGTTTATGTGGGTCTATTTCTGGGTTCTCTGTTCTGTTTCATTGACCTACCAATACAACACTGTCTGGATTAGTCTAAATAAATACTAGGTCTTACGTAAGAGTAGAGTGATTTTTCCCACTTTATTTGTCTTTTACAAGATTGTTTTATTTACTCTAGTGGCTTTCCAATATAAATTTTAGAATAAACTTGTTTTTGTGTACAAAAGAAAAATATCTTACTTGGTTTTAGTAGGCATTATGTTAAACTCATAGATAATGTTGGGGGGAATTGGCATCTTTACTATGTTTAATCTTTCAATCCATGACATGATATCTCTCCATTTACTTAGGTCTTCTTTTATTTCTTTCATCAGCATTTTGTAATTTTCAGCATACGTATCCTATACATGTTTTGTTAAGTGTATATCTAGCTATTCCATTTCCTTTCAAATGACTGTAAATGGTATTGTGTTTTTAATTTTGATTTCCAAATGTTTATTTTTAATATATAGAAATGTGACTGATTTTTATGTGCTGATCCTGGATTGTGTGATCTAGCTAATCTCACTTATTAATTCTAGGGTTTTTTTGTTTGTTTGTTTTATAGATTCTTTTTATTTTCCATGTAGACATTCTTGTTATCTGTAAATAAAGATAGTTTTATCTCTTGCTTTCCAATCTATATGCTTTTATTTATTTTGTATTACCTTAATGTGGTGGCTAGAAATTCCAATACTATGTTAAATAAGAACAGTGAGGCAGACATCCTTGCCATGTCCCTGATCTTAGAGGGAAAGCACTGGGTCTTTTGTCATTAAGTAGGAAGCTAGCCTTTAGGATTTTTGTAGACACTCTTCAGCAAGTTGAGATAATTTCTCCCTATTCCTAATTTGTGGAGATTTTAAAATTATTAATAGATTTTGAATTTTGTCAAACGTTTTTTCTGCATTAATTGATATGATCATATGATTTTTCTTCTTTAGTTTGAAAATTAGTTTCCTTGGCTTTTGTCTGTCATAAAATGATTTTATATCACCTTAATTTTTGAAAAATACTTGCACTGGCTATAAAATTACATATTGATTGTTTCTTTCTTTAAGTAAAAATTCTATTCCATTGTCTTTTGTCTTCCATTCATTCTGATTAGAAATCAGATATCTTTATTTTTGTTCTCCTGAACGTAATGTGTCCAAACCCTTTGCTGATTTTTACATTTTCTTATTATCTTAGATTTTCAGAAGTTAATCTCTGATGTGCCTAAGCATAGTTTTAATTGTATTTATCTTGTTTGGGGTTTGTTGTGTTTCTTGATTTTCTTCATCATTAAAAAAATAATTCTATCTATATCCCTCTCTCATCTCCTACTAGGACTCCAATTACATGTGTGTTAGACAATTTAATATTATCCTACAGTCTCCGATGGCCTTTTCAGTTTATTTTTAAATTTAATTTTGTCTTGTCATGTTATTTCCCTGATCCTTTCTTTTGCTGTGTCTAGTCTATTATGAAGTCTATCGAATAACTTCTTTATGTCTGATGTTTTTAATTCTAGAATTTCCACTGCTTCCTTTTTGTAGTTTCCCTTGTGTTACTGAAACTCCTCATCTAATCATATATGCCACCTTCCTTTCCCTTTTCCACTTGGTTCACTTATATATTTATCACAGCTATTTAAAAATCCTTCATCAAGCTGCTGCCTTGCACTAAGTGATGGTCTTAGATGCTTTGGGAAGACTTCCACCCATTTTATTTGCTTACCCCTGAGTCTTTACTGTGCTGCTGCCTGCAGCAAATGGCCCATGAAAAAGAAAATCTTGATGCTTGTGGATGCATTCTGTGATCAAGATGCCTAGGAACTCTGATTCCTCACACCAGGCTACACATCTTCACAGGATCACTAAGTTTGATTTCAAGTTAGGCGGGTTCTTCCATAAACTCTTTTATGATAGTTCCTTCTCGCTCTGGATCCAGGGATAAAAGCATCCATGGGTCTCTAGACTCCTAGGAACGCCTATTCTTTCAGGAATTTAGCTCATTTATGTTTCTTTTTGTCTTATAATTTCTGATTAGGTATCTTTTTGTTATTATAAAATCAGTGTGCCAATCTTTTGCAACTTCTTACTATCTAATTAGAAGAAGAAAAGTGCAGTGCTATCTTTTTAAATAAAAGTCTCATCACATTATTATTCTCAAATTCTTCTACTAGCTTATTGTCTCTAAGCCAAAGCTAAAATCTTTAGAATAGCCTTGAAGACCAATAAGAGCTGGCCTTCTGTTAACTATCTTCTATCATTTGTTCCTGTTCTCCCGTCTACTTATTCATTCTGCCCCATAGATGTCCTTGCTATTCCTCTGATACCTGAGGCACAAGCCACCTTCGCACTTGGTGTTTCTTCTTTTGAGGATACTCCTCCCCGATACCAACAGGGTATCCCCGTTGGATATCGGGTATCCTGGATACCGTTGCCTCTTTCAAATCTTAAAAACACAAAAACAAAGACTTGAACAAAACAGAACAGCAACAGCAAAGAAAAAGGAAATGAATTTTAAAAAAAATGCAAGACAGGGCCAGCCCCATGGCGTAGTGGTTAAGTGTGCGTGCTCCGCTGCTGGCCGCCCAGGTTCTGATCTCGGGTGTGCTGATGCACCGCTTGTCAGGCCATGCTGTGGCGGCGTCCCACATAAAGTGGAGGAAGATGGGCACGGATGTTAGCCCAGGGCCAGTCTTCCTCAGCAAAAAGAGGAGGATTGGCAGCAGATGTTAGCTCAGGGCTAATCTTCCTCACAGAAAAAAAAAAAAAGCAAGAGCCTTCTTCCAGTGACTTTTCCTGGCCACGCTATTTAAAATTGTACCTCCCTCTCTTTGAAATATATTTGCTCTCCCTCTCCCCTGCTTTCATTTTCTCCATAGCATTTATCACCTTCACACAAGGTGGTGTGGTGTGTGTAGAGTGTGTTCGTGTGTGTGTAATTTACTGGTTTATCATCTTCTTCTCCCCAGTTGAATGTAAGCTTCATATCTGCAGGGATTTTTGTCCGTTTTGTCCACTGTTGTATTTGCAGCACTTCAAATAATGCTCGTACAATTAAATGTTTGACAAATATTGCAAAATGAGTAACTAAGTAACACAAAGTTTGAAAACATGAGAGTCTTTTTCACATCCATACCTTATTCATTATAATCTGCTTAGTGACTTGTGACCACTGAGGAATGCCTGAGTTTTAGATTAGGCGTCATGAACGAAGAAGTACCCTTGTCAACTTGACAAATTAAACGTTTTACTAATATCATTCTTATTGAACCCAATCTTCCTGATTTATACGTATAGCCAGATACTTCCTTAGAAATTCTAGGAGTACTAAGGAGATTAATGAGGTAAAGTATGAAGTATTTTATTTCCTCTTAAGAAAATGAGCTACACATACGTCTGTGAAACCTCACTTACATAACAAGTAATGAATCCAGGTAAGCAAGACTCATATGGTCAAACTAAGGCATACAATTGATTTATGGGGAGAACTTAAAGAGACTTTTAAAAAAATCTAGTGAGTAGAAAAATAGAAAAGCAGAAAAATACCTTAGTAATTTTTCCCAAATTTCACAACATTAAATCTACAGGACAACATAAACTATTGGGATTCAATAGGATAAATTGCTGCCTTTAATGTAATTGGCTGTGCCTCGGTGGCCTAGTCACCCAGCGTCTCCATGTGAGAGATGATTGCTCAATCTGATTTCAGATCTCACATAGCTACAGGGTGGAGCTCAAAGAGATGGGCTTTGACTTCAGTAAGTCCTGGTTAATGACCCAAGTTCCATATATTACTAGCTGCGGAACTTCCTCAAGCCTGTTTTCTTATATCTGAAAGCGAGATTATTGACCTCATATGACTAATATGAAGATTAGAAATAGCAGGTGTAAAGAATCACACACATAACAGGGACTCAGCTGATGGTAGAGAACCCTGTGCTAAATGCTTCCTAAGGAGACAAGTGCTTGGACTTCATCTCAGAACAGTTCATGGAGGCTGAATATGCAAAGACTCTGTCTGCAAGATTTCTGTAAATTTTGAAGGACTTCTGAGCTTTGGGGGCGTGCTAGAGAGATTTACAGGACTGAAGATACAGAATACTTAATGTATATTGTTACAACAATGAAAACATGAACTAACAATTTGGACATGTTTTTAAATATGATGATTTCAAATAAGTTATTTTATTTATGATTATAAAAATATTTATGTATGACATATATAATACATAAAAAAAGAAATCATGTACATTAGCTAACATTTGCTGGGTTTTTCTAGGCTCTTCTACGTATCCAAATGAATAGGAAACATCAAAACACATAACAACAGCCCAATTCTGCCTAAGGAAAGAGGAGGAGAGCACACTCTGAAGAAGCAGCAGAAAGCAGCGAAGAGGGAAAGGAGGCTGTGCCAAGTTAATGTGTACACTAGACATATGTCCATGTGAGAAGAGGGAAAATGAATTAGAATGTGAAAAAATATGCAGCTATGGCTTCCAAATACATTTATCACTGCAAGTTGCCTTTGTAACAAGCTCATGGTATGGATTCTATCCTTATCCTTATTTCACATATGAGGAAACCAAGGAACAAAAAGGTTAAATTATTTGCCCCAGTTCACACAGCTAGTAAGTGGTGCAGCCAGTTACACATCCAAGAAGCATGACTCGGCACACTTAAGGACCAAAATATGCATTTAAGACAATCTACATGCTTATATTTTTATCCTTTAGAATATGAATGACTAAAGTGGTATATCTACTCTTATGTGTGTGACCATCACATTCCTTTCTTTGAGACTGACACTGTTTATTAACATATTAAGGCTCTGAGAAACCCATAGTTAAAATAAACCATTTAACTTTAACAGCTAAAGAAACAAACTTACCCATGTGTGGAAATAATATATTTTCCTTTGCACATCTATCGAGAGCCCTTGATGTGGTTTTCCTTTAATGCTACCTTGGGAAGTGTGACTTGAGGTCATTCTCAAATTAGGACCCAGGGGTGATGTCAGCAAATTTCCTTCTTAGATTCAGCACACTAATTAGCTTTGTGGATCCTGGTCATGTCTTCATTAGCTTGAGTTCTTCCTTGGCACAATTTCTGACATAGTCCTGATGCAGATGTCATTTTTGGTTTTCTTCCGAAATTTTTCCTTCGAACTAGGGAACTTTAACTTGCAGGCTTATGGTATTATAGCAAAATATTTTCCATTAAGTAAACCTTGCCTCAAGTATTTTTTTTCAAGTATTTTTTATCAATAAGGAGTCTTAAGAAAAGGTTTCAAAGTAAAGATTTAATATTTAGCATGTTTTAAGATTCTCAGTTGAAATTTTAAAATAGAAAAGTTGAGCTCAAAAATAAGTCAGCTTGCTTTTTAATTGAGAACATGCAGGATGTTTGGGGGCACAGTCTCAAGCTTGCTAAGTCTTCTTTACCCTTGCAGCCTCTTCTGCAGATGAGACAGCCAGGTCAGATTCTGAGTGTGATTCCACGCATCCTCCTACTCTCGCTATTCAAATGAATAGGAAACATCAAAACACATCAAAATGGCTCAAATCTGTCTGACAGATAGGGAGGAGGGCACACCTGAGGAGAGAGTAGAAAGTAGTGAAATGGGAAAGAAGGCTGTGCCAAGTTGATGTGCACACTAGACATCTATATGAGAAGAGGAAAATGAATTGGAATGTGAAAAAATATGCAGCTATGGCTTTAGAATACTGATTTTGTCCTTGGACAAGGCACTTTACATCTCAGTGCCTCAGTTTCTTTATCTGTAAACTGGGTTCCCACGTTTTTCTGATTCTACTTTTAACTTTATAGTTTGTGCTAGAGAACTCCTTATTCTACACACGTAACCTGGTTCCTTCCAAAGAAAGTTACCAAAAATGTGGATAATTAAGATAAAATAAATTCTAGAAATCAAAGAATAATCAAGATAAAGTATTAAGATGAGATCACAAAGTGAGCACATAGAAGTCATGCATGCAGCAAGGACTTGCACAATTCTCAAAGAAGGGCTATTAGTTGAGTTTAGAGTATCCTAGAAGCTAATGCCAAACGAGAAAAACTGGAGGTTAGAAGTTTCATATTGTGAAAAAGCACTACTTTCAGGTGCTTAGAAGCAGAAAGGCATTTTTGGTGACAACATGTGGAATAAACCTGACGTGAGCTCCCTGTGAGGGGCTGCACGTATGGTCCTGGTAACAGCAGGAATGTGGAGCATGATCCTGCATTACACCTGTGTGAGCAGCTCTCCAACCTATGTTCTTTTACAATCATCATAAATATAAGTAGCATCTTCGATGACGTCTCCACAATTAATATACTAGAAACAAGACTTTCAAAATGGCTATTTCTAATAACATCTATCAAAATTAAGTCTATTTTTAGTCACTGTGATTTTTCTGGGTATCATGTCAGTGACTCGGACTCTCTAACTCCAAGAATATTAACTAGTGTTTGTTGCTCAAATAATGGAGACAGCATAGCTTCTACCAGCAAAAAGTTTCTGATTTGGAGGAAAACAAATTACTTGATTTGAAATACCATTAACTACACTTAAGATAATACCCTTAAGTGACTTTTATAGCTTAGCATACTCTTGACTACCCACGCTCAGTAGGAAATGTGCTTTCCCCACTCCCTGTTTTAGTAGCGATACTGCAGTAGAAAGAACACTCCACCTGCTGCGCTTGTGGCTCTGATCTTTCCTGCTCCAATCTCATATGCTCATCTGTATGAAAAAGTTAATGGTGTCTGACTTGTATGTGTAGTGATGATTAATATTAAATTTATTTTATCCATTTTAGAAGTATTTACAGGATGGCTACTATTTCAGGGACCAATGTAGACATTAAATCAGAAATGGAAGAACATGGTTATTATCTAGTGATAATGTATACGAAACCTGTAAAATAACATTTAAATATTATTTATTTTTGTTATTGCTCAGAGACAGTGCTTCTGTTTTAACTAAAAAAGGAATATAGGAGATATTAGGTCTGAGTATGAGTAACAGTTATGGTGATTACTAATGCAATGTCTCCTTTGTCTTCCAAACTCTTCTCATCTGCTCGCTGGTGTTTAGAAGACTAGATGGCAAAGTCACTACAGCTACAATTTGCTTGAAATGTAGCAATGTGTCTGAGGGAAGCCCCAGAGATTACATTTCCTGGTAAGATATACCTGAGTAGTGCATATTTGTTCATAAAAAATTCATGTGGAATTGTGGTAGGTGATCTGATATACACAAATAATTACAGAACATAATCCATATCCTAATTTGGTAGAACAGATAGAGTTAATTATGAGGAACTATAAATTTATTCATTTATTGGAACATTGTGTGGAGTGCAAAAGAATGCACTGTCTGGGCAGACTATAATTGCAACATTACTTCCTCTATGGATGGAAACTTTTTAAAATAGTCCTCCTTCCTCTAGGCAGATGCAGTCTCCTACCGGCGAACACAGCTTGTAGCCAACATGTGCTGAATATCAGCTCCCACTCACCCCCACAGCCAGCCAGCTTTGGTCAGGTCCCAAAACACAGGAGAGTAGGTGCAGTCCTGTGTTAGTGCCACTAGAATGAATGCGAGAGCAGCAAAAGATTAATTAGAAAATTAGTAAAGCAATATTGCCTTTAAGATATTCAAAGAAGAAAAGCTCTCTTTAGGCTGTTTTTTTTTTTTTTTTCCAGGAAAGCTTTATGAAAGGTGAAGAAAGAGTAATTGCATTTTGAAGAATAGATAGGATTTGCATAGGTGGAGAAAATCATAGAGATATCTTCAGTGGGGTAGCTGAAACAGGTTGAACAAAAGTATGAAGATGGGAGAGGGAAATTTGTGGGAACAGCTGGTAAAAGCATTTGGTTGGAACTGATGTTTTGAGAGTGAGAATTAGGATATAAGAGTGGAAATGCAACTTGGTGCCAGCTGACAGAGGGCGTTGAATATTAGACTAAAGAATTTAAACTCGATCCTTTAGGCAACAGCAAATCATTACAGCATTTCGATAAAATGATTGGTATAATTAAAAGGAATCATTTTGGAAAATACCAGTACAATGGAAAGGATTTTTTTCCACTTAAAATGGAAACCAGTAATACCTGGTTGTTATAGAGGAATGCAAAATTGCAGACAAGGTAAATAAAATCACCTCTAATTCAACTACACAGAGGTAATGATTACTAATGCTTTAGTGTATTTAAATCTAGATTCATTCCATGCATATAAGTGTATATATTATAAAATGGTGTCACATTGTGCTTAATATTTTAAAAATGTTTTGTCATTTAACAAGATAATATGGATTTATAGTTAATAAGGAGCAGTAGATTTAAAATTTAAACACTCACCTTTTGTTAAAACTCCATAGAAATTACACACACACACACACACACGTGTATTCAATATAAGTATAAAGAATATAAACATAAACTGTTATTTGGACACAAGATAGAATAAAGATGAAAAACAAGGAAGAAGGCTAAAGTCACAGACAGAGGCAAACCTCAATCACAACTGATTAAAGAAAAAGCGTAAATAAACTTTGAATTTTGGGTTTGAAAATTTGAAAATAATTATATATATAATAGAGATTTAAAAGTCAAAAGAAGAAATATGAAAAATTTCAAATCAATACATAAGAAAAAATGAAAATGACATTTTCTATCAATATATAAGATAATAAATAACTACACAAAAAAATATGAAATCTGAATATGTCCAAAACCATCAGAGAAATTATCAGCAGGTAAAAGTCACCACAAAATGTTATTATTTTTTTAACAAATCTTTTTATTTTTTGAGGAAGATTGGCCCTGAGCTAACATCTGTTACCAATCTTCCTTCTTTTTTCTCCCTGAAGCCTCAGTAGATAGTTGTATGTCATAGTTGCACATCCTTCTAGTTGCTCTATGTGGGACACCACCTCAGCATGGCTTGATGAGTGGTGCGTAAGTCCACACCCGAGATTCGAACCAGCGAACCCTGGGCCTCCAGAGCAGAGCACACGAACTTAACCACTACGCTACTGGGCCCGCCCACCAAAAAATATTATTAGTTCAAGAATGTTTTCTAAGCAAGTATTAGTAAACTTTCAAGGAAGTAACAATTCCTACATTACACAAATTTTTTCAGAGAAACAAAATATGAGTATTTGTTTAATAAATGAAAAGAAATAGTTCACAAACTTTATAAAGACAGAATAATGTTGAAACCAAACAGAATAAGAAGAGATAAAAAATATAAACTTTATGTCAACTCTCTTCCTGAAAAATATGAATTAATAAATGAATTATAATAATAGGAAGCACATACCATTTCACATATATTAATTTACTTAATCATCAAAAACACGTTATGAGTTAGGTGTCATATTTTACATTTTATAAAGGAGAGACCTGAGTTACAAGAAGATTAAATATACTTTTGTTCATGGTCCCAAATACTTGTGACAGAACAAGGTAGTCAAGTCAAAAGTAGCTGTGTTCTTACTCGTCCAGTATATTTCACCTCTATATTAAATAAAATATGGTGAATCAAATGCAATAATATATTTAGAAAAAAGTCTTCTATGGCCAAATAGAGTTTATCCCAAGTATACATTATATTTCAAGAAAAGGTAATCTATTAATGTCATACATATTATTAATATATTAAAGGATAAAATGTAATTGTATCAATACATGGAAATAAACCATTTGATAAAACCCACAGCTAACATCACATTTAACGGTGAAAGCCTAAAACTTTTCCCCCTAAAGTGAAGAACACACTAGGCTGGCCACTCTCACCAGTTCTATTTAATATTTTACTGAAGAGTCTAGCCAAGGAAATTATGCAACAAAAAGAAAAAAGGCATTGAGATTGAAAAGAAAGAAATAAAGCTATCTCTATTTTTATTTTTATATTATATTATATTTTTATTTTTATATTATATGATCTTATCTATAGGTAATCCTTAGAAATATGTAAGAAAATTTAGAGCAAATAAATAAGTTCAGCAAGGTTTCCAGATACAAGATCAATATACAAAAATCAATTTGAATTCTATACACTACCAATGAACAATCTGTAAATAAAATTAAGAAAATAATTCCATTTACAATAGCAAAAAAATAAATAAATAGAAATAAACATAAAAGTGCAACAGAGGATTGACATCAGCAACATGGCAGAGTGAGCTGTTCTCTGTGTCTCTCCCCCTTTGAACTACAACTAAACGGCCATTCACTGATCAGCAGAGGATACCCACACAGCACATCAGGATGCCTGAGAGGCTTGAGCAGCTATATATCTGAAGGTGGATGGACTAAAACACCGAGGAGGTGGTGGAGATAGGTGAGCACCCTCTGGACCTCAGGAAGCCCAGCGCACACGTGTGACTACTTTCCTGGCTGGAGTGATCATAGCACCACTGTGGCCCCGAGGGTGAGAGCATGCCTCAATGTGACTGTGGAAACAGGTGATGACAGCCCTGAGCCCTGCATGTGATCACTTTCTCGTCTAGTGGGAGAGCCCTTAGGGCCACGCAGCCCACAGATAGTGGCACAGGATTGGATCCAGTGGGGAAGCCCCGCCTACCAAGCACAAAGGCCGGTGCTACCTAGGAGCAGAGGGTGGCTGACCTGCCGTTCAGGTGAACAATCTCCCGGCTGCCACAAATGCCCATAGTACTGCTGTGGCCCCAAAGTGGGGAAGCATGTCTCAGTGGGACTGTGGGAGCAGGCAGCAGTAGCCCTGAGCCCTCATGTAATCACCCTTTTGTCTAGTGGGAGAAACCACAATCCCACTGACGTCCCAGGGAGTGGCTTTGGCTCAGTCCCAGAGGGGAGGTCCCACCCACTAAGCACAATGGCAGGTGCGACCTAGGAGCAGAGGACAGCTGAGATCCCAGTCTGGGTGAATAAGCTCCTGGCTGCTGTGAATGCACATAGTGCCACTGTGGCCCTGCAGCAGGGATCACAAGTTGATAGGTCTGTGGGAGCAGGCAACAGTAATCCTGAGACCCCCACATGACTACTTTCCCATTTGGTGGGAGACCCCAGAGGGCTGCTGCAACCCCAAGGAGTGGCCCAAGCTTGGACGGGCACAGCTGACAAGGATCGCAGCAGTGGGCTCAGATTACACAGTGCTTTTAGAGATGAAAAACACAATGGATGAAATAAAGAAAAATCTGGAGTCCTTAAACAACAGAACTGACAAAACGAAGGATAGAATTAGCAATCTGGAGGATAGGAACACAGAAATGCTTCAGGTGGAGGAAGACAGAGAACTTAGACTAAAAAGAAATCAAGAAATTCTCTGAGAAACATCTGACTCAATTAGGAAATGCAACATAAGGATTATAGTTATTCTAGAGGGAGAAAAGAGGGAAAAAGGAGCAGAGAACTTGTTCAAAGAAATAATAACTGACAACTTCCCAAACCTGGAGAAGGAGCTTGAATTACATATTAAAGAAGCCAACAGGACACCTAATTACATCAATGTAAAAAGACCTTCTCCAAGGCATATATTAGTAAAGCTGGCAAAAGTCAACGATAAAGAAAAAATATTAAGGGCAGCAAGGCAGAAGAGAATAACCTATAAAGGAAGCCCTATCAGGCTTTCAGTGGATTTTTCAGCAGAAATCTTACAGGCTAGGAGAGAGTGGAATGATACATTCAAAATTCTAAAAGAAAAAATCTTTCAGCCAAGAATACTATATCCAGTGAAAATATCCCTCAGATATGATGGAGAAATAAAAACTTTCCCAGATAAACAAAAGCTGAGGGAGTTCCTTGCCACAAGACCCCCCCTACAAGATTTGACCAAGAAAGCTCTCATAACTGAAAAAAGAAAGAAAGAAAGAAAGAAAGAAAGAAAGAAAGAAAGAAAGAAAGAAAGAAAGAAAGAAAGAAAGAAAGAAAGAAAGAAAGAAAGAAAGAAAGAAAGAAAGAAAGAGTTTACAAAGCCTTGAGCAAGCAGATAAATAGGCAGATGAAAATTGCAGCTCTCTGTCAGAACAGATTAGCAAACACTTAATTATAACTCAAGATAAAGGGAAGGAAAACATTGAAAATAAATATTATCACTTCATTTCGACCACAAATTCACAACACATAATGGAATAAGTTGTGATAACTACAACTTAGAACAGGAGAGGAAAAGGGATGAAACCTGCTTAGACTGAGGGTACAAGAGGCTATCAGAGAATGGACTATCTCATCTATAAGATCTTTTATAGAAACCACACAGTAACCACTAAACAAAAAATCAGAACAAAGACACAAATGATAAATAAAGAGAAAACCATCATAGAGAGCCACCAAACTGAATTAGCAGTCCAAAATGCATGGGATGAGAAAAAAGGGAAATACATAACAACTGAAAAACAAGAGATAAAATGGCAGTATTAAGCCCTCATATATCAATAATCACTCTAAATGCAAATGGATTGAATTCCCCAGCCAAAAGACACAGAGTGGCTGGATGGATTAACAAACAAGACCCAACAATTTGCTGCCTCCAGGAAACACATCTCAGCTCTAAAGATAAACACAGGCTCAGAGTGAAGGGATAGAAGATGACTCTCCAAGCTAATAGCAAACAAAAGAAAGCAGGTGTTGCCACACTTATATCAGACAAAGTAGACTTCAAGATAAAAATGGTAATAAGTGACAGAGAGGAGCAATATATAATGATAAAAGGGACACTCAACAAAGAAGACATAACACTTATAAACATATATGCACCCAAAACAGAAGCACCAAAGTACATAAAGCAACTTTTAACAAACCTAAAAGGAGATATCAACAACAACACAATAGTAGTAGGGGACCTAACACCCCACTTACATCAATGGATAGATCCTCCAGACACAAAGTCAAAAAGGAAATAGTGGACTTAAATGAAAAACTATACAAAATGGACTTAACAGCTATATATAGAGCACTCCATCCAAAAAGAGCAGATTACACATTCTTATCAAGCATGCATGGAACATTCTCAAGGATAGACCATATACTGGGAAACACGGCAAACCTCTGTAAATTTAAGAAGACTGAAATCATAACAATCATCTTTTCCAACCACAATGCTATGAAACATGAAATCAACTACAAGAAAACAGCCAGGAAAGTGACAAAGATGTGGAGACTAAACAACACGCTACTGAACAACAAATGGACCATTGAAAAAATTAAAGGAGAAATCAAGGAATATCTGGCAACAAATGAAAATGAAAATACACCATACCAACTCATATGGGATGCAGCAAAAGTGGTCCTGAGAGGGAAATTCATAGCAATACAGGCCCACCTTAACAAATAAGAAAAATCCCAGATAAGCAATCTTAAACTACACCTAACAGAATTAGAAAAAGAAGAACAAACAAAGCCCAAAGTCAGCAGAAGGAGGGAAATAATAAAAATTAGAGCAGAAATAAAAGAAATTGAAACAAAAATAAAACAGTAGAAAGAATCAATGAAACAAAAAGCTGGTTCTTGTAGAAGATAAACAAAATTGACAAACCTTAGCCAAACTCCCCAAGAAAAAAAAAAGAGAAGGCTCAAATAAATAAAATTAGAAATGAAAGAAGAGAAATCACAATGGATGCCACAGAAATACAAAGGATTATAAGAGAATACTATGAAAAACTATATGCCAACAAATTGGACAATCTAGAAGAAATGGATAAATTCTTAGACTCATACAACCTCCCAAAACTGAATAAAGAAGAAATAGAGAATCTGAATAGACCAATCACAAGTAAAGAAATTGAAACAGTAATCAAAAACCTTCCAAAAAATAAAAGTCCAGTACCAGATGGCTTTTCTGGAGAATTTTACCAAACTTTCAAAGAAGATCCAACATCCATCCTTCTCAAACTATTCCAAAAAATAGAGGAAGATGGAACACTTCCTAACAATTTCTATAAGGCCAACATCACTCTGATCCCAAAGCCAGACAAGGACAATACAAAGAAGGAAAATTACAGGCCAATATTGCTGATGAATGATACATCATGATCAAGTGGGATTTATAGCAGGGACACAGGGATGCTTCACCATCCGCAAGTCAATCAATGTGATACAACACATTAATAAAATGAGGAATCAGCCTGACCCCGTGGCTTAGCAGTTAAGTGCGCGCGCTCTGCTGCTGGCAGCCCGGTTTCAGATCCTGGGCACGCACCGACGCACCGTTTCTCCGGCCGTGCTGAGGCCGCGTCCCACATACAGCAACTAGAAGGATGTGCAACTGTGACATACAACTATCTACTGGGGCTTTGAGGGAAAAATAAATAAATAAAATTATAAAAAATAAAACGAGGAATAAAAACCACGTGATCATCTCAGTAGATGCAGAGAAAGCATTTGATAAGATCCAACATCCATTTATGACAAAAACTCTCAACAAAATTGGTATAGAAGGAAAGTACCTCAATATGATAAAGGCCATATATGACAAACCCACAGCCAACATCATACTCAGTGGGGAAAAACTGAAAGCCATCCCTCTGAGAAGAGGAAAAAGACAAGGGTGCCCACTCTCACCACTCTTATTCAGCATAGTATTGGAAGTTCAGGCCAGAACAATTAGGCAAGGAAAAGGAATCCAAATAGGCAGTGAAGAAGTGAAACTCTTGCTGTTTGCAGACGACATGATTTTATATATAGAAAACACTAAAGAATCTATCAGAAAACTATTAGAAATAATCAACAACTACAGCAAAGATGCAGGGTACAAAATCAACTTAAAAAATCAGTTACATTTCTATACTCTAAGGACGAACTAATAGAAAGAGAACTCAAGAATACAATCCCATTTACAATCACAACAAAAAGAATGAAATATCTAGGAATAAATTTAACCAAGGAGGTGAAAGACATATACAATGAAAACTATAAGACATTATTGAAAGAAATCGATGGTGACATAAAGAAATGGAAAGATATCCCATGCACATGGATTGGAAGAATAAACATAGTTAAAATATCCATACTACCTAAAGCAATCTACAGATTCAATGCAATACCAATCAGAATCCCAATGTCATTCTTCACGGAAATAGAACAAAGAATCTTAACATTCATATGGGGCAACAAAAGACCCCGAATAGCTAAATCAATCCTGAGAAAAAACAACAAAGCTGGAGGCATCACAATCCCTGACTTCAAAACATACTACAAAGCGACAGTAATCAAAACAGCATGGTACTGGTGCAAAAACAGACACACACATCAATGGAACAGAATTGAAAATCCAGAAATAAAACCACACATCTATGAACAGCTGATCTTCGACAAAGGAGCTAAGAACACAGAATGGAGAAAGGAAAGTCTCTTCAATAAATGGTGTTGGTAAAACGGGACAGCCACAGGCAAAAGAATGATAGTAGACCATTTTCTTCCACTGTACACAAAAATTAACTCAAAATGGGTTAAAGACTTGAAGGTAACACCTGAAACTATAAAACTCCTAGAAGAAAATATAGGCAGAACACTCTTTGACATCAGTCTTAAAGGGATATTTTCGAATCCCATGTATACTCAGATAAGGGAAACAAAAGAAAAAATAAACATCTGGGACTTCATGAGACTAAAGAGCTTCTGCAAGGCAAATGAAACCATGATCAAAATGAAAAGACAACCCACCAACTGGGAGAAAATGTTTTCAAATCATACATCCAACAAGGAGTTAATCTCCATAATATATAAAGAACACACACAACTGAACAACAAAAATACAAATAACCTGATCAAAAAAATGGGCAGAGGATATGAACAGACATTTTCCCAAGGAAGATATACAGATGGCCAATAGGCATATGAAAAGATGTTCAACATCACAAATCATCAGGGAAATGCAAATCAAAACTACATTAAGATATCACCTTATACCCATGAGAATGGCTATAATCACCAAGACAAAAAATAACAAATGTTGGAAAGGATATGGAGAAAAGGGAACCCTCATTCACTGCTGGTGGGTATGCAAATTGGTACAGCCTCTATGGAAAACAGTATGGAGATTCCTCAAAAAGTTAAAAATGGAAATACCTTATGATTCAGCCATCCTACCTCTGGGTATTTATCCAAAGAACTTGAAATTAACAATTCAAAGAGGCTTATGCAACCCTACGTTCATTGCAGCATTACTCATTATAGCCACACAGTGGAAGCAACCCAAGTGTCCATCGACAGATAATTGGATAAATAAGATGTGGTATATATATACAATGGACTACGACTCAACCATAAAAAAGACAAAATAGTCCCTTTTGCAACAACATGGATGGACTTGGAGGGTATTATGTTAAGTGAAATAAGCCAGACAGAGAAAAACAAACACTATATGAGTTCACTCATATGTGGAATATAAACTAACACACGGACAGAGAGAATAGTTTGGTGGTTACCAGTGGGAAGGGGGTTGGGGGGTGGGCACAAGGGGTAAAGGGGCACATCTATATGGTGACTGACAAATAATAATGTACAACTGGAATATCACAATGTTATAAACTATTATGATATCAATAAAAAAAAAGAAGTGTAAGACTTGTACAATGAAACCTACAAAACATCACTGAAAGAAATTAAAGACGTACTAAACAAATGGACAGATCTATCATATTTGTGGTTGGAAGATTTAACATTGTTAAAATGGCAGTCCTGTCCAAATTGATCTACAGATACAACATAATTCTATCAAAACCAGCTGGATTTTATTTTTTTTTTGGAATTTGACAAGCTAGTCCTAAAATTTATACAGAAATGCAAGAGACCCAGAATAGCCAAAACAATGATGAAAAAAAGAACAAAATTGGAAGACTTCTGAATTCACCTTCTGAATTCAAAATTCAACAAAGCTACAATAATCAATGCTGTGTGTTATTGGAATAAGAATAGACAAACCGAGTAATGGAATGGAAATGAGTGTTCAGAAATAAAACCATACATTTTGAGGCAACTGATTTTTGACAAGAGTGTCAAGACAATTCAGTGGGAGAAAGAATAGTCTTTTCAACAAATTACGCTGGGACATCTGGATATCCTCATGTGAAAGAATGAATTTTGACTCCTACCTCATACCATATACAAAAATTAACACAGAAAGTATCAAAAACCTGTAAAAACTAGAACTATAAAACTCTTAGAATAAAACATATGTGTAAATATTTGTGAACTTGAGTGGGGTAATCGTTTCTTAGATATGATTCCTAAAACCCAAGCATACTATACATATATATATATATAAATATAAATTGGATATCATCAAAATTAAAAATGTTTGTGCATCAAAGGATACTATCAAGAAAATGAAAAACAACCCACAGAAAGGGTGAAAATATTTTCAATTCATATATCTGGTAAGAGTCTAGTATCTGGAATACATTAAGAATTCTTACAAACAAAGGGACAAATAACCTGATTAAAAAACGAGCAAAGGACTTGAATAGACATTTTTCCAAAGAAGATATACAAATGGCCAACAAACACATGCAAACATGCTTAACCTCACAAGTCAAAACCACAAGATACCACTTCATACCCATTAAGATGGCTGTAATCAGTAAGTCAGATAATAACAAGTGTTGACAAATCTCTAGAGAAATTGGAAAGCTCATATATTGCTTGTTGGAATGTAAAATGGTGCAGCTCTTTTGTAAAACAATCTGTGAGTTCCTTAAAAAGTTAGATATAGAGTTATCATATGACCCAACAATTCTACTCCTAGATATATATGCATGAGAACTGAAAACATGTGTTCACACAAAAATTTGTATATGAATGTTCAAAGCAGCATTATTCATAATAGCCAAAAATGGAAATAACTCAAATGTCCATAAACTAAGGACTGGATACACAAATTGTGGTATAGCCATACAATGGAAGACTATTTGGCCATTAAAAGAAATGAAATATTAATATGAGTTACAATATGGATCCATTGTTAAACATTATGCTTAGTGAAAGAAGCCAGACAAAAAGGCCACATATGGTATAATTTAGTTTCCATGAATTGTCCAGAAAAAGTAGATCTAAGAGGCTGAAATCAGACTCGTGGCTGTCAGGTCTGGGAGAGGGGTGAATGAGGAATAACTGCTAGAAGATAGGGGGTTTCTCTTTGGGAGTGATGTAAATATTCTGAGCACTAGATAGTGGTGATGGTTACACAACCTTGTGAATATACTAAAAACCTAAAAAGTATAAAAATATACACTTTACAAGGGCGAATGTAATGATATGTGAATTACACATCAATAAAAAAAAGATGCCAAATCTAAATGTGAAGTACCATCCTAGATTGGATCCTGGAGCAGAAATACAAGTTGCTGTAAAGGATATTATTGAGACAATTGGCAAAACTTGAGTGAACTCTGTTCTTTAGACAATAGTATTGAATCAATGTTAAATTTCCTGTTTTGTGATAATTTGAGGAGTTGCACTGAAGTCCTCAATGGGCAAGTGGTCCAATGATTGCTGCTTGCTCTCCAATGCTTCAGAAAGAAAGAGTAATAAATCAAATATGGCATAGGGAAATTCTTGGTACTTTTCTTGTCATTTTTATGTAAGTTCGTAATTGTTTCAAAATAAAAATGCTTGCCATAAAGTCAAAAAACAGGTGGAAGAAAAAAAAGAAAAAGAAAACCCAATCTATCTAGCAGCATATGGATATGGTCCTTTCTAAAAAGAGAAGTTAAATTCAATGATTCTTTGAGGTTGTTTTAAGTTTTCCCAGCCTGCTATTAACAGTGAATTTATAACATGTCAGATTAGCTATGGAAACAAAAGATTCCCACTATCCTTTAGAAAAAAAGAAAGCAACACATTGATATTTATCTGATGGATTTACAGAATTAATTTTCCTATCTCTATTTGAATTTATTTATTTACATTAACGGAGTTTATAAAAGATGGATGATGATTTTGTGATTTTGATGAACTTCAATCAAAATTCAAGATAAATGAAAAAAGTTATGAAATGATAATATGGATTAAATATTGATGTAGAGATTATGTTTATATTTCCTGACTTTGCTTCATTTTACCTATTATTAGTGATGTTTCTGAATCAGCAAACATTAGTATTTTATTTTCAAGTCTCAGGTTTTGTTTTTTTTCCTACCTCTATGATTTATTGGATGATTGTTGACATAGCTTTACAGTTGAATTTTTCACTGATAAATTTTAGTAGCTATTAGAAATGTGAGTTTCTATCAAGGCCAAGAAAAAAATGTGGATGATGAAAATAATGCATTTTTATCCAACTTCAGATGAAAATAAAAATTAATCATCATTTTCTCCCCATTAGTTATACCAACATCTCTTTTCTATTGTGAAATGTCTAAAGTCAGGGTGTATTAGTGTATTAACTGTAAAATATGAGACCAATATTGTCAGGTCCTGCCTAGCATCTTCAAGTCTCCCGATCGGCTCTTGTACTGTGGGTCTGGTACCACAATAAGGAGGCCTCCGTTACCTCACTCCCTCACAGCTTTAACCTGCACTGCTCACCGTGGCTGCCTTGTACTCCACTTCTCCCATTTCTTCCCCCATCTTTCTTGCTTCTGAAGCTGTTTCTCACTGAAGGCCTTAGGAGACCCGTAATAGCCTATATTTACAATATGCTTATAATACGCCAGGTATCGAGTTGAGCACTACATCATTTAACCCTCACAAACATTATATCATTTTATTCTCACAAAAACATGGTGAAGCAGGTGGGTTTCCAGTTCTGCCAAGGCTTAGTCATGCCATTCCTCCCAAGTCTTCTCTGGGACAGCTACAGAGCCCTGAACCTGAAACCACAACCAAGTATAGGAAGTTTCTGAAAGGTGGGAAGAGGAAGGCACACTGCTTGGAGATCTCAGGACTTGAGGAATGACATGGCAGTGGGTTCCCTGCATTCTTTATTGCCCCACAGGGCCCTGCAGAAGCCTCCATTCCTGAACCACCAAAAGGCACAAACCAAAAAAGCTCCAAAAAAGCCTATTACCCCTAGCTGAACAGCCAGGGACAGAATAGCCTAACACTAGAAAAACTTTTTTGGCAATATACTTTCTACTGCAGCTAAATTCCAACAGAAAAAAAAAGTGTGTTGCTCACTCCCCACTGTGGTTTCACTGGGACTGAGCAGGAAGCTAACGCTTGGTGTTTCACCTTATCCTCTCACCTCCCTCCCTTTCTCCGACTCTTCCAAACAGGCAGAGTGTTCTCAGACTAACCCCACGAGGAGGTGAGCAGGGAGTATATCTTCCATTCCCTGCCTGGATCGTGTCATCAGGGAGCTGAGACTGCACTCCACCCAGCAGCAAGGAGACTTAACCAGACAGGGTAAGACAAAGCTATCGCCACTGGGCTTCACCAACTCCCCTTAAGGAGCCAGAAAAAGTTGGTGCAAGACGAGGCTAGTAAGCTTTTTATTTCTCTTCCCTATGATAAGAGAGACCTGTGGAGAGCTATATTTCTACCTCATTCAGCATGAACTAGAGGGAATGAGACATGAGGGGTGGGGGTAGATGGTGTTCCACTCCTACCTCCCTGATGCGAGAAGGGAACAGAGGAGAGCTGAACTCCTGCCCCACCCCCCAAATCTGCAGCAGCAAATCAGCCCTTCTTTTCCCCTCCCTAGTGGCAGCAGGACCCAGCAGGGAGCTGATCTTCCGCCTTTACTTGGAGGCAATGACAGATGAGAGTCCTTGCCCCACTTTGTTGGGGATGATGACAGTAGTGTGAGGAGGTAGCTGATTTCCAGCGCACTCCTCTGCAATGAGATAGTGATAGTCAGTTCCCCACTTTGCCAGGATGCTGTCAGCAGAATACTGAACAAACACACCAATTTGAGCCTTGCAGCCACACCTACCCAGTGAGACTACCAAAAAAGCTAGAATATAAATAGGACCCAGAGTTTCATAATATAATATCCAAAATGTCCAGGATATAATGAAAAATCACTCCTCATACCAAGGACCAGGAGAAACACGACATGAATGAGAAGAAAACATCAACAGATGCCAACACTGAGATTTATCAGACATGGGAATTACGTGATAAGAATTTTTAAGGATTCCATCATGAAAATGCTTCATCAGGCAATTACAAATAAAACAAGTAAAAAAATATGAAATCTCAACAAAAAAATAACATGTATAAGAAAGAACCAAATGGAAATTATAGAACTGAAAAATACGAGTTAACAATAAAACAAAACTGTTGGATGCGCTCAATAGTAGAGTGGAGATGGCAGGATAGACTCAGCAAACTGAAAGTGATAGAATTTACAAAATCTGGACGACCCTGAGAAAATAGACTAGAAAATAAATAGACAAGAGCCTGTGAGACCATTTTTACAAAAGCTAATACGCATGTCATTGGAGCCCCGGAAAGAAAGGAGGGAGAGGATGGGAACGAAAAAATAGTCAAAGAAATAATGCCTGCAGTTTTCAAATATGGCAAAAGAGATTCAAGAAACAGAGAGAACCACAAATAAGCTAAACCCAAACAAATCTACGTGAAGACACGTCATAATTAAATTTTTGAAAATTAAGGACAAAGAAAAAATCTTGAAAGCAGCCAGAGAGAAACCACACGCAGCTTCTAAGAGAACAGCTAATTGAATGCGGGCCGATTCCCATCTGAATCCAGGAAGGCCGGAAGGAAGAATTCTGTATGCAGCAAAAATATGTTTTCATGAATGAAGGGAAAATAAAGATATTCTCAGACAAAGGAGAACTATGAGATTTTATTCCTCGTGAAACCTACACCTAAAGAATTACGGGAGAATATTTTCTAAACAAACAACAACAAAACAATAACAAAAGAGTTGGAACTTCAGAAAGGAGAGAAGAATATGGAAATGGGTAAAAATAGGGGTAAATAAAAGACTATGTTCTGGGCCGGCCCGGTGGCGCAAGTGGTTAAGGACGCAAATTCCACTTCCGCGGCCCGGGGTTCGCCAGTTCGCATCCTGGGCGTGCACTGACGCACTGCTGGGCAAGCCATGCTGTGGCAGTGTCCCATATAAAGTGGAGGAAGATGGGCATAGAGGTTAGCCCAGGGCCAGTCTTCCTCAGCAAAAAAAAAAAAAAAAAAAGAGGAGGATTCGCAGATGTTAGCACAGGGCTGATGTCCTCACAAAAAAAAAAAAAAGACTATGTTCCTTCTCATGAATTTCTTAAATCATATTTGATAGTTGAAAGAAAAATTATAAACCCATTTGATGTGAAGCTCAATGGATGTAGAAAAAATACTTAAGATATTTATATTTGAGAGTGTAGAGAATAAAGATACTTAAATGAAAATAAGCTTTCTATACTTGAAGTTCTAAAAACGTCAATACCAGTAGACTTTTATAAGTTACACACACACACATACATATATACACACACACACGTTATACAAAGCAATATACTCATAAAAATTGCAAATACATCAAGATAGAATCCTAAAGAAAAATGTTCATATAACCCACAGAAAGGTAAGAAAAGAGAAACAGAAGGAAAAATAGAGGAAATAATCCAAAACCAAATAATAAAAGGCTAAATTAAGCCTGAATATATCAAGTAATTACCTTTAAACAGACACACACACACACAAACCAATCAAAAGAAACAGATTGGCAGTGGATTAAAAAAATGATTCAATGATATATTGTCTATAAGAAATTCACTTCAAATAAAGGGTGTAAGTAGGTTGAAAATAAAAGGAGGGAAAATGATGTACCATGCAAACTTTAATTAAAAAAAAAGCAGTAGTGCTATATATTAACTTCAGTTAAAGCAGATTTCAGAGCAAGGAAAATTACTATAAAGAGAGATATTACATAAAGATAAAAGTATCAATCCACGAGGGAGACAAAGACATCCTAAATGTGTACCCACCAAAACTATGTAAGAGCCTCAAAATACATTAAATAGAAATTAAAAGAGCTGAAAGAAGTAAACAAATCTAGAATCATGGTTGGAGACTTCAACATCCTAATCTGAGCAACTGATAAAAAGCTAGACAGAAAATTAGCAAGGGTATAGAAGAACTGAATAACACAGGAAAAACAGTGGATCTAATTTATATATATGTAACACTCGATCCAACAAGACAGGATACACATCACATTTTCTTTCAAGGGGCCATTCACCAAGATAGACCATATCCTGGGCCACAAAACAAACCTCAACAAATTTAAATTGATTGAAATTACACAGAGTATGTTCTCTGGCCAGAATAAAACCAAACTAGAAATGAATACAAGACAGACAACAGGAAAATATCTAAACATGTGAAGATTAAGCAACACATTTCTGAATAATCCATATATCAAAGACAAAGTCTCAAAGCAATTAAAAAATATGTAGAACTGAATGTAAAATGAAAACACAACATATCAAAATATGTTTTATTAGCTAGAAAGCACGGAGAGAAAATTTTATAGCACTAAATAGTCACATTAGATGATTGAAAGTTCTCAAATTAATAGTCTATGTTTCTACCTCAAGAAACTAGAAAAAGAATAGAAAAATAAACCCAAAGCAATCATAAACATGAAGTAATAAAGATAAGACCCAAAATCAATAACATTGAAAAAAGATAAAAGTGGTGAAAATTGTAACAAAAAGCTGGTTGTTAAAAAAATGTCAAGGCCAGTCGCAGTGGCCTAGTGGTTAAGTTTGGCACTCTCCACTTTGTTGGCCAGATCCTCGGCACGGACCTACGCCACTCATCTGTCAGTGGCCGTGCTGTGGTGGCGGCTCACGTACAAAAAGAGGAAGACTGGCAGCAGACATCAGCTCAGGGCGAATCTTCCTCAGCAAAAAGTAAATAAATAAATAGAATTGATAAACTTTCAGAAAAACTGACAGAAAAAAAGAGAGAAAACACAAATCACCAATATCAGAAATGAAACGGGATATCAGTACAGATCCTGCAGCCATTAAAATGAAATAACAGCATATTATTAACAACTGCATGCTCATAAATTCAACAACGTAGAAGAAATGAACCAATTCTTAAAAAACTACAAACAACCAAAACTCAAACAAAAATGCAATAGACAACCTGAATACTGTTATGCAGATTTAAGGAATTGATCTGTAATTTAAAGCTCCTGAAAAAGAAATCTTCAGGCCCAGATTGTTTCCCTGGATACTTATACCATTGTTTAAAGAAAAATTAATAGCCATTTTACACAATCTCTTCCAGAAAATAGAAGAGGAAGAAACACTTCCCAAGTCATTTTATGAGGCTAGTATTATTTTGATTCCAAAACCAGACTAAGACCCTGAAAAAAAAAATAAATAAACCCTACAGATAATATCTCTCATGAACTTCGATGCAGAATTCTTCAATAAAATATAGCAAACTCAGTCCACCAATGTCTAAAAAGAATTATATGAATTATATACCATTACCAAGCCAGACTTATTCCAGTTATGCTAAAGTGGTTTAAGATTCAAATACTGATCAATGTAATCCACCATAAGAACAGAATGAAGAAGAGAAATTATATAATGATATCAAAGGAGGCAAAAGAAGTATTTTACAAAATCCAAAATCCATTCATGTGCATTAACCCTTACCAAACTAGCCATAAAGAGGAACTTCAACTTGATAAAGAGCATATACAAAAATCCCCTACAGCTAACATTGTACTTAATACTAGAAGACTGAGTACTTTCTCTCTAAGATTGGGAACATGGCAAGGATCCACTTTCCCCGCTCTTATCCAACAAAGTATAGAATTTCTAGCCATTGCAATAAGAGAAGAAAGAAATAAAAAAATATATAGATTGAAAATAAATAAATAAAATTGCCACTATCTGCAGATGGTATGATTGTCTTTTAAAAATCCAAAGGAAACTAACAACATTAACAGTAAAAAATTCTAGAACTAATTAGTGAGTTCAGTAAGGCCACAGAATATAAAACTAACACACAAAAATCAATCACATTTCTATATACTAAAACATGTGGAAATAAAAATTAAAAACATCATACCATTTATAATTACTGCATAGAAAATAAGTATTTAGGGGGCCAGCCCCGTGGCTTAGTGGTTAAGTGCGTGCATTCCGCTACTGGTGGCCCGGGTTCAGATCCCGGGTGCGCACCGACACACCACTTCTCCGGCCATGCTGAG
Organism: Diceros bicornis minor; assembly: GCF_020826845.1. Lineage (NCBI taxonomy): Eukaryota > Metazoa > Chordata > Mammalia > Perissodactyla > Rhinocerotidae > Diceros > Diceros bicornis. The sequence continues at coordinate 8,775,177 of NC_080749.1, read as the reverse complement.
GCAGCATCCCACATACAGCAACTAGAAGGATGTGCAACTATGACATACAACCATCTACTGGGGGTTTGGGGACAAAATGGAGGAGGATTGGCAACAGATGTTAGCTCAGAGCTGGTCTTTCTCAGCAAAAAGAGGAGGATTGGCATGGATGTTAGCTCAGGGCTGATCTTCCTCACAAAAAAAAAAAATTAAGTATTTAGGTATAAACTTGACAAAATATGTATAGGATGTGTATGTTAAATATTACAAAGTATTGATGAAAAAAGAACAAAATAAACCTAAATAAATACATATCCAAGATTCGATGACCTGTCAATTCTCCCCAAATTGATCATTAGGTTTGATGTAATTCTTATCAAAATCCCAGCAGATACTTTTGCAGAAGTAAGCTCATAATAAAGTTTACATGGAAAGGCAAGCATCCTAAAATAGCTAAAACAAACAACAGTAAGAATAAAGTGGGAGGAATCACTGTACTCAATATTAAGGCCTGATACATATCTATAGTCAAGGTAGTGTCATGTTGGGAAAACAACAGACACATAGATCAATGAAACAAAATAGATGTCCCAGAAACAGACCCACACAAATATGCCCAAATGATTTGTTGTCAAAGATGCAAAAGCAATTCAATGAAGGAGAGCCTTTTCATCAAATGGTACTGGAGCAGTGGGACATCCATAAGCAAAATTTATAAAAGAACCTCAAGCTAAACCTCACACATTGTACAAAAATTAACTCATTGGGGAAAAGAAAGTCTCTTCAATAAATTGTATTGGGAAAACTGGATAGCCACATGCAAAAAAATGAAAGTAGACCCTTACCTTACACCATACACTAAAATTAACTCCAAATGGATTAAAGACTTGAATGTAAGACCTGAAACTATGAAACTTCCAGAAGAAAACATAGGCAGTACGCTCTTCGACATTAGTCTTAGCAACATCTTTTCAAACACCACGTCTGACCGGGCAAGAGAAACAATAGAAAAAATAAACAAATGGGACTACATCAAACCAAAAATCTTCTGTACAGCAAAGGAAACCATCAACAAAACGAAAAGACAACCTAACAATTGGGAGAAGTTATTTGCAAACCATACATCTGATAAGGGCTTAATCTCCAAAATATATAAAGAACTCATGCATCTCGACAACAAAAAAACTACCAACCCAATTAAAAGATGGGCAAAAGACCTGAACAGACATTTCTCCAAAGAAGATATACAGATGGCCAACAGACACTGCTGGTGGGAGTGCAAACTGGTGCAGCCACTATGGAAAACAGTATGGAGATTCCTCAAAAAATCAAGGATAGAACTACCATATGATCCAGCTATTCCACTGCTGGGTATTTATCCAAAGAACTTGAAAACACCAATTTGTAAAGGTACATGCACCCCTGCGTTCATTGCAGCGTTATTCACAATAGCCAAGACTTGGAAGCAACCTAAGTGCCCATCAAGGGACAAATGGATAAAGAAGATGTGGTATATATACACAATGGAATACTACTCAGCCATAAGAAACGATGAAATCCAGCCATTTCTGACAACATGGATGGACATTGAGGGTATAATGCAAAGTGAAATAAGTCAGAGGGAGAAGGTCAAATACCGTATGATCTCACTCATTAAGTAGTAGATAATAACAACAATAAACAAACACATAGGGACAGAGATTGGATTGGTGGTTACCAGAGGGGAAGGGGGGAGGGAGGAGGGTGAAAGGGATAATTCGGTACATGTGTGTCGTGATGGGTTGTAATTAGTATTTTGGTGGTGAACATGATGTAATCTATGCAGAAATAGAAGTATAATGATGTACACCTGAAATTTTTACAATGTTATAAACCAGTTACTGCAATAAACAAAAAATTAAAAAAAAAAATTAACTCAAAACATATCCAAATTTAAATGTAAAACATAAAATGACAAAACTATTAGAAAATTATCTAAGGATCCAAGTTCTAGGCAAAGATTTCTTAGACTTGACATCAAAAGCATGATCCATAAACTAAGTATTGATCAATTGTACTTCATCAAAATTAAAAACATTTGCTCTGTGAAAGAATGTGCTGAGAGGGAAAAAGAGAAAAGTTACAGAGTGGGATAAAATATTTGCAAATCACATATCTGACAAAAGACTTGTGTCCAAAATATACAAAGAATTTTCAAAACTCAACAATCTGGAGACACACAATCCAATTAGAAAATGGGCAAAAGACATTCATAGACATTTCACCAAAGAAGGTATACAAATATAAAATAAGCACATGAAAATTATTCAACATCATTACCAATCAGGGAAGCGTAAATTAAAATCACAATGAATTGTCACTACAAACTTATCACAACGGCTGAAATTAAAAATAATAGTGGCAACACCAAATGCTGGTAAGGATGCATGAAAACTGGTCATTTATATGTTGGTGGTGGAATTATACAATGCTATAGCCATTCTGGAACACTATTTGATAGTTTCTTATAAAAATAAACATGTAGCCACTATATTACCCAACAAGTGCACACTTGGGCATTTATCCTCAAGAAATGAAAACATGTTCACCTAAAAACCTGTACACAATTATTCATAGAACATTTATTCATAATTGCCAAAAACTGGAAACAATACAGATATTCTTTAATGGGTGATTAGTTAAATACCCTGGGGTTCAACCATACCATGGAATACTACTTATTAACAACATATTGATGCATGTAACCAGTTGGATAAATTTCCGTATAATTATTCTGAGTGATAAAAGGCAATCCCAGAGCCATCCCTGATGGCCTAGTGGTTAAAATTTGGTGCTCTCACTGCTTCGGTAGCCTGAGTTCCATTCCCAGTTATGGAACCACACCACTCGTCTGTGAGTAGCCGTGCTGTGGTGATGGCTCACATAGAAGAACTAGAAGGACTTACGACTAGAACATACAACTATGAACCGGGGCTTTGGGGAGAGGGAAAAAAAGAGGAAGATTGGCAACAGACAGATGTTAGCTCAGGGCAAATCTTTCCCAGAAAAAAAGAAAAGGCAATCCTAAAAAGTTATATTGCATGATTCATATGTATGACAGTCTTGAAATGATGAAATAATAGAAATGATGAACAGATTAGTGGTTGCTAGCATTCAGGGACCAGAGGAGGGAGGTTGGGGGAAGATGGATGTACTGCTAAAAAAGCAACAGGAAAAATCCTTGTGCTAATGGATCTGTTCTGTGTCTTGACTGTATCAATGTCAATATCCCAGCTGTGATATTTTGCTACAGTTTTGCAAGATATTACCCTTGGAAGAAACTGGGTATGTTAATTTGCTAAGGATGCCACAACAAAATACCATAGACTCGACAGCTTAAACAAAAGAAATTTATTTCCCCACAGTTCTGGAGGCTAGAAGTTTGAGATCAAGGCATCAGCAGGTTTGGTTTCACCTGAGGCCTCACTCCTTGGCTTGCAGATGGCTGCCTTCTCCCTCTGCCTTCACATGGTCTTCCCTCTGTGTCTACGTCCTAATGTCCTGTTCTTATCAAGACACCAGTCAGATTAGATTAGGGTTCATCTTAATGACATCATTTTATCTTAATTACCTATTTAAAGGCCCTATCTCCAAATACAGACACATTTTGAGGTACTAAGGGTTACAACTTCAAGATATGAAGTTTGGGGGACATAATTCAGCCCATAACATTGGGTTAAGGCTACAGGTATTTTTATGAATTATTTCCTGTATTATTTCTCACACCTGTATGTGAATCTATAATAATCTCAAAATAAATAGTTTAATTTAAAAGATAATGTGAATCATTATTATCCCTCATTGTATTAAGAAAAGAACTGAAGCCAAAAGTATTGCAGTTACTTTAAAGTTATAGGCATTACAAGGTAGCAACAGGCTGTAATTAACTCATTCCATTTCATTGAGCTTTTACTAGGTATCTAATAAGTATCTACTGTGCCAAGTGATGTGCTAGTTTTTAAGATATGGAGATAAGTAGGATCTAAGTAGCTATGATGGTGAATTTTATGTGTCAACTGGACTGGGCTATGATGGGCCCAGATATTTGGTCAAATGTTATTCGAGGTGTGTCTGTGAGGGTGTTTTTAGATGAGATTAACATTTAAATCAGTAGACTAAATAAGGTAGATTGCCCTCCCCAACATGAGTGGTCCTCAAACAATCAGTTGAAGGCTTTAAAGAAAAAAAAGTCTGACCCCTCTCCTGAGTAACAGAATTCTTCCTGCCTAAGTGCCTTCACTGGTACATCTGCTTTTTTCCTGCCTTCAGATTCAAACTGATCTATGAGCTGTTTCTGGATCTGGACACTGTGCCTTCAGACTGGAATGACACCATCAAGTCTCCTCGGCCTCCAGCTTGCTGACCCACTCTGTGGATCTTGGGACTTACCAGCCTCCATAATCCTGAGTCAATTCCTTATAATAAATGTCTTTGTACACACAGACACACATATATGTATATATAGGCATACTTCGTTTTTATTGCACTTTGCAGATATTGCATTTTTCACAAGACCCGTCAACAGCAAAAAGATTATAACTTGCTGAAGGCTCAGATGATGGTTGACATCTTTTAAGCAATAAAGTATTTTTAAATTAAAGTATGTACCAATTTTTTTAGACATGTTATTGCATACTTAATAGACTCCAGTATAGTGTAAACATAAGTTTTTTTTTTTCTTGTGAGGGAGATCAGCCCTGAGCTAACATCCGTGCTAATCCTCCTCTTTTTGCTGAGGAAGATCAGCTCTGAGCTAACATCTATTGCCAATCCTCCTCCTTTTTCTTTCCTTCCCCAAAGCCCCAGTAGATAGTTGTATGTCGTAGTTGCACATCCTTCTAGGTGCTGTATGTGGGACGCGGCCTCAAGATGGCCAGAGAAGCGGATCCGAACCCGGGCCGCCAGCAGCGGAGCGCGCACGCTTAACCACTAAGCCACGAGGCCGGCCCTAAACATAACTTTTATATGCGCTGGGAAACCAAAAATATTGTGTGACTTGCAATATTCGCTTTATCGTGGTGGTCTGGAACTGAACTCACAATATCTCCAATGCGTATATGCAGCCTATTGGTTTTGTTTTTCTGAAGGACCCTGGCTAATACAGTAGCTACAATATTCTCTTCAAACCTGGGAGATCCATTTTCTCATGCCCAGTTCAGGGTTTAACCTGGACGGTTGAGTGCTGTAAATTTCCCATAAGAGTTGACTGCCAGAGGAACTACATGCTGCTCTTGGACCCTCTGGGCACATGAGGCCCTCCTTTCTCTTGTCCTTGACATCTTTTGCTCAGGGGTGAAGAACTGCCCCCACTATAGGACAATATCCTTGCTATTTCCTGGAACATTCAACTTTTTGGCTAGAATAAAAATGACTGGAAGTAGGGAATTATAAGCTAATTTGGAATAACAATCATGATCAATTATTACTTCTCACTTCTGATTGGTTGTAAATCTTGTGGTATTCCCATATTATCCTTATTAATTACCAAAAACTAAAACAGAAAAAAAAAAAGAAGAGAAAAAACTTTTAAAGTCACAAGCTACACAACTACCTCTTGTTGTGGGCTTTCGAGAGAAATATCTGAAGCCCACATTTGCCCCATCTAATTTTATAGCTGGACCAGGTTTTGAGTGCTTGCAATTTTTCAATCAGTTTTTCTGCCAACAACCTCTCTCCCTCCCGTCACACCTCATTTTCCCAATGTCTGCTTTTCATTCCATATGAGTTTAAATTTTATTTTTTATTGATTATGGCTTTGAAATATGTGTTTCCTCTTCATTGAAACCCTTCTGCACAGGCTGTGCCTTCCTTCAAGTTGCTTCTTTTTCTCTCATTGGCACCCGTCTCAAGCTTACCTTATTGTCTATCCAAAAAAAAAACGGTTGTGCTAGCTGTTAAGCTCTTGTCTCTCAGCTTCAAAACTGCCCTTTCATCCTCTGCTGTGTGACGCTGAAGCTGAGACTCAAAACTACATTTCTGCTTTGCCAGCTGCCCCCTGTGTGGCTCTGCCAAGATTGGATGTAGAGAAGCCTGCAAGGTGGAGTGGGGAGAAGGGACTTGTTCCTTCTGTCTGCTTCCTGTTCCTGTGAGGATCACGCCAGCCTTGCTTCTTCACTTTAGTGGCTGTACTTCACACCAGGAACAGTATTTTAACTCAATTTGCTGTTTTTCCAACATTTGCAGTACTAGAGTCACTGTGACCCCTCACAGACCCCCCCTCCTGAGAGGTCTTACCCCCATGGGAACCTTCAGACACCAGCTCCAGCCTAATCCATTCTTAGAAATGTGAGTTTCAGCACTGTGAGGCTCTTACTCCAGGCTTCTAAATTTAAATAATCCCAGCTTCACCCACTTCGTTTAGCCAGACCTAGAGGTGGCTGCTGCCTCATTGATATTTTAGTGTTCTCTTTCTACATTTTTAATTCTTTATATCTAGTTAACAATTCTTTATATTCACTTTTTTTCTCTGCTAACATATCTAATAGGGTTTCTGTCTCCTTCCTAGACCCTACTTGATACGGAAATTGGTATCAGTAGTCCAAGGAAACAGGCCCACAAAATGATATTCGGGGATTGGTTAAATGCAGAGCTAGGTAAACTTTTCTGTAAGGAGTTAGATAAAGATTTTTGGCCTTATGGGCCATAAAATCACAGTCACAACAACTCAGTTCTGTTGTTATCACTTGAAAGAAGTACTATGCAATACCTAAACAAGTGGGTGTTGCCAGATTTGGCCCATAGACTATTATCTGGAAAACTCTGGCTAATAGAAAGAGATCTAGAGTGGATTCTGGAGACAGGAGTTCCAGGCCTGGTCTGGCTGCAAACAAGTTCTCTGTCTATGGAGAAGCTACCTACCGGCCCCTTACCTCGAGTTCCTCCTGTCAAAAGCAAGTCCTTTGGGATAGAATATCTCAAAGCTCTTCCCAGTCTCTGTATTTCTATGACTCTAAGAATTGTTCATTTAACTTGTATATTTGTGAGTAGAATTTGGCACAAAAAACAGCTGTAGCAATTGATTTGCAGAATGACAGTGCGAGGTGCTCCACTGACTTGCTACCCAGTGAAACTGGACAAAATCACAGAAAAGCAACAGTTTAAGGTCTCTGCAAATGGTCCTAAGGACAAAATCATAGAAAAGGAACAATTTAAGGTCTCTGTAAATGGTCCTAAGTGGATACGTAAATGAAAAATATATCTTTTCAAGAGAATGTACTAAAATTCAGTAAGAACAGCAAAAGTCTCTGGTATTTGAACCAAGGCAACAAGGGAAAATTTGGGAAACCAGCAAATATGTGGAAATTGAAGAGCACAGTCCTAAATAACCAATAAGTCAAAGAAGAAATCAAAATGGAAATTAAAAAAATAATTTGAGATAAATGAAAATGAAGACACAACCTTCTAAAACTTATGAACTGTAGCTAAATCAGTATTTAGAGAGAAATTTGTAGTTGTAAATCTCCATTGGAATAAAGAAGATCTCAAATTATTAACCTAATACTCCACATTTAGACACTGGAAAAGAGAAGAGTAAATTAAACCTAAAGAAAGTAGAAGGAAAAATAATGAAAATTAGAGCAAAAATTAATAAAACAGAGAATAGAAAAATAATAGAGAAAAATCAATGAAATAAAAGCTGGTTCTTTGAAAAGATCAACAAAACTGACAAACTTTTAGCTATACTGACCTAGAAAAAAATAGAGAAGACTCAAATAATTAGAATCAGAAATGAAAGAGGGGGCATTACTAATGATCTTACAGAAATAAAAAGAATTATAAAGGAATACTCTATACAATTGTATGGCTATAATTCAGATAATTTAAATGAAATGGACAAATTCCTAGAATTACAGAACTACGGAAACTGACTCAAGAAGAAGTAGACAATCTTAAAAGACTGATTTTAGAAACAGATTGATTAGTATTAAAAAAAAAAAAATACTATGTCCCCACACATAAAAAAGCCCCCAAATGGCTTCACTGCTAAATTCTTCTAAACATTTAAGGAAGAATTAATACCAGTTCCTCAAAATCTCTTCCAAAAAATAGAAGAGGAGCAAACACTTTACAAGTCATTCAAGGAGGCTAGTATTACCTTGATACCAAAACCAGACAAGCACATGACAAGAACAGAAAATGACTTCACTATCACTTGTGCCTTTGGATGTAAAATTCTCAACAAAATATTGAGCCAAACCTAGTAGCATGTAAAAAGAATTATACACCATAACTAACTAGGATTTATTCCAGGAATGCATGATTGCTTTAATATCTGAAAATCAGTAAATGTAATATACCATATCAATAGAGTATAAAACAAAAGCCACATGATCATCTCAACAGATACAGAAAAGCCATTTGACAAAGTCAACATGCTTTTATGATAAAAACTCTCAGCAAACTAGAAGAAGGAAACTTCCATAACTTGAAAAAGGGCATGAACAAAAAAAAAATCCATAGCAAAAATCATGCTTAATGGTGTAAGACTGGATGCTCTTTCTCATAAGTTTAGAAACAAGATAAGGATGTTTGCTGTCACCATGTCTATTCAATGTTCTACTGGAGGTTTTAGCTAAGGAAATTAGGTAATCAAAAGGACTAAAAGGCATCCAGATTGGAAAAGAAGTAAAACTATCTCTATCTGCAGATGATAGAATCTTGTGAGCAGAAAAACCTAAGGCATCACCAAAACACCATTAGAACTAATAAATGAGTTCAACAAGGTTGAAGGAGACAAGAGCAATATATAAAAATCAACCGTATCTGTAACAAACAATCTGAAAGGGAAATTAAGAAAACAATTCTATTTACAATAATATTAAAAAGAATAAAATAATTAGGAGTAAATTTTATTTTAAAAGCAAAACCTATACTCGGAAAACTATAAAACTTTGTTTAAAGATATTTTTAAAATATCTAAATAAATGAAAAATTATCCCACGTTCATGAGTCAGAAGATTTAACATTGTTAAGATGGCAATACTCCCCCAATGCCTTTTTTGTAGAAATTGACAAGCTGATTCTTAAATTCAGATGGAATTGCAAGGGCTCTAGGATAGCCAAAACAACATTTAAAAATAAAATATAAAAAAAAAATTTGGATGACTCACAGTTTCCAACTTTAAAACTTACTACAAAGCTGCAGTAATCAAAACAGTATGATTCTGGCATAAAGACAGACATATAGAACAATGGAATAGAATTGAAAGCCCAATTCTAACCCTTGCAACTATGGTCAACTTATTTTTGACAAGGTTGCCAAGACGTTTCAAAGGGGAAAGAATAATCTTTTTAACAAATAGTGCTGAGACAACTGGATAGCCACATGTAAAAGAATGAAATTGGACCCTTACTTCACACCTCACAAAAAATGAACTAAAATAGATCAAAGGCCAAAATGTAAGAGCTGAAATTATAAAACTTTTAGAAGAAATCATAATGGTTAATCAGCATGACTTGGATTAGGTAACGAATTTTTAGATATGACACCAAAAGCAGGAGCAAGAAAAGGAAAGATAAATAAATTGAACTTCATTGAAATTAAAAACTTTGTATTTCAAAGGACACTATCAAGAAAGTAAAAAAAAAAAAAACCCACAGAATGGAAGAAAATATTTACATCGTGTATCGTATAAGGGACTTGTTTCTAGAATATGTAAAGAACTCATACAATTCAATAATAAAGAGAAATTTAAAATCCAATTTTAAAAAATATGCAAAAGATCTGAATAAATATTTCTCCAAAGAAGATACACACAAAGAAGATGGCAATGAAGCACGTAAAAAGAGGTTTGATGTTATTAGTCATCAGGGAAGTGCAAATCAGAACCACGATAAGATACTACTCCACACTCACTAGATTGACTAGAATCAAAAAGTTAGATAATAACAAGCATTTGCAAGAATGTGGGAAAAATCAAAACTTTCACTCGCTGTTGGTGAAAATGAAAAATGATGCAGCCACTTTTACAAGTACTTGGCAGTTCCTCAAAATATTAAACATAGGGTTACCATATGACCCAGCAATTCCACTCCTAGGGAACTCTACTTCCAGAGAAAGTGAAATATGTCCACACAAAAAGTTTTAAACAAATGATCACAGCAGTATCATAAATAATATCCAAAAGTTGGAAACAACGCAAATGTCCATTAGCTAATGAATGAATTTTTTTAAAAATGTGGTATATCCACATGAAATAATATTATTTGGTCATAAAAAGGAATGAAGTACTGACACCTGCTACACATGGATGAACCTTGAAAGCACCATGCTAAGTGAAAGAAGCCGGTCACAAAAGACCACATAATATATGATCCAATTTATATGGAATGTCCAGAATAGGCAAATTTATGGATAAAGACAGTACATTAATGGTTATTTAGGGCTAGAGTGGGGTGAGGTAAGGAGGGGTGATAGCTAAAGGGTATGGGGTTTCTTTATTGAGGTGATGAAAATGTTCTAAAATTGTGATGATAGTTGAACATCTCTGTGAATATACTAAAAACCATTGAATTGTACAGTGAAAATGCATATATTATATGGCATGTGAATTATATCTTGATAAAGCTGTAAAAAAATTAGGTGTCATGGGAAGCTAGGCAGAGGCCTAAGAAAATGGAGTTATCTCAAATCATTGCATGTTCAGTTAGCTGATGTGGTTAGCGTAGTCTTTGAATTCAGACGACTTTAGTAGTTCTGAGAATCAAAGGGGGAAGGGGTGGCAGGTTTCTAGGAGGTGTCATTTTGATCCACCTAAGAGGTAGCTGATCTTCTTGGTGACTGATAGGGGCAGCGGTTGGGGGCAGGAATACCTGCTTTTTAACTTTTGGCACTTAAACCAGCTGATAGCATGGGCCTCTTGGTTCTGTAGCGTGAAATGTGGAACTCGTGGGCCGTTTACATGGGCTTCAGAGACCTGCAGGATCGAGAGCTCTTCCCAGGGGACTGAGCAGAAGGCTCTACAAACTGCCACAGGGCATGCTGGATCCTGTTCCTCATCTTTACCTTTTAGTCAGAGAATCACCACTGCCTTTCTCTGTAGTTACCTCCCTGTCAAGTTTTAATAGACTGAAATATTTGTGAGGTCCTGTGAGTTGAGTCTTACTTCTCCCTGAGAGTTAGATAAACCAAACTGTCAACTTTGCTTCTCTTCCCTATTTGTGTCTCCACTCTGCTGGACATTTCCATTAACTTTGACTATTAAACATCAACTGCTTTGCCCTAGGCTTAAATTTTCCTCCAATTTAGTAATATTTGGGCAGTGGCTTCCTTCCAGAAACCTAACTGTGCATTAAATACATTCTGAGATGCTTTAACCCATCTCTGAGATACAAAGCAGTCTATCAGTGGGAGCCAATGGGCCTGAAGGACAGAGACTTTACCTTAGTGATTGCCTCTGCAGGGCTCAAGAGAATTCTTGGCTCATGGCAGGCTCTTGATGAATGTGTGATGAACAGAACTGAGATAGTATGAATACTTGACAAGAGGGAGACAACTGTCTTGGGGCAAGTCAGGCAAGTGAGGACGGGATGCTCCAGCATCACATCACAGCTGCATCATTACATCAATAGATGAACCTGACTGTGGTACCCTGAATATAATTACAAAACAACTCCCATGCTAATCTGCTTACAGTGTTCACTTTTTCTGAAACATTGGATTTACTATAGGCAGGATCTATATATGAGACATTTTACTTTGTGTTGTTTCTGAATGTTAATTTCTTTTCATATTGTGGAATTTTGGATTTCATAACCATAGGCATTCTAAAAATCAATCCATCAATGAATAAAAATGCTGACATTTTTTAACCAAAATTCCTTTTATAATTAAAGGACATGTGTTTTGTGTCAAATATTTCCAAACTAAGAAAATAGCTTGTGGGGTAAACTGGCACATGGATTGCTTTTTTTCCACCAAATAAATTAGTATAAATGAGAAATTGATAAAGTAATTAATTAAGAGTCAGCTCTAAAATTCCAAATGTTCCTGTGTCTAGGAATTCAAATGTTCACAGTCTATTTTTTCAGCTCTAATATACTAAGGATGATTAAAATTACCTCCTCTAAGCTGTGGCCTTCCAGGTCTCTATGACTCTGTGGCTGGACAGGCTGTGCTATTTAATAGTGAAGAGTGCCTGCTCTAGAGTTAGATACATTTTGAATGGAGTCCTGGCTCTCCTAGTAACTTTCTGAGTGAACTTCAGAAATTATCTAACTTTTCTGGATCTCAGTTACTTAAATCTGTAATATGGAAGGATGAATAGAACCCTCTTCGTAAAGTATTTGTGTGACTTCAAGGGAGAATAAACGTAAAGCATTTAGCACCATCCCTGGCACACGTAAAGCATTCGTTAAACATCAGCTGTCATTATTATCATTCCTCGGGAAAATGCCAAAAAGAGTTTTCTATATAGTACATAAAATGTCATTCACACAACTATCATAGATTGTGAGAAATGGTAGGCCATGAGAGAGCACTTTGCCTGAGTATTATTATTTAGCTATTAAATAAAAATTTTGATTATGAAACATATTCATTTTTCATAAATTTCTTAACATTCAAATGAAGAAAAACAATTAAAGAAACGAAGTCCTACAACTTGAATGAACACTGTTAATATTTTGTATATAATTCCTTTCAGCCTCTTTCTATGTGTACGTGTGTGTGTGTGCGTTTCTTTGCCTTTTTTTTTAAGACCTTCTTGTTAGAGCAGTTTTAAATTCACAGCAAATTGAGAGGAAGGTACAGAGATTTCCATGTATCCTCTGCCCCCACACATGCATAGCCTCCCCCATTATCAACATCACTCACCAGAGAGGTACACGTATTACAATTGATGAACTTACACTGATATGTCATAATCATCCAAGGTCCGTAGTTTACACTAAGGTTTGCTCTTGGCGTTGCACATTCTACGGGTTTGGACAAATGTATAATAACATATATCCATCATTATGGTATCATACAGAGTATTTCCACTGCTTTAAATATCGTCTGTGCTCTGTCTACTCAGCCCTCCCAGTCCCCAACCTCTGGCAACCACTAATACTTTTACTATCTTAATAATTTCACCCTTTCCAGAATGTCATACAGTTGGAAGCACACAGTATGTAGCCTTTTTACATTGGCTTCTTCACTTAATAAAATGCATTTAAGGTCATTTCATGGCTTGATAGCTCATTTCTCCTTCGCGCTGTATAATATTCCATTGTCTGGATGAACCACAGTTTATCCATTCGCCTACTGAAGAACGTCTTGGTTGCTTCCAAGTTTTGGCAGTTATGAATAAAGCTGCTGTAAACATCCATTTTCAGGATTTTGTGTGGACGTGAATATGGTAAGAGTAGGCTTAGTTTTGTAACAAACCGTCACACTGTCTTCCAAACTGGCTGTACCATTTTGCATTCCTACGAGCAATGAATGAGTGTTCCTGTTGCTCCATATCATCGCCTGTTGTCAGCGTTCTGGATTTTAGCCGTTCTAAATAGGTGTGTAGTGGTATTTCATTGTCATTTTCATTTACATTTCCCTGATGATATATGATGTGGATGTTTTATAGTTTTGATCACACTTCCTAATGAATTTTTTATCCTGTGTTTTTCAGTTAATTTCTTGAGATTTTTGCAAACTCTTCACAAAAGTTGTTTTTAACTACTGCTTGTAATTAAAAAGGGTGGGAGAGCAGGATGATTAAGGATCCTGACTTTAGAATCAGACATTCCTACCTTTAGAGGCAGGCATTTGACCTGGGGTCAAATCCTGACTGCAACTTTCTATGAATGAAGATGTGTTATTTTTACCTCTCAGATTGCAATGTGTATAATGTATAATTCTAAATTTGTAGGATTCGTGGAAGATTTAAGTGAAATAGTGGATTTAAAGCATTTAGCACGATACCTGATACATGGGACATTTTCAGTAAATAGCAGTCATTACAATTATTATCATGATTTAAATAACCACGCTTTATCTCACACATTCATTGCCTCCTCTTCCCCTCCCTGGACTTTTGCATTATTTATTTAGCAATATGATTAGTAAAATATCTTTGCCTGTGAGGTCTTTTTATAATTAGGCTATTTTTAAGGACACAAGAATTTTTCAAAACTCTAATTCACATTGTGCATTTGTCAGGCTGTCATTTTACAGATGAGGAAGCAAAGACCAGACAAATAGGTGGTTTTATTCTCAGAGTCACATAGCCAGCATGACACACAGGAGTGATAAGATGTGGTCTAGAACCCAGGCCTCTCAGCTTCCATTTCTTGGATTATTCCATTAAACACATTCTGTATACCTCCTGCAGAAAGGCAGAAGATTTTTCGTATCTTCCCATATGACTCAAAGGAACCAAAGAAATTCAGTTTGAGGAAAATGTATTCATACATGCACACAAATACATCACACCCACATCATTGAGTGACTAATGGAAACTCTTGTCAACTCCATTCAGAGTAGAAATACCTTAAGTGTTGAGATTTTAGGGAAAATGCATTACTACTAATGATGAGCTGCCATTCCTAGTCCTAGTCAGTGGGATATGACTTTTTTTGCTTTGTTTTGTTATAGGGTCCAATAATAGCAGAGAACAAAAGTCTCAGTTAAGTCAATGAGGAAAAGAAGGAATTCCTGGTGAAATAGGGGAGAGAAGACAGAGAGAATTAAGTCTAGGAATCTAACCCATTCATTTAGTTTTTATATTTCCAGTCAAACGTCTGTTCAATTTAGTGAAAAGACAAGTCAGTTAATCTGGATTTACAACTAAAATGATCAATTTTTGTTTGCTTAGCAGCCAGAATGGCAGTATATGATTAGGAAAGTCCTCGAAAGAGCTGGTAAATCCCCCAGGACCAGAGATGTGGAGTGAAGACAAGGAATCCAGGGAAAAGAAATCAGGTCCTGGAAAGCAGACTCAGGCTCGAGGTGGACTGGTCAGTGTCAGACGTTTATCTAACACTTTTCAATGATGAGGATTCCTGCAAAGGCCACATGTTGATTAGTTGGCTTCCTTCTGGAAAACAAGCCACCTTGGAAGACCAAATTAAAGTTCTGCAGACCTTTAGCTGCAGAAGGAAGGTGTCTGAGTGGGACACTCCACAATACCCACTAATGTCCATTCATCTCAGGTTTCATTTTTTCCCAACAAGTCATAATTTTCTACTTACTACTATTTGATTGAATTAAGACATTAGTTCAGTTTAAAGTGCAATTCTTATCAGAATGGCCATAAAAGTCATGTTAATGTCACAGCTTTATCATTCTGTCTCTGGACATGGGGTGGGATGGAGATGGCATGGACTGTGATATCACCTGGCTGTGTGATCACATGCTGAATGAACATAAGTTTTGTCAACAAATAAAAGAAAAACACAATTATCGCCCCCCCCCCGGATGGCTGCAAAAGTTAAATCAAATGTATTATATAAACATTCCTGATGTACTGTGCATAATAAAAAAGATTAAAAGTGCCAAGTAAATTCCTTTGGGGAAATAAAAAATATTTTTCAAAACCTGAAGAAGAAATTGTTTTTATACCTTGAAGCCAAATTGATTTCATTTGAAACTATATTAATAATAATATTTTTGTGTGTGTGTATGAGGAAGATTAGCCCTGAGCAAACAACTGTTGCCAATCCTCCTCTATTTGCTGAGGAAGATTGGCCCTGGGCTAACATCCGTGCCCATCTTCCTCTACTTTATATGTGGGATGCCTGCCACAGCATGGCTTGATAAGAGGTACATAGGTCTGCGCCTGGGATCCGAACCTGTGAACCCCGGGCTGCCAAAGTGGAGCAAGTGAATTTAACCACTATGCCACCAGGCCAGCCCCAATAATAAAATTTTGAATACATACTAGATGCTAGGCATTGCTTTAAGTTTTTTACGTTTATTAACACAATTAATGTTCATAACAACCCAATGACCCTAAGAGGCAGATATAATCCTTACCCTCATTTTTCAGATGAGAAAGTCTTAGCACATACAGGTTAAGTTATTTGCTCAACATCACTTGGTGGCAGAACCAGAATTATAACTCAGGCCGTCAAACTTTAGACTACGTCCTCTTACCCACCTTGCCATCTGTGTCAATCAGGATAGATTAAGTTATGCTTCAATAACAATAGTCTCCAAATCTTAGAGGATTAAAGCAAAAAGTATTATTTCTTGCTCATACGTGTCCATTTCAGGGCACAGAGAGGATCTTCTCCACAATTGTCTCACTCATGGCCTCCACCATCTTGAATTGGTTGCCATGAAAATGAGACGGGTATGTGATAAATATTTTAATGCCATCCAGAAGTGACACATATCATGTCAGCTCACATTTCACTGACCAGATCAAGTCAACATATGGACATGCTCAACTTTAAGGCAGTGGCAAATACAAATTCACCATGTCTAAGGAATAAAAATAACTGGAATACTGGTGAAGAACCCTACTGACTTCAAAACTAGGCATCAAACACACACACACATACACAAACATACTTGCATGAAATGTATGCAGCCACACAAACCCAATGTAAAGGCATTATATATTATGCCTATATATAGAAGCAGGTTGAAAATTTTAATCAACCCTAATTCCTTTTTCTTCCTTCCTTCCTTTATTTCTTTCTTTTCTTTCTCTCTCTCTTCCTTTCTTTCAACGGATTGATCTTTATTGAGGATCATTTGTCCTAGTTACTCAGAGGACTATATGGTAAACTGCTGATGCAAGATGTCTTTTTAAAAAAAATCTGAATTTGGACATGCAACGGGTCAAATCTCTACAATCTGAAGTAGAATATCTGTAACATCAAACTCTAATATTCAAATTAGTCTATGACCTGTTAGCTACATCCTGTTAAGGAGCGTTATAAATTGATTTGTCAATAGTTGGTCTACGGATATTCAAACATATTAAAATAATTGGATACATTTGTCTAATTTTCACCCACATAGGAATATTAGCCTCATTTTCTTCTTGGTTATTTACCAAACACATATATTTATACTTAATTTTCATTATACGTCATCCTCATGTAAACCAGATATCAATTGCCTGACAGCTCCAAGTTTCCAGACTGTCTTTTAACATTTAAGGAGTGTCTCGTCTTAGGCTCTATGATGAGGTAAATCCAGCATACCACCAAATATTTCTGAGGATTTGGGGGAGGGATGAATACTTATAATCTACCAGGGGCCTTCTTATTCCAATTTTCTACATTATATTTTTCTTTATTCTTTCTTTTGTTTCACTTCATGCAGATAATGCCTTCAAGTGCAAACACGGTAACCAGCCCTTTTTCTATAATCACCTACAAATATCATGTATTAGTCGGTTTGGGCTGCCATAACAAAATACCACAGAGTGGGTGGCTTAAATAAAAGAAATTTATTTTCTCACAGTTCTGAAGCCTGGAAGCCCAAACTCAGGGTGCTGGCATGTCTCCTGGCTTACAGACAGCTGTCTTCTCACACGGCCTTTTGTCTGCGAAAACACATCCCTAAACTTCTTCCTCTTCTTCTAAGGACACCAGGTCTATTGGATTAGGACCCCACTCTTAGGACCTCATTTAACCTTACTTACCTCCTTAAAGGTCCTATCTCCAAATACAGTCACACTGAGGTTAGGGCTTCAACATATGAATTTTAGAGAGGACACAATTCAGTTCATAACATATTGCTACATAAGACTCTGGAGTATTGTATACTTCTACTGAAAATATGTGGTAAAAATAAACAGTCAGTACACTGTGGCACATCAGAAAACTATAGTTTTATTTTCATTGGATTATTTCTTGTTTTTATTTTTGTTTTTGGCACTGTGAACAGAGCTCATAAGCAAATAATACTTAAAACTAAATCTTAGATATTAGTGTTCTTGACAATCTTTTGGCCATTTTTACTATTGGGAATTCCTTACTAGTCTTCTATGCATGCATAGCCCTGATTCTCACTACGTCGCTGGGCTCCTTCTCTGTTTCTCTCCTCCCAGTCCAGCTATCAGTCTTTATCTATCTCTGTCCTTTCTAAACCCTGTTTCTGAAGTGGAAAAATTGAGCTTCATCTTGGTTTCAGGGTGTCTACCCAGACCATATGCTAATGAATCTCCACCTTCAATTCATTACAGAGCTTCTTACAGTATTTTCCGAAACAAAGAACCAAATTCTTGGAAAGGAATTACCTCTTGCCCTAGCAGAGAGAAGGAGATATAGTCAACTTTGATTTTGTGTAGATTTTAGATAGTTAATTGTGACTGGAGATAATGCAACTGAGGCTTGGGGTACTGTTTTTTAAAAAAATTGAGAAACACAAAGGAATATATCATATTGTGTAGAAATGAAAGAAAATTTAATTCTTAAAACATATGATGAACGCCGATATTTTCTATTCTATTTCATATGTCATTGTGAACATTAAATTGATTTTATAACCTCTAATGGGTTGTGACCTGCATTACAAGTCATCTTTTGACTTGTTAGAAAAACTGGCTTAAGGAGGTTAAATTAATAAACCAAAATTCATGAGCTACTCAGTGTTGGAGACAGAATCCCAACACTAACTTGCCGTGATTGAAAGCCTAGACAAGCACTGTTAAAAACATGACAAGGTTGTGTCTTCTCCAGGGGATGAACAATGTATTCACGAGTGTGCAGGAATTCTCACTGGAAGCAGTTCACAGAGAAATAAAAAAAGAGCTTCCACATTGTATCCAGAACTGCTCATGCCTGCCTGTGAGGATGACTAGATTCTTCTTGAAATGAGAATGCAGACTCGCTTAGGCAGTTAACTTTGAAGATGTTTTGCACAATTGCTGTTTTAAAGCATTTTTATAAAACTCAACACTGTCATCAGAACTGTGATCCTCGCACAGTGGTGATATTGTAGTTCAATAGGCCTGTGCGAGTTTTAATAAAAAGGGAAAGAACTGCACAATTTACTTAATGCAGCAAGTTTAATGCCATGATAAATACACAGAGTAGATTTATTTTTTCTTTTTCTTCAGTAGAACTGTACCAATCTTGGATTAAGTACACACACACACACACACACACTCCCCACATAAAACTAACTCACAGCCACTGAAATATAAAGATATTTCATCCCCGATCTCCAAAAGCCAAATGGGAAAGATGTAACAAAAATTCAACATTAGTAAGAAGGAGTAGGGTGGCGGCCAGCCCAGTGGTGTAGCAGTTAAGTTCAGGCTGATCCGCTTCTGCGGCCCAGGGTTTGCCAGTTCGGATCCTGGGTGCACACGTACTCATTGCTCATCAAGCCACGCTGAGGCGCATCCCACATAGAAGAGTTACAACTCTACGACTTTGATATACAACATGTATGGGGGCTTTGGGGATAAAAAAAGAAAAAGAGGAAGATTGGCAACAGATGTTAGTGCAGGGCCAATCTTCCTGAAAAAAAAAAAAAAAAGAAAGAAAGTTTTCTAATCCCCCTTTAAAAAACAAAAAAGAAAAAGAGTAGGGTGGAAGTAGAAGAGAGGCAAAGTATTGAGGTGGAGAATAGCAAATAGATATAGTTCTGTACTTTGTCCGCACCTCTAAGCTAAGAGCTGCTTCTAGGGCCTGGCTCCCACACTGACATGGGAAGCACTCACTTATGAAGATAAACAAAGTGAGGGACTCCAGCTTCATGCACTTGTTTCCCTCTGACTCGTCACTAAAGTATAAAGGACCACCTATAGTGGCTTCCTCTCCTGAGTTACACATTGACCCTGAGATGAGATGGTGCTTCAGTCACAGCGAACTCAAGGCAGCACGAGCACCATCTGGTAAGAATGGGGTAAGAGATAGGATAGGGGGAAGGACAGGAAGAAAGACATATATATTCCATAATATTTCAAATATTAAGAACAGACTTTTCTATTTCCTTTTTTCTCTTCGCAATAAAACAAGAGAGACTCAACAGGTCACCTCACGTGATTCCTCAAATGATGTTTGAATTTATTCTACCACATTATCCCAAACCAACTATCAAATTGTATGTGTTTTTAAAATCAACAACATTTTCAATCCCTTGTGGATTGATATTTTTGTAAAATATAAAACAATCTGGATCATGTGTTAATTTTAATTTTTATAAAAATTTCTAGACACTTCTCTTATTTTCTCAACTTATCTCATCTTGGACTTGCAATAAAAATGTTACAGTACTAGTCTAACCTATATTTGAACACTTCTAGCATTACTACAACGATCACTGTGTCATGAGACAATTTGATTGCATTTTCTGCACAGAGAGAGTGAAAACAGTGAGTCAGGCGTTCAGCCAGGTGATGGAAATACAAAGATAATTAAGCTAGGATCTGTGTATGGAGGGGCTCTCAGCCCAGCCCAGAAAGTTGGGGGCTAAGTGAAGGCTTCCAGAAGAGAAGATCCAGAGCAGAGTCTTGAGGAAAGAATAGGAATTAATCAGATGTGGTAGAAGAAGACTATTTTGAACAGAGCAAACACCGTGATTAAATATATGACAATGTGAATGAGTGCTCAAAAAACTATAAGCAGTTTGGTGTACAAAAGCTTAAAGCGTGCTCTCTCTCTCTTTCTTCTTTCCATCTGATATAGAACCATATTGGTTTCTCTGGAGCTTCTAGTCACTGGTCCTAGGTATATGCCTGTGGGGACCAATATCAGATAGGGACTTTATCATCACTAATGGCAGAGGAAGAGAGACAGAGGAATAGGAAGAGGAAGAGGAGGAGGAGGAGGAGGAAGAAGAAGAGGAAGAAGGAGAAGAAGAAGGAGGAGGAGGAGGAGGAGCGGGAGGAGGAGGAGGAAGGGAGGAAGGAAAGAAGGAAGGAATCTCAAATCAAATTTAACTTTAAAAAAAAGGGAAGAGAATTGTTTCAAATATCACAAAAAGAGCAATATTTTCCAATCCTAGAATCCCTAGCCAATTTCTCCTTTGTTTAATTGGCTCCATTTCTGTAATCTAGTCACAATGACAGGGCATTGTGGAATATTCACACTATTAGAGCTCCTCACATTCTACTCCCAGAGCTGTGTCTCCATTGACTCCCACCTAAATTACATGATTGCCAATTAGGAAAGAGTGAATTCTCTGAACAAATATCAGGATATGTTCTAGAAAGGAGAATGGATATGAGGGGTGTGGAAAGGGAGGTCAGGGCCAGCTGAGGTCCTCAATAGGACTCACAAAATGTTCTAACCCTTCTCACACATTGCAAGATTGCAAATATTTGAATCACTCTTCGAGTATTCCTTAGGGTTAAACAAACACAATTTCTTCAAATGTGCCCCACCTTTCAGGTTCACTCAATATCTCTGTAACCATATTTAGGAAGATAAATATGTCAAAATATTTCATTTAAAAACAAGAAATGAAAATTCTTCAGTGACTTCTCACTGGCTCTTAGAATCAAGTTCAAAAGTTCTAAGGACTCAAAAGGCCTCACATGGTTAGTCCTTGCCCCTAAATCCAGACTCTCCTCTGCCACACTACCTATCAGCTCAGAATATTCACAGCATGCTCACCTCTCCCTCTCTCACTGGTTGTCCAAGTCGAACACCTTCCCTGCCCTGGATCTTTGCACATGTATCTTTCTCTGCTTAAAACACTCCTTGCTCCACACTTTGCCTTATCCTCCCATGACTTCACCCTCACCTCGCTCATCTTTGAGGTCTCAGATTCCTGTCTTTAAAAAGTGCCTCTCTCTCTTCGGCGTAGGTTAAGTCTGTCTACTGTGTGTTAACACTGAACTCTTTTTTTTTTGCTTCCCTCTTCCATAAGGAAGTTGATGAGAATTGTAATTATATAGTAGTTGTGATGTCTCATTTCCCCACTGGAAGGAAAGCTCTATGAAAACAGAGAACTTGTCTGTTTTGTCTTTCCAGGCATGGTATAGTGATTCTGTGTATGAAGTATTTAATAAATGTCTGCAAATGGGTATGTGAATTTTTCAACTAATATTAATAATAGGTAAAGTATCCTTAGTACTTACTATATAATAGTTTAGTGACAATTATTATGAAAAAAGACAGGCAAGAAGAGGTTAAGTGACTTGTTCAAGGTGACACAGCTTAACAAGCAGCAGAGCTGGGATTTGAATATTGACAGCTTGACCACAGAATAAAGGTGCTTACCTACCAAGCTTTTCTAATTCTCAGTAACTAACAGTAATAAAAACCCAATACCACGAGAGAACTAGAGTTCTGGCTCTCTTTTTCCCAGTCTGGACATACGTCTCTTTGACTCTCACACTGTTCTAATTTACTTAACTCTTTCAGAGCCTTCACTGAGAGGGGAAGGAAGGGATTTGGATCAGAAAATTGGAAGCCCATGTCCTGGAAAGTCTTGACAAAGAATTCACTTGTGGAAACAGTACTCTACAGCCACCTGAATCTGGGGACAAAGTCCATGAGAAAGCCAGGGCTGCAACACTCCATTTTGGGGAGGGGAGAGCAAGGGAGGCAAGCTTCTGCAATCTCTTGCTTTGATGCTGGAGATACTAAAAGTTTTATGAGACTTCAGTCCCTTAACATTGCCCACCACCATCATTGTCAGCTTCTAGATTGAGGATTTTATATCATCCCGTGGCTTGCAGGGCAGGAGAGAAGAGATATTCCACGAGATGCCCACTTGATCCCACTGGGAGAAACGGCCCTCATGCAGCTCTGCTAGTCCCCTAATGCCACAGATTAGACACTAAAGCCAGACTTGCTTCTTCTTCCTTTTTATTTTTAATTTTTTTAATCAATGAATTATCATGGAAGTTAGTGACCCTTGCTTCTGCCAGAGACAGTAGAGTATAAAATATGGGGAGGAAATTTTGAAAAGTTCTCTTACCTGCAGGAAGTATAATTTATCTTAAAAAAGGAAATGGTTTTGTTTGCGAAAATATCTTGATAAGCTGTTTGGGGAGAAAAGGAGAATCCTGAAGGAGTGCATGTTGGCAGGAAACAAGTAAGACTAGAAAACGCCCAAGAGTTCTGCTCCTGCTCGACAACATTGGCAGGCTTGTTTTGTGCTCAGTGAGGGAAAGAGAAAGGACAGAGTGGGTAAGGCTGAGAAGAAGCATCTGTGCAGCGGTGAGAAATATGGGAACTTGAAGCTGGGGTGCCCCATAGGGAGAAGCAAGCGGGAAAGAGCCAAGTGGGAGGCTGGCCAAAGGACACTTCAAACCAGAGAATGTTTAACATGCAATTTGGAGGTTTTTGTGCAGCCGTGATGTGATCTCTGCCCATTCCTCCACTCCGCCTCAATTCCAACAAAGTCCACTACAAACACATAGGCCATATTGAGGATTCATTTTTGCTTTTGTTTTATCTTTTATGCAACACGGAAAGGGGCAGTTGCCTGCCTGGAGTGAGCTGGTGTGGGAAAGAAACAGCACATACGAGAGAGCAGGACATGAAGATATTTAATTAGGAGGAAGTAGGGAAGGCCCAGGAGGCCATGTTATGATGCTAACTGGAATTCTAACAAATTTTGGAGAAATATAGACTTCTTTAAGCTTGGAATTGATCCACTTGATTTTATTTAGTTCTCAAAGCACTAGGACACCCAGAATGATCTCTGCCTTACAAATGAATTAAAATTAATGCTGTTTCCATGAATGTTTACATTTATTTGTCCTATTTCCCAGATCATACTGAGATGAGTAACACACCAAAATAGAGTGTTCAGGGCTTGAGAGAGACACACCGTATTTATGCACTTTGTTGTTCATGTGAAATGCTGACTGCAGTGAAACCCCATTGGAAAAAAAGTGCAACTTAAGCATTCTCTATCAATATGCTGATTGTTGGTGAATATTTTTTGTCATACGCATGGAATTTTTATCTCTATGTATTTGCTCTGCTCATACTTTATGAGCTAAAGTAAGCCTTAAAATAGAGTATCTTTGTGTAAATGAGACTCAAATTATGTTACTTCCTAATAATAACTAGTAATATTTGTAGTGCATTTACTGTCTTCCGGGCACTGTGCTAGTTCCTTTACACACCTTATCTGATAGAAATCTCAGCAGTGGATGCCTGTTTCCAGCACTTTGGGGCTCAGTACAGTGGAGCAGTTGGCGGAGTGGCACAGTTATTGGAAGATAAACACAAATTTTGAATCTAAGTGTGTCTGTCCCAAACTCCATTCACTATTTACCAACTACATCTTAAGATAATCTAAAAAGGAATTTTAAAAAATGAAAACCTTAAAAGCACAACTTGAATCACTCACTTTGATAAGAGAGATGAGGTTTAGTCACATTTACCAGCCTAAGAGAATCAGTGCCCGCTAGGTTCTCCAGGTACCCAAGGTGGCCAAGGCTTTCTTACCAAGACGAAGCTAAACATAATGAGAAAGGAAAGCAACTTGGAAATCTTTTTTTTTGTTCCTTTTTAGAAACAAGTAAGTTGGGAAATATATCCACGTTAATTTCTTTGTACTCACCTTTCCCTTCCATCCCTGTGGCCAGCTTGACAAAAGTTTAACTTTGGCTGTTTGTATTCTGGAAAATAATTGTATTATTGTAGTAGTATGGGGCTTCAAGTACCATATTTTGATAATGAGAGAAAAAAGAAAGAAAGAAGGAAGGAAGAAGGAAGGAGAGAAGGGAGTAAAGAAGAAGGAGGGAAGGAAGGAAGGAAGAAGGAAGGAAGGTAGGAAGGAAGAAGGAAAGAAAGAAGGGAGGGGGAGAGGGAAGGAGAGAAAGGCAGAAAGATAACACCACAGCCAAAAAGTCCTTTCAATGTTAGAAGCGGAATTAGTAAAGACTGTGTTAGGCTGCCATGCTCTACTCACTATAAAACATCCAGATTTCTGAAAACATTCAGATTATTGAGAATTTTTTTTATTTGACAAAGTTTAAAGACTTTATTCATTTTGCCAGTGTAAACGCTGGGTACATCTGTTTACATATGTGTGTATGTATACATATATAGCACATACATGTAAACTAACAATATATAACATCATAATATAGTAAATTTTTTTTAGAATTATATAGTTAGCACACCTTTTATCAAGATCATACAAAGAACTGAAATGGATCTTTTAGACAAGTGACATCTAACCTTCATTCCCAAATCCTTACTTTTTGAAATTGGCAAAGATGTTAGGAAGTCTTGGGTTTACTCCCTCTGGAGGCAGCAGTGATTGTTTCTATGGCATCTGACCAGTGGCCACCTTCCCTCAAGAATCTACAGACAGGACTTGTGTTATGTTTGGAGGCAGACCAAAACATTATTAGATCGCTCCAATCATTAGAAAGAACATGCTTGTTCCGTACTGTACGTCTCCCTAAAATTTCCACCCATGGATTTTGGCCCCAGAAAAACAAGGGAGGTCTGTCCCCCCATTTTTTTTCACATGACAATACTCCTTAAGCTTTTCCTTCTTTGGTTAAAAATATCTTTAGCTCTGTTTCTTTTCTATTTTCTGGGATAAATTTTGGGTATGTTAAGCTTTTTCGTGTTCTCAATAGATAAGCATTATGGTTATAATAAGACTTTTTAAGTCACTAAGATGAGAGGCATCAAAGCAAGAGCGTGTATCAGAAACAAAGACTTAGGCATAAGGGATTGTGAGCTCCACACACATCTCCAGATTTCCTTTGTAGCCAGTTAATAAGAAAGTATTGACCTTTAACTTAACTTACCATCTTTTTCACTCTGTCTTATTTTAAAACATTCTGTTCTCTTAATCTATGAGTAAGATATATTTCTTTAGAAGAATTTGAAATTGTTGATAAGAAACAATGAGAAAAAAGACTGCTCTAATAAAGAAAGAATATATAGATATTTCAGGGTATAGCTATTGAGTTCTATATTGATATATTTTATATTTTGTTTTATAAAACTGGGTCACATGAAATACTTTTCTAAACCCTCTTTGAAAGGATGCATATTTTTCACCTATGACACCTATTCTGCACTATCACTCAGCTTCCCTTTATCAGGATTACTTACGTGACTTTCAAGATTCAAGTGGACAATGGATATGTTGGGATGGGGAAAGACAATATTGAAGGGTTTGATAAATAGATTTTGATCATCTTATCCTCCTAATTCACAATATGCTTTTATAATCTTTCAACATATTCTCTCTCCTTTCTCTCCTCTGTCTCTGCCTCTGTCACTCTGTCTCTATCTCTTTCTCTTTTGCATAATACATGTTAAATACAGTAGTGGGTCACTTAATAATGGGGATAAATTCTGTTCTGAGAAATGTGTTGTTGGGGGATTTCGTCATCGTGCAAACATCACAGATGTACTTACACAAACCTAGATGATATAACCTGCTACACATCTAGGCTACATCCTACTAATCTTATGGGACCACTCTCGTATATGCTGTCTGTCTTGATCAAAATGTCATTATGTGGTGCGTGAATGTAGTTCAATCATTGAAGTCATCTGCTTTCATGGATTGTTGTAGTCATTTGATGGAAAAGTTGTTCTTGTAAGGGAACTTTAAAAGCTCTTAAAACTTTAATAAAAGTTCAAGTGAAAAAGTTGTTTAAAAACTTTAGGTTGTTTTTGGTGTGTTAAATCTGGCTCAAATCCATTCTTCTCAAAACAGCGTGCAATTATTCTTCTGCAACTATTTCTTAGTTGTAAAAAAAATAAACTATACAGGAAATTTCTCATAATTTTGAGGATGGCTTACTTTCACGTTAGCAGGCTTTTCCCCAAGGACCAATCTTTCTGAGGTGAGGGGGCAATAGCCGACTGAGGACAGAAATAATAAACAAAATAAATCAGTAAATTATACAGCATATTAGAAGTGCTAAGTGCTAAGGAGAGAAATAGCAATTAGAAGAATATAGGGTTTTGGGGGGTGAGGTAGTTTGCAAATTTATAGACAATGGTCAGGGAAAGTGTCTTTTAGAAGGTGATGTTTGAGCAAAGACTTGCAAGTGGAGAAGGAGCTAGTTTTGTGAATACTGGAGAAAGAACATTCTAGGCAGAGGAAAGTACATGTGCACAGGCCTTGATGCATTAGCAAGCTTGACCCCCTGCCCCTGCGCCCCCCCGGGAACAGCAGGGAGGTGAGTGTGGCTGAAGTAGCATGAGCCAGAGGGCCAGCAGCAGGAGAGGTGTCAGAAATATTCCAGGACACCAGAGACTGCATAACGTTGAAGGCCGTTGTAAGGAATTTCATTGTATTCTGAGTGACATGGGACCCTATTTCAGCAGAAGAGGAACACTACCTAACTTCTGTTCTCAAAGGCTTTGACGGCTGTGTGAAAGGGCAACAAGGATAGAAGAACTGATTCCAATTAAGAAGATTTTGTGATAGTCCAGATTAGAGTGGCTTAGAACAAGAGGGTAGCAATGGATGTGGCACAAAGTGTCTGGAATCTGGATATGTTTTAAAGATAGAAGCAACAGGACATCTGATGGACTGCATGTGGAGTTGAAGTAAAGGGAGGTGTGTACGCTGAGCAGAGAGGAGAAGCAAGGGCTGAGCCTCCTCTACCTCAGATTCATATGTACATCTTGATCCTGTGTTAACTGAGGAGGCGAGATTTAAAATCCAACACAAAGTACAAAAATCACAGAATATCAAAAAAAGAGTGGAACATAGAAATTACTTGTGCCCCTTTGTTTTACAGATATAGAAACTAAAGTTCAGAGAGGCGAACATAGCTCCCCTGAATCTTGTATGCTCCTTTCAATTTTATAAATGTAAACTTTTACTAGGTAACATGCACACAGTGACATACACAAATCCTAAGTGTAGAGCTAGGTGATGTCCACAATATGCTCACACTCGTGTAATCAGCACCCAGATGAGAATACCAATAGTACTTCAGAAGTCCCCTCATCCTGCCTCCTGGTGACTATATTCCTTTCAAAGTAACAGCCACTCTCTCCAGTCTTCTAAAACCATATATCTTGTCTGCTTTTGAACCTAAAAAAATAAAATCATATGATATATCTCTTTATTCACAATTCTTTTCATGAGATTCATGTGTGTTGTAAAGTATGACTGTAGTTCATTTATTTTCATTATAACAGGCTGCTTCAAAAATATAAAATTTATTAATCCAGTTTACTGTTAACAGACATTTAAGCTGTTCTCTTCTTTTTTCTTGGCTATTATGATTAGTGCTGCTATAAATATTTTTGCACATGTTTGGTGAACTATTTTATCCTTTACCTGGAGTTATATGACGTTATCAATTATAGCTTAATCTCTCTTCCTACAGCACAGTGGCTTTGCAAATACGTTATTTTTTGATGATTTGGCTTTAGCATGTGATTCCCAGGAAAGTTTTTATCAGCTACATTTTATGAAAACAAAAATTTGCGTACCTCTCAAAGATGTAATTTCTGCCAACTCTCTTGTTCTTACAGATTCTTTAAAATGTGGCAGAATGTTGTTCTTACCTAAAGATAATTGGCAGCTAAAGGGCATTAAGAAAGATATGAGTCCCATGATGAGTGATTTAGCTATTCAGGCTTGGCTATAAACTAAAAAACACAGAAGAGTGAGTACTATTATTCCAAAGGGAGAGGTTGGTTAGAAATAACAGGAATAATATGATAATAAAATCATATAATAATAACAATAAAGATGCAAGTTATAATTTATTGAGGCAAGTAGCATAACATAGTGGTTAATAGAATGGGATCTGGACCCAAAAGGCTTGGTTAGACTCTCAACTCTGTCACTTTCTAGCCATGTGAACATGTTCTGCTTTAGTTTTATCATCTGTCAGATAAGAAGAATAATAGTACCTATTTCAGAAGGTATGGATCGACTGCAGTAACATGTGTAAAGGATGGAGAACTATATTGAAATACACTAAGCATTATACATATATTAAGAATTACTGTTATTATTATTTGTGAGCACATACATACATTATTTCTAATTCTTTTTATGATCTCTCAAGATAACTATAACTATCCCTAAACTTATATAAAGTATCTCTTCTTCTGATCTCACATTTAATTTTCTACTTTTCTGTGCTCAATGTGGTTTCTTTTAAAAAACATGT
Source organism: Diceros bicornis minor (assembly GCF_020826845.1). Lineage (NCBI taxonomy): Eukaryota > Metazoa > Chordata > Mammalia > Perissodactyla > Rhinocerotidae > Diceros > Diceros bicornis. The sequence continues at coordinate 8,746,189 of NC_080749.1, read as the reverse complement.
ATATTTTGTAACATATATCATTAACTTGCCTTTTGGAGTGCCTCTCTTTTCTGGGCACTTCCATTTGCCTTGTCTCAGTGTATCAAGGGCAAATCCAGGTGAATTTTCTTATAGCCCATTTTACAAAATCACTTATGGAGGCCCACATAAGTTAAATAACTTACCCAAGGCTTTACAGTTTATTAAATAATCAAATTGCTCTCTTTTTCTGCAAGCCCAATGGTCTTTTGCTTTTTCTTGCTGCCCCCTGTGGCTTAATGAAAAAATTAAGTCTTCAGTGGGTGTGACTATTATGAGCTAGTTTTAACATGCTGAGTTAGTTGAATGTTGATCTTCTAGATCCTCATTTCTGGACTACAACAATGATAAGGCATTCCCAAATTGTCATATCAAATTTTTACTTCTCATGTTGATGATCTTGAAACATCATAACCCATAGAGAAAATAGGCAAAAACAAAAACGAAGAAATGTATATAACGGCATGAATATTTCTGTTTTTTCTGTGCAGAATTTCTAAGCTATATTGAAGCTCGTTTCAGTTATAGTTTAAAAACAGTTAATAGTAAGTTAAGAGGTTCCAGTTCCGATAAAGATAAAATGAGATGCCAACGTGTCTTCCACTAAATGCAGCCAAAAACCTTGACAGATTGCATCAAGAAACTCTCTGAGGACTCTGAAATGACAGCAGAAAGATTGGGGTAGAAAATGAGATTTTTGAACTACTACTGAACTGGCAGTAAGTTTCCTTTTTTTTTCCTTTGTTTTTTTCTAGCCTAGATTCAAAGATACCAGGATATTTAGAGTGTGTACCACAAATGGAGAGAAAGAACTTTAAAAGAATCTCTTTGTTTCTGGTACAAGTAGTGGGACAAGGAGACTTTATGGGACAGATATAATAGGAGAAAGCCCACAATTTTTTTCTGTTGTTGTTCTCCCCTAACCTGGCCCTTAAGCGATCTCACGGTAGCACAGAAACAGTAGCAACTGGGAAGACATGTAAAAATTCCAAGGGAGAAGCAACTGTGCTCTCAAAAGTGTTGGGGAATCCCAACTGTTTTCTTTTTCTCTTAACTTTTTGTTTCTTGGCCCTAGGGACAGATATAATCACAGAAAGCTCATGACAGAAAAGGGAGATTAAGTTCTGATTTTGTTGTCAGAAGATCAGAATAAGGATCCCCCAGTGCAAGAAAGTTTCAAGGAGATCATAGAGGGGAGAAACCTCAAGAAAATGATCCCCAAAATTGTGTATGAACTTCTGAACTCAGCCCAAATCTGTGTATTCATCAATCTATACAGCATGCCAAATACTTGGAGAACTGTAATAAAGCATTGACCACCACTCAGTTCTTAGACTGCCCATTGAGTGGTACACATGGAAAAGATCTGAACAGAACTGCAAAGGCTCTGAAAACTGACTTGACCTTAGAACCAGAGTCCTCAGGTGTGTAGGAACTTGGCTGTTGAACATAACATGGTCAATTGCCTGCTGAAACATAAAGATCAACTGTATCAATAGGACTCTGAGACTCATAACATAATATCCAAAATGCACAGATATAATCTGTAACTTCTCAACATATGATGGAATAGGGAATCATGACATTTTACAAGGAGAAAATGAATCAATTGATGTCAACTCTGAGATGACATAGATGTTGGAATTATCAAATAAAGATTTTGAAGTAGCTATTATTAACATGATGCAAGAAGTAAGGTTGAATATTCTTGAAGCAACCAAAAAGATAGAAGGTCTCAGAAGAAAAGATAGAAAATATTTTTTAAAAAAGGAAAATTTACAAATGAAAAACATAATAACAAATTTTGAAAAAAATCACCAGATGGGCTCAATAGCAGATGGAGATAACAAAGAAAAGAATTATAAATTTGAAGATACATCAATGTAAATTATCTAATATGAAAAACAAAAGGGAAAAAAAGAGTGAAAAAATTAACAGAAGCTTAGGGACCTGTCAGATAGAACCAAAGACCTAACATTCCTGTCATCAGAGTCCCAGAAGGAGGGGAGAAAGCATGGCACAGGAGAAAAAAAAATTAAAGGAAAAAGATTGAAAAAAGTTGGCAAAATGAATAAATTAATAAATGCAAAATTTCAGTGAACCCAAAGAGGATAAATAAAAAATATTCATGCTCAGGTACATCATAATAAAATGCCCAAAAACTTAAAAAAAAGAAGAGATTTAAAAAAATATTGAAAGCAGCTAGAGAAAAACAAAGCATTACATAGGGGAACAATAATTCAAATGATTGTATATTTCACACACACACACACACAAACAGCCAAGGAGGGCGGAAAACAGTGAAACAACATTTTTATAGTGGTGAAAGTAAAGAATTGTGAACTCAGACTCTATATCCATCAAAAATATCCTTAAAGGATAAAGGTATAATAAAGAAGTTCTTAGATGAAGGGAAATCGATAAAATTTGTCAGCAGCAGACTTCCTTTATTTTTTTTTTTTTGTCCCTATGTGTTTGTTTATTGTTGTTATTATCTACTACTTAATGAAGGAAATCATACGGTATTTGACCTTCTCCCTCTGACTTATTTCACTTTGCATTATACCCTCAATGTCCATCCATGTTGTCACAAATGGCTGGATTTTGTCGTTTCTTATGGCTGAGTAGTATTCCATTGTGTATATATACCACAGCTTCTTTATCCATTCGTCCCTTGATGGGCACTTAGGTTGCTTCCAAGTCTTGGCTATCGTGAATAAGGCTGCAATGAACACAGGGGTGCATGTACCTTTGCAAATTGGTGTTTTCAAGTTCTTTGGATAAATACCCAACAGTGGAATAGCTGGATCATATGGTAGTTCTATCGTTGATTTTTTGAGGAATCTCCATACTGTTTTCCATAGTGGCTGCACCAGCTTGCACTCCCACCAGCAGTGTATGAGAGTTCCCTTCTCTCCACATCCTCTCCAACACATGTTGTTTCCTGTCTTGTTAATTATAGCCATTCTGACGGGCGTGAGGTGATATCTCATTGTAGTTTTGATTTGCGTTTCCCTGATAGTTAGTGATTTTGAACATCTTTTCATGTGTCAGCAGCAGACTTCCTTTAAAAGAAATGCTAAAGAAAGTCATTCAGATAGAAGGGAAATTATACCAGATGGAAACTTGTAAGTTTCAAACTGAAGGAAGAATAACAGAAATGTTAAACAACTGGTTAATACAAATAAACTAGGTTTTTCCTCTTTTTTAAAAAAATATATATGGCAGTTGAAAGTAAAAATTATAACATTAGCTGATGAAGTTTTCTATATGTAAACATAATACAAATGACAACTACAACATAAAGAGAGGATAGTGTCTCTGTGATGGTAAGGTTTCCACATTTCACTTGAGGTAATAAAATATTAATCCACAGTGGACTGTAAAACATTAAGTATGTGTATTGTAGTCTCAAAAGCAACCACTAAAAAACTACACAAAAAGATTAAATTAAAAACATAATAGTTAAATTAAAAAAGAATATTAAATAATGTTAAAATAATACAAAATAAGATATAAATGGAAATCAGAGAAACAAAAAACAGAGGAAACAAAGAGAAAACAATAATGACATTATAGACTTAAATCTAAATACATCAACTATTGTATTAAATATAAATGGTCTAAACACCAAATAAAATGTCAGAATGGACAAAAAAAAGGTGAAATTATATACTGTCTTCAAGAAACTCACTATAAATATAATAGAAGTGAAAGGATGGAAAATGACATACCATGAAAATGCTAATCAAAAGAAAATGGAAGTGATGGGAGACAATTCTCCCCGGATCCTGCATGTCTGCACCTCTTGCAAGCTAGGCACTGACTGACCTTTGTTCCAAGCAATCTTTCCAGGAATATTTCTTTAGTGAATGACCTTGGAAGATAGACACAGTGTCTTACTCTGGACCAAAAGGCAGGCTTATTACAGCCCATTTTGAAAGATGTGGGTGACCTAAGCTCAGACTTCCTCACTATAGCACAACCTACTGCTTATGCATAAGTCATCTGCCCTCTATGTTTCCCATGTAGGAATTGGAGCTTAGGAACCTGATGCAAAAATGCTAATAGATTGGACAGTGCTATTTATGTGAGATATAAATTGTCTTTTGTCTCTTACCCAAGATTTTTGTGTCCTGCATTAACATCCATGGACCTTTGGTAGGCTAACTGTTAGACTGCAAGTAGAATAAAATCTCAGATTCTCATAGATCTTGAAAAGGAGTGGCTACATTAGTATTAAATAGAGTATACTACAGAGCAAAGAAAATTACCAGGGATATTACATAATGACAAAAATCTTAATTCACCAAAAGAACATACCAATCCTAAATGACTAGATAGTAAATAACAGAGCCTCAAAATACATGAGCAAAAACTGATAAAACTAAAAGGGAAAATAGATGAATCTATAAGTGTAGTTGGAGACATCAATATTCTTCCCTCATTAATAGATAGAACAAGTAGATAAAATATCAGAAGGATATATAAGAACTGAAAGACATTCTCAGCCAAATGGAATCCAATTGACATTCATGGAACATGCCATATAACAATAGCAAAACACACTTTATTTTCAAGTGTACATAAAACTTTCACAAAGATAAATTATATCCTGGGCTATAAAACTATCCTTAATAAATTTAAAATATTTAAAATCATATTTCAAGTATATTGCTCGATTATAATAAAACCAAGCTAAAAATTAACAGGAAAAAATACAGAAAAATCTCCAAATATTTGGAAATGAAACAACACACTTCTGAATAATCCATCAGTCAGAGGAAGAATTAGGGGGAGGATGTGACTACAACGAGCAGTGTGAGAGAGCCACTTGGGAAGATGGAACTATTCTGTATCACAACTGAGGCAGTGGTTACACCAATCAATACATATGGTAAAACTCATGGAACTACACACCAAAAAAGAGAATCAATTTTGTCGTATATAAATTTAAAAATGTATAATGAAAAGGTTAAAAAACACAAAACTAAGTTGTTGTAGACAAATAGGCAAAAATATATTCATTATTGACAAATTTATTTTTAGCTAGTAGCCAAATCATCTTGTATGGAATTTTGAGTCTCTTTAGAGGACAGTATAAAGATATCAATCTGCTAGAGACTGCCAAAGAAGCAGTTCTTCCAGTGGTATAATGCAGCTTTAGCCAGTAGCAAGAGGTCCTGAAGACCTAACATAAACTGAAAAAGGCAATGCTAATCAAAAAGATATTGGTGCATTGAACAAACTGTGAAAGCACCCATAATTCTCTCTGCAAAGACCTTGTTTATGTGTAAAATAAGAAGAAGGAAGGTTCTGGAGAAAACAGCTGTACTGCTCACTAGCTTATTATGATCTTGTGTATAAAATCCCTGAGCCTTAGCTGCTTCATTTTAAAAAGGGGCTAGTAGTAGTAACTACCTCACTGAGCTGTACAAAAAGAGAAAATTAAATCTATGTAAAGTGCTTAGGAACAGTGCCTAAAACATAGTAAGAACTCAATACATGTTAGCTGTTATGGAAAGCTGAATAATGCCCTATCCAATATGTCCACATCCTAATCTCCAGTATCTATGAATATGCTACCATACATGGCAAAAGGGACTTTGCAGATGTGACTAAGGATCGTGAGAGTATCCTGAATTATCCAGATGGGCCCAAGGTAATAAGTGTCCTTCCACATAAGCGAAAGAGGGAGGCATGAGAGTCAGTGTCAGAGTCAGCGAGTTGGGAAGACGCTATGCTGTTGACTTTGAGAATGAAGGAAGAGGCCAGAGCAAAGGAGTGCAGGTGGCCTCTAGAAGCTGGAAAAGGCAAGGAAATGAAATTTCCGCTGAAGCCTCCAGAAGGAGCAGAGCATAGTTAACACTTTGATTTTAGCCAATTGAGATCCACTTGAGACTTCTGAATGTCAGAACTGTAAAATAATAAATTTGTGTTGTTTTAAGCCACTATTTGTGGTAATTTGTTGCAGCATAAATAGGAAACTCATACAATTACTCAAAGCAAATACGTTTTCCTAGTTTTATTTCAACTTATAAAACTTCTTTTCTAACACTTTGCAAAAACTCTTTCAAATTCTCTACTATTTTTCTTACAGAAAATAGATGTTAGAGATCATCCATAAATGCATTCTGTGTGGTAGATAGAAACTCAGACTTGAAGTTGGCCCTACCTGAACTAAAATCCTGACTCCAACCTTTACCAGCCCCATGCCTTCGATGTGTTTCCTAACTTTCTGTGCCTGTTTCCTCGTAACCAATACAGGGATTAAACTATTGCTTGCCTACAGCGTTGTTGCGAAAAGTAAGTGAGATATTGTCACAAATCGTTTAGCACAGAATCTAGCTCTTAATTAGTGGTCATTGATGAGAATTATTAATCTTAGTAGTTATCCAACATCCTCACTTTCCAGATGAGAAAACTGAAGCCCAGAGAAGGCAGAAGACTTGACCAAGTCACACAGCCAATTCCTAGCATCTGCAGGACTAGGATACATTTTTTTGCTTTAAGACAACTGCAAGCTCCTCATGGAGTTGACTGTTTCTGAATATCTTTAACTTATTTTGTTTTTCTTCTAGGAAACTTTAAGGAGGGAAGCAGAGGTTTAGGCTAGAGGACTATGGATCCTAAATGTCTTCTTGTAGAAATGCTTGTTTTGGGCTCTCATTGAAAATTCATATTACCTTTTTCCAATCTTCTCTATCATACGATAAAGAATTCTTTTCAAAGTACCCTTTTTAAATCTCAATTAAAAGTCAGCTCCAGGTAAAGCTGTCTTCCTTTACACTTCTAAAACAAAGGTCTCCTATTTTCTTCCCCTTCAAATGTCTTTTTCTGAAGTAAAATGAATCAAATGTCAAATGACAACATAATAACCCTCCACGTATGAAGTTGTGCTTCCCTAGACCTTTTTCCCTGATGAGGCAGTGGAATGAACGGGCAGCCCAGGATGCACTGCTGTTTGCCACCTGGTGGACATTCGCTCTCACTGCAAAATAATTTTAAATCTGTTTTTAAAAGCATCTCTGATCAATAACTTTAGCTCCTTTGTTGTTTTCTGCCAGTGAGTAGAGATCTACTGATAGGAGGGCAGCTTTAAGTGTACTGCATTATCCTCACTTTGAAAGAAAAAACGATCTACATTTGGTAAGCAATTAGTTGCCTAGCAGTTACAATGTATTAGGTGTTCTCAAAGAGAGACCCTAAACACCACCCAATGGATCACCGTCACTGAAACCTCCATTTCTCGTGACCTTAAATGGAAATGTTGCCTGTTGAGTGTTTCTTTCAAAAACTGTTTCATATCCTCCAGTGGTGTCACAGCCTTCAGGGTCTCTGTATTTCAATTTCCTTAACAGATACAAACAGGCCCCCTGGCCCAGCTCCTCTTTACGCCTCCATCCTCACTTTGATCATTTTCTCATCGTCCATTACATGCACCCTTCACTCTAGCCATACTATACAATTTGTAATTACCTGCTACGAAGTGAATATTTGTGCTCCCCCAAAATTCATATGTTGAAATCTAATCCCTAACGTGATGGTATTTGGAAATGGGGCCTTTGGGACATCACTAGGTCATGAGAGTGAAGCCCTCATAATGGGATTTGTGCCCTTACAAGAGGAAACATGAGACAGCTTGCTTTCTCTCTCTCTCTCTCTCTGCCGCGTGAGAATACAGCAACGTGGCCATCTCAAACCAGGAAGAGGGCCTCACCAGGAACTGAATCAGCCAGCACCTTTGTCTTGGACTTCCCAGCCTCCAGAACTATGAGGAATACATTTCTGTGTTTTAAGCCATCCAGTCTGTGGTATCATGTTACTGCAGCCCCTGCTGACGGAGACAGCATCTGCATGTGCCATGCTCTCTCATGCTTCTTTCCTTTGCATGTGCTGTTTCCTCTTCACGGGACGCCCTTTCCCCTACTTTTTTAAATGTCATATTTCATTTAGCTAAATATATCCTTCAACATGTAATCAATAGACAAAAAAAATTAATGAGATATTTTGCATTTGCTTTTTCAAACTAAGTTTTCAAAACTCTTGTATATTTTACACTTACAGAACATTCCAGTTCAATTAAAATTTAGTTTCTCAGTCTTATCAGCCACATTTCAAATGCTCAATAGCCATACGTAGCTAAAGGCTACCATACTGGACATCACAGCTCTATAGGATCCTGGACAAATTCACCTTGTCACAGTCATCACTTCAACAAAGATGGTAGCATTGTCATAAAGAAGTTGGCAATATTTGTTTCAGTGTCAAAAGAATGATCTTATTCAATTTAAGCCTTGATGGATTTGACCGTCGTAGACTGAGAGGGACCCCCCAGAGTTGAGATAATATATTTTTCCTCCTTAAATCCCTTACTTTTATATCTAACTATTTTCTATGAGTTTTTCCACTTAGCTCCAATTTTGCTTTTGGAGGGAAACAGAAAGCAGCCCCTGATCTCACAATCTGGTCTAGAAAGCCCGCTGAGGCCTCCACGCTATCATGTATTATCACCGGATTCGATGGCCCTGTGCTCTAATGGCTTGTTTGCATGTCAGTCTTTCACAATTGATGGTGCACTCCTTGAGGCACAGACTCGATTTCCTTCTCGGCATCCCCAATGCCATGGTCATTCCTGGCACAGAGCTGTGCTAATTACCATTTGTTGAATGAATGTGTATCTCTTTTAATAGGCCTAAATAAGGAACTAGTCACTAAAAAGTGCCCAACTGGATGTGATTTGGGTTCACATTGCTGGGGAGAAAATAATTCTGCCTTGCCCCCATCTGAAACTCTATCTTACTCCGTCTATCACATTTATTGAGAGTAGACTTTTGAGACTTTATTTTAAATATATCTTTAACGCATTTTTGCCACACCCCATTAAAATTCCAACCTCTTTGGGATGGGGGGTTTTTCAAGACATTAGTTATTGCTAAATGTGCTGATCAACAGTGATAGCCAGCTGAAGGTAAGGTCCTTTGGGAACAAAACACTATGAGGAGGAAGGACCAGAATGTCTTGGAGAAAACAGGATATGCAAATATAGGTAAAAGTAGGAAAGTAGTAAAAACAAGTACTTCTAATATTATAGCTTTGCCCATCGATAGATCCACCTCCTGCTCAAAGACCTAAAATGGATCTTTTGTTAAAATACAGACATTGATTCAGTTAGATCTGAATTCAAATCCAACTTCTTCCATTCTCAACTCTGTGACTGATGGAAAGTTATTTATACTCTCTGAGCTTCATCTTTCATAACAGAAAAAGGGGGAAAAATGTGTATCTTGTAGGAGTACTTAGGGGTATGATACATACATGTTGCATGCCTTACCTGATGCTGGAGTCATAGTAGGAGCTCCATAAGTGGTACAATATAAATCCCTTCTGCCCTGTGCTCAAAGATGTCCATGATGTGTCAGCAATCTATCCAATATTTTGTCCAACTTCTTGCCAACAACAGATGCCAATATCCATTCCCTGTGTGTGCTTCATGCATTTAATCACTGTAACTTTTCAATGCTATTCCCGTCAAAGTGTTGAGCAAATTACTCTCAACTTTCCCAAGTAACACAAGATTGCGAGTGGATTTTTGAGAAAGCATGTAGGTGGGTTGTTCACTGTGTTCTGGGGCAAAGAATCAGGAGCATTTCCTTATTATTTGAATTTTGAAAACCATTTACTTTGCCAACTAAAATGTCTGCCTAAATATATGCATGGGAAGTTTATTATATTTCACACTTATTGGGTGTCCTCTGTGTACAAGGTTCAGAGCTGCTTTGTTATCATTTATCATTACAGGGAGGGAAGTTAACAGTTAAAAATTATACTGTTGTTCTACAATACCTTTCAATCTCACCTAATTTAAGTTCTGAATACACTTAAACAGTATGTGCAGCCTCATCACAGGGATATATCTATTGCCCGAAAGAGGTAGACTATATTCCAAGAAACCCTGACATCAATTCGCAGGAAAGAAATGTCTCAGAGGTTGAATTACGACTGCTGGATGTAAGGCTGAAGCATGGAGATCCTGCAGGGGCCTTGCTTTTTCTTAAGAAATCTGCTGATGGAGTTTCGTTTGGCTGGAGCTTGAGCTCAGAGCTCATAATATCCTGTTCCACCTCAAAATCAAATACAAGTTAATCAAAAATTATTTGTGGCCTGCACTATGTGCAGTTGCTAAGGAGGCATGATGGGGATGTAGTTAAGTCCGATAATGTGTCTGCCGAGCTGCCTCCATTTCACAACACAACAGAAAACGGCAGCTCCATGCATAACTTCTATTTAGGCCCATTTGGGGTATTTGCCTCCTTGGGGTTGTCTACTACAATCATCTTTCTAGGAGGATAGCCATGTAGTAATGCAGATACATTCTTTTCCATCATCAGTTATACTAATGAAATCAACAGTCTACTAGCAAAACGTGTTTCCTAACTTCTATAGGATTTGGTTATCACTGCCATTGGAAAAAATACATTTTTAAGATTTACTAAAAGAAATTTCCAGCTTCTGAGTCAATCTTTTGATGAGTTTAAGAATACTTCACAAATAGACAACTGAGGAAATCATTAATTAGAGCTACATAATCTCTCTCTCTCCCAGAATGCACTGAGTTTATACAAAAATATAGACATTTATTCCCAGAATTCCAACACAGAAGACATGTACACACACACTCGCATACACGCATACACACATACATACGCACATATACTCACACATTTACACAGAAATGTGTTTGAAAATCTTACATGTAGGGTATTATGGTGATATTAGATTCATCTCTAGAAACCCCCCTGAGTCTCCCAGGTGAGCTAAGTATTTCTATTCCAGTGCTTCCCTAGCATTCTATGCCTTCTCCTTTCAAAAACAAGACGTAATATCTAAATAATTATTTATTTTAGTGCAAATCTATATAGACACTTTGAGAACATGGTTGTGTTTTGTTCATCTGAAGTCTCCCTCAGCAAATCACGCTGGATTTGACATATAGATTGTGCTCAAGAAATATAAGTAAAAAATACACTCAAGGTTGACTAAATGTTAGAGACATTAACTACTCATAAAATTCTGAGGACAAGGTAATCAGTGTGGGATATTAGAAAGGTTACATGAAGGAGGTGAGAATAGATTGGCTATTAAGGATTTGTGAGGAATTTATACTTATCCATTTTAAGTTTAAAAGGCATTTTGAGTTTCATTTTTAATTCTTAATTCACCCATTCGCTTCAAATGTATATATTGAGTTTCTTTTCTGTACCATGTTTCATAGTGAATCCTGGGGTTATAGCAATGAATAAGGGAGGCTCTTGAGGACAAGAACATGTCCTCTGGAACATACAATCTGACAATTGTATCTGACAGACAATGACATATTAATTTAAATGAATTCCTATTTAAAAAAATGAAGAAGAGAAGTATTATCTTCAACTGATAGGTGAGAACACTAAGACTCAGGTTGATTAATAAATTACATATCTAAAAGGGGTTGATCTGATATTCAAACCCAAAAAGTCCCACCCTGAATCTGCTTATCTTTTCTACTGCACAATGTAGTCTTCAATAAACAGGAAGTTGTGGGTAGATAAAGGGAGCTGAACTGAACGACGACGAGAAACATGCCCTTTCTATAATAAGGGGCATAATAGCAAGCACCGATTTGGTTTCAGGTGTGATACATTAGGGATCTACTTATTGACCACTCTGAGCAGCTGCTCCCCCTCTGAGCAGCCAATTTAGGCGCCAAGGTAGTTAAAAATAGGTTCTCTAGACATTTTCCTTTGCTCTAGCTCCAGGAGCTGACCACATCACCTCGCCTCACCTCCAATTAGTTCTCAATACAAAAGCACTTTGGCTATCAGCCATTTCTAGAACCAGGGAAGCAGACTTCAGACCCAGCCTGAGCATAATTCCAAAAACAACACCATAAGGGGAATGATGTGGAGTGGAGAACTTGGGCCTGATGGAGAGAGGTTATCTGACAGTATCATCCACAGTTCATTTGCCATTAATAACAAGACAGCCTGCTTTCCTGGGCCTGCTCCAACCTGCTAATAGGTACTCTCTGGGGACGGTCTTATCCCTCCTTCTCCGGCTGAGCGGAGCCACTGCAGAGGCATTTACAGACTTGAACTATTGTTTCCAACAGGACCCGACAGAGTTCTGACCTCTGGAAGACTCCTCCATCCATACGGAAAAATTCTGCCTTCTTGGCTATTCTTCTCTTCTGTATTCCTCATAATGAGGGCATTTAACATGTCATCTTAGTTCCCTTCTGTTTTCCATTTAAACACTCCCTTTATTAGAGGCACATGCAATTGATTTAATTAGAAGGTTGACACCAGAGCAATCTAATCTTCACTCCCCACCCTCCTCATCTGATTTATCTGGGGTTGTAGCATACATTAGAAATCACAAAGAAGGAAAGAGGGATTAAAGCATCAGGCCAGATTTATAACTAAATAAGTCAAAGGACAGCTGGGGAGGGCTTAGTGTAGTGAATAGAACATTGCATTTTGAATTGAGATTTTAGATTTTTAACAGCAAGGCTCTCATCACTAGCTCCTTCTAGGGCTCAGTTTTCTGATCTGTTAAATGACTGGGGTATTCCAAACTTGGCTAATGATAAGAATCACATGAGATACTTGTCAAAAATACAGATTTCCAGGACCCACCTCAGATAGGACTAAATCTGAATCTTCAAAGAGGAAGAGGTCACCCCAGATGTTGCTTCTGGCCAGACAAGCTTGAAACACTCTGGGGAAATGGGCCCTGCGGTCTTGTCCATCTCTGACTTCTTGTCCACATCTGTGAGTCGAGGGCACCATTAAGTTTGGATTATAGACAGAAACAAAATCAATGGTTCAGAATTTCTCCAAACTCCTTTGAAGGTGCTAAAATATAACAGTCAGAATGCTTAACCAGTTCAGGGTCAGCCCTACATAAATTCAGAAGCCAAGCAAGCTTATTCTATATCCCACCAAACACCCCTTTATATGTTCCCACTCGGTCTCTTTCCCTCTCCTCCTTTCTCAAGGTTTTCTTTGGCCCAGTGCTGGTCTCTCCCTTATGTAGACTGCTCATCATGTCTGCTCAAAGCACTGCTACCCTATTCTCTCATCTACCTATCCTTGTCTGTCTCCTACAAAACTATTCTCACTCTGTCTCACTAGACAGCGTCCGAGAACCAATTGATATTAATGTGCTAATAACTACTTAGGGCATAAATATATATCCTCAGACAGATTATTTGCATTTTAACTAGAGATATCACCTAAATTTGAAAGAATGATTTTCTACTGGAATTTTGAACATCATGCGCAGTCTAGGGTGGAGATATTAGGGGCCAAAGGGTTGCTTCTGACATACATAATCATAAATCACATCATATAAATCACAAACACATAAATCACATCATAACATCATGGAAGAAGGTGCATTAATGGGGCTTTATTTTTTAACACTTTGATGTGTATAGAAGATTTACTTACTAGGCTAAAAATCTCTCTGCCTCATCAACAAGAAAAGGAATTTTGAAAATTTAATCAAAAATCCATTGCGCTTTCTGATGTTACCAACAAAGTTATTCTTCTCCCCCAGCTAGAAGCATCCCTGCACCTTAGCTTTTACTGACAATGAAGTCTGATTTCCCCCAATACAGGTCTAAGAATAAATTACAACCTTATGAAATATGTGCATCTTTGAAAGGTTTAGAAAGGAAATATGATTGTAAGTGTCAAAACCACAGGTAACTGCATTTGAAAATAATGTAGTGCACTTTTTTTCTATAAAGCTGAATGGACACCCTTGATTTTATAAATAATGTTTGCAACATTAGAACTAAATGCCCGAGGATTTTCCTGTGTGCCAAATAGAAAACAATTGGAGGATAATATTACTGGAAGAGACAAAATTTAAAGGAAAATACTTTCACCAGTATTTGTCTTACTAAGTTCACATAAAACCTGTGAAGGCCAAGCAGAGTTTTTTGGTTCTATAAAGAGATGCGTAGTGGCTTAGTGCCTGGGGTTCTGCAGGCAGACTTGCTGGACTGGAATGGCAGCCCTACCACCTTTAAACTGGGAGTCCCTGGGCCAGTGAATTAATTCTCTATGCTTTAGTTTCCTCAGTTATAAAGTAAGTATTAAAATATTACGTATTCAATAGGATTTCTGTGAGGAATAAATAAGATCATGCATACAACAAGCTTAGAATAGTGTCCTGGCACCCAGTTATCACGTAATGTTAGTGACAAGTGTTGTTATTGTCACCCAATAGGCTTCTTACTCAGAGGGGTTATTAACTGGGGACAGTCTTTGCAAATCCAAGCTCTTAATTCTTGTCCTTCACTTTGGTCCAAATCATGATCAACTTCCTTATAAAACGCTAAATAATAAAGGATGTCTCAGGGGTTCTTTTCATGCCTGAGAATTAGACCTGTCCAGAGTCTTATCCTGAGCCACCTGCTCCAGACTTCCTTTCCCTCAGTCTTAGCCAGGCTGGCAGGATCCTTCCTGATCTTCCTTCACTAGCCTCCTGTGAGGTGAGAGGAGAAACCTCAGGAGAAGAGCAAGAATACTCTATCTCCTTGTCCACCACAGTTTCCACCAATAAAAAGGATGGACAGACATATTCACTGGTGGTATAATTATGACTTTTTTTCCATGTGTCCATTTTAATTTATTACTTATTGATTTTAATGTTAGTAAACTAGTGTCTGCCTCAATAAATCAATAACTATTGATTGAGAGCGAACTTTGTGGCAAGCACTATCCTAGGGACTGAAGATATATTGATGAAAAAGACAAATAGGGTTCTCACTCACATGACCCTTATATACAACAGAGAAAATATATATTTTTCAAAAAAAAAATACAAATAACCAAATAAGTGCAAGTATGATAAGTGCCAAGAAAGAAAAGTAAAGGGGGTCTAATATAGTCAAGGAGGTTGGGAAAAAGATATATAATTGGAAAGATGAATTGTAGTTAGACAGATTAAAATACAGAGAAAAGACATTCTATTCAGAAGAGAAGAGTATGTAAGAAGGCTGTATGAAGAAGGAGGTAACAAGCAAAAGCCTGGTGCATAAAAGGAACTGAGCATGAAGCAAAAAGATAACAGAGAGAAGCAGGACCAGCTTGTTTATGGCCTGGAGACTATGTTAAAGATGTGAATATTTTATGACAGCAATGGAAAATCATTGAAAAGTTTTTACTAGAGTAATTAAAAGTTCAAAATTGTTTTTAAGAGATCACTCTGGCTGCAATATAGAGAAGTTACTAGCGAAGGGCTAAGTAGATGCAAGTGACTTTATTCAGGAGGTTACTTAAGTAGAATGTGTAAAATATGGTGGTGGGTCAGACCACCATATTTTAAAAAAGTTGGTAGTTTCTGGAAATATATAGGGATCAGAATTGATGGGATGTGTGTTAGAAAGGGGAGGTAGAGCAGATTCTGGATTGAAAAACTCAATAAAAGGTATTGTTTCCTGCAGCGGACAACACCAAAGTAAGATAATTAGGACATGCTGAGTTTGAGGGCTCTCGCAGGCATCTAAGTGGAGATGTCAGGAAGGTAGCTGAATACGTAGATCTGGAGCTTAGAGGAGTGGTCTTGCTTGGATATAATTTTCAGCATTAAAACCTCGGGAATATAAGAATTCAGCTAGGGAAAGAATATACGGTGAAAAAATAAAACAATCTAAAATTGAGCCTTGAGAAGCTCCAAACTTTAAAGACTCAATAAAAGAAAATAAACTCTAAAAAGGAGCTATCAGTGAAGCAGGAGACAATGAATACTCTGTAGAAGCTATGAGGGAAGAGTGCTTCAAAACGAGATGATGGTCGAGTGTGAAATGCTTATGATAGTCCAAGAATGCTGAGGAGTAGCGGTGTTCAAGGCTTCTACCATCATGAGGTCATTAGAGATCATACCTAGAGCCATTTTGATGGCTTGATATAGTTGGCCTGTGGTTGAGAAATAAAGAGATGTTGATGGTAAATCTGGGGAATTTTTCATGTCCTTCTGTCAAGGAAAGAGAAAGAGCATGATAGTTTGATGGAGAATTAAGGTCAAGGTAATTCATGTATAAGATTGTAAAGATTTGACCTTATTTAAAAACTGAAGGAGAAGATCTAGTATAAAGGGAAAAGAAACAGGTTAATCTCAGAATTCCTGAGAAAGTAAAATGAACCAGAGAAGAAGTGGAAGTATTGGTTTTAAATTGGAGAGAAACATATCATCCTCAAATCACTCGATTTACCAGGACAGGAGAACATACAAATACATGAAAGTACTAGTAAAAAGTGTTTGGATCATTTCTTCCAGGTTTCCTACTCCTAGTTCCACTGTTGTAATTTAAGTCTGGAGCAGGTGACTTGTCTTTTTCCTTCATTGGTCTCTGAAACAAGATAATCTATGTCTAGAACCAATGTGGAGACAACCTCACATCACCCTGAGACCCCAGAGTTTGACCTGGATCCTCTGACTGGATGTAGTCTGAGTTTTTTTCACTTATTGAAGATCTGAGTGTGTTTTCTTCTGGAAAATAGCATCAAGAGAAAGAATTTCTGAAAATAACATCCTCTATTTATTAACCGTTGTACCAGGTAATCTCAGTGATAATCAGGATAGACTAGGCTTATGCTACAAAAACAAACAATTTCCAAAGTTTATTTCTTGCTTTTGTTATAGATCTAGTCCAGGTTGTAAGGAGGAAAGGAGTTCCAGGCTAATGGATGATCCACTGTCTTATTAGCTATACTTTCAAAAACTACAACCAGTTTATGGAGTAGGAGAGAGAGAAAGGTGAAAACTAGTATATCTGCTTTTGCATGCTTCAGTTCAGAAGGGAAACCTGTTATTTCCTCCCACAGCTCTAATGGTTGGACCACATCACATGGCCCTGCCTAAATATAGGAGGGCTGGGGACTGTGGAGTAATGTGGAATTCTGGGTGAGCACCACTGTCTTTGCCACAATCCACTCTTCTGGTCATGAACATTTCTTTATTCTCTTTTTTCCATACATATAACACACTCTACTCCTCAGCAAGTGAAACAACCCAAAGTCCCATCTATTCAGGACATTAAGCTCGAAGTGTGAGATCTCAGGGTAATATTTTTTCTTTTTTTTGGTGAGGAAGATTCACACTGAGCTAACATCTGTACCAATCTTCCTCTATTTTGTATGTAAGTCACTGCCACAGCATGGCTGACAAGTGGTGTAGGTCCTCCCCCAGACTGCAAACCTGCGAACTCCGGGCCGCCAAAGCAGAACAGCCCGGACTCTAACCACTATGCCACGGGGCTGGCACCCATTGTATCATGTTTTTATTGGTTCCAAACATGACTTGTCTTAGACTAGAGGCCTATGAACCAAAAAGAAAAGTCTACACCACTCGTACTCGAATAACAATGTGGAACAAAGACAAGATAACCACAATAAGCCCCCTTATCTGATTCAGAAAGGGAAAGAAAGAGATAGCCAGCTGGCAGAGATCCATAGAAACCTGAACTCTCATTGAATGAATATTGTGAAGGCCTTCTGTTCTGATTCAGAGAACATTTTTTGGCTAAACCTGATTCTGTTTCCAAAAACTCAAGGCTCCTGGTTCTACCTTCTGGAGTGTTCTTGTTTTTCCATTATCCTTCTTGGATACATCTAAAGTTGATACTATTGAGAAATATCTCCTCTTTCTTGAGAGCTATACAGCTCTTGGAGAAAGTTGAAAGGCATAAAATTTGTTATGAGTCTTAAAGAGTTTATAATTTAGCTCAAGCTCTAAGTTTCTTAGCAATAAAATTGTCTCAAAAAAGTTAGTATGTTTCTTGCCTATTTAATATCAATTTGTTTAAAGTCAATGCTTATACTTGCTTTCTTATCCCCAATTCCCATTTCCATTTGAAAGGGCCATCTCGAGACTCAAGATAATTTATTGAAACGCTATAGCTTTAATGACCCTTGCTTGTGTCAGTTAATTCAACGGAAAAGTTTTACTATGTGGCATATCCTTAACCTGTTTTTTGCCCCGCTCTGCCCTGCAGTATCTTTATCACTTGAGAAGTTGTAGCCACAGGTGTGAATGCCATACCTACCTATTATTTGTCAAGAAGCTGAGTTTAAATTAATCTCTGTCTCACAAAGATTCCTCAATTTTATTTCCCAGTCTTTAGGATCACACAGATATTTGCTCTTCAAATATTGCAAGGCTGAGTCTCTGGAATCACTCTATTCTCTTTCATGTCTGTTTGACACCTGACCAATTCTTTCCTGGGCTTATGTCTTTCTTGTAATACATACCCAAATGCACTCTGTAAATACTGGTTCCCCTCTAGTATTTATTAGCTCATATATGGATCATTGAAAATGCCTCTTAACTTCTCTCCCAGCAAATAATCTCTCCTATTATAATACAGCTTCCATTTTCCTACCAGATTAAGATTATGAAAGCACAATTCTGATCCCATTTATTTTTTCAAGTATCTTCATATACAACAGGAGCACATACGTGTTGAGTACCCATTCTGTGCCAGACGTGGTTTCATGCGTTATCTCATGTAATCCTTGCAACAGTGTGATAAATAATCACCCATTCAACTCACAAGCATCTCAAACATAGAGAGTTTAAGCAACTTTTTCCAAGTTAGATATTATTAACTGGTAGAGCTAGACTTTTGGATATGGACTGCCTTGATTCCAAACCATTACATCTCATTCCCTCCCGTTCTTACTGATAAAGGATGATGGGTAAAATGATGGATGCAATCTGTAAATTCTAAGCAATTAAATCAGCTTGAGTCCTGTGAATGATTCAAATTTTACACACTGCAGATAAGGTTTGTCTGAATTAAAGTGCCTGAATCCCAGGCACCTTAATATCCTCAAGAAGTCACTGCAATTTAACACATTTTCTAGATATATTTAGAATGTTGAATTGTATGCTATTTTTTTTTGCTATCTTTTTTTTCATTTTCTCCTTAATAGAAATCTGGCAAGAATAAATGTGGGTGAAATTAAGGAAACCTCCTTCAAGTGCAAAAATGACACGGACACCACACCTCAAACTACAATTTGGTGACCACATTATCAAAAGACTTAATTTGAGGAACTGGTAGAAATAGCACTAGGATTTATTTATTTTTTTTTTAATGCAGCAATCTTGTCTCACTTCTTTTCTCATTTCTTAATTCACACTGATACTTTTAGATATTTTTTTTAACAGGCAATGCTGTTGTTTGGAACACTCAATTCACACTCTCTCTTTTCCAGTTCTTTCACACTTCCAGAAAAACATTGCTTAAAACTGCCATTATATATATATGCCCCATATATAGATATATATATATATGTCTTAGATCTTAATGTATGCATCTTATCTTCTGATTTTTAATCTTTTACTGGCTATCTTTCTTAAAAAGGAAATACTCCAAAATAAAAATAAAAAATAATCAATCTGTGCTCAGTCTATTAAATATAGTAGGCATGTGCAATTTTATAAATGGAACAATAAAATAATATGAGCTATGATTTTCTTAGTGATCACATCCTTGTCCTTCAGCCTTTTTTTGCAACTAGAGGCAATCAATCATTGCAGATTGGTTTAAAAAATTTTTTTTCCAGTTATAAAATATATAATTAGAGATAATGTGGCACATTCAAAAACTAGAAGAATCTCATCACCAAAGACAAATTGTTCCAAATTTTTTGTTCATATATTTTACAGAGCTGTTCATATATACCATGTGTATGATGTATCTAGATCTTCTTCTTAACAATACCAAGAGGCATTTCTAATATCCTTGTAAATATTGTTAATGACTATCATATTCTAATCCATCATGCCTTAATTTACTTAATCAATCTGCTGTGGTTAAGCATTTATCTGCTTTTTAAATTCTTTCGGGGAAATACGACTCTGCCATGGATCTCTTTCTAGTGTTATTTCCTTAGAATTGATCCCCCAAATTGGGATTGCTGAGTAAAAGTTTAGTGATATTTTCAGCCTCCAAGTACATATTGTGAGATTATTTTCCAAAATGAGTGTACAATTTTAGTATTTCAACAGTGAATGACCAGTAGTCATCTCACACTAACAAATGTTGGGACTGCTTAGAGCAAATATCTTTCATTGATAACCAGTTTATGTTAAGCACCTGTTGTGTATTTAGCACTTCATTAACTGCTGGTATTTTTTAAAGTGCTTACAGGTACAATGTTTCATTCAGGAAGCCTTGCAAAAAAGGTAGAGAAGCTATTATTAGATTTTTTTTACAGGTGGAGAATTTGAGGCCAATGACAGTCAAATAAATTGCCTGAGGTCACTCAGTGGAGGAGCCGAGACTACAGGTCACATCCTGCCACCCTCAGGCTGGTCCTCCTCCCTCTGTCCTATCCAGCCTTGTGTGATTGACGCGCTTCTCTGTACACTCGTGCAGACACATTCACACGCCCATACAGCACTGGGACAAGTCCATGGCCTCCATTTAGCTGCGATTTTTTCTGTAAAACACATCCATTATGATGGGTCCCACTGACTACTGATATAAAATACTGCTAAGACCTGAGATACTCCTTTAAATTGTTGGGCCAATTCCTTCATTTTGCAGAAGGAGGAAACTGAGGAAGGCTATTGGACAGATTCATGATCACTCAGTAAAGGAGTTCATATTCCTTACCTCTGGGAAACCTAGGGTGTCTGTGAAGAAAGTACAGCACAAACCCACAGCAGAAAGCCAATTGTATTGATTTTCTTAGTTTTCCTCTCTCATATTCTGTCTTCCTTGGCCACACATTGTTACTGTGAGATTCTTCACTGAAAACATGCAATGAAATCTCACTTCTACCTTTCACTTCTCACAAGACGTTATCTAATTTGTAGACTGATTTTTTGTTGTTGTTGTTGTGAGGGAGATCAGCCCTGAGCTAACATCCATGCTAATCCTCCTCTTTTTCTAAGGAAGACCGTCTCTGAGCTACCATCTATTGCCAATCCTCCTCCTTTTTTCCTTCCCCAAAGCCCCAGTAGATAGTTGTATGTCATAGCTGCACATCCTTCTAGTTGCTCCATGTGGGACGTGGCCCCAGCATGGCCGGAGAAGCGGTGCATCGGCACGCGCCCGGGATCTGAACCCCGGGCCGCCAGCAGCGGAGCGCGTGCACTTAACTGCTAAGCCACCGGGCCAGCCCTAGATTGATTTTATATCATTAACCAGTGATAATTAGAATACTAACATTTTAATTAATTTAGCCATCATCAGTGGTTTTCTTTGGTTCTGTGATGTCCATTGCTACATTTCGAAATTACCTTTTTAGATCATTGGTGGATATAACAACACTAAAGAAAATTTTCTAAAAGGAAAACAATGTTTCCCTTCTAGTATATCTATTTAAATGTTTGCTTATTCTATTATTTGCCCATATATATATTTTTTTTATTAAATTTTAAATCCACATTGAATGCTAATTTTTCCTTAGTATGTCATGTGATTTTGAGTCTTCATTTTCTCAATAATTATGATTTGTAATGGTTATGTAAGATCTCATTGTATGTATATATAGAATTTATTTGTCAGCCTATCATATTGAATAGGCAGACTATTTATAACTTTGTACTCTTAAAAAGAGAACTGCAATGAATGTCCTTGTAAATTTTTATGATTCTATATTTAGGAAAACTTCCTTATGATAAGTTCTATATTTAGAAGAATCTCCCTATGGTCACCTCACAAGAGTGACATCACAGGATAACAAAGTATGAGCATTTTGGCAATTCTTGATATGTATATCATAATTACCTTCCCAGAGGACAGTGTTATTTACTTTATTATAAAGATGTCTGAAATTGTGGATCATGGTTAGTCCATTTTGTTATAGATTTTAAAGTTGTGAGCTTTCTAGCATAATAAGGAAAGCCAATTTAGAAAAGTACTAGTGGAACACAAGTCCTTGTGCTGGGATATGGTTTGGGGGAAATAGGACAGCACGTAATTCCTCTCACCAAGAAGTTCTTAAGGAAAGAAGATAAGCCAACATTTGGTCTCCTTTTTCCACATCTAATGACAAAGTGGGAAAGGATCAGACTAGACAGGAGCTTTAAGTCAGGTCAGAGCTTCAAAGAGGTCCCTGGTTCTCTCCTTTCCCCACTTTCACTAGACTGATCTCCCAGGCTAGTTGTGACTCAGAAGAGAAACCATCTCAAATCGTGTGTTTCCCTAACCTCTCATATTCTGAGCACAATGAGAATGGAGGATGCCTGATAAGTATGTGAATGCCTTTATGAAACAATAAACACTCTCTTTATGAAGATGCTAGAATCTAGAGCAAACCTCAGATTTTGCCAATTTGTTCACAACTATATGCACAGTCCATTATTCCTGGTAATGAGTTTTGAAGGAGACATTTCTGTGGATATGGTTCCATTCACATAATCCTTTAACATTTCTGTACTCAGTCTATTTAGAATTCTTTAAATATGATAACCATCATGGGGCTTTAGGGACAATAAGCGTTTGATTGGTTCTTGTGTAAAAGATCAAGTCCTAAGTCACTTCATTTCAAAAGAACGTGTCATGTAGTTGTAAACAAAATGAAAAGATCTGTAGGTTGTTCTTTCGAGTTTAAAATATCCTCAAAGAAGTGAATTGATTATTTGCAAAACTGTTTTCATATTGCAGGTATCTCTACTTCTGTTGCTTTGAGAAGTTAAGAAGTTAGTGAAAACATGGTTGGAGTTACTTTCTCTTCTAAGTAACTTGCTGAACTACCCAAATATTGGTGCCTCTGTTCTCTTCTAGGCTAAAACTACTTACTATAAGCACATTTGAAAGGGAGGAAACCAAAAATGTTATTGAGAATAATGAGAAGTTAAGACATTTTAAAATTGTTTTTTCTATTTCTGTAAAAAATGCCACTGGAATTTTGGTAGAGATTGAATTGAATCTGCAGATTGCTTTGAGTAGTATGGACATTTTAATAATATTAAGTCTTCCAATCCATAAAAATAGGATGTCATTATATTTGTTGGTGTTTTATTTAATGTTTACTCAATGTTTTGTGGATTTCAGTGGACAATATTTCATCTCCTTAGTTAAGTTTATTCCTATGTATTTTATTCTTTTTTGTGCTGTTGTAAATGGGGTTGATTTCCTAATTTCCTCTTCAGATAATCCATTGTTAGTGTATAGAAAAGCAACTGATTTTTGTATTTTGTATCCTGCAACATCCTGAATTCGTTTATTAGTTCTAACAGTTTTTGTTTTGTTTCTGTGTAGTCTTTAGGGTTTTCTATATATAAGATTATGTCATCTGCAAACAGGGACAATTTTATGTCTTCCTTTCTCATTTGAATGCCTTTTATTTGTTTTTCTTGCCTAATTGCTCTGGCTAGGACTTCCAGTACTTTGTTAAACAGACGTGGCGAGAGTGGGCATCCCTATCTGTTTCCAGAACTTAGAGAAAAAGCTTTTTCATTTTATTTTATTTCAGTTTTTCTTTGTTGAGTATGATGTTAGCTGTGGGTTTTCATATATGGCCTTTATTATATTGAGGTTATTTCCTTCTATTCCTAGACTATTGACAGTTTCATCACAGAAGGATGTTTAATTTTGTCAAGTGCTTTTTCTTCATCTATTTAGATGATCATGTGAGTTTTATCCTTTATTCTGCTAATGTGGTGCATTACATGAATAGGTATTTGTATGTTGAACTGTCTTTGCATCCCAGAGATAAATTCTAATTGGCCATGGTGTACGATCCTTTCATTCTTCTGTTGAATTCAGCTTGCCAGTATTCTGTTGAAGATTTTTTCATCTATATTCATTAGGAATATTGGCCTGTAGTTTTCCTTTCTTGTGATGTCTTTCTTTGGCTTTGGTATCATGGTAATGCTAGCCTCATAAAATGAGTTTGGAAGTGTTCCCTCCTCTTCAATTTTCTGGATGAATTTGAGAAAAAATGGTGTCAGTTCTTTAAATGTTTGGTAGAATTCACCAGTGAAGCCATCTAGTCCTGGGCATTTCTTTATGGAGAGGTTTTGATTACTGATTCAATCTTTGTACTAGTTATAGGCCTGTTTAGATTTTCTGTTGCTTCATGATTCCATCTTGGTAGGTTTTATGTTTCTAGGACTTTATCCATTTCTTTTAGGTTATCCAGTTTTTTTGGTATATAACTGTTCATAACAATCTCTTATAATCATTTCTATTTCTGTATCATCAGATTTAATGTCTCCTCTCTCATTTCTGATTGTATTTATTTGAGTCTTCTCTCTTATTTTTCTCAGCCTAGCTAAGGGTTTGTCAATTTTATTTATGTTTTCAAAAAACCAACTCTTAGTTTTACTGATTTTTCCTATTAATTTTCTATTCTCTATTTTGTTTATTTCTGCTCTAATCTTTATTATTTCCTTCCTTGTACAATTTGAAAATTCATATGGAAACCAAAAGACCCCAAATAGCCAAATCAACTTGACAAAAAACTAAACTGAAGGCGTCACACTTCCTGATTTCAAAATATATTACAAAGCCACAGTAATTGAAACAATATGGTACTGGCATAATGACAGACATATAGAACAAAGGAACAGAATAGAGAGCCCGGAAATAAATCTATACATAAACGGTCAACTGATCTTCGACAAGGGGGCCACGACTACACAATGGGGAAAAGAAAATCTCTTCAATAAATGGTGTTGGGAAAACTGGATGTCCAAATGCAAGAGAATTAAATTGGATCATTTCACACCATACACAAAATTCAACTCAAAATAGATTAAAGACCTAAATGTCAGACTCCCAGAAGAAACGGTAAAACTCCTGGAAGAAAACATGCGAGTAAATCTTCATGACATTGGCCTTGGCAATGGATATGACACCAAAAGAACAGCCAACAAAAGCAAAAATAAAGTGGAACTAAATCAAACTAAAAAGCTTCTGCATTGCAAAGATAACAGTTGACAGAATTAAAAGGCTACCCATAGAAAGGGTAAACCAGAAAATATTTGTATACCGCAAATCTGATAATAGGTTAATTTCCAAAATATGTAAGTAATTTCTACAGCTCAATAGCAAAAAATCTAATAACCCAATTAAAAAAGCAGGCTACAACTTGAGTATACATTTCTCCAAAGAAGACATACAAATATATGAAAAGATGCTCAATGTCACTAATCATCAGGGAAATTCAAAACAAAACAACGAGATATCATCACCTCACATTTGTTAGGATGACTGCTATCAAAAAACCTCAAAAGACAATAAGTATTGGTGAGGATATAGAGAAACTGGAACCCTTGTATACTGTTAGTGGAAATGTAAAATGATGCAGCATCTATGGAAAACAGTATAGAGATTCCTCAAAAAGGTAAAAATAGAACTACCTTATGATCTAGCAATCCCACTTCTGGGTATTTATCCAAAATAATTAAAATCAGGATCTTGAAGAAATATGAGAACTCCCATGTTCGTTGCAGCACTATTCAAAATAGTCAAGGTGTGGGAATAAACTAATTGTCCATCGATGAATCAATAGACAAAGAAAATGTGATATATACACAAAATGGAATATTATTCAGCCTTAAAAAAGAAGTAAACTTTGCAGTCTGTGAAAACATGGATGAACCTTGAGATATTATTCCAAATAAAATAAGCCATGATGGTTACTAGGAGCTATGAGGAGGGGGAAATGGGGAGTTGCTAGTCAATGAGCATTAGGTTTCAGTTACGCAAAATGAATAAGTTCTAGAGATCTGCTGCATAACATTGTGCCTGTAGTTAACAACACTGTGTTTTACATTTAAAATTTTATTAAGAGGGTAGATCTCATGCTGAATGTTTTTACCACAATAAAATAAAATAAAATCTAATAAATTTAAAAATACTGTCATATCCTATATTCTTACATTCTAATAGTAATATCTATAGTCTTTCCAAACCTCAACATGACAATGGCACAACTTCAGATGAACATTTTGTCTTCTGCACTCAAATCTTCTTTCTGACTAACCTAAAATATAGACAGTATCGACACATTCACTATATATTCTTCTCATTGTGTCTCTATGCATCCCAGGCACACATTAATTTTAGTTTGCTGGAAAAGTTCAAATTTTCCCCGGCACGTGGCACACTGACTTATAACTTCAGGCCCTTGCCTTCCCCTGGAATTCCCTCCTTTGCTTCCATAACAGATGAACTCTTACCCATCAGCTCTGGATTCAAAAAAATCTTGGCCTTACTAAGACCCAGGAGGGTAGAGTCCACTTCTTCCTGCTCTAGCTTTCCTTAGTTCATCATCATTTTGTATATATTTAGTGGATTTGACGTCTGCCTTACCATCCACATGTGGGAACATTTTGAGGACAGGGAACGTGTCTTATTCATCATATAGTTAGTACAACTATCATAAGACCTGGCACTTGGTAGGTGTTCAAAATATTTGTTGAATGTATAAACTCCAAATTCTTTGAGTCTTCCTATCCACAAACTAAACCCCACAGCAAAAGGTTTAGAAGTACATCAGTAATAGAGTCCTCAGGATTCTGATGATACATCAAGAGCATTAAACATGTTTATGGAAATTGCTCAAAAAAATATGATAATGCTTTTATCAATATCCCCATGATCTACTGCTGTGCAGAATTAACCCATGTAGGCCAAAAAGGGTGTAATTGCATGCCATGATTGAAAGTCTTGACAATAGTAGCCCAATACCCTCATTCCTAAATCAGTCCAAGTAGAGAAATGTGATCTTTTTGTGAGTTAAATCAAAGTTATCAATGTCTTTAATTTTCTTCTCAGTTACAACACATTATTAAGTGATGTTATCATCTTCTCCTGTTTCCTTCTAACACTCCTGGTCTGGGCTTGCTTTATTTTCTGTTTAACAGCAGAACAAATATCATTACGGAGCTATGCAAATGGTTCAAAGATGGTGAGTTGAAATAATTAAAATCCCCCATATGAAAAGCTTGATCAAAATTAAGCTGGATACATACTTTATTCATACATACCCTTTTCCCAAAATCTAATTAAATTCCATCCAATCCTATAAATCTAAAATTGCACACTGGTAATTCATAGACGTGCTGAATCTAGTTTCCATTTTCATCCAATGAAAAATTGCTAGAAAACTGAGATGTGGATTTTGAAATTCATTAATCAGGTTTTCTGACAAATAAGGAAAAAAATGGAAATGCATTTTATTTAGAATTCCAGGAATATAGCAAGGGCATTCCTAAGAAACCAACTGAAGTTTCTCCATTCTCAGTACTGCTACAGACAAATGCTTCCTGGAGTGATAAAGGTCAGATGACTACTTCCTAAACTAGAAAATAACATCATACCGAAGAAAAAGAGTTGTGCACTGGTAGAGAGGGATGGAGTTGGTAAATGTGGAGCGGTGAGATTTTCTTGAGAAGTATTTGTCTAGTAAATTTAGCACCAAACTTTTGAATTTCAACATCTACAAATCTGATCTACCCCAATTTCTAATCATTTTAACAAAAAAATCACTGAACTACAACTTTTGCTTTTATTCTAAAGTTCTCTTTAAATTAATTGCTTTCCATCTGTCATTTTCCTGTTATAAACTTTTAAGACAGGCTTTATTATGCTGATTCCTGTTAGGTGTGTTGAAAACAAATTCTCTTCCAGCGTGAGGTATCATCATTTAGGTTCTGAAACTTGCTATTAATTTTTCAGAAAATAAATCACGGTCCACCATAAACAAATTGCCAGAAAAATGTCAAACACTTAGAAAATTTGCGTTGGTCACATTCTAAATGTCTTGTTTCCCCAAGGAATATGATTATCTTTGATAAAGACAATAACTATGATTTTGCTACATCTATGAAGCTTTGCTATGTGAGAGACATTAAATGGTTTCAACCAAGACTTGCTGGAAGTTAAAGTGTCATTTTTAATGACAGAAAATTATGAATAACAATAACCATTTAATAAGTGCTTCCAGCACTAAGCACTGCATTTTATTTTTCTTACTCTGATTTTCACAACAACCTTGTTATTTGGTGTCATCCATTTTACAGATAAAAATAATTTAAATAATTTGCCCTTTGTATCATATGCCTAAATGAGATGAAAACCTAATATACTCCCAATACTCCAAACACCGAATCTCAAGTCCATAAGCTGTTATTTTTTTGAGTGAGGTGTTAGAGATACCTAAAGTGAAAACGTGTTGAATGGAGGAGTAACACATTACCTCATAATGACTAATGCATCTAAGAGCCTGACCTGACTGATGTGGAGCTAAAGAACTACAAAATATGAAACCAATAGTCACTCTCCTCCGTAAAAAATTAATAAAAAATCCCTACAGTACCTTTTACTTTCTCTTATAATAAATAGCAAATCCTTAACAATTTTTGTATAGTCTGACTCTCAGGTAAATCAACTTTCCATTTAGAGGCCACTAGTAGTTCTGGTTGTCTTCCTTCTGGCGATTCTGCTCCCTTCCCCCTAGTTTCTTCAACACATCCTCCTCCTCCCATCTCTCTCAGCTCGCTAAATAGGTTACTTTCCGTAGGAACTTTTCCTGGCCTCAAGGTAAGGTCGGATCCTCTTCCAGGTGTAAGTTCCCAGTGTCCTGGAGTTGATCTCCCTAGCATGTAATGCAATTGTAATTAGTTGTCAGACAGGGACAAAATATATTAAATCACAAGCATTCATGAGCCTTCGCTGTTGTTCTCCTTCTCTGCCTGCCCAGTTTCTGGACCTTTCCTTACATTGATACAGGTGTTGAGTGACTCAGAGAACTGAAGAAACTGTAGTGGGTTATGGCCATAGAAAGAAAGAGGAGAGAGAGAGAGACTAAATTATTAAATAAATGCAGCAAAATGTTAAACAAAATGCTAAAAATAAAATATATACTGGAATTCTTTTTATCATTTTGGCAATTTTTCTATAAGTTTGAAAGTATGCCACAATAAGTACTAAAATGTAAGCAGGCATGAAAACATGCTGACAATACTGAGCAACAGGAGTTTATTGGAAGGTAATAAAAACTGTTGAATAATCTGCAAAGATCAGAGGAATGAAAACCACTCAATGATATTTTATATTTTTAGGGGAAGTGAAATGGGTAACAATGTGAAGATTCAAACTCAACTCATTAAGCAGGAATGGTTTTAACCCACTCTAATTAGCACCAACAAATCCACATATCCAGTCTATATTTTCCAAGACTGGAGATATTATTTTGTTAATCGACTTATCCCACAGTATCTAGTACATCAAATGTTCTTTAGAAAAAAATACTGAATGGGTGAATGAGCCATATTGTGTCCGCTATTGTATAATACTTGTGCACCTTGTATTCTGTTCTATTGTTGCACTTATTAGACTATATCAGGAGTCAGTAAAGGGTCTTCTAGTAAATAATTTAGGCTTTGCAGGTTTCTGCAAAGTTTCTGTGGAAACTTCTCAATTCCACAATTGGAATGCAAAGGCAGCCACCGGCAACAGGTAAACAAATTAGCATAGCTATGTTTAAAAAAAAACAACTTTGAGGGCCGGCCCTGTGGCTTAGCAGTTAAGTGCGCACGCTCTGCTACTGGCGGCCCGGGTTCGGATCCCGGGCGTGCACCGAGGCACCGCTTCTCCGGCCATGCTGAGGCCGTGTCCCACATACAGCAACTAGAAGCACGTGCAACTATGACGTACAACTATCTACTGGGGCTTTGGGGGTGGGGGGAGGAGGAGGATTGGCAATAGATGTTAGCTCAGAGCCAGTCTTCCTCAGCAAAAAGAGGAGGATTAGCATGGATGTTAGCTCAGGGCTGATCTTCCTCACAAAAAAAAAAAAAAAAGAACACTTAAAACAAAAACAACTTTGTTTATAGACACTGAGATTTGAATTTCATGTAATTTGCACGTGTCACAAGATACTATTCTTTGTTTGATTCTTTTCAGCCACTTAAAAAATGTAAACCCCTTCATAGCTCGTGTGCTGTTCAAAAACAAGCAGTGGGACATATTTGACCCACGAGCCAAGGTTTGTCAACACCTATCCATACCATTTTTGGGCTTTTTTGGCTTATATACAAATCTTCTTTCTTAAACTGTATGACACTTCAGAGCAGTTACTGTCTGTGGACCCCTCGCATCTAGTTATATGTCAGCAGATTTATAATAGGATCCCAAGTAGAGAAATCTTGTGTGAATTGAATCAAGACACATTCCACTTAAATGAATTCACATACCTAACTCTTATTGCAAATTTCGCTATTTTAAAATTTTTGAATGGAAAATTTCATGTCCTATTTACATATTATTTTGACCTTTAAAATAGTTTCTTTCATGCTAAAATTAGGAAAAAGTGTATTTGTCATATAGCATGCTTCCCTGCTTTTTGAAGGCATTTTGTCTTCAATACTGTGCCATGATCTCCTCAAAGCCACAGATTATACTCAATTAAGCTAGTATCTGCAGTGCCTCACAAAGGACCAGCACAGAGAAGGTACTTAGTAAATAGTGATTGAAGTAACTTATAAAGAAAATGGAAATAAAAGTGGGTCTATACAGAAATTATATATAGTCAAAATGTCCACATCATTATATATATATACAAACACAAAAATATTTTTTTTCTAAATTGTATAGCCTCAAGTGATTAAAGAACTCTAAGTTTTCCATTGGAAGAGATAGGTGTCATATTATTTAATAAAAATAAGAATAATTAAAATAATGGATTTTATTCAATATATTAGATTATAAACACTATTCTTCATCTTGCAGGATTTCTTAATAGATGTAATATCAGAATTGTCAGGAATAATTTAAAATAAGTCATCAACAGATTTGTTTTTCATTTCGTTACCTTCTCTTTCATCCTCTCTCCACCTTCTCCCAAATGAAGAATAATTCAGCAACCTACAAAGTGTCCCGCACTGCTGCTTCAAATCTGCTGGGTTTTTTCTTCCTACTAGTCAACACACCCCCTGCTGTCTCCAGGCTAACATTCATCCCACCTTATTAAAAATGCCAATAAAAAGCAAATTACAGATGTTTTTCGCTGTGTTTTCTATGCTGATTTAAATGCAAAAGTGATAAAAGGACATAAATGCTAGGGATTAGGTTACATAAAGAAATGATCCTTTGAAATCAGCTATTTCTCCTTCCAAATAATTTATTTCCTGAAAAACATACCTTTGGAAAATGTTAAAATTTTATAGAAGAGTTTTCATAGTAGTGGTTATCATAGATCTGATGTTCAGATGTCCGCCTGACTTAAAGACCCGGTGTGCACCTGCAACTGGACAGACGCTGGATGCTCTTCACCAATCTTAACAAACTTAGTAACAGCAGCTTGTCTTTAGAGACAGCTATTCCCTGAGAGACGGAAGCAGGGCAACAGTAACCCTAAAGAGAATTTTTTTATAGTAGAAATCAAATTGTTATCAGTCATATTTGAGCGCAAATGAGCAGGTTAAACATGCACACAAGATTTAGTAGATTTATTTCATTTCTGAGTGTTTGTGGCACTGAGCAATGGCATGATAAGCCAAGATTCTGGAATGAGAACCTCTGTACTCCTATTTAATAGCTTTGTGCTTTGGGCAATGCTATTTAAATTTCACAAGTCTCAGTATCCATATCTGCCAAATGTAGCTAATAATACTTTCCTCAGAATTTTGCCATGAATTCTAAAAGAGAAAACAATGTCAAAATGCCTATTGCAGGTTGATATTTAATAAACGTTCTATATTCCTCTAGAGAACCTAACTAGCAGTGGCTTAAACAGCACAGACATTTATTGATCCAGAGTAGAAGTAACTCAATATTGTAATTAAGACCCACAAAATTTCTGTCTTTGCTTTTTGCTATGTCATTGTCTTGGCCATCTCTTCATGTTCTCAAGTTGGCTACCATAGTTATAAACCTCAAGCCCTCATGAGATATTGACCACGTGATGGGGGAACTACAGGGACCACTGGATTTTTATTCAGACTCTTCTCTGTTTTCTCAGAGAAGAAAATTTCTCCTTCCCCTTGAGTCTTATTGGTCAGAACTGGGCCACAAGGCAAGCACCAGATAACCACTTTCAAAGGAGAATGTAATTGCTGTAGTGGGCTGAGTCAAATCATAATTCCTTCACCAGTCTGTTTTGCAATCAAGGAAATAGTTGGAAATGGCTGTTGATCAAGAAACCAATAATGTCTGCCGCTTTGATATACTTGAAAAACAGATGTAGTTGTTTTTCTCCTACAAGCATCCATTATGTAGGTTTGTGTATGTTATCTCCCCACCTAAAAATTGTGGGGAGTGTAAGAACCTTGAAGATAGGACCAGGTCATCTCATCTATGGCACTTATTTTACTAAAAGTAAATGATACAAATCTAGGGACATTAGTGTTGTTCAATAAATTAGTGTTAGTTGACTGAATTATTGTGATGACTTTGAGTAATGAATTATGCATATTTCCCACAGAATGGGTAATCTTTTTAGATATTTGAATGTATTTTCACTCCAGGGATGAATTGACAGACGAAATGTATGAGAAATCCAGTGGTTAGGGTTTGAATAAATTGTCTTCTTTGGGGTAGGACACAATATTTATAACTTGTGTCTATATAACAAAACTATTTTTACATGTATGATTTTATTCACTATTCAAAAATA
The DNA here is from genome assembly GCF_020826845.1 of Diceros bicornis minor. Classification (NCBI taxonomy): domain Eukaryota; kingdom Metazoa; phylum Chordata; class Mammalia; order Perissodactyla; family Rhinocerotidae; genus Diceros; species Diceros bicornis. The sequence goes on along the minus strand of NC_080749.1, from coordinate 8,713,529 downwards.
CCTAAGCCAGGAATTATCACAATTCACAATTTACAGATGTGGAAACTAAATCTTAAAGAAACCAAATTATATACTCAAGGTCTCATGCCTAGTAAGCTGTAAAGTCAAGGCTAATACTCAGGGTTTCTGATTCGAAGCTCAGAACTCTTTCCATTAAACCACTCCAAACAGGTTTCTTCTGAAACATGATATATATCACAAATGACTTCTTAGTAATTGTAGAAAGGACTTCCTTCAGAGAAAGTCAGAAATAAGTGGGAAGAGATTATTTTTTGACATACGTTTCTGGATGCAAGCATGGCTGGGTTTGTACAAATATAATTATATAGATACTTTGGTGGGTGAACTCCTCGCAAAAAATAAATCCAAATATTTGAGAAATATATGGCTAAGAGAATGAACTATGAAGATATTATCCTAAACTGCATTCTCACTGATTTTCCATATAATTGCCGTCTTGATTTCCAAGGTACATAAGACTAAATGCCCTCAAATGAGCCCCTGAATTCTGGTGCAGTGGGTGAATGGGGGTGAGGATGGTGGGTGGGTGACTTCTAATAAAGTTGATAAAGTCTTTTCATATCTAATATTCATTCATCAAATATTTCTTGAAAGACTACATTCATGCTGAAGACTCAAAGTTAAATACTAATTGATAAATTACTCTTGAGAAACTACTCAGAGTTAGGAAAACATGTGAACAGAAATATTACACAGTAATCCATGAAGACCTCAAGAGAGAGGTGTTAGCTGAATTTGGACTTGAACGATGAGTGAAAATTAGCCAATTGGGAAGGAGATGTCCATGGAAGGAAGAAAGAGTAGTATGTATAAACAGCATGGTGTATTACCAGCTGAGAAACATACATTTCAGGTAAAGGTGTTCAAGGTGTTGTCTATTTGCAGCAAACAGATGATAGAAGATGACTAGTTTTGATGTAGAGGATGAGTACTGTGGTGACAAGATTGAGTCTGAGGTAGAACTAGGAGATAGAAGTAGTGGTGAGGCTCGAGTGAATTTCCTTAACATTTGGCTGAAGTCCATTTGCCTTAATAGAAAAGTCCACTCTTTTGCAAAAGTAGAGTTCTGCCTTCATTACCCTAAGATTTGACTTTCCTGTTAAGGCAAATACGTTTGACCTAACCTGACTTGAATAACAAGATTTATGGCCCAGGGTGACTCAAATCCCTTTACTCTTAAAGAGACAAAGTTTTCCTTCCCAGAGGAAGCAATCTTGGTCAACTTAAAAACTCTGATAGCACTTATTATCTGAGCTATTTGACATTTAATTACATGCTAACTTTTATTGTTATCTTAACTGTTTAATATGTTTACATCATACTTTCCCAAATCATTTTTAGCTCCATGATAGCAGGAAGTTTTTTTCCATCCCCTATACCCTACAGGTGTAGCATATTACTGGCCACATTCTATAAAGAGGGGAAACAAAAAAAGAAAATTAAAACATTTAAAAAAGGAACAAAGGATGAAAGAAAAAATAAGTTAATTAACTTTTTGCCCATCAATATTTTTAAAAACTCTATTTTGAATATATTGGTGGCAAGTCATCCTTCAATATTTGCAACAAACCATAATATGTGAAGTTGAAATAATCCAAAAAAACTGATACTCAAAACAGAGGATCCTACTGTGACCAATGCAGACTCTTCTCCCATACATACCAGGTTCCCATACGTCATAGTGACTTTTATCTAGCTTTCTAAAGATAAAGGAAATAGGATGGGAGGTTTTCATTTTCCTATAGGTTGGGCCCATTAATTCTGTATGACATTTAACATGTCAATATCTGTCTCCTCCTAGGATCCCATCTATAAAATGGAGATGACCAAACATACCTTCTATATGCCTCACAGGAGGATGATAAAATCAATGAGGCAAACCACGTGTTGAATATTTGAAGGCTAGGATCCCTGGTGATGAATGGTTCTTTCCCTTCTGTCCTATTAAGGGGAAAGAAGTGGGAATACTCAGGGGAAAATTAAAGGGACATGAAAATGCAATCTCCACTTCATTCTTTTTTTAAAAGGTTTCATATATAAGTTTGTCTTGAGAATGTGTTCAGATTTATAATTTTAAAATGTAGACATTTGAGGATTTCAGTTATCCATTTTTTCCCCATTCTCTATTAGCAATCAATATGCTCTATCAATGCAGAATTTTTAAGCTTCTTCAAAACAACATGCTCTGCAAATATGAGTTATTTGTCTATATCAACCAGCATGGGGGAAAAGGGGAGATTATTCAGCTTCTACTTCACTATTCGAAAGGTAGATTTATCAGATTAAAAGGTTTACAAAAGAATTTCAATAGGTAAATATCACCCTGGCTGAAAACAGTTTTAATAGTGATTAATATTCTACAGCTAATAAAAACTTGCTGGCAAAATGCCCCCAGAAGATGGCATTGTTTACACTATTGTCTAAGAGGAACAGCTGTTTACCCCTTGCTACAGTCAGAGCTGCAGTATTCTTACTGAAATGTTAACAAATCTTAGACAAATGTCTGCTGTTTAAGGCTCAAAGTTGCTCTGAGAACAGGTGTGTTTGAGAGCGAGAAAAAAAGCTTCAACTGTAAATAGGACTTTAAATTAGGTGCAATTTATATACTATACACTAGGTCTGCATATGGACGTCTAAATGCAGAGTTCCAATATTTGCTATAACTTGAAGATCATTCACAGTTTGGGGGCTTCACATAACAAATTTCCCCCATTGCCTTTTAGCATATAGTCCAAGCACATTTTACTGACACAGATAGATTCACTTTAAGTCATTCTGTCAGAAAATGAAGGCAACATCTTCCATAGTTTTTGAAATATTTTATTTAACTAAACAATTTTTGGAGAAGTGTAGAAGGTGGGATGATATAGTGGAACAGTAAACTCAATGACTAAAGACCTGTGTTCTCTGAGTATCATTTTCCTGTTTGTAAAAAAGGGAGGCCTTGTAGTGTGGGTAAGGATGTGAAGCTAGGGGAAACCTCACACACTGCTGGTGGGAGAGGCGGGTATGAATTGGCAACATCATTTTGTAAAGAAACTGGCAATACCTACTCAAGCTGAAGGTAAGCATTTCCTATAATCAGAAATTGTGCTTCTAAACACATATTTGAAAAAAACTAAGAGATAGGTACAAAATTGTTTAGCTTTTATGGAGGGAAAAAACCTGGAAATAATCTGTAGATTCATAAACAGAAGAATTAATGAATAAATTGTGGCATATTGATAAAATGAAATACAATACAGCAGTTAAAATGAAAGACTTAGGACTACATGTATCCAAATGCATAAATTCCAAAAATATAATGTTGAGTAAATTGCAAGGTGCAAAATGAAACAGTATAATACCATTTATATATTGGTTAAAGACAAACCAACATACATATTGTTTAGGGATGTAAATATGCATGGTAAAAGTATAAAAACATGATGTATAGGAATGAAAAAGAATGTTTATTTCTATATGGTGGGAAATGAATGGGGTCAGGCAAGAATGCAAAAGTAATATTTTATTATTTTTAAAAAACATCTAAAAGTTGAACATACAAACTGGATAAGGGTTCATATTTTTTCTAGACTCTCTAGTATAATTAAACTAGCCACGTGGGTTTTTTTTTTTTTTTTTAATTTTTCTTTTTAAACTGGGGATCCTAAAAGGCCAGGGGTTGAGTGGCAGCCACTCCGGGCCCAAGCAGCTGGACTTTGAACCCCAGCCCCTCCCCACTCAGGCCCCTGTGACAGGGCAGCTTCTTAGATCACTTCAGCTTTATATTTTGTAATTTAGCAGCTCCTGAGCATGGCCTTTCTCCCACAACTAAAGCCTGTGCTGGTGAAGTCTTCTGGTTGCCTGAGAAGCTAGCAACTAACAATTATTTTCAGTTAGAAGCTTATAGACAAGAGAGTCATTTACTCACAAGTGTGAGGACCTTCAGAAGTCTTTCACTGTAATAAAATAACGGTGTCACTAATCCAATTGTCATTCAACTATTTTTTAGTATTCCAATGATGTGAGTCCAGCTCTAACCCAAACCGCAGAGTTAACCTCAGGATTCACGCAGAAACTGCTTGAAACCCAGCTCAACCTGCTGTAGCTGTGCAGCTGGCAGCTGAAGACCAAGGGTGTCAGGAATCCATAGTGTAAAATAAGTCTGCGTGTTTGCTACCTGCGGGGGGAGGGGGCGGGAAAGGGAGACGACAACTTCCTCTGAAGTACTCTACCCCTAACTCGCTTGAACGCTTCACACAGGAGGAATCATTATGGTCCCTCATTTTGTTAAGGTTTGACAGCTTTGACAGCTTCCAATAAAAAAAAAAAATAGTAAGTTGATTTACAGCAAAGAAGGAGAGACCCAGATGTAAAATAGAAGCCAAAGACAGAACCAGGGCTTCTAACAGGGAGCCTCTAGGGAGAAACCAAAACTACTCTTTTCCCTCTTTAAATTTAAATCCTTCCAGCGGAGCCCTCAGATGTGGAATCTTATGAGCCACCAGGCCCCCCTCGCTGACTTTCACCACTGCCACACCCAATTTGTCTCTCCCCGTCTCTCAGGCGCCAGCGAACCGCCTGGGCTCCGGCATCTACAGCACCCAGCACCTCGCGGTGCTTGCCCAAAGCTGCGTGCCAACAGCGAGGAAGGAGACGCAGACGCGGTCGCCGGTGAAAGGAGCAGCGATAGGAGAGGGTGCGGGGTCGGCAATGCAGGGGAGAGGACATCATGTTAAACGCTAAATCAGAAATCCCAATATTATCAATATCCGTCAGCCTTCTATACTACGGAACAAACACAGGCGAAATTAAATCGCATAATTCGTCTTCCCTCTCCTATCAAAAAAAAAAAAGCATCTGGTTAGCTCGTGTCAAAGCTTTCCACGGTCAATTCTCTCTTGCTAATGCGTTCTGTCTTCCAACTCCCTTTAGTATCCCTTCAGCAGCGTTCTTCGAAAACCCGGGTTAAATTTCAGTACCTTGACTCATCCTCTAAGTGGGCGAGGAGGAAGGAGGGGAAGAGAGACGGAGAGACAGAGACAGACGTCTCCCTTCCCGTTCCCTTTCCCTCGCAGGTAGCCCGAGCGCACCGCAGCGGCGCGGCGGCGGCGGGGACCGGCCGCAGCGGGGCGGAGACCCGCCCAGGCCGCTCTTATAGGAGGGCGCGGGGCGGGCCTGGCCGGGGGCGGCGCCGCGCGCCCGCTCGCCTATAAGGGGCTGTGCGCCGCGCGGGCACCGGTTCCAGCTCGAGCGTCCGACGAGGCGGATTCGGCTGTCCGCCGAGCTTGGCGCCTGTTGTTACAATTGGGTCTGGATTTGCACCTTTAAGGAGGGGGGACGAGGAGGAAGAGGAGGGCGAGGAAGGCGAGTACAGCAAGCGACAGTTGCAGGGACTGTAGCTTCGGCGGCAGCTCCAGAGAAGACGCCGCTACGGTTTCGATAGAGCGTCTGGGCACGGGATGGAGTGAAGCAGCGAGTGCTCTCCAAGGGGGGGTGGGAGGGGGTCAGGCGGTGCAGCGGAGAAAGAGAGAGAGAGAAAGAAGCCGCGACTGGCGCCTGCGAATTTGGGATTCGATTGGGAGGCACCTCTTACTCGGGGGAAATGGATTCTGTACCACGGCTGACCAGCGTTTTCACTTTGCTGTTCTCCGGTTTGTGGCATTTAGGATTAACAGCGACAAATTGTGAGTACCAGGAGCTGGGGGCGGGTAGGTGAGGTGGGAAATGCTAGCATTTGGAAAGACACTCAACTATCCAAACGTGTTCAATTATGTCTGCTCTAAGCAGAGGAAAAGGAAAAAAAATACTGATTGGTGTGGTTCCATCACTCTAACCATCCCAAAAGTTAGCAGAGCTCGGATAAGCCAGCCCCTCTGGATTTCCTGCCCTTCTCCCCGAATGGCAAAGTTGGGGGGAGAAGGGAAGGTTCTCTTCCCTTAGCCTCCTGCCGCCTCCGCGTTCTGTGCCTGCCTGATTTCAGCCAGGGCTTTTCCCGAGAAGGGCCCCCTGTTCAGATTGTATGCACCAGGGGCTGAGCTTCCAGGGATAGAGATGCTCCCAGCCACTGCACTCGGTGACAGCGGCTCACTTCTGAATGCGGCTGCCTCGGATATGCAGTATGCTCAGTGCTTCACAATAGAGGGCTTTCAGCTCTCCCCTAGGCAGAAGGCTCCAGTTGGGGTTTCTTGCAACCAATGGGCATCGGTTTAACAGGATTAGGAGTTCTGGCCTAAGAGTCATGGCCCAATGTAGTCAAACCACAAGATCAATGGCTGCCCCTGTTACAGGAGGCAGAGCTTCGATGCACACTCCATCCCCAAAATCTTTGTGCCAAAGTACACATAATGAGTATGCACTAAGTGTACACTCTGTCGTCCAAGCTCTAACCTGGGCAAGTGCGGGGCATTTAATTTAATAGGCAGGAAGGCTGGACACCTGGGGATCTGCCACCTGCACTGTGTATTTAAAGAACCCAGTTCGTCAAACTTGAATAAATTGCTAGAGCCATCAGAGGTTCAAGTTCAATTGCTCAGCTGCCTCTCTGGGCAGAGAAAGGGAAGTTTTTCCAGCTCTGGAAACTCTTAAATGAGAAAGAAGGCCATTAAGCCATGTGTGTTGTTTCCAAAGATGGTTTATCAAGGTCCCTCAAGTTTCTGGGCTTGCTCCTCTATCTGCTAACCCCACCACGAACCTCAGAAATGTTTAACTATATTGGAATAGTTCTGATGCTATTTTTTGTAGTCTGAACCATGACTGCTAGAGAAAGGTAGGAAGACTACTTACTAGTTATGAATCCCTCTACCTCACTGCCCACTCTCTCAGGTCCAAGAGGACCTTGAGTAAGAGAGAGTCTACACAGGGAAGACAGTTAGATAAATGTTATTTACTGAAAATGGTCCAAAGCAGAGCCAGTGTTTCTATCTGTGATTGGAAGTTTTGGAGATCCAGAATCTATAGTTAGTGGTAATGCCATATAAAGATTTTATTTAAGTTTGTATTCTAAAGGCATACTGAAGAGGTCAACCTCTCTAAAACGGAGGAGCCAAAGAGCCTTAGTTTAGAAATTATTTCAGAGAATAGGTAGGGACGAGTTCGAATCTGATATTTCTCTTCTTCTCCCCCCCCCCCCACCTCCTTCTTATTCTTCATTTAAGTGAAATTGTTCCCATGGTGCTTTAGAAAAACATCTAAGTGGATTAATAAGAGGAAGTCAGGCATGGTGCTGAGCTGGTCTGTCTACCTCCTAGAACACTAGAGGTCAGTATTGTCCTAATGTTGGAAAGGTGTGACAGCGAAATAGCTGTGTTTTTCCCTTAGCACATTTACCTACCTGAAAATAGTGAATATTTTGAAGATCCACAAAGGTGGGGTGAGGAATAAGGGTGAAATAGATAGAACATACTCTATAGGAATACGGTTTGAGCTTTCTTTTGTAGCACCTTTTCTTAAGAGCAAAGAAAAAAATGAATTGTAGAATGGCATTTTCTGTAAATTAATTGAGTTATAGTTGATATGTTATAATAATGCTCATAAAACCTAAATGGCATGGATTTAAGGCTCATGCTTATCATTACTGGTGCAGCAATAAAGCTAATTTTGAACATTTAAAATGAAACTTTGTGATAATGAGCTTTAGTATTTCATCAGTGACAGTTTAATTTCCCTATATCCAATCAGCATTTCAATTGAATGCACGCTGCTTGCTAAATATTTTGGGGTCAATGTTCTTAAGTTATAATGATAAATGTTTTTATTACACTGAACAAAATGTAATAATTCAGTGAACAATAGAATAGCAGCAGAAAATTGCTTTTGAACTCAGTAAATCTTGGTGGTCTTCAGAACCTGTGATGCAGAACCTCTGAGAAAAAACATTAATGTTCCACAATTCTTCCAGACTTCCATTGTCCACACAATTTATCCATTAAATATACGGCTTTGATTTACCATTTATCTACAATCCATTAACATTTATATGCCTACACTGAGGAAGAGAAGTCTCCTTTCAAATAGTCAATTTGTATGTTTATAGATTATTTGGAGATTTTTTTTCAAAACTAATCTTTCTATATTTTGAAATAACATTTTACATCATTTGTGACAGTAGCCTTGAAAATGTATTATTTATGCAAGATGGTCCATGATATCTAGGTATACCTGTGAACTTTGTTCAAGTAAAAACAACTTTTAATTGTTTCCATTCTTCTAAAAATAATTTGTTGTTGTTGTTGTATATAGAATGTTTGTGTGTGTGTGTGTGTTTAATTTTCTCATAATCTGACCAAAACTTGGGCATTTATCTGCAAGGGAAACATAAATGCTAACCCAATTATAGATTTTATAAGTTTCTAATTAAACAAAATTAAAATAAAGTCAGGTTAGAAGGCCAGCTGCAGTATAGATATTATGAATCTCTGTAGAGAACATAATTACTGACAAGTAATAAAAACTCCGGAAATTCCCCTATTCCGGATTTTCAGGATATTAAATAGCTATAACACTTCCTTTGGGTTTACCCTGAGGGAATTAGTTAATTTCAAATGTAGCTATAATAGGCCTGTGTTAAATGAAAAACCATTTTACATGTAATACCAACTCCTTTGACACGAGAAGAAACTGTGTGACTTGATACTTGGTTAAAATGAAACCAGGAGTTTGAAATGCTGTGGAGTGCTAGCCCTAGTTATGCAACAGCTAAGATGTCAAATGCCCGTCAGGTTATGCAGCCTTCCTGTGCTCACAGGCTTGGGTATAAAACAGCAATTGAGATATGGATCTACTCCCAAACAGAACAGCAACTCAATATTTTACTGAGGGGGTTCTTGGATATGAGGTATGTTGAAAGGCTATTATAATGGGAGAACTTGCATTCAGAAGATAAGAGGAATGCATGGAACACTTATAGGGTCACGATTCGCTTTATTTTTAACAACAATCGGATGTTTCATGATTATGAAGAGCCTTGATTTTGACCAATAAGTCACTTTGAATGATCTTCAAGCATCTTATCTGTTTGTTGTTACATATTAGGTTCACCCAGATAATAGCCTTGAGCGAGAAATCAAAAACTCTTTATTCTAGCCCTTTCCTCAAGACAGAATTTCATCAAAAATATACAAGATGTCAACCATATTCATCAAAATCTTCAGCTAAAGAGCTGCATGATACCTTGAGTTATCTGAAGTTTATGCACAAACCCAATCAATAGGTAATATTATAAATAAACAAAGATCAGGCTGATTTTTTCAGCAGGAGAGTGTTTGCGGTATACTTTGTGTGGCATTTACAGTCAGCAGAAGTGAAGAAAGCACTATAATGCTCCTTTGGAAGAGTCCTAAAGATTTTCCTATGGTTAAATGGGTTTATCTTTGACAATCCATGTGAACTCTCTTCCCTTTCTTTTCACAAAGGCCCCATCTCCAAACTAGAGTCATATTTCCACAACTGGAAAATGTAAATGAAAAACTAGACTAGCAATTTCCACACAGGGGTATAGAACTATGAGAAAATTAGTTGCCATGAGAATAACCTCACTCTACCCACTTATTCTCATTCTAATGCATGACTGTCCTCTAAATTACAGTTTTCTTTTTTCCCTGCTCTTCTTCCCAATTGCTTTTTCTTCAGTGGGACTCAGTTTTCTTTTAGTACATTGCTTTACTTTTCAGTGCCAATTTGTTATGAAACAGAGTAATGTGATATTGTTTGAAATGTTCCTAAAACCTTTAATCGGTGATCCAAAGCCCATTAATTTATATGCCAGAACTCTGCTGAAATATGGCCTACATATGCAAAGCTAATTATCCTTGCCATAAAGGAAGGTGGGGAAAGGGTCTAGTTACCTGAAAGGCCAGAATAGAATAGTCATTCACTCAATCAGACTTTATTTTAAAGCTTCAGTGTACTCATTTGGAGCCAATAATGACATTTTTAATTCATAAGGGAAGCTGTCTTCATTCATCAAAACTCTGACACTTTCTGGGGGGTGTCCTTATAAAGGTTATTGACTTATCCTAATGATCTTGGTGTATTAAATGAAGGAGTTTGATCAAATGATTATTAAGGTCCTATCTAGTCCTAATGTATTTTTGTCTTTAACTGATGATGTTGCCTACTGGTTTTTTCATTTGGATACTTCTGGGATGATTGTACTCAAAATTGTTAAGCAATTATATTTAGAATAACAACATAGTAGGGTTTTAATTCCTACTAACTGCTATGCACTTTGTATCTCTCACTTCATATACTGTGTCCACATAATTTTGCAAGGCAGCACAGCTAGGTAGACTTTATTAAATCCAGGTTACAGATGAGTAAATTTAAGGTTAATAGAAGTTAATAATTTTCACAGGATCATAAAGCTAAGCAATAAAAAAAATCAGAAATTGGACCTATATCTATCTTTCTCCAAAGACCAGACTGTTTGCATGATGTGAAATTAATTCCCATGCCTCCAGTTAGGGTCTGTGTGTGAGCATCTGTGGAAGGTTGCCTTGGGATCCCTATGGTTAGTCTCTGTAGCTCTAGCTGTAGCAAAGGGCACGGAGTAGCAGTTTTCAGCAGAGCCAACTTTTGAGTCATACCTTAGAAAACAAAAAAAAAAAACTAAACATTTGGAATTTAGATGTGATGCAAGATGCCAAGCATCACCATAGTCAAAGATAAGAGGCCTCATATCTGGATGAGCACCAGGGGCTTCATTTTTTTTTTTTACAAGTTTTGATATAAAACTTGATAAGGAAAAGGCGTAGCCTTGATGTAGTCTTGTGACTGCACACACAAACATATAAACACATAACAATACCATGAAATCTACCTCTGTTGGCACCATGTCTTATAAGTTTATAGATGTCAGACCAAACATATTAATTAAATAGCAGGTATGATCTCCTTTCCCAGCACAGGGCTTGTCCCGATCCAGCTCTGCCTGGTCTCTAAATTTCATGTCCACCATTCCTCCTACATCCCCTCATTTCCAACTTTATGGAACTCCTTCACACTGCACAAACAATCCATGTTGTCACATATCTCCCTGTGTTTATTTGCATATGCTGTCTGCTGGGTGTAGAATAGCCTTTCTCATTTTTTATCTTCCCTCACTTTCTCCCAACTCCACACACACACACACTTTCCCCAGGCTGGATCAAGTGCTCCTATATATTACTCTGATATTTTCATAGCACTCCTTATAATCCTTCTCTCTTCAAGTAGATGCAAAGTTCCTTGATTATCATATTTTATTTGAATGTCTATATTCAATACCTAAAACACTGGGCAAATGAATGGATGAGAGAATAAATGAATGATTTCCAACTAAGAATTTTCATTTCTAAACTAAAATTCTTCTATGGTCCTGTTGCTAGTCTTTTTAAATTTATTTGTTTTATGTTTATTTGTTTAATTAACAAGTATTATTATTGTTTTGGAAATTACAAGATGTTAGCATGTGGGGCTGTTAAGTGAAAGAGCAGAAGTTCGTATCATTCAATTGCCTATGGGAGCTGAAGAATGGGCCCCTGCCCTTATACAAGCCTGCACATTTCCTTGACTTCATTGGTATAAAGTATGCCAATTTACATGATCTTATTTGTGTCAAGTGGCCATTTGTTCCTAAAAGAGAAAGCCATCCATGTGACCTCAGTACCAATTTTGAGCTAATTTTATTAACTTGCTTTTGCAATTTTAATGAGGGTTTCCTAGGTATTCTGAAAATATACAAGTACATTGCTGTAAAAATCCTTCTTCATAGCCCAGAGTTTACTATAAAAAGGAAAAGTTTGGATTCTATTTAATGGCATTTTAGTAGTAAATTACTGGAAATATTTTATTGCAAATCTACATTACCCTGATAACATTATTCTGAGTTCCCAATGTCGTCTTTTTAAGCTGTGGTTGGGAGAAGATTTAAGTTTTAATAGTTTGTGTGTGTTACTCATTTGAAAACTTAATTGAAGAAATGAGTCCCAACTAATGGTTCTCTTTTCTAAACTGAAGTTTTCTTTGTGAAGCTGGAGAAATAAAGATGAGTAAGAAGATATTGTCCATGACCTTAAGGAACTTTGAACACAGGCAGCCAGGAAAATAAATCTTTAATTAGGTCAAAGTGATAAATGTTATAACAAAGGTAAGTGGCAGGTGTAACGTAAGGCACAAAGTGAGCATCTCAAACATCAAGGTAGACTCTGAGGGAAATGAAAGTAAGCTAAGCCTTAAACGAAGTCAGATCACTAGCTGGAGAAATGGAGGGAGGCTGTTACAGGCTTTCCGTGTGAAGGTGTGAGACTGAGGGATGTTGTGGTGACTACTTGTAGTAGTGGTTCATAGGCATAGGGATAGAAGAAACTAGAGAAGGAAGTAAGCATGGGAATCTTTTATTTTTACTGTTAAAGCTGTGCAGAGTCATTGAAGGATTATGTATGTGTAATTAGATGATACATCATCAGATTTTTGTTTTTTAAAAAAATCATTGTATGAAGGATAGACAAGAATGGGCCAAGACGATTAGTGAGAAAACTAATTAAGAGATTATTACAATAACTCAGGTGATAATTAATAAGGGTCTAAAGAAGGATGTTTCAGAATTTGCAAAGATTACAAGAATTAGAAAGAAAATAATGGCGAAGTAAGATCAAAACAGGAATATATGAGCTAGTAAACTCACAGAAGGCACAGATTTGGGGTTAAAATGCATTCTATAGCTGTTCCCATTGTTTTTGACAAATGAGAGCTATAGATGCTGGAAAAGGTGCTCTTTTCTCTGAAATGGAGTTCTTCTCTGGGAATACCAACCAACCATATTCTCAGTGCAGTATATTTCATATTTGCATGACAACATATAGCACATGCTGTCAGTATCCATCATCCTGATGCATCTTCTTGTCTGTAAATTATGCTGATTTTTGTCAGCAGACTGAGAACTAGTCATTAAGGAAGGAGTAATTAAACCTCAACATCCTCGTTCTCATGTCCCCTCTGGCAGGGAGGTAAACCAGGGATCATTACTACTATCGGTGGTTGCTCAGTGGAAATAGAAACAAGGGGAAATCGGGTATGCCATGTTGATTTGCTATCATTGGTAATTGATCTGCTGGCATAAATTCCATGTCTCTACATTTCTAATAGCTTTTGTGCATATTCGTGGGGGTTGATTAATGCCATCTGTTCACTGGATCAGTTGAATTGATTGAGTTTAAAGGATGACAACGGTAATGTTGAAGATAGAAAGAAAGTGAAGGGAAATGCCAAAACACTGCTCGTGATGTATATTATTTTTAACTCTCCACCTTTGGAAGCAGAAATATCCCTCTGAAGACAGTCCCAGGCAAATAGTAATCCAAAGAAATTTGCCTAACAGACAGATGCTTGTAGGTGTTAGTCTAGGCCACTGTTTTCTGAATCTATATGTTCAGTTCTCTCCCTCCCTCCCCGCCTCCCTTTCTCTCACTTGTCCTTTCTCTCTTTCCCACTCCTTCTCTGTATCCTGTGGCCATGTATTTTGGGTATTCTCATTGGCTTTTCCCTGAGCTCATGATTGTGTGAAGATGTGAGAGGAAAGGAGAAAAAAGTCTGTTGGATTCCAGTGCTATCTTGCTAAACTACGTGGGCACGATCCCCAAATGTGAAACCTCTCAATGAGGCCTATTCTGAGGGCAGGCCTGACAGGGATCTGCCGCCCGCAGGGCACTTGGGAAAGCCCACTCGATTCCAACACCCCCACCCATCTGTCCCCAAACAACTGTGCTAACTCCATTAGTCTCCCGAATCTGTAAATATGGGAACACGCCTCTCTATTCATAGAGATAAGCCTAAAGACACAGAGCCCCACTGGGAGAGAAAATATAGACATGTAAATCTGTACTGAACTATACTTCACTGAGAGAAACAGACCTTCTCCAGAAGAAAAGTTTATAGAAGAGATAGTACTGGGTATCTGAAGGGGGGGAAGAGAATGTTCTGAGTTGGGGAGGGGCAAAGAATAGAAAAGTTCAGGATGTCCAAGACAAGTGTTGCCAACTTCCTGACTTTGCCCAGGCCAACCGTCCATATTACTAGGCTGAGAGTGCAGCAGGTGGACAATGAGGAGGCGATAAAGGGCAGTGGAAAGGGCATGCGTCGTACAGTCCTGGTTGATTTAATTTTCACTCAGCGAGTATTTCCTATGCATACTAACATACTAATCTTGTAGAGTCATATAAGTATAACATGAGTTACTTTGTAGGAAGCCAGCTCTGGTGGTCCAGTGGTTAAGATTAGCACCAAGGCTCAGCTTCTTTTCCTGGTCAGGGAACCACACCACCTGTCATAGCTGCTTGTTGCTGTGGTGCTGAAAGCTATGCCACCGGTATTTTACATACCAGCAGGGTCACCCATGGTGGACAGGTTTCAGCAGAGCTTCCAGACTAAGACAGACTAGGAAGAGGGAGGTAGCCAACCACTTCTGAAAACTTTAGCCATGGAAAACCTATGGATAGCAGTGGAGCATTGTCTGATAACCGTGCCAGAAGGTGAGAGGATGGTGCAAAAAAGACTGGGCAGGATTCTGCTGTGCTATACACAGTGGGGCTAAAAGTCAGAATCAACTTGAAGGCACTAACAACAGCAAGCTCTGTATAAAATGTACATATGTGAGCCTTCAATAATCATACCTGTTATTGTAATAACTAATGAACCTGAACAAGGATTCTCACAAAATCAGTTTTAATGCAAATTAGGGCAAAGATGACTACGTTTCCATTTTTCTCAAGCAAAGATAGCAGGGCTCCCTTTCCCTTTATCTGCGTAATCAGAGAGCTGATTGATTGCCAAGGCAAATAGAAATGTGTTCTCATTTTGACTTCTCTGTCAAAGGGACAGTGGGCAGAATCGGTCTCCACTTGACAGAGAAGCGTGACTGGTTGGCTCACTTGATTCCCGGGCTCTGTCATAGTGTGATCACTGCTTCTGGGCCTTGGCCAGTGAAACTGCTTGCTGAAAAACTCACAAAGGGAGCCTCAGAAGAGAGTAGAGAAAAGAGCTTAATCTACAACAGTAAGGAGCACATCCGCTCCAGAAAACTGAGCAGGCCGTTGCAGAGACATCAGCATTATGGGGAAGTATGCTTGAACAGACCTTGAGAAAGATCAGTGAACCTGGGCAGGAGTATAGGTCCAGTGTTCTCAATATCCTAAGCCCTCCCGTTGCAGGAGACTCACGCAGATGGAGGTAAAATCAGAAGTTTGGGAGAGCTGCCCTTTCCCTCTGTGTGCTGCTGAAGCCTACTTTTGGTGGATAAAGAAGTCTTCTTTTGTTCTTGTTAATGTTGGGGTAAGAATCAGGTGCTGTTAAAATGATTGATGAATTATAAATGCTTATTCTACCTTCAAATGCATCATTCATTCATTCATTGATTCAGAACCTATTTATGAAATGCCTACTGTGCATTCATGAAAGCCTATTCATTGAAACAATGAAAAAAGTTGATGAGGGGAAGGATTAGGATTGGTGACCATATAGCTCCAGAAGCAACAACAACAAAAGATAACAGTATCTCTTCAAAACGAAGCCATCGCACTGTGGCCCCTCTGCTCTATTCTTGCTGAATTTATTAAGCACCTCTTCCCTTTTCCTGCCTTTTCTCTCTGCCTCCTTATCCTTAGCGTTGCTCCAATTTGCCTTCTTGCTGATGCTCCCTCCTTTGCTTTCCTCTTCTCCCCTCCCTCCCTCCCTTCCCGTGTCCTTCTCCTCTTTCCTCTTCCTGTCTCTCTTCCCCATCTCTCTCTCTCCCTTCTATCTCCCTTCCTTCACTCTGCCTATTTCAACTAACATTCACTAAATGGCTTGTTTTTATGTGTTATGGCTGAAGCTAATGCTTTTCGAACTTTTCCATTGAAGTGCTGCTCACCGGAAAGAAAGAGTGCATGAGAACCCGGGGGATTCTGAGAGCTCAGCTTCAAGTGGCCCCTGAAGCATGTAATTTCTTGAATGTTGTCTTAAACACTAAGGCAAATTTTCATTCTTCTCCATATTACATCTGTGTTTATATTACGATAAAAAAATATTTGCCCAAAATCTCCAGTTAAAAATTGATGAGCAAATTTGAATCACTGAACCCATGGCAGAAGCCCACCTACACATAGGGGCACAGGCCTAAGCTTTTTGCCTCTTTCTCCCTGTTTATGCCTTCCAGGATTCCCATCTGAAGGAGAACAACTGCCCTGTCTCTCCTCTTGTCTTGGAACAACAGGTAGCTTCATTTCTCATCAGCTGTGACTGGTCTGTGAGCTTGAAGATTATGATTAATTAATAATGGGAGGTGAGAAGGGCTTATCAATTCACAGGAGGAAAGGAAACCCAGGAGCCTACTGAACAGAGATGGAGCTTTTTGGCTGGCTCTGGGTAAGAAACCTACTCAGACCCCTCCAGGTCTGTGGGGCACCTCACTGCAATCATCTGACCACTTGCTGCCACGTCCGTGGAGTTTACTTTTGAGTGAATGAGCTCCGCGGGGCTACAGGAGTGGGGTCAACGAGGGCAGATTCTTTCTGATTATAGACAGGCTGAGCTAACCAGGATATTAAAAGAGAGATTAATGCCTCTCATTCTACAATAATCAAGAACCTTCCGACACAATCAGAAGTGAAGCCAGCAGATTGGAATGTCGGAACATTGAAGGTGAGAGATAAAATTATGTGATGTGTTTCTTCATTGGCAGGGCTTCAAACCTCCACTGCATGCCAGGGGTGTGCCTGGTGAGGTCTCATTCTGTTCCTTGCCACAGTCCTATGGAACCGTTGTTCTCCCCGCTTCTAGAGTGAGCACGTGCTGGCTTGGATGGTTAGGTGATTTACCCAAGATCAAATAGCTAGTAGGTGATTACACTGGGATTATAATCCACATTTCCCTGACTCCAAGGTTCATACTTGCTTTTCACTCTACCTGCTGCTTTGTTGAACCCAAAGCTAAGGCTGGGTTATTCTTAAACTTGAGGAGATGTTCAACCTTGCAGAGCCAGTCCTCTCCCTGATCCAGGGTGAGAAAAGCCTCATCAGTCTAGACCCACAGATTCGCCCCACTGTGCAGGGCATCTTATTCTAACCGTGCAGGCAGTCCTTTCCCATATCTAGAAGTCTCTATGACAAACAGTTCCTATAAGTCTAACCATTTGTAAAAGTTGATTGTATTACTCATTAAAGCCTGTGCCATAAAGTCTTCATGGCAGCGCTCTATGCCTATTACTAATGACCTTGTGGATTCCACGGTCAGTGCCCACTGTTGGTGTCTGTTCCTATTTCATGCTCCCTAGAGACCTTCCTCACTAAATGCAGTATTTTCATCACTGTGTCATAGTGCACCACTCCTAGAGTTTGTTGGATAGATGTTCTGGGTTTTTTGTTTGTTTGTTTAAGTTGGTGCTAATAAGAAAAACACTATTTGTGATACTTAGATCACAGGTTCAAACAAGGCAAGGATTGGATGGCATTTGTATCTGTTCTCCATCTTCAGCTGCAGAATTCATCCCAACCCAGCCTATAACCTCCTTTCATCCAGTGGGGATAGATGGGAGGATGACTTTAACAAGTGCATACCCAATACCATTGTTCTTCACTGCAGACCAGGTGCAACAATGAGCACCTGTCTTGCCAGCCTCAGAGTGTCTGCTTGACAGGACGACTAGCACATGTGTGAACTTCCTTTCATTGCATGCTGCACGGAAAGCCAGACCAGGGAATTCTTTGCTTTATTCTCCAGCTCTCTTGGGTTTGTCCCTTCAACCTGGGCTATTGCTTGGCTTAGTTGTGAGGTCTGTCTTTGTCCTGTTTTTCAGTTATTTTCAGTGGACATCCTTGCCTGGGTTTGAGAGGCTAGGTAACTTGTCTGATGTCCAGCACCCTCTCAGTCCTGCCTCTCTTCCTCTATCAGTGGCTGCTATCAGGAAATTACACAGAAAATCCTGAAGTAGTTCACACTGAGGCAATTGATGCATGCTGTGTTCTAGCTCTCAAAAAGTATTAGTGTTTCAAGGAATAAGCCTTAAATATTTAAACTTATTTTAGATGCAGAACTTTTTGGTTTCCAAAATGAAATTTTATATAGAATTTTAAGTAAATTACAAGATTGCTGCTTTGGGGAATATAGGGAGAGGAGATGCGGAGTCCCACCACTCAGCCTACTCTTCTCTCTCTGCTTGTTGATGAAGTACCAGGTGAAGACTTTTGCCTTATCTTTAATTGCAGGAATCTTTAAGTTTATAATTTTATGCAAATGTGATTAGACATATGAAGGTTTTGAGGATGGCTGGGGGTGGTACCCTGAATGGTGGCCAACACTTGGCTGGCGTGTAGCAGCAAGGCCAACCTGGGTGCTCACCACCTGCATCTGTTCGCATCAGTCAATGACCTGCTGTTGAGGTTATAAAATATTTTAAATATTACTTCTGCCCAGATTCCTATTTTTAACCCTTTGAAAATTTTTTCTTGTTGCTATTTTATATAAGTCTCAGGGCAAGGGAATCTTATTGGCATACTGATTTGAGAAGATAGTAGCTTGTCAAAGGAAGTTCTCCCCATTTTGATCTCGTTAGTTAATAGTCAATAGCTGTTCTTATCTTGAGGAAAAATTACCTTGTGAAGGCCCTTGAATTATCCATCTCCATCCCAGATAATGCGTTGGGACCTCCTCAAACGAAGGAATTTCATGGTAGCCACTCAGTGAATGGCAAAATAACTACTTGATAATTGAGTTAAACTATAGACAGTTTAAGTGAAACCCAAGTACAGACAGAAAGCCTGGATTAGGGACAGGATAGAGGCAAACCCTGAATGTTGGCACACGCTTCAATGCTCCCTCCATATCTCATGCCTCTATCTCCTGACTTTTGTGAGAGAAATGCACCTTTGGCCTCCATTGGTGAGGCCCTCTCATGCTCCCGAATGATAATGAGCGTGACTAGAAGTGGTGAAAGTATACAAATTAAAAAAAATTGTTGAATATTGGATTCAGTCTTGGTTTCAGATTCTGGTTGGACTGTTAATTGTAATCACAAGCTTGAGTGTTTGCTTAGAGAACCATCCTTAGAAAATCACATTGCATTTAAATCTACACTGCACTCATATAAGAAAATAAACCCCTGCATGAACTCCAAGTGCTCTTGCTTTTCATTCTTAATAGAATTTAATATAATAAATAATTTAAGATAATATATATACATACACATATATGTATATATTATATATTTGAGTTATTATCGATTTTTTTCGTGGTTAATATACCAGGTAGAATTTTACGTGTGTATACACTCTGTGTGACCTGCTTATTCCAGTAAATGTCAAAATTTATTATCCCCCAAGGTCAGTATTGACTTGGGTGTCACCTTTGTGAATATTTACCTCTCAAGATAATAAATTGAAGCGAGCATTTGGACGGAAATTAGTATCTATTTATTTTCTGAAATTGAATGTGTTTTGCCAGGAGGATGGAGAAATGCTGTGGGAGGTGTGCAGACGTGTTCCACTGTGGCTGCTCTGTTTCAGGGTGGTGTTCAGTAGCATCTTGTGTGTTCTGATTTACTGTGGCTATTTTTTGTTGTTGTTGTTTTTTCATGTGGTTCTTTTACCTAATGGACAGAATGCAAAACTTCAAGTATATTCAGCTTGACATTTCAGTAACATAATCAGGAGACAATTATACTTGAGCATATGGATAATAAGTATACATGGGATTAGTGAGCACCTTGGCCTGGAATTTATTTAGGCCAAGATACTGTTACCTGAGAAACACAAAGCTCCTTCAACAATGATCTAATTAAGTGAAAACTACAGGAAGAGACATAAAATTACAAAGTCGTTCCTTTGGTTGAGGTATTGACTTGTTTTGAAATAACCTTATGGCATGTCATGTGTTTTGGAGACATGATATGTATGTCTGTGTGTGCCTGTGTGTGTGTATTTATACCAGTGCTTACTTCTTGATTAACAAAAGTCAGTACTACATGTTTAGGCATCTTTTAATATACCAAACCAGGTTGAAATTCTTTCTAAAATTGTGAATATACAATAGAAATATTTCTTGTAATTCTTATCATCACTGTTTTGTTAATTTTGGGTACTGACTATCAATGTATATAATTGTGATAGGTGCTATGTGCTGTTATATATGTATGGAATGTATACATGCTTTTCTATACGAATATTCACACACATGGCATTCTTGATTTTGTCCTTTATAAATAAGATGGATTAGTTTAGCTGTCATGTCAGCAGATCTTTTCCAGCCATTAATGGTCTGATAAAAGACCTGGACTTAGAAAAGAATATCATAATTAAGCACAGACTGTGGCTTAGTAGTCAAGGGAATAAACCACTGTGAAAATTCATTAGTAAAGTTAATCCAAGAAACATCTGAGCAAGTGAAACAAAATCAATTCAAGGGGAGAATGTATAACTCTATTGATGTTCTCACCCTTGTTGATACATTGTTTGGGGTAAAGATTTCTGTGTTTTCTGCATAAATATCAATTTTTGTTGGTAAATTCAATTTGACTGATAGAGTTCCTATAGCTAAGTGTTTTGTGGCTTCATTGTGCAAATGATGTCATTTTGTGTATGGGGAAATTAAAATACCTCACTTGATGGCCAATGCAAGTCTCATTTCACACACCATCCAATTCACATCCCATATTAGAAACTAAAGGCAAGATGGCACCTCTGTTTTTTTGTGCTAGGGAGGTTTGATTCCTAGAAGCCAAAGACATGGGAGGTTTCTTTGTCCATCATTCACATGTGCATGTGCACACATGCCTACAGAGCACACTTATACACTCGCTGTCAATTAATTTAGTTTGTGCTTCTCATTTTAAAGAAATTAAGCCTGATAGTATTGGATTAATAGTTCTCAACTGGAAGTGATTTTGCCCCAGGGGACATTTGGCAATGTGTGGAGACATTTTCAGTTGTCACAACTAGGGGCTTGCTCCTGGCATCTGGTGGGTAGAGGCCAGGGATGGCATAGGCTTCCAACAATGCACAGGAATGCACTCCACACCAGATAATTATCTAGCACAGAATGTCAAGATGGCCAAAGCTTGAGAACTCTGTTTAAATCTGTCAGTCATTTATGGATCATCATGTCTTAATTGAAAACAAAAACCAAACAAACAAACAAACACACAAAAAAAGCCTTTCTTCTAACATCTAGTCCTGTAGAAAGATCCTTAGAATAGAAGAAGAAATAAATCCTGATCCTTGATTTTGCCACTTACTGGCTGTGTGACTTTGTGCTCATCATTCCACATTTTCTCAAATAAGGGTGATGATATCTGCCCTTACTATCTGCTATTGTGAATAACAAATGAGTTGAGGAGTGTCTTTGGAGAAGCTGTACATGTATTTTTGATATATTGGTATTTATTATAATGTTTATTATTTGTGGGAGTCATGGGCTGGCTGTCCTCTCCCCGTAGACTTTAGACAAACAAGGGATAACAGGGGTGATGTGGGCACCATGTGAGGAGGAACAAGGGGACATCTCCTAGACTGGGAGCTGCAAAGGTAAATTTCACACATTTTTCAGTTGGTTCAACTTTCAGTCTTATCTTGAAAATCGTCCGAGCAGGCCACTTTTGGCAGAGTGCCATGTGCTGTCGTACAACAGCTAAGGTCTGTATTTTAGTAAAGCATTTTCTAACTATTTGTCATTTTTTTCTCTTTCTATAGGCCCCCTCTAGCATACATATATATTTGAGAACTTCTGGGGTGAAACTAAAGGTGCCAAAGTGGCCTGTGCAAGTGCTTCTGAGGTGACATAGCCACATGGCTCAGGAAAGGCCATGGACCAATCTCTTTAGATGACATTTTCTACCTCATTTTGCAGCTCAAAGATCAGTTAGGTAAAGATCATATAGGCTTTGATCATGTAACTGCTCCAATTTAATCTTCAATTTTTAAAATCAGTTAGAGCAGAAATACAGCCTTTCATTTGTCTTTTCAATGGAAATGAGATGGTTGGCCTTGGCTTATACTGGATTTCTGCTTTTTGAAAAAAGCAGGTTATAAAAGTCAGAGGCTGAAGAGGTAGAAAAGGGACCTTTGAAGTCAGGTAGTCCTGCCGTTGTCCATATAACCTATGTAGATCTCCACCTTCCCTGAAAGCATTCCAGACAGTTGGCTACTCCATCCTATTTCTTATAAGTGTAGAAATATGACTTCATAGGACAGCTTACTTTCCTTCACAAAAATTAAAATTAATAAGCCATCTTTCCTTCCACTGTACCCATCTGCTGTCAAGTACCACCAAACTACTCCCCTAAGCTCTGCTTACTGGACATCTTAAACCAAAGATCTTCCCTCCTCATCATGATTTTTCTGCAGATACCTAAGGATAGCAACCTCATTTCTCTTGGTCTCTTTATCTCTTCTTTTCCTTTATTTCTCCTACGACTTGGTTCTCCCTCCTTGCACTTCCCACCATTGTGTTTCCTATTCTATACATGTTCTACTTTGTCACTGCTGTATTTAAAATATAATGTCCAGATAGAATGCAATCATTCCTCTAGATTTGTTCTTACTGACCTGTGGGGTCCACAATGTGATGGCATAAGGAAACCGGGGCTACAGAGGAGATTCAGGGAGGTTTTACAACAAGATAAACCTTCAAGTGTAAATGAATAAAGCTAGAAAGCACCAAAAGCTGTATCATCTAAAGGCCATTTTGGCTCTCCTTTCTCCCACTCACTGCTTTCACTTATTTAACCCTCAACTGCTATAAATGGTTCTCCTTGCTTTGCTCAAGGATATTTTGCAAAATTTTATCTTGGTGGTATTTTCCTAAATTGAGTGAACTATGAACCCTTATCTTGCCTCTGCCTACACAGATCTTCCCCATGGTCCAGTTCTAGTTCTTTCTTCTCTCATCATACTATTGCTTTTCTCTAAACCCTTAAAGCACCCTTAAAGCCTATACAATATGTATTACATCTTTACACTCTTAATTATATACTGCCTTTTATTGGCCTCTATTTTTCTTTTCATTCAGAATTTGTCCAATTGCAATTTAATGGGAGGAATTACATTTTATATAGTCTCTGTTTATAGTAATAGTAGCTACCATTATTGACTGCCTACTGTGTGCCAGGCCTTGTCATTAACATGCGTTACTACTGATCTGCCCTCAACCATATGTGGTTAATATTTCTTAAGAAACTTAGGTTTAGAGAGGCTCAGTAACTTGGCCAAGTCCATACAACTATTAAGCAGTTGACCTGAGATCCAACCTTGGTCTCTGTTTCCAAAGCACTATGTTCTTTCCACTGAGGAAAGAATTTTAGACACTGGCTGGATGCTGAGCTCCTAATAGTTTCTCAGTTTATCATTCTGGTTGATTGCAGGAAATCACATATTTTACAAATATTTTGTGAGTACCAGTTTCAAACTAGGAACTGAGTTTAGCTTTTGGTGAAGAAACACACTCAGCTTCTGAATATAAGCCATGGCTACTTAGTGGAAACAGCCCCACCAGCCTGGGTTCCACCTTCCCAAAGCCATCCTTATGGATATGGTGGCTTATAGTGGCCTCTAGTCAGTAGTCTTTCTCTGTGCTTTTACTCTTGCTTAAATTTTTCATAAACCCCTATGTTTGCTCATATCTCCTCAACTGTCAAGATGATAGATGCTGTGAAATGATCACAGCATGTTTAGGGGCACATCATTCTGGGTAACCTCATCTCTGAACCCAGGCTTTTCAATTGTAACTTTAGGACTATCCCCACCATAGAAGGAAGCAATGACAATGAGGAAACACAGATGTGCACACACATACACACACACACATAAATGAAAAAAAGCCCTTCTTCCTGGAGCACCAATTTCATTCAGTTAAGAAATGCACATTATTTTAATATTAAAGAAAATACAGCTATGTTCTGGAGTAGAGTATAAAATCTCATGGAATTTTCAAATGAAACATGAGATTCCAAACATGCCTCTGGCTTCAAAGTGTGTACCCAGAAGTTCAAGGTTAATGGGATCACTCTTCTCTGATTTAGGGATTCCTCAGGAAAAAACTTTGTACAGAGTATCCCTGAATCAGTTTCTGTGGGCCCACATTGAGCCTTTCAGCTTGGCCTCCAGTTGAAAAGCTCTTTCTCCAAACAATTTTTTTTTTCTTCCAGATAGTTACTAGATCATGTTATAACTCAAAATGATATTATAGAAGTGTGTGTCTTATTTCTCAACACTCTCTGATAAAAAGGCACTGTGTGGGCAATGATAATATTAATACTATTTTTATTTTGATACTAATTTTTAGACATACTCCACTACTGATGTTACTGAACCAAAAGTGGGTTCACCTCCCGGCAAAGTTAAAATCAGACTCTCGACCAGAAGTAGTTATCACACAAAGGAGAACTTTTTTTGCAGCAAATAGGAGGCCATGAGGAATCATTTCCAAAGTAGTGGCTGTCCCCGAACAAAGGGAAGCAGGGATCTTTTTTTTGGATGGGGAATGAATATTCAAAAGGGAGAGGTGGGCATTCACTTGCGCAGGCTCAGTTGGAAAACATGCTTCCACATACGTCGCATGTTATGGTTATGAGGCCTAAGCTCCTCCCAGAGAGGAGATCTTAGCATTAAAGATGAGGCAAAGGTCCTAGGCCTCGTTCATATGGTGGGGCTTGGTCTGGTTCAGGGTGGTTGGTGATTGCAGCTCTTAAACTCTTAAATGCTTGCAAACCCACCCTTGAGTTTCTCGGGACAATTAGGCAGTGACTCTGGCTTCATGTGTTGGGAAAGAAAGAATGAATGAAGTGATATTGACAGAAGGCCCAAACCTCTGCCCCGTCCCGTCCCCGACCTATCTCAGCCTTCCCACAGAAAGTCCTGCATGGACTCTGCTTTAGGACTCTTCATGATTTAATTTTGTGTTTAAGAGGTGCTGTGAATCTCCTGAAATTGTGCACAAATCGCTATGTATGTATATGCATCTGTGCATTTTTCTTGGATAAAGGTCTTACATTTCACCTGATTTTCAAAACATGTCCATGACCCAGAAAAGATGAAGAGAGAAAGGCACTGAGAGCCTCATTACCCTGCATAGCCTCAGGGAGGGAGGAGGGGGAGTTCTTATTCCTGATGCGAGCGACAGTGATTTTTACCTGTGTGCCTGAGTGGCATGTTCTTTCCCAGCTCCTGACAGGGTGGTTGTGAGCTCTGGGGAACCGAGAGGAGTGAGAAAAAGCCCCTCAAAAGAGAAAAGTCATCTAGAATGTAAAAGACAAGACAGGAAAGGGAAACTTTGGAGATTTCACAATTTTGCCAGTGGCCGATATGCACATCGCAAACAAGCTGGAATTAATACAGATGAACATTTTTATTACAAAGAATAGAGATTTTAAAAAAATTATTCAGAGCCTGTCCCTTTGTCCTTTCCAATCCCTCCCCTGCGGTCCCTTCACAAAAGAGAAAAAGACAGACAAGAACAGCTTAATATCTAGAATTTGCAAGTCTCTGAATATCCACCTGAAAACAGCTGCCCCCCACTGAGAAACCACTGAACCTTAATCATTTTCCATTGCATCAGAAGAAAGATGGCTGAGGTATCCATTTTTCCTTCAAATGTCAGGTGCCTACAGCAATTAACTAATCACACTCCTACCGGGTCAAGTTACAGGATGAGGTACATTTCATATAAGAAAAGAAGACAATTGGGTTGTTAATGCTAAGGGGACTTTCTAGAGAGAGATGAAAAAAGATTTTACAATAGGCAAAGGCTCCATGGGAGTGCCTTGACATCCCCTGAGTAATCTTGTACCTTGTGCAGAGGAAACCAGGAAATTAGGGTGCGGTTGGGCTGGGGAGGGAGCTCTAGCTTTGGGCACACATTTTTTACTAGGTTAATACTGGAATGGCATTTAAAATCTCCAGTGTGAGCGATTTCTTTGATACTGACATCTCAAAAATCCCTAACACTGAGCTTGAGTGGGCAGCTTGTTCAAATTGTCTTTCCTCACTATCTACCATGGCCTAAGAATTGAGTGCTTACTACGTGACAGCAATAATAATAAGAAGAAAAGTGAGGAGGAAGGCCTAACCTTTATGGGTCACTTACTACAGACCAGAAACAGTTCTTTTATTTACATCCACTAGCACAATTAATCTTCATAATAACCCTGCATGGAAGTATATGTTGAACCCTAGTTTACAGATAAGGAAACAGAGTCACAGAGAGGTAAAATCACTTGCCTAAGGTCACACAGCTGGAAAGTGGAAATCTCAGCTCAAGCAATCTGGCTCCAGGGCCCACAACCTTCATGTCAGAGGTTGGCATTATGCTCCTCATTTGACAAAGGCGAAAATGTGACTGGGTCAGGTGAAGAAACTTACCCAAGCTTTATCACTGGTGCACACAGAGCTTGGCTTTGATCTAGGTCTATCTGACTGCACGTGCCTTTTCACCTTCAAACTCCCTTCATATAACCTGCATCTTACACATCATTATATTGGAATTCACCCTAGAAGGGATACTGCTCCCTAACTCTGGTGCCTGAACCCTATCAAGTAGAAAGGCTGTAGCTCAAATGGACATTATTAAGCCTATCACTCTGGAACACTCTGTTGACGCAAATAATCAATAATAAATCTATAAATCAAAATTGGGGTGAGTTATTATGTGCCAAATTTGAGGACCATATAGCCCGAGGCCTTCTTTCCCTAAGGAAGGATGGGCGCCAAAGAAGTGGGGTGTACAGAGTGGTTATATGCTGTCAAAGAGCATGTATCACATATGATTGCAATGTCCCTTTTACAGTAGTCACGAGTTTGCCCTGTCAGATTGCCCTGTCAGCATAACAATTGATGGACACAGCGGGTAGCAGGTCTGCTGTCTTGATGGGCATGGCAGGTGGCAGGTCTGTTGTCTCAAGTTGGGTGGTCACAGGATGAGCACAGCAATCAAATCCTAGCCTAGGGAGAAATGCTTATCCTTAAGGAAATGCTAATGTGGAGGAAGTTGCATCCATATCTTTAGGGTATTTGTTCTTGTCTTTGGGACGTGTTAATTGCTTAAAGCAGATATATAATGCATGTTCAAAGGCCACAGGCCCCTTTTGGAAAAACCAGGTCAGGCTGAATTAGTTTTACACCAAATGGCTTCCTCATATGTTCCAATATATCCTATTGCTTGCCATTTATTTATCAACTCCCCATGCCTCATTCCATTGCCCTCAGCCTCACTATTATCGAGTTTTCTCCTGGGTCCCTGGTACATGCAAGTGCAGTCAATGAATCACCTATAAAAAGTTTAGGATATAGGCTCCTTACTTAGAAATATGAAGTCTTCCACAAGCCAACCTCTCTCTCCCTTTTCAGCGGTATCTTCCTATGCACTCAGTGTCTATTTACTGAGTACCTATCATGTGCAGTTGGTATGCAATAGTGCTAAAGAGCCAGCCCTTGCCTTATGATGCTGTAACGGGAGGAAAAATAATTTCCCTCTATCCTTCTAGGTTCTTAGCTGAGACCTCCCTGTAATAAGACAGATTAACAGGAGAAAAACAAACAGAAGTTTAATAACATGGATACCTCCTGTATACATGGGAGATACCCAGGACAACTGAGAAACTCCCCAAAATGGCCCAAGCCTTCACCTTAAATAATTTCTTCAGCTAAAGACAAAAGAAAGATATTGGAGGTGGGAGGAGGCCAGTTATGGGAGGTTACCAGGAAAAGCTTGGTAAACAAGGGTAACTTGATTATGCAGATTTAAGTCCTTGCCTTCTCTATTGATAAGAATGTCTTATCACTCTTACAAATGGAGATTTCCCTTGTGAATGTAAATGTCTTTTACAAGAGGGTAGCTTCTGCTCTGTTTTCACAACTTCTCCTGTTTCTGCTGTTTCTTAAAGTTAACCAGTTCATGATAATCCTTATGCGAGAGGCATATTTTGGCGTGGCACACTCTGCTCCCCCTCAACACTTAGAGGCCAGGATCAGAGAGCCCATAGAGCATTTTTTCTGGTGCTGTCATTGTTTTCATACTGTTCCCTGTCCCTGCATCTGTCTCTTGTACGTGCGCGCGCGCATGCGCGCACACACACAGGACTCCTTTGTGTTTCTCAACCACTGCCATTCCCAAGCCTATGCTAAAACCTTCATTTCTCTCTTTCATTGCATTCTTCTGTCTGTATTATTAGTTTTCTTGTCATGCATATTGCCAATCTTTGCTCAACAGATTGTTCCTTGAAGCTAGAGCCACTTCTTACCCATCTTTGTGGTAGTAGTACTTTGTTCCCATTAAACTGGCAGCATGGTATAGTGAAGGCATGCTTTAGAGTGTCAGACAGAACTGGGATCAGATCCTAGCTCTAACCCTAGAAATGTAACCTCGGGACACCTCTTAACCAACCCTTGCCCTATGAGTAAAATGAAAGTTCTTTATTTTCCCTCATATTCATTGAGTATATTCTTGTCAAATACAGTACTCATATGGCGTTTAATGGCTGCCCTTTTGTTTTTCTCCGTATCTGGTAAGTGCTCAGTAAAGAGTTTTATTGGTTCTTCCTAAGGTATTAACTGAGAATTAAAATCGTAATATTCTTGTTTACCTCTAGTTTCTATTTAGGGGTTTGTTAGCTGGGTGGGAGGGGTCTGTTGACATCTAGGGGGTAACTATAAACTTCCTTAAATTATTTGCAAAATTGAGTGTCCTGTTGCATTCATCATACTTTCAAAGGGGTGCAAGTTCAAAAATGACAGGGTTGATAAGACTTTATCATTTTTGTTTAATAATATGTTCTGCTTTTAGACAGCTTTTTATTCCCCTTTAACCTGATTCACTTGGATAGAAGAGTTGGCAATAATATATCCAGACAGAGAGATGATGATGAATTGCAAAGTCACGGTTATTTGGGTTCCCCAAGAACCTGAACCATTTTGCATGGCCTAATAAGCCTGCAGCAGAAATTGAACATAGTGTTCTTAGAGCATGTCACTAAGGAAAATATTTATGCATATTTATTGTTATGGGCATTATGCAAAATGTTGGGTTACATCAAATAAATATTTCTTTTTTTCTTTAATGGCAGTATTTCTTCAAGCATTTTTTTTTAAATTGAGGTATAATTGACATATTAGTTTCAGCTGTACAACATCATAATTCGATATTTATATACATTGCAAAATGATTATCACGATAAGTCTGGTTAACATCCATCACCTTACACGAGTTACAAATTTTTTTTCTTGTGATGAGAACTTTTAAGATCTACTCTCTTAGCAACTTTTAAATGTGCAATACTGTATTATTAACTATAGTCACCATGCTGTACATTGTATCTCCATGACTTATTTTATTTTATAACTGGAAGTTTGTATCTTTTGACCCCGTTCACCCATTTCATCCACCCCCCACCCACTGCCTCTGGCAACCACCAATCTGTTCTCTGTATCTATGAGTTCATTTTTTTGTTTTGTGTTGTTTAGATTCTATATATAAGTGAGATCATATAGTATTTTTCTTTCTCTGTCTGACTTATATAACTTGGCATAATGCTAAGTTATAAGGAATACTGTTCAGCCTCAAGTTCCGTCATGTCACAAATGGCAAGATTTCTTTCTTTTTTGTGGCTGAATAATATTCCCTTGTATATATATACCTCTCCAAGCTTTTGATATACTAATGTGCAGGGGAGAATCTCTAAAGCAGAGATAGGGCAGTGTTTACCCCATATCTCATTTACCCCAAACATCTCATTTACCAGGATTGCTGCTCTGCACAGGTCACTTGGGGAAACACTGATTTGAGGGCTTTTTGATTTATCACTGTCACTGTCCCTGTGATCTCCTTTCTCTGGTGCCACTGTGAGCCTCTGCATTTCTGTCTTCTCATTCCCTTGGAATGTCCTGCAGTGACGTGGAAGGGAATGTAGTAGAACTCTTATTGCCGTCAAGGAACCCTCACCTCACTCTTTGGTCTTTGGAGGCAAAGGATGCCAAAGATTCAGGAAGACATGGTGCTTTATTTGCATCTCATGAGACAAGCAGAGGGGGTGGTGTTCATGTATAAGTCTTAAAGCTAATGTTCTTCCAAAGATGATTCTGGTGTTTCTTTTCAACCTGAACAGTCAAAAGTTTGGTGTGTAACTTTCACTTTTCACTGTACTGTCCTGTATTTTTCAAGCCAAAATAAAATTGTCGGGGATACTGTACTTCCTGTTAGAGGCACACATAATAAAAAATACTGGCTTACAGATGAGTTGAATCTGAGTTTAATTACAGGCTCTGTCATGCTCCCTAGCCTGGGGCCTCCCTGAGCTTTAGTTTCCTCATCTGTGAAACAATAATAATAATATCTACCCCTTATGATTAAGGAGAGGGTTAAAGGAGCTACCTTTTACATTATATATTAATATAGTGCTTAACATCCAACTGGTGCTCACTCAGTAATAGATATTCTTGGCCTAAAGTCTGTGGGTTTAACCACCAGGATACACTGCCTTGCTTTGATAGATATTCGTAATACAATTGTGATTAAGAATAAAGAAATAACTAGATTTTGTTAGCAAGATCTTAGAAAGGAAGGTGGGTTGGGGGTATCAATGACAGGTGACTATGCTTCTGGATTTTCCGGGGCTGTCGTGACATCAAATTCCCTAGTGCATGTGGTCATTTTCCATCTATTCCTGCTTGTGTGTGCCGCCCCTTCCCCTGACGTGGGGCCTTTGACACATGGATCAGTTTCAGACACCTGGTTTCTTTCAGATTTCAGGGCATAGCTCTGCACTTTGATGAAGAATACTTCTGACTGAGTTTCAATTTCTCTGAAATATCAATCTCACAAACCGTCTGCAGCTTTGGTTACACTTGGCACACTCTGTTCAGGGCACTGGCAAGGGCTGAAGTAAAATTTATAGTAGGAACCAGCGCAGAGACACAAGCTCTCTTCAAAGTGCATTATTTCTAAATGAAATAGGCACCAGGAGAACATCAACAGTGCTTTATCTTAAGCATGTAGAAAGTTCTCCTGGACTGTGGCATGTTAAATGTCCATGGTTAGAACCTGAAAAAGAAGTGTCCACAATTCTTCAGGTAATCTAACATTACAGAGAGCTGAGGTGGCATAGGAGTAGACATGTGACACAGTGTTTCCTGGTAATATTACAGCTTATGTGCACATCTACAATAATTTGAGGCCTTAACAATTAAAAACCGTTTTCTTTCCATCTCTTTCCTCTTCTCCTCAAAACAACAAACAGCCCCAAACACAGTTCTCATAGATAGAAACGAATTGTCCCATTAGGCACAAAGAGGCAGTCTGAAGTTTAATAGTTTCTGGATAGGGATCTGATGCAAAGACCCTTCCTCATGGAAGCCTTGGCCTGCTGATGAGAGGGGCAAATCTAGGGTGGTACTAATTATCCAGAACATATTAAAAATCAGTGCTGCCTTTAGTGCTATGCTATGCATTATGGACATTTAAAATGGCATACGAGGTGGACCCTGATCTTAATGAACTTTCCATCTCTTGAAGAAGCTAAGCCTAATTTTAGCAATAAATTATATGCTTTGTAACAGGAGAGCGGGGGATATTAAAAAATGTATTAATTTGCGGATTACAAAGATTTGAGGTTGCATTGCAACCCACATAACCTACATAACTGCTCCCAGCTCTAGTTTTTTCATTTGCAAAATGGCTATAATAATGTCCATCTCACAGAGCTTTGGGAAGGGCCAAGTGAGACATCCAGTTTACCTGCCTGACACACAGAAGTCGCTCAGAGTTGCTAGGCCTGTTTGCTTTATTTTATTTTCTTACGGCATTCATTTTGCAACATGAAGTAGAACAAGGTTTCTCAAACTGTCTGTGCTGCAGGGCCAGTCCCTTCCACACCCCTCTCTCTGACCCCATCCATCATAACATAACAAAATGAACTACTAGAAAAGTAGAATGAAGAAAATACTGAAAATACAAGCCAAGTTTTTGCTATTACAGTCCGCATAGATAAAATTTTGCAGCCAGATTACTATAGGTTTCTAAATGCTCACTTTGAAGTTCTTACCTAACTTATCCTGAACTGGTGACAAAGGGTCACTGGGCCTGAACTGGTCTGCAGTGTGGTCTGCAGATCACACTTCAAGTAGCACAACTGAAAGACAGTGATATGGTCCTTAAATTTAATCTGATTAAGAGTGGAAATCACTGAGTTACTCTGTTGGAAGCTTTTACTTCATGCCATTGTCTACAGAAAGACCAACCTTCCTTTGCAAGTGCTAATAAAAAAAACTGACCCACAGAAGTAATCGTGCGTACACAGACATCAAGGACATGAGCAGGGAAATACTCAGAGGAGAGTTAACAATGCATAGCTCAAGAGCTGAAGGAATTAGAGACAGCCTGGACATTTGGCTTAGTCTGTCTCAAGCAAGGGATCCAGTATCCATAGCAGAGAGGAAGTGGAAATTAATGCATGCATTTTGCAGTGTAGAACTTTTAGTGTTTTATAAATTACCATTCCAGAGTTTCCATTCAATAATTATTAATAATCCTTTTGCTTTCTTGAGAGAGTGGAGATCATTGGGCCTGTGGTGTGAGCTTCTACCTCCTACCTCTTTCATTGTATCTTCCACTTTAATTAAAGTGATCTATATAAAATGCATAACTGTCTACATCCGTCCACTTCACAGAGCTACAAGACTCTGTCGGGCCTCTCTCAAACTCAGCTCTCCTTCCCATGTCTGCAATTAGCCTTGCATTTAATATTCTAATTGTTACGAACTCTTGGCAGGTCCCTGTCTACACCTCACTTTCTCATTCTTTGTGCCTTCTTGTGATCATGTGTCATCCTCTGTTTAGCCCAGCATCGACCCCTCCTTGCCGGCTGACTTCTAGTTATCCTTCAAGAAGTACTTCAGATGTCCTCCAGAAAGTCTTCCCTGACTCTCCCTCCCCAGTCTGGCTAGATGTCCCCACTCTGTGGGCCCACACTTCCCTGTATATACCTTGACCGCAGAACCAACCACATTATTCTGAAACCATCTGTTTGTCCTCATTTCTTATTCATCAGCAAATGCCCAATAAATATTTGAGAACTGACTGTAACTGAGGTAGCTGTCATGGCCATGTTGAGAGGCACACAAGAATAGACCTGCATACTGATAAGCAAAAAACCAAAATTTATTGTACAAATTTGGCTGGTGCAAAGCAGAACCAAAGATCATCAGATTATCCATCCCATCAGTTAAATGAGAAATACACAATTAAGGTAATCTCTGTGTGCAGCTCTTCTCTTTCTCTGCCCTGGTTCCCCTTTGATATAAAATAAATACTTACACGTACATTTTAAGTCTGATCAATTGAGCACCATCAGCCATCAGGAAAAAAGTCTCCACTTTGGCGTAGCAAAGAGCATGAGGGATGTGAGGCCTGGTTTCGAATAATGGACAGAGCACTGGGTTTTGATTGGAATTTTGTCCTTGAGACTTACAAGCTCAACAAGCTGTTGACCCTTCTGGATCTCTGTTTCCTCAACTCAATAAACACAGTAATAACCTATATCATAGGGTTAGTTTGAGGGTTATATGGTATGATTTACATAAATACCTCGTACGGTGTCAGGCACAATACATGATAGCTATTATTATTAAAGGCAGCTATTTATATTCTATTTAAGGGCTTACTTTATGTTACTTTGCTATGTAGTTTGTCACAGCCTAATGTTGCACTACCAGGAAATAGTTTGGGGTGAATAAACTCTGAAGGTCCATCAAAGAAGCCTTTACTCATCTGAGAACCTTCCCTAGAAATTATAAGAAACATCTGATCTAAGGAAGCGTTTCTTAGCCTTTCCCCTATCATACAGATGTTGGAAAATTTTGGTTTTTTCAAATCCTGGAACTCATGCTGATGACCTAGCATGAAACAAAATGAAGGCATGGGAAGATGTCAAAATGACTTAGTGAGGGAAAATGACTTCATATTGGCATTAGAGAGCAGTGTAGATTATACAGGGACACACTTAGCGTGGTTACAGACACAGATACTTCAACTAGCTTAGGGGACCACAAAAGAAGCAAAGCAGAGGGCCAAAGGAATTCCTCCATTTGAGCATAAAAGGAGACTTGTGCCCTTTGCCATCTCTCAAGAAACTGTTTTGCTCTCGGCTTTTTGTCCAGATGTTGGAGTGGTTTTCTTCTTAAGCTATATATCTGAGGTAGGAGGGATACGGACATTTGGGCAGTAGGAAAATGCGTTTAGTTTTCCCAGAAATGTGATGGGGAAAAATATTAAGCAGTGTTACAAAGATTAAAGAACCCATTATAGCTGATGCACTAGGGTCCTTGAGCTCCCAGGACCCTGTTCTCCCGCCCCTGACAAATGTGAACCTAGATCATGCTTCAAAGGAGCAAGGGCCACAGTGACCTGTCCACCTAGAGCAGCTGGCTGTGTCACCACTCCACCTCCAGTCGCCTGGCTGAGAGTTGCTGGAGGCAAGACTTGTGAAACGAGAAGGGGGCAGAAAGCATGAGGAAGGAAGGAGATTTAAGTTCCTTGGGGTCTCATTGTTGCTCAAATCCCACATTTACTGCAGCAGATCTTGGGCCCTGCTCCCTTGGTAGTCCATGACTACTCTTTTCATAGCTCCCAGGGCTATGGAAACTACATAACACATAGCAACAGCCCCAGAACTTATCCCTTGATTCCCAAAAATCATTCCTGTCACCAGGACAAAGAGAGAAGCTCTTCTTACTGTACACAGAGGGGCTCTCATTAGCAAGTGCATGTTGATGCATTCCCGCTAACTGCGTACCTCAGAGAGTTTAGGGACTGGAACCAAATAGGTAAGAGAGTGGACTCAGACGCCTCTGCTTCCTACCTGTGTGATCTTGGCCAAAATGGACATAGTATCCACCTTTAGGGTGTGTGAGGATTAGACATAGTGTATGTAAAGTCTCTTTCCAACACAGAGAAGGAGCCAATAAATTTTCTTCCCCTTCCCCTGACAGCTGAATATGAACATCTGTAAGCCTAAGGAAGGACGATTAGTGAAGCCAGTGGTGATTTTCTGCTTTGAAAACACTTGGCAAAGGATGAAGTCCAACTTCTTTAGCTAGAGTGGAGACTCTTCAGAGACTAAGACTCATCTAACTCCACTTTCCAACATCCCCCAACAGTACCCCTCTCCTCCTCCTCATCTCCTTCAACACTCCCTTGTCAATTTACAGCCTTAAGATAATGCTTTTCCGTGTTTTCTGGCTGCTCATTCCTCTTGGAATGTTCTTTCTCCCTCCTCTCCACCAGTCCGCATTATGTTCAACTTTCACAGTTCACCTCAAGCCTCATATTTTAATGAATTCTTCCCAGAATGTTCTAACACAGCTATTCCTAACCAAGACTGTGTAATCCTCCTGGTGGAAGAGGTTGTCTGGAGTAGACATCAGGTTTTCCCATCAGTTACTGAGAGTTACCTGGCCATGGAAAATGAGAGCACTGCAAGTCTTTAGTCCCTCCTCAGCTGGACCATTTAAACTGCCTGGCCACGTTCTTGATCTCCCACCACTCCCCATCCTCCAAGGAATTATTCCCATTTTCATTTCATTTTATTCAAGCCCTATTTTTACCACCAGACTTTATTATTTTCAGCAAATGTCTCTATTTTCTCCAAATCGAGAAAACAGAAAAATAGAAACCATCTGTCAGGCAAGACCTTCCTGAACTCTTCCTTGTCCCATCCCATAACACACTTATTTCTATCTTTTATTCCTTCTCCTTCACCACTCAATGTGTACTGCCATGGCTCTGAATTCAACTCCCCCGTGACTAAAAATAGAACTCCTCTACCTGTCTCTCTTGCGCCTTCATCTTATCCGTGTCTGCTGGTTCTTTCCACTTTGAATTTAAATCTGCTTTTTTTTTTCTCTTTCAATTTCACAGCTCTTCAACTCATGTTACTTTTCCTTTGTTTTCAGACACCAGGTTTTGGAAAGAATCATTGACGTGTAGTACCTCTAGTCTATCACCTGTTGTTCACTCTTGCACTTAATGAACATTAGTCCCCTGAAATTTCTTCCACTCAAGTTCCTAGGAAGACAGCATGTAATAGAGGAAGGGGCACAGGCTTCTTGACTGGGCGTAAGTGGGGCTGAAAATGACCTTCTCCTCTCACTAGCCATGTGAACTTGGACGATTTAACAATTCTGTGTCTCAGCCTCCTCCTCTGTAAAACTGGAGTAACTGCCCTTGCATGTAACTGTGGTGAGACTGCAAAGTGATAACATACAGCAAATGGAACATGAGGCCGTTGGGCACTTGGACTCTTCATGGTCTGACATCTCAATGGTGCTTTCACTCTACAGACACGTCTCTCTTTCTTGGAATTCACTTTACTTTGGCTTCAGTGATACATCTGTCTCCTAATTTTCACCCTGTCTATTTCTGGTTATCCCTTCTCAATTTTTTTTTTTTTTTTCAAATTTCTATCTTCTATCAAATGTTATGTTCTCCAAAATTCTATGATTGTCTTTTTTTCTTTGCTTTTTTGTGTTCTTTACTCATTCGGACTCTGACTTATCTAACATTAATAGCTTGAAAATTACCAAATTCCCATGTCCAGTACTGATTTCCTGAGCTCTATCACATGAAATGACATCACAATTTGGAAGGAGCACAGAGAAAGAAAGCCTATTCTGAGCTCATTTCTTTCCCCAATCAAGCCCACACCTTACCTCACTGAATAACAGCACCAGTTTTCAGGAGTCATCTTTGATTTTTTCTTCTTCCTTGTCTCTTATGTCCAATAAATTAACAAGTTCAGCCTCAATTCATGCACGTATCACTTCTTACCTGGATTATGGCAATAACCTACTAAGGAGTCACTCTGCCTCCACTTTTTGAGCTTCCAATCCAATCTATACTCTACCTGACCAGAATCAACCTTTAAAGGGACAAACACGGCCAACTCACCCAGTTAAAACTTTTGAGTAGTTGCTGCTCAACAGTGTCTTTTAGGATTGTGACCCTGGAAGTGCCAGACGTTCCAGAAGCACCAGAAGTAAAATAGCCTGGAAATATTGTTTAAAATGCTGATTCCTAGACTTTAACTCAGACTCCTTGAATCAGAATCTCCTGGCTGGGTGATGCTTATGCACACTAAAATATGGGAACATCTAACTCCAGAAGAAAGACCCAATTCTAGTGAATGTTGTATAAGGCTTTTCATAATCTAGCTTCTGACTGCATCTGCAACCTCATTGTCAACCTTCCTGCCATACAACTTACATGCCCATTACATGGTCTGATCCTTCATACCACTGTGCCTTTGCATAGTGTCAAAGTCCTTCCACTCCTGATTCACCTACCACACTTGTTCATCCTTCTAAGATCAGCTCACATCAATCATCTCACCCCTAGGAAGGCTTCCCAGAGACTCTTAACTCAGCACTCATTCAATCTGAAATAAATGTTCATATTCTGTGCTTTTATAAATCCAAGAGCATCCATAGGTCATAATCTCTTTCCTCCCTGTGCTATTGCAAAGTCAAGTATATTGTACATTTTTCACTGTCTTTAACTGTTTGTTTATTTGTTGGTCTTCCTCACCAACCTAGAAGCTTCCTAGGACTTAAAAATGATACATGACATGTATTAGGAGCTAAAAAATTATTTGTTAGTTGAAGAATTATGTCTCTAAATCCCTATGTCTAAATTAATTTTGTATCCTACAACTTTACTGAATTCATTTATTAGTTCTAATAGTGTTTTGAGGGAATCTTTAGGGTTTTCTATATATAATATCATGCCATCTGCACACCTGTCAGAGTAGCTATTATCAAAAAGATAAGAAATAACAAATGTTGGTGAGGATGTGGAGAAAAGGGAACTCTAGTGCACTGTTGGTGAGAATATAAATTTGTACACCCGCTATAGAAAACAGTGTGAAGTTTCTTCAAAAAATTAAAATATAGAACTATCATATGATCCAGCAATTCCACTTCTGGGTATTCATCTCAGAAGAGATAAATGTCTAAAAAATAATAAGAGATATATGCACTCCTATGTTCATTGCAGCATTATTTACAATAACCAAGATATGGAAGCAACCTAAGTGTCCATCGATGGATGAATAAATAAAGAAGATGTGGTGTATGTAAATGGAATATTACTCACCATAAAAAGGAATGAAATCCTTCCATTTGAGACAACATGGATGGACCTAGAGGGTATATACTAAGTGAAATAAGTCACATAGAGAAAGACAAATGCCACATGATTTCACTTATATATGGAATCTAAAAAGCAAAACAAATCAACAAACAAAACAAAACAGAAACAGATCATAGATATAGAAAACAAACTGGTGGTCACCAGAGGGGAGGCAGATTGGGGGGCAGGTAAAATAAGTGAAGGGTACAAACTTCTAGTCATAAAAGAAATAAGTCACGGGGACGTAATGTACAGCATACACAATATGGTCAATAATGTAATAGCTTTGTATGGTGACAGATGGTAACTAGACATATCAAGGTGGTCATTTCATTATGTCTAAAAAAATTGAATCACTGTGTTGTATACCTGAAACTAATATAATATTGTATGTCGATTATACTTGAATAAAACAAATAATAAACAAGTTAAAATTTGCTCAGCTTCACTAGTGTTAAGAGAAATTAAAACAATGAGATTTGACTTTTACAAAAATAGATATGATCAAAAATCAATTTAAATTTGAAAAAAAATTAAATAAGATAGAATAAATCGCTGTCTGCCGGCTGTCTCCTACCAGTCCTATGGGCTAAATCCTGTCTATCGATGACCTTCTGAAATTCAAGTAGTAATCTTGTATGGAAGGTTTTCGTCCTCCTGTCCAGTCCTGCTACTTCTAAGCAAGTGCTTTTGCAAGCTGCTTCCCGCTGATCCAATCTGCCAGGAATATTTAGTTGGCCTTGTGCCCATTTCCCTGATATTCTGTAAGGTAAATTATTGTCCCACCTATTCTGGTGAGAGAATTATTTCTTATCTTGCAGTTTTTTTTAGGTTATAGAAGTAAAATTATTATCAACAATATTATTGCCACCAATGTTATTGAAATTTTAGCTACTAATGTATTTATTGTTCCTTGTTTATGTTATAAGTCATGGGAATAAAATGTATTTTCAATAACACTAGTGCTTTTATTATATTTTTTTATTTATTATATTTATTCTTTACTCTTACCTTAAGCAGCAGAAGTTGCCTGTAGCAATGTTATCAAAATTCTCAAAAACTAATGGACTCATTAGATTTGTTTTTTGTATTTTAAAGTGGTAACTATAAAATGGATTCACTGTTTATTAAAATGATGTATATACATCACATTCCTGTGAGCAATGAGTAAAATAACTGAAAGCCTGTAATCATATGGATGTCCTTAGAAAATTGTGCTTTTGCTTTTTCTCCCCAAAGGGTGGAATGAGCACAGCCTTTCAAGTCAGACTGAGCAAGTCTGGGTCCTGGCTCTGGAAGCCATTAGCAGGATTCTTGGGTTCTCCTCCTGTGAAATGGAGATAATGACATGAACCTTGTAGGGCTGTGGTGGATGGGGTAAAATTAACTTGGCATGTCTATTGTGATACCTGACACATATTAGGCGCTCAAATCAATTTCCTGTCTTTTTATATGTTTTCTATATGGTAGGAAGCAGATTTGTTTTTCATAGAGCCATTAAAGAGTTGAGAAACCACTATTCTGATGTCTGGCATTTTTTTCAGCCTTGATTGTCTTCTGCCTGACATTGCT
The DNA here is from genome assembly GCF_020826845.1 of Diceros bicornis minor. Classification (NCBI taxonomy): domain Eukaryota; kingdom Metazoa; phylum Chordata; class Mammalia; order Perissodactyla; family Rhinocerotidae; genus Diceros; species Diceros bicornis. The sequence goes on along the minus strand of NC_080749.1, from coordinate 8,673,785 downwards.
GTAAAATTTTCAATGTTTTTGTGTGTCTCTGGTCTCTCAACAAAATGGCAAGTTCCTCAAGAGCAAGGACCTATGAATGCCAACTCAGAGTGTGTGCTCACTAAATAAAAATATCTGATAGATACAATAAAAAATGCAGGAATAGTATTATGTAAGGGAAGCAACATTATGCTTAGAAAAATAATTCTCTTTCTCACAAACAGTGTTTCCTTAAAGTGAAGTTAAAAATGAAAATCCTTCAAATCTTTCTGTCTTTTCTAACGGTCACTGACTTGTAAGACTTTTCTCATAGTTAACTGATGTCCATTACCTCATGGCTCAACACATATGAGGATATTAGGAGAATTTTATTTTACTGTGTAGAATTACGCTCAAATCCAGGAAAGGATTTGAGCGTAAAGTGGAATTAAAGGCTGAGAGACGCCTGTAACCACTAGTTGTACCAGAAACCCATCTGCTATGAAGACATCTGTCATGACTAATCAGGCTAAGCAATTCTCAATCAGGAAAGCATGCATGAGTTTGTTTTGCTGCAGAGACCTACCCTGATCACATTAATTTGGGAGGCAGCTGGAGGTGGCAACTTACCAGGGGAAAACAGATTGGGGGACCTATGAAATTATTCAGACACTCCTGGGAAACTCCTCCTGTAATCCACAGGAAAGCCTATGCTTACACCTGAGAAGCAGAATTACAGAAAAGTCCTGTCAGAAATTATAACCTCAGGTAGTCAAAGGCGTGAATTGCAAGTAGCCTATTTATGGGACACCTGTGTGCATGCCCGCTTTATGGGCCTACAGGTGTGGAAGCGCCTGCCAGTGGGTTGAAAAAGAGCATGAAATTTGGCATTGGGCAGACTTTAGTTTGACTCCTGGCTCTGCCGCTTCCTGCCTGTGTGAGCTTCTGCAAGTCATGTAATTGCAGTATCTACATCTGTAAAATAGAAATAATAAGCCATACTTCACAGGGTTATTGTAAGGATTACCTGAAACCAAATTCTTCCACACGTAGGGGCTAAAAAGAAAAGTCATCACCCTTCCCGCTCCTATTGCTAGGTACTTAGGTAATACGACTTGATAAATATCTAAAAGTTCTTCACAAAATTATTTCCCTTATAATCTTACAAAGTGCTAGAAATTTTCACCATGGTCATTTTGCTCCTCTGGTTACAACAAGGAGGCTCATTGTTAAAATGCAACACTGCTTTCAAGGGAGAAGTGACATATTATAGCATCATAAGAATTAAATTCAGATAAATATTTTGGGGGACACCTCCTATATGTCAGGCACTATGTTTTCTTTCTGTAAATGGTCATCCAGACACCTAGTGGGCTCCTCAAAGAATTGACCACTGAGAAAGGAAAGTCTGGTGATGGGAGAAGTGGGGACACGTTAGTAATTTAGGGGATTCTCTGGATCCTGCCCTCAAATTTGAGGCCCCCCAAATCTGGAGATATTTGTCATCCAAGGCAGTGGGGGTAATGAGATTTAACTAGCCTCATTGGAAGTGTTGCTTGTGTGTATGTTGTATGCTGCTCTCCACACCTCCAGATTATGAGTTCATCAAGAAAATGAAAAATTTCCTCTTTGTCTTTGTATTACCAGTGCCTAGAATAGAGCCGGGCCCAGAGTAAGTTATCAAATATTCATTAAATTAGGTCAAAATGAGACTTTGTATAGAATAAGATTCTGGCAGAGATGCAAGATCCTTGATTTACTTTAGAAAATGAAATCACAACTGAGCGTAGTATTCCTAGGAGATTGTAGCAATAGGTTCTCATCTGGAAACTCATGGACTGTGTTTTTCTGATTCTTTTATAGTTTGGTTTTCTATGATACTATTGTCACAGATGTTACCCAATGCCAGTGGCTTAAGGTCCAAACTTTTCCTGTTGGAACTCAAGGCCTTTTAAATCCAACGCTCTCCTCCTTAGACAGCTCTGCCTGCCACACTTTCTTCCAGTCATCCTAGTGTCCTCATCTCCTGTTGCTCTCATGTTCCCACAGTTCGTGTCTTTGCCCAGGTTCCTCCTTTGTCCAGAATGGCCTCCTTCCCCCACCCCTGCCCAGCCTTGACAGATCCTCCCATCAGCCACAATTAGAATCTCAGTTCCTCCAGGGAACAGCTTCCTTATGGCACAGCCGCCAACACAGCTGTCTGTCTTCTCTGTTCTCCTGCACTTAACCAGCCCCATGCCATGTCACATTTTCCTAATTGATTGTTCTCTAATTGATTTGTTCTCAGTGGCTGTACCCCTCCAAGTACATTGGAAAGAAATAATGCCTACCTGTGGAACTGTGGTGAAGATTAAGTGAGGTAATGAATGAGACAAAGATTAGCTCAATAAATATGAGTTACGCTCTCCTCTTTCTTTCCCTTCCTTAACTCTTCACATAAAGTCTTAAAATAATCTGGACTTTGGAAATCATTTATTTCAATGTATATCAAGAAGTATGTTCTGCACCAGTGCTCCACACAATGTTTCACATCATAGAAAATGAAAATACCAGTACAGCCTCTAGGTAAAGGGCAAAGGCAGCTTCTGGTTATGAGCAACTGACTTGGTCCATCAGGTCCACCCAGGGTCTGCTTTTCTATTCAAGAGCTGAAAGTATCAACGCCTTGGTCCCTCTGTGACCCATTGGTGGCACATTGATTGCTTGAGCATCTCAACGGCTGACAGCAGTACCTCACTGACAAAGAACTCTGCTATTGAGAATGCTGACTTTTACCTTAAGTTGAATTGGAATTTCCTGTGTGATCAATGAGTCCTTATTTTGCCTTTCTAAAACAATTGTAGAAATTAAGTTTAAACCCTTCCTCTTAGTGAAAAATATTCTCAACATTAAAAACAAATGGGAGTCTCTCAAGGTGCTCATCTCCTCCTTCTTCTGCAGTTTGGCACCCCACAGTTACTCCAGAAACCCACAGCCACTCTAGTATCCCATAGCTACTCCAGAACTCCACAGTTACTCCAGAATCCCGCAGATACTCTGGAACCACACAGTTACTCCAGAATGCCACAGCCACTCCAGAACTCCAGTTACTCCAGAATCCCATAGATACTCTGGAACCCCACAGTTACTCCAGAATCCCACAGCTACCTTACCCACACCTTTTAAAATTCGTTTTCAGACCTCTCAACTCCCTGGCTCATTCTCCTCTTGTTCACTATGCATACTGCTTTCTCATCTTCTCAACCAGAGAGCAAAATTTTAAAGGTAAGCACTTGCTATATTGTCCAGGAATGTATTCGGCACTGCAGTAACCCCTGATTAATCACAGTTAATGAGCACAACACACATTGTATTAGTTTTCTATTGCTGTTGTAACAATTATCACAAACTTGGTGGCTTGAAACAGTACAAATTAATTTTGTTTCAGTTCAACTGTTCGGAAATCTGAAATGGGTCTCTCAGGGCTAAAAGCAAGGTGTCAGCAGGACTGCATCTCTTTCAGGAGGTTCTAGGAGAGAATCTGCTTCCGTGCGTCTTCTACCTTCTAGAGGCTGACTGCTTTTCCTTGCTAGTGGCTACTTCCCCCACCTTCAAGGCCAGCAACATCTGGCTGAGTCTTTTTACACTGCCATCTCTCTGATTCTCTCTCTTCTGCCTCTCTCTCCCACTTATAAGAACCCTTGTGATTGTATTGGGCCCACCCAGATAGGTCAGGATAATCTCCCCATCTCAAGGTCACCTGATTAGCAGCCTTAGTTCCATCAGCATCCTTAATTTGCATTTGCCCTGTAGCCTAATCTATTCACAGGTTCTGGGGAATAGAGCATGGGAAATTCGGCGGGTCATTATTCTGCCTACCACAAGATATATTGGGGTCATTATTCTGCCTACCACAGGATATATTTGGCCTGCCCCAAAATATATTGGGATCAACTGATTAAATGATATATGCAAAAGTCTCAATACAGTGCATAGTAAATAATAAGTATTTAGTAAATATAGTTTTATTATTATTAATGTGATTGTCTTTCATTAATCATATTCAGATTTTGCATTAGAAGCAAAAGTGTAGCAGGGGTCCTGCTACCACCTCCAGGGCATAAGGTAGTCATTGAGAGTGAAGTGAGATGCAACAGAACAAGGATACTTGTAATGTTAACAATAATCACTGAGGTGTACTGAGTGCTTTCATTTTCTAGGCACTGTTTTAAGCACTGTATATTTATTAACTCTTCTAATCCTCACAACAGTTCCATGACATAGGTAATATTATTACTCCCATATAGCAGATGAAAAAGAAGAGGCACAGTGAGGTTAAGTAATTTACCCAAAGTTTCATACCTGATTTCCACCCAGTGCAGATTGTCTCTTAAAAACAATTGAATGAATGAGTAAATGGATGCAGGAATAAATGAACGCAGAGAAGGAATTGTGTTTGCTAAGTGGCCTACCCCCAAAGTAATATCATTGTCTTTCTCTAGTAAGTGATGATCAAGATCAAGCCTGAACACTTCCAAGCATGTTTGCATTACAGGCAAAAACAGGCATTTCTTACGGAAGAAAACAGTCCATACCTGGAGATTCAGAAATACATTTCAGATAAAATGGGACTTTCCAATCAAACTCCCTCAAATGACCAGAAAGTATGTCAGTCTCTCAAAGCTATGATGTCTCACCTGAACGTCAAACTAAGTGGACAACTGAGTTCAGTTTTTCATGGTGTTTTTTGACTGGAAATCCAATGCCAGGACAGACACGCAGATAGAGTTGCCTCATCAGTGGATGGGCTCAGCCATGTCAGTTCAGCCTTGTCTGAGGGGCCCCATGAGAGGTCTGGGGTGGCCAGTGCCATTCCATTTTGCTGCTTTCACCAGGATCTGGGCACCTTTCCTTTTTAGTTTTTTCTTGGAAATCATGTGCTGTCTCCATTAGGAACACATGCTCTCACAGGCCCTGGAAGCTTGAAGTGGAACACTCTCCACTGTGACTCACCCTGAAATCCTTCCTGACAGTGTCCTCTTGAACACAGCTTTAGTGTTTGCTTCATTATTGTATTTCCCCTCCAAAGATGAAAAAAACGTCATCTAAAGTGCAGAAGCTTAACTACTGTCTTTAAACCATCACTTAATATTGTTTTTTTGCCTACACAAATCATTCAAAATTTGATTTTGTCTTTGACTGAAGGGTTGGTAATCCTTTTAGCTTATATTTGATCTCTCTCTAGTGATATTTATCATTTCAGTTTTTCCAGTAGCAGCTACTCTGACCCTAAAGCTATGAGAAAAGGCAAATGAGGAAGACATGGGCTTTGGAAAGGCTTGTTAATCCCCATATCTGCAAGACATATTGCTAGTCACTTTACTCAAAGAAGACCCTGGAGGAGGATGTTCTGCTGGGTACTTTCCTCTTCCAGGTGATAATACAAAAAAAAAAGGTATAATTCCATGGCTATAAGTTTGAAATTAGGTTGTAAATCTAAGAATAAACATACAATTTGACAAATAAGAAAGATAAGACTAGGAGAGTTCAAAAGCTATCTCAAGGTCACTCAGCTAAATAATATCAGATTGGGTTTAGTAACGAATCCCTAATTCCAGTCTCTCCAATACGTCCAAATTTAACTTAATATCTTCTCTTCAAAACTACTATTTCTCTTCCTGAGTTGCTACTTTAATGACTAGCACTATTCTCAGAACAAGCAAATGGAAAAGTTCAGAGCCATCCTTTCCCCTTCTCTCTGCACCATCCTCATATCCAGTTAACATGGATCTGGTTGATTGACGTCCTAAATACCCCTCACATCCGTACTCTGCTCTACGTGCTCCTACCTAGTCCAGGACTTTTTCATCTCTTGTTTGGGCTGTTACCACAGCTTCCTAGATGACCTACTGCCTTCAAGGTTACCATTACCCCGTCACCTAATCCAGCTACCACGTTGTCCAATACTGTTTTTGATTGCAAATTTGGTTACGTTTATTTGCTTAGCACCTGTAAATCTGTCCAACTGTTATAGGTTATATCTTAAGCCCCACATTCTAGCACACAAGATTCTTCATGATTTGGCTCATACCTACCCTTCTCACTTTTATTATAACCACCCTCCCCATGCATTCCTCCCTGCTTTCCTCTCACTCCCAAAATCTACTTTGCTCTGCCATTTCCCTTAGCTTGGAATTCCATTCTCCATCTTTGCCTGACTCCAGTTCATGTACTTCCTATAATTAGGTTCAGAAGTTTTTTCTTCCAAGAAGCTGTCTCTGTCTCTGATTCCAGGATGGACTATATCCTTCTCCTCTGTGATTCTCTAGAACTGTGTGTATAATGTATGGAAATGACCCGCCTTCTATGTAAGTCCCTATTAAACCATCACCTCACTGAAAGCTGGGACCCCATTTTAATCATTTTTTTTCAGTGGAGTACCTACTACAGTCTCCAGAACGTGGTAGATGCTCAATAAACGCTTTCAGACACAATTGAAAGACTTCTCATGGCATGTGACATGACTAAAGACAGGGTAGTGGCCACAGATTTAGAGCTAGAGGTGGGGAAAGTCCTAGATTGTCTGTGTGGGGAAGTCCTATTGCTTAATCAGGGCCAAGTAGGACACAAAAAGATGGAGTCCCTTTTCTTCTGTAGAGGTTTTCGTTTTTGTTTTTTTAAGAAAGACACAGAGGGTTCTTCTGGCATTTTTCCATAGAGGAGCCCAGATTCTTCCATGGAGGAGCCAGCGTTCATATTTATATCTCCTTATTAGTAGGAAGGTTTCTGGGCAAATGTATCACATTTCATTTATGAATTCATCTAATTAATGACTAGAAAGTGCTCTAATCTTAGTGATAAGAGATGCAAGTTGTTATTGGGTTTTTTGTTTTGTTATGTTTTTGTTTATTTGTCTGGGTTCTAATGATTTTCTCTTGATGGTTGTCTTGTAGCAGAAAGATCAAGAGAATCTTGGGATCAGTAATATCATTTTTTTTTTTAATTTCACATAGGGCGTAGAAAAATGATACAGCCAAATTATGAGCTCAGAAGTACTAATTTATGAGGTAGAAATCACAACACATAGCAAAGAGTCATTTTACACTGAACTTAGAGTTAGAAGACCAAGTTATATTTTCTAGCTCTGTCACATCCAGTTATGTCGTCTTAGGCTAATTAGTACAGATCTCCAAGTATAACTTTCCTCTTTCATAAAATGAGAATTTTGATTTAGATAATTTCTAAGATTCCTTACAACTTTGGTATTCCATGATTCTAAATTCTAAGATTCTAGTTTAAGTGAATCCAAAAGCATTTACTAAAACTTCTATGCTTAGCAAAACCAGCCATAAAATAGGAAGGTTTGGTCCTTGTTCTTACTGAGATGTGATCTGGAAAGAGAAGTTTAAAGTACAGGAAACATTAGATGATAATTATGAAAGCACTTAGACTCGGTTTGACATATAGTACTCAATACATATTTCTTACGTTCAGCAAACAGTTTCTAAGTCCCTTTATATGCCAGGCACTACAATAAGTGCCTGGAATACAAAGAAAAAATAAGGCAAAGTCTTTGCTTAGAGTCTAGTAAGGCAAACAGCCATTTATTTAAATAATTGCTAATTTCAATTTAAGCCATTTAAATATATAATATTCATAATAAGACAAAACAAGATTATAAAGGAGTAGGCTTTCAAGGTTGCCCCTGTTGTATCCTGTGAAATGGGATGGCTTCTCTTCAAGAAGATGAACTAAAAATTGCAAAAAAATCAATTTATGCTTCTATTTTGTTGGCTGGAACTTGGTCTCCTGCTCACTTATAGCTGTAAGAAAGTATAGGAAATGTAGACTTTAGTTGTGTAAGCCATGTGACCAGATGAAAAGTAGCAGAAATCTATTAGAGGATTGGGTGGCATGGGTATCAATTATCTCACTCTGACATAGAATGGTCTTAGCCTGGGGGTCCCATAATTAAAACCACAGGTAAATTTGGCAGATCTATGCAGGACTCATTGGCTAAATACGGTACTGGGTAGAGGTGGGAAAGGTGCAGAGGAGTGAGTCTGAGGATAGCATACCAGTTAGGGAGCTACAAAAATCATCTAGCTGAGAGATGAGGGCCTTTGTTAATACAAAAGCCACCAGTAAGGTCAAGATGCACATTCTGCTTCAAGAAAGAATTAGACGTAGGTGGACCCAGAGAGGTCTAGGTTCAGAAAGTGTGGGGAATCCTTCATTTCCAGGCCTAATAATGGACATGGAGCTGGAATCAGGTTCGGATCCCAAGACAGAAGTAATGCTGTCAAAGTAATGGGATAAATCTGGCCATAGAACATTCCACCCTGGGTGATTAGTTTAAGGCAAGAGAAGTATTTCCATACAAAGTGTTAGAGATTTGTTCAGTGATGGGTAGGCCTATGCCCATTGGGCCAATACAATGCTAAGTGAAATCTGCTGTATTTTCTGGGAAAGAGAAGCCAGGCTCTTTCTCTTGCTGGAAATGATAAGAAAACATGTTGCTCCTACTGCTCCAGGAAACGATCTTATGAACACCTACAAAACTAGATTAGGATTAAGCTGATGTTTATAGAAAGAAGAGAAGAAGTGTAGAAAGAAACTATATACCTGATGATATAATGGAGTGGCTAAATCGATTAACCCTCAGTCTGCTCTCCCTTTGGACTTCTGGATATCTAAGATAAAATCCTCTGGCATTGTTTAAGCACATCTGAACTGGGGTTTCTACTACTTAGGTCAGAAAGAATACAACTGATACTGTGAATGGGCCCCAAATCAATATTAAAGGCCAAGAATTAAAAGCACTATCTTCTGGGGTTCTATAGGTGTAGAGTTACTGTAATTTATTTTTCACGTATGGTAGGAAGGATAGAGGCATGGGTCCATAAGTCTTCTTTTCCCTCATTCAACATGTCTAATCAATCACCAATCCTGTCAGTCCTATGACTTTCATGTCTTACGTACTTTGCTCCATTTCTAATGACACTGACCCAGTCCAAGCTGCCATCCTTGCATACCAGCATCACTACCGCAGGCTTCTTACTGGTCTCCTACATCCATCCAATTTTCATACCATACAAATTCTCTACCATACAAATCTGATATTATCATTTCCTGGCTTAAAGAACATTTTCAATGGTAACTCATTGCTCTTTGGTAAAGTGAAAACTCTTCAAAATAGCTTAAGAAGATGTCAGTAATAAGGTTTCTGTCTACCTATCCCACATTGTTATTCAGTATTCCTCCACCCTTCTATGACCAGACTCTGGGTTTCAGCCATTCTGTATCTCTTTGAAATCCTACTATGCATGCATGTCCTCACATGCCATTAGTCCTTCAGACATGCTTTTCACACAGCCAGGAATGCCATTCCCTCATGCCACTCAGACTCCTATCATTCTTCAGGTTTTGGCTACAATGTCACTTCTTGTAAAATTGCTCTTTTGACCCTAGTTTAGATTCCTCCCTTCTGCTAGACACTACCATAATCCTTCTGTACTCACTTCATCCTATTCTAGTATAATTGTTTGTTTAATTATTTCTCTTCATTCTTGCAGGTTCTAGTCTGTCTTGTTCACTGTTGTCATCCCTCCTGCCCACCCATACTTATTGAAGAGATGAATGATACGAGGCCATGGATAATCAGACAGGCAATCCTTAACAAGGCAGTCAGGTTAGGGCAGCACAGACGCTGATAATAAGTAAAAGTTGTTAGAATTCTGGCAAAAGAATATCAATTAATCATTCAATAGTTTTGTCCTAAGATTGAACAAATGACTAGCATTTGAAAGAATACACACACAACACTGGTAGGTTCTCTCATTCAGACCTTGAGCCATGTGGTTCCTCCTGGCCAATTCCACTTTAATTGGTTCAGCCTGGTCCCTATGTGCTGCAGAGGTAATAAATCAACCTAATTATGTGAGTGTGAAGAACAGGAGATCTGCCCACAGTCAAAGGTGAGCCAGTGTGTCAGTATTGAAATGAATGAGTCAAAAAGAGCCGGGGTCAGAAGCCGCCTCTACTAATTTCAAGCTTGGTTACTTTGGTAAAGTTTCTAAATCGCCCTGTGTGTCTGTTTCCGCATCTTGAAAGTGGAACCAATATTATTTCTTTAAAGAGTTGTACAGACGCAGACTTTGTATGCGTAACAGAAACTATAAGGCTCAGAAAAATGAAACTGGTCATTATAATAACACAAAGGGTCCAAATTCAGAACACTGGAAGAATGGCAACCAACAGAAATAGGCACTCAAGTGCTGAGCAACAGCCACTTCCTCTCATGGTTGGTGTTCTCAGTTTAACATGGTTGAGCTACAATCCACAAACTAGATGACTCATAAGCAAAAGTAAAAAATCCAATTTAGTTCACAGTATTGATACTAATGTTAGTCTCCGTCTGGAGGTTTATCAGCTTAAAGTCCATCTGCTTTATAAAGCTAAAAAAGGATGATGTGTTCACAGTCTGATTTTGGTTTCAAATTGAGAAATACTTTCTGAAGCTATTAACAGTAAGTGGATATGCTCTCGAGGTAGAATATCAAAGCACCCATTGCAACAATCAGAGGAATATCTCCCTGTTGCCGCCTCAGTGCTTAGATTCAGAAAATCTCTACTCAGCCACCACGGGTATTGTTGTGGCGGCATCTGTGACTGGGGCTGGGGGGACAGCTGGCAGGTGGGGTGCAGCATGAGAGAGAAAGCATATCTTTTCTTCCCACACCTTGAAGAGGGTTATAGACAGTGGACAGGCACGCTAAACCCCTGGAATGCTTCTGTTTAATCTGAATGATGTCACTATAACCTTGAATACAGCATAAGCCCAGGTTCTTTATGAAAATTATCACATTTTCTGAAATCTGAGATATACTTTATTTCATTGTAAAATTTGGAAATTAGGGTATCCATATTTAACCTAGTGATGAGTTTTTTCTCTCTGAAAACTATTATTAAATTAATTATGCCCCATTTGATCGATAACATCTGAGGACTGAAGAAATATGGCATATACTCTTCTAGGTGGCCAAGTCCCCCATCACTAGGAGAAGATATAATCCTATTATGCTTGGGACCTTTGATGAGGAGGCATGTCACCAGATCAGTGTTCTTATATCCCTCCTCTGTATGACTTTTTCATCCTGAAAGTGCTTCTAAGTGTCACTGAACCCAGACAATTTTTAATAAAAAATATTTTTATTGTCTTATAATTATTAAAAATATCAGGACATTGAAAATAAACACCATAAACCCACGACCCAGAGAAAACTATGAATCATGCCTTGGACCATGTACTTCCTGAACATTTTTTATGCACTGTCAAAATTATTTAATGGTACTGTCTTCTTAATATATCAATATATGTGAACATATTTCTTTGTCAATACATTTGCTTACAACTTCATTTTAAATGGCCAAATAGTATTCCACTTCGCAAATATGCTACCATTTGTAACCAAGTTCTAGAATTTGAGTGACTACACTATATTGTGACTGTTCTATTCACCTGTTTGTTTAGCCTGAGCCCCTATAAGACAGGAGCCTTGTCTTATTCAAATTTGTGTTCCAGATGCCTGTACTTGGTAGGTACTAGATAAATGTTTCTGGATTTGGAAAAAAACCTACAAACAAAAACATACTTGGGATAATATGTAAAATCTGGGAAGAAAGCGTATGAGTTTCCTGTGGCTGCTGTAAAAAATTACCACAAACTTGATTTCTTAAAAAAAAAGAAATTTATTCTCTTAGAGTTTTGGAGTTCAGAAGTCTGAAATTAGCATCACTGGGCCAAAAATGAGACGTCGGCAGGGCAAGCTCCTGCTGGAGCTCTAGGGCAGGATCTGAGTTTCGCCTCTCGCAGCTCCTGCGGCTGCCAGCATTCCTTGACTGTGGCCGCATCCCTCCTGTCACATTGCCGTCTCCTCTTCTGTGTGTAAAATCTCCCTCGGCCTCTCTTATAGGGATGAATGGGGTTGCATTTAGGTCCCATCCAGATAATCCAGGATAATTTCTCCATCTCAACATTATTAATTTAATCACATCTGCCAACCCCTGCCCCATTTTTCTGTGTTTGGTTTTTTTTGCCATATAAGGAAAATTTACAAGTTCCAGAAATTAGGACATGGATACATGGATATCGTTTTTTTTCGTGGGGGGAGGGATGTTTTTCAGCTCACCACCAATAGTACATAAATTCAGCTACAACTTTCAATCAGATTGTGCTTTTTAGAAAACTTATTAAGAGTGAGAAGAGTGTGTGGGAGGGTTCGAGACTGTGGTTCAAAATATCATTTTCTTGCTGTTTGTTGAAATGAGGGCTATTATTTTTCTATAAGTAGACTAATTTAAAATCTCAGTGACTCAATATTATTCAAATTCATGATTTGAAATGAAGGCCTTATGTTTACTTTTATTTATAAATAAACTTGGTGGGTATACCCTGGACATAGACAAGGAGTCCTAAGTGAAATAAGTAAAAAACAAAACCAAGCAAAAGGATCAAGTGAGAGCAAGCAGAGGAAAGCTGAGGAGAGGCGGGCTGTGCAGAGAGAGCAGGGCAGACACACAGGATGGTGCCATGAGGAAGCTCCCATCCCAGTACCTTTTCATTCAGCCACTCTCCTGGGAACGGATCCCCCGGACTTTTCAACAGGGCTTGCTAGCCTGTGGTCTATATTTCTGAGTAAAGAATGACGGGTGAGAAGGATGGGTAAAGCAGGATCTGTAAGTCCCATCATCTCATGTTTAGTGTCTCCAACAATTACCTTGACATCAGATCTATCAATAACAGTAACTTATTGCCATCATTATTATTATTTTATGTAGTTTTTAGTATTTCTGTTATTATTATTTCTCCTAATTCTCATTCACTATGTGCAAAGCGTAGTGCTATCGACTTTACATGGTTTATCTCATTTAATCTTCACAGCAGTACAGGCCATTCTCCCTTTCTCTTTGCAAGTTGAGACTGTGCAGAGCAGACTCAAAAATCAATGGGGAAAAATACAATTGTTTTGTGACTTTTAAAAATGACTTTAAACATTAAAACCATTCATATGGCTGGTTTTAAATGTACAGGGATATAGAAAATAGTAAAACTAGTATTTATTTAGTACACTTTAATTTGAAATAGTAGACATACTGAGAACTAAAGTGTTTTATTTCTCTGCAAAAACTGATCAAGAATAGTTGGAGAGTGCTTGCCTTCTTCCCATTGTGTGGCTTACAGTGTGGAGCCAGCATCTTTTCTAAGCCTTGGTGAATTGTCATACCCCTTTCTCAGTTTGGATCAGGTTCTAACATTTTGTCTTTTGCACTTTCAATGTCATAAAGTATCGCTGAGGGTCTCTTTAACGTAGAGGGTGTTTTTTTTTTTTATCATTTCCTCTGGGACATCCTCGTCTCGTTTGTCACAACCACTTTTCTCATTTATGTTGACCAATTTGCCTTCACTAAGTTCCTCTGGCTTCGAGTCTAATCTCTGGAAGGGCAGCAGTGTCAACATTCCCAAGGTCAGCTGATTGTTCTATAACTCCATTCACATTCAATCTGAATTTCGTTTCCAGTGTTTTCATTTCTTTACTGCACTTTCATCTTTGTCACCCAATTCCCTCTTTCAAATATCCACTTTTGTAAAATGTCACATTTGTATCACTGGGAAGACGAAAGCATCACAACTACACACTTTACTGTCTGTGCCTGAACTGAATAACAGGTGCATAGTGACCAATCACCAACAGACTTTGAGAGTGATGCTGTTGACCACTGACCATGCTGCTCATATGGTATTTGCATGATAACTTGTGGACTGAAGAGCTAGCAGCCAAGTTTGTACTTGATGCAATTACTCACAGTTAATGTATCATGGAAACTGAAACTTGAACTATGTTGTTGGAAGACTTTTTTATTTAACTAAACAGTGGTAAGTAAAATGTGTGCATATCAAAAATGTGCAAAGTGAGGGCTGCCTGAACTATGAAGTAGAGACTATTATTTTGCCCATTTTATGGAACAGGAAACTGAGGCAGAGAAAGATTAAATGATTTACCCAAGATAATAGCTGGTGAAGCTAGAATTAAAGTTCAGGCAGCCTCACTCCAATTACCAGAGCTTAACCTTCAAACTCTTTGGCTTCAGCCCGAGTCCCATATCCACAGCCCTTTCAGCAAGCAGACAAACTATGATTGCTGATGTCAGTGAACTCTTCTTTTGAAGGAGGATGGTTCATTTTCCTGCAGCTCTAGTCCAGCAAAGACCCTACTTTCTGCTAATATCAGAGCCTCTAGCTTCTCCATTTTCTTGAGACTGTGGGGAAGACTTTGGAGCAACTGTAGAGCATGTTCACATTTGATACTTTTTCTTGTACGTTCAACCCCCTGATTGTGCCCACTGGGTTGAGAACTTCAAGCTTGCCCTTCTTTTTCCTCCTTCAATGGGCCATATTGAACCCTCTGTCAACTCCTCTTCTGCTCTTGTTTTTTTCCACAAACACCTTCTTGGTGCCTTTGAAGTTTTCTCTCACTAATTTCTGCCAGCAGAAGATGACTAGACGCAACCCTCTTTTCCTGCCAAGTGGTTCTTTTGCATTTTTGCGTTTTCAGGAGAATTTCGGTACCGACTCTCATTCTCTAACTAAGGGATGGGATAAGTCTAAGTGTTTGGGGATGGAAGACATCAAAATAGCACGCAATTGTTGAGAAGACTGAAGGGGATAATGCTATCTCGTCTGTCCAGACAGCTAGCATCTCCTTTCTTCATAATGCCACTGTCTTCTCTGCTTTCATTACCGTTTTTCAGAAGGAATAACAAATTAACAGGATTAGGGCTTAGAAGGGAGTTATCGATTGTTCCAAAATGGTGATGCTAGAGTTGGAGCCAGCATAATGTAGAAGAAACAGTTCCAGGTATGAAATCCATAGACCTGCCTGTGAAGGCCAGCTCTATCACCTACCATCTCTGTGTCTTAGGGAAATGTTGAACATTTCAGAATCTCAGTGTATTCTTCTATAAAATAAATAAAAGCTCAAATACTTATTATTAGTATCAGTAAGGATTAAAAGATAGTTTATGAAAAGTGGGTGACGTGTATAGGGGTCAAGCAAAAGTCAAGTCTTATTGTTGGACTTGGAGGAGTGGGATACAGTGGCATATGTCATTATACCCAAAGTTTTTTTTCTTTTCTATTCATTTATTTATTTAGAAATCTTTTATAATATCCCCCAATATCTGTGCTCCAATCATTATTGTGAGCAAGGCAACAGACCAATTTATTAACTATATCCTAGGTAGCATGCTTCCAAATAAATCTCAATATATTCCCTTCAATTTGACAGGTTTACCCAGAGAATTGGAATCAGAATTGAAAACTTTGTTTGGGAAGAGGTCCTTGGCAATAGGTTGTTCTCCTAAGCCAAGCTATGTGGCAAACCCAAGGTAATCTCCAAAATTCACAATCTAGCTCTAGTTTCCTGACATATGTGTTGTCATAAATTATTAGAAAATCTTGCTTGAGGATTCTTTATGTAACTATGGCCCCATAACAGTGTTTGATGAAGTAAGCACATAGGCAAGGGTATGTTGACCTAGGCTCTATCATCTAAAAATATTCACTACAGGAGCCCTGACCTTTTGTCATCCAGGGTCAGACCTTGAAGCCCTTCTCCTTATTCTTTGAGCTTTGCATCTGTGTTTAGTGTTCTCTCAGTGTCCTCCTGCCTAGGGTTTGGACTGGTCTTCCTGACTCTTTGTCTCTGATTAAACAGATGGATAAATGAGATTTAAGTCTCCGATATCAGCTTTAGAGGAAGTAGGTAGAGTCAGGCCAGATTTTCTCCAGCTTTTAATACAATTTGACTTGAATCCACTCTTAGGAGTTAGGGGTTTGACACTGCTCTAAAAGGATTCAAACTGGAAGCTGTTCCTTTGGGCTACATTGCTGTAAGCACCACAGAACACAATGAGGGTATTTGGTCATGGTTCTCAATTTTCTTACAAAAGTTACTGCAAGATTGCATGGTGAAGTCAAAGGAGCAATGTCAATGGAGTCAAATGTATTTGCTGACTTAATTCAAGCAATATATGTTGACTGCCCCCAAAATATTAGAAAATATAAAGAAAAAGTAAAGAAAATGCCAGGGCCGGCCCCGTGGCTTAGCGGTTAAGTGCACGTGCTCCGCTACTGGCAGCCCGGGTTGGGATCCCGGGCGCGCACCAATGCACCGCTTCTCCCGCCATGCTGAGGCCGCGTCCCACATACAGCAGCTAGAAGGATGTGCAACTATGACATACAACTATCTACTGGGGCTTTGGGGGGAAAAAAAAAAAAAGGAGGAGGATTGCCAATAGATGTTAGCTCAGAGCCGGTCTTCCTCAGCAAAAAGAGGAGGATTAGCAGGAATGTTAGCTCAGGGCTGACCTTCCTCACAAAAAAAAAAAAAAAAGAAAAGAAAATGCCAAGCAAAACTCAGAATTCTCCCCTTGAAAGGGCAACTACTCTTCAAATTGTAGTATCTAGCCATCAAATTTTATTTTCTTACGATTATATATACATTTATTCCTGTGGATAATGTGTTTACGAATAGGATCATGGTTTACATATTGAACTGCAGCTTGTTGATTTTATTCAACAATATGTTGTGAACATCTCTACATCTGTAAACATATTTTTAATGAGTTTCTGACAGTTTATTGTATTTAGATACAATGATTTTGTTTGTACACATCCTTAATTATAACCTTCAGATAAAATCCTAGGAAAAAAATTTCTGGGTTAAATCCTATAAAAGTATTCTAAGCTGCAGATATCTGTGGACTGGGATGGGTTCAAATTTCAATCTCCCCGCTTACTAGCACTATGATATTAGTTCTAAATTTCAATTTTTTTTTGGTCCAAAAAAGTTATTTTTTACTCTCCGAAAGATAATTTTCATACTATGATAGAGTCTTCGATTAGGAACAATTTACAATTTTTGGTCATCTCTTAGGTACTAGGCATTCCACTAGAGATAGAATATATCTCTGTCACTTAATCATCAAAATCACTATTAAATCAGTTTTGTTTCTTTTAATCCATGTTACTCTGACAGCAGAGGCTGAGACAGGAATTGGGTGCAGGTAGTTTATTTGTGAGGAACTATAAGTAAAGAAATGAGGAGAGTAATACAGAGGAGGTGGGAAAGTCGCTATAAAGAGCAGTAGCCTGGTAGCTTCACAGGCACTGGGAACTCAATTCTGTGGGATCTCCAGGAAGGGTAGAGAACAGTTTCCAATTTGTCTGCTCCAAGGACAGGAAGTTGGGGATTTACTCACTGGTAGAAAATTGCCTTCTTGGGCGTTAATTCCTCTGAATATGTGATTGGATCTAGGAAACCCAAAAGCTCTGGAAAAGACACAGGGCTGAACCTAGAGATGGGATTCCATCAGTGAGTCTGAGCTTAGATGAATCTGTCCATTACAGTCGTGGATGAACTCATAAGCAGGACAAGGGTATGTGATTTTTCAGCAGCAAAAACAGATGCTACATTATTTCAATATAACAGGCAAGAAATTTAATCTCAGAGAGATTAATTAATCTCAGAAAGAACACTCGGTCAGTAATTGGCAGATCCAGGGTCCAGACTCCGGTTCTTTGTTCCAACACACACGTTCTTCCCATCACACCACTGCTTCCAAAAGGCACAAGCTCTTTATGCTTGTACGGGAGCTCCAGGCACTCTGCTCTCCTGGTAGCTGCTTGGGCATACCATAGTGGCTTTCCCTCTTGTGCACCACCCGTCAACCTCGAAGAGTCCTATAACTCAGTACTCAGACATGGACATAGGGGCTGCGTCCTTTTTTCTTCTGCAACCTGTAATTTCCCACTTAGCAAAGATAGTACACTTTTACCTTTTGTTTCAGTGAATTGCAACATGTAAAATCAGTGTAGTGGGTCTTGACTAGAATTTTAGAAATGAAATAGAGGAGACAAATACCCCAAGTGCATGGCTTCTATCGTTCAAAAAATGTTTCCATTGTGCGTGTGTGTGTGTGTGTGTTGAGTATCTCTGAAGAGCTTATTTCATATGATTGGTCTTGGATAAGAAATTTTGGAAGTCACTTATTTGTAAGTACTCACTAATTTTCAAAATACCTGGGTTCAAATCCCAGCTCCATTACACATTAGCTGGATAACTAATATCCAGTCTTAGTCTTTCTATCAGTAAATATAACTAACGTCAAGGGCTGTTGAGAAAAATAAATGGATTACTACAAATAAAATGTTGAGAACAGTGTCTGGAACATTAAGATCACTCAATAAATGTTACTGATTATTATTGCAAATGTATAATCAATTCATGAAGTATAAAGTTTATGTGTACCCTTTGTTCAATATGGTACAAGGGAGATGAAAATCACCAACATTCTCAGGTGTTTGGAAAGACTTATTATTAGGATTGAATTAAAATAAAATTTTCCTGCAATTTTCTTTGTGTTATCTCTCAACTGCTCCTCATTAGGAAATGTTCTAGCTCTATGTGCACAGTATTTATTAATTTAAATCATGAATACCCTAGGAAAATTATTATAAACATTTTACATTGGTAAGCTAAACTCCATTCAAAAATATGTATTTTGTCCAGAATCCTGGAGGATAAATGATCTGTATAATGTGATCTATGCCATAAATAATCTTGCAATCTAAACAAATGACTCACAAATTGCCATAAACTAAAACAGACATCATAATTTCTAGCTCAGAAAGAACACTGTGATCTGGGCTTCTTGACTGTGGCAATGACCTTGAAACGCTGAATGAGTGTGGATGTGTTCTGTTTTTATACTCCGGAGTAGCTATTCCTGAATAGGGGGCACATCAAATTCATCTGGGCAAATACTGAAAGTTGTTTTCTAATTGCATTGGACCAATTGCAGAGGAAACCTTGAGAGTGTCTCCAAATTCTTTCTGTAAAAAGTGTTCCTGGAAAGTGACAATGGATCAAAAGATAAGCAATTTTGAGAATACCTGATTTAGAATTTGCTGACTACTCTTTCTTAGTTTGAAATAATGCCATTATAATTATTTTTAGATCACCTGCAACAAATATACATCAACAGTAAGTTGATTTTCACCACTCCTCCAAAACCAACCTCAGAAAATCATGGACCCTAAGATTCTGAAACGTCAGGAAAGAATCTAAGAATCACTTTTTCCAGAGCATCAACTGTGATAAAAACTCTTCTCCCAGCATCTTTGATGCATTTTGTTAGATTTGATTCAACACTTCCAGTGATAAATAGGCATTTGCTTCTAGTGAAAACCCACAGTCGCATTCATAAACAGCCTTCAAAATTGTTGTAATCAGGAACCACCTATACTGTACTCTTATTTACATATAGTTTTCTTTAAAAATTAGGTATATTTTTAATAGAGAATATGTATATCCTAAGTGAAAATTTCATATTACTAGATGGACTAGTTTTATTTTTCTAATACACATTTAAATAAGAACATAATTAACACGAAATATGTTAGTTCTTATACCCCGTAAAATCATCTATATGAACTATCCTTTGGGAGACACTCTATGAGTCAGAGGAAATAAGCTCCTATTTGTCTCATCTCACAGCTCTTGTACCTGCTAACATTTCTTTTCTCCAGGCTAAATTTCTATAACTTCCTTAACTATTCCTCATGTGAAATGATTTCCTGACTGCTCTCCATCCTAGCAACCTTCTTTTAGATACTCTCTGGCTTGTCAAAGTGGCTTTTAAAATGTAGAAGCTTCTCTAAGGTGTTAATTTATGACTTGTTTCTGGAAAATGTAAGCATTCCACTATAGCTTCCTTTCCTGAGCCACAAACCTAAGGGACTCTCTTCTGGAAAGAGTAAATGAATCAGCTGTAAGATGGGGAATTTTGTACAGTGCGTTAAAGTTCTCTTTGTGTTTCTTTGATAGAGATTGGATAGTGAGAGCTTGCCTTTATATGAGGACATTGGGCAAAATATGAAACACACTTTTTTCCAAGGAGGTCTAGCATAAGGCAAATGTCCCGGCCATCCCCTATTTTAATTAAACTTTTTATTTTCATTTATTTTTTAGACTATTTTATTGAGGTCATATTGGCTTATAAGTTTGTGTAAATTTCAGATGTACATTATTATATATCAGTTTCTGTAGAGACTGCATCATGTTTACCACCAATAGTCTAGTTTCTGTCACCATACATATGTACCCCTTTACCCCATTCACCTTCCCTCCACCCCCTTCCCCAATGTATTTTGAGATAATTGTAGATTCATATGCAGTCGTAAGAAATATACAGAAAGATCCTGTATACCTTTTACCATGCTCCCCCAATGGTAACATCTTGCAAAATTATAGTACAACATCACAACCAGGATAATGACATTAATACAGTCAAAATATAGAAAATTTCTATCACCACAGGGATCCTCCATATTGCCCTTTTATAGTCAGGCCCCTCCCAACCTCAATTCCTCCTTAACCTCTGGCAACCACTAAAATGTTCTCCATTCCCATAATTTTTGGTATACCAACAGTATTATATAAATGGAATGATACAGTATTCAACGTTTTGGGATTGGCTTTTATCACTTAGCATAATTCTCTGGAGATTCATCCAGGTTGTTGCATGTGTCAATAATTCTTTCCTTTTTATTACTGAGTAGTCTTCCACGGTTTGGATGTACCACAGTTTGTTTAACCATTCACCTATCAAAGGAGAATTAGGTTATTTCCAGTTTTTAGCTATTACAAATAAAGATGATATGAAATTCATGTACATGTTTTTGTGTGAACATAATATTTCATTTTTCTGAGATACATGCCCAAAAGTATAATTGGTGGGCCATATGGTAGTGGCATATTTATTTTTTTTTAATCCTGCCAAACTGTATTCCACATGTCTGTACCATTTTACATTCCCACCAGCCGTGTGTGAGTGATTCAGTTTCCTCACATCCTTGACAGCATTTGGTGTTGTCAGTATTTATTATCTTAGACTTTCTAATAGCTGCATAGTGAATAGTGAACATCTCACTGTGGTTTTAATCTGCATTTCCCTAGTGCCTAACGATATTGAGCATCTTTCATGTGCTTATTTGCCAGCTGAATATCTTGTTTGGTGAATTTTCTCTTTATGTATTTGCCCAATTATAATTTGATTGTTTACTTACTGTTGCGTTTTGAAAGTTATTTATATATTCTAGATACTATTTCTTTGTTGAATGTGTGATTTGAAAATATTTTCTCCCACTCAGTAACTTGTTTCACAATCCCATGAACAGGGTATTTCATAAAGCAGAAGTTTTTAATTTGGATGAAGTAAAATTTATCTTTCTGAATTATGCTTTTGATGTCAAATCTAAGAGCTCTTAGTCTTCAATGCCAATGATTTTTCTGCTATGTTTTTTCTAAAAGTTTTATGTTTACATTTAAATTTATTTATGATCCATTTTGAGTTAATTTTTGTATAAAGTGTGAGAATAGCCAAAGTGTTCTTTTTTTTTATGGATGTCCAATTTCTCCGGCACCATTTGTTTAAAGGATTATTTTTCCTCCATTGAATTACTTTTGAGCCTTTGTCAAAATCAGTTGGGCATATTTGTGTGGGTCTGTTTCTGAGTTCTCTTTTTATTCCATTGATCTACATGTCTATCCCTCCACCAACATCACCCAATCTTAATTACTGTAGCTATGTAGCAAGTCTTAAAATCAGGTAGACCGATTCCTCCCACTTTGTTCTTTCTTTTTTTTTCCCCCCAAAATCGTTCTGGCTATTCTGATTCCTTTGCTTGTCTATATAAGTTTTAGAATAATCTTGTCTATATACAAAAAAAAAATCTTGCCAGGAATTTGATAGAAATCATGTTAAATCTGTGTATCAATTTGTGGAGAATTGGCATCTGTACTGTGTTGAGTCTTTCAATCCATGAACACTGTATATCTCTCTTATCAGCATATAAGTCCTGTCCATGTTTTGTTAGATTTAGATGTAACTACTAATTTTTTCAGTGATTGTAAATGGTATCATATTTTTATTTTTATATGAGTTCATGTGTTCACTGCTAATATATAGAAATACAATTGATATTTTTTTGTTTATTCTGCAACCTCTTTGAGCTCATTTATTAATTCTATGAGTCTTTTTATAGATTCTTGCCTTATTGCCCTGGCTACAACTTCCCATGTTCCTACAGCACCATGTTGAGCGGGGGGGGGGGGGGGGGGGCAGACAGTTTTGCTTTGTTGCCCATCTTAGGGAGAAAGCATTCAGATTTTTAACCTTTGACTATAATGTTACCTGTAGATTTTTATAGATGCTTTGTATTAATTTGAGAAAGTTCTTCCTCTATTTTTATGTTCTGAGAGTTTTTGTCATGAATGTGTGTTGAATTTTATCGAATGCTTTTACTTCATTGATTGATATCATCATGTGACTTATGTGACTTTTCTTCTTTAGGCTGTTAATAAGGTAGTTTATTTTGATTGATTTTCAAATATTTAACCAGCTTAACGTCCTGGCAGAGGGAGGTGTATGGAGAATCTCCAATTGGTAATAGTACAATTTTTTTGTATAAATTGCTGAATTCTTCTTGCAAATATTTTCTTAAAGATTTTTGCATCTGTACTCACAAGGAAGTGTGTGTGTGTGTGTGTTTGTGTATATATATGTATAGTCATATAAAATGAATAATGAAGAGGTTCCCTCTCCTCTATTTTTCAGAAGCAACTATTTAGAATTGATATTGATTCATCTTTAATTCTTTAGTAGAATTCCCCAGTGAAACTGTCTGTGTTTAGAGATTTCTTCTTTGGGAGAATTTTAAAAATTATGAATTCAAGTTCCTTAATAATTATAGAACTATCCAAATGATATATTTCACGTTTGTTGAGTTGTGGTAGTTTCTGTTTTTTGAGAAATTGACCATTTCATAAATGTTTCAAATTTATGAGATAGAGATTTTTTTTTAATTATTCCCTTTTATGCTTTTAATGTCTTTAGTGATAGACCCTGTTTCATTCCTGATATTGGTTTTTCTCTCTTTCTTTTGTCAGTTTGCTAGAATTTTGTCAATTTTATTGATCTGTCCAAAGAACTATCTCTTTGCTTCATTGATTTTTTCTATTGTATTTTTTTTCACTTTCATTGATTCCTGATCTTTATTTTTTTCCTTTCTGTGCTTCCTTTGCTCTTCTTTTTCTAAATTCTTGAGGTTGGAGCTCATATTATTGATTTGAACACTTTTCTAGTGCATGCAGTTGAGTCCTATAAATTTCTCTCTTAGCACTATTTTAGCCACAAATTTTGATATGTTGTGTTGTCATTTCCATTCAATTAGATGTCTTTGAAACTTCGTCTTTGACCCAATAGATTATTTAGAAGTATGTTGTTTAGTTTTCATGTGTTTGGAGATTTTCCAGTTTCTTTCTGTTATTGACAACTAGTTTTGTTCCACCGTTGTCAGAGAACATACATTCTTTGATTTCATTTATTTTAAATTTGTTGAAGTCTTTTTTATGGCCCAGTACATGATCGGACTTAGTGGGACTTGAAAAGAATATATAGTTGGCTGTTGTTGTTTGTTGATGGCATTGTTGAGTTCTTCTATAACCTTGTGGATATTCTGTCTAGTTATTATATTAATTGTTTAGAGAACGGTGTTAAAGTTCCCAACTGTAATTCTGGATTTGTCTGTTTCTTTTTTCAGTTCTAATATTATTTTGTTAATGTATTTTGTGTTGTTTGATGCACACACTTTTATGATGCTATGCCTTCTTGGCTCATGACTCTTTTATCATTATATACTATCCCTCTCTGGTTGTGGTAATTCTCTTTGTTTTGAAGTGTACTTTATTTGATATTAATATAAACACTCCTGTTTTCCTTTGATTAATGTTTTCATGACATATCTTTTTATTCTTCTTACCTTCAACCTGTCTATACTGTTATAGTTGTAGTAAGTTTTGTAAACAGCATATAATTTGGTGATGGTTTATAATCCACCCTGATAATCTTTCTTTTAATTGGTGTACTTAAACCATCTATATTTGATTTTCAAATTGATATATTATGGTTTAACATTTAATATTTTGTTTTCAGTGTGTTATCTCTGTTTTTTACTTTTCTGTTTTTTTTTCTTGTCTTTCTGTAGATTACTTGAATATTTTTTAGAATTCCATTTTTATTTATCTGTAGTGCTTTTGAGTGTATTTCTTTATATAGCTGTATTAGTGGTTGCTCTAGGTATTACCTTCTATATAAGTAATTTATCAGAGTCTACTGTTGCCATCATTTTACCAGTTTAATTCAAGTACAGAAAGCTTACTGCCTTTTATGTCCCTTCACCCTCCCCCGTATATAATATAACTGTTTTAAATATTTCCTTTTACATGCACTTGGAACCACATGAGACAATGTTATGACTTTTGCTTCAACTGTCAAGCATAATTTAGAAAATTCAAGAGGAGAAGGAAAGCCAATTAAATTGACACACATTTTTGCTTACTGTTTTTTTTCCTTCCTTTTGTTCGAAGATTTCTTCTTTTATCATTTTTTTCTTTTTAGGTAAAATAGTTCAGCCATTCTTTTGGGTAGGTCTACTGATGACGATTTTTTTAGTTTTCCTTTATTCTTTATTTGCTCTTCATTCTTGAAGGGTATTTTTGCATTGTAAAGGTTGTGATTGACAGTTCTTTTCTTAAGCACATGAAAAATATTGTGCCACTTATTTTCTGGCCTCCATGGTTTCTGATGTGAAAAGTGCTGTCATTTAAATTTTTTTTTTTTTTTTAATGGGTAAAGTATCATTCTTTTCTGGCTGCTTTCAATAGTTTTTCTCTGTCTTTGGTTTTCAGAAGTTTAATTATGATGTGTCTTGATATGGATTTCCTTGGGTCTATCTTATCTGGGATTTACTCAGCTTCTTGGATCTGTAGGTTTATGTCTCCTCAACTTGGGAATTTTTCATCCATTATGATTTTGAGTTCTTTTTCAGCCCCACCCATTTTCTCTTCTTCTTCTGAGACTCTGATGACACAAATGTTAAGTGTTTTTTCATAGACTCTGGGTCACTGAAGCTCTGTTCATTTTTACTCAGTTTATTTTCTATCTGTTTTTCAGATTGGGTGATTTTTACCATTCTGTCTTACAATTTTCTGATTCTTTCCTTTGTCTCTTCTCTTTCACTGTTGAGCTTTTCCACTGAGATTTTTATTTCAGTTATTGTATTTTTCAGTTTTAATATTTCATTTGCTTCTTCTTTATGTCGTCTATATATTTGGTGATACTGTTCCTTTGGAGAGGCTTTCTACTTTTTCATTTGTTTTAAGTGTGTTCATAATTAATCATGTAAGCATTTTTATCACAGTTGCTCTTAAATCTTTGTCAGATAATTCTAATATATCTCATCTTGGTGTTGGCATATATTAATTTTTTTTTATTAAGTTAAACATCTTAGTTCTTGGTATGAAGAGCAATTTTCAATTCAAACTTGGATGTGTTCATATTATGGTATAAGATTCTGGGTCTTATTTAAGTCTTCTGTTTTAACTGGCTTTTGTGATACTGTTCAGTCAAAGGGAGGAACAACACTTCATGTGGATGTAGAAATCAAGGTTCCCTACTCAGCCTTTGAATAAGTAGAGATTGGGCCACAATTTTTTCTGTGGTGTTTGGCTGGAACGAAGCAGTTATTGTCTACAAGTTTTCTGACTTGTTAGATTGCAGTTTTCATAGTCCTTTGCCTAGAAGAATAAGCTGCTGTTGGGGCACTGCTTTGTCCGCCTGCTGTGGCGTTTCCAGCTTGCGAGCTTCTTCAGCTCCGTGTTTGAGACACGTGATGACAAAACAAAACTCAGACACTCACCACGGTGTCATTCCTCGGGTCCCAAGTTTACTAGCCAGTCTGCTTTTTTCTCTCTAACTTTCAGAGTCTTTTGTGCTTGCTTTAATTATAATGGCCAGAATTTTCAGTTGTGCTTAGTGGGAAAAGTAGTAAATAGTATGTCTACTTTACTAGGAAGCTGAAGACCCCAGTCTTTTTTTCAGTACAAAAGGAGAAGACAAACATTTTGTTGGATTACTATGCACCAGGCATTTGACTTGCAGCATCTTATTTCATCTTTTCCCTACTCTCCTCACGTTTTTCCAATTATACTTATGAAGTATTCAGGTTCCAGACAGCTTAAGAAACTTGCTCTAGATCACACAGATGGAACATGAAATAGCTGGATTTGGGGCCCTCATGTGGCTAACTAACCAACCCATGCTTTTCCCATTATGTTTTGTGCCCTCTTCAATCTTCTCCAATATTTTCAGAGTAGCAAAAGCTTTGCAAAGCAGTTTAATGAAAATCATTCTCAAGTATTATAACAATTGTGTGAAGTCAGTTAGAAGAGGGATTATTTACCAAAATTATAAAATTTGAGGATAAAGGAAGCTAAAAGGTTATTTGATTACCCAAAAAGGTAATTGGGTTTAAAATGTAAGTCTCCTAGGCCAGATCTTCTTGCTCCATGGTGCACCTTCTGCTACAATAAAGTGGCGGTGAACTAATCCACTTATTATTGAAATGAGTACAGTTTAGTTTGGGACAGCTCAAAAGAGATAATAGTGTTTACAAGGTTAGTGGATGCCTAGAATGCCCTGGCCCCATGGTTATCCCAGCCTTCCTAATCCATTCATGGTCTTCCTTTAAACCTCAGCTTCCTCTGGGCTGTAAAGCATTCCCAGAGCTAGCTTTCCACATATGTCGTTATGACAGTCACCTCGTACCACTTGGCTTCTCTGTAAGTCTGTCCTTCCCCCTGAGAGTGGGATCATTGAGAGAAAAAACTAAATCTTTTCATCTTCACAATCCTAAGACCTCTACTGGCCATTACATAGTAGGGCCTCAAGAAACAATATTGAGTGACTGTATGGATAAGGAAAAAGCAACAAAAAAAAATCCAAAAAAAAGCCAAAAAAAATCAATTTGTGAGAAGGTATTTCCTGATTGAGCAGTGCTTTATTTAGCAAAAACATACTGCCTACATTGAACAAAGAATTGGGATGATTATAAAATTACACAAATTATCAGTCCCATCATGCTTTAATTTTTATCTGATCTTTCTCAAAAAAAAAAAAAGGAACCAATTACTTCTGATGAGAATATTTGTTTTCCTCTGGTAAAATTATGAGTAAGAAAAGTTGTAAAGCACTGCCTGATGGTGAACTTTCCCATGGGATTATATTGATTACTTCAGCTGGGGTTGAAGGTAAAGCCATTGATTTCCCCCATTATCTATGAGGCTCTAATCAATCAATATTTGATATTTATTGATTAGTTCTTATATGTTTAACAAAATCCTAAAGGGTAATGTAAGTAGAAAAGAAATATAATATATGGTTCCTTCTTTTGTCTTATTCACATTGTGGTTGAAATACAGAGTTTCTGTAGAAGACATAGTGAGAAAGCAATACAAGACTGTGGAAATGGAGCAGTGGGTTGTGTAGGGTGTATTATATGAACACAATGGTAGCTTGGAAAAGAAAAAAGGAAATACGCATTGATTGCCTACTGCGTATCAGCCATTATACAAGACACTTTCATATGTTGTCCTCATAAAAACCTTTCAAAATAGATATTATTAGTCTCCTTTTTTACATATGAGAAATCTGAGACTTTGAGAGGCTGAAAACTCGCTTAATGGTACACATTAACTGAAAGAGCTAGGATTCAAGTAAAGTTGAAAACAAAGTCTGTGCTCTGTAAAATGTATCAAGCCAATTTTGCTGAATAGCCAGTAAAAGTTTAATAAATAATACATGGTTAGAAATTAAGAAGAGAAGAATAAGAGTGAGAGGGCAGAGAAGAAGTCTACAGGGAGGAAGTGTGAAGATTAAAGATGTGTAAGCTTTGGATGTGGGGGAGGAGAGGACATGCGGCCTGGCTGAGGCTCACAAGTCCCCAGACAAGAAGAGCAGACCAGTCTGATCAGGATGGAGAGACAATGGGAAGCGAATGAGGCTTCACACAGAAAGGGGAAGGAAAGAACAGAGGAGTGTAAGTTGGACTTGATGGGAGAGGAACTGAAAGAACACTGGAGACTTTTGAACAGAGGCGTAGTGCGATGGTAGGGTTCAGAGATTGCAGGTGGTGCAGAATGGATCAGAGTAAAGACATAGTTTCAGTGATGGAGAACAACTAGGGGCAGAGGCAGTTTGTCCAGGCCTAGATTTAGATAGAGGAGTAGGAAAGGAGGAATTGACCCCAGGAGGGATTGCTCCCTAGATCTGAGTGATGGACTGAATGTGAGGGAAGGAGAACGACTTGCATAGATCAAAACTGCATGATTGTTAGAGCACAGGAAGCAACGTGGTGGAGAAGAAGCAAATGTTTCTACTAGCTTGTGATCTGGGAATGCTGTTCTACCACTCTGAGCCTCAGTTTCTTTATCAGTTCTTCATCATTAAAATGAGAATATAAGACCCGCTCCACAGGTTTGCTAGGAAAATTAAATGAAATAAAATATTTAAAACGCCTAGTCGTTATCAGGCTCCCAACAACTGTGAGTTTATATCCTTGGATGAATGGCAGTGACTTTCCAAGGGAGAAGAAAGCACAGAGGAGTATAAAGAAGATGTGTTTGACTTGGGAGCCCTGATATGTGTTTGTGCAGGGATCCTACACATATTTGGAGGAAGATACTTGAGCTGGACCCTAAGGTCAATCAAGAGTCCCCAGTTCATGACGTTGGATAACAGCGTCTGTGCCCTGAGATCCTCAGGTGAAAATAGCAGAGAGCTGTCTATGCCTTAATACTGCAGATGGCTTCTGCTGAAACCCAAAGTAGGTCAAGTACACACTACCTGAAATTCCTGCGGAATGTGGAACCTTCTATTTTACATATGGCGTGTCCTTGGCTTCTGTGCCTTCTTTGTGTCAATCTCAGTTGGTGCCCTTTGAACTTAGATGGGTAATATTTCCTACATCACTTCTGATGCTGTCTTACATTTTTATCATATTATACTTGCTCAGCACCTCCTCCTATTTTTGTAGAGGATCTTTTTCTGGGCTTTACCATTGTCCTATTACAATGTTAGGTTATATTATATCTGTTACACAGGGGGACAAACTAAGATACAGGAATAAGGAACTTATTTGGGTCAAGAGCTCATTGGAGTAAAGCCAGTGTTATGGCAGAAACTGGAGGAAACTGGGGGCTTGAGGAGACTACAGCCTTCAGCTAGTCTGGGCATTGGCAAACTTTGTGAGGGCTGGAGAGTAGATGTTCTAGGCTTTGTAGGCTGTGTGCCACCTCTGTCGATTGTTCATCTCCTTCTCCTACTCCTTTACTTCCTCCTTCTTTCTCTTCTTTAATAATTCTTTAAAAACTTAAAAATAATTCTCAGCTTACAGCCTTTACAAACAGGCCATGAACCAAATTTGGCTCAAAAGCTGTAGTTTGCCATCTCTGAACTAGTTCAATCCTTTCATTTTATAGGTGATGTGACAGAGACAGACGTGACAGTGAGGTTCCCAGGGGTCAGCTAGAGAGTGACAGAGCTGTACTAGACCTCAGGGTTCCTCAGCAACATTTTCCTCCTCACCAATGTTCAATCTTTTGGATACTTGCCAATCATGGAAGTAGTTATTTACCCATTTAAAGTCCCAATAGGGCCATTTGAAGGGCCATGGAGATTGGGACACTAGGCCTTGTTTCTTCCCCTCTGTGCCTGTCCTCATCACTCACTTATTTATACAATTATACATTGCCTTAGTCCACAGAGTGTTTGAGTTCATGTACAGAGGTACAAATAACCTACAATAATTAAATAAATGAGGCAATCACAGATGCACAAAATAAAATAGGGAAACAACGCCAAGAAAAAGATTAGCAATAGGTAGTAAATTTTGCCTTGAACTTCCGAATGCCCAGTACAGGGAGAGAGATTCATGGTTAGTCACAAAAGCCAGTATACAGAAGATTAAAACAAATCAGTGTTTATTGCAACACACATTTTCCTAGTTTGGAGACCTGAGACTGTTTCCCCAGCAGCTCCACATGAACAGTGCACTATATAACAAAGTGACCCAGGCTGCACACTAAGCTGGAGATGATGGCAGGAACCTGGGGGTGGCTCAGTTCTGGGGAACCTCAGTTCTTTTGTCTCCAGATTTGGAAGTGGGCATTCTCATACTTTGACAAGCATTTTAAGAAGACTTATTTTCTCTAGTCTTACCAGACATCAATGTCAGACCTAACTTCTAGGCCTGATGGCTACAGGAAATAGGACTTCCCACCCTCTGACCTCTAGCCTCACTGTGTCTCTCAGGTTTGATAATGAAGAAGGAGCTGGGACAGGTCAGGTCGTAGCAGCAAGAGCACGTACCCGCCCCTCTAGTGGTGTGACCTATGCCTGTCTCATCCTGCCTCTGGTCTGAAGGCTTTATGAGCCAGACCTTCCTTCTTTGTTCTGCTTTCTCAAACTAGGTGCATGCATGATTGCTCCTCCTAACCCACGATACTAACCATTCAGAGCCTGTCTGCCCTCTGAGCCCTCATTTTCCGCGACTGCCTTTTACTGCATCTGCTCCTTCTCAGAACCATAGTCCTTGTTTTGCTTTCTCCATCTGGATATCTCACAGCTTTCTCTAAGAGCTATACCTCAAGCTATGCTCTTCAAATGGGCTGGGTATGGTAACAGGGAGCAGGCATTGCTTCAGTGAATATTTAGTGAGCACATTCGGGGTTCTGGGAATAAAGTGGCAAACACGACAAGAACCAGTGATCCTCTTCTAATCATAGAGAGCACTATCCATTGAAGTGTTTTCAAGCCTGTTCGTTTAATTAGCCACCTTATTAAAGTAGTGAAATAATGGGCGTTGGACTTTCACTTGCCATTTCAACAGCCTGCACTGACTTCTTGGTTAGCCAGTTTCCCTCTGTTCCCATTGAACACCTGGTCTTCCAAAGGTCGGTCTTTCCTTATATTCCAGGGATATTTGTGGTGTAACTTGATCTCCCCTCATAGAATGAAAAGCCTCATCTCTTGCCAACATAATCCTTGTCAGCAAGTGGGAATAGGATTAGGGAAAGGAGGATTTTCAGCACAGCACAAATCCAGCTTATGTAAATTGCTGGATTTTACAAGGTCTTCTTTGTTTTGTTCATGTTTTTTATTTTATAATTATTATCACATAAGAGGTTGAATTTTGTATTGGCCAGACCATGGCCTGTAGAACTAGGCAAGCTTGTGTTGGAATCTCATTCTGGTATATTCTTGTAATGTGGTTTTGACAAGTTCCTTGACCTGTTTCATCCTCCATGTCCTTACCTGTGAAATGGGACGTAAGAAGAGCTACCTTAGGGCTTATGGGGAGGAATAGTAAATACACGTGAAGCCTCTAGTTAAGGCTAGCATGAGATCAGTGTTCAGTAAACAGTACCTATTATGGTACCCACTGGAGACTTTTGACTTGTATTTTGAAAGAGTGATGATTCTTTATGCATCAGCAGCTCAATACTGATTTTGGTATTGGATGAATGCTTGATGATTCGTTGTAAATGCCTGAATATGAATAATTAGACACTAGATGTTTTAGGTTAGTATAGGATATGACAGGGTCCTTTTTCTTTAGGGGGAATGTGCACCCATAGTCACATTAAAAATTAAAGCACATCTGACATTGTAAAGGTAAAGCACACCAAATCCACAGTTGATATTTCATCTTGCAAATCTCTAGTTTGAACTTATTGTTTTCATGCTTTCTCTGATCTCCATCCTCTGCTATAAAATAGGGGAAATAGCTCATGGAATATGGACTACAATGATAATAGCAGTGCATTTGCATGTCAGCTTGATGGGGGTGAAAATAAAGATGTTTATTTCAACTCAACATTATCTTGCATGATTTGTATTACTGATATCACAGCCTCAGTGTTCAAAACCAAGCTTGGAAATTTGCAGATGCTACTAAATTATGGGACACAACCTATAACGAGGCACAATGCATTCTGATGGAGGAGCAATTTGCTGGTTTGGGCACCTCAGGCTAATAGAGAGCTAATGGATGGCAAATACACTTTGGTATAGGTAAATGTTGAATAATGAGTTTTGAAACACAGACTAAAGAGAAGGAATGCCTAATGAATTGGAAGTGCTTTAGTACAATGAATCAAGGAAGGTTGGTGAGTTATTAGAGGGGATGATCTGAACATGAAAACTCAAATCGTTTCTTCTTTGCAGAGGAGGGTAGTAGTGGTCACCAGAAGGAACTAATAGTTTTGAGTAATCTGCATTGCAGCGAGCACAAAGACCAGGGACTTAAGAGTCAGGCCTACATGAGATTAATTTCTGCTCTGTCATTTTCCAAAGTCATATGATTTGGGATAATTCTTTTCATCTAGCTGAACCATATTTCCTTCATATGAAAATAGGAGTCGTACACTGTCTGCCAAGGCTGTTAATATGGTGTCATTTGAACACTGTGTAGGATGCCTCAGCTGAGGGGGCATTGCCCACACTGGAGACATCATAGATTTGTACATTTATTACAACAGTGTTTCTGTAGATGGCCTCAAAGCTTTATGTTGTTTTTCTTTTTTTAAAAAATCAATGTATTACAAAGCACTACCAATAAATGGAGGTAAAGTATGTTGAGAAGCGGCACTTTCTTCCCGAATTGCCAAAGCCACCATAGGAACTGATGAGGGACCCGCAGATTGCATGATTCAAGGCGTGCAGATGTCTGGAACACAGGAGGTGCACAGTGAGGGCCAGTTTGGGGGTGGGATATGGGCAGAAGCTCTGAGGGCAACTCCCTTAGGACTGACATTGCCCACTAAGACGGTGGCCTCACCAGGGATCAGTGTGAGGCTACGGAATATTACAGGGTAAATTATCCCATTGAGGGCCACAGGAAGAGTCAACCAGGGTGGATACAGCCCTTTTCTTACAGAATCCTACTTTTAACATGCTGTGCTTCAATTGTCAGTTTACTTATCTGACTCTTTCCCTGGAATGTGAGCTCCTCGCAAGGCTAATAGCAAATTTGAACGTCCCTGTTTCCACTGGAAAATGCCTGAGCATATTAGGTACTTGGCACATTGTTTCTGAATGAGGCATGAATGAATCTCTCTTCTACTGCCTTCCATTGAGGATAATGTCATATTTCTAGGGTTAGTTCTTTTAACTTGTTATTATTATTCTTTTTAATTTTCTTATGCACTTGTTTTCTTCTCTTTATTTTTTTTGTTTTTGTCAGTCAACATTTATTGAATGCGCACTAAGTGACAGTCATTGTGGTAAACACTTTTCAGCCTTTATTTTATTTAATCTTTAAAACAACCATACGAGATCAACACCATTAGCCCCATTCTCCAGATAAAGGAATTGAGGTGAAGATAGGAAACTAGTAACTGCTCAAGGTTGCACAGCAAGCAGATATCAGAGCAGAGATTCAAAGCTAAATCCACCTGTCTTCAAACTTCTCTTAAGTCCTGGATCCTTCACAGTACTGCCCTGAGCATTCTCCCCTAGCCTTGTCTCAGAGGTTATGCTGATATTTTCCTTGACATACACACGCTTGAAGTATTTGTACCTCACATTATTCTAGTCTATTATATAACTCCCAAACAAGTCCAGTATCCTTGCCGCGTGAGTAATTCAACTTTCACTAATTTTCTTTGGTTTTCGTTTGTGTTTAGATGAATAACCTACCCCATCAGCCTTAATTTTGTCCCATTTATATATCTACCCATCAAAACACATTCATGTGGGCCACATAGGGATCCTGTTAAAAGAATTACAGGGAAATCCCTTTGGGCAAGAGGTATGCATGAGAAAATTGTTTGATTTCATCATTCTCATGCAAAGATTTCCAATTCTTCTTCTTGCTCATTTAATCAATTTTGTTGCTTAAAAAATTCCTTTGGGGGTCTACACACCAATTTCCAAGCATATTTATTTCATACTCCCCAACAGAAACTCTCTTGCATGGCCCTCACATGTCTGTCTCCTTGATTAGCCTATACCCTCTTCAACGATAGAAAGCATGTCTTATTCATTCCATTGAAATTATTTGGTGAACTGTCTTCACTAGACTGGGCATTTCCTCTCTATGCCCCAAATAAGCCAAATATTTTCATTTATCCACATTATTTCTCTGACTGGACTGTCATTATAGTTCTCTGTCATCCAAACATGACCCGTTCCTAAAAATAACTAGAATTTGGGTGTTCTTTTAGAGCATATGAAGCATGTTCACATATATTATCTCATCACATTCTCACAATATCCCTGTAAGAAAAATATATTAAGCATTCTTATTTTTTACATGAGACATATAGAACTTGCCCAGGGAATGCCAAACTAATGAAGGCTCTTGTTGTTGGGATTCTGACGCCAATACTCTGATCTAAAGTCTGGGCTGCCTCACCACAGTTCCACCTCCACCACAAGATCTTTGCTTTGTGACCATCCGCTCTTCTCAACTTCTATATCCTTTGATGACAAAGAGAGAGGTGTCTTTCTCGGTCTTTCATCGTCATCATATTAACAAACAAATAGACACACAAAGAAAACAGTCTGCATGTTAGGCAAACACAGATTAAAAAACAAGGTCCAATCTTTTGTATTTCCTCCCACCTTCACCTTTTGGTCAAGCCCCCTTTAAAGACATTCTGGCACCACCCGAGTCTGTGGTGGCTTCCTGTGCCAGTGACACTTAACATTCACCTTGTAGTGAATGATCTGGTCCTCCCCCATTGCTTTCTCTGTGCTGTGCCTGAAGAACAGTGGAGACAACATCTGAAGCACATATCCCAAGATGGGGCTGGGGGGAGGAGCTGCACAATGTAGGGTATTAACAGCAATTAAATTTATTGACAACTTAATATATGCTAGAGGTGGTTCTAATGATATGTGTATTGAGTCATTTAATCACAAGAAGTGATGTACTATTGTTATCCCCATTTTACAAATGAGGAAACTGAAGCACAAGTAAAACACTTGTCCAGAGGCAAAGCTAGTGTTAGATTTCAGGTGTATGTCCAGACAATCCTACCCTGGAGTCTGTGCTTTATGACACGATCTGTGCCTAGGATAAGTTAGACTTGGGAAAAACACTGGCAAGATGTCAGCTTGAGGAACAGCTTAGAGCCTTAGACAAACTGACTTGATTCCTCTGAGAAAAGTCAGGAAGGGATATGAAGTGTCAGGGGCTGTGCTGCAGCGGTATCATGTGTACGAGGGAATCAAGCTCGTGTCAGCAACATCCCTTACCAGCCTGGGGACACTCTGCACCAATCACCCCATTAATGGCAGTCATAGTGATACCAGCTATCATTTATTGACTAATTCCTATACTTTCAATGTCTCCCTATTATCTATGAATAAAGCCCCAGCTCCTTTGCACAGCACTCAAGAACCTCGACAGCTTAGGTCCTGCTTATCTCTTCAGACTCGTCTCCCACCACGGCCCTCCTCATATTGTAAGCTCTGATAATATCAATGGGTTTATTGCTCCCTTTACACTCTTAAGTTTGATGGCTTTACTTATGCTCTTCTGCCTGGAATCCCTTCATACTCTATGTGCCTGAACAATTCTTTCAGCCTCAATTCAACTATTCGCCAATCCAGAAAGATTCCTCTCTTAGGAGTTTAGGTGAGACATCTCTCTTCTGGGCCTCTGGAGCACCAAATACTTACATATGTCTGGATAGTTACTGATTATAATGACCACCTCAGTTTGTATATCTGTCATTCACCAAGTTGCAAGAGGCTTGAGGGCGAAGTCTGTCATATTCACTTTTGTGTTCTCTCGTCTAGCACAGCACCTGACACATGTTAAGTGTCAAAAAGTTAGGGATTGAAATGTGTATCAGACCTGGTGTGGTACTTTGAATCCAGCTCTAATCTTAACGTAACTTCATGAGTTTGACATTACCAAGCCTACTTTATAGATGAAGAAACTTAAGCTCAGGGAAATAAAGTAACATATTCAAAATTGCATATAATAAGCAATTAGTATAATAAGTAAGTGGTAGATTCAAACCTAGCACTGTTCAGAGTCTGGTGTTGGTTCCCAGGTCTGTACACTGTACCACGTTGACTTTCTCCCCACAAGTGAGAAGACAGTTGAAGTTTGGGAAACTGAGCAGAAGAACTGAAAATCATGAGAATCAATGAAGCTGAAAAACAGAATGAGAACAGCTTTTGAAAATGACTTAGGCGTTCCCTTCTTATCACCTGTTGTGTAGCTAGAAAGGGACAGAGCCCACAGCACTTGGCCAAGCCTAGATCACAGGTTAGAGAGTCCTGGGATGAGTCACAATAATGATGTTGCTCAGGGTAATGAAAATAATCATAGCTAACATTTTTGATCACTTACTATAAGACATCAATGGTTTTAACTACTTTACATGTATATTATCTTTTTCTTATAAAAGCAGGTACCATCATCATTTATTAAATGAGAAAACTAAGAGAAATTAAGTAACTTGCTCAAATTTACATAAACTAAGTAAAAGAACCAGACTCCAAACTCAAATTCAGACTCGCTGACTTCAGATCCCACACTCATAATAAGAATCCTACACTGCCTCTCTAGTGTTGACTTCCAGTGGGGTGCTGACTCCAAGGTATGTCAACCTGAAGGAACAAAACTGGAAAGGAGCAAAAGGATCTCCAGGCACCAGTGGACAAGGGATGGTGCAACCAGACAGGTGGGATGCATCTGCAGTGGATGAGGAATTTGCGCTGGGAATCCCAAGCACCTATTGCAGCCTCCATTTAACACAGGACTTGGCTCAGGGGTGGGTGCTAAAGAGTAAATCCAGATAAGCCATTTCTCTGATTATAGAATAGATCCCAAAGTTTGGTTAGAAAGTTTATTTAATTTAGCAACTCATTCGTGCCAGTCCTAATAAACTCAGGGACCAGAATGTCTGGAGACTGTGCCAATATACTCCTGAAGTCTGGACTAAGGCAGAAACAGTAAGTCAATTTTATCAGTATGGAGTACTTAAATGGCCACCCCACACTGATCACTTCTTTCAGGCCATTTTCCAAATAAAATTAGGTTGATTTTATTAGACGTGTTCTTTTTAACATGGAGCAGTCGCTTTGTCTCAAACCAACCATAGCTTCCTTATGCCTTGTCTCTCTCTCAAGCTGATGGGGCCCCTGACAACTTACCACTGACAGGCGACTGCCAGCCTCAGAATCGCTTGCTTACAAGTCTTCTAGGACCCACTGCGATGTGAAAGGCAACATGACCTCCCCATATACTGAACTCCTTCTAAACACTGAGGCTTCCAGATCCCCTCCACTACCACCTAAACCAGAACTAAATATCGAGGAAGTAAAATACATTTTATTAAAATAAAAAAGTAATCTTTGAGGGGCCGGCCCGGTGGCGCAAGCGGTTAAGTGCGCGCACTCCGCTGCGGCGGCGGGCGCGCACCGACGCACTGCTTGGTAAGCCATGCTGTGGCGGCGTCCCATATAAAGTGGAGGAAGATGGGCACCGATGTTGGCCCAGGGCCAGTCTTCCTCAGCGGAAAAAAAAAAAAAAAAAAAGAGGAAGATTGGCGGATGTTAGCTCAGGGCTGATCTCCTCACAAAAAAAAAAAAGTAATCTTTGAGTTCTCTTTTGCAAATATTAAAAGCAATGCCACAGGCACTAATCCAAGTCCCTTGGGCTAATTTTCAGAGAAATATAAAACAATTAAGTAAACCTCTACATGAAACAAATGAAGAAACTACCAGCGAAAATTGCTGAGTAACAAAATAAAGAAATTTAAATCATCCTCGGGGGATAATTATATCCCAGACTCCGGCTGATTTTGCAGATGAAAGGAGCACAGGGCAAGAAGTTAGGTGAGCAGGGCCTTCATCCCGACTCTGCCCATTCAGTGGCTTTGAGGTTGCACCTCAGGCCACCACTTAATCTTTCTGGGGTTCAGTTAGCTCTTCTTCTACAGAGAAATGATCACACCAACAGAAGTCACAGAGATGGACCTGGAAGCAAGGAGAAAGCTACCCATTCTATCTGTCTTTTTCTCTCCTTTCTTACGTTAATTCAAATGGGAACCAAGCCCCACTCTCCGGTTCTAAGACAGGGGTCTTCTGGTGAAAGCTGATCATTCTCGCCATGTGTGCTCTGGAAACTGCCTCCCATTCCCTTGGGGAAATCTAGCTGGGAAAATGACTGAACCTCTGAGCTTCAGAGGAATCATCTATGAATTTGGATTAAAAATATCACTTACTTCACAAGGCTGTCGTGATGATAAACAAGGTAAATCAGGTAAAGCACTTAAGACAGTGCCTGGCACATTCAAAGTACACAATAAATGTTAGCTCTGATTATTTGAGGCTCTTATTTCTTCACGTATGAGAAATTTCCAAGTGCCTGTCATCTTTAAATATTCGTAAATCATAGTATATTTTATATATAATTTAACTATTATATATAATGTTATAATTAAAATATAGTTAATCTATGAGTGAGGTTTTTTTTAGATTCCACGTATAAGTGAGATCACACAGTATTTGTCTTTCTTCGTCTGACATTTCACTTAGCATAACTTACTGTGAAGTGGTATTTTGCAATGTATGTATGTCGAGTCATTATGCTGTACACCTTAAACTTATACAGTGCTATATGTCAATTACATCACAATAAAACTAAAGAAAAAATACAGTAAATTATAATAAATATGCAGTATATATATCTTAACTTCTTCAAACACTTATACTTCTCTAGCTATTAACTGCCTTATTTCTGAACTCTCCTAAACAGTCATACTTCTTGACCAAGTTATCAACATTTACAAAGTTCATTTCTTTTTCTGTTTTTTTAGGAGAAATAAAAATATATGAACTCCATGTAATTATTACTCAGCGTCACCAATTATCAACTCATGTTTCATCTACCTCAGCAACTTTCTGTCTTCTACATTATTTTGAAGCAAATTACTGACATCATATAATTTGTCCATAAATATCAGTATGTATCATTGAAAGGAGTTTTGTTTCTACTTTTTGAATTTCCATGCACTCCTTGACAAGGGAACACTTGTTCATTCCAGACACGGATGTGATGATCAGATTGGCGGTTCTTTCTCGATTCTCTGGGAAGTGTTGCAAGGTATTGCACAGCCTACCTTTCTCAGAAGTGTGATTTAACTAATCTGTCTCTCTCTCCCCAGCTTCTTAAAAGTTTTTGTTTTTTTTCGGTCAGGGTAGCAAATGACCTCTACATTGTCAAATCCAGTGGGCATTTTCCAGTCCTAATTGTGCTTGATTTTCTGAGGCCTTGTGATACTTGACAGTGAGATAGATCTGAACTAATATTAAGATCTGAGATAAGTTACCTAGTCTTGTTAACTGTTACTTTTTTAACTCTTTTAAAATGGGGAAAGTTATATTGCAAAGCATATAAGCATGGTTCTTGGCATAAGTAGTTACTATGTGAGTGATAGTTAATGTTATTAATACTTAGTTTCTCATTTGGCTTCCGTGATACCTTGCCATCTTTGTTTACTTCCTACCCATCGTAACTTCAACTCACTTTTCTCAGCTACAGTTTCTTAAAGGTTGATATATTCAAGCATTTGGACCTGGGCCTTATTTCTTGGCATTTTATATAATTGTCATGGGAGAGCTCACACATGGTTGTTGCTCATGTCCCATGTCCATATGTATGGCCCAGTTCTCTTAGGCCAGGTCCTCCTTCATCCACTGCCCATGGGCATTTCCATTTGGGTAACCTCACAAGTGCCCAGATTAAACATGTTCAAGTAAAATTTGTCACCTTTCACCCCAAAATGTTCTGCTATAAATTATCTCACTTATCTCAGTAACACTCGTAAATAACATTGCTGAGACACGCATACAACATTATTTTTTGTTAGCAGAAGGACCAGCTACACCTGGGGAATGGAAATATTACAGAAAAAATACTACTTTGATTCTCTTGCAAATGAACAGCTAGTAAGAGAGCACAAGGTCGGGGCTGTCCTGGTGGTGTAGTGATTAAGTTCTTGCACCCCGCTTCGGCGGCCCAGGTTCGCAGGTTGGAATCCCAGGCTCAGACCCATGCACTGCTCATCAAGCCATGCTGTGGTGGTGTCCCACATACAAAATAGAGGAAGATTGGCAACAGCTGTTAGCTCAGGGCCAATCTTCCTCACCAAAAAGAAAAAAAAAAGAGAAAGCACAAAGTATTTTTACACTGCATTTTTAATCCTTCACCCGCCATACCAACACTGTTTATGCTCAGCTGTCACTGTGCATTTGTTTGGACGTCCCATAGACTCTCAGCTCCTTCTCCAGGAAATAAGTCTTTATGTTTTGTTTCAGTAACCCCAGTGTCTAGCTCAGAGCCTGGTACACAGCAGTAAATTGATGCCCACATTGGATGATGTTTTATACTATTGCTCTATTGCTTGAAGTTGAGACACCATGTGGGGAGACGATGGCAGAGTCTTGTTCTTATTGCTTTTATAGCTGCACAAAGCACTTGTGAATGCCTGGATTAATCCCACTTTCAAGATAAAAGTCACAAGAGATAGGGCTAGATGTATTTAATTTGGTTAAAAAAAGAGTAACAACAGTTTTACCATCATCATCATCACCAACCTTAGATGAACAGAATATATATATACATACATATGTACTCATTTTCTCCTTTATTTGCTCATAAAATTTGTTAAATTACATAGATTCAAATTCATCAAATTGTACACGTGAAATATGTACAGCTCTTTGCATATCAATTTTACCTCAATAAAGCTGTTAAAAAATAAATAAAAGGAGGGGCTTATCCAGTGGCGTAGCCGTTACGTGCTTGTGCTCTGGTGCGGCGGCCCAAGGGTTGGCAGGTTCGGATCCTGGGCGCGCACCAACGCACCGCTTGTTACACCATGTTGT
Source organism: Diceros bicornis minor (assembly GCF_020826845.1). Taxonomy (NCBI): domain Eukaryota; kingdom Metazoa; phylum Chordata; class Mammalia; order Perissodactyla; family Rhinocerotidae; genus Diceros; species Diceros bicornis. The sequence goes on along the minus strand of NC_080749.1, from coordinate 8,632,913 downwards.
GGCGGCGACCCATATAAAGTAGAGGAAGATAGGTACAGATGTTAGCCCAGGGCCAATCATACTTGGAAAAAAAAAAAAAATGAGGAAGATTGGCATCGGATGTTAGCTCAGGGCTGACCTTCCTCATGAAAAAAAAAATTAAAAATAAATAAATAAATAAATAAAAGGAGAACTGAGAGAAAAAAACTCTACTTTGTATAGGAAAACATTAATTGCTATGAAAAATTTTAATGAAATTTTCTCCCCTACCTGAAGGATTTATAAACTCAAAGGAGAAAGGAGATATACATGTAAATGAGACTATATGTGAGAAGTGCCTTGAGGTGAAAACAAAGAGTGACAGGAGTTTTCAGGGAGGCAGAGTTACCAGATGTAGAAATCAGGGGAGGTTTGGCAGAGCATATATGAAATGGCCTTCAGAGTTAGAAGGGATATCAACATGCAGAAATGGACAAGGTGGGAGTAATAGAAGACTCCACATGTGGGCAAGAGCATGAGGAAGTAGTGGAGTCAAGGAGGCAATGTATGTTTGACAGCAGGTGGGCATTTCTGTATCGAGTCAAGGATCCATGTGCAATATGTGGATGTTGAGTCCAGATACAGAGGTTATCCAGGCTGCAGATGATCTTGAATACCACATGACCACATGGAACTTGGAGGACAATGGAATTTCAATGTCATGTTTGGGTAGAAATGTGACTGATATGATGTAAGAATATTGTGTATGCATTGTATGTGTGTAAATGTACAAAATTAATAATGGTTTATTAGCTTTAGAAAAAAAATATATATCAGAATTCTTTACTCTATGGTATATAGTCACATTTATGGCAATCTACAGCAGTTTTCTATGATTATTTTTTTATTCTCCCCACCCCAGCCCCAACACAGGCAGAATATCCTCCCATTGGTGGGCTCTGATAGTTGGTATAAATAAGAGAGGCTTTAGAAGTTATACACAATTCCCAAGGCCTGATATTAATTCTAGTTCATTACTTTCTCATACAAAAAAGCATAGTTGCTTATGGTACTGATAGCTTTGTTTTGTTGGGAGCAGGGTTGCTGTTGTCCTTATTTTTATCTATTTTTAAAATATTAATACATCTACATTGTACACAGTTAGAAATGTACTTAAAGATATGCAGATAAATGTCTCCTGACATCTTTCCGTTAGAAAACCAGGTCCTCTCCCTGGGAGCCACCAATTTACAGTCTAACGTGTATCCTTCAGAGATGTTCTGCAAATATACAAGTATATGTAGACATTTCCTCATTTTTAAATACACACATATTGCCATTCAAATGCACTGTTCTGCACCTAGCTTCTCTTACTTAACAACATGTCTTGGTGATTTCTTTAGATCAGTGCATAAAGAACTTGTTCATTCCTTTTTAAAATGTACAATATTACATTGTGTGGGTGTATCATAATTTCTTTAATCCATGTTCGAGTAATGGACATTTACATTGTGGGTAATCCCTACCATTAAAAACAATGTTGCAGTAAATAACTTTGTGTACTTGACAGTTTGCAAATGTTTGAGTATGTGTATAAGAAATTTATAGAAGTGAGATTCCTGAGTCAAAATATATGAACACTTGTTATTTTTAGAGAGAGTGCCAAATTGTCCTCTGGAGAATTTTACCAATATATACTCCAATCAGCATTTAAAAGAGTGGCTTTTCCCAAGCACTCTCATGAAAATTGTTTTATTAATCTTTCTGATCTGTTCAAGTCTAATTAGTAAAAAATGATATCTTGGTCTAATTAATTAGCATTTTCTGTCAGCTTTGCTTTATCTGGATCCTTTATATTTTAATATGTTTTATGTTCATCATTGTCATTTTCTTGATATTCTGCATTTTTAGTATTTGTCATTTACTCTTTAACCTAGGAGTTGTTTTAACATGTTGTTTTTTGTTATTGTTATTTAATTTCCAAGTGGTAGAGTCAATTTATTTTCTGGCTTTTATATTGATTCCAGTTTTACCCCACCATGATCAGATAATATTATCTGCATTTCTGCATTATTTCTATGTTTGAGAACATATTGATCCTTTCCTAGTCGTCATTTATTTAGAATGTTCTATGGATCATCTGAAAAATGTTTACTCTCAGTTATCAGACTACAAAGGTTAAAATACATCTATTACCTCTACTTTTTAAAATTATATTACCTAGGTCATCTATATCTCTTTTTTTTGTCCACTTGATCTTTCATGGAATGAAAGAAGGGAATTACAGTCTGTTATTAATTTGTTTCTGTGTATTCTTCCATATGGCCTCCTTTTCTTTTCTTTCTACATGTTACTGTTACAGGAACTAGGCCTACACAGATGTAGGAGAAGCTGGAGAAGTAAGGGTCTACAAGCAGGAGTAGGAGGGTCACAAGTGTCCCCACTAAGCAGCCCCCATGAAATACCATTGCAATGGACAGTGGGAACTTTCAGACACCTCTGGGAAGCCAGCTTATTGAGTCACTGAAGGGGAACTGTGAAATGAGAGCTCATGGAGAAAGGAAGCAAGTACCCTGTGTGGCGAGAGACCCTGTGAGTCCGTAGCCAGCCTCTGGTGATGAGCTTGGGACCGCTGATGGTTAGCAGGGCCAGCATTGAGGAAGAAGGACTGGACCAGCAGTGGACAGTGAAAACAGCTGGAACCCATAGCGTCTGTCTGTCTTCATATCGATCATGAAGACCTTCCAGAGGTGTCCAGTCCATCTCCCAAATCTGCCTCAAATGACCCTTTGTCACTCAGAGCCATACAGGAAAGGGAAATTTGGAAAATGTCCTTTTTACCATAACAAAGTTGACTCAGTACAATCCAGCTCTCCTCTTCTCATTTTCTTAGTTTCAAACTTTCTGTATTATTTGTTATAGATGTGCCTCTCATATACAATATGGAGTTGGGGTTTGGTTAGTCCAATCTTGGAATATTTTTCTTCTTTTAATAGGTGAGTTTAGCTATTTAGATTTATTGCATGGCAGAATTTTTTTTTCTTAGTCTTTTAAATATTTTGTTGTAATTTTCTTTCCTGTGGCTTCATAAAAATATTTCTCCAAGTAGTCAGTATTTTCTTGGTTTTGTTTTAGTGATGTATATCTGTGTGTGTGTGGGTTTTATTTATTTCAAATAATTTGGAAGGCTAGTATTTTTATTCTAGTGGTTAATTTTAGAGCTATAGCTTTATATAATACCCATAATCCTCTCTTTCGTTAAAGAAAGATCTGTGATTATGACCTGTGGTTATGACCAATCATTAAATGAATATCTTTCCTTTAACTTGTACTTACTTGTCACCACCTGATCTTAATTTATGATGTCCTCTTTCTTAGTATTTTCCTTTGTAATTATTCTTCTATTACTTACATGTTAGTGTTTGACAACTATCTATAAAAGAGTGGGGAGTTCAGAAGATGACTTTCTCTTACCTTCTAGTCCCTTTGCCCTCTCAACCTTTCTCTTTTACATCATCTCTATATTGTTAGTGTTTGTAAAATAGTTTGCATTTCTGATACTCTTGCTCCTTATACTTTTGTGTCATTTCTAAGAAAAGAAAGGAAATGCCTACTTTACTCTGTCATACACGTGTTAGAAATATATGGATAATTTTAATGTGTTCAAAATGAATTATTCCCAAATTTAATCCTTTAGATGATACAAAAAATGGTTTATTTGCCACATAACATGCTGCTTTCAGTCACACTCGTTTGTGGAAACCCTACAGTGGTAAATCAGCTCTCCAGGAGAGAGATAACAGCAATTTCCTAATACATTTCAGAGCCAAAAAGCCATCAGAAGATGTTTTTTGCAAGTTGAGGTCATAAAGCTCAGGCATGTTCCTTACCGGAGATTTCCTTAGGCTCTAACTCAAGAGGATACTCCAGTGCCCTCTTTGTATACTCACAATTCTAACAAACAGATTATTACCAAGCCACTATCACATTAAAAGCACAAAATCACAACTTTTGAGAGAAGTATTAAGTAGTAGCTTATCTCTTGGCAGCAGGCAAGGAGATCCCAGAAAGCACAGCAATAGAAGGTAATCAGGGCCAGCTTCAAGAGCGTGCAACCAGTACATTCACACAGGGCCCCAGGCTCAGAGGGGTCCCTACTTGGGCACCCTTGAGATTATTAATAATTTTATCTTTGAATGTGTGCTTTGTAAGTGATGTCCAGTGGGACAAAGAAGCACGTGCAAAGGGTTTAAAGTCTGGGCTCAGGTGGATTTTAGGCTGCCAGCTTCCCCACCTACTGATGCCCCAGGATCCCCCTCCTGGCACCCACACAAGGGCAGCTGCCACCCTTCACTCACAGCAGGGACCTGGGCACATGCATGAGAGAATTGGGGATGGACACACACTTCATGGCATCTCAAGGCAGGACATGACAGAGTTGTCCTGCCCCAGGTGGGCAACAACAGGGCGCATTAGACAGGCGATTCAGTGGAGGCAAGCGTCCTGCTCACTCCCAATGCAGATACCAGGTATGTCCTGGAACAGACGTTGCAGTCCCTTAGGGGTGGCCCAGCCTCCACAACTGAGCTGCAGGCCCATGGGAAGAGGAGACCGACCTCTCCACTGAGGCCTGGGCATGGTTTTTCTGTCAGACAGCTGGCAGGAGAAGTGAACTGACAGCTGGTGAGTCACAAGGAGGACCCACAGGCATTGAGAGTCTGCACTCACCTGGCAAGTATCCCCTTGCCCGACAGAGTGTGACATTAAATAAAAAACACCATAACTGGTCAAAGACACCAGGAAGAAAAGAAAATGTAGAGAATATGTGAATCAAATGAGAATGAGAATATGTATATGTATTTTAACACATTTACTGGGGCTTTTTTCAGTTTTCTTAAACAAGGGACCCAGATTTTGACTTTGTACTGGGCTCCTCGAATCGTGTAGTCAGCCCTGAAAGTAATTTAGCTACAAAACAAACAACCTTACTAATGGCTCCAACTTTTTGTGTATAATTGCGTGAAATTATAACAAGCGTTCAAAAGTACAATTGCAGGTTATACGCAGTTAAGGTGAACATGTGGAAGATGTAGGAATCAACTTTTTTGTTGTTTACTTGCTTCAGCAGGTCCAGTCATTTGCAGAATACCTCTCTAGGTTTTGATTGTTTTGCTGTCAGCTCAGTGGAAGCATCTATATTCCTATCTGTGGCATCTTCCCATTAAATCGTCCATACATATGCATGGACTGCTTCCTTTACACTAAGCAGGGATTCTGACTTCCTAGGAGTGGGGGGTATATATGCAGAGATAAATAATACACTGAATAGAGATTCCACTTTTAAAGCTATCTTGGACTCTTACAGTCAATGAATTCACATGAATATATTTGGCACTATGTTTGGCCCTGGGAGAGGAGGAGGTTAAGACAGTAAAGAACTTTGTTGTCTTTCAGGAACTTAGAGTTGAATTGGCAGCCAAGCATATATGCACATTAAAGGAAAACAAACAACCAAAAAATAGTAATGCTATTCATGATGCTGCAAAATGAACAATGCCATCAAAGAGCCATAGGAAAGAGAAGACTGTTTACTGGAATACCGGCGTAGACAAGGCACGGTGCTAGCATTTTACACGTGATTTCATTCTTTCCTTCCTCATCCTGAAAGATAGTTATTGGTATCCTCACTTTACAGACAATGAAACTGAGTCTCAGATAGCTCAGGTTGTTCCCTAGTGTCACAAATGGTTGGCATTCAAAGGTAGATCTATGTGACCCCAAAGCATTCTACTTTAAAAATGTTCTTCCCAAGGACAACCGACGCTATTTATTCAGTACGTTTACCATTCAAAGAACTTTCACATCTATTACCTCATTTGATCTTCACAAAGTCCCTTGAAAGAGAGCTCACTACCAGAAAGGGGAGCCGAGGACACACAGTGGGTGAAGAGCCCAAGTTCATTATCCATGCACAAGTGTGGCTCCTCTGATCTCCCATGATCTCTATTTGTCTGGTAAATGAATGGACTGAAAAATGACTGTATAATCAAAGTGCGATTTGTCCAGCGTGGTACTGCATGAATAATTTATGTAGCATAAATACTGCTGGATGGAGCACTTAACTAAACCCTTGATCAGATGCCTGTTATTATCTGGCTGGCAGACAATCAAAAAATGAAATGAAATTTGGGCAAATTCCATACACACTTGGGAAGGGCCACAGAGAGCAAAGGAAGAACACAAAAAAAGAGAGAGAACTATTGAGAGTTTAGACTGAATGTGAATTTTTGAGACTGCTGGAAGCCCATTATGAAAACAGGCTAAAGCATCACTGCATATCTTAGAGTGAAATTATATGTAGTGACTGTGATTACAGATAAACTGGAGTCTCCTTTCTGGCTGTGATATGGGGTTGGGCGTTTCATACATTTTCAGCCTGTAGTGACCGATTCTGACATCGTTAGTGGGCTCAGTATCACTTGTACGCTGATAAATATGAGTCTGTTACAGTGTATATTTGACAATTCGTGAAACATAAAATTATTGATCTCTCCTAGAAACTCAAATCAGTGCATCCTCACCTCAGGCTCCATGATTGATGCGGATAACTGAAAACAGGCCTCATGAAGAAACTGCAAGATTGCTGAAACAAAACCAGAAGGGCAGCCACACATAAGAAACACCAAGCGTTCAAAACTCCAAGGCCCTGGGCTGATGATACATTGAGGGTGTCATAAAAGTTTCTATAACACCGTGTTGTCTTCTTCCCAGTCCTTCTCCACATTAATCATAGAGTGGGTCTCCCTTCCAAATAACAGCTTTCATTTCTGACTTCTCCAAATTTCTCCAAACCACAAGTTCTGAGTCACTAGACAGTTCAGGGTTGTCATCACTCCACGGTTCAGCACACCCACTGCCACAGTGCTGGTCAGGCCCTTCCCACCCTGGTCCCATCCCCAGAGACATCCTTGATGGACAACACCTGCAGTGATTTATCCCTCACCAGACCTCAGAGTCCCACCCACAAGAGTTTGCTAGAATTCTGTGCTGCCCTCAATATGGCAATGGTGTAATGTTTTTTCCCAAGAAAATTTTAAACTCCTTGAAGGCTAACAGAGAACATTTCTTTTCCTTTCAAGTTTTTGTACATAAACCTGGCTTACCCAGTTGTCAAGCTAGAAGAACAAACCAATGCCTGTCACTGGCTGGCTTCTTTAATATTCACAAAGATCATCCCCCAGTCTCCTCATTTTGGTTTGTCGTTCCTTGATATTATTTTCTCTAGTTCTCAAAGACATCGATTTCCCACTGGAGCTCCTAATACCCGCGTTAGGTTTTCCTTGAGTCCACTGTCTATTTGGACATGGGTGTCCAGCTCAGACCCAGGGCTCTGTCTCAAACACAGAACATTGTTCTTCCTCTGAGCAGAAGCTTCAAAATTTCATCTAAGTGTTCTGACCACCTGCCTTGCTCAGAAGACCCATGTCAGCTGAGCCAGCTTGTCACACCCCAGTTAGAGAGGAAGACAATTAAATGATATTCCTCTGTTTAGTTTTCAGTTTACTTATCACAGTTAGATATCACCCTCCTTCACAAATCAAAATTGCTTAGTTTAATGATGGATTACAAAGCGATTACCTGTGTAGGCACCATTCACATCAAGAAAAAAACATTGCCAGCACCCAGCCCCTGACTGGATCCCATAACTACCTTCTGCCTCCCTCTGAAAGATAACCACCTCCCATACTGTTTCACTAACCATTTTCATGCTCCTCTTTGTAGTTTTACCTCTGCAGCAAGCATGCCTAAACAGAGATTTTTTACTCTATAAATAGAATTATTATTTTATGTTTGGCTTCTTTTGCTCAATATTATGTTCCTTTGAGATTCTTTCAAGTTGTTATTTGTAACAATAGTTCATTAATTTCCATTAGTAATTAGAGAAATACACACTGAACTACAAGATTCCCTACACAACCGACAAAATGCCTAAAATTTAAAAATCCTGACAATATCAAGGCCGATAATATCAGATGTTAGCAAGGAGCCAATAGACTGCTGGTGGGAAAGTAAATATATACAGACATTTTGGAAGCCAGTTTGCTATTATTTACTAAAATATAAGATGTGCACACTCATGTCCTGTGACTCAGCAATGCCACCCCTAGATACATATCTCTCAGAAATGCAGGCCCAAGTTATACCAAGAGACATATACAAGAGTGATCATAGCAGCATTGTTCACAGTATCTAAAAATTAGAAACACTCCAAATAAGTATCAATGGTAAAAAGATAAATTATCATATTCATACAATAAATTATATGTGATAAATCTTTGAGTTTACAGTTTTTTATGCACTTTTCTGTAGATGTGTTCTATTTTTCACTCAAAAAAAGGTAAAAAAAAAATCCTTTGTTTAACAAATTTAAATAGAAGGAATACTCTGTGCCTCCATGCTGCATAAATGAACTACTAGGTCGGTTCGAATCTTTTGCCCATTTTTCTATTGGATTATGTAATTTGTTTTTATTTGTGGGAATTCTTTTTATATTCTAGACTGGAGTCCTTGGTCTATTATGTGCTGGAAATGTCTCCTTCTATTCTATTGTTTGTTTGTTCCCTCTTCTAATTAAGTTCAAACAGAAGTTCTTAATTTTAATGATCTAATTAGGCAGTGTTTTTCTTTATAGCATCCTGTATCTTATTTAAGAAATTATAAGATATTCTATCATCTAGAAGCATTATTGTTTTACCTTTAACATTTATATCTATAATCCTTCTGGAATTTATTTTTGTGGATGATGTGGAGTAAGGTCACATTTTATTTCATTTTTTCCAATTGTCCCAACACCATTGAAAAAATCATCATGTTCCCACTGCTCTACAGGGTCACTTTTGCTATAAGTCAAGTGTCTATATATATGGGTCTGTTTCTAGGTTTCCGATTCTATTCCACTGGTCTGTTTGTCTAACCTTGAGCCGATATCTCATGATCCTAATTACTGTAGTTAGAATAATTGTCGATGATGAGAGAACAAGGCCTCCCACCTTGCTCAAGAGCACCATTAGCTCTTATTGTGTTTTGTTTTAAATTTCCATATAAATTTTAGAATCAGCTTGTCAGGTTCCAAAGAGAATGAGCTGGGATATTGGCCAGGATTGCATTGAACCAATAGACCAGTTTGGGAATAACTGACATCTTTACAACATTAAGTCATGCGTCAATGAACCTAGTTTATCTCTTTCTCTTCATTTATTTAAGTCTTATTGTGTATTTCAATAATGTTATAGAGTTTTCTACATAGAAGACTAAACTTCTTTTGTTAGATTTATTCTTAGGTATTTTAGATTTTTGAGGCTATTATGAATTGTATCTAATGTTCAAATATAATCTCTTAATTGTTTGTTGCCAGTATACAGAAGTAAATTTATTTTAGTAAGTTGACCTTGAATCCACCAACCTTGTTAATCTCATTAATGCTAAGAATTTATCTATGGATTTTTTCTTATTTTCTATGTATGTAATAATAGCATTCATGATTAACAGCAGTTATATATTTGCCTTTCTGATCCTAATATTTAAATCATTCTTTGCCTTACTGCCTTGGATAGATCCTTTAGTACAACGTCCAGTAGAAGTGAGGATAACAGAAAACCTTGTTCATTCCTGATCTCAAAATAATATCTTTCAAAATGTCATCAATAAATATGATATCAGTTTTAGATATGTTTGTAGGTTCCTTTTATTAAAAGATGAATTTCGTTTCATATATGCAATATTTTCTCTCTCTCTCACTATATATACATATATATGTAACTCAAATGCTTTACTGCATCTAAGATATTTTTATTTCGTTAATATAATTAATTACACTGATTAATTTTTAAATGTTAAACCAACCTTACATTTTAAAATAAACCAAAATTGTTCATAAGAAATATATATAATGGAATAGCATGATATTATGATAATAGTATATGATTATCATTCTATTATCCTGTCATGATATATGAAATCAAAGATTTTATATATCCTTTTTATATATTACTAGGTTCAGTTTTTAATACATTTTAGTGTTTTTTTGAAGCATGACAAATACACAAAAAAATGCAAAAATCATAGATTTGCAACTCAATGAATCATCACAGAATTCACGCTCCTGCATAACTAAGTTTGCTAATACTTTTTTTCGGATTTTACTAAGTTCGTGAACATATAGCAATCTGTTAAATCAGGGACACATGAAGAGTTAAGTAATTTTCAAAAACCACCATGCTTACAAATCTGGAATTTAAAGCCGGGGGTTGGGAGTAAAGATTATTGGCATAAAGATTATTGCCATTATAGGCAACTAAGAGCTAGCCAGGGTCTCAGCTTTTGGATGAAATTGAAAAGGCAAATACATTTTGAAAACAAAATAGAGTGAGATCCTGGCAGGGCCATATGCGATCCTTAAGGTGGGAAAAGATCAAGGACCCTGAAATCAGACAGACCTGGGCTTAACATGACACTGCTATTATTTACTAATTGTGTCACCTTGGACATTTTATTTACCTTCTCTAAAACTCGAATTCCTCATTGACAAAAGCAAGAAATTATTACCTTCCTTACAAGAGTCTTAAGCAACTAAACTGTGCTAGTTTGTAAAGCACAATGCTTGGCACACAGTAGGTGCTCAATAAATGTTGATTTCCTTCTCTCTATATCTGTCTTCAGTTAACATAGACCCAAAACAATGAAGAAAAAATATTAAATGATTTAAAGGACCAGTGTTTTTAGATATAAGCAAAGAATTAATAAGAAGGAAAATGTGACAGCAGTTACTTCCAAAGGAAAGTCTAGATCAGATCATAGTTCAGATTGTGGTTCCTCTGCATTTAGTGCAGGGATAAAGTGGGCACCAGCTGTTCAAACTAGAAAATGTGAGCCAGCAGGCACTGCCTACAAGGGTGAGAGTCCTACTTCCTCAGTTCCCACAGCACGAGCAGATGACCTGTTATTTCCTTGGGGCGTGAAGAAAGATAGTGAGTGAAGTTCTCTTTTGCCCAGTTATTGACACAAAAGAATCAGAGAAAAGGGAGGGTGACAGGAACTGTGCTAGTAGCTGGACATCCATAGTTACTTGTATCCATGCATTCAGCCCCCTGAGGTCAGCTCTGTTGTTTCACTCCACTCTGGTGGTTCAACTCTGGCTCTCAGGGAGCAACACAAACACTTTGAGTTATCTTGTGGTGATTGTGCTACTCCTAAAAGATGAACTGTTCCTTTTTTACATGAATTTAAATGTGTAGCCCAGAATACCTAGACATTTTGAAATGTTTCGATTAAGAATTTTGTATTTGTCTATTAATAACTTTCAGATATCAGAGTTTCTGTTAAAACTCCTTTAAAAAAATGGATATCCTTCATGACCATTGTCCTCTGTGACATTCTTTCTATATCACCTTGCTTAGTCATGTATTTCAGAGTTGCATACATTTCACAGTCAAACTTGGTCCTTAACTCCAATACAGCTTACTGCAATTGGACTAGAATTGAGGGTAAAATAAGGCAAGCCAGGACTTTTGAGAAAATGAAACATGGTTCCAATTTTAAATACAGGTCTTTGGCATGTTTTGCCAATGTTTCCATTTTATTGTCCTTAAAACGTGAAGAGAGACTTGAATTACTTTCTCTCCTACCGCTTTCCCCAAAGAGTGCTACAAATGAATAGTGTCAACATAATTCTCCAAGTGCTACTTCAGCTTAAATTTTCCTTATTTTCATTTCATTTTCTGTCTTGTTTTTCAGATGATGCAAATCAAATCAACAATTTCTGTCTTCTAGGACAGAAAGCTGAGGTCTGCCCTGGCCACCCTATCTAAAACTTCTCTCCTCAAAACTTCCTCATTCCGCTTCCCCACTTGATATTTTTTTACCACTATTTAACATGCTATATATTTTATTTAATTACTTTGTCTCTTTTTTGTCTCCCTTACCAGAATATAACTCCACAGAGACAGAGATTTGACTATATGTATACCCAGTGCCTAGAACAGTGCATGGAATATAGCATGTGCTCAATAAATTTTTGTCAAAACAATTATTTCAACTTATAACAAAATGCTTTGAATTCTAAATTATCCAGGCTAGTTTAGGGTAAGGAGTTAGGTTGAAGAATGAGGAAAAGAAATTTTAAAACAGTCTGTAATGAAGTATACTAATTCAATGAGTACTTAACACAATGCATTTTCTAATAAAATAGTACTTTCATACTAAAGGACTTGTTGTCGAAAAGTGGAATTCCTTCTGTAATACCTGTTCCTCCACAAACTCTTACTGATCTACTCTCCTCTTCTGCACTCAAGCACAGAACTATCTAAATCACTTAAAACAGTGGTTCTTAAATGCAAATTCTGAGTCCTCACCCCAGGGCGACTAGATCAGAAACTCTGGGAGTGCGACTCAGTAACATGAGTTTTAACAAGCGCTCCAACAGATTCTGATGCATGGTCAACTTTGAAAACCATTGGTCTATGTCTTCTTTTAAAAAGAAAACCACTGTTTTATCTTAAAATCATTCTTTTTCAGTTCTGAGATAAGATGAAAAGATGAAGATCATGATTATGCAACAAATAATTCAAAATCTCTCTCTTATGTGTGTGTGTGTGGAATGTGTGTATATACATAATGTATATGTGTATATACACATTGTACACAAAAACACACACAAACATTTAAAAGCCAAATGTACATCCTTCTATGTTTTGATAGTTGAAGAGCCTTAAAAGCCACAATACTTGCCTCAGATTTTCATTTGTGTAAGCCACCTGTCTTAGATTCAATTTAGAAGAGTTGACAAGTCATTCTCAGACTTGTCCCTTCTAGAGGACACCTCTGTCACTGGGCCGATTGAATGAATAGTACAGAGGATGCAAAAATAGTGAGACATTTTCCAGTAAGGAAGTGACATGACAGTAAGCCAGCTCACTTCTAAAACCATCATGACTCAATCTGCTTGTGGGAATTCTGTGCTTTACAGAGAACATGGAAAGAGCATTTTGGATGGGAATAACAACAGTGGAAGGTCAAGGAAAAATAGCTCTCTGATAGCAGCTCATGCTTCTTAATCCAAGCTCCCTGCTTTAGGACTTGTGGAAACCTGGTATGTGATACTTAGGGGAGATAAGTGAGACGCAGAGAACCAACATTTGCTAAGTGTCCACTATGGACTGGGTGTTTACATGCATATCTCACTTAATCTTCATAATAAGCCACATTCTAAAATTACATCTCTATTTTGGAGAAGGAAACTGAAGTTTAGAGAGGCCATGTAATTTGTCCAAGATCATATATCTAGTAAATGGAGTCATTCATTAACAAACCATTACTGGATACTTTGGTGTTAGACACTCTAAGGTAGTGGTTCTCAAACTTGGAACCACATGAGGAGCTTAAAAAACACTCACAGCCAGGGTCCACCCCATAGTTTCTGACTTAATTGTTCTGTGGAGCAACCTGGGCATTGGGATATTGTAAGCCTCCCCAGATCACTGTACTATGCAGCCAGGTTTCAGAACCACTGCTCTGGGGATAGACCACCAGCCTTAGGAGATGTCAGAGTCTGATGACAGTGACAGATACAGCTATTATGGTATAGCGCAAGAAGTGTTGGCCAATAATAATGGTGGCTTGAAGACTATTGGAGCACAGAATAGGTGCTCCTCAACCAGGCGGCTCATCACTTCCCAGAACCTAATCAGAGTTACAAAGAACAGAGAGGCAAAGAGGGAGAAAGGACATGTGAGGAGGAAACAGAGGAAATGTCAAATGGAAAGGAACAAAGGTGAGCTAGAGAGAACTGGTTCAGCATCCTTAGAGCATGGGGAAGTGACAGGTGAGGGAAAGGGAAAAAAGCAGGTCTGGACAAATATCCTTGAAGGACTTGAGACATAAGCTGCATCTTAAAAGATGGATAGACTAGGGAAAAAGAGGTTTGTCTTAGGGAAAACTAGAGCTATAAAGAGTTTAGGAATTGTCTGATCTAACCAGCTAATTTTACAGGTGAGGAAACTGAGGTGCAGAAGAGTTACTCAACCTGCCCCAAACCAACAACCATATCATGTCAGGACAGAGCCTAGACTGCAATATAGGTCTGGAAACTTCCAGGTGAGTTTCAACCACTGCAGTGCAGTCAGGAAAATTACATTAATGAAAGCAAAATGAGCCTTGTGTGTTTGAAAGAGTCAGAATACTGGTTTGACATGAGAAAAACGTAGGCACCAGCTGAAAGGAGACAAATGTGCCATTTATCTTGTTATATGACCTCAAAGATGCCCCTGGGCACGCCGTCACCACACTCTAGTCTTGTTTCCAAAGATGCTCTTCTTTTTAAGATAAGCATATGTGGGAGGTCCATGTATTGAATCTACTCACTGTGTCTGCGGTGCATTATAAGTGGGTAAATTTTGGAGTAAGAAAGTTAGGGAAATTAATCATAGTGCCATAACGGTTAGGTTATTTAGGCCATCCAATGTGTTTCCAGTCTTGGCCACCTCTACCTTACTAGCAGCATTTCTTTATCTTGAAAGGATGGAAGCTTTTGGTGTTAGTGCTCCCCCACCACACACACACACACACACACACACATACACACAGAGGTATGTGCACACATCAGTGGCCTTTGCTTTGAATTAAGAGTTAAAATCTTTCATAAGCCTTCTGTGATGGTCTTAACTCAGTCTGCTTTAGGCACAAACTGACCATTTAAAGCACATTTCATCAATGTAAACCATTGACAAAAAAGCACAACACTTCCTCCCCAGCTGGTCTTCTAGCACATGTTTTTACATTTTCCTTTTCTGCTTTCCATACTTATTTTCATCCCTGAAATATTTCCGAGGCTTTCTCCGTTCTCTGTATTTTGGTTTCATTGAAGTCTGCACAGTCAACACAATTACTGCTTATGTCTGGCTTCCAGGACTTTTATCATCATTGTGGAGAGATGCAAAACTAAAAGCACATGCCTTTGTGGTCAAATGCTGAATTAGGCTTTAAAAGAGTCTACAGTTGGGAAAATTTTGACATATTTTGGGTCATGAGATGTATCATAGGAAATAAGCTAAGGAGTTCATTGTCCTGTCCCCCAACCTGCCTGAATTATCCAATGCCCCTGACGTTTACAACCCATATCAAGACCTGAAGCTTTCCCCACCACTGCAAGCCATGTTGATCTTTCTCTTATATGAACATCAGCTGAGTTTTATAGTGTGTACCAAACAATTTAGCACTTAGCGCTAATTAAATGAGGTTAAATAAAATCACTTCTGTAAAAGTGCCTGCTGTGAGCTGTACGAGACAGATGCATGGTACTATTACCACCATTAATTAGATTAATTGGCTTTTGTATGTTCATTTTTCCTCCTCAGCTCTTTTGTAAGCTTTCTACTGGAGGTTCCATATCAGCTAATTCATGATGGAAAGAGAGGAGATGCTAAATAGCTGTGGATTTATTAAAGATGGAACTACTTGATGGGCCTGGCTTGTTAAATACAGTAGTCTGGCTTGTTATATACAGTAGTCTCATTTCTTCCTGCCGCCATTTTCTCCTTGAAAATTCTCACTCATCCTGCAGAGGGAACAATGCCAGAACTCTATCCAGCTATATTTAGACCGCCAGAAATGAAATAACTGTAACATGATTGATAACCTTAAGTCCAGGGAAGTGATATTACTAATTAAATTGTGAAACATTAGGCAGGCTGTCAAGCACAGATATATTTAAAGTCGTAACAGCTCTTGCTTATTTTTAAAGTGTTTGCATATTGAATGATTCTGGTAAAATTGTTTCTATTTATCAGACCAAATATAAAGTGCTCATCTCCATGGTATCTGCAAGCATAACAAGCAATCTAAGATAAATCCAGGCCCAAGACAGCAATTTCTCCTTCATCTCACATTCTCCCTTTCTCTGTAGTCCTTCTATGAATCTGAGCTTCGCTCAATTTTAGAATTAGCAAATTTAAAACTTTACAATTTCTGGAAGCCAAAGTCTGTGGGGAGGTAAGGAAGAAGGAAAAGATAGAAGTAACAGCTACAATGTACTGAATGCCTAATTTGTGCCAGGTTCATCCATAGACTAGTAACTTTACCAGTACCATTTCACAGATAAGAAAACCACAAGTCAGAGATGTGAAAAGAAAAAACAAAACAAAAAAAACTTTGCCGTTCTAGCCCAGCTACCAAGCTATCACATTTTGAACTGAGGACCCCCTGATGCCAATGTCGATGCTCCTTCTAGTGGCCAATTTTGCTTCCTCTGAGGCGTCTGTGTCTCCCAGGCTCTCTTCATTTATATCTATTAAAACCCTTAAGTTTGATAATAGGAAAGGCTAAGAAAAAACTCTCTCACATTAAGGAGTAGATGAAGGCGTGGTTCATCTCCAGAGGTGGTCATATTCATGAGTTAAATCCTTTTCAGGGATAACTCTCTGAAGCTAGTGAAGAGTGAAGAGAACTCGGGAGGCTTTGGGGTCAAGCAGATCTTTTGTCCCACTGGCAGGTCAGACAGAGCACTGAGTGATCACGAACATGCTACTCCTGAACTCCAGGTATCCTCACCCCCTTCTCTACAATGGGATTATGATACCCACTTTGACAGTGTTTAAGAAGATGAAATGGGAATAATTTTAAGATATCTACAAGAAGACAAAGAGAAAGAGAGGGAGGGGCGAGAGGGACATCCCCAACATTTTCAGAATTGTATTCAAGTATTTACTTATTCTCTAAGATGGCCTTAAATATTGCATATTGTACAAATTTTGGCAAATATAATAGGCACATCCTGCTCCAGCACAAGATAGTAGATTGAGCATAATAAAACCGTGGTTTGAGATGAAAGGCTTGAAAATCATGCTAAATAGGAGAAGGAAGCCTTAATTGAAGCTCCAAAAATGATTGCTTTAAAATCACTTTATCTTGGTTTGGTATTTTCCTATCTGATCGTGGAGGGGAGGATGTCCCCAGCTGACCTATCTTACATTCTAACAGGCTTTCTGTCACTGTTGCAAATGAATAAACAGTTACTGTTTCTAATCTTGAGAGTGCCGCAGAATCACAGAAAATTGCATGCACGGAGGTAAAGAAAGGTCTTTTGGCATTAAATCCCAGTCTGATACCTCATCTTCATTCCATATGGATTGTTGACTAGCCAAATTCAAGGCTACTATCTATCCTTGTAATTAGACTTTGAAAACCTTTTTCTGATTTCTCCTTTTTTATGACAAGGATTTGCTACCTAAAATTATAAACTTTGAATATATTGCCAGGATCTCTGTCTGATCATCTTTCATTTCCTCCTTAAGCTCCAAGAAATTGGCTTTGTTTTCAGTGTTGAATTTGCATGGCTTTAGAGTACTGAGTCTGATATGAGTGAACAGGATAGGAAACAAGCAAGAAGTGCAGACTCGTCAGTCCTTTGGCTGCCAGAGTGGTTCCCAAGCTCAACACTGCACGGCCATATCTTTGGGCCCACTTGACTCTTAGCCTCAACTCCACAGTTCTGCTGTTCAATCTTCCATCCAACCACATCTGCCCCCTCCTTTCACCAAGCTGATTCCTTCACTTGGAATGACTGCCCTTTGGCCTATCCATGGAGTGACCATAGAAATTTTGAGAGTGAAAGGAACACAGTGAATTATTATGCCTGAAAATGGTGCATAAACTGAGACCCAGCCAGGACATCTGGTCACCTGACCTATGCAAACCTCCCCTCCAGTACCCTCTAAGCTCCTCCAGCACTAATTTTGAGCCCCAGATTCTTTTTGATATTTAATCCCGTCATCTTTTTTGTATGATTTTGTTTTTACATACTTTGAATATATGCCTTATCTCACCACCTAGGTTTGTAACCTCAGCATAAAGACTCTCCTCCCTTAGTGCCTAGTAATGTGCAATGGCATGGTCAAAGCAGACCTTCAAACACTGAGTGAGTAAATAGAGAATACACACCAATTAAAACTATTGGATAGTTTCCTCCCTTTTGTAAATGGGAAAGAATAAAGATGATATTATTATATTAGTAGCAATCCCCAGAAGTATAAAAATTCCAAGAATAATATTCCCATAAACATTAGTAACAGCAGCTGCTTTCGAAGTTTGATTTTTTAGAAAAATTTAAAGAGCAGGGTACGACAATTAGCCAGTTTTTCATTAATATGAGTGGTTGTGTTTTAGTGGGAGGAGCATTGGCCTAAGAACATTAGTTTACTTGGGTTATAGTCCTGGCTCTGATGGAATAGCTGAGTGATCTTAAGTGTGTTATTTACAGTTGATGGGGCCCCACTTTTCTGATTTGTATATTGGGCTAATAAAGCATATTTTTTTCTCTACCTCACAGCCATTCTGTGATGATGCATCTGAAACCATGACCTCATTAAGATCACATTCTATCTGGGAGGTGCCTATTGTTCATTTTATATAGGAATGTCATAAAGTGCTTCCCATCAGGATCATTAAGTCCTCTCAACAACCTTATGTCATAAGTGTTACTAACCCTACTTGCAGATGAGGAAATGGAGATAAAGAAGGGTTAAATAATTTGACCAAGTTAGTAAGTGCCAGAGCTGGGATTCAATCTCAGGTTCATCTGACTCTGCAATCAGGAATTGAATTGTGTCATAGCTTCAGCAAATCAAATGATTTCCTGATGGGTAAGTGATTAGAAGGCAATAGATTGGGAATTGATCTCAGGATTCATTTAGCTTCAGTGGCTCCATGCAGATTCAATCCAAATGTGTTTTCGTAGTGCAGCTGCAAGACATTGATTTTATTTCTCCATTAAGACAAGTGGGTGGTTTCCAAGCAGGAGCCAAATGAAAGACTTTTATAGGAAAAAAAGCCCCACAGGTATGTTATAAGCGTTCCCTTATTTACATATTTTTCCTTCCCATGACACAAGTTTTATAAAGAAATAGACTCCTTCTCTTATGAACCCCCCTTTTTAGATTAGCAAAGACAAGGACAATGTTTCGTTTGGCTTTCTGTCTTGGCACTGTGCCTCATGCATAAGCATGCCATGGTTGTGTGTAAAGAATGGATGAAAACCAAGTGCTTGGTCTTCTCCAGGTAGGACCCTCAAAAAGGCATGAGCAGAAGTGTATTAATGAACATCTGTTTAGTCTACTGAATGTGTTCACATTGTATAGAGAAAAAGGATTACAGAGGGATGTCCTGCTCTACCTTGGTAAGTTAAAGGAGAATGTTTAAATGTGCTGTACAGGAAGTGCCATTAGGTTTTTCCTGCATTCCTGAGCAGGAAAGACGTCTGTACACCAAAGGGGCATTCAAACCTCTGGTTATACTCAGAGAAAATGCTGCCACAGAGCTAGCATCTCAGAGAACACAAAAATAGGAAAGCGAAGCTAGAGAGACACAGAGCAGCAGCAGCCCTTCCCGTGGTCAGCCAAGAAGGACTCAAGAACTATCTGTGATCAACAATCAGGACCTGAAGAAAGAGGCAGGTGTCCTAACTTGGAAGAGGCCACAGAGTGGACCTCAAATGTGTCCTTGCTCAGACTGCATAATAGTTATCTTGTTCCCTAGGGGCAAGGGCTGGCGATCTGGGCAGAACCCATTGCTTCTCCCTTAACGGTTTTCTGATTATAAGAACCCACAGCATTGCAGGCAGTGCTCGCTGTAGTGAACGGGCATGGTGATTCTCCACAAATCCTTCTGTTGGCTTTGTGAAGTGCAGAGTTAATGGCTTGTATTATGGTACTTAGGTATTTGAGTGTGGTGAACAATGCTCAGCTGCTAGAGTTAAGATTTTCTTGCACAGATAAACAAATATGCTCTACGGAATATTGTCTTACTGTGACTTGCATTTATCTGGCCATATTACATAATATACCTTCCAAATGGATCATCTCACTTTACCATTAGACTAATTCTGTGAGGTAAATAGAATAAACCTTATTAACCCTACTTTGTACATCAGCAACTCTGTTAATTATTATTGCTCCTGGGGCTATTCTAATAGTCAAGCTATCTGAGAATTAAATAATTGTGATAAAATAGTAATAATCCTAATATAACAATATTACCAATAACTAATAGTTAATGAGCACTCACTAAGTGTTAGGCACTCAATCAACAATTATCTCAATTTCTCACCTGTGAATTGGAGATATAATTACTGTCCCATCAACTTCACTGGGTTATTGAAGAGTTATATGCAATAATGCATGGCACAGTGCTTTGGCATGTTAATACTATTCAAGAGTAAGTGTTCATTTATCAGCCTATCAACTGTACAAATAAATTCCTCTCTAGAGCTCGTTGAACCACCCACATCTGGCATCCCTTTCTGTTCTACTTTTCTCAGGCACCTCTACTCACATTTCTTTCTTTAATCCCTTGATAACAATACCAATAACAGCAATAATAAGAAGAATGATAATAATAGTGACTTTTTTCCATTGTAGAAGCCTGTCTGGTTTATAAAGCATTTTATATATTTGGTCTACAAAACATCCCTGTGAAGAGGTTAGATCAGATATCATGATTCTCACTTTTCAGAAGGGTAGTTGAGATTCAGACTGACTTTCTAACTCATCCCAATAGCAAAGTGAAACTCACACCCAGATTTTCTTATTCTATTCCACAGCTGCCTCCATTTCAAAGGAGTGTCCCTCTCCCTTCTAAGCACATTTTGTCCTGAAAAATGCCTAGCAGAGTCCCTATGCCTTCTTCAAAGCTTCTTACATCAGCAGCTTCTGCAGTGCTGCTTGCTGCTCCAGGGTAGTCTGAGCTCCCGTACAGTCTGAAGGAGGTTCTCCTGCAAGGATCATTTCTAGTTCTATTTCTCTCTGGAGGACCTGGTCACACAGATGAGGGTCAAGGGGTCATGCTGCTCTCTCAACAGGAAATACTTGTTCCCAGCTTATCTTGCTGGAGTATTAGAAGATTAGTTCAGGTGTATCCTCTCCTGTGAAGCCTTTGCCGACAGGTTCATTGAGCTCTGCTCTCTTTGGGTCCGTCCTGTACACAGCACTGGTTTCCGTGAAGCATAGGCAATGCTTTCTTTCCCCGTATAGTCACAGATCTCCTCCTGGGAGAGTGTGGGATCCTTAAGAGCCAGAACCAAACGTTGGTCACGTCTGTGTGTCCCTATCCTAGCACAGTAGATGGTAAACCTACAGTAAATTTTTGAATGAATGAATAGAAAAATAAATAGAACCTGTTGCCTCTGTTAAGGGGCAGAGTGTCTATCACAGCTATAGAGCAGCTGTGCTCTGATGGAAGTTGAAGTGACTAAAGCAGCCGCCTCTTTTTTCGTGGGTCCTTAATTGCTGTTCTTTCCTGCAACATTACCAGTGTAATGTGCTAATTCTTCTGATGTGTCACCAGAACACATTTTCAAATGTGTGTCGTGCCTGATTCTGGTTTTACTCATTTGTAAAGGCCAAAGTTGAGGTGTTGTGAAAGTCTCACCTTCATGCACCAGTGGGTTTCTCTGGGATTCATTCCATGGGGCCATTAGTTACCTATTCTCACTTTCATTCTCTTCTTGGAGTAAAAGGAAAAAAAATTACAAGGACAATAGGGCTGTCTCTATTAACAGGAGAGAGGGGTGAGACAATTAAGAAATACTCCCCAGACTAATTAGCCCATGGAAAAGAGAAAAAAAAAAAGATTGGTAAGCCTTGCTTGATATTTACATTAATGAACTTGGGTTCCAGACAGAAACTACGGGGTCTATTAATAAAAATTAGTTTGAAGCAACATTGCAGTGGGTTCTTTTATATGGCAATCTCTTCTTCAGAAAGCTTGCTATTAGTAAAATACCCCCAGCAAGGGGTCTGGCACAATGCTACTTCTATCTCATAAAGCCCATATTGTCTAATTCTAGTCAATAAAACACACTATCTAACAAAACTCAGTTGTGCATGGTCCTGGAGCCCGGAAATCATGTGGATAATTGAAATGAAAGACACAGAAATGCAAATAATTGGCTGTAGTCAATAGTCCTAACTATCTTTCCCACCTAGCTTTTTAGATATACCTGGATTTATCAGAACTCTTTCCCAGTCTTAGCAGCCACTTTTCCTTAATACTGCCCCTGACCTGATGTTACCCCAAAACTCTATGTTCCCAGAAGAAAAATTGTATTGTAGAAAGATCACAAGCTTTATAATCAGATATGCTAGGCTTCAAATTGTGATTCTTTCTCTTCCTGGTTTTGTGACCTGGGATTTTATGCCAGCATTCCAGATTCCTCAGTGGTATATTTGGGATAAAAATATCTACTATACAGGTAATTGGGAGAATTAAATTAAATTGAAAGGGACAGGGTATGCCAACACGACTGGCACAGGTCCTTGTTAATTTCCACTCCTTTTCCTAAGAAGCAGTGAGGTCCTCAATAGACAGGCTAAGAGGGACAAGAAGTAAGATGGTCTAAAAAGCTAAAAAATTGTGTAATTGTTCTCTACGTAAGCTACTGAATAGCCAGATTTTTAAGCTTTTCTGAAGTCTTATAACTGCCATGCTTCTGAGAACTCATATGTGCTGGACACCAGGGCATTTCCTAAGCCAGCTCTAGTTGAGGGCCAGATGTATATCTAGAAAGCAACAAGAGCATTGGTGGCTGATGACCCAGCTTCCCACCAAAGGTCAGTCACAGGGAGGCGGAGGAACCCTGGGCAGACTTATACTTCTTTGGGCCTCAGTCTTCGCGTCTGCACCAGGAGGGTGTAAGCTTGATTGCCTCATTTCCTCTGTGTTTCTATTATACATGTCTGCCTGGGAGTGGTAAGGATGGGCTTGGAGAGAGACAAGAAAAAAAAAAATGGACAGCTCACATGGTCATAAGAAGGACTTAAGTTTACCAAAGGAGTGTCTGTTTCCCTCTGAAGCTGCAAATGGTATTTCTCCTTGTGGAGACTTTAAGTGTGTCTCACCATCTATCTATTTCCCCTCCTATTCCTTTCTCTACACCTGCTATTCACAGACATTTACATCTAGAGCTACAACTCTACCCATGTCACCATCTTGCTCTCCACCAAAAATTAGATGTGGAGACTTAGGCTTTGTTTGTTCATTTTTTTGTTTTGTTTTATTGCTAGAGTGTTTACACAGCCCATGATTCTTGTCTGTGTCTTGTAATTCATGATGCTCTTTGCCATATAAACTTTGTTTATTCCTATTTCATCCTCTAAAGCTAGGACAAGCACAACCTCCTTCATGAAGACTTATTGATGGCCTTGATCTTTATTCATCATGCAATTTTCTGAACTCCTGCATAATGCATTATTGTGGCAACAGTGAACCCTAAATCTATATGAACTGTATAACATTAGATGAGGAGTGTTGAAATTGTGTCATTTAGATAATCTAGAGTATGTGGTCTTCATCCTTAAAGGCTGTGATATCCAATTTTCAATTACAGTTCCTCATTTTTTTCTAAGGGTGTAGTCTTGTCTTACAATCATCTGAGGCTCTCAAGGACAGGGGCCATGACATTTCCTACATATATAGCCCCAGAGCTGTAGCTGAATCAGAGAAGCCTAAAAAATGGTCCCAAAACTTCATGCTTTGAGCTTTCCTATTACTACAGCCATAGGGTGACTAGAATGGGAAGAGGAACTAACAATAGAAAAAAAAAAGTGAAAGAACTAGTGCTAACCCTAGGACTAAGGTGTGTGTGTTTCTGTGTATGCGTGTGTAAAACACATAAAATCAAGTTTACACTGGAACTGGCTGGGTGGGAGCAATGGACCTCTTCTATACACATTGCTTAGATTAATTGTCCCATCCTCTAGGAAGTGTTCCTTCATCAGAAAAATTCTGGCCATTGTAAATAACATGCTCTTCTTTGAACAAGCTCTATGCTCTTTTGCCATTGTATATGCTATTTTGTCCTTTTGGGATGTCCTATTCCAACTTCTTTAGAGACTTAGGCATAACAACCTCTAAGAGGGGTGGCTCCTTCTAATCTAGGCTGGATGAGATGTCCCTCCCCTGGGTTATCTTGTCTCTCACTTTTTCCTTTATCATGACTCATATTATGTTGTGTTTGGTGTACACATCTGTCCTCTTCACCAGGCCATGAATTCCTCAAGGGCTAGATGGCCCTTTCCATCTCCACAGCCCACTGCCTAGAACAGGCTCTGACTCAGCATTGACATTCCATCAGTGTTTTTTGAATGTATGAGTGAATGAATACATGAATAAATAATGTTGCATATTACACTTTGATGATGTATCTTTTCCTTTGTTATATTTTTCAAATTTTCTCTCCATGTTAATTTTAACCAGATTTTATTTATATATAAATGAAAAAGGAGAGGAAATAAGGGAAAAGCTCAGTTCAGCTGGATCTGCACAGGGCTTGGTATAGAGAAAACCCCAGTGAAGGGTTTTGACCTTGAATGGTAATCTAAGCTCTGAGCTCATTCACTAATTATGCAGATTTAATATCTCAGAAGTAGATTACATGAGTGAAATCCAATTCTAGAGAAACTTTTCATTCATCAATACTCATGCATTGAACACACACAAGACATTGCTCTTTTGGAAGCTTTAAGAGAATAAAGGATGGAATAAAACCAGTCTCTAACTTTAAGGAGCTTACATTGTAGTAAGGAGAGTATGATATGTGTGTTTATAAATGCTATTGCCAGGTACAGAGACAGTGTCAGAAGCTATAGAGATCAGGAAGAATTTGTACTTCCCGTTGAAAAGATGGCAAGATTTGGACATGTGGAGAAGTCGGTGGCCATTATGGGTGAAAGAAATGACAGGATCATGGTAACCAGAGGATTCTGAGCCTGGTGACCAACATTGTTTTGCTAAAGTAAACAGCATGAGGAGAAGGGTAGTGGGGTATAAACCAGAAGGTAAACCGAGGGGATACTCTGCCACGGCCTTCTCTACCCCATTTCATCCATATTTGGGCACAATTCAGTTGTGCTGGATTTCATGGAAGATTTCAACAGCACAGATTTCCTCAATGAAAAATGAAGAACTGAAGAATGTTAGATTAAAGAGGAAAGTTGGCGATTATCCGTTACAGTTGAGGAAGCTTGGAGCAAAAAGCTGGTGGAGTGGAGGCCAAAACCCACCTCCTTCTCTATGGCAGCACCTCACTGGAGTTTGTGATCAGCTGGATGACAGCCAGATACTGACCTAGAGACTAACAACAACAAGGCAACAAGAGGAGAGGGGTGAGCATATGACAAGGTCTACTGGTTCTTAAACACGGTCGGGTCATGATTCCATTCGGAGAAATTATCCATACCTTGTTTTTATTCAGAGTACTTAAAAAGAGGATCTTTTTTGTGCTAGAGGATCTTGCATTCTTAGTGGAGCAGTACTGAAAGAAGTTTTGATATAAAGCCTAACACAAATGTTAAAAGACTGTGACTCTTAAGGTCAAGTATACATGCCTTTTCATAAAGACCTTAAACTTCATTTTTTTACCTAAGGGTTTCTCTAAGAGTCATCATTTATCCCTGAACTGCCATACACTGAAGCTTCCACTGTTCTGGCATTGTCAGAGCATCTGGAGCTGGAGGGAAAGCTGTGCTTTGTTCCCAAAACAAAATTGAAGAATTAGTCCCTGAGGTTGAAAGGAAACCTATTTCATTTGATTATTGACAGAAGAATAAGTGGCTCTATTACTTGTAGCTAATCTCCTTACTATGGTGTATAAGAACCTGCATGATGTGAGCCTCTCCAGCTACATCCCTTCCACCTCTCTCTCCCTTTCCTTCTTTCTTTCTTTTTCTCTCTCTTGCTGTCTCTCTGCCCTCTCTCTTTCTCTTGTACACACCCACACACAGCTGTGCGTCTGCCCTCTGGAGTTACTCATGAATCTAGAAGAAGCTGTGCTCTGCCCACCACCATCAGCCTTTGCATAGGAAACATTTCCTCTCTAGAGCACTCTTTACCTAACTCTTGTTAGCCCTTCAAGTCTCCACTAGAGTGCTGTATATTGTGTCCTGAGACTGTTCCCTTCCACTTCCTCCTTTTAGCTGTTCAGAATTCCTTTTATCCTGGAAATGAAGCTGTGTGGTAATTATCCATTTACTTGCTTTATTTTTTTGTGTAAGACTATGAGCCATGCCTGGGCAAAGGCCGTGATTTTTATCTTGAGTCAAAAAAATCCCCAAAATGCCATCTGGTCACCTTCATACCATTGAACAAAGAATTATTCCCTTTTGAATGATGCTAAAGACAAGAGAAGTTAAAAGAATCTCCTAAAGTAGGTCCAGCCTCTGCAAAAGCAGTGGAGTGGTTTGCATTGTGACGTTACCTCTCTTGGTGTAGGCTTCTTCCAACCACCCTTTGTCTCCTCAGAGGTAGAAAGATGGAGTCTCAGTGTTAACACTTGGAGATAGTGTACTTGTCACCCGAGGAAGGCTTCAATTTGCTCATGTTCAGTGCTCTCCAGAGAATGGCAAAGGAGACTCTGGCCTATAATTATCTACTTCTTTTGGTTTCTCATTAGTATGAGCTGTTGCTGCATAGAGATAAGTCTATTTTTGAGAATTCTGCCCGATCATTGTTATTAATTATAGGGAAGATCTGATGTTTTAAAGTATATTTAATGGGATTTTGAGCTTTGAATTTCATGGGAAGAATTGAAATTTGATACATGTTGATAGTAACTGTAAATAGTACGCAGCTGACAAAAATTTCCATTGCTGGTGTGTTGAATTAATAACACCTTGCAGTTGTATAGCAATTTTTACTTTAAAAGGCCTTTCATGAGCAATATTTTGTTTTATCTTCAGAACAGCCTGTTTAAAGCAGGTAGGCCAGAGGCCACCATACCCATTAACAAAGAGAAAGGGAAATCTGAGCACAGAGAGGAACAGACAGGTATTTGAAGCCAGGAAACTGGTGCCAGCTCCCTTGACACCTGGGCAGGTGTACTTTCCACATGAAGCTGCCACTTTGGTTTGGATCCTAGTTACTAAATGCCCAGATGCCTAATGTGCCAAAATCACTCACACTGCTATGTTTTGTTCCAAAACGTGGGCACACACACACACACTCACACACAAAACCCTCCTCTCCTGATGTTCCCTGAAAGAGAGAGAGGAACACAGGAATATTAGAAATTTTTCAAGTCAAATTAAATTTCTTTCAATGCTAGGGACCTTAACACCCTAGCCCTTTCACCTAGGAGGTCTCCTTCTAGAAATATACTCTAAACAGATGAAGAGACGTGCACATATTTTGATGTTGATCTCAGAATTGTGAAAGCAAATATTAGAAAATGAACTCCAACAATAGAAGAATACTTAAAGAATTAATATTGTATCCATATGCTGGAATCTTATGAAGCTGTTAAAATTCATACTTAGAAAGAATATTTCACAAGATGGGGAATGCTTGTGACTTAATCAAAAATAAATAAGAATAAAAAGATATATCATCAAATTGTTATTAATAGTTGTCTTGTATCCTAGACCTATGGGTGACATTTTATTTTCTTCTTTCTTTGTTTTAGTTATAACATTTTAAAATAAATGTTATTTGAGTAATAAGAAAAAAACATTTTAAGTTCTATTTGTAAAAACAATAAATTAAATTAAAGTATTCCTTCATTCAATGTGATTTATTAATCTTCTCTTATAGCCAGATGCTCTTCTAAGGGACTAGAATACACCAGTCCTGCCCTGTAGAGCTCACATTTGGGTGGATGGGAGGATGAGGAGGCCACAAGACAGATAATAAACAATAAACGTACCAAATAAATGACATAGCATTTATTATTTAACAAACTATATAATACTTTCTCTGTGCCAGGTTCTACTCTAAGTAATCAGAAGGTTAAATGAAAAAGAGACTGAAAAAGGTACAGGATACAGAGCTTTTAGGAGATGGGAGAGCTGCAATGTTAAATAAGGTGATTAGAGTAGGGCTCACCGTCAAGAGGGCAGCATCTGAACAAAGACGTGGAAGAGATGAGAGCCTGAGCCAAAACATAACCCATTATTTGAAATTTTGGGGCAGGTTTGTTTTCAGAATTTTTCAAAATGTAGAGAAGTGAATCAATGCATGTACTGTATATTAACTAACACCCCAGTGGGGTCTGAGGCAGTATGGCAATCAAACACATTAATACTTCTGGAGGGAAACATGAATATGCACACAAAGTGGAATAAAGAGTGTATTAGCCCAAATTAGTTTAGGTTCGGTTTCTCCAGCAAATGAGTTATAGGAAAAAGTTGTTTAATTTCAGATCTTTTTGGATTTCAGAAAGGCAGATAAGGGGCTGTAGAACTGTAATACATAGAATTTTGGTGAAGCTCTGCAATCTGAAATAACCCTTCATATTCATTGCCATACAAGTGTACCCAGTTTGCTCAGATGCCTTTCTGACAATACTGCAGCCCTGGATAGACTTGCTGAGATGTTGGGGTAGACTTGTTCTGTACCCCTTGGGGAGACTCGCAGCAGTTCAGATGTTAGTAGATGGAGTGTGCTGGTGAGCTTCCTATCGCCGAAGAACCAAATGGCCCAGTTTCATGCCAGAGGGAATTCCTGCTCTGCAAAGAGGCTTGGGCTAAGTTACTTGTGAGTGTTCCTCCACTCTAAGAAAATACTAGTCTACAAAGGCATAAATATGTTGCATAATCTCTCGATGGTTATCTTAAACAGTGACTATTTCAAAGGGAATATTCTGACACAGATATGCATGCGAGATGTCGAGTAAAAGTAGCCGTTTGCATTTGTGAACATGATGCTGGTACATGTGAGGGATTCCATAAACATGAGTTGAAGGAATGTTTGAATAAATGAAGATGCCGGCTGCATGCACTTCCACCCGTGCTTCTCATGCCTTGCCCCACCCCAAGGTCTCCCAGGTTAACTATCTCACGTTTTTAAGGGTTATAAGCTACTTTATTATACTATTTATTATTTAACTAAATCATTCTGGTAAGCATACTTTCCAAAATTTCTAGGACATTGCATGATTTTAAATATTATCATTTAGCTTTAGTTTACATATCCCAGAAGCTAATTCAGAAAATATTTTACCATGGAAATGCCTTATTGCCATGAGACAGGGATTTGTGTGGTTTTTGTTCCCTGCTATATCCTTAGGTCTTTGAATTGTTCCTATAAAAAAGTAGGAGATATATATATATATATATATATATATATATATATATATATATATATATATATACACATACATACATGCACATACATGCATACTCATATATATATGGAATGAATGAATATTATCAACAGTTTTCTTTGAACATATTTAATTTCTATAAAATTGAGAACAAATATGCCTTTTCAATTTTTTGTATTCCAGGTTAATCATATATATATATACACGTTTCCTTGGAACACTTCAAGGTTGCAAGTGTTCCTTTAAATTCTTTATTTCCAACCAGACTATCCAAACCCCCTCTAGTCAGTCTGCTCATATCTCTCACTCCTCTCCACCCTATTCTTCTGGTCATTACATTACTTGGGGTCCTTATATATTACATTTAATTTTGATAAACAAGTAAGGAGAGAATGCAACCTGTTCAGGCATTGAATCTTGATGCTTGTCATTACAAAGAAGAATTGGACAGAGGACTGGGAGGAAACAGGAGTTTGCTACCATGGCATCCAAGGTAGTGTCTATCACAGAGGAAATGAGCCCAGAAAAAAATTAACTTCATTCCGATGCCAGTGAAAATGGAGGTTAATATCACAACAAGCTGCTTTACGGTTGCATTTCCGGATTCAGACTCTCTTTAAGATGTGTAACCAAGGCAGATAGTATGATTTTCTGCATTACTTCCCCTTGGCTAAGAAATTTTCTTCAGACAGAAGGAAAAAAACAAAAAACTAAATCCTTTTTAAGGGTCGTTGTGAGTTCTGAGAGCAGGCATGGACTATGGCCCTGACTGTAAAATAAAATGCTAGAACTTTTACGGAGCCGACAGACACTGGACAACTCACAGCTGGCCAGGCCACCTGTGTGCCTTTTGTTGCTGCCAAAACAATCCCCTTGGCGTCCGTGAGCAGCACAGGGGCAGCTTCTCGACCCGCCCAGCCCAGTCCTGCCGGCGATGAGCAGGCCCGACTTTGACTTGCAGGCAGGCACCGCTGCTGTTCCATAACCTCTGTCCTGGAAGTTGAGAATCTGAGCTTCCGTCTCTTGTGATACTTCTGTATTACTCCAAAAAATCTTGGGAATGGTGGAGTGGGAAAGAAAGTCTTTAATTTTGTCTACTTTTTAAAAAATAGTATGAAAAGTAAAGGACTTAATTCTCAATCAGAGTATCTAATGTTTTTCTACAAGGGCCTGTGAAATTTATTTCTGATTTAAAAAAGAACAAAGCTAGAAAATAAATGTTTGCTGTTATATCAAAACATTTAAATTACTGGCATCTGTTACATTTAAGTCAGTGTGTTAAGTCACTGAGATTTGAAGTGCAGTGACACATTGTTCTAAACATGCCCAAGACGTATCTCAGCTTCCATTTATTAATTTTGTGCATTCATTTACTCACCCAATGGAGGTTATAGTTACAAGCCAGGGTCTCTGCTGGTAATTTATAAATTGACTATAGATATGGGTAATGAGAGCAAATAATCTAGAGATATAGGATAACGGATAGTGGGTAGTTGTTATTCAGTGCCCTCTCCTCCCCTTCTAGAGAGCTCTCCGTCCTTCTTTTGACAGACCCAAGTCTATTCAGTCTTTTTTTGTGTGTGAGGAGATCAGCCCTGTGCTAACATCTGCCAATCCTCCTCTTTTTTAGCTGAGGAAGACTGGCCCTGGGCTAACATCCATGCCCATCTTCCTCCACTTTATATGGGACGCCGCCACAGCATGGCTTGCCAAGCAGTGCGTCAGTGCACTCCCGGGATCCGAACTGGCAAACCCCGGGCCGCCACAGTGGAGCACGCGCACTTAACCGCCTGCGCTGCCGGGCCAGCCCCTATTCAGTCATTTTTTAAAATGCCTATGTAACACCTACTACATGTCCAGGTACTAAGCTCTGTGCTGGAGATACACATGGGAGTAACAGAGACTCAGGACAGCACACAGGGTGTTCTAAGTAGAGGACCAACTTCGTCTGGGATGTGATGTCCTAGCTAAGACCCCAGGGTGGGGCAAAGAATGGAAGATTCCAGGAAGTAGGAAGAGCACTGCCATTGTCAAGGGTCCATGGAAGAGAGAGCTTGCTATTGAAAGAAATCCTGGGTGATGGATACTTGAATATAGGGGTAAAGCAATCCACGATACAGAGTGAATTGGTCTGGAACTCATGATGGGAACCCTTGTTGCTGGCATGAGAAATTTGGGCTGTATCCTAAAAGCAATGCCAAGCCACGGATTCTAAACAGAGGAGTGACAGAAACACATTCACCTTTCTGTGTCTTCCAGGCATGTCTTGCTCTGCTGGCTCACCATGGTAACTGTCCCTTCTCTGACCATCCTCCTGAGCATTCTTTCAGGACTTGGTGAGTCCTTGCCAGGAGGATTTGGAAGTTTAAAAATCTGCTCCACCACTTACTGGTTGTGTGATTTTAGACGTTGCATTTCTAAGATGTTCTTCCTTAATTGGACCTCCTAATGGGCTACTAATTAGGTCTATGTTTCAACAGTTTAAACATGTTCTCCTCTGTTGTCGTTATCATATGAATTTCAATTAAATGTCTTAACTCACTAGCCTTAGGCCCTTAAGCGGATTGCCATGATGAATTCATTAAAAAATAAATAAATACGCCTTTCAAGACTGCTTGTCTGAGAGGTCACGCAGGACCTTGCTCTCCGAAGTCACCTCATGATGATGGTGATGCTCCCTTGTCTCCTCAGCCTAAATAATCCCTGTTTATCCTTCTGCCTAGGCGGGCAAGGGTCTCAGACCCAGAAATCAGTAACAGCTCCTACACTGGATATACACTGCATGAGTTTGTACCAAATGCACGTGTCCTTAGTTAATAATGCATTAACTATGGTGAACACAAGACACTTGCCGTTATTAAGGACATTACAACTTCTTAAAGGGCAGGTGAGAATGAGTGGGACAAGGGAAATAAACTTATTGGGCATCCACTAAAAGCACAATGATGAATGCTTTCCATGTGGTGACTCATTAAATTAAACGACCAAAACTATGCGAAGTAGATGGTGACAGATGCATTTCACAGGTAAGAAAGTGGAGCCTGAGAGAGGTAAGGCAGCTTGCAGAATGTGCTCTAGCTTATGTATCCCAGTGCACATATAGGAGAGTTGTGAAACAGGGCTTGTCTGACTGTCCCATCCATGCTCCTGATGCGAGTGTTCCCCCATGAAGGGACACAACAATAAAAGTTGATACTGATTTAGCTATTATTTACTAAATACATACTACATCCTAGGCACCATGCTAAGTATATTACATCCATTATCCCGTTGAATCCTTTACATAAATCCGTGTGTTCTATAATTATTCAGTAGGTTCTATTATTATTCAGATTTTGCAGATGAAAAAACTGAGACTCTGGACCATGAAGCAAATAGCCCAAGGCCTCAGAGTTAATAAGTAGCAGAGCTGGAATCATAGATCTGCCTTTTGCCAATGCCTTTGTTCTTAACCATTTCACTTACACACAATAATGTAATCATCATATACATCGTATAAAATTAGAATTGATACATTATTCTGAGTTGATACCAGTTAACGCGGATTGGAGAGGGTTTTGGGGAGAAAAAGAGCGAAAGCAGCAGGCATGGGACTAGTAGCTGGAGAGAATCCAGGAAGGTGGAGAAAGAAATGGAGGGCATTCCAAGCAAGGCAGTATTGTGAGCATGCCAGGGTGTTGGAGAGGAACATGACAGCTTTGAGGGACAATGAAGAGAACAGACAAACCAGAATCTAAATTTTAATTCTGAAGAAAATAGCTGGTAATCATATCCTGTTACAGCATATACCCCTCTGCTTGGTAATCACATTTCTCCTCTAGTTTCCTATTAAAAGAAAGTTGTAACTCAGAGACAAGCAAATGAAAATTATCCTCATTCATCAACTTTGGTTGCTATAGAAACTATTGGTGAGTCACCATGCAGAATCCAGGAATCAAGGTCATCTAGACCATCCCTGGGATTAGTTCTGCTTAGAATATTCCAGGAGTGATTAGCCAACCTAAAACTACCCTTAGGCTAAGGCTAGAAGGTGAGATCAGGATTAGTGACAGTAGATATAGAAAAACTTAACCCTTCATAACATAATGACATGATTTAAATAATTCATATCACCCATTGATTTTCTGAAGAAAGCAGAAAGGATTATGACGTTGATCAAAAAATAGAAAAAAAATAGAAAACTAGAAAAAATGTGGAGATAAAATGTAGGGAGGCCATGTACAAAAAACGCTGCTTAATGAATATTTAAAATGATAGTTTCTATCATCTAGAGAGGACATGGAATGCTGGTGTAAATGCGACCCCTGGCATCAAACCAGGCTGGATTCAGACCCTGATTTGGCCGCCTGATAACTTAGGTCAATGGGGCAGATACCTACACTCTCTAACCTTCAATCTCAGTGAAGATTTGAGATCTGGTCCTGTTTAGTTGTAAGTTTTGCTTACTTGTTGGCTTTCCCCCTTACAGTGTGGGCTCCTTCAAGCCTAAATGAGCCTAGTTATTCTCTACTTGCATAGTTTGGATTCCCCCCGAGCAGACTCGGAGACAAGCATTCAACTGCAAGGAGCTTGGAAGATAAAGGGAACGTCAATAGGGAGCCAGGGAGTGAGGCAGGGAAGAGAAGGAGGGTATCACAAAATGGGTGTTATCAGCTAATGGAGATGGGGAGAGGTGGGACTGGAGCTAATTCCACAGGAGAAACTCTGAGGGCCAGTGTAGAATACACATCTCAGATTTATGCGTCTATGAGTGAGTGAGCTCCCATCAATCCTGGGTTGAGGGATATTGCCAAGGAGCAATAATTCTTTGGCACTTCTGTCCTGCCATGTGATGGTCAAAGAGGTCTCCCATGGAAAAAGAAAGGCTTCAGATGAAGAAAAGCAGATGCTGCAGTGGGAAGTCTGGTGCACTGAAGCGTTAAGGGTGAGGGAATATGGGTGGGCACCACTAGCATCTGCTTTACTCTCCCTAGCTCAGAGCAAAGCATCGGGCCTTCAGTATTTGCTCCCTAAATATCCATCAAGTGAAAGACAGATAGGACGAACGCATCCTCTAGCCCCGTGGTTCTTTATCTGGTTGCACATTAGAATCAGATGAAGAGTTTTTAATCCTGGTGTACAGGCTCCCCTGCGGGTCAATTAAATCAGAGTCTCTTGGGTGCGGCCTGAGTACCAGAATTTTTAATAGCCAGGGCTTAGAACCACTTCTCTTGTTCAACTAATGTGTGAATTCTTTCTGTAAAATCCTTGACAGATGGCCATACAAGCCTCATTTTGAACACTTCATGGGGAGGGTCTTTGCTATTCTCAGAAGCAAACCATTCCCTTTTTTGACAGCACTAATTGTTCCAATTTTTTGCCTTTATAGTGAGCCAAAACTTGCCTCTGAACCTTCCATCAGTCATCCTAGCTCTGCACTTTGGAACAATGCAAAATGAATCTATTCCATTTTCTACATGACTGCCCTTTAGATATTCTAAGGCGATGATAATGCCCCAACTTGACCTTCATTTTTACACTCTAAACACTCCTAGCTCTTTCAACAACTGCTATTCAACTTCCTTTAATCATATTTGAGTTTGCCAAATACACTTTTATCCTGTGGAATTCTCAGTTGAACCTATGGTCTGCATCTGCACATGGAAATACAAAGAGGACCAACCACGTGTTAAATGAAGTGTGTGTGTGTATCTAAAATGTTATTAGTGATGGACTCACGTAAAGTATATCCACTTTAACTGGCTTATTAGGAAAAAATAAGATTTTTACTTTTTCTTTCCCATCTCTTAGAATTTGCCTTTTCTAACCATGTTTATTTTTTTCTCTTGGTTAGTTTGTTTGAACACCTTAATCCTTGCATTGCTTTTCAGGGCAATGCAGATATATTTTTAACATACATAACTTGGAGAGTGGGAGAGGAAGGGTTTATACTGAGGTCTGTCACCAGTCCTTTCCGCAAGCACTGAGCCACAGGATTCATGAACTCAAAAACAAAACAAAGTAAAAACAATAAATTCACTTTTTTTTTTTAATAATTTTTATTTATTTATTTTTTTTCCCCCAAAGCCCCAGTAGATAGTCGTATGTCATAGTTGCATATCCTTCTAGTTGCTGTATGTGGGACGCGGCCTCAATATGGCCGGAGAAGCCGTGAGTCAATGCGCGCCCGGGATCCGAACCCCGGGCCGCCAGCAGCGGAGCGCACACACTTAACCGCTAAGCCACGGGGCCGGCCCATAAATTCACTTTTGAGAGAAAAGGACTAAATTGCTATGGTACTCCAGGGAAGGAAATTTTTAGCTCCATGACTGTCTACTACAGGCCTTGGAGGAAGAGCAGCTGGGCCTCTTCTGGGCAAGTGCAGTGGAACAAGCCTTTGCTGCCCTAGAGACAGTGAGTGTGCCTGGCCGCCCCGCCCCAACACAAAACAGGACCAGCTGGCTTTCTAAAGTGCTTCTAAAAGTTGGTTTGGGGAGGAGGTAGATTTGTGCCAGTTAGTATAACAAGATCTCAGAAAACACGGACAAATAGACCTGAGAGATTCTGCAATCAGTTATCTTGATCTGGAAACAGGATTAAGACTTTAAGACTGTCGTGGTCAAGTTTAAAAAAAATGTAAGAAGATAGTTTGATGTACTGTCAAGGCCAAGGGTGAGGCAGTAGGAGAGACAGTAAAGATGACTTGAGGACAAGAGGAGAGACTTGAATCAGAGATGGCACTGTGACCCCAGATCCACCACTGATCATCAGAGTGACCTTGTGAGAGGGAACTTTGCTTCTCAAACGTCAGTTCATGCATCTGTGAAATAAATGAAAATAATCATTATTAGGTCAATGCCCAACCACAGCCCAAGAACTGCTGTAGGAATGGCATGAACTAATGTCTGTACCAGGCCCAGAATGAGGACCCACTGAATGTGAGCGTTTTGCCTAATTGTTAAGAGTTCATATACCTAGAAGGTCTGAGTCAAACGCTTGCTCCATCACACACTCAGTAATTTGACCCAGGGAAGTGCCTTATCCTCCCTGTGCCTTAACTACCTCTTCTGCAAAATGGAATCATAAGAATACCTACCTTGTGGGGTTATTGTGAGGATGAATGATCTCATATATATGCAAAGCTCATGGAGCAGGACCTGGTACGTAATAAGCAAGCAAAAGAGTTAGCTAGTATTTAAGGAGCCATCCCTAACTGTTTCCCATTAGTTTGAAAACCTTTGGGGTTCAGTTTTTTCAAGTGTAAAACAGAGGAGAGACGTTAGAGTTATTGAAGATCCTGGCTCTTATTTTTGGTGATGCTTTGTTTATTGCAGCATTTAGCCAGTTCACACTGGGAATCTGGTTGTGTATCTGTCTCCCTCTCAGCTGCTCTCTACCCACAGCCTGGGTCTTAACTTTCCAGTCCTTTTGGTCCTTAGATTGTATTCAGTAAATGTTTTTGAATGAAGGAATGAAGTACTGCATATGAAAATTTATTAACACCTGTCCCCGTGCAGTGAGGGCTTGGCTTCTCTACTGCTCTGTGGAAAGGCGGCTGTGTCAGGCTCTTGGAGTCGGGAAACTGAGAGACAGATTCTAACTCTTCTGTTTTCCAGTTTTCGTACCTTATTTTTCTTTCCCAGTTATTCTGTCCTTATGGTCCCTTTACTGAGGTTTCCCTACTTACTTCCTTTTTATCTTTTTATACTGCAGATAAAATTCTAATCCACTGAAATTCCTTTTAGAAGAAAGAAGGGTATAAGTACCAATAGGTAGAAGATACGAGTTTTATAATTTGGAGTAAATTATGTAACTTCTCTGAGCCTCATTATTCATTTGCTAAATGGGATCTGTAGGAGGTGCTGTTAGTAACCTGCCCTAAAATCTCTTTTTATCCCTTCTTCCTTCCTGCCTAAACTCCAGTTTTGTTCAAGCATTCACTCTCTTCCACCGAGTTGTCTGTGTGCTAATGGAGAGACAGACCCCGTCCCAACCCCTAGTTCCATAGTCTAAGACAGTCATGGAGGTCTGATACCTCTACCAGGAATTGCCTCTGGCAGGGATACATGACAAAATTCTAGCAAAGTGAGGGATTTCTTTGCTTCAAAAGGAGGTTCTTGGAAAGAAATAGCTCATTTTCTTCCATTGGATGTTGTCATAACTACACTAGTTTTGGCAACTTTGAAAATGAAAATATCATGCTGATGATGGCTGAAGGAAAATATAGAAAGAACATGGGTTCTTGATAATGTTGTTGGGCCTCTGAATTAAACAATCCTGGAGCCACTGGCCCTTTTCTTGTTGCATGAGATGACAAATTTTCCTGTTGGTTTAAACCAATCAATTTGGCTTTTTCTGTTACTAACAATCCAAAGCACCCCACTTAGAGAATCATTTATGCCATAGAGTGATTAAAGGACTTGATGAGATAACATACAATGCCTAGTATTTACGTATTTATGACAGGCATGTTAACATGTTCAACAAATGTTGATGGCTTTGTGATAGCTATTTTTTTTTGCTTGCTATTACAGGACATTTCACTTACTTCTGTCTTACTTCATATTTATGTGCCTGTTCCAGACATAGGTTGTTGGTGTTTTAGTCATCAGACAGCCAAATGCAATTAATCTTATCAAGGCATCTCACCAGCATAGTCATTTGGTGTTTCTTTCTATTGATAGTGTGAAACTGAATAGCCCCTTGCAGGTGTGGAGCATATGTACTGGAGGTATGTTGCTTATGCCCAGTAGACTGCTTTTATGTTGATTAATGAAACAGTGAGTTACCTTCAGTGCCCACAGGAATCTTACAGTTCAACTCCCAACAAGTTTTCTTTAAGTAAGAACCGCTTCATGGTCAGTGCAAACCTAAGGGAGAAAATGTACGTAAAGTAGCTTTCAGAGATGCTTGTATTTCAAGTGGTTTCACCACTTGCTCTCCACAGTCATGTCCCCTAACAGGAACAACTGTCTGTAACATTGACGGTGCATTTGCCGCATTGTGTGTCCCTTGGGATATGAAACCCATTTAGGGTAAAAACATCCAACATTGTTGGTTGGTTGGTTTTTTCACTCAGGTAAAAAAAAAATTGAGTGATAACTCACTACATGAGTTGGAGTTTTGGAACTATTCTTAATCAGGAGTCCACAAACTTTCTCTAAAGTGCCAGATAGTAAATATTTTAGTCTTTGCAGACCATATGGTCTCTGTCACAACTACTCAACTCTACTGTTATAGCAGGAAAGCCATAGACAATATGCAAATGAATGAGAATGTGACTGTGTTCCAGTAAAATTCTATTTACAAAAATAGGTGGCAGGCCAGACAAAGTGTGGGTTGTAGTTTGCCAACGCCTGTACTTAATCAGTGAAAAGATCATTTTGAACATTTTATCCCACTTTTGTCACCAAGCAACTGTATGACCATAGAAGTCATTTAGCCTTTCAGGGTCCTGGTTTCCCTCATCTGGAAAATGAAGGCACTGGACAAGGTGACCTCTAGGTTTTCTTCTACAACTGATATATGATGTCCTGTGAGTCCATGTGACCATTCAAAGATCTAGCTAAACACTTAGCAAAAGAGGATAAGAAGGTTATGGTCTTATTTTGAAAGCAAACACTCACTTTGAGCTCATTGTCAAATATCAAACAAACAGCATGTCCACCTGTGTGAAAGAATCACAGATTCTAAGGAATCCACAAGAAAAAAAGAGTCCGTCCAGGTTTTGAAGGACTTGAGGGATATCAAGGACTTGAGGGATATTTATCTTCAGGGATAAATACATTTGAAGGAGGAAGATGAGCGAATTTACTAAGACTACACCTACTTTTGAGCTTCCTAAACACTAGGCAATATTCTTATTCTTCACAGATATTGTTTATCCTTACAAGTGGCCTATGAAGTAGATATTAGTATTCCTATTTGGGGAAGCTGAGATTGTGAGCCATTAAGAAATGCTCTCAAGATCATGCACCAAGTAAATGGCAGAGCTTTGAATCCACATCTACTAATTCCCAAAGCCATTCTGTTTCTGCCATGTTAGACTCTCCCAAGCTAATGAAGAAAAAGACTGATATTCCCACCATGGGAATAAAAACACAAAGCTACAATGGGAAGGAGCAGGTCAATGTTAGGGTCATCAAATTAACAGTCTAGTCCCTCTTTTCCCAACAATAAACTCTGCAATGGTAGATGCCACATATTTTATTCCTCTTCTCCCCAGTGTTTGCTATCTTTGCCTTTTTGTTTTTTGTTTTTTGTTTTTTTTTTTTTTAGATTGAGAGCAATTGACCGTGGTACATAAGAAACAAACTATAAAAACTGAGCATGCAGGTGTAGCGAATAGTGGCATAATCAAATAAAAATTACAACAGAGTTAATTTGACACACACCTAATGATATACATAATGCAATTTTAAGATATGGTAATTAGGTATAAATGGTAAGCTGTTGACATAAATGACTGCAATTAGTATTGCTTTTGCACAGGCAGACCTTACATTAAATTTTACATTTCTCACTTTGTTGGTTCTTTGGGATTTATAAATTATCATCATTGTTGACAGATTTTATAACTGGAGAATGCATGGCTTTGGGAATTTGTGGCCAAAAGGCTATATTTGTATATTTAATTTTATTTGTTTGCCTATATTGTTTGTTTATACTATACCCTGCCAATTTCACAAAGGCTTTGTAGATCACCCGCAATAACCATATAGAACGCAATAGGAAAATATACATATACAATGATAAACAAAACAGCAGGACCAGAGGAAATGTCAATGCGAAAAGGAGGTTTAGACCATAAAACAGGCTTAAAGTTGATATTGTTTCTTGGAGCAATGTTGAGATGATAATAACTTCTGTGTACTGAGTGCCTAGGACATCAATTTATTTCTAATTATCTTAACAATTCTGCAAAGTAGATATTCTAATTCCCATTTTACACATAGGTCAGAGAGATGAAAGTATGTTTACTAAGTTCATTCAGCTAGTTAATGAATAGAACTGAGATTAAAACTCAGTCTGCATGGCTTCAAACTCATAGTCCACTAGGCTGGGTAGGAGAGGACTTGAGATACGACAAAGATGAGGGCGATGGTGGGGCTGGGATTTGGAGAAAATAAACTTTGAATCCCAGCATCTAGACTAGTGAGGTAGACAGAGAGGACAGAAGTTGGAAGCCTTACATGGCCCATGCAAACATCCACACTAACAGGAACCATGGAAGACCCTTCCTAGAGACCACCAGCCCTTAGTAAGCACTCAGCATTTATTTAATGATTTATTGACAGGAGTAGATGTCAATAAATTCAAAAAGGTGTTAAGTATGTGAGTGTCAATACACTGACATTATTATATGTTCATTTTAGTTTGGACCCCTCCTTACTTTAAAGAGAATTCCATACTTCAAAGAAAAAAAAAATCTGGATAAATGATTTCTGAGGTCATTGCAAATGCAGTGGTAACTGCCCTAGGTCCACAAAAGCTAATAATGTAATGGCCTATGACTATCCTCAAATTAAAATATGAAAAACATTAAACAGATGTTGATAATTAAATGTTGGAAATCTTTTCAAAATTCATCCAGTAATTCAACAGATGATTGTGGGTGATTGAAAGTGTCTCATGGTGAGATGATATTTAAAATATATCCTTAATTATGTCTTCAGATTTCAAGAGTTAAGAAAACAAAGTGAACAAAGGAAAATGATAAAAAAAAAAAAAAAAAGAAACAAAAGGTAGCAGATGAACACAGCACGTGTGGACACTGACAGAAGCTCACCTCCCTAGAGTTAGGCTGGAGTCCTGTGCCATTGTCTCCAATGGCTTTGGGCAGGTTACTTACTCTCCTCTCTGTGCATACTCCACTCTGTAAAAACTCCACAGGGTAAAGATGACATAACATAGCGCATTTGAAGTTCATGGCACCGAGCCTAGCACACAATAAGAGCTCAATAAATGTTGGATATTTTTATTACAATTATTGAATGAAGTGAAGGACATGTTTACATGAGTAATAGGAGTAGGGACATGTAAATATGTCATTGAAGAGTACTTTTTGCAGATAAAATTTTAGTTGATGTTGATCCCTCTCCTTATAAAGGGATTATTTTTGAATAACAACAAAAAAGAATGCTTAAACCTACATTGAGTAGTTAGCCCATATTGCATATTTAATTTATGCCAGGCATTGTACTAAGTACTTTCTCGACATTGCTTCATTTAAGCTGTATAACAAAATTATGAGACAGGTCCTCTTATCATCTGCATTTTACAGACAGTAAATCAAGACACAGAGAGGTTAAGTGATGCTGCCCAGGTAAAGGCAGCAGGGCTGGGCTCTGCACCCATACAGTGCAATGTCGCTGGTTTGAATATTGGCTGGTTTTCTCAAGTTGTTCACACTAGGCAGATAAACCTCTCACCATTAATCGGAATGTTGGCACTGCTATTAAAATTGAAGAAACATGATTCTCTGTCTATGTTACCACCCTACCCTCATCCATAGTTTGAAATGAAAAGAGAAAAGTAGAAATCAAAATAAGGGTAAGACAATGATTTTTTTTCTAACCAGGATTTCATCTAAAATTAAGAAAAGAGGAAAAAACAAAAACTATTTCCATTTTGAAAACTACGCAGGAATTATTTAGTTACTATATGACTATATGGATTATTAACTATTATAATCATAATAATAGCAAATATAGAATATATTTCAAAGCATGCTTCTTCTGCATGCCATCATGACTTCTGATACTCTCTGTACCTCCTCACATTCCTAAACATCACTAATCAGGTAGAAATCCCAAATATAGGCAGGGCACTTGGAAACTAAAGTTTCTCTAAGGTAAATGTTACCCTTCAGAATTGAAAATAAAAATGATGAGCTCAAGTTACGAGCAACGGTGTACCTCCAAAGTATTATTTAATTGGCACATTCTTCAACTACTTCTATGACCATTATAAATTTAGAATTATGGAATTTTAAATCTGGGAACAGACTATAGGGCTTATTTAGTCCCATCCAGCCTCTCATTTCACAAATGGGGAAACTGAAGCCTTGCAATGGGAGCAAGAGGAACTAATGGCAGAACCACATCAGAACTAGCATACCTGACCCCCATGTTTGCTATTTCAACCTCACCACACTGCCCCCTGCGTTGCAGGGAGAGCAACATGCTATCTCCAGACCTAAGAAGCACAGAAGTAGTTACTTCGTTTATATCAAGTTATTGTCATAGGAAACTCTTAGAAGAAAACCATCTTATCTGTCTATCCACAGAGAGTTTTCGTTCACTGAAAATGTCAAGATGGGATTAGCATGCCTTGAGGAGTCAGGCATGGGGGTCTGAATCTGATTTCCATGAAGACACTTCAGGACAGAAACGCTGGCTGTCAGGGCCCGTCATTCTACATGAAATTAAACAAGCAAACTCTATCCACCTTCCTCCCTTAAAGGTCAATAAAAGCAACATTGACTTTGCTTGAAGCTCCCATTTTGAAAGCAATGTGGTTTCCTCCTTTACATCTGCACTACAGAAAAGCTCCTGCCTCCTGTGACAGCCTTCACCATTACATGCCTCTCCCCATTCTCACCTTCATGTCTCCTCTCTGCCTTTCATCTCATTTTTCTAACCAAGGAAAGGAGAAAAAAAATATCATTTTCTCTTTTCCCATGATGAACAAATCTCTTTCTTTTAACTTCAAGTTATTTTCTCTGCATGCATTTTTTAAGGAATTAAAATCTCTTCTAACAACATTCACAGCTTAATCATTTTAGTTCTGTGTTCTAAGGTCTGAGGCTCTGTTCTTCACCTCACTTACTTAGCTGGAATCTAGCCAAACATTCCTTTCTTACATCTGTGTTTATCAATAGTATATTTTTTTCAATGGATTTCAAAACATGACTATTGTCCTTGTGTTTTAGCTGTGAAAACATTAAAATGCATGCCAAATGTTAGAGAATGTACCTGCATCCTTGAAGTCATTCAGCCATTCGTGTAAAGAGATGTATTCAGTTCACACTTATTCAGACACCGTTCTAAGAGCTTAGACACAGCAAAGACATGGCAATACCTCTGCCCTTATGGAACTTACATTCCAGTGAGGGATATAGGCAATAAGCAGATACAGAGATAATAATATAATATAATTTCAGATAGCTTTAAGCGGTAAAAAGAGAAATAAACCCCAGTTAGGGCAGGAACTCTATTTTAGATAATATTTTTAATGTCTCTTTAAGGAAGTGATATTTGACAAGTACATAAATAAACTGAGAAGCAAGGTTTGGAAGAAGAAAATTCTCAGTGAGGGGGATGTCCATGAGACTAAGACAGCTTTGGTTTTTTGGAGGAATTCCAACAATGCCAAGGTGGTTGGAAGGGTAGAAGGACCAGGTAGTGGGGGAGAAGAGGGGTGGACAAGGAGAGATTATATAGGGCCACATAGATCACATGAAAAGATTTGGATTTTATTCCAAGTGTGATGAGAAGCTACTGGAGGCTTTTCAGCAGGGGTTTAAATGATGCATTTTGAATATTCTTAAACTCTCCTAGGAAGGGAGACCTTAGCAAGAGAAGAGAGAGGCTACAGGTTTTGTCCTCAGCTACCTGGTGGGTGGGTGGGAGGGAAGGGTAGCAAGTTTGTGCAGGGAGAAGGGAACAGGTGGGCTTTCCGACATGCAGTGTGGGGGAGCAGGTGGAACACAGGCAGTGGAGTCAGACAGACGGAATTGGGCTTGAACCTCAGATTGTAATCTGCATTTGGGCTGACTTAATATCTACACACATTTGAATGAGGAGATTGACCTCAACTGTGAAGCATGGGTACTGCTGCCTACGCTGCAGGAGTGTGATGAGCCATCATGAGACAATATAAACAGAATGTCTCGCAGAACAATTATTGTGATTAATGTAAGAGACGTGTTCTTTTGAGTCAGCAGACCAGGATTTGAATCTCGATTACTGAGTCACTTGCTCAGTCTATGATGTTGTACGCTAGGTAAGCCCTTTGAGGTCCTCTGCAAAATGTGTAATGATATCCATCTCACACGGTTGTTTTGAGAATTAAAACCATATGTGGAAGCACCTAACATATAGTGGATGTGATTTAGCAGCTGCGTGATTTTGAACTACTTCCTTAATTTCTCTTTGCCACAGTTTCTTCTTCTAGGAAATGGAAATGCCTGATATGTTTGTTAGGATCAACTAAGAAAATATATCTGTAGTTTTTACAAGAAAGTTTGGCATATAGTTTGTGTTAAAAAAATGTGAGGTAATATAATAATTATCATCTTCAGCACCTTTCTCTCACCTCCCCTGCTGCATGCACAGAAACAAGTTTTCACATTAAAAATCTAGTTCATGAATGGCTTTAGATACTTAGCCTAATGAATGTCTACAATCCTCTTTCCTGCCTTTGCATCACTAAACTTGGAGGGGTGGCATATTATAGAGTCAAGGACACTAGACAGAGTCTGAAATGATCTTTTTCTGCCCCTGGCACTAGCTACCTGCCCACGGATGAATCCCTTTCCCTCTTGGTACTATTAAACCCTTTGGTATCCTCCATTAATTCATTCCACACACATTCAAGCCTCCTTTCTGTTTCAGGGCACTAGACACTGAAAAATATACCCCCCAAAAAATTAAAAATCAGGGATGTCTACC
Source organism: Diceros bicornis minor (assembly GCF_020826845.1). Classification (NCBI taxonomy): domain Eukaryota; kingdom Metazoa; phylum Chordata; class Mammalia; order Perissodactyla; family Rhinocerotidae; genus Diceros; species Diceros bicornis. The sequence continues at coordinate 8,588,162 of NC_080749.1, read as the reverse complement.
CTGGAAATACACACAGTTCAGAGTAGAAGTCTGAAACTGATGGCTCATGGGTGGTCCACGAGTAAAAATTTTTTATTATTATTTCCCATATTTAAAATAAGAATTCTTTTTACACTAAAAGTCCCAGATTAACTTTTCTTTGTAAAAATATGAATATTTTACAATAATTATATGGAGCAGCATAGCAGCTGGCTCTCTCCATGAGGCATGTGCTCTTCATTTAGACACAACCCCCAAACTCCCTGTTGCTTTCACACTCGGCCCACTCATTAGTTCATTCATCCATGTTACCTGATGGGTAACATGTGAAGCTTTGGTTGACTATGAGAAGGAGTATGGTCCAGACATGGAGATACCAAATATCCAGATCACAGAATTCATTTTTCTAATTGAAACCTGAATGATAATAATCCAAACAGAAGTCTTCAAACAGCCAATTGTTTGGGCTGTGATTTGCCTGCTTTGTTTTATCATCTATCGCTCCTGTGGCTTAACATCTGTGAGTTTGTAAACAGGACATGGATTGAATTACACGGACTGTTGTTTTGTTTAAAACCGATGTGCCATAATCCTGATTAAAGCATCATGTGGGAGATTTTATAAAAATAATTACATGCAGTTCTCATTAGAGCCAGTAAGAACCTAAATCATGTTTAATAATCTAAAGCTTAGAACTTGTTACACTTACTTACCTCTGGATTTCAGTACAGGGAGCCTGAGGATGAGGAAATGGACATCACGTCCTCCAGACTTGATCAGGTCTGCAACAGGCAGGTCAGCTTAAACTAGTTGATACTGAAGCTTTATCTGGTAGATCATTTAGCTAGTTGCTGCCAGTTTTCTCTTGCTCTCTTATTGGCTTCCACTTCTACTTATTCTAAATGGTGGTGGCAGCTCTGATATTGTACCAGTAATCCAGACTAATTAATGGAAGCCACCAAAAGAAAGAACTCTACCATTTCCAATCCCTGGGGTTTCTTGCCATGCAGTATTGGCCACCAAGAGGAGTAAATGGGACAACTGGGATTTACAATTAGAATATTTACACCTACAAAGACTGTGTCATTGGGAGAGATGAGGGGTCTACAGAATCCAAGGAGTTCCCAAGCTAGAGACTCAGCCACTCCCTTTGTACTTTGACAAAACTTTCTCAATTTCCTCTCCAAACCTTCCACTGAGTTGGGGTGGGCAAGTCAAGTACTGCTGAGTTCCTATTTCCTGTTCCTTTATTTGCTTTTCTCATTAGAGTCATTTGCATATGGAGACAGCCTATAACCAAGGAAGCAGGCCCATGGCCCTGGGAAGTTCAATTCTATCTAAGGCCTCTGCTCCATGTGGTGGGATATTGATGGACTTTTTACTTACCTTGCCTCTTGTATTTATGAAGATAAAAACTCTTCACTCTTCTCCTTATTATATTATCTTTTTGTCCTGCTATCTCTCCTAAATTCTCTAACTTAACACATCTACTTTGTAATCTATGCCTCATCTCTCTCTGTCTTTCAAAATAAAGATTTCTAGTCAATACTCAAGAACATCCTCTTAGCTTCTGCTCCTACCCAAAGACATCACTTTTTTTTTTTTCTTTTTGGTGAGGAAGTGCAGTCTTGAGCTAACATCTGTTTCCAATCTTCCTCTTATTACTGAGGAAGATTGGCCATGAGCTAACATCTATGCCCATCTTTCTCTATTTTGCATATGGGACACTGCCACAGCACGGCTTGATGAGCGGTGCGTAGGTCCGTGCCCGGGATCTGAACCTGCGAACCCCGGTCCCCTGAAACAGAGCTCACAAACTTAACCACTACACCACCAGGCCGGCCCCTGGAGACATCACTTTTAAGTGAAATCCTACAGTGTGGGGAAACCATACCTAATTAAAAAACATGTTGCTTCTGCTCTTCAAAAAAAGTTTGAGACCTAGTCCCTATTTAATGTATTTCCACATGTGACTGCAGAGGGAAAATCATAAGAGATTTTAAAAGTTTCTCTTACATTCTAGAGTCTATTTTTACTCCACAGTTTCAACTCTACTTATCGCTTGAGTTGTCAAGTTAAAAACAAAACGATTTTTTTAAAAGTTCTCACTTCTGTCAACACTGTATAAAAATTCCTAAAAAAACAAAACAAAACTTTTCTCACTTTCTTTTTTTTTTTTTAGAAGCATAAAAACAAGGTAGCAGGTTTTATGTGGAGAAATTGATTTCGTTACTGTGTAGTTTCCTGGGATTCGAGAAACAATTGCAGGGCACTAGCTAGCAGATGTCTCCTCCCATCTCCTGTCGGGTGGGTGGCAGAGAGCCTGTCTAGAAGGCATCTCGAGGACAGCTGAGCTGCCTCCTGCAGGGTCAGAGTTGTTCCACAGTGCATGAGGGCCAGGCTGGTATGATTTCAGGAGTCCAGAAAGGTCATATACGTTTGTACTACTTTCCCCTTCTGTATGCTGGCTGTGGACACCTGAGATCTGTTGAAGAAGGAAAAGGAAGATCGAGTGGTGCAAGGCCAAAGCAGAGAGTCAAAACACATTAATAGCAAAAAGGATGAAAGAAAGGGAGCAAGGGAGAAGGGAGGAAATGTCAAAATCAGGAGGAAGAGAGAAAAGAGAGCTGGGAAGGAAGAGGAAATTAGAAACATTCCAATTCTTTTCAGCCTTTTCTGGGTGTGTGACCTGGGGAGGCCAGCTCCATGGTATGGAACAGGCAGGACTACACGAGCTTCACAAACCGTGTGAGGGTTAAACAAGGTCCTGCACTTCTCTCTGTTAGTCAGCACGTGGTCACTGGTGTCCTTCTCCTCTCCCGGAAGAGGTCTGCTCGCTATGAATTATTAATCCTATCGGGGGCAGAAAGCTGGGGCTTTGTGTTCACAGTTCACGTTTGGTGTAGATGGGCCTCTGATTCTTTCCTAAAGCTTTATATTAGAAGGGTGAGCAAGCCAAAGAAAAAGTGTGTACAAGCCTGGGCTCTTGGCGAGCAGAAGGGAAAGCTCTAGACTGCTAAAATAGCTCCCAACTTTCAGGACTTTTTTTAGTGTAGGTTCGGTTTGGTAGTAGTCATGACAAACAAGCCTAGTCACCTGCACTCAAATAGCTCAGTTTATTGAGCAGAAAGTCCTTTTCCCATTACTCTTTCAGATTACTGTTGAGAGAGAACTTGGAGCAAATCTGTCCTAATGTGGTTGGAAGGAAAGGGGAAGTTAGGAAATGTTCCCTTGATTTTTTCAGATATCTGCAAGAATGTCGTGTGAGGAATCAGGCTTCACCTGAATAGAGGGAAGAGCAAGGAAGGAAGAAGCAACTGGAATTGTTTAGCATCGTCTGTATTGTGGGAACATTAACATAGATCACCAGCTGCCTCAAATCCTCTGTGTGAAAAGATGGAGTATAAATAAATAAAAATAGTAATGATTATTATCACTACCATCTAGTGATGTTTATTCCTCACCAAACACCAGGATGAGCATTTATATGTTAATAGAGACTGTGAATTGGAGATACAAACTATTTACTGCTTTGAAGTTGATGCAAACTTAAAAAGGTTCCATCAGACCTTCCCTGCCACCCAAATAGCAGGCCCGACAGCCACCACACTCCTCAGGTGGGGTCCGAAGGGGCCCCCTCTCCTGATCACAATGCCCACTTTGGAATCAGTAGGCTATTTCTGTACTCAGCATTGCCTCCTTAGCTTGTTTCTTCTTAGTCGTCTCCTCTGTTTGATTTACATTCATGTCTTCTTTCCCACCAGACTGTAAGCTTCCTTGAGGGCTTAGGCCGGACATTATTGATCGCATCCTTCAGATCCCTATTCTTCTGCATGCACAGTGAGAGGATAGCATGTGGAAAACCAAGGAGGAATTGGCAGCTGCTCTTTCTTTCAGTATTGGCTGTGGTGGTTGGTGTTCTGAGGGGCTGAGTTTTGCACTGGCACAGGGAAGGTGGCGATGAAGGCCACGGTGATGCACAGAGCAGCTATCCACTCACAGAAAGGACAAATGAACATATCACAAAGGAAGAATCCAATTCATCCATAAGGGAAAATTAACTGTGAGGATGATGGAAAAACACAATAAAGAAAAGGTTTCTTTTTGAAAGAAAACTTCAATATGGGCAAAGTTTATGTAAAGACGCTTGAGTTATGAATAGAAACTACAAAGACTTGACATTTGTTGTGAACTTTCAAGGAACACTGGACAAAATGTAGTGATTTATTTTTAGAAAAATAATAACTGGTAATGCAATGGTGTATTTCCAGCAAAACCCACTGGAAAACTCCATTTTTAAGATCCGAGAACCCTGGCCCATTAGAATTACAAAGCTTTAACAATTTAAATATAATGCCCAATTATTAATTCCTGTTTTGTTTAAGGTGCAGAGCAAAACAACAGTGTACTTAGAGCCCTTACTCAGGCTTAGACTCTGCAGCTGATTGAAGGACAGCCCTGTGAAGGCGACAGCCCCTGCTTCCCTGTGTCAGGGTCACCTGAGCTGAACTCCAACACTTGCTACATCACATAGATCTGTCTTGCTCTTTTCTTCATGTGGGAAAAGATAATGGGCAAAAGCCTGGTCGGGAGAAGCATCAGTGTAAAATCGATCTATAGCCAAGGCCAGACTGACACAACCATGCATTTAAGGAAGCAGGGATATATTCCCATTTTGGAGGGAGAAGAGACAGGAAGACTTAGAAAAGCAGGGTACAAACTAGGGACAGTGACACGAAAGGGTGAAACTTAGGACTAGAACAGAGAGCAGAAAGAGAGGCAGGCGGCCTGTGGAGGTAGTTATGAAGAAATCCACTTTAAGACTATATGGTCTTAAATTTTTTTTCCCCTGAAAGGGCATTGGGTTGACTTCTGTTTCAGTCACTGACATAACCTTTACTTTTCTCTCCCGGAGTTACCTTGGGAGAAGCCCAATGCGGATTTGACTTGTTCATTTGGCATGATTTAGTACCTGAGTTAGCTTTTCCGAAATCTTGCCAATATTAGCATTGTGTGCAGACGCTTCTCAAATGAAAGGCACCCTGGGACACTAGCAGAGATGGTGCTATTAAATCACACAGCAGTGTCCTCTGCCGCTCTATGAAAGGCGGGCAATGGTGCAGCAGCTTCCAGATGCCCTTCTCTGGGTAAAATGTGGAAGTTTTTCATGCAGTGTCTGCAGTGGTGAGGTGCTATAGGGTGAGAGTGTGGTAGAGACAAAGCAGGGTCACAGTCGGGGTGGCTGCTGTGGGCCATGGTGAGCTACGTCAGCCTCTCCCTCCACACATGGACATTATATCTCCATGGCAAAGGGCAACTGTGGGTTGAAACAGACAAATGATCGGTAAGAAGACTGTAGGAGCAGGAGAAAAAGCAGGAAGTGCCCAGTGCAACAGGTAATCAGGGAAGAGCATATAGATGAAAAGAGTGGGAAGAAAGTGCTCATGGACCCTGCGGCCTACCCTTTCGGTTGAGTGACCTTGAATCAGTTACCCTGACGTTGCTGAGTGTTAGTCTCATTGCTTTTAGGTAGGAAATCTGACAGGCTCTTGTGACCATGTTCTGATCCATTAGCCATTACAGAAGCCCCTTACTTCCTTTTGCACCTCCCCTACCCTACCACGTAGGTTGATTTTTCCATTTCTAATTTGCTGAGAACTATAGCAACACCCCCACATAGCTGTCACTCAGATAGAAAGGTTATTGCTTTTTCAAAACAGGATAGAGTTACAGCAGGGACACAAAATGTTGGCTTTCGTCGAGTAATTTCAGATGTCCTATTGGCTCCTCTGCCCTCCACAAATGCTCTGTTTTCCTGCCCACTGGCCTGAAGCTACCTCTTCTCCTTGAGCAAGTTCGGATAAAGGAGATGAAGTTTAATTTCTATTATTTATTGAACACACAAATCATGGTATTTCAATCTGACAGCTGCAAAATGTCATTGTGTAGTTTTTGATCATTGAGTGGCTAACGTAACGAGATCACCACAAATCCTCAGTACACACTATTTTGAGCTATTCTCTAAATATGAAAAAAGTGAAACACTTGTGACGACAGCTCCTGGCTGGACACCAAGGGTCATCGGAAGGGAGAGGAATGATGCCATAGGCTGTCTGGCCTAAGCAGGCCTCACTAGAGATGTTGGGACGGTTGTGCTGGCTGGCGATGTCCTCAGAGGCCATGTGACGCATACAGGTTCTGCTTTGATCTCAGACTCTTGACCTTCTATTTCTGGTGTAGGGAATTTACTGTTTCCCTGAAGTCAAGGCCTGTCTGCTAGAGCGAAAGACCAGGTGTCCTCACCATGCTGGGCATTCAGCAGAGTAAAGGTCAAGCTTTTCTGGTACATGTGGTAAATGCTAAAACAGAGCTTTCTAAGGAAAATGGTCCAGAAAGGTTTTCTGTCAGCCAAACTTGGTGGTTGTACATGTTCTTTATCAGCAAAGAGCAACACAAGGACCTCCCCCACCTACTGGCAAGCCACAGCCGCTATTGCTCATCTGTCGTTGTATGCTCAAAACCTGGCCACAGCATCTACCATTCATGACACCAAAATGTTTAATGGTTGAGTAGCTAATGGTTAACAGGCCTATTTACTTTTCTCTATCAAGATCTGATTAAATATAATTCACATTTTTTTAAGCTCTCAAAATTTCTATGTCCCAAGTGCTCACATTAAAAAATTATCTAGAAGGAGGCTGCATTTTCCTTCTCAAAACAACAGTGAAAGTAGTAGGAATTCTTGAGAGTAGTGAGAAATACATACACATTAAGATGGGCATGATTATTATTACTAATTTGGGAGAAATTATTAAATAGCTACTATGTTTATATATTTTTCTGATTATAAAAGAGCACGCTCAGTTTAGAAAGTTTATAAATTACAAAAAGTGAGAAAATATGAAACACTTGTAATTGAATTGCTGAGTAATAATGACTTTTAATATTTTGATATCATAGTCTTTATTTTGCTGTGTTTTTAAATGCTCTCTCTATATGTGCTCATTAATTATTAGCATATGAATATATACTTGTATATGTATCACACAAATGGAAACTATATGTACCTGTGTGTGCATAAAAGCTTACACATTTAAAATTTAGTATCCTGAATTTTTGTACTTTACCTTAGATTGTGATCTTTCCCATGTCATTAAATGGTCTCCAAAACTATGATTTTAAAATGTTTTTAATTTATAATAATGAAAACTCACACACTTGAGTCCTTGAGCCTGAAAATGCTGTGCCCACAGGAGGGTTTACCGTGTCCTTCCCATTTCATTCGCAGAACCTCTCCCCTTTCTAATCTCTGCATTGCTCCCCACATCCCTGGTCTAAAAGGATGACGGCCCCGGCCAGCGCATGCTCCTCTAGACTTCAGTTCCCTGAAACACGACAAACGGTCAGAGTGAGAGACAATACCCCTTGTTTCACACCTCATCATTGTGAGACTAGAATTAATTTGTGTGGCTGAATTAAGGAAGGAAATACCACTTATTGAGCTTAATGATGAAATAACTCAAAATAGAAAGCACAGAGCTGAAGAGGCCTTCCCCTTAGGAGTTTTGTGGCCTCTGTGTCAGACAACACTCATGTTTAGTGAGACAGATGATGATCTGTTTTCTTCAGTAATGACTGCTGGGAAAATAGAGGCTCTGAAGTCACACAGGTCTGCACTCAAACGTGCCTCTTCTGCCTGAAAGGTGCCCATCTATACATGTTATTTCTTCCTTTTCTTTGTGTCATTTTCCTCTTATGTAAAAAAGTGGCAAAACCTATATTTATTTTGGTGTTTGGGAAGAATAGACACTGAATGTGTAAACAGTGTCTGGCATGTGGGAGATGCATGATCAAGGTTCGTTCTGTGCATGCATGTACACACACAAACACACACTTTCCTCTAGAACCTCACAGCAAGGAGAAATTAGGGTAAGTGCTATAATGTCTCTTCAATGATTGGACTAAAAACTTTTCCTACTTTTTACATCAGCTTTTTGTTTTTTTTTAACGATTTACTTTTTCCTTCTTGTTGCTCTTCTTTGGCATCCATACCTGGCACACCTTGGTTATTGGGTATACTGAGCAACTACCTCTCCTTGAACGTTATTTCCTTGCAGTTGAACCCATTATATGCGTAAAAATTAACATCTTCACCCAACCTAGGCATTTGCTTGGCTTAAAATCAATTCATTTACTAGTTTTTAGTGTCTAATTTCTTTATCTTTTAAATATGACTGAGTGTTGCTTTCTAATACACCTTATCCAGATTCTTGATATTATCACTCAATTGCTGAGACTACAAATTGGACTAGCACTCTACTTATAGTGTGACCAATCTGACCAAAATTTAGGTATTAATTCATATTTCCCACATACTGAGATATCCTATAGTTATACTAACATCTTATTTAATGTTATAGTTTTAGTATGACCTTGTATACCACTATCTAGCTTGTGTTACACTAAGACCACTGAGTCTACTTTGGTCTCAGTCCCTGAGAGGCAGTACTCATTCTCTGCCTTAGGTTTGAAATGTTTTTGTTACGCTGGTAGTTGTGGTGGTAGTTGTTTTTTTTTTGTTTGTTTGTTTGTTTAACACCTGAGATTAAGGCAGGCTTTTTTCCCTCTCCCCTCCCCCATGACTATAGTCAACAAGGCAGATAAGTAGATGAATATATTTAAATATACACTTAACAATTATATAGATCAGATTACAGACCTTTACTTTTTTACTTTTCCCTCTTTTCTGAATCTTCTGCAGTGAGCCCATAGTATTTTTATGCTCAAGAAAGAAAGAAAGAACACACTTATACAATACAGCTATCAAGAACCTTACTATACGTATTTAAACAAAAATGTATTCTATGAACTTGGGATCATATTAAGGCTTCTTATTTTCAAAAGGGTGTGGGGTGTTGGTTTGAAGTGAAAATCAATTTGTCAAGCCTCACAGGATGGGGGGAGTGGGGATGGCCACTGGCCTCCGAGCCTGGGAGTCAAGAGTAAGATACGGATGGAAGTGCCGTCAGTTTCCATGGTGATGGACAAGCCCTGAGTGCTGTGTGGTGTTGAGAGCTTTTCAGTAGTCGTTAACACCAAAGGGCTTAATTCCCTCGTGTAAAATAGGACTAATAATAATACCTAGTATGGGGGGTGCTAGTATGAGGTTAAAGGAGCTTAGCACACACTGAGGTGTCCGAGGGAGCCCCTCTTCTCCTCCTGAATTTTGGACCACGTGAAAACAGTTGACAAAGATGGAGCTCCAAATGGAGGGTCACTACTGAGAAGGCCACCGGAGCGCGTGGCTTTGGCCCTGGGGCCCAGAGGGCTTAAGGCAGACTTCTAAGGTTCCCACATTTTTCCTTCTTAAATTCTCAGTAGTTTGCTCATTATCATAGTATTGATATAACTTCTAAAAAGATGGCAGAGGCAGTAGTTTGAACAAGAAGAAAGTATGTATGAAAAGTCTGTATCTCTGAATTTCAAAGCTCTTCCAAGAAATACCGTGTCAAAACTAGTCCCCTATCCATCCCCCTCCGCCCAAATCCCCGCTCACCCCCATCCCGCCCCTGGCCTTGTACACACATGCCCTGTGCTGACTCTAGAACATTCGTCAGGTATTGGTACTGTATACACCACAGGATCAATTTCACCTAGGGGAATGTGTGCACGTGCTTATGTCTTTTTTTTTTTAATCACAAAACAATGACGTTAAAAGTGTTTCTTAAGAGTGGTCACATTACTGTCAGATGCTGCTTTCTACAAATCCGGGAATGATCAACATTCAAGATGAAGATGCTTCCTTTAATTACATAAAATGTCAGTCTGCGAGTCAGACAGAGTGGAAGGGGGGCTTTACTCCAACTCACCCGAAGACAAATGCACTTTCAGCTCCAGACTGTTAAAATCAAACCCTGTGACTTTAGCAGAATTAATAGGATTTTGATGCATTCCTGATAGGTTTGACTTTCAGATTTCAATTCTTGGCCCTATGCCTGTGCTTGACGCTGCTCCTCTGCTTACTCCTGCTCCCCGAGGACAAGGCTATTTCAGATACACATTTTATATTTCCATCAAAACCAGGGAGGGCACCTCTGAAAAATAAACCTGTGGTACTTTTTTTTTTCCCATACTTATGCAATTTGGATGATTCCACAGTAAATGAAAGAGATGAAAAGATATGATTTGAGAAACATTCAGACTGTCAATATGGACAAAAAATATTTGGCTTCTGGTCTCTTATCTGATGATTAATTTCATGAGAGAATATTCTGATAGTTTACAAACAATCCTTGAAAAAGCACAGTGGTCTTTGACAGGACTTCAAAGAGCCTGCAGAGCTGATGATTTCCATCACAGAAAATCAATTTCCTGTAAATGGTGAAGAAGCAAAGATTTTAGGCCAACATCAGATATGATTCTCGAGAGTCTATTTTCTGCTTGTTTTCTGGAAGCACTCAATGGAAATTTGAAATAGATATTTTGTACCATCACTTAATTTTTCTTCTTTCTTTCCATCATCATTTGTGATACCAAAGTTAATATTTTGTGTATATTTTTAGACTCAGTTTTCTTCCACAAAGTATTCAGTACAGTGAAAAAAATTAATGTTGGTATTGCCTGTTTCCAATCTGAACCTAAATGCTAGTGAGAGATGAAAAAAGATAAATGTTCAGTAATAACTCCCAATTGACCCCCTCCAAGCCTCTGGTTGGCAGGAACCCAAAGCCTAAAGCTATACAAATTGTGAATAAAATGTGAGGTTTAGAGAAATATTTAGATAAGGTTAAAATTGTGTATAAATTCAAGATGTTTTATTATCACTAATTCCAACAATTGATAGAAATCATTTAAACAATTATGATACTGTTTGATAGTATTACATGAAAACTTTAGTAGTTAGAAAATGTTTCCATTTCCTCAGCTCTGGATTTCAGGAAATGAAAACCGCCTGCCTGATAATTCAAGTTCTGCTCTGTAAGTAACAGGAAATGCCCTCCTCTGCCAGCTAATTTCCTGTTATTGTTCACTTTGAATGGTCCCCTCAGCTACATTTTTGTGCCTCCCTCTCCCTTCAGATGTATTGAGCCTGGTGAAACCCACCAGCTTCCACAGGAAAAGAGCTGGGTCAGAGACACCCGAGAGCGCTATGAATTTCTCTATGAAAGAGAAAGTGCAGGGGAGTTTTAGAGAAGCCAGAAATTTTCATCTAGCAAAGTCTATTCATTTATACTAATACATTAACAGAAAACAAAAACAGATCTTTTTTAAAAAGTTAATGTAATTTTACATTTAATTTCATTTAAATATTAATTTCATTTTTATGTTATATTTTATCTGTGATATGTCTTTTATAAAACTCTTTTTATTTCTTTGAATAACCGTAGCAATTAGTCAATACCTTGCTTTGGAAGGTCAATGAATAACTGTAAAATGAATAAAAGTAAAGTGTATAAGAATTTCTATGTTCCTAAGAGTGATTTTATTATGGTTCTGAGTCAAAATTATATTATGTAGGAATTTCCTTCCCTTGTACATAATCAAGCTGTGGCAATGTAGTATTCAATTTAGTATATTAAGCATCATGAAGATATTCCAGGAGTATGTGTTACCTGTATGCAAATAAATCTATATCCAGGTTTCTCTTTTTTTTTCTTCATTCTTTTGTTCTTTATTTCTAGCTAGCTACTACGTATCTCCCAATGTATTTTTATTCTAGAAGCAATGCAGCTCTCTGATCTAGCAATCTGTTCAGGTAGGGAAAGGAGCCCAGTGAATTATATGAAAATCATCCTAGACAAAGTAGGAGGGGCCTTAGTTCCAGCCCTGGCTCTGATCAACACTGTGTGCTATACTTGGTCAAGTTACTTTGTGTTATGTGTTCTATTCCTTCCTTAGCTAATGAAAGGCATATATCTCTATCCTGCATTACAAGTTTGTGGTGAGGATGAGAAAAGATCATCAATGCATTCTAAGATGTAGAAAATGCTGTATATTTATAAGATGGTATTATTTATATAGTGATAATAGTATTAATTATGTGGTAGACCTATACTTAATAAACGGAGTAGAATTTTCTCTTCTACCCCTTTAGTCTTGATTTAATCAGTAACTATTCTTGGCTCTACAATAGTTTGAGATTCAAAGTTGGCAATGGGACAGAAAGACATGTCATGATTCTAAAATGTATTAGAAAAAAAGTCATTCAAACAGCTAAATATAGTTTTGACTTGACTTACATAGGTTTAATCATCTATAATTTAGGGAAAGTAGATTTAAGATTAAGTCTTTCTAAATATGATTTCTTCCCAAAAGAATCAGACTTGGGAGCACAGTTTTAGTCATTACATTAATCTAATTCTTCTATCATGGTGTAAAAATAGGTATGTGTTTGTTCCTTATCTGCCAACATAGTATTTTTTATTTTTAGGGGTATTGTTTATCAACACTGGAAATCACCCTCATGTTCTCTTCAAAGGAATCATGGAAAGGCAATTATCCTAAACAGGTTATGTGTTTCTCATTATATGTAATGGTAGGTGAAATTATAGACAGTATCTCATTTAAGTCCCAAAATATTTCTAACAGGGGGATTGATTACCCCAATTTACTGATGAAAAAACTGACTCAGGAGGGTGAGGTAACTTGCTGAAGTTCCTACAGCTTTCAGGAAAATCAGATTTGACCCCAGGTTTCTTTGACTGCAGAACCCATGCATCTTTGCTTCTATTATCTCTAGAAAACTTAATTAAAGCTTCTATCAATCATTCAAGTATGTTGACCTTGATACAACAAAGTTCTAGAACCTACTTAATCACTGACAAATCCAGGAATTAATCCTTTAGTCTTATCCCTCCTGTTCCTTAACCATATGTTTTTAATTATTTGTCAGTTACTTAAAAGCATGTCCACCAAAATTCTCTAGTGCTTTCATAAATACCAAACATCTGCCATGTAACATTACCTTCACATTCTTGCCTTTATGTCATTTTTTTTCTCTAAGGTATTACATTTTCTCTCCACTTACCTTCTGCCTATATCTTTAGTAGCAATAAAGCAACCTTGGATGTACTGTCTTCTGTCATTTCAGTCAGAAGCTTTCTTCCATTTTGTTCCATACCAGCCAAGTTATTTCACTTTTACGCTTCCAAATTTTTTGTGCTTCAATTTTGCCTTCCTTACCTTCTGCATATTGGGTGTAGAATTCTTGTTTTTCATTCTCATAGGTAGCAAAAAAGTAGCAAAGAAATCCCTCAACATGGAAGACCTTCCATGTTTAGCTTATTCATTTTTGTAATTTGTACTAGTTCTTCAATATTTGGCTTAGATATCACTTCTACCAGGAAGTCTATCTGACACATCAATATGATGTAGATTCTTCTTCTCTATGACCATTTATTTCTGTATCCCTAACACTGGACATAGTGATTGGCATTTAATAAACATCCATCAATGAAAGAATAAGTGAACACTTTAATAAATGAATGAAATATATGTCTATAAATGAGAGGTTACTTTAAAATTTTCTCTGATCCAATTTGTAATGTCACATTCTCTGCTAATTATTTTATGGTAACCTTGAAACCCTTGAAAAGTTTTCGTCCTTAACTATTTTCAATAAATAGCAAAAATATCTATTTCCTTTGAAATACGTTCAAGTCTTACGAAAAGTTGAAAATGAAATGTACATTCAATGTGTTGTAATCCAGTGGAATCAATTGATATTGAATTTATGTCACTGTGCTTCTGCTGGGTTGAATAGTTTCCTTTCAGAAACCATCATCCATTGCATTAATCAATCTAATCAAAGAGTAAATCCTGGTCAATCCTTTCTCACTTGGCAAATGTATAAAACACAGTTAGTGTATTTCCTGGAAACCCCCACGTGGTCTCTTTCTAATTTTTTTTTTTATGGAAGGTTATAATGAGATTGACTAATTTATTCATACATTCATTCAAAACCAATTTTTTAGTGTAAAGTACAAGGAATTTCTCAAAGGCAGAGAGGAAAGAGATAAAAGATAACATCCACCCCCTCAGATGCTCACTATCAAGGTGAGGAGGTAGATAAGTAGATAATTATAACAGATTATGTTATTAGGTCTAAGATAGATAGTTACCCAGGATTTTATTAGGAAGGGCAGAAGGGATACGACTCAGATCCAGGAATTTGGAGGATTCCAGAGGAAGTTATACATTTGCTAAAGGGTGAGGAGATGCTGGTAGAGTAGCAGGATGGGGGAGAGGTTGAGGAAGCATTTGAGGGAGGGAGAGCAGCATGAGCAAAGACAAATAGACAAGAATGACAGAGACATGTTTGGGACTGAAAATAGATTGGATGGATTATAGGAACATTGGATTTGCATATCTGAGTGAAGGGAAGGAGATATAGCTGGAAACACATGAGGAACTACTTCAGAAAGGGCCCTGTATGCCCTCCCCAGCTTTTGAAGAGGGGAGGAGTTCAACAGAGGAGCAGTGTGATCAGATTAGCACTTGGAAGCAGCACTCTAGTGGGCAGTTGTCAGGTAAAATACAGCTAAATTTCAGGTAAATAATGAATAATTATTTTGTATAAGCACATTCCAAGTATTGTGTGGGACACACACTAAAAAAGTTATTCATTGCTGACCTAAAATTCAACTTTTAACTGGGCACCCTGTATTTTTATGTGTTAAATCTGACAATCTTATTCCGGTGGCAGTGTGGAGAATGAATTGGCAAAGAAAAGACAAGGCAGAAAGGCAAACTTGGGGGACAAGTTATTAAAATCTAGATTCACCCTTTGAGCCACAGTGGCAGTGGGGCTGCACCGTGCTGGATTTCAGAATGTGGACCACTTTGTTATGGTTGCTGGGAGTCTGAGAGGCACAGCTTGAGGAGAAAGGCTGTCTTTAGACCTTTAGATCTTATTCAGAAGTTAGTGGATATTTTGGAATGAATAGATGACTTTACTGACCAGGGTCTACATATGTTAACCTGGGAAGAGGATAGCATGTATGCGTGTCTGCCCTGAAGACTGTGGGGTGACATAGATGCTGTTATAATGAAACCTAGAGATGCAAACACCCAATGTGTTTGTCTTGGTGTCAGGGAGAAGTTCTCAGATGTGCACTATATTGGTGTTTGTTTTAAGTTTTAAACTTCATATTCCTCTCAGACTTATCATCTCACATCTATACCCCAATAGTCTTAGAGTCAGGGGTCAGTCATTACTAACCCAAATTGACAGAGTAGGAAGTCTGCACAAATAAAAGGATTTTGCTTTAGCTCCCCTATTCAACTATTCTTTGCTCTTCAAATCCCAGTTGAAACTTCACATCTCCTACCAAAATTTTCATTGTTCATAATTTATTCTTCCTGCCACTTATAATGTCAGCATTGTTCAATCCAGCACAAGGCTGCTCTTTCAGATCTCATTTGATTTGATTTTATGCATTGATATTGTCAGACACTAGACTGTAAGCTGCCAAAGGGCAAGGGCAAGTTCTTGCATTTTTCTGTAAACTTCCATAGTATCTTAGTGAGTGTTGGACATATAAAAGGCTCTTAACAAATGTATGATATCAGACTAGCAGCGGCAGAGCCAAAAGTAAACAGGAGTTTCTTGGCACGCAGCCTTCTGCTCTCTCGGGTTATCCTCATACCCTTTTTATTCTGTCCCTTGTGGACCCAGTCAGAGGTACATTTGGGAGCAGAGCAAACCCAAAAACTGTAGCCTTAGTCCTATTCAGAAGATGCTCCTTCATGGCCCAAACTTAGTGCAGGGTTGGGGCTACCGCACGCTAAAGAGACAGTGTCTGTATAAACCATACCAACATGCAGCTTAACATGCGGCAGAGTGAGGGATCTGCACCTGACGCTCACTCACCCTCCTAAGATACCCTCTACTTCTTGGCTCTGTCCACCCCTGCTGGGGTGTGAGTTTAGACCTCCTCAGACACTGCCTAGGTTGTGGAGATGCTGTGCTGGGAAGGGAGGTGTGAACAGGTCCCTTCTGCAGGCCAAAGGGATTAATCCAAGCAGTGTATCTCCCCTAAGTAAGGGCAGTTGCTTTACATTTATCAATATATGCAAGTATTTATTTTATTATTTGTTAGCCTAAGGGCATATATGTATACTCCTGTAAATAAAATATATTCAAAGTACATTTACTACATATTGTATAATACGGTCATGCTCATTCTAAAGTGTAAATCAGAGTCTCCTGGAGGACTTGTTAAAACACAGCTGGCTGGGTCTCAGTGTTTCTGATTCAGTTAGTCCTGGTGGGGTCTGAGAATCTGCGGTTTTAATAAGTTGCCGGGTGATGCTGATAGTCCTATTCCAGAACCACATTTTGAGATGTGTAGATAAGTCTTATGTTTGTCTGTGCAATGTGTCTGAACTCATTGGTTTCCATATTCATCAATCTATTCTACAATTGTGTATTATGTTTAGAGACATATTAGTGTACATATGATTATCTGTATATTTAGATACACACACATATACATACAATATGCATATTCATGAAAGCTGTTTATATTGACTATAATGTATATAAATGCATATGAAGTTATAAACTCAAATATATAATTGTATGTATACAAACACGCATGCACACACATACACACATGCATATTTGTATATAGAAATATAGTTATAAGTATATTTGTAGGTGATGCTTATACTATGTATGTACATATGTATGTTATCAATGTGTCTTTTCCCTTTTACAATAAAGCTCTTATTAAGTCAAACATCAAACTCCATATTTTATGTTAACCTCATCATGAGAAGCAGTGGTTAAGTGGTCCAACCTAAGGGCAGAGATGTCTTCATGCTGGTCCTATTAAGCTTTATTTGTGGATGATCTTTTCAGTTTCTCTGGAGTCTCTTACATATTTGCCATGTTACATATGAAAGTGCTGAATTAAACAAGCTCCATGTTATTTCAGAACTACCACTGTCCTCCTGTGAAGTCAAATCTCAATCATTTCACTTCTTTGCCTTCCTCTCAAGTGATATCAGGTTTTATTTCATAAAATGAGTCAGGTTAAATGCAAATAATGCAGAGAGAGGAAAAACATATTGACTCAGCACCTGAAAGTATAAATAATCAATGGCAGATCATCTTTGAGATTATGAATTTTTAGAGGAGGTGGAGAAGGTCACTGAATGTCTGATCTGGGATTGGAGATGGGCACAGAAGTGAGAGAAGCAAGTAGTGTCGGGTACAATGTTCTGATCTCACTAGTTTTCCTGGTATCTGATCTGTTGAGCCGACTTTCAACAGAGGAAAGGTGAGAGGTGGCTTTTGGAGCTAGGAGACCCTATGCACAGAAGCCTTCCTGGTAACCTCTCTTTCCAGGTGTGTTGCTTTTAGACTCTTCACTTGAGCAGAAAGGCTATCTATCATGGATCCAGTGCAGAAAACAAGAAATCCTGAAGGAAGGAAGAACAATGGTAAAGAGCTTTGTGAGTTGGCTAAATCGGTGTTTTCAATGACCCTGGGGAAGTTCGGAAACCAAATCCTCTAGCAAAATCCAGAGTGATTCTTAAAATTAAACTAACTAATTGAAAGATCTATTTAGAAAAGAAAGGAAAGGAAGAAAGAGAGAGC